>NC_080833.1:24111420-34111420 GCF_030435755.1 Ochotona princeps | reverse complement strand
AATGAAGACAGACTGGAGCCCACCTCTGCCATCCCAAAGAAAACACACTGGCCCCAGTCAGTGTGCCGTCAGAGGAGAGTCACTTGCATTGTGACTCCACAGAGGCCCACAAGGAAGTGGATCGTGCGTCTGCGTCCTCACCATTGAGCTGAAAGGTTCGCTGCCCTCAGTCTCTCGGGGAGTCCAGGAACTGAGTTCTAGCCACCTGGCTCCTGGCCCTGCACTTTGCAATAAATGCCTGCCTTCTTCCATTCCCCTGGTGTCCGTGACCGACCAGCTGTCTATCAAGTCATCAGACTCAGTTTTGGGGTTCTGCGGCCAGTCCAACTGTCAGTTCCAAGGGTGTTCTATAGCATGGAAGATCTTTATCTTCCCGTCTTTTCCTTCTCTCTGTAAATCTGCCTTTCCAAGAAATATGTTAAAATAAATCAATAAAAATCAAAGCGTCTGAGTTCAGACCTGTGCATCAGGTGTGGCATAGCTGCTTACTGGGGGTTTCTGTGGTACAGGGCTGGGGTATTCAAGAGCATGGATTTGGGATTTAAGCCCGAGTTTAACATCTGCTCATGTCTCTCCCCGGGGGAGGAGAAGCTAAGAGACTACAGGAGAAGGCTGGCTAGAGGCTACACATAGTGTGTTTTTCTTTTCTCAAGATTGGCAGTTCTACAGAGAGAAGGAGAAACAGAGAAAAATCTTCCTTCCACTGGTTCACTCCCCAAATAGCTACACAGCCAGAGCTAAGCCAATCTGAAACCAGAAGCCAGGAGCTCTCCCTGAGTCTCCCACACAGGTGCAGGGTCCCAAAGGCTTGGGCCATCCTCCATTGCTTTCCCAGGCCGTAAACAGGGAGCTGGACAGGAGGTGCGGCAGCCAGGACGCAAACTGGCACCCACATGGGATGTCAGTGCTTGCAAGGGAGAATTAGACGGTTGAGCCATTGCTCTGGCCCACTGTGAGGGTTTTTTTCCCTCCATCGATCTTTATCCCTGTGGTTCCTTTGGTAGATAAAGAAACCAAATTTCACCAACAAAGCCAGCTTCACAAGCACTGCCCAGGGCAGGTGGACTGACATAGACCTTGTGGGCAGGGTGGGGGGTGCCCTGTTAGGGGATTTCTCAAAGCCCAAACAAAGGGGCTTTCAGAGGTGAATGGCAGCGCAGGACATCTTAGAACCAAGTGGGGACAAACCTTTGGGAGCCAGTTACGAAGCGGTCTTCTTTGAAGGACAAGACTAGGACAGAAGGGGTGCCAGGACCTGGGTTAACCCTGGGAAGGATCTGCTGACGCGGGAAGGCTCTCCTGGAACCACCATCACCAGTGTATGTCCATGTCCAATTATCTACCAGAACCACATGTTCACAGCACACTGGTTCAGTAACACCAGGCAGCAGCCTGCTTGTAGTTCAGGGGAGACTCCCCTCTTTCCACTTAGCACCCAGGGAACTTGCAGGCAGTCTGGTTTGAGGTAGTGAAGAGGCAGGTTTAGGTCTTACTTTCCCAGGGCAGGCACTGCCCTCTGGGAGTGGTCTGGGGGTGTAGACTAGAGCTCTAGGTTTGGTCTCCTGTGGGCTCAGAAACCCCTCCCTTGCAAGCGAGAGCTCAGGGTCATGCCTCCAGCAGTCAAGGTGAAAGCAGATCATGTTTACTTTTATAACTACTTAGCCTTACTTTTTGGTTTCGATGTTCTCCATAACTTGAGTTTTCTGCAGCACATATTGCTGTTTGACAACTCCCGCCCCCTTTCTTGTTTTCCCCACCTGCCAGTTCTCCACCGGCTGCCTCTTTCCCACAACTTGTTCCTGACGTGCTGGTTCTCCAGGACCCAGCTTCTGCTTCTCCACTTGCTTCTCAGGATCTCACCTCCCCCTCGGTTTCCAGCTGTGACCCGCAGCTCTCTCTTGCCCAGACTGCCCTTAGGGCCAGCCCCATAGGGCCACCTCCAGCCTGGTGAGCTTTTCAAGCTCCTCCCAGCACCTTGCGTTGGTTCAGTATGTATGGCAGACATTGAGTTCATGGCCTCCCCCATCCCTGTGTTCTTCCCAGCCACTCAAACCAGATGCCCAGACACCATCCCTTGCCGAGTCCTCATTGCAAAGCCGGTTTGTTGTCACTCCTGTTTACTGTGTGTCTCTGGTCTTTGCATGCTGCTTCTGCTCTAACTTGAGGGACCAGTAGCTGCTGATTGAACAGCTCTGCCTGCAACAACTCTAGCAGCCAGTGATCCACCCTGAACACATACTTAACCCAATCCCACTTAAAGACCTTCGGTGGCCCTAGGGACAAATGCCAAGCTCATTGATGTTGATAGAACATCCAAGGCCTTTATGATCGCTCCAGACTTTGTCTTGATATCTAGAATGCTCTCCCCCAGTTCTATATGAAATTGCTGGCAATCCTGGGAGCACACCAACTTGAGTTACACCTGTCTGCCTTTGTTCATGCTCTGCCCCAGGGGAGAAGGCTGTGAGTTAGTCTGATAAGCACACCATAAGAATGTTGCACAATGGCTCAATTGGCTAATACTCCACTTACAAGCACTGAGATCCCATATGGGTGCTAGTTTGTGTCCCAGCTGCTCCACTTCCCATCCAGCTCCCTGCTTGTGGCCTGGGAAAGCAGTGGAGGATGGCCCAAAGCCTTGGGATCCTGCACCCATGTGGGAGACCCAGAAGAAGCTCCTGGTTCCTGGCTTTGCATCAGCTCAGCTCCAGCCATTGTCACCACTTGGGAAATGAATCAGCAGATGGAAGATCTTTCTCTCTGTCTCTTCTTCTCTCTGTATAGCTGCCTTTCTGATAAAAATAAATAAATACTTAAAAATAAATATTCACTGTTGATCTGAAATTCAAGTCTAACAGGATGTCCTATATTTTTGTTTGCTAAATGTGGCAACTCTGCTCACACTTCCATCTTCGCCGATGGCAGGAGGCGCTTCTCACTGGTCTGCAAGTTGTCCTAACCATCCTGATGTGTGACCATTCATGCTCTGGCAGCGTGAGAATAGTGACTTCTCTGGCAATAGGTTGAGACCGATTGGAGGGAGTGGAACCCTGAGACGTGTTTACTAAGACACTAGATCAAAGTGTCAACAAGAATTTATCCAGCAAGAATGATGCCACCTTCAGTAGAATGGCCCCAGGGAGAGAGAAAAGGGCCTAAGGGGACAGGTGGCCAATGGAGAGCGTTCTGGCGAGGGCAGGGGTTGTAGGATATTGCCCAGGTCTCCTGCCTGTGTCACTGGGCAGAGCTTGGGGCAGTTAGGAAGGAGGGAGCCCTGGAGGCACAGAGACTCACTAGGGTGAGGCATGGGTCAGGATGAGACTTGGATACCAGATCTGCATCAAAGAGTGCAGGATGAGGACGTGTAGACCCAGGGTCAGGCTGGAGAGAAACTGTGAGATTGGTAGAATGGAGGTATAAACAAACCATGGAAGAGAAAGCACTGCCCAGACAGAGCCCTGTGGGACAGGCAAGAATCAGAGCAGGGCGCAGGCACCCCACAGCACGCGAGAACAAGCTGTTGAAGGAGTGTGAGGGGAGCCGGAGGGTATGGGACCGAGTGGATGGAGTAGGATGGGGTGCAAGGAGGGCTGATGCCCCAGGTACAAGCTGGGCACGTGGTCTCTGTTAAGGTTGGGACCCTGGGCTTCCACCATGAGAGCTGTTGTAGTGAACAAGGAGACTTCAGAATGCATCTTATGACAGAACCTCTGGATTTCCAAATGTTTTGTACTAAATAAACTTATCTATCAGTCCATTTTACGAGGCTTTTATTTGTTCTAAATTTTACAAAACTTATTTGGGAGACAGAGAGTGTGAGAGCACTCCGACCACTGGCATGCTCCCTGAATGCCCTTCACTTCCCCCATCAGAATCAAAGCCGGAAGCCAGGAAGAGTCCAAGTCTCCATCATGGGTGGCAGGAACACCGTTGCCTCTTGGGGTCTGCATCTGCCGGAAGCTGGAATTAGGCATCAGAGCTGGGAACCAAACCCCAGCACTCCATGTGGGGTATCTTCAGTGCTAAGTCAAATGCCCGTTCCATCTCCAACCTTGTGTATGGTAATCATGGAGGGTTCATTTAATGACAGGGCATATTTGAGTAAGTATAAAATACAGGAGAAAAGGAGTGACTAGATTTTAAGGCTTAAGAATGAGGGGGGTTGGACCCAATGCAGTGGCCTAGCTCTGGCAGTGCTAGGCTAAAGTCCTTGCCTAGAATGCGCTGGCATCCCATATGGATGCTGGTTCTAATCCCAGCAGCTCCACTTCCCATCCAGCTCTCTGCTTGTGCCCTGGGAAAGCAGTCGAGGATGGTCCAAAGCCTAGGGACCCTGCACCTGCATGGGAGAACCACAAGAGCTCCTGGGTTCTGGCTTCAGACTAGTTCAGCTCCAGCCATTGCAACCACTTGGGGAGTGAATCATCAGACAGAAGATCTTCCTCTCTATCTCTCCTCCTCTCTGTATATCTGACTTTGTAATAAAATAAATAAATCTTTAAAAAAAAAAAGAATGAGCGGGGTGGCCATTAATTGAAGATTTATTTATGTTTATTTATTTTTATTGGAAAGTCAGGTATACAGAGCAAAGGAGAAAGATTTTCTGTCTGCTGGTTCATACTCCAGGTGGCCACAATGGAGCTGAGTTGATCTGAAGTTGAGAGCCAGGAGCTTCTTCCAAGTCTCCTATGCAGGTGCAGGATCCCAAGGCTTTGCACTGTCCTTGACTGATTTCCCAGGCCACAAGCAGGGAGCTGGATGGGAAGCGGGGCCACCAGGATTAGAACCGGCGCCCATATGGGATTTCAGCACATGCAAGTCGAGGACTTCAGCCTCTAGGCTACCATGCCAGGCCCTAACCTTGCCTTTTTAGATACAGATATGACTTTGGTCACTCCACCAGTACACACACACACACACATACCCACATGTCCCACAGGTGTCTTGCCCTGGAAAAGACAGGCAATCCCGGGGCAAGAAAAGAGGAAAGTCATTGGCAAGGGCATTTGCCTCAGTAGGCAGCTGTGGACAGGGGAATGTGTGCAATCAGGCCATGCTGAAACCCAAATGGAGGGATGTTTTAGGGGCTTCTTGGAACCAACAATGTGTTTTCAAAGCTGCTGTCACTTTCTGTCCTGTAAGGGGCAGTTACTGATACCCACACACCCCCAGTCCTGGGAAGACCACCTCTGGGCTGCGCAGATGTAGAGATGCCAGAGTTCCCCACATTCCCTAGACACACAGTAGGCAGCCTCATGCGCTCACATGACCAGTTCCCTCCACTATGTTCCCTCAAGGACTGACAATCTAGGAGAGGCCAAGAGCTAGCACCTTTGATGTGGGCTGATCAGGAACGGCAACAGACACAGTAACTTCAGTCAGCCCCAGTAGGGCCTTGGAGCCTGAGCTAGGCCTCCAGGTCTCTCCCTCAGGAAGCTTCCTGATCCTGGTGACCCGGGAATGGATGGGACTGTCCTCCTGCACCCCCAACAAGCCCTCTGCACTCACATCACTGGCATTTGCCCAGGGAAGGGACTGTGTGGAGGCTGAGAGGGGACAAGGAAGAGTTTACAGCCGTACTTGGAGAACATCCACACTGGGACAGCAAACCTGAAAGAGTGGGACTCATGTCTCCTTTTTTTTTTTTTAAGACTTATTTATTTTTACTACAAAGTCAGATACACAGAGAGGAGGAGAGATAGAGAGGAAGATCTTCTGTCTGATGATTCACTCCCCAAGTGGTTGCAACAGTCGGTGCTGTGCCGATCCAAAGCCAGGAACCAGGAGCTCCTCCGGGTCTCCCACATGCATACAGTGTTCCAAGGCTGTGGGCCGTCCTCAACTGCCTTCCCAGGCCACAAGCAGGGAGCTGGATGGGAAGCAAGGCCGCCGGGATTAGAACCGGCGCCCATATGGGATCCCGGTGCGTTCAAGGCGAGGACCCTAGCCACTAGGCCACAGCGCCAGGCCGCATGTCTCCTTCTTGACCCAGCCTGGACCCAACCCTCACAGAGCTCCTACCTACTCTGCACTCCAGCCTGGGTGAGTTGAGCACTTGGGCCAAAGCAGCACACAAGGGACTGGAAGGAGTTTCCATCAACAGTGTCAAATGCCAGAGGGAACACTCTTTCTCTTTCCCCCACTCTCCGGATGCCCTCACCCGCCCCAGGCTGTACCTGCTGCACAAGCTGGCATTTCTCAAACCTCCTGGCTCAGACCACTCTCCTCAGCCTGGGCCAGCACACCCCGCTGCTTCCTGTAATCCTTCCTAGGGTCCCACAGTCCTCAGCTCTTGATGTCCTTCCAGGATACACACCTCCACCTGACAGAGGCCTCCCCTCACCTCTGCTGTCTTCTGGACAAAGGTGAGGGCCACTGCACTTCCTCCTTGGCTTCCTATCTTTGGCCAAATTAAGTTTAAGCAATTTATTTACTGTCTGTCCTTCCTGGCTGACATTTCTTTCTTTCTTCCTTTTCTTTCTTTTTCTTCCTTTCTTTCTGTTTTTCTATAAAAGTATATTTATTTTTACTTTTACATGGCCGGGATCCCATATGGGTGCTGGTCTGTGTCCCAGCTGCTCCACTTCCCATCCAGCTCCCTGCTTATGGCCTAGCAAAGCAGTGGAGGACAGCCCAAAGCCTTGGGAGACCCACAGGAAGCTCCTGGTTCTTGGCTTCAGATCAGCTCAGTTCTGGTTGTTGCAGGCACTTGAGGAATGAACCAGTGGGTGAAGGACCTTTCTATGTCTCCTTCTCTCTGTAAATCTGCCTTTCCAATAATAACTAAATAAGTAAATAACTCTTAAAAAAAGAAGAAGAAGGGATGAATATCCTTGGTCACGCCCCGAATGCAGAGCCCTGTGCCGAGGGCCCTTTCCTGCCTTCTTATCCCTTGAAGACGTGCTGCGTTTCCTAGCTCCCCAACTCCCTAGGCCCACCTTCTTCCCACTCACCTCTTTCAGGTGCTCTTGCCCCAGGTGACTTCATGGAAGGGGGCACTGAGCTGTGTTTGTGGCACCATCTCAAACGGAGCAAGTGGGGGGGGCAATGAGTGTACCTGTGTGTGTGTGTGTGGGGGGGGCTTTCCTGACAGCTCCCTGGATGGCAGGAAAGCAGATCAAGGACAGTAGGGGTGCCCAGCGCAGTGGCCTAGTAGCTAAAGTCCTCACCTTGAAAGTGCCAAAATCCCATATGGGCGCCAGTTTCTAATCCCGGCAGCTCCACTTCCCATCCAGCTCCCTGCTTGTGGCCTGGGAAAGCAGTCCAGGATGGCCCAAAGCCTTGGGACCCTGCACCTGCGTGGGAGACTTGGAAGAACTACTGGCTCCTGGCTTCGGATTGGTGCAGCTCCGGCCATTGCAACTGCTTGGGGAGTGAATCATCGGACGGAAGATCTTCCTCTCTATCTCTCCTCTCTGTATATCTGACTTTGTAATAAAAATAAATAAATCTTAAGAAAAAAAAAAGGACAGTAGGGGAGGGCAATGGGCACCTGCAGTCACTTTACCCTACAAGTTGGCTACCCCCACCTCACCCCCAGGATGACACTGGCTCCATAGAAGGAAGGCTCTGAGTTTGCTTGCCCACAGGCAGCACTAGGGACTGGGCAGAGCAGGAGGAGCCATGCTCCCAGCCTGCCGTACCAGAGCTGCTACTGGTGGTGGGGTACGGGGGGCAAGGGCCAAGCTGTTGGATATTCTAGCCAAGAGTTAGTAGTGTGTGGGTCACCCCCCCCCCCCCAGCCCATCAGTCACCTGTACCCACCACTCCCAAGACCAGCAAAAGATCCAACACACCACGGAAGTAAATAAATAACTTAGAAATAATAAATAGGGACCCAGGTCCTACAGGTGAGCCCAAGGGCAGCTCTAGCACAGGCAATGTGTCTCTGAGTTCTTCCCCTCAGGGCCCAGGCTGGGTTCTGCAGCGGAGGCCTTCCTGAGTCCACAGCCGGGCCAGTGCCGGAGTTGGGGAAGGGTCTCCACCACTGAGGTCTCCAGGTGTCTGTATGTTGGGGATCTGCAGGCTCAAGGCCCCGGAGTCACCCACCACCATCTCTCCAGGGCTGGCTGGGGGCTTCTCAGTTCTGCAGAAGTCCCTGGCAGGTGGGGCCCGATGGCTGGAGGGTCCCAGGCAGAGAGAGGCACTGGCCAGGTTTAGCATGACAGCCCCGAGGTAGAGGTAGAAGGAGCGCCTTCAGCCCAGGCAACCGCAGGCGGTGGCAGAGAGACGGTCCACAGTCCTCCAGGTGCTGTTCACGTCCATAAAGGAAACGGCCTCGTAGTGCGTGGGCCGGCAGCAGGGCTGGCTGACAGGCCGGGAGCCGGGCGGTGCCCGCAGGGCCCCGGCGCCGAGCAGACTGGCCAGGCTGAGATCGTGTGGGGAGCGCGCGCGGCGGCACGAGCCGCTGCAGAAGCGGAAGCGCACCAGCTCGTCCGAGCTGTGGCCCAGGCCCAGGGCGCGCACTGGCACCAGCTGTGAGCGCAGGCGGCAGCCCCGCTGGCTCGAGGCCTGGGCCTGAGCGCGGCTGCCCCGGGTGCCAGCTCGTGCCAAGCGGCCACCACGGAGAGGCACGGGCGGTGACCGCGGCGGCGGCGGCTGTAGTGCGAGAGGCGGCGGTGCGGGCTGCGGAGGCTGCGGGGGCGCCCGCTGGGATCTTCCACCGCACAGACTGGCCGTGTGGCCCCCTGGAAGTAGATGAAGTCATGCTGGGGTTCCCCTACCCTATCACCACCATGCCAGCCCGTCCCCACCTCGGCCCCCCCCCTCGCCCTCTCACCTACCCGGCAGGTGGCCGGTGGGGGGTGCCAGGACCGGCGCAGGACCCTCGTGGGGTGCTGGGCTGGGGGAGGCCTCCGAGACGCTGCTCAGCAGGGCCAGAGCGGCCAGGGTGGGCCACAGGGTGGGCTGTGCAGGTGGGTGAGACCAGACAGAGCCTCAGGGAGGCACGGGGTTGGGGACGAGGAGCACAGGGGAGTGGCTGAGGAGGGGGTGCACTGCATGGGCTGACCCGACCCTGGGAGCCCCGGGGGAGGCGTCCCCAAGGACACCGAGGACACCGGAGAGATCCTATGCTTGGTCCCTCCCTCGGTGGCCTCTATCTGGGGCTCAGGCCTTCAGACAGTTGGGCGTCCGGGAGCAGCACTCACCTGCCGCCTAGGCCACAGACAGCGGAACAGCGCAGAAGGGCCTCCAAGTCCAAATTCCATGTCTAACAGCACCAGGAGCTCCCATCAGCGGGCACTGACCTGCTCCTCCCCGCTCTGCTTGCTCACTGAGGGATGGATGGTTTCTGGGGGGGGGGGGGGGGGGGACAGGAGGAGGCCGTCCTTTGTACCTGTGGCTCTAGGTGAAGAACAAGGGGCTAGGACTGCAGGACTCAGCCCCAGGAGGGCAGCAGCTGCCTTGAGAACCTGGCCGTGTGCTAGGTGCTTTGTGGCTGATCCACCTCAACTTGGTGAGGACGGTGGTTTAGTACCCTTTCTAGAGGCTCAGAGAAGCTCAGAGATTGTCTGAGGTCTCAGAGCTTGGGGGATGAGGGCGGTCCTTTTTCTCTAGAACTTTTACTGCTCAGGCTGGCTGGACACCCTGGGTCCCACAGAGGGCTGAAGGCTGCAGGGGAGGAAGCTGAGGTCTGGAGCAGAACTGGGGTGCTTGCCGGTCACCCTGAGAGTTGTGTGATGCCAGCGAGGCCTCAGCTTATGCTGCGCACCCAGGCTGCTCCGTGGTCTCCGCTCTGTTCCTCCAGCCATGGGTCCTGCCTTCTGACGACAGGTGTCGCTTAGGAACCGGCAGATGGATGTGGGCTGATGTGTTTCAGAAAACTTGGGACCTGGGCCCTGGCCTCCTCTGGCCACCAGGGGGCAGAGTCTGCTAAGCCTGTAGACTGCCTGGGGGTGGGCTTCTCCAAGCCTCAGCCCAGCTCAGGCCTGAGTCACTCCCTGCAGGTCCAGCCAGGCCCCCTGCACCAGCCTGGGCTTCTGCCTCAGAGCTGCTGCAGGTCTGTCCCCCTTTGCAACCTCAGGTGGGGCTGGAAGCTGAGCTTTGTTCCTAATTTTTCCCAGGGGAGCCGTCCTTCTGAGCCCAGCCATCCTTTCCTGTTCCCAGGAACTCTTCCCCAACCCTCATTAGCAGCATCCCAGCTGTCACACAGCTGTCCACCTACCCGAGAGACTACCGGTCTCAGATCCTCCTCGGGAGGGTCTCTGGGGCCAGTCTGCCGCTGTTGGCTGGCTGGGTTCAGCCGCCCCCTCAACAGGCAGGTGTCTGTTCCCACAGGTGGCGAGACAGCTAGTTAGCGCCCTCTGCACTAGGGGGAGCCCAGGAGCAGGTGCTGTAGGGGCAGCTCAGACTCTTGGAAGTCTAGGGTCACTAGGGCCTCAAGGCCTTGCCTGCAGCCCCTGTTCCCTCTCCAGCAGCCAGCTACTCACCCTGGGGGCTGGCACCGTGTTCTTCTAGGCACCCTTTCTGGACTCAGTGCTGGTTTTTCCCCCACAGCTCTGAAGGTTCATGCCCGGGGCCGTGATGCACCTGGCAGCGCCTCTTCTAGCCCCCAGTGCGGCCTTGGCAGCCACGTCGTGCCCTGTAGCAGCAGCGGGAGCCTCTCGTTACAGCAGGCCAGCAGGGCTAGCACAGTCCCACAAGCAACAAGAGGGGCTGCAAGGGCCAGAGAGCTGTGCCTGAGAGCCCAGCAGAGGGAGGGAGACCATTCGGCCCCCAGGAGCATCGATCAGCGGGCCGCCTTACCTCCGGTGTGGGGTTCCGAGCCCGAGTCGCGGCGAGGGCTGGGGCCCGAGGGACCTGCTGCTGGCGGAGCCCGCGGGCCGTGTCTGGGGGCCGAACCCAACTCCATCCCTCAGCAGCCTCCTGCCCGCCGCCGTCCGGTGTCAAATTCCAGCCCCGGCGTCACCGGATCCCGGGGTGGGGCCCGGAGCGCTCCCGCCCCGCCCCACCTTTCAGGGCTCACCTGGCCGCTCCACCCGCCGGGTCTGGTCCTCCTGGGGCTCGGCTAGGTCCCCCAAGGTGGTGGTGGTGGGGGGGTGCACGCTGGGAGAGGACCCCCGGAAGCAGAGTGGAGAACGCGGGCGGCGGAGAGGCGCGGAAACTGGGAGTTGAGAGTTTGTAGACACGCGAAGTTGGGAGCTGGGAGGCCGGCCGAGGGCGGGAGGCAGCGCGAGGGCGGGGAGGGAGGGCCGGGCCGGTCCCTGCCCGGGGCTACGCAGCCCACTGGGGCGTGCAGACGCGCGGGTCCCTTGTGGGTCCCGCAGCTGGCCCTGCGCTGGCGGCTCGCGGCTCTTCGCGGGCCCCGCGACTAGTTTACGCTCACCACGACGCTGCACCCCATGGCCCAGCTCTGCTCCGGGTCGCCCCACCGCTCACCTCCCGCGCTGCCTGGGGCTTGAAGGAGGGACCCACATGCAAACCCGCTGTCACCGCGCACCGAGGGCGGAGCTGCGAAAGTGGGTGCCCTGGGCCGCAGCAGGGGAGAGTCACAGCCGAGGAACATTTGAGCCAAGGCTTCAAGTACGAGCTGGAGGGTAGCGTTTCAGACTGAATTGTGGCCGTTGGGCAGGTGGGGTGGGGGAGTGGTGTAGGGCAGTGAGGATGGGGCTTTCATCCTGGGGACCACTGAGGGGTCTAAAGTAGACTGGGGCGTTCTGATGCGTTGCTCTGGCTGTGGCAGGAGGCTGGCTCGGAGTTGGAGGAACGGGTTGGGGGTGGGGAGGCTGCTGGGGTGAGTAGGAGATCCGCATTAGGGCTGAGGGAAGGGCCTGGGGCTGCACAGGCCACAGCCGTGCAGCCGTGGGAAAGCTCCAGGCCCAGCCGTGGGAACGCTCCCTCTGTGCCTGAACCCGCGGGGTGCAGGCTGAAGACCCACTGTGTGCTTTGGCCTTCCTCACTCAGCAGAGGGGGTGCGTGTGTGTGTGTGTGTGTGTGTGTGTGTGTGTGGTGAGGGGGGCCTTGAGAGAGAGGAGTTCAGGGCTGGATTGCTGGGTCTGAAGGGCCCATGGATTATCCCAGCAGAAATATCTAGCAAGCAGCTGAACCTGTAGCCCAGAGCGAAGTGGACAGAGCTGACAACTGGAAGCTGTGGGTGGTGATGAGTGTGGCGGGAGCATGTGGGGACCAGTTACACATTGGTTATGCCTTTTCAGAATTACCCACATCCGGGCCCCGCCCAAGACCTGAATCAGAATCTGGGGATGGGCAGGTGCAGTTCTTTCAAATCCGCACAGGTGATGCTGGGGCTGGGCCAGGGTGCAGGACTCCAGCTGTGGGCAGGGATGAGAGGGCAGAGCTGTTGGCAGAGGGGAGAGGCAATGGCCATGGCTCGGCAGGACCCCTGTAGGGCAGGAGACCCATTGGCTTGGAGGCTCTTAGAGGGCTGCCACTTATGGGCACACAGCCTGTGCTGGTACAACTCAGGAGCACACCATCCAGGTAGGCATGTGTGTGCTGCAGGCGGCATGGCCAATCCCTGCTTCCCCTCGGCTGGGGAGGCCCCAACCTCAAGTTGACTGGGCAGTCACAGGGCTGTTTGATACCTTTGGTGGGTCCCGTGTGCTGCCAGGGCGGCAGTGTCTGGCAGGAAACTCACGCCATGGACTTGAGGGCAGGTGTAAGGTGTACAGTCTTTGGGGATGGAGGAGGAGAGCTGTGGATGGGAGAGGTCAGATTCCTGGGCTGTAGCAGGGTAAGGTGTGTGTATGTGTCCTTTCTGACCTTCCCCTAGAGCTGGGCTGTGTGTCTTCCTGTGCTCTGTGCAGGAGAGGGCAGAGGGCAGGTGTGTGTATGTGAGGCAGGCCAAGCCCATTCCTTCAGCTGAGTGTGTGAGTGCCAGGCATGGGGGAGTTCAGGGGCCTCTGCGTGTGAGTGTGCCCCTCCGTCCTGTGCTTACAGAACGGGTGGCTGTGGGGATCCATAGGCTGTGTCCTGGGACTGTAGGCACCACCTCTGGCTCCACTGGGAGGTGCTGGGAGCTTGCAGCATGCCTTGGTTCCCCTGGCTGGTATCTCTGGAGGCAGGGGATACAGGTCTTGAGGGGCACCAGGTTCTGTGGTGGACCCTGGGCAGGGAGAGGGACTCAGGACCCTGAGGGATGCAGAGGAGGCCACTGGCCCAGTAGCTGAGCCCCCCGGGCGCCCAGTCCCAGGGAGATCAGAGAAAGTCGAGATTCAGGGAAGAGCTTTATTGCTTCCATGAGGGCTGCCTGGGCTGCCGCGGCCCCGGGGAGGAGCCTTGTGCCTCCCAGCCCTCTGGTCCAGGCAGAAGGCAGAACCCAAGGACGGGTAGCCTCACTGCCGAGACCTGAACGTCTCACCAGCTGTGGGCCCCAGGCCCAGGGCATTGTCCTCTGGATTAGCTGCAGCCAGGGCAAGATGGGGAGCCATTCCCCCACAAGGCTGGGAGGGGCTTGGCCCACTCTGCTCCAGAGTTCTTTGCTTTAGCCCAGGGGCTGCTGCTGAGGCTCCCAGGGGACGTTAGCATTTTCCAACCCCCCCCCCCAACGTCTGCTCCATAAGAAAGGCCAAAGAGAATCATGAGCTGGAGGGGCCTGGCACAAGATCCTGCTCACCTCTGGCGGCCTGGAGCAGGGTACAGGCTGGTCCTGGCACTTCCTCCCTCCCCACTACAGGGAGCCTAGTGGTACCACTGCCTGAGGGGCCCTCTGGGGAGGGGGTGCCTCTTTGTGCACAACAAGTGGACCAAATTGGACATCTCCAACCTTGTCTAAAAATAAATTATCCCTCCCCTCCCCCCACCCAAGTTCACAAAAATGATAATACACCAAACACTGATTGGAGAAGCGATTCTGGCAGCAGCCCTGCTGCCCAGTGTCCCACCTCCTGCATGCTGGGCCTGCCAGGTACAGACAGTGACCTCCTGGCCTCTGGCCTTAAGGACCCAGGCTGCCAGTGAGGCTGAGGCTGGCTTCGGAGCGGGCCCAGCTCCGGCTGCCCCACCAAGGCTGCATGGGCCCTGGGGGCTCTTGGCACTGTCCTTCCATAGGTCTGGCGACTCCTGTGCAGGGGGAGGCGGCAGAGGCTGCTTGCTCATGGCGGGTTCTGGGCCTCCGTGGCCACGCTCAGATGCCACTGCTTAGGTCCGTGATGACACGCGCTTTCACCAGCTTCCGCAGGAACTCCTTCTCGCGCTGGATGTTGTGCGTCCAGGACTGGAGGGGAAGACATGGAAAGGGGCGGTCGGCTCTGCTGCCCTCAGGCCCTGCCCTGCCCTTCGGCCTCCTTGCTCTCTGCCCTGTCCTGGGAACCCCTCGGGTCTGACCCAGCTTGCAGTGCTCACAACTCACACCTCCGTTTCCAGGCCAGACCTCTCGGCTGGGCAACAGACTCCTCTTCCTGTGTTACCCCACTTCATTCTCCAGCCAGCTGTGCCCTGCCTCTCTGCTCCCCTCTCCATCCAGCTGTCTTCGAGGGCACTTGTACTGTGCCCTAACTGCTTGCCATTCTGTGTTCCAGTGCCATCTGCCTCTTCCTGTCTTGTTGCTCTGAGGCTGCAGCTGCTGCCCTTGGCAGAGTCCTGGTGCTCTTGTCTGCAGGGCTGACTTGGGACACTCCCTTCCCAAAGTGCTGTGCCTCTGGACTTGGGATGCTGCAGCTCTCTGGCTCTGCTCAGCTCCCACCTCCTATGATATGCAGCTCCTCAGGCCCAGCCTGTAGTCCTTACCGCATCTGTCTCCACCCACAAACTCCTGCTGGGCCTGGACGGGGAGGGGCTGATCAGAGTGAGGCCAGCACTCCCAGTGAATGCTCATCGGAGGGTAATAGTGACAGGCAGGGCTAACATGTACATGTGCCACAGCCTTTCTAAAAATACTCAATATTATGTCCCATCTGTCTCAAACTGTAGGAGGCAGGCACCTTTCTCATCCCCCTAACAGATCTGGGGTGTGGACCCAGGCCCCAGGCCCAGGCCACTGGACTTTGGAACCTACAGGCTCTGCAGAGCTTGGAGTGGGGCATGAGCCTTAGCAGAGGCTTTTCCTGATGCGGAAACCAGAGACAGGACAAGTGTCAGGAAAGGGGCCACACCACCAGAGATAGCATTGGACCCTGGGGTTCCGCCTGGGCTTTGGGGAGCCACCTGGACAGCATTGGGCCCTGGAATGCCGCCTGGGCCCTGGGGTCCCAGTCCTGCTTCCTGCCCGTCTTCTCACCGCCATGGCCATCGGTCTGGTTTGGGAGCTGTTCTCTCTTGCCTCCACTGTTGCACCAGCTTCCCACCCCAGTTCTGCTGCTGCCTTTACCACCTGCTCCTCACAGTGGAGCCGAGCTGAGTTTCCTGTATGCTGCTCTGCAGCCCAAAATTTCCCCCTGTGCTTTTGGAATTAAGTCCATACTCCCTACAGTGGCTGCGACCTGACCACTCTCACACTGTCTCAAACTTCTACTTAAACAGTCTTCCCCCCCCCCCCCCCAACTACTTTTCATTTTATTTGAGGGGCAGAGAAACAGCTCTTTCACTTGCTGATTCACTCCCGAAATGCCTGCCACCGCTGGGGCTGGGTCACACAGAAGCTAGGAGTGTGGACTCTATCCAGGACTCCCCTATGTGTAGCAGGGACCCCCGAGTGCTAGTCTTCACCTGCCGTCTCCCAGAGCATGATGTGCAGGAAGCTGCATCAGAAGCAGGGCAGCTGGGACTCACACAAGGCAGTCTGCACCGGGGATGTGGGACATCCCTGCTGGTGACTTGGATGCTGTACCACATGCCTGCCCGTCTGAAAGGCTCCGAGGAAACTTCCCTCAAAGGACCACATCACAGGTGTGGGCACTGGGTGAGCCAGTGGATGAAAGAACCGTGTCTCTCTGCCTCTCATTTGATCTTAGCTGAAAGGCCGAGAAGCGATTCGTCCCTCTGCCTCTCAAACGAACTAACAATGAAAAATCCAAAAGGAATGTGTCAGAGATCAAAGATTAGGTGGAGATGAACTGTTGAGAGCACGTTGGAGTGGGTGCTGGCAGGGGACAAAGGAGTAAGAAGAGACAAGAAGCGAGGCAGAGATGCGACCAGCAGGTCTCGTGGTCATCACAGGGCAGGCTGCGGCCACTGCAGAACTGTTCAGGGAAGCTTCTTGCTCCTGAACCTCATGCCAGGCCAGGGGAGGTCCAGCTGGATGACTTTCTGGCTTCCCTTTAGTGTCCCAAGACCCTCACAGATCCTCAGAATCACTCCCAATTCAGCCTGACTTTGCATGAGGCTGCTGTAGACAGAATGCCTGTGTACTCCGAAGCCCGGCTCCTGTGAGGAGTTTGGGGGTGGGCGGCTTCCTCTGCTCCAGCCCTGGGAGAACCAAGCAGTGGGCCCTCCCCATTCACCATAGCCTCGCCTCCTGGATAGGGGAATGTGAGTTTCTGTTGTCCGTGGCCTTGTTGGAGCCCAGACAGATGGTGACAAGAGCCAAGGAGCCCAACTCCGTACAGGAGATGGCCGGGACCGTGGGTGGGAGCCAGGTCACTGCTGCTTCCCAGAGGGGATGGCCAACCCAGCAACTTGAGGAAGGGTTGCAGGGAGCCGGGGTGCAAGCCAGCTCCTGAAATGACTAAGTTCCTATAAGGGCGTGGCCAGAGGAAGTGACCCGTCCGTTGCATTTGGCAGTCTTGAGGCAGGGCTCTGTGACCAGTCAGGGCAAGCCGGGCTGTGAGGGTTAGGACAGTCCACAGTCCCCTGCCTGAAGCTGGTGGGGTGCAAGGCTCTGGTACAACATGATGGGGGTGGGTAGGAGACACTGGGTGCTGGGCTGAGCTAGCTAAGACCACAGCCCAGGGTTACAGGCTTGGGAGCTTGCCATGTGGCCTGTTTCCCCTGACGGGCCTAGCCACCGGCCTCAGTCACTGACAGGGAACAGAGCAGCTGACATCTGCAGCCTCAGGCTGGCATCCGTTGGGGGCGGAGGGCTGGTGGCAGGCGCCAAGGTGTCGGGCCAGAGCTCCGACTGACTGGGGCTCTGACTTCCTAGGTGGGAGCGTGGCTGTGCAGGGCGATGCAGAGGCGGGGAACATGGCATGTGCCAAGCTCAGGGCTGGGCCGTGGGGAGGCAGCACGGGCTGGGGGGGATTCCTCTGGGGAGGGTGGGAACTACAGACTGGGGATGACTCTGGGCTGCTGCCCGCTCTCAGGTATGGTGGCCGGGAATGCAGCAGAGGGTCCCAGAGGCAAAAGCTGAGGGAGGGGGGTGCCAGGGTCAATGCTGGGGAGTGGGCTGGAAAGAAGAGCACACAGATGCTAGGCCTGAGTGCAGGAGGAACCCGCAGGGAGTACAGTCAGCTGAGGGTGGGGCAGGCCTACTGGGAGGTCCTGGAGGGAGGGCCCTGATCTCCATGCCTGAAGCCCCCAGCCCCTGCCCATCCCATGCCCTTCTCCAGACCTCTTTGATGGCAGCCATGCGCACAGTCTCGTAGTAGTGCAGGGGTGCGTTGGGGGTGCTCATGTCATAACCAAAGCCAGCGACGGCCACCTCGTCGCAGCCATGTAGCGCCATGGTCACGGCCACGCTGCCAAGGGTTGGGATGTTCTGGGGGAAAGGGAGTCAGAGTAGGTGTGAGAGGGCAGTAGCAGAGAGCCCCGCCCACCACCTGCCCCAGGCACCTGTGCCCCGGTTCCTCCCCTCCCTCTCCCAGGGCCACAGCAACTCACCCCTCGGCCCATGAGGCCATTGTTGAAGGGCAGCCCGATGAGGGTGAAGGCAGCCTCCTGGATGAAATATGGGTTGAGGATGCGAATTTCAGGGGGCTCCTTGGGCACACGGGTGGCCACTGACTTCCAGAAGCCGTCCGATGCACTCTGTGGAGCCAGTACGAGGGGCTGTGAGCTGGGCACATGGTGGGTGCTGAGGTGGGGGCGAGTGGCAGGGACCGAGGTGGGTCAGGGCAAATGCCCGGGAACTGAGGGGGCGGGGCATGAGGTGTGTGCAGTCGGTGCAGGAAGGCCTTGGTGTGCGGTGGGGATGTGGCAGGTGACAGTCTCAGGTAAGCATGTGGGCGGGCACCCTGCGTGATGGAGGACATAGAGGGTGCTGAGGCAGGGGATGAAGCTGTCTTGTATGATGCTCTGGCTGGGTGGGGCGTTCTTGGGCTGACAGGAAGGTTTCAGGGGGGTCCCGCTGAACCACCGCCACCTCCCTGCCCCCAGCAGAGCCCACCAGAGCCTGCCCTCTTTCCTATCTGCTCTGCTGGTTCGCTCCTGGCCCTCTGCTGCCTCTCAGCCACTTGGGCTAAAGTGAGCCTGAAAAATAAAGACAGGACGTGAGCCAGGAAGGGACGGCAGAACCACACTCCCACCCAGGTTCTGCTGGTGACCTGGGTTGAGGGACAAGCTCTCTGAGCCCAGCCTCGATTTCTCTAATGCTGAAATGGGCCAGTTCTTCCCTCAGAGATTTCAGAACCAAGCTGAGGAGGCAGCACACCTGGGGCCCAAAGCCCGCATCCAACCTATAGGCTGCCAGCTCGGATGCGAGCCCTTCCTGGACTGGGCCCCTGCAAGTCAGCCACTGCAGTCGCTCAATGGTGAGCTTCCTCTGCACCCTGTCCTGTGTCCTTCTACCACCCTCCTCAGGGAGATGCCAAGCAAGGGATGCATCCATTCACCCCGCCTTTCCCATCTCGACCACTGGCTCCTGATCAGTGCTGTGGCAAGGTCTCAGCCCTGCCTTGCAGGCATCACCCAACCACAGGCCCCACCCTCAGTGTTACTTCCACTGGGTTTGCTCTTTGCCCAGAAAACCTCAAAGTATCAACTGAATTTAGCAGCCATAGAATAATGTAGTAGACCAGAGGTAACACAAAAGAGGTCCCTGATACAAAATATCAAATTCTAAGCAATACATGTAAAGAGATACTTGAGAGTGACAGGAAATAAATGATAGTCCTTTGTGGAGAGATGACAAAATCCACGATTTAACAAGCGGGAGAGGTGCTTGGCACAGCTGCTAGGCCGCTGCTTGGGAGGGAGGACAGCTGTATCTGAATGCCTGGGGCTGAGCCCCTGCTGTGGAGCAGCCTGGGAGGCAGCAGATGATGGGTCCCTGCTGCCCATCTGGGAGATTCAGCTTGAGTTCTGGGCTCCTGGTTTGGCCTAACTCAGTCCTAGCTATCGTAGGCATTTGGGGAGCCCAATAGCAGATGGAAGACCAAGCTCTTTCTCGAATCAAGTGATACTTATACATACATACACACACACACACACATATATATATACATATCTTTTTTTTTAATGGGAGGAGAGACAAACCATATTCCTGGGAAAGATGAATATTAACCCTGTGCCAACCCCTCCTATATTAATAGACAGATGTAACACGAAGAAAAAATCCCAACAGGATCTCTGAAATTTATCAAGAAGTCTATAAACAAAAACAAAAACCCAAACCCACCCAAAAGATTGAACAGGTAAAAATAATACCTCCACAAATTAAAAATCAATTGGGGGCAGCTGTATTATGGGTTTGCACTTATTTTACAATAGTGACACATAGATAAAGATCTTCATGAAGGCCAGTGATGGGGGGGGCTGGCCCTGAGGCAGACAAGGCCATGTACAGGCAAGGGAGCAGCAGCAATGAGGCCTGGAGGCTCGCCACCGGGAAGGGCGGCCCCCATCCCCTCCTCACACCACGCACAAGGCAACCGAGTGTTACAAACGTACAAACACAGAGGGGACGTAGATGTTATCACAGAGTGTTCCGGACAGTAATGTAATGGGAGAAATAAAAAAAGATAAAATAGATTTGTTTCACTTGATAGGCATTTTTAAAGTGCCTTGGTGTGTCTAAAATATAATAAACACAATTTAGAGGGAAAGAACAGGGAGTGTTTGCCTCAAATGAAGAAAAAAATACATATTGCAAAAGTTCATGAAAAATCAATATGCCTCCAAAAAAATGCATGAAGAACAAAAAAGTTCATAAACTTGAAAGAGATTTGACTCATTGGGGACAAAGTAGCACATGAACATAAAGATGACATAGAGCCTGGGGCTTGTTACAGTGGTTAAGACTATTTTTGGGACATCTGCATTCCTTACCAAGTGTCTGATTCAATCTTGACTCTGCGCCCCATTCCAACTTCCTGCCAGTGTGCACCCTGGGAGGCAGGTGATGGTTCAGGTGGTTGGCTCCCTGCCACGTACTCCAGAGACCCGGACTGAGTTCCTTGTTCCTGGTTTTGGCCTGGCCCAGTTCCAGCAGTAACGGCATTTGGGAAGTGAAGCAACATGTGCTACCTCTCCCTGCCTATCAAATATGATATAAACTTAAAATATGGAGGAACGATTTTATCCACTAAGATATGAATATGTGTGTTGGTGCATCCAGTGCAATAGGAGTAAAATTCTGCCTAGACTTTCTAAAAAGGGATGAGACAGTATGTAGTAGAAGTCTCAAAACTGTTTATACCATATGCTTCCTTCTCAAAGTAACCAGAGTGGCAAAGACCTTTATAAAAAAGGCATTTTATCATATTCTTATTTTTAAAAGTAAAAAAAAAATCCAAGTTTGCAACAGAAGGTTGATTAAATGACACTTGAAAACAGTAGCACATCAGAGTATTGTAGACATGAAAATTTCATTTTCTAAGAATTTACGCTAACAGATTTGAGAGGCTTCTTTAGCCAAACGACTAGATCAACTCTGGTGCCCCTGTCTGCCCCGTCCAAGCAATCTCCCTAACTGGGAGCCTGGAGATCACATTGGGATTCTTCTCCTCCACCTCTCCAGCCCCTACTGGGCATCTACTTCTTCTGATTCCATAAGGATCCTTAAGCAAGCTCACAGTAGGGGTTGGGCGAGGGGAGGTGTTGTGGCAAAGTGGGTTAAACTACTGCTCAGGAAGCCAGCATTCCACACTGGAGTGCTGCTCTGATTCTGATTTAGTTTCCTATTGATATACGGGGGAAGCAGCCACAAAGTACTTGGGTCCCCGACACCACACACATGGGAGGCCTGGATGCAGCTTCTGGCTGCAGCCTGGAGCGGCCTTGGCTGGGGCAATCATCTGGGGGGCGGGGTGAACCAGCGGATAGAAGATCTTTCTTGCTGTCTTTCCTTGACATTCTGGTTTCCAAATAAGTAATAAATACATTGTAAACAATTTAAAATGGAATTTAAAAAATAAGTTTACTTTAGCACCAAAAAAAAAAAAAAAAAAGGAGCAAATGGTGTAGTGAATGCTGTTGGCACACTGGTTTGAGACCGGCTGCTCCACTTAAAATCCAGCTCCCTGTTACTGGCATAGGAAAGCAGCAAGGGATGGTCACGCTGGAGGAAGCTCCTGGCTCCAGCCTGACTCAGCCATGGCTGATGTGGCCATTGGGCGAGTTAGCCAGCAGATGAAGGATCACGCTCTGCCTGTCCCTGTCTGTAACTCTGCATTTCAAATAAATAAAACCTGTTTTTTTTTTTTTTTTTTTTTTTTAATGTACACTATGAAGGAACTGTACATGGCTTTATAGCCTCTGGCTTGCTGACTGCTCAACACCAAAAACTCAGCAAAGCAGCTGGAGCATGTGTGGCGCAGAGTAAACTGCTGAATTCCACCCATGCAACGATGCCTGTGGTTGAGAGCCGGGAGCCAACAGGCCCCACCTGCCTGCCTCGCAGGTTTCGGCCCCAGCTCAAGGGAAGGCTCCACTGGCTGACGACTTAGGACTCCACGTTTCTGCTGACATTGCTGTCCCTGACAGCAGCTGCTTCTGCCCCTACCTTTTGGACCCTCATTTCTAGGTAGAACCGATATCTCGCCCTTGAGAGAGGGAACACAGTATGAAGTTAAGACCCTTGTTCCTGGGATCCAACTTCAGCTGGTCACTCACTGTGGAGACGCTGGGCGAGGTACATACTGTTTCCTCGTGGATGGACTGGTGTAAGTATTGAGAGAATGCAGGCTGAGTGCATGCGAGCAGTGTGCTGTGACCCTCTGGGGAAGGGGCCACTTTGGATTTATTGCTATGGGCTAGGAATCAGCCCAGAACATGGCAAGCAGCCACTAAGAAGAAATGACAGGCCCTGTGTTGTGGCACAGCCACCTGTGATACTGACATCCCATATGGGTGCTAGTTTTAGTCCTGCCTGCTCTGTTTCTGATCCAGCTCCCTGCTAATGCACCCGGGAAAGGAGTGGCAGATGGCCCCAGTACTTGAGTCTGCATCCATGTGGGAGACCCAGATGGAGTTCTAGGCTTCTGGCTTTAGCCTGGCCCATGTCCAACTATGACAGCCTTAGATTCCATCAGCTCATAGAAGGTCAATCTCTGTGCAACTTTGTTCTTCAAATCAATTAAAAAAATTTTTTTTATTTTTAAAGGGAGACATGACACCCACCCAAGGCTCCTCCCAGAGTCTCAGTGGCAGTAAATGGTTCCCCACTGGCCAGTCCCTCTCCTGTAGGCTCTCTTCTGCTCCAGGCACCCCTCCTTGTGTTTTCCATCTCTGTGACAACTTCTTGGTCTCTGGAAAATCCAATCTGTTCTAAAGAATCGGCGCACAGGTCCCAGCCCAGGTCACACTGTGTAAGCCGAGGTCACTTCACCTTGCGGGTGCGACTCCAGGAGAGGTGTGTGGGTGTTAAGCAGGTGAAGGTAGCAATGGCAGGACCCAGTAGCAGAGGGTGGGGTGGAGAAAGGGCCACGTCCTGGGTGGGCCGGATGTGAACTGAGGCAGTGGGCAGTGCCAGCTCAAGTCAAGCACAGCACAGCTCCATCCCTGCTCTGGAGCAGAGCAGGTCCCAGCAGTTTCCTACTGGGGTTCCTTCCCATGCTTACCCCACACACACCTGGAGGGAGAAGTTGTAGAAGCTGCCTGGGAGGCCAGGCAGGGGCACAGCTGGTGGCTTTGGAGGGGGGATGGTGTGTATATCTTGAGGCTGCTTTTTGTAGACATTACTTACAATCTCTTCAACTTGTACCCACTTCCCAAGTACAGATGAAGCAGATAGTCAAGGTCACATAGCTTGCAGGTGGCTGTGCCAAGACCCAAGCCTGAGTGTCCTCACCCTGAGGCACATGTGCTTCCTGGCACAGCAGTTATGTCCTCAGACCTCAGGAAGTCTGGATGCTGGGGTCAAAGGTGAACAAAACTTCATTCCACCTCTGTCCCTGGCCCCAGTGCCCTCACCCTCCAAGGTGAGCTAAGGGCCACTCAGTGCCCTTCATCCCATTTCACACAGGACATGGGGTTCAGAGGTGGGAGCAGGGAGGGGACTTGCCGGGACACACACACACACACACCCCTACAGGGCACCTGAGCCAGATTCAGGTTAGATCCTGCTTCCTCCCAAGACACAGGGAGCTAGCAGACTGGAAGGAAATGCTTATTCCAGACCCCTGAAGGCTCTCCAGCAGGGAGGGGAGAAAGCCACTGCCTCTGAACCCATGCCCTGTGCCTTCCCCAGAGCAGGAATAACAGTGGACAGCCTAGACGGGGGGTACAGTGTGCCACACTCACAGGGATAGCGTGAGCAGTCATTCTCCTTCTCTCTCTCATGCATGTATACACACACACACACACACACACACACACACACACACACACACACACACACTGTGTCGCTCTTCCAGACTTCTGCTTCTGTGTGGAAGTAGGTAAATCAAGGCAGACTCTGTTTCTGGTCTTACTGCAAGTGTGCTCAGTGCTGGCAGGCCACAGTGCTGAGACCCTGGGGAAAGGGCTCCTGTGCTTAGGTCTGGAGTTCCAGGGAGCTGCACGTGAGCCAAACAGAGTCAGTGTGATGAAAATCTAAGCCCTTCTTTGACTCCTTCCCCATTTGCTATTGCTCTGGAGTTCAGCCCCCTTGGGAATGTCAGAGAAAGGAGGAGCCATCAAACCAAGATGCGATTTGGGGTATTTCTGTATTTCCCTGGTTGTACATGTCACAAGCATCGACAAAAACCTCCACCTGTCTCCTCTGCCCAGGTAAATGCACCCAGGCACATACACAGGGAGCTCTGCTGAACCCTGCAGGAGCTTGAGCAGGGAGCCTGAAGCTCATGTCTGCTTCCACACCTCTGTGAGGACAAGACCCAGCACCCAGTCATGGTGACTCACGAGACGTTGGACCTTTTGGGGTGTGTATACAGCGATAGCCCTGTAAACCTTACAAACCATGGAAGCCAAAGGCGTGAAGCTGAGGGCATGGCTGGCATCTTCTGTCCCCACAGAACGGCCAGCACCCATGCATTCACACGTGCACCTGTCCACCAGAACAGTGGAAGTCAGCCTTTCCCTGTGGTTCCTGCAGGCGGCAGTGGACCCTGGAGGCCTACTTGCCACTCGGTAACTGCTGGGCCTGCCATTGGCACACTAGACCGTTGGGTCTCTGCTGTGAGGCCAGTGCCTGATGCTGTCCACATCTGGCCCAAGACCTGTCCTGTCCTATTTCCCTGACCACACAGCACCGCTGGCTGGGTCTGGTCACAGTTTCCCTCGGGGCCAGTTGTGGGCTGGCTGCATTCCTTGGAATCCCTCCTCCTCCAGGAATGTCCCTGCCTCAGTCAAGTCTGGACATAGCTCCTCTGTATGCAGCCACCAGTCTCCCGCTGGTGCAACCTGTCGTGCCCTTGTCAGAATGTGCAGCCGGGAGCCCAGGTGGTGATCTAGGAAGACATCGCCTTCCCCGCAGGGCTCTGCAGTGACGGCTCCCTGGGCCCTTGCACGCACAAGAAGTGTGGGTTGGTGGGATTAGCCATGGGCTGGCTTTCTGCAGCTGTGAACAGAGCAGCTGGGGCCTCTCCCTACATTTCCCCCTGCCCAGTCTCATGACAACCCAGTGACTCCCGTGGGATTGTCACGACAGCCACCGGGCTCCATGATACCACCTTGCCCTCTTTCTGGCTCTTGCAGACTCCCTGCTCAAATTTCATCTGGACATTCTGTTTAAACTTCTCAGCGACGTTCCACTGCCTGCTGAGCCAGCCGCCAAGAGTACAGGCCTGAGGTTGAACCGACACCCACAACTCTTAATTCTGTGCCCGGGGAAAGTTCTTTGCCCTTCTGAAATTGTTTTACGCTCATCTCTAAGTGAGGCCATGACCCCAACTCCTTCCTTCTAGGGTCTCTGCATCAGGTCAATTAAAGCCTGTGTATGTTAATAGTGTGGGCACAAGGTTCACACTTATTGGCCCTGTCGCTATGTCCTTGGCAAACTAAGCTCCTCGACACAACTCTGGCCTCCAAAACCCTTCACCATTTACCTGCCGCGTGCCCAGTCTCACTTCCTGTTACATGTCACCACATCCATACGAGCCCACCCACATTTGTGGGCCTAGGAGATCGAATTGCAAATGGCTATCCACATACTCAACTAGCTAGAATCCAGATACTTGGAAGTTATATAGCAAGCAATCAAGATGTTAAGAAGTAAAACAAAACAAAACAACAGGGGTCAGAGCCAGGGCTCAACAGGCTAATCCTTCACTCTGTGGACGGGCACCCCATATGGGTACCACTTCATGTCCTGGCTGCTCTGCTTCCCATCCAGCCCCTGCTTATGGCTTGGAGAAGCAGCAGAAGTCGGCCCAAGTTCTTGGGACCCTGCTCCCATGTGAGGAACCTGGAAGAGGCTAGTGGCTGATGCCTTTGGATCAGTTCAGCTCCAGCTGTTGTGGCCATTTGGGGAGTGAACCAGCAGATGGAAGACCTTCTCTATCTCTCCTTCCCTTTGTAAATCTGCCTTTCAAATAAAAGCAAATCTTAAAAAAGTAAAAGTTTTTTTTTTTTCCCTCTCAAAAAAACAAATAAAAACTGACTGGAAGCTCAGGTTTGGATTCAGAATTCTGTCCTGGGACAGCGGTGCTGGACTGAGATGGTGTGGGAGCACCGGCCCGCCCCCTCCTGCACTGGCGGTGTCTGCTTCCCAAGCAGCACAGCGTGTGGACGCCTCACTGGACGCCTCCACGGCCACTCCCAGCCGGACAACACAACTCCTGGGATCAGTGTGTGCCCTCTAAGGAGGGAGGTGGAAGTGGCATTGTCAGGGCAGGAAAATGCTGGGGTGTCCAGAAGCTGGTAACAGTCTCCAAGGGGCAGCTGAGCTCAGGGCAGATGTCCCCTGGTCCCTGTGTATTCCTCGCTAGAGGCATGCCAGAGTGGGACTGGGGCTGATGGCCCTCATGCCCAGCTCTAAGGGCAGCACCATACCCTTGCCACACTCTGGTTGCACTGAATCACTTCTAATTTGCTAAACATACCAACCCCTCACTGCACTGCTGTTCTTGGTGCCAGAAGCGCCCATGGCTGTCTGGGCAGCTGCTGTGGAGCCCGGGGCTTATATAAGCACCCAGGAGACCAAGGGAAGGGGTAGCCTGATGCCCATGCCCAGGGTGGCCTCTGTTCCCTTGCATCAGGCCCTGCTGCAGCCTCCCACTCTCGGGAACCTGCTCACTGCTGACCCCGTGCTAAGCAGGCAGGCAAGGTTTTTGTGCTTAATCTCTCCTCCAGAGGGCTATGATGGACGATCATGGACAGGCACGGAGGGGCAGTGTTGTCACATGTACTGTCTCTCCATCAATACCTGCAGCAGCCCAACAGGTGGCCGTGCAGGGACAGAAGAAGAAGGATGTCAGTCTAAAGATGCCGACCCGTGGCAGGGAATGAGCCTAGTGCAGTGTCCACTGATTCCCGCCACCCGCAAGAGGACGCACAGAGGGTGGCTGGCTGCTGGGTCATACCTCCACCTCACAGTTTACATGACAAGCACATGAGGCAGGTGACTGAAAACAGCGCCGTGCTAGAAACCTCCCTGTGTACATCAGTCCTTCTTTCAGGTGGCTGAGGTGCCACCTGCCGTCTCCCTCCCCCAGCAGTCTGTCCTCAGTTGTGCTCTGGACAGCAGCCTTGGGGGCACCTATTATCGTTCTCCTGCCTGCACCAAAGCTTACAGTTTGAACATCACCTTTGAGAACATGAGTGGTGACAAATGGTGCCTTGTCACTTCACACATTTCTCTGGTTGCCCGCAGGAGATGCCCAGGCCCATGACTTGGTACTCGCCTTTCCTTTCTGGCTCTGTCCACCTGCCTGGTCACTACATGCCAGGATTCTAATGATTTTTTTAAACTCTCATAATATTGATCCCTGTCATTTAAAAAAAGTTTTAGTTATTTATTTGGCAGGGAGAGAGAGATGGACCTTCCATCTGCTGGTTCACTCCCTAAATGTCCACAACAGCCAGCACTGGTACAGCTAAAGTTAGGAACCTGGAATTCTATCTGGGACTCCTACATGGGTGTAGGGGCCCAGGCACTTGGAACATCCTTTGCTGTTTTCCCAGGCCATTAGCAAGCAGCTGGATTAGAAGCAGAGGAATTGGGATTTGAATTAGCGCTCAGATTTGGAATGCCAATGTTTTAAACTCTACCACGCAACTCCAGCCCCTAACATTTTCCAAAAGTTTTGTGGCACAGTCTTGTTGCTTATTTTATGTGTGTGTGTCTGTGTAAGTTTCTTTAAATCCTCACACATTATCAAATTAGATTTCTTCTAGCACTTTGGTGCCTGGGAAGCTCTTTTCCCTCCTGGGATTCGCCTTCTATCTGACTTTCCTTGCAAGTTCCTTTGGTTGTATTTTTGTACTTTACTTTCTGGTCCACTTGGAATTTATTTTGATGTGCGCTATGGGGAGAGGGTCAAACAACCTTTTTGAAAAGCTATATTTGGAAATAGCCAAGAACAAAAAGAGGAGTCGGCCTGTGGCGGGCTGCGTGCTGTGGACAGACGACTGAGGGAGGCAGGGTGCCAGGGGCTGTTCCAGTTCTCGTGGCTTTATCAAGGGGAAGGATCTGGGAGCTGCAAAGAGAAGATCACACATGGCAAAGAGGAAAAGCGGTGCCCGGGAGAGGCCAGGAGAGAGCCTGAGGACTCAGGGAGGGGAGGCGGCCTCTTGTAGAGCAAAGTGCCTTGAGCTGGGGGCCAGAAGGTTCTAGAAGGAATCCTGACTCTCCCAGACATTACTGGCTTGCTTGGGGCCTTGTCTCCAATGTTGACGTGTTATTACACATGTCAGCTATGCTTCAGACACAACTGGAAGCGATGCAGCTGGAGATAAATAAGGTAGCTCCCGCCCTCTGGGACCCATGAAAGCAGGAGCGTCCAGTACAGCCTTAGGAAGGGAGCTTGAAGGCAGGATGTGTATTTAGGGAGCGTCATGTGGGCAGTACACGCCTAGTGCAAGAAAGGTCAAGGCAAGGGGAGGGGGTAGGAGGAGCCAGGGTGCAGAATGTTGCACTAACCCAGTATGAGCTTTATCCTTGCACCTGAGCTTATATCCAAATCACCCGGAAGTGAGTTCAGAAATTCTCCAGAGGCCCCAGTGCAGACGCGCTCCTGGTGAGTTTCTAGGTCATGCAGGTGCTGCGGGATGAGAAGGGATTTGGGGGACTGCTGCATCTAGGCAAGGGGAAGACACAAACAACAGAAAGAACCGACTAGGCAGATGTTCGAGGATGCTTCTTTTGAAGACAGAGATGCAGTGGGGGTTGGAGGGAGAGCTGGCCAGAGGAGGGAGACAGGAAGTCATCCAAGCCAGACAAGTTCAGGGCAGAGAATCACAGACTAGGAGACTTGAGTGACTGGGGATGGAAGGCAAAGATTGTAGGGAACAAGGAAGCTCCTCAGGATTTTGGTCATGGACTTGTAAGAACCGCAGACTACCCCTAAAAGCAGCACTGAGCCTAGGACACAGTACTGCTTCTAGGATCTCATCTTCTTCTCCTTTTTTTTTTTTAATAAACAGTTTTTTTTTATTTATTTTATTTTTATTACAAAGTCAGATATACTGAGAGGAGGAGAGATAGAGAGGAAGTGGAGCTGCCGGGATTAGAACCAACAGCCATATGGGATCAAGGCGAGGACCTTAGCCACTAGGCCACGCTGCCGAGCCCTCCTTTTTTTTTTTTTTAAAGATTTATTTATTTTTAATGAAAACACGTTTTTACAGAGAGAAGGACATTCAGAAAGATCTTTCATCTGCTGGTTCAGTTTCCAAGTGGCTGCAACAGCCAGAGCTGAGTTGATACAAAGTCATGAGCTTCTTCCAGGACTTCCATGTGGGGGTGGAGGGTCCTCAGGACTTTGAACCATCCTCCACTGCTTTCCCAGGCCACAAGCAGGAAGCTAGATGGGAAGTGGAGCAGCTGGGACGGGAACCGGAGCCCATAGGGGATCCTGGTGCTCGAAGGGGAAGGATTAGCGAACTGAGCCATCATGCAGGGACCAATCTGGTTTTTTAAAAGAAGATCAGAGGGGTTGGCGTCATGACACAGGGGGTTAAGCCACCACTTGCAAAGCTGGTTTGAGTCCCAGCTGCTCTGCTTCTGATCCAGCTTCTTGCTAATGTGTCAGAGAAAGTGGTGGGAGATGGTCTAGTTACTTGGGCCCCTGTCATCCACTTGGGAAATCCAGAGGGAGGTATTGGACTCTGGCTTCAGTCTGGCCCAGCACTGGCTGTTGCAGCCATTTTGGGGAGTAAACCAGCAGATGAAAGATCTATTCATCTATCTATCCCTCTCTCTGTCAAGTTTCCTTTCAAATAAATAAATCTTAATTTTTTTTTTAAATAAAAGGACAGAGGTTGACTCTTTGGGATTTAGAAGCAAAAGGTTACAGCCAATAGAAAGTTGTGTTTGGAAGCCATACTTGGCACTGGTGGGAGTGGAGTGGGAGAGGGTGGGGGAAGCTCAGAAAGAAGGGAAAACGTAAAGATACTGGGACTGGAGAAGACTCTTCCCATAAACTGAAGGAGAAGGGAAGAGAGATGTGAACCAAAGCTAAATACGGGGTTTTTATTTTTATAGAAAGATACCCAGAAAATGATAGATGTGAAAGGAGGATCCAGGAATGAGGTGAGAAAGGAGACACATGGATGACAGTTCCTGGGAAGGCGTGGGGACAGGGCATCCGAGCACAGGAGGACCTTGACCCTGCTCAGAGGGGCTCAGGGTCGGGAGGAAGGTGGCGATGGACTGGGATACAGGTGTCTGTGGACTGGAGGCTGGCAAGTTGAGCGCTGTTGACTAGTGATGACTTCTTTTTTTTTTTTCTGGGGAGTCAGAAAGTAGAATTGGAAGAGGGACAGAGGCTGGGTGGAATGAGGACAGTGTGGGTAGGGTTCTGAAGATCAACGGCCAGGGACAAGAAACTGCACTGAAGCACTATGCGTGACAATGGCAGCTAATAACCTCTCCATAAGAGACGTCCTCGCGCTGGTACTGGACCAGCTGGACACTGGGAAAGGTAGGGGAGAAGCAGGGGGGTGGCGCGGGATGCAGAGTACAGGACTCCCTCTGACCTGGGTGACCAACTTGGATTTGCTGAATAAACAAATTGGTGAATGAACGAGAAGTGAGTTCAGTGATGAAGATACAACACCTTCGGTCCACAGTAGGGCCCTGCCTGGAGCTTACTTCTCTCAACACCTGCCTACAAGGTTGTGCAGATGACTGACTGAGATAACACCTGCAGATCACATAGCCCAGGGCCAACCTGCTGTACAGCAGGAGGTAAGCAATGGAGGAGTACAGACATGCAGGTTTGTGGTCAGATTCATTCCTTACAACGAGCCCTGGGGCCATCGGACCTGGGTTTGAATTTAGCTTTACCACTTAATGGGTTGTGTAACCTGAAGCAAGTAATAACTTACCCTCTTTGAGCCTAGTTTCCCAATCTTTAAAATGGAAAAGGATAATAGTATCAGCTGGGGTACATGTCTGGCAAGCAGTTAAGATGAGCACAGCTGGTATTGAGTACCTGGGTTTGACATCTGCACTCAGCTTCCAACTCCGGCTTCCTGCTAATGCCCACCTGAGGACACAGCAGGTCCTTTATATATATATATATATATATCAGTATTACCTTATTGACACATAGGGACACAATGGACAGCAACACAGCACAGGAAAGTCTCAGCAGAACAACCAGCGATTGCAGACAGGCTAATACTCCTCACCCTCATCCTCTCCCTCAGCATAGTCTGCTGCCACCCATATGACAGACCTGGACGGAGTCCTCAGCACATAGTTATGGACGTTTGAACCAGAAGACGGGAGCTCTTAAAAAAAAACTTTTTTTTTTTTTTAGTTTGAAAGGCAGATTTAGAGAGAAGGAGAAACAGAGAGAAAGGTATTTCATTCATTGGTTCATTAAGACTAATCCAGTTTTTCCACTCAAACTACATGGTTGCTCCCAAATCCAGAGACCAATTCCTCTGCACATGAATGTGGGGCCTGGGCTGGCCTCTGAGGTCCTGCCCTGCCCTTCCCTCTCCAGGGCCTGAATTACAGATGGAGGGTCAAATCTGGTAAGGAGCAGGTGTTTGGACCAGAGGCCAGCTGGAGCTTGGATGTGTGCATCCCAAATTGGGATGGCTACATTCAAATCCCAGCTCTGTTTCTATTCCAGTCTCTTGTTAATGCGCACCCTGGGAGGCAGCAGGGGATGGCTCAAATACTTGGGGCCCTGCCACTCACAAAGGAGACCTGAATTGAACTCCTGGCTGCCAGCTTTATTCAGGCTCAGCCCCAACTCTAATGTCTTTCTCGGCTTCTCAAACACATACACACACAGACTGCAGGGGCCAATCCCCAGTCCTAGCTGTCTCCTCTCCTTCCTGCTGCGGGGTAACACCACATCTGCAGCAACCTGGCCAGCCTCAGGGCCTCACATCAGGATGTAACAATCAGAGTGCCCAGAGGGGGTTGGGAAGGCAGCGCCCAGGGCCTCGACAGTCCTGGGTAAGCAGGTATCCTGCAAGTAGTGTAGGAGGCTGGTGGCTGGTGCTGCACCCCCCCCACCCCCGGTCCCAATGCTCCCACAGGACGCTGGGTGGGCATCTGGAGGAGGAGGATGCACAGCCCACAGACCCGAAGTGGTTGGTCACTCTGAGCTCCTCCCCCTGCAGCACCTGTCATCTGACTGGCTCCTATTTCCTCCTTCTGGGCAGCTCAGGACGGCCTCCCAGGGCCTGCCAGGCCACAAAGCTGCTTCATTGCCCTAACACAGCAGCCACCACGCTGCATGATCCTGGAGCACTGTCTCTGCTTCGTGGCAGAATGGCATGCCCTGGGCTTGCAGCATCTTCAGGAACACCTAGTAAGGGAGGGAAGCACATGGACAAGTACAGCTGAGCCCCAGTCACAGGGCAGCTGCTCCTGCCAACCAGGGACTCCCACACAGTCATACTCCATTTCTCTGGCTCCATCCTCCTAGCCTCAGCTTCCTTGCTTCGCCCACTGGTGCTCTTCTGAGCTGCCCTGGGCATGCCCAGCCCGCTGTGAACTCCTACACCTGTTTGCTTGGATGGCTCAGGACTGCTGAGATCTGGGGGCAAAAAGCCTCTAACATGATTCATGATTGGAGTTCTCTGTGCTCCTTTCTAGTGAATCAGGAGCCTTAAGGGCACCCATGGGTGAAGGGGAAAACTGCTGGTGATGAAGACAGCAGGGTTAGCCCTGGTAGAAGCTCTCTTCTGGCTGCTCTGTCCTCCTGTTCCACGTCTTGCTCTCCTACACCCCATCAGGACTCCTGAGTGCTGGAAGGTTCACACTCCAGGTGACTGCTCACATGGCAGGTACCTGTTCCAGCCTGGCCCAGCCAGGCCTTGGCTCCAGAACACAACACTGCCTCTTGCCAGGACTGAGCGGGTGAGGCTTCAAACAGGTGCAACCTAGAGGCTACAGGTCAGAAAATGCCAGCGCAGAGGCAGGGCAAGCCTGTCAAGGAGCTCTGAGTTGGCAGCCAGGAAAAGCAGGTGGGAGGCGACACTCCCCTCTGCCTGGGTCTCAGATGCCAGGAGAAGTTCCTGGAAGAGGTGCTGTAAATGCATCACCTGTGGGCTCAGGATGGAAAAAGGCAAAAAGTGGCCTCTGGGGCAGCCAAAGGGCCTGGGCGCTGGGAGCAGAAAAGCCATGGCAGCCCTGGCATCTGTATGGTATTCCTCGGGCACTAATTCAAGGGGGCCCATGTTGTCTTTGACACTGGGGCCAGGGAAGGCCGACAGAACCTCAGAGGACTCCTCCAGCTCCCCCAGATGCCTGTATGGGGCCAGGAGGGTGAGCTGAGGCCTGAGCGCCCCTGGCCCTGGCCTGGTCCACTGCAGGGGTTCCTTAGTCTCCCTGGGGAAGGTCCTGCTTCCTTCCTTCTCTTCTTTCTATCCTCACTCCCTTGCATAAGGAGCAAGAGCCTTGATGCGCCTGACGGCCTTCACTGACAGCGGCATTCGTGGAAGGAGCAGGTGCGCTCTACTACCAGGTGGGCCCTTCCCAGCCCTTCAGTTTGCCCTCCTTGCTTGGACTGCCTGGCTTCTCCCAGGATGCCCAGTAGGAGCTGGTGTTCCAGCCAATTCCAGGTCATGCATGGCAATTGGGCATGGAGGGGTGAAAGCCAAAAGGGCCCTGCTTTGGGGGAGGGGCAGGTTCTTGCTATTGGGAGTCTCCTGCCCTAGGGGAGGCTCTACCTGTGGGCAGAGGAGGGGTGCAGGAAGGAGGCCACAGTGGGAAACTGGCAACTAAGTTCCCCGAGGTTCCCCAAGGAAGACCCAACCCCCTTCCATTTTTGTCTCCCAAGTACCCACTAGGGACACCCATTAAGTCACCCTATGTGCAGAGAGGAGCTCTGAAGACACTGTGACTCAGGCCCAAGGGTTCTGGCAACAGCAGAGGTACTTCCTCAGTGCCCATGTTTTGCCCTGCTTGCATGGGCATGGGCCCACTTGAAGCCCTGCCCTTGTGGGCAGCTTGATAGGACCAGTGGAGCCCTGCTGCCTCACTTATCCTTGTGGTGAGGGGGGCTCCCCTGCCCAGGGGCCCACCTACCTCAATTTCTGGACCTGACTTCTGTCTTCTCTCTTGCTTGCTACCTACTTGACACTGCCTGCACTTGGCCTTGCTTGGGAGAGGGCTGTGGAGTTAAAACCAGATTGCACTGAGAACCCAGAGGCAGGTTAAGCTGGTCCCGCCCCAGCTCTTCTGGAAACCTCGGCAAGGAGCAAGCAGCTTCTGCCATTCTGCCAGGGAGGCAGGTGCCTGCTCGGGCCTGGATTGGGCAGCTCCCCTCCCTCCTGGGTGGGTGATTAGGGACAGCTGACTGAGGGGTTGGGCCGGAGGGACCTGGAAAAGTGGGTGATGTCCCTGTAGGCTCAGAGCTGGCAAAGAGAGGTCTTAGGATGGGCCTTGGCAGGTGGCTTGGCTCCACCCAGACACAGACACCCTAAAGGAATGGGCCCAGAGTCTTGCCTGGCTCCAGCAGTGAATACAGAGCCGATCATCCCCAAAGGGTGGAGTCAGGTTCAATGTCAGCCGAGCTGGGCTGCCAGTTACAGGTTAGGGACAAATGTACAAGGTGGAGTGAGGTTAGCAGTTATGGTTCTGGGAGCTGCACCTTCAGCAGAAGGGTCTACTGTTCATGCAGAATGGCCCCAGGGCCTAAATAATGCCTTTGCCCTCTGGCTCAGGAAGGGTAAAGAACTTCTTGCCAGAGATCAGAGGTAGAGACCTCATGGGATTCAGAGGTCAGGGCGGGAGAGTTGAAGACTAAGAGCAATATTGAGCCTGGCCTTGGAGACAAACACTTCTCCTGGGGTCAGTGTTGGGGCATAGCATATTGAGCTTCCACCTGGCATCCCATACAGGTGCTAGTTTAAATTCTAGCTGTTTCACTTTCAATTTGGCTCCCTGCTAATGCATCTGGGAAAGCAGCAGGAGGTGGCTCAAGTGCTTAGGCTCCGGCACCCATGTGGGAGACCTGGATAAAACTTATGGCTCCTGACTTCAGCCTGGTTCAGCCCTGGAAGTTGCAGCTATTGGGGGAATGAACTACGTGATGGAAGATCCTTCTTGCCCTTTCTGTCTATACCCTGACTCTCCCTGCCCTGACCATAGCTCTGCCTTTATATTAAAAAAAAAAAAAAAAGAAGAAGAAGTTTTCCTATCCCAGGATCTCAGGCCTCAAACTGCTGGGGTGTGGCTAGAGAAGGCTGAGAAGGGACCTGTGCCTGGCCTGGGTGGTCGCCTGGGTACCAGGAGGCAGCGGGCAGCATCTTCTGGCCTCCCGGCCATGCTTTCCCTTGGGGGTCTGTGGGCTTTGGGCCAGGGGATCAAGGGAAGAGACTGATGTTGGGGGAGCTCACCACCCTCTCCTTGTAGACGATGTACTTCAACCACTTGAAGTCCTGCCACTTGAAGCCAGCGAGAACAAAGAGGGAGTCACGCTCGTACTGTTCAGGCCGCTGCATGGCGCCCTCGGGGTAGGTGATGCGCAAAGTGGTTTTGCTGCCCACATCCTTCTCGAAGCCCTTCACAGGAGCTGAGTTCAGCCTGCAGAGTAGCTGCAGTCAGAGCCTGCTTTGGGAGGCGCCGTGCCCCAGGAGCCCCAGGTGCAAAGAGCACAAGCCGAGGGCAGTGGTGCCATCCTGCCATCCGTTCCAAGGCCCTCCAACCCAGTGTTCTGAAGGCTTCTGCTGGCCTCTGCCCACTTGGCCAGAGGACCAGGCAGCTCCCAATGGGCTCAAAGGCTGGCATCTGGGCACAGGCCTTCAGGGGCTGCAGGCATGGCTTGGGGGAGCTCACCTGACCACAATGTCGTAGTCATCAATTCGTGACCCCAGGGACTTGTTGGCAAGGACCCCTCCGTTGCCCACAATGATGCAGCGGCGGCAGCGGAGGCTGGAGGGGAGACAGATGCAGACTGCTGTGGGGAACTGTCCCTCTGACCTTTAGCCCTTGACCTTGTGGCTCTGGCTGGATTAGGTGGAGACAGAAGACCAACAGACTTCCAGCAGCCCTGCTGAGAGGACGCCAGGACCACACAGGGGGCAGCTGGGCCCGGGGCCCCAACATCCCTAGTCAAGATTTCCTGAGGGTTAAAGGCATTCAGGCAGCCTTAGGGTAGAGGAGAAAGTGGGCCGTGCTGGAAGCTCTGCCAGGAAAGCAAAAGGTCAACTCTGAAGCCCTCTTCCTAGTCACTTGGTAGCTTACTCAGCTTGCTTTTCCCATTCCTCTCTTTTTCCCTCTCTCTCTCTCACACACACATACATACTCCCTGCCCCCTAGTTTCAGCTTCCCCTACCACCCAGACCTTTAGTCCCACCATTAGGTGGATCCTAGGCTAGCATCTTCAGTTCTTACCCTCAGAGCTTGGAGCTTAAAGCTTGGAGCTCTGAGCACTGGGATGTGTTGCTGAGTGCTCACTCCCACCCTGCCGAGTGTAAGCACGTGTGGGTGTGCTGGAGACTCTGCCCATACCAGTGAAGGCCAACTGGGGGGCAGGAGGCTGGGCAGAGTGGCTTACCTGTCCAGGGCAGGGGTTAGGCGGTACTCTTTGGTGACTGACAAGATGGCTTTGATCAGATTGTCTGTGGACAGAAGAGGCAGGTTGCTGTTCACTGATGTACCCATAAAACCTTGTAATCGTTCGCAAAAGGCAAAGGCTCCTGGGTCTTGTATGGGGGTAAAGGTGGAAGTGGAGAGGGCTAGCTTGGGACTCAAGGCTGGATGGGGCCAGTGGCCGAACTTCCCTGCTGAGAAAGATTGGGAGAGTGGCAGGAAAGCTCCCAGGTATGCCTCTGCAGGAGGCAGTCCTGGACTGGGTGCAGGTCCTCTCCCAGAGCTTCCGCACCTTCCTGGGATGCCCCTGGGCTGGCTGAGCCTCTGCAGCCAGGCGCCAGGTGTGGCTCCCTGGGCCAAGGTCTTGCCTGGGAGGCTGTTTTCCCCACCAGAAAGGAAGGCAGAGAGGGGAGAAGTGTGCTAGGACATGGCAGGTGCCAGACAACAAGAGAACTAGTAAGAGAGATTCCCTGCCCCCAGGAGGAGGGTAGGGGCCACACATCTTATTTTCTGTCACGCCCTTTCCCTCTTGTGTTGCCTATCTCCAACCCTGCTCGTTGCCAGGCTCTCTCTCCCTGTACCTCTTCACCCCTGCAGCCTGGTATCTGTGCAGCTGCACTCTACTCAGACTGTCTGAGCAAGGACCCCTCCCTGCCCTCCCCCACAGCCCTCCAGGACCACTATTCTGATCATTGTGTTTTGGCCTCTTTTTGGCTTTGGCAATGGTGATAGCAGAGTGTCATGAGGGCATTATAACACAATACATCATACGTGATGTGGGTCCTGGCTCTGGAATCCAATCCTTGTTTTATCCTGGGGACAGCACACTGCATTGTGACTTCATGGGAGCCACTTCTTTCCCTTGAGTTTAGTTTCCTCATCTCTAAAACAAAGAGGGTTAATTCCCACATTGCAGACTTGCTAGGAAGACAAAACATGATGCATGTGAGGACCTCCTGACCCAGGGCATCCCCACCACGGACAGCATCTTCCTGCAGTCAGTGAAGGAGGCAGATGTGTGGTGATCAAGACTCTGCAAGGCTACTCTTTGTGTGCCCAGCACTGCGGAGACATAAACAAGGGGCCACTGCACCACTGTGTGCAACAGCAAAACCAGGGTGGCAACCAGAGAAAAACACATTTCAGATTTTATGTGGACACCATCATAAAAAAAAAAAAAATCAATGACCTAGATCTGTCTAGGTCAATATAGGTAAGTTTAGAAAACATAAACAAAAAAATCAATATGAAGGAAAAAATATATATATATATAATGAGACCATCTCTGAGGCATAAAAACCTGTTTTTAACGGAGATATAAATATGTAGCATAAACCTATAGATGAGAATACTAACACTGCAACAGAGATAATGGTCTCCTGCGGAAGGATGGAAGACTTAGTTGTAGCTCATTCTTTAACTGCCTTTCATGCAGCTCCCTCAGCTGGGTAGAAGGTAGCTGGCTGCTCATTCTATGACTCTTTATACTTTTTCATCTGTTTGAAAGATTTCATGTAAATTTAAGGATGGCTCCAAAACTGAAAATAACAAACTTCTGCATATTTTTTAAGAAAATGGATGTGGGGGAGTGAATCATCGGATGGAAGATCTTCCTCTCTGTCTCTCCTCCTCTCTGTGTATCCGGCTTTCCAATAATAATAAAAAAATCTTTAAAAAAAAAAAAAAAGAAAAGAAAATGGATGTGGACATGGTCAGTGCAATCAGAGGTCAAGTTCAGGACTGGAAGCACCTTTTGGATTTCATGGGGCATTGAGCAGCTTCTCTGGAGGGTGGGAGATCTTCTGGTGAGAAAGAAGCAGAGGACACAGTCCATCTTCCCAGAGGCAGAACGGGAATGGGGTCAGAGAACAAATCTTCAAGGACTATGCAGATCTAAATACCTTCAGACACGCCTTCTGGTGGGCTTCAGGGAGGACCACCAACTCTGCCTTGGGGAGGAGTGCACTGTGACTCACTGGCTAAGATCAAGGACATGCACTGGGCTTTGTTTTTTTTTTTTTTTAATTTTAATGATGCTTACATAGTGGATCAGGGTGGGAAGGATGGAAGGTTAGGGAAAAGTGGATGTGATCACTGCTTCCAGGTTTTCTATTTATTTTTCCTGTCTCTGGGGGGACAAGGAGTGACAAGGGAAGAAGCCACAACCAGTTTCCCACCCGCCTCAGCACCCAGTGGGGAACGGCCAGGGTTCCTGATGCGGCGTACACTCTGAGGGTTCTGCCCAGGTGGTTTCAATAGTTCTGATCTTGCCAATCCAAAGATGAGGGAATACTTTCAATGTCCATTGGCTGATATACTCTACCTTAGAGTCTCCATTTGCCCAGATATTTGCTATGGACTGGGCTTTGTTTTCTTTGAAGGGACCTCTAACAAAAGGGGCACACGTGAGCAGGTGCCCTTCTCTGGCCAGCTGATGGGCTCTGCATCACACTTTCCTGGCCTTCAACGTGTCACAGGGAGGATTAGTAGAGCAGAGTAGGTGGCTTGGCTGCCTGCACGCAGGAGAAGGGAGTTTTTTCCATGTTCAGCTCAGCCCATTAGATTTGTCATTGGAACATTAAGGCCAAAGCTTCAGTTCAACAGCATCCTTTGGAGCCACTGTCTCCTCAGGAAGGGACTGGGCCAGCTGAGTAAAGAGTCTTCCTCTCACAGCTACTCTATTTTGGCCACAACTGCATATAGCAGTTATTACTCCCTGCATTTAACTGATGAAGAAACCAAAAGCAGGCCATCAACACGTCTGTGGGCACAGCTAGTGAAGACGCAGTAAGGGTCTAACCCTGTGTGACTCTGTGTCTGCCCCTAGTGCCCACACTTTGCCACCATACCATGGTACACCTGTGGTGCAGGAACCTGATGAAGAAGCAAACTGTTAGACTATCAGGGATGGGTAAGGTCCAAGTCAGTAGGGAACTGGGCAATGGGTAAGGTCCCCAAGGCAACGGAAGGGGAGAGGTTCTCAGAGTCCATGGCAGTGGGGAAGGTCAACCTTAGGTTAAGAAAGGACTGGAGGAGAGAAGAGGTGAAGGCAAAACAGTGTGAGGCAGGGATGTGGAGGGAGCTTGGGGACACCCCTGAGGGATGGCCCCCACATCAGCACCCTAATTTTCCTGTTCCTACCTCACATTTCTTGAGGTGCCTCTTTCTCGTGCTCCCTCCACTCCATACTCCCCTCACTCTGGCCCTTGTTCTCCTGCACCCTGAATGGCTGCGCTGCTACACGGTGGAAGCTCGAGGAGGAGGATGAGGTCATGGTTCCCAGCGTACCTTGACCTTTGATTCCAAAAGGCGGCACAAACTCCCGGATCCTAGCCCACTTGCGGAACGAGTCATCCAGGAACATGGGTGCTGGCTTAGAGAATCTGGAATAGAAGAAAAAAACTGAGAATACTAACAGCGCAATAGGCTGGAGTACTGGGTAGCTCTCCTGTACATCTGTCCAGGTCCGCTGGAGACCACCCTCCACATTGCATCGTCCCTTTCCTTCCCTGGCTACATGCATAGGGTAGCTGCTGACCCTGCTCAGGGGTGGGGGGTGAGGATGGGGATGGGGCTGAGTCCGAGGGAGTCTTTATTTGGTCAGATGTGCGAGTGCAGGAATGAGATCTGCTGGGCGGGGAGGACTACTGCAGGGCTGGAAGCTCCCTGCAAGGTTATCTGTGTGCCCATCAAATGGTCCCTGCTGCCAACACTGTTCCTGCAACCCAAGAACGTGCAGAGGAGACACTGCCCGGGGCCAGCAGAGAAACATTCCCAGTGCAGGGAGACAGAATTTTGGAGAGGATTCTGGGAGCTGGACCACCCGGGGTTAGGAAGAGGAAGGCTCTTGGTGAGAGGGAAAAAGCAGGGAAAAAACTGCAGGGGACGCCAGTTAGTCAGCTTGGCAGAGAAGGAACCCAGAGAGCTGTGCTTGGGGGTGGGGCTGGGGAATGGGTCTCCGACCAGTTAGGGACCCGAGGGGCTTCATTGGTGGACAGCGTGGAAGGACACTAAGCTCCCGCGAGGGTGAGCAGGTAGATAAAGTGAGGGGGAGAATCCTGAGTTTCAGGGGATTGGGCTGGGTGGAGAGAGCAGAGTACAGGAAAGAGGAGGAGGGTGAAGCCATAGTGAGCTGGAGGAAGGGAGCAGGCAAGCTGCACTCTTCTGGGGCAGGGCAGGCACAGGCTCTGGGAGGAGCAGGCCAAGATGGAAGGGAGGCCCAGGGGGAGCTGGGCTCTCCACAGATGTCCCTGCAACGGGGCTGAAACCTGGCACCTGGCACACTGGCAGCCCAGGAGGTGACCAGACCCTAGTTTGTTTTGCTGTGAGTCCCTTCTCATTCAACCCAATGCAACTCATGGAACAGCCCTCCCGGCCCAGGGGCCAGGGCCAGAAGAAACCCCCTCCCCACGTGCTACAAGCACCACCATCCATCCTTTTCCTTCCCCATGAACATCATTCCAACTGCCACTCCTCCAAGGAAAGGTCCCAGTCATCACAGGGAATTCCAACATTCTTAGAGCAAACCTCCATCCTGTCCTGTCTCCCCTCACTCTCAGGAGGAAGTCCAAGTGACACTGGAGGCCATGGGAAGGCTGCTCCAGCACATGGGCCCTCCTGGTGACTTCTGGTGCCAGCAGCTGAGTGGTCCCTTCCCTCCAGGCAGGCGCAAGCGCAACACATGTTTCCTATGCTGGGCTTGTGAAATCTCGGTGACTTAATGTGTGTTGTTTCATCAGACAGTGAGGAGCTTGGACATTGTCTCAGTGTCACAGCCACACAGCAGGAATCCCTCCTTCTGTCTCAGGTCTGTGTTATAAATTGTTTGTAAAGATTCTTAGTCAGCCTAGGACAGGCTTTTATCTGCTTCCTAACATGTACTGGATGTCACAGGCTAATAAAATCTCCAAAGATCTAGCCAAATGATCTCAACACATTTTTTCCCTGTTACTCTCCCTCCCCCCCGCCCACTTTACTTTCCCCACATATCATTAAAGTTCATTATATTAATTTGTACTTTAAAAAGCACCTTGTGGGGCCTGGCTCCACGGCCTATTGGCCAAAGTCCTCACTTTGAAAGCACCGGGATCCCATATGTGCACCGGTTCTAATCCTGGCAGCTCCACTTCCCATCCAGCTCCTTGCCTGTGGCCTGGGAAAGCAGTCGAGGATGACCCAATGCCTTGGGATGCTGCACCTGCGTGGGAGACCTGGAGGGGGTTCTTGGCTCCTGGCGTTGGATCAGGGCAGCACCAGCTGCTGCGGTCACTTGGGGTGTGAATCATCGGACAGAAGATCTTCCTCTCTCTTTCTCCTCCTCTCTGTATATCTGACTTTGCAATAATTTAAAAAAAAGCATCTTGTGGGGGTTAAGATGCGGGTGTCCCTTAGCAGAGTGCCGGGGTTCGTGTCCTGGCTCCAGGTGCCAATTCCTGATGATGCAGACCCCGGGAGGCATTAAGCAGGTGATGGTGATGGATCAAGTACTTGAGTGCCTGCCATTCTTGAGAACAATCTGGATAGAGTTCCCGGCTCCTGACTTCAGCCTAGCCCAGTCCAACCCTGGTCATGGTGGGTACAGGGAGAGCTCTCTCTGGCTCCTTTCCTCTTTGTCTTTCTGCTTCCCAAAATTAAAAATAATAACAAAAAAACAAACAAGCAGTGCTTGCTTCAGCAGCACATATACTAAAAACAAACAAGCAAACCCCCCCTTTTTTTTAAAGATTTATTTATTTATTTTTATTACAAAGTCAGATATACAGAGAGGAGGAGAGATAGAGAGGAAGATCTTCCGTCCGATGATTCACTCCCCAAGTGAGCGCAACAGCTGGTGCTGTGCCGATCTGAAGCCAGGAGCCAGGAACTTCTTCCAGGTCTCCCACATGGGTGCAGGATCCCAAGGCTTTGGGCAGTTCTCCATTGCTTTCCCAGGCCACAAGCAGGGAGCTGGATGGGAAGTGGAGCTGCCGGGCTTAGAACCGGCGCCTATATGTGATCCCGGGGCGTTCAAGGTGAGGACTTTAGCCACTAGGCTATGTCGCTGGGCCCAGCAAACCCCTTTTTTGTATAGTCTGAAAGACAAGTTCATTTTGGAAAAAAATACAGATAAATGCAAGCACAAAGCAGAGATATGGTAATCCACCAATGCAGAAACAATGAAACTTCTGGTTTACGTCCATCTGATCTTCCTGTATTATTTTATAGACTTCCTCCTGATATACAGAGACTGGGTCAAAGGAAAAAGCCATAAACTGCTGGAAACATGAGTTGATCCCAAAAAGTGAAAAAGCATAAAAAATTAAAAAAAAAAAAAAGAAGAAGAAGTCGGCCGAGTGAGAACACAACCCCAGAAGAGGAGTGGTCTCACGGTCATGGCCAAAAGGAGACGGAGGGACGACAGAGCACAGCCGAGAGAATCGCGTGGGAGCCTGACCAAGGTTTCTGGGACTCTCTGCCTCTTGCATGCATTCCTGGCGCTCAGGACCTGCATGGCTTCCTCGGCCTCCCAGCAGGGGGCTGGGGGGGCCATGATTTAGAGGCTCATCGTGCCCCACTTGTTGAGAGACTGAGTCAGCCCTTTCCCAAGCGCTCTTCTGCCAGCAGAGTGCACCTCTCTCCTCCTCCCGCACATTCATTTCCTCAACTTACTATTATGGAAAATTGCACTCAACTGGAAGTGGAGAACAGCTTCAGGACTACCAGGGACCTCTTGCCCAGGCTCAGCGTCATCAGCCCCAGGCCTGTTTTTCTTTTATCCCCACCCACTTTCTCTGTTGTTTTAAAAATTCTTAGAAGTTATGTCATTTCATCTGCAAACTACTTCAGTGTTAATTTCTAAAAGATAAGGACCTACCGAAACAACTCCCAATAAAAACACTATCATGCTGGTGACAGTACTGTAGCATGGCCAGCTAAGTCTCTACCTGCAATGCTGGCATTCTATATACGTTCTGGTTCAAGTCCTGGCTGTTTCATTTCCAATCCAGTTCCCTCCTAATGTGCCTGGGAAAGCAGCAAAAGATGGCTTTAAGATGCTTACACTCCTGCACCCATATGGGACACCTGGAAGAAGCTCCTGACTCCTAGCTTCCGCCTGGCGTAGTTCTGGCTGTGGTGGCCATTTGGGAAGTGAATCAGCAGATGGAAGTCTTTCTCTCTTCCGTTCTCAGTAACTCTGCCTTTCAAATGAATAAAAAAATATTCATGATCACGTCTAAAAACTCAACTCTACTGGGAAACTCGCAAGATGGCCGACATAGGAGGAAGACTGTGAGAGAGCTCACAGACAGAGAGGGCTAGAACACGACAAAAGCGTAAGTGGAGCAGCATAGAACTACAGGGAGAAGAACGTGAAGTTCCCTGGACAGTGTGGAACCAAAAAAATCCATACAACTCGGAAGAGCAAGCAGGGAAAAACAAAACGAAGGGCAGGGAAGACGACTTTCCGCTCCTGACCTGCTGAGTCACCTTTGAATGCAGACGCTGAAAGCCGCCGACCGACCCGCAGACGCTGTGGCCGTGAGGACCGGCGGTGATCGGGACCTGCTGGCATCTGCTCACCCTGGTCACCAGGACCCGCCAGGACCTCCGCCCGCTGCGGACACCAGGACCCTAAGTCACCGGGACCCGCCGGCATCTGCCCACCCTGGTCGCCAAGCCCCACCGGGACCGCCGCAGCCTCCAGGTTCCACCCGCCTACACCCGCCTACACCCGCAGGGACCAGCAACGGACGCAGTAGCCGGGAGACGCATCCGTGGCGAGGGTTCCCACCAGAGGAAGAGGCAGACTGCAAGAACCTGAGGTTTGAGTGAGTTGGGTGGGGACAGTGGTGGGTTGGAGGCTTCGGGAGTTGGCCCCCCAGGGGCATACACAGAGCCTGAACACAATTGGTGCTCGTCTCCCCACCCCTCCCCCCCCCCGAGAATCCAGCGTCTAGAGACACCGGGAGAGTGCCTTGAAACTGCCAAAACTGTGTCTGGGAGAAAGGCAAAAGGCATACTGAATACTCCCCCGTGCCTTTGCGGTCTGGCACTCAGCTGGGCGGTGCTATCCCACAGGAACCCAAGCACGCCTCTGGGCTGGGCAGTCCTGTGCTAGCGCTGGGGCAGTCGGTCCCCTGCAAGCACTGGGGTGGGCGGGCCTGCGCAGGAGGCGCTTCCAGAGAGCACCTGGAACACCCCAAGCCCTATAGTCCCGTGCTTGGGAGACGAACCAGGAGAGCACTGCGGACCCGCGTGCAGGAGGCGTTCCCAGAGAGCACCTGGAACCTCCATGCCCTGCAGTCCCTGGCACTGGGGACACACCGAGAAAGCACCTAGAATCCTCTGAGCCCTGTGATCGCGCGCACAGGGGGCGCGCACAGAGAGTGCCTTCACTCCCCCACGCCCTGTGGTAGCATACCTGTAGGGGACGAGCTGAGAGTGCGCTTTGAATCCGCTGGGCCCTGGAAGTGGCGGCCTGAGGTCCAGTGTTCTGGAGACGCACCAAAAGTGCCTTGAAAATTCCCACACCCTGCTACTCCACGCCTGCAGACTCCGATCTCTACAGGATAGTGCTTGGAGACCCCTCAGCACACTGGTGCCTAGGTCTCTCAAAAAAGAAACACTAACACAATGGGAAGAAATACCAGAAAAGGTAATGATCCAGATGAGAGTGCCAACACCCTACCAATAAAGGATCAAAAGCCAATGTCTATTTCGGAGATGCGAGATGAAGACATAGAAGATCTACCAGACAAGGAATTCAAAAAAATAATGTTAAAATATGTCAGAGACAATGAGAAGAATTGGGAGGACTTCAAGAAATTCAAGAACCACATAGCCTCAGAAATACAACAAATGAAAAGTAAAATCCTTGACTTAGAGCACAAAATTGAGAGCCTAACCAACAGAACAAATACAGCAGAAGAGAGGATCTCTGAAACGGAAGACACACAAAACGAACATACCCAGTTCATTAAACAGCTGGAGACAAGTCTGAACAAAGCCAATAAGACCATACAAGAAATGAAAGACAACCTCAGAAAATCGAATATTAGGATTATTGGCCTTCCTGAAGGAGCGGAAAAAGAGTCAGGAATGCAAATGGTGCTCGACGAAATTATACAGGAAAACTTCCAAAACACTTGGAACATGAACCCAGCCCAAATCCAGGACGGTCAGAGGACTCCCAGCAGATATGACCCAAAGCGATCTTCACCCAGACATATGGTGCTCAAGTTCCACTCCAATGAAGACAAAGAAAGAATCCTGAGACAAGTACGAAGCAGAGAAAAGATCACATACCGGGGAAAACCAATCAGGATTACTGCTGACTTCTCTGAAGAGACTTTACAAGCAAGAAGAGAATGGACAAAGATCTTCCAAATCCTGAATCAGAACAACTGTCAACCAAGAATATTGTACCCAGCAAAGATCTCATTCGTATTTGAGAACGAAATCAAATACTTTCACAGCAAAGAGAAATTAGAAGAATATGCCAGCACAAAACCAGCTCTACAAAATCTCCTTAGAAATGCACTAAATCCAGAAAAAAAGGAGGTGAATCATAAGCAAAGATGGCAAACAGGAAGATCTCCCCACTAAAGTCCACACAAGGAAGGGCAATTACACAGATATCAACACCCACAAAAACAAGTATGGCAGGGCAAAATCACAACCTCTCAATTTTAACTCTTAACACAAATGGCCTGAACTCACCAATCAAAAGGCATAGATGAACAGAATGGATTATCAAACAGCACCCAACTATCTGTTGCCTACAAGAGACACATCTAACCAGAAGAGATTCGAAGAAGCTGAAAGTGAAAGGTTGGAAACAGATATTTCATGCCAATGGACGAGAAAAAAAGGCTGGGGTAGCTGTCTTAATTTCAGATGATGTGGACTTCAATCTGACACACATCAAAAAGGACAGGGAAGGACATTATATATTGGTGAAGGGACTGATCCATCAGGAAGTAATTACCATTGTGAACATATATGCACCAAATTCAAACGCACCTAGCTACGTGAAGCAATTACTCACAGACTTAAGGGGAGACATAGATATGCACACAATAATAGTGGGTGATCTTAACACCCCACTAACAACAATAGACAGATCAACAAAACAAAAACTCAACAAAGAAACAACAGACCTCATACAAACAATAGAACAACTGGACTTGGTTGACATTTATAGAATTTTTTACCCTAAGGCCACAGATTATACATTTTTTTCAGCAGTGCATGGCACCTTCTCCAGGATCGACCACATGATAGGACACAAAGCAAACCTAAATAACTTCAAAAAGATAGGAATCATACCATGGCCTCAGCGACCCTCTCAGACCACCATGGAATGAAGCTGGAAATCAGCAATTCAAAATGCCCCAGGAAATACAGAAACTCTTGGAGGCTGAACAATATGCTATTAAACGAACAATGGATCAGAGAAGAAATTAAAGATGAGATCAAAAAATTTATGGAAACCAATGAAAACTCTGACACAACATTCCAAAATTTGTGGGACACTGCCAAAGCAGTGCTACGGGGTAAACTCATCGCAATTGGAGCTCATGTCAAGGCCCAAGAGAGGCACCAAATACAAGAACTAAACACACACCTCCAGGAATTGTAAAAACAACAGCAGAAGTGCCCCACACACAATAGGAAACAAGAAATCATCAAAACAAGGGAGGAAATCAACCAGATAGAAATAAAAAAACCATACACAAAATCAATGAATCAAAAAGCTGGTTTTTTGAGAAGATAAACAAGATAGACACCCCACTGGCCCGACTGACAAAGAAAAAACAAGAGAAGGCAAGAATTAACAGCATCAAAGATGAAAAAGGCAACATAACAACAGACACCGCATCCATTAAGGCCATAATTAGAAATTACTACAAAGCACTGTACTCCAACAAATCAGAAGATCACCAAGAAATGGAAAAGTTCTTAGACTTCTACCACCTGCCAAAACTTAGCCCAGAGGCAACAAACGACCTGAACAAACCCATAACTGAAGTAGAGATTGAATCAGTGAATAAAGATCTCCCAACAAAGAAAAGCCCAGGCCCAGACGGCTTCACTACAGAATTCTACAAAACATTCCGAACAGAACTGACCCCAATCCTCTACAAACTCTTCAAAACAATAGAAAAAGAGGCAACCCTTCCAAACTCATTCTATGAAGCCAACATTACCTTAATCCCAAAACCAGACAGAGAACCAACAGAGAAGGAAAACTACAGACCTATCTCTTTGATGAACATTGATGCTAAGATTCTTAACAAAATCCTAGCCAACAGAATTCAAAAACACATCAGACAGATCGTTCACCCAGATCAAGTAGGATTCATCCCTGGAATGCAGGGATGGTTCAACATTCGCAAATCCATAAATGTGATACACTACATCCAAAAACTGAAAAACAAGAATCACATGATAGTATCAATAGATGCAGAAAAAGCTTTCGACAAAATCCAACACCACTTCCTACTAAAAACCCTAACCAAGGTAGGCATAGATGGAAAAATCCACAACATAATTAAAGCCATATATGAAAAACCCAACACCAGCATCATACTGAATGGAGAAAAGCTGGAACCCTTCCCACTGAGATCTGGAACTAGACAGGGATGTCCACTTTCTCCACTACTATTCAACATAGTCCTAGAGGTACTCGCTGAGGCCATAAGACAAGAAAAAGAAATCAGAGGAATCCAAATGGGAAACGAAGAAGTCAAACTCTCACTATATGCAGATGATATGATTCTTTATGTAGAAGAGCCAAGAGACTCAATACAGAGACTGCTAGAACTTGTACGAGAGTTTGGTAGAGTGGCAGGGTACAAAATTAATGAACAAAGATCAACAGCCATAGTGTATGCGAACAGCCCCAAGATGGAAAAAGACTTAACCAGCAAGATACCATTCAAAATAATAGAGAAAAGTATGAAATATCTGGGAATAAATCTAACAAAAAATGTAGGAGACTTATTTGAAGAAAACTACAAACTACTTAAAAAAGAAATTGAACAAGACCTTAAAAGATGGAGTAACATCCCATGCTCCTGGATAGGTAAAATCAATATCATTAAAATGTCTATACTACCAAAAGCAATATATACATTCAACGCAATCCCAATCAAATTGCCCAAAACATTCTTCATGGAACTGGAAACAATGATCCAAAGGTTCATCTGGAAGCACAAAAAACCACGGATAGCTAGAACCATCCTGAAGAACAGGAAGTTAGCAGGGGGAATCACAGTTCCGGACCTCTGGACATACTATAGGGCAGTGGTTATCAAAACAGCGCGGTACTGGCACAAAGATAGAGAGGAAGATCAATGGAGCAGAATAGAAACACCAGAAGGAAACCCACACAGATACAGCCAAATAATCTTTGACAAAAAGACAAACGACAATCCAGGCAAATGGGAAGGTCTGTTCAATAAATGCTGTTGGGACAACTGGTTAATAGCCTGCAGAAACAAAAAAATAGATCCACATCTCTCACCATACACTAAGATCAGATCTAAATGGATAACAGATCTAAACCTACATCCAGAAACCTTCAAACTTTTGGAAGAAAATGTTGGAAACACACCGGAACACTTAGGGGTAGGCCCTCACTTCCTAAAAAAGACTCCAAATGCAGTAGAAATCGAGACCAAAATAAACAATTGGGACCTCATCAAACTAAGAAGCTTCTGTACAGCTAGAGAAACAATCAACAAAGTAAAAAGGCAACCCACAGAATGGGAGAAGATCTTCGCACACGACATAGGTGATAGAGGGCTGATCTCCAGAATATACAAAGAGCTACAAAACAACCAAAATGTCAAAACAAACAAGCCACTCAAGAAATGGGCACGGGAAATGGGCAAACACTTCACAAAGGAACAAACCCAAATGGCAAATAAACATATGAAAAAATGCTCAAGTTCCCTGGCAATAAGGGAAATCCAAATTAAAACATCAATGAGGTACCACCTAACGCCAGTAAGACTGGCCCACATGAATAAAAGCACCAACAACACTTGTTTGCGAGGTTGTGGGGAAAAGGGATCCCTACTCCACTGCTGGTGGGGCTGCAGGCTGGTACAGCCTCTATGGAAATCAGTATGGAGAATATTCAAACAACTCAAATTCAACATACCGTATGATCCAGCAATAGCACTCCTAGGAATATATCCAGAACACTTGTTTTATGAGAAACCAACATGCACTCCTATGCTCATAGCAGCACAATCAGTAATTGCAAAAACATGGAAGCAACCAAAATGCCCATCAACAGAGGATTGGATAAGAAAGCTATGGTACATCTACTCCATGGAATACTACTCAGCTATTAAAAAAAACAAAATGCAGTTCTTTGTGGCCAAATGGGCCAAACTGGAAACCATAATGCTAAGGGAAATGAGCCAATCACAAAAGGTTAAATACCACATGTTTGCCTTAATTTAAGATGATATGATGTTATGTATAACATGTTATGTTTTGAATGTTATATGTTGTGTATAAACTAAATTGAAGTATAGGTGAGGTGGTCACAGAAGGTGGCTGGGAACTCGCATTTACTTTTAACATATTGGTTACTTATTACTAGGTCAATTAATTCCATAATGATGTAAATTTTTGCTGATGGTATGTTGGAGCTTTCAAGTGACTGGGATGATACTCTGCTGGCTCTGTCTTCAGACCAGAGAGGGTATACCTAAGAAGCCGTTGAACTTGACTGGACAATAAGATGCTGGACTCTATGTTTGGTATACGCTTGCAATGGGGGAATCTCAACTGAACTTGAGCTGTGGTTATGCAACAAGGTGGAGGAGTCCACCATGGTGGGAGGGTTTGGGGAGGGGTGGGAGAACCCAAGTATCTATGTAACTGTGTCACATAATACAATGTAATTAATGAAGTTAAATAATAAATAATTAAAAAAAACTCAACTCTACTTTCTTTGATTTATTTTGGGGTCCAGTGCAGTAGCCTAGTAGCTAAAGTCCTCACCTTCCATGCACTTAGATCCCATATGGGTGCTGATTCATATCCTGGCTGCTCCACTTCCCTTCCAGCTCCCTGCTTGTGGCCTGGGAAAGCAGATCAAGGAGAGCAGTCTGAAAGCCTTGGGATCCTACACCCATGTGGGAGACCCAGAAGAAGCTCCTGGCTCCTAGTTTCAGATTGGCTCAGCTCCAGCTGTTGCGACCATTTGGGGAGTGAATCAGCGAATGGAAGACCTTTGTCTCTCCTTCTCTCTGACTTTCCAATAAAAAAAATCTTAAAAAAATACTGTTTTTTTTTTTAAATTTAAAAGGCAGATTTTTATATATAGAGAAGGACATACAGAAAGGTCTTCCATCTGCTGGTTCACTCCCCTAACGGCTGCAATGACCTTAGCTGAGCTGATCCAAAGCTGAGGACCAGAGCTGCTTCTTGGTCTCCCATGTGGGTACAGGGGCCCAAGGTCCCTACATTCCAGTTGGATTCAGACACTGTTTAAAGATTTGTTTTTTAAAATTATTTTTACAGGCAGAGTTGCAGAGTGGGTGTGCAGTGCAGAGACCTTCCATCCCTGGTTTACTTCCCAGGGGCGAAGCTAGGTTGAAGCTGGAAGTATGGAACTCCACTTGGGTCTCTCACTTGAACAGCAGGGGCTCAAGCACTTGTGCCATCCTCCACTGTCTTCCCAGGCACATCTCAGGGAACCAGATTGGAAGTGGAGCAGCTGAGACTTGAACTGGCAGTCCTATGGGATGCTAGCATCATGGGCAGGGGCCTAACGCACTGTGCCACAGCACTGGCCCCTCTGGACTGTGTTCAACACGCTCCTCTGAGTCTTGCACTCTGGAGGCTGTGGGTAGGGCTGGAGGCGTGATCAGAGGTAGGTGCAATCTACTGGCCAGGAGACCTAACAGTCACATCTCTTGGAGCCCTCAGGAGGTGAAGGATGAACGGCTGGTCACTGGGTGCCCCATTCTGAGCTGCAACTTAGGAAGTGCCTGGTCACTCCGTGTAGAATGTAGATAGATCGCTGCTCAAGCCAATTTCTTTTTCAGAAGAGGCTAGAATCCTTGTATAAATGTCTACAAAGACCTTCTCTCATCAAGTTCTTGGTTATCCTAAGGAACGAGTCACATAGGGAAGATGAGATAAATGATTGATTTCCCATTGATTTACCCATTTTCAGGATAATGAGATGATTATCATCCTCCAAAGGTGACTAATGGAGTTTCTCCCCTGTTAGCCAGAGGTTAAAACCTCACTTTGCATGCCCTGGAATCACATATGGGCATGGTTCATGTCCTGGCTGCTCCATTTCCCATCCAGCTTCCTGCGTATAGCCTGGGAAAACAGTCAAGGATGGCCCAAAGACATGGGACCTTGCACCTGCATGGGAGACTAGGAGGAAGTGCCTGGCTCCTGACTTTGGATCAGTTCAGCTCTGGCTGTTGCAGCCACTGGGGGAGTGAACCAATGGATGGAAGATCTTTCTCTCTGTCTTTCCTTTTCTCTTTCCAATAAATATAAATAAATCTTTCAAAAAAAAAGGAATTTTTATGTTTTAATAGTCCTGTTTGATAGATGTCAATCATTGGAATAATTATTGTTGTGACTGCTCAGACTACCTCATCGTCTTTGGCAAGAGAAACCTTTCCAAGTGGTTCCTGAATTCTTTGGATTCATTCTAGTTACTTTTTTTGTTTGAGAGGCTGAGAGTACAATAAAATAATAATGGGGGTGGGGCTTCAACATTCCACTGTCATGAATGGACAGACCAACTAGACAAAAAAATCAACAACGAAGCAACAGAGCTAACAGAGAAAACGGAGTTGATATTTACAGAACATTCCACCCCACCGCAGCAGAACGCACATTCTTTTCACCAGTGTATGGAACTTTCTCTAGGGCAGACAACACGGCCCGGCAGCCATAAAGCAAGTCTCAAATTCAAAGACACTGAAATCAAACCATGCATCTTTTCTGACCATAATGGGATGAAATTGGGAATTAACAACATAGGAAGCTCTAGAAAATATGCAAACACATGGAGACTGAATAATATGCTCCTGAGTAAACAACGGGTCATAGAAAAAAAAAAGTTCCTAGAAACAAACGAAGATGACAACGCAAGATGTCAGACTTTCTGGAATACAGCAAAGCAGTGTTCAGAGGGAAGACTAGAGCAATTGTTGCCTACATGAACAAACTGGAAAGACATTAAATACTTGATCTAAAAATGGACCTCAAGGATCAAGAAAAGCAAGAACAAAACTCAACATCACTATGAAGAAAGGAATAATTAAAACTAAAAGAGAAACAAAGCTTCAACAAAAAATACAAAAGACCAGTGAAATGAAGACCTGTTTTTTTTTTGGAAAAAACTATTGGCCCAATGAACACACACACACGGGGGTGGGGGTGGGGGTGGGGGGAGAAGATACTAATCAGTAAAATTAGACTCGAAAACACATATTACAATGAATATCACAGAAATAAAGAGTCACTGGGGGTGGCTCAACAGGTTAATCCTCCCCCTTCAAGTGCTGGCACCCCATATGGGTACCAGTTCTTGTCCTGGCTGCTTCATTTCCAATGTAGCTCCTTGCCTGGAAAGCAGTAGAGGATGGCTCATCCTTGGGCCGCTGCACCCGTGTGGGAGACCTGCAGGAAGCTCCAGGCTTCAGATCGGCTCAGCTCTAGCCATTGTGGCCCTTTAGGGAATGAACCAACATATGGAGGATCTTTCTGTCTCTCCATCTCTCTGTAGACATAATCTTCTTTTCCAGTAACAATAATAAAGTAATCTTAAAAAAAAAAAGAATCTGGGTCCTATGCAATAGCTGAATTGGCTAATCCTCTACCTCCAAACACCAGGATCCAATACTGGCACTGCTTTGTGCCCCAGCTGCTCCACTTCCCACTTGTGGCCTGGGAAAGTATTGGGGGGTTGCCCAAAGCCTTGGAACCCTGCACCTGCATGGAAGACTTGGAAAAAGCTCCTGGCTCCTGGTTTCAGATCAGCTCAGCTCCGGCAGCTGTGGTCATTTGGGAATCAAAACTGTAGATGGAATATCTTCCTGTCCCTCCTCTCTGTAGATTTGCCTTTCCAATAAAAATAAATGTTTTTTTTAAAAGAATCACCAGGAATTACTATAAATACTTATATGCCAACAAATTGGAAACGCTAGAGGAAATGGATTTATAGATATGTACAACCTACCAAAACTGAATCAGGAAGACAGAGAAAACCTAACAGACCAATAACCAATGCAGAGATAGTATCAGTAATGAAGAGCTTCCCAAAAAAGACAAGCTCAGGATTGAAAGATTTCACTGTTGAATTTTATTAAACCTTTTTTTTTAAAAGATCCATTTTATTTTTATTGGAAAGTCAGATATACAGAGAGGAGGAGAGACAGAGAGGAAGATCTTCTGTCCGATTAATTACTCCCCAAGTGACTGCAACAGTCAGTGCTGCGCCACTCAGAAGCCAGGGGCCAGGAGCTCTTCCGGGTCTCCCAAGTGGGTGCAAGTTCCCAAGGCTTTGGGCCGTCCTCGACTGCTTTCCCAGGCCACAAGCAGGGAGCTGGATGGGAAGTGGGGGAGCTGCTGGGATTAGAACCGGTGCCCATATGGGATCCTGGCACATTCAAGGTGAGGACTTTAGCTGGTAGGCCACGGTGCCGGACCCCTAATTTTACCAAACCTTTAAAAAAGTAATAACTCCAATTTGTCTCAAACTATTCAAAACAATTAATAGGGAAGGATTACTATCAAACTTCTTCAATGGGGTCAGCATTACTGTAACACAAGGAAGAAACAGATTTATAAACTAACATCCCTGACGAGCATAGATGTGAATGTACTCAATGAAATACTAGCTGATTTGATCCAACAACACACTGGAAAGACCATTCACTCAGACCAAGTGGGATTTAGCCCTGATATGTAGGGATGGTTCTGTTTTAGCAAATCAATGAATGTAATACATCACACCAATAAATCACAGAATAATCAACTATAGATTATTTTCCTAGATGCAGAGAATGCATCTGATAAAATACAACATCTTTTCATGATAAAAACCTTAAGCAAATTGGGTATAGAAGGAACATTTCTCAACATAATCAAGGTAATATGACAAACACACACCCAGCATTACACTGAATGGAGAACAGCTGAAAGCATTTTCACTAAGAATCAGAACCAGACAAGGATGCTCACTTTCACTATTGTGCTTCAACACACTTCTGGAAGTTTTAACATGAGCAACTGGGCAAGGAAAAGGAATGAAAAAGGATACAAATTGAAGAGGAGGAAATAAAATTATCAATGTTTGTAGATGACATGATTCTGTAAAAAATAAAACTAAAGACTCCCACAAAAGGACTGGAGCTCAGAGACACTTTGGTAAAGTTGCAGCATATAAAGTCAACACAGAAAAATCAACAGCATTTGTACACATAAACAACGCCATGGCAAAAAAAAAAAAAAAACTTTATAAGGACATCTTATTCACAATTGCTACAAAATTTTAAATATCTGGTAATAAATTTAACCAAGAGTGTCAAAGATCTCTACAGTGCAAATTACAAAATAGAAGACCTTCCAAAAATCTTCCATGTTAGTGGATTAGAAGCATTATTATTATCAAAATGTCCATATAACTCAAAGCAATTTACAGATTAAATAGGATCCCAACTGAAATATCAGTGGCATTTTTCTCGGACCTAGAAGAAAAATGATGCTAGGGGGCTGGCAGCATGGCATACCAGGTTGGTTAAATCATTGCCTGCAACATCGGCATCCCATATGGGCATCAATTTGATTCCTGGCTGCTGCACTTCTGTTCCAGCTCCCTGATAACGCACCAGGGAAACAGTGGGAGATGGCCAAAGTGCTTGGCCCCTGCGCTCACATGGTAGACCTAGAGGAAGCTCTTGGAATCTGGTTTCAGCCTGGCCCAGCCCTGACCATTGTGGTGATTTGGGGAGTGAACCAGTGATTGGACAATCTCTCTTCCATTTGCCTTTCAAATGAATGAATTAATAAATAAAATACATTTTTAAAAATGGTCATATACAAGAAACCAAAACAGCTAAAGCACTCTTAAACACAAACGAAAAAAAAAGAAGAAAAAAGGCCAAAGATATCACAATACCAGATTTCAAGACATACTTTGGGGTGGCAAATAATACAAACAGCTTGGTATTGGCACAAAAATCGACATGTCAATGGAACATACAGGAAACCCCAGAAATAAATCCACACATCTGCAACCAAGCTAAAAATCAATTCCTGGACAAGACACAGTCTCTTCAGCAAATGGTGCTGGGAAAACTGGATCTACAGTGCAGAAGTATTCAACAAAACCCCCTACCTCTACCCCTTTAGCACAAAGCAACTCAAAAGAATCTAAATCTGTGACACGATACCATCAAATCACTAGAAGAAAACCTTGGGGGAAATTCTGCAAGACACTGACATAAGCTAAGTCTTGGAAAAGACAGAGGCACAGGCAATAAAAGCAAAAATTGACCAATGGGATTACAGCAAGCTGAAGAGCTTTTGCACTGCAAACAGTGAAGTGGAGAGGCGACCAAGAGGACCGGAGAACGTACTCACAACCTACGCTACTGGTCAAAGATTAGTATTTAGGGTCTGTAAAGATCTCAAGAAACTCAACAACAACAAAACAAACACTACTGTTAAGAAATGGGCAAAGGTCATGAATAAGCATTTTTTAAATTAAAGATTTATTTATTTTTATTGGAAAGTCAGATTTACAGAGAGAAGGAGAGACAGAGAGGAAGATCATCCATCTAGGGGTTTACTCCGCAGGTGGCCGCAATGGTAGGAGATGAGAAAATCCGAAGCCAGGACTGGAGCTTCCGGGTCTCTCACATGGGTGCAGGGTTCCAAGGTCTGGGCCATTCTTGACTGCTTTCCCAGGCCACAAGCAGGGAGTTGGATGGCAAGTGGAGCAGCTAGGATACGAACCAGCGCCCATATGGGATCCAGGCACATGTAAGGTGAGGACATTAGCCACCAGGCTACTGCACCAGGTAAATGAGCAAGCATTTTTCAAATGGTAGAATATAAACAGACACAAGAAGAAAAAAAGCTCAGGATATTTAGCCATCAGAGAAGTGCAAATAAAAACCACCATGAGGTTTCACCTCACTGCTGTTAGACTGGTTATCACCCCTAAATTAAGAAATAATACATGCAGTCAAAAGTGTTGGGGGAAAGGCACCCTGATTTATTGCTGGTGGGAGTAAAGCAGTTATAACTGTATGGAAGACAGTATGGAGATTCCTCAGAAATCTGAAAATAGATCTGACCCAGTCATTCCATTTCTGGGAATTTACACCAATTGAATGAAATCAGCATATGAAGGAGTTATTTGTATCCCCATGGTTGCTGCGGCTCAAGTCACAGTCGTGAAGCTATGGAATGACACCAGATGTCCATCAGCTGATAACTGCACTTTAAAAAATGTGCACTACCACTTATTCACATACAAAATGAAATACTATCTTTTGCAAAAAATCATTATGCTTAGTGAAGTCAGTTTCAAAAAGAAATAATATTTTTTTCTGATATGTGCAGTTAATACAGAATACAAAAAAATGTATAGGAGTGAAATGGACATTTTGTGATTTGATTGTCATTTTTAGCTCTTGTTTATACCTCTGTAGAACTGTGGTTTCCTACTTTTTATTTGTTGAGTATTATGGTTAGTGGTGAATTCAACCTGTGAATACAGAGTGTATTAAACATACGTCTTTACAAAAACTGATGAAGAGAGAAGGAGGGAGGGAAGTATGGTTGTCTACTTGGTATTGTACCTACAGGACATATGAATGTGTTCTATTAATAAATAATAATATATTTATATATTACATATATAGAGAGAAATGTACAGAACTCTCATCCTTTGGTTCATTTCTTAAATGCATTCAACAATTGGAGTTGGGCCAATCCAAGACTAACAGCTGAAAGCAAGAGTCAATGTCAAGAACTAGGAAGTCAAGTTGGGGTCTCCCATAGGGTGGCAGGGACTCAACTACTTGGGTCATCACCTATTGCCCCCAGGGTATACATTAGCAGGAAGTAGGGATTGGAAGTAGAGTCAGTACTTGGATGAAGGAATTCTGAATCAGGATGTGGTGTCTAAAAGATTTGGCTGGGCCTGGCACAGTAGCCTAGTGGCTAAAATCCTCACCTTGCATGCACTGGAATCTCATATGCGTTCTAGTTTGTGTTCCAGCTTCCCCACTTCCTATCCAGCTCCCTGCTTGTGGCCTGGGAAAGCAATCGAGGATGGCCCAAAGCCTTGGGACTCTGTATCCACACAGGAAGAGGCTCTGGACTCCTGGCTTCAGATCAGCTCAACTCTGGCCGTTGTGGCCGCTTGGGGAGTAAAACCAGCAGATGGAAGATCTTCCTTTCTGTCTCTCCTCCTCTCTGCAAATCTGATTTTCCAATAAAAATAATAAATAAATCTTAAAAAAAAGTTTGGTAAAACCCTGTCTCTAGTAATCTTTGTAATTTTTTTTTAGATTTATTTATTTGTATTGGAAAGGCAGATATATAGAGAGGAGGAGAGACAGAGAGGAAGATCTTCCATCTGATGATTCACTCCCCAAGTGAGTGCAACGGCCGGTGCTACACCAAACCGAAACCAGGATCCAGGAACCTCTTCCAGGTCTCCCACGCGGGTGCAGAGTCCCAAGGCTTTGGGCCGTCCTCGACTGCATTCCCAAGCCACGAGCAAGGAGCTGGATGGGAAGCACGGCCACGGGGATATGAACCGGCACCCATATGGGATCTGGTGTGCTCAAGGTGAGGACCTTAACCGCTATGCTATCGCGCCAGGACCCTCTAGTAATCTTTGTCCTGGATTTCCTGTTCAAGAAGGTGTTCTAGGTTTACATGGCACATTTCTTGCTCCACGCTGAGTAACTTGTTTTCCCAAGGAGCCCTGCTTCCTTTCAGTGGCAAATGACACTGTCTGCTTGTTCGGGATATTTATACAGTCATGCAGGAGTTATCACTTCCAGGTCTTTTCATGTGGAAAAAACTATTTTTTTAAGGAAAAAAAGACATAAGATGTATTCATATCAATATTCTTAATTCAAACTTAGAGCTATAAGATTTGTACTTTTCTTTCTTTTCTTTTGAACAGTTTGAGATGTAATTTGTATAGCATCACAACTATCTGCTAACTCATTTTACTTGATTTTATATTTGTACCTCTTTTCCCATAAAACAACATCTTAATTTCTTATGCTATTAACGTATTATTTATTTTATACCAATAGATGCATATAGAAAACAGGTACAACAAAAAATAGCACCATGAGCATGTTTGTGGCACCAGCTTTACTGAAAACAACTTCCAGCTTCGTCATAGTACTTTTTGCTATGGCAGAGCATACTCCAGTAGAAGCTCAAATTACTTCGCTTTTGCCACTTGAAATAATTCTACTGGATTTAATTAAAAATAACACATAGGTGGACCACTTGCTTCATTTTACTTTCTAGGGATTGCTTCTTTTTCATTTTTCTATAATTTTACTCCTACAATGACATAAAGCTATACGTGGTTACCAAATTAAATCTGCAAAACAAAATACCTTCTGAGAAGTTAATCTCTGAGTCTGCCTCATTATTTATACTCCCGTACAGTATTTGTTCTCATTAGCTTTTACTTGAACCTTCCTTTTTCTTTCTTCCTTTTTTTTAAAAAAAAGATTTATTTTATTCATTTGAGAAGCAGTTACAGAAAGAGACAGAACAACAGAGAGAGAGATCTTTCATTCGCTGGTTCAGTCCCCAAATGGCCACAGCAGACAGGGCTGGGCCATGCATCAGGTGTCAGGAGTTTCTTCAGAGTCCCCCATGTGGATGCAGAGGCCCAAGCAACTGCTTTCCAAGGTGTATTAGCAGAGCTAGATTATCTTACCTTTCTTAATTTGTAATTACATAAGCAAATAATACACATGTATCTGTATGTACATATGTCTATTTCCGTCTTTAAACACTAAAAGAGTCATATACAATATACAATGTTTTGTTATTGATTAAAAGTACTTATTTTTGTTTACTTATAATCCAAAAAGAAAAATGCAGGGAGCAGGAGGGGGGTAAGGGAAGAGATAGGAAGAAAAAGACAGAAACTGATCTTCCATTTATTGATTTACCTGAGTGTACACAACAGCCAGGGCTGGTCCAGACTCAAGTCAGGGACTGGGACTCCATTGAGGTCTTCCATGTGGATGGTAGAGACCAAACCACTTGAGCCATCATTTGTTGCTTCCCAAGATGCATTATCAGGAAACTGGAATGGCAGTGGAGTTGCTGGGACTCAGCCAGCATCCTGATACAGATGCAGCAGCAACTTAACTGGCCACACCATCCACTGCCTGCTGATTATTCTCACTGCATAGTACATCCTGGTGACCACTCCACAATAGTCATATATACTTGAAAACACCTCATCATGGTTATGTGTCATTTTGAAAAATTCAATCAGTCCCCAGAGTTATTTTCAGTCTTTTGAAAAGTGAATTCAGCAGCAGGTGTTGTGAGTGACTTTATGCATGTCTTTTTGTTTGCCAACGTGTCTCTGGATAGATTCCTAGAAGTGTTTGTTGCACATGCCACTCCCCTCTGCAGGAATTGTGCCATTTCGCAATGCCCATTAGCAAGGTAAGGCAGTGTCATTTCCTCTGCAGAGCCTCCCCACCATGGCAACACTGGTAATCACCCCAAATATGCCAGATAGGAAAGAGGATATACTGTCATTTCGACTTACATTTCTTGTATTAAGAATGGACTTTTAAAAAAAGATTTATTTTTATTGGAAGAGTAAAGGTAGAGAGAAGGAGATACAGAGAGAAAGATCTTCCACTCACTGGTTCACTCCCCAAGTGGCCACAATGCTTGGAGCTGAGCCCATCTGAAGCCAGGAGCCAGAAGCTTCTTCCAGGTCTCCCACGTGGGTGCAAGTTCCCAAGGCTTTGGGCCATCCTCGATTGCTTTCCCAGGCTACAAGCAGGGAGCTGGATGGGAAGTGGAGCAACTGGGACAAGAACTGGCGTCTGTATGGGATTCTGACATGTTAATAAAGCGAGGATTTAGCCACTAGGCTACCGCGCCGGGGCCAGCAGTTAGACATTGTTTTGTGGAGGAAAGGCTCAGCTGCGGTTCTTTCCCTCTGAACTTTGTTTACAGCACTTGCTCATTTTTTCCATAGGGTGGTGGTCTTTTCTTTTTCAGAAGTTCTTTATACAGCAAATATATAAGCTCACTGAGACACAGTACAGATATTCCCCAGAGTTAGTTTGTTTCTTTAGTTGCTTGGCTCATGCTATTTTCTTGGCTTTGCAATGGACATTTTAGAAGTATAACGAATTGGACTGATTTGGGAAATCCATTAACAAGGGGAAGCCCTTACTGCTTCAGGATCTTGGGACGTCTTCTGTGTCCCCTGGGTATGGTGAGTCACCCCTACTTCCTGGTACTTCCCTCCTGGTACTTTCATATTTTCATTGATATCTCTGGTTCTTTTGGCTGGAGTAAAGATTGGGCCTGGTTTTATCTACTTTCACGTGATTATCAAAGGACAGCCTCTTGGTTTTGCACCACACTCTAGCTTTTTTCCCTTTCTCAGGAGACCTGAAGGCTTGCTTTCGCCTGATTTTGCTTCTTTGTACTACTGATCAGATTAAAGGATGCCTCTCATTGTTCCCTCACTTGAGCTAAGGCTGGGTGCTTCCTTCCTTGGCACAGGCAGGCAGGCTTCCATGCCACGGCAGCCAGGTTTCTGCATGGGAACAAAGACCTGGTACACTCTGTATTCTCTCATCACCCTAGAACTCTCTTCCAGGGTGGACTCTGGAAGTGACAACCATCACAGCCAGCACCATCATGTACCCAACATCATCTTATCTTCATCACTGCCATGCCACTAAAGTTTCCACAAGCCACTCACTCACTCTTTCATGTTCACCAGACTTCCAATTGTCTTACCGTCCATGCACACTCAATTCTTGCCCATGGCTTTCAGAAACTTCAGTATCCTAAACCTCTGATGGCTGACTTACTGTAGTGACATCTGCCATGCCAGCTACTCAATTCCCTAGAGCTACATTCTGGAATTTATCATCCCTTTGAAGGCATTAATTTCCAGAGGCTGGTGCTGTTGCATGGCTGGTAAGGCTGCTACCCGTGATGCCAGCATCCTACATGAGTGCTGGTTCAATTTCTAGCTGCTCCAGTTCTGATCCAGTTCCCTGCTAATGCATCTGGGAAAGCACTGGAGGATGGCCCAAGTGCTTGGGCGCCTGCATCCAAGGGAGAGAACCAGAAGAAGCTCCTGGTTTTGGCCTGGTCCAGCCCTGGATGTTGCAACCATTTTGGGAGTGAACCAGCAGATGGAAGATATCCTTTTATCTCTCCCTTTCTCTTAGTAACTCTGCTTTTGAACAAACAAATAAATCTTTAAAAAATATTAGTTTCTATTACTCGTTGAATTAACTTCCTAACATTCCATTTCTCTTTTTCACCTTGGCTTCTCACACTCCCATGCCCTGACTCATATGCACATTCTATCACCCTTCCTGACTAGCCCCCATCCGCCTCTTCAAGTTCTCTCCATACTCTACACCCCCTATTCCTTTGTGTTTCAGGCAAAGCTCCAGCAGAGATGAACAGAATTTGACATTTTTCTATCTTTCATACTTGAGGGATTGAGGGGATACACACGAGTAGACACAGCACACATGCACACACATGCAGAGTGATGTGCCTGTAAACCTATGGCCATGGACCTTGGCTGGGGCCTCCATGTTGCTCAGCTGCTATCCAAAGCATCCTATACCTGTCAGACTTTCTCCTTTCCCAGCTCTATCTCTTCTCTCATTTCATGAAGCAAACACATCACCAGGAACCCCAGCAACCCCCTGTACTTCAAGATTTCCAACTCATAAATGCACCAGACCCTCTATGCAGCCTTTGGTCTGGCCTCCTTAACCCACCATGATGCCAGCAATCTTCCTGCCACGTTATGGTTCTTAACCTTGTTTGTTTCCCCACAAAGCATACAGAGCAAATAAGCAAAACTCAAAAGACTTTGCTAACCATGCATTTAGCCACCAACCCCTCTCCTCATCTCTTCATGGGGAAACTTCTAGAAAGAGTATGTCTATGTCCTCTTCCCCATCTTCAATTCACTCTAGTTTCACAAATCTGGGCTTGAGTTCCTGCCAGTATAATTAAATTCTCCCAGTCAGGCACTAGTTGTAGCTCCTGAAACAGGTCGGCCCTGAAGCATTTACCCGTGCAGACACTTGGCTTGAAATGTAGGCCCTCATTCCATACCCCAAGCCTTTTCCTTCTCTCTCTTCCTATCAAGTTTTCTTTTTCTTTGCTTTTAAAGGGAGGTAGAGAGAGAGAAAGAGTGAGATAGAGAGAGGAAGAAAGCAGTATCTTTCAATCACTGGTTCAATTCCCAAAAACATGTGCCATTGGGGCTGAGCCCGGTTGAAGCCAAGAACCCAGAACTTGATTTGAGCTTCCCTCATGGGTGGCAGGGACCAAAGTACTTGTGTGCTTATCACCTGATGCCTCCCACGATGTGCATTAGCAGGAAGACTGGATTTTGAAGAAGAACCAGGATACAAGCCCAGGCATTCTGACATGAGATGGGGGTGTTACAAGGAGCATCTCAACCACCATGTCAACTCTCCAATTTTGCCCTTCTTTTATTTTTTTAAAAGGTATTTATTTATTTATTTTATCTGGAAGGTAGAGTGCCAGAGAGAAGAGGTTCACTGGTTCACTTTCCAAATGTTCACAAAAGCTAGGGTTGGACTAGAAGCTCCATCCAAGTTTCCTACACTGACAACAAGGACCCAAGTACTTGGCCTACCATCTGCTGCCTTCCTAGATATATTTGCGGGAAGCTGGAGCCAAAGGAGGAGTAGCTGAGACTTGAGTCTGCAGGCATCCACAAATGGCAGCTTAGCCCACTGTGTCACAATACCTACTCTCTATTTCTATTTTTTTTTTCAGTGCAACTTCCTGTGGGGAGTATCCCAAGCCTCCCCAGCAGATGTGTGCTCCTCCACCATCCCCAGTGTACTTCACTCAGCTCCTGTGTAGTGGCTCACTGCCAGCGAAGGCCCTGGGAGCAGAGCCTGGGGCCATCAACAACAGGAAGGGTGGCGGCAGGGTGATGGTAGAGGTGGTATGCATGTGTCTGCTTCTGTTCATTCTGCAGGGGGCCTGGCAGAACCTCTTACCTGGAAAAGAACTCAAAATCAGTATGCCAGTCTAGAGGACTGGCCAAGGCGCAGGTGGTCCCTGAGATGTGGAATCTCGGGTCAGAAAACTGGGGATGCGGGGTGCCTGACCTGGCCTAGGGGGGTAGCTAGCTGAGCCGGGTGGGGCATGCTGCAGAAGACAGGCCCCAGCCTGTCAGCCCTGCCAAAGCTCAGCATGCAAGGCAGCCTTGGGATCAGGTTTCAGCAGGGTGTGTGTGAGTGCGTGAGAAGGCACAGGGGAAGGTGGAGACGGAAGTGGCCCTGGGACATGCCCATCCTTTCTCCTAGGATCCCAGAGCTGTCATTTGGGGACTTGGAGCCCAAAGAGAACACATGCTGTGTATGCAGTCTGACTCCTGTGCCCCTCCTAGTGGGCTAGTGATCCCAGCAGCAGTGAGGCTGCCCTGTTCAACAGCACTGGTGGGACAGGAGTGGGGCTGACCAGCCTTCTGGAAGCAGCAGCCTGGGGTCTGCATGGGGATCCTCCAGCTCATTCATTCCCAACAGTGTGGCGGAGGTCAGTGTAGGAGGTAAATATTCCCAACCCCGGCTCTTCAACCTGCATCATTCTGTAAGGCCTAGGACTCCAAGCCCACGTCCCTGAGACCAGAAAAACTAGTGGGAGAGCTGGCAAGGAAGCCCCTCACAGGCAAGGGGGAGTAGCCGTGCGGGTGTGCACGCGTGTACGTGGTGCTGGCGGCAGGTCCTTCCTGGCGCTTCCCCTAGTTCCTAGCCATCCGGCTGGGCCAAGGACAACAGACAGCCTCAGCTCAACACCTGCGCCCATAGCAGGGTAGTCTGCTGTCAAGACTTCTCCCAGTCAAATAAGAGGGATGTGGGCAGGCCAGGGGTCAGTGGGAAGGAGAGCTGGGCAGTAGGTCTGTAGAGCAGAGACCAGCTGCACTCATCTGTGGGCCACGGCCCCCACAAAGAGCGAGTCATTGAGCAGCATGACAGCCAAGCCCGCCAGACCCTCTTCCTAGAACCTGCTTTGGGATGTGCCAGGCTGCACAAAGCGGAGGTCACAGCTTTCTTGAGTCTCTTGGCCTTGAACAAGCAAGCTACATGGTCACTTTCCAATGCTTGGCCAAGCTGATATCCTGCTGCTGTGTCCCTTGCTGCTCCCCAGGGATAGCACAGGTCTACGGAGAGGGGGTGATACACATGCAGGGCAGGTGGGCCTATGTCCTAAAGGGGGCTGTTCCACAGACAAAGAGGCCAAAAGTCAGTACCCAGCAGGAAGTGCGGCAAGCTCCTGCCTCGGTGCCCTGTGTGCAACCACAGAAGATGGAGAAGGCAGCTCCACCCAACAGCCACTTGCCTACTTAGTGCTGGCTGCAGCACTGCATGCCGGCTGGGGAGCCTAAAGATAACCCAGTCCTGTCTCCCCCAGGGAGCTAGCGGGAGAGACAAGGAAATAAATAAGCAAAAGAAAACACATTCTTACAACCTCCATTTTTGAGTAGCAACAGGTACAGAAAACACTTCTTGAAGGACAGGGAGGCAAAATGGAGCTGAGCCCTGAGACAAAGCCCTGTGAGCCTGGTGGAAAATACAGGGCTGTTTGTGGCTAAAAAACAGACAAAGGCACAGGGGACAAGAGAGCAGCCATCATGACTCACCAAGGACAGGAGCTTCAGCCCCAGGTGTCCTGTCCTGCAGTCCCAGGCTGGCAGGTGGAGCAGGGGATGGGGAACAGGGGGCAGGGAGTGGGTGAGGGCCTTGGCAGTGGGTGTCAACAGAGGCCGAGGTGCATATACTGCAGAGGGAGGGAGCTGGTGGGATGCCTGTCAGCACTGCTGGGCTGGCCAGGAGCCTGCAGCCATGTCAGCCCTGTCAGGACCCCTTCTTCCCTCCCTTCCTCTGTTCCTTCTTTTCTTCCTTCCTTCCTCCCCTCCTTTTTTTTTTTTAAGATTTATTTATTTTTATTAGAAAGCCAGATTTACACGGAGAGGAGACAGAGAAACATCTTCCACCTGCTGGTTTGCTCCCTAAACAGCTGCAATGGCTGGAGCTGAGCCAATCTGAAGCCAGGAGCCAGGAGCTTCTTCTGGGTCTCTCATGTGGGAGCAGGGTCCCAAGGCTTTGGGCCATCCTCCACTGCTTTCCCAGGCAAGGAGCTGGATGAAATGTGGAGGAGCAAGGACAAAAACTGGTGCCCATATGGCGTCCCAGCTCTTGCAAGGGGAGGATTTTGCCAGTCCTGTCAGGACTCATTTCAAGCAAGATCAGCACTGGTACTTCTGGGCACTTGGTTCCTGCTCTTGTTAATTGGCATCACTCCCCCATTCTCTTGTGACTCAGCTTCCCATCCGGCCCCAGGCTGGGCTGGCTCCTAGCAGCAGTGCTGCTGGGGCGGGTGCATCTCCCTGCTGACTGATCAGCAGCCCTCAGGAAGCAATGTTCAACTTGAGCGACCACAGCAAGGTCTTGCCTAGGATTTTATCTGGATGTGGGGGATATGGGAGTCTCTCTCTCTGACAGTAAGCTACAGAGCCCACACAAGCCTACAATAGGGCAAGAGAAGCTGCAGCCTACAGGCCAGTGATGCCTATTCCAGATGTTGCCAGGTCACAGCAACATCTGTTTGCTGACACAGTGGCCATGGCAGCTCTTAGCTGTGCTAAAGACCGTGTGTAGTCCCCAGCTCTACACACCTGCTACTATCTGACCCTTGGAGAAAGGTGGAGAATGCTCACTGTGGAGCAAGGAGAAAGATCCCGAGTGGGTCTGGAATTCAGGTGGGCCTGCACGGGGCTCAGCTCCTGAACTTAATGGTTGCCCATGCTACTGAACTTCCTTTCGGTGGGTGAGTCTGATGTGGCTTGTTGACAGCAACTGTAGCTTAAACTCTGGGGTTGGGCTCACACAGCCCTTGTGACTTGACTTCTGTAGCCTCGGACACCCTTTTCCTTCCTTCCCTAGTCTCCAGGCCTGTCAGCCACCGACAGCTTCTGGAATCTTGTGACTGTCAAGCCTTCACACCAGTTTCCTTTGCCTGGAATTTTCATTCTTTTTTTTTTTTTTTTTAAGATTTCTTTTATTTTATTTTTATTGGAAAGTCAGATATACAGAGAGGAGGGGACAGAGAAGATCTTCCGTTCATTGATTCACTCCCCAAGCAGCTGCAATGGCCCGAGCTAAGCTGCCCGGGGCCTCTTCCAGTTCTCCCACAAGGGTGCAAGGTACCAAGGCTTTGGGCTGTCCTCAACTGCTTTCCCAGGCCATAGGCAGGCAGCTGGATGGGAAGTGGAGCTGCCGGGATTAGAACAGGTGCTCATAAGGGATCCTGGCACATTTAAGGCGAGGACTTTAGCCACCAGGCTACTGCGCCGGGCCCTGCGTGGAACTTTCTACCCTTTGCATTGTACACTGAACCTGTGCTCATTCCTCAAGATCTGACTCCAGAATCTCCACCTTATGGACATCATCTCTGACAGCACAGGTTGGCCAGGTTCTCCTCTGGGTGACCACTGTCCTTAACGCACACCACCCCCTCAGCACTTTCCCCCTCCCCGCACTAATGCCACTGCACCCCCAGTACACAGATGCACACAGCAGGTGTTTAGTCCATGTCCACCGGCAGGGAGTGGGGGAGGTAAGTTTTGTAAGTTTCGGTGGCAGCCTCTAGTGTGGCCAAATTCCTCACCAACTGTGCGGCTGCCTTGGTGGGATTCTTCACGACACTCATCTTCCTGCTCCACAGGGCAGGGCCAGCAGCAATCTCCCCTGCGTTCACAGTCCCCCATCCCCCGCTGCAGCTGAAACTCTGCCAGCTGCTGCCCCTCTGCCTGCTCAGGGACTGCAGCCGCATCTGTGTCCAGACAGGCTGGAGCCACGTGCATGACATGTATGACAGGCAAGAGGCCTGTGCTGAAGGAGGGGAGGAAGCATGGAGCCAGAGGCCCTGGGTGGGCGGCTGGGGGTGGGGCAGCCTGGGCTCCTGCTGACAGGCTCCCCCCACCGAGTGTACTGACAGCTGGTACCCATGCAGAGCGGAGGGGAGGGGAGGGTGGGAAGGTAGAGGAGAGTGCTGCAATGGAGAAGCTGCTCTGACAGGCAGGCACTTTTACTCCAGGGAGAGCCTGAATGATGGCCAGGCAGACTATGAAGGTCACCCAGCCCAGAGTCCGAAGGGACAGCCCCATGCGCCCTGAGTGTACATTCCATCTCCCCACTACGCACCCAGCCGCAGGCACTGCATCAGTCACTGGGAATGTGCCACTGAAGAGCTCCATCCGGGCCTTTGTGGATAATGGGTGAGGCAGTGTAGCAGAAAGGCAATTGTGAAATACATGAAGACTTGTCACCATGATCACAGTGCCTGCAGCCGTGAACAGTGACCCAGCACTTTCTGTGTTCCAGGCACTGCACTGAGCGCTCTTGTGTGTATTATCTTATTTAATCCTTCCAATGACCTCATGGATCGGAGATATTTATAGCTACATTCCTATTTTCCACTTTGCTTTTGGGAATACATCAAAGGAGCTAGGCCCTCAGGGAAATACATTACGGGAGATGGAGAAGGGTTACAGAAGGCAGAAGCCAGACAACTTGTAAAGAAACTTGGGAGTGCAGAAAGAAACAGGAATGGAAGTGGAGAGTAAGTGGGGTGGGAAGCATTGAGCCAGCCTGTGTTTGGATGGCGGCAAGCAGAGAAAGGAGAGGAGAGTAGCAGACAGGGTTAACAGTGGAATGACACACCAAAGAGGGTAAAACAGTGGGTCCAGAGAACCAGAGGAGGACAAGAGAAGACAGGATGCCTTTTTACCAGGAAAAGTGGAAGGATAGAGAGACACCTGTGCCGCTGGGTAAGTTTATTCCAATTTTTAAAAAAGATTTATTTATTTTTACTACAAAGTCAGATATACAGAGAGGAGGAGAGACAGAGAGGAAGATCTTCTGTCCGATGAATCACTCGCCAAGTGAGCCACAACGGCCGGTGCTGTGCCGATTGGAAGCCAGGAGCCAGGAACCTCCTCCAGGTCTCCCACACGGGTGCAGGGTCCCAAAGTCTTGGGCCGTCCTCGAATGCTTTCCCAGGCCACAAGCAGGGAGCTGGATGGGAAGTGGAGCTGCTGGGATTAGAACCGGCGCCCATATGGGATCCCGACGCATTCAAGGTGAGGACTTTAGCCGCTAGGCCATGCCGCCGGGCCCTGGGTAAGTTTATTTTTAACTTTTTGTAAGAAACAATATTTGTTTGAAAGGTAGAGAGAAAAAGAGAGAGGGAGGAAGGAGAAGGAGAAAGAGGGAAGGAAGGAGGAGGGAAGAAGGGAGGGAGGGGGAGTTAGAGAAGGAAGGAGAGAAGGAAAGGCGGAGGGAGGGAGAGGTAAGAGATTTCATGTTCTGGTTTATTCCTTAAGTGTCCCACAGGATCCAAGGCTGGACCAGGCCAAGCCAGGAGCCTGGAATGTCATGTGGTCTCCCACATGGTGGCAAGGACTCAGCTACTAGAGCCATCACCTGCTGCTTCTGGAGGTGCTTATCAGCAGGAAGCAGGATGGAAAGTGGAGTTGCTAAGACTCAGATTATCCCTGAGCACAATACCGGCTCCTGCCGGGTGAGTGCAGAGTTCAGAGGACCTGAGGGAAAGTTTACCACATCCTCTGTTTTCTGGAAAACCTCTGGGCTTGAGACTTTGGTGTTAGGGATATCAAGGTGTACACTATGTAGGTTTCACATGGAAAAAGCTTGGCCTGATTACCATGGTAAGTCAGCCAGGGACAAGGACTGCTGAGTAGCTGGCAGAGCCTGGAGGCCATGATGTCAGATGGGTGCCACGGCACGTGACTGTGTGTCGCCAGGGCAGGTGCAGGTAGCTGAGCAGAACCAGAAGTGGCTGGATGGATTTAACCATGTTTGGGATTGCTGCTACAGCAGGCTGCTTGGGCGGACTGGCAGGTAACACGAGTGAAGAAGTGGTGAGAATATCAATGGCACGGGGGATGTGGTGTGAGGCTCTGGGCTGATGGCAAGGAGAGCAAGGCTGGACTGAAGTAACCATCAAGCCAGAAGTTGAGAGCCAAGCTTTTTCCTGTTGGTCTCTTTATCCTGGATCCTCACATTCTACAAAGAGGAGCATGTATTTTGCAAACAACCCTCTCTCATTTGCCAATTGGATGGTGCCCTTTGGAGTCATTGTTGACTCATCTCCTTTGCTTGGCTGTCACTCACCCTCTTCATCAGCAAGTCTGAACATACATTCAACTCACTGACCTGCCACCACGGCTACCACTCAGGCCCTTCCCCACTCCTGTTTAATGCCATGGTCCAGGACTGGCTTCCACGCCTGCCCCTATTCCCTCAGAAGGGCCAGCATGTTACTCCTAAGCCAACAGCAGGTTGTGCCTTTCCCAAGAACATCCTTCCCACTGTTTCCGAGCGAAAAGATAAGCCACAGGGCGCAGGGGCCGAGCCTCTCTTGCTTCCACCTTGTCCCAGGCCCTCCTGCCTCACCAGCTACCATCTGGTCTTCAAATACAACAGACCCGCATCTCTGCCTGTACCTTCCGAGAGCAGTTCTGGGCTGTCCCTGGGTTGGCTCTGTTTCCACCCAGGTCTCTGGTCAGATATCACTGCTGACTGCACTTCTCACGTGTCTGGTCCCTGGGGGCTCTCCTTCTAGCTACTCCCTCTCACATGATGCTGTTTTACTCTCTTCACAAGCGCTGATCTCTACTTTAGGTGATCTTGCTCATGGCTCCTTCTTTCCCAGGTCTGCTAGTTCATTAACCCATGGAGAGTGTAAGCCCCCTGTGAACAGGGAGATGTTATGGTTCACCTAGAACCGTTGTCTGGCATAGCCCATGACAGCAAATACTGTCCAGAGACTTGCCTCCTACTCAATCTATACAATCACTTGTATCTGCTTTTTCCCTCTGGCCTTCTCAAAAGAGCTGAGCACACGTCCACTCTTCAAAGATTGATCTCTTCGTGTATGTGGTACCTTCCATCTCCTACAGAGTAAGTAAAGGCTGGGGTCCCAACAATGGTCTGCAAGGCTGCCCATGATGTCCACTCCCCTCACTGTCCCTGACTGCATCTGGAGCATGGCGCTACAGGCATACCCTGTGCCCATATGAAATCCCAGTGGTTGTAAGGCAAGGAGTTGGCTACTAGGCTACTGTGCCAGTCCTGATGCTCCACTTCTGATCCAGCTCCCTGCGAATGGTCTGGGAAAAGTAGAGGAAGATGGTTTGAATGTTTGGACACCTGCCACTCATGCGGGAGACCCAGATAAGCTACCGGTTCTTGGCTTAAGCTTGGCCCAGCCCAAGCTGTTGTAGCCATCTGGGGGAGTGAACCTGTGGATAGAAGATCTCTCTCTGATTTTCAGATAAATAAATAACTCTTAAAATGAAAAACCAAAACCAAAAAACCACACTATCTCATCATCTTCCCCTGAGCCTATTCCTCCTTATTCCTCTTTTTTTTGCCCCCTAGTAAAGAACATTCTCTCACAGGCTAAGGGGCAATCTATCTGGTTAGTCACTGCCCTTTGGGCCCTGACTGTGGCCTGGCTGTGGCTCTCTGCAACAGAAAGGTAGATCAGCTGCATTGGATAGGAAAGCCAAAGTCCCCGAATCTGTGGTACCAGATGATGTCACATGCCTCACCGCTGAGCCAGGTGGGCAACATATCCGTGCAGACTGCTCTTGAACATCCCAGGTAGATCCCCCTTGGCCCCAGCTGAGATCTTGCTACAGCAAGAAGTACTTGGGTTGCCTTCTTTAGTTCAGGGGTTCCAGCATTTTCCTGACTTTAGAGGTCTTGGATGAGGTTACAGGAGCAGAACGTTCTCACACCAACCCATCAACTGTCCAATGGGATGGACAGAGCCAGTGATGGGAAGAAAGTTCACCTGTCACAGACCTGCCGTACAGATGTGTAGGAATTCAGTAAGAACTCCTACTCCTGCAGACACGGATACCGTTATTGGCCCTGCTTCTGCCCATTCTCAACTCTACATAGGTTCTGGCTGCTGCAGAACTAAGAGGTCCCACATCTGAATTCACAAGAGAGGAGCTCCGAAACCAGCTGTCTTCTCACTTTACCCAATCTTTACCCCTACCTGCCCATCGTGGGGACTTAATGAACAAATGAATGAACAGCCTCAACAGTGGGCATGGGACAGGAGCCAGTCATAGCCTTAGCCGGCAGGTTGCAGCATATGACTTCTCCTTTCACACCCAGCCATTCCAGCCCTTCTCTGCGCTGCACCCAGTAGCCCACAGCTATCCAGCTGACCACCAAGAAACAAGAGTGGAGATTTGCTGGAGGTCACTCTAGCCACATGGCATCTCTCCAACACATGGCACACGCCCATGAGACAAGGGTCCGGGGCACATGGAAGCCCCAGTCCATCTCGTCTTAGCTGACTTAGGTTCCCATTGCAGGGCTGACCACTCCACCTTCTACAGCCTCTTCAGTTCATCTCTTGTCTCTGACAGCTATGAGCCTCGTTTCTCCTGCTTGACCAGCTTTCCTCCCAGCCCTGCTCTATGACCCAGACTGCCTTTCTAGCAGCCTTTCCTATGCCCAAGCTGCCCATGACATTTTTAAGAGTAAAGATTCATTTATTTTTATTGGAAAGTCAGATATACAGAGAGGAGGAGAGACAGAGAGGAAGATCTTCTGTCCAATGGTTCACTCCCCAAGTGATCACAACGGCTGGAACAGAGCCAATCTGAAGCCAGGAGCTTCTTCCGAGACTCCCACACAGGTGCAGGGTCCCAAATCTTTGGGCCATTCTCAACTGCTTTCCCATAGCATAAGCAGGGAGCTGGATGGGAAGCAGGGCTGCTGGGATTAGAACCGGCACCCATATGGGACCCCGACATATTCAAGGAGAAGACATTAGCCGCTAGGCCACTGCACCGCGGGCCCTGCCCATGACATTTATACATGGCCAACATCACTTGCACTTTATCAGTTTTATCCTCTATTTCTCCTGAACTATAGGTTCAATAAAAATTAAGTGAGGGATAGGCATTTGATGCAGCAGCTAAGACATCGCCCGTAACCTATTTTGGAGTACCTGGGTTCTGAGTTCCGGCTGTGCTCCTAATTCCAGCTTTCTGCTAATGTACTCTTTTTAAAAAAGATTTACTTATTTTTATTATTTTTAAAAGATTTATTTTATTCTCATTGGAAAGTCAGATATACAGAGAGGAAGATTTTTCCATCCAATGGTTCACGCCCCAAGCAGCCACAATGGCTAGAGCTGAGCCAATCCAAAGCCAGGAGCCAGGAGCTTCCTCCGGATCTCCCACATGGGTGCAGGGTCCCTAAGCTTTGGGCTATCCTCGACTGCTTTCCCAGGTCACAGGCAGAGAGCTGGATGGGAAATGGGGCTGCTGGGATTAGAACTGGTGTCCATATGGGATCCTGGCACGTGCAAGGCAAGGACTTTCGCCACTAGACTACCACGCTGGGCCCAAGATTTATTCATTGTTTATTGGAAAATCAGATATACAGAGAGGAGGAGAGACAGAGAGGAAGATCTTTCATCTGCTGATTCACTCCCCAAGTGGCTGCAACGGCCAGAGCTGAGGTGATCTGAAGCCAGGAGTTCAGAGCCTCTTCCCATGCGGGTACACAGTCCCAAGGCTTTGGGCTGTCCTCAGCTGCTTTCCTAGGCTACAAGCAAAAAGCTGGATGAGAAGCAGGGCCTCTGGGATTAGAACTGGCACCCATATGGAATCCCGGCATGTGCAAGGTAAGGACTTTAGCCACTAGGCTACCGTGCCGGCCCCTCTGCTAATGTACACTTAATCGGCAGCAGATGATGGCTCAAGCAGTTGGGTCCAGGTTCCTCACACGGCACACCTGGATTTAGCTCCGGGCTCTTGGCTTCAATCTGGCTGTTGTGGGCATTTGGGGAATAAACATGCGGATGGGATATTTCTGATTATTTCTCTGCCTTTCAAATACAATGAATAAAAAAATAACATGAAGAGAAGAAATTCTAAAGTAAGCATGAGGCTCAATACTTTGGTTATATTCCTTTGTCAAAAGGCAGGGTGTAGGGAAGCTAATTCTCTTTCTTTTTAAGCTTCATGCAGGTATACTCATCTATCATTTTTTTAAGTTTTATTTAATGTTAATGGAAAGGCAGATCTACAGAGAGAAGGACAGACAGCAAGATCTTTCATCTGATGATTCATTCCCCAGTGGTTGCAATGGCTGGAGCTGAGCCAACCAGAAGCCAGGAGCCAGGAGCTTCTTCCAGGTCTCCTACACAGATGCAGGATCCCAAGGCTTTGGGTCATCCTCTACTACTTTGCAAGATCACAAGCAGGGAGCTGGATGGAAGTGGAGTAGGACATGAATCAAAGTCCATATGGGATCCTGGGCGCTTGAAGGTGGAGGATTAGCTAGTTGAGTTCTTGTGCCAGACTCAACTCATACTTGTTGTAGCTAAACCTCAGCATACTGTGATTGCCAAGTCATCAGCTTTGCCATCCTGTCCCTGTCCTACACCTCCTTATGCTCATACTGCGGTTATTTAATGCTAAGTCACTTATAATCATTTCCCTGCATCCACCCTCAGCTTTCTTACTATGCCCCTCTCACTTGGCGAAAACACAGCTTTGGTTCAACCCCACTTCCTCCTGCACAGCTGAATGTGGCTCGTGGGGGAAAGCATATGCTGTCTGGTCTCACTCAAACTTCAGGTGAGATCCTTACACTGCCTGGAAGCTGTACTACATGCTCCCAGCTCAGTCATTCTGCCAGCCTCTGAGAGGACATTCCATGTTTTCCCTTTCCTCTTCACACCTGGGGCATCCCTGACCTGATTTGTATTCCCAATAGATGGGCTTGCCAACCTCTGCAACAACCAGAATAGACCCACCACGAGCTCCACGTCACAACTCCTACATTCTGTTCAACTTGAACTGTCCCTACTTGTACCTAAGGCCAATTTTTGTATCCCCCTGCCCTGAGTTCTTGCATCGGCTGCTTTCTCTTCCCTCCAATATCAGCAAACCTCATTAACTTCTCTCACATGTCTACTTCCCAGCCACTGTTGCCATGAAGACCTTTCTGTTGCCTAAATAGAAATGGTGATTCTCTTGAGCAGCAGCAGGTGGTGGCTCCAGTACTTAGACCCCTGATACCTTACACGGGAGACCCCGAAGGAGTTCTTGGCTCTGGGTTTGCCTGGCCCAGCTCTGTGGTCATTTGAGACATGAACCAGCAGGTGCAAGATTTATCTATTTGTCTTCTCTGCCTTTCAAATAAATAAAAACCTTTAAAATGGTGATCCTGGGAACAGATTCAGTCTGGCAGATCACACACAGTCCTCATCACGGAGCTGGGGCTTGACTCCCAGCTCTGCTCCTGATGCTGACTTCCTGTCAATGCAGACCAGGAGATGTAGTGCTGATGAATCAAGTCCCTGGGCTCCTGCCACCCACATGGGAGATCTAGACTGAGCTCCTGGCTCTGGTTTTAGCCTCAGCCCAGTTCTTGCTGCTGTAGGCACTGGGGAAGTCAGTCAGCAGATACAAGCTAACTGTTAAAGAAACAAAAATAATGAAAATAGATAAATGCCAATTCTTCTAAAGCTTTCCATTTCCCACGGCTGCCTCGTCCTTCTCCAGCACTCCCCATACTGTCTTAGAGATGAGCGTTGGTTTTCTGCTGGCTGCTCCACTGGAACAAGACTGTGAAGGCAGTGCTGTCCACTGCTTCTGCCCACTGCTTTGCCTCCACCCCTACAGGCAGAACTTGCTGCGCAGCTGACTCTTGAAACATTCACTGAATGAATGCATATGAGCTGTGGCTGAGAACACCTCCCACCCACAGTTATGATGGAGACTGAAGGAGATAAGACAGAATGCTTCTTGAATGCCCCATCCACCACGGGCTACTGTTGCCTTCCCACGAATGGAGCCCTGTGGGAGCTGTTTAACCTTGTCTGGCTGCTCACCCAGCACAGCCCTGGCCGTGGTGGCTCCCTTCTGGAAGGGCCTCAGTCCTGGTACTCTGCCAAGCTCAGTGCCCTTCTCCTTGCTTTAGCAACCGAGACTGCTTCCTGCTCATGACTCCCCCTGGAAGTGCTGTCGACTTGGACAAGGGAGTTACTCTGGGATCCTGGCTCTGTACCTAGATGATGACTGTTGCTGTAGGAAAGCCCCACGAGCACACAGAGTTCCAGCCCGGCTCACGGTGTGGCCGTCTCTGGGTCATCCTAGGAAGTACTCTCTTCCATTGTCTGCCCTCTGCAAACTTCTAACTCCACAAGACTGTCCCCAGTGCTTAGTACAGGTCTGCATTCTACATTCCAGGGAAAAGAGAAGCTGCCTCCCCTTTGTCTGCACACACACACCTGCTGGAATGCCTGCCACTCTCCCTGGCTGTGAGACGGAGCAAGCTGTCAGCCTGCCTGGGACCAGAGGCCAATTCCTCCTTGGTCCTTAGGAACCTCAGTGTACTGATATCCCACCAGGCTCTTGAGTGAACATACTCTCTACTGTCATGGTCATGCCACCCCCAGCTGCAAGCCCGCCCCCACTCCCCTTTGCAGGCTCCCCAGGGAACAGCTGGGGCACGAACCACAGGCTCGCCTCATGACACAGTGTCACATGCCTCCCATCCCCACTCCTCCAGGGACACTGCTCCCAACGAGGACTCCTCCATCTCGTTTCCACCCCTGAGCTCCTCTCCCTGCCCTGCCGTCCAATGGCTTCAGGACTCTTGTTCTCCACACGTGTGCTAACTCCGGACCACACCAGCCAAGGCCACCTGCCCTCAGCCTTCCTGGGAAGGCCTTGCCCCACCTTGTCCTGGGCTCTCTCCCTGCCAGGCTTGGGCTCCCTGGCTATGATAGTCTGGTCTATGATCGCTATGACCTGGCGACACAGCCGCACCTTGTGCTGGGTTCAAAGTCAGCTGGGCTTGTGTTTCTGCAGGTCCACTCACAGGACTTACAGGATGGCAAGTTGTCAATGAATGCTCATGACACTGGTGCCATCACCTCCTTCCTAGCTAACATCTTTCACTAGTTTAGCCTCATAGAATCCTGAATAAGCAGGGTGTGTGATACCTTTCATGGGCAGAAGAAGACACTGAAGTTCAGAGGTCAGTGGTGCTGAACCATGATTTCTGATGCTAAAGTCGGTTCTCCTTTTAGGATTCTGCAGCACCTGCTCAAAGGATGAACCTGAACCAGAGTGTGCACAGGTGTAGGTGCTGGGAGAGCATGTGGCAAATGCCCTTTTGGACAGAGTCTGTGGGGTGTGACAGACCTACAGCAACATGGTCTAGAAAGCAGTCCTGGTGGCTGGAAAGCAGTCCTGCTCACTGCCTATTGCGTCACGGACAAGGCTCTGCTCTGCACTGTTCTCAGCCTCTGTTTTACATATACTGTTTGGACAATGACAGAATGGCTCCCTCATCAGCTCTACGTAAGACACAGAAAGGAAAGCTGTGATGCATGTTAGAGGTCCAGGGAGGGTCCACAAAGCTCACAGTGGCAGTTACCTGGCCAGGCATGGTCTGGGCTCATACATTCCAGCAGCCAAGCTGAGCAAGAAGGGCAAGGGATCTGGGTGTAGGAAGCTGAAAACAGGCTTAGGGCCAATGTGATCTGACCACCAAGAGCTGTGTCTTGGATTCTGGACATTACGGGGAATGGTAGGAACGGGAGTTGGTTGCCTTCATCTCCCCTCTATTGGGCCACCCCTGCAGCAAGCACACGCTGTGTTGTGGGTGAACAGCAATAACCCTGCTGACATGGCATAGATACTGGAAGTCCCATAAATACTGGCTTCAAATAGCCAAGCATCTGATGGAGAAGAGGGTTAGGTCTGCTCTGTGTGGTGTGACAGCAAGATTAGGACCACAGAGGAAGTTAGAGAGAGGCTAGGTTTGGTTTTTTGGAGTCAAAACTCTTCAGTTAATGAAACGTACAGGCTGCTTCCACAGGCCTGGAGCCCATGGACAGCTGGGTAGGTGGATAGATTGGGCCATCTCCATCAGGATTCTGAGATGTGGGTGTGGGGTTCTCAGCCCACCGAGTCCAGGGAGGTGGAAGGAGCCATCTGCTCCCTAGACTGGAGACATCCCGGAGGAGGCAGCAGGTGCAGCGTCCAGCCTAACCTCCATGGCCAAGGCTGCAGCAGGTGCTGGCGTCCAGGGAGGGGCTCTCGTGGTAGGGCTAAGTTGTCTGTTCTCTTCAAGAGGAAAAATTCTGGAAAGTGGGGTTTGGAAGGGGATTGTGGGAGACTATTTCCATCTCATTTGTCTATTCTGAAGTTTTGGTATTTTGCCAGGATTTTAGCATCACATACACAACACTGTTAAAAATAACTCCTTGATTGAGCTGAAGGCGTGGGAGAGAGGGGACAGCCAGGCGACTCTGCAGTGGAGGAGTAGGCGGGCGTACAGGGGAGGGAGGTGGGCAGGGAGAGAAGCCTTGTACCCAGAGACCCTGGGAAGGGTTTTATTCTGGGAGAGTTATGCAGTCTGAGACCAGGGGCTGCAACAACACCGGCCCTTGCTGCTCCTTCCCAGGAAGAACTGCCCAGAGAGTGGCCTGTCCTGGGTGTGCCCGGGACATAAACCAGCTGCAGGGCTCTCTCAAGACCGAGCCTGCCGTTTTTCAGTCATGATTGCCAGCCTGAGAGACGAGTGTCAGGGAAGACGACAAGGGGCAGTGAGCCAAGCAAGGTTCATAATGTCAGAAGCCACAGAGAGGGTCAGAGGCAGGCCAGGGAAAGGTCTACTAGGCTTTGCTTTTGGGAGGTTTTTCTGATTTGAGCTTGAAAAATTCCAGACTTTCCTTTCCATAAATAGACATTTAATGGAAACGGAATTAGCTCATATGTTCTGTTCTGTACTTTGCTTTTTAAAACCTTTAGCAATCATGTATGGGTCATGCCAGTCAGTGTGGTCTGACACTACCATTTTTCATGACTTCATACTATTTCACCATGTGCATGCACTATATTCATCATTCTTGGCTGAAAGACATTTAGGCTGTTTCCAACTTTTTGCTATGAATAGAAACATGCCTCAACACAGATATTACATATTAATGCACGTACAGATACGGATATTTACTTGTGTTAAACATCCAAGAGTGGAACTGCTGTAGCAACAGAATCCACGCTTCATTTATTCTTTTTTTTTAAATTATTTATTATTTAACTTCATTAATTACATTGTATTATGTGACACAGTTACATAGATACTTGGGTTCTCCCCACCCCTCCCCAAACCCTCCCACCGTGGTCACGCTTCATTTATTCTTAAAAATCTGCTCTCATGTGTCTCTATTTTTAAGGTTTTATTTTGTAAAGTTTTATTTATTTGAAAGGCAGAATAACAGGAGAGTGAAGAAGGGAGACATGTTCTACCTGCTGGTTCATTCCCCAGATGGCCACAATAGCCAAGGCTGGGCTGGCCTGGAGCCAGGATACTCACGTAGGTTTCTCATGTGTATGGCAGGAACCCAAGTTCTTGGGTTATCATCTGTTGCCTCCTACGTGCTTTAGCAGGAGGCTGGACTTGAAGTAGATAGGACTTGATCCAAGGCACTGTGCTATGGGTCATTGCCCAAGTGATGGCGTAACTCAATACGTCACAATGCTTGCCCCATTATTTTAACTGTATTTTAAAGGCAAGCTCTTTTACCTGTTGGTCTACTTCCTAAGTGCAGGCAGCAGCTGGGGCTGACCAAGGCTTAGGCCAGGAACCCAGAATCCAACCCAGGGTCTCCCACATCCTCCGGCCATTCGTTGCTGCCTCCCAGAGTGAGCATTAGCAGGTAGCTGGGTGCAAAAGCAGAAGGGAACTCGAGCTTTTGGGAACCATGTGGCAGGTGGGCATCTCAAGCTGAGTTTTAATCACCACGGGATGCACTCACCCCAGAATCTGTATTTGACACCATCCATTTCCCGCCATCATTTTAGTAAACAAAATTCTGTTCTCTCCTGGTTTCCTCCTGTTATCTCTGGCCATTCTCTCACACTCCTGCATCACTTCTTCATCTCTTACATATTGGTACTCCCCAGAGTTATGGTAGCTATTTTTTTTTTACTTTTTTTCCAAAGAATTTATAGCAGTTGAGAAGCCACTTGGGATGCTTATTTCCCAAATCAGAATTCCCGAAGTCAAGTCCTGGCTCTCCCTTCAAGTCCAGTCCAGCTTCCCACTAACATGTACCCTGGCAGGCAGCAGGTCAGGGCCCAGGAATCTGGGTCCCTGATGCTCGTGTAGGAGACTCGGTATGAGTTGCAGGCCCCCTGGCTTCTCCTTGGCCCAACTCTGCCCAAAGGTACAGGGATCAGTGATCTGCAGAGAACGCAAGGTCTCTCTCTCCGTGCTTGCCACCCTCTCTCTCCCTTTTAAATATACAACACAAACATAGATTTTTTTTCAACGCTACAAACTGAAATGTCAATAATTTATTGTAGGTATGTGAACCAGGCCAGATGCAAAACAAGAAGAAACAGGCTTATGGCAAGCTAGAGCTGCACGCTGCCTAAAAGTTTTCACATTACTGCAGAACACTGTGCCAGCCACACAAAGCATGCTTGTGGGTGGACTGGGCTTGTCAGCTGCTGGCTTGGGGGCCAAATGCACTTGCCCTACATGACTTCACTCATGGCCCATACTTCATTCATATGCTGACAAGCCCCAATGCATCACCTCCAGCTCTGACCTCTCACCTTTGCACTGCAAATCCACAAATGCAAATGACCATCTGCCTTTCTCTTAAGCGTCCCAGAAGCATGTCAAATTCATCATGTTTACTACTGAATTCAGGACCTCTGCTCTTTCCTCTTCTTGTCCAAAGTCTCAAATCTTTTTTTTTTAAAGATTTATTTATTTGTATTGGAAAGGCAGATATATAGAGAGGAGAGACAGAGAGGAAGATCTTCTGTCCAATGATTCACTCCCCAAATGATTGCAATGGCCAGTGCTGCACCGATCCAAAGCCAGGAGCCAGGAACCTCCTCCAGGTCTCCCACGTGGGTGCAGGGTAACAAGGCTTTGGGCTGTCCTCGACTGTTTTCCCAGGCCACAAGCAGGGAGCTGGATGGGAAGTGAAGCTGCTGAGATTAGAACTGGTGCCCATATAGGATCCCAGGTGCATTCAGGCGAGGACTTCAGCTGCTAGGCCATTGCACCGGGCCCCAAAACCTCAAATCTTAACCCACAAACAACTAACTACCCTGCTTGGGTCCCGTATCACTGCAAAGTACAGCCTGCTTTTTCCTACCTTTGAGGAAACTAGGGAGTCATTCCAGCTGCCTCCTTCTCTTTGACCTTCCGTATTCAGTTACTTGCCAAGTTAGCTCTGGAGTGCTAAGCCCCTGGTGTCAGGACTGGGCATAAAAAGGAGAACCGTGAAGTAGCAGTCCCGGAGGGGGACATGGGTGGCCATGTTATGTCATGTGGCGTTGGTGGTGGGGAGAAATGACCTGCAGGACATTCTGAGACAAGAGGAGGGGACATGGACTCTGCCCTCCTGTGGAATCACAGGCTCTCACCCAGGCTCTACCCTCCATCTCCACGGAATTGCTTTCCCAGTTCCCTATCTTCAAGTCCCTTCTTCCAATAAGGAATACTGGGATAGAGCAATCTTAAAACAGCAAATCCTTCTCTTGTCTCTTGGCATTGAAATGTGTCACTAACTCCTCAGGTGTTTCAGGACAGAATCTCAAGTCCTGATGGAGTGCCTTACAAGGAGACCTGAGAGGTGGCAACACTGGATCCTAACCAAGCCAGCCCCGCCTGCGGTTCTCTGGATGTTCTGCTGTGTCCCATTTGCCTGGCTTATGCGTCCACTCAAACACCAGTCCTGTCGTGTTGCCTCTACCCGATTCCTCTGTCATCCTTGAGACCTGATAACACAACAACACACTAGCTTCTTCAATAGTCCTTCTCTGACCGCTTCTGCTCTGAAAGACAATTCTTTCCGAGTGTTTCCGATTGCAGACCCTCTGGGTGCTGCAGGCTCCCAGCACGGGACAAGGAAAGTCCTGGCTGCTCATTTTTCCCATCTAGCTTCCTATTACTGCTCCTGGGAAAACAGCAGCACATGGTCCAAGACTGGCTACCTGCTGGCCACTTAGGGACCGAACCTGTGCGTAGGTGGATGAGCCCTCTCATGGTGCCTTTCCCTTTCTGTAACTCTTTCAACTAAGTAAATCAATCCTAAGGAAACACATCAACATAAAAAATTACAAGAAGTAGGTGATATGAATCAATGTTGAAAAGCCTTACCAAAAAAATGACTAGAGAAGAGTGAGCCCAGAAATCCAGCTCTGAATAAAAGGCCTCCCCGAACCTCCCGTTCACTCAGGTGTCAGCTTTCTGAGGGTTCAGGGCACCTTTTGTGGTCAGCCCCCGGTGCAGCCTGCACTTCTGCCAGACTCTCCTCTCCACTGTGGTTCTGGGGTAGGCATTACTTTTCTCCCTTAATGTCCAGCTTGGTGCTTGACACATGGAGATGTGAGAAGGAAGTTTAGGTAAACAGGTGTTAAGGGGAGGAGCCCAGTGGTAAGAAGGGCTCGGTACAACACACCTACATGGGGTCAGGACAATGCTGCTTCCCTGGGTCAGAGACAAGAGGAAACGACCATGGAACTGCATGAAGGCGTTGCATGTATGAACAGGGCTCATGCCAGCACTGATGGCACCAAAGAGGAGGAGCCCACAAGGACAGGGCCTGGGTGCTCACCTCTCCCAAGATGCCCCTGGGAGCCTGGACCATAGCACTTCACCAGGAAGCATGTGTGGTGGTCCTCACGTGGGCTCTGCACAGCTGCCTGAGGTCCACCCTGAGGATCTGCCTTTCTTCCCCACTGCATCTAGCCCCACCCCAGCAGTTAAATCAATCTTGTGAGCCCAGGCTTGTCCTCCTGTCTCCCAAGGGTCTCCCTCCTCCATCTCACTGCCCGCAGTCCTTTCCTCTTATTTGGGGCAAATCCTAGCTGTCCTTTGCTTTCCTGCCTGAATACCCTGGCTGACCTCATAATAAAGTTCAGACTTTTCAGCATGGCATGCAAAGCTCTCACGGCACCTAGGGCTGATGCTCCAGATAGGCCAAAATACTTGCAAGTGTGTCTCCCTCCCTCAGTACTAGTGCCTTCCCCAGGTTAGTTGGCCTGGCCAGTCTCCAACCATCCTCCAGTGGTTGGCACAGATGTTGGTCCTTCTAGGAAGCCTCTCCTGTCTGCAGTGGGGTTGAGTGGCCTTTTGGGAGCATGCTTGGCTCCCTGAGTTCACTCTGTCCCTGTAGTCACTACATGACCATTCAGTGTAACTTCAGGGGGGTGACATCTGTTTCTCATTTGTCACTGTCCCTTCTGAGGTTTGTGCAATGCTTGGCAGAGAATGAGTGCTTAGGGAGCTGGGGAGGTGGAGGAACCTGCCTAAGGTCCAGGGCCTGGGGTGGGGTGGGGTGTGAATGATGGCCATGGGCAGGGTGCAGATAAGGCTTGGCCCCTGAAGCATCTGCAGGTGTTGATCTGGCTGGAGGCCTGGTCCCAGCACTCGCAGAGGTGAAGGAGGGTGGAGCAAGCTTCTCCCATAGTCTCTTGAGGGCTCTGCCTCTGAAGGGGGCTCCAGGGATTAAGACCACATACTGTGCAGACATGCCTGGTTCTAGGAGGTGCCTTAACTACTTTTCCCAAGCCATTCGTCATTCTTTCTGGGTTCTGAATGGCACAAGCAGAACTTGCTCACCCTCAGTCTGAAGCCCTTCATTAATTGTGCAGAAGAAATGTCATCAACAGCCTTTTGTTAGGGCCTGACCAGGCTGCCTGTGCCAAGACAACTTACTCAGTGGAGTCTTTTCAGATGTCATTTCTGTTTGTCTACAGCCCAGGTCTGGGCAAAATCCCTCACAAGACAGTTTCACTGAGGTTTCAGGGCCATCCTCCTTGATTCCTGTCACAGCTCACAGAGCTACCTAGGGCTACACTGCAGCCTGGGATAGGCTTGGGGCCTCCTTCCAGTACTCCTGTGATGGCTCCAATGCGTTCTGTCCCCAGTTAAATGTATGTTGAGGTTGGCGACGCAAGGTAAGGTGCATTTTAGGTTATGGGGACACTCTTCTGGGATAGGTTAATGCCCATCCGGGGAGAGTGGTCTGGGGCTTCAGGGACTGGTCTTCAGCGCCATGCTGTGTGAACTTCAGCCCCATTGATTCTGAGCTCCATCAGCCTCTTCTCCCGATGCATCAGTCACCTGTGCATAATCAATCACCTGTGCTACAGCAACAGACAACAGATTGTACCGTAACCCGTCTCTCTCAGCAACAGCAGTAGCGCAACACTTGGCCAACCCTCTAACTTTTGCACCTGACTCATACATCACCAGAACCCTCAGGTACAACTCCAGTTTACTCTCCTTGGGGGCAAGTTCAGACCATGGCTACATTTTTCAATTTTTATTTGAAAGGCAGACACACACACACACACACACACACACACACACACAGAAGCAGAAATAGACAAACTTTTCCCATCTGTTAGGAACTTTGACCACTAAAGCCAGGGCTGGGCCAGGCTGAAGTAGCCAAGCCCAGAATCCAATCTAAGTGTCCACATGGTTGGCAGGGATTTACTGAGTCCTCCCCTGCTGGCTCCCAGGGTGCACATTAGCTGGAACCTTGAATTAGCAGTGGAGCTGGGACTCAAACCCAGGCACTCTGACATGTGACGTGGGTGTCCCAATGGCATCTTAATTATTGTACCAAACACTCATCCCCCACATCTGCACCTCATCCGGCACACAGCCTGGCACTGAGTGCTAACTCATTATGTGAGTGAGCATACATGAGCCAGTAGAAGCTTGGAGGGAAGAGTGCTGTAGACCTTGACACCTCTCGTTGCCACTGGAAGCAGCCCAGGGTAAGTGGAGCACACAAATAGGTCAGCAGCATCCCAGGCCCACACTGGCGTAAGGAATGTGGTGACAAGACATGTAAAGGCAAGGGAGGCGGGAGTGTCCCCCAGTTCACTCAGCCAACAGGTGTGACACAAGGCAAATAAAAAGTAAAATCAGATAAAGATTAGTGGAGGAGCCAGGTGTGAACTACAATGCAATGTGTAGAAGCCTTGCAGATGGAGAAGTGCAAAGGGCTGTGGTGGCCCAGGCATTCTGTACAGCAGTTAGGATACTGCTTTCTAGGCCCGTCTCCATGGTTACAGAGTACCTGGGTTCGAGTCCTAGCTTTGCTCTCCATCCCAGCTTCCTGCTGGGAGGCAGCAGGTGCCAGACCAGGTCCTTGCGTCCCTTCCACCTGCAGATCCAAACGGAGTTTCTGACCCCTGGCTTCAGCTTGGCCCAGTTCCTGCTGTTAACAGGCATCTAGGATGTGAAACAGTGAGTAGCAAGGTCTGTCTCTAGCTCTCTTCTTCAAATAAAATGAAAATTAATGAATTTTTTAAAAAGCCAGGTTTGTTTGTTGTTGCTTTTTTAGAGATTTGTTTATTTGAAGGACATATTTTCAGAGAAAGAAGAGATAGATAGGCTACAATGGTTACAACGGTTAGGGCTGAGTCAGGGTAAAGGCAAGAGCATTGTTTTGCATCTCCCACCTGGGTACAGGAACCGAAGCACTTGGGCCATCTTCCGCTACTTTCCCGGGCACGTTAGCAGGGAGCTGAATCAGAAGTGGAGCAGCTAGACTCCAGCACTGAGTGATGGCCCAGGACCCTTTTGTGGGGAGAAGCCTGCCATGTACAGAAGCTGTGGGACCTGAAGCTAACAGTATCCATGCTGCCTGCTGAAGTAACTGGTGGATTTTTAGAAATTTATTTGAAAGGAACACTCACTCACACACACACACACACACACACACACACCCAGAGCCTTCTTTCATCTGCTGATCCACTCCCCAAATGTCTGACATGGCTGTGGCTGGGCCAGGTTGATGCTAGGAGCCAGGAACTTCCTCTGGGTCTTCCATGTGGGTAGCAGGGACGCACGTATTTGAAACATCAGGTGCTGCCACTCAGAGTATGTGTTAGCAGGAAGCTGGATCAGAAGTGGAGTACCTGAAACTTAAAGCACCCCATTTCAACCATGGCATCCCACTGGATGCCTTCACAGTGGGGTCCCTGGAAGCGGTTCTTAAGGCAATGGAGGTGGAGAAGCACCAGAGGACGCAGGACCCAGCACGCATGGCACCAAGGTGTGTGAAGTAGTTCAGAAGGGCAGTGCCACCCAGGGGGAGGGCGCAGGAGGCATAACTCCCGCGTGTGCTGACAGCCCTGCCAGGTAATCAAAAGCCTTTTCCCCTCCCCTTAACTAAATTAACAGTTATCAGTTATATCCTGTGTGGCTCTCAATGTGGAAGCACTCCTGTGTTAACATGTGCCAATCACCTGGGCTTGTCTGCAGCCTGTGCGAGTCCTGACAGCTCTCAACTAAGACGCACTACCGGAAGGATTCTGCAAGGGTGAGGCTGTCAGGGTTTAGGGGTGGAGTGGCAGTACTTTCCACCTGTGAGTGAGCTCTGACTGCAGGCTGGGCATCAGGCCACTTGGCCATGAGGCCGTCGCAGGCAAATCCCACAGCTGGCTGTCAAACTGAGACTCTATCTTCATTATGCAAGCAAAAAAAGGTTGGGGCATAGCATGACGAAGACACTTATCTAGGGTCACAAGGCCAGCTAAGTGGCAGAGCTGGCATCAAAACCCAGGTCAGTCAGATTCTAAGACCCTGAGGGCTTTTCACTGGCTCCGACCAAGCAAAGGGAGCTCCTTGCTGCACTTAGTCTCTGTTAAGACAGCAGGGCTAAGAGATGGTGGCCTGACATGAGTGTTGGCAGGCCTCTAAGCCCAAGGATCAATGACCCACTAGCAAGAGAAGGTGGCAAAGACGCCCCCGCCCCACTTCCTGTGACCTGTCTCACCACGTGGCCAAGAGCCAATAAGTACAGACAGATCAAGATCACTTCTGCCCCAACCTCACAGTTTTCTACTTCCTCAAGTCCAGGGCCACGTGCCGGAAAAGTCTGAGATGCAGCCAGCAATTAGGCCCATTCATGGCCTATGAAAAACACCATACAATCCCGGCTAGAGGGAATGTGCTGGTTGCATCCTATGTTCCTACACATACCACTCCCAAAGCCCACTCAGAGGTTCAAGGCAGCATGAGCAAGACACTGTTGCTCTCACACGTTGGCTCTGGGATGCAGATGCAGGGCACAGGAAAGGCCAGTCCTCACTTGCTCCTGGAACAAGCCTGCAGGTGTCTAAGTGAGGGCCAGAGCAGAGGTGGATGGAGCGGAGCTCACCCTTCTCCATGTGTGGTTGGAGGAATGAACACTGCTCTCTGAGGCTCAAGACCATGGGAGCCCCCGGAGACAGGGCTGGGGATGAGCAGCCCTTCTCAGGCTTCAAGTGCTGGCCACAAGTGCTATGCTCCTCGTTGCTCCTTCCTCCTCCCCCCCAGGAAGACTGGACCACGAGCAGAAGTGGTTGTGCCAGAGGCAGCTCCTGACTACACTGTGAGAAGGTCACTGCTTCTAAGGAAGGATCCTTTCCATCAGGGGAGCTATGTGGGCACAGGGGACCCAGTCAGTCAGGGATTGGTCTCCTCTAAGATGACCTGTGGGCGAACAGGGAGCTGAGACAAGTTCTGCCTTTATCCTCCTGTGGCTGGGTCTGGGGTGTGCCAGGGCGGAGGAGGGAGGGGTTGGTGGTGAGCTCAGAAGTTCATGGTTCACAGTCATCTTGCAGGTGGTGGAGACAGCAGCACAGCAGCAGCCTGCCCAGGCCTACTGAATCTATTTGTGAGCCCAGGCTTTGACTCATTCAGAGGCCTCGCTGCTTTCCTCCACAGGGACTGACCAACAAAGCACAGCTGCAGCAGTGTGTAGCTCGTCATCCCCATGCTATGCCCTTGGGATCAGGGCAGGTGCCACCATCAGAGGCACAGAGACACCACAGGGCAAGCTGTCAACGGGCCAGCTTTTCGCAAGGCATCACAGGTTAGGCCTTCTGAGAGCAGAGGCCACACTGTCTGATGCCCCAAACCTAGACAGTATCATCTGCACTGGACACTTCCTCATTCGCTTACCTCAGGCCCAAACACCCCTCTCCTGAGAGATTTGCTGAGCTCGGGCTCCTTGGCAAGACGGTGGCTGCCTCATTTGCTTGGATCTGGACTCTTGGCCCATGTGAGAATGGCATGGATGGCTGTCCTGCTGGTGCCTGGGAGAGGTGAGGCTGCAGGGAAGTGTCTCCTGCTGGTACTGGCTTTTTATTTGCAGGGCAGATCACACCACCACCTGTGTCCACTGGGAGAGAGCACGACAACGAAGGACCTGAAGGTACCAGCATCTCATGCTCTGCCGAGGCTGCCTAACCACTGGGGATGTGCACAGCTGGAGCTCAGCTTTGGGTCCTCCCTCCCTCTGGGAAGTCTGTGATGCAGGGCTGGTCCTGTCCCAGAGCCCCACCAGCTTGGGAGAAGGGCCAAGATTACATTCTGTGCTTTCAGCAGCTTCTGCCTTCACAAGCGGCACAGCTCCCACGTGGGAGCTCTTGTACCTGAACCAAGAAAAGCAAAGTTGCTAATCTGTCAGGATCAATCTTAGAGACCACAGGAATGTGGCTTGCCTGCCTGCCTGCCTGCTCTCACCAGCGACTGCACTTCTGCCTACAGCTGTCCACACCACGGTGCCTGGTCTTGCTACAGAAGCCCTGCATTTCCTGGCACAGCTCAAGTCTCCTTCCCCAGGAAGTCTCTCCACTCACCTGTCATCACTCTTCCAGCTTAAGGGTGCACTGACCTGCGCCCTCACCTGTTCCGTGGTGTGCACACCTGAATGTGTGTCTCTATCTCTAGCCATGTGGGAGGCAGTCAGATGAGGGAAAGGAGACTTGGAGAGGGTGGACAACCCATGCCTATTTTGCTTTCAAAGTTTTTGCACCATAGTCCATTGGATTTTCAAACCATCTATGAAGATGGACCAGTTGATTTTGCTTTAAAATTTTTACTTTTGTCCTAGAATAATAACTGAATAAAAATGAGTGATTAGAAAATTTAAATAAAACATACGTATAAAACATTAGCCTCCAAGGGGCTGGTATTGTGGTGTGCAGGTTAAGCCACTGCCTGCAGTGCCTGTGCCCCGTAGGAACATTAGTTCCAGCACGGGCTGCTCCATTTCTGACCAAGCTCCTTGCTAATGAATGCAACCTGAAGACAGATGATGGCCAAAAGTTCTTGGGCCCCCTGCCCCGATGTGGGAGACTCAATGAAGTTCCAAGCTCCTGGCTTTGGCCTGGCTCAGACCAACTGTTGTAGCCATCTGTGGAGTGAATCAGATGATGCAGGAGCTCTCTCTGCCTCTTAAATAAATACATCTTTTCCCCCCCTATCTTTTAAAAACTTTTATTATTCTTAGTTTTTTTTTTTTTTATTGGAAAGTCAGATATTCAGAGAGGAGGAGAGACAAAGAAGATCTTTCATCTGTTGATTCACTCCCCCAAGCGGCCGCAATGGCCGGAGCTGCCCCAATCTGAAGCCAGGAGTCTGGAGCTTCTTCCAAGTCTCCCACGCAGGTGTAGGGTCCCAGTGCCTTGGGCTGTCCTCGACTGCTTTCCCAGGCCAGAAGCAGGGAGCTGGATGGGAAGTGGGGTCGCCAGGATTAGAACCGGCGCCCGTATGGGATCATCCCAATGCATGCAAGGCGAGGATTTTAGCCACTAGGCTATCATGCTGGGCCCTAAATAAATCTTTAATAAAATAAAATATAAGTCTCTATCTTAAAATTACCAGATTCACCAACATAACTTTGTCACACTAATTGCTCTGTTTATAAAACCTTATTCTCGGTTTTTCAGAACTGTTGTAGATGAATCTGTATCACTTTTAGTTCCATAGCCCACAGCAGGTTTCAAGCTGACTGAAGCCCCACCTGGGGCATTCTGCCAGGGCTTCAGCATGCCAGATGCCAGAGGAGGATGAGCTGCAGATCCTCGGGTCCCAACCTGCAGTGGTAGCAAAAATGTGCTTTGCTTCTCTGGGGACTTCCCCAGGGACAGTCAACAGGCTGAGGTTCCATACTTCCCGTGCAGTGCATGAATTTGTCACAAGGGGAAATACAACAAGTGATGCAATACGGGCCTTTGTAAAGGTGTGTCAGTTCCTAGGCATCTGAAGAAGGAAGTTTTCCCAAAGAAAACTCAATTATGTCCATTTACTGTAGACCCATGAATGAGAGTTGAAAGAGCAAAGAAGAGATGAGGTATTCAGCTACAGGGCAACAGAAGGCTGGGTTCCCGCAACAGTGAGGGAAGCAGAAGAAGTAAAACAAGGGGCAGAGTTAACTGAAAAGCAGAACATAGGGTGGGTGATTGGTGTAGTGGTTAAGTTACCACTTGTTTGCATCTCACATTACAGTGCCTGGGTTCAACTCTAGGCCCTTCTCTCTACTGCAGCTTCCTGTCAACAGGCACCCTGGGAGGCAGCAAGGAATGGCTCCAGTACGGGGGTTTCTGGTATCCAAGTACCAGAAACCAAGTGGGAGACCTAGGTGGAATTCCAGGCTCCGGCCTTTGGTCTGGCTGTTACACAGGTATCTGGGTGGTACACTAGCAGATGAGAGATCTCTATCTCTTTTTCCAATAAATCAAATTAAAAACTTAAAAGTGCTTTAAAAACAGAACGTGGACTGGTTCTAGAAGAGGCCAAAATATTTGAAGCTAAGAAATATTTTTTAAAATAACTGATATTAAAGAAACCCTCTGCACACAGATGGCAAGTCCTCCAGCCTCAAGCTGGAGCAGAGGTCAAGGTGAGGCCTTTATTCTGTGCAGCCCCTGCAGGCTGCCCTCACACATGCCATGGAGCAGCTTCTACTCCTGAGCACTCTGCCCACGAAGGCCCAGCACCCAGGGATTTTGCTGCAAAAGACACCTACTGAAAACATTTAAAACATTCCCCAAACCAAAGGAATCTGCATGTCTCCACAGACGCAGGGGGGATTCGTGGTTTTGGTTTCCGGCTCTGTGCTTCTGTGGCACTGGGTGATGGGTAGCATTCTTCTCCATCAAATGGGCATGAGGCTGCTGTCAGGGCTAACTTGAGGTAATGAGTGTGCAGTGCTCAGGCAAGGCTCTGAACCCACAGGTGCTTCCAAGCACAGCTGTCTGTACCTGCTGGTGGGATGGATGCCAGCTCGGTGAGGTTTGCTATGTCTTACATGTGCTGAAGCTCTGGTACCCAGGAAAACAGTCTGGCACTGAACAAATGAATGAAATGGCAGCTACCGCCATGAGAACCAATGTGGAAGCATTCTTAGAGATGAGAGAAACCTGAGTCCGATTAAATAGAGATGTGAGGGGGCCAGGTACAAAATAACAGGTATTTGGGTTACTAGGCAGGTGGAGTGGTTGGGAGAATCTGGATCCAAGGAAGAGATGGACCTCAGAGGGCAGATGACACTGAAGTATGGAGACGCAGCGACTACCAGGATATTTGGTTGAGAGTGGAAGGAGGAAGGCAAAGTCCTTAACATCTGGTTCAGCGGCGTCATTTCCTGAACTAGGCAACGTGGACTGCTTAGGCATATTGAGAATGTGGGGAGCTGGACACCCTGAGTTTGAGAGGTTTTGAGGCAGCTAATGGAGTTGACCAGTAACAGCAATGGTGGCTGGGAAGAGGTCTGGGCTGGAAACAGGCTTGAGAGGCACTGGAATGTGCATGTCAGTGGCATCAAAAGACAGGGAGGCCAGGAAGCCATGGCTCTGAAGGATGTGGACAGGGAAGGCAGATGTTTGCGCTGGAACCTGAGAAGGAGTCATCAGACAGGCAGAACTGGGAAGGCGTCCATGCTGAATGGCCAGAAGGGAGTTTCAAAATGGAGGAAGGGATTGACACTGCTCAATGCTTTGGGGATATCACATAAAGAGAAAGTCTATGGATCCATTAGCTCTCCCGGGCAGTGCTTCTTGGGGGATCTGGGCAAGAACCATTTCGAGGTTTCTATTCTTTCCTCTCTTTTAAAGATTTATTTATTTATTTATTTATTTATTTATTTATTTATTTATTGGAAAGGCAGATTTACAGAGAGAAAGATCTTCCATCTGCTGTTTCATTCCAAAAATGGCCACAATAGCTGGAGCTGAGTCAATCTGAAGCCAGGAGTTTCTTCCAGGTCTCCCACGTGGGTGTAGGGTCCCAAGGCTTTGGGCCATCCTTGATTGCTTTCCCAGGCCACAAGCAAGCAGCCAGATGGGAAGTGAAGCAGCTAAGACACAAATTGGCACCCATATAGGATCCCAGCACATGCAAGGCAAGGATTTAGCCACTGAACCCCATTCCGAGGTTTCAAGGGAGCAGGCAGAGATGGGAGGGGAGGACTGGATATCACAAATGAAAGCTTCAAGGGACAGGAAGAAGCAGGAAAGCAACTGTTTCTAGTGTATCCAGTCTCATGCACACCTCCGGCAGGGATGGGAGGCACCCATCCTACTCCCAGTCTGGAAGGAGGAGGATTCTAGACAAGTAGCAAAGTGCTCAGTGCTCTGTTCTCTGTGATTTATGGTATGGGCAAAGCTCAGCAAGGATGTCTCTCAGGATTACCACCTCTTCCTGGCGAAAACCCCAGGATCCTTCTCCACAGGGATAGATTGGGGGGGGGGCGATGGAACGTGGGTATACCAGGTACCCAGCCTCCATGGCTACGAGCCCACACGCTTTCAAACCCCCCAGGGAAGTGTAGTCATCATGTACCTTCTCACGCAAGGGCCCCAAAATATGCAGCTGGGACTCTGTCAACACCACAGACTTCCTGCCTCAGGGAACTCTCCCAATGTTCTCTGCCTTCCTTGCACTTCGGGGAAGGTGGGAGGACTCAGCCAGCTTGGGCTACAGCACTGACCCCTTACCCGCCTGAGAATCACAGACATACACACCAAGTTGCTGGCCCTCCTAAAACAAGCTGCAACTCAAAAAAGGGGTGGTTTTTCTGTGAGGAGTTTTATATGCAGACAATTTCTATACCAGACCCTCGTTGACTATCACCAGACATCTGGTAGACCTCTGTGCTTCAGTCACTAGCCAGGCTGCCCATGAAACAACACCCGTGAGAGGAAGCAGAAAGCCCTCGTTAAGCGGATGGGCTCTGCGGTCAGAGTTGCTGAGTTCAAAATCAGATTGCATCACTTCCATCTGTGTGACCTCAGGTGTATTGCCTGGCTTTGCTGTGCCTTCATTTATTCATATTTAAGATGTGGACTGATATCACAGTAACTATCTCCTAAGATGGACAGGAGGATTAAAACAGAAGAAACAGGGGAAAAAATCTCAGCACAGGACTTGATGCTAACTAAACTCAAAACAGGGTGCTAGTGGTCACTGCTGTGCAGCAGGGCCACATGTGGATCAGGACACAGGCAGGTGTCATGCTTTTGGCAAGTCCTGAGTGGCCCTACTGACCACTGCCTACAAGGCAGCACTCGCCAGAACACGGAAGCAGCACACAAGCCAGCAGAAGCCACTCAATTGTAGGAAGGGAAGTCCCAGCAGGAGCACGGGGAGTGTCAACTTGGGCTTTACGAATTGTGTTTTTCCTTTGAGCTATAATTTAAAATGTTTGCTGTGACCCACTGCGGGATTTTTATTTCTTCCTAGAAAAGCTTATCTATTTGTAATTGAAACCACTGAGTATGCAGACCTCACTTCACACAGCTCTAGCATTAGATTTTGCTGATGTGACCTAATACTTATAGCCCCAAGACATAACATTTCAATTGATTCTCTTGACTAATGATGAGTTAAGGAATGTTTAGAATTTCCAAAATCACAGAGCTTGTTATGTGAGACAGCTACAGGAGCCTTTGCCTACAAACCTCATCTTCTTCCAACCCAGCATGCACTGGAATATGCCATGATAATTATTTTTCTTCAATGACCCTCTGTACACAAAGAGTGTCTTACTGACATTTCTCACACCTGCAGATTCTAGACCTCTGGAGGCAGAAATTAATATTTATTCATAAAGCAAATATTAAGGCTCTACCATGTGCTGGGTATTGGCAGTCATGTGCAAGACCAGATCTCTATGTTAAACCCACGGTCTACTGTGGGAAAACAGCTACCACTAACTGTAAGCATAGAAGCAAAACGATACATAGTTTTGTGTGGCATGGCTTCCATCCCATGCCCTAATCCAAAGCTGACAGCAAGTCTGCATTCCTGTGGAACTACTGCCACCTCTCCCTGTTCTTCTCAGTGGAGAAAGATGAATTGGTAGATAAAAGGTGTGAGGAGGAGAGTCCGGCCTCCAGGCAGGGCTCACACCTGGGTGAGTGGACAGATCAATACCCATTCCTTTGTTATCTGCTCCCCAATCTGCATTCAGCCATGGCAGTCAATGATTTGTAGGGAAGACTGAGGTATAGGAAAATAGAATGCAGGCTTCATAAGGCACTTTTAATAATAGTAGGAAACATAAAGTCTTAATTTAAACTATGTGCTATTTAAACTAGTACCTCAAAAGAGGTTCCACTGAGGCTGGCATCATGGCCCAATGGAATAAGTTGCTGTTTGGGATGCCTGCCTCCAGATTAGAGTGCTAGGCTGAGTTCTGGATGCCCTGCTTCTGATCCAGTTTCCTGCTAATGTGCCTAAGCGATAGTGAATACTAGTGCAAGTGTTCGGGTCACTGTCATCACATGGGAGACCAGATGGAGTTCTCAGTTCCTGGCTTCTGCTTTGTCCAGCCCTGGCATTACAGGCATTTGGGGAGTGAGCCAGAAAACGAAAGCCCTCTTTCTCTCTCATTCTGTGTTTTAAGAGGGGAGGAAAAAACCCAGATAAAAGTTTTACTAAAGTCTTATCTTTCAAAATACTGCTGCTATATAAATAAAATTCCTGACTTCATCTACCATTTTGGGGGGGCTAAGGCATTAAGAAATACCACCTATTCACCAAATTAAAAAAAAAGAAAAGAAAAGAAACCTGGATCTGGGGGCCAGCATTGTGAAGCAGCACGTTAAGCTTCTGCTTGCAACACTGGATCCCATGTCAGAGTTCCAGCTGTGGAGCTGCCTGCTTTGCTTCTGACGCTGCTCCCAGCTTTACGCACCTGGCAAGGCAGCAGATGACAGCCCAGAGATTTGCCACCCACACCGGGGGTCGGAATGGAGTTCTGGACTCCTGGTTTTGGCCTGGTCCCACCCCAGTTATTGTGGTCATTTGGGAAGTGAAAGACTGGATGGAAGTTCTCTGTCGCCCTTCTTTTTCACCTTACCTTTCAAATAAAGACAATAAAATTTTTTTTAAATCTAGATCCCCAAATTCTATTTTTAATATTTATTTTATTTTTATCACAAAGTCAGATATACAAAAGGAGAGACAGAGAGGAAGATCTTCTGTCCACTGATTCACTCCCAAAGTGACCACAATGGCCAGTGCTGAGCGGATCTGAAGGCAGGAGCCAGGAACTTCCCAAGGCTTTGAGTCATCAGCAACTGCTTTCCCAGGCCACAAGCAGGGAGCTGGATAGGAAGCAGGGCTGCCAGGTTAGAATTAGCACCCATATGGAATCCTAGCACATTTAAGGGGAGGACTTAAGCTACTAGGCCACGGCACCAGGCTCCCCGACATTCTTTTTAAATTTTTTAAAACGGATTTAATTTTATTGGAAAGGCAAATCAGATTGAGAGAGAAAGAGATACAAAGAGAAAGATCTTCCATCTGCTGGTTCATTCCAAAAATGGCTGCGATAACCGGAGCTGAGTTGATTCAAAGCCAGGAGCCAGGAGCTTCTTGTGGGTCTCCCACACAGATGCAGAGTCCCAAGGCTTTGGGCTGTCCTCTACTGTTTTTCCAGGCCATAAATAGGAAGCAGGGAGCTAAATGAAAAGTGGAGTAGCTGGAACATGAACTGGTGCGCATACGGGATCCTGGCACTTGCAAGGTGAGGATTTAGCCATTGAACCATTATGTTAGGTCCTCAACATTACTTCTTCTTTTTTTAAATTATTTTCATTTTTGATGATTTTTACATAGTTGATTAGGGTAATAAGGGTCAAAGTCTATAGAAAGCTAGATGAGACCATTATTTCTACATTATCTTTTTTTCCTTCCTGTGTCTGGGGGAGAGAAGGAGATAAGGAGAGAAGCCACACCCAGCCCCCCAAACGGGGGGGGGGGGAATAGTTGTACTGTACTGTAGGATGGAGCATAGCCACCCAACACCATCCCAGAGTCCCCTTTGTGGGGCATGCTCCGAGGGTCCTGCTCAAGTGGTTTTAATAGTTCAACAGTTCTGAATTACTGTCAATTTGACTACTCTAAGAACAATGAAATCTCTCCAGAATCTACTGGTTGACAGTCTACCTTAGAGCCACCATTTGCCCAGATACTCACTGCCAACACGTGGCTGGGTTACTTGATCAATTTTTTCTGTCCTCTGTCCTCTGTTATGGTACCAAGTGTCCTCTGAAGGCTCCAGTGTACTGCCCAGTTTTTTCATGTATATCTGGATATGCTGTCACTGCTCCATCTAAGCCACTGAGGAGGCCCAGCTCTGACACATGCACTCCACAATCAGACCATGGAATCTGCAATTCTCTTCATGGTTGGGGTTCTGAGTTCAGTGATTCAGAACCGTTGGGGAATTTTCAAAGAAACTTCATCTGAGGTGATCCCAGACTTGATTCTTGTGTGTGCTTGCCAATACAGGGTTCGGCACAGTCTGTCGCCCCAATCAGTTTATGCACATGCAATTGCTGGGTCAGTTCTGTCTCCAGCCCTGTCTATTATACAAACCAATGGTTGATGCAGTCCAGCCCAATCCTGTCCAACACATACTTGGTCCTCAAAACATACTTGGCCCTCATGCAAACCAGTGGGAGCTGCAGCCTAGTCGGAGCGATCCACAATAATTCCCCCCAGGCCTGCCCCCTGCCTTGGTTCCCATGCTTGCCATATGTACAGCAGACCGGTCCAGTCTGTCTCACATCCCATTCAGCTCTCATATAGGTCAATTGGCATAAACCTAGTTCAACCCAACCAACCCCACTATCCAGCCCACACACCTGCCAACAGGTGCCACTCTCTGTCTAGCCATGCCTGCCCCAGTCCTTGTTCTCATGCTCACCAGTCGGACTAGCAACCCAAGAGGGAGGTTCCCACTGTTTCCCTACTGGGCCCACTCACATTCCTGGATCTTGCACTCTCTAGGTGGTTCTGCAGTTTAACTTGACAAAATTAGCACCCCCCCCACCAGTGCCAGCATCTGCCAGCTGATGCTGTGGCAAAACCCAGCCTACCCACACCCACTCTCGCTTATGCATACACTGGTAGCAATAGTCAACTCAGCCTGGCTTGCATGATTCAGCTCACATGAGGCCAACAGGTGTTATAGCCCTGCTCAGCCTCATCTGTCCCCATCAAAACTCATGCTCTCCAGTGGGAGTGGTGGTTCAGCAGGGGAGCCCTTGCAGCCCTCCTACCAGTTTTGTCCCCTTGCCCCTGGGTCTCATATGTGCTGGTTGGGTGCTATAGCCTACTCTGGCATGGCCCGCCTCATCTTGGCACTTGCCAGTGAGTGTTGTAGCCTGGCCAGGCGTGGTCCACCCTCAATTCCTGCTCACACTGGTGGGGGCTACAGCCTAGCCCAGCCTAGCTGGCACCCAGTCCTGGCCTTCACGTGAACTGGGTTGTGTTGTGGCCCAACCTGGCATGACCCACACTCCATTCTGGTGCTCAGATTCTTCGCGGATGATACGAACTGGTCCAGTCTGGTTCACACCCAACCTATGCCAGATGTATGCTAGTGGGTACCATTCCCTGCTCCCTAATGCGATTCTTGTGCTCACCTGCAGGGACAGTGTCCTGACAGAGTAGTTTCCCAAGTTTCTCCATCAGAACCTCTCCCAATGCCAGATCTTGCACACACCAGTGGCTCCATGCGTCAACCCTACTCAATCCACCTCCTTTTTTAGAAGGAACAGTGACCTTTCCTGACAGGCCCTCATCAATTCTGGTTTTTACCGTTTTGTGTTATAGCCCAGCCAAGCCTGGTCCACACCCAGACACAGCTCACACATGGCTCCAGTGGCAGAGACCTAACCAAGCCTTTCCTATACCTATTGTGGTTTTTATAAGGACCAGTGGGTGCTGGAGTCTAGCTCAGTGGCACACCCCTGACCCAGTCCACACTTGTGCTGAGGGACACTGCAGCCATGTCCAGACCAGATTGCAGCCCCCACTCCAGCCCTAGCACTTATCAGCGCAAACCACAACCCAACCAGGGCATCCCCTTTGCTCCCCAACCAGGCCTGATCCCAGTTACAGATCTTGTGTGTACCAGTGGTTGCTCTGACCTAGCTTGGCATAGTCCCTCACTTGTCTTGGCCTTTGCCTTTGGATGCTGTAGCCTGGCCTGATCCGGCTTGCTCCCAGTTCCAACTCTCACTGGCAGGTGCTGCAACCTTGCCCTGCTTAGTCTGCTCCATCCCTAGCTTACACAAACCAGTAGGTGTGACAGCCTAGTCTGGCATCACCTGTGCTCCAACTGGTTTCTGCACTTGCCAGTGAGCTAAGGTTTGCTTGCCCATGCCCAGTCCGCCCCCTTCCAAAACCAATCCACACACTTGCCAATGGATGGAGCTACCTTGCCCAATCTGGCCGACCCTGAGGCCTAGACCATGTGCTCACCAGTGGGAGCTATAGCCCACTCCTAGACCCAGATCTCATGCATTCTACTGGGTGCTAGGCCCTTGCCTGGCATAGCCTGCCCCTCCATCTTGGCCTCTGTATAAACTGGTGAATATTGTGGCCCGCCCCACCCCACACCCTGTTTTAGGACGCACATGTGGGTGCTGCAGGCTGGACCTTCCCAGACTATTCTTGGTCCCTGTACCCATGAATGTGTCAGGTTCCATGGTCACACCTAGCTCAGCCCATCATCACTCCAACTCTTGAGCTAAACAACGGGACTGTATTTCCACAGGGTTTGCCCACATTCCCCACACAGTATCTATCCCTGAACCTGGTTTTCTCGCATGCTGGTTGGTGACATGACCCTGCCTAATCTGACCCATCCCCTGTTCTGACATTCAGTCTGGTACTGGATCCAGCCCTGCTAGACAGGGCCCTAACCCTAGCTTTTGTGTGGGTTGATGTGTGGTGGTCAGCAATGTTCCATGCTAACAAGCTCATCTCAGGACTCCCTTGTGGGCTGGTGCATCAGTTTGACCCATACAGATCATCCAGTCTCTCCTCTCCAAAACACCAGGTCCCCATTCCCCTCGCTTACTTGCAAGTACAGTGGCCCTGTCACCAGGAGTCCCTCAGGATTCATTTCTCACCTACATATATGGTGGTGTTATCGGTTGATATTCCTAGGCAGTAATTCCACTCCCCCAGATCCCCAGAGCTTGTTGCCGGGCAGCCAGTGGGCCAAGGTCAAGATGGCTGTGGCTGCCTTTAAACAGCTGAGTTAGGCTGTGTCCCTCCCCCCACCAACCAAAAGTGGCCAGTGGGGTTGAGGGTCCCGTTTGCACACAAAGTCCAGGCCAGAATGGCTCTGACTGCTTTTCCAACATTATTTCTAATACCAAAAATTAGGAGAGAGAGGATGAGAAGAACCCAAAACCACCCTGGTGGAGTAGTAATTCGAACAAATAATGAAACTATAAAAGTATGAAAGAAAACCAGAGAAAGGAGCCATCGTTAACTATTATGTGTACATGTGGCTTCAAGGACTGCTACAGAGGACAATTTGCCAATAATTCCCAAGATTAGGATGCCTATAACTGTTGATCCAACTAAGTTCATTCTAGATAAGCCCACATGTATGCAAAATGACGTACAAAAAGGTGACTCACTGAAGTAATATTCCTAATGGTAATATTTAGATATCGCCTAAGTGTCCACCAACATGGAACTGATTAACTCAACCCTGGTTTGTGTACGTGACACAATCCTGTCAGAAACAATGAGGGGGCTTTCTGTTTCTGGTGATTTCAGACCAACAGAGACAGGGTTTACTCTCCTACCTTAAATGACTAGAAAACTTTCCAGTCTCTGCAGAGCTGGTAGCACAGAACTGATCCCTGAGAGATGGGAAACAAATTTGGTATGCCCCACAATTGCTTTGTTTACTGCCTGATGACAGAGTCCAACTTACAGTGCTGAGATGGGGAAGCCAAACAGAGCTCAACTGAGGAAACAGAGCCAAGTTTAGAAAGGCCAAGGAGGCTGGAGTTTGTGGATGACACCACTGCAGAAGAAAATTACTATACAGAAAGCTCTCCAGAGCTGCAAGCGGGTCCTGCTCTCGTCCTTGAAAAACTACTAATCTGTGAAAGCACACAAGGAAAGAGCCACTAGGACATCACTGCAGCCAACTAGTCCTGGTGTAGATACAGGTGGAAACTGCTCATAATCACCCAAAGCAGAATGGGAGTGAATAGGGTGAAGAGGGTGGGAACACCTCATAACGCAGGAGGCATTGGGTAAAGCTCTCACATTAGAAAAGGGAGTAAACTATCCCCAGACAAAAGGCTACTCCAGACCTGCCCCCAATAATGTTACCATCAACCTCAGGGGCAGGCTTTGTGGCATGGCGGATTGGGCCACTGCTGGGACTCCAGCATCCCCTGTCAGAATGCTGCCTCATATCCTGGCACCTTGGCTTCTGCTGAGCTTCCCACTGATACTTCCTGGGAGGCAGCAGATGATGGTTCACGTGTTCTGACCCGTTACCCATGTGGAAGACTTGGATGGAACTAGGGCGTTCTTGGATTTGGTGTGGTCCAGCTTGGTCTACTGCAGCTATTTGGGGGGACAAGTCCATGAATGGAAGATTTCACTCTCTTTCTCCCTGCCCCTGCTCTGTGTGTATATGTGTGTTTTATTGTCTTTTGAGTAGATGAAAGTAAATACACATTTTTTTAAAAAAAATCGAACCTCAAAAGGATAAAACTGACTCCAAATACATGCCCAAGAAAAAATTCAGCACTATGTAAAGAAATAAAACAAAACACCTAACAATGTAAAATTAACATTTTTAGGAATTCAATGAAAAATTACTAGGCATGGGATAGGTGTAGTGAGTTAAGCTGCTTCTTGGAAAGTTTACATCCCTTATGAGAGTGCCAGTTGGGAGTTACAGCAAGTCAGCTCCCAGTCTAGCTTGCTGCTGGTGCATCTGGAAAGGCAGTGAATGATGGCCTAAAACCCTGGGTTCCTGACATCCTTGTGGGAGAGCTGGATGAAGTTCCTGGCTTTGTGTCACCCAGACCTGGCTGTAGTGAGAATTTGGGGAGTGAATCAGTGCATCAAATATCTCCCTTTCTCCCTTACTCTGTCTTTCAAATACATAAATAAGAAAAGAAAAATGCCTAGGCATAGAAAAAAGTAGAAAAACATAGAGAACAACCAGGAGAAAAAATAATAAATAGAAACAATTTTAGAAATGACAGAATGATGGAATTAGCAGAGTAGGATATTAAAATAGCTGCCATAAACACATTCAAGAATGCAAAAGAATGAAGCAGAAGACATTTTAAAAAGCCTGAATGGAACTGTTCAGAAATTTAAAACACAAAGCCTGAAGTAAAAATTTCCCTGATGGAATTAACAGATGATTGGCACTAACAAAAAGGGGTCAGTGCACATGACGACACAGCACCAAGAAAAGATTCAAAACAAATGGAATTCTGGGGAAAGAGATGGGGCACAAAGAGGCTTTCAGAAATTAAGGAGGGAAGATTCTAATTTGGTAAAACAAATTTTAAAAAATTGAAAAGATTAAGCCCACAGAGTCAAGGAGGCAAATACATCCCTAGCTAAATAGAAAAAAAACAACAACAAGATGTATAATAATCATGTGGCTAGCAACCAGTGATAAAAAGAAAAATCTCAAAAAGCAGGAGAAAGTAGCCTATAAATATTACACATAAAATTTTAAAAAAATGAGAATAACACAAGACTTTTTGTTAGAAACTATGCAAGTCCAAAGAAAATGGAATTACAATCTTAAAATACTTGTGCTAGTTGGCACCATCCACTTAGTATTATATACTAAGCTAAACACCAAAGGCATTGTAAAAACTCTAACAGGTTAGAGGACTTTTTCTTCCCACTGGTCCTGCCCCAAAGTTAAGGGAGTTCTTCAGTCAGAAAGAAAAGAATGCCAGATGGACTGTTTCAGGGGAAGGAGGACCAATGATGAAGCTTGTCAGTGCTAAAGACTTCTCTCATTAAGGAAACTCAATGTACCTTCTGAACCACTTCTACATAAACATTTTGGTGCAACTGACAGTTATTCTTTTTTATCTTGGAAACTTGAGACTCCACATCCATAACTCTCCCTTCCTTCGACCTTGGCACATGGTAACTACCATTCTAGCACAGTCTCTATGAATGGGACTATCGTGAGAACCTCAGGAAAGTGGAGTCACACAGTATGCAGGCACTTCAAAAAGTTCACGATAAACAGAGTTAAAGGTAAGTATATAATGGTGCAAAATGTTAAGAAATCTTTTCTTATATTGTTTGTTTATATTATCTTTTTTATTTTTTTATATTGTTTGATTCCTCATAGTTGTCCTTTGTGATGACTTTTTAAACATTTTATTTATTTCTTTCTGAAAGGCAGAGTTACACAGAGATAGATCCTCCACTAGTGGTTCATTCCTCAAGTGACTTCAATGACCGGAGCTGGGAGGGTCCAAAGCTAGGAGCTTCTCCTAGGTCTCCTTTGTGGCTGTAGGGGCTCAAGGACTTGGCCATCCTTCACTGCTTTCCCAGGTGAACTAGCGGGGAGCTGGATTGGAAGTACAGCAGCCAGGACTTGAACCAGCATCCATATGGAATGCTGGTTCCACAGGTGGCAGTTTTATCTTGTTATACCACAGTGACATCCCCCATTTATTGAGTGCTAAAAAAAAAAAAACTTAATTTATTTGAAAGGCAGAGAGAAAGGGATGGAGAGATTACAGTCCACAAATGGACACAACAGCCAGGAACCCTGAACTTCATTTGGGTTTCCCACATGGGTAGCAGAGGCCTAAGTACTTGGGCCATCTTCCATTGCTTACCCAGAAGCATTAGCAGGGAACTGGATTAGAAGTGGAGTGGTTGGAACTGGAACAGGCACTCTGATGTCGGATGTTGGCTTGTAGGCGTAGCTTAGCCTACTGCATAACAAAGCCAGACCTCATAACTGGTTAATTTAACTTAGCACAGTGCTTCAAGGTTCATTAATATTATTACGTGCCAGAATTTTCCTTCTATCCAGGCTATAAAATAGTCCTCTGTATGTATATAATACATTTTGTTTATTTTTCCATCTACTGATAGGCACTGGTTGATCTTGCCATTTGGGAATTATAATACTGCTGAGAACGTGGGTGTACAAATATCCCTTTGAGACTCTGTTTTGGATAATTTGGGCACATGCCCAGAAGTGGAATGGCTGAATTATATGGAAATATCATTTTCTTTTTAAGGGAACTGCCATAATGCTTTTCCATAGGGCTGAACCATTTCATGTTCCCAGGACAGTGTACAAAAGATTGTAAATGTTTTATATCCTTGTTAACATTTTCATTCTTCTGTTTTCTGGGTAACATTCATCCTAGCAGATCTAAGGCAGCATCTCACTGCGGCTCTGATTTGCAATTCCTTAGTGGTTAATGATCCTGAAAGTCTTCATGCACTGACCATTGGTACACATTCTTTGGAGAAATTCCAATTTTCCATTTTAAAATCAATTTGTTGAGTTTCAAGAGTTTTATGTATTTTTTTAAGTTTTATCTATCCATTTGAAAGGCAGAGTTACAGAGGGGGAGGCAGAGGTCGGGAGAGAAGAGAGAGGAAAGAGGAAAGACTGAAAGAAAGAGAGAAAATCTGAGATCCATTTGTTTACTCCCCGAATAGCTACAACAGCTAGGGCTGGGCCAGGACAAACTCAGAAGCAAATACCTTCACCAAGATCTCTCACATGGGTACAGAAATCAAACGCTTGAACCACTTTTTTTTTCTTTTTTTGCTTTCCCAGACACATCAATAGAAAGCTGATGGGAAATGGAGTAGCCATGCTGGTGCCAATTCAAGATCTGGCTGCTCCAGAGCTTGTATATATACACACATACATACATACATACACACATATGTATACATATATATGTGTATATATGTGTGTGTGTGTATATATATGTATATGTATATGTATATATACACACACCTTGGGCCATCCAGCTGTACTGCTGCTTTCCCAGACCATAAGCAGACAGCTGGATGGGAAGTGGAGACATGAACCAGCACTCATATGGGATCCTGGTACTTGTAGGTGGAGGATTAGCCAGTTGAGCTACCTTGCCAGGCCTGGCCTTGGTGTTTTTACTGGCAAATTCTATGAAATATTTAAGGAGGGGTCAGAGCTTTGGTGTAATAGGTTAAGTTGATTATTGCAATGCCAGCATCCCATATGGGTGACAATTTGAGACCCAGTTGCTCACTTCTGATTCCAGCTCCCTATGAATGGAATGGGCCTGGAAAAGCAGCAGAAGATGGGCCAAGTGTTTGGGTTTCTGCATCCACATGGAAAACATGGAAGAAGCTCCTGGCTCTCTGGTTCAGCCCGACCCAGTCACAGCCATCGCAGCCATTTGGGGAGTGAACAAGCAAGTAGAAGATCTCCTTCTCTTTCCATAACTCTGTCTTTCAAATAAATAAACAATGGTTTTAAAGACAAGGAAACATTAAAAGAAATATTTGCAGGGCCCGGCGGCGTGGCCTAGTGGCTAAAGTCCTCACCTAGAACACGCCGGGATCCCATATGGGTGCAGGTTCTAGTCCCGGCAGCTCCACTTCCCATCCAGCTCCCTGCTGTGGCCTGGGAAAGCAGTCGAGGACGGCCCAAAGCTTTGGGACACTGCACCCGCGTGGGAGACCTGGAGGAGGTTCCTGGTTCCCGGCTTTGGATTGGCGTGCACCGACCCGTTGCGGCTCACTTGGGGAGTGAATCATCGGATGGAAGATCTTCCTCTCTGTTTCTCCTCCTCTCTGTATATCCGGCTTTCCAATAATAATAAATCTTTTCAAAAAAAGAGAAATATTTGCAATTCTACATAACCTTTTTAGAAAACTTGGTATGAAGGAATATTTTCTTGCTTATTCTATAATCATGGCCTTACCCTGATTCTAAAACTAGTGCTATTATAAGAGGGGCCAGCACCAGCTGCTGTTTGCAAGGGTCCTTCCTGCAATGCCACCATCACATATGGCCACTGGCTTGTGTCCCAGCTGCTTCATTCTGATCCAGCTCCTTGCTTCGAATTCGAAGCAGGTTATCAGGGGCTGGGGTGGTGAATTCTTCACCTCTTCACCCAAACCAGAGGTCTAAACAGCAGGGATGGATGACTTCAGGGCTTTTAAGAATCACTTGAGAATGTCCTTTGGTTTCACCACTGTCACCACTATTATGATAAGCATAGTAGGGAACTGTAACAGAAAATTGCCAATCTGTTTTCTAATTTGAAATGAATAGAGATGCTAAAAAAATGACACATATTTATATATTCAAGTCCTGGCTTATCCTGTGACACAGATTGACTGAATAAAAACAAAGGTCCAATTTTGCGATTACATTGTGGATATGATAAAACAGCACAAAGACAATCAGCAAGGCTAATTTCACATGTGGATAAACTATCACTGTTTCTTTTCAAATACACGATCCCCAGCTTTGGATGAGAAAGGGGATTTTTCTCCTGGAGCAGGAAATTGTCATTGACTTCTGTCTCAGCAGTCTTTGGACAACTAGTATTTTTTTAAAAATGTGTCTCTGCTTTTCTAGGGGAGGAAGATTGTGCAGCAGCTAACCTGCTGACTGCATGCTTGTGTTTAACTGAAAGGGTAGGGAGAGAAAAAACAGTTTTGTGTCTAGGGTTTGTAAACCCTATTTACCTCCAGAGGACAGGAGGCAACTCCTTTCTGTGGAATCTTACACAGTACATCAGACACTGTTTTCTATGTTGCCATGGCTGGAAGGAAAATGACATAGGAGGCTTTTCAATGCAGAAGATGTGATAGACCCATTAGTGTAACAACAAGAAAAGTTTCCATATAATTCTTTTCTCCTGAAGAAAAGAAACAAAAACAACTTGAGCAGTTCTATTTGATGTTATGGCATCTTACCTTAGGCAAATTCATTTTTTTGTGAAAGTAGGGAGATGACTTCCTTCAGCCCAAGATGGGTACCTATGTGATTCCTTGATTATTCTAGGTATTAATTATAATGGTAGATGGGAAAGGCCAAGGATGCAGGTGTCTTTCCCCAGTTGGAACTGAATTCTCCCAGAGAGTGGGCCTTAGAAGCAAATGTGGTTGGGTTATTATCAATTTAGAAGAAATTCAGGGTCTGAAAATCTTCAGGAAAAAGAGTTTCAAAAAAAAAAAATAAAACTAAAACCCTCAAAATGGGTATTATGCCTAAATGTAAAACCCCAAACTTATGAAAATTCTAAAGGGGCAGGCACTGTGGTTATGTTGTGGCTTCTGATGCCTGTATCCTATATCAGAGTGCCTGAAATGGAGTCCTGCTTCTGCTTTCAACCCATCTTCCTGCTAATGTCCATCCTGGGAGGCCCAACAACTTGGGTTCCTGCCATTTACATGCGAATCCTGGATGGTCTGGGGTCTAATTTCAGTTGTTACTGGCACTAGGGAAGTGAAGTAACAGGTGGAAGATATCTCTCTCTGTTTCTTCCCTCTGTTGCTTTGCCATTCAAATAAATAAAAATAAGTAAGTTAACTTCAAACAAATCCAGTTAACCAGAAAAAATTCTAGAAGAAAACAAACAAAAAACCCCTTACACCTTGGACTGGGTAAAGATTTCTTGGATATAACACCAAAAGCATGTTCTACAAAAGAAAAAAAATCAATACGTTGAATTTTATCAAAATTAAAAAGCTCTTCTGCACGCACAGTATTATGAGAATGACAAGAAATACAAGAAGATATTTGTAAATCACTAAGATGACGTAGGCCTTTATCCAGGACATTTTGCAAACTCTTGGAATTCAAGAAGATACACAACAAGTTAAAATGCAGCAAGAGATTGGAACAGTGTGTTTTAAGAAGCTAAAAGAATGGCAAATAACTTGCGAATGATGCCTTAATCTTGTCAATCATTAGAAAAATGCACATTTAAACTACATATGGTAACAGTGAGATGTCACTATAAAGCTATCACCTATCAAAAGGGCTAAAGACTGATGGCCAAGATGTAGAGCACTTGGAACTCTCTCACATGCTGCCACAAGCACTTGGAATAACATCTGGTGGATTCTCATAAAACAAATATACATTTAAGGGCCCGGTGGCGTGGCCTAGCGGCTAAAGTCCTCACCTAGAACACGCCGGGATCCCATATGGGCGCCGGTTCTAATCCCGGCAGCTCCACTTCCCATCCAGCTCCCTGCTTGTGGCCTGGGAAAGCAGTCGAGGACAGCCCAAAGCTTTGGGACCCTGCACCCGCATGGGAGACCCGGAAGAGGTTCCAGGTTCCCAGCTTTGGATCGGCGTGCATCGGCCCGTTGCGGCTCACTTAGGGAGTGAAACATCGGATGGAAGATCTTCCTCTCTGTCTCTCCTCCTCTGTGTATATCTGGCTGTAATAAAAAAATGAATAAATCTTTAAAAATATATATATACATTTACCCTAGGAGGCTCAGCCATTCCACCTGTAGGTATTTACCCAAGAAAAAGGAAATGTAAGTTCACCAAAAAACCTGTACACATATGATGATATTGGCTTTATTCGTAGTTACCCAAGACCAGAATTAATGTATGTCTTTTGACCTTAGAGTGGACACACAAACTGTGTAATATCCACAGTACAGAATACTATTCAGCAATACAAAAAAGCATAGATAATTGGTACACATAACCCATGTGTGAGTTGCAAATGCATTACACTAAATGAAAGAAGCAGACTCAAAAGGTTACATACTATATGATTCCATTTATCCCACAGCACAGGAACTCCTCAAGGTCAGAAAACAGATGAGAGGTTACCAGGGGCTGGGGGTAAGGGTGGAGTCAATTTCAGAGGGGCTCAAGGGAACTTTTGGGGGGGTGATGGAAACATGTTATTGATTATCGTGGTGATTTCACAAAACATGAATTTGTTAGAACTACACTGAAATTCAAACTGGTACTATACTTTGATAAACTTAACTTTTAATCAAATTATGACATATTTGCTTAAATGTACATTATGTAATCATTTTGAAAATCAGACAGACCTATATGTGCTAGAAATGAGGTCTTCCCTAAAGTGCAGAGTTAGGGGTTAAAAAGCAAGGTGTAGAATAATAAACACGGCGGGCATATTTCCGTTTATGGTAACACTGGCTCTCTCTGGGGAGGGGGTCTGGAGTGGCAGTACACACACTTTTGTACTGTTTTTGCTTTTCAAATACATGTGCCTGATTTATTTTTAATTAGAAAAAGCAAAGGAAACTTACACAAGAGTCACAGAAAACTCACAGGTGTCTAGGCCACAAGACTGAATCCTGCAGGCTTGCGGAAACACGTGTAGGATTGTAGAACACACTGCCAGACACATTAGCAGCACTCAATAAATAGCTGGTGGTGGGGGAAGCCAAATAGTTGGAACCAATTCAGAAGGCAGTCCCTGGACAAAGAGATCTCTATCTGAGTCCCAGATACTCAGCAAGGACAGCCCCCAGCTCTACACACAGAGCTAAGCTGGGGACTTCTCACATTAAGAAAATAAAGCAGCATAAGTCCCAAGACCCTGGGCTTACTCTGGGGCCAGCTGTTTCTCCACACTGTTCTGCAGGCACACTGTGTGCCCTCACTCAGCCTTCCAAGAGCTGAGAGGCAAGCCTTTCCCCAAGGGAGCAAAGCCCACCCTGGGACTCCTTTGGTGGTCCAAGTGCTACTACATCCCAACACCCTCTGGGTGTTCTGCACAGCCTTCCCTCAGCCACTCTGAGTCAGAAATTCTTGTCACTTTAAAAAAACAAGAGGAGCCTGACAATCTTGCTCTTTAGTCCTTGGTCCATATCATGGTTTCAGATCTTGTGGCGCAATCCCTTAGCTCCTTTGGTGAAAGGAACTCCCTGGATTGAGCCTCTTTTTTCAACAAGTCAGAAAAACAAGATGGGAGCAAAACAGAACAAGATGGAAGGTGCTAATATTCAGTTTCAGAAGTCACTTTGTTGTTGCTTTATTGGGATCATCCTCTCTGATGCCAGTTGTGGGTCTGTCTTCCAAAAACGTCTGCTAGGCCTCTGACACCAGGACACAAGAGCTTCTCTACTTTATGGTCATAACTGTTCTGGATCCTTGGTCTCTATCGGACAGTCATGGAGGCTCTAGCTCATTCCAGCTGGCAGCATAGATGAGCTGTGCTGCCATGTGTCAGCTTGAAGAAGCAGACATGGGACAAGACACAGCAAGGGCACAGAGTTTAGCCAGGCCAGGAATCAACAAGCAAAGGCCCTTCTAGGACCCAGGAGGAACATTAGAACAGACTCATGTTTCCTTGGAAGATGGTGTATGGTGGTGAAGGATATGACATAGGCTACCCAGGCTACAACGAAGAAAAATGGCAGTGCTTACCGGGGGAAGATGGCGGTCATCAAGGCAGAAGCATAGCCAGGCTTGCACGCTCCCTCAGAGAAGTTTGCATACTTGGTGGCCAATTCAGCAGGCCTGTGGGGAGAGAAGGAAAAGTCACATGCTTGCCAGGCACAGATTAGTCCTTGGGCTTTCAATCCATGATGACACGAGGGTGTCCACATCTGGAATAAAGCCTTACTCCCTGCCAACAGCACCTCAGTCCCTTTTCCACATCAAGGCTCCTGTGCTCCTATCTACTGGGTTACTCCCCAAATGCTTCCAGTGGCTGAGGCCAGGATCAAGCCAAGACCTGGGAACTTAATCCAGGTCTCCCACATGGTTGATGGGAATTCAATTATATAATCCATCACTTGCTGCCTCCCAGGATCTGCTTTAGCAGGAAGCTGGATCTGGAGGCTGCAGCTAGGAATCAAGCCCAGGAATGGGATTTGGGCACCTTAACTACCAAGCTGAATGTCTGCCTCTCACGTGGATTCTTTAGCCACTAGGCCACGGCGCCAGGCTCTCACGTGGATTCTTTACACTAAGTCTCATACCAAAGAAATCAGGAACCCCAATCAGGCTTCCAGACTGGGGAGGTGGCACTTGGTGCTCTACAGGACAAAGCTGCTTGAGATGAGCCCTGCCTTTCCGCCTTCCTGTGATGTTCCCACATGTCTAGTCTCATCCTCTCTTCTCTGCACATACACTGTGACTTCCCAGTGGGAACCATGAACAGTAGCCTGAATACAGACATAAAAATCGTGTCCTTGGGACTCCTGTTGTAACTATTACACTTCCAGTGGGAGATGCTCTCCTGCTCACCTTGCATGCGTTATCCCTCATCCTTTCCCAGCTGCCTAATGCCTACTGGCTCTTTACAGCTAAGCTTGGCTGCCCTGGGAGCAGTGCCCTGAGCCCCACACTGGGCCTCAAGCCTCCTCCGTGCTCCTCCAGTCCCTCCCTGCTTCCCACATGATGTGCATACCTGTGAGCACTCACCAGGCTGTAATTGCTGGTGGTGAGCATCCTGCATCATACTGTAAAATTCCTGGCATCGGGGTCTATGTTAACTTTGCCCCCTGGCTCCCTGTGCAGAGGAGGGACACACAGAAGACATATATGCTTTCTACAAGGAACAAAATGAACCTGATAGCTTCCACTTGTACTGCATGGCCAGCAAGGCAGTTCCAGGAACCCACAGGCCAGGGACTTTGCAATGTGCTTCAAAGGAGCTGTGCTCTGACCCTGGCTTGGCTGTTGTGTGACTGTCATCAGGTCCCCTCATTGAGTTTGTCTTTGTGGGTTCACTGTGGGGCTGGAGTCACTGCCCTGTTACCCAAAATTCCACTCTGCACTCTGGAATGAAATCTGAATGAAGAATAGGGTCTCTTTGGTAAACAGCTCAGTGGCTGCAGGGCACCTGTGTGAGCCTGGTTGACTGCCAGCTGAGTCCCAATGAACTCCACCCCCACGCTTGGGCCCAATGCCAGCACTCTGGTGTCCAGCTGCTTCACAGGGCCGTGGGTAGGGTGGTAGTGGGGGTACTACATGGTGAGAGATGACGCTGCCATTACCTGGTTCATTCCTAGACACCCTGGGGCCAAGTCCAGGGCCCTTCCTAGAGCAAGTTAGTCACATACATCTGTGTCCACATGCAGCTTCATTTAGAAATTTACATTTTGAAGCCTTTCTTACCAGTGAAATTCAAAGCTTAGAATGCAAACGACATGCCAAAGAGTTGGGATGTTATTTGGTAGGCAAAAGAAAGTCAACGGTTTCAGTAACAGAAAAACAGTATTTCCTTATGTAAACTAACTATACTTAAGAAATTTTAAAAAAATTTGAGGGTAATTACTGAATTTGCTAAGATTAGGTGCAGTGATGAAAACATTCTAGGCTGCTTTCAACAGCCCTGTGACCAGGTCTTGTGAATGACTCATCCACACATGGCGCGTGGCCAGAGCAAGGACTTAGGGCAGGCATTGCAGTGCAGCAAATTAAGCTGTCACAATGACAGCATCCTGTATTGGAGCACTTGCTGGCTCCACTTCCTATCCAGCTTCCTACTAATGTACCAGGGAAAGCAGCTGAAGATGACCAAATTACTTGGGTTTCTACCAGTCATGTGGGAGACTCCTATGGAGTTCTAGGCACCTTGCTTCAGCCTAAATCAAATCTATTGTTTGTTACCATCTGGGGAGTGAACCAGCAGATGGAAGAACTGTCCCCATTTCTCTGTCTCTCTCTCTGTCTCTCAGTCACTGGGCCTATCAAACCAAACAATCACTTTTTTGTCTTAAGAAAACAGGATCTCATCTAAGGTGATATAGTTGACACACAGCAGGTACCGAGTTTGAACGGCTTCTAAGACTGGTCACCGCCATAAATGTGACCATACAGGGAGGTGTAGAGCACAACAGATTGGGACTGGTCAGAGGGGCCAGAGCTGGTCTAGCTAGAGGACTCAGATGGCCTCCTACAGCTTTCCCACAGGGTGCACGCAAGCACTGGGGCATCCGAATCCCTAGATACCCTGTTTCCTGCTGCCCATCATCTGTCCACTGGCCTCACACTGGAAGTTCCCTGTGGTCTTTCAGGGTCCCAGAAAGTTTCACAAAGAAGTTGAAAGACAGGTGGTAGCTGCCCTTCATAACACAAAGCATGGCAGAAATAAATTTACAACGTGACTCAACACTTTGACCACATCTTTCCGGTCTCGAGTGTGTGTTTTAGACTCCTGGACAGGCACTTTGTAAGCTAAAGGCTGGAGATGGTCCAGGGTTCACAGGTTCACATCGTCCACAAGGGAACGCAGGGAAGCCAGAACCCAACAGAAAAGGCAAGGGACATGGATACAGCTCTTTCCAGGGCAGTGCAAGGTCACCAAACATCAAGGAGGAAGAGTTTTCAATCCACCCTTCATCTCCAAGGCAACAGTGACGTCTAACATGTACAGCCGGGCACAGTGGGCCATGTAGTCGGGTGATTACCAAATTAAAATGCCTCAGAGATGGCCTCCTGACTATCCCAGTGAGAGAAGAATAAGGGGAGTGTTGGGGATTCTGACTCACACGGCAGGCTGGGACCTCTGGGGCAGCTGCGGTCAAAACCACCAAGAGTAACTGTCGCCAACCCCTCAGGCCAGCATACTTAGTTTCTCTCAGGCACTCACACTCCAAATGCCAGGAGGCCCCGCAGATAGATGCCTGATCCAATCATTCGGCTCTTGTTCTTCTGGGCCTCTGTACTGGTCTTTCATCTGGTAAGATGTGGCCCTGCAACCAGTAAGAGCGGCCTTTGTGCTGCGGCCTTTGTGGCTCCTTCAGAGGACCCCCAAAGGGACAGATGGGAGTCAAGAGAAGGAACCAGACCTCTACTCCTCAACTTTATCTGGGGAGGACCAAGATGAGCAAGCAGGCGTATAGTGGGCCATGAATGGCAACGGCGTTGGAGCTGGAATCACAAACGTTCAAGGACGTGCTGACAAGCTGTGAGCACTAGGGCAGGTGGTGGGAAATCGGATTCTCAGCTCCCTTGTTCCTTCCCAGCCCCTGGTGAGGATGTGATGAGAAGGCAATGCGTGGTTCCCTGCAGCAGCACATGGATGCTGGGTGAACAATGAGGTACAAAGGCCAGTGGTTGGCACATGGAAGCTCTGAGCCTCAAGGTTGTATTTGATGAAGAGACTGGAATTACCACAGAGTAAGTTACTAGGAGCCACTGCACAATCCCCTTGGGAGGGTGCTCTGGAAGGGTCAGCACTGGGAGCAATTGGTCTGGTCTGGTAGCGAAATAATCAGGATGTGACGTCCCAGTTGCTGAGAGAAGGAAATGTGGCAAGAAGGGTGCAGAGACCAATTGTAGAACACCCTGGTTTGATAAGGCGTATCATATGATCCTCTGCTGGCTTTGGCAATGTGGAGGAGCTGGTGATCTTGGCAAGAACTGATTCACTGGAGTGTGGGGGACAATACAGATTTCATCGGAGCTACAAGAAAACAGGAGAACAACTGGAGTCACAGAGACTATTTCTAGAATATTGCTATATAGAGAGGGGCAGGGAGAGAGAGAGAGAGAGAGGAAGGGAGGGAGGGAGAGAAATGGGGCAATAGCTTGATGGGAGAAGGAGGGTAAAGACAACATTTTTTGAGGTTGGGAAATATTTCAGCATGTTTATAATCTGCTTAGAATAAGAAAAATTCTCATGATGTAGTAGAGATGGAATGGCTGGAGGAGGAATGTCCTTGAGCAAGTGTGTGAAGGGGTAGGAAGGATTCAGGATGAAAGTGGGGTTAGCCTTGGCTCTGCTCCCTAACCCTGCCCTGGCAAATGAACTGCAATAATATTCAAACACCACTTCCTGTAAGAATTTTTCACAATGTTTTCCCCTTCCACGTAGAACCAATCCATCCCACTGGTGAACCCCAACACACCTAGTGCAGACTGTCACCTGAGCTTTGCACCTGTTCTTATACCCTCTCTTTATGTATTTTCCACCTCCTGCCCTTCACTCATTCATTCAATAGACATGCAGCACCAATGGAGTCAGCTCTGCTGGATCTTTACCCTGGACCCATCCCTTACTAGCTGTGTGATTTAGAGCATGTTACTTAATTGTTGTATACTCTTAAACTTCCAGGTTCTGAAACAGAGATTATACTAGTGCTGAGTTCATAAAATGATTGTGAGGATTACACTGAGGATCGATGCCAGCCCCTGGCACAATACCTAAAGAACACTTTGTTGTCACTCAGTCTTGTTGTCTACTCTGTTTAGCTGCCACTGGCCAGACACTGGTTGGGGTCAGGGACACAATGACTATTAGCACACAGTTATAGCCCTTGAACTTGTCATTTAAATGTTTTTCCCTCTTATACCATGCAATTGTAGCACAACACACATGGCAGAGAATAAGTACAGAAGTACCCAACAGGATGTTGGACTCAACTCATTTGGCTGCCCAGAAGGGGGCGTTGATGGCTGAGGGAAATGAGGAAGTGACTCTGGACTCCACAGATAAGTGATGGACATCTTCTAACCAACTGTCCAGTCAGTCCTCTACTAAGCCCTTTCCCTCACCTCATGTGCTAACATCTTGATGCAGAGCTCACTTCTTGTTATGCCCCATAAGAAATACAGAAGCCTGGGGCTGGTGCAATGGTTCAGTTGGCTAATCCTCCTCCTTCAAGTACCAGGATCCCGCATGGGCACTGGTTCATGTTCTGACTGCTCCACTTCCCATTCAGCTCCCTGCTCGTGGCCTGGGAAATCAGTCAAGGATGGCTAAAACCTTGGGACCCTGCTCCCACATGAGAGACCTGGAAGAAGCTCCTGGCTCCTGGCTTTGGATTGGCTCAGCTCTGGCCATTGTGGTCATTGTGGAGTGAACCAGAGGATGTAACAGCTCTCTGTCTCTCCTCCCCTCTGTAAATCTGCCTTTCCAATAAAAATAAATAGATCTTAAATAAAAAAGAAAGAAATCCAGTAGCCTAGGCAAAGCTGGCCAGTGTCACCATGCTGTGGGGACGGGTTCACTCTACCCTTCCAGTGGGAACACATTTCTCCCCTTATCACAGAGGTGTTTCCAGAGCAAGTGTGATCTAGGGCCTGGCTGAAACAGCCCTGCTAGCTGTAGCAATCCTGTCACCAAAGATTTTCATCCTGATTTTTTTTTTTTTCTGAAACAGCCTCTCTGGAAGGAAACTGATATACTGCAGATCATCTCAGGCTTCAAGATGGAAGCATTCCTCCTCCAGGGCAGCTTCTGTCTCCCCTGACAACCGCCTGCCACTGGCTCCTGTGTTACAATCAGGGTCTCTGTTCGCTCCCAGTTGGGATGCACTGGTCCACTGTGCCTTGCACACTACTGACCCTCTGCTCTTTGTGACCTCCAGTGCAGCCACCTGTGATGATGTTTGGCATGCTGTGACATGCCTTCTACCACTTCAAGAGAAGAGGCACGGCTTGATCTGGGCCTTCTGGAATTTGTGGAATTTTTCCTGGAGGCCCTGCTTTTCTTTCTACTCTTGCTACTGGGTATTGCAATACCTTTCATCAGCTGTGTCCTACTGGATCAATCAGTGATTCTGGTGCTGACATGACTGCAGCTGATCTTGTCTCCAGGGCCTTGTAATCCACATCATCTTGGTTGGCAGGTGGCTCTCCCAAAAGCTCTCCAGACACGCCGGCCTGTGCCAGTACGGACAATCTTCATAGGGGCTTTCTATCAATGACCTGAAGGAACGGCTCCCAGTCAATTTTGCTTCCATAATTCTTAAAGAATAATACCACTCCCCTTTCTGGGTGGCAATGAAAGGAACAAGGGAACTGATATTTAAAGAGCTTAAACCATGAACCAGATACTGGGTCTAATGACTTGATTCAGCTCAACCATAATCCTCCAAAGAAGCCCTGCCCCTAGACCCAGTTACATGGGGCTGTGAAGGAAGGTCCAGGAAAAGACGTGACTGGAGGACGGGCCACCTGCATTTACTCCATAAAATTCAAATTCTTATTCTGCATCTGTGACCATCATCACCAAGGCTATCATCTTGGAGAGTCACGGGGAGCCAGAACTCACAGGTGTCAGGAAGCGTGACACAGCACCAGGAAGCCTGACTGAACCAGCCGAGACACATGGTACTGCAGAACAGAAGGGATGAGAACATCTACCATGTTTCTATGCCAGGCGCCAAAAAGTCTTGGCATTGTGAGAACAGCAGCACTGTTACCTTTCTCTTGTGGTAGAAGACATTTGCCACAAGATGTCTGACTACAAAAATCAGAGGTAAATCATGAACCTGAATGGAATTAGATGCAACCTGGATACAGTGAGGAAATTTCAATGGCATGGACTGGATAATAAATAAATAGCCAAGTATCTCTTCTGTCCACAGTTTTGTCATCATCAACAGATCATTATATTTCATATGGACTCCACATCCTTTCAAAAGTTTTTAAAATTTTTACTTCACATTTTCATTTCATCTGAAAGCCAGAGAGAGAGAGAGAGAGAAAATGTGAGGATGTTCTCACTTGTACCTACTGGCTCACTCACCAATGCCTGCAATAGCCATGACTGAGCCAGGCTGAAGCCAGGAGCCTGAAACTCCATTCAGGTCTCCCACACGGGTAACAGCTATCCAAACACCTGGGGCATCACCTGCTGTCTCCCAGGGTGCACATTAGCAAGAAGCCACACAGGAAGTGGAGGAGCGGAGATTTGAAGTGGGTGCCCTGCTATGGGATGTAGATGTCCCCAAGTGGCATCTTAACTACATTTCAAATCCTCATTTCAGCAGAGGTCTTAGAAAAATAGCCAGGACTCTGAACACAGCTGAAGCATCCTTAACCTAATGCACGTATTATTTACACTTTTGAAAAGAATGCCCCCAAAACCAATCTCTTCTCACCAAAACCCTTGCTTTGGTAGAACACAGCACTTGGCTTAAAGGTAAGAAGACTGGAGTTTAGGTAAGTAGCTTAGTGTATAGCATCAGGACACAATCAGTTTCTTAATTCTCAAAGTAGTGTTAACAAAGCAAAGAGTAGATACAACAATACACATTTTATAAGAACTGCTGGGAAGATCAGTGAATACCTGAAACCATAAAGGCCATTGAAAGGTTATACCAACCTCAGCTACTATGCCTGCTGGCTTATAAAATTTAACCTATTTATTTCTTTTAATTTTATTTGAAAGGCAAAAAGAGATATTCCACCCACTACTTAACTCCCCAAATACTCATAACAGCTAGCGCTGGCATGCTGAAACCAGGAGCCCCAAAGCCAATCCAGCGGGTAGCAGGGACCCAACTCTACCCAAGCTAACACATTAGCAGGAACTGGATCAGAAGCAGAGGAAATGGAATTTCTTATCAATGGGCATTCCAATGCTTCTGTGAGCTCAATAAAGGGAAACTTGTTTACAATGAAACACACAGTGAAAACAAGATAAGTTCATGATCACGATTTTCAGATAACACAGTCCCTAAATCACTAAGTCCAGGCTTCTCAAAGTGGGTATCACAGTGTTGGGGCTACGTAATAAAGGCTAGGGGTCCTCAAAGCCAGCCCAGCACAAACTCTGTCTTTGTGGAGCAATACAAGCACTTCAAGGTGGGGAGAAGAGATAGTACAGCAATGCATACACATTATAGCCTAGGATGCAGAAATTTAAAACAGCTGAAATGGGAGAGCCTCAGGCGTCTTCGCGAGTGAGGTAGGTTGCTTGCAGTCGGTGCTGCTTCTGCTCTGCTACTCAGGGCCCTCTAGAAGAAGTTTCTGGAAGCTCTGCAATAAGGGGGGTGGTCTGAGTTTTCTGTTTTAGTTCCTGCCTGCCCTCCAGAAGCTTGTATTCTAGTAAACAAGGCAGGTAAGTAATTTAAAAACTACCCCCCAAGCGTAAGTGCAACCAGAGTTAGGTCCAGGGTACATGGCATTCGAGGCAATTCAAGTGACCTGGGGGATGGGGCTAAGACAGGCATGTTGGGAAGGTGACCCAGGAAGAACAGGGGACAGAAAATGGCTAGTTAAGGGGGACGGTGCAGATGCTCTGGAGGCGTATCAGTGGTTGACAGCTGAGTATTCCAGAGCAAAGATGCGTTTAAGGTTCCTCTATGTCTTGTGAGACTTGACAGCTCATTTTCTTTCAGTGCTGAACATCCCACTGCATGGATAAACCTCAGTGCACTTATCCATGTACCCATGAAGGACATCTTGGTTGCTTCCAGTTGCTGACAATTATAAATCAAGCTGCTATAAAATATTCATGTGCAGTCTTTGTATGGCCATAGAGGTCTCCACTCAGCCAGGCAGATGCCACAACAGACAGCTGGGGATTGGCCTTACAGGATGCTGCTAAACTGTTGTGCAGGGATCCAGTCATTCTGCACCCCTCACCTGCTGAGAGGAGCCCTGCTGCCTCACATGCTTGTCAGCATTCTGGATGATCAGGTTTTGTTATTTATATTTTAGTCAATCTAGCAGGTGTGTGATAGTATGTCATCATTGCTTTCATTTTCACTTCTGCAGACATGACACAAGTATTTTTCACATGTTTATTTGCCATCTGCATATCTTCTATGGTGGGGTGTTATCTTCAGATCTTTTCTCTTTCTTTTCACTGGGCTGGTTATTCTCTTAAAGTTGAATTTTTAAGAGTGTTCTCTATATTTTAGATACAAACCCTTTATATGTGCTTTACATACATTCCTCCTCTGTCGTCGTTTTCCAAATCTGCTATTCTCTAGGTAGTGTGTTTCACAGAGCACAAGTTCCAAATTTCAATAAAATCAACTTACCAGTTTTTCGTTCTTTCATGGATTTGTGCTTTTGGCTTTGTAAATAAAAATTTGTTGCCAAACTCCAACATCACCTAGATTTTCTCCTATCTTCTAGGAGTTTTGTAGTTTTGTGCTTTACATTTAAGTCTATTTAGATTTCACTTTGAGTTAATTTTTGTGAAACATGAAAGAGTAATGTATTTGTACAGAGATGTACAATGGATCTAGCAGCATTTGTTGAAAACCAATTTTCTTTCACTGAATTGTTCTTGGTCCTCTGTCAATGTGAACACACTACATTTGTGTAGTACATCAATTTCTGGACTCACTCTCCTGTTCCACTGATTCATTCAGCTAGTCTCTTGCCATGACCACACCATAGCTTTACTGTCAGCCCAAAGCCAGGGGGTGTGAACTGAACAGCTTTGTTTTTCAACAGCATTATTTTGGCTGTGGGTTCTTTCCCTTTCCATTTAAACTTCAAAACAAATTTGTTGACATATGCAAAATGACTTGCTGAGATGTTGACTGAGAACACAAAGAACCAACATATCCAGTTGGGAAAAATCCACATATTCGATTGACATCTTAACATTAAGTTTCTTTCTATCAGAAAACATGCAATCTCTCTCCATTTAGCAATATTTCTCTCACTAAAATTTTGAAGTTTTGGGGCCTGGCGGCATGGCCTAGCGGCTAAAGTCCTTGCCTTGAATGCACCCAGGATCCCATATGGGTGCTGGTTCTAATCCTGGCAGCTCTACCTCCCATCCAGCTCCCTGCTTGTGGCCTGGGAAAGAAGTCGAGGACGACCCAAAGCCTTGGGACCCTGCACCTGCGTGGGATACCTGGAGGAGGTTCCTGGTTCCTGGCTTCGGATTGGCTCAGCTCCAGCCGTTGCGGCCACTTGGGGAGTGAATCATCGGATGGAAGATTTTCCTCTCTGCCTCTCCTCCTCTCTGTATATCTGACTTTGCAATAAAAATAAATAAATCTTGGGCACGGCGCGATAGCATAGTGGTTAAAGTCCTCACCTTGCACGCCCGGGATCCCTTATGGGCGCCGGTTCTAATCCCGGCAGCCCTACTTCCCATCCAGCTCCCTGTCTGTGGCCTGGGGAAGCAGTTGAGGACAGCCCAAAGCCTTGGGACCCTGCACCTGCATGGGATACCTGGAGGAGGTTCCTGGTTCCTGGCTTCGGATTGGCTCAGCTCCAGCCGTTGCGGCCACTTGGGGAGTGAATCATCGGATGGAAGATTTTCCTCTCTGCCTCTCCCTCTCTCTGTATATCTGACTTTGCAATAAAAATAAATAAATCTTGGGCATGGCGCGATAGCATAGTGGTTAAAGTCCTCACCTTGCACGCCCGGGATCCCTTATGGGCGCCGGTTCTAATCCCGGCAGCCCTGCTTCCCATCCAGCTCCCTGTCTGTGGCCTGGGGAAGCAGTTGAGGACAGCCCAAAGCCTTGGGACCCTGCACCTGTGTGAGAGACCCAGAAGAGCTCCTGGCTCCTGGCTTCGGATTGGCTCAGCTCCAGCCATTGCGGTCATTTGGGGAGTGAACCATTGGACAGAAGATCTTCCTCTCTGTCTCTCCTCTCTGTATATCCGCCTTTCAATAAAAACGAATAAATCTTTTAAAAAAATAACAAATAAAATTCATAGGGATAAATTTTCCAAAATTTTTTGAATGAAGAAAACTTCAAAATTCTTTTTTTTTAAATTTGTTTATTTTTATTGGAAAGTCAGATATACAGTGAGGAGGAGAGACAGAGAGGAAGACCTCCATTCAATGAGTCACTCCCCAGCTCTCATGTGGGGGGTTCTCTCTGTCCAGTTCACCACATACTGACCAGATATAACAGACTGAGTCTCACTCTTAGGCTATGACTATTATCCCTACTTCACAGCAAGACACTGAGAATTAGTTGCTTAAATATTCACTCAGGATTAGACTAGTAAAATGTGGGCCTTGGTCTAAAAACTCACTTTTGGTTGACTCCATAGTCCACATTTTTAGTCACCAAAAATTACTGCTGTCCCAAATGACTGATCTTGCAGTTACAAGATAGATTTTCACATGAGTACTTTGAGTAATTTCACAGCAATAACAAGTGACTTTGTCATGTGGATACAAGCAGCAGGGAATTCTCAAAAGGCAATACAAACCAATTTATTTATTCCAAAAAGACAAAATAAAGAAAACCATATATGGGGTGAGTGTTTGGCCCAGCAGTTAAGACGCTGTGTGAAACGCCCACACTGTATCCAGGAGTGCCTGATAGAGCTTGAGCTGTTTCCAAACCCAGCTTGCTGCTGTCATGCACCTGGGAGATAGCTCAAGTAGTTGAGTTACCTGCCACACCTGTGGGAGGCTCAGACTGAGTTCTGGGCTCCTGGCTTCGGCCTGTTCCAGACACTATTACACCAGGCATTCTGGGGGAGTGAGCTAGCAGATGGAAGATCTCTTTCTGACTATATAAAAAAAGAAAAACCAAAATTTTTAAAATCCAAAATATCTATTTCTAGACTTCATGACTAGATAGACAGCTATGTTAAGAGTATTTCTATTTACCAGGGTAGGGGGCGGGCCTGGTGGGGGTTATTGTGGGTCGCCCCGACTAGGCTGCAGCTCTCACTGGTTGATGTAAGGGCCAAGTATGTGCTGGGCAGAACCAGACTGGACTGCAACACCCATTGGTTCCAGTGCAAGTCAGGACTGAAAACAGAACCACCCAGCAATTGAAACCACCAGCTGATCGGGCCCTGTGCTTGCTTGAACATACAAGAATCTGGTCTGGGAATACCTCAAAGTTTTTTGGAGATCTCCCCAATCGAACTGCTGGACTCAGAACCCTAACCAAGAAAAGACAGAGGACAGAACAAGTCAATCAACCACCTCAGCTATATGCTGGCAGTGATATACTGGGCAAATGAAGACCCTATGATGGACTGTGTCAATCAGTGGACGACCTCATCGAGCGATACTGGCAGCGATTCATAACTGGAGAACTATTAAAACCACTTGAGCAAGGATCTCAGAGCATACCCTGTATCTGGGACTTGGGGTGGGTGGGAAACTGGGTGGGGCTTCTCCCTCAATATCCCCCTTTATCTCAGATATATGATGGAAACAATATGGACATAATACTATTACCCACTTCCCTATACCCCCTGAACCTTTTTTTTTTTTACCGTAATTAACTATGTAAAGATTGTCAACAAGAATACAACAAATTATTAATAAAAAAAAAGAGTATTTCTATTTAACAGAAAATACTTGGGTGAGAAAATCATTCTCCTATAATTTATCTGTGTTGCATTCTCAGTGAAAGGTCAGCCAATTCTGACTTGTGGGCCAAAGCCAACCCACCCCCTGATTTTTGTATGACTCTGAGTTAATAACGTTTCTTACATTTTTAATGGGAAGGAAACAATTCGGAAGGCGTATTTTATGATACATTAAAAGTATATGAAAGTTTTAGTGTCCATAAATAGAGTTTCACTGGAGGATAGCCATGCTTACTCATCTACGCACCATGTTACACAGCAGGGTTAAGTAGTTCAACAGAAACAACAAGGCTTAGAAATGCTAAACTATTGACAACTGGCTCATTACAGAAAAGACCTGCTAACTCTTCCTATAAATAACTTCTGATAGCAGTTGCATTTCACAAACTGTCTTCAATGGCATCTAGTCTGCCAATAAAACCTTCTATTGAGTTCTTAGATGCGGTCACTGCTTTTGTAATCTAGTGTTTTATTTTCTGTGGTTCCATATTCCATACATCTAGTTCAAGTTTGTCTCTTGCTTCCTTAAATACAATATATGTAATTATTTCATCAACTGTGGACTTGCTATTTCAGAAATCTCCTCTTCTGTTTTAAGTGGTTCTCACTGGTGGATGCTTGCTTCTCTGTGTGTTAGTTATTTTTTCCTATGAGCTGTTTGGTTCCTTGAAAAGTTGCTGGTGAGCACTTCCTGTCTTCCTCTGCAGAGGGCTGACACTGGCGGCTGCTGGGTGCTTGCGGGCACTGCCAGTCTGGAGCATCTTCAAGGAGTTCAAGGCTAGAGGTCCCAGCTCACCTGAACAATAACTTTGGCAATGAACATCAAGAGCTGTTGTTTTATTAAATTTCTGCCCTGTTTCACCCAGAGCTGTGGTAACCTGTCCTGCAGCCTTGGCCTGAGGCTGTAGCTTCGATTCTAATTCACCTTTACCTCAAGCCCTCCGGGGTTCCAGTTTAATGTGCAAGAGAATGCAAGATGGAAATATGGAAGAGACGTGAACGAATTCAGAGGTTAGCATGAGATGGTCTAGAATTTAATAAGAGTTTTGAAGATAGAATAGGGCAGCAGAAACATTTAAAGAGATAGAGGGTGAAAATTTTCTAGAATGTAAGATTTCTTCTCAATGTTTGTATATTTATTTGAAAGCCGGAGACAGGGAGAGAGAGAAGGGGGGTGAGAGAGTGGGACAGAGAGAGAGAGAGATCTTCTATCAAATGGTTCATTCCCCCAAAAGGCTGCTCTGGCTGGGGCTGGGTCAGGCTGAATCTTGGAGCCAGGAACTCCACCCTGGTCTCCCACATGGGTGACAGGAATCTAAGCACCTGAGCATCATCTGCTAATTCCCCAGGCATACGAACAGGGAGCTGAATTAGAAGCCAGATGTGAGATTTGAACTGGCCTTTCTGATAAGGAATACATCATTGCAGGCAGTGGTTTGTTTATTTGTTTAAAGATTTATTTATTTTTATAGGAAAGGCAGATTTGCAGTGAAAGAGAGATAAAGATCTTCCATCTGCTGGTTCACTCCCCAAAGGGCCACAACAGCCAAAGCTGAACTGAGCTAAAGCCAGGAACCAGGAGCCTCTTCTGGATCTCCCATGTGGGTGCAGGGTCCCAAGGCTTTGGGCCATCCTCTGCTGCCTTACCAGGACACCAGCAGATAACTGGAAGGGGAAGTGGGGCCGCTAGGACACTACTCGGCGCCCATATGGAATGCTGGTGCTTGCAGGCAGAGAATTAGCAGAAAGTGGGCCAATCCACTGAGTCACAACATCTGTCCAGAACTTATCAATTTTATAGTCAGGAAGTTTAATGAATCCAAATCAAGACAAATGAAAAGAAATATGTATGGCTACTCACATTTTCTAGTATTTATTTTTCATAAAGAAAACGAAAATAAATCACCTAAGGACATACAATTTAAGACACAGAGGCAGAAATCAAATTAAGTTCTGATGCAAGTTCAGATCCTTGCCTGAACGTCGGGAGAGTACAGGACTCACGAAAGAAGGGACTCCACAGGGGAGATGTGAGTTGGCTAAGGAACTGTTCCCACCTCTCCTCTCAAAAGCAGAATCCTTAACAAGGCAACGTGTCCCCATAAGCAAACAGAAACCTTGCCCGTATACTGGTGCTTTTGTCTAAAAGTAACATTGGACTCGAAAGGCCTTTCCAGCAATAGGCAGGAAAAGTTCTAGCTCATGCCTCAGAGTACAGTTAAATCAAGGAGGCCAGGCCAACTTCCTAGACTCAAGACTAAGTCGGTTCATCTGGGTCATGGAAGTGGCCTAGTTCATGACAGAAAACTGCCCAACAGCCTCTGCCAGGAGAGCAGGGCACAGTGTCCTTCTGGTCCTCCTGACACTGTTGAGGCAGCTCAGTACTTTAGTTAGCATGTCCCAGATTAGATATCTTTGTTCATCTACATGACTTGACTTTGTAACTATTACACTGCTTCTATTTTGGTGATATTTCACCTGCTTAGGGTTTATACAGTCTGTTTGGGGCTAGAGTGTTAAATTAAGAACTTTCTAAGACTAAAGACTGTGTCTTTCTAGTCCAACCAAGCCTCACTCCCCAGATGTAAACATGTGGCTGATAGCTCTCCAGCAGTCTGGTATGAACAGGTGGCCCTGTAACCTATAAAAGCTGGGAGAGGGCCCAGCGCCATAGCCTAGCAGCTAAAGTCCTCACCTTGAATGCATGCTGGGATCCCATATGGGTGCCGGTTCTAATCCCAGTGGCCCCACTTCCCATCCAGCTCCCTGCCTGTGGCCTGGGAAAGCAGCTGAGGATGGTCCAGAGCCTTGGGACCCTGCACCCATGTGGGAGACCCAGAAGAGGCTCCATGCTCCTGGCTTTGGATTGACTCAGCTCCAGCTGTTGCAGCCGCTTGGGGAGTGAACCATCGAAAGATCTTCTTCTCTGTCTCTCCCCCTCTCTATATCTGACTTTTCAATAAAAACAAATAAATATATATTTTTAAAAAGCTGGGAGAGTCATAATGCTTCAATTCATGGTCAAGAATCCAGAGTCAAGGAAAGGGAGCCGAATGCCAGTTGATTCAGTGGGAAGGCCAAAAAGTCCCTGCTTTGATGACCTGCACGTAGGTAAAGCCATTGTCATTACTTTAACAGCTGTGGACAAGCTTGTATGTGAGAGAGGAAAGGAAGGAGACATGATTCTGATCTTCTAAAATGATGCCTGTCCGGTACAGGACAGGGGCCACGGGTATACCACAACACACTTACAACAGAAGGGAGCCACAGTTGGTGGTAAGATGGGTTTGTAGGCAGAGACTAAGCATGAACCATGCTGATGATCTACATAGGGCAGCTAGATCTGCAACTCCAGACACATTGGTCTAAAGTGGAACAGCACAAACATCCTCCCATTGTCCATTCCTTCAGCCAAGCCTCTGGTGTTTACTGAGACCCTAGCAAATGTATGCCAGTATCACCAAGGACCTAGAGAAACTAAGAAAGCCAAAATGGAGAGGCAAGGACATGATGTGGCAGTTGGGTTGCTACTTAGGATGTCATAGCCCATATCAGAGTGCCTGTTCAAGTCCTGGCTCCTCCACTGCTGATCCAGCTTCCTGCTGATGCACACCCTTGCAGGCAGTGGGTGATGGCTTGAGTGCACTGGTTCCTGCCACCCACATGAGCTCGAGAGACGTGGACTGAATCTTGGGACCCTGGGTCAGGCCTGCACCAGCTCTGACTGTTGGCGTGCATCTGGGGAGTGCGCCAGAGGATGGAAGATCTGTCTCTCTTTCACGCAGAATGAAAATAAATCTTAGGGTACTTTAAAGTATAGAAAAATGAAATGAAAAGTTAATTTTATTTTTGGTGAAATAAATATTTTAAATCCATGAATTATCAATGAACATTTTGTATGAGTGGATTTCAAAATCTTTTTTCCAGCAGGATAAACTTAGGATTTAATTCCACTTCCGAAACTCTCTTCACTACACTGTTTTTTTTACCTGAAGGAGGAAACTGAGGCATCAAAGAGGTTAATCACCAAAAGAAGAAATGTCCATCAAATCTGAACCAAGCTTTGCCTGGCTCCAAGCCTGTACCCTTTAACAAATTAATAATTTTGACACAGTTAATTCTAGCCTCACGAGACAACTGGTACCAGATGTAAGAAAATCCAGAGACAATTAACTGTGTCAGGGGAGGAAGTGGTTTTTAAGTTTTCCAAGTGGTCTAGCAAGGAAATGGAGTTTTGGGCATAGCCAACAGCGGAGCAGGTTGGCCTGAGGTAGCAGTGACAGTGACAGAAGGCTCTGCCTGCCAGGAGGCAGATGTCTCTGAGGAGCCACTGCTCCCTGCTGCAACTCAAACGAGGGACTGTGGCTTCTCCCTGCAAGGTACTGCCTTGTGCCAGGCGAATCTAAGGCCCGTGCTGACAGTCAGCACCCCAGTCTCCACAGGACCCTGCTGGCGGTGTTGCACTCACTCTAGGATTTGGCGGACAGCATGAAGACAGAGGTCCCAGGGAATCAGCCAACCACCAAGGGCTGATGAGAGCAACTTTAAAATTGTTACACTCCCACCCTAGAGCCAGGGTACTTAGCACTTTACTCACAGTTTTGAGTCCAGCTTCAGGAGGAAGCCCAGCCGATCATACTCTGAAAAAGAAAAGCGAAAGACGTCACTGTGGCGGAGCTGCTGTGGGCCTGGGCAGACCACGTTCCCCAGACCCAGCCCACAGGCACAGGGGGAACCAGGAAAACAAGATTCGACTACTTTCAAAGCACAGGCCCAAATACACAAATCATGCTTACGCTGAGGGCTCCAAAACGTCTGCTCGACTCCTAGCTTGCGAAGAACCAGGTCCCACACTAGATGCTTCTGAGGCTCTCTGGGCCAGCCGGTCTGATGCTGGCACACACTGCCTTCCTGCTTAAATGTGGTGCTTGGAACTGAAATCCAGTAAAGCATAAAACCAGACCCTGGGGAAGTAGCAGGGTTAGAAGCAATGTCTATTTCCTCCAGGCTCTAAGTACACTATTTGCTGAATCTTCCAGGTCAATTCTGGGATAAGATGTGGTAGGCATTCCTTTCCTGGTACTCACAAAAAAGGGACAGATCTGAATGTACAAAGAATAGAGGAGTTACAATAAAACTTCAGGGGTCAGCTTGCGGCACAGCTAATTAAGCTATCACCCGTGACATCAGCATCTCTTGTAGCAGTGCTGGTTTGAATAGAAGCTACCCAGCTTCCAATCCAGTTCCCTACTAATATACCTGGGAAGGGAGCAGAAGATGGCCCGAGTTCTTGGGCCCCTGTCATAGACACAGGAGACCCAAACGCAGTTCCAGACTCTTGGCTTCAGCCCAGCCCAGACCTGGCTGCTGCAGGCAAGATTCCTCACTCTCCCTCCTCCTCCCTGTTTATGAAATAAATAAACCTTTGGAAAAGAAATACATAAAATAAAAACTAATTGGTAAGCTGTCTGCAGTAAGTGATAAGTTGCTAATACCCTCGCATCTTGCCTCATTCAAAATGAGGTTAAAGAGGTTTTAACAAGTTATATAGGGGACAAGCTGATGAAATGATCCCTGGGAGTCTAAGAGGAAATATGCACGGGAAAAACAGCAGCTGCAGCTGGGGTGAGGACAGCGCCAGAGCACCACTCTGTCCCCAGGACACCTAACGTCTAAAACAGCAGGGAGCACTGAGCTTGTGGTTCACATCGTCCATAAGCAAAGCAGAGAATCACAACTACTCCTGGTCCTAAGAGTTAAGGGAAATTCCCTGTGATCTCCAGCTTTGGGCAAAGGGGGTAGGGGTGTGTGTGTATGTGTACAGTAAAACAAGTGGTGCATGAAGGCAGTTCTCAGTTGGCCTGGCTTGATCTGAACGTAAAACAGAAAACCAAGACCAAATGCTGGCTGAAGTGTGCGAGGCATAAGGCTTTTGAGAAACTCAGCTGAGAGAGGAGGGACCCCACGTGGGAGTCCTCCTGCAAAACTTATCAGGGCCAGACTTAGGGTTTTCAAAACTAGCTGAGCTGTGGTGCTGACTGGAACAGGACTCAGCAGACGGCTTCCTCCCCCCTCCCCCGGCCCCCCACCTCCAAGAGAAAGCCCTTGAGCACTCCACAGGAGCTTGTCCTCAAAATAATTGTTTGGCTCTAGCTCAGATAAATGGTTGGGAGACATTCTTAATGCATCAGGAACTTATGAAAATCAGAGGAAGGGGGGAAACAACAACAAAAGAGGCTTATATTTTTAAAACTGCTAAGAACAATTTGCACAAATAGTTACAACGTTTACAACTCCTTCAATAAGACTGCTCTGTCATCCCAGGACAAGGAAGTTCATCAGCTGCTGCCCCCTGCCCACGTGGTGACCACCTTGGAGCGCCTCCCCACGCATGCTACCTCTTGGTCAGACCTCAGCTAAGTCTTGGATTCCTTCTAGAGAAGCCAGAAAACATCTCCCCATGTATTGCAAGCTCAAATGTCACACGCATGAGAGCAGGAGGAGAATGCAGTCGCCTTCTGCAGCAGCTCACACTGTTAACTGTAGTTGCGTCAGAAAACCAACCCTGGTGTGAGCACCAGCCTGGCAGTTAAGGCAGCCACAGCCTACACCAGAGTACTTGGGATCAAGCGTGCACTCTACACCCAGTTCCAGCTTCTTGCTGATGCAGATTCCGCAACCACCTGCACTCCTGGAGGCCCTGGAGAAAACAGTGAATGGCTGAGTTGGTGTGGGGCTGTCTGGGTTCTTTCCAATATATCTATCTGCATGGGGGTTGGGGACTGCCTCCTGGGAGGCAGTGATGATAGCTCAAGTGACTGGGTTACTGAACCCTCGTGACAAACCTGGATTGGGTTCTGGACCGCTGACCCCAACTCCTTCCCACAGCCATGGCCAATGCAGGCATCTGGGGAATAAATACATGGGTGGGAGCTCTATCAAAAACAAAACCAAACAATAACCACACACCACACAAACCAAAAAAACCACTTTGTATCTCTGAACAAATTCTCTCTCTTTCCGGTGGTTTTCCTGGTCTATCTGTTGCTTTCTCCCTTATTTAGAGACAAGAGTACCAGAAATAGTCCACTTACTTCTTTAAGAAAATGAAACTGTGTGAGCACATGGACGATTAACAGCGAGGGACGCTTGGCTGCAGTGCGAGATCCCAGAGGGGACGGAGGCCATCTGGAGACCACATGCTCCCAGGAATGGAGGCCTCCACCACTGCTGGCTAACTGGCCAGGCAACACCACAGGCCCAGGGAGACTACACTTTCTGGTGTTCCCCCTGCCCCCAAGTCATAGAGTTGGAATTTTTTTTTAAGGCAAAATTTCTCAATTTGTAAATATTGGCAATGGATTTAAAAATAAAAAAGTCAAAAGCTTGTGTGAATCTGCCAAAATATGTCTGTGGGCAGAATTCAGCCAGCGGCTAACAGTCTGTCGGCTGCACTAGACTGGACAGCTTGCAAGGGCAGTGGCTGCGCCCAGTAGATGCTCAAGCAATAAGCAAAATGCTGGCTTACTATCAGATTATCTTTCCTCCGAATCATAAATCCAAACCAAATCATGGTAACAGGATGCTGAAAGAAGATTTTAACCAAGCCCTCAGGTGATAATTTTCGGATATTGAATGGGTTGGTAGTTGAAGACACGCCTGAATTAGGGAATCATAAAGGCCTGCTGTGATCAAGCAGAAAAGAAACTGTGTGCTAGAGGAAGGGTGAGCGGTGTGAATACCTCCCTACGGGAGAGGTCTAGGAGCCCCACCTTTGTGGAATGGAGTCGCACAATGAGTGAGCAGCCAGGCCAGGGCAAGTGCATTACTCACATCAGATGTGCCAAGGAGAGACTGCTCACATGGAAAGGGGCTTCGAAAACACTCACAGGATGCAGACACTACCCTAGGTCTAAGTACTCATGCTCTCTGCCCCACACAGCAAAAGCAGAGAGGTCACAAACAACATCTGCAGAGGTTTGAGAGGGGTGGTCAGGAAAAAGAAAAAGCAGGCATCACCTACCTTATTAAATCATAACTGCATTTGTGGGCTGCATTAAATCATAATGTGGGGGAGAGGAAGTAAATGCAGCTTCGACTGTACTGAAAGTTGTAACTACTACATAAGCCTGGACTTGTAATATTGAAATTGGCAATTTGATGTGACCATGGGATTTTTATTACCTTAGAGCATCACTGGAGGGTTCGGCAGGTTGTGGTGCAGCATGTTAAGCTACTCAAACTGGAAGTGTCAGTTTGAGTCCTGGCTATGTGGCTTCCAATCCAGCTTCCTATTAATGTGCCTGGGAAGGCAGCAGAAGATGCTCTTATACTTGAAGCCCTGTCACTCATGTGGGAGACCCAGATGGAATCCTAGGCGCCTGGCTTTGGCCTGACCCAGCCCTGGCCTGTATAGCCATATGGGGAATGAGCCATCTAATGGAAGAACTCTTTCTCTCCCTCTCTGTTGTTGTGCCTTGCAAACCAATAATCTTCAAAAACATCACTGAAGTTCTCACATTGATATATTTGAAGCAGACAGAGGAAGGAAAAATGGAGGTGATCTCAATGACTGTCCCCAGGGTTTCCTGCATGCCCTCAGGCTTCCCTCCTTTGGCTCTGCTCCCCCCAAATAGCCTTCCTCAGAAGTCTGGAGAGATAGCTGTCAGCAAGCATCTGGCACACATTTTCAGCTCTGCTTCTCAAGAGGGACAATGACCTCCTCCCTGCTCCTGACAGCCAAACTTCACACACGGAGCAGATGGAGTTGTGCCAATGATAAGCCAAAGAAGACACCTTGAAGGAGTATCCACAAGAACGAGTGTGCTGTCCAGAATAGAGAAGGCCTTTTGGAAACAGTCACACACACCTAAGCATGAACACAATTATACAGGTATTAGGCTGTTTGAAGTCTCACAGCTCACTGATGCTGTTTGTTTATTGGGTAGCTTCATTTTAAAAAATATTTTCCACCAACAGATCTTCTACTTTACTATTATTTTCTTCTACAGTGCATAATTTGCTAATGATCCCTCCATTGCTTTTTTTTTTATTTTTAGGAATATCTTTTTACCTCTTTCATGCTTTTCTTCAGTATCTTTTTACTTGCCTCTACCTCTGAACATACGGAATATGCTGTACAATTCATTTGTGTCATCTCCAGATCTGTTTCTCCTCATTATGGGTTCGATTTTCATGCTTTTCCAAGTTGCTTGGTAATTTCTGACCGAGTGCCAGTCATCTGGATTTTACCAGTGTTGGACACAGGATATGTATGCATTCTTTATTTGGAAATCCAGTTAAGTTACTTGGAGGCACTTTGATCCTTTCAAGGTTTGTTGTTTTAGACTTTATGGGCCAAGGAGACAACGGGGAAGTGGAGTGCCTTTGGAGACCGAGAACTCTGAGGTCACCCACCCTCGTTTGGATCTACCACATGGGATGCAAGAAGCCCAAATCCTTCCTCACAGGATCAAAGGTCATCAGTTCAACAGCCAGGAGCCCTGAGCGGTCCGCAGCAACAGAAGAACAGTAAACTTCCTTCGGGACTAGGGAGAGGAGCTTTCTCTGGTCCTTACTTAGTTCCAACTTTGGATCCCCACCCTCTCCTGCAATGACCATCAGGGTCGCTCCGGAGCCACCCCCACCCCCACAAAAAAGCAAACAAAAAAAAAATTAGAATAGACAGACAGAAAACAGGAAAGCTTAGAACCAGACAGGAAATGGTCAGTGCGGATCCATATACCTTACTGGGTAGGACACAAAGATTAGTTACTCCTCACTAAGGTATTAAAGATTTCTCTGCACACCCCTCCTAAAACTATACTGCACCTCAACTGTTGATAAATGCCTTGTTAGAGTTATAAACCAGTTTAGACTATCCTAAAATCTGCCAAGTTCAGCAAAATTATGCTTCAACACTATAAACTGCTAAATACAAAAATGAAAATAGACACGAGATAGCTGAATAGTACCCTAAAGCCATTTTAAGGTGGATAGCAGCCAGTTCTGTGTATAAACTGAAATTGAAATGTCAATGAAGTAGTCACAAGATGTGGTTAAGAACTTGCATTTTTTTTATCATATTGGTTACTCAATACCTTGTCAATTAAATGTTGTAAATTGTTGTTGATGTTATGTTGTGGATTTTAATTGATTGGGAGGATATTCTGCCACCTCTGCCTTCAGACCAGAGATGGTCTCCCCAAGAAACCATTGAATTTACCTGGACAATAAGATGCTGGACTCCATGCTTGGTATATGTATGCAAAGAAAGAATCTTGACTGAATTTGAACTGTAATACTGCAACAAGGTGGAGGAATCCACTATGGGGGAAGGGCACGGGGAGGGGTTGGGGGAAATCCCAGAGCCTATGAAACTGTGTCACATAATGCAACATAAAAAAAAAAGATAAAAAAAAGTATAGTCCAGATAATTAAAAAATTGTCCCTCTTAAAAAAAAAAAAAAGACTGGGGCGCGGCGGCGTGGCCTAGTGGCTGAGGTCCTCGCCTTGAATGCGCCAGGATCCCATGTGGGCACCGGTTCTAATCCCAGCAGCCCTGCTTCCCATCCAGCTCCCTGCTTGTGGCCTGGGAAAGCAGTCAAAGACAACCCAAGGCCTTGGGACTCTGCACCCATGTGGGAGACCTGGAGGAAATTCCTGGATCCTGGCTTCGGATCGGCATAGCATTGGCCGTTGTGCTCACTTGGGGAGTGAATCATCGGACGGAGGATCTTCCTCTCTGTCTCTTCTCCTCTCTGTATATCTGACTTTGTAATAAAAATATAAAAAAAAAAGACTTTATGGGGCTAGGATTGAGAAGCAAACATGGCTCAACTGTATTATCACTAATTTTGTTCCACTACTAAAATGTCCTGTCATTCCCAGATCTCCCAGCCCATTTTTCTGGTGGTTCTTTCTCCAGCACTTGGCGGTCTTCTTATCCACATATCTGTATCAACCGAGAAGCCCAAAGAGACCAGATCCTCAGAGTCTTCTTGGTGTGCCAATCGGCCAGTGAAATGGAGCTGTCTTAGTCTGCTCAAATGCTGTTTCCTCAACTCAGCAAGACTTCTGGGTTCTATCAGAGTTCTCCTCTTCTGCCCAGTGGATTGGAATTCTGTCCAGGCAGTCAGCTTGGACAATTACACGGACACACCTCAATCACTCCTTTTTTTTCGGGGATCAGTGTCCTGTGTTACCAATTGCTCAAGGTATAGGGAAAAAGTAACACACCTTTTCCCATATATTTCATCTATTTCTTTATCATTTCTCCTTTATTCACTTTCTCCTTATTTAGTCTATCTAGACTTTGCCATGTTCAACACCCTGTCTAGGCTACCCAGCTATCTTCCCACTACACCTAAACCAAATCTCTCATTCTTGCCTACCCACTTTCCCTGAATTACATTCACATTTGTACCCCATAGGCACATAAAACTCAAGATCTAAGAGTGGGCATTTGGTCTTGGCAGTTAAAATGCCCAGCTGCTTGGGTTCAACTTCCCATTTTGGACCCTGATTCTAGCTCCCTGCCAATGTACACCCTGGGAGGGAACAGTGATGGCTCAAGTACCTGAGATTTTGCCCTCACATGGGAGATCTGAATGAAATTCCCAGCTCCCAGCTTTGTCCTGATACAGTCCAGGCCATTACAGGTATCTAACGGAGTGAAAAAGTGTATGGGAGCTTTGTTTCTCAAAAAAACAAATAGGCAATTCCAGATGCCCATGGAGCTCACCTCCAACATCCTCACACACACGGAGAAACCAGTCCATTTCTTGTATTTCCTACCTTAACGAATAGCAAACACTTTTCACCCAGTTGCCCAAGGTTGAAACTGGAAGAATCCCTTGATTCCTATCTTTCATTTAATTAAGTACCATATCTTTAAAATTTTTTTTTATTTTTATTTAAAAGAAAGATTTACAGAAAGAAAGATCTTCCAGCCTCAGGTTCACTCCCCAAGTGGCCACAACAGCCACAGCTGAGTTGATTCAAAACCAGGAGCCTCCTCTAAGTTTCCCACAAGGGTACAGGGTCCCAAAGCTTTGGGCCATCTTCTGCTGCTTTCCAAGGCCACAGGCAGTGAGTTGGATGGGAAATAAAGCAGCTGGGACATGAACCAGCATTCACACGGGATCCTGGCGTGTGCAAGGCGAGGATTTAAGCATTGAGCTACTGCTCCAGGACCAGTACTATATCTTTTTAATTCAAACCCAGCTGCTGCTTTTCTCCATTCCTACTACCCTTGCCTAAGACAGCTTAACCTCTCACCCGACATACAGTGACAGCCTTCATCTCGCCTGCCTCTAATAGGTTCTCCATGCTACAACCACAGCTGTCTTTTCAGAAGATATGCATGGTTTTGTCACATCCTGTTTTAAACCTCCAGCAGGCTTATGGTTCCTCAGGACCAGTCTCACCCTCTTGATTCACAAGTCCTTCCTGATCTGGCCTCCAGTGGCTACTCTGACATCATTTTTGGATTCCCTGCATTTTCCTTACTGTTCCTCTGCCATATTTCATGCTGCAACCAGACGGAACATTTTAATTTTGTTCCCAAAATATCCTGACCTTCTTCAGGCCTTTGCATGGATTATCCCTTCACTGCAAGGGATATTTTTCACAATCCCTTTCCATACAGGTTACTTCCTATGTGGTTCTTGTGAGTGGCCCACAATCACTTCAAACTCAAAACTCCACAAATCAGACATCACCTGATCCCACAGTTCTGCTGTTCTGTCAGTGGCAGAATTCTCATTCAGTTCTCCAAGGAAGAAGGCTTTGGTGTGCCCTGTGTCCCTCTTTCTAAATCCCCACTACATCATTATCACTGCTTTTGTCTAAGACCTCACTGCTGTTTAGATCTTGCAGCAAGCTCTTAGTGTGTATTTTCAGCCTCATCTTCTATCATTCTTTTCTCTACAGCCTTTATGTTTGAGAGTTATTGCAGGCAATTCCTCTGTACTTGTTCAATACTCATCCTTCAAGGCATAGCCATTACCAAAACTCAGTTTAACATATCTTCTTGGACTGGCATTGTAGCACAGTGGGTTAAGTCACTGCCTGGGACACCCACATCACTGTGCCACCTCTGCTTCCCATCTGGCTTACTGCAAATGCACAGCTCAAGTACGTGGCTCTCTAACACTCACATGAGAGACCCAGAAGGGGTTTCTGGCTCCAGGCGGTAGCCTGGCCCAGTCCCAACTGTGCCATGCATTTGTGGAGTGAATCAATCAATGGGAGGTCATGATCTGTCTCCCACTTTGCCCTTGAAATAATAAAAATAAACACATAATAAGGTGGGTGTGGGAACATGTATTAAACCACTTACATACATTCTTGTAAGATAATAAGGAACATCTTGATTTAGCTGTGCTGCCTTCCAGCCCTACCTCGCTGTCTTTCACCCATTTGGGCCTCCTCTCAGTTCCCTGAATAAGGCAAAAGTTTTTCATCATAGGACATTTTTTTTCCCCCTTAAAAGCAATTTCTTCCTCCTAGAAAGAGTCTTCACCTCTTCATTTGGGTAGCTGATGCTCATTCTTCAAACCCTAGTTCAAGAATACTCTTGCCCTTCTTTTTAAGCCACACCCCTGGGAACCCTCCTTTGATGCTGAGAGCTATCCTGACACAACACTTATTCTGATTTCTTACGGTGCATTTATCAGACTGGTGGGCTGGCGTCTCTCTCTGCTCACTCAGATGCCCTGCCAAGGCTTTCCTGGGTTTCCCTGCAGTGGGATGCTGAGTGTGGCATGCAAAAGAGATGTGCCTCACTCAATAGCCCATGTGCCACTTGCCAGTGTGGTTTCTTGCTCAGGAGCAAACGCACATCCATTCTTTTGCTCCCCCTTTGGTTTCCTTCACGTACTTCTCTTCTCCCACTGCAGGTAAGTTAAGTATAAACATGTAACAAAGGCTAGGTTAGCTGGACCCTTTTTTTCTGCTTCAGGCTGTGACCCCAGAAAATCTGTGAACTGAAGAGCTGGATGATCAGTTCCTGGGGTCCCAACTGAGACAGCTGCCCTTCATGCCTGGTCCCAGGACTAGACACTTGGCTAGAGTCTGTGGATACCAATGTGCTGATAATGGTCTTATTCACTTTTTTTAAAGATTTATTTTATTTTTATTAGAAAAAGATATACAAAGAGGAGGAGAGACAGAAAAGAGAGGAAGATCTTCCGTCTGATGTTTCACTCCCAAAGTGGCCGCAATGGCTGGAGCTAATCCAAAGCCAGGAGCATGGAGTTTCTTCCAGGTCTTCCATGCAGGGTTCCAAGGTTTTGGGCCGTCCTTGAGTGCTTTCCTAGGCCACAAGCAGGTAGCTGGATGGGAAGTGGGGCCTCTGGGATTAGAACCAGCACCCATATGGGATCCCGGCATGCATTCAAGGTGAGGACTTTAGCTGCTAGGCTACTGCCTCAAGCCCAGAAAATTGTATTTCTAACAGATATAAGAACATCTAATGCATACATATTAATAGATACTATGCGATGTTTCAATACCTGTATATATTGTGTAATACTCAAATGAGAGTAACCTACATCTGTTTTCTGAAACATTATATTTCCTTATGGTAAAATAAAAAAAAACAGAATCCTTTTATGAGCAGTATCTACTTGAAGCTATTATAATCTACCATAAGCTTACTGTGCCACAGAACATCAGACTTTGTTTCCCCATAACTGCAACTTCGCACTTTTCCCACCCATTCCTCCCCCTGTGCCTCTGACAATCACTGTATTCCCAACCTCTATGAGATTAACTTGTTGAGATTCCACACGAGTGAGCTAAGGTGCTGTTTGTCTTCTTGTGCCTGACTTAGTTTACTCAGTATAATGATCTCCAATTCTAACCACTTGCAAACGCCAAGATTTCATGTTTTAATGGCTGAACAGCATATTATCATCTTTAAGCACCACCCATGCATTAGTTGATGGACACTCAGGTTGTTTTCATTCCTTAGCTGTTGTGAATAGTGTTGCAATAAACACGGGAGGGCCGGTATTTGTTAGCGTCCATTTGCACGGAGTATATAGTAGAGCTTTGGGCCATATGGCAGCTCTCTTTGTAGTGTTCTGAGGAAGCAGCATATCGCTTTTCACATGGCTATCCCGGTCTACACTTCTGTTGACAGCGTGCTAGGGATTTCTTTCCCTCACATTCTCACCAGCACTTGTTTTCTTTTCCTTTGTGAGCATAATCAATGTACTAGAGCAAGGTGAACTTCATGAGTTTTTAAACCTTAAAAAAACTTCTTTTTCCTTTATTTTTGACAATCTTTACATAGATGATCAGGGTACAAAGGGTCAAGGGCTACAGGAAAATTTTTTTTTTTTTTTTTTGTATCTGGGGTGAAGAGGGAGGTAAAGAAAGAAACCCCACCCAGCCTCCCACCCATCTCAGGTCCCCGACACGGGGCATGCTCCGAGGGTCTTGCTCAAGTGGTTTTGATAACTCAACAGTTATGAATTGCTGCCAGTCTCTCCATTCCAAGCATGATGAAATCATTGCAGAATCCACTGGCTGACATAGTCCACCTTAGTCTCCGTTTGCCCAGATTTTCACTGCTAACACATGGCTGGGGTAGTTGATTTGTTGAACTTCATGACTTTTAAACCTTTAGAAATATTTTTTTTTTAATTTATTGGAAAGCAAGAGTTACAGAAAGATGTCTTTCATCTGTTGCTTTACTCTCCAAATAGCTGCAATGGCCTGCGGTGGGCTAGGCTGAAGCCAGGAGTTTCTTGTGGGTTTCCGCATGGGTGCAGGAGCCCAAGCACTTGGGACATCTTCTGCTGCTTTCCCAGCTATATTAAAGGGATCTGGTTAGAAGTGGAGTAGCCAGGACTTGAACAGGTGCCCACATGGGATGCCTGCTCTGCAGGTGGTGGCTTAACCCCCTATACCACAGTGTCGGCCCTTAACGTTGTGTGTGTGTGTTTTACTTTGTTTTGTTTTTATTCCTTTTTTTTCAAAGGGAGAGAGACGTCTTCCATTTGCTGGCTTACTCCCTAAATGCCTGCAGCAGTTGTGCCTGGGCCAGGCTAAGGTCTGGAGCACGGCAGAAAGCAAGTACTTAAAGCATCACCTGTGGCCTCAGCCTGTGCATTAGCAGGAAGACAGTGAAGCTAGGACTCAAACAAGGAAGACACCATAAGCAGCATTCTAACCTTGGTGCCAAGCATCTACCCCTCACTGTGACTTGATTTGCATTTCTTTGATGATCGGCAAGGAGCAGTTTTTCATGTACAAGATGGCCTTTTTGTATGTCTTCCTTGGGAAACTGTTCAAATCAACTGCCCATTCTTTAATTGGATTAATCCTATTTTGGTGTTGAGTTCTTCAAGTTATTTCTATATTGTTTATTACCTCTTGTCAGATGTACAACTCATTTTCTTCAATTCTGTAACGTGTCTCTTTAGTGTGTTGATTGTTTGCTTTGTTGTATGGAAGTTCTATGGTGCGATAAAATCTTGTCTTTTTTTTTTTCTTTGGCTTCCTGTGCTTTGGAGATGTTACTGAAAAAACCCTTGGCCATTCCAAAGTCCTGATGCACTTTCCCTGTGTTCTTCTAGTAGCTTCATGCCTTACATTTAGATCTTAAATGCATTTTGGGTTCACTGTTTCACAAAGTGATAGAGAGGGTTTAGTTTCGTTTTTATGCCTGTGGCTATCCAAGATCAGATGTCTATAAATGCATGAGTTTGAAAATCTATATTCTCTTCCACTGATCTATTTTATGCCAATATCATACTGTCTTACTATTCTTTGTTGTATATTTTATTTTTTAAAAGATTTATTTATTTTTATTGGAAAGTCAGATATACAGAGAGGAGGAGAGACAGAGAAGATCTTCTGTCCATTGATTCATTCCCTAAGTGACCACAGCGGCAGGAACTGAGCCAATCTGAAGCCAGGAGCATCTTCCATGTCTCCCATGCAGGTACAGGGTCCCAAGGCTTTGGGCCATTCTCGACTGCTTTCCCAGGCCACAAGCAGGGAGCTGGATGGGAAGTGGGGCTGCCAGGACTAGAACTGGCACCATATGGGATCTCAGCATGTGCAAGGAGAGCACTTTAGCCACTAGGCTACTGCACCGGGCCCTTGTATATTTCAAATTCAGGTTAGTGTAAGCTTTCTACCTTTCTTCCTCTAACTTAAGATGCTCTGGCTTCTTAGGGTCTTTTGTGATTCCATGCAAATTTTAGCACTGCATTTTCTAATTGTATGAAAAATGTCATTGATAATTCTGAGAGGGACTGCACTGATTTGTAATCAGTTTGGATAATACGGACATTTTAACAATCCTGATTCTTCCAATTCATGAACCTGGGATATCTTTCAACTTAATTATGTCCTCTTTTATTTCTTTCATTAATAGTTTTTCTTTGCAGGCCTTTATACCCTTTGGTTAAATTTACCCCAAAGTATTTTATTGTAGCTATTAGAAATGGAATTGCTTTTTTGGTTTCTCTTTCAGATAATTTATTTCTGGTGTATAAAATGCTACTGACTGGCCCTGGTGGCGTGGCCTAGCAGCTAAAGTCCTCGCCTTGAACACCCTGGGATCCCATATGGGTGCCGGTTCTAATCCCGGCAACTCCACTTCCCATCCAGCTCCCTGCTTGTGGCCTGGGAAAGCATTTGAGGACGGCCCAAAGCCTTGGGACCCTGCACCTGCGTGGGAGACCTGGAAGAGGTTCCTGGTTCCTGGCTTTGGATTGGCTCAGCACCGGCCATTGCACTCAGTTGGGGAGTGAATCATCGGACGGAAGATCTTTCTCTCTGTCTCTCCTCTCTGTATATCTGACTTTGTAATAAAAAATAAACAAATAAATCTTTTTTTAAAAAAAGCTACTGACTATCAGCCTGCCAGGTGCTTGAAGCCAGAGGGGCCATTAGCTCCAGGGGTGGAGGCTCCGATCCAGAGGCTTGGGACCATCGACCTGCCACATGCTCAGAGCCAGGTGGGTTGGCTTATCCTGGAGGTGGAGTCCTGGGCAGTGGGACTTGGGTTGGGTGGTCTGGGCACCAAGGTGCCAGGCAAAGTCCTTTAGCCACCTGGTGGCACGATCTTGAGGGGGAAATGTGAAGACCTTTAAGGGTCAAAACTAAGGACCAGCCCATGTGGGAGGCTAGAGCTGGGGTAGTTAGGGTCGACCAATGTCCAATACCACTAGTTGCTGCACATTAAAGCTAGGGATGTGGGCTTACCTTGCAGATCTAGATCACAGTACTCGCCAGTGAGTTGGAGCAGGCAGGAGTCGGGAAATGTTAGGTTGGGCCATGGCATTAACCAGCACACTACAGAACTGGGTTTAGGGGTGGATTCTGTGGGGGATGTGTAAGCACACCCCCCTGTGGATTTGCAATTATCGCCAGTCTGTTTGGGAGGTGGGGTGGTGACGGGCTGAACTAGGCATGACCATGGAACCCTCCAACAATCAAGGGCACTGGGGTTGGGTATAAAATGGGCTGGTCTAGGTTGCAGCACCTGCAGGCACATCCAAGAATACAGTGTGGGGCGGGCTGGGCCACAGGATCCATAGGCCAGGATAAAGGGAGTAATCTATGCCTTGTTAGGTTCTAACATCCACTGGTATGTGTGAGATCTGGGGGTGGGTCTAGAGGGGGACTTGGGAAACTCTCCTGGTGGGCCATAGCTCCTACTGGAGAGCATGTGATTCAGGCCTGGGTATTGGTTAGACAAGGCAGGCTAACTTCACCCATCAGCAAGTGTGTGGGTTGGTTTTAGAAGGGGGTGGGCTGGGCAGGGCCAGGTCAACCTTAGCTCACTGGTAAATGCAAAAGTCAGGAACATGCGGAACATTCCAGGTTAAGCTATCAAACCTACCAGTTTGTGTGAGCCAGGGATGGGAGCAGACTGGCCAGGGCCATTCTGTAGCACTCACTAGTGAGAGTTGGCACTAGGGGCAGGTTGGGTCAGGCCAGGCCACAGCATCTGACAGGAAAGGTCAACATGGAAAATGGACTATGCTGAGCTGGGTCAGAGAAGCCACTGGCATGTGCAAGATCTGGGGTTGGGAACAGGCCTGGTTGGAGAGCTAACGGGACATGCTGGCTAGGTTGTGGTTCCCACTGGTAAGCGTAAGAGCTAGAATGCGGTCAATGGTCTGAGCTGGACATGGCCGCAGTGTTATTCAGCATGGGTGTGCAATGGGTCTGGAATGTGCCAGACTGGGCTAAACTCCAGCATCCATTGGTGCTCATAAGAGCCAGAATGGGTATAGGATGGACTGTGCTAGGTCTCAGCTCCCACTGGGCCATGTGAGAGCTGTGTCAGAGTGTGTGTGGACCACCTGTGGCTGGGTTGTAACACCCAACAATAATACCCAGACTGGGTATGGCTCATTTGGGCAAGGCTACTGTTCCTAACAGGACAGGAGGCAGACTAAATCAGCCTGGGTCAAGAACCCTCAGTGTGCGCAAGATCTACTACTGGGAAGAGACCCAATGGAAGAGCTTTGGGAAGTCCTTTGTCAAGGCACAGTCCCTGCAGGTGAGCACAAGAACCAAGGCAAGAAGCAGCCTAGACCAGGCCAGGTTATATAGTATGTGTGGCTCAGGTCTGGGGGAGGGCCAGGCTGCACCAGTTCATAACACTCACTGGCAGATCTGAGTACCAGGATGGGGTGCAGGCTAGGCCAGGTCAGACCACAACACCAGCCAATTCACATTAGGACCAGGACTGGGGCTGACTGCATCAGATTGGGTGGTAACACTCTCCAGTGCGAGCTGGAACAGAGGCAGACTGGGCTGGGCCAGCCCAGGCTACAGAACCTGCCAGCAAATGCCGAGGTGAGGTGAGCCATGCCAGACTGGGCCTCACATCGACCAGCACACATGAGACTGGGGGTGGAGAGGAGAGAGAAAGGAGGTGTGTGAGCCCAGTAGGGGAGCAGTGGGAACTCCCACGAAGGGCCACTGCTCACACTGGTGAGCATGAGAGCTGGGGAGAGCCAGGCTGGGCAAACGGATTGTATCCAATGGTGCAGGCATGAGCAAGAGTAAGGGCAGGTGGGTTGGGCTTTGCCACAGCAGCAGCTGGCAAGTACTGGGACTGGGGGCAAGTCCTGTCGAGCCAGACTGCAGAACCACCTGGAGAGTGCAAGATCCAGGGCAGGGATTAGGTCTTCTAGGGAGTCTATGGGCACCTCTCTGATGGGTTGTAATTCCCACTGGTAAGCATGAGAACAAGGACTGGGGGTAGGCCTGGCATGACAGGCAGTGGCACCCGCATGAGTGTGGGCTAGAGGGTGGAGTCAGTTGGGTTGAGTTAGGTTTCAATGCCCAATGATATATATAAGATCTGAATCGGATGTGGGGCAGATTGGTCCAGTCCACTGAACATCTTGGAAGGCACAAGAACCAGAGCTGGGGGCTGGTCCAGTGGGGGTTATCGGGGCTACTCTGATTGGACTGCAGCTTGCTCTGGTGTACGTGTGGGCCGAGATGGGCCACAGCACTAATTGGTTTGCAGAAGAAAAACAGCAGAACAAATTGATCAACTAGCCCAGCAAAGCTTGACAACAAATTTCTGGGTGAATGGAGACTCTGAGGTGGACTATGTCAGCCAACGGACCAAGGATTTCCTCATTCTTGGAGTGGTAATATCAACAGCAACTCAGAACTATAAAAACTACTTGGCCAGAACCCTCAGAAAATGCTCTACCAAAGGGACCCTGGGAAGACATAGGGTGGCTGTTCCCCATCCTCGGGTATTGAGGCAGTTGGGAGGTTTGGCATGGCTTCTCCCCTTGTATCTTCCCTCCCCCAAACGCAGGAATAAAAAGAAAATATATAAACAAAAAGAAAATGCATAAACTTTCTCCTGATCCTGGACCCTTCCCATCCTGACCAACTATGTAAACATCATCAAAAATAGAATTACAAAAAAATGCTACTGTGGGCCCAGCGGCGTGGCCTAGCGGCTAAAGTCCTCGCCTTGAATGCCCCAGGATCCCATATGGGCGCTGGTTCTGATCCCGGCTGCTCCACTTCCCATCCGGCTCCCTGCTTATGGCCTGGGAAAGCAGTCGAGGACGGCCCAAAGATTTGGGACCCTGCACCCGCGTGGGAGACCCGGAGGAGGTTCCTGGTTCCCGGCTTCGGATCGGTGCAGCACCAGCCGATGCGGCTCACTTGGGGAGTGAATCATCGGATGGAAGATCTTCCTCTCTGTCTCTCCTCCTCTCCGTATATCTGACTTTGTAATAAAAATAAATAAATCTTTAAAAAAATACTACTGTGTTGTTGCATACACATGCACATTTTGCTGTATAGATTTATTCTAATAGCTTTTTGGTACAGTTTTGAGGTTTTTTTTTTAAATAGATAAGATCATGTTGTCTGCAAACAATGACAATTTGGCAACTTTGCTTTTGCATTTAATGAATGCCCTTTTCTTTCTCTTGCTTAATATCTCTGTCTGGGACTTCCATTATTATGGTGACTAAAAGTGGTGACAGTGGGCTTCCTTATCTTGTTCCAGATCTTAGGGAGAAAGCTGTCAGCTTTTTCCTGCTGAGTCTGACACTGGTAACAGGAATGGAGGTGGCCTTCATTAGCTTGAGGTGCACTCCTTGTACACATACTGTGCTCAGAGTTTCTGCCATTTCATGAAGGAATGCTGAATTTTACCCAACACCTTTTCTTTATCTAGCGAGATGATTATATGCTTCTGTCCTTCATTTTGTTGACACTCATTCTTTTTAAGTTGGTCCAAAGTGCTTTCTGTGACTTCTAATTGAACAATCCCTGTTTGTACTTTGGTCCCCCTAAAGAACAGGACTCACTCCTGTGTCTTTACCAACTGTACGGGGCCTGGCCCAGGGCTGCTGCTTCATAAATAGGCCAAATGAAATGCAAGAACGCATGGAGTGGCCAAGTGAGTCAAAGAGCCTAAGGAACAGCACTGGGACCTGGTTCTGTGTACCCTGCTGGCAGGGGCAGTGGGGGTAGCAGCAGCAGCAATCACCAGTCGACTGCCTTTTACAGCAGTGTCTGTCTCTTCTGCTCTGGCCAGTCCTTGTCCCCAGACCAGTCAACTGATTATATCATTGTCCACACAGAGCTTTGCAGGCACAACTGTCTGCTGGCCTGTTGGTTTAAAGCCTCTCACACCCTCAATTTCAGTTTGTGGTTATTGCTCTTGGGTTTCTACATGCCAAGAAAATTCCCTTGCATCATTTAAAAAAATTTACCTTTTCCACCATGACCTCCTGAGTCATCAGCAACCGACCTGCCTTCAACCCAAGGCTCTTATCTGATGGGTACTTTGCTCTCAGCCTCAGCAGCACATTCAGGTTACTGACAACCTACTCTGTGTGCAGCAAATCCTGGGGTTCCCTGACTAGCAGGCATGCTTACACATCATCTTCAGGTGGTATAAACCAGAAAAGAAAGCAATCAGGCAGATGCAGGCATATGCTCTCTAGGCGAGCAGTTTCTTTGCCACACGGGCTTGAGCAGGGCCCAGGTGCCAGAACATTTTACGTTATACAAGTGTGTTCTTGGAGTTACATGAGAATCCGACTCCTACAAAGGAAATCACGCAATATTTCAGAGACAATTCCCCCTCTATAAGAGCAAGAATAAAGGCCTAGGGCCCACCAGTAGCACACTGATTCCAAATCTGTACTATGAACAGAGGACTCTGGAACTCCCAAGCCGGCCAGGCACAGTTTGCATGGACAGTGACACACAACTCTGCTAGCACCTAGATACCCTCCTCCCAGGTAACAAAGCAGCAAGGTGGCATGTTTAGTCTGGAGGCACAGCCTTCCTCTCTCAGCCAGGCTGGATGGCCCAGGATTACAAAAACTACTGATCAGGGAGCCCATGTGTGTTCTCTGCCAAGGTCCGGGCGGGATACAGCATGGGTGGTACACATTTCTGCCTTTCTCCATCTACACCTGCATCAAGTCAGATCTGTAAATGTATCATACATTTCTTCAGATACCTGAAGCCTTCAAAACTAACCATTAACTCTTGCATTGCCACTTCACAGGAGTGAGTCAATATTTTTGATCACAGCAAGATTCATACAATTTACAGGGAAAAACCAGAAAATTAATAAACCTCCTAGGAGAATCAGAAACTGGGCATGGACAAAAGCGAGCCATGCACCAAAACGTGTGTACCTGACAAAGAAACGTCTCTCACCTAAAGCCAAGCGATCAGAACCACAGAGAAAGCACAGAATGGGCCTCTCATCAGCACAGTGCAAACAAAGAAAACTGAGAAATCTGGCTCACAAAACCAGTGAGAATTCAAAAGATTTAGACAATTAGTAAATGTCAATTGACACAGAGAGCCTCGTATTCAACAATTAGACAATGCAAACTAAACACTGAAGAAAACTCACTGTCTTAATTAAAACTGTTTGAAAATATTTACTTTTATGTTTTATAGCAATTCCACAGTTAACATGGGGGCACTTCAAAAAGTACAAAAGAAATGAACATTACAGGGGCTGGCACTGTGGCTCAACAGGCTAACCCTCCACATTCAAAAGCCAGAATCCAATATGGGCGTTGGTTCATGTCCTGGCTGCTCCAGCTCTCTGCTTAAGGCCTAGAAAAAGCCGTGGAGGATGACACAAGTCCCTGGGTTCCTGCACCAGCATGGGAGACCCAGAAAAGGTTCCTGGCTTCTCAATTACTCACCTCCAATTGTTGCGGACATTTGGGGAGTGAACTAATGGATGGAAGACCTTTCCCTCTGTGTCTCACTACTCTAAAAATCTGCCTTCCTAATAAAAATTTTAAAAATCTTCAGAAAAAAAAAAAGAAATAAGTGAACATTACAAACCAAGTAGGCATGGATTTATTTCACCAAAATGAATTTTTTTTTTAAAAGATTTATTCATTTTATTACAGCCAGATATACAGAGAGGAGGAGAGACAGAGAGGAAATCTTCCGTCCGATGATTCACTCCCTAAGTGAGCCGCAACGGGCCGGTGCTGCACCAATCCGTAGCCAGGAACCTGGAACCTCTTCCGGGTCTCCCACGCGGGTGCAGGGTCCCAATGCATTGGGCCGTCCTCAACTGCTTTCCCAGGCCACAGGCAGGGAGCTGGATGGGAAGTGGAGCTGCCGGGATTAGAACCAGCGCTCATATGGAATCCCGGGGCATTCAAGGCGAGGACTTTAGCCGCTAGGCCACGCTGCCGGGCCCCAAAATGAACTTTTAATTCCATTAACATTTTGAAGCTTCCTAACATACTCCTGAATGCTTTCTTTATGCCCATTATAACTAATAGAATATAAAGAAATTATGCTTTCACAATGTCCCAAGTTTACCCTGTTTATCTTGGTATGGCAAATGTTATCTTTAAAAAAATGATTTATTTATTTTTGTTTGAAAGGCAAATTTAGACAGATAGAGATCTTTCATCTGCTGGGTTCACTCCCCAGATGGTTGTAATGGTCAGAGCTGAGCCGATCAGAAGACAGGAGTTTCTTTCAGGTTTCCTATGTGGGTGCAGGGGCCTAAGCACTTGAGCCATCCTCCACTGCTTTCCAAGGCCATAAGCAGCAAGCTGGATCAGAAGTGGAACAGCCGGGACATGAACTAGTGCTCCTATGGGATGCTGGGGTCACAGAAAAAGCCCACAAATGTCATCTTTTCTACCTACATTCTGATGTGCAAACACTTGGGAGCATAATGCAGTGAGATCCTGCCCTGGGACAAAAGGAGATTTTCTTGAAAGTTCCCTAAGCCAGGCAGCCTCCAGCCACCTGATCTAGGGGCTATTAAGCTTCAGGATAGGATTTGGGAATACAGCACATGTCGTGAGTCTAAGGTGAGAGTAGAGTTAACAATCTTTTTTTTTTTTTAGATTTTTTTTTTTTTTATTACAAAGTCAGATATACAGAGGAGGAGAGGCAGAGAGGAAGATGTTCCGTCCGATGATTCACTCCCCAAGTGAGCCGCAACGGGCCAATGCACGCCAATCCGATGCCGGGAACCAGGAACCTCTTCCAGGTCTCCCACGCGGGTGCAGGGTCCCAAACCTTTGGGCTGTCCTCAACTGCTTTCCCAGGCCACAAGTAGGGAGCTGGATGGGAAGTGGAGCCGCCGGGATTAGAACCGGCGCCCATATGGGATCCCGGGGTGTTCAAGGCGAGGACTTTAGCCACTAGGCCACGCTGCCAGGCCCAAGTTAGCAATCTTGAGGGATCACCTTCCTTTTCCATTTTAAAGAATCACCACCAGTTCCCATCAATTGTCACTGTACTTGGCACAAAGCAGATGCCTAGGAAGTAACTGTGACCACCGGTTTTGTGATGCAGTGGGTTGGACTTTTGCCTGTGATGCCAGCATCTCATGAGTACCAATTCAAGCTTGAGAGACTCCATTTCCAATCCAGCTCCCTGCTAATGGCCTGGGCAGGCAGCAGATGATGGCACATGTACTTGGGCCCCTGCCATCCATGTTGGAAACATACAGGAAGTTCCTGGCTCCTGCCTGCAGCCTGACCCAGCCCTGGCTGCTGATGTGGGGAGGGAGCCAGCATATGGAAGATTAATTGGTGTCTCTTTTTCTTCCTCTCTCTCCACACCCCACTTTGTCCCCTCCCTTCTCACTCCCTCTAACTTTGCCTTTCCAATAAACAACTCTTTCAAATAAAATCACAGCAACGGATGACAAACAGGAATTCTACCTGTTGAGGACAAGCATGAGAAGCACTATTCAAGTGGATAGTTTTGAGTTTTGTGGGATAAAGACACAGAGTTGGTTCTATTAGAAAATCACAATTCTTCCTTTACATGATGATTCTAAAAAGCCAGTGGGATAGGACAGCCCCCTGGGCAGAAAGAGGCTCCGAGCTCCAGTCTTCAGATTGGCTCAGCTCCGGCTACTGTAGTCGTTCGGGGAGTGAGTCAATGGATGGAAGACCTTCCTCTTTGTCTGTCCTCCTCTCTGTGTATCTGACTTTCCAATAAAAATAAAATAAAATTTAAAAAAAGAGGGGGAGCCTCGGGCGCTGATCTCTCAGCATGATGAATGGCTCAGCGCAAAGGGCACAGCAGCAAATGGAAGGAGGACCCACTTTAACCAAAATAGTCCTCTCACTTCTTAAAAAAATAACACTGTGCAGCCACCAATAAAAGTTGTGGGCTGTACTATGAGCTCCATGTGGATGAAGAAGTTGGCAACGGTTCTAAATGGACTGTGGGAAGTGCCTGAGCACCAGGCAGGTACTTACGCTGCTTTGTTACCCATATTCTCAATTTAATCTTGACAACCTCAGGAGGAGGCAGGTATCCACTTCCTGCCATAGGTAAAGAAACAGGGTCTCAAGTAGGGGAGATGGCGCCTGTGACTCCCCCCACCACTGAGTGCACTGGCTATGATGTCGCCGAGCCAGCCTGAGGCTGACGACTCTGAGGTTTCATTTCTGCACTGGCCGTACTGATTCTCAGAGGGACGAGGATGCTCTCGTCACAGGAGGCCTGACGTGGGTACAGTACTGTGCGTTTCCTCCCACCCAACCCCCGTCATGCCATGCATGAATCATGGGAGTGCACATGGGCCAGAAAAGGGCTGGTTAAGTGCAAACAGCTCCCATATCATCTCAAGCCAGGGAAATAAACCACAAACTGGGATCAATTAATCAAAGACTAACCAAAATAAGAGAGGCAGTCTTACAAAATAAACACAGAAAATCTCCCTGACCTAGAGTAAATTAACTGACCCGTAAAATAACTTAGAAGTTCTCAAACTAAACTCCAATCTCAGGGGGGTACACGTTGCTGTGGGGAAGACAAGAAGCCTACAAGAAGCTTCTGATAAGACGGGGTTCCTTGTGATGGGGTCCTCCATTCCAACATGGCTCAGCTGCTCTCCAGCAGCATGACCAGGGGCCAGTGCAGTGTGGAGCCCCCTTGGTTCCAGGCCACAGGGGGAACCCAGAGAGCCACCTCTCTCTGCAGCCTGGGGGCAGGGGGTGTCTCTGCTCCACATCTCTCTGTCCTGGGAGAACAGTGGGTGTCCTAGGGCTGAGAGATGCAGTGGTCAGTCCTGTCCATGATCGCAGGTGTGTCCAGGCGAAGCAAAGATTATGAGAGACGATATTCAAAAGAGCAGCTGGTGCAGGAAACACAAACCAATGGCTCGCTCTGTATGTAGTATGTGCTTTACATTTCAGAGTTCCCCAACTGGTAGAGTAGATAAAGTACAACAACTCCCTGCTGTGGTTTGAACGTTGGTGTCCCAAACCCAACTGAACCACCCATGGGCCTTGAGGGGCTTATGAAGGAGTTGATCACAGAGGCAAGACAACTGGTATGGTGGGTTTAGCAGGTGTTACTGACGTTCCAGTTCCAACTGCTCCACTTCCGACCCTGGTTCTATTAACATTCCTGGGAGGGCAACGGATGGATGAGGGCTCAAGTACTTGAGCCCCTGTCATTTACGTGGGAGATCTGCTCCTGCTCCTGGCTTTAGCATGCTACCATCTGGGAAGTAAACCAAGAGATGGAAGATAGATTCTCTCTCTCAGTCTTTCAAATAAACACATAATTCTTTTATTAAAACTTTCATTTATTTTTATTGGAAAGTCAGATTTACAGAGAGTAGAGACAGAAAGATCTTCCACCCACTGGTTCACTCCCCAAGTAGCTGCCATGGCCGGAGCTGAGCCAATCTGAAGCCAGGAACCAGGAGCTTCTTTTGGGTCTCCAAGGCATAGTAAGTTTAAGCCTCCACCTATAGTGCTGGCATCCCATATGGGCACTAGTCCGTGTCCCAGCTGCTCTACTTCTGATTTGGCTCCCTACTTATGGCTGGGAAAGCAGCAGAGTATGGCACAAGTGCATGGGTCCTTGCACCTAAGTGGGAGACCCAGAGAAAGCTCCCAGCTCCTACCTTCTGGTCCAGCTCTGGCTGTTGGTCATTTGGTTTTTTTTTTTTAATATATATATGTTTTATTAATTACAGTGCATTATGTGACACAGTTTCAAAGGCTCTGGGAATCCCCCCACCCCTCCCCCTGCCCTTCCCCCCCAATGGTGGATTCCTCCACCTTGTTGCAGTATTACAGATCAAATTCAGTCAAGATTCTTTCTTTGCATACATATACCAAGCATAGAGTCCAGCATCTTATTGTCCAGGTAAATTCAATAGTTTCTTGGGGAGACCATCTCTGGTCTGAAGGTAGAGCTGGCAGAATATCCTCCCAATCAATTGAAAGCCCCAACACAACATCAACAACAATTTACAACATTATGGAATTATTTTACATGGTATTGAGTAAACAATATGATAAAAAATGCAAGTTCTTAACCACATCTTGTGACTACTTCATTGACATTTCAATTTCAGTTTATACACAGAACTGGCTGCTATCCACCTTAAAATGGCTTTAGGGTACTATTCAGCTGTCTCATGTCTATTTTCATTTTTGTATTTAGCAGTTTATAGTGATGAAGCATAATTTTGCTGAATCTGGCAGATTTTAGGATAGTCTAAACTGGTTTATAACTCTAACAAGGCATTTATCAACAGTTGAGGTGCAGTATAGTTTTAGGAGGGGTGTGCAGAGAAATCTTCAATACCTTAGTGAGGAGTTATTAATTTTTGTGTCCTACCCAGTAAGGTATGTGTGAGTCCATGCTGACCATTTCCTGTCTGGTTCTAAGTTTTCCTTGTTGTTCTCTGCCTATCTATTCTAATGTGTGTGTGGCGGGGCAGGACTCTGGAGCGATCCTGATGGTCATTGCAAGAGAGGGTGGGGATCCAAAGTTTGTTGCAGTCATTTGGGAAGTGAACCAGCAGACTGATAGATCTCTCTCTCTCCTTTTCTCTATGTAACACAGCACGTCAAATAAAAGCAATAGATATTTCTTTTTTGAATAAATCTTTTAAAAAATTAAAAAGAGGCATGAGCATTTGGTCTGGTGGTTAAGATATCTGTACTGAGCAGGCACTGCGGTGCAGCACTTGAAGCCACTGCCTGCGATGCTGGCATCTGATGTGAATGCCAGTTCAGGTTCTGGAGATTCCACTTCAGACAGCTCCCTACCGAGACGCCTGGGAGCACAGCAAAAGATGACCCACCCATGTGAGAGACCAAAATGAAGATCCAGGATCCTTGACCTGGTCCAGCCCTGGCCATTGTGGCTATTTGGGGGAGTGAACCAACAGATGAAAGACTGTCTCTCCCTCACTCCACATAACGCTACTTTTCAAATAAATAAGAAAGGAAGGAAGAAAGGGAGTGGAGGGAGTGAGTGAAAGAGACAAATAAACTAAAGGAAAGATGTTTGTGTCTCCTATCAGAGAACCTGGCTTCTGCAGATAACACTCAGGGTCAGCACTGTGGTGCAGTAGTTAAAGCTGCACTGATGAACTGGCATCCCATGATCGGAATGCTGGTTTGAGTCCTAGCTGCTCTGTTTCCCACCCAGCTCCCTACTAATGTGCCCGGGAAAGCAGCTGTCTGTTCTCCAACTTGGACCTCTGCTGCCCATGTGAGAGCCCCAGACGGAGGTTCAGGATCTGCCTTGGACCAGCCCTGACTGCTGTGGCCATTTCAGGAGGGAATTAGCAGACTCTAGATGGATCTCTGCATCTCTGTTGACCTACCTTTTGAATACACAAATTAATAAATCTTACAAAGATTAAGATACACAAAATACATCATCATTTTAAAATGTCCACACTCATGGACAATTACACATCGTGAATGTGCCATATTTAACCCTTAAATATCCATTAAGTGGTAGACATTATTGTTCCTATTTTTCTACTGTTGAACAAATATTTACTGAACACCCGTTTCATGTTAGGCACTGTTCGAAGCACCAGAAGTTCAGTGCTGAACAAGATAGGTCCATGACCAAAAGAAACATGTGCCATAACAGAAAGGGCTGACAAGGTCCCAGTAGACAGGCAGACAGTTTAGAAGAATGACTGTTGGGAAGCAACGAGCATGTACTTAGGGAAGGAAGGAGCAGGCGGTCTGGGAAGCGGTCTGGGAAGGCCTTCTTGTGGGGGTGACACTGACACAGGCCCTGAAGACAGAGGACATAGCAAGCACAAAGGTCCCAGGGCCAGAGGACATCTGGCATCATCCAGGAAGAACAGGAATGCACCTGGCTGGAGGGCAAAGAGGAAAGGGCCTGGAAACCCAAGGAAACTTGTAGGCCTGAGTAGCCAGTGCACAGCACCCTGGAGCCACGGCCTTGGGCTTTATTCCAAGTGCAGTAGGAGGTCACCAGCGAGATTTCAGCAGTAACAAATCACTCTCTGATTTGTGTCTGTATAGGTTTTCTCTAGCTAACAAATAAGCACAAATAGATCAGTTAGGAGATAGGTAAAGATCTAGAGAAGAGGTGGTTCCTCTAACAGTGATACTAGAAAAAAACTCTGTATCAGGGCACACTGTGAAGACAGAACACAGGGCAGGGGGTGGGCTTATTTGACCCAGTGGTTAAACCACCAGGTTGGACACCCACATTGGAGTGCCTGAGTTGAAGTCCCAGGTCCACTTCTGATTCCTGCTTCCTGCTGATGCAAACTCTGGGCAGAAGCACATGATGGCTCAACTCATTGGGTTTCTGCCATTCAACGTAGGAGACCTGGATGGAGTTCTTGGCTCCAAACTTCAGCCAGGCCAAGTCTCGGCCACTGCAAGCATCTGGGGAATGAATCGGCAGGTGGGAGTGCTCTTTCTCTTCACTTCTCAAATTTAAAAAGTGGGAAGGAGAAATGGGGGGAGAAAGGGGAAGCAAAAAGAGGAGACGTGAGGAGAGAGGAAGAGTAAAGAAAGATAAAGTGATTCCTAAGTTTGTGATTTGAACAGACAAATGAGAAAAAGAAAAATGGAAGAGCTAGCTCCAGCATACAGATTCCATATACAGGTTTCATCAGATTTATATATAAGTGTCTTAATTTGGAGAAGCTAATGGCAATGAGTGACAATTAAAAAGCTCTTGATTTTCAGAGGCAGGCATTTGCACAATGGTTAAATTGCAACCTGGAATGCCCACCTCCTATTTCAAAGTGTCTGGTTCATATCCCAGCTACTCCTGACCCAATTCCCTTACAATGTGTAGCTGCCTCAGCAAGGTGATGGCTCAAGTGCTTAGGCTCTGCCACCCTTGTGTGAGATCTGGATTGAATTCTGGGCTCCTAGCTTTGTCCTGGTTCAGTCCAGCTGCCACAGGCACTGGACAGTGAACCAGTAGACAGAAGATGTTTGTCTCTCTGCCTCTTTTGCTGCTTTTTCAATGAAATGAAAATAAACAACTTTAAAATGTTTTTAAAATTAAGAATCTTAGTTTTTCAATTGTTCTGTTACCATACAAAAACCTTTTGGCAATTTCATATTACATATTGTCATATAGCTGGGCTCAGTTATTATTTCCAGGGATGTTTTGCTAAGATACCTTGGGGTTTTCCACGCAGGCAATTAAGTCATTTACAAGGACAGTGAGCTCTATTTTTTCCTTCATGATTTGTATCCCTTTTATTTCTTTTCCTTGCTTTTCTTCCGGGAGTGGTTCCTGATGTTAGGGAGAGACCCATCTTTTACCATCGAGTACGACATGTACTGTAGGTTTTATAGATGCCCTATATCAAGTGGAGGAAAGTTCCTTTTGGAGTTGGCTTAGTGTTTCCAGCTTAACCAGATGCTGAATTTTCTTAGATGATTTTTCTTCACCAACTGCTATGAGCATGAGAGCTTTTTAATTCAGTCAAATGATATGGTGGATTATACTGGGAGGTGATTTTCCACTGTGGAACCAGTTTTCTACACCCATGCTATAGCACTCCTGGCAATCAAATGTGAGAAGACCTAACTATTGTGTCCCCGTTACTTTTCCTACCTTACACTCCTCTCCTGGATTCAGCAACACTGATGGAAAATTTTTCTGGTATTGTGCCATGCATCACTGGGCCACTGCCTAATTCAAGTCTTTTATCTTCTGTGATTCAAACTGGACAGTTCCCATTGTTCTCTAATTTACTTTTTAAAGAAAAGATTTGTTGGGGCTGACACAGTGACTCAACAGGATATTCCTCCACATGAAATCACTGGCAACCCATATGGATGCTTGTTTGTGTCCCAGCTGCTCCACTTCTCATCTAGCTCTTTGTTTATGGCCTGCGATAGCAGTGGAGGATGGCCCAAGTACTTGGCCCCCTGCATCCACATAGGAGACCTGGAAGAAGCTCCTGGGTCCTGGCTTCAGATCAGCTCAGCTCCAGCTGTTGCAGCCATTTGGGGAGTGAACCACCAGATGGGAGATTTTTCTCTCTGTAGATCTAATCTGCCTTTCCAATAAAAAATAAATAAATCTTTGGGGAAAAAAAGATTTGTTTACTTATTTGAAAGATAGAGTTACAGAGATTAAGAGAGATCTTCCATTCATCAGTTCACTTCTCAGTGGCTGCAATGGCCTGGGCTGAACCAAGAGCCTCAGACTCCATCAGGATCTCCTATGCGAGTGACAGGCGCTTGAGCCCTTGGATCATCTTTCATTACTTTCCCAAGATCAAAGTAGACCATCTGGGAGTTGGACTGGTATTCGAAATAGGACATTGGCACCACAAGAGATGGCTTAACCCACTAAGCCATGCTGTGTGCTGCTGCACTGCTTCATTTTCAGGGATACTGACTTGTCCATCTGTCATCTTCATTTGCTATGGAGCCCATTTGCTGAGTTCTTTAAACTTGTTGTTCATTTTTTCCATTCTTTTATCTCCATGTGGTTCTTGATCCCTACTCCTCCCCTTCCCCCTTACTTCCTTCTTCTCTTATTCTAAGACTTTTCTTTCTTTCCATGCATGTCAACAGCTCTTACTTTTGCAAACTATCTAGAGTCTTTGTCAGATTATTCTACCATCTGTCTCATCCTAGAACTGGCATTAGAAACCATGTTTTTCTGTGTGAATTAAAGAGTTTCTGGGTTCTTCACATGATGATTAATCTTGGCTCATAGCCTAGATATTTTGAATACTGTGTTATGAAACTCTAGCTTTTGTTCAAATCCAGCGGAGAATGCTGGTGTTTTTCATTTACAGACAAATGATCAGTTTTGATTCAGACAGCAAGTTCCAACCAGCCTCCTGTGAGTTGGGGCTGGACAGCAGGTTCACTTCTGAGGCTGCTGGCCAGATGAGTTCCCTGTATGTACCAGCCAGCATCCAGTCCAGGGCTGGGGCAGTGGACCACGCCATAGCGCAGTTCTGAAAGTCCCTGAGACGGCTCTCCTGAGCTCCTCCTCCCTCTGCTTTCTGGCTCCTTGGGCTGCCGCTTAGTGGTCCTCCGGCCAGCAGAAAAGGCCTGAGTGACAGCATTCTGCCATCAGTTTCCCGTACAAGTGCACACTTCATACCAAGTGGCAGGAAGGCAGAAAGAGGGGGGGAAAAAAGCAACCCAAACTGCATCCTGCCTTCTTGGAACCACAGTTCTTCTGACTGGAGAGGAGGCGTGTCTCCTCCCTTGGTGTTAGCTGCTTGAAGGCCCTGCTGCTGCCATGGTCAGGACCACCATGGTGACACCGGGTAGGAGCTGGGCAGAAGGGAACAGAGGAACCCCCCCCAACCCCTGCCATACACACACAGCAAACACACCAATCTCAGTTTCAGAAGCTACTTCCTTCCTTAGTTTCATTTTTTCCTTTCTTTCTTTCCTTCTCCCTCTCTCCTTCCCACCCTCTGTCCTTCCCTCCATCCACCTGTCCATCACTCCCTCCTTCTCTCACAATTGAGATTTTATTTCTCTACATAAAAGGCACAAGAGAGTGATGGGTAGGTAGGCAGACACAGAGAGATCTACTGGCTCATTCCCCAAATGGCCACAGTCGCCAGTGCCAGGTCAGACTAAAAGCAGGAGCATGGACTACATCTGGATCTCCCAAGTGGGTCAGGGGCCCCAGCACTTGCGCCATCTTCTGCTGCTTTCTCAGGCCACAAGCTGGGAGCTGGACTGCATGTGGACTTGGACTGGTGTCCATATGGGATGATGGCATCACAGGAGGAAGCTTAAGGTACTGTGCAGCAATACGGATCCCTTTGGAACCCTTTACTGACCCCAGGCCACTTGAGACCCTTCCCTGGTGTTCTCTGTGGTCAGTGTCCACTGTTGGGTTCTGTGCTGCCTCTGTCCAGGACATGGGACATTGGAGGAATAAAGGAAACTGCACTGCTGCTTTGGAAATATGCTGAATTTTGGTGTTTTCACTCAATCTTTCTGTTACTGTTTATGTTCTACAATCCTCAGACAGTTGCTAAATGGTTTCTGTCCAAGCCTTCGGTTACACTCAGGAGCAGAAAGGGGATGAGTGTACTCACTCCATCTTACCTAGAACTGGGACTTTTTTTTTTTTTTTTTTTTTTTTTTGCTACCTTGCCAGGCCCAATCGGTCCTAAATTAAAGCAGACTTCGAATCCTCCAAGAGGAGAGAGTCAGTAAGACAGCCAAGTGCTCACCCACACCAGCTTTCACAGGGAACCAAAGACAAATCTGGGAGCTTCCTCCCCTGGACCGCAGTCACTTACAGACTATGACCTTATATGATTCCAAGAGGGTTGGAGCCTGAGAACCAAAACTTCCCACAAAAGCCTTGATGAGGGAGAAGACAAAGAACGGCTTGGCTGAGAATATGGACTCTGGGGTCAGAGTTCAAATCCTGGTTCTGCCATTGGTTTGTTAATTGAGGCTGGGTGGCTTAGTTCTTTGGGCATCAATTTTCTGAGCTAGGGAAAATGAGGGTAATATCAGCATGTATTTCAAAGTACTGTTCTGAGACCTTAAATGAGTTAGCACACACAAAAATGACCCTGCCCTATCTGTTCCTAGAAACAGCCAGACAGAGTTGGCATTGTGGCTGAAAACTGCTACCTACAATTTTGGCATCGAATATGAGTGTCAGTTCAAGCCCTGGCAGCAGAACTTCTGATCCAACTCCTTACTAATGTCTGAGAAAGAAACAAAAGATAACCCAAGTGCTTGGGCCCCTGCCACCCCTGGGGAAGACATGCATGTAGTTTCAGGATTCCAGCTTTGGTCTGCCCAGCTTCAGCCACTGCAGCCACCTGGGAGAAAACTACAAGAGAGATCTCGCTCGCTCATTCATTTATTCACTGTCTATCCCTACCTCTCTCCAACTCTGCTTTTCAAATACTTTTTTAAAAATAAATCTTTTTTGGGCCTGGCAGCGTGGCCTAGAGGCTAAAGTCCTCGCCTTGAAAGCCCCGGGATCCCATATGGGCGCCAGTTCTAATCCCGGCAGCTCCACTTCCCATCCAGCTCCCTGCTTGTGGCCTGGGAAAGCAGTGGAGGACGGCCCAAAGCTTTGGGACGCTGCACCCACGTGGGAGACCCGGAAGAGGTTCCAGGTTCCCAGCTTCGGATCGGCGCGCATCGGCCCGTTGTGGCTCACTTGGGGAGTGAATCATCGGATGGAAGATCTTCCTCTCTGTCTCTCCTCCTCTGTGTATATCTGGCTGTAATAAAATGAATAAATCTTTAAAAAAAAAAAAGATTTATGTTTTATTTATTTATTTATTTTTTTATAGTGAGCTGCAACGGACCGATGCGCGCCGATCCGAAGCCCGGAACCTGGAACCTCTTCCGGGTCTCCCACGCGGGTGCAGTGACCCAATGCATTGGGCCGTCCTCAACTGCTTTCCCAGGCCACAAGCAGGGAGCTGGATGGGAAGTGGAGCTGCCGGGATTAGAACCGGCGCCCATATGGGATCCCGGGGCTTTCAAGGCGAGGACTTTAGCCGCTAGGCCACGCCGCCGGGCCCTCTTTTTTTTTTTTTTTTTTTAAAGATTTTATTATTATTACTGGAAAGCCAGATATACAAAGAGGAGGAGAGACAGAGAGGAAGATCTTTCATCCGATGTTTCACTCCCTAAGTGAGCCGCAACGGGCCGGTGAGCGCCAATCCGATGCCAGGAACGAGGAACCTCCTCCAGGTCTCCCACGCAGGTGCAGGGTCCCAAGGCTTTGGGCTGTCCTCAACTGCCTTCCCAGGCCACGAGCAGGGAGCTGGATGGGAAGTGGAGCTGCCGGGATTAGAACCGGCGCCCATATGGGATCCCGGGGCGTTCAAGGTGAGGACTTTAGCCGCTAGGCCACGCCGCCGGGCCCTAAAAATAAATCTTAAAGACAAAAAAATCACTGGGCACATCGTGGCACAGCAGGTAAAGTATGATCTGTGAATGGAATACAGGTATGGGTGCTGGGTCATATCTGGCGGCTCCACTGAACAACCAGCTTCCTGTGTAAGAGGCTGCAAACAGCAGCACATAATGACCCAAGACCCTGGGGTCTTGCCACCTGTGTGGGAGGCCTGTGGGGCTCCTGACTTCAGCCTGGCTTAGCCCTAGCCCTTCTGGCTACCTTGCGGAGTCTACAAGAGGATGGATGACCAACCTCTCTGTCCCTCCCTTTCTCTGTAGAATTTCACATAAACAAACAAACAAATCTTTAAATTAAAAAAAAAAAGCCTGGATACCTTATTAAAAACAATTTGTCCCATGCTTGACAACACAGATTATGTTCCTTTCATTAAAAATGTGAAGTATGGCATCCGGCATGGTAGCCTAGTGGCTGGAGTCCTCACCTTGAGCTCCTGGGATCCCACATGGGTGCCAGTTCTAATTCCAGTGGCCCCACTTCCCATCCAGCTCCCTGCTTGAAGCCTGGGAAAGCACTTGAGGATGGCCCAAGGCCTTGGGATCCTGTACCCATGTGGGAGACCCAGAGGAGGCTCCAGGCTCTTGGCTTCAGATCAGTGCAGCTCTGGCCATTGCAGGGGCTTACGGAGTGAGTCAGCAGACAGAAGAACTTCCTCTCTGTCTTGCCTCCTCTCTGTGTATCTGCCTTTCCAGTAGAAATAAGTAGTATGTGCCCGGTGCAATAGCTACCTGGCTAAATCCTTTCCTTTCAACCACTGCGATCCCATGTGGGTCCCAGTTTGTATTCTGAATGTTCAGCTTCCCATCCAGCTCCCTGCTTGTGGCCTGGGAAAGCAGTCTAGGACAGCCCATAGCCTTGGGACTCTGCACCTACATGGGAGACCTGGAAGAAGCTCCTGGCTGCTTGCTTCAGATAGGCTTAGCTCTGGCCATTGTGGCCACTTGGGGAGTAAACCAGCAGATGGAAGATCTTTCTCTCCTTCTCTCTGTAAATCTACCTTTCCAATTAAAAAGAAGAAGTATGAGATGCAGTGGGTAAAGCTGCTGCCCATAAGGACAATATGGGCATCCCATATGGACACCAGTTTGAGTCCTGGCTGCTACGTATCCAATCCAGCTTCCTGCTAATGAAGCTGGAAAAGCAGCAGAAGACTGCCCATGTCCTTGGGCCCTGCACCCATGTGGCAGACCAGGAAGAGTTCCTATCTCCTGACTTCACACTGGCCCCAGTTACAGCTGTCACAGCCATATGAGGAGTGAAACAGCAAATGGAAGATTTGTGCTCGCTCTCTCTCTCTCTCTCTCTCTCTCTCTCTCTCTCTCTCTCTCTGTGTCTCTGTGTGTGTGTGAGTGTTTAACTCTTTCAAATAAACAGCCATTTTAAAAATGTAAAATATAGCAAATACATAACAAAGTACAAAAAGATGAACATACAGCCTAACATTATTTAAAACAGCCCATGCCCATTAGAAAGAATTTGAGAGGGCCCCGTATGATGGCTCAAAGGTCAAATCCTCACCTTACAAGCACCAGGGTCCCATATGGGTGCCAGTTCATGTCCCAGCTGTTCGACTTCCCATTCAGCTCCCTGCCTGTGGCCTGGGAAAACAGCAGAGGATGGCCTAGAGCCTTGGGACCCTGCACCCACATGGAAGACACAGAAGGAGCTCACCAGTGGATAGAAGATCTTCCTCTCCTCTTTCTGCCTTTCCAATAAAAATAAGTAAACCTTAAAAAAAAAAAAAAAGGAAAGAATCCGACATGGGTGGGCGTTTGGCAGATGAGTAGAACAGTCAGGATGCTGCCTGAGGTACTACATCCCATACAGAGAACCTAGATTTGAGCCCCAGCTCTGCTCTCAGCTCTAGGAGACAGCTTAGGCACTTGGCTCCTTGCCATCCACACAGGAGTCCAGGACTGAGCTCTTGGCTTCTGGTTTCGGCCAGGCCCAGCCCTGTCATTGTGGGCATCTGGGGAATGAACCAACGGTTGGGAGAACTCGGCCTCTGTCTCTCCCTCTCTGACTCTGCCTTTCAAATAAATAAAATTTAAAAAAAAGAAAGGCAAAAAACAAAAGAAGATGACAGCATTCTAGAAGCTCCTGGTGCCCATCCCTCAACACGCCCTAGAACACTACTATCCTAGCTATTATGGAATTCAATTCCTGCTTTTCTTTATTGTTCTAACACCATATTGTGTTATCCAAATAAATACAGTTTAACTTGCTTTTGAATTTCATATAAATGGAAAACCACAGCATATGTTCTCTTTTGTCTGGCTTCTCTCAGTCAACAGTATGTCCTCAAGATTCACCCATGTTGTTTCATCTATCTATAGCTTGCTTGCTTTATTGTTCCATACAAACTTAACATGCATACTCACTTAGCTGTTATACAGCTGGACTGTGTTTGCACAATGCTCTCATGAACATCCTCATACCTGCATCCTGGTACATAAAAACCATCACTTCCCCTGGCCAGCATTGGGGCACAGCAAGCTAATGCACAACCTGTGACACCAGCATCCCAAAGTCCTGGCTACTCCACTTCTCATTCAACTCCCTGCTTATGCCCCTAGAAAAGCAGTAAATGATGGTCCAAGTACTTTGGTTCCTGTCACCCCCACGGGAGACCCAGATGGATTTCCAGGCTTCTGGCTTTGACCTGGCCCAACTCTGGCCATTGTGGTCACTTGAGGAGTGAACTGGTGAATGGAAGATCAATCCCTCTTTACAAATGTTACCTTTCAAATCAATAAAATAAATCTTTTTTTTTTTTTTTTTAAGGAGCAGGGACTGGCACAGTGACTTACAGTCTCATCTTCTGCCTGCAGTATTAGCATCCCATACGGGCACCATTCAAGTCTGGCTGCTTCACTCCTGATCCAACTCTCTGTCTATGGTCTGGGAAAGCTGAGGAGGATAGCCCAACACCTTGGGCACCTGCACCCACATGGAAGACCCAGAAGAAGCTCCTGGCTCCTGGCTTTGGACTTACCTAACCCCAGCCATTGAGACTATTTGGGGAGTGATGGAGAGTTTAGATTTCTCCCTTTCTCTTTGTCTCTCTTCCTCTCTACGTCTTTCAAGTAAAATAAATACAACTTTTAAAATAAATTAATTTCAAAAAAATTTTTTTAAAGCATTTGCTTCTGCAGGGAATGTACCTACAAGAAGAACCACCAAGCCCTGGGGTATGTGTGGATTCATGATTAGTGCAACATTCTTGTTCTGTCCAAAGCAGTTGTGCCAATTCACTCTCCAATAGTAGAGACTCAAGAGCTTCCACCACCTCACAGCCTTGCCAGCCGTGGATCTGCCAAGCCTGGCAAGTTCTGCTATTTGCTGTATGTGTGGTGGTACCTTGCTGTGATTCTGATCTGTATTTCCCTGAGTACTAGTACCACCAAACGTCTTCTCTTAAGGGAGTCTTTTGATTAACAGAAGTTCCCAACTGTAATAATAAAAGTGATCAATCTTTTCCCATCTAAGCACAACCTTTGAGCTTCTATCTGCACTCTATCTGAAAGCAACTTCTGCTACTTCAGCACTTGGGGGAAAAGGGCACCCTGAGCGTATAAGGTACAGGAAAGCAAGATGAAAAGGAGGAGAGCAAAGGCTCTAAGGACGGACTGAGACAAACAGCCCAGTGCAGGCTGCTTCCTTTCCGTTAGCATTTGTTTCTTCGCTGCCATTAGAGCCACCAAAGCTATTATGAGGGATGAGTGAGAGGTGTCCAGGCACTCAGCACAATGCTGGCTCACTGTGGGCCCTCAGGACACAGTGGGAGCTGTAATAATCATACTCTTTTGTTCGCTCCATTCCAACTGCCTGAGCCTCAGAGCAATTCTGTGAAATATCAACCACTAGACGGGTTGGTTTCACTACTAAGCTAAACCATCCGAAACAGTTAGCAAAGTCTCCCTGGTGTTTTCAGGCCACACTCAGTGTCAGTGAGCCCACCAGTTTTCCTGAAAGTCACAGGGCATAGATGTTTTAACACCCAAGTCAAGGCATCCTGGGGTTCCCAGGGAAGCTGACAGCAGCAAGCACAGTCATGCCAAGCAGGGAGACAGCAGGGCTGCCCTAGGCCTCAGTGAGCCTGGCCAAAGGGGCGGGGTAACCCATGTGTGTGTTCTGTGCTGTAAACACAAGCAAGATGGCGGGGCGCGGGGGGGGCGGGTGTCTTCCACATGTGTCTGGCCTGAGTGCACGCACAGTACTGTTTCCTCTCCTGGAGGAGGCCTGGCCTGTACCTGAGTATACAGAGGGAGGTGGAGGGGTAAACGGATAACAGACAATTGTGAAACAGTCCCTTGCCCACCGCCCCCCAGTTCCCAGCTCATTAGGCTGTACCACCAATACAGCCAGCACCAATGCTGAAAAGGCGGCAGAGTGGGGAGAACTGGTACCTGAGCCTAGCGTCTGTCCAGCGGAGTCAAAGGAAAGAACCACTGAATCTGCAACACAAGAGGACAAGTTCATTTCTCTCTGTTTCTTACAGTAAAAACAAAACAAAACAAAAACCAAGTTCCCCACTACTTCTGCCCAAACCCTCCCCCAAGAGGGGACAATCAGGCTGGAGGCCAACCAGGCAGACAGTCTCCCCCAGCCACACCATCCATCCCCATGCCAGTCGGCTCTGCCAAGCCCAGCACCCTTGCCTCCTGCCACTGGCACGAACATCTCAAGGCAGGGCAATACCCAAATTCATTAAAAGTATTTCCTGCCAGATTAGGGGCACACTATCTCCTTCTTGCTTCTCATAATGAAAATAAAATTGGAACAAAGTGAAAAGAAACTTCCCTCCGGCATCTGTTAAAGCCATTAGCATTTCCCCTTTGACCTCTCCCTTTCTACTACTCAACATGTCCAACTGTTTATTATTTTAAAACCAGAAAAATGCTATTCAACAAGGGAGATGGGAGTGCGCAAAACACATGCCATGAGGACCTATGCTAACCCTGCAGGGAGAACCAAGGAGGGCCCAAGCTTGCACAGAGGAGAGAAGGGAGTGCTCACAACGCAGTCATCCTTCCATTCACTCACATGATCAGCAAATATGCACAGTGTGTTTACTATGTGCAAGGAACTTCATCATGACTTTGAGGTATCACAGTAAGCAAAAAAAAAAAAAAAAAAAAAAAAGCATCATCTCTATTCTCAGGATCTCCCTGCCATCAGGCAAAGATACAAAGTGGCTGAAGAACAAATGTTGAACTAGAAATGGACACTGTGAAAATGAAAACAGAGTGCTGTCCAAGTCTGTATTAGGAACCAGACTGAGCAAGAAGGGGAGTGGGTGCTAGACAAGGTACATGTCCCCAAGAGGTGACTGTCAGCCAGCAGGTGAAGGACAAGGGAAGGTCAAGCCAACAAGAAAAGCATGGGTGTCCCAGGCAGGGATGAGGTCATGGGTGAACCTGGGCTTCTGAGCCACAAGATTAGAACATCAAAAGCAAATGCCGTCCAGGGAGAACTAAGGGGATCTTGACTAAGAGGATGCTCTATGTGGTTAAAGACTGTGTCTCCTACACCATTCCTTCTTACAAAAACAGCCAAACCAAAGTGATGATAAAAAGCCAATGAACAAGTTATCAAAAAAAAAAAAAAACAAACTACAGAAAAGAGGCAGCAAAATAATCTGAAGCTCAAGATAACCCAAGAGACTCCAGACTCAAGATGGATCCCTCACGACAAAGGTGTGCCAGATGGATGCACAGAGGACCAGGGTCTACTGCCACACTCCCACTCTGGCATTCTCCAAATCTCACCCTGTGTGCCATTTTCTCTCAGTGCATGTAGAAAAGCTCTACCTGTGACAGCACATGTATGGTAAGAGTTCTCTGCCTCTGTACTCCACACCCAGCTCCGGGGTCGCTTGCCCCCATTGTTAGGCCGAGTGCTTCCAGTGCGGCTTTCTTCACTACATCACCGCCAAGCCTCCTGGCTCTCAGTAACTACTGCTGAGAGATGAATGGATCACAAAGCCACAGACAATCCTTCAGTATTTTTTCTCAGAACCATGCGAGCTGGAGGATATGGTTTCCACTGAAGACCCATAGGCAGGTATGGGCAGATCCATACGCTTTGAATTCTACCAATGAAAGGGGGAGGCTGATTTTTCTTTCTTTTCTTTTCTTTTCTTTTCTTTTTTTTTTTTTTACAACAACAACAACAACAAAATCACAGAGGCATGACTGGAACACTTGGCTGACCTGAGAGAGGCGACAGCCCTATCCAGCAAAATCAATGTTTAATGCCTAACTCATTCACTTGTTCTCATATCTGTCTCCCTTCAATAAAGGAGAAGGCTGCCTCCCACCTAGAACGAATGCACACACACAGCGCAGGACTCATTTAGGTTGAACTCAGTGACCTACAGGATGAGCAGGGCTCTGCAGCAGTCACCACAGTACAGATGCAGAGCATTTCCATCACCCCCAGCACAACCTCAGTGCTCACTTCCAACCACCCCTGCTCCCACCTTCAGCCCCAGGCCACAACTAAGTTAGTGACCCACTCGGCATGCTTGCTTTTCTTAATCCCCTTTTGCTGGGACCACGTGTCTGCCTCCAGCTTAGGCCAACCACATCTATTCTCTATACCTGTTCCTCCAGAAAGCACACCACATTGTATCTTGGCTCCAGATTAAAACCTTTCAGTGCCTTCTCATGGCCTCTAAAACAAGCTTCAAACCCTGATATTCAAATGCATTTCTATTTTCCCTCATCTGCCAGGTCTCCCATGTACCGGATATGACAAACTACCTGTATCACGCCAAAGAGATCTGTGCCTCCCTGCCTTCAGGTGATGTCTTCTTCACACATCTTCACTCTCATTTTGGGTGACTTTCCTTACTCATGTACTTCAGAGAGAACCTTCAGCTTCTCTTTCATTACTGAGATCACCCCATGCTACCTGAACAAACCCCGATCCCCAAACGGACCAAACATCCCCCCTCCACTTCCTTCACCCCTCACAAGTATTATCAAGAGGCAGGGCTGCATAAGGCAGCTTTTATCTTCCAGACCAGGCAGAGATGAGCGAGCAGATGCTGGGACACAGGTTTCCGGAAGGAGTGAGGGAAACTTCCCTCTATGGATGGTCTTGGCAGGGAGAGACAGTCCAAGTCCCGGGAACTGTTGCTTGTGGAAGCAGAGGAAGGCTGCTTGAGAGTGCACCTCCTTCAACCTGAGCGGACGCAAGTGAGGCTAGCAATTTCAAGAGGAAGTTACTGACACATTCATGTTTTGTGTCCGTTTTGATGAATCTTGCTTTGAGCGCGGACAGCACAGACTTCAGAAACGGTCTGCTCATTCATTATTTGTGTTTATTCTAAATGATGTGAGATTATTTTAGTTATAAACCACTTTGATGGCTAACGGGAAAACTGAGTGTTCTACACACTGAGACGTTTGCTTTGCAAGAAACAGAGCAAAGATTACTCAGATTTTGGCCTCTCGGGCTAACAAATGTGTCGTTTTTACTCAGGCACTCCAGGCAACAGCTGTTTCTGGCTCACAGGCCAGAGGCAGCCATGTGGTGCCCCACACAAGTGACCCAACAGAATTCCAGACCAAGGCACAACAGGGCCTGGCTGCACAGGATTTTGTTCAACGAGGAAACCTAGAATTTACTGGAAATGTTTTATTATGGTCAGATGTTTCCTGTGTCTGGTTTCTGAAGCGGAATAAAAGAAATATAAAGAGAACCACAAAGAATGGGGCTTAGTCTTCCTGGCCAGGCACGAGGTAGAGGATGAATGAACCCTGTGTCGGGGCACTATCTGTCCTGGGGAAGCACTCCTAACACCCATCTTTGGCCATTCACGAGGAGTGAGCCCTTGAGATGGGAGGAGGAATTCCAGAAAGGCTGCTCCCGCAGGCACCGCACAGTTTAACAGGTGACATGAAGACACCTGGGAGGCTCAGCGTGATACACAGGAAGAGGAAAAGGAAGAGCACACAGATCTCCCTGCTCATTAGTTTAACAGCCATTTACTGAGCAAGTGTTACACATTGGGTTCAGGCAGACAGCAGTGAGTCAGAACACGATGTTCCTTCTCCACTCAACTTTTTAGGCAGGGAGATTTCGTTTAAAAATACAAAGAAAATGAACCAAACAATTTCTGGTGACCCTAAGCACTACGAAAAATATTAAACCATGAAATACAGACCATGGTCTGTAGAAGCATGCGCAATAGTAAAGTGTTTCAAGAAAGTTCAGTTCTGTGTTTTTAATTTATTTGTTTGACTTGCTTAATTAATTTGAAAGGCAGAACAAAAAGAGACAGAGAAAAGAGGGATCTTCTACCAGCTGGTTTGTTTCCCAAATGCCTGATACCTCACCAGGGTGGGGCCAGGCCAAAGCCAGGAGCCAGGAACTCCATTTGGATCTTACAAATGGGCAGTAGGGTCCCAAGTACCTGAGTCATCAGCTGCTGCCTCCCAGGGTGCCTGTCAGCAGGTAGCTGGATGCGAAGCAGAGGTAGGACTCAACCACAGGCACTCCAGCGCAGGGCATGGCCTCTCCAGTGGCAGGCAGACCACTGCGCTAAAGTGCCAAGAGGAATTTCAAAGGTGAGAGAGCTCCAGGCAGAAGGAAGAGCACGTACAGTAAAGTCTCTACATTTAAGGGAGGGAGAGAAAGGCAGTCACCAAGACACAGAGCACAGGAAGCAGGAGGGCGAGAAGTCAGAAGTCAGGGCTAAAGGGGCCACCCAGGCCACAGCAGGACGTGTGCGTTCTAGGTCTACAATGAGCAGACCCTGCTCAAAATCAGGTGACAGGATCTAATTTACATATTTTGATGCATAATTACAGTTATGAGGTACAATGTGATATTTTGACACACGGATACATCATATGACCAAATTAGAATAATTAGCACAAATACGGCCTCATTTATTATTTCTTTGTGGGAAAAAATGGTAAAAATCCTTCTTGAAACTTTCTGAAACAAAAGTCAATCTGCTGACCGCAGAAATGAGAACTTACTCCTCTTACCTAGCCACTGCACTGGACCCATGGACTAACCTCACCCCTACCTTGGGCCCCTGGACTCACATAAAACAAAGACAAACTGTGGCCATTCTGCGGGAACAAAGCTGATGATTCTGGCCATGGAGGAAAAGGGAGGCTGGGGACGGAGGCTGAAGGCAGCGAGGTCAATGAAGACATGACGCTCTGGATGAGACGTGAGGTGCCTGGAGCACGGTCAGAGCAAAGAGGGGTGGGAGCCGAAAACACTGCCAAGAGGGATGCTGGACACTGGGACGCTGGGACCGTAACCACAGTTTGGGTGTGGGCCATTGGACAAAGACCACGGCTTCCCCAGGAGTGACCCGCATCTGACAGATGCCATCTATACATTCACCTCCCCTGTCTGACGCCCACCAGGCCTGCCCGTTGAGGACTTAAAATGGGAAATTGAGGACTTAAATGAGGTGGACTGGTAAGACACAAGCAGACAAGCAAAGGAGAGGGGCAGCAGTGGGCTAGGCTGAAGGCTGAACCCTGGGCCACACCAGTGGCGCAGCAGCAGAGTGAACAGTCACCCCCGGCTGCCTCGGTGGCAACCAGCTTCCCCACAGATTGAATGGCCATGAGGCCCCCGCCTTTACATATTTCCTCCTTCTCAAGCTTCCCACAGTCTGAGGGGGCTCCCCACTGCTGCCCAGGCCTCCCTGCCTTCCTGCTGGCTGTGGGAGGTGGCGCTGGGCCAGCCACAATTCACCCATGGGCTGAGTCCCAGAAGAGGGCCCACTCGGACAACAGATTTGAGCTGCATCCCCCAGTCTAGCTTCACAAAGGTTACTCAACTTCCAGGGGTTTAGTGGACCAAGAACAGACACTGTCATGCTCATGTGGCCACAGCTGAGATTCAGGAGGGGAGTGGGGAATCTAACCTCTGAGTTTCAGCCCCTCCCAACCTCAATCTCAAACAAAACTTGAGTGTATGAGATACCTGAAAATACCTAGAGGCCGAGAAAAAAAATGCCTACAAGGAGAGAAAATAAAATACACCCGTTAATTTAGCGGGATGTGGTTACATAGAAAAGAGTGAAGTAATCAAGGAAATGAGAGAAGCAGGACCGGGGAGGCCAGAGGAGGTGAGAACTGGTGACCAGAGGGAGTATTTAACTGTGGCGGGGTGGAGAAGGCTGAGGGCTGCAAAGACCCTGCAGTATTACTCAGGGGGATGGTGGGTTGGTGGCAGCGTAATTTGGGAGATGGCTTTTCTGTCCACAGCCAAAGGCAGGAGTTCCCCTGTGAGAGAATGAGTGGAAGCTGCCATGCAGTAAACTTCACTTTCTCCCCAGGTTTATTTCGTTAATTTAGCTTATTGAACACTTACTGCATAAATGTCAGCAAGTGTAAGAGACTACAAAAAGATCAGATGTGGTCCCTTGCCAACCAAGAGCCTATGACCTCTCGAAACGCAAGTAACATGATCAGAAAAAGCCCCCTGGAGAGTGGCTGTGAGAGCCTGGATGCCAGGTGGGGACCTGCTGGTGGAGAGAGTGGAACCCACGAGGGCCTGGCAGCGGATGGCCCAACAGGACAGGCTGCACCGGCAGGGTGGGACAAGCTAAGGAAAGGCATCGAAGCGTGGCTAGTGAGGGGTGTGTGGTTTCAGGAAGATAAAAATCACACCTAACAAATAAATCAGGGCTTGTTTCAGGAGGTAGAAATGCATGTGACTCTAAGGAACCCAGGAAATACAATCTGTTGAGTCTTTCAGGTGTTGGGGGGAGGTAGACCTTGGCACATCAAAGACTGGCTTTAGAAAGTGAGTCACCGTGTGATGGAGGAAGAAACTGCTTTGTCATGCCAATAGACAAAAGGCACCCAGGCTGAGGCTACCAGGAAGTCAGAGGAACAGTGGGTGTTCTGCAGGTGCACAAGAGGAGGGTGGGCACTGCTCACAAACCCCCATGCGTGCCAGGCATATGCAGAAAACAGTGAGGCAGCAGATATGTGATCTAGAGCCCCACCGGGCATCGGGAAATTCACATGGCTGCCCTATGAATGTTGAGGAGCGCTGCTCAGGGCTCTGGGCCACTGGCAGGCTAAATCAGGTCAAGGGCTGGGCCCGGCAGGTAACGATCAGGAAGCCCAGGAGGTGACGGGGCATGATACTGCATGGGTGAGTAGGGAAGGGAGGGAAGGCAGGAGGAGGATAGGTGAAAAGCCCACAATCCCCCAAGAGGCTGAGGCCAGGCACCTGTGGGTGACTGACAGCATGGCCTGGTGGACACCATGAGAACTGAGAGTCAGGCCACCGCGGGGCTGACCTAGGCTATGTGGATCTTTCCTACTGTGTGACTTTGTGCAAACTGCTTAATCTTGCTAAACCTCAATCTCCCCATCTGGAAAAAAAGGGTAGCAGAAGTCTGAAATTTCTTTTCTGATGCCCTTAAAACCAGACAGCTTTAGAATTCAAAAGTGCTCCCAAATAAAACACACACACACAAACACACACACACACACACGGTGTGAAACATATGCTGCATAACACGGCAGCCCTGCCCTCTGATTTGGGCCCATGTCCTATCATTAAATGTTAATATTCCCGCTTTAAAATAAAGTTTTGCACTAAATGGGAGCACGAGTAAATTCCTATCATCCTAGGTCAGATTTTGCTGCCAGATGAATTCTGACACCAATCTTGGAAGAAATTGTTTTCCTAAGACTTGAAGTTTGCATTTGCAGCGAAGTGTGGAGCTCCAAGAGGCCCCACTGCACAGGCGCCATGAGGGCTCAATGACTTCACACACAGAAGCAGCACAGTGCTCGTGCGGTCACTGCTAACATCACTGGTCACTGTTGGCTTGGAATGGCTCAGGGGCGAAGTGAATGATTCATGGGGGAGTGAAGCGGGGTGGAGAAAGGTGGAAACAGGGCAAGAACTGTGGTGTAAGGGTAGACCAGATGTGCTCAGAATAGCCGTTTAGAAGTCTGGATTCTATCTGTCGAGGTTAGCGGACAGGGAGTATGGAAAGGCACTATAAATTTCTCAGAGAGTTAACGACATCAACAGGTTTTTGTTTCACTGTGACAGGTGGAAATGTAAAGCAGCTGCTGTGGTCTGAATATCCCCCCAAAAGGTGTGTGAGTTTCAGGGTGCTGGTATTGAAAGATGACACCTGGGCAGAGGACCCAGGTCACTGGGGCAGGCCTTCACAAGGAGGTAAAGTATTCCTCCTAATGGGAACTGATTAGTTCTCAAAAGAGGATTGCTACAAGAGCCTGAAGCTGGCCACACACAGTCTTGCTTTGGCTTGTCTTATTTTCATTTATTTTAAAGGCATGGACATAGAGATCTCCCATCAGCTGGTTCACTCCCCAAATTCCTGCAACAGCCAAGGCTGAGGTTGGCAGAAGCTGGAAGCCTGGCACTCAACCCAGGCCTCCCGCATGGGTGGCAGGGACTTCCTGAACCCTCATCTGCTACTCCCAGATGTGCATTAGGAGGAAATTGGATCAGAAGCAGTCGCTGGGATTCAAACCAGGCACTTTAACCTCTACAACAAACGCCCATTCCCACTCTAAGATATGATCCTTCCTCCTGATCCTGCACCATCATCTGCCAGGGAATCTCACCAGAGGCTGTGCCAGGCAATCTGGACTTACAACCTCAAAAATTCAGCTAAATTCTTTTTGGTAGCCTGATTTAGAAACAAAAGCTAACGAAGACAGCAGCCAAGGCCTGGGAGGAGAGATCGATCAAGAACCAGGCGAAAGGATGAGGACTGAACATCAGGTTACGGTGGAGAGAACAGAGCCAGGGAGTTAGGGGTAAGGTGTCAGAGGGAGGACACACAAGATTTGGAAACTGACCAGAGATGGGGTGGTGAGAATTAACAGAAGAGATAGAGAGAAAACAAGGGAGCAGAAATACTGCAGAAATAGATGGCAATTTCTTCAGCAACGTGTTGGTCATTTGCTGGCATGTTATTTAACCTGACGTTGTTGTAAACTTTTTATTACTGTTACTGTTGGTGATTTTGGTTTACGGCTTTTCATTTAAGGGGAAGTAGAATAACTGTGTAATAGAAACTAACATAACCAGTTGTGAAGATGCAATGTACTATGCATCTCTACTTTCAAACCAGCTAGACTCCCAAAGAAACTGCTAAACATGTCTTGACAACAGAACACTGGACTCTCTGCCACTGTCCATACCGACAATGTAAGGTTACACTTAAATAGCAGAATGATGGACATGTGACTGTTTATGAAGGATTGTACTACTGCAATAACATAGGAGAAATTAGTGAGTGGAGGGGAGTTGGGGAAGGGAGACTTGGGGAAACCCCAGAGCCTATGGAACTGTATTGTAAAATGATGATGATGATGATAAATACAGTTAAAAAAAGAAATAGATGGGCAGCAATATGTGCCGTATAATGAAGGAATGGCTAAAACGGGGTCTGAGTGTCCTTCAGATTTGGCAACGAGGACGCTACTCATGACCCTGGAGCAGATCCAAGTTAGTTAGAATGGAGGCCACACAATGTTCTGTGCCCTCTAGGTGCTGGAGACAAGAGTAAAAGCATGACTAGGAAGGGTTCAGTAACAAGGAGTCCTTCAGTAGACTTGCCCAGTCACTGCAGTTTGAATGAAGGACATGCAGTGGGTTTAGGTGCAGGGACAGAAAAGTAAGGTACAGGTCATCTAACACGCTAATTTCCTCTGTGATATGGGAGGTGGTCACTGAATGTAGAAGGAAGTCTTCTGGCTGGAAAGAGATCTGGGGAAGGTGCTTGGAAGAGCAATCAGGATTCTGCTCAATGTGTCCACATCCCAATATTCCAGAGGGACTGAGTCTGAGTTCCAGTTTTTCTACTGCATATCCTAGGAGGCAGCGGGTCACGGCTCAAGCACTGGGGATGCTGCCACCCTCATGGCACATCTAGATTAAGTTCAGGTTCCTGGCCCTGGCCTGACCCAACCTCAGCCACTGGAGGCATATGAGGAGAGAACCAGCAGATGGAAGGGCTCGATCTCTGTCTTTCAAATAAAAAAAAAAAATTAAAGATTTTTAAAAGAAAATAGGTTTAAATAGAGAAGGCTGGAAAACATTTTCCATAAATATTTTAGGTTTTAGTGCCACAAAAGGTCCCTAACACACATTCCACTGGATTTTTTTTTTTTTTTTTGGCTTGCTTAACAATCCATAATAATCTAAAAATTAGGCAGTAGGGAAGATTTGGCATGGGAATCTTAGTGCCAACCCTGTATTAATTGACACACATATCTCTGTGTTTGTTCAACTCCCCCACAGACAGAGAAGATTGCTCGTTGTAAGGCACAAGTATACAAGCACAACAAGAAGTGGAGAGAAGACACGAACACCGAAGTTTGCCAGCAAACAAGTAGAATTCGGCAAATGCAAAAACACTGAACCCTATGCTGGCAGCAGGCTAAGGGAAACTGTGAACTGAAACACAGCACAGATCTCCCCCAAGATCCTTCACTGGCAGCACCAGAGCCACTAGAAGCAGGAGCAAGGTGACACCACAATCAAGACCTCCTTGAATAGGGCTTCCAGCCAAGACTGGCGAGGCATTCATGAAAGTACCTACTTTCACAACAGGAGCCAAAGGCAGGTGTTTAGCCTAGCAGTTAAGACGTCAGTTACAATGCTCCATCCCACCCTGCCTGCAGCTTCTGATTCCACTGCTTCTGCTAATGCAGGCCTGGAACGCCACAGGTGATGGCCCGAGTGCTCATACTGCTGTCATCCTGGTGGGTGACCTGGACTGAGTTCTCAGCCGCTGACAGCATCCAAGCAATGAATCAGTGAATCAAAGCTCTCTCTCAGAGAAATTTTAAAAATTTAAAAGGTCAAAACAAATGACACATACAAACGTAATATGAAAAAAAACAAAATACGTAGGTAAACAAAAACTTAGAAAAAATTCTCAGAGAGTAAATATATATATGTGTATGTATATGTGTGTGTGTGTGTGTGTGTGTATATATATTTGAAATGCAGAATTACAAAAAGAAAAAAATCTTTCACTCACTGAGTCATTTCCCAAATGAGCACAATGCCTAGGGCTTGGCCAGACTGAAGCAGGAGCTAGGAACTTTTTCTGAGTCTCCCACACTGGTGGCAGGGGCCCAAGTACTTGGGCTATTTCCCTCTTTTCCCAGGCCCATCAGCAATGAGCTGGATGGGAAGTGGAGCAGCCAGGACTCAAACCATGCTACTCATATGGGTCACTGGTGTCCCACATGGCAGTTTTACCTGGCTATACCACGGTTTCCACTGCAGAGGGTATGGGTTTTTCAAAAAGAGCTTTTAGTGAACAAAAGGAAAAAAAAATTTGAAAATCAAAACATGACAGCAGAGACTGAAAAAAAAGGACTGAGAAAATCTCTCAGAATGTAGGACAAAAACACAAAGATGGAAAATGAGAAAGAAAAAAAAATTTTTTGAAAAGATTTTATTATTATTAGAAAGCCAGATATACAGAGAGGAGGAGAGACAGAGAGAAAGATCTTCCATCCAATGTTTCACTCCCCAAGTGAGCCGCAACGGGTCGGTGCGCACCGATCCGAAGCCGGGAACCAGGAACCTCTTCCGGGTCTCCCATGCGGGTGCAGGGTCCCAAAGCTTTGGGCCGTCCTTGACTGCCCCAGGCCACAAGCAGGGAGGTGGATGGGAAGCGGGACCTCTGGAATTAGAACTGGCGCCCATATGGGATCCCGGGGCGTTCAAGGCGAGGACTTTAGCCGCTAGGCCACGCCGCCGGGCCCGAAAGAAAAATTTTTTAAAAAAGATAGCAAGCCTAGAAAACATAATGTCTAAAAATAAGAGTTTCAGAAAAAGAAAATATAGAAAAATATGGAAGGAATAAATTACTGGAAGCAAAAATTTAATAAAATTTTCCAGCAATAAAAGGGCTTGCAGAATGCCCAGCACAATATGAAAACAGCCCTCTAACCACATGACAGCATCATGAAATTTCAGAACACACAAACTTGCGAAGATAACAACCACAAACAGGTTTTCAGAATACAATGAGATGGGCCTGACATTGTGGAACAGTGGGCAAAGCCGCTGCCCGTGAAACCAGTCTCACACACGGGTGCCAGTTCAAGATCCAAAAGCTCCACTTCTCATCCAGCTCTCTGCTCATGAGCCTGGGAAGGCCACAGCAAATGGCCCGAGTGCTTGGGCACCTGCCACCCACACGGAAGACCAGAAACAAAGCACCTGGTTCCTGACTTCAGCCTGGCCCAGCCCTGCCACTGCAATCATTTGGGGAGTGAATCAGCAGGTAGATCTCTCTGCTCCTCTTCTTTTTCTGTAACTTTCAAATAAATAAATGCTTTGTAAAAATGGGAGCGATTATTTTAAAATACTGAGGTAAAATTATCTCTAGTGTGAAATTCTATACTCAGACTATCTACTAAGTGTAAGATTAGCAAAGAGACATTTCACACAAGTAAGGCCTCAAACATTTACCTCCCAAAGTGTCCTTTCTCAGGAAATTAGTACAAGATGAAAAACAAAACACACAGAATCCAGGAAGCGAGACACAGCACAAGAGGGTAATGGTGAAGGAAGACTTCAAGATGATAGCTGTGTGGCTAGCTTACAGGGCAGGCCTCACAGGGCAGAACACGTTATTAAGCTTCTTCATGAACAAGAGACTTACTATCCACCTAATGCATCTGAACATGTGGAGACTGAGATAACTGGGAAAGATATATGCACCTACAATTCAAATAGGATTGAATTAGGATAGAATACATTAAAGGAAAAAAAAGGTAAACAAAAAGACTTTAATTGACTTCAAGTCAATTAAACGACCATGGTATCCACGAATAGCACTTTCAGGAGAATAGGACAATAATAAGGGCAGAGGGAATGTGACGGAGCACTAAGCCCTCATCTCCCACTGTGTAAAATCTAAATCAAGAACAAGTAGCACAAGCTTCGTTTTTCAGAGGTATGGATAAAAATCAAACAAATTTGAACAGAGACTTACAAATCGCTGTTTTTTGGAGCAAGAAATCAAGTAGTGACGGTAATGGGAAAGCAGTTGCTTTGTTGTTTTTGGTAGCTGGTCACTGGTAATGAGCCTTGGGAAAATTTTCCTTCTAAACTACGCATGTGTATAATTCTAACAGGAATAAACACAAAATTCATGTGCACAAGATATACCTGGTCAACAGTGACAAGGGCTGGGGCTTCCACCTAGCTGATGGTCAACAGTGACAGGGGCTGGGGCTTCTACCTAGCCCCAACTTACACATCATATACTTACCCACAGGACCCACAGAGTCTCTTTTTTTATTATTATTCATTGATTACATTGTATTATGTGATACAGTTTCGTTCAAACTGGGAATCACCCCACCCCTAGCCCACAGAGTCTCTTTGTAACACAGATGTCCCATGTCTCATCGCATCCTGCTGAATGCCTCATTAAATACTGCTTCATGTTACTGCCTGATTTGCCTCACTTATCCAAATGTGAGCCTTCAAAAATAATTAGTGGAATGCAAGATAAAAGACAAAGCAATCTGGGTTTGGACTCAGACCCAAAATGCTGATGAACAGAAATTTCTAGGATACCTGGGGTTTTCTGAATATGCACTGAAGATCAGAAGGCAGTAAGGAATTACTGTTGATGTGCTATAATAACACGATGGCTACACTAAAAATAAGTTTTTATGTGTTACAGTGACACTGGGGTGTTTATGGGTGCCAATAGTCTGCTTTATGAATCTAAAAAAAATTTAAAAACCCAAATAATGAAAAAGACATGTCTCTGTGCAAGCAGGGCCTGTATAATACACATCTGCCAGAGACTGCTGGACAAGATGAGAGTCTGAGTCATTTACCACTTGACATTCCTCTCCTTCATATGGAAGAAAGATGTTCTTGCTAGGCTGACACTAAAGGAGCATGGTGCCATGCCACTCCCAAGAGCGAATGCAGGGGCCAGCACTGTGCTGTAGTGGGTGCAGCTGACACCTGCAACACTAGCATCCCGTCTGGGCACTGGTTGGAGTCCCAGCTGCTCCACTTTCAATCCAGCTGTTCACATGGCAGAGCAATGAAAGATGGCCCAAATGCCCAAATGCTGGCGTCCCTTCATCCATGTGGGAGACCCAGGAGCTCCTGGCTTCAGCCTGGCACAGACCTGGCCATTGTGGCCCTTTGGGGAGTGAACCAGGAGGTGGAAGACCAGCCCCTCTTTCTCTCTCTCTCTCCCTCTCCCTCCTTTCCTCTCTATCTCTCTTTCTCCTTGTATCTCTCCCTCCCTCCTTCCCTTTTCTCCTCCTTGTGACTCTGCCTTTCAAATAAATAAAATAATTTTTTTTAGTTTTATTTTTATTGGAAAGTCAGATATCTTTTTTTTAAGATTTATTTATTTTTATTACAAAGTCAGATATACAGAGAGGAGGAGAGACAGAGAGGAAAATCTTTCGTCCAATGATTCACTCCCTAAGTGAGCAGGGAGCTAGATGGGAAGTGGAGCTGCCGGGATTAGAACCGGCGCCCATATGGGATCCTGGCGCTTTCAAGGCGAGGACTTTAGCCGCTAGGCCACAACACCGGGCCCAAACAAATAAAATAATTTTAAAAGAGAGCAAATATAAGCAAAGACAGAAGAAATGCTGCCTGCCTATTTATTTAAATATTTCTATTAAAATAAGAGTACACAGCTCTTGGTGTACCAGCTGAGAAACAAAATGCTGTAATAGGAGGCCAATAACAACACTCACCTTTAGTATTAAGAAGGGATGGCTGGGCCCAGCACGACAGCATAGTGCTGAAAGCCCTCACCTTGCACGCGCCAAAATCCCATATGGGTACCAGTTCTAATCCCAGAGGTCCTGCTTCCCCTCCAGCTCCCTGCTTGTGGCCTGAGAAAGCAGTCGAGGATGGCCCAAAGCTTTGGGACCCTGCACCCGCATGGGAGACCCGGAAGAACTCCTGGGTCCTGACTTCGGATTGGCTCAGCTCCGGCCATTGTGGCCGCTTGGAGAGTGAACCATCAGATGGAAGATCTTCCTCTCTGTCTCTCCTCCTCTCTGTATATCTGCCTTTTCAATAAAAAAATAAATAAATAAATCTTTTTAAAAAAGAGAGAGTCTTGAGTCATTTACCACTTGACATTCCTCTCCTTCATATGGAAGAAAGATGTTCTTGCTAGGCTGACACTAAAGGAGCACTTTAGTGTCATATTCTGCATTGGAGGGGCATGTAAAATGATGTAGCAGCCTTGGAAAATAGCCCACAGTTCCTCAACAGAATTACAACTCAGTCATTCCAGCAATGTGTATATGCCCAAGAGAAACAGAAACACCATGTCCATACAAAAGCTTGCAAACCAGTGTTTACAGTGCTATTACTTATCATGATCAAAAGGGGAAACAACCCAAATGTTCAACTAACAAAGGGGTAAACAGAATCTGGTATTATCCACAATAGACTACTTGGCCATAGAAAGAAACAAAGTAGTGCAGTTGGCATCGGGGGTACAACTGCTATCTTGCAGCCCCAGTTTGAGTTCAAGTCCCAGCTATTCTACTTCCAATCCAGCTCCCTGTTAACGTGTCTGGGAAAGCAGTGGAAGGTGACTCAACTGCTTGGGTCCCTGCCTCCGATGTGGTGTGGAAGACTTGTACAGAATCCCAAGCTTCGGCATGGCCTAGCCTTTTCTACTGTGGCCATTTGGGGAGTGACTCAGCAGACCCAAAGATCTCTGTCCCTCCCTCTGTAACCCTTACAAATAAATAGTTTAAAATATTTTTTTAAATTTAGTGCTGATACAGATTACAGTATGATGAACCTTGAAATGTGCTCAGTGAAAACAGCCAATCACAAATGACTACATAATACTGTGTGATTACATTTATGTGACGTTTTCAGAATAGATGGAGCTATGGGGATGGAAAATAGATTCGCGGTTGCCTGGGGCTGCAGCTGGGACTGGCACTGCTTGGAGAAGATGGGGCAAGACTGTAGATGTCTGTAGGATTTCTTTTTAGGGGATAAAAATGTTTAAAATCAACTGTGGTAACGTTTGCACAACTCTGCAATATACTATAAGCCATCGAATTTTGAACTTTAAATGAGTAAATCGTGTGGTATGTAAATTGTATTTCAAGAAAGCATGCACACAAAAAAAGAAGTCGGAGGCCAGTCACTTTTCCTCCAGGGAAAAATGGACCAGCCTGTGGTCCCAGAGGCAGGCTTCAGACACATCTTCCTCTCACAAGGAGCCAGGCCTCTACCGTTTGAAGCGTGGGGTAACAGTCAAGGAAGGAATTATTTATTGCTTAATATGAGACAGAGGAGAAAATAAAAGGACTATGTTTTTTTAAAAAAAAAAATTTTTTTTTTGGTTCGTGCCCTTGGCACAGAATTCTGAATCTTTTATACAGTAACTTACATATTTTTTTTCTCTTTTTTTTTTTTTTTTTTTTGCTTTAGGGCTATACAACCTTGTCCCCATTCCTCAACCTCAGAACTGGGATTCCCCCTTAAAAAGATGCTTCTGTGCCTTGGGCAGGGGCAGCAAACCATAGCCTCGCAGGTATATTCGGTCAACTCACACCGCACTGGAAACACTGTGAATTTGCTGACATCTGTAAATCAGGAATTTGACATAAAAATTCAAATTTGCAGCTTCTCTTGAAAAATGAGGGCGAGTCTGACAATGGTGATGAGTATTCTTACTCAGCAAAGGTAAGAAGTTGTCTTTATAAACCAATATTCAGAGTACTTGTGGGATGAGTTAACAGGGTCTCCTCTAAACTGGGGAAGCAGTGTGCCAGTCCCAGGCAGGCAGGGATTGGGGTGATGAGAGGCCGAGGATGTGGGTGTAGGAGCAGGACCAGGAGGAAACGCTGTAGGCTGGGAGCATCCTGCTGTTAGTCTCTCTCCTGGAGCCAAAATCTTTTCTTTGGGGCACTTGCTACACATGTAACTGATTATTTGTGTTTAACATTGGTTTCTCCATCTGAATTGAAGATTCCAAGTGACATAAGATCTCTTTCACAATACGGTGGTTGCCCCTCCTATCTGCAGTTTCACTTCCATGGTTTTCATGCCCGGTGGCTTGCAGCAGTCCAAAATATTACATGAAAAATTCCAGAACTGAATAAGATGTAAGTTTGAAATTGTGTTCCATGTGGAACAGTAGAATAAAGAGTTCACTTCACTCCACTCCATCAGGCCCTTGGAGGTGAGCCAGTTTCTGCATGGTATGCCCACACTGTATCTCCAATACGCTGCCCACCGCCTGGTGCCTGTTGGGCAGCCAGGTTGACGGGCGCAGTGGTGCAGTGCACGTGTTCTGCTGAGCACAACAGTGGTGACACTCGGAATTCAGCTATGCCAAAAACCATGCAGCAATTCCTTCAAGTGAAATGGTGAGAGTTCTCAATTTACAAGGGAAAGAATAAACAGTGAGGTTGCTAAGATCTACAGTAAGGAGGAATCTTCCATCCATAAAATCGTAAGGAAGAAAAAAATGGATGTGTATACACCATAAAAGCTACGGCCTCAGCACATGTTGAATTAAGCACATGATAAGTATATACATTTATGGGTGGAATTCAAGAACAGAAAATAGTCCAATTGTTATAATTTTTTATTATTAATGTTGTTAACCTCTAATTGTGCCAATTTTTAAACTTTTTTTTTTGTTTATTTATTAGAAAAACAAAGAGACAGAAACAGAGAACTCCCATCTACTGGGCTGACCCAATCTCAAAATGGCTGCAGTGGCCAGGGCTGTGCTAGGCAGGCAGACGCCAGGAGCTAGGAATTCTATCCCAATATCATACATGAATGACGGGGACACTGGAGCCATCACTCGCTGACTCCCATGGAGTTCACCTACAGGGAGCTGAAATGGGAAATGCAGCTAAGACTTGAATAACATTCCCCCTTTGGCCTAACTTCTTTTTTTAATTGTATAAATTATATTCTTGATAATTTTTACATATTTTATTAGGGTGTGAAGGGTCAAGGGCTAGAGGAAAGTGGGTGAGATGATTGTTTTCACATTCTTTTTTCCATCCTATATCTAGGGAGAGGGGAGAGATAAGGCGAAAAGCCTCACCCAGCCTCCCAACCATCCCAGGGTCCATAGTGTGGAGCATGCTCCGAGGGTCCTGCTCAAGAGGTTTTGATAGTTGAACAGTTCTGTATTGCTGCCGACCTTGCCTCTCCAATCACAATGAAATCTCTCCAGAATCCACTGGCTGACACAGTCAACCTTAGAGACTCTGTTTGCCCAAGTGTTCACTGCCAACACATGGCTGGGGTAGTTGATTGGTTTGTTCTATCCTCCATCCTCTGTTAGGGTACCATGTGTACTCTGCAGGCTCCAGTGTACTGCCCAGATTTTTCATGTATATCTGGATATGCTGTCCACTGCTCTAAGCCACTGAGGAGGCCCAGCTCTGACACATGCACTCCACGGTCAGACCATGGAATCTGCAATTCTTCTCATGGTTGGGGTTCTGAGTCCAGCGGTTCAGTTGAAGAGATCCCCAAGAAACTTTATCTGAGGTGATCCCAGATCTGATTCTTGTGTGTGCATGCCAATACAGGGTCTGGTACAATCTGTCACCCAAATCGGCCTACACGCATGTTATTAGCTGCAATTCCTGGGTCAGTTGTCTCTAGCCCTGTCTTCTAAGCAAACTAACAGTTGTTGCAGTCCAGCCTGATCCTGCCCACTGCACACTCAGCCTCCACGCAAACCAGTGGGAATTGTAGCCTAGTCAGAGAAACCCGTAACAACCCCCTATCAGGATCCCCTACCCCGCCCTGGTTCCCGTGCTTGCATTATGTACAGCAGACTGGTCCCATTTGTTCCACATGCCATTCAGCTTTCATACATGTCAATGGGCACTGAGGCCTAGTTCAACCCAACCAGCCCCACTATCCAGCCCACACACATGTGCTGGTGGGTGCCACTCTCTGTCTAGTCATGCCTGTCCCAGTCCTGGTTCTGATGCTCACCAGTTGGAGTGGTAACCCAAGAGGGAGGCACCCACTATTTCCCTGATGGGCTCACTCCCACTCCCACTTGCACTCTCCAGGTGGTACTGCAATTTAGCTCAACAGAGTTTCCCTTCCACTGCATGCCAGCATCTACTAGCTGATTCTACAGCAAAGCCCAACCAACCATGATCCCCTCTGGCTTATGCATGTACCAATAGGTACAGTCCGCCCAGCCTGATCCTGCTCAGTCTGCTCTCATTCCTGGCCAGGTATGGCAGCCTGGCACGCAATGACCTATACTCCGTCCTGGTTTCTGCACTTGCCAGTGGGCTATGGTTTACTCACCCCCGCCCAGTCCGCCCTCTTCCAAAACCAACTCATATACTTGCCTACGGATGGAGCTACCCTGCCCAGACTGCCCAACACCCAGGCCTAAAACATGTGCTCATCAGTGGGAGCTATGACCCTCTAGGGGAGTTTCCCAGGTTCTCCCACTCGGGCCACTCCCAGGCCCAGATCTCAAGCATGCCAGCAGGTACTTGGCCCTTACCCCGCATGGCCTACCCCATCCATCCCAGCCTTAGCATGAGATGGTGTGGCCTAGCAACCCCCTGCCAACACACACCCTGTTTTAGAGTGCTCATGTGGGAGCTGCAGCCTGATCCTGCCCCACTTGTTCCCAGTCCCAGTACCCGGTTCCCATTGGTGAATTCCATAGTCATGCCTAGCTCAGCCCATCACCATCCCAACTCTCAAACTAATCAGTGAGACTTGTAGTTCCTTAGGGTTGGGCCCACCTATCCCCCACAGAATCTACTCCTGGACCTGGTTCTCTTGCGTGCTGGTTGGTGTCATGTCCCAGTCTAATGTGACCCATCCCCTGATCTGACACTCACTGTCAGGTACTGGGATCCAGCCCTGCCAGATAGGCCCCCAGCCATATTTGTGTGTGTGCTGGCATGTGGTAGTCAGCCATGTTCCATGCTAACAAGCCCAACCGAGGACTTCCATGTGGGCTGGTGCATCAGTCTGGCTCATAAAGACCTTCAGGTCTCTCCACTCTAAACCACCAAGTCTCAGTCCCCTCGCTTACCTTTAAGTACACTGACCCTGTCATTGGGTATCCCTCAGAATTTATGCCTCATTACACTTACAGTGGCCTTATCCATGAATGTCCCTAGGCAGTAATTCCACACCCCCAAGACCCCAGAGCTCGTTGCCAGGTGCCAGAGTGCCAACTGGTCCTGGGCCTTGCTTGCTGGTGGCCCACAAGCCCCAACCCTCTCCCTGCTTAGCAGCAGTGGATGGGAAGCTATGATCCCCAGCAGGAGGCCTGGCCTGGCACAGGTTCCCCCAGCCAGTCACATGGCTGTGGGATCCCGACACCCACCTGCTGCTCAGACTACTAGCCTAGCCTCTAAATTAAGCTTTCTCATACCATAAGCATGTACAGGGGAAGCCCTATATAGCATATGTAGTGTTCGGTACTGTAGGCAGTTTCAGGCATTCGCCAGGGGTCTTGGAGTGTGCCCCTCTTGGCTAAGGGGAGACAAAGACATTGGCCTTACTGAGTACAGTACGCAAAACATAGCACTCGCTAAATACCTGCCCAAGGCTGATGAATGAAGGCACACAGGATGTAAAACATGACCTGCTGACAGGCAGTCTTCAACAAACTAAAATCCTACCACACACTTTTCCTCACTGAAAACGAAAGGACCAAATGCAGGATGAAATAACTACAGATTTAAATGTTTTTTTATTTTGGATTTATTTTTAACAGAGAAAAATTGTACAGATTTTTGCCAATACCATGGGATGCCTCAACACATGAAAATGTTATTACTTTAAAAGACTGCCTCTTGTTCATAGTAAAAAAAAAAAATCAAAACCCTTTCTTCAAACAGTATTTTTTTAGAGACTATATTCAGGTATATTTTTAGAGAAATATACAGTACATTTTCATTATCTATAGCTATTTTTCTATTCAAGAAAAAAAAAACAACAGCTTTCCCCACCCAATATAACCTAGTACCCACTAATTAACTCTTCCTCATCTCCCCACTTCTATTCTCAACTTCTATGAGATCAATTGTTTTAGATTCCACACATTACAGAGATTACGCAATACTTTTCTTTCTGGGCCTGGAGTATTTCACTTGACAATGACTTCCAGCTCCACCCATGCAGTCACAAATGACAAGCTTCCCATAGCTGAATAGCATTCCATTGTGCATATGTACCACACTTTTTTTTAACCCATTCATCAGCGGATGTGCTTTTGCCTTGCTTCAATTCCTTGGCTGTTGTGAACAGTTCTGTAATAAACTACAAATGGGAGGATAGGCGCCTTTTTGACACACGGATTTCTAGAAGTATGTATTTTAGAATACTCACAGTCCTAGTAATGCTGGTTCCATATTCCATAAAGAGATGAACTGTGGCTGGCACTGTGGCTTAGTGAATAGAGTTGTCATCTGTGAGGCTAACACCCCATATGGTGCAGGTTCAAGTCCTGGCTGCACCACTTCTCATCCAGTTCCCCACTAATGTTCAAGGGAAAGTAGTGGAAGACGGCCCAAGTGCTTGGGACCCTGTATCCACTTGGGAGATACGGAAGAAGCTCCTAGCTCCTGATTTCAGTCTGGCCCAGCCCTGACCGTTAAGGTCATTCAGGAAGTGAACCAGCAGATAGATGATTTTCTTTCTCTTTAACTCTGACTGCAAATAAATAAATAAAATTTCTCTCTTTTTTTAATATATAAAGATGAGATAAATAATGTATCCCTTCATCCAGGGCCTGCCCATACCAAGCATTTTTTCCTGTGCTCATTTCTCTGGTCACTATGAGAAATCACACCAGCCACGACCAGCAGAGCAAATGCCATGAAGCCTGCTCAGTCATTCACCCAACACCTGCGCCAAGAGCACAGTGGCCACTGCCTGGGAACGTGCAAAACCTTCCACAAGGGGTCAGCTTGGTGCCACTGCCTGTGTCACAGGCCTCTCAGTTCAAGTTCAAGTTTTCACCTTTCTGCTTCTTATTCAGCTCCCTGCTGATGCAGCTTGGAAAGCAGCAGATGGCTCAAGAGCTTGGGCTCCTGCCACTCACATGAGAGACCTGGACAGAGTTCCTGACTTCTGGCCTCAGTCTGGCTCTGCTTCGAACACTACATCCCATATCAGTCTGTGAGTTCAGATCCCAGCTGCACTCCCCAATCCAGCTTCCTACTAAAGCACACCATGGGATGGAGGAGGTGATGGCTCAACTCTTGGGTCCCTGCCACCCATAACAAGATCTAGACTGAATTCTGGATTCCTGCTTTTAGAAGCCCAATAACTAAGAACATTCGCGGCATGAACCAGCAGATGGTGAATTTCTCTGTCTCTCTCAAAACAAATTTTAAATACATATTACGAAGCTGACACATCCATGTATTAAGGAAACAAGAATTAAAACATCGAAAGAGAGGTGATCATTTGGCATAGACATTAAGATGTCACTTGGGAGGCCCACATCCCATTTTAAAGTGGTTGGTTCAAGTCACAGCTCTGCCCCTCCTGCCAGCTTCCGAATGCACGCTCTTGGAGTTGGCAGGTGACATTCAATTGCTTGAGTCCCTTCCACTCATGCGGGAGACCCAAACTGAGTCCTTGGCTCCCAGCTTCAGCCTATCCCAGCCCTGAACATTGTGGCAAATAAGTCAGTGCGTGGGAGATCTCTCTTGCCTCTCTTTCTCTTCTTATTAAAATAAATCAAAATAAACAAACAACAAGAAAAACAAAATCTAAAAAGACTTATCTAGCTCTGTGCCTCCAGAAAAAAAATTGTATATAATATATGTATATATTATATATACAAGATTGTATATATGTTATATATATATATATGAGATATATAAATCTCACAAGAGGGTAAAACTGAAAACACTAAAAGAATACCTGATTTATTATTTGAGGGCATGGCACAGTATCCTAGTAGCTGAAATCCTCACCTTGCACATGCTAGGATCCCACATGAGCACTGGTTCTAATCCTGGCTGCTCCACTTCCCATTCAGCTCCCTGCCTGTGGCCTGGGAAAGCAGTGAAGGACAGTCCAAAGTCTTGGGACCCTGCACCCACACGGGAGATCTGGAAGAGGCTCCTGGCTCCTGGCTTTGGATCGGCTCAGCTCCAGCCATTGCAGCTGCTTGGGGAGGGAACCAGCAGATGGAAGATCTTTCTCTCTGTATATCTGAATTTCCAATAAAAATACATAATAATAAAGATTTATTATTGAGAAGTAGTTACAGAAAGAAAGGGAGGGAGGGAGAGAGAGAGAGATCGCCCATGTTGGTTCACTCTCCAAATACAAATGACCACAATGGCTGGAGCTGGGTCGATCCAAATCCAGGAGACAGGAGTTTCTTACAGGTCTCCCACATGGAAGGCAACGGCCCAGGTAAGGTCTTCCTCCACTGTTCTCTCAGGCACACTGGCAGGGAGCCAGATCAAGTCATATGGACAGGATTTGAACCAGTACTCATATGGGATGCCAGCAGTGCAATAAGTGGCTTTTCCCTGTTGTATCATAACACCAGCCCTACCTAAATCAGATAAGAATAACATAGGTTCAACATTGTGGAACATATACTGTCCATATTAAAATACACCCATATCTTTTCCCCCTCACATCTGCATTTTAATAAAAGCAGCTATTTATTCTTGTTAGCTTCTTTTAATTAGAAACAGCCTATGCCCTCCATTCTTTTTCCTCATGTGATTATCTTTTTTTCTTTAAATCCACGCCAACCGCCTTGTAGCATGTCCTACACGTGGGTCTATCTGGTCCTCTCCTCATGAGAAAATTCAGATTGAGTAGAACACAATACAGACCAAGTGCATTTCTTACTGTGTCCCCTCAAAGAACGTACGTGACAATAGAGCCCTACAACTGATGATGTGAAATCACATCAAATGGTCAAGGTTCTGTCACCTGGGCACTGCAACACCATTCCCCCTGCAAACTGTGCAGTGGGCAGCAGTGAAGCGGGTTGCCATCACCTGCAGTGTCAGCATCCCATATGGATGATGGTCCAAGTCTCAGCTGCTCCACTTCTGATTCCGCTCCTTGTTAAAACACCTGTAAAGCAGAAGATGGCCCAAGTACCCACAGAGGAGCCCTAGCTGGCATTCCAAGTTCCTGGCTTCGGCATGGCCCAGCCTTGGCCATTGCAACAAAGTTAAGAAGTGAACTAGTAGATGGATCAGATTTCTCTTTCTCTATCTCCCTCTCTTTCTGTAACTTTGGTTCTCAAATAAATAAATAAATAAATAATCTCTGTAATTTACTTTCAAATAGTACAGAAAATATGGATCAATATGCACTGTCATTTTAAAAGTATATTAAGTCAGGCACTAAAATCTGGACATTCCAACTGCTGGATGGCATTAAAGCTAAAAGGAAGTTGCAAAAAATACACAGCCTAAAATTCAATTTTAGAAATTCAGCTTTATAGGAGGGCATAAACAATTGGGGCTAGCGCTGTGGCAGAGTAGAGTAAGCTTCTGCCTATAGTGAGTATCAGCACCCCATGTGGGTGCTGGTTTGAGTCCCAGCTGCTCCACTTCCCATCCAGCTCCCTGCTTTTGGCCTGGGGAGGCAGCAGAGGATGGCTCGAATCCTTAGGACCCTGCATCTATATGGAAGACCCAGAAGAAGCTCATGGCCCCTGGCTTCACATCAGCTCAGGTCTAGCTGTTGCAGTCATTTGGGGAGTGACCCAGCAGAAAAGAGAGCTTCCTCTGACTTTGTAACTCAGCCTTTCAAATAGATGCTTAAAGAAAAATAACAACAACAAAACCAAATTTTAAAAAAAACCTGACATTTTGGTGTCCCAGGCCCAAGCCACTATTTCCATCTATCCATCTACAAGAACAGATGTGACCAAAAGGTAAGATGCAAGCTGCTGAATCTATAGCTGGAAGGGTTCTGATACTCACTAGAGATTGTTCTAATGTTCACTTCTCTGTCATTTTTCTAAGGCAAAAGCCTGAAGGATTAACCGTGGGTCAGAAATGGGAGGCTGACATCAGGGACACAGTAACCTCAGGAGGCTGACACTGCGATGTCAAAGGAGGTGTGAGGCAGAATCCTCCCAGGGCCGGGCGTGATAGCTCAATGACTAATTCTCCTCTCACCAGCACTGGGATCCCACATAAGCACCGGTTCGTTTCCTGGCTGCTCCACTTTCCTTCCAGCTCCCTGCTTATGGCACAGCAAAGCAGTAGAGGATGACCCAAAGCCTTGGGACCCTGCATTTGGGAAACACAGAGGAGGCTCCTGGCTCCTGGCTTCAGATTGGCTCAGCTCCAGCCACTGCAGCCATTTGGGGAGTGAAACAGTGGATGGAAGATCTTTCTCTGTCTCTCCTTCTCTCCATAAATCTGATATGCCTTTCCAGTAAAGATAAACAGATCTCTAAAATATTTTTTTAAAAAGAGAGACCTGAAATGAACCCAAAGCAGCAACATTCTAAATTCTTCACACCTTCCTTTCTCACTTGCATTTTCAGAGCTCTGAGAACCTAATTAAGAAATCATTAACACAGACATTTCTCCAAGATTTGAAAACAAAGGCAGCGTTAGACAAAAAGGGAAGGAGTACTTTCCTTTACTAATTACTGAACAACTCTACTACCTTTCAAAATAGGAAGGCACATTGAGAAGCTGGCTGAGAAGGAGCCGTAAGCAGCAAGTTCCTGAGGAGTCAGACCTGCCACTGCTCTGGATCACAGGAAGCAGCAGCAGCACTAGACAAGGCACAGGAATAAAGAAGGGCCTGCCCCTTGCTTCATGGGGCCTGACTAACAGCCTCTGTGGCCGCATATGCACCCAGTGCGTATACGGGTTACCCTGAAGGACCTTGGACACAGTCCTTTAGAGTGGACACTCGTGCCTCCGGTCTTACTGCTCCTGATCGATGCTGTAGACAGGTAAGTGGGGTGGAGGTGCTTTTGGAAAGCACCAAGGTGCAGTAGCCAGGACTCATGTGGACCCTCCTCAGGGCATGGTCAAGTTCCCTGATTTCCAGAGGATCTACATCTCAAAGAAGTGGGGGCTTTACTGAGTTCATGCAGATGAATATGAAGATATGGCAGCAGACAGGCAGCTCATCCCTGACAGCTGTCAGGTCAAATACATCCCCACGTGGGCCCTTAGACAACTAGCAAACCCTCCACTCACCAAGGCCTCTGCTGCTCGGTGCTCCTTAATCATCATCAATAATAAATCATGGTTGCTGTTGACTTAAACAAACAAACAAAAAAAAGACAAAAAGAAAGAACTACTGAGACTAGGTGTGTGCGGCTCCAAGTCAGCTGCTTTCTTCTTTTTTTTTCTTTTTCTTCCCATTTTTTTCTAATACCCACGCTCCTGAAGGAAACATCAATGCCCCAATCTTTTGTAAAGCAAGGACAGGTTGGGCTGGTGATGTGGCATAGCAAGTTAAGTCGCCACCTGCAGTGCTGGCATCCTACATGGGATGCTCTATTTCTGATCCATCTCCCTGCTAATGTACTGAGAAAAGCAGCAGAAGATGGCCCCTGCACTCACGTGGGATATACCCGAAAGAGGTTCTTGTCTTCTGGGTTTCACTTCATGCAGCCCTGGCCATTATGACTAAACAGACAGTAAATCGAGAGACTGGAAGATTGGTCTCTCTCTCTCTCTGTAACTTTGATTTTTAAAGCAATACGTAAGTCTTTAAAAGACAAGAAGTGTCATTTTGGGGGTGCACATTCTATATTCAGAGTCAGGTGGTTCAAGTCCTGGCTCCACTACCAATTCCAGCTTCCTGTTAATTCCCTGGGAGGAAGCAGGTAGCAGCTGAAGCACTTGTATCCTTGTCACCAATGTGAGAGACTTGGCTTCAGTTCCAGGCTCTCAACTTTGGCCTGTCTCAGCCCTGGCTGTTGTATGCATGTGGGGAATGAACCAGCAGATGGAAGATCAATCTCTCTGTCTCTATTTCAGATTAAAATCTATTACCTATATTGATTTCCAAGAATCAATTTCATAGTACATGGAAAAGAAGTCTAATTCACATTTTCTAAACAAATCAATTTATAGCAGGCATTCAAGCACTCATGGTAAATATAAAACATTTCCACTGGGCCCAGCACAATAGCTCAATAGTTCTACTGCAAGTGCTGGGATCCCATAAGGGAACCAGTTTATGTCCCGGTTACTCTATTTCCCATCCAGTTCCTTGTTTATAGACTGGGAATGCAGTGGAGGATGGCCCAAAGCCTTGGGAACCTGCACCTGCATGAGAGATCCAGAAGAGTCTCCCCCGGCTGGTTTCGGATCAGTTCAGATCCGGCCATTGCAGCCACTTGGGGAGTGAACCAGCACACACAAGAACTTTCTCTGTCTCTCCTCCTCTCTGTAAATCTGATCTGCCTTTCCAATGAAAATAAATAAATCTTTAAAAAATCTTTTTTCCCTTTATTTCCCCATTTACCTCAGATACAGAAAAAAAAAAGAGAATGTGAAAATAGTGGTCTTACCCACTTTCCTGTACCCCTTGAACCTTTGTGCCCTAATTAACCATGTAAAGATTGTCAAAAGTAAAGAAAAAAATTTTCACAGTTTTTAAAATTTGTTTATTTATTTGAAAGAGTTACACCGAGACAGAGCAAAGAGAGACAGATTTTCCATCCACTGGTTTAACTCCCTAGATGGCCATTATGGCTAGGCTTGGGCTAGGTCAAACCCAGCAAGTCCTATCAAGGTCTCCCAAACAGGTGGCAAGAGCACTTGAGGCACTTTCTACTGATTTTCCCAGACACATGAACATGGAACTAGATCTGAAATAGAGCAACTAAGATGAAATCTGGCACCCCTATGAATGCCAGCACTGCAGGCAGCAGCTTTACGTGCTACAGCACAATGTCCGTAAACAAGCATGTCCATCACCAAAGGGAAAGAGCTAGGAGAAAAGCAGAAGACTGTAACATCAGAGATGGGACACGGGGAAGGGCAGTTGATGAGAGAAAGAACTGTACTGCATGGTACAGCCTCAGCTGGAAGAGAGAAGATTCCACGAAGGCAAGTAAGGCACAAGAAACCCTTAAGCTCAAAGACAATAGCTGCCCTGGAAAGATGAGGCTGCAGGGACAAAAGTCAGAACATGACAGAGTTTGTCTCGAGAGGAAGTTTTGAATTCTTCCTGCTAAAGAGCAGGGATGAGGACTTTGTCTTCTAGCTTACAGCTTAAACCTCACTGGATTTACCCGCCCAGGCATGAGGAGGGTGACAGGCACATCATTTAAGCTGCTGCTGAGGATATCTGAACCCCAGGCCAGGCCAGAGGGCTCAGTTCAAGCCCCAACCCGCTCCACTTCTGAACTAGCTGCCTGCTAATGTACACCCTGGGAGCCACAGGTGATGGCTCCAGCACTTGAGTCCCTGCTACCCATGTGGGAGACCCAGAAGAAATTCTGGGCTCTTGACTTTGCCTTGAGCATTTGGTAAGTGAACCAGCAGATAGAAAACACCTTTCTATCTTTCAAATAAACTGAAAATAACTAAAAGAATTTTTTTAAATGTCAGGCACTTGGTAAAGTATCTGACGTGCAACAGCAGTTCAGAAATGTTTTTTCAACTGAATCATTTCTTCTCCCTCCTAAGCAATGAGAAACTGGGCAAGATGTTCTCAGACATGCTGCTTCTAGTGCCAACGGTCCAAAACTGCCAAGTCATTGCCATTCCTATTCTCCTCTGCAGGACAGCTTGTTTCTGCTCCTCTGTCAAATGCCTCTGAACTGACACAAATACATACAATGCATTACCTTTTTCTTATGCAGTTCCCTTAACGATTAATACATGAGTTTTCAAGAGCAAAGGGAATATGAGAGGGAAATTAGGTAGAAGCACATAGGCACATCTGGTCCGGAGCCTTCCTGAGGCAGGAACTGAACATGTCCAAGGCCTCTTTCCTTTGCTTCTCCTCCTCACCTTCCCTGATCCCAAACAACACATTTTTAATGTCTGTTTATTTTTCACTTACTTGGAAAGGCAGAGTGGCAGAGAGAGATGACCCATCTGCTCATTCACTCCCCAAATGCCTTGCAACACCAGAGGCCGGACCAGGCCAACCAAGAACCCCAACTCCATCCCAGTCTCCCCTGGGAGCGGCAAGAGCCCAAGCAGCCGCACCCTCACTCACTGCCTCCCGGGGTGTGTTAGCAAGAAGCCAGATTGCCAGTGGAAGAATTGATACGCAAACGTAGGCACTGCAAGATAGGATACGGGTCCCAAATGACAGGGAACTCACTGCACCATACTAGCTGACCCGAGACTGTATAGTGCTTCAAAATTTGTTGAATGGGGCCTGGCATGGTAGTCTAGTGGCTTAAGTCCTTGCCTTGAATGCGCCCAGGATCCCATATGGGCACCAGTTCTAATCCCTGCAGTTCTGCTTCCCATCCAGCTCCCTGCTTGTGGCCTGGGAAAGCAGTTGAGGACGGCCCAAAGCCTTGGGACCCTGCACCCACGTGGGAGACCTGGAAGAGCTCCTGGGTCCTGGCTTCGGATTGGCACAGCTCTGGCCACTGCAGTCAGTTGGGGAGTGACTCATCGAACAGAAGATCTTCCTCTCTGTCTCTCCTCTCTATATATCTGACTTTGCAATAAAAAAAAAAGGCTGGTGAATAAACAAACACAACGAAGGAGCATAGGACCCCAGGGCACTGCAACGCTACCTGCTAAACTTTCCTCGGTCCCATTACTTCCTCACCTCAGACGGCCATCATTTCAACCCTGGTCTTAGCACACCGCGCAAGACAGCCTAGAGCGGTACATCCTTGTCTCCCTTCTGATCATGAAGGGAACAGTTTAAATTTTACTCTTATGACCAGACATGTTGTTGTGATCTTAGGAATTTTCCTCTTCTAAGTTAAAAAAGTTTTCTACCATGTAGTTTGCTAGGTGGTACCAGCATGTGTAAATGCTAGATTTGATCTGCTGAAATGATAAGGTATTTGTTTTTCATCTGCTAAAGGAGATTCAACCTGTTAATGTACACTGATGGATTTCTACAAGGCTAATCATGCATATTATTAGCATAATCCCAAATACTGGAAATATACTCCTCTACACATTGAAAAATGTTAAATTTTCACGGCTTTTACATCTGAATATATATTTTTAATTTATTTATTTTTATTAGAAAGGCAGATTTACAGAGAGATAGCCACTAGGCTATCACACCAGGCCCTTAGATAAATAAATCTTTAAAAATATATAAAATAAAAAAGAGCGAGAGAAACAGAGAAATCTATCCACTGGTTCACTCCACAAATAAGTCAGTTTGGGTTAGTTACATTGTTTTAGAAATTGATCCATTTTCGCAAAATTCTCAGAACCTCTGGCATAAAATTACTCAAAACACCTTCTTTTTACCTCATTAAAGTGTGCACTTTTCTGGTGTCGTCTTTTTTTTTTTTTAAAGATTTATTCATTTTATTACAGCCAGATATACAGAGAGGAGGAGAGACAGAGAGGAAGATCTTCCGTCCGATGATTCACTCCCCAAGTGAGCTGCAAAGGGCCGGTGTGCGCCAATCCAAAGCCAGGAACCAGGAACCTCCTCCGGGTCTCCCACGAGGGTGCAGGGTCCCAATGCATTGGGCCGTCCTCAACTGCTTTCCCAGGCCACAAGCAGGGAGCTGGATGGGAAGTGGAGCTGCCGGGATTAGAACCGGCACCCATATGGGATCCCGGGGCATTCAAGGCGAGGACTTTAGCTGCTAGGCCATGCCGCCGGGCCCTGGCGTCGTCTCTTTAAAAGAGTTACTTGCTTACTCATTTGAAAGGCAGAGTGACAGACGTTTCATCTGCTTGGTTCACTCTCCAAATGGTCACGTCAGCCGGGGCTAGGTCAGGCCAGAGCCAGGAGCCAGGAACACCATCCTAGGCAGAAGGCAGGCACTTGAGCCCTCAGACCACGACCTGCTGCCTCCCAGGCACATCAGCAGGAAGGTGCACTGGAAGCTGAGTAACTGCGTCTCTGATTTAGGATGTGAGTGTCTGGAGCAACAGGGCCACACTGACACCTCCAGGAGTTGTCCTTTTATGTTCCTCACCTGTGCGTTTAGCACCTGTGTGCCAACTTCTCTACCCCTCAACCCACACACTACCCCATGAATACCCTTGCCTAAAGTCTGTGAGTCTTAAAGTCTTTTTTTTTTTAAAGATTTATTTTTATTACAAAGTCAGATATACAGAGAGGAGGAGAGACAGAGAGGAAGATCTTCCGTCCGATGATTCACTCCTCAAGTGAGCCGCAATGGCCGGTGCTGCGCCAATCCAAAGCCAGGAACCAGGAACCTCTTCCAGGTCTCCCACGCGGGTGCAGCGTCCCAATGCATTGGGCCGTCCTCAACTGCTTTCCCAGGCCACAAGCAGGGAGCCGGATGGGAAGTGGAGCAGCCGGGATCAGAACCAGCTCCCATATGAGATCCTGGTGTGTTTAAGGTGAGGACTTTAGCCGCTAGGCCATCGCACCGGGCCCAAAAAGTCTTTTTTTTTTTTTTTTAAGGTTTATTTATTTGACAGAGTAGCACAGAATGGGAGATTCCACCTCCTGGTTTAATCCCCCAAGTGGAACCCAGAACTCCATCCAGGTCTCCCAACAGGTGGCAGAGATCCAAGCACTCAGGCCCTCTTTTGTCGCTTCCCAGGCACATTGCCCTGGGGCTGGATCAGAAGCAGAGCAGCCAGGACTAGATCCACCACTCATATGGAACGCTCGTATTGTAAATGCAGGCTTCACCCACGGCACCAAAATGCTGGCCTCTTTGTCTTTTGAAAGAACAAACTTTTGGCTCTGTTGACTGATCCTCTATGTTGTACTTTTTTTTTTCCCTTTTCACCAAGTCCAGCTCTTCATCATTTTCTGTTTTCCTTCTCTGGATTTAACATGCTGTATATTTTCTAACTTCTTGAAATTGATGTCTATTTGACTGATATTTTGGTCTTCAGCATTTCTTTCTTCCTAATACGTCCATTTAGGTCTATAAATTTACCTCTACACTTGTTTTCAGTAGCATTAAACATGTACTGACATGTAGTATTTTCAGAATCATTTAGTTCCAAATATTTCCCCATTTCCCTTAGTTTTCTTTGACCCAATGATGATGGATGACTACTCACGATTATTTCTTCATTTCTAAACATATGGGGATATTCTGGTTATCTTTCTGTTATTGAGTCCTGGCCTAATTACTCTGTGGTCAGAGAATTTATTCCAAGTGTTTTTAGTCCTTTGAATCTTGTCCAGACTTGCTTCATGTGTGGCCTGTGGCTTTCCCTTGGACTACCTGATAAAGTCTAAACTCTATGTCATCCAAAGCCCTTTTGTGGCCCGGATCACGATCCACTCTGCCCGGGGAGCATCTTCCACCCTGCCCCCGACACGCTCTGCACTGTCCTGGTCAGTCTCCCCACGATTTCCAACCATGCAATGCTCTTCCACTCTCTGCTTCTGCCTGTGATGCCTCCACTAGAAACGCCCCTGCACACACGCTCTGCTCTGCCTCTCTCCTTTGCTCTTTATCCTGGGCAGGGTCCCTAGCATGAAGCCTCGCAGGACTTCTGCCTAACCCTGCCCTTGCTCAGTTGCTGAAGTGGCACAGAAGTTGATGCCTCTAATCCTTTTTCTTTCTCTCCTCCACAGGGCTGCCAAAACTACTCTCTCCAAATGCGAATCCAACCACACTTATCTTCTGCTTAAAGTATTTTCTTCATTTGCTTCCCTGAACTCAGAGCCCACGCTCAGCACTTCTATTCAAGCCTCTCTCTCACTCAATTCCAGGCCCCCACACCTCATTCATGATGTTCCCTCTGCTTAGAATGCACATCTGCCCTTACTCAGACACCTCCTCAAGGAAGCCTTCTCAGAACCCAGCAACTCTAGGTCCAATTATCATTCCCTGTATAACTGCAACAACCAAGGGAAGGGGTGGGTATAATGGCACAGTGGGTTAAGCTGCCACCTGGGATGCTTGCAGTGCATAGCAGAGTGCCTGGTTTGGATTCTGACTCTATTTCCAATGTAGCTTCCTGCTGATGTACCTGGAAGGCAACAGATGATGGCCAAGGTACTTGGGTTTCTGCCATACACATGGGAGACCTATATGGAGCTCCTAGCTCCTGGCTTCATCCTGGCCCTGTCCCAGCTATTGCAAGCATTTGTTATTAAAGTTGTTTTTTTCTTTATGATCAAGGGGAAAGACAGATTAGGGAGAATTTCCCTTCACAAATTGCTGATTGAGAAATTTATTGTAAAACATCCACTAAGGCTGCCTGTGGGCCTTACAAAGGTTATAGGCCCCGTAAGCACAACCCTACTGACACAAGTTCAGCCATGCGGCACCCTGAGAACTTGGATATAAAACACACATCTTACCTACTACAAGAGCAAGGAGTATGTTCATTTTATTTTCACCTTAAAAATTAGGCCAAATTGGGCTCGGCAGCGTGGCCTAGTGGCTAAGGTCCTCGCCTTGATCTCATATGGCTGCTGGTTCTAATCTCGGCAGCTCCACTTCCTCTCTGTCTCTCCTCCTCTCAGTATATCTGACTTTGTAATAAAAATAAAATAAATCTTTAAAAAAAATTAGGCCAAATTAATTTTAACTGTAAAATTTTTTTTTAAGATTTATTTTTTATTACAGGGTTAGATAAACAGAGAGAGAGGAGAGACAGAGAGGAAGATCTCCCATCTCATGATTCACTCCCCAAGTGAGCGCAACGGCCAAAGCTGTGCCGATCCAAAGCCAGGAGCCAGGAACTTCCTCCGGGTCTCCCACATGGGTGCAGGATGCCAAGGCTTTGGGGAGTCCTCGACTGCTTTCCCAGGCCACAAGCAGGGAGCTGGATGGGAAGTGGAGCTGCCTTTAACATTACATTTTATTTACCTGGAGCTCTTCCTGCAGCCTCCAGACACTCCACCCCCCAGGGCCCTTGTGGTGAGGCCCTCTTCTCCTCAATGCCTTCCTCAGCTCACCCCACTGAGACCCCTCATCCTGCCGGAATGGGTCATCTGGGTTACTAGGCAAGCTTCTCAACCAGGCCATGCCCCATCACTGCCTGGCATAAGGCCATCAGGCGACAAGTGGCACAGCAGCATCAATCTTCGCTGACGTCTCAGCCAGCCTTTCTGCCTACTCCAGGCCCGAAGAGTGGGGCCCACAGGGCACCAGCGGGCACTGTCCATGCAGTGTGCACCCCCTGCAGCCATGGGCAGGACAGCACTCAGAGCAGGATCAGGGTCAGCCATCTCACTGTCCCTCAGTGCTCCCCGCCCTCTCACCTGTCTTGTGTGGGGACCTCTGACCCCTTTGCTCTGCGAACATGCCCCCCAGTCAACAGGGTTAGGCCATTGCAGGGGCGGTGAAGTGCTAGAACTGTGAGAATGTAAAACGTGCAGTAGCTCAAAGAGTTCAGGGGCACCCACAGCACTGGGCAACCCAGCACCTTACTAACACAGTGTGCCACCTCACCTCCTCCCTAGGCCAGGGCCAAACTGAGCAGCCACACCCGGGCTGCAGGTGGCCATGACCTCACCTCCCAGAACATGCGGACCCATTTGATTCTCCGGGCCCTCCAAGAGGCACAGTTACTAGATGGGAAGGGTCCAGGTTCCTAAATTAAACAAAACTGGATACCCACCACCACATTTTGACGGCAAAGGATAAGCTTTTATTGGGCTAAACCATGGAAACCTGGGGCTTCCCAGTGGCTCTGTGTAAGCTGGCTTGCATCGCCCAATAGCAGCCATTTTATCATGTTCAGGTGACGGGGCCCTGTGACGGGGGCTGCAGTCAGCCTCCCCAAGCCCCTTCACGAGTGAAGAACTCACTTCCCATGACACAATGGTCATGCAGAGAAAGTCCGCACTTGCCAGCCCTGCACAGGGAACACCTGACTGAAGAGCATTCTGAGCAACCCAGGACATGGCCTTTCCTGGGCCAGTCCTCATCTGATGACTGGGGACTAGTCAGGAGGAACTCTGAGGGCTTTTGGCTGCTCATATAACTCAGACAGGGCCCCCAGAGTGACATCTCCATGAGTAGACGGAGGCCTCCATGGAGACAGAATCACGGCTGGCCTCTCCCTCTGTGGGGGCCTGTTCCTGGCCCTTCCTTGGCAGGGCTGCGGCTTCCGTGCACTGCTTACACACTAACCTTCCACCCAGAGCTGCTTCACTGGCTCTCACCGATTCACCATGTACCCTTGGTGCAGCATCAGGGTGCCCCCCTCTGCTGCAGCAGGTGGCATGGATACCACACTTCCTAACCAGAAATCAACAACATCACAGTGATATAAAAACCATTAAGACTAGATTCACAGAGGCTAGTGAGTCAAGCAGGTAAGACACCAATGTTCCATAGCAGAGTGTCTAGGTACCATTGTTGGTTTCAGCTCCGGACTCCAGCTTTCTGCTAACATGGACTTCCAGGAGGCAGCAATGATGGCTCAGGAACCAGGTCCCAGTCACCCATGTCAGAGACTGGAGTTCTTAGCTCCTGACTTTGGCTCAGGCACTGCAATCATTTGGGGAGTCAGCCAACTGATGGAAGAACTCTCCCTCTCTCTCCCGCCACTTCTCAAAATACAAACAAAATCACCCAGACTCTCGGCAAAAATTCAGAATGTATTATGCTACTAAAACTAATTATGTGGGCCCTGGCACAATGGCTCAACTGGCTAATCCTCCCCCATCAAGCACTGAGAACCCATCTGGGCACCAGTTCATGTTTCAGCTGTTCCACTTCCCATCCAGCTCCCTGCTTGTGGCTTGGGAAGGCAGTCAAGGACGGCCCAAAGTCTTGGGATCCTGCACCCATGTGGGAGACCTAGAAGAAGCTCCTGGCTCCTGGCTTCAGATTGACTCAGCTCTGGCTATTGCAGCCACTTGGGGAGTAAACCAGAAGATGGAAGATCTCTCTTTCTGTCTCTCCTTCTCTCTGTAAATTTGGCCTGTCTTTCCAATTAAAAAATAACAATAATTACAGAAATTACAAGTAGGGGGCTCAGCATAACACAACACTGAGAACTGAACCTGTATTCTCTCACTGAATGAAATACCCGTTCACAGAGAAGAAATGAATTCTCCAAAGTCAGAGAGCCAGGATTCAGCACTGGGTGAGGCAGAGTCCAAAGTCCCAAAAGGCAGAATGAGAGCGAGCAAGCGGCGGGTGGGGGGAGAAAGAAAATGCATTGATCTTACATACACTGGCTCATTCTCCAAACTGACTCCAACAGTTGGGGATAGGCCAAGCTGATGTCAAGAGCCAAGGGCTTCTTTCAAGTCTCCCATGTTGCTGCAGGGGCTCAAGCACTAGGGTCATCCTCTGTTGCTTTCCCAGATACATTAGCAGGGAGCTGGGTTGGAAATGGAGTAGCCAGGACTCGAACACTATACAGGCCACCAGTGCTGCAGGCAGCACTTCAACCTGCAGTTCCATAATACCAAAGCTTCAACCCTGCAGGGGTCCTAACAACTTGCATTGCGGCACTCTCACATCCTGTAGCTAGTCCATCTGGTATCTGTGCGGGGGAGGGGAGGAGAGGGAATGTGCCTAGTCTCCTCCCCTGCCTCCACACCTTCCCCCTCTGAAGACTCAGACCCAGGTGCTGCTCTCCAGGTGCACTCAGGCCTGCCACTACTACTGCTCCTGCGAATTGACCAGAAGTGACATCCAGTGCAGGCGTATCCTGTGACGTTCAAAAGGTTCTCCTGCCCTCTTGTGGCTCGGGGTGACTGCTGCACCCATGGCACCACCAGAAAGCTCTGGGTGCCAAGAGCTGACAGCCAAAAATGGAGCTTTATTAACTTGAAAATTTGTCTTTGCCATCTCTTCTCTGCTAGCTGTTTACAGTAAGAAAACTCATAATAAAATAATTGAATATTATAGTTCAGGGAAAACAATTGAATATTGTAGCTCAGTATTCTAATAATGATAATGGTATCAGCCACATCCATTCTGATCAATGACAAAAGCAGAAAACATTTAAACCCAAAAGAAACTCCTCATCCTTGTAGCTGACAGCTAATGACACACACTAGATGTCTTGCAGTACACAGAGTTTCTGCACTTTTCAGGTGCAGAGCACTTAGTGCATGGGAAAATCAGCATCTCCCACTTACTGGTGAGCACCTGAGTGGTTCCACATCTTTTATATTAAAAGCAAAGCTACAGGGACAGTACTGTGATGTACCAGATCAAACTGCCACCTGCAGTGATGGTTTCCCATTTGGTTGCTAGTTCAAGCCCTGATTGTTCTACCTCTCATTCAGATTCTCACTAATGAGCCTGGGAACAGCAGCAGAAGACGGTCCAAATGCTTGGGTCCCTGTCACCCATATGGGAGATCACGATGGAGTTCAAGGTTCCTGGCTTTAACCTGGCCCCAACCTGGGCCATTAAAGCCATCTGGAGACAGACCAACCAGCAGAATCTCTCTCTTTCCGACACACACCCCTCCTGTCACTCAGTCTTTCAAAACAACTCTTAGAACAAAATAAATACTGTGAAGGTAGGAACTTGGCCCATTTTGTCCATTCTGGTCTCCCTTTCAGTGACCAGTATTCCTCCCAAAACGCAACCAGTATCATTAATTCTGGGCTTTGGGTTCTCAGGGTTATCTCATGCACATGTATATAACTGAGATATAGTGTGCATGCTCCCATATGTACAAGCATGAGCATCCACACATGTGCCATGTCCCCATCTCCTTCTAGAACTTGGGCCCTGAGAGGAAGTCCATTTAAGGGGAGGCTATCAAGCAGGAGCCTTCCCAACAGATAAAACAGCTGCCCTAGACACTTCCCAGCCTGTAGTCGAGCTCTATGCCAGACAGCTGGAGGAAGCTCACAGGGAAAGATCAGAACAAAAGTGCTCCTACCCAGCCTCACGGCTTCCAGAAGGTCTCATGAGCAGTCATGTGATTAACTCAAAGAGACCAGTGTCCGAGGAAGGTCTTTGGTGGCTGTGGTTACCTATCTTTGAAAGGTTTGTTCTGCTGATTAATTTTTTTTAAAGATTTGATTTATTTGTTGGAAAGGCAGATACACAGAGAGGAAGAGAGAACGAGAGGAAGATCTCCCCTCTCATGATTCACTTCCTAAGTGATCACAACGGCCGGTGCAGCGACGATCCAAAGCCAGGAGCTAGGAACTTCCTCCAGGTCTCCCACGCGGGTGCAGGAACCCTAGGCTTTGGGCCATCCTCGACTGCTTTCCCAGGCCACAAGCAGGGAGCTGGATGGGAAGTGGAGCTGCTAATATTAGAACTGGCACCCATGTGGGATCCTGGCGCATTCAAGGTGAGGACTTTAGCTGTGAGGCCACGCCGCTGGGCCCTGTTGATTAATTTTTGTTGTTGTTTTGGTGTTGGTGGCTTTTTGTTTGTTTTCCTATTTTAGGATTCATTTACTTTTTTTTCAAAAAGCTATAATGAGAGGAGGAGTAACATATCTTTCATCTGTTGTTGCATTTCCCAAATGGTTGCAACAGCCAGGGATAGGCCAGGTGACAGCTAGGAGCCAGGAGCTTTGTCCAGGTGTCCCATGTAGATATAGGTATCCAAACACTGTGTCGTTAGCGGATACTTTCCCAAAAAGTAAGCAGGAGTGAACAGAAGTAGAGTAGCTAATTCATGAACTGGCACCCATTTAGAATGCCAGTGTTGTAGGCTGCAGTTAACCCACTATGCTACAACATAATTTCTTAATGGTAATCAAGTGCTCAGGTCACATTCACCTCTATGATTATCTGAACAAAAGCTTTCTTTTAAGTTAACTTACAAAGTGAGAAGATCACAGATACACGTGGGACACGTTCGGGGTGGAGAGGCTCTGGAGGGGAAGGATGGGAGAGAAGGAAATGTTCTGCCTTGCATTCTGCCAGTCTTCATATGATCTTGGGTAGGGGAGTAGTTTTATGATTTCCAGTGTGAAGTAAGTACTGGGGGAGGGGGTCACAGATTGACAAGCAGGTGGGATTTACAAAGAGTAAAGCTAGCTACCTACCTGTCCCATTCCTCCTTAGAGATTACTGACTCTTACTCTGAGCGTTGCTGCAAGGTTCTGAAGGTACACATTCATCACATATTCTGTAGTTATTTCCTGCTGATTAGGGACACAGGACATGCCTATGACGGGTCCAGAACGCTCCATCTCATCTAATGGATCTCTCTTATGAGCCAGAGAACTTCTACTCAGTGCCAGTGACTCAGTCCCCCACATCTGCCTCGTTACTCTGAGATGTATTGTTCACTTCCTTGCACAGCAGTCAGCAATGCAGGAGGTCTAATCATGCAAGCTGTGGCTCAAGGCCAGGGCTTACACCCACGGGTCCTGGTCCCTGAAGTCAGAGAGCCTGAGGCCATCATGAGATGAAAGGGACATGCTGCTTGCTGATGCCAAAAGCCACTGGTGGGCCTCCCCCAACAGCAAGTGCTGCAGCCTGGCACAGGGAGTCCCAATGGCCTGGTCCAGCCCACTCCCAGCCCTGGCATTCAGATGTACCAGGGAGTACACTGACCTGGCCTGGGGAAGCCCCCTAGTTCTCCTGCCCTGTCTGCCCCCAGCCCTGGCACTCACTGGCAGGTGCAATGACCTACCCCAGGGAAACCCTGTAGGAGCCTGCCTGGCTCAACATCAGCCCCAGCTCGTGCCTGCACCGGAGGGTGCAGCAGCCCAGCCCAGGGACAACCATGGTGCTTTCTCGGCCCTCCTTGTCTGATCTCCCCCAGCCCCAGCTCTCATACATGCTGGCAGGTGCAGCAACCTGACCCAGTGATGTCCATGATCGTAGCTCTGGATACATCAAAACCCTCAACAGCTTCCACCCTAGCCCATGGACCCTGGCCAATAGGAGATGGTGGTCCACCTGCCCCTAACAGATCTAACATTAACAGAGAACTATGCTGGCACATTGGCATAGTTAACACAGAGCTGGCACAAATCAGGCCCAGAATGCCTGCCAGCTAGTGGACGCTTTTCTTCCAGCAGTGTTAACACATGCCAAGGCACAATGCAACCTAAGCTGTGGCAGCTGGGGCTAATCAAAATCTTAGAGTTGGCTATCTAAAGTTGTGAGGTTACTATACAGCCAAGGAAGCTTCAAGCCCAGCAAGTCCTAAATCCTGAATCCCAAACCCCCAGCTCCTGGAACTGACCTGTTCAGCCCCCAAGGACATTCTTCTCCTGCCTATCCTGACGTAGTCCAGACAGGTAATGGTAAAGGAGGGCTAGCCTATCAGCCTGTCAGCCTCCCTGAGCACCCACCAACCCACTCTGTCTCTACTGATGTGCCTGTTTGCAACATTTAAAGTTGCACACTATGAGGTCTCCTGTGCATGGCTTCTTCCACTGGGCACAATGCTTTCAAGAGTGACCCGTGCTGGGGAGCATGCAGCAGGACCTCACTCCTGCTGTGACTCCACTGCAGGGATGGGGCATGTCTGACTTAGGCATTCAAGCTCATGCGTGCTGGGTTCTCCCCATTTCCTGGCTGCCCATGAGCAATACTGCTCTCAACATTTGTGTACTAGTTCTGCGGCAGACACATGTTTTCATTTCTCCTGAGTTTAGGCGGAGGAGTGGAAGAGCTGGGTCAAGCGGCGGCTCTAGGTTTATCACTACAGATGTGTGGGACTGTTTTCCAGAGGGACTGTGCCATCTTCCATTCCCATTGTGCATGAGGCTGCTAATTTCCACACACCCTCACAACACTGGTCGCAGGGGTATGCAGAGTCTTGCTCTAGTCCTGATTTGAATTTTATCTTGTGGCTGAAAAAAAAAATTGCTTCCCTGGAAGTGAGGAACTCATTCCGTTCATTTCTGAGACAGGGTCTGCTGAAGCCCCGTGTCTCGGTGCACATGGCTTGCCTGCCAGGCAGTTTTTCAAGTACAAACAGTGCTCTCCCAAAGGAGCAGCTGCAGAACAAGCATTCGAGTGCTCTTCCTCAGGCCAACAGCGAAGGGCGGGTGACGGGGCTCTCTGCAGCTTCCCACTTCAGCCCAACAATTGCAAGAAAATGGTGTCTGGAGCACTCAAAACTGAATGCTTAATGAAATTAAATTTGTTTCACCAACATTCCTACAGAAAATGGTTTTGTTTTGTTTTGTTTTGTTTTCTGTCTCATGGCAGTGACACCCAGTGCAGGTTAGCATCTCTGCTTTGATGAGCACCAACAGCCAGAAGTCTCACCTGCCCATCACTGGGTGGCACCAGTGCAGATAGCAACACACTGCCACGAGTAACCACATCGTATTATTAAGCCAGAGAGGCTGTGGCCCGAATGGTGACCACGGCTACAGAGATCAGCTCTCTGATCCACTCAGATATTACACTTCACAAGCGCCGCAAGCCTTGTTCAAACCACCCATGCATTCGGCTTTCTGCTCCACTGTTGTTTGGCCTCTTTGGTGCTCCTGCTTTCACTTCTTTCTCATTAAATTTGTCTGTTACAACTTTAACCTACTGAGCCACAATACCCACCCTCTGTTTTGTTAGTTTTTGTTTTAAGATTCATTTTATTTTGATTAGAAAGGCAGATTTACAGAGAGAAGGAGAGACAGAGAGAGGTCCTGCAGAGAGAGAGGTCTACTGGTTCACTCCCCAAGTGGCCCCAACGGCTGAAGTAGGGCCAATCTGAAGCCAGGAGCTGCCTCCAGCTCTCCCACGCACGTGCAGGGTCCCAAGGCTTTGGGCCATCCTCCTCTACTTTCCTAGGCTACAAGCAGGGATCTGGATGGAAAGTGGAGCAGTCAGGACATGAACCGTTGCCCATGTGGGATCCGAGCGCTTGGAGGTAGAGGATTAGCCAGTTAATCCATCACGCTGGGCCCCACAGTTTTTAACTTTGAAAGTTATTTTATTTATTCGAAAGTCAGAGTTATAGAAAGATCATCTATCCGCTGATTCACGCCCCAGATGGTCACATGAGGGCTGAATTATCCAGGAGCAACGAGCTTCCCTTGGGTTTCCCAAGCAGGGACCTAAGCACTCAAGCCACCTTCCACTGCTTTTCCAGCCACATTAGCAGAGAGCCAAATAGGAAGTGGGGCAGCCAGGGCTCAAATCAACGTTATTATATGGGACGCCAGCACTGCAGATACTAGCTTAACCCACAGGCAGTAGCCTAACGGCGGTCTCTGTCAGTTCCTAAGTTATGGGCCTTCCATATTCCCTATTACTGTAGTGATCAGTCTAAAAATCTTACCTGTATATTTAACTTAACAAAGTTTTGAGTTTATCAATATATTTAACTGTCCTGAAAAGCAATATAAGAAAGATGAAAGATATTTTAACTCAACACAAATTTTACACAATCTTTTCCCCAGTCTGGTCAGCTGCTTCTGTAGAACTGGAACCCACAGACCCAGAAACCCGACAATGTGCTTTTACGTCCAGCTTCTCTCAATCGCCCTGATTATTTTGAAGTACATGTATGTTATTGCGTGGATTAGTATTTCATTCATTTCAACAGATGTCACAGTTTATCCATTTACCTACTGATGAATCTGTGTTGTTCTACATGTTGGCTACCACAAATAAACATCCTAAAAACATTCCCACCAAGTCTGCATGGGTCTATGCTGTCATTTCTCACAGACTTCAATGGATAAAGGTGTTAGGTGAATGCTCAATCTTCAAAATAATTGTCCAACTTTTTCAAATCACTTGTATCATTTCACACGCCTCTCTCTGGTGTACAAGTGTTGTGGTTGCCAGTATGCGATGCTGTCTGTCTCGTGGTTGAATCATGCTAAGCATTCCTCTCAAGTACTTACTTGCCACCTGAAAATCTACACTGGTAAGGAATCCACTTGCATCTGCTTCGGAGGGTAAGAGTTGTTTACATATTCGAAAATACAAGTTCTTTGTGGCATTTGTGCTGCATAATTTTCCCCTAGTCGGAGACTCTATGATGGACTATGTCAATCAGTGGACTTTGCGCCAGCCTCATTGCACCTGGATTGCTGCTGATGGTATGTTGGAGCTTTTAACTGAGCGGGATGATACTCTGCTGGCTCTGCCTTCAGACCAGAGGGGGTCTCCCTAAGAAGGTGTTGAACTTGACTGGACAATAGGACGCTGGACTATATGTTTGTTATATGCTTGCAATGAGGGAATCCCAAATGAACTTGAGCTGTGGTTATGCAACAAGGTGGAGGAATCCACCATGTGGGGAGGGTTTGGGGAAGGGTGGGGAGAATCCCAGTACCTATGAAACTGTCACGTAATACAATGTAATTAATGTATAAATTAATTTTTAAAAATGCAAAATTTTAAAAAATGCAAAAAAAGAAAAAAATTTCCCCTAGTCTATGGTTTGCCTTTAAATTGTTTTGAAGGTTTGTGGGGCTGGTTCTGTAGAAGCATGGCTAAAGCTGCCATCTGCAGTACGTGCATGCCATACAGGTGTTGGTTTGAGTCCCAGCTGTTCCACTTTCAATCCAGCTCCCTGCTAATGTGCCTTCTCTGTCTTTCAAATAGGCAGAGATACAGAGACAGAGAGGGAAAAACATTCCATCTCCTGGTTCACTCCCCGACTGGCTAAAACAGCCTGTGAAAGGTCACACTAAAGCCAGGAACCTAGAATTCCACCAGGTCGACCATGTGAGTGGCAGGGGACTAGGCAGGTTGGCCACTTTCCACTACCTTCCCAGGTGTATTCACAAGAAACTGAATCAAAAGTGGAGCAGCTGGGACTTGAGCCAGTGCCCATGTGGGAAACTAGAATTTTGGTATTTGGGGAAGAGCAAATGTTTTTATTTTCAAAGGATCCAATTCATTAGCTTTTTCTTATACTCTGTTTAAGAAATCTGCCAAACTCAAGGTCACAGAGATTTCCCTCCTACATTTTGAGTTTTGTAGTTTTAACTCTATTTAGACAAATCACTCATTTCAAATTTTATGTTGAGAAATAAGAGTCAAGATCCATTTCTGCGTGTTTTTGTGCAACTATTTATTGGGAAGATACTTTCAATATTCAATATACTTTTTCCACTGCATTGCCTCGGCACCTTTGTCAAGAATCAACTAACCATGCACGTGTGGATGCATTTCTGGACTCCGTTTTCTGTCTCACTGACTGTCATGTTTGTCTTTTTACCAGTACCACTCCATCAGCTTTGAAAGCAGGAAATACACATCCTCCAACCTTGCTTTTTCTTTTCCCAGGCACAAAAATCAAATCAAACACTGTATAATGACATTTATATGTGGTTCCTTAGGGTGGTACAGCTAGATCCATGGTGGCCATTTTGCACCCTAGAGACCTTCTCTCTTGTACTTAGAGAGCCATCCTCCTGTCCACCAACAGGCAAATACACAGGACAATCCAGTGACCTGCAAGGAACCCTCCAGAAAGTAACATACATCAACTCGTAAATTTTATTCTCCGTTCACTGTGTCCCTCCCCTACAAAGGTAATCTTTACACTGTTCAACGTGTATGCTGGTTTATGTTTTTTAAGATTTATTTTCGTTGCAAAGTCAGATATAGAGAGAGGAGAAGAGACAGAGAGAAAGATCTTCCATCCGTTAATTCACTCCCCAAGTGCCCGCAATGGCCGGTGCTGAAGCAATCCAAAGCCAGGACCCAGGAATCCCCTCCAAGTCTCCCACACGGGAACAGGGTCCCAAGGCTTTGGGTCATTCTCAACTGGTTTCCCAGGCCACAAGCAGGGAGCTGGATGGGAAGCCAAGCTGTTGGGATTAGAACCAGTGCCCATATGGGATACCGGTGCATTCAAGGCAAGGACTTTAGCCACTAGGCCACTGCATGAGGCCTGGTTTATGTTCTTTTAATACATGTATTTTTATATAATTTTTCTTCTTAGCTTTATTAAAAATTTATGTATAGTAAAACTGTATTACTTTAAGTGATACAATTTGAAGAGTGTTGACAGTTGTACACACTGTGAAGCCAATAACACAATCAAGATATAGGCCATTTCTGTCCATCTTAAGAACTTCCCGGGCCCGGCGGGCGTGGCCTAGCGGCTAAAGTCCTCACCTTATACACACCAGGATCTCATATGGGAGCTGGTTCTAATCCCAACAGCTTGGCTTCCCATCCAGCTCCCTGCTTGTGGCCTGGGAAAGCAGTTGAGGACAGCCCAAAGATTTGGGACCCTGCACCCGCATGGGAGACCTAGAAGAGGTTCCTGGTTCTCGGCTTTGGATTAGCGCAGCACCAGCTGTTGCGGTCACTTGGGGAGTGAATTAATGGATGGAAGATCTTCCTCTCTGTCTCTCCTTCTCTCTGTACATCTGACTTTGTAATAAAAATAAATAAATCTTAAAAAAAAAAAAGAACTTCCTGAATCCGGCACAATGGCTCAGTGGCTAAATCGTTGCCTTGCATGTGCCAGGATCCCACATGGGCTTTGGTTCATGTCCTGGCTGCTCCACTTCCCATCCCTGTTCGTGGCCTGGGAAAGCAGCAGAGAAGAGCCCAAAGTCTGGGGATCCTGTACCCAGTCTGTGGGAGACCTGGAGGAAATTCCTGGTTCTCAGCTTTGGATCTGCTTAATTCCAGCCACTGTAGCCGCTTGGGGAGTGAACCAGCAGACAACAGATCTTCCTGTTCTCTTTGCAATACATCCTTCCCTTCCCTGTCAACATGTGCCTTTTGTGTTTCTTTTGCTCAGAAAGATGAGCTGGGTTTTCATACATGATGCTGTATTGTGCTTGTTCCCTGTATAGTGCTGAATAGTAACTCTATTACACAAATACACAACACTGTGCTCATCCTTCATTTGCTGATACACACTTGGGTTATTTCCAGTTTGGGAACTACTGGGAGGTCAAAGAGCTGTTACCAGCACTCTCACACAGGTCTTTAGGTGGACAAATGCTCACACTGATATCATGTGAATGTGGAGGACGTTTGTCCTAGCAGGCAAGCCACTGTGGCTGGGATGCCCACATCATCACGTCAGAGTGCGGCAGCTCAAGTCCGGGGCTCCATTTCTGACTCTGTGCTGACTCATATATCTACTTTCAAAAGGTCTTTTCAAACTCATTTTGCAATGTTCCATTTGTTTCTTTCTTGGATCTGTAAATCCATGTGTTTTTCAAAAAATTATGGAAGTTTTAGCTATTATTCCTTTAAATTACCTTCTTGTCCAATGCTCACACTAAGTTTATTTAGTCATTTTTACTTGAAAGGAAAAGCCAGACATCTACCTACCAGTTCACTGCCCAAATAACCGTAATAGCAAGGGCTGGACCAAGCTGAAGTCAGGTGCCAGGAGCTCCATCCAGGTCCTCCACATGGGTGGTAGAAGCTCGTGTACAGACACAGCAGCAGGAAAAGCCAAGTCAGAAGCAGGACCCAACCCCAGACAATCTGATGCGACATGTAGGTATACCAAGCAGTGACTTAGCATGCTGTGCCACAATCCCCCCTCCAATTCTCTGATGTTATCCCACGGGTCCCTGGGACTTTATTCATATTTCTTCTATATTTTTTGTATGTTCAAATTGGATATTTTCTATTATAATCTCTTTAAATTCATTGAGTTCTATTATATCCAAGCTAAGTGAAATCAACACTTCAGTTACTACACTTTTCAGTTCTAGAATGTGTATTTGGTTCTCTTAAATTTCATTTATCTGCTGAGACTAATTATTGTTCAATGCATTGACTTTTTTGAAAGCATTTTTATCCCCAGCTGTAAGTAACAGCCTAGCTACCTTTACCTAGGCAAGTGTTGTTACACTGCTAGAGGAAAAGCAGCCAACAGGTAACAGGCATTCTGGACCTGATTAATGCCAAATTTCCGTTAACTATACCAGTATGCCAGCAAAGCTGTTTGTTTGTTTGTTTAAAGATAAGTGGGGAAGACAGGGAACTACAGACCAGGACATGCCACCCCAACCCCCACCCAGAGTGTGGAGGGCAGAGTGGTTGCAGATTATCTGGGAAAGAGGTATGGGGACATATTGGAGTAGGATCTGCTAAGGGCATGTTTGACAGGGAAGGAATGATTTCTGGGATCTTCCACGAATCAGGCCACTGCACTCACAGGTAGGCAAGGGAGCTGAGATAGAGTGGTTTAGAGGGGGAAAACCAGAGCGCATGTCTGGATCAGGCACCTGAACATGTGGAAGACCAGGGCTGGCCTAAATAGCATTACCCACCACCTGCTGGCACTTGCAAAAGCTGGAACTAGGGGCATGCCTGGCTATACTAGGTGGTGGTTAATCACCTGTGAGTGTCAAAGCAGAGAGTGGGCTATGTCAGGCTGGACTGTAGCACCCATCAGAACACAAGAGAATTGGATCTGGGGGCAGATTCTGTAGGGTAATTATGGGCTTGCCACTGTGGGACTGCAGCACCTGCCAGTTCACACAGAACTGAGGGTGGTGACAGGCTGTGCCGAGCTGGACCAAGGAACTCACCTGACAGAAACCCACCTGACTGACGCAGGGACTGGAACTGGGAAAAGGCCGGTGGGGCCAGGCTGCAGCACCCACTCACACATGCAGGGGCGAGATGGAGGGCAGACCGTGCCACGCAGGGCCGCTGCCCCTGCTGGCACACAGGAGATCCAGAGCTGGGAGCAGGCCTGCTAGGAGAACTTGAGAAACATCCCTACTAGTCCACAGCTCCCTTCGGAGAGCACAGGACCCAGACCTGGGACCGACACAGGCCAAGCCAAGCAAGGCTGTAGCACTTTCAGCATTTGTGTGAGCCAGGTCAGGGGATAGGCTGGGCTGTGCCAAGTCATAGCACCCACTGGCACACACAAGAGCCAGAAAAGGGTGTGGGCCATGCCAGGCTGGGTCGAAGCACCTGCCACCACATGTAAGACTCAGGGCTGGGAATGGGCCTGGTAGGGGAACTCTGGAGACTGCTAGGCTGCAGCTCCCACTGGTGAGTGTGAAAACTGGAACTGCAGTCAGAGCGAGCTGGGCAAGGCTGCAATATCCATTAGCATGAATGCAGGCTAGGTCTGGGCGTAAGCCAAACTGGGCTGGGTAATAGTACCCACTGGTGCTTGTGAGAGCCAGAATGGGTGTGGGACAGACCGGGTTAGGCCATGGCACCCTCTGGGTCAAACAAGAGCTGGCTCTTTAGTGGGTCAAGCTGGGCTAGGCTATGGCACCCATCAGCGAGAGCCAGAAGGGGAACAGGCCAGTTGGGCTAGGCTGCAGTACCCAACGGTGAGTGCCAAGACTGGGGGTCAGCCATGTCAGTCTAGGCAACAGCACCTGTCAGTACATGAAGCACCTGGGGCTGAGAAGAGGCCTGGCAGGGGAACTTGGGGAAATCCCTGCTGGGCACGGCTCCTGTTGGCAAATATGAAAGCTGGGGCTGGGAGCAGGCTAGACCAGAATAGGCTGTAGCACCTGTTGGCACATGTGTGAGCTGGGTCTAGGGGCAGGCCGGGCAGGGTCAGTCCACAGCACATATTGGCATAAGTGAAAACCAGGTCAGGGTGCAGGCCAGACCAGGTTGGACCACAACACCTTCCAGTTCACATGAGGGCTGGGGGTGGGCCTAACTCAGCTCGACTAGGCTGCTGCACCCACCAGTGACAACTGGGACTGGGGGTGGGCCAGGATAAGCCAGGCTGTGGCAACTGCTGCTAAGTGCCAAGACTGGGGGCAGACCATTCCAGACTGAAACACAGCACCTGCTGGCACACACAAGACCCAGGGCTGAGAGCAGGTTTGGTAAGGGAACTTTAGGGACTCCCTTGCTGAGCTGCTGCTTCCACTGGTGAGCAAGAGAGCTAGGACTGGGTGTGGGACAGGCTGGGCTAGGCTGCTGTTTCCACTGGAGCCAGAATGGTTATAGGCCAACTAAGCTAGGCTGCAGCAGCAACTGGCAAATGCTAGGAATAGACCACAGTACTGCCACAGGTTGGACTGGCAAGTACAAGATCCGGGGTTGGGAACATGCCTGGTAGGAGATTGTGGGCACTTCCCCACTTGGCTATACCTATTGCTGATGAGCATGAGAACCAAGACTAGGGATGGGCCAGCCTGGACAGGCAGGAGCACTTATCAGGATTCATGGGGGCCAGGTCTATGGGTCAGACTGAGCTAAGCTGCAGCTAAGGTATGCATGGCAACTGGATGGCATGTGGGCTAGGTTGGGCAAGCCCACAGAGAGGCTGGCACGTGCAAAAACCAGGGCTGGGGACAGGTCTGTATTTTGGGGGTCCTGATGGTTATGTATGAGGACCGAATCTATGTTGAGCTGGCTGGGTTGGGCTGCAGCACCCAGTGGTTTGTGTGATATGAGGCTGAAGCAGAACTGACCAAGCTACATCCATTGGTTATGTGCATTGGCTGGTGCAGCTGACAAAACAAATCTGACCCTGCACCAGTTGGTACACATCAAAGTCTGAGATCACCTTAGGAGAAGTTTCTTGGACCGCTGGACTCAAACCCTGGCCACAGAGAAAATCAGAATTTTCTGACCTTGGAGTACATGTATCCGGACTGGGACTCCTCAGTTGCTGATGCCCATGCAGCAGACAACATACCCAGATACAAACAGGCGACATGATGGCCAGCAGGGGACACTGACTGCCTCATCACAGGATAGAAAACTGAACAGGCTGGACAATTCTCCTGGTCAAGCTTTATGGCATGTTACTGGGTCTGTGGATGCACTAATGTGGACTTTGTCAACCAGTAGATCTTAGAAAGATTTTTTTCAACCCTAGAGCAAGGAAACTGACTAACTGCTTCTCAGGGCTATTGAAACCACAAGTAATACCCTTGGAACATTCTTCCCCACATGGGGTCTCTAGGGCATCATCAAAGGACCAGCCCCAATTCCCGGGTGCTGACGTGATTTAACAGCAAGGAGCAGCCCTCTCCCCTCCTCCCCCACAGACACAGAAGAAGAAGAAAAGATAAAGACATGTGTGCCACCCATCGTCCTCCGTAACTGACACTCTCCACCCTAATCAGAGGTCCACATGGGCACAAATCCCTCAATTACGTAAATAATATGAAAATTAAATTGAAAAAATAATAAATTTTTTAAAAAGTGTTTTTAAATTACTATTTGAAAGGCGGAGTGACAGGGAGAGACAGAGATCTTCTTCCATCCACTGGTTCACTCCTCCTTATCCCTCCCACAGCCAGGGCAGTGTACAGCTGAAGCCAGGAGTCGGGCACTCAGTCCAGGTCTCCCACATGAGTGGCAGGACCGAGAGAGCTGGGGCCTCCCAGGTGCAGCCGCAGGAAGCTAGTCACTAGCACCTCAGTCAGCCCAAGCAGCAGCTTAACCCTCAACACCATAACACCTGCCCTGCTACTTCTACCTCGCTAGATGTGTTCACCCATTTTGTTTTCTGTATGTTCCGCTGGGACCTTCTTACCCACAGACTGGGTGTTTTTTCCCTTGAACATGAATTCTGTTTTCCTGTTACACACCTTTACTTTTTATTGATCACTAGACACTTTGAATAGGACACAGAAAGTTATGAAAATCATGATTTTCCCTCAAAGACGGCTGGTCTACCATTTCAGCGAGTAGTTCAATTGCTACGATCACCCTGAACTCGTGCAGTCCTGATTTTATGCTTAGTTATGGTGTATACAGGGAAAGCCCATTGAGTTTTTGAACCCTTTGACTTGGTGGGACTTAAACTCCCAAAGTCTGTCTTGCCATTGTCTAAAAAAGGACTTGCCACTTTCTTATCATTGGGGGCAGTCTCCCTAGACCACAAGCCAGACATGCCAGCCTCCATTTTATTTTTAAGATGAAAAACTTATATTATAATATCCTTTGTCTATTAAGCTCAATTTTACCTGCATTTTCCTAATATCAAACTGGTTTCTAGTTACTTGTAGATGGTATTCTGCAAAGCAATCACATCAGTAATGCATATTTTATAATTTCTCTGTCTGTACTCATGTAAATATGGGCACAATAACACGAACACAGTTGCTGTAATTGATAAATGCAGTAGCATTAATTTTTAAAGGTCCCATAACACAAAAAATTAATTTCATGAAAGATTCACTTTAATGTATTAATAAAAAACGAATATGATCTAGAATTAATAAATTAAAATATGCAAAAAGCTAGGGTAGCTGTTTAGGACAGCAGGTAAGACAGACTTTGGATCTTGACATCCCACACCTGAGCACTGGAGCTCCAGCTCCGCTTCCTAGTCCAGCTTTCTGCTGATGGGGCCTGAGAGAGGCAGCAGAGGACAGTCTGAGGACCTGGGTGATGCCACCCACATCTGAGACCTGGGCTCGGTCCTGGGTCCCTGGCTGCTGCGGGCATTTGGGGAACAGATGGCATGATTCTCTACACAGTCAGATAAATAAAATATGTATTTTTAAACACCTTGAGCCTCTTTCCCATAACCATGTAGGAACTTCAACAGGTAACCAGAGTCAGTTATCAACATCGCTAAGAATCAAGAGAAAATAAAGCTAATGACATTTGCTTGTCAGACAAGGGGATGCCCTTGCCGCTGCTGAGAGGCATCGCAGTCTACGTGAGGGAGCCCCTCAGAAGTCTCAGCCGCCACGCCTATAACCAACACAGCCAGGAGGATCAAATGTGATCATGAACTTCCTGTTATAGCACAGACACACAGCAACACTCAAGAAACTACCCTTCTCATTTATCATCAGCATCGCCATCAAGATACTAAAAAAACACCTGCCCCGGTCACAGGGTGGTCACCTGGGTGGGAAGCTCCTTCGGGTGGCCGATCCTGGAGGGAGGGAGCCCCCTGGAATCAGCGAGCCATCCAGGGACAGCCTCATCACCCTCTGGTTAAAACAGTATGGAAACAATACTGTGCACGAGAGGTGGTTTGTGAACCTACTGAAAAGGCTTGAGAGGTCGAAAAATGAGAAAGCTGTAAACACTGACAAGCTAGCTAGTAACTAATGACAAAGGAAACACAGGTAGCAAACCACTGAAACCCGCAGCACCAGTGAACGGCCCCTCGCCACCTGTAAACCCCACGGACCTGGGGAAAGCTGTCTGGCATCACCGTGAAGGCCCTCCCGTCCCACTGTGCTCTCTCTGCTCCTCGCTCCACGAAGCAGCAGGTGAGGACTCAAGCACTGGCAGCTCTGCCAGCAATGTGGCACACCTGAGTTGAGTTCCTGGCTCCAGGCCTAGCCACTGTAAGTGCCTGGGGAACAAACGAGCAGATGGAAGCTCGCTCACTCTCTCTCCTGTTCTCTGTCTCTCACTCAAATGATAAAAGACTGATTAATTTAACATTTCTGTCTTCTTTAGAGGAAATTTTTTCCTTTTCCCCTTTTTTCCTTTTTTTTCTTCTTCTTCTTCTACCCCTCCTGACATTCAACATGTTTTCTTTAAGACCCTTTCCTCTAACTGTCAAAACCACTTGAGCAAGTATCTCAGAGCATGCCCCACATCTGGGACCTGGGGTGGGTGGGAAACCGAGTGAGGCTTCTCCCTCAATATCCCCCTTTACCTCAGATACAGATACATGAAGGAAACAATATGGACATAATAGCCTTATCCACTTTCCTACAGCCCTTGAACCTTTTTACCCTAATTAACTATGTAAAGATTGTCAAAAATATAATAAAAAATGAAAAAAAGACTTTCCTCTTTTTATCAAGATTACAGAATTAACCTATTTAATATACTGTTCAATAAAACAATCAACATAAGCTTTTTGTTTCACTTAAAAATTTATTTATTTACTTGAAAGACAAGGGGTTATGGCGTAGTAAATAAAGCCTCCACCTGTGGTGCGGGCATCCCATAAGGGTGCTGGTTTGAGTCTCAGCTGCTCCACTTCCAGTCCAGCTCCATGCTAATGTTTCTGGGAAAGCAGTGGAGGATGGCTCAGATCTTTGGGTCCCTTCCCCTGGTAACCATGTCAGAGACCCAGATAAAGTTCCTGGCTCTGGACCAGCCCAAATTTAGCTGTTGTGGCCATTTGGGGAGTGAACCAGTAGATAACAACTGTATCTTTTAAGCAAAAATACACAATGGTTGAACAGGCATTTGGACTGGCTGGATAGGCAGTAGGACCCTCCAAAGCGTGGGCTGGATAGTGGGGTTGGTTGGGCTGAGCTAGGCTGTAGCACCCACTAGTAAATACAAAAGCTGAATGGGAGGCAAGACAGACTGGACAAGTCTGCTGCACATACCAGCATGTACAGAAACCAAGGCTGGGGACAGGCTGGTGGGGTTGTTGGGAGTCACTCTGACTAGGCTTCACTTCCCACTGCTGTGCATGAGGGTTGAGTGTGTGATAGTAGGACTGGGCCGGGCTGCAGCATCTACTGGGTTGTGTATAAGATGGGGCTGGGGATAGAACTGACCTGGCAACTGCAACCACCAGTGTGTGTGTAGACTGAACCAGACCCCATACCTGCTGGCACACACAGGAGTCAGGCCTGGGGTCATCTTTGGTGAGGCTTTTTGGGGGACCCTTCCCAGCTGGACCCCTGGACTCAAACTTCAACCACAGGGAAAATCACAGGATCTGTGGTCTGACCATGGAATGCACGTGTCAGAACAGGGCCTCCTCAGTTGCTGAAGATGTAGTAGACAACATGCCATGATGCATATGAGGGATATGGCAGTCCACTGGGGCCTGCAGAGGACGTCCAGTACCATAGCAGAGGATGGACGGCAGAACAAATTGGACAGCTCTCCCAGTCAAGCTCTAAGAGGTATCTGGGCAAAAGTAGACTCTAAAGTGGACTGTGTCAGCCAATGGACCTTGGAAGGATTTCCTCAACCTTGGATCAATGAAATCATCAGCATCTCAGAACTATTGAAACCATTTCAGCAGTAGCCTCACAGCATGCTCTGCATCGGAGACCCTGGGCTGACCTCGGGAGGCTGTCCCACATCCCTGGGCACTGATGCGGTTAGGGTGCTGGGTGAGGCCCTCTGTCTTTCTCTCTCCCCTTCCCCCAGACACAGAAAGAAGGAAAAGAAAACTGGAAACAGTTGTCTCATCCATTATCCCCTATTCCTCCACTACCCCCACCCTAATCGGTGGCCCACTTGGGTATGCATCCTTCTCAACTACATAAATATCATCAAAAATAAAATTAAATAAATAGATAATACAATGTAACACAGAGATTTTTTAAAAAGGGAGGAGAAAGAGTAGGAGAAGGAAAGAAGAAGGGATAAATGAATGACAGTGAGACTCTCTTCATCTAATTCACATCCCAAATGGAAGCAGTCAGGGCTGCGCCAGGCTGAAGCCAGGTGCCCTACGGTATCAGGAGCCCAAGCACTTGGCTCACCTTCCACCGCCTCCCCAGAAGCACAGGCAGGAAGCTGGGTGAGAAGCGGGGCAGCCAAGATACAAACCAATATGAGATGCTGGCAACAAGCAGCAACTTACCCCATTGTATCCCATGTCAGTCCTGAATTCCAATAAGCCCTTGAAAACACTGAGTAACTACTGATACGTATAAGCTAAGCATTTAAGACTCACATGATGTATATAAAAGAAATTAAAGATATATGTTTTTAAATTGGCATGAAGCTGCCTCAAGAGAGAAGCAACTGAACTATTTCCCAGAACAGTCCTCATGTCAGGGACTCAGTGCACTAGAAGGCCAACTGCCAGGCGCCTCTTCCAACTCATTCTAACCTTGTGCCTAGTGCTAACTCAAGTCTCAGGTGAGTTTCCCACTGGTCACTGGGCAACACACCACTGGAATGACATCTGGCCACCTAGTTATCTCCTGCATTAAGCTCAGAAAACCACAAGACAAAACAACCTCGAGCAAAATGACTTGTGGCCATTGCGTGACACTTGAAGCTTCAATGCAGATGGGGCCGATCAGGGGACGCCTAGTCACGGGCAGTGTGTGGATGTGCAGAGAGCAACTCTGAGAGGATGAGGTCACGTGGAAATCACCATACATCCCCCTCAGGAGACCAAACTCACAAACGGAAGAGAACGACTTCCGGGCAAGGAAAGGAAGCCAGGCCTGTGGAGAGGCACAAGTGCAACACTCCAAGGTTAAAAAAAATGAAGTAGACAAAATTTCCTTAAGAGAAGCCAGAGACAATCCTAAATGGAAGAGTCAAGAACAAAGGTAAAAATCAGTGTCTTGACGGCACAAGAACAATCAACCTTAACATCAAACTGAAATGGCAATAAATGGCAAGTGAGAGCAGCCACATACTGTCAAAAACCTGAGAACAGAAGTCTTCGAGGGCTAGCAGAATGGGTATAGAACAGGCAGAGCCTGGGTTTTTAACAGAATAACGACGCATCCTCCCTGGGTCAGCAGAGGAGGTTGAGTCTCACCACGGCATGCAGTTATCAAAACACGCCAAAGTGCTCAGCCTACGCCACCTACGACGGCAGGCAGCTGCTAAGCCTGTGTCCCAGAAATGCCCAGTCTACTTGCACTGCCCCATCTCGGAAACAGAAATGACAGCACCGCCACCACATGGAAAAACCAGAAGAGACCCGCAACAGGCTTTCTGCTGCGGTGGCTGCAATGCCCATACTTACTTGAGTCCTCCCACTGGAGTAAGTGCAGTTTCCACGCAGAGTAATACAAGAACCCCAGCACAAGGAAGAGGCAGAGGGCTAGCAGCAGATTGCGCACAAACACCAAGAGTCCCATCTTCACATGATTTACAAATTCCTACATGACCTAAAAAAAAAAAAAGACAGACTGTCAGAGGAAAGGATGTCCAAACGCACCAATGCCACGTCGCCAATGAATCGTGCCATGGTGCTGTCCAAGGTGCTCAGCCCCATTGCAGGGAACAACGGAAGTCGGCCGTCGGCTGTGCTCCTGAGCTCCACCCCTCACCGGCATCCACTCAGCACCCTGGTTCTGGCCATCCTAACGTCCCAAAGAAATCTCAGCACGTGGCCCTTCCCCACCTCCATGACCCTGGTCCACAACATCACTGTGTCCCCACAAACAAGCTGCCTTGCCTCTTGACACTTTCCATGTGGCGCAAGGGGTAGGTTCTCAATTGCACACCATCTGCAAATGCCACACCCCAGCACTGCCCCAACACAACAACCCCAGTCATTTCAAACACCACAAACATGTTATTTCAGATTTCTGGAGGTCAAGTCTGAGTTAAGTGCAGCTCCACTGGGTCCTTTCTTTGCTTAGACTTGCAGGGGTGAGGGGCATCGGGACCTGTTAAGACAAGGCCAGGTGGGACACAAAACCCCATACATTATGATAGGTTGTTTTTAAGACTTATTTTATGTTTATTAAAAAGTTAGATATACAGAGAGGAGGAGAGACAGAGATCTTCTGTCCACTCCCCACGTGATCACAATGGCTGGTGCTGAGCCAATCTGAAGCCAGGAGCCCAGAACTTCTTCCGGGTCTCCCACATGGATGCAGAGTCCCAAGGCTTTGGGCTGTCCTCGACTGCTTTCCCAGGCCACAAGCAGGAAGCTGGATGGGAAGCGGGATCGGGATTAGAACCAGTGCCCACATGGGATCCGGCACATTCAAGGCAAGGACTTTAGCGGTCAGGCTTTGAGAGGCCCACAAACGATGTTGTAAATATCCACGTGGCCCAGAGCAGAGCCAAGAAAGGCTCCCCAGCCCCAACTCCAGAGTCTCACAAGGCTAAACTGCATCTTTCTTGAGGCTTTGAGGAGAATCCATGTCCACGTGCGTGCCGGCTGCTGACGGTACACAGTGCCTAGCAGCTGCTGTCTCCTTACTGGCTGCTGGTCGGGCGTGGGGAGGATGGGCAGCTTCAGTCCTATGGTCCTGCCCAGGCCCTCCCCAAGGACCCTCCTGTAGCCAGCTTAAGTCCCTTTTACTCTTTGAATCTCAGCATCTTTCCTACTGTCTTGCTTCTCCCCGAAGCGGAGTAAACATCTTTGCTTTTCAGGGCTCCCATGATTACACTGGGTCCTCCTGAATAATTCATAACCCGTTCCCTATTTTCAGATCCATCTGCAAAGTCCCTTCTGTCTTGGCAGGTAACGGATTGATGGCTTCCAGGGGTCAGCGAGTGGTTATCTTCAGGAGGCTGTTCTGCCAAACACATCTGTCATTAAACTCTCCATGCCTCTGAATAAACCAATTGCTTCTGACCAAGCCTCTGTTTACTTTCCCATCCAACCCCTGCTGTCCCCAATCTCATTTGTGCCCTGTTCTTTAGTCATTCCTCCTATTGCCTTGACCCCTGCCTTGCTGTTTCTCTCCTTAAGGCCTGGCCTGGAATATATTTGCTACACAACCTCATAGTGCACTGGCTGTGTGTCCTTTGAAAATCAAGTCAGTTGTCTTGGTCACAAAGTAAGAGAAATAAGTGCAAAGAGCGGGAGGGTAAAAATATTCTAATGTTCAGATTACATGTAATTCTCCACCTGGAAAAGCCAAGAAGAGTCATCTGAAAAACTACATGTGGAAGGAGGGCAGGCATTTGGCACAGCGGTGTAGACCTGCCTGGGACACTGGCGCCACCTGCTGGAGAGTCTGGGATCAAGCCTCCCCAGCACTACTTAGAAACCCAGCCTCCTGCTAAGGCACACAGTGGGCTAAGGCACACAGTGGGCTAAGGCACACAGTGGCAGGCGGCCAGGATGCCTCAAACAGGAATCCTGGTTGCAGCCCGGCCCTGCTCTGGCTGCTGCAGCCATCTGAGGAGTGAACCAGCAGACAGCAGAACTCTCTCCCTCTCTCTGCCTTTCAAATAAAAAATGAAAACAGACTACAATTTCTAAAACACACTAGAACAGAAAGATTAGTAAAGTAGATGGTTGATAAATTGTTTTATAAATATAAACAGCTTCCTAAAAATTATAATAGTAAAATATCCGGTTGGAAAATATAAGGTTAGAACACTTCATTTATAACAAAATCTATAAAATACCTAAGCATAAACTTAGGAAGAGATAAGCAAGGTTTTCATCAAAGGACTTTAAAAAATTCTGAGTAAACTAGGTGAAATAACAGGATGTTTCTTATAATACAGTTTTTAAAATTTGAGAGCTAGCAAGACAGGGCAGAGAAACAGAGACAGATGCTCTCCCCATTTTAGCCCACTCCACCCCCAGCCGCTGGTCCCCTCCCCAGATGCCTGTGACAGCTAGGACTGGGCCAAGGGCAAAACCTGGAGGTGGCAGTACAATCTAGGTTTCCCACAACCATGGCAAAAACCCAGGTACTGAACCTACTGCTCCCCAGGTACCATTAGTAGGAAGCTGGGATACTATGACAGGGGACTCAGGCATCTTAACCACCAGGTCAAATGTCTGCCCCTACAACAGGTTCCTAAGTAAGAAGACTCCGCATCCTGAAAAGTCAGTTCTGTACGAATTCACTTGAAGTCAATTCCAAACCCAGAATGTTTTTTTATTTAAGATTATTTATTTTTATTAGAAAGTCAGATTTACAGAGGAGGAGAGATAGAGAGGAAGATCTTCTGTACACTGATTCACTCCCTAAGTGGCCACAACGGCTGGAGCTGAGCCAATCTGAAGCCAGGAGCCAGGAACATCTTCTGGGTCTCACAAGTGGGTGCAGGATATTAAGGCTTTGGGCCATCCTCTACTACTTTCCCAGACCACAAGCAGGGAGCTAGAAGGAGAGTAGAGCAGCCGCAACATGAACTGGCACACATATGGGATGCCGGCACATGCAAGGCAAGGACTTTAGCCACTAGGCTATTGCTCTGGGCTCCCCAGAACAATTCTGAACTTGGATCTAAAGGTAATCTGAAGAGTTCAAGCCAAAAAAAAAAACAAGGTAATGATAATAATAATATTGTAATAATAATATTGTAATGAAAATTTACCTTACCAGATCCCAGAAAACCAACTCAAAGCTGTAATTATTAAAACGGATGGATCCTACCAATGGGAAAAAAAGAACACATAGATGAATGGAACAGGATAGTCTGTCCAAAGCTGGGAGCCAGGAGTTTCCTCCACGACTCTCACATAGGTGCAGCGGCCCAAGGGCCTGGGCCAGCCTCTGCTGTTTCCCCAGGTCTCTAGCAGGGAGCTGGGTTGGAAATGGAGCAGTCAGGACACAAACCAGCATCGATATGGGATGCTGGTGCTACAGGAATAAGCTTAGGAATATGCTTAGGAATAAGCTTAGGAATATGCCACTGTACTGGTCCCATATTTATTAGAAGTTTTAAGGGCTGCCCCCATAACTTCCTATATTAAAACAATCAAGCAACATGGTGAAGAAATGCTCACTGGTGGACTCTTTCAGGAGCGATTCAACTGTCATGTGCCTTAACCCAGCAGTAACACCCTAAAACAAGAAAAACACCTACTTGGATATTTGCTGGCAACACTGACCACGACAGTTTAAATGTCCACCACTGAAGAACCTGCCACAGGCTGTTGGCCAGCGTGCACAGTGACTGCAGTGGGGATGCTCGTGGGACACGAGGGGACAGGATTCTAAAAAGCCATGTAAATGGCATACAGCAAGCAGCAAGGAACTAGCAATGGCAGGGGGCAGTTTCTGCCCCTCTTCTAGGCCTGAGTGGGCAACAGAAGAGACAAGTGGCATCGGGGACCCAGCAGGAGATGCGTGAAAAAGAGGAGGGGCCACCAGGAGAGCAAGTGTGAGGACCACAGCTGCTCCTAGGACCATGGCAAGGGGTGGTGAGGGGAGACAAAGCACTCTTGACCTCTCACCTCTTTCCCCCTGACCTCTGGGGGTGCCTATGCGATTGGAAGCTGGAAGGCAAGGAATCCCACAAGAGGCAGGAGGAGAACAAGTACAGGACAAGCCATATCCGTCAGAACGAAGGGCACATCCCAGTATGGGCCAATGTGGGAAAACATCCAGAGGCCCCTGCCAACAAAGCCATCCCTTGTAGAATGGCAAGCAAACACAAGGTCCCATATAGACAACAACACACAGTGCCAACAGGAACATTAAAAATTAAATATTAACCACACACAAAAGAACACACATCCAACTCTGAAAAGGGCAATGGGAGGGAACATTTTTCACAACCCATGTGTCTGCTCACACATTTATTTTCTTTTCATGTTTGTAAAAGTAAACCTTGACCTAGAAACCAGAGAACAGCACAAAGGACATCTAACCTGCCACCCCACCGCCCCCCAAACATCTAAAACTGGGAGGTATACATGGCCCATGGGTAAAGGCAGTGGCTCCTGGGGAGGCTGGAACGGCTTTCTCCTGTCCTGAATGCAGATGTGGCCTCTGGATCGCCTCAGCTGTCCATTAACCAAAACTCACAGCAGACGCGCAGCAGCCAGTGAGCAGATTCGCCCAGTCATTTAACCAACGCCACAGTGAACAGCCAAAACTACCAGCTGCTTTACTTTGTTTTTTCTATTAAGAAAAACAACCTTCCGGGGCCCAGCGCCGTGGTCTAGCGGCTAAAGTGCTCGCCTTGAAAGCCCCGGGATCCCATATGGACGCCGGTTCTAATTCCGGCAGCTCCACTTCCCACCCAGCTCCCTGCTTGTGACATGGGAAAGCAGTCGAGGACTCCCCAAAGCCTTGGGACCTTGACCTGCATGGGAGACCTGGAAGAGGTTCCTGGTTCTCGGCTTCAGATCTGCGCAGCACCGGCCTTTGCATTCACTTGGGGAGTGAATCATCAGATGGAAGATCTTCCTCTCTGTCTCTCCTCCTCTCTGTATATCTGACTTTGTAATAAAAATAAAAATAAATCTTTTTTTTTTTATTTTTTAAAGTAAAACGACCTTCAATGGCAGGCATTTAGAGCAGCAGTTAGAACGCCAGCAACCCATGTCAGGGTTTCCAGCCCGGAGAGCCAGCTCTGCTCCCACTTTTAGCTTCCTACTGATGCCCCCGAGGATGCACCAAGTGATGGTTGCCGTACTTGGGCCCCGGCCACCCAGACAGAGACCTGGCCAGAGTCCCCGCTCCCAGCTTCTCTCTGGCCCAGTCCTGGCCATTGCGCATTGTGTGCACAGATGAAGAAATCTGCAGACATCTGGACAGTGACACAGCAGATCTGAGATCTCTCTCTCTTCCTGTCTCCCTCTCAAATCGAAGTAATAAACAAGAAAAACGACCTTTTACTGAAGACAGCAGAACAAACACCCTAAAGAAGCAACTGATTTCTCAAAAAAAAAAAAAAGATATGCAAATGAGTAAATGAGAGGTCAAAAGGCAGCACATGGACAGGGCTCCACGGCACGCGGGCAGGGCCCCACGGCACATGGGCAGGGCTCCACGTGCAACACCGGCATCCCCTATGCACGCTGGCTCAGGGCCCAGCTCTTCTACTTCCCATCCTGCTCCCTAACACACCTGGGAAAAGCAGCAAGGGATGGACTGAGCGCCTGGGCCCCTGCCACCCACATGGGAACTGGATGAAGCTCCTGACTCCTGGATTTGGCCTGGCCCCATGCCAGCCATTGCAGACATCTGGGGAGTGAATCAGCAGGTGGAAGATATCTCTGATACATTCTCTCATTCTCTCTCTCTCTCTCTCTCTCTCTCTCTCTCTCAAATAAGAAGAAGGAAAAAAAAAAAAAAAAAGGAGCAGTAGCAGTTACAATCTTCCATACCAGGGGAACAACATCCCAAGATCTTGAAAGTTAAAAACAAAGCAATTCAGGAGCAGGCGTTGGGGCACAGGAGGTAAAGTTATCGCTTCGACGCTGGCATCCCATACGGGCACTGGGTTGAGTCTCCATTCCCACTGCAGTCCCTGCTAATGGTCTGGGAAATGCCGAGGAAAACGTCTGCACCTAGGTCTTGGTTTGTAAATCCATTCTCCTCTCACTAAGGATCCAGGATCCTTGGGAGAACGGCCGACCCCAGGAGTCCAGAGAAGACAGAAGGATGAGCCTCTGTCCTGTGCTGCTTGCGAGGAGAAGGCTCAGGGAGAGGGTATGTCCACTGGAAAGGTGGCCAACTGGAGGGCTCCTACCTGCGAGATCTGGGGAAAGTTAGCCCCAATGTAAAGACAGACAGCAATAAATCATTACGCACTACATAAGAATCTAATCAGGATGAAAAGAGGAAAGGTCTCATGAAGCAACTCATCAGGGCAGGAGGAATAAGGCCTTTCAGAAAAACTGTCGCCTAGGGGCCTGCGTCATGGTGTAAGTGGCTAAGCTTCTGCCTGCAGGGCCAGGGTCCGATATGGACACTGATTAGAAGCCAAGATGGCTCTACTTCTGATCTGGCTCCCTGCTAATGTGTCTGGGAAAATAGTGAAGGATGGCTCAAGACCTTGGGCCCCTGCACCACATGGGAGACCTGGAAGAAGCTCCTGATTCCTGATCAACTCAGTTCTGGCTGTTGCAGCCACTTGGGGAGTGAGCCAGCAGAAAACCCCTCTCTCTGTAAGCTCTGCCTTCAAATAAAAATAAATCTTTAAAAACAAAAAAAAAAAATCGCCTTTAATCAACATTGTAATAATAATTCAACTAAGAAACAAGGAACATCAAAGGAGGCTAAAATGCACAGGTCGACGTTTTACGAGAAACGGGCAATGACAACGGTTCTCAAGTAGCATTTTCCAGAATGCTCACTCATCACACGGGGCCAACGGCAGCTTTCCAATGAGAAATCCGGTAGGCACATGCACAGCTCAGCTCCAGGACATATGGGGGTTCTCCTTATCAGTTCTGCAGCTTTTCTGCAATCATTTCAACATAGAAAGTTAAGAAGGACGGGAAACAAAGTATTCAAGGAAAAAAGGCTCAAGTGAATATCCAAACAAGTTTACTCATTTTTCACAGTTTACAAAAAACAACTTAGTGACATGCAGAAATGCTTATGATACAGCATTGAAAGTGAAAAGTAAGAGGAGAGAAGCACACACTATGATAGGGAAAAGAGAAAGACTACAACGAAAACACAGCAAAGTGTTAACAGTCGCTGCAAGAGGGAATTTGTGCTGTGGGCAAGTGCATGGTCCCTGGGCGGGGCCAGAAGAAAACCACATGCAAGCTGCGGCTGCTCCCAGGCAGCTGCGTGCAGCGCCCACCGACATGCAGCAGACTGTACCCTTCCTACTCACAGGCTGACTCAGCTCCCGCCCGAGGCTGACACCCACAAGTGCCAGCTGCCCAGAGGCTGCAAGGCCCAGGACCCAAGGACTAAAAGGCTGACTTCCTTCTTCCCCTTCACTCTAGCTCACTCTGATCTCGTCGGCTTCTCAGCGCCCCCATCACCCCAGACGCTGACCACCGACCCCTAAACTGCCAAGCCCACTGGATCCTCTACCAGCTTCTGTGATCTGACCTTATCTGGCATCTGGAACCACGGCAGGTGGCACAGTGGTCTAAAAGCCTTTTGCCACCTCCTCTGCCTTGCTACCACTGACTTATCTTTTAGGACTCAGTTCAAGTCTTAGCTCTCTCTGGAAACTCCCTTCTTCGCAGCCGAAACATCCTGTGCTTACTTCCATCAGAGCACTTAGAAGACGTCTTGTGTCTGAGCACATAATTTGAAAGCAGGATCTATAACTGGGATCTGTACGTCGCCAGCAGTTACCAGCATAATAATTCATATCCAGTAACACCCAACAAGTAATTGTTTAAGGATAAAATAAATTAATATTTTTCTAATTACATGCCCCAGCTCAAGGCTCAACTGATGAAATTTTGACACATTCCAGAAAGTAACAAACTAGAGGTATAATACATATGCATGTATACACAGCTCAGATACATGAATAAAATCTGTCTACATATGTATTTCATGGAAAATATATATTATGAAAAAAACACTATGAATTTCAAACACATTTTGTACCAATATAAACATTATTCAATTTTTTCACAAACTTTTTTTAAATATTTATTTTTTTCATTGCAAAGTCAGATATACAGAGAGGAGAGGAGAGACAGAGAGGAAGATCTTCCGTCCAATGATTCACTCCCCAAGTGAACGCAACAGCTGGAGCTGTGCCGATCCGAAGCCAGGAGCCAGGAACTTCCTCCAGGTCTCCCACACGCGTGCAGGAACCCAAGGCTTTGGGTCGTCCTTGACTGCTTTCCCAAGCCACAAGCAGGGAGCTGGATGGGAAGTGGAGCTGCCGGGATTGGAAATGGTGTCCATGTGGGATCCCGGTGCATTCAAGGTGAGCACTTTAGCCGCTAGGCCACTGCACCAGGTTACAAACTTTTTGAAATGCTTTTCCATATTAACAACAATTGTAAATGTAGAGAAGCTCTGGGTACTGTCTTATGCTTTATTTATTTTTGCTTATTTTTTTGAAAGGCACAGGGACAGAGAACTCCCACCCATTAGTTCACCTTCCAAATACCTGCAACAGCCAGAGGTAGGCCAGGTAAGGAGCCTAGAACTCAGTCTGAGTCTCCCATGTGGGTTTCAGGCACACGAACCATTCGTCACCTGCTGCCTCCCAGTGTGCACATCAGCAGGAAGCTGAAATTGGAAGGCGACCTGGGACTCAAACCCAGGCATGCCAATGCGGGATGCAGGTGCACCCAAGCTGTGTCAGCCACCCAGGCTTTCCTTCTCATTCTACAGCTATCCCCGTGGCAGTGCCAGCCGCTTTCACAATCTCACTCACAAGCATGATGTTGAATGTCTCAAACCAGCTGTTTGCTCCAGCTACTCCCTCCGAGTTCCCATCATGTGCATGGACTCCCCACTCCATCCCCTCACCTCTGTTTTTACAGAAGCCTCCGACTTCTCTTCTGCATGTTTGCTGCCTTGAGCAAACGCAGCACCTGTGCAGGCACTCTGGTTACAAACCTGGAAACTACCCTTGAAACCTCCTGCCCACATTCACCCTCCACGTGGGAACCCTCAGTATAGGCCTCTCAGTGCTTGTGGGTTACCCACCCTTCACCTCTCCCTGCCACTGCCTTCCAGGCACCACAGCCTAACAAGTCAGCTCTCTCCAGCTCTTTCTCCACACAGCAGCCAGAGTGCTGGCCTCATTTTGCTCCCAGGCTTCAACTCTAAAAACTTCCCACTATCCTCAGGGTAAAGGCCCAAACCCAGAACCAGGCCTGGAAGAGTCGGCCCGGTGGGGCCCTGGGCTCCTCCTTCACCCCCGGCCACCTCTGACCACCTCAGCTCCCACAAGCCCACAGCATCAACCTTCTACAGGTGCCTGAACTCATCATGTCCTCCCAATGTTGGCCTAAAGTCCCACATCTCCCACCTCACTCCTCTACTAGGGCTTGGGTTAAAGATTTATTTATTTTGTACTGGAAAGGCAGATTTACAGAAAGAAGGAGAGACAGAGAAAAATCTTCCACCCGCTGGTTTAATTCCTCAAATGGTCATCAACGGCAAGAGCTGAGCTGATCTGAAGCTAGGAGTCAGGAGCCTCTTCTAGGTTTCGCACATGGGTAAAGAGTCCCATGGCTTTGGGCCATCCTCCACTGCTTTTCCAGACCATAAGCAGGGAGATGGTTAGGAAAGGGAGCAGCTGGGACATGAATCACCACCCATATGGGATCCCAGCACTTGCAAGAGGAGGATTAGCCAACTGGGCCATCACACTGAACCCAGAACTTGGGTTAAAGTTCTGTAGGGCAGTGCCATGTCTGCCACCATTCCCTCCCACAGCACCTGCCTCTCCAGAGTCTGCCACGTGGCACATTTGGAATTTCCTAAGGACTCATGTTTACAATTAATTAAAAATGTACATTCCGGGGCCCAGCGCAGTGGCTTAGTGGCTAAATCCTCACCTTGCAATGCGCCAGGGGCCCATTTGGGTACCAATTCATGTCGTGGCTACTCCACTGCCCATCCAGCTCCCTGCTTGTGGCCTGGGAAAGCAGTGGAGGATGGCCCAAAGCCTATAGGAGACCTGAAAGAAGCTCCTGGCTTCAAAACAGCTGAGCTCTGGCCACTACTGCGGCCACTTTGGGAGTGAACCAGTGGATGGGAGATCGTTCTGCCTCTGCTTCTCTCCGTACATCTGCCTTTCCAATAAAAATAAATAAATATATTTTTTTTAAAAAGTAGACATTGCAGCTACCCCATGCAGGGAATGTGTCTGTTTCATTCATTTGCACATTCTTGGTGTTCACAGACAATTTGTTTGCCCGACAGCTCAGTCAGCCATCGCACATGTGAGAAGGGGCTCTGGTCATGCAGACAATCAGACCTTATTTTAATTGACCATAAAAAGAAAATGGTATAAAAAATTTGAATTCATTGAAATAAACTCTTGCTGTTTTCAACACATCCTACCATATGGTTCTTCCCTGAACTATACCTGGCAGCCATTTTTGGGTTAGTCTAAGACATCAAAAGTTTGTTGCTCCTCAAATTTTAACCATAAGGGAGATGAACTCAATTATGACAAAATCACACAGTAAAAGGAGAAAACAAAAACAAAAACAAAAACCCTGACATAGTATTTCCAGAGCTTCTCTCCTATGGGTACCCTTGAAGTGAGCTAATTAGAGGGTTACTATAAACTATCTGCCATCCCGCTTCCCAAATCAGCTGCTGTAAAACTCAGCAATCGTTTGTGTACAATTACTTACTGGTAATGAGAGGCAGAGAGACTCTCAGAAAGAGACAAAGAGGCAGAGCTGTTCATGCACTGGGTCACCCTCCAAGAGTCCCTAACATTGAGGGGCTGGGCCAGGTCCCTGACAGGGGTGGCAGAGACCCAAGTGTGAGAGGTTAGGGTGCATGAGAGCAGGAGCCGGATTGGAAAAGAGGGCTAGGACCTGAACCCTGACACAGGATGCAAGCACCCCAAGCAGCAGCGTAGCTGCTCTGCCAAAACCTGCCCCTCAACAATGCTTAGAAAATGTTTTTTTCCTGTCTGCATGAATGGCCAAACAGATTCAAGCAGCTAATTAATACGCCATCCAAGAAATGATTCTATTCAACGGAACCGTACATTTCTTAATTACACGTCCCTGGGGTTAGCGTGTAGCACAGCAGTTAAATCACCACTTGGGATGCCTACCACACGGATCAGAGGGTTCATGTGGAGACCCAGCTCCTTTGCTTCCCGCCCTGCCCTGCCCCCAGCCAACTTCCTGCTAATGCACAACCTGGGCAGCAGGTGAGGCCAGGTACCTGGACCCCTGCCACCAACATGGGAAACCCAGACTGAGTTCCTAGCTCCGAGCTTCTGCCTGGCCCGGGTCTGGGTATTTTCAGCATTCTGGGTAGTAAACCAGCAGATGGGAGATCGGGCTCTCTGCTTTTCAAATACAATGAAAAATTTTTTTAAAAAAAGTACGGGGGTAAAAAAAAAAAAAAACATAAGGACAGGCCCGGCGGCATGGCCTAGCAGCTAAAGTCCTCGCCTTGAACACCCTGGGATCCCATATGGGCGCCGGTTCTAATCCCGGCAGCTCCACTTCCCATCCAGCTCCCTGCTTGTGGCCTGGGAAAGCAGTCGAGGACGGCCAAATGCATTGGGACCCTGCACCCGCATGGGAGACCCGGAGGAGGTTCCAGGTTTCCGGCTTCGGATCGGCGCGCACTGGCCGTTGTGGCTCACTTGGGAGTGAATCATCGGATGGAAGATCTTCCTCTGTCTCTCCTCCTCTCTGTATATCTGGCTTTGTACTAAAATACATAAATCTTTAAAAAAGAAAAAAAAATAAGGTGGCTTTTTGTTTTGTTTTGTTTTGTTTTGTTTTGTTTTGTTTAAGCCCCTGTAAGGAATAAAACAATTTACATCACTAACACTTGTGCAGCATTATAGTGTGGCCCGGATGCAGTAGTTCTAAGAATTTGGTGCAATTCAATCCAGTGAATCTTCTCAACAATCCTCTGAAAACATTTCATATAAGAGAAACGGAGGGCCCAGCGTGGTGGCCTAGCGGCTAAAGTCCTCACCTCAAATGCACCAGGATCCCATATGGGCACCAGTTCTAACCCCGGCAGCCCTGCTTCCCATCCAGCTCCCTGCTTGTGGCCTGGGAAAGCAGTCGAGGATGGCCTAGCGCCTTGGGACCCTGCACCTGTGTGGGAGACCTGGAGGAAGTTCCTGGCTCCTGGCTTCGGATCGGCACAGCTCCAGCTGTTGCGTTCACTTGGGGAGTGAATCATTGGATGGAAGATCTTCCTTTCTGTATATCTGACTTTAAAATAAAAATAAATATTTAAGAGAGAGATAGAGAGAAAGAAAGAAACTGAGGCAAAGAGAGGCTCAAGTATTCTATCCAAGACAGTCCTAACCGCAAGCCCCAGGCCCAGGACTCAAGTCCAGAAGACCTCGCTTCAACTGCACTGCTTGCCCGGATAATCTGAAAAGTTACAACAGAATAATAATTAAAAGGAACCAGCACTAATAATTAAAGTTCATTAAAAGGATAATTACAATAAGGAATGTTGCACAAGACCTACATAAAACCACTACAAACAAAATTGCAGGAGAGGAACTGGGCAAGTTGGGGGGAGGGGGGGGTGTAGCAGATGAAGACCACACCCCACACACCACCTCCCCCCAGAACTGAGAAGGCTGCAGAATGAAGACTCTCCTGGTCCAGCTACGGGACATTGTAGAAGGGCCAGGCAGATGGGCCCGGCGGCGTGGCCTAGCAGCTAAAGTCCTCTCCTTGAACGCCTCGGGATCCCATATGGGCGCCGGTTCTAATCCCGGCAGCTCCACTTCCCATCCAGCTCCCTGCTTGTGGCCTGGGAAAGCAGTCGAGGACGGCCCTGGGCTTTGGGACCCTGCACCCGCATGGGAGACCCGGAAGAGGTTCCTGGTTCCCGGCATCGGATCAGCGCGCACTGGTCCGTTGCGGCTCACTTGGGGAGTGAATCATCGGACAGAAGATCTTCCTCTCTGTCTCTCCTCCTCTCTCTGTATATCTGACTTTGCAAAAATAAAAAAATCTTTAAAAAAAAAAAAAAAGAGCCAGGCAGATATATTAAAGGGAAGCGCTCCAGGGACAAATAATACAGCCAGTACTGCTTAAATAAGGTTAGCACGCAAAAATAATGCCATCACACAAACGCAGGCTTCAATGGCAGAAAACAAAGCTGACACTGCTGAGAAACACAGTAAGACCCACAAAGGCCAGAAGAGAGGGGGAAGAAATGAGCTAGAGGCAATGTAAAACAGAAACACCTAAAAAGATTTCCCAGACAAATTCAAGATATGAAACAGAAATACACAGCAGTGAGGTGGTGTCCATGTGTCAGGGAAGACCCTGGTTGCAGCACCCAGATCCCATGTCAGAGACCAAGGCCTAGCTCACTTGACTTCCACTTCCTGCTAATGACCATGAGCCTTGGGAGGCAGCAGTGAGCAGCTCACGTTGCTGGGTTTCTGTCACCCATGTGGGAGACCTATATTGAGCCACCTGACACTGGGTTTGACCTGATCCAGCTCTAACTACTACGAGCATCCGGGCAGTGGACCAGCAGACCAGAGCTTCCTGCTGTCCCACAAGAAAGTAGATAAGTAAACAAATGGAAATATATAGCAATGAAAGGTATAAAAGATCCAGTGTAAGCAAACCTTGCATCTTAAAGACAGAACCAAGCAAATGGAATAGCAAAAGATTCCCCCAACCCCCCCCCAACAAACAAACAAACAAATGTGGATCATTAGAGAGAGCAGGAATGAGGGCAAGTCGGTGCCAAGAGTTTCCTGGCTCCTCTGGACCACACTGGCCAGGATGGCCAGGACAGTCAAAAGGCTCAGGCGGTGCTGAGGTCCCAGCCACCCACTGCACTACTCTCAGTTCCCTGCTCACCTTTTTGCCAAAAATTTTAAAAAAAAGATTTTGTTATTTATTTGAAAGGTAGAGTTGCAAAGAGAGCACCTTCCATCTGCTGTTTCACACCACCAATGGTCCCAACAGCAAGAGTTGGGCCAGGCCAAAACCAAAAGCTTCTTCCAGGTCCCCCACAGAAGTGGCAGGGGCCCAAGCACTTAGGGTATCCTCCACTGCTTTCCCAGATGCATTAGCAGGCAGCTGGATGGGAACAGAGCAGCTGGGTCTCGCCCAGTGCCCATATGGGAAGTCAGCATCACTGGTGGCAACGTTACCTGCTATGCCACAATATCAAACCTCTCCCCAATCCCAAGGTCATCTTTTTGGCAAAAAAAAAAAAAAAAAAAAAAAAAAAAAAGCATCTGGGCTCCTTAGCCTTATTTCTTTTGCCAACTGAGCTGATGGCAAGCCCCATCAGCAGAGGGCACTGGAGATCCACTGCAGGAAGAAAACTGCCTCCACAGGCCAGTGCGCTGGGCTGGGTGGCTGCATGCAGCACCAACGCTGTGCCCAGTGCCCAGCAGATGGCATCTTTCCCTGCGCACCTCTCTGGGAAGCTCTCAGGAGAGGGTCTCTGGAGGAACCCCCTCCTCCCTGGATGCAGCTTCCCTTGTACCAGGGAATAGATTTCCAGTAAGCTGCTGAGCAGCATCACAGTCACTCATTTACTTCTATGCTATCCTATGAGCCAGCGGACCAGGGTGTGGATCTCAGTCCAGGGTGGGCCAGGGGGCCAGGGAATCCTTGGTCACTGTTCCAGATCATGTCCAGAGTGCTGGGTGTGACTGACAGCTGCTGTTTCTAGATTCCTTATAACTCTCTTAACAACTTTCTTCCCAACCAAAAATACAGAGAAAGACAGCAACAGAGAACTCCCATCCATTGGTTTATTCCCCCAAATGCCCATAATGATGAAGGCTAGACCAGGTCAGTGTGGGGAGCTGGGAGCTTGATCCAAAACCAGTACCTGAGTGACAGGAACCCAGTTATTTGAGCCAATACCGTTGCACCCAAGGTCCCTGGGTCCCACTGGCAGGCAGGTGGAGGCTGCAGGGGACCCAGGGACCCAGGGACCCTGGTGAAGGATGCTGGCACCTTCTTAAAAGATATACATACTATTTGTGTCTTTAAGTACTCATTTATTTACTTGAAAGCCATAGTTCAAGGGGGCAAGAAGAGGAACATAGATTGATCCTATCTGCTGGTTCATTTCCCAGATGGCTGCAACAGCTGGAATAAACCCAGGCCAAAGCCACAAGCCAAGACCTTCATCTGAGTCTCCCATATGGGTGGCAGGGGCCCAAACACTTGGGAAAAGAAAAAACATGACCAGCTGTTGTGGTCACTTGGGGAGTAAATCATCGGATGATCTTCTCTGTCTCTCCTCCTCTGTGCATATCTGACTTTGCGATAAGAATAAATCTTAAAAAAAAATCTGAACTTCTCTTGGAGACACAGCCACGAGTGAAATGGGGTCACAACATACACTGAGGAACGAAGCATGCCTGAGTCCTGAGTGTCCAGTTTCTAAATGTTTGCACAAACACAAGACTTGTCTTTCAGGACAGTATAGCCCACATCCCCCCCAGCAGCACAGGAGACAATTCCGTTTCCCTGATAAGAAAGTCAGAAGATTCTGCCTCCCTAGCAAGCAGGAAGCGGAGGCTCACCAAGGTTTGAATCTGTTTTCCCCTGGCTGGCATCTGCCATCTCCCCACCTGCCCATGCCTTCCTCCCACTCTTTAACCCTCACCTTCTACTTGGTCTGTTACAGCTACTCTACCTTTTCTTCCTGGTTGTACCCAGGTTCTTGCCAAGTAAACAGTTTGTTGCTTCTGATAAGAAACTAAGAATCTGCTGGGGTTTTAAAAACAGAAAACAGAGAAAGGTGAAAAGCAACTTGTTGCTGATCAGACAGCCCCAAGTGGCTGAGGAAAGGCCAGTCAGGGGTGTGAAGAGGAAAAACCCAAAGCAAAACAAACTTTCAGCTTTGTATACACCAGGTCATCTTTGCCTTTATGAAAAAAATAAAGCCTTTTGAATAGGAGCTGTTTAAATTCTATTTGATTGACCTGATTGTCTATTTGGCTTGTTTCGATGGTGTTCAGAGAATGAGGACAAAGTTCTAGACTTGGCCGAATGTAATCATCTTGGAGAAATTCAGCTGCAGTTCTTGACAAGATGGCCTTCCAGGTTTCGGATTGGTGCTGAAGGTGGGGTTGGAAGAAGACAACACACAGAGATAAAACTGGAAACAAATTTGAGCTTGATCTTGGCACTTCCATCAGTCTGTAAGCAATCAGCAGGGCTGTGCGCCAATAAATTTGGAGGTCAGTTTGCCAGCCTCACTTACGTACTCTAAGTGGCCACACACCATACAGCCCAAGTATTAAAACACACACACACGCCAGGAAGAGCTGCGATACTCATTGGTTCCAATGGAGGTTGGGGCTCAGAATAGAACCAACCCAGGGATTACAACCACCAGCTGATCGGAGTGATGGACTGTGGCAGGCACTGTGCTTACTAGCAGTGCATGTAGGAGCCTGGACTGGGAACACCTCAAAGTTTCTTTGGGGATTCCCCTGAACAAAATGGAGGAATCAAAACATTAACCAAGAAAAGATAGAAGATGGAGTAGATCAATCAACCACCTCAGCTATATGTTTGCAGCAAAAAACTGGACAAGGGGAAACTCTAAGATGGACTATGTCAATCAGTGGACTCTGCACCAGTCTCATCGTACCTGGATTGTTGCTGATGACATGTTGGAGCTTCTAATTGATCGAGGAGACGCTCTGCTGGCTCTGCCCTCAAACCTGAGAGGGCCTCCCTAAGAGGCCGTTGAACTTGACCAGCAAGTGGGATGCTGGACTCTGTATGGTGTGAGCTTTTAATTAGGGAATCTCAACGGAACTTGAGCTGTGGTTATGCATCAAGGTGAAGGAACTCACCATGGGGGAGGGGTTTGGGGTGAAGGGGGGAGAATCCCAGTACCTATGAAATTGTGTCATGTAATACAATGTAATTAATGAATAAATGAATAGAAACAAAAAAAACCACACACACACACAGGAGTAAAAAACAAACTAGGGGGCTGCCACAGGGGCACAGTACACTAAGCTGCTGCCTGTGACTCCAGCATCCTGAGTTAGAGCCCCAGTTCCAGTCCTCACTGACATTCTTCGGATCCAGCTCCCTGCTAATGAGCGAGAAGGAGGCAGGGGAACATGATCCAAGTACCTGAGCACCTGCCAGCCATGTGGGAAGTCTTGGGTGGAGCTTCAGGCTACTGGCTTTGTCCTGGCCTAGGCCTGGCTATGCATCCACTTGGAGAGTGAACCATTAACTGGAAGATACTCAGCTTTCCTTAATTCTGCAGTTCAAATACATAAAACAAACCTTACTGTTTAAACAAAATTGCCTGTGCTTTAAAAAAGAAAGAAAGAAAGAAAGACCGACCAACTTTAAGTCAAAGTTAGCAATTTCCTCTGGAGACTGAAGAAAAACACAATAGAGGAGGCCGGCATGAAAAATATAACATTCTATTTCTTTAAAGAAACCAAAACCAAAACAAACACAGGGTAATACGATTTAAGGCTGGGTATCATGTATGCTTCCATATGTGTGAAGTGTCATTAGTAAATATGAGGTGCGTGTTGCTTTTCATTGCTGTCACTTGAGACTTCATGAGTCTTGTCCTCCGAAGTAGTTCCATGTCACTAATCTGCCCACAACTTTCAAGAAAAACCAAAAGGCAAGGAAAGAAACATAAAGAAATCGTGTAACACTTCAGAATAATTAGGCCAGAGTACCACAGAGCTGGAACTAAGCTACCAGCTTCGTTATCAGTCCAGGTCAAAGCCACTCTCACCAGGGAAGCAGCACACAGGGCGGTGCCCTGAGGGAGCAACAAGACGGGCACAGCCAAGGCAGACGCCCACAGAGCAGTCCGGCAGGTGTCCGTCATGAGCAGCCCCGAGCGCTGCAGCAAAGACTGCAGAGGTCACTGCATCAGAAGTGCAGTAGCCGAACTCAAACCACTTCTCCCTGCTAATAGCCTTGGAAAAGCAGCAGATTGGCACAAGTGTTTTGACCCACAGCACTCACATGGGAGACCTGGCTCTGTGGCCCTCAGGGGAGTGAACCAGTGGATGGAAGATAACTCACTCATTCTCTCTCTAACACTAATAAATAAATTGCCACCAGTCCTGCAGGCCCCTGGGAAGGCTGGTGTCTGAAAGCAGCACGGAAGCTGGCAGAAAGCCCACAAGAGCACACACAACCGCCCTCCCCAGACCTAGGAGGCATTTTAACAAAAGCTAGAAACCAGCTGTTCGGAAAAAGTAGCTCTGTTGAGTGTATTCTGAAAATGGATGCCTGCAAATGTTTCCATCCTCAAGCTGACTTGTCCCCAAAAAGACAGAAGCACATCACACAAAATGTTGTGCTCCAAGGGTTCAAGACCCTTTCAGAGCACCCCTGAGTTTAAAACAATTTTGCACAACACTTCTAAGCCAGAGGAAGATGGCCAAAACATTAGGACCCTGCACCAGCGCAGGAGGCCCCCAAAGAAGCGCCTGGCTCATGGCTTCAAATTGGCTCAGCTCAGCTCAACTCAGCTCTGGCCATCGCCGCCACCTGGGGAGTGAACCAGCAAATGGAAGATCTTTCTCTCTCCTTCTCTTGGTAAATTTGCCTTCCCAATTAAAAAAAAAATTAAACAAAACAAAAAACACATACACAACTAAATCATATTGTGCAAGTAAGGCAGGTGTAGTTAGAATGTCATCCACAGAGGCTGGGGGGAGGTAAGACAGTCTGGAGGAACCTGCCCACTTACATCTCTGGGGCTTCCTTACCCGATTCATCCGAGCTTCTTCAAACCCTACCACTGCTGCTACCCACGAGTGTGCAAAGCCCTGGATGGGAAGTAACTCATTCAATCCTCACGGCCACTCTGCTTGTCACTGGTGGGATTCACCAGGTTCAAGAAGACACGTGCTCAGTATCTTACTGTCTTGGCCCCATCACACTCCCACCAGTACTCTGTGCTTCTGGTCCACAAGGACATCTCCTCCCCAAATACTGCTTACTAACTTCCACCAAAGCCAATTACAACTGAGAGCTTTAAGTGAGATTCTGTTTGAACCACTCGAGTGGAAAATACGCCTCAAATTATTGCACACTTCTTGACTTCTTAAACTGAATACCTTGACTGTAACTTCTTTTTTAAGACCTCAGGACCATTCCTGGGTGCATTACTAAAGCTGCTATAAAATAATTGGTGCCCCCAGGGATGCCAATGCTATAACTGAGATGTTATGGATCGTCCTTGTATCAGCAGCCTAGGCTGTGAGGTCACGCGTAGTACTGTGCATGGTACCTGGTTCAGAGCAACATTACCAACCACCCAGAGGAACCGTGAATCCGACCCACCCTTGTGTCTGGCAGTGCCCCCAACATGGTGCCTGGGTCGTCCACAAGATGTGAGGCCCAGTGGTAATGCAGTGAACATTAGTGCTGCTCCCCAAGTATGCCTGGTTCTCTGCTTTCCAGGCATTAGCAAGATTGCATTTCCCATCCTTTAAAGTTAAGCATGACCTTGGGACTTGCTTTGTCCCATGAAATGTGAAAAAGAGGCATGGGCTGTATTGAGATGAAACCTTTAAATGCGATCTTCCACTTGCCCATGCCAGATGCTCTGTGCCAAACTCAACAGGTGGGACTCCTCAAGGTCAGTCGTAACAGCACCTCACACACACAGACAGGAAGGAGATCCAAATGTTAGGGGCTTTCTGGGGAGAATCCATGTGAGTGGTACCAACGCCCCCAAAGCAGTGCAGTCAGTGAAGGGGTGCAAAGCAGCCGATGATAGAGACAGGCTGGCAGAAGAATCAGCAAGATATAGCAACCAGCTAGGCACAGAAAAGAACAAACCTGAGGGGAAGAACATGGCAACTGAAAGAACTGCTATCCCCAACAGCTGTTGCCCATTGGGAATGTGACAGTGGCACCTGTAGAGTCCCTGCTTTCTCTCCCCGGGGCAAGGAGCACTCCTGTGCCCTCACCTGAGCTCCACCCACGAGCCAGGCCACCTTTGTGCAACCTGATCTCCAGTAAGACCCTGGATGCATTCAAGCTCTGTCTCCTCCCTCAGCTGAGCCTAGGCTTCACCAATGACTCTTCCTCAAACGCAATTTCTCCCAGCATCTCTTGCCTTGTGCTCCAGAGACTGCATCATCAGTCAGCATCCCCACAACTTTATCACACATTCACTGGGCATTTCTTGTGCTGAATGTTTTCCAGCTCCCCTCGGTCCCTGCCTTACATAAGATCTGTACTCCACGGATAACCCAGCTGATTGATTCGGAGTGGATGAATCTCCCAAGAATACACATGCCTTGTTTCATCGTCAATAATTTACTTTATTCACCACAGTTAAGACACTCGGATTTGCAAAATGGATTCTCCACTTAATACTTTAAATAGCCTGGAGAACCCTCATCTTAAGCAGCTGCTGTTGCCTTAAGAAATTATGTGGAAAAAACATCAAATAGGGGTAAATTTTCATGCCAGTTCTTCCTTCTAATCGTGCAGGCCAGGCAGGGGTGGGGAACGTACAGTCCCCTGGCTGCATAAGGGCCTTCAAGTCATAGGGTTTGGGTGCTAAAGACAGCTGCAGGAAGACTTGGGAAAGCCAAGAAACTTAACTATCATCAGGTGGAGAGTTGCCTATGGCCCTGGAACAGCGCTATGAATAACCAAGTGGCCCCTGGTGGAGTGCACGCCCCACTCACCCCTGGCTTCTGGCGCGGTGATGCTCCTCACTGCAAAGAACTGCTGCCTGGTCCTGAGGACCCTTGTATGTCAGTAACCTAATGAGTGCTTTTGTGGTTTGCTTCCCCCACCCCCGGCACGGCCCACTGTACAATACACAGGATTCAAAGCAGAGTCATAGGGAAGTTTGCATTGTTTCCGCTCCGGGGTAACAGCTGCCTCTCATGGATCCCTTCCTCAATTAGTTAGGATGGATGACGCAGTCTCACGTTTCATCTCTTATTATGTAAGAGAAACTCAAACAAAAGTGAGGTTTATTGAGGAGACCGTAAACACGGAGCTGTTGAACAGAAAGAACACAACACCTTCTTCACCCGACTCGCTCCCAACCAAACTCGCCCTCCCCGCTAAGCCACTTTCTCCAGCAAGACAGCAGGCAATGGGGGAGAAAGTGCCAGAAGGGCAGAAAGGGGGTACTTTGCCAACTTGGGACGCCTCTGTGGACCTCGCCGTCCGTAGGGCAGTGGACACCGACCCGACTCTAGCGCTGCCTACACTTATCCTTCTTCCCTCTGCGGCCCCTACCACCGCGTTGTTCCTCCACGCCAGGGTGCTCATAGCCTCCAGGTCCTGCAAGCAGGTGACCTCAGAGCGCCCGGCCCGCGAGCAATCGGCCTTCCCCTGGCACCCAGGCCAGCGACCCCCCACCCAGGTTGCTCAAGTGGTCCGGATCCCAGTCCGGGATAGCCCGGAGCTGTGCCCCGACCTCGCAGTCCCCAGCACAGGCTCGCAGTCGGCGTGCCCTGCCCCGGGCCGCAGCCGGGGAAGGAGTGGCGCGGCGACCGTTAGCCGCGGCCGTGGCGCCCCGGAGCGCGTGGGGCAGGCCCTTACCGCAGCACAGAGAGAGGCAGGGGAAGGCGGCGCCAAGCCCCACGCGGGGCAGGAAGGCGCAGGTGACGGTGCAGACGGCGGCTGCAGCCGCGGGGGACCCCGGCGGGCGCCCACGACGCGGTGGGCTGCATGGGCGCCGCCATAGTGGGGACGCAGCGGCGGGCGGGGCGCACGGCCGCGACCGGGGACGACTGGACCACCAATCCCGCTCTCCGCCTCGGCTCTCTAGCAGGGGGTCGGGCCTCCGCCGCCAATGAGCGCGCGGGACCCGGGCGGGGCGCCGCGCCGGCCAATGCAAAGATGCGCTGCGGCAATGGGCGGGAACAGGCCGGGGCCACCCAATAAGCAAGGAACCCAGAGTTTCCCAAGGCTCCGCGCCCAGCGGGTCCCGGACTGCGAAGGGTGCCTAGCCTGAGTGCCCAAGCCCTCGCCACGTCCTCTCCGGTCCATACTGCTTCCCCGACCCGAGGGCGCGAGGGAGCGCCAAGTGCCGCTCGACCCCGGTGAATCCACAAAAACAAATCTCCGTAACTTGAGCACAGCCAGTTGTCCCGGGCTTTTGAAGCTTCGCTGGGGAAACTGAGGCCCAGGTCATGTTGGCAACTTTAGAGCCTCTTAGCACATAGAACCCGCCCACCTGCCTACTCTGGGGATCCGGCTGTTAACATTCCGCAGCGAAGCAGCATTTGGGGAACAACTTAAAACTTCACTTTTATGAAGAGAGGGGCAACTTAACACCAACCCAAAGACCTTGGTTAGCTAAGGCCGGTAGGTGGCTCTGGTCGGTGACTTCTTGCAGGGGCCTAAAACAGGCCTGGACAGACTGCGGGAGCAGGCGAGCAAGCAATTTTTGTGTGCTGGAAAGTCACCGAGTTTCCAGTCGACCAGTGTTAATAAGTCCAAAGTTTCTAGGAAAAATGCTCTCCCCCGACCTCACCTGGATAGGCCAAGCAGGCCCCATGGAAGGCCTGGCTGTGCCCCACCATCCTCCACCCTGGTGAGTCTTCCTCATTTCTTACCAACTACAGGCAGCGCCTCAGGGACGCCCTTGGTGGGGGCACACTTGCCCCTTTTAGACCAGCTCCACAGAGAGGATGGGCTGCAACTGCAGAACTCACACGGTCCCACCCGCTGGCCCAGTCAGACAACCTGACTCCACCCGGGTCCACCAAGGCAGAGAGAGCAAAGATGTGTCTCCAGAGCCTGTGACTTAGGCTCCACCCGAGCCTGACCCTGGGCCCTCTGGGCCCCTGGGGGCAGACAAAGTCAAGCCTCTACTCAACACATTTTATTGCTAAGGTTTTCAAAATAATTTGGTTTATAGCGTTCGTACGTAACAAAAAAGGGGAACGTATTATAAATCTGATTCTTGTATACATCAGGTATCCGTGTGAAGCCCTCCAGTCCTGGGCCCAGGCAAACAAATGTATGAGGAGCAAAAACCTGGTTCAATCCCTTCGGTGTTGCGCTATACTCCCACCCCGCACCCCCAATTCAGCTCCCTCCCATCCCCAAGCCAAGGTCACATCTACATCTGTCCCTGGCCTTGTGACCCCAGTTCATCCTAACCCCCCTAATCCCTACATGATTGCAATTCTGTTGAATCACCCACCAGGCTCTGCCTGCTTCCATCATTAATATCCCCCCCACCAGGGTATCCTGCACACAGACCCTCTAACACTGTGCCACAGGGGCTCTGCCTAGGATAGCGAGGACACACCCCAATAGCTCTGGTATTCCCCTCAACGGAAGAGAGGTGGGGTGACTTCGGTGCATCACTAATGCAGCTGAGCCAGCCTGGAGAGACGCCACACCCACCTCCAGCCAATCCCAGAGGCCCTCACTCAGCTCATTTGGGAGCCAAAGTTCACATTTTGTTTGCCCTGCATAGGCAAGGAAGAAAAGTAAAGGCCAGGGGGCTGGCACAAGCTGGTCCAGACCAAACACACAGACACACGCTGTGTGCATGTCACACACACACATAAATACAAAAAAGGGGTTGGGGACAAGTACCAGCACCTCTGCCTGGTTGGAGCAGGTGCTCAGTGGGAAGGAAGCCAAGTCCCAGGCCGAGAGTAGGGTCTCCAGCCCAGTCTGCATGGACAGCCCGTTCTGTGGGCTCAGATCCAGTGCAGCCACAGTGTTCCAGTGCTCAGCCACTCGGGTGGGAGACCACAGGCTGCTGCCACTTGTGTCCAGGGACGACTTATTCTTTTCACTACTGTGGAATTCCAGGAGGGTGAGGGACATGATGCTGGGATCAATCAACTAGTTCATTCCTGTTTCTTTTTACAACTTCACTCGCAGAGCCTTCCGAGTCCCAAGTGTCTGCTGTGCATTGGCCCCTGAGTGCTCTTGCCTCCACGGCTGGGAATCTCTGGACCCTTAGGAGCATCTACTCCATGATGGCTCGGTATAGCGCAGGCTCAATATAATCTTCCCGGTACCTGGAGTTGATAACCCGTTGCCGCTTCTTCTCTTGCTTTACCTCTTTCTCTGTGAAAATCTCGTTGAATCGCATATCGGAGGCCACAGACTACAGAAGAACAGGCAAGCCAAATCATCACTTTGTGGCCAACTACCGCCCCGAGGCAAGAACAAGGGACACAGGGCACTGAGATCACACACTCACCAGTCTAGACTTGACTCTCTTGGGAAGCTCTTCATCCAGCGTGTACACGTCATCTCTCTTGACCACAAGCTGGGAGCCATCTTCAAACTCCACCTGCCAAGAAAACAAATGTCTCCGGGCTAGGATGCCACTTTCTGGTTTACCCTGTGTAGTGACAACCTCTTGCAGCCAAAGATTTGGAACACTGAAGGCCTGCTGTGTCTGAAGCCACACCAGGTCGACCTCATCTCTGGAAGCAAAGACTTCCTCTGTCCCAAGAGGAAGCACCAAATTAACCATGCAAACCCGAACCCCTGGCAGGAACCTCTGCCTACCTGATACATCTGGATGGGGTGGGAGGTCACAAACTTAGCTCCATAGACTTGGCCATCTGTCCATCTCACTTGGACCACTTCCCCCTCAGCAGGAGGACCCAACTGGAGACAGTCCTGGCTCTGGAGGAAACAGGAAGGAAGGAATGATAAGCAGGCTCTCCTGAGTGCAATGGAAACTTCCATCTACTGAGGGAATAAACAAGGACAAATTCATGCTAAGACACTCCCTGAAAGGCAGCACACTAAAGGATGACTGACAGAGCAGTTAAGTTCTGCTTGCTGAGGCCAGCACAGTGGCTGTACAGACACATCTTCCACATAAAAGTGCCAGCATCTCATAGGTTGTCGGTTCATGTCCTGTTGGTTCCACTTCCAACTCCCTGCTTGTGGCATGGGGAAGAAGAGGATGGTCCAAAGCCTTGGGACCCTGAATCCATGTGGGAGACCGAGAGGAAGCTCCTGGCTCCTGGCTTCAGATCAGCTCAGCTCTGGCCATTGCAGCCACTTGGGGAGTGAACCAGCAGATGAAAGAGCTTTGTCTCTCCTCCTTTCTGCAAATCTTCCTTTCCAATAAAAATAAGTAAATCTTAGAAGAAAGATCTGCTTGCTGTGACAAAGTCTGTCCTGTATCCTGCTCTTCTAGGTAACAAAATCCAGCAGCTACAAGAGGGAGAAGAGGCAAGGGTGGGAATCAGTAGTCCTTCTCACTCCCTCTCCAAAGGTGTTCCAGGCCTCTCTATGAAAGAATGCTAGAACTGAACTCAATGATGGTTGATGAAATGTGTTCTTAGAGTCAACCAGCATTGTGGCAAAGTAGGCTAAGCATCCCATATGGGCATTGGCTCATGTCTTGGCTACCCCACTTCTGATCCAGCTCTCTGCTAATTAGCCTAGGAAAGCAGAGGAGTATGGTCCAAGTTCTTGAGCCCCTGCACCCTTGTGAAAGACCCAGAGAAATCTCCTCTCAGTTTTCAAATGGCCAAGCTCCTGCATTTGCAGCCTTTTGGGGAATAAATCCATGGATAGAAGATCGTTCTGTGTCACTCCCTCTGTCTGTAAATCATGCCTTTCAACTAAAAATAAATCTTACAAGAAAAATGAAGTGTATTAATAAAATACAGGAAAAAAAAAAGAAAGCAGCATCTACCATGGGACTTGGCAAATTCACACAAGTTTCATGATTCCAGAAGGAGTGTCACAGGGCAAGTCCTCACTACACTGGCCAGCACAGCGCTGGGTAGGATGTGGGAGGTCACTGGCTCAGTGCAAGCTCTTGTGGGGAGATGCCAAGGTCATTAGGGACATGGTCTGGAAGAACCAATGCAAGAGGGCAAGCCTGTGGGTCACAGCTGTTCCCACAAATCACTACCTGACAATTAGAGTGCACACAGGTCCTGGTTCTGAATTTTGTTTAAGATTTATTTATTTTTATTGAAAAGGCAAATCATGTCTAAAGAAAGGAGAGACAGAGACAAAGATCCAATCACTGCTTCACTCCCCAAATGGCCACAGCAGTTGGAGCAGAGGCCATCTGGAAGCCAGGAGCCTCTTCTGGGTCCCATAGGTTTAGGCCATCCTCGGCTGCTTTCCCAGGCCACAAGCAGGGAGCTGGGTGAGGAAGTAGAACAGCTGGGACACGAATGGCACCCATAAGGGAACCTAGTGCTTACAGGGTGAGGATTTAGCCATTGAACCATCCTGCCAGACCTAGGTTCTGGTTCTGTCCTGCTAGGTCATATGCTGAGAAGAAACAGTTCCACGGTAGGCTTCCAGGTCACCTACTGAGTAGGTAATCATTTTTTCCTCCTCTTTTTAAAGATTTATTTATTTTTATTGAAAAGGAGGATATACAGAGAGGAAGAGGAGAGAGAATCTTCCGTCCACTGATTCACTCCCCAAGTGGTTGCAATGGCCAGAGCTGAGGCAATCTGAAGCCAGGAGCCAGCAGCTTCTCTTCCAGGGTCTCCTGCGCAGGTGCAGGGTCCCAAAGGCCGTCCTTGACTGCTTTCCCAGGCCACAGGCAGGGAACTGAATGGGAAGCAAAGCTGCTGGGATTAGAACTGGCATCCATATAGGATCCTGGCACATGTAAGGTGAGGACTTTAGCCTCTAGGCTACCACACCGCACCTGAGTAGGCTATTTCTTTATTTTGAAAGAATCCTGCAATGAAACCAGAAACTCAAAGCACTTTGTCCCCTTATTCTGACATGGGAGATTTATACATACATGACCTTTGGCAAAGCACTTCAGCTTTCTGAAATTCAGCTTAACCTCCTTTAACACTAGGTATCCCCGGATGGTTTGCAGTCTGTAATGAGGTACCAGGACACTTCTGGGGAGCATGTGACTAGGGTCACGACTATTTTCCAAATATTAAAAACACTAGCCTTTGTCCCTGTGTGAACATTTGCAGTGACAGCATAAAATCCTCACTGGATACAACTGCTGGCAGCAGAGCACTCTCTAAGACAATGGTCCCGAGCGCTGCTGTTACTACATTCGTCATCACTGTGCATTAATAATTTGTGGGTAGAAAAAAGAAAGCCCAGTCTCAAGGAACAATGCCACTGATGAAGGAATGAAAAATTGCTGGGGTTAATCTTGTGGTACAGGTTAGGTACTCCCCACCTTTCAAACAACTCTGTTAAGAGGCCAAATGTTCCCCCTAGATTTTAACCAAAACATCACAACAGACCGAATGAATAAGTGACAAGGGCACTCTGCTCACTAGATGTTCTTTTCAGAAAGTTTTTTCTCATTAAGGCAGGAATCATTTTTAATTAATTTCAGTTTTAGTTTCAAACAGATTAATATTAGCAGACCTATAATAAGCTCAAGAAGTGGGCTCAGCACAGTAGCCTAACGGAAAAAGTCCTCACCTTGAACACACTAGGATCCCATATGGATACCTGTTCTAACCCCGGCAGCCCAACTTCCCATCCAGCTCCCTGCTTGTGGCCCGGGAAAGCAGTCAAGGACGGCCCAAAGCCTTGGGACCTTGCACCTGCACGGAGGAACTGGAGGAGGCTCCTGGCTTCAGATCAGTGCAGCACCGGCCATTGAGGTCACTTGGGGAGTGAATCATCAGATGGAAGATCTTCCTCTTTGTCTCTTCTCCTCCCTGTATACCTGACTTTGCAATAAAAATAAATCTTTTTTTTAAAGATTTATTCATTTTATAACAGCCAGATATACACAGAGGAGAGACAGAGAGGAAGATCTTCTAACCGATGATTCACTCCCCAAGTGAGCCACAACAGGCCGCTGCTGCGCCGATCCGAAGCCGGGAACCTGGAACCTCTTCCGGGTCTCCCACACGGGTGCAGGGTCCCAATGCATTGGGCCATCCTCAACTGCTTTCCCAGGCCACAAGCAGGGAGCTGGATGGGAAGTGGAGCTGCCAGGATTAGAACCAGCGCCCATATGGGATCCCGGGGCTTTCAAGGCGAGGACTTTAGCCGCTACGCCATGCCACTGGGCCCTAAAAATAAATCTTAAAAAAAAAAAAAAAAAAAGCTCAAGAAGCAACAACAAAACAGTCTAGTTAAAAAAATGGGCAAAGGACATGAACAGGCATGTTTCAAAGTATGAACTATAAATAGTCAAGTGACAAATGAAAAGATACTTTGGACCATCAGGAAAATGCAAATATAAACTAAAGTGAGGTTTTACCTCACCTCAGTCAGAATGGCTATCGTCCAAAAAATTAAAAAATAACAGATTCTGGCAAGGATGTGTAGAGAAAAGTACCCTAATATGTTGTTGGTAGAAATGCAAACTAACCCAGTCATTATGGAAGACATTCTGGAGATTTCCTGAGAATCCTAAGAACAGATCCACTGTGTGACCCAGCTATCCCACTCCTGGGAATATACCCAAAGGAAATGGAATCCGCATAGAGTCATTTGTACCCCCATGTTTATAGCATCTCAAATCATAATAGCTAAGATAGGCAATTATCCAGATGCCCATTAACTGATGAATGGATAAAGAAAACTTGGTATATATGTAACACAAAATACTAATCAACCATAATATATACACATAATGGATGTAATGGGAAAAGCATGTTTAGTGAAATAAGCCTCACCTAAAAAGATAATTATCACATTTTTTACTCTGATTTACAGTAGCTATTTTTTTTTTTAAGATTTATTCATTTTATTACAGCCAGATATACACAGAGGAGGAGAGACAGAGAGGAAGATCTTCCATCCGATGATTCACTCCCCAGGTGAGCCGCAACAGGCCGCTGCTGCGCCGATCCAAAGCCAGGAACCAGGAACCTCTTCCAGGTCTCCCACACGGGTGCAGTGTCCCAATGCATTGGGCCGTCCTTGACTGCTTTCCCAGGCCACAAGCAGGGAGCTGGATGGGAAGTGGAGCTGCCGGGATTAGAACCGGCACCCATATGGGATCCCAGGGCTTTCAAGGCGAGGACTTTAGCCGCTACGCCATGCCGCCGGGCCCTACAGTAGCTATTATAGAGACTCTAAGAATAGTACTATGGCATAACAAGTAAGCCATCATCTGCAATGTCCCTGTTTTGTGTGGGCACTGGTTTATGTCCAGCTCCTTGCTGCTGGCCTGGAAAAGCAGAGGAGGATGGCCAGAATGTCTGGGACACTACCACCTATATGGGAGAGCTATAGGCTCCTGGATCTTAACTTTTTTTTTAGCCTGGTCCAGTGCACGCAGTTGTGGCCATTTGGACATTGATCCAGTGAATTGAAAAAGCTTTCTTTCTAACTTTCAAAATAAAGAAAATTTTGGACTATGTGTGAAATTGACAACATCTTAAACTACTATTTTAGGCCTGTGATTATAAAGTAAATTTTAAAAAAACATAGAAGGGGGCCCAGCATGGTAGCCTAGTGGCTAAAGTCTTCGCCTTGTACATGCCAGGATCCCATGGGTGCCAATGTGGCCTGGGAAAGCAGTTGAGGATGGCACAAAGCGTTGGGACCCTGAACCTGCGTGCGAGACCTGGAGGAGGCTCCAGTCTCCTGGCTTTGGATCGACGCAGCTCCAGCCACTGCAGCCACTTGGGGAGTGAATCGGCGGACAGATGATCTTCCTCTCTGTATATCTGACTTTCCAATGAAAAAAAAAAAACTTACCAAAAATAACGCAGAAGGACACAAGAGGGGAAAAAAAACCTGAAACATTTGCCTCACCCAATTTCCTCCATACCTGTCCCTCCCTATTCTAGTCCAGATGCCCACATGAGCGTTTATCCCTCTGAACTATGTAAACAATACTAAAAATGAAACAAAAAATAGCACAGAGTTAGAAAAGAGGAAAGGAAGATGGAGGGAGATAGACAGGGAAATACCATTGTATTGTCAGAATTAAGTCTATGAACTACAGGAAATCTGTTAATTTGACGGCAGACAGATAGAATCTGCAAACACAAAAGCTTTGGGTCCCTCAATAGCTTTTAGAAGAAAGAGTTTGACATTACTGTTGCACAACCTAAAGGGTTGGGTATTGAGGTACTATGGGTTAAGCCACTGTTTGGGGCACCGGTCTGCCAGCTGCCCTCCTTCCAATTCAGCTTCATGCTAATACACCTGAGAAGCAGCAGCAGATTGCCCGGTCCCTGCACCCACGTGGGAACCCAGGATTTCCTGGCTGCTGGCTTTGCCTGGCCCAGTTCTGGCTGGTGCACACTGGTCTATTTCACTCTGCCTTTCAGATAAACAGTCCTTTATATACATATGAAGTTATTTGATATAAAACATTTAACAGACAAGTATACTATAAGAGATAAATGTTAATGAAAACCACTAATGTCATTTTTATTATGACATTCATCTACTTTGTAACTAAGGAAGGCGGTTGGCAGCAATTAAGCCTCTAATGTGGTATAAACATAGTAAATACTGACTATTAAGGGAAAGAAATACCATTCCTCTGCCTGGGTGCTTAGTCTACCACTTGTAGAGGCAGGGTGGGACAGGTGAAATGTGAACTCAGTCCTGGATACTCAGCCAGGAAACCTAGGATTGGGCCCAGGCAGGGGCTCGAGAGTCTCAGGTGTTGATAACCTGAGCAGGCCAGCAGTGTCCCCAGGCAGTTTCTACCGAGCCCCAAGTCCCTCAACTGTGAAGAGCCTAACAGTAGATTCTGTATTGACCAGAAGGGCACAGGAGAGTAGAGAGCCGGACAGTTCTCCTATAATCACCCAGCGGCTAGGAAAGGAAGCTGGTACCCTGCTTTGAATCTAAAGGCTGAGCTCCTCTGGGGCACCAGGATGCCAGCAAGGACAGACAGTGCAGACTGAAAGTGACGAATGTTTTCAAAGCACTGCAGGAAACACTGATTCCCACAGCCTTCTATGGCAAGGAGAGAAGTATCCTACTTTGTAAAGAGAGACCAGACCTCTGCTTCTGTCTGGGGACTGAGGGATGGGCTATAACAGGCAGGCGGGCCACAGGCAGTTTGCCAGCCACACTCTCCTCCTTCAACTGCCCCAGGGGCCCCTAGCAGACATTACCACTATGTCCTCAGGATAAAGGTTGTCGCTGAAGGAGCCATCATCAAAGTTGACTTCGTAGAAAGTCTCGGTGGTGAGCCTGACCACCTCACACTGGTAGAAGCGCCCGTTCTTATGCTTGCTGATGACCTTCTGTCCTGCAGTGATGCTCTGCAGGGCCCCCTTGGCACGCTAAAAGATGGAGAGACTGGTCACTCACACACAGAACTGACAGTCCTGCAAATGGGGAGCAAATCACTGGGCTCCTCTCCATTATGGAAAAACAAACCGAGGAGTACAAAAGCAGAAAGCAGAGGGCAAATGGTCTTTCTGGACATGCATACCCAGCCAGGACCCTGAAGAAACCAGTACCATGCGCTCCTCCTTCCTCCCCGGCTACAGCTGGCCCTTACATACAACACAGAACCTTATCCCAAACTCCTTGAATACTATTAGGACTTCCCTAAAACTGATTACATAGCACCTACTGCTGCACACAGCCTAGACAACAGGAAAGTATCTAAGGGAAGACTTAGCAAGTGACTGAGGCCCTGGACCCCAGGCAATGCTTCATAGCAACCACACAGCAGCTTTACCCTGAGGGACCCTCATGTTGCTTCCTGGGTGTCCTTAACTGCCTGCAGTAGACTGCTCCCCCTCCCCAAGAACCCCGCCATCCCTGGTGTCCTCCACTCACCCTCCTGGGTCCTGAACTTGCTCACTGAGCAAATGGAGAGCAGCTGTCCAAGCAGTCAGCTGCCACCCTGCTGCTCCTCTGCCAGGGGCCAAAGTTTCCCAGTGGCCTGCAAACTGGTTTCTTGCATCCAAATGGCAACTTACTGGTGCCATGCCCTCCCCATACCTCAAGCTGATTCTTACTCTGATGTACTGAGCTTTCCTAATGGCTGTGCCGCCCTGTTCCTTCTGCTGCTCTGCTGACCTATGTGCTGACCTATGGCACTCTGTGCACGGGTTCATCTTCCAGCATCTACTCAGCAGTGTCGGGACCTCTAGAGCCCAGTTTCTAACAGAAATTAGACTGTCACAATAAATGCTGGTCACATCCAAGCATCCCCATCAAAGCTAATCCAGCTGCCTATTGGTTGTAGAAGCAGACAGTTCCTTCCTGAGGTCCCAAAGCTTACATGTCCTTTCATTTTCATCCTTCTACCACCCGGTCCCCCCTCATCTCAATTGTAGTCTGCAGTTAATAACATCATATTATCATGCTCACTGTTAAGGGAGTAAGTTGAGTCAAATTCAATTCCTGCTCCCTCATCCCTTATGTCCCCTCGCCCTTCTCTCTAGTGTCCACGGCAGTGAACACTCCCTCAGGGGTAGAGGTGACCCAAAACCTCTGCCTACATGTTCACATTTCAGACCTTCCTCTATCCAAGGATAACTGGATTCTCCAAATCCTATCCGCAAATAATGAGTGCAATGATTATTTTAACACACAGAGGGCAGTTAGCCTAGCAGTCATGTCATTTGCATCCCACATCAGAGGATCTGGGTTAAACATCAGGTTGAATTCCTGACTCTAGCTTGCTGCTAATATATGCAGAGATGAGGATTCAGCAGCTGAGTTCCTCTGCCCATGTCAGAGGCCTGGCTGAGGTTACAGGTTCCTGGGTTTGGCCTGGCTTGGCCCTGGTTGTCTGCAGACATTGTAAGAGTAAACGGCATTTAAAACCTTCTTTCTCTTTCTCTGTCACTCTGCCTTTCACATAAATGCAATCTTAAAAAAAAAAAAAAGATACAGTCTGAAATCAATTTCACAAAACTTTTGTCCAATGGAAGAGAAATCAGACCCCTCAGTGTGGCAGCTCAGGGCTTCCGGTCACCCTAGTGCTGCTCACTGTCAAGCACCAGCCCATCACACTCCCAGTCTGCATGGCTCGGGCTCCGACACCTCGCTGTAGCCTTGGGTGCCCTCCCGCTCACAATCCCACCTGATTGCTCAAGACCCTCTTCATATGCTACCTTCCACCCAAACTCCTAACTCTTCCAGCTAACATGCACACGTGTCTTTCTGAGCCCCACCAGTTAGAGAACTGCAGCTCATTGCTAAATGTCAGGTGCCCTCCCCTTTAGTCCTCAACATTCCCAGAACTTCTGCTAAGTCACCAGCACTTAGTGTATGACAACTCCCAGAAGGGTAAGATCTGGGTCCTCAGGGAGTTGACCCTGGAACAGTAAATGAATTAACAGATAACTAGAGTGTATCCCCCTCCTCACCTCCAAATTTGGAATCTTGTGCCGAAAACAGGTAATGAAGACAACGAAAGGCCAGTCATCGGGCTGCATCATGACACCAGCAGCCTGGGCACAGCTTACATGGAAGGCAGTTGGGCAACGACCATGCGAACACTGCACACAGCAGCCAGCGGCTCTTTTCCTCCGCTTCTTACAGAAGACACATTTCTGCAGCACAGGGAATAAAGGCATTGGGAGTCCAGGTACTGAAAGGACAGCCTGCTCTATCAAAGGTGTCCCCTTCCAAATGCACACAGCCCAGCCAGACAGCCAGCACTAACCCCATTACTAAACACAGCACACAGATCACCAACTCCAAACAAAGCCAGGGGACACAGGTGGCTGGTGACCGAGCCAAGCAGAAACACTGTCCCCTGTCTGCAAGAGTGCAGAGTATGACAGCAGGGGAAGGCAAGAAGCACAGCCCATCCCGTCTTCCTTACCAGTTTGAAGCGCGACAGAGGGATTTTGCTCACATCCACAGGACTTCTTTCTGAAATGTTCACAAACCTCGCTTCCAGAATTGCCACAGCACATGAGACGTGGACCCACCTGCCAAGAGGCAAAGCCCACCTCAGTACCCCCTGGGACCAATGCCCTGTAGCCTTCTCTTCTAATGTGGCCTCACAGTGTAATCACCCAGCATCCAGCATGATCTCTGACTTTCACCAATGATTCCCCAGGACCCTGGAACGCTGTTGAGGGCCGGAAGTGACACACAGAGCCCTGTGGCAACACAGGTACTCGCTTCCCACAACTCCCTCAGTGGGAGGCAGAATGGCCAGAGCCACAACTGATGATACGTAGGAGGCTTCAGTGGATGGCAATCGGCAGAACTCCTCCAACACAGGACCTGGGTACTTCCTGAAAATGCCCAAGTGTACCAATGTGCCAGAATCACTGCTCATCCTCCAGTCTCTGCCAAGCACTCCCTTCAACTCACTTTATCTGTGGCAGATTCATTCTTCAAGGTCTGGACCATGGAACTGCCACTGTGGCACAGCAGGTAAAGCTGCTGCCTGCAATACTAGCATCCCACATGGGCACCAGTTTGAATCCTGGCTGCTCTACTTCTAATCCATTTCTACATTAATGACCTAGAAAAGCAATGGAGGATGGCTCAGTGCTTGAGATCAACATGGGAGACCCAGAAGAAGCTCCTGGCTCCACCCTGGCTCATTCCTTGCCATTGTAGCAATTTGGGGAACAAACCAGCAGATGGAAGATATCTCTCTTTCTCCCTCCCCCTCCCAAACTTCCCCTTTTCTTATTAACTGCATGTTTCAAATTAATTTTTTTAAATAGGTGGGGAGGGGTAAGAGGCAGAGACTAGACCAATGGCATCCTTCAGATGAAGGTAGGTTCTGGGCATTTGGGAAAACTGACAGGCACCTATTTGAGAAAGCTCTCAGAGTCAGGCCACCACACACAGTGCTGGAAGTGACCCCACAGCATGGGAATGGATTCATTTTGTGCAGGACAGAAAGTGGACTGACTGGTCTACAAGAGCCATTTCTTCCCCAAATAAGGGAGCACATCACAAGTGCACCCAACACTAGGGCCTCTCAAGCGCAGCAGGTGCTTTTAAAGGAGCAGAATCCATCAGCAGAGCCACACACCTAGAAGGTGTAACAGGCTCCTGGGAGCAGAGATGCAGGGTGTGTGTGTATGTGTGTGTGCTGCTAACTCCCATGGAAGCAGAAGAGCTAGCTTTGGCTAACCACTGGCCCAAGCACATGCTCACCCTCAACTGAACAACAGGCTGAGTGCTGCATGCAGCCAGGGCTCCCTTTGCATATTGGCACCAGCTAGATCAAGGTCACTGTCCTGACTTCAAGCCCATAATGTCTATGTCACCTTCACAACAGTTCCTAGTCTCACAGCTCCATTCTCGGCTCCTCACAAAGGAGGATGCTACTATCCTCTGCCTCGGAAAGGAAACCAGTGTTCAAAGGTCTGGGACTGCCATGCTCCTCCTGGCTGCCAGTTTTAAAATCATCTAGAAAATTCCAGCTCCACACAATGTACTTCCCAGCTCCTCCAGTCACTCAGGAGTGTCCGTGGCCAGATGAGCTGCTGCACACACTTGGAGACTCACCTGTCATCATTGGCTCTCTGCAGGGCACCTCCACGAAGGGAGCATAAACAGCAGTTCTGACCGGGGAAGGGGGAACAGAGAACGGTTACCCCTGAGCCATAAACGCCCCATATGTTTCTCCCCTCACTTCCTTTGGGCAATTCTAGCAGGCAGGGCTTCCCTTGCATGGCTCCTGTTACCAGAATCTCCCGAAGTGAACATGCCCCAAGTATTTTTGGACTTGACCTCATCCCCCACAGTGCTGTCAGTAATAAGAAATGCTCTGCTCACACAAAGGTTGCACCTGCATCCTGAAGGTGGCACTGCAAGTTCCAGGGGCACAGTGGAGAGAAAGCTATGACAGGGACCATCAGAGCCCCACTGGGGGACTACAACCCACTGCCCAGTCCTCTGCAGGGGCTGCCAACTCGACAAAACAGCCTATACCACACCATGGGGCAGATCTGGCTTCTACACTACCTCTCACCCTGTGCCAAGCAGACAGCAAGCACTCTCTAGTCTCACAACACTTGCCACTTGATGCCATCAGGTGCCAGCCCTTAAGGGGACAACAGACAACTGAAAGTGCGCCCTGCCAGAGCTGGAGTCTGCAGGGCAGCACACCACCAGTGTGTGGGCACTAACCTCCTCCAGGGCATTGGCTGAACACCGGGAACACATCCACTCTTGAGAGGCTTTCGCAGGGGGTACCCCATAGCAACCTAATACGGACACAAAGACAAGCACAGTAAACTCAGCAATCAGAGATGGAACATGAAAGAATTTGCAATTCCTTTCCAGAAAACCCCTCCCAAAGCTACAGCTCAATCTACAGTAAAGCCTGAATTCTACAGAGTCCTTAGGTTCAGCTTCACAGGATGATGGCCTGGGGCTCAATCAACAACCAACACAGGAGCAGGAACGAATCCCCTCCTAGCATCTGCTCCAAAAGGCTTGGGTGCGAAGTACGGGCTCTGGAGTTCTCAGTGAAACTCAACCCCATCAGCAGTAAACTCCCCAAGAACACACAAGCAGCCTTCGTGGGGAGTGGGAAGGCATGGGGGCCAATAGGTGGCAAGGCCTTCTGGCAAGGAGGCCCAGGATACACAAGAGAGAGGTGTGGCACTCACTGGCATGGACCCGGACACTGCACTTGCTGCAGGAAACCAGGAGACTGGTGCCGTCCTTCTCCAGGTAAGGGGTAGAAAGGTTGATGTCCGTGCTGCAGCCCGTGGAAGTGAAGCACATTTCTGGAATCAATGGCTTGGTCCTCTGCTTCTGCAGGGCTTCATCAGGTGCACTCACACAGTTCTGAGTAAGGCCTCCAAACTCTACCTGCAGGGGACAAGACAAGCGCATGGCACAGTGAGCACAGCCTGTGTACAAAGCTCCCCCAGCTGCCTGAGCGCCAACTCCCTCACTGCTAGGACTCTGCCTACGGCTCCCGGGTGCACAGCCATTATCCCCAGCTACTAATTGAAGTTACCTCTAATGACTCAAATTCAATTTCTCACAGCAGTACCAAACAATGGCCCCAAGGGAATGACTGAGAAAAGAGAGTGAGGTAAGAGGCCACTGGGATTTCAATCTTCCCAAACCAAATGATAATAAAATGCATGGAAACATAAGCAGCCCTGCGCCCTGCTCCAGTACAGCACCCAAAGCGCATGCTCCCACTGGGCCAGCACTGCCTGCTTCAGCTGTCCCTGTCAGCACCACAGCACAGCTGTAGTCCCAGTGCTGGGTCCAGGCTCAGAACATCATGGCCACATATTCCCCCTGGAGAACTAAACTGACTCGGGTACCTGCTGGCTCTGCCACTGGATGGCACCATCAGCCCCATTCCCAGGATGGCCCACAAATACCTCTGTGCCTGTGGCTCCCTGGAAAGTCTGCCACCCACTTAGCAGATGTGCTAATGGCAATAACTGGGCCATTCACAGCCCTAGCACACAGAGCTCTTTGCTTTTGCTTTTTATCAATGGAAAGAAGGAGTGAGTTGTTCATCCAAAATGTTTTGGTCTGAGGTTCCAATCTTTGGCAAGCAGAACCTGTGGGCCTGCCAGGCTCAGCGGCAGTCACGCCACATTAACCACGAGGGCAGGACCACTTACCTACCTGTCACTCTGTGCAGGCCCCACCTGAACTGAACTGGTACCCTGGTACCTGCTGCTGTGAATGCCTTCTTGGCCTCCCAGAGCTGGACCCAGAGACCCATGACGGGTGATGCCCTTGATCACCACATGGAGGAAGGACACAGCCGAGCTCAGCATTCAAGCTTCCCACCCTCCCCAATCCAGCTCAAGCTCGTTCAGCTCCAGGCAACACCCCTCACGGCAGGAAAGAAACTCGGCCGACAACAACACTGGAGAACCTGGCTCTTCGCCCAGCTTTCAGATGGCAGGAGTAAAGCCATCACAGTCTTTCACGCTGACTGGCAGGGATAATCATGGGCCAGGTTGATAACAAAAAGGCAGACTGCTGGGCACATGGTGCGGCCTGTGATTCCTGCAGGAGCCATGGGAGCTAAGCCACGTCCCCACCTCCTGTCCCACGCGTTTTGCAGTTAAAACACTGCTTGGTTATCTGCCTGGCAAAGATTAACAGGGGACACCAGGAAAAACAACCCTTGTCAGGCCAGTAGGGACAGAGCCACAGGGAAGTGTGGCTTCCCTCCAACTACCAGGCAAGGGCATGGGAGTACCTGGTGGTAGGTCTGGAAGATCATGCACACAGCGCAGTGAGGGGCCTGCAGGGCCATAGTCTCGTTGAACTCCTTTTCAGCCTCGAAGTTGGGAGGCCGGTTCTGCCACAACTGGCTCAGGGGCTTGGCCCAGGCCTCTGTCTCCTCAGCCTCTTCCTCAGGGGTCAGCTGTTCAGAGGGCTCTGCAAGAGGAAATGGACACTTGAGTTAGCACCAGCTCTGCACATTCAGGGCTCAACCTGGATAGCAAGTGAGCTCAGCCAGGCCTCCAGAGTACCAAGGGAGACAAAACGCCAAGAGGACGGGACGGTGAGCAGGCCCCTTCCCTGGGGAGCTGTGGGTAGGCCTGTCCACACTTCTTGCTCCAGGCAGACTGGCTCACAACCTCCACTCTGCTCTTGGCCCAGTAGCTTGGCCAGTGCCGCTATCCATCGGGGATGCCTTGGGAGGGAAGCACCACCTCGCCTCCAGACACCAAAGACAAGTCCTTGACCCCTTAGGGTTTTCCCTTTACTTGTACTGCAAGGAGAAGAAAAATGGCACATCACAGACCTGGGATAGAACTTCCTGGGTCTTCTGGAAAGGTGAGCAGAATACCAAGTTACTCTGGTGAGGCTTTCCAGCCACATCAGCTCCACACAACTAAATCATGTTCCTAGCGTGATTTAGAGGATGCGATGCTCAAGCCGAAGGTCACACTATGACAGTGTGTAGGCGGCCTCAGCCCACTCACGGAACTAAGAATCACGTATGCTTTTTTAAAGGGCCAGTAGGAGGAAAAGGTATCAGGGACCAACAAGGACCACAAACTCGCAACTCACGCTCCCTAGCCCATCACAGACCCACGGTCTGCAGAACCAACTGTGTCTCTCGGGTACTCGAGCCAGCAGAGCACACACACTTCAGACCTCATTACTGCCTAAGGAAGAAAAACTTCCCTGGATATGTTTCCTGAGTTGACAGGCACTTACATCAACTGCAAAACGAGAGTTAAGGGACAAAGGTGCCCACTTGGATTCCCCTTGAGTCGACGTGACCGAGACACAGTCTACCAGCTTCCAGTGGAAACAAAAAAAATCAAGCGAGGCAAAGTCCATAAGAATTCTGAAGGCTACAAGTGAGCAAGGACGATCTTTGGCAATCTAAACTGATACCCAGCGTATTTCTGCAGAGCCTCCCTGGTATGAGGAACGTACACAAATCCACACCTCAGCAGGTGTGATCAAGGCCAGCCATCCCCCTAAGGCATCCCATAAAGCACTGCATCCAGCCAAGTGAGGCCCTCAACAATTCCCAGAGACAAGGTGTCTGATGACCTCATACCCTACAGACAGCAGAGCTGCCGTAGGCACCAGCCCAGGGACAGCTCTGGTGGGCAGGCTTGCAGCATGTGCCTGTCCCTCTGCAACTCCTGCTCAGTCACATCTCGCTTCCAGGGATCTGGCAGCTGCCACTGGGTATGGCCTCAGAGCAGGCTACTAAGCCTAAGGAAGCTGACGCAGATGATTAACATCTACTCCTGAAAGCCCCCATTGCCAGGGTCCAGGCAGGAGCCTCAGCACCCAAATCCAGGCAGAGACCTTTTCCCTTTATCTTGGCTAAGTCCAAATGACCAAACAGGATGAAGAAAGAGAAACAGACAGGCTCGCAACCACCACTAGAACTCTAACACATGGACATCTGTTCCAATTACAAAGCCAAATGCAGCCAAAAATCATTTCCACTCATTTGTGGCTCCAAATGAGGAAGGAATCAAAATTTTACAGTTCACATAACTGTAACTCTTCATTAAGATGTACAATTGCAAAGAGTGTATTTCATTGAATACATCATGCGTCAACTGAAAATATTTTTTTCTTAAAGTGACAAGAAGTCCAGTGTTGTAGCACAGCAGGTGCAGCCAATGCCTGTGATGCTGGCATCCCAAAGAGCCCTTGTTGGGAGTCCCAGCCACTCCATATCCGAGCCGATTCCCTGCTACTGTGCCTGGGAAAGCAGCAGAAGACAGCCCAAATACTTGGGTCCCTATCACCCACGTACAAGGAAGAATACGCAGGGGAAATCTTGGCTCCTGGCTTTGCTACTTGTTGTGGCCACTGGGGGGATGAAACAATCACCGTCTCTCCATGTTTCAAATAGTAAGTCTTTGTACTGGGCCCGGCACGATAGCATAATGGTTAAGGTCCTCGCCTTGAACATGCCGGGATTCCCATATGGGTGCTGGTTCTAATCCCGTCAGCTCCACTTCCCATCCAGCTCCCTGCTTGTGGCCTGGGAAAGCAGTCGAGGACGGCCCAAAGCCTTGGGACCCTGCACCCGCGTGAAGACCCGGAAGAGTTCCTGGCTTTGGATCGGCGCAGCACCGACTGTTGCGCTCACTTGGGGAGTGAATCATCAGATGGAAGAACTTCCTCTCTGTCTCTCCTCCTCTCTGTACATCTGTCTTTCCAATAAAATAAATAAATCTTTAATAATAATAATAAGTCTTTGTAGAAAGTAACCAAGTCTTTAAAAACTACAAGAAGTAAAAAAAAAAATACAGTATTCTATGTATGTGTGTCTGGAAAGTTAGGAAGATAACACAATATCCATAGTGTTCATGTTTGACAACCAATATTGCTTTGAGAGAATTAGGGGCAGAAACCACAAAAAGGCTGCTGCTCTCAGAGTCCCTGAAGCTTCCTGCTGGACGGGGACCTGTCCATGGAGGACTGTCTCAGACCAAGCTGGGATCCAGCCACACTTCTGACTACGGGATCGCAGAGGATGCCAGCCTCCCTGGCTCATGCCCAACCGTCCACTAGCAGACAGGGCTGTGGCTGAGATCAGGAAGGAGGGGCAGGCTAGAAGGAATGGCATTCAACGTGACCACTGCCACAACCTCCGCTTGCCCCAAGGGGGTAGGTTCCCCCACACTCGGCTCGCTGGGTCTCTGGGACACTGCTCACGTCAGCTTCCTGAGCTGCAGCACCACCCTTCCTTGTTCTCTCTGCATGCTTGCAGCTCCTTTCAGCTCCTTCACAGGGCCCCTCCTACGTCCCCCACCCCACTCCCACCCTCTGTGCCTTCCCCATTAGCAACATCATTTACTCTGGGAACAAAATACACCCCATCTGCACCACCTAGATGGTGCCCCTGGGTTTCCAAAACTCAATCCAAATACAAACAAGGGACGCAGTCAACCCATCCTTCTTACTTCCCTGCCACCTCCACAGCCAGTCCCCAGAGCTGACTAACTTTACCTTCCAAGTATGTGCACCTCATTCCCTTCCCTCCACCCTAGGTAAGACTGTGCTATCTGATGGGGGCCATTACAAAGCCCAAAAGTCCTCTCAGAGCCATTGCTAAAAGCATTCGAATGTTAATCTGACCTGCCCAGAACACCTCAGGGGTAGGCACTGTGGCCCAGCACATTAAGTGAACACCTGGAGTGTCCGTAAAACGTACTGAAATGTTAGTTCAAATCCTGGCCCCGACAGCATCTGATCTAAATCCCTACTAATGGGTCCTGGGAAGCAGCAGACGATGGCTCAAGTACTTGGGCTCCAACCACCCATGCTGGAGACTTGGCTGTCCATACTGGAGACTACATACAGGAACAAGAGGCTGGGCTCTTGCTCCTGGCTGCCTAGTCCTGGCTGTTGCAAGGCTTCAGGCAGCAAAGCAGCAGATGGATGGTTGCTCTTTGCCTTTCGCAAAGGTAAAAATAAACTTAACAACAAATAAATAAAATAATAAAACATGTCAGTGGCTCCTGAATGCCTATCAGAAAGTTCACCCTCTCTCAGGCCTAGGTCCCACCTCCTTCCTCCTCTGCACCTGTCTGTCCCTGGCCTTCCCTCTAAGACAGCCACACTGAACTGCTACAGTTCCTCCACACACACCCTCCTGTTTCTCCTCCAGAGACGCTCAGGCCGACCCTGTGGCCTGGATTCATTCTCTTCTTCCTTTAGATTTCAGTTGGGCCTCCCCCACTACCACATGAGCTTCTTGAGAGCAAGGACCCATTTTGGCCATCCTTGCATCCACACATTCAGCACAGGGCTTGGCATCACAGACAGAATTTGCTATCTACACTGAAAATTCAACCTGATACCTCTGAGGAGAAGGAAAAAAGCTAAGAATCCGCACTCAAATATCTAGCATTTCGTGCCTTCCAAGAGACTTAAGGCAGGAATCAATGTGATTAGTAGGTCAGACACACAAGTCCCGCCAACACTTACCATCGTCACTGACACACTCCTGCAACACAAGCGGGTGGTGTCGAGGCAGCTTGCTCAACGGCTGGCGGCGACCCTTGGGCTTCTTACTCTCCTCCAGGGAGAACATGTATTCATCTGCAACCTAGGCAAACCAGAAAGAGTCATATGACCTTGCCTCAGTTGAAGCACAGCACAAGTTTAGCCTGACAATGAAAATGGAGCAGAAGAGAAGGGCACGGAGAAATACCAAGAAATACAAAACCAAACTTAGGAAACACCTCTTAGAAAAAGCCAAATTTAGGGAAAATTTGTGCCTCAGGACTGGCATTATAATGCAGCTGGTTAAGTTACTACATTCAATGCTGGCATCCTGCATCCCATATGGGAGTCCTGGTTCGAGTGCCAGCTGTTCTGCTTCCAATCCAGCTCACTGCTAACATGCCTGGGAAAGCAGCAGGAGATGGACCAACTACCTGGACCCCTGCACCCATGTGGGAGACTCAGAGAAGTTCAAGCTCTTGGCTTTAGCCTAGCCCAGCCTCAAGCTGCTGCAGCCATTAAGCCATTAGTGAAGTTAACCAATGGATGGAAGATCTCTCTCAACTCTGTCACTCTCCCTTTCCATAAATTTTTTAATGCACCTAATAAATGTGGCTCCTAGCCTTCTCAGCAATGGCTTGAAACAAATGTATTAAAAATAAACCCACCCCAGCTTAAATGGAGTGCCACTCTCCGTCCCTTCATCTCACTGGCATGAGACAGCATCACAGAGCCCCCGTGGCAGCACAGCTGTCCTTGGAACTGCAGGTCATCAGGGCCTGTTATAAATGCCAGGAAGAAGACACCCAAAGGGGAAGAAACGCAACTGAGCCAGTCAAAGTAGAACAGGCCTGCTTCTTCTGCCCTGTGCAGACCTGGTCACTGGCTGCCACTGCTATTCCCCCACCGAGTATCCTCTGTGCCAGAAAGAGCATCATACAGACGAAGAGTGTCTACTATTAAAGCCTAATTTTTGAAGGAAGGCCGATTTCACATTGCATTATCATAATGCCAGAGCAAACGTAATTAAGCCTAAGATGTACACGACTAACTCAGCAACACTTCACTTGAAACTAATCAATGCATCTGAATCTTGGTTATACTGACATCGGGAAACGCAGGGCTAACAAAACCCATTATGTGAGGAAATGAGGCCTAGAAGAGGGGCATTTCACAAAAGCAAAACAATTAAGGTCTTTGCTTGCCCAGAGCAGTGACAGTATGGTGGTGGCACTTGGGCCTGAGGAACTGCAGAAACCCAGAACTTAGGGACCATGCTTGGAATGTCAGGAAAACACAAGGCCATGGGCAGGCCACGAGCAGGTAGAATAGGGCCTGCTTTTCTAGAGGCAGATTTTCCAACAGGCTTCAGGATCCCTTTGCCTATTCCCCCAAGTACCTATTGTGTGCAAATGCCTGCCGAGAAGAGAAAGTATGAGAGGTGAAGACAGGGTTGTGAGGTGAGGATGTCAGGGATATTTTACCAGAGTCCCAAGAAGACTTGGCATGGGTTTCACCCAAGCAAGGGCTGCATGCTTTCAGAGTGTACTTCAAGGGGGTCCCCAAGGACCCTCCATCAGAGTAAACAGTAAGGGTTCTGCACCCCACCTCTTCTCCAACAAGAACAGCTCTGCTTTTCATTTGCATTTGGTAAAGGAGTTAGGATTTCATTTAAAGGAAAGGTTCCAAGGAGAAAACAAAATGCAAGCCAGTACTTGACCATCTTTTTACATAGTGCTGCATAGATAAAACATGCATACCTATTGCATTCAAACTAATACACTACTGCACACTTTCAAACAGGGCTGGGAGAGATGTTGGGCCTAGGGGTTGACTCCTGTTGGCTTGAAGTGCTAGCCTGTATCAGAGTGCCTGGGGATCAAGCCCCTGCTTTGCCTCCAATTCCAGCTTCCCACTAACATACACACACCCTGTAAAGCAGTAGCTAAGAGTTCCACCACCACTCACATGAAAGAGTGACACTAAATTCAGCCTGGTCCAGCAGTGGCTGTTCCAGGCCTTTGGGGACTGAACAAGCAGATGAAGAGTTCTCTCCCCCTGTGAAAAGACAATTAAAATTCCTTTTATCTCATCCTTGCACCCCAGCAATCATCATGTACTTCCCACTTTGAAGACACCTTAGTGACAGGCAGGATAGGAAGACAAGGGCCAAGTACAGAGGAGTCATGGAGGCAGGGACTTCCAGCCTGCTTCATTCAGGCAGGACATGTGTGAGGACTGTGAGGATACAAGGCTTAAGGCCCATCACATCACAGATGCTTATGTAGGACACACAGTACAGGTCTCTGGGTCTTTCATTTGTAAATGTCCAGGAAGTGGTTTAAAAAAAAAATTCAGATCAGATGTTTGGAAAAGCAGCAGCAAGAGCTTGAGTTGGGGATGCTCCAGAGTGTTAGGTTCAGGCTCAGAATTAAAGAGATGAGTGGAAGGTAAACCAACTGAAGAAGTAGCCTTCCAGGGCAGAGAAAGAAAGAGACGAAAAAGAGGCTCAGAAGCACACAGGTCAAAGGAAAACTGGAAAGCCAAGAAGGGGACAGCGTGCAAGATGGGGAAGAGCCACAAGTAATGAAAGACATGGAGGAGCTGAGCAGGGGGCTGGCCCATGGACACGGCAGTGGGAAGATGTCGGGACATTTTTTCAAACTAAGTTCTGACAGGAACAATGAGGAAGAAGAGAATGAAGACATCAGACTATATTGGAGACAAGCAAGGGAAGAAACAAAGTACAGTTACAGTAAGCAATATCCTCCAATATGATATTTAAGGACAGGGGCTACTTGTAGGCAAGGAAGAAAGAAGCTTATGAAAGGGAGCTATTAGGATACTTGGCAGACAGAATATCGGTCTCCCAATGATGTCCCTGTCCTAATCCCTGTGAATATATTATGCTAACATGACAAAGGCTGCTAATCAGATGACCTCAAGACGGGGAGATTATCCCGGATTATCCAGTGGACCCAATGCAATCAGAATGGTATTTAATAAAGGGTTAGGGAAGTGGGAGGGCATCCCAGAGCTGTGGCATTATGGTGCAAGTCATCTGCTTACTGCTGCCTTGAAGACAGAAGAGGACCATAAGCCAAGAGGTGAGGACGACTTGGAGGCAAGCGATTTCTCCCCAGAGAGCCCCCAGGCAAGTACCCGGCCCTGCTGACACTGTAGCAGCCCTCTCAGACTTCTGACTAAAGAACCCTAATAAACTTGTGTTGCATCAAGCCTCTAAATTTCAAGTAACCTGCAACAGAAGCAAATAGAAAACTAACACAGAGTAGGAGGTAGGAGGTAAAGTGTAGCTTCTGGGGCGGGGCTGACACATGCATGCCTTTACCCAGTGTTTGTTACTGAGAGTGCTCCCCATAGACCCAGCACACAGTCTGCTGCTTTGGCAATGCAGACTCAAGTCTGCATATGATCACTAAGCTGTCTCCCAAGCCCGAGGGAGAGCAAACGTCCAAGCAGAACTGCCTTCTCATGGGATATGTTCCACTTCCTAAATTCCCTGGGAATATAACCGTGCTGGCTAAGTCCAGATTCAACCAACTAGCTTTGTAGCTCCGCCAGCCTGGCCAAGTAGTGCCCCTCCCACTCCTCTCTAAAATGAAGGAGAGTGTCCCAGGCCACTGACAGGAAGTGAGCTGAAGCTCCAGGATCTGCTGTGAACAGATGGGTCCCACAGTCCAGGCCGGTGCTTAACGGGGCTTGTTCTTCAGTGAGACCAAGCACTTTCACAGCTTGTGGGAACTCACTTTCCTATGAAGAGTGTGTGCAGCAGAGCCCTTGCAGTGGCTTGGGCTACAGTTAAACAGAAGTTGCTGTTCACCAGGATGCCCTGGACAAGGCCGTGGACACAGACTCAACAGCAAGCAGCTCCAATCACAGCTTGCAGGGAATCAAGTGGGGCGAGAGAACACAAGGGAGTTCTCAGGAGCTGAGCTGTTACCAAATAAAGACACAGTGCTCTCAGAGCTCTCCAGAGAAGCCAAGTGACTCAGCTTTGGCCTCCAAGCCCCAACAACCAGGCCCCAAAGCAGCTACTGATGCCGGCTTCCTGCTGAAATAAACCTGCCCTCCCAGCCACTCATTGCCCATTGACAGAGAGCTCAAGGGCCCTGGGAGCCAAACTGGTGCCTCCAGAAAGGATGAAGGTGACACAAAGCCTAATAGAAGTTTGTCCTCTTCAGCAGTCATGGTAACTACAATGTGGAGCACTGTAGCCCAGGTTTCACAGGAAAAAGGGAATCAGATCCAGTGACGTCTCTGGACCCTTTGCTTTAGAGAGGGCCTGAAGGACGTTAAGAGGAAGTGGGTGGGCCCGGCGGCGCCTAGCGGCTGAAGTCCTCACCTTGAAAGCCCCGGGATCCCATATGGGCGCCGGTTCTAATCCCGGCAGCTCCACTTCCCATCCAGCTCCCTGCTTGTGGCCTGGGAAAGCAGTTGAGGACAGCCCAATGCATTGGGACCCTAGGGGCACCCGTGTGGGAGACCTGGAAGAGGATCCAGGTTCCTGGCATCGATTCGGCGCAGCACCGGCCCGTTGCGGCTCACTTGGGGAGTGAATCATCAGATGGAAGATCTTCCTCTTTGTCTCTCCTCCTCTCTGTATATCTGACCATTCCAGGGGGAGACCTGCAGGATCTCGCTCTGTCCCCTCTCTCCCAGGATCACCTTGCGGCCTGGCTTGGTCACACAGCAAAGTGAATGTGCTCAACTGCCACAAAGTGTTCCAGATGTAAATACGATGTCATCATAGTTTACCAAGTGAAAAACCAAGCAACTCACCTGCAATCACCTCTCCTGTGCCTCCAGGCCCACTGCCCACTGCCTCCAATGCCCCAGGACCCAGTCACTGCCCTCCCTCTCCTCTCCAGCTTCCCCCCGCTTGGCAGGCCCCTGCCCTTCCACACAGGCACACCAGGCCCTGACTCCCAAGGTCTTCATGCTTTCTCTTCCCCACAATATTCTCTGCTAGTTCCTCTGGCAGCTGCTTCCTATTCTCCTGCCTGGGCCTCTACCTGCAAGCACACCGGGGGAATTGCTGCACAGCACACATCTGCTGACTCAAGCTGCAGGTGTTTAAGTATACGCCTCCAAGCCTTCCCACACAAGCAAGGTTCCAAACACACTTCCTGACCTGCACAAAAACCCTCTTTTCACTGTTCTTATCACCTCCACCCAAGTTAAGCTGGAAAGTACAGTGCCTCCCCCTCCAGCCTGACTACTCCACATCCAGGCCCCAAGTCCTGCACTCCTCATCCAGTCCACTGCTGTCACCACGCCTTTGCCACCGCCAGCGACCTTGCCAGTCCTTGTTGACCTTCTCCCACACTACAAAAATAGGTTCCTAGTTCATTTCCATTTCACGTACTTATCCTTCTTTCCTAAAGCAGAAATATCTAATCATAAAAATAACATGTTAGGGGTCAGCATTGTGTCATAGCAGGCAAAGCTGTCACATCTCATAGGGGCACCAGTTCATGTCCTAACTGCCCTACTTATCATCCAGCTCCCTGCTAATAGCCTGGGAAAGCAACAGAAGATGTCCCAAGGCCTTGGCGACCTGCCACCCATATGGGAGGCCCGGAAGATGCTCCTGGCTTTTGGCTTTTGCCTGGCCAAGCTTCAACTGTTCTGGCCATTTGGAGAGTCAGCTAGTAGACAGAGGATCTCTCCATCTCTCCATTTCTCTAACTGTTTTTCACATAAATCTCTTAAAAATAACATGTTAATCATTTAAAAATTTAAAGAACGAAAGAAAAGATGTGGAAAGTGAAAATCACCTAACTAATAACAATTTCTAGTTTCGCCTCCTTCTTTCCTGAATCCCAAAATCTTTGTATTACTTACAGGATGATCTCCTAAAAACTCAGTGCTGTGCTTAAAAATCCCTTCACTAGGGCAAGCATTTGGCACAGTGATGAAGACATCCCTTGGGCTCCTGCCATCCACAAGGGAGACCTGCACAGAGCTCCAGCTCCTGCCCTCATCCTCCAGAGGGCCCCTGTTGGCCCACAGGCCTGGAACGAGCTAATCCACTGCAGCCCCCACGCACCTGCTCCTCGACCTGAGCATCACCGTTCAGAGCACTGTCTTCTCCCAGATTCTCAAATCTCATTTAACTCAATCCTACTTAGCTGTAGCCTGGTCGCATGCTTCCTTCTCCTCAGCTGCCCAACTCATCCATCACTAGGCTGAGCAGTAACTCCCGCACAACATTTACCACAAAGTACTGGAAATATCTGCTCATGGGTGTGCTCTTCTAGACTGGGAGCCCCTTGGAAGCCGTCCTGGCCCAGAGAAGCAACACCATAAATGACTACTATACAGAACATGGGCAGAGAGCAGTGAGGCGAGAGGGCAGCCAGGACATCTTTAAATAAGCTCAGACCAGCCAGAGAAAGCTGGCAGTGGAGGGACGGAGTGGAGAAGGCTGCTACCCTTTGCCTACACTAATAAGCAATGTGGCAGGGCCCAGAACGGTAGCCTAGTGGCTAAAGCCCTCGCCTTGCATATGCTGGGATTCCATATGCGCACTGGTTCTAATCCCAACGTCCCCACTTCCCATCCAGCTCCCTACCTGTGGCCTGAGAAAGCAGTCAAGGACAGCACAAAGCCTTGGGACCCTGCACCCACATAGGAGACCCAGAAGTAGCTCCTGCCTCCTGGCTTTGGATCAGCGCAGCTCCAGTCATTGCAGCTGCTTGGGGAGTGAATCAATGGATGGAAGATCTTCCTCTCTGCCTCTCCTCCTCTCTGTATATCTGCCTTTCCAATAAAAATAAACAAATCTTAAAAAAAAAAAAAAAGGCACATGCAGAAATGATAAGGTTTCGGCAAGGAACTGAACAAGGTGGCCTTTCTCGCCATCCTGCAGCCATCAGTGCAACTTTTTTAATAGAATCTGCCTTGTGCTTTTTTAATAGAATCTGCTGGTCAGTTCCCACATCGAGGGAAAGGCTTTGTCCCTAGAGGGGTCCTGGGGACATCCAGGACTTCCTGGATGAGGCAGTTCATCTGTCTGATGGAAAGCTTCAGAGCAGCAAGGCCAACCTGCCACAGGTTTAAAGCCACCTTCTTTCATCATTTTAAGCGACAAGTGCCTGATGCTCATAGCCATCATCTAACTGGGTCCAGATCTCAGAAAGAAGGAAAAAATAGGTTACTACTGGCTCTCTGCCTCTCCTCCCTAAAAAGCCCACAACAATACGTGGCTCCAAGTCAGCAGTCATACAAAGGCTGAGCAATTCTTACAAAGCATTTACTATAGAGCAAGCACATGCTACTTTGTAGCTGTTTTGGTGATTGCGACTCCAACAGACCACAAAAAAAGTTAGGACATGGTGGAAGACCAATGTGAGCTGTCTGACTATCACAGGCAACTCAATGCTTTGTGCCACTGGCAACTGGCTGCAAGGCAATGTGGGTCTCCAAGCTGAATCCCCTGTGCTCTTGTGCAGGGTACCTTAAGACAACACAGAGCGGGCCCAGCGGCGTGGCCTAGTGGCTAAAGTCCTCGCCTTGAACGCACCAGGATCCCATATGGGCGCCGGTTCTAATCCCGGCAGCTCCACTTCCCATCCAGCTCCCTGCTTGTGGCCTGGGAAAGCAGTTGAGGACAGACCAATGCATTGGGACCCTGCACCCGCGTGGGAGACCTGGAAGAGGTTTCAGGTTCCCGGCTTCGGATCGGCAAGCACCAGCTGTTGCGGCTCACTTGGGGAGTGAAACATCAGATGGAAGATCTTCCCCTCTGTCTCTCCTCCTCTCTGTATATCTGACTTTGTAATGAAAAATAAATAAATCTTTAAAACAAACAAAAAAAAAGACAACACAGAGCAATCAGAGGCAATGAGAAGGAGGCACAGTAGCAGTTAGTTCATTGCCCACAACTACTGTAACACAGAGCAAAGTACATCTACCCGGTCAAATCGAAGTCTCAGAAACGGAACCCAGTGGCCCAGAGAAGAAGGCAAAACTACCACAAGAAGGGCCCTGCAACACTATGGAAACCTGATGATGGACAGGGTGCTGGTGCTTTAGTAAAAAAAAACAAAAACACAAGAGAAACAGACCACACACCTCTGATTAGAGAGGGAATGAGCATCTGTGGGGCCTTGTGATGGTATTCTATGTGTACATTAGAAACTTCCTAACAAAAATTTCCAAGAGAGCAATGTCTACAAACTAGAGGTAAGGGAATGAGGCAGCCAGAGGACTGACCTTCTGCACTATCTCCTATCAGCCATCACCCCTTCCCAGAGGCTGCACTTAACCCGCACAAACCGGGAGACTGGGGATTGGGAAGGAGTGGGAGGAGTTTGGGTCCTGGCAGTCCACAGGGCAGACAAGATTCATCAGTGAAAACAACACCTGAATTTCAGGCTAACAAAGGTTAACTCATTCCCAGCCTCCAGGATCTGGGCTGCACTCTTGTTCCTGGCCACCCAAAGTGAAAAGAAAAAAAAAAAAAAACAACAAACAAAAAAACAGCATACTGGGGATATGTTGCTATCCCTGAGGCTCTAATGCTGTCACACAGCAAGAAAGTCCAGCAAAGAACAAGCCAGAAGAGTGAATGCCACCAGGCTCTCTGTTCAACACAAGCAGGGCAGGCTGGACATGCTGCCAGACCTGTGGCATTCCCCCAGATGCAACGCCCCTGCATGGGATATCTGCCACTTTCCCTTCGACTGCAGCTACCCCGATCCTGCTGCCCGGGAGCCTGTACCTCTGCCAACTCCCGCTCGCTGAATGTCCGAGTGGTGCCGCCTTTCTTCCTCGCACATGGCTCTCCCACAGTGATGTTGCCTTCTCCCTTGGTAGAGCTGTGCACAGTGAGAACGCCTGTCTGCCCTTGCAATTGGCAGGAGAGCAGCTCACTGGTCTCGGAATCAGAAGAAATGGAGTCCTGTGAAGAGCCGGAGCCCAGGCTGGAAGACGGCTTCTTCATGGAACCCGAGAAGACCAGGCGGGCCCCTAAGGAAGCAGGATGATTCACCGACAGGTCCAAGGCTGCTGCTTCTTGTTCCTCCTCCTCATCTTCCTCCTCCAGCTTCACGTTTTTGAGCTCTTCAAATTTGACATCAGTGGAGTCCGAGTAATCTGAAATGTGCACATACGCATCAGATGGAGCCCGGGTCCCTGCCCGCCACTGTCAACAGTGCACAAGGCACAGGGGGCTGGGAGCGAACCCTGGCTTCCATTCCTGTCTGTGGCTTATGGGGTCCTGTGTAATCTGAGGTGACTGCCAGCTTCACAAACCCCCACTTCTCTTCTTTGTTAAAAAGTCTGCATCCAGATGGGGGTACCCAGAATGCTCTGTAGCACACAGAAGTCCCCTGCAGCAGGCACAGGCTGAGCTTGGCAGAGACCCGGCCACCTCAAAGCAACCAATCTGTTCAAGGGCAGCCAAGTCTGCCCGAGAACCCATGCCAACGGCACTGCCTGGCATTATCACAGACTCCTTCAAAGCCTCCTGACATGCTGCCTCAGACACATGATCCCCTTTCTCAAGGCTTCCATGGCTCCCCAAGTATCCAAGTGAGCCCTCTCTGCAGCATCAGGCCCCCTGATCCAATCTTCACACACTGTGTGCCTGGATCCAAGAATCGCTCTGGAACCCTGGCAGCACGTTATCTCATGGCAATCGCATATTTGCTAAAGTTCATATAATGACATGGCAGGTGGCCCTGCCTCATCTCACCCTGTTTCTCCAGCCCTGCTTCCTACTGTACAATTGTCTTCACCAACCCCACTCCAACATTCAAGTTCAAGCTCACTCCAGATCACCAAGGGAGCTCCTCCTGACATGCACCTGCCTGCCTCAGCACAGCTCTTACGCTCTGGGAAGCTACTTCCCATGTCCTCTCTTCTCAGCAGGCAGAGGGCTGAGCCCTTCCCCAGGCAAAGCCTGAAGCTGGGTCCTCCTTCCACTCATCACGCCACCACTCACACACTTGTGTCTCCCCAATTTTGCATCTCTGTACACAACATGGCCTCGTTCTCAGGCAGTCCTGAGTGAGGGTTGGGAAAGGCACCGCCACTGATGACTCACCTGGGAAGGTCAGCCCATCCTCCACCTGCCGCACAGAGCTGTGGGTGGGCCTCACGGGGGCGAGGGCAGCCTGGCACTCCGTCATCTCGTACTGGCCGGAGCTCAGCTCCTCCTTGGGGAAGAGCTCGCTCTGACTCACCTCCTGGGGTATTTCAAGACAAACTCGATGCCGCTTGGTCCCTATGCGGTGCTTGGCCAGGCTGCAAGGAGAGGGCAGACCTTTAGGAGCCTACATAACATCCACTGACAGTCTCATCCACATAACAGCCAACGTGAATAATTAGGCAGCACCAGCTAGGCCTGCTGTGAAACTCAGGACCAAATGTTATTCAAACACTTGGCCTCGCCAAGCCTCTTCTGCCATCTGGAAAACACAGCCATTACTACCCCACGACACACCGACTGGAAGAGTTGGAAGAGGTACACAGGGTGCCTGGCACACAGGGATTTTCAGTTTCTCCTCTTTCTCACATGGTCCAAGAGAAGCTCCGCTCAGAACACAGGTCCCCCTGCCCAGAGCAGATGATGCAGACACACGTCAACCACACCATCCTGTGGCCCTCTTGAGTCTTGCCTGCTACCATGTACGCAGCTGGGACAGTGAGGAAAGTAGACTTCGCTGGCTCAGAGGGTGCCCTGTCCTTCCAAATCCCAGACCACAGGCCTGTTCCAGGAGCCCCATTCTTGGCAAAGAGCCACAAGGAAAGCCCTCAGCTCCCTGCCTGAGATTTTCCGGAACCTGTGCTCAGAAGCCAGCTCCCTCCCCAGGAGCTCAGACCCCGTTTTGGCAGCACCTTCGCCATGGCTGCAGGGACTGCCTGCACAGCCCTCCCTCCCCAGCTCCGCCCAAGCACGCAGCGTTACCTCCTCTTCAGGTCTCCTTCCTCTCCATCCTCCAGTGTGTCCATGTCCTCCTCCAGGCACTCCTGCTGCCCAGCTCGTGGGGGCACGTCACTCTCCTTGAGAAACTCAGCTGCCTCTGGCGTGGGCAGAGTGTGGTCGATGACGGTGCTGTCCTTCCCAGCCTTCCAGAGTTTATACCTTTCTGGCTGGAACTTCCTCACGAACACATCCATGGAGATCTTCACCATATCCTTTCGGCAGGAGCACTGTTACCAGGAGCCAGAAGCACTAAGGTGAGTGTGGGTGATCCTCATCGGCTGCTGCCCCGGCCCAGAGCCCTCCTCCTCCCTCGGGGTGGAAAAACGCACAGGGAGTTTTAAAAGCAAACAATTTGGGTCCACAGGCTGAGGGCACTGTCCTTGTGGAGTCTGTAACCACAAAGGGAAACAGGAAAAGAAGGAATGGAGACCAAATGACCTGGGCAAGTCCACCAGGCACTAATGAGCGTGCCTAGAGGGAGACTATGCACTCAAGACCATGGATGGTGAGCATGCACCTGGCCCGTGGGAGTCAGGACACAACCAAGTTTTCCCAACCAGGGCCCAAGTGAAATAAAAGGAGACTAAGAATGATCTGGAATTAAAATAAGCAGTAACTTCTTAATAGAGAAAATCTTGGAGTGGCTAAATCAAAAAAATGGGTGTGAATGGGTGTAATTCAAATGCCTGAAGGCCTTGGGCATGGAACCTCATTCTGTGCTTCAAAACTGCAGACATGTGTTAAGAAAGTCTTCATCAACACCAAGTGTGGGCACATTTGTACATCTCCAGGATCAAACAGTTCAAGGAAATCATCTAAACATTGACAAAAAGGTTGTCAGGCAACCTGACACTTTCTGTCACGGGGCTATAGAAAGGAAGTGAGGGCACGTACCAGCACAGCTTGCTTGCCGTACTCAATCCACCGACGGGTCGCAAAATTGGTGGACTCAGCGCAGTTGAAGCCATGGTTAAAGCCAGCGTGGTAGCCGTAAGGGAAGGTGATCATAAACTCTCCAGCTTCTTGAGTCACCTGCACGAGAACAGATCTGCAATAGCAGCACGCCAAGCACAAGTCTACACACCCAGAACCTGGGCTCTGGCTCAGCAACTCAGAGTAAGTCATAAAACAAGGGGCCTCGTGCTTGCCGTGCAAAGGCCTGGCGTTTCAGACTCCAGCACTATAATTAACCTTCCTCCAAATAATCACTGTTCCTTAGCAAAGCCCCAGCCCAAGGTCAAAGTGCAGAGAGCTGATACTCAGCGAAGTACAGGCCTGAGTGAGGACACAGCCGGGTCTCTCTGGAAGCCCATGGATGGCCAGCTCACCTTGTCAAAAGGAATGCCGTACTTCTTCAGCATCAGAGGGGAGATCAGGGTCATCTTATGGCGGAGAAAAGCTTCACAGCTTTGAGCACTTCCAGGAAAAAAACCTGTTCATTGGAAAACGTGACTAGGTCACTGCAAGGCTCCATGGTAGTTTGGTAATCTCAGAGTCAGACACCTGCGCCCTCCTGGAGACAGTAAGGGTGACACACCAACAAGACCTCCCTGGCATCCTCTGCTTCTGTACAAGGAGCCCCTGAACTCTCTGCCATGTGGGGCATCACATGGATGATCAAATTCTAAGGAGGGCAGAGAGACTACCTTGGCTGTCTCTGTTCTTACATTAGTTTTGAAACCATGAAAACAGTCAACCCAGGCTTCCTGCAAAGTCTCTCTACAACTACAAATCTACTATTGAAGAATACATGTTAAGAGAACCAGGACACAAAACAGTTCAGTTACAACTTTAACTCTGGGTTTTTGGCAGAGGAACCAGGTTCAACAGCACTAGCTTGGCCTGCAGCTGAGGGGCTGAGGTCACTGCTCCGGCTCACTCCCACTCACCCCGACCTGCAGGCCTACAAAAGGCCTTATAAGAACCTGATCACAGAGAGCCAGGAGCACGGCAGGTGGCAGACACAGTACCTTTGGCAAGGCGTTCCAGTCGCTTTCCATGTTCAGGTGGGACAGAGTACCTGCAAGCAAGCAGGACAGAGCATCAGTTGCTGGGCCCACCCTCCAAACACCTGGGGAGAACAGACCTCTCAACTCCCAACCCTAGAAACCAATCTGGAGAAACAGAGTACTAACTTGAGCCGCCAAGGTGGAGCCCACACAGTGGTGAGTGAATTTATTTCATCTATAGTTCAACACTTAATAAGACATTTATTGAATATTCACCCAGAGCCAGGATTTACGGCTCGCAATGTTTCTCTCCTTTATAATGTTGTACATGTAATAAAATTTGAATAAGAGGAAAAAGGATGACATTCTACAACCTCAGTATTTTTTCTTAATGCTCCTGGCAGAGCTTGCAAAATTTAACTGGCAGCAGGATAGATGGAGAACGGAAAAAGCCACAGGTGGATTAGAACTTAGAGACCCAGCCCCACTGTCTGTATATTCACTTCAACTCCATAAGCACTACACTGATTACGCAATAATTACTCATGCACCTGTAGGGTGTCCAGACACCCAAGAAACTGCTGCTTATGTGCACGGGTTAAGTTGCCATAAGGGACACTTACATCCCATACCAGTTCAAATACCAACTACTCCACTTCCTTTAAAAAGAAAAAAACAATTATTTTGGGGGGGGAAGGCAGGGCTACAGAGAGAATGAAAGATGGAAAGATTTTCCATCTGCTGGTTCACTCCCCAAATGACTCAAACAACCAGAGCTGAGCCAATCCAAAGTCAGAAGATTCTTCTCTAGGTCTCCCATGCAGGTGTAGGGTTCTAAGGCTTTGGGCAATCCTCCCTGCGCAGGGAGGGGGTTCAGAAGTGACACACATATGGAGTACTGGTGCTTGCAGGCAGAAGATTAGCCAGCCCCTCACTACTCCACCTCTAATCTATACTCCTAGTGAGATTCTAGGAGGCAGAAGACGATAACTCAGGTAGCAGAGAGGCCAGTGGTATGGCACACAGGGTTAGGCTGCCATCTGTTAATGCTAACATTCCCTTGAGTACAGGGCTTCATCTCGGATCCAACTCCTGCAAATGCACCTGGGAAAGCAACAAGAACAAGAGATGGCCCATGTATCTGAATTCATGCAATTCATGTGGGAGACCTGAATGAAGCTCCAGGATCTGGTTTTGGCATGATCCAGCCATGCGTGCTACAGCCATTGGAGGAGTGAACCAGTGGATGGAAGAGATCTCTCTCTCTCTCTCTCTCTCTCCTTTCCTGTCCACCCCCACCCCCTTGTTCTGGCAAATGAAACACTTTCAAAAAGCAAAAAATGGGGGCCCGGCGGCGTGGCCTAGCGGCTAAAGTCCTCGCCTTGAAAGCCCCGGGATCCCATATGGGCCCCGGTTCTAATCCCGGCAGCTCCACTTCCCATCCAGCTCCCTGCTTGTGGCCTGGGAAAACAGTCGAGGACGGCCCAAAGCTTTGGGACCCTGCACCCGCGTGGGAGACCCAGAAGAGGTTCCAGGTCCCGGCATCGGATTGGCGCGTACCGGCCCGTTGCAGCTCACTTGGGGAGTGAAACATCGGATGGAAGATCTTCCTCTCTGTCTCTCCTCCTCTCTGTATATCCTGCTTTCCAATAACAATAAAATCTTTAAAAAAAAAAAAAAAAAAAAGCCAAAAATGAATGAAAAAAATAAGTCCTAAAATTTCATGTTGACCGGAAGAGGTTCCTGGTTCCCGGCTTTGGATCGGCGCGCATCGACCCGTTGCGGCTCACTTGGGGAATGAATCATCGGACGGAAGATCTTCCTCTCTGTCTCTCCTCCTCTCTGTATATCTGGCTTTGTAATAAAATAAATAAATCTTTAAAAAAAAAATTTCATGTTGAAAGCTTTTGCAAATTCTTTAAATTTTACATTCTGAAAATCTTAGCAGTTTTTAACCTTTAAAATCTACTCTCAAGATTCCACAACAACAACAAAAAACCCATCCCATACAGTTTCATCATGCAACAAAACAAAGGAGTGCTGAAAAAAACGAAAAGTTATCGGAAGGACTGACACGTACCAGACATCTTAGAGCAGAAGTCCTTGGAGGACTACATCTGAGTTAAGAACCAGAAAACCTCTTACTAAATGACAGAAACTCCCTGCCTGGGAATTTTGGAATAAAAAGTGGTGATGAAAAAGAAAACTACAGAATCTACAAGTGAAGCTACAAAGAAGGAAGCAGCAAAGTTATGTGGTAATTACAGGCACAGAAGGGTTCCCCCTCCCCAGAGATTACAGAATGGAAAGCATGTGGAGGCAGGAAAACCTCCAGCAAACAGATTTTAGGGCCTCGCACAATAGCTCAACTGGTTAATCCCTTGCAAGTGCCAGGATCGTATATGGGCACCAGTTCGTGTCCTGGCTGTCCCATTTCCTATTCAGCTCCCTGCTTATGGCCTAGGATAGCAGTGAAGGATGACCCAAAGCCTTGGAACCCTGCATCCACAAGCGGGACCAGGAAGAAGCTCCTGGCTTCAGATCAACTCAGCTCTGGCCTCTGCACAGACTTTGGTCTGGCCCACCTCTAGCCATTGTAGACATTTGGAGAGTGAACCAGTGGATGGAAGATCCCCCTGTCTCGCCTTCTTTCTGTAACTCACTCAGCCTTTCAAATTAACATGAAAAACAATCAATTAAAAAAGCAAATAAACAAATTGGAGCAGCAAATGGACCTAGAGCAGCTGATTTGGCTTTTAATCTCTCACCAATGGTCCTAAGTGCTGTGCCCTCTCCACCTCCCTACCCCAGAGAGCTCCCACAGCATCATCACAGGAAAGCTGATTTGCACTGTATGGACCAGCCTGCTGACCCCAGGGTTCCCTATGGCCGCTGGAGGAGAGCAGCCCTACTCAGACATGAGAAGCCAGGTGCTGACCACAGGCTGACTTTACCAGGACTTGGGTTCTCCAAAGTGCAGGTAGTTGATACTGTACAAGTCCATGTCTTCGGTGTGCCATGCAAAGGACGTCTTCCACATGCCGAAGTACAGGTATGGGGTATTCACCCCCTCAATAGTGATCCCGCTCTCCTTTTCCACCAAGTCCAGGATCGTTTTCAGCCGGCCAATATTCCACTCATCAACATGCTGCAAAGTTAAAGTCCAGGGCAAATTTCATTAGAATATGAACAAAAGCCCCAGGCCATGCATCACAGCAGTCACAAGTAAACTGCCACATTGGACAAAGGCTATACAGTGGGTTCAGTTCTCAGAGAGCTTAGGACACCTCTTCTTATATCAGAGTGCCCCTATATCCATTTCTGATCCAGCTTCCTACTAATGCACATGGAAGGCAGCAGATGACAGCCCAAATTACTTGTTTCCATTCCCCATAAAGGTTGATCTGGCTGCCAATTTCAGCCTGGTGAAGCCCAGGCTGTTGTGGGCATTCAGGGAGTAAACCAGTGGAGTAAACCAGTGGTTGGAAGCCCCATGATAGTCTATTTGGCTCATCTCTCTCATCTCTCCTCACCTCTCTGCCTCTCAAATAAATAAAACTTACGTTTGCAATGTCTTTTTTCCCAATTAGTAATGGTCAGCTGGGAACCCTGCTCTCCAACTAAGGAGGATCCAGATTACTACACATTGTACATAGCTCCCCCATCCCATCCCAGACGCTTAAAGCAATTTCCTGCCATTCATCCCTATCAGGCTGAATTCTCACTACCTTCAAACAACTGTTATCAATACACAGAATCCATTCTTTAAACTTTTTCCTTCAAACAATTCATAGAAAACATTACAGCTAATCCACTCAGGGCTATGGCCAAAGTGAGGCAAGTTAAACTACTGCCTATGATACCAGCATCCCATATGCCACTGGTTCAAGTCTAGGCTGCTCCACTACTCTGTCTGATCCAGCTCCCTACTAATGCCTTTAGAAAAGCAGCAAAGGATGGCTCAAGTATTTCGGTTCCTGCACCCACATGGGAGATGCAAAAGAAGCTCTTGACTTGGGCCTGGATCAGTCCTAGTCATTGCAGCCATCTGGGGAGTAAACCAGCCAATGATAAGGCTGTCTCTCCCGCTCTGTAATTCTTTAAAGTAAAATAAATAAATCTAAAAAAAAAGAGCGATAATCCCTTAAACTCCATACAGAGGTATTTCTTTTGTTGTTATTTAATCATCCAAGGAGCATCGCAAAGGGCTGGCATTATGGCATGGAACAGGATAGGCTGTGGCATGTGATACCAGCATCCCATTGTGAAGTGCAGGTTTGAGTCGTATTTGCTCAGCTTCTGATCCAGCTTCCTGTTAATATGTCTGGGAGTCAACAGATAATGACTCAAGCCCCTGCCACTGATGTGAACAACTTGGATGTTGTACCCGGCTCTTACCTTTGGCATGGTCCAGTCCTGCCTATTGTGAACATCTAGCGAGCAAAACAGTGGTTGGAACATATCTTTCTATGTCTCTCCTCCCTCTATGCTGCTCTGCCTTTCAAAAAATAAATCTATGTTTAAGACTTATTTGACAGGCAGATTTACAGACAAAAGGCACAGATCTCTCATCCCCTGGCTTACCCCTTAAATGCCCACAATATGACCAGAGCTTAGCCAATCCAAAGCTAGCAGTGAGGAATTTCTCCCAGATTTTCCATGTGGGTGTAGGTGCCCAATCCTTTTGGGCCATCCTCCACTGTTTTCCCAAACTACAAGCAGGGAGTTGAATCATAAATTAAACAGCAGAATCCCAAATAGGAGCCCAAGTGGGATGCTGATGCTATAGAGGATTAACCTACTACACCATGCTTAAAAAGAAAATCTTAAAAGGAAAAAAAGACTGTCTCAAATATTCCCTCTAAGCCAAATTTATGGACGCTCCTTATGCCAGAAAGCATTACATCCTAAGCCAATGCTGGTTAAAATAGCTTCTGCTACAGAACCTCATTTGAAGACTGAAAAATCTAAGTACATTTCTGTGCCTAACTATGTAACATATTAATCAGGGATTTTTGTTTTCTTGCGGAAACGACACTGCCTCTCCCGCATTTCATTGGCTGTGATCCATCCCACCCTTTCAAGAACTCATCAGCTGCCACCCACAGGCTATGCTAACAGCCCTGGAAAAGAACACCACATCATCCAATTCATACGTAGAGTGGGAGAAGTGCAATCCAGTCAGTCACATGCAAAACCCACCGTCAGCTGCTCCTGGAGCCATTCACTCAACTATTGGGTGCCTACTGTGCGCAGGAGCACACTGCACACTTGCTGCAGCTCAGGGAGTCTCACCTTTTCGTAGAGAGTACCGTTCACATCGGCACCATAAATGGGAGGATTGAATGTGAGATTCTTCCAGTATTTCCGCTCAAGCTCTTCAAATTCACTGTAGCGTGGGGTACAGTACCTTTCAAAATGTTAAAAAAAAAAAAGTTGAACGACTTACAGAAGACTGAATTTCTTTATTTTAAACATTTATCTATTAATTTGAAAGCCAGAGTTACAAAGAGAAGCAGAACAGATTTCTATTCACTGGTTCACTCCCAAAGGATAGCAATTGCTAGGAGTGGGCCAGGCTGCAGACAAAAGCCTAGAACTCCATCCTGGGCTCCCACAGGGATGCAGGGGAGCAAGGACTTAGGCCATCTCTCAAGGATTTCCCCCAGGAAATAGGATTGGAAGGATGGCAGCCAGGACATGAATGGGTGCCAATATGGAATGTTATTGCTACAGACAGAACTTTAACCTACTATTATACCATAATTCCAGCTCCAGGAATACCCTTCAAAAATATCACCCAGGCAGCCATTTGGGAAACGGGTTGACAGACAAAAAGCTAAAGTGGGGACCTCTCTAATTAAGAGGCCCAGGGGAGAGGATCCAGGATATGGTTTGAGAGTGCGGCCAGTACAGGGCATTGTTTGGCAAGCAGAGGCTTAATTTGCTGTACCACAATACCAACCTTGGGACTAAGAAAAAAAAAATTAGGATTTGTGCTGCCTCCCAGGCACAGTAGCAGGAAGCTGGACCCAAAGAGGAGCAGCCAGGACTCCAACCAGCACAAAACATGACAAGCGTTGGGAACGATTGTGCCACAGTGCTCTACCTCTGATCCATGCACACAGGAGACCCAGGTCCTGGCTGTGGCCTGGCCCAGCCCTGGTTGTTGAGGTCTTGGGGGGGAGGGGGCACAGGGAGGAGGGATGAAGCAAGGAAGAGGGAGATTCCTCTCTACCCTTCAAATAAAATGAAAATAAATCAAAAAATTTTAATGAAAAAAAGGAATCTAGGGCTAAGAATCCAAAACTCAGGGCTGATTACTTGAAAAGCACAAAAGATATCTTGAAAGGAGAGAAACCCTAGCAGGTGCAGACAGGAACTGACAGACACCTGAAGCTTCTGGTGGAACCACATGAGAAATGAAACACACAGGTTTGGCCCCAGTGCCCTGGTCAGACATGACACAAAGCAAGACAAGACACACCATGCTCACAGGCCAGGTGCAGCTCAAGTTCTCAAAGTTGTCAATCAAGCTAGATCTCCAAAAGAAATGTGATTCAGGCAAAAAAGACCAAGAGCAGAAAAAGCATGAGCAAGTGACAATGAGGACAAGGCACAAAGGGCCACCTCCGGGAGCACGACGACCACAGGGGTAAGACCTGGTTCTGGGCTCGTCCACGGTGAAATCTCAAGACCAAAAAGCTTGGGAAAAATAAGCGAGGGTGAAATGTGGGAGGAGAGATTCGGCAGGAGCAGCCTGCCAATGAGAACAATAGGAAGGCATGCCCTGTGAAGCTGAGAAACATCACACAACACAGACTGACAACGACAGGCCTCCTGAAACCACAGAAGCCAGGACACACGAGGGATGGAGAAGTCCAGAACACACCTAGACTGTTCATTCACTCCCATTCAGCCAATGTCAAAATGGAAATGACAGCTGCAGCCACAGTGAGGCATTCAAACATGACCAACTCAGAACGACACCAAGAGGAGCCAGGGACACTACGAAAGTCACTTTCTGGTCAGCGAGTGAAGCTCCCTGAACCACCTCCAACATGGTCCTCTGCAATCCACAGAAGGCCAAACCAGAGTCGTCCTGGGGTGGGAAAGGAAGGTGCCGTCTCTGGGCACACAACAGGACACAGCAACTAGAGGAGGAAACGCACACGGACAGAACAGGAAGGCAGCAAGAGACTGAGGGGAGCAAGCACACTTGAGCAGAATGGGAGCAGTCCGGGAGGCAGCCACACGGGCTCCCAGTTACCAGCACAGAGAAGGAAACCGCCCCACTCACTTGTCGCTGTTGGCAATCTTGCGGAACTCGCGGACGGTCATGGCTTTCTTCTGGATGTTGTACTGAGTGAAGAGACCAGACTGCCCTGTCACCAGCTGCTGGATGGGGGCAGGGATGACCAGATCATCTATGTCATCATATGAGGTGCGCGGCTTCCACTCCTTTGGAGGAACAACCTGTAGGGAACACGAGAACTAGACAAGTGAGAAGTCTGGCTGGCGGGGAGAGCTCAGGAAGCCTACACCCTACAGCTTGACAGAAGTTTACCTAACAGTGACCTGGACTTAAATAAAGGAATCCCACTGTCAGGCCATGCTAACCCACACACAGTCCTGCACCAACTCATGGCCCAAGGTAACAAATGATGCTCGCTCTCAGCTTCGGTGTCTTACGTAGACACCAAGAAGAGGCTGAAAAACTGATGGTCTCTCAATCTAACAGTCCCAGGATCTTCTAAAACCAAATAAAATACAAGCCAGTGTTGTGGCACAGTGGATTAAGTAGCTCTCAGTAACATTAGCATCCCACATGAGCACCAGTTCAAAACCTGGATGCCCGATTCCAGCTCCCTGCTTGTGGTCTGGAAAAGCAGTGGAGGATGGCCCAGGTGACTGGGTTCCTACCATCTCTGCCGGAGATCCAGATGGAGCTCCAGGCTCCTGGCCTCAACCAGGCCCAGCCAGGCTATCTGGGGAGTGAACCACTGGATGAAAATCTCCAACTCTATCTTTCAAACAAAAATGTTTTGTTTTGTTTACTTACTTTTTAAAGATTTATTTTTATTGGAAAGGTAGATCAGATTTATAGAAAGGAGGCAAAGATCTTTCATCTGCTGGTTCCTTCTCTTTGCAAACCTGCTTTTCTGCTAAAATAAAATCTTAACTATACATATAGAGAAAAAGGAACATGTGCAAATGGCCAGAAATTCAATGCAGAAAAGTTTCCTCTGGCCTTTTCGTTTTTTGAGGATCCTTCCAGAAATGCAGCCACTTCATCTGCAGGGATTCAGCAACTTGACTGGGACAGATACAGGAAGGGCCTGCTTTGATTTGGGAAAAAAATAACTACTCCAGCTCATAGTAGAAAGAATACAAAGCAGAGATCCAACTTCTAACAACAAGGACCAGAATCCTCCTGGGAGTTGGCCTTGAAGAAAGCCCCCAAAGGAAGCCAAATTACCGTCAGGGTGAGACTGAAAGAGAGAAGTCAGATGGCACAAGATGGGGAGGGACAACCCCTCAGGTGCATAAGGACAGAAAGGCCAGCCAGGCTCAGAGAGCTAGCTTGTCCTTCCCCCTTTGTGAGGACTCAAGTCTCTCTAGAAGCATCAGGTGTTAACAATGGGAATTAACTTGCAAATGGGACAACAAGGCTACTCAACCTTCAGAAAAATCCCCAGGAAGCTGCTGCCTGTGGCTCCTTACCTTGGCTAGCCCAGCCCGGTGAGCACCTTGCGATTCAATATAGGCGATGTAGCGACTGAAGTTCCGGAACTCTTCCATGGTTGGATAAAACGTCATGATCCGGGCACTGGGATTCAGGATTTCTGACTCAGAAGCCATGTTCGCTCCTTTGTAAATCACTTCAGCCAACCAGAAATCTGAAATACATTATGTGTATAACAGTATATGAAGTGGAATTAATAGCAAATGCTGGAGCCAGTGTTGTGGCCTAATGGCAAAGCTGTTGCCTGTGACACTGGCATCCTGTATGGGCACCAGCTCTGGTCCTGACTGCTCCACTTCAGATTCCAGCTCCCAGCTAAAGCTCCTAGGAAAGCAGCAGAATATGGCTTAAGTACTCCAGCCCCTGCCACCCAAAGAGATCTGAAAAAATTCCTACACCTAGCTTCAGTTTGGCCCAGCCTTAGTCCTTGCTGCTATTTGAGGGAGTAAACCAGTGGTTGGAAGATCTCTTTCTCCCTCTCAGTAACTACGCCTTTCCAATAAATAAATAAAAAGCAAGTGCTGGGACTGTCCGTGATGAAACAAGAATAGATAATGTAGAAATCTTGAAGCATTAAGACCTCATGTCTGGAATGCATCTCTAGGAATTATTTAAATGAACTAGAAATGCATACACTAACAGTTCTGTTATTTAAAAGAACTAGAAATACATACAGTAACATTCCATCTATCTATGTATCAAACTGCATGTATCCAAATCTCACACAGACTTTCAGCTGAGACACTGTACTATGTTTCCCATCCAAAGGTGCAATCATTCTGCCCTGATCTTTTCAAGTTACTCTTACTTACACCCTTCTAATCACTTCTCAGAGTACTAAACACACCATAACCTGAACTGAAAAGCCATGAGCTCCTTTCCAAGGATTCTGGATGGCAAAGGCAAACTGCCTGGCTGCAAGATGACAGACAACACCTCAGTGTTTTAAAAAAGTTCTTTGAAAGGAACAGCATGGCAACTTTTAAAACCTCTCCTGAATCAGGTGACTTTTCTGCAGGCCATAATGAAGACAAACTAGAGACAAGTTCAAAGGCACTGTGCCCTGAACTCAAAGACAAAATGAAACAGGTAATAAACTAGCAATACAGGGCAAGCTTCATCACTGATGAGAGAAGGCAAAATACACATTTTCAAATGGGAATTGTAGTGGCTGCACCACTCTCACTTGATGACCAACTAGAGAAGGCAACCAAACCAGCCAAAAGAAGGTAGCTCAGAAGCAAAACTAGTAAATTCTTGCCTTCTCTGAACTTCCAAGAATGGGCAGCTCTAATCCCATCCACCCCCACCCCCACCCCAAGTCCCGGTCCCACTCTTAGCAGTCTGGCTCCAAGAGCTCCATTGAAAGCTGGATGTCCCATAAGGACAAAACTACTTCCCATCGATCAGCAACTTGGCATCGGATAGGCAAACGACAGGTACAGGAGGAAAGACCAACTGTCCCAGCCACAGCCACACCAAGGCATACCCCCAGCCAGGTGCTTTCCATGAACATAATAGACAATTTGCATGGCAGGTCTACTGTTATGCCAGGTGTACAGAGCAGGAAGTCTGCCCACAGTCCACTAAGCTGCAGACACCCTAACCCCGACCCGGACTAGATCGGTTTCAAGCGCAGCTCCAAATCCGGAGGGACCTGAAGCTTCTACAGCGTTCAGCACTTTCTTAAAAAAATAACAATAAAGAGGATTAAGAAAAATCGGAAGGCAAGCTTCAAGCTTCTGCAAATTTCACAGCAGCACCAGTCTATCAACTCAAGGTTGGGACCCTGAAGGGGGCCTCCCAGCTAGGAGCTTCATCAGCCTCAGGCTCTATTCATCTCCGAACGCCAGGGAGCAGAACAATGCCCAGCCCGCCGCAGCCTACGGAGCCGGCAGAAAAACTGCTTCCCCAGACTCAGCTCAGCTGCTCACCCTCTCCCCCACCCCCAGGCCTCGCACTGGGGAAAGCTCCCGTCCCCGAAAACACCCTCCCTCCCGCACCCCAGCAACAAAGCCCAAGGGGTGCGAAAGCTCCGACCGGCTCGCGAGTCCAAACTTTGCGCAACGAGTTACTGTCCCGGACCTGCGCCGTGACCTTGCCCGTGCACGTGTACCAGCCCTCAGGAGCTCCGCGGGCAAAATGGGGACCCCAGCCCCCTGCCCCGCACGATGGCCGTGATGAACTTCGATGATGCAAGCGACAGCCCCAGAGCTAGGCCGGGGACTTGACCGCTCCACACGGCCGGCGGCTGTTCACCAGCACCTCCAGCATCCGCCTACTGCCCTCCAGTCGCCCCCACAGGCACCGCGCCGAGCACGGACACCACCTGCAGCCCGCCCGCCCCGAGGCTCACCCGCCACAGGTTCGGCCCCTCCCGGCCCCGCCGCCCAGGCAGGCGACGGAGGCCCAGCCGCAGGAAGAAGAAAATAAGGCCCAGAGGACCCGCCCCCCTCTCCCGACGCCCATTGGCCACACAGGATTGGAAAGGGACAATCACAGGACGCACTTGACAAGCCCTTTCTCCCATTGGGCGAGCCACATGCCGATCACTCCCCGCTCCAGAAACACCCCGCGGCCCCTCCCCCACCGGAGCGCACGGTCAAGGCTTCCAGCGGCACCCCGCCGAAAACCATCCACACCTCTCCGACTCTCACCTACAGCCCGAAGTCCCGACAGGCCTCAGCCCCGATTTCTGCTGTCGCCACCGGCCGATCGCACTGCTTGCACAGCAGGCGAAGGACCTAGCTCCGCCTCCTCCAAAGTCGGCCTCTGCGCAGTCGCACAGCGCCCCCCCCGCAGCCGACCAATCCGAGGGCGGCTCTCGTGCCTCCCAGAGCCAATCAGCAGGCGCAGCCGCCGCCTCGGAGTCTGGGAATATCCATCTCCTCAGCCTATGAACGGCCTCCCGGGCTGTTGCCAGGGGGAAACGCGCTCCCCTCGGGAGCACGGCCACTGAGCATCCCGGCTGGTGGCGGAGCCGGCCAATCAGGGGCAGGCTTCGGGCCTCCGGGCCTCGACGGGGCTGAAAGCGGCCAGCACCGGGTCCACGGGGCTCCGGGAGGTGGGCAGGGGCCGGGAGTTTACGGAGTGTGGGCTGTGCCCACCAGGGGCTGGGCCGGACTTTCCTTGGGGTGAGTAGCGCCTTGGTGTGAAGGTGTGATGGAGGCCCATAGGGGGCCCGCTAAGCCCGGGTGAGAGGACCAGCCTCCCTGCCGAGAGAGTCCCCGTAGGGCAAGGAGCCGGGTGAGTGCCCCAAGCCAGGTGTGGGGGTGGGAGGGGAGTGTCCTTGGAGTCGTTAAGAGCTGCTCCCCGGGGAGCAGAGCTGTGAGGTCATTACAGCAGCCCCGGGAGCAGAGGGGGGATTTGGGGAGCCATTAGAACACTCCTGGGGGGGGCAGGGGAGTTCCCAGAACCCCTCGACGGAAGGTGAAGCACCTGTAGTGGGGCCGGAAAGACAAGCACGCGCCGCCCTGGCGTCTTTGGCGCTGCCTGGGTGGCCTCCGCCCCAGCTGCTTGCTGATGCTCAAGCAGGGCAGGTGACAATGGCCCTGGGGATCCGGGTCCACCCACATCGCAGACCGGAATGAGTTTCCATTCTGAATTCTGCCTGACCTTTACCCTGTTGGGGGGTATTGAGGGAGTGAACTAGCCAATGGGAGATTTTTATCTGCCTTTTAAGTAGTTTTTTTTTAAAGGAGTACCACCCGCCAGTAGTGGATGAGTGTCGGGTGTGGCGGTTAGCTGGCTGCTTGGGACACCCACATCGCTTCCCAGCGTGCCTGGGGTCAAATCCCATCTTCACTTTGGATCCAGCTCCATGTTAATGGCTTGCCAGGCAGCTGACGATGGCTCAAGTCCTTGGGACCCTGCCATCTACGTGGGAGACCTGTTGTGAACTGACTGATTCTATCCCAAAAATGATTCAGAGGCAGACTCTTAGAAGTTCTGGATTCTGCCACTAGGCCACGCTGCCAAGCCCACAGAAGGTGGCTGGGAACTCGCATTTACTTTTAACATATTGGTTACTCATTACTATGTCAATTAATTCCATAATGATGTAAATTTTTGCTGATGGTATGTTGGAGCTTTCAATTGACTGGGATGATACTCTGCTAGCTCTGTCTTCAGACCAGAGAGGGTATACCTAAGAAGCCGTTGAACTTGACTGGACAATAAGATGCTGGACTCTATGTTTGGTATATGCTTGCAATGGGGGAATCTCAACTGAACTTGAGCTGTGGTTATGCAACAAGGTGGAGGAATCCACCATGGTGGGAGGGTTTGGGGAGGGGTGGGAGAACCCAAGTATCTATGTAACTGTGTCACATAATACAATGTAATTAATGAAGTTAAATAATAAATAATTTTTTTAAAAATGTAAAAAAAAAAAAAAGAAGTTCTGGATTCTGGACAATTTCTTTCTATGACCTCTAGCTAATCCATTCCCTGGGCCAAGGTTTCTCTACCTGTAAAATACTGGTACGGGAGCAGGCGCGGTGGCCTAGCAGCTAAAGTCCTCACCTTAAACGCCCCGGGATCCCATATGGGCGCCGGTTCTAATCCCCACAGCTCCACTTCCCATCCAGCTCCCTGCTTGTGGCTTGGGAAGCAGTCGAGGATGGCCCAAAACCTTGAGACCCTGCACCCACGTGGGAGACCTGTAGGAAACAGCTGTTGCAGTCACTTGGGGAGTGGATTATCAGATGGAAGATATTCCTCTCTGCCTCTCCTTCTCTCTGCATATCTGACCTTACAATAAAAATAAATGAATCTTTGAAAATAAAAAAAGAAGAACAAGTTCTGGGGCTTGGCGGCGTGGCCTAGTGGCTAAGGTCCTCGCCTTGATCCCATATGGCCGCTGGTTCTAATCCCGGCAGCTCCACTTCCTCTCTGTCTCTCCTCCTCTCAGTATATCTGACTTTGTAATAAAAATAAAATAAATCTTAAAAAAAAAAACAAGTTCTGGAGTCTTTATTCAGCAGTCGCCAGATTGTCTCTTACCACCCCAAGTGGAATAGAACAGCTTCGAAAGGCTGCTGTTAGAGCTTTTAAGTTCTCACTGACATGAAAAACAATCAACTAAGCTTTCACTGGTGCAATGTGATGAAGGGAAGAACTGTCAGGAATTCGTATCTTCTCAAGGTTGGGCTCTTTCTTCCCAAGGTTGTAAAAGACCTGTGTTTTGGTCTAGGCTCTCAGGGGAAACTTTGTAGCTAATCTGAGGCTAAGAGAAAAGTCAACCACCCGCAACCACCCTTAGCCCATCTGCCAGACACCAATAGGAGAAACAATAACACTGCTAATTAAGTTTCTGTGTCTCTATCTAAACTTTAACATTTCCTGTGTCTTGTGTGATCTCTAATCGACCTTGTAACATTTCTTGGAGGTTGACTAGTCTAAGTATAGAGCTTAGAGCTACATCTGTTTTTGTTTTTGTTTTTGTTTTTTAACTCCAGAACCACCTGAAGAGTGCATAATCCGGGAATGGGAGAGGCCTAGTAGGGAGATAGTGGGTAACCCTCTTGGGTTACCACTCCCACAGGAGAGCCGGAAAACCAGGACAGGGTCAGGGGTGGCTAGACAGAAAGGAACCCTCCAGTATGTGTGAGGGCTGGATAGTAGGGTTGGTTGGGTTGAACTAGGCTTCAAAGCCCATTGACATGTATGAGAGCTAAATGAGATATGGGACTGATTGAACAAGTCTGCAGTACATGCTGGCAAGTATAGGAACCAGAGTAGAGGGCAGGCCTGGTGGGGGTTATGGGGACTCACCCCAACTAGGCTGCAGCTCCCACTGGTTTGCGTGAGGGCCAAGTATGAAATGGGTAGGATCGGGCTGGACTACAGCACCCATTGGTTCGGGTGGATGACAGGGCTGGAAACAGAACTGACCCAGCGATTGAAACAACCAGCATGTGCATAAGTGATTGGGGCAACGGACTGTGCCAGACCCTGTACTGGCAAGCACACACAAGAATCAGGTGTGGGATCACCTCAGATGAAGTTTCTTTGGTGATCCCTCCAACTGAACTGCTGATCTCAGAACCCCAACCATGAAGAGACTATGTCAGCCAGTTGATTCTGAATAGATTTCATCACGCTTGAAATGGCTAGATTGGCAGCAATTCAGAACTGTTGAACTGCTTGAGCAGGACCCTTGGAGCATGCCTCACATTGGGGACCTGGGATGGGTGGGAGGTTAGGTGGGGCTTTTCCCTTTGTTTCTCCCCTGACCCCAGATACAGGGGAAAAAATAATGATATTAGTGTGGAAACAATGGTATTACCCACTTTCCTGTAGCCCTTGACCCTTTGTACCCTAATCAACTAAGTAAGATTATTAAAAATAAATAAATGAAAAGATTTATTTTTATTGCAAAGTCAGATATATAGAGAGAGGAGGAGAGATAGAAAGGAAGATCTCCCATCCTCTAATTCACTCCCCAAGTGACCGCAATGGCCGGTGCTGCGCTAATCCGAAGCCAGGAGCCAGGAACTTCCTCTGGGTCTCCCACGAGGGTGCAGGAACCCAAGGCTTTGGGCCGTCCTTGACTGCTTTCCCAGGCCACAAGCAGGGAGCTGAATGGGAAGTAGAGCTGCCAAGATTGTGACTGGCGTCCATATGGGATCCTGGCGCGTTTAAGACGAGGACTTTAGCTGCTAGGCCCTAGAGCTACATCTGTATGTGGGGGACCCAGAGGAAGCTCCTGACTCCTAGTTTGAGATCAGCTCAGTTCCGGCCTTTGCAGCCATTTCGGGAGCGAACCAGTGGATGGAAAATCTTTCTGTCTCTCCTCTCTGTAAATCTGACTTTACAATAAAAATAAATGTTTTTAAAAACCAGAATAGTTCTTTTCTTTCTTGGTTGGGCAAATCAAATGGCATAAATGAGGTAGTGAGCTAATAGGCCATAGGACTTAGTATATGTTAGCTGTGATGCTGCTGATGATGAAAGGGCTGAGCACACCGCCTGAAGCCAGAGCACACTCCCCCTCTTAGGTTTTGGTCCTGGGCCACTGAGGACACCCACTCATTCAACATCCCCACTATGCCCTTCTCTCCTGAGTGCAGATCTGTGTATCTCACTCTCTGGACCCTCCCTGCATGTCTTCCAATAATCTCAAATCCACATGGCCAAGTCATAACTAGTCATGCCTCACAAATAAGCTCTACCTCCTGCGTGCTGTGTCTCAGTGGATCAGCCATCCAGCCAAAGGGCTCCTTCCAGAAACCAGCATCCAAACAGGAATGGTCTGATGTAGTCTGTTGCCTCACCCCCGGATAGACTGCCACGGGCAAGTGTTTTTGCAAAGACATAGATTTGTTAACATATCCATCTTCCTCCACTAGATAAAAATCAAAGGTATCACCCTGGTTTTATGAGTAATATAATACAGGAATAAGTTTCATTGTCAGAATTCAAAATAATAATAATAATGGTTTCAACAAATACAAAGTTATGTTTGTCCCTGGTCAGAAGAGGTAGGGCAGTGGGAGCAGTCCACCAGGTCACAGGCATAGTCTATCTTTGCCCATCATCCTTTGCAACTTGGCTTTGGCCAGTAGCTATGTGCTTGTTGGTTCTAAGCTGATTGTTACAGCTCCAGATGGCCTGCCCATATTCCACGGAGAGGAGTAAAAGGAAAAAGATAGTATCAACACCTGTTCTTGCATCAGGCTAGCAAAAAGTAAGTCAGAATCTTCCCACCTACCCACGACTACATCGACCGTTTCTTACCCTTGTATATGCACAATCTAGTGTGAGAAGCTACAGAAAACACGTGCTCACAAAAGGAAATGAAATCACGGAAGTTGTGCTTGCTATGAAGAAACAGAGATGGGATCAGTGCATTGGTTCATGTGTTTAATTCTCTGCCTCCAGGCACCAGCATCCTATATGGATGCCAGTTTGTGTCCAGGCTGGCCCACTTCCCATCCAGCTCCCTGCTTATGGCCTGGGAAACAGTGGAGGATGGCCCAATGCCTTCAGACCTGGAAGAGGGTCCTGGCTCCTGGCTTCAGTTCAGCTTAGCTCTGGCCATTGCAGCCATTTAGGGAGTGAACCAGCAAATGGCAAAGTAATTCGGTCTCCTTATTTCTGTAGATCTGGCTTTCCAGTAAAAATAAATCTTTAAAATAAACCTTAGAGAGACAGACACTGGTGTGATAGCCTAGTGGCTAAAGTCTTCGCCTTGCACATGCCGGGATTCCAAATGGGTGTCGGTTTGTGTCCCAGCTGCACCACTTCCCATCCAGCTCCTTGTTTGTGGCCTGGGAAAGCAGTCGAGGATGGCCCAAAGCCTTGGGACCCTGCACCCCCATAGAAGACACCCCCCATACACGTACACAAAAGAAGCTCCCGGATTCTGGTTTCGGATCAGCTCTGCTCCAGCCATTGTGGCCACTTGGGAGTGAAACAACAAATGAAAGATCTTTCTATCTTTCCTTATCTCTGTAAATCTGACTTTACAATAAAAATTAAAAAGAAAAAAACTATATGCTGTGTTCCTACCAGTTCCTACCAGTTCCTACCAGGGTGTTCTTTCCTGGAGCTACCATTCATCAGCACTCAGCACAGAGTAGGGCCGGTTATAATGAATAGTCATGATAATAGTCACTTAAAAAGTAACTGCATTGACTAAGCTATTATTGTATTTCAAGCACTGTGCTAATTGTTTTGTGTACACAAAAATTGTTTACAGTTAGTTACATGTTGTCATTAGCAACTTTTAAGGGTGTCACTGAATGATTTTTAAATAAACTTGCCAAGTCGTACAACCCCCACCCAGTCCTGCTTTGGACAATTTGCATGGCCTCAGTGAAACTGACCACCTCCTGGAAGGGAGCCTGCTCAGGATCAGTCTCCGTTGCCAGGCCCGCCCCCAGGCGACCGTTAATCTACATTCTGTCTCTATAGATTTGCCTTTTCTGAATATCACGTATAAATAGAAACATGCAATCTGTGGTCTTTTGTGTTGAACTTCTTCCATTAAGCATTTTTTTAATCGCCCCATGCTGCAGCATGCCTTCATGCTCTCTTCCCCTTCTATTGTTGAATACTCTACCGTCGCAGTATTGATGGACATTTGGATTGCCTCCACCTTTTGGCTATCATGAATAATACTGCTATGAACATTTGCATGCAAGTCTTTGTGTGAATGTATGTTTGCATTTTTCTTGGGTAGATAACTAGCAGTGAAATAATTGCTGGGTTGTATAGTAAATTTATGTTTATCTTTTAAAGAAACTGCCAAAGTGTTTTCTAAAGTGACTGTACCATTTTCCATTCCCTTGAACAATACAGGAAGATTTCCATTTCCCCACAATCCCTGCCAACATTTTCAGACTGTCTTTGTGATTATAGCCCTTCCAGCGTGAAGTAGTATCTCATTGTGCTCCTAATTTCCATTTCCCTAATGACTAATGATGTTGAGCATCTTTTATGTGCTTATTAGTCATTCATATATCCTCTCTGGTGAACTATCTATTCAAATCTTTTGTCTGCTTTTTAATTAGGTTGTTTATCTTCTTCTTATTGACTTGTAAGGGTTCTTTATATATTCTGGATACAAATCATTTCTCAGATACAGGCTTTACAAATATTTTCTCTCATGCTGTGGCTTGTCTTTTCATCTTCTTCAGAGTGCCTTTTGAAGCACAGCAGTTTGGAATTTGGATGAAGTTTGGTTTGTCGATGTATTTCATGAATTGTGCTTTTGGCGTACTGACATTCACATTGACATGGTTCTGCTCTGTCTGCAAAATCCATCCAGAATGAAGCCCTTTGCTCTGCCCTCACTGCCGCCACTTGGGTCCAAGCCATCTGCAGCTTGAATCGGAGGACTGCACAGCAAGCCTCTCGCCTTGCGCCTGCAGGCTCCTCCATGCAGCACACGAAAGGAGCCTTTAATAAGAAGCCAGATCAAGCTACTGCTCTTCCCAAAACCCTCAGAGACTAGAGAAGCCAAGTCCTCTAATAGGCCGCAGAGGAGTGCCTGCACCCCTCTTCTTCCCCATCCCCCTACATATCTCTCTCTACCTGAAGGGCTTGCTCCCTCACTTGCATTAGAGTCTTGCTGAAATGTCACCTCCTCCAGCAAAGCTGTCCTTGACAACCTAGAAAAGCTCTAATTTAGTTTTATATCATCAAATTCTCTCCATTAGCTTGTCTACTGCATGGGGCTAGGAGCCTGTGTAGACAGTCTATGGCCCTTGGCATTCCGCAGATGCTCATTCAGTGTTGGTTGAGGGACTGACATTCCTTCATCCCCATTTTTTACTGTTGCCACCTTCATTTTGTACCTGAGGGCACCAGGGTGACAACAGTAGTGGGCTGTGCAATGCATGTAGGATCCAAAAGTGAAGGAGGGATTGGACATGTGACAAGCAGGACTAGGTTTAAATATGAATGATGCCTCTGGTCCTCACACTCCCACCCTGACCAGGGTACCAGCTGCCCACAGTTAGCCCTCTTAGAGACTGCAGGACTCTGGGCAAAGGGTACCTAGAAACAGAAGCCCTGAACGCGTAAGTGCTGGGAACACATCCTATGCTCTGGCCCCAGGGTAGGGGATTCCTGCAGCCACTTCAGTCTGTGTAAATAAGGAGAGTTCAGCCTTAACTTAGCATTACCGGCAAAATCCAATGGCAAGACCGGGATGTTCTAGCCTATGACATACAGAAATACATGTAGAAAAACGAATGCAAAAATCTTCAAGACAGACAAGTGCCTAGGCACAAGTACACTTGCTGGCTCTAGACTCAGCGCTGCAGAGGATGGCTGAGTGTCCTAGGCAAAGGTGCAGCAGTCACGTCCTCAGGGGCCTTGCATTCACTCTCCATTGTTGGCTTCCACCAGCCGTAGTATGTGTTGATCTCAGGCACTAAGATATCCTCCACCCAAGGTCCAAGCCCATCTATTACTCAAATTCTATCCATTCATGCATTCTTCTATTTCTTAAAATTTATTTTATTGTGTTTATTTGAAAGATGGAAAGAGATTTTTCATCTACTGGTTTACCTCCCCCAAATGGCCACAATAGCCAAGGCTGGGCTGGGCTACAGTGTGGGACTTGGACCATCTTCCAGAGCTCTCCCAGGTACATTAGCAGAGAGATGGCTTGGAGGTGGATAAACTAAGACATGGACTGTCATCCATTTAGCTTGCTAGCACGGCAGGCAGTGGCTTAACTCACTCTGCCACAGCACCATTCGCACCCCCACTAAGTTTCTTTAATATGCAGATATTTTGGACTGGCCATGGGAACAGAGATGACAGTTCTATTTCATTTATTTTTTTAAGATTTACTTATTCTTATTATTTACTTAGTTTATTTATTTTAAAATTTTTAATTATAAACTCAGATTTACAGAGAGAAGGATCTTCCATCTGCTGATTTACTTCCCAAGTGGCTGCAATGGCCCGAGCTGAGCTGGGCCAATCAGAAGCCAGGAGCCAGGAGCTTCCTCGAGGTCTCCCACATGCGTAGAGACCAAAGGCTTTGAGCCGTCCTTGAATGCTTCCGAAGCCACAAGCAGAGAGCTGGATGGGAAGTGGGGCAGCCACGACATGAGCTGGTGTCCATATGGGATCGTGGAGCATGCAAAGTTAGGACTTTAACCACTAGGCTACCATGCCGGTTCCGACAATTCTATTTCTTGAACTGGAAAGTCACAGACACTGCATACAAAATAAAGCAAGATCTTGGCACTCCCCAAACCTACTCCTCACTCAGTTTCCTAGCTCAGTAAGCACCCTGCTACTCCTCTGGGAGCTCAGGATCTCCCACAGTCCATATGCAAGACTGGCCCCACCTTGTATGTGCCAGGATTGCATATGGGCACAGATTCACATCCCGAATGTTTCACTTCCTACCCAGCTCCATGCTTATGAACTGGGAAAGTAGGAGAGGATGGCCCGATGTCTTGGGACCCTGCACCTGCGTGGGAGAACAGGAAGAAGCTCCTGGTTCCCGGCTTCAGATCGACTCATCTCTGGGAATTGCAGCCATTTGGGGAGTGAACCAGCAGATGGAAGACCTTCCTCTCTGTCTCTCCTCCTCTCTGCATGTCTGCCTTTCCAATAATGAAAAAAGCAATTTAAAGAAATACCTGTCTACCGTCTCCTTTTTTTTTTTTAATATTAATTTATTTGAAAGGCAGAGGTTTTTTTTTTTCACATTTCTAAAGCTTTTATTGCATCACACAGGGCATAGCCCCAAAAAGCCCCACCTCTGCTCACTGTTTTGTCATTCACTTCTTCCGTTGGAGGTTTTCATCCCCCCTGCAGGTCCACCGCCATGACAAGGCTAATGGTAACATGGACAGCTCAAGCACAGCTCCAGGAAGCAGCAGAGCGCAGCACTGGACCCTGTGTGCCATGAGGGGCGCTGCAGAACAAGAGTGTGTGAGGACTCTGAGCTGACTAAGCCAGCCCTCCGCTCACAGGTCACAGCTGCCAGGCCAGGATGAGGCACTATCGGAAAGCTGAGTGGCAGCTGCAGGCACGGGCTGGCCTGCGCTGTCAAAGGCCCTCCAGGTTGCTCTCGCATGCAGTTGGAGATCCCATGGCTATAGCCAGCCACAGCCCTTGGAAACATGCTGTGAAAGGCAGAGTTAAAGACAGAGAGAGAGAGAGAGAGAGAAAGAGAGAGAGAGAGAGAGAAAATCTTGTATCTCCTGGTTCACTCCTCAGGTTGCTGCAAATCCAGCACTGATCCAGGCTGAATCCAGGAGCTTCTCCCAGGTCACTCATGTGGGTACAGGGGCACAAGCCCTTGAGCCATTCTCTGCTCAACCAGTTACTCAAGCAGGGCACTAGATCAGAAGTGGAACAACCAGGGCTCGATTTGGCGCCCAGATGGGATGCAGTTATTGGCTTTACTTGCAATGTTGCAATGCTAACCCTTGCCCCTTAAATTTTAATAATGGGGGAAAATGCTTTCACAGTTGAATGCTTAGCGATGCTAGTAGGTATTATTATTTCATTTTTTTAAGATTTACTTCTTTTGGGGGCCCGGCGGCGTGGCCTAGCGGCTAAAGTCCTCGCCTTGAAAGCCCCGGGATCCCATATGGGCGCCGGTTCTAATCCCGGCAGCTCCACTTCCCATCCAGCTCCCTGCTTGTGGCCTGGGAAAGCAGGAGAGGACGGCCCAATGCGTTGGGACACTGCACCCGCGTGGGAGACCCGGAAGAGGTTCCTGGTTCCCGGCATCGGATCGGCGCGCATCGGCCCGTTGCGGCTCACTTGGGGAGTGAATCATCGGACGGAAGATCTTCCTCTCTGTCTCTCCTCTGTGTATATCTGGCTGTAATAAAATGAATAAATCTTAAAAAAAAAAAAAAAGATTTACCTATTTTTTATTGAAAAGTCAGATTTACAAAGAAAAGGAGATACAGAGAAAAAGATCTTGCATCTGCTGGCCTACTCCCCAAGTGGCCGCAATGGCCTGAGCTGGGGTGAGCTGAGCCGATCTGAAGCCAGGAGCCAGGAACTTTCTCCAGGTCTCCCACACAGGTGCAGGTCCCCAAGTCTTTAGGCCATTCTCTACTGCTTTCCCAGGCCACAAGCAGGGAGCTGGATGGGAGGTGAACCAGCTGGAATATGAACCAGCTGCATATGGGATCCCAGCTTTTGCAAGGGAGGATTAGCCAATTGAGCCATCAAGCCAGGCCCGTCTAATAGGTATTATTATTATTATTAAGATTTGTTCATTTTTATTACAAAGTCAGATGTACAGAAAGGAGGAGAGACAGAGAGGATGATCCTCCGCCCCAAGTGACCTGCAACAGTCGGTGCTGCGCCGATCTGAAGCCAGGAACCAGGAACTTCTTTCCGGGTCTCCCACGCAGGTGCAGGGTCCCAAGGCCCTGGGCCATCCTCGACTTCCCTCCCAGGCCACAAGCAGGGAGCTGGATGGGAAGTGGAGCCGCTGGGACCAGAACTGGCAGCCATATGGGATCCTGGCGCACCCAAGGCGAGGACCCAAGGCCTGAGGCCACGCCGCCGGGCCCTCTAATAGGTATTATTATAGCACGTAATCTGTATTTACCATCTGTTTGTTGTATTTTAGTATTTAGGACCCAATGGATGGTTGGCATACAGGATAAAATGCCATTTGGGACACCTGCGATTCCATAGCCAAGAGCTGAGCTTTGCATCCCCGCCGTGCTTGGTATTCCAACCCTGGAGGCAGCATAGTTGGAGCCCTGCCACTCACAAGGACCACCTGGATGCATTTCCTGGTGTTCCTTTAATCAACCGGCCCAGCCCCGGCTGCTGTGGGCCTTTGGGGGAATGAGCCAGTGTATGGAAGATCACTCCGTCTTCCTCTCAGATAGCTAAATATAAAGATACTAAAATTTGGGCCCAGTGGCGTGGCCTAGTGGCTAAAGTCCTCGCCTTGAACATGCCGGGATCCCATATGGGCGCCGGTTCTAATCCCGGCAGCTCCTCTTCCCATCCAGTTCCCTGCTTGTGGCCTGGGAAAGCAGTCGAGGACGGCCCAATGCATTGGGACCCTGCACCCGCGTGGGAGACCCGGAAGAGGTTCCTGGTTCCTGGCTTCGGATCGGCGCGCATCGGCCCATTGCAGCTCACTTGGGAAGTGAATCCTCGGATGGAAGATCTTCCTCTCTGTCTCTCCTCCTCTCTGTATATCTGACTTTGAAATAAAATAAATAAATATTTAAAAAAAAAAAAGATAATAAAATTTAGGGCCTCATAGGCGCTTATATGGAACTCACATGCCAGGGAAGAGGCTGGGGAGGGCAGGACTGAAGGTCTTTGGGCCTAAGGTGTACCCCAAGCCTGGGGCCAATTCGTCTCCCAGCTAAATCCCAGGCCAGGCTCTGAGTGGCCCTGAAGTATTCATCTCATTTGGTAGATTGTTATTTTGTAAGTTTTTTTATTTGAAAGGAAAAATAATCAAGAGAGAGGCAGGGTAGAGGGAGACACAGAAGCTTTGATCCACCAGTTATTCCACAAATGGCTGCAATAGCCAGGATCGGATGAGGCCAAAGCCAGGAAGTTGGAACTCCACCCAGGTCTCCCCAAGGGTGGCAGGTACTCAAATAGTTGACCATTTCCTGCTGCCTTCCTAGGCTCATTGCAGTGGAAGCTCTGGGCCTGGCGTGGTGACCTAGCAGCTAAAGTCCTCGCCTTGAACACGCCGGATCCCATATGGGAGCAGTTCTAATCCTGGCAGCCCAGCTTCCCCTCCAGCTCCCTGCTTGTGGCCTGGGGAAGCAGTGGAAGACAACCCAAAGCCTTGGAACCGTGCATCTGCATGGGAGACCCAGATGAGGCTCCAGGCTCCTGGCTTCAGATTGGCGCAACACTGGCCATTGCAGTCACTTATGGAGTGAATCATGGGATGGAAGATCTTCCCCCTTCTCTCTCCTCCTCTTTGTATATCTGATTTTGCAACAAAAATAAATAAATCTTTAAAAAGAAAATCACTGGTTGGGCCCGGCGGCATGGCCTAGCGGCTAAAGTCCTCGCCTTGAACATGCCGGGATCCCATATGGGCGCCAGTTCTAATCCCGGCAGCTCCACTTCCCATCCAGCTCCCTGCTTGTGGCCTGGGAAAGCAGTGGAGGACGGCCCAATGCATTGGAACCCTGCACCCACGTGGGAGACCCGGAAGAGGTTCCAGGTTCCTGGCTTCGGATCGGCGCATCGGCCCGATGCGGCTCATTTGGGGAGTGAAACATCGGATGGAAGATCTTCCTCTCTGTCTCTCCTCCTCTCTGTATATCTGGCTGTAATAAAATGAATAAATCTTTAAAAAAAAAATCACTGGTTAAGTATTAGGCACCTTAAAAAAAAGTGGAAGCTCTGAGACTTGTTCTAATGTAGGACAGGATGTTGGTGTTGCAGGTGGTGCCTAGCCTGCTGTGCAGCAGTACTGGCCCCTGACCTCGTTCTCAACATGCTGCTAGCCATTCCCACTGTGAGCACAAGAGCGGCTGAGCTGGGGAGGGGGTTATGATGTGAAGGATGCATGTTCCTCCTGGCTGAAGTGGGGGATGCGGGTGGAGAGTCCCTCCTGGAGCTGGTTAGTGTGTGCTCTGGCTGGGAGTGGAGAGCCAAGGGCCTGGGGGCTGGCAGGTCCAGCTAGAGCAAGCAGCCCACTCCGGCCCACACACAAGATGTGCGGAGTCGCTGTTGGGAGTCAGGATTGTAGGCTGGGAAGCAAGTGTCATGCAGGCCTTGTCCTGGAGAAGTTCATGGTCCTGTGGAGACAGAAGAAGAAACCCATCATCAGGATGCCAGTTCGCATTCCACATCTTCAGGGCCGCATGGATGTTATCTTGATGTTTTCACCCTGCGCTCGAGTGTGCACAACTGGAGAAGCAGGAAGAAGAGTTTCCAAACGGTGCCATGATTACTACACCAGCAGCGCAGCTACCTGTGAGGGTGGTAGTTAAGGACACAGGGGCGCAGGAGGGACAAGCTCAGGGACGCCTCCCAGCATCTCCTCATCAGAACTGGTCTGGAATGGGGTGGGGGGGGGTTGGGGGAGGCGGGGGGCAGTCACAGCCCAGCGTGTGCCTCCTTCCCGGTACACACTGGTGAAAAAGGAACACCAGAGGGACACCTCGAAAATGCAAAGTATGGAGGCACCTCCCCACCCGACACGCACTCTGGTGAACATTTGCCAGCACTTCTCCACATCTAATGCTCACACACATGCCACAAGCAATTAGCAAAATATAAATTTTGATTTATTAGCTTGGGTGGGGCTTGACAATCTGCATTTCTTTCCAATTTTAGTATATATGCTGGTGAAGTGAGCACAACAATCCGCATCTTTTAAAACCTCACAGGAGGCAGGCACATGGCACATCCCTTTGGGATGCCTGCATCCTGTCTCCGTGTGCCTGCTTTGTCTCAGCTCCTCTGCACTGGGTCCCGCTTTCTACTCAGGCACACTCCAGAAGAAAGCAGTAGTTTGGTCCTTCCCTGCCACCCCCATGGGAAACCTGGATGGAGTTCCTGACCCAACCCTAGCTCCTGTGGGCATTTGGAGAGTGAGCTAAGGAATGGAAACTCTTTCTCCGTTCGATTGTCATTTCAATAAAAATGAAATACATTAAACATAAAAAAAAATTTTTAACTTAAAGGCAGAAACAAAGAGAAACAAGAGTAACATCTTCCATCTGCTGATTCACTCCCCAAATGGCTTTAACAGCCAAGGCTGGGGGCCCTGCGCTATAGCGTAGCAGCTAAAGTTCTTGCCTTGGACGCGCCAGGATCCCATATGGGCACCGGTTCTAATCCTGGCGGCCCCACTTCCCATCCACCTCCCTGCTGTGATCTGGGAAAGCAGTTGAGGATGACCCAAAACCTTGGGACCCTGCACCCACATGGGAGACCCGCAAGAGCTCCTGGCTTCGGATTGGCTCAGCTCCAGCCATTGTGGCCACTTGGGGAGTGAACCATTGGACAGAAGACCTTCCTCTTTGTCTCTCCTCCTCTCTGTGTATCTGCTTTTCCAATAAAAATAAATAAATATTGAAAAACAAACAAACAAACAAACAAACAAACAAACAAAAACCAGCCAAGGCTGGGCCAACTGAGGCTTGGAGCCAAGAATTCCCATAGGCTCTCCTGTATGGATGGCAGGGGCCTGAGCAAGGAGTCTCCTTCCAGTGGGTGGGGGTGGGGGGTGGGGGTGGGGGATGGGTGAGCACGGGGCCCTCCACCCAGCAGGGGCCTGATCATGGGGCTCTCCTTCAGGGCTGAGCACAGAGCCGTACTCTGTTACTTTCTCAGCAGGCAGCTGGTGCAGAATCTGAGCAGCCAGAACTTGAAAACTGACAATCTGAGGTGGGATGCGGGCATTGCAAGTAGTGGCTTAACCGTGCTACAACATTGGCCCCTAGAAAAGGGAACCCTACTCCACTGCTGGTGGGGCTGCAGGATGGTACAGCCTCTATGGAAATCAGTATGGAGAACATTCAAACAACTCAAAATCGACATACCGTATGATCCAGCAATAGCACTCCTAAGGAATATACCCAAAACACCTGCTTTATGAGAAGCCAACATGCACCCCTATGCTCATAGCAGCACAATCAGTAATTGCAAAAACATGGAAGCAACTGAAATGCCCATCAGCAGAAGACTGGATAAGAAAGCTATGGTTCATCTACTCCATGGAATACTACTCAGCTATTAAAAAACACAAAATGCAGTTCTTTGTGACCAAATGGGCCAAACTGGAAACCATAATGCTAAGGGAAATGAGCCAATCCCAAAAGGTCAGATACCACATGTTTGCGTTAATTTAAGAGGATATGATGTTATGTAAAACATGTTATTTTATGTATATTATGTTATATGTTGTGTATAAACTAAAACTGAATTGACAATGAGGTGATCACAGAAGATGATTAAGAAATTGCAATTGTTTTTAACATACTGGTTACTCAATACTATAACTATTAGTTACACAACGAAGTTAATTGTTGCTGAGGGTACGTTGGAGCCTTTAATTGATCGGGTTGATAGTCTGATGGTTCTGCCCTCGGACCAGACAGGGTCTCCCCAGGAAGCTGAGGAACTAGATTGGACTATGGGATGTTGGACTCTGTGTTTGGTTTATGCTTGCAAAGAGGGAATCTCAACTGTACTTGATCAGTGGATATGCAACAAGGTGGAATATTCCACATGGGGCGAGGGCGGGGGGAGGGGAGGGGTGGGGTGATTCCCAGTTCCAACGAAACTGTATCACATAATACAATGTAATCAATGAATAAAAAAAAAAAAAAACATTGGCCCCTAAAAATAAAATTTGACAAAAGCTTCCCCAGGGATGCACATCCTGAAGGCCTCCAGACTCGCTTCAGCAAGACGGCAGACTCTGTGTGGGTGGACACGTCTCATTTGGCTTTTTTCTGAGGCTTCAGCATCACCACTCAGATACTGTGGTGACAATCCCTCTGCAGACTCTGAAATTATGCTTCCTTTACACAAATCTTTAACTGTGGATTGTGGGGTCAAAAGGAAAGCATATTTTAAGACTTAGATAGATAATGCAAATTTCCTTCCGAAATGGTGGAAACCAGTTTGTAGTCCCACTAGCAACAGATGCGAGAGCTCAATTCCCCACGTCATCCTGATGCATAATTTTTTGGGCCAATTTGATAGGCAAAAAATAGTACCTCATTCTTGTTTCAATTTGCATTTCTTTGGTTACTAGTGAGACTGATTGTCTTTCATTTTTTTTTACTGGAATTTGTATATTTTCCTTTGACATTGTCAGTTTGCTTTTTAAGATTTATTTATTTTTATTGGAAAAGCAGATTAGATTTATAGAGAGAAGGAGAGAGAAAAAAATCTTCTACCTGCTGGTTCACTTACCAAGTGGCTGCAATGGCCGGAGTTGAGCCAATCCGAAGCCAGGAGCCAAGAGCTTCTTCTGGGTTTCCCACGCGGGTGCAGGGTCCCAAGGCTTTGGGCCATCCTCTACTGCTTTCCCAGGCCACAAGCAGGGAGCTTATTGGGAAAGTAGAGCATCTGGGACACAAAACACTGCCCAGATGGGATCCCAGGCGCATGCAAGGATTTTGCTATTGAGCCATTGTCTCCTGACATTGCCTAATTGTGTGTAAACTCATTTCCCAGGAAGGTGTTCACTTTTGTTCTTGCTGATTGAAAAGAAACCTGATATGCTCTGAGAAACATTGTTACAGTTAATTATCATTGTTACTTAAAAAGCCAAAGTTATGGGGAAGCCAGGAGTCCTCCAGGTCTCTCAGGTAGGTGGTAGGGACACAAACACTTGAGCCACTCATCTACTGTTTTCCCAGGCGCATCAGCAGGAAGCTGATGAGAAGCAGGGCAGCGGAATTTGAACCAGTGCTCTGATATGGAATGCCAGTGTGATGAGGAGTGGCTTGTGCACAATGCAGGCTCCAGCACAGCTGACAAAAGTTAACCGTCATTTAAACTCCACCCATTTTTTTCTTTCACGTTAACACATATATGATTCAGATAAGTTATCAAATGTATTGAGGAACAATCAAAATCTGGAATAAAAACTGAAGGGGTGGATTAAAAAATAGTCCAACATCTGTTCAAAAGAAAACCAGGAGAAAAGCACCAATAATTTTTCAAGAATAAAAAGGTAGTAAAAGGCACCAAAGTGAAATGAGGGGCTGGTGTTGTAGTACAGCACGTTAAAAGCTGCTGTTCGAAATGCCTTTGTCCCATTTAAAGCCTGGGAGGCTTCAAATGATGGTCCCCAGAGAAATGAGAGTGAGCATATGGAATCATATTGATGACAAAAATCACAGTAAGGGGGCTGTTGTGACATAACAGGCTTAGTCTCTATGACACTGACATCCCAGATGAGTGCCAATACCAGTCATAGCTGTTCCTTTTTTTTTTTTTCAAGCTTTATTTATTTTTATTGGAAAGACAGATATACAGAGAGGAGGAGAGACAGAGAGGAAGATCTTCTGTCTGCTGATTCACTCCCCAAGTGGCCACAACAGCCAGAGCTGAGCTGATACCAAACTAGGATCCAGGAGCTTTTTCCGGGTCTCCTATGTGGGTGAAGGGTCCCAAGGCTTTGGGCTGTCCTCTACTGCTTTCCCAGGCCACAGGCAGAGAGTTGGATGGGAAGTGGAGCTGCTGGGACATGAACTGGTACCCATATGGGATTCCAGCATGTGCAAGGTGAGGGCTTTAGGCACTAGGCTACCGTGGCAGGTCTGGCTGCTCCACTTCTGATTCAGCTTCCTACTAAATGCACCTGGGAAAGCAACAAAAGATGACTAGTGAAACCCATAAAAAACTCCTGGCACCTATTTTCAAACTGTCCCAGCCATAGCCTTTGTTGCCTGTTAGGGAGTGAACCAGAAGATGGGAGCTCTGTTTCTTTTCCTAACTCTGCCTTTCAAAGCAGAAAAAAAAAGTAGCACTGAGGAAACCACAGCCCAGACACCAGTCTAAGGTCCGCTTTCCGAGAGGCTTGCGCAGGTGTTTTCTCCTTTATTTACTTGTGTGAGAGGCAGAGAAAGACAGCGCTCCCATAGACTACATAATTTCCCAAATGCCTACTATGGACTCCAGCTGGGAGAGAAGTCAGGAGTTCACCAGGTCCAAGTCTCCTGACGGCACAGGAGTCCACATGAGCTGTCATTCCTCTCCAGGGTCTTTTTTTTTTTTTTTTTTTAAAGATTATCTTTATTGGAAAGGCAGATTTATAGAACGAACTTCCATCAGCTGGTTTACTCCTCAAATGACCACAATAGCCAGAGCTGGGCCAGAGCTGGGAGCTTCCTTGGGGTCTTTCAGGGTGCAAAGGTTTTGGGCCATCCTCCTATGCCTTCCCAGGCCACAAGCAGGGAGCCATGGCAAGTGAAGCAGCTGGGACATGAACCACTACTCATATGGGATGCTGGAACTTGCAGGCAGAGAATTAGCCAGTTGAGCCATTGTGCCAGTTCCTCTCTGGAGCCAAAATAAGGGACTGAATTCAGGTACTCCAATATGGGGCTCTTTTATTCCTGCCTTCCTTTTTTTATTTCAGATTATTTTTTTTTTTATTTGAAAGAGAAAGAACAGGGAGGAGAGATTTCCATCTAGTAGTTCATTTCCCAAATGACCCACAACAACAGAGCTGGGCCAGTTCAAAACCAGGAGCCAAGAGCTTCATCCAGCTCTCCCCCGGTGGGTGCAGCAAACTGGATCAGAAAGGGAGCAACCACGGTTAACTGGTACGTTTATGGGATGCTGTCCCCACAGGCAGAGTCTTAGCCCACTATGCCATGGGACTCACTTGCCTTAACCATTAGGCCACACACCCACCCCTGAACAGGTTCTAAGCTTGGAATCTACAAATGCAAAATCCAGTGGGTACCAGGGTACTTCGTGGCCATATGACTTTCCTCCTTCAACAACTGGCTCTTGCAGGACTCTGGGCAATGCCTTGAAATCTTCTGAGGCTCAGTTCTTTGGAAGAAAGCAATTCAAGGGCAGGTGTTTGGCTCAATGGTTAAGATACCAGCTATAACACTCATTTCACACCAGAACAGCTGGGTCTGATCTGCTGCTGCTTACTAACGCACACACAGCGAGGCAATGGTGATGGCTCAAGTACCTGGGGGCCCTGCCACCTACACAGGAGGCCTGAATCCAGTTCCCCAGCTCTGGCCTAGCCCTGGATGTTGCAGGTTCTTGAAGAATGAATCAGCAAATGAAGCCTGCTTTGTCTCCCTCTTCTCTAAAGCAAATCAGGCCAGGCAAACTGAAAATTGATCGTGCATATAAAAGATGTCTTCATACACATGAGAACCAGAACGTGTAAAATCCCACGTGAAAAGCTATGTGAAGGGAGGTGCTACACCACTGTGCAGGACCAATGGGCTGTGGCAGTGATGGGGTGGCTAAAGGGGGGGAGCAGAAAGCCAAAGTGACAAGAGGCCATGTCTGCAACGGATGCTTGAAAGATTTCTCATAAACAGACAATTAAAGTGCTGCGTATTGGCTTTCAATTTTTAGAATGAAAGACTGTATTAGTAGACCAGAAGTCTTCTAAAGCTTGACTGTGCAAGAAGAAACACTCACTGTGAAGTGACTTTTCCCACGCTTCGGAGAGGTGATCAATAGACACTGCATGAAGTCCAGAAATAGATGTTTAAACACAGTGTTTGAAGACAAGAAGGAAGGGAGGATGAGCCGTAATCATACAGCTTACACAGTCTGGAGGTGGAGATGAGCCTCACAGGAAGTGACTAAATCCCACGCAATTTACAGCCCAGGACTCAACTACATCACCTGCTAAAGGTCTCGTTGTTCTCCCCCATTGCAAGAATTAAAGCCAAAATTCCCACAGGAATGAAAATGGAGCTGGGAGAGAGGAGGAAGAAGAACTCTTTTTTTGTGTCCCTGAGGACTGTGGGAAATGTTCCCATCTACTGCATTAGGTGCCTCTGTTTCATCGTTCATCAAAAAAATTGCAGATACCCACTTAAAACTTGGGGTAAGGGTGGCATAGTGGTGTCGTGGATGAAGCTGCTGCCTTCAATGCCCACGCGTTAGATACGCCACCAGTTCAAGTCCTAGCTGCTCCATTTCTGATCCTGCTCCCTGCTAATACAACAATAGACGTTGGGGCCCTGTGCCTGGGTGGGAGACATGTAGGAAGCACCTGCCTTCTTCGGTCTGGCCTTGCCCTCAACGTAGCAGCCATTTATGGAGGAAGCCAAAGCTCCCCTTTTCTGCCTTTTAAATAAATAAAAATAAAATAAAAATAATGGTATGCCTATAACAGAATACCACAAAACTGTTTTATAAATAAGCTCCCAATGTAGAAATAAGTCCACAATATATTTAAAGGAAATGGCAATTTTCAGAAAGATATAGCCAATATGATTCTGGCTATATAAAAAATAAAGTTTATATGCATATCTATATATTTGTATCATAGAAAATGCTCAGAAGAATCTAAACTGTTAATAAATAATGACTCCTTCAGAGAAGTGGGGAGCAGGAAGAGTTTGGAAGGATTTTCTTGATTTAAAAATAGTAGCTAAGGGCCTGGCGCAATAGCCTAGTGGCTAAAGTACTTGCCTTGAATGCTCTGGGATCCCATATGGGCACCGGTTCTAATCCTGGCGGCCCCGCTTCCCATCCAGCTCTCTGCTTGTGGTCAGGGAAAGCAGTTGAAGATGATCCAAATCCTTGGAACCCTGTACTCGTGTGGGAGACCTGGAAGAAGCTCCTGGCTCCTAGCTTTGGATTGGCTCAGCTCCAGCCATTGCGGCTGCTTTGGGAGTGAATCATCGGACAGAAAATCTTCCTCTCTGTCTCTAATTCTGTGTATCTTTCTAATAAAAAAAAAAAAATCTTAAAAAAAAATTGACCACCCTTCATCTAAAAAAAAAAAAGGACCTAAATCCTTGCCTTGCATGTGCCAGGATCCCGTTTGGGTGCTACGTCTAGTCCTGGGTGCTCCACTTCCCATCCAGCTCCCTGCTTGTGGCCTGGGAAAGCCGTTGAGGACAGTCCAAAGCCTTGTACCCTGCACCCCCATGGGAGACCCAGAGGAAGCTCCTGGCTCCTGGCTTCAGATTAGGTCAGCTCTGAACATTGTGGCCACTTGGGGAGTAAATCAGATGGAGGGTCTTCTTCTCTGTCTCTCCTCCTCTCTGTACATCTCACGTGTGCTGGATGGGTGCTGCATTCATATCCAGTACAGGCAACCACGCCCTGGCGTTCCATAATGTGTACTGGTTTTGTCGCAACCAAACCCGGCCCATTCCACACTCTGTTCTGGTGATCGGATTTGCCAGAGGATGACATGAACTGATTCAGCCTGGTCTGCTCCTGACCCATGCCGAATGCATGCCTATTCTGGGCTGTTTCCAATCATGCTTCTCGCGCTTACCTGCAGGGACTGTGTCCTGCCAGAGGAGTTGCCCAGGCTCCTCCATCAGAACCCCTCCCAATGCCAGATTTTGCGCTTGCCAGGGGGTTCTTGAGCCAACCCTACTCAGTTCACCTCCTGTCCTAGCAGGAACAGTGGCTTTTCCTGGCTGGCTTTCACCCCATTCTGACTCTTGTTGTTGGATGTTTCAGCCCAGCCATGGCTCGTCCATACCCACATACAGCTCACACATGGCTCAGAAGGGGATTGAGACCCATCCTAGTCAGTCCCACATCTACCCTCTGGTTCTCCATGACACCAGATGGTGCTGGGATCTAAACCGGCCTGGTGCATCCAATCCCAGCCCACACTAGTGCCTCGGGTGACTGCAACTGTTTCCTAGATAGAACGCAGCCCCCATTCCAGCACATACACCCCTTGGTGGGAACCTCATCCCAGCTGTGGCATCCCAGATTGGGACCCTGTACCTATGTGGGAGACCAGAAGGAACTCCTGGCTTCAGATTGGCTCAGCTCTGGTCATTGTGGCCACTTGGAGAGTGAACCAGAGGATGGAAGATTTTTCTCTCTCTCCTTTTTCTCCATATATCTGAATTGCCTTTCAAAAAAAGAAAAGACATGACAAGACCCAGGGGGGGCAGGATGCAGTGCCATAATCCTTACGGGTGCTATATATATATATATATATATATATATATATATATAATTTTATTTTGATGATCTTTACATAGTTGGTTAGGGCTCAAAGGGTCAACGACTACAGGAAAGTGGGTAAGATCATTGTTTCCACATTCTCTTTTTTCCATTTTGTATCTTGGGGAAGGGAAGAGACAAAGGAGAAGCCCCACCCAGCCTCCCAACCATCCCAGGGTCCCTGATGTGGGGCACGGTCCAAGGGCACTGCTCAAGTGGTTTTGATAGTTCAACAGTTCTGAATTGCCGCCAATCTCGCCATTCCAAGCATGATGAAATTTCTCTAGAATCCACTGGCTGACATAGTCCACCTTAGCGTCTCCACTTGCCCAGATTTTCACTGTCAACACTTGGCTGGGGTAGTTGATCAATTTGTTCTGTCTTCTGTTGTGGTACCAGGTGTCCTCTGCAGGTTCTGACGGACTGCCATATCCTCTATGTGCAACCTGGATATGCTGTCCACTGCTCTGTCTTGAGCCACTGAGGTAGCTCAGCTTTGACCATGTACATGCACTCCATGGTCAGACCATGGAACCTGCAATTCTCTTCATGGTTGGGGTTCTGAGTCTGGCAGATCGATTGGGGGGGTTCCCCAAAGAAACTTCATCTGAAGTGATCCCAGACCTGATTCTTGGGTGTGTTTGCCAGTATATGTTCAGTCGCCCCAATCAGCCTATGCATATGCTGGTGGTTGCCACTGCTGGATCAGTACAGCCTCCAGCCCCATCTTCTACACAAATCAATGGGTGTTGGAGCCCGTCCCAATCCTGCTCACCACACACTTGGCCACGTAAACCAGCGGGAGCTGCAGCCTAGTTGGGGCGACTCCCAATAACCTCCACCAGGCCCGCTCCCTGCCCTTGTTCCTGTGCTTGTCAGTATGTACAGCAGACTAGTCCAGTCTGTCCCACATCCCATTCAGCTCACATACATGTCAATGGGTACTAATGCCTAGTTCATCCCAACCAGCCCCACTATCCAGCCCACACACTTGCCAACAGGTGCCACTTTCTGTCTAGCCATGTTTGCCCCAGTCCTGGTTTTCATGTCCACCAGATTGAGCAGCAAACCAGGAGGGAGGTGCCCACTGTTTCCCTACTGGGTTCCCTCCCATTCCTGGATCATGCACTCTCCAGGTGGTTCTACAGTTTGTCTTGACAGAATTACCCCTCAGTGCCAGCATTTGCCAGCTCATGCTGTGGCAAAGCCCAATCAACCTACACCCACTGAGTTACACTTGCACCAGTAGGAACAACTTTTCCCTGGTCCAGGTCACACGAAGCCAACAAGTGTTGTAGCTCTGCCCGGTCTGGTCTGCTCCCATCCCAACTCATGCTCTCCAGTGGTAGTGATCCAGCAGGGTAGCTCACCACATCCCTCAACCGGCTTTGCCCCATCCTCCCTGGGTCTTGTGTGTGCTGGTTGGGTGCCGTGGCCTGGTCTGGCATGGCCTGCCTCTCCTCAGCATTTGCTAGTGGGTGCTGTAGCTTGGCCCGGGCCCGGTCCACCTCCAATTCCAGCTCAGGTTGCTGGGGTCTACAGCCCAGCCCAGCCCAGTTGGCACCCAGTCCAAGCACTCATGTGTACTGGTGTGTGTTGTGACCCACCCTGGCCTGATCCACATCCCATTCTGGTGCTTAGATTTGCCAGCAGGTGATGTGAACTGGCCCTGCCTGGTTCACCCCCGACCTGTGCCGTATGTATGCCGCTGGGTACCATTTCCTGGACTGATTGTACTGCTCCTTATAGTGGTTCTTGCGTTCACCTGCATGGGCTGTGTCCTGACAGAGCAGTTTCCCAAGCTCCTCCAACAGAACCTCTCTCAATGCCAGATCTTGTGCACACCGGTGATCCCATGGACCAGTCCTACTCAGTCCACCTCCTTGTTGTGGGCTAAGGAGTTGATTTACATTCCTTAAGCTGAGCACTCAGGAATTGGGCCTGCGGCGGTAGCACCTGGCCTTTGCAGACTCATTGACATCCTAGTGTCCTGTTAATGGGCTTGGGGGAAAGAGGATATAATATGGTAATAAAGAGGCTTGGGAGCAGACTGCTCCCACCACTCCCACCACCATCTCGGGTCTCCGTGGGTGCCTGACCCCCGGTCCTTTGCCGTGCCTACTATACCAGCTCAGCTAGCCACGACACCTCCTGACCTAGCAGGAACAATGGCCTTTCCTGACCAGCCTTCAACCCATTCTGGTTATTATTATTGTGTGTTATAGCCCAGTCTAGCCTGGTCCACATGCAGACACAGCTCACACCCAGTTCAGCAGCGGCAAAAACCTAGTCTAGCCTGTCCTACACCTACCCTGGTCCTCACGAGCACCAGTGGGTGCTGGGCTCTAGCCCAGTCTGGCACACTCAGGCACAGTCCACATTTGTTCCAAGATATGCTATAGCCAAGTCCAGAGCAGAATGTGGCTCCCTTTCCAGACCTGTGCTTACCAGTGGGAACCATAACCCAGCCAAGGTGTCCCCTTTGCTCCCCAACCAGTTCTGTTCCCAGCTATAGATCTTGCACATGGCAGTGGTTGCTCTGACCCAGCTTGGCAATAACCCCTCACTTGTCCTGGCCTTTTCCTTAGATGCTGTTGCTTGGCCTGACCCAGCCTACTCCCAAGTCCCACCACTCGCTGGTGGGTGCTGGAACTTGGCCCTACTCTGTCTGCTCCCATCTCAGGTTCATGCAAACTGGTAGGGGTGACAACATAGCTGAGCTTGACTTGTGCTCCAGCCTGGTTTCCGCTCTTGCCTGTGAGGTAAGGCTGGCTTGGCCCTGCCCGGTCTGCCCCTCTCCAAAACCAACCCACACATTGGCCAACAGTTGCAGTTACCCTACTCAGGCTGCCCAACACCTAGACCTCGAACATGTGCTCACCAGCAGGAGCTATGATCCCAACAGGAGAGATTCCCAGGTTCCCCCACTTGGGCCATCCCTGTTCCAGATCCCACATGCTCCAGCAGGCACTAGGCCTTTGTTTGGCATAGCCTGTCATTCTATCTTGGCCTTTGTATGAGCTGGAGGATGTTGCAGCCCACCCGCCTCACACCTTGTTTTAGGATGCACATTTGGGTGCTGCAGCCTGGACCTGCCCAGCCTGTTTCCAGCCTCAGCATCCGTGTTAGCAGGTTCCATGGTCACTCCTCAGTCAGTCAGTCACCCCCCCAACTCTTAAGCTAACCAGCGGGACTTGTATTTCCACAGGGTTGGGCCCTCTTATCTCCCGCAGAATCTACCCCTGAACTTGGCTGTCTTGCATGCTGGTTAGTGTCATAATCCTGCCTAATGTGACCCATTTCCTGTTCTGACACTCAGTTAGGTACTGGGATCTAGACCTGCCAGACAAGTCCCCAGCCATAACTTTCGTGTGGGCTGGTGTGTGGCAGTCAGCGACATTCTGCATTAACAGCCCATCTCAGGACTCCCATGAGGGCTGATGAATCAGTCTGACCCAAACAGGTCTTACGGACTCTCCCCTTCAAACCACCATTGGTTTGCAAGTTCAGAGACCCCATTGCTGGAAGTCACACAGGATTCATTCCTCACCTACATGCGCATTGGTCTTATCCATGGTTGTCCCTAGGCAGCAATTACATACCCCCAAAACCCTAGAGCTTGTTGTCAGACGGAAAGCAGGCAGAACCTGGTGCCACCTGGTGCCCTGGCTGCCCAAAAGTTCACTGCATGGTGGTGGTACCCATGGCCAGAGTACCAAGCAGTGAGTCCGACCGGGCTCAGGTACCCCTAGCAGCTGCCACACTGCTGAGGCTCCCTTCACCCGGGTGCCAGTTTTATTCCTGGCTGTCCCAATTGCAATCCAGCTCCCTGATAATGACCTGTGAAAGCAGTGGAGGAGGGCCCAAGGCTTTGAACCCTATACCCGTATCAGATACCTGGAGTAAGCTCCTGGCTTCTGGTTTCAGAGGGGCTCAGCTCTGGCCAGAGGCCATTTTGAGAGGGAACCCGCAGATGAAGATGTTTTTTTCTCTTCTCTCTGTACATCTGTCTTTCCAATAAAAATCTCTTAAAAAACAAAAATATAAAAAAACAAGGAAGCATTGTCTTTTTTACGAAAGCCACAGTAAAATGAGCTCTTCAAATTCAGAAAATTACAAACATACTAAAACTGCTCCTCCCCAGGCTTTTGGTCTATTCCTTCCACACAATTGGGACACAAATTGGTGCCCACGTGGGATCTGAGCACTGGCAGAGAGGAGGATTAGTTGACTGAGCCATCGTGCCAGCCACAGATGCTTCACTCTGTGGCAGTTGCCTTCATTCTTGGTAAAAATGATTCCATCCTTGATGTCCAGGCCAGAATGTGGGGTGAACCTTGTTACCTCTTCTCAGCCTATCAGCCAAACTCTCCGAGATTGGCTCCTTCTCACATCTGGATTTATTTATTTTTTTTCATCTTCCCTGCCTTCCATTTAATTCAAAACTATCAGAGAGAGAGAGAGAGAGAGAATCTTCCATCTGCTGGTTCACTCTTCAAAAGGCAACATGGCTGAAGTCAGGAGCCGGGGGCTTCACCTTGGTCTCCCATGACTATGGCAGGGGGCCCAAACACTTGGGGCATTGGTCACTACTTTTCCCAAGTGTATCAGCAGGGAGCTGGATTGGAAGTGGAGCAGTTGGGACTCCCTCCATGGGATGTCAGTGTTTTAGCAGCTTAACGCTCTGCACCACTGCGCCGGTCCGGGCACTTGAATTTCTGTTCTTTCTCCCCAGCCACCCCCTCGCCCTGGTCCAGAACATTCTGGCCGCCACCAGCCTCAACACAACCACTTTCCTGCGTGGGTCCCTGCTCCAGTGCCTTCCTCAGTGAGGTTGCTCATTTCAATGTTTAGGTAGAATTTCTCAGGGGCAGATGCTGTGGCACACCATGGAAGATCTCTCTCCATCTCACCCTCTCTCTGTGTAACTCTGCCTTTCAGATAGATAAATTTAGAAGCAAATTAATAAAAAACTCCACAAATTCCCCACATCCAAGTTTTTCCTCAAATCCTGTGTTGGCAATGAAGTCTCCTTGACCACCCTAATTAAAAACTTGACCGAGCCTGTGAGCTCCAGCCTTCTTCGTGTAGCCTTCCCCAGCACTTAGAGTCTAAGAAACCAGTATCACCATTTCCTGGGAGCTCATGTGTTTGTAGCACAGAAGTCTTTACTCATTGACGTATTCCAAACACCTTGAACGATGACCACATAGTAAATGCTCATTAGCTACATGTCCCGAGTGGATGAGATATGATTTTATTTTAAATTTTCACTGGAGGGCTTGGCGCAGTGGCCTAGCAGCTAAAGTCCCCACCTTGAACACACTGGGATCCCATTTGGGCGCCAGTTCTAATCCCAGCAGCTCCACTTCCCATCCAGCTCCCTGCTTGTGGCCTGGAAAGCAGCTGAGTGTGACCCAAAGCTTTGGGACCCTGCACCCGCATGGGAGACCTGGAAGAGGTTCCTGGTTCCTGGCTTCGGATTGGCGTAGCACCAGCCGTTGTGGCTCACTTGGGGAGTGAATCACAGGACAGAAGATCTTCCTCTCTGTCTCTCCTCCTTTCTGTATATCTGACTTTGTAATTAAAAATAAATCTTTAAAAAAAATTTTTCACTGGAAATGCCTGGAGGAATCTAGAGGTGGCCATGGGTGGGTGGAGAAGATGGTGGGTTTCTGCAGCAATCCTTAGAGGTGCACTAAGCGATGGTTCTTTAATACATATATTTTTAAGATTTATTCATATTTAGGGGCCTGGTGCAGTGGCCTAGGGGCTGGGCTTTCTCTCCTTGAATTCATCAGGATCCCATATGTTCACCGAGTCTAACTCCGGTGGCCCTGCTTTCCATCCAGCTCCCTGCTTGTGGCCTGGGAAAGTAGTTGAGGACGGCCCAAAGCCTTGGGACTCTGCACCTGTGTGGGAGACCCAGAAAAAGTTCCTGACTCCTGGTTTCGGATTGGTGCAGTTCCGGCTGTTGCACTCACTTGGGGAGTGAATCATTGAATGGAAGATCTTCCTCTCTGTCTCTCCTCCTCTCCGTATATCTGACTTTGCAATAAAAATAAACAAATCTTAAAAAAATTATTCGTGTTTATTGGAACGGCAGATAAGATTTAAGGGGAGAACAAGAGATAGAAAATCTTCTGTCCACTGGTTCATTCTCCAAGTGGCTGCAATCGCCAGAGCGGAGCTGATTCAAAACTAGGAGCCAGGAGCTTCTAGGTCTCTCACGCAGGTGCAGGTGCAGGGTCCCAAAGCTTTGGGCAGTCCTCAACTGCTTTTCCAGGCCACAAGCAGGGAGCTGGATGAGAAGTGGAGCAGCCAGGACACCAACTGGCACCCAAAAGGGATCCTGGCATATGCAAGGAAAGGATTTAGCTACTAGGTTATTGTGCTGGGCCAGGCTCTTTTATTTTGCAAACAGCAATCACATGACCATCACGTTCTCTCTGCGCACATATACAGGTAGGGTGAGCATTAACTAGGTGCTACAGGTACGAGGAGAGGTCCCTCCCCTTTACCCATGAAACCTGTGCCTTTAACTGTGTGCCCTGGCTCTGTCTGACTCACCTCCTCAGTCATCCCTACCCTCTGGCACTTTACAGTCTCACATATCTCCTGGTCCTTTTTAAGCTTCCAACTCTAAGCGTAAGGTATTCCCTCCAGAGGCCATATGTTCCTCTCACCCTACTGGAATCCAGTGCATGCCACCTGTGCCAAGAGCCTTCTCCACCTGAAGGGAGACTGAGTCACGGTGCTGCTGCAAGGTGCCCAGAGCTGATCCATGTGGGGCTTTGCTGTGAGACTCTAGGCAGTGCCACCTGTTGTCCCACAGGTTTCTCTCCCCATCTTGTACTGGGTCTCTTCCATTTCAGGATCCCCAAGTTGCACAATTCCACAGCTGGGGGAAAACCAGTGTGGTCCCCACAGAACCATGTTCTTTGGAGAGCAGGAAGAGTAGATGGCAAGGAGAGGCACAGCATGGTCCCCAGCCAGAACAAGTGGCCATGCTGGGAGCCTGCCCTGCCACAAGCATGGAAGGCGGCCTCGCTGTGGTCTCAGTGACCAGGCTCCAGAACCTGGCCCAGTGGCTGAGAATAGTCCTCCCCAAAGAGCAGACAGACAGGCCCTATTTGTAAGAAATCTGATTATTCAAATTTATTTACCATCAAGAATTATGCAATGATGCTGTAGTTTTTCTTAACAAATAGAAAACAGACTGTGTACAACAGTGAACTCTACAGCACTAGCATCCACAAAGTAAAAATGAATGTTGCCTCCAACATCACCCAACCCTGGATTGTTGATCTCAGCCTAGCTAGAATCAAGGACGCCTCCATGGCGTCCCTCAGCTAAAGCAGCTATGCACCCTTCCCCGCCCCTACTCACCTACCTAGATAGTGCTGCCTGGAGGAAGAGGCTTGTCCCTGCCCCTTGACTGACAAGCCCGCTGCCAGAGTCCAGTAGCCTTGCCGCAGTGGTTTATGAGGGCATACTGAAGGGGTGGACAGCGTGATTCTCGGGGCCTTTGACAACAGCTGCAAGCCAGGGAGGGAGGTGGGCATGTGCTTCCGGGCCCACTGGCCTGGACCTGCAGGGCGAGCTGCGCTCCTGCCGAGGTGGGCAGGGCGTGGTCTGCACCCCACTCTGTGCTGTTCCCTGGATCACACAGCCGGTCATCCAGTCTGCACTGCCACACAGGGGACAAAGGAAATGCCCCTGGACCCCCAGGCAAACCAAGTCACCTCCTAGTCTGTTTGTCTGAAGCAAAGGGGGGGAGGCTTGACTCTTGTTTTTTTTTCCCTCTTTAAAAAAAATTTTTTTTTCAGATGTCTGTGGTGTTGGTCTTTGAAACCTCTGCAAACACGATGGTGATGAGGAGCGCCTGACCAGGTTCTCTCAGCCATGTCTGTGGTGCTGGCCCGGCCTGGGAATGTTAAACACACACTGGAACCTTGAGGGCTGCAGCCCATGGCACCTGCCTCTTCCCCGCCCACCAACACTGTCTTCTGGGGCCTGAAAACAAAGTTCTTAAGGAAAAGCAAAACAAAGCCTAACCAAAACAAAAAACCCAAATCCAATTGTGTTCCCCTGCTTTATCTGGGACAGGATCCTGCTGGAGGGCAGGGTGGGGTAGGCAGAAGCTTCTTTCCTCCTGGGTGCTCAGGCAGGTGGTCCAGGCTCCACCCTAGCAAGGCAGATCCATGCCCAAGCCCCTTAGCAGTGAAGGTCCAAGGTGAACTCAAAGGAGAAGGCCAAGTCAGCCCCAGCCCCACGGCGGCTCACTCTGCAGTGAACGGGCAAAAGGAACAAAGAGCCTTAACTCCCTTAGTCCACCCTGCGGCAAGTATAAAAAAGGAGGCTGCCACCCCCTCCCCACCCGGTGAGACAAAGCGTGAGAGACGCAAGGGTAGCACGCAGAGAGCTTAAAGCAGGTCCCGGGTGGGCCTGGTGGACAGAGGGGCCCAGGGCCCCATCCAACGACTCGCTCCTGAAACGAGGCTGCGATCTCAGTGGCGGGCTGTGCTCCATGGCGGTGCAGGAGGGCTGGACCATGGTCGGTATGGCTCAGAGGAGCTGGGTCCCCTCCGGAGCCCCTGGGTGGGGGCGGCGAAGGAGAGGGGAGCAGTAGTTACGTTGCATAGTGGTCAAAGCTGCCGAGGTACTCCAGGGCAGCACGGTAGCACAGCTGGTACTGGTCCTGCCAGGACAGGGAGGTTGGTCAACGAGAGGGTTGGCCAAGGACACTCCCCTACACACACACACACACACACACACACACACACACACACACACACACACACTTTGTTTTGTGGAGGTCAGTGATGCAGCAGTCACAGAGCTGGGGAGTTTGGTCTAGCTGGATGCACATGGCAGTGTCCAGTGGAACTTAAAGAAGGCTTCCATCCCTCCCTCTCCCAGGAGCCAGCACAGCACAGGAGCCCCAGGATCTTGTACTTCTTCCTGAACCTCTCAGCTAAGCAAGCCACGTTCAGCATCAGCAGCGCTGACCAACACATGCCCGTCTGTGTACCTCCGTCTGCACCATGGCAGGACGCTGCGTGCGCAGGGTTTTCACGGTCTGGAACATGTCGACCACGCCCTCATAGCGCATGCGCTCCAGAACAATGCTCAGTGTGATGAACACCCCGGTGCGGCCCACCCCGGCGCTGTTTGGAGACAATGGTGTGTCAGAGTCCTGCACCCCTCAAAGACCTTTAGCCCCGCCCCCTCTCTCTACCAGAGGCACGGCCCACCTGCAGTGCACTGTGATGGGCCCATCTTGCCCGAACTGCTCCTTGGTCTTGTGCACCTGCCCGATGAAGTCGATGAAGCCCTCGCCTGTCTTGGGCACGCCCTGCTCTGGCCAGTCTGTGAACTGGAACTGCCGGATGGTCCTTGACTGTCCATCCTGGGAGGAGAGAGTGGGGCCCAGGGTCAGCCCCACTGTGGGCCAGGCCAGGGGAGGAGTGCCATGACACGGTCATGCATGGATGAGGCGGTCACACCTCAACACCAGCACCCTGGCAACAAGCTCCGACAGCTGGGGCTGGTGGCTTCTGTCATTCAGCTGCCCACATGGGGCTACAGACATGCAGACATGCTCAGGCACAAGCAGACGTACTCTGCTGCCAACATACTCACCCGGGCATCCGTGACCTTGAACTCTCGCAGGATGTACTGGGGCATGTTGTACTCAGCCATGGGGTCGACCACGAAGTACTGGTAGCGAGCAGAGCGCTCTGCTGGCCAGTACTGGTGGCATTTCTCCTGTAGACAGATCCCAGGCCCCATGGTCAGGTGGGGAAGGGGTGGAGGGAGCTCTAGGTTTTGGGGGACTCGGGCAAAGGAAGCCTCAGCTGAGGCTATGCTAACGGAGGCTGGGGAGGGAGGGGAGCCAGGAATCCCAGGGGGGCCTGTGTTCTCCCAAGTGCCAGGACTGGGGCTCACCCTGCCCATCTCACGCAGCTTGGTCAGCATGACAATGATGGTGGAGTTGTGTTCCCACAACATGCGCCAGAAGTCCTCAGTGCTCTCAGCCAGAGGCCCCTGTGTGGCTATGTAGGCCTTCTGTTGCCTACAGGGAGGGGGATGTAAAACATGCTGGAGGCGCTGCTGCCAGAGAACGCATAGTCCATCACCCCTCCTCCAGGAAGCCCTCTCTGTTCTACCAAGGCCATTGGGCTGACTTGACCACTGAACCCCAAACATCCAAGAGCAGGCTCAGATACTCAGAGGGTAGAGAGGGAGGGCATGGGGCAGCAACAAGCAAGCTGACCTATAGCCATCCAGGAAGCTGGCATTGATGTAATCAGAACCCTCCACGCCCCGGATGGGCTGCAGACACACGCGGGTCAACTCATAGGGCATGATGTTCACCAGACGGTTCTTGAACTTGTTGCAGGGCAGATTGGCGCTGATGAAGCGAGACGTGTGGGCCTTGGAGCTGGCCAGCAACTGTCGAGGGAGGGGCGGTCAGGCCTTGTCTTGCGTGTGAATGCTGTGGTGTCGGGGGAGCGAAGGGGGAGTCATCCTCCTGGCCCACCCGAGCCCCACCTTGAACTCAAGCTCCATAGCGGTCACGCTCTCCCCAGGAGGCACTTGGCCCAGCTTCTGGATGTGGGCGTAGAGGTTGCGGGCGGGCACTTCTGTGTGTCCGCAAGTGGCGGCCTCCAGCAGCGCCTCGTGGATGAACACATACTGGTCTTCCGTCTGTACCATGTAGTTCCTCTGGGAGCGCATGCATGTCACGTGGCCGTAGATGTCCACTGTCTTCTCATGTTTCATCCGCTCCAGCATGGCATCAATGACGATGAAGCAGCCAGTGCGGCCCACACCCGCGCTGTGGGACATGGGCTCAGTACGGGCAGCACCCCCCGCAAATCCTATACCCTCTTCTCCCATCTGTAGGAATGCCACACCCTCTCACCTGCAGTGCACCACCATGGGCCCTGCATCTAACGGGTTGCACGCCTTGACCCGGCGCAGGAAAGCCAGGATGGGAGTTGGGTACTCAGGGACCCCGTGGTCTGGCCAAGCCATGAACTGGAACTGACGGAGCTCCCGCTTCTCACTGGAGCCACTCTGGGGAGAAGAATGGGGAGAGGGAAACATGCTGGTCAGGACAGGGCAGGATGACCTGCCCCAGGGCTATACCTCTGGACAGCCGGGAGGAGCTTGCAACGACCACCCTGACAGGTGCCACAATCATCACCCGGTCCCCACCTGTCTCCATCATGCTTGTGGTAAAGTCATACCTTGTGGAGTGCAAAGGTGCGCACAGTGTATGTGGCTAGCTCCGCCGTGTCCAGCAGGGTCACCTGAATAAGGCCGTATGTTTCGGTGCCTCTTACTGGCCAGTACTGGTCGCACTTCACCTGCAGGGGCATGGGCAGGCGGGCAGGGGGGATGTTAATAGCACACAAAGGCTAAGGTGGGTGACACAGGGGGCAAAGCCCCGGGGTCCTAGTCATTCTGACCACTGGCATTGCTGGCCCTGCCTTAGCTGATGGAATTAGGGCTGTAACTGAAAATTATTTATTCAAGCCAGACCGTACCAGGCACATTTTCTGCCAAATTTACCCACAACGTTCATGCGCCATTTTCAAGCTCTGTAAATTTCACGTTCCAGTCAATGCTTTGCAGTACACTAGTGGCTAACAGCAGCGCTTCCCCGCTAATGAACCTGGGGGCTGTGCAAACGCCCTGGGAACGCTCCAGCATCTGGGGAACCAGCAAATGCCTCAGGAATGTGCTGCCCACTGAGGATGTGTGAACACTGCCCGAGGAACAGTGGCAGTTGGTGACACAGGTTCTCATCCTGGCAGCCTGCCTACTGGGCACTGGCAAACCCACCACAGCGCTGGAGCTGGGAAGGCATGCCCCAGGCAAACAGCAGCCATGGCAGCCCTCCCTGTCTCTCCACACTGGGAAGCTGTCTGCACACGAACACGGGTGCCCCACGTTCCTGCAGCTCCTTTGTTCTCACCCGGGACTTCTCCTCCAGCCTGGTCATCATGACTATGGTGGCCGTGCGCTGCTCCCACACCATCCGCCAGAAGTCACCCGTGGTCTCTGGTAGTGGGCCTTGCGTGGCAATGTAGGCGTTCTGCTTACGATAGCCATCGATGTAGTTGGCATTAATGTAGTCGCTGCCAGGGACACCTGTAGAGTACCAAGGATGTGGGTGGGCAGCCCAGCACTCCTAAGGGCACTCTTGAGGGTCACTCATGGGCATCCTATCCTGCAGGACGAGAAGGGAGCCCATGTGGCCAGGGGATGGGGTGTGGGAGGGCCCATCTATGGCTCACCATCGATGGAGGTGAGGATGACGCGGGAGTGGTCGTAGGCAATAACATTCGCATAGCGGTTCTTGGGCTTGTTCACCTCCAGGTTGGAATTCTCCCAGGTGAACTGTTGTCCAGGGTCTATGGACTGCAAAAATACAGGAAACAGGTGGAGTGGGGCAAGTGTCAAGATGGACAGCTTCCCCAGGGGCATACAGCCCAACTGGGTGTACTCATGCCCCACAGGCCACAGCCACTCTACCCAAAGAGCTGCTGTGCTCCCGTTGGTGAGGTGGCATCGTGGGTTGGATGGCCCCTGACCAGAACAGTGGGATGTGGTGGGGGCAGAGCAGATGAGGGAAGCCCTGGTGGTGATGGGAGCTGCCGAGAGCGCTGGACACAACAGCGCCACCTCGCGAGCTTTCCAGCTACTTTTCCTGCCCTTCCCTAGGTAGCACACAGGAATCTCCTGGTTCCCTCCCAGCTGGCCCTCATCTCTCTCTCCCACCTCCCCTGAGCCTCAAGCAGCCTATCAGAATCTGCAACCAGAGGCTTTGCAGTCCCTTCACCCTGGGCCTTTCAAAGCCAGGGTCATCCATGCCTGCTGCGTACTGTGCCCTGCGGCTACAACTCCGCTTCAGCTCAAGGCTCTGTGACCCTTATAGCTAGAGGTCCAGCCTGGACATGTCAACCTGGAAAGCCCTTGGCGCCTACTCCCACAGGTCATGCTGACCCAGGCCCTCTCTGTGCTGGCTCTGGCTCTCGGCTGCTGCCCCCCTTGGCCAGGTACCCCACCCCCAGCTCTGACCTCCCCGTCCTACAGCAGAGGAGCCCTTGGCAAAGGCAGATGTATCAGTTTCCTGTTTAAAAGCCTTCAGGTCTCCTGGATTCAGATGGCAATGATATGGCCGTGGCTCTCCTGCATGTATTCCCTCACCGAACTCCTGCACGGGACCGGCTCTATTATTAGCCTCATCTCCCAGACAGATGAGATCCAGTTCTCAGCCAAACACAGGGTGTCCTCCATGTCCCACCCTTGCTACGATCCACAGGACGGCGCCACCATTCCTGTGAGCTTGCCCAGCACAGACCAGCCCTTGTGCTGCATCCAGGCCGCCTGTCTCCTACCCAGATGTTGCTACATTTAACTATTTGGCAAGTGACAGTTGCACGAGTAACATGTTCGCTCAGTCTGCATGTGCAGTGCCACTGACAGGCTCCTGAGGCACCTGTCACCATCTTCCCAGCACCTGCACAGGGGCTGGCGTGCAGTGAAAGCTTACTCGTGGGTGATGACCTAGAACAGCCCTGGAATGTGGGATGAGAGGGAGGCTCTGGCAGCCTCAGGTGACGAAGGCGGCTTCCTGGAGGAAGAGGGTCTCGTAGGAAAAGCTCTGGATTTCCAAGAAGAGAAGCAAGCCAGAAGATGAAAGTAGGGCTGGTGGGGAGGGCAGGGTCCTAGATAATGAGGCAGGGCCTTGCTGAAGAGGAGTCGAAGACCAGAGAGAGAAAGCCCCTGCCAGCCCCTGCCAGCCCCTGCCAGCTGAAGGCAGCGAGTCCAGCACAACAGTGGCATCACCCTCAGCACAGCCTTCTGCAAGGCAGGCACCTGGCAGTGGGCCTGCAGGTCGGCGCAGCTCAGGTCCTCTGCACACAGTGTCTGCAGAGCTCAGTCTCCCCATGGGAAACTTGGCCCCTGGCCCCTGGCCCCCACCTGGCTTCCATCCCTCTGTATAGCTGAGGGGGACATGGGACTGTGAGGGGAGCAAGGTCACAGATCAGGCTGCACCAGGCACTGGGAAACAGGATGGGGCTGGGCAGGAAGGTGTCCACAGGGCACAGCCTGCTCACTACATCCTCTGACAAAGTCCCTGCCCAGCTGGGCATCCCCGGTCACCAACTGAGGTGGCAAGGAAGCCCGTGGCCCCTGAAGTGTGAGCCTGGCAGGAGTCAAGGTCACAGTGAGGCTAACACAAGGGCAGCTTGTGCAGACTCGCCATCTGTGAACTGTGCCACCCTGAGTGCACATGTAAGCACACACATGGACATGTGTCAGGCAGGCGTGGCTTGGAATCCTTGCTCTACTCCTCATCAGCTGTTTGATAGTCACTTCCCCTTCAGAGCCTTCACGTCCTCATCTGTAAGGTGGGTGTATTGAGTAAGATTAAGATACCAGGTGCCAGGGCCCGGTGTGCTGGCCTAGCGGCTAAAGTCCTCGCCTTGAACATACCAGGATTCCCATATGGGCGTCGGTTCTAATCCCGGCAGCTCCACTTCCCATCTAGCTCCCTGCTTGTGGCCTGGGAAAGCAGTTGAGAACAGTCCAAAACCTTGGAACCCTGCACCTGCGTGGGAGACCTGGAAAAGGCTCTTGGCTCCCGATTGGTACAGCACTGGCTGTTGTGCTCACTTGGGGAGTGAATCATTGGATGGAAGATCTTCCTCTCTGTCTCTCCTCCTCTCTGTATATCTGACATCTGATTTTGTAATAAAAAATAAATAAATTAAAAAGAAAAATAAAAAAGATACCAGGTGCCTAGAGCAATCTCTAACCAGAGGTCAGCTAGGGGGCTGTCAGTACTGCTCTGTGGCATGGTCTTATTTGTGCCTCTGTTATGAATTGGGCAGGAGCCTGAGCATCCAGACCAATGCGGGCATTCAGCCTTCCAGAGACCCAGTTGAGCTAGGTGGCAGAGGATAGCAGGCCGGACAGTGGCCAGGTCCAGCCCCTACAGAGCCTAGCTGCTTGTCTGAGCCTTGCCAGGCTGGGTTGCCCCTCCTCTCTCTCTCTCTGTATGAGAAAGCCTGGGGACCTGGAGAAGAAACGAGCCAGTTTGCAACTAGGCTTGGTTAGCTGTACATGGCAGGGCATGGAGACAGCACAGGGATGGCTCACCTCATACTCCTGGGAGAACTTGAGGCCATCGTTGGCCTTGAGACGTTCGATATTGTCAGCCAGGTCAGTGACGGGAATGGGCGGGTGGTCTCGCATACCTGGGGGAGATGGGGCACACACAGGCAGAGTGAGTTGAGGCTGGGGCTGGGCTGGCAGAAACAGCCCCAATGCATGTATGTGCACATGTGAACACGTGTGACCATGGAGTACTCGGCACTGGTGGCATGGAGACAGCAGCACATGCGGTGATGGGGAGGGTGCACACATGGTGGCTGGGGGTGGGGAGGTTATGTGTGCCGTGGGCATGTGGCAGCAGGTGCCAGTGACACACGTGGAGTGGGGACTCCAGGGGCCCTGCCCCGTGGGTCTGCTCAAGAGGGGCGAGAGGATAGAAGCTAGGCTCCTGCGGCTCCTGCTAAGATAACCCTCCTGTCGCTCACTGCTGCTGGTCACCATGGCAGACTTGGGGACACCACTGATGGGGTGGTGACGAAGTGCAGACAATGACAGAGTGACAGAAGGGGACGGAGACAGGGCACCCAGAAAGGGGTCAGACCAAGAAGGGAGGCTGGAGGAGGGCATGGGCAGGGGAGGACAGAGGAGAGCAGAAAAGAGACGAAGGACAGGGGCGAGGAAAGGGAAGATGGAGCAGGGAGGAGGTGGGGACAACAGAGGAGTGAAAACAGACATGGAAGCCAGAGGATTCCCCAAACATGGCAACTTTGAAAACTAACTTGAAATATTCGGGCAACTGGGGGCACTGGAACCTGCAGAGAAAACAAAACAAAACAAAACAACGAAGAAGCGAGAGCCTGTTAACCTTTCCTGGTCATTTGGAGCAGGTGGGCAGGCAGGGAGGGGCTGAAAGGAGGAAGGGGCAGCGAATGGCCAGGGTCTAGGGAACAATCCCTGAACACAGCACCCCTTGTTTGCCAGTCACACAGACAGAGGTTCTCTCTGCAGAAATGAGGGCTCAGAACCTGGGGCCACAGCGAGAGCCGCAGGGATGCACACTGACAAGTGCAAAGGCAGGTGCATGCTCATCACAGGATGACGAACACAAACCTGCACAGCTACACCACCACCAGGCGCTGGGACCTCAGAGGACCACGCCAGGGGTGTGGCCTGCGGCCCTGCCATGCCCAGCATTAGGCTTGGGGTCTCAGCACAGGACTTCCATCCCACTCCTCCCGCTTTCATGCTGTGCTCCCTCCTTCCCTCTCCCCTCCTGCGGCCGCCACACGCCCCGAGACATGCCAACTGACACAGCGAACGCTCCCACCCCCTGGCCTCCCATCTGCCTGGCTACTCCCACCCACCCTCTCTTCACACCGCTTCACCTTCCTTTCCCTGGCTCCTTTCTTCTCTCTGTGAACCCAGGCTTGCTCCTTTAGGATGGCCACATGCCACCCAAGAGCTGCCACCTGGGGTGCTCAGCTCTGATGCCAGTCCTGCAGGCTCCCAGCCACCTTAGATGGTGTTTCCCACTGCTTGGTGGGCAGCTTCGTCTTTGCCTCCTGCTACAGCGTGGGGATTCAAGGCCCAGCTCTGCCGTGTTGCCTCTCAACTCAATTCCTCAGTCCCCACACCAACCTGTCACCTACACAGGGGCTTTCTAAACAGTGCTCCTGCAGCCCCTGCTGATGACCCCGTCTCCCTGATACCCAGCAAGGGAGAGCCCACATGACTTCTAGCTGGCACCCATGGTCCTCTGAGACTAACCTCTCTGCCCAACCCTTCAGGCAGCTCCAGGCCCACACTGCCCTGACCACTAGCACCAAGGCTCTAGAGTGGGTACGTGTGTACTTGGAAGCTGGTTTCTTCCCATTCCCTTTCCTGACCCAGGATGGTCCTCTGTCTCCCAGATTCATCATATTGAGTTGCTCCAGCCACTGCCTGGGACTGCTGAGGCCAAGGCTTTTAGGAAGGCATCTGGTAACCAGGGCATCTACTTAACTCTGCCCCTGCATTTGGGAAGGGGTCACAGCCAGCACCGAGACGAGCAGCGTGGCTGTGTTCAGCGCGGCTTCTGCCACACAAACAGATAGGGGCCATATAGGGTCCTGCCCCCATTTTAAACAACTTGTGCTCCTGGCAGCGGGGACCAACACCCGAGGAGAGATGGCCCTCGGCCAGAATCCTGACTGAAAAACCCATGAGCAATGACATAGAGCTCTGGCTGTGCCCAGTCACTGTGCCGAGGGTCCTGTGATTGGTGGTTATCACTGGCGCTCTCCCTCTCTCTCTAATATACACACATACATACTCTCAGCATGTACCCGTCACCTCACGGGCATTCAACAAGAACCTGCCATATGCAAGGGATGAGGCAGGAGCAAGCTCCAGGATTGGGCACCCAAGCAACTCCAGCCCATGTGACTGGCACTGTGCCCACAGCAGACGCTCTGCCAGCCAAGGAGAAACAGCACTGGGGGCTGCAGGGGTGGCAGAGTGTTCCCAGAATGCCAGTCTGAGCTAGGTCTGCAGGGCATGGGGGAGCAGGGTCACCACACAGAGACTGTGGACAGCACACAAGTGACTGGGGCAGGGTGTGGTTTGGGGGGGACCACATTGTGAGCTGCAGTCTCTGTCATTGCAGAGCAGATCTGGGATCAGGCTTCACACAGGGTCACATGTGAATCTGGGGTGCTTCCCCTTTTCATGAGAGGGGTCAGAGTGTAGAAACCCGAGGTGGGGCTGCGGGCACTTGGGGGGGTTCCTTAGCCCACATGGAGAGGCCTTAAGGGGAGACAAGATGAGGAGCTAAGCATCTTGACTGTCCCGAAGGGCTTCCATGCCCTGGGTGCTGGTTCAGCTACTGGGTGGGTGCTCAGATGGTAGGCATAGAAGGGCAAAGGACCAGAGAATGGGGGGCATGCACCCCAGGTCCTATGGTGGAGTTGCCGGCTCAGTCTGGGCTGAGGGGTGAGCAGGTACGGGAGTAGCCCTACCTGGGGTCTGGTAGTTGAGCCTCCGCATCTCCACGGGGTCAGAAGAGTGGGCCAGCAGAGAGTCCTTCAGCCCGATGGACTGCTCATCCTTCGATGACGGGGAGTGGGTCCTCTTCCTAAAGAGGCAGAAGAGGGGCCAGTGGGAGCCTGAGGACCAGACCCAGGCCAGCTGCGATGGAGGCTCCACAGTTCTGTCACCCTCCTGCTGCCCCGCCTCATCTGAGGTCTCTGAGCGTGGAGCCAAGAGCAAAGCAGCTTCAACATGAGGGGGCACAGGGCAGGGATGAGGTGGGGGGACATCAGGAGTGTGAGGTGAGCAGAGGGGGCCGAGCAGCAAGGGAGGAAGGGGTTGGCTCCTTTGGAGGGAAGTAGGTCACTGTTGGGCAGCAGCTGCAATCCCCAAGGCCCCCATAGCTGAGGCAGCAGGAGCCACCAAGAGTAGACATGCAAATGACAGAATACGAAAACATCATGGTGGTGGGAGGGGGACTGGGCCCCCGCTGTCTGGCTCTCTGGTATTAGGGTAGCAGCAGGGGAGGAATGGGAAAGGCATCACCCTAGCCGGGCAGAGTCCTCTCTCACTGGTCTCACCTGCCCCGTCTACAGGGACAGGGTCAGAGATGGACTGCAGGTTCTGGCCACTGCCAAATACCTGGGGGTCACCTGCAGCCTGCACATAGAGATGTGCCCCAGGACATACGCCCGTGTGCTCACAGGCAGGGCCAAGTCCACCTCCTACAGCATCAGGGACTTCTCAGAGCACAGGAAGCCTGGGGAAGGTTCTGGTGAGTTCTATGCCCCAGGAAGGAGCTTGCTCTGTGCAGAGGTACAGGGTCGAGCTTGTGAGAGGGATGGAGCCTGCCTCTTGTGCCAGTGAGGACTCGGCCCCGAGCTGGGGAGCCTGCTGCACGGCTGAAAGTCACAGGCCAAGTAGCTTCCGCTCAAAGCACTGATCCTCCCTGTGGGCCTGAGGCGTGAGCAGGGGTGAGTAGGCAGGGGTGTGTGAAGAGGGAAGGAAGGACTCCTACCTTTCTTGTTTACTAGGTTCCGAGAGACAGGCAAGGACAGAAGAAAGGAATGGTCATTGTTTCTAGCACACACTCAGCCCTCGTGTCACGTGGGAGCATGGTGGCACTGTGCACACAGCACCCACACGGCATTCATAGGGTGGGGGGTGGACACCAGGGTCCAGGTGGGAGCGGGAGCAGAGATACTCATCAAGGGTGAGGGAAGGGTGGATGATAAGGTAGAGGTGGGGTGCCAGCAGCCAGGCACCAGGCATAACCATGGTCTGTGTGCTCACACACACAGACCAGCAGGCGTCAGCCAGGGGCTCACTGTTGCCTACCATAGGCCCAGCGCCTTCCCAGGGAGGCACTGTGTGCCACGATGGGATCACACGAAGAGACAGTGACAGGGAGGATCACAGGAGCCGCGGAACCTGTGAGTCTCCAAGGATGAGAATGGTGGCAGTGGCCAAGTGGGCAGGGGCGGGGAGATACAGTGCAGAGGTGGGCCCAGCCACTGGCAGCCTGGGAACCATGTTTGTTCCGAACCACGATGCCGGCCAGGGACCAGCAGCCAGTGGCCGGCGTGGCAGGTGTCTGTCAGGTATTGAACAGAGCAGGACAAGCTGAGTCTGGCAGTATCTTGGGGATTAGGAGGCAAATGAACAGGAAGGGAAGACTCTAAGGGCAGGTGGCCACGGCCACTGCAGAGAGATAGGACTGAGTGTGAGAGGCTGAGATGACCCTGGACGTCGTGGACACAACAGGCCTTCAGTAAGAGTCTGGGAAGTGAGCCTGTGTGGGTGTGTGGGCTGCGTCCAGATCTAGACCTGCCTGGGCCTAATCTTCTAAGTCGTGGAGGTGGGCAGAAGGGGCTTGCAGGTGGAAACCAGGCGAGTGTGGTGTTCTGAGTGGAAGAGGAGACGGACACACTTAAACCCACAGAAACAAAGACAGACACGTCCAGGGACACACAGGAACAAGGCCTGGGAAGCTCTGGCCCCTCTCCACACTGGGGCTGACATGCCCAGAGGCCTCGACAGCCGCACACGTACACATGTAGGTACCCATGGGCACTGCCTCCAGAGAGGGCCTGAGGGGTACAGCACCCACCTCTTGAACAGCAAGATGGCGATGACGATGAGGATGATGAGGATCACGGCCAGCACAGGGCCTGTCACCCACAGCATCTCAGGCTCCTCCTGCTGCTGGGCTGGAGTCACCTGGATTGCAATCTCATCCGAGTAGGGGCTGGAGGCGTAGCGCTTCTGTGGCCCAGTGGGAAAAACATCATGGGCTGTGAGTCCAGAGTGAAGAACCCAACCCTGCCCATCAAAACTCGAGGGAGGGCTCTGGGGTCTAGTGCTAGCACTTGCTGACTTGGGCCAACTCAGCAGGGTTGGGTGCCCTAGGGCCAGATTAGGTCTGGCTGCCTGGATTCTGGGGTTTCTAATGCCTTGGGATACCCAAGGCAGGTTCCAGGGTTGCTGGGTTTGCCCTAGGCTGATGCAGATCTGGGGAGGGGGGTCTCGTGTTTCGAGATGAGCCTAGCCTTGGGTCAGTCCTGGGGTGTGGGGGTGCTGAGGGTCAAACTGGCGCAGACAGACCTGGTCTATGGGTTCCTTCAGCGAGGCGAGCACAAAGCACTGGTAGCTCAGGTCTGGAGATAGGGGCCGATTATAGAAGCCCCAGTAGTTCTTCTTGTCCCCCAGGGTGAAGGTCTCCGGGAGTACATCCACCCGTGCGGCCACATAGGGCTTTAGCCGCTCTGCCTGTCGCCGCCGCCGCCTCTGCTGCTGCACGCCGGCTTGCTCAATGGCTTCCAGGAGCTGTGGGAGTAGCAGAGGGTGGAGTCGTCAGGGCAGGATGGGGAGTCACTCAGGGACTGCACCTTGGGACGCTGAGACCAAGGCCCACCTCCTATGGAAGGCCCTAAGCCTGACCCACCCACGACCCTCACAGGACAGCATCAGGCCTCATGGTGCCAACCAGCACCTGAGAGTGTCATCAGTGCCCCGACCCCTCCATGGGTACCTCATCCAGCTCCAGCTCCTCAGGCGTGCTCCATCTTGGGCTCAGCATGTTCTCGCCCATGCGGTTGATGGGCACCACCACGATGTAGAACCACCTGGGTGGGCAGAGTGGCAATCAGGGTTGCCATGGGCAGTGGTGGCAGAATCCCACAGCCCCTCCGAGCCTCCCGAGGCCTCACCACACACCTGACCAGTGAGGGGTCTTGCACGTGCGGCATGGAAAGGGAAAAGCGGCCATCCTCTATGTAGGCGGAGGCATGCAGCGGCTTGTATGGCAGGAGGTCAGGGGCTGTGCGTATGGACACAAGGTGCTGGAGGCCACCAGCACTGCTGCCCCGGTTCATGAGCACAAACGAGTACTCAGTGTTGGGCTGCAGATCAGCAATCAGTTTCCGCATGGAGTGTCCATCCACCTCCACGCTCTGCCCATTGTATAGAATCTGCAAGGGAGATGGGGAGGAGTATGATGGCATCTCGGGGTAGAGTATCCCCAGCGTTCAGGGCTAAGTGAACACATAACCACGAGCCCGTGTCCCAGACACACGCACACTTGAGGTAGGCCTGAGTGGGCCAGGCCTGGCCAGCTGAGAGGTACCCACCTTGAAGGGTACGGCTGACTTGTAGGAGTCAGGGACCTCCCAGCTCAACAGCACAGATGTCTTCATTGCAGCTGCCACTCGGAAGTTCTTGGCAAACACTGTAAGGGCATAAGGAGGGGCGGTCAGCTCCAGCTGCGTATGGGTGGGAATGGGCCAGAAGGGCTCTCCACCAGGAAGTCACTGATGGGAAGCAAGGGGTTAGCAGGGATATCTGCAAAGCACGAAGCTCCCATTCCCGGCCCGCTTTAGCTTGCACAGGTCTAATCCCAGCCGCACAGAGAGCTCTGCTCTGGGCAGGGGAGGGTGAGGTCTCCACGGCTAGAATCTCCAAGGTGCGTGGCTAAAGGCTTGAGCTATGGACATGAGGCCAGGACAGCCAGAGGTCAGTGGGCTGCAGTCCCGAGAAGCACATGGCTACACACCAGAGCTCAGTGCAGCCCATCTCCTACAGGTCAGTGGGTCACAGCCCCGAGTCCCAGTGTGACATACAGGTGGTTAGGTTGCACACCCGAGAATGGTGATGCAATTGACTGAGAGCAGGGAGTCAAGCTCACAAAAGGTTAGGTCACCCAGCAGAGTCAGTAGGTCAAGAACAGCAGAGGTCAGGGATCACACACCCAAGAACGTGGCGCCTGATCACTAGAGGTTAGTGAGTGGTCACAGTCATGAGAGTGGAGAGTCACACAGCAGAGGCTGGTGGATCACAGTCACCAGAGGGCAGTGGGTCAAGGACAGCAGAGTTCCCCAGGCGCAGCCGTGCTTGGGCAGGCGCCGCAGTGTCCGCAGCACACACCTTGGTCCATGGGCATGGTCCGGGACTGGATGCTGGGGCTGAGCGGGCCGGCGCCCTTGCTGGTATGTGCGCGAACCTTGACATCATAAGTGGTGTCTGGCGTAAGGCCCGAGAGTGTGAGGTGGGTGTCGGCAGTGATGTTCTGCAGCTCCTGCTGGCTGTTGATGTCGCGGTACACCACAGTGTAGTTGGTGATGCGGCCGTTCCTCTCGGCCAGCACCGGCGGGTCCCAGGCCAGTTCCGTGGTGGACGTGGTCAGTCCGATCACGTGCAGGTTTTGGGGGAAGCCGCTGGGAATGTCTTCGGGGGTAGTGATCTCCTTCTCAAACTCTTCACCTGGGCCAGCCCGGTTTTTGGCAGCAAGCCGGAAGATGTAGGTGGCTCCCTTATGCAGGCCGGTAACCGTAAAGTGTTGGTCATCCTTGCCAAAATCTATGGTGTTGGGCTGTGCCTCGTCGGCCCGGCGGTACTGCAGCCGGTAGCCCAGCAGCTCGCCGGGCAGCTCCTTGGGTGGGTGCCACTGCAGCAACGCCGTGTTCATGGCCGTGGTGCTGACCATCATGGTGGGCCGGCCTGGGACTGAACAACCACGTGCTGGGCTCTGGTGCTGCCCTTTCCCACTGCAGTCCCACCCTGGCTCCATCCCAGGCTCCTTACTCACCTGCCCCTGTGGTTGTAACAATCTTGGGCTTGCTTCGGGCACCGTCCCCCTTGGTGGTGTACGCAGCCACGGTAATGGAGTAGGTGGTCTCTGGGGTGAGGCTGCTGATGGTAGTTTCCTGGGGGAGGAAGAGGAGAAGGGGCTCATTACTATCAGAGTGCAAGGAGCAGCCAGACAATGCCAGCCAGGACAGGGCCCTAACCCGCTGTGGGGGAAGCTTCCAGGCACGCAGGGCCAGAGGTCACGGGAAGCAGCCGGAGGTAGTGCAGGCAGGTGGGAGGTGGATGGGGAGGACTATACCCACCCCAGGTGTAGCCTGCCTGGGGCGCAGAGCTTGTTCTTCCTTCCAGACAAGAACAAAGGGCCATGCTGTTTCCTTTGCTCCACTGTGCTGTAAATGACACCTTTCTAGGTGCATGCATGCTCCATACACCCAGGGCGCAGGGCCTAGACGCACCAGCACTCTGCCCTAAGCTCACACACACATGGCCTATCCCTCCTGTGTGTTAGTAACGGCATGTGTGCATATGCATGCGTGTGTGCGCACACACACACATATACACACACACACAGAGGATCAGGTCAGGATCCTGCCTGGGCTGCATCTGTGAACATCTGTGCCCTGCGAAACCCCCTGAACTGGGAGAGAAGAAGGTAGGTAGCAAAACGGGACACCCCCACACCTGAGGAGCACCCTTCCCCATGTGCTCCCAGCCACGCCCTGCCCCTCCTCCATCTCCAGCAGAGGCATCACTTCCGGACATGCGGAGAACAGCACAGGGGTCAAGCCACACCACACAGAGGGGAGAGGGGTTGGAAGGGAAGGCCACCGTGCAGTGGAACTGAGCTGTCACCACCAACTCTGGCATCCCTCCAGCTCCGAGCCGGGAGCAGGGCCACAGCAGCTCCTTCCTACCCTGGCTGGAGGGTGTCCCAGGGCTAGGGCTCCAGAACGCACCAATGCCAAGACCCAGTTCCCCAGACCGCCCTGCCAGCCTGGGTCCCGAGCAGGTGATTTTTCACTCAAGGGATCAATAGGGGCCAAGCGATCAGGATTGAATTTAACTCCATCCCTGTCTGGCCAGAGCCGGGCTGGACCCTGGTCGATGAGGAACATTGGCCTCAAATTGCTGCTCGACAGGCGAGAAGTGAGGATTAGAGGAAATGCCAATCGCTGCTCAGCTCGGGGTTTGCGTGTAAATGCCAATTTTCTCCAGATGTGGCCGGTAACCCTGTGGATCTTGGCAGCACAGGCTGGGAGGGAAGGAGGGAACAGGGCAGTGTCCCACAAGCCCAGCCTGACCCAGGTCTTGCCCGCACTTTGCACACCTGTTACTTACATAGTCCTCGGACTCCTCTGGCCGCCACTGACCGCGGGAGAGGGAGAGAAAGGGAGACAGGATGATAAAGGACTCTGGGCAGAAGGGACTAGGCCCAGGAAGAACACAGGCTGAACCCTGGTCCTCTGCAGTGCTCTCAGGGGTAGCAGCCCAGGACCATTCCCATCCAGGGATGTGAGTCCCAGCCTTAAGGGAAACCTGCTATGTACGTGAGAGCCGAGGAAAGCAGGGAGGACAGCTTGAAGGGCGAGGCCTTGTTGACAGCAGAGATCAAAACACTCCAGTGGCAACGCTTTTGGATGTGGAGGATGAGCTTGACGACTCAGGTGGAGGGGATAGAACTAAGACATCTGTGGGGTTGCACCTGGCGGGGCGAGTCCTGGTGTCCACCTGCTATCATGCTCTGATTGTTCAGAGTCTCTGTCCACTCTCACTCTCAAAAATACCCCCATGGGGATAATAACAGTCACCCTGGGGCATGTGGACTCTCCTGGTGCTGTACCATGGTGGCCGTGGGCAGAACAAGGCTGGCTAATAAGATTAGGAAGGCTTGAGTGCCCAAGCTATGAGCCTGGGCCTTACTCCATAGACACAGACAACCTGAAGACCCTTTTTCCTGTTTTGGGGTATCTGACAATTCAAGGTAGGGAGATAGGGTTCAAGGCTGGCCATGCTGCTATTTCTTGGTAAATCCTTCTTTAGGCCATCGGTGCACACAGGTATACAAGCTAGACAGGTGCAGGGACTGAGGCTTGCAGGGTTTGGGGGTGGCCAGGCCAGGAACTCTGGGGTCTTTGCAGTGCTGGTCTAGCCTCTGTCCACTGGCCCCAGGGCAGAGTGGCTAAGATTCTCCAATTCTGAGGAGTAGGTGGGGGAAGAGGATGGACAGGTCCCTAATGACCTTGGCCTCTTACAGGGTGTGGCTGGGCCCAGCCCTAGTTTCCTTGCCTAGGGGGAAATGTGTGCTGTTCCTGCATTAGAGGCAGGGCTTAGGGACAGAAAAACAAAGGGTGAAATAGAACAGGGTAGGAGGGGGCGGAAATCAAGGGCTGGTAGAGTGGCGGGGGAGGAGCCAGCCCAATTCAGCGCAGGAGGGAAACCTGCCTGACAGGGGGAGACCGTGTGGCCACTTCTGCAGGGTGGTAAAGCCCAAACTGCCTGTTTTTCCAGAACTGATGGGAACCCTGGGCTGAGCAGATGGTGCTTGTGGTGAAGAGGGACAGGCTGTGATGTCCTTGACTGGGCGTGCAGGGACAGCTGGGCCCTGGGGCCAGGCCGGGACCTGGCCCATCTGCTCCATCACGGGCTGAGAGCAGCAGACCCAGTCCCAAGAGGGGCCGGAAGGGCAGGGCCTCTGTTTTCCCTTGTCTCCACAAGCCTGCACCTGGGTTTACCTTGTTTGTCTCTGCAGCTACGGGGACAGCGCCATAACCCTTTGGCCTGGCTGCCTTGGTTCAAACCAGCAGGGAGCAGAAGGGGACACCCGAAGCACTGTCTCTGGGCTGTGCTGCTGACCACTGGACTGGAGGGATGGGAAGGAGGCCATTCCCACGCTACTTCTGGGTAGCTGTGTCAGCGGAGGTTTCATGAGAAGCCCTAGAGCTGCTTTAGGTATGCACCTGCTAAGGGTATGCAGGACACACATGCCCACCTCTTCTCGTCTTAGACCCTCAGCACCAGGCAGGTGGGAAGGCAAGAGGGCATCCTCTGGCAGAAAGGAATTTTGCTTCAAAGGTTGAGTCTCAGGGAGTGGGGTATAACAAGGTTCTTGTGTGGTTGGTGAGCCCTCTCCTAAGCACAGCACAGCACAGCACAGAGAACACAGGGCACAGCTTGGGCCAGGTGCTCAACCCAGAAAAGCTCAGTGCCAGGCCATGAAGACCAGCAGAGTCACTGGGGTCCAGAGATTCGGCCTTATGTCTGAGTTCAGCCACTTGGCCACTCACAGAACCTCCTAGAGCTGTAGGTTCCTTATCTGGTCAACAAGGCGGTGCTCAACTGCTCCTGGGCCCCTACCCCGAGCTCAGCCATTCTGCTGGAGCTGGCAGCAGAGCAGCCCGAGCAAGCCTTGCAACAGCTACTAAGTTGGGGGTGGGGTGTAAGAGGCCAGGAGCCCCTCCCACTGTGGAGGAGTGAGCACTCCCTGAAGACTGGGGGAACTGTGGAGTGAGTGTGCTGCACTCATAGCAGGAGGACTGAGGTCTGAGTGCGGCAATCCAGGGATGGAGGCCTGTGAATGCTAGTGGCTGAACCATGGAGACATTACCAGGCTGGGACTGTTATTGGGGCAGGTGGGGCTGGAGGGCGTGTCCTGGCATCCTGTCCCCAGGGCTTCCCACCCTGGATGCAGTAAGCAGTCTCTTGTGGTACCACCTCTCAGGGCACACCTGGTGGACAGAGGTGCAGCAGCTGCTCTGGGCTCCCAAGACAAAGCAGCACAGGCTAGCCTCTGCTGCCCACATTCCCACCCAATGGCATACCTGGGCTTCAGCAAGCATGACGTCCTGGATGACAGGTGGGCCGCGGGGCTCGCCATTCTCCAGCCGCACGTAGGTGACCTGGTAGCCACGGATCTGGCCGTGCTGCTTGCTGGGGATGGGCAGCTTCCAGGAGACGTGCACAGCTGTGGAGTTCAAGGGCTCCACCTCCACCTTCCGTGGGGGCCCACTAGGCACTGGAGGTCAGGTGGAGAAGGAGGTCAGGCCTGGGGCCATAGATGCTGGCTTGGCAGATATAGCATACTCCAAGGCCTTGCACCCCAGCACCCCACTCTCCAGGAAAGGCCTTGGTGTGGTATCCTTGGACCACCTATCCCAGCAAGGAACACAAAGGTTTCCTGTGGCTGTCATAGCTTACAGCTCAGGATCAGCTGTCTGGGAAGCAAGAACTGAACCTGTAAGGTTTCCAGCCTTGAATCACCCCCAGCATACACTGTGCAAGCTCCCATGAGGGTCCCACTCCAGGGCAAGCCTGGGTCCTGCTGACTCTAGCACTCTCCAGTCTTAGGTGGAGCTATGTCTCCCATCTATCCTGCAGACAGCCCCACAGGCTGCTTCTCAGCTCCAGCTCCACAGTCTGGGCCACTGGGCTTGGGCGGGTGGGAGGCAGAGCCCTGGGGTCTAGGGAGGGGGAAATCTGAGACGGTGTATCTCCCTTGCCCAACCCAACCTGGCACGGCTGCCTACCGTCCTCGTCGGTGCGCACCAGCACTGGGCTGCTCTCGGGGCCGGGGCCCACATCCGTGTGTGCCCGCACCCACACCCGGTACTCCGTCCACTTCTCCAGGCCCACCAGGTCCCAGCTGGAGTGTTCGTGGCTGATGCCATCCACCACGTGACGCCCACGGTCCTCGCCATCCACTGCCTCGTAGGCCACGGAGTACTGCGTGATCATGCCGTTGCGGCTGTCGGCTGGCGGTGGGACCCAACTTACCCGGACTGTGGTGGAGCCTGTGCTCACGCACGCCACCTTCTGGGGAGGGGCGGAGGGGGCTGGGGAAGACAAATGGGGGGGAAGCAGGCAGATGGAGGGTGGGGGTCATGGACATGGTGACCGAGTCACGTGGGTTGGAGACTCACCCAAGGAAGCCACCCTGGGTGCTGAAATGGTCATCCCAGGGGCCTCTAGCCGGGCTGCTGCCACTGCTGCTGCTGCGGCCCTAGGTACTCCGAATTGCCGGCTGCTCCCTCCCTTCCCCTCCCGCTCCCTCCTACACACACAGCGTCTCTCTTGCACATATGGAGTTCTAACAGTCTCTCCCACACATATGCTGTCTCTCACAAAACACACACACTGCCAGATACACACACGACCACATGTGGGGAGAAGCCCCACACCTGCTGTTTCGAGACAAGTGGTTTTGGGGTCCCCTGTGGTATGAAGTGGCATTAATCTGCACTGTCTGGGACAAGGTCTCCATGCCTGAGCCACAGGTTATGGGAGATGGGAAATCAGACATGCAGGAGGTGGCCAACAGACTGTGGCTGGTGTCTCACAGCTTCCCCGGGGGTGGAAGGCAGGTGCATGCCCCTCTTGTGCCCAGGGACATTCTTATAATCTCCACAGTTACTAGGGATGCTGCTGCCAAGGCAGGGTGCTGCTTCTCCACGTCAAGCCCTGACACCACTCTCTGTGCAGGTGCCTGTGGCAACCACCTTGACTTACCAAGGCCAAGAGCCCCGCCCCTCCAGGGCGCTTCCCTCTCCTGCACAGTTGAGTTCATGTCCTGGACCCCTGTGGTCTCCCCACCTCTTGTCCTAACTCAGTGGCCCAAGGCTCGGCAGTCCCTCTGGATTCCACCTGCCCCCTCCACCACAGCTGCCCTCCACAGTCAGATTTCATTCCAAAGGGCGTCTGCTCTCACTTTCATCAATCCCTAAAATTCCCAGTGTCTTCCTATCACTTGCCTGACATGCACCAAGCCTGAAGGATCTCAATTTGCCACTTTCTCCAAGGTGGCAATGGGCTGGACGTCAGCAAGTGGCCTCCCTGGCAGGCTGGCCTTCTGAGAATGCACACCCAGGGCCCTCTTTAGTGTCTGCCCATTCTCTGCACAGAAAAACATGAAGCTTCCCCGTGTGCGCCCCAAACTGCAGCTCCATGCCCCCAGCACAGAACCCTGTCTCCCAAATCACAGAAGGACAGAGGCCTCCCCCCAACAGTGGTGGCTACAGCTTCTGGCCCCACACCTACCAACCTGCACAGGCACAGGTTCCAGCCCCTACCCTCCCACCCCCAGCTGAGGCTGCTGTGTCTCACTGCAGGCCTGAGCTCTGCCCCACCACAGGAAGCTCCATCACTCACCCTCCTTCCCAGAGTTTCCATTTTTGCCTGCGGATTTCTTCCCAACAGCATTTAAACACCCTTAAGATTGCCCTATCTTCAAAGAAGGGTCCCAACCTCAGTTTCATTGTCCCCCTCCAGTGACAGCTGAACTCGCTGACGGCATCTGAAGCTTTCTTCCTGACTACCCACGGGCCTCGTGAACCTGCATGGGGTACAGTTGCCAAGGTGACTCCACATTGCTGCTGTATGCCTGCCCCTCTCCATCTGGCTGGATCCCAGGTGCAAGCACTCCCATGCTTGTCTGTTCCTAACCACTCCTCTCAGCTCTCCACTCGCCACCCACCCCCATGTCCTGACCTCAGTCAGGGGCCCCAGTTCAGATCCACCAGTACCACCACTTCTTGCCAGGACCACTGCAAAGCCTCCTGCCTGATGTCTGGCTTCTTTTCTGAGTTCCCCGCCCATCCTCACATAGCAGCTCAGCCAGTTAGGTCTTAATTGCTGTGGATCCAAAGGCTGCTACGGCCATACTGTTCACCCCCTCACCAAGACCCCAGACCAACCACTCAAGGGCCTCTAGACTTGCAGATTTCCTGCAGGCCTTGGCAGATGTGTGTCCTCTCCAGGTAGCCCTCTCAGATCCCTTAAACCAGGAGAGGATCTCTGTGTCACCTTTCCATGTTGCTCCACACAAGTGTACTGGGAGCCCATCTGAGCTGCTTCAGGTGCAGCTGCGCCATGTACCTGCCCCATTCAGCCTGGGTCCTAGCAGGTCTTTCTTGAACAGCAGGTTACAGGTGGCTTCTGAGCATCATTAGTCCCCACCACGCATGGTTCCCACCTCACACAGGCCTCACAGACACTGCTGTGTTCGTGGTCAGCTTGTGTGATCACAGTCTCAGTTCTACAATATTACCTAGCTGTCATCAAATCCATGGCCCAGTTATCACCTAGAGCTTCACAGGGGCCTACTGTGGTTGTATGACCACAGAGAGGTTGTCCAGTGGGACCATGGTTGCCAGGAGAGCTACAGGGGCCTAAACACATGGTCTCAGCCAGGACCAGAGTCAATCAGTCATTCACAGATAGACACAGGGCATGCCTGGGCAGGTGCGCGCGCGCACACACACACCCCATATCCAGGGGTCGAATATGGTCACTCAACAGTCTCACACATGCAGAACACCGCATCACACAGTTGTCACAGAAACTGCTCACATGGACATGTTGCCACATCCTTACAGACCTGCCCCAGATATGGCAGCCCAGTGGTTCACAGGTAGTTTTTATGATGGGGGGCATGAAGAAGGGGGTGATGGCAAGATATGATCTGGGATATGGGGAAGGAAGCCAGCTGCTAAAGCATGTCTGGGACATGGCAAGCCCACTGCTGCAGATGGCGGGGGGAGGGGGATGGAAGATAGAGATGAGTCACCGACACAGAACTTACCTGAGTAGGGTGAGGGGGATCATGGGGGTCAGGCTGAGCCTGGGCAGGGAACAGGAAGGGGCAGCAGCCGCCTGGACAGACAAGGGGCACTTACCTGTCCCTTTCCCAGGGTCTAGACCCAGCAGACCCGACCGCCCTCTTGGCTAAGAAAGGTGCATGTGTACCCCAGCCTAGGAGTGATAGGAGGTGGCCCCGGGATACTTACTGGACTGTGCGGTGTGGGCCTCAATGGTGGGGGTGAAGACACCCACCCCTAGGTCAGAACGGGCAGCCAGCTGGAAGCGATACACTGTGTCAGGCTTCAGGTCCTCTAGAGTGTAGGAGGAGGTGGGGTCGAAGGTCACCTTTTGCTGAAAGAGCAAGGAACATGCACTGTGACCGCTCTGACCTTAGATGCTGCTGACTCTGGCTCCAATCCAAGCTTCTTGGAACCTCACAACTGCCATGGCCCCCAGGCTAGCTCCACATTACAAAGTCACACAGACTGCACAGCCCATCATCCCACACACAGGCCATGGGACACATCAGGGACAGATGGCCCCAGGAGCATGACCAAGCTCATGGAAATCCCAGAGCCTAGCTGTCCCAAGGGTAGGGGCCCTAAGAAATACGTCCCCCGCCAGCTCACAGCCTTGCAAGCCACAGGATCTGGGCAGTTGGAGGGGATGGGTCACTCCTCGCCTCCTGCCCCTTGCTGAGCTTCCCAGCTCACCTGCTGGTCTTCATCCTCAGCGGCCCAGTACACCAGCTCGTATTTAACGATCCGCTCCTGCGGGGGCAGCAGCCATGACAGCTGGATCCTGGTGTCCGACTCGGCCTCGGCCTGGAAGTCCGCAGGCTGCGCAGGCACTGTAACACCCCCCAGTGCCACATGCATCAGGGACAGGGGCACACCAGGAGGAAGAGGCTGCAGAGCCTCACCCTCAAGCCCTGCACCGGCATCTGAGGAATACAGTGCTGGCCAGCACACACACCCGACCTACCTCCCTGCTGGGTCTTGACCTGAATGGTGGTGCTGGGTGGGCCATCGCCCACAGCGGTGAAGGCGAGCACACGCAGGCTATATGTGATGCCTGGCAGCAGGCTGCCCACAGTGGTGAGATGGCCCGCGTCAGTGTTGTGTTTGTGCCAGGCGCTCAGGGGGCGGCGTGAGTCTGGGGTGTAGTAGACGCGGTATCCCCGTACCAGACCATTGGGCTCCTCCGGCGGGTCCCACTGTACCAGCATGGTGCTGGCGCTCAGCATGCGGGCTTGCACACGGCGTGGTGGGCTGGAGGGCGCCTGCTCGCCGGTCCGTGCCCGCACAGCCTCGCTGGGCGGCCCCCGGCCGATGCTGTTCACTGCCAGCACGCGGAAGGCATACTCAGAGAAGGGGCTGAGGCCGCCGATGCTGTAGCGGGTGGTGGCCACGCCGTCCACCTCCTGGAAGGGGCCCTCTGAGCCTGTGGCCCGATATTGGATGCCGTAGTAGGAGACAGGTTCTGAGTTCCCAGAGTCCCAGGTCAGGGTGACACTGGTGGCGGTTGTCTCTGTCACCACAACATCGATTGGAGGCTTTGGCAAAGCTGAGGACAAGAAGGCAGGCTCAGGGGCTGCTGGAGGCCAGGACCCCAGGCACCCCTCCAACCCTTGAGGATCATCCAACTACCTCGTGTTCCATCCAAGCACAGCTAACACCTGCAGCCTTGAGAATACCTGTGAGGGCTCTGAGTGGGAGATAGGGGCCAGGCCATGGCAGGTGTATGGCCCGCCTCTGGGGCTCCCTGGAGCCTTAACATCAGTCCACATGATGCCCCCACCAACATAAAAGCAATCTGCCCTGCAGAGTTGGCTGGCTTCGCTCAGGCTGAAGGGAGAGAAGGCCAGGGCCCACAGATGATTGCTGCACAGGTGATGACCGAGGGTCCACTTGGTGGCAGGTGCCTGAGGCCACAGAGCCCATGCCCCACCACTGTTCAGGGACCTTCTGCTTGCAGTGGGAGACAATCGGTCAGTGAGTCCCTAACAAGGATGCTGGCACCTGCAGAATCTGAGATCCAGACCACACAAAGGCTCTCCTGGGATGAGGTGGGTACTCAGGGAAAACAAGCATCACAGAGCTGAGACCCGGACCGGCAGATACAGCCAAGCACAGCGCAGGCTGGGCAAGGAGTGAGGGACAGAGAACAGTGTGTGATCTAGAGGCCCATGCCCACTGAGGGCGGGAGGCCAGGGCCTGAAGACCACAGCAAGGCCTAGAGCAGACTCTGTCCCTTTCTTGAAGAGAAGTGACAAGATGATGATTTACTTGCTCTTAAAAACAGCACTCAAACTGCCCACCAAGCGCAGGGAGACCAGAAAGGACCCTGCTCCATGGGTGTCACTTCCATGTCACATCTGTGTGGTTATTCCCAAGGCTCCGAGGAAAACCTATTTCCCCCTAGGCTACTATTCCTACATTCTCTGGTTTGGAGGCAGTTAAATTGAGGGTCTTAGGAGGGACACACAGTCCAACGGTAAAAATGCCAGTTCAGATGCTTGTGTCCTGGTGCTGGTGTTGCAGGCCAGCACTGTGGCAGGGTGGGTTAAGCTGCCCCCTGTGATGCTGGCAGTCTATAGTATCACTGATTTGAGTCTCAGCTGCTCCACTTTGGATTCAAGTCCTTACTAATGTACCTGTGAAAGTAGCAGGTAATGGCCCAAGTGCTTGGGTATCTGCAACCACGTGGGAGCTCCAGAAGGATTTCTAGCTCCTGCCTTGGGCCACAGGCCAATGTAATCATTTGGGGAAATGAACAAGAGAATAGAAGATCTCTCTCTTCCTGTTCATCTCTCTGTAACTCTTTCAAAATAAATAAATCTTTTTAAGAGAGTGCTTCCATCTGCTCAGTCCCCAGATGGCCACAATGGCCAGCACTAGGCAGGCGGAAGCCAGAGCTAAGAGCTTCATTCAGGTTTCTCACATGGGTGGCAAGGGTCCAAACACTTGAGGCCATCTTCTACTGCTCTCCCAGGCCATTAGTTGGATCAGAAATGGAACAGCCGGGACATGAACCAGCACCCATATGGGATGCTGGTGCTGTAGGCAGCAGCTTTACCTGCTGTATCACAATTGTTTTTTTTAAAAAGTCTGTGTTCTGGATCAGAGAGTCTGGGTTTGTCTCCCTGCTCTGGATCCTTACTCTCGCTTCTTGTTAACACAGGCTCTGGGATGGCTCGGGTAACTGGGTTCCTGCCATCTACATGGGAGACGTCAGGCCAGGCATGAATTTCCAGCACCTTATTTCAGCCTTATTCAGCTCCAGTCATTGGGGATATCTGGGCAGCTAACAAATAAAAATTTTAAGGCTGCATTAATAATTTTCTTTAAAAACCAAAACTCAAGAAATGGTCTCATAACTATAAGGGGGTTATCAAAACATTCAGGGAAAATAGATATTAAAAATGCAGGATGTGGGTTCAGCGGCGTGGCCTAGCGGCTAAAGTCCTCGCCTTGAACATGCCGGGATCCCATATGGACGCTGGTTCTAATCTCGGCAGCTCCACTTCCCATCCAGCTCCCTGCTTGTGGCCTGGGAGAGCAGTCAAGGATGACCCAAAGCTTTGGGACCCTGCACCCGCGTGGGAGACCTGGAAGAGGCTCCTGGTTCCCGGCTTCGGATCGGTGTAGTACCGGCCGTTGCGGCTCACTTGGGGAGTGAATCATCGGACGGAAGATCTTCCTCTCTGTCTCTCCTCTCCTTCTCTCTGTATATCTGACTGTAATAAAAATAAATAAATCTTTTAAAAAAGATGCAGGATATCAGATTTTTTTTGTACTCAAATAAGCTTATCTTCCAATTGTGCTGCACCACCCTTGTACATAATGGTTTGCAAAGTGGCTGTGGATTCAGGCCACCCGGAGTTCAAATCTATGTACTGTCATTTGCCGTGTGACCCTGAGCAAATGGTATCACCTCTTGGTGCCTTGTGCCCCTTATTTGTCCAATGACAAAAGCATGGGCAACTCTTTTCCACAGTCACACAAAGACTAAGCCAACGAAATTGTGCTTGCCAGCATGCGGGCTGCCACTGAGAGCTCTGTACAGGTCCGCAGCCATCCTTAAGGTTGCTACCAATTGACAGGAGCCAGGGTGGGGAGGATGACTTGCATGGCAGTTGGCTTACCTGGCAGCAAGACAGAGCACTGGCCCTGCAGCTGCCTGTCACACTCACCTTTCACTGTGACCTGGGCCGTGGCTTCAATCATGCCCAGCGAGGAGATGGCCACACATGTGTAGTTGGCAGAGCGTGTGACCCCGCTAAGCTCCAGCACGTTGCGGCCAATTGGCATCTCGTCCTCTTTGGTGAGCTCCTCGGCCCCCATCATCCACTTCACATAAGGCATGGGTGCACCCACAGCGACACATGTCAGGTTTACGTTGCCACCTGGCATCACCTCCTGGCTGCTGGGAGGGATGGAGAAACGAGGAGCCACGCGCCGCACTGTGGGAGGAGGGAAGAGAGGCACTCATAGGCCAGGCAGGACATATGGGTGGATGCAAGGGCGGGGGGGCCCCTCATCCAGAGCCAGACCCACACTCAGAGTCAGGAGGGATGGCATTCCCAAATCCAGCTCGCCACCTCCCAGCCCCCTTTCTGTCTGGATGTGGTCCCCACCCTCAGGGACCCTGTGGGACACATCTCACCCAAAAAGAGCTCTGGCGACCAAGCTCCCATTTTACATCCTGGCAAACTGAGGCCCAGGTTGTCCTCTAGTGCCTCTCCCTGTGTACTCACACCCCTCCCAGGCAGCTCAGAGCAACACTGGCCAGAGCAGCAAGGAATGACCCAGGCTCCCTAGCGTGACAGTCCCCAGAGCGTGGCTGGGACAAAACACCTGCTCTGGAGAAACTGCCTCCACTTCCAGGCTGTGGGCCAAGGAGGAAGAAAAGGTGCAAGCGGCATGGCCACCTGCCAGGGCCTTGGCCATGCTCAAAGCACAGCCCAAGACCTGAGGACTAGCCCTCCAGGAGGGCTGGGCAAAGGCAAGGGATTAGGGCAGCCAGGGACATGGTCCGTGGGCAGGATGGGCATGATGATGGCAGTAACATGATGAGTGTGCCGAACAGACGGTGTTCAGCACCAATGATTCAGGGTCTCCAGGGGGAGGGGGGCTGAGCCTGGCCGCCACTCTCCAGCCTTGGACTTGCCCCAACCAAAAGCTGGGCTGAGCTTCTTGGTCCAGGGTGCAGCCTGGAATCACCCCCCCCACCCTCAAGTTGCAGGATTGGCCCAGACATTCGGAGCATGCAGAGGGAGGGACCGCAGGGAAGACCTGGCCACAAGCAGGCATGCTCGGCATGCAGTTGGGGCATGCAGCTGGTGGGCAGAGGCAAGGGTGTGTCCAGCATGGGCACCCTCACACATAGGCCCAGGGAAGGCAGGCAGAGAAGACCAAGCACCCCCAGGGTACCCCTGAGAGCACTGTTCTCGGAGGACCCTGGCCAGGCAGCCCAGGCATGCAAAGGACCTGTGGCACCACATAATGAGCCCTTGCACCAGGCCCCGTGACAGAATCAGTTAACTGCAGAGACCATGTGGTCCGACTTGTGATTTCACTACACGGAAGTCAAAATGGTGGTACGGTATGCTGACACTCAGCAAGCCACCAGGTCAGTGATGTTTCCTAAAATACCTTTGAAGCCCACTTCTTTCTCTAAATGCACAGGCAACTGCTGCCATCTTTCCCTGGGTCGCTGTACCAGATTCTTCAAGGGTGGTCCCATCTTGTGGTCTCCTCCATCCGCATTAACTGGCTCTACTTCCACCTAGCCTCGCCTGGCGTGGCTCCCCAACAACTCCTCACTTCAGTCCGTGACTGCTTCCCCAGTCTGCCTGCTCGGAGTCCTCCAGAGAGGCCCAAGCTCCTGGCAGGGAGCTCCCCGAACCCACAGGTTGACCCTGAGTGCCCAGGGCATTTCGTGGACATTCGGTGTCTGCCTCTGCTCAACTGGATCCCTCATTTTCTTCATAGGTGTCAGCTCCAGAGTTCCCAGTCTTAGGTACATTGGGCGAGTGACACCAGCCTGGCCAATGAGAAACAGCCACTCTGTCCCCAAGAGAGTAGCTGGGGGGGGAGAGGCCCAAGAAGTCCCCCAGGAGAGTAGAGGCAAGAGACAGAGACAAAGGCCTGATCCAGCTGGTCAGAGCCACAGACACAGCCCTGCCCCATCCTGTCCATGTCTGTAACCCAAGCAACTCCTTGCTTTGCTCATGCTGGTGTAAGTGACTTTCTGCCATCTGTCCTGGTGCCAGCATGTACACTGAAGACAGCAAGTCAAAGACACAGGGTTCCCTGCCACAGAACAGGGGGATCCTGGGGGCACAGCTGGCAGCCACTCCATAGCAACAGAGTCCCCTTTGAGGCCTCAGCCCACATGGCCCAAGGTAAGGCCAGGAGGCAAACAGGACTGTCGCCAGTCTGGTGGTTGTGGGCACTGCCTGGGCTCCAGAGCTGGGCCGACAGGAGACAGGGGTTCCAGGCGGCAGGTCCGTGTGCCCCAAGGCCTGCAAGGTGGGGGAAAGAAGCAACTTCAGCTCACCGAGTCTCTTGGTACAGGTTTCCGTGCCATAGGTGCTCTACCCCGCCAAGCCAGATAAGAGAACAGATTTAAGTCTGACACTTCCCCTGCCATGGTCAAATCTATACACAGTAGTGGTGGGTTTGTGTGGTGCCAGCCTCATGCCCCTACTGATCCCTGACAGGGCTGAAAAGAGACCAGAAAAGAAGGCTCCAGGAGAAGCCGTGGGGTCAGCCAAGGCTGGCAGGAGATGGTATTCCAGTTGGCACGAAGATGGGGACTTTGATAGCTGGTGCCAGCAGAAAGCTCATGGCTGCAAACTTGACCCCAGTGGCACAATCTTGGGGCCTAATCAAGTCCCCTTCTGCCAGAATCTAAGAGCTCCAGCAGAAGAAATTGTAATATTCATGATCAGTAAACATGGGACTCCGACTCAGCAACTCATACTTGACTGTGCTCTACCCCTAAAGAGTCCCTGGAGGATAGAGTCTTGAGACGAAAATGCCCGTCTCACCATGGGCCCTGGAGGTTACAACAGCCCCCTGGGACCCCCCTGCCACTGTCAGAAGTGGGGAGTCTCACAGGAACCAACAGTAAGAATAGCTTTGCTTTGCTTTCTCCCTTCCTGGATGCAGGTGGCAGAGCTGAGTCTGACCCTCTGGCTCATCCTGAGTACCTGCACTCTACCTGCAGCTTGGTTCCTGCTCCTGTGGATTTAGGTGGTCTCGGTGTGCCTGTGGGGCTCAAAGGGAGGTAAGCAACAACTCATGGGGGCATCTTGGGTCTGCCTAGGTGGGCACTCAGTGCCAAGAAGCCAGGGGCGGCTGACAGAGACCTCCCTGTTATAGCCCCACCACTGCCCAGCGTCAGGGCCATGAGGCTTACAGATGGACTCAAGCTACTCAGCAGAAGCTGACAGCAGGGAAGGAGAAACCTGAGCTGGGAAGATGCACTCAAGGTCTGGTTTCGGGCTCTGGCAACGGCGGGCTATTACCGTTCTCCGTGCATCCCAGCACTGACATTTTATAGACAATTTCCCAAACAGGGCCCTGCCATTTCTGGATTATATTTCAACTGTAACTTCTGAGTCTAATTATTTGCGCTGACAACCCCCTATAATAGGGCGGTGCGGCGCCCAGAGGCAGCAGCATTCAGAAGACTGACAGCCTAATCGCAGGGGGAGGCGGCCCCGCAATCTGCATTCACTCTCGGAAATTTCTCTGATGAAAATAACACAACATTAAGGACGGGAGAAGGGGCAGGATCCACTGTATCAAGATAAAATAACTCTTTAATAAATAACCTTGTGGCTGCCGCAGAGCAGTAATTAAATGCCGGCGCACCCAGCACACAGTTTTAAGTAAAGCTGGAAAAATGTAAGATGCAATTATCAGCGCCAAACAAATTACCAGCCCGGCAAATCCCCCTGGAATATTTAGAAACTCATTTCTACCTTCCTGTTAAATATTTGTGCATGTGCTTATGTTTGGTGGGACCACAGGGAGGGGCATGGGGTAGGGGGGTAGGGCGGGTACAAGGAGGTCAAGAGGCTGGGGAAGGTGGTGGGGGCAGCACCGCGGGTTGGGCCGTCTCCGCTGCTTTCTGAGTGTCCTGGCAGATCCGCACGGTCAGCGAAATGGTGTAACCGAAATGGCCCCAAGCGGGGAACGTGTGTGGACGGATGCTCGTGGCTGCCACCTGAGCTCATGCTGCAGCCCTCCACGTGCCTGGCCCTTTCTCCTTCGCATAGGAAACTCAAGCTAGGATGCTGCTGCTGCTGCTGCTGTTTCTGCCGGAACTGAGAGCTCAGGGTCTCGCTTCTGCAGACAGCCGGTCCTATATGTCTGACCTGAATCACCCAGGGTCCAGGGCCCAGAGCCTAGAGGACCATCTTCTGCCCTCAGTACCATCTGACCCCCGGTTGATCACCAGGCCCTGCTACCAGCCCCAGCACTGGGCAAAGAGGGGTCTGGCTTCAAGGGTGGAGCCATAATCCACGCCCCAGAGACCACTCTGGAATGGGCTTGAGGGTTTTTAGGACCCTGAAACAGCTGGCTGGGCTAGGTGCCAGTCCTGTGCCCCTTCAGGGGCCTTGCTGAGCGGCAGCTGAATGCCACCCAGTCGCTAATCCTGGGACATCACCTACTCACCCTCCCAAAGCCACAGCAGGCTGGTCTGGGCAGCTGGGGTCGGGGGTGGAAGGAGCTGGACTTGGGGCAAGTGGGAGGATCTTAATTTGGATCTGGCTGGGAGACTTCCTCAGTGCCCCTGACTGGTCACAGACACTACACGCCCTCGAGGCAGCCCAGGGCTGCTCCAGGCTGGGCCTCTAAGGATCTCAGGGCACCTCAGGGGGACTGCTGTCCTGGGTAGCAGGACCTGGAGGGCACAGCCCTTTGAGAGTCACCCCTGCTCTTATCTCTAGCGGCAGACAGTTGTTTTGGCTGCACCTGGAGCCCTGTAGCCTCAGGATGAGCAGGGGCCACAGAGCTCACCCTGCGCTCAGATCACACTTCCCACAGCTACTCTTGACTTCCCTGGAACCGAGAGCTGGCCTGGCCTGTGCACAAGGAAGAGGTGCAGTCACGTGCCATGCGCCATGCCTGCCCACCCCTCCACCCCACCACCCCCCGCAGAGGAGCCCAGTGAAGGAGACATGCAGACACAGGCACCTCAGGGTTCTCCAAGCAGTCGACATGCAGGACAGGGTTAGGCCTACCCACCCCTGGTCCTGCCTGCCTGCCAGCCCAAACAGCAAGGAACTGGGGCCCACTGGTGGGGAGCAGGCAAGGCCAGAATGGCCTGAGGGAGCTGACTGAGCCTGCTGGTCCCTACTGACAGGCCACCCGGTGGGCGGGCGGCGGGCTGTAGATGGATAAGAAGTGAAAACGACCAACCTTCTCGCTGATCTGAGAGATGAGAGTTTGGGTTGATGGCAGAGTGCGATGAGGATGAGGAAGGAATAAAAAAAAGACAAGGAGAAACACAGAGAGAGTAAAAACAGGCCACCTTCATCTGCCCACACAACACGGAGACGAGACGAGACTCTGGTGCCCCCTTGCACACGCACGTGCACACGGACCACACCGCTCACAGAAGACTCAGGACTCATGGAGGACACGGTAGACAGGGCTGGGGCCCCGTGAGCAGGCAGCAAGGGTGGAACCAGGAGGGGCAGAGGTGGGGTGCAGGTGGCCCCTGTGCTTCACGCAAGTCCCATGGCTCAGTCAGATCCGTTAACTCAGCTCTGGGGTTAGGGCCCACCCAGCCCACACACCCAATGGAGCACAGGAGCCGCTGGACCCCTGCCATCTCCTCAATGAAGCCAAAATACATAGCCCCCAGTGGGAGGGGACCATCTGGGTGCCTGTAGGGGAAAGAGGTGGGAGATGTCACTTTCCCTCCTTTCTGTGTGAGTCAGACATGGCCCAACAGCAAGGTCCCTGCAGAGAACAGAGGCAGGCTGGCCACCCTGGCGCAGGTAGGCAGGGCTCTGGTGGAGGGTGGGGTTCTGCCCCGGTCCTGGCAGCTGTATGCCCTGAGAGCTGCTGCAGAGAGAGACGCTGTGGATGCAAGGAGAAAATGAGTCACTCAGGGAGGGAGTCAATGGAGAGAGGCTGATCTAACCAGCGTGCCCGGGCCTGCTGGACAGTGGGCGGAGCTGCGGCAACTGTGAACAAAGTCGGAAGTGATGTGTCTCCTGCAGCAAGTGCTGCCTCGACTGCTGAGGCTCCAGGTGACCCAGTGCTTCCGGTGTACCTGGCACCATGCTGGGCACCTTAATGTACTGTTCCAGTGCAGGCGGCAGCCACAGGGCCTAAGAGAGGTGGTGAGCACCCTGAGAGCCCAGGTGGGTACAGACACTGAAGCCAGTCATGGGGAGATGAAGCTTCGGATGCAGATGGAAAAGAGTAACTCACAAGTGGGGCGCTGTCCCCCCAATGACCAGAGATAGTTTTGGTTTCTTATGGTGGAAGGGTAGGAGGCACTCCTGGCATCGAGCGGGTCAGGGAAGCTATGAGGCACCTTATTGATGCACAGGACAGCTCCCCACCTCGTACATTCCCCCGACCAAGAGCTATTCAGCTCAAAATGGTAACACAGGACACAGGTTGAGAAAAATCAGGGCTGAAGTCCACATGGGCCCAGAGCCCAAGGTGTGGGCCCAGACCTAGCTAGGGCCCAACAGAGGCCTATGACCGCTGGGGGCCAAAGGAAGCTTCCAAGGATCTCTGCTGGGAGGTAAAGGGGGCACAGCTCAGCATGAGTGGTAACTCCACAGCTGGGGCCCCACGAGCAGGTTCAGGACATGGAGTTGCCAGCTTGCTCGACTCCGACCCAGGCTTTTCCCCTCTCCCACTGAAGAAGCTGAGGTTGAAAGCCCCTGAGCACTGCTGGGGGCAGCTGGGAGCTCTACCAGGAGAGGTGGGAATGAGAGGTGGGGGCTCAAGTCCCCAGGGAGTAGAGCTTATGAGAGGTGAGGGGGCCCCACTAGGCCAGTAGGGTCATGCTGGACGCCAGAATAGGCTGCACAGTGGGGGTGGTGGTAGGCATGTGGACACAGGCTCGGATGGGGCCTGGACAGGCAGCAGACACTGGTCCTTAGCATCAGGGCCACAGTACTCTGTGTGTGTGTGTGTGTCAGAGAGAGAGACAGAGAGAGAGAGAGAAACACCAAAAGCCAGGCTGGCAGGTTTAGAGCCCCTGGCAGGGGAAACCGAAACCAAAGAAACCCAGTTCTTTGCCAAAAAGTGTGTGGGAGTGGCGCCGACAAGGCAGATTCAAGACCTGGAGTGGGGAAAGACCTGGGCTATGGCAGAAGCTAGCTGGGGTTGCTGGAGCCCATTGTGTGTGGACCCCAGTGCTCCACAGATATGGGCTGTCCAGGGGGTTGGAGAAAACATCCCTGCTTAGCAACCCCAGCCACTGGCCGAGTGGCTGAGCTTGCCTCACTCCCAGGGAGACCCACTGCTCTACGCCCAGGCTGCTCCACACCCGTCTTCTCCTGCCTCAACAGTGCCTCCTGTGGCTCTGCCCTATCACCTGTGCCCCATGACCACATAGCCTGCTAGGGGGTCTCCAGGGGCTTGTCCCTGCCCTGGGGTAGTCGAAGGCACACAAGGACTTCTTCGCTGAGGGACTGGGCCCTCCACATTCTTGATCACCTGGCATCTGTGAGGGTCTGAGTGGGCAGGGGCAGATTTCATGGGACACCCAGTGGCTCCTTCCTCGGGGGGCCTAATCAGCCCATGTGCCAATAAACGCTCCCCTGTCTACAAGGCTACAACAGCAGGAGCTCTCCTGGCCATGTGGGAGGTTCCTGGCCTTCCTTTCCAGAAGCTGTGGATGAAGGAAAGGCCTGGGCAAAGTGGAAAAGAGGAACCCCACCCCTAGGGGGCTTCCCGTCCCACCTCTTCTACTCCTATGAGGCATGCCACACGCATCATTGCCAGCTTCCCTGAGCTCCCTGGCTCTTGCACAGGGTGCCCCTGTGTCCTCGTCCAGGGCAGCCTGCAACTGACACTCAGCAGCCCCCAACAAAAGCCTCCCTCTGCCCCATCTGAGAGCGTACGTCTGCCCAAATGATCCTGGAGGATGGGGCCAGGCCTGCTATCACAGTCCTCCCAGCCACATGTGCTGGGGAGATGGTCAGAGGACACCCCCTCATGAAGCTACAGCAGGCACACTTAATGTGATGAAATCACTGGCACAAGGAAGCTACTTCCTGTTCCGGCACAAATCCCCAGAGAAGAGATGGTTTAACTTATAATGATATGCATCTGGGTGGGAGGGCTAAGTGAGAGGAGGGCGCAGGGAGGGGGCCACTGCATGCTCTCAGCAAGGGGCTATGTGGCCACACTGATACTTTTGGGCTGAGCAGAGATGAGATACCACAGCATAGTCCCCAGGCCCTCTCTGCTGGACTCAGGGAGGAACAGAGTGAGGGCTCCTCCAAGGCAAGATTCTCATCACTGCCTCATGTGATCCCTGCATGGAGGTTCACAATGGGCCCTTAAAGGAAGGCTGCAGGCAGATCCGGAAAGAGGGAAGGCTCCAGTGGTCTCTGCCAGGAGCCTCATTGTCTCATGGGGCCAGACCAGGTTTGGAGCCTCCTCTACCAGAGAAGGCAAGACATACTGGAGGAAGGCAAAGTCAAACGTGTACGTACACGTACACACACACACACACACACACACACACACTGCATCAAGTCTGCTGGAGAAGCCTCTAGACTCCCACAGGGCTAAGGGCTCATGTGGCAGGACCTGCAAGAGATGCAAGTGCTCCCAAGAGTGGCTGTTTCCCCAAGGGCCTGCAAGAAAGAAAGGCAAGCAGTGGCAGACGTTAGGAGTCCACCCAGTGGGAAATGCTGCAGAGAAGAGACCGGAAGCAGTAGAGAGTGGGTCCACAGTGGGCCCCTGCATGTCTGCACCAAGAGCTCCCATGGCGAGCCCAGCAGGTGCAGCCCAGCTCCATGGGGATGGAGGCCGGGCTCCACTGTGTCCTTACCTCGCACATACAGGTTTGCAGGGGCCGAGTAGCGTGTGCCCGCTGAGTTGGTCGCCACACACTCGTACTTGCCTTGGTCTGACTCCTCACTACTCTCAATCTGCAAGGCACCTGTGGGGACATAAGAGAAAGAGGTCACACACGGCCAGTGTCAAGGATAGCCTGGAATGCAGGAAAGGCTCCCAGGAGCACCTGTGACTGTGCTGACCATGAACTGCAGCTCACACAGGCTTCTGAGCAGCAGTCTCTGTGGGGTAGGAGGTACAGGGCAAGTGGGGTCTTGGCTAGAACCAAGGGCTGCACTAGGGAGTGCAGTCCCACCCCACCCCACAGGCCCACCAGGCTTTGAACTACACTGCATGACTGCCATGCTCCTGCCAGTCAGTCCTACAGCATGTTTGCCGGTGAGCATATCCACGGGTGCTGCCAGCCCTACAGCCACCCGGCACCTTGGAGCAAGGTGTGGGGTGAGGGCCTGAGCACCTGCTGCCCCCCACCCCAGCAGGGAGGAGAGGGCTGGCCCACGGGCCTGGTGCCCTGCAGCCTCTCTATTCCTGGGCCCAAGTCTCCCTTCCCCCACCATCCCCACCCTGCTGGCCCCACCCATTCCGGCTCCTCTCTTCAGCCTGCTCCTGCTAAAGTGCTTCGACCCACCACGCTCCTGCATAATTCAGGAGGCTAATGGAGGCTGTAGCTCCCACCCGGGCCAGAGCCCTGAGGGGCTGCTCTGGCCGCAGCCGGACAGACAGGAGCCAGGAGTGGAGGGGCAGCTGGAAAGGACCCTCACAGAGGAAGGAGCACCTTGGGCTTGCAGCCAGTGCTGTAGGGCCAGGTCTGGAAGCCCACGGCGGCACCTGGGGTGAATTCACTCCGCTGATTTGGCTAGCCTCAGCCTCAGCCCTAAACACACGAAGAACTGCTATGAAAGCACTGGGCAAGCCGTCTGTGACAGGAACTACCTAGGCACAGGCCCCATGCCCCTCCCTGGAACGAGTCGACAGACAATCACAGCCACACAAGACAGGCCAATGGACAGTTAAATAATCCCCACAGGACACAGTCTGACACAGTCTGACACAGCCACCTCCTGCATATAGTGCTAGGGAGCCCCTAACAGTCCCCTCCCAAAGGTGGCGGACTGAGTCACACTCACACAGGACAGACAGAACCTGCCTGGCCACACCTGACTGGACAGGAACCACAGGGAATGATTCAAGCCAAGCCCTATAGCCCAGGCCAAGGAAAACACTCCAGGTCCAACCTGATGCTCCTCTTCCAGCATCTACACTCAGGACAGCAGGAGGGGCTAGGAACTCCTAGGGGCTGGGAGTCAGTGGTGGGGCAAAAGGTAGCCAGGTAGAAGAACTGCCTTTGAGGCTCTGGCCAAGTTTATGGGACGGAGGGACGCTGCTACAGAGAATGTTCATTTGGGGCCATCACTGTGGCATGACAGGTTAAGCCGCTGCCCACATCCCATATAGACACCAGTTCGAGTCCTGGCTATTCCACTTCTGACTTAGCTCCCTAGGGGCTAATGTACTGGAAAGCAGCAGAAGATAGCCCAAGTACCTAGGCCCTTGCTACCCTCTTGGGAGACCTGTGTGAAGTTTCTGGCTTTGACATGGCCAAGTGGCCACTTGGGGAGTGAACTAGCAGATGGAAGAGCTCTCTGTGTCCCCCTATCTGTCACTCTGCCTTTCAAAGAAAAATATCTAAATAAATCTGACAAAAAAAAATTAAAAAACGATGTATATTCAACCAGCAGGGACACAGGCCCAAGGCTAGTGGAGGCTGCCAAAGTGATGGCCATAGGCAAAGGGGTAGGTACCGCGGCTGGGAACGGAGAGTGAGGCATGGGGAGGTGCCAGCCCATGGAAGGCAGGAGCCCCTGGGGACAGGAGCCTATATGCGGTCAGGGGACCCACCACAGATCTTTGCCAATATGCACACAGAAATCCCCAAATCTGGTACCAGCACCAGGACCCAGGAATAGGCATGGAAAAGTGTCAGCATCTGTTGTATGGTGTGTGGGGTGTTGAGGGATGCGGCAGTGGACAAAACGCTCCACAGGGAAGCAGCTGTTGCCCTCAGCCCCAGCTTCTGTTCTCAGACCCTCATGGCCCTGACCCAAGGGTCTGGGTGTGCAGACACAGGTCCTCTCTCCCTGGTGGTCAGATGGCCTCACTGTCAACTTGAGCTGGGGAAACAGACTTTGGAGGTTTTGAAGGTCACACAGTGGAAAGTTAAACTTGAACCTGGGGTTTTCTGAGTCTAGCATATGCTTTTACCGCTAGGTCACTGGACCCTGCCTATATGTGATAGCTCATGTGGGAGGAACCTGTTTATCTCCCAGCATTTGCAGGTAAGGCCTAAGGGAACACTACCCTTGTCCCTGTTGGACTGAGGGATTGAAGGGAGGACCTTTCAAAGAAGTCAAGCCATAACTGAGGTCCCTTGGAAAAAAAGGGAGAGTTAAGACTGGGTCCAGCTCCCAACCTCACAGGAAGTGTCTCCATCTCCGGCCTGCCTGGGACAGGGGGCTGCTCCACTGGGGCCCACAGGATCCTTTGTGTGGGGCCAGCCGGGAGGGTTGGGGCAGCAGGGTTTGCCCTCCAGGGCAGGGTTCAACGGGTCTCCACAATTCAGACTGGCAATGGATGAGTCCACAGGAGGGAATGGCCGAGAGTGGATGTGTGTGGTGGCCAGTGGTTGTCAGGGAGGGCCAGAGCTGGAGATGGTCGGGATGGGGATGGGGAGGTGACGGACTGGACGGGATGGAGTGGAGGTGACGGCAGTGGCGTGGCGTGGCGAGATGCACGGACAGCATTCTTACCTCTGATTGGTGAACCACCTGGTGAGGTAATACGAACGCAAATAAGATCAGAGAGAAGCATTAGTACAGAGGAAGGAGAGTCAGATAAAACCAAACACGAGAGAGGAACTGCCATCCACAAAGACCAAGGCCTGGGCCTGGCCGATGCGGCAACATGTGGGCCGAGCACCCCAGCTCATAGGCTCTGCTGAGCAGGATCAGGAGTGGGCCAGGCTTCCTGTAGATGCCACTGGCTAGGGTCAATGGAGAGGAAATGTGAAGAAACGGAATAGTAACCCCTCCCCCCATGGAGGGATCTCCCAAACCCCACAGTAAGATTTCAAAGCAAAGCACTTACCAACAAAACCAGTGTATCTAAGCAGACAGGAGATGGGGCTACTGAGGAGGGCTCGGACTAGGGCTCCTACCAACAAACACCCTGGCCCCGTCAGTGGTTCATTGGGCAGGGGAGACAGCAGGACTTGGTAAAACCCACTTACTACACCAAGGGTGCAATAACCACTGAGCCTCCCACAGCTGTCTGGCAGGGGTGGATGCCTGCCTGTCTGGGAATCAGCAGCCTCAAGGCCAGGCCCACCCCAAGGGTCTGGTTGGCTTCCCTCCTGACACGAGCCTCCTGCGAGGCTTGGGCCACTCCTCCTCCAGAGGGGGCGAAGCACCTGTGGATGTACTGGGTGCAGTCCTCTCTCCCTAGCCGTGCTATGTTCTCCGCTGAGGAAGAGTGTGCAGAGAGTCGAGCACCACCCAGCTCTGTAATACCCACCCAGGGGAACGCACCGGCTCTGCATACACAGAGGCTAAGAAGCATCAGGCACTTTGCCTGAAACTGGGACATGGATCCGATCAGACCTGTTCAGCTTCCGGCCTCCCTAGTGCAGACATGGAGGCTGGGGAAGGGGATGAGGTGGGTGTAAGTGAGGGGCATTGGGGAGGAATCATCAGCAATTGTTCTAGCATGGTCCTAGGGCCATCCATAAGGTCCACACTATTGTCACGGAACTACGAAAATGACGTGCCTTATCCACATGCTCTCATGCACACACCACAGCTTCCCTGGGGACATGTGACGCATGGCATCGTAATGGGCCAAACACCGATAATGAGAATCTAGCTGCCTCCTACTAAACCCCAAATTAAAGAGATTTGTAAAACAACGTTCTCACGGCACAGTTTCTTTTTCAGAAAATATAATTTTCACTTAAAAATGTTATTGATGTGAACACGTAATGGGTTTTAAAAACTTATGTTAAAGCAGATTAGCAAATATTAAAAACTCTGCCGTCTCACCGTCTAAGACGGCCAAGAGTAATAGGTAGAACTCATTCATGGCAAGTTCTCTGAAGTTTGCAGAGGATCCTGACACCTCGGAGCTGACAGCCATTGACCTATACCTCTGTACCAGGCCAGGGCCTGCCGGGGGAACCAGCCCGACAAGGCACCCACAACTCCAGGCAGCCTCGGTTCTGCCACACACACACCTCTGGCCCTCTCAAGTCGGCAGCCTTCACCGTGTAGAACAAGCATGCCTTGCACACCCAGGCCATAAGTGGGAGCATGAAGATCCTGGAAACTGTCGAGGTCAAGAGCTCTTTTTAGCACCCAGGGGTGGCTCTGAGTCCCACTCAAAGATCGGTCTGCTTGTGACTAAGTCTGCGTTTTCTTCAAGTGTGGCCATGACTCTGGGGCCCCCAGTAGGGCTCAGGTTCAAAAGCTCCAGAGGTTGTGGCCGTGACAAGCAAAAGGACAGGGGGGGCCAGTATATTGGCTCAACAGGCTAATCCTCCATTGCCAAGTGGTATCGCACATGCATTATGGTTCATACCCCAACTGTTCCACTTCCCATCCAGCTCCCTGCTTATGGTCCAGGAAGGCAGTGGAGAATGGCTAAAAGCCTTGTGACCCTGCATCCACACGGCAGACCTAGAAGAAGCTCCTGGCTTCAGACAATTCAACTCTGACTGTTGTGGTCATTTGGGGAATGAACCAGCTGAAGGAAGAGCTTTCTCTGCCTCTTCTTCTCTCTGTAAATCTGCCTTTCCAATAAAAAATAAATTGTGGGCCCAGTGTGGTAACCTAGTGGCTAAAGTCCTTGCCTTGCACACTCCAGGATCCCATATTGGTGCTGGTTTGTGTCCTAGCAGCCTTTCTTCCCATCCAGCTCCCTGTCTGTGGCCTGGGAAAGTAGTCAAAGATGGCCTGGGGCCTTGAGACCCTGTACCCACGTGGGGGACCCGGAAGAAGTTCCTGTCTTTGGATTGGCTCAGCTCCAGTCATTGTGACCACTTGGGGATTGAAAGCAGCAGACGAAGATATTCCTCTGTCTCTCCTCCTCTCTGTATATCTGACCTTGTAAAATAAATAAAGCAAATCTAAAAAAAGTTTTTAATAATAAAAAAGGGAAAGGGCTGTGCAGCAGGGTCCACATAGGGGCTGGCACATACTGTGGAGGCCTATTGTCTATTTCTTGCTCAACTGCTCAGGTCTGGTCAGACACTGTGGCAAGGTGAGCACTCCATATGGGTTTGAGTCCTGGTTACTCCACTTCTGATCCAGTTCCCTGCTAATCCTCCTGGGAGAGCAGCAGAGATTGGCTCAAGTGCTTGGGTCCCTGCATCAAATGTGGGAGACCAGGACAGAAGCTCCTGTGTTAGTGGTGGCCATTTGATGAAAGGTAAGCCAGAGGTCTGGAGAGGGTGGTACTGTGCAACTCCTGGGCCCTAGTAGGGTCCAGCCACTCCCCAGGTCCTGCTGTGACCTCACAGGGAAGCTCCCAGACTATTGGTCTCCACGTGTGACCCCAGATGACTCCTTTAAGTCAGCTGTAAAGTGGGCAAGATCATCCCAGCAAGTCCTATTTCTTAGGGCTATGGGGGAGTTGCAACAAAGCATGGGAGAGCACTTTGTCCGCTGTCAGCGACGTGGAAACTATGCAGGTCCCTGCACACAGCCGAGTGCTCAGGGGCCTGAGTCCACCCCATGATGGGACGTGCCTGTAAAACTCACACAGAACAGCCTCAGCTTTCACCCTTCTAAATGGGCAGAGGCTACTAGAGTCGAGGGTCACAGATCAGGGTCAGACAGGGAGGGAGGAGGTTATTGCGTCAAGGCAGAAGCGGGTGACGAAGGCCCTTCAGGAGCTTGTACTGGGCCATGGCTCTTAGGTCACAGCTTCCAGCTGGCAGGGAAGGTGACCAAGTGAGGTTGAGCTTGGGAAGAATGGGGAGAAGTGGATGTCAGTCTGGGAGGACAAGAGGACATGATCAAGTTCATGAACTCAATTACTCCACTAGGGCTCAGAGAATGTTCTTACGGCTGGGCTTGTGTTGGGTTGGGTTTAGTACCAGGTCCTCCCTGCAAGGGGTGCCCAGATGAAGTGGGATGGGTCCTGGAGGAGTACTCTGAGGCTCTGATGATAGAAACTTTCAAGCCAAGGAACAAGAAGGGGAGCAGAGGGCCAGGAGGAGGGTGAGGCTGGAACTGAGCAGCTCTAGGGGAGAGGGGCATCAGCAGGTGGCAGGAACAGCTCCCCTCCACTCCTGGGTCCCTGCTGGGGGTGATCAACTCAGCTTGGGCTTCTGCTGTCTCCCTTACTCCTTGCTGTGTCCCTAAGGACAAGAACATTGATGCTGTAAGCAGCCAGGTAACATGGGCCACGGGGCCGGCAAGCATGCACCTGGGACCCGAGGAAGCAGAGCTGCAGATGCCAGCAAGGGACACGCCACAAGGATGCCACCATGAAGGCACTGAGGCACCACAGAGGCCGACGAAGTGTGGGAGAGATGTGGACAGAAAGCTCTGACCAGGACAGAAGACAGACTTTTGCAGAGATACAGCACCAGGCCTCAGCAGCAGAGAAGGACCAAGGTGAGGGCAGTGTGGCGCATAAACCGAGGCATTCGGCCCCTGCCTGGAGTAAGAGGGCTGGAAGTGGGCTTGAACAATCCAGGTTGGAAGACTGTCATGCGTGGACAGGGGGTCAAAAGTTGTGTGGGAAGGAGGCGGCTACTCCTGCCGGTCGGCGGGGGAGGGGACACCCAGAGGGCAGTTGGACAGCTGCACCTAAAGCTCAGGCAAAGGCAGATCCTACTGGGTCAAGGGCAGTACTCCCACAGGCAGAGGAAGCCATACTGCAGGGAAAGCGGGACAGAGTCAGAATGCGGCAGGGACACAGAGGGCCCCACAATGCAGTGGCAGGGACGGGGTGGCACAGGCCCGGCACATGGCAAATACTTGATGACTGAATGCATCAAACAGGGCAGCTTCCCAGCACCACTGCCCACCACAGCCAGTCTGGCTGCCTGGGTGACCTATCGGAGAAGCGCAGGGGAGCCAAACCAAGCCAGCTGCCGTGCAGTGCTGGGCAGCGGCCACGAACACTGCCGGACCGTTTCCTGCCTTGATTATGGTTGTTTTAATTAACTGCACTACAGCTGCCTCCATCTTGTTGAGTTTTAATTAAATTAAATGAGCTAACACTTCGTGGGCTGTCTCAGGCGGCCGTGGCTGGGGCCAGAATCCTGTCCTGCTGGGCGACTCTTCTCTCCATCCTCTCCCTGGGCACTGGCTGGTAGGGGGATGGGGCAGGATGCCTGAAGGGGGCTGGCGGGGAGGGTCTGGCACTGCAGGGTCTGGCGGGCGTCTGCAAGGTCCCAAGAGGGTAACATCACTTCCTCCTTTTCCATGTTGACATCACGGCTGACAGGCAGCAGGGGCTCTGGCTGGCACTGCCCATTCGCCTGCAGCCCACCATCCCGCAGCCAGCAGGACTTCTGGGGCAAGGTCTACGGGTCCAGCCCACACTGGCGGCAGACACAGAATGGAATCCAGCTGACTCCAAGCTCCCTTTACGCCAGCTCCGTTCCCACAAAATCGGAATCAATTATCCTGGCAGGAGCCTCCCGGGCAGATCGATCAACCGGGCGACACCTCCTGCCTGGTCACAGCGGCATCCTTGATCCCAAGGGCTTCAAGCCGGCTCCGCTGAGGCATCCAGAGGAGGCAAGTGGCTCTGGGGGTCCAAGGGACACACAGCAAGTCCCCCTGCTTGGTTCTGTACCCCTAGGGCACAGCCTTGGGAAGTCCGAGGAATCAGGAGAGCAAGCTAAGCTCTTCTGTGTGCAGAAGCAAACAGGGGGTGTCGTGCAGGCCCCATCCTTGACCAGGTGTGGGGACAGTGGAGGGCTGATCCCCACAAGCACCTTGGCAGAACTCTCGCTAGTAGTCAAGTCTGACAACCCCAACAGAGGAGGAGGCTCTCAGGTCGTGCCCCTCCCTGGCCTGGGGCAAGATGTCTGGCCCATGGGTCTAGAGGGAAGCCCCCAGACAACAGGGACTCAGAGGGGCAGGGTTCTGGCAGCATGCCTCTTGTAAGGTCGGGTGGCCTCTTGGGCCTTGAGCTCTGCTCACCTGAACGCAGCTGCTTGATGCGGCCATTGCTCACGGTGGGGTCCACAGGCAGGAAGTCTTTGAACCAAGAGATCTCTGGGTCTGGGTTTCCACCTGCTGCACACAGCATAGTCGCTGTGCGGGCCTTCTCCACCACCTTCAGCTGTGGCCCCATGTCGATGGTGGGGAAGCCAGAAGGCAGCTGCTCCTCTGCAGACAGAATGGACACATCAGTGCTGACCCAGCCCTGCCCAGCACATCCCTGTGGGCAGCTGCCCTCTCACCCCACCCACTGATGCCCAGATGGGCAGGGATCCTTTACTCTCCTCCACCCTGTCTAAAGGCTGCCCCTCCCAAGAGGATCCCTGGCAGAGCAGGGGGCTGCAATAGGTCCCACCCTGGCCCTGTCTGGGAAGGGGCAGGCTTAAGGAGTGCCTTAGACCAAAGACATCAGCGTTTATTGCTCTGGGCCCTGGGAAGAACAAGGATCAATGCTCTGCCAGTCACAGCAGAAAGCACTGCGCAGACACCAGGCCACGGGGCCCTAGGTGTACTGTGACACCCACAGCCATCACCTGTGCCCTGATCCACGTGCGCGCACACGCACAGCAGTCCCTCCACACCTGCTTGCATCCAGCCTTTAGCTACCCCATGACAGGGTCTGGGCTTCAGCCTGGTACCCCTGCTCCACCAAAACCCACTTTCTTCCTGGGGCCTGACTCCAGTCTTGCCCATTTCTGAATATGTAGATGCTAAGGAAATAAAAAAGCCCGGGAGGGGAGGCCAAACAACTTTTCTCTCCTGGCTTCTCAAGGGCTGTAGCCCCAGGAAATCCCTTTTGAGTGGCGACAGGGACAAGTGTCAGTACAGCCTGCTTCCTTGCACTCCTGCAGTGGCCCCAACAGCTGCCTGCTCCTTGCCCCTTGGGAGCAATGAGGCACCAGGCTATAGACTGGTGAAGACAGGTAGGACTTGTGTCTCCACCAGCTCTGGGGGGCCTGGTGTGGGGGCTGCCACTGTTATCCATGCCTCTGCTTTGGTCTATGCACAGGGTTCCTGTGCCCAACCTGTGAGGCATCCATAGGACCATAACCGATCTTGCACCCGTGCTGCTAGAGAGCACCTGACACAGAATCTGTACCTAAGGCAGATCAGTGGACACAAGTGTGGCTACTCAAGGCTGAACCACCGGGCAGACAGGTACTGGAGCTGGGACCTAGGTCTCCTTGCCATCCTAGGCTGTTGAGAGGCTCTCTCTACTGGGACCAAGCTGTCAAGTGTTTGTAAGAACCTGCAGAATTTGTCCACTGATGTGGATGCCAGGTAAAATGGGGGCAGCTGTCCTTTGTCTACCTCCCTGCAGGAAGCTGGGCTCCATGGTGGGGGTGACCAATGCTACTGTACACCTCCCCACCCCTGCAGCAGGCCCAGCACAAGTCGAGCATGTGAAAACATTTGCTGAGGTCAGGCTCTTATGCCGGGGGTGAAGCACCTGGCATACTCAGCGGGAAGGGAGGAAAGGTTTGGCAGAGCAAGACATCCCTGGAGACACTGAGAAATCCAGGGGAGCGATTAAGGGGCAAGGAAGCTGGAGGAGCCAGGCAAGGGGCAAGACCCCTCCAGCCCCTGGGAGCTGCTGCTGGACCCCAGCTGCCAGACCTTCCCAAAGAGAGAAGGGACAGGTACTGAAGTGGGGCGGCAGGATCTGCAGCACGGCTGTACGTGTCCCGGCTTGCAGCCCCATCCATAAATTCTGGATGTAAACCCAGCATTTCCTTGGCTGTAAATATGATCCCACAGCGCCCTGACTTTCAACTTGGATTTTAAAAAAGAAAACGTTAAACAGCAGCAAGAGAACAGAGGGAGGCGGGGAATGAAAAGGACTAGGAATGCACCAAGCCAGATGATGGCTTCCTTCACCTGACAACTATGCCTTATGGGAAGGCCCCACTGGGCAGGAACTGGGGTCCAAGGCTTGCTGCCTACCCTGCCCCCCACTCATAGTCAGGGGGCACTTATGGCTGTTGGAACTATCCTGCCCACCAGGACCCCATCTGGCTGTGCTCAAACCTCACTGAAACCTGCTCAGATGTGTCCCTTCGACTCCCTCCCCGCCACGTCCCCTGTGAGCAACTGGGTGGGGACTAGAATAGGGGGAGGTGGAGAGGGGAGACCAGCTAGAATGAGAACCCAGAAGTCAGGTGGCCTCCCTATGCACCTGCGAGGTACGGACCAAGGAGAAGGAAAAACCGTATGCCTGCGGCCCTGTGTCCCAGGAATCCACTCTGAATTCCTGACACGGGGAAAGTCTTTGGGATTTATGCCAAATTAAGGACAATTAATTTTCCTCCCTCAATTATCGCACCCTCAATGGCTCTGTCCTTGGCTCAGATCATCCCTCAGGCACTGCCGCCAGAGTCTGAAACCGGTGAGTGTGAAGAGCTGTCTGTAAAACAGCGGGACCCAAAGCCATTCCCTTGTGCCAAGCAGGATTCCAGGCTGCGCTTCCAAGGCTGCTGTCCTGACAGCCGGGTGAGGGGAAGTGGGCCTCACAGGAAGGCAAAGACCCCCTTGGGAGCAACCCATGGCTGCCTGGCACAGTCCCTTAGAATCACCCAGGGGCCTAGCACCTTTACCCGCAGCCAAGAACAGCTGCCGACCACAAGCACTGAGCATGGGGGTGTCAACAGCCCTACCCACCCCCAGAACATCCCCAAAGTACCCACAGGGCCTGGACTGCTGGGGCTGACATCATACCAACACCCCAAAACCATCAAGCACTGGGAAAGCAAGAATAGGAGGGATAACAGGTTACAAGGCATTTACTTTGGTCCAGGTCCTGCCTTGACCAAATGACTTAATCTTCACCTAAACCTTAGGAGATCCACTAGTGCACAAGGCTTAAGAAGGGTCAGAACCTTGCTCAAGGTCACGCAGGTAAAGGGGAGGTGGGGTTTGGACAATCCCAGGTGGAAGGACTGCTGCTCTTGGGAAACACCTGTAGGGAGGGCAGGGGATTGAGAGAGGTGTGGGGGAAAGCTCCCCTGTGACGCTCCCCTGCCAGCTGGGGGCGCGGTTCAGGGTTCCACACAGACCCCAGCCCAAACTCGGGGGAGCCTGGATTTACCCCAAAAGGAGCCCCAGTGTCCTCACATGTGCACACCTGAAGGCTTGCACCCACAGTCCACCACCGGGAAGTAGCCGTTACTCCCAGGTCCCTCAAAATGCGCTTGGTGGTGACTGAGGGCAGTCAGCACAAGAGGGGAGAGAGGGGCCCATCCCCCTTCCAGGCCACCAGTAACCATGGCGACGGCGGAGAGGCGGGCGCCGCGGCGGCGGCAGGGTTGCGCGTGTCCGTGTGGAGTGCGCGCATCCGCGGTCGACTGGGCGCCGCCCTTCCCACCCCGGCTTGGGCGGAGCAGCTGCGACCCTCCCCGCTCCGCCTGCTGCCTGCCCAGGACCCTGCTAGGGCAACTCCAGGGAACCCTCCCCTTAGGCTTTCCCACTCCACATAACAGTACACCTGACCCCCACCAGGTGCCCAGCAGAGTGCGGGGAGACCCCATATCTGCTGCTACAGCCTCACGCAGTGTCCATGGTATCTGTCTTCCCGGGCCAATCTCTGATAAGATGATCCCTGGACACAAAGGGAAGTCAGGGATGAGGAAGCAGGGGGTGCCCGGTGGTAGGAGTCTGCGCATTCACTCGTGCACAGGTAGCACGCACATTCCCCATAGTTTGCCCACAAAGATCTGTGCACACTTGCAGCGGGGGCACATGTGTCCATGAACCTCTCCTTCCTCTGAACGTTGCAGTGGGCGACCTGTCCCCTCCCCTGCATAGGCAGAGGAAGATGATGGCGTGTAGAGGGGGCAGAGTGGGGCTGGGAGAGTGAGGCTGAAGTGGCTGAGGTCCTGTAGTGAAGCCCACTGGTTTGACTGCCCACCTGCTTGCTATCTTGGTCGTTTCCAGGAAGAAGTGAAACACTGGAGAAAGGAGGAGAAGGGGAGCAGGGTGGAGGGCAGCAGCAGGGCGGGTCAGATGGGCACTGGGGCATATGTGGGGTACTGACAGGAGAGGCAGGAGGATGGCCCAGAGCAGTGACCAGGTGGAGCCGCGGAGGCCCCCTTTAAGCACACAAGAGGCTCTTTGTCCAGCTCAGCCTGGGATGCCTGAGGCACAGTCTGAGCCATAGGGAGGGGGCTATACCATGAGGATGCTGACAGATGGAGACGCTGCTCAGGGCAGGGTCCCAGGGTACCCAGCAGCATCTGCCAGCACACCCTTCTCCCCTGTGCGACACGCGCAGGCACACAACACAGGCTCCCTGAGGGGGGGCAGTGATGTAAGTCTGACCCCTTTCCCTATGTGTGAGTGGTAGGTCTGGCCTCACCCTGTCTCTGATCACAGATACTCCAGATCCACCATGGAGAAACAGGTGCAAAAATAGAAACCTCTGTGTGTGTGTGCACGGATGGGCACCTGCAGTGACATGTACCTGTGGACGCAATGAAAGCACAGCCAGAGGGGGACACGCACACATGGAAGCACACATAGGCGGTCGTGTAATGTCAGAGACATGCATGTGCTGAGACATGTGCCCCCCTGGAGCCACATGCAGGGACAGAGATACATGAAGGAGCCTCTTGGGTGGCAGTGCCCTTCAGGCACTCCCAGGAAGCCAAGGTCCTGGTGTGTGAGCCAGCTCCACCCTGGGCGACAGGGCAGAAGGCCCCCCAGAGCCATGAGCTCCCACTCTCCTAGAGAGCCGGGCTTCCAGGCAGAAAGCGGAGCCCAGAGAGCCTTGGGCCCATCTCCCTTCGCAGCTTTCAGTCTCAATTTTCAGCTGTTTTTCCAAGAGAAAACTCCCACCTCTTCCAGCACTCAGATTTCATCAAACTTGGCATCTTAAAAGCCTGTTTTGTTTTTGAATCTCAGCTGTTTGGGGCCTGTCGGCAGCCGGGCCTCCCCCTCTCAGTCACCGCCCCGCCCTGGGCTTCCCTGGCGCTCTGCATGGCCCTACTGAACCTGGGGTAGAGAGGCCTTGCCACCACCTCCCTGCCGAAGGCAGGGCTGCAGGGGGCCATGTCCCCAGTGGAAGATGCCCAATCCACATCAGCCTGCGGGCTCGGGGCTGGACTTTCCTCCTGGGGTTCCCCCACCCCACTTCTATATAGAGACTCTTCCCGTCCATTCAGGCACTGCTTCCAGCCACTCCAGCCCATGGACAAGCCTGCCTCCCACTCTCTCCTCAGCCCCCTGCAGCCCAGCTGCCACCCACACTGCTGCCGTGGCTCACTCACCAAGGTCAGTGATGACTCCACAGAGCTAAATCCAAAGGATGCTGCCGGCACTTGCCTGGCCGCCACCCTGCCCCGCGTACCATTTCCCCTCCTCCTCCACACACTCCTTTTCTTGACTTCCACATCCTGGCACGGGCCTGGCTTCCCTCCTCTCTTGGGAATCTCCTCCCAATGCCAAGACTCAGCTCGAGCCCTGTCTCTGATCTTGGCTCTGGCTCCCTGGAATCTGCCATTCCTCAGCTTTCGCAGCACCATCCCCAGACGTCCCCTCTGGAGTGCCAGGCAAATGTACTTGGGCCTCGCAGACTCCCCACCCCCACCCTGATGCATACAGAAGCCCAATTCCACAGATTTCTAGCGGGACAATCAGCTTGTCCCTTCAAGCCCCTATCTGAGTCTTGGAAAACAATTTCACCATCTACCTAGCCCCACAGGGTGTTGACCCCTCCCCAACCCCACAGGGGGCTGGGCAGGCCACACTACTTCTATTCTGCTTCTGATCTGTTCCCCTCATTGACCCCACCTCCAAGCCCAGGTCCTGTTCACTGATCTGGGCATACCTCACTCTGCATCCACAGGGGCCTCTTTAGAAGCTAAAGGTTGATCATGTTACCCCCAACCTCACCCCAAACAAAGTCATCTCCTGGAAAATAAGGATAGAAAAAGTACACCCATGGGGATGCTGAAAATTCCAACTTGGTGGACTGTTCTGGATCTGATGGCTCCACTGTGGTCCTGAGAGTGACCAGGGAAAAAGGAATGAGCAAAGAGGCCATGTACACACAGCAGATCCGGGGAGCACCATCCAAGGCCAAGGGAAGAGGGAAGAGGACTGCCCAGCCTCCAGGATGACCCATTCAGAAGGTAGTCAGACCAGAACCAAGACAGATGGGGGATCCCAGATACCAACCAACCCAGACTCCAACCTTCAAAGGTCCCCTGTCAGTGGCTGTCTATCTGATAGCTCTCTTGTCCTCATGTCCGGGGCCTACAACCTCCTGTGGCCATGGCAGGGCTGGGGTCGGGGATGGAGGAGGACAAGTCACACAGACCCTGGCTGCTGCATGACTGAGCTGCCGGGAAAGGGACAGAGGCTGGCCTGGGGCCCTCTTGATGTTTTCTGAGGCTGCTAGCAAGGTACGTAGCAGGCTCAGCTTCTGCAAAACCAGTCTGTCTGTCACCTTGGTTCCCAGGCAGACAACAGAAAGGGGGCACATCCTGCCACGTGTGAAGCAACTTCTCATCTCTCAACGTCAGACCTGGACCCAGTCGTTCTGTGGGTGGAGGCCACAGACAGGCCTGGGGCAGGGAGCAAGGTGGAGCAGGGAGAGATGACTCCCTGGCAGAAGACACACCCATCCAGCCCAACCTAGGACACAATAGGATGTGGTCCTAGGTTGCTTATAGGGCCTCTGTCCCTAGGCCTGTTTTTAAAGGGACTGGGGAATGGGCTCTAGAAGTCCTTTATCACCCACAGGTCTCAAAGCCTTCCAAAGTCAAAGCTACTGTGCAACCAGGTCCACACAACCCTGACCAGCTCCCTGTCTGGCCTCTTACCATGCACCGGCCAAATGGCTTCTCCTTGAGACTCCGCCCCAGGGCAGTCAACGCCAGACCCTCCATAGAGCCACCTAGGTTTCTGGGTCTGGGCGACATGCTTATGTGGACACAAAGGTCAAGTGGGAGCATGTGGCACAGAGCCTTGGTGCCACAGGTCTTGGTGGGGAAAAGAGAGAAAGAAGACACAGTCCCCCAAGATCTTCCTAAGACAGGTCTGGGCAGGACCCTCACCTAGTGTATCCTGCCCCCTGGCCTGGCTGCCAGATGCTGAGGAGCTCGTGCAGGTGCTGAGAGTAGCTGAGCCCAATCATACTGTCCCTTGTCTCTTTGTGTCCAGCTGCCCTGGCTGGCCACCAGCTTCAGGAACGGCTCTTCAGGGGGCCTCAGAGATAATGAGCTTAGACACAGCACTTCTGACCCCACTGGTTCAGCATAGGCGACTTCCTGCACACGCCCCTCCACTTAGCTCATAAGGTGCAGAGCACCTGCAGTACAGTCCCATTGTACTGCTGCACCTGCGTGCACGCATCCCCCCAACACACATACTGCCTGCTGCATACAGAGCCTATAAGGTTCACACCACCTGCTGTGCACTCCGTGCCCCTCCCCCTACTGGCACCTGCATGCACACAGTCTGCTTTACACCCCCTTGTATAAGGAGCAGTGCAAGCTGCACCATACACTGCCTTACACACGGCACACAGAGCACCCACAGCACACACACCACACAGGAGCTGCTGTATCCATGATCACAAGACAAATGCCACAGCTGCTGCCAGCCTGCCAAGCCCTCACGGCCAGACCCCAAGATGAGTTGGAAACAACACATCCTTAACCCATAGCCTCTTTTCCTTCTCCTTCTCCCTGTTCCCTTCTTCCTTGTCCATCCAGATTGCCTGCCTATCCTGTCACCAGGCCCCACCCATACCTCTTGCTGGCCCCACTTCCTGCCTGGCCTGGCACCTGCTGTCCTAGACTTAGCTGCAGGCCCTTGATGCCCCCACCTCCTGGAGGAAAGGCCGGGGAATCTAGGCCTGCCTCCCCTCCCCCAGCACTCCCTCCCTTGCGAGGGAAAATGTCAGATTCCCTGTCTCAGTGGCGGCAGCGGGCGGGCTGGAGGGGGAGTGATTCAGCCGCCGCCTCAAGAGTGCAGAGCGAGAAGAGCTTTTCCTGCCATTACCGCGAGGGAGAGGCTGGCGCGCTAATGGCTTCAATTACCACTCAGACAGGAACGTGGGGCATGGACAGGCTCGCCCCCAGCCAGCGGGTACTGGGCACCCCACCTTGTGCTGGCCCCAATGTGGGGGGGGTCAGTGAGGAGGCCAAGGAAAGGTTTTCCCTAGACAGCGCGAGGCTCCATGGAAGCAGGGTGTGGAGGCTGCAGGGAGGCATGAGGGAAGCGGGCTGGTGGCAGGCTGGGGCTCCTGTTAGGAGTGAAGAACCCACACCTGAGCCAGGTGTCCCAGCAGCCTCAAGTCCAGCCCTGGGCGAGTCTGGCCATTCCTCACGTGTTTGGAGAAGTCCGGCCCAGTCTCATCCTCATCCCACCCTCCGTGTGCCCCATGTGGCTCCCCAGTGTTCCTGGCTCTCTCCTGATCCTACCCCAGAGCTCCAGAAAGCCATCCTTTCACCCAGTTCCTGTGGGCACCTCAGCTTCAGGTGGTAAGGCAGGGCAGTCACAGCCTGGGCTACCTCCATGCAACCCCGCCTCCCTGGCCTGTGCTCTTTTTTCTAAGTCAGGAGTTGGTCAAGGTTACACACACCGGGAAAGTCAGCATTTTGTCTTCTGGGTTCTGTTTCAGGAGCAGGAGGGGCCCGTTCAAACCCATGGCAGCCACTGCCAGTCCCTCCGCGGGAGCAGGGCCAGGGCAGGAACTTGTCCCACCCACAATGCCCCCCAGACACTGGCAGCACCTGGGAGTACAAGCATATACCCCTGGTCCCTGAGCGAGAAACCCTACCCAGGAAGGTCCCTTCACCTCCAGCCTGGAAACACCACCTGTGTCTGTTAGATGCAGCAGCTGCCAAGGGCAGTGGCTTGGGGTTTAGAGGAAACCTTGTTTCCCAGTCCGTGCCCTTTGGAGCACAAGCCCCAGTTTCAGCCCTCCAGCCACCTGCCAAGTGTCATAGCAGGCCAGATGATGAAAGGACAGAGCTGAAATACCTGTTCCCAGGTCACATGTGGAGACGGTGAGTTTAGGAGTGGCAGGCAGGGATTCTGGCCTGGGGCCTGTCCTCTGGGCTTCAGCTCCACAACTTCCTTCCCTCAAGGGAATGGAGGGGACAGGCAGCATCTTCATGTCCACCTGGGGAGATACACCTTCCAGCCCCAGGGGAGCTGTGCATTCAGGTCACAAGCCTGGGAAGTGCCTAACTGCACCGAATTCAGCTCTCCGAACCAGCCTGGGTGGCCACAGCCCTATTCACACATGGAACAAATGAGGCTGAGGGGCAGAGGGACTGGTCCAAGGATGCCCGGAGAGCGCATGGTCCAAGTCCCTGCTCTTCACCATGGTCCTCCACAGCCCTGATGGAGAGGGCTGCGTGAAGACTGTGGAACCCACTGACTACCCAAGACACAACGGCAAAAGAGTTTCAGAGTGGATGCCTGTATGAACATAGAAAAGTTCCAGCGTAAAAATGGCCAATGTGAAAAGATGTTCGACTGCTCTTGCAATCAAAGAAATGCAAATTAAGTGAGATGCCATTTTTTTTTTGCCAATTAAGTTGGCAAAGATGTATTTTTTTTAAAATTATAATTCATGGTGGTAAAAATGTACAGAAAAGAGGTCCTCTTATGACCTGCTTGCCAGTAGATAGAACCTTCTGCAAATACTGAAAGGCTTAGAATTGAGTGTGCCCTCTGACCTAGCAATTCTATTTCCATGGACCTGGGACAAGGAAATAATCAGGAAGGTGAATGCACCTGTCCACCAGGCTATGTAGGGCATTTATTTCTAAAGGCAAAAGACTTTGAACAACAAACATGTCCAACAATAAGGGAATGGCTGCTTCCATGTAATATAGCCTTACCCTGGCCATTAAAAATAATGATGCAGAAAAATATTTAATGGCAAGGAAGATGTTCACAATATGAGGTTTCTGTTTTGGTTTGTTGGTTTTGTTTATAGATTTGAAAGGCAGAGAGACAGAGAGCTCCCATCTGCTGGTTCACCCCATAAATGCCAGCAACAACAGCTTGGGGAAGCTGGAAGCAAGAAGCTCTATCCAGGTCTCCCTCCTGAGTGGCAGAAAGTCAACTCCTGAAGCCAACACAGCCGAGTCCCAAGATCCAAGTCAGCTGGAAGCTGGAGTGAGGAACAAGAGCCAGGAATTCAATGCAGGGTCTCTGACAATAGTTACAAGTTTTTTTTTTTTTTTAAGATTTATTTACTTTTATCGTAAAGTCAGATACATAGAGAGGGAGAGAGGAGGAGATACAGAGAGGAAGATCTTCCGTCTGATGATTCACTCCCCAAGCCGCAATGGCCAGAGCTGTGCCGATCCAAAGCCAGGAGGCAGAAGCCTTTTCTGGGTCTCCTACGCGGGTGCAGGGTCCCAAGGCTTTGGGCCGTCCTTGATTGCTTTCCCAGGCTACAAGCAGGGAGCTGGATGGGGATTGGGCTGCCAGGATTAGAATCGGTGCCCATATGGGATCCTGGCGCATTCAAGGTAAGCACTTTAGCCACTAGGCCACGTGTCAGATCGGTCACAATTGTTTTAATTACAAGGGCAAATGCTGGTCCCTGACGTCTGCTCTCTGTGTGTGTGCTACACAGAGAAAGACAGACAAAGAGATCTCCCCACTGGCTTGCTGGCTTGCTCCTCCAACAGTTGGGGTTCAGCAAGGTCAGACACAGGAGTTTAGAACTCAATCCAGGTCTCTTATGTGGGTGGCAAAGACCCAAGTACTTGAACCACCACATAATGTGTAGACTGTACATTAACAGGAAGATGCATGAGGAGCAACGTAGAAACCTGAACCCAGGGACTCCAATGTGAGCCTCTGGTGCCACAAACTGTCACTGAATTTCTGCTCCAAACGCATGTGCCCTCTTTTTGTTTTGAAAGAGTAGTCCACAGATCACTGGTGTGACCTCATGTCTGATATAGAGTGTAGACACAAACATGTAGGCACAGAAAATGGGCCAAAAAAAAAAAAAAAAAATCCAACACAGCAGATGTTAAGGACGGAGGTAAGATAATGAGTGATTTAAATGCTTCCTATATGCTATTCTATGCTTTTCAGTGTTTCAACAGGGAACAGATTGCATGTGAAAAAGCAGCAGCAGGCGTTTAGGCTCACAGTTAACTCACAGCCCACCTTGGAGGACCCATGTTTGGTCTCTTGCTCCAGCTCCTCATTGCAACTCCCCTCCACTGAAGACACTTGGGAGGCATCAGTGATGCCTAAAGTAACTGGGTTCCCGCCATCCGTATGGGGGAAGCCTAGTTTGTGCTCCTGGCTCTGGTTCCTGCCCAGCCCTGGCAGTTGCAGGCATTTGGGGAGTGAGCTAGCAGGTGGGAGCTCACTCTGCCTCTATGTATCTCCCAAATAAATACAAATATAGCGGCTGATGTTGTGGTGCAACACGCCAAGCTGCTGCCTGCAGTGCTGGTAGCCCACCTGGACGCCAGTTTGTATCCTGGTTGTTCTGCTTCCAATTCATCTCCCAGCTAATGGCCTGGAAAAGGTAGCGGAAGATTGCTCAAGTGCTTTGGTTCTTACCACCCATGTGGAACACCCAGATGAAGCTCCTGGCTCCTGGCTTTGGCTTGGTCTAGACTCTGTCATTGTGGTCATTTAGGGAGTAAACCAGCAGATGGATCTCTCTCTGTAACTCTTCCAAATAAATTAATAAATCTTTAAAAATAATAATGAAAAATGGTTAAAAACCACATCAAAGCAATATTTTGAAAATATACCCACAGACCCTAGCCAGCCTGCTGAATCTGCCACAGCAGGGCCTGAGCACGCTGCTCCGTACCCTGCGCGGCTCCCTTTGTGGGAGCAAGGTGCTCAGCCTGACCCCATGTGTCCACCCACCTCCTCCCCAGGCCTGGGCTGTCCTCCATTCATCTCTGCTGCCTGCAGCCTCCAACTCTGCCCCCAACCCCCAAAGCCCCCAGCGAAACCTCAGCGTGCAACGACAGTTCCATTCTCTCTCTGTGCCTTACCATGTGCTACTGCCCCCAACTCCTACCTCTCAAGATGTGGTTCAGACACAGTTCCCCCTCCCTGGGTACCCCCAGTCCCCCAGGCTGAGACTTTCTCAAGATGAGCACTCCAGGACAGTCCAGGGAGTGTTTGTGGGAAAGAATGGAAGAGGCAGCAACAGACAGAAAACATCAAAATCCACAGAATCTCAATCACCTGCCTGGGCACTTGCACACAGTGGCAAAACAGGAACACACCTGTTCAACACCTACTGCCATACAGCACACAAAACTCAGGTCCACAGTCACATAGCCTCAAGAACACACAGCTGCAGCTCCACATCGCTGCCAGATCCAGACCCGACCTCAGGTGAGCAGGAACCCAGCAGAACCCAGCAGTACTACCTGCCCTTCGCACAAGCTGAACAGTCCAGGCTGGGTACAGGGGCGAACCCTGTCCACCACTGACTTCAGCCAACGCCAAACTGATCAGCCCACCTTTGTGCCAAATACATACAGGCCTGTAACAGGGACAGGGTTGGCTGGCTTTCCCCATGCCTCTGTCCTTGTGTCCAGCACAGCGGGTCCCTCTCTGGCACATACCTTCAAGCACTGAGAGCTTGGCACTGGTGTTAATCTCCCCCAGGCTGTTGGTGGCCGTGCACTCATAGATGGCTTCGTCCCGTTGCACTCGCAATGGCTGGATCCGCAGCACGGACCCTGCCCCGTCATCAAACTCAATGACCTGTCAGAGGACACAAGTGCTGTCACAGCCCACTTAGGATATGGGAGCCCACTCAGCCAGCTGTCCTCTTCCCCCAGAAGGCCCATGGAGAGGTGTGGGACTAGATCTCAGAGCAGACAGACCCTGAGTCCTGCCTGCCCCTTCCCATGGAGGCCGCACCTCGAAGCGCTGGGAGCTGACTTTCTTTCCCTTCTTCATCCACGTGATGCGCGGCTTGGGTTCCCCTGTGGCCTGGCACACGAAGGAAGCCACACCTCCCGACAGCCCTGTCTGGTCCTCAGGGACCTTAACGAACACAGGTTTGCCTATAAGAGAGAGGGAGACACCAACTCATTAGGGTTTGGCCACTACCGGTATGGCCAGAAGTGCAGGTGGCAGGTAGTCCCTGGGGAAGACAGTGGGAGGGCCCCAACTCAGAGGGATTTCCAGGGAAACCAGTAACAATCCCTAGCCCTGCATAAGGCTCCATGTGCCAGGTGCTGATGCGAGAAACCAGACACTCCACGTTGGGAGGTCACGCTTCTGTTTTGGACCCTCACCCACTCCCAGCTCTAGGGAGAAGCATTCTGGAGACTGCCCCTCCCCCAGCGCTCTCCTTCTGGGGATGGCACCTCCAGCCACCCCCAGGCTCCAGCCAGAAACTGTGCCTCCTCCTCTCCCTGGCCCCCACATACCAGTGGGCCCCAAAGGCCCAGACATTCCAGCTTCTAAGTATCGCTGGATGCCTTCCCAGGTGAATGCTTTCCTGTAAGCCCGCCCCTCCCTGCTGTTACTGCCTCCCAACAGGCTGGACAGACTGCTCCCCAGGGTCCCCCACACACTGGGAGGTAGGGGAGGGGTCTAGTCTCTGTGCAGCCACACACCCACATCACCTTGGCACACACCCTGGGGCCAGCCCACAGCACACCTCCCTGTGAATACCGCTGCCCAGGGTCACAGAACCAAAGAAATCTGGCTCATGAAGATGTGGCAACGCCTCGTTAGCCCTGACAGCAGATCCATGTCCTATTAATCAGGCCAATGAACAGCTCTAGAAGGACTAACACCGTGAGGAATGACCTTTCGGACCACCTGCCTGGTGCCCATGCGCCTGGGGCCCAGGCTGCACCCTGGCACAGAAATTCAGCTCTCTGCTGGGCAGGGACTCTTATTCCCTTCTCTGTCCCCAGTAGTCCCACCTGTGAGGCTCAGGTCACTTGTCTAAAGTCGTAGAGCCACTGAGAGGCATATCTGAAATTGAATTCAAGCTGTCTGAGGCTAAAATACCTGGCACAAAACAGCTCACATGGGATCAGGAGGAGCGGGCCCTTGTCAGGAGCAGGGTCGTGGCTGATGCCAGGCCATGGAATGAGCAGGAGGTGAGGAAGTATAGGATGGCACAGGGGCCTGCATGTGGAGCTGGGACTTGGGAGGAAATAAAGGCTGCAGGGAGGCCTGTACATGTTTTTGGAAAGATTTATTTACTTAAAATCAGTTACAGAGACAAAGGGAGACACAGATCTTCAGTTCACTCCCCAGGTGGCTGTAACAGCCCGGGTTGAGCCAAGCCAAAGCCAGGAGCTTCATCTGGGTCCCAAATGTGGGTGCAGGGGTACAGCACTTGGGCCACCTGCTGCTGCTTTTCCCAGGCCATCAGCAGGCAGCCCGGAACCGGTGTTCCTATGAGGATTTGGTGCCACTGCGCTTTTTGCCCTCTCTTAAAGATGTACGAATGATTCAATACAGGTGTGGACACATAGATTAAGACACTGCCCAGAATGCCAGCATTCCACTCCCCACTTTTGATCTAATTCTCTGCTACTGTAACAGAAAAGCAGTGGAACAAGGCCCATATGCCAGGGGAGCCAGGGCACGGAGGATATCGGGGGCAGTCTTGGTGAGGAGCACGGGCCGGGGGAAGAGGGCTCTGGTAAGCCCAGAAAATGAGCACATCCCTCCCTCCATACCTTCTGAAAGAAGTGCAGGCCTTAGCAGGGTGCAGCTGTCTACACAGCCCATTCTGTGGCTATTCCTCTGAGGGGAGGTGGAGGGGGCTGCACTCCTCCCCCACAGACACCCTCACCCTCTGCCCCACACCTGTAGACTTGGTGAACAGCTCCTGCTCTCCTTCTATGCGGGAGATACCATCTCCGCGGCTGCACGCTATGCTCATACTCCGGCCTCCAATCTCACTTCTGCCACCAGCCAGCTCCCTCCTGATCCGAGCCCTCCAGGTCTACCCCAGCCACTCTCCTCTGGGATGCCCTGCACAAAGCATGGTTCCCTGTGACCTCCGGGCCTTTGCACAGTTGCTTGTCTGGCTGAGAACTTAAGCTAAGTCTACACCCACTAACTCTTACTCACTTTCCCTTCTCAAGGTAAACATCATCGGTTCAAAAACCCTCCCTGGATCCCTTGGCTGCCCCACCCCACACTGACTCAGTCCCGGCTCTGAGCTCTCTGGGAACGCCCTCTGCCAACCAACCACACAGCTGCTGGCAAAGTGTTAGGGAGGTGAGTGAGGTAATAACTCGTGCTCACAGCTTATGACACGCACGTGCGTGTGTGTGTGGGGTGGTATTATTTTTTCTACACTTTTGGGGTCTGCTTTTCTGCCTTTAACACCCGCAGCAAGGGGGAGACACCTGCCAGTCTTCTTTCTTACTGGGTTCCGGGGTGGCCCAGGTGCAGGCACATAAGGGTGCCAAAGGTGGAGACTGCGGCTGCATGCTTTCTCTCTCTCACACACACACACCATGGGGGAGGGAAATTTTGGGAAGAAAGTCCCGGCCCCCGCAAGTCCTGCCTCAACACGTTGGCTACCCGCCCCAAGCCAGAGGCTAGAACCTGCTGAACCAGAATGGCCAGGCGGACGAGTGAGCCTGGAGGCGGGGCGGGGCGGGGCTTCTAGGCCAAACAAAGAGCCCAGAAGCCCGGGGGAGGGAAGGTAGGTGTGGGTCAGGATGGCTGCCCAGGGCAAAGCCTGAGGAGGCTGGAGGCTGGAAGGTGCCCAAGGCCAGGGGGTGGGGGGTTGCTGTGGGGGCAGAACACGACATACTCTTCTCCCCAGCGCGCCTGCCCTGCCCCCCTCCCAGCAGTGCAGCCCGGAGGCCGAGCCAGAGGGCTCCCACCCTACTCCAGCCTCTCTGGAATCCATCACAGGGTGCCCCACACAGCTTGTTCACCAAGGATCTTGGGGAGCACAGGTCAGACACACTCTCCTGGCTCTTGTCCTTCACCCTGCTCCTCAGACCTTTTCCTCTAACTTCACCTCTGCAGCCTCCCCACCTTTGTACTCTTGCAAAGAAGCATTTCTTGCGTACCTTGTCCAGGCCAAGGAGTATACATCTCCATAGTCTTGGCCACCACCCGTGTAGGCCCTGACCATCCAGGCTCCTCACCTTCGGGCCTTGGCTGGCAGGGTGGGAGCAAGTGGCCTGGGAAAGGAACTGTGGTCCTGGGCCCTCAGGGTGTCGGGGCAGAGCATGCCTCTGGAGAGGGCTGCAGGGTCCAGCCCAGGGAAGTCCAACTGGGCCATCTCCAAACCTCCTCCCTGGAGAGCCTGACTGCTATTTTGTGTGGAGTAGGTGCACACATACACACAAGCAATTCACGGCAGCAGGGAGCAGACACAGGGCCGCAAGGGACAGTGGGGCGGTGGGAGGAGCTCCTGGAAAGGTGGCTTTCCAAGTACTGGGCCATCTGATGAGCTGCGAGTGCATTAAAGCACTCCAGTGACTTCCCCTGGAAAGAGAGCAGTTTAGACATGACCAGTTCCAGAGGACACAAGATGCCATCTGTGTCCCAAGGTGAGCGCCTGGCTGTGGCCCTTAAGAAGGAGTACCTGCCAGGTGCCAGGTGCCTCATTCACATGACCTCAGTCAACCTCTCCAGATGGGGGTGACTACTTGCAATTGCACAATAGGAAAACAGGTCCAGAAAGAGAGGAAAGCACTGTGTGTGCCGGAAGTTCCACAGAGAGGGCAGAGTCTAGCTCAGCCAGTCCTAGGCTTGAGGGGGAGGGCAAGGCAGAGCCATGTGTGTGGTGCCTGTCACCCTCTGCAGGCCTCTTCCACCCAGCACTAAGTACTTTGCTCTGGGCTCCCAGGGCTCAAAGCAATCGGAGCCACAACCAGGGCCCCACTCACACCTCAGCCTGCCTCCTGCCTGAGCCTTGCTGACTGGGGGTTCTGGTGGCTCCCCTGCACCCCTCTCCAATTCCCAGCTCACCTCACTGTGCCACAGCACCCCCACAAACACATGCTCATGTATCCTTCAACCTCCGTCTTTGAGGGAGCCCCGCACTTTCCCTTCCCAGGATGCTGAGGTCTCTGCTTTTGTTCCAGTGCCACCAAACTTGCCCATGGGCCTGGACTATTCCAGTCTAAGCACCTGGCTCGGGACCAGGTCTGGCCTCTCAGCCTCCACTCCCATGAAACCACAGAGCTGGGGGCTGCCGAGCAGGGCTCCAGCCCCGTGTGTATGCCCAGGTCTCCACCAGAGCTGACTCGGCACTGCCACTGGGCCTCTGGGCTAACTCTTGGCAGCTGCTTCTCCACCCCCTTCCCTCTGCTCCCTTCCGAGGCCAGGGCCCCCATTCATTTGTCTCGTTAAGAGGCCTATAGAAACACATTTGTCCGCTCTGCGCTCCACTGCTCTGGTCGTCAATTCTCTGGGGCGCCCGCCCTACCTTCTGCAGCAGCCTAGCCTGTCTGCATCTGGCCACTTGCCTCTGGCAATGAGTACCCCACACTCAGCCCAAGCTTGACCTCGGCAAAGGGACACATCCAAAAAAGTGTGTTCTATTTGAGGTAGGTCTTGAGGCTGGGTCACCAGCCCCCCAGTAAGCCCAGCCTCTGCCTCAAGGCCCGTCGTCTGGGACATCTGAACCCCTCACCTTGCCGAGAGGGGGATTTCAGTGTCTGCAGATGGTTCTGGTTCTACTCTTGAGACCCCAGCTCTGTGTTTCGTGTTTTGGCCACATGGTTGCAATGCTGGTTAAGATACCTGCATCTCACTCACATTCAAGCCATCAGCCCTGGCTCTGACTCTGGATTCCTGGAATGCAGACCCCGGGAGGCAGCAGGTGATGGTTCAAATCCTTAGGCTGCTGCTGCCCATATGGAAATCCTACATTGAGTTCCTGACTCCCAGCTCTGGCCCCACCCAGTTCCAGATGTTGCAGGTATTTGAGGGAGAGAACAGTGGATGGTGACTATTTCCCTTTCTCAAGGAAAAAGAAAAAAAATCCTTTGGTGTTTGGTCCCCAAGGAGCCAGCAGGAGGTTCCTATAGAAACTGCTCCATCTGGGCCTGGGGCCGTGGCCTAGTGGCTAAACTCATCGCCTTGCATGTGCCGGGATCCCATATGGGCACCGAATCTAATCCCAGTGGCCCGCTTCCCATCCAGCTCCCTGCTTGTGGCCTGGGAAAGCAGTAGAGGACGGCCCAAAGCCTTGGGACCCTGCACCCGTGTGGGAGACCCAAGAGCTCTTGGCTCCTGGCTTCGGATCAGCACAGTTCTGGCTGTTGCGGTCATTTTGGGATTGAATCATGGGACAGAAGATCTTCCTCTCTGTCTCTCCTCCTCTCTGTATATCTGATTTTGCAATAAAAAATAAATCTTAAATTAAAAAAAAGAAACTGCTCCATCTTCTCCCTACCTGTGCATTCTGGGGGTCCAGGTCTGTGCCCCATTACCTTACCTACTACCTAGTCCAGCCCTAAGCTGGACAATGGCCTGGCCCCTTCCTTGCCAGTCAGGTGAGGTGATGGAGCTGACACAGCCACAGCCGCACACATGAAGGAAGTGATGGCACAGGGAGCAGGCAGGACTTGGTCAGGTGAGAAATGTGGGGACGAAAGTAAAGGCCTGGCTAGAGCACAGCGTGTAAGCGTCTGGGAAAGACGGCATGGCAGGGGCAGCTGAGGGTGACAGTGCAGCATGAAGCTGCCTTTTGTGTGCCTGGGAGGCTGTTTATTGGAGAGGTAGAGATGGTGCAGAAAGAGAGAAGTGGCCACGGGAGAAAGCTCCCATCTGCTGGTTCACTTGCCAGGTGCCTGCAATGCAAGTGGAAGACAGGAGTCAGGGATGCAGTCCAGGACTCGCATGTGGGTGGCAGGAACCCAACCACTTGAGCCACCACTGCTGTTTCCCGGAGGGTGCGTCAGCAGGAGGCCGGAGTCAAGGCTGGGTACCGGGCCCAGGCACTCAACGTGGGCTGCGGGTGCCTTAACCGCTAGGCTGACTGCCGCTGAAGGAAGACACAGACAGTGACTTGCTAACACAGAACGCACAGGATCTGCAGGGAACAGGAGTGAGGGACGAGAAGAGTTTAGGGTGAGGAGCGGAGTTTTCCCTTGGCAACGCGACTCTGGGATAGAGAACTGATAATGAGAGAAGACACTGGAGACAGAAGCCCTTCAGGAGGCTGTGGCATGTTCCAGCCTGAACCAGAGCTGAGGGTGGCGGAGGGAAGTGCATGCATTCTAGAGATATTCACAAGGTAAAAGTAATGGAATGCGGTGATGGATGAGATGTGGGAGAGGACAGCAAGCAAGGAGGAGGCCCAAGCTCCTGACCTGGGTGACCAGGTGGGTGGGAATGCCAGGACAGTGAGAACGCAGGGACACTTGGGGTAGTGCTGGGTGGGGCAGGGATGCTTCCCATCAAAGATGCCCTAAGGGTGTCCAGAGGTTGGGGGGAGAGGGCAGTTCACACTGAGCACACCTGGCAAGCCTCCCTTCCAGCAGGGCAGGCCTGGTTTCTCAGCCCCATGCAGGCTCAAGCTCTCTCCCGTCAGCCTGGAGACCACCCCCAACCCTTACGGGGACCCCCTCAGTTCTTCCCTTGTGGCATCTCAGGCTCTACATGTCCCTTCCCCACCACCACTCCTCCTACTCTTTCCCCTTGTCCTTCTAGCCCCACCTAGGGCCAGCAATGGGGAGGACAAAGGGCGGCCCTCCTGTCCCACCCCCTCCAGGACTGGTTTCTGAATAATTAATGAGCCATTAGTAGAAAGAGCTCTGATAGGGGCAAGTGGAGGGGAGCCAGGTCCAGAGACTTGGAGCGGGTGGGGTCTTTGTGGTCAGATGACCCACCTCCCCTTGGCCACAGACCAACTCCAGGGCTCTGGACAGGCTGGGAACAGTCCCTTCCCCCAGGGACCTGGGCTCCGACCTCGCCCCTCCCCCCAGCCCTCTTATTGGCTAAGTCTGCCCCGGCTCCGCCTCCCACCAGTAACCAAGCAGTGGTAACCATGGTGACAGGGCGGGCTGCGGCCAGTCTAGAAGTGCCAGGCAGGGGGAAGGGCAGCAAGAAAGGGACCAAAGTTCGGAGTTGGATCTGGGTAGGGGACAATTCCACCCATCGTCAACATACACACACACACACACACACAGAGGCTGGGCTTCAGCCTTCTGCAGGGTGAGCACAATCCTCCCCCACGGTATCCAGGCCGAAGGGGCTCTGGAGGGGAGAGGAACATTCTGCCTTGAAGGTCCCCAGGGCCCCTCCCTGTGTGTGCTGCTTCCCCTGCTCCAGTTCCTGTCTCACTCTGCTCCTCCTGCACACTTCTGCCCCAGCGGACAGAGCACACGCCTGAGCACGTCATTACAAAGACCACGTGATGCTAAGACACGTCTCACCCCAACCCCATGCAGCAGGGTCACGCTCAGTCATGCTCTATCCTGCTGTGCGGAATGGCACACACAGGCACTGCTCCTAAGTCACAGCGGGGTCAGGCTAGTCCTTGTGACAGGGGACGTCTCCAAGGGTGGAGACATCTCTCTAGGATACAATGGACAGGGGCATCTTTCAATGGTCCTGTTCCCAACCCAGGGTCCTGCTGGGAGGAATGCCAGCCGCCTTTCGGCCTGGGAGCACTGCATCTGAAGGTGTCATACTTACTGTCCCCATGGGCACCTGCCACCAAACCAAGCATCACAAGTGCGGGTACCAGGGGCACCATCGTCCTCCCTGGGGCTGGGTCAGGGCCCATCCAGGGCTCCAGCTGCTCTGTCAGCCACAGCCCAGGACAATCAACCTGGAATAGAGAAAAGGGCAGGGTCAGTGTGCTGGTATCTACCCACCAGGAGCCCTACTGGGCATGCATGACACCTCCTAGCCCATCCAGAGACCAGTGCCTAAAGACTGCCCCCTCTCCTTAAACCAGCACTGAGAACCCAGACCTTCTGATTCCTGAGATCACTCAGGCCCCTACTGAATGTCTAATGCCCACTAGGGCAACCAGGGGCCATCCTGCAGGGAGTTCTCGAACCAGGAGGTACAGCCCACACCTTGAACCTCTAATTCTCTCCCTTCATGGGGCCAGAGACACACAGGTGGGGACAGACAGACTGAACAAAGGCAACACAGAGACAGGCAGCAGTGAGGTGCTAGGCAGACACACACAGGCCAGGGACCCTGGGTGTCTGGGGGCATGCTGGTGCCCCTCCCAAGAACACAGGCTCATTAGCAACAGCCAGCTCCAGGAAGCAGGGGCTTGAAGCCAAAGCCACAGCCCGTCAGGGCTCGCCAGGGCATGCTCTCCACAGGCTGCGGCTGTCCCACCCAGCCACCCACCATCCTACTGATTCCCATGACACCTTCCAACCCCAAAGAAACCACGGCAGGTCTTAGTGGCTGAGACTGGGAGTTCTGGACCCTCACCTCTAACCTCCCTTCCTCCTCTGACATTGTCTTGGAAGCCTAGGGCAGGACAAAGGTGGGGAATGGAGGAAGAGAGCCACAGAGAGCAGGGGTTGGGGCAGGAGGCTGTGCTGGGCAAAGACTGGGGGCCAGGGGAAGGCTTCCGTCCTCTGCTCACATAGTTCCTCACCCTGGAGTGCCCATTCCACTCTGCAGCACCTGCATGAAGCCCCTGGCCACATCGTAGTTACACATGGGCTGATGTCTCAGGGCAGCCTCCTTGGCGAGCCCCCATAGGGCCTCTCTCTCATGTCCCTAGCCTGGGAACTGCAGGGCTAAGCAGTGCCCACCAGCTCTGACCTTACCTTGTTTTGGGCAAGGGGTTGGCACACAGACAATCCCTCATTAATGCTCTGCCAACACCACAGGGCAACCTGGGGGAATGGGGGATGACACACACAGCTGGGGGCCCCTGGGGCACCTGCAGACTGGGGGGTGGGGGAGCTGTGATTAGATCCAACTGCTTGCTGGTCTAGAGCAATAGGGCAAGCTGTGAATTGACAGGGTGACAAGGTTCAAAGGTTAGCTCTAGTCCTTCCTGGAACTTGAACCCTTCTTTCCACTGGGACAGTCAAAGGTCATAAGGTCAGAGGGCAGCAAATGAGCAGAGATACTAGACAAGGCTGAAGATAAAGGTGGAAGAATGGGAGGTGTCCCCTGTCCCAGGACCTTGCCAAAGATCCGAGACAAGCTGAGCAGCACAAGCAGAAGGAACGAAGCGGCCTGTGGCAGGATGGGGAACAGCCTTGTTCACCTCAAGCCCAAAGTTCTTCTCAGTGATCCCACAGTTCAGGTGGCCAAGGCAAGGGTGGGGCACACAGCCAGAGGTCACACACCACAAAGGCCCTGTGTGGACTTGGTCCTCACAGCTAACAGGGGATTCCATTGCCCTGCAGCTGTCAGATGGTGAGCTCTCTGGTCAGGTCCTTCTTGACCCGCTTCTGGTCCCCTGCACCAGTCCATGGGTTTATAATGTAACAGCATGTCACACTGAAGGACAGTGGCAAAGTTGCTTCCTCTGGTGCCCATGCAGTGTGGCAACATAAAATTGACCACTCCAGGTACAAGCATTCCAGGCAGGTGACACCATGGGGCAATGTCACAGGGAAAATAGGCCCTTTGGCGTGAGGATCCCCAGGGGATGACGCTAGAAATCAGACAATGTTGGGGAGGTATGCAGGCACATCACAGCCATGGCACACACCCTTCCAGAGCCCGCATCCCCCATGTGGGCAAAGCAGACCCTCCGATATGTGTGGATACCATGGAGGGGAAGCTGCCCGAGAAGGGGACAGAGGAGTACAACCCCCAGCACACTACCATGGAGGTTAACTCTCCACAACAGGTGGGGGTCAGTCCCGGAAACTGATGCTAAAAGGGTGTGTGTCATCGGCCTAGCCCTCACGAAATGCCCACACTCATGTGGAGGATGGGCACTGTAGTACAATAAGTTAAACTGCTGCCTGCCACTCTGGCATCCCATGTCGGTGCTTGTTCGTGTTCCAGCTGCTCCACTTCCTATCCAGTCCCTACTAAGCAGGACCTGACTCCCTGGCCCTGCAGCCCTGCGGCTGCCACAGTGGTTCCCCTGAAAAGCTCCAGAAGATGACCCAAGTGCTTCGGCCTCTGCCACACATGTAGGAGACTTGGATGAAGCTTCTGGCTTCTGGCTCGCCCAGTGCTGGCTGTGACAGCCATCTAGGGAGTACACCAGCAGATAGATCTGTCTCTCCCTCTGTCTGTTACTCTTTTGAAATAAGTAAATAAATCCTTGGGGGAAAAAAAAAAGATATCCATGTGGCACAATCCTGGATGAGACCAACCATGGAAGCCACAGAATCTGCATTTCTAATGCCACCATCCTTGGCATGGCAGACAAGTGGGGCCCCTGTCCCGAAAGCAGGACCCCCCGAAAGCTGACCACAGGGACACCCCTCTGGAGGTACAGAAACCCAGGCAGTCACAAGGACGAGGAGACGCCATGAGGAACACCCCACAAACTGCTGGGGAATTACCCTCGCAGCCGCAAGGCTGCAGAGCCGGGACCTCGCCCTCCTGCCCTCCCTCCCTCCTTCCCTGGCTCCTGGCATGGGCAAGGCGCCTCCTGCCAGACTGTGGGCACAGAGCCTGCCCCTGTGTCAGGCGGTTCAGGCCACTCCCAGCTCTCAAGGCCTCCCTCGTCAGAGCAGCCGGATGCCCAGGCCTGACCTGAGCGCTGCACTGGCGCCCTTCCCCATCTGCTCCCAGGGTCACCTGTGGGGAGGAAGCAGGCAGGAAGCAGTGAGAAAGGGCTGCCTTTAGGGTGACTGTACCGTGGCCCCAGGCCGGCAGTGCTCAGGCCAGCATGTCCACCCTGCCAGCAGGGCTGGGAGCGTCCAGGCTTTCAACAAGCAAGATACAAACCAGGCCCGGATACCACAGCCCTGGCGCTGCCTTTGTCCTGGGCTGCAGCTCCCCAGATCTGAGGCAGGAAGGCCCTGGTGCTCCATGTGAGGTTCCGGAGTCCAACTGCGGGGCAGGGTCTCCCCAAGTGAAACAGCTCTGTCTATCCCTCCTCTACATGGGTATGAAGTGGACAACTGCCCTTTCTTGGGAGGAACTGTCCTTTCTTCTCCAATTCTGTCCTTGGTGCTAAAATGTCCTCTCTCATATGAAACGATGGGCAGAGCAAAGGGTTGTTATTTTAATAATGTCCTTACTTAGCAAAAAAAAAAAAAAAAAAAAACCTGCCAACCCTATGTCTGGCCCCCAAGTCCTTTTGGAAACAGAACTGACTTGTGAAACCAGAGAGCCTGGGAATCCCAGCTTGGAGAGAAAATGAAGCAGCAGGCACCACAACAAACCACGAACTCGCATACAAGCGTCACAGAAAATGCGTGTTTCAGAGGCGGTGCCACCACCACGCGGCCCATCCGAGTCACCCCTGCTGGTCTCAGACAGGGCCAGAGAGGCATGCAATGCTAGAGATGGTGGGGGGCAGGAGGGAGCGGGCTGGCAAAGGGGATGCGTTCCAGCTGAGGTCATCCTTAGACCCCTTCATGAATATGCAAACACAGACTGGTTTGTTTCCCTTGGGCACGCGCTACTATTCACAAATATTAATTAGTCTCCAAATACCACCTGTTAACTAAACCTCAAATCCCCTTGGCTTCCCCAGGCCAGGACTCCAGTTTCCAGGAGGCTGAGGCCCAAAAAAGGACACAGGCAGCAGGGGTAGCAGCCCGGCTGGCCAGTTCGGTGCTCGGGCTACGCAGAAGGTCTGCTCGGCAGAGAGCCTTGGAGCCGCTCATCTTGCGAGCCACAGGCAGCTAACCAAGCCCTTTTGTCATGTCCTGGACAGTTCACCGCGTGGCACTGCAGCAGCGGCCGCGGAGACGGAAGCAGGCCTTGTTACACTTGGGAAGGGAAAACCGACACACTTCCAGCTCTCACCAAACCAACCACCGGATTACAACAGGAATAAATCACGGCCTGGGTCGGGACCCCCACCCCAGAGAGGGAGGCAGCTGGCAGGGTAGGGCCGGCACTGCTTCCCTCTAGCCAACCTGCGGGAACAGGGACATACAGGCAACACCCAGTCCTAACTCCCCACTGCTCTCTCGGCCCCCCGCCCCCCCTTCCCACAGCTTTGACACTCACACCCTCGTGTCCTTGCTTAGGGGTGCAGCCCTCCCCTGGCCTGGGGGGCTGGGATTAACACTAGCCATGTGGTTTCTGCGGCTGCAGCCCCTGTCACTAATTCACCCTCCAGAGACCAGCTGGAAATGCTTACCCCCCACACAAGTTCCCAGGCCAGCCCTCCCCAGGTGACACAGGACAACACCCAGAGACACCTGTGATTGTCAAGTCTGGGGATGAGGGGCACTGCTGGCATCTTGTGCGTATAAATCGAGGCTGCTGTTGGACATCCTGGGACTGCAAGCACTCCTGGTCCCCCCAAAACAAAGCACCATCCAGTCTGAGAGGTCAGCAGGATGGATGCTTCAGCTGATTCGGCCTCCATGCGACTAGCCCCAATGAGCATCCAAGGCAGCCCAAACCTGCCTCAACTCAAGAAGACTCTGGACTTCACAGTCACTTCTCCTTGGCCCCACAGCAGCTTGGAACATGTGTGACCTACAGCTTTCCAGAAACGCCATCAGTACCTGCCTCCCCGGAGGGCACAGGGTTCTCCTCGGAAACCCCTCTTGTGGTGAGAACAGGCCCTCATCCGCATACAGAAAGGGCAAGCTGCCTTTCTGACTACTACACCTGTGACCAGCCCTTCCCAGCTGGTCCCGACATAGCCTCCACGCCCACCTCACCAGCACAGAGCCCCGGTCACCAGCAGGCACTCGGCACTCCGGACCTGCTCATTTCCCCATTCCCTGCCTGCATCAGCCTCACTGCCTCCGTGGCCGCCTTCTTTCAGCCACAAGAACTGATGACAAGACAATTGTGGGCTCTATTCCTAAGGAGTTCAGAGAGCAAGCAGGTCTCTGGAGCTCTCAGTTCAGGATAGCCCAAGCAGAATGCACTGTCTCCAGGGCCAGTGTTGTGGAGCAGCCGGTTATGCCACCACTTGCAATACCAGCAGTGCCGGTTCAGATCCTGGATGCTCTGCTTCCGATCCAGTTTCCTGATAACATGCCTGGGAGGTAACAGGTGGTGGTTCAGGTATTTGGGCCTCTGGCTACTGACAAAGGAGACCAGGATGGAGTTCCTGGCCTTCTAGCTTCAGCCTGGTACAAGCCTGGCTTATGTGGCCATTTGGGAAGTGAACCAGCAGATGGAATCTATTTCTGTGTGTCACCCTGTCTTTGAAATAAACAAATAAGCCAACCTTAAAAAAAGACAGGGGCTGATGTGACGGCATGGACTGCTAGTCCTCTGTCTCGGGTACCGGCATCCCCCGGGGCACCGGTTTGAGTCCTGGCTGCTCTACCTCTGTTCCAGCTCACTGCTGATAGCCCAGAAAAGCAGCCGAGGAAAGCCCAAGTCTTGGGGTCCTGCAGCCCTGTAGGAGATCTGGAAGAAGTTCCTGGCTCCTAGTCTCTGATCAGCCCAGCCCTGGCCACTGTGATCATCTGGGGAATGAACCAGCAGATGGGAGCTCTCTTTATCTGTCTCTCCCTCTTTTCGAAGTAAAATAAATCAATCTTAAAAAAAAAAAAAGGAAAAACAACTCAGTCTCCCTCAGTTATACTCTTTCCTTGGGGTCGCCAGGACACAGCCAGCTGGTAAGTCTGAAAGGCCGGGAGCGTGGAGAAGCCTTCATCTCTTCTGCTTCTTCCATGGGGCTTCTTGCTTCCAGTCATTCCTTTCCAACCAAGTGCACAAACCAACACAAGGCTGCACTCTGAGCATGCCCACCAGATGCACTTGGCTTGCCATTTTACACCCCACCCCTTCCAGTAAGCCCTCAAAGTCCCATGAGTGAACAGAGAGCCAAATAGACCGGAAGGTGTGGACCTGGCTTCTCCGGGTAGTGACTGTATTACCCCCAGGAAAATGGGACCTTCACCCGACACCCAAGGCTCACAACACTGACTCTCCAGCCCCACTCTCTGCACGTCTAACAGGGAAGGGTCACAGACCTTGTGGGTACCCTGCGCCTATCACATTCTACGGTCAACATGGACAGTCTTTGTTATGGAAGCCCACTGAGAGGCCAGGCCAAGGGATGCTCACGTAGTCCCGAGCTGACCTGGAAAGCCTGTTTCACACTTGCGGCAGCTGACTGCATGTCTTTCCCCACCCACAGACATGGTCGGAAGCCGCGCGCTGGGCTCAACACTCTGCCCTCTCCTGCCCCAGATGCAACCTCCCCTCCCCTCACAGCACTCAGATCTGACCCATTTGCTTCTCCACTGCTCTCAACCCCAGGTACCCTGGATGGTCTCACAACCCTGTGGACTACTGCATGGCTTGCCACAGCCCCTGCTGAGGCCACAGTGTGGCCAGGGCATGTTCACTGGGTCCTCACTTACTCACACGATCACTCCTGGGTGCTGCGGCTTACACTCCTTCCTGGGCAGAGAGCACAGGATGCAAACGCATCCAGCTTTTCATAGCAGGGCATGTACTGACGCAGACCATCAAAACACGCTGCTCATGCAGAAAAACAGAACCACTGGACAAGACAAATGACATTCAGCAAAACACCCATCTTTTTTCACTTCTCTCACTCATCTGACACTCCTTGAACACCTGCCATGTGCCATGCAAACAGCTGCAAGCATCCAGACCAAGTCCCTGACTTCAGCACTTGAACGTGCGTCCCAGGTCCTCAGCATGACCCTGGAGCCCTGGCAGAGGCGGTCCCACCCACCTCTGTGGTCCCAGATGCCCAAGCTCTCCTCCCACACAAACTTTCTCTTCAAACACGCCCAACTTCCTCCTGCCTGTCAACCCTGCCTGTGCAGCCTGGATCGGGCTCCCCGTGCTGTTTCTGCCAATCGCTGCCGGGATCTCGGCTCCCATGGCACTTGCCCAGGGAAGCCTCGGGTGAGGTCTGAGACACCAGGCCCGCACCTTGGAGCTGTGACAGCAAATGCGATGATCCATTTGTATCTGTCAACAATCACTGAATCACTCAACCTGGCCCGGGGCACGAGCTGTGCCTGCCCGACGCGGCTCCGCACCCCTGGCACCCGGCAGAGAGCCCGGCGCACAGTAGGCATTCGGTCAGCACACGCCAAATGAGGGGATGAGTCTGTGAATGAGTTCAGAGAACAGCGCCCAGCCTGGAGGAACACTCTCCCAGTGGACGGATGTGCCAGTTTCCAAAGCAGCCTGGGAAGCAATGTTTATTTTTGACTTTCTGTTTCTCTGTAATTTTTAAAATGAAAGAGTGCCTGTGGATGCCTCCTCCTCTGGCACACACGGTGGCAGGGCCAGCCCCTTTTTTCTAGAACCATTACTGAGCCCGCAACGGCTGCACACTGTCCTGGGTGGGGCAGAGCCTTGTCATATCCACACCCAAACTGTCTCAGCCCCTCCTCACAACAGCTCAGCCTGCCACCTCTACTGGTGCCCCCTGGCCCAACCCCCAGCCCCTACACGTAACAAAGCACAGGGAGCTGGGAATATCCTCACAGATCCGACCGACCCTCCTCGCTTCTGCACGTGGACACTGCTGTCTGAGACTGACCACGTGTGCCAAAAAGGAGGTGTCCTCACCAGCTCTGAAGGCCATCCCAACCAACCTGACCAGGACCATCCCCTATGACCCTGTTGGCAGAACTGCCAGCCCCTAGGGCCTCAAGAAGCCCAAATTTCCAGAGCCCAATGTTCCCCAGCACACAGGCTGCCTGGCAGGTCTGGCCAGACTAACCAGCTTCTGAGTCCCAAATGCCAAGACAATGCCCACTAGGCCTCCCAGAGCTGGCAGGAGGCTTCTGGCTCCATGTTGTCTCTGGGACCCTAGGGCATGGTCCACCTTGGTTGTCTCTGGGACCCTAGGGCATGGCCCACCTTGCGGTAGAGAAGGTCCCTCACACAGGCCAGCTCAGCAGCTCTGGTCTCCTGCTTGTGGACCGAGAGGCACTGCCTCCAACAAGAGACACACAAGGAAAGAGTTATGCACCCCAGATGGAGAGCAGGCAGATCCAAGAACAGACTCAACCCACCCTGGACCCTGCACCTGGCAAAGACCCTGAGATACAGAGACAGCACCTTGACCTTACCAATCCAAGATGAGAGTGGCCCCAGATGGACTAGCTGGGCAGTTGACTAGCCCTTCAGATTCCCACTGCAACTAGGACCACAGATACGCCCCAGGCTAATGCTGGTGAGCACACCCAGAGGTCAACTAGAAAACTCTATGCAAAAGGGCTGACTGACACAGGATCCAAGTCAGATAGGGCCAGTGTTGTGGGGCAGGAGGCTGAACTGCTTGCTGCATGCAATGCCAGAATTCCACATGGGAGGGTTGGTTCCAGTTCTGGCTGCTCTGCTTCCAGCCCAGCTTCCCACAACGTGCCCAGGAAGGCAGGCATAAGATAGTCCACGTACTTGGAGCCTGGCCACCCATGCAGGTGAGCAGGATGGAGTTCCCAGCCTCAGGCTGACCCAGATGTGGCTGTTGGCAGCCAGCAGGGGAGTAAACCAGCAGACAAAAAGATTTCTTGCTGTGTTCTCCCTTTCACTTTATCACTCTGCCATTCAAAAAAAAAAAAAAAAAAAAATCAATAAATAAATCTTAAGGAAAAAAGCCCCAGAAGGGATGAAGCTGACAGCCAGCCACATCCCAGGCCCCAGATCAGGCCAATCAGCGGCCAGCCTCCAGCGGCGCTCTTTGTCATCTGCTAGGCATGAAACTTGGCTGGCAGCAAGGCCAGGAGCAAGTCGAGGACTTGACACTACTGCACACCGAGTAGCCCCCGGGCAGCCTCAACAGCTGGTGCCTCTGGACCCTGAAGGCCAGAATCAGGGGAAGTATACAGGACCCAGGCAGGGAGAGAGGAAATGGGAAACTAAGCACCTCAAGGCTTCCTCCTCTTAGAATTCCATTCCTGGGCCCCTAGTGTCCTAACAGGTTAAGTCGCCCCCTGCAAACCCAGCATCTCACATAGGCACAACCCCATACGAGTGCTGGTTTGAGTCCCAGCTGCTCCACTTCTGATTAGGCTCCCTGCTAATGCTTTTGGGAAGCAGTGGGGGCTGAGACCAAGTGTTTAGGCCTAGGCACCCTCCTGAGAGACATAGAGGCGGCTCCTGGTTCCTGGCTTTGGACAGGCCAAGGTCAGCCTGTTGAGGCCATTGGGGAATGAATTAGCAGATGGAAGATCTGCCTCCCTCTCTCTCTCCAACTCTGCCTCTCAAATACACAAATCCTTAAAACAAAGCTAAACTTCCTTCCTTCCACCACAACATAAATTTTCTTCTGCAGGGCCTCACTTTCACTCTTCTCAGGCCCATCTACCAGGTCAACCCCTGAGACTCCCTCTCTCCACCCCTCTCCCCAAGCAGCACACAAGTCCATCCACAGTTGAATCCCCAACAGTTCAGAACTGCAGCTGCTTTAGGCAGGCAGGTGCCCTCCAACCCTGGCAGCAGTTTTTGAAGAGCAACCCTGATGCTGCCTGGGACATTCACATGCCCTATCAGAGTACCTGGTTCAAGCCCAGGTTACTCCACTTCTAATCCAGCTGCCTGCTCATGTGCCCAGCAGAGCATGGTCAAAGTACTTGAGGCCCTGCCACTCATTTAAGAAACCAGGCAGGAGTTCCTGGCCTCCCGCCTTGGCCAGGCTCAGCCCTGGCTATGGAAGACATTTGGGGAGTGAACTAGTAGGTAGTAAATTCTCTCTTTCTCTTAACCCCTCCTCCATCATTCTTTGGGGGAAAAAAGGGGGCAATCCTGAGTGATTCAACAAGGTTAGGTTTACTGTACACTCCTGGTGCCCATGGTCACAATGACAAGTGTCACTACTTGGCACAGCAATCATGAGATGGCAGGTCCTGTTCTAAGCACACAAATCCATGAGGTTTAATCCCTGTAACAACAACCCGAGGAGGTGCGGAAGTTTATGGTACCCATGTGACAAATGAGGGGACTGCTTCAGGGATGTAAAGCAACTTGCTCAAGGTCACACTGCTATTTAGGAGGGTCTGGTCTCAACCCCTCTAAAGCAAGGGGCAAAGCTCTGACCAGAGCAGCGCTGGGCTTGCTCTGACAACTCTGGGTTCTCTTTCAGGGAATCAGGTTTGTCTCCCAAGTGCCAGATCCTTGCATCCAGCCTCTAGCTTGAAACCCCCAGCCTCCAGCCCACCATAAGCACATGCTCAGGGAAGCTTCGGCTGCTCCACGCAGATACCCCCAGGAGCCTGGGCCCCCCACATCTCATCTATCACCTCTCCTGCCACACGCCGCTTCCACCACCAGGGACTCCGACCTGCCTGCACCCTCCTCCCCACAGAGCATCCTGTCTCCATCACTTCCCTCTTCCGTAGAATCATCCTCTGGAAACAGAATCTGGCTGCAGTCCACACTGCGCCCCCAGCCAAGGCTGAAACTTTTGCTATTTCCCCCTCGCCCTCTCTTGCCAATATTCTCAAAGTCCCACTCAAGGCCCTTGGAAATCTGCTCTATTTCTGGATACCCCACAGGTGACACCTTCAAGTCTGTACTCGGTTTCTTCCTACTGTATCCTCTCCTCTTCAACCTACAAACTCCTTCATATCCTTCCAAACCCAGTTCAGATAGCCTGTTCTTGATCTCAACATAACCTCTGAACTCCTCCAACTTCCTAACCACAGCTCAGAACTGTGACTGCCTTAGGTGGGCTGATACCTCAACCTTGGCTGCAGGGAATGGAAGGTGGCTTCTCCCACCCAGCCCATAGCCCCCAGGAAGTGAGGCAGCCAGCTGGGAGCGCCTAGCCCGGGCTCTGGCACACAGCTGATAATCAATAGTAGGTTACTGAATACTCGATGTCTTGCCTCCATGAAGTGACTCCCACTGCTGACGCTGCACTGCCACACTGTTCCCTTGGCTTCTCACGAGAGCCCTGGGACCTGCCCTGGGGTGGATTAGCTGCCCCCCGGTACAGGACAGGGAACCGAGCTCTTGATGCAAAGCAGAGGAGCTGTTAAGCTTCTACTGCAGGAGCGGAGCTGATGGGAAACAGAGCGGAGGGAGCACAAAGCCACCAGGTTGTCCCTTCAGCTGCACATCAATACAGCTCCTTCAGAAAGACCCAGTCAGCCTACCCTTGCAGTCCCCTGCCAAGTGCTGCTCGGGTTCCTAAGCCACCTCCTCACTCACAAAACCCCAATACCATCAACTTCCAGTGCACACACCAGGCCGCCCGGGGTGGGGGGGAAGGCCCACAGCTGCAGGACAGGGAGCAACGGACAGCGTGAAACACAATTTCCTTGTTAGAGGGAACAATGAGCGAAGAGACAGAGCAAGTGGGAGACAACACAATCACAAACACTTCCAGAGCCAAGAGGGAAAGTGTGCAAGCGCGTGCATGCACAGGCATGCATGTACACAGGTGTGCAAGCACAGGCCGCTGCTGAGCACTGGCCGGGGCGTGCAGGCCCAAGCGTGCAGGTGTGGTGGAGGAGGGGTGAGCTCAGCATGGGACACAGGCAGGAGTGTCTGCATTGTGTACCCTGGGCCCTCGGGTTGAACTTAGGCAGTTTCACCTGCTCCACCTGCTCCATCCTGAAGCCAGAGGCCCGTTCACACAATCAGTAGCAAACCAGGGATTTTCAGGCTCGCTGAACCAAGAGTTAACATGGAGCCAAGCCCAGAATCCCCTCAGTTCTCCCGGCAGGACTCCCCTGTGGGTCCCAAAGGCTCCTGGAGCAGATCCCACCTCCTGCAAGGGCCTCCTCCGGGCCCAGTCCCCGGGCCCCCACCCCAGCACACTTTCCTGGACTGTCCAGCCGGAGGATTTGGCACCAGATCCCTTTGGCTCCCAGCCCTTGTCCATTCGGAAGCCAAGGCGGGGCCTCAGTCACCAGCCCTGAGGGTCCAGCATCCCTGGCCCTGCCCTGCGGCTCTGGGGGGGGTGAGGGAGGGTATCCAGAGAGCCCCTCCATAGGGCAGGCCTCCTCCCACCTCCCAGTTCAGAGAGCTCAGAGGGGGCTCCCCGCCCTCGAAGCCTGCTCCAACTGAGGGGCCCAGCTCTGGGGAAAGGGGTGTTGAAAGGCTAGTCCCTCCCCCTCCCAAGGGTGGAAGAACCAGAGGGGCAGCATTCCATGGCGATGGGGGAGGGGATCCAAGAGGGGGTGCGGGGACACCAAGAGGGCTGAAGACCTGGGCAGCGAGGGGGAGAACAGGAGAAGCAAGAGATCTGGGTGAGAAGGCAGGGAAGGACGGAGAGACCCGGAGAGAAAGACCAGGGCCACCCCGAGAGGAAAACGGGGACCCCGGGAGGGAGAACACGGGGATCCCAAGGAGGGAATACACGGGAACCGCAGGAGAAACCCTGGGGGGGAGGGCGTGGAAGTGGAAGGCAGGGGCACATCGGGGAAACCAAGAAAGCAGACGTGGGTACGGCGCCTGGGGACGGGCCCGCCAGCCCGGGACGGGACGTGGGGTGGTGACGGAGTGAACTTTCGGAGCGGGTCCGAGTGGACACGTCCTCCCGGGACAGGTGGCTCCAGGCCCTTCGGGGCTGCGTCGGGGTGGCGGGTGGCTACAGCCCGTTCGAACCCATAGCTGGCCGGCGCTGGAGACTACTGGATGGGGTGGCGGGGGAGGGGGGGAGCTCCGAACTCGCGCCCGGCGCATCCCGGGACCGCACGTGCGCCGGGCGGCGAGCGAGACGCGAGCGCGTCGGCTGCGGATCTCCCGCCGGCTGGGAGGGGGCGCCGGTGCGGCGGGGGCGGGGGCGCGGCCTGGACCCGCCCGGAGTTGGGGGGTGGGAGGCTGAGGGCCGCCCCCGGAGCGCGGTCGCTCCGGAGTGGGGATGGGGAGATGGGGGGCTCGAGGCGGGACGAGTGAGGGGGCGCAAAAATGCAAACGGGAAACTTTGCACGGGGGGGGGGGGGTCAGGGGAGGGGAAGGCGGCCGCGGGCTGCGGCTCAGGTGCGGTGGCCGGGGGTGGGGGGCGCGTCCTCCGCGGGGTGAAGGCGGGGAGGAGCCGCCAGGCCAGGCCGGGCCGGGCCGGGCCGGGCCGGGGAGGTGTGTGTGTGTCTGTGTGTGTGTGTCCGTGTGTGTGTGGCGGGGGGTGCACAGCCGAGGCCCCGGGCGCGGCAGGTGGGGGCGCGGCCCGGCCGAAGCGGCGACCCCCCCACCCAGCACCCCCCACCCCCGGCTCTGCTGGGTGGACGCGGGGTGAGGGGGGAAGGGCGGGGGAAGAGTGGGGACAGAACCGGCGCCGAGGGGGACCGGAGGGGAGCCCCCGGGGGTCACTCACCGCCTATCCAGGGGCCGTCGGTCCGCATGTCCACCCCCCACCCCCCTTCCCCGCCACGCCGCCGCAGCCGCTTCTCTGCCGCCGCCGCCGCCGCCGCGGGCACCTGGTCCCGCTCCCGCCACCACCACCGGAGCCGGAGGAGCCGGAGGAGCCGGAGCCCGAGCTGGAGCCCGAGCCGGAGCCGCCGCCTCTGCCGCCGCTCCCGCCGCTCCCGCGCCAGCTCCAGCCGCGCGCCCCCGCCCCCGCGCGCGCCCGCGCCCTGCCGTGCGCGTGCCCGGCGCCGCCCCTCCCCTCGTGCACTCGCGCTCGCAGCGCCGCGGAGCCGGTTAGGCCCAGGCGGGGCGCAACCCAGCCAAGCCCAAGTCCACACCGAGCGCGCCGGGAGAGGCCGAAACTCCTCGCGCCGAGGGCAGATCCTTCCAGGGGCGCCGAGGGCTAAAGGGGAACCCCTGCCGGATCTGGGTCCACCCCCAAACCCGACCCCCTCGGAGTTGACACAGACAATGATTCCAACTCAAAACCTTGTATTCTGTGGCCCTCGAATAACATTCCTGACCCAAAATCCAGGACTATCGCCCACCCTAACCTGATGAACAACACTGGCAACATCCCTGGATGATGGATGGAGCCCCGACCCTGGGGGACCCTCTGAAGGAGCCCCAAGGACCAGGGGCTGCCAATCCTTACACAAAGCCCCCATGGCTGCGTTCCTCTCCCAGTACACTTTCTGCGGGAATTCTAGGTTCCAGTGTGGAGACTGGGTAACCAGAAAGGGTCCCCTCACAGATTCTGTGCTCCAGTCCACCCAACTCGGAGCCCAGTTTGGATGTTCACCTGAGCCAACTTCTGAGAGTCCCGTTGGGACCCATGGTGCTGCTGGCTTGGCTGAGACGCCCCCCAGTCCCTCCTCTTCATCCACTCCTCTGATGCCCTGAGCTGCTGGGTATGGATGCTCCCTCAGTCCCTGAGTTCAAAGGCCCGTAACACCCCCACACCTTATTGGAACCCCAGTATCGAATTTCTGACAAATGTTGACCTATCCATGTGTGAACCGAACCCATAACCCACCTGAAGATGTCTTCCAAAGTCCCTAGCCCGGGGAAATTAGGGACCCCACAGCCCCTGCCTCCGCCCTCCTTCCTGAGCAAAGCCCACACCTGCCCCTCCCTGTGGTCCATTCAGCCCACCCCCAGGGCACCAGGAGAGTGAGGTGTGCCCGGGGATTGCTGTGGAGTCAGGTGAGAAATAGGCGAGATTTGGAGCTGGGGGAGGCCCCTGGATTCGGGGTGAACGGCCTGCAGTGAGAGCGGCCGGTGGATGTGAGCTGAGCCACCCAGGCCTGATGAGCCTCCAATTCCCTGCTTGCTGTTGCCTGCGTGGGTTCAGAAACAGTGCGTGTGCGCCCCCTGGTGGGTGCCAAGGGGTGGCTCCAGTGATTCTGGGCACACGGATTCCCTCCAGATGACAAACAGGCCAAAAATGAGCGTCTTGGGCAGTGGTTTTACACCCGTCGGTAATTTTGGTATTCTGTAGAGAGAGGCATTGCAATTTTCATGCATTTTTTTGGGACATTTTTGCTTGTGTTTCAGAACTTGGAGGGTTCAGCCCCACCCACGTGTTCATTTTCAGGCAATTATGTCTGCCCATTGCTGACTTAGGAAAAAAGTCCTTCCTGACTTTTCTGGCTTACACTCTCCCCAGTGGCTAGTCTTTCTCTGATTCTCACACAGGTCTCTGCCCGAGGCCTCCCTTTACCTGCTGAACCCTCCTTCCCTGGACCATCTTGCCCCTTGGCTGCTGTGTCTCTGTCTGCAGTTGAGGCCTTTCTTTTGAACCCCAGGAGCACCTAACCAAGAGACTTCTGGGTGTCCTTCAGGGGGGTGCCGATCTGCATCTCCTACATCCCAGGTCTGCTCACCTGCCCTGCTGCCTGTTTCCACCCATAGCTGGGCCTCAAGTGCGGACACAGGTCCTTGGCATCTGCACCCATGACAGCCTGCTACATGCCAACACAGGGCAGAGGATGCCTTTGGGCACCCTGCCCTGCTCTCCACAGGCACAGCCAAGGGGCCACATGACAAGGACCTCAGGTGGCTGGGCCTCAGAGGTCATGAGCATAAGGGAAGCAGAGCCATGGCTCTGTCCAGATTGCCTGAGTCCAAGCCCGGGGTCCATGTGGGGCTGTCCTGCTGCCCTGCGCCTGTGCCTGGCTGGCAGCACATGTCCTTGTGCTCATGTGTGAAGGCCACACAGCACCATGTGGCGGCTCCATGGCTGCTGTGCTCTGGCCCTGGGGTGCAGGGTGAGGGGTAAGCAGATGTCAGCTCACGTTCCCTGCCCACTCTTGGACTGGGGACTGGGGCCTAGGCCCCTGGACACTCTCTCCTCAAACTCACTACCTCTCTTAGTTGCTCTCAATCAAATTACATTCAGTCCCTAACTCCCAGAGAAGCAAGACGTCCGATTCATTCAAGCTTCCCGACCTCCCTCCTAGAGCTCCAGGAGCTTGCCTGGCCTCAGGGGGGGTCAGGCTGTGGCCTGGAACCCTGCAGCGAGAGGCACCCGGGTTTGAAGGCCAGTGCCGCTTTGTAGACTTTGGCCATGGCCCTCATCTTGGTGCCCATCTGCAAATAAAAGGAAGGAAGGAAGGAAAGAAGGAAGAGAAAGAAAGAAAGAGAGAGGGGGAGGGAGAGAGGGAGGGAAGGGAAGGGGAAGGAAGGCAGGGAGTGAGGATGGGAGGAAGAAAGAGGTTATTTATTTATTTATGTGTTTGAAAGGCAGAGTTACAGAAAGAGCAGGATAGATAATCTTCCATCCGCTGATTCACTCCACAATGGCTGCAACATCAAACTCGAAACCAGAGGCCTGGAGCTTTTTCCAAGTCTTCCACATGGGTGTAGGGGCCCAAGTCATTGGGCCATCTTCCCTCCCTTCCCAGGCACATTAGCAGGAAGTTGGATCAGAAGTGGGGTTCCGGGATATGATGGGTTGCTGCCATCACAGACAGAAGTTTAGCTTCCTGTGCTACCATGCCAGTTCCAGCCCAGCCCTTCTCTCCCAGGCTCTGCTGAGGAGGACTCTCCTGACATCCTGAGAGCCACAGCCACTTTCCTGAGGGGTGCGAGGGAGACGGCCTCTTCTTCTGCTCTTGTCCTCCACGCAAGCCAACTCCCCACAGCAAGGGATGGCTCCCGACTCAGCTGCGACGCTGGGAAGCCACCCCGGAGGCCTCCCACAAGCCCCCCCTCGGAGGCTATACCCCACCCCAACCTCCATTCTCCCTGCTCCAGGGGCCATGCCTCTGTGGTCAGCTTAGTGGGCACGTCAGCTGCCTGATAATCTGGCTCTTGGCTTCCTCATCACGAGGCCAGTCTCCCACAGGCCTCCTGGGCTCTCTTCCTTCCCCAACCCCAACCTCACGGGAGCTGGGTCTCATCCTAAACTGTTCATCCTAAACCTGTTCACCCTGCCCCTTCATAATAGCCCTGCCTCACCAGGCCTCTCTGGCATGGCCCCTCCTGTTCTTTTTATTCAATGGCTTCATTGGGGGAAAAAAAAAGCCCTTTATTTATTTTTTAAAGATTTATTTATTTTATTACAGTCAGATATACAGAGAGAAGGAGAGACAGAGAGGAAGATCTTCTGTCCGATGATTCACTCCCCAAGTGAGCCACAACGGCCGGTGCACACCAATCCAAGGCCAGGAACCAGGAACCTCTTCCAGGTCTCCCACACGGGTGCAGGGTCCCAATGCATTGGGCCGTCCTTGACTGCCTTCCCAGGCCACAAGCAGGGAGCTGGATGGGAAGTGGAGCTGCCAGGATTAGAACCGGTGCCCATATGGGATCCCGGGGCATTCAAGGCGAGGACTTTAGCCACTAGGCCACGCCGCAGGGCCCAAAAAAGCCCTTTATTGATTTGTATTAATTTGAAAGGCAGGGCAATAGAAAGGTCTTCCATCTGCTGGTTCATTCCCCAACAGGAACTTCTTCCCACATGGGTGCAGGGTCCCAAGAACTTGGGCCGTCCTCGACTGCTTTCCCAGGCCACAGGCAGGGAGCTGAATGGCAAGTGGAGCAGCCGAGACTCAAACTGGAGCTCATGTGGAGTGCCTATGCCATGGCGCTGCCCTCGACCTCTTCCATTCTGCTGGGAACTCAGCAGTCCAAGCCCCTCCCACCTGTGCCGCCACAGGCACCAGGCTGATCTCACTACCTCAGCCCTGTGCTGCTCCAACCCTACGTCACTGTTGCAGCCTTGAGGGGGGTCATGTCACTGCCCTATTACAATCTTCTGATGACTTCCCATTGGTCCTAGGTTAAAGAACTAGCCCTTACTGAGTAGGAAATACCCTCATTGCTTGGCTCCCAGCCTCAGCCACTCCCTGCCCTCCTGTTGAGCCTTCCACAGCCATACTGGCTCCATGTCCTGAAATGCCCTGTGTCTCTCCACAACATAGTCCCCCCTGCCCTGTCACTGCCAGGCCTTTACACATTTTTTTTTTTTCCAGAAGATTTGTCCACCCCCATCACTTGTCAGGTCAGGCTTTTCTTGTGCCCCTTCCTCGGGGCAGCCTCTGCTGACCCTCGGTGTGGATCAGGGCTGTTTGTTAGCCATTCTTGTCTAGTCTTGTCACTTTGGGCCCCCACGCTCCTCTCTGCATTTCCGTGTGTGCCTCATTGGTTAGTACCTGTCTTCCCATGTCGTGCATTCAGCAGCTGTCTTAAATTCCTCAAGGCACTTGGAAAATGTTCACACCTGCCAGGATCTGGAGACCAGGGGAAGCAGAGGATTCCAGAAGGAGGCAGCAGGAGGGGTGCCCAGGAAAGAAAGAAGGAAAGGAGTTGCTGCGCCCAGCTCCTGCTGTCACACTGGCAGCTCTCTCCTCTCTCCGGTGTTGGCATGGTTGGCTCCTTCTCGTCTGACCGCCTCTGTCTTAGGTCCAGTTTCCTGGAAACAGACCACGAGAGATGTGGGAAGGAAACATGGTCGGGGGGGAGCGTAGGGAAGCAGGCAAGGGGAGGCGCCCCACTAGGCTGTGGTTTCAGTAGTTTGTCTGAGCCTGGGGGTGGGGAACTCCTGGGGCATCAATTATGCTTCCAAGTTGATTGCCCCCAGTCCAGGGATTGGGAACATTCACTCCTCTTAACCTGCTGGACATTTCTTGGGGCTACACGTGGGAGTAAGAGTGGGGGGCCCTTCTTCCAGCATGTGGACAGCGGCTCTGGTGAGTCACCCAAAGAGAACCACAGTGCCACCTGCTGGCAGGGGCAGCGCGCTATGCAGGGGATAGGGTGGGATGGGAGCGTCCACTTCCCACCTCTAGCCAGAAGTGGTGGACAAGGATCTCAGAAGTCTGCCTCCTCTCTGAGAGGTCTTTGCTTGCTGATTGCCCTACACCTCATGACTACAATGGCGCTCAAAAAAAAACCCAAAACGAGTAGGGTCCGGCACAATAGCGTAGTGGTTAAAGTCCTTGCCTTGCATGCGCTGGGATCCCATATACTCCGAGTGCCCATATGGGCGCTGGTTCTAATCTCGGCAGCCCTGCTTCCCATACAGCTCCTTGCTTATGGCCTGGGAAAGCAGTCGAGGACGGCCCAAAGCCTTGGGACCCTGCATCCGCATGGGGGAGCTGGTGGAGGTTCCTGGCTCCTAGCTTCGGATTGGAGCAGTACTGGCTATTGCGGTCACTTGGGGAGTGAATCATTGGACAGAAGAGCTTCCTCTCTGTCTCTCCTCCTCTCTGTATATCTGACTTTACAATAAAAATAAATAATTTTTTTAAAAAAAGGTGGCTTTTTTGTTTTGTTTGTTTGAAAGTACTCAGGGCTGGGCCAGCCAGGGCGTGCCCAAGTCAGGAGCCAGGGATTCTATTCCAGCGTCCTGCGTGGGTGGCAGGGACTCAAGCACCTGAGTCATCATTTGCTGCCTCCCAGGAACATTAGCAGGAAGTTGTTGGAAAGTTGCTGGGACACAAGCCAGGCCCTCTGCCACGGCCTACATGTGTTGCAAGCGTAGCCTCGCAGGCCGTGCCACAACACCTGCCCCACATCACCTGCACCTTCTTCTTTTAAAAAATGTTTATTTTATGTTTTTATTGGAAAGGCAGATCTGCAGAGAGAAGGAGAGACAGAGAGAAAGATCTTCTGTCCGCTGGTTCACTCTCCAAGTGGCCACAGCAGCCAGAGCTGAGCTGATCTGAAGCCAGGAGCCAGCAGCTTCCTCTGTGTCTCCTAGGTGGGTGCAGGGTGCCAAGGCTTTGGGCCATCCTCTGCTGCTTTCCCAGGCCACACGCAGGATGGGAAGCAGAGCAACCAGAACAGGAATGGGCATCCAGATAAGATCCTGGTGCTTGCAAGGCAAGGATTTCACTACTAAGCCATTGCACTGGGACCTCTGCTCCTCCTCTTTCTCCCTCTTCCGTCCTTTTTTAAAGATTTGTTTGAAAGGAAGAGTGTCAGAGAGAGTGGGGTGGCTGTGGGGGAGTGTGCTTGTATACATGTATTGTGTGTATGAGCGATAGTTTCCATCCTCTGATTCATCTCCTGCAACAGCCAGGATCTGGTAGTTCCATCCGGGTCTTCCTCGTGGGTGCCAGGGACCCACGCACTTAGCTCATCTCCCACTGCTTTCCTAGGTGTGTTAGCAGGAGGCTGAATCAGACGTGGGGCAGCTGGGACTTGGACTGCTTCTCTGGGATGGGATGCCTGCATTGCAAGCAGTGGCTTATCTTGCTGTGCTACCTATCACCTCCTCCCTTTCCTTCCTTTTTAAATTTTTTTTCATAGTTTATTAGTAGAGATAAAAAAAAAAGTCTGTGTACATTCCAAAAAAGAAAGGTGTCTCCAGCTGTGGGAAACAGCGTAGCCTTTATTTTCTTTACAAGTGATGATGCTGTCCCATAGTAGATATTCAACACATCTTTTATGAATGAAAGGATTCGTGAATTAAACACACGCACAGGGTGGGGCCCCGGCTCAGTGAAAGGTCGGTCACCTGCCCTCGGCAAGGCTGTGGCCCACACAACTGTGCTCCCGTAGCGGCTGCAGAAGGTCAGCTCGTCCTGAGGCTGCACCTCCTTGTGGAAACCCTGCCCTTTGTGGGAGAGGAGACGAAGCACCTGGGGGCTCCAGGCAGTGAAGGCGACGGGAGTCAGAAGTCCCGTGGGGGGACCTGCAGCTGTGGAGGTGCCTGTGTGTCTGGAGCACTCCCCCTCCACCCCTTGCTGCCGGCACGCCCCAGGCAGAGCTGGCTATGGTTAGGACCCACTAGACTGCTGAGAGGAGGGGTCTGACGTCTTCCACAGGCTGGAGTCTAAATCACACCCATGGTACTCACAACCATATTTCCAAAGCCTCAGTTTCCTCTTCTGTAAAAAGGGAATTATACATATAGATAAGCAGTATTGTAAGAATGATACAAAACTGTGTTTGTAGAGAGCTTCATCAGAGCCTGGCACATCGTAGGCTCTTGAAAAATAGAAGCTATTTGATGATTATTAGAATTAGCATAACCAAGCCTTTAATAGAGCAATTTAGAGAACCATAAGAGCTAATCCCTCCAGGCCCCACATCCTGATAACCCTCGATTATTGTCTGAATGGGAGCCCATGTCATTGTGAAGCAGTGTTCTTCTGCGCCCCGCCTTACCACCCATCTTCCCCAGCCCCACTCCATCCAGCTCCCCTCAGATCCTCCCCCCACCTCTGACACTCCCAGCCCCTCCTGCCTCCTCCCTCTGAGCCCTGCCCAACTAGGGACATGGCAACTGTCTCCAGGGATGCCTGCCATTCCGCAACCTCGGAGGCAGGCAGGGCGGCACCCTTCATCATTCATTCAGCCTCACGGAGAAATCCCTGCCATTTTAGGCCCATGTCATCTGGCTCCTGCAGTTCATTCGTTCATTCAACCAGGATTTATGGGGCGCGCCTCCTCCCACCCCTCTTTCTCCCTCACCTTCTTTCAGGAAGGATCTAGGTGATTTATAAAAAGCACAAAACACCTAGGCAGAATTTGTGAGGACTTGAAGAAATCACTTTTAAAATGTTGCATGGGTGTTCACTGCTCCCCGGTGCCTTCCTTGGTGTGTGTATGGGGTTTCGTCTAGCTTAGGCAGACGGGGAGATGGTTCTGCCTTCTGCTTCTATGAGCCTCTCATCTGGGAGCTGCCCTTGTCAATGTTCCTCCAAGCTGGGCCTTGAGGTGCGCTGCAGGTCCCCAGGTCCTTGGACACATCTCCCTTTTACTCTCTACACCATCACCTGAGCCTGGGATACTGTATGTGACATCCTTGTGTAATGATGGGTGGTACAACTTGAAGGAGGAATCGCAATGCAGAAAGAGAATATGATAGCTGAGTAATGACTAGGATTTTCCCAGCCACCAAAGAGAAAAGTATATTAAGAATCAAAGGCCAGCTCCTCTCCTGTGCCCCTCATGCCCCAGCCTGTCTCCTGGAACACACCCTTCGCCTGACTTTCCCCAACCCTCACCTGGCAGGATTTTTCATCTTCAGAAAATCCTGTCCGTCTCCCACTGGCCAGGGCTGGTCTTGCTGAATCTGTTCCCTTCCCTCTTCAAGTTCGCCAAGTCAGGCTATCCCAGTGCAAAGGTTTTGGCAAGTGGGTCTCTCCTGCTAGGACCACAACCTCCTTCTGAGGATGACTTTCGTGGGGTAGAGGTTGGCAGCCTCTGTCCCAAGCTTCAAGGTGTTTGAGGCTTCCCCTTAGAAGGGCTTTCCTTTTGATATTCAATATTTAATTTCCTTAAATTTGACTCTGTTAAATAAAAGATGTTCCTACCCGCAGCTCAAAGACGGGCATTACTTCTCAGATGGAGTGCATTTGAAAGCCTTGCTGAGAAGGGAAGTAATTCCTTAACTGCTTCATAATTAGCAGTGTGTCTTCCCTAGTCCCTGGGAATTAGTAAATCCGATTATGTGGCAAGGGTAGCTGTCTGCTCCTTCTTGATCCCCTTTGGGGTTTGTTTGACTGAGAATATGGTCATAGTCCCTTTAATAACTTTGCAATGATTTTCATGAGATGTTTTGATAGTTTGATTTTTAGGAAGTCCCGATTACATTCTTGCCAAGAGCTAATATCAATTTGTAGAAAGGGAAAGGAAATGATCTATTCTCTCAGTTAAATAAAAATCAAGATAAGTGTACAATGAAAAAGAACAAAACAAAACAAGGGCAACAGTCAAGGTAGTGTGGCACACAAAACATCAATGGAACAGAATGCGGTCCAGAAATAAGCACTTTAAAATTCTGGGCAACTGGTTTTTGACAAAGGTGCCAAGGCAATTCAGTCGGGCAAGAATAGTCTTTTCAACAAATGGCTCAGAGGACAAATGGATATCTACATGCCACAAATGAACATAGTCTGTTTTCTCATGCCATCAGCAAAAATTAACCCAAAATGAGTCATAACATAAGAGGTAAAATTATAATGCTCTAAAAGAAAACAGGAGTAAATTCTCACAAATTAGGGTGAGTTCTTACATATGATGTCAAAAGCACGAGCAACAAAAGGAAAAAAAATGGTGGACTTCATACAGCTTTTTAATCCAGTGAAGTTTCATCAAGAAAAATAAGCTCCGGCCTGGGAAAGAGTAATTTTATATCATGGATCCACTAAAAGAATTTTTATCCTGGGCCCGGCGGCGTGGCCTAGCAGCTAAAATCCTCGCCTTGAAAGCCCCGGGATCCCATATGGGCGCAGCTCCACTTCCCATCCAGCTCCCTGCTTGTGGCCTGGGAAAGCAGTCGAGGACGGCCCAAAGCCTTGGAACCCTGCACCCGCGTGGGAGACCTGGAAGAGGTTCCAGGTTCCCAGCTTCGGATTGGCGCGCACCGGCCCATTGCGGATCACTTGGGAAGTGAATCATCGGACGGAAGATCTTCCTCTCTGTCTCTCCTCTCTGTATATCTGAATTTGTAATAAAAACAAATAAATCTTAAAAAAAAAAAAGAATTTTTATCCAGACATTTTATCGAAGACAAACTAGAGCCTCCAGACACTGCGTGTGGGAATGGGAAATGGTACGGCACCGTGGGTGGGAGTGTGGGAACGCATGTCCTGGTGTTGCAGAAACTCAAGTCCAGTGGAGGGAGGCAGAAGCAATGACTCCTGGAGTCCCAGTCCTGTGAAGGTTAAAGGTTAACACAAATGGTCCATGAGTTCCAAGTCTACTTTTTGGTGTTGCCCAAAAGGATGAGAAACGTGTGTCCAGGAGGATTGATGGGACCCTGTTCATAATGGCTGTGAAATAGCAATGACCCATCAAGAATGGAGTAGATCCAGCGGGCAGACTGTTAGGCAACAGCAGCAAGGAGGGAGATACTGGCAGATGCTGCAGACGAAGCCCAAAGCCATTTTCAGTGAAGGAAGCCCAAGCACCCAAGATCCCATCTGACTCCATCTGTGTGGAGTGTCCAGGAAGAGGAAGAGGAAGTTGCTGGCAGTGAGGAATAACTGGAAATGAGCACAGGGATTCTTTTGGGGGTGATCGGAATATTCTAACTTAAATTGTGTTGATAGTCACACGCATTGAAATGTGCTCAAAATCATTGAAGTGCACCCTCCAAAGTAAAGATGACAGGCTGGGACCCGAGGGTGACACATGTGATACAGTGGGCTCTGTTGTTGAACTTCTCCCAGTCAGGAGGAAAATGAAAGTGTGTTCAGGGAGGGGCTTCCTGGGTATCTCCAAGAAGAAAAGCCAAAGTCCGGGGTTGTGTGGGGGCACAGTGGGTTTAGACACCTATGATGTTGGCATCCCTTAGGGCAATGGGTCAAGCCCCAGTTACTCCACTTCTGATACAACTCCCTGCTGAACATGCCGGAGAAAGCAACAGGGGCCCTGCTATCCCCCTGGGAGATGTGAATGGAGTTCCAGGCTCCTGGCTTCATTCTGGCTCAGCTCCACTGTTGAGACCATTTGGAGAAACAACAAAGGACCAGAAAATCTCTCCCTGCCTCTCTCTTTCTCTGTCACTCTGCCTTTCAAATAAGAAAAAATATATATATTTTAAAATATATGTATTTGGGAAAGAACAGTGTATGAACCAGCGAACATTATGAATACTCTGTTACAATGAATTTACTTTTGATTTTTTTTGACAATTTCATATAATGCCCCACATTGTCATTAGAGAAATTAAGTTCAAACTTTGCTGCCAATATAGGGGGCACATGGTTGCCTATGGCTATTTGAAATTAAATAAAATTAGAACTCTAGTTCCTCAGTGACTCTGGTCACATTCTAAGTGCTCCAGGAGCCAGAAGGGCTAGTGGCTGCCATAATGGACAGCGCACACACAGAACACTTCCATTATTGCAGAGTGCTCCGTTGGGCAGCATGTTGGAATGTTGGCACAGGAGGAGCAAGGGCTTGTTCATCTTCTCTCCTAGCTTCAGGAACATGAGTTGAAGGAGGAGTAGAAATTCCATTCTAGGAGCCCAGTGCAATGGCCTAGTGGCTAATTCCTGCCCGGGATCCCATATCGGCTCATGTTCATGTACCGTCTGCTTCATTTCCCACCCAGCTCCCTGCTTTTGGCCTGGGAGGGTAGTAGAGGATGGCCCGGAGCCTTGGGACCCTGCACCTGAATGGGAGACCCAGAAGAAATTCCTGGCTCCTGACTTTGGATCAGCTTAGCTCTGGCAATTGTGGCCACTTGAAGAATGAACCAGTGGACAGAAGATCTATCTATCTCTCCTTATCTCTGTAAAATTGCCTTTCCAATAAAAAATAAATGAATCTGTTTTTGTTTTTTTAAGTTCCATTCTAAAACTTAGTCAAGGTCTGACTTCACACTTTAGCTTTTTCCAATGTTTATTGCATAAATTGAGGCCCGCCAGGGGCACTCTGAGCAACCACATTCAGTTGGGTTAGCTGTTTAGCTAATGACTGGGCTTTTGTTGGGCAGAGCACCCTGTGGCTGGCTTCTCTTCTGCTGAATGGTGCTATTTGGTATTTCAGCTGGCTGGCAGGATTGTGATCTGCACAGAGGAAGGCTGGGGCCAGCCTGCAGGGAGAGGCTATGGAGTGGAGAAAGGGAGGGAACAGTGGGAGAGGTGGGAAGGGAAGCGTTTGACTCTGTCTTTGGGCGAGGAGGGTGGAGTTTGCCAGGGAGTTTCTGGGACTTTCACTGTGCGTGGAGTCATGTACCCTCCTCCACCAGTTCTCCAAGGAAGTCCCAGTCACAAGGGGGTGGGAGCGTGAGAAGGCATGTCCTGGTGTTGCACAGGCTCGAGTTCAGTGGAGGGAGGCAGAAGCAATGACTCCCGGAGCCCCAGCCCTGTGAGGGTTAAAGTCCAGGCCTTGGCTCAGGTTGTTTTTACCTAAGGAACGGTACACAGCTGCAGCATTGGTTAGATCATTCTTCTCACCTCTAGAGAATAGCTTCTCTCAGATTGCAAAGCTTGCAGATTTGCAGCAGCAAGAAATGAAGATGGATCGAGATGGAGATGTGACGATGTTTGGAATACTGTCCTGAAGTCGAGGGGAAGCTATGAAACCTCCTAGAGACACAGATGACAGCCTGGTGGTACAAGGTCTGTGTGCCCCTCCCTGCCTCCATGAAGCCTGGGATGAAGGCCATAAGGATACCACGTGACTACAAGACTTCGATCAAAGAGATCATGTTCTTTCTGCATAGTAACATGGGCCACACATGTGCAAGAGGAGACTGGCGTTGGTGGTATCAGTCTATTTTATATAGATTATTTATTCACCTGTGGCCTCGTTCCCTCCCCAGCACTTGTCATTCACTGAGAAGCCGAGAACTTGAGCAGCAGCTCAGTACCTTGTCCAGATTTCAAACTGGTACACAGGTGGATGCAGGAGGGAAGAGGAGAGCCCTCCAGCAACCAGCGGGCGGGAGAGTTAGAGGGTTGGAGGAAGAGGGATTTTTTTTTTCCATCTGACCTGTAGAAGGTGGTCATTTGGGGTTGCAGAGAGTTTATCTCTAAGGAGGTCCTTGTTCACCGAGGTGTTGTTTGGGCCCAGCCATTTCTGAGGACGTTCTGGACTCCTCCCTTGGTAAGCTGGGAGAAAAAAAAAAAAAAACCTCAAGTGAGAATCCAACAATGGCTTCGTACATTCTTCTGTGCTGACAGTGCGTCCGCAGCGAGTCATGTCCTTCCTTGGTGCTGGAGTGAAGTCCTTCAGATGCACTGGCTGAGGCTGCTGTTGTCTGCAACCACATCCCAGTACACCAGTGAGCAGCAGGCTGCCCTGGAAGCCTTCAGGCATGGGAAGGAACCCACCGGGGAGCCACGGGCATCCCGTGGGATAAAGAAAAGAAGGCAGACATGAGCAAGGCCATAGCCACATCCAGGGCCGGTCTTACTGGGGGCTGGAGTTGTTGAGACAAATGGTTCCACTACACAGTGTAGGCCTATCTATCTTCAGGGTCACAGCTGTGCAGGTGGCTGTGCAGGCACATCCACCAAGACGAGATCTGGAGCAACAGCTGCAAACGGTCATCACTGAAGAAGTGGATGAGAAGCCATTGCAGCTCACCAGGGCCTATCCCTCTAAGGCTATGGCCAATGAGGAGAATTAGCTGGTGTAGCAGAGCATCATGTATTCAGTAGATTTCAGGTGGTTTGCTTTCACCGACACCTGTAATGACCACAGAGCTGTAACACAGCTTTAAGTCTGTTCAGACAGTAGCGGGGGCGGATCAAGGAGTTTATCCTAGGTCCTTCCAGTGGGAAAGAAGAACCTCTGATAAGTCAGGAATCTGGCTTGGGGATCCAGAGCTGCTGGTGCGGTAGTTTCCCACACCTCCAAGAACCAGGAGAATGACTGCAGGCTAAGCCTGAGGACTCCCTGGGCCTCTGTGATGTGGACGGAGGCAAAGATCTCCATAGATCTTGACCCCATACACCCTTGCTCCTGTCAGTGGACACAGGAGCATCCTGGAACTTTAGGAAACAGCTGGTGTCCAGGGATCTCCAAAACATCAGGGGCAGCTCCATACTCTGCAAGAAGGTCCCTGGTCCATGCTCCCTCCAATGACTCTGCCCCCTGGAAGATGTTCTAACCAGGATTCTGTCCATCACACCTGGAAAAGGAAGAACCACACGTAGGTTGTATAACTGAAGCATCTAGGATGTAGAAACACTAGTTTATATGGTGCATTGCATTTTCAAAGAGTTAATTTATTTGTTGTTTTTTTTCTCTAATCTGCTCAAAAGGACAAGTCAGAGAGGGAAGAGAAAGAATGATGGAGAAAGAGAGGTCTGCTGGCTCACTTCCCAAATGCCCACCGTAGCAGAGCTGGGCTAAGCTGCAGCCAGGAGCCAGAAGTTCCATCAGAGTCTCCCACATGGTCATCAGGAGTCCAGCTACCTGAGCCATCATCTGCTGCCTCCCAGGATGCATTCACTGGAAGCAAAGGAGCTGGGACTAGTACCAGTACCCTGATATGGGGCACAGGCGTCCCAAGTGGCCACTGAACTGGCCACTTAACCACAATTCCCACTTGGCCACAATGCCCATCCCTACATTGTATTTTAAATATAAGTCTATTACAATAATACTTTATTTTTCTTGCATCAATTATCTAAGGGAAACCACTTAATTTTTCTCCTTAATGTTAATATGTTGTGCCTCGCTTGTACTGCTGTTGGTTTAAATAAAGGAGTGCTAAAGTCATGCTCAGCAGGTTAAATATTACAAGGCTGATGCAAAGTTCAATTTTCAATAACAAACTTACAATGGGTAAATATAATTTTCTACAGTAAATAAGCATCATAGTCTTAAGGTTAAGGGTTATAAAACACTAAACCATTATAGTTAGAGTGGAATATTATAGGACTGCTTCTTGCATACAAACAACTCAATATCATGATGTCAGGATGGAAAATAAAACTACATGTAATTTGAAATAAGATCTCAACTCCAGATGGTTAATATTCTCCCTCTTTCTTTCTCGGTACCTCCTTCCTTTCAACTTCCCCCAATCTTTGCCACAAAATCATGTACCAGCCAAAGCATGGCATACCCAAAAGTCCTGGGATCAGTAACTTCTCATTCTCTCAAGATTCCTTACCTAGCATTGTCACACCTTTTGATGTGAACTACAAGTTCAAGTTGAAATAGTAGATCGATGACCTGTAGCACTTTGCTTCCTCTAAGTGTGTATATTCAGAGATGGCTCGGTCAGGGTCATCAAGTTAGTGTCTATGTCTGTGTCCACCACCATCTCTGTCTCTTTCTTCTGTTTGCTTTCTGGTTCACAATGTTGGTTGGCTTCGTTATTTTCTACTGTGGAGTGACTCCTCTATGTGAGTTAACTGGTCTCACGTAGTTCCAGCTAGTACTCTCAATAGTGAGACAGAGCGTTTTCCCCATAGTTTAGAGAGAAAACTCCCAGGGAAGACTCTGATTGGTCCAGCTGGGTCATGTGCCCCTTCCTGAACTGATCGTTATGGCTAAAGAAAAACAATTGTCTGCTTTGGAGGTCTAACCCACACACCCTTCCTTTAGGTCCTGGGAAAGGAGACTGAGTGAGACTCAATACCCTTGAAAGCACACAGAATGAGGGCACACAGATGATCTGGGTCTAGGACAAGTGTATGGAAGGTGGTATTATAGGTGAAGGGGGACGATCAAATGGTAACAAGAGCTCACCAGAGCTCACCCAGTAGCCCACTAACAGACTGGAGTTTCTACTGTGAAAGCAGATCTCCAAGAGGACTTCTAAGCACTTGTTCAGGTATGGGCCACCACAGTCCTCTCATGCTGGGGCTGTTTCTGGGCCTCCATAGCCTTCTCCTACCAGGGTTGTATCAGGGCGCTCCGATGGCCTGCAATTCCAGCATTGTCATGTGGCTTTGGAGGTGCAGCTGCTATGTGGCAAAGGTCCCGTCCTCAGGTTGCTGAGACCATGTTTAATGAGGGAGTAGGTCTTCTGGATTGGCCAAAGAGCCTGGCAAAGAGGCTTGGCTGACAGCCTTGGGCAACCTTCGGAAGCTCTGGTGTAACCCAGATGGGCCTCCCTGGCCTAGATGCAGAAGGTCCATGCACAAAAAGCTTTCCCAGGAAGATGTGGTTATTGTATTGTGCTTGAAGGTGAGAAGGGGCAGCCAGTGCTTCCTGCATGGAGGGCACAGAGCTCCTCTGACAGCCTGTGTGTCCTCTGCAATGAGGGACAGTGCTGGCCCTAATTACTGAGTGTGGGCCAGAAGCCTGTGTGCCTCCCAGATGGCCCGGGGAAGCAGCTGGTGCCACTTCAAAAAGAGACTGGCCCGTGGCATGGAGGGCCCACACATGATGGCTGCAGATCTTGGGGAGGAAACAGATGCTGGGGCTAATTAGGGCATGGCTCCTCCAGCCCAGGATGGCAGAGGACGACTCAATCAGATCCAACACCTGCGCCCAGTGCATTCTGTGGCATATACTGCTCACCACTGAGATGGCGCAGCATGGGGCACTCTCAGCAAACGGTGACTGCAGAGGCTGCACAGTGCGACTCAGAAGGATGCACTCCCTACTGTGCCCAGCTAGGCACGTCAGGAGACACCTGATGCAGAGGTGGGAGAAGTGCTTCTCAGTTTACCAGCTTCAGATCTTCTTCCTCACCAAGACGGTGCGAGATGTTGATAATCATTTGACCAGTACAATTTCAACTGGCAAGCCTGGGATTGCTCCCCTAAAGGGAACGCCCCTCTCCAAGGGACTGAATGGGAAGTGGATACACTGTGCTTGGCATATTCTGTCCAGATTAGACAGGGCACAGCATGGTACCGAAACCCTCTGACTTACGCAAGGATCTGTTGGCTGCAAGCTTTCAGCCATGACTGTGGGGCTGGAGTCGCAGTCACTGATGGCTCTTATTTTGGACTTGACAACCTGGGACACGTGGCTAAGTGCTAAAGGCTAAGTTCCAAGTGGCTCCTGGTTTACTGTGGAGGTGGCTTATAGAAAACCACTGAGGACCAGCCAGTGGGCGTCTGTGGCTTTGGCACATTCAAAAGCCATTGATCACACTTCGTCTTCACTTGGGGAGCCACACACCCCAGTCTTGCTCATTCTTTGTAGCTGAGAGAACAGAGTGAGGGAAGCGATAACCAGCTTCAGGTGAGAAGAGACAAAGGCAGACTCTGGATAGCAAGGTATGAGCCAGAGGCTGGCAGACCACGAGCTAGCAGTAAGCACTTTGGTCAGCTTTGCAGATCATGTGGGATCTTTGCAGCCACCGATGGTCTGTACATAGACAGCTGAGGCTGCATCTCAGTAAAGGTTATAGCACAAAGTGGTAGGCAGGCTGGATTGGGCTGCCAGGCTACCACTTTGTTTAAGCACCGATGAACCTGCAGCTAACTTCCCTAGTGCACTTTCCAGTTCATAAGCCAACTTGAATCACCTTTCCCTTAAGTACTCTGAGTGGGTATTCTCATCCACGCAAATGAGAATTCCTTTATGGTTCACACAGGCCAAGAGCCAGGGTTGCAGACTGAAGACTGAATGATTGAATTTCAAAATGGATTGAGGGCCCCAGAGAGATGGGAGACAGTAAAGACCAAATCTAATAGGGGGATGAATCAAGACCCCTGACAGCTCTTTTTTTTTTAAAGATTTATTTGTTTTTATTTTAAAGTCAGTTAGGGGCAGGGGAGGGAAAGAGATCTTTCATCTGCTAGTTCAATCCCCAAATAGTGACAATGGCCCGAGCTGGGCTAGTCCGAAGCCAGGAGGTGGGAACTTCTTTCTGGTCTCTCTTGTGGATACCAAAACCCAAGGTCTTTGGCCATTCTCCACTGCTTTGTTAGGCTATCAGCAGGGAGTTGAATTGGAAGTGGAGCTCTGGGACTCAAATGAGTAGCACCCATATGAGTTACCAGCACTGCAGGCAGAGAATTAACTTGCTGTGCCACCATGCCAGTCCCCTGAAAGTTTATTCTTTTCAAAGATCTATTTGTTGGAGCTGGGCTGGTCTGAAGCTAGGAGCCAGGAGCTTCTTTGGGGTCTCCCCACATGGATGCAGGGTCCAAGCACTTGGGTCATCTTTCTTGCTTTTCCAGGTGCATCAACAGGCAGCTAGAATGAAATGGAGTAGCTCTATGGGATGCTGGCATCGCAGGTGATGGCTTTACCTGATGCACCACAATGCTGGCCCCTCCCTCACAGTCTTGTAACACACAGCCAGTGGCCTGGGCTGCTCAGGGAGTGCCAAATCTTCAAGACTGTTCCACACAGGGGAAACCCGGAAAGCTGGGAAGGTGTCTATGAGGAGACCCTGAACATAACCTCCATGGCAGCAAGGCCCAAGTGGGTCGGGGTGGTTGTGATGAAGGGCAGTTGAAAGACAGGTGATGTGGAGGGCAGAGGGCTGGGGAACCCGGAATGGAAATTCAAGGATACCTTGACTCTGGCTTGGGATGAACCTCCTGCGCATCCAAGGCCCGTGGGGTGCCGTCTCCACAGCTCTTTACCTGGAGACAGCCCCAGATAAGGAAATGAATCGATAAGGGAGCTGTGTGTGCACTTTTACCTAGGGTAGAAGGCCAGGGTCTGGCTTCAGCCCCAATGGGACACAGGGAAGTGCCCCAGCCTCATGACTGCTATCTGCTTTAGGAGAAAGTTCCAGCAGCAACAGAGGGACGATTTCCTAAGGCTGGGCCCCTGTCTTGAGGGAAGGGAGGGGGTAGCAGAGCTGCTTGGATTGGTTTCGGGTCTAGGGCTATGTCACCTGCTGGTCAAGTGGATGCCAAGCCACAGACTACAGAACAAGGGAGAGATTCTGCTCCCAGGATGGAGGATGGCTCAGACTGGTGACAAGAACTGCTCAGAGAAGTGTGACGGAGAGGCCGACCCCAAGGAGCAAGAGCTTGCATTAGGAAATCAATGTACGGGAGTGGCTGTTGTGATGTATCGGGTTAGGCCGCCACTTGGAACATCCACATCCCGTAGCGGAGTGCTAGGTCATGACCTGGCTCCTGTGCTTCCAACTGAGCTCCTTGTTGGAAAGCAGTAGGTGATGGCCTCACATGAGCCACCCATAGAGAGTGTCGGGGATAGAGTTCCTGGCTCCCAGTGTTGGTCTGGCCCAGGTGTTGTAGTCACCAAAGACGTGAACCAGCAGATAGAATCAATCAATCAATCGATCAATCTTTCTGTCACTTTGCAATTCAAAATAAATAAATAAATAAGTATAGGAGGCTCATTGCAATGCTGGGGGTTGGCGCTATAGTGCAGTGGATTGAACTCCACCTTTACCTCTGCCAGCCTGCACTCTGACCTTGGCCAAGGTGGGGCTCACGCTCCTGGAACCCACCTCGAGTGTGTGCATAGAAGGTGTATGTACCAGGAACATACATGGGGCAAGGCCTTGGGGAGTAAATCCTGCTGTGCCCTCCTTCTCCTCCAGGGCAACACTGCCCCAGCCTCCCTGCCCAATAGCCACTCCTGTTCTGGTCCCTAGCTCCTGCTGCTGCTTGGAAACTGCTGCAAAAATCACCTGTATGCAAATCCTCCTGCAAGGGTTGGCTTCCGGAAAGCCAATCCGAGCCTTTACCTCTGTGGCTGTGTGAGCCAAGGGCTCTGACCTTGGACGGGGCAAGAAGCCTGCTGCTCATGCTGAGTTAGTAACCTCTGTTAGCAGAAGTAGGCGGCATCCTCACCTTTCAAGGTGACGCTCTGGACAGAGTACACGACCTGGCTGGGATTATCGGGGGTGGCTGAAGTCACTTGGTGTGGGGACAGCAGTATCCGACCCTGCAGGACCAGAGGCATGTCTTGTCTTCATTCTAGCCATCAGTGAGGGGAGGAGGACAGGTTGGGGTTAGAGGGATCAGATGGGAAGAAGCTGGAAGTGAAACAGGTCACGGACAAGGCCCTAACCTGGGGGTTGCTCAGGCAGCCTTGGCATCTGACTAGACATTGCTCCCTAGTGGGTCCTGCAGGAGTGGCAGGTTTTGTTCTTTGGGATTTCTGGGTCTCCCAGCACCCCATAGGTCCCATCAAGGGTGTTACCCAGAAGAGGCTAAGACTTGTTCAATGACAGCCCCAAGATTATGTTTAAACAGAAGGGTAGTGACGGCACAAGAAAACAGTGTGGTTGGCCAGCATCGCTGTTCTCCTGGGGGTGGGAGAACAGAGCTTGCTGGCTCTGCTGCTCCAGGCAGACCCCAGGACCTGTGGGCTCCAGGGTATCACCATGAGCTTTAGTCATCACCCAGACTGCCTGCAGGCCAGGCTGAAGTTCAAGGAGTTAACTGAAGAGCCGAGCTCTGAGCAAAGCCTCAGAGATGAAGGCAGAGCTGAGAGGGAGCAAGGAGCTGGGATCGGTCCGAGGAGACCCTGGTGACACAAGCAAACACACACCTACTCCCAGGTCAGCCCCAAACAGGTGTGGGCCAGTGACCTGTGTCTGCCTGAGGTGGACAGGGCTTCACAAGCCCACTTGGAGAAAGTGTGGAGGGAGAAGCGCGGAGAGAGAAAGTAAGAAGGGAAGGAAGGCAAGGGAGGGTGCGGGAGGGTGCGCTGCGTCTGAGGAACCCAGGTAAGGAGACTTGAGCGCCTTCACGGCATCCATGCCCAAGTGTTCATCAGCTCCTTGACCTGTAGTCCTGTCTGGGCTGGGGGAGGGCAGTGCCAAGGGGCTACTGGCAGCCTCAAGGCATGTCACAGGGGAGGAGGTGGCATCTGATGTAGCCCCAGGAGAAGCCTCCAGAATCCAGGAAGGTTCAAGTAAGGACGTGAGCAAGGCCCCTTGCTCAGAATCCAAATGAAGACCTCTTGTTTCCACTCCTGTTTTCCAGCACAACAGGTTGGGGCTCAGCCTGCAGGAGAGCGTGGGTTGGAGTGGTTCTGCAGCTCAGAGGACACGTCCAGCTTTCGTGGGTGAGGGATGGCGGGGCAGGGCAGGGGACTTCACTGCTTTGGAGACCACCTTCAGCCAGCCAGATTCCTCCCAGCTGCTGCCTCAGCTGGATTCAGACCTGCCCTGGCCTGGGGATGCTCTAAAAGACTCCTGTCATCTGGGGTGGGGAAAGGAATGAGGATTCCCACAGCCCCTGCTTTGCATTTTATCCTCAACCCAGGAGCTGTAATGTCTTCACAGCTATAGGGGTTATAGGAACAAATGGGGGGCTTGGTGAGATTGCCTTGAAGAGCTTTGTCAAGTAGGGAAGGGACCCTTCCCAAGGCTGTGAGAGTCGAGCAGGGCTCTCTGTCTCCAGGGCAGGTGGACTAGTGGGCAGAAATGCCTGGTGGAATGCCTAAAAGGGACACAGGGAGGATTCTGAGTACTGTGGGGACACCAACAGCACCAGGGCATGGGGCTCTGGGGGTCGGCTTCTGGCGACTGCAAGATAGCTCAGAACTAAAAAATGTTCCAAAGTTCTAAAGTTCATCTCTCCTGACAGAGATTTAATTTTTTAAAGATTTTTTTGAAAGTCAGATATATAAAGAGAAGGGAGAGACAGAGAGGAAGATCTTCTGTCCAATGATTTACTCCCCAAATGGCGCCAATGGTTGTAACTGCACCGAAGCAAAGCTAGGAGTCCAGAGCCTCTTCTGTGTCTCCCATATGGGTGCAGGATCCCTAGGCTTTGGGCCATCCTCTACTGTCTTCCCAGGTCACAAGCAGGGAGCTGGATGAGAATGGGGCTGCTGGGATTAGAACCAGTGCCCATATGGAATCCTATTGTATTTAAGGCAAGGACTTTAGCTCCTAGGCTATTGTGCCAGGTCCCAGACAGATACTTAGAATACCCATTTTGTAACACCCCTTTCATTAACCTGAAATAAATGCACAAATGCAAATACTATTACCTACTTATATATACTGTTTGCCTTTATCTCTGAGTAGGTTTGTAGCATTTCAGCATCTAGATAAAAAAAAAAGACATGTTTTTATCTGAAAGACAGTATAACACAGAAATAGGGAATTGAGGAGGGAGGGAGAGATAGAGAATTTTTTATCCATTGGCTTATTCCCCCAACGCCCATAAGAGCTAGGGCTGAGCCAGGCTGAAGCCAGGAGCTCCATTTGAGTGCTCCCTATGACTGAGAAAGCCCAAGCACTCAGACTGTCTGTGGTTTCTCAGGTGTGTTAGCAGGGAGCTGTATGGGAGTCGGAGGAACCAGAATTGAAACAGTTTCTAATAAGGGAAGGCAGACCCCAAGTAATGGCTTAACTCACTGTGTCATAACACCACTACTAGTTTTCTTTTTGTTTATTTGAAGGACAGAACAACAGAGGCAGAACTGGGAAGGCTGAAGCCAGGAACCAGCAACTCCATCAAAGTCTCTCGTATGGATGACAGGGACTCATCATTTGCTGCCTTCTAGGTGTATTAGCAGAAAACTGGATTGGAAGCAGAAGTGAGCCTTGACCAGGCACTTCGATACGGAGTGCTGGTGTCCTGCAGGGATAGATGAGCTCACTGCCCTACACACTAAACATGAGACACCAGGGGAAAATGACATGTAACCAAACTGCAGACCATAGTAAGTACTCAGGCACCAAAGTCCTGAGGACCAGAGGAAGGGGTCCTGTGCTTGTGCGGGAATACAGATCCCTGAACACGGCAGCAGCACATGGGGCCTGGGCTCTAGGGAAACTCCCAAGGGGTCTTTGCTCTTGGTGGTTTTCTTAAAAAAAAAAAAAAAGTGAGCCAATATGCAAAGGCCAGTCTTCCTTCTGTGCACTTGGACTCAACAGCAAAGAGGGCAAGGGAATCACTTAGGACGCTGGCAAACTGGAGGTATGGGAAGCAGTAAACTCAGGCCCAAGTGCTTCAAATGATGAGGAACTGTGTGTAGGCAACTCCCCAGCAAGTATTAGGACCCCTGTGGGAGCAGATTCTGGTTGTCATGGGGATAAGGGGTCTCATTGGTTTTTAGTGGTCAGGTTTTAGGGGTGTAGGATGTTCCACACATACAGGACAACCCTGCCCAGGAAGCATGTCTGCCATCCTGCCCGATTTAGGACTATCCCAATTGGACTCTCATACAAGTAGATGGACAAGTGGTGATTGTGTACTTAACCTGGACCCTAACTCTGGGTTGTACAAAAATAGTATGGCTTTGGCAGTAGTTATGGCCTCTAAATTAATGTGTCAAATGATGAGGGCACCGCACATTCACAAAGGAAGTTCTAGTCTGCGATGGTTGTGGATACAGCCCAGAGTGGACACTTGGGCAGTGTCTCCCTGGACAAAGAGCTCGTTCCTAGACATCTGAGTCCAGATCTCAGGAGTGGGGATTTTGCTGGCCTGATTTGATGGAGTCTGTGTAGCCTTTCTTCAAATATTCATTGTCATAGGGACAAAGCTCTCTCAAACATGAAAATACCAACTGAGGCCCCTGTCCTCCAAATGGTGCAAGGCGCCTTGGACTCTTCCCTTGTTCATGGGCAACACGAGGACAGAACCTCCAGGAAACAGTAATTGAAGAGAAGACAGAAGGTGCAGGTTGAGAGGCAGGGAGTGGCACAAAACTCACCAGCTGCAGGAAGAGGAGAGAAACCCCACTGTGCAATGTTTGTCCTAGCACGTGCTAGTCCTTCCGATACCCAGTCCTCTGAGACATCTTGGTGTGGAGATCAGCCAGGGTGTGCACCTGACATCCCCAGACCTTCAGAGAGAGCCGTAACACCCAGGGCTGGCCAATCAGAACACTCCATTCTATTGCACACAGGGGTAGGGTCCAGGATCTTAGGCTGGACCAATCTCATGTTTTCTGTGCTCTGCAAACACACAGATGCCAAAAGAAGCAAGTACTTCGTTCCTGGTGTTGCTAAGCTGAGAATATGTGAATTTAGAGCTGTCAGTACCTATCTCCCCTAGCAACATGGAGGAACTCCATCTAACATTGGAGAGAATAAGCTCAGGAGAGAGGGGGCAGAGGGGCCTTCCTGGCGTTGGGAAAGACTCTGGAACCAGCTGTGCTTGCTGCTGGAGCTGCCTACAGACTCCCTGCACCCCCCAACCCTTATTTTTTCTTTGCTGTTGCTTGTTTGAGCTGGATTGCAACTGGAAAGAGGCCTGACTTCTACAAAGAGCACTAATTCACTTTTTAAAAAAAGATTTTATTGTATTTTTATTGCAAAGTCAGATATACAGAGAGGAGGAGAGACAGAGAGGAAGATCTTCTGTCTGATGATTCACTCCCCAAGTGACCACAATGGTCGGTGCTATGCTGATCCGAAGCCAGGATCCAGGAACTTCTTCCAGGTCTCCCACACGGGTGCAGGGGCCCAAGGCTTTGGGCTGTCCTCGACTGCCCTCCCAGGCCACAGCAGGGAGCTGGATGGGAAGTGGAGCTGCCAGGACTAGAACCGGCGCCCATATGGGCTCCCGGCGTGTTCAAGGCAAGGACCTCAGCCACTAGGCCATGCCCTGGGCCTAAAGATCACTAATTCATCTATCAGACGTGGATCGCCTGCTCTGTGCTAGGCATTGTGTTACAGCTTGGAGCTACCAGAGTAAACAAGCAGATTTGAACCTTGTCCTCATAGGGCTGACTGTTCTGTGTGGGAAGACAGAACAAAAACAGTCCCTGGGTTAGGTTCAATAATGATTCTTGGAAATGCTACGTGAAGTTATGTTCCAGGAGGGCGGGAACGACCATCGTCTTTGTTCACTGACACATCCTTGATGTCTAGAATAGTGCCTGGCATGTACTAGACACTCAAGAGACACAGGTTTGTTTCGTATGAAAAACAAACAAAAGACAAATTTTCAGGAGCTGTATCAGCACATGGTAGAGTGTCGGTGGGGGAAGCTGGCAGGGGAAGGCTTTTGGCTCACCCGGTTAAGCTGCCTGCAATGTTGGCATCCCATATGGCACTGATTCAAGTCCCAGCTGTTCCACTTCTGTTCTAGCTTCTTGCTAATGTGCCTGAGAAGCAGCTGAGGTTGATCCAAGTCTTGGGCCCTTGCACTATGTGAAAGACTCAAATGGAATTGCAGACTTTTGGCTTTGGCTTGCTCTAGCCTTGGCTGCGAGTGAACCAACAGATGGAAGATAGCCTGTCTCTCATAGCCAGATTTGGGTCTTGGCCTGCTTCCCATCCAACTTCCTTCTGGTACACATCCAGGAATGCAGCAGGTGCCAGCTCAAATGCTTGGATACCTTGTGGGAATCCTGGGATTGAGTTCCTGGATCCTGGATTTGGCCTGATGCAACCCTGGCTATTGGTGGCATTTGGAGAGTGAACCAGCAGATGGAGAATCTGTTTCTACTTGCCTTTCAATAAAAATTAAAAAAAAGAAAGAAAAAAGAACACAAGAGAATGGGCTAGGCCTTGAGAGTAGAAGGAGCAGAAAGAGAAAAGGAGGCTCACATGCAGGAGCATGAGGAGGCCAGTACAGCTGGATCTTGGGGAGTGAGGGAATGAGGGATGCCGGAGGTGAGGCCGGTGTGGTGGGGGACACTCATCAGCGACGGTGTCAGCCGTGCTAGGAGTCGGGGTCAGATTCAGCACAGAAGGAGGTCACTGGCCACAGCTGTGAGCACGGCAAGTGGAAGCCCTCACTCTCCAGCCATGAATGGACGTAGGGAGAGAACAGCTGTGAGCATGACAAGCGAGTGCAGTCCTCTCTCAAGCCAAGGATGGACAGAGGGAAGGAAAAGGCAAAGGGGGCTGAGCAGAAGCAGAAAGACTGATTTGCTTCAAGTATTTTTAATAATTACATCTTTATATGAAAGGCAGAGCCATCGAGAGAGAAACGCATACATATACACAACAGGAAGAGAGCGAGCGAGCTCCCATCCGCCAGCTCATTTTCCAGTGTCTGCACTGCCTGTGGTGGAGAGAGGGGTGTGTGAAACCTGGAACTCTATCCAGGTCTCCCATGTGAGGGGCAGGCACCCAAGTACCTGAGCTGTCACCTGCCTCCTCCCAGGGTGCGCTTGAGCAGGAAGCTGGGCTCAGGAGTTGGAGTTGAACCCAGGTACTCAGGTTCAGGCATGGCCACAGAGGGCTTGTGTATCCCAAGCAGCATCTTAACCACTTGGGCAGGTGCCTTTCCTGAAGAGGCTACACCCTGGTGTAGCACTCACATGCATAAAATGACTTCCTGAGTCAAAAAATGATTGCATACATTAATCAATAAAAATAGTATAGATGAACATATCAGGACATATTCTAGACGTGAAGTAATTGAGTTATGAGTAGGAAAGATGGTGACATAAAAGAATTCGGTCCCCAACAAACTGTCAGTCATGTGGGAAAAAAACAGAAATCTATCCCAGCATCACAGAGAAGGATGTAGCAACTACAGTGCACCTGTGTTCTCCATAAGCAAACAGCTTCAAGACTTCCTTCAGCTGCTCAAGGGATAAATTAAAATTAAGAACTGGAAGATGAGAATATTATAATATAAAATGTTGGTTGCAAGCATTAAAACCAACCAGATATAAGAAATGAGCAGAAAAAGTTTCTTCATAAAAAGATATGTATATGAAACATAAGTTGAATAAACAAACTCACAGTACATTCTAAAAGACTGGAAAATGGGGCCCAGTGTGGTAACCTAGCGGCTAAGGTCCTCACCTGGCACATGCCGGTATCCCATTTGGATACTGGTTTGCATCCCGGTGCCCCGCTTCCCATCCAGCTCCCTGCTTGTGCCTGGGAAAGCAATTGAGGACAGTTTCCCTGCACCTGCATGGGAGACCGAGAAGAAGCTCCGAGCTCCTGGCTTCGGATCGGCTCAGCTCTTGCCATTACAGTCACTTGGGAAGTGAACCAGCGGACTGAAGATCTTCCTCTCTGTCTCTTCTCTTCTCTATTTGACTTTCCAATAATAAAAAAATATATATTTTTAAAAGAAAGACTGGAAAATGAAAGAGAAGAGGGAGGGTAGGTCAAGGTACATTAAAATCTTCATCGGGCACAGGATAAGGAATTAAGTGTATATTCTTGGTTCTTAACTTATGTAAAAAGTAAGATTTATTTGAAAGGCACAGTGATGGTGAGAGAAAGAGATTCAGAGAGTGAGAGAATCTTTCATGTGTTGGTTCACTCCCCAAATGAATGTAATGGCAAGGGCTGGAGCAGGTGAAGCCAGGAAGGCGTCTGTAACTCCATTCAGTCTTCCATATGAGGAGCAGGGTCTCAAAGGCTTGAACTGTCTTCTGCTGTGTTCCCAAGCACGTTAGCAGGAAGCTGTATCAGAAGTAGAGCCACCAGAATTTAGGGTGGCACTGTTAGGGGATGCCACTGCTGCCAATGGAGGCTTAACTCACCATGGCACAATACCAGCCCCATGAAATATTCTACATGATAAAGTGCAAAAAATAAATAATTCCTGAGTAATAAAGATGCAATGGGAAAAAAGATTTGAAATGACCATCTAGTACTAGTATCTCAAGTAATTTCAATGGAACAAGGGAAATGAGGCAGGTGGAGTGGGCTTCAAGTCTATTAATGATCTTTTTCTTATTGGAGGGAGGTTAAAAGCTAATTTTAATTAATTAATTAATTATATTGGAAAGGTAGATTTACAGAGAGAAGGAGACAGAAAGATTTTCCATCTACTGTTCACTTCCCAAATGGCAGCAATTGCCAGAGCTAAACTGATCTGAAGCTAGGAGACAGGAATATATTCCAGGTCTCCCATGTAGGTTCAAGGTCCCGAGGCTTTGGGCCATCCTCCACTTCTTTCCCAGGCCACAAGCAGGGAGCTGAATGGGAAGTGGAGCAGCTGGGACATGAACTGATACCTAGATGGGGTCCTGGTGCTTGCAAGTGGAGGATTAGCTAATTGAGCCACTGTGCTGGGCCCCTGATTTGATTCTAACACTGCTAGAAACATGTGTTTTGCTATTTAATAAAATGGGCAAGGACAACCATTAGAAGTATAGGAACAGAATGCAAGTCTTCCAGATCACTAAAGGAACATAAAAACACCAAGCTCCAGAGTTAGAAAGGAAAGAAACCAGAAGTCATGGCCAATAGAAAACATGGGGGGAAAATTGTAGGCATAAGTCCAAATACACTAGTAATCACAATAAGCCATTATTTGCAAATGAGATGATGGTCTCTCTAGGACAGAAATATGATCTACTGTAAAACTGTTACAATCAAGACAAATGTTCAAGAGGGAAGGCCAGAATAGTAAAATCAATAGCTTTTCTATTTGTCTGTAGTAGTCAATTTACAACCATAACTTCAAAATACCTAAGAATAAGCCCCAAACAACATGGGCAAGATAAGGAAATGACAAACTATCCAATAGAAAAATAACAAAGGTCATGAACAGCCAGTTCACAGGGAAAAAAAATGGTCAGCAAACATAAAACCAAGCTCAACCTTGCTAGTAATCAGAGATATGGAAATTGAAACAATATTAATAGCAAAGGTGAAAAATGGCCCTTAATGCTTAGTGATGGTGATGGAGTGGGGGAATAGGTGTTCTTACAGGAATAAATCTCAGTAGAGCATTTTTGTAGGGCAATTTGGGAGTGCCTTAAATGTAAATGCGTATGTCTTTTGACCTGACAGTTCCGTTTTCACGACTCTGTTCTGTAGGATTATCTTGCACTCATGCCAAGACATTCATTGCAGAATTATTTATAATAATAAAAAAGGAGGGAAACAAATACTCAAAAGTTGAGCAATGATCAATTAAATTACAGCACATCCATATGGAAGAGAGGGCTGGAAAGGGTCCCTCTTCTCGGCTTAGGTGATTTAATATTTCACCTTGGAGCAAACTTGATTCTTTCAAGCAGAGATCACTTTAGTGGTATCCATTATTTATGGCAACGTACTCAGATAGGCACCCTTTGCCCTAAGAGAAGGGTGAAATGGAGCCTTTTGTGGCTTCATAAAAGCACTGTCCTACACAGATAAGGAAGCTTGGTCTTTAAGGAGAAGCTGAGCTGATCTGCGTAGCAGCCAAGACCTTCGGGAAGGGGTGGTATAGCCATGTTGGTTAGCTCCCTTCTCTCTGCTATGTGAAGTTAGGGAACCCTGTCATGGGCGGCCGGATCCCCATGTAGGCCTCTTCACAGGAAGAATGCTGCATTTCCACTGGAGAAGTCACCGGGAAGGAGGTGGAATTGGGGCTCAAAGCAACTCTCCAAGACGGTGCAGGAAAAGCCAGGTCTTTTGGCCAGAGTACCTTCACATAATAGTGTTGTGTTTTGGGAAAGTGCAGCTGAGTTGCAGCTCCACTGAGAAAGATCAAGGCTGCTGCCAGAGTACAACAGCATTCCCTGGATTGTAGGGGCCAGAGTTCAACAGGAACATCAGGTGGTGCCTGCTAGAGAAAAGGCAGTAATGGCTGGAGAGCTTTTAAATGCCCAGATGGCTGGAGTGACACAGAGGTCACCGTGAGTGACCTTGGCCCTGCAGGCTGCTCCTGCTGTCATCTCCTGAGTCTTTGTTCTTGCTCTTCCCACTGCTAGGACCAGGGTGTTATCTTAACACTGTTTCTTACAAGTCTGTTCAAAAGTCAAATTTTGAGTAGGGTTTTTTTTGTTCATTTTTTTAAAATCAATCAGATGCTTATTGCTACCTATTGCCTTTCCCATTTAATTTGTAGACTAGAACAATGCACATGTTTATTTAAAATTCATTTACTTATTTATTCTAAAGTCAGAGCAAACGAGGGGCTGGGGAATGCAAAAGAGAAAGATCTTCTATCTGCTGGCTCACCCCTTTTCCTCCACATGGGCACATGTCCAAGACTGATCCAAGCTGAAGCCAAGAACTCTGCTTGGGCCCCCACATGGGTACAGGGACCCAGGCAGAGAACCGGACAGGAAGTACAGCAACTGGGGCTCCAATTGGTACTCACGTGGTATAACGGTAACACAAGTTGTGACTTAACTCGCTAAGCCACAGCCTGGGCCCTGAAGTTATCTATTTTGCTATTTCCAATTCACTACCTCCCAGCCTCATTACATTATAGCTTCCAGTTTTATTTTTTAAATGTTTCATTCATCTATTTATTCCTAACACCTAAAACAGTGCCTGACGCACTATAAGAGCTTTATGAATATATGATACAAGAATAAATATGTGTTCATAGAAAAAAATCTTAAATTCATTAAGTAAAAAAATGACTACTCAGCAATTTATGTATGATATGGTATCCGTGTGTCTGTGTGTTCGTATATAGGGATAAATATTTACAGTGAGAGCAGTGAGATGGGGCAATTCAAGTGATTCTTCGTGTATTTCTGTATAGTTTGCCAACTTAAAAAAACATGAGTTTTTATGACTTGTATAATAAAATAAATACATGAATACCTTTTCATATTTAATATTATATACATTATATTAATAATTTAATGTGCAAAGGATAGCAGTTTTGGATTGAGATATTGACTGGTCTGCTAGAGTAGTTTATTTCAGACAAAAGTTCTAAACTCTGGCTTAAACATTTTTGAAAAGTGGTTTGGGAGGTGGCTGGCACAATGGCTCAACTAGTAGTTTTCCACCTCCAAGCACCAGGATCCTATATGGGTGCCAGCCTGCATCCTGGCTGTTTTACTTCCCATCCAGCTCCCTGCTTGTGGCCTGGAAGAGCAGTAGAGGACGATCCAAAGCCTTGGGAGCCTGCACCTGTATGGGAGACCCACAAGAAGCTCCTGGCTTCTGGCATTGTATGGGCTCAGCTTCATCCATTGTGGCCATTTGACAAGTGAATCAGCAGGTAGAAGATCTTTCTCTCCGTGTCTCCTTCTCTCTGTAAATATGCCTTTCCAATTAAAAAAAAAAAAAGTAAGTATTTTTTTTAAGTAGCTTGGGACTGGTGTTGTGGCACAGTAAGTTGGGCTGCTGTTGGCAGTGCTGGCACCCTGTGTCTGAGTGCCAGTTCAAGTCCTGGCAGCTCTCTGTTTCTCATCCAGATCCTTGCAAATTTGCCTAGGAAGGCAGCATATAATGGCCCAAGTGCTTCAGGCCCTGGCACCCCTCTGGGAAATCTGAATGGAGTTCCTGGCTCTTGGCTTCTACTTGGCTCAGCCCTGTCTGTTGTAGCCATTTGGGGAGCAAACCAGACAGTGGAAAACCTCTGTCTCTTTCTGCCTTTTAAGTAAAAAGTTTAGAAATCTTTCAAGAAAAAAAAAATCTTGAAGCTACTGTAGAGTGACAAAAAACAGGTGGAAACCTGAGGTAATTCAAATTGTATTTTAACTAATTAATTGGAAAGGCACAATGACACATAGAGAAAGAAAGAGAGAGAGAGAGAGAGAAAGAGAGAGAGTGAGAGAGAGAGTGAGAGAGAGAGAGAGAGATCTTCCATATTTACTCCCTATTTGCTCACAGCAGCTAGGGCTGGGCTGGGCTGAAGCCAGGAGTCAGGAACTCCATCAGGATCTCCCATAAAGTTGGCAGGAACCCAAATCCTTGGACCATTTTCTGCTGCCCCCTAGGTGCCTCAGCAGGAAGCTGAGCCGTTAAGTGCAGAGTGGCTGGTGGCCCAAGCAGCGCTGCACCTGGCCTCAAATCCTCTAAGAAAGGGGCAGTACTGGGCGACAGTCACATTTCTGTGGCTTTGCCTGATGTGCGTGTCCCAGTTCTTGTGGGACTTGGGGATAGAGGACAAAGCTGAAGCCTGAAGAGTCAGCTGGGGCTGCCTGAACTTGCAGAGGGCCAGCCAGCGGGAGGGAGCTGGCACCTTTCCTCACACCCTTGGGGACCTCTCACCACGGACATGAAGAGACTCCGCAGAGATGTAGGGAGGACAGTGCTGAAGACCTGTAGGAGCCGATGGAGACTTCGGTCCCCACTCATTGCAGAGGATGTATGGTTTAGTGTGTCTCATTCTGTTCCCAGAGCTTGCTAAACATCTCGGAGATCTCTTTGAAAGCCCAGAGGGACCATGCTCAGAACCAAGAGACTTTTCCTAGGAATAAGGACAAAACTGAAGCCCATGTGCTCTAATAAAGCACAAAGGAAGCCTTCGCAATCAGTAATTGAACTGCCTGCTGGAACAAAACTCAACTTTGTTCAAAGAAACATAGAATCCACAGTCTCTGGAGTGTTTTACCTACAATGTCCTGCATAAACTAAAAATTATCGGACCCATGAAGGAACAGGAAAATATTACCCTCTATTCAGAAAAAAAATATAATTATAGAAACAAATGCTCAGATAACGCATTGCTACAATAAGCAGACAAGATAATTGATAAATAAGCTAAGTATCCATAGGAAAGGATTAAAGTAATGTGTTGAGATGGTAATTTCAGGGGCAAATAAAACCTGCTAAACTAAAACCAGAAAAAGAAGAAACAATTGCTCTTCTGTGATTATACCGCAGCTCTATGAATATGAATTGAATCATACACTTTAATTGTGCAAATTTTATGGCAAGTAACCCTATCTGAATAAATTTGTTATATTAAAAAACTTAATGGAAATATTTGAATGAAAAAATGCATGAATTGAAACCAAAACGCTCATTGGATAGGATTAAAGCAAACAAGGGAGGGGTTAGATTTGTGAAATGCTAGATTAAACCACTGTCTGAGATGGCAGATTTATAGCAGAGAACTGGCCTTCCTTCCTTCCTTCCTTCCTTCCTTCCTTCCTTCCTTCCTTCCTTTTCTTTTCTTTCCTTCTTTCTTTCCCTCTCTCTCTCTCTCTTTCCCTCCCTCCCTAGATTTATTTATTTTTATTAGAAAGGCAGATTTGTAGAGAGAAGGAGAGAGAGAGAGAACGATCTTCCATCTGCTGCTTCACTCCTCAAGTAGCTACAATGGCCGGAGATGAGCCAATCCAAACCCAGGAGCCAACAGACAAAAGGTTCTCTTAGCCCCTTCACACAAGTTCAGGGTCTCAAGGCTTTGGGCCATCCTCGACTGCTTTCCAGGCCAAAAGCAAGGAGCTGGATGGGAAGTGGACCAGCCAGGACATAAACTGGCACCCATATAGGATCCTGGTGCTTAGAGATGGAGGATTAGTCAGTTGAGTTGTGGCGTTTGGCCTTGGAGTGCTGGTGTGAGTCTTGGTTGCTCTATTTCTGATTCAGCTTCCTACTAAGGTGTCTGAGAAAGCAGTGGGAGGAAGCTCATTGGGTCACTTCCTCTCACATGGGAAGCTCAGACAGTTCCTGACTCCTGCCTTGGGTATGGCCCAGTCCCAGCCAGTATGGACATTCAGGAAGTGATCCATTCACAGGAAGATCTCTCTCCAACTCTGCTTTTCAAATAAATAAATACATCTTTTTCTAAAAAGCTCATGGAAAATACAAGTGATGAAAATGTTGTACATAGATTTCAAAAAATTTTGCACCAAAATAAACAAACTTCTTAAATGACAAGGTTCATTTTGGAAGTACACTTGTACACAGAATGCTCCAGCAACAAGAGAATGCACGTTTTCTTAAGTGCACATAGACTATTCCAAAGGATACACCTTATGTTAGGCCATGAAAAAGTGTCAGCAAACGTACCAAGATAGAACTCATAGATAATGTATGCTCTTTGAATGAAATTTAAAACCAGTAATGGGGAAAAGGTGAGTATAAGTATGTGCAAAAGAACCCACAGATTTCCAAGTAACCAATGAATAAAAGAAGAAATTAGAAGGAAATTAGAAATTGCTTTGAAAGGAGTGAACGTTTGAGCACCACATATCAAAACTTCAGGTATACAAGGAAACTAGTTGTTGGAGGTAAATTTTTGGTTTTCACGGTGTAAATCAAATATGAGGACTGAGTGTAAGTCAATATCCTCAGGCCCAGCACAGTCACCTAGTGGCTGACTCCTTGCCTTGCATGTACACCGGGATCCCATGGGGGCACCAGTTCTAATCCCAGCAGCCCTGCTTCCCATCCACCTCCCTGCTTGTGGCCTGGGAGAGCAGTGCAGGACAGCCCAAAGCCTTGGGACCCTGCATCCACTTGGGAGACCCGAAAGAGGTTCTTGGATTTTGGCTTCAGGTTGGCTCAGTCCATCCATTGCTGCCACTTGGGAAGTGGGCCAGTGGACAGAAGATTTTTCTGTATCTCCTTCTCTTTGTAGATATGCCTTTCCAATAAAAATAAAGATACCTTATAAAAGTAAATCAATAACCTAAAGTTTTATTGTAAAGATTAAGTCAATTGGGACTAGCATTGTCATACAGGTGGTTAAGCCTGCGCTTGTGTGACACTGGCAACCCTTATTGGGTTCATGAGCGCCCATGATGCCATGCAGAAGGCTGCCACCTCCACAGGGAGCACAGTGGAAGAGAGGGAATTGGGCGTAACAGCCATGACACCTGCTAGACTTCTATACTACAGACTGCAGAAGCTTGTGGAAAGACATGAAAGGAGATCTCAAGAAACTGGAAAACATCCTGTTTTCATGGCTTTGAAAACAATATTGGTTTTTTATATATATTTTTCTTATTTTGAATTTTTGAATTATGTTACAATTTCACTCCAAACTCAACATATATTCCCTATTTTACTACAATAGAGTAGTCCTTCATAAGGAATTATTTCATTGGCAATTGTTTCATTGGGAATCCATCTTTTGTTTGGAAGCAGGGATGTATGTTGCATTATACCCCCACATCTGGGTATGGTAGACCCCAGTACTCCATCACTATACATTTCCATAATTGAGAAGCCATGAAACAAGGTCAACCACTGGTATGAGTTAGATCAACAGCCTCAACAACAACAACAACAACAGCAACAAATTAGAGCTCCATGAGAAAACACGTCACTGAGTAACCAATGCATGGGTGACAAAAAGAGATACAAAAGTCTCTTGAGAAAAATGATGCCACCGTATAATCCATGAGCCAGCAATGAATCCGACAGGAGAAAACAGAGTATTTGGAATAAATAAAACAAACATAAAACATCAAAACACACATGATGCAGCCAAAACAAAACAAAACAAGAACAGTATGGATCAGATTATTGAAGTTACACTTTCCATGCTGGTTTCCTTTTATAAGAGAGAACAATATTGTTAAGACGCAAGTACTCTTGATTGATCAGTACAGATTCAACACAATTCCCATCAAAATGTCAGCTACTTCTTTATCACTTATCCAGATAGTCTTAAAATGTATGGAAATGTAAAGGATCCACATAGCTGATAATTTCTCTGAAAAAAGAAAAGATGGGCCTGGTGCTATAGTGCAATGGCTAAGATCCTCGCCTTCAATGTGCCGGGATCCCATATGGGCGCCGGTTCTAATCCTGGCAGCTCCACTTCCCATCCAGCTCCCTGCTTGTGGCCTGGGAAAGCAGTTGAGGACAGCCCAAAGCCTTGGGACCCTGCACCCGTGTGGGAGACCTGGAGGAAGTTCCTTGCTCCTGGCTTCGGATTGGCGCAGCACCAGCCGTTGCACTCACTTGGGGAGTGAAACATCGGACGGAAGATCTTCCTCTCTGTCTCTCCTCTCTGTACATCTGCCTTTCAAATAAAATAAATAAATCTTTTGAAAAAAGAAGAGATGCATTTATTTTGAAAGAGTTGCAGAGAAAGATCTTCCATCCACGGTTCACTCCCCAGATGGCCACAATGGCCAGGAGCCTCATTCGTGTCTCCTGTGTGGATTCTGTGGGGTCTCCCCCACAGATTCCTCTAATACCCAGTTGCTAGAGTGGGTGAGCCTGCTGCCCACCATCCAGTCTCCCAGTGTGCGAGAGACAAACAGAAGGACAGGGGTTCTAAGCAGTTCCGATTTATTTGGGAAATTCAGTTTCTCATATAGGGTAATGAATAGCCTCACGCCAGGAATCCCAGGAATTCCAGGAGGGGAGAACTAGTGGCCAATTACTAGGAGCATGACTGCGGAAGCCACCTCCCATAGGCCAGGGGCAGGTGAGTGAAATGGCCCTGGCCAATCAGTCTTTCTATGAACCGACTTAACCCTGCCCTGGTTCACGGCCAGGGCTCTGTCCTTGGCTGCCATCTTGCTCGCTATGTGTAACCCAGTGACCTTGACTGTTAGTTGCCATCTTGTTGACTTAAGTGACCTCTTTGCCTCTGAGCCCCACAGGTTCAGGAGCCCAAGCACTTGGGTCGTCTTCTGTTGCCTGTCCAGCTGCATCAGCAGGCAGCTGGATTAGAAGTGGAGAAGCCATGGCTTGAATCATTGCCCATATGGGATGCTAGTGTCACAGGCAGTGGCTTAATCTGCTGTCTCACAACTCGGGTTTTCAATACAATCTTGAAACAGAATTAAACTGGGGGAGTCACACTTCCTGATTTAAAAGCTCACTGCAGAGCTGCAGTGCTACATGCTGTTAGGGTCCAATTTTGTCAATTTCCCATGAATGACAAAGAGCCTTACTGATAATGCAAAAGCAAGCCGAGTTTATTGTGCCAGCATGCTGGGGTCAGACCGATCTTGGGGCACACAGGCCAGCCAAGGAGGGGTCGGACCCTGAACTAGCATAAGGCTAGAGATTATATAGGCCCCTTCAGTCGTTACATGCTTCATAGCCCACGCAAATTCAAACACAGCAATCAGACACATCATCTTTAGGGCTTCCAGGTGCAAACAGTCCACTTCGTTTCCAGACACGTTATCTTTAAGGCCCCTGGGTCTAGACAGCTCATTCCGTTCCCACACACATTGCTGTTCCTGGGACCGGGTGATTGTGCCACTGTCCTGCACCTGGGTGCATTCTGTAGTTAAGGCTTGTGACACTGTTCACAAGGTCACAGAGGAACAACAGTTATCGCTAAAGTGGAGTTTTCCCATGGTTCAGACACATCCCAACCTAGCAAAGCAGCAGCTTCTTGGCACAAAAGGGCCTAACATTGCCTAACACTAACATTCTAACATTCTAACATTATACTAGCACTCTAACAATTCCAGATGGTGTGGTGTAGTCATCAGGATTATCATAGAGGGTAGAGGAACAGAGTGAGAGCGTAAGGTCAGTTGGTTTTTAACAAGGGTGCCACGATCGATCAAGGGGGGAAATACCTTTCTTTTTAAGGAAATGGTGGTAGGGCAACAGGTACCTACACACCAAGGAACAAGCTGAGGTCCTCCTAATTCACATATACACAATTAACTCAAAATGGATCCATGCTCTTAATGTAAGATACATTTGTTGGAAAAAATGAGACTAAATCTTCATGAGCTTAAATTAGGAAGCAGTTTCTTAACTATGACTTCTAAAGCACAAGCAATCGAAAAGAAAAAAAGATAAATTGGGCTTCATCAAAATTAAAAAAAGTTTGATGAATCAAAGGACATTATCAAGAAAGTGAAAAACGACCCACAGAATGAGAGCACATATTTTAAAATCATTTATCTGGTACAGACTTGTAGCTAGAATACGTAAAGAGTTCTTAGAACTCAATAGTAGAAAGACAAATGAACCAATTTAAAGCTGAGCTAAGGAGGTGGGCATGGCGTGTGCAGCAGGTCTGGTTGCTTCTTGGGACACCTGCATGCCATGTCAGAGTGCTGGTTCGAGACCCAGCTACTCTGCGCCTGATCCTGCTGACGCATGCTGCGAGGCTAGGATGATGGCCCAAGGGCTGGGAATGCTGCCGCTCCTGTGGGAAACCTCATGGAGTTTCAGGCTCCTGGCTTGGGCACGAGGCAGGCCAGGTGTTTTCTTTCTTTCTTTTTTCCTCTTTTTACTTATTTATTTATTTATTTTTATTAATTACATTGCATTATATGACACAGTCCCATATGCACTGGGATTCCCCCCCCCCTCCCCAAACCGCCCCCTCATGGTGGATTCCTCCACCTTGCTGCATTACCACAGTTCAAAATCAGTTGAGATTCTTTCATTGCAAGCATATACCAAGTATAGAGTCTAGCATCTCATTGTCCAGACAAATTCAACGGCTTATTGGGGAGGCCATCTCTGGTCTGAAGGTAGAGCCGGCAGAGCACCATCCCCATCAATTAAAAGCCCCGACATAACATCAGCAACAATTTACAACGTCATGGAATTAGTTGACATAGTATTGAGCAACCAACATGTTAAAAAAAAATGCAAGTTCTTTACCACATACTGTGACTCCTTCGCTGATACTTCAACTTTGGTTTATACATGACCGGGTTCTATACACCTTAAAATGGCCATAGGCTACCACTCAGCTGTTTCATGTCTATTTTCATTATAGTATTACATTTTACATATATTGTTTTTCATATTGACATCATGTCATCTTAAATTAAGACGAACATGTGGTATCTAACCTTCTGCGATTGGCTCATTTCCCTTAGCATAATGGTTTCCAGTTGAGTCATTTGCAGGCCAGGTGTTTTCAACCATTTGTGAAGTGAACCAGCAGATGGAAGATCTCCATCTCGCTCCCTCCTGTTGTCTGCTACTCTGCCTTTCAAGTAGGTAGAAAATAAATAAATAAATAAACATTTAAAATATCCTTTTAAAAAATGAGCAGAGGAATTGAATAAATTATTTTCCCAAAGAAGGCCTACAAATTACAATAAGCACAAGAAAAGATGCTTGACATCCTTAGTCATTAGGGAAATGCAAACCAAAATCACGATTAGCATATTCATTACCTCAAAGATTCAGAATCCTCTGTGTTAGTGTTTCTGAAATGCTCATTTGTTGTCAGTCACAGTTTCCCCATTATGCTACAGCATGAAATTGTTCCTCCTGTCCAGCTGCACCCCTGGACACATTAAGCATCCTCTTGACGTCCCTCCCTCTTCCTTCAGTTTTCCCACCCGCAGGCAACCGCAGTGCACCTGTTTCTGTGTGCCAATTACTCTGATCCAATCACTACTCATGATGTAAATGTATCAAAATACCACACTATCTTCCATCAGTATGTACCATTATCATGCGGATTAAAGATGAAAATTTTCTTATAAAGATTGTAATATCATCCTGCTTCTACCATCATGCTGTAATAATCAAAGTATTTGTGTATGGGCGGTGGTGCTGAGGCAAAGTGGGAAAAGCAGAAAAGTCTGACACCAGAGTCCTATACGTGTACCAGTTCAAGTCCTGACTGCTCTGCTTTCAGTTTAGCTCCTTGAAGATGCTATAGAAGAACAATAGAGGACGTCCCAAGTACCTGGGCTTTTGCTTGCATGTGGGAGCCTGGGAGAGGTGTCTGGCTCTTGTATTTGGCCTGTCAGCCCTGGCCGTTGTGGACACTTGGGGTGTGAACCAGCAGATGGAAGATTTTCTCCCCCTCCCTGCAATTCTGCTTTTCAAATATATAAAATAAACCTTAAAATATAAGCTTAACTCACCGAAGCACAACATGAGCTCCTATGATAATCTTTTCAAACAGTCAACAGCAAATGTTGATTGGATTGCGGAGAAGCCAAAGCCTTCACACCGTGGTTGTGGAAACTTAAACTGACTTAGCTGCTGTGAAGACACTGGCAGTTCATTTGGAAAGTTAGACATAAAGTCACGTTCCACTCCTAGGAATATACCCAAGAGAAATGAAAGCATATGTCCAGCAGAACTTGAATATGAGCACTACCAGCCGCATGACCATAACAAGCAAAAGATGCAAATTATCCAAAATTCTGTCAGTTATTGAGTGGGTAAACACAACATGACATAGTCACACAAGTAAGGATGAATTATTTAAAAATTGTTACGTAGAAGAAAGGAAAAATGAAATATTTTATGGCTTCATTTATATAAAGTGTACAAAAGAGGCAAATCCACAGAGTCAGAAAGAATTATTGTCCTGAAACAAGGGAAGGGGGAATAAGAAGTGACTGCTCATGGTTACAAGTTTCTTTTAAGATTATAAAAATGGGGCCCAGGGCCTAAGGCAGTAGCCTAGTGACTAAAGTCCCCGCCTTGTACATGCTAGGATCCCATATGGACACCGGTTCTAATCTTGGTGGCCCCGCTTCCCATCCAGCTTTCTGCTTGTGGCCTGGGAAAGCAGTCGAGAATGGCCCATAGCCTTGGGACCCTGCACCCACATGGGAAACCTGGCTCCTGGCTTTGGATCGGTTCAGCTCCAGCCATTGTGGCCATTTTGGGAGTGAACCAATGGATGGAAGATCATTCTGTCTGCTGCTGCTTCTTCTCTCCTTAAATCTGATCTGCCTTTTCCTGGGGGCAAGGGGCCTGGAGGGGTTTGGGTTACCTGGACTAGAACCCTTGGCCCACTTGTGAGGTGGGTCCTGGGTTTGTGAGCCCTGGGGATGGGGGATCTGGCGGGGCTCGTGTCACCTACCCAGGCCCTGAGGCCCACAAACGCGGTCGGTGCCAGGTTCGTGAGTGCTGAAAGAGGTTTGGCAACAGAGGGAATGGAGTGGTTGTTGGGTTGGCATTGTGATGTAGCAAGGTAAGCCACTGCTTATGAAGCCAGCATCTTATATCGAAGAGTCTATTTGAGTCTTAGTTGGCTCTGCTTCTGATCTAACTCCCTGTTAATACACCTGGGAAACCAGAAGGAGAATGGTCTGTGTACTGGAGTCTCCCTGCACAGGAGGTGTGGATGGAGTTCCTGGATCCTGGCTTTGGCCTGGCCCAGACTAACTGTGACAGCCATTTGGAGAGTGAGCCAGCAGATAGAAAATTCTCTTTCAAGTAGATACATATTTATAAAAATAATAATAAAGGACATGGAATTTAAGCGGGGGTGGGGTGAGGTGGGAGGCTTCTCCCATGAAGGTGGTACAGGTCTAAGAACTTGGGCCATCACCTATTAATGCACTAATGGTACACATTCCAAGGAAGCTCTTCATTCTAAATGAAGAGTGGAGTGACCTATAGGATGCAGGCATCCCACTGGAGACCGTAGCTGACTGCCAAATACCACTGCTGCCATGGCTTCCCCACTTTAGAAAGGGCTGTAAAGGACATGGGAGGGGAGAGAAGGAAAAGGAGAGAGACAGAAACTGTGACCCACCAAGCTCCAAATATTTACTCTCTCTTCACAGGAAAGTTTTCCAGACTTAAAATCCAGACTGCAGGGCTCGGCGCTATAGCATAGTGGTTAAAGTCCTCGCCTTGCATGTGCCGGGATTCCATATGGGCGCAGGTTCCAATCCCAGCAGCCCCGCTTCCCGTCCAGCTCCCTGCCTGTGGCCTGGGAGAGCAGCCGAGGACAGCCCAAAGCCTTGGGACCCTGTACCTGCGTGGGAGACCCAGAAGAGCTCCTGGCTCCTGGCTTCGGATTGGCTCAGCTCCAGCCGTTGCGGCTGCTTGGGGAATGAACCATCGGATGGAAGATCTTCCTCTCTCTCTCTCTCTTCCTCTCTGTATATCTGCCTTTCCAATAAAAATAAATAAATCTTAAAAAAAAAATTCAGACTGCAACAGACAGCAGATGAGCGACTATGGCTGGAGTTAGTGGAGCAGGAACTTCCTCAAGCAATGGAAATGGTTACTGTGCCAGTGGTGTTGATTGCTTGGATGGATCATGTTGTCAGAACGCCTTGAGCTCTGAGGACTGTGTTGTTTGTATATGTTACCTCAACAGAGGAATAAGGCCAGTTTTCCCCCAGGAGCTGCCTGTTCTAATTAAATTTTAAAAGCTGATTCAAAGACACATTTAGCTCCCCCTGCACCTTATCTTTCTTCCTAAGAGGGTTTGAGGCTTTGAATAAGCAGCCAGATCCTTCAGGTCTTCTCTGATCTTTCAAGTTTGACTGAGAGCTTACGGGGCTGCAGGATCACAGTGTACTTGCGTTGTGCTCAGCAGCAACAATTTAACATGGTTGAAATGTAAATTCATGTTACACAAACTGCAATAGATATTTTATTTTATTTTATGTTTTTAAAGATTTATTTATTTTTATTACAAAGTCAGATATACACAGAGGAGGAGAGATAGAGAGGAAGATCTTCCGTCCGATGATTCACTCCCCAAGTGACTGCAACGGCCGGTGCGTGCCAATCCGGAGCCAAGAGCCAGGAACCTCTTCCAGGTCTCCGGCATGGGTGCAGGGTCCCAAGACTTTGGGCTGTCCTCGACTGCTTTCCCAGGCCACAGGCAAGGAGTTGGATGGGAAGTGGAGCTGCTGGAATTAGAACTGGCACCCATATGGGATCCCGGCACACACAAGGTGAGGACTTTAACTACTATGCTATCGTGCCAGACCCCAATATTACTTTTAAAATAAGATTTACTTTATTTATTTGAAAGGCAGAGGGGTGGAGAGACAGGGAAAAAGAGATATCTTCCATTTACTGGTTCATTTCCCAAATGGTTGCATACACCAGAGCTGGACAGGCTGAAGCCAGGAGCCTATGACTCCATCTGGTTTCTCACATGGGTGACAGGGGCCCAAGCACTTGGGCCATCTGCAGCTGTCCTTCCAGGCCCTTGGCATGGAACTGGACTGGAAGTAGAACCTCTGGGACTTACACCAGCGCTCATACAGGATGCTGGCATCACAGGTGGCAATTTAACCTGCTGTACCATGATGCTGATTTGACACTCTGAGGGGATGGATTCTTTCTTCTTTCAAAGTTAAGAAATTTTTAACGCACGATGCTGTTGACCTATGTTAGCTTCATTCTGTAGATCAGGACAAGGCCTGGTTCTCGTTTCCCTCAGATCAAATGGCAAATTTAGGCTGTTTGGGAAAGAAAAAACTTGGCTATTAGATTTTGAGAGTTTATTGATTTATTTATAAAGCAATGCACAGGAGGCAAAAACCAAGTTCCACAATAGCCACCAATAGTCTTGTAATTTTATTTTAGAGATATTTCATTTAAAAGCCGCTCTGAGATTTTTTAGACATCCAGCTGTCCACGAGAAACAGAAATATGGGGACAAAATGTTGTTCTACAATTTGATTTAAAGATACCACTGCTAAGGGAAAAAGATGGAGCTGTGAGGTGATGGCATGATCTGAGGTCTCCGCCTTGAGCCACGGGTACCAGGAATTTCTGCTAGGTAGGAAAACACAAGTACAGCTGGCTTCTGCAGCTGTGGAGCCCATCAGGCACAGACAGAAACGTTTGGAAGAAAATCCTTGCATGTGTACTCAGAGTATGTACCGATGTTCCCCCTTGTCGTTATCCCCAAGATGATACAGTGTAAAATCTATTTATACTGCGTTTACATTCTCTCAGGTAGTATAAGTAATCCAGAGATGATTTAAAATGTACAGGAGGATGTGTGTAGGTTCCAGGCAAAGACTACACTGTTTCACCAAGGGGACTGGAGCATCCACAGATCTTGGCATTCATAGGGGGTCTTGGAACCAATCCCTCCTTGACGTCAGGGGACGGCTGTGGTCTATTTCCAGTCATAGCTGTCTGGAGACCCTCTCAGTATAGACCGCTTAACATGCTGGAGGAAAAAAAAAAGAAAGAAAAAAGAAAGTCTTTCTTTTTCAAGGCCTGGTAATGTTGTCAGAAAAGGAAACAATTAGAAACCACGAGAAAGCTTGACTCCAGAACTCTAGCTGGAGCCGGCGTTGCCTGGTGGCACCTGCCACTCCCTGACGTCTTGCAAAGTGCAGAGAACAGCAGGTGAAGCCTGAGTCCTAAGGAGGGCACGCTGACTGAGACATATCCACCTCCCCCCGCTCCCCCGCCACACACACACTCAAAGGCTGGGATCCCCTGAGGACAAACCAGGAATGAACTAGAGAGCTCCCATCTGCAGAGCAGGACAAAGATGGCTGTCTCCCAAGCAGGGGGGTCACTCTAACATGCTCCTCAGAGCTGTGTATTTCAAAGAAAAGCACCAAGCCTGACGGTCTGCTAAAGTGATTTTGAGTTTGTAGTGCCGTTAGTGGCCCGGCAGAAAAAAGCCACAAATTTCCCAGGGGGAAACACAAACTCACCGAGGTCTCAAGTCTCACAAATTTGCAGTGTGAGTTCAGACGTATTACGGAGAAGTCCTTGTGGTCAGCATCGTGGCATAGTGGGTTAAGCTCATGTCACCATCAACATGTCACAGAGCAAGTTCTTACCTGGCTGCTCCACTTGCCCTGTGCCTGGGAAGGCAGCAGAAGACGGCTCGCAGGCGTGGGCTTGTGCCATCTGTGTTGGGAGCTCCTGGCTTCAGCCTGGTCCAACCTGGCTTTGCAGCTTCTGGGGAGTGAAACAGTGAATGGGAAGGTCTCTCTCTTTCCTTCTCTTTCTATAGCTCTGCCTTTCAAGTAAATCGCTAGCTAAATAACTTTTTTTTCCTTCTAATCTTCAGCGTGGGCATTTAAGACACTGTGTAGCGTGTTTACAACTTGTGTTGCAGTGCCTTGGCTGGAGGCTCTGTTCTATTCCAGCTTCTTGCAAAGGTGCACTCTGGGAGGTGGGAAATGATGGCTCGAGGAACTGGATTCCTGCCACCCACGTCGGAGACAAGATTGAGATCTTGGGGGCTGGTGCTACAGTGTAGTGTATAGAACTACCACTTGCAGTGCCAGCATACTACATGGACACCGGGTTGAATCCTGGCTGCTTCACTTCTGTTGCAGCTCCCTGCTAATGCGCCTGCTTAAGCAGTGGAAGATGGCTCAAGTGCTCGGACCCCTGCACCCATGTGTAAGACCCAGAAATAGATTCTGGGTCCCGACTTTGAACAAGCCCAGCTCTGGCAGAAGCAGCCATTTGGAGAGTGAATCAGCAGATGGAAGATCTCTCTCTCTTTCCAATAAATCAATCATAAAAAACCAAAACAGAGCAAGAGAGCTGCTGGCTTGTGGCTTCAGCCTAGCCCAGCCCTGGATATAGCATGTATTTGAAGACAAAACTAAAAGATGGGGAATTCTCTCGATTGAGTAAAAACAATCTATTAATCAGAGAATATTGTTTTTTTAAGAAGACCTCACATATGTGAGTCACTTTGTGTGTGTGCAAACCAACAGAAGCAATCCACAGCAGAATCAGCTGAAAGAAATTTCCAAGTTAGTTAAGTTTTTCATTTTAAAGATTTATTAATCAGGGCCTGGCACGGTAGCCTAGTGGCTAAAATCCTTGCCTTTCACGAGCCCCAGGATCCCATCCAGCTCCCTATTTGTGACCTGGGAAAGGAGTCAAGGATGGCCCCAAAACCTTGGGACCCTGCACCCATGTGGGAGACTTGGAGGAGGCTCCAGGCTCCTGACTTCGGATTGGCACAGCTTTGACCGTTGCAGCCACTGGTGGATGGATGATCTCCCTCTCTGTCTCTCCTCCTCTCGATATATCTGACTTTCCAATATAGTAAAATTAATCTTTTTAAAAAAAGATCTATTTTTTTTTTTCATTTAAAAGGCAGAGTTACACACAGAGGTCTTCTGCCCAAACAGCTGCAGGCAAGAAGGCAGGAGCTTCTTCCAAGTCTTCCGTATATATTCAGGGAACCAAATACTCAAGTCATCTTCCGCTACTTCCCAGGCACATTACCAGGAAACTGTATTGGGAGTGTAGAATCTAGGACTTGAACTGGCACCCATATTGGATGCCAACATTACAGGCAGTGACTTTATCTGCTACATCACAGCACTGGCTAGTTAGTGAAGTTTCACAAAGTAACAGACTGGTGCAGGCATAGTGTAGCTGCTGAAGCCACCACCTGTGACAGTGGCATCCCATATGGGCACTGGTTCATGTCTCTATTGCTCTTTCTAACTCAGCTCAATTCTAACGGTCTGATAAGCAGTGGAAGATGGTACAAGTGTTTGGACCTGCTGCCCATGTGCGGGCCCAGGTGAAACCCTCGGCTCCTGGCCTTGGCCCGGCTCAGTCCTGGCCACTGTGGCCCTCTGGTCAGTGTGAATCAGCCGCTGGAAGATCTGGGCCTCTTGGTCCTTCTCTCTTCTCCTCTTTCTCTGTAACTCTTTCAAATAAATAAGTAGAATTTTTTTTTTAAGGAGAAATAGTAAGCCATAAGAAGCATAAGGTAGGTTTGAAAAAAAAAATCAAGCAGAACTTTTGAAAATCAAAAACAAAATGAGGACTAAATCAAGATCTTAAAGTGTCATTTATATATGGTTGAAAAGTGAAGACAAACCTGGGAGGTTACTCAGAATACACTAAGGAGAGACAGAGTGAAAACAGCAATGATAAGAGGCGCAGAAAAGTGAATGAGAAGATTTAATGGGGAGATACTGGAAGGCGCAGGAGCTGTGCTGGTCAGAGATTGTGCCAGTAGTCGGTGTCACATCTAGAGAGATAGCAAATCCCCACTCAGGGTCAACAAGGAGAAACGTGCCTCTGTATTCATTTCCGTGAAACTGCAGAGCAAGAGAACAGACGAAACACGACATTACACGGGCACGATAAGCACCCTGGAAATGAACTTGGCAGCTACAACAGAAGTGAAGAGATGGGAGAATGTTCTCTGTAAAGCTCCATGAGAAAATTGCTGTGGTTCAATTGCAAGCTCAGCAAAATCTTTAGTTTATGAAGGCAAAATCAAGCCATTTCTGGGCAAGTAAAAATATTTACTTTCGTACTTTTGGTGACTGAATATGCACATGAAATTCTCATCTGTCATAGGTATTAGGGAAATGTACATTAAAGCCACAATGATATTCTACTGGGATAGCCACTGGGATGACTGAAATTTTTAAAAACTGACCATGACCAATGTTGATAACAAAGTGGAAAGGCTGAGAACAGTTGGACAGGTTCTTTTCTATTTATTGAAAAGCAGAGTGGCATAGAAACAGGTCTGGGCAGAGGAGTCTTCCACGTGCTGGCTCTTTCCTCAAATGGCCGTAGTGAAAGTGGCTGGGCCAGACTAAAGCCAGGAGCCAGAGCTTCATTTGGGTGTCCCGGTGGGTGCAGAGGCTCAAGCACTTTTGCCATTCCCTGTTACTTTTCCCAGGCCATTAGAAGGGAACTTGACTGAAAGCAGAGCAGCTAGGACACAAACTAGCATCCATATCGCAGGTGGTGTCGGCCTTACCCACTATACCACAACATTGTCTTCTTGACGGTTTCTTTCCAAGCAAAACACACCTACCGTATCATCCAGCTATTCCACAACTTAGTATTTGCCTAAGCAAAAGGTAAAGATAGCCCCATGTTAAGCTGTATCATTGTTTATAGCAGCTTTATTCATAATAATGAAAAACTGAAAACAACTCAAAGTGCATAAACAGTGAATGGATAAAGAAGTTGTAGATCTGAGTATGATACAAATGTGCTTCCTAGCAATGAGCAGGAGTGGGTACCAGACACAATGTAAAACCAATGCACCTCAGAATAACTGTGCTGAAACAAGCCAGGCCAAAAAAGGTAGCTGCTGTATCACTCCCCTTAGGCCAAGAATGAGAATATGCAACCTGGTCTCGGGATGGGGAAACAGATCTACCACTGCCAGCTGACGGGAAGGGTGAAGCTGGGCGTGGTGGGAGAGAGTGACGAACAGGGAAATGAGGAAACTTGGGTCGGTGATGACAATGTTCATTCTCTGTACTGTATGAGGATGATGTCAGAATCATCAAACTGCATTTTTTAAAATGATGTATTTGTTTATTTTAAAGGCAGCATTACAGAGAGAGAAGCAGAGATAGGGAGAGAGAGCTCTTCCATCCACTGGTTCACTCCTCAAATGGCTGGAATGACTGGAGCTAGGCTGGACTGAACCCAGAAGCCAGGATCTTCTTCCAGGTTTTCTACATGGATTCAAGGATCCAAGTACTTGGGTCATTTTCTGTTGCTTTCCCAGGTGCATGGGTGGGGAGCTGGATCAGAATTAGAGTAACTGGATCTTGGAAATAGCATCCATATAGAATGTTGGAGCTGTAAGTGGAGGCTTAGCCTGCTGCACCATGGCACCAGCCCCCAACCACATTTTATGTACAGTCTTTGTATATGCTATTGTGTATCAGTTATACTTCAATAAAGCTATAAAAAGTAAGAGAGAAAGAGAGAGGGAATGAAGGAGACATGTGCTGTAGCCACATGTCTCCCTACCTCCACCTTCAGTAAAGCTGCATAGATAGCTTGGAATAGGCTGTCTTGGAAGTATAGGTGCACCAAAGAAATTACTACAGTTCTGAGCAATCCCCTATTCCACCTGAACCAGTTCATTGCTCACCACTGAACGTGCATTGTGCAGAAGGAAACCAAGTTCAAAACAATACCTTAAAGGGAAAAAATTGCACTGCAGGATATGAAAAGCACGTGAAAAAATTTCAAACCAAAACTATGTCAACCAAAGCATACTACAAAGCTATAGTAATTAAAATAGTATGGTGCTGGTATACAAACCAATACATAGATCAACAGAACAGAATAGAGAGCCCAGAAATTGATCCACATACAAGCAGCCAACTGCTCTTCGTCAACAGTCCTCAGACAATGTGACGGAGTAAGGACAATCACTTCAACAAATGGTGCTGGCAAAACCAGATATGTATATGAAGAAGAATGGAATTAGACTCTTGTCTCTCAACATATACAAAAATCAACATGAGGGCCCAATGCAGCTGCCTGTGGCTAAAGTCTTTGTCTTGCTTACACTGGGTTCCCATAAGGGCACTGGTTTATATCCAGGCTCCTCCACTTCCCATTCAATTCCATGCCTGTGGTCTGGGAAAGTAGTAGAGAATAGCCCATAACCTTGGGACCCTGCATCATGTGGGAGACCTGGAAGAAGCTTCTGGCTCTTGGCTTCAGATCAGCTAAGCTCCAGCTGTTGTCACCACTTGGGGAGTGAACCAATGGATGGAAGATCTTTCTCTGTGTCTCTGCTTTTATCTATAAATTGGACTTTCCAACAAAAACAAACAAATAAATACATCTTTAAAAGAAAAGAAAAAGAAAAATCAGCGTGAATGAAAGACTTAAATTTAAGACAAGAGACTATCAAGCTGCTGGGAGAGAAAATAGAGGAAACAGTCCAAGACATTGATGTAGGGATGACTTCTTGGATAAGAACCCCAAAGTAGGACATTGGAAGAATGTTCTCATCCTTTGATTGGTAAGATTGATTGCATTTCAGAACTGTTGAAACCACTTAAGCAGAATCCTCAGAACATGCTCCACATTGGGGACCCTGAGTTGATATTGGGAGGTTGTTCCCCATCCCTGGGTACTGGGGCAGCTGGGAGGCTAGATGTGGCTTCTCCTCTTACCCCTTCTTCTCAGATACAGGACGAAGAAAAAGAAAATTTGGGGGGCCTGGCATGATAGCCTAGTGGCAAATGTCCTCGCCTTGCAGATGCTGTGGTTCCAGATGTGCCGGCCGTCCTGGCCTCATCCAGTTTCCTGCTTGTGGCCTGAGAAAGCAATGGAGGATTCCTCAAAGCCTTGGGAGACTTGGAAGAAGCTCTTGGATCTTGGCTTTGGATTGGCTCAGCTCTAATCATTGCGGCCACTTTGGGAGTGAACCAGGGATGGAAGATTTTTCTCTTCAACTCTTCTTCTCTGTGTAAATCTGCCTCTCCAATAAAAAATAAATAAATCTTTTTTAAAAAAAGAAAATTTGGAAGCAATGTTCTCACCCACTTTCACCTAACCCCCAATCCTTCCCACCTTGTTCAACTATGTAAATATCATCAAAAATAAAAATTTTTAAAAAGAACCCCAAAGTAAGACAACAAGAGCACAGCTAAATAAATAAGAATATATTAAACTCCGAAGCTTTTGCAGAGCAAAGGGAATGATCAATCTAGTGAAGAGACATCTGACAGAATGGGAAAAAGTATTAACTTTTTTTTTTTTTGCTGGAAACACAGATCAGATTTTTTTTAAAAGATTTATTTATTTTTATTGGAAAGACGGATATACATAGAGGATGAGAGTCAGACAGGAAGATCTTCCGTCGGATGATTCATTCCCCAAGTGAGCCGCAACGGCCGTTGCTGCACCGATCCGATGCCGGGAACCTGGAACCTCTTCCATGTCTCCCACACGGGTGCAGGGTCCCAAAGCTTTGGGGCGTCCTCGACTGCTTTCCCAGGCCACAAGCAGGGAGCTGGATGGGAAGTGGAGCTGCCGGGATTAGAACCGGCGCCCATATGGGATCCCGGGGTGTTCAGGGCGAGGACTTAAGCCGCTAGGCCAAGCCGCCGGGCCCAACACAGATCAGATTTACAGAGTGAAGAAGAGACAGAGAAAAAAATATTCCATCTGCTGGTTCACTCCCCAAATGGCCACAATGGCCAAAGCTGAGCCAATCTGAAGGTCGGAGCCCAGAGCTTCTTCTGGGTCTCTCACACAGGTGCAGGGTCCCAAGCTTTGGGCCATCATGACTTTCCCAGGCAACAGGCAGGATGCTAGAAGGGAAGTGGAACCAGTGCCCATAAGGGATCCCAGCTCATACAAGGTGAGAATTTAGCCATTGCATCATCATTCCAGGCCCAGGAAAAAGTACCTGCAAATCACACATTTGCCAAATGAATCCTGAGTATATCAGTAACTTAAAAAACTCAACAAGAACAGCCAATCCAGTTGGAAAAATGGGTAGTGCTTGCTTCGGCAGCACATATACTAAAAATTGGAACGATGCAGAGAAGATTAGCATGGCCCCTGCACAAGGATGACACACAAATTCTTGAAGTTCCATATTCAAAAAAAAAAAAAGAAAAAATGGGTAAAGAATATCAATGAACAGTACTCAAAAGCAGAAATACAAGCGGGTAGCAAATATATTTAAAAATGCTGATCATCAGTAGCCATAAGAGGAATGCAAACCAAAACAACAATAAGATATTGCCTTACCCCTGGTAGAATGGCCAAATTCCAAAGCACAGAGAAGATGAATGCTGGTGAGGATGTGAAGAAAGGGGAACACCTGGACACCGCTGGCGAGAATGCATATTAGCGTAGCCACCTTGGAAAACAGTGTGGACGTTTCTTTTAAAAATTAGAAACATACTTGCCATATGATCCAGTAATCCCACTACTGGGTATATACCCAAAGGACCTGAACCCAACTAATCAAGGAGACACCTGCACCCCATGTTTATAGCAGCACCGTCAACAACAGCTGAAATTTGGAATCGAACAAGGTGCCATCACTAGACACATGGTTAGAGAAAATGTGGCTTTTACACAGGGCAGTATTATTCAACTATAAAGAAGAATGAAATTCTACCATTTGCAACAAAGAAAACTCAACTGGAGGACACCATATAGACCGAAATAAGCCAGACCCTGGAAGCTGAATGTTCTCTTGTGTATGTTGGAGTTGAAATTTTAAAAACAACCAAAACCCAGTTTCTTTTAAGGTTAAAAAAAATAAGTAATGAAAAAGAAGCATCCATGTGTATCCCGATACCGTATAGTTTTTAAAATGGTTTTTAAATTTTATCTTTGATATTGTTTACACAGTTGAGAGGGATGCATGGCCACATGGGCTCTGATTACGGTGGGGAGGGTCAGGCTGTGGAGAAAGGTAGGTGGGACAATGTTTCCAGTTTTTTTTCCTCCTGTGTCTGCTGAGGAGGAAGAGTAGGGGACTGCTCCTTACTCTCAGACTACACCAGCAACCAGAGATGGAGGATGGTCATTTGATGACACCTTGGAGAACCCAGTGTGGGGAAGAATGTTCTGAGGGTGTTATGTGAATGGTATTGGTAGCTCCCAGATATTGTTGGCTACAAAGCTCCAGGGTTGAGAAAATCTTTCCAAGGTCTTTTGGCTGACCAGGTCCACCTTAGTGCATTCACAGACCCAAGTGTTGTGAAACTTGTCCAGGAAAGTTGTCCAACCAGTTCTGCTTTCCACCCTCTGATGAGGCACTCAACGTCCTCTGCTGGCCTAGAGGGCTGGCTGGCATGTCCCCTGTGTGCACCAGAAGATAGACACACTCACTCCCTCTCACTCTGCATTTCAAATAAATGAACAAATCTTTAAAAAGAGAAGTCTGAAAACACAGCAAGACAGAGCTCACACAAGGACAACAGTAATATGTATAATAAAGGTGGCAGTTTGTGTTAAATCCTTGTGAATTCCTCGAATTGACTGGGAGATTGACTTCAGACTATAGCAAACATCAAAGCCATGCCATTTGGGTATCCTGTCACTGTCAGGAAAGATGCTGTGAGAGAAAAACCTGAATCAAATTCAAAAGATGGTGAGAAGTGCTGTGCTGGGTCCCTCTTGTACTCGTTTCTGAGAGCAAGTTGCTGAATTTTGACAAATTTTGTGAAGTTATTAAATGTAGCCATCACTAAAGATCAGAAGCTAACTTACAACTAAGCCAGTAAGAGATGTGAAAGGCAAAATTCAACACGTCATGATTTTAACTATTATCACACACACACACACACACACACACACACACACACACATATGCGGAGAGAGAGGTCTTCCATCAGCTGTTCACTCCCCTGGTGGCTGTGACAGGTAGTGTCAGGTCAGTGTGAAGCTAGGAGCCAGCACCTTCATCTGAGTCTCCCATGTGGGTGACAGGGAAAGCTACGAAAAATGTTTGGAGATCTGGATGAAGTTCCAGGCTGCTGGCTTCCACCTGGCTTAACTTTGGTTGTTGCGGGCATTTGGGTGTGAACCAGCAGACGGAAGATGTCTCCCCTTCTCTCTGTAACCCCGCCTTTCAAATAAATAATAAACAAAACTTTAAAAAGAAAGAAAGAAACCGCCAGGGGCCAATACAGTGTCTCAGTGAGTTAAGCTGTTGTTTGAAGTGCTGGTATCTCATCAAGGCACCAGTTTGAGTCCCTGCTGCCCTACTCTGATCCAGCTCCTGGCTAATGCACCTGGGAAGGCAGTAGGAGATGACCCAAGTGCTTGGGCCCCTGCATCCCTGTGGGAGACCTGGAAGAAACACCTGGCTCCTGGCAGTGGCCTGGTCCAGTCCTGTCTGTTACAACCGCTTGGGAATTGAACCAGCAGATGGAATATGTTTCTCTGTTTCTCTGTGTGTGTGTGTATGTGTGTGTGTGTGTAAAACTCTGCTTTTCAAATAGATAGAAGTATGCCATATCTGTAATCATAACATGATAAATAGAACAAAAAAGTATTGAGTGAATGTTCTTCCAGTATTTAAAACTATTTCGATTTCAGCAAAAGTATTCTCATCAGTATACATGAAAATATTAGCATTAATTAGCTAGGCTTGGAGAGCTGGTATGTGTGTTTGGTGTAGTAGCACAAATTGAAAATTCATATAATGTCATATTTAGGCACACCAGAGTACTAATAAAAACTAGACAGAAAGTATCTTTAAAATGGCTAAGAAAGGGATTAGGTGTTGTGATACACAGGTTAAACCTCTTTTTGCAAAGCTGGCGTCCCTTGTTAGAGTGCTGGTTCAGGTCCTGGTTGTTCCGTCTGCAATCTGGCTTCCTGCTAATAGGCCTGGGGAGGCAGTGGAAGGTGAGAAGCACTCTCATGGGGAGACCTGGATGGAGTTCTTGGCCCCTGGCTTTGTCCTGCCGTGGCATAGCTATTCCAGTCACTGGGTGAGGAGAACAGTGGAAGGAAGCTCTTTCTTTCCTTTTTTCATCTAAATAAATCATCTTTAAAAAGCAAAATGACTAAGAAAGAATGAAAACATTACTTTTGTGGGTATGACATTAGGCTTCCAGGAGACTTCAAAAAAATTTTTAAAAAAATTTATTTGAAAGGCAGAGTTACAGCAAGAAAGAAGCCATGAAAGAGGATGTGTGTGAGAGAGAGAGCTTCCATCCAGTGGTTCATTCTCCAGATGGCCGCAAGACAGCTGAAGCTGGACCAGACAGAAACTGGGAGCCAGGAGTTTCACCTGGATCAGAAGGGGGCAGCTAGGACTTGACACAGCACCGACATGGGATGCTTGACACACTGTACTACCGTGCTCCTCCCCATTGCCAATCAGATTCTTAAAGGAAAGTGTGGATGCCAGGAAACAATCAAATACCTCTCAGTGTAGACTCTATGCCCAGTTTAACTAGCCTTCAAAAATTATGGTAAAATGAAAGTATTTTCCAGGAAACAAAAGCTGAGTGAATTTGTGATCAGCTGAGCAGCTCTAAAGGTAACTCCAGGGATCTGCCGGCTGAGGAGGTGATCTGACAGCAGTGCCGTGAGGGCAGGACGAGGCGGCAGGTGCCAGGAAGGGGAGATGCGCGGAGGCCTGGATGCAGGCAGTGGAGATTCCTGCATCCCCTTGTGCTTTATTACACATAGAGACACTTGAAAGCTCTTGGAAAATAAAGTTGAAAATACATTTATTTTGGTGACAAAAAATGAAATCCATGTATAGCTGTGTTCATAATACATTTTCTTTTCTTTTTTTTTAAAGATTTATTTATTTTTATTACAAAGTCAGATATACAGAGAGGAGGAGAGACAGAGAGGAAGATCTTCTGTCCAATGATTCACTCCCCAAGTGAGCCACAACGGCCGGTGCCGCGCCGATCCAAAGCCAGGAACCTGGAACCTCTTCCTGGTCTCCCACGCGGGTGCAGGGTCCCAAAGCTTTGGGCCGTCCTCGACTGCTTTCCCAGACCACAAGCAGGGAGCTGGATGGGAAGTGGAGCTACCGGGATTAGAACCGGCGCCCATATGGGATCCCGGCGCGTTCAGGGCAAGGACTTTAGCTGCTAGGCCACGCCGCCGGGCCCCATAATACATTGTCTATAATCTTTTGGAAACTTCTCATATACCCAGATTTCAAATATTTTTGCACCAAAATAAATTTATTTTTAGTTCCATTTTCCCAGATTTTGATGAGTCCTCACATCTTCTTAAATTATCTAAAATTGTTGTGCAAGAGTCACGTCTCCTCTCCTGCTTATTCATATTTTCAGTCAGTCACTTCTATTACTAAGGCTCATGGAGATTTATTTCATATGTTAGGGATATTGTCCAGTACTATTTTACTTATGTTTTTCCCTTCAAAGTTCCCACTATTCAAATTTGGCCACCGGGGAATCTTGCATTCAACTCCTGTGTCCTTTATAACCTCATAATTAAAGCAAAACAAACAAACAAACAAACAAACAAAATACACAAGCTGCCTCGTGTTCAGGTCCATGTGTGTATCTGTTGCGCCACTTTTGGTCATCCAGTTCTCCAAGATCCCTGGTTCCTTCCATTTGATGCCGATGTTACAACTAGGTGTTATTTGTTCTCTTTGCCCTTGGATGTCCTTCCCTCTGGGCCCTCTCAGTTGACAGAATAAGGAAATATTGGTGTGTCTCCAGCCTGTGTGCACACACACACATTCACGTTTAGATCAGATACCCACACGCATGTCACTCTCTGTGTGTAGTAAACAAAGATGGGTTCATACTCCCAGGAAAAGCATTCAGTCTAGAAGTAACTACTACACGAGTAGCAATGTCAAATTTGCAAGAAAACTGAAGGAACAACTGAATAATGGAAGTCCCATGGGACAGGCAATGTGGCACAGTGAGTTAAGCTTTTGATGCCAGCATCCCATATATTAGTGTCCTGATTGTTCTACCTCCCTGTTAGTGCACTTGGAAAAGCAGTGAAAGGTGGCCCATTTCAACTCAGACTGACACAAGGTGACTTGGAATCAAGAATCACCTCCTCCAGAGGGGATTCTGTAGTCCACTTGCTCACATATTTGAGGAGTCCAGTGGCACACTTACGGGGGTAGGTCTGGGAAAGGGTTGGCTCATGGCACAGAAGGTCTTCATTGCTGCTGACACTGGCAATGCTGGCAGCGTGAGGATGAAATCCAGGTGAAGGGTAAGGTGTCACGGCTCAAGTGACCCTAGTGCTTACTTGCTATGGCTGAGCCCATCACTACAAAACAGGACAAACATTTAGATTTCTTGTGTTGCCCTTAAAAGTTTGCACTGGGAAAAATGAAACAAAAAGCCAAGGGGAATACAATTTAAAAGACACATGGAAAATCAGAATGATTCCGCAATAGTAAGGAAGCAGTCCCTTATCTCCTGCGACTGCGGGGTACATGCAGCCAAGCGTCAAACCCAAGATCAGAGTGTAAGAGTGGCAGACCTGCGGCCCCAACTCAATGCCTCGCCCTGCCAGCTCTCTGCCAAGGTAAGGGTAGTGGTGGGATGTGGCTCTGAGATACAGGAAGGGGAAGTGGGAACGGTGAACTTCCACAACTCTGTTGTGCCCAAACCAATTGCCTCACAAGCTGAGGTTAGGTCTCTTCAATGCCACGCCCCTACGTTTAGCACTCAGGGCCATGACAGGCCCAGATGGGAGCGCATGTGGCCTGCTGCACAAGCAGATGGCTGTGCCCTTGAGGAGCTGCTCAGACTTGACCGGGAGTAAAGTCAAGAATTGAGGGGAATAGGTTCGGGGAGCAGACAGTGGGTGGTGGATGGTTATAAGGACCAGTGGTTTTCTAGGTTTGCTTCCTGGACCAAAACCCTCAGCGTCACCCAGGGCCTTGTTAGCATTGTGCATTCTTGGGCACAACTGCTAATCTAAAGAGTCAGAAACTTGAGATGGGGGGGAGCTATGAAAAAAAAGATTAATTTAACGATTTATGTAAAAGCTACACAGCAAAAGCTAGAGGCAAAGAGAGATCTTCCATCTGCTGGTTCACTTTCCAAATGGCCACCACGGTTAGAGCTGGGCCAGGTCCAAGCCAAGAGCCAGTAACCACAGCTGGGTCTTCTACACGGGTGACAGGTGCCCAAGCACTGCTGCCCTCCAGGACACATTAGCAGGGAGCTCGATCAGAAGCAGAGCAACCTGCCTTCCAATACAGAATGCTGATGTTGCAAGTAGTGGCTTCACATGTCGCTGGCCCCACACTGTTTGCACTAACAAGGCCTTCAGGTGACTCTAATCGACACTAACATTTTAGACTCACAGACATGCTAGCTGCATCATTTCCCCATTTTCCTGACTCTCCTGACACTTCCACTGTGATGTTGCTAATCAGATCACGATTCCAGATCAGAAGCAGTGTTGTCACCCAAGACTTTGTTAGAAAATGCTTAATGGGGTACGGCAGCGTGGCCTAGCAGCTAAAATCCTCGCCTTCAATGTGCCGGGATCCCATATGGGCGCCGGTTCTAATCCTGGCAGTTCCACTTCCCATCCAGCTCCCTGCTTGTGGCCTGGGAAAGCAGTCGAGGACATCCCAAAGCTTTGGGACCCTGCACCCGTGTGGGAGACCAGGAAGAGGTTCCAGGTTCCCGGCTTTGGATCGGCGCGCACAGGCCGTTGTGGCTCACTTGGGGAGTGATTCATCGGACGGAAGATCTTCCTCTCTGTCTCTCCTCCTCTCTGTATATCTGACTATAAAAAAACAAATAAATGGAACCCAATTCTGTATTTACCCAGTTCGCCGGGCTGGAGCAGCCCTGCTCCACAGCATTGGCATATCCTATAGCAGCCAAATCGATAGTCACTGTACTGTGAACCTCTTCCCCCAGCTGTCACCTGCGGGCAGCCTGCACAGTGCTCCCTTCATGGAGCACTCACACGTTTGTGCAGAGCTCTGAGGTGCCACAGCAGTTGGGATAGGCAAAGCAACTGATTCCCTCAAAGGAAACAATGGGATTCCAGGGCTGAAGGATTAGGTGGCCATGCTGACCCCTCCCCCACAAGGTGGGCCTGTGACAGCAAGCCACAGCTATGGAGAGACAGAGGGAATTCATTCCAGCAACAAAATGGTGGGTCAGTTGATAAAGGTGGTGCTTGACCAAGGCAGCTGAAAGGATTCTAGCTGTAGAAACTGTAGTATCTTGGGGCTCACTTTAGCCTTCTCAAACCACATTCTGCATTTTAAAAGATACCCAGTTGGGAGCTGCGCTGTGGTGCAGAGACTTAAGTAGCATACCATATCTAAGCACCAAGTTCAAGTCTTATCTGCTCTGCTTCTCCTCCAGTTCCCTGCTAATGCACCTAGAAAAGCAGCAGGCAGCAGATGGCCGAGTGCTGGGAACCCTGTCACTCATGTGGCTGACCTGGATGGAGTTTCAGAATCCTGGCTTCTTCCTAGTCCAACCCCCCAGGCATTGGGGCCATTTGGGAAGTAAACTAGTGGGTAAAAGATGTCTATCTTGGTCTGAAAAGCAGAGTCAGAGGCAGAGAAAGAGACACAGAGAGGTTTTCCATCTGCTGGCTCACTCCCCAGATGGCTGTGAGAGCTCCCACGTGGTGCAAGGAGTCAAGCCTTTGGGTCATCCTCTGCTGCTTTCCTAGGTGTATTAGCAGGGAATCAGATCAGAAATGATAAAGCTGGGACTTGAACTGGTATCCTTATGGGATGCCAGCATTGTAGGTGGTGGCTTTACCCACCAGGTCATGGTGTTGGCTCTATAAATAAACCCTAAAAACAAAAACAAAACAAAAAAACAAAGACTTGATGGTGAGGCACTGTGGCACACGAGGACACCTGCATCTCAATCAGTGTCAGTTCAAATCCTAGTTACCCACTCTGGTCCGGCTCCCTGCTGATATGCCTGGAAAGGCAGCAGGGGGGACCCAAGGGCTTCAGACCCGTGTGGAAGACCTGAGTAGAGTTGCTGGTTCCTAGTTTTGGCCCAGCTCTAATTCTTGTGGGCATCTGCAGAGTGAGTTAACAAATGGAAGACTCTCTCTCTCTCTCTCTTCTTCCAGCCCTCCTCTGTGTCCCTCTACTTTTTAAATAAATATTTAAAAAAATACTTGGGAGGGGGAGGCTTTGGGAGCCACAGTTAGGCTGCTGCTGCTTGGGATTCCCACAAGCCAGAGTCCCCGTTTCACTCTCCATTTCAGCTTCCTGCTAATGTTCACCCTTGGAGGTAGCAGGCGATGGCTCGAGTACATGAGTCCCTGCCACCCATGATAGGGACCCAGACTGAGTTCCAGGCTCTGGAATTCAACCTGACCCAGCCTCAGCTATTGCAGGCATTCGGAGAGTGAGCCGCTGGTTGGAAATTCTGTCTGCCTTTCAAATAAAACGAAAACACACAAAACAAAACCAAACCTGAGACACACAGGCAGTGATTCCCATTCCTCTGCATCTGACTTGTTTGTCTGGCTGGTGCAGATGGGGCATGGAGAGATTTTTAGAAACTCAGTCGAATAGTGACGGCAATCGCAAGTAGAATGCCAATATGGAAGTTCCACTGTCCTAACGCACGCTGGGCCCTGGCACCTGATATTCAAACTGTAATCTGGAAAACATTTTTCAGGACAATCTGAAGCAGCCTGCATTTCTATAGCAGGACAAACAGTACAACTGCACCATTGCATGCTGGGACAATGCCAAGTCTGCTAACACAGTGTGAAGGGAACGCCATGGTCTTGCCATCCTGGAGGCTGTCATCCTGGCTCGTTACCTTGATGATTTTCTGATACCCGGGCCCAGTGAGTGGGAAGCTTTAAGCCCTGCAGATGCCTTTGAAAGATACAAGAGTCTGGGTGGGGGTGGGGTGGCCTGATGCAATGGTTCAACAGGCTAATCTACCTGCAAAGTGCTGGCATCCCATATGAGCGCCAGTTTGTGTCCTGGTTGCTCCACTTCTGATGCAGTTCCCTGCTTATGGCCTGGGAAAGCACGGAAGATGGCCCAGGTCCTTGGGCTTCTGCAAGCACGTTGGAAATTCAGAGGAAGCTCCTGGCTCCTGGTTTCAGACCAGCTCAGCAACAGCCATTGTGGCCACTTAGGGGATTCATGGAGGGGCTGCAGCTGTGGCACAGTGTATCAAATCTTGGCTGCTCTACTTTTGATCCAGGTCCCTGCTAATATGCCCTGGAATGCAGTGGAAAATAGCCTAAGTCCTTGGGCCCCTCTCGATCGTAAGAGAGACCCGGATGGAGTTCCAGGTTTCTGCTCCAGGCCGGGCTGTAGGGTCATTTGGGGAAGTGAACCAGCAGATGGGAGAGTTTTCTCTTTCTGTTTCTTCCTCTTTCTATTTTTAAAAAAGATTTACTTATTTTTATTGGAAAGGCAGAGAGTGCCTTTTACAGAGAGAAGGCGAGATAGAGAGAAAGTCCTTCCATCTGCTGGTTCACCCTGTAAGTGGCTGCAACAGCCGGAGCTGAGCTGATCCGAAGCCAGGAGCCAGGAGCTTCCTCCAGTTCTCTCATGTGGACGCAGGATCCCAAGGCTTTGGGCCAGCCTTGACTGCTTCTTCAGGTCACAAACAGGGAGTGAACCAGTGCCCATATAAAATTCTGGCACACGCAAGGTGATGATTTAGCCACTGGGCCATCACTCTGGGCCCCTGTCTCTCCCTCTTTCTCTCTCACTCTGCTTTTCAAGTAAATACACAAACATATGCATGAAATTAAAAGCTAAATTTATTTCGGAGCCAAAAACTTTGAAATCCATGCATGATTTTTCATAATATGCATTTTCATGAATTTTTTGAGACCCCTTCAAATGCCTGAACTTCAAAACTTTTTGCACCAAAATGAATAGCATTTAATTTCACTTTTCCTTGAACTTTAAATTTTTTTAAAGATTTATTTATTTTTAGTTGAAAGGCAGAGCTAGTGAGAGAGAAGGAAAGAGAAAGAGAAAGATCTTCCATCCGCTGGTTCATTCCCCAAGTGGCCACAGTCATCAGAGCTGGGATAATCAAAGACAGGAACCAAGAACTTCTTCCAGGTTTTCCATGTGGGTTAGGGACCCAATGCCCTGAGCCATCCTCTGCTGCTTTCCCAGGTGTATTAACAGGGACCTGAATCAGAAGTGGAGCAGCTGGGTTGCTGGCTCTGCAAGTGGAGGCTTAACCTACTACACATGGCACCAACCCCGAATTTTCAAATTTTTAGTAGTGGTAGCAAGGCAGATGGCTGCCCTCAATGTACCAGCCTCATTTTATTTATTTCGTGCATTTCACTTATTTGAAAGGCAGAGAGACAGAAAGAGATCTGCCACCACTGGTTCATTCTTCAAACACCTCCAACAGCCAGGGCTGGGCCGGGCCAAAGCCTAGAGTAAGGAATGCAGGGACTCAGGCATGTGATCCGTTGCCTGCTGCCTCTCAGGGTGTGTACTGTCAGGATGCTGGAATCAGAGGCAGAGCCAGGACTTGAACCCAGGCCTTCTGTTCCTGTATCCCAATTGACATGTGAGCAATGAAGGCCAAGTGGACACTTCATTGCCACCACTGTCCTGAAGTACCCTTGTAATTTCCTTTGTCCCACCAGATTTCTCTTCCTGCTCTCCTTCTCCCCCTGCGGAGGGTCTCCTGATGACTGCATCAATGAGGTCTTGTTCCCTTCTCTGTGGGGAGGCCAGGCAGGAGATGAGCCCAGGCAGAGGGAGCCCAGCAGGGTCGGCTCCCTTGCCATAGCTGGCCTCAAGCTGCCCGCCTCTTCACACTGAGCGCTCCTACTGACTCGCGGGGCGCCCCCACCCCCCACATGGCTGTCTTCTCCTGGGTTTTGAAAGGGACCCCCACCCCACCTCCTTGTGGTCTCCGAGGCTGGAGGTGGCTGCTGTGTCCGAGGTATCTCCCCACATCCTGCCCACACCTTTGCAAACAGCGCCATTATTAAATTTCCGGAATTATCCCAATTTAAGCATGCCATCTGTTTTCTGTTTGGACTCTGACTGATGCAAGAACCTATTAAGAGATAGACATGGGAGTGTGGCAGATGGAGATACAAATATCACTTTTATTACCGTCAAAACCGGGCCTGGACAATATGTCTCCAGTCTGCGCGGCAGGCTGGCAGCTTGCTGTGGTCAGCCCTGCCCCGTGCAGCTTGGGCACAGGAGTGGCGTGGCACAGGTGCCTCCTTCAGAGACGAGGGACAATGTCACCTCCACGGGACAGCTCAGCTCCTTTTTGAACCCAGGGGCCATGACGGCGTTGCTGTTCTCCACAGTAAGTGACACGTAAGGTAAGATGAGCAAACATTGGCTGAAAGCTTCATATCCAGAACTTTCAGAAAGAACTCCTACCAAGCGGAATCATCCAAACCCTGGGTCCAGTGGAAAAGTAGACAAAGACTATGCCTAGGCAGTGCATAATAGATGGGGAATTAATGGGCAGTAAACCTCTGAAAAGACGTGCAGCCTCAGCGATAGCCAAGTATTTGATTTTTTTCCCCCATGATTTGGGAGGGAGAGTCTTCCATCTACTGCTCTTAATGGCTGAGCCTGGGAGCTGGAGATGCCCCAGCTCTCGCGCCGGGGTGGCAGGCGCTCACCGATGAGCTACACCTGCCGTGTTCGCTGTGGGATGGGCATTATCCCAGCACGGAAGGCAATGTCACAGCCGTGTTAACTGCTAGTCCAAATGCTGGCCCTGGGAGACTTGATTTTTTTTTTTTTTAGGATTTTTTTTTTTTTATTAGAAAGGCAGATTTACACAGAGAAAGAAAGACAGAGAGAAAGAGCTTCCTTTCATTGGTTCTTTTCTCAAGTGGCCACAGTAGCCTGAGCTGAACTGATCAGAAGCCAGGAGCCAGGAGCCAGGAACTTCTTCCAGGTCTCTCACTCAAGTGGAAGGTCCCAAGGCTTTTGGGCCATCCTCGATTATTTTCCCAAGCCACAAGCAGGGAGCTGAACGGGAAGTGGAGCAGCCAAGACATGAACCGGTGCCCATATGGGATCCTAGGGCATGTAGGATGAGGATTTAGCCACTAGGCTATTGCGCCGGACCCGATTCTTTAAAATTTACTTTAAAACACTTTGACTTTATTTTTTATCAGATTCAATAGAGTTTGTAGATAACAATTCTCAGAATATGGTGATATTCCCTTTCTCTCTCCTTCCACTAAGGACTTGATTTTGAAAGAAATTTTTTCCGCTTTAGATTGGCACAACTTTTAAAGACTGATATCTTGCTGTTGTGCTATTGAAGCAGTATGGCAACAGGCGATTTACAGGATGCTGGTAGGAACACAAACTGATGAAATTGAGGGAGAATTTAGCAGTGGGTCAGAGTTTTGCACATAGCCTGTGATCCAGCAGGTAGGCTTCTGGGAATCCACACCAGAGAAATATTCACACAGCAATCATATCTGAAAGTGTGTATTACGTGTAGCAGCAAAGGCTTGGAAGCAATTGCATTGTCCATCAACAGAGATGATACAATGTAGGTATTCTGGAAGAAGATGTAGCTGAAGTCCTTCCGGGGAAAGCTACTGCTCAGGCTCCTCTCCCACCCAGACAGCCTTGACTCCCCGTCCTGGCTGTCCCCCAGTCCCGGCTTCCTGCCAATGCGCATACACAGGGGGTGACAGGTGATAACTCGAGCACTTAGGTCCCTACCACCCACATGTCAGACCCAGCTTGAAATCCTGGCTTCAGCCTGGCTTGGCTGCAGCTGTTATGGGCGTTTGAGTAGTCTGGCAGTGGATGGAGAATCTCTCTCTCTCTCTCTCTCTCTCTCTGTCTCTCTCTCTCAAAAAATAAATAAATAAATAAATAAAACATAATAAAAGCTCCTCTCATGGATATTATTTAAAAAAAAAAACAAACAGAAAGACAAGTCTATAGGAATGAAAGCAAGATATATGACATATGTATTATACACATATGGTATATTTAGAACAGCTTTCCTACATATGTTGTTAAAAGTGAAAAGCAGTTGCAAAAAATACATAGACAACACCATGAGGAGCCGTCACAGGTGTAAAAATGAAACATGGAGAGGGTATTCTGTTGTCAGGGTTACTGAGATTTTGTCCAAATTTCAAACTTAAAATTGTTTGTAGTTGAAACTCTCTGAGCCAGCAGGCACACAGTGGCTGTATTTAAGAAAGTATGAAAGTTGCATGTGAGGGTGTGCACTTGGCCCCAAAATTAAGTCACTGGGTGCCTGCACATGAATCAGGGTGCTTGAATTCAAAGGCAGCCCATCCTTCCGGCCCAGCTGCCTGCTGCTGTACAACTTGGGAAGCAGGTGACAGCTCACGTAATTCAGTCTCTGTCACTCACATGGCGGCCCCGGATGTGTCACTCCCTTACTTTGTCTTGGCCCAGTTCCAGTTGTTGTGGGCATTTGGGGAGAAAGCCAGTGCATGAGATCTCTCTCTCTCTCTCTCTGCTTCTCTGCTTTTCAAATACATCAAAATGGGCCCGGCACAATAGCGTAGTGGTTGAAGTCCTCGCCTTGAACGCCCCGGGATCCCATATGGGCGGCGGTTCATATCCCGGCAGCTCCACTTCCCACCCAGCTCCCTGCCTGTGGCCTGTGGCCTGGGAAAGCAATAGAGGATGGCCCAAAAGCCTTGGGACCCTGCACTCATGTGGGAGACCCGCAAGAAGCTCCTGGCTTCTGGCTTCAGATTGGCTCAGCTCCAGCCATTGCGGCTGCTTGAGGAGTGAACCATTGGACGGAAGATCTTCCTCTATCTCTCCTCCTCTCTCTGTATCCACCTTTCCAATAAAAATAAATAAATCTTTAAAAAAATACATAAAAATAAAGTTTGTATATGGTTTGGCATCCAGTGAGTTAATTTTCTATTAGTTAACACTGCCAGGATCCTTGATGTAGTCTAACAGCATGGATATGTGAGGGAGGGCCTGGACGGGGTCCTGGATATGATCCAACAACTCAATAATAAAATAAAGGGCTAGGTATAGGAAACTCCTTTTGAAGATAGACGTGTACAGCAAGGATCAGCAAATATTGTAATATTCTTCCAAGAACAGAGATGATAGCTCAAGCAAGCACAAATTTTGTAAAGTGATTCAATGCTGCTTTGTGTAATGATGTTATTATTCAATGTACTGTGTATGAGAGGTGATGCTGTTTAAATGTGCTGACATTTTAGTTATAGAGTCCTGATGCAGATGTGCTGTGGAAATTCCTGTAGGAACACTTGGTTCCAATAGAAGCCCCTGTGAGAAAAAATGTCCCAAGATTTAGTTTCCTGTTTGACACTGTTACAAGCTGTCATGAATCCATGTGATACGGGCTATTGCTGGTAAAATTGAGTCAAGTAGGGAAAGTTAAATTCCAAAGCCTTAGAAATGCAGGCTCAATGGCTCAAAAAATAACAATAACGGGCTGACTCTTGAACATTGATATTCTTAAATCCAGGCCGCTGCCACAGAACACATGGTTGGTTGTGAAAAATACACAGCGTGATACGTGAAATCTGATTGGAGAACAACGTAAAGAAGTTATGGAGAGTGGCAGCTCAGAAAATGAAGATCCCTGGGGCTGGCATCGCGGCATAGCCAGTTTGCTTCTGATGCCTGCATCCCTTCTCAAGTCCTGGTTGCTCTGCTTCCAATCCAGCTCCCTGCTAATGGGCCTGGGAAGGCAGCAAATGATGGCTCTGTACCCATGTGGGAGACCCTGATGGAGCTCTGGTCCAGCCTGGCCCTGCCCAGGAGGTTGCGGTCATCTGGGGAGTACACCTGTAGATGGAAACTCACTCTGTCTCTCTGGCTTTCAAATAAACATAACCAAATAAATTATTAAACTGGGAAAGTAGTAGAGGACGGCCCAAATTTTGGGATCCTCCACATGTGTGGGACACCTGGAAGAGGCTCCTGGCTTTGGATTGGCTCAGCTCCAGCCATTGTGGCCGCTTGGGGAATGAACCATCGGACAGAAGACCTTCCTCTCTGTCTCTCCTCCTCTCTATACACGTGACTTTGCAATGAAAAAATAAAATAAATCTTAAATAAAAACGGTCTCAACACTGAGCCAGGACAGGTTGAATAAGGATCAGTAATCCTAGGAGTGAGTGACTGGCGTATCTGACGCAGGGTGGATGCGTCCGGTTGGGATGCCTGCATTCCACATTGGAGTGCCTAAGCCCAGCGTCCTGGTTCTGCTCCAAATTTTGACAACTGTACACCATGGGAGGCGGCAAGTCATGGCTCAAGAGTTTGGGTCCTTGCCAGCCACATGGGAAGCCTGGATTGAGTACCCTGCTATCGGTTTCAGCTCCCAAGATTGCAGGTATTAGGGAAGTGAGCCAGCTGAGGGAAGGCCCCACTGTCTCCTTCAGCTTCTTGAATAATAATTTTAAAAAGCAGTAATTATAGCCCACACTATATAGACAACACAAACAAGCTGTCTGTGGGAAAAACCTTGAGACTGCAATGATAGTACAATGAGAATGTTAATATAAAATGTGCTAACAGGTGGGAGAGATGCACACAGAAGGCTTACAAATTTTGTTTCTATTAAATATGGAACAGATACATAAAATGATATTTATAAAATATATACAAGTTCTAAAGCAGGATGATGAAATTTACTTGCATGGGGACTGGCGTTGTGCACAGCGTGCTAAGCCTCTGCCTGCAATGCCAGCATCCCATACGTGTGCTGATTGGAGTCTCGACTACTCCACTTCTGACCCAGCTCCCTGAAACACCAGGGAAAGCAGTGTAAGATGGCTCAAGTACAGGGATTCCTGCACCCAAGTGGGAGACCTGGAAGAAACTCCAGGCTCCTGGCTTTGGCCTGGCTCAGCTCTGGCCCTTGCAGTCATTCAAAGAATAAATCAATGGAGAGAAGATTCTCTCTTTTCTAACTCTGCTTCTCAAGTAGATAAAAAAAATAAACCTTAATAAACCTAACCTCTGTGATTGGAAGAGACAAGATGAAAATGACCTCTGGGGTCATCTTTGACAAGCACTTCCCCTCCCTCCAGAGGCCTCCGTGGGATGCTCAGACACGTGGTTTTACCACAGACACTTGTGTCTCCACCACAGACATTACTGTAGGCACGCCTGACCTTCGGCTTTCTACCAATAGACTCGTCTGCATTTCTATGTGATTTAGCTTTTTCTGTCTGGATGGTGTTTGAGATTTACCCGCTTGACGCCCTCCTCAGGATGGTTCCGGTTTGAACCAGACTTGACTCACCTCCTCCCTTGTGGTGCTGATACAACAGCAGAATCCATTTCACCACGTGGGCCACCCCAACACTGTGTGGCTATGGTGCAGTGCACCTGTGTGCATGCTGTTGGCGTATGGGTTCCTGCCATCTTTCAGCTGCATAAATAGTGCTGCTGTGAACATCACTGATTTGCTTGCTGGCACGTTTGAAGCTAAGTTCCTTCCAGGACTGTACCTGGGAAAGGAACTGTCGGATCAAAGGTGTGTGAGCTTGAAGAGCGAACGCCGATTGTTTTCCAAAGTGGTTGTAGTGATTTACATTTCTACCTGCAGTGAGTGGGTAAACACTTCAGGTGTTCCAAATCTGATCCAATATTTGGTATTGTCTGCTGCTTTTAAAATATATATATATTTTTTTTGCCAGCCTGGAAGGTATAAAAGAGAATTTTAGGGAGGTTTTTGTTTGCATCTGACACACGAGTTGTAATGCTCTACCAACAAGGGCAAGCGCATTCAGTGACCAGATAAGACTATGAATTCTGTACTCAAGTGTTCAACTATAAATTGCTGTCACCTTAGCTAAACATTACATTTGTGCAAATTCTTTGATAAAAAATTAAAAGCAGGGCCAGTGTTGTGGCGTAGTAGGTAAAGCCATCACAAGCCCAGCGTCCCATGTGAGCTCTGGTTCGAGTCCCGGCTGCTCATTTCCTAAGAAGCTCCCTGCTAATGCACCTGGGAAAGCAGCAGAGGCTGGTTCAAGTGCTTGGGTCCCTGCCAGCCGTGTGGGACTCCCAGACGGGGTAATAAGAGCTTTGACACGAGGGGCTCCATGTGGAGCTGGGCCCCCTCTTTGCAGAGACTATAGCCTGGCTGAGAAAACTGTTCTGCTGGCAAGAACACTCAAACCCCTGCCGAGGCTGTTGAAGCGTGGCTAGGAGAAAAAGCAGTTTTATTTGATGGAGCAACAAAAGCTTCAAAGCTAGTATTTGTTTTATCCTAAGGTAGTTCTGCATCAGCTCAGCCCCCTGTACCCCTCCTGGCTTGTGGCTGTTGCCTTTATAAACTCCACTGTTCTGCAGTTCCGGGTTGTGAGGTCTTCATGGCATGATGCCCCTCTCCACCGCTGGCAATAAAGGACTTCCAAGTATATATATACATTTAAGATCTATTTTGTTTTTATTGGGAAGTCAGATTTACAAAGAGAAGGAGAGACAGAAAGAAAGATCTTTCATCTGTTGGTTCACCCCACAAGTGGTCGCAATGGGCGAAGCCAAGCTGATCCAAAGCCAGGAGCTTCTTCTGGGTTTCTCACATGGATGCAGGTTCCATAAGCTCTTGGGTCATCCTCAACTGCCTTCCAAGGGCACAGGCAGGGAGTTGGATGGGAAGTGGAGCAGCCGGGACATGAACCAGCACCCATATGGGATCCTGGCGCATGCAAGGAAAGGATTTAGCCACTAGGCTATCGCTCCGGGCCCAGGGCTTCCAAGTTTTAATCAGTGCGTGGCACTTATCTGTATTGTCTTGCTTGGGTACAGCGATAAAGCTCCAGGCTCCTGGTTTTGGTTTGGCCCCGCCCCAGCAATTGTGGGCACTTGGGGAGCAAACCAGCAGATTAAAGATCTTGCTCTCTCTTTTCTTTGTCTCTGCTCTTCAAATAAAATGAAAATAGGTAAACTTTTTAAAAGGACAACAGGGGCTGGTGCCATATGGGTGCCAATTTGAGTCCCAGCTGCTCTACTTCCGATCCAGCTCCCTGCTAACGGCCTGGGAAAGCAGCAGAAGATGACCCAAGTGCTTCTGTTCCTGCAGTGTGTGGGAGAACTGGAGGAAGCTTCTGCTTTGTACCAGCCCCGCTCCGGATGTTGCAGGCACTTGGGGAGTGATGCAGCAGATGGAAGATCTGTCTCTCCTCCTACCCTCTCTTTAACCCTGACTTTCATACAAAATAAAATAAAAATATTTTTAAAAATAGGAAAACAACAACATCAAAAAGAAAATAATCTACAGATACTGCATGGACACATTTATTCTGGTGTATTGTGTAGAAAGTGTTGTAGGAATTAAGGGGAAAGTGACTACATGCACCCCATTTATGTACTATTTCTACCACCTTAAAGAAAGCACAGATGGGGCCTGATGCAGTAGCCTAGTGGCTAAATCCTCGCCTTGCATGTGCCAGGATCCCACATGGGCACTGGTTCATGTCCTGGCTGCTTCACTTCCCATCCAGCTCGCTGTTTATGGCTTGGGAAAGCAGTTGAGGACGGCCCAAGTCCTTGAGACCCTGCACTCATATGGGAGACCTGGAAGAAGTTCCTGGCTTAGGATCATCTCAGTTCTGGCTATGTGGCCACTTGGGGAGTGAATCAGTGGATGGAAGACCGTTTTTTCTTTATCTCCTCTCTGTAAATCTGCCTTTCCACCAAAAATAAATAAGTCTTTAAAAAAAGCAGCACAGATGGAAGGGTCTGGCGATTGGAGGTGGACAAATTTGTTTCTTAGGCAGAATGTAATAGATGGGGTAGGATCTGCTTACTCAGAGATTTCCAGGGAAGGGTTAATAAAGGAATTACCACGCCTACAAGATAGTCTGTATGGTCCATTTTGGATTGCAAACAGGCTGAAGATGGAATGGATTAAAATGCAACATGGTGGGCCCGGCGCGATAGCATAGCGGTTAAAGTCCTCGCCTCGAACGCACCGGGATCCCATATGGACATCGGTTCTAATCCTGCCAGTCCCGCTTCCCATCCAGCTCCCTGCCTGTGACCTGGGAATGCAGTCGAGAACAGCCCAAAGCTTTGCATTCCTACACCTGCGTGGGAGACCTGGAAGAAGCTCCTGGCTCCTGGCTCCTGGCTTCGCATCAGCATAGCTGCAGCCGATGCTGCCGCTTGGGGCGTGAACCATTGGACAGAAGAGCTTTCTCTTTGTCTCTCCTCCTCTCTGTATATCTGACTTTGTCATAAAAATATATAAATCTTAAAAAAAACCTAAACTAAAAGGTAACATGGTGAGGTCACACCCTTACTGGGCTACTCTCAGGAAACCTTCCAGGACGAGCCAGAGGTTCCTGCATGAAGTTCACGCACAGGGGCTGGGCCTTGGTGATCAGGTGAGCTGGTGTCGGTCGGCCTCTGAGATCGAACTGAACAAACAGCCTGTCAGGCAGGTGTGTTGACCATAGCATCAGCCTGGACCCTTCATGCTCATGTGGGTTTTGCTTGGGACGGAGTCAGGCAGGGGCAGAATCAACTGGATCTGGCATTTGGTGCTGCTTTGGGGTGTGTTCGGCTTCTCTCCTTGAAGGACAGCGCAGGGAAGGAGCCAAGACGACCCCTGCTGGTGGGTGGTAGGAGGATACATTCACATCTGCAAAGCCATCTACAACAGCCTTGGCAAGGGTTGAAAAGATGCTCCTGGTTTTTTTTTTTAAGATTTTTTTAAAATTTATTTTATTACAAAGTCAGATATACACAGAGGAGGAGAGACAGAGAGGAAAATCTTCCGTCCGATGATTCACTCCCCAAGTGAGCCGCTACGGCCGGTGCGCGCCGATCCGAAGCCGGGAACCTGGAACCTCTTCCGGGTCTCCCACACGGGTGCAGGGTCCCAATGCATTGGGCCATCCTGGACTGCTTTCCCAGGCCACAAGCAGGGAGCTGGATGGGAAGTGGAGCTGCCGGGATTAGAACCGGCGCCCATAAGGGATCCCGGCACGTTCAAGGCGAGGACTTTAGCCGCTAGGCCACGCCGCAGGGCCCAATGCTCCTGTTTTTTGACCACACAATTCTACCTTGAAGAATCTGCCCGCTCACTTGGGATGTTGCGGATAAAAGTAACTTCCTCCAAATGATCCTTAGAAAGGTCCTGCAGATTCCAACACCCAGCCTTGGGAGGTGCAGACCGGGAGCGGTTTGGGCAGTCTGGGGAGAGCAGGGGATTCTTAGTCCACTACCTGTCACTCAGCACTGTGAGAACCGCCTAGGTGTGCCGTGATAAGCAGCTAATGTGATGGCTTTAAAGCACATTGAGGAACACAGGACATGCTCATAAGACAGCGACACAAGGAAAAAAGGGCTGACCAGAGTTTCCTTGTGAGACTGTGGAATTGAAATTAAGAAAAAGAATTAAGAAAATAGTGTGTTAAGTAATAGATAAATAGTACTAGGATGATAGTAATAAGGAATAGTATTAGGGAGTAGTATTAAGAAATAGTTCAATAGTAAATGAATGTCTGGCCATAAGGAAAAGTTAATGGCAAAAATATGTAAGTGTTAATAGATAGCATTAGGTGATCATAGAACTTAAAGGGATAACATTGAATGAGTAACTAATAAAGATGATTAGAATATAAGATAGGTGATGCCAAAGTGATGCTGACTAATCAATTGATAAGCTAACCGCTAAGTTTGTCTTCTGTGATGAGTGCTTCGCTTGCTGCAAGGGGAACCAAGGCAAAGCCATGACAGGCCTCGGACAGGCTAGGCTGAAGTTTCAGTCCCTAGAATTGAGGCACCTGCTTCCCCGAAGCGGGCTGTCACACACCCTGGACAGAGCCGACCAATCAGAGGAGGCTTGGAAAGTCACTAGTCATCAGGTGGTCATGGCGATAGAGGCTGACCACTGGAGTGGGCACGGATAAGTGAGACCCACCACCAGAGTGGTCACAGGCAATAGAAACTGACCGATCACAATCTTACCTGTGTTTATTCACGGAATTAATGGCCCACTCCTAGAATTGTAGCCAAAACCCTATATGAACTATGTGAAATGTAAGATCGGGGTCCTGTCAAGACTCCACTGCGTTGGATGAGACTTGGACCCTAGCGCGCTAGTTCCTTTGTTTTTGCATTATCTCGTGTGGAACTCCTCTGTTCAAGGCGGCGGGATAAATTCCGGAACCATCGTCCTCAGGGGGGAAAAAATTGCCCATACACTTTCCAATTTGTATGGGAAAATTAGGTTAGCAGCGTGGTAAGGGGTGATATAAGAGTTCCTTCTTTGGTCGTAGAGTTTAAGGAACAGGCATCGTGTTTTTAACGGGGTAAATACTAGGTCTCAGGGCGTATGTCCACTCAGAGCTCAAGTGGCTTCTGGACCTCCCCAGCGGTCTCGGCCAGCCGGAGCGCAGCGCCCATCCGCCCGACCCCGCCTCTCACTGCACCCTCCCCGTGTCCTGTGGCAACCCCGGCGCCCGGCTTCCGCCTTCCGCTCGGGCGCGCGGACTCTGCCCTGCCCTCTTCGCTGCCCGCGCTGCCGACATGGCTCCGCTGCGCTTCTCCGCTAACCTGTCCTGGCTGTTCCCCGAGCTGCCCGGCCTCCCCGCGCGCCTCCGCGCCGCCAGCAGCGCTGGCTTCGAAGCGGCGGAGGTGGCCTGGCCGTACATCGAGGCCCCCGAGGCGCTGGCGCAAGCGGCGAAGGATGCGGGGCTTCGGCTGGTGCTAATCAACACGCCCCCGGGTGCGCTGCGGGGCCGGCTGGGCGCGCGGGGAGGTGGCCGCGAGTGCCCGAGCTGGGACTGAGCCCCTTTCTCTCTGCAGGAGATCAAGAGAAGGGGGAGATGGGGCTGGGGGCCGTTCCCGGGAGACAGGCGGCCTTCCGAGAGGGGCTGGAGCAGGCTGTGCTGTACGCCAAGGTCCTGGGCTGCCCGAGGTACCCGTCTCTCCACCTCGGCGACCTGGGTCCCTGCCGGGAGGTCCGGGTCTGGGGTGGAGGCGGCAGGGTGTGTGCGTGCCTCTCGGGGCCTGCAGACCCGGTTCTTCTGTGTGTATCTGTCCTCTTTGCCAAGTCCCTTGCTGGGACCGCACTCTGGTGGCTCCACCGACCAGCGAGATGACAAGAGATGTCTGTCCAGGCACCCATTCTGGAAAGCTGTGGAAGAGGGCAGCCACCTAGGCTTGTCTGGGATGGGAGAAAGCTAATCACAGCTAATGGCCCTTGACCTGCACCTTGAAGGAGCACCCTTGGCCTGCAGGGCTGGAGGGAAAACAGGCACCAAGAGGCAGGTGTGTTCAGCGGTTTGTAAGGCAGGTCGTGTGGGCTCTTGGCATTGGTAGAGCCTGGAGTGTCTGCTACCCAACAATGTAGGCAGAGAAGGAACAGGTGGTGGCGGGGGGGATGTGCGAATGTGCTGAGCCAGTGTGGCCTGCTGCAGAGGTCACATATACTGAGCCTAGCGTACATCCTGGTGACACGGAAGCCATTAATGGGCACGGAGGGGTGGAAAGCAGAGCCAAGGAGATGAAGCTGGCAGGTGGCTGCAGGAGGTCAAAGGTCAGGGTGGCTTTTAAAGAGCCTGCTTAGGAGGCCCCCGGGAATGGAGGTTAAAAACTGAGAAAGCATTAAATGAGGGAGGATTTTTCTGGAGCTCAGGCTGACACAGGAGTCTCTGTGGGCATTGGGATGGATGCAGAAGGCTGGCTTCTGGTCCCCTCTTCCCCACAGGGTGCACCTGATGGCTGGTCGAGTGCCGCAGGGGGCCGACCGGGCAGCAGTCCAGGGAGAGATGGAGACAGTTTTTCTGGAGAACCTGCGTTACGCAGCTGCCGTTCTGGCCCAGGTGAGACAGGTGGACACACACGTGGAGCAGGTGCATGCTGGGGGGAGCAGCTGAGGCTGGCAGGGACAGCTTCGGGGAGCAGCTCTGTTCACAGCCTCCAACACGGGGCCAGGAGAACCTCGTGGGACTGCTGGAGCCCATCAACACCCGTGTCAGTGACCCCCGGTACTTCCTGGACACACCCCAGCAGGGTAGGCCCCCTGGCCTGTGCCCCTTCCCGTCCCTTGCGGGCCCTGTGCTCTGCTCCGTCTCATGCCCCCGGACCCGGCTTCTCCCCCAGCGGCAGCCATCCTACAGAAGGTTGGGAGACCTAATCTGCAACTACAAATGGTGAGTGCACGACAGGGAGCTCTCCTCCCCTGAATCTGGGAAGAGGAGGGGGGCCTGACGCTGGCGTTCCTGTCTTCTAGGACCTGTTCCACTGGCAGATCATGGATGGGAACCTGACAGGAAACATCCGCCAGTTCCTGCCCATCGTCGGTGAGGGGTCCCCTCCCTGGCTCTATCCCAGTCCTCTGTGCAGCTTCCCGTTGCTGCTCCACTCCCCCCTCTGTTCCTCAGGCCCTACATCTGCCTACATTTGTTCCCAGGCCACGTGCAGGTGGCACAGGTGCCAGGTCGAGGGGAGCCCAGCAGTGCTGGAGAGCTGAACTTCCCCTACCTATTCCAACTGCTGGAAGATGAGGGCTACCAAGGTTTTGTGGGCTGCGAGTACCGGCCTCAAGGTGAGGGGGTTGGGAGGGCCTCTGGGCATGCCCAGAGCCCTGGAGGACAGGCTGTGGGCAGGTCTGTTCCTCACCCCCGCCAGACTAGAAATGCCACTGCCCCTCTCCTTCTGCAGGAGACACAGTGGAGGGCCTGAACTGGCTACGTGCCTACTGGAACAAGTGTGGCCGCCCGCAGGCTGGCCAATGAGGCCCTGACACCACCAGATACCAACCAGATGCCTCTTGGGGACGGTGAGCAAGCACCCCAAGTCTGAATTAAAGATGCCTGCTGACCATTTTTCACGTGTCTATTACCAGGGACGGGGAAAGACACACAGTGTCATACACTTGAGTTTCTCCACTGGGGGAGCACGGGTTTCCCCTCCTCCCGCCCATAGGTGCCAGGGCTCTGAACAGCGGGGAGGACTTTGGGGCCCACGCATCCATCAGGGGCAAGAAACCATGGCCTGAGAGCAAAGGGCGTTGGCGGTGGTTGGGGATGCTTCAGTGGCAGAGCAGTGGCTAGGACCAGGGTGTCAGCTCAGCGTTAACATCTGAGTGGGCGACCAAGTCCACGGGGCCCGAGCCACAGCAGCTAAAGGCTGGGTGGCAGGACTCATAGCAGTGGGAAGCTATTGGGCATGCGTGCTTGCTGGACATGGGACGTCGCCATGGGGCAGGAAGGGCCCAGAGGCTGTGGGCACATCAGGCAGTCAGCCTGATCCTGAGGACTCCTGGGCTGTTGGGGCAGGCTGACCCAGATTTCTTCCCAAAGCCTCTAGTGTCAGTGTGCTTCTGGGCTTGCCACAGGGGTCAGTGCTGCCTGGGGGTGGGGAGCAATTGCCCAGATGGAGCTGCTGGCGCTGCCCATCGCAGGCTTGCCATCTCAGAGGAGCCGGGTCCAGAGGGTGAAGCAAGCTGTGTTGATGACAGATTCCAGGTGGTGGTAGGTGGAGACCAGCTGGGCCGGAGGGCTCTCGCTATCTTGGGACTGCACTGGGAAGGGCTCTCTGAAGACCACTGTCAGAGACTGTGGGGAACACAGCAGGGCGTGTGGGGATGAGAGGAGGCCAGGGGTATGGGCCCGGGGCAGGGCGAGGAAAGAGTAGACACCCCAGCCTTGGCAAGCTGTAAGGTGGAACACTTAGGGTATGGCTTCCAAAAGGGCTGAACCCCCTTTCTTCTCACCGTCTTTCCCAGGTGTGAGTCCAGAAACACTAGCACAAAACAGTCAGTGAACTTCTGGTTCAGCACAACCTGTGAGGAAGCGCACAGTGATTAGGGAGTGAGGCCTGCCCCACCAGGAATGGGGGGAAGCGAGGGACCCCACAGCCCTTCCTGTGGGGCACCTGTGCAGACCTGTCTCACCTGTACACCTGGTTGTTCAGAACCATGTTGCCAAAATGGACCTCCACCCACACCCGCCCCGGTCTGCCACTTTGCCTTACCCTGAGGGGTAGCCCTCAGGCTGTGTAAAGCCTGGCCTACTGCAGCCAACCTGGGGAGGAGTGTTTGCCACCCTGGCCACCAACTGCCCTTGCCCCCTGGCAGGTCCTGGTTCTCAGTCCTCCGGCCTCCTGTGGGCCTGGTCCCCTCTGTCCAGCTGCTCCCTAACGTGCAGGCTCCAGTTTCTGCCAGTTCCCACTTGCAGAGCTGCTGCCTGAGTCTCTCGCAGGAGTGTCCCCAGTGCCCACATCCCTTCCAGAAGGCTGAGGGCCTCAGAGACCTCATCCTCAACCTGGCCGTGTGGAACAGAGTGCTGCTTCCAGACCCGCTCCAGCTTCAGTGTTCCTCCTCTCCCCCACTCAACCTCACAGGGACACCCCCATCTGCCTGAGCCAGCTATACTGCTGCAGCCTCACCCTGACTGCCCTCAACATCGCCACTTACCTCTTGGTATACCTGGAAATGCACCTGCCTCACAGGCCTAGGCAGCAGGCCCCTCAATAGGTTCCAAGTCCTGTCTCTTGCACCTGCCCTCCTGGAGGCAGAAGTATCTCCAGCATGTATGAAAGCTGAATGTGTTGTGGGACAGACTGGACCAGTCTGCTGTACATATTGGCAAGCATGGAAACCAGGGCCTGGTGGGGGTTATTGCGGGTCTCTCCAACTAGGCTGCAGCTCCCACTGGTTTGTGTGAGGGCCAAGCATGAAGTGGGAAGAATCAGGCTGGACTGCAACACCCATTTGTTCGTGTGGAAAATAGGACTGGAAACAGAACTGACCCAGCAATTGCAACCACCAGCATATGCATAAGCTGATTGGGACAATGCACTGTGCCGGACCCTGGTACTGGAATGCACACACAAGAATCAGGTCTGGGATCACCTCAGACAAAGTTTGTTTGCGGATCCCTCCAACTGAACTGCTGATCTCAGAACCCCAACCATGAAGAGAGAAGTGCAGGTTACATGGTCTGCCATGGAGTGCATGTGTCAGAGCTGAGCCTCCTCAGAGGCTCAGAGCAGTGGACAGCATATCGAGGTGCACATGGGGGATATGGCAGTCCATCGGAACCTGCAGAGGACACCTGGCACCACAACAGAGGATGGAGGACAGAACAAATCAATCAACCACCCTAGTCATATGTTGGCAGTGAAAATCTGGGCAAACGGAGACTCTAAGGTGGACTATGTCAGCCCGTGGATTCTGGAGGGATTTCGTCGTGCTTGGAATGGCGAGATTGGCAGCAATTCATAACTGTTGAACCAGCAAAACCACTTGAGCAGTGCCCTCGGAGCATGCCCCATGTCTGGGACCCGGAATGGGTGGTAGGCTGGGTGGGGCTTCTCCCTTTATCTCCCCCTCACCCCAAATACAGAAAAAAAATTATGTGCAAGAAATGGTCTTACCCACAGAAAAAAAAAAAAAGAAAGGAGGGGGCGGGAAGACTTCAGCCAGGATGGTTAGACATCCTTGAGGGCCTCCACTCCTTTTGAAGGGAAGTGTGTCTGGGCTTTTTCATGCCGTATCCCTGGTTTTTCGATTTTAAAAATCTCTTTCACCCTCAAAAAAAAAAGAAAAAAAAGAAGTGTCTCCAGGCGTGCAGCCTCAGCGACCAGCCACGGAGGAAGTTCTGTGAGCTCTGGGCTGCCAGGGCAGAGTTCAGCCCCTGGCTCGGAGGCCAAGGCTTACATTGTGGTGGCCTCTGTGGGCAGAGTTCTCAGTTTGTCACCTGCTCCGTCAGTGCTCTGAGCTCCGAGGGCTTGACGAGTGTAAGTCATCCCATCCAGGCCTTCTGCCACAACAGCCCGCTTGCTCAGGCTGGGGCTCCTCAAGGGGACATCAGTCATATCCTAGGAGGAGGCTGTGTGTCCTGCTTTCAGAGGCGGCTCAGGGGGACTTACCAGGTACTGTGTTCCCAAGTCTGGGCTCTGGAAGTGGCGACAGCTCTGTGGGAAGCGGCTGAGGAGGACCTTGATCAGGCTCTGGTACCAGGAGACTGTCATGGACAGGAAGCAGTCCTGGGGGATGGTCCGCAGGCCTGAGTGTGCTGCCTGTGGAATGCTGGCACCCATCCCAGCCCTGCTGAGAGGTCCTGGGTCTTACCAGCTGGGGGTCAATGTCCCCAATGGACTTGGCATGCACTGCTTCCAGGAGCTCCTCCAGCTCTGCCAGGGCAAGGCGGCCTCCCAGGCGGAGCCGATCAGGCCCCGGGGGCTCCAGCAAGAAGAGGCGCTTCCAGAGAGTGTCCCGACGGCAGTGGCCTCCGGCCAGCCGGACGAGCTGTGACAGCCGTGCCCGTGCCATGCCTACCTCTGCAGCCAGTGGTGGGAACAGAGGAGCTGGTCCTGGGGCTGGAGCAAGCCCCGAGGCTTCCCCGGGACTACTGGCTGAGCTCCCAGGGACCTCAGGCTCAGGGGGCAGCCTGGGTGGCTTCCGGAACCGGCGCAAGTCTGCCGTCAGTCTTGGGAAGAGCTCTCGTTGGCTGGTGAGTACCACGAAGAACTGCAGCCTAAGATGGGCAATGGGGCAGGGAAACCGGTCATGGCCACGAGACACACACGCAGGGCAAGAGCTGGGGGCAGGTGGGGCGATGGGCGCTGCTGACCGCAGGACATGCCGCTCGGCTTCTCCTTGCTCCTCGAAGGGTGCGGCACAGTGACAGACGAGCAGAGAGACATCAAAGTCGTCCTGGTGGCGAAGGCCCTCGGAGTCCAGGTAGGAGCCAGAGCTGTACAGTGAGTGGGGATGTCAACCCCACCCGTCCCGCCCCAGAAGACCATGGGTCTCCCCCTCTACTGCAAACACCATCCCAGCATCAGCCCCCCAAGCCTCACCTGTGCCAGGCTGACACCAGAGCATACTCGTTATGCTCTGGGCCCCCCGGCCGGGCCATGCGCAGGGGCTTCATGTGGTAGGAGCTGGCATGGTCAGCCACGTAGTTGTACAGCTGGTGGGCCGCGATCAAAGGTGTGGGCAGCTCCAAAGTCCCTGCAGGCAAGTTACAGGGGACAGCAGACACTGAGTATGGGGTGGGGGTGGGGACGGAGAGTGGCCAAGACCCTGCTTTCCCAGGGACTCTGAGGTGGGATGAAAGTGGCTCAGAACAGAGGCAGGATCCACACGATACAAGGTCCAAACTGTAACAGGAAACTGACAGTGGAGAACTTGAGACGGACGCAGGAGAGAGCATAGTTATGTGGTGCAAATGCTAAGAGGCGAGTAACAAGCAGGGGACTGCTTGCTCAGGTGTGGGGACACCTGTTGACCTAGTCCTTTTCTGACACGCCCTTGGCACCAACCTTGGTAAATGTGATTGCGGCCAAAGTGGGGTCCATCGGGGTGGTGGGCCAGGAAGTGCCGCAGGAAGGTGGTCAGGTGGTAGCCGTGTCGCAGCACCAGATGGGCGCCCAGCACGTGCTGGTGCACCAGGCGCAGGTGGAAGTCATAGCTGAATGAGTGCACGTGCATCAGGTCCCTCACCTTGTCACACTCCTCTGTGAACAGCATGGAGAGCTGGGGAGGTGGCAGCACGGGGCGGCATCAGAATGGGGTAGCACATGAGGCCCTGCACACATCTCCCCTCTTCCAGGGGAGGCTCAGCACCTGCCCCCTTTGCTGTGGGCCCAGCAGGGCTCCCTCTCAGGACAGCTGATGGTGGGGTCCCCTCCTCCTACGACTCGTACCTTTCCCGCTGTGTCATCACCATTTACGTGACAGGAGTGTCATTTTGAAGTGTAGCCTTTGGTGGTGGTACAGACATTTGCCGAGTGTCTGCCAGGTCCCCAACAGCTACTGCTCTAGCAGCAGGGACCCCATGGGGAATAGAAACAAGCCCCTGCCCTCCAGTACAATCTGGTAGTAGGCAATGAGAAATGCCAAACGGAACGAGTCAATCACATACAAGATGCCCAGAAGTGCTGGGGAAGACCAAGTGCTGGTCTGGGCAGGCCAGCAGTAGGTGGGTTATTAGGAAGTCTTTCCTGGCTCTTCCTCCCCACCCCTACAGCCTTATCTTCCCACCATACTTGTTCTTCCCCGGTCCACAGACATTCTCCTCTCCCTTTATATGTGTGTGCCCTTTGCCTGGGAAGCTGCTCTTGTCCATCCCAACCTGGCTAACTCCCATCCTTCTAAAAGTTGCATCTGAGCATCCTGCCAAAGGCAGGCTGGGCATGGGGCTGCTGGAGGGGCAGACTGAACGGCCACTCTGTTGGGCACCCCAGGCTTGGGTGCTAACAGGGAAGGAGATGGCTGTAGGAGCCAAACTGGACAGATGATTGTCTCTGTTTCATCCTCTGGCATGGACAGCATGTGAAGGACTGTAAACAGAAGTGAATCAGGACGAGCCTCAGCTCACAGATTTCACCGCCAGTCTCACCTGCATCCCAAACCCAATACGGCTGCTGACTGGCCGTGTGTCTTGGCAACACATACTAGACTGAAATGCTCCTATTGTAGATGCTTGGCACACTACAGCCATAATGATGCAATCTAGAAACCCTAGTGGGTTTGGAGATTGGGAAGTGGCTGCAGGTGGAGATCAGCGGGAGGGAAATAGCTCGGTATGATGGAGAGGAATCTGCCTTGTCTGTACTGCAGCCAAACAGATCCTGATCTCTCAGAAACAAGGCAAGGAGAAGGCGCAGAATAAGGGTATGCTATGTGGGAGAGGGCTCTGGTCCTTACTCTAGGCCTCAATGACTATGCTGCAACTCCAGACTGGACTGGGGGCATGTATCTTTGGGCTTCAGTGCCCACACTGTTCAGTTACCTGTGGTTATACATGATCACAGTGGCAGCAGGACCAGGCCAGACAAGCCGCGATGCTAGATAATCTTTTGCCTCCGTGTTAGAGATGGATAGTTTGGTACTATGGGGTCAGATGGGCAGTTGGTCTGGTCATGGTGCTAGAATGACCACTGGCTTAGCCAGGCCGTGACACCAGATCAATCACTTGGCCCTCCTGCTCACAACATACCGGGGCAGCACCGAATGTACCCGAGCCTGGGTCATCCTGTGTTCCTGTCCCTGCTACATACCTGAGAGTTGACAGCCTGTCCCATTGGGATTCGGGAACATTCCAGGGCAAACTGTTTGACACAGAAGTAACAGCCCTGGAGGGAAGATGAAGATGAGGTCAGGACAGAAAGACACACAAGGTGGGGCCTGGCCTTGCCCACTCAGTGCTCCCCTTGCTCACCTGGAAAGTCAGCTCCATGAGGATGATGCCCCCAGGCAGTGCCCGCTGCAGGTGGCAGGTGGTGACAGAAGAGCCAGCATTCTGGATTAAAGGAGAGAAGGGGAAGGGGCAAGGGCTGGGGGCTTGGCAGCCTTGAACCCTGTGAGGTAGAATTCTCTCCGGTGTCAGTACCTATCATCAGGGTCACTGGCAAGTACTTCAGGGCCCTGCACTGGAGCCTAGGGCATGGTTGGCTTCATTACAGGACAATGAGTTACCTTGGGGCTCCCCTCAGTCTTGGATTTAGGACAGGAGAAGGAACCCCGGCCCTCCGTTCCAAGGACAGCCATGGCCCGCAGTCGGCTGGTGCTGCAGGAAAAGGGGACAAGAGGATGAGTAGAGGAGCATGCTCAGGTCCCACAGGGAGCCGGGGCAAGGCAGGGCCTTGCGTGCTGGTGTATACTGCAGGGCCAGCCTTGTCAGGAAGGCAAAGGCCAAGTCACATCTTCTCCCCGACCAGGGAGGGCGAGGGAGAGGCATGTCTGAGATTTACTTCGGAAGACCCCAGGAGGTGTTCCAAGTCCTGCCTAGGGATTTAGCTTTAAGAGGCCAAAGTGGCTCTTGTCACCGGGGAGTGGCCTGCTGATTGTCAGTCCTCAGAGATGAACAGCAGGGAAGGTCTGACCAGCAGGGACGGACCAGGAAGGGTGAGGGGGGCCCACTTATCTCACCAAGGAGCTGCAGACCACCGGGACATCTGCAGGAGTCAATGCCTCTGGTAGGGGAGCAAACCCATGTGATCCTCAGGGGGATCAAGTTGAGACCCAAGGCAGTGATGGCATGGAAGGCAGGCCTCCCACTTCTGCTCCAGAAAGCACAGTTGTGTTATGTTAACAAGGAATTCTCACTGGGGGAAGGATATCGCTGAGTACAGAGTGCACGCTGAGGTCTGAGAGAGGCTCCTCTGGCCTGGACTGTTGGTGAGGGCTAGCAGGCTGGGCAGCAGCTCCTCTGGGCCCTGGGGAGGAATGGGGCCCCCGAGGCTGTAGGCCAACTTTCTCTTCCTAATGTCCGGGGCATGAAGGGCTGGTGACAAAAGTGCCAAGGAATTGGTGTTGGCTTTCCAAACCAAGGTGGTGTCTAGCCTAAGGAGGAGTATATTTTATGCACACGAGTTTGAAAAGCTGCCTCCCTGGGAACAGAGAGGAGGGAGGAAATGCCTCGCTACCTGCACACCTGCCCGTGTGTGCAACGTGAATGGAAGGCTTTTCCTGCACACCCACAGGGAAGGGGCTGAGCACGTGGAATCTGGAGGCGCAGAATCAGGAACACCGAGCAGGGGCTATGCTATGAGGATGCGTGATGGGACCCAGCACAGCCAAGGGGGTTGCAGGGCTGCCCTAAGCTCAGGGATGCTGAATGGTAGCAACACGAGGTGCTGCCTGCTTCCCAAGACCCAGGCCTGTCAGTACTGCCCAGTGAGTGAACACACACAGAACAGGTCACGGTCAGGGAGGCAGGGAGGCCTGGTGCAGAGCTGTTGCCTGAGGAAAGGCTTGCTGGGGTCAGGGAAAACCTCAGGCGAGACCAGTGGGATGGTCAGACCATGAAATGAGATCCAAGCCCCAAGGCCAGGAGCGAGTCCAAGAGTCCTGAGTGTGGACACAGACAAACACCCGGCATGGGCTGGGTGCTTGGCAGTGTGACCTGAGTGTCATGAGCAGGACACGCCTGTGGGAGTCAAGGTCCCTACAGCTGCGTAGGGCATAGACATACATAAGGTCCAGCCATCAAAGCCTGGAGAGGGGAAGAGGCGTGAGGGAAGGGGGCTCACCTGCGAGCCGGTGAAGGGGGCCTCAGTGGCACCAGTGCGAAGCCCGTGTTCTGCAGGTACTGCACGTACTGCTGCAGGAAGGCCAGGCTCAGCTCCTTCAGCCAGGGCTCCTCCCGGGCCCCCGGCGGTGGCACATCCAGGCACTCGCAGCTGCCGGAGGCCTCCCGGCTCCCGGAGCCCGACTCCGGGCGATGGCGCCGCTGTGGGAGAGCCGAAAGGGAGCTTGAAGCGCTGCCGACCACCCTGCGAGGGTGTAGGAGCAGAGAAACCTCGCAGGAGAAATTTGGGCTTGAGTCTCACCTGCCCCTCGAGGGGCGCTGTGGTCTCTGGAGGCCCGTGCTGCCAGGCAGCTGGGTCGAAGAGCAGGGCCGTTGCACAGTAATGCACCAGGCGGGACGACTGCTTCAGGGTCTCCAGCTCCCCGGCCTGGGGGAAGGGAGCAGTGAGCCCTGCAGCAGTGGCCAGGGACGAGTTGGAGGGGGCAGGCTGGGGTCACACCTCGGGGTCACTCACACTGATGGGCATGCTGGCGGGCGCTGAGCGCTGCTGCCACGTTACAAACAGGTTCTCCATCTTCATCTGGCGCTCCAGCTCTGTGGGGTGGAGGCATCAGTGGCAGCCCCCAGGGACCGGCATCTCTCCCCCTCTCTGAGACCACAGGTCTCCGGCTCCCCAGGGCCCAGGGCAGGGCCCTCACCTCTGCGCTCTGTCATCTTGATCTCCAGGAACTGCTGCCCGTGGTAGGCGATGGGATCAGGGGGTCTGGGCACAGCACCGAGCGTGGAGCTGGGGCGGGAGGCTGTGATATCCCTCAGGGCTTCATCAAAGGGGAATGTGTCCAGGGGCAGGGGACCCCCACCACGGGAGGAACCGCCCAGTCGGCCCTGACCCCGGCTCAGCGGGGGGCTTGCACTGCGGATAAGGGCCTCCACCTCCATGGCTGGCAGCAGGAATGGGTTCGGCTCCTGTGGGATGGAGCACACGAATGGCTCACTACCTTTGCCTCGACCCTCTCCCCATCCACGTGGCTTCTCTCAAGAATCTCCCTCCCCACCACCTCTGCCCTCTTCAGCTTTCTGAGCTGGCGCCTCCTCTGAAGGATCCTGCAGCAGCGCCATCTAGAGGAAGGCGCTGGGGGGGGCAGGCACCTTCTCATCCCGCACTGGGAAGTCCAGATGGCCGTAATGATGGAAGAGCCCAAGCTTCTGGCTGAGCAGGCAGAAGATGAGATGGGCCCGCGCATTCTGCCACTGCACGAGGCGAACCAGTGCTCGGCCCAGGGCCGCCCCCAGGTCTGGCGCCCAGTTGTAGGTCAGCAGCTGTACCTGGAGGGCAGGGGTCAGGGTCGCAGGGTCAGGGAGACAACAGAACCCCTCCTCCCACCGCATCCCTGGAGCCACACTTACCTTCTTGTCCACGACCTCAAGCAACAAGAGCCTCTGCCGGGGAGCACTCCGCCCTGAGCTCCCGTCACCTCCTGGCTCAAAACGCTGCATGGCTTTGGCAGCTAAAGGGTGGGGAGGGGCACGATGAAGATCTAGGGGCAGAGTAGAGGCCACCCCTCCGATCATTCCAAACTGCGCCCCTCCAGATCGCGCCCTCACCCTGCTGGGTTGGCCGCCTCCACTGTGAGAAGTTCCTTCCCAGAAGCAGCAGGTGCCGTTCAGCCGCCGGGCGGGGGGCCGGGCTCAGCTGCCCGGGGAGGTGAGGAATGAAGAGCTCTGGCTCAGAGCCCCTGTTGGAGGGAGGGGCAGACAGAAAGAAGACGTCATGCAGCCCCCTGCCCTGGTGCGGCCTTCACCTCCGGGGGCCTGGCTTACATCTCTCGTAGCTCAGCCTCCACGGGTCTAGCTTTCAGAACATACAGAAAAGCTCCTTTCGGGTCTGTGAGTTCTGAGAACTTACAACTGCCGCTCAAAGACACGGACGCTGGTGTCTCCAGCCATCGAGGTCACTAGGGATGTGAATTCAGACAGGATAGATGGGAGCAGAAAGCGGGACACCATGTGGGTGGAGCTTCTGGACACTGAGGCACAACCTGTAAGGCAGAGAAGTCACCGCTGGGCTGTAGGATGCAGCCCATGCCAGGGAGTTTGGGGATGGTAGAGAGGCCGGGGTCTTACCAAGCTGAACCATAAACTCCATCCAGCGCTGAGCGACATGAGCAAACACTGGGTGCAGGGTCCCAACCTCACCCTCTTCCAGCTGTGTTGTCCGGCGTCTACAAAGATAGAGCAGGGGTTAGGAACCTCACAGGCATCCATACAAACCAGATGCTTGCCTGCGACTGCACACCCTTCCCTCCAGGGACCCAGCAGCGGTGGCACCACGACCAGTACCACTGCCATCACACACCTCTGCCTCTGGGCTCCAGAATCTGAGCCTGGTGCCCGCTCTGCCCCACCAGGAGTCCGAACATTCTCGGTTTTATGACGCCTCCGACCCCGAGTGTCTTCTGGCCGATCCAGGATAATGTCATCAGTTGTTTTGGGGGAACCCAAATCTCCACCTTCGGTCTTACTCTGGGGACAATGCAGTGAGTGAGGATGGTCTATCGGGAAGAGGAAAGGGGTGCAGGATGGCAGTGTCCTGCAGCAGTAATGAGCTCAGAGGATCTACAGGCCTGGGGTCAGGTGACTTCAGTCCTGAGCCCTGTCTTCCTCTACAAAGCTCTAACTTATCCTGCACATGATGGTGAGGAGCCAGCAAGAAAAACGGAAGGGGAAGGCACTCAGTAAGCCATGGTGCCCTCCTCCTTAGGGAAAACCTGCCAAGTTCCACCAGCTCCTCCACAGGACAGGGCCAGGCATCTCGAGACTGGTGGGAAGGCCAGTTAGCAAGGCCTGGCGGGGCAGGGGAGTGTAGAGGAGCTAGGAGAGGGGCATCTGCTGCTTTCACCCCTTCCTCTCATTACCAGCATATCCCAGAAGCTGCGTCGGCCGGTTTTGCTGGGTGGAGTCACAGGCTCCCCAGGGCCAGGGGCGGGCGGAAAGGTGCTAGTGCGGCCAGCAGCGTTCCTGGTGTCTGATGACCCGCTCCTGACAATTCCTGTGGACACAAGACATCACAGGCTCCCAACACTGACCATCATGGCCCGTCCCGGACAGCCTGGTCCAAAGACTGGTATGAGAGCCACTTGCTACCCACATACTGGTGGTGGTGACGGAACATGCAGCCTGAACGTGCAGCTGTGCTGGTGAACCCGCACTCCCAATGATCCACAGCTGTCTCCTGAGGGGTGGGTAGTGGCCAAGGGACCACATTTCTGCTTGTGTATCAGCCTGATGCATATGAGGTATTGGACAACTGTGTGTGTGCATTTCTGATGGGGCCTCTGTGAGACTCTCCCTGCACCCAACCTGTGCATCCTCCCCTGCCACACTCACCTGTCTGGATCCCTGGGGGTGTGTCCTCGGCACACAGTGAGGCCGGCAGCAGCTGCACCTCCATGACGGTATCCGCCAGGGCCTGGCGGGCGGCTGCGCGGAGCTTCTCCTCCAGCTGCACGATGCTGATGTTCCCCTTTTCCCACACATCCAGGCGAAGCCTTGGGGCCCCATCCTGTGCTGCAGGAAAAGAAGGGGGAGTCATTTGAGAGTACCCCAGAGTGTTCACTATCCTTGCCTCTCACAGCATTAACTGAACACCCCATCTTCTGACCCCGTTGCCCCACCTGCAGAACTGTTCAGCATGACTGGGCAGCGAACAACTTGAGTCAGTTGCTCAAATTCCTCCTCTTGCAATGGGTCTGGGGGCCGTGGAGAAGAGGGGGGCCAAGATGCCGGTGAGATGGGAGCCCCTTCTTCGTCCACAAACGCTAGTGTGATGCAGGCGACCCCTGGTAGAATCCAAAGCAAGGCTCAGAAAGGTCTGCCATTCCTTCTCCCTCCCACGATCCCCCAGCCTACTCCCACCTCAGCAAAGCTGGGAAAGACACTCTCAGCCCTAGGGTGAGCACAGGGTCTCCCACACCTTGCCGTGGTGCGAGCCCACCACCCACTTTGTACCTTTGCCGCCAGTGCCCTGTCCACCAGGCTTGTTATACAGGTAGATGTCCATGTCAGGGAGGCCACCCTGTGTTGGGAGTGGGTGCTAGGGAGAGAACAGTCACACAGAGCACTGAGACCAAGCACATGGAAAAATCCTCAGGGGGCTGGTGGCCACAGTACACATGAGACAGGTCCCTGTGGCAGCACAGGAAGCGCTGGTAGATAAAAGGGGCCTGGATGTCTCCAGATCCATGGGCAAAGGCACACATGGAGGGATCCGCAGAAAACAGGTCCATGGTAAGGGCATGCAGGGGACAGTGTGGTGGGGAGGGGCACGCTCACCTGGAAGTGGTTCCGGCTGTTGCTATCTGTGTACTTGGGAGAGTGGAGGAAGATGAGTAGGTTCTGCCGCAGGTACCAGGCCAGGGCAGGAAGCCAAGGCCTGCAGGAGGCAGGGAGTGCCAGATGCAGCACCTCTGAGGGGAGACTTCCAGGAGGCTGAATGAACTGGGGGAATGGAGGGCGGGTCAGAGCTGTGGCACGTCCCAACTAGGGGGAAGGGTGTCAGGGCTGTGGCAGATCCCAGCTAGGGGGAGTCAGGGCCATGAGACTCCAGCAGAAAGGCTGGCATCATGGTGGAGCCCAGGATCGGGGCCAACCTCCACGTCGGCTGGTGTCAGCTTGCAGTTGCGGACCAGCATGACTGTGATGACGTCCAGTGTGGCCTCATCCAGGCGCCGACGCAGAACCCGCACCAGCTCGTCCGTGATCTCAGGACCTATACAAGGCCACACTGGTAAGCCAGGAGCCACTGGCAGAGGTTTTCACTTGCCAACCCCATACCAGCCCTTAAATCTCAGATTCAAACAATGGCCCTTGGAGGCAGTGTGAGGAGTGCTGGCTTGCAGGGTTGGGGAGCAGCACCAGGTTCCAGTTCTGCAAGGCTCCTTACTCTAAGACTGGACACGTGAGTTTTGCAGCTCAGAGCCTCTGTGCCCTTGTCCATAAAATGGGAATTACAATGCATCGACCTCATGGGCTTTTTAGGGGAGGATTCAAAGTCAGAACACTTAATAGCTTGGCCCTAATGGTATACATTGAGTGGTAAGTATTTGCTGGAAGTCCAGTTAACTTCAGGCTAACACACACTTCAGGCTCTGCATCTCACAGTCTGAATGCTTCACCTTTGCTCCAAATCTGGCCCTGCTCGTAGGCCAGGTTGGCCTGGCTTTTCTTCCCTACGCTGCACTGCACTCAGCCACAAGTCCTACTCTGAACCTTGCTTCCCACCCAGCTCTATCTGGAGAGTCCAGGCCACAGCAGGAACTGAAGCAGATGTCCCAGGGGATAGCAGCAGGGGGTCCTGAAGATCCCGGAGGGTCCTGGTTCCTTTCCTCCTCTTACCAGCTTGCCCGACACCATGCACCAGTAGCTGGATGTGTCTGTCTACTTGGCCCACGGGACGAGCAGCATCTGAGCTGCGTCCAGAAGCCACATCCAAGGGAGAACGGGGACCCTGCAGGAACAACGGTGGTCAGGGCTCAGTCCCAGGGAGCAAAGGGAGAGGGCGGCATGGTGGAGCTGGGCATGGCTGTGATACGTGCCGAGGTTTCCTCTGAGTAGATGGGCTCCTGGCTTCGAGACAGAGCGAGGGAGGGGGGCAGAGTGTCCCCCTCCCATGACCGGTCACTGCAGGACGTCTCCAGCAGCCTGAGAAAGATGGCAAGGTCTCTGGACATGCCTCCTCCCAGGCCATCCTCAACTGGGTTTGACCCGTCTCCCCAGGACCCACCTACCGGAGGTAGTACACAGCCTTTGTGGCTCGCTCCTGGTAAACAAACATGTTCTTCCGGTTCACCACGGAGAAGGCATTGAGCACGGAGCGCAAGGCCTGGATGGCTGGTGGATGACACAGGCTCAGCCAACTTTCTTCTCTGGATGCTTCCACCCCGACCTGCACTCAGGTACTAAACACATACCACGAGAGACCCCCATGCTGGGTCCCATTTTGAGACGTGAATGGACTCTGATCACGGTTCCCCACACAACGTCACAGGAGAAGTGACCAGGGACAAACTGCATGGTGGCTGCCAGGTACCCTCGGGGTGCGCAGCTCTCATCGGCAGCGTAATCTGGGGGAAAGGAGAGCAGGCATCAAGAACAGGACCCGCCGTCCTCTGGCTTCACACACAGGCTACTCCCACGGGAACCGGCCTATTTCCTCACTCTTCCTCCCCCCGCTAGAGAAGCATGACCACTTGGGGCAATACGGCAGGGCTGGGCAGAGGCACACTCCTTGGAGCAGGCTCCTGAAACAAAGGCTTTTGGAACCGTCTCTGGGGACCTTGGGGAAGGTGTAGGGTGTGAGGACATCCTGAGGATGATGCCCAGGAGTATGACCCTGTCATGACGTAGGTCAGTGAGACCACAGTCCTCCAGCTTCCTAGGGAACTGTAGAATAACCACATTAAAACGAAAGGGATGGCTGCTGAGGCACACCGGTGGCAGTGAGCAAACTGCGCCGTGCTGACAGCATGGACAGCCCGAGGAGCCTTTCCCCAAGGCCCAGGGCCACAGTCCACTGCCTCGTTCATGCCTTTTCAGGTTTCCAGGCCTCCAGCAGGTTGAAGTGGCAGTTTAGTTTCTCAGAGAAGCTGCTGGCAGCTGCCAGCACCATATGGGATACCCAGGAGGCTGCAGACCCTGCAACAGCACGCTGGTTGCTAAGGGTTTTTCAGAGGAAAAACACAGAGCACCTGATATGAGGCAAGGCTGTGACTGGGCCCTGACTGGCCTTCCGTTTTGCACCCAGTGGGGGTCACCTTGAAGTGAAAAGTGTTGCACTCCCCAGCTCGCCCTCAATCTGCAGAAGACGCAGTGGAAACCACACCAGTCTGTCGACTGCAGGGGAGCTGCTCTGATGGAGTTCCAGACGTGCCAAGATGCACATTCTCCTGGCAGCTGTTAGAAGCCTTTGTCTACAGACTTGCTAAGACTTGGAAAAATATATATATATGTGTGTGTGTATATATATATATATATATACACATATATATATATATATGGAGTCTGATTTTAGTTTTAAACCATATGGGAGAGCCACAAAGGAGTGACATGATTTGTTTTCCCCCAGACTGGAGGGAGGAGTCGTCAGCAGAGAGAGGAGAGTAGCAGGGCCAACAGGTCTACCTCCTCAAGTGGACCATCAGGTCTCCTTACCAGGACCACAGCTCCCAGGGGGATCCCACCGCCCATCTGGACAGACAGCCAATCTGAAGGACACTTCTTGGAGTGGCCCTTAGCTTGCCACTTCTGGCCCACGTGTCCTCACTGCCGAGCCAGGGAAAGCTGACAATTTAAAGTGGCAAGGCAGAGTATGACCTTGAGCAGACAGGTCACGACCTGTCTTCTCCCCTGTATTTGCCAACCTGTCCCTCTTTACTGGTTCTTTCCCTGTGGAAATGACCACACTCCAGTCTCTACCTAATTTTTAACTTCTTCCCTTGTGCCCTCGCCCCTCCACTTCCTCCAGTTACTGGCATTTCCGCTTCCTTTCCTGACAAGCGACTGGAAGGAGCGGGAATCCTCTGCTCCAGCTGCCCATCATATGGGTACTCTGGTTCCATCTGGCTTCTAGTCCTCTCTCCACTGAACCTCCTTTTGCCAAAGCTGTGGCCTAGCTGGCGGCTGCCAGATCCAGCAGTCCCATCTGTGCTACTCTCCTCGCTCTCTGTGACCTGGTGCTGGTGGTCAAGTCATGTGGACTCTGCCCCACGTTGCTCATGGAAGCACTGGCTGAAAGCCAGGGTGGTGGCGCTGGTGGTGGAAGCACCTTACAAGGGAGCTGCAGGTGGGGCTCTTACCGTCGCTGGGCAGTGGAGCTCGCTGGCGCGAGTGGAAGGGCGTCTCGCTGCGCCACAGATCCTCCTCGCTCTCCGCCACCAGAAGAGAGTTGCACACGTGGCTGTCATGAAGGTCCTGAAGCAGCAGTCGCTGTGAGAAAGGAGCGAGGGGTTAGGGACTGCAAAGGGTTGCCTCATGAGGAGGTGGTAGCCAGAGAGGATGCCCAGTGTGATCAGAAAGACCACCAAGAGGTCACACATGGGTGGGGTCCTGGGGTCCTGCAGCATAAGGGACTGAGAGGGAACCCAGAGAGGAACACTGGTCCCTCCTCTGGGCCAGAATCCATTTGCTACCCTTCAGGCTGCCTTCCGGTCCCTTCTTCGGTTTACTACCCTTCAGGTCCCTTCCTCCAAGAAGCCTTCCCTGACGCTTCGGAGGGTCAGAGCTTGATCAGTGCCTTCAGAGCTATCTCTACTCTTCCTCTACAGCTGTCTTCCCAGTGCAATCCAAACAGTTGGTGGGATTTAGTTGTTCAGTGTCCAGTTGCCCCAGCCCACATAAGCCCCCCAGGTGAGGGGATCCCATGGCAGGCTGGCGATCACATCCCTCCTACTGGCACAGGCAGTATGAGCAGCTTCTCTGGGTCCTGGGGAGGCTGTGGGAGTAACCCACTGGGACTGGGGTTAGGGGTGGGGAACTCCTTAGCTGGTCAGGAGCCGGCAGGCAGCAGCAGCCCAGTAAGTAGGGGAGCAGAGAAAGAGGGAAAACAAAACAAAACAAAACAAAACAAAACAAAACAAAACAAAACACAGCCATTGCTGGGTCTGATGAAATGATGGCCCCTGACAGTTCAGTTCCCAGAAACTTCCTCCTCATCTGCTCTGGGTCTCAGGGCTCACTCAGTCTTGGCCTTGAAGCCCCTTACCTGGTTGACCTCCCTGCAGATCTCCCCAACACGCCTCACCAGGAGCTGCTGCAGATGGCAACACTCAGCGCCCGAGCCCCCGTCCTCCCGATTCAGGCTCCTGGGGAGGAAAGGTGGACCTGAGACACAGCAGTGCAGTGAGGAGGGGCTGGAAGTGTCATGGATAGGAGAGGAGGTCACAAAGCCAGGGTGGAGACGCAAGTGTGCCTGGACAAAAGGACATCAGGCTGATGGGAGGTGGGGAGGAGGGACTCTTGAAGGTGCATTTCTGGAAGCTGGCTCCCTACACAGAGGCTTCGGCCATACAGCGGGCTCCTCTTAATTCTCAAATCTTCCTTGTCACAGAACGGTGGCTGTCCTGTCCTTCGACTATGCCCTGGAGATGAGAGCAGTGTTTAATCTGATGCCTACGAGTGCATCCTGGCTCTGCTCCTCCTGCGACACCTGTGCTGTGCCGAGGGTAAGGAGGACACCTTGCAGAACCGTCCCCCGGACTCCAGGAGCCCACCCATGTGCAACAGGTAAACTTGTCACACACTAGCTATTACTCCTTATTTTATATGGCCATTCTAAAGCCTCTCTGAATCATTCACATTCTTAATGCTCAACTAGAAAACAAAATGTCCACCAGTGTTTCCACTCTGGTAAGAAAGCTCAGAGTCCCACAGTCTGTCCTAAGGGGAGGCGGGGAAGCGGAAGGTAGATGGTGGGAGGGGGATGTGGGAGAGAGGAAGTGGATGGTGCGAGGTGGAAGGGGGAAGGTGGAAGGTGATCAGGATGCTTGTCACAGCCCCAGGCAGGTGTTCCTGGGCATCACTGGGGAAAGGTGTGGGGGCAGCAGGGAAGAGGGGCTCACAGCAGTGCTGGGCTACAGGCCTTGGCTTCTATACCCACCGTGCATGTGCATACACGTCCACCCGGTCCTGCAGGACCCGCACGAGGAGCCAGAAGTCGGGCAGGCAGGGCCCAGGGAGGCCTAAGAGTGAAGGCTGTGGAGGGGCCGGTCCCATGGCAGTCCGCAGTGGAAAGGGGGCCTTCTCACTGAGGGCCTCATGGGGGCCCTCGCTGTCAGAGCCGCTGCTGCCACCATCATAACCTGCACCAAACATGCTCCAGTTCACCCCCAGCCTTGGCCAGCCCTGACTCATCTGACCGTCCAAGGGTGCTGGGTTTGACAGTCCAGTGCCCCCTGCCCAGACCTGTCCTCAACCCGCTGCCACCAGCCCTTTCCCAAGCTTACCCAGGTGGTCTGAATCCACACTGCCCTGGCTGGACATGAGGCTAAGGCCTCGGCTGGGCTCAGGGTGACTTCCTGCATAGAAAATGGAAGTGCTTGGAACATCCTTCAATCCTACCTAGAGCCTCCCTTTAAAATATGGACGCAGAACCAGAAACGTAAAAGGCTGACTGGACCTTCTCTTACCTCCCTGAGGTGGGCTCCTGATGGGGGTGCCCTCAGGATCCTCTGGGGAGCCAGGAGTGTGGGGGCTGGCTGGCAGGGCCTGAGAAGCAGGAAGTCAGGACCACGGCCCAGCCTCCCACACCCACCTGGCTCCGCTCCCAGGTGAGACTCACCTCTCCTTCGATACCTTCGGCTCTGTCCTCATGGCTGTGCCAGGCCCAAGCCGCTGAAGGGGGATCCCCAGGGGACCCACCTGGCTGCTGACCAGTTGCCACAAAGAAGAAGCCACTGTCAGGGTCTTCTAGGAGAACATGGCTTGGGAGCTGGAGGCGACGGAACTCCTAGGGAACAGAGGCCAAGGACGCGGGTGAAGTAGGAGCAAATCTCCCAGATGTGACGCCTTACCCTTCCTCTCTGGACACCTGCAACCACCCACCAGTGTCGCTGTTGCTGAACGATGAGAAGGCTCAGTGACTGGCCATGGCCAGACCCAGGGACCAGCTGGCAAGCTGGGTATTCTTCCATCCAGCTGGGCTGCCAGGCATGAGGCAAGGATGTCAGGAGGGATAAGTAATACGGGCAACGTCTAAGAGAGGGGCCTTCTGGGTTTGCACTTGGCACCCAGGGTGGCATGGGTCCCAGGGTGTCCAGAGGGCAGCTCACCTCCTTGAACTGTGTGAGAGAACGCTCGGGCCCAAAGACAAAACTCAGCGGCAGAGTTTGGCGAAGGCAGGTGGAGCGCCCAGGAGAGCTGTGGATGTGGGCAGCTGCGCGGTGCAGAGCAGGGCTCTGGGGGATACCCCCTCTTCGGAGTGCCCCCACTATCTCATCTTCCAACAGCCAGCGGATCTGCGACCAGAGGGCATCCCAGGAGGTGGCTAAGGGCTCCTCCCTCGCTCACTGCCTAGAACCCACTGGAGGGCACTGCCTGAATGACAGCAGGCATGCTCCAATCCCAGGATCCCATCCAGCTGCTGGGAAGGCCAGGGACTGGCACTCAAGCTGGGTGAGGGAAGGCTCTCACCTCACTCATGGTGGTCTCAATAGCCAGCCTGTGGGGTGTGGCCAAACTGGACAGTCCCGGGTGCCTGGGTGGAGGAAAGGATGAGACGCTGCTCCCAGAAAGTGAAAATGACAGATGTCAGGGGCTCTGAGAGGGAAAGAGGACATACCTCTCTTCCTCTGGAGGTGGCAGGGGGGGCCCCAGGCCATCATCTGACCTTAGTGAGGATGGCTGCCCAGGGGACCGTGGGAATGAAGCACTGCTCTCAGATGTTGACCTGAATGGGGTGGGGTCACAGCCGGAGGTCAGGAGCTATCATCTTCCCAGGGTTTTATTCCCTGCTTGGACTCGATAAAGTCTCCTTAGTTCCCAAGTGTCCCAGACTGCTTTTGTGGTCCCCCTAACCCACCAAGGCCCCAGATCCTTCCCCGCTCCCCATTCCCAAACATGCTGCCACACCGGTGATGCTGAGGGTCTGAGGCTGGGGGCAGCTCCACTTCTAAGGGCAAGGTCAGCACAAAGACATCCAGAGTGACACTGAGGTCCCTCAAGAGAACTCGGCCTCCAATCGGGGGTCCCTCCAGACAGGAAAGCACCTGGCCTGAGACAAGAAGAAAGTGGTGGCTGGTTGGAGCCCTAGGCCAAGCAGATTTCAATTCTGAGTGATGTACGGTTACTACTCAATCAGGTTCTCTCTACTCCTGGACAGGCAAACAGGCCTTCCCTGGGCTTCCCCCACACTCACCCAGGCAGGTGGGCAGGCTGCACACAGGTACTGAGCTGTGCTGCCCACGCAGCCGCACGGAGCAGGTGAGGTGCAGGAAGAGGGGGGGCAGGTCATGCACGAGACTGTCAGGGCCAGTGGGCGAGTCGCCCCCCAGGATACTGAAGGAGTCTTCATCAGGGTTCACTGTGTCGGCGTCTGACAGTGAGGCGGAATCCAGCCCAGCAGGCCCCAGGTCTGGCTCCCGACTCTCGCGATATTCCACCTCCAACTCTGGGTCGCTCTCAGTGACCACACAGCAGGCAGACGTGTCTCCTGGTGGTGCAGGTCATGTGGTCAACGAGAGAGACTTGAGGAAGCCTCTTCTACCACGGCCCGCTTGCCCACATACCCGCTTCTTCGCCAGCAAGCTCGGCCTCTGAAAACTCCAGGTCACTGACTTTTCGGTCAATGGCATCCCGGGCACCCTCATCCTGGATCAATGAAGAGAGACAGATGGACTCAAAGAAGGGCAAAGCCACCTCCTGGCCTTGGGGAACCAGGGCCTAAGAGAACCTAGGCGAGAGCCAGTGTTGTGGTGTAATGGGGAGAGAGGGCCTAGGCAGGTCAGGTGGGGCTTCTAGGGCATGAAGATGGGGGCGCTGGGGAGGGAAGGAAAAATGCCACTCACTTCTCGCCTGCTGCACGAAGGACAATAGAAGAAGTAGTGGGGATTGGAGGGCACAGTGCGGAAATGGAGGCGGCTGATCTCCAGGAATTTCTCCTGTCGGGGGTTTAAGAGGAGGTGACCCATTGCCAGCCGGGCATCAGTAGCGTAGCCTCCTCGGCCCCAGAAGGGACATGGGCACACCCAGCCCTGCAGTCAGGCCTCCATCCCTCCTCCACCCTCTCCCAAGAGCCCACCTGGATGAGGCCATGCAGGGCATCGTGTGCCTGTCCTCCAAGATGGCAGATGTCCGTCAGGGAGATCTCTGGGCCAGGGTCTGTGTTGCCAGGGACACGGGCACCCTGAAACTCAGGCTCACTTAGGTCCTCAGTCTCTATGCTGTGGGATCAGGTCGGGGTGGGTGGGGGGAAGGGTGCGAAAGTGTTAAGAGCTGGGGGAGCTTGGGCCCGGCGGAGTGGCCTAGCGGCTAAAGTCCTCGCCTTGAAAGCCCCGGGATCCCATATGGGCGCTGGTTCTAATCCCGGCAGCTCCACTTCCCATCCAGCTCCCTGCTTGTGGCCTGGGAAAGCAGTCGAGGATGGCCCAATGCATTGGGACCCTGCACCCGTGTGGGAGACCCGGAAGAGGTTCCAGGTTCCCGGCTTCAGATCGGCGCGCACCGGCCCGTTGCGGCTCACTTGGGGAGTGAATCATCGGACGGAAGATCTTCCTCTCTGTCTCTCCTCCTCTGTGTATATCTGGCTGTAATAAAATGAATAAATCCTTAAAAAAAAAAAAAAAAGAGCTGGGGGAGCTTGGGTCCTAAATGGGGAGCAGCACACATCCATTTCTTCTACAGGAAGGGTACCAAGCACCCAAGGCATCCACTCAGGCCCAATTTCCCACCCCACTTCTTGACAACCTGACTGCTCTGTGAGTCACAGAAAGGACGATTTTCAGTGCTGACTCGGGTCACTGGGAAAGTGACACTGTCCACCACAAGTGAAGAAGACAGGTGGAGAAGCAACATTTGGCAACGTTGAGGTGGGGGGGGGGCCGTAAATGCGGAGGGATCCAGGTTGGGGTTCTGACTTGAGAGTCCCCAGCTTCCTCCCTGCTGCTCCTTATCATGCCATGTTCTAGGCGGAGCGGTCTGCCTGCTGGCTTTTCTCCATCACTCCTTTCAGCAGCAGCCTGAGGTGCCCTGCAGCCCTGGCAGTGACAGGAACTCACAGTGTGGGCCTCTGTGACCCTCAGATCAGCTTCAGACAAGCTTCCAGCTGACCCAGCTCCTCGCTCCACACCAGGCAGGGACCCGGCAAGCTGACACTGCTGCTCCCCTGTGCACAGCTACTCCCTGGGACTACAAAGCCCTCCTTTACAGGGACCTGGTCTGTGTGACCTTGTTCACCATGCCAGGACAATCCTCACCTGGACTCAGAGGCCAGCATAGCTCGTTCCCGAGGCTCGGGGCCCTCCTCGATGCTGCTGCTGAAGGGCCCCGGGCTGAGAGGAGCAGGGCTTGGTGGGGCGTGAGGCAGACCCCAAGTGTGGCCACACAGAGCAAGCAGGAAAGGTGTGATGTCTACTTCTTGGAGGAGCTCCTCACAGGCGTCTACTGCTGTCAGCAAATCCTGTGAGGTCACGCTCTGTGCTTGCTGCAGGCTCCGGAACAGTCCTGGCGGAAACAGCAGGGGCTGCGGGGGTCAGGCTGCGGAACAGCGTCTCTAGTCCCCAGGCCCTTGGCCCGGGCCCGCTCACAAGCTCTCCTGCTTACCACGGACGTAGCATCGCTGCGCGTGTTCCTGCAGCAAGGCGCAGTGTGTGGCTGCCTCCTTGTTCCTGGGCTCCATCCAGGCAGAGGACAGGGACGGGTGGTCCAGGAACTGAGTCCTGGGAATGGCACAGACACTCAGAGCTCAGATGACTCCCTGGGTGACCTCTCAGTCTCACCAGCCACCCTTACTCCAAGCAAGGACCCAGACTCCTGTCAAACAGTGTGGCCAGCCCAGCCGACTGACAGGGGCCACCCAAGGAGCTGGAAGGGCACAGTCACAGAGCTGGGTTCCTGCACATCAGCCCACACTCATGAGTGCTTGGGAGCCACGGCCAGGGGTGGAAGTGAGTCAACATGGAGGGCACTCACCGGAAGACGAGATCTCGTGGAGCCTGAGGGGGCTGCAGGCCAACCATTCGCTCCCTTAATGCTTCCAGCGAGCAGTTGTAGATATACACAGGGCAGCGGGTGCGGGGCCCGTCGGCACCTTCCACCTGGGAAGCCTGATGCCCAGGGCAAGCCTGTGAGTCCCGATGCAAGGATGGGTTCGGTTCTCCTGAATCTTGAGTGCTGTCTGGGAGGGGGAAGGTGCCACATGGTCGGCAGGCCCTTGGGCTCCAGTCCCACTGCTGCTAATGTGACATAAGTGAGAGCTGTCTTACCACCACTGGCGAGGGTTACGCTAAGAATGGGGACCTGGGGCTTTGTAGCTTTGGTTCCACTGCCTCCCAGATCTTTTGGGCTGGAGGCCCCATTCCAGTCCCCAAGCTTAGGTTTCATCTCCTCTTGGGAGGGTCCCTCCAGGCCATAGGCAGCTAAAAGCTGGACATCTGAAGAGAAGAGAGACAAGAGTTGGAACTGTCCTGTGGGCTGGTGTTGGTACGGGAGAGGGCTGGTAGGGACTGCCAGCAGTCAGTACCTGAGAAGGTGGCTGGGAGAAAGGTCAAAAACACATGCTGGGGAGTCACGAGCCTTGCATAGCAGCGCCACTGGGGAGGCTGGGCAGAGGCGAGAGGCCTAAGGGCGTCAGGGGGGACACCCACGCTCTGTGAGACAGAAATCAGAAATTAGAGCCAAGTCCAAGCCCCTCCTCCACCCTGCGCTGAGCATCTTTGGTATAGCTTGAGAGACCCAGCACAAAGATAACGGATAGCATTTGTCACCAGCAGGAGACACTCAACAAAGGGTGACCAAATGCCAGAATGCAGGGCCTGAGTAAGCAGTGATGGAAGGAGGTTCAACAAGGGCTCAGCAACGCATTGATGCTGACCAGAGTGGGAGGGGCCGAGTCGCCACAGGCCTGGGTGCTGCCCACTGCTTGGTCCTTTGGGATTCCATGGTCCCCAGCTGGTGGCCCCTCTGCACCTACAATGGGGACAGAGATGGAGGAAGGCAGCAAGACCAGCAGACAGACAGGACTTTGAGCTAAAGGAAAAGCAGGGTGGAGCAGAGCTCCAGGTAAGGGGAAAGCTGGGCCAGTGTCTGGGATTGGGGAAAAACGTGGGCAGCTAACCTGGCCCACGGCTGGTCCGCCGCAGCACCTCATTCAGGAAAGCAGACTGGTCCGTGAGGCTCAGCGGGATCTCCCGGTCACTCAGCTCCTGCTCCAGGCAACTGTGCAGCAGGCACAGCACCATGTCGTTGGCGGGACAGGGCCCCTCGGCGAGAGAGACACCCTCTGGCTCTGGCCGACACACACTCTGCTCAGTACCGAGGGCTTTCTGCTGCCCAGCGCCCCCAGACCCACCCTGGCTGGCACAGCCCTCCTGCAGCCGTGCTGGCCCCTGCCCCACTGCTCACCCTTCTGCTCTGTCCCCTCACATTCCCAGGCTCACAGTCCTTGGGCAGGGGGTGGAGGGCAAGTATCAAGTTCACCCACCTCTGAAGAGCAGCAGGAAGGACATCTGGATCTGCTGGCACTGCGGCAGCAAGCCCATCAGGTCAAAATGGAAAGGAATCTCATGGACGCAGGTGCCTGCTCCCTGAGTCAACACTGCAGGGGGAGGGGAGGGTTTCGGGACACCTAGAGACCCAGCTTATTTTGTCTATGGCAGCCTTCTCCCCACCCACTCCCCAGCTCCACCCAGTAGGCTACCTTCCCCACTGACCATCAGAGACCCTTGGCTCTGGGGGCAAAGGCACCCATTTCTTGCTCTGGCACAGCTGGATCAGGTATTCGAAACTCAGCATGGAGCCGATGCAAGCAGCATCCCGTGGGTGGAGCTAGAAGAAGAAGGAAAGAGGCCGGGAGGTAAGCCTTCCTAGGAGCCAACAGCCAGAGCTCTAGTTCTCCCAGAGGATACTCAGAATGTTCTGGACAGGGAACTAGAGGGTCAGGGAGCCCACCGGATGCATGACTGCAAAGGCGAGGGCACGCCAGGATGGTCACTCACAGCTTGGGGGATCTCAGAGTACATCAGGTCCTGCAGGTGCCTCCAGCTTTCAGGGCCAGGCCCCACTCGCCCATGTTGCGGCTCCACCCACACCTCGGTGACCAGGTTGAGCTCCGAGTCTCCCTCTAGGGCTTCCACCTCCACGTCGTTGTCATCATCTGTGGAGAAGCTATGGGATGGGGAGGGGTGCACCTCTGAACCTGGGGACGTGCAGAGTCCAGGCCCAGGCTCAGAGCAGCCTTGCGGTGCATGGCAGGGGGTGGGCACTGGGCGGGCCTCCTGGCCTTCATTGACCCAGCACGCGCAGGTGCCTTGGCGGGCTGAGGCACACCTTCAGCAGGTGGTGGGGAGGAGAGGGAGCTGCCGAGCTGGCTCTCAGAGGCTGGGCTCACCTGTCCTTGGTGGATGTGGAATGTGGGGGAAAGAGGACATACTGGACCACACACGTGTGCTTCTCCTTAGCTGCAGCCTGTCCAGGGGGCTCGTTCTGTGGGTGGAGGCAGAGCGTGGGTAGGACCCAGCCAGTGTGGAGGGCTCAGGCCCTCAGGACTCCAGTGCCTTTTCCACAGCGTGAGCGATGGTGCAAGCACTCTGGCCTTGTGGTCCCTGACAGGCAGAGCTGATCAGAGCTTCCCACCTAGCTCCTGGGCCCGTGTCCCCAGGGTTTTGAAGGATCTTGGAGGGGTCCCATGAGGCACACACCTGAATTGGAAGCTCCAGCACCATGTTGATAATTCCTTCCCCACTGCAGGCGAAATGGAATCCTTCAGAGAGGCGGACTCTGAGGCCCAGTTGAGGCGGGGCGCAGCCAGGACAAAGTAAGAGAAGAGGTCACATTTAGCACAGCCCCACACTCCCTGTACACCCATTCTCTGGCAGCTATGTCTGCCAGGGAACCCACTCTAACCCGTGCTTCCTCAGGACCTAACAGCCCATTGAGGCCCAGAGGCCAAAACAAACAGGAGATGGCAGAGGGTGAGGGCAGTAGCACGAGCTGTTTCATACGGGACACTGGGGTGTACAGCAGCTTCCCACCTGGGTCCAAACCCAGTCCACACTCGCTTTCCCCGCCTGGTGGCTCAGCAGCCCTGGGTAACGTACTCAGTGAGGATGGACAGGAGCTGGGCGATAGCACTGAGTGGCAGGGCGGGGGCCAGACCCGATGGAACACTCCAGAGCCAGCGTTGATGGTAGAGGTAACGGGACAGTGACGCCAGACTAGAGGCTGAGCGGCCTGACACCAGGGGCAACGGCCCTGGTGGCTCCAGTGTCAGCAAGAAGGGCGCCCGGTAGTCCAGGGGTAGCTTCTCATACCTGAGGAAGAGGAGTGACGCCCCAGGTGATCTCCACTTGTGCCCAACTAAGCCACCCACTCCCACGTGTTTCTGGGCCCTCCCTACCCTCTACACCCACCTGATGAGAAGCTTGTCCAGAGGCTTATGCAGGACCACAAGACAGGGCCGGTCGGACAGGGCTTGCTGTGGCCCCAGCATGGGCGGCGACTTGGACGGCGAGCTGCCCCCACTGATGCCCCCTAGCCCTTTCCGTTTCACCTTTGGTGTTGGCTCCTTGCTTTGCACCCGGTGGGGGAAACGCAGGCGTAGGATCTCCTCCCGTAAGCCTGACACAATCTGGGAGAAAATGCAGTCAGATCTTCCAACTAGGGGAAGGGTCCACATTCTGCTCCGAGTCTTACTTACTCTGGTTGGGAGGCTGGGGGGCGGGCAGGGCCTTGCCACTGTGGGCCTCTGGGGTTTGGGAAGAGGGAGCTAGCCTGCATCCTAGGGCTGTCTGGGAGTCAGTCTGGGCCTAGCTCACCTTATGCCGGGCCTGTGCTGGCGTGCCAATGGGAAAACCCAGGCGAAGAACCATGCAGGGGGCCTTGGAAATGATGCGGACCATGTAGAAGGAAGAGGGAGGCTGGTCTGGGGCACTGGGGAGAAATGGGGGGAGAGTGAGCGAGAGGAGGAGGAAGTAGCAGCAAGGGCTAGGACTGGAGGGAGAGACATGGGATGAGGCAAAGTGGGGAGTGAGGGGATATCACTTTGCCCACCTGGAGAGCAGCTTGACATATGAGTAGCCCTCAACCAGCACAAAGCTGCTCCAGTCTCGGAGCAGAGAGGTGAGCGAGGAGTGTGAGATCCTGCACTGGATTGTGCTGTAGCGTCCATTGCTGCCCGGCGTGTGCAAGTGCTTGGGGATGGGTCTAGGCGGAGGGTGGACAATGAAGTTAACCCTCCCGGCCCCAAACTTGGGGTTAAAGAACAGACCATTGCCTCTCTTCCAGGCTCTGCTTGTGGTTAAGGTGGCTGAGGAGCAGGATGACTAGGAGAGGAACTTGGTCTTTCCTTGGTCATCTGCTGCCCTCCTGCCCATTACCCCCCATCCTGGCCCTGATCCTCTCCCCCACTGTGGCTGCAGCCCTGTGGCGGTACCTACGTGTCATGCTCTAGGATTAGCACCAGGCGATGCATGTGCAGCCAGCGCTGCCATGAGTTGGCATCCATGGACAGCACTGGCTTCCAGTAGGCTGCGAACTGGGCATGGGATGAGTCGGAACCACTGTGCTGCAGGGAGAGCACCTGGGGGACAGAGGGACAGTGCTTTAGGAGTACTCAGGGAGGACCAGGGTGCAGCCTCAGACAGCCAACAGAACCTGGGTAGGTTTGGCTCAGGCAGAGTTGGTGGTGGGTTAAGCTTAAAGACTACACAGCCCAGGCTAGGAAGACCCAACCTGCGTCCAGTCTAAAGGCCAGATCGAGATGACTGAAAACTCAGTCCAGCAGGAAAAGAATCTTCCAGTGGCTTCAGAGGTGGCCACTGCATGATGGCAGGAGCTCAGGATGCATCTGGTGCATGCTAGCTGTAACTGCCCGCTAACCGTGGCAAGGCTGACAGCCATGAATAGGGTGTGAAGGAGCACAATGCAGAGTGGCCAAGCTGGAGTGGCCACAGGGGCAGGTGGTAAGAGGAGACCAGAGTGTGCTTCCCAGAAATGAGGGGACTCGTGATTTTCTGGGACACAGCCACGCCAGCCACGCTGCCAGACGGCACCTCCGTTACTGTTGTCGGCTGAGTTAGCTTCTTTACATATCCTTCTCCTTGGGGCCTCAGCAGGAGACAGAAGGCTTCTCCCACAGCTCAAGTTTAAGCTTCTGGTCTGGGTGCCTCACACTCAAGATTAGAAGGGAACAAAAGATGGCTCTGGGCTCCAGGCTGCTAATCCAACCCCAGGCAGGCACAGAGTGTGACTCCTGGACAGGAAAGCCACTCACCGGGGTGGTGGAGCCAGGAGGGATGTAGAAGAGTGGCACTCCACTCTTGGTGCTGTCGGGAAGTGTGAAGTGCTCTGGCACGGAGGAGAAGGACTGCAGGTGGGCCAGCATCTGGTCCGTCTGGTTAATGCTGCAGAATGAGGGCAAGGCCTGAGTCACATCTGCCAGGGCTAGGTGCAGAAGGTAGGCAATGCAGGGCAACAAGGGGCTCTGGACATGGCCTACTGTTCTGGGTGTCTCCCCAGTGCTGCTGGTACTCAAGTTCATCCTGCCATATGGCAGATGAGCATCACTCCCAGCGGGGACCTCACGTGCCTCTGCAGGGTGTTCCAGAAACGGCGGATCACATGCGTCCGATAGAGTGAGCGAATGGGCTGCCTCAGTGCACAGGAAACATCATGCAGAATGTCATAGCCACCTTCCATGGTCACTTCCACCCGTGTTCCTCGAGGACCCTCGGGCTCCAGGGGCCAGGGTGCCATGGCCACATACTCGATGCGCATGTTGTGTTTCCACAGCAGCACCAGCTTCACCTCCAGCTGGGACCCCCCTGCAGGGAAGAAGCCGTAGGACTCCAGGCCTGGGTCTGAGTCCTGTCTGAGACCATGCCCCACCTGCCTTGGGGAACTGAAGCCTGGCCAGAGACTCCAAGCACAAGGCCACAGGGGTCAGGCCCAGAGCCTGGCAAGTTTGCAGCAGTAATTTGCAAACAAAGCCAAGTTCAGGACACCATGCTACCCTCAACTGGTTCACTTTGCGCAAAAGGAAATGGACTTGGAAGGCGACCTGCCTGAAGAACAAAGCCCTGAAGGCAGTTCAAAACCCACGTGTCTCCAACAACAGGCAGGCCTTTCACTGTAATAACCTTCCATGTGTGACACATACATGCCCCCCCTGCTTTGTTTCAGCAGGTCCTCTCACACACAAATTCTCTGACCTGTGTGGGATTGCTGTGGGGCGAGGCACCCTCACCTTTGGCCAGTGTCACTTCTCGGATGCTGTAGCCCTCTCGGAGCCGTACGGACACGGTGCTGACCAGGTCAGCGGGCACCTCCTTCTCAGTGTGCTTCTTCCGGCGCAGGGCTAATGCAGGATTGCTGCTTGCAGAGACCAGGTGCTCATTAAACAGGCGGTGCTGAGAGCCTGGAGAGCAGGCAGGATGGGGAAAACGCCTCGCTGAAACCACCAAGAGATGGGCCAGAGGACAGAGCCGGTCCCCAATGCACTCCCAGACCCACAAGGACCCAAACTTGGCCCGTGTACTATTTCTCCTGCCCCTTGTGTGTCCCAGCCTCTCACCGCAGTAATATTCAGGGTTCAGTGCTTCTCCACTGCGCAGGAAGGAGTAGAGGAGGAATGCCCGGTGGTACACGGTCAGACCCAGGCTGCCTGGCTCAGGCTCAGGACACGTAGACAGGTAGGAGCCAAACGTTGCCATGGCGATGAACTTCATCAGTTCTACATTGGGCACGTGACCGAAACTACAGTCATAAGAATAAACTCCGCCAACCTGGAGAAGGTGAGAAAGTGGCTCCAGCAGGGGCATGGGAGATCAAAGAGCAACAGGGAGGGAAGAGACTGGGCTGGACACTGCTCCCATTGGCCGTTCAGTGTGGGTAGCAGACAGACCCCAGGCTGCCAATGCATCCAAACATAACCCTCCTGTGAGTGAGTCCTTTAGGACTGGCCCTTTCTTAAGCTCTGGGCTTCAGTCCTTGCGGCACTCTACCTTTTTCCTCCGAGAGAAACCAGAGGCCCTTGGCAAACACCTAGTTACACCTTCACTTCTACCTTCCATTCTCATAGGGAGGACACTGCCTGCTCCCAGAGGCCCCTCCTCCACCTGTTTCTGGAGCTCTCCTGTCAACTTAGGGACCTTCCTCTACATATGGTCAAACTGTTCATCTCCAGCTTAAAACAAAACAAAACAAAACAGAACAAACATCCCTCCTGGCCTGGACTCCCCTCCGACTACCATTCTCTTCCCACTTCCCACTTGATTTCAACAGTCAACACTTTTCTCCTCTTCCTTTCCTCCCATCCACTCTGCACTCCAGTGCAATCATTTCCCTCCCCACCTCTTCACCGAGTCCTTGACCCCTGAGTCAACGAGTCCAGAGGGCACTTGTCATTCCTCACCTCACTTCATCTCCTTTACGAATTTCACAAGGTTAATTACTCTTCTCTTTTAAAAATGCTGACTTCTCTGACAACATGATCTACACCTCACCCCTCTTTTAAGAGGTGTATGTATTTATTTGAAAGGCAGAATGACAGGGAAAGAGGGAAGAGACAGAGGTCTTCCAGCCACTGGTTCATTTCCCAAATGGCCCCAGTGGCTGAACCCAGAAGACTGAGAGTCCTGTGACAGTGGTAGTTGGGCTGCCTGCTGCTGCCCTCCCAGGCACAACAGCAGGAAGCTGGATTGTAAATGGAGCAGCTAGAACTCGAAATGGCATCCTGATATGGGACACCAGCATCCCAAGTGGTGACTTAAGCTACTGCATCACATTGCCAATCCCAATCTCCTGACTCTTGTCCATTTCTCTTTATTCCATGCTGAGCCCTCTTCCTAAAACACTGGCATTTCCCAAAGTTCTTCTGGGACATCCTCTTTAAAGTTCTCTCCTGCAGCCTGGCATGTCCTCAGCCTCTCTCCACCGGAGATGTCTCCTGGCTATGCAGCTGCTGACTGCTGTGAGTAGCTGCATCCTTTTAGGAAGTAACTATGCACTATGCTAAGTACCTTCAATGTATTCTCTCACCCAGGGAGGTGGGAAGTATCACAGGTACCATTTACAAAGGAATCCAACATGGGGATGATATGTGCCCAGTGTCACAGAGCTAACTGTGGGTGTGTGTGAGTGAGCGAGTCTGCACGTGCAGGATTCAGACAGGCCAGGCTTTGATCCACTGGTGACATTCTTACCTGCTATGTTAGGCTGAACTGCAGGGCCCTCAGATGCAGCTTACACAAACCTGGATTCATCACCCTGTCCTCACTCACCCCAGCTGCCCCTCTTCCTGTTGGCTCTGCCCACTGCTGAGTCATCACTGTAGTCAGAACCCTGGAGACATCCTTTACCCTCCTTCTCCTCCAGCCACCCTCTCCATGCTGCTAAACCTCAGCAGCAGCCATGCTGACTCCGCTTCTGGGCTTTCTCAATACTTTGACCAGAGGGCAAGCCTGGAACCTGTCACATGACCCACTCCAGTCCTGCCCTTCCCCCTGCAGGAGTGACCTTGTAAGACATCAACCCATTCACAGACATTCCTCTCAGGTACAAGTACCTGCATCACCCACGGGATGGTGCTCTCGCCTCTTCGCAAGGTAGACCTGGCTGGCTCTTTCATGCTCCTGACTGTGCCTACCCCTCCAGCCTTGTTCCCACAGCTCTCTGCCTCCTACCTTATAGTCCATCAATCCAAATTAGTTACTGTTTCTGGAATATATGGCTTCCCCAACTGAAGTTACATTAAGCTGAGTTTTCTGACCTTTGGAGCAAAACCCTAATGGGGCAGATGGGATTGGAATTTACTTGGATTCTAAATTCTGCAACCTTTTTTACTGCCACCTGCTGCCTCCCGATGTCTAAAGAAAGAGGACAGAAACTAGTTCCTCTGCCACCTATCCTGCCCTGGACATGACACGCAGGCAACTACATCATTGGCTTCCCCCAGGAAATCATGGCCTGTGACCCAGTAACTGGCTGTGCCTGATTCCGTGAGATACCTCACTTCGCTCCTCGCCTCTTCAGGAAGTCCTCACCTGCACAAAGGAGCAAGCCACAGTGCCACTGCGCAGCTGGTTCAACAGCGTCTCACAGACGGCAACATCTGGGACACTGGTCACCCCATCCGTGATGACGATGATACCTGGCCCAGGACATCAGACGCTCAGATCCAGAGATCCTGGGTGGGCCACAGTCCCAGGACAGAGCCTCCTGCCAGCACCCCAAGGACCTCAGTGCCTGACCCTGCAAGGTGAAGTCTATAGACCCCAAGCACCTTCCCTTCTCTGGGAAGGTTGAATACTGTGCTCAGTGCTCTACTACCTCCCACTAGGTCCCCAGGGGCTGTCAAGGTGGTGAGGTGGGGATGCTCAAGTACTAATGCAGACTGACATTCTGCAAAGAAACAGATCCTTGTCCCTGGAGTCCCTCCCTCTGCTGAGCTCTCCACCCTGCCAGAGACCCCACTTCCTCAATCCCAAGAGCGTTCCCTCCACTGACCTGCACTGGAGTTTGAGGGCAGCAGCTGCAGTGCCAAGATGCCCTGACGAATCATACTGACCAGGCCAAGATCAGCGGTCACCATGGAGACTCCCACCTTCCGACCTAGGGGTTCCCCGGAGTCTGGGGATCGGTCCTCTGCCTGGCCCCCAAGTTCCAGGAAAAAAAAACAGAATGAGATAGAGGGTGTTGTTGCTCCCCACCCCCCAATAGCAAAGCTGGGAATTTGGGACCCAGTCCCTGCAGGCTGGACAGCGCCCAGGCAGCCAAATCCTGACTATACATTCCCTCCTGTGCAGGTACACAGATGCTGAAGCTCACAGGGAGCCTGGTGCCAGGGACAGGGTTTCCCAGTTTTTGCTAATCCCTTTCTATTTTCTACCATTGTTCTGAAATTCTCTGAACATCAAAGTGGCGTTATGGCTCTCCAGCACACAGAGCTGGTACGCATTTGGCTACTTCCAGGATCTTTATAATAATGAGATATGGAAGTCTAGCAAAGCCAAGTGGCTTTACCCGTGACTGTACAGAAAACTACCCAGAGCTCAAGGCCAGCCATGACCACCTTCTCAGATCCACCGGGGGAAGACGAGCTCAGACTGAGCATGCATGGTTTTCTCTTGACCAATCAGGGCACAGAGATGGAACCAGAGTGCCCCTTTCGGGCAGGTAGTCTGCTGGGCCTGACTTCACTGTGCTCCTGGCTCTTGGCCCCTTTCTGCCTTCTCCCACGTGCCCATCTGGCTGTTACTTCTCTGCTCTCTGTCCTTAGCTTCACAAGGCCCCTGATTTTGGCTCCCACGTACCTGGCTCTGGGGGTCATACTGCTGCTGTAGCATGGTGGCCACCTTGTCCTCGAAGAGGCACAGCTGCTCATACACCTGCTGCAGGAACACCTCCCGCTGGGAAGGGTCCAACAGGCAGCCCTGCACCAGCACCTGTGAGACATGGGAAAGGAAAGGAGTGGGATGGGATGGTCAGGGCAGGCTGGCCCTCTGACATCTGTGCTGATTCTCCACAGCTCCTCCAGGCTGCTCCTAACCCACGGCCCCTCAGCAGACAGACCATCTTCACCCAGGCACACTGCAACCCTGCTCAGGGGTCTTGGTCCTGTAGCATCTTGATCTCAGGTCCTGATTTACTTGGGCTTAAAGGGCTCCACACTGGGCTTCCTCAAAACCCCACATGGGAGCCCCATAAGATCTTCAGCCCCTCCAATCTTGGGTTATAGGATGTTGTCAGTAGATTGACCCACCTCTGTCAGGCAAAGCCTATTTTGCTTTAACTCATTCTTCTTTTTTCTTTTCCTAAGATTTTATTTATGTATTTATTTGAAAGGCAGAATTAGAGCAAGACTCCCATCCAGTGGTTCACTCCCCAAAATGACTGCAATGGCCAGGGCCTGGGTGGGTCAGGTTGCAAAGTTGATAAAGCCAGAGGCTTTATCAAAGCCTCCTGTGAGGATGCAGGGAACCAAGCACTTGTGCCAACTTCTGCTGCTTTTCCAGGCACTGTAGGAGGGAGCTGGACATGTAAGCACAGCAGCCAGGACTCAAATGGATGCCCATCTGGGATGCTGGCACTGCAGGCTGCAGCTTAACATGCCTTGTCATAGCATCAGCCCCTAGACTCATGTTTTTCCATGCACTTGAGTTTAAAGTACATAGAGGCCAGTTCCTGAGAGTAGAAAATTTTCTCATTTTCAAACTCATAATCCTTTCATTCTTCCCATGGATACATTTTCCTGCCCTTACTAAGTAACCCAGAAAAAGGCTCACATGGAGAGGACATTGTCGAACAGTGTATAAATCTGCCTGTAATGCCAGCATGCCGTATGGGCACCAGTCTGAATCCTGGTTCTTCACCTCTAACCTAGCTCCATCTTAACTGCCTGGAGAAAGCAGCAAAAGATGGTTCCAAGGGTTTGGGCACCTGCCACCCACAGGAGTGTGAGCCAGTGGGTGGAATATCTCTTTCCCTCTCTTATTTCATAACACTTTTAAATAACTTTTTAAAAGGGAAGATGAATGCCAATAGTATACACTCAGAAAGCAGGACAGAAAACCAGTAGGAATGGGTCTGAAAGCTTACCCACTCTCTGGATGAAGGAATGGTGGTAAGGAACTAAGGGCAAATTCCATGAAGTCTTAAATGAGTGATTTTTGTCTTTTTCCTTTTCAAGATTTATTTACTTATTTGAAAGACAGGTATACAGGAAGAAGGAGAGAGAGAGACAGTCATCTGTTGGTTTACTCCCCAGGTGGTTGCAGTGGCCAGAGCTGGGTCAGACCAAAGCCAGGAGTGTGCAAGTCCCTTTCAGTCTCCTATCTCCACTAGGAGCAGCAGCGACCCAAGCACTTGGACCATCCTTCACTGCTTTCCCAGGTGCAACAGCAGGATACTGCACTGGAAGTGAAACACTTGAACTAAAACCCATATGTGTGCCAGCAATGCAGGTGGTAGCTTAGTCTGCGGCACTGCAACGTCAGCTCTTTAGCTGTCTTTTTCAAATCTTTCAATGGATGGGTATTATAAATGTGACACAGAATTACTGAAAAGGGAAAGACACATCTTGAGTGAGCTAAAGAGGAAACAAGGAGGCTGGCTGGGGGCTGACCCACACAGCCGCTGTCCTTGTTCAGGCTTCCTCTGGCCCAGGATGCAACCGTCCATACTTTGTTCCCTCTCTTCCCGATGTAAAGTTCGGAACCTGTGTCTGTCCACTTGTATTCTGCATGGTTACTCACTGTGGCTCACTGCATGCTTGCTGTGTGGTTGGCATGGTCTGAAGTCCTGGCTGCTCCCCTTCTGATCCAGCCCCCTCTTCATGTGCTAGTTCCCAGTGTCTGGGCCACCACATCCAAGTGGGAGACCCGGAGGAAGGTCCTGTTCAACATGTACTTGTTACTACCTTCACTATGAAGAAAAGGCACAGCACGGAGAGGTTAAGTAATTTGCAGCAAGTGCAGAGCCCCTGCGACAGAGAGCACAGGCTCGCAGCTCGGTGCCTCCCACTGCCCTGCACCTTGACTTTTGCCGGTCTGTCGACAAAGCCCAATGCCCCCTTTCTGGTTAACCTTAGCTCTTTCTTAAAGGTTTGGTTTAAATGCCAATTCATCCATCAGGCTTCCTTGTCGTGGCCCAGGTCAGCTAGCTGCACCAGCATGGTGTTCCTGAGTCATGACCTATCAGCCCCCCTAGCACATTCTTCAGTATCTGTCTCCCCCCACCAAACTCTCATCGGGACAAGCACGCTGCCTGCTTCCTCTGGTGGTTCCTCCTCGGCCTGGCTCAGCTCAGGCCTCAGTGTTGGCCCAACTGAATCCAGTCTGTAACGATTAACATCTGCATGGCTCTTGGTGTCTACCAAGCCTGGCCTGTCTAGGGAGGTAGCCAAGAACCACCAAGCCCCTCAGCTGTACTTAAAGCTGACTTTAGAAAGCTGGCACTGTGGCATAGGAGGCTTGGCTTCCCTTGTGGCACTGGCATCCCATATGGACACTGGTTCGAATCCCAGCTCCCCACTTGTGGCCTGGGAAATAAGTAGAGGACAACCCAAAGCCTTGGGACCCTGCACCCCGTGGGAGACCTGGAAGAAGCTCCTGGCTCCTGGCTTTGGATCAGCTCAGCGCCAGGCATTTGGGGAGTGAACCAGTGGATAGAAGATCTTTCCCTCTGTCTTACCTTCTCTCTGTATATCTGCCTTTCAAAAAAAAATTAAAATTAAATAAAATAATAAAATAAACCTTAAAAACAACAACAAAAAAAGCCCACTTTACACTTAGGCAGAGGGCTGGCGGGCCCTGCCCTGGAACCCAGGCAGGAACTAGTCGTGTGACTGTGCGTCTCAGCTCTTCAGAGGTTGCTGCTGGCATTCCTGCCTCTCGAAGCCAGTCTGACAGCTAAGGTGACAGAGCAGCCATCAGGGACAGTTTCAGGGCATGCCCCTATCAATGAGTGGAGGGTAGTTAAAAGGAGATGAGGCGGAAACTGGGCCAAGGCTTATCTCAGCCAAAGAGAGATACTCCAGTAACAGACTTGGCCATTCTCCAAAAGGAGTGTCTAGTGACAGATAGCCTGCCTGGGAGTTGGGTAAGCCCTCTCATTATCTGTGTGGTCAGCAAGCCCGATAGCTCAAGGGGCCTCAGAGATGACCCTGCTCTGTTTCTTAACTTCTTCATGCTTGTAGGTCTTTGTTGTATTTTAGGATCACAAAAGTATTCCAAAAGGCTACTTGCTGGGAGGCACCACCATGAGTCAGAACCCGAGCACAGCATCTGACAGAACTGGGAGGTGAGGGGAGACACAGAAAGCAGACGTCCAATGGTCCAAACCAGAGACTGACACAAGTCAGAGAAGCATCTGTTCAACTAACACTGAATGGGCCTGGCGCAGTAGCTTAGTGGCGCAAGTCCTCACCTTACATGCGCTAGAATCCAATATGGGTGGTGACTGTTGCACTTCCCTTCCAGCTTTCTGTCTGTGGTCTGGGAACTCAATAGAAAATGGCCCAAAGCCTGGGGACCCTGTACCTCCCTGTGGGAGACCTGGAAGAAGTTCCTGGCTCCTGATTGGCTCAATTCCAGCCATTGTGGCCACTTGGGGACTGAACCAGCAGATGAATGATCTTTCCTCTCTGTCTCTCTTTCTCTGTAAATCTGACCTTCCAATAAAAATAAATAAATGTTAAAAAAAAAATCAATCAACACCTACTGACCTCAAGTCCAGGGGAATGCCCTTTAAGATCACAGGGACCGAGCCCAACGCGGTGGCCTAGTGGTTAAAGTCCTCATTTTCAACGCGCCGAGATCTCATTATGGGTGCTGGTTCTAATCCCGGCAGCCCGCTTCCCATCCAGCTCCCTGTTTGTGGCCTGGGAGAGCAGTCAAGGATGGCCCAAAGCCTTGGGTTCCTGCAACCATGTGGGAGACCCGGAGGAAGTGCCTGGCTTGTGGTTTCGGATCGGCACAACTCCAGTCATTGTGGCTGCTTGGGGAGTGAATCATCAGATGGAAGATCTTCCTCTCTGTCTCTCCTCCTCTCTGTATATCTTAGACTTTGTAATAAAAATAAATAAATCTTTAAAAAAAAGATCACAGGGACTGGTTCTTGTCAACGTGAGACAGGCTCAAGCAGATGAGTGGGACATAGGTTTCAAGGCCAGCAGGTAGAGCTGCCACCTGCAGTGCCAGAATCCCATGTGGGCACCAGTTTGAGTCCTGGCTCCTACACCTCTAATCTAGTTCCCTGTTAATGTACCAGGGAAAGCAAAGGAGAATGGCTCAAGTGTCTGGGCCCCTGCCATCCACGCGGGAGACTCAGAGGAAGTTCCTGGTTCCTGGCTTTAAACTAGCCCAATGCCACTTGTTTTGGCCATTTGGAGAAGAGAACCGAGTGATGGAAGATCTGTCTCTCCCCTGCCCCTTCTCTCCCTGTGTAACTCTGACTTTGAAATAAGCAGCAGCCAGCAGAACTGTGGGCTTCAGTACGGACAGCGTGCTGCTGCTGCTCAGCGGCCTCTCAACTGTCTGGCAGGAGGGGACGAGCCTGGGGTCAGGGTGCAGTACCTGGTGAGACTGCAGGCCAATGATGGAGGAGTAAGCCTGGATGGTCACATAGATCTCAGGCTGGAAGTCGATGAGAGATCCAGGTACGCGGAACGGCTGCAGCAGCCCGCAGAGGCAGCGGGAAAGGCCATGGAAGACTTCATCGAACAGAATCTCCCCCGTCGAATCATCCTGAGGAGACGCAGAAAAGGATGGCCCAAGGCCGCGCATAAAGCAGCAGCTGCCACGGGCCACCGGGATGCCTACTTTAGGGCTGATCAAGTTCTCACGTTCAATGCCACAGGAGGAATGGGTCTGTCTTTCAGCACACGTCACCCCGTCCTAAGCCTGTCTTCTACTCACAGTGGCAAGCTGAGGCCACTCCTCAGCCTTCCCCTCTGCCCCCCACTCCCCACCCCCCACCATTCTTTCTTCCCTCTGGCTCCCTCCCATCGCTTACCACAATGCCTGTCGATGGGCTGAGGTCCAGCTCAATGACAAATCGATACTGCCAAGCCAGGAAGGTGACCCGGGTGGAAGGCACGAGGAGGAATGGCCTTGGGACCACGGCTTCATCTGGTTGCCACCCAGGGGGCAGCACGCTGAGGACTTCCAGCTCTTGCTCGGACTGAAGCTGCCAGGAAGGATGGGGGAGAGCAGGGGGTCAAGCAAGAGGTGCCCCTTTCTTCCCAGGACCTGCCTTCTGCATCCAAGATGAGATGCCCTGTGACTTCACCTGCTACAATCAATCGCCTCCCCCATCAACACTGGAAAAATCAGCAGTCACTCGCAGCCCTCAGAATTGCCCCCCTCCCCTGCCTGTTTCCAGCACTGCGAAAGACAGATTCTTCTAGGTCAGCCCTCGGTAACCTGCCTGTCTCTGGGCCTCACCAGCGACTCCTGTGGGGTGGCCTGCACGGTCTGATGCAGGTGATTGAGAAACCAAGCCAGGCGGACATTTCGGGAGATTCGATAATCCTTTTTCATCAACAGGAACACCTGCCCGGCTTCTTCCACCTGGGGACAAACAGCGACACTGAACTGAGAAACAAAGCATGAGCTCCCCGACGGAGCACAGCGGGATCTGAGAGGTGGGGCAGCAGTGCCAGGTGTTCCCAAGGAGCCCACTCTCCCTATGGGGCACCCCAGACAGAGGAGGTCACCTCTCCACAGTAGGTTCCTCAAAGTTCTGCAAGTTTCTTCTAGGCAGTGTAAGGCCCCAAGTGTGAGGGCTGTGCTGTCTTCTATTTTTGTGCCCTTGCTCCTGGCAAACTGCTTCAAATGCAGCAGATGCCCAGCAAGTCCCTGATGCATTCCATGAGCACCAACAGTTCTTCCTAGTGTGTCCTGACCATAGTGGACACAAAAGAACTCTTCATTCAGGGAGCAGCAAGCCTCCGGAACACCTCAAAATCCCAGCTCTGTGGGTCATGCTCTCCTCCTTGCCCAACCCTTGGCTGTCAGGACCTCACAGGCGGCCACTTGGACAATGTTCTAATAAGCACAAGGGGCAGGCTTTGGGATGTAGTGGGTTATGTTTCCACTTGGGGTGCTTGCAGCCCACACCAGAACGCCAGTTTGAATCCTGGCTCCCACACTTCCAATCCAGCTTCCTGTTGATATACATGGGAAGGCAGCTGATGAAGGCCCAAGGACTCGGGTCCCTGTCGCCACGTGGGAGAGCTGGATGAAGTGCCTGGCTCCTGGCTTTGCCTTGGCCCAGCAGATAGAAGGTATCTGTCACTTTGCCTTTCAGATAGATTAATCTTAACAAACAAAAACAAGCATTGGTCACCTTATCCATCACTACTGCCCTTCCAGAACATGGGCCTGCCACACCTTGACCTGGGATGCAGTCAAGGTTTGTAGCACAGCAGGTGTACTCTGGTCAAAACTCATCACCTTGCCAGCAGGTCCCTGAGACAGAAGGAAATGGAGGTGGCAGGGATGACAGCAGAGGGGAGGAGGAGGAGGAACCCAACATGCAGGGAGCACCTACGGTCTGTTCAGGGCAAGGGTTTCGGGTTAAACAGCCCAGGGGGGAGCCTCAAGTCAGCCACTCAGCAGCCATGAGACAATGGAAAGGCACCTTGATGTCCTCTGTGATCAAGTGGAGATAATAATCCAAACATCAATCCAAGGAGCTGTCATGTAGACCACGGGAAATCACGCACATGCAGCACTCAGCACTCTGCCTGCTGAGATCCTAAGAAGGATCCTAAGAAAGAGCGGGCGCTGTGGTGCACTGGGTTAAACCTCCATTTCAGACACTGGTACCCCACATCAGAGTGGCAGGTCACATTCTGGATAATCTGCTTCGGGTCCAACGTCCTGCTCATGGGCCTGGGAAGACAGTGGATGACGGTCCAGGTGCTTGTCACCCTGCCATCACGTGGTCAATCTGATTGAGTTTCTGGCTCCTGGCTTTGGCCTGGCCCAGCGCCGAATGCCTTGGTCATTTAAGAAGGAAGCCAGTGAATGGAAGATCTCTTTCTCTTTCTGACATTCTGCCTTTCAAATAATCTTCTAAAATAAATGTTTTTTTTATAAAGAGATCATAAGAAATGTTAGCAGGCTATTATCAGACCAGGCATTACCAAAGCTTCTTTATATAACTTGGCTCACTAAGTCTTCACAACAGAACATTTAGAAGGAGAAAACTAAAAATCAAAAGTTACATGACTTTAATAACAACAGTTGGAATAAGGTCAGAAGCCAAATCAAGGCCTGATGAGTTTCTCGGCGTGATAAGAAGTTATAATCAGAGATTAAAGAGCAGAAACTAGACCGAGCACTTTGGCTCAGTGGCTAAGTCCTCGCCTTGCAAACACAAGGATCCCACATGGGCACCAGTTCGTGTCCTGGCTGCTCCACTTCCAACGCTGCTCCCTGCCTGTGGCCTGGGAAAGCAGTCGAGGATGGCACCACGCCTTGGGACCTGAACCTGTGTGGGGGACCTAGAAGAGGCTTCTGGCTTCAGACTGGCTCAGCTCCAGGTGTTGTGGCCTCTTGGGGAGTGAACCAGTGGACGGAGGGTCTTCCTATTTCTCCTTCTCTCTGTAGATCTGCCTTTCCAATAAATATAAACGAATCTCTTTTTTTTTTAAAGATTTTTATTATTATTGGAAAGCCGGATATACACAGAGGAGGAGAGACAGAGAGGAAGATCTTCCGTCCGATGATTCACTCCCCAAGTGAGCCGCAACGGGCCAGTGCGCGCCGATCTGAAGCTGGGAACCTGGAACCTCTTCTGGGTCTCCCACGCGGGTGCAGTGTCCCAATGCATTGGGCCATGCTCAACTGCTTTCCCAGGCCACAAGCAGGGAGTTGGATGGGAAGTGGAGCTGCCGGGATTAGAACTGGCGCCCATATGGGATCCTGGGGCTTTCAAGGCGAGGACTTTAGCCACTAGGCCACGCCACCGGGCCCGAATCTTTTTTTTTTTTTTAAAGAGCAGAAACCATTGAGAGGTCACAAAAAAGGGACACAATGAAGGGGTTAAGTAGACAGCGTGCTCAGATACATCAAGACGAACAGATAAGCTAAAGAGCGACACAGGGCAGGCACTGTGGTGTAGCAGGTAAAGCTGGCATCCATATAGGCAGTGAGGGTCATGTGTTGGCTGCTCCTCATTTGACCCAGCTCCCCAGTAACGCCCTAGGAAAAGCAGTGGAAGGTGAGCCTGGTCTTTGGGGACCTGCCATCCAGGACTCTGGGTATGGGTTCCTGACCCGTGTGTGGCCCATCTCTGGCGACACACACACACACACACACACACACACACATACTGCTATGAGGTGACTGCTTACAATCCTGTGTTGTGCCTCTGCAATGGCTAAAATCCCACTCTAGAGGAAGGCTGCTTCCTTGCCCCGCACGTGCTGCCTCCCTACAGCATGCCGAGCTACAAACGGGCTCGGGCTTCATATTTCATCTTAGCAGTGAGGCTGTGCTACTCGAAGGTTTTGGCAAAGCAGTACTATTTTCTCTATATTGCAACAATTTTCCTGCAGCTACCCCATGGCTCAGAAAGTCCCCTCCACCTCCTAGGGGAGGTAATAGTGGCCGAGACTGGAGCTACCCAATGTAGCCATTCTAGGACCTGCAAAGATGGGTCGTGGGAGATAAGCGGTTGTGCTAGAACTCAACTCCACCACTGCCCCTGATTTGAAACTACTATTCCAGGAAAACCACCACAGGAAGTCAGGGGAACTAAATGGTGAGCTTCATCTCATTAGAGATCTTCAGGACTGGACAGATAAGAACTGGTGATTAATTAGAAGTGAGGGCCTAGAAAGAAATAAAGAAATTGTCAAAGACGAGTAGCATTGTCTTAGAAATGAGGAAGTGGCAGAATGATTTCCAAGTTACTTTAAAAAATTAGAGACAGGGGGCCAGTGTTCTGGCACAGTATGTTAAACCTCAGCCTGTGGCGCTGGCACCCCGTATGGACATAGGTTCCAATCCTGGCTTCTCCATTTCTGACCCAACTCCCTGCAAACGTGCCTGAGAAAGCAGCAGAAAATGTTCCAAGTGCTCAGGATCCTGTGCCCATGTGGGAGACCCAGAAGTTCCTGGCTGTCAGCCTCTGAGGGGCCTAGCTCCAGCTGTTTGGCCATTTGGGGTGGGAGGGGTATTGAGCCAGTGGATGAAAGATCTCTTTGTGTTTCCTTCTTTCTCTGTAATTGAATTTGAAATTAAAATACATATTTAAAAAAATTTTACTGGAAATTCAGATATACAGAGAGGAGGAGAGACAGAGAGGAAGATCTTCCACCCACTGATTCACTCCCCAAGCTGCCACTATAACCAGAGCTGCGCTGATCCGAAGCAAGGAGTCTGGAGCCTCTTCTGGGTCTCCCATGTGGGTGCAGGGTCCCAAGGCTTTGGACCATCCTCAGCTGCTTTCCCAGGCCGCCAGCAGGGAGCCGGATGGGAAGCGGAACAGCCAGGATGCGAACCGGCACCCATATGGGATCCCAGTGCGTGCAAGGTGAGGACTTTAGCCACTAGGCTACTGTGCTGGGCTCAAAATAAAAAATAAATCTTTTTTAAAAAGGCATATCCTCTGTGTAGAGGTGACAACTTATTAAAATAAAGTAAATAAAAATTTAGAGATCCTATCATTCCCAACAGCTTCCTCTCCCTGGCAAAAGGTCCCAACAACATTGTATATTCGTATTGCCACACGCCTGAGAATAGAACAGGGGCCTGGTTATTGTCCGAGAGTCAAACTGCAGCGATGCCCAGCCTCCGTTGTCTCAAGGTGGGAGACCCTCACGCCCAGGAGGCCTCTCCTTCAGGGCTGCCATGGCTGGTGTGGGCTACAGTACGAGTGAACTTTCTCATCTCGGTCGGCAGGCTGGATCCCTGCCAAAGTTCTTATCTAAAGAAGGCTGCTTTGGGCTCAGAATAATATCAGAATAAGAGAGCTCCTAAGTCAGCAGCCCTTCCTGCTGTATCACCCTGTCCCCATAAGCCTGCTGCAATGCCTGACACAAGGGATGTTCAATTAATTTCGCTGAACAAGCAGATTCATCATGATCGGCCTAATCATAGTAAGTACAACGTTTCTCCCGATGAAATAATTTTTGTTTGTCTGCCCACTTGGGAATGGGGGTGGGGGGAGTGTGTGCCTCCATCTGCTGATTTATTTCCCAGCTGTTCCTAATAGCTACAGCTGAGGCTCTCCCACACCAGTGGCAGGGACCCAACTACCTGAGCCGTCACCTGCTGCCTCCCAAGGTGCCCAACAGCAGGAAGCTGGAATCATGAGTGGAGCCAGAAGTTCAACCTGAGCACTCTGACATAGGATGAGGGCATGCCGGTGCCAAACATCTGTCCCAAAGTAGTTGTTTTTATATACACGTATTTACTTGTTTAAAAAGCAAAATGTTTGAGAGCAGAGAGGGGAGGAGAGGAATTGAGGGAGAGAGTGGCATCTTTGATTTGCTGGTTTATTGTGCCAGGGCTGGGCCAGGCTGAAGGTGGTAGTCAGGAATGCCAGCTGGGTCTCACACTGGATTGCAGGGTTCTAAGTACTTGGACCACCACCTGCCGTTTCCCAAGCACCTTGCAAAGGGCAGTTTAACCTATGGTGACAAGCCAGCAGCCAGCCCCTCAAAATAATCTTTTTAAAAATATAGACATGTTTATTTTTATTTGAGAAGCAGATTTTACAGAGACAGAAGGAAAGATATAGAAAGGTCTTCCAACTGCTGATTCACTCCCCGAAGGGCCCCAACTACCACAGGTGAGCCTATCTGAAGCCAGGAGCCAGGAATTTCTTCCAGGTCTCCCTCATGGGTACAGAGGCACAAGGACTTGAGCTATCTTCTGCTGCTTTCCTAAGCCATAAGCAGGAAGCTGAATGGGAAGTGGAACAGGCGGACACAAACTAGTGCCCATATGGGGTGTCGACCTTGCAAGCAGGGGATTAGTATGCTATGTCACCATATTGCACCCCCTCGCCCCACCTAAAATAATCTTAATTCTAGTCTTGATATTAATATTCAGTAAAGACTTGCCTAAATGCCAGTCAGTTTCAGTTCTGCAAGGAAAAACATGGGAAAAAGTTTAGATCCATACTGAGCCAGGATTAAAAGTAGGGAGTGCTGGGCCAGCACCATGGCATAGTACAATAAGCTTCTGCCTGTGGCATCACCATTCCATATGGGTGTTGGTTTGAGTCCAAGCTACTCCACTTTCTATCCAGTTCACTGTCCAGGATCTGGGAGAACAGTGAAGAATGGTTCCCAAGTGGGCTCCTACACCCACATGGGAGACCCAGAAAAAAGCTCCTGGCTCCTGCCTTTGTTTTGGTCCAGCTCAGGCTGTTGCAGTCATTTGAGGAGTGAACCAGCAGATGGAAGACCTTCCCTGTCTCTCCTTCTCTGTAAATCTGCCTTACCAATAAAAATAAACAAATCTTTAGAAGACTGTATATACTGTTTAATGTTTGCTTCCCCCGTAGGTATGGAGGTGCCAGGGCTCTACAACCTTCCTGCTGCAGTCCTGACACAGCACCAAGCAACACCACATGTTCAAGCAGTGTTTGCTGAATGAATGCATGAGAGAAACTGATCTCTGCAGTCACATACACTCTGCTTGCTTTACCCATTTGGGAAGTGAACCAGCAGACGGAAGACCTCTCCATCTTACTCTGTAAACTCTGCCTTTCAAACAAAAACAAAGAAATCTTTTAAATATATTAAACAGACTTATTTTTGAAAGTAGAGTGACAGAGAGGGAAAGACAAATGAGAGATCCTCCATCCACTGGTTCACTCCCCGAAGTGGCTGCACTGGCCAGGGCTGGGCCGGGGGAAGCCAGGAGCCCAGCCGCACTTGGGCCATTGTCCACTGCTTTCCCAGGCGCACCAGCAGCCTCCAGGCTTGAACCAGAACTCCACTGTGGGATATTAGCATACAATTCTGGCCCTGGTTTCAATTTCTTACCGGCGACATACATTTTTACTTTTTATCAACATTGTTCTGGAGTTCTCATCTTGGGGTGGATGTGTAGTGCAATGGTGAAGGTGCCACTGGAGAGCCCAGTGCCTGGATGTAAGTCCTGGCCCTGATCTGATCCAGCTTCCTGCGGACGGGCACTCTGACAAGCAGCAGGTGCTGGCTCCAGTGACTGAGTTCTTGGCTCCTGGCTCTGGTGTGGCCCAGCCAATGCTGCGGACATTTGGGGTATGAACAGACAGATCGCTACACACACTCTCCATATACATACGTCAGAATGGAACCCACACCCAGGTGGAGTCTCAGATTCATAGCCCCAATATTTACTGTTTTGGGCACTTCTATGAGTTTCCTAACTGCATTTCTAAGACACCTCCCCCATTCTATGCTCACATACCTGCCCTCTGCACACATACAATTATTTAATTAGTCATCACATCGGTTAAATTCAATCTATTATTCTATTGTGAAACTTAAGAGTGGTGCTCCTGTGCTAAATATTCCCAGCTTCCCTTCCCTTTTAGGTTGATCAGGATGTTAGCTAGTGCTCCTCTAACTCCAAAAGGACAAGGAAAGGTGAGGAGGTACTCATTTAGCCAACAAATCCGTGGAGAGCTCACTGTGAGCTGGGCACTGCACTGGGTCCTAAGGATGCTATGGAAAGCACAAACAAGCCCTCTGATTTTGTGTTATTAAAAACTGAATAAGTACCCCAAAAGGGTAACAGCATGGTTCTATGTCAGCAAACAGGACAAAAAAATATGACACAGAAGAAAGCGACACTGAAGTTACAGCAGAGTTTGCTAAGAGGTGGGCACTGGGTACTAACAATCTGACTTCAGATTACTAGTTACCAGGCTGCTGCACCTCACTGCCGTACAGATACCATGTCTGCGTATTGCCTTAAGTTATTCAGAACGATGCAACTGACTGCCCTGTGGGTCTTGCAGAATCTACTCTCACAACACTCCCCCTTACAAGTGAGTCTTCCAAGTCAACAAGTGTGTTTCCAAATCCTCATCTCTAAAGCTTCTTCATATCTAGGATGTAGTTCACCACCCCGGAAGACTTAATTTCAGCAGTTAGAGGGAAAGGCCAGCTGAGCGAGGGCCACCCTACCCTGGGTGGACTCACTTTCTGGCCACCACTCCAGGCCATGAATGGAAAGCTGGTGGGGCCGTGGAGCTGACAAGTCAATCAGCTCCCTGACAGAGTCCGATTCAGTGGCTTCAGTGACACCCACAAACACAGTTTTGAGGCCCCAGGAATACCCTTACACCTCTCCACTGCCACCTTGTGTAGTCCTCCTGAAGCTGTCTGGGAAAGACAAAGCTAGCTCTTGGACTTAAGAGACCTGGATTCCGATCAAGTTCAACTACTTGCTCTCCAGATGATCTTGGGCAGGCCACTCAGTCTTTCCAGGCCCTGATTTCTCCACTGGTGACATAAGGATAAAGATACATTCTTAAGAGATGTTGCAATTCAACAGGACAGTCAGAAGCATGCTGGAGGGAAGGCTGTCATTCTTTGGAATATGGATTGAGGCCTACATACCATTCAGGCCAATACCAATAAAGCATTGCCAGGTGCTGTGCTGCACACCAGGTGACTGTCGGAATGAATGAAACACAGTCCAGCTCATTCGTTTTTGTTTTTTGGGAGTTTTTTTTTTTGCTGTTGTTGTTCCTGTACTTGTCTCTATATGAATATGGTCTGAATTATTCCTTGAGGTTTTCTTTTTTTTTTTAAAGGTTTATTTATTTTTATTACAAAGTCAGATACACAGAGAGGAGAGAAAGAGAGGAAGATTTTCCGTCCGATGATTCACTCCCCAAGTGACTGCAACGGCCGGGGCTGTGCTGATCCGAAGCCGGGAACCTTCCGGGTCTCCCACAAGGGTGCAGGGTCCCAAATCTTTGGGCCGTCCTCAACTGCTTTCCCAGGCCACAAGCAGGAAGCTGGATGGGAAGTGGAGCTGCTGGGATTAGAACCGACGCCCATATGAGATCCCGGTGCGGTCAAGGCAAGGACTTTAGCCGCTAGATCACGCCGCCGGGCCCATTCCTTGAGGTTTTCTAACCCTGTACTATCTTCTGTTAACAGTCACAAAAGTGAGGTAGACATTACCAGCATCAGACTGGGTCGAAATCTCCTCTACCATGACACTTACGCCAAACTGCTGACCTCCAGCACAGCCTCACACGGTGGCTCCTCCAGCCAGATCTCTCACCAACCCTTGCCCTGCCTCAAGAGCATGGCCTGTAATGTAAGAGCACCAAGGGCCAACCGCTGGCCTGCTGCTGATGAGTTAGACGGCTCTAGCACTTTAGCTCTTAGAACTATCCACGAAATGGGGCAGCAACAGTGAGAACTTCACGAGTGCCCCAGCAGTGCTAACTGTTCTCCCGATCCTCCTGCATCCATACTGGATGCTCCCCCTCACTTTAGGAGCTTCGCCTGCCCCTGGCATACTTGGGCCTCTCATGGCCAGCATCAGTGCATCCTTCAGGCCTCAGCTTACACAGCACTCCTCTGAGGTGCAATCCCAATCCACTCCCCTCAACCTCTTAACAATGTAGGTTAAATCGCTATTAAACACTCTCATCAATGCCTTTGCAACATTTCTTATCATAATTCCATGTTTGTTCACTCCATAAAGATAGGGAACACGTCTTACATGACTCTGTAACCACCCTGATACCTAGCACAGGTCTGAGTCCACAAGCATTCATGAAATAGTTTTGGTGTCTCATGAATGATTTCCTAAATCTGACTCTGCCCAACCTTCCCTTGGATTTAACAACTTCTAAAAGTTGGTTCCTTTATGCCCAGGGACAGAACTCTTTACTATCTTTACCTTCTGAGATAAAATGGTCAGAAAAGCTGACCAAGAGCAGAGCCAGTGCTTCACTTTGGGATGAATGAGCCTTAGGAGAGAGAGGAGGGTGGGGGAAGGCACACTGGTTGGTTGATTTGTTTTGTTTTGGCATATCTGCACTGTTCAGCCTAAGTGCCCCAGGGGTATTGAGCACCAGGAACTCCGCTCCCCATACCAAGGAGTACTGTGAGTGTAAAGCACACACTGGATGTTATATATATAACATATATATAACATATATAACATATATATAACATATAACAAACAAACAGGATAAACAGCTCAACTTTAAGGGGCTAGTGCAATGGCTCATCTTTGGCTAATTCAGCCTACAAGCACCAGCATCTGATATTGGTGCCGGTTTGTGTTCCGGCGCCCCACTTCCCATCCAGCTCCCTGCTCGTGGCCTGGGAAAGCAGCGGAGGATGGCCCAAAGCCTTGGCATCACACACCCATGTGGGAGAACCGGGATGAAGCTCCTGGCTCCTGGCTTTGGATCGGCTCAGCTCTGGCTATTTAGCCATTTGAGGAGTGGACCATTAGATGGAAGATCTTTCTCTCTGTTTCTCTTTGTAAATCTGTCTTTCCAATAAAAACAAACTTAAAAAAAAGCTCAATTTTAAAACATTTATTGCACATTAAAATAATATTTTGAAAGTAGTAGGCTAAATAAAACACATTATTGACTATAAACATATATAAATACACACACACACAAACATATAATACCTGTGCCACTGGCATCCCATATGGGCACCAATTCAAGTCACAGCTGCTTCACTTTTTTTTTAAGATTTGTTTAGTTTTATTGGAAAGGCAGTTTCACAGAGAGAAGGACAGAAATTTTCCATCTGCTGGTTCGCTCCCCAAGTGGCCGCAACAGCTGAAGCTGAGCCAGTCCAAAGCCAGGAGCTCTTCCGGGTCTCCCACACACGTGCAAGGTCCCAAGGCCGTGGGCCGTCCTCAACTGCTTTCCCAGGCCACAAGCAGGGAGCTGGATGGGAAGCAGAGCAGCTGCACACAAACCGGTGCCCACATGAGATCCCAGCACTTGCAAGGTGCGGATTTCACCATTGAGCCTTTGTGCTGTGCCTCATTTCATTTCTGCTCCAGCTCCCTGAAAACAGTGTGGGAAAGCAGCAGGGGATAGCCCAAGTCCTTGGACCCTGTACCCACTCGGGAGATCTGGCAGAAACTCTTGGCTCCTGGCTTCGGATCAGCTCAGCTCTGGCCATTGTGGCCATTTGGGGAGTGAACTAGTGGATGGAAGATCTTTCGCTGTCTGTCTCTCCTTCTGTTGCTGTAACCCCACCTTTCAAATTAAAACAAATTTTAAATAAATAAAATGTAGTATTATAATGATTGCACCTTTTAAAAAATTCATTATAGCTATTAGAAAATTTTAAACCACACATGAGAATATTGCTTTAGACATTCCTGCTCCCTCTTTCAGCCATAATGAAACACGCCCACCTGCTGTGTGATTTCCCTCAGTACGGTGTCTTTCTAGTGCATGGGCTGTTCCCCGCCTCTGGAAAGTTCTGATCCCTTTTGCATAAAAATTTAAAAAGAGCATAGTTTTCCACAAGCAACCAGCTTTTTTTGTTGAATCTCCTCACATCAAATCCTAATAAACAGAGGGCTACCCTGTGACGGTTTTATGATTCACAGTGAAGAACACGGAGCCTGACCACCTGTTCTGGGGTCCTAGCTCTGTGCCTGACTGTAAAATGGGGATACTAACAGTACTGACTTCACAGGGTGGAGGCAGTTAACCGCTAGGGATAAACTCTTCAGAAGGTAACGACGGCTCTGTGCCAGCTCACATTCCTCACCATCCTCTCTTGTTACTACATTCACCTGCAGTCCTGGGATGCTACCCTCCGATCGTTCACTTTCAAAACACGGCTACTCCCCAGGCACAAGGCACCTAACCTTTTTTGAGAATGAGAAGGGATACTGTGGGTCTGGAGCAATGGCTCAACTGGCTAATCCTCCACCTCCCAACACCGGAATCCCATACCGATGCCAGTTTGTGTCTCAGCTGCTCCATTTCCCATCCAGCTCCCTGCTTGTGGTCTGGGAAAGCAGTGGAGGACGGCCCAAGGCCTTCGGACCTTGCACCCACATGGGAGACCCGGAGGGAGCTCCTGGCTTCACATCAGCACAGCTCTGGCTGATGAGCCATTTGGGGAGCGAACAGCAGATGGAAGATCTTTCTTTGCTCTCTCTGTGTAAATCTGCCTTTCCAACAAAAATAAATAGTTTTTAAAAATGGATATTGTGCAGAGTGAGGGATACTAGGTATGTGAAGCTGTCTGCATGGTTCTTGGCATGGAACAGATCGCCTTCTCTCGCAACACACTGAGGCAGGGTTTTGTAAAGGAAGATACAGGATCGGAAAGTTAAGACTTGCCCGAAGCTGCAGAGAGAGCTAAACAGCAGGGCTAAAATCCAAACTAGGTCCTACTCCCAGAAATCAGAGCAGCTTTTCTAGGCGCATGAGTGCCAGCACTCAGCTAATGCTCTTGTCTGAACACACGCATCGCCGACTACCGTTCAGCCCTCTGCATCTGCAACCGAACCAAAACACGGGTCTCAGGGACACCACTGTCAGTTGAGAGGGCGAGGCGGGCGAAACTCTAGTAACGCAAAACCAAAGGAAGCGAAGCATTTTTGCTCTGGTCTGCTAAGGAAAGCTGGGTTCTTGGGGAGGAAGTTCGACTGTGCGGTCTTCAGGGCTGCACGGCCCGGCAGTCCGCTGCCCGCCCCGCACCCTCGGGTCTCGGGGCCCAGCGCTGCGCCCGCCCGCCCCTCACCTCCGGCTCCGGGCGCTCCGAGGCCATCACACAAGCCCGGCCGCGCCGGCCAGGGCCCGCGAGGCCGATCCGCTCCGGACCCCTGACCTGGCAGCCTCGGTGCACGGCAGAAACCGGAAGTCAATGGGAGGGCCAAGTTCCTTTTCCTTGATTGGTGAACAAAGCCCTCCCTGACTGGGAAACCGGAAGAGGAAGTGTTTGTGGCTGCCTCGGCTGTCGCAATGCAGGTGAGGAGCGGGTTGGGGTTGCGGTGGCGGCGCGAGCTGCTGGTCACGCAGTGAGAGGGGGCTGGTTGCGGAGCGTGGGGACTGCGGCGGGGAGGACGGAGCAGAAGACGCGAGCCCGGCAGGCCTGGCGGAGAGGCAGCTGCCCCGGGGGCCCTGAGGGGGTGGAGCCCGCTGAGCTGGCCGAGTCCGGCGGAGGCGGTCGCCGGCCCCCAGGTTGTTGTGGGAAAGGATCAGGATGTGATTTCGAAAGCCGAGATGCCGTGGAGGCGGCCCAGGGAAGTGATGGATTGAGTCGGATCCTGGAGAGAAGGAATCGCAGGCCGCAGTGGCCGAAAGCTAGGCTGCCAGCCGAGACCTTGGACGAGGCCCCCGCAGGTGCATGGGGTGGGCATGACTGCCCAGGCTCTGCCCAGTGGCGGTTAAGGCTGAAGAAGTGCAGCACAGCGGGAGACCTCAGACGGGAGAGAAATGCCCAGCAGACCACTGACATTTAACATTGTGGGTCCATTGAGTTGGAGGGTGGTGTGGCGGGGGTGGGGGGGGGAGGGCTTGGTTTTGTTTTTCATTTGTCACTTAGTCACTTGTAAGTCTTTTACCAGCCCTCTGAACTTGAGACAGAGGCACAGGAATACGGGGGAGGGGGCAGAAACCAATTAGTGCAAATTAATTTAGCAAGGAGAAAGTGGAGCTATCTAACTGCTAAGGTGGGGAGGAAGGCTGAGGGCCAGGGCAGGGCCAATATTCAGAGGAAGTTCCAAGTGTAGACAGATCTCTCAGAGACAGTGCTGTTGACTTGAAGAGCCAAGCTCCTGCAACAGCTTGTGGGACCAAGGAGGTGGGAGGCCACGTTTGAGAGGGTGCACCCGGGTGGTCCTTCTGGGAGGAGTTTCTAAACCAGAACAGAAGTGGGTGTGGACTTTGCCCAGGTGGGAAGACACACGTGGTCAGGTGGAAGAGCTAAGAGTTGACGCTGTCTATAACCCAAACACCAAAGATAGCAAATAAACCTGGCAGCTTGGAGGCCAGTAAGACTTGGCGTTACCCAACCGAGGTTGCACACACTCTGTGGGCTTTCTGGCCTCCTTCTGAAGGTATCACGCTCCTGTGTCTGTCTCAGTAACCAGCCCCTTCTCTGTGGCTGCAGAGGGAGGAGAAGCAGCTGGAGGCATCCTTGGATGCCCTGCTGAGTCAAGTGGCTGATCTGAAGAACTCCCTGGGAGGTTTCATCTATAAGCTGGAGAACGAGTATGACAGGCTCACCTGGTAGGAGTCGCCTGGGCGAGCTGGGGAGGGCGTAGAGGGTGGGGAGGGCGTAGAGGGTGGGGAGGGCGTAGAGGGTGGGGAGGGGACCAGGCCTCCCGGCCAATGGGACCTCTCCAGTGATGTAACCATGTCTTAGTTTGCAAGTGTCTTCTGATTTGGAAAGAGCTGGGTTTCCCAACAGGTAACAAGTGGAGTTTGGCTGAGCATCTAGGAAGCAAGGATTGGCCCCATTTCCCAACCCTGGGTTCTTTCTAGCTTTTGAGTCTTACACTTGGTCTTTTCCAGTGAGCAGCCCTTCTCCCAACGGGTCTTCCCAGCACACTGCTGTTCGTACTGGATCTCTGGCCACCAAGATGGCTGTCTTGTAGATCTAACCTACTCCTGAAGTATAACTCCTGTAGTATGAATCCAACATCTGAATTGTCCTGACAGAATAGCCCATGGTTCCCGTCTGTCCCGTGTTTCTCACCCCATTCCAGCACTGGTCTGCTTTTTGTCTGCCTCTACCAGGGACCAAAAGCTTGCGTCTCTTTCCTAACACTACCATCCCCGCTGGCCAGGCTGGTTCCTGCTAAGCTGGAGTCTTTTGGGGTGGGGGAGGTTCAGTCTGGACGGCTTATTGAAGGTGATTTTCCTGGGAAGCACTCCACAGAAGGGGTAGGACACTCTGATGCCTTATTAACCACCGCCAGGCCCTCCGTCCTGGACAGTTTTGCCTTGCTCTCGGGACAGTTGAACACTCTGAACAAGGTCTTGAAGCATGAAAAGACTCCACTGCTCCGCAACCAAGTCATCATCCCTCTGGTGCTGTCCCCTGACCGAGATGAGGATCTCATGGTGAGGAGGGGAAAAGAGGAAACTTGGGAAATGAAGTGCTCAGGTGAAAGCTTAGGGCGCAGTTTTTGATTGGCGACTCCACCGGTGCTGAATGTGGGGTGATCTGTGGCAGTGAGAAGCAGGGGCTTTGTTTGGGAAGCCTCACTTACTGTCCTTCTTAGAATAAGGAAGCCACTGCCAGATGGTGCTGTAATACTCTAAAGTCCATGTGCCCAAGGCAAAGACCTTTTTTCTCTAACCTCTCTCTCTTTTTGTCTTAAAGTGTGACAGAGTCAAATTGATTGCTAGTCTGGTAGCTGTCAGGATGTGAGAACATGGGAATGAAAGGTGGAGTGGTGGGCATGGGATGCTAGATAATGTGTCTCAGGTTGAATTTCTCCCAGATGTGAACTGTGTTCCTGTGGAAGGGAAGTCTGGCCAGGGTGAATCTTCTTGGAGCACGTAGCAAGATTGATACCGTCTGCGTTACAGAGGCAGACTGAAGGACGGGTGCCCGTCTTCAGCCATGAAGTGGTCCCTGACCATCTAAGGACCAAGCCTGACCCCGAGGTGGAAGAGCAGGAGAAACAGCTGACAACGGACGCAGCCCGCATCGGTGCCGATGCGGCTCAGGTTGGCACAGTCCCTGCCCCACTGCCCCTGGTCCCCATCCCGTCAGGAGGAGCCAGGCCTAACCATTGCTGTCAGATGGACACACAGTGGGCTGCCCCTAAGTTGCCTTTGGAAGAGCACAAGGAATAAACTTCTCCATGTCCTTTGCTTGCTTACCCCAGTTGGCACCAATGTGTGCATGTGTGTATGTGTGTTACAGAAGCAGATCCAGAGCTTGAATAAAATGTGCTCAAATCTTCTGGAGAAAATCAGCAAAGAAGAGCGAGAATCAGAGAGTGGAGGTGAGGGAGGATTGGTGGCCACACGGAGGGAGGGGGTGTCAGGTTGCTGGTCCAGGAATGGTGAATTGAGGACACAGAGATGATTTGCACAGGAAAGGGTTTGCATCCATCTTTGGGCCGTTTTCATCTAAGCTAGCCCTGGCGCCGTTGGTGGAAGTGGGCAAAGGGAGAAGCAGGGACTCCGATGCAGGCCTCGTGGTCCCTGACTCTCCTCCGGGCTGTGGAAGAGCCGAGGTGCCGCCTAAATCAGAACTCCAACTTTGACACACATCACCCATCCTCCAGCTGCCAGGTTCAGTCCGGGGCCAGATCATATTTGAGGGTCCCCACTTCTTCTCCAGGTCTTCGACCAAACAAGCAGACGTTTAACCCTGCAGACACGAATGCCCTGGTGGCAGCTGTTGCCTTTGGGAAGGGGCTTTCTAATTGGAGACCGTCAGGCAGCAGTGGCCCCGGGCAGCCAGGTCAGCCTGGAGCTGGCACCATCCTTGCAGCCTCGGGACTACAGCAGGTGCAGATGACAGGAGCCCCAGGCCAGCAGCAGCCGATGCTCAGTGGGGTGCAGGTGGCTCAAGCAGGTCAACCAGGTAAGGTGCTAGGAGTTGGCATGTGGCTGACTGTAAGCAGGGGAGAGGGGACCAACTGGGCTCTCAGCATCCCTGGGCCTGGAGATTCCCTCCTTGAGCCCGTGACTTGGAAAACAGTTTTCAAACAGAAGAGATCTCTGGAGTACATGAGCAGGAGGAGGCTGTGCTGAGATGTGTCCTCACCCCTCCCAGTGATATCCCATAGTGACTCTTTCCTCCCAGACACCCTTAGGGAGGGAGCTGGGCAAAGAACCACAGCTCTCACCACTGCCAACCAGTGGCAGGTGCCACAGAGGTTCTGAGATGATAAAGGAGGTGGCAGGAGGGAACCTGAGAGACCGCATTTCTGATTGGTTGTGAAAGTCTGCCCTTGCTTCAGAGGTGTCTTCGTGTTCCTTTTAGGGAAAATGCCAAGTGGAATAAAAACGAACATCAAGTCAGCTTCCATGCATCCCTTCCAGCGGTGAGTGTGGCCAGCAACCTTCACTCGCAGGTGCTATTGGCAGAGTTGGGCAGTGAAATGACCTTTGGCTCAAGGCTCATCCAAATGGGTACAATGAAAACGAGTGTGGGCTTCCAGCATTAGACAGATCCCAGTGTCACTGCTGACTAAGTGCATGGACCTTGGGCAAGTGGCCTAATTTTTCTGAACCTGTGTTATGATTTGTAAGTGGTAATAATACCTACTTCATAGGGCTGTTGTGAGGATCCAAATGAGAAGATGAATATAAGACTGAACAATATATGAAACAATAGGTGTTCAATAAATAAGTTTCTACAGTTACTCTTGTGCACTGCCCTCCATAAGCTTTGATCCAGAAATTACTGTGACCTCATACTGCTTCCAGTCACTGGCGCACTGATGGACACAAGGTTAAAGGAGCCTGTGTTGTTCGGTGTTGCCCAAGCCGACAGCAGCTTCATGTCCTTGGAGTCCTGCTGTCTGTGCAGCTCCCCATGCCCAGGTGCCATCTAAGCAGCAGGTGAAGGGGCTTCCCCCCCAGGGCCAAACTGTCTACCTGCACCCTGGGGAAGCGGAGGCGAGTGGAGCCTCCACCTGGGAGATGGGTCAGAGGCCTGTCTCTCACCCACCCTGTGCACCTGAAGGAAAGTGTGTGGGCTTTCTCACAACATGGCTCTGCCAAGCGACACCACGTGAACGTTTCCCTTAGCCCTTGAACTAGGGCCCTTTCCCTCTGGACTCATCATCTGTCTTGCCGAGGGGGGAGGGAGTTACACTTCACGCTCATTAGGGTTGAAGTCACCTTCATAGTAGTTGTGATTTCCGGACTTGGCTCCATCCTGCTAAGCCTGTGGTTCAAATAAGAGCCAGATTGACGTGGGAGTGGGCATCCTTCAGTGACCGTGTCTGCTTTTATAAAGGTGAAGAGCAATGAGTTTGACATCCAGCATCAGCTAGCCTTTCTAGTGCTCCTTTGTGGACAAGAGCAGAGGTTGAATCAGCAGATGTGGACCAGAGGGTTTAAAAGTGATGTAAACTGATGTTTGCTGGCTCAGGGTGGTCTGACAGCAACTTGGAGAGAGCTCTCTGGGGACCAGCAGCAGTTTCCAGAATGCTACAGAACAATACTAATGTGTTCTTCATGACAAGCTTTCTTTAATTAACTTTGATCTAAAAATTCTGATATTCCCCCCCCAGCTTCTATCTTCAGCTGTCTGGAAGTACCTGTTTTCTCGATACACTGGTCCCATGGCATGTGTTCAGTGTCAGGCAAAATGCTGCCTGGCTGTGGTAGCAAAGGACTAGGGAAGTGGTTCCAGATGTCACATCTGGCCCTGTGCACAAAGACAAGGGTTGTCATGTGGCACACATCGTTGTCAGTGGCTCTGAGGCAATGCTGGACCTTTTCCCCACTTGAGCAGTTCAGAGTGGTGCTCAACACTTGGGTGTTGTTTATCTTCTCACCTCTCACTTTCCCACTGGGACTGAGCTGAGTTCAACCAGTGCTTCTCTCACAGCCCCAGAGCGGCTTCTGGTGACGGCTCTCCTTTACGCCACCCCTCCTCTGAGCAGCGCAATCCTGAGCTTGCTTGTTGTCCCAACCTAACTCTGACTTCATTCTCACCATCCTGTTGAAGTGGATTCCTTATTTTCAGGTGGAAATGTCTGCTTGCACCAGCAGGAACAAGGATAAGATCCCCACCTATGACCTTGCCTGTGTCTGATATCCTTAAGCAAGTACTCCTTTATTGGGAGACCTTGAGCTCTACTGTCTCACTCTGGGAGCACCTGATCCCATTCTCAAATGTCCCCTCCCCAGATTGCTGGAGTGCACAACCTTCTGGCATCTCCCCCACTGAGGCCCATACAACGCAGCAACCACCTCAGTGGAAAGCAGGTGTACCCTAGTGCTAACATGTTCTTTGTCTTAGGAGGGAACATGTACAGCATTTCCTTTTAAAGACGAGAACACGTGTGACCTGCTTACCTGTTTAGGATCCGCAGAAGTGCCTCTCTTGCCCTACATGCTGGCAGTAGGAATATTCTGTTTCTGACTGCCCAGCTTTGCTCGGAGGTCATGCTTTCTCATACTCTTGGGACCCCATAAAACCATTAGGTCATTGTCTCCCACATTGATATCTAGGCTGGAGAAAGAAGCAGCAGCTATGAAACCTCAAGAGTTTACTGCAGCGCAGAGATCACTGTGCCAAAGGTAAAAGCTTACTGAATCAATGTCAATATAACAGCTCTCGGTCTGCACTTGCGCCCTGTGGCTGGGATCTGGCCGTCGCCAAGCCTCCCCGCTGCCCATCCTCCATCTTGCCCCTTTCTCTCCCCCTGCTGCTGTTCCTTCCTGCCCATGACTGGATCACCTCACTTAGCTGTGTACAATTTGGGAAACAGCTAAGGTGGATAGGTTATACATCAAGTACTCCTTCCTACATCGACTGCTTCTTCCAGCTCTGGAGTTTGTCCCAGAACAGAGATTGCCTGACTCCCCCTCCTGCTGCTGAAGAGAGAGAAAAAAAACTAGACTCTGCAGGAATGCCCCAGTGCAAGGCTGGCCCCTTTTTCCACCCCCTGTCACCTCCCCCAGCAGCTGGAAACAACCTCTCCCTTTGTCTCAGCTTCTTGTACAGAATAATCCGCCTTACGGACAATGTATTCTCTGTGTCCTGTGGACACAGGAGCCGTGTGAGTTGATCCCAGCACCAGGCAGGACGGAGGCTGAAGCCTTCCCAACGCCCACCCTTGGTCAGCTCCTGCCCGCTGTCCAGAGGAATTACCAAGATCGTGCCCTGCCTCTGGGGGGCTAGCCCTTGAAGTGCTGAGCCAGGGGTAGGACCAGGGGCTGTGATCCCTTTTCTGTGCGGTGTTCTATTCAGTGCCAACCTGTGCAGGATTGATGGTGGCAGTTGCATGAGACTCTGTCACACAGACGTTGCAAAGGCTCTGCTGCCCTGAATGTGGGGCTTTCCAAGCAAACTCTAACCCCATGTCAGGACTGTGGTCCTCCAGCCATACAGTGTGTGTTGTCCCACAGAACAAACTTGCTCCCAACTGCCCTAAGTGCCTGTCTAGTTCGTGAGTTCCTTCCCATGTGTCACTGGGGGCAGACCCAGTGTGGTTACTCAGTGAATCCAATGCTGTCAGGATGTCGGCCACCATTCGGGCAGGGTGGCTTCCCCAGCACATCCTGGACAAGACGTGACCCCTCTGGCCCTTGGCTTCTCACTTGGCTGATCCCAGCTCTCAAGTCACTAACTACGTTTCTTTCTTTCTTTCTTTCTTTCTTTCTTTCTTTCTTTCTTTCTTTCTTTCTTTCTTTCTTAATGATTTACTTATTTTTATTGGAAAGTCAGATCTACAGAGAGGAGAGACATAACTTCCATCCACTGGGCCACTTTCCAAGTGGTTGCAATGGCCAGAGCTGAGCCGATCCGAAGCCAGGTGCCAGGAGCTTCTTCCGGGTCTCCCATTTGGGTGTAGGGTCCCAAGGCTTTGGGGGCAGCCCTTACTGCTTTCCCAGGTCACAAACAGGGAGCTGGATGGGAAGTGGAGCAGCCAGGATATGAACAGGTGCCCATATGGGATGCTGGCGCATGCAAAGCAAGGATAGCAACTAGGCTTACCACACTGGGCCCCTCCTTTTTTTTTTTTTTTAAATTGTATTGATTTCTATTGGAAAGGCAGATTTACAGAGAGAAGGAGAGACAGAAAGATTTTCGTCTGCTGATTCATTACCCAAGTGGCTGCAACAGCCAGAACTGAGCTAATTCGAAGCCAGGAGCCTCTTCTGAGTCTTTCACATGGGTGCAGGGTCCCAAGGCTTTGGGCTGTCCTCCACTGCCTTCCCAGGCCACAAGCAGGGAGCTGGATGGGAAGTGGGACCGCCAGGATTAGAACCGCTGCCCATATGGGATTCTGGCACATGCAAGGCAAGGACCTCGGGCACTAGGCTACCATGCTGGGCCCTCGACCATGTTTCTTAAGTGCACTTTTCCTTAGAGCTTTTGTTTAGTTTTGTTTCCCATATTTGCATTATTATAAAATAGATATCCCAAGTTTTTCCTAAGTCAGTTTCAAAATCCATCAAACCTCTGTAAATTGTTTATTAATTTCCCCCTATGTCATCTACAATTTAACATCCCTGAAGCCTGCAACCCTGGACTACCACCCTAAATCTTATCTTTGATTTCACTCTCTAGCAAAGACTCATCAAAGAAAGAGATACTCAGATGCCACAGAGATGCATGTCAGAAGTCACCTTCCCACTCGGGATTATATGTTCCAGAGAAACTTCTCCAGTATAGCATTTTTCGCACAACAAGAGCCTTCTTTGCTGAAGCAAAAACTGTCCTAGGCCACTGCCCTTGCTACTTGCTCTGCCATTCCCTTGCCTTTTGCTGTCATCCTATCTCTGGTTTGTGGTCATTTTGATTTTTCACTACTGCTTGCCCACACCTGACCTGTAGACCATCCTTTGTTCTTCTTAGTGATTATACTGGATTGCACCATTTTCATGACTGTGGTTAGTGTTTGAGGGCTCCTTTCATGGGTTAAACTGCTACTTGGGATGCCCTGATTCGTTACTGGAGTGCCCAGCATTGAGTCCTGCCCTGCCTCTGCTCTGGATCCAGCTTCCTGCTGATGCGCCTGGAGCAGCAGGCGATGGCTCAGAGTGTCTGCCATGCCTGTGGGAGACCCAGGCGGAAGCTCCTGGCTCCTGGCTTAGGTTGGGCTCGGCCCTAGCTGTTGCAAGGAATAAAGCAACAGATGGAAGACTGTCTCTCACTCCGCCTTTCAAACACATTTGAAAAATGAATAAGCCTTTTTAAAGAATTAGCTGTAAAAAAAAATCTTCAAAAATTTTTGACATTGATACGTGTATTTTTATTTGAAAAGTAGAATCTGAAAGACCCACAGACAGAAATCTTACATCTGTTGATTTACTCACCAAAGGCCAACACTAGCCTTTGCCAGGCCAGGCGGAACCCAGGAACTGGGAATTTAGTCCAGGTGTCTCCCAGGAGTGTCAGGGACCCAGGTACTTGGGTAGTCACCCGCCTCTTCGCAGGATACACTGGATTAGCAACGGAACTGGGACTGGGACCCAGGAACTCCAGTATGGGATGTGAATGTCCCACATAGCATCCCATCTGCTGCACCAAATGCCTGCCCTTCCATCAAAGACCTTGATGCTCTGCCCCCTCTCACTGATTCAGCAGCTGTGTTAGGAGCCTTCTTCTGCTGCTGCTTCCCCTTCAGCCCCAATGGGTGGGCTTTTACTCCCTCCACTTCTCAAAGCATGGCGAAGAGCACTGTTGACCGAATCACCAACCCCTGAGCTTTTCAGGGCTAATGTCTTCACAGTAGTGTATCAGTGCTGACCTTGTCCTTCAGTCTCCTTCCCTCTACTACCCCCAGTCATTTTTTGGTAGTTTGTGGACTACTGTCCTATCTACTTCTTGAATGTTCTCTAGGACTTGTCCTTAACTCTCTTCACTCTCTGTGGCCACCCCTTTATATATACAACTTAAGTTGTGTGGTTTTTTGTTTTACCTATTTTTATTGTAAAATCAGATATATACATAGAGGGAAGGAGAGACAGACAGGAAGATCTTCCATCCAGTGATTTCACTCCGCAAGTGACTGCAACAGCTGGAGCTGCCCCGATCCGGAGCCAGGAGCCAGGAGCTCTTCCAGGTCTCCCATGTGGGTGCAGGGTCCCAAGGCTTTGGGCCATCCTTGACTGTTTTCCCAGGCCTCAAGTAGGGAGCTGGATCGGAAGCAGGACTGCCGGGATTAAAACTGGCGACCATATGGGATCCCAGCATGTTCAAGGCAAGGACTTAGGCCACCACGCCAGGATCACAGCTCAAGTTTTATTTGCAGCTCCAAACTGTGCTAAGTTGCAGAGCTGAGTATCTACAGTATGGACCACAGACACTCAGGTTCCTGTTGTCCAAGCCCATTCATCCTTTCCTCCCCATCTGTTTCTCTTCTGGTTTCCCTTGGCATTATTGTAGCCAGGAATTTGGAAGCCTTTCTAAACTGTGCGCTCTGTTTCCTCAGCCCTCCCATACCCAATCAGATACTCAGCTCTCTTGATTCTGTCTGCTCACTGTCCATCCTGTAGTTTAGGCTCTGGTCCTCTTGGAACACAGCTCAGACTCCCTCTTCCTAACTCATTTTCTGTAAGGCTACCAGATAGATCTTTCTAAGCTGTAGATCTGATTAGATTATTTCCCTCACTGAAATCCTATTGATGGTTTATTCTTCATGTTTCTCAAACTGGGTGGGGTCCAGAACCTAGCAGTTAGTAGAGGCGTGTGCTGGACACAGCAAAAGTTACCGGATAGGGTCTAGCACAGTGGTATAGCAGGTAATAGAGCCGGCATCCCAAATTAGCACAGGTTGGAGTCCTGGCTGCTCTATTTCTGATCCAGCTCCTTGCTAATGTGCTTTGGAAAGCAGAAGAAGATGGCCCAAGAGTTTGGGCCCCTGTACCTAGGTGGGAGACTTGGAAGAAGCTCCTGGCTCCCTGCTTCAGACTGACCCAATTCCAAGCATTGTGGCCTTTGGGGGGTCAACCAGGTAATGGGGAGATACCTTTGTCTGCCCCTCACTCTGTAACTGCCTTTCGTGTGTGTGTGTGTGTGTGTGTGTGTGTGTATGTAAATTATCAGATAAAATTATCCTAGATTGTTCATTTTATTTGGGGGTAAATAAAGCAAAATGCAAATGTAAATTTCATATCCATGATTAAGATAAAATAAATTACAGAGAATTCCTACTAGTTTAAAGAGCTTTGGGCTTAGCCATCAGATTCCCTTGGGATACTTCCCTACACTTTTTTTTTTTTTTTTTTGGCCCATTATGTTTACTTCATCAGAAAAATTTGGAAAAATTTCATATTTGCAGGAAAGGCCAGTGAGATTCCACGGTCTAGCTCCTGATCTACCTTCTCTTTCGTTTTGCCACCATGTCCGAGCAATTCAGACTTCTTGCTATTTGAAATGCAACAAGCTTTTCCAAGCTTCCCTCCTTTTATTTCTGCAGTTTGCTCTGTCTTGTTGCTTTGCTTTCTCACTCTGTCTGATGTGTACCCAATCATCTTCCAGAACTGGGCTGGTGAGTCATCCCTCCCTGATGCTTTACAACAATCCCATCTGTCTGCAGCTCCATGCCACTCCCAGCCAGTAAGGTCAGTCACCTCCTCTTTTATGCTCCACACTTGTGCAAACTGCATTCTCCCTCTCGCTGCCCTTTGTTCTCCCTGAGGTTCAAGCACCCTGAAACGTCAGTGTTTGAGTCACAGTTCTGCCTCTGAGCCACGTGACCTTTGGGAAGGTGATGTGTGTGTCTGGCACACTGTAGTATAAGGGAGAGGCAGGTCACAAACGTGATGCCAGTGCTATCACTATCTTCCATTGTGATTTACTTGACTTTGTGGAGGAAGTGTCGAGTAAGATTTTGGTGGAAGGATCCGGTTCTCATTTCCAGATGGCCTGAGTTCAAATCCAAGTTGTGATACTAGCTCATTGAGTTAGTTTGCCTCCCTGTGCCTCTACTGATTTCGTCCTGGGGAGGATTATAATAGTGGTTATCTCACAGGGTCATGGTAAAGTGGACATGGATGAATACATATAAAATGCTTAGAAGTGTGCCTGACAAAAACAGGAGTTCAGCCCCTACGAGGCCTCCCCAGCGAAGACTCTGGAGCACCTGGTTTGCAGTCGTTGTTGCTGGAATCCATCATTGGCCAGTCCCTCTATGGGTCATGCCCTTTCCCTCTCACTGTGGCTTTCCCGTGTCATGTCTCAGGAGTTTGTCCACAAGAAACAAACTGAGCAAATTTCATCCCCCACGGTATCTCCTTCATAGTGCCAAACAAGCACTGGGACACTTTTGTGTTGAGCTGCTTACCAACACAAGTCAGTTTCTTTTTTTTTTTTTTAAAGACTTATTTATTTTATTACAGCCAGATATACAGAGAGGAGGAGAGACAGAGAGGAAGATCTTCCGTCCGATGATTCACTCCCCAAGTGAGCTGCAACAGGCCGGTGCGCGCTGATCCGAAGGAACCAGGAACCTCTTCCAGGTCTCCCACACGGGTGCAGGGTCCCAAAGCCTTGGGCCGTCCTCGACTGCCTTCCCAGGCCAGAGGCAGGGAGCTGGATGGGAAGTGGAACTGCTGGGATAAGAACCGGCGCCCATATGGGATCCCGGGGCGTTCAAGGCGAGGACTTTAGCCGCTAGGCCACGCCGCCAGGCCCAAGTCAGTTTGTTTTTAAAGAGTTATTTGTTTCAGGGCCCAGCATGATAGCTTAGTGGCTAAATGCTCCAGAATCCCATATGGGTGCCAGTTCATTTCCCTTCCAGTTCCCTGCTTGTGGCCTGGGAAAGCAGTTGAGGATGGTCCAGTATGGCATGCTGGTGCTTACAAGTGAAAGATTAGCCAATTGAGCCATTGCACCAACCCTGACCATTTTTAACTTATACTTCTTTTATCCTCTACTCAGTTCCATTGGAACACAAAATTAGTGATTCATATCTTGGCCTAAACATTTTATCTTATTGTATGACCTTGGGCAAGTTATATATTAGTTTTTCAATGCATCCCGAGAAGCAAATGGCGGTTCAAGTGTTTGGGCCCTTATGCACACTCTCATGTGGGAGATTCTGATGAAGTTCCTGACTTCCCAGCATTGGCTGTTGCAGGCATCTGGGGAGTGAACTAGCTGATGGGAGAGTCTCTTTCTGTCTATCTCTCCCCCTCTTTGCTTTTCTCTATCTCTTAATTGTTCTGCTTTGAAGTAGAAGGAAATAAAGAAAAGCATTTTTGGACCCGGTGTGGTGGCCTAGTGGCTGAAGTCCTCACCTTAAACACGCCCCGGGATCCCATATGGGCACCAGTTCTAATCCCAGAGGCCCCACTTCCCATCCACCTCCCTGCTGGTGGCCTGGGAAGCAGTAGAGGACGGCCCAAAGTCTTGGGACCCTACACCCACGTGGGAGAGCTAGAAGAGCTCCTGGCTCCTGGCTTCGGATTGGCTCCGCTCCGGCCGTTGTGGCCACTTGGAGAGTGAATCATCGGACAGAAGCTTCCTTTCTGTATCTCCTCCTCTCTGTATATCTGACTTTGCAATAAAAATTAAAGAATGACAGAGAGAGGTTGGGACAGAGATCTTCCATCTGCCTCTTCCCTCTCCAAAGCGCCACAACTGTCAGAACTGAGCTAATGCAAAGCCAGGAGCTTCTGGTCTCCCACATGAGCACTTGAGTCATCCTCTACTTTTGCAGGCCACTAACGGGGAACTGGATCAGGAGTGGAGCATCTGGGACTTAAATCCATATCTATGTGGGATGCTGGCTCCACAGGCAGAGGGTTAACCTGATACATTATGGTGCCAGACTCTTGAGCTTCTTAAGAAATTCACACGAGGCCCTGCAGAGGAGGTCAGTGCTCGCGTGTTAACCATTATTCGCATACATTCTCATGTCACTCTTCTGCTAAACAATCACATTTTTATCTACTGGTGTTTTAGATTGTTTCGACTAACTTAGCAAGAAAAAAGGAAAAGGGAGGTTCAATTGCATCTTGATCCCATGGACAGTTTTAGATGGGTTCCAGCGTTGCTTGGGCTCTACTACATCCTACATCTTCCATCACCTCATGGAAGAACTCTGGCTTTGCCTGAAGGATATGCCATTAGGAGCTTGGATTTCGGTGGGACGAGGGAGAACAATGGGGTGAACAAGCCAGTGGAGTCTGGAAGGAATTTGTTAAAGCAGATGGCAGCTGTGGGGACAGCAAGTTGTCTGAAAGTAGCTAGAATTGGCTCCCATGGGTCACGTCTGTGATCTCACCTCTACACGGAGGAAGAACCCTTACTTCTTCCTCCTCATCCTCCATCCTTCTTTGTCCTCTCTCCTGAGCTTGCAGTGCTGTGTTTCAGGTCGCCTGCCTCACACACGGATGGACCAAAGCACATCCTTCCATCCTGCTCCACCTGACTCACCTGACACCCCCACCCCCAATTGCCAGCCTGGTTGTGACTTTCTGCTCAGCCCACTGCTTGCCTCTCAACACCATTGTACGTGGCCAGGCTGTCACAGTGTCTAACACCCATGTCTCCACACTGATTCTTGGCAGGTCTGCCTCCCTTGCTCTGCTTTCTGACAGTACACCTTACGATCATCAGGTTAGTCTTGTTATAATTTTTTTAAGATTTATTTATTTTTATTGAAAAGGCAGTTACAGAGAGAGAAGGAGAGACAGAGAGAGATCTTCCATCCACTGATTCACTCCCCATGTGGCCGCAACAGCCAGAGCTGAGCTGGGCTGGGCTGAAGCCAGGAGCCAGGAGTTTATTCCAGGTCTCCCACGTGGGTGCAGGATCCCAAGGCTTTGGGCCATCCTCTACTGCTTTCCCAGGCCACCAGCAGGAAGCTGGATGTGAGGTGGAAGCAGCAGGTATTCAAATTGGTACCCATACATGGTACCAGTTCTATAGGTGGAGAATTGGCCTACAGTGCCAGCCCCCCAGGTTGGATTTTTTTTTAAACCTTAGTGGGAATCCTGTTACAACCTCCTACTAAAAACACCAGTGAGGACATCCCAGTACAAATTAACCTCTTTTTTTTTTTTTATTAATCCAAACATTGTGCTTTGGTTTCAGACTACTTTCTAACCTTGTATAGTGTGCAGACTTTATTCACTGCATCCTTCAGTGGAGCTGACAGCCTCCCTCTTTCCTCCTGCAGCACTCTTGGGCGGGCTGTTCCCTACCCCTTCTCCCCGCTCCGCAGCTCAGCAGGCTCGCACTGGCTCCCCACAGACGGGTCTGACCTCGTCCCTGACCCTCCAGAGGTGTAGACCAACCCTGAAATTCCAGGTGTTATGACACATATCCCTTCTGCCAGCCAGATACCTTTCTAGCCCTAGTTGCTTTAGCCAAGGTCCCAGCCTCCTGAGGGAGACACCAGCAGCTAACTAGCTGGCCAAGGCCCAGAGACACGCAGAATGATTAACTGATGGATTCTTCCCCCTCATCTTTGCTCCGCTGTCCTCATGGGCCCAGCCCTCTCCTGGGCTCCTCTGTGTGGGTTTACTGTGTAGGAAGTCAGTGCCCTTTGTCCTCAGGGGAGGAGGGGGAAGGGAGTGGCTTGACCCTGCCCTCAGGTTGCTGTTCCTGTCTCTGCCTGCCTCCCTTAGGCCCCTCACCCAAGACGTTCAGTTCCTGCCGTTCCTAACCCTGTCCATGTCTGCCACACTCTGTTCCTCCACTGGTCCATTCACTGGTCAAACATGCGGGCATGCCTTTGCCCACTTTTTCTCAGTTCCTTTCCTGCTTTTGTGATCCCACTGGCATTTCGTGCCTTTGCTCTGTTCCCCCTTGGGCCTTCGCACACATCTTCTGGATCTTGCTCTATTTCCTTCATCCTGATAGCTTCCCCAGTCCTCTCTCTAGAGATCTCTCTCTTTTTCCACCCTTTTCTTAAGATTTATTTTTATTTGAAAGGCAGAGCTATGAGAAAGAAAGACAGGCAGATGGCTTTCATCTGTCAGTTCACTCCCCAAATGGCCACAACAGCTGGAGCTGGGCTGGTCCAAAGCTAGGAGTCAGGAGCTTCTTCTAGGTCTCCCACATGGGTACAGGAGCCCATACACTTGGACCATCCTGTGCTGCTTTCCTAGGCCGTTATCACAGAGCTGGATCAGAAGTGGAGCAACTGGGACTTGAACTGGCAGCAATATGGGATGTTTAGCCTGCTGTGCCATAGCACTGCACCCAGAGAGCTCTCTGCAGAGTGCAGCACACCTGTTTCCGCCTCTTCAGTTGAACAGTGATACATGTGGTGTATAGCCCTGGCCGTTCACAAGTGGACTGACCTTGTCTGTGACCTGTACTGGGTCCAGGCAAGCTCTCATATTCAGGTACAAAGCCTCAAATAATGATGAGAATGGAGTTATTGAAGTCCGTCCAGATGGTGGGTTTTAGACTGAACCCTTGGAGAAACAACGTAATGGTTCATCTTCTGGGGAAAGAGCATGGACCAGGGCCCCTTACCAGAGCCATGAGTGACGGGTAAATCAGACAGGGTGGGACCAGGGGAAGTCATCACCTCACTTCCTGTTAGTCAGGATGGCTCCTTGAAGGTGGTGGGTGATCCGCTGCTACCCTTCCCCCAATCCCTGGCTTCCCTCCTTACCAGACCTGTGAGTTCTGTTCTGCCAGCTTTCAGCCCACCTGTTTCCTGTCTCTCCTCCACTTCCACCTTGCTTCCCTGCACTTCCCCCCCGCCCCCGCTACTTTCCTGCTCTCCAGCGCTGGTGGAGTGGTGGAGAACATCCCAGAGACCCCAGCATGATAAACCCGCATGGCTTGCCACCCATCGTCCTGCGGCGGCACTTCCCACTCCTGCATGGCTCTGGGTCTCAGCCACTCCAGTCCTCAGCGCTTCCCAAGCACTGCCCTCCCCACTCCCCTCAGTGAATACCTCATCTTCTCAGAAAAGTAGATTCTGGAGATGAAAACTCCCTCAGTTTCTCCCCTAACCACTTAGAAATTCATTTCCCTACATTTCAGACTGCGAGGTGTTCTTAGCCTGAAGCTAAGCTCTCCCTGTGTAACGTGGAACCCATTGTCTCTCTGCACGCTAAGTGTAAACAAGCTGCAGCCTCCTCCCTTTGAAGGCAGCCATTAACAGCGTTCCGGATGGGAGAGCCAGGAGGCTCTGAGAGTTGAAAAGCTCCCCAAGTGATTCTAGTGTGTGGCAAATTTATTTTTGGGCTTTACTCCAAAATATAAACAACAAAATCCAAATTACAATCATGGCATACAAGGCATTTCGGAAGCTGCCTCCTCCTTCCTTTTCTTCTGTTACCCTGTGCGCTTTGAGCAGCAGCCATACAGAGTTCCCCAAGCCTGCTGGGCTTCTGTCTTCTCTGTACTTCACCTGGGCACTTTGCTCTGCCTGCAGTGCCTTTTCCTGCTTTATAGAAAATGCCCATAAATGTTCCAGTTAGGTGTCATTTCCATAAAACTTTCAAGAATTAAACCTGCCTTTTCAAATCCCCATCCCCCACTCCATGACAAGCACTGTGGTGCTTGAGACTAAGCTCCTGCTTGGGTCACTAGCATCCTGTAGTGGAGTGCCTGGTTCACGTGGCTAATCCACTTCCCATCCATCTTCATGCCAACACATAACCAAGGAAACAGTAGGTAATGGCTCAAGTAGTTGGATCTCTGCCACCCCATGTGCCACCAGTCTCCTGGCTTCAGCCTGGCCCAAGCTGAACTTTGGTAGGCATTTGGGGAAATGACCCAGCTGTTGGAATATCTCTGTTGCTTTGCCTTTCAAATCAGTAAAACTAAATACATTTGAAAGGAAAAGGTATTTTATCCCCCGCCTCCATGCTTTCATGGCCTCTGGGTTTCTGTCTGTGGGAGTACTAACCACATGGTACCACAATTACGCATTTACATGTCTTCTCCACTGCACACCGAAAGGTGTGCAGGAAGCAGGGCCACAGGGATGTCGTTTGGTGGGAACTGGATCTTGGACTCGGGTAAGAACTTAAGGCAGTACCTTAGACTGTGTCCATCCTAAGGTGCGCATTTATTGACAACTGTCATGATCACTTACCCATGTGCCTAACTCAAGTTTCCTATCGCTACTATGTTTAGCCTCCAGGACAGTTTCATCATCTGTAATAGCCTGCTTTGTTTGTGTCTAGCAGACTCTGATGATAAGCACTTAATCCAAGACCTCTCAAGAATGCTCCCAGAACAGTGCCTTACACATGGTGTTTAGGAAATACTTGTATACAAGCATGTACCTTCTTGATCTGCAGGGCTGTTTCCTCACCGGGCCTGTTAACAAATGTTGAGATAGAAACAATGCCAAGCACCTTACTATCTTGGTTGTTTCTTGAATCTTCACAAGAATTCTATGAGATAGATACTAAAATTTTCCCCATTTTATAGAGGTGAAACTATTAATATAACGTCACACAGGTACTAGTTAGAACACTGTAACCCTGACCTTTGGAAGGGGTGTGTGACTCAAGTCACCAGAGTATACCAGGAACGCATTAGACTTCTAATAATGCTCGACTCAAGGAATGCTGCTCCCAAGGGGAGGGGAAACGACTCAAATTCCTGTTGCCCTCCACACTTGATCCCTCTTTCCTATCTCACATTGTCCCGTTTACTTCTAACGGTTATTCAAGATACTTCATAGAGAGATAACTGAGAGCCAGGCAGCAGGCCAGAAACGAGCCATCCATAGAGGACTAGAACATGGTCCCTGCTGCTGGGAGCTTCTAGTTGGGGGTTGCGATAATTACATTACAGTAAGATTGTGAGAGCAAGAGGAGGGTGTGACTCAACTGCCTGGGAGACCTGATTCCACCTTGTGCTGAGCCGGAGTGTGAGACATGAACAGCAGCTGGGGGACCATGATGAAACATGCTGACATCTTTGCGGGGTGGTAAAAGTGTGGGAGTGGCCCAGGACCTGGTCAGGACTTCACGCACAAGGCCAAGAGTTGGATTTATCTGCCATTTCATTGGGTACTAATGTACCCAATGGGTCATAGATGTACTTTGGCTCTGACCTCTTACCTAAGCTACATCCCACCATTTGTGAACACATTCTCTCCAATGGACCCTAAACCCTGTCCATATTCACACCATCCCATCCTGTATGCAAAGCGCTGTTCCAGCAGCTGCTGGAGATAAGAGATTTCAATCTCACTGGGTCCAACAGTTCGCTCTGGTAGGTGTGTGAGTTCCTGGCGGTAGGGGCTGGATGGTGTGGAACAGACAAGTAGATGACCCAGGAGGCAGTCCAGGCAGCTTGAGGACACCTGCACACATCTGCCTGCTCACCTACTGGCCGTGAACCCTGTGCGTGCAGGGTGGGTGTCTGCAGAGCTTATCACACACGGCCTTAGCACATCGTAGGTGGTCCATAAATGTATGACGGATGAATGATGCAAGCCTCATTACAGCCGCCTCAGAAATCCGCACTGTTACTCTTCTGCTTCTGCAATAAAAAAAATCACACTGTACATTTTGGCCCTCAGGACCAGCCACAACCAGCTTCAGTTCCAGGCTTCCCCTTTCACCGCCTGGCAGGCCAGTGAATCACTGTTCTCGCCCGGGGCCACTTGCATTCTCCCACCTCCGTTTCAGGAAATCCTCTTGCATCTCCTAATGCTAGGGCTCATTCAAGTTTATGGGCTCCTAGAGAAGACTTCCACGGCCAGTGGGAGAAAGTCCTCCCGCTAGGACCTCCCAGCCACCCCAGGTGGGCCCCCTAAAGCTCACACACAGCCTGCCTCCCGCCAACCTGTCCCGGGCTCACTCCGGGATGGAAAGAGGGCCCACCGCCCAGGGCCGAGCCCGGGAACTTTTCCCCAAACTCCCAAGCTGAGTCTGTCGTAAACAGATGAGTGGCCGACAGTGAGGCCATCGGAGACTGGACGTCAGGAAAAGGCGGTGTGCTCCCGTGACGAGCCAGGCCGCAGCCACCGACCCAAGCGGGGTGTGAGGTTGGGAGGGAAGGGGTGGGGAGCCGGGCTGGGTGTGCTTCCTGCCCCGGGTCTGGCGGCCCGCCCCTGCCCCCGCCCCTCCGGCCGAGCCGGCGCTGGACGGCCCCTCCTGCCTCGACTGGCCGCCCAATCAGCAAGCGCCCCCCGCCCGGCCCGCCCCTCCCCCGCTGGTGACAGAAAGTCGGCCCAGCAGATGAGGAAGTGGCAGGCAGGCTGGCCCTGGGGACTCCTCTCTGGTCCTGCTCCCTCCGAGCCCTCCATCGCTGTCCGCCTGGCCCGTACTGGTGAGTCTGGACCTGCCAGGGCTCTCCATGTGCCGGCGCCCCCCTGCCTGGCTAGCCTGGCCCAGCCCAGCCCTGCTCTGCCCTGCCCTGCCCTGCCCAGGCTGTGGGCGAGGCTGTTCCTGGGGCGAGTGGGTGGGAGGTCCCAGCTCCCTGGGGCCGGGCCTCACCAGCACCTTCCTTCCCCCGGAACCCCCTGTCTGTGTCCCCGTTTGCTTACACCTAGGCCTCCCTCCACCACCTCCTGAGTTTGCTCCCTTCCCTCCCGTTTCGCTCTCCTTACTCCGTCTCCTTCTCTGGTCTGGCTTTCCTTTCCATCCATCTTAAAGGAAGGCAGGAGGCTGAGTTCCACTAAGGGGACACACCCAGATTTCCCCACGCTCTGGATCTGCAGGGTGCCTGTATGTTGGTGTGTGTGTGTGGTCGTGGGTGCACCTAGGAGGTGGCGGGAGAGATAACCAGCTGGCCAACTCACATGTATCAGAGAGGAAGGAACTTGTGTTGGAGCACATGCCCAAGCCGGCGGGCCCAGATGTGGTGCTGCCTCGGCTGACCTGGGCAGGGAGTGAGGACTGGCAAGGGCTAACAGAGATCCGTGCGTGACCCAGGGCAGGTGCGTATGGGGAGGGTGACCGGGTGTTCCCTCACCTTCCAGTGGCTCACACGTGTGAGTACAACAATGTGTGCCACCTGCAGCGGGCGTGGACCTGCACTTGGGCATGTGCCCTTGCACATGGTAACACCAGGGCCTGAAGGGCAAGTACAGAGTACTGAGTAGGAGCGAGCATGTGCACAGCGGGCTTGAGGCTCCTCGTTGGTCGTTATCTATGGAGGCTGGTCCCCATGGGCTGGCCAAGGCTGTGCCTTCTCTCTGGCTGCATTGCCCTGAGCTCTTGGCAGCTTGCTGTCTGTGGCCTGCCAGCAGGCGGTGTGTGAGCTCTGCTTGTATGCCAGCCATCCGTGTGGGTGTTCATCACGGAGGTGGTGGGGAGACGAGGGCCGGGTGACTGGCAGGTGTGAGTGCAGGGTGTGCATGTGGATTGCAACTCTTGGGGCCTGGCCCTGGTGCGTCTGAAGGAACGTGGGCCGGCAGGGTCATGTGGGGAGGGCCCCTTAGAGGGGGGGGTGTGTATGTGTGTGTGCAAGGGGGGGTGTGTTGCGCCTCTGGTGGGAGGTATCAGAGGTTGGTTCCTTCATTTGGCACTTGCCCAGATTGGTGCCAGGATGGAGGCACACAGGCGCACCTGTTGCTGCCACTGTTGCTGTTCGCCAAAGGAAGGCCTTATCCCGTGTGACTGTCTCAAATCCCAGACTCTCCTGGGTCTGGGCTGAGGCTTTTGTGTCCCTGAGCCCTCCCCCAACATTCCTTAGGCTCTGAGGGGGAGGGGGCCTAGCCTATCAGGACCCCTCCCTGAGGGAGGGGAGGATTCCTGAGACCTCCCCCACGCCCCCACCTCCTCACATGCCACTGGCTTCCCTGCCCCTCCCTGCAGGGAAGGGTGCTTGTACCCAGTTCGGAAGTAGGGCAAACTAAGAATTTATGACTGTTTCAGGGGAGGATACAGGGAGTGGATTTTCAGCAATTCCTGGGGCCGAAGCTGGGGCTAGGATTGGGATCTGGGCTGGGGCTGGGACCAGAGGGGATTTCCGAAGCGCTCAGGACTTTTGTCCTTTTAGTTCTGGTCCACGGTGGGTGGGCGGTTGGTGAGGCTGGGGTTTTACTTGGCTTTCCCAATCCTGGTGGGTCCTGCTCCCCAGGCACTGACCTGTGGCCTGGACCCACCCTCCACCCCATGCCCAACACGGCGGAGGCGGGCAGAGGGCGGGGCTGCTGCCAGATCTAGTCAGACAGGTGGAGCCGCCGGGGCAGGAGTCTCAAAGAGGAGAGCTCTAGGAGAGGAAGGGCTGTGTGACCAAGAGTGCTGGAGAGGAGGAGAGGAAAGGCTGGAGGTGAGCGCTCGCCTGCTAGGGGAGGGCGGAGGAAGAGGCCCTGGGAGAGGAGCGGCCCAGCCGGGGAGAGGAGGAATCAAAGGCCTAGAAGGTTCTGGAAGGGGCTGGAGGGACCCCGGAGATGAGAGTCCCGGCAGGCAGGCAGGCAGGCAGGGAGGCAGGCGGCATGCGGAGGAAACCTGGGGAGCTGGGACTGTCAGGAAGGAAGCAGAGGGGAGAAGGTGCAGGAGGGAATCCCTGGAGGAAGAAAAATGCTGGGGGCTGGGGTGGTGGTGAGAGACTTGGGCTGGGAAGGGAGAGGAGGTTATAGTTTTAGCGAAGAGCTCTCCGCTGGAGGTGAAATTCCAGGAAGAGAGTTCTCTTGTGGTGAAAGAGGGGAAGGCAGGAGCTAAGACTCTGGAGAGGAGAGGCTGAGGTGTGGAGAGGAAGGACCAGTCCTCCGGCAGGCCCAGGTGCTCACAGCAGATGCCCCATCAGGCCCTCCTGCTGCCTCCTGCCTCTGCCCCCAGCCATGCCTGCTTCTTCCTCTGTCCTTTTTGCCGTGAGGTGTCAGCAGACGGCCTGTCTGCATCTGGGTCTTTTCTTGGAGGGTCAGGAATGGGATAGGGATGTGTGTGCCATAGGCCTTGTCTGACGTCCACCCTCCGCATGTCCCCAGAGCCCTTAGCCAGGATGGAGGCTCTTACGAACTTGTACCAAGAGATGATGAAGAACGCAGGTAAGATGCTGTCCCCCAGCTCCCTCCTCCCTCCTGCCCTCAGAACCCCGGTCACGGGCTGCCTCCCAGTGCACAGACCCTATGAACCCATTGACCCTTTGTGAGCTAATCTCATGTTTGAAAACCCGGTGAGTCTTTGGACCCAGTAACCCTTCCTGTCTCCTTCGGCCCTTCTTCACAGATCCCCGGATGCAGGGCTACCCTCTGATGGGGTCCCCTGTGCTGATGACCTCCATTCTCCTCACCTACGTATACTTCGTCCTTTCCTTGGGCCTCGCATCATGGCCAATCGCAAGCCCTTCCAGTTGCGTGGCTTCATGATTGTCTACAACTTCTCCCTGGTGGCGCTCTCCCTCTACATCGTCTACGAGGTGGGCCTGGGACCCGGAGGTGGCAGCTCCCACCAGCAGAATCAAGGCGTGGGCTGTGAGGACCAGGGAGTCGTACAGCTGTCCGTCAGCTGGAGAGGGGAGGGCATGCTGGAAGAGGGACTCCTTGGGGGTCTAATCTTCGTGCTTTCCTAGTCCTAATGTCTGTTGGCTGAGTACCTACACCTGGCGCTGTGACCCTGTGGACTATTCTAACAGTCCCGAGGCGCTTAGAGTAAGTAAGGGTTGAGACTAGATTGTAAGCAGCCCCGGGGCGTGGAGGGAAAGTTTGGGTGGGATGGGAGCTCCTGGCTCAGATTGGGGAGAACTCGCAAGAGACGTGTAGGGGATCCTAAGGCTGCCTGACTTCTTGCAGATGGTTCGAGTGGCCTGGCTTTTCCTCTTCTCCAAGTTCATTGAGCTGATAGACACGGTGAGTAGTTAGATGTGAGCACAGTAGGGGCACGCAGGCAGAGAGAGGCCCTCGCTCCGATTCATGTTCCCCCACTCTTCTCCCAGGTGATCTTCATCCTCCGGAAGAAGGACGGGCAGGTGACCTTCCTCCATGTCTTCCATCACTCCGTGCTGCCCTGGAGCTGGTGGTGGGGGGTGAAGGTGGCCCCAGGTAAGTGGTCAAGAGGGGAAGAGGGGGTGGGCAAAGGCAGCTGAGGTTGCATGCTCAAGACCCTTCCTGTCGTCCACTCACAGGAGGCATGGGCTCTTTCCATGCTATGATCAACTCCTCCGTGCATGTTGTCATGTACCTGTACTACGGATTGTCCGCCCTCGGCCCTGTGGCTCAGCCCTACCTTTGGTGGAAAAAGCATATGACAGCCATTCAGCTGGTAAGAAGCCTGGACTGTAGCACCCCTCCCCGCGCTAGTCTGGTTCCCGCGGTTCTCCAAAGGAGTCTCACCTCTGATCCCATCCCTCCGCACTCAGTGTTCGTCTCCGCCGCCCCCTTCTCCCTCCAGTTCCCTCAGTGTCCTCTGCCCTTATTTTCTCCTAGATCCAGTTTGTCCTGGTCTCGCTGCATATCTCCCAGTACTACTTCATGCCCAGCTGCAACTACCAGTACCCAATCATCATCCACCTCATCTGGATGTATGGCACCATCTTCTTCGTGCTCTTTTCCAACTTTTGGTACCAGTCTTACACCAAGGGCAAGCGGCTGCCCCGTGCACTTCAGCAGAATGGAGCTCCAGCTATTGCCAAGGTCAAGGCCAATTGAGAAACATGGCCTAGATAGGCGCCCACCAAAGTGCCTCCGGACTGCACCTTGGGCAGCACTGACAGTGTCCTTCCCACCTACGTCTGTGACCAGGACTGAGCAGGGGACTACCCTGCCCCTCGCCACAGCTGGTCTGCAGGGACCGCTGTCTCCAATCCTCACCCACTCCTCCAGGCCAGCTCCAGGAAGGTGGCATTGCCCTTTGCCATGCCAGAGCCGGGGGAGCTCAAAGGGCTGGACACTTACCTCCCTGCCTTAAATGTGGGAGAGGAGCACTCAGGGCTGGCCCTCACCAGGGCCTGGTGGCCTTTTTCCTCACACTGAAGAGGTCAGCAATAATCTGTCGCTGTGGACCCCAGGCTCCCTCCTCCACTCCACACTGAAGCAGGAGCTTCTGGCCAAAGGTCATGGTGAATGGGGAGCCTGGGCAGGCAGCCCGGGGAGGCTGCTTACTCACTAGTGTCTTAATTAATTAAAAGTGACAGAGGAAACCACTAAGGCTGTGTGTGCATGTGTGATGGAGGTGGGGTACGCGGCCGGGAGACAGTGAGGTCAGGGCTCCCCTGTCCACCCCTGGGACAGCTGCTAGGAAAGAAAGCATGCAAGAAGAAAGGAAGACATGACTTTATTAAAAAAGTAAAAAAAAAAAAAAAAACAGGTGCTGGGTGGGGCCTTAACGAATGCCTTGGTGGATGAGGCTGCTTTTCGACGCGCTAGCTTTTTCCCGCTCCCGCCTCCGTGCAGGGTCCAACTCAAAGCAGCGCCACAGCCGTAGAGTCTCATCTGCTGCTGCTGATGCCACTGTGGCCCCATCCGGGCTCATGGTCAGACTCAGGACGCGGGCTGTGTGACCTGTGGCAAGTGAGGAAAATGCATGTGAATGTCACATCCTTAGCATTCCAACTTAGATGACACTGAACTCATATGCCATAAAAGTATCCTTTGGAAGTCTATAAAGTGTACAGTTTAGTGGTTCTTGTTCACAATTCCCTAATTCCAGCATATTTCCATCACTCCCCGTTACCCCTCCCCTCCAGCCCCTGGCAGCCATGAACCCAATTTGTCTGAGTTTGCCTCTTGGACACTTCAAAAAATGTAGTCACTCAGTATGTGGCCTGCCTTTGATTGAGCCACCTACCTTTGAGCTCAGCCACCTTGGCCATGGTTGGGTACTTCCAAATAACCAGCTGGTTCTGGGCAAAGCCGTGGCCGGAGATGAGCTCCTTGTAGTGGGAAGACCAGAGGATGGAGCACACCTGTGGAGAAGGGACAGCACGGGCATGACATCTTCAGCCAAGGCTACTCAAATGAGAACACAATCCATTAAAGTGTTGGGCACTCTGCCAGGTGCCACAGACTAGGCTTGAATGATCGCAGTCCTTGGAGAGGATCAATCTTCATTTTACAGATGAGGAATCCATCAGAAGGAAGTTCAACAAGCTGCCCCAGGGCACAAGCAAGTGAAGTTAGCAGGAAACAGCCAGTTTAAATGTGGGCCATCTGTTCCTCGAGCCCAGGTCTAGAGCGTGCTGTCTCTGGAGGCGGGCAAGCAGAGGAAAGCCAAGTGGGGGAAGGGAAGGCTGCCAGCCTTCTAATGATGTGGATGATGGGGAGCCATTACAGGTTTCAGGAGGGTAACAGACAACGGTGCAGATGCACAGGAGTGTTGACTGGCTACCAGGGAGGAAGCAGCTCTTATGGGGCCACAGCTGGAGGGATGAGGATGATGGAAATGATATTCCAAGGTAAAACTGAGCAATAAAGTCTGGTGGTAAGGAAGATACTAGGAAGCTCTAGATTTATGAGTTTGTCTTTCCATTACAAAGCAATGAAAGAGGAAGAGAAACATGTTTCGGGAGGCAGGGGGAAGTGACTAGTGTAATTTGGGACAGACTGAAGTGATGTGGGAGCTTCAGGACTCAGGGTTGTAGATATACCATGAACTGGAAGGAAATGAAATTTGAGAGCCATGAAGTCCAGAGCTGCCCACAGGGGACACACAGTTAGCACAGGCGGGAAGATTACCTGGGAATGGGCATCCACAGCATTCAGACAGGCCCCCGAGCACACGTTCCAGATGCGAATGTGTCGATCGCTGGTGCCCCCTCCTGTTGCCAGGATATTGGATTGCCAGGGACACCAAGCTACAGCCTAGGAAGGATAAAGCTGGGGTCAGCAAGTACTAGAGCTTAGCACGATGACAATGAATCAGAGAGGTCCCTGTGGACCCAGGCCCAGTCCATCATCCGCTCTCCGCACCAGGTCTCAAATCAGAGCCGGCAGACTTGGCACCCCGAGCCCCAGCTCTCACCTTGACAGCCCCTTGATGCTGAGTGAATGTCTGCAGCGGAGCCCAGCCAGCCTCTCCAGGGGCACTGGGCCACACGTTCACCACGTTATCGTTGCCACCACTAGCCAAATGTCGTCCATCTGGGGCCCAGCGCAGCCCACACACTTCCTGGCTGTGACCACTCAGTGTGGCCACATGGTGTTCTGCTACCCGAACATCATGGTGGTGTATATGGCCGGAGCGTGAGCCACTAGAGGAGGAAGGAGGGAATCAGGATTATGGCATTACAAAAGGCAAGGCAGCCAGAGCGGCTTCTCTTCAGGGATGTACGTGGGGTGTTCAAATATTTCAAGGAAAATGCATATTACCAAACACTGGATATGGATTTCAAATGGGAGTGGGGATGGGGAGGACACCCAACTAACTTCAATATTTGAATTCCACTCTTCTATAAACTATTGAAAAAGCTCCCCCTCCAAAAAAAAAGAAAAAAGAAAAAGCCCACCTACCTGGAGAGGATATAGCTGTTCCAACTCAAGGCGCCCACACGGGAAGAGTGACTAGTCATGTTCCGGAGTCGTTTCTGCTGCTGCACATCCCAGAGCTGGAGAGACCATAAGGGTTAGAGATGGAGCCGGGTGTACCCCGGGGGCCTGGAGAGCCGGTGCGGGCCCCCAGCCTCACCTGCACCTCGGCACTGCTGGTACCCACAGCCAGGTAGTTGCCTTCCTTGATCCAGGCCACAGAGGACACGTAGTCTCCAGGCTGCTCCATTTGCAACAGTTGCAGGATATCACCAGAGCTTGCACTCCACAAGTAAACGCTGTTGTCCAGGGCTACCGCCAGGACATTCCCTGAGCTCCAGTCCATCAGATTCAGGTCTGCCAAGAGGCACAGGGGAAGAACATGAGCTTGCCGAGCTTGCCTGGCCCCCTTTCTCCATGCATGGGGCAAGGGTGGGGCTGCACTTACAGTAGTCATTCCGGATTTCGGGGGCATCCAGGATTCGGTCTGGTAGGGAAGGAATGTAGCGGCAGGTCTTCCGGCTAGAGCCAGGTGTGGCCTTCTGGCTGTACAGCACTTTCAGTCTGTTCTGGTAACCTGTGGCAACCAAATAGGTGTAGACGCTGGGGCAACTGATACCTTCCAGGCCCTCAGCTCAGGCTGGTTGGAACAGGCAGGCATGGCGCTCACACCTCCTCCATGATCCTGGCAATGGGCAACACCTCCTTCCAAGGACCAACGACAGCGGGTCTCACCTTCTGGGGCATTCTGTGGTTTGCCACTGAGCCGAAGGATCTTGGCTTCCTCCACATCAAAACCGTTCAGGTTCAGAGCCCAGGCCTTCTGATGCTCCTGGCGGATATGGGGGTGGCGGGGGAGGCACAATGGTTACCACCCCAAGCGCACGGGCAGGTGTGTGTGTCTGTGTGGGAGAGGCGGAGGTGGTTGTCCCCAGCCCCCTGCCGGATGCATACCTTCTTGGTGGGTGTCTGGCTGTTCTCAGGCTGATTCTCCTTGCTCAGGAGGAAGCTGGCCACCTCCATCTGGGAGGCACTGCGCTGGGGGATATAGCGGTCACCGCCCGGTTTGCTAGGGGTGGTCTGCGTCTTGGAATTAGACTTCCCTGAGGCGGGGACAGAGAAGCCAGAGCGTCTGCCCGGGCGGCCCCTGAAGGAAAGGGGCTGATTGCTCAGGATCAACCCCAGTCCCTCCCGGGGTCCCGCCCCGCCCCACTGACCAGGAGTGCGACCCGGGGTGCGACCGGCGCTGTGGGATCGGTTGGCTGCCCGCATGGGTGATGGGGTCGGTCCCGCCGTTTCCTTCGCCTTGCGTTGCCAGCGCGCAGGGGGTGCATTGGGGATGGGTGCGTCCAGCTGCAGCAGCGAGTGTAGGTCACTCTCGAACACGAACTGCGACATGGCAGCGCCGCGAGGGGCAGGGGGTCCTTGGAGTTGGTACCAGCCGAGCCTACGGGGAAAGAAACGACCGACCGTGCTCCAGGGATGATGCGGAGCTCCCTCGTTCCCGGCAGGCCATCAGGGCCCGGGTCCACGGCAGTTGCCCGCGGCTTGTGGGCCGCCCGGGCCGCCACCCCTCACCCCCTACCGGCTTGTCCCACCAGGTCTCTCACCGTGAGCCGGGAACAGATTCCAATCCCAGACCGGCTTCTGCACGCCTGGGCTACGCTTCTTAAACTCTCCGCTCTGAGCGCTCATTGGCTCTTTTAAAACCCAACCAACCGTCGCAACCGTCCCCTAGCCCATTGGTAGCTGCGGCTCAAGGGGCGGGCCTTCCGGAATACGTCACCGGTCTCACGAGAGTGTGTGTAGCTGAAGAGGGTGATTGATGCGAAGGGTGGGAGACCGTGGTTTAAATCCCATCCCAGAGGCGTGGCGTTCCCGACTCGCTTCCATTAGCAACTGGGCGAGTCCTCGCCACTGCCCATCGGGAGGCTCTGGCGGCGGGGAAAGGGTGGGGCGCGGGAGGCAGCCGGCTACCGGCTAGGAACCCTGCTGGAAAGGCAGGCGTGCCCTGTTGCTCTCTGGAAGAGAAATGAGTTCCTTTAGGTCAAGAACCGGGGTCATTTCTCTGGTCCTCACTTAGTTCCAACTTTGGATCCCCACCCTCTCTTGCAATGACCATCAGGGTAGCTCCGGAGCCCCCCACCCCTAAACATACACACACACACACACACATTAGAACAACAAGGAAAGCTTGGAACCAGACAGGAAACGGTCAGCGTGGACTCACACATGCCTTACTAGGCAGGACACAAAGATTAGTTACTCCTCACTAAGGTACTGAAGATTTCTCTGCACACCCCTCCTAAAACTGTTCTGCACTTCAACTGTTGACATATGTCTTGTTAGAGTTATAAGCCAGTTTAGACTACCCTAAAATCTGCTAAGTTCAGCAAAATTATGCTTCAGCACTATAAACTGCTGAATGCTAAAATGAAAATAGACACGAGACAGCTGAATACTACCCTATAGCCATTTTAAGGTGTTATAGCAGCTGGTTCTGTGTATAAACTAAAATTAAAATGTCAATGAAGTAATCACAGGATATGGTTAAGAACTTGCATTTTTTTTTAAAGATTTATTCATTTTATTACAGCCAGATATACAGTGAGGAGGAGAGACAGAGAGGAAGATCTTCTGTCCGATGATTCACTCCCCAAGTGAGCCACAACGGCCGGTGCTGTGCCGATCCAAAGCCGAGAACCTGGAGCCTCTTCTGGGTCTCTCATGCGGGTGCAGTGTCCCAAAGCCTTGGGCCGTCCTCGACTGCATTCCCAGGCCACAGGCAGGGAGCTGGATGGGAAGTGGAGCCACCGGGATTAGAACAGGTGTCCATATGGGATCCCGGGGCGTTCAGGACGAGGACTTTAGCTGCTAGGCCACGCTGCAGGGCCCAAGAACTTGCATTTTTTAACATATCTGTTACTCAATATCATGTCAATTAATTCCATAATGTTGTAAATTGTTATTGGTGTTATGTTGTGGATTTTAATTGATTGGGATGATATTCTGCCAGCTCTGCCTTCAGACCAGAGATGGTCTCCCCAAGAAATCATTGAATTTATCTGGACAATAAGATGCTGGACTCTGCTTGTGATGAAAGAATATTGACTGAATTTGAACTGTAATACTGCACCAAGGTGGAGGAATCATCATGGGGGGAGGGTACGGGGAGGGGTTGAGGGAATCCCAGAGCCTATGTGACAGTGTCACATAATGCAATGTAATCAATTAAAAATATTTAATATATAATATATGTATACATATAAAGAACCAGGGTCAGGATTCAAACCTGCCCATTTACTTGGAAGGTTAAATCAGACTAACAACTTATGGGCGTTGTCTGTTACCCTCAGGAGGCTTTAGCACTGTCAGGAATCCATTATGGCGCCCTCCTAGGGGCAGCTGCACCCTTAAAAAATAAGATTTACCTATTTTTATTGGGAAAGTCAGATACATAGAGAGGAGGAGAGACAGAGAGGAAGATCCTCCTTCTGATGATTCACTCCCCAAGTGACCCCAACGGCTGGAGCTGAGCCGATCTGAAATCAGGAGCCAGGAGCTCTTCCAGGTATCCCACAAGGGTGCAGAATCCCAAGTATTCGACTGCTTTCCAAGGCCACAAGCAGGGAGCTGGATGGGAAGTGGACCACCGGGAATAGAACCGGTGCCTGTATGAGATTCCGGCGTGTTCAAGGCGAGAGGACTTTAGTCCCTAGGCCTCTGTGCTGGACCCCCATACCTGTATTTTACATGCAGAGTAACCTTGGCCCAGGGGAGGGATTAGCTTGAGGTCATAGGAAGAAATTGTCAGGAATCCAGGTCTGATTCCCCTTCACTCCCATGACAGAATGACTTGAATGGATTGTGGGACTGTGTGGACAGCTGAGGCAGCCATGATAGAAACAGTGATGGGTTTACATACCACCTGCTAACTACTGTGTTAAATCAGTTTGCTCATGTTATTGAGTTCAACCCTTAATCAAATCAGGTACTCTGCCATCATTTGACAGGAAAATAAGCTGCATCAGAATGAGATCAGAAACTTGTTCAAAGACACACAGCCACTAAGTAAATGTGGAGATAGGATTCAATTTGACTATCCCCATGAATCGTAGCAATATGCTGGTCCTGAGAAAAATCAGAACTTTAATCATTACCCTGACATGTACCCTGGTGATGATAGAGAAATTGTGGGACTCTTAGCCCATACTTGGTGTTAGCATTCTTGACTCAATTATTCATAGTTTAGATAACGATGAGTTGATGTCTTGGGGTGGGAAGTGAGGACCCCTGAGCCCCAGAAAACAGAAGATTCTCTAGGATGAGGGTGGTTAGGCTTAAATGTTAAGCTAAAGAATTTGGACTTCATCGCTGCCTACAAACCTGAGAGGGCCTCCCAAAGAGGCCGATGAACTTGAACTGGACAAGTGGGATGCTGGACTCTGTATGGTGTAAACCTTTAATTAGGGAATCTCAACGGAACTTGAGCTGTGGTTATGCATCAAGGTGAAGGAATTTATGATGGGGGAAGGGTTTGGGGTGAAGGGGGGGGGGGAAATCCCAGTACCTATGAATTTGTGTCATATAATACAATGTAATTAATGAATAAATGAATATTAAAGAAAAAAATAAAAAAAAAAAAAAAGAATTTGGACTTCATGTGCAAGGCATTGCATTGTGGAACCAGTAGGGAAGGGCCTGAACAAAATAAATCGTGGGGCATAGCTACCATTTACAACTTCCAGACTTTGGGTATTGTAGGGAAGAATAAGGGCAAGCTCTGCATTTAAAGATAAAAGAGGGGCTGACACCACTGTGACACCAGCGTTCCATGTGGGCACGGGTTTGAATCCTGGCTGCTCCACTTCATATCCAGACCCCTGTTTATGGCTTGGGAAAGTAGCAGAGGATGGCCCATCAAAGACTCAGGTCTCTGCCCCAGGTAGCAGACCCAGAAGAAGCTGCTGGCTTTGGACTAGCTCAGCTCCAGCCACAACAATTGTTTGGGGCGGGAGGGGGGGAGGTGGAACCATCAGAGGGATCCCAGTACATGCAAGGCGAGGACTTTATTCACTAGGCTACTGTGCTGGACACTCAAATAAATTTTCTTTTTTGGGCCCGGCGGCATGGCCTAGCAGCTAAAGTCCTCGCCTTGAACGCGCCGGGATCCCATATGGGCGCCGGTTCTAATCCCGGCGGCTCCACTTCCCATCCAGCTCCCTGCTTGTGGCCTGGGAAAGCAGTCGAGGACGGCCCAATGCTTTGGGACCCTGCACCCGTGTGGGAGACCCGGAAGAGGTTCCTGGTTCCTGGCTTCGGATCGGCACAGCACCGGCCTTTGTGGCTCATTTGGGGAGTGAATCATCGGACGGAAGATCTTCCTCTCTGTCTCTCCTCCTCTCTGTATATCTGACTTTGTAATAAAATAAATACATCTTTAAAAAATTTTTTTCTTTTTCTTTTGTTTTAGATTTATTTTACTGTATATCTGACTTTGTAATAAAATAAATACATCTTTAAAAAATTTTTTTCTTTTTCTTTTGTTTTAGATTTATTTTATTTTTATTGGAAAGATACACAGAGAGGAGGAGAGACAGAGAGGAAAGATCTCCCTAAGTGCCTGCAATGGCTGGAGTTGAGCCAATAGGAGCCAAGAGCTTTTTCTGGATCTCCCACGTGGGTGCAGAGTCCCAAGTCTTTGGGCCGTCCTCGACTGCTTTCCCAGGCCACAAACAGGGAGCTGGATGGGAAGTGGGGCTGCTGGGATTAGAACAGGTGTCCATATGGGATCCAGGCGTATGCAAGGTGAGGACCTTAACGGGTAGGCTACTGCGCCGGGTCCTCAAATAACTTTTCTTTTAAAAACTGTTTTTCAAAGAATGAAGGCAGTCCATAGTGAAGACATGAACATGAATTGTGAAGTGGGAGGAACTCTACATCGTAGAAAGTGGTTAAGATGAGAACAGAAAGATTAGATTTTACTGTTGAAAAACAAATCATAGGTGACTCTGGAGGAAGCAAAATCAGGAAAGGGGTGTGAGATCTATTTGGAGGGACAGGGGGAGTGTCGCGGCTAGCTGAGCCGGCACAGTAGGCACGGCGAATGTCCGAGCGAAAATCACCGACACACGGAGACCGTGATGGTGTTAGAAGTGCTGGGAGCCGTCTCCCCTAAACCTCTTTATTACCATATTATATCCTCTTCCCCCCAAGCCCATTAACAGGACAATAGGACGCCAATGAGTCTGCAAAGGCCAGATGCTACTACCGTAGGCCCGATTCCTGAATGCTCAGCTAAAGGAATGTAAATCAGCTCCTCAGCCCGCAATAGGAGAGTGTGCAGCCCCAAGAGCACAGCCCTCACATAGCCCAGCCTTTGGCCTCTGTCTTATCTCGCTAGGGCTGCTAGAATTAAGCACCATCAATTGGATGGCTTAAATGACAAAGTGTGTTGTCTCACAGTTCTGGGGTCTAGAAATGTCAGATGGAAGTGTCAGCAGGGTTGGCTTCTTCTGAGGACTGTGAGAAGAATGTATTCCATACTACTTCTAATTTCTAGTGGCTTCTTGGTAATCTTTGGCATTCCAGGCTTTTAGAAATATTATAGTGTCCACCTCAGCTATATGTTTGCAGCGAAAAACTGGACAAGGGGAAACTCTAAGATGGACTATGTCAATCAGTGGACTCTGCACCAGCCTCATCGTACCTGGATTGTTGCTGATGACATGTTGGAGCTTCTGATTGATCGAGATGATGCTCTGCTGGCTCTGCCCTCAAACCTGAGAGGGCCTCCCTAAGAGGCCGTTGAACTTGACTGGACAAGTGGGATGCTGGACTCTGTATGGTGTGAGCTTTTAATTAGGGAATCTCAACGGAACTTGAGCTGTGGTTATGCATCAAGGTGAAGGAACTCACCATGGGGGAGGGTTTGGGGTGAAAGGGGGAGAATCCCAGTACCTATGAAATTGTGTCATGTAATGCAATGTAATTAATGAATAAATGAATAGAAAAAAAAAAAGAAATATTATAGTGTCTGCCTTCATCTTCACTTGGCTCCCTGTGTTTATCTGTATACAAATCTCCCTTTTAATTAATTAGTTAATTTTAAAGAATTGTTTAGTTTAGGCCCTGGCATGGTAGCCCACAGGCTAATGCCCTCGCCTTGCATGTGCTGCGATCCCATATGGGAGCCGGTTTGTGTTCCGGCTGCTTCATTACCCATCCAGCTCCCTGTTTGTGGCCTGGGAAAGCAGTGGAGGATGGCCCAAAGCCTTGGGAAGCTGCACTTGCATGGGAGACCTGGAAGAAGCTCCTGGCTCCTAGTATCAGACTGTAGTGAGGTAGGCAGTTCAGGTTTAGGCAGTGGTTCAGGTTTAGGAGCTTGGAAACCACTCTCCTACCACCACCTAAGTGTTCCCTCCTGCCTGCCTGTGATGGTCACCTATCCTCACCTGGAACCTCAGAGGGGGCGGGATTGCCCCTCACAATCCCTACCCCCTATAAAGGCCCATGATCCGGAATGGCTCTCTCTATTGATCCTGTGCCTCCATGGTTCAGGCGCTCTCGACTCTTGACCTCCCCAGTACCTGCTTGCTCTCCGGCTTCCCAAGGACAGGCTGAGGACAGGTATCCCCTGAGCATGGCCCTGTATTCTGTATTCCTCACCCTCTGCTCACTGCTTAGGCGGGACAATGAAGACAGCATTACTAAGATGCTTTGTATTTCTAATGTGTGTACTTTCGAGAGTTTCAGGAGAGGTGAAGCCTATCAGTGATGGAATGTGGGCAGAGAAGCCAGGGAAAGGTGAATATCTGCACCTTTGTAAGTGTGCCCAGGTTATTCGTTGCGTGTCTCTTAGGATAACTTATGTTGTTGGGGAAGCTGGGACATAGGTCTTCAGTTTAACGGATGAACTTCAGGGTAATGACCATTTGTTCCTCTTTGGGTTTCGATTGACTGGATTGCTGTTTGCAATCTCCCTTTTTGTAAGAATCCCAGTCATATTGGATTAGGGTCCATGACTTTATGTTAAATTGTACCTACAATGAGTGAGCTATTTTCAAATAAAGTCACATTTAAGTTGTTAAGATGTCAGCTTATGAATTTGCTGGGGTTGGGGGAGATTAAACTCAACATATAATATCCTGTTGGTGGAATCCAAAATAAAACCAGATCCTGGGGAATGCATTAATAAAGATCACGCAAATCAGTCTTGCAGAGCCCTGGGCAAGGTGAAGGTCTGGATGGGCAAATGGGTAACTTTGAGTATTCTTGCTTTCCATAAGTCCTCATAAGTCCTTCTTCAGGCCATGTTAGAGTCTAATTCTGCTCCTGGGGACTCAAGACCAGAGTGAAAGGAAAAGAAACTTGAGCTCCGTATTTTCCTGGCTCCCTCCCCATCCCCCCAGGTTGGGTGTATCCCTTAGCAATGGCCACAGCTCCTGCAAAGAACCTTCTTTTATAGCCATTTTCTTCAGCTCTGGTTACTGCTTCATTCCCCCATCCCCTGACTTCTAGGAGTACTGCCCGATTCCTATGGTTAGTTACCAGAAAGGGCACTGCTGTGTTCCTGGGTAATTTTGCTTTATCTTGCCCTCCTCTTTGTAAATATGGCCCTCCTAAATAAGTGTTCATTCCATTACACAGTACCACGTACTTTTGCCAGGACCGTGACTGATACGGTGGGTATGTTTGGAGCCAGAAAAAAAAAAAAAAATCACTCTACCTGTTTCAGAATTTGAATGGAATCTATAACTAGGATGGTCTAAGAATGTTTACTGCTATCTATGTGTGGCTTAGAGGGGAAGAGAAATTAGCATGGGTTGGGCCTGGTGCGATAGCGTACTGGTTAAGGTCCTCGCCTTGAACGATCTGGAATCCCATATAGGTGCCAGTTCTAATCCCAGCAGCTCCACTTCCCACCCAGCTCCCTGCTTGTGGCCTGGGAAAGCAGTTGAGGACGGCCCAAAGCCTTGGGACCCTGCACCACGTGGGAGACCCAGAAGAGCTCTTGGCTCCTGGCTTCAGATTGGCGCAGCACCGGCCATTGCGCTCACTTGGGGAGTGAATCATCGGACAGAAGATCTTCCTCTATGTCTCTCCTCTCCTCTCTGTATATCTAACTTTCCAATAAAATAAATAAATCTCTAAAAAAAATAAAAATAAAAAAAAGAAGCAACAGCAGCAAAAGGATCCTCAAAGTGTAAAATATTAAAAAAGAAAGAAAAAAAGAAAGAAATTGGCATGGATTAAAATAACATAGCCCGGAAAGATTTCATTTATTTAGAAAACATTTATTGAGGATCAACTGTCATGTAGCAAACACTACTCTAGGTCCTGGGGGAAAAGGACAAGTAAATCATGACCCTGGCCTCAAGGAGTTCACGATCTAGTAGTGGGAGACAAATGTGTTAACAAGTTACTCGTATGACACATCACAGGACCAAAGCAGAAAGCTTAGGCCAGAGGTAAGGACTTCAGAATGGTTAGCATTTAGTAAGGACAATGAATAGATAGGATTAGAGCCTGGGTGAAGAATGGAATTGCAAAGGGCTGTAATAATTAAGGGATGACAGAATAAGAAAGTAGGAAAGCACAACAACAATAGTTTAAGTATTAAACTAAGTATAAACTAAGTATTAAACTAAGTATACACTTTACTATGTCCCAGGCACTGTGCCTTCCTCAGATGACCTCAATCCTTCTCACAGTTCAGTGGGTACTGTTATCATCCATGCTATATGTAAGGAGTTATTCCAACATCCTTCCCTGGACCCGGCGCCATTCCTTCTTCCTCACAGCTCACGAAGTTCGCGCCGGTCCAGCCGTCCGCCAATCAGATGTAACCTGGCATTCCACCTGAGAATCCCACCCCAATCTTCCAGCCCCCTCCCCAACTCCGCCCACTCGCCAATCATCCCTAGGCATTCACCTGCAGGCACCAATCCCCTGGGGGCCTGGCCTCAATCCCTTCCAATCCTTACCCCCTACACCTGGAAGACAAAAAGGCCTCCCTACCCCAGGTGCGGCTCGCTCTCTTATCCCTCCTTCTCTGGTCTCTGTCTCTCTGCTCTCTCTCTCTCTCTCTGGTCTCTCCCCTCTTTTTCTCTTATCTCCTCTTTCTCTCCCCCTCTCTGTCCTCTCTCTCTTCTCTCCCCTTTTTCCTCCTGATTTTCACCACCTCTACCCTGTTCCTGCCCCGTTGGAATAAACCTCCTAAGATACCTCGTTGCGTCTGGCGTGTTTCAGCTCACGGTAAAGAACCAGGTTGTGGGAATTAGCTGCGCGTAATAATATTGTAATATCGTAATATCCTATGAACTAGAACTCTCCCAAACTTTTTAAATAACTAACACTATATGGATGAGGAAACCAAGGCACAAAGACATTATTTGCTCAAATTTGCACAGCTGGCAAAGTGAAAAACAGGAATTGAACCTAGTTCTGACTCCAGAGTTTATTTTCCTAACTACTGTTGTAGTCAGAGAGGCAGGAATGGAGCCAGGAGAGATTTTCTGGTTATGGAAGCCAAAATGGGAGAGAACCTAAAGGAGAAATGAGTAGTCAGCCATATCAAAGGGCAGAGAGAGAAAGGGAGGTGGGGTGTGGTGGGGGGAAATTGATGATTAACAGGATTCTATTAGATTTGCAATTAGACGCTTTAAGGTGAACTTTGCCTGGGCAATTTTGTGAGCAAAAGAGCAGCAGGAGAACTCATTGACTTAATCTGAAGAGTTTGTAAACGGGAAGTGGGGAAACGAAGACTTATTATGTTCAAGGAGTTTGACATTAAAAGGGAGAAAGAAGGTACACCTTAGAGGAACTTAGGGAAAAGAGCCCAAGTGTTGGATTGCCTGTGGGGAAAAGGTCCTGTCAGCAGCAGTATGGGCAGCGCAGTGCCAGGAAGGCCCGCAGAGGGCACGGAGGGGATGCCCAGGGTGTCTATGGGGGGGGAAGTGTGGTATTTTGGAGGAGGTTCACAGATAGGTCTAGAGGGCTGGGATCTGTCCAGGGTACTGGGAGTAAGTGTCCTGCCTTCAGGGCTGCTGCCAGCAGCTTAGTGGCAGGTAGGAGTGGTTGGCAATGTGGGTAGTACAGCAGGTCCCCGGGGGCTCAGGCATTGGTGGGCACACAGACAGGGTCGGGCTTCCTAAACAGGAGGGCTGCAGTCCTCGGTAATCCAGCTGGACCTGGGAGGAGCACAGGGGTAAGGGGGTCTGCTCGGAGGACTTTGGGAGGATTTCGAGGAGGCTGGGTTCCACTTCTTCGTAGCCCTCTGAGACTGTGGCCTTCGGCTGGGAGAGATGGGAGACGAGCTGTATTGTAGCAGACACTGTGGCAGGAGGCACTGGGTGTGGAGGAAGGGCATTTGGGCTGCGGGGTGGGGGCGGTGCCTGTGCATGGTACACTGGTAGCTATCGGTCTTCAATGAGTTGCGTGGTAGGGGCAGGCGGGAGGGCACTCACCGGACTCAGAGCTGCAGTGTCTCTAAGGTACTGGCCTAGGACCCGGTGCAGGTCTGGAAGTGAGGGCCACAGGGCATGCCTCAGTCTCCTGGGGGAGAAGGGAGGGGAGGAGACTGAGGCATGGGAGAGAGGTGGCGCATCATGGGAGAGTGTAGCAAGGAGGCCAGCTTCCTAGAGGAATCTAGTGAAGGCAATGAAGTAAGGCAGAGGGGTGTAGCTGACAATCTCAGGTGGGATGGGGAAGTCAGCTAAGGATAGGACAGAGTTCCTTCAACCATTCCTACCACAGGGCCTTTGCACTGTCTGCTCTCTGCGCTTGGAGCACTCCACTTATTCCTTCACATCATTTAGGTTTCTGCTCCAATGCCATTCTGACCACCTTGCCTGAAGTAGCACTGCCTCGTTTTCTCATCACGCCTGTCTCCTACTTGTACTTCTGTTAATGAGAGGTAACTTCCTGCACATTTGCTATACTGTTACATGTTTTTTGTGTTCCCACTAAAGAATAAGCCCCGTGAGAGTAGAAAACATGTCCATTGGTTCATTCATGTGTCTCCAGTGTCTGGCCTGGTAGTGATCCAGAACCTAGCTGAATGAAAGAGTGAATAAATGAATGAAGCCGGTGGAGGTTATTACTCAGTTACTCAGGAGGCGGTCCCTCTGGGAGGAGCATGGGGTTCAAGGTTGCGGGGGCGACCTGCAATTCTCCAGCTGCAGATTTCAGGCCTCGCCCCCGACCTCACTATCCTGGAGAAGGGAGAGCGATTTCTTTGGTAAGATGGGGAGAAGCAGCCAGCATGCTTGGTTCAGTAGCACCAACTCCCTCCTCCTCCTCCTCCAGCCCTTTGTAGGATCTGCTGCCTGCTTACAGGCCGCAATGCAGTGTGCTTCTACTCAAGGGCCAAGGGAGCTGGGAGGCCACCTAGGCCCTGAGCCAGCCTAGGATCCTCCTGAGACACTGCCCGGGCAGGGAAGCGCTGCAGGACTTGTTGGGGAATCTGCCTGAGGGTGGGGGTGGGGACAGATGTCACCCGGCCCAGGAGTGACCTCCCACAACATTTCCCCTCTGCCTCAGTCCCTCACACAAGTGACTCATTCATTAATAACATTTATTTTGGGGCCTGTTATTTGGCAGGCCCCGTGCTAAGGATTTAAAGGTGACCAAATAAGGAGCAATAGCCTGGAGGAGCCTCCCGCCAGAGGGGGCTTCAGGGCAGAGCCACTGGGAGGAATGCTGCCTGACCCGCGGACGCGGACGGAGTTAGGGGTTGGCACTCAACGCAGGAGGGGCTGGACGGCGGGCAGAGGCCAGACTTTAAAGCCACGCTTGTCATTCTACGGAGTCTGGCCCCCATCCTGGGACGCCGTGAAAGGAACTTAAGGAGGGGAATGTTAGGTGCCCGCGTGCACCTCAGAAGGAATATTCTGGTGGATGTGTGAGGCCAGGCTTCATGAAGAGCAGACCCTGTTTCAGTGAGTCGGGTAGCGTCTGTCTGCAGGACTACAGAAAGGGGGCCATTGTTTGAGCTGGATTTGGAAGGCAGAATGACCAGATCTGGTGACCGACTGGGCGGGGTGGGGCTGGAGGTGGGGTTGGCAGACAGGCGTCGGAGTGTCCTGGCTACGGGGCAAGAGCGGACCACAGTCTCCTGCCTGGGACGTTGCAGCCAGGAGGTGGGGCGGTTTGGGGTGTCCCCTCTACCGGCACGTTCAAGAGAACTGTGTGGCTGAGACCACAGGGGTGCAGGCTCGGGAGGTCGGGGAGGGCGGCGGCGAGTGAGTGTCCATGCATGACAATACATGGTGTGATCCTAGGATGCTTGCTTTAGAGGCTTCCAGCCTCGCCCGACCCACGGCCCCGTCACCCGTGTAACGCGGGCGGTACCTGTAGTGCGCAGGAAACTGCCACCTCAGCAGCAGCAGGCCCAGAAGGGCGCTAAGGCCCAGCACCAAGAGCAGAGCGGTCACCATGGAGATCCAGGCTGGGGGTGGGGGTGGGACGGAGAGGACAGGAAAGGTAGTAGCTCCGCCCACCTAACCGGAGCCCCGCCCACAGCCCGCCAGGCCCCGCCCCGACTCCGCCCCTCACCTGGCAGGGCACGCGAGAGCGCAGCCGCAGCCCGGTGCGCCCAGAGCCCCGCCCCTCGCGCAGGCGCAGATTGGGCGCTCACCGGTCTCCGAGGCTGTTTCCACGCGGGCTGGCTCGGACCAGGAGCTCCAAGGGCCCTGGTAGGTGGGCCCGTTGAGCCTGGCGCGCAGCTGTAAGCGGTAGCGAGAGCGCGGGCGCAGCTCCAGGGTCCCTCGCCGGGCCCCGAGAGGCGTCTCCAGCACCTACGTAGAGGGAGGGGAATCCTGGGGTGGGCTGGCCTGGGGGGCGGTCTCTGGCTCTCGACGTCTGTTTAAGCTCCCGCCGGCCTGGGTTCCCTGCCAAGAGCCTTGCTGGCGACAGGCACGCCCTGACCGAGAGCATCTCAGTCTCTTCCCTGTCTGCACCACAGCCTGGCCACACAGACTCCACTTCGCACACACATCCCACATGCCCCATCCACCACTCCAGATGGGCCTTGGAGACCCAGACACGCGCACTCAAACCCGCACAGGCTGAGCTCCAGGAACACGCAAGCTGCCGGGGATGACTAACAGGTGCCAGGTGCTGGGAGTAGGAGTCCCGTGTGTGCACACAGCGATTTATTGGCTTAATCACTTAGCGAGCATTTATGAACTGCTCGTAATATGCCAAACATTAGCAAGCCGCTGGGGGAAAGAAAGAGACATAAAACATGGTCTCTCACGTGTCTAACAAGGGAGACATCCAAAAAGTAAACAGTCACAACAATTAATTAGTGCAAGTCACCGCGGGAGCACACAAAACATTGCTGCCTCAGCTGCTTGGCTGGGCGTTACAGCAGCTACAAGCACGGAAAAGCACGGAGGGCAAGGCTGAGGCTATGATCAGAGAATTGAACACTGAGTACATGATCCTACCCACATGTTGATAAACAGAGGGCAGGGGAAAGGGGAAAGTAAGAAATATCGGGGTGACTCCACGCTTGGGTAAGTGGTGGAGACAGAGAACAACTGAAGAGCTACTTGACGGTTCCAGTTTATGAATGGGGTGTCAGGATAATGGGGGCAGGAGGGTGACTTGAGTGGTGTAAGGAGCTTCTGGGGTGTGTTTTAACCTTGGCAATGGTTATGTGGCTGTGCATACAGGTGCAATTTGGAGAGGAAGGTTAGGATCAGCTTTGGATGCTTTAAATCTGAACTTTCTGAAGAGTACAGGTAAGAAATGCCAAATCCATATGCTGCATGAAAGTGACAATATGGGCCTGCAGGATGACTCCATGGCTAAATTTTCACCTTGCAGGTTCTGGAATCCCATGTGGGTTCTGGTTCGTGTCCCGGCCGCTCCACTTCCCTTCTAGCTGCCTGGGAAAGCAGTGGAGGATGACCAAAAGCCTTGAGACCCTCCACCTGTCCTGGAAACCCAGAAGCAGCTCCTGGCTTCAGGCCCTGTATTGACTCAGCTCCGGCCATTGTGGCCGCATATCTCTCCTTCTCTCTGTAAATCTGATCTGGCTTTCCAGTAAAAATAAATAGATCTTTAAAAGTAAATAAATTTCTGTTCATCCTGAGCTTATTTTCTTCTTCAAAGCAGATTTATTTGAAAGAGTAAAAGAGAGAGAGAAATCTTCCATCCACTGGTTTATTTTCCAGATAGCTGCAATGACAGAACTTGGCCAGGCTGAAGCTAGGAGCCAGAAGCTTCTTTTGGGTCTCCCATGTGCGTGGCAGGGACCCACACATTTGGGCCTTGTTTTGCTTTTCTGAAGCCATTAGCAGGAGCTGGATTGGAAGTAGAGCAGCTGCAATGTGAACCAGCACTCAGGTAGGATGCTAGTGTCGAAGGCAGTGGCTCCACCTGCATGTCCCAACTCCGGCCCCAACTTTAAAAGTTTAGATAATTTGCTTGTGACTCACAATTTCATTTCCATGTAGGAGTTGGAATGGTATAATTGGAGTTGTTAATGTGTAGTCATTAAAAGTGTGGAGTTGGGTCCAGCCTCGTGGCACAACAGGTTACTCTGCTGCCTGCAATGCTGCCATCTTTCTCATATGAGTACCAGGTGGGTTTCCAGTTGTTCCATTTTGGATCCATGTCTGGGAAGGCAGTAGAAGATGATCCAAGTGCTTGAGCCCCTGAACTTTCTGTCAAAACCTGGATGGAGTTCCAGGCTCCTGAGTTAGGCCTGAGTCAACACTAGCCCTTAGGCCCAAGTGGGGAGTGAACCAGAAGGAGAGCTTACTTACCCTCTCGATCTCTCTTCTGCCTTTCAGATAAAATAAATCTTAAATAAGTGTAGAATTGAAGCACTTACCCAAAGAGGGCACATTTATGTGTGTGCGTGTTTCTAAAGAAAACAACCTCCCACTCCAGGAACCACAATGGGTTTTGGAAGTGTGAACAAGGATGAACCAGGAAAGGAGAAGATCAGGTTCAGAGAGGGAGGCAGAAAATCAGATGAGACTGAACTCCCAAGGCAAAGGGAAGAGAAGCTTTTGAGTGACAGTGGCCAACAGTGACAGATGCCCTGGGGTGATTAAGGTACTGGTTCAATCAGGTACACATAGACATGCAAGCGCAGACAGGGATGTATGGACAGTCATCCTTGATGACAGAATAGCTTGTGTGGTGACATCTGTGAGCGTTTGTCAGCTGACCATACCTTCCAGTCCCGAAGGCCTTCTGCTGTGTAACGGAGCTGATAGCAGGTCTCTTGGGCTGCCCAGGGTGATGCATGCTGCCACTCCAGCTCCAGGTGCCCACTGGAGACCTCCTTCCAGTGCAGGCTTGGTGTGGAGACGAGCACTACAGGGATTTCAGCAGGGACCAGCTTAACTCCTTCTGCGCATGAGGCACCATGCCACCAGGGCAGGGGCCAGACGTGTCGGGTTTGGGGATTCTGGGCCAAGATAGGGTCAGGCTTGGTGGGCATGACAACTGTGTGGGAAGAATGGGGAAGAATATTCTTACCAGCCTGGTGCATCCAGAAAGGGGAGCCCAGGTAGCTGTGAACAGCACCCTGGGCTGTTGTCACCTCCACACGGATGTGAATCACACTGTCATTTCGTGACCTGAAGTGGCAGCGAGAGAGCTGGGGGAGCTGTGGTCCTGGGGTTGTTGTCTCCTCCTCTTCACACTTCTCCCACCGTGGGTCCCTGAGAACCATCCACATAGAGGCATTGACTCAGGCCTATACGGGCTCTGTCAGTCCCATCTGACCTCTGCATGGGACCTGGGGCCTGCATGGATCATCATCTACCCTCTCTCTTGGACGGGCTCTAGGGCTTTCCATCCATCTTCATGCCACGAGGTATTGTTTCCGGGAGTCTACTTTGCTGTCTAGCTTGTTTCTGTTGAAAAGGCTGATATGATGTGTGAAAGCAGCATGGGCTTGGAGCCAGCATTGTGGATTAAGCATGTTGCAACACCAGCATTTTAGAGGGGCAATGGTTTGAGTCCCAGCTGCTCTACTTTCAGTACAGCTCTCTCTGATGATGTGCCTGGGAAGTGAGGAGAAGATGCTGCAGGTCCTTGGGTCCCTACACCCACAGGGGAGTCTGGGATGAATTTCCTGGCTCCTGCTCCAGCCTTGGCTGTTGTAGCCATTTGAGGAGTGATCCAGTAGATGGAAGAAAGATTCTCTGTTTCTCTCCCCTGTCTGCCTTTAAAATAAACAGATCCTTAAAAGATCTTAAAAACAACAGTTAACAGGGCCCGGTGCCATGGCCTAGTAGTAAAGTCCTCACCTTGCACGCACCGGGATCCCATAAGGACACCGATTCTAATCCTGGAGGCTCATTCCCATCCAGCTCCCTGCTTGTGGCCTGGGAAAGCAGTTGAGGATGGCCCAAAGCTTTGGGACCCTGCATCCGCATGGGAGACCTAGAAGCCGTAAGTAGAGAGCTATATGGGAAGTGGAGCAGCTGGGATATGAACTGGTGCCTGTATGGGATGCTGGTGCTTGGAGGTGGAGTATTAGCAAATTGAGCCTTGTGTCGACCCTCCATCTCCCCACTGCTAGATTCTTACAACAGCTTCCTTTAACTGGTTTGTTTTTCCTGTAATTTAACCACTGCCACCAGTTTGTTCCACACACAGGTGCCAGAATTTGCTTCTGAAAATATTACTTGTTTTGATCTTTACCACCACAAGAGATGGGCCTATCATTAGTTCTTGCTTCAATTAAGGAAACTTTCTAATTAGTGATCCTGCTTTTACTGTTATTTATGATTTCACAGAAAGAATTTGGATTTTAATATTTATTTGAAAAACAGAGCTAGAGAGCGAGAGTTCACCTGCTGGTTCACTCCCCAGGTGGTTTCCAGGGTCAAGCCAAGAGCAGGAGCTTTATCTAGGTCTGTGTGGCTTCAGGGACCCAAACACTTTGGGCTGCTCCCTGCTGCTTTCTCAGGCTATTAGTAGGGAGCTAAATCAGAAGTGAAGCAACCAGGCTTGAACCTATGGGCCTAAGGGATGCTGGCATCTGGGATGGCAGCTCAACCCTGTCTACCACAATGTTGGCCCCCATTTATTTGAAAAATGTAAATCATGTTACATCACTTTTAGGTTTAAAATTGTGCAGTGGTTCCTCATCTCACTTGGAATGAAATCCAAGCTGCCTAGGGGCCTGTAGAACTCTGGAGACGTGCTTCCTTGCCGTTCTCACCTCCTGGGATTCGCTAGGCAGGTTATCATGCCCTCATTGTCATGAGCCTTCTCTCTGTGCCGCAGTTGTACCAAATGCACTGCCAGCCTGATGGCTCTGTCTGTAGGTGTTCATGTGACTCAGTCCTGCCTGGCATTTAGACCTCAGCTCACCTGCCCCCTCCCTGCTGAGGCTTTTCCTGACCATGAACACCACCTCACGCTTTAGTCCTTGTCACCTAACCTGGTTACTTTATTCCTTCTTTGTCTCCTCCCTCTTCCTCATTACTATTGAAATACAATCCCTAAAAGGGCGTCACCTTTTAGGGTGTCATCCTCAACAGTTTATAGAGCAAATTATAATCCCTAGGGGGCTCATTGTCCCTAGACTTGCTTATCACTATGTGTGTATTTATGTTCATCTACTTACTCAACAAATGATTGACAGCACTTGTTGGGTGAGTCTGGACATGGAACATCTTCAAGGAGCTCTCATTTCAATGGGAACACATTTTTCTATGGCGTGCAAAGGGCTGACTTAGGAACATCAAACAAGTATCTAACCCAGGCTGGGAGGCTCAGGAATTGCTTCCTGGATAAGGCAATGTTTAAATGGAGTCTTGGGCTATAAATAGGGTAGGTAAAGGAGACGAACAGGCAAAGGAGATGAACAACCCAGATAGCAGAGTGCAGTGCTCGAGGGTGCTAAGGTTACACACCAGATCCTGGATGGCAGGTGATCTTTCCAACAAAATGTCATGATTAGCTTTGTACTTAGGCAAGCTCACTCTACCTGCGGTTTGTAGAAGGGATTTGCGTGGGGAGAGTAGAAGCTGGGAAATCTTTTTGAAGAACTGTTGTGCTGCTTCGTGTGCACAGGGCTGAGGGCAGAAGTAGAGAGGGCCGAAAGAGGTAACCAGAGACTGAGGAGTAGCAATGACCGACTGCTTCTACTTGGGGCTGGAAAGTGTATGGATGGGAGAGGTCCAGAGTGATTTCAGCGGGTCAAGCCTGGAAAAAATTCACTAATGGTAGGAAGGAGGACACTGAACGGAAGAGGGTGTTTTCAGTAGAGGAAATGATGATTAATCCATTCATGCACCTCTACACTACGGACATCTGTCAGTTATTAAAAGGAAGCAGTTTTTTTTTCTTTTTTGGTAATGATCTCTGAGACAAGTTTTTAAGTGAGAAGTAAAAAGCAAGAAACCATGTATGTGGTTTATATGTTAAATGTTTATTCATTTTTTTATTGGAAAGGCAGGTTTTACAAAGAGAGAAGGAGAAACACACAGAGAGGTCTTCCATTCTGCTGTTTCACTTCCCAAATGGCTGTAATGGCCAGAGCTGAGCTGATTCAGTAACTGGGAACCAGAAACTTTTTGCTGGTTTCCAACATGGGTACAGGGTCCCAAGGACTTGGGTCGTTCTCCTCCACTGCTTTCCCAGGCCATAAACAGCTGGATAGGTGGTGGAGCAGGTGGGACACAAACCAGATCCCATATGGGATGCTGGTGTTAGCAGGCAGAGGGTTATTTTGCTATGCCACCACACTGGCCTCAATCTAATTTATATTTTAAAATTAGATATTGTGGGCCCGGCAGCATGGCCTAGCAGCTAAAGTCCTCGCCTTGAACGTGCCGGGATCCCATATGAGCACCGGTTCTAATCCTGGCAGCTCTACTTCCCATCCAGCTCCCTGCTTGTGGCCTGGGAAAGCAGTTGAGGACGGCTCAAAGCTTTGGGCCCCTGTACCCGCGTGGGAGACCCGGAAGAGGTTCCTGGTTCCCGGCTTCGGATTGGTGCAGCACCGGCTGTTGCGCTCACTTGGGGAGTGAATCATCGGATGGAAGATCTTCCTCTCTGTCTCTCCTCCTCTCTGTATATCTGACTTTGCAATAAAAATAAATAAATCTTTAAAAAAAACAATAAAATTAGATATTGTTTGAGACATACAAGGGGTCTTCGAAACATTCATTTTAATTTACTTGAAATAGTTACGAAGAAAGGAATAGAGACACAGGGAGAGAGAAAAAGAGATGAGAGACTCTTCCATTTACTGAGTCTCTCCCCAGATGGCCGCAACAGCCAGGCCTGGGCCAGGCTGAAGCCAGGAGCCTAGAATTTCTTTCAGGTCTCCCATGTGGGTACATCCTCATCTGCTCTCCCAGATGCAGTAACAGGGAGCTGGATGGGAAGAGGAGCAGGCAGGATTAGAACTGGCATCCGTACAGGATGCCAGCATTGTAGGTAGAGGCTTAGGCTATTATGGCACATGTAAGCTCGCCCATGAACTTTGAAGAGTATCTTCATATGTAAATGTATAGAAAAAGCTAGAAAAATGCTTTAAAATAATAAATTTCTAAAATTAGGCATTCGACAGGTTTTTTTGTTTGTTTGTTTTTTACTGAGCATTACTATATTGGAGGCACTCTTGAGATGAGACTCTATTTGTGAATAAAAACACTTTGACTTTGCCCTCATGGGTCATACACTGTTATATTCAGGGACATCCTTCCTCCATTAGCATTCTGAGAGATAATTTTCTCAAAGATTTAGTTGAGAGACTTACAGAGAGAGGGAGGCAGCAAGCTCCCACTTGCTGGCTTATTTCCCCAAGGGCCCATGTTGGTTGGAGCTGAGTCAGGTCTAGGTCTGCCTTGGCAAGGACCCACAGCCACTGGAGCGATCACCTGTTGCCTCCCAAGAACAGCATTAGCATGAAATTGGAACTGAATGTGGATGTGCATCCAAGTCCCATCTTAACCAGCCCCTTAACAGCTAGGTCAAACACCTGCCCTGACAGACAATTATTTTCATCAACAAAATAATTACTTAAAGTATAAATGTGGAAATTGTAACCTTGCGGTTGGTATTGTGACATAGTGGGCTAAACAGCTACCTACAACACTTGCAATCCCATATGGGCACCTGTTTAGTCCAACCCAACTCCCTGCTAGTGCTCCTGGGAAAGCAGTGGAGGATGGCCCCTGTACCTATGTGGATGACTTGGAAGAAGTTCCTGGCTCCTAGCCTAGCCTTTGTGATTGCAGCCATTTGGGAAGTGAATCAGCAGAGAAATATTTCTCTCTCTACACCTTGTTATGTCTTGCTGTAACTCTGCCTTTCAAATAAATAAAACAAATATTTAAAAATAAAATAAAATGGTAATCACTGGGGGACTGGCATTGTGATGCAGCTGGTGAAGTTAGCGCCTGCTGTTGCTAGCATCCCAGATCGGTACCAGTTTATGCCTTGGCTGCTCTACTTCTAATGCAGCTTCCTGCTAATGGCCTGGGAAAAGCGGCAGAAGCTGGAAGAAGTGTCTGGGTTTCTGCCACCTGTGTGAGAGACCCAGATGAAGCTTTTGGCTTTGACCTGACCCAGCCCTATTGTGGCAATCTAGGGAGTGAACCAGTAGATGGAAGATCTCTCTTCCACTCTCTATATCCCTCTATCACTGTAACTCAAGTAAATAACCAAACCTTAAAAATTGTAATTATGCCAAGTACTTAGAAGCAGAGGTACATTGCATGACAGGAATGTGAAATGGTAGTGTTTCATCTGATGAGGCAGGTCAAGGGCGAGTTCTCTGCAGAAGTAACTGTGAGGAAATAGAAGTTTAGGTGGGAGAGGTAACTGGCCAGCACACGCAGAGATCCAGAGGCAGGAAGGAACATTGCAGAGATGAAGGGACTCAAGAAGCCAGTCCTGGAACATGAAGAGCAAAGGATGGCATAGAAGAAGATGCTGCTGGAGGCTAGTTTGTGGTGAAGCAGATAAAGCCACAGCCTGTGATGCTAGCATCTCTTACAGGTACCAGCTCGTGTCCTAGCTGTTTTACTTCCAGTCCAGCTCCCTGCTACTGGCCTGCCTGTGAAAGCAACAGAAGATGATCCAGTGCTTGGATCCCTGTCAGCCACATGAGACATTCAGAAATTCTTGGCTCCCAGCTCCTGACTTTGGCCTGGTCCAGCCGTGGCTGTTGCGGCCATTTGGGGAGCGAATCAGTGGATTAAAGATTTCTCCTTCCCCTACTCCTGGTCTTTCTCTCCTTCTTTTTGTAACTCTGCCTTTTAAATAATAAACAAACAAACAAACAAACAAATAAATAAATAAATAAATAAATAGATAAGTAAATAAATATTTTAAGAATGACACTGAGGAGGGAGGTGGGAGCTGAGTTCTAGAGCTTTATATGTCCACGATAGAGTCCTTTCCTTTATCCTAAGGTCAGTGGAAAGTTATTGAAGGTTTTGAAATGAGAATCTTTTGCACTTTTAAAACATCATCCCAGTTCCCATGTGGAGAATTATTTGGAGGATAGCTCAGCTGATTCTCAAGAGAGGATCACTTAATAGATCTTTTCAGTAGCCCAAGAGAGGGATGGTGAGGGTTTATATGCAAGTAATGACAGATTCTAGGGATATTTAATGGGTCAAAGTCAACCCAACTTGTTTATAGATTGTCTAGAGGGGTGAAGCATAGGTGGGGTGTTTGACAGAAGTCCTGGATGGCCAGGCTGGGCTGCTTATAGTCTGATAGATCATGGAAAATTATAAGACATATTTGATTAGGGAAAAAGCATGAAAAGTTAGAGTTTTGCAAAAAAAGATGCAAAAGGTTGAGCTTAACTAAGGTCCCCCTTAGGCAACATAGGATAGTAAATTGGAGGTGAGACTATAAGCATTTGCTGTCATCCAGATGTCACAATTAAGGCTGAACTAAAACTTGGGATATTCCTAGTGGAAATGGAAAGAGGTTGAGAGGATAAAAAGCCCACTGGAAGATGATGGAATAGTTTCTACAGTGGCCGGGGGTGGGGGCTGTTTGTTTTGGTAGAAGGTGGGAAGGTGAAGAGGACCAAGACTGGTCTTTCATTTCTGCAAGCTCGTGTCTGTCTCTCCCACGCCACCAAACTCCATCAGCAGTTTAACCCTCACCTGTTTCCGGGGCAGCACTGTGCCCGGCTGTGGTAGAAGAAGCCTTGGGAGCTAGAAAGGTCCTGTTGCTGCCACTGACAGGTAACATTCTTCAGGTCCAAGGTAAAGCACTGCAGTCCAATTTCCACTGGGGTCAAAGAAGTAAGTTCCATCAGGGCCATGTGCCCCTGTCCTGACAGTCTCTAGATCGCCACACACCTAAGAAAACTTCCTCTTGCTCACTCCTCCCTCGCTGCACACAGATCATGCTGTGCAGCAGCAAGGATGAGGGCATAGAAAAAAGGCTTCCCGGAGCCTGCCTTTCCAGCCCAAGCCTCCCTGGAGAGCTTTTCCACCTCTCCCACCTCCTGCCCATTTTCCCCAATTCCTTTGTTAACCCACCTGCATCCCCAGGCAGATCCACTGTCACCGGGAAGGACCAGGTTCCCCAGGAGCCATGAAGGGAGACCCCGTCAGGTTGGCTGCGCAGCTGGAGCCAATAGGACTTGCCAGGTTGGAGCCCCGAGATGAGACAGCTTCCACTTGTCACTGTCACAGATGGGGTCTTGGGAGGAAGGTGTCAGCATTGGCATCGAGGCCTGCCTCTAACTGAGATACCTTCTGTTGCTTATACAGAAGGCCTGCAGCCCCCCGGTGGAGTGGAACTCACTCAGCAACCTCTCGGCTAGAGAGGCACAGAGACAAGGGACCCAGGCCCGTGGGTTTTTAGGTGGTGTTCAGGTTTTTGTCTTGTTTTAAGGAAAATCTCCTTTGTTTGGAGGCCTGTAATGTTGTCAGTGTGAATGACCTGAAGTGGGGGACCCTCTAGAATAGACACTGCCACCAAGGGCTTGTCAGAGCCCGTGTGACTCCTGTGGGACTGGCTCACCGAGTGGCCTGCCTGTTCCCTGGGTGCAGGAGCTAGAAAGGCGGAGCGGAAGGAAGCCAGCATACCTGTCCACCTGTGGAGGCATGTGTTGGTCTGTCCTGTTGGGGCACTGTGTGAGGATCACACGGAGGCTGGTGCAGACCGGAGACTGGGTACTGCCTCTGCAGCATGGGGCAGCAGGTTTCTTTGGTAAGCAATTGCATGACTGTGGGACTGCTGGAGTTCCTGGGATCCATGGGGCCATAGCGGAGCTCGTGCCTCAGGAATTCGCGGATCGCTGGGGCTGCAGCCTCCCAGCTGATCTGCAGTTCCCCAGGCTGTCTCCCTCCCATGGCCAAGATGATGCTGGGGGGAGCTGGCAGGCCTGAGGAAGAGTGGGGCCTGTCAGACCCTCAGTCCACAGCTCAGTCCTGCTCTGTGGAGAGTGGGGCTGAGAGCTGAACCAGGGAAGGTTCTGGATCCTAAAGTTTGCAGACTAAGGATAAGGGAGGGAGGAGACCTCACTAGAGTCTAACAGTCCCCTGGTGCTCTGGAAGGTAGGGACCTCTTTATGCCTGCTAGTCTATGCCACATAGCACAATGCTTGGCACATAGTAGACATTCTGTAACTGTGATCTGGGTGAGTAGATGACCATGTAAATGATGGGAGTCCAGGGCATCCCTGGTGTGAATGATCTGTGGGCTGAGTCTAGCTCAGGATGCCAAGGCTGAAAGAAATGATGAGGGGTTCTCTGGGTGACTCTGGCAGTCTGACCCTTGGAGGGGGGAGCTTCCGGTGTGTCCTGAAAGAGCATGTACAAATCTGCTTGTGGGCACTGGCTTGTGAGTGCTGGAGGGCAGGGGGCAGAAGAAGCCCTTACCCACATGCTCCACAGACAGCACACGCTGGGTTACATTCTGGTTCAGGAACACGTTTTTAACCCAGAGGTGCAGTGGCATGAAGAGGCGAACTTCATCCTGGGCTGGAAACTGGCACACATATCGGATTCCAAAGGAGGTCACCGTCTGAGGACTCAGGGGACAGACACGGGGCTTCTCCCTGTTGACACAGGAGCACTCTTACCTACAGGGCCACAGTACTCACCCTGAGGATCCAGACCTGGACCCGCGCCATCAGCACCAGTCTGTTTCTTCTTTGCTTGAGACAGGTGGGAGTAGGGGTGGAGTAGAGGCTTGAGCCACATACATCCAAAGCACTTCTACTCACGAGGAAGCTACTTTGTGCAGCGGTTCTCCGATACAGCCAAAGACAGGGAAGCTCCCAGAGTGGGATGCTGCTAAGCTGTGTCCAGGGGCAGCTGTCTGGGAATGGGGCCCAGCCCAGCACCTACCCTCTGTAGGCGTACAGCAGCTGGTATGTTCCACTGGGTGCTGCCTGTTTCTCCTCCCAGAAGCAAGTCAGGTCCTCAAAGGTTCGGGAGAAGCAGTTGAGGGACTCAGAGTCCAAAGCCGGCGAGGAGACATCTGAGAAACAGCTGGTTAGTGGAGTCCTGTGTGTTCCATGCATGCGTTCTTGCAGGCACCAGTAGGGACCAGTGGAGTCTCCTGCCTTACCTCACCTCCCAGGGCCTTGCATCCCCTCCCAGGGCTCCCTCTCCCTGGGCACAGGTGATCTGTATACCCTCTGCACACCTCACCTTGGCTGGTAGCTTGTGCCAGGCTTTGGGGGGCCAGGAGGAGGCAGGAGGTGACCATGAAGAGGGCCCAAGAGGGCATCTTCTCCGGCACTGTGTGCCTGCCTCTGCCCATCCTCCCTTCAGGAAGCCGGGCCCCAATACCCTCCCGCGCCAGCCCCTTAGGTTCCTGTCAGATACAGCCCCACGTCCTGTCCCTGTCCCTGCCCCTCTGGGGCCCATCCAGACCACACTGGGGCCAGGGGCCAGGGAAGGGGGAGTGGGTAGGAGGAATTTAAAACGGAGGGTGTAAGCCTTCTGGGGAGGAAGATGAAGTTGGTGTGCACGCACGTGTGTGTGGATGTGTGTGTATGCATATATTTTGAGATTTATCTAAATATTTGAAAGGCAAAGCAACATAGAAATACGGAGGAGGGAGGGAGAGAGAGTTTGATCCACTTGTCCATTCCTGAAATGACTGCAATATCCAGGTCTGAGCCAAGCCAAATCCAAGAGCCAGGAACTCCATCCTGGTCTCCCACATAGGAGGCAGAGGCCCAAGTACTTGGACCATCTTCTGCTGCCTTCCCAGGGACATTAACAGGAAGCTAGATCAGAAGCAGAGGAGCCAGGACTCAAACAGGCATGGGAATATGGGCTGTAGGCATCCCAATCAGTGGCCTAACTGGCTATGCCGTAATACCCACATGGGGGGTTATGTGTTTGAACACCAAAAGGAAAATGAGCCTGTCTATACGTGAATGTTTTCTGTTCTAGAAGGCCAAAATCAGGGATTTACTGAGCATTCCCCACACTACTGTGTGTTAAGCAACATTTCAATTGATTTAATCCTTACTCTTACTTCCCTTGCATGGATGGGGACGGGACCCTCAGGTGCAGAAAGTTAAGGATCTACCCAAGATCTCATACCTGGGAGGACATCAAGCTCAGGAATCCATAGCCCGCAGGAGCCAAGTGCTGGCCACTGTGTCATGCAGCTGGAATCCGTAGCATGTTGAGGGGTGACCTTCTGCCTTACAACCTTGGTAAAAAGGTTGATATGTCCACCTTGATAGGTTCTTGTAGAAAGATGCACATTTCCCTTGGAATTGGCCACGTGGGCAGCCTCAGTGGAGGGCCTCCTACTTGCTGACTGCTCATGGTTGGTCTGTGCACCAGCTGTGAAGGACTACCTTAGCATCTGTTAGAAACGCAGAGTCTTAGGCCTTGCCCTGGACCTACTAACTGAGAATCTGCATTCTGCAACCCCCACCTCCAGAAGTTTGCCTGCTGAAGTTTGGAGGGTAAGGGTCTTCAGTGCTCCAAAAGCTGTGCTGAGTCAGGGGATGCTTGGTCTCAGTTGAGCTTGTGTACGTCTTCTCTTCGGGAGCACGGTGTCTGAACCCCTACCTCCTCCTGGAAGCGCTGTTAGCTATGGGTAGTTTTATGTTGTTTCAGGGAGCTTTGACTTTTATGGGGAGAGGGTAGAGTGAGGGAGAGAGTGGGAGTAGGAAGTGGAAGGGAGTGGGAGTGATAGGCAGAGCTGTATTAAGGCCTACAGGTGAACTCTAGGGCCTTGGCTCCTGCTCCCATTGCAGGCTATACACTCCCCCGGCCACGCTTTGACAGCAAGTATCTGGGGAGTGTCTTGGATATAACCTTACTCCCTTCCTCCTTCAAAGTGAATTTTACTAGCAGATACAATTGTAGGAAGGCATGTGAGGTGTGAGGATGGGAGATAGGAAGCACTGCTGGTCTGTGAGAGTTCCTGCATCAGGTTTGTCCAAAGCTCTGCTTCGTGTTCAAGTCACAAGAACTGATGGCAGTAATTCTGGGAGTCTCCCGCCTTCTCAGCCTTCTGTGAGGTCAAGTGAGAGGGGAAGCACACCTCTAGTGTTCATGTAGCCTCCTGGCTCTGTGTGTTGCATACATGCTGATAGCTTCAACACTACTATCTTGTGTGTGACTTCTCCCCTGGACTCGTTGGATAGCCAACTGCCCACTGGAGTAGACACTTGAGTGTCTCAATAAACATCTTTTTTTTAAAAAAAAATAAATTTATTATTTGATGATTTTACATAGTTGAAAGGATGTATGTCCATGTAAACCACTGATTAGGGTGGGAAGGGTTGAGGAATGGGAGGAAAGTACATGAGACAATTGCTTCCAATTTTCTTTTTCTTCCTGTGTCTGGGGATAGCGGGAATAGAAGGGAAGAGGTCTGCTCCCAGCATCGTAATCATATCAGTACTTGGGGATGGCCACTTGATTTTATCCCAGTACCCTCGATGTGGAGCATGTTCCACAGGTACTGCTTAAGTGGTTTTGGTATGCTAAGATACTGTTGATTTTGTTGCTCCAAGGTTGAGGAAATTCTTCCAAGGTCCATTGGTTGACATAGTCCACCTTAGAGTTTCCACTAGGCCAGATACTTGCTGTCAAAGCATGGCCCCCCTATCCTCTGTCCAATTTGTTCTGCCCCCTATCCTCCACCATGCCACCAGATGTTTTCTGCAGGCCTCAATGAGCTGTCATGTCCCCCATGTGAATCTGAGCATGTACTGTCTTCAGCAAGTGAGGAGGCCCAATTCTGATGCATTCCAAGGTCAGACCACAGACCCTGTGATTTTCCCCATGGTTGGAGTTTTGAGTCCAGTGGTCCAGTTCAGGGGTCCCCAAAGAAACCTCTTGAAAGGTGACCCTAGACCTGACTCCTGTGTGTGCCAGTCAGTGTGGGGTCTGGCTCAGTCCTTCACCTACATCAGCCAGCGCACATATTAGTGGTTGCAGTCCCCTGGTCAGTTCTGTCTCTAGCCCCATCTCATATGCAAACCAATGGATGCTGTGGCCCAGCCTAACCCTGCCCACCAAACACTAGGCCCTCACACACACTAGTGGGAACTATAGCTAGTTGGAGCAATCCCTAATAACCTCCCACGAGGCTTGTCCTCAGCCCTAGTTCTGCACATGCCAGTGTGTGCAGCAGACTGGTCCAGTCCTTCATGCATCCCATTTGGCTTTTGTACACACCAGTGGGCGCTTCAGCCAACTCAGCTCAACTGACCCCACTACACAACCCACACTCATGCTGGCAGGTGCTGCCTGTTCCTCCAGCCCTGGTTCTCATGCTCACTAGTGGAAGCTGCAGCCCATCAGAGCGGTGCCCAGATTTTCCCTACTGGGCCTACTCCCAGCCCTGGTTCTTGAACTTTTCAGGTGGTACTGTGGTCCAGCCTGACCGGACTTGTCCCAGTCCTGGCACTTGCCTGCTGATGTTGCAGCAAAGCCTGCTCAGCCTGCACTTACTGTGGCTCATGCGTACACCAGCAAATATGGTCACCTAGCCCAACTTGGCTGTCCCCCTAACCCACCTCATATGCAGGTTGACAGGTGTTATAGCCCTGCCCAGCCTGGTTTTTTCCCAGTCCAGCTCTCATGTTCACTAGCGGGAGCAGTGGCTTAGCAGGGGAACCCCCACAGTTCCCCCTACCAGGCTTGCCCCCACCCCTTGAGTGTTGCATGTGGTGGTGGGTATTGTGGCCCAGCCTTACCTTGACGTTTGCTGGTCAGTCCAGCCAGTCCCAGTCATGACCCTAATGTGAATTAGCTGATGTTGCGGCTCAAGCCAGCCTGTCTCACACCCCATCCTGGTTCTCACATTCAGCAGTGGGTGTTGTGAACTAGCCCAGCCCAGCCTACCCCTAGAATTGAGCCACACATATGCCAGCAGGTACTATAACCTGACCTGTCTGGGCTGCTCCAAGCCTCAGTTTTTGTGTTTACCTGCAGAGACTGTATCCTGACAGAGGAGTTCCCCAAGCTCCTGTATCAGGCCACCTGCCAGGTGAAGATCTTGCACAGACTGGTGGGTACTTGGCCCAGCCTGACTTGGCCCACCTCTTGTCCTGGCATTCACCAACAGCTGCAGTGGCCTTGGCCGACTGTCCCACACACATTCTGGCTTTTAGCATTGGGTGCTACAGCCCAGTCTCACCTGGCCCACTCCCCAGATCCAGCTTTCATGTAGTTCAGCAGGTGCCAAAACCTAGCCCAGCTTGTCCTACGCCCACCCTGGCTCTTCCAAGTACCAGTAGATGCTGGAACCTAGCCCAGTCTGGCATACCTCCGGACTCAGTCCACACACATGCTGAGGAATGCTGCATCCATGTTGAGCCAAGCTCACCACTCCCATTCCAACTCAAGCTCACCAGTGGGAACTGAAGTCCCAGCAGGAGCATCCCCATAGCCCTCGACCAGGCTTGCTCCCAGCTACAGATTTTGCATGTGCTGGTGGTTGCTCTGACCCAGCCCAGTTTGATCCATCCCCCCATCTTGGCCTTTGTCATCAGATGCTCCAGTCTGTCCTGGGCTCCAACCCATCCCTAGTCCCAACTCTAACTGGTGGGTGATACAACCTAGCCCTGCCCTATCTGCCCCCATCCCCAGCTCATGCAAATAGCTGGGTACAGAAACTAATCTCAGCATGGCCTGCACCCTGTCCTGGCTCCTGTTCATACCAGTGTGTTCTACGACTTGACCTGGCCTTGTCTGATCTGCCTTCCTAGCCAGCCCATACACCTGCTGACAAGTGGAGCAGCCCTGCCTGGTCTAGCCCACACCCTGTTCCAACTCCTGTGCTCACCAGCAAGAGCTACAGCCAAATAAGGGAGTTCCTCAAGTTCCCCCACCAGGCTCACTCCCAGAACTGGATCTCATGCATGTCAGTAAGTGCTTGGGCTCCCTATCCAGCATTGTCTCCTCAGCCCCCTGATCTTGGCCTTTGTGAGTGCTGCTGATGCTGCAAGCTGGCTCATCCCCATCCCCAATTCTTTGGTATGTTTGCAGGTGCTACAGCTTGGGCCAATCTGGCCTGCTCTGGACCTCAGCTCCCATGATTGTTGGAGAATTCTATGATCATGCTGAGCTCGGCCATCACCACCCCTAGCTCTCATTCAAACCAACAAATACTGCAATACTAAAGGAGCGAGTCTGCAAATTCCCCTCAGAATCTGTCCAAGATCTGGTTCTCTTGTGTGCTGATTAGTGTCTTCGCCTAGCTTTACATGGCTCAAACCCTGCCCGTACACTCACTGATCTTGTGGCCTAGTCCTGCCAGGCAGGATCCACAACTCTAGCTTTTGTGTATGCCAGTGGGCTCTAACCCATGTAGGCAGCTGTCCCGGTCTGACCCAGACGTGTCCTCCGGTTTCCCCCACTCTAAACCACCTGGTCTTAGCCCCCTTATTTACTTGCAATTGTAGTGGCCCGGTCCATGGAAATCCCACAGAAGTCATTCCTCAGTGCTTCCTCAGTGGTCCCCCTTCCACACATCCCGAACCACCCTCCACTCTGGGACAGTTCACAACTACCATGGCCATGGCCAAAGTGCTGTGGGTCACGGGGCCTAGTTTTCCTGTGGCCTTAATAAACATTTGATACTTAAGATGGTTGATGTGTAATTCTTGATTCTGTTCCCATGTCTACACATATTTGCTTTGTTCCCTGGTGTTGCCTACCTCCGTGATGGTAACATTCCACTCTGCCATCAAACCCCAAACCTCAGTACCCTGTGATGCTTGTCTTTCTCTTGTCCTACATCCAGTGAATTCCAAAATTCTGTTGGCTCTTTCTTCAAAGTGTTCGCTGAATCGAATCACTTTTAACCACCTTAGCTCCTACCATCCTAGTCCAAGTCAGGTCACTGCGAAGCCTTCCTGACTGGCATCCCTGCCTTCGTTCCTACCCCCGTGGGTCCTTATGGCATATTTAAAATGCACATCAGATTTCTTCATTCTGCTCATAAAATCCTCCAAAGATTTACTATTGCACTCAGAATACAATTCAAACACCTCTTTAAAGCACAAGAGGACACTTCAAAAAGTTCATGAAAAATGGAATAAAAGGGAAACTTATTTTTGCACAAACTTTTTAAAAATGCACAGATTTTTTTTCACAATGTGTAATTCTCATCTGCATGGATATAAAACTCATTTTGGATCAAGATACCTTTATTTTGAAGCACCCTTTTATAAGATTTTGCCTGATTGATGTCCTAAACTTCATTTCCTGCTACTTTCTTCCTCATGCTCTATCAGCCACAATAATCTCACACTATGTCTCTAATTTTTTTTTGAAAAAATATTTAGTTTTTTAATTTGGAAGACAGGAGTGGATCAGGGATGAGAGAGACAAGCAGAGAAATTTTCCATTCACTGATTCATTCTCCAAATACTTGCAACAGCCAAGGTTGGGCCAGGCCAAAGCCAGGAGCCAGAAACTCAATCTGTGTTTCCCGTATAGGTGGCAGGGACCCAAGTCCTCGAGCCATCACCTGCTCGCTATGGAGAAGTTCAAGAGTAGAAAATTGGACCAGAATCAGATGAGCCAAGTGGCATCTTTATTTATTTATTTATTTTATAGGCTGAAGGAAAGTTGGCTGTTCTTTATTTCTTTTTTTATTGTATAAATTTTATTTTTACACTTGAACTTAGCCAAAAGTCCGAGAAGCAATGTTGTATAAATTTTTAGTTTTGCTATTTTTTACATAGTGCTAGCGGAAAGTGGGTGTGACCATTGTTAGGACATTCTGTTTTTTCCTTCCTGTATCTGGGGAAGGGGAGACATAAAGGGAAAAGCCACACCCAGCCTCCCAACTATCCCAGGGTCCCCAGTGTGGGGCATGCTCCGAGGGTCCCACTCAAGTGATTTTGATAGTTCAACTGTTCTGTATTGCTGCCGATTTTGCCAATCACGATGAAATCTCTCCAGAATCCACTGGCTGACATAGTCCACCTTAGAGACTCCGTTTATCCAGATATTCACTGCCAACTCTGGGCTGGGGTAGTTGATCAATTTGTTCTACCCTCTGTCCTCTGTTATGGTACCAGGTGTCCTCTGCAGGCTCCAGTGTACTGCCATATCCTCCATTTGCATCTGTATATGCTGTCCACTGCTCTGTCTAAGCCACTGAGGAGGCCCAGCTATGACACATGCATTCCATGGTCAAACCATGGAACCTGCAATTTCCTCCATGGTTGGAGTTTTGAGTCCAGCGGTTAAGTTGGTGGGATTCCCAAAGAAACTTCATCTGAGGTGATCCCAGACCTGATTGTTATGTGTGCATGCCAATACAGGGTCCGGCACAGTTTGTTGCCCAAATTGGCCTATGCATACACTATTAGTTGCAATTGCTCAGTCAGTTGTCTCCAAACCTGTCTTCTAATGCAAACTATTGGGTATTGCAGTCCAGCCTGATCCTGTCCACCGCACACTCAGTCCCCATGCAAACCAGTGGAAGTTGTAGCCTAGTCAGAGTGACCCACAATAACCCCCACCAGGCCTGCCTCCTGCCATGGTTCCTGTGCTTGCCAGTATGTACAGCAGACTGGTCCTGTCTGTCCCACATCCCATTCAGTTCTCATACTTGGCAATGGGCATTAAAGCCTGGTTGGCATTCAACCCAACCAGCCCCACTATCCAGCCCATACACCTGCCAGCGGGTGCCACTCTCTGTCTAGCAATGCCTGTCCTGGTTTGGTTCTCATGCTCACCAGAGTGGCTACTTGAGAGGGAGGTGCCCACTGTTTTCCTAATGGATCTACTCCCACTCTCGGGTCTTGCATTCTCCAGATGGTACTGCAGTTTAGCTCGACAGAGTTTTCCCCCCTGTGCCAGCATCTGCCAGCTGATGCTGCAGCAAAGCCCAACCAACCATCACCCCCTCTGGCTTATGCATGCACCAGTAGGAATAGTCAGCCCAGCCTGGCTTGTCTCTGATCCAGCTTACATGCAGACAAACAGGTGTTGTAGCCCTGCCCAGCCTGGTCTGCCCCTGATTCCAGCTCTCACACTCACCAGTGGGAATAGTGGCCCAGCAGGGAATCTCCCTGCAGCCCCCACTACTGGGTTCGCCCACTCTCCCCCAGGTCTCACGTGTGCTGGTAGGGTGCTGTGGCGCAGTCTAGTATGTATGGCCTGCCTCACCTCAGCATTTGCCAGGGGGTTCTGTAGCCTGACCCAGCCCAGCCCGGCCCACCCCCAGTTCAGCTCACACTGGTGGGGACTACAGCCTATCCAGTCCAGCCAGCCCCCAGTCCCGGCCCTTATGTGAACTGGCTGGTATTGCGGTCTTACCTGGCATGACCCACACACCATTCTGGCTCTTGGATTTGCCAGTGAGTGATATGAACTGGCCCAGCCTGACTTGTCCTAGATCTGAGCCAAAGATAAGCCCATGGGTACCATAACCTGGCTTGGTCTGGGTTGCTCCCTTTCTTGGTTCTTGTGCTTGCCTGCAGAGACGGTGTCCTAACAGAGGATTTACCTTAGCTCCTCCATCAGAACCTCTCCCAATGCCAGATCTCACGCACACTGATGGGTCCATGGGCCAGCCCTACTTAATCTACCTCCTGTCCTAGCAGGCACAGTGGCTTTTCCTGATCCAAACTCAGACTCTCAGCTCACACATGGCTCAGCAGGGACAGAGATTTAGTTTAGCCCATCCTACACCCACCCTGGTTCTCACGAGCTCCAATGGGTGATGGAATCTAGCCTAGTCATGTATGCCCCAGAGCTAGTCTACACTCACGCCGAGGGAGACTACTTCCATATCCCTACCAGACTGCATCCCTCACTCTGGCCCCCACACTCACCAGTGGGGCCCACAACCGAGTCAGGATGTCTTCTTTGCTCCCCAACCAAACCTAATCCCAGTCACTGATCTCGTGTGAGCCAGTGGTTGCTCTGACGCAGCTTGGCATAGCCCCTCCCCTGTCTTGGCTTTTGCCTTCAGATGCTGTAGCCTGGCCTGGCCCAGCCAGCCCCTAGTCCCAAATTTTGCAGGCAGGTGCTGCAATCTGGCCCTGCCAAGCGGTATTTTTATTGTTGCTCCCAGTGTCTGCCTATGTTTCTCGTCTTCATTCTCATCCGTAAAGTTTCATATTTTGTTCTTTGGTTCTGCAGTGCTGTACCCTCTTGGTTTCCTCCTACCTCCTGTAACATTCCCTCTTGGTTTCTTCCTGGGGCTGTTGTTTCAGAGTATATTGCATGGTTTTGATTCTTTCTATGTATCAGTAGCTCACAGGGCCTCATCACCCTCTTGACCTTCAAATTACCAGCTACTTGTTGGGTGACTCCATTCAAACTCACCAAGTCCCAGACAGAACCACTGCCATTTCCTGCACACATTTTTGGATCTTTTCCCCCGTGTTCTGCATCTCACATAGTTGATTCAGACATCTAAGACTGGACCTTTGAGTGATCTTTAAATCCTGATTCTCCCTCTACTTTTGAATCCAAGTCCTTGGCTTCTTTTGGGAGGCAGTGTAATGGTAATGGTTAGGGTGTACAGAGCCCATGTAGGTCTGGTCCATGGTTGTCAGAGTTGAGATGGGGGCCATATGCTCCTGCACAAGAGGAGGTCTGGCTACCTGTCCCTAGGAATCCATCATTTTCCTCTGCTTCACACAGCTACGAAAAGCTGCCTGCCCTAGTCATTTGGCTCTATAGCAAACCACGCCAGAACTGGGACAGGCCTAGGGGAAGGGTGGCTGTGCCTGGCTGAAGACTTTGGTTAAAGGATCCTGCATGTTCATTAAGCTCCAACCCAGCTTAACAGGCCTAGACTTTTCCTTTGGGATACAAGGGCAACACCCTGGTTAGTAAAAACTGGTATCTGGTCTCTGAGTAGCCAGGGGTTGCTGGGTGAGGGTGACTTAGGCAGTAATGTCTATAAACTGATGCTTGGCGGGGGAAGGATTCAGTGCTTCTGGTGGTGTAAATACTTCTACTGCCATTCCCAGTTTCCACCTTCTTCTTGGCTGTCAGGGAGCTTGCAGGAGGCTGGGCTCTGGGGAGCCCATACTTGTGCCTACATGCTCTCTCCATTTATTGTTCCAGGTTTCCCAACTCTTACCATTCTCATCAGTCCAGAAACTGGGAGAAGTAGCTCTGGGCACTGGAATGCTCTGTCCTTGCATCCCTTTCTCAACATGACCCCACTTTCCTTGGAAATGATTGCCCCACCTATACCCTGAGTCATCTGTTAGGGTGCTGTCTGTGTTCCTCACCTCTGCTGTGCTGTTTGAAGTTGGCTGTTTAGATAGGAAACAAATGTGATTTCTTTACCCAGTGCTTTTTCTTAGATCACGTAACAAGCTAACCCTCAGCTTGTGGCATTGGCATCCCATATGGGCACCTGTATGAGTCCTGCATACCTGCCCAGCTTCTGATCCAGCTCTCTGCTAATGGCCTGGGAAAGCATAGAAGATGGTCCAAGTCTTTTGTCCCCTCCAACCACGTGGGAGACTCAGGAGGTAGCTCCTGGCTTCAAATCAACTCAGCTCCAGCCATTGTGGCGATTTGGGGAGTGGGCCAGTGGATGGAAGATCTCTGTCTCTGTCTCTGTCTCTCCCTCCCCAACTTTCTCTTTGTAATTTTTTATTCTTGTAAAACATTTATTTATTTATTTATTTATTTATTTGTTTATATTGGAAAGAGATTTATAGAGCAGGAGAGACAGAGAAAAAGATCTACCAGTTCACTCCTCAAATCCACAATGGCCAGAACTGAACTGATTTGAAACCAGGAGCTTCTTCCGGATCTCCCATGCAGGTGAAGGATCCCAAGGCTTTCCCAGGCCACAAGCAGCGAGCTGGAAGGAAAGTGGAACAGCTGGGATATGAACTGGCTTCCATATGGGATGCTGGCACTTGGAGGTGGAAGATTGCTCAGTTAAGCCAACGCACTGGTCCCATTCTCTAGAATTTTTTCAAATAAAAATAAATATACTTTTAAAAATAAAAATTCTTTTATGGCCTCACATGATCCTTGGGACAGGAGCCATTTCTGGTTGTTGGAAGGCAGGGCCCTGCCACTGTGCTTCTCTGCTGTCCTGGAGTTGTTTCCTCTGGATCATGCACTGGCCGTTCCCTGAATGCAATGCCCGGCCTGCCACAGGGCCTTGCTGGCACTGCTTCCCCAGACACAGAACTCTCCTGGCTTACCAGCCTGCTAGAACTTTCTTTGTAATTCTAGACTTATTCTCCAGGTAGTACCTCTTGAGAGCCTTTTCTTTTCTGCTGAGTTAAATAAGCTCCAGGGAGCAAGAGGTTAATGAAAAAAAAAAAAGATAAAAAAAAAAAGAGAGAGAGAGAGAAGATGTGATTTCTCGCCCGCCTTTTCCCAAGGGCTCATGGCAGTTTTGTGAGCAGAATGAGCTGGCTGGACCTTTGGGGCTGGCCATGGCGGGAAGCAGAGAGCTGCCCCCATGGAGCGTGAAAGTGCCAGAAATGTACAGCGCACCATGGTAGGGGCAGGGGACACCCAGAGAGGGACAGGTACTGCAAACACAGGGAGAAACACTGGGGCAGGACAGGCAAGGGCAGGCTTCAGACTGGCCAGCTGTGGTGGGGAGGTCAGCCCTCGGGGAGTCCTGCTAATGCCAAGGGGGTCGGCCTTCCCAGGGTCTGTGAACGAGGGATGGAGCCGTCCTAATCAGGGACGAATGACTCTAAAGTGGTCATGGTCATTCCAAAGCCCTGGGACCTTCAGGACATTTGGGCTGCACATGTGCTATCCTTCCTTCTGAGCTGTGCCTCCCCATGCGTTGAGGTGTAAACAGCCAGGTTCTCAATCCTGACAGCTGCACCCCAGCTGCCTGCCAACACTGTGCTCATGCTGTTTTATTTATCATACAGTGACTCTGTCAGGTGCCCTTGTCTTCTCTTTCTGGGAGACAAAGCTGAGAAGGAGTAACTGACTCCTCCAAAGTCACTATTAAAGGGGAAAGGATTGGTGTCGCTGCCTGTGACACTGGAATCCTGTGTGGACAAGGGTTGAGTCCTGGGTGCTCCACTTGTGATCTAGCTTCCTGCTAATGTGCCTGGGGAAGCAGCCGAATATGACTCAAGTGCTTGGGCTTTGCATCTACAAGGTAGATCTACCAAAAGCCCCGGACTCTTGGCTCTGGCCTGGTCCAGCCCTAGCCATTATGGCCCTCTGGGGAATGAAGCAGTTGATGGAAGATTGTCTTCATGTCCCTTCTTCTCCTTCTCCCCCATCCCAGTAACTCTGATTTTAAAATACTTATAAAATAAAGCTTTTGTTGTTATTGTTTAAAAAGTGGGCAGAATTGAGGGTGGCACAGTTGCCTTAGTGGTTAAGTACTTGGATCCCTCCTACCCTTGTGGGAGACCCAAGTGGCATTCCTGGTTCCCGGATTCAGTCTGGCTCAGCTCTGGCTTGTTGTAACCATTGGGGAAAGGAACCGCAAACAGATTTGTCTCAGTCTGTTTCTTTGCCTTTCAAAAGAAATGAGAACAAATAAATACATTAAAAATAATATACAGCAGGCCTGGTGTGATGTCCTAGCAGCTAAAGTTCTCACCTTGAACACGCCAGGATCCCATATGAGCACCTGTTCTAATCCTGGCAGCCCCACTTCCCATCCACCTCCCTGCTTGTGGCCTGGGAAAGCAGTCGAGGACAGCCCAAAGCCTTGGGACCCTGTACCTGTGTGGGAGACCTGGAGGAAGTTCCTGGCTTCTGGCTTTGGATTGGCACAACACTGGCTTTTGGGGTCACTCGGGGAGTGAATCATCGGACGGAAGATCTTCCTCTATGTCTCTCCTCCTCTCTGTATATCTGACTTTGCAATAAAAATAAATAATTCTTTTACAAAAATAATAATATACAGCACCAAGGAGAGCTGAGATTTGAATTCAGGTCTGTTTGACTCCAGTGCTGTTCTTTTAGCCACTGCACAGACATCTCTGCCTAGGACCCTATTAACGCTGATGCTATTTGTAACTTGCTTAGTATAGGATCTGGTGTTAAGTCTGCCACAATATAAAGAGTTTATTTCAAGTTGATGGGAAAGGGCCAGCAGTATGTCCAAAGGAGAGAGCGGTGCAGGACCCTCTTTGGTCAGCCTCTGCCTTCTGTCTCCCATGAGACATTCTTGCTCCTGGGCTGCCTTGACTTAGGCTGCTGGGCTCTGCCTGAGTCTGGAACCCACACCTACTACAGGCTCAGGAAGACCAGTCCATGGGAAGCAAGCTTCTGGTTTACCTCCCTGGCCCTGCACATGGCTTGGGGTGAGATAAGAGACTGCACAGCCCCTGGGAGGTGGCTGAGCTGCCCAGAAGGCTCTGCAGGAAATCGCTCCTTCCTTGTAGTGACAGGGGAATGAATGACTCAGGCTAACTGGGAGGAGTTCCGCTTCTGCGGCCAGCGCAGGCTGCAGTGGGGCCCACCAGGCTCTGCCCAAGGAGGACATTCCTGCTGCTTTTTTCATCATTTCTCTTTAAACAGGTTTGTGCTGCTTGCTGGTCTCTGTCTCTTTTTAAAAGACTTATTTATTTGAAAGGCAGAGTTAGAGAGGGGGGGAGAGAGAGAAGAGATTCATCCATCCTTTGGTTCACTCCCAAATAGTCACAGTAGCCACAGTTGGGCTGGTGAGGAGCCTATAAGGACTTGGGCCATCCTCTGGATCAGAAGTGGAACAACCAATCCACTCGAACCGGCACCCATAGGGGATGCAGTGGTGACTTTTTCCACTACACCACAGTGCTGGTCCCTGGGCTGATCTCTCGCTGCAACCCTGCCCGACCAGGAGCAAGCACAGGTGAACCTAGCATGGGCATCAGGTGGGGCCCTAGTGTGGATGTGAAGCTCTTCTGTTGGGACAGGGTGACTAGAGGGCTGCATTCTGGCATGTAGTATGTGATCAGCATATTTATTGCTGGACTTCAGAATGTTCTCTACCCAAATCTGGCCCTTTCCCACTGTGCCAGAGAAGTAGTGTAAATACGAGGCAGAACATTCTGGTTAGAATACCAGTGCTGCCTCTTACCAGCTGACAGAATGCAGTCAACTTACTTCACCTCTGAGTCTGTTTTCTCTTTTGTAAACTTAAATGAATAAAAATAGCACCTACCTAGTGGGTTGTTAAAGACTGAGTAACATAACGTGTTCATAGAGCTTGGAACAATGCCTGGCGTTAGCTGTTCTTATTCTTTTAGTGATGGGCATCTTCATCAACCCAGTCATAAAAAAGATGCTGCTTGGGGCGGCTTCATCCCCCTGCATCAGAGTGCTTGATCGTAGTGCTGACTCTGCTCTGACTCCAGCTTCCTGCTAGTGCGCCCTGCAAAGCAGCAAATGACGGCTCAAGTAGTTGGGTTCCTACCACCACACGAGAGACCCAGACTGAGTTCCAGGCTCTCGGACTGAACTGGGCAAGGTCTACTCATTGCAGCCATTTGGGAATTGAACCAGCAGATGAAAGGTCTCTCTCTTCTGTCTCTAGTATCTGTTTTTCAGTAAAAATAAAAATGAAAAAATATAAAGACAGCCACCACCATACAGTAGCTTGGTGAGAATTTGGGTTCTTTGCTCCCTTCCACTTCTGCAAACTTATCTGTCCTTCTTCCCAGCATTTCTTCTCGCACACGCCACCACATTACACTACTGATGACCTTGCCTTGAAAACTTTGTGGTTTTTTTGTTTTTGTTTTTTTTTTTTAATATGCCCGGCACGGTAGCGGCCAGTGTCCTCGCCTTACACACAGCGGGATCCTATATAGGTGCCAGTTCTAATCCCGGTGACCCCACTTCTCATCCAGCTGCATGCTTATGGACTGGGAAGGCAGTTGAGGATGGCCCAAAGCCTTGGGACCCTGCACCTGCGTGGGAGAACCAGAAGAGTCTCCTGGTTCCTGGCTTTACACTGGCGCAGCTCCAACCATTTTGGCTGCTTGGGGAGTGAATCAATAGACAGAAGATCTTCCTCTCTGTCTCTCCTCCTCTCTGTATATCCGCCTATCCAATAAATAGAAATAAATCTTAAAAAGTTTGGGGTCAGCAATGTTTCATAGTTTGTTAAGCCTCCACCCTTGGTGTTGCCATCACATACAGGTGCTAGTTTGAGTGCTAGTTCCATTTCCAATCTAGCTCTCTGCTAATGGCCTGGGAAAGCAGCCGAGGATCGCCCAAGTGCACAGGCTGCTGCATCCACATGAGAGACTTCAAAGAAGCTCCTGGTTCCTGGTTTGGGTCTGGCCCAGCCGCAGCCATTATGGCCATTTGGGGAATAAAGCAATGGATCAAAAATCTCTCTGTAACTCTGTCTTTGAAATAAACAAATAAAATCTTTAAAAAAATAGTACACAGTTAATTCTTTTGTATTGTATTCACTGGTATGTACAACAAAAGTGAACATATATTAGATCATTTTTATAACTTCAAGAAGAGAGCTTATGGGGCTAGTATTGTGGTATAGTGGGTTAAGTTGCCACCTGTAATGTTGGCATCCCATATGTCTACCAGTTCCAGCCCTGGCTGCACCACTTCCCACCCAGCTCCCTGCTGAAGCACCTGCAGAAGCAGCAGAGGATGGTCCAAGTTCTTGGTGCTCTGCCACCCATGTGGGAGACCCGGATGGAGCTCTTGGCCTGGCTCAGCATCAGCTGTTTCAGTCATTTGGGGATGTAAGATCTCTCTCTGTCTCTCCCCATCTCTCCGTAACTCTGTCTTTCGAGGATGTCAGTACATCTATAAGTAATTTTTTTAAATTTAAAATCTTGTATCTATTAGCTCTCACCGTCTTATTCCCTCAACTTCCTCCCAGTTCCAAGCGACCATGACACTCTTTCTGTCTCTGGATTTGCCTATTCCAGAAGTTCCACATAAATATAATACAGATATGGTATGTGATCTTTTATTTTTTTTAAAGATTTATTTATTTTTTTTTGGAAAGACAGATCAGATTTATGGAGAGAAGGCGAGACAGAGATCTTTTGGCCATAACACCTGAAGCTGAGCTGATCCAAAGCTAGCAGCCAGGAACTTCTTCCAGGTGTCCCATCATCCACTGCTTTCCCAGGCCGTAAGCAGGAAGCTGGATGGAAAGCGGAGCAGCCAAGACACGAACTGGATCCCATATAGGATTCCAATGCTGGCAAGCTAGGATTTAGCCATTGCGCCACTGCACCGGTCCCAATTTGTGATCTTTAATAAGTGGCTTATTTCGTGTAACCTGGTGCTTTCAGTGTTCAGCAATGTTGTACAATGCATAGTACTTCATCCCCATCATTTGTGTCTATCATGCTTTGTTCATCAATTGATGGACATTTGGCTGGTTTGCATGTTTGGGCTATTAGAATAACATTGATACACACATTCTCACAGGAGCGTTTTTGTGGACATATTTTCATTTCTTTCAGAGGAGTGTGGAATTTCTAGACATTATGGGAACTTGATGTTTAGTTGTTTAAGGAACTACCAGCTGGCTGGCAAAGACACGGTGTAGCTTCACATGCCCTCCAGCAGTGAGCTGGAGTCCCAAGTCCTCCCTGCCAACCCTGCTTATCATTATTAGAGCCATTGTTGTGGATATGAAGTGATATCTCACTGTGGCTTTTATTTGCGTTTCCTGATAACTAACCATGTTGAACATCTTGCATGTGCTATTGGCCACTTGTCTATCTTCTTTGGATAAATGTCTATTAGCCCTCTTTTTTTGCCCATTTAAAAAAAAATGGGTTATCTTTCTATTTTAAGTGATAAGTTTCTTTATATATTCTAGGTACAAGTCTCTTAATATATGATTTGCAAATATTTTATCCCACTGTGCAGTTCCTTTTTTTCTCCTTGATCCTGTTTATTGAGGCATAAAAGTTTTTCAGTTTTGATGAAATCTGACTTGTGATTTTTTTGTTGTTGTTTGTTCTTTATCATATTTAAGATTCCATTGCCAACTGAGGTACTGAGGTTGTACCCCCATGTTTTCTTGTAAGGGTTTTGTAGTTTTGGGACCTTGTTTCAGGCCTTTGATAGATGTGGAGTTTATTTTTGTACATGGTGTTTGGGTAGAGGTACCTAACATTCTTCTTTTGCATGTGGCTGTCCAGTCGTCCCACCACCAATTGTTGAGGACTACCCTGCCTCCCACTGAATGGTCCTGGCACTTAAAATGGGTTGGCAACACTCATGGATTTACTCTCAGACTGTCGATTCTATTCTGCTCTCTATAACTAATCTTAGGTCGGTATCACAGTTTTGATTTTTGTTGATTTTTTTGTAGTACGTTTGAAACCCAAAAGCAAGAGAGTTTTCCATCTTGGTTCTTCTTTTTCCAGATTATTTTGGCTATTCTGGATCCCTCCTGATTCCTTTTTCATTGTAGAATCAGTTTGCTAGTCTTTACGAAGGATTCACTCGGGCATCTGCGAGGGGGTTGCACTGGATGTGGAAATCAGCCTCGGACATACCTGCATCTCCCCAGCGTTGTCTTCTGACTCACGTGCATGAGATGCCTTTCTCTTTATTTATATCTTCAGTTTCTTTCATTGGTGTTTTATAGTTTCAGGAAATGGTTTTCTTTTTAAGATTTATTTATTTTTATTACAAAGTCAGATATACAAAGAGGAGAGACAGAGAGGAAGATCTTCCATCCCATGATTCACTCCCCAAATGAGTGCAATGGCTGGTGCTGCTCCGATCCAAAGCCAGGAGCCAGGAGCTCTTCCGGGTCTCCCACGCGGGTGCAGAGGCCCAAGGCTTTGAGCCATCTTTGACTGCTTTCCCAGGCCACAAGCAGGGAGCGGATGGGAAGTGGAGCAGCCAGGATTAGAATCAGCATCCATATGGGATTCTGGCATGTTCAAGGCAAGGACTTTGGCTGCTAAGCCACGGCACCGGGCCCAGAAAAAAGGTTTTTAAACTCTTAAATTTATTCATAAGTACTTTATTACTTTTAATGTTATTGCAAATGAAATTTAGTTATAGTATTCAGATTTTTGCTATAATTATAAAGAATTTTTTTGTATGTTGATCTTGTATCCCTCAACTGTGCTGAATTTGTTTATTAGTTTTAACAGATATTTAAACATTTGTTTATTTGAAAGACAGAATGATAGAGAGTTAAAGATATTCCCGCCACTGGCTCACTCCCTAGTTGACTTTTTGTTTTGTTTTGTTTGGGTTTTTCATTTTCTTTCATTTCTGCAAAGACATACTTTTAATCCACTCTGTAATGCCAGGCTTAATTTGTCACACAGTTCTCAACAAGTAGAAAAGTATGGAAGACACAGTTCTACCAAACTGTCAACAAGGGCTAAAAACAACCATTATGTCAGAAGATGTCCTATTCATTGCGATACAATTTTTAAGTTCTGTATTAAGTGTCATATATCAGAGAATGCATTTTTGTCTTTTTTGGTTCTGGTTTATTTCACTAAGCACAATCATTTCCACTTGCATCCATTTTTATGCAGAAGACATAATTTCATTCTTTTTATGACTGGGTAGTATTTCACAATGTATTTATACCACAGTTTCTTGATCAGTCATCAGCTGATCGGCATCTGGGTTGATTCTATATCTTAGCTACTGTGAATTGAGCTGTAATAAACAAGGGGGTAGAGATAACTCTTTCATATGCTGATTTCGTCCCCTCTGGGTAGATTTCTTTATAAAAATGTCTATTCATGTTTTTTGCTTTTTTTTAATTTAAAAGGATTTTTTTAAAAAAGGTTTATTTATTTATGTTTATAGATTTATTTACTTTTCTTGAAAAGGTAAATTTACAGAGACAAGGAGGTACAGAGAGAAAGATCTTTCAACCATTGGTTCACTCCCCAGTTAGTTCCAACGGCCAGAGCTGAGCTGATTTGAAGCCAGGATCCTCCCTCAGGTCGCCCGTTCAGATGCAGGATCCCAAGGCTTTGGGCTGTCCTCAGTTGCTTTCCTAGGCCACAATCAGGGAGCTGGAAGGGAAGTGGAGCAGCTAGGACACGAACTGGCGCTCCTATGGGATCCTGGAGTTCTCAAGCCAAGGATTTAGCCACTGAGCCATTGTAATAGGCCCTTTGCTCATTTCTTAACTGGATTGTTTGCTTTGTTGCTGCTGAGTTTCTTGAGCTTTTTGTAGATTTTGGATATTAATTCTTGATCAGTTTTTTTCCCATTGTCTTGGTTGCCTCTTCCTGTCATTGAATATTTCCTTTGCAGTGCAGAAGCTTCTTCACCTGACGTAATCCTATTTGTTCAATCTTTTTTTTTTTAAAAAAAAATATTTTTAGGGCCCAGTGGCATGGCCTAGCAGCTAAAGTCCTCGCCTTGAACGTGCCGGGATCCCATATGAGCACTGGTTCTAGTCCCGGTGGCTCCACTTCCCATCCAGCTCCCTGCTTGTGGCCTGGGAAAGCAGTCAAGGATAAAATATTTTATTTTATAAAAATAAAATAAAATTAAAAAAAAAATAAAAATATTGGGCCCGGCGGCATGGCCTAGCGGCTAAAAGTCCTCGCCTTGAAAGCCCCGGGATCCCATATGAGCACCGGTTCTAGTCCCGGTGGCTCCACTTCCCATCCAGCTCCCTGCTTGTGGCCTGGGAAAGCAGTTGAGGACGGCCCAATGCATTGGGACACTGCACCCACGTGGAAGAACCGGAGGAGGTTCCAGGTTCCCGGCTTTGGATCGGCGCGCACCGGCCTTTGTGGCTCACTTGGGGAGTGAATCATCGGACGGAAGATCTTCCTCTCTGTCTCTCCTCCTCTCGGTATATCTGACTTTGTAATAAAAATAAATAAATCTTTAAAAAAAATTTTTATTTAAAAAAAATTTTTATTTTTTTATTTTTTTAAAAAGATTTATTTATTTTATTACAGCCAGATATACACAGAGGAGGAGAGACAGAGAGGAAGATCTTCCGTCCGATGATTCACTCCCCAAGTGACTGCAATGGCCAGTGCTACGCCAATCCGAAGCTAGGAGCCAGAAACTTCCTCCAGGTCTCCAGCATGGGTGAAGGGTCCCAAGGTTTTGGGCCGTTCTTGATTGCTTTCCCAGGCCACAAGCAGGGAGCTGGATGGGAAGTGGAGCTGCTGGGATTAGAACCAGCAGCCATATGGGATTCTGGCAAGGACTTTAGCCTCTAGGCCACCATGCTGGACCCATGTCCAGTTTTGTTTTAATCAACTGTGCTTCTGGGTTTTTCCAAGAAGTCTTTGCCTAAGTCAATGTCTTGCAGAATTTCCCGGGTATTTTCCTCTAGTAATTTGATGATACCAGGCAGTAGATTTAGGTTCTTGAACCATGTAGAGTTGTATAAGGTGTGAGGTAGGGCTTTTGTGTCGTACGCCGCACATGTACATCCAATCTTCTCAGCACTGAAGAGATTGTCGTTTTCTTCAGGGATTGAGCTCATTTGTCAAAGATGAGCTGCTTGTAGAGATATGGATTAATTTCAGGGATTTCTTTTCTGCTCCATTGGTTGACATGTCTATTTTTGTACCAGCATCCTAGGCTGTTTTGATAACTGTTTGTAACACGTCCTAAAATCTGGTATTGTGATGCGTCTGGCTTTGTTTTTGTTGTTCCAGTTGCTCTAGAGGTTCAGGCTCTCCTGTGTTTCCATATGAATTTTAGCATTTTTTTTTCCAAATCTGAGAATTTTCTTATTTTGTTTGGGATTGTATTGAATCTGTCAATTGCTTCCAGTAGCATGGACATTTTGATAATAATAATTCCTCTAATCCACGAACACTGAAGATTCTTCTATTTTTTTTATGTCTTCTTCTATTTCTTTCTTTAACATTTTATAATTTTCACAGCAGAGATGTTTTACATACTGTGTTAAGCCAGTAAGTTAGTAGATTCCTTAGGATTTTCTGCATAGAGAACCACATTAACTGCCAATAGAGATCATTTTCCTTCTTCGTTTCCAGTCTGGTTGCTGTTTAATGTCTTTTTATTGCCTAAACGTTCTGGCTAGATTCCTTAATGCACTGTTGAACAGAAGCATGGAGAATATATATCCTTGTCTTGTTCCAAGGCAGGAGGAAAGCATTTAATCTGTCACTACCGAGTATTCTAGCCGTGAGTCTTTCACACATGTCTTTTATCAGGCTGACAAAGTCTCCTTCTGTTTGTAAGTTGTGTGTTTAACGAATTTAGCATTTAATTTAAATTTTATTTGCAAGGAAGAGTAGTACCAAGAGAAAGACAGAGACCTTCCATCTGCTGGTTCACTTTCCAAATGTCTATAAAATGCAGGACTGGGCCAGGACAAAACCAGGCTCCTAGAATTCAGTCTAGGTTTCTGTGTGTGTCACAGGGACCCAAGCACTTGAGCTATATCATCTGTTCAGGGTGCACATTAGCAGGAATCTGGATTAAAAGTGGAGAGCATCCAGAACCTGAATCAGTAAAATGGAATGTGGGCATACCAACCGATGATTTAACCACAAACCCAATGACTATTCTTTTAGTATCCTTTTTTAAAAATTAATTTATGTTTATCAGAAATTTATAGAGAGAGGAGAAACAGAAAGAAAGATCTTCCATCTGCTGGTTCACTTCCCAAGTGGCTTCAACGGCCAAAGCTAAGCTGAAACGAAGCCAAGAGCTTCTTCCAGGTCTCCTGTGCAGGAGCAGGGTCCCAAGGCTTTGGGCCGTCTGGCACTGCTTTCCTAGGCCGCAAGCAGGGAGCTGGATGGGATGTGGAGCAACTGGGACACAAATTGGCGCTCATATGGGATCTTAATGCATGCAAGGTGAGGACTTTCACGACTAGGCTACCACGCTGGGCCCTCTTAATATTATTTTTAAGATTAATTTTAGTTTTATTTCAAAGGCAGAGTTACAGAGAGAAGCACAGATGGGGAGAGATAGATCTTCCATTTACTTATTCATTTCCCAAATGGCCGCAACACCTGGAGATGAGCAGATCCAAAGTCAGGTGCCAAGAGCTTCTTCTGAGTCTCCCACATGGGTGCAGGGTCCCAAGAACTTGACCATCCTCCACTGCTTTCTCAGTCCATAAGCAGGGACCTGGACTGGAAGCAGAGTAGCTAGGGCATGAACTGGTGCCCATATGTGATTGCAGCTCCCGAAGGTGGAGGATTAGCCTGTTGAGCCATAGCTCTAGCACTGGGATCCTCCCTCTGCCCCTCCTCCCTCACCCACCAGCACGCTGCAGCCTTTTATTTTTAACTTTGGCCTTTTTAAATGTTAAAAAAATTGTTTTATTTTTATTGGAAAATCAGATATACAGAGAGGAATCTTCTGTGCATTGATTTACTCCCCAAGGGACTGCAATGGCTGGTGCTGCACCAATCCGGAGCCAGGAGCCTGGAGCCTGGAGCCTGGAGCCTCCTCCAGGTCTCCCACATGGGTGCAGGATCCCAAGGCCTTGGGACATCCTCTACTGCTTTCCCAGATCACAAGCAGGGAGCTGGAAGAGAAGCGGGGCTGCTGGGATTAGAACAGGTACCCATATGGTATCCTGGTGCCTGCAAGGGGAGGACTTTTACTGCTAGGCTACTGCACTGGGCCCTGTTCTGTATATATTTTTAGATTTATTTATTTTTATAAATAAGGAGAGACAGAGAGAGGGACTTTCCATCCATTGGTTCACTCCCTAAGTAACTGCTATGGCCCAAACTGGATCAATCTGAAACCAGGAGCTTCTTCTGATACTCCCATGTGATTGCAGGGGCCCAAGCACCTGGGCCGTCCTCCACTGCTTTCCCAGGCCATTAGCAGGGAGCTGGATGGGAAGTGGAGCAGCCGGGACACGAGCCAGAGCCCATCTAGGATGCTGGTACCACAGTGTTGGCATAGTCTACTGTGCCGCTGCACCAGCTCTGACCTGGCCTTTTTTATTCACTGTTCATTCAGTCTTTCTACTATGATAAGTTTTCTTAGATCGTTTACTTTTTCTGGAGAGTTTTGATGACTGGTGTTTTCCACTTCCTCTCAGGTGTCTAAGTACACGCCTTCCTTCACAGGTGACTAGAGTGACTCTAAAAACTGCAGCTCTCAACACACTCTGCCATGACTCCTCCGTGGCTAACCTCTACTTAGGACAAAGACTCGCATTTTTGACGTCACTTCGAGGGCCTGGCGCAGCGTGGCGTGCACCCTCTCCTGGTTCATGTCCCTCACAGACCTGCAGCCACACGCAGCCAAGTGCAGCTCCAGCACCCGATGGGTTACAGGGACCACTTCATGTCGCCGGACCTCTTTCTCCAGCAAAATCCAGCTTGCTGTTCACAGCCAAGGCTAAATGTCCCTTCCTCTGGAAAAGCTTTTCTGACTCCAATTGCTGTCCCAAGTGGCCCTGGGTCCTCGCCCTCAGGTGCAGCCACACCACTGGATTTCACTGATTGCTTCCATATGTCTCCCCACAATGGAATGTTTGCACATCAGTTCCTGTCAGGGACAACTTTTTAGTTTTATTTATTGTTTGTTTGTTTTAATTGTATTTATCTGAAAGGCAGAATGACAGAGAAAGGGAGACATCTTCCAGCTGCTGCTTCATTCCCAGAATGGTCTCAATGGCCAGGGCTAGGCCAGGTGGAAGCCAGGAGCCAGGAGCTCCCCTTGGGTCTCTCACCTGGGTGTCAGGGCCCAGGCACTTTACACCATCCTCTACTGCCTTCCCAGAGGCACCAGCAGCAGCAGGATAGGAAGCAGAGCAGCTGGGACACAGACTGGTGCTCTCATACGGGATGCCGACTTAAGCTGCTATGCCACACACTGGCCCCAGGCAGATTCACAGAATAAAGGAGAGACAAAGCTCTTCCATCCCCAACTGGCCACAATGACCAGAGCTGAACTGAGCTGAGCTGAGCTGGCAATGAGAGCGAGGAGCTTCTTCCAGGTCTCTCCACACAGGTGCAGGGTTCCAAGGCCGTCCTCTACTGCTTTCCCAGGTCACAAGCAGGGAACCAGATGGGAAGTGGAGCAGCCAGGACATGAACCTATGCCCATATGGGATCCTGGTGCTTACAAGGGGAGAATTAGCCAATTGAGTCATCATGCCAGGCCCTGAAAATGTTAATTTTGTTCCCTCTGTTAGGGTTCAACATTCCCCCTGGTCTGAGTAGCAGCAACAGGAAGACACTGAGTGGAGTTTCTCAGAGCATTTATTATTTTTTGAACACAGGGCAAGGAGTCTGGGCTAGCTGAGGAGGGTTCACCAGGGGAGGCAGAGGGCTGGGCTGGGGACAGGAGCCGACACAGGGGCTTGTGTGTGGGGAGCAGCAGGAAGAGGAGCGGCAGAGGACAGGGAGCAGTTCCCCCAAGCCTACCCCATCTCTGGATCCTTTTCCCTCCTGCCAAGTTAAAACAAAACAGAACAGAACAGAACAGAACAAAACAAAACAAAACAAAACAAAACACCTGATGCAGCCCAGGTCAGAGGCTGCAGGGGTCAGAAGTCCCATGGGGTGGAAAGTAGCGTTTGCTCCGGCCAGCAGAGCCAGGTTCCGGCAGGACAGCCGGCCGCTCAGGCCTCCTCTGCTGTGGCATCGATGCCCGCGTAGGTGAAGTTCTCAAACAGCGACATGTTCACATAGGCCTGTGGACAGAGCATGCTTGGCAGGAGCTGCCGCAGCGAGGGGCTATCTGGCCTCCAGCCCCTGGACTTCCACTGGGGTGGGGCATTTGTTTTGGAGCCTCCAGATGGATGGGCCCCAGCCGGGCTTCCTGGTGACAGGGCCTTGACATCACTGCCACACGGGTTACTCCTCATGCTTACCCAGGGAGCTGTGGGCTTATGCACTCATTCACTTACTCGCTCATTCACAAGGCTACTTCTGCTGAGTCACTCATTGCCACGGTTATTTCAACAACCCTTCATTCTTGAAGACTTCCAGAATCAGCAGTTAACGCACAGAAGGACTCTTGTTTCACTCATTTCTTCACTTACATGTATTTGATAATTTTGCCATGCATTTCCTCATATGACTGTTATATCATCAGTCTACCAGTTCACTCAGTTGTCCACCCACTCACGCATTTGCAGGCAAGAGGGGGACAGGGAAGCCGTCTGGGACTGGGCACTGTGCAGAGGTTTGCTGTTTGCTCGACTGTGTCCAACCCAGGGAGGGCTGGAAAAGGGGGCTGCAGCAAGGGGTTTTGGGTGAGCACCGGAGCCCCAGGCCCCACCCTGTGCTGCCCCCCAGGTCTCCTCACCTTTCTGGCTTCTAGCATGCGGTCCAGCTGCAGTGCGATCTGGGCAAAGGGGGGCCGCTCGTAGGGCCGGTCCCGCCAGCACTGCCGCATCAGCTCGTACCTGGGGAGGGGACGGACAGGACTGAGCTGGAGGCTCAGGGCCCACTGCGGGGGGCAGGAGGGGGTGTCAGGGCCGAGGCCACCGGTGGCCTGAACACAGGCCGCAGGCCAGGCACTCACACTTCGTCATCACAGTTGCGTGGCTGCTCCATGCGGTAGCCCTGAGGCAGCTTCTCGTACAGCTCAGCGCAGGTCATGCCGCAGTAAGGGGTGCCTCCTGCAGCAGGGCACGGCTGTCAGCTGGGGTGTCCGTGGGGGGATGGGGCCTGGGCTTGGGGGGCTGGGGACTCACCAAGGCTCACAATCTCCCAGAGCAGGACTCCGAAAGACCAGCTGAAATGGCAAGGATGCACTTGTCACCTCACGGGCCCTGGGGTCCAGCATTTTGCTTCAACTTTCCCAGGCGTACAGCTCCTCTCTGGCCAGTTATTGTCTTGGGGTCCACACCACTATAGCTATGAGCTACAGTCTCCCGAGTTCTCACTATGAGCCAGGCATGTGGTGTGCTTGTGAGTCCCTCTTAACCCTCACGCCAACCCTAGGACATCATTTCTTCCATTGCCCTCTTTTTATAGATGGATACACTGCGGCACTGAATGGTGAGCCAGGTTGCCCGAGGTCACACAGCTAGGATGTGGCAGACAAGAGATTCAAATCCAAGCAGCCTCACTCCAGAACACTTGCTCCTAATGGCATCTCACTCTCCTATACAGGTACACACCAGGCCCCAGGTCCAGGGTACAGAAGGAATCTAGGGGGTCTTGGGCAGAAGCAGGAAGTGGCTGTGTGTAGTCAATGTGATGGTGGTGAGCTGGGCAGGTCAGAGGTGGAGGGCAGCATGGCTCAGGAGCTGGGGCTGCAGGGTGGGATGGGGGAGGCTCAGAAGAAAGCATCTGGGGTTGTGCATCACAGAGAGGGAGTCTTGGGGGGTCTTGCTCTGGCAAGATCTGCAGGTGGAATGACCTGGTCCCCATCTCTTCTGCAAGTTCAATCCTGAACTAGGTCTATGCCAGTCCTACCCAAGAAACAGTCTTCTGGCTGACCCTCTACTTTCCCACTAAGATGCTGGGCATGGCTAAGGCACACCCAAGACACCTGTGGCGCGGCCAGACGACCCCAGGGATGTCCGATGACAGAGGTGCACCTGGTTTTGCCTGTGCGGTCTTTGGGTGCTGGGCCCCATGCCCTCCCCACCTGCACACTCACACGTCACTCTTGGTGGTGTAGACACTGTAGTTCAGAGACTCAATGGCCATCCAGCGCACAGGGAGACGCCCCTGTGAGAGAACAGGTTTGAGGGGTCAGGTGTGGAGGAAGCATCTGTTGGGAGATCAGGTGAGGAACTGGGCCCTGAAGGGGAGGGTTACGTGAACTTACCATTGTCTTCTTCACATAAACCTCCTCCCCCCGAGAGAGGCCAAAGTCTGCGATCTTGGATGCCAGATTCTCCCCAACCAGTACGTTACGCGCAGCCAGGTCCCTGTGGATGAACTGCAGGCCAGCCCCGGGATCAGGGCAGGTGCGGCACAGAGGGCCCTGGGTGGCTGAGCTGCTAGCAGGTTGGGCCCCACTGGCCGTCATCAAGGGCTCCCCTTTCTTTTTCTTCCCTGAGCCTTTTTGGGAAAAATCAATGTGGGAGCGCAGGCCACAGCCAAGTTCAGCTGGATTTCTCTTGCGTATTGCATTTTGCCCTTGTTTCATGCTCTATGCTCTTTTCTCATCCCTACCTGCTCCTTGTCCCCTCACTGGTGAAGGCTCTCAGGTGACCCTGTCTATCCTCTGAGCCCCAGTTTCCATCCAGCTCACAACCTTTCTCGGAGACCTTGCTGTTGCCAGCAACCCTGCCCTCAGCACTGGCCCCTTCTCCTCCGCTGTTAGTGTACTCCAAACACAGCCATCGCGGTGGATGTGGTGTGCAGGTTAGATCACCACATGCAACATCTATGCCGCCCCGTGTCCTAGCTAGCTCTAGGAGCTATAACGTGCCAGAGACAGCAGGTGGAAAATGACATGAAGCTAGGGCGCCTGCTACCCACGAGGGAGATCCAGATGGAGTTTCGAGCTCTGGCTGCAGTGAGGCCCAGCTTTGATGACTGTAGCCATTTGGTGAGTGAACCAGTAGGTAGAAGATCTCTCTGTCTCTCTGTGTCTACCCTTACTCCTATCTTTCCCTCTCTGTTTGTAATTCTGCCTTTCAAATAATAATAAAAAATGTTTAAAGCAAACAAAAGCATGGCTATCGTTAAAATACCTTCTTGTACTTGTGTCCCTGAAGGCAGTTGCTCCTCTCAGGTGCCTCCTGACTCGGGCCCAGGCCTCCACCCATCACCTTCACCGGCTGACTTCCCTATCCTCTTCCCATGGAAGTGGCCATCTGGGCTCAGAGTTCCCAGGCCGTGGTCGCTATCTGCCTGGCCACCTCCATCAGGAGGCCCCTCAGACTTTTTTTTTCTATTTGTATTTCCCTAGCCTCCTGGCCAGCAGCCAGAGCTGTGAGCTCAGCTTTCCCCAGCTTCCTCACCTGGTGGAGCCTATCCAGTCCCTCCTGCCCCACTTGTCCACACGCACCTGTTTCTCACTCAGGTACTGCATGCCGTTGGCAGCATCACTGGCAAAGCGTAGCAGCTGCCGGGAGCTGAGGGTGGAGGCTGTGCCATGCTCACGGGCAAAGGCAGGATCTGTCTCCAGCACGCGGCTCTTCCGCAGGAAGTCGAGCAGGTTCCCATAGGGGGCATATTCAATAGCAATGTACAAGTAACCTGGAGGCGAGGCGATCAGGTGGCTGGTGACCGACGTAGGGCAGCCTGACCCAACCGGGAACAGCTGATGCGTGGGGGAGGCGGTTGGTGGCCAGGGTTTGGGAGAAGAGAGACCTACCTCGGTTCTCGCAGGCCCCCAGGAGGTTGATGATGTTGGGGTGGTGACCCAGTTTGCACAGGACTTCCAGTTCCCCCGCAAAATCACGGTGGTCATTTTCCGAGGCATATTCTGTGTAGAGAATCCAGCGTCAATGTTGTCAGAAGGAGCTCTGGAGAAAGTGTGGGGGTCAAGATGAGAGGGTGAGAGGGTCGGGCCTGGGCAGGGGTCACTCCTGGGGACCTTTCAGCATCTTGATGGCAGCGTTCATCTTGAGCCCGTCCTTCTTGATCATGGCCCGGATGACCTGGCCGAAGTTCCCCTCCCCGATGAGGTCTTCAAAGGTGATGTCCTCCCACTCCAGCACCGGGTAGCTCAGAGGCTCCGGCTGCTGCTTTGGCCTCCGAGTCAGTGTCAAGGTCCCCGAGCTGAACTGCAGGATGGTCTCCTCACCCTTCACAGAACGAGACGAAGGGTCAGGTGGCCCATGTGGGGAACACAGGGAAGCATGCAGAGAGAGGCTCCAATGGCTACACAAGTGGGCAGAGACCCAGACAGAGCTAGCCAAGACACACACACAAACTGGAATAGAGTGAGAGCAATCGTAGGTGACAGGGGCATGGGAGGGACATTGGAAGGACAGGAGAGGGTGTGGTGAGGACGCCAGCCCCGGGTGGTAGACTTGGGGGGCACTCATGGAGCAAGAACCACAGGTGCAGCCCTGGATGCTGGAGCTGGCAGAGTTACTATTGTCTTCTCCACAGCAGTAGAAGCAGAGATGACCCCTGCACACCCACCTGGCATGCAGCCTGAGCTCTAAAGCCAGCCTGGGCCTTGAGGACAGCAAGATTGTCACAAAGACACGTCCCCCAGCTGAGAAGGAAATGGCCCACCCTCGCTAGGTTCATGGCAGGGACGGGAAAGAGCTGGATGCTGAGGCCTTCACAGGCAGAGGGGTACCCTTGGAGGCTGGCCAAGTCTGCAAGGGCAGGGCCTGCAGGAATCCCAGGCACCCAGGCACCCTTCCATGACATGCCCGAGCCATCTGGATTGAGATTGCCCCCACTTCAGGAAAAGAAAAGCAGGGTGCATGGGGGTGGTGAGTTCAGTGGTAAATATCCTGTCTCCTTGGTTGCAGTCTTGTGGCTGGGACAAGCAGACGTGTGTGCACGTACACACAGTGCCCAAGCTCCTGGGTGGGCAAAGGTGGACACACAGACACGCAGAAGTTGGACACGTGTGCCAGGGCAGGAGTAGCCACTGACCGAGCCTGACTGGTAGGTGAAGGTGCGCCTTCGCTGCAGGCAACTTCGGCGGATGCACACCAGCGTGAGCAAAGCAGCAAGGATGGTGAGGCAGGTGGCAGACACGGAGCCCACCACAGCTAGGACCAGCTGCTGGTCCAGGCCCTCCTCGGCCGCCCGGCTTTCTTGGACGGGGTCTTCACTTAGCAATCCTGGATGGGATGGGAAGGGCAGAGGGCAGAACGCCTAGGTCAAAGAACCCTACTATGGATACTCCCACCCCAACCCGAGGCTCAGGTTGGACCTTCCAGCAACAGAAGTTAAACATGGCGAGGTTACTTGGGCCACGGGAAAGCAAGGACCAGGATGGGGCTCCCCCAGTGCGGGATGGTGGATTGTGAGAGGGAAGGAGTCTGTCACTTGTCCCAGGGAGTGAGGGCTGGGGCCAGGGTGGAGGGAGTGGGGAAGGGCTGTGGGGCCCTGTCCTCTCACTGTTGCCCAGGGTGGACGCTTCCACCGTTTTGCTCCAGTCACCAAGACCCTGGACACTGGCCCGCACGCGGAAGAGGTAGCGAGTGCTGGCATTGAGGCCGCGGACCACGGTGCTTGTTTCCTCTGGCCCGTCCACGTCCATCCACAGAGGATCCCCCGAGCCCCCAGCCACCTGCACTTCCACAATATACTTGGATATTGGCCCAGGTGGAGCCTCCGGATGCTGCCATGTAAGCTGAATCTCAGAATCTGAGAGGGCCTGGGCCTGCAGGTGTTGGGGAGCTGGAGGCCCTGGGGAGGGAGAGTAGGAAGGCAGGACTCAGACAGGCCCAGATTCTTTACACAGATATGAGACACATCCATTCTAGCTGTACCCACTGCTCTGTGCACCGCAGAGTGGGAGCCACCTGCTACTTCCTCCTCTCCCTCCAGGCCAAGTTGCTCTTCTCTCCCAGGCTGCCTTGCTTCCTCCATTCTCCTCATATCCCAAGCCCTCCCCCACACACCCCTGTGCCTTGTGTTTCCCTGGGGCCTGCCTGACCTTTGCTTTCCATGACCCATGACTTCCTCACATGACCCCTGTCTCCCTGAGTATCTCCTGACCTTTTCTGTGGCTCATGTTTTCCCTAATGCCCGTGTGTGTCCTGCATTTCCTGCATCTACCTAGTTTCCAGCAACCTCCCATGCCCCTGTGTCCCCTGTCCTGCCCTGGTCCCCAACCTGTCACCCTATCCATTATAGACGTACCGCTGTGGGGCAGAACCACGTGTGCAGGGGGCGAGGCTGGGCCCAGGAGGGTGCAGTGGTACAGCCGCACATCCAGCTGGTAGTGGGCACCAGGTGTGAGTCCGGTCAGGAGAGTGGTGCGGTCTTGAGGGGATGAGATATTCTCCCACCGCTCCTGCCTTTGTGTCACATCCCAGAGGCGCAGCAGGAAACCGTCACCCACCAGAGGCCCAGGCACCGAGGGTAAGGACCAGCTCAATCGCAGCCGGTCAGCGCCCTCCACATGCCAGGCATCCAGCCACGGTTGCAACGAGGGCTCTGGGGTCAGAGGTCAGGGGTCAGAACTGTCCGATGGCTCCTCGGGGCCAAGTTGGACAGTGATTCCCAAAGGACAGGCCTGGACCACCTCCAGTGGGAAAGACAGGGGCCCCTGGGGAGGACAAGGCATGATAACCCCGGATGGACAGGGCAGCAAACCACTCCCCTGGGCGAAAGAGTAGGGGGACGCTTGGTCTCTCACCAGGACAGTCTGTGGTCATGAGGGTGGCAGGCCCCCAGGCCCCCTCGCCTCCTTCCCCTGGCCGGCTCAGCTGCACGCGGACACTGTATCCTGTCTTTGGCCGCAGGTTCATTAACGTCACGTTCTCACTGGGGTCCACTGGGAGCAGGGCGTGCAGCACACACCATTCAGGTCCGACTCTGTCCCCTTTCCCTTTGCCCCTCTCACCACTACCCAGCAGCTCTGTCCTGCCTTGGGCTCTGCCCACTCACCCACAATGGTGGACCAGGCCATGGTACTGTCCTGGGGCCGGTAGTGCAGGCGGATGGAGGAGATGGGTCCATCCCCAGAGAAGGAGACCAGGGGGGATACCACAAGCTGGCGGCTGTGCTTGGCCAGGAGCCGCGGTGCAGTCACGGGCTCCGGAGGCACTGCCAGGAGATTCAGCATGAGGCCCGGCCTAGCATGGCTAAGCTGGTCCTCAGAAGTCTGTGCTTTGGGCATCAGACACATCTGAGGATCTCCTGGGCTGGGAGAAGGCCAAGTTCACCAGATAGCCAGAGTGATCAAGGCCTGAGGAGGATGGAGCCACTACCTGGATGGCTTGGAGCACAGGGATTTGTCAAGAAGGACATGAACAGATCCCAAGAGACGGTAAGTGAAGGAGCCATGTGGCCAGACCGGAGTCAAGAGGCAATTACTCGGGCCCGGCGGCGTGGCCTAGCGGCTAAAGTCCTCACCTTGAAAGCCCCGGGATCCCATATGGGCGCCGGTTCTAATCCCGGCAGCTCCACTTCCCATCCAGCTCCCTGCTTGTGGCCTGGGAAAGCAGTCGAGGACGGCCCAATGCATTGGGACACTGCACCCGCGTGGGAGACCCGGAAGAGGTTCCAGGTTCCCGGCATCAGATCGGCGCGCATCGGCCCATTGCGGCTCACTTGGGGAGTGAATCATCGGACGGAAGATCTTCCTCTCTGTCTCTCCTCCTCTGTGTATATCTGGCTGTAATAAAATGAATAAATCTTTAAAAAAAAAAAAAGAGGCAATTACTCTGCACAGAGCGTGCAGGCAGTGTGGGTGTGGGAGCCAAGGAGGGAGCGGGCGGGGGAGGTGTCAGTCTCGCTCTGCCTGTCCTCTGCCGCTCACCTCTCTCCCCCGAGAACAGCAACATGGACAGCGCTGGGGAGGAAGCACCTGTACTACCCATGGCTTCACACGCGTGACCTCTACTTTCCGTAACTGCTCTCAGCCAGGGCTCCCCAGCCCTGTGTGTCCAGTGCAGGAACAGCTTTGGAGACCCCAAACAACCTATCTCAGGACTCAGAGCAAGCGGGAGACCCAGTCGGGGCTTAGTCAAGGCTGCATGAGCCTTGTCCAGTGTCCTCACCCCACGATCACTGTCCTTTTTCTGGCATCAGAATAGATCTCCAGGTTATGCTACTCAAGTCTCTTGCCTCTTCCAAATATTTGCCAGACTGACTTTCTAAGATGAAGGAAGGGAGGGAAGAAGGGAGGAAGGACAGAAGCATGAGGGGAAGGAAGGAGGAGGAGGATGAGAGGAATGCAGGGAGGGAGGGAGGGAGGAAAGGAGGAAGGAAGGGTCAAAGAGGATGCAGGATGCAGGGTGCTGTCAGGCAGGAATGAGCAGGTGAGGAGCAGGTGTTGATTTGGGTGGGTTCTGATCCCAGGGAGCTCCTGGTGCTCAAGGCCCATTGAGGGGATAGTGAGCCATGAACCTGTCTGCTGGCTTCACAGACAGACCTGCACAGAAGCCACCCAACTCCAAGGAGACCCCACCAAAGGGGCCTGCAGAAAAGAGCTGGAACCCTGAGACGAGATGGCCTTTCAAATAATAGCGACAAGTATGCTCAGCACACTCTGAGCGTACACCTGATTTAATCTCCACAGCCTTCTGAGTGAGCTAACGTTTGAGAGGAGACAGAAAGGAGAACCAAACAAGACCAAGAAACTTGCTTAAAGTGACAAGAGCTAGGAATCTGCGAAGAAAGCACCGACTCAGGCTAGAGGTCCAAAGCCTAGCATGGGAGTGGGCGGAGATAAAGGCGGGAGGTGGAGCTTGGTGGTGGAGGGGGATGAGGAGCAGTGGGACCGGGGCTGGGAGGAGGCAGGAAGCAGCAGTGAGGAAAGGGCAGGGCAGGGGGAGGGCTGTCCAAAGGACAAGAGGGTCGGGAGCCAAAGGGGGAATGATGGGGTGGGAGAAGGTGATGAGGAACTTAGTCCCAGGTGATGGTGCCCTGCCCTAAGCAAGCCTGAGCACTGGCAGACTCCAGGCAGGTGTCAGCTTTGGGAAACCAAGCAGGTCCCTTCTGAGGTCCACTGTTTTGTGGATGACCCTGCTCTAGAATTGAGGGCCCACACTGGGGGACTCAGCCAGGAAGAAACATTCTAAAAAGTGAGCTAGAGGTGAGTGAGTGTGTGTGTGTGGGTGAGAGAGAGAGAGAGAGAGGGAGAGAAAGAAGGGAAGCATGGCCCAGCAGCAGGCAGAGTGAGGATGTCGGAGCGGGGGTTCTCCCAGCTTCTGGAGCATGAGACATCCTTCCAGAGGGGTCTCAGCTGTGCTCCAGCCTTGCCACTGCCCATCCTGCACCTCCAGGTGACCACAAGCCCTCTTCTTTTCCTGGTGTCAGCCTGTGACCTGGAATGTCCTTGCCCTTCCTGCTAGGAGCCTGTCTGGGCAGCATCAGGTAGTGCCCACTCTGCTCACCATCCACCCTCCACGGTCCTAGGCTATCACTGACCTTTGACATTAACCTTGAAGCGCCGGCTGTCTTGGCCACCAGATGTGGAAACGCGACACTCCCAGAACCCGCTGTCTCCCAGAGCCAGGCGGGGCACCTCGAACTCAGCTGTGGTCTTATCTGGCTCCACAATGGCCTTGGTGGACTGTGAGAGAAGGGAGAAGGGGTCAGACATTGAGTATACATCCCCTAGGCAGATACACATGTATCTGTCAAGGTCGTTGAGGGGACCGAGGCCCAGGGGCAGCCCCTCATGAATCCGCCTGACTCGCATGTGAGCCACGGGCCGGCCAGCAGCAGAGCAAGGGGGAGTTTTTGAGGGGGTGGGGCCTGAGAGATCAAGTGGGGGTGGAGGCAGCGAGCCTGGGCTCCTGGGGACTGACCAGCAGCACAGTGCCATCGGGCTTGCGCAGTTCCATGCTGCCCCGGACTGGGAAGGGGTTCCCAGCAGCTGCGCAGTTGATCCGGGGTGTGGTCTCCAAGTTGAACTCCAGCTCTGAGGCCATGTTGAGGATCTGGGGGATTCGGTCTAAGGGACAGGAAGGATGCTCATCCTGGAGCCCCTCCGGAGGCCAAGCTGCCCCTCATCCCACACTGCTGTGCATCTCAGCAGACGTGCCACCATCTGCCCGGTCACACAGTCCTGGGAGCCTGCAAAGTCCCATCCATGACTCCAGCACCCTTTCTATTGCTTAACATCTACAAAATGCCTGCCAGCAGGTGCCTCACCATCCTCACAGCCAGGATACTCATTGTGAGGTCTCTGGCTACAGATGCCCCCAGGAGGCTCCTCTGGGCTTCCATGCACTTGGTGCTGCCACCAGGCATGGTCTGATGGGCCAGACCTTGAGCACCCTGGAGGCGGGATTTGGGCTGTTCACAGAGAGGGGAGGGTGAGTTCCCACTGCGGAGTCCCTGGGGCTCGCACCTGACTTCTCACAGTGCATTCCATGCCACCCGGAGGGGCAGACACAGCCGCTGAAGCGATCACAGGTGCCACCGTTCTGACATTGACACTGCAGGCGGCAGTCGGCTCCAAAATGGCCAGGGGAGCAGGCTAGGGGACAGAAGAGGTGGGTGGGGGGAAAGGGGACAAGGTCAAGGGACACAGATGGGACATGAGTTGTCCAGAGGTTGGGGACAGGAGCTTCGGCGGGTGCTTGGTGCGTAGGTCAGAATAAGAATGAGGGGTTTGAGTCTGCGTGTGGCCATAATGAGTAGGGTTGGTCCTTACCTTCCTGGCACTGGCTTCCTCTCCAGCCAGACCCACAGGAACAGCCGTAGGGGTCAGGGAGGCAGAAGGTGAGGCCCCGGCAGCCTGATGTTCCCGGACACTGCTCCTGACAGCTCTGCCCAAAGCGGCCCTCTCTGCAGGCTAGAAACGGGTGAACATGGGGTGCATGGGCCCATCAGGCACTAGGGTCCGGGAATCACCAAGTACCCTCATCCCCAGGCTCCAGCCCCATGGATCAAGGGTCTTTAAGGGCCAGGGGCGTGATCCTGCCTGAGTCCCAGTTGGCCTCTTCCTTACCTTGCTCACAGCGGGTTCCAGTGAATCCGGGAGGGCACACACACTCGCCATCATGGTCATGGCAGACCCCTCCATGCAGGCAGCCTGGGCAGTCCTTGGTGCAGCCTGGCCCCCAGTGCTTGGCCCCACAGCCTGGCAGAAAGTGTCTTCAGCAACTGACCCTCACCCCCCGACCCTCTGCTGCTGAAGATCGGGATAGCTCTTGGGAGCCAGGGCACTGGGGAGAACCACAGCCCAGTACCCACATGACCCCAGACTGCTGCTGACTGCTACCCTCTGCTCCTCACCCCGCACAATGAGCCGGAAGAAGGCGCTGCCAAGGGGGCTGGCTTCCAGGTAGGTAGCACTGTAGATGCCACTCGATGGGGGCTGCACGTTGGGCAACTTCAGCAGGAAATGCCCCTCCTTAGCCTCTTGCCAGTCCAGGGTATAGAAATAGGATCCTGGGAACATGAGTGGATCGGGGGCTCAGTAGTACACGGGGACTGCTGTTACCTCTCCCTCTCAGCCCACCCCTGCCCAGGTTACATCAATGTGCCCCACACGCTGGGATCAGACGTGGGGGTACGAACCACAGAACAGCCTCTTCTCCCTGCTCCATTGACCACCCAGTTGATCCCCAAGCCCCACTCAATCCGTCCACTTCTTCCCACACCCACCGTCGTGCATCCCAGCCCCAACCTCTCCAGCAGGTTGTCTCCCTCTAGCCCCACACTCAGCAGTCAGCGTGATGCTCCTGCCACTGCTGACAGCTCTGAGACTCCCCTTCAGGTCATCACTGTCACCAGGCTGACCAGAGCCACACCCGAGCCCCATCTGCGCACCCTGGCTCTCTCCTCATATCTCTGAAGTCCAGAACGGCTGGCTACCCTTCTCCAAAACCGTGGTGCTTCGGGCCTTCCTGCCTTGGCTCGCATCAGCCCCTCTCCTGGGATGCCCTCCCTCCTCTTGACCTTCCCACTTACTGAGCTCACTCCAGGTGCCCTGTGCTCTGAGTTCTCTCTCCCGCTCCCCTGGAGGGTCCATTCCCCCTCCCCCTCCCACCTCTTTGCCTCAAGGCTCAGAGCTGCACAGAGACCCTGGAATCCTGAGCAGACGCCAGGTCTGAGAGAAAGAGCCTCTCCCTCAGGAGCTCGGCATGTGAGAGCCTACAGCTCTGAGGCCAGGGCAGGACTCTTGGGAGCCACACAGGGAAAAGCTTCCTCCCATGAGTCCTCCCAAAAACCAAAGAAGGTCAAGGCATGGGGGGCTCATCTGGGGCTGATATCCCATAGGTTTGCCCAACCTGGCATCCTGACTGGGCACATCTTTGGGAGAGGCTTGAACTTCCCCTTGCCAGTTTTGTGCACTTCGTCACCATTTGTTTTTCTTCTCCATGGAGACTGGGATTCTCTGTCAGGTGCGCTATGTGACTGGCAGTGCCAGATAACTCCCAGGGCACAGTGGAAAATGGGGTTTAATACAGAGCTTATTTGGGAGTGATAGAGGAGGTAGTTGACTATGGATTCCTGGTTCTCTGATTACTGCGGAAAGGCTTGGAGTGATGAAGGAAGGACACTAGAGACCAGGAGGGTAACAGGTGTGCTACAGTGATGGGCGCATAAGAGGCCAGGGCTGAGCTGGGGGTGGCGGGGGCCAGAACCACGGGCATCTCACCATTGCTCTTCCAGATGACATCCGTCTGCTTCTCCTTGTGCACGCGGGCCGAGAGCACAGCAGTGTCGCCTTTGTTCACTGTGTGTGTGACCTTGTCAGGGAGCAGGTGGGCTGTGGGATGGAGACAGCCTTCACTGGCCAGGGCATCGACCCTCTTCTGCAGCCTGCAGCTAACCCTACTAGCCTCCCTCTAGGACCGCGACCCCGTCAAAGGCCCTCGTCAGACCAGCCTCACCTCCTGGGCTGTTGTGTACGTAGACAACGCGCGTGCGCCTCGCCCCGGCGCCGCCCACACAGGAGAAGACGCCCACGAGGTCTGAGGGCTTGGAGAAGCCCCGCAGTGTGACCTGGTGCGAGCCGTTGCGTGCCAGGTGCAGCGGCTGTCCCGGCGGGAGGGTGCGCACAATGCGGTCGTCCTTTTCCAGCAGCAAAGGGGGACCCCAGGCTTCCGCGCCCCTGCCTGGCCCGGCCTCCCCGGACACGCAGGTCAGGAAGAATCGTTGGGGGTCGGTGAGGCGCAGGTTGGCCAGCAGCGTCAGGTCCACCGCCGCGCCTGGGGCCAGTACACCAGTGACGCCATTATAACCCAGGGAGCACATGCCTCCCCCGCCCCGCCCCAGTCTTGTTTTTGCACCACCAGCTTCTCATCCTTCGGTCTTATGCCCGCTCTTGCCCTGTCCCTCAGGCCCCAGTGTCACTGGGCTTTATCAGCATTTCCATCCCCTCCTTTCCCTTTCGCGTGCACTGGCCCCTTGCCCTCAAGTGTCTTCATCGTCAAAGAGCACAAACAAAAACACAAATCCTTCTAGGCCTTTGAGTGCCCCGCCTCTCTAACCAGATGGCTTCCCCCTACTGCTGGCGGGAGCTATGTGCCCTGTTCCTATTTCCTCCCATTATTCCCCATCAGGCCCCTTCCCCATTTGTGCTTAAAGCTGTTCTGTGCAGGGACAGCTGATTCCCTTGTGCAGCTTAGACCAGAAGCGGGCAGCAGGGAGAGCAGTGGACAACAGAGGTGGCCCATAGAGGTGAACCTCAGGTGGGGAGGCTGGGTTCTGCAGCCCTGTGGGTGTGAAGTAGACGCAGGTCCTGGCCAGGCCAGGAAACAGAGAGGGCCAGGACCCACACTTCCAAAAAAACTCACTGCAATGCAGGACACCTTGAGTGGGAGCCCAGAGGAAGGGGGGTCCCAGCCTAGCGCGGGGGAGACAGAAGTGGTTCCTAGGAGATATAGTCTGAGGGTTTCTAAAGCTGAACCAGGACCCCGGATGAGGGCATTGGGGTGCAGGTTGGGGGTAAGGGAGAGACCCTCTAGGCGAGATGGGCTAGGTAGAGAGCAGCCTGCGTAAGGCACAGAATGGAAACGATGATGGTGTGTGGAGGGAGGGTTTCCAGGTTGAGAGTGGGGGTGGGGGGATGAGACTAGGTGGGGCTAGTCTAGGCCAATCCCCACCCCCAGCCCTTCCTCCCCTGTTCCTGCCTGTCAATGATCCAGTAATTAATTACTTTAAATGGCACTAAGCTTATCAGTTAATAGGCTTGGAAAGCCTTCTCCAGACTTTCCTGATGCCTACTGGAACAGGAGGCGCACCTGTTTGCCAGCAGCCCCTCCCACCTGCAGGGAAGTCAACCCTCTTTGCATTGCCAGGGGCAGTCCTTGGGATTGTCTCCCAGGCTCCCCTGAGCCAGCTGGTCCAGTCTGAGTCAGGAGCTGTGGACCGCCTTTCAGCTCCAACCTGTATTTCCATCAGTTTTTCCCAACCGGTCCCCTCCTGTGCTCCCTGACTCAGCAGGTAGCACCTGCCACCTCTGACTCGCCCCTGTCGCAACAGTCGCTGTTTATTGGGTGTCATGCCTTGCGTACTTCCCCAATGTCCTCTCACTTGATCTTCCCGACCATCAACCATCATGGGAGGTGGGTATTATTATCCTTATTTTATTGCTGCGGGAATAAAGGCTTGGAAAAGTTCAGCAGTTTGCCTGAGGCCAGACACTCAGGTGTGTGTGTGTGTGTGTGTGTGTTTCTAAAGCATCCATACTTGTAGGCTGGCTGTCCCAGCCAGTCACAAAATCCTGTGAATTGTTTCCTGAAAGTTCCTTCACTTCATCCGCATCCATACTCACCCTGGCCATCCTAGCAAGCCACAGCTCCTCCTTCCCCAGCACTTGCGGCCCGCTGCCTGCAGGGTAAGCTACAGGCATGGAACCCTTTTGGAGGCTGCTCCCGCAGGGACCTTCTCTCCCACACCTCCAAGACTCACACTTACAGTTCTGGCTGCCTGGAATGAAGAGCACTCCTCTAGGAGGTCTTTTCTGACTCCTTTTCAGACGACTACTCAGGACAGAGCAGGCCGGCTCCTCCCCTGCCCTAGTGTGCCTCCCCGCCATCTGCAGCTCTCCTCCCAGATCCTGTGCGCCACCCTGGACCCTGAACCCCTCAGAGACAGCTTCGGGTTTTAATCTTGTAAGCATGGAAGAATCAGCTGTCACTTTCTCAGAAACCCTTCTTGAGTGCTGGGCACTGCACTGGGCACTGTGGTGGGCACTGTGGTGGGCACTGCACTGGGCACTGTGCTGGGCACTGTGCTGGGCACTGCACTGGGTGTGCTGCCTGTGTTACTGCACTTCAACTCTGCAGGAGCCGCAGGAACACCAGCACTGAAGTCTGACAGCCTTCTCAAGGAATGGGCCCAGTACGTAGCCAAGGTCCTTGGTGCTCAAGACCTTCTTGTCCTGTGGATGACGGGATGAATCCAACACACCATACCTGAGGGCACCCACCAAAAACTTCACGGGCTCACAAGCCTGGCTGCTCCCAACCCCACTTGAGATCCTACACGACCCAGATAGCTCCCCTCCCCCACTGAATTCTAGCTCCTGGCTGACTTTTCCTGGCACTGATTTCAGGTTTTGATGGGACAAAGCGATGGCAGTGTTGAGTTTCTATCTGTCCCCAGTTGTTTCTATTGTAGTAAAATACCCATGCCATGGAATTTGCTGTTTTAACATTTTTAAAGATATAGTTCAGGATTGCCAAACTCAGGCACACTACCGTACATCTGTTGCCACCATCATGTTGCAAAACCCTTTACATCTGTTAAAATGGAAACTCTGTCCCCATCAGACCAGGCTCCTCCCACTCCAGCCACAGCAACCACCATGGGACTACATCAGGGCCTGGGGACCTGAGAAAGCAGTGGGAACACTCGGGGAAGACTCACCCACATGAGAAGTCAGACAGAAGATGGCGAGCAGGAGAGGGGACCCCAGCCAGATCATACTCTGGTGGCTGACCCAGGCCAGCCAGGACCAGCTGGGCCTGGGGTCGGTGGTTGTGGGTCTGAGTGCTCAGCCCGTGTTGTCCAGTGGGTTGGAAAGGAAGAGGAAATGAGGTGGCTTGGGTGGGAGGGAAGGCAGGAGAGAAGGGTGGGAAGGTCCTCTCCCAGCCCAACCTCTGGGCCCTCCAGTCTCCTTCCCCCACTAGGCTGGGGATGGGAGTGGCCCGGAGAGCCCTGGAATGGAGGGTGGGAGGGATCTGCTTCAAGCGTTGTGAGACTGATGTTTGCTATCCCCTCTCTCCTGTGGATCCTGTGTCTGGCTGGCGCACAGGAGCAGGCCGGCAGGAAATGGAGGAAGCCAGTGGCTTCCGCCTATTGAGGAGGGATTGGGGGAGGACATTGTTCTGGGGCCTCCCCTCCTCCCTGTGTGTACACATGCCACAGCCCACTTGACTCCTCGGGTATATGCCCAGGACACTGACTGGGACAGGGGACCCTGAAGAGGAGGATGGTGCGGGGCTGACAATGGACATGGAGTTCAGAGCCACCAAGAGCCTTGTGGTTTCTGCTGTGGGCCTCTTCTGCTTTGCATACTGGAAAGTAGGTGCTTGGGGGCAGCCCAACACCGTGGCAAGGCTGGGGTTTGAACTTCTGATCAGGTTTTATTTTCTTGGCACTGGTTGCCCTGTCGGCTGCATTTGAAGCTGACTGAGGGACACATGGGGAGTAAGTAGGCTGCATGGCTAGGCCTCAGCGCATTGTCTGCCTGTAATATACCTAGTCTGTCCCTGGGTGCTGGGGCTGTACAAATTATCCCTGAAGAAGCACTGGCTTTGGAAGGCTGCAGTGCCTGGCAGTTGTCCCGGCCCCTTGGCAAAGCCCCCTGAGTCCCGGGGACCTCGCCTCCGCTGCACACTGGAGACACACCTCTCCCTGCCCTGGCACTCATTGCTAGCCTCTTGTCACCCCTGGCAGTTCCCAGAATAGAACACGACCTATGCCTGCAGAGTGTCTGCAGGGAAGCTCCTGCAGAGAACAGGGAAGGAGCCAGCGGTGTCCTGCTGCCCTGGGAATGAGCTGATGGGGTCAGGGGGAGGTCTGGTACCGGCGTGTGTGACTTGAGTCTGGAAGTCAGCAGCTTGGCTCTGGGGCTGGGACATCTGTGTCTTCCCAGGTGAAAGCCAAGTTTTCTTCTGGATTTACTAGGTTCAAATTCGCTTTCCTGGGGAAGTTGGGCTCCTATCCTAGACACTCCTAAAGGTCCCAGGAGAGGCTTTGATGCCTGAAGGAACATGAGAAACGACCATTCATTTATTTTTAAAATTAGAGTTATAAAGAGAGAGGGAGAGATAGAGATCTTCCATCTGTTCCTTCACTCCCCAGATGGGCTCAATAGCCAGGGATGCATCAGGCCAAAGCCAGGATTCAGGGGCTTCGTCTGGGTCTCCTATGTGCATGGCAAGGCCCAAACACTTGGGCATCTTCTGCTTTTCCTAGCTCACTAGCAGGGAGCTAAATGAGAAATGGAGCAGCTGGGACATGGATACATTCCCATATGGGCTGCCAGTATTGCAGGCAGCAGCTCTACCTGCTATGTCACAACACTGGCTCAACTTTGGGACAGTTTTAATTCGACAGATAAAATGAGATGTCCAGAGAGTTCTCATGGACTGCACACACAGTTCCTCCACTGTCAATATTTAACATGGGATAGCTGTCACCGTTAACACACCAATATGGATATAGTATCACCAAGTCTGTGGTGTATTTACATGTCATTGACTTTCTTTTTTTTTTTTTTAAAGATTTATTTTATTTTTATTACAAAGTCAGATATACTAAGAGGAGGAGAGATAGAGAGGAAGTGGAGCTGCCGGGATTAGAATCAGCGGCCATATGGGATCAAGGCGAGGACCTTAGCCACCAGGCCACGCTGCCAAGCCCATGTCATTGACTTTCACCCAAGTCTCTTTCTATTCCAAGGGTCCATCTACAGACATCACATTACGTTCAATTGCGTAACTCCTAAGGCCCTTCTTTGCTGTGACTGTTTCTTAGCATTTTTTTTTGTTTAATGACCTTGATAGTTTTGATGAATACTAGCTAACTATTTTGTCAGATGACTTTTTGTCAGTTTGCCTGATGTGTAGACTGAGGTTATAGATTCTGTAGAGGAAGACCAGAGAGGCAAGGTGCCATTTTTCTCTCAACGTATCAAGGGCACATAGTGTTAACACAATGTATCACTGTTGACACTGACCTTCATCATCCAGCTGAGGCAGTAGTCATCAAATTTCGCCACTGTCACTATTACTATTTCTTGATCATTGTATGGCTTGAAGGGAAGTCACTAGACACAGCCCCTACCGAAGGAGTGCGGATTCGTGATTCCCTTCCTCAAAGGCAGAGCATCTAAAAGAAGCACTTGGAATTTTTCTAAAAGGAAGATTTGGCTCTCTTCTTCCAGACTTGTTTATCCAGTTCATTATTTGTCTATGTCACTGTGGACTCACAGATATTTATTTCAGACATTGGGTTACAACTCAATAGTACCTTAGTTTGCTGTTCAAATTGTTGGCCATTGGAGCTCTTCCACTTGGCTCCTGTATCTTTCAGTAAACTCCACCAGTGTGGAGTCTACTGTTGTCTGTATGCAGCATTTCCCTAATTCCTGGCACCAACAGGAGGCTCCAGAATTATCTGGCGTATTCTTTTCCCTTTCTTTCCCTTCTCTTTTTCTTTCTTTATTTGTTTGTTCCTTTCTCTCTCTCTCTCTCTCTCTCTCTCTCTCTCTCTTTGTTTTTCTAACATTTACTTTGAGTTATACACACACAGAGATCTTCAATTTACTTATTTATTTCCCCGATGGTCTCAATGGCCAGAGTGGGCCAGGATCCAGAAGCTTTATCTAGGTCTCCAACATGGGTAGCAGTGCTCCCCAAACTTGGACCATCTTCATCACTTCTCCCAGGCTGTTAGTAAGTCATTCAATGGGAAATTGAGCAGCTGAAACATCAACCAGCACCCATATGGGATGCTGATATCACAGGTGGAGGCTGTATCTGTCATACTACAACATCAGTTCCCATCTGGTATATTTTCTGCTTCAGTCCCAGGAACAGCCTTTTCTGCAAGGAGCCCTGGTTTCCTGTGTTTGACAATGGTGTCAGAAACCCAAATCTGATGTGGTGTGTGTTTCGTGTAGCACTTAGAAGCTACTTGAAATGCCCACATTTCATAGGAGTGCCTAGGATTACATTTCTGCTCTGCTTCCAATCTACTTTCCAACTAATGTGCACTCTGGAGGTAGTATGATGGATCAAGTACTCGAGTCCCCGCCATCCACATGGGACACCTGGATGGAGTTCTGGGCTACCGGCTTCAGCTTGGCCCAACCCTAACTATTGTGGCCATTTAAGAAGTGAAACTAATGGACAGCATCTCTCTCTCTCTCTCTCTCTCAATGTCTCTCTTTCAAATAAACAAATTTATATGTATGTATATATAACCAGCGTGATTGTCTAAAGTTTCTGGCAAAATCTGGGCATCAAATCTACTCATTGTTATGAGGGAATAGCTGCTCTTAGGAGCCATCCGTAAGCACAGCAAGGAAATAAATGTGTTATGCAAACTCATGTGTACCCATATTAACAAATATTTTCATATGCAGTTATTTGTATTTTTATCAATCTAAGTACATAAGCATGACTCAACTCTAATCCATTACCATGTTGGTCAGGGTAGTGCTTCTTCTCTGATAATCACCCTAATCTTACATTGGATACAAACAGCATTATTCCTATTTTTAAATTTTATTTTATTTTAATTTGAAAGGCAGAGTTACAGAGAGAAGAGAGACAGACAGAGAGATCCTCCATCTGCTGGTTCACTCTTCAAATGGTGACAACAGATGGAACTGAGCCGATCTGAAGCCAGGAACCAGGAGCTTCTTTCAGATCTCCCACATGCGTGCAGGGAACCAATGACTTGAGACATCTGCTTCTCAGGCCATAACCAGGGAGCTGGGTTGGAAGTGGAGCAGCTGAGTCATGAACTAGTGCCCGTATGGGAGGTAGGCTCTATAGGCAAAGACTTAGCTTGCTATGCCATGTGCCAACCTCTTTTTTTTTTTTTTAAACAAAATTCTCAGTGTCAGGCTCTTGGCCTCATGCTAAGCCTTTGGCTGGGAGGCCCACAAACTCCATCCAAATGCCTGGGTTCAGGTCTCAGTTCTACTCCCAGTTTCAACGTCCTGCTGATGGGCATCTTGAGAGGCAGTGGTGATGACTCAAGTATTTGGGCCTCTGCCACCCACATGGGACATTTGAAAGAAGTTCCTGGCACCTGGCTTTGGCCTACCCTAGCCCTGGATGTTTGCTAAGTCAATATGCTAAGTCAAGCATTTGGTAAGTCAATTAGAAGATTGGAGGTCTCCGTATGACTCTATCCATATTCAAAATTAAAAAGGTAATGGGAAGTGGAATTAAAAAGTGTTTATAGGGCCTGGCATGTTACCTAGTGACTAAAGCTCTCACCTTGCACGTGCCGGAATCCCATATGGGCGCCAGCATGTGTCCCAGTGGCTCTGCTTCCCATCCAGCTCCCTACTTGTAGCCTGGGAAAGCAGTTGAGGACGGCCCAGGGTCTTGGGACCCTGCACCTGCATGGAAAACGAGGAAGAAGCTCCCAGCTCCTGGCTTCTGATCAGCTCAACTCCAGCCACTGCAGCCACTTGGGGAGTGAATCAACGGATGGAAGATCCTCCTCTCTGTTTCTCCTCTTCTCTCTGTATATCTGACTTTCCAATAAAAATAAATAAATCTTTTTAAAAAGGTGTTTATAAAAATATATTTTCAGGAGGCTGGTATTGTTAAACCACCACCTGTGAGAGTGCATCCCATATGCGTGCCTGTTTGATTACTGGCTGTTCAATTTCCCATCAATTACCTTGCTAATGCACCTAGAAAAGCAGCAGATGGTCCAAGTGCTTAGTCCCCTCTCACTCATGAGGGAGAGTCAGTTGGAGTTCTGGGCTTCTAATTTTAGCCTGGCCGAGGCCTAGTCAGTCATTTGGGGAGTGAACTAGCAGTCAGAAGATCTCTCTCTCTCTTACTCTCTCTCTCCGTGTGTGTGTGTGTGTATCTCCTTCTAAGTCAAACAAATAAATACTTTTAAATAGATCTATCTTTAAAAATAAATAAATAAAAATAGATATGTTTTTTCAGGGGCCCACATTGTGACACAACAGGTTAAGCTGCTAGATGTTGACTTTCCATATCAGAATGTCAATTGGAGTCTCAGCTACTCCACTTCTGATCCAGCTCCTTGCTAATGCACCTGGGAGTGAAGCAGCAGAGGATGACTCAAGTGCTTGAATCCCTGGCACACACATGGGAGACCTAGCTGGACATGCTGGTTCCTGGCTTTGGCATGGCCCAGCCTCCGCTTCTGAGGTCATTTAGGCGAGTGAATCAGCAAATAGGGTATCTCTCTTGCTTTGTATTACTGCCTAGAAAGAAATAAATCTTATACATATATTATAAATGCATGTATATTTCAGAAGTGAGTCACATATGATAGTGGGAACTTATCCATGATCAGAACTAAATGTACTTTATTAATATAATTAAAATTGACACACGATTAGTGGATTCACTTTTAGCATTAGGTTTCCAAACAGGTTAGTTGAAAGAACAAAGTATAGGGGACGGTGTTGTAGTGTAGCAGGCACCAGTATGGGCTCGAGTCCTGGCTGCCACACTTGTGAGCCAGCTCCCTGCTAATGTGCTTAGGAAAGCAGTGGCGGAGGGCCCAAGTCCTTGGACCCTTACATCCATGTAGGAGACTGGGAACAAATTCCCCAGGTTCGGACCAGCCAAGTTTTGACAGTTGTAGTCATATGGGGAGTGAACCAGTGGATGGAACATGTTTCTGTCTCTCCTCTGTCTATAAATTTCAAGTAAATATAAATAAATCATAAAAAAAGACCAGAGTGTAGCTCTGGTACTAGGGCTAGGGAAACTGGTTTGCCGAAGATCAGCAAAGGTGCGCCACTCCTGACAGAAAGGACAGAGAAGGCTGACTGCCTTTTCCCAAATTGGCTACTACAATATCTCCCCTTGCAGGTGTTCTCACCATGTGACTGAGCTCGGCATTTGGCCCACGGAGCCGTGGGCTTCTGTCTGCTCTCCTGCGATTTCGAAGGGATGACTCACTTGGAACCGAAAGAAGGCGGAGGCTAGGATGCTGTGTAGGTGAGGTCCGAAAAGCTGGGGCAGCTTGCTCATGTCGTGCTCACCTAGGCACCTGAGCTATAAACTGGGACTGCCAGGCAAAGAGACTGGCTGTGGAAGTCCAAACTAGCGCATGCGCAGACCAAGTGAGGAAAGCTTGGGGCCCATGCGCACAAACAGGTGCTTGATCGCCCCCAGAGCTCTCCGCCAGCCCTGTTAATAGTTCCTATCTGACGATTAGGTCTCGTCTCATTGGCGTTGAATAAGTGGGATCCACCTAGCTAAGACAGCCCAATTTCCTGACTCAGAGAAGGTGTGAGATATCACAAAAACAATTATTGTTATAGGTGCTTCACTGGAGTGATTTATTTCGTGGCGATATTTGATAGGACCTGAAATACATCTAAAATCTCAGTCATTAAAATCATGTGGAATCAACAGATGCATAGAACAGCAGAGGAAATTTTAGAAAGGGTCTGGCCCAGCGCCAGGTCATTGTAATCATGTTGAGAATGAACCAGCAGATGGAGGATCTCTGTTTCTGAACACTGGCCTTCCAAATAAACAAAATCAATCTAAAAAAAAAAAAGGAAAGAAAGAGATCCAATGCATGCAGGAATTCGCATGTCAAAGCAGCGAGAAAAGCAAGACAGTTTAACAAATGATGTTACAACAACTGGGTAACTATCTGTAAAGAAAATAAGTTGGGTTTCTGTTACATCACATATCAAGATAAACTCAAAGTGAGTCAAAGGTTTAGAGATCAAAAAATCAAGCCCACAGGCTGGTGTTGTGACATTCTGCCTCAGTCTCGGCATCCCATATTGGAATCCAGGTTGTTCTTCCAGTTCCTTGCTGAGGCCCAAGTGCTTGGGTCCGTTGCCACCCATGTGGGGGACACAGATGGAGTTCCAACTGCTTGCTTGCTTTCGTTGTGACCCAGCTGCTGTTTAGGGAGTAAATCAATGAATGGAAGATCTCTTTCTCTGTCTTCCCCTTTGAATCACTCCACCTTTCAAACAAGATAGAATAAATTTTTAAAAAAAGAGTAATATTGAATAAAACTGTAGCTACCATTTTCATCTATCAGTTTGGCAAAAATTCATGAGTTCTAGAGCACTTTATCTTGGTAAGGTTATGGGGAAGCAGCATACTCCTATGCAATGTGTGTTGGGATAAATCTCATGGGGACAGTTTAGGATGATCTATCAAATTCATAAATATCCTTTATTATTTATTTATTTGCATTTGAAAGCCGAGAGAGAGAGAGAGAGAGAGAATACCGTCCATTTCCTGGTTTACTCCTCAAATTTCTATAACCACCAGGGCTTGGTTGGGCCCAGGTCAGGAGACTGGAGCTCAGTCTAGGTATTCCACACGCGTATCAAAGATCCATGTCCTAGGATCCATAACTTGGTGCTTCCCAGGGTGTGTGTAAGCAGGAGACTGGATTAGAAGCAGAGCCAGGCACTCTGACACAGGATAGAGGCATCCCAGGCTTCATCTTTAATGCAGGGTCAGATGCCCAAACCCTTGATTTAATCTTCTATGTAGACAAAATCTGTATTTTGCAGCAATGGTGGTACAATTGGGAACTATTTGGGTGAAATGGTTAGGTCATCATCACACACACAAAACTGGTGAAATTCAGGGCTGAACCAACAGAGGTTGTGTTCAGAGAAGTGAGTGAATCTCTCCAACTTGGCCCTACCTCCCCCAAATCACATTAAAACCATTCCTTAAAGTGTCCCATCTGCTTTCTTCTGCCCAAGGAAGAGGTCTCCCAAGTAAACCTGCCAGACTGGGGTGGGTTACCTTGGTGTCTGTGTAATTATTTTTCAGAATAAATTGAGTGAGAGCCCTGTCTTTACTTCTTGGATTTAAGTCAAGCTATTGTATATAAACTCTGTAAGGTCAGTATGTGAAGTTGAATGCTGCTTTGTTTTGCTCAGTGATTTTAAAGGAAATGAATAGCTACAATATGCCTTTTCCCCCTCCAAATTACATTCCTATGTCCTCCAAAAGCATGCCCTTGTGTCTTAGCTCCCAGAATATTTTGTAAAGTATTTAAGATATTTCTTTGCTATGTGCAACCCCAAAGGCTAATGCCTTTGTATATTCCTTGTAAGTGCCTTAACTCTATTATTTGTCAAACTTGCTTTGTATAACCTAATAAATGTTGCCCAAACAACATTAGGAATTTTCTTTTTTGGTTAAAGTAAGTAGTACATTAACCATATTTTAAAATTCTGTCTTTTCCTGAAATCAAAGAATAATATACCATTCTTCAGCAAAGGAAAAGCATCTTTTCTGCCTAAAGAAAAAGAAAAACTGATTTGTTTTTTAGATCAGTAGTTGGTGAAATCTATACTTTCATTTAATTTCCACAATGAATAAGCCGTATTATCGATTGAAAAATAATTTTTTTGTTGTTCTTTCAGCAATTATCTTGGAAGCAAGAGGTCAAACTTATGAACAACAGGCTGAGGCTATTCTAGATATTTGCAAGTGAGGGTGTGTGTGTGTTCACTCTGGTCTGAAAAAATGTGCCAAGTGTTTGTGACAAGTTGTGATGAGGACAGTAGATTACTTGGAATCTATTGTGTTTTTTCCCTGTTGAAAAAAGAAAGCCTCTAAAAACAAGCACCGATTTAAAGGAAGGCCCAGTTAATTCAATGGAGGCTTTGAATGCAGTCCTTTTTACACAAACTGCATGACAAAGGACATTTGGTCTGAGTCTTGGGAGGCCCAAAGCTGGAATCTACACCCTGGCACAAGGCAAAGGTAGTTTGAAGCATAGGACTTAACTTGAAGCATAACAAATGGTTACTGACCTTGGCGAGAATGAAATTTACCCAGTAATGCAAACAGAGCCGGTTTCTGGACCCAGAACAATCCTCAGTAACAGTGGCCAACCGTGAAAGAACATTTCCAGGTACCAGGCAGGAAAAAAATCGCTGAATACACCTCACCGATTCTCAGACTTGTTACTGTCCTTTTGCTTTATGGAGCTCAGCTTTAATCCCAGTTTGATGCACAGCAGAAAGGTTATTTGTACCAGGTCTGTTAGGCTGTGCTACCTACATGGGAAGTTGGCTGAATGTTCCTGCTGGCATTGTGGGCACAGTGGAGTAAGTCACTGCCTATGCTACTACCACTCCACCATCCTACAGCGGAGCATTGGAATCCAAGCTGCTCTGCCTCTGATCCAGGCCCCTGCAAATATGCCTGTAAAGGAAGTAGAAGATGGCCAAAGGAGACTAAGGTGAATTCCTGGCTCCTGGCTCAGTCAGCCCAGCCCCATCTGGAGGAATCACTTGGTGGAGTGATCCAGCAGATGGAAGATTCTCTCTCTTTCTCTCTTTTCTTCCCTCTCCCTCTCAGGCATTCTGATTTCCAAATGAATAAATTATTTTTCCCTAACTCCCTTTCAGCACACACTGGAGGACACTGCCATCTACACACGTCACTCCCTCCGGTCTTAGAAAGTGATACAAGAAGCCCAGTTCTTGTGTACTTAGAAAGCATCCGTGATTTCATTCTGGGGAAACAACGAACTCAGCTCTGTGCTGTGTTAGGATGGAGTGGGGCCCTTTAAAAGCCAAGATCAGATCAGGCAGGGATTTTCAGGGCATCCTGCCTGTCAGTTTCATCAGGTCCCTGTGAAATCCTACAGCCAACAGCGCACCCCATAGCTGGAGCCACAAGTGACTCACTGTCCTTCTGCCTCCAAAAACAGCAAGCCTACTTAGCATACAAAGCACATTTTATGAGGGAAAGTTGCTCTGCAGGCTGCGGGAGGTAGGGGATTGCTCTCTGCTTGTTCCAGTTACCTCCAATAGTGGTTTGAAGATAGGAGATTGTAACAACGCAAGTCCATTAGCTCTCAGAATTTATTTCGAGGTTGCACAGGGATGATGATAAGGTTTGAAAGCAGCTTCTCAACTCTACCCTTTCCTTAACCCTTTGTCCCTGAGTGCTTTGCCAGCATCACCCTTGCCCAGCCCTGGGGAACCTGCCTACATGCTGTTGGAACAAGGCATGTGTGGGCTTCCTGCTTCCTGGGGGGAGAAGTCACTTCCAAGTGGCACCTGTCACTAGATTGCTACATGGGAGCTGTTCCAATCCCTGGGAGTACAAATGGGCACTAGCCATCCTCCGCTCACCTTCCTAATGGGTCTACATGAAAAACGAGAATGTAACCAGCCCTACTATACAAAGTTCTGGGAAGCAGTGTGGTGGGCAGTTCTGTCCAGCTGGTCTGCCACTTCTGGCTATTTGCATTGGACAAGACATTGCTCAGAACTGGGGGCAGCAATCCCTCCTGTGTCTGGCTGCCTCAGAGATAATGAGCCACGGAGGGCCACAGACTACTGTGTGGCTGCACAGTGTGGGGGTGATGTCTAATTACCTTTACCTAACAGCTGAGGCAAGTGGAGCTGGTGACTGGGAAGACCTGTCCTCTGAGCCTGGCTGTTGGTTCTCATGTGGCATCACTAGGAGGTAATGCCACTGACATTTCAGGGGCTGTGAGAGGCTGTGTACTCTCTTCCCCAGGGCTTTGGGGAACACCACAAAGATAGGTTCGGCTCCCTTGGGGAAACCGGGAGACCCAAGAAGCGGCAATCTCAAAAACCCTTGCTTAGTCTCAGGTTTCCTAGGAAACCCACTGTGGATGCATGCATGCTTATCTTGCTGAGCTGCAGTGTCCCAGTGTGCTGAACCTCAGGTTACTGGCTTCCGCGGCCCTTCACCGACTCTCACAATGCTGGAGTCCCAGCAGTAACAGTTGAGGAGCGAGGAAAGGCCAGCCTTCAGGGGAAGTGGAGGTTGACTGGAACAGGAAAGATGTGGAGTCCTCCTCTTGAGGACACAGCTATCACCCAGGGAAAGGCTGAGTCTTCCGTGGGAGAACAGAAGTGACCAGAAGCCAGAAATGTATAGCCTCCTTCCTCTGGAGGAAGGCTTTGTAGAAGAAGGTGTCCTTTCTTGGTTCGAAGGGAACATCACTTCATAGTGGAACAATCTCCCCGCACAGAGAGGAAAGGGTTAACACTAGTTCTGCTCTTGGAAGGAGCAAGTGCGCCCCCTGGAATTCCAACTATTCTTAGGAGCATCTGTTAGTACCAGGCTGGTCCGGTTTACAGGTGCATTTTCCTGCAAATGCAACCACAGTAAGACCTCTGGATTAGAAGCACAGTCTGATGCAGGAAGAGCTGGGACTGATGGAGGTATCTGGTGTGGGTGGGGATGAAGGCACCTAACATTTTTGCGTGCTCAGCTTCCATTCCCTGTTTTTCTGGTGGCAGAACTCCCTGTCCTTTGGGAGTGAGTTTCCTCTGGGATACATAAGTGACTCAGCAAGGAAGTGGTTGCTACCAAGCACTCCAAATGACTGTGAGGAATTGAACACCTGATAGTATTACTCACAGGAGCCAAGAGATGTGCCTGCAACAGATCTGAAAAGATGCTGGAACTAGGGTCAGAGGCTGGATTTGAATCTTTAGTGCTTCCAATTGTCGATGGAGCATTGACAATATCATTGCTAGGGGCTGGCACCACAGTGTAGTAGGATAAGCTTCCACCTGCAACACTGGTATCACATAGGGACAGCAGTTAGGGTCCCAGCTAATCCATTTTCAATTCAGTTTCGCGCTACAGTTTGGGAAAGCAGTGGAGGATGGCTCAAAGCCTTGGGCCCCTGCACCCATGTGGGAGACCCAGAAGAAGCTCCTGGCTCCCGGCTTTGGAGCGATGTTGCCCTCAACATTTGCAGTCATCTGGGGAGACCTATTGTGGGCTAAGGAGTTGATTAGTGCTGGTTGCAATGGGTATGAACAGGAACTGGGCTTGTGGCTAAAAACACCTAGACTAACTGGACTCATCTGTATCCAATATCCTGCTAAATGAGGATGTGGGGGGAGAGTATATAAGGAGAGGTGAAGGAGCAATAAAGCAAGACTTCGCAGAGACCATCACTGGTCTTCTGTGGGTGCTTTATCCCCAGACCCTCTCCCTGTCCACATTACTGGCTCTGCTGGCCGGAGCAGGCAGTGAATCAGCACCTGGATGCTCTCCCTCTGTTTTTCTATCTGTAATTCTGCCTTTCAGATAAAGATAAAATAAACCTTCAAAAAGCAGTAACAACATCAAAAGTGTCATCATTATAACTCTAAAGGCTGAATTAGTCACATACTTCCGATATAACAGAACCACCATTGATCTGTAGGTCCCTGATCTGAATCATGCTGGAGTTTGTACCCCAGAACTTGTCTTTACTATGAACCTCCCTCCCTGGGGAACCCCACTTTGCTGCTGTCTGCCCACTACCTTCTATTTTTTCCTCTTCTCTAGTACACCAGCAATTGAGTCTCCGATCCACACCACCTTTCCTGGGTTCCACATCCCTGTCCCCACTTGCCTCTGTGGCCCATCATTGCAATGACTCCCTTACCTACAGCTCAGTTATCTTCTCACTTTAGAACATGGCTCAGGGCCCGGCGGCGTGGCCTAGTGGCTAAGTCCTCGCCTTGAACGCACTGGGATCCCATATGGGCACTGGTTCTCATCCCAGCAGCTTCACTTCCCATCTAGCTCCCTGCTTGTGGCCTGGGAAAGCAGTCGAGGATAGCCCAAAGCCTTGGGCCCCTGCACCCATGTGGGAGACCTGGAGGAAGTTCCAGGTTCCTGGCTCCTGGCTCCAGATCAGCGCAGCACCGGCCGTTGCAGCCACTTGGGAGTGAATCATCGGATGGAAGATCTTCCTCTCTGTCTCTCCTTCTCTCTGTATATCTGACTTTGTAATAAAAATAAATAAATCTTAAAAAAAAAAAAAAAAAAAAGGAACACGGCTCAGCATCCCAACCAGTTAAATCTCTTTCCATCTTCCCCCACTGTGCACTTGGAGCGGTTGGAAGCAAATTTACTTTACTATCCCATCTGATGTTGTCTATTCACCCCAAGGGGTAAATTGATGCTGCCCGCCAAGCCTATTGCCTGGGGCCCCTTCTTGTTCCCATGCTCTGGGATGATGATTTTACATGGTCTCTTCTCTTCTCAGGTCACAGCACCCTCTCCCCGCCCCTTGCGCTCAACTGAGGACACTGCTTGGCACTGCTCTGGAACACTTTCTAAGACGCTTATCTCAGACCTGATGCCTCTTACCTGTAGAGGCTGCCTTCCTCCTGTGACTCAGAGGGACTCTCCCACTCCTGTCCAGGGCCACCCTCCCCCATGTACTTGACTCCACCTTTTGGAGTTCTTAAGGACTTCGTACTTTCCAGTTCCTCCTCTTTTCCTTCTGTGTCATCAAATTCCTGTTTCTTTTGTAGATTAAAAAAATTTTAATTTGAAAGGTAGAGGCAGAAGCACAGAGGTTTTCTGTCTGCTGGTTCACTCCCCGAGTATCCACAGCAGCTAGGGCTGGACCAAGCCCAAGCCAGGAGTCCAGAACTCAATGTGGGTCTCCCACATGGGTCACAGGGACTTGTACACTTCAGCCATCATCTGCCACCCTTCAGCGTATGCACTAGCAGGAAGCTGGATTGAAAAAGCAGCTGAAACTTGAACTGTGCACTCCAGTAAGGGATGTTACCCCAAGTAAAGACTTCACCAGGGCGTCACAGGTCCACTGCTCTCCTGAAGTGGGTAAACACACGGACTAAGCTCCTATAACCTCCCTTATCCCACACCATGCTCCAGCCTTCACCCTTTAATAATGTCATTCCTTAGATCTTTGGTCTCTGGGTCCTCTGTATTCTGGTTCAATACTCAAGCATAGCTACAGGTGGGCATTTGTTGCCACCTATATATTATTCCTATCATATTAGATTATTTATATTACATATCTTTGGTCCCCAGCAGAACTAATTTTGTCAAGGTTGCTGCTGCTGACCTCTGCTTTGCTGATTTCAAAGGTCAGTGCTCTATCTCAGTTGACCTGTCTACAGCATTTGGCGCAGCTGACCAAGCCCTTGCCCTTGAAACCATTCTCCTGGCAGGGGCCTCGATCACTTGAAAGCCTCTCCCACACTGTCCACACCCCGACTCCTTTCCGGCATTTCTGTCCCTCCCTGACCTCACTGCAGGTACATCCAGGCCACTGCTTGTCTTCCACTTCTTGAGAATCTCACTCTGATGCCTGGCTGTAAACCTATCAGAGTTTACAGCCTGGTGTGGTAGCCTAGTGGCTAAAGTCCTCACCTTGCATGTTCCGGGATCCCATATGGTTACCAGTTCATGTCCCGGCTGCTCCCTTGTCATCTAGCTCCCTGCTTGTTGCCTGGGAAAGGAGTCGAACACAGACCAAGGACTTGGAACCCTGCATAATTTTGGGAAGAGGCTCCCTGGCTCCTGGCTTCGGATTGGCTCAGCTCTGGCCATTGTGGCCACTTGGGGAGTGAACCAGAAGATCTTTCTCCCTGTATCTCCTTTCTCCCTGTATCTCCAAACACAAAAGTTTAATTTAAAAAAAGAAAATTAAAAAAATACAAACAAACCTGGGGCTGGCTGAAGTCCTCACCTTGCACACGCTGGGATCCTATATGCATGCCAGTTCATGTCCTAGTGGCCCCGCTCCCTATCCAGTTCCCTGCCGTTGGCCTGGGAAGGCAGTCAAGGATGGCCCAAAGACTTGGGATCCTGTACCCAAAGAGCTGGAGGAAGCGCCTGCTTCCTGGCTTTGGATTAGCTCAGCTCTGGCTATTGTGGTCACTTGGGGAGTGAATCAGCAGACAGAAGATCTTCCTCTCTGTATATTTGACTTTCCAATAAAAATAATTAAAAACAAAAAACCTATCTGAGTTTGTAGTTCCCACATTTCTGTTTCTAGCCTTCCCCCCTGCTGTATGCTAACTGCTGGGAGTGCCTCTCCATGTGTGTCTCACAGGCCCCTAACATGTCCGAGTCCTAACTTCTATCTCCGTCAGTTCCAGAGTCTTCCATCTTCAGAAGTGACAATACCAGGGCTGGCGCTGTGACACAGTCTCTTGTAGCACTGGCATCTCATATCAGTGCTTGTTGGTGCTCTGCTCCACTTCAGATCCAGCGGAGGATGGCCAAGTGCTTGGGCCTCTGCACCCATGAGGGAAACCTGGAGGAAATTTCTGGCTCCTGATTTGGGCCACGGACTCGGTCCTTGCCTTTGTGGCCACTTGAAGAGTGAACCAACAGATGGAAGATTCTTTGTGTAACACTGTCTTTCGAATAAATAAATTTTAGAGAAACAATGCTCTAAAAAATGACAGTTGAAGCTTCCAATTGCTTTGGAGTTATTTACTCTTTTTTTTTCCCCCTTAAATCTGACATCCAGTTCACAAGTTATGTTGGCCTCTGCTTCAAAGGCCATCTAGAATTAGAGCAGTTCTCCCATGTCCTCCTGGCTTCTCCGTAGCCACATCTCTGCCTGGATAACTACAACAGCCTCCCATCTGGTCACCTTAGCTCCACCCCAGCACCTCTACCTCCGGGTCATTCCTCAAACAGTTGACCCAGAGGGAAAGAAAATGACACCCCCTTGATGAAACTGACAGACCCTGCGGTGGCTCCTCCCTCCTCCCTTACTGACAGGGCCTGATATGGCTCTTCCCATTGCCCTTGCTGACTTTGTCCTACTGTCCCAGAACCTCCATGTGTGGGGACTGCCTCTGGCTGTTTTTCCTGGCTGTTCTTCCCTCCACCAGACATTGGCATGGTGGCTGTCCCACTCTTACTCCTAGCCAGGTCTCTGCTCCAACGTGCCCTCTGCGGGAGTTTCCTTCTTTTCTGACAAATCTAAAGTAACAGCCTGCTCTCATGCTCACAAAAGGCTGTTTTAGTTTTTTTTCACAGCACTTAACGTTATCTGAAACAATCTTGCTTATTCCTTTAGCTAGGCACTGTCCCTCATTCACATCAGAATGAAAACCTTATGGTGGCACCACCTTTCCTTGATAGCTGGCACAGAGCCTGTCACCTGGCTGCCAGGGCTGCCGGGGAAGGTTGTAGAGGTTGTTTCCTACGTCAGAGCTCCCGCCTGAGGGGCAGGCAGGAGTGACACCTAGCTCTCTGCTCGCCACACTGTGGGGGTGGGCTATCAGCAGGTTGCCATAGGGACCGGTGAGACTCTGCAATGGGCATTCAATACATAAACACTCATTGAATAAATCTGCCTGACAGATACAAGACTCCGGAGACCAGGAGTTCTCTGAAGTGAAAGGAGTTTATTGAGCCATTATCGATGCCGGCCAGCAGGGACGAACCAGTCCCAGAACAAGTTCCCAAGGCATAGCAAAGCTAGATCGCAGTGGGAGCTCAAGAGCCAAGGGACTGGGGCTGGCACCACGAGGTAGCATGGGCCCTGCACCTGTGTGGGAGATCCGGAGGAAGCTCCTGGCTCCTGGCATCAGACTGGCTCAGCTTTGGCAGTTGTGGCTATTTGGGGAGTGAATCACTGGATGAAGATTTTTCTCTCTTTTTGTCTCCCTTCTCTGTTAAGCTGCCTTTCAAAGAAAAAAATAAATAAATCTTAAAAATATAAAAGCTGGGACTTCAGCAGGAAAATTTTAGGGAGATTCTTCCTGTCGTGAGCCATGTAATAGTTGGGGGACAGGAGCCCCGGAGGCAGGGAAGGCTTTGGGATTTGAGAATGGTCTATCTGGAGCAGCACTCATGTCTCGCAGTTGGCTGGGCTGTAAGCAGGATGTGGTGGCACCCAGGACGCTGTTATATAGGAGCTGGGCTGGTGTGTTGACACAGAGTGGAGCATGTCACACCGGCTTCTGCTGCCTTTGGCCTGTGGCTAGTTACTGATGAGTGGTTACTCATTCCTCCCAGCCCATGGGGATTCACCTGAGGACAGCTCAGGCGTTCCCCCTCATGGGCGTGCAGACCTTTTCCTGGCTCGCTGTTGCCACCTTCTCACAGCCTCCTTCCCTTCATCTGGAAAGGGCATCACTAACCTCTATGTGGTAGCACAGTCACGAGGAGCCAGTGAAATTGGAAGCAGCCGCACATACCTTTATATCGAATGTGCATAATAGGCAAATCCTTTACTGGCTGCTGGAGTCTGAGAGGGCTGAGAGAATGGGTACAGTGGGTTAAGCTGCTTGGTGGGCCAGGGGCATCCTTTTGGGATAATGAATTGATTGAGGTCTTGAGTGGCAGTTGCGTAGTCTTCTGGATGGACTCACTTCTACTGCACTGTATGCTTAAAAATGACTGGCACAGTGAATTTGATGTGACTTTGATTGTGATACGCGAACAGTGCAATTTTAGAGAGCCCAGCATGGTGCCTGGGACACGTGTTCTGTGGACGTCAGCTGAATCCTGTGATTTCCTCTTCAGCTAGGAAAGTCACCGCCCCCCTCCTTGGCGCTTGATTGCCCAACCAGGCTTGTGAGCATTTCTCTCGTCTTCATTGATTCTAGCAGTATCTACTGTCACCATTTGATTAGATTTTACTTTTTTGTTGTCACCATTTTAGACCTTTGGGGGTCGACGGCAATTAGACGACACAAGCCCTCACCTCCAGGGTTGGGCTCATAGAGGGAATGATCACATGGTCAGGGCTATGGGGGAGAACCGGCAAGATCGCCCAAGCTGGTCCTGATAAAGAGGCCCCTGAGCTGGGCCTGAGAGGCGAAAGCTGGAGTTGTGGGGGGAGGGTTTGTAGGTAAGAGGAGAAGCAGGGGTCCCACAAAAGGGGAGCAAAGCATATAAAGCTTAGAGGGTGAGAGAGCTTGTAGGGTGTGTGTGGGGTGGGGTGTTCCAAGAAGAGAAACTAGTTTGGGGCTGACCCTGTGACATAGTAGGCTAAGCCTCTGTTGGCGGGGCTAGCATCCCTTCTGGGCACAGTTCATGTTCCTGCTGTTCCACTTCCCATCCAGCTCTCTGACTATGACCTGGGAGAGCATCGGAGGTTGGCCCAAGGCCTTGGGACCCTGCACCCGTGTGGGAGACCTGGAAGAAGTTCTGGCTCTGGCTTCAGATCAGCTCATCTCTGTTGTTGTGGCCATTTGGGGAGTGAACCAGCAGATGTGGGATCTGTCTGTCTTTCCTTTTCTCTCTGTAATGGATTCTTTCAAATAACAATAAGATACATCGTTAGAGAGAGGGAGAGAGAGACCCGTTTGAAGGGGCTGGAGCCCCGTGAAGGCATTGGTGCCAGAAGAGATGGGAGAGGTGAGAAGGGGCTGTGAGAGGCAGTGTTCAGATGCCATTCAAAGAGGCGCAGGGCTTTGCAATGAACCAGCCTCTGCGTCCCAGTGCAGGCCACGTGATCCCACTTGCAGCCCCTCTCTCTGCTGCCCTGGTTCCAGCCCTGCCTGGTGGCCCGTGAGAATGAAATGGAAGGCTCCCCTGCTGTTCCCTGAGAGCTGCCCTGTGACTGGCATGGGGCTCTGCTCAGTGCTCTGACGCCAGAGACTGTCACACAGGGCTCCATGCTGCAAGGACTCCCAGCCTAAGGGGCAAGGCAGTGCAGAACGCAGCCATAGCAAGTGCTCTGGCCTTGGGAGAGGCGGCCAGCTGGGGCAGAGCGCCAGTGCAGCGAAGGTGACTCCTAAACCGGATCTGAAGGACAAGGACGCACCAGGCCCTTGGAGGAAGACTAAGGTCAAAGGACAGGAGAGGCTGCTGCTGGGGTCCTGCTAGACCCACGTGGTCTCACACACGTGTTTACATTTAATTCTGGAGTGCCCTTCGCCCCTCCTTGGATCTGCCTGGGAGAAATGCCCGCCCCTTCTCCTCCCGGTTCCGGCCCACCGGCTTCACAGGCTTACAAAGCTCCCACTTCCACTCTGGACTTTGCTCCGGAAATTCGCCTGTTTATCAGGGCCACTAGCCCGAGCAGCTGCCTGCTGAGACTTACACCGTTTAGGGGTGGCTGGACCCTCTCCGGATGCGACACTGGGGGTGGGGGTGGATGGGGTGGGGCCTGCAACCAGAAGGTTCTACGCAAAACCCCAGGAGGACATAGGATGAGTTGTTCTCCCAGCTGCAGGCGCTTCTGGCTGCCAGCCCTCTCCCGCCCCAGCAGCCTCAGCCCCGCCCACCGTCTCCCCAGGTGAGTCAAGGCACAGCGCTGGCCCGCCCACCTGCCCAGGTTCTGCCGGCCCAGCCGGAAGCCACCTCCACGGACTGTGCACAGTTCCTAAGGTGGGAGCAGAGGGGAGGACATTGTGGGGAGGGGACGGCGGTGAAGCGGGGTGCCAGACCCTACACAGATTCCCCCACGGGTGTCTGGGAGCAGGAAAGAGGCTACAGATGGGTGTATTGGGGGGTGGGTGTCTGTCCGTGAAGGAATATGTGACCTGGGGGTGGGGTGACGGAGTGTGTGTGGAGAGGGGGAGGGCAGGTTGAAGGACTGAAACCTTAGGCCTTTTGGGGGAGGACATGGTGTCCTTGAATGTTGTCTTGGACGTGTGTGTGTACGCGCACACGCGCATGTGCATGTGTGTGCATAAGTCCATGACCATGTCCTTGAGAGGAACTCACAGGGACAGTGCAAATATGAAAGGAGTAGAAATAAAATTTTAGAATCACCAGATTGAGTTTAAGTCCTTTGCAGTGTAAGAAATTCTCACTGAAAAGTATTAACTGATTCATCTATTAATTAGGAAGGCAGAGAGAGACAGATCTACAGAATGCATGCTCCTGTCAGCTGCTTCATTCCGCAAACTCTGCAGTAGCCAGGGCTGGTACAGGCCAAATCCAGGAGCCAGGAGCTCTGTCTGGGCCTCTCACGTGGGTGGCAGGGACCCAAGTACTTGAGCCATCACTTGTCACCTCCTTCCGTGGGCTTTGGCGGGAAGCTGGGATTGGAAGCAGAGAAGGGACTCGAACAGAGGAACTCTGATATGAGAGTGCCAAACAGGTATCTTTAAGAAAAAAATGATTGAAGGAGAGAGAGACTTTCCATTTGATTCATTCCCTGAATGGCTAAGTTGGCCTGGCCAGGAGCCCAGAATTCTATTATTTCAGTCTCCCATGTGGGCGGCAGGGGCCCAAGGACTTGGGCTGTCTTCCACTGCTTTCTCAGGTGTGGTAACGGGGAACTGGCTCTGAAGTGGAGCAGCCAGGACTCCAGCTGGGGCTCTTACAGAAGGCTGGTATTGCCTGTGGCTCCTTAACCCACTGTTGCTGCAGCAACGCAGTGCATCCACCATTCGCCCTCCCTCCCACCCCCGGTTTTTGAGCACTTAGGGGGCAGGGGAGGTCCACCAGGTGCGTGCTTGCCAATGAATGAGTGACAGCTTATGTCTCCTTCCTAATCCCTTCTGCTTCCGTATATGCTTCTGTTTATTCACCTTCTTCTCCCCCCACCCCCATTCATCTCACAAATCTGGTTTTGATTGGGACCAACTGGGGGATCCTGGAACAACCTTACAGGCAAAACAGCCTGCCTGACTTGGCCTTGAAGGTTGGAAACAGACCGAGGAGGGGGGGTGATGTCTGGAGGGTTTGTGTGTGTGTGTGTGTGTGTGTGTGTACTGTGGGGTGACCCTATGGAGAGGTGGAAGACTTTGAGAATTCTGCTAAGGCCATGTGCTCAATTGCATTTCCTTGAGGCATCGTAGCTCTTGCGAAATTTAAACTCAGAGCCATGATGCTCTGAGAGTTAGAAGAGTCAGAGCCTGGGTACGAAATGCAGATGGTTGGACTCAGCAGGGGATCTTGTCATTCTAGAGAAGCGTGGAGGGGCCCACGATGAGGGAGCTTGACAACCTGCAGGGAGTAGCTGCCTGAAGAATGCGTTCTCTCGTAGGTGCTTCCCCTACTCGGCTACTCCACCCCCAGGACTCCTCTGAGTCAGGTGTTGCACCTGCACTTCCTCCCAGGCTGCACCCCTCCGCCAGGTATTTCTGTGCCCTTGCACTCTTCCAGGTATTCTTTCCCCTTCCCCCATTCAGATACACCTTCTCCGGGTGGTGCTTGTCCCAGAAAATTTCCTAATCCAGGAATCGTGTTTGCCTGGTGTGCCTTGCCCCTGGTGTGACTGCCTCCCTCTAGAGGCAGAGTGTGGGCCTCCAGAACACTCAGGAGAATGACCAGGCGTGGCAGTGCCAGTTACTGTCTCAGGAGCAGAGGCCAGGGTGGCGCCGGCTGCGTCTGGGGCTCCTGCCCTGGGTGGGGACCTGCACTGGCCTCTGTTGTGTGATCCCTGCTGGCTGAGGCTGAGTGCCTCTGAACAATGCTCTCCGCTGGCCTCTGGGGGCCGGGGCCTGCCTCCACCCCATGGCTCTGGGCTGTGGTGTCAGAGACTTGGGTTTGAATCCTGGAATCTTTCTGGGCCTCGGATCCCTCCTGTAGAATGTGGGAATAATGTTTCCACCCACCTTGTGGGGGTTTTGTGAGTGTCTGACCCGGCCCCGGCCTCTAGAATTTATTATTCCTTAGCAGCTTCTAGGGGCGCTGTAGCAGTCCCTTACAAATGCACAATTAACTGCTTGTCTCTCTTCTGTGGGTAGGAGGTGAGAGTCCTGGGGTTCAGTTGTCTGGTCCCCAGCGACTGTGCAGTGCTGTGCTGTGTGCCTGTGGCCATCGATGACACCTGCACCCGTGTGGTTTTTCCCCCCTAGGAATTGTCCTCTGGGTCTGCCTGGCCTACTGGGAGGTCTCCTTGGAACCAGGGATCTTTCTGGCAGAGGCCAAGGTTACTGGTATCCTCAAGCCTTTCCATGAATGAGGCAAACCAAAGTGAGTAACAGTGGAGGGTGGCTAAGGAGGGACAAGTTCCCCTTAGCTGCTGGGAGTGTGGGAAGGACCCTGTTGGTAATGCTGAGCCTTTCTCTGCAGCTCAGGTGGGGCCCTCAGAGTTCCCCACAGTGACAGCCACAGCCCCTGGCCCGGGCTCTGGAGGCCGGGCATGGCCTGTGCTGGTCGGAGTTCTGCTAGGTGCTGTGGTTATCTCTGTCCTCATTGCACTTGCTGCCAAATGCCACCTCTGCCGCCGCTACCGTGCCAGCTACCAGCACCACCCACTGCCCGAGACAAGGAGAGACCACCACCTGGAAGTGGGAGAAATCGAGGATGATGATGGCTTCATTGAGGACAATTACATTCAGCCAGGGGCTGGCGAGCTGGGGACAGAGGGCAGCAGGGACCACTTCTCCCTCTGACCTCTGAATTTCGGACACTCTCTCTTCCTTCCGTGCCTGACCATCTAAGGGTAGAGGATACTGTGGATGCCATTGGGGCAGGAGCCTCAAGCCTCAGGAACAGAGGTGACCAGGGCTCAAAGGCAGGCCGGGGTAGAGCAGCCTGCCCTTTCTGCACTCTGGCCACCAAAGTGATGATGCTTCTGTCCTTTCCCACTGTTCTCAGGGTGAGACCAGCAGGTGTTGGAGGAGACCTCTGTTGCTGGCTTCCCTCCCAGCTTAGCTGTCTTCACACTCTCCTGCCCCTCCCCTGCAGTGTTGCCACGTTGCTCTGCTCTCCCTGTCCTCCTGTCCACACTACCCTTTTCCCACATCCTCTCTGACCATGATGAAACCTTGTTTACAGGCGCCGTGTGGCCTGCTGACCTGCCTGCATTGCAAATGTGCCTGGGTGACATGTTTGCGCAGGTGCAAGCTGGCGCCAGGTTTTCTTCTGGCAACCGTTTCCTGTCAGTGAAGTGGGTCATCTGGCTGTGTTTCTCAGAGGGGTTGATACATCTGTTTTCATTTTGATTGGAAATAAAACGGTGTTGTTCATGTGTATTTGTCTTAGACTGGAACTTGTCACTTATTGCTAGAACACAGCCACTCAGGCATCCCCACCTCCTGGAAGCCTTCCACAAGTTCTTCTGTTATTATTTTATGTAAGGATTTGCTTATTGGAAAGGCAGAGTGACAGAGAGAAAGGGAAAGACACATTTAGAGAAGTCTTCCATGCACTGGGTAAGTACCCATATGCTAGTAGCAGCAGGCACTTGGTGGGGCAGGAGCAGCAGGAACTGCAGCTGTGGTAGTTAAGATCCCAGGCACTTGAACAGTCTTCTGTTGCCATGCCAGAGCATCAGCATGGACCTGGGTCACAGGCAGAGCAGTTGGGACTCCAACAGGCATCTGAAAGGAGATGCGAGTGTCCAAGTAGAGGCTTAACTCCCTGAGCCACAGTGCTGGCTCTTTGCCCTGTCTTTTCATCTTTATTACAATTTGCACTATCGCTTATGGTGGCTGTCCCCACAGCTAGACTGGATCACAGAGACCCCAGCCTTTGCCTGATTCTGTATCTTCAGAGTCTCACACAATTCTCAATACCCCCGTTGAGACCTCTGTATCCAGGAGTTTCACATCTATGGATTCAACTAATCACCAGTCAAAAATTATGGGGGAAACATTCTAGAAAGTTCTCAAACGTAAAATTTAAATTTGCCTTGTGTTGAGTACTACACTGTATCCATGCAAATAAAACGGTGTGTGGGCATTGTATTGGGTGTTGTGAATAATCACAGGAGGTTTAATAGACACACAGGAAAGGTGCCCCAGGGTTACATGGAAAAACTGCTTCAGCGTTTACTTGGGCATCTGGGGAATTTTATATCCACCAGGGAACTGGAAGCAACCCTCCTTGGATACTGGGGTCAGCCACGTTTGTTGAGTTACTTTGGGCTGAGGAGTGGGTGAAGGACAGGTGGAGAAGTGGAGATGAATGCAAGACTTTGTCAAGGACCTCCTGGGAGAGGGTGTTAGCCGCTGGTGGGGAGATTGAGCGAGCAAGGCAGATTCAAGAGGGGAGAGGCTTGAGCTCAGCACAGTAGCCTAATAGCTAAAGTCCTTACCATGCATGCACCAGGGATCCCATGTGGGCACCGTTCTGATCCCAGCAGCCTGCTTCCTGTCCATCTCCCTGCTTGTGGCCTAGGAAAGCAGTAGAGGATGGCCTACAGCCTTAGGAACCTGCACCCTTGTGGGAGCCCTGGGAGAAGCTCCTGGCTTTGGATCGGCTCAGTTGTGGTTGTTTTGGCTACCTGGGGAGTGAACCAATGGATAGAAGATTTTTGCCTCTCCTTCTCTCTGTAGATGTGCCTTTCCAGTTAAAAACATCTTAAGAGAGAGGTTTGGGGAGTCCTGGCTGCTGAGTTGCCTGACTTGACAGGGCAGGAAGCCACTGTTCCTGCAGCTGGAGGTCAGACGTGGCACCTCTGGTGTTTTGTCCTTCAATGAGACTCTTCTTGCCGAGCACTCCAAACCTGCAGGTGAGAGAATGCCACTGACCCACTAGGTTGTATGTCCACCACGGGCCTGGTGAGCTCTGACTGCAGGCCACATGTAGCATGGGAAGCCAGCCTACCTGTTCTTGGTCTTCATGAGCCAGGGGACTAGCACAGCTGTGTCTACTTAGATGAAGCATCTGGTTTTGAGAGAAGTCAGCAGAACAGGAACACGAGGGGATGGCTGTTGGAGTTAGGTGCTTGAGTAGAAGGCAGGGAGTCCAGGGGCACTGGAGCTGGCAGTTTGAGTAGTAGCCAAGGCAATGACAAGCTGAAGAGTAGACCAGGTCAGCTGGGACTTTGCAAGCTGAGAGAGAGCTCTTCCTGTAGCTTGAGAACAACCGAGGCCGTAGACAGTTTGGGTAAGAGCCTGATGTAATCACTGTAGAAAAGTCGCTCATGTTGCTGAGCAAAGACAGGTTGAAGGGAAGTGATGTGACCGAAGGTGTGGCACGGTGACAGAGGTCCCAGAGATGGACAGGAGGTGAGGTTGTCAGGTCTGGATAACTTGGGGTACAGGGAACAGAGAGGCATCAGCAGTGCTGTCCTAGGTTCTGGCCTGGTGTCTGCACGCACCCCTTGAAGAGCAAGATGGGGTTTCAATGTCAGGTGTGGAGTTTCCAGGTGGAGATGCCCAGGGAGAGTGAATCTCAGGTTCAAGTCCAATGTGCAGGCGTGGGTTTGGGGATGTTCAGCTGTGTGGTCATTGAGAGTGGGAGAGGGAGAGGAGGCGCTGAGGGAGCACTCCTCTCCACTCTCTAATCCACAGTAGGGAGCAAGCTCTGGGTCCCAACTAACATCTCTGCCACCCCCCAGGCCAATAGTTCCGCTCAACAAGTCCATTAGTCCTTGCCAAGGCTCCTCCCTTCTCACCATGAAAAATTTGTTTTCCAGGACACAGGGGAGCAGAGGACCTCGATCAGAACTTCTGATGCCAGGGCCTGGATGACAACACCTGTGGCATCTGCCCTAGGCCTGGTATCCTGTCTAGTACTTCTTTACAATAGCCCTGCCAACAAGGCAGCCTCGCCTTATAGAACAGCAGGTTGAGGCGTTGGCAGTTAACCTCACCCAGCAGTGATGTTCTTGTCTCATCTGGAAGATTCAGTAGAACAGAGAAGTGGCCTCTTTGTTGTTGGGTGTTGGATCCACTCCCACCTTGCTGGGGCTGTCTTCCCTCTATAACTCCCCATCCCAACTCCAGGAGTCTAGAGGCTTGGGGCTATAGGTTCCAGGTTTGAGAGAGCAGGCTATGAAAGCGCAAATGGGGTATACCTTGTTTGTGACCCCCTCTCCGCCAAGCCCCTGGGGTGACCTATGTCTGCGAGGATCTCATGGCTCTGGGGAACAGTCAAGGAGGCAGTCCCTGTCCTGGGCAGGAAGTTGAGCATGAGGAGGCTTGTGCAGATCCCATGGCGCCTAGGGAGGGTCCTTTAGGGACACCTGAGCGTCCCTTGGAATCCCATGGTCTCAGATAGGAGGTGCCTGGAAGTGACATGAGGTTGCTGGGGCTCCAGGGTGCAGGTCTCCAGGTGCCATGGCAGGGAAGCTCCCAGGAGGGACAGTAGGAACCTTGACATTTAGATCACTCTGTCTCTTCATCAGCCTCTTTTCTCTTTTTTTTTTTTTTTTTTTTTAAAGATTTTATTATTTTTGGAAAGCCGGATATACAGAGAGGAGGAGAGACAGACAGGAAGATCTTCCATCCGATGTTTCACTCCCCAAGTGAGCCGCAACGGGCCGGTACGCGCCGATCTGAAGCCGGGAACCAGGAACCTCTTCCGGGTCTCCCACGCGGGTGCAGTGTCCCAAAGCTTTGGGCCGTCCTCCACTGCTTTCCCAGGCCACAAGCAGGGAGCTGGATGGGAAGTGGAGCTGCTGGGATTAGAACCGGCGCCCATATGGGGTCCCGGGGCTTTCAAGGTGAGGACTTTAGCCGCTAGGCCACGCCGCCGGGCCCAGCCTCTTTTCTCTTCACCCAATTCCAGCTTAGAGTTCAGGGTCCAGTATGCCTATCTCCCCCTGGCCAAACCCTCAACATCCCTGCCCTGTCTTCTCACCATCTCATGTTCCCAGTGACCTCCAGCCTGAGACCAGCTGGAGAGTCAGGGGTTGGTGCCCTGCCCTCCGTGTGTTGCTGAGAAAGCCCTGTTGACTCTGGGTGATGCCTCCAGCTTATAGGTGCAGTGGAATTTCCTCTAGAACCCCGCTGTTTTGTTGGTCAGATCCCTCACCCATATCTGGCCAACCTTTGTTTCTTTCCTTTTTTTTTTTTTTTTTAAGATTTATCTATTTTTATTGAAAAGTCAGATCTACAGAGAGAAGGAGAAAAGAGAGAGGATGAGCTTCCGTCCATTGAGTCACTCCCCAAGCAGCTGCAATGGCTGGAGCTATGCTGATCAGAAGCCAGGAGCCAGGAGCCTCTTCCGGGTCCCCTACTTGGGTGCTGGGTCCCAAGGCTTTGGACCATCCTCTACTGCTTTCCCAGGCCACAACCAGGGAGCTGGATGGGAAGTGGGCTGCCAGGATTAGAATCGGCACCCATATATCTGATCATGGCATATGCAAGGTGAGGACTTTAGCTGCTAGGTTACCGTGATGGGCTCCTGACCACTCTTTCAAACTGCTTCCACTTTGCAGAGAGACTAGCTGGTCAGGTTCTGCCCCAGTTTCCTGCTGCAAAACCCACATCTCTCCCTCTTTTCTATTAAAATGGAACTGCAAGGAATATTGACCTTGTGGCAAAGCAGCTATAGTGCCAGCATCCCTCATGGGTGCTGGATCATGTCCTGGAGGCTCCACTTTTTCTTTAAGATTTATTTATTTTTATTGGAAAGGTAGAGTATACTGAGAGGAGGAGAGACAAAGAGGAAGATCTTCCTTCTGATGATTCACTCCCCAAGTGACCGCAAAGGCTGGTGCAGCGACGATCCGGAGCCAGGAGCCAGGAACTACTTACTGGGTCTCCCACACCGGGTGCAGGGTCTCAAGGCTTTGGGCCATCCGTGACTGCTTTCCCAGCCACAGGCAGGGAGCTGGATGGGAAGTGGAGCCACCAGGATTAGAACCAGCGTCCATATGGGATCCTGGTGCGTTCAAGGCAAGGACTTTAGCTGTTAGGCCACGCCGCCGGGCCCCCGAGGCTCCACTTCTGATCCAGTTCCCTGCTAATGTGCCTGGGAAAGCAGTGGAGGATACCCAAGTCCTTGGGCCCTCGCACCCATGTAAGAGATCCGGAAGGAGCTCCAGGGTCCTGGATTCATCCTGGCCCATTGCTGGCTATTGTGGCCATCTGGGGAATAAACCAGTGAATGGAAGATTCTAATGTTGACTTTCAAAATAAATAAATCATTAAATAAACAAACAAACCCCCTTTTAAAAAAAATGTAACCCAACTCCTCCATTTCGCCCCTTCCCACCCCCTACCCTATACATTTGCACTAAGATTGATTTTTTCTACCCTCTATAGCTTTAACCTTTTTCCCCCAAGTTACCCAAACATTTAATGAACCACATCTCTCCCATCTTTAAAAAAAGTACATTTGTTTATTGCTTTATTTCAAAGGCATCGGGGAAACAGACACAAAGGACAACCTTCCATATAATGGTTCACTCCCCAAATGCCCACAACAACTCAGGCAAGAATCCAATCCAGTGCTCCCACAAGGGTCGCCGTTACCCAGACACTTGAGCCATCTTCTGGTGACTCTCAGGGTGTATATGAACAGAAAGCTGAACTGGAAATGGAGTGGAGACTCAAACCAGGCATCCTGATGTGGGGTGTGGGTGTTTCTTGGGGCGTCTGAACTGCTGACCCAGTTGCCTGTCCCATTCCTATCTCAGAAAGCTTCTCTGGCCCCACCTTCTGCATTTTCAGTCAATTCATTCTCTTTGATTTTTTTTTTAAAAGAACTTTTGAAATTTTTATTTGAAAGACAGGTTTACACAGAGAAAAGGAGAGGCAGAGAGAGAGAGAGAGATCTTGCATTCATTGGCTCCAAATCCAGGAGCTTGGAGCTCTGTCTGGGTCTCTCATGTAGGTGGTAGGGGTCCATGCACTTGAACCGCCCTCTGCTATTTTCCAATGTGCCTTAGCAGGGAGCTGGATTGGACATGGAGCAGCCGGGACTTGGACTGGCACCCATATGGTATGCCACCACTGCAGGCAGAGGCTTAACTGGCTATACCAGAGCCCCGCTCTTTGACTTCTGTCTCCTAGTCCAGCCACCCCTTGCCTAAGCCTCCCTGACTCACACCTGGTTTATTTATTAATTCTTCCACTCATTTCCTTGATTTCCCTCTGAGGCAGGCAGTGATCACCTAAACACACAAGTCTGAACAGCCCATTCCTTGCTGACAACCCTTCACGGATTTCTTCTGGGCCTTGAGAAACAGCCCCATCTGCTGCCCACTCCGGGGCCCTGGGACTGGCCAAGGGCTGCTGGCAGCTTCCCCTCACCTCTTCCCTCCCACTCCTGCTCGGTTCTGCCAAAGAGCTTTGTCTTTTGTTTGTAGTATTTATTTATTCTCATTTTATTTGAAAGCGGGGAGATGCAGAGAGCAAGTGAGCTTTCCCCCGCTGGTTAACTTCCCAAACGCTGAAGCCAGGAGCCTGAAACTCAAGCCAGAAGAGCGTGTGGATTAGGAACATGGGTGTCCCAAAGCAGCTTTTTAACTGCTGCTGCAAGCACCTGCCCTGGCCAGGGTCCTCACATCTCTGAACCCTTGGTGCCATTCTCTTCCCTCCAGCCTTCCCTTTGCAGCCCCTCCTGCCTGCCCAGGTGCCTCACATCGCTCAGGGACCAGGCCTTTCTGGGGGCTGTGGGGCTGTTTCTTTCTATTCTCCCTGGGGCCAATCCTCATCTCTACACAGCTGCAGGCATGACCCCATCCTGCTCTGGCCACAGCACTGCCTGTGCTTCCAGCGTCCCGAGGACAAAGTACAAATTCCCCAGCTGGGCTGGCAAGGCTGTAGGACAAACAAGAACAAGGAGGAACGGTGGGTGGCTGCCAGGGGAGAGGGCCCCTCCCGTACTCTGTTTTCCCATGAAGTGGGGGCTCACCCAGCTGTCAAGCGGTGGGGAGTGGGGGTTAGCTGAGTGGAGATAATTCATGATGGGGTCAGGAGCTAGCCTGGGTGGGTAGGTGGGAACACAGTGTGACCTGGCTGAGGTTGGCAATGAAGAGTTCCCGGTGACCCTGGGCTGTGTAGGTGGATTTCTGTAAGAGCTACACACTGTGACAGCAGGTGCAGTGAAGGTAGTTGAGGGAATTCATCCGTGGAGGAGTTTGCTGGGAGCAAACGGCAGGGACAAAAGGACTGAGAAGTGGGTCAGGGGGTGGATAAGATGGAGGGCCAAGGAAATATGACCCTGAGGGAGAAAGCTGCCCCATCAGTTGTGGCTGCAGGATGCCACCAAGGGTCCTGGGGCCCTGCTTTCCTTTTGTTTTTAAGAGAGATTCTGAGAAAGAATCTCATCCATGCCACAGGAAGAAGGGTGCTCGGAGGCCCTTTGACAGCCTGGGACTTGGGAGACTAGAAGAGAGTTTCTGGAGTTGAGAGTGCAGGACCTCAGGAACAACAGACCAGGATCTATAGCAGGCAGCGGTCAGCTTCTTGATGCTCCCCAATTAAAGGAGGGTTCTTGTTGTGACCAAGTCTGAGTCCTCTCTCCACCCGACAAAGGACCCACCCGGTGTCAGGCTTGTGTTGGGTGCTGGGGATCCACGCTGAGTAAGAGCCAAGCCTCAATGGGATGAGCTCACCTCCTGATTCAGAGCCAAGAATAGCCGGTTGAGGTCCACAGTGGGGTGCTATGGGCCCAGATAAGGCAGTGCTCGCTGGCATAAGGTGTCGGGGTATTAGGGAGGACTCCCCAGAGAGGATAAGAAGATGAAGAGAAGGAACACAGCCTGGGAAGGCAGGAGCAAGTGGCAGTGGTACCGGGGCTCAGTGGGGTTGGCTCCCGGTGCTCATTAAGGGCAGAATGATGTTAAGAAACCTGTGAGAAGCTTGGAGCTGCTGTTTGACTTTCAGGCAGGTTTCAGTTTTCATTTGGGAGAAGTGTGGCAGGAGGAGAGGAGGGAGCACGGAGAGGGATAGTGATAAGGGGCTGTTCACCCACAGGCTGAGATACAGATAGGCAAGATAGGGAGCCAGAGAGCTCCTCAGGCCATGAATATTCTGCAAGGTTACCAGACCCATCCCTCACCCCAGGGCTGCTAACCTGGGTGTTGGGTCTAGGTCAAGAGCAGGAGATTCAAGTCTGTGTCTGTGTGATTCACTCAGGGAGAGCAGGGGTTTCGGGGTCTAAAGTGTTCTGGGACCTGCCTATCCTCTGGGCCTGACCAGGCCACCCTCCCTCTCTGTGCCTCCCCCACCGTCTGCCCCGTCTCTGTGAGGGGCGCTCACCCTTGCCTGTCCGAGCCTCTGAGGCTCTAAGGAGGCGTCCCTTAGGGAAGGGGCTCCTTTCCTGCCTCCCCAGGTGTCTCCTGTGGGCTGTGTGTAACTGCTTCTGGAAAGCAGAAAGTGAAGGTGTTGTTGTGCACAGCTTCCTACAGGGCAGAATATTACAGCCCACCCCAGGGAGGGCACTGCCAACCCAGGAGGGAGCCAAGCCTCTCCGGTGCCCAGGAACCCAGGCGCGGCCAGAGCAGTGATCTCGACAGGCACAGTGTGTCTAGGCTTACAGGCAAGACTCAGCTGAAGGGGGACCAGGAGGAGGTGCCATCCCCAGAGGAGCCAGCTGCTCACATCCAGCAGTCGGACAGCCCAAAGTAAGGGTGGAGGATCCTGGTTTCTGCCTCCTTCTCCCAGAGGGGAGCATCCATTCAACTGGTGCCAGAAGCCTGGGGGCTGGCTGAGGGGTCCTTCACAGCACGGAGTGTGGGGGTGGCAGGTGTGGGGCAAGGGTGAGGTCCAGATGCTAAGGACGATGGCGGTGGTTGTCATTTTATTGCACACCTGCCATGAGCCCGGTCCTTCCATTGGCCTGGCACTTGGCCTCATGGTCAGCGACCACAGCCCTATAGTCCCACACCTATGAGCTGGGCCAAGCCCCCAGCTGTTAGGCGCCAGACCCAGTTCTGTCCCATTCTGAGACCCCTGAGCTTTTCATGCTGCCCCAGTCATTTCCTCCTGTGCCGTCACTGGGCCAGCTTTGGAGGTGGGCAAGAGTCCTCTGGGGAGGTCCCAGGCAGCTGCCTCAGTGCAGGGTTGGCAAAGTCCAGAACCTTCAGGTATGGCAGATGTATCTCTGCCAAAGAACCCCTGACCCAGACAGGTGCCTGGCATCTCCGCAGACACAAGCATCTGGTGCCAAGAGGCACACGCTCACCTCCCACCTGGTCTTGATGACACACAGGCCCACAGGAGAGCTGATGCAGCCCCGGGGTGCGTCGATAAGCACATGCACACACATGAACGTTGCCCTGGGTAGGCTCGGGGACGCCAAGGCAGTGGTGGCAAACAGGGCTGAGGCCCTGTCAGAGGAGGTTGGCGATGCTGGAGGTAGTCCCCTGGCGCTGGCCGGCAGACAACTGTCCTGAGACACTGAAGATGCTGCCACTGCCGCCGTGTCCACTGTGGGTGGGAGGTGCAGTCACGCCAATGGGGGGACAGTACCCACTCACGCCCACCTCATACAGCAGCAAGCCCAGCAGCAGGAGTGCACCCAAGGCAGCCAGGGCAATGCCTACAGACAGCATGGCGGCGAGCGGCCGGGCAGGAGCAGGGGCGGCGGCCAGTCCAGCCAGGGTCAGGCCCGTGACCAGCAGCACCAGGCCACTTAGCAGCACCACGAGGGCATCGGCGCCCCCGCCACTGCGCAGCAGGGCCACATGGTGGGCCTGGCGGATGCAGTTCATGTCTTGGACGGCTGAGCTCATCAGCTGCTTCACCAGAACTAGCAGGGCCAGCAGACAGAGCACAGTGCCTGCTGCCAGACGCCATTCACCGGAACGGCTGCTGGTGGAGGAAAGCAGCACCACACCACCTGCCCCACAGCCCGCCACGAGGCCCACGGCCACGGCGAAGCAGAGCGCTGAGCGTCGCGGCTGCTGGGACCACCATAGTTCCACCTGCTCTGCCAGCACCTCTGGGGGCAGCTCCTGGGTCCTTGGGGCTTGGGCCTCTTGTCTAGACATGGCTTGCTCTGGCAGATCAGGGCAGAAGGTCAGTGTCAGGGTTCAGAGGGTGCAGATCCTGTCCTGGCAGCTGGGGGCCCGGAGTTCCACTCCTCTCACGGTCCGGGGTGAAGGCATCATCACCTGCTAGACAAGAGTCACCATGCCAGCTTCCCAGCCACCTGCCCCACAGTCTCACCAGGGAGCCTGGGGGCAGGTGCCTGCAATCCAACCCCTTTCCCTGGCTTTCCATGACCCCCAGGGGAGCTCCCTCCCCCCCACCCCCCTCCCCCAATCAGGGCATCCCCCTGTCCGGCCCCTGACCTCTTTGGCTCCGGCTCTCTTAGTCGCCTGTCCCATCCATGCTGGCCTGAGGGAGCTGCTGCCACAGTGGACGATGGGACTGACAGCGGAGATAAAGCCTCATTCAGGGTCCAACTCACATGGCCTCAGCTGTCACCGCTGGCTCCTGGGTAGGGAGGGGGGAGGGGGCTTAGGATTTAACCCCTCTGGAACTGGCCCAAGCCAGCAGTCTTTTCTCTCTGAGGCGTGCTTCTGTGGATTAGAATCTGACCCGTAACACCATCCCATGACTTACACTCCAGCCAGTGCCACAGCCACCGATTTGCCAGTGTGAGATGTTGGCTTCCAAATCCCCCTCTCTCCAAAGCCAATGATCATTGTGATGTCCTGCAGTCAACCTGCCTGCCAGGCTCTGTCCTGTGTCCCCCACCCCGCCCCAGCTGGTTCCCCCAGCCTCTAAACCTCCCCAGACCAGGCCCCTGCCCTCCTCCCTCACTCCGCTGCAGCAGCATCTGCACCTGCCCCCATCTCCCCACTGCCCTCCCTGGTTTCTCGGAAGCATTCAGGAGGGCAAGGGAGGGTTCTGGGGGATCCTGGGTGGCAGATGCAACAGAGTCCCCTTTTCAACTTCCTGGAGCAGCTGGGAACCAAAGCAATGAGCTGCAGGGGCAGAGGACCGAGAGCAGGGCCTGTGCTGCGCTAGGAGTGGCAGTGCCCGCAGGAGCAGGGTCTGGGACGCTGCCTGAGGTCACAGGCAGAGCCTGGGGCTCCTCACCGGGTGGGGCCAGCATGTGAGGGTTGGGGGCCTATCTTGGGGCATCTTCACTGTGGTATTGCAGTGGCGTCTGCAGCCTGCCAGGGCACCGAAGCATGTGCTTTGAATGAGTGAACCCCATGCAGCCCCTCCACTTTAGGACAGGACGCAGGACCTGAGTATCAGGTCACCCCAGGAGTAGGACAAGGTGGCCAGACACACAGGATCACACTCTGATCCCTCCTCCACGGCACACCTGAGTGGATGGCACAGGAGTTAGTATCCCCAAGCAGGTGGGGGAGGGGCTGTGGGCGGGGCCACGGAATCCGTTCCAGCGTTCCGTGGGCTGTGGCTTCAGGTTGAAAGTGCTTGCACAGGTGTGCTGGCACCGAGGGGCAGGGCTGGGGGTAGGGTGCGGCTCTCAGGGGAAAGGCTAGTGGGAGGAGGTGGGGGCGCCATGGGCAGAGGGGCAGTGGGGACTGTGGGGACTCACAAGAAGCCTGGAAGTGCCGGATCCGAGCCATGCAGGTAGGGCCGGGCAGGTGGGGCGCTCTAGCTCCGTTTCCGGGGAGGACACTTCACCTGCTTAACCTGTGCTCTGGTGAGCTTGGGGGTGGGGGAAGGATTAACAGGTGTTGTTTCCAGGGCAGGGCCTGAGCTGATTGGCTGACGTGTCGCAGCTCCTAGCGCTGGGCCGAGGCATTCCTGGGAAGGGAGGGGCCCCTCTCTGTTGCAGGCCCGGCTCCACACAGCCCGGGATCCCCAACCTCCTGTGGCTGGAATGCTGTCCTTCTGCACCGAAGCCGGTTTCCAACCCATCTCCCCACCCGCTGCCGAGCCCAACTTAGCTCCATCCTCAAGTCCTAACCCTGGCTGCAGCCTCAGCTCCAAATCCTAACGTGAGCTGCTGGTCCCAGTTCTGTTTCCAAATCCAGTTCCTCAGTCTTTTCCAAACCCAGTCCTGCCTTCGGCTTTGAAATTCAGCTCCACCTACATTGTATCTTCAGCCCAAATGCTGGACTTGGGTCCCATGATCACCAACCTCAAGCCCAGTTCTGGCCCCGGAATGCAGGACCACCCGATTCCCAAACACAGCTCCAGGGCCTCCATCCTATGCCGCTTCCATGGACTGGAGCCCCCACCTCCAGCCCCTTGCTTTTTTTTTTCCTTCAAAGCCTCAGCTGTGCCTGCCTAGCTAGGTCTGCCCCACCTCTTGGGGAGGTGGGGAGTCATGGTAGGGAATAGCAGTTCCAGAGCCAACGCTCAAGAGGAAATGCCTGCTCCTGGGGCTCACCAAGTTCCTGCTGTCTACCTAGACTGGCCATTGCCCCCTGGCACCTTGCCCTCCAGTCAAAACAAGTCTTGTTCAGCTCTGCTTGCTCTGCCTTCCCCTTTGCCCTTCCTGTGTGGGATCTGAGTACTCTCTGCCTGGGGTAGTTGTCACTTCCCAGCCTCAGGCTAGCCAAGTCTCCTCTTCCAGGAAGCCCTCGCTAATCTGCAGTCTGGTGTAGGCGCCTCTTGGGTGCATCCTTGTGTAACACCCACAGAGTGTGCTTCCTGCAATGTGCTTGACTGCCCTTCACTTATTCCCTTCACCCCCAATTTGTGGCTTCCAGGAAGGACTGGGAGAATGCCTGTTGTTAATTGTCACCACTGAAGTACCCAGCTCCGGGGAAGTAATCAATAAGTATTTGTTGACTGACTGGCTAAATCAATGAAAATGTGTAAGCAGAGAGGTGTATGGGGTGGTGATGGTGTGTGTGGGGGGTTGTGCAGGGGGCACAGGAGGCAAAGCTGGAAAGGCAAGTTTGGCCCAGGCTGTGGATGGTGCTCTGGGTGTCGTGTGCCAGCGTACTGCTGACCAGCGAGGCTGGGGCCTCACATGCCACGCTGCTGAGAGGGAATGGCAGCTTGGAGAGGCTACAGGCTGTCAGCCGTGCCCTGGGCCCTGCAATGCACACGCTCTTAGTCCGTTGTGTAAGACACGGAAAGGAAACATGGAGGCCAGTCCTGTGATGCAGTGGATGACGCTGTTACCTGTGGCACTGGTGAGACACCTGCTGCTCGGCTCCCCTTCGGGTCCAGACTCCTGACTCCAGTCTAACCAAGACCATTGTGGGACAAGAGGAGTGAACTTGAGGTGGAAGACTTTTCTGTTGCTGTGTCTTTCAAACAAACACACTTTAAAAAAAATTCTTATTTATTTTTATTTTTGATGATTTTAACATAATTGATAGGGTGATAAGGGCCAAGAGCTACAGGAAGGTGGGTGAGATCCCCATTTCCACATTCTCTCTTTTTTTTCCTTCCTGTATCTAGGGGTAGGGGGTGACAAGTACAGAAGCCACACCCAGCCTCCCAACCATTCCAGGGTCCGCGATGTGGGGCATGCTCTGAGAGTTCTGCTCAAATGGTTTTGATAGTTCAACAGTTCTGTATTGCTGCCGATCTTGCCACTCCAATCACAATGAAATCTCTCCAGACTCCACTGGCTGATATAGTTCACCTTAGGGTCTCTGTTTATCCAGGTATTCACTACTGACACTTGGCTGGGGAAGTTGCGGTACCAGGAAACACACACATCATAAAGAAACAGATTCAAGGATATGTTTCGATTGAGATTTTCTGTACATCCACACACAGCCTCTGCGCTTCTCTCTCTGTGGAGACAGCTGGGAAAAGTCATGACCCCACAGCAGTGCTGGCCCCGGAATCAGAACATGCGTTCTGGGGACCAGACTTTCTAACAGCCATGTGACTGACAATGAAGAAGAGACAGGTGAAATCAATTGAGGGGAAGGAATACATTTTGTACACAGGCCACTTATGCACGATTAGACAGTTCTGAGTTTGTACAAAGCCTTGACAAGCTGGTGTGTCATTCATACCTACAGGTGTGTCTCAGCCTGGATGAGCCATGCTTGCTGGTGGCTGTAACCTTTCTGGCTGGCATGGCTCTGCTGGCCTCAAGAATCCCTTAGATCAGACTGACCATGGACAGGGAAACAGCATGGGGCCCTGCACACACTGATCCTGCCCTTTCTCAGAGGAGCTGATGAATGGGGACCTGGCAGGGCTGACTGGCTATGACCCCTGCACATGTCTAGCATTGGTCTACCGTGCTGGCTGTGGTGGGAAGTGGGTGCAACCTCAGCCCAGCACAGCAGTCCCTGGAGAAGGAGCTGGAACAAGGCATCCCGAGAGGCCCCCCTCTGTTTTGCCTTCCCTTGTGGGTCTGACGTTGGTGGGGGCAAGCCTGGAAGCTTCCTCAGCTTCAACTTTGTCCTGGATCTGGGTCTTATCAAACGACGAAGAGCTGAAGTGGAGAGGCCGGCTCTGTCCAGGACGTCTAAACTCTGTCCCCAAAGTGGAGGCTGATAGGGTAGCTCAGCTGGGCACAGGTGATGGTGGGAGGGGGCAGCAGTGGGCGCAGAGGGGAGCTGTGGTTTCCAGCAGCTTCCCATGCATGGGGCGGGGTGGGAGTGCGGAGGGGTACCCTGCCAGGCTGGGGGTGGCTCTCTCTCTTCTGCTGTGCTCCTGTCTCTGACTTAGCTGGGAGTTGTAAGCCAGGTGCTGCAGGGAACTTGCTCTCGGGAGTAGGCAACATCCCTGCTCTGTCTGGGTCCCCCAGTGCTCTGCCTCACACAGGTGGTGACAGACCTATATGCTATGGCCTCATTCCTGCTGCTCAGGCTTCTGTCTGCCCCTGTTGCTTCCTCTGCCTGGGATGTGTTTGTTCCCCATGGATTCTTCAAGAATGTCCCCAGATGTCCCCTTCTTGGTGGGATTTTCTTGCCACCTTTGCTATAATTGTGACCTCTCCTAGCACGTACTTCCTGCCTTCCATTCATTGCTTTCATCCCGTGTTTCTCCGTAGCACTCCCACCTCTCTATGGGGCTAATGCTTCACTCCCATGTTGGGAGTGTGGTCTGTCTACCCTGCTAGCAGGCAGCAACGCACAGGGAAGGGTTTGGCTCTGTTTGCCAAGTCCCAACTCCCAGCACGAGCCTGGCATAATGCAGGTGCTCAGGGAGTGTTCTGGAATGAGTGGTGAGCAGAAAGAGGGCTCATGTGGGAACTGGGCAGATCTTGAGGAGGGTCACATCCTGGTTGCCTCACCTCCATGGCTCTCAGCCTCTTTGTTTGCAAAATGGGTACAGCACTAGACACAGTCTGAAAGGCCTTATGTGTGTGTGATAAATAATGTAATTTGTTTATCCAGCATGCATTTATTACATCTTTTCTCTGGCCCAGGTATTTTTTCCCTAAGATTTATTTATTTATTTGAAAGGCAGAGTGAGGGTGAGAGAGATAAGGAGAGAGATCTTCTGAATCATTACCCAAATGGCTGCAACAGCCAGTCCTGGCCGGTTGGAGCTAAAAGCTCAGGACTGCATCCAGGTCTCCCATGTGGGTGGCAAGGGCCCAAGCACCTGAGCCATCTCCTCTGCTTTTCCAGGTGCATTATCAGGCCACTGGATCAGAAGCAGAGCAACCGAGACTTGAACTGGTGACAGCACGATACCGGTGTTGCAGGAGGTGGCTTGACTTACTGCATCACAACAATGGCCCTGGCCGAGGCCTTGTGCAGGTGCAGAAGGTGTGGTGGTGGTCATTGTGCACCTGCCCTGGGACACTGGAGAAGCCTATGGGTTTTCAGTGAGGGATGCGTCTCCACATGGACACCCTTCAGAGTATGCAGCACACTCCCACGGAGCAGCCCCACCACAGGGAAGAGTCCAGCAGCCAGGGATGTGTGCTGTGACTCCCATTAGTAGGGGTGCCAGAGCACGGGTGAGGTCTAGACTCAAGCTAAGCCCCAAGCTCCCTCTGAACAACTGAAAATTGTTCCGTGCTGCATGTCCATTTGGCAGTTTCTAAAAAGGGAAGGTTTTTTATTATTATTATTTTTTAAAAGATTTATTTTATTTTAATTACAAAGTCAGATATACAGAGAGGGGGAGAGACAGAGAGGAAGATCTTCCGTCCAATGATTCACTCCCCAGGTGAGTGCAAAGGCCGGTGCAGCAACGATCTGAAGCCAGGAGCCAAGAACTTCTTCTAGGTCTCCCACACGGGTGCAGGGTCCCAAGGCTTTGGGCCGTGCTTGACCGCTTTCCCAGGCCACAAGCAGGGAGCTGGATGGGAAGTGGAGCTGCCGGGATTAGAACCAGCGTCCATGTGGGATTCTAGCGCATTCAAGGAGAGGACTTTGGGCCACGGTGCCGGGCCCAAAAGGGAAGGTTTTTTTTTTTTTCTTTTAAAGATTTATTCATTTTATTACAGCCAGATATACAGAGAGGAGGAGAGACAGAGAGGAAGATCTTCTGTCCGATGATTCACTCCCCAAGTGAGCCACAACGGGCCGGTGCGCGCCGATCCGAAGCCAGGAACCTGGAACCTCTTCCGGGTCTCCCACGCGGGTGCAGGGTCCCAATGCATTGGGCCGTCTTCAACTGCTTTCCCAGGCCACAAGCAGGGAGCTGGATGGGAAGTGGAGCTGCCGGGATTAGAACTGGCGCCTATATGGGATCCCGGGGTTTTCAAGGCTAGGCCACGCCGCCGGGCCCAAAAGGGAAGGTTTTAAGGCACCCTTTCTGTTGTCTGAACTGGCCTGGGAGGCTGTGCTGCAGGGAGGGGTGACAAGTCAGGGCTCTAGGCCCTGCGTCAGGTCTTTGAGGCCATGCACTTCCCCAGAGCTGCATGATACATTCTCCTTTTCTGATTAAATGGCTGAAGCTGATTTCCATCACTTGCAGCCCAAGAGAGGCACCCACGGTTCCTCTGCTCAGAGCTGGAAGCTCATGGTCTACATTTGCATGCCTTTAATGTAGGAGAGAGGCTCAGAAAGTGCCAGTCCAGAGGCACTGCCCCTGCCCAGGCCCAGCATGTACTGGATGAGTGATCCATGCACATTCATAAACACTAGTGGTTTGGGTTATCAGCCCAAGGCAGTCTCTCCTGGCATGCAGCAGTTTCTTGCCCTGTCTCTCTGTCTGCATTCTAGCACAGCTCTGCATGTTCTGGCTGTGTCTCACACATGCTCAGGGAGAATGGAGGCCACGCCAGGCCCCAAGATGCCTTTCCCGTCACTCCATAGCATCGACAGAAAGGGTACTCTACTTGGGTACATAGATATTCCCAGGTCCACATGGGAACAACCGGCTGGAAATGGCAGGAGGCAAATGGCTAGTCATGCTCTTTGTGAGAGGCAGTAGGGGGGAAGGCTGGTGTACGGCAGGGTCTTGGAAGCTGAGAGAACTAGATGGCAGAGGACGTTCACACTGGTGACCATGGCAAAGGTCAGCACTCCAGAACGAGGCAAAGAGGCCCAGAAAATTTTTGAGGTCTAAGAGAGAGTCTGGAGACTTGTATGCTTAGATGGCAGACCAGTATGGAGTGAGTCCCTGGAGGTCAGCAACGGATGGCAGCAGAATGGCAAGCGTGGAGTCCATTGCCCAAAGCCCCATTGCTTGGGTGACTGTAGGAGAAGTGACCATCGGGTTCACTGTGCCAATGAGGGGTCAGCTGGCTGAAGAGGCTTCAGGAAGGCGGAAGTGATACTAGTTGGGGAAGCACTTCCAACCTCTTCCCAGGGGCCAGGATGGACACGGTGGAGAGAAGTCTCGGATGCAGAAGCACAAGACCAAAGCCAGTTCTCTGACTTGGGAGATGTCAACATGCTGGTGCCCCTGGCCCTGTTGTCATTAGCACCGAGCAGTGTTTGCCCTGGGCAGTCAAGGAACACCCTGCTGTCTACAGGTCGAGGTGCCAGGCTCTGTTGGGTGGGGCTTTTCATTGGCCTGGACTTCCTCCTCCTCCTCCTCTTCACCTGTTGGCTGCCAGGTTCAAGTCAGGCGTGGGTTAGCTTGGCCTGGGACTTTTCAACTCTTCACCTGGTTCAGGCTCTCTGGGAGTCACGGTCCCATGCCCTCCACCCTCTGCTGTAGCACTGCCTTTGGATGTTTCTGCAGAAAGAGGCCTGAGAGCAATGGTCTTGCAGTTCCTCGGGCAGGCTGGGCAGCTGCCCTGGCTCCACCTATGCCAGGGACTCTATCTCTCATTGGGTGCAGGGACCCAAGCTCTGGCACCATTTGCTGTCTTCCCAGGAGCATTAGCAGACAGCGGTACTGGAAACAGAGCAGCCACGACTTTGACTGGCACTCTGGCTTTGCCAGCACAACTTAACCCACTGTACCACAATACTGGCCTCAACTAGCTACTTCCCAGTTGACAAATGTATCATCCTGGCTGTAGGGAATTTTTCTCCTCACTCTCAGGAAAGCTCCAGTGTCTTCATCTCTCTTCTCTTTCACGTTTGACCAAATCCCACCAGCCTGTAAGTCAGAAGAGTTCACTCCTCTCTCTGCCCAGGACACAGTCCTCCCATGCCTGGACACCCACCACCTCCACAGATACCCGAGTGACTACTGAAAGCAGCCCCAACTCTTGCCCTCATGAAGCTGTCCCTATAGGAGAGGTATGTGTGAGCCAGCCATGAAAGAAAACAATATGGTGGGTGTGATTTAGGTGGGGGTGGAGGGTAGTGGTCAGGGCCAGCCTTGCAGAGGGCATGGCTTCCAAGCTCAGATCTGCAGGGTAAGCAGTGTTAAGTGTGGGCTAACAGCCACAAACAGAGGAAACAAAGATGTGGAAAGACTCAGAGGCAGGAAAGATCTTGGCCTGTCTCAGGGACTGAAACGAGGCCAGCGTGGCAGGGGTTTGCAAAATAGGAGTGGTGATTCATGGACATTTGGCCCTGGACTCTGGACCGTCCTGTGTCTTTCACGCACCTTTAGGGCCACAAACCCTCTATCCTTGCTGATCCATCTACGCAACTCACTTTTGTTTGCTTGTTTGTTTGTTTGTTTGTTTACATCTTCCATCTGCCTGTCCACTCCCTAAATGCTCACAATAGCTGGGGTTGGGCCAAATCCAGGATCCATCTTGGTCTCCCACATGGATGGCAGGGGCCCAAGGACTTGAGGGATTGTCTGCTGCACCCAGGGCACATTAGAAGGAAGCTGGATCGGAAGTGGAGCAGCAGACTGAAACCAGGTGCTTCAATGTGGGATGTGAGCATCCAAGCAACAGCTGGCCTGCTGTCACCCTCTCCAGTCTCATTTTGGGGCAGTTTCTTCTGCAAAGGCAAAGTCCAGATGCCAGCTGGGAATGAGAGAGCTGGGAGTCCAGAAGAACCCATTACTTTTTTAAAAAAAAGTGTTTTTTCATTATTTATTTTTATTTGAAAGGCAGATTTACAGAGAAGGAGATACAGAGAGAAAGATCTTCCATCTGCTGGTTTACCCAACAAGTGGCTGCAAAGGCTGGAGCTGAGCTGATCCAAAGCCAGGAGTCAGGAGCTTCTTCTTGGCCTCCCATGCGGGTGCAGAGTTCCAAGGTTTTGGGCCATCCTCTACTGCTTTCTCAGGTCATAAGCAGAGAACAGGAGAAGAGGTGGAGCAGCTGGGACATGAACTGGCACCCATATGGGATCCCTGAGCATGCTAGGCGAGGATTTAGCCACTGAGCCATCATGCTGGGATGGAAAAGCCCATTTCTTTGGAAACTGTCTCCAAGTTTGAGCCTCTCGACAGTACCTGCTACCAGATCCTGTCTCCTGAGAGAGGGCTATGGATGGAGATAAGCTGGTGGCCCTGGCAGGGGGTGGACAGTCACCAAGCAGAGACCTTGCGAGGCATTGGGCTTCGTGATCTCTGCCATGCACCTTCCCCGTGTTACCCTTCTGCCTTAGGAGAGCCTTGCCCAGTGGAACAGCTGGGTCTGGGCTCTCACTGTGAAAACTAACCCTGGAGCAGCCAAAGTGTCAGCAGGGCAAGTTGGGGTAAGACAGCCAATGCTGTGGAGGGGCCAGGATTAGAACAGCCAGAGGGGAAAGCAGGGGCCAAAGGCCTAAACATGTGTTTGGGTATTAGGTGATGTTGGCATCTGTGGTGGAAGGCAAGGACTCTTGCGTTTATTCCTTCTTTCTTTAGTACATAAAGAATAATCTTTCCTGGTACCTACAGGTGGCTGACTGTCCCAGAATGGGGTCTGAAAAGATTACCAGGGGGAGAAAAGCTCCTCAGAAATACAGGATTTGGGTAAGGCCCTATAGAACAAACATGACCAGGCTAGGGAAACGTGAAAGCAAAAGAAATAAGGACAGAACCTGTCATCCTAAGAACAATATTAAGAACTGGGTGCCGTTCTTGGAAGTTTGCCAAATTCTTCATTCATTGTTTTCATCTCCCTAATGTTCCTTTTTTTTTCTTTAAAGACTTATTTGAAAGGCAGTTCTAGAGAGAGATGGGGGAGAGAGAGAAAGAGAGACAGAATCTTTCATATGCAGGTGCACCCTCCAAATGGTTGCAATGGCCAGGCAGGAGCCAGGAGTCTGGAAGTCCATCCAGGCCTCCCACACGGGTGGCTGGGCACCAAGTACTTGAGCCATCTTGTATTGCCTCCCCAGGTGTATTGGCAGGGAACTACATGGGAAGTGGAGCAGCAGCCAGCATCCCAGGTGGTGACCTAACCTGAGGCAACATAACACCTGTCCTCTTTCCCTCATCTTTACACAGCTATTAAAACAAAACATCTTCATTTCGCAAAGAAGAGAATGTAGGAGCCTCTGGCTGGTCCTGACTTGGCTGGCAGAGGTGGAAGCCAGGTGAGCAGGCAGCCCAGGCTGGGGCAGGTCTGTTGTGAGCTCTGCAGTGCCAGGCAGCCCTGTGCCCCAACAGGGACCTTGCATGAGCTGGGGGCTCCCTCTGCACCCTCCAGGCCTTGGCTAAGTAGGACAAGGGTCTGAGCAAACACCTTTTATTCTGAACACATTCCCAGGTCTTTGCAGTGAGAGGAAGAAGCTGCTGGGTAGGGTGAGGGCTGCAGGGACCCCAGCTGGAGTCAGCTCAGGGACATGCGTGGAACTTCTGCTGGTTGTGGTTGGAGATGTCTCTCCAGAGGGCATCACTGGGTCTCCACCTCAAAGTCCACCTCCGAACTGAGGGAAGGAAGCCGAATTCCAGCGAGGGTGTGGAGCCCCGGAACCTGCTCCTGCTCTTGGATTTGGTCCCGGAGACGCTGGATTTCAAGGCGCTGCATCTCAATGATTCTCCCAGTCTCTTCCTGTTCGTTCAGTCTCACGGTGGGGGAGACACTGAGCGTGTCCTTGCTGGGCACTGTAGGGGACAGAGCATGACCATGGGAACCTGTTTTGGGATCACCTGCAGTCTTTCCACCCCTTTCTCTCCCCTCGAACATTTACTAGACACCAATTCAGGATGGGGGTGGACATACTCAATTTCAGATGCTGGGGATGCAGGCACAAGTCAGCCACCGTGATGTGCAGCAGGTGAACACGGGGGTCATGGAGAGACACAGCTTGGAGTGACATGGCCCATGCTGAGCAGGACCCCAGCCAGGTCCCTCTCCTGAGCCTCCTGGTGGCCTGCCCTAAGGCCCCTCCTCCCTCACCTCAGGCAGGTGGCACTGCCCTGTTGACCTGTGAAGCCTTCCTCCTCAGCAGAAGCCCCTGTCCCTGCTCGAGTAGCTGCTTACCTTTGTTCTTGAGGATGCTCCTTCGACACTCAGTTATCCTTACTGTCTCAGGGTCAGCAGACATCTGGGGCAAGGTCAGGGTCCAGAGGGACCTCATGAGCAGGAGTTCATCCTGCTCCCCAGCATCCCAAGCCTTTGGCCAAATGCTGGTGACTTGGCTTCTATTTCATAGTGGTCCATGTTCCCTGATGCATCTCCTTTCCTGCCATGTCTAGGCTCCTGGACCTCACAGCATTTCTTTCTTTTTTTAAAAAAATATTTATTTATTTTCATTGGAAAGTCAGATATACAGAGAGGAGGAGAAACAGAGAGGAAGATCTCCTGTCTGCTGATTTACTCCCCAAATGTCCTCAACAGTTAGAGCTTTGTCGATCTGAAGCCAGGAGCCCATAGCCTCTTCTGGGTCTCCCAGGCGTGTTCAGGGTCCCCAAGGCTTTGGGCCATCCCCTACTGCTTTCCCAGGCCACAACCAGGGAGCTGGGTGGGAAGCAGGGCTGCTGGGATTAGAACAGGCACCTATCGGATCCTGGCGCATGCTAGACTATTGCGCTGGGCTTGTAGCATTTCTTTTATTCCTGGGTCTTGATCTTTCACTCTGTCCTTGGTGCTGGTTGCCCTGGTAACCATTGCTCAGTCAAGCTGTGCCCTGGCTCTGGGGCTTTGGGGTCAGATACAATATGCACAAACCTCCACGCATATCCACCTTCTAGGGGATGCCCTGCTCTCACCTCTTTCTGGTTTTGCTCACCTACCCACCTGCTCCCTTGGCCACTTCCTTTCTCCTGAGCATTAAAGTATGCTCCCCTTTGCATCAGGCTTTATACAAGGCACAGCTCCTTAGTCCACGGACTGCGTGGGCAGGCTCTTCCCACACATCGAGAGCCACAGGCAGCCCAGGGGCCACAGACTGCGGAAATTTACTTTGCTTCAATCTGTCTATGGAGTTTATAATTACAAACATTTTTTAATTTCCAGAAGTATCTGCTGGGGTCCGTGCAGTAGGTGTGGATGGCACGAAGGTGTGAAGAGAACAGCTCCCCTGCTTGGCAGGGCCTGGGGGAGCTTCCAGCTGTTTAGCAGGGCCTGGCGGATTTCTCTCTGACCACCTTGAAGCAGGCTCACCACCTTTTTGCATGGAAACTCAAGCACCCCACTAAGAATTCTGTAATCTGTTGAGGCATTGTTTGCCCCTGTGAGATGGCTTTTGCCACCAACCTGAGCTTGAGAGTTAATGTCACTGATAATGTCTTGGTGAGTGGGCTTTTGACAGTTTACACACGGGAGTACAATTAAGCCCATGCCATTTTTGGACACCTTATTGGGTACTTAACCATTGCCTCAGAATTTGGTCCAGACATGTAGCACTCCTTCTGGGAAGGGGCTTGAAAATATCCTAAGTATTAACGTAAGTGATGGGAGTGAGAGCTGAAACTGCTACGGCAGTAAATATAGTTATTGTGATCTCAAAGGCTAGCCTGTCTTTGCAATTTTTTGGAGCATAGAAAATGTAACTGTTTTAGCCGCTTTTATAATTTTTAACTAGAGGAATTAAGGATGCTTTTATTAAAGAAAAATGCTTTTGATTATTGTTTCATTGTTTATGGGGTTGTAGAGTTTATAGTTGTAGGGGGATTTAATATTTGTAACTTTCGTTTTTAGATTTCTATTTTTTTCCTTGTAAACTATTTTCCCATTGAATAATGGGCAAATTGTAGAAATAGAAATGTGGTAGGAATGTACTACTGATTAGCAGGTAATAGCATGTGCCTTGGCCTTGGACTCCTGGCTGCTGCTCCATGGCTACTGTTGAAGAATGAATAATGGCTTGCTTTGAAGAATATGAATACAGTGTTTTAAAGAATTATCTCTAGGGACACCTGCTTAGCCTTGAAGTGCGGACAGAGTGACCAAATGTCTGTACATGCCCCCTTAGTCTTGAAGTAAAAATAGAATAATTAGTTGCTTGTGCAGAAGCTTGTGAGGTTTTGAGTAAATAAAAAGGACAGCTTTTTCTTGGGCTGTTGTGAGAACGCAACAAGTCGTCAGTGTCTGTGTCTCTTTATCGCCGACTCCACGCACCCTTCCCGAGCTCCGAACTCTCGGCTGGAGCTGGACTCCGGCAAGTATCTTTTTTTTTTCTTCAAACTTGCCTATACAGTTTTTGGAAATTTGTTCTTTTCTTGTTTTATTTTCAAATTCCTTTTTTTTTTCTTTCAAAAACATTGAACCTTCTTCTAGGAATCCGACTAGCCTTGTTTTTTGTTGGCTTTATTCTGTAGCACTTGCTGTCCTCATTCATGGTGCTGTATTTTCTCTTCTTAGTGCTTCCTGGTTGTATGCCTGTGTTCTGTGGTACATTAGCTGTGGGAATTCATCAAAGTTTGGGTATCAAATGTACTTTTTTTCAGAGAGAATTAGCATTTACTTCTGCTTGAAACTTAGGGTCATTTGAAATTAAATTGTCAGCTTGGTTTGGTTGGGTTGAGTTGCCGGAGTGTGGGTTTAGGCTACAAATTCTCAAGCAGAGCTCTGTCCTGCGCTGTCCTTCCTCCCTCCAGGGGCAAGGCTGACCTTACACTTACCCCCCTGTCTTCCTGTGCGAGAGATCTTTGCCCCGCTAGCTACATGTCAGTGTCCTATTCCATTCTATGTTGATTTGACTGTATTTTTCTCTTCCTGGTAGGAAACTGGAAGGCAAGTATGCTTTTCCTAATATATTTTGTTTATTTAAGAATTATTATTTGTCAAAGTTATATATGGCCATGATTTAGAGTCAAATAACCCTTAAAGTCTTACTACAAATAACAATAACCTCACATTCCATATTTGAGTTCCTTTCTCAGGCCTCAGGGACAGTAAGTTCGATGACTTTAGCTAATTCTTCTGTTATTTATTTCCAAACCCAGCTGTCTTTGATGGATGTGCTTGTATTTCCTCATTTTCAGGCCCTTTCTGTGGACTCCTCCTCATGAAAGATGAGTATATCACTTTTTTTCAGTTCCCTTCCTGGCCCAGTGTGGAGTTCCCACCCTGCCATTCCTTGAATTTTGAGTGGATCAATGCTCAGATCAGAATTTACACTGTAATGATTTATGTAACTGTTGCTTACAGCTGAGCCATATGATACACACTAACTCCTTTTTCTTCTTTGCAAAATTTGCTTGCCCTGGAGCTCATTGTTTTATTTTTTTGTATCTGCCTCACTTGATGTGTACACATTGCCAATTCTTGTAGTGGTGTAAATCTTCTCACTAGATGTTTAGATTCCATCATATTCCACCAGCTTCATCTTTTCCAAGCGCCTTTTCAACTGCTCCTTCTAGACTGGCCGCTCTGTACCCCTCTGGCCAGCTGGCATCTTCCTTCACTATCGTCAGAGATTCCCCCGTGTCACTCCTGTTTGAATGCTGTGGCTTTTTTCTTGGTTTACTGCCTTCGTTGGGTGAAGAGTATCCATCAGTAGTAGCTCCTTGAGAAAGTGTGCACCAGAGGTACATTTCTTGAGGCCCTTGTATTACTGAAAATGCTTTAATTCTGCCCTCTCCCTTGGTGGGCTGTTTGGCTAGTATAGACAGCTGAATTGGGAATCACTTTGGAAGATGAAAGGCACTGGGCCATGCCTTCTGGTTTCCAGCTGGCTTCTAGCAAACAGCCATTTGTGGTGAACTTCAACACAACTGAGAGTCTGCGTTGTTGCTGATTCTTTTGTATCTTTGAATGCCAAAGGATAAAAGAGAAATCATTTTCCGGCAGTGCTATTTGGGTGATCACAGAATTATACTTTTTTTCAAATTAAAAAGAAATAAAAGATGATAATAAAATACATGTAACAGGAAATTTACTGTCTACTGTGTACAGTTTTGTGGCTTTAAGCACACTCTGATTGTTGTACAACAATTATCACCATCCATCTCTGGAACATTTCCATCTTACCCAACTAATCCTCTGTACTCATTAAACCCTACTCCTTCCTCTGTACTCCTCACCGCCTGGAAATGACCACTCCACTTTTGATCTCTGTGAACTTCAGTGCACTTCCGTGAAATTATACAATGTTTTCCTTTTGCTATTGGTTTATTGTTTTTTCTTTAAGATGTATCTATATATGAAAGGCAGAGAGAGGGAGAGACAGGAGAGATTTTGCATTCCCCAGCCAAGGTTAAAGACAGGAACTCTGGGGGGGGGTCTCCCGTATGAGTGGGAGGGGCCCTAGAACTTGGGTCATCTTTTGCTGCTTTCCCAGGTGCATTAGCAGGGAGCTGCACTGGAAATGCAGCAGACTCCAAATGGTGTCTGTTCGGGATGATGATGTTGTAGGAGGTGGCGTAATCCATTGCGCCATATGCTGACCACTTGTTCCTGGCTTATTAAGACATTAGTAGAGGCATGAGCATTTGGTACAGCAGTTAAAATATTGATTGATGCCGGATCCCATCCTAGAGTGTCTAGGTTTGAGTGCACTTCTGATTCCAGCTTCTTGCTAAGGCACACCTTGGGAAAAAGCAGACGGTAGAGCCAGAGGATCAGTCCCAGCTACTGATAGAGGAGATCTGAACTGAGATTTGGGCTTTTGTTTGGGTCTCACCACATCCTGGATGTAGCAGCACTCAGGGAATGAGCCAGCATATGTGAGATATCTCTCTACTTCAAGTTGAAAAACATCCAAATAAATAAGAGCATTTTAGAAGGACATTAGTTCCAGGATTCATCCTTCATGTAGCTTATGTCAGAATTTTCCCTCATTGTAAGGTTTAGTAATATCCCACTATACAAAAAGGTCGTTTGAAAGAGAAAATCATCCTTTGGTTCATTCCCCGGATGATTGCCAACAGCTAGGGTTGGGTCAGACCAAAATCAGGAGCAAGGAGCTTCTTCCGGATCTTCCACAAGTGCAAGTGCCCATACTCTTAGGCCATCACCCACTGTGTTTTCCAGTAAGGAGCTGAATTAGAAGAGGAGCAGTCGGGACAAGAAATGGTGTCCACAGGGATGTTGGTGTCGTATGTAACTTTAACCACTATGCCACAATGTCCATTTATCAATGGCCATATGGGTACGTCCATCTTTTGGCAGTTGTGAACAGTCCTTTGTGAACATGACATATACATGTATCTCTAAGTTCCCCGCCTTTCAATGTTTTTGGGTATATATTCAGAAGTGGAGTTGCTGCATCACACGGTCATCCTATTTTTTTATTTTTCTAGGAACTGTGGTGCTGTTTTCTTTTTCTTTTTTTTTTTAAGATTTATTTTATTTTTATTACAAAGTCAGATACACTGAGAGGAGAGACAGAGAGGAAGTGGAGCTGCCGGGATTAGAACCAGTGGCCACATGGGATCAAGGCGAGGACCTTAGCCACTAGGCCACGCCGCAGAGCCCCTGCGGTGCTGTTTTCCATCGCAGCTGTTTCATTTTTCATCCCTATCAACCCCTTTCTTACATTTGCTATTTTCTAATTTTTTACGACAGCCTTTTTTTGTTTTTTAAAGATTTATTTTATTTGTATTGGAATGGCAGATTTTACAGAGAGAAGGAAAGACAGACAGAAAGATCTTCTACTCACTGGTGCACTCTCCAAGTGACTGCAACAACTACAGCTGAACTGATCTGAAGACAGGAGCCAGGAGCTTCCTCTGGGTCTCCCATGCAATTGTAGGGTTCCAGGGCTTTGGACCATCCTCAACTGCTTTTCCAGGCCACAAGCAGGGAGCTGGATGGGAAGAGGAGCATCCACGATATGAACCAGTGTCCATATGGGATGCTGGCACATACAAGGCGAGGATTTAACCACCAAGCCATCGTGCAGAGCCCTGTGATGGCCATCTTTCAGTAAATAGTAGTATCTTCTTGTGGACTTGATTTATAGTTTCCTACTATCTTTTCATGTGCTTATCGGCCATCTATATATTCTCCTTGGAGAAATGTTTCAAGACTCTTGTTCAGTTTTATCTTTTGTTTTTGATGGTGAGTTTTTAAACTCATATTTCTCTGAGTATCAATTCTTTATTAGACATATATCCATAAGTTTTTCTTTTCTTTTTTTGTTGCATTTTGATGCTGTGCGTTTGGTGTCATCATCTACCAATGAAATAACTGCCAAGTCCTGATGCCTTTCCTCTGTTTTCTTTTGGGGATTTTAAGGCTTTAGTTCTCACATGCAGATCTTTGATATATTTTGAATTATCTTGAGTATCGTGCAAGCATAGGGTTCACTCTCCTCCCTTAGCATGCACATATTTAGTTTTTTGACACAACTTGTTGAAAAGACTTTCCAGCTGTCACTGAATGGTCCTGCCACCTTTGCTGACAATCAGAATTTTTTTCTGGATCTCAGTTCTATTACCTTGGTGTATTCGTTTTTCTTTATGCCAGTACCACACTGTTTGGATTACTGTAACTTCACTGTAATTTTTGAAACCAGGAAGTATAAGACATCCAACTTTGTACTTTTAAAAACTGCTTTGGCTGCTTAGAACAGTTTGGGCATTTTAGGATGGGTTTTTCTGCTTCTGTCAAAATGTCATTAGAATTTTGGTAGTGATTGCATTGGATCTGTACATCAGTTTGAGTAGTACTGGTATCACAAATATTAAGTCTTCTAAGTAGTGAATACAGATATCTCTCCATTTATGATGTTTTATCTCAGCAATGTTTTGTAGTTTTCATTCTTTTCCCTTCTTGGTTAAATTTATTTCTAAGTATTTTATTCTTTCGGGTGTAATAACATCCAAATGTAATTGCTGTTCTTTTCCATTTTTGTATTATTTACTGTTACGTATAAAAGATGTGGGTCTGTAGTTTCTTAAAAAAGATATATTTATGTGAAAGGCAAACTTACAGAAAGGAACAAAGGGAGTTGGTGAAGGGGTGAGGAGACACACACACACACATAAAGAGAGATCTATTGGCTGGCCACTCCTCAAATAGCCACAACAGCCAGAGCTGGGCCAGGCTGGTACAAAGAGCCTAGAATTCCATCTGGATCTCTCATTCGGGCGGCAGGCACCCTAAGCATACGGGCCATCTTCCACTGCTTTCTCAGCTGTATTAGCAGGGAGCTGGTTCAGCAGTGGAGCATCCGGGGCTTGAACTGGCCATTGATGGTGGCCGCAGGAGGGCGGAGCTTGCTTCTAACCTAGCAGTCATTCTGACTTCAGACTGGAACCCGGAAAGGACAGCAGAAATCCGCATACCCCTGAGGCAGCAGAGCCACTGCTGCACCGACACGGACACAAGCCGATATTCCTCACCTAATAAGGACCAAAGCGACACCTGCTTCAGCTTCCGTGTCAAGAGGGCTTTAAAACTCCCTCACGTTCCTTTCCTCGCTTTTCTGTTCCTCTGTAGTTCCCTTCTCCACATCTTCCTTTCCACTACACGGAGAAGAAAGGCCCAAGAACAGAGTTTCCTTGAATAAAGGCCATCTACATTCTTTCTACGCTTGGCTGATGTGTTCCTTTACAGGTGGTCATTGAATCTAACAGCCATCATATGCAATGCTGGCCTTGCAGGCAGTAGTTTAAGATGCTAAGCCCAATTCTGTTTCTGGGGACTGTTTTTTTTTTTTTAAATTAATTAATTATTTATTTTTACCGGAAAGGTAGCCTTTACAGATAGGAGATAGAAAGATCTTCTGCTCACTGGTTCATTCCCCAAGTGACTGCAACGGCTTGAGCTGAGCTGATCCATAGCCAGGAGCCAGGAACCTTTCCTGGGTCTCCCACATGGGTACAGGGTCCCAAGACTTTGAGACATCCTCGACTGCCTTCCTAGGCCACAAGCTGAACGGGAAGGGAGGCAGCCAGGATATGAACCGGTGCTCATAAGGGATGCCGGCACCAGGCCTGGGACTGGTTTTAAATATTCTATCGGATATGCAGTGCGCCCAAAAGCTTCTTATACAGATTTTCCTTACTTGTCCTTCTCTTTTCAACCCTCACCTACCTCTACTTCATGCCTGCCATGGGGAATTCCCGGGACCATGGGGCCTTGGGGGTCTCCATCAGGTTTCTCTTAGATTCTCCATTTTTAGTTTCCTGGCTTCTCAGTTTTATAGTTAGTTACTATGTACTCACCCATTTTCCAGCTTTCAAACTTTCTTGTCTTCTACTCCTTTAGTGGTCTTGGAATTCCTGTGGCTTACCTACGCCATTTTAGCAGCTTTTCATTTAGCTGCCTTTCATCAGCCAGTTCTAACGGTGTGGTTTTTGTCACTGCCAGTCAAGCAGGGGCAGCCATTAGATCTGTCAGCTCATCACTAAGTTTATGGAACCTTAATAACAAAGCCACTAAGGCCAAAATGGCGGCTTGGGGAATGACACTCTGTCTCATCCAAAGACAGAATGCTGGAAAGCTAGGCAAGCTGGCCAGTTCCCTTAACAAATGAAAGATTGAGCTGATTTGTTTTGGCGGCCGCGAGTTCCCAATCAGAGGTCAGACTCCAGTTTTTTGCGATCCCAGCAGAAAAGTGGTCATGCTCATCTCTGATTGTTATAAATGAAATCCTCCTGAACATTCAGTGCTTTGCTCCAGTACGAGCCATGGTGAGTGCAAGGAAATCACGGATCAAACAAGATGACAGAAGTTGACACTTGTGGAAGCCAGAGGATGCTTCCTGGCATTTCGTGTGTCTCAGCTTCTGGACGTGCCCATAAAGGAACAAAGGACCTGGCTGGGTCACACAGCAGCAGGGGAGGTCCCACCTGTTCCTCAGGGCGTGGGGGTGTGGGTTTTGAGTCGCAGTTAAGGGTTGTTTCGCAATTGTTCATGGGTCATCTGGGCTCTACCTCTGCGGTTTCACCTCCGCAAAGCCAAGTGTCTAAGTAATACAAGCCGTGTCTTCCTGTGGGGTCTGGAGGCTTCATGTTGCATTTTTGCCACTACTCAAAGGCGTTGATGTCTCAACTCCAACCCTTCCCAGAGGCAGCACAGTTATGTGCACACACGTGTGCACGCATGCACACCCCCCCACACACACCGTTTTGTAATAGTTTAAGATGTGCGAGAGGGTCTTGTGGGCTCCTCAGCTGCCTTCCCTCAGTGGTCACACCTTACATGACTACAAACCTCAGGCATGTGGGACTCCTGGTCCACAGCCCCAACAGAGGTTTCTGTTCAGAGGCCCCCAGGCCGTATTCCCACCTGTACACCCCTGGAAGACAAACTCCTGCAGCCACATTTTTGGCTTACGTCTCTGCAGGAATGTCTTGCACTCTTGGGTTTTGTTGCCTGTGCAGATAAGAGGTGGACACCTGAAGAATGTTTTTCATTGCCAGCAGGACTGTGGCTACAGTCTGTCCGTGGTTATGCAACACTTCTTTCTTAAGAAACCATGTGATAAGCTTCTCATAAAATTTAGTGCCAGGAAAAGGTCTGATTCTCCAGAAAAAAAAAAAAAAAAAAAAGAAAAGAAAGGAAAGAGACACTTGCTTTGTCACAAGATGAGTACCAAGTAGAAGATCTTTGATTCCCTTTTGCCCTGGCCATCAGAAATCCAGTACTCACTATTTTTTTAAGTAATCCTTGTCTCTCTCCCTTTAAACAGCTTCTCATTTTCCTTTTTGTCTTTCTGTAATTGGACAGGTCCACAACCCCTACTCCATAATTCCAAAATGCAAAAAATTCTAAAAATGGAACATTTTTAAAAAATTCATGGAGTGCTTCATGAATATTCATGTAAGTACTGAATACTAATGAGTTTGATTTCAGGGTGCTGTCCCAAACCCCTCTGGGGATGTTACATAACACACAGCACAGTAAGCTCTTCCTAAAATTGTAAGGATTCTGAATTCTGAGTGGTTCTAACCCTGAGGTCTGGAGGCAGGGGACTGAGGACTTAGGAGAGTCTGCAAGCACTCAGGTCTTCGGGAAGGTCATGTGGCCTGCAGAGGCTCTAAGCAGGCCATGGGGGGCATGACTTGATGGAGGTCACTGGTGATATTACCTGCCTCTGGAGCATCCTGTGGTCGGACTTTCTTGGTCAATTTCAGAGCTGCTTCAAGGTCATAGACTTGGGAGCGGGTGAACTTCAGCTCTCTGCGTAGCTCATTAATTTCCTTGATCAGAGAGACATTTTCCTAAAGGAAAGAGAGGGAGTGTGAATGGATGAGTGATGGGTGGACACAGGGCCCGTCCTCCTGGGGCTGGGGATCTGGCCAGGACCCATTGTTGGATCTTTATTCTTCTCACTGCTCAGCCTCTTGAGACACCAGGCATCATACTTCGAGTGGCCTCTGTGCCATTTTCATTCATCCACGCTGTTTCCAACACCAACGGTAGTGCTTTCTTGAGCACTTTCAAAATATGGACTATATGCATTTATGCAACCCAGTCACTTGATGGCTAGAGTCTATTATAATCGACTTTACAGAAGAGGGACCCGAGGCACACAGGCTATGTAACTTGTTCACATTACATAGCTAGCAAGTGGCAGGTCCAAGATCCCAGCTGAAAAGTTTGAAAGTACTATGCTACACTGTATTCATTTTCTTGGTCCAGTTCACTTATTAGACCTATATTTACAAGGTTTCCACTCAGCCCTGAGAATGAAGACAGATGTAAGCATGGGTCCTGCCCTCAACACGCTGTTTAGTGACACAGAACAGCAAACAGATAATCAATTTCCGCTATATCCAGCTGAGGTTATCTTATCTATTGGATGAAGATTCATCCCTCCCTTCCATAAATATGTGCATATGCTTTTAATGGTTTGTGGAAAATGGAATTAAACGATTAGTTTATTTCAGTGCAAACGTTCTTTTGAAATTCAAGCCTAGTTTTTTCGTAACATTTATTTTTCAAGAACCTCTGGAAGATTCCTTGTATAAATGGGTTCCACACATTTTTGCACCCTGGGACCAAGTGAGCCCTTTTCAAACATCTGCCTTTCACTTCACGCACAGCGCCAGGGCCCCAAGCTGGCACTTGGGGGTGCCGGTCCCTGTGGGCCCGTACTCAGCCCTTCCACCACGAGGCTTTGCTTCTGACCGTGCAAATGAACACCAGCACTTCCCATTCACGGAGTTTTCGAACTCAGTAGGTCCACAGTGGGTCCTGGGAATCTGCATGTCTGACCAGCTCCTGAGAGAGGCTGCTGTTGGTCCTCAGGCAGGACCAAAGCCCTTGAAGGCTGAGCCCCCCGAGCAGGCAAAGGCAAAACAGATGGATGCAGGACCAGCTTTGCACCAGGAGCTTTCCCTTGGGCCGTTGCCTCAGGAGCCGCAGTGTGGACAGGATGATCTCCTGTCTGAGTGGTGACCATGGACACATGGGCTGGGGACTCCCGAGACTCTTCCACTAAGCGTGGGTCTGTCCCTCTAGAGGTCTAATGTGTGGCTTCATTTCGTAAGGAAAAGCTTCTCTCGCTGCCTGTGAGATGCCCAATCCTTCTCACCACTCATTCTCCGAGCTAGGTTTTGAGCCTGTGGTTCTAGGAGTCCCTAGTTTTCCTTCTGTTGTCTCATCTGTGAACACCAACCTGCACCTTACCTTTCCAGATGCTAGCTCTCTGCTGGTTTCCTTTCCAGAAGCTTCTCCATGCTCATTCTGTCAGGAATGACACCATGGACTCAGTACCTGTGTACCAGGGGCAGGAACTGTGGACCCTTTCATGTAAGAAGTGCTCCATCCACAGATAAGGGATGGATGAGCAGATGAGTAACAATGCAACGGATGCCGAGCTGAGGTCAGATGCAATTCTTCACAGGGAAATTAGACTGAGGGGAAGGGAGGGGCGGATGCCCTCCCAAGAGCAGAGGGAGCCCCCAGAGAGCCACGAGGAACTCCTGGCAATTTAGCCAAGTGGCTCTTGCTCCACTCTTCCTGTTTGTCGGCTCCACTTCTCCTGCTTCATTCAATAAAGTCATAATACGATAAAGACGGGAAGCTCCAGCTCCCAGTGCTGCCCTTCGGCACTCTCCATTTGCATCTGCAGTCATTTTCTCTTCGGCGTCCTCTCCAAGGCTGTGTGACTGGATCCCACGGAGCTGGTGCTGGCGCTGGGTCTCTGGCTCAGCCTGCTTGCTGTGACTAGGAATCAGCCCGCAGCTTTTCTCCTTTTTCTCCTTCTTGGCCCCAGAATCTCTGTCCTGGTGGCTTCCCATCCATCCCGATCCTCAATTTCCAGGTGTTGGTTCCCTCTGTCGTGACATCTCCATGATACTTCATCAACTAAAGGGGCTCTCAGGGTACGATTTGCTTCTTAGTGGGACAAGATTGAAACCTCTGACTCAAGACCACCTTGTTTTCTGATTGGTCATCTTCCCACCACCTGTGGACCAGTGCTTGAAGGCTTCCTACTGTTACAGTATGGACATGAGAGGGCCTGCTTGGCTCTGGAGCACAGAAATACCCGGAGACTCTGAATCTGGGGCCCAACCCAATGTGAGGAAGGCTCCCGGGGGAGACAGAAGATGGAGAAAAGTCTTCCAGGCCTGGGGCCAAGTGTTCCAGGCAGTACATCAGATGCTAATAGCTGGATGATGAGAATAACGAGTAATAAATTATAAGTGTGAGGATAGATTGGATTCCTGCAAGATGGACAGCCCTGGGCACACATCACCTCACTTCTTTGTCTAACAACCTTATGGAAAACATATTACTTGAGTGATTTTATCTGAGGACACTTGGGACGGTGCACAGACCCTGCAGCGGGGGATGGTGGCTGCGTCCAGGGCATCTTGCTTCTCTGTGATGGTTGCCTTCTGCACTCTGCTTTCTCCCTTCCCACTCATGCCACCTCCATTCTGGGTTCTCCCTGCATGTTTTCTGGAGGGGCCTGTGTTCAGAAGTATCCAAAGGTCATGGTGAGGTCACCTGCATATGCTTTTAGTATCTCTGAGATTGAAAAATGCGAATGAACGTGGGCAGCTCTTTGGCATGGCAGTTAAGTCACCTGTTGGGACCCCTGCATCCGATGTCAGGGTGGGCTTGGCTCTCCATGGCTCCACTCCTGATTCCTGCCTTCTGCTGATGCTGACCCTGGAGGATAGCAAGTGATGGTTCAAGTAGATGGCTTCCTGCCACCCACAAGGGAGGCCTGGGCTGAATCAGCCATTCCTGGCTTTAGCTTGGCTCAGGCCCAGCCATTGTGGGCATCTGAGGAGTGAACTAAAGAATGGATACATGCTGTGTCTCAAGTTAAAACAGACAAGTAGATTAAACTTTGTGTTCCTGATCTCTCCATCCCATCCAGCTAATGGGCTATGGGGAAAAATCTGACCTGAGGTTGATCAAGTGGTCTGTCTTGGAAACGTGGAGCTCACGGCCGGGGTTCTAAACCAGGGCCTGTGTGCTATGTCGGGGCAGCTCTGGGCTTTCTTTCCCTGGCTGAGCTGTCACACACATGTGGTGGGCAGAGAAGAGAAAGGAATGCCTGTAGCACCCTCTACTGGCCTGCCCTGAGTTGACACCTGTGCCTCGCAATGTGGAAAAGCCAGCCAGCAGGGCCAGAACTTGGAGGTCTTGCCCCACTGGCGTCTGTCTGGACTCACTTAATGGGACTGTCAGCCACCTACCTGCACAAATGAGCCACCCGCGAATTCTTCTCCATCCTTCCTGCTTCCCTTCCATGCCCAACCTGACATTTCTGTTGGTCCCAATGTTACCTGTTTCTATCGCCTTTCCCTCTTCCCTTATCCTCAACTTGTCTGTCATCTCCCAGCAGGTGTTTCTGCCACATGCCCCATCCACCCTGCCAACTGAGTTCACTCTGTGAAACAAAAATTACACCATACGTACGTCAAACCTTGGGTGGTGCTGATGTATGGGGGCAAACTATGTACCTTGCCTGGCACAGAGAAGCCTTTACAACATGTCCCTCATCCTCCAACTGTCCACAAAGCCCCGAGGTGCACTCTGGATCTGCAGCCCCGTGACAGCCTCGCCCTCTGCTGTTTTGTTTCATTTCGCTTCCTTTCCTTTCCTTCCTTCCTTGTCTTTTCTAAGATTTATTTATTTTTAGTGGAAAGGCAGATTTATAGAGACAGAAGGAAAGACAGAAACATCTTCTATTCACTGTTTCACTGCCCAAGTGGCCACAATGGCTGAAGCTGAGCCAGTCTGAAGCCTGGAGCCAGGAACTTCCTCCAGGTCTCCCACATGAGTGCAGGGCCCCAGGCTTTGGGCTGTCCTCGACTGCTTTCCCAGGCCACAATCAGGGAGCTGGGTGGAAACTGGAGCAGCCAGGACATGAATTGGAGCCCATATGGGATTCCAGCACTTGCAGGCAGAGGATGAGCCAATGGAGCCATCATTCAGCCCTCTCCTCTGCTTACTCTGAGGCTGTCCACTGTCCACTTGTTCCCCGAGTCCCCTTTGCTGACCCTGGAGCCCAGTTCAAATGCCACTTCCCCCTCGGAAGTCTTTTGTGGTAGCAGAAGGCTACCTTCCCTTGGGAGCGCCCCGGCACTGGACGGAGCAGGTGCTGTTTGTGTCCGATGAGCTGGCTGAGGGGAGGGGCACTCTCACATTCATCCGGAATTCTCTATGGCTCAGAGTGCTGTGTGAGAAGCACCCTGGTACAATGTGGACTGAATGAATGAGATATGTCCCACATGTCTGTATGTCACAACCCGTCCTATTTCCAGTTCTGCTGTGTGCTCAGGAATGCAAGGGGGTGGCCCTGGGCTCCTATCTGAATACACAGATGAGGCAGTGGCCTCATTTTCTGTTATCTCCTAAGGAGTTGCTCTGGGATGCCACAGCCACCCCGACCCTCCACGGCCTTCCTGGATTGAAGCACTGGGACCTGCCACGTGTAGATACTGCTCCACCCAGTTCCTGACCGACATGTGCTAAGGTAGCAGGAGCCTGGAGCTGCCTGCAGGGGTGCCATGTAACTCCCTGGACCCCCAGGCCACGGACACCCCCTGGTCCATGCTCCCCCACAGGATTTCCATCTGGGTTCCTGATAAGTCCCTTGTGTGGAGAAAGAGCAGGCCAGGGCTGTGCTGAGCGGCCATGTGCACGCAGCCAGCATCCACAGCAGGGAGCGGCTCCTGGGAAAGTTAAGGCACCCCCCTCCCCAAGCCTCCTGGCAAATGAGCAGCTGAAGCAGCACAAGCTGGGTGCACAGCCCTGTATCCAGGTTTGCCTGCACTGGCCCTGCCACCTGGCCTGGCCCTGGGCCAGCCCATCTAGTGAGTTCAGGATCAAAGACGGAAATGGTTTTTATCAGCCACATCCCACCCACTCCCCGCCCCCAGGAGCAGGAGGATGTGTGTATGTGTGATGTTGTTGGACACTTTTTTTTAAAAAATCTTCCTAACTTCTTGCAAACAAAGTTCTTACATACACAGCCGCTCTGTGATGTCTCTGGCTGAGGAGGCGGGGAGCCACAGCTCTGTCCCCTGGGAACTTCTGTGGAGCCACAGGACCCCTGGCCCCCAGCCCAGCATACCAGCGCACAATGCTGCAGTACAGAAGCTCCCCCAGGATTCTCCTGTGGATGGGGGCTGTCTGCCAGCCACCAGGGCCTTCCTTCTCCCAGCCCAGCCCAGCACCCACTAGGGAGACCTGACGCCTACCCCAAGCAGCCTCGTGTGGCTGCCTGCACCCTCCTCCTGGCCTGTGGTCTTCCCTCAGTTCCTTCCTTTCCTCCTCCAACGGAGTTGGCTTCTGGACATCTGTTTGGCATGGACAGAGAGGCAGCCCTTGGTGGACCCCTTGGGCCTGTGCTCCAGTGGCAGGACACAGAAGACAGCTCAGTCGTGTCCCTGTGATGCCCACTCAGGCTGTCACTCTGCTCCACACCCAGCCTGTTGTATCCCAGAGGTCCGGCGGAGCTTGCTGGGATCCAGACCCTTGAGCACCTTAGCAAAGGCTCTGTGTGGGTGTTGGAGCCTAACAGGGTGCCACCCAGAAGGCCTGCTCCCGTGTGCTCCCAGCTGCTTCCATGGCTCAGGCACGGGGCAGTGAGCCAATGGAGGGGCAGCTTGCTGGCGAGGATGCACAGAACTCTGGTGGGAGAATCCAAGGGGCAATCCTGAGAACAGGTCCCCGTGGAGGTGGGAGTGAGGGCTCATTAAGTCAGAGTGAGGCCTACTCAGGCTGGGTGTGGCCAACTCAGGACCCAAAAGATAAGGGTGGGGAGGGTGGAGACAGGCGTGCCCCAGCAAGTGTGAAAAGCAGAACAAAAGCAGAAAAACACAGGTAGATGAGCTACGTTGGAAGCTCAAGTGCCATGGATGGAGATCTCCAGGGACCAAAGGCCGAGGAGAGGAGCGAAACAGGATGCTGGCGTGCCTCGATCGAGCTCGGTCAGAGCAAAGAGCACAGGAATCTGGTGAAGTAGGGGGCCTAGGTGGGGTGTGGGTGGCCATGCAGGTACTTAGAAAACCTCTTTGGTGGGGCTGGCATTGTGGTGTAGCACATAAAGTCTCTGCCTGTGATGCTGGCATTCCATATGGGCACTGGCTTGTGTCCTGGCTGCTTTACTTCCCATCCAGCTTCCTGCTAATGGCCTGAGGAAAAGCAGTAGAAGATGGCCCTGGTGCTTGGGCCCCTGCCACCCACGTGGGAGACCCTCATGATGCTCTTGCCTCTAGTGTGGTTCAGACCTGACCATTGAGGGTCACCTAGGGAGTGAACTCTGACTTTAAAATAAATAACATACATTTTAAAAAGAAACCTCATTGGTGGGAGGTGGCTCTTGGCCACCGTCACAGTCTAGAGATCGGGAGATTCAGAAGTGAGGAGCTGAAAGAAGCACTAGGGGAGGCTGCTGGGTTCCCGATGGGCAGACGCACAGATGGGAGCCTGGGCTGAGGGTCCAGCCAGGCGCAGCGTGGCACGCGGTACCTGCATGATGCGCACGTAGTCAGTGCGGTGCAGCTCGCCCTCCTTGACTACCTTCTTCTTCAGCGTGGCCAGGCTCCGCTCCAGGTGCTCCCGCTGGCGGGCGTACTCCTGCTGCAGGTCTGTGTTCAGCCCTGCGATCTCCACCTGATGGGTTGAGGGAGCTCTCAGCGAAGGGGGCGGGGAGCGGAGCCTGTGCAAGGAAGCGTGGGGCAGGGTCAGGCCAGGTGGCTGTTGGGGGTTGGGGAGCTCCAACTCACCATGTCTGCCCGCTGCACATACTTCTCAAAGAGACCCCGGACCTTTTCCTTCAGCAACCGGGGCTCCTGGATGTAGGCCACGCAGTTGTGAAGGTCCGTCTTAAACCGCTTGACCAAGGCCTCCAAGTCTCGCTCCTGCAATTAGAGACAAACAGGGTGGTTGGTGGCTGTGAGTGGGGGCTAAGGGCACAGAAAGGGACAACAGCCGCCTCATGTGGAACCTTCTGCTGTCAGGGACCACATTGGGCAGGAAGCCAGAGATGGGCTCAAGGCCAAGGGATAGAAGCCCTGAGACTTGAACACTCAGCTCCCTTCAATCCCCCCAGGAGGGGCACCTCACCTGTGGGAAGCTCCCTCTATGGGCCCTGGGCTTCCTTCAGGACCCCAGGCCTTTGGAGATGAGGACCCATGGCCACCCCTGTTCCTTTGGAGCCAGGGTAGGTGGCCATGTTTCTTCGTGGCAGCCTGATCCCCACCCCCCAGCCACTCACCTAGCGGTGTATCGTTCTTGGCAGCAGGAGTGCTGCTGGGGGTGGGTGGTGAGCCCCCTCCCCTCCCTACAACTCAGGCACTCAGGTTGGCCCACACTTGGGCTGGATGCCCTCCTTTCTCCATGCTGCGTCTGATACCTGCAGCTGCACCTTGAGCTAGACACAAGGCCTCTCCTTTCTCTTCATTCCCCTGGCCTTTTATCCACATTCTGTGGTTTCTGCCTTGAATCCTAAAAGACCGTGGATGGGCCTCAAATCCCCGTCAGTGGTGAAGGACCTCTTGGTTGGTGCTGGTAGCTCTGCCACTTCTAGCATGACCCAGGGCCGGGCCAGTGCTTGGCATGGAAGCTGGGAACATCCACCTTGATACTGAGAGGGAAGAAGGATGCAAAACCAAGTCCTGGCCAGGGGTTGCAAGACCTAGTTTCCAGGACTAGCTCTGTGCGTACTACCTAGCTGTGGGCACTGGGGGAAGGTCTTTAGCTTCCGAGTTTCTCTGGCCTTCCTTTCCTGACTCACGATGCCAACAGGCCATCCACCTTGGGTGTGTTCTGGTGACCATGGCCTTGAGCCACTGGTCACAGATGACCTCTCTGAGCACGTGCTTCCGTGGGGTGGACGGGACAAAGGCTACGGGTGTTCCCGTGAACCTTCCCTCGATCGTGTGACCCAGTGTCATTTCGGAGTTTCAGGTGGATGTAGTCACGTCCGTTTGCACGGGTCTGCCTGAGATCAGGCAGCACTGTCCGCAAGGAAAGAAGATGGGTTACAGCAGGAAGGATGTCCCTGCCATGGCCTGGTTTCGCCCCTGTCCCGCTGGACCTGGAAGGCGCCCACACCTTCTGTCTCTCTCTGCGCATTTCCTGGTCCGTGGCCCTGAGCTTCTGCCACAGTTCCGTGATGTTCAGCTCCAGCTGCGTGTTCTGCTTATGAAAGTGCTCCAGCTCGGCTTCCATCTACAGAGAACGAAGGGGGGGAGTCATGGTCAGGCGAGGAGGAGAACGGAACTGGCCTTGAGAGCTGGTGTCTTCCAATGGGAACACTTCCCCTGACTGCTTTCCAGTTCCCATCTGTGTTCTCTGGGCTGAAATCTTTCTTCTTGCTCTCACTCTCTCAACAGCTTCGGCCTGGGACAGGTGTTTGGTGTGGTGGTTAAGACACTCCCAGGAATGCCCGCATCCCATACCTAGCTTCAAACTCTGGCTTGCCTCCCATTGAGCTTCCTGCTTCTGAGCACCTTAGAAAGCAGCAGGGGATGGTACAAGTACTCAGGTCCCTGCCAGACTTGTGGCAGATGGCGACTGAGATCAGCTCCATCTGGGGAATGAACCAGTGGATCGAAGATTTTCTGTCTCACTCTTTGAAACTCTGCCATTCAAATAAATGAGATAAACCGTGAAAAGAAAATGAAAGCAGTAGAGTTGGGGCTCACACCCAGGTGCTCTAACAGGGGATGTGGGTATCCCGAGCGGTGTCCTCAGTGTCGTGCCAAGCACGGGGCTTTACCATGGCTGTATTTGTGTTAACCAAGGACGTATGAATGAGCTGGGGAGCTTCTGATCAGGAGAAAGCTGAGGATGAGCTCCCGGTGGATGCAACTCTGGCCAAAGCAAAGGAGGGATGTTCCACTTCCCTCCACATTCTTGATAACAGGGAAGCGTGCTGGCAATTTGTGGGGGAATGGGAAGTTCAGTGTGTCCTCGCATGGCTAGGTGGAGCAATCCCTGAGACCCTTTGGTCAGATTTCACAGTTCTTGGCAACCTCCCAGTGCACCAGGAGGCCCTAACGGGCCTCATCCCTATCCTGGGGCAGTCTTTCATTGTCTGTTAAAACACCCCCTTGACATTGACACCTGGCATGAAGGCAGCACTCAAAATGTGCTAATGAACAAATCGATGAGTCAATGGCTGTGCAGTGCATGTAGTGGGTGAAGGGAGGGCAGCGAGGGGTGTGAGCAGGGGCGGGAACAACCTGCCTCTGGGAGATAAAGATGGGCAGGTAGTGGCAGTGGAGCTGGCCAGAGCAGTTGGGCACACACAGCAAGTATGGGTGCTTGGGTGGCTACAGAAAGAATGTACCCATTATATAGGGCATCCAGCTGTCACAGGCTCAGAGGCGTGACTGTGATGGAGAGGCCATCTGTATCCTTAAGAAGCCTCCATTGTTTGTTGGGGCGGGGGAGAAGTCAGAGTTATGTGATGACTCAGTTGGCTAGTCCTCCCCTTCAAGTGCTGGGATCCCATATGGGCGCTGGTTTGTGTCCCAGTTAGTTCTTTCTCCCCATCTCTCCTTCTGTCTGTAAATCTGCCTTGCCAATAAACATACATAAATCTTAAAAAAGAAGAGAGACTATAAGATCACCTGTGCAGCCGGTAGAAAGCAGCCTGTGTGAGCACGGGGAGACATGTGGGCAGCACCCAGGGAAGCGCTGCTGCAGGCAGGTTCTGTGACAGGAGTGAGTAGCAGAGGACAAAAGGGACAGGAGACTTGCAGGCAGGGAGGAGAGAGAAAGCCAGAGGCATGGCAGCCTGGGCCTCCCTGCTGGCTCCCAGGGATGCAGGGTGGCTGTGCCAGGGTGCGCTGAGGACGGAGGCAAGGGAAGGGACTGCAGAGGGCATCAGCTGAGCTGTGTACGTCCCATGGAACACAAGGGCAGAAGGGTCGGAAGTTTGCCCTGAGTGCTGAAATCAAGTGCACGGGGCCCCAAGGGGTTTCCCAGGAGTAGGGTGATTGCACCTGCATCTCAAGGAGACTGATGCAGAGGGCTTGGTACGCAGGGCATGATGGCAGCCAGGCAGACCAGTCAGGAGGCTGCGCTCTGGCCTCCTGAGACCAGGCAGCCAACAGCTGCAAGATGGAAAGGCAGGTCTGAACGCTTACAGCCAGCCGAGTGCGCCCTTCTCTGGCCTTGCTGGGGGCAACAGCGGCAGGTTAGGTCAGAGTGGAAGAGGGACAGAAGTCTCTCCTCTTTTGCTCTGGTTTTTAGGTCAAACTTCAAACTTCTCTGACAAGAATAATCTGTTTCTGGTGTCCAGACTTCTGGCACAGGGAGTCACGTTGCCTGAGTGCTGGTTTGGTTTCCTGCTGCTGCACCTCTGATCTAGCCTCATGGCAAAGTGTCTGCGAAAGCAGAAGAGGATGGCCCCAATACGTGGGTCCCTGCACCCAAGTGGGAGAACTGGGTGGAGTTCCAGGCTTCCGGCTTTGGCCTCGCTCAGTCCTGGCTGACGTGGCTACCTGGGGAAGGAACCGGTGGATGGTAGCTGGCTTATAGTCTCTCTCTCTGTGTCTCTCCCACTCTCTATGTAGCTGCCTTCCAAGCCAACAAACTTTTTAAAAAACAATAATCTATTTTAGAGAAAAATTAAGAAATATGTCAAATGTAGGTGACAGGCTATACAGCCGGCGTCCCTTTCTGGGGTGCAGAGTCTGCCTCCTTTCCCCTGGGTGTTTATCACACTCAGGCATTCTCAGTGGGCTGGGCTGCAATGTCCCTGGCAGAAGGTGCTTCTGGCATCCAGTGGGCAGAGACAAGGAGACTGCTCCCACCCTACAACTCACAGGACAGACACCCGACTGTAGAAGACTGCCCACTCCCATATGTCACTGGTGCTGAGGCTGAGGAACCCTGTGCTAGGTGAAAGAACGCATGATGTGTTCTGGAAACCTCTCCCCTAGGAAGGAAGGGAAGACCCCTGAGTCAGCGGAGGACGCTGGACAAGTCCCTACAGAAGGGTACCTAGATCTCTGCTCCCCACAACAGTGGGGGCTTGAAGCATCCCTTCTATAGGAAAGGACACTGAGGGTCCTTGATTTCTGCCCCCCGCAGAAGGCACCAGGCCCAGCTATCAGCCTTGGCAGCAAGTGGCACCAGGGACAGGAGTGGGAAGCCTCTGTCAGAATCACTGCCAAGGGGCAGGCACTGTCTCTGCTGAGCATGAAGGCTGTGGAGACCCATCACTGCTGGACTGACACAGGTGTCGGGAGAGACATGTCAGTGTTTGGAAACCACCAGCCCAGCCTTAATCCCGATGGCAGATGTCGAATGAGCTGTGCTTTCCAGGGCCCTGAAGTACAAGGGCCTTCCAGATGGGTAGGCCTCTGCGCTTCCTTGTTTTTAAAAAGAGGTATTTATTCTATTTGAAAGGCAATTAGAGACAGAGAGACAGTCAAACAGCTTCCACAGCCGGGGCTGGGACATCGCTGGGGGCATTCACTCGGGCCTGTCTGTGAGTGCCCTGGAGGCCTGAGTGAGTCCAGGCAGCAAACGAGGAGGCCTGGCTGGGGGATGGCAGGATAGAGGAGCATGGGATTGACTTTCTTTAAAAAACTGGTCAGACAGGCATTGGCCAAGATCTGGATAACAGGGGCCAAGTTAGGAATCAACAAAGATTTCTGTGTTTCTACTTTGTCTCATATCAACTGTGGGCCCTACTGTCCTGTCAGCTGTTTTTTTTTTTTTTTTTTTTTGACCCAGTGAGAAAAGGTTGACAGGTGAATACACTGTAAGAAAATGCAAGGTGTGTGGGGGTGCCCGGGGGGCAAAGGGGACACACTTGTACATCATCGGAGACTCAGGGACCCTTGCGACTCACCCTGCTTTTCACCTCGCTCCTTTCTGACGTCCTGTTCACCTCCCAGACCACTTTCTTACTAACGCCGCCCGCCTGGCTTCTCATTCCTTCTCAGACAAAGCCCAAACACCACGGCCTTAGCCAGGGCCCGGACGGACACTTCCAGGTGGAATAAAAATATTGCTGAGTGGAGTTGTGTGCTTTGTGGCGATGACAGGCTAAAGGTCACACGGGTCTCCTCTGGCCCAGGGCCCAGCCACTGCAGCTTCCCTGTAAGGGCCTGGAACATTGCACCCTGAGGCGAAGGGAGGACCAGAGCCTGGCCCAGGCCTCTAGAGAGTGAGATCCTGAAGCCTTTGGCTTCCGAACAGCTGAGGCCCCGGCTGCCCATCTCTGCATCATTCTGATAGGTAGCGGCCGCACACAGCCGGGGCAAAGGGGAGTTGTGGGCAGAGCTCTCACCTCCTCAGGCCAGCCAAGAGCCCTGCAGGAGGCACAGCAGGTGCCGAACGGCTCTCACCTCCTCAGGCCAGCCAAGAGCCCTGCAGGAGGCACAGCAGGTACCGAATGGCTCTCACCTCCTCAGGCCAGCCAGGAGCCCTGCAGGAGGCACAGCAGGTGCCCAATGGCTCTCACCTCCTCAGGCCAGCCAGGAGCCCTGCAGGAGGCACAGCAGGTGCCCAATGGCTCTCACCTCCTCAGGCCAGCCAGGAGCCCTGCAGGAGGCACAGCAGGTACCAATGGCTCTCACCTCCTCAGGCCAGCCAGGAGCCCTGCAGGAGGCACAGCAGGTACCAATGGCTCTCACCTCCTCAGGCCAGCCAGGAGCCCTGCAGGAGGCACAGCAGGTGCCCAATGGCTCTCACCTCCTCAGGCCAGCCAGGAGCCCTGCAGGAGGCACAGCAGGTGCCCAATGGCTCTCACCTCCTCAGGCCAGCCAGGAGCCCTGCAGGAGGCACAGCAGGTACCAATGGTTCTCACCTCCTCAGGCCAGCCAGGAGCCCTGCAGGAGGCACAGCAGGTACCAATGGCTCTCACCTCCTCAGGCCAGCCAGGAGCCCTGCAGGAGGCACAGCAGGTGCCCAATGGCTCTCACCTCCTCAGGCCAGCCAGGAGCCCTGCAGGAGGCACAGCAGGTGCCCAATGGCTCTCACCTCCTCAGGCCAGCCAGGAGCCCTGCAGGAGGCACAGCAGGTGCCCAATGGCTCTCACCTCCTCAGGCCAGCCAGGAGCCCTGCAGAAGGCCCAGCAGGTACCAATGGCTCTCACCTCCTCAGGCCAGCCAGGAGCCCTGCAGGAGGCACAGCAGGTGCCCAATGGCTCTCACCTCCTCAGGCCAGCCAGGAGCCCTGCAGGAGGCACAGCAGGTGCCCAATGGCTCTCACCTCCTCAGGCCAGCCAGGAGCCCTGCAGGAGGCACAGCAGGTGCCGAATGGCTCTCACCTCCTGAATCTGCTCCTTCATCACCTTGATCTCATTCTCTCGGGGTTCTATCTGTTTCTTCAACTCCTTTATTTTGTAGTCCAGCACAAACTTGAATTTCTCTAGCTCTTGATTTTTCTTTTTCAGATCGTAAATTCGCTTCTCCTGGGGTGGGATGAGAGACAGAAGTGAGCGAGGTCACAAGCAAGAGCCCAGGGTGTGCAGCCCTGGGACTCCTGCTGGGGGATACCAAGGCTGCCCTCCCGCTGCCAGGCTGTAGCACCAGCCCCTGAGTGTCTGTATCAGCAAGTTCACTCACTCACTCATTCACACACAGGATGGGCTCAGCAGCATCTCCCAGCCTGCACTGCGGCTCCTTTACGATGTGGCCTCGGCCACACTGCCAGGAGGCAGGTTAAGTTCCCTTCTCTTGCTTCTGGCTGCACACAGGACAGGCTTCCTGGGGCTAGGACGGAAAAGCCAAGCAGCTTCCACCTGGGATGTGCGCTCTGTGTAAACATGTAGCTGCACTGAGACCTCCAGGCGAGAGGAGGAGACCTACCCAGCAGAGTCCCAGCTTGCTGGTCCCCCCACTGAGGGGCTGTGTGTGGGGGAGCAGCAGCCTGGCTCCCAGCCTGGCTCCCGGCATGCAGCTGTTTGAGTCCCACTCAGTGTCCTCAGGGGAGGCTCAGGACATTGCGGGAAGAGACAGGACACGCTGTCACATCTGAACCACAGAACGCATAAGCACAACAAGCTAGCTGTTGCTTCCAATCATTAAGATGCTTGGCAAAGTGAACGGAACACGGGTGTAGCCATCTGTCTAGTGGCTACTGAGTGAAGATCTTTGGCCGTGTGTTGGGATTTTATCCCGTGCCCTTAAGGAAGAAACATCAGCTTGGAAAGCAAGTTGTAAGCACATGTAAGCGTCAAATATGGTAAATGGTAGGTACTGAGGGGGGAAGCCAGGAGCGAGGCTGGAGGAAGCAGAGGGGGAAGGCCCTCCTGAACTGAACTGAAAGGGTTCAGTCGACACTCCGGGGCTTGAGGGCCCGAGGCTGGCTGCTCTGGTTAACTTGTACTGGACTAAAGCCCAGCTTTGGTTTTTGGGTGGGTGCCCCTGTGGCTGCAGGGAGACCAAGTGGAGGAGAGGCCAAGTCCCCACCCAGCCCTTTATAGAAGACTCTGCTGCCCCCTGCTGTAGGCAGTGGGGAGCTGCGGAAGCGAAGGGAGCTGACTAAAACACTGCTTGCTGGCTCTTGGGCAGCCCTGGTGGGGTGGGGGTCAGGGGTCGGGGAGGCCCTTGGGCCAGTTAGGAGGCTGCTGCACATCCAGAGCAGGCAGCCTTCCTCTTTCTCTGGTCAATATCCTCTTTGGAGAATCTGAAGACAGCTTTGACAACGCTTCTCTGCTGAAACCTAACCAAAACAAAGAGCCGGGGTATATACAAAAATACCTGCAGAAGTGACATTGGGTAACAGGCCAAATGCTCCTCCCAAGCCCCGTGAGGGGAATATCATCAAAGACTTTGCAAAGTTGGCTGGTCTGTGGAAGGGCCTGGTGCTGAAGTCCATGTGAGTCATGGGGGAGTCCTGCCCAGCCCAGGGAGCAGTGGCAGAGGGATGGACCAGGGAGGGCACACACCTTAGACAACTTCCTTTTCATCCTGAAGCTTTTTCTCAGAGCTGGTGTGCCCTGTAAAATGTGTCTTGGTCTTTTGAGTTCTCTGTGCAAAAAGGCATTCTAAAAAGCGGTACCAGCTGGCTAGGGCATGCTGCAGACACAGGGCAGGGCAAACCCAGGGGTCCCTTCTTTGGGCAGGAAGCCCTAGTGGGCAATGTGGCAGGCGATCGGTCCCCAATCCATGGAGATGTAGCCTTCTAGCATGCTTGGGGCAATGGGCCGGGGCCTTGGAGTTAGCTGCCTCAGCCTCTTATCCCTACAGATTGTGTGATCTTGGGTCTCAGCGTCCAATGCCATCACAGTGGGTTGCTCCTGTTCCTGGGGCTGCTGGCAGAACTTACCAGGATATGCTGTCGGTATTTAGCTCAGGACTAAGCTTACAATGGGCACTTCATCAACGGCTGGTCCTCACCAAGTTAAATGGATATGCCTCAGGAAGCCAGGGAGCCTCCCTCTCCCACTGCCACAGCTTGGGGGAGGCAGGGAGGCGAGTCCTCACCTTATCTTGAATGGTCTCATCTCGTTCCTGGATCTCTCGCTTGTGGCCTTGGATGTCCTTCTCCAGGGACTTAATGACTCCCTGCAGCTTCACCTGCTCTCCCTTCAGGAGGTCAATGTCATTGGTTCTCTCTTCAATATCCTTCTGCAGGCTGCTGAACTAAACACACACACGCCCCCCAACAAGGCTACTGAAGGTTCGGAACGCCTCTCCATGCTTCCCGACTGTCTCAATGTAAACAGCTCCCTGGTGCTGACCAGCTGGGGGCCAGCACTGCACCGCCCTTCTGGGAGAACGCCCAGCACTCAGCCCTTGGGAGGAGTGCTGGTTTGGAGGATGAAGGATGGCTTAGGGAACTTCCTAGGCCAAGTGAGTGAGGTGGTAATCCCGTCCACAACACGCAAGTGAGGATGGACTACTTGTGCGTCAGAGGCCCCAAGAGTGGTCCCTTAGTGGACCCAAAGTCCTCTGTGACCACACAGACCTTGAAGCATTGGGATCCATGGCCCATCAGGGTCATTGGATCCAACAGAGGAGCCATCTTAGCCACATTCACAAGGGGGCAGAGCCAAGTGCTCTCTGGATTTACCAGTACTGTGATTTCTAACAGCAAGGAACAGGAGTTTGTTTTGAGCTTGGCTCTTTCAGGGCTAAACGTTTTAGGGAGCTGTGTGACAATTCTATAAGGATCTGTGGACCAGATGCTCCACATTTCAGCCATCAGTGAACTAAAACAGCTGCCCCCACTACCTCTGTGAACAGAGCATCTTACATCCCACGCCCTCTTCCACCTGTTGGCTGGAGCTACCCATGGGTGCCCAAGAGCCCCTCTAGGCCAAGAGTTGGTCTCATCTTCAGAAGACCTTTTCTCCCCATTTCTATCAGAGGTTTAGCTCTGACATCTTGACTACTTCCCTTTTTCCAATAAGCAGGAGTCCCAAGGGTACCTCTCAGTGCACAGGGGTGTATCCACGCCCCTTGGGAAAGGAAAGGGATGGGGTTTGCCAGCCAGCAGTCCTCCCAGGGAACGCTCTGGAGTCTGCCTGGGTGTGCAGTGGTCATGGCTCTGCCCCTGTGATGAGGATGTTTGGGAGGGTCCTATGCTGGGGTCACCTGGCTGCTGACCCCCAGCTTGCTCTGCCATACTGCCCTTGCCCACCGCAGGTCTCTCGGGTTACCTTCTTCCTCATGATGCCTGTCTCCCCTTTGAGCCGGAGGTTGGCTTCCTTTTCATCCCGCAGCTTTTTCTCATACTTGGTTTTGATATCTTGGATTTCTCGGTCTTCATCTTCTTCAATCTGCTTCTTGGTCTCTTCAAACTCCCGCAGCTGCTGCCGGACATCTTCCTGTGCCTGGCTCAGAAAGAGGCCGGGGTTGGGGGCAGACTGAGGACCAGGGCACAGGGACCCGTGGTAACTCAGCGCTAAGGAGGTCTGGGAGTAGACGAGCTGCTGAGTCCTCTCGGGGGAACCTTATTGCAGAAATGCGAAGTGAGGTCAGGGATGCCTTCAGCTGCACACTGTCTTCCTGTAGGTCCTTCTGTGTGTCTTCCCATCTGCCTTTTCTCCCTCAGTACGTTAGACGTCAGGCTCCATCACTCCAACCACCTGCTCACCACGCCCCCCGCCTGGCTCTGCTGTTGCTGCTCCTCACAGGGACGCGCGGGCTTCCTGCAGGCGTCCCTTACAGAAGCCGCGATAGCTGCAATGTCACTTGTTAAAGCACGTGCTTGCCTCTCCCATTAGGCAGAAGCTGCGAGGGGAAGAAGCTGGCCTCTAGTGCCCACCACCAAGTTCCCAGTGGACAAGCCGCTTTGGCACACAGCACCTGCTTAATGAGACGCTGAATGAATGGATCAAGTCTGCTCGCGTTTTCCCAGGTCACCCACCCCTGCCCTTTCTGCTGGGCAAAGGGGAGGCAGAGGCTGAGCTGGGCTTGCTGTGGGTACCTCTTCCAGAAGGGTGGTTTTCTCTTGCAGTTTGGCCTCGTAAAATTCAGTCAGCTCCTCCAGGGCCTGGCTCTTGGTCTCATCGTTGTCCCGAAGCTGCTTTTCATATTCTTCCTGCATCCTCTGAGACTTGAGTTGCAGCTCCTGGTATTTCTCGTATTCAAGAAGCAACTTTTGATTGTTGGAACTTTCTGGAGAGAGGCAAGCAGGGCAGGTGGGTGAGGAGCACAAGCCTCGGAGACTCCCGGGAGCTGTGGGGACCTTCCCATCGCCCCCAGTGCCTGTCAGGGAAGCTGCCATGAGAGCCAAGGTTCAAGAGCCCTGTTCGGCTTTCTCACTTCCACCTACTATCATCTTATCTGGTGACCAAGCCCAGCCCCTCCTCCTCTGGGCACAAAGGTTTTCAGGAAGGCCCTCACATGCGTGCTTTAGGGTTCAGAGTCAGGGAGCGCATCCTAACTAGGAAAAGTATAAGGTAAACTGAGGCTCAGTAATGTCCAACGACTCCCTAGAGTACTGCAGGTGAGGAGTGTGCCTGGCAGTCCTGTTAGTCTACCAGGCTTGGAATCTGACTTCTCTCTATCTCCCACTGGCATGCAGTAGGGGCTTGCCATGCCTGAACGAATGAGTAGGAATCCAGGGATGATCTCAGACAAAGCCGTATTCCCTGGAATGTTGGTTGTGTCTGGGGGACCGTCAGGAGCGTTTGCTCCTAACCCACGTCTTCCAGTCCCGACCAGCCTGCCCCTCGGCCCACCCAACTTTTCCGGGAGGCTCACCCAGATCTTGCAGCTCTCGGCTTTGTTTGTCCAGTAGGTCCTCTACGTGCTCACGATGAAACACATCTTGCTTCTCTTTCTCTGTCTTTAAAACCTGAAAGGCAGAGCCACATCATCTCCTTTTTACACATCTCCACGTTATCCAGGGCAGGAACTGTCACAAGGACCACCTGTCTTCATTTGCAAGCAGTTATTTTGCACCAAGTGTTGCCCAATAAAGCAACAGCGACACTGTCACCTTTTGTTTCCATTCTGCTTTGACCTGGAGTTCCACACTCTCCCCACGTACAGCCTTGCCATTAAGTGGGGCTGTCAATGATGAGGTCAGTTTTGCACTTGGATCAAGTGGATGCTGGGATGACAAGGTGGGGTTCCCTTGAGACCTGTGTCAGTGTGTGTGTGTTATTGTTAGGGAGAACTTTGGGTGAGCTGCTGTGTGGGCTGCTAAGGAAATTCATTGCAGCCTGCGGAGATGGCAGCCCCAGGGCCTGATTTTGTACTTGGCTTAGGTTGGGCACCAAGTAAAGTCTGTTGACTGTATCAGTGAAATTACAAATCAATTAATTAGGGGCCAGCATTGCAGTATAGGAGGCTAAGCCTCCGCCTGTGATGACAGCATCCCATATGGATGCTGCTTTGAGTCCCAGCTGCTCCACTTCTTCTTCTTCTTTTGTTTTTTTAAGATGATTTATTTTTATTGGAAAGGTGGATATACAGAGAGGAGGAGAGACAAGAGGAAGATCTTCCATCTAATGGTTCACTCCCCAGGTGGCTGCAATGGCTGGAGCTGAACCAATCTGAAGACAGAAGACTGGAGCCTCTTCCGGGTCTCCCACGTGGGTGCAGGGTCCCAAAGCTTTGGGCCGTCCTCGACTGCTTTCCCAGGCCACAAGCAGGGAGCTGGATGGGAAGCGGGGCCGGTGGGATTAGAACCGGGGACCATATGGAATCCTGGCATGTTCAAAGTGAGGACTTTAGCCACTAGGGTATTGTGCCAGACCCTGCTCCATTTCTGATCTAGCTCCCTACTAATGCGCCTGGGAAAGCAGTAAAGGATGGCTCAAGTGCTAGTCCCCCGCCTCTGTGGGAGACTCAAAAGAAGCTCTTAGGCTCCTGGCTTCAGATTAGCCCAGCTCTGGAGTGAGCTAGCAGATGGAAGATCTCTCTCTCTCCCTCTCTCTCTCTAACTCTGCCTTTCAAATAATAAACAAATAAATATTAAAAACTGCTAAATGAATGAATTGATAAGACTAATAGGGATTTTTTTAAGTCAAATTCTTTGACTTAGGGGAATAATGCAAAGTAACACCCCTTGTGCAAAAAATTAGGGATTTTGCATGACAGCCCAGATCTGAGGAGAACAGGGGAAAGAGTGAGGGAGAACCTGGACAAGCGCATCTAACATACAGACTGAATTAACTTTATTTAACGTTCTCATAACGTAGAAATCAGCGATTCTGCCAGTTCTTCCCATTCTACTGTTTTTCTTGTTGTTATCTCATTTTGCTTTAAAATAAGCTTTTTTTCCAGATCACAAAAGTAACAGTCTCATTGTACGGATGATGGAAATTACAGAAAAGTATTAAAGAACATTTAAACTATCCATAATTAAAATTTACAGAGGCAATTACCCTTCCTTTAGTTGATTTTCTCTGTTTTTATTTCACCCAATTCATGCCATTCACTACAGTTTTACATTCCACCTTTACATTTAGCCCTCTGCTGTAAGCATTTCTGATGTCTTTGCTGTGCTTCAAAGTCCAATGTCATCACCAAGCGACTTACGGCATGAGCACAGCGTGGGCAGCCTGAGTTTATGCCAGTCTCATCTTGGGCAAGGTGGCAACTTTACATGTGTAGCTGTCGGCTCAAACAGACCTGGTTTTTGGTTTTCAGGGACTCCATTTCCTGGACAAACTTGTCCGTCAGCTCCTTCATCTTCTCAGTATAGTTCATATCCTTTAATCGAAGTTGATACTCATTCTCCATTTTCAGTTCTTCCACACGCGTCTTCAGCTCCAACATGATCTGAGCCTGTAGGGGAAGGCACAGCACAGAACTGAGAACATTAACAGTGTGGGTGACTTGGCTTCCTGACACCTGTGGCTTTGACCTGAGACCTGCGGCTCCACTGAGCACTGGACTACATGGATCTCAACTGGAACTCGTCGCCTCACGTTCACAAGACACCAGGCTAAATATGAGTGGACGCAATGAGCTTCCTCCTCTAGCCTCATAACAGGCATGTTCAGTGAGCCTGCCTGTGTGCTATGCATTGGGCCGAGACCTCTCTCATCTCCTTCGAATTGGCTCACAGGCCACTGTCTCCAAGGGGCCTCCTTGGATTCACTATTTAATCCTGGTCCCATTCCCAGCACTCACACTCTCCCCCTATCAAGCTTACTCTGCTCTACTTTTTACTATTTAATTTTTTTCCCAAAGGTTTACTTATTTGAGATAAACAGAAAGACAAGAGTTGGGGGAGGGAGGACTAGAGGGTGAAGAGTGAGGGAGGGAGAGAGAGAGACAGGGTGAGATATAGAAACTTTCATCCATTGGTTCACTCCCCAGATGGCTGCAAACAGCCACAGCTGGGCCGGGATGGAGCCTGCATCCAGGAGCGTCATCCAGGTCTCTCGTGTGGGTGGCAGGGACTCAAATACTTGGGCCATCTTCTGCTGCCTTTCCTAGCCATTAGCAGAGGGCTGAGTCAGAAGTGGAGCAGCAGGGACAGAAGCAGCACCCATAAGAGATGCTGGTGTCACAGCCAGACGTTTTACTTGCTATGCTACAACAACAGCCATTATTATTTCTTTATATCTTGGAACTTTCTAATATGAAGGGGTCTTCAAATGACTCATAGAAACTATACATTATGAAAGAACTGTGCAAGGGTTTCAACATTTTTCTGTATCAAAATAAAGCTTTGAATTCCATGGTCTATGGACTTGCTGAAGTACCCTTCACTACGATATGATTTGCTATTGATTTTGTCTGTTTCTCTCATTAGAACTTGAACTCAGAACCTTTGTTGGTTTTGCTCATTAATGTATTGCAAGTATTCATAGCAGTGCAAACAGTAGGCACTCAAAAAATAGATGCTGAATTGCAATTCCTGCCACCATGGAGCTTGCAGTTTACTGAGGTGGCAGAATAAATGTGTATCTAAAAATCGTGACAGCTGCCCAGAGCCGGGTGGTCCTCTGTCCTGGCAGCACGTCCTGCGCGAGGTCCAGTACGCCTGCACTGGCCTCACTGTCACTAGACCCTGGCTCTCCCGTCCTGTTGGCTTCCGTGTCTGGTGGCTCCCTCCTCCATTGTACTCACTGACAATGAGGCCTTCAGAAGACTGTAACACATACTCCCTCCCCTTCCTAACAGTGTTAATGAGAATCCAGGGCTTTCTTCTTTCTCCCTTGTGGTTACTCCCCCTCCCCACACTCCTTGCTGTCCTTTCTACCTACCTCCCCTACTGCCCACGAATGGCTGCTGTGCCTCCTGGCCAGTGGACGTCAGCACACGGGAAGGAGTGAGGTGACAGCGGAGCACACAGTGAGTGCCCAGTCAGGGAGGTGAGAGCGCGGGGTGCCAGCCAGGAGGTTGCATTGGGGTGGGCAGGAAGCAGCGGGAGAGCAGATGCAGACTAGGTCAGACGCCAAGGTCCCTGCAGGCCATGTGGGGGGCTTGAATTGTACCCTAGGTGGTCTCCGATGGTCCTCATCTTGGCAGGCTGAGCTGACTTCAGGGTTATAAGGACCTCTCCAATGGTAGAGCAGGACTGTTGGAGGTGGTGGGGATGACCATAGCCCAGGTGAGAGAATGGGAAGGGCTTCAGCTGAGGCGGGGCAGGGGAGCAGAAAGGATTAGAAAGACTGGAAGGAGCTAGAGAAAGGGGTGAGGGTGCGGGGGAGAAGACAGCAGGTGGAACCCTCTCCCTGGCTGAGTGGGCCGATCCCTGAGGGTTGGGCTGAGCCTGTCTGGCTGCCCTGCATTGTCCTCACAGCCTTATATGGGGCCAGGAACACATTGAGCACTAATAATACTCCTCAGATAGACAAACCAGCCAGGGATCTGCCTGGAGCCTGTGCGATCCCCTGCGGCTGCTGACAGGTCATGGGGGACTAGCTTATCACCTTTCCTCACCCCACTCTCCACACTGCTGCATGGTCCTCTCCTCTCGCCAAGGTGCGAACCCTACCCAGCCATTCCCTGCCTGAGTCTAGCAACGGGGACCCAAGAGCAGTGGTCACCTCTCTCCAGCTCCAGTCCTGCCTGGCACAGCCAACCGGGAGGTCTTCCTGATGGCATGGGCTCTTCTCCCTCTGCGCACTCTCAGTGTAAAAGGCCACTGGCCCTTTGTTCTGCAAGGCTCTGCACCAGGCTGCCTTCATCACCAGGTCTGGGCTCCTACAGCCTCTTCTTTGAGAGATCACTCTGCACACCTCTTTAAATGTACCAAGTCACCCTCCCAAAGCTACAAGCTTAATGACTTAAGTCTTTTAGCTCTGAAATCTCAGAGAATTTGGCAGTCCGGTAAGGGATCCCCATGCCCCAAGTGGCCTCCTCCAGTGCGTCTTACTCTTACCTTCTCTTCCATGTCTGTTTTGGTCACAAGCACCTCTCCTGCAAAGCCCACCTCCCGCTCTCGCTTGATTCCCCGGCCGTCCTTATCAAAGACCTTCCACGTGAACAGGCAGCCGTCATCAGCGGCAGTCAGCAGGAACTGGTCATCAAAGGTGAGCAACATCTGTGAGAAAAAAGGCCACACAGACAGAGGATGTTTCTGAAGCCACAGGTGACTAGGAGGCCATTATTCTGCAAGACCGCTCTCTGTGCGCAGCCTTGTAGGTAGGTGAACCTGGTCCTGAATGAGACAAGAAGCCCTCAAACAGTGGGAAGAAGCAGTGCTAGAGAGAGAGAATGGAGTCTTGAGAATCAATTCGTATCTAGAATGAATAAAGAAGTCTCAAAACCCAGCAGCAAGAAAACCAAGCAGTCGAGTCAAACAACGGATGGGGGCCAGTGCTGCGACACAGTGAGGGGAAGGCTCTTTACAAGGCCAGTTGAAGTCCTGGCTGTATTGCCTCCAACTCAGCCTCCTACTAAGGGGAAGGCAGCTGTTGATGGTCCAAGTACTTCTGCCTGTGCTACCCACGTGGGAGACCAGCATGGAATGCCTGGATCCTGGCCTGGACTAACCATAACAAGCAATCATTTGGGCAGTGAAACAATGAATGCAAAATCTCTCTCTCTGAGGCTCTGACTTTTAATTAAGTGAATAAATCTTTAAAAAATGTTTTTAAAAAGAAAATAGGTGAAGCCACATGTTGCACTTCAGCAAACTGAGCTGCCAGCTGCCATGCTGAAGTCCTGTGTGGTATGATCCCATCAGTCTGAGTCCTGGCTGCTCTGCTTCCCATCCAGCTCTCTGCCGACACACCTAGGAAAGCAGGAAAAGATGGCCCTAGGGCTTGGGCTCCTGCCACCATATAGGAGATGCAGATGGAATTCTTGGCTTTTGGCTTTGGTCTGGCCTAGCCCTGGTGACTGAGGCCATTCTGGGAGTGAACCAGCACATGTTCCTCTTTGCTTCCCTTCCTTCCTTCCTCTCTTTCTTTACCTTTCTCTTCCTTCCTTCCTTAGGTTTATTTATTTTTATTGAAGTCAGATTTATAGAGAGAAGGAGAGACAGGGAGAGAAAGATCTTCCATCTGCTGGTTCACTCCCCAAGTGGCCACAATGACCGGAGCTCAGCCAATCCAAATCCAGGAGCTAGGAAATTTCTCTGGGTCTCCCATGTGAGTGCAGTGTCCCAAGGCTTTGGGCCATCCTCTGCTGCATCCCCAGGCTACAAGCAGGGAGCTGGATGGGAAGCAGAACTGAGCTGATCTGAAGTTGGTTGCCAAGAGCCTCTTCCGGGTCTCTCATGTGGGTGCAGGGCCCCAAGGACTTGGACTATCCTCTGCTGCTTTCCCAGGCCATAAGCAGGCTGGATAGGAAGTGGGGCAGCTGGGATATGTATTAGTGCTCATATGGGATGTTGGCGCTTACAGGTGGAGGATTAGCTTGTTGAGCCACCATCACCCTCCCTCTTCCCCTGCTCAAACAGTATCTTAATGGCTGTATCCAATATTTGCCTCAATTTTGTAAACAATAATACATACATTTACCCTATTCTTGACAATCATACTCTGGGACATTTATCACAGAAAATCCTGTCCATGACAGCTTTAACTGTAATGGCCAAAAAATGGGGAGGGAGGAAGGGGGGAGCAAAACACTCCCCAAACGGTAAAGGGTTAGATGAGCAGTGAACGTTGACAGTGCGTTGCCATGGAATACTACTTGATGATAAGAACAGTTAAGCGATGCATACAGAAGACTATCCGGATGGTCTGTAGGCATTATGGTGACTGACAAAAGTCACTGTCCGTCAGAAGGTCACACACTGATTTCCTTTACACAAAACTCTCCAAACAGTGGTCTCCAGGGATTAGAGATGAAGGGGAGGGGAGGAGTACGTGTGACCACAGCTGGGTGTCATGAAGGCAACCTTTGTGGTGATAGGACAGCTTTCTGGTAGTACAGGTGACATAAACTATGCATGTGGTAAAATGACAAGCAAACGGACACAGTTCACCAGGTTTATGGTTTGATATTGTACTGTAGTTACACAAAAGGCACTGAATTATTGGGGGATAGTAGGTGAAGAGCATACACGAATTCTGTGTCATCTTTAAAGTTTTCTGTAATATAGGGACTGAGTTCTGGGCTCCCGGCCTTGGCCTGGCCCAGTACCACCTGTCGCAGGTATTTGGTTGGTGAACCAGTTCACTTCCCAGATGGCTACAGTGCCCAGGACAAAAAAGAGCAGCTGGGACTCGAACGAGCATCTGTATGGGATGCCAACATCACAGGCAGTGGCTTAACCCACTGCACCACAATGCTAGTTTCAAGGAGTATTATTTTTAAAAACAAGCATGTGTTAGTTTTATAGTAAGTGTTTTAGTCACAACACTTAGTAGATGTACAGGAAAGAGACCATGTTGTAATATTTACTTTGGACCCGAGGCCAGGTTCAGTACTGGAATGTTCTGTTTTATACTGAAAAACTCTTTCTTAGCAAGGATAGTATTTGCAGGCAAGACAGGATAATTTGGGACATAATTAACTTCAGGTGCTCATGCCAACCTGCAATAAGGAAGGCGCGAGAGAGGAGGCGTTTTCCCAGTGCGTGCTTGACAACGGCTCTGTTTAAACACAGATACTATTCTTTTTTTTGAAAAGATTTATTTTTTTTATTGCAAAGTCAGATATACAGAGAGGAGAGACAGAGAGGAAGATCTTCCATCCTTTGATTCACTCCCCAAGCAGCTGCAATGGCTGGAGTTGAGCCAATCTGAAGCCAGGAGTCCGGAGTCTCTTTTAGGTTTCCCACGTGGGTGCAGGGTCCCCAGTGTTTGTGCTGTCCCTGACTGCTTTCCCAGGCCACAAGCAGGGAGCTGGATGGGAAGTGGGGCTGCTGGGATTAGAACCAGTGCCCATATGGGATCCTGCCATGTTCACGGCAAGGACTTTAGCCACTAGGCTATGGCGCTGGACTGCAGGCCCTATTCTTGCACTTCATTAGACTATCAGTAACCTTTAACTGACTATTTACTGGTTATGAATTCTTGGCAACCACTTGGTGTGCCAGAGAATTCTTTGAAAAAGTTCTTATCATGGTAAAATCTACAGAACACAAAGATGATCACTACAATTGCTGTAAGTGTACATATCAGTAGCACTAAATATCTTGGTGATGTTTTGTAACCATCACCACCGCCATCTTCATGGAAATTCTGCATCATCTGAAATCCAAATTCTGCACTCATTAGGGCACAGCTCTCTCAAGCCCTTGGCAACAACCTCGCTGCCTTCTGTCTCTGTGAGCTGACTACCCTGAGTATCTCGTGAAGCAGAATCCTACAGTATTTGCCCCTGGTGACTAGCCTGTTTCACTTTGCATGACATCCTTGAGGCTCATCCCCGCTGCAGCACATGGCAGAACTGTCTTCCTATTTAAGGCTGGCACGGGTCCAGTGTGCAGGTACACCACATTATGCTTATCCTCCACCTGCTGACAGACATCTGGGTTGATTCCCCCATGTAGCTATTGAACACAGACACTACTTATTGAGAAGAAGGAATGGAAGGACAGTTTACAAATGTGTGCTCACGCTTTTGTCCCCAGAGGTGGCCTTGTGCATCCTTGGGGAGGGAAGGGAGAGAATCTCCTGGGCTATGACTCCTTCTAGTCCAGGTCAGTTTTCTGGAGAAGGGCCCAGCTGTGGTTCATGAGCAGCCAACACAGCAGCTGGGAGGTGTAATGGTGACTGGGTGTGTGTGTGCATTTATAGTGTGACATATTATTATGCATAACACTACGGTGAACTGTTATGTACATAAGCCTGCAGATATATTTTTGACTTTAAAAAAAATTCCTAGAAGTGTCTAGACAAAGAGTATTGACAGTCAACAGGTTGTTACTGGATGGATGGTGACGAGTAAAGAAGGAGAGAGAGACTGAACACAAGACATTGGGAGGTTGAGGGGATGAAGCTGTGATGCAATGGGCAGGATCAGGGACAGAGCCCACGCTCACCTTGGTGATAGGGCCAGCATGGGCTTGGTACTCGTTGAATTCTTTCTGCAGAGGTAGAGGGTACTTCATGGCACGAACGGTTCCTATAGAGGTGCCCACAAACATCATGCGCCCAGAATGGGAGATGACAATAGCTGTATAAACGACATCAAAGGCTGACATCTCTCGAAGAACCTGGAACACAGACAGCTCTGCTCAGTGTGAGATGCTGGCAGGTGCCTGTGGCATCCTGAAGTATTCCTCTCCTCTAATGGCACCCTTATGGGTCTGTATTACCAGTAAGCAAGCAAATAAATAAAGATTTTTCAGGGCAGGCATTTGATCTAGTGGTTAAGATGCTTACATTCTGGGGTCCATGCCATGGCACAGCCGGCTAACATTCCTCCTATGGTGCCTGCATCTCGTACAGGCACTGGTTCAAGTCCTGGCAGTTCCACTTATGATCTAGCTCCCTGCTAATGGCCTGAAAAGAAGTGGAGAATGGCCCACCTCCTTGGGCTCCTATACTCATGTAGGAGACCCAGAAGAAGTTCCTGACTCCTGGGTTCAGAATGGCCCAGCTCTGGCTGTTGGGGAGTGAACCAATGGGTGGAGCATTTCTCTTTCTCTCTCTCTCTCCTCTGTAATTCTGCCCTTCAAATAAAAACAAATGAATCTTAAAAAAAGATGTTCACATGCTACATCAAAGCCATTGCCTGGCTTTGACATCCAGCTCCAATTTCTGATTCCAGCTTCCTACCAGTGCAAACCCTGGGAGGCAGAGGTTATAGCTAATGTTAACTGGGTGCCTGGCACCCACCTGGGAGACCTGGCATGCATTCCTCTTGCTTAGCTTCAGCCCAATCCATTTAGCCACTGCAGGCATTTGGGGGGTGAACCAGGAGATAAGAACTCCATTTCTCAAATAAATACTACTAGAAAATGAAAAATGTTTTCCTAGTACTGAAGGCAGCTGGCACAGTACCTAACACATAAAGACATGGCATATTTCTTGCCTGCTTGACTGATGAATACAAAGTTCTAGGCATTGGGGACACTACCTAAGAAACTATCCCTTCCTGTGTGCATGCTGTAACTCACTCAATGCCTAAACCCTCTGATGTCATTACTGTTTTCTATATGTTTCTATTTTCAAGTTTTATTTTACTTATTTGAAAGGAAAAATGTCAGCAAGAGAGAAAGAAACAGATCTTTTATCTGCTGGTTCACTCCCCCAATGGCTGCACTGGTCAGAGCTGGCCAAAGCCAGGAGCCCAGAATTTCATCCTGGTATCCCATGCATGCAGCAGGAGCCCAGGCATTTGAGCTATTCTCCACTGCCTTCCCAGACACACGATCAGGGAGCTGCATAACAAGTGCAGTAGTCAGAACTGAACCAGCAGCCAATATGCGATACTGTGGGATGCTACTATCCCAGGTGGCAGCTTCACTCTGGTAGTCACAGCGCTGCTTCCTTTTCTAAAACATGTTCCCTCCTCCCCTTAGGATTTATGTGTATTTAAAAGGTACAGTGGCAGAGCGAAAGGCAGGTGCAGAGAAAGAGATCTTCAGTCTACTTATTCACTCCCCAAGTGGCTGCAATGGTAGGAGCTGGGAAGAAGCAAGGAACTCCACTTTGGTTTTGTAGGGGCCCAAGTACTTAGGTCACTCTCTATTGCCTTTCCAAGCGCATTAGCAGGAAGCTAGATCAGAAACAGTACAGCTGGGACTTGAACTCATGCTCTGATGATGGGATATTGACAGCGCAGGCAATGGCTTAACCTGACGTGCCACAATGCTGGCCCGTTATCTCTGCTTTAATGAGGATGACACACATGAGTTCAGAGATGGCAGTGAACCACCTCAACCCACACTCAGTGAGTGGGATTCTGGCTTGTTGCTGCTCTTGAGTGCTATGCTGTTAAACATCACAATGTGAGGATGAGATGATGGTTACAAATGTATTCAGAAAACTTTCATTAGCGCCCATTATATAAATAAAACTGTACTGTCAGAGAATCCATTAATTCCTTCATTTAAAAAGATTTAAATTTTTTAAAAAAGATTTGTTTATTTATATTGGAAAGTCAGATAGGAGGAGAGACAGAGAGGAAGATCTTCCGCACGACGATTCACTCCCCAAGTGACCACAATGGTCGATGCTGTGCCAATCCAAAGCCAGGATCCAGGAACTTTCTCCAGGTCCCCCACGCAGATGCAGGGTCCCAAGGCCTTGCGCTGTCCTTGACTGTTTTTCCAGGCCACAAGCAGGGAGCTGGATGGGAAACGGGGCCACAGGAACTAGGAATTGGTTCCCATATGGGATTCTGGTACCTTCAAGGTGAGGACTTTAGCCGCCAGGCTACCACACTGGGCCCTAATTCCTCTTATTAGTACACCATCTACTCAAGCACCCATGCACTGACTGAATGCTTGTTGTGGGTTATGCAGTGTCTCAGCTGGCTGAGATGTCAACAGCAGTGACACACAGCCCCGCCCTGAAGGATCTGTGTCCTGGTACAGAGCTGTGAAAGCTACCACAGAATGAAGACCAGGAGACTTGGGGGGTCTGTGGTGAGCTGCCATGTGCTGGGCTGGGCTTAGGCCAGGGGACACGGGGCCTGAGGTCCGAGGCTGCCCTGCTGTCTGTGCACTTGGTCGGACACCAGGCCCATCAGGGTGACAGTCACTGAGGAACGCCAGAGAAGCAGATGAGGAGAAGCTGCCACTAGGATCCAGAGAAGGACCCATCATGTTTCTCAAAAAAGATTTTATTTATTTTTATTGTAAAGGTAGATTTCTAGAGAGAAGGAGAGACAGAAAGATCTTTTATCCACTTGTTATTATCTCCCCAAGTGGCTGCAAAGGCCAGAGCTGAGCCGATCCAAAGCCAGGAACCAGAAGCTACTTCTGGGTCTCCCACATGGGCTCAGGGCCCCAAGGCTTTGGGTCATTCTCTTCTGCTTTCCCAGGCCACAAGCAAGGAGCTGGATGGGAAGTGAAGCAGCTGGGACATGAACTGGTGTCCATAAGGAATCCTGGCACTTGAAGGTAGGGGATCAGCCAATTGAGCCAATGGGCCAGGCCCATGAAGTATCCTTGCTAAATGCATTCTTCCCTTAACCACAGGGGGCCACATATCACCACTCTAAAACAGCAAAGTTCAGAGATTTAAAAAAAAAAATACAATGGCAAGACTAGGTGACATTAGTTAACTCCAGGCACTGGCCAAGAATGAGAGGGCAGGTGAGAGACCTTGTTGAATCTCCTGCCCAGAGGGTGGATGAGAGGTCAGAGAACAGGTGAAGCGGAAATGGAAGGGGAAATAAAAGGATGGTCAAAGAGGCACTGGGCAGAAAATCCAACAGGGAGGAGCCGCATGGCAGCCCACGAGCAAGGTGCCGTGTCCTCCCAGGAGCTCTGTGCAAGCATTCCTCCGGCACTCAGCACAGGAGCCTGTCTTCCACTTACCGAAGAATCCGCAATCTCTTTGAGGGTCTGGTCTGATCCCACAGCAAAGATAATCTTGGAATCAGGGGAGATGGTGACACAGTGGTAGCTGCAGGACTTGAGCACGCATTCTGTCTCCCTCTTCCCCGAGGACAGACTCCATTCGTACACAGCGCCATCTGTGCCACCGGAAATCAATTTACTGTCATCTGTGCTCCACACGACTGAACGGACCTGCAGGGAGGAAGACATGGTCAAGTGTGCAAGCACGCACACACACGCGTGCGCACACACACACACACACATACACACACACATACACACACACAGGAAAGGGGCGGCATTCTCCAGATGCTCCAAAGTCTGGGACTGCATGGCCATCCCTGGTACGGCCCTTCTGTAAGCACAAAACACAGTGTTTTGGGAATGCGGATATTGTGTTTTTGCATATGCCTGTAAAATTCTAAAGCTGAAACACTCCCACTTCTTTCTTTATGAACATGTGGACAAATTATAACTGTTTCTTCGTGCTACAATGCACTGTTGCTGCTTTCTTTCAAAACATTTGTATTTGGAAATAATTATGTGTTCACAGAAAGTTGCATAGCATAGAGGAAGTGGACTACTGGAAAGGCACACTAAAGACCTCAGTTGAGGGCCTGGTGCATAGCCTAGTGGATAAAGTCCTTGCCTTGCCTGCCCAGGATCCCATATGGGCACTGATTCATATCCTGGTTGCTCTATTTTCCATCCAGTTCCCAGCTTGTGGCCTGGGAAAGAAGCAGAGGACAGCCTGGGCACAGTGGTCTAGCAGCTGAGTCCTCGCCTTGAACACTGCCAGGATCCCAAAAGGGCGCTGGTTCTAATCCTGGCAGCCCCGCTTCCCAATTGAGCTCCCTGCTTGTGGCCTGGGAAAGCAGTTGAGGATGGCCCAAAGCCTTGGGACCCTGCACTCACATGGGAGACTTGGAAGAGGATCTGGGATCCTGGCTTTGGGTTGGCACAGCATCAGCTGTTGCAGTCACTTGGGGAGTGAATCATCGGACGGAAGATATTTCTCTCTGTCTCTCCTCCTCTCTGTATATATCTGACTTTGCAATAAAAATAAATAAATCTTAAAAACCAAAGAAATAGATGACAGCCCAAAGCCTTGGGACCCTGTTACCCATGTTGGAGATCTGGAAGAAGCTCTTTGCTCCTGGCTTTGGATCAACCCAGCTCTGGCTGTTTCCACCACTAGGGGAGTGAACCAGTGGATGGAAAATCTTTGTCTCTCCTTCTCTCTGTAAATCTGACTTTCCAATAAAAATAAATAAATCTTGAAAACAAAAAAAAGACCTCAGTCAATCCTCTCCCCAAAGGATCAAAGCAATCATTTAAGGTGTCTGTCCAGAAGGCCTACAATAAGTGGGGACACATTCAGGACAAGAAGTCCAGTCTTGGTAGGAACAGCATGTGGCACTGGAGTCACGACTCCCACCATTCCTGGTCCAGCCTCAGAAACTTCACTGCTGGGTTCTCTGGGAGGGCTTGGCCATGGCAATGATACCCCCTTTCCCTGTAGCACCCGTTTCTGGGCTATGGCCTCCCCCAGTTAAGAGCAAGTTACTGGTATTTCTTATCCTTACTCTTGCCAGATGTTGCACAAATTCTATTCCCAGCAGGCATAACCAAAGGAACCAGATCTCCCTTGGCCTGGCCAGCCTCTCATTTATTGGCAGGAACTCTGCTCAGAGCATAGCAGGCAAAAAAAACAGTGCTTCCCAAGTGCTTTTGCCTCAGTCTGCACATGGTGGGGATGCTCCACACTCTGGGGAGTGAGGTGCAAAGACCATGGGCTTCCATTTACCAACCCCTGTCTATCCTGGACACACCACTGCTGCAGTGGGGATGTCATTTCTGGTAAGGCAGGTCCCTCACTCTGACTGGAGCAGTCTGTGGCTATCATGCCTCAAGACAAACGTCAGTCTCTCTCTCTCTCTCTTGCTTTCCTTCAGGGAAACCTGGAACAGAACATGGAAAAGTTAATGCCTATGGGCAGTGAACGTAACAATGCAGATCTTGCGAGAGAGTAGCTCTGCGTTACAAGCAAGATGGCAGAGCAGCAAAATTTTAATATAGTACTTGGGAAAGACTTTTCAAGCTCACAGACAACTCCGGGCTGAAGGCTGTGTGCAGGTGCCAGGCTATACCAGCCAGGAGCAGCCATGTGTGATACGAAAAATAACATGAGAGTATCTCCTAGCTGGTGAAGACCCCTTGATGCAGGATGGAGCCTGGGTGGCACAAACGGGTTTAAATGCAGCATCTGATCAAACTTCCAGGAGCGCTTGTGACCAGGACCACATCCTAGGAGGCTAGGATTAAACATAAATCACTCCTCCCCCGCAGCTAGCAGACAGCAGCCATGACCAAGGCCGCCCCTTCTCAGGGACAGAGAGGGAATCGCCAACATAGCAGCCCCTGGCTGAATGTGGAGAACAAAGCACAGACTTCCTGAATCGTCACAGCTGCCTCCGAGGCACAGCTGGCTAAGGGGTTTACGTAAGACCTGTGACTAGTAAGCAGCCTAGGCTGTGCAGGAGGAATCTCCATGACTAAAACACAAAAAAAGAAACAGTCATCATTGGCCAGGGGAAATAACTTCACAGAATCAATTCAGCAAAATCACTAAACAAATAAAAGCCAAACAAATAACCACCATCACCATCCTTTGGGAGCACATACCCAGAACTGCTATAATAGATTGTCCAGTCAACAAAAAAACATGAAATTTACAATTTCTATTTTTCTTCCTGTTGCTGATTTTGTTTTGTGGCTTTTCATTTAAGGGGATGTATAGTAACTGTGTAACGGAGACTCTCATATCCAGATGTGAGGATACAATGCAGTATGTGTTTCTACTTTCAGACAAACATGGACTCCCAACGAAACTGTTAACTATATCTTGATACTAGGATGCTGGACTCTCTGCCATTGTCCATGCCTGCAATGATGAACATAGGAGTGTGTATGAAGAACTATACTATAATAATGATATAGGGGAACTCAGTGAGGGGGAAAGGAATTGGGGAGGGGATAAAAGAAATCCCAGGGCTTACGGAACTGTGTCATAAAATGACAATAAAAAGAAGTAAAAAACCATGAAAAATACAAAGAAACAAACGATAAGCAAACTCCAAAACCTAACAAGGTAGTGTGACCAATAAGAAAATACAAACAAAACAGCAACAGAACTGACTTGAAGGCATCCAAGTGGTAAATTCGGCAGATAAAGATGTGTACAGTGAACAAAAGGAAAAATGCTTAAATAATTAAAGGAAGGCAATGAGCTTTTGGTGTAGTGGTTCAATTACCACTTAAGACAGCCATATCACACATCAGAATGCCTGGTTCGAGTCCTGGCTCCTCTCCTTCTAATCCAGCTTCCCATAATGTTCAAATAGCAGAAGACGACTTAAGTACTTAGGTACCTGCCAAGGCTAATGGCCAGGAAAGGCAACAGCGGAGGGCCCAAGCCCTGGACCCCTTGTGCCCATGTGTAAGACTGGAACAAGCTTCTGGCTCCTGGCTTTAGACTGGCCCAGCTCTAGCCATTGCTGCCATTTGGGGAGTGAACCAGTAGGTGGTAGGTCTCTGTTTCTTCTTCTCTCTCTGTAATTTTGCCTTTTATATAAAAATAAATAAATGTTAAAAAAAGAAAGAAAAATTGGGGCTGGTGTGATGGCTCAATTGGCTAATCCTCTGCATGCAATGAAATTTTCTGTCTTTCATCTCCACTATCAAAGCTATGCTTAGTTCCCAGCCTACCTTGCATCCACACTTCCTAGCTGGTCTCTATCACTCCATTTTTCTTCCCCTCTAACCCATCTTCAATACTGATTACAGAATTACCTTTCTAATCATATGAATTCCTCTTTTAAGTCCTTTCAATTGTTGTTGTCTTATAATCAGTTTATTCTGATATCTATTAATTGTATTGTCTCAATAGCTTTTGAATCCATCTCCTTCATTCCAGCTCCACCATGCTCCAAAAAAAAAAAAAAAAAAATACTATCATTGATTATGTAAGCATCACAGACTCCTACCTTTGGGGCCGGAACAATGGCCCAATTGGGCAATTTTCCACATCCAAGTACTGGGATCCCATAGGGATACCAGTTTGTGCCCAGGGTACTTCACTTCCCATCCAGTTCCCTGCCTGTGGCCTGGGAAAGCAGTTGAGGATGGCCCAGTACCTTGGGCTCCCTGCACCCATGTGGGAGACCCAGAAAAAGCTCCTCACTCCTAGTTTTGGATTAGCTCAGCTCTGGTCTTTGTAGTCATCTCAGGAGTGAACCAGTGGATACAAAATATTTCTCTCTGTCTCTTTTCTCTGTAAATCTGTCTTTCCAATGAAAATAAATCAATATTAAAAAAATATACTCTTGTTTCTTTCAACATATTCTTTTTTTTTTTTTTATTGTTAATTATTTTGCATTATGTGACAGTTTCATAGGCTCTGGGAATCCCCCCCTCCCTCCCCCTCCCCTCCCCCCGGTGGATTCCTCCACTTTGATGCAGTATTACAGTTCAAATTCAATCAAGATTCTTTCATTGCAAACATATACCAAGCATAGAGTCCAGCTACTTATTGTCCAGATTGGTTGAACAGTTTCTTGGGGAGACCTTTTCTGGTCTGAAGTTTGAGCTGGCAGAATATCATCACAGTCAATTAAGAGTCCCAATATAACATCAACAGCAATTTGCAATGTTATGGAGTTGACATGGTTTTGAGTAACCAGTGTATTAAAAAGAAAAAAAATAAATTAAAAAAAAAAAAAAAAAAAAAAGGAAAACAAGTCCTAGCCACAACCTATGATTAGCTCATTGACATTTCAATTTAGTTCATATACAGGACCGGCTGCTCTATACCTTAAAATGGCCATAAGGCACCATTCAGCTGTTTCGTGTCCATTTCATCTTAGTATTTAGCCAGTTGTTGTGTTGAAGTAAAATTTTGCTGATCTTGACAGATTTTAGGATAATCCAGACTGGCTTGTAACTCTAACAAGATATATGTCAACATTTTAGGTGCAGAACATTTTTTTTTTGGGGGGGGGGTGTGCAGGAAAATCCCCAACATCATGGTGAGGAGTAAAACTAATCTTTGTGACCCACCCAGCGAGGCATGAGCCAATCCATGCCAGCTCTTTCCTGTCAGATTTCAAGTTCTACTTTCTGTTGTTTATTTATTTTAGGTTTTTTTTTTTTATTTTTTTTTTATTTTGTATGATTGTGTGTTTGCTGTGAGGGGTTTTCGAAGTGATCCCGATGGTCATTGCGAGGGAGGAGGGGTCCAGAGGTGGAGCCAGGCTCGGACCAGAGAAAGCTCTCCTCCCTGGTCCCGAAGGACGTTTATTGTTCTTCTGTTTCTGCAGACCACTCAGGGCTTCTGGTTGTCTTTCCGATGACGTTGGTTTCTGCACGGTAGTGTTTGGACTTCTTCCATCCCCTGTGGAAGCTCCGGTTGGGGGTGGGTGACCTCAGAGTACTCGGCCTCCGAGGGCATCCAATTCCCTGTGGCCTCCTTGGCAGTTGGGATATAGTCCTTGTTGCTCGTATTAATAGTTTGTGGTGAAGGTCTGGGAGTCTTCATGGTTGGAGAAGATCTTCGCACACGACATAGGTGATAGAGGGCTAATCTCAAGAATATACAAAGATCTCCAGAGAAACCAAAACACCAGAACAAACTGCTCAAGAAATGGGCACGGGAAATGGGCAAACACTTCACAAAAGAACAAACCCAAATGGCAAACAAGCATATGAAAAAATGCTCAAGTTCCCTGGCAATAAGGGAAATCCAAATGAAGACAACAATGAGGTACCACCTAACTCCAGTAAGGATGGCACACATACATAATACCACCAACACTTGCTGGCGAGGATGTGGGGAAAAGGGAACCCTTCTCCACTGCTGGTGGGAGTGCAGACTTGTACAGCCTCTATGGGAATCAGTTTGGCGAATACTCAAACAACTGAAAATCAACATACCATATGATCCAGCAATAGCACTCCTTGGGATATATCCAAAACATCTTCTACTCAAGAAACCAACATGCACGCCTATGTTCATAGCAGCACAATCTACGATCGCAAAAACCTGGAAGCAGCCAAAATGCCCATCAGTGGAAGACTGGCTAAGAAAGCTATGGTTCATCTACTCCATGGAATACTACTCAGCTATTAAAAAAAACGAAATGCAATTCTTTGTGGACAAATGGGCCCGACTGGAATCCATCATGCTAAGAGAAATGAACCAATCCCAAAAGGTTAAATACCACATGTTTGCCTTAATCTGAGATGAAAAGAGAACAACTTGGAAAATAGTACCTGTATATTGTAATATTAGTGCAATCTCTAACAACCTGTATCCAATGCAATAAGATAAGGCGATATAATCTATAAACCAACAATTAATGTCAGAATACTTAAGATCTACATCGAAAATCTGTAAAACCTACTATACCCTCAATACGCTATGTTAACCTGTAATGGGGGGGAGTGCAGGGAAATCTTTCAGGACCATAAAAAGAGTGAGAAAAAAGTATAATATAGCCTATCAAGATCAAATCTGGTAATTCATAGATAACAGACTCAAAGCGGCACTAAACAACACTAAAACTACTATACCAATGCATGAGGGGGGAATCGGGTGCGATCCTGACAACCTCTTAACAGGAGGTCATGTGCGTGGAGCAGGGGAGCACTCCAGAGTGGAGCAGGTGGTAAGGAGGAAGCTTGGATCTCAACATATTCTTTACCCTGCAGCCAAATTAGTCTCGGAAGACTAATGCAAATCTTATCATTTCCTATTTTGAAAGTCCTCAGTAATTCTGCTGGTATGGGCAGGCTTGTGAGAGTCTAGGAGTGTGGGCTTGTAGGGGACCTTCGGTTAGTGCCGGCTGTGGCATGTGGGGACCTGGGGATTTGCTCCCAGGCAGGTAGAATGAACCTGGGTAATTCTGCACGTGCTTGATCCCAAGTGGGGTTGGGGAGAAGGGAGAGCCCTAGGTTAGCATGCTAGCACGGTGTGCTTGTGGGCTGGGTTGGGGGAACTGTGAACCCAATTGGATCTTGGGTGGGCAGAGGGGTAGGGTCTACCTCAGGCCAGCACATATGCCAAGGGCTTGAGTCCCTGGGGGGCAGGCAGAACTCCAGGTCAACACACCACCCTACTGGAAGACTGGGCTTCAGAACATTGGGCTGGGGAACCCACGTGCTCTTGGTGCAAGGAATGTGGCTTGCTCAGGTAGGAGGCTATGGAGATGTGTGGGAGGGAGGACTGCTGAATAAGTATGTTGTAGGTGAGGAGTAACTTCTGTGGGTCTTCCACAGATAAGACCACTGTACTTGTAGCTAATCTAGGGGGCTAAGACCCAGTGGTTTGGAGGAGGGAACCTGGAGGAACTTTTTGGGTTAGATTGATGCACACACTGGGAGACCTGAGCTGGGATAGTTAGCACTGACCACCGCTGACCATCACCTACCAGTGCACACTGAAGCTGGGGCTGGGGGCCTGCCTGGCAGGGCTAGATCACAGTACTTACCAGTGAGTGCTAGAACAGGAGAAGGTTAATGTTAGGGACATCAACCAGCACCTTAGAGAACCAGGTCTGGGTACAGATTCTGTGGGGGCATACGTAGGCTTACCCATGCAGAATTGCAATATCAGCTGGTTTGCTCAAGAACTGGGGGTGGTGACAGGCTGAGCTAGGCATGATCATGAAATCCTTCGACACTCATGGGACCTGGGGTTGGGAATAGGCCAGGCTGGTTGAGACTATAGCACCCATAGTTGTACCCAAGAATAGGGTGTGGTGTGGATTGGCCTGCAATACCCACCAGCTCACACAAAGGCCAAGACAGAAGAGGAATACTGTGGTGGGTAAGGGCCTAGCACCCATTAGCACATGTGAGATATGGGTCTGGGAGTGGGCCAGATTTGGGCACTTGGGGAACTCCCCTGGTGGGCTATAGTTTTTGCTGGTAAGTCTGACAGAGGCCTGGGTGGTGGTCAGGCTGGGCAAGCAAGCTCCACTCGTCAGCAAGTGTGTGCGCTGGTTCTAGGGGGAGAGGGAAGACCAGGCAGGACTGGGCCAAATAGTAGCACCATGACATGTGCAGGAGTCAGGATGGGTGTGGGCCACGCTGGGCTGGGCTAGGCTGTCATACCCACCAGTTTTCATGAAAGCCAGGGATGGGGGCAGACTAGGCAGGGCTAGGCTGCAGCACAACACCACTGAGAGTTGGGAAAAGGTGGCTGGGATGGGCCAGGCTGCAGCATCTGATGGCAAAGGCCAAGACAAGGGATGGGCTATGCCAGACTGGGTCAGAGCAATTACCAGCATGTGCAAAATCTATGACTGAATAGTTCCCACTGGTGAGTGCAAGAGCTGGAATGGGGGTGGTCAAGTAGGTTGGACATGACTGCAGTGTGTCTTGGCAAGGGTGTGGACTGGGTCTGAGGTGTGTCAAACTGGGATAGACTCCAGCACCTGCTGCTGCTCACAAGAGCCAGGGTGGGTATAGGATGGGCTGGGTTAGGTCTTGGCACCTGCTAAACCATGTGAGAGCTGGATCTGAGGGTGGACCAGGAGTGGCTGAGCCATAGCACTCAAAAGAGCTGGAATGGGTATGAGCCAGTTGGGCAAGGCCACTGTTCCTGCCAGTACAGAAGGTGAGCCAATTCAAGATGGACTAATGACCCAGCAATGTGCATGAGATCTGCCATTGGGAGGTGATCTGATAGAGACGTTTGGGAAACTCCTCTGTCAGGACACAGTCCCTGCAGGTAAGCACCAGAACCAAGACTGGGAGCAGCTCAGACTAGGCCAAGTTATAGTACCCACCAGTACATGTGTGGGTCAGGTCTGGGGGTAGGCCAGGCTAGGCTAGTTCATGACACCCACTGGCAGATCTGAGAACCAGGACAGGGTTCAGGACAGGCTGGGTTGGGCCACAACCCCAGCCAGTTCAAATTAGGGCTGGGACTGGGGGCTCTCTAGGTAGGGCTAGGCTGTGGCACCCAGCAGCATGACCTGGAACTGGGGGCAGGCTGGTCGAACTGCACCCACTGGAGAATGCTGTGGTGAGATGGGCCATGTCAGATTGGGTCACAGCACCCACCAGCACACATGTAAGAACCAGGGTGGCGTTGTGAGCCCAGTAGGGGGCAGTGAGATTCCCTTGCTGGGCCATTGCTCCTGCTGTTAAGCATGAAAACGGTGACTGGGGCAAACAACTGCATGTGAGGTGCTTTAGAGTAGAGCCAGGATGGGCTAAGTGATTGTAACTACTAGTCCATGCATGAGGCAGAGTAAGTGTAGGCTGGTTGGGCTTTGCCGCAGGATCAGCCAACAAGTGCTGGGACTGGGGGCAGGTACTGTCAAACTAGACTACAGAACCACCTGGAAAGTGCAAGATCTAGGGCTGGGAGTAGAAACTGTGGCACCTTTCTGATGGGCTGCAGCTCCTACGGGTGAGCATGAGAACCTGGGCTGGGGGTGGACTTGGTTGGATAGGCAGTAGCACCCACCAGCATATGTGTGGGCTGGATGGTGGGATTGGTTGGCCTGGCTAAGCTGTAGCATCCATGGTGTGTACAAAAGCTGAACAGGATGTGGGACAGATCAGACAAGTCTGCTGCACATACCATCACGTGCAGGAACCAGGACTGGGTATGGGCCTGGTAAGGTTATTGGGGGTTTCCATGAATGGGCTACAGTTTCCACTGGTGTATTTGAGGGCTGAATGTGCAGTTGGCAGAGTTAGGCTGGGTCACAGTATTCATTGGTTTGTATGAGATGGGGCTGGAGACAGAACTGACCAAGCAACTGCAACCACTAGTGTGTGGGGGGCTGATGTGGGTGAAGGACTGAGTCGAACCTTGTATTGGCTTAACACACACAGGAGTCACATTTGGGGTCATCTCAGATGAGGTTTCTTTGAGGATTCCCCCAACTGAACTGCTAGACTCAGAACTTGAACCATGGGGAATATTGCAGGATCTGTGGTCTGACTGTGGAGTGTGTGTGTCAGAACTGGGCCTCCTTGATTGTTGAAGACAATGCAGTGGACAGTATGCCCAGATGCACAAGGGGATATGGGGCCTGTAGATGACATCTAGTACCATAGAAGATGGAGAGCAGAATCAATCGGACAACTCTCCCAGCCAAGTGTTGGTAGTTAGTATCTGGGTGAATGGAGACTAAGGTGGACTGTGTCAGCCAATGCACCTGGGAAGGACTTCCTCAGCCTTAGAACAATGAAATCAAGAGCATCTGACTATTAAACCCACTTGGGCAAAACCCGTGCAGCATGCTCCACATCAGGGACCCTGGGATGACATTAGGTGGCCATTTCCTATCCCTGGGTACTAAAGCGTTTAGGATGCTGGGTGTGGCTTCTTCCTTTATCTCCCCTTTTCCCCAGACACAGGAAGAAGAAAAAGAAAATTGGAAACAATGGTCTCATCTACTTTTCTCTATTCCTCAACTCTTCCCACTCTAATCAGTGGTCTATGTAGGCATGCATCCTTCTCAACTATATAAACATCATCAAAAATAAAATAAAAAGTCCTCAATTACTTCAATGAAGGACCATAACATATAAAGCTCTTATAGGGCTAAAAAGGTTCCATTTAGCTAGGGTCATGTGAACTTTCCCAATCTCAGCTCACACTATGCTTTCTTCTGAGACCTCTGTCTAGACTCACAGACCCTTCTGTTTCACCTGCTAGCCTCAGATCCCCATCCACAAGGATTCTCTCCACCAACCCTGACTGACAAATTCCTATTCATTCCTCCAGAACCAAGCCTTTGCAAATACATCTTCATTACTTCTAATAAGTCCTCATGTCTTTTTTCTTCATTGAATTAATTACAATTTGTAATTAAATTTGTGCAACTGTTTGATTGTTTCTTTCTTCAAGTAGACATCGAACCCTATGAGGAAAGGAATCATTTCTCTTTTGTTCCCTGGTAGCCCACAGCTGGCGCAGCGCTGGGTTCAGTGCCCTTACTGTGTGGGCCTGTTCATTCACTCACCTTCCCTGTGTGGCCCTTCAGGTTGGAGATGTTCTCCAGGCTCGTGGTGGTAAAAATGTGGATCACATTTCCATTGACGGCGGCAAACAGGTGGCCTCCGTTACTGAAGCAGCACTACAGTGAGAGCAAGCAAGCATGACAGCAAGGGCAGGTCATGATCAAGGGTGGTGGCAGAGGGAAGGAACCCCAGAAATCCCATGGAACCTCATGTATAATTTTTCAAAATATGCACTATTCACAAACTTGTTGTAGATCTCTCATACGCATTGATTTCCAACTGTCTTGCACCACAACAACGGTTATCTCCTAATTCTATTTCCATGTCCTTTTTGGCATCCTTCCTGAGGACTGAGAACCGGAAGGCGTTTTCAGGTACTCTGACTATTCTCGAAGCTCACAGGAGCTGAGATGCTGACACTGCCTTGCCCACCGAGCATGAAGCGGCCTGGACAGCAGAGTACCTGTTCAACCTGCAGATTTACTGATTCAGAGTAGGGAGCAGAGTCCCGAGATCATGGTGTGTTCCTGCAGGTTGAGATCTCGAGTGTGATGTGATGGGCTGCTCATTGCCTCTCACTGGTGATGCTTATTTGCCGCCCTTAATCTCAATTTCATCTTCCTAGTGGTGACTCTGATTCTGAAATGACTTGTACTTACATATTTTTTAAAAAGATGTATTTATTTTATTTGGGAATCAGAGTTGCAGAGAGAAAAGGACAGAGATCTTCTATTTACTGGTTCAAGCCTCAAACAGCCGCAATAACCAGAGCTGGGCTGATCCAAAGCTGGGAACCAGGAGCTTCTTCTGGGTCGTCCACATGGCCGTAGGGGGTCAAGACTTTGAACCATCCTCTGCTGCTTTCCAAGGCCATTAGCAGGAGCCGGATCAGAAGTAGAGCAGCCAGGACTCAAACTGGTGCCCAGGCGCAGAATTAGTCTGCAGCACCATCACAGCAGCCCCATGACTTTTATTTTTCCATATCAGTCAATATTCCATAGCCACAGGGAGGATATTGTCACAGTGAGATCTCATAAGGTTTGGGTTTCCATAAAATACTTTGGTGGGTAAACGGTAATGGGAATAGGGGGCAGCATTGTGGTACAGTGGGTTAAGCTGCTGCTTATGACACCAGCACCCCAAATTAGAGTGTCAGTGCAAGTGCCAGCTGCTCTGCTTCTGATCTGGCTTCCTACTAAAGTGCTTAGGAAGTCAACGGATGATGACCCAGGCACTTGGGCCCCTCTCACCCACTTGGGAACCCTTGATGGGATTCCTGGATCCTGGTCCCAGACTGGCCCAGCCCTGGTTTTTGTGGCCATTTGCGAGAATCAACCAGTGGGCAGAAAAAAAAATCTCTTACTCTTCCTTTCTGTCACTCTGCCTTTCAAGTACAGAATGAATCGAAAGAAGGAAAGAAAGAAAGAAAGAAAGAAGGAAAGAAAGAAAGAAAGAAAGAAAGAAAGAAAGAAAATGCAAATAGAACTGGATATTTGATGAGTTTATAGGAGAAGAATTAGATTTTTTTTGTTTGTTTTGGAAACTACTAAAGTTTCCAAACTGCTACAGGTCCTCTGACCTACAGTGTGTTAATTCTTTTTATGAACTGGATGCTCATCCCCAGTGGTCCTTACCTCTTTGCATCCTCTAACAGAGTATTCTTTGAAAGAGCGGATATCATCAATGAGTAGGTTCATAAGGCGGAGTTTGTCAGCAAACCCTACTACAACGTAGTGCCCAGATGGGTGAAGGCTGATAGAATAAGCTTCTTCTTGGTATTCCTTAAACAGTTCTAGGGTGCTGTGAAGAAGATCAACTCTTCAGTTACGAGCCCAGCCCATTGTATCCTCTGAGTCCTCTGCTGTATCTGGTATATATTGCTGCCATAGCATTTGGATACTTTATTGCTTGCAATGCTTGATTTCTCTGTTTTCTAGATGCTGTTTACTTAACGATAATGTCCAACACTGAGTATGAGAACCAGTGCTGTTCAATGATGGCAGAGACCCAGCTGTTGACATTCTAAAAACCACAAGTTGTGTACAGACATTTTTTTCCAGCAGCCCTTGAAACGGTACACAGGAATAAAACAAAAACCAGTGTGGGGCTGATAGACAGTGTTAGGGGCCAGGAGGACAAAATCACCAGGGAGCTAGAGGGGGCTGGAGTATTGACTGATGAGGAGGAATAAAAGGTCTGAGTTCCAAGGTGCAAAAACCATATTGGGGGGGCGGGGTTGAGAGGACAGGAGAGCCGGAAGGACGTGGGAGTTGATCTTTATGTCCTTAATATCTAGGACAGCGTCTGGCATGCAGAACGTATTTAAGAAGACCACAAAGTTATTTTCCAGCTCATACAAGATAAATCAAGTAGTAGACTGGCTGACTTGAATTTTAAAAATTTTATCATTCTTCTTCTTACTATTATTATTTGGAAGAGTTTGAGAGAGAGGAGAGACATACAGAGAGATCTTCCATCCACTGGTTCACTCCCTAAATGGCTGTAACAGCTGGAGATAGACTGATCTGAAGGCAGGGGCCAGGAGCTTCTTCCAGGTCACCCATGTGATAGTGGGGGACCCAAGGACTTGAGCCATCCTCTGCTGCTTTCCCAGTCCATTAGCAGAGAGCAAGATCAGAAAGTGGAGCAGCTGCAACCAAAACCTGTGCCCATATGGAATTTCGGCATTGTAGACAGAGGCTTAGCATATTATACTACGGCACTGGCCAGTGACTTGAAAAAGTACTTTTCTATTTATAGCTTCCAAGTAATTAAGTTATTTATTTATTTTAACGATAAAATAAAGAGAACATATTTTAGGTATTTTGAAGATGCAATTCTAATAACACAATGTTTTCCTTCCTCTTTCTGTTAACTTTTAAACCCCTTTAATTAAGGGCAGGCATCATGGTGTGGGAGGTTTAGCCACTGCTTAGGTTGTCAGCATCCTCTATAACCACATTGGTTCAAGTTTCAGTTATTTTGCTTCCAAATCAGCTTCTGTGGCTGGGAAAGCAACAGATTAATGATTCAAGTGGCTGAGTCCCTGCAACCCCTGTGAGAGACTCGGGTGGAATTCTGGGCTTTTGATGGGGCCTGGCCCAGGACTGGCTGTTGCAAGCATTTGGGGAGTGTTTTGATGGGGCCTGGCCCAGGACTGGCTGTAGCAAGCATTTGGGGAGTGAAGCAAAAGAGGGATGACCTCTCATCCCCTCTCTGACATGCTGCCTTTCAAATAATAATACAAAACAATTCACCAAATTTAACTGAACTCCTGTATCCTACAGCAGCAAAGTCTTTTATTCCTTACTTTGATTCATAATTCCAGATGCGAATGGAGCGGTCCAGAGAACAGGTGGCAATGAGGGGTTTGCGGATGCAGGTAGCTAGACCAGTGATGGATGCTGAGTGTAACGGATACATCAGATACTCAAAGTGAGCGGGCTCCCCCTAGAGAAATCATACAGAATGAATTTGAGCAGAGTCATCACAAGGCTGGCTTGTCCTCCAGCACTAATTAACAGCTGTTAATATTCATTAGCCTGGGGACACAGATACTAGGCTATGGAAAACTGTTTTTGCATTATGCATGTTTTCCTATGCCGCTATTCTTTTCATGACAGTAAAACATTTTATTCTTTGGCTAGCCTAGAAGTAAACTTAACCATTGCTCTACTGTGGGACCATTTAAGTGATTTCCACTTTTTCTTTAGAAGTAACCTAACACCCTTGCATCCTTTGTGTCTCGATTACTTCCTTAGCACACATTTCTGCAAGTGGCATACTGGGTAAAATGGTAGGAATCATTTTAAAGATCTTCATAGGTGATGTCCATTTTTTTCTCCAAAGAGACTGTACTAATTAGCACCAGCAGCGAATGACAGCTGGGCGAGTGACCTGAAATTGAGGGGCTCCAGAGCATACCTGAACTGGCAGAAGGCATGTACTTGAAAGATTAATTAAGGCTGTGCAAGCTGAAGAGCAGGAATACAAACGGATACAGAAAAGATGAAGAGAGTCTCAGATAAAGGATGAACCTCACGAAGAACATCAATTTCTGTATAAAGGGATCAGGAGAGGAAAAAGAGGAAGAACCCCCCAAAGTGCTGCAGTAAATATTGCCTGAAAACATTCTAAATTTGTTGAAAAAACACTACTGCATACTACATTTTACAGGAAGCTCAATAAACTCAAAGTAAGAAAAGCATAAAAGAGATTCACAAGTGTTTACATTATAGCAAAAACTATGAGAAAAAGAATCATGAGCTATCACTTTACTTCCACCAGGATGACTGTATTCATAATAGTCAAGAGACGTGAACAACTCAAAAGTCCAAAGTCAGTTTTCAGACAGACAAATGTTTAATATATTCATACAATGGGATGTTTGGCTAGAAAAAGGAATGAAGTGCAGGCATATGCTCCAATATGGCTGAATCTTGAAATCATACACATATTTGCTGTACGATTCCATTTATGTGAAATGTCCAGAAAAGGCAAATCTATGGAGACATAAGGAAGATGAGCCGTTGCCTAGGGCTGGGGCAGGTGGGTGCACTGGAGAAGAGAGAGAAGAGCTAAAGAGTATGTGTTGGGTTTTTTTTTAATGACAAAAATATTCTAAAAATGAATCTGGTAATGGCTATGCGCCACTGCAAATGTACTAAAAACTCATTAAGTTATATACCATTGATACATAAATTGTATAACTCATAATCATAAAATTGTAACTCAATAAAGCTATTATTACTATGAATGTATTAAAACTCATTAAGTTGTACACTGCTAATATATAAGTTGTATAACTCATAAAATTATAAAATTGTAACTGAATCAAGCTATTAAACTAGACCATGAATGCAAAACACACTGAGATTCTACCATGATTGTAGGCGGATTCCTTTCCCTGTTGTTCTGCCAGCTATTGTCTTCATCTTCTGAATCCAAGCTTTTAGGTACATGCAAACTTAAATCACAGTATCTCATTGTTAAAGTGACCCTGAAGTACAAAGTGATCTTTGCTTTAATGTTTTTGGTTGTGACCTCTGCAATGTGTTTGCTATTCCAAAACAAACAAAAGCAGCAATAAGCTTTTTGTGCGCATGTCTTTGTGCACACAAATGAAGCAGTAGCTTAAATGCCTCAAAGTGTAATTGAATTGCAGGATTTAAATTCAGTAAGACAATGCCAGTGTGACCCCAAAGAGGCTGCAGCAAGCACAGCCTCGCTGAGTGCCTAGTACATCTGCACGAACACCTTAGAGTTTCTTTTGCTCTGTTAGGAAGCAGGTGAAGTATCTCACCCCTAGCTAATCTTTCTCAAAATTGACCCAGTGGGTGACCAGCCCTGTAGCAGGTGCACAGGCCAGGTGTGGGAGGAGGTGCTGCTGGAGCAAACTCACCTTGCTGATCTCTGTCAGAGACATGGTGATGCTGTAGAGTTGGTTCTTGCTAGTGCTGGCGACCAGGGTCTCCTCCGAGGGGCTGAAGCTCATGCAGAGAATGTCCTGTTTATCAGACTGACTCGGGTCGTTGCTCTGTGGGTCCATAGGGATCTGGCCGAGATGTAAAGCAGCATCAGTACTGCCCCTGCAGCATCGGTGTGGCTAAAGGCTTTCGGGGTTTTCAGCTGGCTTACAGACCCTTAGACCAAGGTGCTTCCAGGAGCCTCCGCAGGTGTGGAGAAGGCAGAGCCTGTCACCTCTGTGAGTTCTTAACACTACCATATGTCCTCCACAAAGTGACAAGTGTCCAAATGATAGGACAACAGCAAATGTGACAATGACTAATGTATACATCTCAATTAGAGATCTCCCAAACTCAAAATGAGCATTTAAACCCCACTCTCAGGGTGGGCATCTGTTCCTGTGTGAGATGTCCACATCTCATATTACAATGCTGGTTCGAGTCCTGGCTATTCCGCTTCTGATCCAGTTCCTGCTAACCCACTCCCCAGAAAGGAGCAGATGAGGCTCAAGTAGCTGAATCCCTGTGGGGCACCTGGATTGAGTTATTGGCTCCAGGCTTTACCCTGGCCCTGCCCTGGTTGCTGTAAGCATCTGAGGAAAAAAACAATGGATGGAAGATCTTGCATGTGTTCTCCCTCCCCTTCTATTTCTAATGAAATGAAAAAAATAATAATAATTTAAAAATCGACCTATCTCGGGCTCGGCGACGTGGCCTAGTGGCTAAGGTCCTCGCCTTGATCCCATATGGCCGCTGGTTCTAATCCCGGCAGCTCCACTTCCTATCTATCTCTCCTCCTCTCAGTATATCTGACTTTGTAATAAAAATAAAATAAATCTTAAAAAAAAAAAATCGACCTATCTCATTGCTGCCTACCTGTTGGAAGCTTCGGGCACAGGTCACCTTGCCCTGGGATATAAAAGCACATTGCAGGCCAGCAGAGGGCTCTGTGACAGCCATTCACCCATGTGGGGTGGGCGACAGGGCAGAGGAAAGAGAAGGGGTCTTCTAGCTCCTCCCAGCAGTTCCTGTTTCAATAACGTTTCATAGTGTTCTCAAGCAGATGTTATACAATTATATTTTCTTGGGGCCAGTGCTGTGGCTCACTGGCTGATCCTCCACCTCCAAGTACCATCATCCCGTTGGTGGGCTGGATGTGGGTAGTCCTGAGATGCACCCATGGCTGTCAGGTCTGCCACACTGGGCAGAGTGGGCACCCTCAGACCACAGACCTTGTCCATTCTGACTGCAGAGTGCCATGCATATAGTCATTGTCTCCAGAAACATGAACTGCTATGGGAAGAGACCATGTCTGACTTCTATCTCAGGCGCCAAGCATGGGTTCTGTGCCACGGAAGGTACATGATGGACGCATGGTGAATGAGTGGGTGAATGAACCATCACTACTTCTCAGTATCTTCTGCTGGATTCCCTTCCTGTATCAGGGGCTGAATTAGGAAATTCAAGTCTTATACTCGGGCCTTTTCCACCTAATCAGTGATTTTGATCTTTCAGTGATTTTAATTAATATGAATATTCCAAGGAAAACAATGCCAAGTAGCAATAATTATAATGATAAACACTCAAAATAATAAAAATCAAACATTAGCTATGCAGCAGCCACACGCTAGGCACTCTGTGTGTGTGTGTGTGTGTGTGTGTGTGTACTGATCCCATTCCTAAACCAGAAATCCCCATCAAGTACTGCACCTGAGCTGGGTCTCTGCAAAAAGGTCCACTTTTCACCATTCTTTTTCTTTTTCTGTTTTTAAAGATTTGTTTATTTATTTGAAAGGCACAGTTCTAGGAGACAGAGGGAAAGATCTTGCATCTACCAGTTTACTCCTGAAATGACCACAACTGCTAGAGTTAGCCCAGGCTGAAGCCAGGAGCTTCATCCGGGTCTCCCAGGCAGGTGCAGGGACCTGAGAATTTGGGCCATTTTTTCACTGCCATCCCAGGTGTATCAGCAGAGTTGGATGGGAACTGGAACATCCATGACTCAAACTGACAATCATATGGGATGCTGCTATCACACGGAGCAGCTTACCCTGAGGTGGCACAACTCCGGCTAGCTTTTTGGTTGAGCTCTAAGCATCCACCACACCTAAGCCTTTGCACTACATTTAAACACCATGAGCTCCCAGCATCTACCACGGAGCTTGGCATTTGATAAATAATAAATATTTGGTAAATGAATAAACAAACAAAAGAATGAATTCTTTTGTGAGCAAAGTAAAGTGACATCGCTTCTGTCCTTTTCCCTTGGGTCCCACCTACTGCTCTTACCACCTTCCTATGTCTGGTCCCTTCCCCAGACATCAGCCTCAATTGCTGGGCATCACCTCTAAGTATTCCTTGCTTCTGACCTCCCATATCCACTCAGGGAAAGTCCTAGAGACTGAACCTCCACAAAGGCACTCCACCTTCCCCATATCCCTACCTGATCTTAGCCTTTATTTGCTTTCGGCTTCATTAAAAAGACTCTCTTCACCAGTTCCTAACAGCAGCATCATAATTTCTAATCATTCTCTGAGCAGCAAGTGGCCAAGCCCTGCCCTTGGTGGGGGAACTGGGCTGACCTTCACCCTGTTGCTAACAGGAAGATGGGTTATTTGTTCAAGGTACTGTTAGGTCCAGCCCCTTAACCCCAGTCTGGCTCACCTGCTGTTTCTATCCATGTCAAGCCCATTACCCCCAGAATCACCTCTGCTAACTACAGGGCGAAGGTTCCTTCTCTTGTATTTTTGCCTTTCTACTCAAAAACCTTGCAGGTTGCCTGTTAATTCCACACACAGCCCTTGAGCTGGCCCCCAAGATCTTTCACGAGCCCCAGCTCTCTTCTTCCGCTTTCAGGTGACTTTAGTCCCTGTCCACTGGGGAACAGAACATTTCCCAAACATACCACCTGTTACCCCTCAGTGGTGACAATGCTTAAGCTGTTCCCTCCATTGTGAGTTCCTAATTGTTTTATTTTTAATTTTTTAAAAAGATTTATTTATATTTCTTGGAAAGGCAGATTTACAGAGAGGACAGAGAAAAAGAACTTTCATCTGCTGGTTCATTTCATCTGCTGATTCAAATGCCCACAGCAGCTGGAGCTGAGCCGATCCAAAGGCAGGAGCCAGGATCTTCTTCTGGGTCTCCCACATGGCTACAGGGTCCCAAGGCTGTGAGCCATCCTCCTCTGTATTCCCAGGCCACAAGCAGGGAGCTGGGTGGGAAGTGGAGTAGCTAGGATACAAACTGGTGCCCTATGCGATCCCAGTGAATGCAAGGTGAGGATTTAGCCACTGGGCCATCGTGCCAGGCCCCTTAATTGGTTTCTTGCTGCCTCATGTTCTCAGCCTTCCATGATTCTCCCTTAAACACTGTTATCAAACACAGGGAAGCCTTCCTGCTCCTTCCTAAGCAGATCCTCCCACCCCGCCCCACCGCCTCTATACCACCCTGTGGATCTCTGTTCCACACCCATTTGCTGAAGGCTGACTGTGTGCCAAGAGGTCTGTTGGCCACTAAACATGCACACAGGTCATAACAGGGAGGCTGTGGAAACTCTAAAGTTCAAGAGGAAACACAATTTGTCTAAGTTCTCTCCCAGGATTCAGACTCAGATCTTCCTCCTTTAAACTCCAAATGTGAGGTCAGAGTTGAGGCGCAGTGGGTTAAGCTATGGCTCACAATGTTGGCATCTCACACTGTAATGTCAGTTTGAGAACCAGCTGTTCTGCTTCCCATCCAGCTCCCTGCTGCTGCAGCCTAGAAAGGCAGGAGGTGATGGACCAAGTGCTTGAGTTCCTGCTGCTCACATGGGAGACCCAGATGGAGTTCCTGGTCCCTGGCTTCAGCCTGGCATGACTCAGCTGTTAGGGAGTGAACCAGCATATGCTTCTCTCTCATGCTCTTTTTTTTTTTTTAAAGATTTATTTTATTTTTTTTTTATTACAAAGTCAGACATACTGAGAGGAGGAGAGACAGAGAGGAATTGGAGCTGCCAGGACTAGAACCAGCGGCCACATGGGATCAAGGCGAGGACCTTAGCCACCAGGTCACGCCGCCAAGCCCTCCCATGCTCTTTTAAATAGGTAACTCTTCAAAGGAAAAAAGAAAGAAAACCTACATCCTAATACCTCCCTCAGGAGGGACCCCACAAGTCACCACCCGTGTGCAGCCCTCTGCCCCACTGCAGTGTCTTGCCACAACACTTGCTGCTAGACAGCCAACGACGTAGGGGCCACCCTGGTTGGACATCTTTTCTCTCTTCCCTCCTTACCCGGATTTCCCTGCTCTCCCGGTAGAAATCCTTCTCTTCTATCTTCTCAAATAGCAGAACTCTCCCTGGCCCAGCAGAGCAGGCAAAGCCCTTGGAGTAGGTGGCAATGGCAAACACCTGGGGCATGGTGAGCTGGCTGTAGTTGCTGGCTGTCTTGACCTGCTCATAGGATGGGACTGGGGAACTGGCAGGCGGGAAGTCGATCAGGCTGCAGAAGGAAAACAGCATCCATGGCTTCCAGAGCCAATTTCAAGGAGCAAGATGGAGGGCTGCCCCTGGGTGGATTTGAGAAACTACTTAGTGATCCTCACTCCTACAGCCAGTTGCTGTCCTTAGGCCTGCAGGTGCCACCATTGAGAAGAGGAGCCTGGGAGGCTACTCATTCACGTACAAGGGTCACACCCTGCGTGGCCGTGGCAATGGCGGCCATGATCATAAGTGTTGTCACGTTGCTGGAGGATGGTTATCCTCACTGAACTTGAAGAGATGGTTCCGAGTGGTTTTACCAACATCACACAACCACCAAGTAGCAGGGCTGAGATCTGAATCCAGGTCTCTGTTTTCTTTTGTTTACATGTTGAATTTTTGTATTTATTTCTAAATATTTATTTGGCGTTTGACTGTTCACAGCTCTGGAAAATAATGGTCAATAAGCCTCTTCAGAAGCTTACAGTCCAAGGGCAGGTATGCTATAGGGCATAGCTGAGTGCAAAGGTGGACAGCTGGTCAGCAGGTAACAGGGATGCAATAGGTGTACGTTTCTGAGATGAGCTCGGGCTATGAGCTGGGACCCACAGGATGGGGTGGGAGCCATGGGGAACAGCAAGCACCTGGCCAAGCCTGGAAGCAAGATGGTACACAGAGTGCATGCAGGGACAGAGGTGAGAGCAGATGTTCCTTGTAGAAAGACGGGTGAGAGCAGCAGGCATGTGTGGGTTAAGCTAAAACAGGGGACCTGTATTCTGGGACCACTATTCAGCATGAACCAGAGGGCACAGGGACTATATAATCACAACCCAAAAGGGAATATAGGGGAACATAGCAAAGAATGCACAACTGGGAAGTTACTGAGGAAGGATCTGTGGGATGCCATTGGGTGGAGGGCCCAGGGTGTAGGGTCAGCTAGACCTGGGTTCGACTACCGAGTCCTCTGTAAAAACAGCACTGTGATCTTGGGTGAGTCGCTTAACCTCTGAGTTTGTTTCTTTGTCTATAAAACAGACCTAGATCCCTGGTACTCAGCAAGACGCCCTGTTTGGTGTACAACCTATATAATCAACAAAGTAGCTGCGCCAGCTACTAGAAAACATTGTTTTGAAAACCTATAATTTTCGAAGATCAGTCCTATTACAATGGTTACGAGCCTGGATCTTAAAAATTAAAAGACTCGCATCCAGGCTAAGGTCCTACCAAGGCTGTGCTCGAATATGGAGGAATAATAGAGAGGAAGAGGGAAACTGAACACACAGCAGACAGAAGGGTGGTGAGTGGGTTTTTTTTTTTTTTTTCCAAACATAGCTTTCTGGATAAAGCTGTTAGTACAGTGAGTGTGTGGGGGCCAGCACAGGGTGGTACCCTTACCTCTCTGATTCCTGAATGATGTCTAGGTTCTTCGAGCCACTGGTGGTCTCCTTCACCATTATATTTGTCTCCCAGCGCAGATCTCCGGATTCAAAGAGGAAGAGCTTGCCCATGTCGGTGCCAACAATAATCCTGTCCTCAGACACCCAGGCGTGGGCTAGATAGTTTTGTGGTTCTCCTCTCTGAAAATTGGTCTGCTTTAGAGTTCCTTCAGCAAAACGGAGCAGCTTAAATATCCCACTTCCAGTGACACAAACCTGTGTGTTATCCTGGGGATTGAAGCTCACCTGTAAGACGTGAATGAATAAACAAACAAACAAAAAAAGATTAATCTTGATGGAATGTTTTCCCACTCTACTCATAAACATTTATTTCAAGTGGCTCACAAATCCCTTTAGAGATTATAAGAGCATATAATTTTATACCACATTTAATAAGGACACACACCTATAACCACTGTATTTAGTTAGCTTATCCCTACAGCAAATATGTGGGCAAAGCTATTTATCAAAGAAGGAAGTAGCTTATTTTGGCTCATGGTTTAGGAGGCTCATGGTCCAATAGTGTTCATGTCCTCCTGGCTTGAGAGACCGTGATGGCAGGGCGTGTGCAGAGAAAGGATCCATGGTAAGCCAGCAAGAGAGAAGGATGAGTCTTGACTTGGGGGAGTATAACCAAACCTCTTGCAACAACTATTTTCCAAGAGCATGGCCCCAAACACCCAAGGACTTCCCATCACCTCCTAATTATGTTTCCTCCCTCATAGCATCATCCATTTCTGACTCTGGAAATTAGCTATCCATGTGAGTTTGGGGGCCAATATCCTGTTCAGACCACAGCGGGCTTCCCAGTCTTAAAAGGGGAAATCTTACAGATTTCTGCCAAAAATCACAGAATGAACAGGTTTCTGTTCTAAGAAAATTCACAAAAAATTCAGCTACAGAAGCAAACAGAAAACAGAGGGCTGGCAGGTTTACACAGTCCTGTATAATCGAAGGAAACCACAGGTCAGAGGTACCATGTGCTCTTGCATCAAATGAGCTGCTTCAGCCTCCAACCTTATCCCAGTGTACAGTGAGGGCCAGGCAACCTGCTGTCCCCTACAAGGGGGCGCTGTGGCTTTTTCATCCACATATTTCCACTGCTGACCTCACAATAGGCATCCTGTAAAGTGGTTGTTCAATCTACTTCGGAGGAGGTACTCTCTGTTTCCAATGAGGTTGCTTCATTCACTTTGTCATGGCCTGGGTAGAACAGCCTTTCATTTCCATCGGATTTCTGTGATCACCTTCTGATTGCTTAAGAGGTGATCCTGATCACCAGGAAGGGAATTCACAGGACCATTGACGTGTGTTCTGGTTCAGATGTACTTGTTTCCCTGTCAACCTTACAGGAGCTGAAGACTGAGTTTGTGCCTGCAGCACGGATTAACTAGGTTCTCTGAATGTGAACAGAACTGGGTGGCTGGACACGCAGAACCGAGTACTAGATCCTAGCCTGGGGTGACTCTACCATGAGAAAGCCTCCCTTAGACCTCCTGCCGAAGCAGTCCAACAGAAGTCTTCATGTTGCCCTCAAACCACAATAGGAAATGCTTCTTCCCATAATAATTACAACTTCATCAATATCTTCCTGAAGACCTGGCATTTTACACTACATTCCTGGAACCTTCCCACTGCCCAGAAATACCTCTGGAAAGAGGCCAGGGCTAGACAAAGAGAGAGAGAGAGAGAGAGAGCGAGCAAGCGTTATTCATCTACCTCTGGGTCCACCCTGTGATCCCAAAACACTTGTGGGTCACAGGAAAGAGGTTAGAATGAATCAGGGAATTCCTGGCTCTGCGCATTGCCTCTTGGAACTTGGGCGAGCTACTGTATCTCTTGGAGCCCCAGTTCCCTCTTCCGTGAAATGGGATAATAATAATCAACACTTTACGTGGTTAATCAACACTTTATGTGGTTACTGCAAGAGTAACTGCTAAAATGCAAGTAATAAATTAATGGGACCCAGATGAAGGTCAATAAAAGACAGCTCCTGCCAACTTTTCATACTTGGCATGGATGTTTGGTTAAGAGGTACCTGATAGATGGGGTTGTTCTGAACGTCGGTTCTAACAATGGCCATGACTTTCTGCTTTCCCCACAGCCAATAGACAAGGTTCGACTCTGGAGGTGATGTCTGAGTCAGTAGGTATTTGGAGTCTGGGGAAAAAGCCATACTAGTAAACTTCTGAACCGGGAAATCAAAATTGTTAAGGACTTTGCGTTTCCGGCAGGGGATGGATGATAGTTCATAAATGGTGACGGTGGGCTTTTCTTGCACAGTTTCGGAGATGGCCAGGTATCGCCGGTTCGGACTGATGGCCAAGGCCAGCATGCCTTGGCTCTTGTCTGAGCCTGCAAACAACAGGTGAAAGGGGATTATGAGGGTCGATCAGGCTAGCACTACATTCAACATGAGCCTGGTGCCACAAAGAAAGGCACACAGGTGGTACATATCAGTTCATGGCAGTGTCTTGGCATGATGATGACCAGGATGGGTAATCCCTGGAGGCTGAGGTGGGAGGAGGCAGGAAAGCCTGAGTCAAGCGTGGATGCTGTAACAGGTACAGCACAGTGGGAGAATCACATGGTAGGCAATGGTGCTGCCCATGTCAGGTGGCTCTCTGATCTTGCCTGGAGCGGGCAATAACAGCCCCTCCGAGAGGCCTTTTTGCTATGACTGGCCAACTGCCCACATGCTTCTTCTGTTCCTTGTGAACTTTCCTCAGGTAGGTGATTTGTAGGACAATGGGCAAGTCTTGGCCAGGAGAAGGAGACAGAGGGCTGCTGCAATGGTTGTATGAAGCCTGTGGTCTCCTGCAAACCGAGAACAGAAGCCCTCGGTGCCCTCTTTTCTGGGATATACAGGTGTTGTCTGGAGACAAGGCAGTTTTTGTCATCCATTAAGTAGAGCCTGGGGCAAGGATGGAAGTGCAATCGGGATGCTGTTGATTCTGGTGCTCCCTGGGCACTTTGGCTTTTATGGACCCCATTACTCATTATTAAAATTGATTGGTTGGTTTAAAAGGTAAAGAAAAAAAAGAAAGGGAGGGAGTGAGAGGCAGGGGCACTGGGACTGCAGAGGGGAGGAGTGGAGAGTAGGGACCATTTGGTAATAAGTGAGGAAGAGGAATGACTCTTAAAATAGAATGCAGGCTGGGGAAGTTAGGAGCAAAAGTGAAGATCACACCCATTGTCTTTTGGTTAAAATGACTCATCCAGGGGTTGAGGTAGTAGGCATGCCAGCATCCCACAGGAGCAAAGGTTAAGTCCAGGGTGCTCCACTTCCAACCCAGCTCCCTGCTAAGGCACCAGGGAAGGCAACAGATGACTCAAGTACTGGGGCCACTGCTACCCATGTGGGAGACCTTGATGGAGCAATGGACTTCTGATTTCAGCTTGGGTGTTGTATCTGGATAGTGAATCAGTGGATGGAAGATCTCTGTCTCTGTAACTCTGCCTTTCAAATAAATACATAAACCTTTAAAAAAATAACCCATCTGTCCAGTGCAATGGCCCAATTGGTTAATCTTTCACCTTCAAGCACAGGTAACCTGTATGGGTCTCAGTTCATGTTCTGTCTGCCCCACTTCCCATCCAGCTCCTTGTTGTGTCCTGGGAGAGCAGTGGAAGATACACATGGGAGAACCAGGAGAGGCTCTGGCTCCCAGCTTGGGATCGGCTCAGTCCCGGCTATTGAGGCCATTTGGGGGAGTGAACCAAAGGATGAAAGATCTTTCTCTCTGTAAATCTTTCCAATAAAAATAAATAAATCTGGGCCCAGCGGCGTGGCCTAGTGGCTAACGTCCTCGGCTTGAACGTCCCGGGATCCCATATGGGAGCCGGTTCTAATCCCGGCAGCTCCACTTCCCATCCAGCTCCCTGCTTGTGGCCTGGGAAAGCAGTCCAGGACGGCCCAATGCATTGGGACCCTGCACCCATGTGGGAGACCTGAAAGACGTTCCTGGTTCATGGCTTCAGATTGGCACAGAACCAGCCACTACGCTCACTTGGGGAGTGAATCATCGGATGGAAGATCTTCCTCTCTGTCTCTCCTCCTCTCTGTATATCTGACTTTGTAATAAAAATAAATAAATCTTTAAAAAAATCCTAAAAAAGAATTTGCTAATAAAAATAAACTTTAAAAATTATTCAGCTCGCTCAAAGGTGTCAATTTTGTGTATTTGCTTCTAATATGATTTGATTTGTTCTAAAAAGATTTATTTGAAATGTAGAAAAAGAGAGAAAGAGAGACAGACTTCTTCCATTTCTTCTGTCTTCTAGTTCACTTCCCAGGTGCCCACAACTGCCACAACTGGGTCCGCCTGAAGCCAGGTGCCAGGAATTCCACTTGACCTCTCATGTGGGAGGCAGGAACTCCACACTTGTCCATCTTCTGTTGCCTCTCAGGCACGTTAGCAAGAGACTGGATTCTGATCCTGGCGGCCCTGTTTCCCATCCAGCTCCCCGTCTGTGGCCTGGAAAAGCAGTCCAGGAGGGCCCAAAGTGAGGCATGGTTGAACCAGGGACTCTTATATGGGATGTTAGCCTCCTAAGCAGGGAATCAACTTGTGCCATAGGGCCCTCCCCAGTTTGATTTGAGAATTTTCTCATTTATTATTATTGTTTTTTGTTTGCAAAGCAGAGAGACCCAGACTTCTATCCTCTGGCTCACTCCCTAAATGCCTGCAGGAGCTGGGAACCCAGAACTCAGTCTGAGTGTCCTACACGGATGACAGATCCCCAAGTACTTAAGGCACCATGTGCTGCCTGGATGATGTACAGTAACAGGAAGTGAGATCACAAGCGCACGAGCTGGGATTCAGACCAGGCACTCTAATATGGGTTATGAGCCTCCCAAGGGAGCAACTCAACTGCATTGTCAACAGACTACCCTGTGGTTTAATTTCTTTTAAATAGAAGTCTTTACCTTGGGTTCACAACAGTGGAAGGCATAAAGTAAGGATCTAAATTGATTCCAATTTCCCAAATGCCTTGTTAGTTGTCCCAGAGCAATTACAAACACGACATTTATGACACTGAGAAGTTATATATTTACATTCATTCGATTTACTGAGGTTTCTGTACAAGGGACACAATGCTTTTTTGTAATCCTTCTTGTGCTTGGAAACCTGGCAAGATGATCATAAGGAAACAGGAGGAGGAAATGAAAATGATAAATTCTATTTTTTGGTATCTGGTGGGAAGGACATATGGCGAGACTTTCTGATAAAGATGTCTGGAGCTGGATGTGATTGTAGGGGTAGTGGGAGTGACTGACACAGGGAGGGAAAGGGTTCTCCAAAAAGATAAAACGGAGCATGGGCTTGCCTACAGGAGGCAAAGGAGAACGGCTGGTTGCTCCTCCTGTGCTCTGTGCCAAGCTGCTAACTAGCATGCCCTCCTTGCTGATGTGGTGTGAATGCACCTGTCTCCACAATGATGCTGAGGGCTCCTGTGAGGCACAGCCTGCAGCTTTCCTGCCCTCTCAAGCACCAGCTCAGTAGGTACTTCCCCTATGTTGATGGCGTTCTATGAAATGTTTTCTGTTTTACCCGGCTGATGGCTTTCTCTGTGAAGTCTTTTCTCCTCTCCCATGGATCTCCTCCAGCCTTCCTGGAAACTCCTTCAGAGCTTCTTGTGCTCATTCTCTGGTCTGCTTCTCTCTGTGAACATGCTCACTCCCTGGGGGACTCTCACCTTTTCATTTCTTCTTTATGCTGGTGACTTCCAAATGCTCATTTCCAGCCAGGACCTCTCCCGTTGGAGCCTAGACTGGGAAATCACACTGTTTACTTCTCCCCATGTGAACACCTACCTGGTAGGTGTCTCAGTCTCAACACATCCACAACCCAACTGTTTCTTTTTTTAGTCTTAGTCTTCTCCTATCAACAGTGACTCCATCCTTCTGGATGCCTGGCACAAAAGCCTGCTCCTTTTTCTTATCTACTCCATACTGGTCTACAGAGAAATCCTGCCTTCAACAGAAAGCCAGGCTTTTATTTCATCTCTCTTTACTGCCCATCCAAACCTTGCTCTCAGCACCCTTTTCCCTCACCTGGATTACAGCAAGTACTGCTCCCCACTTCCTCCTTTAGCTCTCCTCAAGTTTATTCTCTGCACAGTAGCCAGCAGATCCTCATCATGTCCCTGTGCTCAACACCTGAATGGCTTCTCATTTCACTTACAGTAAACTGGACAGTCCTAGATGCTGCTGCTCCCTATTATTTCTTTGGGCCATCTTCTGCTGTTTTCCTAGGCACATTAGCAGGGAGCTGGACTGGAAATGGAGCAGCCAAGACTCGAACCAGCGCTTGTATTGGAACACCAGCAAGGAAGGTGGTGGTTGAATTTGCTGCACCACAATGCCAGTCTCTCACAGGATGTTCTTAAGAAAATTTTGTTGAGTGAACAAATGAGTATGTCTTAACCTCATCCTGACTCTGGGCCGAGCAAGCAAGGCACGGTCTCCATTGCATGTGTGAGGAGAGTGAGCCTCTATTAAGCTCATAAAATGGAGAGCTAGATCAAATTTAGATCTCATGATTTCATGATCATCATATTCTTTAATTCAGCTCTTTCAGATGCCACCCTCTGTGTCCAGGATCTGGAATTCTCTGTCCAAATGGTACAGAGTCTGGTAACAAACTCAGCACCAGCTTGTTCCAATAGGTCTGTATCTACCTTTGGCCTAGGCCTGAAGGTTGGTCAAAAGGTATTTGTTTATTGAGCATGTGAGTGGAACTGGAATCTATGGATGGGGAGGAGCTGCACGCATGCAGGCATGTGATGGAGTTCCCTGCATAAGGAAAATGGTCCAGGAAGAAAAGTGTGAGACCATGGGCACAACTGGACCAGGATCTTATTGGATCCATTAAGCAGCAGGTCAGATACAGCTGAAGAGACAATCCGAGAACTGAGATGAAGGTAAAGGAATGACCTGGGATGCAACAGAGAGGCTAAGAGTTGGAAAAATCAAGTAAGTAAAACACATGGAGGAGCGAAGATGGAATTGAGCTGGTGAGGAGTTTCAGGTGACAACAAAAAAGATTCTATATTTCAAGTAACAATTACTAAACATTTCCTAGAATCATTGAGCAACATTTTCTAGGATCACTGAATCCCAAAGAATGCTTAGGAGGATAGAAACAGAAAAAAACCCCACCTTCTGTGACCACCTCATTGACATTTCAATTTTGGTTTATACACAACATATAACATACATAACATAACATGTTATACATAACATCATATCATCTTAAATTAAGGCAAACATGGTATTTAACCTTTTGGGATTGGCTCATTTCATGGTGGGAGGGTTTGGGGAGGGGTGGGGAGAATCCAAGCACCTATGAAACTGTGTCACATAATACAATGTAATTAATGAATTAAAAAGAAAAAACCCCACATATTCATAAATGTGTGTCTAAAAATAGACAGAATTCTTAAAATAATTGAGAAAAAAAGAAGACCAGAAGACTTCAATGGCTAATATCTTAACATGGTGACAAAAGACAAGGCAAAGCAAGCAAACCATAGAATATGATCTATAATGTGATGATAAACATTGTATACTTGGGCAAGTTATCTTTTTAAAATGAGAAGGAATAAGGCCATTTTCAGACAAACTACAACAGAGAGCATTTACCATTAACACACTATTACTAAATGCAGAGGAAAAATGACCTCAGCTGGAACAATTGATTTGTAAAGAGTAATGGCAGGCAAAGGGTTTAGTCAAGATGAGATCAAATACAAACAAATGAAAACACATATAATTAGGACCCAGTGCAGTGGCCTAGCAGCTAAAGTCCTTGCCTTGGACACGTCAGGATCCCATATGGGTGCCAGGTCTAATCCCAGCAGTCCTGCTTTCCATCCAGCTCCCTGCTTGTGACCTGGGAAAGCAGCTGAGGATGGTCCAAATTCTTGGGACCCTGTACCTGCGCGTGGGAGACCCGAAGAGGCCCTGGCTCCCGGCTTCGGATCAGCTCAGCTCCAGCCATTGTGGTCACTTGGGGAGTGAATCATCAGACGGAAGATCTTCCTCTCTGTCTCTCCTCCTCTCTATATATATCTGACTTTGCAATAAAAATAAATAAATCTTAAAAAAAAAGAAAATAGATGTAATAAAATCCAGTATATATTTGGGGGGGTGCAGCATAGCAAATCACAAAGGAAAGGAATTGCTTAGCCTGGTAAGTACATTGAGCAACAACCACAGGGAACATCCTTCCCTTTGAGATCAGAAACACAAGAGGCGCTGCTCATTTTCCTTGTCCCTGGAGGTATTCACCAGTACATCAACACAAGAAAGAAGCAATAACACTATCATTATTTATACATGATGTGGCAGTCTGTGTCAAAAACTCCACAGAATCTCCCGAAAAGTAATCAGAATTAATAGCAGCTTAGCAAATATGTTGGATGTAAAAATCAAAAAATAAAATTCCACTGCATTCAATACGGTTTATTCCAACAGAATATTACACGTTGTTTTTTATAAACTTGACCTTATCAACAGTAAAATATTCTGTCCATCAAAAGACTCCACATGGACATGAATATATGTTAATTAAAACCAATTTTAAAATAGTGCTAAATTAAAAAATAAAACAGAGACAGAAAAATCAAGGCCGAAAGTACTAGGCTAAGTTATTTGCAACTCACAAATGTGACAAATGTTGGTATATAGAATATTTAAAGTGTGCCCCAAGAATTCATAAGGAAATTAATAACTTCTGCCACCAAACAGAAAAACAAGACTTACAAAAGGCAGTTAACATAGGTCTACATAGAAGTCCATAAACATGTAAAAATATATTTTCTCATTAGTAATACAGAAATACAATTTAAAGCACCATGTCTTTTCTCAGCTCCTAGATTAGCAATGTATCAGGAAATTGTATGGCAGTAGGGGACGGTGGGCTTGTGCTAGAATGGAGACCTTTCTGTACTTCTGGCAGGAGTGTGTGGTGGCTGTGCATCCCAGGGCACCTGGGCACATGTGGACACACATACAAGAATGAGTAGAAACGAATACAGGTAAGTGTGCAGTAGTATGGTTCATGACGACAAAAGGCATTTCAGAAATGTCCTCCACCATTAGAACGATGATAAACTATTCAGGGCATTACACTCATGCGATGGAGCACGATACAACAACAGACTGAACTCAGCTTTATGATTCAAGATGTATGAATGTCAGGGCTGGCATTGTGAGTCTGTGATAGTGGACTCCCACGTGGGCCCTGGTTTGTGTCTTAGATGCTCTACTTCTGACCCAGCTTCCTGCGAATGTTCTGGCCCAAGTGTTTGAGAGACCTGGAAGAAGTTCCTGGCTCCTGGCTTTGCATAGGCCCAGCCCTGGCCATTGCAGCCTTTTGGGGAGTGAACCAGCGGTAGATCTCTCTTTCTCTCTGTCTCTGTTAACTCAGCCTTTCAAATATAGAAACAACTCTTAAAAAACAAAACAAAACAAAACCAAAAAAATCACCAGACTTCACTGTAGCGATGGCTTAATGACTAAATCCTCACTCTGCGTGTGCTGGGATCCCATGTCAGTGCTGCTTCGTGTCCTGGGGCACTCCACTGCTGACATAAAACCACACTGAAGATGCATGAAAAAAGATTCTTCATATTCTTGTGAAATTACAATAAAAATGTATTTTAAAGTTAGCACTATTTTATATGCTGGGTGTGGTCGACCATGATTAAACGATGCAAGCCGACATTCACAATACTGTCCCTCCACATTCACAGAGCTGCATATACCTTCAAACAGGCCAACAGCCAATTTTTCAAGGATGGAAAGGGCTTTACCTGGAATGAATTTTTGCCATTTCTGATCCACATTGTACTTCACGCAGTGGTTTCCTGAAGGAAACATAACAGTCTGCTCGTCGAAGAAGAAGATATTGTTGGCTACGTGAGATCGAAGGCCAAAAACATGCAGCGACTGGGCTACCACGCTGGACATGGTTTCTAGTCAGAGCTCTGCTGAACACAGCACACAGGTAAAGTATGGAAGCGCTCCGCCCACCCGGACAAGCCCCGCCCCATGACACGCCCATCGCTGGCCCACACGCCCCGCCCAGGACGCGCCCCTCAGCACCTCACACACCCGTCCCAGGACACGCCCCGTCCCCGGGACACGCCCATCGCTGATCCACACGCCCCGCCCCCTAGGCGCCCTTCCCTCTTGCTCTTTCCGCCCTGACCCTGCTCCTTTTCCTGTTTCCTCCACTCCCTGGCGTTTTCCAACGTCTCCTCATGCTCCAGGCACTTCGTCCCACCTTTCGCTTCTCTCTGGGTCACCAGATCACGTGCTTATCCAGAAATCTTACCCTCCCGGATCTCATGCAACTCGGGCTCTTCCGAACGCGGAGGCGTTCCTATAGTAACGGCGTACCGGAAGTGCGGGCTCACGACCGGAACAGGAAGTTATGTTAAGAAAAAACCTTGCCGGCTAGAGTTGTGGGCGCTCAGGCGCCTCGCGTCCACGTGGAGCCACAGGTATTGTTGCTTTCCCCGGGCAGCCGCGTGTGCTGTGGCATGGACACTCCCCCGCTCTCAGGATCGGACTCGGACTCTGACGAATCCCTGGTCGCGGACCAGGAGGTAGGTGTCCGCCGAGGGGCCGGGCGCGGACGCGGGGACCTTCCCTGGCTGGTGCTGACCACCCTTGTACCCCGCAGTTGCAGGATGCGTTTTCCCGAGGACTCCTGAAACCAGGCCTCAACGTCGTACTGCAGGGGCCCAAGAAAGCCGTGAACAACGTGGTGAGTCCAGAGCCGGCTCGGAGGTGGGATGCGCTCCGGAACCGGATCGGGGGTACCCGGAGGTGGGGTGCGCTCTGGAATCAGATCGGGGGTACCCGGAGGCGGGGTGCGCTCTGGAAACGGATCGGGGGTATCGGGAGGTGGGGTGCATTCCAGAACTGGATCGGGGGTACCCGGAGGTGGGTGCTCTCCAGGACCATGGTTGTATCTGGGAGACAGTCTTGGTCTGGAAGGGTTGAGCCCCCCTGATGTGGAGGTGGTGTCAATGTTAGCGGACCTCCTTTCTGAGGGTTGGTTTCTTCACTAGAATGGCCTGAAACAGTGCTTGGCTGAATTCAGACGGGATCTGGAGTGGGTGGAGAGACTCGATGTGACCTTGGGGCCTGTGCCAGACACCAGCGGGTCGCAGGCAACACCTCCCAGCAAGGACCAGGCAGCCGTGAATCCCGAAGACGACTTCCAGCGGGAGATGACTTTGTATGTCGGTTTGCAAATGCGGGAGGTGTTGGGGTCCTTTGTGCTGGAGAGTTTGGGAGAGGGGAGGCAGTTGTGTGGGTTGTTCAGGTGTCCCAGGGGCTGTTGGCATTAGCCTGGGAATGGGACGGGGGAGGACTGCTGTTTTCTGTAATAAAGCTAGAATGGTCTCCCTGGCCAAGGCAAAGTCCAGCTGTGGGCAGTTTTGAAATGTCATTTACCATGTGTGTGTGTGTGTGTGTGTGTGTGCATTTGTACGTGCGCACTGCATGTATGCACTCAGTAATTCAAAGTGAATTGTAGGTTTGGCTGTGGACTTATATGTAGTGATTTCATAATTTATCCTTGGCGTTTGTATGTTGGTAGGTACCTATAGGGTGTTTGTTTTCCTAACATAATTAATTTTTGCAACACTTTTCCTTTGAAAGAATGACAGTGAAACTTCTAGATACCAAAATTGGTGAGGTGTTACTAGTTCTGGTTTGTTGGGGTGGAATGCCCCTCTGAGCTTGGGCAGTTCGTAGGAGGCGGTGAGAAGGAACGGAAGTCCCCTGTCTTCCCTGCCTGTTTCTCACTGTGTCCTGGCTTTCCAGCTACCGCCAGGCCCAGGCGGCGGTGCTGGCCATGTTACCTCGCCTCCACCAGCTGCAAATCCCCACCAAGAGGCCCGATGACTACTTTGCAGAGATGGCCAAGTCGGATCAGCAAATGCAAAAGGTAAATGGCATTTAGGAAAAGAACTGTGAGAAGTGAGCTGGGCTGGGCACGGTGTGGAGAGGACAGAAGAAACACGTCTGCTGTCATCTCACCATGGCCGGTGAGGAGTGCTGGGGCTGCCAGATGGCTACTTTTCTTTGGGCCTCAGTTTTCTCTCCTGTAAAAGCAAGGAGTTGATGTATGGGTCAGCTACAGTATAATTTACAGAGTTGGTGAACTTGGTTCTCATTTCACTCTGGGAGGAACAGAGTTGTCAGTGTCTGATTCAAGATCCATGGAGATAGTTCCCAAAGGCCTCCCACTGGGTTTTAGGAGCTCTTGTCACGGTGCTGCCCAGGGAAGGTAATATAGAGACGAGCTCAAGACACAGCTGTGCATTCACATGGATGGGTGCTTGTCTTTTAACTGGAGTGTGTGTGTGTGTGTGTTGGCAGAGGTCACATGCCTTCTATCTGCCTGGCATTTTTATCATGTTTGTGGTGTTGTAGAGAAGGGCACGGAGCTTGCATTGCTGTTTATCCCTCAGTTCAGAGACGGTCAGAAAGCTGGTGCTCTTGTAGGAGGTCAAGCTGTTAATGGAATAAATGGCATTGAGTGGGCAGGCAGCCTCCAAGTTGCAGCTCCACATAGACACTTTTCTTGGTGCCTTGCAAAGTGCTTGACTATAAACACATGTTGGAATAGCCGATTTATGCGTTTTGTGCTTGGCAGAGCTGGGAATGTCTTCCGCATACTGGTTGTCCCAGATTGAAATAACTGACAGGGTTTGCTGTTTTAGATTCGACAGAAGCTGCAGACAAAACAGGCCGCCATGGAGAAGTCCGAGAAGGCCAAGAGACTGCGAGCACTCCGGAAGTATGGGAAGAAGGTGAGAGTGCTGTGGGGACTTCCCAGGTTAGACTGCCCTGGTTGGATTGGGCTCCATGCCCATGTACCTGAGCAGGTGTTTATTGCTTCTAGTGGAGCGTGTGTGCTGGTGTCTGTGAGCAGAGTCGTACCCCGTCCCCAGGGGGCCCAGGAATCCTGTCACAGCAGGAGAGCCTGTGCTTCACCTCCTCTGGGCTTCAGCTGCCACACCTGTGTGGGAGAGCAACGCAGTAAGATCAGCGGTTTCCAGCAACATCCTTAGGGGAAATCTCCGACTCCCAGAGTTTCTAGGAATTTGTGTACATATCCCTTCCATCCCCCTAAAAACTCACCTGGTGATTCCAGACTGCATTTCCGGGATTCATAAGCCAAGCTGATCGTCACGTTTTTGAAGGAATTAACTGTGGACTGTATGAATGTGTGGCACCTGTGTGAATGATGAGTGACTGGGTGCTAATATGAAGCCATTTCTGGCGCACAGTAGAATTGCTCTTGGTTTCCCTTTACTCAGGCCCAGCGGCGTGGCCTAGTGGCTAAAGTCCTCGCCTTGAACGCGCACCGGGATCCCATATGGGCGCCAGTTCTTATCCCGGCAGCTCCACTTCCCATCCAGCTCCCTGCTTGTGGCCTGGGAAAGCAGTCGAGGACGGCCCAAAGCTTTGGGACCCTGCACCCACGTGGGAGACCCGGAAGAGGTTTCCCTTTACTTCATGGGCACCTGAAAAAGCAGACAGGAATTAAAGTTAGGATTTCAGGAAAAAATGAGTATGAGGAAAGTTAACCTGAGGGTTAAAACTGTGTCAACATTTTCTACATGAGCACCTGTATTGTGGGGTGTGGAGCTCTTGTCTCCATTTGGGGTCGCCTCACTGATGGTTTCCAGTGTAGAGTGGACCAGGGTCTTGTCCCCTGCATGAGGTCTCCTGTGGGTTTCTGATCTGGAGGTGGATGACTGGGAATATCTCAAAGACACCAGCTGTCAGTTGACACATTGTATTTTATCAGAAGCAAAGCTTAGATGTATTAGTTCTCAGTTGTTACTACTTATTATTTGAAAAGACTAACAGAGAAAGAGGGAGAGACCGGAATGTATCTGCTGATTCATTCCCCAAATGGCCACGATGGTTGGCACTGGGACAGGTTGAACTGGGGGGCCTGGAACTCCATCTCGGTTTTCCATGTGGTACAGGAGCCCAAGCACTTGGACCATGTTGGACTGCTTTTCCCAGGTGCCAGTATTAGGGAGCTGGATTGGAAGTGGAGCAACCAGGGCACCAGTTGGTGTCTGTATTGGATACTGATGTTGTGGGTGGTGGCTTCATTCACTGTGCCAGACACCAGCCACAGCTCAGCTTCTAAACTGAGGAAACCTTTGGGGCAGAGGTCTCAACTTGGGGGGATTGTCCTTTAGGGAATGCTTGCTACTGCAAGCCTTTTTGGTTGGTCACATTAGGGGATAGAGAGGATACTACTGGGATCCAGTGGCAGTACCCAGATCAGGCCTCTGTCCCTCCAGCAAAGAAGTATCCTGGTAGAATGTTGGCGTAGGTGAGAGCTAGAGCCCTGCTTGGCAGTCTTGAAGTGTTTTCTTCATCCTTAAAGCTTTGCTGTTTCTTGTTTGTTTCCTGGGAAGGTTATTTCTCTTCTATTTTGGTATTTTCATGCTCAGTAACATAATTAATGGAGAAAACTGGACATAGATCTAAACATGATTTGCTGGTTTTGTAGGCAGGGTTGTACAGTGAGATGGGAGTGCAGGCTGGGTATGAACCTGGATTCTGCACTTCTTTTTTTTTTTTTTTTTTTAAGATTTTATTATTATTATTGGAAAGCCAGATATACAGAGAGGAGGAAAGACAGAGAGGAAGATCTTCCATCTGATGTTTTCACTTCCCAAGTGAGCCGCAACAGGCCGGTGCACGCCGATCCGAAGCCGGGAACCAGGAACCTCTTCCGGGTCTCCCACGCGGGTGCAGGGTCCCAATGCATTGGGCCGTCCTCAACTGCTTTTCCAGGCCACAAACAGGAGCTGGATGTGAAGTGGAGCTGCCGGGATTAGACCCGGCGCCCATATGGGATCCCGGGGCTTTCAAGGCGAGGACTTTTAGCTGCTAGGCCATGCCGCTGGGCCCGATTCTGCACTTCTTAGGAACATGACTTGGGCAAGTTATTGTGCTTCAGAGTGGCGTATAATTTCAGCCTCACTGGGTAAGTCAAGAGGTAAACTAAGAATATACTTAGAATATAATAACAGTCTCCTCCCTGCAACATAGTATTACTGTCGTTATAAAAGAATACATTTGTAGTAAAGGTTTGGGACAGGTCTTACTGTCTGTGTGTCCCTAATGCAGGTGCAAACAGAGGTTCTTCAGAAGAGACAGCGGGAGAAAGCACACATGATGACTGCCATTAAGAAATACCAGAAAGGTCAGTATGTCTCTCAAGGATGTAAGGGAGCAGGGGACCAGGTACCAGGGAGTTTACTTGAACAGATAGAGAGCTTTAGAGCCTTCCCCACAGCTGTGTAACTATTGGACCTGCATTTTGGGAATGATGTAGGTAGTAGAAAGCTGTTTCTCTTAAAATCATTGTAGTAACTACCAGCCTCATTTTCGGGTTTAAACTTTCTTTTTTCACTAACAACAGTACTGATCAAAGTACTTCTTCACCAACAGGCTTCTCTGATAAACTGGATTTCCTGGAAGGAGATCAGAAACCTGCTGCCCGCGGCACACAGGCAGGCGCTAAGGGGGGCCAGCAGATGAGGAAAGGGTAAGGAGTTTTGGGTGTGGTTCTGTCCTGTGTTTGTTGGGCCAGCAATTTGTGAGCATGATTGGAGACCTCCAGCAGGAGCGGCCTCAGTCCACAGAGTGTGGCTGCTGCGGCCATGACTTCTGCACGTTGCCTGCTGGGCCTTTATGGCCACATCAGCCTTGGAGGGTGAAATCAGGCGCTTTGGGGTGGGCGTTTGCTGCAGGGAGTAAGATGCTGCTTGGGATGTTCACATCCCAAATCGAGAGTCTGAATTTGAATTCCTATTCCACTTCCAATCCAGCCTCCTACACTGCTTCCTGCTAGTATAGACTCTTGGGAGGGCGCATGTAGTCACACAGCTGCTTGGGTACCTGCCACCTGTGTTGGAGGCTCAGAAGGAATTCCTGGCTCCAGGCTTTGGCCTGGCTCAGCCCTAGCTGGTGTGGGCATTTGGACAATGAACCAGTTGGGTGTAGGATCTCTTGCTCTCTGCCTTTCAAATAAATAAAAATAAACTTCAAACAAAATGTACTGTTTTGGCACACTTTAAGTGAATGTTGAGTCACTGTGGTTCCGTCACCCATGTGATGGTTCAGGGTGCGGCTGGAGGTGCAGCCCCTGCTGCTGCTCAGGAGGAGACAGCTTTGAGCAGGTCACTGCCCGTTCTAAATGTTACTGCCTTATCTGCCAGAATGAGCAGGTAGTATGTGCCTCCTCATACTGTGAAGATTAGCAGTGTTGGCAGTTTAGTCCTTTAGTCCCTAAGAGACAAAAGCAACTGAAGTCCCTCCCTTTAGTCCACCTTGCTGTTTTGTGGACGCCAGGACTGGAAATAACACTGATTTCCATTTAATACAGAAAGTGCTATGATAGAAGCGTCTTAGGGACTAGTATGTAAGCATGTCTTAGAAATACCTGACAGTAGGGGCTAGTGTTGGCACAGGCAGTTATTTTTTTTTTTTAAACATATATTTTTATTGCATTTCCTTTTTTTTTTTTTAATTAATTACATTGTATTATGTGATAAATTTTTTTATATGCACTGGGATTCCCCCCGCCCCTCCCCAAACCCTCCCCCCATGGTGGATTGCTCCACCTTGTTGCATTTCCATAGTTCAAATTCAGTTGACATTCTTTCATTGGAGGTATTTACCAAGCATAAAGTCCAGCATCTTATTGTCCTGGTAAGTTCAATGGTTTCTTGGTGAGACCATCTCTGGTCTGAAGGTAGAGCCGGCAGAGTATCATCCCAATCAATCAAAAGCCCCAACATAGTATTTCCAACCATTTCCAACATTATGACACTCATTGACATGGTATTGATTAACCAATATGTTAATAGGAAAATGCAGGTTCTCAACCACAACCTGTGACTTCTTCATAGACATTTCAATTTTGGTTTACATTCAGCCGTGTTCTATACGCCTTAAAATGGCTTAGATTGCTGTTCAGCTGTCTCATGCCTATTTTAATTTTAGTCTTTAGCAGTTTATAGCATTGAAGCATGATTTCGCTGAACCTGGCTGTTTTTCGGGTGGTCTAACTCTATAATTCTAACAGGATACATGTCAACAGTTTAGGTGAGCATGTTTAGGAGGGGTGTGCAGAGAAATCTTCCATACCCCAGTGAGGAGTAACTAATCTTTGGCACAGGCAGTTAAGCTACAGGTTGTGATGCCGACATCTCATATCGGAGTACAGTTTCATTTCTGGCTGTTCCCTTTCTGACAGCCTGCTGCTAATCTGGGAAACAGTGGGTGAAGGCCCTGGTGCTTGGGTCTGGGAAGGCAGTGGGTGCAGGCCTAGGTGCTTGGGCCCTGGGAGACTGGATGCAGTTCTTGGCTCCTTGACTTCAGCCTATCCCAAACCTGGCTTTTTTTGGCTCTTTGGAGAATGAACTAGCAGATGGAAGATCTCTTTCTGGCTCCCTGTACTGCTCCTTCAAGTAAAGAAATGCAAAAAAAAAAAAAAAAAAAGGAAAAAGCAAAGAGAAGAAATACCTGCTGTAGTAGAGATGGCTTCCTAAGCTTAGTCTGAAGGATGAATAACAATCAGAGGAGAACAGAGGGTGGTTTGGTTTGGGGAGGAAGAAGAATATGAATGAGCAAAGACATAGAGAAGTAGAGCAGCAGGTATGTGTGAGGGAAGCTGGGAATGCAGTGTAGCTCGAGGAGTGGGGAGGTGTGGCTGGCAGGGGGGAGCTGGGCGGTTATTTGCCTGTGGGGGAGCTTGGGCTTTATCAGTGCCAGGGAGACACACGGATTTTACTAACATTAAGGGGCAGGTCTTATTGATGCTTTGACAAGGTTACCAAGCTGCTGCTTGTGTGGGTGACTTGAGGGAAGCAGGGAGAATGGCCAGGATACTTCCGCAGAAGTCCAGATAAGCAGTGATGGTGACTTGAAAATGGCAGTGGGGTGGGGAAGGCAAAAATGGATTGAAGAAACATTCAAGAGGTTGGATGAGGACTCAGTTTAGAGAGTGACTGCTGGGTTTTTTGGCCCAGGTGCTGGAGAGGTGGTATAGCCCCACCCTGCAGTGAGAGCTTGTGCTGAGGGGTGATAAATCCAGGTGGTTTTCATGTGCAAAATTTGAGGTTCCTCATTTGGGATGACAGGTTTTACACTTTATTACGTTTGTATGTTCACTCTAAGTGTATATCCTTGAGAGGAATAGAAACAGTACAGGGTCATTTAGCAAGATTTCCAAAGCTGCAAGTCACACGACACATGTACATCCTTGTCTGCTTGCCTCATTTTCCTCCCCAGTTGGTTAACACCAGGTAGAGATGATGTTTGCTTGGGGATTTTGTGATAATGAGCTGCTGAGTGACAGTAACACCCGTGGGACTACATTTTTACAGGCCTAATGCCAAGCGACGGTATAAAAACCAGAAGTTTGGTTTTGGTGGAAAGAAGAAAGGCTCCAAATGGAACACTCGTGAGAGCCACGATGATGTATCCAGCTTCCGGGCCAAAACGGCACATGGCAAGGGCCTCAAGAGGCCTGGAAAGAAAGGATCAAATGTAAGTGAGCCAGGTGGCCCAGGCCAGGGGCCAGCGAGGCTCCCCTCCAAGCTCCCCACTCCTCCCCTCTGTGCTTTTGCACGCTGCAGCAGAAAGTCACAGGCTGTATGATTAGATGTGCTGTTTCTTTCTCTGCAGAAGAGACCTGGAAAGAGAACAAGAGAGAAGATGAAGAGCAGAACACGCTAAACAGAGAACCAAGAAGACATGAAGACATTGACTTTCATATGATGGGTCCCTTCTATTTCTTTTTATAAAAAATGTCTTCAATAAAGAAAAAGCTTTTGAAGAACATATATCCTTGGTTGAAAACTCAGGACTAGGAGGCTGGCTTGTACAGTGGATTCAGCTGTTTGCCATGCCAAGTTCCCATTTTGAAATGCCAGTTTGATCTCAGGCTGCTTTGCGTCTGGTCCAGCTTCCTACTAATGCTTCAGGGAAGGCAGCAGATAATGGCCCAAGTACATCGGTCCCTTCCATATATCTGGGAGACCCAGATGAAGTTGCTGATTCCTGGCTTCAGCCTGGTCTAGACCTGGCAGTTGTGGTCATTTGGGGAGTGTACCCTTGGACTAAAAGATCTTTGGCTCTCTGCCTTTGAATTAAGTTTTAAAATAAAACTCAGGACTAGAAAGAAGGTTTAGAAGTTGGATTGATACTTTGAATGTTTTAAGTATTGCTATTTATTGATAATAATTTAAACTGAGTCCAAATTCCTTTATGTTAGATGGCTATTTAGTTAAACCTCCCTCACCCCTTAAGTTAATAAAATCATGATAAATCCCTGTACAGCTAGGTGAATTATAATAAACTTTGCTTATGGTACAGCTGCTGGTTTCCTTGGGTCATCATCACCTTATATTTTTCTTGTCTAATTTTCCTCCTGTATCCTTTTTTCCAGATACCGTTTTACCCACCTTACCGTTTTCTCTGAATCACATGTCAAAGTCTGCATTTTAGTTCTTTTGTGAGATTTTATTCTTTATTTTGTTGAAAACTTAAAATATTTTTGAGATATGAGAGCTGCTATATTTTTATTTCACTCTCCCAAAAGCCTGTGGTGACTGGAGCTGGGCTGAGGCCTAAGTTGGGAGCTGGAATTCCAACCCGGATATCCCATATGAGTTGGAAGAGCCCAGTCACGTGAGCCATCTGCTACCTCCTAGGATCTGCAATGTTGGGAAGCTGGAGTCCGGAACCAGGACTGGGACTTGAACTTAAGTACTCCAGTATGGTATGTGAGCCTCTTACCTTCTAGGCCAAGCACCTGGCCTTCTAATTATTCCATTGGATATGTATTTATTTTGGCTTTCATTTGACCTCTTGAGAGTTCTTTAATTCTCAACTTGTTCCCTTTTCATATGCTTTTAACCCTTATTCTGTAGGTTCAGTGTGTTAGCCATGTTTCTGTTGTGAACAGCCCTTTCCTTTGTGTGTGTTTTCCTCTGTTCGTCATCCGTTGCCTCAGCCTCCCATGCATCTTGGCCTCCTCCTCATGTTGAGCAGTGGTACACGATCAGTGTCAGCTGCTTGGCCCTGCTGCTGTCTTGCTGTTTGACCTTGGACAAGAATTTTTCTCTACCCTTTGTAACAAGCAGACTGAGTCAATCAAAAGCTTGGGTCACACAACTGCTTAGCAGTAGCCAGAATTCACACCAGGGTGAGCCTGGCTCCCTGCTGTGTCTTCTCAGCTGCCTGTGTGTATGTTGCCAGTGTGCTAGTGTTGAAGTGAAGGAGGCAGACTTACCAAAGGCCCCGAGTCCTATCCAGTTTCTTGAGTTCCAGTCTGTATCTCTTAAGTATTTCTTTTTTGTCCTTGGGCTGGGAGACGGAGGAAGGGATCAGGTTATGAGACCATCTTCCTGTGTTCTTTGTTCTGGCCATGTTGTCTCTGAGGGGTGCAATTTTCTGGCCTTGATGCAGGAATGTTTGGTCTTCCTGCTCATCTTCCAACAAACACGTTTAGCTCAGACTTAGACCCAGGACAGAGAACACTGAGTGGAATGCACATGGTCTGTGCTTTCTGGTAGCTGAAGGTCTTGGAGGGGTGGGGAAGGCAAATAGCAGTGGACATACAACATACATATACACATATACAGGTTTGCTCATGCCAGTAGACCCCATGGCGCCAACAGATAACGTTCAGGTTGTGGGGCGGTGAGTAGCCTTGGAGTATGTGAGCACAGGGGCTTCTGCTTTAGGAAGAAAGCAGCTCGGAATGGCAGGCAGGAGCCAGCAGTGGGAAGAGGCCAAGCAGGGAGCAGGAACCAAGCTGGGCATGTAATTGAGTTTGGCTGATGAATGAAACATGTGGGAAGATTCTAAGCCGGGTGGTCAAACCCTCTGTACTGAAGTAGCTATGTTTGCCAGCAATAGATTTATTTGTAGCCTCATAGCTGCTCGCCTTGTCAAGAAATCACTTGAGAGAGGCAGTTTGTCAAGGGAGTGAATTGGCCTTTGTAGTCAGCCCCTCCTGGCCCTGCCACTCACTACTGGCTTGTCAGGTGGCCAAACATCTGTCATTCCTCATCCATAAAATGAAAAATGCCTACCTTAGCAACATGACTGAGAACAGAATGAAGGAATCTTGTGGCATTGCACCTTGTGTATCCTAATGTAAGACTCAAGGCACTGAACACCTGCCTGACTGAAGACTCTTGTCATGGGCTGCTTTGGGGTTGCTGTAGTCCCCTGCTAGTACCCGCCCCCTCCACCCCCACTCTGCCTGGGAGAGGGCTTACACCTGACCTCGTGGGTGTGTTCCATCAGTCCGTTCTGTTTCCTATACCACCCCATTTCCCACCCGACCTCTTAGAGATCAGCCATACCCGACTTAGTATCACCCTGTATTCTTGCCCTGTGCTTGAGCACTGGCCAGGTTTCTCTGGTCCCACTCAGAACACACCTCTGGGGAGTCATGCAGATACTCCACTAAGTCACAGAGACATAGTGCAAGGATATGAGCCATCAGAAGAGAAAACCTGTTTCCACAAATGCCTGAAAATGAACCCAGGAATACAGGAAACAAGAACAAGGAAGGCAATATGACTCCCAGAAAGGAACAAAACAATATAAGGATGTGAAGATAGACTGATAAAATGAAATGAATTCAGAATAATGAGTGTTATTCAGAGACACATGCATGAAATAATACATTATAGGTAGGAAAAAATTTGCTGAGAGACTAAGATATTGAGAAATCATATTGAAATATTAGAAATGGTTCAAAATGTCAAAAATACTATAGAGGGCTGACATGGTGGCCTAAAGGATAATTCACCTTTAAGTGCTGTCATCCTGTATGGGGGCCTGTTCTAGTTCTGGCTGCTCCCCTGCTTATGGCCTGGGAAAGCAGTGGAGGATGTCTGGCCTAAGTGTTTGGGCTCCTGCACCCAGGAGACCAGGAACAGGATCCTGGCTCCAGTCTTCAAATTGGCTCAGCTCCAGCAGCTGCAGTCATTTGGGGAATGAAACAGTGAATGGAAGATCTTTCTGTCTCTGTACTTACTTCTGTAAATCTGTCTTTCGAATAAAAAGGAAATAGTGGGAAGCCTCAATAACAGACTTGGTGAGACAGAAGAAAAAACATCTGAGCTAGAAGACAAATCCTTGGAAATAAAGGGGAAAAAAAAGGGAAAAGAGAAACTGAAAATAGTGTTAGAGCATCATGGTATGCTATCAAATGACCAAAACACTTGTCTTAAGAGTTTCTAAAGGTGAAGGGAGACTGAATTAGAACGCATGTCCAATGAAAGCAGCAGAAAACTTCCCTAACAATTCCCCAGAACTACAATAAAACTCCATATTTTAGTTTGTAAATCAGTTCAATGGAATCTGCTATTCCCATTACGTTCAATTGTGGGCATCTGTTTTCTTTTTTTTTTTTTTTTTTAAGATTTTATTTTTATTGCGAAGTCAGACATACAGAGGAGGAGAGAGAAAGATCCTCCGTCTAGTGATTCACTCCCTAAGTGACCTCAAGGGCTGGAGCTGCGCCGCCTGAAGCCAGGAGTCAGGTACTTCCTCCAGGTCTCGCATGCAGGTGCAGTGTCCCGAGGCTCTGGGCTGTCCCCAACCACCCTCCCAGGCCACAAGCAGGGAGCTGGATGGAAAGTGGGGCTGCCAGGACTAGAACAGGCACCCATATGGGATCCCAGTGCGTTCAAGGAGGGGACTAGAGCCTCTAGGCCATGGCGCCGGACCCAGGCATTTTTTTTTAAAGATTTATTTACTTTTATTACAAAGTCAGATATACAGAGAGGAGGAGAGACAGAGAGGAAGATCTTCCGTCCGATGATTCACTCCCCAAGTGAGCCGCAACGGCCGGTGCTGCACCGATCCGAAGCTAGGAGCCAGGAACCTCTTCCAGGTCTGCCACGCGGGTGCAGAGTCCCAAAGCTTTGGGCCGTCCTCTTCTGCTTTCCCAGACCACAAGCAGGGAGCTGGATGTGAAGTGGAGCTGCCGGGATTAGAACCGGTGCCCATATGGGATCCCGGGGCGTTGAAGGCGAGGACTTTAGCTGCTAGGACACACCGCTGGGTTCACGGGCATTTGGTTTTGAACCAGCCAGTAGAAGAAACTGTTTTCTGTCTGTCTCCCTCTCTCATTTTCTGTTTTAAATAGTTATTAGCAAATAAGTGTTGTAACTGTCATATATTTAGTAGGGAAAGTTACTCTTTCTTTAAAAGGACATGTTATCCCCAAACGAACCTTAATGCCTTGGAAAGACAACTTGATTGGATGTAGGTCTAAATGCTGAGTAAATGCTTCTATAGACAGGACATTAGAGCAGTCCCTTTATACCCTTGGTGCTCAGATCTTCCCTTGGATTAGGTCACAGTATTTTATACTGTTAACATTTTCGGTAGATTTTTTTGTTCCAAACTCAGAGTAGATGTACAGAAGTTATTAGGCCAGAAATCATCATATATGTGCAGCAGCTGGGGTCACTTGCCCAGAATCAGCAGAAAGGTCAACTGGAACAGAACAAGAGTTTTATGCAAACTCGTCCCAGTTTCTAATTTCTTGGCATTCTGCTAGCAGAGTGATACCTACAAATGGCATGTTCTTGGAGGTCTGTGGAAATGACCGTTTCAACTCAGCGTAGCAAGTATTTATTCAGTGCTTGCACGTTCAACACTAAGACAGTTTCTGAGATTACCTGTGGGATCTATGCGATCGGCAAAAATGAACGGAATGACTTCATGTCAGTGGGAATAGAGTGAGGTTCTTGTGGCGGTGGCCATTCTTGGGGTTCTCAGGGATTGCATGCATGGTGTTTTCCAAGGCGAGACGTCCATCTGGAAAGCAAACAGTCAGCGTCAGATGTCTGGCACTGGCACACAATGTCACAGCATTTCAGAGACGGGACACATCACTGACAATCCAGAGGAACTGAAGCTTGCAGGGCACTGGAAAAGCAGACAAGGGTGAGGCCTCTTTACCTGGTGTTTTGATCTGTATGTCCCAGAGTTGTTAGGATGAGGTTTGTTTTCATCGTGTGAAATGCACGTCAGTTTGTCCTCACTCGATTTCAAGTATGATGAGAGCAGAAGCCACATCTGTCAGTATATCAGGAAACCGGTTGTAGGGCCCCAGTGGCGCAGCACCACAGACACCAAATCGTCTGCTGCTGATCCCTGGGAGTAGTGGTGTAATATCTACAATGTTTTCAATCATCTGTGTCTCACAATTACACGTGCAATGTAAATGTTCTGCAAACGTTTGTTTTCTGTATTGGGAAACAGTGGCAAGAGGAAAAGCTTGTCTGTTTTCAGGAAGATGTGATTTGTTCACAAGTACTTTCAATTGCTACTTGATTGAGTCTGCCCCATGGATACATAAGGCAACTGTGTAAGGCAGGAAAAATAAAAGAACCTAGAAATACCACTCCAAAGTCAGTTCAGGACCCTCAGTGAAGTGAGGAAGGTTTGTTTGTATTCCCATTCCAATACCTGAACCCCTAGCCCAATACCTGACCCTTTCAAGAACTTGGCAACTTGTAGGAGGACACTTCCACCTCCTCACATCCACTCTGCTGTGTACAGGGTTCTCATGTAATGAAGTGCCTCGCAGTTTTCCCATCAGAGACACTCACCCAGAGCTGCCTGGGGTTGATAGCAGTGCTGGTGGCTCTGTCCCTTCTCTGTTCCCTTAGCTTTCCTCCTCACACTCTCCCTGGCAGACTGCCCTCAGGACTTACACTTGCTCCCTGTCGTAGCACAGCAAGGTGCCCCTCTCCTCTGGCAGGCAGCTCCTTGGTCTCATCTTCCCACCTCAATGCCTGCTACTACGTGTCACTCTCCAGTGGATTCTTCCAAACCTGGCTACCTCTACCCTCAGGGGTCATCCTGCTGCCAGCTACTAAGGGACAGGGTTATTTCCCGACCTCCTTAAGAGGCACAAGGGCATCTGTGACTCTGAGTGTCCCTGGTGCTTTCAGGACTAGAGGAGAGAGTACAGGAAGTGCATGAAGACTTCTTGGTCCTTTTCAGGTGGTCTGTTCCTCTCTTCCAAGTCCACACAGCTTTTGCTGCCTGCATGGCTCCTGGGAGACACGTCTTTGCTGCCTTCTGTCTTCACCTGTCTGTTTATCTCCCAGACCAGATTTTTCACAGCCCAGAACAGCAGGCTTTGCTCATTCTTCCCCAGAATTCTCATGGTACCTCTCCCACTGCCTCATGCCTAACATGTTTCACTGGTTATTCTGTTGAGTCTCAACCTGCAGGAGTTGTAGTTTTTGTCTAATTTCACAATGCCTTCCCCAAATTTTCCCAGAAATGTTAGATTTTAGGTAGAGATTTGTTTAAATTAAGGATAGATATTTGGGTTGGCCTATTAAGATGCTGGAGTTTCACACTGGGTTGCTTGGTGGGATGCTGTTTTGGCTTCTGTTGATAGCTTTCTGCTAATGCATATCCTGAGACGCAGCAGTGCTGGCTCAGTTGGGTGCCTCCTGTCTGCATGGGTACCTGGACTGAGTTAAAGCATCCTAACCATAGCTTGGGTCAGCTGAAGTTATTACAGAAATTGGGGAAGTGAATCAGCATACTGGAGTACTCCCCCAATCTGTGCTTCAATTTGTGTATATCTTGAATAAATTTTACTAAATTTAAGTGATTCTAAGATGAACTGAGTGTTTAACCAATTTCCTTGCAATGGCTAAAGATGTTTATCTGTGATATGCCAAATGGGAGCTAGAGAAATGAACTTGCTTCAAGCACTCTTAGAGCCAAAGCTGTCTGCTGAATTTCCCACGACATTTTTTGAGGCAAGATTAGGCGATTTGCCAAAGGTCACTCGACTATAAGGAATGAATTGGCATTTTAACACAAGAACACCTAGCATCAAGACTCCAACCTTTTTTAAACTTCATTACACTTCAAGAATAGTAATGACCATTTAGATATATTCAGGTTCTTATTATTCGGAAGGGCAGCAGATACCGATTGAGATATAAACTAAGCATCTCATCCCAATCATCACAATTCCAGGAGTAGCAGGAAACTGACACTCTGAATTAAAAAAGTCTTTAATTTCTGAGTTTCATATTATTTACTCACATACACATAATATACAGAGTTGATGTCAACACTTTAAATAATATATAAATGCTACCTGGCAAGCAGTCTCTCTATCGGCTGGAATGAAATATTCACTTGTGTGTCTGGAAGTTGTTGCGTGATCACTGGAAATCTTCCTTTTCGTAAAATGGAAGTTGACATTCAGGTGTGACATTTAGATTCCCGCCATCATCGGTAGACACAGGAGGTAGTTAATTGAAGACTAGTCCTCATCTGGGGCAAACAACTCCTAAAAGAAATTTTGGAGGACTCTGAATCCCACTACCGAAACTTCTTGGCCTATCTTGCATACAAACATAGGGGATTTCATGTGTGAGAAAGCACACTGATCCATGTATTACCACTCTCCATGTTTATCTCCCCATGGACCCATATCAAACTCCATTTTCCTCTGCGCTTCTGTGAATTTGGCTTCTTAGTGTACCTTATGCAAGGGACTTTATTTGAAAGGAAACAAAGGCTGGGCTCTCCAGCCATGGTTTGGGTTAACCCCAGACTCTGAGCCTGTATTCATGCCCACTGTGAGCTCTCTTTTTTCTCTGTCACTAGTTCCTTCAGACGGCACGAGTGTATTTCAAGATGTGTTTACACAAGGGAGAAACCATATTGAGCAGAGGAGTTGTGGGGACATTCCTGTCATTTCCTGTTTCATATTTCCTTCCTTCCTGTCTGGCTCCACATAATCGCTCCAAATCCATGTGGGACTCCAGACATTCCAGTTCCTTTTGTTTTCTGTGCAGCATTCTGTCCCACATCCTACCTCCCATCTTGCCTAGTGTGTGGATGGCCTCATCCCAGCTCTGGACTTACCTGCCCTAGCTTCTCAAGAGAGATTACCTGGGTGTGCGAGCAGTTCATGAGTACCGCCAAGAAAGGTCCACCCGGGAGGTGGTATACTGATGAGTGCACTAAGAGATTTTGGAAGCAGTCAGAAACCTCATCCACATTAAAGCAGGAGCCCAGCATCAAAACTTTCCTTTCTTCATGTATCTCAGACACAAACACAAGGGATTTCATATGTCAAAAAATATACTGACCAACATGTCACAGGTGTGGTCTTATGTAGAAAACAACCCTCTCCTAACCTAAAAACCTTGAGGATTTTATAGTTGGTGACTTCGTTTTACATGGTGATAACTTGCACATTATAAGAAAGGCTTAATCTTAGCCACGCGGAGCTGTGTAGTTCAGGAGGAATAAGTGTGTGAAACCGTGTTCAGAATTTTTTTGCAGCCATCTGCCCCCCTCGTTCTGGCCCCTGGTTACCACCATTTTCCTGACTGTTCCTGAACACCTGATGCCTCTACATGTGTTTTAGTATAGGATTTACTTTGAAAGAAACACAGCAGATCTGGCTCTGGGAGGAAACTGGCCTTTAGCAATCACATCATCACACGGACTCTTAAATCTGTGCTCTCTGCAACTATTTACATATTCTTTCATTCTCCATTCAGCCAGGACCAGTGTGTTTCAGGGTGCGTCTGTACCAGGGAGAAATGGTGCGGGACATGTGAGCTATGTACCCACCAATACAGTCCCCTATTTTATCATTCTTTGTAAGTCCTGCTCTCCAGCTCTCGGTGAGAACACGCTGCAGTTGTGTTTTGTGCCAGTGATGTTGTAGCACTAGATGCACTTTCTACAGCTTATGTGCCTTTTGCTTGGGTACGTGACTCTATCAGACACTGAGATGTTCTGGCCGTCATTTGGTAGATGTAGCCTAATTACTGTCCATTGGTCCAGCTCCTCACCTTCTCACCCCTATTGCTTCCCGCTCTGCTGCTTTGTGGTGCTCTCACTTTGGTGTCTGTTTATGGGCCACAGGCATGGGCATGGTTCCTCTGGGGCCACCTGTGGTTGCTTTGCACCAGCTCTCACTGCCGTTCTCCCACTGTGCTTGGCTTCTACTGTGTCTCTTGTTTTTAAGTCTAGCTCTGGAGCTGGCTCTGTAGTACAGAGTAATTGTGAAGAAAAGCAGTAAATATCTCCAGAATTTTACACCTTTTAGGACTGAGGTCACCTTAGAAAGAAGGCTACTCAACCTTCACGAAGGTTTATGGTTATAGTATCACCCTGATTAATAGGTGGTGAATTTGCCTATAAATTTTAACACTTAGTAAAATTTCAAACACTTGTGAAACCAAGACAATAAAATTACGCATTCAACTACTGAATGTTCACAGTGGATAACATTATTTAAAATGATTTGAAATGTAGACATGTTTAGATTTATGGAAATGGAACCCATACCCAGGAGAAAACCCAATAGACAGGTAAAAGAAAGTGACTGGGATTGTGACATTAACTTCAACTTCCATCAAACAGCCATCATCCACATGTTAAGGGGTTTTTAGGAAAATGCAGACATAAGGATGGAAGAATTACAAAATGCAAAAAGAACCAAACAAAAATTCTGAACATGAAAAATGTGTTAAACAAGGCTTCATAGAATAGTAGAAGACATGGAGAACAAAAGATATTTTTCTACTTCAAAGATATTTTAATAGAAATAATCCATATTAAAACAGTGAGATAAAGGCAACGCCATGGAAAAACAAATTTTTTTCACATGCAAGTTACTGGAGTGAGTAATAGGGGAGTGGAGTAACAAAGATGTTTTAAGAATGAGATTGTGAACGATCTTGAAACAGGGCAAAAAATAAAGAACTATAGAGTCATGAAGTTCAAGTGGCCCAAGGAAGATGTGAGCAAATAACACACCAAAATATATAACTCAAGTACGAAAACTGGTGATTCAAACACCCGGTGGAAAATGGGAAAGCACGCACAGAATAACAACTACAGGATTTTAAAACAAGTTGGCTGTTCTTCCATTCTCATATACATGATCCTCAGCTTGTGAACATCCACAAGGGATCTTTCAGGATTCTAAGGAGTATCTATCATTTACTTACCAGTGTAAGCAGAGTTCTTGAGAATATACCACTGGTTCATCTGATGTTATCATCCGGTGAGATCTGGACACACTCTTGTCCTGTATCTGCTCCCTTTCACATCCTGGTGTAGAGGAGTAGATGATCTCACCTTTGGAATTTTGAGGAGCATACAGTGGAAGGTCTTGACTCCTTCATGCAGGCAGGAAGTCCTTGGCAAAATTCTGAGCTCAAGATAAAGAAAACTAGGAGTTTTATGGAAGCTGACCAAAACAACAGCTACAAGCAAGTCCCCAACCCGAAAAATCCCAAACCCAAACCATGTGCGCTTCCATCTGTCTAGAGCAGAGTCCTTGTGCTTTATTTGTGAGTTCTCAGTTTAACATCAGGCACAGTAGTGGGACCAATCCTCATATTTTCTCCTTTTCCTGATGCTGACCCTGCAGTCTGTGCTCTGTAGTCACATACAATATTTCACAAGGAAGCTAGTTGTAAATGTAGAGACTGAATCACAAAAGACTCACGTAGGAGAAGAAATGAATTGCCTGTGTGGAATAAATGAAAACTGAAAGGTCCTTTGCTACGTAACAAGGGTTAACAAGATGGGGGTGAAGACCAAATGCACACAGGGTCACATAACTGGGATCTTCTCATGGACAAGGGTCCTGAAACCAAACAGGGTTGAGTTTTTAGGTTGGGGGTTGGTTTGTCATGTTCCCATATTCCCTATGCCCACCAGATCAGGCTTCTGGAGATTCAGCATCCTTACAATTGTCAGCTGTGCCAGAACTGTCCTTGTAGTTGGGAAACAGTCTCTCCAGGATGGGATCTGAGTATCAAGAAGGTTGGAGGACAACCAGATAGAGGGTGTGGGTAGGGAATGGAGTACAGGGCACTATGAAGCAGGGGTCAGGGATAACAGGAGGCTAGTGCGGGGTGTCAGGAGGGGGAGGTGGTTGTTCAGGAGCAGACGGAGATCAAGGGTTTTGTGGAGGGTCAGAAGGAGGGCACGGCTGGGGTAGAGGACCTGATGATATAGGGCAAAGATGGTGGGAAGGATGAGAAGGAGGGTGACCCCTGGGTGGGGGACCAGGAGGAGGGTGAGGCCACCGTGCAGGAACAGAGGGAGGACGATGCAGGAGGGAAGGGTCAGAAGGAGGGTGAGGCCGGCGAGGATGATGAAAGGCACGGCGAGAATGAGGGGGAGGACCAGGAGGAGGGTGAGGCCAGAGCGAGAGAGCAGGACGACGATGAGGCTTGGATCGAGGCACAGGAGGCTGATGAGGCTGGAGTGGGTGAAAAGGAAGATGGTGAGGCTTGGGTGGAGGATCAGGAGGGGGAGGATCACAAGGAGGGATGAGAGGAGAGTGAGAGTCAGAAGGAATGGGAGGAGGGTGAGGCCTGTGAGGAGGAATGGGAGGAGGGTGAAGCTGGTGAGGAGGAACAGGAGGATGGTGACGCCGACGAGGAGAGCCAGCAGGAGGGTGATGCTGGGTTGGAGGAATCAGAGGGGAACAAGCGCAATACTGAGGACCAGCAGCAGCAGCATGGGGCCCACGCTGAGGGCCAGCAGGAGGGTGAAGCTGGTAATTATGGCCAGCAGGGGGGTGAGGCCAATGTTGATGGTGAGGCCAATGTTGATGGCGAGGCCAGCGTTGAGAGCTATAAAGCAGACATGGCCAGAGTTGGGGGCCATAATACGGCTTAGGCTGGTGTCTAGGGCCGGAAGGTGGGTTAGACCAATGTTTGGGGCGTGAAGATAGGTGAAGCCAGTGTCTGGAGCGAGAAGCCAGGTCAGGCTGACATCTGGAGCGGGAAGGCAGGTTAGGCCAATGGCTGGGACCAGAAGGCTGGTTAGATCGATGGCTGGAGCTGGAAGGCAGGTTAGGTCGACATCTGGGAGCAGAAGCCTGGTTAGGCCGGTGGTTGGGACCAGAAGGCTGGTTAGGCCGAAGTCTGGGACCAGAAGGCTGGTTAGGCCGATGGTTGGGGTTGGAAGGCAGGTTAGGTCGAAGTCTGGGACCAGAAGGCTGGTTAGGCCGATGGTTGGGGTTGGAAGGCAGGTTAGGTCGAAGTTTAGGACCAGAAGGCTGGTTAGATTGATGGCTGGAGTTGGAAGGCAGGTTAGGTCGACATCTGGGAGCAGAAGCCTGGTTAGGTCGAAGCTTGGGACCAGAAGGCAGGTTAGGCCGAAGTCTGGGACCAGAAGGCAGGTTAGGCCGAAGTCTGGGACCAGAAGGCAGGTTAGGCCGAAGTCTGGGACCAGAAGGCAGGTTAGGCCGAAGTCTGGGACCAGAAGGCAGGTTAGGCCGAAGTCTGGGACCAGAAGGCTGGTTAGATTGATGGCTGGAGTTGGAAGGCAGGTTAGGTCGACGTCTGGGACCAGAAGGCTGGTTAGGCTGATGGCTGGAGCTGGAAGGCAGCTTAGGCTGATGTCTGGGACCAGAAGGTAGTTTAGACTGATGCCTGGATCTGGAAGGCAGCTTAGGCAGATGGTTGGGGTTGGAAAGCAGATCAGGCCGATGTCTGGGTCCGGAAGGCAAGTTAGGCTGATGTCTGGGACTAGAAGGCAGGTTAGGCCGATGGCTGGAAGGCAGGTTAGGTTGAAATCTGGGACCAGAAGGCTGGTTAGGCCGATGGCTGGAAGGCAGGTTAGGTTGAAATCTGGGACCAGAAGGCAGGTTAGGCTGATATTTGGGCTTGGTATGCAGGTTAAGCCGATGGCTGGGGTCTGAAGGCAGATCAAGCTGATGGCTAGAACCAGAAGGCAGGTTAAGCTGATTTGTGGGACCAGAAGGCAAATTAGACCAATGTCTAAGACCATAAGGTAGTTTAGGCTGATGTCTGCGATTGGAAGGCATGTTAGGCTGATGTCTGCGATTGGAAGGCAAGTTAGGCTGATGTCTGCGATTGGAAGGCAAGTTAGGCTGATGTCTGGAACCAGAAGGTAGTTTAGGCTGATGCCTAGGATTAGAAGGCAGGTTAGGCAGATATCTGGGACCAGACGTTAGTTTAGGCCGATGTCTGGCATCAGAAGGCAAATATCTGGGTCTGGAAGGCAGGTTAGGCTGACGTCTGGGTCCTGAAGTCAGGTTAGGCCGATGTTTGGTTCCGGAAGGCAGGTCGGGTAGATACCTGGGACCAGAGGGTAGTTTAGGCCAATGTCTTGGATCAGAAGGCAGGTTAGGCAGATACTTTGGACCAGAAGGTAGTTTAGGCCGAAGTCTGGGGATGGAAGGCATTTTAGGCCAACATCGGGGGACAGAAGACAGGTTAGGACAAAGTTGAGGGTGAAGATGAAGTTGAGGATGGTCTGCAGGGAGGGAAGAATGGTGATCCTTATGGGAATGACCACAGGGAAAGGGAAGCCGAGGTGGGGGACCAGAAGGATGGTTAGATGGGGATGGAGGGACAGGAGGGTGAGGCTGGGAGGGAGGAATGGGTTCAAGTCCCAAAATTGTACTGAGCTGTTCACTCATTTTGCCTGAAAACAGGCTTCTCTTGCCAAGCAAAGCAAAATGAGAAAATAGCGTGTGTTTAGAGTTACTGCAGCTTTTATAGCACATGGTAACCTTGGAACATTTTGTGATGTAATAACTACTATGACGAGTACATGCCCCACCCACCAGAAAAATGATTCCATGGTGTACGCTGAAGAGTGATCATGGAGGGTGGCACTGTTGTGTGGCATGCTAAGCCATCCCACATGGGTGCTGCTTCAACTCCTGGCCACTCTACTTCTGATCCAGTTCTCTGCTAATGGCCTGGAAAGGCAGTGCAAGAGAACCCAAGTCCTTAGGCCCTTGCTCTCATATGGGAGACCAGATAAAAGACCATGGCTCCTGGCTTTGCATAGGCTCAGTTCTGGCCGTTGTGACCATTTGGGGAGTGAACCAAGCAGATGGAAGGTCTCTCTCTCTCTCTCCCTCTGTCTCACTCTGTAACTCTTACCTTTTAAGTAAAAATAAATATTTTAAAAAAGAACATAGGAAATAGAATTATGAAGCTATCTTAATAGCCCCATTCTTGGGGCTGTTCAGTAGATGAAGAGTGATCAAATGCGTAGAGACAGAGTCGGGCCTAGGACAGACATTCATGATTCATTGGGAAATATGGGAAGAAATCAGTGTCCCAGGCTACTCACTTGACTACGTTTCCTAAAATCCTTGTCTGTCATACTCATCCCTGCATGAATGTGAGGTAATCAGAGGAGAGGTGCCATGTCCATTTCACCACTGTGGAAGGTGGGGAAGGCCCGAGAGGGAACCCTCCTAGGCAGCTGTGGGAGACAAAGCAGTAGGACTAGGACTTGGATTAAAAAAAGAGGTGTGTGGGGACAAGCACAAAATGAGCCAGCTCACTGATACACAGTCGGATGCCCCTCTGATATGTCCCTGTGGTCTGTTGGTTTCTTTCTTGAACCTAACCTGGAACCAGAAACTTAGGGCCAATGCTGACAGGATGGGTACATGTTCTTGTATGCCTGATGACTAGATACACTGTGTGCGCTAAAACTGAGCTGCTGTGTCACATAGTAAGGTGACCAGGGTACCTTGCTCCTTTCCTTGGCTTTATACAGCAATATAGCAACCCTCTTCCTACCATTCCTGTTTGCTTTTGTTTTCGTTTTTTTTTTCTAGCTATAACCATCCAAATCAACAACTCTTGATTTGTCAATGTCTTCTGCACCTTATCAGAGTCAGGCTCTGACTTTTCTCTCTTGATCCAAAACCCCTTTCGTAGTTCACAAATCTTCCCCACCCACTTGATGCTATTCTCTCCACACATCTCTATTTCCTTAGACTGCTTCCTCTTTGTTGCTGGCAGCTCCTTGTTTTAAGTGTAATCTGGATTTCCCTTGAAGAGAACAGTTTCCCTGTATCTCTCTAGTAAAGTTGGCTCATTTGCTTAAGCCTCAGTGTACTTCAGATATCAGGATGTATGCATGCTCCTTAGGCTTCCCATTCCTTTCAAACCATTTATTCTCTTTTTATGACAAAATCCCCTGTTCCTTAGAATTGGTATTGCTATCACCACTAATACCTTCAGACCTATAGAAGAATCTCTTTTTAAAAATAAACACTAAACTTGAGACAAGTATTAAGATGAATTTTAATTGACATGTGAAATGGTACATAGTTACATGCATCTGATATGTAAAAGAAGCGCATCTGTTGCGTTCCACCTAGTACCTCCAGCACCTTAGCAAGCAAAGCACCTGAGACATAAAACACACAGGAATTTATCTTGTATAAAGAAATTGTTGGGAAGTCAATAAAACAATAAAGATTACTATTTCCAATGGACATGTGAAGGATAAACAATAAGGTGAATAAAAAGTAGTGATCCAGCAGTTCAAATGCCTTGAGTGCAATACCTGAGTGCTGGGCTGGATACCTGCCTTTGGCTCCTGACTCCAGCTCCCTAATGGAGGCCCTGAGAAGCAGTGGTGATAACTCTAGTAATTGAGTTTCTGCTTCCCATGTGGGAGACTTGGGATTTTACAATCATTTAACCATATTCTCAAAAATGTCAGTTTTCTGAGAGTCATGTCATTTTAGGTGGTTATAACTTCTCTGTGATTTTTTCCTAGTGCTTAATGCACCCCCCACCCCCGCTCCCACAGCCCGGGGCTACATCCTTCTCCCCAGACATCACTGACTGCCTTAGCACTGTTGAACTGCACTTTCCTTCAAGCACACAAGCCACCACAGCGGGAAAGTGCAATGGCAGGAAGTGGGGGACCAAGAAAGGAATAGGGACAAAGAGAGGCTCAGAAAACCTGCAAGTGGGATAATGAACCCTTTGGGGTGTTGAACCTCTTCCTTCCCCTCCTCACCTAGGACAAGTTCATGTGTGACAGGATGTCTGCACACAAGGACACAAACTATCCTAACTCCACCGAGATCAATGAAACTGAGAATCTGCGCCCTAGTGTGCCTTACTTTCCCCACAAATGCCTGATTCTCCTGGGTCCACATCACCCATTTTCATTGTATGGTACAAGAAATTCTTGACACAATTTACAGAGTTGTGCAGTTGTTACCACAATCTAAGTGGATTGGATCTGTGACTGAATGTATATGATTTAACTTGTCATTTCAAACCATGTAGGTAGAAGCTGCTAATACTTCCAAGTTCAAGTGAGATAGAAGAAACAGAACCGCCCCCCCCCCCACACACACACCAGACCTGTTTCTAGGATGATTACCACCAAAACCTTTTGAGCCCTGGGAAATTTCCAGTATTCCCAGCATCTATGTATAGAGAGCTTCATTGTCACGAGGTCTCTGTGGCTTAGCCAGATACTCCCTATTCACTAGATAGAAGATCCCTTGTACCGCTGGCTCAGCGACCTCCAAATGCAACTCTGACTTCTTGGAGCTCCTCACTTTAGCACAGAAACCCATGGCTTTAGTCCTCTTTTTATGTAGATGTTGCAGTGGAAGGAAAAAGGGACTACGTAGCCATTCTTTGGACTGTAAACTCCAGTGACAAGAGACAATGTTGTGCAGGTAAGCCTGAAGAAATGCTTGATCAGGGCAGTGCCTCTTTCTGCCTCTCCCCTTCCTAAAGGCCAAACATGGCTTATCAGAGACACAATGAAAACTAATTAATTAATTATGCATTTTAATTAGTTAAATATGGAGGCATCATAGTCTCAAAACTCATAGTAAATTTAGACATGGCCTGAATTTGTTTTCCCTTTAACTACACAGGCTATAGTTGGGAATTGTGGCCTAGTATGGAATCATTGATGTTAGCACACTATCATTACTGATGGTGCTGCTACCTGTACTAGAATCACAGTTTTTTAAGATTTATTTATTTTTATTGCAAAGTCAGATATACAGAGAGGAGGAGAGACAGAGAGGAAGATCTTCCGTGCGATGATTCACTCCCAAATGACAACAATGGCTGGTGCTGCACCGATCTGAAGCCAGGAGCCAGGAACTTTCTCCAGGTCTCCCATGTGGGTGCAGGGTCCCAAGGCTTTGGGCCATCCTCGATTGCTTTGCCAGGCCAAAAACAGGGAGCTGGATGGGAAGTGGAGCCGCCAGGATTAGAACTGGCGCCCATATGGGATCCCGAAACGTTCAAAGCAAGGACTTTAGCTGCTAGGCCACTGTGCCGAGCCCCAGAATCACAGTTTTTGAATAGGCTTATATCATCCATCACAATCTTACTAAATATCAAGCTTGGCAAAGGCAAAAACATATCTTATCGGGCCTGGCGCAATAGCGTAGTACTTGAAGTCCTCACCTTGAACGCACCAAAATCCCATATGGGCACTGGTTCTAATCCCAGCAGCCCAGCTTCCCATTCAGCTCTCTGCTTGTGGCCTGGGAAAGCAGTTGAAGACAGCCCAAAGCCTTGGGACCCTGCACCCTTGTGGGAGACCTGGAAGGGGCTCCTGGCTCCTGGCTTCAGATTGGCGTAGCTTCAGCCATTGCAACCACTTGGGGAGTGAACTATCAGACAGAAGTTCTTCCTCTCTGGCTCTCCTCCTCTTTGTATAGCTGCCCTTCCAATAAACGTAATTAAAAATCTTAAAAAAAAAAATATATATATATATATATAGTCTCACATCCCCATGTGCACAAAAAAAAAGATTACAAATTCATGTTCATGAGTTTCATGAGATGGTTGTGATAATTAATGGAGCTAGTTTCCTGTCACCCCACTCACAGGTAGGCAGAAGAATGAGGGTAGGAAACCTTGCTTTGAAAAAGTTCTTGGTGAGAAGCTTACAGGTAAATCACATGATTGCCCTCCAAAGGGAGGGCAACTAGAACCAAAGACCCTATTCTGGCAAGAGAGTCTTGGACAAAGTCAGAAAGGAGCAAGGAATAAGAGAAAACCCTACGCATTTTTTTTTTGTTTGCTCCCTCCCCAATGGACTACAAAATAAATTCCATAGCTCCGGACTCTTCTGCCTGCCAAGCCAGCCTTCATGTAAGCCCTAAAGGAATGTCTCTGTAACATGTAACAAATCCTTCCATAGCTGCCCAATAACCCCCATGTGGCTTCTCCAACTCTGTGACATGGACCGTCATCTATCCCTTCAGCCTCTCTAGCTCTGTCTTCCACCACCTCCAGCTTTGACTTCGTGCTTGACGCCCGTGAAGCTGCCACTGTTTCTATCCATCCATCCATTTCAATGTTGTTTCCCACCTTCCTGCCTTTGCTCATGGTAACTGCTCTAAACCTTTCGAGCCCAACTTAACTTTCCTCAGGACTCACCTTACACATCCCTGGAACTCATTGCTTCAGTTACAAGCTCTCTTCTGTGCTTCCAAACTCAGTATGCACTAACCACAGCGGGATATGACCATTTTTAAAAAAGATTTATTTGAGACAGGGTCAGGAGAGTCAGAGAATGAATCAATCATTCCTTGGTTCCCTCCTCAAATGCGCGCACCATCCATATCTGGGCCGACCTGGACCGCGAGCAGCCACACGTAACTCAGACCTTTGCAAAAAGAGATTTCTAATAAGCAAAGGCTCCACGATTCCGCATAGCTGTCTCTTGGTTACACCCGCTACTTAACTCTATGAGATTTTTAATGCTCTTTGCTCAAAAAGAAGTCAGGGCAGTCTCATCCCACTGTTAGTTCCTGCCACGGAGAGTAAAACCTCTGGGATGGTTTGTGTGAGGGGGAGGGGTGCAGGTCACCTGCTTGTAGAGTGACACACCCAAGCTGTGGCAGGGGAACAGACTCCTCCCCAGCAGGGTGGCTGGCAGAACGGAGCCCCCTTCCTGGGAATGTACAAGAAATCATGGAGAAAAGCCCTCCAAAAATCCAGCTCGGGAACACCCAGCAACAATCACAGCTGTTCTATAAGCTCACAAGAGGCCACATCCTGAGAGGCTGGGGTGACCAGCCAGTCAGGAACAACAGCGCTTTCACGGGACGGTTTGAGATTCCCCGCTCCCCTTGCCTGGTCCTCGCCAGAGGTCACCTTTCTCCCTTCCCGCTGGCTACCTGGCCCAGGGTCGCGGCTGCGCCTGAAGGAGGAGCGGCTGATGTTTCTTGAGTTCACCAGCACCCCACCCAGCTCCAAATCCCCAAGATGTTCCCTCTCAGGGATGACTGAAGAGGAAAACCTCTGAGTTCCTCCGCCCCGACTTCTGGATGGAAGCAGACCTGGTGGCTCTAGCGTCCACTCAAGAGCCTGGTGGTCAAGTTCTGGACACGTCCAGCGAGGGTCATCAATCAGCACTCAGATCTCGAGGGTGTGAAGAGCTGGCCAAGGCCATGCCGGGCTTGGTTAGAAAAACTTGCCCTGTTCTGGGGCAGGGGTGGCGAGCTCAACCTTTCTCTTGGCTGTGGAGCGCCGCCACCTTGGCCGCGACCTCCCTGCTGCCCAGTGGCTCCACGGAAACCCACCTTCCAGGCGCAAGGAGCCTTGCTTGGGGACACACCTGAGCCCTGACAGGGTCAGGGTCCTGCGAGCCCATGAGTAGGCTGAGGCGACGCAGTGGAGCCAGCAAGCCTGGGACGCAGAGCCACGCGGTGCCTCCGCCTCAGGCTCTCCATGTGTGCAGCCCAGAAAAGCAGGTGGCGCTGGGACGGTCGCTCCTGTCCTTGTAGCTTCACCGCAGCCCCCATCTCACCCATTTGGGCCATCTTCTGGGAGGAGAGGTCTGCCAGCGCAGGAAGCAAAATGCTCAGGATTTGCCTCCAGAGAGGTTCCCCCTCCCCTCGCTCGTCCCCAGCGCTTTCTTTTTAAGATTGTCATGAATTTTCCCCAACATCCTTTCAAACACATGGTGTGTTTCTCAGGGACTTAAGCAGGCTTTCATTTTAGAAAAAGTCACACTAGGGCAGTACTACTGCCATAAGGACTGGAAAGCTGTTGAAAGTCACTGGCTATTCTGTGCCTTGTAGGAGGAGTAGCGGCACCTCTGGTCTCTAACCAGTGCCGTGCTGGGAGAAGCCTTGCTTACTCCCCCTTCACCCAACACCCCACCCTCTCCTTCTGCCCCTGCTGTGACAACCAAAAATGTCTCAAGACATTTCCAGCAGCCTGGCACGATAGCCTAGTGGCTAAATCCTTACCTCGCACACACCGGGATCCCATGTGGGCACCGGTTCGTGTCCCAGCTGCCCTACTTCCCATCCAGTTCCTTGTGTGTGGCCTGGGAAAGCAGTAGAGAAAAGTATTGGGACTCTGCACCCATGTAGGGGACTCAGAAGAAGCTCCTGGTTCCTGGCTTTGGATTGGCTCAGCTGTAGCCATTGCAGCCACTTGGGGAGTGGACCAGTGGATAGATCCTTTCTTTCTGTCTCTGCTTATCTTTGTAAGTCTGACTTTCCAATAGAAATGAATAAATCTTTTTTTTAAAGACATTTCCAAATGTCCTTGAAGGGTTGCAAATTCCATTCCTGCTTCCTGGTGTTGAAAATCAGTACTGTAGGACTGAGGTGAGAGATGGGTTGAGGGGAATGGAGATCCATTGCCCAGGAGTGTGGAACTGCAAGCTGCCCAGTGACATGAGCCTAATAAGGCAGTGGGCAGGAGAGGCAAGCAATGGAAGATCTGTGAGTCCTAGGACAGAGTAGCCTGAGATGTGGCTGAGATGTGGCTATTGAGGTAGATTGAGGAAGCTCACATGACTCCAGATATTCAGACAAATAAACCGTGTGAGGAATTAAATGTTATAAGTGACAATGCACATTTCAAAAAGGTTTATTTTATTTTTATTTGAAAGGCAGAATAACAGAAAGAAGGAGAGACAGAGAAAAAGATTTTCCATCCATCCTCTGGTTCGCTCCCCAAATGCCCTCAGCAGTTGGAGCTGAGCTGATCCGAAGCTGGGAGCTAAGAGCTTCTTTTGAGTCTTCAGTGTGGGTGCAGGGGCCCAAAGACTTGAGACACCCTCTGCTATGTTCCCAGGCCCCAGGCAGGGAGCTGGGTCAGAAGTGGACCCATTGGGATATGAACCGGTGCCTCTAGAGGAGGCTGGAGGCACAGGTGGAGGCTTAGCCTACTGTGCCGTGCTATTGACTCCAGAGAATATGCATTTTTAAGTAACTGTATAGAGAACATACAAGAGTACCTCAAAGTTCAAGAAAAATGGTATTAAAATGTAACTCTATTTGGGCAGTAAGCTTTGGAATCCCTACATATTCTCTCATAGTATTTGTTTTCCAGATCACTAGTGTATGATACTGATCGGGTAATAAGGATGAATAAATATATTTCCTTCTAACATGTTATTTGTGACATTGACCAAAATAGAGTCAATCCAAACACAAACATGTAGAAGCCTCTCAGAAAATTGTATGTAGTAAAAGTAGTATCCACCTAACCAATGATGCTGCAGGCTCAATTTGACATGTCATTCTTCAGCAACAGAGTTTCACCCCTTAGCTGCTCCTCTGTTGCCCCACTAAAGATGGGATAACACTGTGGTCGCACCCTGAGGCTTGCTTTAACAACCTCTGCTGGAGCATCTGGAACTGAGTTGAGACTCCATTGTACAAATAACAATATTTAATTACAATAAGATGAAACCTTAAAAAATCTAAAATTCCACGGAATCTTGCAATCTAAATATAAAAATGTTTCAAACATTCATGGACATTGGAATTAAAAGTTATGTTTATTTGGTACAATTTTTTTTCTTGGAAATTCATGCTTCATTTTTAAAATAATATGTGTTTTCCATAAACGTAAAACCTTTTAAAAAAAATCTATTTTCTTCTTTTATTTGAAAGTCAGAGAAACACATAGAGGTCTTTGCTGGCATGCTCTTCAAATGCTCATGGTAGATAGGAGTCTTGAACTTAATCCACATCTCCCACGAGTGGCAGGGAGCCAAGCACCTTAACCAGCATCTGCTGGGCTGGACGTAATCCGGAAGCTACATCAGAAGCGTAGGAGCAGGGACTCAGCCCATGCTGACAGCAGTATGCTTAGCACTGCACCCAGTGTGTGTCTCCTCCAGGAACCTGCTTTTCGATGTTTCTGAGAGCTGAGAGGCACTGAGGCAAAGACTGACACAAAGAGCCTTCATCTTTTTCTTCACTCCAAAATACCACAATGGCCAGCGCCCGGCCAGGCCAAGTCTGGTAGCCACATACTCGATTCATGCTTCCCTCAAGGGAGGCGGGAACCCAATCATCTGAGCCATCTCTGCTGCCTCCCAGTGTCCGCAGAGGTTTGAGCCAGAGCTGGGGAGGCACCCCAAGCACTCCGACGTGGCACGCTGATGTCCTGAGCAGATCTTAACTGTGAGGCCAAGTGCCCTCCTTCTTTGTCAGCTTTAGGGAGACCCATTATTTTTGCAAATATCAACATTGTTTGTGCCAAAACAAGGTAATATTTAAATTCTATTTTCATGAACTTATTGAAATCCTTTTATAGAAAATTTCCATATTACATATTGTCTCCCAATTATGTATACTAGGCATATGTTAATCTAAACATAATCACAGTATTGTTTGTAATTTTGCAAATTTTTTCTTTTTTTTTTTCTTAAAGAGATATTTATTTATTTGAAAGGCAGGGTGAGAAAGAGACAGGGAAAGAGAGAAATCTTCACCTTTGGTCTATACCCCAAGTGGCTACAATGGCCAGGCCAGGGGAAGGCTGAAGCCAAGAGTCAGAGCTTCCTCTGGGTCTCCCACATGTGTTAGGGGCCAAGGACTTAAGCCATCCTCCGCTACATTCCTTAGTGCTCTAGCAGGAAACTGGGTCAGATGGAGCAGCTGGGACTCAAACCTGCACCTGTATGGGAAGCTGGCATTGTAGGCAGCAGCTTAATCCACTGCCCTGCAAATTGTTTCTTAAGCTTAATTTCAATTTATAAACTTATAAGTATTTCCATATTCCTCAACGTCTATACAACTGTTGTGCTGCCTTCAGAAAATAATTTCAAGTAATTTCAGGATTGATTCACGAAAATGGGATGATTGAGTTAAAACAAACTTCACGATTTTAGATTTTTAAAAAAGATTTATTTATTTTTGGGCCCGGTGTCATGGCCTAGCAGCTAAAGTCCTCGGCTTTAACGCACTGCTATCCCATATGGGCACCGGTGCTAATCCCGGTGGCTCCACTTCCCATCCAGCTTCCTGTTTGTGGCCTGGGAAAGCAGTCGAGGACGGCCCAAACTTTGGGACCCTGCACCCGCGTGGGAGACCCTGAAGAGGTTCCTGGTTCCTGGCTTCGGATCTGCGGAGCACAGGCCGTTGCGGCTCACTTGGGGAGCGAATCATCAGATGGAAGATCTTCCTCTCTGTCTCTCCTCCTCTCTGTATATCTGTCTTTCTAATAAAAATAAATAAATCTTTTTCAGGCCATAAGCAGGGAGCTGGATGGGAAGTGGAGCAGCTGGGACACAAATTGGTGCCTACACGGAACCCTGGTGCATTCAAGGCTAAGATTTAGCCACTAGGCCATTGCGCCAGGCTCACAAATTTAGATTCTCAATTATCAATTCATAGATTGATATTAGCAAGTTGCACTACACCCAGTTTCTGCAAATTTATACTGCTTTGAAAAAAAGCTCATAATTTCAGTTTCTTTATCAGTAGACAGAATTTCTAAAATGGTTTACATTTATGTTTTGAAGGTATACCTTGGTCTAGTTTTCACAATTATTATGCTTTCCACTAGTTTCTGCTTTTTCTATTTTAAACCATTTTTAAAAATATACTTTTTACCAGCATACAGTTTTGTAGGCATAGGGGTTCTTCCCTGCCCTCCCCCACCTGTGCTGTTTTCCCTTCCCCTGTTTTCATTTAACCTAACAACGTGTAAGTTGCAGGTGGGTAAGGGATCTACTCTGTTTTTGTTCTTCTCCCGCCGTCTGCTTGGATCATAGTATCTCCTGTCCACCTGCAATAATTATATCCTTAATAGAGACATCAATATTTTATGACATATTGTGATATGCATGTCTCCAAGATACTGTTCAACCTAAAAACTACACTTGGAAAAGTGTTTCACATTTTTGTAGATGAGCAAGTTACAAGTACGCGGAATTGTTTGGTTCATTGCTTGCTTCCATCGTTTGCATTACAGTTTCAGCTGTGATTCTTTAGAAATGCATCTGTCTCCTCAGACTAGATAAATAAACGCAACAAATATTTGTTGAGAGTCAATATATTGTAAATACGTAAGGGAAATAAGCCTGATGACTTACATCTGTTGTAGTACTATTACTCAGGGAGAACGGTTGCAGGCAACTGTATGATAATCAAGACTTCGTTGTGAGGCAGGTGTTGTGGTGTACATGCATCCCTATCAGAGTGCCTGGCGTCAAGACCTGCCTTGATCTCTGACCCAGCTTCCTGCTAATCACACCCTGGTACCTAGCGGTCAATCATCTCTACAGTTCCTACAGTTCTTGCTTTCTTGGCTAGTCTTCTTATCATGGTGATGTTCTCCTGGCTTCTGATAGGTAAACACTTCCCATTAGTTTGTATTTCTTCGAGGAAGCCCTAACCTGGCCGTGGCTTAATGGGATCCTAGGAATGGGACCACTCTCCCACACTGAGAGTCTTCAGAGGAAGTCGATATTGGCAGCCTGTTCATAGTCTTGGTAAATGGTCTATGTTCCGGATCCACCACGAAACATGATCCTGTTAGGTCTTTGGGTCTTATGTAGTATTTCCATTCCAGCTCAATCCTTGCCTTAGCTTCTCAGACCTTCTACCTTCTGACAGATCAGCTCAAGCCTCTCCATTTTATCCACATGTTGCCATCACTTTTTTGCAGGCTTGGAGGAGAAGCCTCATAGTGAGTTTGCTTCATCCTCTAGAGTCCTTGCTAGAACATCAGACCCCGGCCCTCAGGTCTGAGCTTCAGATATGGCTATGCTTTTCTTGGACGGAGTTATCCACCACATCTAGAACTGATCATGTTTGTTTCTCTTTTTCATCAGAGTCAGCTGTTAGACATCCATCTATTCCAATTCATGGGCTTATGAACTTCACGCACCATTCTCACAACATCTTCCTCCGATTTTCTTAAATTTGTGTTAACTTCACACTGAATCTCTCACTTGCATTTATTCAGTGCACTGACTGCCCAGCACTGTGCTATGTGTGTTGGCATAATCTTGTTTAATTTTGACTTCCTTCCTATGGATTTTCAAAAAGAGCTTCTGTTTCATCACCTGTAATGAGGATAATCATCGTGTCCACATTATACAATGATGATATTTAACATTATTAATTATGAAATATATATGTGCCCATTTTTACCTAAAGCAGCAAGTCAAATTCTGATTTAGTTGTTTTTATGTCAGTTCTGTGAAGTCTGGAAATATACACACCCACAACATACAGACAAATCTTTATTATGTCTTTAATCTAATTGAAGGCTGTGAGATTACCATAACCAAGAGTAGTGTAATAGAATCCAGAAAGTTAACATATAACGAATGTTGACACTAAAGGCTCATTTGTAGGATTCTAAATATGTAAATGAAACTGTGGCCCCCTCAGAGGGCAGTAAGCCAAGCATATAGACTTCAGTATGTGTCAATTTTTACAGGAATAGCAGATTTCTTTGAAATAACTTACAAGCTAAAATAGGGAGTCTTCTTTCATTCCTGAAGGAGTTGTTAGCATATGACATTAAAAATTAAAACACTTGCTGTGGCAGAGTGAGGTAAGCTGTCACTAGAGATGGCTGCAGCTCATTTTGGAGTGTAGGTTCAAGTCTTGCTTATGTTGCTTCCAATTCAGCTTCCTGGTAATGCAGCCTGGAGAAACAGCAGATAACGGATCAGTGCTACAATCCCTCCCATCCAGGTGGGAGATTAGGTGGGATTCTGGGCTTCTGGCTTTGGATATATCCAGTGTGGGCGGTTGTTGGAATTTGGGTTTGAATTAGCTGATGAAAGAGCTCTCCCTCTTTCTGTGTTCATCCTATCTTTACAATGGACGAAAATACACAATCACTTTAAAATTGAAACATTCAGTAAGAAATTCTATTTTAAAATCAACTTTAATACCTTGAAATGACAACTTGATTGGATGTGGGTCTAAATGCTGAGTAAATGCTTCTATAGACAGGACATTAGAGCAGTCCCTTTATACCCTTGGTGCTCAGATCTTCCCTTGGATTAGGTCACAGTATTTTATACTGTTAACATTTTCGGTAGATATTTATGTTCCAAACTCAGAGTAGATGTACAGAAGTTATTAGGCCAGAAATCATCATATATGTGTGCAGCAGCTGGGGTCACTTGCCCAGAATCAGCAGAAAGGTCAACTGGAACAGAACAAGAGTTTTATGCAAACTCGTCCCAGTTTCTAATTTCTTGGCATTCTGCTAGCAGAGTGATACCTACAAATGGCATGTTCTTGGAGGTCTGTGGAAATGACCGTTTCAACTCAGCGTAGCAAGTATTTATTCAGTGCTTGCACGTTCAACACTAAGACAGTTTCTGAGATTACCTGTGGGACCTATGCGATCGGCAAAAATGAACGGAATGGCTTCATGTCAGTGGGAATGGAGTGAGGTTCTTGTGGCGGTGGCCATTCTTGGGGTTCTCAGGGATTGCATGCATGGTGTTTTCCAAGGCGAGACGTCCATCTGGAAAGCAAACAGTCAGCGTCAGATGTCTGGCACTGGCACACAATGTCACAGCATTTCAGAGACGGGACACATCACTGACAATCCAGAGGAAGTGAAGCTTGCAGGGCACTGGAAAAGCAGACAAGGGTGAGGCCTCTTTACCTGGTGTTTTGATCTGTATGTCCCAGAGTTGTTAGGATGAGGTTTGTTTTCATCGTGTGAAATGCACGTCAGTTTGTCTTCACTCGATTTCAAGTATGATGAGAGCAGAAGCCACATCTGTCAGTATATCAGGAAACCGGTTGTAGGGCCCCAGTGGCGCAGCACCACAGACACCAAATCGTCTGCTGCTGATCCCTGGGACTAGTGCTGTAATATGTGCAGTAACCTGTGCACAGCTCCTGTATACTTTTAATCATCTCTATGCTGCTTACCACAATGAATGCAAAGTAAAGGCTTTGTAAACTTGACTTGCACTATATTGGAAAGAGGAAAAGTCTGTTCATGCTCAGTACAGATGCAATTTTCCCCAAACATTTTAAATCCCTAGTTGGTTAAGTCAGCTGCACGATAAGCTTTCTTTAAAATTGAACACAAAACATATTTTCATACCTTGCTTATTCTTCACATCAAGCGGTACACTAGATAGACTTTGGAAGACAGGAAAATATAAAAGAACCTAGAAATACCACTCCAAAGTCAGTTCAGGACCCTCAGTGAAGTGAGGAAGGTTTGTTTGTACTCCCATTCCAATACCTGAACCCCTAGTCCAATACCTGACCCTTTCAAGAACTTGGCAACTTGTAGGAGGACACTTCCACCTCCTCACATCCACTCTGCTGTGTACAGGGTTCTCATGTAATGAAGTGCCTTGCAGTTTTCCCATCAGAGACACTCACCCAGAGCTGCCTGGGGTTGATAGCAGTGCTGGTGGCTCTGTCCCTTCTCTGTTCCCTTAGCTTTCCTCCTCACACTCTCCCTGGCAGACTGCCCTCAGGACTTACACCTGCTCCCTGTCGTAGCACAGCAAGGTGCCCCTCTCCTCTGGCAGGCAGCTCCTTGGTCTCATCTTCCCACCTCAATGCCTGCTACTACGTGTCACTCTCCAGTGGATTCTTCCAAACCTGGCTATCTCTACCCTCAGGGGTCGTCCTGCTGCCAGCTACTAAGGGACAGGGTTATTTCCCGACCTCCTTAAGAGGCACAAGGGCATCTGTGACTCTGAGTGTCCCTGGTGCTTTCAGGACTAGAGGAGAGAGTACAGGAAGTGCATGAAGACTTCTTGGTCCTTTTCAGGTGGTCTGTTCCTCTCTTCCAAGTCCACACAGCCTTTGCTGCCTGCATGGCTCCTGGGAGACACGTCTTTGCTGCCTTCTGTCTTCACCTGTCTGTTTATCTCCCAGACCAGATTTTTCACAGCCCAGAACAGCAGGCTTTGCTCATTCTTCCCCAGAATTCTCATGGTACCTCTCCCACTGCCTCATGCCTAACATGTTTCACTGGTTATTCTGTTGAGTCTCAACCCATGGGAACTGTAAAATCTGTCTAATTTTATAACACCCTCCCTAAATCCCCCTAGAAATGTTAGGTTTTAGGTAAGCATGAATTTTAATCAAGATTAATTAGAGGACATGCAATTATGCTAAGATGCTAGTTCCATGCTGCGGTGCCTGGTTTGGTCCTCTGGTTTGCCTCTAGTTTCCGGCTTACTTTGATGCAGATCTGGGAGACAGTGGTGACAGCTTAAGGATGACGGACCCTTGGTATCTCTGTGAGAGACCCGGATTGAATTCCAGACTCCTAGTCATGGCTTTGGGAGTGAACCAGCAATTTGATTCTGTTGATATCTCTTTCATTATATCTCCCTCTGTCTCTGAAATAAATTTTAATATATATAAGTATCTCTAAAAAATGTAGTCTTTTATTTGCTTCATACATGTCCCCTTACCTTCTACCAGATATGAGCTGGAAAAACTAACACGCATTCAATGTCCTTAGCCTCAAACATCTTCTGTAATTCTTATCATGTTTTTTGAAGCAAAATTAGGTGTTTTTTTCCAAAGTCACAGAACTGAAATTTTAACACAGAAACAGCTAGCATCAATGTTTCAGCATTTTTCATTACATCACACCGTGGGAATAATGATATCCCTTTAGATATATTCAGATTGTTCTTATTAATCAGAAGGGCAAGTACTTACTGGGAAAAGGGGAAACAAACCAGTGCGGGCCACTCTCTGTGCCAGGCTTATTATTTTTTTTTTTAAACCAAACTCTGTTACATAAGTAGAGGAGGCAGGTTCACAAAACCGTAAAGGAAGAGTGATAGCCACTGCTGGAGGGCGAGGGAGTGTTATTTACTGATGGGGTGAAAAAGTTCTGGAGATCACGTGACATACTATGTTTATCTCTTTTTTTTTTTTTTTTTTTTACAAAAATCTGTTTATTTGACTTGAAAGAGTAAGGGACACAGCTATTCTTTTTCTTCTTTTTTGTAAAATTTTATTTAGTTTTATTGGAAAGTCAGATTTACAAAAAAGGGGAGACAGAGCGATCTTTCATCTGCTGGTTCACTCCCCAAATGGCCGCAACCACTGGACCTAAGCCAATTCAAAGCCAGGAGCCAGGAGCCAGGAACCTCTCTCTCATGTGAGTACAGGGTCCCAAAGCTTTGGGCCATCCACTACTGCCTTTCCAGGCCACAAGCAAGAGCTAGATTGGAAGTAGGGCATCTGGGATTAGAACTGGTGCCCATATGGGATCCCGGTGTGTGCAAGGCGAGGACTTCAGCCACTAGGCTATGACGCAGGGCCTAGCAGCTCTTCTTTTAATTTCTACTTGTCTGAGGTGGATCATCTTCATCCCTTACATGGAAGAGAGTCATGCAAGGCCTGGCACAGAGTCAGTGGCATGGCCTGGTTTTAGCACCTGGACAATGACTTCAAAGCGGGTGTTCTCCCTGCTCCATGCCTTCTTCACTCCTCACTTGCCCATTCGTTCAGGATAAGTGTTCCCTTCACATCGGGGAGACACAGAGCCCAGCGTGGACACCTCTGCAGGTCCCCAGCTTCTGAACTCTACTTTGACTCCTGCTCCTTGGTGGCAAAGCGCTGCCCCCTGGTGTATCTGAGAGTACCTGCGCAGTGTGCACATGGTTTCCCTGTAACTGGCTTTCAGGACTCTTCAGACCTTGGCCCCCAGTGCTGTTTGTCTCTGTCACATCTTCTGGCTCAATGCCACCTTGGAAGATCTTCCTCATGTTCTCACGTGTTCTGGTGCTGACCTCACCTCCTCCCAACTCTCCTGGCATTTTCTTCTGTGCTAGACCCCTTGTGGATACCACCGAGAAAGAGTCTGTGCTTACATGGCAGAGCAGGAGGCAATCATCTGCTGACTGGACCTCACCTGGACCAGTTATCTCCTGAAAAAGACTCTGGAGGAAGTTAAAAAATTCTTCCCCTTTAAGCTAATGCTCCAAATCAAAGCTCTTTGTGTCTGTGTCACACACAACACAGGTATTACTATATGCAACTGTTTATATCTAAATTACTTGAGAACAACAAATGCGTCTGGATCTAACATTGTGTTTTCAGTCCCTGGAGCAGTGCAGACAGATGATTGCTTGGTAACTGTTTTCCAGCTGGTTAAATGTCCGATCAGTTAACATTGTGGTTCCTCTCTACTTCAAGTTTCATGGCACTGGCTGTGCTAGGAAGCGCCTTTATTACTTGTCCTGTGAGCCAAGCTCGAGTCCCTCATCTTAGCAAAGCTCAGTCTCCTGATATCATTACTGCCTTCCTAAAGCTAAAAAGTGTGCGAATCGTCATCATGCTAAGTCACATTGTTAGGCTGGGGACAACTAATAGGTCAGTATTACTCTGGTATCTGAGAGTCCATTCTGGGCCCCTGTGTTCCATAACTCACCACACACAGGGCTAGAGTTGGATGGAGGACCTGAGATGAATGGGGGTTGGGATTTTTGTGGCTTCATTTCTTCCTCTTCCTGAGGTATGCTCAGACTCCCAGGTTCACTGACAGGAGCTTTGGCCATAGGTCTCACAGCTCAGCCCAGCTCAGCCCAGCTCAGCCCAGCTCAGATCACCCCAGTGGCACTTTGGACTCTGCTTCTCCTTGTGTTGGGAACTTTGGGCTATCAGCACAATGCTAAAATCAACCATCCTATCAGGTGCAAAGGATACATTCCTGCCTGGAGACTATATATATTCACAAATCCTGGAGAGTTGACAAATGTAATGGCCCTAGGTTTCCAGGGCCTCACCTCGCGTTCTTAGCAGGATGATTTCTCCAGAGACATCAAGGCTTACTTCTTACTTTGTATTGCATGCAGGGAAATCAACTGAAAGATATAATTCAAATAAGATTCTTATCAAAGCCTCATTGTCTATTGGCTCATCTAGAAGGAACCCATAAAATCTCTGCGAAGAAGCAAATTCAATCTATTTGTAACATATATTCTTAAAAAAAAAAAGGATGGATATACACACTGTGTGCTGCCAAGACAACTCTACAGCAATCAGAAATCAGAGGTACAGACCCTTTAAAACAGTATCGATTTTAAAAAAGATTAAAGTTTAGCACACCACTCATTAGTATTACAAATGAATGACCATATGTGTTCAGTCAAATTCTATGTGCATAGAATTAATGTTTGGATGAGGAGACAGTGGAAGCCAATGCTGGCTAAACAGTGAAACAGGGCTTTGACTTTTGCTCATGGATGCAGTCGCTGAAACCAACCTTTCTCTTTTACTAACAACGCTCTCTCTGCTAGCCATGAGAAAACTGGACAAGATGCACGAAATGATTATTTTCATACATTACACGGCAGGCTGCACTGTTCAGTGAGGAAGTCAGTTGTTAACGTAGAGGCTGATGAAGGCTCATCGATCAGGCAGGAGAGAAAATGAACAGCCTGTGTGGAATAAAAGAAACAGTTAAAAGTCCTCTTGAATCTGAAGAGGGTTGACAACATGGGGGTGAAGCCAAAATACACACAGGGGACAGCTATCTGGGTCTGCTCATGGAAGTGGTTCAATAACTAACCGAGGTGACATCTCGGGCTAAGCGTTGGCTTGCACTGTCCCATACTCCTAGCCCACCAGGCCAGGCTGCAGGACATCCAGTTCTTTCAGTTGTGAGCTGTGCCGGAACTGTCCCCATAGTTGGGAAGCCATCATCTCTCCGGGATGAGACTTGTGAATAACACGGTTTGGATGAATAGAAGGGGAGGTGGGGGCAGAACAGAGTATCGGGAACTGAAAGAGTCTTAGGAGGAGGAATGGGAAAGGGGTGGGAAGTGCTCAGGGGGGAGTTCAGGTGGCCCAGCAGGAACCCGAGAAACACTTGGCAGGGAGAGAAGGAAAGTAGGAAAGTAGGAAGAGTTGCTAGGCAGGGGAGGCAAAGAGGTGGGGCAGAAAACTGTGAGCGGCTGATCGCAGTGGGGAGCGCTGTCAGAGCTGACGAAGTGAGGCGAATCCGGTGGAACATGGAAGAGAGGGCTGTAGCGTGGAGGCAGGCGCAAGTTGAGAGGCTGAGGCGGAGGGTCAGAAGAGGAGAGTGGCTGGGATGGAGGGTCAGCAGGAAGGCGAGGGTGGGCTGCAAGCCCAGGAGGATGAAGGCGGCGGGTAGGAACGGGAGGGCAAGGCCGTCGCCTCAGAGCAGAAGGGCGAAGCCAGCAAGGAGGAATAAGTGGGTAAGGGTAGCATGTCGGCCCGGGAGTTTGAGGTCCACGTGTTGGGCCGGCCGGGTGGAGAGGCCTGTGTGTTGGAACAGAAGGAGGGCGAGATCGGGATACAGCACGAGGAGTTTGAGGTGGAAGACAAGAAGGCTGGAGCACCAATACCGGGGGATGATAGGGATTCAATCGCCAAACTGTAGGCAGTTCGTGGGTCATTTTTTGGAAAGTTGCTTCTGGTTGCTCATCCTGGCAAAGAAAAAAAAATAAAGGAAGGAAGAAAGAAAGAAATAGTGGGATTGGCAAATTCGCAGGTCTCCTGTAATTTTTCTGTCACATACTACCCCTCATCACACCCCCTGGCATAATGTCCATTATGACACCAACATGCCGCTCCCCTGAGGTGCCACCTACCAAGGCGTAGGTTGAAGAGTGGTCATGGGAAAGAGAAAAGTGAAGAAATGGGGCTACAATGATGGTCCCTGTTCTTGGAGGCATTATGCAGTTTTCCTCTCAGTGGACCATGAATGACCAACGAGTATGGATACAATTAGAGTGTCGGGGCTAGGAGACTGGTTCGTGGATAAAGTCAATGGTGCAGTCTGTTTACTTTACAATACTGTTTACAGCCTTTCCCCATCATTCACATCACTGTCTGAACCAGAGGAGAGACACCATGTCCATTTCACCACTTGGGGGGAGGGTTGGTGGAAGACCAGAGAGGGAACTCTCCTAGGCAGGCTGTGGGGTGACAAAGCAGTGGGACTAGGACTTGGATTCAGAAGGTGAGTGTATGGAAAGGAGTACAAAATTATCTGGAACATAGGCTCACAGCTTGACCTCTCTCTGATGCTCTGTGGGCAGAATCGGATATGTGTAACTTCAAAGCAGAACTTTCTTTTGTGAAGCTTAGTTCCTCATCCCTTGGGTCCTTTGGTTTGTTGCCAAATCACACTTGGAACCTGAAACCTAACCGCAGTGTTGGTAGGATGGTTGTCTGCCCTCAGATGGCTAGTGACATTTAAGTGAGGTTATGTGATATGCTTCTTTCTATCCTTGGTTCATTCACTTAATGCAATGGACTTCAGTTGTAGCCACATTGCTGCAAATGGCAAACATTTATCCTTTTACTGGTTGTGTTATGTTTCATCACGTGTATATGCCATATTGTCTGTACCATCATCAGTGGATGCCTACTTAGATTGTTTCTGGTTCTTAGTTAGTGTTTTGTTTTAATTTTTGGGGGGGCAGGGAATAGTGCTGCAATAAACATAAGAGTGCAAATGTCTGACACATGGATTTCACTTTCCTTGAATATGTAGTAGTGGGATGGTAGCACTGGGATTGCTGGATCACATGGTAGTTACAGAGTTGTATTTGGGAGCCGTCAGTGTTTTCTATAAGGCTGTACTCATTCGCACTCATCATGGGTGTGCCAGTGTTTCCCGTTCCTTCACACAGTCAACAACACTTGTTACCATTTGTTTTAACTCCTAGTCAATCTGCTTAAGGCTTGTTTCAATTTTTTTTTGGTTGGCACTTCCCTGATTATTTGTGATATTGAGCATTTTTGCATGTACCACTATTCAACCAATAGCACATCTTCCTTTGAGAAACAGCAGTTAGATCTACTTTCGATTGTTTTTGGCTTTTGCTGTTGAGTTGCTTGAGCTCCTTATGTATTCTGGCTATTAACTCCTAGTTTGAAAATATTTTGTGCACTCTAAAGGTTGTCTCTTCACTCTGTTGACTGTTTCCTTCGATGTGCAAAAGCTCTTTAGTAAAATCACATTTGTCTATTTTTCTTTTGTCTTTTGTGTTTCTTTGGTAGGATCTAAAAAACCCCTGCCCATTGTGATTCTTCATATTGTTTTGCCTGTGTTTTCTTCTACAAATTGCAATGATTTCGGTCTTACATTTACATCTTTCATTCAGCTTGAGTTTATTTTTATAGGTGGTGAGAAATAGGAGTGAAATGAATTCTTTTGCATGCTGATATCGTAGCTTCCCAAGAGCGTGTACCAAAAAGACTATGCATGGATTTTGAAAATTGCAAGGGTCTTTTTTTCTGATGCACTGTTATATGGATCTGTGCTTATGTCATACCACATTGTTTCTATTATTGTAATTTTATAGTGTATTCTAAAATCATGTTGTGTAATGCCTCCTACTCTGTTCTTTTGCTCAAAATTGCATTGATTATTTGGGGGTCTTTTGTGGGTCCATAAAATTTTAATAATTTTGTTCTTTGTTTTGTGGAAAATATTACTAGAATTTTAATAATGATTACACTGAATCTGAAATCACTCGTGGGTGGGTGCTGTAGCCTAGCTCAGCTAGGCATGCTCCCCAGACCCAGCTTTTGTGTGTGCCAGTGGATGGCAAGCAATGCTATTTAACACAGCCAAGGTTTCCCACACAGGTGGGTGCCTTGGTCTAATCCAGACATGCCTACTGGTTTCCGTCATCTAACCAACTCAGTCTCAGCTCTCTTGCCTACCTGCAAGTACAGTGGCCCAGTCTATGAAAAAACCCAGAAATCATCCCTCTCCCGTCAAACATGCCCTCATCCACTTCCACTTCAATTTGTCCCTAGACCCCCTTCCCCGGGCAATCTGCAGCACCCCTCCCCCTCAACCTAGCTGCCTTGTTGGCAGGTCCTGGTGCGGAGTTCCCCACCTTCCCCACTATGCTGGCACACTGGTATAGTTAGGAAAAATTTGGCACTAACTAGGCCCAAAATACCTGCCAGCTACTGGCTACTTTTATCCCAGCAGTGCAACATTTGCCTAGGTACAAGGCAACTAGGTAGTTGCCTGCAGTTGGTGTTTCTCTCTTTCTCTCTCTCTCTCTCTCTCTCTCTCTCTCTCGTGTGTGTGTGTGTGTGTGTGTGTGTGTGTGTGTGTGTGTATGAATGAGAGGGAGGGAGGGAGGGAGAGAGACAGAGAGAGAGAGAGAGAGAGAGAGAGAGAGAAAGAGAGAGAGAAAGCACTTCCATCTGCTGATTTACTCTTTAAATGGTCACAATAACCAGAACTGGGTCAGGCTAACCCCAAAAGCCAGGAACTCCAGCCTGATCTCCCAAATGGCCAACAGGGGCCTGATTGCTTGGGTCATCTTCTGTTGCCTCCAGAGGCTCACCAGCAGAAAGTTCTATCAGAAAAAGAGCTATCAGTATTCACTCCAACACTCTAATATGCTTGCAAATGCTAAGCTGCACTGACCCTGAGACTGCCTTCTTGATTTCTTTTCCAGATGACTCACTATTGATTTATAACAATGTGATTGAACTTTGTACATTGACTTTGCACTCTTCAACTTTGCTGAATTTGTTTATTAATTCTAAGAACTTTTTGAAGGACTATTTGAAGTTTCGTACATATAAGACAATTTCATCTGCAAACACTGACAATCAACTTCCCTCCTTTCTGATTTGGTGTCTGTCCGTCCTTCCTTCCTTTCTTCCTTCTTTCTTTCACTTAACTGCTGGGCTAGGACTTAATGTTGAATAAAAGCAGAAAAAGTGGGCAGCCTTGTCTTGTCCAGGTCTTAGAGAGCAAACCTTCAACTTTCTCCATTCAACATGATGCTAGCTATTAGCTTATTATAAAAATTTCCCGTGTTGTATTGAGATATATTCCCTCTCTTTGTGATTTATTCAGAATATTTGATCTTGAAACAATGTTGGATTTATCAAATGTCTTTTTTGCATTTTGGGGGATGATCACATGATTTTTGTGTTTTATTTGCCTGATGTGATATACCAAATTCATTGATTTGTGCAGGTTGGATTACTCTTCCATGCCTGGGATGAATCCCATTTGACCATGATGAACATCCTTTTAATGGGTTGTTAGAGTCAATTTGCAAGTGTTGTTGCTAAGGACTTTTGTACTTATGTTCATCAATGATATTGGTCTATAGTTTCCTTTTTTCACTCTATCTATGACTTTGGTATCATGGTAATGTTGAACTTCTAAAATGAATTTAGAATAGCTGCCTCCTTTTCTATTTTTTGAAATAGTTTAAGAAGGATTGGTGTTATTTAAAAAATTTTTTTAGAGTCATTATACCCCCTGGCTTTTACCACTGTGCCGGCTGCAGGGATGCAGTCTCATGGGGGTCTGGGGGTGCAAGCTTGCAAGGGGCCTAGGGAGTAGCACTGGCGGGGATATGTGGGGACCAGGGGGCTCATGTTGAGGCAGCCAGAGCAAGCCTGCAGGTTTCCCCACATGCCTGGTCCAGGAAGCAGTGGGGGACAGCAAGGGAAAACCCTAGGCTAACATGATGGCATGGTGTGCGGTGGGCTTGGGCCTTGAGTGGATGGAGAGATAGGTCCCAGGCCAGCACAGGTGCTAGGAGCTTGGGACCCTATTGGGCAGGCAGAGCTCCAGACCAGCATACTACCCCACTGGAAGACTGGGCTTTGGAACACTGGGTTGGGGAACCCACACACTCCTAGGCACGGAGGCTGTGGATTTCCCAGGGAAGGGAGCAGGGGATGTGTGAGAGGGAGGACTGTTGAGTGGTATGTTGCAGGTGAGGAATGACTTTCGGGTGACTTCCATCAACAAGGCCACTGTACTTGCAAGTAAGTGAGGGGGCTGAGACTGAGCAGTTTGTAGGGAAGGGGGAGGTGGAGGACCTTTAAGGGTCAGAATGATGGACTAGCCCACGTGGGAGATCTGAGATGGGATAGTTAGCATAGATCACTGCTGACCACCACTCACTGGTTCACACTGGGATCACCACAGATGAGCTTTCTTTGGGAATCTCCCCAACTGAACCACTAGATTCAGGACTCCAGCCATGGGAAGAATCACAGGATCTGTGGATTGACCATGGAGTGCGTATGTCAGAACTGGGCCTCCTCAGTGGCTAAGATACAGCAGTGGATGGCATGCCCAGATGTACGATATGGCAGTCCATTGGGGCCTGCAGAGGACTTCTGGTAACATAGCAGAGAAAGGAGGGCAGAACAAATTGGTCAACTACCCCAGCCAAGTGTTGACAGCAAATATGAGTGAATGGAGACTCTAAGGTAGACTATGTCAGCCAATAGACCTTGGAAGGATTTCCTCAACCTTGGATCAATGAAATCAAGAGTATCTTGGAACTATGAAAACCACTTTAACAGAACCCTCGGAGCGTCAGGGACCCTGGGATGACATCAGGTGACTGTTCGTTGCCCATCCAGGGTACTGAGGCGGTTAGGAGGCTGAGTGCAGCTTCTCCCCTTATCTCTCCTCTCCCCCAAGATACAGAAGAAACAAAGAGAAGATTTGGAAACAATGGTTTAACCTACTTTCCCCTAATCCTTGACCTTTCCCACCCCAATCAGCTATGTAACACCATCAAAAATCAATTTTAAAAAAGCCAGAAGCGGATGTTTCAAGATGCTGCCTCCACACATACTAAAACATTGTAGTTAGTACTGCCAAAAAAAAAAAAAAAAAATTGTAAGATTCATCAATGAGACCATTTTGTCCCGGAATTTGATAGGAAATTTTTTTTAAAAATACTGAACCAATCTTGCTGATCCTTCTCTGTCCTTGTAGTCCAGGCTTGATCTGTTTACGCAACATTTACAAACTTGTTGCTTTAGATCACAATGCAGGATTTCATTGCTCCCTACCAATCTATTCTGAGCTTTCTTATTTGAGCTCCTGTGATACAAGAGAATATAAACCCTACTGTAAGTTTCATCTTTATTGCAACTGTAATATATATTGGTGTATTTGTGACCCCTTTTCTCTAAACAAAGAAGTAGCACAAACATCTAGATCTAAAGTTCAGGTAAATATATTTGACCTAGAGCCATGGTCTCCTCTGGTGAAATACATTGCTCCTCACCTGCAGTCCAAGATTCTTCTATGGTTTCTCCTTTATCTAATAAAAGCAACAGAAAAAGCAAAGCTGGTATGTTTCAAAATTTAGATTTTGTCTAAAATTTTCATTTTTTTCTAGATTTAGGAACTGATAAATGACTCATGTTATAGCTGATATTTATAATACCCATCAGACAGAAAACATCTGAGGATCTCAATGTTATCATCCTGTAAAATGTTCCTAATGTGTGGGGCAAAAGGGTGTGGACTCACATGTAGATTTGTGAATGCATTTTTTTTTAAAGATTTATTCATTTTATTACAGCCAGATATACAGAGAGGAGGAGAGACAGAGAGGAAGATCTTCCATCCGATGTTTCACTACCCAAGTGAGCCGCAACGGGCCGGTGCACGCCGATCTGATGCCAGGAACCTGGAACCTCTTCCGGGTCTCCTACGCGGGTGCAGGGTCCCAATGCATTGGGCCGTCCTCTCCTGCTTTCCCAGGCCACAAGCAGGGAGCTGGATGGGAAATGGAGCTGCCAGGATTAGAACCAGCGCCCATATGGGATCCCGGGGCTTTCAAGGTGAGGACTTTAGCTGCTAGGCCACGCCGCCGGGCCCTGTGAATGCATTTTTAAGAATGATGCTAGAGTTACTTAGTTTGAATTATTGCAACTCCCAGTAACTGATCAAATCTTTCCCTTTGGGAAGGAGACTACTTTTTAAAAGGGGATTACATTTTCCCTTCACATTTGATTAGTTGATGAGATTGTAACTTTGAGGTTTCTCACATGCCTTGATGTTGCCTGGGATCTGGGCACTATTGTTTCTACTCTTGCATTATTGCAGGAAGTTTGTGTCTCAGAATTTCGTGAAACTGAGGCATTTCTGTGAATCCGGGTGGCACTCTCCCTTCCTTGTTTGAGGTATTTTTCTAGGAAGTACAGCTAGAACATGAGCTGGCTACACATCTTCTTCCTCTGCTTCCCATGGGCCCTGCTGGCTGACTCCTGAGGCTTTGGCTGGCCTTTCCTTAACCTGCTTTTTCTTAAGTTTACTGCTCCTTTCTCCACCGTTCAGCAGTCCTCTTAGGACTCGGCTGAACCTACATTTCCCTGGTTTCCTTGTCCTGGCAGTTTATATAAAGGTGAAGATCTCAGGCTGTTTCCTTTCATGGTCCCTGCCATTCAGAAGGCTGAGCTGAATAAGTTCTAGTGCACCTTAGGACGGCAGGCTGATCCTCTGCAGTTTAATCAGATGGTACTCTTACAAGAGAATGACCTACTGGTCAACTGATTATGCAGCCTGCAGGTCATGCGAAAGAACCCCTTAACTTTCTGGAATTAACCCTTTGGTGTTTCTATGGCAGCACAGTTGTTTTCACTTGCCTGCTCCATTATTGCTTTCGGTGCCTGCGTAATTTCATTTCTCCTCCTTTGAGCCTTCATTATCTGGTTCAGTGAAATCTTCATGATGAATTTCTAGATGTCTTTCCTTATCCACCAGCTCTTCTGTAAGAATGCCTCTGACTTGTCTTGGTTTCCCCCCTCTTTGGCATTACTTTCCTGGTTCCACATAGGCACTATGGCATTCCTCACGCCTTCTTTTCTTTCTTAGCCTGCAGGAAACTAGACTGTCGCTTCCACAGCCACATCAAGCGTGTCTTCCACCCTGCTGAGGTTCATGCCTTAGGTGGCCATGCCCTAGAGGGCCCTGGCTGCAGGAGCCCAGCAGAAGCTCAGGTGCCTGAAGCTGTGACTCTGGTGCTGGCTCAGAAGGAAGGTTGAGACCATCATGGGAAAATAAGTTCCCTGGTTCCTCCTTGGAGGATCTCCATACTGGATGTTGTGGTAGTTACTGTTTTAAAGCCATTTCATTTTCCAGGGAGAAGAAGTTGTAAATGCAGGATCTGGGTGGGCGAGTGTGCAGGCTTTTCATGGATTTCATTGTTTTTATCCCCATACCTCCATCCCACCCTGTTTCAGTGTCCTGAGACCCACACTTCGTGATTTTTTGCAGGACCAAAGCTTCAGTCTTCAGAATGGGGACATCTGCAGCCTCCCCACCTATGCCTTCTGTCACGTCTGCTTCACACCCACCCAGGCTCAGGGGCGTGTCTCTCCTATTGCTCAGAGCTCCTCATTCAACTTCCCAAGTGGTTTCCTCTGCCCTCCTCTGTCAGTCTACTTAAACCCACAATTTTCTTACTTGTTTATATTCCCTTTTCACTCCTGTTTTTGTGGACTGCTATCTTTTTATAAAAAAAAGTTCCTTTATCTTTATTGGTCTGTAGGAAGAAAGAGAAGACAATTACATTGATCTGCCATCTTTGCCTGTTTTCCACTGTGGTTTGTAAGGTCTTGAACCTGTGGACTTGGGCAGAGGTGAGGAAGGTTAGATCCAGGATAGGCAAAGGGAGTCTTGAGCTTTAAAGTCAACTTTATTTCCCTGGACCATGAACAGGTGAGCGTTCAGCGCAGGGACGGACTCCACTGCAGCAATGCTATTTGTGGCGATCATCTTCCCCCAAACTCCACATTTTAGCCTTGTACAACGTGATGTCATTGTAGACCCTGAAGTGGTTAAGCCTGTGGTCGTCACGTTCAGGATTGACCTAGAGAAGAGAACGTAGGATCAGAAAACTCCTGTGGGAATGTTGGATGACGTGGCTGCAGTGGGATGGGCCTGGGTGGCCATCAGGTCCTGCTCTTTTGAGGCAGGTGCTGTTGCTTGCTGAGCCCTGACAGATTTTCACTATTAACTAAACCCCATTCAAGCTGTCCTGAAACTCTTTGCCTGCCTGTTGGACTTCCCTGTTTATCTCTGCGATATCCAGTTGTTACAAAACTACTGAATCAGTTTAAGTAAAATCTTCTGCCTATCTATCAGGCTTCTCGTATTTCACAACTGATCTGATGATGTCTGATGACCCTGGCCTGTCCTCAGCTAACCACAGTCCTTCCTTATCCCTGAAGTTTCCTCTTGTTGATTCTGCATCCACTGAGCCTGCTCCTTCTCCATCTTACTAACTGGTAGGATATTTACACTTGTCCATACCCTATCTGGAGTTGAGCCCAATCTTTCTCCTTCACTGCAAAATCCTACTGGGTTCTTATATCTTTAGTAACAGTTTCTCCCTGACGTAGTCTTCCTTCTGATACTCAACAATAATTTCATAATTGACTCATTTTTTCATTCGATATTTTTCATTGAATAATTTTTCATGAACATCCATCCCTTATATGAGGTATTATGTCCTGTCTCTTTTCTCTTCTGGAGCTGCTCTCCCCTCTCCAACTATGCCTTTTCCTTATGACTTAGTCATTCCTGTGGAAGCTGTCTGGTTTCCAACTAAAATCCCCTTCCTGTCTTCCATAGTGTCCCCTCAACAAAGCAATGCTCCTACATTAAAAGAAGCTATTACAAATGACAAGTATATTTTCTTCCTTGCTGGTAAACGCTTGATTTATTGAGCCATTCATTGAACTTAACCGCATGGTAGATGAGAAGTTCAGGCTGTTGCAGCAGGAATGAGAAAACTATAAGGTGTAAGTATATCCTGGAGAGAGATGCAATGTGGCAGAAGATGACTCACTGAATCTAGACAAGTAGGGTTAATGGAAGCAAAACAGCAGCAAAAAACATCTAAGTGGCCAGGCTCTGTAACCTCCTTTTTATTATTTTTCATCAACATAACAGCAGCCAACCTTCATAAACCACTTACTGTGTGCTGTCTGAGGCAGTTTCCCCATATCGTTTCATTTAACCCTTACAACACACCTTTGACGTTAGATGCTGTTATGATCCCCATGTGAAGATGATCAGTGGAGGTGGAGAGAGGTGAAGACCACACAGCTAGAAAATGATGGAACCAGGGTATGATCTCACGTCATCTGGCTTCAGAGCCACCATATCACAGACACTCTCATGGGGAATTCATTGCTGCACCAGCAGGGGGCACATGGTGCTAAAGAGGAAGGGAGGAGGGAACAGCTGGAGGGTGCTGGATGGGAGCAGTCACTTTACAGGACTCTGTGGGCCAATCCCAAGCCAGGAGCCTGGAGCTTCTTCTGTCTTCCACAAAGGTGCAGGGTCCCAATGTTTTGGGTTGTCCTTGACTGCCTTCCCAGGCCACAAGCAGAGAGGGAATCAGGGCTGCCAGGACACAAATCGGTGCCCATATGGTATCCTGGTGCATGCAAGGTGAGGACCTTAGTCACTAGGTTACTGTGCTGGGCCCATGATGTGATTCTAAGCACCTCATCAATGCTACTTCATTTGAGCCTCGGAACTACCTTCTGAGATAAGCAGGGCAATGCCTCCATTTTATAAAGCAACTCTTCCCTAGGTCCTACAGCGAGTTCACCGCAGCCACAATTCAAACCCTAGCCAGACTGGTTAGATCTTCTATTCTGTTAGTGACCACATATATTGCTACTGTGCTCCCAATGTTTACTAGGTCAAAGAGCCACACTTACCAAGGGCTCAGAGTCCCATCCGATCTCCTGAGCTTCAGTCTGGGTCTCTGAGTATTTCTTTCTTGGTCCTTGGTGTGCATGGTGAATGAGATTAAGAAATCTGGCTGGGAAGACAGGAGTGAGGAAAGAGTCAGGCTTTGCAACAACTTGAGTCCCTGTACCCTTTACTCTGGCCACATTGTTGCTTGGGGTAGAGCATCCTAGGCTCAGGGATTCCTCTAGTCCTCAAGACAGGAATGTCTGGTCCCTCCGCTGAATTCTTCATAAGTGTGTATTGAGCAAAATAATAGTGCTAGCAGTCCTGAGCCCTGGGATTAGATCACTGAGTGAGACACCCATGTTCTCTGCTTTCCCAGAGCTTATGATCTACATGAGGGAATGGGGAACACAATATTCAGACCCCACAGGGCAGACAATGACACACCCTGGAAGGCACAGTGGCTGAGTGGCATGTGAATTTACAGAGAGGAAAGGATCTGTCCCAGGGACTGGAAAGAGGAAAGGTCCAGCCGCAGACAGCAGGAACAAAGGCCCGGGGCCTCAGGCATGCTTTGCTGTTGTTTCATGAGAGTGTGAAGGAATAATGCAGGAGGTGTGGTCAGTCTTTGTGCAGCAAAGTGTGGCTACTGGGGTTGGGTAGCTCTTCTTTCCTATATCAAGTCCCATTTGAGAGGGATACTGTGACAATGCAATAAGCCTGGACTTTGTAATCAGATACTGCTGGCCCTGCCACTTCTTACTTATCAGGTGGCTTAACTTGACTGGCTCTTCTTTATTTATCTGCAAAATTGGAGACAAATGTAATGTTCAGCAAGATGACTGAAGATGGAGTAAGAAGTGTGAGTCAAGAACTTGACATTCTGTCCTCGATAGAATTCAGATAGCAATGAACTTCCTGGTTCTCAACATACACATTAGCTGCTATTTCTATTGCTGCTACAAGCCCAAGACTTTCATTCTTACCTTAGCTAGGTTGGTACCCTGGAGATAACACCTGACTTTCTTCACTCACACTCTACTGGTCTGTTTATTTCTCTGTCTCCTTCTTGATGCATCCACTTCACACTGTCTCACGTCATTTAAACCTTGCAATTTTCCACCATGCATGTCTACTACAGGGAGGTGGAGGATTTCCCAGGAAGCATTAGACTCTCCATCAGATAATCTCCTCTCTTATTTGTAAATACAGTCTCCTTCCCATAGGTCTGGTGTGGTTATCTCAAAGAAGTCACAGCTCTTTCATCATAATGGCATTTCTCATTTCTGTGCTTTACCACGTAACTCAGCTGACATGCTGTCTTCATGCTACCATCACCTTCTCCAGAAAGACTTCCAAAAGCTCTACCCTCTGGTTTAGGCACCTGCTCTCTATTATCTATGTTGTTGCCACATTAATCCTGTTCCCTCTTACCTGTCTACTTGCAAGGGCACTTTATTGTCTTTTCTCCTTTTGTAATTGTGCTATCATAGTAATGTAATAAACATATTGTAACAGTAAAGATAATATGTATTAATATATCAGATCTTGTATTTGCATTATTTTATTACTAATTATGCAATAGTCTGAGAACTTAAAAAAAACCTACCCAAATCACAAGCTTAATTAGTGGCAGAATGAGGATTTAAAGCTCCGTATCACTCTAGAACCAGTCTTTATAGCATCAGACACCCGTTTGATGAAGCCTGATAAGTAAGTCTGGTTATGGCTGGTATATAGAGGGTCTGGAAACTTGTTCAACATGAAGTTCACTTTGGGGGATCCAAGTAGGGATCTCTGATGCTTTCTCCAAGTGAACATCCTAAAGGGGTGATCCTGCTCCTCTCTGCTCTAACTCTATGGGAGTCTCAGGACTTACCATCTGCAGGTTCCTCCAGGTTATCATGCCAAGACATAGGCTTTCTTGCTATTGTGTGGACTGCAGAGAAAGAACATCACAGATCATGTTAAAATACTCCTCTCTAAAGTCCACTTTAGGCCAAAAACCCATTTAACCCTTCCTTAATAGCTGGAACATACCATGTCCTGGTGTGACATGGTCTAGTATGCTGTCTGCAGGATATTGTTGGCACATTCCATGGTTAAACATAGTTGGACATTAATTTGTTTCCCTGAAATTATCAGTTGGAGAATGCAAGGAAAACCAGGTTAGTCATAAATAAAATGCAGATATCCCATTTTCTCTGTATAGCTAAGGATGTAATGGGATATAGTTAATAAGGCACAGAAGTTTGGGGAGAAATCCTAAAAGAATTAACTATGCCATACAGGTAAGGCAGTGGACAATGGCATGATGCATTTAGGAAACCCACTTTTTCAGAGATGGTGGAAGAGAAAGGAGATGATAAACAGTAGGCACAAAGCATTTCCTAAAGCGCTGTCAGAGTTGGGAGGGGAGTATGGGACGAAGCTGATAGGTATTAGATCCAAAGGGACTTCCACTGTCTTCTGATTGATTTAAATCTTGGCTCAGAAACTGTTGGTGTTCACAGAGGGACTGACATGATCATATTGGCCTTTGCAACTACCCCTAGCTAGCAGTGGTGGGTTGGAAAGAGCCTTAGATAGAAGAGTGATTGGAAGCCCCTTGCACCAGTCCAGACAGGATAGACTAGGGGCCGCTGAGGCTTCAGGACTGAGGGTGAATTTAGCAGCAGACACAGGGGCTATTCAAGGTGGACTTGGGTAGAGGTGGATGTGCGTCCCCAGGTGTAATGGTGTCTTTTGCTGAGCTAGAATTGCAGAAGGTCAGGGGAGAGGAATGCCGGGGAGGGGGGCACACAGAATCTGAGATTTCCTCCAGTGTGTGGAATGGCAGGGAGGGAGAGGTGTTGAGGGCCACTCTTGCACTCCAACTTGGGAGAAAGAATATTGTGATGCCTTTTGCTAAGTAGGGTGCTCCAGGGGATCAAGGGTGGAGAAGAGGGGGCAGAATGAACCCCACCCTCCAACTGGTGAGTGTGGGACCCCCTGACATGTGCAGAAGTGCGGAGACATGTGGGTGTGGAGCTCCACGGAGGCCTGGTGGCACTGCTAGGGCTCTGCTGTTTCATGAAACCACACTAGAGGCATGCAGCTAAGAATGGTGGGGTGGGTTCCATGGACCAGGAATCCAACACGCCCCACCTACCAGCCCCAAACACATCCTGAAAGGATATGGGGAGAGCATAAGCCTGAAGAAACCACTTTCGTGATTAAGAAGACAGCAAATAGATGCAGAAACAGAACATCAATACTGCAAAATGTAATTATTTCAAATCCAAAATTGTAAAAATGCATGCAATCCCATTTTGTGACACTGAGCTTTAATATTTAATGCGAAGTTGCCATTGTGAAAAGTGTACATTGTATGTGATGTGGGTGGGGCAAGGCCCCTCAATGTCATGGCTCCCGAAGCTGTGGAAGGGAACAGGGACCACAGGACGCGTCCTCTCCTTGCCTGTGACCCACGCGCTAAGACCGCGGCCCCAGGCTCCTCTGTACCTCCCCAGGGTGACTCTCGCTCTGGCCCTGCAGCGTCCTCACCCTTGCGTAGGGGATTCACGTGATATTGCGTGTAGAGTTTCTGAGTCCGTAGCTCTTTGAGGTACAGCTCCCGGAAGATCTGGTTCTGATGGACCTCATCTGGAATCACCTTCTCCCTCTGGTGTCCCGCCATGGCTTTGGACAGATTCCGGGGTGGCTGCAGCCGCCTAACGGCGTCCCGTCGTCTCCAGGCAACAGCGTCCTGGCTGTCTCCAGGCAACAGGGTGTTGAGGGGACAGACTGTCCTGGGCGCCTCTTACTGTGGCTCCGCCCATCCCCTGGTTCTGCGCTTTCCCTGCGCTCCCACCTCTCGGGATCCAATTTCCGGTACCACCCTTTTCCTGTGCTGGCTTCTCCCTGCCCAGTTTGGGAGCTGTCCTTGCATACGCCTGGGAAAACGCTCACAACGCGGCAGACCCTGCAGGCCAGGCCTGATGACAGGACCTCACCTGGACCAACCACCATCTAAAAAAGGTGTTGGAAGGACTCAGAAACCTTTTCCACATTGTTAGAGTGTAGGTAAATGTAAGAATAACAAAATGAATGGAATGTTTTTGTTGGGCAGTGTGAGATTCCTTGTGCTGAAAAAAAACTGCTACTTTACTAGGCCAGGAGGCACCTGGACTTTGGGAGAATTCTGCTTTAGCGATAAATCTGTTCTTTGCTGTCCTGCAACTTTGTGAACCCAAATGCAGGGGGTAAGGGTACAATTCTTCTCTGGACCCAGGAACAGGAGGAAGATAAGGGTGTGAGAATGGGATGAGCCATGAAGATAGTGGGTATGGGAATGGAGCAGGCTCCCTGTGCCTGAAGGCCATAAAAACTAACATGTCTAAGGTTGTTACTTTTGATGTCTTTCCCAGCCCAAAAGGGCCTGTATAATCCTCTGTCTTGGGCTGGTTCAGGGTCCGACTGCCCCTCTTGGCTGGCCTGTGTTCTCCAAGTGTGGTCTGACCCCAGCATGCTGGCGCAATAAACTCTGTTTGCTGTTTGCATCACCAGAGAGACTGTTTGTGGTTCTCTGGGGGTTGGCTAGCTTGCACCCTGTCGCGGGCGGGGGGGTGTTTTAGCCCGTACTCGCCCCGATCGCCTGGACACGCCCTTGCCAAACAGTGAGTTGACCTGGTGAAGAATGGAGTTGGATGGGTGGGGACAGTGTGGTCGACCACCACGGGGAAGTAGTCTGGAGCTGTGCCCTTCCCCCCAGGACCTCAGCGCAAAAGGCAGAGCTGATTGCACTGTCCGAGGCTCTCGAATGAGCGGCAGGGAGGCGAGTGATTGTTTACAGACTGCCGGTATGCCTTCGGTACTGTGCATGTTCACGGCGCCATCTACCGGGAGCGAGGCTTCATGACAGCAGAGGGGAGGGAGCTGTGAAACCTGGCAGAAGTACAACGCCTGCCTGCAGCCGTGGAGAAACTCTGGGCGGCTGCCATAGTGCATATTCCCAGTTACCAGTCAGGAAATGCTGCCGAGGCGGTGGGGAACCCGTGCGGATGAAGAAGCAAAGAGGGTAGCCACGACTGTTGGAGACTCCGGAAGCAAGGAGGAGGAAGCTGTCTGGATAGCAGCAATAGACTTACCAATACCAGAGCTCCCCGAGCTGCCACCCCAGCCAAGCTATACCTCAGAAGATTTGGAGTGGATCCAACGCCAACGCCTTCAGGAGATCAAGTCGGACAATTGGTACAGGGACTCGGAGGGAAGACTGCTTTTGCCTACAGAACTGGGGAAATTTTACATCACCAACTTACATGAAACCACCCACCTGGGGTGGAGGAAACTGCTGGATCTATTCAACACTGCCTCCCTCCGGTTCCCACATCAGAACTCTGAGGCCAGATTGATAGTGGTGTGGTGTGCCGGATGCCGGGCGATGAAACCTAGCAAGAGGGGATTCCCACATACAGGTACTTACTTGGTCTCTGGAGCGGGCAGCGGGACGTAATTGGGAAATAGACTTTACAGAGGTAAGGCAGGGAAAGTTCGGATACCAGTATCTTCTAGTCTTTGTAGACACATTTTCAGGGTGGGTACAAGCATTCCCTGCTAAGAAGGAAACCAGTCAGGTGGTGGCTAAAGTATTGCTTGAGGAAATTATACCTCGATATGGGGTTCCAGTTATGCTAGGATCGGACAACGGCCCGACTTTCATTAATGAAGTCCTACAAGGGCTGGCCCGAGCCATGGGAGCAGATTGGAAGCTGCATTGTGAATATAACCCACAGAGCTCAGGGCAAGTAGAGAGAATGAGCAGAACCATTAAGGAGACCTTATCTAAATTAGCCTTCGATTCGGGGGAGACTGGGTGACTCTCCTTCTCTTCGCCATATTCTGAGCTCGGAATTCTCTTTATGTGCATGGATTGACCCCTATTGTCCAACGAGCTCTCTCTATGGACAAGACCAAGGTGGCTCCAAATTACTTGGCCAGCATGCAGGCATTGCGTACAGTGCAGCAAGAGATTTGGCCTCTGCTACAAGCTTATTATGAAAAAAAAAATGAATATCCGAGCCTGGAGCATGGCATTGTCCTGGGGGACTGGCTCTGGGTACAACGTCATCGAGCCAAAACTCTCGAGCCACGTTGGAAAGGTCCTTATGTTGTGCTTTTTATGACCCCATCCACCCTAAAGGTCGACGGAATTGGACCATGGGTGCATCACTCACACATCCGAAAGGCCGCTGCTCCGCCCCCCGAGCTGGAGACCAGCACCTTGTGGAAAGCACAGTGGCATCCCAGCAACCCGCTAAGACTCAAGCTAGTGAAAAACTCCGAGGCAAGCACCCAGTCTACGCATCCCTCAGACTCATCTTCGTAGTCCTTGCAGCCTTAGGCGGTGAGACCACTGCTGACAATCCTCATCAGCCTTACAACATCACCTGGAAACAGAGACGGCACTCATGAGGCTCTTGCCTGGACTTCAGCCTTACAGCCTCTAAACTCGTGGTGGCTGGATTAATACTTCAGTTTAAGAGACTTGACCATCAAGAAATGGTCCTTGAACAGTGTGCGTGTGGCAGGTTTCCATGCTTGCCCTGAATCCACTAGAAAGACTTACAGTGCGTGTGGGGGTGTGAATGACAATTACTGTAGGAGTTGGGGCTGTGTGACTTCTAATGATGGGCTCCGGAAGTGGGCCGTTGCTAGTCGGATTTAATCCAGCTCTCTTTTGTTCACCCATTGACACAGGAAATGTGGTGTTCACCTCCTTGGGTTAAGAATTCTTGTGGCAAGTCCTTGTGTGACTTAGTCAAAGTTAAATTCACTGAGCTAGGGAAGAGAGATAGGAGGTGGATATCCAGATTGACCTGGGGTGTCGTGTTATATCACGCATACACCCGCAACCCCAGTGGAACCCTCCTTGTGTCTCAGACAGTGGGGCCCATTACCCTCCTTTCTTCTTCCAGCAGCCCCCCTTATACCCTCCCTCCTTCCAACACTCCCACTACAGGAGAGGAGCAAACTGAAGCTTCCCCTCTCCCAATCTGGGGTCAAGAAAAGAACGAGCCTCTGTGGAAGCTTCTCTGTGCACTGTATGACACCCTAAACGTTACTAGTCCTGACCTTACCCAAGAATGTTGGTTATGTTACAGTGTCTACCCCCTGTTTTATGAGGCTATTGGTGTCAACTCTACCTGGAGCTACTCAGCAGTAGCCCCAACTAACTGGGTTGTCAAGAGCCCCCCTCTGACTATGACCCAAGTTAGTGGGCGGGGTCCTGCATTGGTACGGTCCCTAAAGACAAGCACAGACTTTGCTCCTTGGTAACAAGCCTTCTTGGTTCAGTTAAAACTGGTTGGTTATCTCCCACCTCAGGGGGCTGGTGGTTCTGCTCTTGCACTGGATTAACCCCGCACCTATGTATTGCTGTTTTTAATGCAACTACTGAATTTTGTGTAATTGTGACTGTTCTTCCTCGTGTCCTGTGTCACACTGAGAATGATGTACTCCAACATTGAGACCCTGACTCTGTTCTGAGGTATAAGAGAGAGCCCATAACTGTCCTGACTATCACTGCCCTGTTAGGTCTGGGACTGGCGGGCACGAGAACAGGGGTTGCATCCTCAATCACCCAGACCAGAGAGATCAACTCCTTACGAACAGCAATTGATGAAGACCTGGAGTGCATAGAACGATCCATTAGCCGTTTAGAGAAATCCCTCACCTCCTTATCTGAGGTGGTCCTACAGAATCATAGGGGGTTGGGCCTGTTGTTCCTAAGGCAAGGCGGTCTTTGTGTTTCCCTGGGAGTAAAGTGTTGCTTCTATGCAGAACACACTAGGGTAGTTCATGGGTAGTGGAGGGACTCCATGGCTGAGCTCCGTGAAGGTCTAGCACAGAGGAAAAAGGAACGAGAATCCCGGCAAGGGTGGTTTGAGTCGTGGTTCAACATGAGCCCATGGCTAACTACACTATTGTCCTCCTTAGCAGGGACTATAGTCATCCTACTTCTATTAGTTACAATTGGGTCCTGTATCCTGAATAGATTAATAAAATTTGTAAAGGACTGTATCAGTACTGTCCAGTTGCTGGTCGTCCAACAGCAATTCCAGCAGCTGCCCTGCGCTGAGGAAGATTCCTCATTATAAAACAGAAAAGGGGGAGTGTTAGAGTGTAGGTAAATGTAGGGATAATAAAATGCTATGATAGCATATTAGAATGCTAGAATGGAATGTTTTTGTTGGGCAGTGTGAGATTCCTTTGTGCTGAAAAAAACTGCTGCTTTGCTAGGCCAGGAGGCACCTGGACTTTGGGAGAATTCTGCTTTAGCGATAAATCTGTTCTTTGCTGTCCTGCAACTTTGTGAACCCAAATGCAGGGGGCAAGGGCACAATTCTTCTCTGGTCCCAGGAACAGGAGGAAGATAAGGGTGTGAGAATGGGATGAGCCATGAAGATAGTGGGTATGGGAATGGAGCAGGCTCCCTGTGCCTGAAGGCCATAAAAACTAACATGTCTAAGGTTGTTACTTTTGATGTCTTTCCCAGCCCAAAAGGGCCTGTATAATCCTCTGTCTTGGGCTGGTTCAGGGTCCGAGTGCCCCTCTTGGCTGGCTTGTGTTCTCCAAGTGTGGTCTGACCCCAGCATGCTGGCGCAATAAACTCTGTTTGCTGTTTGCATCACCAGAGAGACTGTTTGTGGTTCTCTGGGGGTTGGCTAGCTTGCACCCTGTCGCGGGGGGGGGGGGGGTGTTTAGCCCGGACTCTAACAACACTAAGCCAGTGCTCAAGATGTTCAGCATTTCAGAAAAATTTCTGACTCACATGACCAATATCACCAATGTGACACAGAAACAGAAACCACACTTTATAGTTCATTCTTTTTTTTTAATTTGTAATAAAATGCAATGTTAGTTTTCACAAGAATATGGTTCAGGAGTGTTATGTCTATTTCAACTGTGTGAAACTCATCTCCAGAAATTCCCACAGCCATGAATCCAGCCTGCATTTCTGCCTCGTTGCAGCCCCAGCAGCTATCCCTTTGCTTTCTCTTTGAATTTGACTCCTTTTTAGACCTTATGTAAATCATTTACTCTAGAAGCAACAACAGCAGGTCTGGCACAGAGTCAGTGGCATGGCCTGGTTTTAGCACCTGGACAATGACTTCAAAGCGGGTGTTCTCCCTGCTCCATGCCTTCTTCACTCCTCACTTGCCCATTCGTTCAGGATAAGTGTTCCCTTCACATCGGGGAGACACAGAGCCCAGCGTGGACACCTCTGCAGGTCCCCAGCTTCTGAACTCTACTTTGACTCCTGCTCCTTGGTGGCAAAGCGCTGCCCCCTGGTGTGTCTGAGAGTACCTGCGCAGTGTGCACATGGTTTCCCTGTAACTGGCTTTCAGGACTCTTCAGACCTTGGCGGCCCCCAGTGCTGTTTGTCTCTGTCGCATCTTCTGGCTCAATGCCACCTTGGAAGATCTTCCTCATGCTCTCACGTGTTCTGGTGCTGACCTCACCTCCTCCCAACTCTCCTGGAGTTTTCTTCTGTACTAGACCCCTTGTGGATACCACCGAGAAAGAGTCTGTGCTTACATGGCAGAGCAGGAGGCAATCATCTGCTGACTGGACCTCAACTGGACCAGTTATCTCCTAGAAAGGATTTTGCAGCAAGTGAGATAACTGTCCAACTGTAAAGCCCATATCCAGAAAGGAAACCTTCTGTTTACCTTCTGCACAAAATTTGTTCTACTATACATATGTGCTTGTGTCTCAGGTACTTGAGAGCAATATATCTGGACCACATTTGTGTTACTGATACTTGCTAGAGTGGACAGATATGTACTTGGCAAATGCTTGGTGGCTGACAGAATGCTTGAGCAGTTTAACACTGTGGCTTCCCCTGTTTCCACCATTGTATAGACCTTTTTGTCATTCAGAAACACAGACACCATCATGTGTGAGTCTGGATATCTTAACTACTGGACCGGAGAAGGGACAGGCACAGGCTGTCCAGCCACAACAGACGTTTATAAATTGCCTCTATAAAAACCCTGTAAAAGTGCTGTTCAGGGTCCCACTCTGGTAAGGAGGGTCAGTCCTGGTTGGTCGGTTGGTTGCCTTACCTCTCATTGTAATAAAATTTTGTGTGACTGTCACTGGCACATGTAACATTCTATTTCCAGCAGTGGAGTGGATGCAACAGGAGAGATGATACATTTTTTTAGTCTCTGTGTATTTTAAGCAAATATGAAGTATTTGCTCCCCATAAAACACAATAATTTTTTTCAGTGAGTGTGTTCTTCATTGTCATTATGGGAATTAATACATTTTGTATTACAGTAAAAAAAAACTGTTCATATGTTGCAGCAGAATTTCATCTTGATGTTATCCTGTATTAATTTGTCTTAAATTTGCAGTGTATAAATCCATATAACCACTCTCGATTTCCTGTATTTTGTTTACCTAAAATACTCTCCTTTTAGGCAAATACATTCATATGGAAATATTACATAATACTATAGTTTATATTTTTGTATGAAAGCTAATTTTAAAAACTGCTGTTTATCATTCTAAAGTTTTTTTTAAATTTTGTTTATTTTATATTTTATAATATAGCTCCATAAGGCTCTGGGATTTCCCCTCACCTCTCCCTAAACTCCCTCTCCCCTGCTATTTTTCCCTATATCATCATAATAGTATAGGCTTCATAAACAGTCATAAGTCCATCATCCTGCTACTTAAGTGTATCCTGACATTATAGGTATGGACAATGGCAGAGTCTAATATCCTATTGTTAAGATATATTTAACGATTTCATTGGAGTGCATCATTTACTTGAAACTAGAGATGCATACTGCATTGTGTCTTTATGTCTGGAGATGAAATTCCCTATCACAGAGTTACTATATATCCTCTTAAATGGAGAGCCATAAGGTAAAATAAACAACAGGAAGAAAAATAGAAAATTTATAGCAACATGAGGTTAACTAACATGCTGCTGAATGGCCTATGTGTCACTGAAGAAATTAATAACAAAAAACTTTATTTGAATAAATGAATATAAAAATAAAAATATCAAAATGCATGAGAGGTAGCAAAAACAGTATTGAGAGGGATATTTATCACATCAGGTGCTTATAAAAATCAAAATATCTCACATAAATGATCTAATAATGCATCTCAAGGACTTATTAAATAAGAAAAAAGTTGAGAGGAAGAAATGATAAAAATTACAGCAAAAATAAGCAGAATTGAAGCTAAGAAACCATAGATCGCAACAAGAAAGGAAGAGCCATTTTTTAAGAAGATAAGCAAAATAAACTTTCAGACTAGAAAAGTAAGAGAGAAAAACTAAGTAAAATTAGAGATGAAAAAGAAAATATCTTAAGAAATTAGTAGGATCTACATCAAAGAACTGTAAAATCTAATATGCTTTTAATACCCTATGTTACTCCATAATGGAGCGGGAGAGCAGAGAAATCTTCCATCTCCCTAGAATGTGTGAGGTAGATGTGAAATACAACCTACCAGGATCATAACTGGTAACTTATAGACAACAGACTCGAATCAGAATTAGACAATAAACTACAAAGACATATAGGGGGAATCAAGAGCGATCTTGACAACCTCTTAACAGGAGGTCATATGCAAAGACCGGGGGGGACCCCAGAGTGGAGCAGGGGGACAGGAGGAAGCTTGTGTCCCAACCCTGAAGACTCCCAGATCCTCACCAAGGACTATCAGTACGAGCACCAGGGACTACATCCCAACTACCAAGGAGACCACGGGGAATTGGAGTGCCCTCGGAGGCCAAGAACTCTGAGGTCATCCACTCCCGCTTGAATCTACCACATGGAATGGAAGAAGTCCAGATCCTCCCTTGCAGGATCCAAGAGCGTCAGAACAACAGCCAAGAGCCCTGAGCAGTCTGCAGAAACAGAAGAACAGTAAACTTCCTTTGGGACTTGGGAGGGGAGCTCTCTCTGGTCCTCGCTTGGTTCCAACTTTGGGTCTACACCCTCTCTGGCAATGACCATCACGATTGCTCTGGAAACCCCTCAAAACAAATAAATAACCAACCAACCAACCAACCAACCAAACAAACAAACAAACAAACAAAAAAATCTAGAATAGATAGACGAGAACAGGGAAAGCCTAGAATCAGACAGGAAATGGTCAACGTGGACTCACTTATATCTTACTAGGTGGGACACAAAGATTAGTTACTTCTCATTAGGGCATTGAGGATTTCTCTGCACACCCCTCCTTGAAACTGTTCTGCAGCTGAACTGTTGACATATGTCTTGTTAGAGTTATAAGCCAGTCTAGACTACCCGAAAAAAAAAAAAAAAAGCCAGGTGCAGCAAAATTACGCTTCAATGCTATAAAAAGCTAAATACTACAATAAAAATAGACATGAGACAGCTGAATAGTAATCTATAGCCATTTTAAGGTGTATAGAACCCAGTGGTATATAAACTAAAATTGAAATGTCAATGAAGAAGTCACAGGATGTGGTTAAGAACTTGCATTTTTTTTTAACATATTGGTTACTCAATAATATGTCCACTAATTCCATAACGTTATAAATTGTTGCTGATGTTATGTTGGGGCTTTTAATTGATCGGGATGATACTCTACCGGCTCTACCTTCAGACCAGAGATGGTCTCCCCAAGAAGCTGTTGAGCTAATCTGGACAAAAAGATACTGGACTCTATGCTTGGTATATGCTTGCAATGAAAGAATCTCAACTGAACTTGAACTGTGGCAATGCAGCAAGGTGGAGGACTCCACCATGGGGGGAGGGTTTGGGGAGAGGTGGGGGGAATCCCAGTACCTATAAAACTGTGTCACATAATGCAATGTAATTAATTAAAAAAAGAGAGAGAGAGAAAGAAATTAGTAGGGTGATCTCTTCTTGCTGAATGGATCCTTTGATCATTATATGGTGTCCTGCCTCATCTCTTAATATTTTTCACATCAAAGTCTATTTTATCTATTATAAAAATGACTACACCTGCTAGTTTTTCTTTTCTATTAGTCTGGGATGTTTTTTTCCATCCTTTCACTTTCAGTTTCCACTTCTCTTTGTTGACGAGATGTGTCTCCTGAGGTAACAGATAGATGGGTTTTGGTTTTTGATTCAGTCAATGACACATGATTGACCAGTTTAAGCCATTTACATTCAGTGTTATTATAGATAGATGGTAGTTTGGTCCTGCTGTTTTAGCAATGGGTAGTTCACTGTTTGAGTTGGTCTTCTTTTGTTGTTTATTGGGACGTTCTACCGGTTTGCCTTTGGTTTTGGCGCGTGCTAATCCTTTTCTCTGTCAAGAGAACATCTTTAAGCATCATTTGTAAGGCAGATCTAGAAGAAACATTCTTTGAGCTTTTGTTCATTGTGGAAGAATTTTCTTTCATTTTCAAAGACAAAGGAAAGCTTTGCTGGGTATGTTATTCTGGGCTGACAATTTTTTCCTTTTAGAATATGGCATATGTCACTCTGTTCTCTTTTAGCCTGTAGTTTCTTGTGAGAGGTCAGCAATGAATCTAATTATCATTTCTCTGTATGTTAATTTAATTTTTTCATGTGCATATTTAAAGATCTTTTCCCTGTGATCAACTGAAGACAGCTTGATTATCATGTGTTTTGGCAAAGATCACTTTTGGTTAACTATTGGAAGTTCTGTGCCCCTCCTGTATTTTGTTTCCCAATTCTTTCTCCAAATTAAGGAAGTTTTCCTTTTTCATTTTTGAATACATTTTTAAGTTCAGCTTATCCTTCTGAACCTTCTGAAACTCCCCTGACTCTTACATTCGGCCTTTTAATAGCATTCCTTAATTCTTAAAATATTTTTCTTAGCTTGACTTCGTTCTTCTTCAAGGTTTAGATGCTTTTTTCCGCATTGTTGAAGGAAATGTCTTCCAATTCTGAGGTTCTTTCTTCTGGCTCACTGTATTACTGAGGCTTTCCACTGAATTTTTAATTTTCCCCATTGTGTCCTTCATTTCTAATTATTTGCCTTGATTTTCAGTGTTGCTATTTCTATGTGACATATTCCTTAAATTTCTTGAGCTCCTATATTTCTCATTGTTGTTAAGAAATTTGATAGCAAGAGTTTAAATTCTTTATCCCCTATTTCCTTGATGTCTTCCTCAGTTAACTCTGAGGTTGATAAAGGTTTTTGTTCCTTTGTGGGGGATGAACCAGTCATACTCACTGTGCATCTGTCTCTTGCTTTGCTCTTGGTCATTGCAGTTCTGGTTAGCATAGTCCCCTCCTCCTGGAGGCTGGTTTCTGAGTTTTGTTGCCTTTTCGTCTCTGGGTCAATTTTACTGATTGTGTTTGGTATCCGGTTCTCTGTGATCACTTGTGTCACTCCCTCCAGTGAGTTTCAGTTCTGGGCTCTTTTGCTAGGCTTCCACCACAGTCTCTGTAGCCCTAGCTTCTGGCTCACCATTCTCCACCCTGTGATTCTGCGCTGTGGCCACACCATTGCCTGCACAGCCTTTCTCCCACCACCGATTTGAGCAATGCCTGGGATGGGAGTCTGTGGGTTGTCACTGGTGCTGTCCTTTTGCTGGCACCTGCTGACCATTAGGTGTGAGGGTCACCTGAACCGATTTGGGTGGAACTATTAGAATGCAAGTCAGTACTGTTTCTCTGAGGGAGCATTGTGATGTGTTGACCCAGAAATGAGTTCTCTCCTGGCTCAGTGCCTGTGGAGCTTGCTTCATCCCCACGACCTTTTCCTAAGTAAACAAAATGGCACCTGATGTGGCACTGGTGCTGGTCGAGGCCTATTGGCCATTGTATCTGGGGCCACCTGGATCTATCTTGAGTGGAACCTGTAGGATGCCAAGTTGGTACCGTTTTCCCTATAGGATCAGGGCAGTGTGTTGAGCTGGGAATTGTTGGGGTTCAATGAAATCTAGCAAAACTCCAAGGCGAGTAAAATTATTTTAATTTCCAGTCCAGGGGCAACCTCTTGCCATGAGCAAGAAACACCTTGAACAAAATAAGGGTGGGTTTTTTATAGCAAGTATCTATGGGAAAATCAATACCTACATGGTATTGGGTAAATACATAATGGGGGGTAATTTTGTGACATAGAGCAGATAAAAATTTACAATGTTTAAGATTCTGATCCAATTACTTCAATAAAGATTTATAATGGAAAAGCTCAGGATTCCAATCTTATCACTTCAATGTAGACAGTAAACACCATACCTCGAAGGTAACTGTCCTGCCTGGGAATTCCAAAAACCCCAATATCATTCCTATCTCCTGTTTGCTTCCTGGTTTTTCCCATGACACGATGCAGGTGTTTCTTAGCAGATTTCAGAGTTCCAGGAATACATTCACTTTGAGAATTAACCCTGTCAGGAAATAAGCTCGTTCCTGGCTTAGTGAGTATGTGGCTTGCTATTGTCCCTCCAGCCCCAAAGCTTTTGCCTCAGTACACAAAATGGAGCCTGCTGTGGCACTGGTTGAAGGGTCTGAGACATGAAATCCACTGTGCTCCTGCATCTGCCTGTTTGGGCTCTGGTTCTGCTCATGGTCAAATCAAGCAAATTAGCAGGACCAGGCAATTCTATGCCTGAGTTCACCTCCTGAGCTCCCAATGAATTCTCCTTCCCACCTGGCTGTTGCTGGAGCTCTTCCCATGCTGACCACTGCTGGGGCATCTGGTCACTGCAGTACCGCTCTGCTGTCTGCCACATCCCCATGTCCAAAGGTTTCCAGATGTCTCTCTGCCATCAGTCTGTCCTCTCTGGTTTTCTGGATTTGTGTCCTCTCTGCTATATCCTGGCTATGATTCTCCATTTGTTTAAGCATATCCTTATTCCAGTCCACAATCTTGATTCTCTCATGCATTCTTAAAATTTTTGCAGATGCATTTTGGAGATGAAATACTAGGCATTTGACAAGTTTAGTGTCCCCAGTCTTTTGGCATCTTACACAATGTATTTAGCAGGATACAGAAACAGCTGGGTTTTCTCTCAATTTGGATTATAAACAGCAATACAGCTAAAAGTATTCTAGTCATACACAGTATGTGGTCTAACCATACATTAAGTGGGGATTTTCCTGGGAAATCCTCAATATTTTGAAGTGAAATAATATACTTTTAAAAATGAAAACTTGTCTTGAGCTGAATGAAGTTAAAGACAAAACATATCAAAATGCATAGGATATTGCTTAAGAAGCACTTTAGAGGACATTCATAATACTAAACACTACTGAGAAAAGAAGAAACGTCTTAAATCAATGGCTTCATCTTCCACCTGAATAAACTAGAAACAGAAAAGCAGATTAAACTCAAAATAACAGAATAAATGAAACAGAAAAAAAAAACAACAAAGAAGATATTTTAAAAAAATATGCAGTGTGCTAACACAACAAGCTCACCCTTTGCCTGCAGTGCTGGCATCTCATATGGGTGTCAGTTCATGTCCTGGCTGCCCCACTTGTGATTCAACTTCCATACGATGGACTGAGAAAACACAGGATGGCTCAAGTCCTTGGTTGCCTACATTTACATGGGAGACCATAAGAAGCTCCTGGCTTCAGATTGGCCAGCTCCAGCCACTGCAAGGATCTGGGGAGTCGACCAGTGGATGGAAGATCTGTGTGTCTCGCCTCTTCTCTACAAATACGCCTTTCAAATAAAAAAAAAAAGAGTCTTTATGAAAAAGTTGGCAAAATGGTCAAGGGTAAGACAAAAATCAATGAATGTTTCTCAAGTAATATAACTCAAGGGAACTTTCCTAATTTTCTGTGGAGAATACTTTTTCTTTGGAGTAGTGGGAATGGAAAACTGACTAGTAAAACCAGATGACCAATATAACGTGTAACATTAGTTTTAGCAATCACTGCTAAGGAATTCAATCAAAGCTGGTGAGTTAAACATTGGTTTAGTTGTTAATTTCAGTATTGTTATATGAGAAAACTTTGTTAAGAGAATACATTGACCTTGAAGCAGTTTGGAGCAATGCATGAAGGGAAAAAGCAGCCTCATGAATGCCTAAGCATACAATGAATGAAATTTTACACAAAAATACGTGTTTGATCAAGTAATGGAACAAAATATACTAGAAACAATATGGCTTTGGCTCTGGAGAAGTGGCATTGATTCCTTCTCTTCAAGTCTTTCAGGAGCATGATCATCACAGGACGCCGACTGGGCTTTCTCTGTTTTCTCGAGTTCCACAATAACTCCATTTTTAGAAAAAGGTTCAATGAGTTTGGAAATACAATCGATCCTGTGACATCCTCTCCATCATCCTGCTGGTCTAAGGAAAAGGTTCGAGGTGTGCAATAGAGGTTCCTTACATAGGCGCTTTTGGCATAGTTTTGTTTTAGGGATAGAGTGATGCAGCTTTTCCCTCTCTCTCTTCAGCAGGAGAGGGGAGCGAGTGTCCTCTTGTGTTTCACAGGTCAAATCGGGTCAGGGAGCTTTTGGAGACAGTTGAGCTCCACTGTGCTCTTGGTCTGCTGCCCTGCCTTCAGTCTTCCCTATCAGGCACACAGGAGACAGGCACACCAGGAAAGGCGGAGAGATGTTTAGTTTTCATAGGCTTTCACCCTCCTCATTCCTCCTCCCCATTCACTGTTTCCCCTATGTTATTATAATAGCATAGTCCTTCAACAACAGTCACAAGTCCATCATTCTGCTGTTTAAGTGTATCATAACATTGTAGGTATAGAAAATGATACAAAGTCCAGCAGCCTATTGTCAAGATATACTTAATAGTTTCATCAGGAGTCTATTTTTTTATTCAGGAATAGAGATGCATACTACAATGTATCTTCACTTCTCAGTATGCTAATCTCCATTACACAATTTTTATACATAATACATTATATAGTTGGATATATTTGTATATATATTTTACCTATGTATCTGTTGATCTTGTATTTTGCCTGAAGTTTGCCTTATATCAAAGAGAACATAAGATATTTGTCCTTTTGGGATTTCTTATTTTGCTGTGGATTGTAGTGTCCTAGTTGGGATCATTGTGTTACAAATGGTAGAATTTCATATTTTTTTAGTGGCTAAGTAGTATTCCATAGAATAGATGTACTATGGCTTGTTTGTCCACTCCTCTTTTGATGGACATCTGGGTTAGTTTCATATCTTTTCTATTGTGGACTATATTGCTATAAATACAGGGTCGTAGGTCACTTTCTTATATGCAGATTTCACTTCCTTTGGATACACTACCAGAAGTGGGATAGCTGTGTCATCTAGTTGATCAATTTTCAGTTGTCTTAGCACTGGGAGACTTTTATAGTGTCCTGAGGAGTTTTGGGGATGATTGAGAACAGTGTCTCCTCTTCATTCCAGAGAATTCTGAGGGCAAGAGGCTGACTGGAGAGGCTTCCAAAGGCAAGAGCAAGCTGCTCTTCTCCATACTGTGTTGCAAAGACACAGTATCATGGGTCACTGCAGGACACATCCTGGCTGTTTGAAGAACACTTTGCAACTCAGTGCACTCTTGATACCTGCTCTCATAGAATGATACTCCAAGAGAGAAACAGACAGTCACAAAGGACTCATATAAACCACTGTAAACCCACTTGTTAGAAACTCTATAGTAGAAAGGCGTGCAGAAGTACAAGGGCATAGCTATTCTAGCTAGAAAGATCTGGGAAGGTTTTTCTTGTGGAAGGGCTGTCTGACAGCCTCAAATAGGGGTTAGCAGGTGGAAGGCTGAGAACATTCCTGAGGGAGAGGAAGAACATATTCTAGGTTCCCATGGCCAGAGACAGTGTGGCCTGCTCAAGGACCAGAAGACCAGCCAGGCAGGCACATGTGGCATGCCGGACAAACCATGGCTCTTGTGGGCTATGCTGGAATTCTGTTATTTATCTTAAGGGCTCTGTAAAGTTATTAAGGCGTTTAAACTTTGGGATGATGCTCTAAGACTTTTTAATGTGAATACATGCTGCTGTAGATCACTTTTATTACTTTTTATTAATTTTCCCAGGAATATAGGAGGGGCATTTTGATCTTGAGATTAAGAAAATGTTCCTATATTGTACCTTTGCAAACTTGTCTGCTTTTTGCTTCCTTTTTAAGGAATTCTTGCAGGTTGTAACTATGGCACTCATTCATTCTCTGATTTTTGGCTGTTATATTTCTTTTTAGCCCTGTATTATGGAATATTTTAATGTTTGTGCGAGATCACCTTTTTACATTTACTATTTTCAGTTTAGGTTATATTTTGACTGGGGTCGAGTCTATCATATTTAATACATTCTTATCTTGGTCATGGCCTGTTTTGTCCTCCAACATCCTATAAAATCATAAAACCTCCAAAAATACTTTTTTTTTCCCAAAGATTTATTTTGTTTTCATTACAAAGTCAGATATACTGAGAGGAGGAGAGATAGAGAGGAAGTGGAGCTGCCGAGATTAGAACCAGCAGCCATATGGGATCAAGGCGAGGACCTTAGCCACTAGGTCACGCTGCCGAGCCCCAAAAATACTTTTAAAATACTTTTTTGGGTCTACTTTTCAAATAACATGCTTTGCTCCAAGGCCTCAGGGCATGGCTCTGTTCTCATGAGGCTCAGACACGGGAAAATGGCAGGCTCAGGAGCAGCAGAATGGCGAAGCTGAAGGCTGGGGGTTGCAATGCTAATGAGGATGGTGACAACTGATGATGTTAGATGATGATTTGGGTGATTATCCTGCAAATGATAATGCAACAGTGAAAGGATGACAGCTTGGGGGTGATAATGAATGAAAAGTGATGATGAGAAGGTTGTAATGAGATTGTGATGATGCAATAGATGATGACAGGGAGGTTCCTTGGGTTTGTGCTGAGCAACTAATATACACACTTGGGACAGAGTTTGGGGAAAGTTACAATAAGTTTCTTCAGAAGCCTCTGAGGGAAAAAGAGTGGTTTCTGTTTTTTCTGCCCAGTTGCTGGTGCTGGCATACCTGCCAGAAAAGCTGACATTCTTAATTGGCTCCTTCCATGTTCTTAAGCATTGGACTTAACAAGACTCCCAGGAATTCTCACTTCAGAGCAACTCAACTGTGGTTTAATTGGGCCACAACCAGGAAGGAGAACTCTCAGGGGCAAGAAGTCCCCATGAGGATCCCAAATAACTGGGGAATAAATAAACTTGGAGACTAATAACAGGAGGGGGAAGAGCAAGCGTGGGGACTTTCAAGGCATGCCTTTTAGTTTAATTGGGATTAGGAGTGTGTATCTCTCGTTGTAATTGGAACTTCTTATTTCCTCTGGGAAATGCCAGCCTCATGCAGAGCTTGTTGGAGATTCACAGTAGCTCAAGTCACACATTCCTAAATAGGCCCCTGAGTTCAAGTGGCACACGCTTCCACCACCTGGCATTAACCTTGACATGCACGTCCATCACTGAAGCATAGTGCTGTTGTGAGTAGTGTTAGCTCTTAAATGATGGTTCACTGGGCAGGGATAGTGTGTCTATTGCAGAAACTTTTGGAGCTTTGATCCCACTGCTTGTAATTTCTTCTAATTTGTTCCTAATTATGTCAGTAAACACCCATATATCTACAAACCTAAACAAAGCGGATACACAAAGTCCCCTTTGATCCTCTTTTCCATACTCGCTCCCACATCAGAAGTGAAGTCTACTTCTGCATGTCAGACAATATTTTACCATTACACAAACATATAAAAATATGATTTTTTTCTAAGATGGAGAGAAAAGATGACAGCGTAACATAAAAATAATATAAACGTTGGGGGAGTGTTCACCATGGCAGCTGTTAATATGCCACTTGGGATGTCCACATTTCATATTGGAATGCCTGGGTTCACATCCTGGTTATACTCCCAATTTCAGCTTCTTGCTGATATACTCCCTGGAGGCAACAGGTGAGGGCTTAAGTGGCTGGGTCTCTGTAACCCACATGAGAGACCTGGACTGAGTTCCTGGCCACCGGCTTTGGTCTAGTCCAGCTATGACTATGCAGGCAGATGGGAAGTGAACCAGCAGATAGGAGATCTCTCTCCCACTTTCTGCTTTTCAAAGAAAACAAATAAAAGGCATATATATATATATTTATGTGTGTGTGAGTGTATAAAATACATGAGATAAATGTGTATCATATATATGATAAAAGGTAAATATATATGCATTTTACTGCTATATATGTGTGTGTATATATAAATATATATAGTACATGTTTCCAAAAGTATACTATTCAGTTTAAAGTCCTAATATAATAGCCTCTGCCTATGGTGCCAGCTTCTGCAGAGTAGTAAGCCTCTGCCTGAAGTGCCATCCTCCCATATGGGTGCTGGTTTGTGTCCCAGCTGCTCCACTTCCCATCCGGCTCCCTGCTAACATGCCTAGGAAAGTAGTGGAGGATGGTCCAAACCCTTGAGACCTGACCTGTGTGGGAGACCTGAAAGAAGCTCCGGACTCCCGGCTTCAGGATTCAGACCAGCCTAGCTCTGGCCAGTGCAGCCACTTGGAGAGTGAACCAGCAGATGGAAGATCTCTCTTTGTCTCTGCTTCTTTGTAATTCTGAATTTCAAATAAACAATGATTTTTTAAAATAAAATGCTATCAAGAACCCACAGAAGCACTCATTTCCTCATATTAAATATGCCAAAATAGGAAAACAATCACTTTTTCATTTTTTGGCCATTACGATGGGTGGATTAGAATCTTTGATTTGAATTTCAGCAGTTACTAATGATATTGGACATTCTTTTAAATGTTTATTGTTCACATTCATTTTTATTTTTGTGTTACTGAGTCATACAATTTATCCAGTTTTATTGTCTTTTCCAAAAAAGATTTATTTATTTGAAAGGCAGAGTCAGAGAAAGAGATGCTCCATGCTCTGGTTTACTCCCCAAATGGCCACAACAGGCAGAGCTGCACTTGTCTGAAGCCAGAAGCCAATAGCTTCCTCTGTGTTGCCCTAGGGCCTGGCATGGCAGCCTAGTGGCTAACGTCCTTGCCTTGCGTGTGCCAGGATCCCATATGGGTGCCAGTTCATGTCCACGCAGCCCCGCTTCCCATACAGCTCTCTGCTGGTGGCCTGGAAAGGCAGTCTAGGACGGCCCAAAGCTTTGGAACCCTGCCACCCGTATGGGAGACCCAGAGGAGGCTTCTGGCTCCTGGCTTCGGATTGGCTTAGCTCTGTCCATTACTGTCACTTGGGGAGTGAATCATCAGATGGAAGATCTTCCTCTCTGTCTCTCCTCTCTGAATATCTGGTTTTCCAATAAAAATAAATAAATCTTTAAAAAAGGCCATTTCTGCATATGCATGTTTTATATGCTATATATAGTGCATTTAATTAAAAATATTTAGTGAACACACTATGTGTACTATATATATTGCAACTATTTTCTTCCAGTTTACTATTTTTCCTTTGAAAGTTTTTGCATTTTTTGTTGTCAAATCAATCCTTTCCCTTTTTGTTCATGTAGTCTTACTGACAAATCCAACCATACCACTATATTACATACATTTTTCACACACACTTATAGTTCTACAATTCGTTGAGAAATTCTGTGGTGGTGTGAGGTAGGGATCTTTCTTTGCAAGTGGTTAGCCAATTGTCCTAATACTACTTGTTAAATAGTACGTTATTACCCAACTTCTGTAAAACTCCATGATTGTCGTATTCTAAATCTCATATATTGGTTATGAGTCTCCTGTGGACTTGATTCTTCTATTGCTCTATTCATTAGTATGCTTCACTGTCAGGTAAGTCAAATTACATTTTCTCTTTCCCCTTGAGATATTCTTACACATTTTCGTTTCCAAAGAAATTCTAAAAATCAATCGTCAATTTCTATAAATAACATGGGGATCTCAGTTGAATTTTGAGTTCATAAATTTGCAGGATAGGTGAAGTAATGTTGAAGTTTTCTGCTAAGGCATGCTTTGTCTTTAATTTTTAGTAAACTTTTATAATATCCATGTAAATCTTAAATGTTAACTTACTTCTGCTATATAAAATTTATACCTTTTAAACTATGATCCTTTTCCACTGTTACTTCGATAATGATTACAGTATGGGTCTTTGTTTTCTTTCCTCAACTTGCATATGATTTTATTTCTTAAATCTATTGATGAAGTATATTATACTATTAATGTATTAATGAGTTTTTGGAAACTCTTAATATATATGGATTTCAAATTTTTTTGCACTGAAGTAAACTTATTTTTAACTTCATTTTCCCACATTTTCAAGTCCCCTCATATAACAGCTTGCACATTATTCAGTAAGCAATCATGGAGAGTCCTCTCTGTGGACACATATCACTAGGATTTGCATATTGAAATGGAAAACATACATCTGCATCCTTGAAGAACTCACAGCTTCATGAGTAGGACAGAGGATAAACAAGGGGCTATGGAAGCAGTTGAAGGGGACAGCGAACCAGGCTGAGGGCAAAAGGCAAAGGAAAACAGCAAATTCTCAATGGGAAAGTGGTCTCTTAGCTGAACTTAAAAGGCTGGGAGTAAGTATTAGGAACATACGCAAGACAAAATTCAGCAATAAATGTAAAAGAAGCAAATGTTGTCTGTAGATGATCCCATTGTCAAAAGAAACTTCAGCAGAAGTGTAAGGAGCGACCCAAGGACTGACCCTGCCATCTTGGACCCAGTGCCACCTTGAATGCCTGCTTGCCCAGCACTGTTGTGAACCCCCTCGGTCTCAGTCCCCTAAGGCCCACTCGCTGAAGCAAGCTTCAGGAATTTTAGGTTTAAGCTGTGCTCTCTCCCAGTCTCTGCACTTTATGACCCCCATAGCTGACGACCCTGCTCCATCAACCCCCTGAGACATTTATTCCTGTTGTCCGCTTACAGCCACATCTGCCAACCCCTGACCCTGCACTCCCAATACCCACCTCTAGGTTATAAAAGTGCCTTTCCCCTTTGTTCTCACTCTGTCTGTCTCTCCCTCTCTGCACTCTTTCTGCTCTCTGCTTTCCGTTCTCTTTGTTCTCTCTCTCTCTCTCTCTCTCTCTCTCTCTCTCTCTCTCTCTCTCACACACACTCTTCCCCTCGCATGCACTCTCTTCCTCTGTTTCCAGCTCTCTTTGCCCCACAGTTGCTTCTCCTATCGAAATAAACGCCTCTCATGTGGCTTGCTTATTGCCTGGTGTCTTGGTTTGTAGTGATAAAAGCTAACAAGAAGTGTATGAGTTGAAGTATTGGAAGGGAAAATAGGATAGTTATATTACTGTCATACAGCCAAAAAACTGTGAACATCAGGCTAAGGAGTTTGTGCTTTATACTGCAAGTGATGATAGTCCAAGTTAGAGGCAATACTCTACCTGATTTCCTAACTCTGATGACACATCTCTTCATGTCGCCTGATCTATCTCCTGGTTAGCAAGGTCCTGAATGTGACTGAGAGTCTTCTCCAGACATGTCTTTTGCTTGCCTAAGGCGTGCCACTTTTCAACTACATGAGGTAATACTTCTCCTTAAAAAGTACTTCCTTCTCTATCTTTAGCGTGGTCAGAGATGCTTTGGCTGGTGATTGCTAAAGTACCTGGGGACTTTTCTGCTATCAGCAACACAGGTGCCAGTGTTCTGAGAGGCAACCAAATTTGTACATAGGAAAAGTTTAGTACCGGAAAGTTTCAGGCACAAACAGCGAGTTCAGAGAACTAAGCACAGATAGACATCATTCAAGAAAAATCTGGAGGCTGAATTAAGAGCTCTGAAGAAGATCAAATGAGCAAGAAGCTGGAAAGAATTCCAAAGCATAGCCCAGCACAACTGTGTGTGGTTAGGTCAGGCTAGCAGGGTTCAACTGCATTTGGCAGGTGCCTCTCCTGCTAGATATTTATTCATGTGGAACACTTTTGCTCACTTTTCAAGACCCAAATTAATGCCTCTGCCTCAAAGAATACTTTTTGGACACAGTCTTCCCTCTGGAGTCAGCCTTCAGTAATGAACCAATTTAATTATTTCCTTATGTGTCCTTCTCACTCAAGTTGCAAACTCTGCTCTGAAGGAGAGAGACTATGCCACCCACTTCTCTACTCCAGGGACCCGGAAGAAAGCCTGTACATTGCAAGCATGCAGAATTCCTGGGAAACAATCAAAGCTGGCATCCTGGTGCTTCTCACATCCAGGAGACCATGAAATGCTATTTCTGCAATTGCAATGAGTATAGGAGATGGGTAATAATAATTAGCCTTCTGGAGAGGGTGAATCTCAATAGAAGATCCAGATGCAAAACTTCAGTCCCAAAGGATTATGCTCACATTTTGGGTGAAGAGGACACAGACTCTACTATGTAACAGGAGCCAAAGCAGAAACAAAAAAATCCTCATCTGCTTGAAATACTGCAATAGAAGACAAAAATGAAATATATTACCTATAAAACACTAGGTATCTATAATATTCACAGTAGAAAGTAGTATCTTCCATACACTAGAAGAAAACTGTCTCAACCTTTTATATCCTGATAATCTATCTTCTAAGAATGAGAATTTTTTATTATAACCCTATTGGGTTAGCATACACACACACACATATGTTATCCTTCGGGCAGTTATTTAGCACCACGGTGACACTGCTTAGAATGCCTGAATATCCCATGTTGGAGTACCTAGCTTGAGTCCTGGCTCTGCTTCTCCAGATTCCTGCTACTGCACACCATGGAAAGCAGCAGATGACAGCTCAAGCAGTTGGACGTCTGTCACCCATGTGGAAGACCCAGAACTCCCAGCTCCAGGCTTCAATGTGACCTAACATCAGCATTCAGGGAGTGGAAAAGTGGATGGATGGGCAACCATGATCTCTCTCTCCCCTCCCCTATCAAATAAAAGAAAATGTATTTTATAAATTACAAAGTTTTTAGTTATTCTTCTAGAACCTACTGATTATCATGCATATTTTTGTCAAGGAGAGAGAAGGGCCAGTGTGATGGCTCAGTTGGCTTATCCTCCATTGTAGGTGTTGGGGTCTCATATGAGTACCAGTTTGTGTCCTAGCTGCTCCACTTCCCACCCAACTCCCTGCTTTTGGCCTGGGAAAGCAGTGGAGGGTGTCCCAATGACTTGGGACCCTGCACCCATGTGGGAAGACCAGGAGAGGCTTTGGATCGGTTCAGATCTGGCTGTTGTGGCCATTTGGGGAGTGAACCAGCTGATGGAAGATCTTTTGGTTTCTCTTTCTCTCTGTAAATATGCTTTTCCAACAAAAATAAATCAACATTTAAACAGAGAGAGAAGGAAGAGAGGTCGATCTTCTATCTATTGATTTATTCTCCAAATGCCCTCAGTAGCCAGGACTGATCATAGCTAGGATCCAGGAACTCCATCCTTGTCTCTGAAGTAGGTGGTCAAGACCGAAGTACTTGGGAACCATCCACTGCCTTCCCAGGCATTAGCAAGAAGCTGAATTCAGCAGGACATCAAGAACTTAAACTAGGCACTATGATATGGGGTGCAGACACCCCAAGCAGCAGCTTAACTCTGTGTCAAAATGTCTAAATATTTTAATTGATACAACTTGATATGTTAATTTTTGGTTTAGTTTTATTTTATGATATACTTTAAGTTTCAGTGTTTCTCTCATTTGCTTATCCATGTTTTCTTTGTTTTGTGATAACCTTTGCAAAGTGACATTATCTTACATTCCAATAAGCAATCTATAAGACTTCCAACCTCTTCACATTCCCACCAACATTTGTTGCCTTATTCATTTATTTACTCATTTATTCAAATTATATAGAGATATAATTGACAAATAAAAATGTCCCAAATGATGTATGATGGAGTCACAATACAGTTCAGATCTCTGACTACTCAAGCATATATCTCCCAACCTAAGGATGCCCTAAAAAGCCAAAGCAGACCCTCTCCTCAATGTCTCCAACTTCGGGGCTACATCTGAGCTCCTGTCGTTACAGTCCCAGGGCTCTCAACCTCAGCATCAGAGACACTGTGGTTGGATGACTCAGTGTGGTCAGGACTGTTACAAGCATTTTTGAGTGTTAAACAGCATCATTGGCCTATCATCTCTAGGTTATAGCAATAATCCTGCTGCTCCCTTTCCCTGCCAACTGTGAAAACCAAATATCTACTTTTAGATTTTTTTCTTTCCTGGACTATCATCTCTAGGCTCTCCTCTATAGTTTTCCCCCACGTACCGGCCCTCAGAGTGCTGTTCTGAAATTCAGTCTCCTTTCTCCACATTAAAAGCTCTGAGAGCTCCACACTGCCCACATTTGAGCTCTTAAATTCTTAACAGGGTTAAAGAGTCTCTATAGCCCGACAATGCCCCTGTCTGACTTCTCCCCTAATTTCAGCTCAGACAGACACTCTCAGCTCAAGCTGCTGGATTATTTTACATTCCTCAAACATGCTGTGTCCTTCAACATATCCTAGGCTTCTCCTCCCTGTGTCGAAGACTGTCATTTCTTCTGCATCAAATTTTCCACCGTATCCTAAATGCTCAATTAGGATGTCATTCTCCATGCATTTATTGCAAATCCCATTGACTATCTTGAAGATTTGTAAGTGCTTGTTTACAAGGAAACTTTCCAGTTGGCTTCACATCCATTATTCCTTGCACAGCGCCTAGCCCAGAGGAGAGAGAAAAAATGCACTTTGGAGTACAGAAAGCAAAAATGCCCAAGACCACTGATGTGTGCTGTCTTTTGAGAAAGAAGGTCAGATGACTCAAAGTCCTCAAATATCATTCAGGAGTGCCAAGAGTGATGATGGAGAGTGACGGTAATATGAAGGTAACATGAACAAGAGGAGTTGACCTGAACTTTAGGGGAGACTTGAAGCAGAGGGAGGGAAAGTCTTCAGGTGGAAAGTACAGAAAGAGCAAATTGAGAGGAAATGAAACATCACTTACCATAGTCGGGCACAGTCCTAACAACTTTTTTTTTGTGCATTGATTTTTTAAAAATTTATTTTATTGTATTGTTGTTGACAATGTTTACATAGTTAATTATGGTTTAAAAAAAGGTTCAGGGGGTATAGGGAAGTGGGTGATACTATTATGTCCATATTGTTTCCATCATGTATCTGAGGTAAAGGGGGATATTGAGGGAGAAGCCCCACCCGGTTTCCTGCCCACCCCAAGTCCCGGATGTGGGGCATGCTCTGAGATAATTGCTCAAGTGGTTTTAATAGTTCTCCAGTTATGAATCGCTGTCAGTTTCGCTCGATGAGGTCGTCCATTGATTGATATGGTCCATCATAAAGTCTCCGTTTGCCCCATATTTCGCTGCCAACATATAGCTGAGATGAATGATTGACCTGTTCTGTCTTCTGTCTTTTCTTGGTTAGAGTTCTGAGTCCAGCAGTTCGATTGGGGAGATCTCCAAAGAAACTTTGAGGTATTCCCAGACTAGATTCTTGTATGTTCTAGCAAGCACAGGGCCCGGCACGGTCCATCACCCCGATCAGCTGGTGGTTGCAATTGCTGGGTTGGTTCTGGTTTCAGTCCCGAGTTGCACTGGAACCAATGGGTGTTGCAGTCCAGTCTGGTTCTGCCCAGCACATACTTGGCCCTTATATCAACCAGTGGGAGCTGCAGCCTAGTCGGGGCGACCCACAATAACCCCCACCAGGCCTGCCCCCTACCCTGGTTTGCCAGTATGTGCAGCAGTAGACCAGTCTGTCCCCCATCCCATTTGGCTCTTGTACTTGTCAATGGGTATTAGTTCTATCTAACCAACTCAACCATCCAGCCCTCACGGATGTTGTTGAGTGCCTCTCTGTCTAGCCACCCCAGCCCCCGTCCTAGTTTTCATGCCCTCCCGCGCGAATAGTGACCCAAGAAGGGGGAACCCACTTTTTCCCTCCCAGGTCTCTCTCAGTCCCGGTTTATGCACTCTTTAGGTGGTTCTGTGATTTGACTTGACAGAATTAGTCCCCAGTGCCAGCTTCTGCCAGCTGATGCTGCGGCTAAGCCCAAACATCCCTCACCCACTCTAATTTATGCTTGCACCAGCAGGAATAATCAGCCCAGTCTGGCTTTTCCCTGATCTAGTTCACATGTAGCACACAGGTGTTGCAGCCTTGCTTAGTCGTCTGTCCCCATCCCAGCCCACGCTCTTCAGTGGGAGTAGCTGTCCGGCGAGGGGACCAGCCGCTTAATCTCCCCACCAGCTCTGCCCCTCCTTCCTGGATCTCACGTGTGCTGGTTGGGTGCTGCAGTCAAATCCAGTACAGGCAACCACGCCCTGGCATTCCATAATGTGTACTGGTTTTGTCGCGACCAAACCCGGCTCAACCCACACTCTGTTCTGGTGATCGGATTTGCCAGTGGATGACATGAACTGATTCAGCCTGGTCTGCCCCTGACCCATGCCAAATGTGTGCCAGTGGGAAACTTTCCATGGCCTATTCTGGGCTGTTTCCTATCATGCTTCTTGTGCTTACCTGCAGGGACTGTGTCCTGCCAGAGGAGTTGCCCAGGCTGCTCCATCAGAACCCCTCCCAATGTCAGATTTTGCGCATACCAGGGGGTCCTTGAGCCAGCCCTACTCAGTTCACCTCCTGTTCTAGCAGGAACAGTGGCTTTTCCTGGCTGGCTTTCACCCCATTCTGGTTCTTATTGTTGGATGTTTCAGCCCAGCCCAGTCATGGCTTGTCCATACCCACGTACAGCTCACACATGGCTTAGTAGGGGGTTGAGACCCAGCCTAGAAAGTCCCACGTCTACCCTGGTTCTCCATGACACCAGATGGTGTTGGGGTCTGAACTGGCCTGGTGCATCCAATCCTAGCCCACACTAGTGCCTCGGGTGACTACAACTGTTTCCTAGATAGAACGCAGCCCCCACTCCAGCACACACACGCCCCTTGGTGGGAACCTCAACCCAGTTAGGGTGTCCCCTTACCTGCCCAATTGTTCCTAGCCATAAATCACACACCTGCCCGTGGTTGCTCTGAGGACCAGTAGGTGCAAGAGCCTAGCTCAGTATAACCTGTGCTCCATGCTGGTTTCTAGTTTTGCTTGTAGGCTAAGGTTTGCTCAGTCCCGCCCAGTACATTCTGTTCCATTACCAATTTCACAGCTCAGCATTGTTAAGTGATCAGAAGTTCTTCAAAGGAAGAGTTACTGGCATTGGGAATCTTTGGGATTGACTCAGATCCCAGAAACAGTGGGGTCAGCCTGGAGCTACCTAAGCAGCGATTCAGACAACCAATACCCCAGAGCTCCCCGGCCGGGCGGCCAGCAGGCACAGCCTGGCGCCAAACGGCACACTGGCCGCCCAGGCCCAGCTCACCATGAGCACATGGTGGCTGGGATTGGGATCCGAGCAAGACGCTCCCTCCTGCAGCCCCCAGCAGCCTCCTGGCTGCTGAAGTTTAAACCCGCAGGCCCAAGGTTGTGCCCCACCCCAATCCCGTCCACCACCCAATGAGGGCGGTGGTTAGGCCCCGGACCCACTCAGTCCCGGAGACTACCCCCCCCTCGGTGTACTCACCTGAAAGGAAGCAGCCCCCGAATCCAGGTGGGCCCAGCTCACCATGAGCACATGGTGGCTGGGATTGGGATCCGAGCAAGGCACTCCCTCCTGCAGCCCCCGTCCTAACAACTTTATACTTAGCTCTATCTTCACTACAACTTCATGAAACAGGTTCTGTTTTACTGAGGGAAAAAGGTTGGAGACATAGAGCAGTGTCTGAAACTTTTCCAGAGTCGCACCTGGTAACTATATGCAATTCAAGAATCCAAAGAGTATATTGCTAACAAAGAGAAAACATGGGGCCTAAGAAAGCTTGAACAGTAGAAGGCTGTCCTGACCAGACTAAGGAGGACCCCTGGGGATTTGTTAGAGCTCAGACTGGGGGAGTCAGGGAGATCTAGCTGTACTTAGCCTTGAGTGGAGTTCAGATTTGTTATTCAGATCTCGGGGGAATTCAAAGGCATGGCAAGCCCATTAAGCATCTTGTTTCCAGAATTGTCCTCCGGGAGTCAGGGTCCCTTGGAGCATGGTTTCAAAGGAGAGCTTCTCAGGCTCCTGACTCACCCGTCACCAGATCTCAACAGCACATAATGAGTATGGAAGCAGGGGCCAGAGAGTCACAGCTCTCATCTGGGACATTCCTTTTTCCTCCTTCCCTGCTTTTCTTTGCAATTTAAAATGTGTTGTATGGATGTTCCTTCAAACCTGTGTCTCTTGCACTGTGCAGGTGCTTCTCTGTTTACCTCTTCGTCCCTATCTCTCCCTGTTGTTTTTGTTTGCTTCTTTCTGATCAGCTGCGTTTCTAGCTTTCTTTCCCTCTATCAGATGTAGGTGACTACCTACTCAGGTACCTAGGTTACAGTTGTCAATGGAGATAAGGAAAAGGAGGAGGGACGGCTGTCAGGGAGACTGAAGCAATTGGGCTGCCCATACCCCATCATAATCAGGTTTGGAAATAGGCATGACAAGTGGATGGTAGAGGTTGGGTAGAGAGGGTTGACAGGACTCAGTGAAGGTGTGAGAGAAGAAGAGGGTCTACAAGAAGTTATAAGGAGAGGCAAAGACTGTAGGGACCACCTTGGGATGGGAGTGATTCTATTGATCATTCAGTAAAGAGAAGTATCCTTCAAGTCTGGGGATACTTCCCATCACCTATTCCTCCTTCTTATTCCTCAAGTCTTTTCCCCTGTAAACTATCTGTGTTCTTTTCCACTCTCAGCAGCTTTTTATGTATCCTGTAACATGCACAGGTCATAGTGAAAAAAATCTTTTACTTGCACCAATTCTAGCAAATGTTGGACTGAGTGGGTGAGACTGCAAAGTGGGGGTCGTAAGGGATAAGATGTTGCAGCATTCTAGGTATTAGGTGTCAGTACCAGGTGAAGTGAAATAGTACAAAGGACAGCGAAGATGGTAATGTTCTTGGCTTTTCCATTTGGAATGAACAGTGCTTCTGGCAAATTTCTCCCTTAAAGCAGGTTGATAGCAATGCAATACTGACAGACTGCTCTGACAGAGGCAAAGTCCAACACTGGGGTGCTGGCAAGGCTGGGTTCTGGTGAGGGCCCTCTTCCTGATTATTTCTTCTCTTTTATGAGAGTTTTAACCCAACACATAACAACCTGATCACTTAACTCTATCTCGTAATGGCATTCCCCAAGGGGAGCAAGGCTTGAAACTTGATGGAAATCTACACTGTGCTGACATTTCAAATATCCTATGTCCACATTCATACTTAGTTCCCATCAGTCACAGTAAAAATGAGTCACTCCTCTGATTTGACTCAGTACCTGCATTTGTAATTTGAATCTCACCTCTTTTCTACTTCATTAAACCCTTGATCTGGCACCTCTTTATTATATTGCTATTTAGTATTTATTCAAGAGGGAGGGAGGGAGAGAGAGAGAGAGAGAGAGAGAGTGAGAGAGAGAGAGAGAGAGAGAGAGAGAGAGAGAGAGAAATTCCTCCCATTTATCCATTCCCAAATGCCTACAACAGAGCTAGGGCCAAATCCAGAAGACAATTCAGATCTGCCACATAGTTGACAGAAACTCAATCACTTGAGCCATTATGGCTACCTACCAGGATCTGCTTGAAGGAACGTAGGAGTCAGGATTTGAGCCAGGCGTTCCATTGCGGAATGCAGTCATTCTAACTGCTAAGCTTAAATGCTCCATCTTCCTGTATTTTTATCATTTTCTGTTAATTGTCAATTTCTCTCACCATACAAACAAGCCATAATTCTTGCATTATACAGAGCTACATGTCCTTTCCCATGTAGTTCCTGACCTATGCCTCCTTTCCACCTCATGCAAGCCTCATGCTTCTCTTAACCTACTTCGGAGGCATTCTCTCTAACAGTTTCCCTGTTTAGTGACAGTTTCTGGTTCTTATCTTACTGATGTCCATGCACCAGAGATCACTGTGTCCTTGCAGACTCTATGCCTTCTCAGGGTCCCATGTCACGTGTCATCCTTCCTTGACCCCTTAACATCATATTCTCTGTATTCTCTTCCTGAAGCCAACCCTTCAAGATTTGTTTTCAGAATTCTGCTCTCAGCTCTCTATATACAGATTCCTATCTCAAGATCTCCCTGTTCAACTCTAGAACGATCAGTCCAGTGGGTAGCAGGAGTTTCATAAGCTGCTTGAGCCCAAAACCAGACTTACGGTCTCTTCCCCTTCTCCCCCAAATTCCCGTTCTTATGTTTTCCATCTCAGTGAGTGGTGCCAGTACCCAAACCTACAATTCATCCCGAATGACTCTCTCAGCACTCCCTAGTCACTCACCTAGATCTCAGCTTCCTACATTCTATGTCAATAACTGTCTCAGCTCCCACTCGCACTCTTTCTTTCCTGAATAACTGTGGGAGTTGACACTCTCCTCCTCCAATTTAGTCTCCGTACAACAGCCAGAGTGATTCTCGCCAGGTACCCACTTCACATCAAGTTAAAGTATTCTTATCTCCCTCATTGTAAATCTACCCTCCTGAGCCAGTTTTGCAGGACATGATAGTTACCCTTGGTTTATCTTTGCCTGTTTCTCCTATTCATCATCCATCTGGCGTAGCTTTCTTTTCATGACTCCACACATGAAGCTCCCTCTTCCAGTGTTTCAGAGAGCAATATAACTCTGAATTCCTGTGGGAGGCCTTCATAATTCCTCAATCTGAGTTAAGCTTGTGGCAGCTGGCTGCTTGCAAGAAGGGGAAGTGTGATACGTTTCTTCACTTTTTAGCTTTTCAGGTCTTCACAACAGTGGTTGCAGTTACTGCCAGACTTGCAGGAAGAGAGAAATAAGGTGAGAGATAAGTTCTGAGTTGATTTGAAACTGCCTTGATAACCTAAAAACTGTGTTGTCCTTTAGTTCTTAAAAATGCAATTTGAGAATCTTTGCCTTTCAATTGATTTGCTTAGTGTATCTGCATTTAGTATAATTACTGCTGTATTCAACTTGGAGTTTACAATTGTTCCATTGCTTAGCGTTCTTTGTTTCTGTATCCCGTATGTCCTGCCTAACTTTGAATTCACCAAGAACTTTTCATCCTTTCCCTTATATCCTTTATTATAGTTCGAGTTTTATTTTGTATTGTTCCTTTCATTGTTACTGTGGAGCACAATTGGTAAAATTTGCATTTTAAAAAACTTTCAAAAATGAATGTGAAAATGTAGTAGTGACGTATAGAACATGTAAAGTCCAAAATGTCTGGCTCTATAATAACGCCTAACCTTCCTTTGTCTGTCTGTCCATCTCTCTCTCACCTTTCAGAACATTGAAAGTGCTTTTCAGTTGTCGCCTCTGCGGAAACATCTGTTGTCTCTTGCACTGTTACTCATTTGAAGGTAATATGTTTTTTTTTTTTTTCTCCTCTTAGGCCACTTTGAAATAGTGTCTTGGGTATTTCATTAGTTTTTTTTTTTTTCCCTAATAAACCCTTCTTGGAGTTTGCTGATTATTGGGAAACATGTTCCATTCTTTTGATTTCTATATTTCCTGTATTTGGGGGAAATTATTGAGCACTATTTTGAAATTAATTCCCTTCTTATTTTCTCCCTCATCATTCTCCTCCAACGTATGAAAACATAATGTCTTTAGCTCTAAACGGAGCAAATATATTTCCAAATAACAGATATTTTACAGGTATTCCAAGTTTGTAGGATGCTTAACACTGTGCCTCTGAAGTTTCAGCCCTTTGTCCCTCTGAGGCAGTTTTGGGATGTGAAAAATTTTCAATTGGTGTAAAACTAGTAGCAAATACTATATCCTTAAATATCCAATTCTTTCCTTGGCCTCTTTGAAATGTTTTGTGAGCTGAATGAGCCATGAAGTACAGGACATGATATTGGGCCCTGTTTTGCAAATTTCGCATTTTGAAATGTGTAATTTATTATTTGGAGTTCCCAAATAAACTGTGATTACTTAGCATGACATCAGCATCTTGTTTCGTGAAAGAGAAATCTCGTTCCAAGATGTGTGGATGGACCAGGATGTACTTACTTAGCTGTTGGTGTCTGGAACTCCTGCCACACGCATTGCAGCAGGATTACAATTTGGAGATTTCACCTCCATGAAGGATGACTTCGTTTTTCTCTCTATAGCAGGAGAAGTATGAAGGACTTCCTCTGGAGAAACCACAGCTCTCTGACCGAGTTCATTCTTCTAGGATTCTCTAATAACAAAAAGATAAATGTTATTTTATTTAGTACCTTTCTCTTCCTCTACCTTATCACCCTTCTGGGCAATGGGTTCATTCTCACGTTAATACGCATGGATTCCCGCCTCCACACACCCATGTACTTTTTCCTCAGTGTCTTATCCATCCTGGACATAAGTTATGTCACCACCACAGTGCCCCAAATGCTGGTGCATCTGGTTGGTGAGAAGAGGACCATCTCCTACACTGGTTGTGTTGCCCAGATGTACATCTTCCTGATGCTGGGAATCACTGAATCATGGCTCTTTGCCATCATGGCTTATGATAGATATGTGGCCATTTGCCATCCCCTCAGATATAAAGTCATCATGACCCCTTCTCTGTGTGGGTCAATGGTGGCTTTTTGTGGGTTCTGGGGTATCAGCTGTGCTCTGATATACACGGTCTCTGCTATGATTCTTCCCTATTGTGGCCCCAATGAAATCAATCACTTCTTCTGTGAAGTGCCTGCTGTCTTGAAGTTGGCCTGTGCAGACACATCTCTTAATGATCAGGTGGATTTCATCCTGGGCTTCATCCTTCTCTTGATCCCACTCTCCCTCATCATCATTGTCTACATCAATATCTTCGTTGCCATCTTGAGGATCCAGTCAACACAAGGACGACTCAAGGCCTTCTCCACCTGTGCCTCCCACATTACAGTGGTCACCATGTTCTCCATCCCGTGTATGGTTATGTATATGAGACCTGGCTCTGAGTCCTCCCCAGAAGAGGATAAGAAGCTGGCCCTCTTCTACAATGTCATCTCAGCATTCCTCAACCCCATCATTTATAGCCTCAGAAACAAAGATGTGAAGAGGGCATTCTTCAAAGTGTTAGGCTGGGAGAAAGCATCAGATTGAAGTCTTGGTAGTATGGACAATCAAACCATGGACACACTTACATAATTCTTTATCCAAACTCCTTTTAACATTTGACAGATACACATGGCATATTAATGGGATAGAATAAGTGAAGTTATGTATAAGAAGGCAACAGCATTGGGTGCCTTTCCAACAAGAAGACCCTAAGAAGTAGATTTCACAATGACAGATTTCATACTTGATTCACCTTTGTGTCATGAGCTAATAATACTTGGCAAGGAACTGGCATCAATAGTCACATTAATAAACGTATGACTGATTAACTTGAGCACTGGATTCATGAAACAAATTCAAATTGAATGGTGCAAAGTGACAAAGCTCTGTCTCAATCAGAACCATTGCAAGGTCTGAAGAAAGAACAGTCTAAGATAAGTCGATCATAATCGTATAAAATACAGCTCAGGAAAGTAATGTGGGTCAATGTTCAACCAGTACTGTCAGTATAGATTTAGGGCATGTTGAAAGAGGAGCTCTTTGTCAAAGAAGTGGTATTTGCAGGGAAGAGTAGAATCTCCCAGTAATTGGGTAAAAAGAATTAACACCCTACTCTGACTTTTCATAGTACATTTTCAAGTTTAGGGATGTAAAAGGCACCACAGATATTGAAAGCATTGGTGAGTTTTGAAACCATCACCATAATCCAGATCCTTATATTGATTCTAGAAGTTTCTTGACTTTTGCAATCACTTTATATTAACTACTTACTACTATGTAACAAATTACTACACATTTTATGTCTTAAACAACAAGCATTTATTTTTACACAGTTTCTTTGGATCAAAAATCTGAGTGAACAAAGCCACAGGCAGACTCATATTCTTGTTGTTGCCAGAGTTAAATTCTTACTAGGCTGCTTAATTCAGGGGCTTTATTCCTTCCTGATTTTCAGAATATTTATTAGTGCCTTGCGGGTGGACCTCTCCAAGGAGCAGCTTATCACTTGGCAATGACTTCAACAGAGTGAGCAAGGAGAGAGGAAAGAGGTTGTGAACAATGTGGAATCCACGTGTTTTGTGTCCTAATCATGAAAGTGACTTCTGTCACTTGGGGATGTTATTTCCATGCAAGGCAAACTATGAGTTTAGGTCCAAACTCAAAGGGAGGAAATTTTACCAGGGTGTGAAAATCATGATGATAAAAAGGTTGGCTCAAAGTTCCCCTGCGGTGATTTAGACTCTTGCTAGTCTAAGGAGCGGTCTGTGGATTAACATTACCAGCATCACATGGGAGTTGTGAAGAAACGCGGAATACTGGAATTATCCCTTCTAATACACACACATACTATGGAATCAGTTTGCATTTCACATTTAAATTACATTAAATAGGTGATTCCTGTGCACTTTCAGGGCCAAGGACAATGACTGAGTCAACATGGCTGGAACATTATAATACCAACTATGTAAGTGAATCTATACCATAAACTCCAGCCTTTTGTTAAGCTACGTAATGAATAAAATTTTTAGAAAAGTCAAAAGGAGAAACATTCAGACACACAGATATGGATCCAGCCTTGTGATTTCATTGGCTGGCTGATTCACTGTCTCCAGTGGATCTCCCATTGGATGCTCTCTGTCCTTATCCTGGGGAAAACCTGACTTGAGTCTTTGGTTTCTTTATTTGCATGCTCCCACTTTATTTCTGCTTAGAGGAAAGAAAAAGAGGATGTGTAATTATGCTGAGTTGGCAGAAAGAAAAAGAAAGCACTAATTTTATATTACTTGAAAGAAAAATACCCTAGTTCCATCTGACAGCCATCCATTTCCTCCTCCCTCTAGGAGAATATCCCCTACAAAGAGTTCTTTATTTATGTTTTTAATTCTTTTCCTTTCTTGGACCCTCAGTTCTTTGGGATAGATTGAAGTCTAATGTCATCGTCTTGAACTTGGTGGAGATTATATTGAGAAAAAGAATTGGTATTTTTTTTTATGTTTTGGCTCCATTTTTCCATGGACATTTTAAGTAGGGACCATTATACTCAATGTAATAAGTCAATCCCAAAAGAAAAAATAAATGTTCTCTCTGATGTAGGGCAACCTGCACACAAAATACATAGAAGTAAAAATATATGTACATATATGATCATCTGGAGGAGCTGTATAATAGTGACTATCATATAAAGAAGTAAAGATACATTGTAGTATGTATCTCTGCTTCTGAATAAAGATGGACTTCCAATGAGATTGTTATCTTGACAATAGGATGCTGGACTTTGTACCATTGTCTATACCTACAATATCAGGATACATTTAAATAGCAGAATGGCGGACTTGTGACTGTTTTTGAAGGGCTGCACTATTGTAGTTAAATAGGGGAAATCAGTGGGGAAAGGGGATTTGAGGAGGAGGGTAAGGAAAATCCCTGAGTCTGTGAAACTGTATGATTACCTTTTTTTTTAAAATGAATACAAGTGCAAGGCATAGAGAAATGTCATTATGAATTTCTCTATGACTTTCTCTATGAGGGACAAGAGTTATTATTCCTGTCCACCTCACAGGACTGCCTGGAGAAGGAAATGCATTTATCTGTGAGAGCTATGATAAGTGCTGGATGTAACATAATTTGTTACTGTTTTCCTCCACCAAGCACCAGCAGGCACTGGATCCAGCTTCCTCTTGCATGCAACACTCTGGAAACGTATCCCAAAATTCTACTTTCCTCTGATGGCAATTCATTGTCCCATCCCACACAATCACTCCAGACGACGGGATGTGGGTGGCGAGTTGTTTCCAACATTCCCATACTCTGAGTCAGTCCAGGAAGTGTACATAGATGAGTGATCCTGTTACACTGTAAGGAAAGCTGTCCACGGCCACCGGGGTCAATGCATTCCTTGCGCAATGCTCACTCCCTGAGGTCTGACACCTCCCAAGGGCCTCTGAGTAGCTGGATCTTTTGGTACCGGGATGGGTTGAGATGTTTCTGTTGAGAGGACAGAAACATCTGCTCATTGGACAGCATCAGGGGGTCTGTGTGGGGCACAGGGCTAAAGGTTCTAAATTTTCTTCTAAAAAATAATGTGGCCTGAGAATGCTGCCACCCAGAAGGTCAGAGTGACTGCTGGACTAGCTGAAAAAAAGGACAAATCCTTCCAGATCTTGGAAGGGGCAGCTCTTGCTCTCCTCAGAACATGATGTCACTGGAGGAAGCTAGGGAAGAAAAATTCAAATCTGCAGTGTTCTCTTCCTTATGGTACTCACCATTTCCTTCTCCCCAGTATCTTGGCTCAGAGGCCCCTTAAACTCCATATATAAATAAGATTCAGATGACAGTAAAGCATTGGGCCAAGAGTCAGACCCCTAGATTCCAATCCCAAACCTGCCAATTACTAGCAAGTAACTAAAAACTCTAACTAAAGAATCCATTTCTATTCTGATGTTGAACAGAATTTTCTCACAAATGTTGATTAAGTTGTTCAATTCTTCTTTACAAAATTTTTGTCTCCTTATTCTATCAGTTCCTGAAGAAGGTTGCTGAAGCCTCCTGTAATAATTGTGGACTTTTGTAGTTCTGTTTTTAATTTTATCCATTTTTGCTTTATGAATTTTATACTAAGTTTAAAAATGTTTAACATAAACTTGCATATATGGAGTACCATGTGATGCTCCAAGGCACACATGCATTGTGCAATGTTCAGTTCAGGGTACTCTGTATCTTCAATCAGGTAAACATATCGTTTGTTGCATGAAAACATCCCAAATTCTTTCTTTTGGGTTATTTAATAAATGGCCATTATCTGTGGTCATCCCATTGTGCAACAGAACACTAGAAGTTTTTATTTTCAAAGATTTATTTTACTTATTTGAAATTTACAGAAAAAACTACAGAGAAACAGAGGCAGAGGTTTTCCACCGGCTGGTTCACTTCCCTATTGGCCATAAGAGCATTGCCTGGTGCTGGACTGGGTTGAAATCAGGAGCCAGAAATTCTTTTGGGTCTCCAAGGGGGGTACAGGGGTCCAAGCATTTGGGTCATTTGTCATTGCTTTGCTAGGCACATTAGCTATGAGTTGAATTGGAAGTGAAGCAACTTGGATTGGTGCCCATATGGGATGCTGGTGCTACAAGTGGTGGCTTAACTTCTACACTACAGGGCCAGCTCCAAAACACCAGAACTTCTTTCAGTATTCAGAAAAATTGCACAGAAAGCTCAGAGTTCACATATATTTCTTTTTCGCTCCTCTCACACACCAGTTATTATTATTGACATATTGGATTATTATTATTAGCATTATTAGTATTATCATTAGCATTATTATTATTAGCATTATTGAAGTAACAATGATTTATATAGAATAATGCATTATTATTAAAGTACATTGTGTGTGTGTGTGTGTGTGTGTGTATGAGAGAGAGAGAGAGGGTGAGATGGTGAGAGAGAGATCAGAGAAGTGTTGGCTTTTCCCCTTTTTATAAGTGTTGATGTCTGACTTCAAGGGTGAGAAGTCATTTTCAACCATAAATACATGACAACAGCCTGTTGTTCAAGAGCTGTTTCTTCTGTTCACTTAATATCATTGTTTGTGAACACTCATGTTATCTAATATTCTTATAAAACATGTTTTAGTAGCTGCATAGTATACCATTATGGGCCATAACAAATTTAAATAACTCACTATTATAGAGGTGTTTTCCATTGCTTCCGATCTGTGCCTATTATAAGTATCACAACAGAAACTGTTGTGCTCTTTTCCTGTGCTTCTGGTATCTATTTCCCAAAATGCTCTAAAAGCAGAATTACTGAGTTGAAGATCATAAACATGTTTAAGATCCTAGATACATAAAACTGAATCACCTTGCAAGAAGTTCAGTGCATACTCCCAATGACATTCTTTGAACATCCATATTATATTATAATATATTATATGCTGGTCACCTCTTAATCTACTGTTCCAACATTCTGTGACAGGTGGCCATATTGTCTTAGCTGGTAAAGCCACCATCTGTGACGCCAACATTTGCAAACACTGCTTGGAGTCCCAGCTGCTGCTCTCCTGATCCAGCTCCCTACTAATGGCCTGGGAAAAACACAGAAGACAAATCGAGTATTCAGGCCATTGCCAGGCACCTGGAAGACCCAGATGAAACTCCTGGCTCCTGGCTTCCACATGTCCCAGCACTGACCATTGCGCCTATCTGGGAAGTGAATCAGCTGATGGAAGATATTTCTCTCTCTCTCTCTCTCTGTGTCTTGCCTGCTGTCTATAACTCTGACTCAAAATCAATTTAAAAATATGTTTAAAAATTCTTTGGCAGTTTCAAAAGTCACAAAGTGGTATCTCATGGATATTTTAATTTATAGTTTTAAATTTTCGTATTTGTTGGAAATTCGAATTTCTTTTTTAAGAACTATTCACATCCGTTGTCAATTTTCAGATGCGTTCATACTTATCTTACTAATTTTAAAAAGCTCTATGTTAATGATATTCAACAAATATGCTGCAATTATATCCTCTACCTGTCTCTCACTTTTTTCTTTATTACTTGCACAACACTCCAGTTCTTGGGTGGGTAGGTAAGGCAATACTTTCTAGAACATTAGGAACCTGCACCATAAGCACAGCTTCTGACCTGTCACTGGGGACACAGACACTCATATTGATTTTTTCTTGTCATTCTAGTTGTTTATATTGCAAGGGGTTCCAGGATCAGTTTATATCAGCAAGAGTCTGGGGAAAAACACCACAGAGGAGGCTGTTTGTTAGTTCCTGGGTCACAGCCCTAGGGTCTCCCAGTGATTGTTGGGTACAAAGCTTCCTGTAGAACCAAGCAGACACAGCATCAGTAAACAAGGATGCTGCCTGGTACCGTGACCCTGCAGAGTGCTGAAGCCTAAGAGAACAATTCACATATATGAGGATTCTGTGAGGAATACAGTTAGGAGGAAAGTTCCTCCAACTAAAAAAAAGCAGAGTCTAAACTTTTTTGGTAAGATTTAGTTTATTTTTATTTGAGAGGCAGAGAGCAGAGAGCGGGACTCTTCCATCTGTTGGTTAATTCCCCAAATGGCTGCAATGACCTGAGCTGAGCTGATCTAAAGCCAGGATCCAGGAGCTTCCTCTGGGGCTCCTTGGTGCAGGCCCCAAGGACCGAACCCTCCTCCTCTGTCTTTCTAGGCCATAAACAGGGACTCGGTTTTCTAAACAAACAGCCGGAGTCAAACTAGCATCCATATGGGATGCCAGCGCTGCAACTGGGAACTTAACTCTACCAAACATGGTGCCACCACCTGCCCCCACCTCGTAAGCTTTTAACCTTTCCCCAGAATCCTTAAAACTCTGCATGTGGTGATGGCATTATATCCTCTCTTCCATATGTAATTTGCTTCACTGCTATGTGGTCAGAATCAGCAGGTTATAGTTTTCCAAATTGCACTTTACTAAAAAGAAGAGAAAAGACAAATCAAGAAATACAAATTGTTTAAAGGCACAGGGGGAGAAAAAAATGACTCAACAGCCCTCCCCACAAGATCCTTTTAGCGAACATCAGTTGTTCTGACCAGCAACACCTCCTAGAAGTGGGTAGATCCAGGATTATTATCTCTTTCTCAAGTCCTTCTCATCCTGACAACCTCCACCTTTCAGTTTTTGAGTTTCAGCGTTCACGCTCCCTTCATTCTCCTTTACTCTCTGGGGCTCCGGTCACCTTCATATAGCCCAGAAGGATCCTGGCTGATTATCTGGTAATAGTTCATCCCTGAATCATAAGTTATAAAAGTTAAAACTAATATTTGTTTTATATGATATGTCAGGTTCCATACTAAGCATTTTTCATGTATTATCTTAGTCATTACAACTTATCCCTGTGAGGATGAACTTAAGCTCAGAGCAGTTAAATGATTTGCACAAACTCACATACCTACAACTGGTAAATCAAGTCTCCCATCGAGGCCCACCTGGCAATGAAGTTCAAGTGCTTCACCATTGTTCTCCACCTTCATAACAGTATCTGGCTTCATCAGTATCACCATGGATACCGCAGCTGTCCTAACACTAGGTTCCTTTCCCACTGAATTATCTTTATAGAGTCCAGCTCTTCTAGGTCTCATGGAAGAAGTTCCTGGGGAGTTGGTGACTACAGTCTCCCTAGATCTTCAGCTTAGGAGCCTCACTCTAAGGCCCTGCTCCGTCCGATCAATTTGAGGAAAGCTTTTTTCACATCCTTGTTTCTCAGACTGTAGATGACAGGATTGAGGAAGGCTGTGGCAATGTTATAGAAAAGGGCCATTTTCTTGCCATTATTCGATAAAGAGCCAGATCCAGGGCCCATGTACATGATGATGCATGGGATGGCGAACATGGTGACCACAGTGATGTGGGAGGCGCAGGTGGAGAAGGCCTTGATCCGTCCCTGGGCTGAGCGTATCTTCATAATGGTGGCAAAAATGTTGGCATAGACGACAACAACCAGTGAGAGGGGCACCACAATCACATTGAAGCCCGTGATGAAATCCACCAAGTCATTGAGGGATGTGTCTGCACAGGCCAGTTTCAGAACAGCAGGAACCTCACAAAAGTAGTGGTCAATTTCATTGGGACCACAATAGGGCAGGCGCATAGCAAAGAAGGTATAGCTCAGGCCACCCAGCACACCATAGGCTGCACAAATGCCCACCAAGAGGAGACACACCCACCGGTTCATGATGGCCTTGTACCTGAGAGGGTGACAGATGGCCATGTACCTGTCCACAGACATGATGGAGAAAAGCCAGGACTCAGTGACCCCAAAGAGCAGGAAGATGTACATCTGGGCCACACATCTAGCGAAGGAGATGGCTCTCTTGTGGCTGAGAATGTGCACAAGCATCTGAGGCACGGTCGTGGTGGTGTAGCACACGTCCAGCATGGACAGGACACTGATGAAAAAGTACATGGGTGTGTGGAGACGTGAGTCCTGGTAGATGAGGGTGATAAGGAGGCTGTTGCTTACAAGGATCAGCAGGTAAAAGACTAAAAAGAAGGTGAAGAGCAGAGGGTTGGTCTTGGGGTTGGGAGCAAAGCCCAACAGAATGAATTCTGTCACGGTGGACTGGTTGAGTTCCTGCATTGTCATCTTCCTGTTTGAAGAGTTTTTAGGATATGTTGAGTGTCTGCACCAAGGGTGTGTGAAGCATATGCATACATGTTTGTTATATTTCCTAACCATGTATCAAGAAATTTTGGATTGGCAATTAGAGGTGCCAACAGATGTGTCCCAATTGTAGTTTGAGGTCCATTGGAATTTGGTTCAGGATTAGTTGAGGGTTATATTGGTGAAAATGGTGGGGGTCAGTCAAGGTCACATTCTGGGCTTTGTTCCAATCTGACCTGTAGTATGTTTCTCCTTTCTCTGGCACATAGTTGCTTTTTCCTTACTTTTAAAACCCATTTTCTATTTTCTCTTGGGATTACAGAGGTTGCTAAACCTTGTATAGATTAAGATTAGAATCAAGGTTGGGACAATTATATTCAGTATTTGTGTTACAGTTTTTATCACTGTTAGGACTAGGGTTAAAAACATTAGGCATTATAATTAATGCTATAGTGAATAAACAGTCATGTCAATGTTTAATATTTTTCTTTTTCTGATGACTGGACTTCAATAGCATTTGCTAATTTTGTCATTCATCCCATGTTTTTACTAAGATGATCACTCTATGGTTAACTTCCCAAATGTGTTGGTTATTTTTCTAAAACGTTGGGGCAGACTATTTTATAATCAAAGAAAGATTTTAAATAAATTAAGCACAGCTTTTATAAACAAGGTTTAGAATTACTAAAATAGAAACCATAATCTCAGGACATCATACAAAGAAAATACAATATTAAGTTAATAATTATGAATTGCTTTATTTATTTTCCTTTGCCAACCTTTCTTAATTAGAAGCATTTCAAGGATCTCTTCTTCACACTGCCAATACAGTCAGAATTAATTGGGTTTCATTTTCATCACAGACAGTGTGCATAATGGAATTAAAATATTTCCCTGTGGTTGGATCTACCTTCAATACCCATGGTCTTATGACTTAGAAAGATTTATGTTTTGCTCCTATTCAACATTCTAGAGATTAAGGGAAACTTTGCAGAAGTAAGCCCACAAAACAGAGTTTTGTGAAAAGGCAGTTTGTTGGGAAGTGTTTGCAAAGTGTGGCTCCCAAATGCAGTTGTCTGGGTGGATTATCTTAGCCTAACTCCTCTCCCACTCAGACTGGCACTCTCTCTGGAGTGCTGGATTCACCTTCTGCCTTGTGAGCTGGCACAGAAACATTTACTACTGCATCCTGGCAAACAGCCAATGGCATACTTTATACTTTTGGTGAAGCAGAGGTCATGTAGAAACCCCACATATATTTTGCTTGGATTATTTTAACAGTTGAATTAATAGCCAATATTTTAAAATATTGAGCTTTCCTATAAAAAACTAGACTTTTGTAATCACAAATTAGACTTGACTATGGTTGGCCCATGCTCCTGTTAGCAGCACTAGTCAGTATGTGCGAGATTTTCTTTGTTGGTGGAATATCAGCTCCCCAGTTCAGAATGTTCATTGTCATTCCTTATCGTTTTTCACAGACTGGTTTTTATATACTCACTTGTCTGCTCGATTCCTACCGTATTTGAATGATTCCTGTACTAGTAATTCAGTAAAACTACATCTTATTGTAATCATTGTTATATAACATTATTTAGAAAACTCCAGCAAAAAAATTAAGACAAAGAAATAAAATTTTATAAATTGCAAAATATCATTAACAATGTGATGGTAGCTTTTTTACATTTGTGTCTTGTTTACTGTTTTCTAAAATGAGCATGTGTTTTTATATAATAAAAAAGAATAAATACAGGAATAAATTAGATATACCAGCCTAAATATACACAAATCAATAGGAAGAAACATAACCGGAAATGTTTTGGACCCATGTGGGAAGCAAAAGTGAAAATCAAGCAAACAGACCAAATACCACAAAACTCAGAGACATAAAAGAAGCTTTTCTGAACTAAAAGACTAAAATTTGAAAATAAAAGGGGGGAATTTATTACCAAACTTAATTATATCTTTCATACAAATCCGATTAAAACTCAGTGGAATGGCCTTTGTGAGAACTTATTATGATTCAAAAAAATCTCATGAAAAAATAACTGGATATTCCCAAGGAAATCCCGAAGAAGAAAAACTGAATAATGAGGTGGAGTAAGGTTGCCAGATTTAGCAAATAAAAGTAAAACTGAATTCAAATTTGATCAGACAGCTGTATTTTATCTGGTAATCCAAACTGCAAAGTGGTCTTCTACGACAGGTTTTAATATATTAATCCCGTAACATCATGAAATAAAAATGTAGTAAAAGCTCAGAGACAGGTCAGTCATAGGGACCTAAAAGACCGCAGGCACAGACCTTACCTGTGTGGAAGAGACCACTATAAACCAGAGGTGACAAAAGATGAATTTACTCAACAAATACTGCTTAAGCAACCAACGACTTGGGTAGACAAAGTTATTCTGTGTTGTGTACTGGGATAAACAGTCAGTGTGTATTAAAAAGAAGTTAAATGCAAAAAAAATACTACTGGAAAGCACCTAGGAGAAAATACAAGCAAATGCTTATTTAGACATAACCAGCATTTCCTTGGGTGACAACCCTTGTCCCTTTAGTAGGCAAGCAACATGACACAGGTGTCCATCTGATTGTTGCAGATGTGCAGTACTTTGCCCCGGAACTTTGAGGGCTCCATGACTGTCCCTGGTCACTTAGTCGTCAAACTTCCTGCTCTTACTGAGTTCATAATCCATGCTTGTTCCCTGCCTTGTCTGACTCCTTGCCCTCTTCGGCAGTCCCTCCCTATTCTTCATCCTACCTTATAGCTCCCCAGCACGAGGCTGTTATTTGTAAGGTCTTTAAGGTGGTGGAGACTGCAGGGATGACTGACAAAGTAGGACAGAAGTGAAAACCAATTAAAACGAGACATTCAATACTGTAAAGTCTCTACCTGGGGTCGTGGTATTGTTTTATCAATTTCTTCGTCCCCAGTCAAGTGGGGCCTGGTCCCCTCTCTGAGGTCCCCTCTGCCTTCCCTTCCTTATTCCCTGGCACCTAGGCAGCTACCCACCAACCACAACCCCTCTATCCCCAGGCTCCTCAAACTTCACCTTTGTCCGAATCCCTGCAGAACTTGCTGAAATATGTACCACAGACTTTCTGATTCAGTTCCTGGTGCTAAGGGGAAGTGTATGGGGATTTGACTGCTTCATCCAAATGGAGCAGAGAGCTTCTCTGGCCAGCCTAGGCCATGCTTCACTGAGTCGTACATGGAGTCAACTTATGTGTCTCTATATAAAGAAATTATTGGTTAATGTAAATGTGTTTGGGGTACAAGATCATTTTGGAGGAAGCAGAACAGGGGTGAAAGCATACATCAACTCCATCAGCAGAGAAGTTTAGTTGGGAGACAGTAGGTAACCCAAGTTAGAAGGACTCAATCGGGTGAGACAAGAACAGGTTACAGAGGGGATGGCTGTGGCCCTAAAGAGAGCAGAACTGGGATCCTGGCTCCGTGAGCCTGGTAGACCTTTGGGACTGGAAAACAAAGGAGATCCAGGGTTCGAGCTCCGGCCCTGCCGCACTGGCAGCGTGAGGAGACAGAGAGAGCCCAGACTTGGAGTGAGGCTCCAGCGGCCCCTGTGCCATCCCTGCTGTGCCACCTGTGGGCAGCACCTGTGGCCTGTGGAGGCCACTTCACTTTCCTGAACCTGAGCAGCCCCACCTGAAAAGAGGGATCCTATGGGCTGCTTGGAGGGCTGGAGAATAACAAAAGTTTGGGTTCACACCCCTGAATGAAGGAGGACGGGTGAGTAAATTCCAGAAATGAGAAAAGGAATGTGGGTTTCCTGCTGCACCAGCGTAGGGGGAAGCACTTCTCTGCCTCCAGCCCCTCCAGGAGCCTCAAGAGAGCGCTCCAGGAACCCGAAAGGGAAAGGCCCCAGAGCTGCTGTAAATTTTAATTGCTCCCTCTAGCTCTAAACCAAAGGTCATCAGGATTATCATTCACCCAACTCTTACCTCCAGCTTGTGCCTGCAGGGGGAGGGCAGAGAAAGTAGAGAAGCCACGGACAGGTTCCTGCCCCACAGGGCTCCTTTCTCTTAGATGAGTTGGCGTCTCTGTCCAGAGTGGAACCTGAGGACCAGTTTCTTTTCTTGCTTTCCTTGGCTGACTTGCTGTGTGCCTTAGGGCCAATTGCTTGGCCTCTCTGAACCTTGGACTCCAACTCTCTTACAGCCAGGTTTGATGAGGACCTGTGGCTGATGAAGACACAGAAATGGATTGTGTGATCACAGGGTCAAAGAAGAGGGCAAGTTTATAGCCCCATGGGAGCACCAGTTTTTGTCTCTTGCCAGGATGCGATGAAAATCAGAACAAATGTGTTTGCCTTTCACGTCAACTCCTTCTATTGCTCTCCTCTTCCCGTATCTTTTCTCCCGTAATACAGAGTAGGAGCTGAAAGACTGGTTTTGAATTTCACTCTAAATTGGTGGTGAATCTGAGCATGCAACGTTTTCTTACCTATAAGAAGATGCTTTCTTTTCCCTCCCCCCACCCAACACAAGCCCTGCTCCCATTTCAGCACAGACCTGTAGGGGCTAAGAGTGGCTCAGGCAACAGGCTGAGCTGGGCAGCCACCAAGGGAGACCATGATGGGGGAGCGATGGGGAGGCCCAGAAGGAACACACACTCAAGGATACAGTGAGGTAGGGGAACCAGAGGGACACCGGCAGGAGAGAGAACGAGAGGAAGAGGAGGACCAAGGCGGGAGCAGGAGGAGGGCCAAGTCCCTTCTTCTCTCTGCTGGAAGTGGGAAAGGGGGCAGAGACATTGAGACCCAGTGGGAGACTGTCACAGTGGCCAGAAAACAAAACAAAACAAACAAACAAGAAAAGCAGCAGCAGGGACAGCAGAGAAAGGGGAAGGAAGGGAAGCCTGCCAGAGACGCTGGGACAGCAGGAGGTGAGGATGGAGCGTTGAAAGCAAAGCGGTGAGGCAGACAAGGGAGCCACAGTCAGAGAAGCAGGGACCAGGCCCGTGTCTCAGACAGAGGGGTGACCCTGACCGTGTGCAGACAGCAGGGAGCCGAACAGTGGATGGGGATGATGAGCCCGGATAGTGGAGAACCGGCAGGCAGAGTCCGGAACTGTGGCGCCAAGAGGGAAAGACTGGTGGGCAGGAGAGGGAAAAGGAGGAGCAGACCTGGGGCAGCTAGAGCGGACCTGGGGCAGCTAGAGCGGACCTGGGCTGCAGGCAGAGGCAGAGAGCACAGGGCAGAAGCCCACAGAGAAAAGTCGGCAGGAAGACGGAGAGAAGAGCCCAGCAAGGAATATCAAAGGCAGAAATGCAGAGAGAGGAGGGAGAGGCGGGAGGGACCGAGTCAGCAAACAGAAAACGGTGGAGAGAGACAGGAGGTGGGGTGTGGAGAGCAAGGGAGTAGCAAAGATGGAGCGCACAGCAGGGAAAGAGAGAGAAACAAATGTGCACAGAGGGTGGAAGGCTGCCGCGAGCCACTCACAGGGACGCCAGCCGAGAGAGAGGGAGGTAAAGCCTGCTGCAGACCCCGGCTGAGCTCCTGGCGGAAGCTCCGGGCCTCGGAGCTGGGGATGGGAATGGCCGCAGCCTTGCTTTGCTCCTCCTGTGGGGACAAGGTGGTCCTGAGTTTATAACCCTGAATGTGCAAGTTCCCTCAGACTCAGGAGGCCACTCCAAGAAGCATGTGGCCCCAGGGCCTTGGCCAGGACAGTCCCTGAAGCCACTTAGGGCTCAGGGAGGAAGCAGCAGCCTTTGGGGCCTCACTCTCCAAGGTCACTAGGGCCTTGGGCTCTCCTGGAGATTAGGTAAGGCTGGGGAGCTCAGGGCTCAGTGGGGCTGGAGTGCTAGGCAGGGGGGGAGAGCAGTGAGCCAGGCTCTACAGGGGCCCGAGGGCAGGGCTTGGCACAGCAACTCCTCCTCCTCCTGGAAAAATAAAATGAGGAGCCAGGGGAGGTCTGGGGTGAAGAAGGCCATGAAATTGTCCTCTCTAGCCAGATGGCATCCCCAGAGCTGTGTCATCTGTGAGGCACCGCAAAGTGTCTAGCGTCCTAGAGTTTTGGCTGTCTCCAGTTACCTTGGAGACTGGAAGGAAATGATCACTGGCTGAACAATTGGGATCCTGCAAAAGAAAAAAAGAAGCAAATATTTCAGTGATTATTAAATACAAAGTTAGTTAGTTGGTTGGTTGGTTGTCCATCGGCAACTCATTAAGCTCTCCCACACTTGTGTAGGAAGTGGCTTGTTCACCCTGGCTGATAGACGCTGTGGGCATGGATGTTGCACACTGTCTCATGGCCTCTGGTCCCAGCCCTGGAAGGTATTTCAGGTACTCAGGAGAGCTTTTATAGTCCACATGGAGAACAGAGCAGGTAAAAAGGGACCAGAACCATAGCATGCAAGATTTGAGACAGGAGGCAGTTAGCATTTACATCCTGCAATTCTGAGTCAGAGGGAGGCCGTGGGGGAGACCCCAGAAGCCCCTCCTGCAATGCTGCTGGACCAAAGGATGGGAAGAGCCAATCCTGTCCAGATCGCAATAGTGGCTCCGACCTTTCCCTACAGACCACAGAGCTCCACTGGCTCCCAGAGGCCAGGGATACCGCCAAGGGACTGAGACACACATGGAACCCAGCCCAGTGTGCTACCCCAGGTGCTAGGCTGGGTTTGGGCAGGAAGTCAGGTGGGCACAGGGGAGCCTCCGATGAGACCTCTGTCCAAGCCTCAGCCTGGGGACTTCTTGGGCTGAGCTGCTTGCATTGTGGCCAGACAGGGCAGAGGGAAGCCAGGCCTGATTGCTCAGGAACCTCGCTGTTCTGCAGTCCCGAGGGATGGCCCTCCCCTATCCTAGTCCCTTGGCCACTCTGGGGCCATATTGCATGTCCGCCTCAGTAAAAGGATCTCCTTTCTGTTCCCTCTTCCCTGAGCCTGGCCCAGCTCAAGGCTCACTGCAGCACTGGCAGGCCATGGAGGGTTCTTGTCCCAGTGGAGGGGACCTTAGGACTGAGTGGTGTTCACAAGAGGCTGTTGCTGAGACCCATACCCCAGAGATGCCCTCCACCTTGGGAGAGCCGTTTCTTGTCTGGCATTTTTCTGGTCCAGCCTGGATCACAGTCCCACGCACCCAGAAATTTCACATCTATATCTCATCTCCTTTCGGATGTGGCTGGGCCTGAATTCGGCAGCTACAAGCGTCCACAAGTGTCCTCATGGCGGCTGCAGCCACCTGGAGGTCTGACTGTTCTCTGCTCCCAAGAACCATCCGTGGTTACATTCATGGGATTCCAACTCAGCTCTTCCATCGGGCAGCCAAACCTGTTCCTGAGCTGACTCCCGCTCTGCCTCCAACCTCCCCAAAGCCCACAGTTCATCTCCTCATGCTTTGTACTCAAACCACCTGTGGATGCCCTGCCTCGTGCCACTTTCTCAGCCTAACGTGCCCTTCTCTGGCATGCTGTCTGGAAAACACCTGTGTATACATCAAAACCCACCTCCAGCACTCAATAGTCTATGAAGCCTTTTGCAAACTTGGGTAACATCTGCTGTCGCCTGTCGTCATGGCCTGCGCAGCTCCTTTCCAACACTCCATGTCTGCCTGCTTTCATGAGAGTCCCACAACTTATCCTATTCCTCTTTGTCCCATGGTTTCACTAGCTGTTCCTACACTCACAGGTACCAGTGATGAGTTAGACATAAATGGTTGCTGGAGGCCAAAGATAAGCAGACTTGGTATCTGACTCTGCCCCTAATGAGCTCCAGGACCAGGGCCTGGGGATGGATGTAAGTGTCTTGATGGCTGGGGAAGGGCCTGCCCAAGATGCTCTAGCGGTCCAGAGAATGGTGTGCCTTGTGACTCCTTTTCTGTGAGGGATGTGAGCAAGGGTTCCCAGGGTTCGGGTTAGGGTTAGCATTGGAGTTGGGTCATGAGAGATAAACAGAAGTCTGGTAAATGGAGAAGGACAAGGCTGAAATAAGTGTGTAGAGACGTAGAAGAAGGAAAGAAGGCCGTGAATCTCCTCCTTTGAGCCACATGAGGGTGGTGACAGCAGTTTGTGTCTGTCCTTCTAGTGTGTGGCACAGGCCCAGTCTCACAGGAGGCATTTGCAAGGACAGAGGGAACAGACTCAAGTACACGTGGTGCATTGGGAGGCCAGAAAGGAGCTCAGGGTGAACAGATAGGGAGAGAAGTTGCCCACCGTTTCCTGGGAAGGACACAGCTCAAGGAGAGTATGGCTACAATTTCAGGTTTGGTCAGATGGGCTCTCCAGCTAGGTCTCCAGGCCCTGAAAGCTCTCCTGTGGGGCACTGGCTGCTGGCTTAGGTCCGTGACCGGTGCCCAGCATTGCAGCTTCCTTCCCAAGAGCTGCACTCTTCCCAGTCCCATAAGGTGGCAAGTATAATCCACTAACCTAAGACTCAGATAACTGGTTCCACAAAGGATGGTAATTTTATTTATATGGAAAAACGATCCCTTTCTGGAAAAAAGAGCATAAACAAACAATTAGGAAATGCTTTACCAAGGTGTAAAAATAAATTCTTTCTAGCATGCATGTAACAAAATACCTTCTAATAAAAAGAATAAAATTGCCCAAATCAGTGTTGTACTGGAAAACACAGAAGAAAAGTGTCTTTCCGTCAGATGGGATGGAATAAGCAGTGACTGAATGCAGCATGCTCTTGACCTTCTCAGTAAACACAATCCTGAACAGGAGATGCCTCCCTTACCTTACCTGTGAAGAAATGAAAGACTGAGCCACAAGCCTTGCCAGCAAATATCAGCCATGGGAAGGTAGGGAACAAGGGGCCCCAGGATGCGGTGATGGCTCTTGGTGAAGCAGGTGTGACAAGCACGCAAGCTTTTGAAGTAAGACAGAGCTGGGTGTTTTGTCTTCTTTTTCCCACTTGCTGGCTGTGGAGCAAGTCAGGGGAGCTCTTTGTGTCATGCCCATCTACCAATGGAAGCCTTGAAGATATGGTTATTGCAAGAATGAAATGACATTCTAGAGGTCAATGAGTGGGTGCTTCCTTTGAGAAATCTTATCCAGTGTGTGGCTTCCCTCAGCCTCTAGATACAGTAGCCCCTCCCCATTAGCCATGGAGGAGTCCCTTCCAAGACCGAAATGGCAGATGGGGCTGAGCTATTGACTCTCCATTTGTTGTCTGTGTCCACCAGCTCTGCATCCTCGGCCCCAGCACACTGAGGATCAAACATATTAAAAGAAAGAAAAAAAAAAAGCCCTCATAGGCACTGAAGGTGTACAGGTGGTGCTTCTTGTCATCATTCCCTAAGCAATGCAGTAGAATAGCTACTGCTGTGCCATTTGCGTTGCCACAGTCCCCCCCAGATACTGAAGGATAGGGCACCGACTGGCAGGTGGCTCATGAGTCACATCTCACGTGGGCAGGTGGGATGACAGGAGATTCAGAGCTGTGCACTATTTAAAACGTGAATTGCTTCAATTCTGGAATTTTGCACTTAATATGTTGGGCCCAGATTGACCACAGGCAACAGAATTGCGGAAAGTGAAGCTGCAGATAAGAAGAGACTTCTACAACACCGATGATTACCAACTCCCACTTCCTGTCTGGTCTCCACCCTGATGCCTATGCTTTTCGTCCAGAGAATAAGGCAGAAGTGATGAGAGGTCACTTCTGAAGCTTGGTTACCGATGACTGTGGCTTCCATTTAGTTTTAACTCTGCCCCACCCACTCCTGCTCTCTTCTTAGTCATTTGTTCTGATGGAGGAAGCAGCTTACTATACCACCGGAAGGCAACCTTGCTCAACAGACAAGAAGCTGAGATTGTTGTTCCAATAGCCTTTAAGAAACACTTTGGCCAACAATCACATGAGTGTGGAAGCAGGTCCTTCCCTGCTCACTAAGAGATGAAAGTGGCAATTTATGGCCCTTTAACCATGGCCTTGAGGGAGGCTCTGAACCAGAGGGACCAAGGAAGACACTGATTTCCTGATATTAAACTGAGTAAAGATAAATATTTGTTGTTTTGAGCCACTGAACTTAATCTACCTTTCTTAATGAAGTAATAAAATGCTAATATATCCTCTAATCTCTCTCGCATGTCATTCATTTATTGTTCATTCAATCTGAATATTTCTCAAGAACCTATGATGAGTCAAGCTCTGTGGCAGATTTTACGGGAATCTGGTGTTAACAGTCAGGCAGTAGAAATTTTTGACTAGGAAGAAGACAAACATTGTACTTCCATTACAAACGACATGAGTTCCCACTGTATGGCTGCACTGACAGGAATTCAGAGCAGGTGATATTAATCCAGATAGCATCAGTGGGATTGTAGGTGGGAGGGAGTATGAAAGAGGCTTGTGATGCGGCTGGCTGTGCTCTGTGTCTTGATCTGGGTGATAATTGTGGAGGTGAGTTCACTCTAAAAAACAAATCAACTCTTAAGCTCTACTCATGTCTTAGATGCACAATAGACTCCAAAGATAGTCTTCCAAAAAAAAAAAAAAAAGCTCAATCATCATGGATTTATTTATTCTTTTGATGTGTCGTTTATGCATTTAAAGTCCAGATAAATACATACACATTTGGTGATTTGAAATTTGATGGATTGAAAGGTGAACTGGAACTTTTACCTTTTGCTCACATTTTTTTTTCTCATGGCTTCCTCTGCTGTGAAAGTGTTTTTAAGAGTCTGTTTTATAGACAGGAAACGGTCAGCAGGGATGCACCTATAACTCACTGGGTGGGACACAAAGATTAGTCACTCCTCACTGGGGTATTGAAGATTTCTCTGCACACCCCTCCTAAACATGCTCACCTAAACTGTTGACATATGTCTTGTTATAGAGTTAGACTACCAAAAAAAAAAAAAAAAAAAAAAACCAGCCAGGTTCAGAGAAACCATGCTTCAATGCTATAAACTGCTAAATACTAAAACTGAAATAGACATGAGACAGCTGAATGGCAATCTATAGCCATTTTATGGTGTATAGAACACGGTAGAATATAAACCAAAATGGAAATGTCTATGAAGAAGTCACAGGTTGTGGTTGAGAACCTGCATTTTACTATTAACATATTGGTTAATCAATACCATGTCAATTAATGCCATAACGTTGTAATTGGTTGTAAATATTATGTTGGGGCTTTTAATTGATTGGGATGATACGCTGCTGGCTCTACCTTCAGACCAGAGATGGTCTCACCAAGAAACTATTGAACTTACCAGAACAATAAGATGTTGGACTGTATGCTTAGTAAATACCTCCAATGAAAGAATCTCAACTGAATTTGAACCATGGAAATGCAATAAGGTGGAGCAATCCACCATTGGGGGAGGGTTTGGGAAGGGGTGGGGGAATCCCAGTGCATATAAAAATGTACTACATAATGCAATGTAATTAGTAAAAAAATTAATAATAAAAAGAGTCTGTTTTATTTCTCTTTACTTCACAGTACCTATTCTTTCTAATAGGTGCTGTGGTTGCTTCACAAGTTACATGCCTGATAATTCTGAGTACTTCGGGATGCAATGTTGCCTGTTGCTTTCAGTGGCTCTAATGGTCATGGATTCTTTTCCTTGGTGTTCTCGCCAATATTTCATTCTATAGAGTGACATCTTCTGCTAAGATGGAGACACACGCCTGCAAATTTCTGTTTCATTTCTGCCAGGGTGAGGCCGCGATAAAAACTATTCTCAGTGTAGAAGCCGTTGAACTTGACTGGACAATAAGATGCTGGACTCTATGTTTGGTATATGCTTGCAATGGGGGAATCTCAACTGGACTTGAGCTGTGGTTATGCAACAAGGTGGAGGAATCCACCATGGTGGGAGGGTTTGGGGAGGGGTGGGAGAACCCAAGTATCTATGTAACTGTGTCACATAATACAATGTAATTAATGAAGTTAAATAATAAATAATTAAAAAAAAAAAAACTATTCTCAGTGTGAGCTCTGTTGGGTCATCCAAATGACAGGCTGCCTGGGGACTGCACGCTCTCGGGATTCCTTGCTACTTGCTCTGATCAGCCCCAAGAAGTTCTTTCATTTCGGTCTTGCTGGTGGGAGGCCAGCATGAGTTTATTTCTGTTTAAGGATCTGGTTTCATGTGGAGAGGCCATCTATACCATTTTCCACGTTGTGTTCCCCAACTATTATAAGACTAAAAAATCATCTCTCCTATTAATTTCCATTTACTCCTCATTACTCACTGTGATGAAGTGATTCACATACATTCTCATATAATCCTTCTGACAATCTTATTTTTTTAAAGATTTATTTATTTTTATTGGAAAGGCAGATTTACAGAAAGAAGAAGAGCCAGAGCAAGAGAGATCACTTTCTGCTCATTCCCCATATGGCTGCCAAGGCCAGAACTGAGCTGATCTAAAGTCAGGATCCAGGAGTTTCTTCTGGGTTTCCCACACAGGCACAAGGTCCTAAGGTTTTGGGCTATCCTCCACTGCTTTCCCAGTTCACAGAGGGAGCTGGATGAGAAGTGGAGTAGCTGGAGCACAACTGGAGCCCATATGGGATGCTGGCACTTTCAGGCAGAGGATTAGGCAGTTGAGGCCCCTGAAAATCTTCTAAGGTGTATATATTATTTTATTCTCAGTTATAGATAAAGAAATTGAGACCCAAAAACATAAGGTTTTAAGAAAGCAAACTCACTAGCAAACAGGCAATTTCAAATGACATTAAAAAAATGTTACTACTTTTTAAAGTCCATGAGATGGATAGAAACACTATTGTGTTTGAGACAGGGATAAGCATTAGCCTAGCTCATCAGGTTAAGCAGCTGTTTGGGATGTCCACGTCCCGCATCAGGGTGCCAGTTTGAGTTCTGGTTGCCTGTGAATGCACCCTGCAAGGCAGTAGAGATGGTTCAATTACCTGGCCACCAATGTGGAGACCCTTGTGGAATTCTAGGCTCCTGGTTTTGGCCTGGCCCGATTCCAGTTATTGCTGGCCTTTGGGGAATGGGCTAAGACACGGAGGATATCACTCCTGACCCTGAAACTTAACCATACTACCTTTCAAGTATATAAATAAATAAACATTTAAAAGAACGTTTGTGGTAGATAGGTCATTGTGTTGGTGAAGATGACAATCTGAAAAATTCATTACACATAAATCCACAAAAAAAAGACTTACATGTGGAGAAATCCAGAAGTAATTTGCTGCAGAATTGCATAAGCAGTAAAAATTTGGAAATACAACAATAGGGTATTAGAAAAATAAAATGTGATGTATGCTTGCTGAACAAAATAATCTAAACCTGTAATTATCAAGCAGAGAGATGACAGAAACATTATGCTAAGTTAAGCATCATGGTTCAATGTCATATTGATACAACAATCTTAAAAATAATTTAAACATATAAAAGAACAAGTGCATGAATACAACCATATGAAAACAAAAGTTTAAAAAAAGACTGAATAGACTTCAGTTTAATAGTAATTGATTGGGGAGTTGAAAATATTCAAATAATGTTTCGATCTTGTTATCATTTAATCAACTTTGTAAAAAGTAATTTTAAAAAGACTTGGATGAAAGATAGCAAAATAGTAACAAATATTTGCTTAGGGTGGGAGAAAATGGAGTTTGTCTTATTTTTTGTAACTGTATCTCACTTATCGCTCTACATAAGTTAGTAGACATAAGTGTATATAGGTGCATATCTATATATAAGTCTATATATTTACATGTATCTTCTTTTATAAATATGTATATAGGTATAGATCAATCTTTTCTCCCAAATTGAGACTAAGATTTGAAATGTAAATTTTAAAATGTCCAGATAAGAGTCCATGTCACAAGCTGAGTTCAAACAGAATCAATTATTAAATGTGTTGTTTCACAGATATGTCTAAAATAACTCTAGCTCAGATTTTTTAGAATCTAACACAAAAAGCAGTGCTAGGTATTACTCGGAAATCCTTGTTAGAAAGGAATTCAAGACTATCATCTGTCTGCCCTTTATGCCATTTTCACTTTCAATTCCTTTACACTAGAGAAGCATGTTTGCCTGCTAAACACTTGACTGTGATCATGCAGAACTGACATAAGAGCAAAGGAGAGAACCCATGCATCCAGCAAGAGTTACAAGCCCCAAGGACCTACCTTTGTGAAGACACACATTGTTCTTGGTACCAAATCTTTGGGTGATGGCAGTAGAAAACCTTCCACCTGGTCAGATAGATGGTCATACTCTCTCCTGCTTGCTCATAATCCCAAGAGGTTTCAGCTTGTTGAGAAGGGATGTACCTTTATCACACCAGAAGAGTGACATCCAGTTTGCTCATGCCTTCCAACAATCCTGAGACATTCTTAGTCATGGAGCTGCCCCTCTGTCTCCAAGCACCTTCAGAAAAGCACTCTTCACATCCTTGTTCCTGAGGCTGTAGATGATGGGATTGAGGAAGGCAGAGACGACGTTGTAGAAGAGGGCCAACTTCTTGTCGCGCTCTGGGTCATACCAGGAGCCAGGCCTCATGTACATGATCATGGCAGGCCCATAGAACATGGTGACTACAGTGACATGAGAAGCGCAAGTGGAGAAGCACTTGAGTCTCCCTTGGGTTGAGTGAATTCTTAAGATGGAGGCAAAGATGCGGACATAAGAGGCTAAGATGAGGGAGAGTGGGACCAAGAGCAGGATGAAACCCAAGATGAAGTCCAGACGGTCATTGAAGGATGTGTCTGCACAGGCCAACTTCAGGACTGCAGGGACCTCACAGAAGAAATGGTTGATCTTGTAGGGCCCACAGTAGGGCAGACGCATGGTGAAGATGGTGTAGATTAGGGCCCCACTGATGCTAATTGACCCACATATTGTGACCATCTTGATACAAACAGGACGGTTCATGAGCACTGTGTAGTGAAGAGGAAAGCAAATGGCCACATACCTGTCATAGGCCATAATGGCATAGAGCACACACTCAGCAATACCCAGAACCAAGAAGATGAACATCTGGGCTACGCAGGCTCCCCAGGAGATGGTCCTTCTAGGAAACACCATATTGATCAACATCTGCGGCACAGTGGTGGTGACATAGCTCATGTCTACCAAGGAGAGGATACTGAGAAAGAAGTACATGGGCGTGTGGAGGCATGAGTCTAAGTAGATCAGGGTGACAATGAGCCCATTGCCCATAAGGGTGATGAGATAGAGGAGGAGAAAAAAAGTGAACAGGGCCATTCTGACCTGAGCCTCACTGGAGAAGCCAAGGAGGATGAACTCGGACACAGAGCTATTTTCCTGGCCAAGGTTCTGCATGGTGAGAAGAGACAAAGACTTTCTCATTCAGTCCTTGGCCTTGGGAAGTGAGATAAGAGTTGATAGATGCCAAGCCACACACCCTGTACCATACAGAGCCACTTTCACAGACTTGATCAAACCTTTTTCAGTTGAATGAAAAACAGAAGCAACCTAGGGCAGATGTGGCACCAGGCAATAATTCAGGGACATAAGTTCATACCTGGAATAGAACACAGGATGCCTGACTATAGAAAACCCCTTCTCTGGAAATCTTCCTCTTTGAGAGAAGATAAGGCACTAGGTGACTATGGTTGCAGCAGGGAACCCAGCAACCCCCAACTACTGCCAAATCCTACCATGGATGCAACTTGTCTCAGTGTGGAGTAAGCAGGTGCCTCTGTCAAGATTTAAAATTCATCTAAAATTTATGGCAAATAAAAGTGGTCAGTGTCAGTGAAACAAATATGGAGACCAGAAAACCGGAGGGCTAGTCTTGGCCTTGCCTCTGGTTTGCTGTGATCTTTAGAAACTCCTTCTTGATCTTCAAGGCCCCATTTGAAAACTGAAGCTGTTAGATTTGACCATCTAGAGGGGCCCGTCCAACTCCTTCTTTGATACTTAATGCCTCTGTGCCTTGAGTGCCAAAAGAGGACTGAGTCAAGCCATCAGCGGAAAGGAATTGTGTTGGCAGGAGCTCCAGGCTGGGAGTTAGAGACATGAGCTCTGAGCCCCCAGAGCACATTCAGCTTTGACTCAAAATCAATAGATTCAGGTCTCACCAGCTTCTTTATTTACTCCCACCTTGTTTAACTTCTCACCAGTACATGTTCTTCATCCACAAAATGAAGTAATACATGAAATTCATGGGTACTCTAAAAAATATGAAAAATGGAATTTAAAATATGAATTTAAAAGACTTATTCTAATATATGAAAGATACATATAGTGGAAAACTCATGCATGAATTTCAGTTTTATTCTGTACCAAAATGAGCTCATCCTTAAATTTCTTTTCTGAGAACTTTCTGGAGTACTCTTATATGTCCTCCAAAATAAAGGCTACATGAAATCAATATGGTTTATGCCAAGTGAAAACTTAGTAAATGAGAAGCTGGGTAGAAAGATGAGTGGAGAGAGGAGCAGAAAATTTGAGGTTCAAGGCTGAAAACAGTAGTGTGTAACTTTTTGATACAAATGATGTTGGAAATTTGGAAGATGGATCAGTGGTTTGAGCCTGGATTACAAAGACAGTGGTCAATGCGTGTTCTAGTTTTTAGGAATACTAAGGATTGGATGAAGGTGAAAATGTCCCAGAAAAGGAATGTCTGTGTGGGTAAGATACTGCATGGCTCAGCATATAAGACAGAAATGGGGAAACTCTCAAGAGATAAGGTTTGCTCAATAATGCACACAGCCAACCCTGAAGCCAAGACCATGAAGCTGAGAACAAGGTAATGTCTATACATTCTCCTTTCCACCACCCACACTCCAGACCAGGCCTTTATGGTGGTCTCCTGGTGGCCTGACTTCCTGGTACACACAATAAAAGGTTCTATTTTCTATTATCTATCTGTCTGTCTATCTATCTATCGATCTATCTCATCTATCTTATCTATCTATCTATCTATCTATCTATCTATCTATCTATCCATCTATCGCCTTTTTATGTATCCTCAGGCTTGGGTTCAAGGCCTTTTTCATTCTGCCTATATGTGATTCTCCATTACTCAGTGAGATTTCTGAGCCATGGTGCTGGTAACTCAACCATGTACAGGAGCCTAATCTGGGCAGTTGGAATCACCCACTGTTGGAGCCACAAACTAGCTGGCTTTCCCATACATACACATTACCCTATGTGCTAGCTGTTTCTATGTTGGGAGTGCCTTCCCTAATCCTTTCTGCTTCCTTAGATTCCACCAACCTAAAAGATCCAGCTCAGGTGTTCTTCCTCCTTAGCTGACCAGTCCAGGCTTGTTCATTTAATGTGTGCGCTGTCTTCCTAGCCAGGCTGCCTCTTTTGAGTCACATACCCAGCACAAGGAAGCTGCCTGTTCAGGTACAAACCTTGAGCTAAAGATTGTTGGTGCTTGGAGAAAGGTGTGTAAAGGTCCTCCTCCCGGCCAGGTTGAGTAGGTGCCAGCAGACTTCTTTTTGGGATCCTGCCTCAGCATTTATCTTCTCTGCTTCAAAACCAGATTCTGAGTTGCTTTCTACCAAACTAGTAAATGGTAGGATCGGTACTCAAACATGGGTCTCTGCCTTCATAGAAAGCCAGGCTCCTAACAACTGTGCTTCCATCTCTCTCAAAGGCACATAGAGGAGCAATCGCATCAGGGGTGCGGACTAGGAAACAGATTCTATCATCACATCTATTCTCTTTCCTCTACCTGCTAACATTGCTGTGACCCTCCAAACACCCTGCACTTTTAAGCGAGAAGAGGTAAAGGCAGCCTTGGGACACATTCTGGGTTGAAAGGATGGGCTGAGATGCTAAGAATGATGTGCACAGAACTGGAAATGACCTCAGAAGTGGTCTGGAGTCAACTCCCATCCAGTAGGGGTAGGTTTTCACTCTCTCCTCCTCAGAACGAAGGACAGAAAAGAGTGGGCCTTCTCTGTTCTCTCTTGGGATCCCCAACCTCTCCCTCAGTCCCACCTGCACATACAAGCTTTCTCATTCTTCATTACTGCAGAAGCATCAACCTGTTCCCTTGTAGTAGTAGAAGGCTCCTTGGTATGGCAGCAATGCAGAGCAGGTATGAGCCTCTCTTACATGTATTGGATCCAGAGAAGTCCTGGAGAGGGAATCCAGTTGACAGACCCAGGAGTCCTTTTTGTACCAGGGCAGAGTTAGAGAGTAAATTTTCAATTCTTGAAAAACCCAGGGGGTTCCTTGTCCATGTTGATAAGGGTAGCTTGGAGACACAGCCATAAAGTTTAATGCCCTTAAGACATTTCAGGCATGGCCCCTGGAGCTGGTGAGTTGGGCATCTTTCTGAAGTTGCCTTTGGGGGCCTGAAATGTTATGCCACAGAGACTTACAGAAGGGAGGGAGCCTATGGTGGAGCTGCCGCCTTTCTGTATGATGCATCGGTAACACTAACAAGACGGCTTTGTTTTCTTCTGAAGCACTTTGGTGTGCTTTTCCAAACCCAGGCTTTTTATCTAAGGCCACGCATCTAATAAAGGAAAAACTAAGGCTTGAAAACAGATAACACAAATGCTTTTGATATTTACTGGGGTCCTCATAGCTACTAATTCTCTAAGAACTACAATTATCCTCAGGCACCTATCCAAGCCCACTCATGTCTACAACCTCTTGCTATAACAGCAACTACTACCTACTACTGAATGCCTAACTCTTACCAGATGCTAGACCGGGCAGCACACAAAATATAGTTACTCTTTATTGGTAAGATCTAGAGGCTCAGAGAGTTTAAGAAATTAAATGGAGAGCTCCTGCACCATGGCCTAGCGGCTAAAGTCCTTGCATTGAACCTGTTGGGATCCCATATGGGCTCCGGTCCTAATCCCAGCTGCCCCACTTCCCATCCAGCTCCTTGGTTGTGGCCTGGGAAAGCAGTCAACGGTGGCCGAAAGCCTTGGGACCCTGCATCCACGTGGGAGACCTGTAGGAAGTTCCTGGTTCCTGGCTTCAGATCAGTGCAGTTCTGGCCATTGTGGTCAGTTGGGGAGTGAATCAGTGGACAGAAGATCATCCTTTCTGTCTCTCCTCTTCTCTCTATATGACTTTGCAATAAGAATAAATAAATCTTTTTTAAAAAAGAAATTAAATGGCGTATTCACATCACATAGCAGATACATTTTGTAGCCCAAATTTGAACCTCTATCTGCCAGCCACCAAAAGGGTTCTACTATAAGGTTTCTACTGCTAAGGAAGGACATGATTTAGTGGGTGTGTATAGTCATGCTGGGAAACACGGTTGATCCAGGAGCCACGTAGATCCAGCACCTTTGACTTAACCTTCCACAGCCTCAGTTTCCTAGATGAAATACATGTTTGTTTGGATTCTTTTTTTTTTTTTTTTGAGAAAAGAAAATAAAGGAAAATAAAAAGAAGAATTTTTGCAGCTGTGTTCATGAGGGATATGTGTCTGCAGTGTGCTGTTCTTGTAACATCTTTCTCTGGCTTAGGTACAGGGACATTGTTCTAAAAAAATGAGTTGCAAATCATCCTCTTAAAACTTTTAGAAGAGTCTGCAGACATGGAAACATCTCTTCCTAGTGACTAACATAACTCACAAGTTAAACCATCTGAATCTAGATTTTTTTTCTTGTGTGGTGTTTTAATTGCTCATTTAAAATCCTTTATGTATATTATATATAAACTGAAATTGCACTGTTTCCTCCAGGTCTCCCACGCGGGTGCAGGGTCCCAAAACTTTGGGCCATCCTCAACTGCTTTCCCAGGCCACAAGCAAGGAGCTGGATTGGATGTGGGGCAGCTGGGATTAGACCTGGCGCCCATATGGGATCCTGGCACGTTCAAGGCAAGGACTTGGCCACTAGGCTACTGTGCCGAGCTCTATCTATTTCTTTTTCTAGTGAGCTTTGTTAGTTTTTATCCTTGAATGGACTTATCCATCTCATCTAAATTATTTAATCTTTTAGAAAAACATTGATCACAATATTCCTTCATTTTTTTAAACATTTATGAGATCCATTGTAATATTACACTTCTAATTTCTATTATTGGAAATTTGTGACTTTTATCTGATCAATCTGGCTGTAGCATTGTTAATACTATTTATTTTCTCAGAAAACAAAAACCAACAAGACATCATTTTCTGTTTAATTGATTCTCTGTGTTTTTTCTTTATTTCATTGATTTTCTAAATATAATTTCCCTTTCTTATTTAAAGATTAATTTTCCCTTCTATTTTTCTCTCACTTTTCAGTTTTCTTTTAAATTTTTAATATCAATTACGCAAGTGAAAGGCCTCTGATTATTGTCGGAAGGATCCAGGTGTGGGGGAAGGTGAGTGAGACTAATGTTTCACTTATTTTTTATTTCCTGTGTCTTGGGGGGCAGGTGAAGGGGTGGAGGACAGGGAGAAGGGGAGTCCCACTCCTTGCTGTCAAACCACATCAACACCTTGGGAGAGATGGTTATTTGAGTTTTTCTCCTTCCCTCTTTCTCTCCTTCAGTCTCCTTCTGTGTGTGTGTGTGTAACTCTGCCTTTCAAGTGGATAGATAAAGCATACAGTGATACAGAGATACAGAACCAGAAACTTTCTACCTACTGATTTATTCTCCATCAGTGGATCTGGATTGGCCAGAAGCTCAGGCTGGGTCTCCCAAGTGGGTGGCAAGGATCTAGACACGAGTCTTCGCTTGCTGCCTCGCAGGGAGCATGTTATCAGAGATCTGGAATCTAGGCTGGAGCCAGGACTCTGCCTCAGGCACCCTACATGAGATGTGAGTGCTTCAAGGAGTTTGTGTCCTGGCTGCTCCACTTTCAATTCAGCTTCCTGCTAATGCCCCAGGAAGGCAGATTATTATGTACCTTGTTCCCTGTCACCATGTTGGAGATCTAGAAGAAGCGCCTGACTTTAGCCAGGTCAAGCGCTAGTTGTTGTAGTAATTGGGCAATTGGGACATGAACTAGCTGATAGAAGGGGTGTGTGTGTATGTGTGTGTGTGTGTGTGGTGTGTGTCCATAACTGACTTTCAAAATCAATCAATCTGAACAAATATTTTATATATTTCATTAATATTTTTTAAAAACAGATATGAAGATAATTCTGCTATCAGTTTCTTCATCATTGTTGAGAACATAGCCTGAAAATATTGTTAGTTTTTTATAGTAGCTGAATAGTTACCTGAAAATGATTATAAGGAATAAAGAAGTGGATTGCAAAATGCTTATCATATATTACATTTTTAAAATATGTATTTATTTATTTGCTGTTTGAAAGGTAGAATTGTGGGCCCGGTGTTGTAGCCTAGTGGCTAAAGGCCTCACCTTGCATGTGCCGGAATCCCATATGGGCGCCAGTTCTAACCCCAGCTGCCCTACTTCCAATCCAGCTCCCTGCTTGTGGCCTGGGAAAGCAGTTGAAGATGGCCCAAAGCCTTGGGACCCTGCACCCACGTGGGAGACCCAGAAGAAGCACCTGACTTCAGATTGGCTCAGTTCTGGCTGTTGTGGCCACTTGGGGAGCCGCTGGAGAAGGGAATGAAATTGCACAGGTGAAAGTGCACAGTCAATGTGGAACCCTTTCGCAGAAGATGCTTCCTTTGAATGTAGAATCCATTAGTCCATCAGCCATCACCCCTCAACACCTTCATGTGTGACTCTGTCCTGTGTGACCTGAGAGTCCTGATGGCTCCTTGTCTCTGAGCTGACTTGTATCGGATCACAGAATGTGTTTGAACATTCATTAGGAGCACAGTCCATGTGCTGCCAGGCTTTTGTTTCATGGTATTAAAGTTCTTGTGTCCATTTTTAACATTCATTTTCCACAGATCTGAAACCTGTCATTTGTGTAGATTTCAAAAATATTCATATCAAAACAAAACCATCTTTTAATTCCACTTCCATGGAATTTTTGTAATACTCTCAGATATATTGTATGTCTAACCCATACCTTTGCAAGCTTGAGTATAACATCAGGAACACAGCTCCAATTTGCAGAGGAAACGGAGCCTCTAGGAAGCGACTCGCCCAGGTCAGTGACCTAATGTGTCTGACTGCAAATCCCCTGTTCTGTTACAGCAATAGCTGCTTCCCCTGGGGTTACTCTTCGGAGTCTTCAGCTGCCGAGCGGAGGGCTGGGGTGATCACCCTGGCTGCTGTGGGACATGCCTGCTGGGGCTGCCACCTGGCATTAGATGTTGGGAGGAAGAAAGGATCCAGCTTGGGGATTGTGAGGGGGTCAGGATGAGAAGGATTTATGAAGAGGAGGGAATAATCCAGACAGCTCTACTCACTCCAACGAAAGGTAAGAGAAGGGGTGGGGCTACTTCATAATAGTGCAGACAGAGGAATGGGATTGGAGATGGAAGGGTGGAGGGACAGAATATGAGGTTCTTTCTTTTTAAAATGATTATTTTTATTTGGAAAGTCATATATACAGAGAGGAGGAGAGACAGAGAGGAAGATCTTCCATCCGATGGTTCACTCCCCAAGCAGCTGCAACGGTTAGAGCTGTGCTGGTCTGAAGCCAGGAGCCAGAAACTTCCTCTGGGTCTCCCACATGGGTGCAGGGTCCCAAAGCTTTGGGCCATCCTCAACTGCTTTCCCAGGCCACAGACAGGGAGCTGGATTGGAAGTAGGGCAGCTGGGATTAGAACCAGCGCCCATATGGGATCCTGGCACGTTCAAGGTGATGACTTTAACTGCTACGCTATCACACTGGGCCCCAGAATATGAGGTTCTTTAGAGAACTCACCATTGATGTCAACCAGGACCTATTTGTTGTTACCTGAGTATAAGAAAAAGCAGAGTCATAGCTGACTAAGTCATCTTTAGTCTCCTGTCCCTGATGATATGTGAATGGCAGTTGGACATCTTTTGCCAGTTAGGCTGCAGAGAAGAGGAATACCGGGTAGCAGCTTGAGTCTCCAAGATCACTTCTAGTTTCAAGTTCTGTAAATCTCCAAAGCTGTCCAGAGCAAACCAATAGGGTGATGCTGAAGACTCATGAAGTGTCTGCACCCTCAGAGAAACTGAAAGCAGGACTTAGCTGCCCAGATACAAACTCCTACCAGACCAAGAGGCTCTGTGCAGGTCCAGGATTGTCTTCCTCCACTGGAAGGGCAAGGCCAGGGGTGGGGGCCATGGGCTGGGGCTGCTTGCTACTCTGAAGACAGCATCTATCTGTAGTACTTGGGAAGGTGGATGATTTCAGTCAAGTGAGACATGCTCATGCCAGAACAGCATGGGCAGAGGGCAACTGCCCCAACTTAGGGGTCAGCATCCTAGTACAGCAGACCCTATTCCTTCCAAAAGGGACATACTCACTTGCCCTTATGGACCTGAACCAGCCCTGCATCCTTCTCCCTAAAGACACTGATGACTCTGCCTAAACATAGCAGAAGGAAGTATAGAGAGGGGCCAACTCTAACCCTACCAGCTTGGCCTCTGACCTCCCTTAAGAAATCATTTCCCTGCGCTAAGAAGACCATTGTGTGGAGGCAGGGGACACCAATAAACACACAGACTTAGAATGGGTAGCATATGGCCATTCCTCTATGTGCAGGTGGTACCAGAAACCTTGGGAATAAACCCAGCATTGTTCTGTCCCTGCACCTGCTCAGTCTGATTCACATCTACCCAACATCAATTGTCCAGTTTTTGGGCCATTATCCCTGTTCATCATGCTCCCTTTCATTAAGCTTCAACTGTGGAAGAGGCAAGAACAAGTGTGTAAATGAGTAAGTGGTACAGGGAGAGAATGCTGCTTTCAAGTAGGTCAGCCAACCATGCTCAGAGAGGTGGTGCTGGCTCATGTTTGAAGTTCAGGTCTGCCTCAGCTGCTGCTGGGTACAAAACATCACCTCTTGCCTTCTCTGTAAAATGGGTGCAGTAATAATGTGTATCTAATGGGCTGGCTATATGCAGGGCTCCTGTTCAGCTGTCAGGTACACTGGTACAGTTTTACTTGCTTCCTATGGCTAGCAACAATATTGATTGTAGGATACTCATGTTCATTGTTAAATTTTTCAACTTTTATCTCAGCAATAAGGACTATAAATCACGTGTTATAGTACCTGGCATATAGGAAGCTACTATTATCAGAATTATTACCATTGGCGGGCCTTGAGAGAATGGATAGTAAGATTCACAGAATTTAGCACCAGCATCCCCCAGCCCTCTCCATCATTAACATTAGCCTTGGTGTCTCTTAGAGGTAGGATATGGCATGACCTTTAGCAGAGATGATTTTTTTTCTTTGACCTTTGGGTAAAAGGAGGTGAAACCACAGAGAGAAACAGAATGTAGCCATTCCCTTTCTCTCTCTTTTTTTCCTTCTGGATTCCCAGAGTTTACCAGAATGTACACTACTCAGGAAGCATCTGTTGGGTCACATATTATGCCAAGCTCTATATTAAGTATGGAGATTGTCAGGCTCAGAGGAGTCAAGTTGCTCAGGGGATCTGTGTCTGACCCACAGAAAATTCAGGTCAGCTTGGGCTTGCCTTGAACTATGAGCTCACGTTTCTGACCATCTTGCAGACAGGAATTTTGGATGCTCATTTCAGTTCTGCTCCCCACATCCCATTGTGACCAGGGTGGACGTCCTTCAATTGTGAGTCAGTTTCAACATCTCTTCTCTGGAAATAGATCCTGGAGTACTGGGATGCTTTCTGTGGCAGGTCTTGCAGCTCACCAAAGATCTCGAGCTAGGGATCGGGGAAACTGCCTTCTGCCAAGGGCCATTTGGATGTCTCTAAAGTCATTCATGACCATATAGAATGATCAACTTAGAAATTACCCTGCTATAAACATACTGAATTTCAAGACTTTCCTCTGGTTGCCTTGACAGGGCCGGACCAAATGATTTCACAGTCCTTTCACAGCTAGTGGGCTGGATATCCCCCACACCTGCTCTACTGTGTTGAGCTCACCAACCTTCCTGGGAGCCTGGAGGTCCAAACAGTCTGGCTCTAAGAAGTGAAGCAGGGTTGATCTTTGCTCTTTGATTCCCCCCACTGCCTCTGGAGACAGGGGGAATCATGAAGGAGCAGCTAGTCAGAATTTTGCTTTAGAAGGAACACCCTGAACACCAGGGCAGAAGATGGATTGGGCACAGAGAGGTCCACTGAGAGTTCTGAGATGAGTTAAGGTGAGAGAAACATGCTAAGTTTCTGAGATGAACATTGGCAGTGTGATTGGGGAGGGTCCAATCACTGGGAGAAGCATTTAGGAAGTGGCAGCGATGGGAGCTGGGAGAGCGTGGGAGTGAGTAGGATGCTGGGGATGAGATGGGAGCTGGAAGAGTTTGTCCAAGTTCTTACAGATGCTGTCAGTTACTGTGTACATCTATAATGTACACACAAAACATGAACACATGTGAGGGCACTTTAAAGAGTTTGTGGCAAATGGAATCAGAAGATAAAAGCTTTTTTTTTTTTTTTGCTGCAGAAAAAACTTGAAATCTGTGCAAGGATTTTTCCACGAAACACATTTCCATGAACTTTTGAAGACCCTTCTTATGCATAAATTTCAATTTTCTTGCACCAAAATAATTTACCCACTAATTTCAACAAACTTTTTGATGCATCCTCACATAATTAAATCCATGATTTGTTCCCATGATTTCCCTTTCCTCCTAAGAACCAAGGACATTTGTTCTTTTGAGACTGGGCCTATACCTACAAAACTGTATCATGAGAAATGAAAATGGTGCTCAAATAAATAAGCAAAATTAATTAAAAAATTTTAAAAGTACCAAGGACAGAAAACATTCCAGTAGGTTGAAAGGTCAACTTAGCTACAATTTTGCTGTGCATAGAAAATTCTATGGTTGCTAAAGAATGAGTGAAATTCTGTGTCTTCCAGGCATGTGCTCTTGGAGCTGCAGTTTCCCCATCACAAGGCTCAATGAGAGAAAGAATGTCAGGATATTTTGTTTTTTATTTATTTATTTATTTATTTATTTATTTATTTTTTTATTATTTAACTTCAGTAATTACATTGTATTATGTGACACAGTTACATAGATACTTGGGTTCTCCCACCCCTCCCCAAACCCTCCCACCATGGTGGATTCCTCCACCTTGTTGCATAACCACAGCTCAAGTTCAGTTGAGATTCCCCCATTGCAAGCATACACCAAACATAGAGTCCAGCATCTTATTGTCCAGTCAAGTTCAGCGTCTTCTTAGGTATACCCTCTCTGGTCTGAAGACGTAAAATGGAGTTCGAAACTGAATTCTATAATGTTGGCCCAAGTGGAGACAGACCAGGGTCTTGATGATAGGGGATGATGTTACTCCTTACTTATGCTTCCTCGGTCTGAGGGTCAACCAGTTTTCCCCTTCTCCTTCTGAGTACTTCATAGAGGCTGTTGTATGCTCTCAACTGGGTCAGTTTTGCAAGATGGGACTGAGGAACCAGGGACATGAGCTTACCATCCACGGCTGATTGTAGAACAGCAGCACATCTCTGGACATGCATCTCCAGTTTGTAGACAGCTTGTGACGGTTAATCACACCTGCTCTCACAGTCCGGCTAAGTAAACACTTTTTTTTTTAAAAAAAAAAAGAGTTATTTATTATTTTTATTGGAAAGTCAGATCTAGAAAGAGAAGGAGATACAGAAAGATCTTCTTTCCACTGGTTCACTCCCCAAGTGATCGCAATGACTAGAGCTGAGCCAATTTGAAGCCAGGAGCCAGGAACTTTCTCCGGGTCTCCCACATGGGAGCAGGCTCCCAAGGTCTTGGGACCTAGACTGTCCTCGACTGCTTTCTCAGGCCATAAGCAGGGAGCTGGATGGAAAGTTGAGAAGCTGAGATATGAACCGGCACCCACATGGGATCTTAGTACAATGTAAGGTTAAGACTTTAGCCACTAGGCGGTAGCACACCAGGCCCACTGGTAAACACTTCTAAACATCAGACCCCAAAGGAATATCATACCCATTATTCCTGTGCAAAAGAAGAAAAGTGAAAACTACCAGCACATGTTCCCCTTAGAGCTCCAGCTGGAATTTGATGATGTTTTTAAACTGTGTCCTTGAAGGAAGAATGTGGCTTGCAAAGTATTTATTTATTAAAGATTTATTTATTTTATTACAAATTCAGATATAACCTAACTGGCTCAAGCACCATTATCTTTCATTTGTTTGTTTATTATCTTCCATGATTTGGTTTTGTAGATATAAGGATTCCTTCCTCTACATTCTTCCCTCCTGCCATTTCCCCCATATTGTCACGGTGATGGAATCCTTTAGAAACAGTGGCAAGTTTAACTTTCTGCTATTTAAGTGTTTTATGGCATTGCAGACGTAGGCAAAGGTAGAAAATCTAGTACCATACTACCAAGATACATTTCACTGTTACTTTTTTTTTTTTTTTTAAGATTTTATTATTATTGGAAAGCCGGATATACAGAGAGGAGGAGAGACAGAGAGGAAGATCTTCCATCCGATGTTTCACTCCCCAAGTGAGCCGCAGCGGGCCGGTACGCGCCGATCCGATGCCGGGAACCTGGAACCTCTTCCGGGTCTCCCACGAGGGTGCAGGGTCCCAAAGCTTTGGGCCGTCCTCGACTGCTTTCCCAGGCCACAGGCAGGGAGCTGGATGGGAAGTGGAGCTGCCGGGATTAGAACCGGTGCCCATATGGGATCCCGGGGCTTTCAAGGTGAGGACTTTAGCCACTAGGCCACGCTTCCGGGCCCCATTTCACTGTTTCAATGGGATTCCTTTTCTCATTCAGAAGTAGAGACATGTACTGTCCTGTATCGTCACCTTCCAGTATGCTAGATGTTAGTTTCCAGTAAAAAAAAAAAAAGTTCATCTATGAGAATATATGTATACACTTGATTACCTATATATCTATTTTGTACTTTACAGGAAGGCTGTCTTATAGGGAATTTATGATATTTGTCCCTTTCATATTGGCTTATTTCCCTGGGCACAATGGTCTCTGATATCTTTTACACATATGGGAAACACTGAAGCCAACAGTGTGATGTGCAATGGCTGTTTGGCGAAAGATGAGGAGTTAATAAAACTACCTGCCAGCTCTCAGATCAGCTTTGTGAATCCTGGGCATGTGCTTGCCACCCAGGAATTCAAACTGCTCAGTTTGCCAAGGTTGAGAAATCGTTTAATGTACCAAAGACAGGCAGAGTTATGGTAAGCTCACTTGCTTCAAAAGAAAGCATGTAGATTGGACTAGTAGTGTGGGGTCAGAAGGAGGAGTAACTCAGCACAAAGACTACTCCATTCCCTAAGTACTGACCAGGCACATTACATCTCTGGAAACGCTGCCCTCTCCCTGTCCCCATGAAAAACCAGATTTTAGGGGGGTTGAGCCAAGGCTAAGCATCAGGAAAAGGCTAAACCAGTGAATGGAGTGCTGGATTTCTCGAGGAAAAGTGAGATGTTAAAGATCTAAGAGGTTGAAAATTGATAGAGGGGGCCCGGCAGCGTGGCCTAGAGGCTAAAGTCCTCGCCTTCAACACCCCAGGATCCCATATGGGCGCCGATTCTAATCCCGGCAGCTCCACTTCTCATCCAGCTCCCTGCCTGTGGCCTGGGAAAGCAGTTGAAAACAGCCCAAAGCTTTGGGACCCTGCACCGGCATGGGAGACCCAGAGGAAGTTCCTGGCTCCTGGCTTCAGATCGGCGCAGCACGCAGCTCACTTGGGGAGTGAATCATCGGATGGAAGATCTTCCTCTCTGTATATCTGACTTTGTAATAAAATAAATAAATCTTAAAAAAAGGAAAATTGATGGAGGGCATCTTGTTTGACCGGTGTTTGCTTGCTTAGCTTTGCTCTGGATGCCACTGCTGTTACACAGAATCATACAGTCATGCAGGTGACACATATTAAACATATGCCACTGGTGATGCCTTCTTTGTGATGTTTTCCAAGCCAAATTAACAAGCCTTGCAGTAGTATTCAACATAAAGACTGTTCTTTTAATTTTGTACTTATGGAAGGAATCCTGAAGGAACAGGGCAAAGAGTAGATGGCTTGCTCAGGGTCATTTCTTAGGGTAATTATTATACAGTCATGATTTAGAAATCAGAGCTCTTATATATGACATGACCTGGGATGGGGTCGGTGGGGAGTCCCAGGCTGTGGAAACACAAATCACTGTCTTCCAAAGAACCACATAGGTTTTCTCCTTGCTTTAGGCTTCTGAAATTCCTTGCAGACTATAAACCAATACTCTTCTCTAGCCACCTGACTGCAACAAGGAAACTTAAATGCTTTACAAGACAGGAGGATACTAAGGGAACTTAGAAATCAGCTAGTCCAGTGCTTTCATTTCACAGTTAAAAATGTTTTGGCCCAGATAGGGAATTATTGATAGTTTAAAGGAAGAGCCAATACTAGATGTGAAAATCTCTTCTTCATGAATTTCCTGGGAGTAGTGGCTGTGGACAAGAGATAGCGAAACAGGTTTTTTTTGGTGGTTGTTTGTTTGTTTTGCTAGGAGAGCATTGCAGGGTTTCATCATAACAGTAACAACCAGCCAATTCCATCTATAACCAGAGCTCTGGTGAATACTTAGCTAGTCTTTTGTCTAAATCTGTGCTTTTCTTTTTCATTGAGAGGCAGAACACAATGCAAGAGCCTAACCAGTCCTTTGTGACCGAATTCATCCTTCTGGGATTCTCCCTGGGTCCCAGGGCCACTCCTCTGCTCTTCTCGGCCTTTCTGGTGATCTACCTATTGATTATTTTGGGCAACAGCTTGATTGCTCTCCTCATCTTCCTGGATTCACGCCTCCACACCCCCATGTACTTCTTCATTGGCATTCTTTCTATGTTGGACCTGGGATATACAACTACAACTGTGCCCCAGATGCTGGCACACCTGACCAGTGAAAAGAAGACTATCTCCTTTGTGCGTTGTGTGGCCCAGATGTACATTTTCTTGGTGCTAGGTGTCACTGAGTCCTGGCTCTTCGCCATCATGTCTATAGACAGATTTGTGGCCATCTGCCACCCACTCAGGTACAAGGTCATCATGAGCCCAGGGCTGTGTGGAGTGATGGTCACTTTCTGTGCACTCTGGGGTGTTACCTCTGCTCTCATCTACACCATCTTTGCCATGAGATTACCCTACTGTGGTCCTAACAAAATCAATCACTTCTTCTGTGAAGTCCCTGCAGTGTTAAAGCTAGCTTGTGCAGATACCTCAATCAATGACTGGGTAGACTTCGTTCTTGGTTTTAGCGTCATATTGATCCCACTGTCCCTCATCCTAGTCGTGTATGTCAATATCTTCATTGCCATCTTAAAAATCCGTTCAGCACAGGGACGGCTGAAAGCCTTTTCCACCTGTGCTTCCCACATCACTGTGGTGACTATGTTCTGTGTGCCAGCCATGATCATGTACATGAAACCTGGCTCTAAAGCCACCCCGGAACAAGACAAGAAGCTGGCCCTGTTCTATAATATCGTCTCTGCTTTACTTAACCCTATCATCTATAGCCTCCGGAACAAGGATGTCAAGACAGCTTTCTTCAAGGTCACAAGCTGGGGCAGAGCTCCAGAATGAGACTCTGGAAAGATATGTGGAGAACAGGGAAATAAGACTCATGGTGTATTACACTCTTTCAGTATATCCAGGACCACATCAGTCCTGATTTCAGCTCTATAAGGGTCATTCAGAGCCACTCTACTATTTGGCTGACAGAATGACGCTATGAATGTCTTTTAGCCACAGCAGTCCTTTACTTTCCTTTTACTCTAGGGTTTAATAATAGGGGATGTCTGACATATGAAAATATCTTACTGAGATTAAAGCATGAGCTTGGGGCTATGACATGTGACAAAAATCTATCCTCTGGAAATCACATCCATACATAATGGGTATATGCCAAATATAGTTTCAAGATGGTTACACAAATTCATTAGTCTGTTTCATGAAAATATAAAAAATGAAGGACAGACATTTGGCCTAGATTTTAAGCTGCTGGTAGGGTCCTGGTTTTCTGCTAGTGCAGGCCTTGTTAGGAAGCTGTGGCGGCTTTGTGATGGGAGCAATGCTACCCTATGGAACAGACCTGGATTCTGTCCCCCGTTCCTGGCTTTTTGCTTGGGCTGTGTGGGTATGGGGGATGAGGGTGCTTATGTTCTCTCTCTGTAATAAATAAATCAATAAGTGAAAAAAATTTAAATACCAACAAACAGAAATCACTTAAGAACATTTACAATGAACCTTTATGATGGCCATGTGCTTGATCTAGAAATTTCACCTGGAGAACTTGGTCCTAAGGAAAGATTCAGAAATTCAGATCAACTCGTACAGTGCCCTGAGGCCTAAAGCTAGAAGTTTGAGATGGTCCCCGGGGTCATCACTCTCAAGCTGATTCAAGTCCAGTCTCCATCCTCCCATCTTCCCAAGCTCAGCTTCTCCGTTCCTCAGCTGTGTTGTAATAGAATATCATGACCCTTTTCCTATAACACAAAAATTATTTGAAAATGATTCCCCAATTGCCATCTTTCCACTCCCTGGGGAGCCACCATTAAGGTTTTTTTTGTGGGAAACTTTTTATTCTGAATTTAATTTCTTGAGTACTGCTTTTCAGTTAATGGTATGCATCAACTTGATTGGTTTAAGGTACAACAGCCAGCTGGGTGTGAATATGAAGACACTTCTTGAAGACTGGCTTCCTAGTCTCTGCATAAAGAAGCTCCGCCCTGAAGCTGCGGCCACTATGCACTAGGGCACCTCTACCTGCTGGCCACTCCCGCGGACAGTGCCTCGCCCAGAGCCAAGGACATCAAGAAGATCCTGGTCAGTGTGGGCATTGAGGTGGACGACAACCGGCTCAACAAGGTCATCAGCGAGTGGAGTGGCAAGAACATTGAGGATGCGATCACACAGGCCATCTTCAAGCTGGCCAGCGTGCTCCTGGAGGACCATGGCCGAGTCTGCAGCCCTGGACTCTGCAGGCCCGGCTGCCAGGTTGGCCTCTGCGGCAGCCGAGCAGAAGGAAGTCAGAGCAGTGGTATGATGACATGGGGCTCGACCTGTTTGACTAGACTCTGCATCCCCACCAATAAAGCCTTTTTACATTATAAAACAACAGACGAACAGAAAACACCCACCCTCACCGTCACCAGTGTGGATGGGCAGCATCCGATCCATTGTGGATCCCAATATAACACAAAGTCGAAGGACAGGTGGGTTGTCTTGTTTTCATCTCATGCCAAAACACCACCCATCTTCTGCCTCTGAGCTTTGAGGTTCCGATGCCTGGGCCTTCACATCTGCAGACTCAGAACAATGCCAGCTCCCCTATTGCTGGTTCTCGTGTCTTCAGCCTTAGGGTGAGTGTTAAACCATCAGTTTCCCTGGTTTAGGTCTTTGACTGAAACAGAATTTTGCTTCCACTCTTTCTGGATCATCATCAGCAAGAAGATACCATGTCATGGGACTTCGTAGTTTCTGCAATTGCGTCAATAGATTCCCATAATACATTTTTCATATATACTTATTCATATTCTAGCAGTCTGTTTCTCTGGCGAGTCCTGACTACCATAGATACACAGAACTATTTAGATGTTCTGTTTCGTCTCATGGTCATTTTCAAAATCAAAATCGCTGTATTTTTTTTTAAGATTTTTATTGTTATTGGAAAGCCAGATATACAGAGAGGAGGAGAGACAGAGAGGAAGATCTTCTGTCCGATGATTCACTCCCCAAGTGAGCCGCAACGGGCCGGTGCGTGTCGATTCGATGCCGGGAACCAGGAACCTCTTCCGGGTCTCCCACGCGGGTGCAGGGTCCCAATGCATTGGGCCGTCCTCCACTGCTTTCCCAGGCCACAAGCAGGGAGCTGGATGGGAAGTGGAGCTGCTGGGATTAGAACCGGCGCCCATATGGGATCCCGGGGCTTTCAAGGCGAGGACTTTAGCCGCTAGGCCACGCCGCCGGGCCCAAAATCGCTGTGTTTTATTAGAGATGCATTACACTTGAAAAGGATTCCATATATAATCATATATTATATGTATAATTTAAAACCTTAAAATGTATTTATATAAAGAGAAGCAGACATGGAAAGAGACTGGATTCCACGTATTTTATGTATACGATTTTAAGCACATGACGAAGCTTCCAGCTTTCCTTCCCTTCTGGTCATTTAAAGTTGCATTTTCAGCATCTGTTTCATCTAGTTGTTGATTTTATTGACATAAAGTTATTCATAAACTCTGTCATTTTGTTAAATATTTATTTATGTATTTGCTTAAAAGGCAGAGAGGAAGAGACAGAGAATGAGAGAACGTGTGTCTGCTGGCTCACTCCTCAAGTGGCCACAGTGGCTGGACTGGTCCAGGTCAAATCCAAGAATCCAGACTGTGTCTCATGTGAGTGGCTGGGGCACAAGCACTTGAGCTGGAACTAGATGGGAAGTGGAGCTCAAGACTCCAGCTAGCACTCATAGAAGGTTCCAGTGTGGCAAGAGACTGCCCAGCCTGATGTGCCACAACGCTTGCCTCTTTGTTATTCTTTTAATATCTTCATGGCCTTGTGACAGCTCATCTTTATTCTTGAAATTGATAACTTGTGTTCTCTCTGTTTTTATCTTTATCGATCAGAAACCTGTCATTATTATTGAACCTTTAGAAAACTTTGGGTTTCATTGATTTACCTTTTTTATACTTGTTTATATTAGCATCTAATAAACACAATGTCAAAGTAGAATGATACTCTCCATCCTCACTATCATCTTTCCACTCTTATTTGATTGGTTTTTTCCATGTTCCTGTATCAATGGGTCTTAATATGTCATATTTTCGCTATTAGTTCAAAATATGTTCTGATTCTTGTTAAGATTTTCTCCTTGGCACAGGAGTTATTCAGAATGTATTGTTCAAATTCCAACATTTGGGGCTGTTCTGTTGTTATTCTTTTGCTGATTTTGAATTAATTCCATTGCATTCAATTAGCATACTCTGCGGAATTTCACTGTTTGGAAACTTTGCGGCTCCATGAATTATAGTTGTCGCTATGCCACTATGAATTTCCACAATTTTCACCTTAAGTCTGTTGGCTTTGATTATATATTTTTAAAATATTTGTTTATTCTTATTGGAAAGGCAGATCAGATTTACGAAGAGAGGAGAGACAGAGAAAGATTTTCCATCTGTTGGTCCACTCCCCAAATGGCTACAATAGCTGGAACTGAGCTGATCCGAGGCCGGGAGCCAGGAGCTTCCTCCAGGTCTCCCACACAAGTGTAGTGTCCCAAGGCTTTGGTCCATCCTCCACTGCTTTCCCAGGCCACAAGCAGGGAGCTGGATGGGAAGTGAATCAGCTGGGACACAAACTGGTGCCCAAATGGGATCCCAGCAGGTATAAGGTGAGAATTTAGCCACTGAGACATCACACCAGGCCCTATATATTACAACTTATGTTATGTAAATATTATTTGAAGTAAGTTGAATTGAGCTAAGGGTAAAAAAAAAAAAGGTGGCACATAAAGGATAGCCTATAAAATCTAATTTTTCCCCTATCCTTTGCACTGTCATTGGTGGTAGGGTCTAACAATAACAGCAACACAGTTAACAAGAGAATCCAGGTGAGTGACATCCACTTTTTTTTAAGCTTACAAATCCTTTATGTCTGACTCCTAACTTGCACTTATTGCTTGATTTGGAAAGAAATGATTATGCTACTTATTTCCTATTATATATATATATATATACACATATATACATATATATGTATATATATACATATATACACACATATATATATTTATATCTGCTATATAAAATTTAGAGAAGAAGTCTGAAATATAAATGATGTTATCCATAACCTATTTCAATTTGGTTTTTGAGATTCTATCCCACTCATGATAAAAACTAAAATCAGGAGCTAAGAATGACTGTATTGATGTGAGTTGGTATATAAGCAGAGTTACAGTGTCAAATACTTATGTGAAGTATTCCTTTTTACGGCATGGAACATGCTGTGGCTTTAAAGTCTTCACTCTAACTTTTCTTCTCTCTAGGATCCAGCTCTGAAGCCTCTTTTTTGATCATATCTTCTTGAATTCTTTGAAGTATTATGAAACTAGATGTCTCAGGTTGTAAAAATATTTCCCCCAACTCTACCCCAGGGATAAGTGCTATCTTAATAGAAGACATACTAAATCTGGAGCTGTGACATGAGATTTCTTCTTGGGAAGGACAGGTGTGTAGACCGTTCTGCATCATGAACTGTCTGAAAGGAGAAAGCTGCTTGCCCTTAGGTCTAGCTTTAAATGAGAACTACTGACTGTAGAACCACCTAGTCTCTGAGTTAGAACGAATTCCAGCTTGACAACCAGGATCACAGATATCAGCAATACGAGTGATGAGGGTGGGGAGCGGCAACATGGAGGGAAATTCCAAGTAAGGAAAGTTGATTCTGATTCTGATTGAATATTGGCATCTGGTATAATAAATCTCTCTCCTTTGCAATATTGAATTTAATGAGCATGCATCTTTGTCCACCTTCTTGGCTGACATCTCAGTGCCTCAGACAGCTCAGATTCAGTGTATCTGAAAGGAAATCTGCATTCTTCTTGGATTCCTGACTTTAGTAGAGGGCATCACCATTCTCCCAGTGGCCAAACCAACTAATGTCCCACACCCAGTGTAGTCAACGTTCAGCATCATTATTTCTGTCCTACCTTAACCCCCTTTCCTCATCCCCACTATACTTGGTGAATAAGACCTAACAATTTCTCACTTGGATTACTTTACAAGCATTCATATTGAGTCTATCTTCTGTTGCTGTACCAAATATTTGATAATAAGTCACGAGAATTTATTCAATTCACAGTTCCAGATGTGAGAGACAGAGACTGGTGTTCCTATTTGTTTAATCTCTGTTTAAGGCCCCTTGAATACATTACAACATGGGAGAGAGAAGTGAGATGGGAAATGTTTATGTGCAGAAAATATTATGTAGGCAATACAGGAGGCCAGATATTGGGAAATTATTAGTCTTTTTTTTTCTATGACAACCCATCCTCCCAGAATTTGTCAGAGTTCCATAAGAACTACTTTAATCCCTGCCAAGAGGAGAGGCTCCAATGATGGAACCATCTTCCACTAAGTCCCATCTACAAAAGCTTTCATTAGCTCTCCTCAACCATACTAGGGACCAAGACCCTGGGACATGAGCACTTGAGGGAAAAAGTATATGCAAGCCATAGCAGCCTCCAACTGTCCTTTATTTCCAACATCATTAACCAAACTGACTCAATTTCCTTTCAACTCTACAATGTAAGTTTGAAAAGGCAGGGCTTAGGTTATTTCAAGTTCTGACATTATTTTTTATGGAAACCCCAAATGAAGTTCAGATAAAGCGGCAGAATAGCTAGAGTTTGGGTTCTTGTATTGTACACTCGCCTGTACTTACTGAAAACGGGACCCATGGTAAAGGATCAGTTGCCACATTTATTCCTGGAGTTCTAGCTCTCCAGAGTCTTAGGATTGCTTGGAGTCACACTGAGTACTTCTCTCCATCTTGCTGGCTTCCTCATTGCTGAATCCCCTCAGGATTGGAATGCCCCTGAGGTGGTGCTGGGATCCTATTAGCCACACTCTTAGCGACTGTTTGATCCCTAACACCCAGGAGACTCATTTATACCCCAATCAAGGTAATTTCCACAGAGCTGTTACATGTGAAAACTCCCAAGGAATGACTGAAATAGAGTCTTCTTGTAGCCAGAATATGGTTGCGGAAACTGCTCAAGGAAGCTGCAGGACATGAGTATGAAGGAAGTATGTGTATTGGATCTTGGATCAGGGCTGGGAGCTTCCTAAGGTGCATGATGAACAAAACCAGGTACCTGAGAAGGTCAGGCAGTGACGCCCGTGGAAGCTATAACAGGGTCCAGTGGAAGAGGTCATAGGAGAAAGATAGGTCCAGACTATGTGCTGAACAACTGTGGACCGTCTTGAGAGTCGTTTATTTACTCTAAGTCTGACTTTTCTTTCTTCTTAAAAGTTGGAATTTCCAAAAAAATTTATTGTGAAGATAAAGTACTGTTATTATTAAAGCAATAATAACCACTCATTCTTAAGCACTGTCTACTCCACAGACACAGGGTTAAACAACGTGAGATGTACTATTTCAGTTAATATTCAGTAACTATCTCTTGAGATGGCTAGTGCTGTCATTGCTGGTTTCTGGAAACGGATATTAGGTAATTTGTCCAAGGTCATTCTACTAGTCAGCAATGGAGTTAGAATTAGAGCCCAGGTCTGATTCTAGTGTCCATGCTCTTAACTATTATCCTTACATAAGCAACTGGTTCATACTAAGCATTCAATGAGTATGGATTCTACTCCTGCCCCTTTACTCTCTTTCATGCCATTTCAAGCAACACTAACTGGGAGATGAGCGCATATGAGAAATACAAGGCCTGTCTCTGTGTTCCTGATTTTGTCTCTCCTACTTTCCACCTAATTTGTTCATCTGTTAACAATTTCTGAGAAGAGAATTTTGGTTGGACTGTGAGTGGATAACCTAGGTAGACATCTTCACGGAAGGAGACATAGCTTTGAAACAAAAATTGCTGGAGACATCTTTTGGTTTGAGAGTCCATTCTTGTAGCTAATTCACTCTTTTTTTTTTTTTTCTAAATTGACAGGGATGGATGGAGCAGGGTACAAAAGGGACTATGGTCCAAGTGGAGGGACTGTTTTTTTTTTTTAAGATTTATTCATTTTATTACAGCCAGATATACACAGAGGAGGAGAGACAGAGAAGAAGATCTTCTATCCGATGATTCACTCCCCAAGTGAGCTGCAACGGGCCGATGCTACGCTGATCCGAAGCCGAGAACCAGGAACCTCTTCCAGGTTTCCCACGCGGGTGCAGGTGCAGGGTCCCAAAGCATTGGGCCGTCCTCAACTGCTTTCCCAGGCCACAAGCAGGGAGCTGGATGGGAAGTGGAGCTGCCGGGATTAGAACCGGCGCCCATATGGGATCCCGGGGCTTTCAAGGCGAGGACTTTAGCCGCTAGGCCACGCCGCCAGGCCCAGCTAATTCACTCTTATACCATTGGAACAAATCCATAGAGCTAGTAGTCAGATGTTGGTTAACCTCTATTCATTCCCTATACTAGAAAGTAGAAATAAAAAGGTTAAGACATAGTGTTGTATCTTTAAATAACTCCACTCATCAATGAGTATCAAATAGGTATAGGTAGTGCTAGAAATTTCTCAAGGTGAAACCAGAGCCCAGGTGAAGTATGGCAGGAATCACAAAGGCTTCAATGACTGGACTTAACTAAGAGCAGAGAGAAGAGAAGGACATTTCAGCTAGAGGAGTAACTTATTAACAGTAGTAATTACAACATGTTTATTGCTCTAGTACTAGGTACCTAAATTTAATTATATCTTCAAAACCCCTCAACATGTGTGTGTGTTTACTTTTACAGATAATGAAGTATAAGTTTGATAAAGTCAATGAATTTTTCCAGTTTATGCTGTTAATAAGTGGCAGAGCTGGATCCCAGACATTATTTTTACTTTAAAGCCGTTCATTCTCCCCGACACACCCTATCTCACAAACCACGGCTTTGTGAGAGTACACAGGATAGTGAATGAGTTCCTTTTCTCATAAACAACTGGATGCTAAAAACTGAATTTTAGACTTTGTGGGACACTCATCATCTGTTGCAATTTCTCAACTCTTGCTGGAGGACAAAAGCAGCCTTAGACACAAATAATTCAGCACCAAGGATAGCTCCTCCTCTAGCAACACCAGTGGCTCTTACCTAACAGGTCAGAGTTCCGATATGGTTCATTTACTTGTCAATACACAATATATTCTTTTTTTAAAAAAAGATTTATTTATTTTTTTATTGCAAAGTCAGATACATATAGAGGAGGAGAGACAGAGAGGAATATCTTCCATCTGATGATTCACTCCCCAAGTGACCGCAACAGCTGGTGCTGCACCAATCTGAAGCCAGGAGCCAGGAACTTCCTCCAGGTCTCCCACATGGGTACAGGGTCCCAAGGCTTTGGGCCGTCCTCCACTGCTTTCCCAGGACACAAGCAGGGAGCCTGATGGGAAGCAGGGCTGCTGGGATTAGAACTGGTGCCCATATGGGATCCCCGCACATTCAAGGTGAGGACTTTAGCCACTAGACCACCATGCTAAAAATGGACACTCCTAATCATTTAAGAGCCAAAAAAGATATAAAGAAAGAGAAAAGGTATGATCAGTTATATACTGTCTTGTCTGGGCTTCCCATCTGGGATAGAAGACTGAGTCCAGATTAAGCTGAAGATCCACTACTATCTGACATTCAGCTCTCATGTGAACAGCAGAGCCATGGAGAACTCTTTACTAATTCTTAAAGAAAAGTTTTCCAGAGACACAGGCACCTCATTTTCAGGTAAATATGTTCTATCTTTTTGAAAACTGCTAGATCAATAGCAATTTTCTCTAGGTGTCAGTTATTTTGTCTCTGCAGCCATCATTTTATATGTCAACTTACCTTTTACAATTTTAACTACTGCAGGTAGGGCTGGGAAGGTGCAGGTGAGAGGAAAAAAAGCACTGTAGTGAAAAATTCTTTCCTCCTGAAAAAGCTATTTTCTGAAATTTTCTTTTTTGGGGGTAAGTTCTCAAAAATACAGCATCAGAGATAAGCAAGGCAAAGAAAATAGCTGATTTTTGGTTGTTTGTTTTACATTTACAAAGTCTCTTGTAGCACCTATGTGTCTTCCTATTTAGAATTAAAACTATAGGGGGCCTAGCGTGGTAGCCTAGCAGTTAAAGTCCTCACCTTGAAAGCGTCAGGATCCCATATGGGTGCCAGTTTGCATCCTGGCGGCCCTGCTTCCTGTCCAGTTCCCTGTCTGTGGCCTGGGAAAGCAGTTGAGCATGACCCAAAGCCTTGGGACCCTGCACTCATGGGAGACCCGGAAGAGGCTCCAGGTTCCTCCTGGCTTTGGATCGGCTCAGTGAATCAACGAATGGAAGATCTTCCTCTCTGTCTTCCTCTCTCTCCTCCTCTCTATATATCTAACTTTCCAATAAAAATAAATAAATAAACAAGATTAAAAAATAAAAACTATAGGAACTATAGAAAGCTTGCAGATGTTTTTGTTTACTGTGAAATGTTTTGTATTTTCTAAGATATCTTATTTTTTTTTTTTTTTTTAAGATTTATTTTATTTTCATTACAAAGTCAGATATACTGAGAGGAGGAGAGACAGAGAGGAAGTGGAGCTGCCGGGATTAGAACCAGCAGCCATATGGGATCAAGGCGAGGACCTTAGCCACTAGGCCACGCTGCCAAGCCCCAAGATATCTTATTTTGACTGGTTTATGGGGTGTGTGTGTGTGTGTGTGTGTGTGTGTGTGTGTTTCAAAATGTGAGTTTTCTTCTGTATTGTTCTCACCAAGAGCACTGGGAATTTTAGCTGGGCTAGTTAAACCAATTGACAAAGCAATAATTATAAAATTCCTACTAAGTTCCTAGAGTTATGCTAGATTAATCTGGATAGAACACTCCTTGTACATAGAGGGTCATGTATGGGTTTTGGTGGCTACTTCTGGGGATTTGATACGGCATATTCTCATTGAGACTGCAAGGGAGTCAGGAATATGTTGTGTTTTCCTCTTTCCTCAGAAGGAAACATGCACAGACAGGGTTGGAGAAATCACAGCTCTGTAACTGAGTTTATCCTACTGGGCTTCTCCAGAAATCCCAAGACCAACTGGATCCTTTTCTTCCTCTTTCTCTTCATTTACTCATTTACAGTCCTGGGTAATGGACTCATTGTCACTCTAATCAGAGTAGATGCATGTCTCCACACACCCATGTACTTCTTCCTCAGCATCCTCTCCCTACTGGATCTCAGCTATGCCACCACCACAGTGCCCCAGATGCTGATTCATCTAGTAAGTACAAGAAAGACCATCTCTTACATTGGGTGTGTGATCCAGATGTACATTTTTCTGACCTTGGGCATCACTGAGACCTGGATTTTTGCAGCCATGGCCTATGACAGATACATTGCCATATGCTATCCACTCCACTATGGGGTCAAGATGAGCCAAACCCTGTGTGTACTACTGGTGGTCAGCTCTGCCCTCTGCGGTCTCATCTGTGCCCTCGTTTACACAGTCTTTGCAATGAATCTTCCCTACTGTGGGCCCAATGAGATCAACCACTTCTTTTGTGAAATTCCTGCTGTCTTGAAACTGGCTTGTGCAGACACATCCCTTAATGACCAAGTAGACTTCATCTTGGGTTTCATATTGCTCCTTATCCCATTATTCCTCATCCTGGCCTCATACATTCGCATCTTCAGGGCTATTCTAAGGATTCGCTCCACCCAAGGACGGATCAAGGCCTTTTCCACCTGTGCTTCACATATCACTGTGGTCACCATGTTTTGTATTCCATGTATGATCATGTATATGAGGCCTGGCTCTGAAGCCTCCCCAGAGGATGACAAGAAGTTGGCCCTGTTCTACAATGTCATCTCTGCTTTTCTTAACCCCATTATCTACAGCCTCCGGAACAAAGATGTGAAGAAAGCTTTCCTCAAATTCATCAGAATGGGTGAAGACACTCAATAGACAATGGACTAGGACCATGGCTTGATTTTGTTTCAGTGTTGATACTCTCTGTGTAATATACTCCTTAAATTCTTGCATGTGCTTCTCATTGTTGATAAGAAGCTTTATAACAAGTTTTAAAAGTTCTTTATCCCCTGTGAACTCTGAGGTTGGCAAAGGCTCTTGTTCGTTTGCAGGGTAGTCTTCAGTCTTCAGTCCCATTCATTGTGCCTCTGTCTCTTCTTTTGCTTCTGATCATTGTACATCTGGTTAGCAGAATCTTCTCCTTAGGGCAGGTCTCCAAGTGTGTCACCCATAGGTCTACAGTTAAATTTTATACATTTCTACTTCCAGATCAAAGATGGGCTCCCAATGAAACTGTTAAATATATCTTGACAATCATAGATTCTGCCTTTTTCCATGCCTGCAATGTCAGGATACACTTAAACAGCAGAATTATGGACTAATGACTGTTGATGAAGAATAATACTATTGTAACATATAGCAGATATCAGTGGGTGGGGGGAGAGGATTAAGGGAGTGGGTAAGGGAAATCCCAGAACCTTTGGAACTGTATCATAAAATTTAAAAATCAAATTATCTTAGACATTTTCATTAGATTATTAATAATTGATTGTATGTATCCATTTTAATGTTAAGAATCCTTGGGAAGTCAGGAAATAGGTATTTGATGTTCATGATAACAAGTGATAACATACTCAGAGAGCCATCTCTCTCTTTCTCTTTCTCTCTCTCTCTCTCTGTCTCACACACACACATCAATAGCCAACCAACAAAGAAAATCAAATTTCTACCCCTCTAGTTTCAGTTAACTATTAAATCACATTGCGAAAGGTTAATATTTTAAGGTAGCTGTTTTTATTATATGTCTTTCTTGTAGGTTTTAATTCATAAAATAATGCAGTTGTTCTTTGAAATAAATTTATCCGTAAACCAGAGAACATCTAAAAGTTAAGAAAACACAGAAGACAAATAAATGCTGATAATGTGTTTTGCTTGTTATAATGTTCTGCAAAAGTTAAATTTGGCGGGTTTGCCAGTCTAGAAAGTCTTTGACATTCCCCAAGCAGTAATGGATGCAAATTTTAAGAGTATGTTAGAACTGTGAGGAGAATGATGAGTCCTCAATGCCAGCGTTTCCTGCCTGGAGGCCACAGCCTCTCAGGGGGCAAACCCTGGGGAAAGAACAACCTTGATTTTGTGGAGACAGAAACAGAATGATCAGCAAGGCATTCTGATGGGGTTTTTTGGGGCTTGTTAGGAAAATTGCTCTGGAAGCATTAGCCGGGGCACATAAGGAGAATCTGCTGGGATCAGTGGAGCTTCCTTGTTAGAACACTCAGCAGGCCCATCGGATTTCCACCTCCTCCGGCCAGTCTTCACTTTTCAGGTAGGCAGTTAGGCTATTCCACCTGAACTCCCCTCTCCTTTCACTTCTCATCTGTGTCTACTCATTCACAAACATTGCATATAGAGCTATTCAAAAGTTCCCCAATCATGTTCAACCTAGATGAAAATTTCTGCTTTCCAACCATGAATTGTACAATCAACTCGAGTTTCACAGAATGACAGGCTGGAAAAGATCTTGAAGAGTCCAGCCTGCATCTTAGTCTTGAGACCCTTTGAGAGAGAGAAAAAAAAAGCTAATACATATATTTTCTTTCTTTTTCTAAGATTTGTTTTTTTTTTTTTTATTGGAAAGATTAGCAGAGAGAAGGAGAGACAGAGAGGAAGATCTTGCGTCTGTTGATGGTTCACTCCTCAAGAGGCCACAATGGCCAGAGCTGAGCCACTCCAAAGCCAGGATCCAGGATCTTCTTCTGGGTCTCCCATGCAAGTGCAGGGTCCCAAGGCTTTGGGCCTCTACTGCTTTCCCAGTCCACAAGCACGGAGCTGGATGGGAAGTAGGGCATTTGGGACACAAACTGTCACCAATATGGGATCCTGGCACATGCAAGGCAAGGACTTTAGCTACTAGTTATCATATTGGACCTCTCACAAAATTATTTCAAATGCATGTGGTTTAGACTATTCTTTCATAACAAACATGTGTACACATATATGCAATCAGAAAACTGGAAATGGAAATAAACTTCTTCACACTGATTTTTTGAATCTACAAAAACATTCAGCTTATATAACACATACTGGTAGAAACACTGAGTGCTTTGCCCCTAAAACCAATCCTAAGACAGCACTGCTTGTTCTTACTGCTCACATCCAAATGATACTGAAAGTGTAAGCCAGTCAACAAAGAAGACTCAAAACAAACAAGTGAGACTGTCAATATTTGCAGGTAACTTAATTGTCTATGTAAAATCAAAACTAAAAACAAACCCAGAAAGATTCTACATGAAAACTCTTAGAGCCAATTAATGAATCTTAGCAACATTGTAGGATGCAGCATATCAAACCTTAACAGGATACATTAAAGATAGCTTAGAAGGAAATTTATAGCTGTAAATGTTCATATAAAGAAAAAAGAAAGCTCTTAAGTCAGTAGCCTAATATGGGATTGGTGATGTGGCAATCACAGTGGGTTGTTACCCGTTGTGATGCCAGCATACCATAGTTGGCATGCTGGTTCAAGTCCTAGCTGCACCACTTCTGATTCAACTCCTTGCTACTGTGCCCGGAACAGCAGAAGATGGTCTAAGTACTTTGACCCCTGCCACTACACGGGAAACCCAGTAGAGTTTCTGGCTTCTAGTTTCAGTCTGGCCTAGCCCAGCTATTGTGGCCCTTTGGGGAGTGAAACAGAAAATTGAAGGGGTGTGTGTGTGTGCGTTCGTTCTTCTCTATCACTCTGCCTTTTAAATAAATGAATATTTTAAAAATGAATACAAAAGTACTATTAACAATTTTGCGCTCACAACAACCTAGACTATAGACGGGCCCGGCGGTGTGGCCTAGTGGCTAAAGTCCTCGCCTTCAACGCCCCGGGATCCCATATGGGCGCCAGTTCTAATCCCAGCAGCTCCACTTCCCATCCAGTTCCCTGCCTGTGGCCTGGGAAAGCAGTGGAGGACGGCCCAAAGCTTTGGGACACTGCACCCGTGTGGGAGACCCGGAAGAGGTTCCAGGTTCCCGGCATCGGTTCGGTGTGCACCGGCCCGTTGCAGCTCACTTGGGGAGTGAAACATCAGATAGAAGATCTTCCTCTCTGTCTCTCCTCCTCTCTGTATGTCCGGCTTTCCAATAATAATAAAATCTTTAAAAAAAAAACAACCTAGAATATAGAGACAAATTTCCATAAACTATGAAGAATGACTTGAAAAGAATGAGAAAATCTGAATAGGCCTGTAACAGGCCATGTGAGGGGAATCAGCACCAACACCATAGATTCTTTGAGTTCCAATTGTGTGATCCTAAACTACACCCAGTAGTCTGCCAGGTTGAGAGCCCTGATTGATCTCAGCAGTCGTCCTCAGTGTCTTGATGTGGCACACAATTTGTTGCAACCCAGGCTCTAGGCAATCATGGCCAACCAGAGTCTGAAATAAGATGACACTATTTGCCGTCTTGTGTGGTACCAATATGTTGCTCCAGTGGCAATGATCTCCAATCGTAGAAGGCGACTTCAGATGTTCCATGTGACATCATCCAAGGGATGAACTCTGCTTGGGATGAACTCTAATCATAGCGATGAGGTACCTGCCCCATTTAAGATCAGAGTTTATTGTGCTGGCCTGCTCTGAGTTTAACTCTTGTGGGTAGCAGTGCTCCAGGAGCTGACCCCACGCATATGATAGGCCGTCCCAAGATGGTGGCTGGCCGAGGGCCAGGAGGCGGGGTTGGTCCCTCCAGTAGGCAAACAGGAAGTCACGGGGATAGGCTAATGCCCTCGCTGTGATTATGTCATGGCTATCAGCCTATCAGGTAGTGCCAAGTGGACCCATGGGGAGAAGAGATTGGTGGAGAACTGTATATAAGCAGCCCACTTTTGGCAATAAAGGTTTTCAGTTGTTGGTTTGTTGGTTGGTTTGTTCATTTGTTCATGCGTGTGTGTTCGTGTCGTTCGTTCATGTTCCAGTTGTGGTGGCGGTTCATGTTTTCCCAGACCATCCTCGTCATTTAAGTGTCATTGTGGGTCAGCGGCAAACTCTGAAAATGTTTATAGGACAAGCAGATCAATCATTTGATGTATGTCACAATAGGGAGTCAGATCAAGCATAAATTATAGGTAAATCTTGCTATATAATTTCCGTCTGATTGTAGTTAATCCATACAACTAGTCTATACTATCATTGGGGCGTTTTACTGATTAGGAAACCGAAGTAGAAGGAGATAGGTATGTTGTCCAATATTCAATCATTAGTAAGTGCCAGGCAGAAGCTGATCTCAGTTCTTCTAGCTTGCTACCACGTGGATATTGATCAGTTGTTTCATCATGAGGCAGGTTCTGTGAAGGGTGTCACCATTGTTTCCAGTATATTCCTTTTCCTTAAGAATTCACCATCTTGGGCTGAGAGCGGTAGCCTGGCGAATAAAGTCCTAGCCTTGGACACAGTGGGATCCCATATGGTTACTGGTTCTAATCCCCGCAGCCCTGCTTCCCATCCAGCTTTCTGCTTGTGGCTGGGAAAGCAGTTGAAGGCGACCCAAAGACTTGGAACACTGCACCCACATGGGAGACCTGGAAGAAGCTCCTGGGTCTGGCTTTGGCAAAGCTCCAGCTGTTGTGGCCTCTTGGGAAATGAAATGGATGAAAGATCTTCCTCTCTCTCTCCTACTCTATGTATAAATGAGTTTGCAATAGAAATAAATAAATCTTTAAGAAAAAAAAAAGAATTCACCATCTTTTTGGTACCATAAGATTTCAGGATACAACATAGACCAGGACACAGCAGGACATAGTGGAGAGTGTGGAGTGCGGCACTTGGGTTTTGAGAGCAGTAAGGAACCCTGCCTTCACCTTCCACCTCCTGGAAGGTCCCTATTCATCCTTTGTATGTCTCGACACATGGACTTACTCTAATTGATGTTCACACAAATGTCTCCACTGAATTGTGATGTGGAATAAGGAGGGGCGAGAGCAGGGGCATCAGTTTGGAAGAGTCAAGAGACATCTGTGTGGATGCCCCAGGTGCCAAGCGGAGGGGGTTAGAGACATGCTCAGTGCTTGGAAGGGTGGTGGTGAGGTTTAGAGAATCCCAAGACACAAAAGACTCATTAAGAAGCTGCCTGATATGCTCTCCCAGAGGACTGGAAGAAAAACAATAAAAGAGGACCCAGAAAGATCCTGGCTTATCCCTCAAGGAGAACCCAGCACCAGGTAAGGAGGGGAGGGACAGCGGTAGGCCTGAGCCATGGAATCTCCGTACCTGGGCCATCCCTGCCTGATGCTCCCCACCTGTTCCTGTCTCTGACTGGGCACCTGCCTATTTCCAACTCCCTTCTATTCACACCAGGACTTTCAGGCCTACATCTGCTCTTCTTTCTGACCTTGGTTCTTTGTTCATGGACTCCTCTTTGCACAGTTGTTTGTTTCTCTCAGTCTCCCTCCCTCTTTTCCTTTTGGACCTGTTCCTAATTTGTGAGAGACAAGCGGAAGGAAGTGAAGGCTGTTGCTATGAAACTGAGACTATTGGCTCTCCACAATGTCTCACTAATCGGGATTTGGATCTGTAGCATAGGGTTCAGGATAAGGGATTAGTACCACTAATAAAGTTGGGGATGACTAGTTATGGGGGTTGGGGAAAGGGCTCTTTGAGAGTTGGAAGCTAGGGTGAGACATTGACACTGGGAAGAGTTACAGTACCCTCGCCTCAGAAGAGGAAGGAAGTAGCCAATAGGATGATGAGTCCTGACATTCCTCTCTGCCAGGGGCTCAGGCCAGGATAAGGGTGGTGGAAAGAATGTCAAATCGGACCTTCAGATGCTCATTCAGTTATTTGTAGCCCTTCTCTCCCTGCACCCCACATATGCTCCTCCATTTTCTCCATTGAGCATCATACTCTTCTCAGCCTAAAACAGAATGAATAGGGTCACCTGTTGAGAAACTGCTACTGTGGTACAAGCATCAGGTCCAAGTGAATCTGTATAGCGAGAGGAAGGAGGGATGGTATTCCATGTAGAGCATCCATCAGTCACTTCATCCTGAGCCAGGATCTGTGAAATCACCACCATGTGGGTCATATTCTGTCTCCTTCAGGAAGCCACGGTCTTTTGGTACCATAAAATGTCTGGATACAACACAGACCAAGACCCAGAGGGGCATGGTAGAGAGGAGGAATGGGGGCCCTCAAAGCGTTGAGTGAGGAGCTTGGCTTCTCAACTCTTCCAGCTGAAGTGGAACAGAGGCCTGCCTACCCTGCCATCTATACAATGAGGTCATCTGGCTTGTATTCAGTTCTCTTGTGAGGTTCAGAAAGCTCATTATCTTTCAGGACAAATGGCCCTATATGTGGACTGCCCTCATCAATGTAAACTGACTTATTAAGCTGAAATTTGCTTTCTTTCCAACTGCCCCTCTTGAGACCACCCACGTGTCATCTTTGTGACACATGAGGGATTTTTTAGAAAGGTCATCCTAAAGTTTTCATTCCTCCTACCCCGTGCAGACTAGGTTGCCCTCATGTTTTACTCTTTGTGTTTCCTGGTTGTACAAAGTTCTCCCTTATTTGTAGTTTTTTGTTTTGTTTTGTTTTTGTATCTGATGCTTCTTCTGTTAGTAAAACTCTTTCCTGGGTTCTTGTTTGGCTAATTCCAGATCCACCCATATTATTCATATCAGTTATTCTGTTCCTGGGGAAATCAGACTCAGAAAGGATGACCATTGCTCCTTTTTTGGAGCCTCAGGATACCTGGAATTTACTCCTGTCATACATGCATTACCTAGCTGCCTCCCATTGTTCATCTGTTTCTTCACTGTGTGCTCTACAAAGAAATTTCTATGTCTGCATCCATGGTGCTTATACAGAGCTGAGTGACTGCACATATTTTCATAATAGTGCCAATCACATTGGACATTACTTTGTTATCTACTCTGATTTCCCCAACTAGACTGTAAGATCCTTGAGGATTAGGAATATACCTTATACTTGTTTGTGTTCATCCCAGAACAAGGTCTGGTAAGTAGATGTTCAGTCAGTGTTTCTTGAATATTTTATGACTAATTCCCAGGCTCGTATATAAACTATACTGTGGTCATCCTACCAGTCATACATCTCAAGAATGCAATGGATAGATATCATTACTCCCATCAATCTGGAGGGATTCAAAGGTGCCATAGATGCCTTCAAGTGATCAAAACAACTACCGTTCTGCTCCAAGAAGAGTCAGTTATAAAATCATACAAGAAAAGCCCTCCTTCTGGTATGGGTAAAGTCAGAAAGAGTTAGGATTGGTGCGAAACATGACCTAGAATAAAATCACGCATAAGAGGGCCCAGAGCGATAGCATAGTGGTTAAAGTCCTCTCTTTGCACATGCCAGAATCCCATATGATCGTCAGTTCTAATCCCAGCAGCCCTGCTTCCCATCCAGCTCCCTGTTTGTGGCCTGGGAAAGCAGTTGAGGATGTCCCAAAGCCTTGGGGACCCTGCACCCGCGTGGAAGACTCAGAAGAACTCCTTATGATCAGGGCAGCACTGGTCGTTGCAGTCACTTGGGGAGTGAACCATCACCGGACACCAGATCTTCCTCTCTCTCTCTCTCTCTCTCTCTCTCTCTCTCTCTCTCTCTCTCTCTCTCTCTCTCCTCTTCTCTGTATATCCACCTTTCCAACAAAAATTAAAAAAAAAATCTTTAAAAAATCATGTATAAGAAAACTTGCAGAGACCCTTAAAAAGCCAAGAAACATGGGTCTATGTAAAATTTTCTAAGAACTTTACATAATTTTGGAGCCATATATTTTCCCTCATACTGCAGACTCCTCCTATTTCTCTATAGTGAGTAAAAGTAAGAAGTGGTTCTGAAACCTTGCTTCCAGAGAAGAGGAATTGGTGCTTCAAGTATCCATCATCTGACTCCAGAGGCAAGCTTAGGGGAAGATCCCTGAGATATGACATCATGGCAGCTCCTAAAACAGAAATCAGGTGGCCTCTCTGGGGTTGATGGAAGGTTGGAATGTTACCTTTGGAGTTCAGAGAAAGCAGTTTTGCCCAAGAAGCCAAATATCTCCATTTCCCTTCCCTACCCAAACTCACTTTTATGCCAGGTAGACTTTGTTCTCTGTAGTGACAAACCATGAACAGGATTCAGATAATCCCAGGATTTTCCAGGAGCTGAGTGGTCTTGATATCTGAAAACGCATTTGAAGCCTGGCCAGTAGAATGTCCATTTCTCTTTCTGCAGCTAAAGGAGAATGCAGGACTTCCCCTGGAAGAACTACAGCTCGGTGTCTGAGTTCATTCTTCTGGGCTTCTCCAGGGATCCCCAAATTAATCTAATCCTCTTCAACATCTTCTTCTTCCTCTACCTCTGTACACTTGCGGGCAATGGGCTCATCGTCACCTTGATCCACCTGGACTCCCGCCTCCACACTCCCATGTACTTCTTCCTCAGTGTTCTTTCCATGCTGGATATGAGCTATGTCACCACCACTGTGCCCCAGATGTTAATGCATCTAGTCTGTCAGGAAAAAACTATCTCCTATGTTGGATGTGTGGCCCAGATGTATATCTTCCTGGTATTGGGTATCACTGAGGGCTGGTTGTTCTCTGTCATGGCCTATGATAGGTATGTAGCTATCTGCTACCCACTGAGGTACAAGCTTATTATGAATCCATGGCTGTGTGGGGCAATGGTTATCTTTTGTGGACTGTGGGGTGTCAGCTGTTCCCTAGTCTACACCGTCTTCACCATGCGCCTTCCTTATTGTGGCCCCAATGAGATCAATCACTTCTTCTGTGAGGTCCCCGCTGTTCTGAAGTTGGCCTGTGCAGATACATCTCTCAATGACCGAGTAGATTTCATCCTGGGCTTTATCCTTCTCCTGGTACCTCTTTCCTTCATTCTGGCCTCATATGTCCGCATCTTTTCAGCCATTATGAAAATCCGCTCAGCCCAAGGTCGACTCAAGGCCTTTTCCACCTGTGCATCCCACATCACTGTGGTCACCATGTTCTGTGGACCTGCCATGTTTATGTACATGAATCCTGGAGCCAATGCCTCTCCAGAGAGGGACAAGAAGCTGGCTCTGTTCTACAACGTTATCTCAGCCTTTCTCAACCCCATCATCTACAGCCTCAGAAACAAGGATGTGAAGAGAGCTTTCCTCAAAGTGACTGGCTGGGGCAGAGCCCCTGAATGAGGTCCTTGGAGCACAGAGGGCCACAACCAAGCCTGGAACTGCAGAGTCTGTGGCCCTTCCACTCAATTTTTTCCTGTAACTCAGCGGAAAGGCAAGAATCATTGGCTGTTAGTTAAGGGAAACAATTTGTTAAGGTGGTTACTTGGTATGGACCTGCTACTAACTCCAGCAGCTGAATTATCCACAGACATTAAGGTACCCAACTGTAGACAAAGTGCCAAGCAAGACTCATGTTTGATTTGTTTATGTTTCCTCAGGGCCCAGCAAAGGGTATGGGACAAAGCCTCAATAATATTTGCTGATGAGTGACTGCATCACAATTGGTTCTATTAATTCAGGATGGCTGAGACAAGATGACCCAGAGGACCCCAGAGAGTCATACTATTTTGTTTCAATCAGGAGCATGAACAGTGAAGAAACATTGTCTTTGAAGAAAGAAAAAGTGATGTTAAGAATAGAGTTCAGAATTGGCCTCTATTTATACAGCACTGTGGAGGGGAATGAGAATCTAAGGGCACACAAAGCATCCACCCTGGAAAGATGAAGAGATGTTTTGAGGCGTCTCTCACTCTCAATTGAAACATTTCCCAAACTGTATCATAGTGGTCAAAAGCTTATACTTTAAAGACCAACTCTCTCCTTAGCTATAATATTGGGCTGATGATAAGCAGCAGCAAATCATCACCTTGTAGAATTGTTGTGAATAGTTAATAGAGGTAAGTTCTTAAAGAAGTGCTTACACATTGACATCTCTCTATAAACACTACTGTTTTTCTTTTGTATCCTATTTCTCTTGTTTAATACTACTGTTCCAAACACACACCCAAGATCACCTTGGCTTAGAGGAAGAGAGCCATTCTGCTTTTTGGAAAAGGGTAACTAACATGGAAAATGAAAAAGGTGGCATATGTATATACTTCAGTCTGCTGTGAATTTAGTTAATGTGAGGAAGCTCAGAACTTTAAGACGTGAGAGCCCCTCCAGATGCTGCATGAAGAGACCCTGGTTGCAACCGGCCAGCACTTCCTCACATCTCTCTTCATTGATATTTCCACCTAGTAGAGTTTTTAATACATATTTTCTCCAATCTTAGTTGAGCAATAATACTGTTAACAATGTATTTGATCAAGAGGCTGCTGATAGAAATGGTAGAGTGAGATCATCACAATGCGGTTGGGCTCTCTCATCAGTATCCAAACCATGGCGTTAGAGGTTCTGGCACCTTAGAAAAGGAAGACAAGCTGTCCCACGGAACCTTAGGAGCTGTGTGACCACACAGCACATATCACAACAAGAAACGAGGTGATGTGCAAATAAAACCTGATTCAGAGCGGGAGGCTTCCATATGGAGCCTCTAACCAGCTTTCCACAATCCCTTCCCGTACTCCAACTTTTCCCCTTTTCCACCATCCAAGGGGGAGAGGGGGAGAAAGAAGCAGAAATCCCTAGCTAACCCATGCCATCATTATGCTATCTCTTGGCTCATAAAGCTATAACAGATTTTTTTTTTGCTTCAAATTTGACTTTGACTTTTGACAGCAAAAATGGATACAGATACCAGGTTATGTAAGGCAATGATGAAATATTGTCTGATTCTTTTTTGCACAAAACTCTTAATAATCAACCTCTTCAAGATCAGGATTTTTGAACCTTCATTAACTCACTGTCCACAGGAAAGCACTTAAGGTTGCAGAGAAGGGGATGCCAAATCAGTCCATCTATGTGTCAGTGAAGGTACCTCGAGCTTAATAATGATGATTGTGGTCTTGATGGCAGTTATGATGATGGTCACTGCTATAAGAAAAACGATATTTGTGGGCCCGGCGGCGTGGCCTAGTGGCTAAAGTCCTCGCCTTGAAAGCCCCGGAATCCCATATGGGCACCGGTTCTAATCCCGGCAGCTCCGCTTCCCATCCAGATTCCTGCTTGTGGCCTAAGAAAGCAGTGGAGGACGGCCCAAAGCTTTGGGACCCTGCACCCGCGTGGGAGACCCGGAAGAGGTTCCTTGTCCCGGCTTTGGATCGGCACGTACAGGCCTGATGCAGCTCACTTGGGGAGTGAAACATCGGATGGAAGATCTTCCTCTCTGTCTCTCCTCCTCTCTGTATATCCGGCTTTCCAATGATAATAAAAATCTTTAAAAAATATGTTAAAAAAAGGAAAATGATATTTGGTTTCGTGTGTCACAACTGTGCCTAGAAAAATTGCTGAGCTTGTTTCAGAAAGTAATAAGAAGGGCCCAGCATAATGGCTCAGTGGCTAAATTCTCGCCTTGCACATGCCAGATCACATATCGGGGCTGGTTCATATCCACTTCTCTTACAGCTCCATGCTTGTGGCCTCGGAAAGCAGTAGAGGATGACTTAAAGCCTTGGGACCCTGCACTTGTGTGGGAGACATGGAGGAAGCTCCTGGCTCCTGGCTTCAGATTGGCTCCGCTTTGGCTGTTGCAATCACTTCGGGAGTGAATCATCAGATGGATGATCTTTCTCTCTGTATCTTCCTCTCTCTGTAAATCTGTCTTTCTAATATAAATAAAACAAATTAAAAATAGAAAGTAATAAGGAAGGGGACTTGGGAAAAAAAAGATGCTGAGACGGTGGGAGAGGCAGGAGCCATGTAGGATTGGTAGACATAGCAAGTCTCTAAACCTCAAAGACAAAGGGGAGGGCAACAGCGACATTATAGGAGTTGTACACATTCCATATACTACTGAAAGCGCTCCTGTACTCTTCATTCTGAAATACAAGCTTCTTGTATCCAATTATTTTCCAACAATTCCTTCTTGTTCTTCTGTATCCTTTTCACTGTATCTGTTCTCTCATCTAATCAACTCCCTTTATCCTCCATTTTGTTCCATTGCACCCCCACTATTTTGATGTACATAGTATAATCAACTGGCTGTTTTGGTACCAATTTTCACCAAAATATATTTATCTTTTAACTCAATTTTATCCATTAACTTTTTGAAGCACCCTTGTATTCCAGGTAATTATGAAAAAAACTTATTCGTGGGACAGACTGGACTAGTCTGCTACACATACTGGCAAACCAGGGTAGGGGGCAGGCCTGGTGGGGGTTATTGTGGGTCGCTCTGACTAGGCTGCAGCCCCCACTGGTTTATGCGAGGGCAGAGTATGTGCTGGACAGAACCAGGCTGGACTGCAACACCTGCTGGTTCCAGTTGAAGTCGGGACTGAAAACAGAACCAACCCAGCAATTGCAACCACCAGCTGGTTGGGGTGATGGACTGTATCGGGCCCTGTGCTTGCTAGAACATACAAGAATCTGGTCTGGGAATACCTCAAAGTTTCTTTGGAGATCTCCCCAATCGAAAAACCGGACTCAGAACCCTAACCAAGAAAAGACAGAAGACAAAACAAGTCAATCAACCACCTCAGCTATATGTTGGCAGCAAAATACTTGGCAAACAGAGACTCTATGATGGACTATGTCAATCAATGGATTCTTCAACGACCTCATCATGCTTGGAATGGCGAGATTGGCAGCGATTCATAACTGGTGAACTACCAAAACCACTTAAGCAAGTATCTCAGAGCATGCCTCACATCTGGGACTTGGGGTGGGTGGGAAACTGGGTGGGGCTTCTCCCTCAATATCTGCCTTTACCTCAGATACATGAAGGAAACAATATGGAAATAATAGTCTTACCCACTTCCCTATAGCCCTTGAACCTTTTTACGGTAGTTAACTATGTAAAGATTATCAAAAATATAATTAAAAATTAAAAAAAAAGAAAAGAAAAAAACCTATTCAAATGTGCTGCCTATACGGGAAATTTAAATTTTGTTAAAGGGATAAAGGGAACAGCCAGTGGGGGGAAGATTTGGATGTCTTTTAGGGGAAAGAGATTTCAAAGAAAAGCTGTAAGAGGAGGTGAATCTCACTATAGGAAATGATCTAGGAGATGCCAAGAAGCTCTGGAGGTGTTTGGAATGGAAATGACCAGAGATGGAGCAGACAGAACACACTGAAATAACAGCTCCTTCTTCTACAAGGCACAGGACTTCAGGTACGGTTCCTATCCACTCCAAGAACTAGTTTTTTGAACTTTAGTTTTTCTCTTCAGAAAAATAGAGGTTACTCTATTCACTGAGGAACCTGGAGAAACTGTAACTCTGACAGAAACTATCCAAGTAGGCCAAACAGGGGAAATTTAATAAAATTTGTATTAACCATAAGTGGTATCCTGGGGCTAAAGAAGGACAGACTTGGAAAGGATTTAGATTTTATCAGGGTAGTTAAGGTTCACATGCTGAACTGCAGGAGCATTTAATAGGTGGCCAGGCCAGCAGCACTCTGGAGTTAATGGAGAAATGGAAGCCTTTCTCCCACATCACAGAGAATGGGGCAGGAAACCAGCACTAGGTACACGTAGTGAGCTGCAAGGTGCTCTGGGGAGCAGAAGACCCTTTCAAAGACACAGTGTGTGTGACGTTTACAGAAATGACTTCCCCATGTGTGACCCTACAGACTTCACGTGTGGTGTGGGGGCTTCCTAAATTAGTTCACCAGTTGTCTGGATGCAGGATACTCAGGCATCAGGCAAGTGATTGGCTGTGGTGGGGATCTCGTTTCCAAGCTGAGAGGGTGGCTAGATCCAAGGCTGCCAAATTCCAGTGCATTCTGAATCTGTGGCTCAAACAAAAACAACAGAAGACATCCTTCTCCTGCCATGACCCTCCAGGACCTCTACTGAGAGAGTTAAACATCATATTCAAGAAGATATGTTTATAGGAATACTGTTTTTTCTTACAGAGCATGCATTGCAGACTACATTCTGAACTGAGAGGCAATAAATGGACAACTGATAGAGTCCACCCTTCTGCCTATTCAGCTTTCATATGCACCCTTCTATGAACACTCAAACCCTTTTACACAACACCAAAACAACTGTTTACTTTTAACAAGACACATTGATCTTTCTCACAAATGTGGTTGTCACTCTCCTTATGGTGTGTAGTACCAATACTCGCTGTTTCCCACACAGGCTTTATGAATTACTCCTCAAACTGAGTCACAACTTTATGGAATGATCCAAGACATAAAGACAAAATTGTAAAGTTAACTTCCAATCACATGTGCATAAAATAACTGTTTTCAAGATTTGTTTATTTTATTTTGAAAGGCAGATTTATAGAGAGAAGGAGAGACACAGAGAAAAATTTTCCGTCCACTGGTTCACTCCCCAAGTGGCTACAATGGCCGCAGCTGAGCCGATCCAAACCCAGGATACAGGAGACTCTTTTGGAGTCTCCCATGAGGGTGCAGGGTCCCAATGCTTTGGGCCATCCTCTACTGTTCTCCCAGGCTACAACCATGGAGCTGGATGGGATGTAGAGCAGCCAGGATACAAACCAGCACCCATATGGATCCCAGTGCATAAAAGGTAAGGGCTTCAGCCAACAGGCTGCCATGTAAGTCCTATAAAATAACTTTCAATAGGAATGAGTGAGGTGAAAAGATGATTATTAAATATAACATGTACATTATTATATACAGAAAAACATATGCATGTTACAAGCATAGAAAAATATGTAAAACTACAATCTTGGTTTCAGTAACTGGTTGTGACATCATAGTTGACATCTATACTTCTTTATTTATCATTTAATATATGCCTTGCATCAACTGGAATTTTCATTCCTGCAGGGTTTGAATCCTCAGTCATGCTGGATTTTTGCCTTTCCGAATGTCCATGGTTTTCTTGTTGGGTGTGGAAATTCTAAGGAATGCCCCCTAGGGAATCCTAAGGATTCCAGTGATAATGATTCTGGCTGCAATTGTGTATCAGCAATTAGTAAAAAAATATACTCAGGATCAATCATTCCAGCCGTAGATGAGCTCCTTATTTTGCCTGTTGGTCCAGTGGCATATGATGCTCCAAAATAGCCAGATGAAAATGCCATTTTGTGATTCCCTGGAACCATTGTTTTATCCACTGGTGAAAACATTCTTAGGGATTCATATCTTCAAGCTAGCGGAGCCCACGTGGCAAAAGAAGAAACTCTTGTGTGAGTTACCAGGCATAATAACAAGAGGATCCACTTGCACTTTAACCACTTGATTCCTGAACTCAAATTTTCTCGCTAACTAGGAAGCACCACCACACATGGTCTTGGACTCAAAGACTCAGATGTGCCCCTTATGGCTGTTTGCGTGGGGTACACACTATGAGAGGTCTGTCCACAGCTTCTCCCTCCTCCCTGAGCCTCCTCGCTATCAGTCTTCCAATCTTGGGAAGTAGTTGCTGTCTGAGTCCATGTGGGCTTGCCATCACAGGACACACCAAGCCAAATGACTTGTAAGAACAGCAATTTATTTCTCCCATTTCTGGAGGTTTGGAAGATCCAAATACCTGGATGATCAGGGTGTGGTGAGCATTCAATTGTTGCAGAGATGGATGTCTGCTTACTGTAACCCCACACAGAGAAGGGTGACAAGCTCCTGGAACCTCTTGTATAAGGGCAATGCTGACCTAAGACCGGGGCAGAGCCCTCGTGACTGTCACTTCTCCAGGTCCTGCCTTCCAATATCATCACCTGGAGGAGGGGATAAGATTTCAAAACATGGATTTGGGATTGTGCACAAACAGCCTCACCTAGCAGTTGCTTAATATCTATCTATTTCTCTTATCCATCTATGAAAATGTGCCCATTGAAACTTTCTATCTTTAAGGGGTTAATGTTTGTGATCTGCATTTCCCTAGAAAATTAGTCACTTCATCTAACAGAGCTCTGAAAGTAAGTCACTGATGAGGTTTTTGTGGGACTTTTTTGTTGGTTGGTTGGTTTTTAGATTTCTTATGCTTTCCTAGCTTCAGTGTGTTCAGGGTGCTACTGCAGAGTATCACAGACTGGGTGGTTTATAACCGCAGAAATTTATTCTCATAGTTTTGGGGGCTGGAAAGCCCAGGGTCAAGGCAGGGAAGACTCAGGGTATAGTGAGAATCTGCTGGATGACTCATAGAGAGCCCCTCCTTCCCGGAACTCCACAAGACGGAAGAGGGCAGGAAGCTTCCTGGAGCCTGATTGGTAAGAACGCTGACTGCACAGCTTCATTGGTATAGTCACCTCCCAAAGGCCACATGCAAGACTGGATTTCAACAGACGAGAGAACACAAGCATTCATTCTACAACAAATGGCTTATTATTAAAAGAGAAAACTGGAGTTTGGGGAAACTTACATTTCTTGTTGAGAGGCCAACAGCTAATAAGCTGTAGCATCTATTCTAATGAGTCTGACGAGTCTACGGCTGACCAAGCTATGCATGAGACCAAAAGGAGGGAGACATTTTAGCTTAGTAAAAGGCTGCTTCTCTCAAGTGTCAGGCATGTGTCCCACCAGACTTGGGCAGCCGCCAACCACTCCACATCCATGTTCTTCATTAAAGGAAACCCAGAGTAAGAAAACAAAACAAAACGCAGTGACCCAAATAAAGAATTCTTTTGATAGCAATATTTACAAAAACCCACCCCTACGCACATCTGCGCTTCCCATGAACTGTGCTAGTTTGTGGACTGCAGTTTCCATGAGAAAAGACAATGACTTTTTCAGCAGGGTTAGGCATCAGGGAGTGACAGCTGACAGGAAATTTGCCCCCATCAGGGAGCTGTGGGAAGCAGAGACCATGCCAGGACTGACTGAAAGTTTTGCTAGTTTCCCTGACTCCTCTTTCTTTCACCAACACATCCACCCCATCGAATGCTCTTGCTTCTTTCCTCACCTTTGTCTCTCAACATCTGTCCACTCACAGCCACCCTCCAAGTCCAGGACCTTCACTTACTATGCCAGGTTTCCCCTACTCAGTCCTCCTCCTCAACCCCATCTCTTTATCAATTTCCTGTAAGCATTATGAAAATATTGTTCTAAAAAGATTTATTTATGGGGGCCAGCACAGTGCAGTAGTAGGCTAAGATTCCACAGGTGGGCACCGGTTTGTGTCCCAGCTGCTCCACTTCCAGGTTCTCGCATGCGGACTGATAAAGCAACAAAGGATGGATCAAGTCCTTGGGCCCCTGCACCAAAATGGAAGACTTGGAGGAGACTCATGACACCTGGCTTTGGATCAGCTCAGCTTTGGCTATTGAAGCCCTTTGGGAACCAACAGATGGAGGATCTCTCTCTCTCTCTCTCTCCCCTTTTCAAATAGAAGTATAATCAATTTTTAAAACTAAAAGTGATTTCTTTATTTATTTGAAAGGCAGAGTTACAGAGAGGAAAGGCAGAGAAAGAGAGCGAGAGATTGATCAATCTTCCCTCTGCTGATTCATTCCCCAAAAGACACAAATGATGGGCTGAGCAAGGCCATAGCCATGAGTCAGGAATTTCTTCTGGGTCTCCCACATGGGTTCAGGGACCCTAGCACTTGGGCCATCCTGGGTACATTAGCAGGGAGCTTGATGAGAAGTGGAACAGCTGTGACTCAAGCCAGGGTCCATATGGATTGCCGGTGCTGCAGGTGATGGCTTTTCTGGCTGCACCACTGTACTGGCCACCAATATGTTAACACTGTCACTACCTCTTCTCTACTTGTTCTTTACCCTTGGAACCAAATAAGATGCTTATCAACTTCAGAATGAAATCATATAACATCCTCAATTTCAAAATATATTACACTCTATCTTGGGAGAGAAACAAACGAGACCTCATCACACTTTAACCACAAGATTCACCTCTCCATAGACCTCTTCAGCCACAGCCAACATTCTGTTCTCACTGAGTAATCATCCCAGTACGTAGAGCTCATTGGTGCATCTGTGCCCACCTGGTTCCCAGAACATCTGCCTTGTCCAGTCCTGTTACATCTCCAGGCAAATGCTTTGGACCATTCTGCCTGAATTTGTGCATTGGCAGCAGAGACTAATTGAGAACCCTCTACTCACTCATTATCCCCAGGCCCCTATTTCTCATTGATCACTCTGCTCATCCCCGCATTGACCAACTCCACCTTTCTCCTTTTCCTATTTTTGACGTGTAATTTGCAGTAGTGTAAGAAAAGAAAAAAAAAAACTCCTTCCAATAGCCTGAACCTTGAATTCTCCCTTCCTATGGCTCTTCCAAAGGGGTTATTTATCCTCACTCCTGGTCCATGAGTCCCCTAAAGCCTCCCTCCTTTTCTACCTACTCCCTTTTCAGTCCCCTTTCCTAAAGTCAGACACACACTGGAATCTGATTTACCCAACTTGCACCACTTCCCTCACCAGAATCTAATTCACTGGGCTTCACACACAGTAAGCATTTTTAAATAGGGCTCTTCAGGACTGGCATTTGCACTGTTCCCTAACATCTCCACCTCTCCTGCTTCTACTCACTTTATGCTGACCACACAAGTTTTCTCCCATTATCAAACAATACAAAGTGCTTTCCTGACTTATGGTCATGTACAGAGACTGCCCCTGCCTGAAAATTCCCTCCTTGGCTCCTTCCATGAATGTTTCCTGCTTATCCTTGGACATAAATTAAATTCCTAGTTCTAAAATCTTACTAGTCCATGTTCAATAAGTAGTTCCTATCCCTCATTTTCTTTATCACAAAACTCCATTTCCTTCAGAGTTCTGCAAATCCATTTTCATAGCTGAACCTGACTTCTATTTTAAGCTCTTATTCCTCAACTACTAGAAACAATATTTTCTTAGAGTTGGCTTATATATTAATTAGCTCAGATTATCACAAAATATCCTCAACTAGGTAGGCTAAATAACAAAAATGTATTCTCTTCCAGTTTTGAATGCTAGAAGAAAGTCTGAGATCAAGGGCCAGCATGATCAAATTCTGGCTAGGGCTCTCTTCCTGGTTCGTAGATGGTGAGATTCCCACATGATGAAGCATGGGAGACAAGAGCCACAGTTTTTTATATATACATATGAGGATGTCAGTTCTATCAAGATTAGGCCTCAAAATTTATGACCTCATTTCATTTTATTTATTAAGGTCTGAAAAGACACATTTCCATTTATGTCATCCTTCATCCTACCTAATTCCAATTCTGGAGCTCTTGCAAAGCCACATAATGGTGGCTCATGTGGGATCCTCCTTGTCTATCACCTGTGGGAAAAAACCTCATTCCCATGATATCACTAGTCACTTCAGTTAACTGCAAAATCAGGGCCAATGTTGTGGCATAGTGGGTGAAGCCATCATCGGGGACTCCAGCAACTTATGTGCACATCAGTTGGAGTTTCAGTTCTCCACTTCTGATTCAACTCCCTGCTAATGGCCCAGAAAAGCAGCAGAAAATGACCTAAATACCTGGACTCCTGCACCCATCTGTGAGAACCAGATGAAGCTCTTGGTGCCTGGTTCTAGCCTGGCACAGCCCTAGCTGTTGCAGCTATCTGGGGAGTGAGCCGTCAGTTGGCTCACTTTTTGTCACCCATGTGTTGGTTACTCGGTGGCGTGTTTTTTCATGGTGCTGTAATTTCTTGTGTTGTTGTTGTTCTAATTCATACCAGTGGTTGACCTTGTTTCATGGCTTCTCAATTATGGAAATGGATAGTGATGGAATACTGGGGTCTACCACATCCAGAGTTGGGGTACAATACAACATGCATCCCTGCTTCCAAGCAAAAGATGGACTCTCAATTAAACTGTTGGAAATGTGTTGACCATGAGATGCTAGACTGCCTGACATTGTACCAGCAATATTGGGGCACACTTAAATAAGAGACTGATGGAATTATGACTCCTTATGAAGGACTATACTATTGTAGCAACACGGGGGAAAATCTGTCGAGGAGTTTGGGGAGGAATTCCAGTCTATATAAAATTGTACCACAAAATTCAAAAACTCAAAATAAAAATGTAACAAAAAAGGTTATTTTATTGGAAAGACAGATTTAGAGAGGAGAAAATCAATAAATCTTTCTTAAATGTTGAACCTCAAAAAAAAAGAAAAAAAAAGAAAAAAAGAAACTCTAGAGATCCCTGTGTGTGATTCAGTTCTCCAGAAAGAACACAAGTTGCTGCCACATGTGCTACCCATTAGGGTGTACCTGGAGTAGCATCCAGAACAGTGACCTGTCTTTCTGTGTTTTCCTTTTTACTGTTATGGGTCACAGAGGACTTTGACAAGTTTATCACCTTTGAGTTTCATATGGCTTCTATTTCACCTACTGTAACACAGAATTTTAAAGGCATATGGGGGTTTGGAGAACATTAAATTCAAAGTGTGATTTTTATAGATGAATAAAGTGAGGTCCAGAGAAAGGACAAAAATCACACAAACAGCAAGACAGCAGGCTTGGGCAGGATCAGGTCACTTAACATCAAGTCCCTCGTCCAGTCACAACACAACACAGTGTTGGATCAGCCTCATGAGCCATATTGGATTCTGGGCACCAAGTTAGGTCCAGGAGCTGTATGGGTTCCATACCTTATTGCTTTAGTGTTCAATACCAACAACAAATATTATTGACATGAATGATGTTTTTTATATCACCATGGTTCTCTGCCATTTCTATGTACCACAAGACTTACAGATCAAATGTTTTGTGCTTATTAACATGTATTCTATGAGTTTCTGTGATATTACAACAGGTTATTTTATTATCCCTGTCCTCTGTTGCCCCTTCTATAGAGGAATTAGACTTGCCAGCCCATTGCCGTGTGATTTGCAGTATTTCTCTGTAGAAAGAAGACTTGCTACCCCTTTGCCACCATGCTTGGCCATGTGACTTACTTTGACCAACGAGACGTGAGCAACTACATGTGTCTCTCTCCTTATCAGAAGCTTTAAGGGTAACATATGTTTTGGCCATATTCCTTTCCCTCTGTAGTAAGTGTGCCATGTTCCAGATAAGGGCTCCTCCTTCAGGGCGCATCTGAGACAACAGAAAGGCCATAGCAGCTCGTATCTGAAATACTAGCAATAAATAAACTGTTATTGCAAGCCATTATTGCAGTTGTCACACAATGTCCCAACATGATCAAGACAGCCATGTTTGCTTCATGTACATTTGTTCCATTGAGAAGGACTATGTTGGTTCAAACACACTATATTGCATAATTACAGACTTCCTTCAGTATTGGGCAGTCTTTTTAGTCCTTTCCTATATCACTAGGCAACATTTCCACAACCCACGGTCTTGAAAAAAGCTTCCTTAATATCCTTGTTCCTCAGGCTATAGACCACTGGGTTAAGCAGGACAGTGAAAACATTGTAAAAGAGGGAGAGCTGCTTGTCTTGCTCAGGGGAATAGCTGGAGCTGGGCCTCATGTAGATGTAAGTGGCTGGAACATAGTAGAATGTGACCATGGTCAGGTGGGAGGCACAGGTGGAAAATGTCTTACAGCGTCCCTGGGTGGACTTGATTTTGAGAATAGCCATGGCAATGCGAACATAGGAAGCCACAATGAGAGATACAGGAATTACGATCATAAAGACACTGATGACCTGGTCCACCAATTCAATGAGGTGGGTATCCATGCAAGCCAAGCTCCGCACAGAGGGGCCTTCACAGAAGTAGTGGTTGACCACATTGGGCCCACAATATGGCAATCTCATGGTGAGATAAGTATGGACCAGTGAGAAGGCAAAACCACAAACCAATGTCCCAGCTGCCAGCTGTGTACACAGGCCCCAGTTGAGGATGACCATATAACGCAGTGGGTAGTAAATGGCCACATATCGGTCATAAGCCATGACTACAAAAAAGATGCACTCAGTCAGGCCTAGGGCACCAAACACATACATCTGCAGCCAACAGCCAGCAAAAGTGATGGTCTTAGAGTAAGACAGCAGATGCACCAACATCTGAGGCATAGTGGTGGTAATGGCGCTTATATCCAGTAAGGAGAGGATGCAGAGGAAGAAGTACATAGGTGTGTGGAGATGCAGGTCTAGGAAGATCAGGGTCATGATGAGCCCGTTTCCCAGGACTGAGCTCAAGTAGAGGAGAAGAAAGGCAATGAAGAGGATCCTGTTGGTCAGGGGCTCACCGGAGAAGCCAAGCAGAACAAATTCAGAAACCCAGCTTTCGTTATGCTCTGTAAGAGTCCACATGATTGGAGGATCCTGTAAGAATCACACTCATATTCTCATTATCTGAAATATGGCAGCCTGGTAAGAATGAAGAGATAGATTGGGTAGGACTAATTCTAGCCTCCCTGCTCTCTTGATGTGTAGTTTTTCTATACATATATCAACTGTGTGACAGGCCCCAGTTAAGGATGACCATGTAATGCAGTGGGTAGTAAATGGTCACATATTGGTCATAAGCCATGACTACAAAGAAGATGTACTCAGTCAGGCCTACAGCCTAAAGCAAGGTTAAAGCTACTGAGAGAGACAGAGAGAGATCTTCCACCCACTGATACACTCCCCACATGGCCTCAATAGCTGGAGTTGGACTGATCTGAAGCCAGAAGCCAGCAACTTCCGCTGAGTCTCCCATGTTGGTGCAAGAGTCCATGCACATGGGCCATCCTCTGTGGCTTCCCTAGCCCATTATCAGGGAGCAGAAGTGGAGCAGTTGGAATTTGAGCTGGCATATGGGAGGCTGGCACTACAAACCAAGGCTTAACTTGATACACCACAGAGTTGGCCCTTGCTGTGTGAGCAATTTCTTAACCTCTCTGGATCTCAGTCTCCTCATTTGGAAATTGTAGACAATAACACCCATCTCATAAGATTTTTTATGAGAAGCAGAGACAATGTATACAAAGCATCTAGCACAGGAAATATTTCATGAAATGTGTATATGAAGTCTCCTCAGCCCTCAATAAACAACCAACATTCACATTAATCCCACCCCCAAAGCTGTTAGAGAAGGAGTGCCCCTCTGCCTTGGAGAACATTGGTCTGGCTCTGCTCCACTCGCTTCCCCTCACAGTGTTCAACGTGTCCACTTGGCAGCTGGTGCAATGTGAGGTTTTGCCAAGAGAGGGCGGTGGAGGATATCATCCTAGACAGCAGCAGAAAGCATTTCTGTTGCTGGCTTCAGGTATTCAGGTATTCCTTTCTTTTTGAGCTTAACAGCTAGGCCACTGGTGGCTGGCTCTAGTAGCCCTTTCCCCAATTGATCTCAAGGGGAAAACACCAGCCACACTCTCCTGCAGGCCTTTTTCATAGCAACACTGCCCATAGTCTCAAGTAACTATTTCCTCATCTGCCAGGTTACTACCTGGCTACACACTTTGTCCCCACTCAACAGCCACTTCTTCATACCAGTTCTTGGCTAACACTCGGGCAATGCTATTCCACACAGCTACCAATTCCCAGCCCGCATTCTATGTTGGAGTGCCTGGGTTCAAGTCATGGCTCCACCACCAATTCCAGTTTCCTGTTAATGGGCACTCTTGGAGGTAGCAGTGATGTTTTGAGTTCCCATATGTGAGACCTGAACTGAGTTGAAGATTTCTGATTCTAGTCTGGCCCAGTCCTAGTTTTTGTGGGCATTTGGGGGTTGAGCCAGAGGGTGGAAAATCATTCCCTACTCACCTATCTCTCATTGTCTTTCAAATCTATAAAAATAGGCAAATACAAATTTAATAATAATTCATATCTGCATTGAATGAAATAAGCAAGAATAACAACATATATGTAAAAACCCAAGAGAAATTTAGACAGACCTAAGCCAATGAAAGGAAGTGCCATGTTCGTGGGTTAAATAAGTAATTGTGGGAGCTAGAGAAATAGTATAGCAGGCTAATCCTCTAAATGTGGTATTGGCATCCCATGTGGACACCAGTTCTGGTCCTAGTTGCTGTACTTCCAATCCAGCTCTCTGCTTGTGGCCTTGGATAACAGTGATAAAGATGCAAAGTTGATTCATAGATTTGGAGTAGTTCCAATCAAAACTCCAGCAATCTAGGGTTTTTTGTTTCTGTAGAACTAAATTCCCAGTTAATAACATTTATGTGGAAATCTTAAGGAATCTTGAAAAGAACAAGGTTGAATGATTAATCATATATTAAAACTTACTTTAGGGCCCGACGGCTTGGCCTAGCGGCTAAAGTCCTCGCCTTCAACTCCCGGGATCCCATATGGGCGCCAGTTCTAATCCCAGCAGCTCCACTTCCCATCCAGCTCCCTGCTTGTGGCCTGGGAAAGCAGTCGAGGACAGCCCAAGGCCTTGGGACCCTGCACCCGCGTGGGAGACCTGGAGGAAGTTCCTGGTTCCTGGCTTCGGATCGGCGTAGCATCGGCCATTGTGCTCACATGGGGAGTGAATATCGGACGGAAGATCTTCCCCTCTATCTCTCCTCCTCTCTCTATATTTGACTTTGTAATAAAAAATAAATAAATCTTTTTAAAAACTTACTTTAAAACTACAATAATTAAACATGTGTCAAAATGGCAATGAAATAATATAAGCTCCAGGAAAACATCATGTATACACAGTCACCTGATCCACCTATGGAATTGGGAAGAGATGGTATTTTCAGTAAATTCTGCTGGATCATATGAACATTATCACAGAAAGATTGTTATTTTACTCCTACCTCATACTGTACAGAAAAATCAATTATTAGAATCAAGATGTCAGAATAGAGGTAAGGACACATTTACACAGATGGAGAATTATTAGCCAAGGTGAAGCAGAGAGGGCATGAACCCAGGCAATAGCAGAGGACAGACTGACAATAGAGGGACACTAGAGACCTGTGGACACGGGGAAGCAGCAGAGACAGCAGAGCAGTGTTACAGTGACCAGATACTCCAGTGGCAGTTGGCAATTAGTGATAAGAGTGTCACCAGAAGTCAGATGGGAAGAAGGAATTCACTGGGAGCTCAGGAGATGAACCTAGGTATAAAACTGGCCATCCCGTTAATTTGCTTGATTAGACCAACCATGAGCAGAAGCAGAGTGGCGTCCAAGCAGGCGGTTACAGGAACAGGGTAGATATCACAGCTCAGTTCCCCACCAGTGCTACATTAGGCACCATTTTGTGTACTGAGGAAAAGGCTATGGGGCTGGAGGAACAACAGTGAGCTCCACATGTGCTAAGTTGGGAGACGACTCATTTCCAGCTCAACACATTGCACTGGTCACACAGGGAAAACAGTTCCAACTTGGCATCATACAGTTCCCACCCATAATAGCTTCAGATGGTTCCCAGACCTAACAGCAAGCAGGCCCAGACCTCAACCAGTACCACATTGGGTGCCACTTTGTGTACTGAAGAAAAGGCTGAGGGGGTGGTGCTGAAGAGACAATAGTGAGCTGCACAAGCGCTGAGAAGGGAGAGAACACACTTCTGGCTAAACACATTGCACTGGTCTCACAGGGAAAATGGTGTTGACTTGGCATCCTACAGGTTCTATCCAAAATAGGTCAGGGTGGTCTTCAGACCAAATGACCAGCAGGTTGCAGCAAGACCAGTCCTACTAACTACACAGTGATTTAGACTGCTGGTGTCTCCCAAACCCCAGACACTGCTCGAACCAGGAGTAGGAGAAAGGCTGCACAGGCAACAGTGGGGCCACAGCAGAGGGACACAGAAGGTGGAAAGTGCTGAGCAGAAGCAGGGACTATTGAGACCATGGTGGAAGCCTAATTCAAAAGCCCGGAAATGACTCTCACTGGAGGTAATGACACAAATGACTGCAAACGAGAACCAGGTACTAAATGCAATCAGGAAAATCAACTTGTAGACCAGTGGGCAACAAAGCATAGAAACTGGTTCTAAGAAGAGGAATCTGCTAACCAGAATAGCAATGACCAAGAGCAAAAGAAGAGACAAGGCACAATGAATATAACTGAATCCTCCATGCAAAGGAGCAAAAGCATTTCTCAATCTCAGTTAACTGAGGAAAAAAAATCAAGGAAATGGGGAATAAGAATTTTAAAAACTTGCTATCAAATTCCTTAACAGTAATGCGAAGCACGTACAGGAGCTCAAGGAATTTAAGGAATTTGTTACATAGGAAATAGCAACACTGAAACAAAATCAAGCTGAATTTCAGTGCATGTTATTTAACTGCATTTTGTTGTTAATTTTCTATTGTTTTTTCTTGTTGTTGATTCTGTTTTATGACTTTTCACTTAAGGGATGTATAGTAATTGTGTAAGAGAGACTAACATATCCAGATGTGAAGATACAATGCAGTATGTATTTCCACTTCCAAATTAAACATGGACTCCTAATGAAACTGTTAAATATATCTTGACAATAGGATGCTGGACTGTCTGCCATTGTCCATACCTACAAAATCAAGATACACTTAAATAGTAGAATGATGGAGTTATGACTGTTTATGAAGGACTGTATTATTGTAATAATATAGAGGAAATCAGTGGGAGGAGGGAATTTGGGGGGGGGGATCCCAGAACCTATGGAACTATATCACAAAATAATAATTAAAAAATGAAAAAAAAGAAAAATTAATTCCTGTTGTGACATAGATTTAAGTTGCAAATGTAACATAACTGGATTTTTAGAATCAAACATAGGAAAACATCTTTTTCTTCTGGGGTAAGCAAAGATTTCTTACACAGAACACAAAGAGTACCACCTATAAAGAGAAAAATGATAAACCAGAATGTATTGCGAAGGTGGATTTAGAAGATTTACATTAAGAATAAGAAATCCTACACACTGAAACTAACATGGTGGTATAGGAGGTAGACCTGTGACCTGTGAAGCCAGCATCCCATATGGGCACTGGTTTGTGTCTTGGCTGCTCTGGTTTTTTTGTTTGTTTGTTTGTTTTTAAGATTTATTATTATTGCAAAGCCGGATATACAGAGAGGAGGAGAGACAGAGAGGAAGATCTTCAATCCAATGTTCCACTCCCCAAGTGAGCTGCAACGGGCCAGTGCGCGCCGATCCGATGCCAGGAACCAGGAACCTCCCCCGGGTCTCCCACACGGGTGCAGTGTCCCAAAGCATTGGGCCGTCCTCAACTGCTTTCCCAGGCCACAAGCAGGGAGCTGGATGGGAAGCGGGGCTGCTGGGATTAGAACCGGCGCCCATATGGGATCCCTGGGCGTTGAAGGCGAGGACCCTTAGCCGCTAGGCCAAGCCGCCGGGCCCGGCTGCTCTGGTTTTGATCCATCTCCCTGCTAATGGCCTGGGGAAGTGTCAGAAGATGGTGCAAGTGCTTGGCCCCTGCCACTCTCGTGGCAGACCCAGAAGATGCCCTGGTTCCTGGCTCCTGGCTTCAGCCTGGCCCAGTCCTGGCCTTTGCAGCCATCTGTGAACCAGAGGACAGAAGATGCATTCTCTCTCTCTCTTGTTTTCAAACAATTAAATTTTTAAAACAAATCCTACAAATCAACAAAGAAACACACTACTCAACAGAGCAATGGGTAAAAGATTTAAAAAACACACTTGGCAAAAGTAGCTATCTGAATTAACAGCCAATTATGTGAAAAAGCACCCAACACCATTAATTATCTAAAAATGAAAATATTAATGTAACCTCACTATACATCCACCAGAATGACTACAATGAAAAATACCTACTGCTGACAAGAGCAATCAGTACTTTCTTATACTGTTGATGGGTTATAAATTCAAATAATCTCTTTCAAATGTTTAACAGGGGCCCTATGAAATAGCCTAGTGTCTAAATCCTCATCTTGCAACCGCCCCGGGATCCTATATAGGAACCCGTTCATGTCCTGGTTGTTCAACTTCCCATCCAGCTCCCTGCTTGTGGCCTGGGAAAGCAGTTGAGGATGACCCAAAACCTTGGGACCCTGCACCCATGTGGGAGACCTAGAGGAGCCCCCTGGCTCCTGGCTTTAGATCAACTCAGCTCTGGCAGTTGTGGCCACTTGGGGAGTGAAGCAGCAGACAGAAGAGCTTTCTCTTTCTCTCTTTCTCTCTTTATATCTGCCTTTCCAATAAAAATAAATAAATATTTTTTAAAAATGAAGTAAAATGCTTAACAGCATCTCTGAAAAGTTTAACATATGGAAATTGCATTACTAGAAATCATAAATTGTATTCCCAGTTATATCCCCTTCTCTCTCTCTCTCTCTACACACACACACACACACACACACACACACACACACACACACTCCATGAAAGACAGGTGAAAGAATATGAAAAACACTAGTCAAAATAATCGCAAGTGGGGCATAATTCAATTCTCAATAAACAGCGTAATGAAAGCAGCACTGTGGTACCTTGTCTCAGAGGCTACCTTTTGTGGTATTAGAGACTCCAAGGAGACCTAACATCCTTAGTGCTCACTTTCCCTGCCCTCGCCCTCTTGCCTGGTCGACCTCTCACCTACATCTCCCTCTGCACAAGGGTTGGAGCTCTTAATTTTTCATCTGCACTCTCACAGCAGGCTCTTCTGATGTTCCTGTCTCTGACCTTTCCTCCTTGAAATTCATTCTCCAAATGGACTTCTCCCAGTGCTTGTTACAAATCACAACTGGTCCTGTCTGTCCCCCTGGCTAAAATGCATGAAAGATCCTAACACCCTATCATTTAGCAGCATGTACAGAGTCCTTCAAATAATCTGCTCACCAAATAAATAAATGTCTTCCCCATCCCTTTTCTTTCGATTTGGGCATAATCCCCCCACAAAAACTTGCAACTGCTTGTGTATCTATCTCTCTCCCTTCAGGGTCCCTACATCCGCAGCATGGAGGACCTCCACCTGCATCACCAGACACACCACTCTTCTGCATGTTCAGCCTTCTTCTCACATCAAGACTCAGCTCATCCAGAAAGCTTCCCATGATCTGTCTTACTCTGTCCCACACCCAGTCTGGTTCACACACATTCTCTATTTCCAGCAGTATTTTGTACTCACTAGCTAGTTACAGTCTCAATAATCCTAAAGGATGCTAATAATTTTACCTCAATTCCCAAGTAACTGAAGTAAAATGATCTGTAATGAAGCATAGATACATGGGTGAGTTTAGGACCTCCTTTTTTACAATAATATTTGCTAACATTTAATAAGTCATTTCTGTGTATTGGGCATTGTTGCCCTAACTTTATCCCATCTCCACATCAACTCACAGAGGTAAGCACTATCAGCTGCACTTTGCAGATGGAAAATCAAGCAAATGGCTTGTTCCAGATGATGCAGCCAGTATGGTAGACCTGGGATCTGAATTGAGGCAGTTAGACTGCACTCTTAATGATTACTTTCTCTGGCTTCCAGCAAATAGGTTCTAGACACAAAGGGTGAGAAATGCAACCTGCCCCATCTATACCTTGGTGTGAGCTTGCTGGGATTTGGCATGGAGTACTACATGACCTTTGGAATTCACAGAAGGAGGTAAAGCCAATGTCCAACAGAGTACCAGAGCCCTCCTAAGATGAGAGGCTGACGTGATAGCAGCATGAGGCTTTCTCAGTCTACTCCCATATTTGGATGTGGGAAGCCATGGGGTTGTGTTGGGATGCAGAGCGAATCAATAGAAGGGGAACTGAGAAATTATTCTCATTCCAGAGTTAAATAAACATTCACAAAATGCTTTCTCTCTGAGTTAACTTTGATGTCCATGCATTAAGGGACATTATTTAGCCAAAGTCTTCCATCAGCTCAGCAATTCCTGATTGCATCTACGACACCCCTCAGACCCCTTTGGGACAAGGAGGTGGATCCCTGAGCCTGCTGAAGGCTTGTTCCAGGATGGAGACTATCGCTGTCCTTTAATGGATATGTCTCTCAGCCTCATGTGGGAATCCTTGAGCCCAAGAAACAATGTTACTTATGTGCGTATTTCAAACAGTGTAGAACATGCTTAACACAGAGGAACTGATAATAAAAATGTGGTGAATGAATTAATGAAGGAAGGGAGGAGGCACAGGGAATGAACAAGGAGTGAGAGAGGACTGAGATGCGAGGTATCATGGAAAGAACATAGGGCAATAAGGAATGGGACATATTAGGATGCAGGCACAGAAAGGATCTGGAGACAGGAAGCCTGGATATCTCTCATCCCCAGCTGCTCAAATGCCTTGAGTCCCCCCCACATAGCCCTGAGCCCAGTGCCCCTCTCACCTCTCAAATAGCTGCAGAAGCAAGTTACTGAGAGGCTGCCCCCCGCTCTTAAATGAAAGGGACTAAACAGATAATGTACTAGGCAAGTAAACCTTGAGATCCAGGATTTCAGGCAGCCCAGTCTCCAGAAAAACTTCTGGCTTCTCTGATGTCAAGGAGTCAGCCCCCTACTGTCTCTCCACGGTGCAGCTCTCTGCACCAGGCCAGACCAGCCCTGGCTGCTGCAGGTCATATCTGCTGGGTCCTGGGACATAAATCCACAGAACCTCAGCTGTCTTAGACTCCTCCCAATGGGCCAGGCAATTCAGGCTTTATGCTCTTACCCAGGCTTTCCACGTGAGCTGGGGAAGGGCCATCCCTGTCCCCAGTGGAGCTGCCAAGGTTGAATTCTCCGAATGTGGTTAACAAGAACCCTATAAGGAAGAGACTCCTGGGAACAGAACTGTAGGAACCAATCCCCTGAGGAAGGGTGATGACCTATTTCTTCCTCTAGTCCTCTTGGGGACTTGAGTGGAGGTGGGGTTGGGATCCTGGTCACCTTGTAAATATGCCAAGAACTGGCTGACTTCCCTCTTAACTCCCAAACCCCAAAGTCACAGCTCTCTTCCTTCTTGAACTACCACGGGCAAGTCAAAATCGCCTTGGTTCTCCACCAGCACTGTACAGTACCTTGAACAAGCTATGCTGCCTCTGATGATGATTAGGAGTTCATCACAGAACACCTGCCCTGTGCTAGGTCCTAGTAAGCAGCACCCAGAATTAGTGCCATCACATGCCACCAGCAAGGGCACCAACGCCCAGTGAAGTGAGGGAGCTTGCCAGAGGGCTCACTTCTTATAAGCACAGAGCCAGAATTTGGATCCTAATATAGCAGCTTCCATTACCTGTTCTCTTCAACTTGTTATTCTGCCTCAGTTTTCCCCATATAAAATGTTAATAACCTCTCCCTTGCTGGGGTTACTGGGAGAATTAAATGAGATCATGTGTTGCAAACCCTAGTACAAGTCCTGGTCATGCTTTCCATGACCATGAGTGCCTGTTTCTACCTTTTGTCCAGGCTAATCTCCTCAGCTGAATGAAAAAGCAGGACTCTAAGGTCTGTCCGTCCTATTCAGCCACAACCTTCAGAACCAACTGTTAAATCCTTAGAAACATTATGAGCTGGGTGTTGGCTTTGTGGCATACCAAGGAATTCTGCCACCTGCAATGCTGGCATCGTATGGGCACCAGTTGGAGACCTGGCAGCTCCACTTCCAGTCAAGCTGTCTGCCAATTACCTGGGAAAGCAGCAGATGATAGCCCAAGTGTTTGGGTGTCTATACCCACCTGAAACATATGGAAGAATCTCCTGACTCCTGTTTTCAGTCTGGCCCAGTCCTGGCCATTGTGACTATTTGGAGGTGACAGGCAGATAGAAGATATCTCTCTCTCTCTCTCTTTCTCTCTCTCTCTCTCTCTCTGTCATTCTCTCTCTTTCTCTGTCTCTCTCTCTCTCTTACTTTCCCTGTGTAAGTCTGGCTTTCAAGTAAGTAAATCTTTCAAAAAGAAATATTGTGGGCTGATGGTTTTACACAATCATTTAAAGTTACATAACTATAAATTGCATTAAAAGAAAGGTAATAAATATTACAAATTACACACCATTCATAGCCAAATTATTTCTGCTGCATTGTACTATCCATGTTCTGCAGGATGTTTACATCTGCTACGTCTGTATGGTGGAAACACTACATATAATGTTTGGTTGCTGTGAACTCTAGTTCAGTGACATCACACTGTCAGCTTGATATTGGTCATCAGAACTATACAGACACTATGGAAATCAGTAAACAATGGAATCCGAATCTTACCAAGCCTCTTCCAAGCCTGACTGCTAAGTATTCTTGGCACACCATTGCTCCCCATCCTGAGTCTGGAGACACTAGATATCACAGGTCAGTCCCAGGCTCAGTCTTCAGCCCAGATAAAGTCTCCCGGTTTGACTGACGGAATCTCTTGCTCCACTTCTGTCTCAATCTTTGTCATCCTCATCACAAAACTCTGCAGAGCCAATCCTTCCCACAAGGCAGTGCCTAGTGCCTAGTGCCTAGTGCCAAGGTGGCATCTAGGTGGCCTCAGGGGACCTGAAGACCTGGGCTGGAGGCCGGCGGAGCAGAGTGGGTCTGGAAACTCTCTCATGTGTTTGGGTCCCAGGTGGGCAGGCTGGGGTGGTGGGGGCTGTGGGGGTTTGGGCCCTAGGCTAGCATGCTGGGGTGGTATGCTAGTGAATTGGGCTTGTAAACTCATTAACATGCTCAAGTTACAGTTGGGTGGAAAGGTGGGGTCTCATGCCAGCACATGTGCTAGACGGCTGGTTCTGAGATCCCAGGTAGGTAGACAGGGCCCTAGGCCAGCACACCAACCTGCCAGAAGGCCAGGCTGGGGAACCCATGTGCTTGAGGGTGCAAATGCTGTAGATTGATCAGGGGCAGGAGTATAGAATGTGTGGAAGCAGGGACTTCTAAGGGAGTACCGTATAGATGCGGATGACTTCTCGGGCACTTCCACTGACAAGACCACTGTACTTGTGCTTAAGTGAGAGAACAGACCCAGCGGTTTGGAAGAGGGAAGCTAGAGGACCTTTTTGGGTCAGATTGATGTATTTGCCCATGTGGGAGACCTGAGCTGGGCTAGTTAGCATCAACTACCACTAACCACCAATCACTGGCACATGCTAAATTTAGGGCTGGGGCCCTAACTGGCAGGGCCAGATGGATAATGTTAGCATGGGCCATGACACTGACCAGCACGTACATGAAAGAACCAGGTCTAGGGGCAGATTCTGAGGAGGACTCTGCCCTTTACAACTGCAATATCCACTGATTTTCTCAAGAGCTGAGCTAGGGATGACCATGGGACATCCTGACAATCATGGGCACTGGGGTTGGGAACAGGCTGGACTGGTCCAGGTTGTAGCACCAGTAGGTGCACCCAGAAATAATGTATGAGGTGGGCCAGGCCACAACATCCACAAGCACACAAAGGCTGAGACAGAGGTCAGACTATGCCAGGTAAGGGCTTAGTACTAACACATGAGACCTGGGTCTGGGGATGGGCCTGGTGGGAGACTTGAGGAACTCCCCAGATGGGCTGTAACTCCCACTGATGAGGCCTTGAGTCTGTTGGGTGTTGTTCAGGTTAGGCAAGACAGTTCTACTTGTCAACAAGTGTCTGGACTGGAACTAGGGAGGCATGACTGGGCCAAGTGGTAGCACACTGGCACATTCTGGCATAAACCAGGATGGGTGGGGCATGCTGGGCTAGGCTGGGCTATCTTTCACACCTATCACTTTGCATGAAAGCCAGAGATGGAGGAGACTGGGCAGGGCTAGGCTGCAGCATACACCAGCAAAAGCTGGGATGGGGGAAGGCCGGGCCAGGCTGGACTGCAGCATCTGATGGCAAAGGTCAAGACAGGGGATGGGTTATGCCCAGCTGGGTTGGAGCAACCACTGGCATATGCAAGATCTGTGGCTAAGAGTGGGTCTGGTTGGGGAGCTAAAGGAATGTCAGCTGCACTGCAGTTCCCACTGGTGAGCATGAGAACCAGAATGAGAGTGGCAGAATGGGCTGCACATGGCTGAAGCATCCCTTGGCATGAGTGTGGACTAGGTCTGGGGTGTGCCAAACTGGGTTAGGCTCCTGCATCCACTGGTGCTCAAGAGAGTCAAGTGGATGTAAGGCAGGCAGGGCTAGGTCCTGGTACCTGCTGAGACACACGAGAGCTGGGTCTGGGTGTGGGCCAGGTGTGGCTTGGCTATAGTCCACAATGGTAAGAGCTGGACTGTATGTGGGCCAATTGGGCAAGGCCGCAGTATCTGCCAGGACAAGAGGTGGACCAAGTCAGGATGGGCCAAGAACACACCAGTGTGCACATCTGTGACTGGCAGGTGACCTGACAGAGGAGCTTGGGGCACTCTTCTATCAGGGTGCAGTCCTGTCAGGTGAACACAAGAACCAAGGCTGAGGCAGCCCAGACTAGGCCAGGTTACAGTACCTGTCAGCATGTGTATTTCTCAGGTGTGGGAGCAAACCATGCTGGATCAGTTCATTGCACTCAGTGAAAAATGTAGAACAAGGACAGGGTGCAGGAAAGCTCAGGTTGGATCACAATGCTGGTCAGTTCACATTAAGGCTGGGACTAGAGGCAGTCCAGGCTGGGCTAAACTGCAACACCTACCAGCGTGAGCTAGAACTGGGGGCAGGATGGGCCATGCCAGACTACAGCACCAGCTGACAAATTCTGAGGTGAGGTAGGCCATGCCAGACTGGGTCATAGCACCCGTCAGCATGCGTAACACTTGTGGGGTGGTGAGCCTGGGAGAGAGGACTGTAGGGGTTCCTCTGTAGAGCCACTGCTCCTGCTGGTGAGCATGAGAGGTGGGACCAGACTAGGTAGGACTACAAAACTTGTTGGCCTGCATGCTGGCTGGGTTAGGGGGAGATCCAGGCTGGGCTAAGTGGCTGTATCCACTGTTGCATGCATGAGGCAGAGTAAGTGCAAGCTGGTTGGGCTTTGCTGCAGCATCAGCTAACAGGTGCTGGGACTGGGGCAAGTCTTGTCAGGCTAGACTATAGAACCACCTGAAAAAGTATAAGATCTGGGGCTGGGAGTGGGCCTAGTAGGGAAAATGTAGGCACCGCTCTGATGACCTGCAGTTCCCGCTGGTGAACACATGAACCAGGGTGGTAGTGGACCTGGCTGGGCAGGTGGCATCACCCATTGGTGTGTACAAGAGCTGAATGGGATGCAGGACAAACCAGACCCATCTGCCGCACATATTGGCTTGAGCAGGAACGAGGCCTGGAGACAGGCCTGGTGGGAGTTATGAGGGGTTGCTCCAACTGGGTTGCAGTTCCTGCTGATGTGTGTGAGGGCTGGACATGTAGTTGGCCGAGTTGGACTGGACAACAACATCTGTTGGCTTGCATAAGAGATGGGACTGGAGCCAGAACTGACCTGACAACTGCAACCACCAGTGTGTGTGTAGTCTAATGTGGGTTATGGAATGAGCTGAACCCCACACTGACTGGCACACGCAGGAATCAAGTCTGGGGTCACCTCTGGGACTCCTTCAACTGGACCTCTGGACAGTAAACTCCAACCATGGGCAAAATCACAGGATCTGTGGTCTGACTGTGGAGTGCATGTATCAAATTAGGCCTCCTCAGTTACTGAAGCCTGTGCAGTAGATGGCATGCCCACATTCACACGGGCAATATAACATATATTTGAGGCCTGCAGAGAATATTGAGTACCTCAGATGGCAGAACAAATTGGACAACTCTCCCTGTCAAGCCTTGACAGCAAGTATCTGGGTGAATAGAAACTCTAAGGTGGACTATGTCAGCTAATGGACCTCGGAAGCATTTCCTCAACCTTGGAGCAATGAACTCAACATCACAGAACTGTTGAAACCACTTAAGCAGTACCCTCAGAACATGCTCCATGTTGGGGACCCTGGGATGACACCAGGTAACCGTCCCACAAGCCAGCTGATGTGGTTTGGCTGCTGGGAATGGCCCTCTTCCCCAATTGTCTCACCCACTTTCCACCAGGCCTCAGCCCTGCCAACCCTAATCAATGGTCCACACAGGTATACATTGCTCTTAACTATGTAAACATTATCAAAAAAATAAAAGAAATTTATTACAAAAAAAGAAATGTGTGTATGTGCGTATGTAACAAAAGGAGGTTAGAAACTAAAAAAAAAGAAAGAAGGCTGCGGAATGTGGACAGGAAGCAGGGGAGGGTAGCAATTATCATTAAGCTAATTCTATATTGCAATATATGGGAAATTTATCCACTTTACATAAATAATAAAATAAAATACATGCATAATTTTTTCATAGTAAACATTTTCCCATAAGTTCATGAAGACCACCCACCCATATGATTAATCTAAACCAATAGCTGCATCTAACCTGTAATTGCAATCCCTCCTGCTGGCCTGAGAGTTAGTCATGATCACCAGTAGGAATGAGGCCAGCCCATAGGCTGGCATGAAGCAATAGGCAGGCTCTGGATGCTTCACTCTAAACCAGGAGAGTCCACAGCCCTCAAAGCTAAGATAAAGGGTTAATGAGAACAGAGACTCTAGGGAGGCCTAGTTTTAACAAACTGGCATTCCTTAATTGGACCCAGGCTGGGAAAACCTCTTAGGGGAGTTAGCTCTCATTTGGTAACATAGGTACTCTAGAAAGTTTTCTGAATTTGAGTCTGGGGAGGGAACCAGAGGGAGTAACAGGAGGTGGTGAGGATGCTAATGATCAAGATCACCTTAGTAGTCCTATAGGACGTCCTTACAGTAACTGACAGTGTGCAAAGCACTTGCACAGGTCTTTTCCCACTGGGTCCTCCCAGCACTCCTGGGGGGGGGGCTTTCTAGTTCCCACTTTATAAGATACAACGATGATGGCAATGATGGTGACAGACACTTACAGAGCACCTGTCACGGACCATGCCTAAGGGTGTCATTGGCACTATTTTTTTTTATCATTCCAACACCCCCTGAGTTGGAACAAGTCTTCAAAATCATCCTTCCAGCTCCCTGCTCTTATACAACCATGAAAATAAAAGCCCAGTGAAGGAAAGAAGCTCTGACCTGGGTGGGTTAGTGTAGGAGACTAGCACTTAGATGTTTTGCCTCCCGCTGTGGATCCTTTCAGTGTCTAATGCTCACTCTTCTGCTGTTTCTTCTGTAATTGGGTTGCTGTTTTTCAGAATGTGGAGGAAAGAGCTATCGTTCTATAAGAAAGAATGATTCATTTACATAGTTTCTTGAGCATGCGTGCCATCAGCGTTTGAAGTCCTCCAAGATTAGAAATCTTTCATGAGCCAATAGACACTTAGTTCAGACCAGTGAGAAAATGTCCAGGCTAGGAGCTGGCATGAGGAAGAGCTCCAGTCAGATTTCAATTAATATCCTTAGATAGTAATCACAATGTTCATAATAACCACAAAACAACAATAGTGACAATAACAGCAAGAACTTTTATAAAGTGTTGCTCACTGAGCATCTAATACTCTTCTAAGTGCCTTATTTCAATACCTGTTTGGTATTCAAACATTTCAAAAAAAACAGTAAAAACTGAGTTGCAGAGATTTATTAACATGTCAAATATTCACAGCAATTAATCGTCAGTCCAACAAGCAGCATGAGGATAAACATTTCTTGCCACAATGGCAAAACAATCTAAAAGCAGCAGAGCTGGATCAAGCTTTAAAAAGTATTTAAGAATCAAGAGACACTATTAAAAAGCCAAATTAAGAGTTAAGGGAGTTCCAGAAGGTGCAGAAAGAGAAGTTGGATTTTAAAATGTGTTTAATGAAATAATAAAGGAAAATTTCCCTAATCTGGAAAAAGAATTGGGAAATAACATTCAAGAGGGGCACAGAACTCCCAATAGGGTTGACCAAAAGCGATCTTCATCACAACACGTGATAGTCAAGCTCTCTTCAATTGAACATAAGGGAAAAAATCCTTAAATGTGCTCATTGAAAAAATCAGTCTATAGAGGAATGGCAATTAAACTCATAGCTGACTTCTCTCAGGAAACTCCACAGGCCAGAAGAGAACAGAGCGACATATTTCAGATTCTAAAAAAATATCTGTTGGCCCAGGATAACGTGCCCAGCAAAGCTTCCTTTGTCTTTGAAAATGAAATAAAATTCTTCCACAGTAAAGAAGAGTTGAAAGAATTTGCCTCTTGCAAACCTGCCCTACAAATGACACTTAAAGATATTCTCTTGACAGAGAAGAGAAATAGCACCAACCAAAACCAAAGGCAAATGTGAAGAACATCCCAGTAAAATAACAACGGAAGACTGAATCAATGAACAACCCATTGCTAAAATGACAGGACCAAATTAGCACCCAATTCATATTAACCCTGAATGTAAATGACTTAAACATATCAATCAAACATCACAGATTAGCAGACTGGATTGAAAAAACAAAACCCATCTATTTGTTGCCTAGAGGAGACACATCTCACCAACAAAGATCAGCGGAAACTACATCTCATGGATTTTGACGTTTTTGTTTTTAATTTGATTTCTTCAAAAATGCTGTTTTTTTCTCATTAAATGCTTCACTGACTCACAGATCACACAGTAACATCATTTTCTTCAAAAAGGTTCTTGATTTTCTTATTCATTTCTTCAGTGACACACTACTCATTCAGTAACGTGTTATTTGATTTCATGACGTTGTAAATGTTTTTTCTTCCCATTGTTTTGTTTTGTACCTTTTCATTTAAGGGGATGTATAGAAACTGTGTAATGGAGACTATCATATCTAGTGGCATGTTTTTTTAACTTCATAGCATTGTAAATTTTTGCGTTTCTTCCTGTTTTTGTTTTGTGACTTTTCACAATGGGAGGATTTATAGTGACTGTGTAGTAAAGACTGGCATGTTCTGATGTGAGGATACAGTGCAGTGTGCATCTCTACCTCTCGATCGAGGATGGACTCCCAGTGAAACTGTTGCATGTGTCATGACAATGAGCTGCAGGACTCTGTGCCATTGTCCATGCCCACAATAATGAACTTATGATTGGGATAGAGGAAATCCCAGGGCCTGTGGGACTGTATCATAAGGTGATAATAATATTAATAATAAAATGGAAAAAATGGTTTAAAATTACTTATTTTTATTGGAAAGACAGATCAGATATACAGAGATAAGGAGAAACAGGAAAAATGTCTTCCATCTGTTGGTTCACTCCCCAAATGGCCACAACTGCCAGAACTGAGCCGGTCCAAAACCAGGAGTCAGGAGCTTCTTCTAAGTCTCCCACAAAGGTGCAGGGTCGTAAGATTTTGAGCCATTCTCCACTAATTTCCCAGGCCACAAGCTGGGAGTTAGACGGGAAGTGGGGCAGCCAGCACTTAAACTAGTGCTAATATGGGACCCTGGCACTTGCAAGACAAGGATTTTAGCCACTGAGCCATTGTGCTGGGTCTAAAATTGAATTTTGATGCATTCTACAGCATGGGTGGACCTTGGAGAAATTGTGCTAAATGAAAGAAACAAGTCACAAAAGACCACCTGTTTCATTACATCCAGAATAGGTGTATCCATAAAGGCAGAAAACACATTTGTGGTTGTCTAGGGGTAGGGAACAAATGAGGGTAATGGCTGAATGATATGGTATTTCTTTTTGGAGCCTTAAAGCTATTATAAATGAATGAATGAATGAGTGAATGAATGAATACATTTTTTTAAAGATTTATTTTTATTACAAAGTCAGATATACAGAGAGGAGGAGAGACAGAGATAGAGGAAGATCTTCCGTCCGATGATTAACTCCCCAAGTGAGCCGCAACGGGCCGATGAGCCGATCCGAAGCCGGGAACCAGGAACCTCCTCCGGGTTTCCTACGCGGGTGCAGGGTCCCAAAGCTTTGGGCTGTCCTCAACTGCTTTCCCAGGCCACAAGCAGGGAGCGGGATGGGAAGTGGAGCTGCCAGGATTAGAACTGGCGCCCATATGGGATCCTGGGGCTTTCAAGGCAAGGACTTTTAGCCACTAGGCCACGCCGCCGTGCCCGAATGAATACATTTTTAAAAGGAAGCAGAAACAAAAGAGAGGCATAAGAGTCCAAGCTATGTCTGAAAACAACAGTATAAGTCTCCACGTGTTACTTCGTTTGGGCCTCTCAGTAACTGTGTGGCAGGAGAGTTATTTCTTTCAAAGTTACATTTTTTGTGTGGTCTGCTCTCAACCCAGATCCTATTTCCAACAGGAAAGAAGGAAATCAGCTTGGGAGACTACAAAATGAAAAATGCTCTGATGCACTCATCAGAGTTGCAATGACCAGGGACAAAAGAGACATAGGCATAATAAATAAGGTTTCTGACACCTCCCCCGCAAAGGAACAAAAGTCTGTGTTAAACTGCTAACTGGGAAAGACACTGAGGAAATGCCAGAAAAAGATTTTTTTAAATTGTTCTACAGTTTCTTATAAACAACCAGAAGCACATACAGGAGTTTAAGGAATATGTTGCACAGGAAATAGCAACACTGAAACAAAACCAAACTGAATTATTAGAAATGAAGTACACAATATAGCAAATTAAAAATTCAGCAAAAAGCCTCAATGATAGAATGAAACAGAAGAAAGAATCCCAGATCTCAGAATTGGAAGAAACCTATTGTAATAACCTTGGAACAGTCAAAAGCTAAAAAAGGTACTGAGTCAAAAAAAAAAAAAAAAAAGCATCCAAGAATTAAAGGACAACATTTGACAGCTGAATAAAAGAGTTATAGGAGTGCCTGAAGGCATGGAAAGAAAAGTTGGGTTCAAAGCTGCATTCACTAAAATAATAATTGAGAACTTCCATAATATGAAGAAAAAATTGGGAAACAAAATGCAGGAGGGCACAGAATTCACAACAGAGTAAGCCAAAAGCAATCTTTGCCATAACGCATAATCAAGCTCTTATCATTTGAACATAAGGAAAAGACACTTGAAATATATACATGAAAAAAATCAATTAACCTATGGAGGAACCCCAATCAGATTCACAGCTGACCTCTCCGAGAAAACACTACAGGTCAAAAGAGAATGGAGTAACATTCCCAATTCAAAAAGGAAAAAAAAGTCAGGAATAACTACCTAGGCTTTCTTTTGTTTTTGAGAATGAAATAAAACTTTTCCATAGCAAAGAAAAGCTTAAAAACTTTGCCTCTACTAGACCTGCCCTACAAAGTTTGTTTAAAGATGTACTCCAAACAGAGAAAAGGAATAGCACTGACCAAAACCAAAAGCAAACTTGCGGAACAGGCCAATAAAACAACAAAAGCAGATTAAATCAAACAGTGAACAACCCATTGCTAAAACGATAGGACCAAATCACTCCCTATGGATATTAACCTTGAATGTAAATAGCTTAAACACATCAATCAAACATCACAGATTAGCAGACTGAATCAAAAAATAAAACCCATCTATCTGTTGCCTACAGAAGACACATCTCACCAACAAAGATATGAAGAAACTGAAAGTGAAAAGATAGAAAATGATATTCCAGGCTGATGGAAAGGGAAAATGAGCAGGTGTAACCATTCTTATATGGGATATTATAGACTTTATTGTGAAAAGCATTAAAAGAAATGAAGAAGGACACCACATAATGACTAAAGGATCCACTCAACAAGAGGAAATCACCATAATAAATGTATATGCACTATATATCTCCTTCTCTCTGTGAATCTGTATTTCCAACAAAAATAAATAAATATTTTTTAAATATTTATTTACCTTTATTGAAAGGCGGATATACAGAGAGGAGGAGAGACAGAGAGGAAGATCCTCTGTCCGATGATTAACTCCTCAAGTGACTGCAACAGCCAGAGCTGAGGCAATCCGAAGCCAGGAGCCAGGAACTTCTTTCCGGGTCTCCCATTCGGGTGCAGGGTCCCAAAGCCCTGGGCCGTCCTCGACTGCTTTCCCAGGCCACAAGCAGGGAACAGGATGGGAAGAGGGCCGCCGGGATTAGAACTGGAGACCATATGGGATCCCTGGCGTGCAAGGCGAGGACTTTAACCACTATGCCATTGCGCCGGGCCCTAAATAAATATTCTTTAAAAAGAAATAATCAAAATAAGGAGGAAAACAAACCAAACAGAGGTCAAAAGAACCATACGTAAGATCAAGGAATCAAAGAGTTGTTTCTTTGAGAAAATCACCAAAATAGACACCCAACTAGCCCAACTAATAAAAAAAGAGGGGGACATATGAATCAAAAGCAATCAAATGAAAAGGAAATATAACAACGGATGTCTCAGACACACATAGAATAATCAGGAAGTATTATAAACAAGTATATGTCAACAAATCAGAAGACCTAAAAGAAATAGGTAGATTTTTGGGAATATGCAATCTACAAAAATTGAATGATATGGCAATTAATAATCTAAATAGATCTTTACCAGGGCAAAGATTGAAGCAATAATTAAATCCTTCCCAACAGAGAGAAGTCCTGAACTGGATGGCTTCACTGCTGAATTCCACTAAGCATTTCAACAAGAACTTACTCCAACCCTCCACAAGCTACTCAAAATAATAGGAAGGGAGGCAATCCTTCCAAACACTTTCTATGAAGCCAACTTCACCTTAATACCAATGCCAAATAGAGACACAGCAGAGAAAAAGAACTGCAGAATGATATACCTGATGAACATAGACACAAACATTCTCCATAAAATACTAGTCAGCAATACACCAAACAGATCATTCACTCAAACCAGGTAGGATTTATCCTGATTTGCAGGGATGGTTTAAAATACCCTCTGCACACCACTGTGTGTTCTCGCTTTCTCCTGGATCCTCCATGCTGCTGGTTTGGCGCACGCTAAGCTTCTCTTGCCAGTCAGCCTGCCTCCACCCTAACTGTACACAGAGAACAAAAGCCTGTCTTGACACTGCAACCAACTGGCCCCACTACTTTGCAGTAGGAATTCCGGGGCCAGGGAAACCTACCTATGCTTAGACAAACCCTGGGGAATCCAAAGGAAGGGGAGAAAAGCACTCTGTCACCTTCATATGAGACCTAGGGACTATGCCCTGCCTGCCTGCCAAGGAGCCACTGGAAGAGACAGAGAAGGGAGTAGGCTCCAGTAGGAACTGCTGGCCTAAGTCCCAACCCTGGACAGACTCACAGGGGAACAGCAATGGCAACAGGCACATTTTCTCATGGGAGCACTCAGGAGATTTGGTTGTCTGGGATCCCAGCAGTGGACATCTAATGCAGCCCAGATGAGCAGTCTCAACTTCTATTCCTTCCTGAGAGATATTCGCAGCAGCTTTGTGGGGGCCCATCTGGCTCCCACAACCCTGCCTTCCCAATGGCACCAGATGTACAATGGTGTGAGCTAGGAGAACAGATGCTCCCTGGGAGGGTATACGATCAGGAGGAAGGTGAGGATGCATAGGATGAGGTCAATGACCACGATCATTTATACCTCCTAGGACACATCTTGACTGGCAGGTCTACCCTGCTTAGCCCAGCCAATGAGGACAAGGGCAGGCTAGTGGGAAGAAGGCCAATTCCTGTTGGGGTAGATCTGGCTCTTCATAAGGAAAATGAAAGCTAGCCAGGATTCAGAATGAGTTGCAGCAGGGCCATGGTCAAGATGAGCGGTAAGTGGGATCCCTTTTCTAGGTCTGAGAGAGAAGAACCTGAGGAGGTGCTGGATACTGGAACAGGGAGAGGAACTAGACTCAGGGTAGAAATGCCCAAAGGATTTGAGATGGACCTCAGGATGAGTCTGGTTATGGGGTTATGCCAGGGGGAGGAACAGGGACTGAGACAGGGGAAAGGAGTTCAGTTGGGAGTTAGGAATGGTGAATCTTTTGAGAGGGGGTTAATCTAAAGATACGGGACTGGTCTCTGAGGGTTGGAACTATTCAAGGGGAAGGACATGGAATGGAAATAGTTCAGAAAAGTGGGAAAATCTGCTCAAGCTGGAAGATGGGTTGAGAGGTTGAGGTAAGTCTGGTAGGTGGAGAAGGGACTGGGCTGGGGGGACTGAGGTTGCCCATGTACTAGACCCAGCTGGGGCTCTTGGCTCTCCTTAGGGGGTGGACCCTAAAAATCTTTTTCTGTCACACCTGTTTGAAGACAAGACTAAGGGGGAAGTGAGTGTCATATCTGCCCTCTAAAAAAGCCTAGTGCTAGTAGAAAGAGGTATAGCATGTCACAGATCCTGCCTGTGTACCTCTGAGGTGCCGCAGAGGAAGCCACACCACTCAGCCCCTCGTTTCAGACTCCCAGGTGAATTTCTCTGAACACCCGACTGCTTAATGGTGGAGAAGATCAAGTCACTCGGGACTTGACACCTGGCAGTTACTAGCTATCTGAGCCAAGGCTTGCAATCTTGGCTACACATTAAATACCCGGAAAGCTTTGGGTGGATAATTCTGTGAGGCTAGAGAAGAACAATAGGACTACCACTTCCCCCAAGGGAAACTTCCAATTCCCTACCCCTCCAAAGAATTGTATCTCTCTCTTTCTCACGCATACTTGCACACTGTACCTCAGAAATGCACACATTTCCAAGAACACACCCAGCCTCTGGCTCTCCTAGAACTCAGCCTTGTGCTCAAAATGCAGTTAATAAGGAGCCTAGCACCCATTTTATCACTCACATTGATATACTCAGTTCTACAATCCATCTCACTTTCCCTATAGATTGATATTTAGTCATCCACACTGTTCCACGAACACCATCCTCACACAGTCATCCAAAGCAAAAATCACAAACTCAACCAGGCTCCTGCACAAATTGACATTCACACTCACAGACAGGCTCACACACACATACTCACCATCAGAGCAGACACAACAGTCAAATTTGAACCTGCCCACCTTATGAATTTCCAACTGCATGAACACATGTGAACCTGTAGCTCACATTCACAATCATAATAGTAATAACATAATACTGCAACTAACACCACCACAATTCATGCATACATTTATACCTCATACAACACAACTGCCCCCACATACACACAGGCCTAGATAAAGAAGAGTTCAGAAAGTTCAAGGAAAATGGAATTAAAAGGTAACCTTATTCAAGTGCAAATATTTTTGAAATCCATACACATAAGGAGTCTTCAAGAATCTTACAGAAAGTGTGCATTGTGAAAAAATTATGCATGGACTCCACAATGTTTTATTACCAACGCGAACTTGCCTCTTAATTTTGTGCTCCTGGTACTTTTTGAAAGTAGCTTTATGCACGCCTTTACAGCCACATACTCACCAGACACTATCCTGACCTGACCACTTTACCGTTATCCATGCAATCACAGTCCCGCTGGGTAGGCAGATAGGGCACAAGCCGGGATCCCAGTACTATCATTTCCCATTGCTTTCTCTGCCCCCAGGCATTCTATTCTTGGTGCTCCTGTTGGCTGCTCCCAGCTGCCTTGGTCACTTTGAAGACCTGGCCAAGTGCTTCCAGGACCCTGACTATGAGTCACTCCTTGTCACTGCCCAGAATGGGCTCCACCCCACCCCACTGGTCAAGCGCATCGTGGTAGTGGGAGCTGGCATGTCTGGCCTGGCAGCAGCCAAGACCCTTCAGGACGCTGGCCACCAGGTGAGGGAGCTTGGAGGGGCCTCAATCATTTGTTTCCAGGTTGCTTCCTCAAGTGGGAAAACATGAGGGGTGGTACAGTCAATGTTTAAACAACTATATTTACCATATTCATGTTCACAACATGCTAAATATACTCTGCTGTTACTTCATCCATGAAATGCCAACATGCCTAGAACAGAGAATTTTCACCATCTCTTGCCGTGGGACCTGACTTGCAGCAATCTAAATTTAGATCAGAACTCCACGGGCACTTGATGAACTCTACCTTTCCATGTTGGCTTTCTTATATGAGAGAGAATATATGGTATTTATTCTTTTGTGATTGACTCATTTCGCTGAGCATAATAGTTTCTAGTTGGGACCACCTGGTTTTGAATAGAATAATATCGTTCTTCTTGACAGCTGAATAATATTCCATTGAATAGATGTACCACAGTTTTTTTTTTTTAAAGATTTTATTATTACTGAAAAGCCGGATATACAGAGAGGAAGATCTTCCATCCGATGTTTCACTCCCCAAGTGAGCCGCAACGGGCCGGTACGCGCCAAACTGATGCCGGGACCAGGAACCTCTTCCAGGTCTCCCACGCGGGTGCAGAGTCCCAAAGCTTTGGGCTGTCCTCAACTGCTTTCCCAGGCCACAAGCAGGGAGCTGGATGGGAAGTGGAGCTGCCGGGATTAGAACCGGAGCCCATATGGGATCCTGGGGCTTTCAAGGCAAGGACTTTAGCCGCTAGACCACGCCGCCGGGCCCTACCACAGTTTTTTTAACCATTCTTCCTTAGACGCACATCTGGTTTGTTTCCATAACATTGCTATTGTGGATTGTACTGCTGTGAATATAGGATTACAGATCCCCTTCTCGTATGCAGATTTCACTTCTGTTGGGTATATTCCTAAGAGTGGGATTGCTGGGTCATATGGCAGGTTTATTTGCAATTTTCCAAGCACTCTCCATATGGATTTCCACAATGATTGTACTAGCCTACACTCCCACCAGCAGTGAAGGAGGGTACCTTTTTCCCCACATCCACGCCAGCATGTGTTGTTTTTCGAATTCTGAATGTAGGCCAGTCTCACAGGAGTTAGGTGGTACCTCAAGGTGGTTTTCATTTGTATCTCTCTGATGGCTAGAGAGCCTGAGCATCTTTTCATATATTTATTAGCTATTTGTATCTGTTCTTTTGAGAAACGTCTGTTCATTTCCTTTGCCCATTTTGCTACAGGGTTTATTTTTTCACTATCCTTGGGTTTCTGAAGCTCTTTGTAGATCCTAGATATTAGTCCCCTGTCACTTGTGTAGAATGCAAAAATTTTTTCCCATTCTGTAGGTTGTTTCTTCACTTTTTTAATTGTTTCTTTTGCTGTAAAGAAACTTTTTAGTTTGATATAGTCCCATTTGTTCATTTTGGATTTGATCGCCGTTGCTTTAGGCGTCTTTTCTAAAAAGTCTTTCCCTGTTCCTATATCTTGGAGTGTGCTTCCTATGTTTTCCTTTAGTAGTTTAATAGTTTCTGGGTGTAAATTTAAGTCCTTGAGCCAATTAGAGCTGATTTTTGTATAGTACGACAGGTACGGGTCCTGCTTCTTTATTCTGCAAGCTGCTATCCAGTTGTCCCAACAGTTTTTATTGAATAGACCAGGTTTTTTACCTGGATTGTTTTCTGTTTTCTTGTCAAAGATTAGTTGACTATATATGTGTGGATCCCCTTCTGGTATTTCTATTCTGTTCCACTGATCTTCTTCTCTGTTTCTGTACCAGTACCAGACTGTTTTGATAACCACTGCTCTATAGTATGTCTTGAGGTCTGGAATTGTGATTCCTCCGGTTTGATTTCTATTTTTCAAGACAGCTTTAGCTATTCGCGGTCTTTTGTGGCTCCAGATGAACTTCTGTATCATCTTTTCTATTTCTGAGAAGAATATTGCTGGGATTTTGATTGGGATTGCATTGAATCTATATATTGCTTTCAGTAATATGGCCATTTTGATGATGTTGGTCCTGCCAATCCAAGAACATGGTAAGGTTCTCCATTTTTCAAGATCTTCTTCTATTTCTTTTTTAAATGATTTATAGTTTTCATCGTAGAGGTCTTTCACATCTTTAGTTAACTTAATTCCTAGGTATTTAAGATTCTTTTCCTCTATTTTAAAGGGAACTGTACTTACAATTTCTTCCTCAGTGGCGGAATTATTTGTATACACGAATGCCATTGAATTGTGTTCATTAATTTTGTATCCTGCTACTTTGCCAAAGTCTCTTATGAGTTCCAATAGTCTTTTGACTGAGTCTTTTGGTTCTCCTATATAGAGAATCATGTCATCTGCGAATAGCGATAATTTTAATTCCTCATTTCCAAGTTGTATTCCTTTAATTACTTTTTCTTGTCTAACAGCTCTGGCAAGAACTTCCAAAACTATATTGAAGAGTAGCGGTGAGAGTGGACATCCCTGTCTAGTTCCAGATTTTAACGGGAAGGCTTCTAGTCTTTCCCCATTTAGTATGATATTGGCATTGGGTTTATCATAAATTGCTTTGATTATGTTGTAGAATGTTCCTTCTATGCCTATCTTATTCAGGGTTTTTAACATGAAGTGGTGTTGGATTTTATCAAATGCCTTCTCTGCATCTATTGAGAGGATCATATGGTTTTTATGAGTCAACTTGTTGATGTGATGTATCACATTTATTGTTTTGCGAATGTTGAACCATCCTTGCATACCTGGGATGAATCCCACCTGGTTCGGGTGAATAATCTGCCTAATGTTTTGTTGGATCCTGTTGGCTAATATTTTATTGAAGATCTTTGCATCTATGTTCATCAAGGATATCGGTCTGTAGTTCTCTTTTTCTGTTGTTTCTCTCTCTGGCTTTGGTATTAAAGTGATATTAGCTTCATAGAACGAGTTTGGAAGAATCGCCTCTTTTTCTATTGTTTGAAAAAGCTTGTGTAAGATTGGGGTTAGTTCTTCCTTAAATGTTTGGTAGAATTCAGCAGTGAAGCCATCTGGTCCCGGGCTTTTCTTGGTTGGGAGAAAATTGTTGATTCAATCTCAGTGCATGTTATTGGGCTATTTAGATTGTTAATTGCTTCTTGATTCAATTTTGGTGGATTGTATAAGTTCAAAAATCTGTCCATTTCCTCTAGGTTTTCTAATTTGTTCGCATATAGTTGCTTATAGTAGTTCCTGATGATTCTTTGTATTTCTAAGGTATCTGTTGTTACATCTCCATTCTCATTTCTGATACTATTAATGTGTATTTTCTCTCTCCTTTTTTTAATTAGTCGAGCTAGTGGGGAGTCTATTTTGTTGATTTTTCTCAAAGAACCAACTCTTTGATTGATTAAATTAAATTGGCAGTTTCCGTCAGTTGCTGGCAATAGTTTAGAGTGATGACAAATATTATTTTGATTTTTTTGTGTGTTATTTAGTTATGAGGAAAGTGTACGGTAAGCAGTCCATTTGATGGTTTACTAATTTCCTTGTTGTTGAGAAGTCCGAGTTGATTATGTATTTAATTTGATAACAATTTGTGTGCTGTGAATTGCATTAAGAGTTATGTAGGGCAGAGATGATGCTTACTAAATGTACAAAATGGATTGATGAGATTAGCCAGTTAAATCTTTTCACCAGTAAGGCACTCAACAGCCCATGAGATATTTATTAAAAATGTCAAGTAAATCCTCTTATTTTTGTATCATAGTGTCAAATAGCAGTAAAATAAACATGTTAAGATCCTTAATCTACTGCTATGTTTCACTGTAAAATTTACCTTTGTTAAAATTTGCTTCTGTTCAAATTTGTTGAGATCGCACGTAAAAGTATCCTAATATTACTTTGGCTGGTATTTTCTAATTACTGTATAATATTTTGGGAATGTAAATTTTATTTGAACGTCAACTACAGTTAAGCATGTGCCATTTGTTTTTCTTGCTCAGGTTTTGTAATTTGATCGAATGTTTTTATTATAGTTTAATAAATGTTTGCTTTATTAAAAATAATAGACCAAAAATCATCTCAATAAATCTGAAGTAAAATTAAAAAAAAATAAAAAAATAAACAACTATATTTAACCCACTGAATATCTAAAATCCATAACCCCTATTCATTGTTCATTGCAATTTGTGCTTTTATGGGGGAAAAGTGAAGTTACACTTATAGGCAAGGGCCTAGAGGTGCTCTGTCTGCTCCTTGGGAGCTCCATAGCCTCACTCATGTGATCAGGGTCCCCCAGGCTGGTTATCCTCCACATCAAGAGACCCAGAGCTGGGCATACAGGATGTCTCTGCGCATGACAGCAGCTTCTCTAAACTCCAGGTGACTGTCTTGGAAGCCAGCAGCCACATTGGGGGTCGAGTGCTTACATTCAGGAACAAGGAAGAGGGCTGGTACTGTGAACTGGGACCCATGAGAATCCCCAAATCCCACAGGTGAGTGGCAGGGGGGCGGTGAGGAGCAAGGAGTAGAAAGAATGACAGGGAAGTAGGAAGGGCCCTGTTGACTTCCTGTCAAGGCCCTTTCAGGTTCAGTGTGCTCCATGATTCAGCAGGACTAACACGCATCTTCCATGTAACGGAGAAGAGCACGTCTCAGAGCCCAGAATCTCATGGAAAGTAACAAGCCCCAAAGTGACAGTTATGATAGTTGCCCTTAGCTTATACTCTTATATGTCAATCACCTTATATTAAGATACAAAAATATTGTTTATAAATAATAATGATGGTTATGGTGAACAATTACTATCTGCTATTAACATTTTATGTGAATTTTTTTAAAGTTTGTCTGAAAGGCAGAATGCCAGAAAAAGAAAAACAGATCCTGAGAACTTCCATCTGCTGGTTCACTCCCCACAAATGGCTTCAAAGGCTGGGCCCAGATCAGGCTAAAGCCAGGAGCCAGAAACTCCATGATGCTCTCCTTTGTGGGTGGCAGGAACACAATGACCTGAGCCATCTTCTTCCCAAGAGCTGTGTTAGGGCGCTGGACCAGAAGTGGAACAGCCAGGACTCCTATCAATACTCATATGGGATGCCAGCATCACAGGCAGCAATACAGCTTGCTGAACCACAACACCAGCCCCTATATGGGCATTATTTAATTGACCCAACCCTGTAACTTGATACTCTTATCATTTTCATTTTCTTTTTTTTTTTAAGGTTTATTTTATTTTTATTACAAAGTCAGATATACTGAGAGGAGGAGAGACAGAGAGAAAGTGGAGCTGCTGGGATTAGAACCAGCGGCCATATGGGATCAAGGCGAGGACCTTAACCACCAGGCCATGCTGCCGAGCCCGATTTTCATTTTCAAATCAAGAAACTAAGCTTGAACAGTAAGTGACTTGCTTAAGTTTCTACCAGGAGGTGATAAAGTGTCTCCTTTAAATCAAGAAGAAACCAGATGGGGCTGGTATGGTGGTTCCTGTCTTTACTTCTTAGTCCTATGGGGCTGGTTTCCCTAACAAATCCAATGCAGTGATGTTTAATCTCCCCATCCCTACATCCCCCGGGCAATAATGAGCACCCCCAGAAACAGGAAGTTAGGATTTGTGTTGAAGAAATAGTCTGAGCCCTTCCAGGCACACTAAGAGGCACAGGTTTCCTGGAAATGTTTTCTGTTGTGACACCAACAGGAACGAGGACAAAGGCTGTGTTATTTCTGTCTCTGCTCCAGATTGGTTCATACCTATGTCAAGAAGCTTGGCCTGAAACTGAACAAATTCATCCAGGATGATGACAACACCTGGTACCTCATCAATGGAAAACGCTACCGCTCCTGGGAGGTCAAGGCCAACCCAGAACTCCTGGGCTATCCCCTGAGCCCCACAGAAAAGGGCAAAAGTGCAAACAGCCTCTTCCACCAGGCCATCAGCAAGGTGTGCCTATTGCCTTAGCCCTGCCAGGGTTGCAAAAGAGGAGGGGCTGGCCTTGGGTCACCTGGAAAGTTGATTGGATGGGCACAAACCATCTATCTTCTAATTGAGCACTCTGAAGACTGATCTGCCTTCTCCTAACACCCTCTGAGAACAATGCCACCTCCGTTCCCTTGTGCCCAAGTTGTCCAGGGGCCTTCAGCATGGTCAGTGCAGTGAGGGGAAAGGGAACCACCCTTGGTAGTAATCAGTCCTCCTGGATCACAGTGAATGTCTTCAATTTTACTCTCCAAAAACTCTTTAAATGAAGGAGACAGGGAAGGAGAAACACAAAATTCCAAAATTATCCCTGCCCTGGCCTTCCTATTCCATTTCCTTGCCCCTACCCTCCTCAAAAGTCATCCAAAAAACCAGAAGTGCTGCCTCTAATCAAAAGCATCTCCTCTCCCCTCCTTTTTTGCAGCTCAGACAACAACTGAAAGTGTTCAACTGCAGTCACCTGTTATCCTTCTATGATTCTTACTCCACCAAGGCAAGTGAGGTGAACAAAACCCAAGAAGGAGGGCTGTCCTCTAAAGCTCTTTTTCCATGGCCCAGATCTTCACCTCTCCAGAGCCCAGTCCCTTGTCTTGGCCATGGAACCTACTGGGCCCCTTTCTACTGTGTCTCCCAACCAATATTTCCATCTTTGCTGTCCCCCTTCCCTAGAGTTACCTGCTGAAGGAAGGGAAGCTGAGCAGAGGAGCAGTAAAGATGATTGGGGACGTGCTGGACGAGGATGCTGGATACTACAAGTCTCTACTGGAGTCCCTGTGGACTAACATCATCTTCCAAAATGACGAGTAAGGCTGGTCTGGGGTCAGGACTGAGCTCAGCTTCCTCCTCCAGCACTCAGAGGAAGGCAGCTGTGACTGCTGGGAGCCAGGCCCTGCACTAAGCACATTCTCCCATGTAGGGAGTACTCATTCAGAGTCTATTCATAGCCTGCAGAGGCTGCGACATTATAGAACTTCACCAAGGTCCCACAAGCAGGGCAGTGACTCTAGGGCTCCAGAGTTGCAAGGTGGCTGAGTCCTGGGCTTCCACACCAGATGCCTATGGAACCTCAAGAACGTCACTGTCTCTGGGCCTCAGTTTCCCAAGCTGCCAAACCAAAGATGCTTTGTCTAAACTGTGCCTTAATATAGGTGAGAAACCAGAAGCTTGGAGTTCAGGGAATGGGACAATGGGCCATTTTCAGACTAGGTGTCTGACCCACAACTGGAATCAAATTTGGAGGTGTCTGCTACCTTCATGCCTCCTCCTCTTTTCACTCTTGCAGCTTCTATGAAATCACTGGGGGCTTTGACCAACTCCCCTCTAGCCTCAGCACCACCTTAAAGCCTGGCACCATTCACTTGGAGTCCAAGGTGAAGATGGTGATGAGGGATGGCTCTGAGGTACGAGTCTCCTATCGTGCAGGCAACGCCAGTTCCGAGCTGCACAACCTCACAGCTGATTACGTCATTGTCTCCGCCTCCGCCAAGGCCACGCGCCTGATCACCTTCCGTCCACCACTGTCCACAGACAAGATGTATGCACTCCGCTCAGTGCACTATGCCAGCTCTACCAAGGTGGTCCTGGTCTGCAATGAGCGTTTCTGGGAACGCGACGGCATCCAGGGTGGCTTCTCCATCACTGACCGGCCCTCACGTTCTATCTACTACCCAAGTCACAGTTTCCCGGGCGGTAAGAGCACCCTGCTGGCCTCCTACACCAACGACGATGATTCCCTCTTCTTGTCCGCCATGAGTCAGGAACAGGTGGTGGATCTCGTCCTGGATGACCTGGCAGCCATGCACCAAATACCCAAGGAGGAACTGTGTCACTTGTGCCCCTCTTCTGTGGTCAAGCACTGGTCACTGGACCCCCTCACCATTGGTTCCTTTGCTGAGTTCACACCCCATCAATTTGTGGACTACTCAAGACAGCTCTTCCAGCCAGAGGACTGCATCCACTTTGCTGGCGAGCATACCAGCCTGCCTCACAGCTGGATGGACACGGCCATCAAGTCTGGCCTCCAGGCTGCCAGGAACATCCAGGCTGCTGTGGATGCAGAGGCCAGAGTGGAGCAGGTGCCTCCACATGAGATGTTTGCCAACCTCCAGGGTGAATCCCCACCCAGCACCAATCCCTGAGGGAGTCCGGTGGGAGGAGCCAGCTGGGAAGTATGAGGAGAAAGCCGAGACCCAGAAGAAAGCTCGCCATTGGTCTCCCACGCATACACCCAAGCCCTGGACTACTTTATTTCTGTTTTCCATCCCCTGCTACATTAGTCTAGACTTTTTTAGTTGCAAGTGACAGCCGTTAATCTCAGACTCACTTAGAGAAATGTTTTTCCCCATTGATCTTGAAACTTTAGGGTGAGGTTGGTTTCACTCAGAGTGACCTGGCTCAGGAAACTGAACAAGCACCACTAACACACTCTACTTCTGGCAATGCTCTCCTAATATCAGATCTGCTCAGGCTTAAAGCATGTTCCTCTAAATTCATGGCCACTGGACCCTACAAACGTGACTTTAACTGCAACAGGATCCCTGTAGCCATAATCAAGATCCTATCAGCTTGACTTAGGGGGAGCCCTACTCCAATGGCTGGTGTCCTGATGAAAGACAAGAGCAGTGACACGCACAGTGAGGAAGACAGCCATGTGAGGATGGAGGCCGGCTGACACACCGACAAAGTGGGGAGCAAGCTTAGTAGAAACCACAGAAAGCTAGGAGAGAGGCATGGAGCAGATGCAGCATCAGGTCTCTGAAGCTAGAAGAAAATAAACTTCTGTTCTTTTCAAGCATCCAGTTTTGTGGTCATTTGTTACAGCATTCTAGGAAATAAAGTTTTTTACCTTCTTCTGCTTTTCTTCTGGCAGGGAACTCAGAAGCAATTCCAAAGATTATATCTTTTTAGATTGCTATTCCAAGAAAACAAAGGGCTCCTGTCTCACAGAATCATCACATGTGTTTCTGTCTTGCTCATTCACCTGCTTAATCAGAGACTCATTCCTGTGCCTAAAATGTGGATCGCACAGGGAAAGCGTTGATGAATAGGTGGTTATAAATCAGAACCCATGCCTAAGTATCTGACTCAAGTTCTGGCTGCTCTGCCTGGGAAGGCAACAGGTAATGACCAAGGGCTGGGATTCTTGCCACCCGCACGGAAGACTCAAATAGACATCCAGGCTGCTGGCTTCTGCCTTGCCTGGCCTTGCCTTTTGCAGGTACTTGGGGAGAAAAACAGTGGATGAAAGACCTCTCTCTCTCTCCTCTCATCTCACATGTTGCCTCTTTCTTTCTATCCCTTCCCCTACCTTAGTCTCTTCACATTTTAAACAAAAGAGACAATGAATAAAAAATTAGAAAATAAGTAAGATTACCCTGTACAACTGTGTACAACAAGGTGCGACTCCTTCAGACCTGCGGGGTAGGGTAAGGAATACAGGGGAGCTATCCAGAGCTTGGTTAAACTCCCTGGGAATTTCCAAGGCTAAATGGGCAGCACCAATAGAGTTACAATTTACATAGCAAATGACAAGCAAAGTAAACTAAACCATAGAGTCTGGCTCCACTGAGACAGAAGTCTTCTTCCAAACTGTCCCTGGAGCCATTTAGACTGGGTAGCATCCCTAGCATTATGCCAAAGACATACACTCCCTTTTTAAAGATTTATTAATTTTATTGGAAATTCAGATATACAGAGAGATGGAGAGATAGGGAGAAAGATCTTCCATCTGCTGATTCACTCCGCAAGTGGCCACATCGGCTGGAGCTGAGCCGATCTGAAGCCAGGAGCCTCTTCCAGATCACCCGGAAGAGTGCAGAGTCCCAACGTTTTACACCATTCTTGACCATTTTCACAAGCCACAAGCAGGGGACTGATGGGAAGCAGGATAGCTGGAACATGAACCGGCACCCAGATGGGATCCTGGCACATGCAAGATGAACACTTTAGCCACTAGGCTACCATACTGGGCCCCCATATAATACCTTCTTTGAGATTCTCAGAACCACCCAATGGAATTGAGTCAGAGGAAAGAGCAGAAGGCAGGACAAGAAAAGAGGATATGGGGGACAATACAGTTGACCAATGGGTTAAGTCCCGGAGATACCAGCAGCCCATATGAACACTGGTTCAAGTCCTGGCTATTCTACTTATGATCCAGTTCCTTGTTAATGCACCTAGGAAAGCAGCAGAAGATGTGCCCATCCATATGTGGGGCCTTGTCATCCACGTGAAAGATCTGGGTAGATTTCCTGACTCCTGGCTTCACCGTGGCTCAGGCCCAGCCACTGTAATTATTTTGGAGTGAGCCAATAAATAGAGGGAGCCACAAATGTGTGTGTGTCTTTCTCCCTCTCACTCTGTAACTCCACCTTTCAAATCAATCTTTGAGGATCAAAAAAAAGGGGGGGGGGCGCGAGAGAAAGGACCCTGGGAAAGAGCCCACGATGAGCTCCAAGAATGAGATTCCAAGTAAACAAGTCAGGGACGAGCACAGGCTGGAAGCTGAGCAGCAGCAACAATAGAAGTCACCAGAAACAACTCTTCATCAACCTTTGTCCTTCACCCAGAGAGACACAGAGTCTACAGAGGAGGGATCAGAGTGAGGGCAGAATGAATGGTGGAAGTTTGGTTCAATCTGTGGCTTGCAGGCAAGTGTCTCTAGGATTTGGAAAGAAATATTTTAGGCAGAAGAGGAAAAGTTCAGAAATCCCAGAGAACTACCACTGGGGACACAGATTTGCCACATGGGGTCTTGATTACAAACAACAGGAACCAGAGCTGAGTCGAATAAGTTGGAGAGGAAATTGAGGAAGAATATCACAATGTTCACAAAATCAATAGAAAGGGTCAAAACCAGTCTTGGGAAGTGAGTGAAAGCCAAAGGAGGTAAGGTGGCCTGAACCACAGTCAGGGCCATCCCACTGAAGCAGCTACCTGTTACAATGGCACCATGGCCACTGAACACAGGGCATGGCTCCTGAGATCACTACCACTAGCCACAAGATACTCCCACTTCTGAGAGAGGAATTCTTCTCAAGGGGCAGGTGCCGTGGTGTAGTAGGCTAAGCCTGCAGCTGCAGCACCGGTATCCCTAGGAGTATTGGATAGAATCCTCGCTGCTGCTTGCCTATGGCTGGGGAAAGCAGCAGAGGATGTTTTATTTTACTTAAAATTAAAGTGGGAGGAAATTTATGGAAGTGTAAATGCAAATAATGACCACATATAGAACACATGGACTTAACAGAAGTAAATGACTGTGCTAACTACCAAGAGAAAAGCATGCCCCATTTCTCCCTGGAATATATCAACCACAGAATCCATCAGATTTGACTGGGAATTCTGGACAAAAGCTAACTGTGGGGGCAAGGAGAGTCCTGCCAACACCCTCCCTTGCATTGCCTGGGCATGGTGCCTTCTCTGCTAGCCCCAGGGGGTCATCTTAGCCTCTAGCCAGTATACCAAGGGCCAGGCACAGAGCTACAAGCAAAAAGCAGCAAGATGTGGAAGTTGGGCCCCACTGGTTGCCAGACTCTAAGAGGAGCACTGGAAGGCCTGGGGAGGGGGGGAAGCGTTGAGACAAGAGGGGTGAAAAAAGAACTGAGGGCCCTTTCAGGAGCAATGCAGCCCCGCTTTGCCATCCTTCCCTAAGCCCTTCTGTAGTCATCACTGAGATGTAGACATCCGGCTTAATAGAGAAGCAGTGAGAGTCTGAGAGGGAGATCATCTGACCCAGGGCTCCCTAGCATATAAGTGAGAGATCCTAGAGCAACTGATGATCATAACAGGCAGCGAACTGAATGCATCCTCTTTATAACTAAATCCCCACCCAGACAAGTAAGTTCTGTGAACTACAGGCAGCTGTTGTGAGCAGCATGTTAAGTTGCTGCTTGGGATGCTTACACACCAGATTGCAGTGCCAATTCAAGACCCAGCTACTCAATTTCTTTTTTTTTTTTTTTTTTTTAAGATTTAGTTATTTATCTGAAAGGCAGAACCACAAAGAAGGGGAGGACGACTCAAGGAGAGAAAAAGATCTTCTATTCACTGGTTCATTCCCCAAATGGCCACAACAACCAGGACTGAGCCAGGTCAAAGCCAGGAGTCAGGAGCTTCATCCAGGTCTCTCATGTGAGTTCGGGGGCCAAAGTACTTTGGCCATCTTCTGCTGCTTTTCCAGGGACATTAGCAGGGGGCTAGTTTGGAAGTAGAGCTGCCAGACTTGAACTAGTACCCTTTTAAAATGCCAGTGTCACAGGCAGTGACTTAATCCACTGCACCACAATGCCAACGCCCTACTCTCCTTCTGATCCAGCCATCTGGGAAGGTAGCAGATGATGGCCCAAGTGCTTGGGTCCTTACCACCCACATGTGAGACCAACATGGAGTTCTGGGCTCCTTGTCCTAAGCCTGACCCAATGCCAGCTGTTATAAATATTTAGGGTAATGAACCAGTAGATGAAAAAATTTTCTGTCTCTCCAGCTCTATGTTACTAGGTCTTTCAAATAATTTTTTAAATATCTGATTTTTACAAATAAAGGAATTGACAGCTAGAAGAACTGTTTTGTTGTAAGTTGCAAAATTGCTTGCTTAACACTTTACACGTCTGCATAGATTTGTAACTTTAGTGTAACCTGTAAACTAAATCCAAAGATCTCCAAAGCCCGTGTTACAAAATGATGCTGTCTAAACTATAGCCAGACCTAGTAGTGTCTCCAAAACCACTTTAGGGCCTGGCACAAAGGCTCAGTTGGCTAATCCTCTCCTTGTAAGCATCAAGATCCCTTAAGAGCATTGGTCCAGCCTTTCCATTTCCCATCCAGCTCTCTGTTTGTGGCCTGGGAAATTAGTAGATGATGGTCCAAAGCCTTGTGACCCTGCACCCACGTAGGAGACCTGGAAGAAGCTCCCAGCTCTTTGTTTTGGATCAGCTCAGCTCTGACCATTGAGGTCATTTGGTGAATGAACCAATGGATGGAAGATCTTTCTCTCTGTTCTTTTTTTCTGTAAATCTGCCTTTCCAACAAAAATCAATAGATCTTAAGGGGGGGAAAATAAAAAACTTCAACCAAACAATTGAAATGTTTACTTTTCCTGATTTCTCCTTAGGACTAGACTTTCCTTTTCTTTTATCTTATCTTTGTGATATTATAAAAAGATGCAAACTGAAGCAGGGTAAGCATTTTTAAGAAAGGCCTTAGGGCTCGGCAGCGTGGCCTAGTGGCTAAGGTCCTCGCCTTGATCCCATATGGCTGCTGGTTCTAATCCCGGCAGCTCCACTTCCTCTCTATCTCTCCTCCTCTCAGGATATCTGACTTTGTAATAAAAATAAAATAAATCTTAAAAAAAAAAAAAGACCAGTCTGTCCCCCATCCCATTTGGCTCTGGTACTTGTCAATGGGTATTAAAGCTTAGTTCTATCTAATCAACTCAACCATCCAGCTCTTACGGATGTTGTTGAGTGCCTCTCTATCTAGCCATCCCAGCCCCCGTCCTAGTTTTCATGCCCCCCCACGGGAATATGATCCAGGAAGGGGGAACCCACTTTTCCCTCCCAGGTCTCTCTGTCCCGGTTTATGCACTCTTTAGGTGGTCCTGTGATTTGACTTGACAGAATTAGTCCCCAGTGCCAGCTTCTGCCACGGCCCTGATCTAGTCCACATGCAGCGCACAGGTGTTATAGCCTTGCTTTACACATACTGGCAAACCAGGGTAGGGGGCGGGCTTGGTGGGGGTTATTGTGGGTCGCTCCGGCTAGGCTGTAGCTCCCACTGGTTGATGTAAGGGCCAAACCAGACTGGACTGCAACACCCATTGGTTCCAGTGCAACTCGGGACTGAAAACAGAACCAACCCAGCAGTTGCAACCACCAGCTGATCGGGTGATGGACTGTGCCGGGCCCTGTGCTTGCTAGAACATGTAAGAATCTAGTCTGGGAATACCTCAAAGTATCTTTGGAGATCTCCCCAATCGAATTGCTGGACTCAGAACTCTAACCAAGAAAAGACAGAAGACAGAACGGGACAGTCATTCATCTCAGCTATATGTTGGCAGCAAATTATGGGGCAAACGGAGACTTTATGATGGACCATGTCAATCAGTGGATGACCTCATCGAGCGAAACTGGCAGCGATTCATAACTGGAGAACTATTAGCACCACTTGGGCACATATCTCAGAGCATGCCCCACATCCGGACTTGGGGTGGGCGGGAAACCGGGTGGGGCTTCTCCCTCAATGTCCCCCTTTACCTCAGATGCATGATGGAAACAATATGGACATAATGGCATTGCCCACTTTCCTATCCCCCTGAACCTTTTTTTTCTTTTTTTCTTTTTTTTTCTTCTTTTTCCTTTAACTGTAATTAACTATGTAAAGATTGTCAACAATACAATAAAAAGAAAAAAATTAAAAAAAAAAATACACAGGCACAGCACAGGTAGAACTTATAATACCCAGATACACAACATATTTTCAAGCAAGTTAGAGGCGATGAAACATCTTAATATGTAATTTCACAGCTGAACTGCTGTTCTGCTAACAGCCGAAAACACATCACCCTCAGTTTGTATTAATATTTCATATCTGTAATTCATTTAACATGAGCCAACACCATAAAATTCTAATTTTCATTAAAGCACTAAAAACACCACAATGAAAAAAAAAAAAAAAGAAACGCCTTAGAAAAACTGGAAAATTGCTTTCCTTGGAAGACCCTACCTTGGTGTCCTGTGGGCACAGGAAGGTTAGCTCTACCCTCCAGGCTGTTTGGCACTGGGCACACTGTTAGAAGCAAAGTGTTCCAGACTCAGCCAGTGCAATACACACAGTGGCTCCTTAATGTTGGCAGACTGGGATTTCTGGACCAACCTTGAGCCCCTGAGCCACTCAGAAGAGAACAAGTCAATAAAAGAGCTCACATCCAGGATCCAGTTTGCAGAGATGTGTCACATTTCACCCCAAGGAAAAGTTGGGGATTGCTTAAGGACTACAAACATCCTAGCCTCCAAACTGAAAACAGCAAAACTGGAATGCCTATAGGCAGAAAGCAACTCCTGCAAGGTCACACAGCAGATCAGTGCAGGGCAGGGTCTAGGCCCTACCCTACCTCTGTTTTCCTTCTGGTAGCCAATCCCTGGCCCCTGTCTTCTTGACACCTCAGGAGAAGATACATACAGCCTTCCCACCCTGGCCCTCTCTCCTGGAACCATTTCCATGTCATCGTCCTCAGAGCATTGCTAATATCCTGTGACACTGAAACCAGCTATTCCGTGACACACACCCCAGTGACTGATTAACTCTCCCGAAATTCTTTGCATCCTTTCACTGAACCATGCACATTCCGTGTGCTGGCTCTGTGTCTCAGTGTATTAGGCTGCAGCTTGCAGTGACAGCATCCCTCATGGGCACTGGTTCAAGTCCCAGATGTTCCCTGTTAATATACCTGGGACAGCAGTGAAAGATGGCTCAAATCCTTGGGCTCCTGCACCCATGTAAGAGACTCAGAAGAAGCTCCTGGATCCTGGCTTCAACCTGGCCCAGCCCTGGACACTGTGGTCATTTGAGAGTGAACCAGCAGAAGGAGGATCTCTCTCTCTCTCTCTCTCTCTCTCTCTCTCTCTCTCTCTCTCTCTCTCTCTCTCTCATACACTTTCTCTCTCCCCTCCTCTCTCAGTAACTTTTTCAAGTAGGTAAATAAATCTTTAAAAACCTAAAAATAAAAGCAGCTCTGATAAGGTGTGGAAAGTGCTAAAAGCTTTTCCTCTAAAAACTTTTCCTCTATAATCAAGAACAAGACAAGGATGCCTGCTCTCAGCATTCTATTAAACATAGGACAAGAAGCCCCAACCAGAGCAACCAGGTAACAAGAATGAAAAGATATCCAAATTAGAAATGAGCAAATAAAACTATCTCTGGTCACAGAAAACATGATCTTATATATAGAAAACTCCAAAGATTTCACTTTAAAAAAATGCTAGAAATAAATGACCAGAGCTGTAGACCGCAGCCTAAGTTGCCTTGTACTTAAGCAAGTGTTACACTGCTGGGAGAAAGCACCCAATAACTGGCAGACATTCTGGGTCTGGTTAATGCCAGACTTACCAGTGTGTCAGCATAGTTGCCTATTTTGCTTTTTTAGACATTTGGGCAGAAGAAGGCAGAAAGCCTGTCGGGACCAACCCATTAATGCCACCATGAGTGTTGGGGGAAGGGCTGTACATTACTAGGGGTTGAGGGATTGGAGATGGGTCAGAATGAAGGCCACTGAGGGCTCTCAGAAATGATTTCTGAGAGCTTCCATGCACTGTGTCACTGCACTCATAGGTGCAGTCAAGGGAGCTGAGATGGAATGGATCAAAAGAGGGAATCCAGAGGGCTTCCCTGCATCAGACCAAAGCACCTGCCAACACACAACAGAGTTGGGACTGGAGATGGACCAGGCCAGGCTAGGTTGTAGCACTGCCAGTGCTCACAAGAGCCATGTTTTGGGGTGGATCTGGTAGAGGTTCTTAAGAGTCACCCCAACTAGGCCATAGCACCTGCTGGCAAGTGTTGAGTTGGGGGCAGGCCACACTGGGCTTGGCCACAGCACCTACCAGCATGCATGAGAACTGGAACTGGGAGCAGACCTGGTAGGGGATCATTGGGAACACCTGCTAAGCTACAGCACCTGCCAGTGCTGGAGGTGAGCATAATAGGAGTTCATATGGGTCACCTAACTAGCTCAAAGCACCCATCAGTATGCACAAGCAAGGTCTTGTGGGAAGCTTGGGCTGGGCTAGGCTGTAGCACCTGCCAGTTTGCATGACAGCCAGGGCTGGGATGGGCCTGACCAGGCAGCTGCACCCACTGGTACATGCACTGACTGGTGCAGTAGACAGACTGAGCCTTACTCTGTACCAGCTGACACACAAGAGCAGAGTTTGAAGACTTCCCTGGTGAGATTTCTTAGTGGGTTCCCCAACTAAACCATTCTGCTCCATCCCTGACATCAGGGAAAATCACAGATATGTGGTTCGATTCTGGAGCACATGCTGTAGGACTGGGCCACCTCAGTGGCTGACTGTCATGCAAGAATAAAAAACACACACAGATGAACATGAGAAACAAAATAACCAGCTCATCTAAACCAACAGAAGACTTCTTCAAGTTCCTCATCAAAAGACAGAAAAAAGTATGAATAATACTCTTGACCAAATTATACAACAGGTCTGTGGACACACTGAGGCGGACAAGGACAGGCCTTAGAAAGAATTTCTCACCTCTAGTTTAACAAAGCCAACAACTTTTCAGAACAATCAAGGCCTCTCAAACAAAACCCTGGAAGATTCTTCTCCATATTAGGACCGCAAATGACTGTCTTGTCCCCAGACACTGTTGTAGTGTGACAGAGAGGAGCTATCACTTCCCCCAACACACAATCCATGGACACAGGAGGGAAACCTGAATCATTTATCTCACTCACCTACCCACAACTCCAACCCCCCAATCCTAATCAGAGGCATACATGGATCTGTAACCCCCCTCACCTTTGTAATACATAGTAAAAATAAAAATTTTAATATCAAATATAAATAACAAATAAATTCAGCAAAGATGCAGGCTTTCAAACCAACACACAAAAACATACATATGAACAATCCAAAAAGAAATTTAGGGAAAAAATTATCAATAAAGGTTAGAAATAAATTTAACTTGGGGGGGGTGAAAGACTTGTATTTTAAAAACCACAAAACATTGCTGAAAAAGAGTGAATGGAACAAAATCCTGTGTTCATAGATTTAAACTGTCAATACTATGCAAAGCAATGTACAGGTCTGATATTATGGCTGAAATCCTAGTGTTTGTTTCACGGGAACAGAAAAATCCATCACAAAATCAGGTGGCATCCCGAAGATTCCTGCCACTAGGCCACTGCGCCGGACCCTGTAAGTTTTGAAATCAGAAAGTACAATATCTCAGACTTGGTTTCAAAGGCTCTTGTGACTACTCAGGATTTCTGCCCCTAATTTTAAGAGCTTACAAATCCTGCCCCAACATCGTTCAGACCAATACTACCTGTAGCGTCTAGTCCTTTTCCCAGGTTGGAAAGTAAATAAAGCCTAAGTACTCGGATCTATGAACCTTTCCCAACCCATTCCCTGCCCGTACACGTCAACCTTTCCATGGCTTATCCTTCATTACATTTTCCATTTTAGGTGCCTGCAGCCAACTGTGGCCTGAACGTTTTGGTGGAAAATTACAGAATTAAATTTGGTATAAGTTTTCAATTGCAAGCAGTTGGGGCTGGCATGATAGTGTAGCAGGCTATATACGATGTTATCACCCCCAAACTGTGGAACATAAACTCCTCTCAAGCACTCACTGCAAGCTTGGCCACAGCCATCATAGAAGGCTGAAATCATACCACATATTTGCTTTTGCCACAATATGATCAGTCCAGAAATCTACTTTCTCCACTTGGTGTTCTGCTAGAGGAAGGCTGAGTTTTGTTTTGGGGGCGGGGGTGGGGGGCTCTCTTCAGTGTAGTTCTGCTGGTGTCTAAGGAAGTTTGAGCTACTCCTGAAGCATTTCCCACTGCACATCTGATGGAATCACCAAGCTTGCACAGCTAATGCGAACACATGCTGAATAAGGCAAGAGCTTCAAGAAGCTCCTACAGCACGTCAATGCACGTGTGTGCATGCCTACACACACAGAACCCACTGCGACTTGCCAATGGCCTTAACCTATCCTTTCCATGGTGGAATTTCCCTGATATTCCAGGCATGTTAAATCACAGGCAAGCAAAGTCTTTCCTTTAATAATACTGAACATAAACAAAAAAATGCATCATCTAGTAAAAAAAATTTTTTAAATACTCTTCTATATTTTCTCACCTCTGACCTCATAGATGGAAAGAATGAGCAGAAAATGCAGTGAAACTGCTCCTGTTACCTAGAGAAGATTAGAATCAGAATGAAGGGATCCCCACTGTTTTGTTGTTAAGGATTTCTCACCTTAGGGTACTGCACGAACAAGCCCTAAAAATTTAGACATTACTTCTCAAAATTAAAATAACTTTTTTCTGATGATAAAATTACTATATGCTTTTTGTAAGACAGCATCAAGATAGATACGCTATTGATCCACTTCCTTTTCCCCCAGCATACAATACACATCTTCTCTTGAGGATCCTGGTATTCTAAATACAGACACTCCACGGGGCCCTGGGAGGAGAAAAAGGAAGCCCACATGGAGCAAGCCTCCAGGATCCCTGAAGGAGAAGCATACACAACATGATCTCCAAATGTTTGTTGCATCTGCCAAATGGACCTGACTGAGCACTCTACAAACTCCTGTACAGAACAGGCTACACCAGTGTCGGTCTCCCGATTGGTTCATGAGCTCATTAGCAAACACCTACCAGGCCAAGTGAAGTTTCCTCCTTTAGAAAGGCATGAAGAATCAGAGCCAGGCAATCTTGAGAGGTAGGTCCTGCCAGCCAACCTCTCCCACCCAGGCAGCCTCTTGCAGGCCTTCCCCAACCCCCGGCCCCAGCTTTATTTCACTTTGCTCATTCCTGTGTCTATGTGACTCATTCTTAGCAGTCACAAGACAAAGAACCCCAGCAGAGCAGACGTAACTGTAACTGCAGCACTCCTTGATAAATCTAGTGGAAAAGAGAGACTGGAATGAGAAGAAGCTGTGGCCCAGTGGGAGAAGAGAGGCTGTAACATGAAGAGGTGTAACTCCCAGAGCAGCAACTCAGTGTGCCACTTCCAAACATCCCAGTGAAAAGAAGCATCTGCCACATTGCTTGAGGGTGAGACAGACCCACACAGCGGGAGCTGCAGACCCCTCCTTCAATACCAGTTCCAATGCTCCTGCAACACTAGCACCCAGGTTAAACTAAGGTGGTTCCAAGCATCTCCTTAGAAATCAAGTCAACCGTGAATTCAAATCCTCACTCCAACGGGTCAGTTCTTTGGGTCGGTTTAATCTCTCTCAGCTTTAGTTCCATTGTCTGGGAGAGGAGCTTGTAGCATTAATGTGAGAAATAATGTCCACAAGAACTTTTAGGATGCCTAACATAGGACAGTAGGTGAATAGATAATGGGGACTATCTTAGAAAAGATATTAAGGACCATGTCTTTTCCTTTAAAATCAATGCCACGTTGGTAGGTGTTTGGCCTACACCTGATACCAGAGTGCCTGCATCCCAGCTCCAGCTCTTTTCTTGATTGCAGCTTCTGGATAATGAGCAGCGTGTGAGGCAGCAGGTGATGGTTCAGGAGATCACGTCCCAGCCACACACGGGTGAGTCCCGGGTTGGGTTCCTGACCCCTGGGAAGATGCAGTGTGTTATAAAATAAAGAACACTGATACAATATAGTCATTGTCATATAAAGAACTTTTCCCATTTGTGTACTTTGTTTTTAGGTTTAATTTATGAAATGAAATTTCTGGGAGAGAGGATATAGGCAATATAACATGGCTAATCTTGGCCCAAAGTTTGAAATAGTAAAATAGAGGGAATTATAATACAAGGGGAGGTGTCAGGAAGTGTGCAAAGAGAATAACTGAAGCAGAGCCATGATAAATTGGGGAAAAACAAAAAACAAGCAAAAAACAGGACAAGGTCGGGTTCATCTCGCAAAACCTTTCTGTCACAGGAAGTCAGAGGAAGGCAGGGTAGCCAGAAAGTCTATACCAGCTCTGAAATGAGGTAGCCTAGTTTCTATCCTTATCTGTTTATATTACCTGTGCAACCTCCAAAAAAAATCTGATTAATAAAAATGTGTATTTCTTAACTGTGATGAATCAATAATGTATGTAGGGGTTTTCCATAGTGCCTAACCCAACTCATCACTCCCAAATAAACAATGGTTTTCAAATTGAATTCTGGCTAAATTAGGAAAATAAACTAGGAAATAGGGGCCCGGTGCAGTGACCTAGTGGCTAAAATCCTCACCTTGAACGCTCCAGAGTCCCATATGGGCACCAGTTCTAATCCCGACAGTCCTACTTCCCATCCAACTCCCTGCTTGTGGCCTGGGAAAGTAGTCAAGGATTACCTAAAGCCTTGGGACCCTGCACCCACATGGGAGACCCGGAAGAGCTCCTGTCTCCTGGCTTTGGATCGGTGCAGCACCGGCTGTTGCAGTCACTTGGGAGTGAATCATCGGACGGAAGATCTTCCTCTCTGTCTTTCCTCCTCTCTATATATATGATTTTGCAATAAATAAATAAATAAATAAATAAATAAACCTTTAAAAGAAAATGGGAAATAGAAAGGCCCATAAAAAACAAAGACTATCTTTAATCTTTTGATAAAATCATAACCATTACAGTAAAAGCACACAAAAGCTTAAAATTAACTGCACTTGGATATAGATGTAACATTCTAAATGAAATAACAGTAACAAAACAAAGGAATTGGTGTTGTGGCATAGAAGGTTATGCTACTACTACCTGCAATGTCAGCATCCCATATGGGCACAGGCTCAGAACTGGGTTGCTCCATTTCCAGTTCAACTTCTTGCTAACACACCTGGGAAATCAGTGCAAAGTGGCTCATATTTTTGAGCCCATGCACTGGTGTGAGAGACCCAGTTGAAGCTCCTGGCCCCTCACTTTGGACCAGCCCAGCTCCAGCCTTTGTGGCTTTCTGGGAAGTGAACCTGTGAGTCGAAGACCTTCTGTCTCTCCCTCCCTCTCTCTCTCTGAAATGCCACCCTGCAAATAAATTATATAAATCTGTAAAAAAGAAAAAAAACCTAAGCAAATATTATTCTTGAAGGATATCTATAAGCTCCAAAGCTGCTGTTTCCAAGGTAACTCCATTATACTTTGGGGCGGGAGAGTGCGGGGAGCCCCTCCCTGTTGTGCTCTCTCTTGGTTCAGAACTTCAACAATCCATGCTGTCATGGTCACCAAACATTGGACCAGCACATGGGCAGCTGGCTTAGCCCCCAACCAATGTGCTAGCTCCAAAAGCCTCAAAGACAACATCCTGCTTCACTCTAATCATAAACAAATAAAGCAAGACAAATCAAAAAGGACCACTCATTTCTGCCAACAATTTTAAGTGCTTGCAAATCCTGCCCCAATATCATTCAGACCGATACCGCCTGTAGCGTCTAGTCCCTTTCCCAGCTTGGAAAGTGAACAAAGCCTAGCTAAGTACTCGGATCTTGTGAGCTCTTTCCCAGCCCATTCCCTGACCGTACAGGTCAGTCTTTCAATAGCTGCCATCACTGCTTAATAGTGTTTTCCTGGATGTCATACCCAGTTCAGCAATACAAGAAACAAGCATTCAGTCAAACAAGTCATACAAAAAACAGTCATGCAAGAAACAAGTATACACACTAAAAAATAAAAAACACTCTAGTAGTTTGCTTACAGACAGACTGAGTAGCCAGAAAATCTGAGGCAAGATAATCAACTGGGAAAACTATTTGAACTAACATTCAATGACCAGGATAAGCAAAGAAACAGTATTTATTGAGATGGCTTAATAGTTAAAATATCTATATAATTCAGTAGTTTATGTAGCAGCAATAATTGTATCAATCAGGATTCTTGACTGTAAGAAACTAATTAGGTGGAATATCTCTCTCTCTCTCTCTCTCTCTCTCTCTCGTTTTCCTTCTGGGGGTTGGGCAAACTGGGCAATGTAGCTCCAACTGTTGCCAAATCTATGGGTTGGTTTTGGAAGGGGGCAGACTGGGCAGGGTCAAGCAAACCTTAGCTCACCAGCAAGTACAGAAACCAGGCTGTAATGCAGGTCATGCTGGGCTAGGCTGTCACGCCTGCTGGTTTGTGTGAGCCAAGGACAGGAACAGACAGAGCAGGGCCAGTTTTCAACATCTGCCAGCTAGAGTTGGGACTGGGGGCAGGCCAGGTCAAGACAGGATAGAGCATCCAAAAGCAAAGGCCAAGACAGGTGAGGGATTATGCCAAGCTAGGTCAGAGCAACCACTGGTATGTGCAAGATCTATGGCTGGGAACAGGACTGGATGGGGAGCAAAGGAGACGCACTAGCAGGGTTGTGATTCCCACTGGTGAGTGCAAAGGCCAAAGTGGGAGTTGTTATCTGGTCTGGATATGGCTGTAATTTCCCTCGGCACAAGTGTGGGCTGGGTCTGGGATGTGCCAGACTGGGCTAGAATCCAGCAGCCACGGGTGCTCATGAGAATCAGTTCAAATGAGGGCCAGGATTGGGTGCCTGCTGGGTGGGGTTAGGTTGTAGCCCCCACCAACCTGAGCTGGAACTGGAGCGTGGCCCAGGCTACAGCCAAGCTACAGCACCCACTGGCAAATGTCGAGGTGAGGCAGGCCATGCCAGACCGGGCCACAGCACCCAACCAGTGTACCTGAGACCTGGGAAGGAGGGAACAAGCCTAGTAGAGGGCAATAAGGGGCTCCCCTGTTGGATTACTGGACAGCGTGAATTGGGATGGGAGTGAACAAGGCTGGGCAGGACTACAACACCTGTTGGCCTCATGAGAGCTGGATCAGGCTGGGTTAACTCTTCCCTCTGGTGCATGCATAAGTCATAGTGGGTTTGGGTTGGTTGGGCTTTGCCACAGCATCAGCTGGCATATGCTGGCACAGGGGCAAATTCTGTCAAGTAAAACTGCAGAACCACCTGGAGAATACAAGATCCAGGAGTGGGAGTTAGCCAGTAGGGAAACAGTGAGTGTCTCCTTCTTGGGTTGCCACTCTCACTGGTGAACCTGAGAACCAGGACTGGGACAGGCATGGCTAGACAGAGAGTGGCACATGTGTGTGGGCTGGATAGTGGGGCTGGTTAGGTTGAACTAGACTTCAATGCCCATTGATATGTAGGAGAGCTGAATGGGATATGGGACAGACTGGACTAGTCTGCTGTACATACTGGCAAGCTATGGGAACCAGGGCAGGGGGTGGGCCTGCAGGTTGCTCCAACTAGGCTACAGCTCCCACTGGTGTATGTGAATGCCGAGTGTGTGGTGGGCAAGATCGGGTTGGACTGCAACACCCATTGGTTTGTGTAGAAGACAGGGCTAGAGGCAGAACTGACCCAGCAATTGCAGCCATCAGCATGTGTATAAGCTGACTGGGGGACAGACTGTGCCGGACCCTGTATTGGTAAGAACACACAAGAACCAGGTCTGGGATCACCTCAGATGAAGTTTCTATGAGGATCCCTCCAACTCAAGGGGGAAGACAAGGAGGGAAGCCACACCTAGCCTCCTAAAAGCCTCTGCACCCTGGGAGGGACAGCCACACAGCAAACAAAAATGCTTTTAATTGCTGCTGTCTGAAAGTTAGAGGAGGCCACAAAGACAATGTTCTAGTTTTTGCCTTGTTTCAGAGAGTTACATGGTCCTGCACCTTGTGTCAGCTTCACTACCTACTATGAGTCAGCCAAGGATAAACAAAGACTCCAACTTCAGCTGACAATGTTCCCTGTTACTTACACATGGCTGGTGTCATTTATTTATTATACTCCATTGGGCTGCCTTCCTGTGGGCATTTAGATTACGATCTGTAACTTTTTAAAGATGTAAATATTTATTATACTCAACATGCTACCAGGAAATTAACTACTGGGTGAGGTCACTCACAGAAGCTCATGGGTGTTGGAAGGGAGTGAAATTAAAAGACAAGTTTGTTTTGCCATGACCTTGGAGGTACCCATACACACGCAAGCAAACTTCCCAATGGCAGGGAGCAGAGCTGCTTCCCAAAGACGAAAACAAATCCATAGGGAACTCTTTTTGTATTCTAGTAAATCTAGCCCTGACGATTTGCTTCATTTCAATTCATATTCTGTAATAGTTTCCTTTATTTTTCCTGTTTCAACCAAAAGAAGGACAAAGAGAAAGATAAAGCATTTTTTGGTAAGGTTCTAAGATTCTAGATTCCAAGAACACACCACTCTCAGAGTGTGAAGCTCCAAAATCAGGAGCCATGACCAAGAAAAACTGGAAAGAGCATGATGAAAAAAAGGCTGTGTGTCTCCAACTCTGAGTCCCTGCAAGAAACAATTAATTACCAGGCATCCCAGAGAGGAAAGAAGGTATCTAAAAACTCCCAGGTTCCAGTGCATGGGAATAGAGTGAGTGAAACTGGAGACGATCGGCAGTGTTTTCCAGGGAGCAAGGTCCTGGGGGGCATCCCACACAAGCTCGGGGTGCAGCACCCCTGTCAGAACCGGCCGCTGGCTCTGCAGCCAGGGCAGCACAAGTCCCCAGACCCCTCAGCTGAAGCTAAAACTCAGCTTGAGCAGCTCTGCTAGACTCAGGAGGCGCCTGAAAAGGCGTCTCCCTAAAAGAGAACTCCCAGTGCTTAACACAGCAAAAGAGCAATGAACAGGAAAAACATTTGACTTATTTGAAGTACAATCATCCAGAAGTGTTTACCCTTCCTGAAAACAGAAGCAAAAACCTATGAGCCAAAATTAAAAAAACAAAAAACAAAAAAAAAAAAAAAACAAAAAAATGGGGCTGACATTTTGGCATATATCAGGTAAAGCCACTGCCTGCAACACCAGTGTCCCATATAAGCACTGGTTGGAGTCCTAGTTACTCCACTTCTGGTCCAGCTCCCTGCGAATGCACCTGGCAAAACAGCCTAATATGGCCCAAGTGCTAAGGCCCCTGTGCCAACAGCATAGGAGACCCACATGAAGCTCCTGTCTTCTGGCTCCAACCTGGACCAGCCCTGGCCATTGCAGCTATTTGGGGAGTGAACCAGTGGGTGGTTCCGATCTCTGTAACTTTCAAAATAAAGAGTTTTGACCCGAGTTTGACTCCTTTAAAAAAAGTGAAAGGGAAAATAAATGCAACTCGGTTTAATGCGGATTTTTTTTTAAAGATTTTATTATTATTGAAAATCCGGATATACAGAGAGGAGGAGAGGCAGAGAGGAAGATCTTCCATCCGATGTTTCACTCCCCAAGTGAGCCGCATGCGCCAATCCGATGCCGGGACCAGGAACCTCTTCCCGGTCTCCCACGCGGGTGCAGGGTCCCAAAGCCTTGGGCCGTCCTCAACTGCTTTCCCAGGCCACAAGCAGGGAGCTGGATGGGAAGTGGAGCTGCTGGGATTAGAACCAGCGCCCATATGGGATCCCAGGGCTTTCAAGGCGAGGACCTCAGCCCAATGCGGATTTTTAAAAATAAGTATATCCATAGGTTCAAGAAAAAAAACCATGGAAAGATTTGTAGTTGACTGGGTGTTTGAAATGAGGGAGAAGGCCGGGCTCCTCTCGCAGGGATTGGCTGTTGGCCGCGTTGCAGCTCGGCTCCTGTGCAGTAGTGGCTTCAAAGACCAGAGTTTGGCTCGATGTCTCACACCATTCTGCTGGTGCAGCCCCCCCAAGAGGCCGGAAGGCAGAACATATGCGGACTATGAGTCTGTGAACGAGTGCATGGAAGGTGTTCGTAAAATGTATGAGGAACATCTGAAAAGAATGAATCCCAACAGTCCATCAGTCACGTATGATATCAGTCAGTTATTTGATTTTATCGACGACCTGGCAGACCTCGGCTGCCTTGTTAACCGGGCTGACACCCAGACACACCAGCCTTATAACAAAGACTGGATCAAAGAGAAGCTCTGTGTGCTCCTCCGCGGGCAGGCCCAGCAGGCGGGAAAGTAATGGAACTGGCCGCAGTATGGGGCTGGGGACTGGCTTGGAACACAAGTGTGTACAGCTAGCTGTAGTGGGGGTTTTGTATTATAGTAATCCTGTTTCCATTTTGTTACGCCCTAGCCAAGACTGAATGTATTATTACAGGAAGCGTGAGGCTCTTATTCAATCTGCAACCCCCATGGCCTCATTTTTCTTTTTTTACTTAAAACATTTTGATGAGGATTTAGATGGAGATTTTTTTTTGTCAGTTAATATTGGTTCCAGAACTTCAGACTGTTGAGATCTGCTTTTATAACAGTCACTATACTAACCCTTGGAGACAGGATTGGGGGAGGTGGCTCAGTTTAGTTATCTCCTCAAGGCAAACTCTTAGTGGAAAATAAATGTTCTTTAGTTAGAAGAAGAAGAACAAGAAGAAGAAGAAGAAGCAGCAGCAGCAGCAAAGTCCGAAGTTGGAGGAAAATGTGTCTGAAGTCTCTTCGGGCAGATGCTGTATCAGTAATGGGAACAGCGCGGGCTATGCTCTCAGCCTGCCCGGAAGTTGAACTCTGGCTCCATTGTTTTTATTTACTTGGCTGTGTTCAACATTTACCAAATATATTGCCTTGGGCAAGTTATTCAACTTCTCTGAGCATCAGAATCCATAAAGAAATCATTATTTATTGATAAATAATCAATAAAATAGAAGTTGTGATATTGTAATTATAAAACAATCAACACATGGCACTTAGTCAAATGCTTGTCACATAGTAAGCTTTCAGTCCATAGGCCATTCAGTCCTCAGGTGAAGATTTTCACTTTGGAAATAACAGGTTGGTGCATAGCACACACTAATTCTAGTTCACATTCCAAATGGTTGCAGTGTCACAGCCGGGCCAAGCCAAAGCCAGGAGCTTCATCTGGGCCTCACACATGGGTATGGGAGCCCAGGGTTTTGGGTAGTCTCCCACTGCTTTCCCAAGTGCATTATCAGGGAACTGGATTGGAAGTGTAGCAGCCAGGACACAAACCAGTGCCCACATGAGAGGCCAGAGGCATAGCTAACTATGCCACAATGCTGGCCCTCAGAATGGTTTTTTAAAAATATATATACCAAATGTACTTTGCTTCAAAACTACAGACTAGTGTCAGAGATAAAGACTAAGCCAACACACCCTGACACACGGCTTTGAGGTCCAGTCAGCCTTCCATGTCCACCAGTTCTGCAGAAGGGCAGAAATCACACTCCTCAGACGCACGCAGTCAGGCCTCCCTTTAAGGAGCTCCAACAAGCTGGCCTCCCAGCCTCAGGACCTCATCTTTGACTCTGAATAAACTCAAACTTTGAACAGGTCTCTGGCCTAGCAGCCAACATGCCCACCAGGATGCCCAAACCCCACATGGAAGTACCCGAGTTTGACTCCTGATTCAATCACTGCTCCCATATACCCTGAGAGGCAGTGGTGATAGCGCTAGTAGCTTAGTTCCTGCGTCTCACATGGTGGATGGACACTTTCTCCCACCTCTGCCTCATAAGTAGGCAAAGTGTGAGTGTGTGTGTGTGTGTGTGTGTGTGTGTGTGTGTGTTTAACAGTCTTACTTGATTCCAGTCAGCACTAACTACATTTCATTCCATACTTCTCCATGTCACTACCATTTCATTTCTGGAACTACAGTAATGCCCCACAGTTAGATTCACTTCCTTCCAACTCACAGACATTCATTCTACAAGTTTTGAACTGAGGGCTTCTGATGTCTGCAACCACACAATTATTCCATCATCCCTTGGCGAACCACTTTGTCATCACTCTTCTGTCAACTGGCTATCAAAGATGACCAGCTGCCATCAGCTTCATTACCTTTCTCTTTTTCTCCTAAAAGCCTGGTAAAAGGTGCATGTTCACACACTCCTGGGAAGGATCTGGAGTCTGCTGAAGCAATCTGCAACACATAAAATTTTCATTGAGATCTTTTCAATCTAGATGTTGTGAAAAGTTTGAACCCTGACCCTAATCAGTCTGTTTCTTCTACCAGCACAAATATTTTCTGCCCAGGAAGATGCACCATGCATATCCTCACAGGTGTTATGGCCCCTACTGGAAGAATTAAATCCCCCAATCCAGCTGTAGGCTGCTGCCTAAGCTGCCTTGTACCCAGGCAAGTGTTACACTGCTGGGAGAAAAGCAGTCAATAGTTGGCAGGCATTTGGACCCTGGTTAGTGCCAAATTTGTCCTAATTATACCAGTATGCCAGCTTAGTTGCTTATTTTTATCATTATTATTATTATTTTAAGATTTATTTATTTTTATTGCCAAGTCAGATATACAGAGAGGAGGAGGAAAGACAGAGAGGAAGATCTTCCATCTGATGTTTCACTCCCCAAGTAACCGCAATGGCTGGTGTTGTGCCGATCCAAAGCCAGGAACCAGAAGCTCTTCCGGGTCTCCCATGTGGGTGCAGGAACCCAAAGCATTGGGCTGTCCTTCTCAACTACTTTCCCAGGCCACAAGCATGGAGCTGGATGGGAAACGGGGCTGCCGGGATTAGAACCGGTACCCATATGGGATCCTGGGGCATTGAAGGCAAGGACTTTAGCCACTAAGCCACCAGGCCAGGCCCTGTTATTATTATTTTTTAACATATGTGGGGAAGGCAGGAAACGCTGGGCTAGTACATATCACCCTGACCCCAAGATGGGGGGTAGAGCGGCAGCTGCAGATTGCCTGAGGAAGGAGTCTGGGAACATGTTAGAATGAGAGTGGCTGAAGACATGTTTAACAGGGGAGGAATAACTTCTGGGGTCTTCCATGTACTGCGGCCATTGCACTTGCAGGTAGGCAAGGGAGCTGAGATGGAGTGGCTTAGATGGAGAAAGCCAGAGGGCATGTCTGGGTTAAGGCACCCTAACCTACATGGGAGACCTGGACTCGGCTAAGTAGTATTGCTGGTGGCCCACTGGTACATGCAAAAGCTGGGGCTAGGGGCATGCCTGACTGGGCTAGGTCACAGTACCTGTTCACAAGTGTCGGAGCAGGGGGTGGGCCACAGCAGGCTGGACCACAACATCCACCCGAACACAAAAGAACTGAAGCTGGGGGCAGATTCTGCAGGGCATTTGTGGGCTCACCAGCACCCCACTGGTTTACCTGGAAGGCTGGGTATGGTGACAGGCCAAGCCAGGCTGGACCACAAAATTCACGTCACAGGAACCACTGGACATGGGAACCAGGGGTGGGTGGATGCCTGGATGCACTAAGGTGGACTTTGTCAACCAATAGACCTTGGAAAGATTTTTCTCAACCATGAAGCAACAAAACCAACAGCTTCTCAGAACCATCAAAGCCACTCTAGTTAACAGCCTCAGAATACTCTTCCCCACATTGGGGTTTCAAAGCCTTCATCGAAGGACTGTCCCTCTTCCTGGGTGCTGATGTAGTTTGACTGCAAGGAGCAGCCCCTTCCCCTCCTCTCTTGTGGACACAGGAGAAAAAAAAATGAAATATTTGTGCCACCCACCTTCCCCCATACCTGACCCTCCCCATGCGAACTGAAGGCCCACCTGAATGTGCCTCCTTCTCAGTTATGTAAACAATAGTAAAAACAAAACAAAAAAATTTTTAATTAAAAGCTCCAACATACCATCAGCAAAAATTTACATCATTATTGACATAGTATTGAGTAACCAATATGTTAAAAATAAATGCGAGTTCTTAACCACGATACTCTGTGGGCTCTGTCTTCAAAACAGAGAGGGTCTTCCTAAGAAGCCATTGATCTTGACTGGACAATAAGATGCTGGACTCTATGTTTGGTATATGCTTGCAATGAGGGAATCTCAACTGAACTTGAACTGTGGTTATGCAACAAGATGGAGGAATCCACCATGGTGGGAGGGTTTGGGGAGGGGTGGGGAGAACCCAAGTATCTATGTAATTGTGTCACATAATACAATGTAATTACTGAAGTTAAATAATAAATATAGATATAAAAAAAAAAAAAACAGAGAGGGTCTTCCTAAGAAGCCATTGATCTTGACTGGACAATAAGATGCTGGACTCTATGTTTGGTATATGCTTGCAATGAGGGAATCTCAACTGAACTTGAACTGTGGTTATGCAACAAGATGGAGGAATCCACCATGGTGGGAGGGTTTGGGGAGGGGTGGGGAGAATCCCAGTACCTATGAAACTGTGTCACATAATACAATGTAATTAATGAATAAATTTTAAAAAAAGAAAAAAGAAAAAAAAGAGAAAAAAAGGGTAACAAAAAAAATTTTTTTTAAATGTATGTCTCTGTAGGGACCTTTGTAGGAACCACCTGTAGGGAACACGGGCCCCATTTCCTTTAGTACAGGTGGGAGTGTGCTACTGAACAGCAGACATCCCAGGAGTGCTTGTTGGATGACTGCACAGATGTCAGATACCATTTTGAAAGAAAACCTTCAGATACATGAAAAGAACAAGTTGTTCTGATCCAAACTAACCAGGGATGCTGGCCTCAGCAGAATAAAACAAAAACAAATAAACAGAACCAAAACACATTTAAAACCGTGTGTTTTAGAGCAACCCCTGGGGCTTATCTCTCCAGATACAAAGCTGCAGGCTGGAGGCAATACAGACCTTGGACCACTCACGTGTGTGCGTCAGTGAGGATGGGCCTGTCTGTCCTGTTAACTCTGCTCCCATCTTATTCCTAGCCAAAATTTTATACTATTGTTTTGCGAGGGCCGTGCAGTTGGGGTGATGAGCACAGCCGCTCAGCAAGGCTGCGAGGAGTTTCTGGCTGCGTGGAGTATCTGGCTGCGTGACAAGGCCCAGCAGGATGTCTCTAATCACCTCATTACTGCTTCACCCCATCATAGGGACACTTGACCACCTCTCTGATATTTCATGTAATTCTCCAAGGGTGATGTTGCTTTTCTGCAAGTGTGAAATGATTTCTGTAACTGATAAAAGGGTCTTTAGCAGCTTAAGACAATGAGGCATGGCTAAAGGTATACAGTAGGCAAGATTGAGCCTGTTTTGTTCCCATATGTCTTATTATGTGCCCGCTTTTGATCTGGAACATACTCTAAGCTGCATGATGCTCTCCACAAGGTACAAAGAGTTTATTTACTGTGCAGCCTCAGCCTGCTGTTACAACACATAAATGATGCATTTTGGCTTCTCACCACATAAAACAGAAAATACATGGGACATCTTCTTATTTTTTAATTAATTTATTTTTATTGGAAAGTCAAATATACAGAAAGGAGGAAAGAGAAAAAGACCTTCCGTCCGTTGATTCACTCCCCAAGTGACCACAACGGCTGGTGCTGAGCCAATCCAAAACCAGGAGCCTCTTTCAGGTCTCCCACACAGGTGAGGGGTCCCAAGACTTTGGGCCGTCCTCGACTACTTTCCCAGGCCACAAGCAGGGATCTGGATGGGAAGCCGACCAGAACTGGCACCCATATGGGATCCTGGCATGTGCAAGGCGAGGATTCCAGCCAGTAGGCCACCACGCCCGGCCCGAGTGGTCTAAACTGGGCTGAACTCCAGAACCAAGAATTCCTCCACGTGAGGCTCTGGACCTAGATGAACCCTAAGTAGCACAGATTCAGCACCAGTCAACCAATGCCTGTGCAGAAAGTGAGGGGTGACTCTCAAGCTATTTCCTGTTTCAAGAGTTGACTATCAGAATTACCTGTGGAGAAAAACACAATCATGCAGAAAGTTTCTTATAACCAGTACATGAATGGGGACATTGAAGGTTCGGGTTCAGGAGAACAGAGAAGGGCTTGCAGTCTGTGGAAGAGATTATAGAAAGCAATGCTTCTGGTTTGCCGGGTAAATACAAGACGATAGAAAGTCTTTTTGGTTTTTTTTTTAAAGATTTATTTTCTTTTTGTTTGAAATGCAGAATTACAAAGAGAAGCAGAGACAGAGATTTTTCCATTCTCCAAATGCTTGCAACCACTAGGGCTTGGCCAGGTTGAAGGAGCCAAAAGTGCTTTCTGGGTCTTCCATGTGGGTTTAGGAGTGCAAGCATTTGGGGCTTCTGCTGCTGCCCAGTACATTACCAAGAAGGTGGATCAGAAGAGGAGCAGCCAGGACTCAAACAAGCACCCATATAGGATGTCAGTATTGAAAGCAGTGGCTTAGTCCATTTTGCCACAATGCTGGCCCACAAATCCCTTCCTTTTATAACTGTATTTTTTGGTAATAAAAATGAGATCTGTGTAGATGCAGAGGCAAAGTAATGTATTTTGTGAAAGGACTTTAGACTACAGGAACAGAGATTCCCAATAACAAACAGAACACATAGGGAAGAACCAAAAGAAATAAAACTACTAGAATTAGAAAGATATGAAAATCATTATCATGGTGTGGGTATTGTGGCACATCAGGCTAAGCTGCCACATCCCATAAAGAAATGCCAGTGTGAGTCCTGGCTGCTCCATTTCTGATTCAGATTATTGCTAATGCATTCTGGGAGGCAGCAGAAGATGGCTGAAGTACTTAGTTCCCCTGACACCCACATGGGAGACCTGGATAGAATTCCGGGCTCTTGGCTTTGTTCTTGCCCAGCCACAATCACTGTGGGCATCTGAGGAGTGAATCAGAAGAAGAAAATATTCTCTCTTGCTCTTGCTCTGTGTGTGTGTGTGTGTCATTGTGTCTGTCTGTCCTTATAAGTAGATGAAGAATAAACATTTGATGTCCACTCAGAGTTGTGGGGGGAAGGTCTAGAGATCCATGAGTGAGTGTGCATGGACCCCCAGCAGGTGGGCAGGGCCCCAGGTCTCACGCCATACTGTCGGACTCAGGAACCTGTGCATATGCAAGCATGAGGAACTGTGTATTGCTCAGGAAAGGGGTATGGGCATGTATGGAGTAGAGGTCCACGGAGAGAGAACATGACAGGTGAGGAATGACCACTGCACTTGCAAGTAAACGTGGGGGCTGGGACAAGGTGGTTAGGAGGAGGGACACTGAAAGAGTTTTGTGGGTCAGACCAGTACATCTGTCCACATGAAAAGCCTGAACTGGGCATGTTGGACCAACCATCACCTACCAGAGCATACAAAAGCTAAAGTTAGGGCCTGCCTGGCAGGGATCAACCACACCAGCGAGTGTTGGGAAAGGGGGTGGGTCATGTTAGACCAGGCCATGGAACTAATTGGCATGCGAAAAAGACTGGGTCTGATTCTGTGGGAGATATGTGTGCTCACCCCGTAGGACCGTAATACCCACTGATTTGCTCAAGATGTAGGGGTAGTGATTTGGCCAAGCTAGGAATGACCATGGAACTCACTGATACTCATGGAAACTGGGGATGGGAACAGGCTGTAGCACCTGCAGGCACACCCAAGAATTAGGTGTGGAACAGTGTCAGGAGCCGTGCACTATAGCCACACTGAAGCCATTTTGAATATAGACCTATGGGACAGTGGAAACCCCCGGTTGGCTAGATGCTTGGGAAAGAAGTTATGAAACTAATCACACGCTTAGCTTCAATTGTTCCTAGCAACTGTTTCAGAATGTGATTGATGCTGTACTTACCAACATCTTGTTACTGATTACCTACGCTATTGTCAATATGTTGGTTACTATTGTTGATATGATGGCTGCTCAAGAACAATCGGTCTTGAGACCATGGCTTGCGTCCCAGTTTCTCTTTCCCTGAGCCTTAGTTATTGGAGAATACAAAAACCCTCAGTTGAAATCAATAAACTGACAGCTGATCAGACCTACTGTCTTGCTGTCCATTCTTTGTGTCTCTTGTCCCTTCATTCTCTCCTAGGTGGCTGCGACCCCGTTGACTGTCCTGCTGGACAGGACAAATTGGCACCCAACGTGGATGTGTGCAGACCACCGACAGAGAGAACGCCGTGCCATCATTCATGGAGAGGCCTCTCGTGGTGTCGAAAAGGAACACCGGTTGAGCAGTTTCACGGTTGACCCGCCGGAAGTCGAGCTCGTGGGAAATATTCACGGCGCAAATCTTACGGAGCCAAGGTAAGATGGGACAAGCATTATCATAGCATGACCTATTCTTGCAAGGTCTTATAGATTCATTCAAGACACGAGGAATTAGGGTGAAAAAGAAAGACCTCAAAACCTTTTTGGATTTTGTTGGTCTGATTTGTTCCTGGCATCCCCAGGACGGTTCTATTGATGAGAAAACTTGGTGTAGAGTAGGTGATTGTTTTAAAGATTATTATGAGGTTTTTGAGCCTGAGAAAATTCCTGTTATTGCCTTTAATTATTGGACTTTGATTTATGATATCCTAAAGATTGAGTTTCAGCATCCAGATTTACAGATTTTGGCTTCTGAGGGAGAATGATCTCTTAAAGAAAGTCACTCTCGGCTGTCCGCACCTATCCCCTCACCTTCCCCTGGTTCTCGACCATCTTCTGTCATTATAGATATGGAGGCAGAGTCCAGTGCCAAGCCCCTTGATCAATCTGCCCCAGAAACTATACGCTCTCAGACTAATAGTCAATCATGACGACTCTCACCCACCTCCACCTTATGCTTCAGAAGCAGCAGCTCCTTCAGCCCCTGCCTCATTACTAGAAGAGGAACCTGTAATAGAACCCCATAGGAGTGAGGCTTCAGATCTCCCCAAGAAGAGTGTAATATGCTGCCCTGTTATTCAGACCCCTGCACGAGGTGGTGGACACCACACCACGAACATCAACCACTGCAGTTTAAAGATCTAAAAAATATTAAACAAGCAGTGAAAGATTATGGCACTCAGACACCTTTTACCTTTGCCCTTATTGAGTCCTTTTCAGGCATGCATCTCCCACTTCTTTACCCAACCCCTTAGCTGAGAGAGACAGGGTAAGATAAGCCACTTAAGGTTTATTAAAAAAAAAAGAAAGAAAGAAAGAAAAGAAAAAGAAAAAGAAAAGAAAAACATGTTCTGTAACTTGACTTAACAAAAGTAATCTGATATAGAGTGATACAAATCCACTGTTAAATTAACTTAAAGCATGAGATGAACCTATGTGTGCTTGTTTTATAAAATATCTCCAGGTTAAAGTATTTTGAAGAAGAGTCTAGAAATTACAACAGGTTTGAGAGTTATATGTCTCTGTTTCGACATGTTTGGTGTTTGTGCTTATGTTTGTTTTGTCAATATTCTTGGTGTTCTATTATTTTTGTCCGGACAAAACTAAATTTTGTTTTAATATTCTTTCTCCAGTTGTGTCTTTGTCTTGAATTGTTAAGTTGTTGTTCTTGTTCTGAATTGGGTGCGTGTGTGACTGACAGACGAGATGGGACGGACCATGACTTTTTTTCTCCCTCCTGGTAAATAATTTTAGAGAGGTCTAACAAATTTAACAGGACCTGGCCAGACTGGACTCCCCACCTCCACTGGAAAAAAAAATTCGTGTGTAATTTTCTTGCTGTTTGGTCTTCAGCTTATAGTGTTGTCCTGGCACTGATTAAGTCTAACATACAGTATTCAACATGTTCAGTTAAATGCTAAAGGTACTTTTGTTTAACTCATTTAGACCTCTAAATTCTTCAGAGTTTTAAACCAAGTCTCATGACTTTGAGGGTTCTAGTAGGATCCCTGGAACTCTCAAAGATTGAGACAAAATTTAAATAATGTACTTGTCATTTAAAATAATTTGGATTATAATCTCACAATATTACAAAATTATGCTAAATTTATTGCATCATATATGCTGTTAAAATAGAAGAGCATTTATGTTCATTGGTCAAAATGTTTCCTACTCATGAAATTGATCCAGATTGTAAATTACTTGTGTTCTTACTTACAAGGAAATATGTGAAATTTTGCCTTGCAGGAGAACAACGAATTCTTTAAAGATGTATAGTAAAATGGGTCATAATGTGTATATTTTCTGAATGTTAGCCTTTAAAACAATGGAGTTGAAGTCTGATTCTTTGTGAAAAACAGTGTTTTAACTTCTTCTTTAAAGTAATTTTCATCTTATTGATAACCAAACCTGTTAACTAACTTCAGTAAATTCCAAGGTAGTCTCTCAAGACAACAGCTAAATTTAAGTTTTTTCAGCTCTCTTGACTTCAATAAAACAGAAGTTTAGGGGAAGCTCCAGGCCCATCAGCCATAAAACAAGGAAGGGACATGTTTGGAGTCTGCCTTTTGAAGAATTTGGGACTTTGACTTTGTCCCTGTTGTGGTGATTCTTATCTGCCTTCATTTTAAAAGGGAAAAATTTCCAAATCAGCTAGAAGAAGACTGAAAAAACTTCTCTTTCCCAGTTTTGAGGAGGATTTGTGCTAAAATGTGTTTCCATGAATTATGAGAAATGATTGAAAATTGCTTAAAGCCATTGTATTTAAAGTTGGTATCCTTTTATTAAGAAAATGTCTTAAGAAAAGTTGAGGAATGAATCTTGTAAGCTTTACATATAATTGGCTATAATTTTAAAGATACTATTACAACATTGTGTAAGTCTTTAACATTAATATCTAACACATGCTGATGTTAGAATTGATATCTGTATTCAAAAAAAGTTTTTGAAGTGTGTATACATAGCAATGCTAGTAAATACCTAAAAATAAAAATATCTCCAATTTTGAAAGCTGTTAAGAAATTGAAGCATTGAAAAAAAAAATTGAAACATTGAACTTTAGGTAGTCTCTGTTTAATGGGTGGCTTTGTCAATTGTCTATCCAGCTTCAGTAAGCTCTATTCTTGTTCCAACCTTTGAGTTTGTTACAGTTCTTAAACAGCTAAGAGATGATTTTATGCACTAATTCCCATGTTTAAGGTTATATCTCCCTTTTGGTGACTGACTAAGGAAATATACATTTTGCCTTTCAGTTAGATAATCCCTTGTGTTCTGTATATTGTCTTTGTTAAATTCTCATGATTTAAAAGAACTGTGTTTAAGGGTATTTTCTGGTATGTACTTACTTTAAAATGTTTGGGTGATCATTTATAAGTGATAAAAAAAATTTTTTTTGATGTGTTGCTGTTTGAATCAGTCTGACTAAATGAATGGATATTATAATGAGGAATCTTTGATCAGATACTTTAAGAACTCTTGGCATATTTAATAGGTTTAACTCTTCTGGTTCTGGAATTTCTAAATAGGCCCCTGACAGTCTCAAACTCAGAAGAATGTGTTTCAAAGGTTGTATCTTTCTGCTAATGAATTGTGAGACAAATAATTAATTAAATCAAAAAAAAAAATTGGGGGTGAGAGGGGATTGCAGAAAAGACATTGGGAAACCTTGCCAGTGGGGAACCTTGCCAGTGGGGAGCCAGGATGGCTAAGTCTAAAAAGTACAAGAGTGTGTAAAATCCTACAGGTGGTATCACAACGCTAAACATAGATATTTTATTTTCTAGGATTCCAGCAAGCCTATTGTATCCATTAAAGCTAAAGTTTAATTGTAAACTATAGGTATGGTTTATTCAGATTACTAAAAGCAAAATATAACTCTAAAGAATTGGCAACATTAACACACTTAAGAGAATTCTCAAGTAGCTGTTACAAAAGCTGTTTTGTTTTATGTGTTACCCGATATACATGTGCATGTTTATGAATGAGAATTGCTAAGCTAAATCCTTTTTTAAAAATTATGTATAGATGCATAATTAGGCTCTTAGAGAGTCATGTCTGTTACTGTTTTCTTAGGACCTACAAGATCTGTTCAGCTCAATAGTTCTACCCGATTTTAAATGGACTTACTGCTAGCGTACAGTTTCAAGATTGGCCGTGGGAGCCCAAATCCTCATAAGCTAGATGGAAAATATATGGGTATATGTATGCAAGTGTTTAATGATAATTCAGATGTCAGAGAATGTTAAAATGCTCCAACATGGGAAACAGCTCTTACAGCAGACTCATAGACTGTCAATTTTAAGAAGCACTCAGTGGCCTCAGAATCAGCCCAAAAGGCATTCTGATCTGACAGGAGAGCCAGCAAGAGAGCAAGCATATCAGGTGTGGAATGCCAGGACACTGCTGCTAAGAGTGTCCCTCCGTGAAAGAGCTCAGTGGTCCATGCCCCAGTGCAAAGAAGCAACCACCGAGCATGGTTGTGCTCTTCTCTCAATGGAGGAGAGAACTTCCACTTTGTGTGTTGCCAGGTCTAATGGGGTTGTTGTTGATTCAAAAGGCTTCCACAGCCTAAACATTGCATGTCTGGAGCCTCAGGTGATAACTGACATCACATATAACAGTGCTAATTTGTTAAATCCACTAGAGTCACTGTGTACACTGACTTCCCATGCAGGACCATGTATTTAGAGTTATAGTAAAAGTAATAGTACATCTTGCTGCATTTTAGTATAAAGATTTATCATCTCAGTTTCGGTTAGGTCTGAATATTTAACTCTTTTGCTCTAAGAAGTCAGCTTACATTTACCTGTCCTGTGATGGTCTTATAGCCTGATGCTGTATGCTAATCCTTACATTGTTACTGTGCCTTCTGATTGATCTAGCAATTTTATGCAGCTAAAAGAAGGTTCATGTGTTCCATTGAGCTCATTGAATATGTTCCAAAATTTGAGACTTCAAGGAGTTAATTTAGACAGATGTAAATCTAGTCCACAGTCTTAAATTAAAGTTTACTCTGACAAAGATTGAAAGCTAACAATTCTTTTACATCTAAGTTCTGAAGCTCAAGTATTCAAACTGCTAACCGAACTCACAACCTGATAGGCTGGGAGAGTTAACTATGTTATGTCTTGTTATTTAGACTTCAAGAAAGAGAAACCTTTCAAGTGCCAGAATGTACATCGAACACCTAATGACTTCTGCCTTCTATCAGGAACCACTAGATGGATCCCCTACAGCTGCTGTTACCCAACGGCGCCACCCTCTCAGCAGGAAGTAGTTAAGAACAGATGACGGCGTCCCTTTTCCCTAAAAGCAGCTGGGGTCCATTTCTGTGTTTGGAAATGTAGGAGCTAGATGGGATAATGGGCAGTTAGGGTCTCCGGTTCCTGGTAAAACTGTCTTGTGTACATGTAACAATGTTAGTGTTATGAGATTCTTGAATGTTTGTATTTTCAACAATACTTGTACATTGTTAAGTATGTCTTTTTGAATTTCACCAGTCAGCTACTCCCCAATATACCATCATATATGTGTCACTCCAGTAAAAGTCCACAATATTTTGGCCAGAGTGATAAAAATCAATCAATACCTCCAGGGACAATGGTCTAGCACCTTCCTAAATTTCACCAGTTAGCCACCAGTATAATTAAAGTAAATGAGACCCGAGTTCCACTCATGTCAGGAGAAGTTATTCTAAATGGCATTAAACTGGCAGCCTGCATGTTCAAGGAATGGAGCAGGATGATGGCCTTAGAAACCTTGATGGTTGCTGTGCTAGTAGTCGCCATGCTCTTCCTGTACTGCATGCGCAAACAGCAGGCCTGGGAGCAAGTTGTCATTGGACAAGCCATGATGGCACTGGCTGTGGAAAATCCTAGCGCTCAAGTTTGGCTGAGCATGATGTGTTAATAGGTAACCAGAGATGGGTAAGACCTGACAGGACTGGCAATCAATCTAAGACAGAGACCCCGCATGCCCTGGGCGGGACTCCCCAAGTTATAACCCCCCACATCATGCCATGCGGCTCCAGTCTTCTAACCGGTTCATCTAAGATAATGTGGCCGTTTACGGTTGGAGCAGTGTTTCCCAACAGGGCTGTCATTTATGGCAGCGTTGCCGGGGAATACATGCTCCAGCTATGAATTGTTATATGGCCCCTTTTCTAGTAAGCATGTAGCCAATGACGGGCACCTTTCTGATACCCCGCCAACCTAAGACAGGGAGCCCTGGATGACTGGCAGGGCTGCCCAGAGACAGGTAAGAGCTGAGGGTCCCTCAGAATGAACCTAAGACAGGCAGCGCTTATCTTGCTTCACGAACCTTTCTCTTTTTGCCACTTTCATTGATATATAGAAAAAAGGGGGAGATGTCAGGAGCCGTGCACTATAGCCACACTGAAGCCATTTTGAATATAGACCTATGGGACAGTGGAAACCCCCGGTTGGCTAGATGCTTGGGAAAGAAGTTATGAAACTAATCACACGCTTAGCTTCAATTGTTCCTAGCAACTGTTTCAGAATGTGATTGATGCTGTACTTACCAACATCTTGTTACTGATTACCTACGCTATTGTCGATATGTTGGTTACTATTGTTGATATGGTGGCTGCTCAAGAACAATCGGTCTTGAGACCATGGCTTGCGTCCCAGTTTCTCTTTCCCTGAGCCTTAGTTATTGGAGAATACAAAAACCCTCAGTTGAAATCAATAAACTGACAGCTTGATCAGACCTACTGTCTTGCTGTCCATTCTTTGTGTCTCTTGTCCCTTCATTCTCTCCTAGGTGGCTGCGACCCCATTGACTGTCCTGCTGGACAGGACAGAACAGACCCAGGCACAACATCCAACCAGTACACACAAAGACTGAGAGTGGGAGATGAACTATGCCAGATAGTGAGGGGCCTAGATCCACTGGCATGCATGAGGCCCAGATCTGGGAGTGGGCCTAACAGGTGAGCTTGGAGAATTCCCCTGATACTGATGTAGTCTGGCAGCTGGGGAAAACCTCCTCCCGCTGCTTAACTTGCCCCCACCTCCCATACAGAAGAAACGGAAGAAAAGGAAAATTGGAGGCATCTGTCTCGCCTACTTTCCCTTATGCCTTGACCCTCTCCACCCTATTTGGTGGTCCTCATGGGGCTGCAATCTTGTCAACTATGTAAACAACATCAAAAATAAGTAATACAAAATAAAATAAAAATGAAATGTAAAAGTGAGTTTAGTCTGCCATGCAGGACACCCATATCCCGTATGGGAGTGCCAATTCAAGTTCCAGCTACTGTGTTTTGGATCCAGCCTCATGCTAATGCACCTGAGAACGCAAAAGATGATGGCCCGAGGACCTGGGTCCCTTCCGCCGATGTGAAACCCCTGACGGAACTGCAGGCTCCAGGGCTGAGCACCGTCCAGCTGCAACCGTTACGTACAAGAGATCAATTTCTATCTGCCCCACCCAAACTGTTTCTTCCTCTCTCTGTCAATCTATCTTTCAAATAATCTTTTTTAAAAGCTTACATTTTTTAAATGATTTAGTTTATGTTTATTGGAAAGTCAAATATACAGAGAGGAGGAGAGACTCAGACAAAGATCTTCCTCCCCATGTGGCCACAATAGCCAGAGCTGAACCGATCCAAAGCCAGGAGCCTCTTCTGTGTCTCCCACACATGCACAGAGTCCCAAGGCTTTGGACCGTCCTCGACTGTTATCCCAGACCACAAGCAGGGAACTAGATGAGAAGCGGGGCTGACGGGATTAGAACCAGCACTCATATGGAATCCTGGCGTGTGCAAGGCAAGGACTCCAGCTGCTAGGCTACTGCACTGGACCCTAAAGCTTACATTTTTAAAAAAACAAATGCTCTTTTAAGATAAATGATTTACTTTAAATGTTTTTACAATTCAGACTGTATTAGCTCTTACACTGGAATTTTTCTAGTTAGAGGCAACAAAGCTTCCAAAACAGATTTAGCACTTGTGTTCATGAGATATTGGCCTGTACTTTTGTTTTTACTAAATTCATTTATTTTATTTTTTATGATACAGAGAGTCCAGCATCCTATTATCAACACACAGTCAATAATTTCATTAGGAGCTCATCTTTGATTTGGAAGTAGAGATGCATGGGGCATTGTAACTTCACATTTGGATAGGATAGTCTCTATTACATAGTTACTATGCATCCCCTTAAATGAAAAGTCATAAAACAAAACCAACAACAAAAAGGAAGAAAATTAACAACATGAAGCTAAATAACATGCTACTGAATGACCAGAAAAAATGGAAAAAATATTTTAAAAAGCCTTCTTGAAACAAATGATGCAACCGTGTGACCTATGAGTTAATGAGGAAATTAATAAGAACTTTTTTTGAATGAATGAAGATAAAACCAAAATATCAAACCCCCAAGATGTAGCAAAAACAATATTGAAAGGGATATTGGTCTTGTATTTTGCATGAAGTTTGCCTCATATCAGAGAGAACATAGGGTACTTTTTTCTTTGGGCTTGGCTTATTTTGCTACACTTGATGTTCTCTGTTGGATCCATGTGGTTACAAGTGGTAGCATTTCATTCTTTTTAATGGCTGAGCAGTATTCCATAGAGTAGATGTACCTCAGTTTCTTTATCCATTCCTTTTTCAATGGGCGTCTAGGTTGTTTCCATGTCTTGGCTATTGCAGATTGTGCTGCTGTAAATGTGAGATTACAGGTCACTTTTTCATGTGCAGATTTTCTTTCCTTTGAATATATTTCCAGAAGTAGAATAGCTGGGTCATACAGTTTTCTTAGCACTCTCCATACTGACTTCCACAGTGGTTATATTAGCCTACACTCTCACCAACAGTGAGGGAGGCATCTTTCTCTCTACTTCCACATCAGCAGGTGTTGTTAGTAGAGTTCTCAATGTAGGCCAATCTCACTGGAGTTAGGTGGATCCTCAATGTGGCTTTCGTTTGTATTTCCCTGATAGCTAGGGAGCTTGAGCATTGTTTCACATGTCTATTAGTCATTTGAATTTACTCTTTTGAAAAATGTCTGTTAATTTCCCTCACCCATTTCCTCACAGGGTTGTTTGTTTTGCTGTCCCTGGGTTTCTAAAGCTCTTTGTAAATCCTGGATATTAATCCTCTATTTGTTGTGTAGTGTGCCAAGATTTTCTCCCATTCTATTGGTTGCTTCTTTGTTGATCATCACTTTGCTGTACTGAAGTTTCTTAGTTTAACGTAGTCTCATTTGTTTATTTTGTTTTTGGCTGCCTGTGCTTTTGATGACTTTTCAAAGAAGGCTAAAGACTTCAATACCTGTGTCATGTATGCTTTTTATGTTTTCCTCTAATAATTGGTGCTTTCTGGGTGCAGCTTTAACCCCTTAATCCATTTAGAGCTGATTTTTTTGTTGCTTTTTCTTAAATTTTACTTCTTTATTATTACCATTTTATGATACAATTCCACAGGTCCTAGGATTTCCCTTACCCTCTTCCTATGTATCCCCCCTCCACTGAGTTCCCCTCTATTATTACTATAGTATAATTCTCCATAAACATTAATATGGCCATCATTGTGGGCATGGACAATAGTTGAGAGTCCAGCATCGTATTGTCAAGCTACAGTTAACAGTTTCATTGGGAGTCCATCTTTGATTTGCGTGCAGATATGCATACTGCATTGTATCCTCACACCTGGATATGATAGTCTCCATTACACAGCTACTACATCCCCTTCAATAAAAAGTCACAACAAAATCAACAACAGGAAGAAAAAAAGAAATTTGCAATGCCAAGTTAAATAGCATGCTACTGAATGACTACTGTGTTGCTGAAAAAATGAAAAAGAAAATTGAGAACCTTCTTGAAGGAAATTATGCTACTCTATGATTTATGAGTCAGTGAAGAATTTAATGAGGGCTCGGCACAGTGGCCTAACGGCTAAAGTCCTCACTTTGAATGTGCCAGGATCCCATATGGGTACCAGTTCTAATCCCTGTGGCCCCACTTCCCATCCACTTCCCTGCTTGTGGCCTGTGAAGGCAATAGAGGACGGCCCAAAGCCTTGGGGCTTGCACTGGTATGGGAGACCTGGAAGAGGCTCCTTGCTTCGGATTGTCTCAGCTCCAGCCGTTGCGGCTGCCTGGGAAATGAATCATCAGATGGAAGATCTTCCTTTCTGTATATTTGACTTTCCAATAAAAATAAATAAATAAATCTTTTAAATAATAATTTGGTGGGAAAGATAGTGTCTTTGAAGAGATGAAACTAAAACCAAAAACATCAAAATCCGTGAGATGTAGTTTCCGCTGATCTTTGTTGGTGACATGTGTCTCCTCTAGGCAACAAATAGATGGGTTTTGTTTTTTCAATCCAGTCTGCTAATCTGTGATGTTTGATCGATATGTTTAAGTCATTTACATTCAGGGTTAATATGAATTGAGTGCTAATTTGGTCCTGTCATTTTAGCAATGGGTTGTTCATTGATTTAGTCTTCCGTTGTTATTTTACTGGGATGTTCTTCACATTTGCCTTTGGTTTTGGTCGGTGCTATTCCTCTTCTCTGTCAAGAGAATATCTTTAAGTGTCATTTGTAGGGCAGGTTTGCAAGAGGCAAATTCTTTTAACTTTTCTTTACTGTGGAAGAATTTTATTTCATTTTCAAAGACAAAGGAAAGCTTTGCTGGGCATGTTATCCTGGGCCAACATTTCCTCACTTTTAGAATCTGGGATATGTCGCTCCATTCTCTTCTGGCCTGTGGAGTTTCCTGAGAGAAGTCTCCTGTGAGTCTGATTGCCATTCCCCTATATGCCAATTGATTTTTTTTTCATGTGCACATTTAATAATCTTTTCTTTATGTTCAATTGAAGAGAGTTTGAGTATCACGTGTTGTGATGAAGATCACTTTTGGTCAACCCTATTGGGAGTTCTGTGCCCCTCATGGATGTTGTTTCCTAATTCTTTCTCCAGATTAGGGAAACTTTCCCTTGTTTTCATTAAATGCATTTTCAAACCCAGCTTCTCATTCTGCACCTTCGGGGACTCCCATAGCTCTTTTATTTGGCCTTTTAATAGTGTTTTTCAATTCTTGAATACTTTTTTAAGCTTGACCCAGCTCTGCTTCCAGTTTTTTGTTTGTTTCCCCTACTGACAGGAAATCTCTTGCAATTCTGAGATTCTTTCTTCTGCCTCCTTCATTCTATTTTGGATACTTTCCACTGTACTTTTAATTTGCCCCACTGTATTCTTCCTTTCTGATATATCAGCTTTCATTTGATTCATTTCGTGTGTGACATATTCCTTAAATTCCTTGAACACCTGTTTTATGTGCTTTTCATTGTTGATAAGAACCTCCATACTTGAACTATGATTAAGCAACAAGGTGGAGGAACCCACCATGTGGGAAGGGTGTGGGGAGGGGTGGGGAGAATCCCAGTTCCTACGAAATTACAACACAATGTAATTAATGAATAAATTTAATAAAAAAAAAAAGAACCTTCATAACAAGTGACTTGAATTCTGTGTCTTGATGTCTTCCTCAGTTAACTCTGAGGTTGGCAAAGGTTTTTGTCCCTTTGCAGGGAACTCTTCAGTAATATTCATTGTACCATTGTCTCTTATTTTGCTCTTGATCATTGTACTTCTGGTTATCAGATTCTTCTCCTACGGCCAAGTTTCTAAGCTCTGTCACCCATAGGTCTACAATTTGATTTTACTTACTGCAATTGGTACACGGTTCTTTATTTGCAGTCACTTGTGCCACTCCCTCCAGTGAGTTCCAGGTCTGGGTTTTTATATTAGACTTCCACCATGGTCTCCATAGCCTCAGTTCTTGGCTCAGCAACTCTACCTCCTACTATCCTGTGCTGTTGTTGCACCATTGTCTGTACAACCTTTCTCCCACTTTTGATTCAAGCAATTCCCAGGATTATGGAGACACCAGGTACCCTATATTACTCATTGCTGGTGGTATTGATCTTGCTGGAACCTGTTAGTTATTAGGTCTGAGGGCCTCTTTTTATCCATAAAATGCCAAAGTCAGTATTATTTTCCCTGTGGGACCAGTATAATGCATTGAACTCAATGAGTTTGCTCCCAGCTCAGTGCATGTGCAACTAACTGCTGTCTCTCTAGTCTTAATGCCTTTGCCACACTGATGTGCCACTACTAGGTCTGAGGACTATCCAGATCTACCTTGGGTGGAACTTGTAGGATGCCACATTGTTACAGTTCACGAGCCAGAGATGAGTTCACTCCCAGCTCAGTGCATGTGCAGTACTGTCTTATATCCTTTGCATCCTTAACCAAAATAGCGGCTGATACAGCTCTAGGGGGTGGACTGGGCTGGGAAATCCCCCATGTTCCCGCACTGTCCATCTGGGACCTGCTGCTCTGTCTCTGCTCCTGGTCAAATCATGCAAGCCAGCAGGACATGCATTTCTTTGGGTTTACGTCCTTAGTTCTAGTGAATTCCCCTTCCCGCCTTTGCTGGTGGAGTTCCGGCTACTGGTGCAATTCAGATCACCACTCGCTGAATGCCACTGGGGAATCAGTCACTGCAACACCACACTGTTGTGTTCACTGCTTTCCTGTGTCTGTCAGTCTCCAGGTGCCCCTCGTCATTCTGTCCCCTCCTATATCCTAGAATGTTCCCTCTCTACTTCACACTGGCTAATGTTTTAATGTTCTCCATCTGTTTAATCATGTCCTTACCCTATCCCACCATCTTGAGTCTCTTAGAGCTGATTTTTTAAAATTATTTATTATTTAACTTCATTAATTACATTGTATTATGTGACACAGTTACATAGATACTTGGGTTCTCCCACCCCTCCCCAAACCCTCCCACCATGGTGGATTCCTCCACCTTGTTGCATAACCACACTTAGAGCTGATTTTTGTGTAAGGTGACAGGTGAGTTCTTGTTTCTTACCTCTGCAGGCTGTTATCCAGTTGTCCCAACAACATTTGCTAAAGAGATCAGGTGTTTCCCGGGATTATTTTCAGTTCTCTTGTCAAAGATTAGTTGGCTATATGTGTGTGGGCTCCTTCTGAGGTTTCTTTTCTGTTCCATCGATCTTTTCTGTTTCAGACTGTTTTGACTAGCACTGTCCCATAATGTGTCTTGAGGTCTCAAACTGTGATTTTTCCAGCTTGGTTTTTATTTTTCAAGATAGCTGTGGCTATTCGTGGTCTCCTGTGTTTCCAGATGAACTTTCGTATCATCTTTTCTATTTCTGAAAGGAATGTGTTTGCGATTTTGTTTGGGATCCCATTAAATCTGTATATTTCTTGGGGTGCTATGGTCATTTTGATGATGTTGGTCCTGCCAATCCAGAAACATGGTATATTTCTCCATCTTTTAATATCTTCTCCTATTTCTTTTTTAATGTTTTGTAATTTTCATCATAGAGGTTATGTTTAAGTCAAGGTATTTCAGATTTACCTTTATTATTTTAAAAGAGGCTATACTTACAATTTCTTCCTCAGCTATGGAGTTATTTGTGTACACTAGGGCCATAGATTCATGTTTGCATCCTGCTACACTGCCAAACTCTTATTAGTCTCAGTAGTTTCTTTATCGAGTCTTTTGGCTCTCCTATGTAGAGAACCATGCTGTTTGTGAACAGGGATAATTTTAATTTCCTCATTTCTGATTTTAATTCCTTTAATTTCTTTTTCTTGTCTAAAGCCCTAGTGAAGACTTCCAATACTATGTTGAATAGCAGTGGTGAAAGTGGACATCCTTGCCTATTTCCAGATCTTAGTGGAAAAGCGTCTAGTCTCTCCCCGTTTAGCATGAGTTGGGTTTTTCATATACTGCTTTGATTGTGTTGTGAGATATTCCTTCTATGCTTATCTTGTTTAGGGTTTTTAGCATGAAGTAGTGCTGGATTTTGTCAAATTCCTTCTCTGCGTCTACTGAGATGATCATATGGCTTTTATTCTTCAATTTGTAGATGTGTATTACATGCATTGATTTGTTATGTTAAACCACCTCTATTCTTTTGTAAGATTTATTTATTTTTATTTTTATTGGAAAATAAGATTTGCAAATAGAAGGAGAGACAGAAAGATCTTCAGTCTGCTGGTTCACGCCCCAAATGGCCATTATTGAGCCAATCTGAAGGCAGGAGCCAGGAACTTCTTCTGGGTCTCCCACATGGCCCACATGACCCAATGGCCCAAGCCTCTGGGCCGTCCTCTACTGTTTTCCCAGGCCACAGGCAGGGAGCTGGATGGGAAGTGGAGCAGTCAGGACATAAACTGGCTCCCATATGGGATCCTGGTGCATGCAAAGCAAGGATTTATCCACTTGGCTACTGCACTGAGCCCCTTTTCTTGTAGCATCCTTGAATGACTTTGGCCCAGAGTACTTCTGGCCTCATAAAATGTATTTCTGGCCTCATAAAATGCATTTTTCTCATACTCACCCAAGTGTTAGATGTGCTTTCCAGCCACTGACTTGTTTTCTGAACAATTGCTCTTAGTGGCTATGGGATGCCCTGGCTGTTTGAGTGCAGTTGCTGTTACTGCACTTTTCATGCAGGGAAAAACCACCAACCCAGCCTTAGGCCAGCCCCTTGAATTTCAAATTTCACATCAGGTACAAGGTATTGGAGAGATTAAAGAGCACCAGTGGCTAACAGGAAGACATCTTACTAAATACCAGGCTTTGCTTTTAGGTGTACCTGAGACAACTTTCAAGGTATGTTACGTCCTCAATCCAAACACTTTGCTGCAATTAAAAGGTACTAAAAAGCTAGTTCATTCTGTTTAGACACCATAGAACAGTTCTACTCCAGCAAATGAATCTCTGGAAAACCTGGGTCATGAATGGTTCACTGATGGCATAGTTTCTTAAAGGAAGGCAAGATATGGGGGCCAGCACCATGTAGCAGGTCAAACCTCTGACTTAGAGCCAGCATCCCATATGGGTGCACGTTCCAGTCCTGACTACAGTCCTGCTCCACTTCTCATCCAGCTCCCTGCTAATATCCTGGAAAATCAACACAAGGTGGCCTGAGTGCACAGGCCCCTATACCCACATGGGACACACAAATGGACTTCTAAGATCCTGCCTTGGGCCTGGCTCAGCCCCAGCTATTGTGGCAATCTGGAGAGTTATCTCAGGAATGAGCCAGTGGATCTCCTCTCTCTCTCTCTCTCTCTCTCTCTCTCCCTCCCTCCCTCTTCCCTCTTCCCACACATACCCTATCTCTCTGTGTGTGTCTCTGTAACTCAGACTTTCAAATAAACAAATCTTTAAAAAAAATCTGGGAAAGGCCAAAAAGTCAGCATTCACACAAACCCCAAGTCTGTTTTCCTTGTGCTATATGCACACGCAGTAATTTGGAAACTGGAACCAACAATGCAACATTCTGCCATTAAACGTGAACTGGAAATCTTAGCACTGCTCCAGGCAGTTGTGCAGCCTCTGAAAGCAGCTGTTATCCATTATCAAAGACACCACAAAGAAATAGTCACATCATCAGAGGAAGAATACTGATGGACAGTACAGCAAAAAGCAAAGGCAGCTGCCACTCAAAGGGTTCTAGAAATGATTCTGCTATCCTAGCCTCTGCTGGAAATCCCTGCTATACCAGACCGAGGATCGATTGGGCCCAGCAGGGAGGTTATGCTGGACAGTTCAATCTTTGTAAACTTCGAATCATAAGAGCAAGCACCCAGTGGTGTCTCAATAAAAATACCACACACAAAAAATAAATAAATAAATAAAAGGAAAGAGAAATACCTGACTCTACCCATCTGGGGAGAGTGACCTGAATGTAGATAGTCTCTTATGTCTTTGGAGGGAAAGGACAATAATGGTTTTAAGGGAAGCAACTAGATCCCATTTCCCTGCCTATGAAGCCGTGGTGGCCACACCCAGCCATCTCCCTTCCTCACTGCTGTACAAAGCAGAGAAACCTGCCCTGGTGAGGATTGGAAGACTGACTTACTAACACGGCCATAGCCAATGGTCACAGACACTTACCTTCATGGATGCTCTCGTGTGATGGATAGAGGCCTTTCCAACCCAAACAGACAAACTGCAAGAAATATCCAGATCGCCGTTAAAAGTAGTAATCCCATAAGTTCCTTCCAAAGTGATAGAGGTTGCTTTCTGTCTCTAGAGTAACTCAGCAGAAAGTCCCTGCCCTGGGAATTTCCATATGATCTCCATACTTCTTGAAAGCCTCAATATTCAGACAAGATTAAAAAGGCCAACCACAATCGTAAAAGGACTTGAGCCAAACTTCCCACCTAGCGTGCAGATGGCACCCACACCTATCTTACAGCTTAGCCTTTTGAGGTGTTAAGGCTCTTTCTCACCTCTGGTATCCTCTTTGATTCATACATATAGAATCACATATGGCAAACAATCAGTTTAGGTCAGGTGCAGGAGGCTCTGACAGGTCATGGCAGCAAGACGATCCTTGTGGTAGATTCCAAAAATCACGACCAACCAACCTCTCGAAGAGATCTAGATCTAGATCCCACTCCAACTAATTACTGAGTAAATGGATTGGTACTCCCGTGAAGTTAGATTACAGGGATTCTCTAGCTGTGTATATCTGTCGAAAAGTAAACCTCTACTAAGTTTTTCAATAGGAAATAAATTGGAATACCTGCAGGAAGCTATTTTAAGAGACCTTCTCTATTGCCATGGGAAACTGAGCCCAGATCACTGTCCAGGCTCTGTTGCAACCTTGTGATACTGTGGATTTCATTGCTGAAGTGACCATGGACAACCAACTAGTCCTAAAACATCTACTGGCAGGAAAAGGTGGAATATGTGCAGCAATAATGAAACCCGTCACACAGGACAAGAGTGTGCTCACAGGACAACATACCAAGGTTTATAAGCAAGCCAAGCTGTTCTATGACTGTGTTAAGGGAAGCCTGTCAACTTCACCATGTGGGAGGCAACAGGAAGCTCTCTCCCTGATGTGATTCTTCAGCTGTAGTCTTCAATACTCATGTTTGTCTTTTCCAGAATCCAACAGTTACATGACTGAAACCATGGCCACTGTCAACAAGTGACAGCAGACCTCCAACTCCTCAAAGAAGTCTCTAGATACTTCAGCTAGTGATTTTTATTATTTGGCTAGACAGGAACAATGCCCTGACACAGCATGAAGAAGTTACTGAACATAGATCTTCTTTCTTCAACCTGCCATTAGGATCAAGTGATGACAATGATGGACATATGACTGAGTATGAAGAACTATATGTTAGTAATGATATAGAGGAACTAGATGGGGGAGGGAATTGGGGAGGGGATAAGGAAACATGGAACTGTATCATAAAATGATGGCAAAGATAATACAATGTAAAAAAAAAATCAAGTGATGAGCATCTCTGAGGGAGGAATGCTACGGGAACATAGCTACTTAGAAGCAGACGTTAGTGATTAACATCCATCTAGGGGATTACATTTTCCACAGCCATGGCTGGTCTGCCCCAGGACAGCTGCAGGCAACACATATGACAGCCTGGCTCAGCCTACGTGACGGGTCCCCATGCACAAGCCAGGCCTCCCTTCCCTTTCTGTACATGGTAGAGGCTCAGCTCCCATGCACCAGGAGGCACCCTTCCCTTTCTAAGTAACAGACACTACAAGTTACAAACTTGTAACCAGCTCTCACTGGAAATATCCACCAGGGCTGCAGGATGTGTCCCCTTCCTAGATCTTGATATCACTAGCATGTCATTATATATGGGCAGCGCTCAATCTCCACCCACATCTCTGCCCCTTGTGAATAGTTACTAACTCCACTCCAGATGTAAGCCCCAGTGCCTCCAGAGGGAGAAGGGATAGGCCTAACCTCCTTGACTGGCCTCTGTTTCCTTTGTGGAGGACTTTGCCTTAATGGATATTATTTTTTGGTTGTTGCTGGACGATTTCCCTTGGAGATGCATTCTTCTTTATGGCCCTTTTGTATTAGTGGCTGTTCTGTTCGTGCATGACTGGTTTTTTGAGCTTGCACTTTCATTTTGTTACAAGTAAACTCTGCTGTTATGTACATTTCCAAGCTTCCCTTTTTGAATTCTCACATACATGGAGGTAAAAACCTGCAGTAAGCTGAGTCTGGAGGCCCCTAGTCCCACAGCACTGCGTGAAGACCTGGTTGAGCTCTGGCTCCTTGCTTCAGCCTGGCCCAGCCAGTATGTGGGAAATGAACTAGCAGATGGAAATTTTTTTTGCTTTTGATTTTTTCTTGTTAAAAATTTTTTAAGAATATATTTTATTTAAAAGTGTAGAGTTACAGAAAAAAGGAGAGCGAGAAGGTGAGACACACAGAGATCTTCTGTCTGCTGGTTCACTCCCCAAATGGCCACAATGACCAAGGCTGGACCAGTCCAAAGCCAGGATCCAGGAGCTTCTTCTGAGATGCTCATGTAGGTGCAGGGACCCAAGCTCTTAAACCACACTTTGCTGCTTTTCCCAGGCCATTAGCAGGGAGCTGGATCAGAAGCAGATCATCCAGGATTTGAACTGACTCCCATATGGGGGTCTTAGCATCACCAGCTGTGGCTTCAGCCAGTATGCCACAATACCAGCCCCAGGAGTTTTCTCTCTGTGTCCTTCTAAAACATAAAAAGTGATTTTTCATAAATTAAGCACTGCAACAATCCCTCCGATATGAGTGAACAGGAAGTACTTCCAAAGTGAAAGTGTATCCACTTTGATTTACATTGGAGGTGGGCACTGTGGCACAGTAGGCTGAGCCACTTTCTGGATTATCTGCTTCCCCTTCAGAGCATCTGGTTTGAGTACCAGCTACTTTGAGCTTCCAATCCTGCTAATGGTCCTGAGAGGGAGCAAATAATACTCCAAGCGCTTGGGTTCCTGTCATCCAGGTGGGAGACACATGTGCAATTCCTGCTCACAGCTTCAACTTCCCCTGGATCTCCTGTTGCAGGCACTGGAGGAGCGAGCCAGCAGATGGAAGGTCTCTTTCCTTCTCTGTCATTCTGCCTCTTAGATAAATAAATAAATAAATAAATAAATCTCTTTTTTTTTTTTACCAAAAAAAAAAGTACAATGCCAGAAAAAAATGTGCAATAAGACAGCAGATAACTAGAATATTCCAGACAAGGGAAGAAAGTGTGCAAAAAGATGCAAAGCAAAGAGAAAACAGTTTTCATAGAAAAAGAAATAGCCAGTCACACGGAAAGAACAGAAATGTAATGGAAGACAGAAACAGCATTGTGAGTTACGAAGTCTTCTCCGACTAGTTGAGAATGCAAAGTCTGTGTGTGTGTGGGAGCACCGGAAACCATCCTGTGTGTGCCTACAGGAGGCTCTTCTTACTATGGCTACTTTCCTTACACCTGTGTGACAATCAGTCCTTAAGTGTAAGCTTGCAGGGGGACTCCTCAAAGGTGCTCTGCTCAGGTCTCTTCTCCACAGCCCTGCGCTCCCCAGATGCCATGCCAGCTCCGGCTGCTCAGCTCAGAGGCATCGACCCCCACTGCCCCGCCTGGCTTCCCCTCTGGCTGCTGGGACCTACAAACTGTCTTTGACCTGTAAGCTTGAGCAATCACAGGGCTCTCCCTCTCACATTGCCTTCTGTGTAGCAGCAGAAAATCAATTGCATATCTTGTCCATGGTTTTTATTGTTTCAGGCGGGAGATAAATCTTATCCCAGTTACTCCATCTTGGCTTGAAGAGACATTTTAGTTTGTTTTTTCCCCACAAATTTATAAACTCATGCTCTCAAAAGAGGAATGCAATTATACGAAAAGCAGAAAGAAGGACTAAGTGTTAGCATTAGCTTCTCTGGCTCAATTTGCAAGAGTCAAATTTTTAAAGAAACCCTAGAAAATTCCTTTTTCTGGTTTACCGGCTGCCTTTTACTACAAGGTAGAATAGGAATCTGACATTATGGCGTCCAAACTGGGGGGCCACCCAGGAGACAGTAGAGAGTGGTTACTGAATAACCAACTAACACTCTCAGCCCATTACCTTATGGAGTCACTGTAAGTATTCATTAAATATTCCTATTCATAATAAAGATAATACATGAATAAATGCAACTGATTTTATTATTTTTTTTTAACTTACTGGTTTGTTTGCTTGTTTGAAAGACAAACTGAGACCTTCCATCCATTGGCTCTCTCCCCAAATGGCTACAGCAGCCAGGGCTGTGCCAAGAGCCAAGAGCCAGGAATTCCATCCAGGTTTCACATATGACTGGCAGGGATCCAAGGACTCCAGCCATCATCTATTATTTCCCAGCAGATTAGCAGAGATCTGTATCAGAAGCAGAACAGGCAGGACTCCAATCAGCATTCCAATAGATGACAGAGGCAACCCCAATGATAGCTTACCCACAACACTCACCCCTCCAATTAATTTTAATCCCTTTTGAAATCCACTAGGCCTTCCCCGCCCCCAGCTGTAGGCAACTGTCTAGGCTGTAGACAAGTGTTGGACTGCTGGGAGAGAAGCAGCTAATAGCTGGCGGACATTCTGGAGCTGGTTAATTTCAAATTTGTGTTAACTATATGGGTGTGCCAGCATAATTATCTATTTTATTCTTCTTTTGTTTTAAAGATATGGGGGGGGGGGCAGGGAGGCAGATGCCTGTACACCAGCAGACAAGGGTCTGGGGACTCGCACCCATGTGAACAGGACCCCAGAACAGCACAACACACTGCTGGAGGACTGGGTGTGGGGATCTGAGCGCTTGTGGGCATGGAGGGTTGTGGAATGCTCAGAGAAGGGGGTCTGGGATGTGTGGGAGAGAGGACTGCTGAAGGAGAAAGTGACAGGTAGGGGGTAACTTTTGGGGGACTTCTACCAACCAAGCTACTGCACTTGCAAGTACACAAAGGGCCTGAGATGGGGTGATTTGGAGGAAGGAAACCAGAGGAATTTTCAAGGCCAAATGAACACATCTGCCTATATGGGAGATCTGAGCTGGGCTAGCAGGTATCCACCACCATTTAGCACATGAAAGCCATGGAGCGGGCCATGCCTGGCAGGGCTCAACCACAGTACCCACCAGTGCGTGTCAGGACAGGGGGTGGACCATGCCAGGCTGGGCCATGACACTAACTAGCATGTGAGAAACCTGGGTCTGAGAGTAGATTCTGTGGGATTCACCCTGTGGGAATGCCATAGCTGTTTGCTAGAGGGCTTAAAGTGATGACAATCCAAGTGAGACATGACCATGGAAATCACCAACACTCATGGGTACTGGGGTTGGGAACAGGCTGCAGCATCCACAGGCACACCCCAAAATTGGGCGGGGTGGGCGGGACCAACATCCATCATCACACAGAAAGGCCAACTGTTGGGTAAGAAGAGCCTAACATCTAGGGCCCGGCGGCATGGCCTAGCGGCTAAAGTCCTTCCCTTGAACACCCCAGGATCCCATATGGGCGCCGGTTCTAATCCCGACATGTTCACTTCCCATCCAGCTCCCTGCTTGTGGCCTGGGAAAGCAGTCAAGGACGGCCCAAAGCTTTGGGCCCCTGCACCCGCGTGGGAGACCCGGAGGAGGTTCCTGGTTCCCGGCTTCAGATCGGCGCAGCACTGGCCGTTGCAGCTCACTTGGGGAGTGAATCATCGTACGGAAGATCTTCCTCTCTGTCTCTCCTCCTCTCTGTATATCTGACTTTGTAATAAAAAATAAATAAATTTTTTAGAAAAAATAAAAAAGAAGAAAAAAAGAGAAAAAGAAACCAACTCTGAAATGGAATTGGATCACTCCACACCTGGATGGCAACAAAACCCATCCCCCGTGACAGGTGCAAGATTGAAAGTCCAAGACTGTGGCCGGGGCAGGGGGTGGGGGGGGACCGCTCATGTTTTCACTTGTAGTGAACCGGGTGGTATAAGGTTGAAGGCGATACATAAAAATTTTTTTTCATTTGAAAGTAAGGACAAAAAGAAAGCTCCCCATTTACTGATTCACTCCACAAATGCATGGAACAGCTGAGGCTGGGTGAGGCTGGGCCAGGCTGAGGCCAGCAACCCATAACTCAGTCTGGATCTCCCCCGTGAGTAGCGGGGACCTAACTAGTTGAGCCACCCTAAGCTGCCTCCCAAGGTGCACATGAACAGGAAGCTGGAATTGGGACCACAGCCACTGAACCCAGGCTCTCTGGTATGGGATGTGGATGTCCCAAGCAGGGTTTAAACCACTATGCCAAACACCTGTGTCCAGAAGCAGTCCGTTTTCTAGCACCAATAAATCACAATGAACCATCAGTAACAGTCCAAATCTCCTCCTTCGTGATCCTGTGCAGCGAGTTACATTAGAATGGAGAGTCTGGGTCCCATGCACGTAACTTATCCATGACTCTTGAATAATTACTTTCATCATCCAGTGGGTAACTGCTGTCGCCGCCCACCCAGCCTTAGGACTTGGTGAATCTATAAGGATCAGAGAGCACCAACCTAGGACAGGCAGCTTGAGTCACACAGCCTTCTGGTGTCCCATGGTTACACACTTAGTCGCTATGAAGGATCAGTAGAAAGCAGTTCTCCTACAGAGAAATTATAAACCTGCTTCAAAACCTAGAAATCCCCACAAGACTGTTGGAGCTTGCCAGAGTTCCCACGTGGTATTATCACGCACCATGGACACTTGGGGCTGAGGTGCCAGGGCAGCGAGCATCACAGCTGGACCTGCTGCATACTGCCTCTTTACCTCAGGTCCTGAACAAAACTGGAAGCCTTGTGAACAACGCAATCAAAGGATCCAAGCAATAGTCCCAAGTGTGGTCCACGCTACCTCCTGTACATGAAGACGCCCACCAAGTGCAGTGTTTCTTTCTCAACAGTAAGAGACATGAGGAACCACCTGTCCCTTACCTTGGAAGGAAGAGCTCCTTTAGGACGGGGTTCACAAACAACAGTCCACAGGTCAGACACAGGTGCAAAACAGCAAAGTGTGGTCACTGCAGACTACACGTGAAGACAGAGAATTACAGAGTCAATGAACATAGCCCTGAATATAGTGCATATGTGTTTTCAACTGCTGTCTCCTCCCTTTTAAAGCTGCAAACTATCTTTTCTAGAATCTCCTTTCCTGGGTAGTATTGAGCTAGAGTTGGCCAAATGAAAGGAATCTGCACAAATTTTAGAAAGTGCAAGTGAAGGAGAAGGCAGTACTCACTGGAAATGTTTGCGTCCGAGTACAGGACTAGACCAGAGCTTCCCACAGCCCTGGGAATGGCCTCCTTTGCTGCTGTACACTGGGGTGGTGAGCGCCTCTCAAAGGCCTCCAAGCAAGCTTTTCAGAACCATACAGTCCATTGTCTTAGGGAGAGAGAGCCTGTGTCGGCTTCTCTGGCCTTCAGGAACAGTTTCCTTGACCTTCACTCCCCCAGTTCCACTCTCCCCACAGTTGTGTAAGCTCCTCATTCTGTGTCCAACACTTTATTCCCAGGATACATAGCAGATTCTAAGAAGATCTTTTGTGCTGGAGTTGGGTTTTTGCATTCTGTTCTTTTCAAAACTGAAATTAGTAATGATCTCATTCATGGTGGAAAAGGGAACACTATTCGCCTGTGGCAGGCAATGGAAACGCAGTCACTTAAATTAATATCTGTAGCCAGCTGTGGCCATGGGCCTAGGCACAATCACGTAACTATTGCAATAAAACACCGTGTTAGCTGTGATGGAGACAGGACTGTAGGGTGGCCTGGATCCTCCTTGGAGCAGGAGAACTTGGTGAAAGAATATGGCAAGCCAGAAGCTGACATTCTCAGCTAACTACTTGTGTAGAAAACTGGAAAACATGACTAGCTCGAGGGAATCCCTTTATTTCTTGAAGTGCAAAGCCTGGACTCCTGAAAAGCAAAGTCAGGATCTACCCCGAGGTTGACCAAACTGCACATAAATTAAATTCATCGCCTGGCTTTTAAAATAAAATTAATATTATATTGTTGCTAGACCCAGACACGGACTTCCGGATGAACAGTGGGAACAGTCATAGGAACAGTCCAGTAGATGTCAACACCTTTCCGCTGCCCAAGAAGGCCAGTCCTCTTTTGTGGACAAGGACAGTTCATCCTGGACAGAGCTGTGGTGAAGCATGTTGAGCTGCTGTCTGCAGCACTGACATCCAATAGGGGCACCAGTTTGAGTTCCGGCTGTTTTACTTCCAATTCAGCTCCCTGCCAGTGTGCCTGGGAAGGCAGTAGAGGATGGCCCAACTGTTTGGACCCCTACATCCATTTAGGAAACTCAGATCCTGGCTCCTGACTTTGGCCTGGCCCAGCCCTGGTCATTGTGGCCATTTGGGGAATGAACCAGTGGATGGAAATCTCTCTCTCTTTCTCCTCTTTCTCTATTGCTTTCTTGCTCCTCCAGCCCACAGTGTGTGTGTGTGTGTGTGTGTGTGTGTGTGTGTAACTCTCTACCTTTCAAATAAATAAAATAAATCGGAAAGAAAGAAGAAAGAAAGAAAGAAAGAAAGAAAGAAAGAAAGAAAGAAAGAAAGAAAGAAAGAAAGAAAGAAAAGACAAGACAGCTCTTCATTCTATCTCAAGCTCTTAAGGCCACAACTGGGACATGAACCAGCACCCATACTGGATCCTGGCGCATGCAAGGCAAGAACTTTAGCTGCTAGGCTACTGCACTGGGCCCCTGAATACTGTCATACATTCTTATCGCGTGGCTTATATAAATTGGGTTGGTAAGAGATTAACAACAATAACCATCAATGGGAGTAGAACAAGTAGAACTACATGCCATAATAAAAAGCTATACAAACGTGATGTCTTTTTTCTGAATCAGGACAAATATTACTATCTTTGTACTACAGCTGACTGTGGGTGTGGGAGACCGCAGGAAGTGAGAACCGCAGATAAAGAGGGGGCCACGGGACCTCTTCCGGGACTGTTGCAAAAGCTGTTTACTGAGTAACCCAAGAGGCTACCACACGGGGGCGGTGTGGTATCTTGGAAAGTTCTGGAGTTCCACCCGGGCCTCCGTGACTCCAAGCCTATTTTCTCTTAAATAAAATTGTGGGGGGGAACCCCTTTCTCATAAGGTTATTGTGACCACTGCACCGGTCTGTAATCTGCTGCCACTCGAATGACAAGTGTGTGTTAACCCAGAGTAAGAATCACCGCACGTAGACTGCCAAGCTTGTCTTTTCTACTGCGTTGTAGCACAGGTGCAGACGCGCATGTGAAACATCAATGCAGAGGTTGAAGAGGAACTGTCATGCAACACCCTCCTGACCAGCACCCGAGTCAGACATGGACTCCACCTTGGCCTTGCATTTGGAAGTGCTCTTGTGCATAACCGCAGGACGAAGCATACACCAACTCTCTGCGAAAACCCTGGTTCTCAGGACGGATCCCAGGTACTGTGGGATCCGCTCAGCCCACCCCACTTCTGAGGCGGGCGGATGGCTAGCTCTCCTGCTTTCCAAGAAGTGCCACCCATAGATCGGCAGAGGGCGACAGCTCCCCACAGGTGATGGGCGCTGGGCCCACAACAACCACGCCCAGGGTAAAGACGGTCTCTTAGGCTCGGTGTTGACCCTCCCCTCCTGCGGCACACACCAGAACAACGCAGCACAGAGGTCCCTGGCTTTGGTAACAGCGAGACCTGTGCTCGAACTTCAGTGCTACTTATTATATGAACAGGTAACATCACGTCTCCAAGCTGTGATGTCCTTTCCTGGGAAAAAAAACAGGGCACACGAGGAGCGCCTCAGCCGCAGGACTGATGGACTTTGGGAGAATATGAATAACGAGTCAAACACTGTTCAAATATTAGTCGCTTTTAGGCATCATAACAACTAAACTAGTTGATTCTCACTAGTCCTGGAGTCAAACACGACTCCCATTTCTCAGCTGAAGAAACAGAGTCAATGGAATATGTTTCGTGACCTGAAGCATCATAAAAGTCACAAGTCTTATTTCCTGAATCGCCCCCTCTCCCCATCAACCATTGCACAGTGACTGCTGACCCAGGGAGATGTGCGTAACCCCTTTGAAACTGCATTTGGAGCCCCCGAAAGAGCAACCCTCTTTCGCAAGGCCACGCAGTGAGTCCCTGACCGGTTCAGACTCAGAGGAGCCATCCCACCCCGCCGACAGCGTCGTGACCCAGGCACCGGCCCACCACCTCGCTACCCTGCCCCGCATTATTCTCCTTAAGAGCCTGTCTGGGAGTTCACATCTCTTTGACTAGACTGGGAGCTAAAAGAGAAAATTCTCAAGGAATGTTTGTTATGGAAACGCATTCACCGTAGATTTCTACAGTCACAAACAGTAAGTACAACGTGATCCCAGTATGTATTTATGTATATTGGCAGAGGACAAAAGCGGAAGGTCATGACGTCCAATGGTAAAAATGCTTATCTCTGTGGTGGAATACAGGGGACTTTTCCATCTGTCTCTCACACTCTGTGTGTGTGTGTGTGTGTGTGTGTGTGTGTGTGTGTGTCTAGATGTCGCCAATGAGATTTTACTTCTATGAACAGAACAGATACCTGTGAATGTGTTTTACACTGTTTCAATCTTCCATTTACAAAACGGACACGGGGAGCTGGCATTTAGCCCAGCAGGGCCCATATCCCACATCAAAGTCCCTTGCTTTAATTCCCAGCTCTTATTCCTAACTCCAGCTCCGCATCAAGGCAGACTTCGGGAAGCAGTAGGTGCTCAAGTAACAGGGTTCCTATCACCCATGTGGCACACCTGAATTGAATTCTCAGCTTCTGATTCTGATTTAAATCCAGCCCTATTGCAAGCGTGTAGAGAGAGCAAATGCGAGTTCATTCTCCTCCTCCCTTTCTCTCCCCTCCCTGTTGTCCTCTCTCTAACAATAATTTTAAGAAATAACGATGTTAAGAATCGGACATCGGGCTGTCCTCTCCTTTGCACTTATTGTTACTTCAACAAGTCCCTGAGCCTCCCTGAGCCTCAGTTTCCCCACCTAAAATATGGAGAGGACTCCCCTGTCCGCCCCCCTTCACACACAGGTTGAGAATCTCCCTGTGTCATTCCCCCTGCAGTGTAGCCACGCCTGGCAGTCGTGGACCACCTGTCTCACCTCCCCATCCCATTCATGAATCCCTCCCCTTGTCTTGGCTTCTGTCCCCTCCCCTACAAACTAGACTCTGTAGCATGAGGTCACTGTGACCTCCATCACAGGGCGCAGGGCTTCAGCACTGTCTCTCCTCCCTCTCTGGTCTCCTGAGCCCCTCTCCTTTCCCACACAGCAAGTCGCTGTCTCCATTGTTTCCTCCTTGGAACAAAGTCTCCCCTCATCTCACATCACTGCTGGCCCTGGTCTTGGTTCCTCGGTGTCGACCTGCAGCACCCCCAGGCTCTGTCTTTCTCAAGAGCAGTTCCTGAGCTCCAAGGCCTCTCCCCTCTCTCGATAGTCTTGCTTGGATAGCCTCACCCAAGCCAACAACTTCTAACACCTTTGGTTCATGAATGTCCACAGATCTGTGTTCACATGAAGTGCCCATCTGACTCCTGAGCCCCGGGCCTAAACAGGGAGCCCAGATGGGCTCCATTCTGTCCTCAGCATCTCGGAAACTGAACCCCTTCTCTCCACAGTCCCCCTGCTCCATCCCACCAATCCTCTTCCATTGTCTACTCCATAAATGACTTCCCAGATATTGGTCATCCAAGGCCCAGCTCCATGGTCACTCATGGAGACTTCTGTCCACTTCCTGCGGTGCTGGAGCCCTTCAGTGGCCTCTGCCTGCTCCTTTCTTTCACTCACTCACTCAGAGGGCATCTCCATGGCCCTGCACACCTCACATCTGCACCATCTCTAGGGCCTCCCCTGTGGCCTCCCTGCCCCCACGCCATCTCTGCTGCCAGCCCTTCAGACAGGCTGCATCGTCAGGGTCCCACCACTCTCACCGAGCACTTCACAGGTGTCAGACGTGGAAGGCAGCGTCTGTATCCTCAGCTCTTCATTGATCCTGCACAACAGCCATGCTGGGGGAGGCGTGACTCCATTTCAAGAGGAGGAAAGTGGGATAGAGAGAGTTGAAGCAGTGCCCACCCTGATCACACAGCAATACAGTTCCCAACATCTTGGGGCTAGGACTCAAATAGAGTCTGATCTGACTTCTGATCAAGGCTTCTGCTCTTGCTCTGCCACATTGCTCTTCTGCCTCTTATTCCAGAATCCCACCCAGGACAATGTCTGCCCCATTCCCCTGACCTCTGAGGACCCTCCGGTACAGCTCACATGTACCTGCCCTCCTTCACGCATTGTGCCCACCTGGTGCCCTCACAGCTGTCCATCTTGACTGCACTCTCCACCTGCCCACTTCAGCACCTTAACCGGTGTCTTCCTGCCACCTGGAGCAAGTGCTGTTGACTCAGCCCCATCTCCACTCATCTAACACTTCCCTCCTTCACAGTCAGCTCAAGGATTCTTTCTCCATGTAGAGCAGGCAGATCGTGGCTAATGAGCAGCCAGCAGGAATACAGGACTGAGACCAGGAGACACCAGATTGGAGCACTTGGTCCTTGCCCAGTTACGCCCCTTCTGGAAGGCCCTGGGGGTGTGGGGGTGGGCCCCTCCTTCTGGGCCTCAGTTTTTCCATCTGTGAGATGGAGGGGTAGAACTACATAATCTCAGGAGCCCTTGATGCTCTAACTGGCTGGGACCCTGTAGTCATGTGATGCCCTGAAATGGAAGGGAAGCTGCCCTTTTCTTGAATCCGTTTTGACATTCACAGAATGAAGAGAATGTCTGGCCTGGGAAGGACTTCAGAGAAAAGGTAATCCCACCTCCTCACTCCCCCAGGGATGCTGATGATCCTGTGGTGGGGCCCAGGCCCCGGCCAGGCATCCGGGGAATGGCGGGAGGGAGGTTGGGCTCTCTGCACAGAGCAGGACCCCTCTCTGTCGGTCCCCAAGCCCAGGAGAAGTGGGTGGGAGGAGTTAAGAACGGTGAAAGTCTCAGAGCCTGGCTCCAGGCCTGCAGGGTTTAGCTTGCCCAAGTTCTGGGAGGCCCCAGTAATTTTCCATAAGCTGCAGGCCAGCCGCCCAGGACGTGCACTCTCCCCTTGCCCGCAGCATTCCTCTGCACATTCAGGCACCAAAGTGGCATTCAGGGCCCCACTGGGGGTAGGAGGAGAACAGGGAACAGAGATCCAGACACACAAAGACTTGCAGATAAGGGCTCAGCCACAGGCAAACAGACCCCAGGAGATAGCTGCAGATCCTGATAAGGCAGAGGTACCCAGACCAAAGCTATGCACACAGCAGCTACAACAACCCATCCCTCCAGCGACATCACAGCCTCTCCCCACAGGCACACATAAATCAGCCCAGTACAGAGGGATCTCCACCCGGTACACAGACACACACAGGCACATTCCTATCCCACAGACCTGTCCCCATACACCTACCACCCTGCTCCTACCCCTTAGCGGGCCCCCACTCCCTGTCTACATCAAACATCAGTCAAGGAAACTCCTGGGCTGCCCCAATACTGGCAGGGCGGGGAGTGGGGAGCAGAGAGTAGGAAGGGAGCTAGACAAAGTTCCCTCTGCACTGAGAATTCCAAAGGAGTCACTGGATAATCCCCACCCTGCTCCTGGGAGGCCCAGGCAAGGCTGGATCCTGGGACACCCCACCCTTCACCCCCACAGCCTACTCCAGCCCCTGAGAGACCAGTTTTCTCCCCAGCTGGAGGCTCAGAGCAGAGACGCACCTGGAAAAGTCATTCCACTGGTTCACCCCTCTCTGTCTTCCTCCCACCTGCATGCTCCACTCTGCCTGATACCTTCAACTCACCCCATCTCCTTGCTCAAGCCCCACATCTTCCCATAGGACCCTGTGACTGAATGCCTACTTCAAGATACTCAGTGAAGAGCAGGTAGCCCAGCTGGGGACCTTCACACTGGGTCTCCATACGTTTCAGAGGGGAAATCTAGGGTTGTTGAGCCAGTCTTGGTGGTCTCAGGACCTCAGGGAGCTGGCTCCGATTCCCTGACCCTGTGATCCCGCATTTATAAATCAGAGCAGTAATGCCAGCTAACTCTCACCAGTGTGTATAAAGAGCTTATTATCAAAGGGTCTGATTGCAATTTCTGAATTCACCCAGAGAATGTCCTGTCATGTTTGAAGGAAAAACCATCAGGGGTGGAAGAAGATGAAGAGGAAGGCCCCCGGGTTCCACTGGGGCCCCAGCCTTCTCCCTCCCACTCACTCACCACAGAGGCCCATGCAAGGGAGCCCAGCCGCTTAAGAATGCTCCTGCCCATGCAAGGCGGATTCTGTGCCAAACCTGTGAAAGAGCTGTGGAGGACACACAAGAAAAGTCTTCCTTGAGCAGAAGTGCCCCTGTCCTGCCCCCCCCCCCCCCGAGAAATAGTTACAGGGAAGAAAAAAAGAAAGAAAGAAAACGAAAAAAATAACACCTTTTCAGACTTTAATTAAAGGGTTCTGTCACTCAGGACGAAGGATACGACCTGTCCCCGGCTCAGCATCCCTGTCTGGGAACTGGTCACTCTTGCTAGGCTACATTTTTGACAAAGCCCCGCATGGGGCAGGTGGCTCCTCCGCGCCACCTCCACGGCCCACCACCCGTTCCCACGCTGCACGACCCCAGCCGGCCGCGCCGTCAGCCGGAAGGGATTTGCAGCCCCAGAGGGATCAGCTGCGGCGGCACAGAGGCCGCCTTGTCCCGGTGGGGCCCCCAGGCCACGGCGGGCGGTCGGGTGGCGCGGTCACGTTGCTTGGCGGGCGGCTGCGCTGCCAGCGCCCATCCCGCCCGGCCGGACCTAGGGCAGCTTCAAGGGCCGGCGCCGGATTTCCTGGCCCGGCGCCCAGCACCCCGCGGGCTGTTTGGGGGCGCGGGACTGCGGGACCTCCGGGGGCGAATGGTTCCGGCCCCAGACTGCCCAGCTGGGTGGAGGCGCAGACGGTCGCGCCTTCCCTGACTGCTCGTTCCTACACCAACCCACCCAAACGGTCCATACTTCCTTGGGCAGGACACAGCCCTGGTCTCCTGGCTCCTTCCCCTTCCCGTGCCTACTCATGGCCAACCCCAGATTTCCCCAGAAGTAGCTGTGGACCTTGGGACACCTGTCAGCTGAGCTCAACTGAGGACAGGCGAGAGTGAGGGAGGCCTGTGCGTGTCTCCTCACAGGCTCTGGCTGTTGGAAATCAGAGGGTAGGAATCCAGTCTGGGTGCTCTGAGTCCGGCTTGGAAGCCAAACCTGGGGTACCTGGTTCAACTGTTACACACTGTTAACGCACTGTCTCTGGGTTCAGGGATCCATTCTGTGCTAAAGTGGAGGTTGGGCTCCCACAGGGTTTCCGGGTTTCTGAGATTGGTTGCAGGGACTGCTGGGTTTGCTGATGCCTCTGGTAGGGTAGCTGGGACCTGTTCCCTGTGTTCTGAGTCCAGGTGGTGTGGTCCTTTCCAGGTCAAGCTGATAGGTAGGGGACCCCATCGCAAATATACGGTCCAGGGTCTGGGCTCCAGCCTTGCCCTTGTGGAACCTGTCCAGGTTGACTTGGAAATCCTGGTCAGGCATGGTGCATTTGACCGCAGCCCTGCCAGTGGGCCTGTAGGAAGCCATCCCTGTTAAGCTCCTGCCCTAGCTCACTAAAACTCCTCCAGGACTATGGGATGCCCACTGACATCCGTAGACCCAGTCCCAGTCTCCCGCTGCCCTCCACTGCAGGCTCGGAGCTCTCTGAGGTAGGGGCCCTCACTGCTCCTGGCTTGCTCTCCTGAGGCCTCATTCCACATGAGCATGGGCTCCGATGCTTGGTTCAGTCACCATCCATTCTGGCAGGTGACCCTTTAAGAAGAAGAATCTGTTTAGTTTCTAATACCCCGGATGGCGGAGTGGGTGCTAATCGGATTTGGGAGTCTGTCTCCTGCCCGCACCAATCCTCCTTTCCAGGCCACTGCACACATGTGACAGCAGTCTGGGACAGCAGGGAGTCTGCAGGACCATGCCGCAGTTGGGAGACCATTAGCCCAGTCAGGCCTCTCTGGAGTAGCTGTGTCCCTGACGCAGACAAATCACAAACCCTGGGAGGTGATCTACAGCAGTACCCTGCACGGTCGGGCACAGGAGCACACAAGCAGGCCCACACACACCTCTGGCAGAAGGGGACCGAGCCAGAGTTTGTGCTAGGGCCTTGGCAGATATTTCCTAGTCCTGGAAGCCAGCTTGTAGGAATCCTTCACTGCACTGGGCACAGGGGGAAACTGAATTCCAGAGAAGGGACAGGGATAATCTGAATATACCTGGCTATTAAATGTGGCATGGGGGCGCATCTGGCACAGCAGCTTAGTGGCTAAAGTCCTCACCTTGCAACTGCTGAGATCCAATATGGGCTCCAGTTCATGTCCTGGTGACCCCACTTCCCATCCAGCTCTCTGCTTGAGGCCTGGGAAAGCAGTCAAGGATGGCCCAAAGCCTTGGGACCCTGCAGTCACATGGGAGACCCAGAAGAAGCTCCTGGCTTCTGGCTTCGGATCAGCTCAGCTCTAGCCCTCACGGTCACTTGGGGAGTGAACCATCGGATGGAAGATCCTCCTCTCTTTCTCTCTTCCTCTCTGTATATCTGACTTTCCAACAAAAATAAATAAATCGTTAAAAAAGAAAATTAAAAATGTGGCATCAGAGGTCCTGTGTTGTGGCTCAGTGGGTTAAACCATCAGCTGCAGCACTGGTTTCCCATATGTGCACCAGTTGAAGGTCCAGTTATTCCACTTCTAATCCAGCTCCCTGCTAATGCATTTAGGAAAGCAGCAGAAGATGACCCAAGTAGTTGGGTCCTTGAACCCATGTGGGAGACTTACATGAAGCTCCGGCCCCAACTCTGCTGTCTATTGCAGCCACTTGGAGAACTAATAGGTTGTAGAAATTTCCCTCCCTCTCTCTGTGATTCTGCCTTTAAAACAAATCAATCTTTTTTTTAAGATTTATATATTTTAATTACAAAGTCAGATATACAGAGAGGAGGAGTTACAGAGAGGAAGATCTTCCGTCCGATGATGCACTCCCCAAGTGAGCCGCAATGGCTGGTGCTATGCCGATCCGAAGCCGGGAACCAGGAACCTCTTCTGGGTCTCCCACGCGGGTGCAGGGTCCCAATGCATTGGGCCGTCCTCGACTGTTTTCCCAGGCCACAAGCAGGGAGCTGGATGGAAAGTGGAGCTGCTGGGATTAGAACCGGCGCCCATATGGGATCCCGGGGCGTTCAAGGCGAGGACTTTAGCTGCTAGGCCATGCCGCCAGGCCCAAACAAATCAATCTTAAAAAAAAAAAAAAAAGGGGGACATCAGAATTAGGACCATGCTCACTGCACAGTACCACCCTGCGGCTCACACACATGCACACATAGCATTAACACATGTGTGTTCAATTTCTAAAGCAGCCAGTGACTGTCGAAGCTGGAGGGGACCTCAAGAAATCGCCTTGTCTGTCCATTTCATCTTATAGGCAGAAAGCAGAAATCAGGGAAGGGAGTTATTTAAAGTTCCTATAGTTGCAAAGAAGCAAAACTAAACAGAATCTACATTTTTATAGCCATGAAGAGTTACATGTATGCACTTCCACACACCACAGTTGACCTAGAGACTCTTGTACATACAAACCCAAGAGCACACACACATGCTTGTTCCCACAACCTTTTATATTTCCTACATACATGCATTTGAGAGCATCTGCACACACACCATTGCACATATGCACTCATCACACACAGTGACACGCACGCACACACATGTGCTTACACCACACTCATGTACACGCAATCCTTACTCTGGTTTATCTACTCACGCACACTCACCTTTCCTCACTCGTGCGATGCCAGAGAGCTGAGTTGGGCTTGATCAGAATCCCTGTCTAGTTCAGGTTGGGAGCTACACACTGAGCCTTCAGGATGGGTGCCTTCAGGCCAGCTTTTGCAGGTTAAGCTGTTGCTGGTGACACTAGCATCCTCTATGAGTGTTCGTTTGAGCCCCATCTGCTCCACTTCTAATCCCTCTCCCTTACTAGGAAAGCAGGGGAAGATAGCCCAGGTACTTTTTCCCCCCCGCCACCATGTGGGGGACCCAGATTGAGTTTTAGGTTCCTGGTTTCAGCCTGGTCAGACCAGCCATTGCAATCCTTTGGGAAGTGAACCAGCAGATGGAAGATTTTTCTCTGTGTATCTCCCTCTCTGTAACTCTACCTTTCAAATAAATAAACCCTTAAAAAAAGTCAGCGCAGGCAGGCAAATCTTCCACCCACAGCACTTACATCTCATGTGGGCACATGTTGGAGTTTCAGCTGCTCCACTTCCCATTCAGCTCCCTGTTTGTGGCCTTGGAAGGCAGCAGAGGACAACTCAAGTCTTGGGCCCCTGGACTCACATGGCAGGTCCAGAAGGAGCTCCTAACTTCTGGCTTCGAACGAGCCCAGCTCTGCCATTGCAGTCATTTGGGGAGTAAACCAGCAGATGAAAAATCTCTCTCTCTACCCCGCCCCCTCACATTCTTCCTCTTTAACTCTATCTTTCAAATAAAAAATACATTTTAAAAATGGGTGCCATGAAAGCAGCATGGCGCTGCATGGGCGCTGCCTGACATTGCCATCAGCTATCCCGGAGAGTCTGTTCTGCCAGCACTCCCCACAAGCCCAGGCAACTTGCCTCACATCACCATGGCCAAGGAGATAGCCCAGAAAGTGCCGAGTCATTGTCTAAGGCTGCCTGGGCCAGGATGGCAGTAGAGCTGGTCCTGGCTTGTTTGCTACCATTTGTCCTCTGCCTGGAGCCGTGGCGGGGGAGACTCGCTTCCCTGGGCCAGACCCTGAGTCATGAGGCTCTTCCTATACCCAACGGAGATGAGGATCAAAGTGCCAGGATTTAGGGGCAGAGCTGCTAATGGATTTCTCGAAGTTGGTGAGCCAGCTAACTAGGGCTCCTGAATGACACCTTGAGAAGGTTCCATTAGGCCAATTAGACCTTTCCAGTGGCTGAAACGTGGTACACACATCCACAGCCAAACCCTGGTCAATCTTCTAACAGATGTACATGGTACAAGGAGCAGCCATTAGCACTGAGTGGGAGTTCACCAAGGAGCTTTGTAAGCAGAGGGGGAATTGTTTCAGGAGATAAAGAACAGCCCATGAGGCTGCCGGTATGGCCATGGGGCCAGTGGGAGTCTGCCATTCAACGAACATTTACCAGGTGTCTACTGGGTACTGGATTATGACACAAAATACACAAGACTGTCTGTCAAGGAACCATGGCCCCAGAGTCTCAACATGATGTGTACCGAGTGTCAGTAGGGGATGTAGATGAGCGAAAAGCAAGGCTGTAAGCAATAGGGAGTGGTGGGGTTTGTGTCAAACAAGAGTGTCCCTTCCCTGCCTAAAACTCTCAAGTTTGAGAATACTTGCTGTCCCTTTAACACCAAAGAAAGAAAGAAGGAAAGAAAATGCAACTGAGGTTCACTCCAGGTTCTGAACTCCAGAGCTCAAACCCTGGCATCTGAAGGAACCCTCGTGTGCGGACCAAAGGAACTGGGGCTTGACCCTGAAGGCAGGTGGCAGACGCAGGGAAGGTTCTTGCCAGGAAGTGATATCGGCTGCAGGAGTCTCCCAGGAGGCTCAGAACCCTCACACAGTGCTCACGGGAGTTGCTGGAGCTGGGCATGTGCTGCCCAAGAGCTGGAAAGCAAGGACAGCATTTTGCTCTGACCCACTGCAGCTGTGATCTGGCTATGGCCACACTGGCCTCACATAACTCTTATTATCCTCCACCCCAGCTTCTTCTGACCCCAGATCCTCCACTGGTCACCGTCACATTGGATAGAAAAACAAACTAGATTTGAATCTCTCACATTTCTGTAGGCCTCCATCAAGGCACACCTGCACACATGCGTGCAGGAATGCTGTTGTGTCTTGGGGGGGGAAGAAATGCCTCCTGGGCTGCCTAGAGAGACCACCTGAGGGAGGTCCCAAAGGGACCCACCTCTGTTCTGGGAGGGAGAGAGGAAAAAGAGGGGGAGGTCACAAAACAAACAAACAAACAAACAAAAAAAAACCTTTGCAATTTGCTACTGTGCACATGGGTTGATCCCGGCCTAAAAATATGGAGAAGTGGCGAGTTGCTGGACGTGGCCTCAGAAGCCTTGCTTCCTGACTCTGTCTCAGTTTTGCTGGGTGACAGTTGGGAATCTCCTGCCCCTCTCCAAATTTCAGCTTCTCCTTGTAAGATAAGAAATTTAGAGTAGTGCCCGCCTACAGACCTACAGTGTGTTCCGTGTTGTGGAAATGTCAGAACAGCCACAAGGATCAAAATGCCTGATTTTCTCCTCTCCACCACTGGAAGTCCCCTGGGACCTCTAGGGATTGCACTGGTGTTCAGGCAGGGGTGAGGCACCCCTCAGTTCACATGCCATTCTCACACTACCCAGGGCAAAAGGAAGGCATGGCCAGGTACTCAGCGTGGCCCACACCCCTCCACAATACATATACGGCCCCTAGATGCTGGGCTGGGGGCCTGGGAGCTGCCCCGAGCACAAACTGGCATCCCTCCCCACCCCCACCAACGACAGCCCCCTCCTCCTGGATCCCTCATTAAATTATTCTGCCCCACTAGTCCTGGGCTCAAGCTGCCTTTGATGTCTGCCCATCTTCTTATTTTTGAAGCCAACACCAAGCGAGGCTGATGGGCTCTGACAGCTTTCCCCAGGGCCCCATGGTGGCAGGAACACCGCAGCCCACATTCATACCCACAGGAGCACATGTGCAGGCCAGGAACAGCCAAAGCTCACACACACATACATACACACATACACATATACACGGGTCCTATACAATGGTGCAGACATGTACGCTGCACGTTCGGGAGCACCCACACATATTGGCAGTACCCACACATGCCCTCTGCCTACCTGTGCTGTGGCATGGTCACTCAGCAGCTCTGCTTCAGAGGCTCCTGTGGTCTTTGCCTCAAGTCCCGCTTGACAGTTTAGGCCTTCTATCATCTCACCCACCAAGGGAAGGGATGACCATGCTGGTGACTCCGTCATGCTTTAGTGTTGTGATGATGACCCAGGCAGCCTGATTCAGCTGCTGGCAGCTCATTCACAGACTGCATGACAGCAGTAGACAAGGTATTCTCCTCTCTGCACCTGTTTCTTTTCCTGCAGAATGGAAGTGACAGCAGCGCTCTCTCAGTGTGGGTTAAGGAGATCCAGCATTTCATCCTGAGCCACCCCAAATACATATTTTATGCATTTGATGTTTATTTATTCATGTTGATCTACTCAAAAGGTGGAGTGAAAAAGAGACATACACAAAGAGAGAGGAGATCCTCCATCAGCTGGTGCACTCTCTCCAAAGGCCCGTAACAGCAAGGGCTGAGCCAAGTCAGAACTAAGAGCCCAGAATCCCAAATGCATCTCTCCAGTGGTTAACAGGGGGCCCAAGTGCTGGAGCTGTCACCCACTGCCTCCCAGGATGCATTCGCAGGAGCTGGACTGAAATCAGAGCAGTCAGTATGCCACCGTGCACTCCCTGTGGGCATTTCACAAAGACAGTGTGGATTTCTTAAGTGAGCAAAAGAATACGGAATGAAAATGAGAGTTGGAAAAGGGATCCAGGAGCAGGGTGGTGAGTGGTATCAGCCAGGAGGATTATGAGTAAGCAACTCAATGCTCCTAAAATCCAAAAGGGGTCAGAAGCAAACCGAGGGCAGAGCATCATCCTGACCTCTTTCACAGTTGATCAATTAGCTTCACAGTCATCTTTTATTTAGTCGTTGATTTTCTGGTCTCTAAATAGCATCGTTGTGCAGTCTTTCTTGCTCATACAGGAAAGTGGGCGCTGCCCTGACTGTGCTCCCCGCTGAGCCCACCTGACCCCCATGTATGCAGAGTCCTTCAGTGACACTGGAATCCTCTCTCCCTAAGACAGGGAGCTCAGTGGCTTCTCCAGGGCTGATCCCATTCCTACTTCCATGTCCTACCCATGGAGGAAGGGATGAGTCAACCAGGAAGGGGAGAGGGAATAAGGATGAAGGAGCTGGGGTAAAGGAATAGAGGGAAAGATTCTGCAGCTGTCTCCATACTGGACTCCCCCAGACCAGTTCCTTCCTGTCTCCCTCCCCTAGCCACAGTGTTAGTCCTGATTTGGAGTAGGGGCCAGGAAATAAGGGTCTAGAAACAACACAGTTTGACTCTTCAACTTCTCCCTGCCATGAGGACTGCCTCCCTTATCAAGAGGCAACCAGGGCTGTCACAAGATCCTGGAACTGCAAGATAACAGCATTATCAACACCCACATGCCTGTGTGGCCCACCTGCTCCATGGAGAGCATCAGGCCTGGTACTTACACTAACAACAACAACAACAATAAAACTAGTGATGTTTACTCCATATAAGGATACTCCAAAACATCTGCAGAAAAACAGGATGAAGAGTTTTGCAGCAGGTTAGCTGTTATTTGGAATGCCAGCATCTGTCTACGGCCATACCACCCTGAACACGCCCGATCTCGTCTGCAATACCAGCATCTACCAGTTTGAATCCTGGCTGCTCCACTTCCCATTCTGTTTTCCACTAACATACCTGGAAAAACAGCTGAGAATGGCTGAAATATTTGGATCCTTGCCATCCATTATAGAGACCCAAATGGAGTTCCAGGCCCCTGGTCGCAACCTCACCTAGAATCACTATTGTGATCATTTGGGAAACAAACCAGCAAATGGAAGATCTCTGTTCATCTCTCTCTCTCTCCTTTTCCCCACCCCACTGCCATTCTGTCTTTGAAACACATAAATAAATCGAAAACATGCATGATAATACAAAATATGAGTTTATGCTGGCATAAAAAGATTGAAATCCATCCATGCGTAGTTTTTCATTATATGCAAGTTCATGTGAGACTTTACCCTTTGAACCCCTTTTGGTTCTCATGTCAAGTGTCCACAACAAGAACTATCACCATTTTAGCGGCGACAGAACTGAGGCTTGCTTGTTTAAATGTATTCTGCTCTCTGTAGTAAGAATCATTGCAAGCACTCTTCAAGCACTTTGTAGACTGTAACTCATCAATCTTTATACAATCTGTTAACACGGCCTTATGTGTATCTACCTTACAAGTAGGAAAACAAGATGCAGAGAGCTGGGACAAGCATTTGGTACAGCAGTTACAGCACTGTTTAAGATGTCTGAAGCCCTTGTTGGAGTGCCTGGATTTGAATCCTGCCTATACTTTTGATTCTAGCCTTCTGCTGGTGGCACCTGGGAGACAGCAGGTAATGGCTGAAGCAGTTGGGTCTCTGCCCCCACACGGGAGAAGTGGATTGAATTCTCGGGTCCTGCCTTCTGTGTGACCCAGCTCCAGTTACTGCAGGCATTTGGGGAGTGAACCAGCCAGACGAAAGTTTCTCTGTGCCTTCTAGTCTTTCTTTCAAATAAAAATAAATGGAGTTTTTAAACTATGAAGGATGGAGAGACACGCAGGAACATGTGGGCAACCTGGACACAGAGGTTAGGCCATCCGAGTGAGTGTACTGTTTTGCCCTGCGGGCAGTGCTGCCTTTCACAAAGCAGAGCTGGGATGTGAATGTGAGGGAACCAGCCATGTGGAATGGGTTTAGAGGGGAAGGACAGCCAGCTAGGTGCCCCGATGCATGGGGAGACTGGCTCCCCGCCAGCCCAAAGGGGACCCACTGCAAATCAGCCCAACAATACATAGGATCTCCATTCCTTCCACAGGGCTCCCCAGTCTGCCTAGGGCCTCCTAAAAAGCCCCTAAATTTGGGGAGATGAGAGAAGCCACCTCCCATCCCCTTTTCCCAGCCAGAGCTGTATGAGCTAATCCCAGGGAGAAGACACATTAGTGCCAGAGAATGGGTCTCAGCCTGCTCCTGCTGAGTCAGCAGGAATCACAGCCCTGGCTCTGCCAGCTACGTGAGCCCCTGCACACAGGCCACCAGCCACCGCTGCCTCCCTGCAGACCCAGCAGGGCCCCTCCTATCAGCATCGCTTCACATGCCTCTTTCCCCGCTGACCTGCTCCCAGCACACCCTCCCACTCGGCAGTTCTAAGGCTTCGCCTCTGTCCACTTTCCCAGCCACAGATCTGCTTCTTGTCACCCTCCTCTCTACCCCACAGAAGACAGCCACCTCCTCCCTGAGCAGAGACTCAATCCTGGCCAGGATAGCAGTAAGTGGAGGAATGTACTCAGACATTTTCTCACGCTCAGCACATTGTCAGGTGATCAGCTCACATAACCCAGGGGTCACTGCCACAACTGATACTGCTCTCAGTAAAGCCACCACCCTCTTGGTCATCATCTCGGCCCTCACTGTCACCACTACCACTTACCACTGACCTCCCACTGCCCCCCTTCCTATCACTGCTGCATCGCTGTGACCACCACTCCTGTAACCACCACCAGCAGCAGCAGCTAGGCTACTAGCAGGTTCCTTGTGGACACCAGCACCCACCCGGCTAGCATTGTCTTCAAGATTGTTCGCCTAGTCCACTTTCTGCTGCTGTAGTGAAATGCCCGAGACTGGCGATTGACACAGCATGGGAGCTTATTCGACTCACAGTGCCGAGGCTGGAGAGTCCAAGTGTGTGATGCTGGCGTCTGTGTGGCCTCTGATGGAAACCTTCTTGCTACATCCTTGGCCAGAGAAAGCCTGTAGCTCAGGCCTTTCTCTCCCTCTTATTAAGCCCCTAATACCATCATGGGGTCCTCATACTTGTGTCTCATCTAAGCTTAGTTACCTCCCACTGTTAACATATGACTTCAGGGAGTTAGTTTCCAACTATGGAACAATGGACTCATCCATTCCCCTGCTAAGGCAGGCAGGGTCACCAGCACCAGCACCATCATCGCCACTGGCACCGACACCAACACCACCATCATCACTGCCAACACAGAGTGTTATCCTTATGTCAGCCCTACTGTTCCTGTCATTACCTCCAAGACCATTGTCATTGTGTCAACAAAAATATGACCCTCAAGTGCAACACCTACACTGAGTTTCATCATCACCAATGCCAGATGACCATCACTATCACCAGCACCACTACCATGGCCATCGCATCACCAGCGTCACACTACCCACCACTATCGTTATTGCTTCCACACTATCACGACCATAATCATTGCCATCCACCCTAACATCACCATCAGTGTCACCACCACGGCAGCCGTAACCTACCCTGATGTCCCCATAACTGGGAGGGCTCTTCAAAATTCCAGAGAAAATGCCTCTTATGAAACATTATGCATGGAAAAAGAATTTTGCATTCAAACATGCCTATATTTTAATGTCATTTTTACAGGACCTTTTGTTTTTGTTTTTGTTTTTTTTAACATATATTTTTATTGCATTTCCTTTTTTTAAAACTAATTACATTGCATTATGTGATACACTTTTTTATGCACTGGGATTCCCCCCGCCCCTCCCCACATTCTCCCCCCACGGTGGATTGCTCCACCTTGTTGCATTTCCATAGTTCAAATTCATTTGACATTCTTTCATTGGAGGTATTTACCAAGCGTAAAGTCCAGCATCTTATTGTCCTGGTAAGTTCAATGGTTTCTTGGTGAGACCATCTCTGGTCTGAAGGTAGAGCCGGCAGAGTATCATTCCAATCAATTAAAAGTCCCAACATAATATTTCCAACCATTTACAACATTATGGCATTAATTGACATGGTATTGATTAACCAATATGTTAATAGGAAAATGCAGGTTCTCAACCACAACCTGTGACTTCTTCATAGACATTTCAGTTTTGGTTTACATTCAACCGTATTCTATACACCTTAAAATGGCTTAGATTGCTATTCAGCTGTCTCATGCCTATTTTAATTTTAGTCTTTAGCAGTTTATAACATTGAAGCATGATTTCGCTGAACCTGGCTGTTTTTCAGGTGGTCTAACTCTATAATTCTAACAGGATATATGTCAACAGTTTAGGTGAGCATGTTTAGGAGGGGTGTGCAGAGAAATCTTCCATACCCCAGTGAGGAGTAACTAATCTTTGTGTCCCACCCAGTGAGGTATAAGTGCATCCCCACTGACCGTTTCCTGTCTGGTTCTAAGCTTTCCTTGTTGTTCTCTGTCTATCTATTCTAGTTTTGTTTGTTTGTTTGTTTTGAGGGGTTTCTGGAGCGCTCCTGATGGTTATTACGAGAGGGGCGTGGGGACCCAAAGTTGGAAGCAGGCAAGGACCAGAGAAAGCTCCTCTCCCTAGTCCCGAAGGAAGTTTACTGTTCTTCTGTTTCTGCGGACCGCTCAGGGATCCTGGTTGTTGTTCCGATGACCTTGGAACCTGCTAGGCAGGATTTGGGCTTCTTCCATCCCATGTGGTAGATCCAAATGGGGGTGGGTGACCTCAGAGTTCTTGGTCTCTGAAGGCACTCCATTTCCCCGTGGTCTCCTTGGCAGTAGGGATATAGTCCTCGGTGCTCCTTGGTGAGGATCTGGGAGTCTTCAGGATTGGGATACAGGAACTTTTTAAAAAAATTTTATTTGTTTTTATTACAAAGTCAGATATATAGAGAGGAGGAGAGACAGAGAGGAAGTTCTGCCGTCCGATGATTCACTCCTCAAATGAGCGCAACAGCCAGCGCTGCACCGATCCAAACCCGGGAGCCTAGAACCTCTTCAGGTCTCCCATGCTGGCGCAGGGTCCCAATGCATTGGGCCGTCCTCGACTGCTTTCCCAGGCCATGAGTAGGGAGCTGGATGGGAAGTGGAGCTGCTGGGATTAGAACCAGCGCCCATATGGAATCCCGGCGCATCCAAGGCGAGGACCTTAGCCATTAGGCCACCCCGCCAGGTCCTTACAGGACCTTTTTAAAGTATTGGTTTTTTTTTTAAAGACTTAATTTGTTTTTATTGGAAAGTCAGATTTACAGAGAGAAGGAGAGACAGAGAGAAAGATGTCCCATTTGCTTGTTCACTCCCCAAGTGGCCACAACAGTCAGAGCTGAGCCGAACTGAAGCCAGGAGCCAGAAGCTTCTTCCAGATCTTTCATGGGTAAGAACAGGGTCCCAAGGCTTTGGGCCATCCTCTGCTGCCAAGGCAGGGAACTGGATGGGAAATGGAAGAACCAGGATACGAACCAGCGCCCATAGGAAATCCCTGTAGATGCAAGGTGAGGGCTTAGCCACTAGACTATCATGCTGGGCCCTTAAAATATTGTTATAAAATCAATACCATTATCACTACCATCACACAATTGTGATTTAGATTTTTTTTTTTAATTTAAAAGACAGAGTTACAGAGCGAGGCAGGGAGAGACATGGAGAGGCGGATCTTCCATCTCTTGCTTTACTTCCAAGTGGCCACAACAGCTAGAGCTGGGCCAATCTGAAGCCAGGAGCCAGGGGTTACCACGTGGGTATAAGGATCCAAGCACTTGAGTTATCCTCCTGTTTCCCAGGGACATTAGCAGGGGGCTGGATCAGAAGCGGAGCAGTCGGGCCTGGAGCCAGCACCAATGTGGGTTGTTGGTGTTATAGACAGTAGCTCTATTAACTATGTTACCACCACAATGCCTCCATCACCATGAACACCCCATTGCCCCCCCACACTGTCCCCACTGTCACACCTCTTCTTTCAGATGAGAAATGTGTGTGATATACCTGTGTTTACTTCAGTGTCAAGCAGAAAGTGAAAAACCAAAGTTGGAGAAAAGCCAAGTTTTCTAACTTAGTGTTCTGACTACACAATATGTGCCCACTCACTTTCTGCTTCTGTCTGCCTCTGGATAGACATGATCATTTCACTACATTTCCATTCAGTGATTCACAGAGGACCAGCCAGGCGTTCCTGAAAAACATAGGAGTGGTGACAGGAGTCATCTCTCCCACCTATAACATCCACATGCCCAGCTACCACCTCCAGATACCCTTCTACCCCAACTTCCCTTCACACTGGCAGACTCATCTGCCCCATCCCATGGCGATGTTCCTCCCTTCACTGCCCAGGCTTTCACCTGCTTCTGTGCAGAACAGTTGGTGCAAAGAGCCCTGGCTTCTTGCCTTGCTTCCATCACCAACTCTTTGTGTGGCCCCAGGAAACTCCCTTTTTTCCTTCTCCGCCTCAGTTTTCCTACCTGTAACAAAAGGACAACACCTGACCCTAGCTCTTCAAAGATTTTTTTTTTTTTTTCAGCTGAGACACTTCTAGGACAAGCTTAAGCCCTTAGTCTAGAAGATTCTTTTGAATGAGGAAATAGGAGGTCATCAAACTTGCCTCCCTTATCCGGCATGTTCTGAGCTCTCTAGGAAACTCTCCATTGCCTGGACAAGAGGGAGCCCACAGGGTTAAGCCCGTGGAGACTGTGTGCGAGCAGTCTCAGATGAAAGGACAGGCCGAGAGAGAGAGAACGCCATGTGGCTGTTGTGGTTGGCAGGTCTGGGGCAGAGGGACCAGGCTGAGTCCCGAAGGAAACCCCCTCCTGGTCTCACCAGAACAAAGTGGTGTTTTTGCAGCAACGCCATTGTTCTTGGGCAAGTCTTTCCCATCTCAACGTAAACCAGGAAACAGTGCTTCCTTTCCTTGGGTAAGACTCAAGGTCCCCCCATGGATAGCCGATGGGGGAGGAGAATGGAGTTTTTCCCAACTGGGATGATCTGCCACGAAGCTCTCACTGAAGAGCAGCATGCTGGACCCTGCTGGACCCAAGGCTGCTAGCGTCACCTGTGTGCCTGTGTCCTCCCTGCCCAGGGAGGCGTCACCAAGGCCAGTCTCCCACCTCCATGCCGGAAATGCCACTGCCCATCCATCTCTTGCACCTGTGCCCCTCACACATCCGTAGGCATGACAGTCTCATGCCTGCCTCTGGCGCTGGTACAGGACTCTCTTCTGTCCATGACACAAGGACCATTCTTATCCCGGTGTCCGTTCTGATCCCAGTGAAGAATTAACTGTTCAATTAGTTGTTGGGTGCCCTACTGACACACTGCCAGTGCCTTGAAAGCAAAGACTATCCTGTGTCTCCCACGTGGAGCACAGGGTGGAAGCCAGTGTATGCACGTGTGTTTTCCCCAGACAGAAAGCAGAACAAAGCAAGCCTCTTGGTGAAGAGACCCACACTCCACACTGGAGTGTCTTGATTGCACTTGCAGCCCTGGCTGCTGACTCCTGGTTTCTACCAATGCAGACCCTGGAAGGCAACAGACATGGCTCAAGTAATTGGGTTTCTGCCACCTCCATATGTGGTGCCTGTTCCTGGCTCTGACCCCAGCAGTGGTGAGCATTTGGAGAATCAATCAATAGATGGGCTCTCTCTCTCTCTCTCTCTCTCTCTCTTCCTCTGAAATGAACTTTTAAAAATATTAAAACAAAACAAGCCACAACCACAAGGAATCCATTTTCCTTCTTAGGCCTCAGGTCTTGAAAACACCCGATCCAAGCACTCCATTTTCCTGAGAGGAGAAGTGAGGTTTGGAGCCTGGGAGATTCTCATCAGAGATCCACAGTTGGTGAGTTACAGAGCTGAGCTGAACCCCAGATCTCCTAACACTACTGCTACCTACGGGCCAAGACTGTTGCTCTGTTTACGAGCTGGGAAGCACTTGCTTTAACTCACCTGTTCAGAGGCGAGACCCAGCACATTCAGGCTCCAGCCACTAATGGAATTCACCCAACCCACTTTCCCCACTCCCAAGAGACTGACTCACTGGTGACGGAGGGATAAGAAATTTCTCCCCTGGCTTTGCCGAGCAGCTCCCTCCTCACCCCCAGCAGCTCTGCATTTAGCACCTGTCTGCTGCCCTACCCCCGAGGGCCAAGGAAGGCAGAGTTCCAGCTTTCTCTTTCTGTAAACATCATTTCTTCTTTCTAGCAATCAAAATGTCTATCTTTCTTTCTACAGTTTCTGCTTAAATCAGGAAGGCACCTTCATCAAGTAAACAGAACAGGGGTAGTAATACCTCCCAGTAGGGGTTTGTTGAGAAGTTTCTGTGCATTACTGGCCCCTCACACAAGGCAATGCTAATGAGTAAATGCTAGACCCCTTTGAGAAGTGCCATGTGTTTTGCAAATACATGATGTTGTTACTTTCTAGTCTCTCATGGCCCCATTGGCAGATAATGTTTTCAGATATTCTGGAGGAATACCCTAAGCCCTCTTTGGGAAAAATGGTTTCCTAACAGTTGTAACTACTGGGAAAAGGTACCTTTGGTCTATCCTTTACAAAGCAACTCTACTTCCAGGTAGAACTGTACTGAGCAAACCAAGTAGAGATGAGTAGATTAGCAAGCAGAACTGACATCCTCAGGCTCCCTGAATGGAGGGAAGGTATGGAAGGAGGAAGGGGGCAGAAGAAGAGGGGCTTCTGGCTGATCCCTGTTCCTGGGATGGGTGGGAATAAGGTAGGACTTCGTGTCCTATGACAGGGACAAGATAAGGAACAGGTAAAATTCCAGATAAATTTACCAATAAGCAAAGTGATCTAAGCCACCCTGGGGTGGAGAAAAGGGTCAGTTCTGGTGATTCTCAGAAAACCTACAACAATGGACACAATGCCCAGAGAACTCCTTACCCTGAGGAGGGAGAGCCAGGAGTAACTCCTATCCCGGAGCAAGAATGCATTCATAACCCTTGAATTCCCACCAATACACAACTTAACCTGGGCAATGACTGTGAATTCTTTCCATAAAATTAAGACTGATGGCGCACCCCTCATGCTGTGCTGATGGGAAATTCCAGTTCTGTTATGACTTGGAAGGCCCTCCCTGCTCTAAGAATGAAGGCGTCAGGCAGGAAAATGTTATACTCAGAAGGCGTGAAATGGAGTGTGGTGGCTCCTTGTGTCTCTAAGTGTGGGCTAAGGACCAGAAACATCAGAGTACCTTGGAGCTCTCCAGAAATATCGACTCTTAGGAAACCTGCCCAGGCCTTACCCTGGGTGATGTCTGAGGGATTCACAGTTGAGTCACACAGTGAATTTCACTGTTTAATGCTGTGTCCTAAACCCGAATCCTCCCAGGGGCTGATAGTGCTGGGGCTTCTACAGATCAAAGAAGCCTGGGTGCCTAAGCTCTAAGGGGCAGTGCCTGCCCTTACCCTGCTCTGGAATCCTGCAGGACCCACCCGCCCAATCGCACTCATTCCACCTTTCATTTCTGAAATGCAGGTCTTCAGTCAACAAAAGCCTGAAAAACCAGTTGTCTACTGCAAACTGCTGATTTCAACTGGATTCAGCAACACCCCGAGGGAGGGGAGCAGAGTCCCCCATGGTCTCTGCTGGGAATAAAATACAAAAACCACCTACACAAAACAACATCTCAGTCCATTACCCTGCCACACTTGGAGTTCTTAAACTCCTGCTCTCAATTATATTTGGATTTAAGAGTGCAAAACAAAAGCTTACATTGTAATTTTAATGGACTTGCCTTTATAGGAAAAAAATGAGTCCCAGAATCCTAAAAATGATTGCTTCTGAGACTTACAAGGATTTAACCATAGTCTAAGTTTAGGGATTTTTTAATACATATTTTTTTTTAGCAGCAGCAGTGAAAAATATTCTTTTGTTTTTGGCTTTTTATCACTATCCAAAACAAACCAAGTGGAGAATCCCATTGCATAAAACAGAATTGGAGGTGCTTCCATTTGCAAGGTGAGGATAATTATGGGAGCCCAAGTGGGGGTTTCAATAGACCCTCAGGCTCAATGGAAGATGGGATGAAAGGCCAGCTCAGCTCACCCTCCACCCAATCCTGACCACTTTTCGTGGGCTCTGTTTTGCTCCCCTGGCCACCTGCCTCCAAGGGAAAAGCATCACAGGATGGTAGGACTCATAGTCCTGGATCTGGAAAAAACACTTCCACATAATGCTTCCATTCTGTATCCCCACAGTCCCACTCTGCTCAAGGGGCTGTAAACTTCAGGTGCCCTTTTCCCTACTCTTTATAGCAGCATCCTCCCTATAATGTCTTTTCCAGGTGTAACAGGAACTTAAACCCATGATGAATCGATGCTGATGACTGAATGAATAAAGACACAATTCATGCATTAGTGGAATTCTCTGGTCATTCTCTCCTGATTATCTTCAGGCTTGTAAATGGCTCTGCTAATTGTTTTTGTTCAAAAGATAGAGTGAAAAAATTTTTAAAAAAAATTTTTTTTAAAGAACAAATAGGGCCTGGCACGGTGGCCAGCTAGGTTCTCGCCTTGAACACACACGGATCCCATATGGGCGCCAGTTCTAGTCCCAGCGGTCCTGCTTCCCATCCAGGTGCCTACTTGTGGCTTGGGAGAGCAGTTGAGGACAGCCCAAAGCTTTGGGACCCTGGACCCATGTGGGAGACCCAGAGGAAGCTCCTGGCTCCTGGCTTTGAATCAGCTCAACTCCAGCCATTGCAGCAACTTGGGCAGTGAATCATCAGACAAAAGAACTTCCTCTCTGTATGTCTAAATTTGCAATAAAAGATAAATATTTTTTAAAAAATAACAGGTAGAGTGAGAAAATTAAAAAATAGTATTTTTTTTTTAAAGGAGAACAAATAAAAGGTAGAGTGGAGACAGAGGTCTTCCATTTACTCCTTAAATACCTGCAACATGCAGGGCCATGCCAGGTCAAAATGAGGATCCAAGAACCCCATCCAAGGCTCCCATGAGGAGCAGAGACCCAGGTACTTGAGCCACCATTCACCTCCTTCCATGTGCTTGTAACAGGAAGCTGGATTGGAAGCAGAATAATTTGGACTCAAATCAACAATTCAATATAAAATGTGAGTGTCACCCATCCCCAACTAGTTCTCTTTAATTGTGACACACATAAGAAAATGCAGCGTTTGGAACTGAGCACATCATTCTAACTAGACCTTAACACAGAATTTTCAAGCTATGGATGATGAGACACACATGCAGTAACATCAATTGAATGGTTCCCAACCTGCACGTTGCTTAAGGAGAGGAGAATGGAATGGAAGGTAACAGAATAGATTGTAGTCCATCAATCAGCACCAAGGTTAGGGACTATTTTGAAAGTAGTTTTCTTCAATTATACATGCACAAGGAATATGCGTGCTGAGTCTTTATGTAATATGTAGTTCTTGGAGCCATGCCATAGTGTCACATGTTAAGCCTCAGCTGGAGGCACCGGCACTCCCTGTGGGCTCCAGTTCGAGTCCCAGCTGCTCTACTATTTATTATTATTATTATTATTATTATTATTATCATTATTGGAAAGTCATATATACAGAAAGAGGAGAGACAGAGAGAAAGATTGTCCATCCATTGATTGACTCCACAAGCGGTCACAATGGCCGGAGCCGTGCCAAACCAAAGCCAAGAGCCAAGAGCCTCCTCCAGGTCTCCCACATGGGTGCAGGGTCCCAAGGCTTTGGGCCATCCTCCCAAGCCACAAGCAGAGAATTGGATAGGGAGCAAAGCCACCGGGAATAGAACCGGTGACCATATGGGATCCCGGCACATGCAAGGCAAGGACCTAGCCGCTGGGCCACCATGGTGGCCTACTTCTAATTCAGCTTCCTGCTATTGTGCCTGAAGAAACAGTGAAGATGTGCCAATGTAGGAGTTCTTGGCTCCTGGCTTCAGACTCGCCCAACTCCAGTTATCACGGCCATTTGGGGAATGAACCATGGATGGAAGACCCCTCTGTCTCTCCTTCTCTCTCTGTAAATCTACCTTTTGAATAAAAAACAAATCAACATTTTTAAAAATGAATAAATAAATGTGTTTCTTACTGTGGGTCACATACCAAAACCCCAAATCCAGTGCTCTAACCTTGTGAATTAGGGCCGTTATTCTCCCCATCTTTTCGGATTAAATGAACAGTGAAGATGACTTGTCCATGGTCACTCCAGTAAGCAGTGGCATACTGAGCTGTGACTGGAGAGTCTGAACCTTGAGCCTGTCCATGCCACAACTCTGTTAGCAGGACTTCCTGTGGTATCACGCGCACCCAGTCCTGCTCTGCACAAAGCACAGGCAACACAGTCCTAGCGAGCACTCATGGATGGACCACATGGCCTGATGTTCAGACTCTTAGAGAAGCTCCCACAGCAGAATCGATTGATTCCTTCCACACAGGCAGGAGGGGTGCAACCAGCCCAGCAGAGATCAAGCCACCCTGAGATTCAGTCTCCACTTTGTCGTCTATTCTCACAGGTATGTGTGTCACACAGTTCAAAAGCCTCAACAGCAGGAAAATTGAACCTTAGTGTTGGTGGTACCTGCCTAGGTATCAGTTGTTGCTTAGCCTGCAGACTTCCACAGCAAGCATTCTAAGAGGTTCTTTTTTTTTTTTTTTTTTTAGTATTTATTTTTATTGGAAAACAGATTTTGCAGAGAGAAGGAGAGGCAGAGAGAAAGGTGTTTTATCTGCTGTTTCACTTCCCAAACGACCACTATGATTGGAGTTGAACTGGTCTGAAACTAGGAGCTTCCTCTGGGTCTCCCGCACAGATGCAGGGTCCAAGGCTTTGGGCCATCCTCTACGGCCTTCCCAGGCCACAACCAGGGAGCTGAATGGGAAGTGGAACAGTCATATGAACAAGTGTCCATATGGGATCCCGGTGCATGCAAGGCAAAGATTTAGCCACTGAGCCATCACGCTGGGCTCATAAGGCATTCTTGAGGTGGTCTTCCCCTAGGCAAACTCTGGAACACCTTTCTAGAACCTAGATGCTTTATAAGACAAAGTCTACTACCTCCTCCCAAATGCATGTTGTTTATTGTCCCAAGGCCCCTCTTCTACTACTGTTCGCCAAGCAAATTTTGATAGTATGCTTTTTTTTTTTAAATGTTTTTCACTGATTTGAAAGAGTTATGTGGGAGAGTTCTTCCATCTGTTGATGGGCTCTCCAGATGGCTGCAATTCCAGGACTCAGCCAGGCTAAAGCCAGAAGCTTCTCTTGGGTCTCTTATGTGGGCAGCAGGGACCCTAGCACTTGGGCCATCGTCTACTATATTCCCCAGATGCATGAGCATGGAGCTTGATTAGAAGTGGAGCAGCTGAGACACGAACTGGTGTCCAGTGTTGCATCCTGTGGTACATCCACTATACCACAATGCTAGCCCCCTTCAGGGCAGTCTTCTTGATACTACTTTGTTATAAAAGGAGTCTCTAATCATGACATGTAAAGAGCTGGGGAAGGGCACTCCCTGGCTGGTGAGCTCTTTCCTTTCCTCAACTATTCAGTTCTTCTAAGAGCTCCACTTCATGTTGACATTCTGAGCCTGTGGTCCTTTTCCCACAACATGCTCCGATTACCCTTCCTGTAAGAGAAATCTGGGGAGTTAGTCAGGCCTTGACCTAAGTAAACCCATCTTGGCTCCAAATAATCCCTGCTTAGAAAAGGAATTTCTGGAATTCTGCCTAGGATTGTCAAAAGCTTGCTGTACCATGTTTTTCCCATGCTTACACCAAGGCTGGATGTTTCTTCTGGCACCTTTCACCTTCCCGGAAAGACCCCATCTCTGCCCATAGGGGCCTCACATGGAGTTAAGGTGGTTGGTTGGGGAAGTCAAGCTCCAGCCCAGCCTGACCTTTGGTATCCTCTGATCCAGCATTGTTTTTGCTCCTCTGATTTGAAAAACTCTCCTTTGAGAGATGCCAGGGTTCTTTGGGTTATGTTTTATGATCTAGAAACGTTAAGCTTGCCTCTTAGATTTCCTCTCTTGCTCTAAATGGGAATTCCACCATCCCTTCCATCTTTAAATCTCCTGTGAGGAGTGAGGAGAGACTCAGCCATAGCTGCAGAGGGCTTATCCTTCCTATGCCCCCCAACCCCAAACCTAGGGCTGGAGGCAGGATTCCAAGGAGTCAGGGCAACGGAAGACTGGCAGGCAGGGCCAGGTGGTGCACAAGGCATGGACTATTTGGGTAAGGGTCTGGCCCGGAGCTATCAGCCACACACATCTACACTGAGGGAGACTGGGCGTCACAGAGACCAGCAGGGGAATGCAGGCAATGCATCCCTCTCAGGTTGCTGGGAAGATTAAAGCAAACCTGGTGAGTAGTCAGGGTTTAACAAATCATAGCTGATAGCCTTATCAGGGCTTCTGCTATTTTTCAGGGAGGCTCTGGTCCTTCCAGACTTTCCAAGAAGCCTTCAGGACCTCTCTAACTCCAACTCTTGGGACCCCAGAGGTGCCTCAGACTGCCTCATCTGGCACACAGATACTACAAGCCCTGGCAAGCTGTGCTCACCGTGGCTCCCCTCCCCTGCCACTTAGCTGCAAGTCTGGCTTCTCTCATCTCTCCCACAGATCTGGACACTTCATGGAGGAGAACTGGGTTGGAAGGACCAGAGGCTAGGGCCCAATCCCAGCTCTGCCTCTTAACTTCTGCTGAGCCTCAGTTTGCTGATTTATCCAATGGGTATACATAACAACAGGGCCTACCTCCCTAAGTTGTTGTAGAAGTTATTATGGAACCTGGTACAAAGAAAGGAGTCAAGATTTCTCCAGATTTCAACTTGGGTACCTTAATGTCAGACATCCTTCTACCACTCATAGAAGGAGTGTCTGGGGGAGAACACGGCTGGGGAGAATGAAGGATCTTGGAGATGGGTGCTGCCCTAACTGCAGCTCAGTGGTAGTCCCTGGCAGAGTCTGCACTTGTATGCTTCCAGTTGGTTATGGATTTGAAAGGGAAGAAAAAGAGACTGAGAGCAGGGCATGATCCAGAAGATGTGACTTGGGGAAGCAAAGAGTCCCAAGGATCAGTTAGAAAGAGGCTGAGGTTGGAGTCCAGGTGCATCTGACTCTAAAGGTCCTTTAACCTGCAGAGGCTGTTCATGGAGAAAGCAGGAGCTTCCAGGGAAGCCTCCGGATGCCCCCTCTCACTTCCCCAGAACCCAAAACCCTAGGAGCACCTGGTGCGGGCAGAGGTCCCAAAGTTGCTTGTGCTGCCTTCAAGTGACCAGGGTTCTCCTCTGTGGAGACAAGGCGGAAGCTAACAAACAGTGAGATTGGAGGGACCTCCCCACACTGCCCCACTACTTCCTCAAGTCTGGTGACTCCAAAAATCTACTGAGTACAAAAAAGATTGTGGAGGCAATTGGATCAGATTCAAGTCCCAGCCCAACCACTTGAATTATTTGCCCTCTAGCTTTAGGTAAATTACTTCACTTTTCTCTGTCTTGCTCATGAAGTTTGGGGCATTCTGTCTGTCTGTCAGCTTCATGAACAAGTTTTGTTCTTCGTTTTGTGACCCAGTGCACAGAAGAGAGTCAGCAAGAGAAGCTACTTTGGAGATGCATGGTATGAACAACTGGATAACTAGCCACCATTTACTGAGTTCTTTCTATGTGCAAGGCACTTCACATGCATTGGCTCACTGAATATCAGATTAACCTTAACAGCAGCAGGCCAATGAACATCTCATTTCAAAGATGAAGACACTGAGGCACAGATTGGGGAGTCAGTTACCCAAGGCCACCACAGACAGCAGGTGCAGGTTCAGACCCAAGTCTCAAAAGCTCCAGAGCGGAGCTGTGAGTGAGACCCAGAGGACAATGGGCTCTGTTTTCCTCTGGGATGCTCTCCCTAGGCAGAGCTGGCCACCTTGGGCAGGCTGGCCAAGGTTGTCAACTTCATTTTTGGCATGTGACAGCTGCTTTTGCACACAGCATCATATTTAGCCCTCTCAGTAACTCTACAGAGGCGCTCATCCCAAGCGCTTCACAGCAAAGAAGTAAAGACCTACATGCAGGTGCACATGGTGAAAAAGTGGCAAAACTAGAATTTCAACTCTTTGTCTTTGGGTCGCCTGGAGAAGCAGAGCCTGGGATGGAATTAGGACAGCAAAGGTTGATTGCAGTCAACATGAGAATGTCACTAGGGCAAGAGACAGGATGCAGCAAGAAGCAGCCTTTAGACAGTGTCCTAGCCAAATCCCCACGGAGCTCCTGAACAAACCCTGCCTGCTGGAAAAATCCCCACACTGGGCAGAAATGGCCAGGTGTTCTTCCTCTCTGTCCTTCTCGCTGGCTTAGAGTTGCCCAGAGAGTGTGACCTAGGTCTCCAGGTCCTACCGGTTGCAGGCAGTCACCTTACTGGACTCTTGCAGCTGAACCAAAGTCGTTTATTGAAAAGACACCCACACAGCCCCTCTGTTGGCTCCCAACACTGTAAGGATACACTTTTCCCGCTGCCACAGTCCTCTTTTCCTGGGGAAAGGAGCATTGGCAGAGGGAGAGACGATCTCTAGTCCCCATCCCTACAGTTGATCTTGGAACTCCACCTGGTGCTCCCCCTTTCCCTCTTACAGTATCTGTTAGAATTCTAATTCCTCTTGCCCTCAGCTATCCCCTTGGCAGGTCAGGTAGTGTAATCCAAACCCTATTTCTTGGTATTAGGTCCACTCACCACTACAACTGTACAAAGAGTTCCCAGGTGCCTCGAGTGGATCATCTTTGCTCCATAGATATCTACTCCCACACACTTTTGCCAAGAGTAGCTACCTTCTGAAGCTCAAGCCAATAACCTCTGTCAAGATGACGACTCCTCTTCTCCTATGTCTCCTATACGTCTCTGGACACAGTGGATCTAAGAACCCTGGCAGGAGTCCCAGATCATTGTTCAGAGGCCTTTGCTATCTCCTCTTTCAAAAACTCAGCCTTTGGGAGATCAAGGTGTTTAACCTTACAGAGCAAGAATGGGAGGACAAAGCCTCTTTCTCTCCTCTATGTCTCCCTCATTCTGCCTTTCAAATGAATAGAAATAAAGCAACACACATATAAAAAGAGCTTTGCCTCTAGCATGTCCCAGCTGTATACTGGGTCTGTTTCCCAACAGGAGGGTACTTCCCTCCTGCATGTGGTGTGGTCCCAGAACTCAAAGGTCTGCCTGGCAATACTCTAGTTGGGGCTTGTCACAAATGCCACACCAAGTCTCCTTCCACACCAACACTTCCAGCACCAAGATCTACTCAATCAAATGGCTCAAGTGGCAGAACTGCTATCACACAACCTGGACCCTCCCTAGATCCCTTTCCTACTCCAGGCTCCACTCAAAGCTGGGAGTCTTTCCTGTCTGCTAGTGTGTTAGCAGCATCCAGTGGTGGGTATGGCGTGTGTGTCTCCAGATCCAAACAACCTCCCTGGCCCAGTGATACTTTATGTGTGCTGGCACAGGCAAAACAGTTGTCTGCTTTGGATTGAACATGCATGGCCTTGAGTCCAAAGTTTCTAAACTCTTTGCTGATGTGACAGTTTTGTGACTTGGTACAGCTTATCTCCCACCCTTTGGAATGCAGGTGCATTATCAAGGGCTCCAGTGTGCAGGCAAGATGTCACCCACGGAATGGTTCAGTTTGATGTTGTGTGGGATGTCCAGGTGGTTTGCAGGTCCTGGGGCTCTATTTTGACAAGAAGCAAGAAAATTAGCATAGCATTGCCTTTGGGATAAAACAATGAATATGTACCATTCATTCTATATGAACATGAGTTTTCTTTGTCTTCTTTCCTAAATGAAACAGAAATCAACACATTTACCAAATGTAATTGTATATTTGGTATACATATATATGGCATATATATATATATATATATCTGTGTAGCATATATTGAAGCAATATTAATCAGTGAAGACAAGATAGCAGACCAATACAGAAGGAATATTTGGGTGCACTGCTTGGTAGAGCTGTCACATACCTATAATTGCACTCCAGGATCCAAGAATCCACCTGATTTAATTCATCAGTCTGATCCCTACAGAAATCAGGTTGACCACTATTCTTATACCTTGAGCTAAGGATAATGCTACTATCTGTATTCATCCCTAATTGTCAGGTGCAATATTCTTTTTGAACTCCTATATTGGGAATGGGGTATAGAGAATAGAGAGTGGCAAGGAAGGGACAAGCAAAGGAGGCAGTTGGTAAGGATTCCATTTGATCTTCCCTGCTATCAGATTAAGAGCTCTTACCTTGCAGGTCAGGACCCAATATGAAGGCTACTCCAGTTGCCAAGTGTGTCTATACAATGATGCCTTCAGAGATGAGAGAAATGGCTACTGGGCCTGGGCAAAGAACAGCAAGGTAGTCAGGTCTTCGCAGCCCGGGGATCCATTGCAATCTCAACTCAGGGCTCCATTTACTATGGCCCTCACATGTCACCACTTTTTTTTAAAGATTTATTCTATTTTTATTGGGAAGTCAGATATACAGAGAGGAGGAGAGACAGAGAGGAAGATCTTCTGTCCACTGACTCATTCCCCAAGTGGACGCAAAAAGGCCAGAGTTGAGCCGATCCAGAGCCAGGAGCCTCTTCTGGGTCTCCCGCGCAGGTACCAGGTCCCAAGGCTTTAGACCATCCTCAACTGCTTTCCCAGGCCACATGCAGGGAGCTGGATGGGAAGTGGGGCTGCTGGAGTATGAACCAGCACCCATAGAGGATCCAGGTGCATGCAAGGTGAGGACTTCAGTTGCTAAGCTACCGCCCTGGGCCCATGTCACCACTTTTTATTAAAGATTTATTTCTTTGTTTAAGGAGTGGAGTGACAGAGAGGAAGAAAGAAACAGAGAGAAGGAGAGAGAGAGGGATTTTCCACCTGCTGGTTTATTCCCCCAACGTCCACAGCAGACAGGGTTAGGCCAGTCCGAAGCCAGGAGCCAGGAGCTCCATCTGAGTCCATGGGTGTGAGAGACTCAAGTCATTGAGACATCATCATCTGCCACCTTTCCAGAAAGGTGGATTGGAAACAGAGTAGCTGGAGCTGCAACCATTCTGACAGAGTGGGTAAACGTCCCAAGCGGCAATTTACCCACCTCACGTGTCATCACTGTACCGGGAGGACCATTATAACATTCACATCCATAGGATTCAATTTCATCTCAGATCCTGGATGCAATAGTCCTAGAATGATCTGACTATCCCCACTCTCCAGACACTGAGTAAATGAAAATGTATCCCTGCAGAGGACTAGGAAGACCTTCGCAGTATTTACTGGCTGTCATGCCCTTTCTGCTGGAGATCCTGTTACCTCCTCACTCGACAGGTTCCTCCTGATACTGCCAGAAAGGTCTAGAAATTGCGTCAGGCCCAGCAATCAAGCAGCAGATTATGACATGTCACTGAGGCAACCACCCTGAATCTCCTTAAACACTGTTGCTTTCTTCTAATGATACCCTCATTGGTTGTCCATCTATTTTGCCTGTAGGGACGTTTTCTTCTGTTAAGCACATCCACAAGTCCCTACAGGTCAAACTTCCCTGGCTGCCTTTTCCACTTGGCTGATTATTAACAATTATAATCTTCTGGCTTTTCCAGGGGGTCCCATCAGCTCCACTGCAACCGACCAGCCAGGCGCTGTGGTCACCCTTTCAGCATCATCTCTAGCTTGTAGTCACCACTGAACTCTTTTTTTGAAGATTTATTTTTATTGGAAAGGTAGATTTACAGACTGGAGGAGAGAAGGAGAAAAAGATCTTCCACCTGCTGGTTCACACTCCAAGTGCATGACAGCCAGAGCTGAACTGATCTGACACTAGGAGCCAGGAGCTTCTTCCGGGTCTTCCATATGAGTGCGGGGTCCCAAGCGTTTGGGTCATCTTCTGCTGCTTTCTGAGGCCACAAGCAGGGAGCTGGATAGGAAATGGAGCAGCTGGGACATGAACCAGTGTCCACATGGGATCCCGGCACATGCAAGGCGAGGACTTAGCTATTGAGCCATTGCCTCAGGCCTCACTGAACTTCTTCATGAAATGGGTGCCCCTCTTACCAACACACTGTTGGTGACTGGTGAGCAAGGTCTCTCCTGGACCTTCACAGGAGCTATAATCTTTTGATTCTGGCCTCACATAATAGTTCCAATCTAGCATATCCACTTCCCTCAGTCTTCCAAGCCCTTTCTCTAACACCTGCCAAGGCAATCCGGGCATTTTAGATTTGCCTGAAGTGGTCATCACTGTCTCCAGGTTTCTGGGAACCACCTGAACAGCAATTCCCTGGGATTCTTGAGAGAAGGCTAAATCCTAGTCTTATGTTCTAGACCCCTTAATCTTGCACCCTAAAAATACTGTCTGCTGCTTATATGTGCTCTTGGTTCTCATTACTCCTTTGGGGAGTTGTTTACCCCAGTCCTGTTGGACCCTAATTGGGTTATGATGTAGCTCAACTCAAGTTATCAGTAGGGCAGCCAAGAAGGAGGTGGGTGTGTCCCCGGGGGCGGGGGACTGTGACTTGCTGGGGAGAAGACTGTTGTGTTTCCTGCATGCTGCTATCTCTTGGTTGGGAAGGATGGGCCACCTCTGCATGCTCTGATAGTGCAGGAAGGCTGGGGACCCAAAAACACAAGGAATCTGGAGAGCTGTCCATGAAATACCCTCATCCCCTTCACTTAGGTCTCCCCAGCCAGAGCCATGACCTGAACATACCAGACCTGCCCCAGCTGCATTCTCTCATCTTCCAAGCTCTGTACTCTGGAGTCCTGATTTGGTTCTTAAGCTTTTTCTGCTCTCTGCAGGAGATAAGGGCTTCTTTGGAAACCACCAAAGAGTGCCTTAACACTTAGGTCTTGCTTTTAAATTCCTCTCAGCTTTTCATTATCTCTCTAAAAGTCAATGCATACTAAGTATAGCCAGATAATTCCATTGCTCTCATATACATTGTGCCCCTTGTATTTTTAAAAATCATCACCTGGTCTGAGTCATCACCTGGCCTGCATGTTCCTTCTATTGAAACCCTCTTCCATATCATCCTGAAAGTAAATGTTACCAACTGAGCCACCACCTTGTGCAAGAACTGTCTGTGCCCATATCCCATGCCTTACATACGCCCAGGAATGAAGTCTTCAGAGACACTCAAGCATTAAGAGATTCAGTTAGGGTAGAGTCTCCTGTGCCAGATATGGCCCATCTTAAAGTAGCCGGAGTGACAGAGTCAGGGGTGCTGAATTCTTCCTTGGAGAGCACACCTGTGAAAAATGAGGGTGATTCCCTGGCATAGTAGGCTAAGTCCCAGCTGCTCTGCTTCCAATCCAGCTTGCTGCTAATGTACCTGGGAAAGCAGTAGAAGATGGCTCAAGTCTCTGGACCCCTGTTCCCATGTGGGAGACCCAGAAGCTCCATGCTCCTAGCCTCAAATAGGCTCAGCTCCAGCCATTTGAGGTCATTTGGGGAGTGAACCAGGGAATAGAAGATCTCTCTCTCTCTCTCTCTCTTTCTCTCTCTCTCTCTCTCCTTCTCTCTGTAATTCTGCTTTTTTATTGCAAAGGTAGAGTTACAGAGAGGAGAGACAGAGGAAAAAGATGTATCCCCTGCAAATGCTACCAAATGGCTGCAACAGATGAAGCCGAGCCTATCTGAAGCCACAAGTTCCTTCTGGGTCTCCCACATGGATACACCGTCCCATGGACCATCCTCTACTGCTTTCCCGGGTCATAAGTAGGGAGTTGGATGGGAAGTGGAGCAGTCAGAGCACAAACCGGTGCCAATGCGGAATGCTGGCTCTTGCAGGTGGAGGATTAGCCAGTTGAGCCATTGCACCAGCCACCAAAATTAGTTAATTAATTAATTAATTAAAAAGATGAAGGGAGAGGAGCAAGATGCAGCATGGGGAAATTCCAGATCATATTACAGATCTGATTAAGCTTCTGTGGCCCTACAGAATGCTGGCAGAGAAGTCCACACTGGGCACAAGTGGCAAGGGCCTGGCGTCCCAGACATCTCAGCTACTGGTTGAGGGTTGCTTGGGGAAAGCAAGGCTACCTGAAGATGCTACAACTGGGGAGTGTCTCCAATTTGCACTCCTTATTACCTTGCAATGGGTTGAATCTCCTTCCAAGAAAGATTGGTTGAAACCCTAATAGCCAACACCTCTGAGAATGACCTTATTTGGAAACTGTGTCATTTGCAGATGCAATTAGCTAAGATAAAGCTGAAACAGGGTAGGTCCTTAATCTAATCTGACAGGTATCCTTATAAGAAGAGGACCAAGACACACGAAGAACACCACGTGAGGATAGAACATTGCAGTGATGTAGCAACAAGTCAAAGAACTCCTGAGGCTTCCAGAAATCAGGAGGGAAACCTGGAACAGTCCTGCTTCAGCACCTTTGAATGGAGCCAGGACCTGATGACCCCTGGATTCCAGACTTGCAGTCTCCAGGATTGTGACACAATGCATTTCTGCGATTCAGTAAGCTCTCCCTCACCCAGCTTTGTTATGGCATTCCCAGCAAACAAACACACAGCTGAATAGAGTTCTTTCCAAAGGGCTGAGCAGTACACTTCCATGGCTGACACGAAATCCCAAAGTTGTCCAAAGTTCATAGCCTTCTCTTTCCTGGAAATGACCAGAGCTGGATGCCACACAAGCTTCCTCCAGATCTCTCATGAGGGTATAGGGATTTGTGCCAGTCTCCACTGCCTTCCCATTAGCTAAGTGGAAAGCGGAGCAACTGGAACTCAAACTTGTGCCTGTATGGGATGCTGGTGCCACAGGGAGGGGCTTAGCCTTATATGCCACAGCACCAGGCCAGACAGGCCCCATTTTGGAAGTCAGAGAGCATGAGCTCAGAGGAAAGTGAATGGCCCAAGGCTACCCTGCCACATAAAAGAGATGGATCTTAAACTGAGTCACCTAGCTCAAAAGCACTCTACCCTCTCCTGAATCATACACCTCCCACTTTGATTTTATAGAATCAAAGATTTATATAGATCTTGGAATGTGTTTGCCAAGATGATTTTTTTTTCTGGTGTCAGGAAAAATTATGAAGACTTTACGAAGGAACAAAAGATCACTGGGCATACTACCTACCATTCTGTTTTAGGTTTTCTTCATATTTTGTTAACCTTGAGGTATTTCACAACTATGGAAAGTTAATAATAATGCAAATTATTCTTCCCCAGAAAAATGCAATTAAATTGTGTCCAGTGGAATGAAACTGGTTATTGTTGTATGAATAGACCAGTTTTGTAAAACATAATAACATTCTTTTTTAGCATTTTGTTTCAAAGACAGAAAAAGACAAATCTGCCAACCACTGGCTCATTCTCCAGTCAGTGGTGAGCCAGGCTGAAGCCAAGAGCCTGCGTAGAACTCCATCCGCCTCCCGTGTGAGTGTCAGAGAACCAAGTAAGTGAGCCATTACTTGCTGCCTCCCAGAGGGTTTCTTAGCAGGAAATTGGGTTGGAAAGAGAGCAACCAAGACACCAACCAGGCACTCTGATATGAAACGTGGGAGTCCCAGGTGATGGCTTAACTAATCCCTGTGCCAAAGATCAGCCATGTAATTTTTTTTTTTTTCAGAGAGAGGTTACATCAGCTGGTACACTCTCCAAATGTACACAAAGGCCGAATACTGGCCCGGAATAAAACTAAGAGCCAGGAATCCACTCTAGGTCTCCTGTGCGGAGCCCTCACTGCTGCCTCCCAGGGTCTGCACTTGGAGGAAGCTGTAGCCAGAGCTGGATATTGAGTCCAACATGAGATGTGGGTCTCCTAACTGGCTTCTTAACCACTAGGCCAAACACTTAGCCCAGGTTTGTAAACACTTTGCCATTTCAAAGTTGTCCTAGTGCCTAGATGTGTAGTTCTTTCCATTCTCCTTTGAGCCAGTTGTAATGTCTTACAGCAGCTTGAATGAAGTGACACATTTCTTACACGGGTGTGAGTGGGGATTTCACATCAATAGGCATCTTGGCTTGGACTCAAATCCCCTCCTCATCACAAAGCACGGAGGGTGTTGGAGCCCCTAGAACTAACTTTTAGGAAATCTCTTTCAGAATCTATAAAGGAACATTCCTTTCCTTTTTATTCTTTTCTTGATTTTGATTACCATTTCCTGTCTTCTGGGATATTTATTTTTGTGTGCATCCTAGGAAGGGCCACAAGTACAAATGTACCTGTCGGTCTGAGTGGGAAAGCATGCGTGTGTGCTAGCCAAGGCTGCCCGGGAGGCATTTATTGACACTGTCACCTCCTCTGTTTATTCTCTCTCTGAGGACACACTGTGACCCAGCAGGATGGCAAGGGGCACAAGGTGTAGGCTCCTTCTTGGACACTTGGGCTCTGATAACAGGAAAGGCTGTGGGAGACTCCAGGACTGATAACCTAGACAGGGTGAGCCAGGCCCGTCTGGAGACTGGAGAGAGGGGCCCCCTAAGCTGAAGAGGCTGAGGACCGCCAGGGCCTGCAAGATGATGTTGTTGGTCTCCTGCAGGGCCTTGGCGGAGCTGAGCCCCAGGGCAGGAAGGAAGTCATCCCGAGAAAGTCCTGGTTCAGGATGCAGAGCTATGGTCCCTTTGATCTCCTACCATTATTGGTTAAAAATAATCTGAGCCTGTGCTTCCGTCGAGGTGCATGCTCTAAGCGTCAGAAATGTCGATCTCTAGATTGAACAGTACTAAAACATCATTTCTTTTTGCTATAAAAGAAAATTATAAAGAGAGATTTGCCCTGCAGCTCAGAGGAGTGTGTACATCCCCTGCTTTGGAGACCATGCTGTCCCAGGGAGCTCGGGGTGAGTGCAGTGTGCAGGGTCTAGCCTGGCTCCACCACCAGCGGCTTCTGGGGGAGGCTGTCTCCTCTCCAGGCTTGAGTTTCACCCTCTGTTTATAATCAGGAATTAGAATATCTGTCACTGTCACACCTTCCCTACATTTTTTTTTCTTACATAAACACTTGTGGGGGGGAGGGCGGGGATGCGGAGTATTGTAATTATCTGCTATGGGGTGTCATTTCCAGGAGCCTGGGTTGGTGGTACATTTTTAACTTTGTTTTTTCAACAGCAGACAAAGTCTTTCAGGCTAGAATGCATGCTCGGATCCAAACAAATAACAAACCCCAGAGGGGAACACCTGGGTGCAGTAAAGCCAGGCTAAATGACTGCAATCAGCTCCTTTCCCAGGGTCAGCAAGGGCATGGCACCAGGAATCCTGGAGGGGACAAAAGGCTGGAAGCAAGGCCTCCAAAACAGAGTGGCCCGCTCTTCTTTGCAAGGACATTGTTTACTGGGAACACTACCAACTAGGACCACTCACTGAGCACTCAGAACCCAAGGGAAACATCATTAGCCTGTTTTACCCCTGGGGAGCCTGAGACTCCAAGATGTGAGATAAGTTGCCCAAAATCAGTGGCACAAGCAAATGTCACCCAACCTGCTGCCCCAGCTCCAGTCTTGGGTCACATGCTGTCAGTCCCCCGCAGGACTGCTACTTGCGGCTTAGGAGGGTCACCAGCCAGCTGTGCAGAAACCCAGGACTCCATTTCCCAGGAGCACCAGAGATGCTGTTGGAAGCACTCCGACTTGTCCAGCTGTCCAACTACTACTTCACTGACTTGCTGCTTAGGGAACCCCTGGATAGGCTAACGAGGATGAAGAGCAGAAGCAGCTCTGAACTCAGTCTGAAATCTGATCCCAGACTCAGCACTTAGACTCTGGGCCTTCTCTGCCAGATGGCTTCACAGCTCTGAGTCTTATTCATTCGTTGATTTCCTGTACAGGTATTTCAGTGAACCATATGAAATCACTACTCTTCTGCCCCCTTGTTCCTCAGAGAAACAGAAATGTCATGTTGTTCCACTCCAGAATTCTTTGAATGCTGTGTGAGGTTGGGTGCTGGTGGAGATGCGGGTAGAATTTCTGCCTTGCATTCTTAAAGCACAATTGCTTCTGTCTTGGGCAATCTCAGCCTGGGATCTCAAGACCTTCATCTGCTCTGTGGTAGGTGACAGGACCCATCCACACATTGGGAGGGCAACCTGCCTTCCTTCAAGTAAATTATGAATGTCAATCCTTCCACTAACAGCTTTACAGCCAACTCTAGACCAAACAACCCAGTACCCTCAGCCGTGCCACAGTGGCTTCTCATGAGCGCACAGCTCTGGGCACTCTTCTTCTAGGTGCTTGGGGTACAGGAGTGAGCCAAACTGTGCGAGGTGGTAGATTCATGGAGCCACAGTCCAAGTTAAGAAAGAAAGGCGAGCCCTAAGGATAAAAGCAGGCTAAGGGGGGAGACTCTCAGGAGGCAGGTAGCTGGGGAAATTCTCCGAAGAACAGGCTAGAGGTCGTCCATGGCAGGGCATTCAGAACAGGTGCACAGCCAGCGTGGAGATGTTAATGCAGTTGCATGCCTGTTGAGACCTGGAACTGAAGGGAGGACCAGGGAGGGGCTGAGTAGGGAGTAGAATAGAAGAGTGCAGAGAGGTCCTGGGGGACCTTGCAGGCATTTGTCAAATAAGAAAACAAGGTTTAACCAGACACATGTGTGTGTCCAGTCACCCTAGCGTGGGCCGGAAGTAGGAGTCACCCATCATCTCTACACACCTAAGCTCTAGGCCACAGGCCAGCAACTCTGGGTTCTGGGTTCTTTCCTCCCTGACTCTTGGATTCAATTTTATCTCCAAAAGAGTTTCCCCAATAGGAATTCTTGCAGCCCAAAGACCTCCATGACAACCCAGGTGTCCTCCAACACCTGCCACATCCCTAAGAGAGCCAGAGTGCACCCAGAGAGGAAGCCAGTACTGCCCTTGGTGGACTGGGCAGAGGTGGGGCAGCCTGGGACATGCAGACCTCTGCCCCCAGCTGGCTGCCCAGGCCAGCGGCAGTCCCTTCCAGCTCTGTGGGTTGCAGGCTTTGTTCCTGAGTCCCCAAGGCCCCCCTTCCTGCCAAACAAAGCCCCCAGCCCCCCGCCTGCACCAGCCCCAGGCACCTGGGGCCTCCCGGCCTGGGAATCAAAGCCTGTTTTGCAAAGGAGGCCCAGTGTTTGGAGAAACACCCATCCCCTGCTGCCCAGCCCTTCAAAGGGCCGGCATTGTTCTGCGCTGAGAAGGCGCCTCTTGACGCGGGCAGGGCCGGGGCTGACGCTGGTGGACCTCTGATCCTCTGATCTCAGGCCAGGCCCCCAGGCCACTTGAAGGGGGGGGACGGACGGACTCAGGGGCCAAGGAGGGAGCAATCTGTCCTTGTGGCACTGTGCCTCTTTCCCGTCCTCTGCCCACCTGGGTCCCCACTGAGGCCTCAATCTGGACATAGAGAGGACAAGGTGGGTTTGAGAGGCTTAAGGACCAAAAGCTGGCGAGGAGCTGGGGCTTTGATGACCTTGAGGGATGTGCCAGTGCAAGTGTGTGTTTGGGAGACCATATGCAAAACACTCTCACTCTAGAGATTACCAAACCAAGTCTAGGAAGACATACAACAGAGCTGGAGGCCAGGTCAAGCTAGGGCAGAAGACACCTCACACCCTGGGGACTGGAGGTCCAGGGCCGAACCCAAACCTTCCAGCTTGAAAGCAGTGGTCTTTTCCTTCCCATCTGAAAGAGCATTCATACACACAAAGCTTCCACCCACTGGTTCACTCCCCAAAAGCCCACAACAGAAGGGCTGGGGAGAGCCAAAGACAGACACCTAAAACTCAGTTTGGGCCTCAGTAGTAGGTGGCAGAAACCCAACTTTTTTTTTGTTTTTCAACTTGAAAGGCAGGTTTACAGAAAGAAGGAGAAACAGAGAGAAAGATCTTCTACCCCAAATGGCTGTAATGGCCAGAGCTGAACCAATTCAAAGCCAGGAACCAGGAGCTTCTTCCGGGCCTCCCACATGAGTTTAGGTCCTAAAGCTTTGGGCCATCCCCTACTGCTTTCTCAGGCCACAAGCTGGGAGCTGGATAAGAAGTAGAGCAGCCAGGACATGAACTAGTGCCCATATGGGGTCCTGGTACTTGCAAGGTGAGAATTCAGCCATTGAGCCTTCGCACTGAGCCCCCAACTATTTTTTTAAAGATGTATTCATTTTGATTTGAAAGGCAGATTTATAGGAGAGGAAGACACACAGCGAGAGAATCTGCCATGCTCTGGTTCAGCCTCCAAATGGCTGCAACAGCTGGGTCTGGGCCAGGTCGAAGCCAAGAGCCAGGAACTTCTTATGGGTGTAAGGGCCTCTGCCACTTTCCCTTGTGTATTAGCAGGGAGCTGAATGGGAAGTGGAGCCAGCACCCACATGGGAGGTTGGCACCAGAGGCAGAGGGTTAACTGTGCTGGCCCTAGCATCTGACTATTCAAACCATCTTCTGCTGCCCTGCAAGAATGTGCATTGGCAGGAAGCAGGAATCGGGAATGGGATCCTGCCGTCCTGATCAGCTGTCCTAACTGGGTGTACCAGATCCACACCCCTTTTTCTAGATGCTTATTTCTAGATGCTTCCTTCTCTCCAGGGTAGTTTTCATTGCCACCTAATTTTGGGCAGAGGGAACTTTCCCTTCAAATACTCAGATAAATCCCTTTTAACAGAGGATTGAGACCAGGAACTGGCAGCGGGGCCCAGGTGCGTCCCAATGGCTCACTCAGCACCCAGGGGTCTCCCCCGCTCTTGTGGTCCTCCTTTTGCCATCCCCACACAACCCAGAGTGGGCTGTGGGATCTCTGTTGTACAAACCAGCAATCTCAGGGCACAGAGAGATTAGATTATCTACCCAAGTCACCGGGAACCCAGGGACAAGCTGCAACTCAGAACCACACTCAGAGGCCAGTTGCGGGCACCTTCCTCACCCCTCACCCTTTCCCCCTCCCCGCCGCCCATGCAACTGAACTCCCAACTTCAGGTCCTTTTGCTTGTGATGTCTGTGGCTCCCGACACTGACTTTGCAGTCAGTGACTCAAGCAGGGGCTCTGCCATCAGACAGATTGGCATCTGGTTAGGATCCTTCCACTGCAGGCCCTCAAGCAAACCATCAGCTCTCTGGAGACAGCACCCAGAGGAAGGAAGCTTTCCTTCACAAATAGCTGTTCTCTTCATGCTCATTATGGGTGCACCTACTTTCACTATGGGGAGGGTAGTGGAAAGGAGAAGCCAGTGTAAGGTGTGGAACTGTCTGTTTGTGAGAGCAGCATCCTGAAGCAAACAGCAAGGATTCCTTCCCGTCCTTCCTGCTGAAAGGAGAAGGAAGGGGCTGGGAGGGAAGTGCCGGGAGGCAGTGTGCCGGTGGGGTGGAGTGGGAAGAGACTTGTGATCTCCAGCCTGCTGGGATTCTTGCATTTCACCTACTTGGCCTCTGGGTACCGAGTGTGCTCTTTGACACTCAGGAAGTTGCTCTCCTGCTCATCTCTGTCAAACACCCAGTGACTGCAGAGGTCACTGCCAGGCCTGGATCCTGGAAAATTCCACAAGACTACTTGGGGAGGTAGCAGGCCAGTGTGGAGAGTATAGTAAGACCTAGAACAAGCCACTTCACGTCTTCAAAACTTATTTGAGAGAGAGATAGTGGTCAAAGGTTCAGGGCCCAACCCAAACATCGGCTGCCTGTGTGATCTTGGGCGAATCTTGGAACCTCTGAGGATCTCAGTGTTTGACTCCATTAAACAAGGACAAGATCATCCGTGTGCTGTTATGAATAGGACAGTCCGTGTGCCATGCTTGCTGGTTCCTAAGATGGCATTATCCAAAAATGCATAAAATGTCTGCACACATACCATGCACAATGTAGATAGCATAGACACTTAGCAATTTCCCTTTGGAGCTAGAGTTCAGACTCTCTTAAAGCAGGTCAATAGGCCATTTGTTGTTATATGATTGCTCATCTACAAATTGGGGCTAAAATATTCTACGACACTGAAAACAGCACATTTCATTTGCTGACAACAGATGACGCGCTGGGCAACCCCTTGGCTCAGCACTTTTTATACATTAATTCACATCTCTTCTCAACAACTCCACAAAGAGACTTTCTGATTTTTATCTTACACAAAGGGTAACTGGGTCCAGTGCAGTGTGGTAGCCTAGCAGGTGAAATCCTTGCCTTGCAAGCCTGGGATAGCCCATATAGGTGACAGTTCGTATCCCGGCCTCTCCACTTCCCTTCCAGCTCCCTGCTTGTGGCCTGGGAAAAGAGCAGAGGGCAGTCCAAAGCCAAGGGACTCTGCACTCATGTTGGAGACCTGGAGGAAGCTCCTGGCTCCTAGCTTTGGTTCAGCTCAGCTTTGGCCATTTGTCGTTACTTGGGGAGTGAATCAGCAGACAAGATCTTTGTCTCTCTTTCACTCTATAAATCCAACTTTCTAATTAAAAAAAATAAATCTTAAAAAAAAGTGGGGGCGGGATGGAGGGTGAAAAACCAAGGCACAAGAGAAGTACCTAGGTTGCAGGAGTGACAGAGCTGGGCATTCACCGCAGGCAGCCTGGCATGAGGGTCCTGTTTCAAATTGCTCCACTCCTGCAGGGTTGGTCAAATAAGGACTGTGTGTAAAGCAGCACACAACCTTCCACAAACGCTAGCCTTTCTGGCCTTGCTAAGATCCAGACTACATGCTGGGAGAGAGGGTTGTAGGTCCAACTATTGAGAAGGCTTTGCAAGCGTTTACTGGAGAGGTAAAAAGATAAAGACACACAAACACATACATGCAGAGTACTCCTATCTGCCAGGTCAGTCCCCCCCGCCCCCCTTGTCTACACCAGCCAGGGCTCGGCCAGGACCCAAGCTAGCAGCCAGGAACTCAATTCAGGACTCCCATACGACTGCAGGGATTTAACCTGTTACCCCCACAGGATCTGCACTGGTAGGAAGCTGAAGTAACCAGGACAGAGAACTGAACCCAGACACACTCATGTGAGATGTGGCTATCTTAAATGCTGGGCAGGGCCTGGTACAATAGCATAGTGCCTAAGGTCCTCGCCTTGAACGCGCCAGGATTCCCATATGGTCACTGGCTCTAATCCGGTGGCCCTGCTTCCCATCCAGCTCCCTGCTTGTGGCCTGGAAATGCAGTCAAGGACAACCCAAAGCCTTGGGACCCTGTACCCTCGTGGAAGACCCAGAAGAGTTCCTGGCTCCTGGCTTTGGATTGGCTCAGCTCCAGACGTTGCAGTTACTTGGGGAGTGAATCATCGGATGGAAGATCTTCCTCTCTGTATATCTACCTTTCCAATGAAAATAATAATAATAAAAAAAGATTTTAAATGCTGGGCAAAGGTCCACTCTGAGATTTTTAAATGCTTGCTTTTCTGACTATAAAAAATATGATAAAGTTGTAGGACAACTGGGAAAGAGAAACCATCACTCCTACCTGCCCTCCCTAACACAGTGGACTGTGAGCAGATGATGTGGAAGACGTTAGGTTTGCACTGGGCACTGTGTGAGACAGCAGGTGGGCAGTCACCACAAGTCCTGCTGAAGAACAGCTCTGGCAACGGGTCCTGATTTGGTGTGAAAGTAGGCTGTCTGTGGGATTTGTGGCTGGGACGGCACATCCATAAAGACAGGGAAACTGGAGAGAATGGACATCATGACACATGCATGCACTGGGTATTTCATCTTTCTCTTTGTGTCCTTTATTCTCCGATGTTCTAAATAAGAAAAAAATAACAGCACCTGGGAATTAGAGAGGAAATAAAAGCAGAGCTCGCCTATTCACTCATTCACTGAGTGAACGCTTACTTGTACACTCTGTCGCATGATACTTTTGAGCACCTTCTCCTGACCAGGCTAGGCACTGAGAATACAGATGCCTTACTCACAGGCTCTGCCTTCAGCAGCTTGCCGCACCAGACATGGATGGCTACAATTCAGTGTGGTCTGGACCGTAGCACAGCAGGCTGCTGCCCTGGAGGTCAGGAACCCTCCTCGGAGATGACAGACTGAACCAGGCTCCAGGAGAGCGCTGCCCTCAGAACCCTTGGAGAATTTGCCCACACACCCAGATTCTTGGACCCACAAAATATAGCCTCTAAAGATAGGAGACAGGGAAATGTGAGAACTGGAGAGTTCAAACATCCAAGAGTCCAAAGAGCTTTTTTGTTTTACTATTTTTTTAAAGATTTATTTAATTTTTATTACAAAGTCAGATATACAGAGAGGAGGAGAGACAGAGAGGTAGATCTTCCATCTGATGATTCACTCCCCAAGTGACTGCAACGGCTGGAGCTGAGCCAATCCAAAGCCAGGAGCCAGGAACTCTTCTGGGTCTCCCACACAGGTACAGGGTCCCAAGGCTGTCCTCGACTGTTTTCCCAGGCCACAAGCAGGGAGCTGGATGGGAAGCAGGGCCACCGGATTAGAGCCAGTGACCATATGGGAATCCTGGCGCGTGCAAGACGAGGACCTTAGGCACTAAGCCACAATGCCAGGCCCTTTTCTTTTATTTTGGATTTTGCATTAAAAACTGTTAAGTGTGTCTTGGTTCCTACTGGTACACACCCTGAGAGGCAGCAGGCAAACACTGGCGTAGTTCCGTCCCTGCCACCCATGTGGGAGGTTTAGGGACTGAGTTTTTCGCTTCTGGCTCTGACGTGGCTTAGCTGTGACTGTTGTAGCTATTTGGGCAGTGAACTAGTAGATGAAAGATCTCTCTCTCTGCTTTTCAAATAAAATGAAAATAATTTAATTGTTTAGAATTTCAAATGTGTGTAGCCTTTGACCCTGCTGTTCTATGTCGAACCAAGTAGGGGTGACCAAGGTTGTGTGCCAAGACCCAGCTGCATGCATGATCGCCGGAAACATACACACAGTACGGGACAAGGCCGGAGACTGAGACCTTGTGCGTCTGGATTTGGATCAGGCCCCAGGATTTAACTTGTTACTTGTGTGATCTTAGACAAGTTACTTACACTCACTATATTTACATTTGCCAACCTGTAACCCTGAAGGAATAATAGCATCTAATTCATCAGGTTTTAGTTGTGATTAGACACATTAGCATACACAAAGTGCTTAGGTTAGGTGAAGTACTCGGTCTTATCAGTTTAATATCTAATACAGCCTGCACCCGAGGAAGATCCATTAAATTGCTTTTTGGAGCAGGGAGTTGGAATAAAAGCCTGCTCGGTCACTATACTTTTTCTAAGAAAACAATAATCCATCCAGAGTATTACTAAGGAAACAAAAAAAAAGCTCATTACTAAAAATCATATTATAATTGTGATTTAAATGGATTTACTTAGAAAAATGTCTGGAAGAATATATCTAGCCAATTGTTAGATTGCAGCTGGACAGTAGGAATGCATTGAATCCAGTTATTTTCTTTTTGATTAATTTGATTAGCTGACTAGAAGCAATATTTGTTTCCTTGGTGATTTTTAAATGTTCACGTGAGATAGGAGCATTGCATTATATAAGGTTAAGCTGCCATTTGGGACAACAGTATCCCATATTGGAACACCAGTTTGAGTCTTGGCTACTCCATTTGTGATCCATTTCCCTGTTAATACGCTGAGGGGACATCAGAAGATGACCAAGGACTCTGGCCCATTCCACGCTCGTGGGAGACCTGGATGAAGTTTCTGACCTTTGGTCTGGCTCAGCTTCAGCTTTTGTAGGCATCTGTGAAATGAACCAGCAGATGAAAGGTCTCTCTTCTCTCTTTTTCTCTCTCTCTCTGTCTTTAAAGATACAAATAACTGGGCCCAGCGGCGAGGCCTAGCAGCTAAAGTCCTCGCCTTCAACGTGCCAGGATCCCATATGGGTGCTGGTTCTAATCCCGGCAGCTCCATTTACCATCCTGCTCCCTGCTTGTGGCCTGGGAAAGCAGTCGAGGATGGCCCAAAGCCTTGGGACCCTGAACCTGCATGGGAGACCCGGAAGAGGTTCCTGGTTCCCGGCATCGGATCAGCGCTCACCGGCCCGTTGCGGCTCACTTGGGGAGTGAAACATCGGAAGGAAGATCTTCCTCTCTGTCTCTCTTCCTCTCTGTATATCTGGTTTTCCAATAACAATAAAATCTTTAAAAAAAAAATTTGTTTTTTTTAAATATACAAATAGGACCCGGCGGCGTGGCCTAGCAGCTAAAGTCCTCGCCTTGAAAGCCCCGGGATCCCATATGGGCGCCGGTTCTAATCCCGGCAGCTCCGCTTCCCATCCAGCTCCCTGTTTGTGGCCTGGGAAAGCAGTTGAGGACGGCCCAATGCATTGGGACACTGCACCCGCGTGGGAGACCCGGAAGAGGTTCCAGGTTCCCAGCTTCGGATCGGCGTGCATCGGCAGTTGCAGCTCACTTGGGGAGCGAATCATCGGACGGAAGATCTTCCTCTCTGTCTCTCCTCCTCTGTGTATATCTGGCTGTAATAAAATGAATAAATCTTTTAAAATATATATATACAAATAACTAAAACCTTCTAAAAATGTTCACAAATGCATGATGAAGAAAGATTTAACTCTGCCAATTCAAATAAAAAGGACTGAGTTTTATACTACAGTTATTAATTTGCTAATTCAATAAACATTCTAGTTTGTACTACAGGCCAGGAACTAGGTCCCTTCCCAGTTCTATCTAGGAGCAGGTTCAATTGGTCCAGAACAACACGTCTTCAAAGGAGGAGGACAGCTGAGGAAGGCGAGGAAGATGGGAGAGGCATTTGAGCAGGGGGTCAGATCCCACCTGGAGATTGGCTCTGTCCTCTGAAGCCTCATAGTCTGGTATGCCAGCGCTTGTCCCTTCACAGTGATGTAGCCCAGAGCCCAGAATGCAACACGGTTCTCCTGTGGGTGTGGTCGGGATCTGAGCACTGAGCCATCCCCTGCTACTTCCCAGAGTGCACATCAGGCGGGAGTGAAGCTGCGACCAGAGCCCAGGCCCTTGGACACGGGATGTGGGCATCTCAGGCAGCTTCTTCAACACTGTGCCATAGACAGATGAGGAGCAAGAGGCTCAGAGAAGCACCACTGCTCACGCAAGGTGACCCAGCCAGGGTTTGAACCTCACTTAACTGTGATGGAAACACCTGCATCCCTCTCTGAGAGGGCCCCTGCCTCCTGCCATCATCTTCCCTGCTCCAAAGCATGCTGTGCTGGGCACACCTCTAAGGGCAGCGATTCAGATACCACGTGCACTATGAGGTGTGGCAGATCTTTATCACTGCTGCGGAAACCCAGCTCAGACAGTGTCTGCCTGCCCCAGTCTCACAGCTCTGGAGTGGTGGGGCTGAGATCTGTGGCCTGTTTTCCCGGGTCCCCAAGCTCTGGCTCCCTTCCTCTCCCTCATCCTCAGCCTCCTCTGAACAGCAGAGGGGCACCTCTGGAGCAGCTGTAGTGAGTGAGTATCAGCTTCTCTTTCCCTTCTTTTGCTTCTTACAATTCCCATTGTCCTCTACTGGAACAGTACAGTGGAAAGAGAAGGCAGAGAAACATAAGAAATGGCAAAATATAGGAGGAATGTTTGACAGTTAATCAAGCTAAAGGAGCCAGAACTACATTCTAACACAAGAACAAAACTACTGCTTCTGCAAAATGAGCACAGAAGTGGGGCTGTGTCCATTGACATGTAGGAGAGCTGAATGGGATGTGGGACAGACTGGACAAGTTTGCTGTACATACCGGCAAGCACAGGAACCAGGGCGGGGGGCAGGCCTCGCAGAGGTTATTGCAGGTTGCTCCAACTAGGCTGCAGTTCCCAGTGGTTTGCATGAGGGCCGAGCATGAAGTGGGCAGAATCAGGCTGGACTGCAACACCCATTGGTTCGGGTGGAAGACAGGGCTGGAAACAGAACTGACCCAGCAATTGCAACCATCAGCATATGGATAAGCTGACTGGGGCAACGGACAGTGCTGGATCCTGTACTGGCATGTAAACATAAGAATCAGGTCTAGGATCACCTCAGACAAAGTTTCTTTGGGGATCCCTCCAACTGAACTGCTGATCTCAGAACCTCAACCATGAGGAGAAGAGCAGGTTCCATTGTCTGACCATGGAGTGCCTGTGTCAGAGCTGAGCCTCCTCAGAGGCTCAGACAGAGCAGTGGACAGCATAATCAAGTGCACATGGAGGATATGGCAGTCCATCGGAACCTGCAGAGGACACGTGGTACCACAACAGAGGATGAAGGACAGAACAAATTAATCAACTACTCCAGCCATGTGTAGGCAGTAAAAATCTGGGCAAACGGAGACTCTAATGTGGACAATGCCAGCCAGTAGATTCTGGAGAGATTTCATCATGCTTGGAATGGCGAGATTGGCAGCAATTCAAAACTGTTGAACTATCAAAACCACTTGAGGGCCCGGCGGCATGGCCTAGCGGCTAAAGTCCTCGCCTTGAATGCCCCAGGATCCCATATGGGAGCCGGTTCTAATCCCGACATGTCCACTTCCCATCCAGCTCCCTGCTTGTGGCCTGGGAAAGCAGTCGAGGATGGCCCAAAGCTTTGGGACCCTGCACCCGCGTGGGAGACCCGGAAGAAGTTCCTGGTTCCTGGCTTCGGATCGGCACAGCACTGCCGTTGCGCTCACTTGGGGTGTGAATCATCAGACAGAAGATCTTCCTCTCTATCTCTCCTCCTCTCTGTACATCTGCCTTTACAATAAAAATAAATAAATGCTTCTTGGCTTCTAAAAAAAAACCACTTGAGCAGGACCCTCAGAGCCTGCTCCATGTAGGGGACCCTGGGATGGGATGGGAAGCTGGGTGGGGCTTCTCCTTTTATCTCCCTCCTTACCCCAGATACAGAAAAAAAAAATGTGGAAACAATGGTCTTACCCACTTTTCTATAGCCCGAGACCCTTTGTGCCCTAATCAACTATGTAAAGATTATCAGAATAAAATAATAATTTAAAAAAAAATGAGCACAGAAACAGTAGGTGAGAAGAAAGTAGGAAAAATGCACCTTGAAGCCAAGTTCTTAGAGGTACAAAGAAGCTACAAATATTTTCACCTGGAGGAACAGTTTTGTTCATTCAGCCAATAGATAGATCTAAGGCCTCACTTTTGCAGCAAGTGCTAAGACCAGGTGTTAGGGACAGGGAAATAACCTAGACTCATGTGGCTTCTGTTCTCAAAGAAACTAAACTGGGCATGGGAGTAGGGGATGGCCAAGATCTCTGCCTGAATACACCAGGGAAGAGGGATCCACCTGGTGTTGTGTGGGTCTGGAAGGCAGACCTGGGAGTGTGATACAGGAGCACCCATGGGAGGACTTCCTCCCCAAAGGCAGACCACCCGGCCTTTGGCTGAGCTCTTCCAGGATGGACAGGCCACCATGGGAAGTGCTAACCTGCTTGTAAAGAGAGGAAAGGATGCATGAGTCCTTTGAGAAGGAAGATGGGCTGTGTTAATTGATTCTAGGCACCGTAGCAAAACACCATAGTCCAGTTGACTTAAATGAAGGGAAAAATGCTTCCGTTTTGAAGGCTTCAGGATGCTGGTTGATTCAGTCTCTGGGTCTCTTCCCTCCAGCTGCCTTCTCACTACATCTTCCTGTGGCTTGCTTAGTGTGTTAACACTGGAGAAAGGAAAGCAAACCTTCACGATGATCTTATCCAACCTTGATTAACTAGTAAAGGGCCCCAATTCCAAATACCTTTACACTGAGCATTACGGCCTCAAGTGAGTTTTTAGAGGACATACATATCCATTCCACCACAAGAGCCTCTAGGATGAACTGGCCAGCTGGACTAGCTCACCAGAGTCCTGCACCTGATTCCTGCATTTTAGGGAGGCAGGGGCCAATGTGCATGAATCCTGCTGCTGAGGGTCAGGAATGACTCGAGCAGTTGAACTTGAGTAGGATGAGGAATGGGAAGCCTGTTGAACTCTTGGAGGGTCCATTTGCCCCCTCCTCTCTATTCTGAGACTAGAGACACAAAGACAAGCCAGACCTCTCCTTGATTCTTGCAGCCCTGGGCACAGCTCTCACTCCACTGGAAGAAGAGGGTATGGTGGTACCAAACACTCATGAAGTTGTGGCAAGGATGACAGAGGGAAATATGTGTCAAAACTCAGCACTCAGAGGGTAAGCGGAGCCAGCAACTGCAACAAGTGCCTGCCCGCCACGGGGCTCCAACCAGGGAGGAGGAGGACATGCAGTTCCAGATGGAAGGAAGCTGGGCAGGAAAGGCAGTGGTGAGTGTCTATGGGGTGGGAGTTCCTATTGCAGAGGTCATCTTTTCATTCTCACAATCCCTTCCAGGGGCAGCATTCAGAAGGTTTCTTCCTAGAAGGGGCATTCTGAGCTGAAACACAAAGACTGGAGGAGTCGGGCCCGGCGCCGTGGCCTAGCGGCTAAAATCCTCGCCTTGAACGCCCTGGGATCCCATATGGGCGCCGGTTCTAATCCCGGCAGCTCTGCTTCCCATCCAGCTCCCTGCTTGTGGCCTGGGAGGGCAGTCGAGGATGGCCCAATGCATTGGGACACTGCACCCGCGTGGGAGACCCGGAGGAGGTTCCAGGTTCCTGGCTTTGGATCGGCGCAGCACCGGCCCGTTGTGGCTCACTTGGGGAGTGAATCATCGGATGGAAGATCTTCCTCTCTGTCTCTCCTCCACTCTGTACATCTGACTTTGTAATAAAAAATAAATAAATCTAAATTTAAAAAAAAAGAAACTAGAAGGGTTGAGGAGTTTGAGACAGGCTTATTGTGATCCAAAGGAAGAAAGACAGACAGGCTGTTGGACTAACTGGAGGACAATGGCACAGTACGTCACATAAACACACTCACTCGTTCATCTACTCACCCACTCACCACCTGCCACAGCCTCTCTTGGTCCCTGCAAGAGGTCAGGTGGGCTCCAGCTCTAAAAGTACAGCTCACACACCTGCTGACCCTCCATTTTACTCTAGCCTGTCACTCTCTTCTCCCGCGTCTCCTTCCCTGAATGGAGGCCCAGGGTCTTCCTCACAGTGTCATCCATGCTATGAATCCTTCTGCCCTGTGTCTTTCTGTCCACTGGTCAAGCAATTGTTGCTCCTGTAGGCTTTCTCTGTGTCTGTGCCCAGGAAGCCAAATACTGCTGAGACTGTCACAGAAGCCTCCCCCCAGGGTCCGTAACCTGCCCTCGGACAGAAGGCTTCTGCCAAGGTTATGGTTTGCCCTTGGAAGAGCCTGGGGCACCACCCAGGAATCAACCATGCCATAGGGCACCCTTTAAATATTCACCACTCTTCTCATACCAGTGCTCTGCCCCTATTCTGGGTCTTGATTCCACCTTCCACTGGACAGAGGGAAAAAGAAGAGGCCGTCTCCCATCTTCTCCCATGCCCTCCTCGCCACACACACACACACACACACACGCATGCACTTCCACTCAGCCCCTTCTCCTTTCCTTCTGTTCCAACCTGGGTGCTGTCACTCTCAGCTCAGAGGATCCTCCTGGTTCTCAGCTCACTTAGGGATCTTGTGTTTCTTATGACCCTTTTCTTCTGGACTTTCCATCACCTCCTTCCACGTGGCTAAGCCACCTTGTAATCAAAAGCAGAAGCCAGCTCCGTCACTCACACAACCCCTCTCACAATCACTCCCCCTCTGGCTCCTGCCTCCGCAGGGCAGCTGTGTTCTGTCTCCATGTCCTCACCTCCCACTCACCTTCCCTGACATTTTTCAAGAACCACGACTGATGACACACGTACTGCACGTACTCAGTGTAGTCAGCGAGAGGTGCGCCATGATGTACATCTACGCCCAGGCTGCCAGCACCTCCGAGTAGCCCTCCCTACAGCCCCTTCCTAGCTTCCTGCTCTGGACTCCCTGGAACATACCTGACACAGGTTCAAGGAACTTGCATCTCCCCCCCAGACGGGGCAGGAAATGATCCTCACCTCACAGATGGCTTAATAACACCGCATTTCATGTCTACCAGACTCCCGGAGGCTTACCCTCCAAACCTGCTGCCCTGGCGAGCGGGACACACAAACCCAGGGACTGCCCTTGATACGCAGAGTGCCGCCACTCACCTCCTTTCTGCTCCACCACCATCACTCACCTGCACCACAGCAGTGCTCCAAGAGCCAGCGATGTCATGCAGACATTCCTGGCGCACCTCCATGCTGCAGCCGGAGGGATCGTCACTGAAAGTGAGTGCAATCACCTCAAATAGAAGGGAAGACTGGAATCCAGAGCTCGGCAGACCTGGTCTCCCCTCCCCTCTCCACTTCAGGCCTCATCACTGGCCAGACTCCCGCCTCACTGGCCTGTCTTCGGTCCTTTTAACTGGGATCTCTACACACAGGGCTTTGCACGTGTTGTTCCTTATCCGGAATGCTCTTCCCATTCATGCTTCGATCATCACTTCCTCAGGGAAGCCTTCCCTGACTTCGTTAAGTTACTTGAACGATCTTATCGCCACTTCACGGAGCGCTTCATACTTCACTTTGTAGTATATGCCACTGCTGTGTATGACATTCTCAAAGGCTGTGTTCTTCCTGGTTCTTGGGCAGCCACTGGGTCTGTCTGCACACAAGGGGATCCTCAGTGCCTCACCTTATGAACCGATCCCAAGCACTTGCTGTAAATGCGTGTTACCTTAAGGAGCATGGCACAGCAAAACAATGAAAAGAAACAAGGAAACGACAAACACAAAGTTCGGGGTTGTGACTTCTCTGAGTGTGGAGCAAAGTGGCAACTTTCAAAGGTTATGAGAACGCACAGATTGTTTACCTGGCTGAAGAATTCCTGGGGATTTATTGCCATTTTCTCAGAGTTCAAAACATATTTTAGGGCCCGGTGGTGTGGCCTAGAGACCAAAAGTCCTCAACCCTGAATGCTCCCAGGATCCCATATGGCTGCCTGTTCTAATCCCGGCATGTCCACTTCCCATCCAGCTCCCTGCTTGTGGTCTGGGAAAGCAGTCGAGGACGGCCCAAAGCCTTGGGACCCTGCACCCACATGGGAGACCTGGAAGAGGCTCTAGGATCCTGGCTTCAGATCAGCGCAGCACCAGCCGTTGTGGTCACTTGGGGAATGAATCATCGGACAGAAGATCTTCTTCTCTGTCTCTCCTCCTCCATGTATATCTGACTTTCCAATAAAAATAAACAAATCTTTAAAAAATATTTTATATATGATCTTTTGTAATCCTGCAGTGTTTAATAAAAATTATTTCTAAGATTAAAAAAAAAAAGTTAAGGATCCAGCGCAGTAGCCTAGTGGCTGAAGCCCTCGCCGTGCATGGGCCGGGATCCCATATGGACACCAATTCATACCCCGGATGCTCCACTTTCCATCCAGCTCCTGTTTGTGGCCTGGGAAAGCAGTAGAGGATGGGCCAAAACCTTGGGACCCAGCAACCACGTTGGAGACTCAGAGGGAGCACCTGGCTCCTGGCTTCGGATCTGCTCATCTTTGGCCATTTCGGCCACTTGGGGAGTAAATCACCAGATGGAAGATCTTCCTCTTGGTCTCTCCTTCTTTTTGTAAATCTGCCTTCCCAATAAAAATAAATAAATCTTTTTTTTTTTCCCACATTTAGAGCATGGTGTGGAAGCAGCAGGTAGGTGAGGCCCAGGCTAACTGTGCAGGTATCCATGATGTCCACTGTGTGCCATGCCCTTCCTGTATATTTGGTTTCATTTACTCCTTACAGCCAACTTTTTTTTAAAGATTTGTCTGTTTATTTTAAAAGTTAAAGTTACATACAAAGAAGGAGACAGAGAGGCTGAGATCTTCCATCCACTACCCACTGATTCACTCCTCAGATAATCACAACCCAGTTGTGCTGGGCCAGGCTGAAACCAGGAGCCAAGGGCTTCAACCAGGTCTCCCGTGAGAGTACAGGGATCCAAAGACTTACATCCATCTTTCAATACCTTTCCTAGGTCATTAGCAGGGAGCTGGATTAGAAGTGGAGCAGCCAGGACATGAACCAGCATCCAATGTGATGTCAGCAGCCCAGACCGTATCTTTACTGCTGTACCAGTGTCAATCCCATTACTATCAACATTGCCAGGTTGGTATTTTGCTCCTTACTGATGAGGTCATGTCAGCTCAGAGAAGCTCAGGAACCCATCCATGGTCACACAGCTGGAAATGACTGAGCCTGAGCGAGTTCTTGTCGGATTCCCCAGCTGCCTACAAGAGGGGGAAACACCCTTATCTCCCCAGCTCTGCTCGGATGGTCTGCACACAGCAGGTGCTTTTCCGGCACTATCTCGGTTCCCACCTTCACAATCAGCCCAGGAGGCAGGTGGGTGTTCCAGCCTTTTCCAAAGAGGGGAACGAGATACAGAGAGGCTCTGTGCACAGCCCAGGGTTACTCAGCAAAGCGGCAAGACTGGGCTTCAACCTGGACTATCAGGCCTTTTTGCTGCACCAGGCACAATAGCACAGGCAAGTGAAAGCATGGCTGGCCTGGAGGGATTGGGAACCCCCAGCAGAGGGACTGACTGGTGTCTGGTTCCCACTTGCCACCCTTGAGTCATCTTGGCTTTGAGAAAAGCTGGTGCTGTTGAACCCTGACCTTGGCATCAGAAAGTGTCCAGCCCAAGGGGAAACAAGGGCAGGAGTCATGCCATGGCTCTTGTACCAACTTGAGGAGGCCCAGTGTCAGAATGCAAGGTGACAGCATTCTCCTGGGATTGACCTTCCACCTGAAGCTAGAAACAAATTGTCTAGTTTTAGGGTGACTGTTAAAGGACAACTGGTATTGGTCATCATCATCCCTCTAGGGCATGGTGTGGAAGCAGCAGGTAGGTGAGGCCCAGGCTGACTGTGCAGGTGCCCACAGGCTCTAGGTAGAATCAGCCAGCACCCAGCTGGACTAGAACCAAGGGCCTTTGGGCACGGGAGCTGCTTGGGCCTGCTCCTTCCTGCTTGTCTTTCTTGAAGGCAGGAGAGACACACTGGCTGCAGGGGTCCACGGGAAGGGTGGGCTTACTAGCAAGGCTTCTGTTGGCCAACTGAGCAACAGAAGCACCAGCTGTCTGGTGGAATGAATGATCCATGCCTGGCCTCACTGTGGTGCAGCCCTTAGAGCTATCACAGCTGCTCCTTCAGGCCCAGAGTTCATGCTGTCATTGTAGATACCAAGCAAAAGAACAGTGTTTCTCAGAGTATTTGCAGCCCAGCTCAGATCCATCTTTTTATATCCTAGTGTTTGGATGTGATGGACAGTGTCAAACTACTCTAAAATCACCCTAAGAATTGCTCAGAATTTTCGTATTTAATTCCCCAGGGACTAGCAACCATCAACTGGCAGGTATGTATGGTCCTTGGCACCCCCTCTGAGAAGCATTCAGAATAGCACTCTTCTTATGGGTCAAGGTTTGGGACTTGCATGAGGACACTGAGGAACGAGAAGGACTGTCTACTGTGCGGAAGGAACTTAGGCTCTTGAGAAAGAGACCTGAATCCAAATCCTGCCGTGTCGACCCCGAGCCATGTCACAGCTAACAATGCATTTCCCGTTGTTGAGCCTAAATTGCTTTGTCTGGGAAACAGGGTTTCATGCCCTAGAAGATATCTACTATTTGTTTACAGGGTCCAGACAAAAACAGCACCTGATTTCCCCTTAGGTGTGATGGCCCTGGTCCTGTGGTTGGTCCAGAGGTGGGCAAATGCTGCCCTACCTGAGAGCCTGCAGACGCGTGAGGGAGGATGTTCCTTCGTGCTGGGGGTTCTTGACACAGAGAGTGCCTCTCTTGGACCAAAGCCCAACAACGAGAAATGCGAATGAGGAGCTGGTCATGGTGCTTGATGGCCAGCATTCATAGGAGCCTGCTGTTCTGTCCACCATTAGAGCCTCCACTCAGCCATGGTTTGTCTTCTTCTTGTTGTTGTTAGCACGTTGTCACCTGCAGCCAAAAAACATTTAATAGATCTGTGATGAGACGAGACAACATGCGAAAACAGTCCATCGGTGTGTGCCACAGACTGAACACCCAGCAAGGGAAGCTCGATCACCATCCGAGTGCCTGTGATGTCCTGCACACTCGGGATGAAATCAATGTCCTGTCTCTCAGCTATGGGGACATCTGGATAGGAGACCCAATTCTTGTAATAACCAAAGTGAGGAGGCTCCCCAAGATCAGCAAAGCAGGGACTCCTGTCATCCCCTCTTTCCTTTCCTCCCAGGCACTATCCTCAGCCAGACCCCATCGGTTCTCCTGTCTGGTCTCCCTGCTGGCATGCACTTCCGGGAGGGAGGGATGAGGTCAGAGAACGCCATTAGAAGTACAGAGGTGGGGACCAACGAGGGGGCACAGTCAGGCAGCTTCCCGATGCTGGGCCTCATCTTCCTCCACTGTCCTAGGTTGTTGCTGTCTTTCTCTAACTCTCCCGTAGTTCTTTCCAGGAGTGTGCACTGTTCTGAGCGAACAGGTGTTGGCAGTTGCGTGTGCTGGGCCTTCACGGAGTAAGGCCTGATGCTGGCATTTTGCTGGTTTCCCTGAGGTGGTAGGACATCCACAGATAGATAGAGCAAGGGAGAACCTCTGCTCTCCACCTACCAGCTGGTTGACATCTCACTCTGGGTTCATCCTCTAGGAGTCTGATCATTGCCCCATTTACACAACAGGGATCATTATAGTAACTAACAGCATATGGCTGTGAGAGACCTGATAAGGCAGACAGAGCACATGGCACGTGGTAGGAGCCTTGAAAATGGACTACATTATGACAAAGAAGGAAAGGAAATTTTAAAAATAAATTAATTTTTTAAAAAACACACAAAAAAGGCAAAATGCAGGACAAATACAGCTGACCAATGTCCTGAGTAGTCTGCTGGATCTGTCAGTACTTAGTGCTCATGTTAGCGTAGCCTTTTTGATGCTTCTGAACAAGCTGAGTCCTTTGCAATGCCAGCATCCCATATACACACTGGTTCAAGCCCTGGCTGCTCCCTGTTAATGCACCTGGGAAAGCAGCAAAAGATGGCCCAAGTACCTGGGTCCCTGCCATTTAAGTGAGAGGAGGGGAGTTTCTCGCTCATGGCTATGACCTGGCCTAGCACCAATGGTTCCTATTTTGGGGAGAGTGAACCTTACATAAAAGATTCTCCCTCTCTCTCCCACTCCTCTTCCCCCACCCCACTCTGTAACTCAGCCTTTCACATAAATAAATCTTGAAAAACAAAACAAAAGCTATCCTGTGGAAGTTAATCATTCTTACCGAAGAGGCACATTCTCTGAGTACCTCTCCTGTCTTTCCCCTGCCCCGCCCCCCAGGACCACTCAGTTGCCAAATCCTGAGATCATCTGCTGCCAGGCAGTTCCCTCCCATCCATCTTCCCATCTGTCCCCTGGAGCACATTCTGGAGCTGACAGGAGCTCTCCTTTCTCTAGTGAAGTAGAGACCATTCGTTCCCCAATGAGCCTGCCTTACTATAACAGGTGCTCTTGGAAACCACCGGAAACCCCAGGCCTGTTCTGAAAATCACCCACACACCCACATACTATGGTGGCTTCCTGCCCCCCAAGTACCCACATCTCTCTTCCCACGGGTCTTCTCTGGTGCAGGGTGCTAATGCAGCCACCTGGACGGGGTTGAATGGCTGGGAGTCAATCCCCCTGGGAGCAATTCTTAACCAGGGGTGAACCAAGAAGGGTGGATGGATGCGTACTCCAACTTCCTCATTTGGGACAACTTGGAAGCATGTTCCACGTTTCCCTGAGGGCCCCTTTCTGTGTTTTTGCTCCTTTTGCTCTGAAAAGTCTTCCTCAGTTCATTATCACCTATCAATTTTTTCAAGAATCAGCTCAGGTTCCTTTTTTTTTTCCTATGATAAGCCCAAAAAATGATTGCTCAAACTTTCTAACTTCCTCTGTAATTGATCATTCCCTTGGAAATGACCTTTGTCCTCCAGGTATCCTTTTTAAATTTTTAATTCTATTTTTAATGTTGTTTACATGGTTGAGAGGGATACATGCCCATGTGGGCCTCTAATTAGGGTGGAGAGGGTCAAGGTTTGGAAGAAGGTGGTTGGGAAAAATGTTCCAGTTCTCTCTCTCTCTCTCTTTTTTTTTTTTTTTTTTTTGTCCACAGAGTGTGAAGGGGTGGGGTGGCTGCTCCTTGCTGTCAGATTTTATCAACACTCAGGGATGAGGAACAGTCATTTGATGATATCTTAGAGACACCAAGGTGAGGAAAAATGTTCCAAGAATGTTACTTGAATGGCTTTGATATTTCTGAGAAGCTGTCAGCTTAGTTGCACCAGGGTTGAGAAACTCATTCCAAGGTTTATTGGCTGACCATGCCCACCTCAAAACACATCCGTAGGCCCAGATACTTACTGCAAAGCTTGGCTAGGAGAGTTGACCAACATGTTTCACTTTCCATCCTCTGATGAGCTATTCCACATCCTCTACTGGCTTAGATGAGCTGGCTGTCATGTCCTCTGTGTGCAGATTCTGGACATACTGTCCACTGCAAGGTCATCAGCAACTGAGGAGGTCCAGTCCCGATACATGCAGTTCAAGATTAGACTACATATGTTGGATGTTTGCCTGTGACCAGATTTTGAGTTCAGTGATCAAGCTGGAGAATCTTTCAAGAAACTACCTGGGATGACCTCAGACATGACTCTTGTGTGCTAGTAGTGCAGAGTCAGGTTCAGTCTCCTAGTCACACCAGTCATTGCACTGACCAGTCAGATCCACCCCCAGCCCCACCTCTCATGTGAACCAATGGGTGCTGTGGCCTACCCCAACCCAACCCAGCACAGGCATGGAAATCATGCAATCCAATGGGTGCTGCAGCCTAGTTAGGGCAATCCCCAATAACTCCCACCAGGTCTGCTCCAGCCCCAGCTTTCGTGTGTGCCATCTTGTGCTGCACCCTATCCAGGCTCACCTTGCATACCATCCAGCTTTCGTGTATACCCATGGGTACTGTCATTTAGCTTAGCCCAATCTGTCCCCAGCCCCGGCTTTCATGCTCACCAGCAGGAGCTGCAGCCTGGCAGAGGAACACCCACAGTTCCCCTCCTACGCCCACTCCCAACTCAGGATCTTTCACTTGGCAGGGAGCATTATGTTCCAGCCTGACATGACTTACACCAAATTCCAGCACTTGCCAGCCTAGCCCAGCCACCCTGCGCCCATTATGGCTTTCATGAACATCAGCCTAGCCCAGCCTGGCCCACTTCCAGACCCAGCCCACATATCAGCTGATAGGTGCTATAGCCCTGCCTGGAATAGCCCATGCCCAGTCCTAGCTTTCACACTCACCAGTGGAAGCCAAACCCCAGTAGGAGTGTCCCCAGAGTTCCCCCACCAGGCCCACTCCCAGCCCCAGGTTTCAGCACACCAAAAATGCTGCAACCCAATTTGGCACATGTCGCTGTCCTGCAGCGATGGACTTGGTGCACGGAGCCGATAATAACACGCTTGGACTACTGACTGATGATCAATAGCCAAAATTTATTTTTTTTTTAAAGATTTATTCACTTTATTACAGCCAGATATACACAGAGGAGGAGAGACAGAGAGGAAGATCCTCCGTCCGATGATTCACTCCCCAAGTGAGCCGCAACGGGCCGGTGCGTGCCGATCCAAAGCCAGGAACCTGGAACCTCCTCCAGGTCTCCCACGCGGGTTCAGGGTCCCAAGGCTTTGGGCCATCCTTGGCTGCTTTCCCAGGCCACAAGCAGGGAGCTGGATGGGAAGTGGAGCTGCCGGGATTAGAACTGGCTCCCATATGGGATCCCGGGGCTTTCAAGGCGAGGACTTTAGCCGCTAGGTCATGCTGCCGGGCCCTCCACTCCATTTTTTAAAAAGATTTATTTATTTTTTATGCAAAGTCAGATATACAGAGAGGAGAGACAGAGAGGAAGATCTTCTGTCCAAAAAATTCACTCCCAAAGCAACTGCAATGGCCGGTGCTGCGCCGATCAAAGCCAGGAGCCCAGATCTGGTCTCCCACATGGGTGCAGGGTCCCAAGGCTTTGGGCCATCCTCCACTGCTTTCCCAGGCCACAAGCTGGATGGGAAGTGGAGCTGCCGGGATTAGAACCAGCACCCATATGGTATCCTGGAGCCTTCAAGGCGAGGAGTTTAGCCGCTAGGCCAAGGCGCTGGGCCACACTCCATTTTTGATCCACTTTCTGATCCCATGGCTACATTACTCTCCTTACTCCCAGCACTGCTGGAGCTCAGGGATCTTAGACTCCAGTGTTCCCTGGGTAACCACAGATCTCTCTCTCTCTCTCTCTCTCTCTCTCTCTCTCTCTCTCTCTCTCTCCCCCCCCCCCCCGGTCTCTGGCTCTAGGGCCATGTGCTCGATGAGTTTCTCAGGGTCTCCAATCTCTTCCCCATCCCTCAATCTTTCCAGGACAGACTGACCCTATCAGGCATATTCTGGCCAATCTTTTGCCTACACTCACCAACTCCTTGGCCCCTTCCCACCCTTGGTCAATTTGTTCAACAGCTTCCTTGCGCCTTTCTCCACCAGTGGCTTTAAACTACAAAGCAGTTAAGAGGATTCATACGAATTACTAAGGAGACTCATCACTGTGGCACAGAAGGTTAAGCTGCAGAATGCATCCCTGATATCCAGTACTGGAGTTCTGGTTCAAACCTGGCTGTTGTGGTTTCCATTCATCTCCCTGTAATGTGTCTCAGAAAACAGAGGAAGAGCCACCAATTTGGGAAACCTGGATGGAGTTCCAGGCTCCTGCCCTTTACCTGAACCAGCCTGACTCCTATGGTCATTTGGGAAGTGAACTAGCAAACAGGAGGGGTGTGTGTGTGTGTGTGTGTGTGTTTGTCTGTGTTTCTCTGTCTCTTTGCCTTTCAAATAAGTAAATCCAGAAAGAAAATACTGGGTTTGAAATCCTGGCTCCCCCACTACATGATCCTGGGCAAACTTTTGACTGAAGCCTCCTGATCTACAAAAGAGAATAATAATAAATCATCTTACTAACATGAGGGACTCAGTTTATAAATGCCAAAAACAATGGCAAGCAAGTTAAAGCTACCACTAAAGACAGTGCAGCAAGTGAAGCTACCACTTGGGATACCTGTATCCTGTATCAGCAGACCTGGTTCAAGCTCTAGCTGCCCCGAGATTCCAAATAAAGTTCCTACTGATACAGCAGAAAATGCCTCAAGTACTTGGGTTCCTGCCACTCATGTGGGAGATCTGGATGGAATTCCTGACTCCTGGCTTCCACGTGGCCCAGCCCTGGATGATGCAGGTTTTTGGAGAGTAAGCCAGCAGATGGAAAACGTGTGTGTGTGTGTGTGTGTGTGTGTCCCTCTCTGTGTCACTCTGACTTTCAAATAAATAAAATGCCAGGCACAGCAAGCCCTCGGCAGCTCCTTCTGCTGCTCTGTGTCTACGTTACTGGGTTGGTGGGAGGGAGGGGCTGAGCTATACATGGGAGGCACTTGGGATAATGCCTGGCCTGCAGCAGACCCTCCAGTCATGCCAGCTGCCGTCATTATGACTGTTTTGTTTTCCTAGGGCTGCCATAACACATGATTGCAAACTGGTGGCTTAGAAACACAGAAAAGGTCCTGAGGCTGTGGTCAGGATCCATTCACTGCTCTCTCAAACTTCTGGTAGTTTCTGGTAAACCCCCTCCTTAGTATGCAGCCGAATCAGTCCTGTGTCTGCCTGAGCTTCCTTCCACTCATTGTGTCAGACCCCCCACCCCCAGGGGACACCTGTTGGGGGACACAAAGCCCATTCTGCATTCAAGATCATCTCACCCAGGGATCTATTGCTTCCTTATGTCTGCACCTCTGGGATTCAGGACTGGGGCTAATTATGTGAGAGTCACCACTCAACCTACCACAATTCACACTGCCTAGTGTTTCAGTGGGTGGTGAGCTATGGAAGCCAGACTGAAAGCTTATGAGAGAAAAAGGAAGATGAACAAATGTAGATCATTATCTAGGAAACCTTGGGTAGAGAAATGAATTCGGGGTATGGAAGGAAAGATGATAGAGACAAGGAAAGACCCTGAGGATCCAGGCATGGGGCAAGGGGGCACCTGAGTGGAGGGAGCCCCATCAATAAACCAGGGCTGATCTGATGATTCAGAAAACCCTGGGACAGGCCAGAGCAACCGCCAGCCCCAAAACAAGTCGGAACCGAAATATGGCTGGAGGAAAGAAATGTGGGCCAAGGAGACAGCAAAGACAAGAGAAGACACAGCCAACCAAGCTTCTGGTGGGAGAGCCTGCAACTTGAAAAGGGTGAGTCAGGGATCATCCACTGGGCAGAAAGCTCTATAGTCAGCTTCTCCAGAGCCCCAAAGATCACTGGGTGCACAATGACAGCACTCCTGGGATGCGAGGAGAAGCCGGGACCCAGAAAGAACACACAGGGGATGGGGGTGTTCCTCACAGCCTCTCGGGGAGGGCACAGCCTGTCCAGGGTGCTCCTGAGAAGTGCTGCGTTTGGCAGCCAGAAAAGAGGCACTGAGGCCCTCGCCCAGAAATGGGCACTGTTGACACTGTCACTTGTTTTTTTTTTTTAAAAAAAGAGATATATTTATTTTTATTGAAAAGGCAGATATTCAAGAGAGGAGAGACAGACAAAGCTCTTCCATCCACTGGTTCACTCCCCAAATGGCCGCTGAAGCCTCCTCGGGCATCTGCCCCTGCAAGCATCTCTCCTGAACTCCTCCTTCCCACCAGGCCAACCCCTCTATGTACACTCTTCCCACTCCTCTGGTTCCACTGCTCACCCTGTAGGATGACCATTTGTTGCCTGTCTAGCCACTAGACTGTATAAAAATATGTCTGAGTCCCCAGGGTAGAGTTCAGGCATAGACACACTCTGTTCTGGGTTACTGCTCGCTGGACTTCATGTAATCATCCCAGTTAATACCCATCAGCCATAGCTGGCAGAATCAATTTAGTTATTCATTGCTCTGCTACTATTTCCATTCTTCTTTGTGACACACAGCTCCTAATGTCTTTACACAAATAAAGAGGGATTTTGTCTTTGACTTATGCACTTGGAATGTATTTTTTGAACTGGTTTTGCTTGACCTAAGATTATCCTTAAATATATGGCTTTTATTAGGTGTTGCTAAAGTATAAACAGAAAGAATATTGAGGGGGCAGCATAGTGGCTCAACTAGTTAATTTTCTACCTCCAAGTGCAGGCATCAATGTGGGCATTGATCCATGTCCCAGCTGCTCCCCTTCTGATCCAGCTCCCTGTTTATGACCTGGGAAAGTAGAGGAGGACGGTTCAAGTCCCAGGGACCCTGCACCCACACGGGAGACCCCGAGGAGGTTCCTAGCTCCTGGCTTTGGATTGCATCAGTTCAGCTCCAGCCACCATGGACATTTGGGGAGTGAACCAGCAGATAGAAGAGCTTTCTTTCTGTCAGTCCTTCTCTTGGTAAATTTGCCTTTCCAGGGCCTCGTGCACTAGCCTAGAGACTAAAGTCCTCACCTCGCGTGCACTAGGATCCCATATGCACGCCAGTTCATATTCTGGCTGTCTACTTCCCATCCAGCTCCCCGCTTGTGTCCTGGGAAATCAGTCGAGCATGGCCCAAAGCCTGGGGACCCTGCACCCGCGTGGGAGATCTGGAAGAAGCTCCTGGCTTTGGATCAGCTCAGCTTTGGCCATTGTGGCCACTTCAAGAGTGAACCAGCAGATGGAAGATCTTTGCCTCTCTTTCTCTCTGTAAATCTAAGATCTTAAAAAAAAAACTTGCCTTTCCAATGAAAATGAATAAATCTTTAAAAGCGAAGAGTGCTGAGCCCCATCACTGCTGTGTGTGAACATGGTTCCCTGCAACACTGGCAGCAGCGGCTTTCAGTGCTTTTCAGATTTTCCTTCCTGTAGGGAGCCCTAAAGAGGCAGTATGGTTGGTGGGTTGAGGCCATCATGGAGGGCATCAGGGGTCACTCTGGGCATCTAATCCAGACTACTCAAAGAAATGACACCTTTTCCCGAGGCCATGGCAGGGAGCTGGATAGAACTGAAGTAGTCAGGACACAAGCCAGAACAGAGGATTAACCTGCTAGATCACCGCGGTGGGGGTCCCATAAATAATTTTTTTTAAATAAAATCTTTAAAAAAACAGCAACAACAACAACAGGTGCCCTCTCACTTTACTGTTAGCATTTGATGAATTTTCTGGATCAGTCTTTTTTACTTTCTGGAATCTTCCTTGCTACAGTGCTAGGATGCCTGGTTCAGGACTACACACGGCAGATACTACGCATATTTATATAGACATTGTATAATATTAGAGTCATGCTGTTTTATAACTTCCTCTTCTCACTGACCAGCTTATCTTGCTTCCCCATATCTTTAATAACCTCCAGTGTGACACTCAGGGTCTACACAGAATTTCTTCTGCACACGTGACTTCATCTGTCCATCCCGTTCCCTCTCACTGAAATTTTTAGGGAATTTCCAATTTTCCCCAGTTATAAATAAGGTTAGGATAAATCACCTTGGGTTTTCGGCTCCACTCCAGAACTGGAACTACTAAACTGAAGCATAGCTCCTTCCTGCACTCTGATCCACCCCATGAAGCGACCCTGTAAAGAGGGACCATTTCCCTCCTCTTAGTGGGAAAGGCGTTGCCTCTCTACACCTTCTCAACAGCTGGTCTTTTCACTGCTATTGTCCAGAGGATTCTATAGATAGGGAAGACCAGGACCGCCTTTTCACTGGGCCTTTGGGGTTTTGTGTTTCTGCAGTGAACAACATTAATCGTCCTGCACCCCTAGTGTTTGCTGGTCAGTTCCTCTTATTGTTCTGGGGTTTAGCAGGACTTGAAAGGGCAGCTGCAGAAGGGAGCCCTCGGGCAGCTTCCTCCCCGCCCTTCTGACCCTCCTCCTCCCGCTTTCCCACCCTCCAGGGCCAGCCTTTGCTCTCCAGGGAACCTTTGTCATTTAAAGCACTCCCCACAACCCCAAATTCCCAGAGGCCTCTGAAAGCCTCCTCTCTCAGTCCTCCCCACTTTCTGCTACCTTCCCTCCCCAGCCCTACATTCCTGCAGCTCTCCCCACCTCAGCCCACACCCTGCACATCCTCCCATGAAATTCTTTAAGGAGACCCAAAGCCACAGGGGACAGACTGACCTAACCCTACAGCAGGAATCCCAGTCCCACCCAGTGCAGGTCTGCTAGGGGGAGGGAACCAGAGAAGAAGGGGAGAGGCTAGGAGGAACAGTTGTCCCCAGGGAAAGGTCTGGGCGAGAACATCTGTCTTTGATGTCTTATGAAGTTTTCACGTCTTTCTAAAAGCGTGCTGCAATCCAACCTCGGCAGCAGCGTGCAGGCTGCGTCACCACCTCGCAGATAGGGGAGCAATGAAAGGGATGTGCTCATGCCTCACCTCCGAGCCCCGAGGACAGGGCCCGGTCGCTCCAGGAGCTGGAGCCTTGCAGAGACCTGTTTGCACTTGTGGCTGCTAACAGTGAGCGCATCAGGAGGAAGCAGCAGCTAGGGCAAAGGCTGGGAGGCCAGAGGTGCAGGCTGTGTGTGGTGACTGCGCATGGTTCTATGCTGCAAGAGTCGCGGTGCTGTTAGGGTCAGGGACAGGAGAGTTCAACCATCAGGTCTGGAGATGGTCAGGAAGTCCAGCTTCACACCATCCACAACCCTGCAAATTATTGGTTTTGGGGGGCGGGTTTTCTTTTTTTCTTTGTGCGGAGGTCTGGCCTGCGCTAGAAAACGCGCTGGCGCTGACCCTCCAGTGTGGAAGGTGGACAAGCCTCCATCAAAGTGATGGCAGCCAAGGGGACTCCCAGAAGCAGCCTAGGAACTGGGCGCTGTACGATGTGCTCGTTCAGCAAGCCACAGAAGGGACCTGAAGTTTGGTTTCCAGGAGGGTGGCCAAGCCGAGCGCAGGCGAAGGGGCAGGGGCGCCAGGCGAGGCCAGGCCAGGCGCGCCAGGGCCCGGATTCGCGGAGAAAGGCGGGCGGCGGCTGCAGCCGGGGCCCCAGGAACGTGAGGAGGGGGCGGAGAGGGAGGGCGCGGGCGCTCGGGCCGCACGTAGCGCTCGTAGGCTTGGCGCGCCGGGACAGGTAACAAAGCGGCCAGTGTGGGCCCGGCGCCGGGGCGGGGCGTGCCAGCCACCTGCTGGGTGGGGGGCCCGGGCCAGGGCGGGAAGGGGAGGAGAGGGGGAGCGGGAGCTGGGGCCTTGCCCCCACCCCCAAACTGCCCGCCGTTTTACAGAAACCGAGTGGCCGGAACCCAGATACAAAAAAGGGTCCGGGCCCTGGTAATGTAGAGGGTCGCGAGAGGCACAGCCCTATCCTGGAGTAGGGAGGACAAGGGACCGCGCCCCCGGGGCCTCGGCGGGAATTCCAGAGAGGGGTATGGTCAGGTGCATGACCTGCTTCGGAGGGTCTAATCTGGGAGGGATGAGCGAGGCAGCCCTTCGCACAGGATCTGGAAACATTTTGTCCCTAAGCAGAGGAGGGGCGCTGTCGGTGGTCCCCACCACCTCCTAGCGCCAGCCGAGGGGCGCCCCTGAAGGTTCCGGGGCGCACAGCCTGTGTCCACATCTGGCCTCACACGTGTGCGCGGCCGCGCCCGCCCGGAGGTCACGTCCTGATCGTCGGCGAGGGCTGGAGGAGGAGCGCGGGAACGAGGCTTGAAGATTAATGCTCTCTTTCCTCACCCCATCACCACCACCCTGTCCCGCCCCCTAAGGCCGGACTCAAGTCTTTGGTGCGGGGCAACCCGAGGGCAGGTGAAAGAGGAGGAGGAGGAGGCGGCCTGGGCGGGCCTCCTGGAGAACAAAGGCCCTGGCCGGCGAAGCCCCTGACTTGGAGCACCAACCACCAGGATCTGTCATCGCCCGCCAAGCGCGGGAGGATGACCACCCAGGGTAGAGCTGCAGCCTCAGAAGGGCTGGAGCAAACAGGCTGCCCATCCTCCAGATGAGAGCAGGAAATGAGTTGTTGCTGCCTCAGTTTCTTATCAGTGTAATGGAAACGGAAGTTGGCCACTCCAAGTTCTGCCTTTTCGGATCAGCTCCAAGCTGACCAACTTTCCCAGTGCTGATGCACTCTTCCACTACCCCTGGATCCCCCACGCCTGTCGAGAGACTCTGGGAACAGGAAGCAGTGGCTCTGAGATGCTGCTGAGCCCTCCAGCTGGACTGGAGAAGAATGAGAGACCAAGCCCCTGCCCTGGGCCTGTCAAGTTATGGACATTTAAGGATTAACCCCAGGGACCCAGGGCTCAAGACATGTTTAGAGATGGAGGAATCTCCCCACACAGAACCGGGGCTGACAGCGAACAAATGAGTAGATGAATTAGGTGGATGAATGAATGCCTGTGTGGGGCTATGGATCTGTTTGGACAAGAAGCCCTGGGCATGCTCATGCTGGGACGTTTTCGCAGATTGTCCTTGCTGCAGTCATCGCTCCTAGCTGGCCACAGCTCCGGGGTGTGGGGCGGTGGTTCTGGGGAACCCTCTGGTTTAACCTCTGGTCCCAGGCCTGACACCCACAGGTGACCACAGTGACCACTCCAGAGTCATCCGTTAGCATGTCCCCTCCCCACCAAGAACACCTAGAGGTGTCTTCACTGGGTGGCGGGCACCTGTCCAGGTCTTCTGTCTCAGGACCCCTTATAGTATAGAATGAAAGCAACCAAAGATGAAGGGCTGGGATGGAGGCAGGTCTGGTCTCTAGCCTCATGCCCTTGGGCAATCATTTCTCTCTGAGCCTAAGCTTACTTACAACATTTTGTCTTAGAGGAGTGAGTCTCCAGTGCACTGCCCCCTCCTGCGCCCTCCCCTCAGCTCTCTCCCTGCAGGCTCTTTGTTTATGCTGTACCTGCTTTTTCCTACCCCTCCCCTTCATACCTGCAGGTACCTGCACTAGCAGTTCCTCAAGGGCAAAAAGCTGGTGGAGCCCAGCATTGCTCAACCAAGGTCAAGCACCTGACAGTGAAAGTCAATATTCACTGAATGCTAAGGGACAAGTGAAAATATTTTGTTCACCAGAGAAGGCTGTGCAAACATGGGGGCTTTGTCATGGTGGTGACAGAATCAGAGAGTTTCAGGACTGGAACATCACTACACAGAATCCTCTCGTTACATAGATGGGGGAACTTAGATCCGGAATGTGAAGCCGGCTGCCAGAGATCGCTAAAAGGGGCTGTCCTGCTTGGACCTCAACTGAAGTGTCCATCCCAGGTCCCCCCACCTGCTCTCTGGGCATTTCTTAGCAGACTAGCCCCTCTTCCCTGCATGGCTCTGGCCAGTGCAGTCCAGGAGAAACCCCAGCACTTGAGTCCCTTTCTCCCTCCAGTGACTACTTTCCCTAGGAGACTTGGCAGCCATAGGCACCTCTGGGGCTCCTGAAGGGCCAAAGATAGAGTGTTTCCTGAAAGAGGCTGTAAACTCTGAGAATGCCCTTAGGCTAGAAGATGGAGGCACCAAGTGGAGTGCAGGGCAGAGCTGGAAACCATGGCTGTTGATTTCCCTGGGGAGCCTAGCACCATGGAATCAGTGTGGACTGCCGAGCCAGACCACCTCTGCCTTGGAATTCTGACACTGACATTCACTGATTGGACTCTAGTGCAGTTGAATTGATTTCAAGGAAAATCAGCAGAAGTAGAGTACCATCATTGTTCTCTCTCTCACTCTCTCTTTGTATGTGTGTGTCCCTCTCTCTCTTCCCACTAGTTCCCTGACACTCCTATGACGAAACAAGAAATGAATCCTGGCCTGTTGCCCCTCCTCCATGGTTCAGAGACCATTAGAAGGAGGGCAATGATGTGGGGTGGTGATCTCTCAAAAGATGCCCGCATTAAGTCTTTAAAATCCAGATTGTGACACATTGTCACAAGAGCTGCAGGAGACACAAGCCAGGTTTCTCCTTTCCAGCTCCAAATCAGCAAGTCCTCTGCCTCTGTGCCTTTCACGTCCCAGCTAGACCCTGGACCTACATGCCAGGGTGTCACCCTCATCCTGAGTCAGGCAGGATGACAGGTCATTGCCCCTCTACCTCCTGAAGGATTGCTGCAAAACTGATGGGATAAGCGAGAGAACATGCATGCAAATGTATTAATTTGCACAACAGGAAAATCATGGCACAGGGGAAAACCACAAGTGGTTCCATCTTTCTAAAGAGAAGAGGAAGAACGGGAAGGTAGACAGCTTGTAGGGGAAGAGTAAATAGCTCTGCAGGGAATTCGCTAGGCCTGGAGAACACAGGCCACCTTGGGATAAAGCCTGCTGGGCCCACAGAACAGACAATGGTTAGGAAATGCTTCCCAGTGCAGCTGAAATACAAGACAATGCATGTAGTAAAAATATGCGGGTCTTCCCCTGGTTCATGGGCTGTTAGTGAGAAGACTGGACAACTGTGTTCTGCTTTGCAGGTGGACAGGTAGGGGAACCTTACAGAGAGACTCTCCCTGTGCTGGGAGGGGGAAAACCAGGGCAGGTCAGAGGGACTGGATCCTAAGGTCAGTCACAGCTCCAGGAGTAGGGGGTCGTTTTCTGAGCCGCAACACCTGCTACCCAAAGTTTAGCTAGGATCATGGCTGCTACCTGCTACTCTACCATGACTGCCTCCTTGGAACCACGACACCATTTTCTCTGTCCCTTCGGATCATTCGGGCATAGGAGCAGGGCATGTTTACTGAGATCCAGGACATGCTGGTCAGGGAAAAAACACTAAAAGGAAAATCAGGAGCCCCATAGGAAAATTCTGCCTCTGCATTAACTCACGACATTCATTTGGGTAAGTCACTCAACCTGTCTAGGTCACAATTTGCACCTGTCACAAGCCTGGATTGGAGTGCCTGATTTTTGGGGGCCCTATCATTCCAGACTGTGCGTAATCAGAGGAAGGAGTGGGAGGGCTTAAAGAGGAGGGAGGATATCAATGCCATGGCTGTGCAGAGGGGAGTAGGTAAAACTTGTGATTCTCTCCACGGTGCTTGGATTCCTTCCACAGACTGCAGAGGAAGCAGAGCTAGATCAGAAGCCAGTTTCAAGGCTGGAGAGGAGTGAGAGTTTAGGCTCTCAGGTGCATCCCATGGCTTGCCAGTCACACTTCTTTCAAGGCAAGTGGCTGATCCTCAACCCCTGCAGCCCAAGAGGGCGTGTCTGTGACGCAAAATCTGCCATGGGCTCAGTGTTTGCATCTTCCCCAAATTCCTTTGCTGAAATCCAAAACTCCAAGTGACTGCACTAGAAGATGGGGCCTTTGGGAGGTGATGAGGTGATGAGAGTGGACACTCAGACTTGGATACCAGCTAGCTCCTTCCACCACGTGAACACACAGCGAACAGGTGCCAGCCACAGCCAGGACACAGGCCCAGTCCAGATAGCACACCTACCCCTGCTTCAACTGGGGTTTCCCAGGCACCGGAACTGTGAGAAATCCAGGGCTGCGGCCCACAGGCCACCTAGTCCTGGGCATCTTGTTGTGGCAGAACAAAGAAAAAGTGGAGATCTGACCCAAGGGCTGCTGCCCACCCATGACACGGAGGGAAAAGTTGAGGTACATAAGACCAGTGTCTTGCCAATGAGAACCAGAATTGGGAAAAAGGGTAAAAGAAGGGAGGCAAAGAGATAATGGGTGGTGAGGTCTGAGCCTGGTCAAGCTGGTGACTAAACCGAGTAGGAACACTTGAGGGGCATGAGTTAGTGGCTGGCAGGGTGGAGGGACACATGTGTGCATATGGCCAGGTCTTTGGGGAATGTTGAGCTCTGAAGGTAGACACCTGTGCCCTGGGGCTGCCAGTGGAGGTGAGGTTCCTGGCAATCGATCAGAGGGCTGTGGGCTCAGGGTCAAGAGGACTGCATTTCTGAAAATACATCACAGGACAGAAAGAAGAGGACTCGGCAGCCTGGGATGGGGCCACACATGTCTTCTTTTTTGCTTCTTCTTGCCTTAAGGATTGATTGATTGATTGATTGATTGATTTGGAAGACAGAGTTATAGAGAGAAAAGGAGAGACAGAGAGCTCTTCCATATACTGGTTCAGTCCCCACATGGCTACAATGGCCAGGGCTGAGCCAGCTGAAACTAGGAACCTAGAACTCCATCCAGGTCTCTCACATGGGTGACAGGGACCCAAGCACTTGGCCATCTCCTGCTGCTTTCCCAGGCACATTAGCAGACAGCTACATTGGAAATGAAGCAGCCAGGACCCGAACCAGTGCTCATATGTGATGCCAGCATTGAACCCAGTGACTTAGCAGTGTACTAAAAGCAATGTACTACTACTTTCTTGTTTGTGTCACAGTTACAGACTTCTAAGCCACAAGAACTAACAGTAAACAAAAACAAATATGTGAGCTTTTAGCAAGGCTGAAAAATTAAAAATCAGTATTTTAAGGTCAATTGTATTTCTATACTCCAACAACAAACATTAGAAATAAATTTTGAAAGCACTTTAAAATTTTATTTTTTTTTTAAGATTTACTTAATTTTAATGCAAAAACATATTTACAGAGAAAGAAGGATAGAGAGAAAGATCTTCCATCTGCTGGTTCATTCCCCAAGTAACCACAAACGGCCAAAGCTAAGCTGATCCGAAGCCAGGAGCCAAGAGCTTCTTCTAGTCTCCCATGTGGGTACAGGGTTCCAAGGCTTTGGGCCGTCCTCCACTGCTTTCCAGGCCACAAGCAGGGAGCTGGATGAGAAGTGGAGTAACCAGGATACGAACCAGCGCCCATATGGGACTTTGGCCACTAGGCTACTGCATTGGGCCTAGCACTTAAACATTTAAACCACGTTAAACAACCAGATCCTTCATAATACATTTAACAAAGTATGTGTGAGACTGCATAGTAGCAATTTATTGCTATGCTAAAAATAATAACAAATTTAGTAGTTTCACACAAGCATTTCCCATGTCAGTTTCCAAGGACGAGGCATTCAGGAGCCTGGCAAGGTAGTTCAGTCCTGTGAAGGCTGGCCTGGGTAATAGTAGGCGCTCTGGGTTCCTGCAGCCCTCATCCCATGGGACTGTCCAGAGGGCTAGGCACTGTGCTGCAGCTGGCTCCTCTGTCTGGGATGCTGCTAAGCGTTCTCTAACACAAAGGACGCACTAAGAGTTATCTGGGTCAACAGCACAATAGTGCTGAGGGTGAGAAATCCCAGACTGGGCAAAGACAAAAGCCAGAAAAGAGAAAATTGATAAATTAGACTTTATCAGAATGAACAGCAAATGCTCATTTTAGGACACCATCAGGAGGACAAAACGGTAAGCCACGTGTGAGGGGCAATGCAAATGACTTCTGTCCAGAATTTATGAAGAATTCTCAGCACTCAATAGTAAATCAATTTTTCAAAAGGGCAAAATATTTGAACAGGCACTTCAGCAGGAAAATAAATGACTAATGAGTACACAAAAATATTCTTAATATCATTAGTCATTAGGGAAATGTAAACTTAAACCCCAGTGAAATGGCACTACCTATCAACTAGAATAGTTAAGGTAGAAAGAATGGCTTTGAGAACTTCAGCCAGGAAGTACAGGACATACTTAGTGCCTTACCGAGGTTAAAAGCTAAAATTTAAAAAACAGCGTTCATGTACTGTACATTTGAGTTTACTGGATATTTAAGATGATTAAATATTTATTGTTTAAGATACTAAATATTTAAGATCAAAGTATTCGTCCCTAGGAAATTACCAGTTTAAGATCTATATACATAGTCACAGAGCTTGTCCAGGAAATAAATCACATAAGGGTCTTGGCTAGCTGAATTTAAAAAGAAAAAAGATATTTAGGATCAATCACTTAAACAAAAAGAAAGAAAGAAAAAAGGCAGACAGAGCGTGAGTGTTTCCATCTGCTGTCCGTCTCCTCAGACTCCCACAGTGACCGGCTCTGCACATGGCTGAAGCCAGAATGTGGGAATGCTGTCCACCTTTCCCGTAGCATCCAGCTCCTTGCGCCATTACTGCTGCCTCCCGGGACCCACAGTGACAAGAAGCTACAATCAAGGATCGGGTCCATCCAATGTTTATTTTTTCTTTTGTTTTTAAAGATTTATTTATTTTTATTGGAAAGTCAGATATACAGAGAGGAGGAGAGACAGAGAGGAAGATCTTCCATCCGATGATTCACTCCCCAAGTGAGCACAACGGCCAGTGCTATGCTGATCTGAAGCCAGGAGCCAGGAGCCAGGAGCTCTTCCAGGTCTCCCACGTGGGTGCAGGATCCCAAGGCTTTGGGCCATGCTCGACTGCTTTCCCAGGCCACAGGCAGGGAGCTGGATGGGAAAAAAGGCAGACAGAGGGCCGCAGGGGATTAGAATCAGCATCCATATGGAATCCTGGTGCATTCAAGGTGAGGACTTAAACTGCTAGGCTTCTGTGACGGGCCCATCCAATGTTTTTTTGTTTAATTATTTGAAAAGTAGCATAATGGATAGGGAAGTGAGATTTTCCAACCACTGGTTCAGTCCACAAACAGCTTCAACAGCCAGGGCTGAACCAGGTTGAAGCCAAGAGCCAAGAACTCTGTTTATTTTCTGATGCCTTCCCTGGGAACATTAGTGAGAAACTGGATTAGAAGTGGAGTAACCAGGACTTGAAACAACATTATGATGTGGGATGCTGTTGACATAAGCAGCAGCTTAGTGTGCTGTACCACCACGGTAGCTCCAACAGGAGAATCTTGTCTAGTGTCTTTAACTGTTGGGCTAAACACTGACTTTTAACTGGGGCTGATATTTACAATCTGTGACAGATTACAGACACATCAGACATCTTCTGGTGAGAAAGGAACTAACTTCCTCATCATTAGAGGGTTCCTTTAGCTAACCTTCATGAAGACCCTTACTGGTAGGGTCTTTCAAATACATGGTGGATTCATACATATCTGTGTACTAACTGAGCTGGTGTGAGTGGTCCTGGCCTTTTTGTTGTCACTGAAAGTTCTTCACCAGAAGAGTCAGAGTTCTAGGTTATGACCAAGGAGTGATAAGATTAGATATAGGATTGTGTTCATGGGGAAACCTAACTCAAATTGCTCCTGGAATTGTGTCTGACACAAATATGGCAAGTGTGTATATATGCTTAGTACATATTGATAAAATAAAAGGAAGGAGGGAAGGAAGGAACAAAGGATGGAAGGAAGGAAGGGCACTATGACCCAGCAGACTACACTGCTGCCTACAGTGCTGGCATACTGTATGTCCCAAGTGCTTGGGCCCCTGCCTTTCAAACGGGAGATCTGAATGGATGGATGGATGGATGGATGGATGGATGGGTGGATGGATGGATGGGTGGATGGATGGATGGATGGGTGGATGGATGGATGGATAAGCTTCTAGCTTCTGTCTGGCTATTGAAGCCATTTGGGTAGTGAACCAGCAGATGGAAGTTCTCTCTTTCTCTATCACTCTGTGTTACAAATAACTTGGCTTTTGTTTAAATATTTATTTTAATTTTATTGGAAAGTCAGATTTATAGAGAGAAGAGACAGAAAGATTTTCATGTGCTGGCTTACTCCCTGAGTGATCACAATGGCTGGAGCTGAGCCAATCCCAAGCCAGGAGCCTCTTCCACGTCTCCCACGTGAGTGCAAGGTTCCAAGACCTTGGCCATCTTCCACTGCTTTCCCAGGCCACAGCAGGGAGCTGGAAAGGAAATGGAGCAGCTAGGACCCAAACCGTTGCCAATATGGTATGCTGTCACTTGCAAGGCAAAGATTTCAGACACTAAGCCATCACACTGGACCCTCAAATAATTAGTTTTAAAGAAGAATGAAAATGTGTTTAAACAAAAATATCTGCTCAATGGCTTTCAGTGACTAATATTATCAGAAATGGGGAGGGGGATCGTTCCCTTGATCTGCTCTAATCTGCAATGCCTGGTTCAGCCTTCCTACCACCTACCACCAGTTTGCAAAAGGACTCCTGGTCCCACCCTGCTCCTTCCTGCAGGAGGGAGTATCTGGCACCATCGATACCCTTCCCTTTCTCAGGACCACCGGAGAAAGTATCACTGTTGTTTGGCTCTGCATTCTTTCCAGGCTAACCTTGGCTATGCGGATTGGCTAAAACCAACCCAAACCTATTCCTGGTGCTGGAAAGTAAGCTATCTACCACAGGCCTAGGAAGACTGGGCACTTGATAGAATGACAGATGTCACAGTCCTCTTGGGGTCTGGATTAGAGGGGCAGGGAGGCTCCAGCCTAGACGAACAGTAAAAAGGTTGAACAGTGTTCTTTGGAATCAAAGGAAAATATAGAATATATGGAATCTTGTATCCCACTCCTGGGGCTCTTCCTAAAAATGAAAAGGCACTTGCCTAAAATCTATTAGCCATCCTGTTCTTACGTGGAAGAGTATCAGACTACGTTTAAAGATAAAGACTTGCAGTGTTACTGCACAGCTGGCAAAGCACCACGTCAAATACCAGCATCCCACATGGGCACCAGTTCAGGTCCCAGCTACTGCACTTCTCCTGCTCCCTGTCGATGTGCTTGGGAAAGTAATAGAGGATGGCCCAAGTACTTGGGTCCCTGCACTCCTGTGGAAGACCCGGAAGAAACAGCTCTGGTCTCCTGGTTTCAGCCTGGCCCAGCCCTGGCTGTTGTGGTCATGTGAGGAGTGAAGCAGGTAGATGTAAGATCTCTCTTTCTGTAACTCAGCCCTAAAAAATAAATAATCAAATAAGTAAGTAAGTAAGTAAGTAAATTTCTTGGGGGAAAATAAAGATATACAGCATGGGGAGGGGTAGACACTGGTCTAGTTTCTTTCTTTTTTCATAGAAAACTTATTTCTATTTACACATGACAAAAACCCAAAATTCTTTTTAAAAGATTTCTTTATTTTTATTGGAAAGGCAGATTTCAGAGATAAGGAAAGACAGAAAGCTTTTCCATCCACTGATTCAAATGGCTACAACAGCCCCAGCTGAGCTGATCAAAACCAGGAGCCAGCAACCTCATCCAAGTCTCCCATGTGGGTGCAGGGTCCCACGGACTTGGGCCATCCTCCACTGCCTTCCTCGGCCACAAGCAGAGAGCTGGATGGGAAGGAAGCAACTAGGACACGAACCGGTGCCGATATAGCATGCTGGTGCTTACAAGGTGATAATTTTGCCATTGAGTCATCATGCCGGGTCCCAAACCCCAAAACTCTTACAAAATATTCCATAACTGACACATGGAATTAGACATCCTCAAAAAAATTACTAGCTATAAGGCAACATGATAAAAGCCTTATGGAGAATAATTTTCTTTCAAAAAAAGATTTATTTATTTTTACTATAAAGCCAGATTTACAGAGCGAAGGACAAAGAGAAAGATCTTCCATCTGCTAGTTCACTCCCCAAGTGGGCACACCTGCTTGAGCTGAGCCACAAGTAAGAAGCTAGAAGGGAAGTGGAACAGCTGGGATATCAACGAGCATCCATCTAGGGTCCCATGACATGTAAGGCAAGGCCTTTAGCCACTAGCACCAGGCCCAGAATTCACTTTTTTTTTTTTTTACATGTTTATTTATTTATTTTTAGGCCTAGCGCGATGGTCTAGAAGCTAAAGTCTTTGCCTTGCATACACCAGGGTCCCATATGGACACTGGTTCTAATCCCAGAAGTCCTGCTTCCCATCCAGTTCCCTGCCTGTGGCCTGGGAAAGCAGTTGAGGATGGCCCAAAGCGTTGGGATCCTGCACCCAAGTGGGAGACCCAGATGAAGCTTCAGGCCCCTGGGTTCAGATTGGCTCAGCTCCGGCTATCGTGGCCGCTTGGGGAGTGAACCATCGGACAGAAGATCTTCCTCTCTGTCTCTCCTCCTCTCTGTATATCCACCTTTCCAATAAAAATAAACAAATCTTTAAGATAAATAAATAAATAAATCTTTAAAAACAAAACAACATGGGTGGACCCGATTCTTTTTTTTTTTTTTTTAAAGATTTATTCATTTTATTAGAGCCAGATATATACAGAGGAGAGACAGAGAGGAAGATCTTCCGTCCAATGATTCACTCCCCAAGTGAGCCGCAACGGGCCGATGCGCGCCGATCCGAAGCTGGGAACCTGGAACCTCTTCCGGGTCTCCCACGCGGGTGCAGTGTCCCAATGCATTGGGCCGTCCGCAACTGCTTTCCCAGGCCACAAGCAGGGAGCTGGATGGGAAGTGGAGCTGCCGGGATTAGAACCAGCGCCCATATGGGATCCCGGGGCTTTCAAGGCGAGGACCTTAGCCGCTAGGCCACGCCGCCGGGACCTGGACCCGATTCTTGATTGTAGCTTCTTGCCAATGTGGGTCCCGGGAGGCAGCAGTAATGGCTCAAGGAGCTGGATCCTACAGGAGAGGTGGACAGCATTCCCAAATTCCCAGATCATTGAGTGGTTTTAACAGTTCTGAAAAATTGTTGACTTTGTTTCACCAGGGTCGAGAAACTCGTTCCAAGGTTAATTGGCTGATCAGGTCCACCTCAAAGTATATCCATAGACCCAGATACTTGCTGCAAAGCTTGGTTAGGAGATTAATCCAACCTGTTCTACTTTCCATCCTCTGAGGAGACATTCCACATCTTCGACTGCCTTAGATGAGCTGCCTGACATGTCCCCTGTATACTTCTGGGCATGTTTCCCACCGCATGGACATCAGCAACTGAAGAGACTCAGTCCTGATACACACACTCCAGCGTCAGACCACATATCTTATGATCTTCCCTGTGGCCAGATTTTGATCCAGCGATCTAGTTGGGGAATCCTCACCTGGGATGACCTCAGTTGTGATTTTTTTGTGGGCCAGTTGGTGTAAGGTCAGGTTTGGTCCATTACCTAAACCAGCCATCACACATACTGGGGGAGGAGCTACCTGGTCAGTTCCTCCCCCAGCCCCATCTCATGCAAACTGACAGGGCGGCCTAGCCCAGCCCAGCCCAGCCCCCCACAGGACTGATCTTTACACACACCAGCGGGTGCCATGGCTTAGTTGGGGTGATCACCAACAACCTCCCCCCATGCATATCCCCAGCCACAGTTTTTACATGTGCCAGCATGTGCTATGACCTAACCCAAATTGTCATCCCATCCAGCCTTTGTGTACACCCATGGGTGCTGCAACTTAGCACAGCCAACTCATGCCCAGACCTGACCCTGTGTATATTGACAGATGCTATTGCCTTGACCAGCCTGTCCTGCCCCCAGTCCTGGATCTTATGCTTACCAGCAGTAGCTGCAGCCCAGCAGGAGAGTGTCCACAGTTCCCCTATCAGGCCCACTCCCAGCCCCGGACCTTTTGCCTGGCAGGGAGTACTGCAGCCCATCTTGCTCTGACTTGCCCCCAGTCTTGGCACATACCAGCCTGGGAAAGTAGTGGAGGATGGGCCAAAGTTTTCAGACCCTGCACCCACATGGGAAACCCAGAATAAGCTCCTGGCTCCTGGATTTGAATCAGCTCAGCTCTGGCTATTACAGATATTTGAGGAGTGAACCAGTGAATGAAAGCTCTTTCTGTCTCTCCTTCTCTCTGTAAAATCTGATCTGCCTTTCCAATAAAAATAAATAAATCTGTAAGAATTTCCTACCTCCTGGATCAAGCTTGAAATCCCAGCACCACATTCCCAGCCCTTACAGATCTGGATCCAAGGTCTTCGGGCAGCCTCACAAAGTGGCCCCAGGTCCCCAACCCACTCAGGCTCTCTTACCCCAGTGCTTTATGTTACATCTTCTTTCTGTCTTCCCTCTCCTCCACTCAAGGGAATCTGTACAGGTCCTTCAGGGGCCCAGCAAACATTCTACCTCCTATGAGGAGCCTTCCGCACTCTTCCTCCATCTAGCCAGACAGAATTCCTCTCCCACCACCCTATGCCATAGTACCCATCACTCTGCCCCTTGTTTACTGATGTCTGTGCCAGGCACTTTGCATGAGCTGTCTCCTATAAGCTCCCCTGGAATCTTGTGAAGCGAACGATGCTGGTGGCGATGGTCATCGTGATGATGAGGGTAGCTCTCTCTGTGCTGTTAGTAATCAAGTGGATAGCAGTGCTGGCGGTGGATTTTACCTTTTCCGACGAGGAGTCAGAGGACTAGGGGACCCATTTGCTCAAACTCACCATTCTCCATGCATTTTACATTTTACCCTCAGAAGCCTCTGATCTCAGGCTTCTATACTTCCCCACAGCCCACCTAAGGGCCAAGTGCTTCTTCTTTCCTTAGGATCTGCATTGTTTCCAAATCATTGTTTTATTTTGCTTTGTTTGAAACTCAGAGTTACAGAGAAAGGGAGAAGAAGGGAGAGAGAAAGAGAGAGGAAGAGAGAGAGAGAGAGAGAAGAGAGTCTTCCAAAAAAAGAAACAGAAAGAAAGAAATTCTTCCATGCATTGGTTAACTCTCCATATGGCCACCATGGCCAGGACTGACTCAGGTCAAAAGCAGAAATCTGGAACTCCACACTGATCCCCAAGGCACTGCTGTGTCTCATCATAAGTTTGTCAGCACAATGAGGCCTCCCTGAGGTTCCCATGCCCTGGCTGCCCTGGCTGCCCCAGCTGGAGTGAGGATACCTTCCCCTGGCACCTCTGACCCTTTCTCCAGTTACTGACCTCACCTGCCCCACACCACGTCCCCACACAACACACCACCAGTTGGGACCATTAGTCACTACCTAGAAATAGGAATGAAAACTTCCATTTTTCAGCAGCTCTATTTGCCGAGCCTTGGGGTAAGAGTCTGAGTTTAGGAAGAATGAAGCAGTTCATCCCAGGTGACATACCAAGAAAAGGGTAGCAACAGGATCCCACGTTCACCTCCCTCCAGAGACTGGGTGGCTGGTCTGAGTCCTGGGAAGTTGCATAACTCTGAGTCCCATTCTCCATTTGGGTCTAGCCTCCTGTAGCTACTTCTTCCTTGTGTCTGCCTTTGAGGCCAAAGCCTAACTCTACTTAGCTTCAGAAAGTGGCATGGTGGGAGAGACACACATAGCCTTTGTAAACAGACAGACCCAAGTTCAAATCCTGCTTTCTATGTGTGACCTTAACAGGGCTATTTAATTCTTGCTGAGCTACAAAAATTGGTTCTACAAAATGAGTAAACCATATTACTTCACAGGCTGACTACAAGGTGGCTTTTTTTTTTTTTTAAGATTTATTTACTTAAAGCAGTTACAGTGAGAGAGATAGATCATCTACCTGCTGGATCACTCTCCAGATGGCCCTGGAGTTGGGCCAGTCCAAAGTCAGGAATCAGGAGCTTTTTCTGGGTTTCCCACATGGGCACAAGGGTCCAAGTTTGGGGGATGTCTTCTGCTGCTTTCCCAGGCTCACTAACAGGGAGATGGATTATAAATGCAGCAGCTGAGACACAAAGCAGTGCCCACGTGGGATGCCTTTACCACAGATAGTGGCTTCACTCATGACACCAAAGTCATGGCTCTGACTATGAGGACTGAATAAAATAATATTGAAGAAGAGCTTGCTTCCAGAGCTGGTGCTGTGGCACAGCAAGCTAAGCTGCCGCCTGTCATGCATCTCATTTGGGCACCAGTTTGAGTCCCAGATGCTCCAGACTCATGTTAATGTGCCTGCGAAAGCAACACAAGGTGGCCCAACAACCCTCCTGAGAGACTTCAACATAGCCCAGATCCAACCACTGTGACATTCTAGAGAATGGATGAACAGCTGGAACATCTTTTTCTCTGTCTCATTGATTCTCTAACACTGCCTTTCAAATAAATAACTAAATATATCTATTTTTTAAATAAAGTTCTCGCTTCCACATGAGGGTTCAATCCATGGCAGCAAGACTTTCAGCCTCTAAGCAGACATGTGAGGAATCTGGGAATTGCCTTCTGCCTTTGGAACAAACCACAAAGTCAACAATCTCTAGATCCATCATTCACGTGCGATCACGTTGTCTTAAAAATGGAGAAGTGCGGGCCCGGCGGCGTGGCCTAGCGGCTAAAGTCCTCGCCTTGAAAGCCCCGGGATCCCATATGGGCGTCGGTTCTAATCCCGGCAGCTCCACTTCCCATCCAGCTCCCTGCTTGTGGCCTGGGAAAGCAGTCGAGGACAGCCCAATGCTTTGGGACCCTGCACCCGCGTGGGAGACCCGGAAGAGGTTCCAGGTTCCCGGCATCGGATTGGCGCGCACCGGCCCGTTGCGGCTCACTTGGGGAGTGAATCATCGGACGGAAGATCTTCCTCTCTGTCTCTCCTCCTCTGTGTATATCTGGCTGTAATAAAATGAATAAAATCTTTAAAAAAAAAAAAATGGAGAAGTGCATGCAGAGAATCATAACTCTCTGACACAAACGTTCAAAAGTAGAAACCTCACTAGAACCAGTGCCAGGCAAGGAAAACCCAAGCTACAATTGAAGAATTCCTAGAGTAAAAACTGCAGGAAGAAAAGGGCTCACATATGTGAGCTTCATCTTGAGGCCCTCCGCCCTGTTGTCCCAAGGAACACCAGAAGCTATCCCCTCCTGCCTCCAGGAACCATTTTGAAACATGCCAGTGCACTCTGTTCTTAACCAGGTCTGCTCTCCAGAGCAGCTATTTTATCTGAGCTAAATCTTCTGGGATTTTATCAGAGCCTAGCTGACCTGGGTAAGTAAACACCCAACTCCAGCCCACTAGGGCCACCTTGTCCCACCCCAGGAGAGAAAACCAAGGTTTGCAACCCAGGGGCCCAGACTGGTTAGGAGACCAAGACCTCATGTGAGGACTGTGGAGTGCTCCCCTCAACCACACCCACCACCACCTCACTAGAGATTAAAAACTTTGCTTTTGGAATTCCTTTTCTCTCGCACAGCATGCGTGATTTTCAACAAAAGAATGAGCAGATACACAAAAGACAAAACACACGCACGCAATTTGGAGAAACAGAGCAAATATCAGAACAGAAATAGGCTCAGATATGTGAAGAATGCTGAGATGATCAGACTAGGAATTTGAAACAATGACGATTAACAAGCTGAGAGCTCTCCTGAGAAAAAGAGATAACAGGCCTGAACAGATGGGCGATGCAAGCAAAGCAATGGAAATGATGAGGAAGAAGTGAGAAGAAAAACACCATCACAGAAATGAAGAATGCCTTTGATGGGCTCATTAGTACACTGGACGTGACTGAGGAAAAGCATCTCTAAGCTTAAAGATAAGCCAACAGGAAATTTCAAACTTTAACAGTGAGAGGAAAAAGTGAGGCAATGAGGAAAAATATCTAAAATGGGGAGACAAAAGCAAAAGGCATGCTACATACACCTACCGGAAAATCTAAAGAAGAAAGCAATAGAGGAAATAGCGGGAGCAGTGGTGACCGAATGTTTCATCAAAGTGCTATCAGACAACACACTAATGACTTGAGAGGTACAGAGATGACCAAGCAGAAAATGCAACACCCACACGCAGATATTCCAACCGCATAAAAATCAAAGAGGAAGCAGCAGGGCAAAGGGTTACCTCCAGAAGAGCCCGAATTGCATCAACGTCTCCAAAAGCAACCCAGCAAAATACATTAGAGATGGGAGACAACACTCTAGTGTTCTTCTCCTGTGAAATCCACTTAAAAGTGAAAAGAAATAGACTCAAATCAAGAAAGATGAGGTAATTGACATATAAAGGAATGCCAGTTACATTCACAGGAGACCTCTCACAGAAAACTCTAGAGGCCAGAAGAGAATGGAGCGACATATTCCAGATTCTAAAAGCAAAAAATTGTTGGCCCAGGATAATGTACCCAGCAAAGCTTTCCTTTGTCTTTGAAAACAAAAGAAATTTTTTCCACAGTAAAGTTAAAAAAAATATGCCTCTTCCAAACATGCCCTACGAAGGATACTTAAAGATGTTCTCTCGGGGCCTGGCATGGTAGCCTAGTGGCTAAAGTCCTTGCCTTGCATGCGCTGGGATACCATATGCGAGTCAGTTCATGTCCTGGTGGCTCCATTTCCCATCCAGCTCCCTGCTTGTGGCCTGGGAAAGCAGTCGAGGAAGGCCCAAAGCCTTGGAACCCTGCATCCACATGGGAGACCCAGAAGTTCCTGGCTCCTGGCTTCAGATCAGCACAGCTCTGGCCTTTGTGGTCACTTGGGAAGTGAATGATTGGATGGAAGCTCTTCTTCTTTGTTTTTCTCTTCTCTGTATATCTGACTTTACAATAAAAATAAATGTTAAAATGATGTTCTCTTGACAGACAAAAAGAATAGCACCCACCAAAACCAAAGGCAAGTGTGAAGAACATCCCAGTAAAATAGCAGAAGACTAAATCAATTCACAACCTATTGCCAAAATGACAGGACCAAATTACTACCCAGTCATATTAACCCTGAATCTAAATGGATTAAACTCATCAATCAAATATACATTAATAGACTGGATTAAAATAAATTCCTGGGCCCGGCGGCATGGCCTAGCGGCTAAAGTCCTCGCCTTGAATGCGCCGGGATCCCATATGGGCGCCGGTTCTAATCCCGGCAGCTCCACTTCCCATCCAGCTCCCTGCTTGTGGCCTGGGAAAGCAGTTGAAGACAGCCCAAAGCTTTGGGACCCTGCACCCACGTGGGAGACCTGGAAGAGGTTCCAGGTTCCCGGCATCGGATTGGCGCATACCGGCCCATTGTGGCTCACTTGGGGAGTGAATCATCGGATGGAAGATCTTCCTCTCTGTCTTTCCTCCTCTCTGTATATCTGGCTTTCCAATAATAATAAAATCTTTAAAAAAAAATAACAAATTCCATCTATTTGTTGCCTACAGGAGACACATCTCACCAACAAAGATCAGCAGAAACTGTATCTCATGGTTTTGATATATATTTTTTTGCTTCATTTCTTCAAAATGCTGGTTTTTCTCATTAAATTCTTCACTGACTCAGATCATACAATAGCATCATTTTCTTCAAGAAGATTCTTGATTTTCTTTTTCATTTCTTCAGCGTTAACATTAGTCATTTTGTAGCATGTTATTTAACTTCATGGCATTTTTAATTATCTTTTTCTTCCCATTGTTGATTTTGTTTTATGGCTTTTCATTTAAGCGGATGTATAGTAACTAGGTAATGGAGACAATGATATCCAGTAGCATGTTATTTAACTTCATGGCACTGTAAATTTCTATTTTTCTTCCTGTTGTTGATTTTGTATTGTGGCTTTTCATTTAAGGGGATGTACAATAACTATGTAATGCAGACTATCATATCCAGATGTGCGGACACAATGCAGCATGTATCTCTCTATTTTTTTTTTTAAAGATTTATTTTTTTTTATTACAAAGTCAGATGTACAGAGAGGAGGAGAGATAGAGAGGAAGATCTTCCATCCGATGATTCACTCCCCAAGTGAGCGCAACGGCCGGTTCTGTGCCAACCCGGAGCCAGGAGCCAGGAACCTCTTCCGGGTCTCCCACGTGGGTGCAGGGTCCCAAAGCTTTGGACCGTCCTCGACTGCTTTCCCAGGCCACAAGCAGGGAGCTGGATGGGAAGTGGAGCTGCCGGGATTAGAACCGACGCCCATATGGGATCCCGGGGCTTTAAAGGCGAGGACTTTAGCCGCTAGGCCATGCTGCCGGGCCCAGCATGTATCTCTACTTGCAGTTCAAAGAGGGGCTGCCAATGAAACTGTTAACTATATCTTGAGGATAGGATGCTGGACTCTCTGTCATTGTCCATATACGTAATGAGGGACATAGGACTGTGTATGAAGAACTATACTATAGTAATGATATAGGGGAACTCAGTGTGTGGGTGGAGGGGACTTAGGTAGGAGAGAAGAGAAATCCCAGGACCTATGGAACTCTATCAAAAATTATTATAATAATAACAAAATAAATCGTATACTTATAAAAAGAAAGAAAAATGAGGAAATTTGGAAATCTGTAGTTGGTAGATCAACCTTACAAGACATGTTTAAATAGATGCTTCACAGGAAAGGGAAATGATATAGATCAGAAATTCAAATAACATAAAGAAAGTAGGAGCAGTGAAGAAGGAATAATTGAAAGTAAGATTTAAAGAAACTAACATTCTTTTTTAGTTGGCAGAAAACATTGTAATTTTTATTGTGTGCAGGATGGTGTTTTGAGTGCATTATGGGATGTTCAAGCCTAGCTAATGAACAAATGGTTATATTGACGAATCAACAAATGCATTATCTCTAGTTTTGCGGGAACAACACTTAGCATCCACTATTTTTATTCTCTGCAAGAATGTAACATATCATCATTAATTATGCTAACAATTGACCCTTGTAATTTATTCCTCCTGCCTAATTGTAATGAAAAATATGGAATGCTTTATGAATTTGCATATCATCCTTGCTAATATTCTTTCTATTGCTTCCACTTTAGTCTACGTGCTGCGAAAGCACTGACAGAGTTAGATTTTTCTTAATTGACTTAACAATTTGCTCAATATAATAATAGTAGCAATGTCTATCTGATCACAATTTATGTGTAAGTGAAATTAATATGATGAAGTAAGAGATGGAAGGGTGCAATAAAGAATATTTTGTTGGGCCCAGCATAGTAACTCAGTGGCTAAATCCTCGCCTCACACATGCCGGGAACCCATATGGGCACTGGTTTGTGTCCCTCCTGGCTGCTCCACTTCCCTTCCAGCTCCCTACTGGTGGCCTGGGAAAGCAGTGGAGGATGGCCCAAAGCCTTAGGACCCTGGAGACCCAGAAGAAGCTCTTGGCTCCTGACTATAGATCAGGTCAGCTATGGCCATTGCAGCCACTTGGGGAGTGAACCAGTAGATTAAAGATCTTCCTCTCTATCTCTTTTTCTCTCTGTAAATCTACCTTTCCAATGAAAAGAAAATAAATTCTTACCCACCCAAAAAATAAATATTTTGTTATACTAGTCCCTTCCTTTACCCTTGGGGATACTTTCTGTGTTGGTTGGTTTGTTTATTTGTTTGTCTTTTAAGAGCTGGATGGGAAGTGGAGCAGCCAGGATACAAACCAGCACCCATATAGGATCCTAGCACGTACAAGTCAAAGATTTAGCCACTAGTCTTCCTCGTGGTAGCAGGGACGCAACCACTTTCGCCATCTTCTGCTGCCTTCCCAGGTGCGTAAGTAGGGAGTTCGATCAGAAGCAAGCAGCTGGGATTCCAATCATGGCTCTGATATAAGCAGCTTAACCCAGGATTCCATGCCAGCCCCCACAGGGAATACATCTTAAGTCCTCCAGTGAGTACTTGAGACAGGTGCTACTGACCCTACATAGAAGCAGTGCAATACCAAAGTAGTTGACCTGGTGGCCCAGACAGCTGTGGAGTGACTAATAGGCAGGTAAAATACACAACATGGGTCTGCTGGACAAAGTGATGATTCACATCCTGGGTGGGATGGAGCTGGTCTATGTGACAGACAGCCCATCATACTACTCCAGGGGATTGCTTGTTGATGGCTGGAGCCTTCTATACACACCTGTGCTGTTGAGTTCTGCTATTCTTGTGTTCATGATTTTCTGCCTGTGTGGAAGGCAGCAGCCCCAAGGGGTTGCATCTTGCTACTCAAGTGAGATACTTGGCTTGAACTTCCAACACCTCACTTCAACCTTGCTCAACTTTGAGAGTGAGCCAGCAAATGAAAGCACGCTCTCTCTCTGCTTTTAAAAGTAAAAGCTTCATGTAAATATGAAATATATAATAAGTCATTTTTCCACACATTTGGGGCTGGAGTCCACCTGAGCCACCACAGGCACAGAAGATACTTAAGGGCCTCCTTGTCTCCTGTTCTCAAAGGCAGCGGCTGCAGTGATCCCACAAAGACTTTTAGAGGCCGGGCTTAAACCAGAGACAATTGGTGCACCTGCTGGCAGTGTTGTGGACCAGCGGCCTGTGTGCCTAAGTCTTTTTATAGCCTCTTCCGAAGTGTTAAGATTTGGGGTATTCTAAAATTCTCTGCGGTCTTTGATTCTTATGACGGAGTATTGTAAACTGGATTTGAATGTTCTGTGAGTCTCAGATGGGCACTGAGCCCATGAATAAATTTTTTTAATTATATGTTTATTTGAAAGGTTGAGTTACAGAGAGATTGAGGAAGATTTTCCATCTGCTAGTTCACTCCCCAGATCACTACAATAGCTAGGTCTACAAGCCAAAGTCTGGAGCAGGGAATTACATCCTGCTCTCCCGTCTGAGTGACAACAACCCAAGAACTTGGGTAAGTAACCCTGCCTTCCCAGGAGTCTACGCAGCAAGCTGGATTGCAAACAGAGCAGCTGGGCTCTGGGATGCTAGAGGCCTCTCCAACTGTGTCACAAAGCCCACACCCAGACCTGACATTCTGTGTTTTGTCAAGCTGAGATGCGTTGAGTCAACAATAAGTTGTGTGCTGTGTTGAACACATTGAGTATGTTTGCCTCCATTGTATTGTGAACTCTTCTAGCACAAACACTGAATCTGATTTGATCCTCCAAATGCAGCCCTCCAAACTGGTATGTTGTGGGCAATTAAGAAAACGTTACTTGCTAGTACAGTGGCTCAACAGACTGATCCTCTATTTGCAGTACCTGCCTCCCCCATAAGCACTGGCACTTCTGATCCAGCTATCTCCTTACGAACTACAAAAGCATAAAAGTATGGCTCAGGTCCTTGGGCCCCTGCATCTACATGGAAGACTTAGAAAAAGCTCCTAACTCCTGGTTTTGGATATGGCCATTCAGGGAGTGAACCAGCAGATGGTTCATTCTTCTCTGTAAATTTGCCTTTCAAATACAATGAATAAATATTTTTTGAAATCTACGAATTCTTTCAAAGAAAGGGAAAAAGAAAGAAAAAAGAAAGGAGGGAGAAGGAAGGAGGGAGGGAGGAAGCAATGGAGGGAAAGGTAGGGAAGAACAACAAGGAAGGAAGGAAGCATTGATTGTGTGAGTGACTCAGCAGCCAAGTGGACCTCAACTACATCCTAACCTACCAGCCTAAAACTGCAAATGACAACGTGACACGCTCTTCCTGAAGACACCTGGGCAGGCAGAGCCAAACCACAGTTCATCCTTACCAGGAGGTCAGAGCCAGGAGCAGGACAGACCTGCTCCTCACTCAGCAGACTGTGGGTAGAGTCCAGATGTTTCCAGGGAAAGCTGTGAAGGATGGCCCAAGGCCCTGGGCCACTGCACTCATGTGGGAGACCCAGAAGAAGCTGCTGCCTCCCAACTTTCTTTCTCTCTCTCAACTCTGACTTTGAAGTAAATAAATAAACCTTTAAAAAATATATTCCCTACTAAAAGTCATGAAAAAAAATATATTCCCAGGTATCTGTGAGTCACCTTTATACACAGCCATAAAAGGGAGGTCCGTGGCATAAAGCAACAGCCAGGGCCTTCTGGACCAGGGCCTAACACTTTGCTTCATGAGAAAGCCTGGCCTCTGCCCTGATTCCCAAGGTGGTTTCTGCTGTGGCTTTCCAGACCCCTGGACACATACCCAACTTGTCCACCCACTCTGTGCCTGTTCAAGCCAAGAACCCAAGAGTCCTGCCTGCCTCAGCCTCCCTTTGACCCTGAACCCCAGAAGCGTCCAACCCTTTGATAGCCCACCTGTCCCACTCCCACCTTGGCTGTATGCTGAGGCATGTTCAGACCTGTTAAACCACCCTCACTGCCCTAGGCGAGGCCTTTTCTATTTCTGCCTGGCCTCTCCTCCACCCATCCCTCAGACAAAATCATATAAAATTGTTCTGAGACACAAATCTGATCATGTCCTTCCCCACCCTGCAAGCCTCCTGAGCTTGTTCATTGTCTGAGGCAGAAAGTTTCTTACCCTAGCAACTAAGGCCTTTCATGAACTTCCCCTGCAGCTTTCACTAGCGTTTTGCCCTTGAATTTTACCCGTGCTCTGGCCACCACAAACCTCAGCATCGCTGCTGTCACTGTTTGGCACGCTCTTTAAATCTCTTTCTTGAAGAATCAGCTTTCTATTGGCTACTCCTGTTTTATAACAGCCTGTGCACAGCCTCCCAGAAGCAATCAAAATATTAGATCCAAGCTGTCTGACGAGACCGGTGTCCCCACCCAACTGGGAACTCCACGTGAGGCTGTGCTTTGCACAAGAGGGGCCTGCCTACCTGTTGAAGAGAGAGATGAATGAGCAGCAGGTAGTAAGTGAATGAGACAGTGACATCCGGCGATGATGAGAGAGGGGCTGGAGTGGGCAAAGAATCCCTAGGAAAGAGAAGGAAGAACAAAGCGCGGGGTGCATCCTGTACCTGAGCTGTGCACTCTGAAATCCCGGGAATCCCTGTCATTTCCTCCTGTTTGTTGTTTCTGCTACCCCTGTGAGGAAACCATTCCGGCCCCTGCCCCTGGGAAGAGTTGCTAAGGAGGTTGTTGCCTTTGTCGGCAGGCAGCAGGAAGGCCAGGTGCACAGCACACACCTACCCTAGGCACCAGGCCCCTCCTGGCAGGGGCCACCCTGGGGAAGGATAGGGACTGAGCAGGCTAAGCCTGAGCCAGGCCTGAGCTGGGGAGGGGGTGCCGAGGGCATGGTAAGGTGGGGAGCAGGAAGCCACAGGGCCTGGAGGCTAGATCACGGGCTATGATGCTGCCTGCTTGAGCCCCGCCAGGGTGGATTTCCTGTCCCAGCTCTCTGGTGCCTAGCTGCGTTCCTGATGACGGGAAACGCTTGGTGCTCAGGCCAGCCAAGGATACTGGGACTTGCTGAGGGAAAGGGAAGAAACTGTATCAACTGTATTCAGAAGGGCACTTCCAGGGCCCAGCACCATAGTGTAAAGACCCCCGGAGGGGAAGCCCCTCACACTGGCCTTTCTGACGGGACGTGAGGTCGCTCGGTGAAACAGCACACACCAGCCGAAGGATGCAACAGCAAGAGGTTTTTATTCAATCACCAGCGCACTGGGGCCGAGGCCAGTTCCTCACGCAGGAGGCTAGGCATCGACCCCGAATCATTAGACAGAGGGGTTTTTAAAAGGCTAAGCTAAGGCTAAAATCATGAAACCATAAGCAGGAAGGGTGAACCATTAACATAAGCAGGGAGTGGGAATCATTAACATAAGCAGGGAGGGGGCCATGCCATTAGGGGCGGAGGCTAGTTGCAGGTGCCCCTTATCTCTTAGGCTCCCAGGCTCTGTCATGAAATGTTTCACTGCCCTTCACTGTCCTTTTACCGCAAGCAGAATACAGAAAGTAAAAAGCAAATTAAATTCTGCTGTCATTTCAATCCTAAATGTCCCTTTTCAATAGCTGGTCTACATAAGCAATGCCTTCTTCCAAAAGTGCTGGAAGAAAGATTTTTGAGGGTGGGATGGGGTGGTCCTTGCTGAGCGTGAGGGCTCCAGCAGGAAGCACCCCCAGATCCCCAGGGCTGGGGACATCAGAGGGTAGGGTCTCTCACACCCATTTCCCACGCCTCAAGCTCTCTGTTCAAGTCTTGGAGGTCTTGAGTGGGCATCTCAAGGGATCCTATTTCTGCTTCAAGAACTTCTCAAGCCCCTTCAACCACCTGGTAGCTAAAGGTAAGATCCTCAGCAAGGCATTCCCAGTGCTTCGGGATCTTAGGAGCTGTGCACCTTGCTCCTCAGTGCGAATACACAGCCTCACCAAAGTGTTCTGTGTTCCCCCAGCACATTCAGGTCTCTCATAGCCAAGTTTGTCTTTCAGTCTTACCCTAGTCCACACAGGGAACTATGCAGGTCCTGTAAGCACCAGTTACAATGCTACTTTCTCTGGGACACCTTCCACACAGCTTCCCTCCACCCAGACAGCTACAATTCTTTTTTCTTTCCTACAAACTTCCTGTCAACACCATCTAGCACATCACTCATCACTGTTCCATAATTGTTTTCATGATGCCCATCACAGTTTGCACAAGCTGCCATGTATCAGTCGCTCAACAATCCTTTGAAGGGTCAACTCGGTGGAACAGCAAGTTAAGCCACCACCTGCAACATCTACATCCCGGATGTGCACTTGTTTGAGTCTTGGCTGCTCCACATCCAATCCAGCTCCCTGCAAATGCAGCTGAGAAGGCACCTGAAGATGGCCGGAGTGTTTGGGTCCCTGCATCCACAAGGGAGACTCAGAAGAAACTCCTGGCTTCTGTCTGGCCCAGCTCTGACTGTTGCAACCATTTGGAGAGTGAAGCAGTGAATAGAAGATCTCTCTGTTTCTCCTTTGCCTATAACTCTGCCTTTCAAATAAAAATAAATCTAGAAAGAAGAAAGAGAGAAAGAAAGAGAGAAAGAGAGAAAGAGAAAGAGAGAAAGAGAGAAAGAGAGAAAGAAAGAAAGAAAGAAAGAAAGAAAGAAAGAAAGAAAGAAAGAAAGAAAGAAAGAAAGAAAGAAAGAAAGAGGAAGACAAGGAAGAAAGACAAGGAAGAAAGGAGAAAAGGAAGGAAGAAGGCAACCTCCTGAGGTGGCTGATGATGGCAGTGCTGATGACGGCTGCAGGTGAAGGGCCTGGCAGAAGCCTGCTTTTCTGCCACACCCTTGCTTCCTCACAACAACCTTGTGACATCAGTTCTGTGGTTATCAGGTCCATCCTGCAGATGAGGACACTGAGATCCAGAGAAGCAAATTTGCTTGTTTTAGATCACCTGGTATGTGGTAGAGCCAGGAGCCGGCCCAGGTTCCAGGTCTCCTCTGGGCTTTGGCCCTTTCACAGTTAAGAGCATTGAAACTCACGGAAATTATTTGCCTCAACTCGCCTTTCTGCCAAGTAGCAAGGAGAGCTTCGACCTCAGAGCTGTGCCTTCCCAGTTGGCCCCTGCCGACACCTTCTGCTAAGTAATCACTGTGCAGGCCCTCATTCCCAGCCAGCTCCAGGCTCCTTCTTCCCTCCCCACGAGCCACCAGGGACTTGCCTTCTCCTCTTCCTGACCTAGCCTCCCCTCTGACCCTATTCCCTACCCATCCTGCCCCACCTCAAGTTCCCTAGAACACCCAGTGTAGCTGAGCTCACAGCCGCCCTCACAGGCAAAGAGCCCAGCAACACTGCTGAACTTGCTTTTCCCTCCCAAGCTCAGGCTGAGTGACTGAGGCAGTGCAGGGAGCAGCACCCACCCCTTTCCCTGGACTCAGTCTCTCCATCGGTACCAGACACATGGCCCTGCCCGGACCCTCTGGCAACCCTGAGAAGAGGCACTGATGAGATAACGGGAACAAGGCTCCATCAGCGTTCGTGGCTCAGGCCTGAGCCCCTCACCCTGGGTCCTGGTAGGGGGATGAGGTCTCAGACCTGGCTAACTCTCCACCTCCAAGCACAGATTTCCTTATGGGTGCTGGGTTCCAGTCTCAGCTGCTCCACTTCCCATCCAGCTCCCTGCCTGTGGCCTGAGAATGTAGTCGAGGATGGTCCAAAGCCTTGGCAGAGTAGGCTCCTGGTTCCTGGCTTCAGATCAGCTCAGCTTTAGCCGTTGCAGACACTTGGGGAGTGAACGAGCGGGCAGAAGATGTTTCTCCTCTTTGTATACTGCCTTTCCAATAAAAATAAATAAATCCTACATAAAGAAGAGAAGAGGAGGAAAAAAGAGAAGAAAAGGAGAGTGATGTTTGGAACCAGCCAGGAGTCAGACCAGGCCACCCTGCGGAAGGATGGGAATCAACACAGTAGCTTTGGTGTAGAAACACTGTGACAGTAGACTGCAGGAAGGGGCTCCAGGAACATAGAGTCTGTAGCACAGAGGAAGGACAATGCTGCAGGTGAGGAGGGAGCCAGAATGCAGGGAAAGGCCCTGCCTCCCTCTGTGGAATCAGAGCTGCAAAGTCATGCACCTTACCCAAGAGCTGCAGTGGGAAACCCAGTCCCCATCCAGCCACTTCACCCACTGAGAATACCTCTAGTGACCTGTCCAGGCAAGACATGCATCTGGGCAACAGCAGAGTTTGAAAGTTGCATCGTAGCTGTTGTAGCCACAGGAGTCTCTATCATCCTTTACAATGCCTGTAGAAGGAGTTTGCACAGTCTCTGGTCCCGGCTCACTTGCTGGGTGGACTTGGGCAGGTGAACTCTCTTCTCTATGCTAAAGAGTAGGCAAAGCCTCGCCACCTTGGAGGGACCCTGCAAGAAGCACAAACCTCAGGCGTAGAGGAAGTACATCAGAATCCAAGGGCTCCAGTGCCCCCCCATTTCTAGCAAAGGAAACTGAGACTCAGAGAGAGGTTCCACTGCTGGCTGCAAGCTCCAGCTGGCAAGACCATGGGCTGAGCTTGGGAGTCCTGACTTCCACCCAGGAAAGCGGCTCCCAGCTCAGGAGTTCCCAAGGCTGTTCAAGGGTGAAGATCAAGGTGGGGGGGTCTTGCTTTCTCTATACCTTCTGTTACTGCCCTCATTTATGATGGCCAGCCAGGCCCTGGATCAGCACAGGCCCACCAGTGTGGGTCAGAGGGAGTAGGGTCAGGATTAAGTTGGGCATGGCAGGCACTGGGCCCACAGGAAGGCTCACAGACACAGGACAGGAACGCAGTGGGCTTGTCCCAGTGGTATAGTAAAGACACGGTGACCTCATGCCCGTAGCCAAGAGCCTGACTGTCAGCACGACACTGCGATTTTACAGCCTGAGTCAGCAGGCAGACAGAGTCTGTGCATCACACTTCCAATGTCTTTCAGCTCACTTTCAGCCTTCTCTCTTCCAAGGACAATGATAAGAACCCCTTCACATTGATCCGACTGACAGTGACTAAAAAGACAAGCCACACCCAATACGGACCAGAAGACGGCAAAACAGAAAGGTTCATTTACAGCTCATCGAGGCAGATACACACTATCTTTTGATGGGCAATTGGCAAAGCATTAACAATGCACCTGTCCTTCTGCCCTGTAATCCCCCTCTTAGATGGATTTGTATCCAGTTCTTGGTTCAAAGTTGTTCTTCCCAGGGTTGTTTACAACTATTCTCAAGTGAAAAACCACCTAAGTATTATCAATAGAGAAGTGGCAAATCAATGATGGACTCTACGGCAACCAATAAAAATCAGTGTCAAGACCACTTGCTCTCCGAGAAAGGTTCGTTATGGATTAGAAGACAAAGCAACATATATCTAGAATGACCGCCATTGCTGCCATCAGGCTGGGGGAGCTTTTCTGCAATAGGGTTTGTCTTCTTCCAATATTCCCTCTAAGCAAGTCCAGGCTGACCTGCAGGAGACAGGATGCTGTGACAGCCCCAATAAGGAATGGCCCCAGCCATGTGTCCCATCACAGTCGAGTGTATCAGTGACCCACAGCTGACATCATGTGGAGTGGATCCACATTATGATCCACAAAATCATAAGAAACATGAAGTCATGGCTATTTAAAGCCACAAAGTCAGGAGGCAGTGTTCTACAACCTCAGAGAGCTGGGACCCCTGTTGGCTTTATTTTCTGGGTTTTAGGATATAGAAGTGCCAACACAAGAGCACCCCAGGTTCCCTGCGCATTCTCAGAAGGTATAGTCTTGAGTGAGCCTCCACCACCAGCTGATCATTGTGCAACCTTCACGAACACCATCACCCACTGGGTGTTTAATATGTATTAACATCCACTGTAGCCTGGAGAGGTGAGAGTTATTGTATGGTGACTCAACCAATACCTTCATTGCAGAAAACTCAGAGACATGTACACGTTACAAAAGGAGGAAATGATCACCCCTGCTTCTACTACCAGAGAATTTCAGTTAACATTTAGTGTGTATTTATAGAAACCCAAATATGTCATATACACATATTTACGTTAAACATGTGATAAACATATTGTTTCATAACCTGTTTTTTCCATTCAAAACCACCATGACTGGGGCTGGCATTGTGGCAGACCAGAATAAAGCCACTCCTACCATGCTGGCACCATATGCAAGCCTGGATGTTGTCCCAGCTGCTCCGCTTCTTCCTGGGAACAGCAGCAGAAGGTAGACAAAGTGTTTGGGCTACTGCTATCCACGTGGGGGACTCAGATGATGCTCCTGGCTCCTGGCTTCAGCCTGGCCCAGTCCCAGCTTTTGCACCCATCTAGGAGTGAACCAGTAGATGGAAGATTTCTCTTTCTCTCTGTAACTCTTTCAAATAAATAAACGATATACATATTTTTTTAATGACTATGTTTCCATGTTAGTGAGTGAGCGTCTCTGCTCAGCATTCTAATGACCACAGGTTTGCCTGTGGGACAACCTCCAACCTCAGGGTTGGGTCCTTTCTGCACCCAATCCATTCAGAGAGGCTCTCTGACAGCCACATTTGTGAGAAGTCTCTGAGGTCTCCAATGGCAACCTCTTTATGACAAAACTAAGCACCTTGAAGAACCATGACTTCCTGCAGCCACTTGGAGAACCCGTAGCAAAGTCTGGTCTACAGTAGCTGGCACTGTGGCACAGTAGATTAAGCTGCCACCTCACAACACTGGCATCTTAAACTAGAGCACTGATTCAAGCCCTAATCCAGCTGTCTCCTAATGCACCTGGGAAGACAGTGAAACATGGCCCAAAGTTCTTGGGCTTTCTTCACCTACATGGGAGATCTGGATGGAATGCCAGGCTTCTGCCTGGCTTAGCCCAGCCATGTGGCCATCACTCTGCATTTCAAATAAATGAAATAAATGTGTAAAAATGAAGAAAGAAAGAAAGAAAGAAAGAAAGAAAGAAAGAAAGAAAGAAAGAAAGAAAGAAAGAAAGAAAGAAAGAAAGAAAGAAAGAAGGAAAGAAAGAAAGAGAGAAAGAAAGAAAGAGAGAAAGCAAGCACCTCTCCCATCTCTGCATCCAGGCAGCCCACAGCACGTTCTCTTCCTTACCAGTGAAACTGCTATGGACTGGGGGCATTAATGGTAAGCCTCAGTGTGCAAGAAAAAGTTCCTCTCAGCAAGGAAAGGGTCCTCCAGGCTGTCTGCCGGTTCTCCCTCCCTCTCGTAAAATGTGACTCACTTCCAGCGTAAGAGGTGAGTCAGCCAGTGCCTTCTGATGCGTATGCATGTGACTGCCAGGTGGCAGCTAGGTGGGGGCTGGGTGGGGAAACCAGCTCAGTAGGACACCAGCTAGGTGGTGGCTGCTCCGCTGGGGGAGGAAAGCTATGCATTTTCTTTGGGTCCAAACTCTTTGTGGCACTGAGGAATCAAGAGGCCTAGCTGTGTAGCTTCAATTGGCTACCAACTTCCCCCTTCAGGGTAATTTCAAGCCAATGCCCTAACCTCTTTGTACCCAGCTGCCTTAAGAGTAGATACGTGAGTGGGGAGGAGCCAAGAAATGGCACGTGGGAGTGTTTTACACAGTTATAAAGTTACATCAGCATCAAGGGCATGGCCATTCCTCTTCTCTAGAGAAAGTTCTCTGGGTTCTAAGAACAAAGCAGCCAGGCCAGTCTCTCTTTTTCTCATCAGTCCCTGGACTTCTCAGGATCTCTGAGTCCTCCTGGTCTCCTTGCTGCCTGCTCCCCCACCCCAGACAACCAGCTTAATGCAGGGTCCACTGTGTGCTGGGCCTGGGGCCAAGGCATCGAGTCCTCCAGAAGTCATTCCTGGGAAGTTGTAGAACAGTCCTGGAGTCTGCATCAGGACCAGCCCTTCCGATCTCAGAGACCCCTGCAAACAACACATGGAAACAGAGAGAAGCAGATTTCTAAAGCCCCAAAGTAAGTCAAGCTTTGAGAATATAAAAAAAAAAAAAAAAAAAAAAATTGGACAGCAGCTTATTAAATTGTATCATAAAATTAAAAACAAAATAAAAAAGAAAAAATTGGATAACAATAACAATAGTTCCATGATTCCAGGACTTGCTGTGTCCCAGGCACCCACCAATCATTTCCAAGACAAGTGTCTTTCCAGGTGAGAACTAATACTGGTTTGATATTTGTTTCAGGGGCAGAGGGTCAAACTCCTTAATTGTGATTGACTTGCATAGTTCAAATTTAATTTTTTAAAGATTCATTTTTTTTTTTTAAGATTTATTTTTATTACAAAGTCAGATATACAGAGAGGAGGAGAGACAGAGAGGAAGATCTTCCGTCCAGTGATTCACTCCCCAAGTGAGCCACAACGGGCCGGTGCGTGCCGATCCAAAGCCGGGAACCAGGAACCTCTTCCGGGTCTCCCACGTGGGTTGCAGTATCCCAGTGCCTTGGGCCGTCCTCGACTGCTTTTCCAGGCCACAAGCAGGGAGCTGGATGGAAAGTGGAGCTGCCAGGATTAGAACCGGCGCCCATATGGGATCCGGGGTGTTCAAGGTGAGGACTTTAGCTGCTAGGCCCCAAATTTATTTTTTTTTTAGTTGTTTTCATTCTTCAGAATGTTTGTATTTTACAGATTGCCACTTATTTTAAGAAACATTGAAACGTATTACTGTCAATAGTACCGGCCACTGACTTTTAAAATATTTAACTCTTTGAAAGGCAGAGTTACAAAGAGAGAGTGAGATCTTCCATCCACTGGTTCACTCCTGAAATGGTTGCAGCAGCTGGAGCTGGACTAAGCCGAAGCTAGGAGGAAGCCAGGAGCTAGGGACTTGAACCAAGTTTCCCGTTTGTCCGTCCTCCACTGCCTTTGCAAGCACACTAGCAGGGAGCTGGACTAGAGAAGAAGTAGTACTTGAGTCAACACTCTGGAATTGGATGCTGGTATTGCAAGCGGAGGCCAAGCCCACTGCAGCACCTGGTCAGCCCCTACTATGGATTTCCAAAGCAGTGTGACTTATTATTCATGGCTCCTGAAGATTCCTCATACCATCAACTGCAAACACAGCCTCATCTTCCATTCGCAGGTCAACAGACATTACAGAGAAAGCAGTTGCTGCAGTCATGGTAGATACTTGTCATTTCTGTCCCAAAGTATGTGAGCGTCACTTTGAACTGCAGCCAAGGCAGCTTGATGTTCAAGTTACTCTGTGCAAACTGACAAGTCCTGCTCTACCCATACAATCAGGTACTTCAGCTGTGCTCCAAAGAGGGAAGTCTGGGGTTTTGATATTGCAGATCTTCGGCCAGCTACTGATGATCTGGAAATTGTTGGCAATCATCTACAGTTCTGCTATGTTGCCACATGTAATTCGGCTTGAAGCTGCCATTCACCACAATTCACAGGCTGCATATAGAAACATTCAGCTTCTCTTTGGTTTGCAACAATTGGTTTGCTCCAATTAATCATAGTGACCCCAATTTCTGTCTCATGTCGCCTCTTGGCCAGCATACCCAAAACATTGAACATTGGACAAATATAAAGCCAGGTGCAGAGCCGTGAGAGGTATTGGTCACAATACACTAGATAATACACTCATGTTTGGCTGAACTATGTGGAATGATTAATTTGGAAATAAAGCTTTCAATTCTCTTGTATTGCATGGATCAGCACAACTTCTTATTAGTTCATCTGATGTTTTGATTCTGGTCCTCAGTATACTTTAGTGCCAATGCACAGAGGCAAATTCTTTAATTGAATACACTTGAGATACAGGTTCTTTAAGCCATCTCCAACATTATTCCCATTTTACAGACAGGAACACTGAGCCATGGGTTTAGGTAATACGCCCAAAAATACACAGCCAGCAGGTCAGTCTCCATAGTCTCTTGTTGGCATCCTCTTCTTTTATACTTTGGTTCATTCATGTATTAAACATTCAGTTTTTTTTCTTGCTGGACACCGGGAAAGTAGGAATGTCTGAGCCCCTGCCCCGGTTATCTAAGGGGAAGATAAGGTTCAAACAATTGCAATCTGGGTGATAAGAGCCAGGCAAGGCAAACAGCTGCCCAGGCACTAGGTCAGGTGTCTGAATAAGCACTGCTGTTCAGAGGGTTTGCTTGTTTATTTTTAAATGTTTATTTATTTTTATCTACTTAAAGGAGAGAGAGAAAGATAGCTGCTATTTGCTGGTTCACTCATTCACTCCAAAAATGCCCACAAAATCCAGGGCTGAGACTCCAACACCGTCTGGTGTCCTGGAGGACCAGGGTAGATGTGGGACGGACTAGGCCGAGCCATGTATATGCTGTATGTGGGTATGGACGAGCCGAGGCTAGGCTGAAACATCCAACAGCAAGAACCAGTTTGAGTTGAAGGCCAGTCAGGAAAAGCTACTGTGCCTGCTAGGACAGGAGGTGAACTGAGTAGTGCTGGCTTATGGACCCCCTGGTATGCGCAAAATCTGGCATTGGGAGGGGTTCTGATGGAGGAGCCTGGGCAACTCCTCTGGCAGGACACAGACCCGGCAGGTAAGCGCAAGAAGCATGATAGGAAACAGCCCAGAACAGACCATGGAAAGTTTCCCACTGGCATACATGTGGCATGGGTCAGGGGCAGACCAGGCTGAATCAGTTCACTTCATCCACTGGCGAATCCGAGCACCGGAACAGAGTGTGGGTCGAGCCAAGGTTGGTCGCGACAAGAACCAGTGCACAGTATGGAATGCCAAGATGAGGTTACCTGTACTGGATGTGACCGCAGCACACAACAGCACATGTGAGACCCAGGAAGCTAGGGGGTGGAACCGGCACAAAGAATAAAGGGGGGTTCCCTTGCTGGACAGCTACTCCCACTGGAGAGCGTGGGCTGGGATGAGGGCAGACCAGACTAGGCAGAGCTACAACACCTGTGGGCCTCATGTGGCCTAGATCAGGGAAAAGCCGGCCTAGGCTGATTGACCCTACTGGTACAAACTACAAGTAGAGTGGGTGAGGGTGGTTTGGGCTTAACTGAAGCATTACCTGGCAGAAGCTAGCACTGGAGGCTAATTCTGTCAAGTTAAATTACAGAACCACCTGGAGAGTGCATAATCTGGGAGTGGGAATGGCCTGGGAGGGAAATAGTCGGCTCCCCCCTCTTGGGTTACCACTCCCACGGGAGGCCACAAAAACTAGGAATGGGGCTGGGGTGGTTAGACAGAGAGACACCCAACAACATCCATGAAGGCTGGATAGTTGAGCTGGTTAGATGAAACTAGGCTTCAATGTCCATTGATATGTATGAGAACCGAATGGGATGTGGGACAGACTGGACGAGTAGGCTGCACATACTGGCAAACCAGAGCAAGGGGCAGGCCTGGTGGGGGTTATTGTGGGTTGCTCTGACTAGGCTGCAGCCCACACTAGTTTATGTGAGGGCCGAGTATGTGCTGGGCAGAACCAGGCTGTATTGCAACACCCATTGGTTCCAGTGGAAGACGGGGCTGGAAGCAGAACCGGCCCAGCAATTGCAACCACCAGCTGATCGTGGAGATGGACTGTGCTGGACCCTGTACTTGCTAGTGCATACAAGAATCTGGTCTGGGATCACCTCGAAGTTTCTTTGGGGATCTCCCCAGTCGAACTGCCAGACTCAGAACCCTAACCATGAAGAGACAGAGGGCAGAAGTCCATCAACCACCTCAGCTATATGTTGGCAGTGAAAAACTGAGCAAATGGAGACTCTATGATGGACTATGTCAATCAGTGGATTCTTCAACGACCTCATTGTGCTTGGAGTGGTGAGATTGGCAGCGCTTCATAACTGTTGAACTACCAAAACCACTTGAGCCAAGACCCTTGGAGCATGTCCCATATCGGGGACCTGGGGTGGGTGGGAGACTAGGTGGGGTTCTCCCTTAAAATCCCCCTTTACCTCAGATATATGAAGGAAACAATATGGAACTAATAGTCTTACCCATTTTCCGGTAGCCCTTGAACCTTTTTACCCTAAGTAACTATGTAAAGATTGTCAAAAATATAATTTAAAAAAATGGAAAAAAATCCAGGACTGAGCCACGATGAAACCAGGAGCTGGGAGCTCCATCTGGTTCTTCTGCGTAGGTGCTATGGAAGCTGTTGACCTTGCACATCAGCAGGAAGCTGGGTGGCAAGTGAAACTGCTAGGACTTGAAACCTGCACTCCAATACGAGCCCTCAGTGTCCCAAGCAACACACTGTACCACAATGTCCAGCCCATTTATTTTTATTCCCAGTGCTAGAATTCACATTTGTGATCTGTGTGATTGTGGGCAAAGCCTTTCCTGAAATGGAGGGAAGAATCCTCATCTCACAGGGACTGGGGTTGTGGCTGCTCTGCTTCCAGTCCAGCTCCCTGCTAATGCACCTGGGAAAACACTGAGGCTAACCCAAGCACCTGGTACTGCTACCCACTGGAGAGAATCAGCTGGAATTTCAGGGTTCAGATGTGGGTTCTTGGCCCACATTTGGTTGTTGGCAGTCACTTGGGGGGATGACCTAGATGATCTCTGTTTCTGTCACTTTGCCTTTCAAATAAATAAGTCTTCAAAAAAAAAAAAATACTCCCAGAGTTTCTGTGGAAATTAACTGAAATGTTATATTCAGTCATTCAAAAAATACATACTGGGTCTGACATGGTAACCTACCAGTTAAAGTCCTCGCCTTGCATGTCTCAGGATCCCATATGGGCACTGGTTCTAATCCTGGCAGCCCTGCTTGCCATCCAACTCCCTTCGTGTGGCCTGGGAAAGCAGTGCAGGACAGCCCAAAGGCCTTGGGACTCTGCACCCACATGGGAGATCCAGAAGAGCTCCTGGCTTCAGATTGGCTCCGCTTCAGCCATCGTGACCACCAGGGGAGTGAATCAACCGATGAAAGATCTTCCTCTCTGTACATCTGACTTTCCAACAAACGTGAAATAACTCTTTAAAAAAATACATACTGTTCCTGGTCCTGGGATTGCAAGGAAATTAAGTTTAAAAAGGATTTTCATTGAACCATAATATGCACATAACAAAGAACAAAAATTGGAAATTTACATGGCTCCATGAATTTCACAGACTGCATTTATCTGTGGTCTGGCACCCTGGCAAGGTAAAACCATCCCCAGTAAGCAGGGGAGCAAAAGCTGGCAAGAGAGGCACTCGCCACACACACACACACACATACACACACCCCTAAGGGGATGGTGTCAGAAACTTTCATCATTGGGATAAATCATATTTCTGAGTTTTTACATTTTTATTTATTTCTTATTTGAAAGAGAAGCAGAGAGACATTTTCCATACACTAGAGCTCACTCCCTAAAAGTCCACAAAAGTCAGGGGCCAAGAACCAGGAGCCAGAAGCTCAATGCAGACTTCCACATGAATGGCAGGGACTCAAGCATTTAGATCACCTTCTGCTGCCTTCCAGAGTGCACATCAGCAGGAAGCTAGAAACGGAGCTGGGACTTGGACCCAGGAACTTTGCTATGAAATATACATCCCCAAAGCAATATTTTAATCACTGTACCAAATGCCCACTTCAAATAATATCTTTGATGCGACATTTTGAAAAACTAAAGCCAAATTCATGATGACAAAATACCAAAAAGTTGAAGTGAAGACAGGATTAGTTCAGCTTGTGGTGTTGACTCATGTTAAAGCTCGGGGCAAAAGGAAAACATCAGGACTGCTGCTCAGGTCTGCACCTGCCCGTGCTGATGCCAGCTGCCCTGGGAGTCACAACTCTGCCTTCCAAGGGCAACTCTTCTCCAGAGTTCTGTTCTTCCTCATTTGATGTACAGGCAATCGCATGCCTTTGCAGAAGCTGCTGTTGCTCCACAGTTGCCCATGAAACGTAGCCACACTGCTTCATGCCAGGGGAAAGTGTGCAAAAGAGGCAGGAGTATGCCAAGTCCTCCATGCATCTTGGAGAGACCAGTTTGGTGGTGGCAGGGAGGATAAGTGAGCAGTGGCTCTAGCTAGCGCTGATGGAAGGCACGTGCAAACAGACAGAAGGGATGGTGTTCATGCGTATTTCAGAACACCAGAGTCCACTGGAGATTCAAAACAAGGGAGAAAGAACAGCTAGGAAGCTGCCAGATCTCTGGCTAGGGCAACTTGGTTGGAAGAAGAGTGGGGGCAGGTAAGGGACCTATGGGACATCCCAAGAACTGTCATAGCAGGCAAGCCTGGTGCGCAGGAGAGAGCTGAACAGCACCAAGTACCTTGGGTATCTCCTAGCATCAAACGAGCAGCTAACGGGATCCACGAGAGCGCTTGCAGGCGCCAAGGTGGTGGCACACAACAGGCTACAGAAGGTGGGCTGGAAAGTTTTCTTTCTGGTTGCAGGTGTGCAAATCAGAATGAACCTATTCAACACAGAAAGCTGCCAGCCCGGAGTCCCACACTGCAGATCACCTACGGGCTGGGAGGACCCGAATTGCAAAACAATGCAGATTAGGGGTTTCTTCCATCCCAGCCCCTGCTGGCACCCCTTGCATCAGCTCCTGCTAACTCAGCAAAGCCTCTTCTTCAGAATCGCAGGGACGCTTGCCTTTAAAGGCAAGAGTCTTTTCCAGGCTTGTCTTACTCACTTTAGAATCTTGAGCTGCAACGACCCGCCTCCACCCCCCACCCCACCCCGCCCCGCCCCGCCCCGCCCACGTGCGTGCGCTCAGGCACGCACCCTGCGGCGCCAGCATCAGCTTGTGCACCTGGCACCTCCTCGCTGGTCCCTGGGAGCTCTTTGCCTCCGACTGGCTGGGGCTGGAACTGTTTGGAACCGGACCCAGAAAAGCCTGCGTACCTTCCAGGGCTGAAGGCAGCCTCCAGGGAACAAAGCTGCCTGTGTGGGCGCAGACTGGGCAGGGGGACACCAACTCATTACAAAACCAATACTGGGGCTCCATGCTGGAGCCTGCTCAAACTCCCTTTAGAACCTCAGGAATGGTGAGCTGTGAGCAGTGGAGATTTCTTCAGGCGCCTCCCTTGCTCAAAATCTCTTGATGGTTCCTTACTGCCTACTGAAAAATTCCTAGTCCCTGTATGGGGCATTGGGGGAGGGGTAAAGATCTCACCTCTTCAGAAACTTTCCCAAATCCCCCATCTTCCACTTCTCTCCTTCTTCTTGGCCCCTATGTGGAAGGACCTGGCCAACCCTCTGGCTTTCCCTGCACCTTCATGCCTGCCCCACCCCCAGGCATGGACTTCTCATGACAGCCTTCTGAGCCCAAACACTACTTCCTCAGGCTTCCTCTGGGTGCTCCCTCCATAGATGGAGTTAAACTCTGCTCCTAGGACTTAGTCATCAAAATTGTAACTTGTCCACCTTAAAACCGCTGGCCTGGAGCCAGTGGTTTCTGACGAACTGCCCCTCAACAGTAGCCTCTGGGGCCATAAAATATGTGCAGAGAAAGAACACCTAGAAGTAAAATTTCCTGCATGTGATGGGGTCTGTGTTGGGCAGGTGGGATGGGGCTGGGCAAAGGCAAAACTATCCTACTTGTTGCTTGGTTTTTTCCTCCGGACTGTCTCTGCTATGGATGGGGGTTTGACTGCATAAGAAGCAGAGTAGTTTACTTGCACAGACCCATACACACATGCAGTCTTCCTAGGGCTGACCCAACAAGGGACTGTCTCACCCTCTTCACGGATATGGATGGGGAGGCTCAACCGAGAGAGGACTGCTCAGGGATGCTTGGCAAGTAATAGCTCAGGAGTCTGAATGTGGTGTCCCACGTGCGGTCTCAGCGGTCCAGAGATTCTTTGGTCCCTCATCCCTCACCCTGACTGCGGGCTCGGCAAGTGCCTCCCCTTGTGAGAGCGTAGCTTCCCCTGATCCACCTGCCGAGCAGACTCAGCCTCTCAAACCCGGCTCAGCACAATCTCCTCTTCCGGAAGCTCTCCCTACTCTCTCTTCTTCCCCATGGAACAAAGTCTTTTCCTGTACACATTCTTTTTAATAAGAGAGAGAGAATTTTCTGTTGGTTCACCAGCAAAACGCCTGCAGCAGCAGGGGCTAGGCCAGGCCAAAGCCAGGAGACAGGAAATCTATCTGGGTTTCCACATGGCTTTCTTTTTTTAAAAAAAATTTATTTATTTTTTTATTACAAAGTCAGATATACAGAGAGGAGGAGAGACAGAGAGGAAGATCTCCCGTCCAATGATTCACTCCCCAAGTGAGCCACAACGGCCAATTCTGCGCCAAAGGCAGGAACCAGGAACCTCTTCCAGGTCTCCCACACGGGTGCAGGGTCCCAAAGCGTTGAGCTGTGCTCGACTGCTTTCCCAGGCCACAAGCAGGGAGCTGGATGGGAAGTGGTGCTGCTGGGATTAGAACCGGTGCCCATATGGGATCCCGGGGCGTTCAAGGCGAGGACTTTAGCCGCCAGGCCACACTGCCAGGCCCTCCGCATGGCTTTCAAATGCTGCCTCCCAGGTGCATTAGTAGGAAGCCAGATCAGAAGTGTGGAGTAGCTGGGACAGGAGCCTGGGATGCAGTGTCCCAAGCAGTGGCCTACCCTGCAGAGCCACAACACTGCTCCTGTACACATTGTTATCCCCATAGGCTGCCCTGGGTACGGTCCTCTCCCTCTCTCCTGCTCCTCTCTGGTTTAGCGACTCCATGAGGTTGGCAGTAGGTGTTCATACCCCTGTCCCTGGGGAAGTGACAGCACCAAGCCCGCCTTAGCAATTGTGGGGCAAACGCACGGCTGGGAAGAGGCAGCTCATGGAATGTGAGGGAGCCAGGAGCTGTAGGACAGCAGGCAAAAGGCAAAGCTGAGAGGTCTTACAGAGAGGCAGCAGGTGTGAGGCCAACAGACTGGAGTGGAAGGGAAGCTGGGGGCAGATGAACTGCTCCCTTGTTTCTTCATTCCTTTACCCTTTTTTCACTCACCCACTAGGTGTGTCAGTTGGGGGAGCGCTTCTCCAGGTGCTCAAGGACTGGGAAAGACCAGGGACAAGGAACAAAACACATCAAAGGGAAGAAGAGACAGATCCCAGCTTGGAGGATTTGGGAGCATTTCCTGGGGGAGGATCCAGGCCTGGGGTGTTGGCCGGCAGGCTGAGATGATGGTGGGGCTTCCCAGGGGAAAGGTGTGGCTGTGAGGTGCTGCTGGGTGATATATGGCTAAGTTGTCAACTAAAGAATGGCCGAGATGGCCTCACTCCCTGCCAAACAAGGCAGACACAGGGGCTGGAGAACAAGAGCATCCGGGGCTGGAGGAGGCGAAAGGGCAGGGGAAGGAGGGCAGCTATGGTGCCATGGAGGGTCAGGGGAGCTAGATTGGGTGGCTTTGGTATATCAGTGCAGAGTGAGACAAGTAGCTCCAAGCTGCCCAGGCAGAACACCCAGAGGCCACAACAGAGCTGCGGGCAGGGATATCCAGAAATGGCAGGGTTCCCCAGCAGAAAACCATGCCAGCACCAGACACACTGCCCAGTGGATGCAGGGGGGTCATGTGGTCAGCTCAGCCTCCTTGTTTCCAATAGACTGCAAGTCACCCCCACAACGATCCCCTCCATGGGGAAGAGGACTCTTGGCCCCACTTCAGGGCTCTGGCTAGACATATGCACCTGCAGGCCAGGGTTGTGTGTGTGTGTGTGTGTGTGTGTGTGTGTGTGTCCTTCCTTTAAGGCACGGGGGCAACAAGGTGACCTCAGACGTCAACAGGACTTAGTGGTTTCAGCCCGTGCTAAGCTGCTGGTGAGCCCATCTGGAACCTGTAACTTTTGCACATGGGATTTGACGTGCAAGAAAACAGACTCAAAGGGCCAGGAGCTTGCCTGGGACCCTACTAGAGCTGGTTATCTATAAGGACCTCAGAAACAGAATGGAAAATGCATACTATCAAAAAAAAAAAAAAAAAGCTATGAATGGATTGCCAGATTTTTTACATCCAAGCAAGCTTACCTTTTAATTCCATGTTCTACAAACTTCTGTAAAAGTGCCTGCCTGCAGCTGAACTGGTTGAACCCCATGCCTTCCTGTGCCCTTAACCACTCAGTTAAGCTGGACCGGTCACTCGAGATCCATCTGAACTGTCCAGAGAGGAAAAGGAACAGGCGTTGATTCTGCAGCCCAGGTAAGATAGTGGCTGTGCATTTGCAGGAGAGGGCTAGGGTGCAGACTTGGGGGGGGGTGGCTAGAAGAGCGAGTCCAGTTCTGGACCCACTTCAGTGCCGCTTCCCAAGTATCAGTCATCCGCGTGTGCTAACCGGTTTTACTATTAACTCACTCAATCTTCCTAAAGACCCCAGGAGCTGCCACCGCGAGTATCCCTATTTACCGAAGTAGTTCAGCCTCAGCGTCCTGCGGGCTGAAGCGCCCTCCCGGGCCGCTCTCGATTAGACTGCCTCACAGCCGGGTACCAGCCGCCACCATCTTGCCGGAGGAGACGGCCAAGGCTCAGAGAGGTGCGCGCACTTGCCCAGGGTCACACAGCGAGGGCCCCACCCTCACCCCCACTCCGGGGCCTGGGATCCCCGAGGAATCGGGCAGCCGCGCAGCCCGAGCGAGGCCCGGCCGGCAGTCCTCCACTCCCTCCCGGGCGCCCCCTCCCCGCCGCGCCCCGCCCCGGACGTGTGTGCCCCAGGCCCCGCCCCGAGCTCGGCCCACACCCCCCGACACACCGGCGGCGTCAACCAATGGCTGGGGTCCTATAAACGCTACGGTCCGCGCGCTCTCGGCCAGGAGGCTAGCGGCAGGAGGCAGGAGGCGGGAGACTAAGAGAGCAAGCACCGGCGAGCGTGCGAGGTCGAGGCTGCGGGTCCCGGAGCGAGCGCACTAGGGAACCGGAGGCCGAGTGACTCAAGTCGGAGTCAGCCGCAGTCCGAGTCCCGGACCAGGAGAGCGCCACCCGCCCATCGCCGCCCGCGCACCCGGCACTGCCAGAGCCACCAGCGCAGCGCGGCCATGGAGCCCAGCAGCAAGGTGAGCTGCGCGCCGCGGGCTTCCCCGCCCGGAACAAAGGCGCCGATCCTGTCCTGCCCGGCGCGACCCCGGCCTCCCCGACCGCGCGGCCGCGCCGTGCGCCCCTCTGAGCCAGCTCAGCGCGGCGGGTCGGGAGCGGGGCACGCGGGGCGCGGCGGCTCCGGAGGTGGCGGGCCGGAGAGTGCCGCGTGCGTACTTGGCGCCCGCTGTCCGTTGCCTGGCTTCCTTCCGGGGGCGCTGCGCCGTCCACGCGGCCCGGAGGGGGCCGGGGACACAGGGCCCCGGGCCCGGCACGTCGCGCACGACCTCGGCGGCGGCGGCGGGCCCCTGCGCCGGCTCCTCCCGGGGTGAGGGAGGGGGGCCGGGCGGCGGCGCCCATTGGCTGAGGCGGCCGAGCCCCCAGCCCGGCCCAGGCGGCGCGGTGGAGGCGGGTCCCGCCCGCGCTCGGCCGGCCGGGGTCCGCGGTTCCCCTTACCCTGGCCCGAGGCTTTGACCATTCCTTGCGTCAGCCTCCCAAGGTGCCGTGGCGAGAGACCCTCTTCAGGTCCTGCTCGGAACTTTTGAGAGTGGTTCGGACCCTGAAATTTTAGCCCAGTCCCGGAGAAGCGCTCTGAGAAGAAGCGAGCACGCCGGGGACCCCGGGCTGGGGGCCGGGTTCGGGGTTGGCGCTGAGTAGGCTTCCTGAGCTGCGGCTGATTGGGCCGAGCGCCCGCCAGGAAGCTGGGGGATGAGCGACTCTCCTCTGAACCCACAGAGGCGCCTCTCGGGGGCCGACTGTCGACGCCACGCGATCTGTTTCCCTTTTGTGAACTGGCTTGTCCTGTCCGGGGTCTGTAACTTTTCTCCAGAGCCGTTCCTTTGCTCCAAGCGTTTTTGGAGCCTCTCCTGGCACGTAGGACATGGTCGCCTTTCCCCCCCTTCTTCCGCTTCGTCTAGAACATTCTCAGGTCACTTTTTTGTTTTGTTTCTATTGAAATGTTCTTATACCTACTTGGATTTCACCTGTCCGGCTGGGAAGACAGTAGAGATGCCCTCCCTTCCTTGCTTGCTTTCTGGGACGCAAGGGTGGTTTTAAACTCAGAACTAACTGCCTGCCCACTCCATGAGCCTTGGAGCTGTCCACAGGGACCGAGGTCTCCAGGCTGCACCCTTGGGGGTGGGGGTGGGGGACAGGTCTCCCCATCCCTTTGGCTCCATTCCCCCTAAGCCTAGGGCTGCAGGTGAGGCCAGACCTGGAGGAGTTCCCCCCGGACAGGCACAGGCTGTGGCAAGGAGGGAAAGAACTAGATAGAGGGGAACGCCAAGAGCCAGAGCGGCCAGGGCTGAGGCTGTGCCGTCTCCACTTCTTGGGGGTCTGTGGTTTCTCTTCCTCAAGAAAAAGAACGGTCTATTGAGTGTGGACACGCCAGGCATGGGTGTTTCTGTGTTGAGTGAAGAAATAGCTGGAAGCAATGGAGAGGGGTGGAGGAGAAAAATCAGCAGCCGCTTATGGTTTCTCCGGGCTCCTGGCTGAAAGAACCGGTTCCATCCAGGTTACTGTTAGTGTAGCCCCGCTGGGTCCTAGCCCGGAGCTCCGTGGAGGCAAGTGCCATCCCTGAAATCACACAGCCGATATTCAGCTGTGCTGGATTGGAACCCCGGCTACTCAGACTGGGCTTTCATTTCTGTTCCCACTGACCCTTTTCCCACCAGCATTTCTTGCATCTTGGGGGGTAGAGGGGAGAAAGAGTTGGGTCAGCCTCCAGGGCGGCCCCTGTGCCAGCTGGTTCTCAATGCCTCACAGTGCTGGACGATTCTGTACTGTGTGGGCCAGACTTGCCGCGGTCCGCCCCGTCGGTAAATAACCTCCGGAGCACCGCCTTCCTCGAGGTTTATCTGTATTTAGAACTTAAATCCTGATGTCTGCTGATTTCATGGGTCATACTATTCTTAGATCATATGCCCCAGAGGGTTTCAGAAGATGAATTTGAGGTAGAAGTTGCAGTGTGTTTGTCTCTGTGCCCCTAAGTCTTTGTGGGGCGTCTTGTATTCAGTCTGGAGTAAAGGCCAGGCCTTTGGAGACTTGCTGGTTTCTTCACCAAGTGCAGGATGACGAGCTTCCATCAGGAGAGCCTGACTGGATCGCCCCGTGTGTCTGGCCCCCAAACTTTGGTTCTGCCGTTTCTCTTCATCTCCTGGGAGCTGGGACTCCACTGAGCTGCACACGCTCTCTGATCCTTGCAGCTTGTAGTCAAGAGCGTCACAGAGCAGACACAAAAGAGGGCACAGGTGGTATGGCCTCTCCTAGCCAGTTCGTCCACCATCCTCAGGCTGCCTTGTGCCCTCCTTTGGGCAAGCGGCTACTCCTGCCCAGGCCTTGGCTGAGCAGTCTCGGCACAGCAGTCAGGAGAAAGCAGAGATCTGCTGGGCCCCTCCGCCCCTCAGTGGTTACCTGGGGCCTCACTGATGTGGTTTTTGAACCTCATCCTTGCTCAGCTCCTCGTTCAAAGGATGGTATCATATTCTATCATTAGAATATATGCAAGAATTCGGATAATCGTGTCTGTCTGAACCCACGGATGCTCCGTGAATGTTCTGGAGCTTCCTAGGACCTATACCTGGGTTTCGGCCTCTGTTGAAAGTCAGGCCTTCTGGCCATGGGAGCTTTCAGGAGCCAGAAGGCCCAGGCACCTGTAAGTATTGTAATCAGTCAAGTCAATCATTAAAGCTTCCTCCAGCCAGTTCTTCCCAGCAGCAGTGTGTGCCAGTAGGAGTGTGCCAGGCCCCAAGCCCCCAAGACTGCCCTGCTCTACCTTAGGCTTCTCCCTCCCTGCCTGAATTTGGGTCCTTTCTAAGAGATGTTTTGTTTTTTTTTTTTAAAGATTTTTATTTATTTTATTACAAAGTCAGATATACCGAGAGGAGGAGAGACAGAGAGGAAGATCTTCTGTCCGATGATTCACTCCCCAAGTGAGCGCAACGGCCGGTGCTGCGCCAAACCGACGCCGGGAACCAGGAACCTCTTCCAGGTCTCCCACATGGGTGGAGGGTCCCAAGGATTTGGGCCGTCCTCCACTGCTTTCCCAGGCTACAAGCAGGGAGCTGGATGGGAAGTGGAGCTGCCGGGACCAGAACCAGCGCCCATATGGGATCCCGGCGCATTCAAGGCGAGGACTTTAGGCACTAGGCCATGCCGCTGGGCCCTCTAAGAGATGTTTTTGTGGCTGTTAGCTCCTGGGATCCACATGGGAATCCCACAGTCTAATCAAAAGTGACTTTGCCAAGGTCACACACTAGGTCGGCCACCCCAAACCACGCTGCCATCCAGAATGATGCAGAAGAGCCAGGAAATTAGAGCTGGAAGGCATCTTTTACCACAGCCTAGCCCTCCCATTTAACTCATGGGGAAACTGAGGCCAGAGAAGACACATGTAGCATTAAAATAAATTAAAGCAAAAGGCTTTCTTTGTCCTCTGCCACCTCAAAGGGCAGGAATCCCCAGAGTGTAAAACTTCCCAAGCTGTGGATGCAGCCAGAGTTTTACAAGTTGGATTAGACATGATTTGACAACTGAAACCCTTCCATGAGTGTAAATGAAACAGTCGCAGTTCCAAGGCTTTGACCTTGGAGGAGTGGCAGCTGCGGTTACCGTTTCTGTAATGTGTCTTGTTGCCCCAAGTCGAGGTGGTGAGACTGGCCCCAGGCCCACCATCAGCTTAGTGGCTATTTTAGGTGGAAAGGCCCCTTTGTGTGGTCAGTTGGGGGCAAACAAACAATGTACACATACCAAGATGATCCCTGCCCACTGCTGAGCCGCCCAGGGCTCCAACCCTACTTGCTCCCGGAGCTGGGTCAGCCCCAAATCCACCATAAGCAGCTTGTGACTTCAGAGAGCTCATCTCTGCCCCATGCCTCCTGGTCACGGGGCACCATCGGGACCCAGGCCTCTGTCCCAGCACCAAGGGTGTGGGCATCTCTTCCCCTCTCCCCCAGGCTGGCCAGCTTCAGGAGGCCGGGAACAAAGGGGAAAGTGTGCATCATTGGCCTGGGGCCTGACACCAGCCCCTCCCCCATCTCCTCCTGGCCTAGAGGTGACAAAGCCACTCAGTCTGGTAGCTGTCCTCCCCAGGAGGGCAGAGGCCAGGGAGGCTCCTGGCTGGACTCAGGAGCTCGGAGAGGCTATGTCCAGGTCAACAGGCCCAGCCCTGGCCACCAAAACAAACCTCCAATTGTTACTTCCCTCTGAAGGAGGGAGGGGTGGAGTGCAGCCTGAGGCTCTGTCCTCAAGCCACTGGGACTGGCGATGGCTGATGCATAAACATGGGAATTTTTCAGTAACTGAGTGGGCCTCGTACCCAGGCAGAAAGAAGTCAAAGCTGCCCCTTACCTGGCTTCACTGGCTTTTGCCACTTCAGGGCCTGGGCGCTCCCAAAGGGGAGAGAGTTCTTGGGGGAGCCCCAGGTGATGGGGCCTTTTGCTACCGGCCCTCCCACTCCCTCACTGGATGGAACATCTACCCCATGGTCTGTCCCAGAGTTTGAGTTCTCCATGAGCTGTTATTTGGGAGTGAGGAGTAAAAGACAGCTTCTAGAACAGCTCTGCCCAACAGGAGCCCTGGAGAGGCAAGACAGGGCCCTGCAAGGCCCTGTAAGGCCTTCTGCTTGCAGGAAGGGGTGGGCCCTCTTGGGATCCCAGCTTGAGGGAAGAGAGACCAGCTTCTGCTCCAGTCTGGGTGCCTTGCAGCTCCCCCTGGTGTGTGGTAACTTGGAACCTGGAGATAACCTCTCTTCTCACCCTTTCCTGTGGCATGGCCAGGAACAGCACTGACCTCGGAATCGTCAACGTAAACACCGGTGTCCCAGTGGGCATGGCTGCATCATCGCCATTCACGGCCTGGTGGTGACCATCCTTGAGTGGTGGCATTGATCTCTGTAGGAGTTTCCTCTTGCTAGTTCTGATCGGAGCAGTGACCAAAGCGTCCAGGCAGCGGGCTTTGAGGGACCCAATGCACCAGGCACTGCCTAGTAGCTCCACCTACTTGTGGGCGTGGCCCTGGTCCTCATCTTCTCTCAGCAGAGTAGTCCCTCCCTCAGCTCACCAGACACAGCATAAACACCCTGACACCAGCAGGGACAGCTGCCCCCTTAGTGACTAACCTCGGAAATGCACAGTGGGACCATTGCTGGGACCCATCAGCTGTTGATCTGGTCCTTCTGCCTGTGAGGCCCCCTGCCATTGCCATGAGGCTGTCCCCACCTAACCAGAGAATGGTGTGTTTTCTAAGATGTTGATTTGTTCTTGTATGTGGAATCCCCCCTACCATCTTCCCAATATAGGTGACTCTCCAGAAAGTTTGTAGAAACTGCATATTATGGAAAACCTGCATACATTTTTTTTAAATGCTCCCATCAAGTTAAACTTTGAACACCATTGTCCATGAACTCTTTAGAGAATTTGCCAATGAAATCTTCACATGGAGCGATGTGTGATGTATTCCCACTTCTTGGGGGGAGGACAAACCTGGCATTAGAGCTGTGTCCGGTAGAGCTCTTGGATGAGACTGGACAAAAAATTTTTTTGTTTGTTTATAAATACATAAGTAATGGAGCCAACTTTCAAGAAACTTTACACGTGAAAACAGCATTTTCTCCTAGGTGTAATGGAGTGGCACTGGCCTTCCCAGACCTCATTTTATACATCTGTTGATGAATGCCTGCCAATGACAGGTTTGTGTGACTGGATCACACTTTCTACATAGTTCTGTGTGGCCCTTGTGGGTAGCCATGTGCAGTGTTTCTCTCCGCACACGCTGGCGAGCACATTGTCCAAGCCCAGGGCTTCTGGCGTTCTTTCCAACAGCTACATACTATTCCACTGTGATTAAGCAGCAGTACCTCCGTCACTTCCTTTCTTCATGCCACTTGGCACCTGATGATATTCCAAGAATTTATTCTTTGCTTTAGTCCTGAACTGAAATATCAAGTTTCCTAGGCAGGGCTTAATGTATCCCCCAGTCTCCATTAACCAGGATAGAATTGGAAACATACATTCAGGCATAGTCTTTCCTTAGCAGTATAATTTACTCTTTGAAAAAAACTATCTTACAGAAAATTGAAGGTTTAGAAAAGAGGTTTTTTTTTTTTTTTTTCTTTTCTGGGGAGAAAAAGAGAGATATAAAGAAAAATGACCACCTGTTGATTTACTCCCCCAAAGTCCCTCAACATGGAGCAGGGAGCTCCATCTAAGTTTCCCATAGGAGTTGCAGGAACATAGTCACTGAGCCATCGCCACCCAGGACACAGGAGTCCGGAGCTCAACAAACCCAGACACTTTGGGGAGAGACATGGGTGTTTTAACATCTTGGCCAAACATCAATTCCTGGGAAATGACCCGTAACTGAAGGTGGAATTTCAACTTCTTTGCTAAGAGTACCAGTGCATATGTGCTGTCTTACCAAACTGATTTTATCTGAGTTGGATTGGTGTCCATCTCACCACTAAATACACATGGCCTCTAGGATGTCAGCTTATCCGGTCTGCAGTTCCTGCCCAAGGGTCCAGGCACACAGCCCAGAGGGCCAGTCATTTACCTTTAGCATCCCAAAGGATGTGCAGGTCTTTGATTACTTAGGGTAAGTAGATTTGGTTTCTTCCTGGAGGATTTTGTGCAGTTCATGCATTGGGTTCAGAGTACCTGGGGACTGAAGCAGCTGTTGACAAACTTTTTGTAAAGGGTTAAAGAGTAGTAAATATATTATCAACTCCCAGGGCCATCTGATCTCTGCCTGTCCCAACCACTCACGGCAGCAAAAAAGCAGCCTTAAACATGACCTGAACAAACATTTATGGCTATGTTCCAATAAAACCTGGTCACTGAGATTTGAGTTTAATATTAGTTTTCATGTACCACAAAGTATCAGTCATCTTTTCCCCTGCCACTTAAAAATATATAAGTCTGTTCTGAGCTGACAGCTGCATTTTGGCCCATGGGCCAGAATTTCTGAGCTTGTAACCAGACTGTCTGGGTTCAGAACAGGCAAGTAGACAAAGCTTGGAGAGTTGCTGGAACAGAATCTGACCTACATAGAAATCACCAGGTAGAAACCTTGTTTCCTTCAGGGACTGGTACCCGGAAGCAAGGAGGAGGGCACAAGCAGGAAGGTTAGAGAATTTGGCATCAGAGACACACACACACCCCTCCCCAACTTGAAACTTCAGGGAAGCCAAGGGCCCTCTGGCTATGGGCCTTTTCCTCTGAGAGCTTGCTCATCTGTGAGCCAGACATCTCCCCCAAAGCTGGTCTGCAGTGGTTAAATCAGAATGTACAAGCAGCCCCTGGCACAGTGCCCACCTCCTCCATCCAGTGCTGCTGTTGATAACTACGCCAGCCGTCTCCTCTGGGCTCCACTTTAAAATCTGGTGAGTGCCTGCCGCCTCCTGGGGCCCTGTGGGGTACCAGTCATGTGGAAATCCAGACAAGGGCTCAAAGGAAATGGCTTCCAGAGGGATTAGCGCCTGTGGGCCAGCACACCTCTTTCTGAAAACACCTGACTGGATGGAAGGGGTTCTGGGTAAAACACCAGCCCAGAACCCAGAGAACACAGCAGGCCTGGCTTCTGTTGGCTGAGTGTCCTCGGATCTCCGACTCCTGCCCATCAAATGACCGTGCGAGAGCAATCTGTAATCCCTTGGGCTCTTTTTCTAAATCCAAAACTTTGTTCAAGTATCAGAAAAGAAGCATATAGAAAGTAAGTGAAAGGACAGCTTTCAAGAATCAATTGGATGCCAACTGCCCCGTTTCCTGAAGCCTTGGACCAGACAGTTAGAGGGGCCTCTGCTCCTGTGCACCTCAGGAGTCCCAAGGGAAGCCGTGGGAGGAAGACAAGGACAAGAGGGAGTGACAGCTGGGTCCTGCCGGCTTGGGACGCTCCTCCTCCCGGGAACACCCTGCCTCTGAGTGGCAGTGGTCACACACCCTTCCTCTGCCAATATTGACTGAGGGCCTGCTGCAGGCCGAGCCCATGGCTGCAACCTGCTGAGGAAGGGCACAGCAGGCAACGGTCAAAAGGCCACGGAGTTTGGCTGCTCATGCGGTGTGGCCAGGGCCATCCAGCATCCCAGTGCGTGGAGGAGAGGGCCCCTTCAGTGGCTTCCTGGCACAGAGAGAGCTCCTCCCGGACTTTAGGACATGCAGCATTGAGGGCGAAGTGTGGGGACCTTGAGCCCCCAGCGCTTGCTAGGCTGGACTTTGTGACTCTCCTAGGACAGTTAGGATTTGAGTTGGCCCCCCTGACTTCATGGGCTTGGGGTGGAGGGTCTGGGGGTTGCAGCTGGCCTGTTTCCACTTCTCAGAGCTCATGTGCCAACCCACATCAGGGGTCTGAAGAACAGCTGGGTAAGGGTAGAATGACAGAGGCACACACGGAAAAGTCACGTGGAGAAGTGTTGCTTTCTCTTTCATAATTGATCTATGCTGTCCCTGCTGTAAGTACTCTGATTGCTTGAGTACCCATGGCAGGGGAAGATTTGGGCTCCATTCTTTATTTTAAAAGTTTTATTTATTTATTTGAAAGAAAGAGAGTGCTAGAAAGATCTTCCACCCATCTGCTGGTTTGTGCCCCTAGTGGCTGCCATGAACAGGGTTGAGCCTCGAGCTTCATACCAGTCTCCCACGTGAGTGGCAGGGGCCCAAGCACATGGTGCATCGAACGCTACTTTTTCCAGGCCATTAGCAGGAAGCTGGTTGGGAAGCACAGCGGCCAGGACACAAATGCATGACCAAATGGGATGCAGACATCACCAGCCCCCCACGTTCCATCCTTAAGGAGTTGCCAGTGAGAGCGGCAGGAGAGCAGTAACTAAGCTGGAGGCTGCAGAGAACAAACGCCTAGAAGAGCCGAGAGTATTTCTGAAGGCGGCCACATTCCCCGGGAGTGGTGATAGGTTGCCACGGCATGGGACATCAGGGAGGGTCCCAGAGTCTGGGTTCCCACTGGCTTCTCTCTCCTAAGGTTTCTACTTTAGGTTCTTACCATTTCTCTAACCCATCAAATGAATGGACTTCATCAATGCCCGTCAGTCTCAGCTGTAGGCTGGCGGAAGTAGGTGTTACTGTTCCTGCCTTCCGGCTTCCTGTCCTTCCCTGCTTCTATTCAGGCAACACTTGTGGCCTGTGATGGGCACTGGTTAGGAGTTGTACAGAGGCAGAGCTGTTGCAGAGTCCCCCTGTGCATGGAGCAGCAGGTTGCGCAGGGCATCTGCTTCTTAACTGGCCCTGCCTGTCCATCCTCCCACTGCACATGCTATTCTGTCTGCCTGGAATGTGGCTTCGCTGCTGCTTTTCCACCCAGCTGACTCCCTACGTACCTAACACAGCCCAACCCCAATGCACCTCCTAGGAACTCATCTCTGACTGTCCCCAGGCAAAACTAGAAATCTCCTCTGCCAGGGCTCCCATGGTGCCTCATGGCACACCCCTGTTGAAGCCAAGACCTTCCACAAGCATCTTCATTTGCCTCCCACTGAGTGAACCAGACTCAGGGACTGAAGGCTGCTTGCTTGTCGTTGGGACTGGGGCCCCAGCTCCAGCATGGGGCCTGCAACCTGGTTACTCACTATCACAGCGAGCCCTGCCTGGGTGGATGTGGCTGCCGTAACTCGGGCCTCCAGGGGCAGGTTTCCTAAAGTGAAGTTTGACCTTGACAAGCCAATGGCAAATGTCCAATGCAGGAGTTTGTCCCTGGCTCCCAGCAGCCCCCACTGTGAGAGGCTGTGGTCGAACAGCCGCTCAGTGGGGCCTGAAGGATGATGTCAGGGACCCAGAGACCCCTGGAAGATCTGAGCAGGCTTAGGTAAAGCAGCGCCTGTACTGTTGGCACTCGTCCCCCACAGTCACTGCTATGCATCCTTCTCTCGCTTGTGCCTCCACTGACCTATATTTGACCAGATCTGTGGGTCACTGGCCCATGCTCTTCTTCACTTAATATTTTTTACTGGGATTGCTTTTTTAGAGTAGTAGGAAGTCGCAGGACTTGTAAATATATATATATATATATATTTTTTTTAAAGATTTATTTTTTGTTGTTGTTGGAAAGTCAGATATACAGAGAGGAGAGAAGGAAAGGAAGATCTTTCATCCAATGATTCACTCCCCAGTTGGCCACAGCGGCCAGAGCTGAGCCAATCAGGACTTCCACACATGGGTGCAGGGTCCCAAAGCTTTGGGCCGTCCTCGACTGCTTTCCCAGGCCACAAACAGGGAGCTGGATGGGAAGCAGGGTTGCCAGGATTAGAACTGGCATCCATATGGAATCTTGACACATGCAAGGCGAGGACTTTAGCCACTAGGCTACCACGCTGGGCCTGTAAAAAATTTTGACTAATTTATTAACATGATTTAGAATCCAAGACAGGTGCAAAAAGAATTCACGATGATGCCTTTCTTTCATGTTTCCTCAGCCATTCTAGTTCCTCCAAGAGCAATGTTCACTTTCTTGTTCATCTTTTTTTTTTTTTTTAACTTATTTGAAAGATGGAGTTTAATAGGGCAAGAGAGATCTTTCAGCCACTGGTTTATTCCCCAAATGGTGGCAGTAGCTAGCTAGCACTGGGCCAGGCTGAAGCCAAAAGCCCAGAACTCCACCAGGGTCTTTCGGATGGATGCCAGGGGCCCAAACACATGGGCCATCCTGTGCTGTCTTTGCTGGTACATTAGCAGGGAGCTGGAAACAAGTGCTCAGCCAGGATAGGTGTAGCTGCCCCCCAGTTGATTTTGATGTTTGCACACAAAGGGTAACAAGCAACGCATGCAGCTCTGAAGCTTATACTATACCTTTTTGGGAATATCCCAAATCAATACATAAGGCGCTTTATTCTTAGGATTCAATTTTATAGTCGTGCTGTACCTTGTAAAATCATAGGGTTGCATTGCTGGTTTTCTGTGTAATCTAATGTGGTACTGGAAAAATTTATCTTGTGTACCCTAAGTATTATTTCCTGGATAACCCTGAGCTAACACGTGTGGCTCACCAGGCAGTGTGGGCTGAGGGCGAGGGACAGGGTGCACTGTGCACAGCGGCACACACAGCTCTCACTGCTAAGATCTCCTCCCACCGCCCACTGCCTTACTGTACCCTCTTGAACCCCCGATGGCCTCCTGATGACTTAGGTCTGGCCTGGTGTTCAGTGGGGCCCCACGGCAGAGCCTGTACTGACAGGTGCTCACTGCTCACTTAGAACTGACAGGCCCCAAACTGAAGTCTCCCTGAAGATTTGAGACCATGGAGGCTTTTGAAGGTCCAGAGATTAGGCAAGGGTGGGCAATTGGACCGGCCAGTAGGCCCCAACATAGTGGACTCTGAGCTGTGTGTTTTGGTCAGCCAACCAGAAGTCCCTTGATATGAGAGCCTTAGTTTTCGCAATGGTTGCCTGGTGGCTTCTGGAGGAGCAGAGACCCTACTGGGAACCCGTCTGGTGAATGGCCACGCCCCACGTTATCGGTGGCCATCTCCAAGTCAGGGCCGCTTTTGGGTTCTGTGTGAGAACCAGGGGACACAACTAGGCTGTGGCGAGCTGAGGCAATGCTCCATGAATGTGACTCAGGCTGAGCCTCCTACTCACTCTTCCTGCTGTGCTGCCCATCCTGAATGCCAGCCCTGCCTTGGGCCAGCCCCCCCAATTCTGAGCTCCCGCAGCCTGCCTGATGTCACATTTCTTGGCTCCCTCCTTTGAAAGACTGGAAGACAACAAGGCGGGCACCTCGCTGACCTTTCACCTGCTGCCTCTGACCCTTCCTGCTGCCTTTCCACCCTCCAGGCTTCCAGGGACCTTTCCTCCTGCTTCAGCCCATTAGAAACACATTGGTCCAACATGCTTACTCGCCTTATGTTGTGTACTTTTCCAAAGCACATTCCTGACTGGTATGTCATCTGTGGCCAGACAACACTGGGAAACTTGTGGTTTGGGGAACATTTGCCATGAAGGGTGCTAGGTAGGGAGTCCAGAGCCTTGAGCTCCCTCCTGGGGTCAGCAACGCGCCTGGCAGTAAGCTGGAGTTCCCAAAGACTTGGTTGCCCACGCTGTGAATGATGGGAAGGGTGGGCTGGGCCACATCTGGGAAAGCAACTGGAAGGGAGGTAACTGTTGACACTCACTGAGGGTGGGCAGAATCAGAAGCTTCCAGGTACTATACCCATCTGTGTTGCCTAGGAGGGTGGCTCCCTGGCACCTATACCCATCTGTGTTGCCTAGGAGGGTGGCTCCCTGGCACCCTATGGGAATGAGACTCCAGAAATGCCAAAGCCTTTCTCTCCTTCTTTGACCAAGACCTGACTACAAAAATAAGACTCTCATTGCCCCCTTCTCAGGAAGAGCCCCTGCCAGCCTGATAACTAGAAGGCAGCAGGGCTGGTTTGGCTACCTAAGGTCAGGAAATGGTCAAGTTTCCTGGGAGAAGGATGGGTGTGGTGCCAGGAGTCAGGCAAGATAGCTGGACGTGGGAACCTGCCACTCCAAGCCCTGCCCTGCAGTAACCTGGGCCCAGACACGCCTGTAACCATGTGTTTTTTTTTTTCTCTGCAGAAGGTGACAGGCCGTCTCATGCTGGCCGTGGGAGGGGCAGTACTCGGCTCCCTGCAGTTTGGCTACAACACTGGAGTCATCAACGCCCCCCAGAAGGTGAGTGCTGGGGCCCACTTTGCTTCCTGACACCTGTTAGCTACACACAGCACACACTGCCCCCTGTGCAGCGCCGACCTCAGCTCAGCGTCTGCCTCCAGCTAATTTTCTGTTCCCTGAACAAGTCAGAGATTCTTTACTCTGGCCTCCAGTCTCTTGGGGTTGCAGTATTCTAGAATCTCGGCCTGCAGAATCTAGGGGTCTTTGCCGGTGAAGGTCTGCAACTTTCCGCCCTTTGTGAGTGCTGATAATAAAGACAGACCCACTACAGAGATGCTCCCTCTATGTGGCAGCCCCAGGCCCTGCAGGCTTTTTCTGGTGCCCTGTGCAGCCCTCTAAGCTTGGCAGGAGGGGAGAGACCTCCCCACCACTACCCAGCTTGCAGAGAGAAAGCTGGTGTCAGCCCTCCCCTGCAGGTGGTCCTGGAGCTCATGCGCCTCCCCCTCCCCTGACCCCTGTCCATACCCAACTCACTCCCTTGTAAGGCATTGACTTTTAGGTTGGAACTGCCTCCCTCTCCCTGCAGGCCCTGTGCCAGGCAAAGCAGAAATAGCGTCTCGCCCTAGGGAACTGCAGTGGCTGGAGGTCTGTGCTGACTTCCTTCTTCCTACAGTGCATCCCAGATCTGTCCTCACTTGTTCACTGGAATGTCAGGACTTGAAGGGACCTTGGTGATCACCTATAGCCCAGCCCACGTGCCTTAGGGAGGAGAGAGGAGGAAGTGGGGACAAGGTGGGGAGGTTAAAGGGAGGAAAGAAGACTGAATTGAGTCGTTTCTCTGTACCAGGTATTTTGCATACATTTGGGGATTGGCTGGTGATTTCCATTTTATAGAAGGTTCAGGGTGACATAGCCAGGAAAGGTTGAGCCAGAAGCAAATTCTGTTGTTCCCGTAACTTCAGGCTGTCTTCCTAACACTCCCTGGTCGATTTAAATGCCCGCATCTTCCCAGGGAGATGGGACTACGCTGCTGGCAGGACCTTGTTCACTAGCCAGCTGGCTGGGGCTGTCTGAAAGTGAGTATGACCAGCTTCTTGGTGATCAGTGGCCCCTTTGGGGGAACAGGGCAGTGCCTGGAGAGTGGGCTGGGCTTCCTCCAAATGGGTGGAGATTGGCTGTAGGAGCCATTCCCGATGCTGGGGAGCAGGTCGCCAGGAAGCCTGGGGCTGCTGAGTCATGCCCAGCTGCAGTAGCATTGATGAACTTTTCCAGGCTCGCCAGACAAGGCAACTGTGGGCTCAGGCTTGGAACAGTCCCAAGCTCCTGCTTTTTGGCTAAGTGCTCCAGCCCTTGCCAAGGTGTGTGCTTTGGAGCTGGTGCCCCCCAGGAATCCTTGCAGAAGAGATATCCACAAGACAAGCGAGGAGGCAACCAAGGTTGGTTGCCTCTGCCCAGGTTGCACACTGGGGGCTCCTGCACACCCCTGGATGAGCATCCATCCTCATTTTAATTGTACCAACATGTAAATAAACAACTGCACAATGTCTTGAGGGTGATCACAAAATGAGTGGGTGACTGAAGGAGCAGTCAAGGCAGGGAAAAACAGCTGTTCTCCTGAAGCAGAACAGCACTGGCAGGTGCAAGGGTTAGAGTCAAATAGGCAGAAGCGGGGAAATCCAGCATTCAGGAAAGAGTGAGTGTAATGTGTCCCTGGGGTGAAGGCGGGGAGATGGGGGATGGGCCGTGGGTGTGCCTGTGACATAAATGCACACAAGGGCTGGGCCACAAAAGGCCATGTGGCAAGGCTTGACTTGTAAACAGTCATTCACCAGCACCTAAGCCAAACCTGAGAGCAGGGACTTGTGAGAGCCACAGGGACCTGCTAAAGTGGACACAGGTGATCAGTTCTGCCTTTCAGGAAAATGATTCAGGGGTTTGAGAACATGAGGCTGGAGCCAGGGGAAGCAATGAGCCAGCTGCTGTTGCACCGGTGACAGGGAAACTGGCACTTGCTGGGAGGAATGAGCAGTATTCTGTCATCAGTTACGTGTGAGGACAAGGGAAGAGTGTAAAATGGCCTGGAAGATGTGGGGTGTGGAGGAGCAGGTACGCAGAGCTGATGGGTGCTTGTGGCGTGTGCAGGAACCATGGTGCAGTAGCACACAGCTGGGGATAGGCGGGAGGCACCTCCCTGGTTGGTCGGGCTCACACAGAAGAGGTGTGGGAAGCTGGTCACTGCTATCCAAGCAAGGGTGGAGGAAGACCTCCTTAGACTGTGTGGAACAGAAGGAACCACAAGGAGGAGGCCCCAGAAAACACCCCCGTGGGTAGGAGGAGGGGCCCCTAGGGTATAAGAGACAAGAAGCCCATGACAAAAGGAGAGAGTGAGCTCACCGAGGGCTGGAGTATCTGGTGAGTTCATTGCTGTGGTGTTAACAGGCATGCTGGCAGGTGAATAGCATGAAGGAGTGCTGTCAGATGCCCTGGAGTTGAACTGGACTGGCCACTTGACATTGCTGAATGCCAAAGAGCCAGTGGCATCCTTGTGACTGCAAAAGCTGGTGGGTGGAACGGGCTGGCTGAGAGGAACAGAAGAACGAGAGGCAAATGGAAGAGTGGAGGCGGCCCTTCCCAGAGAGGGAGGAAAGGAGGCCGAAGCCAGCTGGTCATATGGCCAGGGTTTTTGTTGTTTTTTAATTGAGGATTTCGACTTTAAATCTGCCGTAAGCTATCAGTGGCAGAGAGAGTGAAATGAGGAGGTACAGGTAAGTTTTTTGTTATTTATTTATTTACTTTTATTGGAAAGTCAGATTTACAGAGAGAAGGCAAGACAGAGAAAGATCTTCCATCCACTGGTTCACTCCCCAAGTGGCCACGACGGCCAGAGCTGAGCCGATCCAGAGCCAGGAGCCAGGAACCTCTTCCAGGTCTCCCACGCATGTGCAGGATTCCAAGGCCTTGAGCCGACTTCTACTGCTTTCCCAGGCCACCAGTAGGGAGCTGGAAGGGAAGAGGAGCAGCTGGGATATGAACCAGCGCCCAGGTGGGATCCCAGTGCATGCAAGGTGAGGACTTTAGCCTCTAGGCTACCGTGCCAGGCCCTTGTGAGTTAAGTGTTAAAAAATTTCTTAATTCTAGAATCAGGTTCTCCAATCTTGAGGCCTTCCCATCTAATCAAAAATTTGTGAAAGATCATTACTGCTGGGGACAGTGGATAGAGCAGCTGGCCAAGTGTCCAACAGGACTGGACGAGGGCCCAGGTGAAGCTCCTGTCCAAAAGTCACCCCCAAAACTGGCTCTGGGAACCAGGGCTGGGGGCACATGTAGAACTAGCCGTGTTCCAGGCCACAAGCTTGGGTTCTCAGTCTGTTTACCTTTTTTTTTTTTTAAATACTTATTTATTTTTATTACAAAGTCAGATATACAGAGAGGAGGAGAGACAGAGAGGAAGATCTTCCATCCGATGGTTCACTCCCCAAGTGAGCGCAATGGCCAGTACTATGCCGATCCGGAGACAGGAGCCAGGAACTTCCTCCAGGTCTCCTACATGAGTGCAGGATCCCAATGCACTGGGCCGTCCTCCACTGCTTTCCCAGGCAGGGAGCTGGATGGGAAGTGGAGCTGCCGGGATTAGAACCAGCGCCCATATGGGATCCCGGGGCGTTCAAGGTGAGGACTTTAGCTGCTAGCCCATGCCGCTGGGCCCATGTTTACTTTTCTATTTTACAAGCAAGCCTGGCCAGAGGTTTTCTAGCCAGAAGCCAATCAGAATGGTAAGCTTCACATGCAAGGCAAGGCTAGAAGGATCCAAGGGTAAGAAACGAAAGTGTGGCTCGGAGCCAGGTGTAGTAAAAGGCAGAGTGGCCACTGTGCCTGGGTAAGGCCAGAAGGTGTGGTCGCAGGGCAGATGCATTCACTTGGTTCCATCATTCAGCACGACTTCCTGAGTGTCCCTCGTGCCAAATCCTGTCCTAGGTAGTGGAGGATGATGCCACCCTCAGCCAGCTGCCTCCTGCACTATCTGAGCCAGACTCTGTCCCTGTCCTCCAAGGCCCACCTGCCCCTCCTGGGAGAGAGCTAGAGATAGGCATCGCTTGGTATCCACAGGGGGAGAGGCTCCAGGGCCCCCGACCCCCACAGACACTGGAATCTGGGATGTTCAAGTCCCTTGCAGAGAGCAGCGCAGTATTTGCACCGAGCCTCTGCACATCTTCCCGTAGACTGCTTCGTCTCCAGTTGACTCAGTGCCTTAAGAGACAATGTAAATGCATCTTAAGAGTTGCTGTGCTGAGGGCAAGTCTGTACTGCCAGTCCAGGTATCCTTGCCCCTCCTCTTCTTTTCTCTTTAAGATTCATGTATTTCAGAGGCAGAGTTATAGAGAGATTTCCATCCAATGGTTCACTCCCTGAATGAACACAGAGCTGGGGACAGTACGAAGCCAGGAATCAGGAGTTTCTTCCAGATCTCCCACGTTGGTGGCAGGGTCCAAAACAGTTAGGCCATCCTCCACTGCTTTCCCACGCCATGCAGGGAGCTGAATTCGAAGTGGAGCGTTTGGGACTCAAATAAGCACTCATATAGAGGCCATGTCTTTAACTGCTATTCCACAGCACTGTCCCCTCCATTTTTTTTTAAGCTTTATTTATTTGAAAATTAAAGTTAGAGGAAAAGACAGAGGGAGAGAGAGAGAGAGATTGATCGTCTGTACCATAGTTATCTTGCCAAATGGCCGCAACAGCTGGGACTGGACCATGCTGAAGCCAGGAGCCAGGATCTCCTTCCAAGTCTCCCACATGGGCAGCAGGAACCAAGGTACTTGGGCCATCTTCCACTATTTTCCTAGGTGCATGCTGTACCGGAAGCACAGAGCAGCCAGGACTCCCATACGCGATGCTGACCTTGCAAGAAGCAGGTGCTGGAACACAACACAGTGTCTCCTCCCTGCCCATAGCTCTGGGACCAAGCAGCCTACACCATCCAGCTGGGGCTCCTGCTGCAGACCAGGCTTGCCGGCTCTGTAGAAGAGACAGCGTGGGCTGGCCCTGCTCTCCCAAAGCTGCTTCTCCCCACTAATGGTGAAGATGCCAATTGTGCTGCTAATTACCAGAAACTTGTTCTCTGCCATAAAACAGGCCCCAAAGGGCTTCCTCCTGGAAGTGGCTAATTAATCTTAATATTATCTTAACTGTTTACAAAGCACTGGCCTATAAATGCCTTCCTACAGGCAGGTGGGGTAAAATTATCCCCCCCATCCCCCCGGTTTTATAGATGAGGAAACCGAGGTTGAGGCTGGATGAGGTCACTGGGCGACTGAGAGGCAGAGCTGGAGGTGGAGTCAGGGTTCATGGCTGCTGTGTGCCCCACCCCTGTCCTGCACTGTGACTGCTGGTGCCCTCCCTACTGGGTGTTCCCCTTCCCCAGGGTGGGGAGGACGGCAGCGGCTGCTGTGGCGAGCCCAGCCACAGTGGGGTCGAGTGAATGAGTGTGAAGCATCCTGACCACCCCACGGGGCCCATCCAAACGCCACCCTTCCCCTCCCCTAGTGGCTCAGTTGCCAATCCAGATGACTAAAGGCTGTTGAGAAACTCTGAGGTCTTGGCCAAGAGACAGTGGCAGGCTTGTCTGAGAAGGCAGAGTTGGGGCTGGGAGGGGCCTGGTGGCTGTCCGCTCCACCTTGCTCCTGGCTGGAGTGAAGTCTGCCTGGTGAGCTGACTTTGAGTGGAACAGCCTGCCTCCTGGGCTGCGGGCAAGACACACCTCCCCCGCCCACTTTGTCTCCAGGTAGCTCCTCCCCTTTGTCCTGAGAATCCTGGGTTCCACTTCCCCTTTGCCCTGTCCCGCTACCACAAACTGTAGTAATTCAGTTCCTTGTAACCCTGTTCTTGTAATCCCTGGTTTGCAGGAAACTGCAGCACACAGAGGCGTTAAGCTACTAAGACCAGGCTGCACAGCTAGAAGGTCACAGGGCTGGGAGTCCAAAGAACATGGGCACTGATGCATTCTCCTCCCGTCTACCACTGCTGCCACCCCCTCCCCACCCCATGCTCTGACTGGGGACCTGAGTCAAGCCCAGTCTTGTACAGACGTCTCAACAGTTTCCCACACACAATTGCATAATCTCTTACACCACCACACCTTGACACAAACCACCTCTTCTCAGAAGTCCATCAATCGGATACACACACAGTCTGCTGGTGATCACCCTGCTCGTCCTCTGTACCAGCAACAGTCAAGTGACTGAGCTGGATTCTTCTGGGACAGTGACAGACACATAGGACAGGCAGCGGAAGCAGCCGAGATGAGTGAGGGACGAGGAAGTTGCCCTGACAGCCACCTGGGGACCATTGATATTTTTGCTGGCTAGCCGGTGTCTTGGTGTGGTGGGCTGTCTGGTGCATCACAGGGTTCAGCAGCATCCCTGGCCTCTGCCCACCAGATGCCATGAGCCAGTGTGACAACCAGAAAGTGTCTCTGGACCTGGGCCAATGTCTCCCTGCAAAGGGGAACAAGGGCAGGAGTCCCAGCGTGTCTTCTGAAATGTGATGGAGCTGGAGCTGGAGCTCAGTGATGTGGGCTCCCTGGTCAGGTGCAGGGGTCACTGTGTCTGCCAAAGGAAGGGCACAGCACGTGAGTGTCCAGGTGTGGGCAGAGCAGCCGCCTCATCAGGGAGCTGCCACCATGATGGGGAGGCTGCTGTGTCTACACAGAGGTGGTCTCTGTTCTGGCTCTACCCTGGGATTCTTCTCGCAGCCTCAGAGGGACCTCCAGGGACCCAGTGCGGGCGGTTATCTGTCCAGCCCCACCTAGGCATCTGGCTGTGGACACCAACAACTGACCCTCTGGGTGTCTGAGTTGCTATGGAGATAGGAGCTCTGCATGGTGGGTGGGGCAGGCAGAGAGGCCAGCCCAACTGGAAGGAAGGCAGAGAGAGAGGAGGAGGTCAAGGTCAGGCTGAAGGACTGAGCTGGACAAGCTAGCCTTTTCTAACTGCAGCTGAAAGTTTGGTTGGCTGTTTAACCCATTCTTCTCCACAGTACCACCTAGGAGAGAGGAAGAGGGTCAAAAGGGAGGAAATGCAGGCTACCAGGGTTGGGGGGAGTCCACAGGGAAGGAAGGTAAGGCCAAGTCTGAAACAGGACCGCTTCTCCCAGCTGAGCATGCTCCTCACAACAGAGAGCTCCCTACCTAAAACTGGGCATCCTAGAACTGCACTGTTCTTCCTCCCCCTGAGCTGGAGCCAGGCCTTGGGCTCTGGCCTCTGTATCTGCATGGCCCCTCCACCGGGCAGCTCGGCCAGCGCCAAACTGAACCTCCCTGAGCAGGCTCTCTCCTCCTTACCCTCTGTAGACCTTAGGTGGTAACTGGGCCTCTTCTTGGCAGCAGACACAGGAACCCTGTCGTGAGGGCCTCTCTGAGAAGAGTGGCTGCCGCTGCAGCTTTTGAAAGACAGAAACGGCCATCTTCCTTCTAGGTGGGGCCCCGCTGAAGCCTGGAGCCAGGAACTCGATCTAGGTCTCCCCTCTGGGTGGCAGGGATCCAGGCACAAGAGCCATCAGGATGCACATTAACAGGAAGCTGGAATCTGGAGGGCAGCCGGGGCATGAACCCAGGCACTCTCCAATGGAGTGCCAGCCCCCTAAGCACTGTCTTGACCACCAGGCTAAAACACTTGCTCCCAGAGGCAGAGGCTTCTGTCCTAGAGAGAACAGCAGTGAAGGTAGAAACTAACTATTTGTGCACCAAGCAGTGTGCTGCCACCTGCCCCTTTTACAGACCCAGTCTGCGCTCCGAGAGGAAGTGAGGACTTCCTTTCTGTGGGTAGACACCATGAGGCAGGGGCAACGGGGGGCTTCCCACAACATACCTAGGCACCTGTAGGCCTCGCAGCTGCCCAGGTGAGGAAAATTTATTCACTGGAACCATCCATCCCCAGGCATCTCAGCTGTCGGAGTGTATTCTCCCTGCCAGCCCCAACAGCATCCCCCTCTTTTGTGCTCTAGGCGCATTGTGGGAATTGGACAGAGAGTTCTGATAGTCCCTCAGCTCTAGGCTGGCCAATGCCAAGACAGCACCTTCCACCACCACCACCACCACCCCTGAAAATAACTGACCAGAACTTCCCTTCCTCCCCCAACGCATACCCACTCACACACTGACCCCCTCCACAGGGTGCAAAGGGGATGGATGGGCTGGGAAGTGGTGGCGGCTGTGGGGCTCTGCCATGCTGAGGAGTGAGTCATGGGAAATGGAGGATACTAAGCAGACGCCAGGCGAAACCTAGGCCAAGTGCTGCATGCACGGAGAAGCAACACAGCCCAGGGGGCTGAATCAATCAGAGCTGCCTGTGGGGGCAGTGCCAGAACCCAGGGTATTGCCCAGGCTTGCGATGGCACATGGATAGAGTGTTCAGAATAGGCACGTGCCTGGCCTTGCCTCACATGTGAGCCGGGACTGACCAAGGAGGGAATCAGGAGCCCATGGAACCTGGTCTATTGGGTCTTGTTAGGGCCATGGCCCTAAACTTTGGGCCCTCTCTAATGGTGTTTCCCAAGGCAAGAGACTCAGCTGGTGATGGGGCTCTGATAAGACCTCCTTTACATGTAGTCAGCCATTCAACTGCTGGCCACCTTGGGGAGTGAGCTACAGACCCAGCCGCTAGAGCAGAAACCTGCAGGTTGTGGAAGCCCTTCTAGCGCTTACTTGCATGCAAATCGGAAGTCCCACCAGCTGGCTTCTTGGCAGACTGAGCTACCAGAATGATATGGAAGAAGATCCCGAGAACCCTAGGATGTAGAAACCAAAAGCACCGGGAAGCAGCTTCTCCCCTGTCCCTATGGGAGCCCGCTGATGGCTGAGGTCAGTGCGGCCTTCCCAGGGAACTAGCATCTTCTATCTCCAGGACAGCTTGTTCCCTCCATGCAGGGCCTGACAGAGGGGACCTGGCCGTTCCCAGCCAGTCCCTGGAGTTGGTGTTGTGCCTTGAAGAACACAGGCACTTTGTGTTTTGCTTCAGTGAAAAATCACCCTTCTCTTTCCCCCAGCACGAACTGAGCCTTTCTAGAGGGAGAATCTGAAGAGCGATTCTTTTCTCCTAGTCTCCTAGCTCTGTGGCCCTCCCAGCAGGAGTGACAGCCCTCACAGAGGCGTGCCCAGTGGGAAGGGGGCGTGTGGAGCCAAGGGGTGGCCACAGAGTTGAGGGTGGAAGATGGTGGTGGGGGTGGTGGGGAGCAATGTGGGAGTGAGGCCTTGATTTCGAGTTGTGGGGTGAGGTCTTAGCTGGACATTGTCAGTGGTCTGCACTGTCTTGGGGTTGTTCCCTGCGCATGCTGGGATGAGGCTTTAGAAGCAGGCGAGTCCACTTCCCTAATTCCCTGCAGCGCTGTCCCTAAGGAGCAGAGCTGGGATCTAATTCACTGAGTCTGAATTCACAGGTTCCTAATAAGCCCCACCCTGTCTGGCTTTCCTGGGAGTATGGACTTTGTCATTCCCGCCCGCAAGTGTGGCTGCCCCCCAGCCTCTTCTGTCAGACTCTAGGAAGGAAGGAGAGCACTGTAGGATGAGGGGCTGCACACAGCTGCGTGTGAATTTGTGATCTGAGTCTGGGGAGGGGCTGGGGTGGATTGGGTTGGCCTGGTATCAGGTATGAGCTGCAAGGGACCAGCGGGGGTGGGGGATTGGAGGAGGAAGGCATGTAGGCATGTGACTGGCTGAGGTCAGGTGCATTCAGATGAAATGAGTGTGTGTGGGGATGTGTATGCGGGCAGCTGCTGCTAGGTGACTGGGCCCAGGACCAGCTAGCTACCTGTCTGCTGGGCGAGGCTAGCCAGTCCCATGGTACTGGGAGTGTGCCTGTGTCGCCCAAAATACAGCAAATCTGCTCAGAACCAGTACTGCCTGCCTGCCTGCCACTTAGCTGGCCTCCAGCCAGGCCCTCCCTAGGGTGGGAGCAGGGCTGGCAAGCATGTACCAGGACAGGTGGCTCCAGTTCCTGGAGCTGCTTCCTTGTCCAGTGTTTCCCTCTATCTCTCAGCTGGGTACCTGGGAGAGCGAGGAAACCATAGTGCTTCCAGGTAGCCCTCCCAGGCTAGCCAGGGGAGAGCTGGGGCCCAGGCAACAGCAGACAGTACTGAGACTCCAGAGCTTGGCTGAAGAGTCCTGGCATGAGCCTGACCCATCAGGTCCTGGGTGTAATGCCCTCACCGCACGCACTTCCTTCAGAGCCCAGGGAATGGCAGAACCTGTCTGTCCAGCTGTGTTTCCTCCCCAGCATGGGGTTGGCGACAGAAGCCTTGGCGGCAGGAACTGGGGCCTTAGGGCACAGGGAGGAGGAAGGAAAGGGGGCCAGTGATAAGGAGCGTGGTGTCTCTGTGCTTCTGTCCACTCCGTTGTTTCTGGGGAAAGCAAGGCCTGCCCAGAAGGAAGTAGCTGGCTCAAGAACACCCCCGAGGGAGGCGTGCATGGTCCGGCACTCGCTCACCCAGGCTGCTTCGCCTTTGTAGGTGATTGAGGAGTTCTACAACCAGACATGGATCCACCGCTACGGAGAGCGCATCTTGCCCACCACGCTCACCACGCTCTGGTCCCTCTCAGTGGCCATCTTCTCTGTTGGCGGGATGATTGGCTCCTTCTCTGTGGGCCTCTTCGTTAACCGCTTTGGCCGGTGAGCAGGAGGGCCCTGCCCCTGCCAGGGGGTGTCCTGCAAGGGAGTGGGAGTTGGAGGAGGGCCTCCCATTGTGCCCTGCCTACTGTAGGGTATGACCCCAACACCTTCCTGACTTGTAACCCCACCCGCAGGCGGAACTCCATGCTGATGATGAACCTGCTGGCCTTTGTGTCCGCCGTGCTCATGGGCTTCTCAAAGCTGGCCAAGTCCTTCGAGATGCTTATCCTGGGTCGCTTCATCATTGGCGTGTACTGTGGCCTGACCACTGGCTTTGTGCCCATGTATGTGGGGGAGGTGTCGCCCACCGCCCTGCGTGGAGCCCTGGGTACCCTGCACCAACTGGGCATCGTCGTCGGCATCCTCATTGCCCAGGTAAGCTACAGTGTCTGGGTACAGCAGAGAAGAGCTTTGCCGAGGAGTCCTCCCTCCCGCCCTCTTCATCTCTGGGAAGGACAGGGATGCCCTGTCCCAGGGGACCTCCTTGGCAGGAGAGCAAGGTATCCCACCCTCTCTGGGACCCCCCAGCACAGGGGACCCCATGTTCCTTCAGCATGCTGAGCCTCCCCACTCCTACAGGCCCATGTGCTTTCTGGCTTTCCCCTGTCGTCGTTGAAATGTCCCTGTGGCTGCAGAGCAGCCCCCATTCTCCAGACCCCCATATCCAGCCAGCTAGTCCTCCCAGTGGTCAGGCCTCCTGTTCTGCAGCAGGGAGGGGCTCCATGGTGAGTGGGGCACTCAGCCTCCCCTGCTTCCCCCAGGTGTTTGGCCTTGACTCCATCATGGGCAACGAGGATCTGTGGCCCCTGCTGCTGAGCATCATCTTTGTCCCAGCCCTGCTGCAGTGCATCCTGCTGCCCCTGTGCCCCGAGAGCCCCCGCTTCCTGCTCATCAACCGCAACGAGGAGAACCGGGCCAAGAGTGGTACGGGCAGGGCCCTGCCCTTCTCCCCAGTGGCCCCCCTCCCAGCCGCGGTCGCCTTCCCATCTTGAGCCATGTCCCCTTTCCTCCGGTAGTGCTGAAGAAGCTGCGTGGGAATGCTGACGTGACCCGAGACCTGCAGGAGATGAAGGAGGAGAGCCGGCAGATGATGCGGGAAAAGAAGGTCACCATCTTGGAGCTGTTCCGCTCGCCTGCCTACCGCCAGCCCATCCTCATCGCTGTGGTGCTGCAGCTGTCCCAGCAGCTGTCCGGCATCAATGCTGTGAGTACCCATCCCCCGCTCTTTCCCAAACAAACCCATGATCGAGTGGGGGCTGCCACTAAATCCCAGACAAGGCAACAAACTGGCCTCTGCCAGGAGATGCCTGTTGGGAGGCATCAGTCCCCTTCGTTCCTCTCACCCAGTCCCACACAGGCTGGCACTCTGGTAGGGGCAGGGCCCCAGCGGCCAGCTGGGCCTCATGCCTTTGCTGACCCTGGCAGGTTTTCTACTACTCCACGAGCATCTTCGAGAAGGCAGGGGTGCAGCAGCCTGTGTATGCCACCATCGGCTCTGGCATTGTCAACACTGCCTTCACTGTTGTGTCGGTGAGTCTTGGCTTACCCTTGGTCAGCTGGCAGGGTGCGACTCAAGGTCTCATGACAGAAGGGCAGCTTTTGCTGGGAGTCAGGCACGTGTCACCTGCTCTGTAACCCATATCTCCTTTCACCCACAACAACTTGTGAAGTTCATTACTTATCTTGCCTGGCTGACATGGAGGTTCCCAACATCACAGCCAAAGGGACACTCTATCTTGAGTCTCCAGGGCCACCTGTTCCACTCTCTTCCATCCCCTTCTGTCAGGAACTGCCCCCTCCTCCTGTCTGGCCCCAGGCATAGCCCCAGGGAGGAGTTGGGACTGTCTTCCACACCAGTGCTGCTGGTGCAGTCTTCTGAGTGGGGAAGTTTCCAGGGGGCTCAGGCAGGGGTGGCACTGACATTGTCCCTGCCCACAGCTGTTTGTGGTGGAGCGAGCTGGCCGGCGGACCCTGCACCTCATTGGCCTGGCTGGCATGGCGGGCTGTGCCGTGCTCATGACCATCGCACTGGCCCTGCTGGTAAGTGACCCCACCCTGAGAGGTGACACAGAGGGTAGAGGGTAGTGGCAGGTTTGCCCGTCTCAACCCTGGCATGGCAGGCCACATGGGTGCTGTCTTGTCCCTGATCCTTGGGCCTGACCTCTGGCTTTTGAGGCTGTCTCTATCCAACCCACTCGCCTTTTGTCTTAAATTTACTCCTCTCTAGTGGGTGGGTAGTTTCTCAATAAAGCACCCCTGGCCACAACCCTCAGGCTGTTGTCTCCCTAGGGTAGTTCCATGTCCAGCGTTAGGCTTTTCAATTCTTGATCCACAGCCTCCACTCCTCCTGAACATCTGCACAGAGGTGCAGAGCCACCTGTCCCAACAGCTGTATACCTCAGGTGTAGTTCAGCTGTTACAGGTTGGGCATCCCTTGCCGGAGATGCTTGGGACCCATGGACTTAAGATTTTTTTTACTTTTAGGCTATGTTCCTGTAGATAGTAAGAAATCTTAGGCCCCAAGTCTAAATGTGAAATTCATTTATGTTTCATATATATGTTATACATCTATCTTGAAGGTAATTTTCAGTTTGAATTTTCTTGCTTGAGGGACAGACAGCCTCCCTTTGCTGTTTGACCCCCCAATGCCAGTAGTGGCCAGGACTGGGCCCCAGCTGGAGTTAGGAGCCAGAAACACAACCCAGGTCTCCACATGCATGACCACTGCCTCCCAGGGTCTGTATTAGCTGCCAGGCTAGACATCCGCCATTGAAGATAATTTCCTTTGGTATTTTTAGCATGCCCAAGTTTGACTGCAACCCATCATGTAAGGCCAAGTGTAGGATTTTCTACTTGTAGCAGTGGCTTGTCGGCACTCAGAAATTTGGGATTTGGGATTCTGGATTTTCAGATTACGGATGTCCAGCCTGTATTTCTCTTTTCCAGAACCTAACTCCCAGTGAGGTTAGTAGTGTGTCAGATAAGGGCTGAGGCCAGGAATCAACTTCAGCCTGTGACTGTGGACATTGTGATAACCTGCCCCCAGCACCCACACACAAGAATACTCACTTGTCCATCCTTTGGGCAAGGAAAGCATTGCTCTCATTTTATATCTGAACCCAGGCTTGGAAAGTCTGGTAGTTGTTGAGGTCAGGGATGCAGTGCGGTGAGTGAGGAGTGATGGATGTGAGGCTGAATCACACCAAAGTCCCTAACATCCCTGCCGTGGCTTCCTCTTGGAGGACTGTGTGCAGAACCACACGGGGAAGTCTTGTGCCTACTCCCTGCCAGCCCCCTCCCCGTGTTCTCCATTCTCCTGCTAAAGCCAGGGTGCCACAGGGGCCTCCTTGTAGCAACCCATGCATGCACACCCTATTACCAGTCCCAGAGGGTGGACTCTGGCTGGAAGTCACACACTGCAGGGTGAGAAAACTGAGACTTAGGGAAGCCAGGACCGCCCCAGGCTCTTGGCCTGCTATCGCCACATCCTGATGCCTAATGCCTAGTGCTCCTCTCCCTTCCCCCTCAACAGGAGCAGCTTCCCTGGATGTCCTATCTGAGCATCGTGGCCATCTTCGGCTTTGTGGCCTTCTTTGAAGTGGGCCCTGGCCCCATCCCATGGTTCATCGTGGCTGAACTCTTCAGCCAGGGTCCTCGCCCAGCTGCTGTTGCTGTCGCTGGCTTCTCCAACTGGACCTCAAATTTCATTGTGGGCATGTGCTTCCAGTATGTGGAGGTGAGGACCCCATCTCCTGCCTTTGTGCACCACTGCACAGTGCTGGGGACCGCCCGTCCTGGCATTCCATTAGGAATCACACAGGCCTTGGTTCCCTGACTATGTCCTGTCCTTTTTTGTTCTGACGGGTGCCAGGCACAGTCCCCTGTAATCAACAGAACATCCCTGGGTGGCAGGTGGGTGTCCCCAGTCCTACAGCCAGGCAGTGGGATCGTACCATGACGACACGTGTCTGTGTGTCTTTCCAGCAACTGTGCGGTCCCTATGTGTTCATCATCTTCACCGTGCTCCTGGTTCTGTTCTTCATCTTTACTTACTTCAAAGTCCCCGAGACTAAAGGCCGGACCTTCGACGAGATTGCTTCCGGCTTCCGACAGGGGGGAGCTAGCCAGAGCGACAAGACACCTGAGGAGCTCTTCCACCCTCTGGGGGCTGATTCCCAGGTGTGAGACGCCCCACGCCGCCAGCCCGGCCTGTTCCCTACAGCCCCCAGGATCTCCCTGGAGCACAGGCAGCTGGGTGAGACTTCCACGTGGACAGATCTCAACCAAGCGAGGCCGGGCCTTCTTTTCTTAGCAGCAATGTCCGCAAGAACATTCAGGACTTTCCATGGCACCAGGATTTTAACACCAAGACTGTTGCTCCAATCTATTCCGATGGGCAACAGGTTTTATAAGTTTTTTATTACTGATTTTGTTATTTTTTTATCAGCCAGAATCTCCTGTCCCCACACCGCAGGCTGAATGGCTCAGTGCCTGAGTGTGGGGACCAAGCCCTGTCCAGACACTTGCCTTCTCCACCAAGCTAATCTGTAGGGCTGGACTTCTGACCCAGGACACACTAATCGAACTCCGAACTTCAAGGCTTCAACCCCAGGAGGTGGCTGTGGCCACCCACTTCTGCAAGCCTGGCTCTCCCTGCCCTGGGGCGGGGGGTCAGGCTCCGATAGGATTCACCCACCTCCCTCCCCTTCTCTCTTCCTACTCAAACCACTCAGATTAATCTTTCCTTGCCTGAGACCAGTTGGGAGCACTGGAGAGCAGGGAGGAGAAGGGGACGAGCCAGGCTGGGCTGCCAGGTTCTAGCCTCCGTTGCACTGAGGGCCAGATGATCACCGTGAGGGGAGAGCCCTGCAAGGCAGAAACTCACCAGGCAAGAAGACACGGACACTCCTGCCCTGCTGTGTATAGATGCGAGATATTTATATATTTTTTTGGTTGTCAATATTAAATACAGACACTAAGTTATAGTTATATCTGGACAAACCAACTTGTAAATACACCAACACACTCCTTCTGTAACTTACCTAAACAGATATAAATGGCTGGTTTTTAGAAACGTGGCTTTGAAATGCTTGTGGATCGAGGGTAATGGGGGCGGGTTGGGTGGGAGTGGGAGAGTGGCAGGCTGCACTATTTCCGTGGCCAGGGCTTCACCTTCCTCCTCAGCACCTTTTGATCTGTGCCCTATATTGCCCCGAAATCTGCATGAGTCCTGTGACCACTCCCCCCCCGAAATCTAAGTCCTTTATCTTGACCTTCAAAGCATTCCGTGATACAATATTCACTCATAGCTGCTGTTCAGCAAACCATAGAGTCTGGTGCCAACATTTCTGCTCAGGCATGATAGGCGCTATCTCAAATGGAAAGCAGGAAGTGTGTTCACTGTGTCTTCATTTGACAGGTTGGAGAGTCAGGTGGCGTCTTGAAGCATCCTAGCAAATACACTAAAAATCCAGCTTTTGACGTTTAGGCTGGACAGCCCCATGCCTCCTACTTGGTGGTCTTTGTCCGCCTCAGTGAGCTAACACACTGCTGTCCACTTTCCACCTCACAGGGACTGGCCACCGCCACCTCTGAAGACGGCCAACCCATGCTCTCAGCCCTTGGCTTGTATGTAAGAGCACCTCATTGGCTCCTTTCTGGGGGCACCGCCCTCCTAACCTCTGTCACAGGACCTTGTCCCATTAAGTCTAAATTTCAAGGGAAAGAAGCCATTTGGTTTACTTGAGGCCTCAGCATCATTCAGTATAAAGTAATTCACACCCAGAGGAAGTAAAACATTAAGGATTTAATTCTTTAGGTGACTAGCTGAGCGGCAGGGTGGGGTGGGGCAGGAGAGTGGTTTGCCCACCTAACCACACATAGGTTAGATCTGAAACGGGATGAAAAGGGAAAACCAGTCCTTGGTAGTGCCCAAGTGTATAATTATAATGTAATGGAATTTGTGACAACTTGGCCATCTTCCAAAAGACAGTGGACCTGCCGGAGTCTGGGGCCTCCAAAAGGGAAACTATCATGTGTTCCCCCAAGGCTTCTTTGAGGAGTCATTGTCCACCGGTTTCACGGATCAGTGAAGGGACCTTGAGAGGCTGCCAGGCAGGCGGAAGGGCCCTGGCGCGTTACTCTACGGCTGATCTCCCTGCATCTTAAAACCGGCTGAGGTGCGGATGGGCGGGAACCGCCGGTGGGCTTGTGGGGGGGGGGCGGAGTAAAAGCTGGCAGAGCGCGGGGTCGTTCTGCTCGCTCCGTGTCCAATATCCCAGAAAGCCCGATGCAACCATGGTACCGCCCCCTCAGCATCCCGCCCAGGCCCTAGGGTCCCTACCCATTCCGGCTTCCCTCCCGCAGCCAGTTAGCATCCAAGTCCCAAGAAAGGCGCCATTTCCCTAATGAGAAATGATGCGCAGGCGCAGGGAGGCTCGGGGAGACACAGCTTCCGGTCCCCTACTCCTTTTCAATGGAGACCACAACCCTGTCTCAGAGTGGAAAATCTGGGGCCGGAACAGGACCGCCTACTGCGGGAGGGCGATCCTCCTCCACTCTACGAGATCCTACAGAGCCGCGGCAGGGCAGAGGAGGCGGGGCCGGGAGGGATTTTCACCAATCAGCCGCCTTGGAGCCAAGACGGGCTTCAGCCTTCCGCCAATAGCAGCCTGGCCACGGCGTCAGCCTCTGTGGAAGCCTCCACCCTGTGACTGAATTCTTGGGGGTGAGCTCCGCTTGGGGAGGGCGGGGCCTGTTCCGCGCCGAGCGTTCGGGGGAACGTAACTTCTGGGAACCAGTTGCGCATCAGGTGACGTCTACGGTTTCTGACGGAAAGGGCTAATAGGTAACGGCGCTGCTCGCCAGGCCCTCTCCCCTCAGAGCTGAGGTAAATCACTCGCGGTTCTGTGAGACCGTTTGTCTGAAATCCTAGGCTCAGAATTCCACCCGGAAGCCTACTGAATGGGATGCCCCTGGCGGGCTCCGCGGTGACCCGAATTTCTTGCATCGAAGCTCCCCGGAGTGGGCGAGCAGTAGGCGTCAGGGCATTCCCGGGGCCTCGGTTGCCACAGCAGAAGCTCGCTGGATTTATTGAATGAACGTTTTAGGATTTAGACTTTAGACCCAAAAAACTTCCGAAACCTAAAATCTTCCAATGTCCAAATGTCCAGAAAGTGTGTGTGTGTGTGTGTGTCTGGTTATCTGAAAGAGTTACCAAGAGAGGTCTTCCATCCACTGGTTTACTCCCTAATAGCCACAAAAGCCAGAGTTGTGCCATACCGAAGTCAGGAGCTTCTTCTGGGTTTCCCACGTTGGGCCATCCTCGCCGTTTTCCCAAACGCATGAATAGGCAGCTAGATCAAGAGTGGAATAGTCTGATTTTGAACCAGTTTAGCCCACTATGCCATAGCACTGCCTCCCCCCCCCCCCCAGTTGTTTTTAATGATAAGAAAATCGTATTCATTTTCTTCTGACAAAACCACATGGCCTCTTTCGCACTCCATGGTTTTTATTTCAGGTTTTCTACAGGCCACTCATGTCTGCCACATGCGCATCCACATGCACACGCAGCCTACAGAGATGCCTTTCCGTTCTCCTATTTCTTATTTCTTTACCCCACCCCACCCATTTCTGAACACTCCAATTTTAACGGTGTTTTCAAAAGCCAAGTTGCTCATACTTCTCTCCTATTTAAAAACCTTCTGTCGGGCCTAGCGGCTTGGCCTAGAGGCTAAAGTCCTCAGGACCTTGAACACGCAGAGATCCCATATGGGCGCCGGTTCTAATCCCAGCAGCTCCATTTCCCATCTAGCTCCCTGCTTGTGGCCTGGGAAAGCAGTCGAGGACGGCCCAATGCATTGGGACCCTGCACCCGCGTGGGAGACCCGGAAGAGGTTCCTGGTTCCCGGCTTCGGATTGGCATAGCACCGGCCCGTTGTGGCTCACTTGGGGAGTGAATCATCGGACAGAAGATCTTCCTCTCTGTCTCTCCTCCTCTCTGTGTATCTGACTTTGTAATAACAAATAGATAAATCTTAAAAAAATAAATAAAAACCTTCTGTCAATTCCCATTTCCCTTCCTTAGCCTGAAAAGTCAAGGCCACCCTGTCCGTATCCTCCAGCCGTGAGGCCCCTTCCTTTGTCCCTCTCTGGGCGTTTGGGATTGCCGCCACACAGTCTGCCCTCCCATATTCCTGTTGTCCCCTGGTGATGACTCCAACGCGGTGTGCTGGGGGCCTGGCTCCTCCACCACTCGGCACACTGCTGCCAACTGGTGGTAGCCGTGTGAACATTGAGGTGAAGGCCAGTTTTTACCACAGCCGGGGGATTAAGAGGCACAGGTTGCTTGGGAGGGATCCCTGGTCCTACTCCAGCTACTGTAACCCAGTGCCATGACTAATCTTAGGAAAATAGTGTTCTAACCCTGTTACTCTGTGGCTTTCTGCTCACTCCTGCCTCATGGTAAATTCAAAACCAAATCGTTAGCCACACTCCGGGCCTTACAGCCTTTAGCTCTCACTGGACTCCTCCAGCACCCTAAGCTGCAGCCGTCCTGACCTGTTCATTATTAAATGGTCCGCTCCTCAGCCCGTCCCACTCTGATACCTTCTGGTTGTCTCCTTTCTCCTGAGCTGCCTTCAGTCTCTGTAGGATTGTCGGATTGCAGAAGACCAATTCACTCTCACTTTCTCTATGAAGCATTTGCTTATTCCTTCCGCTGTTGTTTTGCTGAGCACACATTCCTAATCTGTGTAGTTCTCTCCTGAACGAGTTGTTGCATAGACCATGATTTTCACAGTGCAAAAGAACTAATTTCAGATTCTTTCCCTGTTAACACTTAGCTAAACACGAGTTCCTGGGCATCCTTGTCCGTTGCGAAATTAAGGAGAATTAAGATAGGTAGAGTGCAAGTGTCTCCTGGAACTGGGTCCTTTCCCCCCTTCTATATGTTTCAGAAACTGGGCACTTCCCCCTAAGGTTTCTGGGCAATCCCAAGCTGTCCTCTCATTTTAAGGTCATCTTTCAGCTCTGCCGGTTGCCATCCCCGAAGTTGCCTGGTACAAGGTTTCCAGCATGTTGCCTGTCATGGGACTCATCTTTTGTGACTTTTCATTCAGTGTGTTCATTTACTGAGGCTGTTTTGTGCCAAGGACACACTAATAAGAAGACATAGATTTACCTTCGCGGACCTTACGTTCTGCTGCAGGGAAATCCAGTAAACAATCAACATATGTATAATAACAGTGTCCCACATAGAAAATATATAGAAGACGGCAATCTAAGGAGAGAGCGGGTAAGGGATTATCCCAGCAGAGGTAAGAGAGGGAGGGTGTCAGCTTTAAATGAGATCATTTGAAGGCCTCCCTGAAGGAATGATGTTTCAGTTCAAACCTGAGTGAAGTCAAGAAGCAAACCTATCAGACACAAACCTGGAGGCGAGTTTGTGATTCAGTTCCAAGCTACTAGGGCAGGACCACTTTGCTTAGTTGAAAAGTCTGCAAGGAAGCAGAGCAGCTGGACCAGAGCCCCAGAGGAGGCAGAGGGGTGGACACTAGGTCATGTAGGACCACGGGGATCACATGAGGATTTGCATTTTATTTCAATGATCAGGGGAAGCCACTAGAGAACATTGTCCAGAAGGGTGACACTATATTGATAGAATCTTCTGGCTGCCATAAACTACGGGAGAGAGAGAGAAGTGGGAAGACGAGGTAAGAGGCAGTTAAAGTTGTCCAGGTGACAGTGGCTGGCCTCAGATAGGTAGCAGCAAGTAGATATGGTCAAAGTGAAAATGAATCTGAACATTTCAGCCAATAGCATTTGCTTATAGGGTTGACTGGGTGGTTCCAGAATAAGAGAGAAATAAAGGACAGCAGGGTCATCTCAGTTGGTGGTGGTGCTGTTAACTGAGAAAGGAGAGCATCACGGAAATTGGCTGTGTTGAATTGCATGCCTGTGCACATTTGAACAAAGACACTGGGTGGAAGGCAGATAGATATACTGGTCTAAGGTTCCCAGAAATATGGGTTTTTTCTTAAAGATTTATTTTTATTTAAAAGGTAGATTTTTTGTTTGTTTTAAAGATTTATTTATTTTTTATTACAAAGTCAGATATACAGAGAGGAGGAGAGACAGAGAGGAAGATCTTACATCCGATGTTTCACTCCCCAAGTGAGCCACAACGGGCCGGTGCTATGCCAATCCGAAGCCGGGAACCAGGAACCTCTTCCGGGTCTCCCACGCGGGTGCAGGGTCCCAATGCATTGGGCCGTCCTCGACTGCTTTCCCAGGCCACAAACAGGGAGCTGGATGGGAAGCGGAGCCACTGGGATTAGAACCGGTGACCATATGGGATCCCGGTGTGTTCAAGGTGAGGACTTTAGCCGCTAGGCCAAGCTGCCGGGCCCTAAAAGGTAGGTTTTTACAGAGAGAAAAAGAAAGACAGAAAGGGAAAGGTTTTTAAGTTGCTGGTTCACTCCCCAAATGGCTACAGCAGCCTGAGCTGAGCTGATCCCAAACTGGAAACCAGGAGCTTCTTCCCGATCTCCCACATGGATCCAGGGGCTCAAGGCCTTAGCCCATCCTCTGCTGCTTTCCCGTGTGTAGGGAGCTAGATCAGAGGTAGAGCAGCCAGAACACGAACCAGTGCCCATATGGGATGTCGGTGCTGCAGGCAGAGGATTAACCTAAATGTACCACTGTGCCCCTTCCATAGGTCTTTTCAGAATGCTTAAGGCAGAGCGATTTAAGTCACAGCAGTATGACCTAAAATTGAGTTTCAGTCAGGGCCTGGCGCAATAGCATAATGGTTAAGGTCCTCGCTGGGATCCCAAATGGGTGCCGGTTCTAATCCCGGAAGCTCCACTTCCCTTCCAGCCCCCCACTCGTGGCCTGGGAAAGCAGTTAAGGATGGCCCAAAGCCTTGGGACCCTGCACCTGCGTGGGAGACCCAGAAAGATGTTCCTGGCTCCTGGCTTTGAATTGGCGCAGCACTGGCCATTGCGCTCACTTGGGGAGTGAATCATTGGTGGAAGATCTTCTTCTCTGTCATTCCTCCTCTCTGCATATCTGCCTTTCCAATAAAATAAATAAATCTTTTTTTAAAATTGAGTTTCAGTCATGTAGAGCCCTGGGCCTCTTCCTCAGCGCCAGCTCTTGGCCTGAACTCCAGCCAGTTTGTCCTACTCCTTCCTTAGCAGAGATCATGGCTCATGCTTTCGGATGTCCAGGGTTAGACAGCTGGATGTGCCTAACTGTTTGCACTGCCCTTTAACCAGTTTTTAGGAGGGAGTCTGGGGGAATCACAGTCCTCCCCGAATACAATTTGCACTCTTTTGAAAAAGTTATCCTGCATGTTTCCATTAAGCCATGGTTGAGATGCCCTCCGGACATGCATGAGGCGGTCGTGGATTTCTTCCCTTCTAGGGCGCACTGCTTTGATCCCATTGTCCTGAAGAGCTGGCTTCTAGTGCCTCAGCATCTTCATGGACAAAGGGTTGATTTTGACTTATGGTCCAAGAGGAAGGTGGACTGGCTCGTAGCTCAACAGGCTAATCCTCCTACCTGCAGCACCAGCATCCCATATGGGCACGGACTTTAGCTGCCAGGCTGCCATGCCGGGCCCTATCCTAGTTATCTTTAAACTCATTTTGCTCACATGTTTTGCAAAAGAATTTTGAAAAACTCTGCACACTTGTAGATTGACATAAATTTTTTTAAATCCTAAATGTCAATATTTGTAGGAAAGCTTAACTTCTGATATTGTCATTTAAAAGTGAAACTGTTATATTACCCTTCTAAGTATTTTCAGCCACCTGCCACAGTGATATGATATCCATATCCATGAGTTAGGCAATCTGGAACCAGCGTGTGTCATCGTAGAGAGAGCCACCATCTGTTGCATTGGCATTCCATATGAGCACTGTCAAGTCTGGCTGCTCCATTTCTGCTGCAGCTCCCTTTTAATAGACCTGGAAGAACAGTGCAAACTGGTCCAAACATTTAGGCCTCTGGTATCCATATGGGTGGAGTTCTGCCGCCTGACTACAGCCTGGCCCACCCTGCCTACGGTGGCTGTTTGGAATGAATCGGCAAATGGAAGGCCTCTCTTTCTCCCCTCAACCCTCTGCCTTTCAAATATATATACTACTTTGTTTGATTTACAAAGATACTTCAAAAAGTTCATGGAAAATAGAATTAAAATTTTATTTTGGTGCAAAAAGACTTGAGAGTCATACACAATCTTGCATAATATGAATTTTCTATGAACTTTTTAATCAAAAAAGCTATGTCAAGATTTCAACTTTTTTTTAAAGATTTATTTTATTTTTATTTTTTTAATCGTTTTTTTTTTTTTTAAAGATTTATTCATTTTATTACAGCCAGATATACACAGAGAAGGAGAGACAGAGAGGAAGATCTTCCGTCCAATGATTCACTCCCCAAGTGAGCCGCAACGGGCCGGTGCTGAGCCGATCTGATGCTGGGAACCAGGAACCTCTTCCGGGTCTCCCACGCGGGTTCAGGGTCCCAATGCATTGGGCCGTACTCAACTGCTTTCCCAGGCCACAGGCAGGGAGCTGGATGGGAAGTGGAGCTGCCAGGATTAGAACCGGCGCCCATATGGGATCCCAGGGCTTTCAAGGCGAGGACTTTAGCTGCTAGGCCACGCCGCCGGGCCCGATTTATTTTATTTTTATTGCAAATTCAGATATACAGAGAGGAGGAGAGACAGAGGAAGATCTTCCTTCTGATGATTCACTCCCCAAGCAGCCGCAACAGCTAGAGCTGAGCCAATCCGAAACCAGAAGCCAGGAGCTCTTCTGGGTCTCCCATGTGGGTACATGGTCCCAAAATCTTGGGCCATTCTCGACTGCTTTCCCAGGCCACAAGCAGTGAGCTGGATGGGAGGCAGGGTTGCTGGGACTAAAACCGGCGCCCATATGGGATCCCGGTGCGTGCAAGGCAAGGACTTTAGCCGCTGTATTACCGCGCTGGGCCCTCAACTTTTTTTTTTTAGGATTTATTTTATTTTTATTGCAAAGTCAGATATACAGAGAGGAGGAGAGACAGAGAGGAAGATCTTCCATCTGATGATTCATTCCTGAAGTGACTGCAACGGCTGGTGCTGCACCAATCCGGAGACAGGAGCTTCCTCCAGGTCTCCCACGTGGGTACAGGTTCTCAAGGCTCTGGGCCATGCTCGACTGCTTTCCCAGGGCACAGGCAGGGAGCTGGATGGGAAGTGGAGCTGCCGGGATTAGAGCCGACACCCACATGGGATCCTGGCACTTTCAAGCAGAGGACTTTAGCCACTAGGCCATTGCGCCGGACCCTCAACCTTTTTTTTTTTTTTTTAAAGCAAGGTAATTTTTTTTTCTACAGACAGATTGAAAGAAGCAGACAGGAGCTCCCATCTGCTTCCTCTGGCCTGTATTCGCAGGAACCTGGAATCAGAAGCATAGCCCATGTTCAAACTCAGGATTCCAGAATGGGGTACAGGCACCCCAAATGGTGGCCTAACTACTAGGTCAAATGCTCATACTGGTAACTCCATTGCCCACAAATCTTTTTAAAATATTTATTTATTTGTATTTAATGTAAGATATACAGAGATGAAAAGAGACAGAGAAGATCTTCTGTCCAATGTCACTCCCCAAGTGGCCACAACAGCTGAAGCTGAGCCAATCCCAAGCCAGGATTCCAGAGCCTCCTCCGGGTCTCCCACACAGGTGCAAGCTCCCAAGGTTTTGGGTTGTCGTTGACTGCTTTCTCAGGCCACAAACAGAAAGCTGGATGGGAAGTGGGGATGCCAGGATACGAACTGGCACCCATATGGGATCCTGATGTGTGGAAGGTGAGGACTTTAGCCACTAGGTTACTGCACTGGGCCCCCACAGAAATCTTTTTAAAGATTTATTGATTTATTTGTTTGAAAGAGTTACAGAGAGAGGAGAGAGATCTTCCATCTGCTGGTTCACTTCCCAGCTGGCTACCAGCTAAAGTCAACCAGGGGTCAGGAGTTCATCTGGGATGCCCATATAGGTGTGGGAACCCCAGTACTTGGGCAGGCTTCTCTGCCTTCCCATGCGTATTAGCAGGGAGCTCCATCACAACTGGAGCAGCCAGGACACAAACTCACACCTGAAGGAGTGCTGCCATTGCTGGTGGCATTTTTACTGGCACCACAACACTGGCCTCTGTCCACAAACTTTTTGAAGTAGTTTTGTATTCCTAATATGCATTTCATCCTATGCATATTTGGGAGGCAGTAAATGATGATATACTTGAACTTTGAGGTAAAAGTTATTCGTTTACAAGCTATAGGAAAGTTTGTATGTTAACCTCATATTCTGCAAACTTACTGTTGATTCTTTGTGATTTTCCACGTAAGTAATCATGTAATCGGTTTACAAAGACACTTTTATTTCTTTCTTCCTGCTCTGTGGATGTTCACTTCCTTTTTCCGGTCTTATTGCGTAAACGAGGACATTCAGTACGTGCTGAAAATGTGTCGTCAGAGGAGGGATCCTGGTCCTGTTTCTGGTCTCAGCAGTAACTTTCAAATTTCTCACTCCTAGGTAATGATATTGGCTCCAGTGTTTTTGTAGATAACTTTTATCAGGTTGGAGAAGTTCCCCTCTTTTCCTACTTAACTGAGTCTCTTCTTTTTTTTTTAAATCATGAATGGATGGATGTTGGATTTTGCCCAATACTTTTCCTGCCTCTGCTGATATGATTATGTGATTATTATTTAGCCTGCTGTTGTGATGGATTACATTGACTGACTTTTGAATGCTAATCGGCCTCATAAACCTGGAATAAAGCCCACTTATTCATAGCATATTTTACTTACACATCATGGGGTTTGATTTGTTCTTTTGTTGAGAATTTTTTTTAATTTATGTTCTTAAGAAATATTGGTCTATATTTTTTCTTGTGATGTCTTTAAAAATAAATCTTAAATAAAGCTTGGTATTCAAGATGGCAGAATAGGGCAAGGACACGTTTAAATGGATGGAAAAACATTTAATCAGGATGAAGCAGAGAGGATATATTTTAGGAAATAGGAAAGGACAGAACAACAGCAGAGGGGTACCTGGAGACTGACAGACACAGAAAAGCAGCGGGCACAGCAGTGTGGTGTTGCAGTGACTGGTACTCCAGCACAGTGATCTGAACTCCACCAATAGCCGGAATTCCACCAGCAACCAGGTGGGAAGGGACTTTCACTGGGAGCTTGGGAGGTGAACCCAGACAAAGAACTGTGCATCCTGCTGGTCCGTTTGATTTGACCAGGAGCAGAGACAGAGCAGCAGATCTCAGATGGGCAGTGCGAGAACAGAGTGGATTTCATAGCCCAGTCAACCCCCTAGAGCTGAATTGGGCGCCATTTTGCATAAGGAGGAAAGGACAAGGGAAAGGACTGAGCATGTGCTGAGCTGGGAGTGAGCTCATTTCCGACTTGGTGAACTGCAGCAACGTGGCATTCTACGGGTTCCACCTGTGGCATTCTACGAGTTACACCCGTGGCAGGTCTGGATAGCCCTCGGTTCTGACGGCCAGCAAATCAAGAACTGTAGTGGTGGTACGTCAGGCGCCATTTTGTGCACTGTGACAGTAGCTTTAGGACTGCAGGGGACAACAATGAACTGCGCATGTGCTAAGCTCACGAGAACTCACTGAGGTCCGGGATTGCATTGGTCCCGCAGGAAAATAATACCAACTGTGCCATCGTACAGGTCACCTGGTGTCTCTCTAATCCTGGGACCTACTCCAACTGGAAGTGGGAGAAAGGTTGCAGAGACAATGGTGCAGCCTCAGCATGGTATCACAGGAGGTGGAGAGTGGTTAGCCAAGAGCTGGGGCTGTAGAGACCACGGTGGAAATCTGACATAAGAACCCAGACCTGGAACTCGCTGGCGGTTGTGGCACAAGTGGCTGCAATCAAAAAGTTGTGTACCAACAGCAATAAGTAAAATCGCTTTGTAGACCTGTGGGTGACACAGCTTTATAATCTGCCCCAAGGAGAAGACTCTGCTAACCAGAAGTACAATGATCAAGAGCAAAAGAAGAGACAAAGGCACAATGAATAACACTGAAAACTCCCCTGCAAAGGATCAAAACCCTATGCCAACCTCAGAGTTAACTGAGGAAGACATTGAGAAAATGGGGGACACAGAATCCATAAGACTCATTTTAAAGAGTCTAATCAACAATGAGAAGCTCATGCAAGAGTTCAAAGAATTTAAGGAAGCAATAAAGCAAATCAAGGCTGATATATCAGAAATTAAGAACACAGTAGAGCAAATTAAAAGCACAGTGGAGAGTCTCCAAAAGAGAATGAAGCAAGCAGAAGAAAGAATCTCAGAATTGGAAGAAATTTCCTGTCACCAGGGGGAAGTAAACAAAAGGCTGGAAGCAGAGCTGAATCAGGCCAAAAAAAGTATTCAAGAATTGAAAGACACTATGAAGAGGCCAAATATAAGAGTTATGGGAGTCCCAGAAGGTGCAGAAAGAGAAGCTGAGTTTACAAATGTATTTAATGAAATAATTAAGGAAAATTTCCCTAATCTGGAGAAAGAATTGGGAAATAAGATCCAGGTCGGGCACAGAACTCCCAATAGGCTTGATCAAAAGTGATCTTCACCACGACATATGATAATCAAACTCTCCTGAATTGAACATAAGGAAAAGATCCTTAAATGTGCACATGAAAAAAAATCAATTGACATATAAAGGAATGCAAATTAAGCTCACAGGAGATCTCTCACACAAAACTCTACAGGCAAGAAGAGAATGGAGTGACATATTCCAGATTCTAAAAGAAAAAAATTGTCGGCCTAGGATAACATATCCAGCAAAGCTTTCTTTCGTCTTTGAAAATGAAATAAAATTCTTCCACAGTAAAGAAAAGCTAAAAGAATTTGCCTCTTCCAAACCTGCCCTACAAATGATACTTCGAGATGTTCTCTTCACAGAGAAGAGGAATAGCACCTACCAAAACCAAAGGCAAATGGGAAGAACATCCCAGTAAAATGACAACAGAAGACTAAACCAATGAACAACCCATTCCTAAAATGACAGGACCAAAGTAACACCCATGTATATTAAACTCTGAATGTAAATGGCTTAAGCTTAATCAAACATCATAGATTAGTAGACTGGATTAAAAAACAAAACCCATCTGTTTATTGTCTGGAGGAGACACACTTCAACAACAATCAGCGCAAACTATATCACATGGGTTTTGTTGTTTTCTGTTGTTTTCATCTCTTCAAAAACACTTCCTTCTGATTAAATCATTCAGTGACTCGTAGATCATGCAGTGGCATCATTTTCTTCAAGAATGTTCTTGATTTTCATTTCTTCAGCTACACATTAATGATTTAATAGCATGTTATTTAACTTCTTGGTGTTGTTAATTTCTTTTTCTCCCGGATGTTGATTTTGTTTTGTGGCTCTTCATTTAAGGGGATGTATAGTAGCTGTGTAATGGAGACTGTCATATCTAGTAACATGTCATTTAACTTCAGGGCATTGTAAATTTCTGTTTTTCTTTCTATTGTTGATTTTGTATCATGACTTTTCATTTAAGGGGATGTACAGTAGTTGTGTAAGGGAGACTGTCAAATCTAGTAACATGTCATTTAACTTCATGGCATTGTAAATCTCTATTTTTCTTTCTATTGTTGATTTTGTATCATGACTTTTCATTTAAGGGGATGCACAGTAGATGTCAAATGGAGACTAACATCCAGATGTGAGGATGTAGTGTGGTAGGCAGTTCTGCTTCCAGACAAAGATGGACTTATAATGAAACTGTTTTCTATATCTTGACAATAGGATTTTGGACTCTCTGCCATTGTCCATGCCCGCAATGATGGACATATGACTGAGTATGAAAAACTATATGTTAGTAATGATATAGAGGAACTAGGTGTGGGAGGGAGGGAATTGGGGAGGGGATAAAGGAATATGGAACTGTATCATAAAATGATGGCAATAATAATAAAATGTGAAAATAAATAAAGCTTGGTATTGAGATAAGGCTGTTCTCATAGAAATAGTTGGAGGGGGCTGGTAGGATGGCTCAACTGGCTAAACTTCTGCCTGTAAGTGTCAGCATCCCATATGGACACCAGTTTGTGCCCCATTAAGATACCTGCCTATGCGTGCACTCTACGGCTATGAACAGGCCCAGTTGGGGAGCTAAGGGGACACCCTAACTGGGTTGAGGTTCCCACCAAGGGGCGCGTGTGCTGGAATGGGGGCTGTGTTCTAACTAGGAAACAGTTATAGTCTCCCATGGCACTAGTGTGGGCTGGGATTGGATGCACCAGGCCAGGCGATACCCCAACACCGTCTGATGTCCTGGAGAACCAGGGTAGATGTGGGACTGACAAGGCTAGGTCTCAATCCCCTACTGAGCCATGTGTGAGCTGTATGTGGGTATGGACAAGCCATGCCGGGCTGAAACATCCAACAACAAGAACCAGAATGGGGTGAAAGCCAGCCAGGAAAAGCCACTATTCCTGCTAGGACAGGAGGTGAACTGGGTAGGGTTGGCTCAAGGACCCCCTGGCATGCGCAAAATCTGGCACTGGGAGGGGTTCTGATGGAGGAGCCTGGGCAACTCTGGCAGGACACAGTCCCTGCAGGTAAGCTCAAGAAGCATGATAGGAAACAGCCCAGAATAGGCCATGGAAAGTTTCCCACTGGCATACATTTGGCATGGGTCAGGGGCAGACCAGGCTGAATCAGTACATGTCATCCACTGGCAAATTCGAACACCAGAACAGAGTGTGGGTTGGGTCAGGCTGGGTTTGGTCGCGACAAAACCAGTGCACAATATGGAATGCCAGGGCATGGTTGCCTGTACTGGATATGACTGCAGCACCCAACCAGCACGCGTGAGAACCAGGAAAGGAGGGGCAGAGACGGCGGGGGGATTAAGGGGCTGGTCCCCTCGTTGGACAGCTACTCCCACTGGAGAGCGTGGGCTGGGATGGGGACAGACCAGACTAAGCAAGGCCATAACACCTGTGCGCTGCACATGGACTAGATCAGGGAAAAGCCAGGCTGGGCTGATTATTCCTGCTGGTGCAAGCATAAATTACAGTGGGTGAGGGTTGTTTGGGCTTAGCCTCAGCATCAGATGGCAGAAACTGGCACTGAGGGCTAATTCTGTCAAGTCGAACCATAGAACCACCCGAAGAGTGCATAACCCGGGACTGAGAGAGACCCGGGCGGGAAATAGTGGGTTCCCCCCTCTTGGGTCACTACTCCCACGGGAGGGCATGAAAACTAGGATGGGGGCTGGGGTGGCTAGACAGAGAGGCACTCAACAACATCCATGAGGGCTGGATAGTTGAGTTGGTTAGATGGAACTAAGCTTTAATACCCATTGACATGTACAAGAGCCAAATGGGATGTGGGACAGACTTGACTAGTAGGCTGCTATAAATACTGGCAAACCAGGGTAGGGGGCAGGCCTGGTGGGGGTTATTGTGGGTCGCCCCGACTAGGCTGCAGCTCCCACTGGTGGATGTAAGGGTCAAGTGCGTGCTGGGCAGAACCAGGCTGGACTGCAACACCCATTGGTTCCAGTGCAACTCGGGACTGAAAACAGAACCAACCCAGCAATTGCAACCACCAGCTGATCGGGGTGATGGACTGTGCTGGGCCCTGTGCTTGCTGGAACATACAAGAATCTGGTCTGGGAATACCTCAAAGTTTCTTTGGAGACCTCCCCAGTCGAACTGCTGGACTCAGAACTCTAACCAAGAAAAGACAGAGGACAGAACAAGTCAATCAACCACCTCAGCTATATGTTGGCAGCGATATACTGGGCAAATGAAGACTCTATGATGGACTGTGTCAACCAGTGGATTCTTCAACAACCTCATCAAGCTGGCAGTGGCGAAACTGGCAGCGATTCATAACTGGAGAACTATTAAAACCACTTGAGCAAGCATCTCAGAGCATGTCCCACATCCGGGACTTGGGGTGGGTGGGAAACCGGGTGGGGCTTCTCCCTCAATATCCCCCTTTACCTCAGATACATGAAGGAAACAATATGGACATAATAGTCTTACCTACTTTCCTATAGCCCCTGAACCTTTTTTACCATAATTAACTATGTAAAGATTGTCAACAATAAAAAAAAAAAAAAAAAGATCCCTGCCTATGGCCTGGAAAAACAGTGGAGGATGACCCAAAGCTGTCGGTGTTAGTTATTTAAAAAGATGGTACAGTTCTAGTCCATAGGATATTACGATATTATTACGATATTATTACGCGCAGTTAATTCCCACAACCTGGTTCTTTACCATGAGCTGAAACACACCAGACGCAACGAGGTATCTTAGGAGGTTTATTCCAACGGGGCAGGAATGGGTAGATGTGGTGAAAATCAGGGAGAGAAAAAGGGAGAGAAGAGAAGGGAAAGAGAAGAGAGAGAGAGACCAGAGAGAGAGAGCAGAGAGACAGAGACCAGAGGAGGGATGAGAGGGATAAGAGCGGGATAAGAGCAGGGTAAGAGAGCGGGGTAAGAGCGGGGTAAGAGCAGGAGGAATAAGAGAGGGGTAAGAGCGGGGTAGGAGAGGGAGGGATAAGAGAGCAAGCCGCACCTGGGGGGCCTTTTTGTCTTCCAGGTGTAGGGGGTGGGGATTGGGAGGGATTGAGGCCAGGCCCCCAGGGGATTGGTGCCTGCAGGTGAATGCCTAGGGATGATTGGCAAGTGGGCGGAGTTGGGGAGGGGGCTGGAAGATTGGGGTGGGATTCTCAGGTGGAATGCCACGTTACATCTGATTGGTGGGTAGCTAGGCCGGCGGGAGTTTCATGAGCTGTGAGGAAGAAGGAATGGCACCGTCTAGGGAAGGATATTGGAATAACTCCTTACAGTCGGCAAGGCCCTCATCACCGCATACCCCGAGCCGAGCGGAGGGACTAGGGTTACAAAAAAGACAACATGCGGTGGGTCATTCTTGTAAAGAGAATGCCATTTATTAGAAGTTAGCCTGCCTTCTAGTGTGGGCTGGGATTGGATGCACCAGGCCAGTTCAGATCCCAACACCATCTGGTGTCATGGAGAACCAGAGGGTAGATGTGGGACTGATTAGGCTAGGTCTCAATCCCCTACTGAGCCATGTGTGAGCTGTATGTGGGTATGGACGAGCCATGCCGGGCTGAAACATCCAACAACAAGAACCAGAATGGGGTGAAAGCCAGCCAGGAAAAGCCACTATTCCTGCTAGGACAGGAGGTGAACTGGGTAGGGTTGGCTCAAGGACCCCTTGGCATGTGCAAAATCTGGCACTGGGAGGGGTTCTGATGGAGGAGCCTGGGCAACTCTGGCAGGACACAGTCCCTGCAGGTAAGCTCAAGAAGCATGATAGGAAACAGCCCAGAATAGGCCATGGAAAGTTTCCCACTGGCATACATTTGGCATGGGTCAGGAGCAGACCAGGCTGAATCAGTACATGTCATCCACTGGCAAATTCGAACACCAGAACAGAGTGTGGGTTGGGTCAGGCCGGGTTTGGTCACGACAAAACCAGTGCACAATATGGAATGCCAGGGCATGGTTGCCTGTACTGGATATGAGTGCAGCATCCAACCAGCACGCGTGAGAACCAGGAAGGAAGGGGCAGAACCGACAGGGGGATTAAGGGGCTGGTCCCCTCGCTGGACAGCTACTCCCACTGGAGAGCATGGGCTGGGATGGGGACAGACCAGACTAAGCAAGGCTACATCACCTGTGCGCTGCATGTGGACTAGACCAGGGAAAAGCCAGGCTGGGCTGATTATTCCTGCTGGTGCAAGCATAAATTACAGTGGGTGAGGGTTGTATGGGCATAGCCGCAGAAGCTGGCACTGGGGACTAATTCTGTCAAGTCAAATCACAGAACCACATAAAGAGTGCATAACCCGGGACAGAGAGACCTGGGAGGGAAAAAGTGGGTTCCCCCTTCTTGGGTCACTATTCCCGTGGGAGGGCATGAAAACTAGGACGGGGGCTGGGATGGCTAGACAGAGAGGCACTCAACAACACCCGTGAGGGCTGGATGGTTGAGTTGGTTAGATAGAACTAAGCTTTAATACCCATTGACAAGTACAAGAGCCAAATGGGATGGGGGACAGACTGGTCTTCTGCTACACATACTGGCAAACCAGGGTAGGGGGCGGGCTGGTGGGGGTTATTGTGGGTCGCCCCAACTAGGCTGCAGCTCCCACTGGTGGATGTAAGGGCCGAACCAGGCTGGACTGCAACACCCATTGGTTCCAGTGCAACTCGGGACTGAAAACAGAACCAACCCAGCAATTGAAACCACCAGCTGATGGGGTGATGGACTGTGCTGGGCCCTGTGCTTGCTAGAACATACAAGAATCTGGTCTGGGAATACCTCAAAGTTTCTTTGGAGATCTCCCCAGTCGAACTGCTGGACTCAGAACTCTAATCAAGAAAAGACAGAAGACAGAGCAGATCAATCATTCATCTCAGCTATATGTTGGCAGCAAAATATGGGGCAAACGGAGACTTATAATGGACCATATCAATCAGTGGACGACCTCATCGAGCGAAACTGGCAGCGATTCATAACTGGAGAACTATTAAAACCACTTGAGCAAGCATCTCAGAGCATGCCCCACATCCGGGACTTGGGGTGGGTGGGAAACCGGGTGGGGCTTCTCCCTCAATATCCCCCTTTACCTCAGATACATGATGGAAACAAAATGGACATAATAGTATTACCCACTTCCCTATCCCCCTGAACCTTTTTTTTTCTTTTTCTTTCTTTAACTGTAATTAACTATGTAAAGATTGTCAACAACAATACAATAAAATAGATTAAAAATAAAAAAAAAAAGAAGTTAGCCTGCCTCTTTTATAGTCTTCCTAGTTCCTCCCAGTATTTTCCCAATGCTTAAGCAACTCCTAAACTTTCCCAGGGCATCTTAAAAAAAGGGAAGCAGGGAAGAGTGAACTTGCTGTCAAGCCAGGGGCTAAATATATCAGGCCAAGATTGCCCATCCTGTTACCCCTTAGAAGCAAGCTAAGCTGTGGAGTTAACCCTTGGGAGACCGGGGCCTACACAAAGCCTTGGGACCCTGTGCCCAAGTGAGAGACCCAAAAGAATCTCCTAGCTTCAGATTGGCTTCAGTACAGCCATGTGGGGAGTGAGCCAACAGATGGAAGATGTTTGTCTCTGTCTCTAGTTCTCTGTCTCTGTAAATCTGTCTTTGCAATAAAAATAAATAAATTGTTGGGGTCCGTGCAGTGGATGTGAGGGACACAAAGGTGTAAAGAGTTTTGTTCCCTTGCAGGCAGGGCCGCAAGGAATATCCTGCTGCATGGCAGGCCTGGAGGATGGCTCTACAACCACCTGAATACAGTTCCACCTTCCTTTGTGTGGACACCAGACCACCCTGGGAAGAATTCTAATCCATTCAGGCATTGTTTGCTGCTGTGGAGTTGGCTTTTTACTCAATGTGAGCTTGGAGGTTAATGTCAATAATAATGTCTTGTAAAAGGGCCTTTTATTATTCATGCTGTCTTGGCTGTTCCCATTGAGTTTATGCTAATCATGGGACCTATATTTAGGGTTTCATTTGTTCCTTGATCTTTAGGTTCTCCTTTTCTTTGTGATACAAGATTGAGTTGTAGAATAAGAATTGTAGCAGGAACTTCTAGAGTTTTTAGGTGAAACAAATGGCAGAATTATCCTTGGAAACACCCACTTGACCATGACGTAAAAAGTTTGAGCCAGAGTTTGACTGCTTCTGTACAATTAAAGGGGACAGCTTTCTCACATTGTCCATTGTGACCATGAAATCATAGTGGTCCATTTCTTTGCTATTTACGCCTCATCCACACACCCTTCTCGAGCTCCGAACTCAGCTGGAGCTGGACTCCGGCAATAAATCATTCAAAAAAAAAAAAAAAAAAAGAAATAGTTGGAAAGTATTGTTACTGCAATCTCCTGGACAATACAGTAGAGATTTGTTATAATTTCCTTCTTAAATGCCTGGTAGAATTGACCAATTAGCCCATTTGAATCTAGTGTTTTCTTTAGGGTTTGTTTACTAATTGAGATTTAATTCAAATTACTTAATGGATATAAGCCTATTTAGGTTGTCTGCTTATTTTTGTGTCAGTTCTAACAGATTTTGTCTTTCAAGGATTTGGTCTATTTCAGCTAAGTCACTTAGTTTGTGGACATGAAGCTGTTTATAGTATTTCTTGGTTACCTTATATTTTTCAAAAAAGATAATATGCATTTTATATGAACAAGTATTTATTTGAGAGGAAGAGAAACAGATTGAGAGAAAGAGACAGAAAAAAAGATGAACTTTCCAGCCCGGCAGCGTGGCCTAGCACCTAACGTTCTCGCCTTGAAAGCGCCGGGATCCCATATGGGCACCAGTTCGTATCCCGGCAGCTCCACTTCCCATCCAGCTCCCTGCTGGTGGCCTGGGAAAGCAGTCGAGGACGGCCCAAGGCTTTGGGACTCTGCACCCATGTGGGAGACCCGGAAGAGGTTCCTGGTTCCCGGTTTTGGATCTGCGCAGTACTGACTGCTGTGGTCACTTGGGGAGTGAAGTTCCCGGTGTTGGATCTGGGCAGTACCGGCTGTTGCGGTTGTTGTGGTCACTTGGGGAGTGAATCATCAGATGGAAGATCTTCCTCTCTGTCTCTCCTCCTCTCTGTATATCTGCCTTTCCAATAAAAATAAATAAATCTTTTTTTTTTTTTTTTAAAAAAAGATGAACTTTCATTAGGTGATTCACTCCCCAGATGCCTGCAAGGGCCAGGGTGAAGCCACAAGGAGCCAGCATTCCATACAGGTTTTCCGCCCTGGTGACTGGAAGTCAGTAACTGAGCCATCACTGCTGCCTCCCAGGGGCTGCACAAACAGCAAGCAGGAGCCAGAAGCTAGCAATGAGTATTAAACTCAAGGGGTCCATTGTGGCATGGTGACTCACTGCCCTGATTGTCATTTCAACACCCATGGGGCTTATATGGGGCTTATAACATCTTTCATCTAAGATTTTACTAATTTATGTTTTTTCTCTTATTTTCTTAGTTTGGCTAAAGAATTTGTCACATTTCTTGATTTTTACAAAGACCCAGTTTCTGATTTTTTTTTAATTGATTTCATTTTTAATTTCATTGCTTTCTAATCTAAATTTGATTATTTTCTTTGGCTTATTTTAGATTTAGTTTATCTGACGTTCTGAGATGGATGCCTTATTGTCGATTTCATATTTTTCTTTTTTTCTATTATATACATTTAATTCTGTTAAATTTCTCCCTAAGTACTACATCTCCCACATCTTCGAAATCTAAATAAATTGCGTTTTCATTTTCATGGAGTTCAAAATACTTAAAACAAATTCTCTTGAGAAGACTTATTCTTAAGCCCTGTTTCATTTAGAAGTATGTGTGTTAAAGATTTTATGTCTTTATTTATTTGTTTGAAAGACAGAGTTACAAAGAGAGAAAGAGACAGAGAGGGAGATCTTCCGTTTATTGGTCCCAAATCGCTGCCATGCCAGTGTTGGGCCAGGTCTAAGCCAGAGCCCAGAACTTTATGTTAGTCTCCAACGTGGTCGCAAGAGCCCAAGCACCTCTGCTGCTCTCCCAGGCTAGTTAGCATGCAAGTGAATCACAAGTGGAACAGCCAGAACTCCAACCAGGACACGTATGGGAGGCCCACATTGCAGGAGGTGACTCAACACACTGCACCACAACTCCAGAAGTGTGTCATTTAATCCACAACTGTTTTGGGATTTTCCGGCCATTCTTTTTTTTTTTTTTTTTTTTTTTTTCAAAAATGAGAACATTGTATGATTTCTATTTAAATGTGTTAAGGTGTGGATTATAGATAGCCCAAAATGTGGTATATCTTAGTGAATATTCCATGTGTATTTCAGAAGAATATGTAAGTACTGTTGTTAAATGAAGCAATAATTAGGACCCAGTGTGGTAGCCTAGTGGCTAAAGTCCTCATCTTGCATGCACCAGGATCCCATATGGGCGTCGGTTCTAATCCCAGCAGCTCCACTTCCCATCCAGCTCCCTGCTTGTAGCCTGGGAAAGCAGTCAAGGACAGCCCAAAGCCTTGGGACCCCCTGAGCCCTGTGGGAGATCCAGAAGAAGCACCTGACTCCTGGCTTCGAATCGGTTCAGCTCTGGCCATTGTGGCCATTTGCGGAGTGAGCCAGCAGACAGAAGATCTTTCTCTGTCTCTCCTCTGAAAATCTGCCTTTTCAATAAAATGAAATCTTTAAAAAAAGTAAATAAAGTAATAAATAGACTTCAATTATAGGCAGTCAATGGGTAGTGCTATTGAGTTCAGCTCTGTGCTTGATGAATTTCTGTCCAAATCTGTGCATAAGTGACAAGTAAATGACTTTGAAAGTTATTAGTTATACTAGTAGCTTCATCAGTCTCTTCTTGTGGTTGTCTCAGCGTTGGCCTTATGTATTTTAACACACTGTTGTTACATTCATACACATTGAGGACTGTTATGTCTTCCTGGAGCATTGCTCTGTTATCAATATGTAACCCCCCTCTTGGCCCCTGCTAATGTCATTTGTTCTGAAGTTACTGTGTCTGAAATATAGCTACTCCAATTTTCTTCAGATTACTTAGTGTGATATATCTTTGCCTTTTTTTCCCTTTGAGAGATAAGGGATGGAGGAAGAAAGAGAAAAAATTCCCACCTGTTATTCACTCACTCAAATGCCTGCAAGAGCTGAGGTTGGGGCTGGGTCAGATGAAGGTAAAGAGCTAGGAACCCAGTCCAGGTCCCCCATTTGGGTGGCCCAACTTCTTGAGTCCTCACTTGTTGCCTGCAAAGACAGGCTTTTTTTTTTTTTTTTTTTAAGATTTATTTATTCCTGAAGGATAAAAACCATGCTGAAGGAATTACAATTCCAGACCTCAAGGCATACTACACAGCAGTGGTTATCAAAAACAGTCTGGTACTGGTACAGAAACAGAGAAGATCAGTGGAATAGAACAAAACACCAGAAGGGAGCCCACACATGTACAGTCAACTAATCTTTTACAAGAAAACTGAAAACAATCCAGGTAAAAATCCTGGTCTATTCAACAACTGCTGTTGGGACAACTGGATAGCAGTATGCAGAATTAAGAAGCAAGACCCACACCTGTTACAGTATACAAAAATCAGCTCTAACTGGATCAAGGAGCTAAATCTACACCCAGAAAACATGACACTATTAAAGGAAAACATAGGAAGCACTCTCCAAGATATAGGAACAGGCAAAGACTTCTTAGAAAAGACGCCAAAAGCAAAAATAATCAAAGCCAAAATGAACCAATGGGACTACACCTAACTAAAAAGTTTCTGTGCAATGAAAGAAACAATTAACAAAGTGAGGAAGCAACCAACAGAATGGGAGAAAATTTTGCACACTACACAAGTGATAGGGGACTAATATCCAGAATTTACAAAGAGTTTCAGAAACCCAGGGACATTAAAAAAAAACAACAGGGCCCGGCGGCGTGGCCTAGCGGCTAGCGGCTAACGTCCTCTCCTTGAATGCCCCGGGATCCCATATGGGCACCAGTTCGTATCCCAGCAGCTCCACTTTCCATCCAGCTCCCTGCTTGTGACCTGGGAAAGCAGTCGAGGATGACCCAAAGCTTTGGGACCCTGCACCTAAGTGGGAGACCTGGAAGAGGTTCCTGGCTCCTGGCTTCGGATTGGCACAGCACCGGCTGTTGTGCTCACTTGGGGAGTGAATCATCAGATGGAAGATCTTCCTCTCTGTCTTTCCTCCTCTCTGTATATCTGACTTTGTAATAAAATAAATACATCTTTTAAAAAAAGTGATTTAAATACCAAATCCTTAAAACAACAACAACAACAAAAACACTGTAACAAAATGGACAAAGGAAATGAACAGACATTTTTCAAAAGAAAGATTCAAATGGCTAACAGACATATGAAAAGATGCTCAGGCTCCCTAGCCATCAGAGAGATATAAATGAAAACCACGTTGAGGTACCACCTAACTCCAGTGAGACTGGCCTGCATTCAGAACAAGTAACAACACCTGCTGGCGTGGATGTGGGTAGAAAGGCACCCTCCTTCACTGCTGGTGGCAGTGCAGGCTAGTACAACCACTGTGGAAATCAGTATGGAGAATGCTTGGAAAATTGCAAATTAATTTGCCATATGGCCCAGCTATCCCACTCCTGGGAATATACCCAAAAGGAGTGAAATCTGCATATGAGAAGGGGATCTGTAACCCTATATTTGCAGCAGCACAATCTGCAATAGCAAAGACATGGAAACAAACCAGATGTGCCTCCAAAGCAGAGTGATTAAAGAAACTGTGGTACATCTACTCCATGGAATATTATTCAGCTATTAAGAAGAATGAAAGTATGCCATTTGCAACTAGGTGGTCCCAACTAGAGACCATTTTGCTCAGTGAAATGAATCAATCACAAAAGAACAAATACCATACGTTTTCTTTAATATAAGGAAACCATCATGGAAAATGTAACCAATAACCTGATCCATACTGTTTTGTTTTGTTTTGTTTTTTTTGGCTGTATCTCATGTGCTTTGATGTTTTTACTTCAGCTTCATTTATTCCAAATATTTTCTTTTCTCTTGTCGAATTCATCACTGGCTCATGGATTACACAGTGGCATCATTTTTCCCAAGAGACTTTTGTGTTTCCTTTTTGTCACCCAAGGGTTGGTTACTCAGTGGCTTTTTTTTTCACGGTGCTGTAATTTGTCATTGTCATTGTTGTAGTTGAGGCTGTTGTTCTAACTCATACCAGTTGTTGACCTTGCTTCATGGTTTCTCATTTATGGAAATGGATAGTGATGGAATACTGGGGTCCACCATATCCAGATGTGGGGGTACAATGCAACATGCATTCCTGCTTCCAAACAAAAGATGGACTCCCAATGAAACTGTTGGAAATGTGTAGACAATGGGATGCCAGACTGTCTGACAGTCTGTACCAGCAACGTCAGGGCACACTTAAATAAGAGACTGATGAAATTACGACTCCTTATGAAGGATTATACTATTGTAGCAACATGGAGGAAAACCTGTCAGGGGGTGGGAGTTTGGGGAGTAATCCCACATAAAATAAAATTTTAAAAAATGTATACTGTGAAAAAAACTATCTCTGGATTTCAAAAAGGTTTTGTACCCAAATAGACACCTTTTCATTATTTAAAAAAATATATTTGTTTATTTATATTGGAAAGGCAGATATACAGAGAGGAGGAGAGACAGAGAGGAAGATCTTCCATCCGATGGTTCACTGCCCCAGTGACTGCAATGGCTAGAGCTGAGCCAACCTGAAGCCAAGAGCCAGGAGCTTCTTCTGAGTCTCTCGTGTGGATACAGAGTCCCAAAGCTTTTGGCCTTCCTCGACTGCATTTCCAGGCCACAGGCAGGGACTGGATGTTAAGCAGGCACCCATATGGGATCCTGGCCTGTGTAAGGCAAGGACTTTAGCCACTATGCCATCATGCCAGGCCCCAAAGGTAGGCTTTCATAAGAGGCTGAAACTGGAGATGGAGCCTGGATTTCAATGCAGGCACCCCAGTAGGCCTGTGGGTACCCCAAGTAGCATCTTCCCTGCTCTACCAAACACCTGCCCCTAACCTAGAGGTGTCTTCACATTTACAGAGGATTTCCTGTAGACAATATGCGTTTGTGTCTTGTTTTATTATCTACCCTATTTTAATTGGCATATTTAGACTTTTTATTTCTAAATCACTTATTGATATAATTTAATTGACATATGCCATATTTTGCTACTTTTTCTATTGGTTTCCTTATTATTTATCCTGCTTTTTTCTGCATTTGTAGTTTTAATCAAATAATTTACACTTTACATGATGTTATCTCTCCCGTTTCTTAGCATTTCAACCATACTTTTTTGCATTTTTTGAGAGGTTGGCATGAAGTTTGAATTACACAGGTAAAGCTAATTCAAGGGCCCGGCACGGTAACCTAGTGGCTAAAGTCCTTACCTTGCATGTGCTGGGATCCCGTATGGGTGCCGGTTCTAATCCCGGCCACCCTACTTCCCATTCAGCTCACTGCTTGTGACCTGGGAAAGCCGTCGAGATGGCCCAAAGCCTTGGGACCCTGCACCCATGTGGGAGACCTGGAAAAGGCTCTGGAATCCTGACTTTGGATCAGCTCAGCTCTGGCTGTTGCAGACTGTTGTGGAGTGAATCAGTGGATGGAAGATCTTCCTCTCTGTCTCTCCTCCTCTCGTATATCTGACTTTCCAATAAAAATAAATAAATCTTTTTAAAAACAGCTGATTCAAGTCAACTTTTTTTATGCTGGTAATGCTTTTATCTATTTATTTTTATTTATTTTCATTTTATTTGGAAAGCAGAGAGATAGCAATCTTCCATCCACCCACTGGCTTACTCCTCAATTTTCTTTCCTTTTTTTTTTTTTTTTTTTTTTTTTTTTGCAGACAGAAAATTTTATTTGCCAAGGGACTAGGTAAGCAAGGAGGGGAGAGGGGAGGGAAGCACCTCCAGAGAGAAAGCTGGGAGATGGGGTGCCTCTCGAAAGAGGAGGGAGAGAGACCCCAGTCCTCAGTTCTTAAAGCAGCAGGACCACCCAGATTGTTATGGACTCCCAGCCTTGGCCTGGGCCAGTGCCAGCTGTTACAGGCAACTGGAGCGTGAGCCAGTGGACCAGAGCTTGCTTTCTTTCTCTGGCTCTCAAACCCATACATGTAATAATACAGAACTGAAACATTGTTGCCACATGTGGGTGGCAGGAACCAAAATACTTAAAACACCTGCTGCTGCTTGCCGTGCATGCCTGTGGGTAGCTGGACAGGAAGAAGGGTAGTCAGGCCATGAAATGGCACAATATGACCATTCCAAATGCAGCTTAACCTGCTGTGCCACAATATTTGACCCATCTATCATTGTTTTGAACAAACTGCTGTTTTTCAGAGTAATTCCATTTCAGTTTTGTTTGTGGTACTGTTTCTTCCAGAGGCCCCTGCTCCAGGGTTTCAGCTCCAGTAAGTTGTAATTTTGCTATCTACCCATCTGTCTCTAAGGGACTGCAGCTAAGCCAGTGATCTCTTTGCTGTGGCAGAGAATGGTTGGCTGTTTAGTTTCTTCAGCCTCTTCCTTGTTTGGTTGGAATAGCGACATCTAAGTTCGTTACATGTTAGACACCTTTCATCAATCCCCTGGCTAAAAATTCTGGGGATCTCTCAGACCTTTTGAGGGGATTCTTCAGGAGTGTGCAAGTCATTTCCCAGATCAGGAAGTGGGCTCTGTAATAGCCTGCTGCTTCTGGGGCTCTGCAGTTCTGCAGGGTTCCTGGGCGCTGGAACAAGCAGTTGATCTCTGGATCTTGAGAGGCAGTTTCATCAGCGCTCAGACCCAGGCAAGTCAGAAAACAGGTCCTCAGGCAGCCTCTGGGAAACCAGAAGGTTCGACAACTTTTTTTCTTTTCTTTTTGGTTTGTCTTATTTATTTGGGAAAAAAAAAAAAAAACAAAGAGGCAGAGAGAGAATCTTCCATTTCCCAATTCACTCCCCAAATGGCCACAATGGCCAGAGCTCGGCTAGTCCGAAGATAGGGCTGTCCAGGAGCTCCTTCTGGGTCTTGCACATGGGTTCAAGGGTCCCAAGCACTTGAGCCATCCTCTGCTGCTTTCCCAGGTCCATTAGCAAGGCCTTGGAGTGGAATGGTGCAACTGGGACTCAAACCAGCATGCCTATATGGGGTACCAGTGCTGCAGAAAGCAGTTTAACTGGCTGTACCACAGCACTGGCCTGGGGACATATTTTCAAATCTGTGTCATGGAGAAATTTCAAGTGGGACATTTCCTCGTGACACCTCCTAACTGTGGTGGCTTGGGGAAAGGGCTTCCATGTGTGAAATGAAATGGTATTTTTTTTTACCCATTTTTGTGTAGCCAGGCTTGACTTTGAACTTACCTGGGATATTGCAGCTTGTTGGCTGCTTCCTGGAGTTCTCACATAAAGGATTTAAGCCAGAATACTGTTGTTCAGTCAGTGCCTGTGGTGGGACATACTCTGGGGCTTCCTCTTCTGTCATCTTGTCCTCTCAGGATGAGTTTTGGTTTTTCTGTTGCATTCAGAGAGTACTGTACCTGAGGGAGCCTTCACCTGGGACCTGGGGAATGAGTCCCTTGCAGCGAAACAGGTTCACACCCTCCCTGGGAGTCCTGTGGACATGCTAGTGTAAGCATGCGCAGTGTGAAGATGACTTTTCTGGATGTTTCAGATTTGTCTTCCCTGGGGGTGGTTAACCCTGCCCTCCATATGCTGTCAAGACTCCTGCTGCCACTACTGGGTGTTCTAGAAGTGAAATATGTTGCAATCCTACTCTGTTCTTGCTTGATCTGCAGATGCAAAAAAGATCCAAGTCATGTGAAGAAAAATCTCACTCAAATGAAAAAAGGGCTGCTGTCCCTCAGTCAATCATGTTTTTAGACCCAGAATTCCTTGAATGCAAAAGCAGTCCAGATCCCCTCAAGGAAGAACCCTAATAACTACTGAAAAATTACACTAATATCCCATCTCCCAGCGTTGAGTAGGTTCACCGTGCATGAGGAGAAAGGAAACAAATCAGACTTTTTGGAAGCTTCTGGATTCTGGCTCTGAACAGACTTTGATTCCAAGAGATCTGACACATCGTGGGGAGAAGAGGGGCTTAGCAGGGTCAAATGATCAATGGAGCTGGAGTCCAGTGGGTCCCCAAACCATCCTGGGTTTATTTCTGCAGTTACAGGATGAGTCATTGAAACAGACATTCACAGCAGCTAGCAGAATCCCACACTGGAACCAGACGTGTGGAGTGAGTAAATCAGTTAGTTCAGAACATCCAAAGTGACAGTGTCAGCTCCCATTTTGCTTTCTTTGTCCTCTTTGTTGATGTGTCTGAGGGTTGTTGTTTTTGAAGGTTGGGAACACATCAAAATGATGTTTATTGCATGTGATATAGCAGTTGTAGGAGTTCTGTAGCAAAAGGGTCTTTAGTCAACTGAATTGTTACAAGTGGCTGCTCAGTTTTCTTAGTTATTTCTCCTCTACATTAGAAATTTTCCAGTATTTTTTTATATCCATAGTTAGTTTGAAAATTATGTTTTTATATACTTTACTGACACTAGGAACTTCCCCTAAACCCCACACTTATTAATATTTTTATTACAAATGTCCAAAGTTCACATTATTTAAATACTTACCCCGGGTCTGGCACGGTAGCCTATTAGCTAAAGTCCTCACCTTATATGTGCCGGGATCCCATATGAAAACCAACTCTAATCCGGTTGCTCCACTTCCCTTCCAGCTCCCTGCTTGTGGCCTGGGAAAGCAGTCAAGGATGGCCCAAAGCCTTGGGACCCTGTACCCATGTGGGAGACCCAGAAGAAGCTCTTGGCTCCTGACTTTAGAATGGCTTAGCTCTGGCTGTTGAGGAGTAAATCAGTGGACAGAAAACCTTCCTCTCTGGATCTCCTTCTCTCTATAAATTTCTTTCCAATAAAAATTAATCTTTTTTTAGAAGAGTGGCAACTTGTTGCACCGCAATGCCAACCCCTCATTTATAATGTTTATCATTTGAGTCTTCTCTACCTTTTGAAAATTATCTGAGTTATTCTAACTGATTTTTCCCTATTTGTCTCTTCTCTGTTTTATTTCTGCCCTAATCTTTATTATTTCCCTCTAACTTTCTTGTGTTCTTTTCCATTTCTTTGAAGGATAAAATTGTCTTGTTGAATGGGGATTTTTTTTTTTCATTTTTTAAGACGGCTACTGCCATTACCTTCACTTTTAATGCTGCTCTGAAGCATCCCATAAGTGCTGGTATGTTGTATTTTCATTTTTTAAAAATTTATTTTCTTTATTTTTAAATTTTTTATTATTTTTATTTTTTTAACTGATAAAATTTCTTATTTCACTCTTTTACATTTTTTACACTTTTCCTGATTATTCCATGTGAAGTGAAACTAGAACTGTTTAATAGACAAACACAAATCTAGTACATCAATAATTGGGGAGTTTTCTTTTTTTCTTTTTGCTATACTATTTTCACAACCACAGGTGTGCTTGCTAGGCAATATAACCATCACAAAAGCAAACATTAGGCAGAATACTGGTAAGGAAAAAAAACAAAGCAAGAAAGAGCTACCAGATATACAGACAGGCTTGGTTCCACATTCACTACTGCATTTTCAAGCACCAAAGTATTAACTGCACATTTTTGTTCAGCTGGAAAGCATTTTTTTTTTTTTTTTTTTGGTTTTAAATCAGTGCATGAGTTTCTTTTCTGACTCCAGCAGATGGACACACAGATGGACCTAGAGCTATGTGGAATGTCACGGGTGGACGGGGGGTGCTGTGAGACTGCAGAGCTCCCCAGTGCGGAGTCCACGCAACTTCCCTGCACTACCAAGAGGGTCTTTGTTCAAACCCGTCTGAGGACCGAGTCAGAGGTGCAGCCAGGCACTACCAAACATTATCAGAGCTGGCTGCGATTTGGGGAGAAGTCATGAACACTGAAAAATACTCGACATGACTGACAAATGGAATCATGCTGGGAATGGAGGAAGACAGGGCTGTGGTGCCGGAAGCTCCTCAGAGCAAGGCTTGGCTCACCATCACCTCTCACCCTCTGCTCATCTGGGATTAAAAAGTGAACAAAAATGAAAAACTAGAACTCAGAAAGAAAAGAATGTAAAAGGAAGCAGAAGGACGGAAGTTAAAGAGGGAGAATACCAAGGTCAGAAGTCAAGAGAAGTAGGGGAAGAGTGTTTCGATTTCAACATTTAAGTGAGCCCCCAACCGGGAAGACCCCACAGACTGAAGCCTCTTCCAGGGAAAGGCTATCTCTACAGAACAGCATTCCTAATAGTATCATCCAGGAAACAGGTAAGGCCATCCATAGGATACATGGCTTCTTTTTTTTTCTTCTTATTTAGCTAAGTGGTTACAAGGAAAACAGATTCCACCATTTTCTAAGTGACAAATTGGTAACATATTGCTGTAGAAAAATGGGTTTAGTCATAGGAGTACTGGACCCTCTGCAATGTCACAACCCAGTTATAAATAGACCTGAATTATGCATAACTTTTTGGAGAGTTGAGTCTGATACAAAATGGTCACAAACACAATTCCATTGTAAAGTTGTACAGAAAGTTATAGAAATTTATTGTGATGCCAGAACTTGGCTGGAGACACCCACCATTTGGCATTCAAATTCGATGGTAATTCACAGTAATTCTGCCTGTTCAGGGTTTATAGACACTTGACTGGTTTGGTCTCAAAAGTTCATGACCACAAATGTCTACAGTGTCATCCTCTGAGGAAACTCAAAGCCTGGAATTGGAATTCTTGGTGGCAAATAACTGGGTTTTTTTTTTTATTATTTTTAAAGATTTATTTTTTATTTGTATTACAAAGTCAGATATACAGAGAGGAGGAGAGACAGAGGAAGATCTTCCGTCCGATGATTCACTTCCCAAGTGAGCCGCAATGGCCAGTGCTGTGCCGATCCAAAGCCAGGATCCAGGAACCTCCTCCGGGTCTCCCACGTGGGTGGAGTGTCCCAATGCATTGGGCCGTCCTCAACTGCTTTCCCAGGCCACAAGCAGGGAGCTGGATGGGAAGTGGAGCTGCCAGGATTAGAACCGGCGCCTATATGGGATCCCGGCGCGTTCAAGGAGAGGACTTTAGGCGCTAGGCCACGCCGCCAGGCCCTGTTTTCTTTATTGGAAAGGCAGAGAGAGGGGGAGTGAATATCTTCCATCTACTGATTCACTTCCCATTGGTGGCAACAGGGCTGGGCCAGATCAGCAGCCAAGAATTTCTGAGTCTCCCACGTGAGTGCAGCCGTCCAAGGCCTTGGGCTATCCTCCGTTGCTTTCCCAGGCACATTAGCAGAGAGCTGTATCAGAAGTGAAGGATCCAGGAGTCTAATTGGTGCCCATACGGTATTTCTGCGCTGCAGGTGGAGCTTAACTCACTATGTCACAGCACTGATCATATGTTTTTACTTTATTAGTTGAGATATTTTCCAATTTTATTTATGCTCTCCTTTTTGGTTTTCAAGAGTATATTGTTTAATTTCCATATTTCATAAATTTCCAATTTTCCTTTGTCTATTGATCTCCAGTTTCATTCCTCATAGTATTTCTTAAAATTTTTAAAGACTTGCTTTGTAACCTAACCTGTGTTTTAACCTGGAAAATGCTGGATGTGTACCTGGGTAACTGTTAGATCCAACCGACCTGTCATGTTCTTTCAGTTTGCTGTCTCCTTGGTGACCACCGGCTGGCTCCTGTGTTATTGATAATGGGGGACTGAAATCTCCTATTGTGTTACTATTTCTTCTTTTAGTTTTGTGTGGGGCTCATTTATCTGTGTTCTGCTGTTAGGTGCCAAGGTATTTATCATTACTGTATCTTCCTGATAATTTGAAACTTTTATCATTTTATAAACTCTGTCTCATAACATTTCTGGTTTAAAATATATTATTTTAAAAAAAGATTTTTTGTTTGAAAAGCAGAGAGAGGGAGAGACACATCTTCCATCTACTGGTTCACTCTCAAATGGTCACAATGGCTGGAACAGAATCCATCTGAAACCAGGAGTTTCTTCCAGGTCTCCTATGTTGAGACAGGGGCTCAAAGACTTGGGCCATCCTCTGCTGGTTTCCCAGGTCATAAGCAGGAAACTGGATCAAAAGTTGAGCAGCCGAGACATGAAATCAGCATATGGGATTCAGGCACAACAGAGGCTTAACCTACAACACCATGTAGCCAACCCCCAAATACACATTTCCTGATATAAGTATGGTCACTCCTGCTTTGATTCAGTGTTGTACATTTTATGGGTTTAGACAAATATATCATGAATGGATCTATCAGGCTATCACACACAGTATTTTTGCTGCCCAAAAGTCTGTTTTCCATCTATTCAGCTTTCCCTCCACCAAACCACTCTCAACTGCTGAGCCTTCTATCTCCAGTTTAGCTTTTTTCAGAATGCCATGTGGTTGGAAACACACAATACATAGCATTTTGTCACTGGCTTCCTATACTTAGTAATACGCATTTAAGTTTCCCCATGTCTTCTCATGGTGAGAAAACTCATATCTTAACACTGAATAATATTCCATTGAGTGAATATATGCTGATGTATCCATTCACCTACTGAAAGACATCTTGGTTGCTTCAGTTCTGGAAAACATTAAGGCTGCTATAATACCAATGTACTGGTTTTCATAGAAACCAGTGGGTTTTCATAGAAACCAGTGTACATCTGTGGCTGCTGGATTGTAAGCAGAATGTTCTCTTTTTTTGAAGGTTCATGAATATTTTAATAACATTTTCTAATATTGAGACATCCACTGATTTTTTTTTTTTTTTTTAGTATTTGTTCACTGCTAACAATGAAAACGATGCAAGCATGCCTTTATCATTTCTTTTATAACCGTAGTGAATCGGGGACTCAGGACACAGTTACCGCATCAAATGTTAGTCTTCAGACAGCAGCATCTCCCCGAGGCTGGCCTCCAGGCACTCGGATTCCACCAGCTTCTGAGGTGTTCTATATTTAAGGGGTGTAGGCACTGCCGTTATCTTCAGCTTTTTCCTAAACTCATTATTGGGATCTTTCCAATAAGGTCTGTCTCCCACTTGGCAGTAGATGAACACACATCCTTTCCTACTGTGCTTCAGCACCTCCTGCACGACTGGCTCAGCCTTCACACACTCGGGACACCAGCTGTTCCCTTCGGCGTCCTTAGACCCAGGAAAGGTCTTGTCCTTGTGCTCCTCCACGGCCGGGTTGAACTCCTCGAAGCCAGAAACGCGCACGACCTGGCAGTCGGCCACCAGGCGAGCACAGGGCCAGACGGGGCTCAAGTGGCCGGGGCGCGGCCCTCCAGGCAGCAGGTTTTTTAGTAACTAACTGCCAAACTATTTTCCAAAGTGGCTGCATGATGTTGCGTTCCCACCTGTTGGGCGTGGCACTGTGATGCATGCTAAGCCTCTGCTTGTGATGCCAGCATCCCTTATGAGCCTCAGTTCAAGTCCCTGTCGCTTTACTTCTGACGCAGCTCCGGGCTCCTGGCTTTGGCCTGTCTGGCCCAGCTGTTGAGGTCATTTGGGGGAGTGAACCAACGGATGGAGATGTCTCATTCTCTGTCTCTCCCTCTCTCTCTTCATACCTCTGCCTTTTGAATAAGTAAAATAATAATGAAAAATACAGTACACTGACACGCTTTTAAATGATTCATGTCGGAAAAAGTATCAACTGTGAGAACCTCGCCAAGCTCCCAGAGCTTAAACTCACCCTCCCACTCTCCAAATGACCAGGCTCCCTGAAGCCCTTAACGCTGAGACTCATCCACACCTGGCTTCCAGAAAGTTCATCCATCAGAGTTCACGGGTTCCTGCACGGGCACTCGTTCCCTTGGAGGCTTGGGCGCCAGCGTGCTGTGACTCGGTCAACACCGGTCTCTCCCCCGTTTGAGGCAGTGTTACATCCGCCCTGTGGCCTGACTCCTTGTATGTAGCCGAGAAGAGCTGCTGATCTTTCAGTCTGTTCAGCTTTCATTTGTTAGGACAGAGTGATGTCGTCCAAGCTCCTTATGTGCAAACCAGAAACCAGAACTCTTAATGTGTCCAGCCACACTATGGCGTTGTGAATTTTATTTACATTTTAAAATAATTACTGCTGGGGAACAAGTTATCTGTGGGTCTTGTAGGTATTCTGTCCCTCTTTCTTTCTTTCATGTTTATTATTTTTGTACATTGATGTGCTTTCATTCTTGTCTCATTTTCTTCTGCACACCTTCTATAGGTACTTCCTATAGTATTTTCTCTGTAGCGGCCATGAAGCTTACAAAAACCATTTCTGTAAAAAAAATTTATTTCAGGACCGGTGCTGTTGTGTAGTGGGCTAAGTTGCTGCCTGCCACCCTGGCATCCCATATAGGCACCAGTTTGCATCCTGGCTGCTCCACTTCTAATCCAGGCCCCTGCTAATGCATCTGGGAGAGCACAAGATTGCTAAGCACGCTTCACCCATCTGGGAGATGCCGGTGAAGCTCCTGGCTACTCGCTTTGGTGTGGTCCAGCATGGCCATGCAGGGAGTGAGCTAGCAGATGGAAGATCTCTCTCTTTCTCTTCCTCCTTCTTCTTTCCTCTCCGTCTCACTTCTAGAATCTAACATAATTAAGTAATTTGCAACCAAGAGTGTGGCTGCCCTTACCTGTCTGCACATTTACCTTTACCAGAAAGAATGCCCTGTAGCACCTGTGTCGCTCTGTGACGGCCTTGTTCTATCCTGATGGGTGACTTCGGCAGTTTGTCATAAGGCAGATCTAGGAGTGATGAACTCTTCCAGCTTTTAATAACCTCAAAGCCTTTATTTCTTTCATTTTTGAAAGACAGTTTCATATCCTTATCAGACAGCTTTCTCTTTCTTTCAGCCCTTCAAATTTATCAACACACTGTCTTCTGGCTTATGATTTCTGGTTTTATGGAAGCACCCGTATGTGTGATGGCTGACTTTACCCCGTCTGCTTTGAAGATTCACTCTTTAGATTTGACTGCCGACTGCTCGATTGTCATGCTTGTTGCCAAGGTTACTGCTTCATCTTAACTGTCATTCTCTGAGCTTTTCAGATTTGGATATTCGTTTCCTTCATCAAACATGGGGCGCTCTCAGCCCCTTCCCCGTCTCCTCCCCAGCCCCCCAGTGCACACATTGCTCCATTTGATTTGGTGCCCCAAAATCCCTTAGGATGTCTTCACTTCTCTTCATACTTTTTTCTTTCTGTTCTTCTAGTTTGATAATTTTTAAATCAGTTCTCTTTTTCTCTTTGACTTTATGGCTTCGTTTACTTGGTCAAATCTGTTGAAATCCACTAGCAAAATGTTCACTTCAGTTATCGCATTCTTCAATTGCATGTTCAGTAGCTTCTGTTGATGTTCTTGACTCGTGCATCCCACTTTTGTGGCTTAATATGCTGACCTCATTAAGGAGAGATCTTTAATAATCAGCCCAGTCAAATTCTAAGGGTTCCAAATCCTTTCTTGCTGGGCACATGACTTGCAGCATTAGCTTGTACTTGCCCAGGAAGTAGGTATCCAAGTTTCTTTTTCAGGCATTCATGGTCTCTTGCTCCCTCTGGTGTCTGCCTGCAGGATTGCAGGTACCCTGGTACCACTGCAGCAAGCGTCCTGGTCCCATAGGGCTCAATGGTCCCTAGCCATTCAAGTTAGGCTAGCTGTTCCTCAGCATCTCACACCCTTTTCTTCCTGCTTCCTCCACAGGAACAAACTGCCAGTTGGGAATCTTCTCCCAGTGCTGCCCACTTCTAGGGCACCGCAAGCCCTAGCTTTGCTGCCAGTGTCTCCCAGGCATCCCAACTACCCCAATTCTAGGGGCAAGGAAGGAACCAGCTCCTCAGACAGCCTTTGAAAAGACAGAATGTTATACACATCCTATCCCTCTTTGCGGTGCAGAACCTGTGACCTCAGCCAGAGAGGGGTGGGTTCGCTTGGACAAGAGGCAGTTGTGTGTGAAGTGAAGCAACTCTTCTTACCTGTTTCACTGCCTGTGTGCCTGGGGTTCTTAAACTCCCAATATGCTCCCAGGGGCAGGTGATGTTCCTAGGGTCCTGTCTCCAGGGGCAAGCGGGTGAGGGTTCTTATTCTGTCATTGCGCTGATATCACTGCCTCATCTTTTTAATGTGATATTTCATATCCTCTAAGATATTGATTTCAGGAAACTTCATATCAGAGTTGTTGAGATCAAGAACAGAAACGTGTAGCAATGGTAAGACATCACACACAGCAAGATGCACCACAGCACTATTGCGGTCATTCAAGGGGAGGGAGGAAGCAGGCAGAGATGGGAGAGGAAGCCAATGATCAGCCAAGAGGTGACTCCCCCTAGATGCCCCCAGCCTCTATAAGGGACTAGAAAATGCCAAAATACTTGGTGTGATGAAACTACTTAAAGAATCTGATAAGAGAGCAGCAAGTTCTGTAACAAGGGTAATGGTAACAAAACAGAGACTCATACAGATCCTAGGAATGTCAGACAAATGAGTACCATCAGCTTGTAAGCCCCAGGAGGGTCCAGCACTGTCCAGAGGGTTTGGACTTTGCATCTTTGTGGAACTGGCAAGGTTCTGAGGCCACCAAACAGAGCTCTCTGTGGATTGAGAGGATCCCAGCTGGGGCCTGGTTTACATAAACAGCACAGTCCCCAATACCTGGCTGCATTTGTTAATCTTCCATGCTGCCTCAACAGCAAGCATGACCACATCATCCACCAACTTCAAAACCTTACCACCCACAGCCCCAAACTTCCTGTCACAACTTTGTTTCTTGCACAATCCAGGTCCTACCTTGCTAGCCTCCTCTCCTCCCACAGGACACCATAACCATGTCCAATATTTCCTTGCTTCCTGAAAATTCTTCCTCATTTATGCAGAATGTCCTACTTTTCTTCACTTACTATGCATTTACTCTTTCCTCCAGACAAAACTCAATATTCATCCCACCCCAACATCTCAAATAAGTGAACTAACCAGGAGACAAAAGCATGGACTAATTCAGAAGTCCTCGTCTATGAACTGGGTTGGGAAAGGACAGATGAGATTGCTCACGGGTTCCTGTCCCAAGGCCAGAGCAGGTGCCCGGAGCACTGGCTTTCAGCCTGACAGCAATTCAAGGTCTACAAGGATCTTCACACCAAGTCTGACAGTGGACATAATGGAATCAGACACATCTTCATGTATATCTTGGCTATGCCAATAGGTCATGTCATTTACCCTTGCTTTTTTAACTCTTGAAAACGGGAACACCTCAAAGCATAGGGATGACACAACTGCCAACAGCTGGCCCTTAGTAGGTACTCCATACATGGTGATTTTTACACTTAGCTGTGTGCCAGTTTACAGGTGCAACTTCAGGGCAATGTATGCCTAAAATACTGTGTGTCCATGTTCTCAAGGAGCAAGAACATATGTGAAGAGCACAAAGTACCCTACAGGAGAATCCAACCTAAGAGAATCATTTGCAAAGTCTTCCTTCGTAGTCAGAGAAAACAGAGGTTTTGGATTTGGGCACAGCAGGTTCAGTTCCTGGCTGTGCCAGTCACCTCCTTCCAACCAGCCTGGTTCCCTGTTAGTTAGGTCACAGGCATCCAGGATTGTGGTAAGAATTCATTAAGATGATGAAATGTAAAGCTCACATAAAGGCATATCCCTTCCCCAGGCAAGAGGCAGGATCCCCATCTGACATGTCTGACAGTGCCTGAGTCACACTCGGCCGACTACCTACAAATGAAGCTCAGGCTCCAGTCTGATGACAGAGGTAGAGTTGGGTCTTAAGTATTCGATAAGAGAAAAATAAGTGGGCACTGAACTTCCATGCAGAACATTCTAACCCACCATGCACAGGGGACGGGAAGCCAGGCCTGATGTCTAATGGCTCCCAGCTCCAGGCCAGACTCCCGAGTACCTCCTCCTTCTGAAGCCACCCAGAGAATGAAATGACAAAGGCACCAGCTGGGAGTCCCGGGCAGCACAGGTGTGAGCCCTGGCTCCATCACACACCTGCTGGAAGATGCCACAAGCAACTCTGTCTTCTTATGAGAATAGAGGACACCAGACAGGTAAAGGATAGAGGATGCAGAATCAGTGTGTAGAACCAATAGCACGTGGTGCATACTTGATCAATGCTGGTTCCTTTCTTTGTCCCCTTCTTCTCAGAGGCGCCAGTTTCTTGGCTTTCAAAGCAGCCATCCAGCTGTCTGAGACTTCAACTCCCTTCCAGAATGAATGCGCTGGAACCATCTCCCCAGCTACCCATTTCCCCAAATAAGTACACGGGTCCTCTTCATTGAAAGATTTTACTACTAATCACTCTGAGGACACAGAAGCAGGTTGGGGAAGGATAATGGGTAACATACATGGGGATAAGAAGGCAGTATGTGGCGGTTCCTGGGCCACAGCTCCCTGAGGGCTTCCCTCACATTCCTAAGGCAGGACCGCAAACCTTTCCTCCTGACCAAGGAGATCCCTTCCCCTGGGAAGGCTGCTCCTCCCAGCTCAGAACTCTGGAAGCAACACTGGGGACCCCAGGCGGGAGCTAGCAGGCCACTATGGTGCACGCTAGACAGTTCATAGACAAGTGACCCCCATCTCACAGGTCTGTCCTCGGTGGCAGGGGAGCTGCTGCCCTGACAACATGAGCCTGATCCGAGATTGCCCTATTTCTCGCCCACTTGCAGAGTGGAAACCAACACTGGGACCCCTGACTCTACAGAGCAAGAAACTACCTGTAAAGAGGGCAAGGGTTCTGATTTCAGAGCCCCCTCTGAACACCTTCCCAGAGACCCTGGCTTCAGAGACAGGACAGCATCCACCAAGGTAGGATGAAGGGCTCGAGGTCAAGTGGCAGCAGCAAATCCTAAAGATCTACTTCCTCCACTAGGCTGGGGTCTCTCACTCTCCTTCCCTGTCTCATCGGGGACCCCTCCTTCAGCTGGAATCCTTCCCAGCCTGTTCATCCCCATGTGTCTTCTGGTGGCGGATGAGGTTTGAGCTTCGGGAGAAATGCTTGCCACACACGGTGCACCGGTAGGGCTTCTCCCCTCGGTGGGTCCTCTGGTGTGCCCCAAAGTTGGAGATGTCACTGAAGGTCCGCCCACACTCGGTGCACTCATAAGGCCTCTCGCCCGTGTGCGTGCGATGGTGCACGCCAAAGCTGGAGCTGTTGCTGAAGCTCTTGCCACACTCGCAGCAGATGTAGGGCGCAGGCTCCAGGTGGGTCCGTCGGTGCACGGCTAGTGTGGCGCTCTGGCTGAAGCTCTTGCCGCACATGTCACAGCGGTAGGGCCGCTTGCCCAGGTGGTCTTGCTGGTGTGTGGTGAGGTCTGAACGCCGTCGAAAGCTCTCCTGACACTTGGAGCATTTGTAGTGCTTCTCTTCCAGGTGTATCCGCTCATGCCGGATGCGGTTGGAGCTCCTGGAGAAGCTCTTGCCGCATTCAGAACACTTGTAAGGCTTCTCGCCTGTGTGGATCCGCAGGTGCATCCTTAGGTTGGAGGTGTTGTTGAAGGTTTTGCCACACTGGGTGCAGATAAACGGCTTCTCGTTGACCTCGGGCCTTGGATGAGCAATGCCCCCTGGCTCCCCAGCTGGGGCAGGAGCTTTCTGCCACTGCGTTTGGGGATGGGTTCCTTGTAGCCCCTCTGGTAGGCTCTCCTCCCCAGGTGGGATCCGAGACCCCTCTGAGTCATCCACTCGCCAAGGCTTCCCCCCTTCCCCTTCATCAGGTAGCGGTGCTTCCAGACTGTGCTCCTTCTCACTGCCCATCTCTGAACCCTGAGAATGAACACAAATGGCCAACACCTTTATTCCTGGGGTCAGGCCAGACCACGGGGAAGCTCTTGCTCTAGCTGAAGGAGTGGACACTTCCCCTGGGAACCACCCCGCAGGAATTGCCTCAGTTAACTGGAGTAACTGGCTTGAATACCCTCTATTTGGTAACTTCCAAGTGATGAATTTTCACAGATATTGCAAGCTACCCAACAGCCAAAAAAAAGGCACTAGCTTGGTCTAGCACCAATGGATAACATCTGTGGAATGTGAGTGATGTCACTTCCTGACACCACTAAACAATGACAGCATATACTCTCAGTTGTGTCCAAATACAGGAGCTTCCATTTGGGCACAAGTTCAATTGTTGGGCCCAACTGTAAGGTAACTAAAAGGCCTCTGAACTTTAATCTTGCTTTAGAAAATGTTCCTTAAAGGCATCCACATGTTAGCCTCCAGAAGCGCTCATCCTTGAGGCTCTTGGGGTACACAAAGTCCAGCTGTGAGTCTTCTGCAGACCCACCACAGCTGGCAACTAAAGGGTTAACACTTGGCCCTTCCAAGACTGCTGTAGAACCTGGGTCTGATGGATCAGTGCCCACTCCCACCATACTCTCAAACGCCACAAAAAGCCAGCCCCCCCCCATACACCACATCCACACACACACTAGCCATACACATTCCACAAATCCATTCAGCCACACTTTCATGCAACACAGTCATAAACACCACACACAGCCACACACAGGTCCTCCCTGCCACTCTTACAACATATGGCATCCACAGTCCTCCCATGCATATAACCACATACAACACAAGGCTACACACATACATAGTCACATACATAGCTATACAAGTCCACACCACACACAGCCCATTTGTTACACAGGCACTACACACAAAGACACACACAGGCACAAACCACACTGCCTCTTTCCCACCACCTACACACAGCTAGACACACACACTGCCCAGAGAGGCCCTGCTTTTGCAGACATCAGCAAATGCTTGCAAAGCTGCAGACTCCTTTGGGTCCCCAGAGCCAAGGGCAGGAAATGAGGAAAGAAAAAAATGGTTGTGATGGGAGAGCTGGCTTTCCTCTGGGTCTGGACAAAACCATGCCACTTCAAAAGGCAGAGCGGGCTGCTGTGCCAGTGAGATGCCATCCTGGGTGACACAAACAAGAGACAGGGGCTATGACCAGTGACCACGGAAGGAGAAAGAGTTCTAATTCCTTCAATCCAGCAAGGATCACTTAGGGCTGGATCCCAATACTGACTTCCACTCCCTTTGTGACGTCTGCAGACCAGGCCCCTCGGGGCTGTAGCTCTCATCACCACATTTCGTATTAGAAAAAACACTCAAGAGAGTGGGACATGCAAAGTGCTGGTCACTCAGCAAACAGCAGCTGCAACAACTGCCCTAGCCCTGTGAAGAACAGTGGGATGAAAGAGAGGTCCTTAAGGGCCTCTAAATGATATTGTTAGGAAAGCCAAAAAAAGAAAAAAAAAAACCCTCTATTTTTAAGAGTAGTATACAATTATATGGACTCTACCACGTAAAATGTGGTAGAAGCCCAACTCTTGTAAGGAGAAGAAGTCAACAAACTCACGCCACTGAGGGCCCAGGAATAACTTTTTGGGGCTACAGGACCTCCACTGGACCCACTCAACTCTGCCATTGTACCATGAAAGTAACCAAGGATGAGACATAAAAGAATGAGTGTGCCTGTGTTCTAATAAAACTTTATTCACTTCATTGAACAACAGGAGGTCTGGGCCTAGCCCTGGATGCTGCAGCCAGCCAGCCATGTTGGAAGTGAATCAGCAGATGAAAAGTCGCTCTCCATGCTGGCCCCAGTAAATAAATCTTTATGAAAAATAAAAGGGGGGAGTCATGGTGCAGCAGGCTACACTTGTGCTGGCATACACAAATGCCAGTTCGAATCCCAGCTGCTTCACTTTTGATCCAGCTTTCCCCCAGTGACCTGAAGAAGCAGCAGAGGATGGCCCAAATACTCGGACTCCTGCCACCTACATGGGAGACCAGGGTAGAAATGGTGGCTCCTGGTTCCAAGCAGGCCCAGTCCTGGCCATTGCAGCCATTTAGAGCAGGAAATAACAGATGAAAAGATCTCTGTCTCACCCTCTCTCTGTAACTCTGCTTTTCAAATAAACAACTCAATCTGTGGGGGTACGGAATGAGGCTTCCTTGATTTTAAAAAAGATTTAAGAGTTACAACCCACCCCCACCATTCTCAGGCTCCTGCCCACAGCATTGGACATTCCACGCCTACTGTTTACCATCTGCTGTCCCCTGCTAAAACCTGAAGTCAAGGAGGACCAAGATCTTTGTCTTATTTCTCAATGTGACCCAAACTCCTGGAACAGTGGAAACCCTACATAGCAGATTCCTGGTAAATATTTGCTGAGCGAGGTAAGTAAACTAACGTCAGTGCCGACTCCAGACCCCTGAGTGTATCCTACTTCATCTACAGCCGACTCCTGATGCCTGCCCACCTTCTCCTTCTGGCTCCCATGGAATCTTGTGTTTGCTTGCCAACGTACATGTCTGCTTCCACCAACAGCTTCTAAGCCACTTGGGAACAAGGATTGGGGCCTGCAGTAATCTCCCTTCTGAGCCACACGCTGGATGCTCAAGTAACTTGAGTGAATGCGGGGATACATATGGCTTTACCTCACTCCTGCCCCCTCCCAGCACCACCTAGGGTTTCAGTACCTTCTATGCACAATGGGCTAGGCTGGCTCCACTCACCTCCAAAACGGCTATTCTGAGGAGCTATAATTTGCCGAGGTCTGGTCCCACCCAGGGATGAATGCTGGGTCAATGTAAGGGCAAAAAGATTGAGGGCTGTATTGAGCACACTCAAACAGCTAATGATAGAGCACAGTGAAATGGGCCAGGACCCCAGGAACTGCCACCCCATGCAGAAGGCTAGGTTCCTGGGGACAGAGAAAGGTCCCGTGCCTTGGCCACTACTGCGCCTGCACGTCACTGCCTACCACTGCCCTGGCACATCATACAGGAAGCCAACAATAAGCTACATTTTAAAAGCTCAGACCCAGTGCTAAAACCTGACTCTGCACTGCCTGTGGACCACCTCTCTCATCATTTTTATGATTATCATCCTTAGTTTATAGATGAGGCAATTGAGGTTCCGTGAAATCAGCTAACCTGTCCAAGGGCACATAGGAAGTGGCAGAATCAGGGGCCTAGGCCACTGCTGCACAGCCAGGGCATGGGGGCACTGTGCCAGCACGGGAAGGCACACAGGAGGTGAGGAGAGCCAGGGACACGGGAGAAAGGAAAGCAGTGGTGCTGGGGTTCAGATGGCAGGCACATTTTCCTGGCAACCCCATGGATGAGGTGGGAACTGAACAAGACTTGCAGGCTGGGTAAGCAAGACCAAGACTTGAACCAGGAGCTCACTTGCTCACTACCTATCCACAGAAATCCCTGCAGCTAGAAGGAGAAATAGGCCTGTCGGGCTTGTCTTCCTAGACATTCCTGGCAAGGGTAGAAGGGATGGAGGCAGTACAGACTGAGTCTAAGCAGTACAAGAGCAAGCCAAGGGGCTGGGGCTGGTGACCACCTATTAGACAAAGGCTGAGGCCCTGGGTCATAGGGAAGGGGCCACCCCAGAAAGTGGTCTGAAGACCCAAAGCTGGGGGTTCTCCAGAGCCAAGGGAAGAGGTGGCAGGGAGCAGAGAGCAGGGAGCCTGTGAAGACCCAGAGCAAGGTGCTAAAGAACAGGGATGGTGGTGGTGCGTGGCTAGGCAACCGGGGCTGGCGTGGCTAGGTAACTGCTCAGACAGGACCAGGGAGGATGGCCGAGATGGCCAGGGGAGAGGTGCAGAGCGGTCGGAGACCCGAGGCCCAGGGGCCTGGTGGCGTGATCCCAGATGGGGTTGAAGTGCAAGTATGCAGCAGTGTGGAGGACAGGGGCTGCTGAGTTCAGAGAGGTCCATGGGCTTGGGACTGGAGGGTTGAAGGCGGGCGAGAGACTGACCTCAGCAGCCCGGGGCCGCAGTGCGCCAAGGCCAACAGAAGAAGGGTCCAGGGTAGGGGGTGGAGATGGCAGTCTGCCCGCACAGACCGGGACACGGGGGAGGGAGCGAGGGGTCGGAGTGGAGGGGCTACGGGATCCCTCTGCTTCGCACGGCATCCGGGAAGCCTAGCAGAAGCCTCCAACTTGTCGGTGAGAGGGAAGGGGCCGTGCTGAGTCCCCTGCGAAGCCGCGATCGCCTCCCCGCCCCGGGACCTGAGACCCAACCCGGACCCACCTCGCTCCCGCCGCTCGGTCCCGGACGGCGCCGCCTCCGTGGGCCAGGGCAAGAGCCGGAGACGGAACCCGAAAAGGATCCGCCTTACTTCTCCAGGACTGGGTCCTGGAGACAATTTTTCCCTTCCATTGGCTAAAATAGCTGTTACAACGCAAGAGACCATGGGGAGACTACCAATACGCTTCGACCTCTGGAGTGGCATGCTGGGAGTTGTAGGCCTGAGTAAGACAAGACGTTTAGAACAGAGCTGAGGGACTGGGTTTGATTTAGCGTTGCTTACCGTCCAACTCGGACTTAAGATGCAGGGCAGCTATTGTGTGCAATAGCCTTACCCGAGACCACCTGTCTAAGAAAGGATGGATTTAGAAACGTCAAGGAAGCTGGTGAGGCGTGTATTGACATCTGGTCCGGAGAACCGTGACTAGCAGGTAGAAGCTGGCCCAGCCCACGGAAATTCAGTTTCTTTTAGCTCTACTAGCCCGGGTCCCTATCGCCTCGTACCTGGTTAGTTGAACAACTTGGGGACCACAATCTAAACTCTACAAGATGCATGAAGCAGAGGGGGTAAGGGGATTGCTGGCCTGTGTGGGGACAGGTACACTGCAACAAGGCTTACACCATGGGCAGGAACAGAGAAGCCAGAGCACTGGAGCAATCAGGGCTATAGATTACAGCAGCACTAAGGTTACAAAGGTAACACAAGGTGCAAAGTTTGCAGTGCAAACCTAGCAACTGACCTACTTAAGGTTTTGGCAACTCTGTATCCTGTGTGCCACTAAGCCTGGTCTCATGGCCTCACTGAGAATAAATCTTTTATGAAATATGCCATGGGGGCCAGCGTGGTGGCATATAGGCTAATCCTCACCCTGGAGCACAAGCATCCCATACAGGTGCCTGTTCATGTCCTGGCTGCTACATCTGACCTAGCTCCCTGCTAGGGTCTGGGGCCCCTGCACTCATGTGAGAGTCTCAAATGCAACTCCTGGCTGCCAGCTTTGATCTGCCCCAGCTCTGGCCTTAGCAGCCATTTGGGGAGTGAATCAGTGGATGGAAGATCTCCCTTGGTCTCTTCTTCTCTCTATAATTATGACTTCAAGCAAAATGATTAAACTGTAAAAGAAAAAAAAAAAAGAAGACGACAAAAAGAAAAAAGAAAAAAGAAAAAGGAAGAAAAGAAAGTACACTCTGGAGTCTTTTCTCACCCCAGCCTTAACGGGAAATCTCTTAATGAGAAAGAATATTTACAACTAACAAGCTTGACCTCCCAGGGGCCGCAGAGTCAAAATTCCTTCATTGAGTTGGTGACTCTGATCATCCTTTGAACACTCAGAGAAGCATGGAGTTTGGTCCCTAACTCATGATTTACAATCTAAAGAGACATAGAACCAGAAGGGAGTTTGAAAATAAAATGACTCAAAACCAACTCCAGGCCTTCCAGCATCCTGGTGTAGGGATTTTTCCAGGCCCTACATGCATCTCTAGTTTAAACCTGAAACCTGACGATGATTCATTAGCCCAGATACAAGGTCACCACAGGCTTGGGCTTTCTTTTTTTCTTTTTACGGAGAGTGCGGCGGAGGGAGGGAAGGGGAGGGGGTTATTTTAGATCATGACATCTTATTGAATATGTAGGCTAACTACAGATTTCTCATACCTGCACCGTATATCAGTGTAAAGATCGCCTTCAGGACGGGGTAGTCCAGCTCCACCACACTGTTGGCACGTCATTCTCTTTCCCTATAAAATCCCTGGCAGAATTACTGTAAGAATTAAGACAGCTCATAGGTATTTAGGTAGACAAGTAGGTAGAATGTTTGCCTCCACAAATGGTAACTCTTTGGCTGAGTGGGGCCAATATGAACACTAGATTTTACAGTTGAGATATTCGAGGCCAATGTATGGTAAAGCAGGTAACTGGGACACAAACCAGTGCCAATATGGATTGCCAGTTGGTTTGTATCCCTATTGCTCCACTTTCCATCCAGCTCCCTGCTTATGCCCTAGGAAAGCAGCAAAGGATGATGGCCCAATTGCTTGGACCTCTGCACCAATATAGGAGACCTGGAGGAAACTTCTGACTCCTGGCTTTGGATTAGCTCAGCTCCAACCTTTGTGGCTATTTGGGGAGTGAAGATTTGAGTGGAAGATTCTGCCTCTCTCCTTCTTTCTCTGTAACTCTTCCTTGCAAATGAAAATCTTTTTATTTTTAAATTGAGATTAGGGAAGGTATGTTTGGTGGCAAACATCTACAAGGGAAATACAAATATCTGATATCCACTAGTAGTTTCTAAATTGATAAAATACTGGGGAGTAGACTCAAGAATAAAACGTTATTATGGACTGCGGGTAACGCTTACATGGGTGGACCCAAAGCTATCCAGAGACCAATCCCATAATTTGCTTTTCCCTTATTAACCCAAAGCCTTTTCCCATAGACTGTCATTCACAGTGAAAATAGCAGCATGCCAAACAGGGAATATCAAACATTTATTTAAAAACTGTACAAAAGCAAATGAAAGTAATCCACTCAGGCACTGTGATGGCTTACCTATCAGCTTGACTGGGCCACAAAATGCCCATGTATCTGGTCACACATGATTCCAGTTGTTGCAATGAAGGTATTTTCAGTTGACTGGCATTTACATCACTGAGTAACACAGATGTCCCATTCTTGTGGGTAGAGCTCAGCCACTCGGTACAAGAACTCAGTAGACGCAGAGGCTGAGCCGCCCCTAAGCTAAGTTTCTTCTTGCCTGCCTTTGGGCTGGAACAAAGCACCTGTCTTCCCGGGCCTCCAGTCAGCTGGCCTTGAAACTGGAACTACACAGTCAGCTCTTCTGGGACTTCCCCTTGCTGACTCACGCCGCAATCCTGGGCTTGTTAGCCATCATAATCATGCAAACTGATTTTTTATTATCATGCCACCACCCCCGTAAATATATGTGTATATATATATAGACATATATACCCCATATATATATCTCATATACATGTATTCACACACATATAAACACACGCATATGTCCCCTGGTTCTATTTCCAACGGAGAATCCTAGTGCAGATCCTAACGGGGAACTTCTGATACAAACTCCCAGTTTCCATTGGATAGAGCTTCACATCAACTGATGGCTGGAATCCCCACCAACTGGCCAGCTCAGCTCTGGGTATAGGACTTGGAAGTGACTAGATTTCTTTCTATAATCCACACTCCTCAGATTGGGGTCACCACTTCATCATCATACCTGGCCCACTAACTCATTTGAAACCAATTCAGTCTAACCTAGAAAAGATAGTCTGCTACACCAATGGTCAAGTCTTCCCAGGAGAAGGGCCTTTTGAGGACAAAACTGTTACCTGGGTAGGTACAGTAGCCCTTCCTCTGACTGGGCCTCTCCGGATCTTGGAAGGACACTGGGAAGGGCCAGCCAGTACCTAGACTCATCTACCATGCCCGTTCAAGGCCACACCCAGAAGAGCAGCCCTGTGGGCATCTCCCCAGATGGTGTGCCCGGAAGGCTTTGGAGGGTAAGGGCCATGCATTTGAGGGTCCCATCCCTGGATGCCATCAAAAGATCCATCAGCTTTGAAGGTAAATGCAACAGCTCTCGGGCGTCATCCAACTGTGTCGTCAGCAGCATCAGAAGACAAGGTATGCAGGCTCCGTCCCTCCCTGATTTTACCCCCCGAAGGAAGAAGCAGGGGTATAATGCTATAGAGCAAGTTTACAGAACCTTGGACCCAGTGCAATGGCTCAAGTGGCTGATCCTGCTCCTTCAAATACCAGGATTCCATTGTGTCCCAGCTGCTCCACTTCCCTTCTAGCTTTCTGCTTATGGCCTGGAAAAGCAGTGAAGAATGGCCCAAAACCTTGGGATCTTACATCCATGTGGAAGACCTGGAAGAAGCTTCTGGTTCCTGGCTTCAGATCAGCTCAACACCGATCATTGTAGCCATTTAGGGAATGAATCAGCAGATAGATGATGTCTCTCCTTTTCTCTGTAAATATGTCTTTCCAATAATAAGAAAAACATCTTTTAAAAAAATTTAAAGAGCCGGTTGTGGGACATGAAGCCCAAAAAGCCTGGATGAAATCCCCCAAGAAGTCAGGCCCTGAGAATCTGGAATCTCCTTGCCCCACAAAATCCCAAGTTCAGGGCACAGCAGAAAGAGTTCTTGGAATTCTTGTCAACGTGCCCTCAGCAGTCACCGTCCCCCAGGAACACCTGATCAGCATCTCCACCTGAACACAGACAGGTGGCCTGGTGTGCAGGCTTTCCCTGTCCAGGGCGGCGCAACACTTCATCCGTGAAAGCAAGGACAAAAGCTGTGGTGGGCACAGAGTCCTGGAACGAACAGCGGTCCCAGAAGAAACTGCAATCGAACTTGGTCTAAGGAGAAGAGATGTCGCCCAATCACAAGTCCAGGGCACAGGCTGGCCTGCCCAGAGAGCAGCCCTAGAAGGAGGGAGCCTTGAGCCCCTGCAGCGCTGGGCCAAAGTCCGAGGGCCAGGGCAGGACCATTCCCCCAAGTGGGGGCAGCTCCGGGGCGGCAGCAGGAAGTAAGGAGGGGTTCAGCGTCAGAGCCGCGTCGCCATTCGCGTGGGCTTTTTCTTCCGGCTTTGAGACAAGGGGCTCGTCCGACTGCCATAGCTCAGAGCAGATGATCAGAGGCGCCACGTTTCTCCCGCCGTCGTGGAGACAAGGTTCAAAGAAAGGGCGCAGGGGGCCGGAGAAGCTATGGGTGAAGGTGAAGATGTGCGAGTGGTCCGTGACGTTGTAGAAGGAGATTACTCCGGCTTCGTAATCGAGGAAGACACCCACACACCGCGGGGGCTGCTTCAAACGGAAGGGGGTCTGCGGAGAGGTGAGCGCCTCAAACTCGCTCCCTTGGCTCTGCCGCACCAGCCAGTGTCCGTTGGCGGGCGAGGCGGTGACCTTGCCCTTCCGGCTCACCGACTCGCTGCACACGCCAAGGATCCACTTGGTCTTGTCACCCACGTACACCTCCCAGTAGTGACAGCCCTCCGTGAAGCACTCGGCACCCAGGACGCTGACCACAAAGTCGAATCTCTGCGGATTGTCGGGCACCGGCTGCTTCCGGTCACCAAGCCTCACGCATCTCCGGTCCTCGGACAGAAGGAGCTTGGGATGCGCTGTCTCTGGGTCCAGGGTCACCGCCACTGCCGAGGGTACAGAGAGGAGAGGGTTAAGGCGGGCTAGGCCTTACGGTAGTGGAGGGGCCATTGGCCCATTCTAGTCCACTTGCCTGCTCACACGGGTACTGGTACCCGGAAGCACTGTCTTGCAAACTGAGCCCCATGTAGTCTCATGAGATGCTCCAGTCCCAGCTCTCTGCTTTAGGCACAGAGCCTTAGGATCACTATTCAGTTCTACCCTTGCTCTCCCCATCTGCAGAGTGGTTACTATACCAACCGATGTCCTGGAGCGGCTGTTCAGACTGGAGCTTGTGCATGAGACGTGGGCCTCGGCCCCTCAGGAACAGCATGATGCTTATTTTGTAACCTAACAGTACTTCAGCTGTCCTTTTAAGTGTTAATACGGATCAGGCTAACCCTCTGCCTGCTACGCCAACATCCCATATGGGCACAGGGTTTAGTTCCAGCTGCTCCACTTTGTGATCCTTCTCCCTACTAATGGGCTGGGAAAGCAGCAAAAGGATGGCCCAAGTCCTTGGGTCCCTGCACTCATGTGGGAGACCTGGAAGCTCTTGGCCTCCAGATTTGAACCAGTTCAGCTCTGGGTATTGTAACCACTGGATGTATGATCGCTCTCTCTCTCTGTAACTCTTTAAGTAAATAATAATAATAATAATAAATCTCTTTAAAATATTTTTAAAGATTTATTTATTTTTATCGTAAAGGCAGATTTGCAGAGTGAGAGAAGGAGAGACAGAAAGAAAAACCTTCCATCCTCTAGTTCACCCCCCAAATGGCGCACTGAGTGAAGTTGAGTTGATCTGAAACCAGGAGCCAGGAGCTTCTTCCAGGTCTCCCACACAAGCACAGGGTCCCAAGGCTTTGAGCCGTGAACCACTGCTTTCCCAGGCCACCAGCAGGGAGCTAGAAAGGAAGTGGAGCTGCCAGGACATAATGGGGCCCACATGGGATCCATGTACTGCAGTCAGAGGCTGAGCTTACTGCACCACGGGTCAACTCCAGAGAGAATTTCCACAAGTCAATAATGCCCCAAATAGGACAGAAACAGACAAGTCACAAAGTAGAAATGAAAATAGCTGATACAAAGTCTCAATAATCATAGGAATCCCCTAAGATAACCAATCCAAATATTTACCAGTGTTCAAAAGGAGGGGGAGACTTCTAAACTGAAACACAATCCAAAAAAATCACACACAAAAAAATTTTTGAAATTTTGCTACAGAAGTGAGCATTATGACGCTGCAGGTTAAGCCACAGCTGGAAATGCCTGCATGCCACACTGGAGTCCTGGTCTTATTCCTGCCTTGCCATCCAACTTCCTGCTAATGGATCCTGGGAGGCAGAGATGACAGCTCACGTGCTTGGCCCCTACCACCCATGTGGGACATCAAGACAGAGCTCCTGGCTCCTGGTTTTGGCCTGGCCCAACTCTGCATGTTGTGCTCATTTGGGGAATCAATCATCAGATGAAAAATCTTCTGTCTCTCTCTGTCATCCTGCCTTTCAAGTAGATGAAAATAAGTAAATAAATGAAAAGATGAAAATGAAACAAAAAAGAATAAAAAATTTTTAAAAATTTGATAAGCAGATTAAGGGGAAAAACCCATCAGGAATTCCTTACTCTTTTCTATTTATTTATTTTATTGGAAAGGCAGATTTACAGAGAGAAGACAGAAAGATCGTCCATCCTAATGGCTGCGATGGCTAGAGGTGAGCCAGCCCATATGGGATGCTGCGCTTGGAGGTGGAAGATTAGCCAGTTGAACCATTGCACTGGCTCTGGGTAAGCAGATTTGATAAGAGTTTTTAAAACTGCAGGATGCATTCTCAGGTCCTGGAATTTACAGGAAGATATGTGAAGCAAGTGGCTGGGTGTAACTTACCAAAATGCAACCGGGCTCTTCTCCAGCCTGTGTGATGCCAAAGGGGACCGTTAGAGCCATGGAGAAATCAAGAACTCCCGCAGAGAAGGGGCCAAACAGGAGGAACCCCCATCTCACCTGAGTTGGCTGCAGCTCTTTTTAATTCTGTGAAAAAAGGAACAAGGAACTTAATTGTCATTGTATGCACAGGGACAGTGAGGGGCATCATTCGGTCTGGGAGCTCTGGGAACACGGGAAACTTACTCAGTTCATTCCGGAGTTTCTCTGAAGAACAAACACAATTTGACAAGTCAGAACAAGGGCTTCCACGCTGCCCTAAAGCTACTGTCCCACCCTAACCACTTTCCTTGAAGTCCTCTATATGTCTGCAATGGCAAGCAGTGCCAGGTAGAGCCAGGGGTCGCCGGAAGTTTAACAGAGCACCAGCAAATCGCTGACGTGCAGATGGCATCACGCCTACATCTCACACCCACACACAGCAGAAATGCATGCAGATGTGGCGGGGGAGGGGCAAAATACAAGTCCCTTTTTAAAGCCATCACAGGGTCTTGGTTGGATGTTATGCGTATTTCATCACGCAACATAAAACAGACATGGCGCATCTGCAGATTTCACATCAGCAAGAGGCTCTCACGGATGGAATGGTGGACAAACACAGGTTCTGGCACATCCCGCTTGCTGGGGAATCCATGTGCCTGAATCCCCCTGAGGAAATGCCATGCAGGGCTGATGAAAGGCATCTCCAGTTGGCCTCACCCGGGGGAGACGCCCTCTGCTGGGCGCAGCAGTTTACCCTGGAGAGCAGGCTACCCACAGGTCAGCATCTGCAAGCTCAGAAGTGAAATCTCTATGGCTTGAATTCCCCTTGCTTCTGCCCCGTCCCTTGCCCCGGAAAGTGAAACTGACAGTCATCTAAAAGCAGAGACATCTGTAAGAGGAAGTCTGTAGCTTGGAGGAGGAGCAGGACTTACTGAGGGCTTTGTGGAGTTTTCCTAAAAACCAGAAAGAGAGAGAGAAAGTGAGTGAGTGAGCGACCCTTCCCCTTCGTCCTACCGGGGAGCCCGGGAGGCGCACCACTACCACAGCTTTCCATCAGTCCCGTGTCCAGTGCCGTCTCAGACCCAGACTCGGAAACCCAGGGGTGCCAGTGCCGATGGCCAGACACCCCAAAACCTCAGTGTCTCCTTCTTCATCACTTTGTTTTGCTTGTCTGGTTTCATTTCTGCTGTCTGCTGGAGTGTTCCAGTACACTGAGAGTGTGGCACAGATCAAAACTATACCAGTGACTAAAGGCCCAGACCTGACTTGTTGTCCTTTTTTTTTTTTTCCTTTTTTTAGTCTCTATGACACATTCCTAAACGTTTCACATGTTACAAATGTATGTAGAGGTCCCAGATGGGGTGGGGATAAATGTGTATGTGGCATATGACTCGGGGGAGGCCTGTGGCTTCTTAAATGGACCAGCTGGCTCACACTTGCCCCTATCCAGCACTGGCTTTGCCAGAGAACTGAGGATGCACACCTGAGTCCACTCCCCGGGCCCCTGCTGAAGGCTGGACACCACAGGTATCAGGCACTGCATGGTTCTAGGCACCTACGGTCTGGTGTCACCATGTCCACCATGAATAGCATCTATTTACTGGACCGCAGTGCACACAGAATCCTCCCAGCAACATAAGGTATATGCAATTATTATTCCTTTTTTACACAAAGACGGTCAGATGGCTGTCAGACTTGCCCAAGACCACCCAATGATCAGCAGGCAGGATTCAAACCCAAGTCTGTCTGTCTGCTAAGTTGGAGGCCCTCACCATGCCACCATCCTGTTTCTCTCTGCTCCTGGCAAGAATAGCCAGGGGCTTTGTGGTGTGTGCCCCATGCTTGCACCAGCTGGGAGGAAATGGAAGGACAGACTAGAGGCCAGGACCCTGGGCTTTGCAGCCAGCGGAGTCAGCGACTTGTCTTCCACTGACCCTTGCTGGCCCATGGCACACAGCCAGTTAACGCAGGCAGAACGGCAATCAGCAATGGCAGCTCCATGCATGGGGGCTGATGGTCTGAGAGGTGGGCTCTTCTGACACAGAAAACCATCAGCTGGGAGGACACCAATGCTCAGAGAGTACCTTGCCTAAGACCAGCAGGTGGCAGCTGAGGGAGCTGGGTCAGGGGTCACACTGACCCCGAAGCACGTGACCCTCCCCTGGGTCACAGCACCTGCCTCAAAGCCAGGGGTCTGTATGGTCTCCAGATTCCTCTCTGTCCCAGGTGACCACACAGTACACTGTTCACTACCTAAAGACATCTACTTAAAATAACTGCTGAAGGGACTGCTGGGAACGTTGGCCATGGCATCCTTCCCTCACTCTTGCTGCCACCAACTCTTCCTGATCCCAACATCAGAACCAAACTCCCAATAATGACAGTGGAGGATGCCTACACAGACACACATACACATGCAAGATCTTCAAAAAGTTCATGGGAAGCATGTATTTTGAGAAACCATTATTATTAAAAGTATCAATAATTTATTTTTTTACCAAAATAAGCTTAATTTTTAGGAACACATTTATTTACTCAATTTGGGAGATGGGGACAAGCAGAAAGAACTCCCATCTGCCAGTTCATATACCCACAGTGGCCTTTGGCTGGAGCCACAGCTGGGAGCCAGACTCCACCCATGCCTACCACATGGATGGCAGAAACCCCACAGATGGGAGCCAGAACTCCATCCATGCCTGCCACATGGATGGCAGAAACCCCACAGATGGGAGCCAGAACTCCATCCATGCCTCCCACATGGGTGGCAGAAACCCCACAGATGGGAGCCAGAACTCCATCCATGCCTCCCACGTGGGTGGCAGAAACCCATATGTCAGCCATCACCACTGCCTCCCACGGTTCGCATCAGCAGGAAAGTGCCATCAGACACCAGGGCCGGGAGTTGAACCCAGGCCCTCTGAGGTGAGACATGGGCTTGGCAATCAGGGGCTCAACAGCCAGATTGAAGCCTGCTCCTAAGCTTCTCTCTCAACTCCATTTCCCACAGACATTTTGGAATCCCCTGTATACGTAAGGCATTACGATCGTGGACTATTAGCATGTATGCTGACAAAGCAGATGGTGTTTGGGCTACTTGGTCCTTACTCTGTATCTGTAATTACCTTTTTCTTTTGCATGGTCTGACAGAAGGTTTTCTAGAGGGAAAGAAAAGAAAATGAGATTCCGTGCCAGTACCTGTTTCCTACTGATTTCCCCTGCCCACCTCCGTCTGGCTTCACTGCCCGATCCAGTCTCTCTTCTCTCACTGGATGACACCAGTGGGCAGCCCTACTCTTTCCCACAGCCTCAATGCTGTAGCTGAAGAGTTTCTCAAGGCACAATTCCCAAAGGACTGAGCCCACGCATGCATCCACTGCCCTGCCATTACATTCAGACTAAAGTCTTGAACGCGCCCTCCACGGCCCTCCACGGCCCATCCCTGCCCCCCAGGCCCCTCCACCTCGCATCCTTCCAGCCCCCCAGAGGGAGTGCTGCTCTCCAAGACCATGTTCTTCTCAAGTCACTCCTTCTGCTCTGGATGGCCAGCCATGCCTTCATGCCTCAAGACTTGCAGTCCTTCAAGTCCAACGTCATGTACCCCACCCTCAAACCTGGTAGGCTCCTCCCAAGTTGTGGCTGTTGCAGAACTGGAAGCTTTCTCTTGTGGCACTTGATGCCTTTATTCATGCGATTCTAGGATTCCTATAGTCTCCCTAACGGGACCGAAGTGCCTGCTTTCACTCCCCAGGACGCATCCCAGAATTTAGTGTAGCCTAGGACATGTAGTAGCTATCCATTAATTAGTGTTGAATGAATAGAAGCCTCCCTACAGAGTAAGATCAAGCAATGAGCTCACAGACCCGGATCCCCACACACACTGGGAAGCAAGCTACTGCAAGCAAGGGTCAGTGAACACTGGGAGTGACAGATTCAGATGTCATCATCTCCACCACCACCCAGGAGAGCAGATGATGGGAACTCCTCCAGGACAGGGTTTTGACTAGTAGCTGCTAAAGGTGCAGACATGAAGCAAACACAGGGTCCATGCCCCCCACCTCCAACCCAGGACACTTACCCACCTCCATCACCTGTTCATAGAGAAGCTTCTCTAAAGGAGAAAGAGAGAGGTCAGCTCAGATTTAGGAAGGGCCTGACCGCACTGCCTGCATGTCCCTGCTGGAAGGACTGGGTCTTCAATCCACCAGATGGAGAGAGGGAGGTAATACCACGTGACCATCTTTTGCAACCCTGAGAGCCTGCTCGATGTAGCTGTCTTTGCTTTAACCCAGTGGATATAATTGGGCTTCTCTGCCAGAAGGAGCTAATTAATCTCCCAGTTAATGAAATGGCTGTGATCCATTCTTCTCTCACAAAGGATGAGAAATCATGTCTTGCCCAGAGACCCCTTGGCAGTATCATGAATAAATTCCCCTATGCAATGCAAGTCCCCAGGGCACAACTGTCCCAGCTTTTTCTCAGCTGGCTCAAGGGCTCACCATGGACCGGTGTCAGGACCATGTCCATGACCCTCTGGCCTTCTCCCAATGAATTACAATCCCACTTCCTGCCAGCCAGGACTCCCTCATCTATGTTACCTTTTGAGCGCCTTTGCTTCCAGATGACCCACACGGCCGCTATGAGGAGAAGGGTCAGCATGGGGAGAATGGCAGTGAGAGCCACGGCTGAGGAGGACAACCTCCCTGGTGATGGGGCTGAGAGAGAAACAGCCAGTGACCCACCTCGGCCTCGGTCCCACACCTCACCCCCTGGTCCCATGCCTCACCCCTTACCCCTGACCCACACCTTACCCCTCAGACCTACACCTCATCCCTTCTGCCCCACACCTCACCCCTCTCACGCCACACCTCACCCCACCCACGCTACACCTCACCCCTCCCACGCCACGCCCACCCCTCCCATGCCACGCCTCACCACATCCACGCCACACCTCGCCCCACCCACGCCACACCACAACCCCCAGCCCCATGCCTTACCCCTTGGCCCCATGTCTCAGGCTCCCATCCCATGCATAACCCCTGGCCAATGCCTCACCCCCACCCCACACCTCACACCTGCTCCACCCCATGCCTCACCACTGCCCCTGGTCCCATGCCTCACGCCCCGACCACATTCCTCCCCACCACTGCCCAGCCCTGTCAGGGCAAGCCCTCCAGCAGCCAACACAACTCTTGGCTTCTCTTGGCAACTCAAAGCCCAGAGAACAGCAGAGCCAGATGACTGCATGTTGCTAGAGTCTTTGAGGCTCTTGCTCTCTGGTCCATTAATTCTACTTCCAGAAAGATACCCTAACATTAGACTCACTTCCCAAGTGTGTGCCCAGAGGCTCACTGCAGTGGGAGCCACACTTTGAGGGACAATCACAAGACAGAGTCAGACATCCAAAAACAGTCTTTGGTCAATTTGATTATTCCAGAGGAAGTAGTAGACACCCCCTCAGATCATGTAACAAATTAATTAGGATGTGTGTAAAATGCTCACAATAGGTAGAAGAATGTCTGTGTGTAAGCATTCCCACACCACCACCGCATCAGCAGGACTCTCTCCAGTCCACAAGATTATACACCACTTATCTATCACCTTCTTTAAAACTCTTGGGGAGGGGTGCGGCTAGTGCCATGGCGTAGTGGGCTAATCCTCCACCTGTGGTGCCGGCATCTATGTGAGTTCCAGTTGCTCCACTTCCAATCAAGCTCCCTGCTTATAAGACCCAATGAAGGAAGCAGAGGTTGTGCCAAGGTCTTGGGTCCCTGCACCCACATGGGAGACCTGGAAGAGGGTCCTGCCTCCTGGCTTTGGATCAGCTCAGCTCCAGCTATTGTAGCTATTTTGGGAGTGAACCAATGTATGAAAGATTCTCTCTCTCTCTCCTTCCCTCCATAAATCTGCCTTTCAAATAAATAAATCTTTTTTTAAAAGATACTAATCCGGGCCCGGCGGCGTGGCCTAGCACCTAAAGTCCTCGCCTTGAATGCGCCGGGATCCCATATGGGCGCCGGTTCTAATCCCGGCAGCTCCACTTCCCATCCAGCTCCCTGCTTGTAGCCTGGGAAAGCAGTCAAGGACGGCCCAAAGCTTTGGGACCCTGCACCCATGTGGGAGACCCGGAAGAGGTTCCTGGTTCCCGGCATCGGATCGGCGCGTACCGGCCCGTTGTGGCTCACTTGGGGAGTGAAACATCGGATGGAAGATCTTCCTCTCTGTCTCTCCTCCTCTCTGTATATCCGGCTTTCCAATAATAATAAAATCTTAAAAAAAAAAAAAAAGATACTAATCCGGCTCCGTATTCTCTCACATTCTCTACCACACACAGGCTTTATTCTTAGAACTTGAGAAATTCGAAAATCTTTTATCAAGGTTCCTCCAGGTTTGGCGGGTACACCTAGGCCATTTTCCAGCCTGGCTGTTACCTGCGATGACCATGGCCGTGGTCTTCTCTTGGCCCAAGGCTGTGTTGCGGACGGTACAGGACACGTTGCCCAGAACGCTGTCCCTGATCCTGCTGGACACAGCCGTGCGGAAGAGCCCCGCTTCGTCCGGGGCGTGAGCCTCTGCCAGGGAGAGGAGCTTCTGGCCCTGTGGATCCCTCCACTCGGCCCAAGGCTTAGGGAACCAGCCCGCCGACCTGCACACCAGCTGGATCCACCCAGCATCGTAGCCGTTCACATGGATGTAAGGATCAGAGCCTAGAACTGAAGAGGAATCCCAACCTGGCTGAGCCGGCCCGGGGCCCAGCCTGCAGGGCTTTGTGAGGCCGTGGTCCCAGGCATAGCCCTCCGCCCACACAGCCCCCTCAGATGAGCAGGGACAGCTGGGTCTAAAAATGTGATGCATGCCTCTCCCCTCCACCCACCTGCTTCTCCCTGTAAGACAGCCTCTAGCTTTATCCTGATGTATTGCAAAACCTACCCACATCTGGATTCTTCTGGGCACTTCAGCCCCTTTCAAAAACTACTTTCCATCCCCAAAGGACCCCAAGTTAGGAAAGCATTTTCAAGGAATCGATTCCCCCTCTTTCTGGTACCTGACTCTAAGCTTTGCCCAAAAGACCATCCACCCAAAAGCAGGTGAAACCAGAGCTGTTCAAACAAATCCAAACACAGGTTTGGCTGGGTGTGGGTCTGGACAGAGCCTTTTTTTTTTTTTTTTTTTTTTTTTTTTTAAATATTGAAGCGCCTTTGAAGGACACCTTCTCTACTTTCCTAGACCTTACTTAAATGGCCAGGAACCCAAAGAGAGGACCGGCGAAGTAAATCTTTGCTATCGTTGGGGATCGTGGTCCTGGGGACCAGCGCCTTAGAGTCACCGCTTTGAATTTCTGGAAAATGGACCAAAGCAAGAAAACTGGGAGAAGAAGGGCCTAACGCCAGCCCTAATGAGCCCTGCTGGGCAGGCAGTGGTGGTGCTCGCAAATGTCACGGAAGTCGCGCTAAGGAAGGCCAGAGACGAGGGGTCGAGATCATCCGACTGCCACCCTTCCTGACCTGCCACCTGCAGGGTCACCGTGTCCTCTCGGCTCAAATTCCCGATCCGGATACGGCACCAGTACGGCCCACGGTCCTCCAGGCGCACGCCACGGATCTGCAGGGCGACGTGTCCCTCCTGGGCGTTTCTCCTCAGTGCCGTCCTGCCCTGGAACTCGGGGAGCAGCTCGTCAACCCGGTCCTTGCCATCCCGGAACACGTGCACCGCCCCCAGGCGCTGCGGGCCAGCAGAGCGCAGCCAGCGCACCTCGTTGGGCTCCACCTGCGGCCACAGCGACAGCGGGCAGAGCAGCTCGGCGGTGCCTCCCAGCGGGGCCAGGTGGTACTTGTCGGCATCCCCTGCGCAGGGCCCACAGAAAAGAGAGGAGGTGATGTGCGAGAGAGGGATGCGAAGCTCAGCAAGGGCGCAGGACAGGAGTCTTCGGGAAGGACCCCGCCTTGACAAAGCACTCGCAAAGATTTGGGGTAGAACTGGACAAGTAAGGAACCTGGCCGGGACTCCTTCTGGGAACCCATTGTCAAGTGTCCCGGGCAAAGGAGAGACACCTACCTGACAGGTGTGAGGGCAGCTGGAGGAAGACAAGAGTGACGAGGTAGCCAGCCAGCCAGGAGCCAGAGGAAGCTGCCATCTCCCACGGAACTGCGACAGACACAGGGGACACCAGGTTGGAGAAGTGAACTGGACAGCAGAGAGGGCCGCTGGAAACCCACGGTCCTGGCTTCCTGGCCTGTTTCTGTTACCCCTGCTCCTCCACCTTCTTTTTAAAAAATGTCTTTGAACCATTTCCATCTCACTTGAGGACAAGGAACTCTGTTTTCTTTCCAACGTTTGAGAGTCAAAATGAGCTTGTTCCACACTAACCTCATTCCTGCTTCTCTGATTGGATGGAGAGAGTTTTGTTATTTATTGTTTTGAATCTTTATTGGAAAGGCAGACTTACAGACAGAAAGATCTTTTATCTGCTGGTACACTCCCCAAGTGGCCACAGTGGCCAGAGCTGAGCTGATCTGAAGCCAGGAGCTTCTTCCAAGTCTCCCACATGAGTGCAAGATCCCAAGGGTTTGGGCCATCCTCAACCGCTTTCCCAGGCCACAAGCAGGGAGCTGGAATAATTTGGGGGCTAGCATTGTGGCATAGCTGGATAAATCTCTGACTGCGGCAGCAGCATTGCATTGGGCACTGGTCCCAGTGACTGCTCCAGCTCACCCACAATGTGCCTGGAATGTAGTGGAGAATGGCTCAAGTCCTTGGGCCCCCGCACCCACGTGGAAGACTTGGAAGCCTCTGGCTCCTGGATTCAGATCATTCAAGATCTGGCTATTGTAGCCATTTGGGGAGTGAACCAGCCGAAGAAAGATAGCTCTCTTTTTCTCTCTCTTTCTATCATTTTGCCTCTCAAAATAAAAAAGTAAATCTTTTTTTAAAAATAATTTTAATGTATATACAAGTCAACACCTTTTTGTTAGCATGTAATAATTTCACATATGTACAGGGTGCAGAGTGATATTACAAAACAGACATTCAATATTCACCAATCAAATTATGGTAATTAACCCATATATCTAGCAGTGCCCCTTTGCGTGATTGTTGCAGGGTGGCAAGAAGGGCATTCTAGTTAACTCTGTACATGCTGTGGGCGAGGAGGATGGATCAAGTGGTTGAACCACGGAGTGTGATTTAGGCAGCAAAAAGAAGGATCTGGAAAACCAGAACTTGTATCCAGATGCAGACAAGCCAATCCCTGAATTGCAGCATCTGGGTGCACCCTGTGTCCAAGGTCCAGCTCAGGAAGCACCTGTCCTCATGTATCACACAGCCCGCAGCTCTTCCCTGGACAGCTAACAAACCTCTCCACTTGATCTTGAAGGTATTCATTTCACAAGCTCTAGACCTGCAGTTAGAAAGCCCTGGGTTTGGAGCTGGCACTGTGACACATCGGATTTAGCTGCTGCCTGTGATGCTGGCATACTATACGGACGACAGTTTAAGTACCGCTTGCTCTACTCCCCATCCAGCTGCCTGCTTGTGGCCTGGGAAAGCAGCAGAGGATAACATGAACCCCTACACCCGTGTAGGAGACCCAGAAGAAGCTCCTGGCACCTAGCTTCAGCTAGCCCAGTTCTAACCATTGCGACCATTTGTGGGAGTGAATCAGCAGATGAAAGATCTCTCTCCCTCCTCTCTCTGTAACTTCACCTTTTAAAGAAGTAATACTTTCTGAAAAATATTTCTTTACTTTTATTTTAAAGGTAGAGTTACAGAGAGAAGGAGAGAGATAGATGTTCCATCTACCAATTCACTCCTTAAATGGCCGCAACAGCCAGAGCTGAGCTGAGCTGAATGCTGCAATTATACGATGTAATTGCATATATACAGATACATATACAGACAGATACAGATACAGAAGAGCATTTTCAACAGAAAATGACTTATATGAAGGAAAACTTTTGAAAACAAAAAATGCATTGCAAAGGGAATAATGAATTACTTAAGGATGCTTTTCTAAAATTTATTTTAATGGAAAGAAAGATTTATAGAAAGAGATACAAACAGAAGGACTGTCCATCTGCTTGTTCACTCCCCAAGTGATTGCAATGGCTTTTTAAAAAATTATTTTTATTGGAAAGGCAGATTTACAGAGAGAAGGAAATACACAGAGAAGGATTTTCCATCCACTGGCTTACTCCCCAAGTGGCCACAAGGGCCAGAGCCAAGCTGATCTGAAACCAGGAGTTTCTTCCAGGTCTGCCACATGGGTGCCGGATCCCAAGACTTTGGGCCATGCTTTACTGCTTTCCCAGGCCACAGGCAGGGAGCTGGATGGGAAGCGGAGCAGCCAGGACATGAACCAGAGCCCATATGGGATCCTGGTGCATGCAAGGCAAGGATTTAGCCACTGAACCTTCACACCGGACCCTGAAGGATGCTTTCTTACAATGGGATACAATGCAGCATTTCATAAGTATATGACAGAACAATCCTTCAAGCACCGCGGATTTTTGCTTTATTTCAAATTTGCTTTTTATACACATAATAATATTTTGGAGGGATATACTCAGTAACAGAGCAAGAATGCAGATATCAAACAATGGCTCCTTCTGGGGTGGGTGAGGATTTTAGGTGATCCTTATGACTTTCCTGATGTGTTATTTTTTATTGTTTTTTCAAATCTTTACCTCACACAATGTATCAGTTTAGTTATCAGAAAACAAATACATTAAGAGATGGAGAACTGGGATGGGGGCAGACCACACCTAGTAGGGCTACAATACCTGTTGGCCTGCATGTGAGCTGAGTTAGGGGACGAGCCAGGCTGGGCTAAGCGTCTATATCCACTGACTGGTAGGGCTTTGCGGCAGCATCAGCTGGCAAGTGCTAAGATTAGGGCAAATCTTGTCAAACTAGACTGCAGAACTACCTGGACAGTGCTGGGAATGGGCCCAGTAGAGAAACTGTGGGCAACTCTCTGATACCCTGCATCTCCCATTGGTGCACATGAGAACCAGGGCTGGGGGTGGACCTGGCTGGGGTTGGTTGACCTGAGCTGTACTGTAGCATGCATTGGTGTGTACAAAAGCTGAATGGGATGCGGGACATATTGGACCAGTCTGCTGCACGCACCGTCATGCACAGGAACCAGGGCTGGGGACATGCCTGGTGGGGTGTTTTGTGGGTTGTTCCCACTGGGCTGCAGTTCCCACTGGTGTGCATGAGGACCAAGTGTGTGGTGGGCAGAGTAGTGCTGGGCTGCAGTATCCATTGGTTTGTACAAGAGAAGGGGCTGGAGACAGAATCTACTCAGCAATGACAACCACCAGTGTGTATGCAGGCTGACATGGATGATGGACTCAGCCAGATCCCACACTGGCTGGCACACACAGGAGTCAGATCTGGGATCATCTCAGATGAGGTTTCTTTGGGGATCTCCCCAACTGAACCGCTGAACTCAAAATTCCATGATGGGGTCTGACCTTGGAATGCCTGTGTCAGAACTGGGCTTCCTCAGTTACTAAGGACAGAGAAGTGGGTGGCATGTTCAGATGCATATGGGGGATATGGCAGCCCATTGGGGCCTACAGAGGACATCTAGTACCATAGCAGAGGATGGAAGGCAGAACAAGTTGGACAACTCTCCCAGCCAAATGTTGATAGCAAGTATCTGGGCAAATGGAGACTCTATGGTGGACTATGTCAGCCAACGGACAGGATTTTCTCAACCTTGGAGGAACAAAATCAACAACATTTCAGAACTATCAAAACCACTTGAGCAGTATCCTTGGAACAAGATCCACACTAGGGACCCTGGGATGACATGGGGTGGCCATTCTCCATCCCCAGGTACTGATGTGGCTGTCCTGCTGATTTCAGCTTTACCCGTCTGTCCCCTCTCCCCCCAGATACAGGAAGAAGAAAAAGAACATTGAAAACAATGGTCTCATCCACTTTCCCCTATTTAGGGACCCTTCCTACCCTAATCAATGGTAGAGCTGGAGTCTCCTGGAGTCTCCTAAAAAGAAGCCACAGCCGCAGCTGCTCAGCGACTGCCCCCTGGCTCGCTCTTGGCGCTGAGTGGGAAACTGCCAAGGGCTCCCAGCTCTTCATCCCATGTTTTCTTGCATATGGAGTTAAGAAGCATTTGGTCACCTTGCTGATTTCCACGTTTTCTTCTTCTGATCGCGTCCTCATCTAACACCCATCAACATTACACTGATATACAACTGCACTTACACGCCATCCTAAACGTATGTCTGTGGCTTCAGAATGCTCTACAGTAAAAACACCCGCATGGTGCGTGGTGCGTGGTGGAAGCAACCTTAAGCACACTGTCTTCAGCATTGCCAGCAGGTGTCACCGTCCCCTTCACACGGAGAACAGGAAAGGCAATCACACACACACATGCACACACACACACACGCACGTACACGCACACATATGTCAAGGTGTCTGGCAAGCAGATTTCCAGGCCATTCTGGAAGCTGATGGAATGAAACAGTATAAGTACAGCAATGAATGACTGGATTAATAACTGTATGCCATGACACGGGTAAATGACTTCATCACTCTGTGGAGTGATTATCACAGACTTCCTGGAGGCAGAAATTTCCCCTAATAAATCTATGATTTCACTTCCTGCATTTTGATGTACATGCCACAATTTGGGGCTTTTTCTAACCTGCTTATTGTAAGATAATCTGGAAATTACCTTTAAAAAAGAAATTTTTTTAACGCGCTATAATTCCTCCACTCAGAGATAATACGTCTTCAAAATTTCTTCAGATCTTTTTTCTATGCATATAGATACTTGTAAGAAAATAACATCATATTATATTTACCAATACCTAATGCTTTTACCAGGAACTACTTCTTTTAAGATTTATTTTATTTTTATTGGAAAGTCAGATACACAGAGAAGAGGAGAGACAGGATGATTTTCCATCAGCTGATTAACTCCCCAAATGGCCACAATGGCTGGAGCTGTGCTGATCCAAAGCCAGGAGCCAGAAGCTTCTTCCTGATCTCCCACGTGGGCGCAGGGTCCCAAGGCTTTGGACCATCTTCAACTGCTTTCTCAGGCCACAAGCAGGGGGCTAGATGGGAAGTGGAACCGCTAGGACATGAACTGGCTCCCATATCGTATCCCAGCCCAGCAAGGCAAGGACTTTAGCCACTAGGCTACCAAGCAGGCCCAGGAACTGCTTTTTAAAATTGCTATACATTTACATAATCTATGTGAAAGGCAGAAAGACAGAGAAACTGAGAGATCGCCAATGTCCTGGTTCACTCCCCAAATGTCCACGCCAGCCAGGACTGGACCAGGGTGAATCAGAACCCAGAACTTAATACAAGTCTCTCCTACCAGTGACAGGAACCAAGCACATGAGCATCAGCCACTTTCACTCTGGGTGTGCAGCAGGGAGCTGGAATCTGGAGCCGAGCCAGACCAAGCACTCATGCAGGCAGCAGGCATCCCAAGTGTCATCTTCACCCATGTGCCAACACCTGCCACCACCGCCATTACAGGATGTGCAGCCTCCAACGCCACAAGACACTCTTGGATGACTTCTCGCTTTCCTCATGGATATGCAAGACATTTTTTCAAAGATTTATTTTTATCCATTTGAAAGGCAGAGTTATAGAAAGAGAAGGAGATATCTTCTATTCGCTGGTTCCCCAGGTGATAATAGCCAAAACTGGGCTTGTCTGAAGCCAGGAGCCATGTGGTTGCAGGGGTCCATGCACTTGGGCCATCCTCCATATTAAGCAGAGAACTGGATTGGAACTAGAGCAGCCAGAACTCAAACCAGTGCCCATATGGGATACCAGACCCACAAGCACAAGCTTAACCTATGCCACCATGCCAGGGCTCTGGACATGCAGGAACGTAAAATCACTCCACATTGTAGACTGTTTAGGTTGCCTACAGCGAACATTGCCATAAATAACAGCAGACTGGGGCCTGGCACGGTGGCCTAGTGTCTAAAGTCCTCGCCTTAAACACCCCGGGATCCCATATGGGTGCCGGTTCTAATCCCGACAGCCCTGCTTCCCATCCAACTCCCTGCTTGTGGCCTGGGAAAGCAGTTGAGGACAGCCCAAAACTTTGGGATTCTGCACCCATGTGGGAGACCTGGAGGAAGCTCCTGGCTCCTGGCTTCGGATTGGCTCAGCTCCAGCCGTTGCGGTCATTTGGGGAGTGAATCATCAGACAGAAGATCTTCCTCTCTGTCTCTCCTCCTCTCTATAGACATCTGACTTTCCAATAAAAATAAATAAATCTTAAAAAAAAAAACAAGGTTATTTAACAAGGTTGGAATCATAAGGCTTAAGAACTAGTTTTAGCTTGTCTCCTAACTAGTTCTGTTGGTAACTAAATAAGTCACTTAAGCTCTCAGGTTTTCAGTTACCCCTCTTTAAAATGGGAAGGCAGTTAATTTATACCATTAAAATACACTCTAAAAAGATTGTATCAGTTTGCCAATGTATACAAGATTGCTTATTTTCCCACATTCTTGCCATTACTGGATGTATCATTTTAAAAATCTTTGTAGGCAGGCCGGTATCATGGTATAGTAAGCTAAGCTTTTGCTTCCAAACCCAGCATCCAATATGGGTGCCAGTTCATGTCCTAGCTGCTCCACTTCTTTTCCAGCTCCCTGCTTTTGGCCTGGGAAAGCAGTGGAGGGTGGCCCAAACCCTTGGGATCCTGCACCTGCATGGAGACCTGGAGGAAGCTCCTGGCTCCTGGCTTCAGATCAGCGCAGCTCTGGCCATTGCGGCCACTTGGGGAGTGAATCATTGGATGGAAGCCCTTCCTCTCTGTCTCTCCTCCTATCTGTAGATTGGACTTTCCAATAAAAATAAATAAGTCTTTTTTAAAAAATCTTCATCAAGAGTGGACATTTAGCCCAGCAATTAGGATCCCATGTCCCGCACTGGAGCACCTGTGTTCAGTACCTGGCTCTCTGATTGCAGCTCCCGCTAGCACAGATCCCAGGAGGTAACGCTCAAGTGCTTGAGTTCTTGCCACTGACATGCAAGACCTGTATTACATTCCTGTCTCATGGCAATAGCCATGGCCCGGGCCAATGAACCAGTGAATGGGAGATCTCTCCTTTTCTGTCTCTTTTTCTCTGTCTTTTTCTCTGCCTCTCAAATAATAATTAGGAAAACAATTGTCAGTGTGAGAGTAAGAACATGTTGTCACATTAGAGGCAGACATCATGGCATGGAGGGTTGGGCTGCTGCCTGCCCCGCTGGCATCCCGTCTGAAAGCCTGTTCATGCCCTGGTTGCTCCACTTTATCCCCAACTCCCTGCTTATGTTGCCTGGGAGGACAGCGACGAACGGCACAAGTGTTTGAGCTCCAGCCTCCACGAGGAAGCCCCTGACTCCTAGCTTTGGCCTGGTCCCGCTATTGTGGCCTTCTGGGGCAGTAAATTAGCAGATACAACATCTCTCTGTGTCTCTGTAGCTCTGACTTTCAAATAAATAAATCTTTTTTAAAATGATATCCTCTTAAAAATGTATTACTTCTTAATTTGCATTTCTTTGAGTACTCAGTTTTTATTTGCCAATTTCTGAGTTCCTTATTAACTTTTCTATTTGGGGCATAAGTCTCTTAACGGCTTGCAAAATTCTTCATACACCAACCAGCTTTTTTATCACTATACGTATCGGAAAAATTTCATGGGCAGTTACTTTAAGCTTGAAACACTTTAACTTTAAAAACTTCTCAATCTGAAAAAAAAAAATTATAATTGACTTTCCCCAAAGCAGTTGAAGAAGCTCCTGCCACATCTATGGGTGTTGAGTATAAAACATGCAAGCTGTAGCACTAACAGTTACCACTATGCAAACATCCAGAACAAATCCATCCCTGACACTTATCCCTGTGTGCTCCTTCAGTGACAGCTAAGCCTTGCCCAGCTCCATCCTTTAAAATGTCCATTATCTTCTACAAAAATTGAGAGTGCGGAGAAAAGTAAGGGGCTGCAGAGATGGGAGAGGGGCAAGAACTCACCACCTTGGGAGTTAGAAATGCTTGTCTCTCACTGGCAAACAGGAGTCTCCAAGCTGGGAATGCTGCCGCCCTGCCATGCGGGAGGTCCAGAATCAGCAGATGTGTCAGAGCAGCAGGTGAGTCTGGAGAAGCTTCCAGTTCTGCTCTGTAGCCCAAGGCCAGAGACTGCCTGTCACGGCCCCACAAACCGACCAGCCACGCCCCTGCCTGTCTGGCCCTGATAAAGGGATGGAGCGAAGAGGAGGCCCCTTGAAAGCGAGGGAACCCTGGATGTCAAGGGACAAGTGGGCCCTTGCACCCTCTGCCCCCTTGTGCCTTGATGCTGACTGCGAGAGTAATTTGGTAACCCCCTTTGGTATATGCTGATCCTATCAGCTCCTCCTGTTTTTCAAATCAGAGTAATTAGGACAACTGGCCTCAAAGACACATACCTGTTAGTCATGTTCTTTAACGCACTGTCTTATCGCTGGCTGCACCCTCCCTGACAGGCCCCTCCTGACAAGCCGACTAGCTTACTGTCCCTCAGCAAGTGATAAACCGCTCTCATTAGTTACTGTACTCACCATAATAACCAAAGGTGTGTGCTTCACAACACAGTATACACCTTCAGCTTGCACCAAGTGTTTGATAAAGACGGAGCGTGCTGTGCCCAGCTCCTCCCCGGTACTGCCTTTCTCAGTCAACATTTGCTTCTGAGTCTAGCAGACCCGGAGGTGAGGTGGCCCGCCCACGCCATGTTCCCCTCTGCCCACCCAGGAACAGGGGAAGTGAGACTTGCAAGCCAGCTGCCAGCATGCCACATCCCAGGTCCCAGACAGCACAGACAGTGCCACTCCGAATGTCCTCAACTCACATTCCAGGACGCCACCAGAGCAGTCATTCTCGGGGTGTGGGCAGGACCCCTGTAAGACTCACCCTTTCACCAGCCCCACCAGTCTGGGGAAAGCTACTTGCATGTGTAACAGTGCAGGGGCTCTTTGATGTCTTCAAGGGCACTGCGAAAAGCAGTGATGGAAAAATGACAGGCGCCTTGGTACCACCTGTGAGTGAAAGTTACCGGTTCAACCCACGGACACATGGCTTCTCAGCACGCTGTGGAACAAAGAAGCAAGAGAGAACATAGCAAATGTGCCGTGTGACAAAGTGCAATGAGTTTCCCCAGGAAAGACACTCAAGTGCCTGAACTGCGAGTTTCCTTCTCACTGGGAAGGAGGTCCCACAAACTGTCACCAGTCAGGCTTTGACATTTAACAGAAATCACCCCCAAAATTATTCCAGTGCACATGTCACCCCAAGAAAAACAACAGCGATGGGTGTTGTGGTGCAGTGGGTCAAGCAGCTGCCTGAGATGCCCATTTCCCTTTCTGAGGTGCTGGGTTTAATCCCAGAAGCTCTCTACTTCCCTTCCAGCTTCCTGCTACTGTACCTGGGTTGACGGCCTGCGTGCTTGGATCCAGCCCAGCCCCAACTGTTGTGACCATTAGGGCAGTGAACCAGCACTTTCTCTCATACACACACAAATTAATAAGCCTTAGGGGAAAAAAATTGTTGCCAAAAACAAAATTTCATCTTCTGTGTGATGGGATTAAAGAACTTTTACCTGTTACTGTGAGCTTCATAGATAAATGGCAACAAAAGATTTTTCTGCTAAAAATGGCAGCAATGGGTCCACAGCGTATCCCATATGGGCTCAGGTTCATGTTTCAGCAGCCTCAATTCCCACCTTGCTCCCTACCTGTGGCCTGGAAAAGCAGTTGAGGACGGCCCAAAGCCTTGGGACCCTGCACCCATTAGGGAGACCCGGAAAAAGCTCCTGGCTCCTAGTTTTGGATTGGCTCAGCTCTGGCCGTTACAGCCAGTTGGGGAGTGAACCAGCAGATGGAAGATCTTTCTTTCTGTAAATCTTTCCAATACAATAAATAAGTAAATAATAAAATATACCCACTTTGTTTGAAAAAATGGCAGCAATAAAAATGATTTATTGGGCCCGGCTTGGTGGTCTGGTGGCTAAAGTCCTTGCCTTCAGCATGCCAGGATTCCATATGGGCACTGGTTTTATGCTTAGATTTTTTAATTTCCCTTTGGAGGAGGCTAATAATCCTTTAGTCATTAGTCACAGGCCAACCTATAAATATTAAACTGTTTTCGGCTTAAGAGAGAGCCAGAGGGTTTGGCTTCCGGTTACATAAGCATGGCTCATTTGAGCACTAACATTTGCCTCTGTTCCATGACATTCTTGCAATGAAAACAGAAACGTCTAGGAGGGCAAAGAGAATGGGACAGGAAATAGCTGTGAAGTTAGCTGTCCCTTCATTGTTGAAGGAAGAGGCAGACAGGTGGATGCCTGATGACTTAGTAACCGATCTAGTGGGAACAGACTCTAACCAGGTGCCTGCAACTGGCAGGAAGCTGACGCTCAGCTGGACCTCAAGGGGTTATGGCAAGAGTTAAGATGAATTAAAACCTGCAAAATCCTGACAGCGGCGCATGGTGTCCGAGAAATGGTAACTATCTTTGTTCTCAGAGGAGAGGCGCCAGCAGGACTGCCAGGGGCCAAGATACATAACAATCCAGAAAGCAAGGTCAGTGACAAAATGAAATCCATAAATAACAGAGGTTCCTGAATCCCCACCCAGAAGAGGCTTCCCAGAAGTAAAGCCTGGGACAATGAAAAACTTTAGAAGCTAAGATTTTGGTAGCAGAAACGAGAACATTCAACAGAGGAACTAAAGAATACATCCAGCTCAGAACAATCTCTTGTGAAATAGAATAAACAAAAGCTAACAGGAGTGTAAAGATTGGAAAGTACAGGGCACAAGAATATTTCTCCGAGGTGAAGACAGTGTTTTCTAATAAAGGCTGAGGGCTTAGTGAAATGAACAAAATACATTGACGGCCAAAGCTGAGCCTCCTCAGAGGCTCAGACGGAGCAGTGAACAGCGTTTCTAGGTGCACATGGAGGATATGGCAGTCCATTGTAGCCTGCAGAGGACACCTGGTACCACAACAGAGGACAGAACAAATCAACCAACTCACCCCAACCATGTGTTGGCAGTGAAAATCTGTGCAAACGGAGACTCTATGGTGGACTATGTCAAACAATGAGTTCTGGAAAGATTTCATTGTGCTTGGAATGGTGAGACCGGCAGCAATTCAGATCTGTTGAACTATCAAAACCACTTGAGCGGTGCCCTTGGAGCATGCCCATGTCGGGGACCTAGGATTGGTGGGAGGCTGGGTGGGCCTTCTCCCTTTATCTTCCTCCTTACCGTAGATACAGAAATAATAATAATAATGTGGAAACAATGGTCTTACCCACTTTCCTGTAGCCCTCTACCCTTTGTGCCCTAATCAACAGGCAATGATTTAAAAAAAAAAAGTTGACAGGACACGTGATTACAAAAGTTCAGAATATCAAGAATAAAGGGGAGGGCCCGGCGGCATGGCCTAGCAGCTAAAGTCCTCGCCTTGAAAGCCCCGGGATCCCATATGGGCACCGGTTCTAATCCTGGCAGCTCCACTTCCCATCCAGCTCCCTGCTTGTGGCCTGGGAAAGCAGTTGAGGACGGCCCAAAGCTTTGGGACACTGCACCCACATGGGAGACCCGGAAGAGGTTCCTGGTTCCCGACACTGGATTGGTGTGCACCGGCCCGTTGCGGCTCACTTGGGGAGTGAAACATCGGATGGAAGATCTTCCTCTCTGTCTCTCCTCCTCTCTGTATATCCGGCTTTCCAATAACAAGAAATCTTAAAAAAAAAAAAAAAAAAAAAAAAGAATAAAGGGAAAACATTCCAGAAGCTTCCAGAAACAAATGAGCAAGCACAAGAGTGTAGTCACTTGCGGAGTTAGATGACCATGGGCCGATCCATACGTTTAAAGTTCTGAGGGAAGAAGGAGCTCCCACCTGGAAATCCGCGTGTGTTTTCCGAATAAGCAGAGACTGAAAACTTTGCTTCCTGTGAAGCTCTTCCGAGGAATCGCTGGAGAAGGTTCCCATCCAATGTGAGAGAATAAACCAAGATCAAAACAAGATCCTAGGAGCAGGGGTTTGGCACAAGAAAGACAGAGAGAATTCCCAGCAGGATGTTAGGGGAATTCCTAGGGCAACAGCAGAGGAGTCTGGAGCAAGAAGCGGATGGGGTGGTGGGCCAAGATCAAAAGGTTAAAGCTAGCTCACCTTTTGGGGTGATTACACGGAGAGATGTCTCACAGTCCTGATGGAGCCTTTCTGGAGATTTTGGCATTTCGTACTGGACAACTTTTGCCTTGACACTCTAAGCATAATATCTCTCACAGACACACACACACACACACACACAGACAAAATGATTTTTTATTACTAATAACTCAATTAGTATTTCTATATGAAGTTTCTAAAACTAGGGCCCAGTGTGTTGGTTCAGTGGCTAAATCCTCATTTTTCATGCACAAGGATCCCAGATGGACACCAGTTCTTATACAGTTGTTCCACTTCCCATCCAGCTCCCTGCTTGTGGCCTGGAAAGCATTGAAGGATGGTCCAAGTCCTTATGACTGCACCTGCGTGGGGGACCTGAGAAAGCTCCTGGCCCCTGGCCTGACTGGAAAGACAGATTCACAGACAGAAGGTGATACAAAGAGAAAGATCTTCCGTCCCTCTGGGGAGTGAAACAAAGGACAGAAGATTTTCCTCTCTGTCTCTCCTCCTCTCTGTACATCTGACTTTCCAATAAAAATAAACAAATCTTTTAAAATGAACAAATAAATAAATGTGAACTCTTCAGCACATGGAATACAATAAACCCAAGAGAGGTTGTTCTCATTAGGAACGCTTTCCTGTCCATTAGTGCTAGTTTAGCTGAAAGCTGTTTAATCTACATCCCGTCGATTTTGGGTGGAACCTTAATATATTTCCACGTTCCTGCAGGAAAACAGTTGGCGAGGGTCGTAGCCCACTCCCCGGCCCCGCCCCCGACCGCCTAGTCCCCGCCCAGACCTTCCAGGCCCTGCCCCGAACATCCAGGCCCCGCCCCGACCCCGCCCCATGGGCGGGGCTGACTCCTCTGCGCACGCGCAATGGCTCCTGAGGGCGGGCCGCGTGGCGCCTGGAGCGCGCGCGCGGCTCCTCCCCGGCCCTGCCCAGCCCGAGGGGCGGTGGGCTCGGCCTCTAGGACCCGCAGCCGGGGAACGGCGAGGCACCGTCCCGCGTGGGGTCTCGCCGCGAGCCCGGGTAGGAGCCGGCACCCACCGGGCTCGCTAGCCGCCCTCTGGCCCCAGGGAGCGGGGCGGGCGGGAGAGGATGGGTTCTCTGGGGGCCGGCCGGCCGGCCGAGGCGGGCGCTGGGAGCGGGTGGGGGGCCGCGGGGCCCTGGCTGGAGGCCCGGGTGGCCGGAGGGGGGACGCGGTCCGGTCTCCCCCGCGCCGGCCGGGGGCGGAAGATGGGAAGCCCTGGCCCGGAGGCCGGAAACGGCCCACTCCAGGCCTCTGTGTCCGAATTATAACCGGCCCTCAGGGGGCGCGCCCCCGTGGTGGCCCCATGGGGTGATCCCCACACACAGCCCGCTGGGGACTGCTGTCCGGTGTGCTGTAGCCCGCCAGCCGAGGCTCGGAGAGGGGAGGGCACTTGCTGAGCCCTTGGTCCTTCGCCTGACCTGTCAAAGGAAGGGGTCGAGAGATAGTCCCTTTGTATAACGGCCTGCCTCCCGTCTGTAGCATCCAGGGCAGGGCTGCCTGATACAGACGCCAAGCCATGGACCCACCCTCGCGTAAAGAAAAGTCCAAAGTTAAAGAACCCGTGAGCAGAGTGGAGAAGGCTAAGCAGAAATCAGCGCAGCAGGAGCTGAAGCAGCGGCAGAGAGCAGAGGTGAGCGAGGGGCGGGCTGCTGGGGGCTGCGATGGGAGGCCCGCAGTGGTGCTCGCCCAGGTGGAGGCCAGGGGTACGTGGGTGGGGGTGGGTGCCCGAACCCCACCAGTCCCAGGCCCGTGGAGGGCTCATGGCCCAGATCTTTAGTGGTTGGGAGTAAGGGGATGCGAGGGGAAGGGTCAGACCCTCTTGCCCCACCCCAGCACAGGTGCAGAAAGTGGCTTCTGAAAACCAGCTAAAGGCCCAAGCTGTAAAACCACCAGCGTACGCTGTTCCTTTGTTCCCTCAGCGCTTAAAATCAAAGAATCCGAAGCTGTGAACTGCTTACACTGCTGATGTTGAACCCTATCCAGAACTATTTTTTCTTACTTTTAAAAAAGATTTCTTTTTCACTCGAAAGAGTTATAGGGAGGGAGGAACAGATAGATCTTCCGCCTGTTGGTTCAATTCCCGAATGGCTACAATGATCGATCCAAAGGGGAACTTCTTTTAGGTCTCCCACATGAGCGCAAGGACCAAAGAACTTGAGCCATCTTCCTCTGCTTTCCCAGGTCATAATCTGGGAACCGGATCACATGTGGAGCAGCCGGGACTAGAACCAGTGCCATGTGGGATGCCAGTGCTGCAGGCAGAGGTTTAGCTTGCTAGGCTAGCACGTTGGCCCCAAGTATTTTATTTTACTTATTTATCTAAGTATCATGGGGGAAAACTTGCTGGTCTTGTTCTTTCAATTTTGAGGGTTTTTTTTTTAAAGGGGGAAATTTGTAAGAAAAAAAATTAGTTTATTTGAAAGGTAGAGAAGATCAGTGATTATTCATTTGCTGGTCTCTACTCCTTAAATGCTCGCAATAGCTAGGCTGGACCAGGCTGCAGCAGGAGCCCCAAATTCTGTGTGGGCAGGAGAGTCAAGTCCCTGCTGTCTCCTAGGGTGTGTCAGCAGGAACTGAAATGGCCCACCGCGCCAGGCCCGAGCACCAGGCCAGGGCATCCTAACTGCTGCCCCAGACGGCCACCAGGAGTTTGAATGTAGAGGAAAAAAAAGAAGCTACTGTTAGAGACGCCTGAGTACGCAGTCCCCCGGGTGGGTAGTGGTGAGCATTTTGAAAAATGTTTATTTTCATTTACTTGAAAGGCATATTTACAGAAAGATTTTCTGCCTGTCGGCTTATTTCCCCCCAGTGGCCACAAAAGCCAGAGCTGGAACAAGCCAAAGCCAGGAGCCGGGAGCTTCATCTGAGTCTCCCACCTGGTGGCAGGGGCCCAAGCCCTCAGGCCATCCTTTACTGCTCTCTGGGCACATTAGCAGGGAGCTGGATTGGAAGTGGAGCAGCTGGGACTCAAACCAGTGCCTGTACGGGATGCTGGCACTGCATCCAGCCCCAGTGATAAGCAGTTTGTCATATTTGCCTAGTCTTTTTAAAAATAGGAAAATTAAAATACATTTAATTTGAAGTCCTTCTGACCATTTCCTGTCTTATATCCTTTTTTATATGGAGGACCCTATGAGCTGCCACTATCTTTTTTACATTTATATATGTTTAATATTTATTTATTTGAAAGTCAGACTTACAGAGAGGAAGAAAGGCCTTCCATCCACTGGTTCACTCCCCACATAGCTGCAGTAGCTGGAGCTGAGCCCATTCGAAGCCAGGAGTTTTCTCCATCTCTCCCACATGAACGGAAGAGAGCTATCCTCTACTGCTGCTTTCGCAGGCTCGTTGGCAGGGAGCTGGAGCAGAAGTAGAGCAGCTGGGACTTGAACCGGTATCCGTATTGGATGCCAGCCTCTCAGTGAGTGGCTTAACACACTATGCCACAACACTGGCTCCAATGAGCTGCCACTATTTTTATACGTTTACATTCAAATACATTAAAAGATGTTATTGAATGAAATATAATACTCCTTTGTGTGGAAGTCCATACATTTTATTACATCCTGTTTTTAGAGCTCACATTAATATAGATATCTACTTGATTCTTGTCACTGTTTATCAGGGTCTGTTTTCCAGGTTCACTTTCTTCCTCCAGGCAGGCATATGAATTATTTCGAGATTTTTTGCTATTACAAACACTGTTCATAAGGAGAAGCCTTTGGATGTCTTCTTGGGTACCTGTGCTGGAATTCCTGTCAAGAATCACTAGGTCTGTTTTCAGTTTTGCTAGGTCTTGCCAGCTTTCTTACAAAGGGATGGTGCAAGTTGGTTCCTCCACTGGCCGTACAAGAAGATCTCACACCTCGCTTCTTTGCTAATGTTTGGTAGTGTCAGACTTCTAATTTCAGCTCTCCCGATCCATTCATGAAACGACTGTGCTGTGACCATGTGCCAGGCACTGTCCTGGCAGCTGGAGGCGTGCGCTGGTTGAAGCCAGGAAGAGGTCAGGTCTTGGTGGAGCTGGTTCATGGTTCCTTGCTGCGCTGTGGTGTGGGTTTGGCGCTCCAGATGCATTTGGCTCTTCTCTCGGCATGTGCGCACGCACAAGCACGTGCAGTTTACACAGCCGGCCGTGAGCAGGTGTCCTCACCCGCACTTTCACTTCAGTACCTCCCTTTGGACTAAGGCCAGGATACAGTACGCCTAGAAGCCTGAGGGAGGAGAGATTGCCCTTGCTGTAGGGTGAAGTGATGTGATTAGAGTCCCCTAGTTAGGGAAGGGATGGCCTGTGCCTTCGATCCTCTGCTCGATGCTTGGCCATACGGTCCCCTCGCTGGCTGCTTAGCTGTCTGCTGCCTGGAATGCAGTCTCCTAAAATAGGAATGTGGCAAGACCCCTTGAGTGGACGGGGCGGAGGCACCCCTTGCATTCAGTTCTGCAAAGACGCTGCTGCAGAAAGGGAGTCTTGAGGAGGGCGCAGGTGGCCGTGGAGGTGACACTGACGCTAACCTGGCCCTTTGCACATGCGCCGCCTGTCTTCCCACCTCGCCCGACACTAAGGATCATTTTGTGTTTCTTCTTTTCCCTTGTATTTGATCTCCTCATTTCTGCTGCCATCCTGCCTTCCTGAGCGGGAGGTGTCCACAGAGCCTGTAACAGCCCTCTGTCCCAGGCACCGTGTCATGCAGAGGGCACAACTATGCATTCAACAGCAGTCGACTAAATGAGGCAGAAGGTGTTAACATACATGAGGAGTCTTAAGAAAGTTCTTGAAAAATGCATAATGTGAAAAATGACACAGGGATTTCACAAATGTTTTATACTAAAATAAACATCTTTTAATTTTACTCCTCCTTGAACTTTTTTTTTTTTTAAGATTTATTTTTTTTTATTACAAAGTCAGATATACAAAGAGGAGGAGAGACAGAGAGGAAGATCTTCCATCCGATGATTCACTCCCCAAGTGAGCCAGCCGCAAAGGGCCGGTGCTGCGCCGATCCGATGCCGGGAACCAGGAACCTCTTCCAGGTCTCCCACGTGGGAGCAGTGTCCCAATGCATTGGGCCATCCTCAACTGCTTTCCCAGGCCACAGGCAGGAAGCTGGATGGGAAGTGGAGCTGCCGGGATTAGAACCGGCGCCCATATGGGATCCCGGGGCATTGAAGGCGAGGACTTAAGCCGCTAGGCCATGCCGCCGGGCCCCCATGAACTTTTCAATCCCTGATGATGTATGTTAAAAGTGGCATATGTTTATATAAATATATCTCTGTGTGTGTGATGAATGTGCAACTTAGAGAAGAAGTAGAAAACCAATACTCTGGGCCCAGCGCGATGACCTAGTGGCCAAAGTTCTCACCTTGAAAGTGCCGGGATCCCATATGGGCGCTGGTTCTAATCCTGGCAGCTCCACTTCCCATCTAGCTCCCTGCTTGTGGCCTGGGAAAGCAGATGAGGATGGCCCAAAGACTTAGGTTCCTGCACCCAAGTGGGAGACCTGGAGGAAGCTCCTGGCTCCTGGCTTCAGATTGGCTCAGCACCGGCCATTGCGGTCACTTGGGGAGTGAATCATTGGATGGAAGATCTGCCTTTCTGGTTTTTTTCCTCTCTGTATATCTGATTGTGCAGTAAAAATAAATAAATCTTAAAAAAAACAAAACAGAAAACCAATACTTATGAATTCACTGTCTAGCTAAACAATTGAAACATGACCTGTAACTTGGACTCTGTGGGCCCCATTCTGGTCACAAGCCGGCCCCTTTGTGTAGCAGTGCCCACTTTAACTCATGTCACGTCAGCCATTCCTTTACTGTTGTGTATTAGTTTAGTGCCTTGGTACATGTGTCCTCAAATAACATTTTGTAGTGTGGCCATACATTACCCGGTTAGCCTTGTCTGAACATTTATGTTATAGAACTGTGTTTTAAGACTGGCTCTTTTCACTCAGCATTTTATAACCCTTCAAATTTTATTTCTACGGTGATACTATATTCATAACATACAATATGCCAATTTTACCATTGGCAGCATCATTTTTGAGGCTCTTTTTTGGGGGTGTTTGTGACTGTTTTTATCAGCGAATTTCTGTTTTCCCTATAGAATCATTCAAGCTTTCCAGCCACTTGATCACCTTATTTTTCTAGGAATTTGCGTCATTGAAGTTTTCGAATGCCTTGGCCCAAAGTTGAGCAGGTCTTGTTCTGGTCTCCTACCATGACAGTGGTTGTTATGTCTTCTTCCTGCATCTTAGTAATGCTTGTCTGTACCCACTGCCCTTCTCAGGACTGTTGTGACAGGTACGTGCTGTGCATCCTGGAGTCTCTCCTCCACACTCCATTCCTCACACAGCTGCACAGCGAGGATCGAGGTGCTGTTTTGCACAGTTCCCTTCGGTGGTTGTCCAATAAATGCCAGTCCTTGGCACAGCATCGGAGGCCCCAGTGCACTTGTCTTACTTTCTTCAGCTGCCCAGTCTCCATGCCATCATATCCTTCTTATAGTAAACTGGCAGTTTCCAGAACTGGTCTTCTTATTTTCTATTTATGTACATATAATCCCTTCCCCTCATCACCTATCATGTGCCATACCCAGTCCCTGCCTGTTCAAATCATCCTGGTGCCGTAAATACTCAATCAGGGCACCTGCCTCACTGATGCCTTCCTGTTCGCCCAGATGGGATTAATACCTGTCTCTCACGGTCCCCTTCTCCCCACATCACCCTTGCTAGCATGGTGTGTCTGAAGATGTGGGGAGCAGCTGCTCCATTGCTCACAAATGTGTTTTTCCCTTCCAGATCTATGCCCTCAACAGAGTCATGACCGAGCTGGAGCAGCAGCAGTTTGATGAGTTCTGCAAACAGATGCAGCCTCCTGGAGAGTGAGTGGGCTCCACACTGACACGGGCCGGGAGCCTGGCGGGCGGTGCTGCGTGGGAGCCTATCCCCTTGGAGCTGGCCTGCCCCTTGGAGCCTACAGAGCTACACCGGAACACCGCCATGGAGAAACCTGTCTTACTGCCTGTGTGTAGCTTCCACAGCACTGGTCCTCCCAGCTCAGTGGCCCAGTATTTGCTGAAGAGACTTGTTTTCTTCTTCTAAGATGATAGATTCCTTTTTTAAAGAAAAGAAAAAAATCCCTTTTTCTATTGTTTAAGAAAATCAGTGTTTCCTGTGTGTGCATCTTCTCCAAAATTGCCAATAAAATGTTACTAGTTCAGTTGCGCCTCTTGCCTGGGGAAGTGAAGCAGGAATGTCACAGGTAAGGAAGGCAGAGCTGGCTGCAGCCCCCGCCCCCCAGGAGTCAGGGGAGGGAAGATAAAGAACAGGGCCACTTGCATTTGCTCGCTGTTCCCACAAGAGCAGTGTGTGACCCCTGACTCCAGGCCAGCCGCTGCTTAGGGGCGGTAGCTAAGGCTCTGGTTTCTGGGCTGTGCTGGAGGAGCTGGCGACTGGCAGGCTAGACCCTTGCATTGTTGGCCTGGAAACAGCTGTGATGGGAATGTTCTGGACCCCAGAAAGCAGTCTCCCCATCCTACTGCTATTTTTAAGTATAAAATGTAAGGTTGTACTTTGGACATTGTATAAAACAGGTACCAGAAGGCCAGAAGCAGGGTTACTTTAATGTCAGGCAAAGGGAATTGTTTCCAGTGTGTTTCATTTGCAGATACTCCCTGGGAGTGCGGGGTGCAAGGATTCCAAGGAGCTGAGTGAAGAGGCACTGAAGGGGGTCCTGTTGTGGCAGTGCGGGTGAAGCCACTGCCTGCCACCAGCAGCCCATTTGGGCGCAGGCTTGTATCCTGGATGCTCCACTTTGCTCCAGCTGCCTTTTAATGCACCTGAGGAAAGCAGCAGAAGATGGCCCCACTGCTTGGGTTCTTGACATCCACATGGGAGGCCCAGAAGCTTCCCGCTCATGGCTTCAGCTGTTCAGCTCCTGGCCCAGCCCTAGCTGTTGTGACCACTTGGGGGAGTGAGCCGGCAAACGGAAGCTGTCTGCAGCAGCTCATGCTGGGTAAACAGCCAAACACTGCCATCTTGTAATCTTACTGTCACTTGGAAATGCCGCATTTTCCCTTGCAGTGCTGGGAATGTATCAACTGACCGCATCTCTGTCTCACTGCCGGTTCGTATCGTGGCTGCCCCACTTTCGATCCAGTTACCCTGCTAATGTCAAGGACGGGGTCAAGGACACAGAGTCTCACTCTTCCCACCTAAGTAAGGGTGCTGTTTTCCTACTCTCAGGATCATTGTAAAATCTTAAAAATCCCACTTGACTTCCAGATTGTTTTACAGGAAAATCATCAAATTTCAAATAATCAAGCAATAATGCAGGTGGGGACTACCTGCGTTAACACATCCCAGCCTTGAGGATCTTGTATGGGAAGAAAGATGGCTCTCTGTCCTTTTTCTGTAACTGCCTTTCAAACAAAAAAAATACATTTTTTTTTAAGTTTGAGATGTAACAAGATCCCTGAACTAAGACGGGAATGGGCCATCTTTTTACTTCATCCATTCATGTTACTCATTTGAAAGAAGTTTCATCTGCTAATTTGCTCCCCAACAGCCAGGGTAGACGAGGCCCCAGGCAGGGCCAGGGAGACTCAGGTGCCTGCATCATCACCTGCCGTCTGCACACATGTATTAGGTACATTTTTTCCCCAAAATAATAATTCAATGAGAAAAAGCAGCATTCACAATTTGTCAAATCTCTTTAATATCCAGCTTACTTGAAAGCAGCTGGGTTTTCATATTGATACATAGTAAGAAAAGAGAAGTAAGACAGCCTTTTTAGATCATTGTCCCTAGCTTTTGATACTACTACAAAAGTCAGCAAATGGTAATTTCTCAAAGGTTAATTACAACTCCTACATAAACTGAAGGAGATGGGAGGGGGCAGGTGTTGTGGCACAAGTAAGCTGCCACTTAACAATGACAGCATCCCTTACCTAACACCTGGGTTCAGGTTCCCCGTAGTTCTTCCTGCTTCCTGCTAATGCACACCCTTGGAGGTGGCAGGTGACGCCTCAAATAACTGAGTCCCTTCCACCCACAAAAGCAACCCAGATGAAGTTTCAGTTTCCTAGTTTCTGCCAGTCCTGCCCCAGCTATTACAGGCATTTGTGAGGGATTCAACCGATAGAAAGCTCTCTTTCTCTACCATTCTAGTTTTTAAATAAACAAAAGAAGAAACTTTAAAATAAATAAAAGCTTTTTTTGAAAAGTAAAATCTTGGGCTAAGTGGCTGAATTCTCACCTTGCACATGCCAGGATCCTATATGGACTCCAGTTTGTGTCCTGGCTGCTCCACTTCCAGCTCCCTGCTTATGGCCTGGGAAACAGTAGCAGATGGCCCAAAGCCTTGGGACCCTGCACCTGTGCGGGAGACCCAGAAGAAGCTCCTGGCTCATGGCTTTTGATTGGCTCAGCTCCAGCCTTGATGCTACTTGGAGAGTGAACCAGCAGATGGAAGATCTTTATCTTAGTCTCTCCTCTCTGTAAATCTGCCTTTCCAATATAAATAAATAAATCTTAAAAAAAAATAAAAGAGGCCCTTGTCCCACAGAGGTACATGATCTCAAAACGAAGCCAAAGGCAGATGCTTCAAACTGTAAAAATACAAAATTGTTAAGTTACAAATTCCCACACACATCCACAACGGGCAATGTGACTGTCCTGCAGCTGGCTCTGCTCGAAAACCAGGAAGTGCTATTGGAAGCCCTGTTCCCCACCCAGGAAAACTGTGATCCAGCAGGGACGAGGCAGAGCAATAATGATGGTCCAGCTGCTAGCCCAGGGATAAACACAGGACACAAGTGCACCCAGCCAGGACTGGGGCCAAGACTCACATCCAGCCCCAATCTAGGTGGGAAGGAGGTGGCACCTCATCTGTGTGATGTGTATGGCCTTGGTCCTTAGGGCAGTCACACTGAGTGGAAGCAAGGAAGCCAAAGCCACTGTCCACCACGGCACTGTGGGCTGTTCTTGTTCAAGGCTGCTGAGAGATCAGGCGTGCAGCATGTGACAACAAGAAATGCTTTAGTGAGGCTAAAGCAGGGTGGTCCATCGATGTGCTGGCAGGGCGCCCAGCAGGGCTGGTGGAGCTGGCGGACTGCAGGGCTCACTAGGGTCATAGCCTGAAGCAAATGGCCTTGCCCCACAGGGCATCTGGAAAGAAAATGTAGGAGAGCGACCACAGGAGGCAGTAAAAAGCAGTGAGTGAGAATGGGGAGAAAAACAGCAGGATGACACCTGGAATAAAAAAAAAAAAAAGAGAGAACCTAAATTCCTCTAAAGCTGTGAGAGGGTGCCCTTGCTGGGCAGCCCCATCCCCACCATCCCAGGAAACTAGATCATCTGAGTTGAGTGTAGTGCATTCTCAGGCTCCATTTGATTCAATACAGATCAAAAAGTCAGCCCTGGCCAACAAGAAACAGCCTAGATCCCTGATTAGGAAGTCGGCAATCTTCTAATGGTTTTAAGGTTCCCATGGGCTTGTTAACACAGCCAGCTGGAGCCTGAGATGGCCTGCTCATAAGCTCGGCCCTTCACCGACACCTGGAAATGTGCAGCCCACAGTCCCATACACCTGTGCCTGCCCCAAGTGGCTCACCATGCCTGGACCACGTGAGCTCTCTGCTGAGTGCCTGCTTGCCTTCAGGGAGCCCAGAGTTGGCAAGGCAGAGTGTTGACATGACTAGCTCCTGATGGAAACCTTGGGCACTTGCCCTGCGGTGTGACTACAATGCACATATGTGATCAAAATTCACACTTCACACATATGATCACAGTTCCGACCTGGAGGAGCTTCGTGCACCCCTGTGCGACTTCCTGGGAGAGGACCCTGAACCTTACACTGTCCTCCTCTGAACTTTACCTAAGTTTTGTTTCCCTCGGCAGAGTTTACTGGAACTTGACCTTATCCATGGAATCAACACACAGAGCCCTGTGTGTCCTCACAGTAAATCACCAAACCCATGCCAGGGAGTAGCAGGGGTGGGGAGGTTTGGGAGACTCCTCCTTCACCCCCAATTTGACTCTTAGATTCACCAACAAAAAGCACAAGGCATGTCTGGGATATCCACACTAGGCCTTTCTAGGTACTATAGATAAACAGCTTAATTTACATCTCACAATCCTGTAACTGAGACACACACCTGTCTTTGGGGCCAAAGAACAGGAAGTACACTTGGCCACCTCACGTCTGACATTGACACTATCTCAGAGCTCACAATCAGGGCAGGGGAGTATTTCCAAGGGAATAACCACCACTAAGAGACTCAGAACACAGGATCCACCAGAGGACCACTCAAGGGGTATGCAGTTGATTGAGGATATGGATTGGAGAAGTCGGTAACCTACAGAGGCAGGGGGTAATGTTTAAAACCCCAGGGAAGGAGACTCGCAAGATGGCTGACATAGGAGGATGGTTGTGAGGAAGCTCACAAACAGAGAGGGATAGAACGCGACAAAAGCGTAAGTGGAGCAGCATAGAGCTGCAGGGAGAGGAGCGTGAAGTTCCCTGGACAGTGTAGAGCCAAAAAAATCCACACAATTCGGAAGAGCAACCAGGAAAAAAACAAAACAAAATAAAACAAAAGTCAGGGAAGACGGCATTCTGCTCCAGACCTGCTGAGTCACGTTTAAGTGAAGCCGCCAGGAGCCGCAGCCGCAGGAGACGCAGGAGACGCACCCGCCAGGAGACGCAGGAGCCACAGAAACCGCTGACAGCCATTGCACCCACCGCAGACGCTGCAGCCGCCACACCAGCCGCACCCACTGCACCCGCCAGGAGCCGCACCCACGACGTAGGTCCTCGCCAGAGGCAGAGGCAAACTGCAAGAACCTGAGGTTTGAGCGAACTGGGTAGAGGTGGCAGTGGGTCAAGGCTCCCGGAGTTAACCCTCCAGGGGCATGCACAGAGCCTGAACATCCTTGGTGCTCATCTCCCCACCCTTCCCCCCCCCCCCCCGAGATTCCAGCATCTGGGGACGCAGGGCAAGTGCCTTGAAACTGCCAAAACTGTGTCTTGGAGGTGACGCACAGCGGTCCTGTGCGTTGAGGAGAAGGGCAGAAGGCGCACTGAATGCTCCCCCGTGCCTTGTGGACTAGCACACAGCTGGGTGGTACTGACCCACAGGAACCCGAGCACGCCTCTGGGCTGTGCGGACCCAGGCGCACCTCTGGGCTGGGCGGTCCCTTGCGAGCGCTGGGGTGGGCGGTCCCACGCTGCTGGAGTGGGCGGACCTGCGCAGGAGGAGCTTCCAGAGAGCACCTGGAACACCCCACGCCCTACAGTCCTGTGCTTGGGAGACATACCAGGAGGGCACTGCGGACCCGCGTGCAGGAGATATTCCCAGAGAGCGCCTGGAACCTCCATGCCCTGCAGTCCCTGGCACTGTGGACACACCGAGAAAGCACCTAGAATCCTCCGTGCCCTGTGATCCCATGCACAGGGGGCACACACAGAGGGTGCCTTCATTCCCCCACGCCCTGTGGTCGCATATGTGTAGGGGATGAGCTGAGAGTGCGCTTTGAATCCGCTGGGCCTTGGAAGTGGTGCCCTGAAGTCCAATGTACCGGAGACACACCAGAAGTGCCTTGAAAATTCCCGCACCCTGCTACTCCACGCCTGCAGGCTCCGCTCTCTGCAGGATAGTGCTTGGAGACCCCTCAGCACGCTGGTGCCTGGGTCTCTCAAAAAGAAACACTAACACAATGGGAAGAAATACCAGAAAAGGTAATGATCCAGATGAGAGAGCCAGCACCCCACCAACAAAGGATCAAAAGCCAATGTCTATTTCGGAGATGCGAGATGAAGACATGGAAGATCTACCAGAGAAGGAATTCAAAAAAATAATGTTAAAATATGTCAGAGACAATGAGAAGAATTGGGAGGACTTCAAGGAATTCAAGAACCACATAGCCTCAGAAATACAACAAATGAAAAGTAAAATCCTTGACTTAGAGCACAAAATTGAGAGCCTAACCAACAGAATAAATACAGCAGAAGAGAGGATCTCTGAAACGGAAGACATGCAAAATGAACATACCCAGCTCATTAAACAGCTGGAGACAAGTCTGAACAAAGCCAATAAGACCATACAAGAAATGAAAGACAACCTCAGGAAATCGATTAGGATTATTGGCCTTCCTGAAGGAGCAGAAAGAGAGTCAGGAATGCAAATGGTACTTGACGAAATTATACAGGAAAACTTCCAAAACACTTGGAACATGAACCCTGCCCAAATCCAGGACGGTCAGAGGACTCCCAGCAGATATGACCCAAAGCGATCTTCACCCAGACATATGGTGCTCAAGTTCCACTCCAACGAAGACAAAGAAAGAATCCTAAGACAAGTATGAAGCAGAGAAAAGATCACATACCGGGGAAAACCAATCAGAATCACTGCTGATTTCTCTGAAGAGACCTTACAAGCAAGAGGAGAATGGACAAAGATCTTCCAAATCCTGAATCTGAACAACTGTCAACCAAGAATAATGTACCCAGCAAAGATCTCATTCGTATTTGAGAATGAAATCAGATACTTCCATAGCAAAGAGAAACTAGAAGAATATACCTGCACAAAACCAGCTCTACAAAATCTCCTTAGAAATGCACTAAATCCAGAAAAAAAGGAGACGAATCATAAGCAAAGATGGCAAACAGGAAGGTCTCCCCACTAAAGTCCACACAAGGAGGGGCAATTACACAGATATCAACACCCACAAAAACACATACGTATGGCAGGGCAAAATCGCAACCTCTCAATTTTAACTCTTAACACAAATGGCCTAAACTCACCAATCAAAAGGCATAGATTAACGGAATGGATCATCAAACAGGACCCAAGTATCTGTTGCCTACAAGAGACACATCTAACCAGAAAAGACTCCAAGAAGCTGAAAGTGAAGGGGTGGAAAAAGATATATCACGCCAATGGACGAGAAAAAAAAGCAGGGGTAGCTGTCTTAATTTCAGATGATATAGACTTCAATCTTACAAGCATCAAAAAGGACAGGGAAGGTCATTATATAGTGGTGAAGGGATTGATCCATCAGGAAGTAATTACCATCGTGAACATATATATGCACCGAATCCCAACGCAGCTAGCTACGTGAATCAGTTACTTACAGACTTAAGGGGAGACATAGATATGCACACAATAATTGGGGGTGTAAGAGGACATTGTGACCATAGGTCAGCGACCGTAGTCAGCGAGCACAGGATTACAGTTGATGGGACAATATTTGTATGATAAACAACTGAATGGATGTCTTGTGTGTGACTGATTGGATATCCTTTGCATGAGAACAACTGTATGGCTACCTTTTGTATACCTGATGAGATATCATTTGTATAAGAACAGTTGAGTGGGAAGTAATATACAAGGCAAAAGGACTTCCAAACTAAGGCATAGAAACAGTTGATGGTTCTGTTGATGAACTAAGTATCTCTACCCTAATCCTGTATGACCCTCAGCATATAAAGTCTGTTGCCCCTAATAAATTTTGGCTATTGATCATCAGTCAGTAGTCTAAGCGTGTTATTATCGGCTCCGTGCACCAAGTCCATCGCTGCAGGACAATGACAGTGGGTGATCTTAACACTCCGCTAACAACAATAGACAGATCAACAAAACAAAAACTCAACAAAGAAACAACAGAGCTCATACAAACAATAGAACAACTGGACTTGGTAGACATTTATAGAATTTTTTACCCTAAGGCCACAGATTATACATTTTTTTCAGTGGTGCATGGCACCTTCTCCAGGATCGACCACATGATAGGACACAAAGCAAATCTAAATAACTTCAAAAAGATAGGAATCATACCATGTACCCTCTCAGACCACCACGGAATGAAATTGGAAATCAGCAATTCAAAATGCCCCAGGAAATACAGAAACTCTTGGAGGCTGAACAATATGCTGTTAAACAAACAATGGATCAGAGAAGAAATTAAAGATGAGATCAAAAAATTTATGGAAACCAATGAAAACTCTGACACAACATTCCAAAATTTGTGGGACACTGCCAAAGCAGTGCTACGGGGAAAACTCATCGCAATTAGAGCTCATGTTAAGGCCCAAGAGAGGCGCCAAATACAGGAACTAAACACACACCTCCAGGAATTGGAAAAACAACAGCAGAAGAGCCCCACACACAATAGGAAACAAATCATCAAAACAAGGGAGGAAATTAATCAGATAGAAATAAAAAAAACCATACACAAAATCAATGAATCAAAAAGCTGGTTTTTTGAGAAGATAAACAAGATAGACACCCCACTGGCCCAACTGACAAAGAAAAAACAAGAGAAAGCAAGAATTAACAGCATCAAAGATGAAAAAGGCAACATAACAACAGACACCGCAACCATTAAGAACATAATTAGAAATTACTACAAAGCACTGTACTCCAACAAATCAGAAGACCACCAAGAAATGGAAAAGTTCTTAGACTTCTACCACCTGCCAAAACTTAGCCCAGAGGCAACAAACGACCTGAACAAACCCATAACTGAAATAGAGATTGAATCAGTGATTAAAGATCTCCCAACAAAGAAAAGCCCAGGCCCAGACGGCTTCACTACAGAATTCTACAAAACATTCTGAACAGAGCTAACCCCAATCCTCTACAAACTCTTCAAAACAACTGAAAAGGAAGCAACCCTTCCAAACTCATTCTATGAAGCCAACATTACCTTAATCCCAAAACCAGACAGAGAACCAACAGAGAAGGAAAACTACAGACCTATCTCTTTGATGAACATTGATGCTAAGATTCTCAACAAAACCCTAGCCAATAGAATTCAAAAACACATCAGACAGATCATTCATCCAGATCAAGTAGGATTCATCCCTGGAATGCAGGGATGGTTCAACATTTGGAAATCCATCAATGTGATACACCACATCCAAAAACTGAAAACAAGAATCACATGATAGTATAATAGACGCAGCAAAAGCTTTCGACAAAATCCAACACCACTTCCTGCTAAAAACCCTAACCAAGGTAGGCATAGATGGAAAAATCCACAACATAATCAAAGCAATATATGAAAAGCCCAACGCCAGCATCATACTGAATGGAGAAAAACTGGAACCCTTCCCACTGAGATCTGGAACAAGACAGGGATGTCCACTTTCTCCACTACTATTCAACATAGTCCTAGAGGTACTCGCTGAGGCCATAAGACAAGAAAAAGAAATCAGAGGAATCCAAATGGGAAACGAAGAAGTCAAGCTTTCACTATACGTAGATGACATGATTCTTTATGTAGAAGAGCCAAGAGACTCAATACAGAGACTTCTAGAACTTATACGAAAGTTTGGTAGAGTGGCAGGGTACAAAATTAATGAACAAAAATCAACAGCCATAGTGTATGCAAACAGCCCCAAGATGGAAAAAGATTTAACCAGCAAGATACCATTCAAAATAACAGAGAAAAGTATGAAGTATCTGGGAATAAATCTAACCAAAAATGTAGGAGACCTATTTGAAGAAAACTACAAACTACTTAAAAAAGAAATTGAACAAGACCTCAAAAGATGGAGTAACATCCCATGCTCCTGGATAGGTAAAATCAATATCATTAAAATGTCTATACTGCCAAAAGCAATATATACATTCAACGCAATCCCAATCAAATTGCCCAAAATATTCTTCATGGAACTGGAAACAATGATTCAAAAGTTCATCTGGAAACACAAAAAAAACACAAATAGCTAGAACCATCCTGAAGAACAGGAAGTTAGCAGGGGGAATCACAGTTCCGGACCTCTAGACATACTATAGGGCAGTGGTTATCAAAACAGCCTGGTACTGGCACAAAGATAGAGAGGAAGATCAATGGAGCAGAATAGAAACACCAGAAGGGAACCCACACAGATACAGCCAAATAATCTTTGACAAAAAGACAAACAACAATCCAGGCAAATGGGAAGGTCTGTTTAATAAATGCTGTTGGGACAACTGGTTGATAGCCTGCAGAAACCAAAAGATAGACCCACATCTCTCACCATACACTAAGATCAAATCTAAATGGATAACAGATCTAAACCTACATCCAGAAACCTTCAAACCTTTGGAAGAAAATGTTGGAAATACTCTGCAAGATCTAGGGGTAGGTCCCAACTTCCTAAAAAGGACACCAAAGGCAATAGCAATCAAGACCAGAATAAACAAATGGGACCTCATCAAACTAAGAAGCTTCTGTACAGCAAGGGAAATAATCAACAAAGTAAAAAAGCAACCCACACTACGTAGGTGATAGAGGGCTAATCTCCAGAATATACAAAGAACTACAAAACAACCAAAATGTCAAAACAAACAAGCCACTCAAGAAATGGGCACAGGAAATGGGCAGACACTTCACAAAGGAACAAACCCAAATGGCAAATAAGCATATGAAAAAATGCTCAAGTTCCCTGGCAATAAGGGAAATCCAAATTAAAACATCAATGAGGTACCACCTGACACCAGTAAGACTGGCCCACATGAATAAAAGCACCAACAGCACTTGCTGGCAAGGTCGCGGGGAAAAGGGAACCCTACTCCACTGCTGGTGGGGCTGCAGGCTGGTACAGCCTCTATGGAAATCAGTATGGAGAACATTCAAACAACTCAAATTCAACATACCGTATGATCCAGCAATAGCACTCCTAGGAATATATCCAGAACACTTGTTTTATGAGAAACCAACATGCACTCCTATGTTCATAGCAGCACAATCAGTAATTGCAAAAACATGGACGCAGTCAAAATGCCCATCAGCAGAGGATTGGATAAGAAAGCTATGGTTCATCTACTCCATGGAATACTACTCAGCTATTAAAAAAAACCAAAATGCAGTTCTTTGTGGCCAAATGGGCCCAACTGGAAACCATAATGCTAAGGGAAATGAGCCAATCCCAAAAGGTTAAATACCACATGTTTGCCTTAATTTAAGATGATATGATGTTGGGCCCGGCGGCGTGGCCTAGCAGCTAAAGTCCTCGCCTTGAAAGCCCCGGGATCCCATATGGGCGTCGGTTCTAATCCCAGCAGCTCCACTTCCCATCCAGCTCCCTGCTTGTGGCCTAGGAGAGCAGTCGAGGACGGCCCAATGCATTGGGACCCTGCACCCGCATGGGAGACCCGGAAGAGGTTCCTGGTTCCCGGCTTCAGATCGGCACAGAACCAGCCGTTGCGGCTCACTTGGGGAGTGAATCATTGGATGGAAGATCTTCCTCTCTGTCTCTCCTCCTCTCTGTATATCTGGCTTTGTAATAGAATAAAATAAATCTTTTAAAAAAAAAAGATGATGTGATGTTATGTATAACATGTTATGTTATGTATGTTATATGTTGTGTATAAACTAAAATTGAAATGTCAATGAGGTGGTCACAGAAGGTGGTTAAGAACTAGCATTTATTTTTAACATATTGGCTACTCATTACTATGTCAATTAATTCCATAATGATGTAAATTTTTGCTGATGGTATGTTGGAGCTTTTAATTGATCGGGATGATACTCTGCTGGCTCTGTCTTCAAACCAGAGAGGGTATACCTAAGAAGCCATTGAACTTGACTGGACAATAAGATGCTGGACTCTATGTTTGGTATATGCTTGCGATGAGGGAATCTCAACTGAACTTGAAGTATGGTTATGCAACAAGGTGGAGGAATCCACCATGGTGGGAGGGTTTGGGGAGGGGTGGGGAGAATCCCAGTACCTATGAAACTGTGTCACATAATACAATGTAATTAATGAATAAAAAAATAATAATAATAAAAACCCAGGGAAGTGGGCCTGGCATGACAGCCTAGTGATTGAAGTCCTCACCTTGAACGTGCCAGGATCCCACATGGGCGTTGGTTCTAATCCCAGAGACCCCACTTCCCATCCAGCTCCCTGCTTGTAGCCTACGAAAACAGTTGAGGATGGCTCAAAGTCTTGGGAACCTGCACACGCGTGAAAACCTGGAAGAAGCTCAATTCCAGCCATTGTGGCTGCTTGGGGAGTGAAACAATGGACAGAAGATCTTCCTCTTTGTCTCTCCTCCTCTCTGTATATCTCTGTATATTTGACTTTGCAATAAAAATAAATAAAGCTTAAAAAAAAAAAACCTGGGAAGTACCTGACAGGAGGGCTCAGCTCTGTGCAACTCTTGGAGGAAGGGGACCCCTGTCTAAACAGGTGAGTGTCTCACTCCACGGAGAAGGAGTGTCAACAGCAGATGTTTTGGAAGCTACCCAGTGGGACTGGTGTCAAAGTTGATGCTGTCAATTACTTCATGCATGGGAGACCAAGGCCACGTGCGGAGTTCATTTGGAGAAGAGGGGATTAGGAGTGTCCACAGCATCAAAGATCGTCGTGGGCAATACTCTTACTATGATACAGGAGAACAAGTAAATGAAACACCAGGGGCTAGAAACGACCATTACAGTATATATCTGTGCCAGAGGAGTCATGTCCATTGTCTCATTTAAGTTCCAATAACCCTACAAGGTTAGGGATTGTTCAGTTTATAGACAAAAGAAACTGATTGAGATATTAGCCCAAGTTCATACAGTTACTATGAGCTGCAGTTAGGACTTAAGCCCTTAAGTGTGTCTAGCTGCAAGCCCAGATTTTTCACACTGCCATTCTGCCTCTGCCATTAACGGCACTGGAAGAACCATCGCTTGGAACCTGCCTGCAGTGGTTGATGCTAGCATTACAAAGGTCAAACCTGGAGCTGCTGTTAGGCCATCACTTAGAATGCCAGGTTCCCATGGGCACACCAGTTCTAGTCCCGGCTGCTCCACTTTCTATCCAGCTTTCTGCTAATCCACCCTGGGAAAGCAACAGAAAATGATTCGAGTACTCGGGTCCCTGTCATCCACGTGAGAGACCAGGTTGCTAGTCGTGGCTCCTGGCTTCAGCCTAGCCCAAGCATGTCTTTTGATGCCCTCTGGGGAACAAGCCAGTGGATAGAAGGCCTCTCTCTGTCTTTGTGTCTCCCTTTCCATATCATTCTGCCTTCCAAATAAAATAAATCTGGGGAATGTCAGGATGGAACCAAGGACCCTACAAACCAGACTGGACACATACAAAGGGAGTGAGGGGGAAACCTGACTAGCCACAGATGCTTGTCTTATTTGCATGCACAGGAAAATGGACATTCCTTGAAGAAAACCCTGAAATCATTGCCAAGTTTAGGGAGGCGTCTTCTAGGGCCTGTGTGAAGCTGGAACTCAGCACTTGGCCGCTGGGACCCATGGCACTATCCTCCTGCCTCAAGGTCAATTCCATATGCCCCTCTTCTCTCAAGTCCCACTCCCAGTATCACCTCTCACTCAAATCTGACTTCACCCACTTCCACTCTCTGTCCCTACAACCTGTCCTCCATGCCACAGCCCAGTGTCCAGCAAGGACTGTGGACCCAGTCACGCAATTATACCACATCAGTTCCTTTCAAGATGTCTCACTTGCTTTGGAGGTCAGACCCCAATCCCCCGCAGCATGCCCTCTTCCCTGGCCTCAGTGTCATTGGCTCTGTTTCTGCAAGTTCCAGTCACTCGGCTCCAACACACTGGCATCTTCCAGCCTCGGGGCCCTCACAACACCAGTTTTCTGTGCCTGAACCGCCTCCTCCCACTCACCAAGCCACACATCTTGCAGGTCTCCTGAAGGATCCTTTCTCTCCCTAACCCCCAGTTAGGGTCCCCCCAACAAACACCCTTTCAGGACACCTTGTGCTCCCACCACACATTAACACAGAACATTTTAAGGGATTTCTAACCATTCCTGGGTTGGTATCTGTCTATCAGCCTGACCTCCAGTACTGGACACACTGTGGGTGCTACCTAAATTTCTCTGAACTCGTGAGCATCCCACAATTCTTCACTGAGCACCTGCTGGGTAATCAGTGCAGTTCTAGGCACTAGAAGTTACAGCATGATAGAAAGCTGGTCCTCCATGGTGGCAGGGCAGGGCAGGACATCACCTGCTGAGCAGCTCCATGGAGAAAATACAGCAGCAAGGGTGGCCTGGAAGGCCTTAGTGAGCCGTGGCTGGCCACAAGCAGCAGTCAGGCAAGGGTAACCCAGGAGAGCAGCCTTTCCCCATACACACCTCCCAAAAACACTGCTTTCTTCCAGCTCTCAGACTCCAGGATCTCATCATGGGGGTAGTAGCTCTGGTCAATCATGAACAGGATGAGGAGGGAGGCCATGCAGCAGAGAATGAAGGTGTTGCCTTTGGTCAGCAGGGAGGTGGAGGCCAGGACACAGGAAGCATAGGGGCAGGGCAGCCCCTTGGAGACAGGTGTGCCTCCTAGGGAAGAAAAGCACAGGACTGAGCCGCAACTCCATGTGTGACAGGCACGCAGCTGAGGCCAGCCCCGGCTCCTCCTCAGGCTCCAAAGGCTCTTTCAAGCCAGGGCATAGTGGCAGGCTGTACAGACACGCTGTGTGGTTCTGTTCTGGGTAACCCGGAGAGAGCAGGCAGCCAGCGAGGAGCTGAGCTTGTCTCTGCTGTTGATGGGGTCCTTCAAGTGTCCTAGTCTAATCCCAGGTGCACTTGCTCCACACCTTGCTCCATCCAGGTGGCACACAGAGGGAAAGAGACACAGCTGTGCCAAGCAGTGACTCCCCCACCCAAGCCAGGACTCTGCCAATGCAACCCACAGCCTCCAGTGGGTGAAGAAAGTGAGAATTCTGACAAGCAGACACTGACAGCTGCCTCCCTCCCTCCCCCTGCGCTGGCCCCCCAGGACTCCTGGCACCTGAAAGCTCCCCCCGCTCTGTGGTCTCCTAACCTCAGTCCTGAGGCCACCCAAGTTCACTCACCAGTTGGACAAAAACACAGGCGGAACGAAGTGGCTAACACATAGATGATGGCCAGGAAGCCGTTCAGAGGCCCATCCACTCCCAGGAGCAAAGCTGAAGCCAAGCCGAAGGTGGTGAAGATAGCAAAATCATTCAGTTCCGCTCCTGTTCCCAGAAGGCCCAGCTTAGAGGAATGTCCATGCCTGACACCTCAGATCCCAGAGAGTGACCACTGCTCCCCAGGACCATCTGTAGCTTCAGGATTCAGGTCTCCTCCCAGCTCTACCTTAGCATGCAAGCACTGGACTTGAACAAGACACAAGTCAGTAAGTGGTGAGACCCACACCCTTTTCAAGCAACAGCGCATGTGCCAACAGAGGCTTTGCTTTGATAATTTCTTATCTCTTCACTCTTCCCTTTTGCCCTCACTCCAGCACCTGCATTGTTCTGGTTGGGAGAGGCTGGGCAAGGAGGGACACTGAAAGTCAAGGTAACTCAGGGACTGATCCCAGGTCAGTGAGTCAGCCACAGAGGCCAGGGCATGCCAGGGCAGGCCAGTGGGGTGTTGGAGGATGGGGGTGGTGACCTGAGATGAGTACCCTCCCGGGGGGAGGAATGAGAGGCCTGAGGCCTGCACTCACCCAGCTTGGAGCAGATATGGAGGTGTCTGGTCATCGTCCCGATGAGCGTGTCTAACAGGAAGCTGATCAGGAGCATCCAGGAGGCACACTGGGATTTCCTTAAGCACAGGCCCCCGCAGGGTGGCTCCTTCACGGTCCCCACATAGTCCCCTGCCCCCCACACCTGTCGTGTGTCTGAACACCTCCCACACCATGTCCTCTCTGATCTACACCTGACACACCTGCTTTATACACATTCATGGCCACACTCCTCCCATGCTCCTAAACCTGTCTTGAAGGGGTGCCCTGAGCCCCTCAGTTATCACTAAGGACCCCTCCACCTCATTTGGTGGTCCAGGGGTCCTACTTTCCATCCCAGCCTCTGTCACTGTCTCCCTACGTGTTCTCAGATAAGTCAAAGTTCCCTCTCTGGGTCTGAAAAACCAAGGAGTTGATCTCTTGGGTGGATGTGAACGTGTTTGTTCAGACGACCTATTTCCTCCTGCATCAATTTAAGTAGCTCCCGTCATTTAAGGACTGTCATCAAGACCATCCAATTTGCAGGCCAGTTGTTGTCTTGTAGTATTTGTTCATTATCACTTTATTGTTGATAGGATCAAAGGAGATGGCCCTACTTTTATTTCTGATATTTTCCCTTGTGTCTTCTTTTTTTCATTTTGTTAAACATTTGTTTATTCATTTATTTATTTGAAAGTCAGAGTTAGAGAGAGGGAGACACAGAGATCTTTCATCAGTTTATTAACTTCCTAAATAGCCACAATAGCCAGGGCTGGTCCAGGCAGAAAGCAGGAGCAGGTACTTTGTCCAAGCCTCCCACATGGAGGTAGGGCCACTAGCACTTGGGCCATCTTTCACTGCTCTCCCAGGCACACTAGCAGGAAGCAGCCAGGACTCAAACTGGGGCCCATAAAGGATGCCAGCACTGCAGGCAGAGCTTAACCAGTTGCACCATAACCTCTTGGGTTTTTTCCTTGGTTAGCGTGACTAGAGCTGTATCAATATGATCAACCTTTTCAAAGAATTTGTTTTTTGGTTACGTTGATTTTCTGCTTCTTATTTTCAATTAATTTGATTGCTGACCAGGCTTTTATTATTATTTTCTTCTTATTTGAGTTTATTTTGCTCTTCTTTTTTTCCTAATTCCCTAAGTGGAGAGATTAGGTGATTAGTTTTAGAATTTCTTGGGTTTTTGGGCCTAGCGCAATGGCTCAGCAGCTAAATCCTCGCCTTACACATACCAGGATCCCATGTGGGTGCCAGTTGGTCTCCCAGCAGCTCCACTTCCCATCCAGCTCCCTGCCTGTGGCCTGGGAAAGCAGTTGAGGACGGCCTAAAGCTTTGGCACCCTGCACCCTGCACTCCTGGTTCCCAGTTTCAGATTAGCTCAGCTCCAGTCATTGTGGTCATCTGGGGAGAGCGCTAGCATTTGTAAGATCTCTCTGTGCGTCTCTCCTCTCAGTAAATCAGCCTTCCAGATTAAAATAAATAGATCTTTAAAAAAAAAAATCTGCAATTTTTAAAAAGGACGTTTATTTTTTAAAAATAAGAAGGCTGTGCATATTGCAAAGCATTCATCTTCAACGACCTGATTTTTCATAGGCATTGAAATGTGACACCACTCACAGAAGTAATTTACAGGACCCATGCCCACTTGCAATCCAGCTCCCTGCTGATGCCTGGAAAAAGCGCTAAAGATGGCTCAAGGTCTTGGGCCCCTGCACTCCTGTGGGAGACCTGGATGAAGCTCCTGACGCTTGACTTCAGACCAGCCAGCTCCAGCCACTGCAGCCTTTTAAGAGGTGAACCAGTGGATGGAAGCTCTGTGTGTGTGTTTGTGTGTTCTCTGTGACTCTGCCTTTCAAAGAAATAAATAAATCTTTTAAATATACATATGTGTGTGTATACATATAATTTACCTGCAACTTTCAGGGGCACACAAACATGCCTCAGACTTTCTAGAGTAGTGCCAGTTTCAAATATTCTGCAATGTAGTGAATACCACTGAATCAGAACATTCTAGAACAGAATTGTTCACTTCTCATAAATGTTATTCTAGACAGCCATAACTAGCAAGAACAAAAGAAAAATATAGTACAAGTTCCCCATTTTGCAGAAGCAAAGACTGAGACCAGGGGTGTGACCTAAGTGAGGTCACATCTCAGGCTGGTGGAAACAGTAAGACTGGGATTTTGACTCCTGACTCCTAAACCTACCCCTCAATTAATCCCTGTCTTTCCCTGCTCCCCTAAGCTGGCTGCGTTCACCCAAGGTTATCTGGACTCTCAAGGCCTTCTTACACCAGGGCCCCTCAAAACCTAACACAGGAACCAAAGCAAGCCAGGGAATTCTGAGATGGGAAGGTGAGGGCAGAAAGAACTGACACCACTTTCTCCTCCCATGAACACACTGCAGTGTTGTCTCCTGGGTCTCAGTGCCCCTTCCTTCCCCTCCCCCCACCTCCAACCCCTGCCATTGGCTGCAGCTCATGGCCAAGAGCATACTGGGCCCCAGACCTACCTGCTGAAGCTGCAGAAGATGGAGAAGAGCCCCAGCACCATGTTGGCCAGAGACAAAGCACTGGTAATATCCTTCCAGGAAAGTGCACTAAGCTGGGAGTGGCTCTGTTCATTGCCCAGGGAGAAAGAGTTGCACTGACCTGGCACCCAGGAAAGAAGGGCAAGGAGTTCCCAAGGTCCATCACCTTCCCCTGCCCCCCCCCCCCACAAAAAAAAAAAAAAGAAAGAAAGAAAAAAAGAAAAGATTCCCAGGAACCTGGTCCTCCTGCTTCCCTGGACCTCACCCCAGGGCTGCACCCTTCCTTTGCTCGGTTGCTCTGGTTGGACTAAGGGAAACAGGAGCAGATGAAGGGGACAAAACAGAGGTGTGGAAAGGAGCAGACGAGGGCAGCAGCTTGGGAGAGTTCCATAGCACTGCAGGAGAGCGGACACCACCTCAGTTTCTACTGCCTCTCTTCCACGGCCTCTTGCCTCACAGCACAGATACTCCCATTACGTATGTCAACCCTCCTGGCATCTCCCATGGCACAGGGCACAAGCCCTGTCTATTGGAAAGATGGCCTAGTGAACAAAGCTGCTGTCTGTGGTGCCAAGCAGCCCATATGGGCAACTGGTTCATGTTCCTGCTGCTCTGCTTCCCATCCCACTCCTGCTTGTGCCTGGGAAAGCAGCCCAAGTGCTCAGGCTGTTCTTGCCCACTTACATGGAAGACTCAGACAAAGCTACTGGCTCCTGGCTTTCAGACCCACCCAGTTCCAGCCATTACAACCATTTGGAGATTGAGCCAGTGCATAGAAGATATCTCTTAGTGTGTCTCTCCCTCTATCTCTTTCTGTGATGTTCATTCAGATAAATAAAGAAACCTTTAAGATAGGGAGAAGAAAAGATGGGCCTTCATCATACACTTTGGGTTGGCTTGAGAGAGCCATGGAGTCAGGAGACCCCTTTGTCTTGTAGGTCATGCTTCCGGCTGCAGAAGCCCAGGGCTACAGCCAGGGCGCCCCAAGCACCTGCTATGACAGCCCCAACCAGAGCAGCAAACTACTTCCAACAGGAGAAGAGGTGAACGGTGGAAAATGCACCATCATGGCCCTCAGCCCCTCCTTCATGTCTGATGCTGAGGGTCACGTTTGTGAACGACAAAACAACTCCAAAATCACACACTAAGTTGGTAGAGACAAAGCCCACCTGTTTGGTCTAAATCTGCTAGGGCCACAGGTGTCAGCAAGAGGAGCCTGCAAGGCACAGGGAGGGGGCTGAGGTGCCCAAGCCTGCCAGGTGCTACAGCACGTGGTGCCCAGACTGCCTTGAGCCACCCAGTCTTCCCCAGTGCCAAGAACCAGTCAACACTCAGCTTGGCAACCTAGCAGCTAAAGTCCTCACCTTGCATGCACAGGGATACTATATGGGTGTTGGTTCATATCCCGGTGACTCCATTTCCCATTCAGCTCCCTGCTTGTGGCCTGGGGAAGCAGTTGAGGACGGCCCAAAGCCTTGGGACCCTGCACCCACACAGGACACCAGGAAGAGGCCCCTGACTTCTGGCTCCTGGCTTTGGATCGGCTCAGCTCTGGCCATTGCAGCCACTTGGGGAGTGAATCAGCAGACAGAAGATCCCCCTCTCTGTCTCTCCTCCTCTCTGTATATCCAACTTTCCAATAAATCTTAAAAAAAAAAAAAAAAAAAGAACTGGTCAACCCCACCCATCTCCACAGCCTGTCTGGTCTTTGAGACCAAACATGGGAATTCCATCCCCGGAAATTACTGCATGAAACAGAGGGAGAAAGAGTCGCAGGCCTTCACTGGAACAGAGAAGCTGGCTGGTTGAGGTAAGCCACACCAACCACCAGCAGGGAGTGTATACTGCAACAAAACACACAAGGAGTTCTTCCCAGGCCCATCTGCTCACAAAGTCCTCACCAACTTCAGACAGGTGGAGCCTTACGCTTAGTCCCTTTGCACGGCCTGGTGCCCTTCTTGTGTGGGCAGAGTTAATCAAGTCACGTTCTTCTCCCATGGACCCCACCACCAAGACATCAGAGGCCAAGAGAGGCCACCCTCAGGCTTTGGACTGGAGGAGATCCTCAGGGTTGCGCTGCATGGTTTGCTAGCCCCAAAGGCTGGCCTCAGTCACCAGTGGAGTCCGTAGCTGCATGGCCAAAGCTGTCATTCCAAGGCCTCCTTCTGCAGGACCTCCAGGGAAGTCCAGGGTGGAGGCAGGAAGGAGGCAAAGACCTGGCTGCCTACCGCTTCTGCATGAACCCATGGGCTGACCTCAGCAGCTGTTACCTGCCTGGCCCAGCCTTGATCCTATCAGAGCGGTCAGTCTTTCTGACATCTGCGTGTGTGTGATTTATGATGAACATTCCATTGTTTGCTATGCCATCCCTTCCACTGTCTTCTTTCACTCATGAGGTGCTTCCATGTTCCGGATTTCCACTGGCCCCACGAGTGCAATTAGCCAAGTGGTGTTGTCCCCACTGTCCAGGTTAAGGCAAAGAAAGACCAAGGAAGGGGAAGAACCTAGCTCAAGGTCATGCTAGAAGAGGAGAGCAAGCCAAAGTGTTCTTTCTCTGTCACGTGTGTGGATCAATGGGAATGCACAACATGCTGGCAGCATGCCCAGCCCGAGCCGGGCACTGGGAGGACTCTGGTCCCTGCCTGTCCAGGGACTCACACACGCCTGTGGACACTGGCAGACCCTGCTGCTCATGGTGGCACCTCAGCAAACAGCCAGGGAAGTGGAGGGTTCAGGACAGTTTGGTGACTTGTGCCAGGAGCTGGGGATTGAGCTGGGGCTCTTCTTTCCCAGAGAAGCACTGTTGGCAGAGGGGAAAAGGATGTAGGATGGACAGCAGGGAGATCAGAAGCGAGCGTTCCATTAAAGCAAGCTTCCGTACATGGGCGAAGATGGTGGCCTGGCACTTGGAAGACTGGGGAGAGCGAGACCTGCTCCTGCCCTGTGGGAGCAGCGAGGGGCTGAGAGGAGGCTCACCAGAGGAGGGGCAACCCAAGGGTTTGGCCAAGCCTGGCCCACAGGAGCACATCGTGGCACTCGCTGGCTTCCTGAAGCCCATGAGGCAAAGTCTAATCGATTGCTGATACAGTGGCCCTACCCAACCCTCTCCCTCTGTCCCCCAGAACCCTCCCAAAGCCTCCCTGCCCCCACCCACAGCCTGTCGCCCCTCTGTGCCCACCTCCCCTTGTGCTCACCGTGTGACACTTGGCACTTGGCGCTGACATCGCCTATCTTGTCTTCCTCCTCTTTCGCTTCAGGGGATGCAACTTGAGTGCAGACTGGGGTCCCCTGAGACCAACATGCAGCCTGACAACAGACGTCATTCAGTGTTCACTACACAATGACCCTGGGTCCCCCTGCCACTTTCCTGGGCCCTCTCACGGCACCAATCTCTGGGCACCCCACCTTTGGCTAGTTCACTGTGGTCTCCCAGGAGCCTTCTTGGGGGCTGGCACTGTGGCACAGTGGGTTAAGCCGCCACTGGTGATACTGACATCCCATATCAGAGCGCCACTGGGGAGTGCCAGCTGCTCCACTTCCAACCTGGCTCCACGCTAATGTCGCCGGGGAAGACAGTGGAAGATGCCCTCCCCCTCCCCCAAGTGCTTGATCTGCACCCACACGGGAGACCAGATGTTGCTCCCTTTGGGAAGATCTGTGTTCTGTGTGTCTCTGTTTCTCTCTCTCCTCTCTGCTCTTCAAATAAATAAATCTCTTTAAGCCTTCTTAAGTGAACTCCCAACCATCGGCTATTCAACTGCCGTGATCATTCACTTACTCTCTGAAGTTTTCCTCTGGTGCCTGCTCTATGTCTGGCCTTGGTGTTTTGTGGGAACAAGACCCAGGCTGCAGCCTCTACAGGCTCAGTGTCTGGTAGTGGAGGAAGCTGGGTGAAGGTGTCAGGGTTATGTAGGACAGGAGACCTCCCAGCTGCTGCGGGTGTACAGCGACAAAGAGACTGTCTGCGGTGGGGGACAAAGGAAGGTCCCACCAAGGTGGTGACTTTCAGCAGAGTGGCCGAGAGTGGATAGCGTGTATGGGTGGAGGGAGGCGTTGTGGTGGGTATAGCAACACAATATGCAGGTAGGTGCGACTGGAGGTGGGTGGGTGGGGCAGTGGCAGGTGGCAGGCGTGTTTGCACGACCTTGAACCAAAGCCTGTAGCAGAGCGTGTTTGGTGTTCCTGTCAGACACAGGTTGAGAGCAAACTAGAGAAAAGAACGCAAGACAGGCTGCTGGCGGGAGGAGAGAGGCCAGCGCAAGGGGGAGTGGGTATCGCAATGGGGAGTGGGTATCGGCCCTGACTCCAGAGGCGGGTGTGACCGCCGGTTCCCCCGCGAGGTGCAGCCTCTGACGGTGCTACCTAGCGCCAGGCCACTGGATTGCGCACCTCTGCTCCCTGCCCCACCTCGGACGCCGCTGCTGCTCACCTGGGGCGAAGACATCGCTAGATGGGTCGAGTCTGCTGTCTGTGTGGTGGAAAGGCCGCCCAGGGCGAGGAGGCGCAGCTCCGGACCAAACCTCTCAGCCCCGACTCTTAGCTCACAATCCCCGGGAGCAGGGGAGGGGCTGCGGGCCTTTGACGGGGAAAGAGGAGGGTCTCACCTTCCGGTGGAGCTGCGGGGCTGGGTCACTTCCCCCGGCCTGGGAGGCTTCGCAGGCAGCAGGACGTGGGTGCACAGCCCAAGTGGCGGAACAGCAGGACTGGCATGGAAGTGGACCAGGGGAGACTGGGCCTGGAGGGGAGGGGGGAGTCAGCCTCAGCGCCACGAGGCCGCGGTTTGTGTGCCTAGGCTGTTCTTTCTGCTGGGCCCTGGAAGATGTGTTGGATGAATGACACCTGCTTGAGGACTTTGGACCCAAACCTGGAGAGCGTGTTTTTATTTCTATTTCTTGGGAATGATGCTTTGAGCAGATGGGGCAGCCTAACCTGAGTCACAAACAAGCTGCTTGATGTGTGGGAATAACAAGGTTGGCCTAGTAGGACCCTGGGGAGTGCTGCAAGAAGGCCATCCCACCGAACCTTGGCAAGAAGTGTGGATTTCATTCCAAGTGTAACGAGATTTCTTGGGGGGTTTTAGAGCACAGATGTCGGTCTCTCATTTACAGTCTGAAAATATGAGATGGATAGTCTCAATGTAGGTAGACTGAAGGGGCAGGGAGGCAAGTGAAGTCGTCCCACACCAGCCCAAGTTAGAAGCGCTGCTGGCTGGGGGCAGAGGGTGGACATGGGAGAAGCAGTCAGAGCTGGGCTGTGTTTGCAAAGCGGAGCTGGGAAGACTTGTGGATCAATACAGGAAGAACAGGTGGGCTCAAGGAGGACTGGGGTCTCGGGCTTCACAGCAGCATGAGACAGGTGCCGGTAGACATAAGACTGGCGGTGAACGTGAGAGATCTGCTGTGGACCTGCCACCTTCATCACAGCTGGGAGTCAGGCGGAGATGGTCAGTGAGACTGTCAGACAAGCCAAAGGTGCATGAAGCCCAGGGCCAGGGCAGCACGTGGAGTTGGCAGCACGTGGGCCGTGCGGAAAGCCACAGGAGGAGTGACATAGCCCCTGGCAGAGAGAGGGCAGACAGAGCCACAGACCCGTCCCCAACAGGAGAGGCCCGGAAGAGGGAGAAGTGGGGAGAGCTGATCTGGACCCACAGGAACCTCACTCCTGCAGCTGCCCATGCTCCAGAGGTTGACTCTCAGATCTTTACACCTGAGCCTGGGCTCAACTGCTCATGAACTATATGACCCTGGGTAAGAAACTTAACTTCTCTCAAAGGAGACTTCAAGAAATTAATGAAAAATGGAATGAAACTTGACTTAATTTTTTTTTTTTAGATTTATTTTATTTTTATTGGAAAGTCAGATATACAGAGAGGAGGAGAGACAGAGAGGAAGACCTTACATCTGATGATTCACTCCCCAAGTGACTGCAACGGCCAGAGCTGAGCTAATCTGAAGCCAGGAGCCAGGAACCTCTTTCCGGGTCTCCTACACAGGTGCAGGATCCCAAGGCTTTGGGCCGTCCTCGACTGCTTTCCCAGGCCACAGGCAGGGAGCGGGATGGGAAGTGGAGCTGCCAGGACTAGAACCAGCGCCCATATGGGATCCCGGCATGTTCAAGGCGAGGACTTAAGCCGCTAGGCCATTACGCCACCGGGCCTTCCCTGTATCTGTTAGGAATAAGGATTGGGCCTGGAGCAGTACCTAGTGGCTAAAATCCTCGTCTTGCATTTGCCAGGATCCCATAAGGGTGCCAGTTCATGTCCCGGCAGCTCCACTTCCCATCCAGCTCCCTGCTTGTGGCCTGGGAAAGCAGTGGTTGATGACCCAAAGCCTTGGGACCCGGCACCCGTGTGGGAGACCCAGAAAAGACTCCTGGCTTTGGATCTGCTATTGTGGCCAGTTGGGGAGTGAATCAGTGGACAGAAGATCTTCTGTCTCTCCTTCTCGCTGTAAATCCGATGTATCTCACTTTACCTCTTCTGATGGCCAAGGTTACTTTGGTTGCTACAGTTTAAGAGGATAACCCCTTCTTTTTTCTTTTTAAAGAGTTATTCGTTTTTATTGGAAAGGCAGATAGATTTACAGAGAAAGGGAGACAGAGAGAAAGATCTTTCATTCTCTAGTTAACTTCTTAACCGGCCACAATGGCCAGGGCTGAGCTGATCTGAAGCCATGAGCTTCTCCTGAGCCTCCCATGTGGGCTGAGGGTCCCAAGGCTTGGGTCATCCTCTATTGCTTTCCAAGCTCATAAGCAGGGAGTTGGATGGGAAGTGGAGCAGCCAGGACACAAACCAGCACCCATATGGTATCTCGGCATATGTAAGGCAAGGATTTAGCCACTGAGCCATTGTGCCTGGCCCAAGCTGCCCCCCTTTATCTGCAAATAAAGACAGCCCACCAATGAACCCCACCCTAAGCCCAAAGAAAACCTTCTGATAGAGAAGACAGCTTGAGCCACCAAGAAGTTTTAACTTCTGCTTGTTTTTCAACACCCAAGCAGGTATCTTACCCTCCAAATTCCCCAGGCTGAGTAACGGATCCCTCTCAGGTGTTCTGTTAAGTCCCCTGTACAGAGTTGTTGTCTCGGCCTTCTTGTACCATGTTGCCACTGCTGGCTGGCTTCATCCTCTTGGGACTGTGAGCTCCTTGCAATCTCAGCCAGTTGGCCTCCAGACCCCAGGACCTGGATGGCACTTCATGCTGATGAAGTTACTGGGAGAATGAACAGTGATCACTGGGGCATTGCTGGCAGGCATTGGCATGGATCTCAGGGCAGCATGTTAAGCTGTTGCTGGGGCTGCCTGCTCCCCATATCAGAGTGCTGGTTCCAAGTCCTGACTGCCCTGTTTCCCCTCCAGCTCCCTGAAAATGGGGCTGGGAAGCAGCAGATGGCTAAAGCACTTGGGCCTCTGTCACCTTCATGGGAACCCTGGTTGGAGTTCTAGGCTCCTGGCTTCAGTCTGCCCCAGCCATGGCCATTGCGGCCATTCAGAGGATGAACCAGCAGATGAAGATCTCTTTCTCCCTCTCCCCATGCCCACTCCCAACACTCTGCTTTCTAATAAACAAACCTTTAAAACAGTGGCTATTACTGCACACAGCCCCTGGATCCTAGCTGCCTAGTCTAAGGTGCCACATCCACAATCACTTCCCACTGTCGCTGCAATTATTCCCTAAGCAGAGCAGTGGACTTAACCAGGAAGCAGCAATTTCTCCACCTAGTGGTCAGCTCAGGAAGTGCACCTATGGAACAGAAGGCAGTTTCTCAATTTCTAGCTCCCAGTGGTTAGGATGTGTGGTTAGGAAAGCGGAGTGGAGCTGTGTGGTTTTGTTTGTTTTTAAAGATTTATTTATTTTTATTGCAAAGTCAGATATACAGAGGAGGAGAGACAGATCTTCCAGTAATGTGCCAATCTGAAGCTGGGAGCCAGCTCTTCCAGGTCTCCCACGTGGGCGCAAGGTCCAAACTGCTTTCCAAGGCCACAAGTAGGAGTTGGATGGGAAGCGGGACTGCCGGGATTAGAACCAGCGACCATATGGGATCCTGGCGCGTTCAAGGCGAGGACTTCAGCCACCGGGCCGGGCTTGGAACTGTGTTTTTAAGAGCTTAAATTAATGATGTGTGCAAACAGATGGGAGGTGGGTGAGGGTACAGAAGGGAAGCAGGACCTGTCTGCCAGGAAGAGGCTATTCTGTCCAAGCTGGGAGTCCCATGTGACCATTTTGTGGGCCTTCCTCCCTTGCCGGGAGCACAGTGGCAGAGGGGAGAGATGAAAGAACTCAATGATTCAAGCAGGCTGCTTTCTGGTGTCCACACCCTGGGGTGGCTCTCTCGAGTGTTACTGGCCCAGGGACTGGCTTCTGCCAAAACACAGTGAGGCTGTTGCATGTCCCGCTAGTGGACTCCTGTCCTTGTTGGCTGTGACAAACTGCCCTGTGTGGAGACTCATGGGCTGAGGGAAGTGGGGACAAGCTCGGGCTCGCAGGCAGCAGCTCATGGACCGAGCCCCTCGGCTTCTCAAGGGACTGAAATCCAGCCACAGTAGCAGCCTGGAAGCAGGCCCTGCCCAGCCCCAGCCAACCACATGCCTGCAGTCTGGGTTTGAGAGAAACCCTGCGGTACAGAATGCAGCAAAATTGTGCCTAAACCTTTGACCTGTGGAAGCCATAAAACAAAAATCTGTCATTTAGGCCACCATGAATCTTTGCAAAATGTGTCATGCCCACTCATATCAGAACCTTCTAAAATCCCAAGGTACTTCGGTATGGTCTGAAGTGCCCACTCCTGTGTTTCCTGGCACACCTCTGCAACCTCTTGGCAGCAGGCCTTTGTGGATGCTCCACACTGGCTCTGAGAACTGACTTGTGAGTGACCCTTGTGACTTGTGAGTGACACTGTGAGGGTCCAGTCCACTGAGCTGGGTTAGGGTTTGTTCCGCCAGCGGATCCCATGCCGGAAGCATGGTCTCCGGTGTGAGGGAACTGAAAGGGATATTTAGGAGGCGAGACCCACAGGAAGTGACTGGCTCAGGACGGCTCTCTGGTCTTCCCGAGTGGACTGGTCTCCCTGGGGTGGCTTAGTTCCCACCAGGGAGAGCAGGCTGTTTCAAAAGAATGAGCCAGGCCCCTTTCACTCACTTCCTCTGTCCCATGGACCTCACTCTTCCCCTTGTTCTGGCCACTGCTCTCCCATGCACGCTCACCGTGGATGTGTGTGACACAGCCAAGGGACCTTGCCAGAAGCATGACCTCTTCATACACTACCTGCACCGGGCGTTGTGTTACAGCAACACAGAGACACAGCTTGTACTAGGCCTTAGGGAGGCAGCAGTGCTCCAGGAGCACAGCTTATCGGGAAGGGCCAGGACCACCAGGATGGGGCCGACTGGAGGAACATTCATCTCAGGAAGGAAGTTGAGCAACTCTGGGTTCCAGAGTATAACTTTTTTTTTTTTTAAAGATTTTTTTTTTTTTATTGCAAAGTCAGATATACAGAGAAGGAGAGACAGAGAGAAAGATCTTCTGTCTGATGATTCACTCCCCAAATGGCCGCAATGGCTGGTACTGCGCCAATCTGAAGCCAGGGGCCAGGAGCTCTTCTGGGTCTCCCACACTGATGCAGGGTCCCAAGGCTTTGGGCCATCCTCGACTGCCTTCCCAGGCCACAAGCAGGGAGCGGGATGGGAAGCAGGGCTGCCAGGATTAGAACCGGTGCCTATATGGGATCCCGGCGCGTTCAAGGCAAGGACTTTAGCTGCTAGGCCAGCGTGCCGGGCCCCAGAGTACAACTCTTGCTGCTGTTGCCACAGCATGGCCAGTAGACCATCGGGCACTGAGGCAAGCACCAGAGTGCTAGAGGTGCTACACATGCAGTCCACAGGGACCACGGTCCTGCAGAACCCAGTCAGAACCACAACCAGAGCTATGGAGCCAGAGAGCCCCTGTCAAGTTCTGGAATGGTTCTGGACACAAACAGCTTTCATCTGCGTTAACCGCTGGGCAGGTTGGCTGCTTTTCCTTTGCCTGACTCCCATTGTCCTATTCTCTCTGATGCTGTCAGAAGGCGGTCACTTAGCTGGGTTTGTTCTGCTACAGGCAACTGAGCTCAGGGTCTCCTCCCTGGGGAGGCCGTAGAGAGAGTCAGACAGCGATATCCTTTAATGTCTTTCCCAAGTCTCAAATTCTGACTTTAGAGACTGACTGACCCATCCCTACAAACCCAGCCTCTGCAGCTAACTCGATTCTCCAGCCAGAGCAGGGAAGACAGAGCACTAGAGGTGTCCAGATCGTACAACCAGCACGAGGTCAGCAAGTTCCCCCATTCACTCTCCATTACCCAGCACTCGTGTTCCCAGATAAATATAAAGCCGGAGTTACACCAAGTGTGAAACATTCTCAACCTCAATCTTTAGGTGACTTACATTTTTGTTTATGGGGCTGGCATGAAGCCTCAACGAGATAATCCTCCATCTCTAAGCACCAGCATCCCATATGGGTGGTGGTTCGTGTCCCTGCTGCTCCACTTCCCATCTAGCTCCCTGCTTGTGGCCTGAGGAAGCAGTAGAGGACGGCCCAAAGCCTTGGGACCTGCACCCACATGGGAGACCTGGAAGAAGCTCCTGGCTCTTGGCTTTGAATCAGCTCAGCTCCGGCTGTTGTAGCCATTTGGGGGAGTGAATCAGTAGATGGAAGATCTTTCCCTCTCTTTCATTCTCCCTGTAAATACGTCGTTCCAATAAATATTTATTTATTTTACAGATAAAGACAGATCTCCCATTTTACTTTTTTTTTTTAAATTATTATCATTTCTGACACAGTTCTATTACTCCCTCCCCAAGTCCGCCCCCCATCGAGTTCCCCTCCCAAATTCCCGTCACTAGCCGGGCGTAGACCAGGCTGAAGGCAGAAGCCAGGAACTCAATGCAGGTCTCCCGTGTGAGTGACAGGGACCCAGGTACTTGAGCCAGCACTGTTGCCTCCCAGGATCCACTTCAGCAGGAAACTGGAGTCAGAAGAGGAGCCAAGTTTTGAACCTGATACTCCGATATGGGAGGTAGGCATCCCAAGGAGTGTCTTCACCATTAGGTCCAACACCTGCCTCCTTAACCCCACTCTCAAATGCTTCCAGCTGCGTACAGTCCAAAGCCATTCTCTCTAGAAAATGACCCACCAGCCCTTTGGTGGGAAGAGAAACTCTTCCTCTGATGGTTTGACATAAGAGAAGAACAGACGGAAAGGACGAGGGAGAGCTCACCACCCAATTTCCTGAAGCTGGCAACTGGCCAGGCCCAGCGAGGACCCAAGAGGATGACATGATTTCCTGTCATCCCAACTAAATGGAAGGACAACAGCATTTACAGCCACACACGGTCTCCTGCTAAGTAGGTCATGATTCAACCACACCTTCTCCACTCATGGCACCTCCCATGAAGGTGAAGGGCAGGCCCAATAAAGGAGGGGCTGGGCCCTCAGAGGTCACGCTCAGCGAGGCAGGCCCTGGACAGTGGGCTCGGGGCACGGAGGCAGGGCCACCGGCTGGCCAAGCACTGTGTCCAGCAGGCGGCGCTGAGCATCTTGCTTCTCAATGTCCTCATACGGTGTCCAGGACAAGTCGTACTGCAGTTTGTAGGCGCCCAGGAACTCATGGGGACAACTCGTTCCCCACTCCTAGAGAGGGGAAAGGAGACGGTTCTGGTCAGCTCAGCATAGGACGTGGACGGATCCAGCTGAGCTCACGCCCTGTGAGGCACACAAAGCTCTTTTCTGGTTTTTCACTTTGGACGAGTCAGACCCATCCTTAGGAAGCAGCTGCGTGGAGCCTGTATTGTGATGCAGTGAGCAGCCACTGCCATACGGGTGTCAGTCCACTTCCCATCTGGCTCCCTGCCAACGGCCTGGACAAAGTAGGGAAGATGATCCAAGTGTTTGGGCCTGTTACCCATTTGGGACACCTAGATGAGGCTCCTGAAGCTGGCGGCCTGGTCAACCCTGGCCGTTACAGCCACTCAGAGAGTGAAACGGGGAATCAAAGATCTCTCCCTCGCTGGGTAACTCTTTCAAATCAATAAATAAAACTTTTAAAACATAAAAATAATTACATGACATGCCAGATCCCTCCCTTAGCAGAGTAAGTGAAATGACTTACGCACACATAGATCTTTAGGGGTCACACTTGCACTATCCCAATCTCCTAGGAAACTTATCAGTGTACATGCCTGTTTCCAGGAAGGCCAAGAATTTCTCAAAGGCTAATGAACAGTTTTGCACAAAGAATAAATGTTCTTACCTTTGGAGAAATAATGGAAAAATATTGCTGACCGCTCTCCCGCTTGTAGAGGTAGTAGATGTTGCCAGGTTTTTTCACCATGTTGCAGGCTGCGTGGTGCAGGTCAGCGTGCCGGCGAGCATCTTCGAGGACCTATAAGCAGGGGTGTAAGAACTCAGGTGTCTGAGGTAACAGGCACTCAGGTCAGGTAGAAACTGGGACGAGATTGTGGCGGAGCACGTTAAGCTGCTGCTTGGAGTACTGACATCCCATACGGGCACCAATCCGAGTCCCAGTTGCTCTTCTTCCGATTCAGCTCCCTGCTAATGTGCCTGGGGAGCAGCAAAAGATGGTTAAAGTGTTTGGGCCCCTGTCACCCACAGGGCAGACCAGGATAGAGTATCTGGCTCGTGGTTTCAGCCTGGCACAGCCTTGGCTGTTGTAAGCATTTGGGGAGTGAATCAGTAGAACACACAATATCAGTTCTCTACTACTTACAATAAATAAATCCTGAAAAGACTCCTTAACCCCCAAAGTATGTGCTTTCCTTTAACCTAATACCTCTACCTTTCTAGGATATTCTGAGGACAAGTAAGTTATGACAAGTGACAATGACTTCAAGCTCAGCAATGTTGAAGCAAAACAAGACCACAGAAACCTCAGGTGTCCCTTACCTTCCTGGCTTGTTCTTGCAGATGCTGGATTTGTTCAGCTATGACTGTCAGCTTGTTGGTGGCATTTGCCCGGATGAACTCATCAGCCTATAGATGAGGGAAAGCCAAACTGTGGGTTGGAAACTGATCACGCGTCTATTTGTTTTTATGGAGATCCCAGAGCAGAGAGCTCCGGGATGCTGCTGCCTCTCACTAACACGTTCTTCCCGTTTTGCTGTGGCCCCGATGTGTGTGTGTGTCCGCCATGGTTCTGTGCTGGAAGCCTGGGCCCTGGCACAGTATGGTAGAGCAGCAGTGGGGGTGGGAGTGAATGCAGTTTTTGCAGGATCCGTTAGTTCCCCTGAGAGTGGGTTGTTGTAAGATGTGATCCGGGCCCGTCGCAATGGCCCAGTGGCTAAATCCTAACCCTGCACATGCTGGAATCCCGTATGAGCCCTAGTTTGTCCTAGTTTCTGTCCCAGCTGCTCTACTTCCCATCCAGCTCCCTGCTTGTAGCCTGGGAAAGCCTTTGAGGATGGCCCAAGACTTGGATCATGCACCCGAATGGAACACCAGGAAGAAACTCCTGGTTCCTAGCTTCGGATTGGCTCAGTTTCGCCACTGCAGCCATTTAGGGAGTGAACCAGTGAATTGGAGACCTTTCTCTCTGTATCTCTTCCTTTCCAATAAATATAAATAAATAAATAAATAAATAAGAGAGAAAGAAGGAAGGAAGGAAGGAAGGAAGGAAGGAAGGAAGGAAGGAAGGAAGGAAGGAAAGAAAGAAAGAAAGAAAGAAAGAAAGAAAGAAAGAAAGAAAGAAAGAAAGAAAGAAAGAAAGAAAGAAAGAAAGAAAGAAAGAAAGAAAGAGAAAGAAAGAAAGAAAGAAAGGAAGAGAAAACGTGAGCCTGACTCCGAATCCGTGTTGCTTCTGGCTGCACCGCAGGAATCCTTGTCATGGGAGCTCCTGCCAGGACACTACCAGTCACAAGGCCATGGACCAACAGGTCTCACCTGAGCCGAGCAATACCACTGCCACACCTCTGAACCCCCAACATGGCGAGCTAAACCTCTTTTCCTTATAAAGTAGCCAGCCTCTGGTATTTTGTTACACAACAGCATATAGTTGAAATAGTTGAATATCTGATTGTTTCAAGTTTTTATACGTTCCAATAATTGAAGCAAATAGGCTTTTGAAATTCGAACCACAATCAAATTAAAACTGTGATGCCTTAGTTCCATTAACCACATAAGCTCTATGTAGCCTGAGGCTACCATACGTTACAGCAAAGTAACAGTGACTCAGACACAACAAAATACAGACAATTAAAATTGGTATTCTGTGTATTAAGATAATAATGCACTATCACGTAGGCAATAATCACAAGTATGTGACAGAAACAGGTTAAAGTTAAGAACGAACCAAGGGGGCCCGGCGGCGTGGCCTAGCAGCTAATGTCCTCGCCTTGAATGCCCCGGGATCCCATATGGGTGCTGGTTCTAGTCCCAGCAGCTCCACTTCCCATCCAGCTCCCTGCTTGTGGCCTGGGAAAGCAGTGGAGCATGGCCCAAAGCCTTGGGACCCTGCACCAGCGTGGGAGACCTGGAAGAAGCTCCTGGCTCCTGGCTTTCAGATTGGCTCAGCTCCAGCCATTGTGGCCGCTTGGGAAGTCAACCATCAGACAGGAGACCTTCCTCTCTGTCTCTCCTCCTCTCTGTATATCTGACTTTCTGATAAAATAAATAAATTTAAAAAAAAATGAACCAAGTAACTGGCTTAGGAATGAGGAGTGCTGAGGAATGCAGGAACTGAACTATGTGCACAGCCTAGGGGCAACTCAACTCAACTCACAGTGCTATTTGAAAGAATTTCCATGGAAAAGATGTAGGACTTTTTTTAAAAAGATTTATTTTTTTTTTTTATTGGAATGTCAGATATACATAGAGGAGGAGAGACAGAGAGGAAAATCTTCCATCTGGTGATTCACTCCCCAACTGACCACAACGGCTGGTGCTGTGCCGATCCGAAGCCAGGAGCCAGGAGCTTCCTCCAGGTCTCCCACGCGGGTGCAGTGTCCCATAGCTTTGGGCTGTCCTCGACTGCTTTCCCAGGCCACAAGCAGGGAGCTGGACTAGAAGTGGAGCTGCTGGGATTAGAACCGGCACCCATATGGGATTCTGGCGCGTTCAAGGTGAGGACTTTAGCCACTAGACCACAGTGCCAGGCCCCCTGCTGTCTTTTTAAAAGATTTTATTTTTATTGGAAAGTCAGATATACAGAGAGAAGAGAGACAGAGAGGAAGCTCATTCATCCACTGGTTCACTCCCCAAGTGATTGCAACAGCCAGAACTGAGTCAATCAAAAGCCAGGAGCTTCTTTCAAGTCTCCCACATGGGTACAGGTCCCAAAGCTTTGGGCCAGACATGCTCAACTGCTTTCCCAGGCCACAAGCAGGCAGCTGGATGGGAAGCAGGGGTATTATGATTAGAACCTACGCCCATATGGGATCCCGGCACATGCAAGGCAAGAACTTCAACCACTAAGCTATCATGCTGGGCCCAGTTCCTCCATTTACAATTCAGCTCCCTGCTAATGCGCCTGTCAAAGCAGCAGAAAAAAGTACTTGGGCCCCTGCAGCCATGTGGAAGACCTCCAATGAAGTCCCTGGCTTCAACCTGGCTCATTTGGGATGGAAGATCTCTCCCCCTCTCTGAAACTCTGGCTTTCAAATAAATGCATCTTCTTTTTTTCTCTTTTGGTATATTTAAGATTTTAAAGGGGGGGAGGGGAAGTGTCACGATGTAGTACACTAAGCCTCCATCTGTGGTGCTAGCATCCTGCATGGACACCAGTTCAAGTCCCAGCTGCTCCAGTTCCAATGCAGCTCCCTGCCAATGTGCCTGGAAAGGCAGACGATGGCCCAGATACTGGATCTGGTCAGGCCAGACAGGTTCGAAATGGAGAGAGAAGACGACCAACCTCCATCCCATTGTAAGGACCCGGCACCATTCCTTCTTCCTCACAGCTCACGAAATTTGTGTTGGTCTAGCCATCCACCAATCAATCAGATGTAACCCGGCATTCCACCTGAGAATCCCACCCCCAAACTTCCAGCCCCTTCCCCAACTCTGCCCACTCACCAATCATCCCTAGACATTCACCTGCAGGCACCAATGCCCTGGGGCCTGCCCTCAATCCCCCCAACTCCCGCCCCCCACACCTTTGCAGACAAAAAGGCCCCCGGTGCGGCTCTGGCTGTCTCTTCTTCTTCGGGCTTCCCTTCCCCTTCCCCTCTTCCCTGCTATTCTCCACCACCTACACCCCATTCCTGCCCCGTTAGAATAAACCTCCTAAGATACCTCGCTGCGTCTGGTGTTTTCGGCTCACGGTAAAGAACCAGGTTGCGGGAATTAGCTGCACGTAAAATACTGTCATATCGTATGAACTAGAACTCAACCTGTTTTAAATAACTCTAACCTGTTTTAAATAACTAACACCCACCACCACCTGTCAGCAGCTGCGAGGTCCGGGTGTGGGAAAGTCGCAGGGCAAACGGAGAACGGAGAGGGTTACTCACTTCCCCAGGTGTGCCTCCTCACCTTCTGCACCTGCTCCGCGAGCGCCACGAGGTCTAAGGGGTCCCCGGCCCGGCGGGTGTGGTAGGGGCTCACCAGGGCCAGGCCGCCGGGGGTCGGGGTGAACTCCACCGGGGCTCCTGGACACACATCGGGGGACACAGCCCGTGAGCGCCCGACCCCGCCCGGGCTGCCCTCTGGGGAAGGGGCTTCCTTCCCCTTGGCTGACCCCAGTCCCTCGTACCTCCTGGACCTGCTGCCGACCGCACTGCTGGACTCTGAGCGGCTCCCTCAGCCTGCCCGCACGGTGCTGCGTCCTCCATGACAGCCGCTAGGGCGGGGAGAGCCGGAGAGGCATGCGCAGAAAGGCGGGTGGGCGGAGCTTTTGTGGGCTGAAGGCCACTGGGTCCTGGTTCGGAGGCGGGGCTCCGGCTGGTTGACGTCTGACGCTCCGCAAAGGGGAGGGTCGGAGAGTCCCAGGTCCTGTGGGCATGCGCTGCCCTGGTGGGAAGCGGGGCTTTGCGGGGGCGGGGCTTTGCGGGGGCGGGGCTCCGCGGGGCGGGGCCCGTCGGTGGGTGGGGCTTCGGCGCGCCGGGGCGGGAGGCGCGCGGTGCCGTTAGGTCTGGGCAGGCGATGGCGGCGCGGGCGCTAAGGCTGCTGACCACACTGCTGCTGGCTGTCGCCGCCGCTGCCTCCCAGGCCGAGGTCGAGTCCGAGGCAGCATGGGACATGGCAGCGCCCGACCTGCTCTTCGCCGAAGGAACCGCGGCCTACGCGCGCGGGGACTGGGCCGGGGTGGTCCTGAGCATGGAGCGGGCGCTGCGCTCGCGGGCCGCCCTGCGCGCCCTCCGCCTGCGCTGCCGCACGCGGTGTGCCGCCGACCTCCCGTGGGAGCTGGACCTCGACTCGGCCCCGAGCCTGGCGGCGCAGACTCCGGCCGCCGCAGCCCTGCACGACCTGCGCTTCTTCGGGGGCCTGCTGCGCCGCGCCGCCTGCCTGCGCCGCTGCCTGGGGCCGCCGGCCGCCCACTCGCTGAGCGAGGAGCTGGAGCTGGAGTTCCGTAAGCGGAGCCCCTACAACTACCTGCAAGTCGCTTACTTCAAGGTGCAGACCTGCCCGGAGCCGGGCGTCTGGCGGGAGTCCTTCCGGGGCAGGGGCGTGGTTGCAGGGGATCCTGGGGGGCTTGGGGGCGCCCGGAAAGTGTCCGAGAGGGGACCGGGGGACCTCCCGCCTGGGGAGCGCTCCTCGGACGCAGAGCGGGCAGACGCTAACCTCGAAAGACTGCCTGGAGTTAGCACACAGGCCGCACAGATCCTTGGCCTTTGGGGGCTTCGTGGGGGACCTCCTTGGAGGACGCCGAAGCGGCGGCCCACGTCCTCCAGACCCCACTCCACTGCATCCCAGCGATGCTGGACGCGTCCACCTTCTCTTCCTCCCGGATCGCTTTCCAGTGATGGTTTTCCTGCCGCCACCAAGCCCAGCCGCTCTCTTTCAGGCTGTGGGATTGCCACGTCGCCAGCGCTCCCTGGATGGGGGGTGGGGGAGGGGTGGGGACCCTCTGTCAGGTTGCCATAGAAAATTCCTATTTTTAGGAACCCCAGGGCCAGATACACCCATGGGTGTGAAACATCCCAGCCCCTAAGTGGTGGCGGTGGTGATGGCGACCCAGAGCAGGCGGTTCTTAGTCCCGCTATATTGAAAAAAAAAAAAAAAAGAATGTCTGTGATGTCTGGAGTTTAGCAGACCTCCTGTTCAACCTAAAGAGAGACCTCGAAATTTTTGGGGACCCCCCCAGAAAGAAACATTCTTCTCATGCTTCCCCTCTGTTCCTCCATTCAGAATAATTGGGCCGGGTTTGATCACAGGGTCCCGCAGCACTTCCGGAAAGCCTGTGGCAGGCATGTGTTGAGTCGGTGTGCAGCTAACTAGCCGCTCCCCTGAGCTTTGGCTTCTGTCTCGCTTTGCAGAACACAATCACGGTGGGACGGCTGCGAGGTTTGTGGGGCCGCAAAAGAGACAGAACATAACCTTGGGCTCAGAAATGAAGAGTCTCAAAAGAAGAGAGGAGATCCAACCCTGTCCCAAATATTGCTGGAGAGAGAGGCTGAGCCGGCAGGAGGGAGAGGATGACCCAGCATGGGGTTGCCTTGGGAACATCAGCTGTGCTTGGGGTGTCAGGATGCGTGGGGAGCAGCAGGAGAGGGGACTGGGGAGGTGAGTGAGACCAGCTGGGGAAAGAAGTCTGCAGGCTTTAGAGCACCCGCCTCAGGCTTGGGTTTTAGAGCCGGTTAGTTAATTCTGGAGAATAAGCCCCGAAGAAAGAAAGAAAAAGCAGTGGCAGGATGAGTGATGTGGACACATGGGACTGGGTCCTCTAGACGGAGGTGCCTCAGTGCTTAGAGAGTCAAGAAAAGGTGGGTGGGGAGGGGAGTGAGAAGATGGGGGAGGACACAGCACTGCAGGGGGACCTAGGGGGGAGTGAGAGTAGATCTCTAAAAGCAACAGTCCTGGGACCTGTGTTGTGGCGTGGTAGGGTAAGCCACCACCTGCAACACCAGCATCCCATATGGGCGCCCATGCGATTCCTAGCTGCTCCACTTCCTATCCTGATGGTGCACCTGGGGAAGCAGCACAAGATGGCCCAAGTGGTTGGCCTCTGTTCTCCTGTGGGAGACCTGGAAGAAGCTCGTGGCTCCTGGAGTCAGACTGGCCCCGCCCCAGCCATCACAGCCGTTTAGGAAGTGAAGAGTGGAAAGATGGTCTCTCTCTGAAACTCTGACTTTCAAATACATAAGTCTTTTTCTAAAGATTTGTTTTTATTGGAAAGGCAGTTATACGGAGAGAAGGAGGGATAGAGAAAGATCCTCCATTTGCTAGTTCACTCCCCAAGTGGCCACAGTGGCTAGAGCTGAGCCAATCCGAAGCTAGGTCACAAAACAAAACCAATCCCAAAATGTTCTTAAAAATAATACCAAGTGGGCCTGGCGCAATAACCCAGTTGCTAAATCCTCGCCTTGCACATGCTGGAATCTCATATTGGTGCTGGTTCATATCCTGGTTGCTCCACTTTCCATCCAGCTCCCTGTCTGTACCCTGGAAAAGCAGGGGAGAATGGCCCAAAGCCTTGAGACTGCACCCACTTGGGAGACCTGAAAGAGGTTCCTGGCTCCTGGCTTCAGATGGGCCCATCTGGCCATTGCAGCCACTTGGGGAGTGAACCAGCAGATGGAAGATCTTTGTCTCTCGTCTCTGTAAATCTGTCTTTCGAATAAAAGTAAAATCTTTTTTTAAAAAGAAAATATATCATTTAGACAATCTTGCACCCATGCTCCTGCAATGTGCCCTTTTTTCAGTGTACATTAACTCCTAGCATGTTAGCAGCCCCTGTGCCTGATTTGGGAAGTGGCTGCAACTGCCCAGGCCCCTGTGCCCTCAGCCTCTGGTGTGTTTCCTGGGGCTGGCAGGAGCTAGGCACAGTGAGGGAGGCTCGAAATGCCTGGGGCTGCCTGTTTGCTGTGGACTGCACGTCAGGTCACACCTCTTCAGGTGAGAATTACAGCTGATGCTTTATTCTCAGATAAACAAGCTGGAAAAAGCCGTGGCAGCAGCACATACCTTCTTTGTGGGCAACCCTGAGCACCTGGAGATGCGGCAGAACCTGGACTATTACCAGACCATGTCTGGAGTGAAGGAGGAGGACTTCAGGGACCTTGAGGCCCAACCCCACATGGTGAAAACCCTGTCTCCTCTCTTTCTCTCTCTCTCTCTCTCTCTCGTGGTTTTTAGTGGTAGGGTTAATTTTTGATTAAAGGAATCGTTCTCTTTGCATAACATTAGAACACTGTCAACATTTTTTTAAAAATAATAATTTAATGCTAGTACCTAAGAAAACCAGTAAATATTCTGCAATACTTTTAAGACTTTCATATCTAATTTTTAACCTAAAGTCTTCTCTGTGTCTTCAGATTTTCTTTGAAAACACTTTTTTTAAACATAAGGTCTTCACATTTGTAATTTGTTTCTCTTAGAAAGTTTACAGATAATTTACAGCTATTTTCTACAAGGGGATTAAACTGTAAACACAGAGTAACCTTAAGGGACAAAGAAATATATATGACTCAGGTCAAAGCAAAGAATCTCACTTAAGCTTCTCACTCAAGCTTCTGACATCCAAACGCAAGGAGAAATAGAAGGGTACTTGGAAAAGGCAATTTTTGATGGCCGCATGATTGTCCATCTTGTGCAGAGCCCACGTTAATGGACGCATCTTGTTTTTTCTTTGGTCTTGTTCACTTCCACTGTGATAAGTGGTGCCCTGCTCCTCAGCACTGCCGCTCTGTTGAACAGGAAACATCTTCTCCATAAAAAGTGGACTATGGTGATGGAGCTCTTTTACAAATAGCTTTTGCTGTCTTACCCTTCAGTAACTTAGAAGTAGCAATGTTAGAAGCAACATCAGGATGACATTTTTGAAGTCAATTCTGTATATCTGAAAACTCTTAAGGCTGTAAAAAAGAAAAGTGCAAGAAAGTAGCCATGATTTCCATCACATTTGTCCAGAGAAAGAGTTGAATGTGTGGAGATTTTCAGAAGTTAGCCCCTGCCATCCGAGTCCTGAATGGCAGACAGAGGGGGTCCCCTGGAGCTCCCCTCACTCCCCCTTCCTCCTAGTAGCATGAGTTCCGGCTGGGAGTGCGCCTCTACTCGGAGGAGCGGCCGCAGGAAGCCGTGCCCCACCTGGAGGCGGCACTGCGAGAGTACTTCGTGGCCCACGAGGAGTGCCGTGCTCTCTGCGAGGGCCCCTATGACTACGACGGCTACAACTACCTGGACTACAATGCTGACCTCTTCCAGGCCATCACAGGTGCACCCAGCTCAGAGCCCGGCCTTGGCAGCCCCCACCTCCATCTTGATGATACTCACCTGCATGCTCAGCCTTATTCCTGCTTCCGCTTGAACGTGAAGATGGTGCTATTGGCGCCCCCTCTGTGCTTCTTTTTAGATCATTACATCCAGGTGCTCAGCTGCAAGCAGAACTGTGTCACCGAGCTTGCTTCCCACCCAAGCAGAGAAAAGCCCTTTGAAGACTTCCTTCCATCACATTATAATTATCTGCAGTTTGCCTATTATAACAGTAAGCCCCGCTTGTTTCGTTCTCTGTTGCCCTAAGACAACGAGAGAAAGATGGGGAGTGGGGCTTTATGGTTATGTATTTCTTCAGTCTGTTTGGATTCTTTCTACGCCTGTGGGAGACATCAAGCCAGGTGGTCCCTTTGCCAACAGGAAGCCCGCATCAGAAGCCAGACCAGAAAACAGGGAGGGAGACCTTCTTGTCCCCTCTGAAGCATTTCATCTAATGTTTAAATTTGAATTAAAGGTAGTAGCAAAAGTAGAGGTGTCCAGGGGTTGGCCTTTGAGCAGTTGAAGGCCGTGGTGGAGTGCTTGAGTCCCGGCTTCACACCCAGCTTCCTGGGATACGGAAGGTGATGGTCCGGGTGGCTGGGTCTGTCGTTTGCATGAGCTCCCATATGCTGGTTCACTGCCCAGATGCCTGAAGTGGCCCAGAATGGACTGGCTGAAGCCAGGAGCCCAAAACATTTGGGTCTCCCATGTAGGACTTACACACTTAAAGCATCACCCACTGCTTCCCAGGATGCCTGCCTCGGTCTGTTCTGCGGTACCATGGCATAGTAATGAAGCCTTTGTCTTAATTTACTTAATTTACACCAGCATCCCAAATGGGCACCAATTCAAGTCCCTGCTGCTCCACTTCCAACTCAGCTCCCTGTTAATGGCTTGGGAAAGCAGAGGAGGATGACCCAAGTGTTTGGACCCAGCACCCATGTGGGAGATGCGTAAGAAGCCCCTGGTTTCAGACCAACCCAGTTTCAGCCATTGCAGCCATCTGAGGAGTGAACCAGCAGATGGAAGATTTGTCTTTCCTTCTCTTTTTGTAACTGCCTTTCCAATAAAAATAAATCTTTAAATCTTTTTGTTTTAATTTACTTATTTTTATTGGAAAGTCAGATTGACAGAAAGATTGTCCATCCGTTGGCTCACTCCCCAAGTGGTCACAATGGCTGGAGCTGAGCCGATCTAAAGCCAGGAGCCAGGAGCTTCTTCTGGGTCTCCCATGTGGGTGCAGGGTCCTAAGGCTTTGGGCCATCCTTGATTGCTTTCTCAAGCCACAAGCAGGAAGCTGGATGGGAGGTAGAACAACTGGGACACACACCGGAGCCCTTATGGGATCCTGGCACATGCAAAGCAAGGGTTTAGCCATTGAACCATTGCACCACACCCAACTTTTCTTTCTTTCTTTTTTTTTTTTTAAGTGGAGGAGCCAAGATCCAGATTCATGCATGGGATTGAACATAAGTGGCTTAACTGGCTGCGCCCACATACCAGCCTCAGTCTGTTCTGCAGCAGCTAGAACCATGTGTCATTGTAGGCTCCAGCTGTGCTGAGAGCAGCGTCTAAGTGGTTCCTTTTCTTGTAGCCATGTGTAACTGTATCTTATGTATGTGCTGCTTTGCAGTTGGGAACTACACTCAGGCTATAGAATGTGCCAAGACCTACCTCCTCTTCTTCCCCAGCGACGAGGTGATGACCCAGAATCTGGCCTACTACACAGCCATGCTTGGAGAGGAACAAGCCAGATCCATCAGCCCCCGGGAGGTAAAACCTACTGCTACGTGTGCCCCTACAGGGCTTGTTCTGGGAGCAGGGACGGGGGGAGGCGCACTTGAGGCCTATTCGGCATGATGGTGGGCACAGAGTCGATACAGAGGGCTAGCTGCAAAGCAGGCTGTCCCCTCATTGGCATGGGATGGTTGGTGCTACCTGGCCAGGGTGTCACGGTTTCCTTCACACCGGTTGGTCCCATCTCCCTCCGACTTCCATCTCCCTCTCTTGCTGTCTGCCCACTTGCACTTCTTCCCTCCTTCAGAGTTTTTTCCCCCACCTCAAACACAAGGAGGAAAGCTCTGACAAGCCTGCTGTTCAGAGCAAAAGTACAAAGGGTCCTCCCTTGGGCTCTGCAACCCTGAGACTTCGGTAGGCAGGGCCCTGCTGCCGCCCTCCCACAGGAAGACCACCAGTCTGTGGTTGCTCCTTGGCCCACCAGATGCTGACAGTCTGGCTTTAAAATGACACTTCCAGTCTCTGTCTTGCTTGGTTAATAGTGCTTCCTCCCAACCCTCCCCCCCTTTTTTTTTTTTTTTTTTTTTTAAAGATTTATTCATTTTATTACAGCCAGATATACACAGAGGAGGAGAGACAGAGAGGAAGATCTTCCATCCGATGATTCACTCCCCAAGTGAGCCGCAACGGGCCGATGCGCGCCGATCCGATGCCGGGAACCTGGAACCTCTTCCGGGTCTCCCACGCGGGTGCAGTGTCCCAAAGCATTGGGCCGTCCTCAACTGCTTTCCCAGGCCACAAGCAGGGAGCTGGATGGGAAGTGGAGCTGCCGGGATTAGAACCAGCGCCCATATGGGATCCCGGGGCTTTCAAGGCGAGGACTTTAGCCGCTAGACCATGCCTCCGGGCCCCCCCCCTTTTTTTAAAGTCGTATTAGTGAGTCTCGGGGAGAGAGGGAAGATAGCCCCATATGGTCAGTCTGCCATTTTTAACCAGGGTCCATTCTAGAAAGTAACATCTGCTAAGATCCTAGGCAAGGACAGCGCCTGTGAGCTGACAGGAACTTGTCCAGGGCCCATGGCTGACAAGTGGCAGCCAGACTCTCTGTGGCTGCCCAGTACAGAGGCCAGTCATGGCATAGGGTGTTGGGAAATGCACACACAGTCGCAGCCCAGGGCCTACTCCCACTCGGTCGCAGCCCAGGGCCCACTGCCACTCGGTCACAGCCCAGGGCCCACTTCCACTCGGTCACAGCCCAGGGCCCACTCCCACACGGTCACAGCCCAGGACCCACTCTCACACGGTCACAGCCCAGGACCCACTCCCACACGGTCACAGCCCAGGACCCACTCTCACACGGTCACAGCCCAGGACCCACTCCCACACGGTCACAGCCCAGGACCCACTCCCACACGGTCACAGCCCCAGGACCCACTCTCACACGGTCACAGCCCAGGGCCCACTCCCACTCGGTCACAGCCCAGGACCCACTCCCACACGGTCACAGCCCCAGGACCCACTCTCACACGGTCACAGCCCCAGGACCCACTCTCACACGGTCACAGCCCAGGGCCCACTTCCACTCGGTTGCAGCCCAGGACCCACTCCCACACGGTCGCAGCCCAGGGCCCATTGCCACTTGGTCGCAGCCCAGGGCCCACTTCCACTCGGTCACAGCCCAGGGCCCACTCCCACACGGTCACAGCCCCAGGACCCACTCTCACACGGTCACAGCCCAGGACCCACTCTCACTCGGTCACAGCCCAGGACCCACTCCCACACGGTCACAGCCCCAGGACCCACTCTCACACGGTCACAGCCCCAGGACCCACTCTCACACGGTCACAGCCCCAGGACCCACTCTCACACGGTCACAGCCTAGGGCCCACTTCCACTCGGTTGCAGCCCAGGACCCACTCCCACACGGTCACAGCCTAGGAATCTCTGCTTTACCTTTGCTGTACTTGGACTGCCTCACCGTTTATCTTAACTAATGGTGTTTTCTTGTGTCCATCTTCCTCCTGCTGCTTGGAGACTAGCAGGGTGCCTAGGGAAAGGTGTGACCCAAGCAGGCACTCGGTGTCCCCATGCTGGGTGCGCTCTGCCTGCAGGAAGGCTGCTGGGGCAGGTAGGCCCTCTACTGCGGTTGTCTTCGGGGAGGGCTGCTGTCAGGTCAGAGTCTGAGGAAGGCAAGAGGCAGTGCAGGAGGTCATGGGCCTTGGGACCAGGAGGTCCTGGGTTTGAACAGGTATCCCTGCTCCCCTATTTCCCGAAGTGTCTCCTTAAACAGACAACACTTCTCCCTTACCCCCTCAGTTCTCTCCCCTGTAAAGTAAGGATAATAGAGCCAACCTCTGAAGTGTCTGTAAAGGTTAGATGAGTCACTCGGTGTCACCCGGCACCAAGGCTCCCCGCTGAGTATGGGGCTCCTGCATGTTGCCATCTGCATCTCAGGAAAGCCAGCCAGTTTTCTGTCCCACGGGTGCCTGAGGGGCTGGTGTTGCCACCTGTGCTAGGCAGGAAGAATCGCTGGGCCTGGAAGAGTGACTTGTGTCCTAGCTGAAGAACAGTCAGTCATGGCGGAGAGCCAGGGAATGGAGTGCCAGAGAGGGACTCCCTCCCCGCAGGGTGTGGGGGCAGGGCTGAGATCCAGGGCCCCCTGCCACTGTTTCTGCAGAGTGCCCGGGAGTACCGACAGCGCAGCCTGCTGGAAAAGGAGCTGCTCTTCTTTGCCTATGATGTGTTTGGAATTCCCTTCGTGGATCCGGTGAGCCAGCAGAAAGAGGGGTGGCGGAGTGTGGTGCGAGTGGGGGCAGGCGCTGCACTGTCAGGGGGTCAGCAGGCAGGGAATCTGTGGAAGGGGACCATGAGGGACCGAGACGAGCGGGAGGGGCAGCCAGGAGACCCCCGCTTCCTCTCCAGAAGGGAGGTGGGTGAATTTCCCCTCCATAGGCCCCGTTGTACAGCTTGGGACCTGGAAGTCTAAGGAAGGCCTCTGCATTGTTCATTTCTCCCTGACCTACTCTTAGGATTCGTGGACTCCAGAAGAGGTGATTCCCAAGAGGTTGCAAGAGAAACAGAAGTGAGGACCTTGAAGAAACTGCATGATTGGATCGATCTGATGAGGCCTCCCAAGCCCAGGCAGATGCGAACTCTGGGCCCAGGGTGGGCTGGGTGCTGGGGTGGGAGCCCAGGGCTGGCCCTGGGGTGGCAGGCCTCAGAGTGGCTGTACCCACAGGTCCGAGCGGGAGACAGCCGTGCGCATCTCCCAGGAGATTGGAAACCTCATGAAGGAGATTGAGACCCTGGTAGAAGAGAAGACCAAGGAGTCGCTGGATGTGAGCAGACTGACTCGGGAAGGTGAGAGGAAGAAGCTGGGTGTGTTGTCAGGCTGCACCCCATGGGCCAGCCTTGGGTTGAGCCAGCAGGCGTTCGGGGCTTCCCAGCTCACCAGCAGGACTGCCAGCTGCAAAGAGCCCTATGAATTTGGCGAAGTAGGATTCCTGTATCACAGAAATGTGAGTGTAGCGCCCCCTGGAGGAGTTTGTAGGACACTGCTCAAAGCCGCCTCTGGCTCCTCCTTCCCCTTTGCAGCTCCCTCCGGGTGCCTGCTGGTAATAGCTCTGTTCCGCCTGCCATTATCCCACCGCCCCTGGCTCCATCAGCCGCTGCCAGCAGTCACAGTCCTCTCCCCTCATCTGGTCCATCCTTGCCCACAGGTTGCCCACAGGATGCTGCCCCTGTCCTCCTTACCTTCCCCCTAGGCACACAGCCTGCTCTTCCAGTGATACCTCCTCTGCCTCAAGCAGGGCGGCTGCTTGCTCTGCATCCTGCCCCTGCTCACAGTCTTTGTGCGGCTGTGTCCCTCCTGCCAGCATACTTCCCGTGATCCCTGCCCTTGAACCTGTCTCAGGTACCCCCTACAAAGTTTTTTTTTTTTTTAAGACCTATTCATGTATTTGAAAGGCAGAGTTACAGAAAAAGAGAGCTATCTTTCATCTAATAATTCACTCCCCAAATAGTCACAACAGCCAGAGCTTGGGCCTGTCCAAAGCCAGCAACCAGGAGCTTCTTTGGGGTCTCCTGTATGGATAACAGGAGCCCAAGCATTTGAGCCCTCTTCAGCTGCTTTCCCAGGCTTGTTAGCAGGGAGCTGGACTGGAGGTGGAGCAGCCTGGACTTGTATTGATGCTGGCACACAGTTGGAAGCTTTACCCGCTCTGCCACGTCATTGGCCTCTACAGCCAATTGGGGTCCTCTCTTTCTGAACTCCTTAGGCTGCTACAGCCTGCTTTTGCTGGTTGTTGAGTAACTGTTTTTTTTTTTTTTTTTTAAGATTGATTTATTTATTACAAAGTCAGATATACAGAGGGGAGGAGAGACAGAGGAAGATCTTCTGTCCGATGATTCACTCCCCAAGTGAGCCGCAATGGGCCGGTGCGCGCCGATCCAAAGCCAGGAACCTGGAACCCCTTCTGGGTCTCCCACGCGGGTGCAGGGTCCCAAGGCTTTGGGCCGTCCTCAACTGCTTTCCCAGGCCACAGGCAGGGAGCGGGATGGGAAGTGGAGCTGCCGGGATTAGAACCAGCGCCCATATGGGATCCCGGGGCTTTCAAGGCGAGGACTTTAGCCGCTAGGCCACGCCGCCGGGCCCTGTTGAGTAACTGTTGAAGCCCTCAAGTGCCCATCCCTCGCCTTGTCTGCGCAGTGCTCCACGAACTCTGAGGCCTCAGCCAGTAGAAGGACTGAGCGGAGTTTCTGGTGTGTCCCCAGCAAGCGGGACCCCCTGGGAGCGGGGAGAGGGGATGCTTGCTCTCTGCCCTGTAGTGGCTTTAATTAACAGTGACTGGTTCAACAGAAGGAGCAGAGGGCAAGGACTGGTCCGGCATGGCTTAGTGTCCAGAGGCCCCCACCCACTTCTCTTCACTCCCTGAGAGATGGGTTAGGCATACTGGCAGGTCCTTTTGCAGGTAAACATTGATGACAACTGTGATCCTGAAAGTGCTAGAATAGTCATCCAAACTTCTAAGCTTCTATCGTGTGTCAAATACTGTGTCAGGATGGTCACTTATTTGTCGTCAGCATCAAGCTTAGAGGGAAATGCTATCAGTCAGATCAGAGCATGAGTTGAATTCAGGGTTAACCTCGGGCGAGTCAGTAACTTGCCAAGGGTGCACAGCTGAAAAGCACAGGACCACAGGTCACATCCAGCTCTTGCCAGTTGTGGAGGTCATGGCCTAGGAAAGTGTCGGTGATGGTTCCTGAACAATACACAAAAGCCAAGAGCCTTCCTAGCAGGACCAGACTGGGTCCTGGATCTATCTCTCAATTCCAGATTCAGTCCTCTGGAACCGCCTCACCTGTTCAAGTGATGGAGCAGGGAACAGCTGGAACATCTGCTCCTTACACAGGAACAGTCTGCAGGGAAGGGTCTATCTGGGCAGAACTGCTGCTGGGTCTTGCCAGAGTTGGTGCTTGCCTTCCAGGTGGGCCCCTGCTCTACGAAGGCGTCAGTCTCACCATGAATTCCAAAGTCTTGAATGGGTCCCAGCGGGTGGTGATGGACGGCCTCATCTCTGATGACGAGTGTCAGGAGCTACAGAGACTGACCAACGTAAGGGCAGCAGGATGGCGGCCCCTGCTGGCCCCACTCCCCCACCCCCACCTCATCTCAGGCCATCCTGGCCCACTGCATCTTGACTTTGGGATCTTACAGGCAGCAGCAACCTCAGGAGATGGCTACCGGGGACAGACTTCCCCACACACTCCCAACGAGAAGTTCTATGGTGTCACTGTCTTCAAAGCCCTCAAGGTAGAGTTGGTGCAGGTGGGGGCTACATGCCTGAGGAGCAGCAGGAGGGAGAAGCTGCTGGGGCTGGGTGAGGGGAGACCTGGAGCCCATGCCTGCCCGCGCCACTTTCCAGCCTGTGGGGAGTGAGGTTCGGTTCCACGGAAGAGCTCAGCCTTGTTCTAGCTCCTGTCTGCTAGACCAAGTGTCAGAGGAGAGCGGGGCAGACAGAACACTGGGCTTCTGGGCAGGCGGCAGCAGGTATTCATATGGAGGGTGGGGATGGGGTTCTGCTTGTGGGGAGCAGAAACTGCACCCCGTGCAGGGGGTGGCAGGGGCCTCCTGTCTGGTGGCCACAGAGGGGCCTTTGGGGCAGCTGAGCATTCACATTCTTGGCAGCTGGGGCAGGAAGGGAAGGTCCCTCTGCAGAGCGCACACCTGTACTACAACGTGACGGAGAAGGTACGGCGCGTCATGGAGTCCTACTTCCGCCTGGACACCCCCCTCTACTTCTCCTACTCACACCTGGTGTGCCGCACTGCCATCGAAGGTGGGCCCTCCCATCCCCACTGAGTGTACTGTGCCCTGGCATGGGTGGGACACTCAGGGTGTGGAGGCTAGGGCAGTCCCTGTCCTAGCTGGCGAAACAGCCGGACAGATCCGCAGAACCTCAGCGGAAGCCTGACTGGGACCTGGAGGGCTTCCCAGAGGAGGTAGAGGCATCAGGAACACATTGTGGAGAGCACAGGGCAATGGGGTGGACAACTGTGCAGCCCAAAGAAGGTGCAGGAGGTCCTGGGCAGCCTAGTAGCTGAGGAAAGCTAAGAAAATTGCTGAATTACAAAACATTTGAGGGTTTTAAAATTGATTTTATTGACTTGAAAAGTGGAGTTACAGAGAGACAGATCCTCCATCTGCTGGTTCGTTCCCTTTATGGCCACGATGGCCAGGGTTCTCCAGGCCACAGCTAGGGACCTGTAGTTCCATCCAGGTCTCCCCGCTAGGTGCCCAGGACCCAGGTAGTTGGACCATTCCACTGCTTTTCCAGGTGCACCAGGAGGGAGCTAGCAGAGCAGTTGGAGCTTGAGCTGGCAGTCATATGCGATGCTGGCATCACAGGCAGTGCACCGCAACCCTGAGCCCAAGACTTCACTTACACTTTGTATCCATCTTGAGCTGCATTGCAAGCTCACTTGTTCCCGTGTCTGAGGAATTCGGGTGAGCTAGAACAGGCTGCGGGGATCATGCATAGCCCTGCCACGCCTTCAGAAGGTGGCGCGCGTGAGAGGGCTTTGCTTCCCGTGGATGTGTGGAGTCCTGCCAGCTGAGTCACGCAGCCTCAATATGAAGTGTCTGGGCAGAGCCATGCCACAGAGCATTGTCAAGCTGTGGACTCATGAGGGCCTTGGCTTTTAGAGAACAGCTTCACGGCTGGGGGTCAGGAGAGGCAGGGAAGCTGGCGAAGAGTGGTCGTGGGCGAGGAGGATGCAAGCCTAACCCCAAAAGGAGCCAGTGAGGCTAGAGTAGGAAGGCAGGACCTGGTGACCGACTGGACAGGCTGCCCTGGGGGAGGGTTGACCTGGCATTTTGTGTGCCCTCCCCACTTGATTTCTCAGTCCACCCACCCCCAGGGCCTTCTAGTGGGATGGATTCCTCAGGACCACCGGCCCCATCTTCCCTACACCCTTCACTCAGGTTTCCACCCCTTGCCTCCTGTAGGACTGAGTACCCCAAGCCTGCACCCATCCCACCTCCCAACTCCACTCATCACTTCCCTGGGCCCAGTGTGTCATCCAACCAGGATGTGACCATTTCTTTTTGCCGTGCCATGCCTGCCCTTGCCGAGAGCCATCCCAGGAAGCCTGCAGACTCGGGGCCACTGGGCTTATGGCTTAGCCAGAGACCCACAACCCTCAGTCCCTTGACCGTTTCCAAGCACCCAGCATCCTGTCCATGACAGAGGAAGGGCTATAATGTCCCAGCACTCACCCGGGTTTTCTTGGCCCAGAGACACAGGCTGAAAGGAAGGACAGTAGCCATCCAGTGCACGTGGACAACTGTATCCTGAACGCCGAGACCCTCGTGTGCGTCAAGGAGCCCCCTGCCTACACCTTCCGGGACTACAGGTACGTACAGGGGCAGGTACAACAAGGCAGTCAATGCCCCACCTTCTCTCCCTGTCCCTGGACACGCACGCCCAGACACACAAGGTAGGCCAACTGTTCCTAAAGCCCACTACTTCATCCTGCAGACTTCTGGATAGGAAGCCCCTCAGTGAGAGACTCGTTACAATAGTGTGATGCATGTGTCATGGGGCGGATGGTACAGAACCCCCCCACACCTGCTCCCAAGCACACGATGGATTCCCTATCGTTAGGGTGTCTCAGGGAGTAGGGAGGGGAAAGGTTAGAGGTTGCCATGCTGTTTCCAAGGTCTTTGAAGGCATTCTTTCTGTGAAGGCCCCTCCTCCCACCCCGCCCCTGGGCACATGTGGGAGGTGCAGGCTTTTGGGGAGCAGCCAGGGCAGAAGGGCAGCACCGTGTATCTCTCCTCTCTAGCGCCATCCTTTACCTGAACGGGGACTTTGATGGAGGGAACTTCTATTTCACTGAACTGGATGCCAAGACGGTGACGGTGAGTGTTGCCTTTCTCTCCTGCCCAAGAGACACAGACATCTGTTCTCTGGAGTGGGCAGTGGGCAGACCTACTGGCTGGCCTTCCCAGTGGCCTGTGTGCCCTGCCCCAAACCGGGGGGTTGGGGGACCTCCAGGGCAGCCCGTCACTGCTCTGACTGGCCGCCCTTTTTCTGTGGCTCTGGCTTTGGAAAGAACCGTCTTCAATCCTGGGCCCCCATAAACTCAGGTCTTTTCTAAGGGCGGGGTTGCACCCCCTTTTCTGTCCCCTTTAGGCGGAGGTGCAGCCCCAGTGCGGCAGAGCCGTGGGATTCTCTTCAGGCACAGAGAATCCACATGGAGTGAAGGCCGTCACCAGGGGGCAACGCTGTGCCATCGCCCTGTGGTTCACCCTGGACCCCCGACACAGCGAGCGGGTGAGAGCCCCTTCCTGCACAGGCCCTGTGCCACCTCCTCCTCTACAAGGCCTCTCACCGGGGGCTTCACAACATTGGGTTTGGGACTCCCAGTTCCAACACTGTCCCCAGGGTCACGTAGCATCATCTTCCTCTCTGGGCCTTCTCTGCTACCTGGACATGGGACCCCACCAGAATGGAGGAGCGGTGCTGGGTTCCTGGCTGCCTGCTGGGCCAAGCAGGAGCTCCTGGGCCCAGAACCTCTCTGAGCAGACAGGACTTGTCCCTTGCAGGACAGGGTGCAGGCCGATGACCTGGTGAAGATGCTCTTCAGCCCAGAAGATATGGACCTGCCCCAGGAGCAGCCACTGGGCACCCAGCACGGTTCCACACAACCTGAACAAGACTCTGTCTTGGGCAGCAAGTCAGGGCCCAAGGATGAGCTATGACAACATCCAGGTGGACACAGGTGGGCGGGTAGACCCTCAGGGAGGAACTCTGTCCCACATCCGGGGCTGGCCAGGCCCTCGGAGCCACCAAGCGGTGGGCCAGCCTTCTGCACGTTGCTGCTGCTCTTGGAGTGGACACAGCAAGACACTGCTTCCCGCTGGGCCTGGCTGATGGCTCGGGATGCAGACCCGGCACAACCCAGGCAACCTGCACGGGGAGCTACCGGACAGCAGGATAGTATTTAAATGTCTGTATAGACAACCAAAAAATAAAGGATTCGTGGGTTTGTTTTTTTTTTTTTTTTTTTGACTTGGTGGTTTGTTCAGTGATAGGAAATCAACCCCATCTGTCCGGGAGGCCTCAGTTTATGGAAGTTCATTCCGGGCAGGATGCAGTGGCAGGTTCAGTACAGAAAGGCCTGGCCCAGCCTGGTACTTTCTGTGTAGCCTGGGACTGGTCTTTTAACCTCAGGGACCTTGGCCTTGTTGTCTCCACAGTGGGAGCTCATCGACTATACCCACCTTCCAGGGGTGGTGGGGGTTGGGCGGGTAAGAGGGTTTCTGTGGCCAGATGCAAGCTCGGCTGTCACAGCGCTTTGTAAACTGCCAGGCCCTGGGTGAGTGGTCAGGATTATTCCTAATCCTCCCCTGGCAGGGAGTGGGGTCAGGAGCCCCTGGGCATGGTGCCCCACATCAGCCACGTGCTTCCTGCTTCTGCTGTCTGGCCTGAGAGCCCGCACCCAGGCCGCGTCTCCAGGAGACAGAGAACAGGAGATCCGGGTCCCCGTCACCAAGGCCACCGCCCTTCCTGAAGCTCTAGACACTGTGAACGTGGGAACCTGCGGTCAGCAATCATTTATTCAATTGTGTGATGTTTAGTTATTGAGCACCAGCTGCATGCCTGGGGCTTGGAATACAGTAGTGAACAGATTCAGGCCCCCGGCTCGTCAAGATTCGATGTTGTAGGGGAGACATAATAAATGTGGGGATACCTATGTCTATGTATAATCCTAGGAGGAAACAATGCAAGTGAGGGCCTTAAGGCAGAAGCAGCAGCGAGGGGCCTGGTGCTGTGATGCAGACGGGGAGGAGGAAGTGGGTGGCGCGCGGCCAGGACCTTAGGGGCCTCGGCCACTGTGAAGTCCAGGCATTGGCTTGGTGAGACAGGAGTCACGGGAGGATTCCAAGCAGGGGAAATGCCTTTGGATGATGTCTTGGCAGATGTCCTGGGGGCCAAGAGTGGAGATGAGAGCAGTGAGGGGCTGCTGCAGTCAGCCAGGGAAAGGGACTGTGGCTCAGAACTGGCAACGAGGGTCACAAAGGCTTGCTCCCATGCGGAAATCGAGCCAGCAAGAGGTGCTGATGGAGGGAATGTGAGGACTGCGAAAGGCAAGAAGATGATGGCTGAGCAGCTAGGAGGTGAGCTGCCTTTTCCTGCACCAGGAGCTGGGCAAGGCTGCACGAGGAGTGGCCACCAGGGCTCAGACCCCAGGGGTTTGGCTGTTGGTGTGTCGGCACCTGGACTCAGAAGCAGACTGGGGGCCTCAGGCACAGCATCTGCGACGTGGGATGTGGGCAAGCAACATCTCAACCACTGCCAAATACAGGATCACTCTTCTACATGGAGGAATTGCTCAGTGATTGCATGCACCGCGGTGGATTCTCCCCTGACTTGTTCTGGTGACTCATGCATTCACAGACCACGAACTTGACCCACCTGCTGGGCTGGCTGAGACGTCACTGCTTGCTGTGACCTTCAACTGTGCTTCCTCCCCAGGAACGGGGACTGACAAACCTCACCTCCCAGGATGCGAAGTACCTGGCTGCTTAGCGCTTGCTAGGTACACAACATGACACAAAGCTGCATCAGCCTGATTGTCGTTTTCCAGAAATTTCCACAGCAATGACCTTTTCCATTTTTATAGAATGCGAACTACACAGAGACAGCAGACTGTCTCTGTTGAGCTCAGAACTATCTGATGTTTTCTACAGGAACAGAACCAAGATAAGTGTATGTAATTAGGCTGGGGCGAGTCGTCCCGGAAGTAGAGGCTGCTGCTTGAGTCCTGGCCAAGAGGCGCCTGTGTTCGTCTGGTCTGTGTTTAGTAATAACATCAACAACAGGAAATGAAGGGAGAGAGTGTGGGGGATGAGAGGGGCAGCTTCACAAACATGGAATATTAGCCTTTTTATAAGTAAATGTCTACTTAGGATTGAACCAGGACTATTTCAGTGTGTGGTTTCAGAGCACAAATTTCAGTGGCCTGGCTGTCTCAGCATCTGGTAGCAGTGTTCTTGCTGGCAGGTACACCCATGGCAGGTGTCCAGGCTTTTACTTATAAAGTCATCATGATCCATTCATGGGACTCTGCCCTAAGAACCCAAGGCAATCACCTCCAAATGGCATGACTGGATGGAAGTCCCCATCCTCTCAGTACGCACCTTCAACAGAAGGTTTTGGGGACCAAAACATTAGCACATTTGTCCTTGGGGGAATTGCAGCTTTGAAACAGATCCAGGGGCCGGGCAAGGTGGCCTAGCAGCTAAAGTCCTCGCCTTAAACGCGCCAGAATCCCATATGGGCACCGGTTCTAATCCCGGCAGCTTCACTTCCCATCCAGCTCCCTGCTTGTGGCCTGAGAAAGCAGTCGAGGACAGCCCTGCACCCGCATGGGAGACCTGGAAGTGCTCCTGGCTTTCGGATTGGCTCAGCTCCAGCCGTTGTGGTCACTTGGGGAGTGAATCATCAGACAGAAAATCTTCCTCTCTGTCTTTCCTCCTCTCTATATATCTGACTTTGCAATAAAAAATAAATAAATCTTTAAAAAAAAAAAACTGAGATCCAAACCACTGCAAAGGGGGAAGAACTGGACATGAAATGCTTTGATCCCTGGCACTCCAGGCAGCTGTAAGAGCTCTCAGCAGGGGAACCAAGAAGCCCATGTCCAGCACCATCAGAGAAGGAGGAAACCTGTGCTGCAGAGGTGCCTGGCCCAGGCAGAGGGTAGGACACAAAAATGGGGCTGCCTGTATGGCTGCTGGTGCCCAGGAAGGAGGCCAGCAGCCCACTATGTGCAATGAAGATAATATACAGTGTTATGGGGTTCCCATTAGGGGCAGCAGTTAAGGGAGGCTGCAGGCGGCAGGACTGCCCGCCAGCCCCAGGGGACCTGCTGAGCCTGTGACTCCATGAGAAGCTGATCCTGAGTTAGGGGAAGGAAGACCAGCACAATCCTTGAACTTCAGGTGGTGGCTACAGCCATCAAGTCTGGCCCCACTCACTGCCAGTGGGAGGCCAAGTGGATGTCTGGTTCATTTGGCAGAAAGCAAAAAGAGTAGTCTTTATGTCTCTTAGCCCACCGGCAACAAAGACTTAGCAAGGCCTCCATCAGCCAGACACTGCCCTGGGGAAGCCCGTCCTTGGCCTCAGCAGTCCAGGTGCCTGCAAGGAGAAGACAGTAGTAACACACGGGCCCTGGGGTGTGGGGAAACCCAGCCTGGAACCCATGGGGGCAGAGCTCCCATCACGTGATCTTCAGGCCCTTTAGACTTCCCAAGAACCTGTCTCACTGATTCTCTGACACCTGTCAGTCCCCTCATGAACAGCTGAGGTGCTGCCACTTGGGGCACCCACATGGGTTCAAGTCCTGGCTGTGTCCCTGACCCCAGATTCCTGCTGTGTTGTCAGTTGCTGCCACTCTTGTGGGAAATTAAGTTCTGGCTCTCAGCTCTGAGCTTCAGCCCTGCCCTAGCTGTTAAGGGGCATTTGGGAAGTCAACCAGCAGATGGGAGATATCTTTGTTTCTCTGTCTTTCAAATTAAATAATAATAATAATTTAAACATTTTTAGGGGCAGGCCTGGTGTGGTAGCCAAGTGGCTAAAGTTCTTGCCTTGCATGCATCAGGATCCCATATGGGCACCAGTTCATATTCCAACTGCTCCACTCCCTGCACATGGCCTAGGAAAGCAGTTGAGAATGTCCCAAAGCCATAGGAACTTGGTACCCGCATGGGAGACTAGAGGAAGCTCCTGGCTTCAGATTGGCTCACCTCCAGTCATTGCAGCCACTTGGGGAGTAAACCAGCAGGTGGAAGAATAATAAATAATAATAACAAATCTTTTTTAAAAATTAGGGACTTGGGGGCCTGCTGAGGCTGTCCATATCATTCGGTAAGGGCTGTGCTGGGTTGCCGAGACCCCCACCTCCACCCATCATGGCTATGTACCAAACTAGAGACAGGCTGGACAGGTATCCTTAAGGCTGTTTAAAGTGTATCAGATGTTTGCTAAGGACTTCCACAGAACTGGCCACTGCATCTGCATGTGAGCAAGAGTTGCAGATAGGTGGTAAAGTGGGTTGGGTGGGCCCAGGGAGTCTCCCAGGGTTGTCTCTGCACTTGCCGACATGCACGAGAGAGAATGCTTGGAGGATCTCCTGGCGCCAGGCTGTCGCACCCTCTGGTGAACATAAGGTCAGAGGATGGGGGCTAGGTAGGACCAGGCTGCAATACCCACTGGCCTATGTGAGTGTCAGGTCGGGAGACTAGCCTGGTGGGGAACCGGGAGAGTCACCCTGACCAGGTCAAGCACCCGCTGAAGCGTACAGGAGCCAGGTCTGGGGTCTGGCCTAGTTAGGGCTCAAGGGGTCCTTCCAATGGTGCAGCTGTACCCACCAGCACCCATGAGACCGAGGTCTTGGAGAGCAGGCCTGGCAGCAGTTTTGGAGTGTTGCCTTGACCAGACTAAAGCAATGCTGGTGAGTGCAAGAGGCAGGGCTAGGGATGGGCTGGGCCAGGCCACTGTACCCACCAGTGCACACCAGAACTGGTTCTGGGGAACAGCAAAGTAGAGGTTCTAGGTGTCTTCCCAACTGAGCCACTATTCTCTCCAGCGAGCATGATAGCCATGGCTGGGGGTGGACCAGGCCAGATCACTGCACTCACTGTCACTCATGGGATCTGAGGTAAGGGACAGGCCTGAAGGGTTTTTGAAGGGATCCCCCCGACTAGACTGACATACTAGCAAATGCATACAGGAAACAGGGGCAGGTGGCAGTCCATACCAGGCTGTAGCACCTGCTGAGGAGTGTGTCAGCCAGGGCTAAGGGCAGGCCAGGTAGGTTGACCTGGTCAGGAATGGCCCCTGAATTGCCTGAGTGTCTTAGACCAATAGGATCCTGCAGTTCCAGGAATGTCCTGTGGATATGTGGTCCAGTCACAGAGCACATATTGCAAGACAGGGTCACCCCTGTGACCCATTGACATCCAGAAGCACATGGAAGACAAAACTCCTCTAAAACAACAGAAGATCTCAAGTACAATTGCAAAAGATGGAAAGAAAAGTAAGAGGCACAACATTTCAGGCCAAGTTCTATGACCTGTGGACTCTGAGGTAGAGGGTCTGCAGAGTTCTGGCCTTTTACAAAAAAAACAATGAAGAGCCCCTCTGAGGACAGATGGAATGTGTCACCTCCAACATGACCAGCACTCAAGGAATAACCCCAGGATTCTCCTACCCCCACCGAGGCCCCTAAGGTGGCATCAAGAGGGCATCTCTGTACCCCCTCTCCTCCAGAATGTAGTTTGACAAGAAGCATTGTAACCTCTTCTCTCCCACACAAACTTCTCTCAAACTGCCCCTGCTCGCCATCCCCACACAGGCTTGCAATCCCAACCCCTCACTTAAAAAAAAAAAAAAAAAAGATTTATTTATTTTTATTGGAAAGTCGGATATACAGAGAGGAGAGACAGAGAGGAAGATCTTCCATCCAATGATTCACCCCTCAAGTGACCACAACAGTTGGTACTGAGCCAATCAAAAGCCAGGACCAGGAACCTCCTCCAGGTCTCCCACACAGGTGCAGGGTCCCAAGGCTTTTGGCCATCCTCGACTGCTTTCCCAGGCCACAAGCAGGGAGCTGGATGGGAAGCGGGGCCGCCAGGATTAGAACCAGCACCCATATGGGATTCTGGCACATTTCAAGTGAGAGCTTTAGCTGCTAGGCCACCACGCCAGGCCCAATCCCTCACTTCTGTAACAAACATTAAAAATTAAATTTTTAGGGCCCGGCGTGGTAGCCTAGTGGCTTAATCCCTGCCTTACCTGCACTGGGATCCCACATAGACTCCAGTTTGTGTACCAGCTGCTCCACTTCCCATCCAGCTTCCTGCTTGTAGCCTGGAAAAGCAGTAAAGGATGGCACAAAGCCTAGAGACCTTGCACACACGTGGGAGACCTGGATGAGGCTCCTGGCTTTGGACTGCCTCAACTCTGGCCATTGTAGCCACTTGGGGAGTGAATCAGTGGACAGAAGATCTTTCTCTCTGCCTCCTCTCTCTGTATATCTGTCTTTCCAATAAAAATGAATAAATCTATAAAAATATTTTTAATTGTTTTGAAAAGGCACCACCTGTAGTATCATTATCTGTATGGCTCGAGCCCCAGCTACTCCACTTCCAGTCTGGATCTCTGCTAACACACTCCGGGAAGCCACAAATGTCCCAAGTGCCTGGGCTCCTGCCATCCAAAGGGAGACCTGGGTGCGGCTCCAGGCTCCTGGCTCTGGCCTGGTTCAAGCCCTGCTGTTCTAGCCACTCGGGAGTGAACAAGCAGGTCGAAGGCCCTTTTCCACCTCCCCTTCTATTTGTGTAACTTACTTAAACATAAGTAAACCTGCTTTTTAAAAGATAATTTAAAAGGTTTGTTCTAAAAGATTTATTTATTTTTATCTGAAAGGCAAATTTACACACAAAGGAGGTATAAGGAACTGTTTGAATATCCCACCCTGGATCCGGCACCATTTCATCTGATATAACCCAGGCATTTCACCTGAGAATCCCATCCCCTCCCAGCCCCTTCCCCAATTCCACCCGCTTATCAATCCTTCTTAGGCAATCCCCTGTGACAGTCTCAGGCACCAATCCCCTGGGTCCTGCCCTCAATCCCTCCCAATTCCCGCCCCCACACCTTGAGGGCTCACCTGAATGACATCAAGGTCCCCAGGTGCGACTCTGTCTCTCTTTTAACGTAAAAACTAGAACTTTAACTGTTTTAAATAACTAACAGAAGCAGAGACAAAAATCCTTCTTCAGTGACCATAGCAGCTAGAGCTGGGCTCTGAAGCCAGGAGCTCCTTCCTGGTCTCCCACAGAAATGTAGGGTTCCAAGGATTTCAAGCACTTCCTGTGCTTTCCCAGGTACATTAGCAGGGATGCCAGCCACTGCAAACGGAGGGTTAGCCTGCTGAGCCACTGTGCTAGCCCCAATAAATCTTTTGTTGTTGTTGAGATTTATTTTATTTGGAGCCCAGCTAAGTCTGAGCAGCAGAGCAGGTATCTTACTCTCCCAGCCACGTGGCTGTGACTGGGAGAACCCGAGCCACGCCAGGCTGCCTTCTGGGGACCCTAGCTCCCCATCTACTGCTGCTTAGTGGGAGGAGGGTCCTGGGTTTGTCCAAGCCCCAATTCGGAGAATTTTCTCCATCCACAGCAACCATGCTGGGGCTGGGCTCCGAAGCATGCTCAGTACCATGGCTGCTCCCACAGCTGCCATCTCGGTGGGTGAAGCCCAGGTAAGTGAGCAGAGCAGCACAGCAGGTACTTTACTCTCCCCACTATGTGGCTATGGCTAGGAGAACCTGTGCCATGCCAGGCTGCCTGCTGGAGACCCCGGCTCCCCATCTACCTCTGCTGGCTGAGGGGCAGGGTCCTGGGCTTGTGAGTGGCCAGAACACCACGTGGCACCAGGCTTTGCCCATTGGTCACCTGCCAGCGAGCTCTGGGGTCTTGGGGGTATCAATTACTACATGGGAACATCCAAGGATAAAGCCACTGTACATGTTGGTGGGGAATGAATCCTGAGGCACACCCAACGACAAAGCTACTGTACTTGCAGGTAAGCGAGGGGGCTGAGACATGGTGGTTTGGAGGGGAGAAATTGGAAGATCTTAAGGGTCAGACTGATTCACCAGCCCACATGGGAGTCCTGAGGTGGGCTTGTTAGTGCAGAGCATTGCTGACCGCCACATGTGACCCCACACGAAAGCTATGGCTGGAGGCCTGTCTAGCAGAGCTAGATCCCAGTGCCTGACTGAGTGTCAGAACAGGGGACAGGTCACATCAAACAGGGCCATGACACTAACCAGCACGTGAGAGAACTGGGTCCAGGGGCAGATCCGTGGGGGATAACTTGGCCCAACCCTATGGAAATACAAGTCCTGCTGGTTAGCTCAGGAGTTGGGGTGATGACTGGCTGACCTAGGTGTGAACATGGAACCCGCCAACACTCACAGGTACTGGGGCTGAGAATAGGCTGGGCAGGTCCAAGTTGCAGCACCTGCATGTCATCCTAAAACAGGGTCTGGGCGGGCCAGCCCACAATATCCTCCAGCTCATTCATAGGCTACAATGGAGGGGCAGGCTATGCTGGGTAAGGGCCTAGCACCTGCTGGCGCATGTGAAATCTGGGTCTGGGAGTGGACCGAGTGGGGGAACCTGGGAAACTCCTCCATGGGGTCATAGCTCCCTCTGATGAGCATGTGTTTCAGATCTAGAGGTCGGTCAAGCTGGGCAAGGTAGCCCCATCCGTTGGCAAGTGTGTGGGTTGGTTTTGGAAAGGGGCGGACCAGGCAAGGCAGAGCAGACCTTAGCCCACTGGCAAGTGCAGAAACCAGGCTGGAGTACAGCTCATGCTGGGTTAAGGTATCATCACACCTACTGGTTTATATGAGCCAGGGATGGGGGCAGACTGAGCAGGGCCAGGTTGCAGCACCCACCAGTGAGGACTGGAATGGGGACTGGCTGGGCCAAGTAAGGCTGTAGCATCTGAAGGCAAAGGCTAAGAGAGATGAGGGGCTATGCCAGGCTGGGTCTAAGCAATCACTGGCACACAGGAGATCTGTGGCTGGAAACAGGCCTGGTTGGGGAGTTAAGGGGACACCCTGATCAGGGTGTGAATCACATTGGTGAGAATGACGACCCAGTGGAGAGCCAAGGTGGTGGCTGCTGACTCATCTGGATATGGCTGCAGGTTCCCTCAGCATGGGTATGGGTTGGGTCTGGGATGCATTCAACTGGGCTAGACCCCAGCACCCACTGGTGCTTGTAAGAACTAGGGTGGGTGTAGGACGGGCTAGGCTAAATCTCTGTCCCTACTGAGTCATGTGTGAGTAGTGCTGGGTACAAAACAGGCTTGGCTGGGCTGTACCCTACAAGAACTAGAATAGGTGAGGGTCAGTCAGGAAAGGCCACTGCTCCTGCTAGGACAGGAGGTGGACTAAGTAGGGCTGACCCATGGACCCACCAGTGTGCGTCAGATCGGGTGTTGGGAGAGATCCTGCTGGAGGAGCTAGAGTAGCTCCTCTGTCAGGACACACTCCCTGCAGGTGAGTGCAAGAACCAAGGTAGGGGGCAGCCCAGACCAGGCCAAGTTATAGTATCCACCGGCATACATTTGGCACAGGTCAGGGGCAGGTCAGGCTGGGTCAGTTCACATCATCCACTGGAGAATCCGAGCGCTAGGATGGAGTGTGGGTCACGCCAGTCGGGATGCAATACCAGCCAGTCCACATTAGGGCCTGGACTGGGGAGCTGGCAGGGCTGGGCTAGGCTGTAGCCCTCACCAGCATGAGCTGGAATTGGGGGTGGCCTGACCAGGCTACAGCAACCCACTGGCAAATGCCGAAGTGAGGCAGGCTGTGCCAGACTGGGCCGTAGCACCCAACCAGCACATGTGAGACCCGGGGGTGGGGGGACAGACCTAGTGGGGAGGCTGCAGGGATCCCCCTATTGGGCCACTACTCCCACTAGTGAGCATGAGAACTGGGATGGGGACAGACCAGGCTGGGCAGGGCCACAGCATCTGATGGCCTACATGTGAGCTGGATCAGGGGAAGGCTGGGCTGGGCTGACTGTACCTTGTGGTATATCCATAAGCCAGAGTGGGTGTGGGTGGGTTGGGCTTTAGCAGATGCTGGCACAGGGAAATAAATTCTGTCAGGCACAGGCATGGCTAGACAGATGGTGACGCCCACTGGCACCAATGTGGACTGGATAGTGGGGCTGGTTGGGATGAACGGGGTTTCAATGTCCATTGACACAAACGAGAGCCAAATGGGATATGGAACTGATGGGACCAGTCTCCTGTACATACTGGCAAGCATGGGAACCAGGGTAGGGGGCATGTCTGGTGGGGTTATTGCGGGTCTTTCCAAAGAGGCTGCAGCTCCCACTGGTTTGCATGAGGGCCGAGTATGTGGTGGAGGGGATCGGGCTGGACTCTAGCACCATTTGGTTTGTGTAAAACATGGGATTGGAGACAGAACTGACCCGGCAATTGCAACTACCAGTGTGTGCGAAGGCTGATTTGGGTGACGAAGTGTGCCAGACCCTGTATTGGCATGTACACAAAAGAATCAGGTCTGGGATGGCCTCAGATGAGGTTTCTTTGACAATTCCCTACTGACTGAACCACTGGACTCAGAGCCCCAACCATCGCAGGTTCCATGGTCTGACCGTGGAGTGCATGTGTCAGAGTTGGGCCTCCTCAGTGGCTTAGACGGAGCAGTGACAGCATATCCAGATGCACATGGAGGATATGGCAGTACACTGGAGCCTGCAGAGGACACCTGGCATCATAACAGAGGACGGAGGACAGAACAAATTAATCAACTATTCCAACCAAGCACTGGCAGTGAATATCTGGGCAGATGGACACTCTAAGGCAGATTGTCAGCCATTCTGGAGAGATCTCATCGCGATTAGAGTGGCGGGATCAACAACAGTTCAGGACTGTGGAACTACCAAAACCTCTAGAGAACTTCATGGCATTGTAAATTTCTATTTCTCTTCCTGTTGTTGATTTTGTTTTGTGACTTTTCATTTAAGGGGATGTACAGTAACTGTGTAATGGTGACTATCATATCCAGGTGTGAGGATACAATGCAGTATGCATCTCTACTTCCAGATCAAAAATGGACTACCAATAGAACTGTTAACTATATCTTGACAATAGGATGCTAGACTCTCTGTCATTGTCCATGCCCGCAATGATGGACATAGGACTGTTTAGGAAGAATAATATTGCAGTAATAATATAGGGGAACTCACTGGCGGGGAGGGGATTTAGGGTTGGGATAAGGGAAATCCCAAGGCCTATGGGACTGTATCATAAAATGATAATAATAATAAATTAAAAATTTTAAAAAGATTTATTTTTTAAAGATTTATTTTTTATTTTTATTACAAAGTCAGATATACATAGAGGAGGAGAGACAGAGAGGAAGATCTTCCGTCCGATGATTCACTCCCCAAGTGAGCACAACGGCCGGTGCTGCGCCAATCCGAAGTCGGGAACCAGAAACCTCTTCCAGGTCTCCCACGCGGGTGCAGAGTCCCAAAGCATTGGGCCGTCCTCGACTGCCTTCCCAGGCCACAAGCAGGGAACTGGATGGGAAGTGGAGCTGCGGGGATTAGAACCGACGCCCATATGGGATCCTGGCATGTTCAAGGCGAGGACTTTAGCCGCTAGGTCACGCCGCCGGGCCCAAAGATTTATTTTTTAATAGGAAAGTCAGATCCGAAGAGAGAACGAGAGACGGAGAGAAAGATCTTCCATCCACTGGTTGACTCCCCAAGTAGCCACAAAGGCTGGAGCTGAGCTGATCCAGAGCCAGGAGCCAGGAGCTTCCTCTGGGTCTCCCATGCAGGTGCAGTGTCCCAAGGCCTTGGGCTATCCTCTACTACTTTCCCAGGCCACAAGCAGGGAGCTGGAAGGGAAGTGAAGCAGCCAGGGTACGAATCAGCGCCCATATGGGATCCTGGCACATGCAATGCGAGGACTTCAATCACTAGGCTACTGTGCCAGGCCCAGCCTAAATACATTTGGAAAAAAAAGAAAGAAAAAAAGATAGATATTTTTTCAAAATAGTGTTTTTTTTCTTTCCCAAAAGGTGTTATTCTGAAGCCAGTGCTGTGACATAGTAGGTTAAGCCACCTCATGTGGTGCCAGTTTGGGTCCTGGCAGCTCCACTTCTGACTCATCTCCCTGCTATGGCCCAAGAAAGCAGCACCAGATGACACCTGCTAGGATTCCTGCACCCTCCGGACTTCATCCTGGCTCAGCACTGGCCACTGTGGCCGGAAGTGAAGCAGTACGTAGAATGTCTCTCTGTAGCTCTTTCAAATAAATAAATGAATGTTGGGTAGAGAGAGATCATCATACTTGTCATTGAGTAGCCAGGCCCACAGCAGCCGAGGGACTTGCCTGATGTCACACAGCTTTCCCACAGCCGAAGTAAAACCACAGCCCCGATTTCCAGTAAGGCCAAGGGGTATACTTTCAACAGCAACAAGGCAACTTCAATTCTCTCTTAGTTTGGAGCAGGGTTGGAGCAGAATCCAGAGTCTCCATGCCCTTCCCAACAGGCCTGGCTGCAGGGGATACTGGAGCAGGGCATGGGCATGGGCACCACTCCAGAAGCAGATCCAAGCTGCAAAGGTGCTAGCAGCCAGATGAGGGGCGGCCATGGGAGCAGCCAGCACAGACTCAAATCAAACCACCCTAAATGACAGAGAAGACCCCAACAGCATGTGGCAGGGGAGTGCTCAGGGGTGCAGGGGCACTGATGGGGGGTCTCCCTGTAGGCCAACGGAGGGGGCGTGGCCTGTGGCTCCAAGGGGCGTGGCCTGTTGCATCAGTGCCCCTTGAGGCTCAGGCTCAGAGAAGGACCTGGGATGGTGTGAGACTCCTGGCTCATCCTTCCCAAGAGATAGCCCCTGCACCATGCAGGGAGAAGGGCCCAGGCCCAGCTGGGGCAGGCAGGGCTTGGCCTTTAGGACCCACATGTGCTGGGCAGCTGCTGGGTACAGCCATCAGCTTGCGCCAGACATTTTAGCAAACTTGGGCCACTTGGCGAGGTACAGATTGAGATTCTACCATCAGCACAGGCCCCACATGCATGGCCATCCTAGGATAGCCTGCCTCCTGCCAATGTGGCCACAACGTCCCTCTCAGAGAGGCAGGGTGTAGGGAAAGACCCTGGGAGCTAGCAACACTCAGATCTACATGGAGAATCCTCCGTGCGACTTCTGGGGATTAGGGGAGGCCTGCTTGCAGAGTCCATGAATGGCTGGGTAAGAAGCCCTGGCTGCTGAGTGTCGTTAGATGCTGCTGGGTCTGGGGGAGGGGGTGTGGGTTCACCTTCTCTTCCCTCTCTGTCTAGTCTGTCCCCTCCCCCTTTAAAAAGATTATTTATTTATTCATTTATTTATCTATCTGATAGTAAACAGTTACAGATATAGAGTAAGGAGAGAGATTTTTCATCGGCTGGCTCACTCCCCAAATATTCACAACAGCCAGGACTGCAGCAGGCCAGAGCCAGGAACCACAAGTGTTTTCTGGGTTTCTCACATGGGTGCAGGGGTCCTAGCACTCCTCCCAGGCACATTAGCAGGGAGCTGGATTGGAAGTGGAGCAGTGAGTCTCGAATGGGTGCTACTATATGATGCCAGTGCTGCAAATGGCGGCTTAACTTGTCTGCCCACCTTGGTTCCTATCTTGTCACCATCTGGTTGAAGAATTTTAATTCAGGACTGACTTCTCTGCTACTATTCTAGGCCCCAGCTACTCTTCCAGCCCCGCGGTTTCCAGCAACGCAGGTCAGTATGTACAGACACACGTGGCTCTGAACTTGCACAGAAGGCCTCACAGGGACCCAGTGTGAAGACTGCAGGCCAAACAGTGCCCCTCCCCGACCCCTGTGAGGGTGGGAGCCCCAGGCCATACCAGGAGCCCACGCCTTGGCAGAGCGGGCACACAGGGCTGCCATTGTCTGAGCAAGCACCCCTTTGTTTGCATAGCCACGTGAAGAATGCAAGGGAGCTGCTGGGGATGTGTCCCTGCAGAAGGGGGCAGGGGCTATGGGGGAGACAATGCCCTGGGGTCTGCAGCAAGACCCTGCCTTCCCCCAAGTCAGTCGGGGGAAGGCTGGGGGACTGCTAGGGGGGCGGCCAGGGGCCAGCTAGAGTGGGAACACAGTGGTGACATTCCTCCTGCACCCACACTGAGCTGGGTGCCAAGGGAACGTGAGGGGATTGCTAATGAGCTCGAGGAGAGTTAAACATTCCCCTGTTCCTGAGGCCTGAGCGGGCTGAGGGAGGTGGGGCACTAAGAGGGGGCAGCCTGAGCCAGGCTGGGGGTCTCAGGTACCAGCAGGAGCCACCAAGCCAGCCAGTCAGCCAGCCAGCCCCGGGATTAAGGCATGAGCAATCCATTCCCCTTCAGGCTGATGCCAGGAAGTCAGTGCTGTCTCCCCAGCTCCCCACCAGGCCCCTTGCAGGCAGGCAGCCAGCTCTGGCCTGGCTTCAGTCAGGCCCCTTAATGCCCCTCAGATCTCAGACCCATCGCTGAGTGCCCCTCGCTTGGATGCCCAGGATCCCTCTCCTGCCTCTCCCACCCCAGCTCAGCTAGCAACGCCGCACTGGCCCCAGACAGGTCTCCCAAGAGCTCTCCTTGACGTCTCCCTCTGGTTTTACACGCTGGCCTGGCATTCCTGTTCCTCTCTGCCCTCAAGTCAGGGCGGAGAAACCCACAGTCAGATCAGCTCAGCCGCCAAGGGCAAAGTCCAGCTTCCCAGGGCTGGTGCCCGGGTGGGATTAGCAGAGTCTGAGGGTGCTTGATCCCGGTTCCTAAGGGGTTTCCTTCCAAGAAAGCCCTGGAGCTACTCCTCCCTCTCTTCCCCATCCCCAAGACTGTGTGTGGGGCAAGGGCACCCACCTGGCCCCTGTGGGCTGGCCCCCTCCGTCCCAGGGGGCTGGGCCAGAGCTCTGCAGGACCCTGGCTTCAGTAATCACTGTGGGCGGGCCCCTGGCCTTTTCCAGCCCTGGGGGCCTCCCCCTGCATTCTGGAGTTTGGAGTTGTCGCTGCTGCTGCCAAGGCTGCTGCCTCTGACCGTTCACTGCTGGCTAGCTCTAGCTGCCGCTCCTCTCTGCTGGCCATGACCACCGAGCCGCTCAGGACCCTGGCCCAGCTCTGAGACCTGGGACCTTCAGTCACCTCCCCTGGGTCATGGCCAACTCGGGCCTCCAGCTCCTGGGCTACTTCCTGGCCCTGGGTGGCTGGGTGGGCATCATTGCCAGCACGGCCCTGCCACAATGGAAGCAGTCTTCTTACGCGGGCGATGCCATCATCACGGCCGTGGGCCTCTATGAAGGGCTGTGGATGTCCTGCGCCTCGCAGAGCACCGGTCAGGTGCAGTGCAAGCTCTACGACTCGCTGCTCGCCCTGGATGGTAGGCCTTGGGCTGGTGGGGCTGGGCCAACCTGGGGGCGTCTCAGGGAAGCAGGCTGGGGAGGCAGGGAGGGGCAGGAACAAGCTTCCTTCTGTTTGAAGTCAGCATTGGGCTCCACCAGCCAGTGCCCCCGCTGAACCCCCAACTGCTAGTCTGTGTGCAGGGAGTGTCCAAGATAGCCTGCAACTCTCATAAAGGTCTGGCAGCCTCAGGTCTAGATCCCAGCTCTGCCATCATAACCTTGAACAAGTGCCCAAAGCTCTCAGCACTGGGGTGGGGGTGGGGAGGTTCCTCCATGTGAAGAGGAAAGCTAACACCTGCTCTAAGACATGGGAGGAATAAAGGGAGGGGCCTGGCATTCCCAAAGGTCCAGTGAAGTCCCCTCCCTGCTCTCTCGCACCTGCTTGCCAGGCTGCCACTCCTGCCCCCAGTAGGCATACCACATGGGTGCACACACACACTTGGGAACACAAGAATTTGGGCACAGGTTTCCCTTTCTGGATGTGGAGTGGTGACAGGTGATTTGGAAGAGGGTATCCCGGAGCTCTAACCCTGGAGCCTGGTTGCCCCTGCCAACCATGCACACACCCTGGGCAGAGCTGTCCTCTGCACTGTGCAGGTCCAGGTGCCCTGAGTCAGCAGAGGGCTCAGGACTGTCCAGCACGTGGTTGCCACGGGTGATTCCCAGGCAGAGTGAGGACAGTTCAGGTGGAGGACATGACCAGAGGGGCCTCAGTTTCCCTCGGTTCTTCCTTGAGTCGTCCTAGCCCTAGCAGGAATCCGTCCTCCTGCTCCTGGGAGGAGGAAAACAGGTCAATGAGAGGGGACTCTGTCCTCAGGCCCTGCCCTGGCTCCCTGTTAGTCACCCCTTGGGCTCACCTGCTGGTAGGTGGTTTAGCTCCCACTCAAACTCCTGCCACCCCCACCCCCACCCTCTGAGTGCTGCCCTGCCCTGTTGCTCCCAGGTCACATCCAGTCGGCACGGGCCCTGATGGTGGTGGCTGTGCTCCTGGGCTTTGTGGCCATGGTCCTCAGTGTTGTCGGCATGAAGTGCACGCGGGTTGGAGACAGCAACCCCATTGCCAAGGACCGTGTGGCCATCGCTGGGGGTGCCTTCTTCCTCCTGGCAGGTGAGTGCTCCTGGCTCCTCCACCATCTGGGTGGTCTCACTTGCAGCCCTGGACCACACTCTGGTGACTCAATGGAGCTGAGCATCCCACTTTGTCTGTAGGCCTCTGCACCCTGACAGCTGTCTCATGGTACGCCACCCTGGTGACCCAGGAGTTCTTTAACCCCAGCACACCTGTCAACGCCAGGTGAGTGCCAACTGGGCCTCTGGCTTCACTCTGTCTGAGAGACACCACCTGAGAAGTTACTGAAGGTGGAGCCAAGCAGGATATGGCATGCGTGCTGGAGGAAGGGGCAGGAAGCTTCAGAGGTACCCAGCACAGCGAAGACTCTCCCAGGTGTGAAGTAGTTTGAATCCCAGCTCTGCACACACCTGGGCAGGTGCTCCATCTGCTTTGCTCCCTTGTAGAATGGAGGCAGAACACAAGGAACAGCATCCATGTTTGTGAGGGCGAGGATGCAGCAAAGGGATTCAGCTGATACTTGGGCCCTGAGGGTGCCTGGCATCCCTGGGCTGCTTTCCTTCTGCTGGTGACAGCAGGGAAGGGAGATGCAACCAGAGAATCGGTCAGGGCAGATCATGTGACCTTTTGTCCCCACCCTGCAGTGCAAGGCAGCTGATGCCTCCTGCTCATAGGGGTGGAGAGGTGGCGGGAGAACAAGCAGAAAATGACATGGCCGAGGTCTCGAGCAGGCTCGGGGCCCAGGAGATGGCAGCGGAGGGCAGGTTTGGAGTTACTTAGGAACTGGCATGGTCCCACAGCTTGTCGGATCTGGCTCCAGAGGCTTTTTGGAAGGCCCCATGCAGAGCATGGGACAATCTCTACCCCAGACACCTCAGTGGGACTCATGTCCTGGGATGGAAAGAAGGTGACAAGAAGTATCTGAACTGCCACAGTCAGGAGGGCTTCCTGGAGGAGGCAGAGGTATGAAGGAGGGGGAAAATAGAGGAGACTTTAGGTGTGAGGGTATTGGAGACACCAGGGGCAAGTGCCCGATGCTGAGTAAGGCACAGAGCTCAGGAGAGCCAGGAGGCCACTGGGTAACAGCCAGCAGTGCCAGTGTGGACAGCCCAGAGAGTTGGGTTGGGAGCAGGGAGCTCAGCCATCTGGGCTTCTCAGACCCTCCCCTGTCCCCACCACTGGCAGGATGGGAAAATGAGTCGAAGGTGCTCAGGGTAAGAGGACCTGGAGGACAAACCACAGTGCTGCAGCAGGCACTGGGCCTGGGTCACCTGCGGGATGTGCTGGATGGGGACCCAGGGGGAGGCAGGAGTGTGAGTGGGTTGGGCCCTGCTCACACTCATCTCTTCTACCTGAAGGAGATGGGGAAGGCTCCAGGTCCCCTCGTCCTAGCAGCTGAGAGGGCTGGGGTGAGGCAGGCAGGGCCTTGGAGCCACAGCTGACGGTGCCCTTCTGCCTTGCAGGTATGAATTTGGCCCGGCCCTGTTCGTGGGCTGGGCCGCAGCTGGCCTGGCCATGCTGGGAGGCTCTTTCCTCTGCTGCACGTGCCCAGAGCCCGAGCGGACAAACAACAGCCCACAGCCCTACCGGCCGGGCCCCTCGGCGGCTGCCCGAGAGTACGTCTGAGTGTGCCTGCCCTGTTGCCCTCCTGCCCTGCACTCCAGCCAGCTGCTACCATACCTAGGGTGGGGCCGGTAGGGTGCAGAATGTCCCCCAGCTCAGGCCAGGGCTCTGGGCACCCACCCTGCAATCTGAGACCCAAATCCAAATGTTCAGAGAGGGGGCTGAGGCAGGGCCCAACCCACTCACATGCACAGGACCCCAGCCTGCCCGTGCAGCCTCATGGGCATATTGTGGACAACAGCAGTTGGGTCGGCTGGCCCCTTTGTCTGCCCCCTGAAGGGTTACTGTGTGCTGGGCCAGGAGTCTGCAGCGACCAAGGCAGGCTCTAGTGCCCAGCAGTCTGTCCCCTGTCCTGGTTCCCCTGGCTGTTTCCTCCCAGCTTCCCTCTGGAAGAGACAAGGCCAGGATAACAACTGTCCCCTTGTTGCGCACAAGGAAACGGCAGCCCAGAGACCAGGCCCCTCATCCCTGCTCTCTCCCCCATGCAGGGCACCCAGCGCTGCCTGGACACATTGCATCCATTGCTAGGTCAGCCCACACTGCCCCACCCTTGGGGATGGGCCCTGGTCCCAGCACACTGGCCGGGCTCCATGCTGGCCTGAACTGTGCAGCCCCCACCTCTCCCACTAACCAGCTCTCTCTCTTTTGACTTGCAGACCAGTCGTTAAATTGGCTGCCTCCGCCAAAGGCCCTCTGGGTGTGTAATGGCCAGGTCCCCAGCCAGGCTCTGTTCCCTACCACACCTACACTATGTGTTTGGTATTTTATGGAAAAAGAAATCAACCAAAGCCCTAAGTATGGTGTCATTTGGTCTGTCCCTGGCGTGGCTTAGAAGGGGCCAGGCTCAGAGAACCTAGAGTTGACCCGTGGGGCTTTTGCAATGGGTTACAGGGCACCCCCAAGTCCACATAGGAAAGAACTTGGGGTGTCCTCTCTCTCCTTTGTAGCTTGCCCAGGATGGCCTCTCCCAGGTTTGGCACCAGAACCTTGGCAGAGATCCCAACCCTGGTAACCTCCCCTAGCACAGGGAGCAGATCCAAGGGGGAGCCCCTGCTGGGGAATGTTGAGGTCCACAGGTGACAAGCCATGCCCTCACTCTGCTCAGACCAGGAGTTTCTGGAGTCCTCCAGCACAGTGCTGGCCAGCAGAGCCGAGCAAAGCAAATTTGTGTGGCAGCTGCTTGGGGCAGAGGCCATAGGGGAGGATGTCAGGGCCGTCCTGGGCCAGGTCTGCAGCCAGCCCAGTCTGGCCCCCATGTCCAGGTATGGTGGGCCCAGCTCTGTCACAGAGCGGGAAGGGGGTGGCTCAGCTTTAGGCAGAGCTCCAGGCTACACTCAGAGGTGCGGTCTGAGCTGGGAGGGTTCTTGGTCTTCAAATCTTATCCCCTGTAAGGACAAAGGAAAAGCCTGGAAGGAATGTGGGGAACCCTCCATACGCCCCATAAGCCAGGCTGTGTCCTGTATCCCCAGGTTCCCCTACCAGCCTGCTCTTCTCCAGCCCCTCACACCCACTTCCAGCCTGCTCTGCCCTGGCTTCTTCTGCCAACAGTCTGTGACACATCTCCCACCAAGTCATTGGGTCCCAAGGATGCAGCTGAACTTCACCTTCCAGCCGGATGCTGAGAGGTAAAGCAATGGAAACCCAGCAGGACCAGATAACAGTCACACACATCGCAGAGCACTTAGGGATGTGAGGGTGCAACAAAACGAGCTGTGGGGTGGCCTGCTCGATGCAGGCTGCAATGCTGTGGTTGTCATCTGCCCTTGAGTGCACACTGGAGTCGCCAGCAAGGCTGACCCAGGCTTTGTCCATAGATGCCATGGGTGCACCTGCCGCTCCAAGCTTCAGCAGCCCTTAGGCAACCGCAGTGTACATTCTGCACAAGTACCTCTGAGAAGCCAACTCAGGCCACTCTGGGGGTGTGAAGAAGAGCAGTGAGACCTCACGCTTGTGGCAACCCCGGGCCCCATCCCTCACATCAGCACCCTTTTGGGAGGAAAGAATTCTGAATTTGAATCATGATACATGCAGCCCAAAGGGCCCAGACTAGCGCAGACTTGGGAACCTGGGGCTCAGCGGGGCCCTGGGAGTCCCTGTGACGTGGCGATGGCTGAGCAGGGCCAGATGGTCCTCCTCTCCCCATCCCCAGGATTTGGCAGGCTCAGTCAGGAAGCAGCTGGACAGGAAAACGTGTGTTGTCTTTTCAGGTTCTCGGAGGTACCGGAAGCTGGGGATTTGGCAGGAGAATGTCAGGGAGTGAGCATGCTGCCTGCTGTGTGTGGGCTTCATTCAGGGTCTGGCTGTGAGAGGCCAGCTCAGCATGGGCAGGGGACCTGGCAGCCGAGAGGCAGAAGGCTTCAGTCTGTTCTTTAAGGGAAGCCCTTTCTGCTTGTAGCCAAGGATTAGGGGCAGTGGAAGATAAAAGCAGATCTTGCTGAATTACACAACCAGTTGATACACTGAAGAAAGATGGAGGGGCAGGCATCTGGCGCAACACTTAATATGCCATGTGGGGCACTCACGTTCCACATTGGAGTGCCTGGCTTCCAGTCCCAGCTCCACTTCTGTTCCCAGCTTCCTGCTGATGTGCTCCCTGGGAGGCAGCAGCTGGTAGCCCAAGTAATTGGGTCTCTGCCACCCACTCAGCATTGGAGCTTCCAGAACCCAGAATAAAACAAATGACTTTCTCATTTCACCTGGAAAAAAAAAGTCCTGGGGTCCAGGTTTTAGCCTGGCCCTGCTCTGGCTGCTGCAAGCATCTGAAGATTGAACCAGCAGATGAAGGATTTTTGTGTCTCTGCTTTTCAAATAAAAAGGTGAAAACAAACATAAACACATTGTGTGAGGGCAGTGAGAGCCTGGGAAGAACTTGGAGTTTGGAACTCCAGGAATTGGGAAACCTGAATCCCAGCTTCTCCTGCGGAAGGGGTTCCCTTTCCCCCAACCACCACCAAATGTCTAGATCAAGGTCAGTTGGGCTGCGAACCAGACACACGCCCAATTTTGCAGATTTTATGGCCTGGTTGTTCACTGTCCTAACGCCAGGGCTACGGGATCAGACAGAGACAGAGGAGGATAAGGCTCCAAGTCAAAGCATGTGCTTCTAACACATTTGTCGTTTGTAAGCAGAGTGCATTGGGAATGAAATTGGCAGCCCATAAAACACAATTTTAAGCTGAGTATGCCTGTGTGCTCAGCCCTCAAAGGAAGTCCCCAGGGCCAAGGGAGGTGTTCAACCCGGGGGAGTGAGCCCAGGGCTACTGCGGGAGTCTGCCAGAACCTCATCTTGTGGCTGGGAAGAGGCCAGGACGTGCACACCTGAATGTGGCCTCAGCATGTCCCAAGTGTCACTGCTAGCTTCCCGCTACACTTGAGACTCATTGATTGTGGTTATTTTTTCTGGGTCCTGGAAAGGTGTACACTAAAATGATACAGTGGCTGGATTGGCTTTAAAATGCTCTAGGCATAGAAGTCTCAAGAGCCAGGAAGGTTAGAAAACAGGCTTGGCACATGCTGGTGCCACTCAAAGCTTCAGGCAACCCTTTTCTCTACATGTATGTTGTGGATGAAAAAAAAAGTAATAAATGAGGGATAAAAAAATACCTCTAAGGTTGTGTTTTCTGATCGTACCATTTAACAGGTGCCTTCAGACAAGGGGCAGTGGGAGGATGACTGCAGATGTTCCTTGCACTGACACACAGCTCAGCAAACTCCTCCTGAGTTGGGAGCATCCTAAGAACCCGTTGTGTACACTTCACTCACCAAACGCTACAGCTCAGCTGTGCCTCCTCTGAGCATGCACAGAGCACGCCAGCAGCTCACATAAAGCCCAGAGTACCAGCTGTGACTTCCCGGGCAGCTGGATCCCAGCATCGTTAGTGACAAGGAGGCTGCAGAGCATGACTAACTTCCCTCATGATGCAGGGGATGGGTGGGTCATGGGGATTCGGGGTACCCCATGAGGGTCATACCATGCACTGCAAACTCAGCAAAAGATCCAAATTCCAAGTGGCAAGCACAGTTTGTACTGAATGTATATCACTCTCACCTGATCTGAAAGCAAAAAATCTGAAGTTGCACCACTGTAAGTTAGGGGATGTCTGCATACTAGATATTACTTTTTAAAGATTTATTTATTTTTATTGGAAAGGCAGATATACAGAGAGGAGGAGAGACAGAGAGGAAGATCTGTCCAATGATTCACTCCCTAAGTGGCCTCAATGGCTGCAGCTAAGCCAATCCAAAGCCAGGAGCCAGGAATTTCTTCTGGGTATCCCATGTAGGCACAGGGTCCCAAGGCTTTAAGGCCATCTTCAACTACTTTCCCAGACCACAAGCAGGGAGCTGGATGGGAAGCTGTGCAGCCAGGATTAGAACCAGTGCCCATACGGGATCCTTGTGCATTAAAGGTGAGGACTTTAGCCACTAGTGCATTGCACTGGGCCCATGCTAGATATTTTTGTTAGGCAAAGTGCGACTCTCAGAGCTGGGATTGTGACACAATGGGTTAAGACACAGCTTACAATGTTTGCATCTGAGCTTGGAGTACCAGTTGAATACTGACTGGTTGCTCTGCTGTTGATCAGCTTCCGGCTCAAGCTCCTGAGAAGGGGAAGAGCACCCAAGTGCTTAGGTCCCTGCACGCACATGGGAGACCCAGCTGGAACTCCAGATTCATGGGCTTTGGCCTGGCCCTAGCCTGGATGTTGCACTTGAGGAATGAATCAGCAGATAGAATATTTCTTTCTCACTATGTCACTCTGCCTTTCAAATGACCAAATCTCTTGAAGATTTATTTATCTTTATTGGAAAGGCAGTTTGCACAGAGAAGCAGAGACAGAAAGACTTTCCATCTGCTGGCTCACTCTCCATGTGGCTGCAATGCCTGGAACTGAGCTAATCCAAAGCCAGCAGCCTCCTCCAGGTCTCCCATGCTGGTATAGGGTCCCAAGACTTTGGACCATCCTGTATTGCTTGCCCAGGACACAAGCAGGGAGCTGGATGGGAAGTGGAGCAGCCGGGTTATGAACCAGAACCCATATGGACATATACAAGGTGAGGATTTAGCCAATTAAACCCTCACACTGAGCCATATTTAAAGGTTTTTTTTTTTTAACCACTTATTTCTTTGAAAGGCAGAGGGGAAGAGGGGGAGAGAGAGAGAGAGAGAGAGAGAGAGAGAGAGAGAGAGAGAGAGAGAGAGAGAAATTGCATCTGTTGGTTCACTCCTCAGATGGACACAATAGCCAAGCTGGGCCAGGCTGAAGCCAGGATGTTGGAGCTTCAATAGGATCCCATATGTGTGCCAGGGTCCATGTTCTCTTGCCTTCTGGGGTGCATTAGCAGAAAGTTGGACTGGAAATGGAATAGCCAGGCTCAAGCTGGCACCCATACGGGATGCTGGAGTTGTAGCCAGTGGCATAATCTTTTGTGCCACAATTTTGGCACCTAAATAAATCAATCTTATTTTTATATCTTTACTTTTATAGCTTGCATTATTTGATTGTATTCATTGTAGATAATGGTGGAGATACAGGAAGATTCAATGAAAACAAACTTACCCAAACCTAAGATTATGCATTATTTCTCTCTCTTTCTTTTTTTTAAGATTTATTTTTAATGGACAGTCAAATATACAGAGAGGAGGAAGAGAGACAGAGAGCAAGATCTTCCATCCAATGATTCATTCCCCAAGCAGCTGCAACAGTTGGAGCTGAGCCAATCCGAAAACCAGGAGCCTAGAGCCTCTTCCGGGTCTCCCACGCGGGTGCAAGGTCCCAAAGCTTTGGGCTGTCCTCAACTGCTTTCCCAGGCCACAAGCAGGGAACTGAATGGGAAGCAGGGCCACCATGATTAGAATTGGCGCCCATTTGGGATCCTGGCGCATGTGAGGCAAGAACTTTAGCTTCTAGGCCATCACGCCGGGCCCTCTCTCTCTTAAAAGAAGAATTATTTATTTATTTATTTATTTATTTATTTATTTATTTATTTATTATTGGAAAGGCAGCTTTACACAGAGAAGGAGAGACAGAGAGAAAGATCTTTCTGGGGATGAGCTGACTCAAAGCCAGGAGCTTGCACCTTCTTCTGGGTCTCCCATGTGGGTGCAGGGTCCCTGGACTCCAGGCCATCCTCTACTGCTTTCCCAAGCCACAAGCAGGGAGCTGGATGGGAAGCGAAGCATCCGGGAAACCAACTGGCACCCTTATAGGATCCCAGTGCATGCAAGGTGAGGACCCCAGTACCAAGCTACTGCACTGGCTCCTTTTATATTTTTAATATTGTTTACATAGTTAAGAGGGATACACTCTAAAAACAAACAAAACAAACAAAAAAAACCCTCTCACAGCAGCACTGCATCACTGAGGAACTTTCTAGAAATGTGGGATCCCAGCGCTTACCCCAGACCTAAGCAGCAAGATTGCATGTTCATCAACTCTCCAGGTGGCCCCTGCATATGTAGGCCAGTGAGTGCTGTGTGACACCTCACCTTTATTCTCTGTTTCTAAGATTTATTTATTTACTGAAAGGCAAGGTTACAAAGACAGAGAGAAGCTTTCCACCTTCTGGTTCACTCCCCATTTGGCCTCAACATGCATGGCTGGGCCAGAACCCTGGAACACCCACTCCACACGTGTGGCAAGAAGTCAAGCACTTGCACTAACATGTGCACTAGCAGGGAGCTGAATCAGGTGGAGCAGATGGGGCTAGCATTGTGGCACAGTGAGTTAATCCACCTACTACAGGACTAGCATCTTACATCAGTACTGGTTTGAGTCCTGGCTGCTCCACTTTAGATCCATCTCCCTGCTAATGTTCCTGGGAAAGCAGCAGAGGAAGATCCAAGCTCTTGGACCCCTGACATCCCTTGGGAGACCCAGGAGAAGTTCCTGGCTCCTGGCTCCTGGCTTCAGTCAAGTCCGACCCTGGCTGTTGTGTTCATTTGGGGGAATGGGCCAGCAAATGGAGGAATGAACCAGCAGATGGAAGAGTTCTCTCTTTCTATAACCCTTCCTTCAAGTAAATAAAATAAATCTTTTTGAACAAAGAAACAGAAGTGGACTCAAAACTGCCGTGTAATGTGAGCTGCACTGTGATGTAAATCAGCTCCCCCCCCCGCCCGCCAGCATGGGTTTTTACAGATGTAGCTAAATATCAGCTCACACTGATATCTGTGTATGCATTTGTATGTACAGCGTGTGATGTATGTACTCCCATGTGGTTATTAGCCCAGCACTTTGGAAGGCCTAGCTGTTTGCAAGGACACCCCAGTAGCAGCAGAGAACCCTAGGATTCATGTCTTGATGTCTAAATTTCATTCTGCACTAAAAGGTACCTGAGCTCCGTGACGTGGCAGAGGTAGGGAAGGAATAAAACAAACTCAGAGCATGCTGCTTTGCAGACAGCAGGAGATGCCTCAAAGAGTACTGAGCACATGGTGGAAGGACACAGATGTCAGAGGGAAGACGGGACAATCCGGGCATTCGAAGAAATGACAGTAGTGCTGAATGGATGGCTGTTTGTGCAACCAAAACAAGAATCCATTAGCCCATTGGATGTGAACAATTAAATACTAAAGCTCTACCTTAGAATAGAATGCCAACGGACACGAGTAACTTATTAATGAATAGTTATAAAATAACTTTATAGTGACAGAACTTAGACATTTAAGTCCAATGAGAAATGACTCTCCCAGTAAAGGAACAAATCAGAAAGTGTGCCCCTGGGAACTAGGTGGTTAAGCCCATAACCGGAGAGCTGGTTTAAGTCTCGACTGATTCACTTCTCACCCACTTTCTATCTGCCTGGGAAAGCAGTATATGATGGCCCAAGGCCTGGCCCCCTGCCGCCCATGAGGGAGACCTGGATGGAGGTCCTGGCTGCTGGCTTCAGCCTGGCCTAGCTACTGAAGCCATCTGAGGAGTGAACTAGGAGATGGGCAAGGTTTTCTCTCTCCCCATCCTCTGTCTCTGTGATTCTTTCAGATACATGCATACATGTCTAAAATGTGTACTCCTTGGGCCTGGTGCCGTGGCATTGCACACTACTCTTCTGCCTGTGATGCTAGCATTGCAAATGAGCACCAGTTCAAGTCCAGGCTGCTTCACTTCTGACCCAGCTCCTAGATAACGTGTCTGGGAAAGCATCTGAGGATGGCCAAGTCTTTGGGCCGCTGCATGGGAGACCTGAAAGAAGCTTCAGGCTTCTGGCTTTGGATCAGCTCAGCTCTGGCTGTTACTGCCACTTAGGGAGTGATCCAGGGGATGAAAAACAACAACAACAAAGCATGCTCCTTGGCAAACAGGAGGAGGCTTATATCCCAACCCTGAAGACTCCCAGATCCTCACCATGGACTATCAGTACGAGGACTACATCCCAACATCCCAATGGAGTGCCTTCGGAGGCCGAGAACTCTGAGGTCACCCACCCCCATTTGGATCTAGCACATGGGATGGAAGAAGCCCAAGTCCTGCCTTGCAGGATCCAAGGTCATCGGAACGACAACCAGGATCCATGAGTGGTCCGCAGAAACAGAAGAACAGTAAACTTCCTTCGGGACTAGGGAGAGGAGCTTTCTCTGGTCCTTGCCTGGTTCCGACTTTGGGTCCCCATCCTCTCTCGTAATGACCATCAGGATCGCTGCAGAAACCCCTTAAAACAAGCAAACAAACAAATAAACAAAAAACTAGAATAGATAGACAGAGAACAACAAGGAAAGCTTAGAAACAGACAGGAAACGGTCAGCGTGGATGCACTTATAACTCACTGGGTGGGACACAAAGATTAGTTACTCCTCACTGGGGTATTGAAGATTTCTTTGCACACCCCTCCTAAAACTGTTCACCTAAACTGTTGACATATGTCTTGTTAGAGTTATAGAGTTAGACTACCCGAAAAACAGCCAGGTTCAGCAAAATCATACTTCAACGCTATAAACTGCTAAATACTATAATTAAAATAGACATGAGACAGCTGAATAGTAATCTATAGCCATTTTAAGATGTATAGAACCTGATTGTATATAAGTTAATAATTGAAATGTCAATGTAGAAGTCACAGGATGTGGTTCAGAACTTGCAATCTTTTTTTTTCTCTTTCAACATACTGGTTACTCAATACCATGTCAAATAATTCCATAACGTTATAAATTGTTACTGATGTAATGTTGGGGCTTTTAATTGATTGGGATGATACTCTGCTGGCTCTACCTTCAGACCAGAGATGGTCTCCCCAAGAAGCCGTTGAACTTATCTGGACAATAAGATGCTGGACTCTATGCTTGGTAGATGCTTGCAATGAAAGAATCTCAACTGAATTTGAACTGTGGTAATGCAGCAAGGTGGAGGAAACCACCATGGGGGGGGGCGCAGTTTGGGGAGAGGTGGGGGGAATCCCAGTGCCTATAAAAATGTGTCACATAATGCAATGTAATCAATTAAAAAAAAAAAACGCTCCTTAAAAGAAGGCACTGAGGAGCACAGCCAGCACCACATGTCCCTAAGAGTCCTGCTCAAGATGTCTGACCTAGGTCAATTCATGGCAAGAATAAAAACCTCCCCAACATGACTGGCCTGCACTCCACACTGTCCTAGCTAGGAAAGACAACAGAAGAGATATCACAGCTCATGCCACAAATGGGCTTGGCCTGGATTCTTTGCCTCCCAAGGACCCTTTAGGCATGACCTGACCAGTGAAACCTGAACGGGAGGTAGGACCTACGTGGAAGCACTCCACTGATGCTAGTTTCCTAAGTTTGAGAACCAGAAGGAGGTTTATGTGGGACAGCATCACGTGTTTTTGGAAAATGTGTGTTGAAGCCCAAATGCTCCTCAGTGTATGGTGGGGTTAGCTGCTCCTCACACAAACCCCTGGTACACCAGGGGTATACCTTAAGCAGGGGTGTACCTTAACCTCCTTAAGCAGAAAGTGGATTTGACATACCTTGCCCACTGAAGTACTTCCTTGGCAACACAATGCATTATAGAATATCAAGTACTTCCTTCGTGGGTCGGATGGTGAGGTGTCTAACATCCCCGAACAACTAGTGCTAGCTTAGAGAGATCTATTTTTTTTCTTCTATTTTACTTTTACTTTTATGGTACAATTTCATAGGCTCTGGGATTTCCCCTCCCTGCGCCCCGTATTCCCTCCCCCCAACTTATTTCCCCCATATTATTACAATAGTATAGTGCTGCATGAATAGTTATATGTTCGTATCTCTATTATTTAAGTGTGTTCTGACATTGCTGGTATAGACAATGCCAGACAGTCCAGCACCCTATTGTCAGGATATATTCAACAATTTCAATGGGAGTCCATCTTTGATTTGGAAGTAGAGATGCATACTGCATTGTATTGTCACAACTGGATATGATAGTCTCCATTACACAGTTCTATGCATTCCCTTAAACGAGAAGCCATGAAATAAAATCAACAACAGGAATAAAAACAAAACAAAAGATTTACAGCACCATGGAGTTAAATAACATGGTACTGAATAATCAATGTGTCAATGAAGAAATGAAAAAGAAAACACAAAGGCTTCTTGGAGAAAATGATGCTACTGTGTGATCTGTGAGTCAGTGAAAATTCTAATAAGAGAAAAGAAACAATTTTGAAGAAATAAACACAATACCAAAACCCATGTGTTGCAGCAAAAATAGTATGGAAAGGGTTATTGATTTTTAAAAAAGATTTATTTATTTTTATTGGAAAGGCAGATATACAGAGAGGAGGAGAGACAGAGAGGAAGATCTTCCATCTGATGATTCACTCCCCAAGTGACCGCAAAGGCCGGTGCTGTGCCGATCTGAAGCCAGGAGCCAGGAACTTCTTCCAGGTCTCCCATGCAGGTGCAGGATCCCAAGGCATTGGGCCGTCCTCAACTGCTTTTCCAGGCTACAGGCAGGGAGCTGGATGGGAAGTGGAGCTGCTGGGATTAGAACCGACACCCATATGGGATCCCGGGGCGTTCAAGGTGAGGACTTCAGCAGCTAAGCCACCGTGTCAGGGTACTACACTTTCTTTAATCATTCCTCTTTGGATAGACATCTGGGTTGTTTCCATGTCTTTGCTATTGCGGATTGCTTTGCTATAAATATAGGATTATAGATCCCCTTCTAATATGCAGTTTTCATTTCCTTTGGATATATTCCTACTAGAAGGATAGCTGGCTCATACAGCAGGTTTATTTGCAGTTCTCTAAGCACCCTCCATACTGATTTCTATGTGGTTATATTAGCCTGCACTCCCACCAGCAGTGAAAGAGGGTAACTTTCTCCCCATATCCATGCCAGCAAGTGTTGTTGGTAGAGTTCTGAATGTAGGCCAACCTCACTGGAGTTACAAATGTGGTTTTCATTTTTATCTCCCTGGTGGCTAGGGAGTCTGAGCATCTTTTCATATGTCTGTTAAACATCTTCCAGCTGCTGTCCCACTCCCCAAGTGGCTGCAATGATCAGAGCTGAGTCTATCCAAAGCCAGGAGCCAGAAGCCTCCTCCAGATCTCCCATGCAGGTGCGGGTCCCAAGGCTTTGGATTATCCTGTACTGCTTTCCCAGGCCAAAGCAGAGAGCTGGAAGGGAAGTAGGACAGCACTGGAACATGAGCCAGCACCCATATGGTATCTCAGCAGTTGCAAGGTGAGGATTAAGCCACTGCATCATTGTGCCAGACCCTGTTATTCTTGATATTGTTTGCATAGTTGAGGTACATGCATGCTTATGTGGGCCTCAGACTAGGGTGGGGAGAGTCGAGTATGGAGGTAGGTGAGTGAGACACATATTTCATTTTTTTTCCTCCTGTGTCTGCAGAGGGGGAAGGGATGCTCCTTGCTGTCTAACTGCGTCAGCACTCAGGGATGGGGGATGGTCATTTGAAGTCCCCTTAGAGACCCTGATGAGGGTGCTACTTGAGCACCCTCTGAGACATTGTCAGCTTCATTGCACCAGACCTGAAAAAATCTTTCCAAGGTCAATTGGCTGACCAGGTCCACCTTAGTGTGTTCACAGACCCAGACACTTGCTGCAAAGCTTGACCAGGAGAGTTGTCCAACCTGTTCTGCTGTCTATTCTCTCACGAGGCATTCAATGTCTTCTGCTGGCCCAGATAAGCTGGCTATCATATCCTTCATGCATCTGGGCATGCTGTCCACTACTTGAGCACCAGTAACCGAGGAGACCCAGTTCTGATACATGTACTCTGAGATCAGATCACATATATTGTGATTTTCCACACTGCTGGGGTTTGAGCCAATGGTCTAGTTCGGGAAAATCCCGTCTGGAGTGGATTCAGACTTGATTCTTGTGCACAGCCAAAGCACATACCGGCGGATGAAGCTGCCTGGTCAGTTCTGCCCTCAGCCTCATCTCTCATGTGAATTGATGAGTGCTGTGGCCCAGTCCAGCCAGCCTGTCCAGTGAGTGCTATAGCCTAGTTGAGGTAACCACTGATAACCCTACCAGGCCCACCCCAATCCCAGCTTTTGCATGTGCCGACTTGTGCTGTGGCCTAGCCCGGCCTAGCATGCATCCCATCCAGCTCTTGTGTATGTCCATGAGTGCTGCAGCTTAGCTCAGCCCAACTTGCCGCTAGATCTGGCCTACACATATGTCAATGGGTGCTGCTGCCTTGTCCAGCCTGGCTACCCCCAGCCCTGGCTTTTGTGCTCAGCAGCAGGAGCTTCAGCCTAGTAAAGGAGTGCCCACAGTTCTCCTACCAGGCCCACTCAAAGCCCTGGTACTTGTGCTTCCCAGGAGGCACTGTGATCCAATATGACATGACTTATGCCCAGTTCCGGCTCGTTGGTAGGTGTTGTGCCCTAGCCAGCCTGGTATGCCCCCAGTCCCAGCTCTCATGTTCACCAGGGGAAGTAGTGACCTAACCAGGAGAGGCCCCAGTTTCCTTACCAGGCTCGCTCCTAGTCCTGTCTTACATGGGCTAGCGGGTGCTGCAGCCAAGTGTGGATGGCCTGCTTCCAGTTTCAGCACTCACCAGCAAGTGTTGCAGCCTGGCTCAGCATGAACTGTCCCTAGACCCAGTTCTCACGAGTGGGTGCCATGGCCTTGTCTATCCTGTCCCACACCTATTCTGGCTCTTGCATGCATCAGGAGATACGGGGGCCTAGCCCAGACTGATCCACCCCTGGCTCTGGTTCTTGCATTTACTAGTGGGGGCCTAACAGAAGAGTCCCCAAAGTTCCCTTACCAGATCTGTCCCCAGTCCTATGTCTCGTATGTGTTAGCAGGTACTTTGACCCAGCCTGGCATGGCTCGCCCCCTAGTCCCGGTTCTTGCTAGTGAATATTGCAGCCTAGTCCAACCCAGCTTGCAGGTTGCTCCGACTAGGCTGCAGCTCCCACTGGTGTACATCAAGGCCGAGTGTGTGGCGGGCAGGATTGGGGTGGACTGCAACACCCATTGGTTTGCGTGGAAGAAAGGGCTGGAAACAGAACTGCAACCACTAGCAAATGCATAGGTTCATTGGGGTGACGGATGGTCTTGAACACTGTATCGGCAAGCACACACAATCAGGTCTGGGATCACCTCAGACGAAGTTTCTTTGGGGATCCCTCCAAATGAACTGCTGATCCCAGAACCCCAATCATGAGAATTGCAGGTTCCATGGTTCAACCATGGAGGGCAAGTGTCAGAGATGAGCCTTGGAGGCTCAGACACAACAGTTGACAGTATATCCAAGTGCGCATGGAGGTCCATCAGAGCCTGGTACCACAACAGAGGACCCTAAAGTGGACTATGTCAGCCAGTGGATTCTGGAGAGATTTTGTCGTGCTTGGAATGGTGAGATTGGCAGCAATTCAGAACTGTTGAACCATCAAAACCACTTGAGCAGTGCCCTCGGAGCATGCCCTACATCAGGGACCAGGAATGGGAGGGTGGCTAGGTTGGGTTTTTCCCTTTATCTTCCCCTTCCCCGCCCCCCACACACAAGTGGCTACTTTCCTGTAGCTGTTGACCCTTTGCACCCTGATCAACTATGTAAAGATTACCAAAGTAAAACAATTTAAAAAAACCTAACCAACAAACAAAATATTCTTACTATGTTTAAAGGAATGAGAAATTAAAACTGACTCAGCAAATTGGTGAACAAAAATCATAGGGAAAAACACAAAAAAGGAACACCATAAACTGCACAGAGAATTCTAAGGTGAAGAAATATGATGCTGGAATTCACAGGCAAAGAATCAATTTAGAGGGCCCAGCCACAGTAGCCTAGTGGCTAAAATGCTAGGCTTGAATTTGCTAGGATCCCATATGGGTGCTCGTTCATATCCTGGCTGCTCGACTCCCTTTCAGCTCCCTGCCTGTGGCCTGGGAAAGCAGTAGAAGCTGGCCCAAAGCCTTGGGACCCTGCACCTGCATGAGAGACCCAGATGAAGTTCCTGGGTCCTGGCTTTGGATTGGCTGACCTTCAGCTGTTGCAGCCACGTGGGGAGTGAACCTTCAAGGATTATCTTTCCGTTTCTCCTCTGTAAATTTGACTTTCCAATAAACAAATCTTTTAAAAAAGAATCAAGTCAGGCCCGGAACAGCAGCCTAGTGGCTAAAGTCCTCACCTTGAACGCACCAGGATCCCATATGGGTGCTGGTTCTAGTCCCAGCAGCTCCACTTCCCATCCAGCTCCCTGCTTGTGGCCTGGGAAAGCAGTCGAGGACGGCCCAAAGCCTTGGGACCCTGCTCCTGTGTGGGAGACCTGGAGGTTGTTCCTTGCTCCTGACTTCAGATCGGCACACCACCAGCCTTTGCAGTCACTTGGGGAGTGAATCATCGGATGGAAGATCTTCCTCTCTGTCTCTCCTCCTCTCTATCTGCCTTTCCAATAAAAATAAATAAATTTTTTTCTTTAAATCAAGTTAGACCCTGTGTAAACTTAAAATGAGCTCTAGATCCAATGTGCTAGCAGGGAGATGGATCAGGAAATGGGATCCAACTCAGTGCTCATATAGGATATCACTTCACTTGCAGCAGCTTATCCACTACACAACTCTAGTCCCAATAAATCTTAAACAGCAATTGTTTTGGACCTGGTGCGATGGCCTGGTCCTCACCTTGCATGCACCGGGATCCCACGTGGGTACCAGTTCTAATCCCAGCCACTCCACTTCCCATCCAGCTCCCTGCTTGTTGCCTGGGAAAACAGTCGAGGATGGCCCAAAGCCTTGGGACTGTGCACCCGCGTGGAAGACCTGGAAGCTCCTGGCTCCTAGCTTTGGATCGGCTCAACTCTGGCTGCTGTAGTTACCTGGGTAGTGAATCAGTGGATTGAAGTCATCTTCTATCTCTTCTTCTCTCAGCATATGACTTTCCAATAAAAAAAAATGTGTTTCCATGAACAATGGTCTTACCCAATTTCCTGTAGCCCTTGATCCTTTGAGCTCTACTCAGTTGATTAAAGATCATCAAAATAAAAATAATAAAAATTGAAAAAAAAGTTTCCTTCTAAGTGAAAGTCAAAGACACAGACAACTGAAGAGAAAACACTCACTCCCTAAATGCTTACAACAGCCAGTGCTGGGCCAGGAATGCAAAACTCTAACCAGGTCTCTAATGTCCCTGGCAGGGATTCAAGTCCTTGAGCCATCACCTGCTACCTCTTAGGCCGTGTAGCAGCAGGAAATTGGGCTTAAAGCAGAGCAGGGATTTAAAGCAGCTACTCTCATATGTGATGCGGGAATCTCAGGAGCCAATCCAGCAGTGACACCAAGGTCTGCCCGAGTAGCCAATGCAGATTTAGAGGGACAAATATGCTACCCAGGCAGGTTCATCCCCCAAACACTACAATGGCAGTGGCTGAGCCAATCTGAAGCCAAGAGCCAGAAGCTCTGCTGATCTCCCATGTGGGTGCGGGGTTCCAAGTCTTTGGCTCATCCTCCACTGCATCCCGGGTATAAACTGGGAGTTGGGTTGGAAATGGAACAGCTGGGACACATTCAGTGAGATGCTGGCACTTGCAGGAAAAGGATTAGCTAGTTGAATCATCATGCTGCCTCCAGAGCCCACCCCAGGGGGAAAAAATGCAGAGTAAGCCAGCATTGTGTTGTAGTGAGTAAAGCTGTTCCCTGCTCCACCAGTATCCCATGTGTGCACCGGCTCTGTAGCAGCAGCTCCATTTCTGATCCAACCCCCTGTAACTACCTGGGGAAAGCAGTGGAAGCATCTTTAGGCCCTGCAACCCACCTGGGAGACCCAAATGAAGCTCTTGGCTGCTTAGAGCTGGCTCAACTCTGGCTATTACGTTGATCTGCAGGGGGCTTGAAACAACAGATACAAGACCATTCTTTCAAAATATATCTCCCAAGAAATTGCAGAGCATTCAAAACACTTATTAGGGCAAGTGCTGTGCAAAGGGTTAAATGGATGCTTGGAATGCCTGCATCTCTTATCGGAGTGTTGGCTCAGGTCTGGGTATTGTTTAAAATAAAAATATATATATATTGTTAAAAAATAAAACTGGAAAGTAGAATTTCCAGGGGAGACTAAGATCTTTTTTTTTTTAAAGATTTATTTATTTTCATTACAAAGTCAGATATACAGAGAGGAGGAGAGACAGAGAGGAAGATCTTCCGTCCGATGATTCACTCCCCAAGTGAGCGCAACGGCCGGTAGTGTGCTGATCTGAAGCCGGGAGCCAGGAACCTCTTCCGATCTCCTATGTGGGTGCAGTGTCCCAAGGCATCGGGCGGTCGACTAATTCCCTAGGCCACCAGCAGGGAGCTGCCGGGACTAGAACATATGGGATCCCGGGGCGTTCAAGGTGAGGACTTTAGCCGCGAGGCCACACCACTGCCGGGCCCCAAGATCTTTAATCCACTGGTTCACTCCCCAAGTGGCTTCCTTGAACACAACTAAGCTGATCTGAAGCCTGGAGCCTCTTCTGGGTCTTCCACAGGGGTGGGGTGTTCAGGGTTCCAAGACCTTGGCTCATCCTCCACTATTTCTGTAGGCAATAACGGGGAGCGGTGCAATGAGGAATCGGCCTCCAGATGGGACACTAGGAGAGCAGAGGCCTAACATAACCTATGCCATGGGGCCAGCCCCAGGTGTTTCTCTGGGCCAGTTCTGACTTGTCTGGGCTTCCACATTTGAACTGAAACCAATGCCCATATAGGATGCTGGCACCACAGGAAGCAGCTGTACCTGCTGTGGTACAGCACGGATTCTCAAAAACCATCAGCTGGGAGTGAATGGCCAGCACGGACCATCATGCACTTTAATCACAGTAACCAGGGTCGCAGTAATTCTGTGTAATTTTCCTCAAGCCCAACTGCAGCAGGTCAGAAGCTCAGATGCCTTCTGGCAAAGTTAGATTTTTACTCATCAATCCCCCAAATGCCAAGTCATCCATTTAAACCCTGAGCACCTTTTGGCAAAGACCACCACCTGGAGTATGGCAGATTGGGCTTTCCACCCAGACTTCTCTGGTCCATCAAAACTGGCTGAGAGGCTCTAAAATGGTTTCCAGTTAGCAGTCACTTTTCATTAGATCACTCTACAAAGTAGGCCAAAGAACATTCTCAAACATAGAAAACGCGTAAGCAGTTAAGGTAGCCAGGTCATGGGTATATATACAAATTCACCGAACTCCAAGGCTTTTTTTTCTAAAATGTTTATTTGAAAGGCAGATTTAGAGAACTGGCATCTGCAGGTTCACCCTGCTGGACCAAGAGCAGAGCAGCCAGTACCCAACTGGCACTCCAACATGGGGTACCAGCAGATTGTAAGCTCTGTCTTAACCCACTGAGCCACAGTGCTAGCCCCAAGGGTTGTATCTTGCATTGTAAGAGCATTTTGAGTGCAGGAAACCTCCAGCTGCCAGAGTGTGGAGCTTCTTCTGGGTCTCCCACACAAGTACAGAGGCCCGAGCACTTGACCACCCTCCACTACTTTCCCGGATGAATTATCAGCAGTGGAGCAGCTGGGACATGAACTGATTCCCACATATGGGATGTTGGTGTGCCACAGGCAGTGTGCAGGGCTGGCCAACCTTCTGTACAGATGTTAGCATTTCTACCATATAAGGAGCAGGGCCACTGCTCAGCAAACAGCACCACACACCCGTGGACACCACCAAGTGAAGAAGCACCGACACTGGAGGCATTCTGTGATAGAGGGTACTCACCCCAAACTGCTGCCTCACTGATGAATAAAGGGACAATGAGTAGCTTACTATAGAACATGTCTTCCAGGTTTTAGTTCAGAAAAACACACCAAGACAATTATTTAAGACCTTTATTAACAGGTGCTTGCAGTTTGTTGACTTTTTTGAAAAAATCAAGTTGTAAACTTTTATTACAAATTAAAAATGAAGTTCTTAAAAATCTCAACTTGACCAGATATGAAACAATTTAAAAACCTTTAAAGGTGTATTGAGAAAAACCAGGCTTTTTTAAAAAACATGTTTGTCATTACCAAAAAGAGACATCTTTAGGTAAAAATAATAAAAACCCCATGCTGCATAGATAATGCAGATAGTTCTAGTTATCTGGTCAACGGGCAAAAAGCAAGCACTTAAGGTCTTCAGCTCCAATCTTTTGTTCATTTCTTATTGCTGGAATTTCATATTCATTTCTTCTTGTTGGATGACTAAACTGTAAAGAAAAAGTGAAAGGCTATCATGTATAATTCACTCGTCAGCAAACCAGCCCTATCCAAGGACACCAACAAACTTCAGACCTGCCAGGACTAGCCCCACGTTAGGCTCTTTTATATTAAGCAAAAATCATCCCCACCCCAAAACTAACAACTGGCTTGTCACCGTTATCTGGGTTCTTTACTCTAGCAGCTGTTGCTTTCACAGTAAGGTTAGCCATACTATTCCCCAGCTTACTAGTGAAACCACAGAATTCATTCAGAAAAGTTGACATGTAATATATTTGGGTAATTTTAAGATCAGCCAGGGTGGGACTGATAGCACATGTCGTGTGACTATTGAGCTGAGGCAACAAGAGTACCTGGGCGTACTTACCCGGATGATGGTAGAGATGTTAAGCCGGCATTTTTTACTCAGCCCCGCCCTGCTCAGCCTCGGGAGCGGACGAATTCTCAGCTGGTGGATCGGCTGCTTTTGTCTCTTTGCCATCTTGTGGTTTAGGGTTATCTGGGCGTCTGCGTCGGTAATTGAAGTTCCGGCGGTACCGACGTTGAGGTGGCTGCTGACCTTGGGTCTCGTCTCCTTGATTCTCCTTATCCTCTTCATTGCCGTCCTCTCTAGGCTGTCTTTGGCGAGGAGGACCTCTAGAATGAACATTGTACAAACTCAGAATGGGAAAGCCACCTTCCCCTGCTTCAACCAACCCACCCAGTGGCTGTTAACATGTGACTGACTCAACTAAATGGCAGTCTTACCAAGTGGGCTCAAGACAGAATTTAGCAAGAACTAAAGAGCAGAAAACTCACATTTTACACGCTGAATGTAATGCATTTGTAAAGGAGAAGCAAAGTAGAAGGTAATTATTTATGGACCTGCAAATCTTAGGCCACAGAAAAAGCAAAAAATACCTAATGGTACATCACCCAGTTTGATCGGATTTGTTAACTGGGTTTGTGAGCTGTGAGCAAGTACCTCTAACCTTAGATGAATATAACAAAAATTCAAATAAATAAAAATACACAGCCATCCTTTGTCACAAGGGAAACCAAAGCTTCAAATATAAAACCCGAATCACACCACTAAGCAACCTTATACAAAAAAGCAGATTAAGCCAGTCACAGTGAAATGTGGAAAATTTTAAATATTCTTAAACGAGGGGGAAAAATGTGGTACATCGTGGAATGTGATCTGGACATAAAAAGGAACCAAGCACTGACACACAGAAAGCTAACTACTGATACATGTCCAGAATAAGTGAATTGATAGACACTAAAAGCCACCGAGATCGTGCGAGCTGTTTTTCTGTCAAGATTAGCAACACACGCTTTCCCCTTTCTTCCACTGTGCTCGCAGCTCAAGAACAATCAAAATCAAGGTCTTACATCTCTACGGGTCCTTGTGGGATCAGATTTGTATGTACTTCCACTTTCACACGCCCCAGTCTTCCCTCATGTCATCTTCAGCACATAGCCCTTAGCTCTCTCCCCAGTTGCTACAACTGCCACCTTTCCATCCCACTCAATACCCACTTGCCACAGGCTGAGAGGCGCTTTCTAATGAGCAAGGTGTTCAGAACTTGTTTCTAACCTGGATTCAAGCATGACTCTTCACTGATAACTACCTATTTTTGCTCAATCTGAGCTTACTGTTCAAATGGCTAGAAAAATCGAACCACAGTGGGCACAGTTACTTGAGCACACTGCTCTATTTCTCCCATGAGGCTAACTGCAAATCATCCCTAACTTTCCAGATATTTGCTTGACATACACAAGAAAGCAAGCAACTTAAAGTCTTTCACAAGATCCCACAAATGGGACTGGCTGACAACGAAGTTTATATTTGGGAGGCTGAATAGAAGCAGACAGAAAAACCTTACATTTTCTGGTTAATACACTTGAACCCAGGCATCTAGCTACTCACTGGAGAGGTAGAACAAGATACTCCATCCTGGTCACCCACATGGATGGGAGACATCCCGTGGTCTACTTCAGCTAATCCCACTGCTTTAAAACGGTATTTTCTCCCTCCTAGGAAGCAGGCTTACCAGAATTCGGTTTAAACTATTTTTCTCACCTGTTCTAGGTGAAACAAAACACTTGAAAATCTCATGTTTCCATTAAAGTCTCTATATACATATCAATCAGACCTCATCTACAAACTTTTTACCCAGTGCCAAAGACGCAAAGAACACATTCTCAAAGATAACGGACTCCAAGTCCACCTCTTGGGCATCTGACGAAAGAAAGTGTTAATAGAGGAGTCTAAAAGGACTGTAGGAATAGCAGGATCAACACACTCAACAAGGTTTTTAAATACAAGTGGGTTAACTGGATCATACCTGCGGAATCGTGGTCTATAACCTCGATACATGTTCTGTCTCACAGGTCTACCTTGTTCTCCTGCACCCTGGTTGTCAGCACCCTGAGGAGACAATTGAAATCAAGCTTACTGGATCAGTAACATGAAAGGTACAATACTAAATCAGATTTAAAACAAAAGTATCCCCAAATCATTAGTAATTACAATCACGTTTTACATTAGCCCCTTTTGTTATAGCCAAAGATCCCCACTGACTAGTTCACACGTGGGGTGACAACTCCAGGAAATGGAAAAACCAATCCCAAGTCAGTAGTACATCATGCTGCTGCTGGGATTTGGTGACACTTACTTCCATCACTTCTCCCTGCACAGGAGGGTTGGAATACTGTGGTCGACGCCCATAGGGTCTCCGCATGTAGTAAGGTGGGAACCTTCGCCTGCGGTAGGGCCGGCGTTGTTGGGCCTGGCCTTCGGGAGCACTCTCCGATCCCTCGTTCTTTTCCCCACTCTCACTATTCTGGTAATTCTGCTGGTAATTGCGTGGAGGACCCCTACGACGTGGATAGCGTCTATAATGGTTACGGTCTGCTGCATATTTACTGCCTTGTACTGGAACTCCACCAGGGCCTGTAACGTTTGCTGCCTCCGCACCCTACAAAAACCATTACACAGTGACAAAGAAAATCAGAACACCTCAACAAATTTCACAAAGTCAAGACAAAACAAAACGGCAAGGCAAACAATACAAAGGGAAAAGGGAGGGGGCAGGGACCTGTGTGGTCAGGGGTACACAGGATTAACTTCCCATCAGCTCCTCACTGTTCTGAAGAGATGGCCCGCTAACTGTAGCCAGCACATTAGGCTCGAGGCACCTGCGTTCATGTGGCCACCTGAGCGCAACCATCCAAATGGATGAGACCTCCAAATTATTTCCATACCGAAGTCAAACCTTTACACAAAAAGCATCCTCACCTTTTCTCCTTCAACAACATCAAACTCCACAGTCTCTCCATCTCCTACACTGCGAAGGTACTTCCTGGGGTTATTCTTCTTTATGGCAGTCTAGTAATATCACATTCCAAAAATAGATTAACAGGGGAGAATAACGGGAATTTTCATTTAAAATGTACCAGAGTCAGTATTACTTTAGGTTGGATACACACTTATCTTAAATTTGCTTTAAATAAGACCAAACCATATGATTAGCAAAGTGGGGAGCAATGCTATACCCCCAGCCTCAACCACATTCCAATCTTTCAAGATCCCAGCATTTTACCACTTTGCAAAACTAAAGCAATTTAATACAACACAACAGTAGATTTATTTAAGAATGCTTTGCAAAAGCATACATGGACTTTAAACAAAGTCAGGATATCGATCTATCCCCCAAAGACTGCACTTCATAGTAAAAACCAGCCCCACACAGAACCAGTTTAGATGACAGGCGAGTTTGGTTTTACATCCTTCAAGTTGACCATACCAACTCTGTCCCTGTGTTTCAACATCAAACTCAATTACAAATGCCAAATTCCTTCCAACCCATCAGTGGAAATGCAATTCACATGGTAACTCTGCCATTCACTATATATATTATCTGACTGCATGAGGCTGTTATTACCTCCCCCAAACACAGTAAATCTTGGCAACAGTTTATGTCTGCTTCTTCAGACCCTTAAGGTAAAGTCCAAGAGGGAAGGCTAACACCTTGCAAGTGCAGATGGACTTTCATAGCTCCTAAGCAGCAGAGGGGACTCTCCCAGCTACATCCTAGTGATGTGTTATCTACAGGAGCACGCACGCATTTCCATTCCACAGGAGGCAGGATGATCAACAAATCTGAGGGCAATTAAACTACAATGCCCACAACTGCAGTCTCCTTCATAACACAACTAAGATCTGAGCAGCCAAAGTTCCAAGAAACAACTACATGCTGAAACCACTTCCAGAGTAAAAGCATGTCACTGACACAGCGTCAGTACAACTGGTGAGCTGTTAAATAATTGGATCTCACCTGTCATCTAAACTGTCATGTAAGTTTTCATCTTTCATAAGTAGCCAACTCTCAATTATCTGCAGTCATAGGGGATGGCAGAAACATGGATAACTAAAATTCCCACAGGCAACAAGACTGCAAGGTCACTGTTCCTAAGACTGCACATTCTTTTAAACATACAGAAGAAGGTTATGTCAGAGATGTCTCTGCCAAACAAGATACCTATTTTAAACAACCGTTTCAAAATTGTGTCTACGCAATCCTTTATTCACATTTAGAATTTAAGTATTTCCATACTTTCATGAGACTTGATTATCTGATAGGGTTCTGGCTACCAGTAAATACTGTTCAGGACACTCCAGAAAGCCACAGGCAGCCAGTTTTAGAAGTATACTGCCACCCAAGTCCATTGCCTCAGTCTCGGTGTGAGCATAACTTTAGGTTTGACTTCCAGACTAAACATTTTCTTAAGTGATACTTGAGAAAGGTCAGCACGTAGCATTTAAACTTATAATAATTTTCTTCTCTGAAAATGCTGGAAGCCAATATAAAAAACTCATGTATAATTTTCAAGTTTGTCAAAAACACACTGCCTTTCACCGAACCTTCAACTCTGAGGACCCCAGTGCTCTGGTGCCCACCTGTCCAACTTTCCCAACTGTGATCTGTCCTCAGCAGAAGGCAGACCTAAGAGCATCTGCAATCATCTTGCTGAACTTCTAGGTATGAATAGCAACACCAATAGCTTGAGTGTAGAATGATGGAAATTATTTGTTCATCTGAAATTAGGTATGAAAATTTAGTGAATTAGTTCAGCAGATGCAGCCCCTGGAAAAGCTACAGCTATTACCAAAACACCAATTTGAAATATATATTTAAGTGGACTCCACTGCAAGATATATTCCTGTAGAAACTAAAATCATTGGTTGGTTGGGCTTAACCTTCTGCAAGGAATACTAGCTGAGAAAACATCCAATCCTTTCCATCTCACAAACCCTGAGCTAGAAGTGCAAATATCTTTACAAACACTCACCTGGTGTACAAATACGTCTTCCTTGGTGTCATTCCTGTGAGACAGAACAAAGTTGAACAAGTTGAGTGAATGGAATACATCAGTATGCTTCCCTCCCCACGACTCTGTGCCTGCCAATTAGCAACCAGGAAATCTGGTTAAGTACGCCTCCACGATCTCTTCTTCAATAAAGCAGTTATAAACTATAACCTTACTGCCCACAGGATAATCAGAGTCAAAGAAACCAAAGTGTTACCTACTGAGCCACAATTAAGTGGGCCCGAGTGACTAGCAACATATGCTCTGCCACTCCTTACCGTTAAACATTAACCATGTTCCAACAACCCCACCCTGACTGTTGGACAGCATGGTTACCGACAGGAGGAAGGAGCAATACTTTCTCACTTCACCCTCAAACATTTCCTCTTCAGTGTTTAACTCCCAACCTTCCTTGAGGTCATTAAAATGACCTCCGAAGCTTCCACAAAAAGTCCAGAGTGAACCCTAAAGTCAACTATGGATTCTGCAACAATGGCAAGTCACACTGCTGGTTTCTCAGTTGTGTTAATAAGTGCACCACTGTGGTTCAGGGCTCTGGTGGTGATGGGAGGACCAGGTCTGTTAGAAATAAAGGGAGTATATGAGAGCCCTACACCCTGAGTTCAAGTCTAATCTGTGAATGAAAAATTCTTACTTGACAAACAGAAGCACCAGCCAATACAAACATTTTCACCAGTACCCCTATCCTCCCACCAGACAGTTAAAGGACCAAAGGTGAACAAGATTATTTAAAAGCATACACATTCGGGCCCGGCGGCATGGCCTAGCAGCTAAAGTCCTCGCCTTGAACGCCCCGGGATCCCATATGGGCGTCGGTTCTAATCCTGGCAGCTCCACTTCCCATCCAGCTCCCTGCCTGTGGCCTGGGAAAGCAGTCAAGCATGGCCCAATGCTTTGGGACCCTGCACCCGCGTGGGAGACCTGGAAGAGGTTCCTGGTTCCCGGCTTCAGATTGGCGCAGCACCGGCCGTTGTGGCTCACTTGGGGAGTGAATTATTGGACAGAAGATCTTCCTCTCTGTCTCTCCTCTCTGTATATCTGACTTTGTAATAAAATAAATAAATCTTAAAAAAAAAAAGCATACACATTCCCTTTCACCTTTATGACAGAAATCACTTCATAGTCATTAGTCAAATCTGCAGCTAAAGAAATGCTCACAAGGCCACTGGAGTGACATAGTAGCTAATCCTCTCCTATATAGGATGCTGGTTTGGATCCCAGCTGCTCCACTTCTGATCCAGCTCCTGCTTGCAGCCTGGGAAAGCAGCAGAGGATGGTTGCAGTCCTTGGGCCCCTGCACCCATGTGGGAGGCCTGGAAGCTGCTGCTGTCTTTGGCCTTTGCAGCCATTTGGAGAGTATAATCAGCAGATGAAAAGTATGTTTCTCCTCTTTCTGTAACTGCCTTTCTGCCCTGGCTGTTGTGTCCATTTGGGGGACAAACCAGCAGTTGGAAGATCTGTCTCTCCCTCTCTGACTTTCAAGTAAAATAAATCTGCATGCTTACCCCACTTCAGCAGAACATACTAAAGTTGGAACCACACAGAAAAAATTAGCATGGCCCCTGTACAAGGATGACACACAAATTTGTGAAATTGCATACTTGATATTGGTGGAAAGGAGTGCTGCAGAATCTGTCCAAGCAGGCATTATACTCCCAGAAAACTCTCAAGGAAAAAGTGTTGCAGACTAACAGTAATGGCTGTGGGAATCACGCTCTACAGCAAAGGGCACAGATTCAACCCATTAGTGTGGGAGTTGGAGATGAAGTTCTTCCAGAATATGGAAGCACCAAAGCACTTCTAGGGGTATGAGATGGTAACCTACTTGGAAAACACGTGGACTGAAAACTATTGAAATGGCATCACATGAAGCTGCCCATCCCACTGAAGTTCTGAAATCTTTGATCATGTAAAGAATTTCCATGTCACTTTTTATATAAAGTTTAAAATAGGGCCAGGTGCGATGGCCTAGCAGCTAAAGTCCTCACCTTGAACGCACCGGGACCCCATATGGGTGCCGGTTCTCATCCTGGCAAAGCAGTTGAGGACGGCCCAAAGCTTTGGGTCCTTGCACCCACATGGGAGACCCAGAAGCTCCTGGCTCCTGGCTTAGGATTGGTTTAGCTCTAGCTATTGCGGCTGCTTGGGGAACAAACCATCGGACAGAAGATCTTCCTCTCTGTCTCTGCTCCTCTCTGTATATTTGCCTTTCCAATAAAAATAAATAAAACTTAAAAAAAAAAAAAGTCTAAAACAGCAACACTCCAATTTGCCAGTACATATCAAACACGTATGCATGTGTATATAAGAACAGAACGAACCATACACATACATATGAATGGTAATGCTATGCATGTTAATGCTTCACATCCCAAATGAGAATATGACTTGATGAAAGCCCTGTGGCTTAAAGTTAAGGAAAGTTTACATGCAAGGAGCCCAGTTAGCTTGAAACGCCATTCTGGAGACAGCGACTGCAGATGAGGTAACCAAGATGGCTTTCCTGAGACAAAGGTGGGGAAAAACATGATAGCTAACTAAACATTAGAAATCAGAAAATATGAAAAATGACCTGGGTTCTTTAAGCTTGGAGGTTAGAAATAAGTGATAGTATTAGAAGAATTATTGGAGGAGAAACAAACTGCCAGGTGCTCAGTGCCTGGCCCCAAGCCCTTCACTGTCAGGTCGGAGAAGTGGCTTCCTAGCAGCTTTAGTGGGGGAAGGCAGCAAGTTACAATCAAGCAGGATTGACTATTTGACAACTGATTTCGCAATGCATACATGCAATGATCCACAAATTTTAATTTCTAACGTGAAAGTTAGGATTCTTTCAAGATAAAGATGAGCTGGTCATAAGGCCAGGAATCCCAAGGTTGAATTTAAAACTCTAGGGTCTTAAAGGGAGATACCAAGTTTGTAGAATAGAGAAAGCAGATAAATTCTACAGTAATGACTTACCAGCATGTGTAGCACTGTGTCCCCCCAGGTCCCCAGCAAAAAAGTTCTTCCTTAGGGTCATGGGGAAGTCATTTTGCAGTTCACCTCCAGTGGTAAAATGTAAGAACGCAGAAGAACTTTTGAATTGACAACATAGCAAAGAACAGGACCCGTGGAGCTAAAGTCCACCACGGTCCCTACATTGTAGAGTTAGGGTGAATAGCATTGCTTTAGGCTGCTTTATTTAATATTGGCAAAATAAGTATATACTGTCTGGTATACAAGTATGAGCTTGTAGTGCTAGTACTTTTTACTGTGAAGCATATACTCTTTGAGATTATTTACTTGAAAGGTGAGTTTCAGAGACATCTTCCATCCACTAGTTATTATTAGATTATTAGTAATGAAAACCTCCAAAGGGAGTTGGAATTGTAATGAATTTTTTAATAGCATAAAGTTTCTACAATAGGAACATTAAGAATATCAGATCTTGGGGCCTGGCATGATAGCCTAGTGGTTAAATCCTCTCCTGGCACATGTCGGGATTCCCTATGGGCCCCAGTTCATATCCCGGTTGCTGGTGGCCTGGCAAAGCAGCAAAGGATGGCCCAAAGACTTGGGACCGTGCACCTACTTAGGAGACCTGGAAGAAGCTCTTGGCAGAAATCAGCTTAGTTCCAGCCGCTGTGACCAGTTGGGGGGTGAACCAGCAGACAGAAGATCTTTGTTTTCTTCTTTTGTAAATCTGCCTTTCCAGAAGAAAAAAAAAATCTTGGCCAACAGTACCAGATCCTTATGTAGCCATCCATCTGGTCTAACGCTCCTGTGCCCTACAGGGGGGCGCCCCTTTTCCATACAGATGATGCTCTCTCTGTCTTTGGATAAAAAATTTTTAAGATTATAAGTTTTTATTTGAAAGGCGGATTTACAGGAGAAACAACTTTCATCCTCCACAACTGGCTGCAGTGGCCAGAGCTGGGCAGATCCAAAGCCCAGAGCTGCTTCTATCTCTCCTACATGGGTGCAGGGGCCCAAGCACTTGGGGCACATTATCAGAGAGCTGGATCTCAAAGAGGAGTAGCCAGATTTGAACTGGCAACAGTGAGTCTGTTGTGCATTCTCCCACTGACTGAGCCATTCTTAACCAATCAGTTATATGTTAAAAAACAAAACAGGCGGTGGGAGGCAGTTCACTGACCCTCAATCTATATTAAGCATGGGGAAGGAAGAGCACATTAAATTTACTAGATATTGGGCCCAGCATGATAGCCTAGTGGCAGCTGAAGTCCTCACCTTGAATGCGCCAGGATCTAATATGGGCAGTTTTAATCCCGGTGGCCCCACTTCCCATCCAGCTCCCTGCCTGTGGCCTGGGAAAGCAGCTGAGGATGGCCCAAAGCCTTTGGACCCTGCGCCTGTTTTGCGGGAGAACTGGAGGAGGCTTCAGATCAGCTAAGCTCCGGCCACTGCAGTCGCTTGAGGAGTGCATCAACGGACAGAATTATCTTCCTCTCTGTCTCTCCTCCTCTTTGTATATCTGACTTTGCAATAAAAATAAGTGAATCTTTCAAAAAAATAAAAATAACTAAGTAATAAAGATTTATTCCTATTGGAAAGGCAGATCAGATTATGGAGTAGACAGATCTTCCACTGGTCCACTCCTCCCGTGGCTGCATCAGCTAGGGCTGAGCTGATCCAAAGCCAAGAGCCTCCTAGGGTTTCCAACACAGGTGCAGGGTCCCAAGACCTTGGGCCAGCCCCTACTGCCTTCCCAGCTCACAAGCAGGGAGTGGGATGGGAAACAAAGCAGCTGGGAAAAGAACTGGTGCCCACATGGGACCCCAGTGCATGCAAGGCAAGGACTTTAGCCACTGAGCCAATCCAGAAAAGAAATCTTAAAAGAGCAAACAAAAGCAGCATTTATAATCAGGTGGTCAAACGCCTCAACAGCAGCATGCTTTCACCTTCAGTCATTATTAATCTACCTGGGGAGTTAGCGACTCCCAACAAGCTAAGGCACCTTACCTACTCTTTGTTGTATCTAAGAACCATGAGGTACAGCTGTTTACTCAGAAGTGGAGCTCCTCCACCCACCTGTCAAGTTACAGATGCCAGATTGTGTCTTATTGTTTCTTCTATCACCACTACCTACATATTGTAGTCTATGGAAGGTACATCATGCTTTTCAAACACAAGCACTGCCAGCCACTCCTTTAATCCTACCCAGATTTGACAAAGGTCAATTGACACTTGGGCCATCCTCTGTAGCCCTGCTAGGCCCATTAACAGGGAGCTGGACTGGAAGTAGAGCAGCCAGGTGTGCAACATAGCATGCCAGTACCACTGGTGGTGCCAGCCTACTGACAAAGATCCTTTTTCAACAGGCAGTCACTGGATCCCAGGGCCTGACTCCACTCGCTATTTCAGCTTCCTGTAGATGCACACCTTGGGAGTGGCTGGGTTCCTGTCACACACATGGGAGATGTGAAGTGAGTTCAGTGCCTAGCTTCACCTTGGCCCAGTTCAGCCTGTACGGGGAAGGGACAGACAGATGGGGACACACACTTTTTTCTCTCAAGTGTTTGTAATGGCCAGGGCACAGCCTGGAGCCTCTTCCAGGTCTCCAGGTCTCCCATGTGGGTCCAAGCACTTGGGGACATCTTCCACTGCTTTTTCCAGGCAATTAGCAGGGAGCTGAAAGTCACCATGGGGTGCCAGCTCCCTGCTAATGCTCCAAGTCTGTGGGCCCCTGTCACCCATGTGTGAGACCCAGGTGGATGAAATTCCAGGCTCCTGACTTCAACCTGGCCTAGCCACGGCCTCTGCAGCCATTTGCAGCAAAGTATGAAACACTTCTATCACCTTGCCTTTCAAATAAAGAATTAAAAAAAAATCTAAAAAAGGAAATTACCAACGAGCCTAACCTGCTCAAAGGAACTTTACCAACTCAAATAATAATAATAATAATAATAATAATAATAATAATAATAATAATAACTACTTCACTAGTGCTCTGCGTGACTTAGCCACTTATCCTGCATCCTATACAATACCTGGGTCGAGTTCCACCTCTCCTTGATTCAACTCTCTGGGAAGCAGTAGATGATAGCTCAAATACTGGGTCCCTACCTCCCACATGGGGGACCCAGACTGAATCCCCAGGCCCTGGCTTCTTCTGCCTGAACTGTTCCTAACCTTCACTGTTGTGGGCATATGGGAAGCAAACCAGTAGTTATCTCCAAATGCACCTATCTTTTGGCCTTTCAAATCAATGATTAACCCACCAAAAAGGAGCTAATAAGACAGTCTGCATAAAGATCACCCAAGAGTCCCCAGTTCCAAGGACCCCTCACCATGCCCCTCTCTGAGCGGTACGTCCACTCCTGGGTCTTCAAAGCGTTCCTTAATGCCTGCACTTAGTCTAAGGCTCAAGTTGTCTATTTTCAACAACCCCAGGGCTTCTGGTAATCACTTTTTCACAGATTTACACATTTTTCTCTAATAACATTGAATATTTTAGGCTCTTCAGGGTCTTTTCCTGAGCCATAGCAGCTGCCACCAAGGTCTACATGAGCAGGAAGCTGGAGCTAAGAACCGAACCCAGGTACTCCTTTGTGGAATACGAATATCCTCAAAGCTCTGCCAAAAACCCGCCTTTTGGACGCTACTACTGTCCAAACAAAAATAGCCAGAGTACATTAGCCAGTAGTAGGTCACCAGTGTGTGACCTCTACTTGATTCTCTTTGCTTCAAATTCTTTGCTCACATCAAAGCTTCAGAATCATCATTTAAGATAAAAACTCTGGATAACAACAGAAAAGCACTCCAGATTTTGCCCACTATGAGATGCATGTTCCACAGGAAAACAAATTATGGCAGACACTTAGCAACCTTTCACAAGCGTGGTGAATGTGGCTCAATCTTCAGCATCTAACAGAACAGGAGCAGAAACCTGGAGGGGACTTGTAAAGGAGGTACTTTTTGCAGGCAAAGGCAAAACACAAAATACACCATCTGATAAAACGAAGCTACAACTTTTGCTATTTTATGAGCTGTGTTCTTATTTTAGTTCTCTTTAGATTAAAAAAAGCCTAAGCTGTTAATTCACTGTGGGCAATATCTAAGACTGAAAAATGCTTACAAAAGGCAGAAAAAATTTACATTGAAAATATCTGATAGCTTAAAATTATAAAGGTATCTTCACCTAACCTAAAACATACCATCTAAAAAATTCCAAGGCTGACATTAAAGAGTACCTGCACCCTCGTCTCCACAGGGATGCCCAGTACACGTGTCTGTCTTTTCTCCTCCCTCAGGAAAACCCAGTGCCCTCGATCCAGTTGGACATTTTACTACACGAACTACACATTAAACCCACCGCCAGCTCCAAGCTATATGTAAGATCATCTTCGTTAACTAAGGCTAATCTCCTCCATATTTGGAGTCAGAACTTACGGTACTTGTTAAACAAGACTCAGGACCATAACGCTTGTAGAAACATAAAGGACAGCTTCACCAGTTAATCTGACAGAGTAGCGAAGGTCAAGATACAAACGAACATCAAAAGCCAATCTGTGGTTAACCTGCCCTGGAGGATGACCGACTGAATTCATGCAAAGCTAAGACAGGTAGTCAATGAGTGGCATCTAAAGAGGTATTAGTAAAATGCCACACAGCACACCTTTAAGACGCAACATAAGACAGTTTGCCTTATGCAAAAATGACACCACAAGATACAAAAACTACAACCCATCCACCGAGTAGGCTGCAAATTATAGACCCTTCTAGTGGTCACACCAAAGACTCCAAAGGATCAAAGATGAGAAGGATTTAAGGCATGCTCCATCACGGTCACACCTGGCAATTTCATTAAAAATGTACTAAGACCTAAAGAGTCCAAGTCCAGAGAGGAGAAAGAAAGAATTGACACTGGGTCTGAAGACTACGGGTTTTGAATCAGGGCAGGAACGAGAACTCAACAGTAAGATGAAAAGACCAACGAAAACGCTCATTGATTTAGAAACCAGTTCCCTCCCTTCATAGTAACCCATTAGCAAAAACACTGAAAAAACGTGGTACGTTATAAAGACAAACAGATCAGTCAGGAAAGCCTACATTTTGGAACAAAATGATTCCCCTCAACTGCGACGCGGGGAGCAGGCAGCCGGTGGCTGCAGAGCCGCGTCCTGCCCGCGTGGCGTCCACGCACCCCCTCGGGCTCACCTGGGCGGCCCGGCCCGCGCCTGGCACTCGCGGTGCCTGCACCTCCGGAGCTGCACGACCAGCCTTGGCAGCCATCTTGAGCAGGATGCCCGGCGCACAAGGGAGCCGGGGGAGTGCGGGAGCCCAGGGCTCGACCGCCGCCGCCACCCGCGCGCGGACCGGGCCTGCCCCTCACGCACATGGACCCAGCCAGCTTCGGACCATTTCCTGGCCGACGAGTCCTTCCCCCTGAGCACCGAGGTCTCCCACACAGCCCAAGTGAAATCTTGAACAAAGGCAATAGACTCTCGGGCTGAGAAACAACCAGGAAAAAAAAAAAAAAAAAAAACCAACCACACACCTCTCTCCTCCCTGGCACGACACCTCATGGCCCTCCAAGGCTGCACACCCGCGCGCATGCTGCCCTCGTGTCCCGGCCCCCCGGCTTCCCCCCCGCGCGTGCCAGCCCCGGGCAGGTAGGCGCGGGGCGAGCTTCCGAGCAAACACCTAGCTGCCAAACAAAGACCATCTGCGGACCCGCCGCCGCTGCCCGCAGCCCTCGACACGTGCCGCGCGGGTGGGCGGCAACCGGCCGTCGGAGCCCCGCGAGCACGCACGCCCCACGCGGGCCTCTCACCTGTTGATGAAGCCGTATCCGTTCCTTACATTGAACCATTTTACTGTTCCCAAAACCTTCGTTGCTGGAAGACATAACAAAAAAAAAAAAAAAAAAATCGGGCGAAAAGCGGCCCTGGGTGAGCCGGCGGTCCCTTCCGCCGCCGTCCACGTGGGTGCTGCCCGGGGCCGCCCCGGGGCAGGCCGGCGATGGGTGTGTGTGTGCGCGCAGGCCGCGGGCGCCGAGCACGTGAGGCAAGGGGAAGCCGGCCCACTCCGGCCTGCGTAGGCGGCGCCGCGGCCTCTGGGCACACACGCGGAAGGCGGCGGGGCGCACGAGGCCGGTGCCCCCCGTGGGCGCGCCCGCCGGACCGCCCGCCCCGGAGCCCCCCGCGCCGGCCGGGGGGAGGGGCGGCCACGCGCGCGCCCCCCGCCCCGCTCCGGCTAACGGTCCCCGCCGGCCACCCACCCCGCGTCTCCGTGCGGCCCCTCACCGATGACCTTCTTGTCCCCGCCGGCGGGCGCCGCCGATGTGAGGCCGCCCGGGCCACCGCTCCCTGCGCCGCTGCCCGTGGTGCCGGGCTTGGTGTCGGCGGCGCTGAGGGCGGGGGCGGCGGGGGGGGCGGCGGGCGGCTGCTGGGTCTCGGCCTCGCTGCTCATAGTTGCGGTGATGGTGACTGGGGCCGGCTGCGGCAGCTACGGCTCCTCCCGGGGTGTGATGGTAACTAGGCCGGCGGCGGCGGTGGGGCTCTTCAGGGCTCTCTGGGGTCCGCTCTCCGCTCCCGCTACCGATCGAACTAGCGAGAATGGCGGGACGGGCGGGATAAGCCTTGCGATCCTCCCGCCCCCGGCACGGCTCATTGGCCAACGGCGCCGTCAGTCTCACCACCTGACCCCCGATGCTTGGCGCCCGTTGGCTCATGCTTTATCACTCCTCCATTCTCATTGGCCCTTAGGCGGCTAATTCGGCCGACCTACAACCGTTCCTGCCTCCGCCGCCATAGAGACCGGAACTAGAATTAGAGTAGTCACCACGAGAACCATAGAGTACCCGAGAGGACGAGCAGAGCGAACGTGACTTTCACGAGGCGGCCGCCCGGGCCGCCTGGGCTGGGGCTGCCTGGGATTGGAATCCCTTCCCCGCTGAGGAAAAGGTGTGACCAAACCACTGGGCCGGGGTGACCGCGCCTGACCCAGCGCTTGCGAAGGGTGGGACGACACCTTAGCCCTCCGGGGACGGCTCCAAATGCCGTGGTGTCGCGGGAGGGAGCCGTCCTTGTAATGGCCGTGTGGGTGCGGCGCGGCCAGCGGGTTTCTTGAGCTGACTACGATCGGACGTGTTGGAGCAGCAGTCACCTTGCAGGGCCCGCGCAGGCTCTGGAGCGCTTGGGGCGGAGGGTGCGCTCCGGAGACCTCACTTGGATCCGTGCATACAAGGAATGTCTTCCTTCTCAGACTTGTCACCCACCTTTATATATATAGATATAGATATAGATAGATAGATAGATATAGTATTGCCCACAAATCAGATTTGATTTCAGATCACGTTCATTGGACAAGCCACACTTGACTGGTTTGTTTCTGCATTTTCTCTCTTAAACCGTGTGAAATTGAGAATTCGTGCCCACGTTTCACAAGCAACCGAATCGGGGCTGCCACCTGATGTTGTTGCTCGAATCGTCCGCCCACGAGATTCGTTCTTTATTAAGCGTCTACTACAGGGCTGGGGGTGAGAGAGAGCTCGCGATTCAGCCAGAAATTTAAATAATTCCACGCTCCCGACACCCCGGAGCTGCAAAAAGCACAAAGCCCCTGGGGAGTGAAAGCGGGAAGAGGGTGGAGCTCCGACTTTCTAGGCACCCAGGCCTGGAGTGGCCCTGGGGAAAATGCACGCCCGGAAGAAAGCCTTGGGCGGTGGAGAGGCAAGGTCCAGGAGGGCTGCTCGACTGAGCACGCTCTTTCCCTTTGAAAAAATGTATTTATTTGAAAGGCGTTAGTGACAGAAAGATGAACAGAGAAAAAGATTCCACCTGCGGTTCACTCCTGGGATGAGCACTTCACAGCCTGTGGGAAGTCCATGCGGGTCTCTCATGTGCTGGCCTGGGCTGCTTTTCTAGGCAATTTATTAGAATCCAGAGTGGCACCATGGGGACCCCCACAGCCAGGCTGATGCGGTGCTGGTGTCGCAGACAGCAGGTTAGCACACTTAACCTCAGTGTCAACCTTTTAATAATTTTTTTAAAAACATTTAATTATATTTTTTATAATGATTACATGGTGGATCAAGGTTTAGGAAAAATGGGGTATATTCATTGCTTCCAAATTTGCTATTTCTTCTTGTTTCTAGGGGAAAGGGAGAGACAAATGGGGAAACCACTCCTGACTTTCCACACATCCCAGTACCCAGGGATGAGGAACTGCCACCTCACATCAACCCAGAGTCTCAATGTGTACATACTCCGAGGGTTCTGTCCAAGTGGTTTGGATCGTTCTGAAGTGCTGCTGATTTCACCGACCTGAGGATGATGTCACCCTCCCAGTGTCCACTGACTCCATTCACTGACTTTTTTTCCTGTCATCATTTGTTTGGTGTAGTTGTCCAGTTCTGTCCTTCTGCTAAGGCACCAAATGAGCTGCCATATTCTTTTACAACAGGGCCTGTGTCCACTGCTCTGCCTTTTTCATAAAGAAGGACATGTTCTTGCAGGCAAGCCCAAGGATCTGAGCCAGGCGTCCCAAGCATCGCCAGATCACTCACCCCTGGGACTGACGAATCTAACACCCATCTAGTAGGTGGGCCCTAAGACCCAGGCCAGGAGACCCAAGCTCTACCTGATCCTCCACCCCCGAGCTTCACAAACCTGACAGCCACTTCACAGGCAGGCCCCAGGACCCAGGCTAGGTAACCCAAGCCCCACTGATTCCCGTGTCCCCGGGAGCTCAGGCAGCCAGCCCCCATCATGCGGGTGGACCCCAGGACCTGAGCCAAGGTACCCAAATGCTGTCAGATTCCCTGTTCCTGGGACTCACGAACCCAGCCCTCACTGGGTCCAGGCTGGCATGACTCACTTCACCTCGGTGTCCACAATCTTATTGCGCAGCCTGGCCTAGTCTAGTTTGCCCCCGTTCCAGCTCCTGCTGGTGGGTGCTGCAGCCTATCTTAGCCTAGCCTGATTACTGTCCCAGTCCTAGTGTGAACTGGCTGCTGTTGCAAACCAGTCTGACTCCTCCTGCCCCCTGCCCTTGTTCTCAGATCTGCCAGTAGATGTTAGGTGCTGGCCCTGACTGGTCTGTCCCCAGACCTGACCCACATGTATGCCGTCAGGTACTGTAACCTGGCATGGTCTGGGGTGCTCCTTGCCTTGCTTCTTGTGCTCAGCTGCAGGGATTGCATCCTAATGAAGGAGTTTCCCAAGCTCCTCCATCGAGTCCTCCCAGTAGCAGTTCTCGCACAACCAGTGGATCATTGGCCTAGGTTGACGTTGTCCACCTCCTGCCCTGACAAGAACAGTGACCTTGCTCAACCAGCCACACCCAATCTGGTTCTTATCGTTGAGTGTTGTAGCCCCGTGATACCTGGTCCGCACCCAGACACAGCTTTCACGTAGTTCAGCGGGAGTCAAGACCTAGCCTGACAAAAAAAAGAAAAAAAAAAAAAAGACCTAGCCTGGCCTGTTCTACACCCATCCTGGCTCTCATGAGTACCAGTGGGGCTGGGGTCTAGCCCGATCTGCCACTTCACCATGCCAGTGCACACCCGTGCCGGTGGAGGCTGTAACCATGTACAGCCATGCCTGCTGCCCTCAGTCCTACTCTCATTCTCACCAATGGGAACCCCAGCCCAGCTGGGGCGTCTCCTTAGCTTCCCGGCAAGGCCTGACCCCATCTGCAGTTCTTGGGCGAGCCAGCAGAGATTGCAGTTCCACAGGGTGAGCCCACGTTGCCCACACAGATTCTGCTACCAGACCCACTTCTCTCACTCTGTTCTCCCCTCCAAATCAATTTGGTGTCAGTCCCCTACTTACATACACATGTCGTGGACTGATCAGTGGAAGTCCCGCAGCTATAATTCCTAACCTGGCCATAAAAACCACAAGTCATGTCACTACCACCTGTGAGATCCCATCATTCCCCCATAAATCAAGACCCTTCCAACTGTGATGGTGGGCCGCTGGACAGCCCTTCTGGGGAGAGGGGAGCCACACAGCCCAGCTACAGGCACCCACATGGATCAAAAAAAAAAAAGAAAGAACAAAACTTCCAAGCCCAGCGCAATAACATAATGGTTAAAGCCCTCACCTTGAATGCACAAGGTTCCCATATGGTTCTAATCCTGGCTGCCCCGCTTCCCATCCAGCTCCCTGCTTGTGGCCTGGGAAAGCAGCCGAGGATGGCCCAAAACCTTGGGATCCTGCACCTGCATGGGAGACCTGGAAGAAGTTCCAGGTTCCCAGCTTTGGATTAACTCAGCTCCAGCCGTTGCAGCCACTTCGGGAGTGAACCATCAGACAGAAAGATCTTCCTCTCTATCTCGCCTCCTCTCTGTGTATCTGCCTTTCCAATCAAAATAAATAAATCCTAAAAACAAACAAACAAACAAACAAAAAACCAAAAACTAGAAAACTTCCAGGATTGGGTGGTCCGGGAAGCTTGTTGAGCATCCCTCCGCCACAGGGAGCCTGTGTGCTCAGCTGTACGTACCTGTGCCTTTTGAAAAGCTTCCAGATAGGGAATACTGAAAGCCCACAGTGAGTGCCCCTCCCCCAACGCGGCCATACAGCTCGGCTATTTTCATTTTTTAAATTAGTTTTTTTTTTTTTTAGTGGAAAGTTAGATATACAGAGAGGAAGATCTTCCAGCTGTTAATTCACTCCCCACGCAGCTGCAGTGGCCGGAACAATGCCGATCCAAAGCCAGGAGCCTGGAACCTCTTCCAGGTCTCCCACATGTACGGTCCCAAGGCTTTGGGCTGTCCTTGAGTGCTTTCCCAGGCCACAATCAAAGAGCTAGATGGGAAGTGGGGCTGCCAGGATTAGAACCAGTGCCTAAATGGGATCCTGGCACATGCAAGGCGAGGATTTTAGCCACTAGGCTGCTGCACCGGGCACTTATTTTCACTTGAAAGGCAGAATTATAGAGAGAAGCAGAGAGAGATCTTTCATCTGCTGGTTCATTTCCCAGGTGACCACGATGGTCAGATCTGAGCCGATCCAAAGTCTGGAGCCAGGAGCTTCTGGGTCTCCTACTTGGGTGCAGGGACCCAAGGACTTGCTTTCTCAGACTGTTAACAGTGCACTGAGTGGGAAGTAGAGCAGCTGAGACTTGAATCAGTGACCATTGGTGGCCAGTACTGCAGGGTAAGATTAGCCTACTGTGCCATAGTTCTCACACTCTCTTAAAATCTTTATTAGCTGTCTTCTCTTTTGCCATCCCTGCTGATCCTGCTGCAGACTCTGCTGCAGCTGCCCCTCCCCCGCCCAGCAGGGCTGGGGGACCTAGGCTAACCTGAATAAACCACCTTTACGTGCTAAAAAAAAAAAAAAAAAAAAAAAAAAAAAATCTTTATTAGCTGTCGAGTAGTCCAAATTCAGTAATGTGGTCAGCAGGCTTCTGGATGACTTTGCTAACCTTCACCTTCTTTCCCATTCCTGTCCAACCTATAGTCACAGAAGGTCCTAACACCCCTCTTCCACTGCCTGCTTCCTTCCCCACCTACCTATCTTGTTTTTAGATTGCTCTCGTGAAGTCTTCCTTGTCACCAGCCTGTGTTCCACGCACATCGAACCTTGGGCCTAACTCAGAACACTGCAACTCGGTTGTTCAATGAATGGCATGGTGCACAGAAAATGGATTGAGAAAGACCCTGTTGGCACAGCAGCTGTCTGGCTCACTGCACCAGTACCCCATCGTGGCACAGGCTTGCAGCAACGCTTCGGGGGTTGCCAGAGGACATGGAGCAGCATGCCCTTACAAGCTTGGGAGCATTTCCTCAGGGTCATGAAAACAGCAACATCTCTCAGAACTGTTTTCCAAAGATGACTTCTCAGGCAGAAACACTCTTAACATCTGACCCTAGAATGGTACTGGGCAGAGGAGCATTGTGGGGCACAGGGGCAAAGAGGCCACTAAGTCAACAAGGGTACTAGCAGTCAAGGTCACTGGCGAGCAAGATAGTGGCCCAGGACAGAGCCCTGGGCATGAACCAGGGCAGGGGTCAAGTCGTTTCACAGAAAGACTGATTGGCCAGGGCCATTTCACTCACCTACCCCTGGCCTATGGGAGGTGGCTTCCGCAGTCATGCTCCTAGTAATTGGCCACTAGTTCTCCCCTCCTGGAATTCCTGGCCTGAGTCTATTCATTACCCTATATAAGAAACTGAATTTCTCAAATAAATCGGAAATGCTTAGACAGAACCCCTGTCCATCTGTTCGTCTCTTGAGCGCCGGGAGGCTGGATGGCGGGCAGCAGGCTCACCCCCTCCAGCAACGAGGTACTAGAGGAATCTGGGGGGGAGACCCTGCAGAGCATCACTTATCCCATGATTCAGTTCAGAAACTGTGATTAGCTGTTTCTTTTTCTTTTCTTTTTTAATTGGAAAGGCAGATATACAGAGAGAAAGGGAGAAAGATCTTCCATCTGCTGGTTCATTTCCCAAGTGGCCACAACGGAAGAACTGAGATGATCAGAAGCCAGGAGCTTCTTCCAGGTCTCCCACATGTGTGCAGGGTCCCAAGGCTTTGGGACATTCTCTACTGCTTTCCCAGGCCACAAGCAGGAAGCTGGATGGGAAGTGGAGTAGCTGGGATATGAACTGGTACTCATATGGGATCCCGGTGGATGCAAGGCCAGAATTTAGCCACTAGGGTAATCGCACCAGGCCCAGGATTAGCTGTTTCAGAGAACCCAGCTTTCTGGAGATGCATTTCCAGTGCTGTGGACAGCCGGTCCCGGAGCATGGTAGAGTAGTTTAGCTCATGTCACCCAGTTGCTCAGGGTGTACAAGTGACCACAGGACCAGCATTCCAGTGCCTGGTGTGATGGTGTAGCGGTTAAAGTCCTCACCTTAAGCACACTGGGATCCCATATGGCGTCAGTTCTAATCCCGGTAGCCCCACTTCTCATCCAGCACCCTGCTTGTGACCTGGGAAAGCAGTGCACGGCCCGCCCCTGCACCCCACCCGCATGGGAAAACCAGAGGAAGCTCCTGAATTTGGATTGGCTTAGCTCCAGCTGTTGCAGCTGCTTGGGGAGTGAACCATCATAGGGAACATCTTCCTCTGTCTCTCCTCCTCTCTATATATCTGCCTTTCCAATCCAAATAAATAAATCTTTTTTTTTTTTTTTTAAAAAAAAGAACAAGGCTGTGAACTGGTATTACTTCACTCTACAGATGAGGAAGCTGGGACCCTGAGAGAGGAAGGGAAATTTTCAACAGCTCAGCTGTTTGAAAAAATGACCCCAGATTCAAAGGCTTGTTAAGTGATTCCTACTTCGTAAGACACACTCTGCCAAAGGGAACCCCAGCCCCAGACATCCCAATGGCAAGGCGCTTTTTCCATACATTGCAGAGCTGAAACATCTTTTGGCCAGTGCTGTTAAGCCCCTGGGGCTTTGCCTTTGCTGTCCAATAAGCTTAAACCTATAACGGGGCAGCTACCATTGTTTGCCAAGTCCAAGACACTACATAAGTGTCCATCAAAAAGTTCAAGAAAAATAGAATTAAAAGTATTTTGGTGCAAAGACAATTATGAAATTCAAGCATATGAGGATCTTCTGAAGGTTCATGAAAAAGACATTGTGAAAAAGTATGCATGGACTTAAGAGTGTTTTTATACCAGGTAAATATATCTTTTGATTACATTTCTCCACGAAGCTTTTGAGAGAACTTCATGTACAGCCACGACTTGGCCCTGGGCTATGTGGGCCTCTGGAGCCAACCAGCCCTCCTGAGGAGACAGGACCCTCAGCACAGGTTAAACATGAGCAGGTGCTTGGTGCAGTGGTTAACACTGTTTGAGACATTCATGTCATGTGTATGCATGCCTGGGCTTGAGTCCCGACTCTGCTTTCAAGTCCAGGTTCTTGCTTCTGCAGGGGCAGCAGGTGATGGCCAAGTGCCTGGGTCTCTGCCATCCAGATGGGAGCCCAGATGGAACCTCTGTCTCTTACATAAAAATAACAAATAACAACATGATACTAGAAAACACACATAAACTTTATTTACAGCTGCAGACTTAAACACAGACGATCTTGGGTTCTGAACCTGTGGTACTTCCGGGGTCTCTCGATCAAGTGGACGGCAGCAGTCAGGCAGGCTAAGCCAATCCAGAGTGTCTGACTGAAGCACAGCACCAGGAGCAAGGTTATGCCTGCAGCGGCAGAGCAGTGGAGAGCAGTGAGGGTGGGTACACAGGCAGCGCATGGGCCCCGCAAGGAAATGCAGCTCCTCACTGTCCTCAGCGTCCCTGCTTCTCTTTTCCCCAAAAGCTGAGCTGGTTCAATTTTCACCACAGGCGGGACCTTGGGTTCTGCAAAGTTGAAAGGTACATTTCTCAAGAACCAAGACAGACACTAGCGTTACAGCCAAGCATATTGTTGCATTTTATTACTCGCCCTTCCCCCCTCCAAGTGGTACACATAATCTCCATGGAAAGCAGCAAAGTAGTCCCAGGGGTTTACTGTCTAAGGTCAAGACCAGCAGAGTGATGGGGCTTAATGGTCTCCCTGGCTCCAGAGTCTGTGCCCTTCTCATCAGACTTGGCAGCAGTTGGTGCAACTCTGGAACAAAGAGTAATCCCTCCTCCCGGCAGGTTCTGGTGGCAGGGGTAAAACGAAAGGAAGCCCACGCTGTTTATGGCCTTGAAGACAGCTGTACTAAGAGAAGAAAGGGGTGACTACTGGCAGATATCACTGCCCGCCTCGCCTGGCCACCACTACAGGGAGCCACCCCTCTCCTGAGGACAGTGGGTCCTCTGTGGCAGGATGCAGGCTCGGACAGAAGTTTCACCCTGAGTCTTCCAAGCAAACTGTACAAAAACGTCTAAATTCACCTATCAAGTGCATAGGGGCAGGCACCAGGACCTAAGGAGCTAAGTTCTAGTGGATCAGGCGCTGTGTCAGTGAACATGGCTCTTGCTTCAAAGAGCTGTCAGTCCGGAGAAACACAGACCAACGCATCAGTGACCATTGCTGTTAAATGCTGTACCGGAGGAGTGAACAAACTAAGCACTGACGGAGCCCCGGCTGGAACCGCCTAGCCTAGACCTGGGAAGGTGAGGGGATTGGGGAAGGAGTCACAGACTGAGCTTAGCAGCAGTTGTGACTCAGGATTAGTAAATCTACATTTCTACAGTATTACAAGGTACATGAGCAAGCAGAACCAGAGATTCAAGCATGAAAAAGGACAACATAAACTGAAAAGAGTCTCTGGGTTGTGTCTGTGCTGAAGTAGCAGCTACTGGGGTGGGCGCTGAGTGCAACACCTAAGAGGCCACTTGGGATGTGATATCTAACACTGGAGAACCTTGGTTCAAATCCTGGCTCCTGGGCCTGGCACAGCAGCCTAGTGGCTAAAGTCCTTGCCTTAAACATGCCAGGATTCCATAAGGGCACTAGTTCTAATCCTGGAGGCCCCATTTCCCATCCAGCTCCCTGCTTGTGGCCTGGGAAAGCAGTCGAGGACGGCCCAAAGCTTTGGGACCCAGCTCCCATGTGGGAGACCTTAAAGAAGCTCCTGACTCCTGGCTTCAGATTGGCTCAGCTCTGGCTGTGCAGCCGCTTGGGAAGTGAATATTTGGACAGATTCTCCCCTCTGTCTCTCCTCTTCTCTGTATATCTGACTTTCCAATAAAAACAAATAAATCTAAAAAAAATGTAATTTAAATAAAAGTTTTTATTATAGTATCTCTAAATAATACTATGAGATTGACTTATTAGCAGGTCAGGGTTGAGACTGAATCAGAGGGACCTGATGTTGGAGCTCACTGTCCCATACGGGGGCCACTAGCTACATATGGCTCTTGAACTGCACAAAATGAAAAATTTAGCCTTTAACACACTGCAAGTGCTCCCCATTTGCATGGTCTGCGGCTTCCACACAATACAGGACAGACAGATCATCCCCTTCCCGACAGAAGGCATGATTTCTTGCACAGTCCTAAAGACCTAGTTCACACAGCCTCTGAAACATCCAGTGGCCACCTGAGGAGTACATTCTGTTGCAGCCCTAAGCCAGCAAGGGCTTTTGTGGGGGCATAGCGCACATGCTTCTGCTAATGGTCAGAGGGGAAGTTCATGATCCTCATGATCCCCACCCTCAGAAACCAAGCCCCCAATAGGGACTTCCGATAACACTCAGAAAATGCAGCAGGGAGACTCCCAATGTAAAGAATTTCTAAACAGTTGATCTTTGATTGTCTAGGAGATACAGGGAGCAGGAAGGGGTGGGACCCACCAGCAGCTACTGAGAGGGGAGAGACAGTGGAGCAAAGTGCAAGCTGTCAACTGGGCCCGGGGAGGACCATTTGGCCTGTGCAGGGAGAGGCTCATGCGCAGCTCCCAGCACACACTTGCGCATTCCTGCCTTGGCATTGCTGACACACCAGTTCCCTGCCTAAAATGCCTGGCATTCCGCCTCTCTACCAGCTCACGTAATACACTGATGTTGAATGTCTGGAACTGCCAAGTGCTCTGAGCACAATGCGAATCATGGATAGATGTACACACGGTATTCATATGGTTTGGTACGGGCCTACAGCTCCATCTGGAAAAAAGACAAAAGTCCTATTTCCTACTGTTCATAAAAAAAAGAAAAATAAATGCTAGGTAGTCATGAAAGAAAAATAAAGCTAAAGAAATATTAGGAATAATACTGACCATGATCTGAAGTAGTCAAGACTTTCTATTTTTTTTTTTTAAAGATTTATTTATTTTGATTGGAAAGGCAGATATACAGAGAGGAGGCGAGATAGAGAGGAAGATCTTTCCATCTGATGGTTCACTCCCCAAGTGGCTGCAACGGCTGGAGCTGAGCCAATCCGAAGCCAGGAGCCAGGAACCTCTTCTGGTTTTCCCATGCGGGCGCAGGGTCCCAAGGCATTGGGCCATCCTCAACTGCTTTCCCAGGCCACAAGCAGAGAGCTGGATGAGAAGTGGAGCTGCCGGGATTAGAACCGGTACCCATATGGGATCCTGGGCATTCAAGGGCTAGGCCACCGTGCTGGGTCCATGACTTTCTTATTCTTAAATGAATCAAAGAAGCCTCAAAGGACTGATAATTCTGACATCATCCAATTTGAGAAAATAGCAAAGGCTATCACAAAATGTAACTAACACATGGTAATTTTTCCTTAAAACATATTTGGAAAGGGCCTGGCATGGCAGCCTAGCAGCTAAAGTCCTTGCTTTGCATGCGCCAGGATCCTACATGGGCACTGGTTAGTGTTCTGGCGGCCCTGTTTCCCATCCAGCTCCCTGCTTGTGGCCTGGGAAAGCAGTCGAGGACGGCCCAAAGCCTTGGGACCCTGCACCTGTGTGGGAGACCTGGAAGAAGCTGTTCACTCCTGGCTTCAGAATGGCGCAGCTCTGGCCATTGCAGCCATTTGGGGAGTGAATTAACAAACGGAAGACCTTCCTCTCTGTCTCTCCTCCTCTCTGTATATCTGACTTCCCAATAAAATCAAATTAGTATATATATAGATTTATATATATATATTTGGAGAAAACAATCATAATACACGAAATACAGAACTGACACTCATTAAAGGAAAGGTAAATACACTAGACCCTCTTAGGTCACAAAGTCCACAGCCACAAGCTGTGAACGAGCGGGTATGGTGTTTGCTCAGAACCCACTCACATCCTCCTGCAGGCTTTATGTTCTCTCTGGATTACTTATGACATTGAATGCAAAGTAAACACTAGGGGAAGTTGTTGTAAGATTCAGAGAATAATGAGCAGAAAAGATGTCTGTGTATCCTCAGAACAGGCAATTGGTTGCACCTGCAGAACTGGGACCTGCAAGCAGGGAGGACTGGCTCTGTGCGACATCAGCAGCTCATGGGGTTGGTATGACAGCACGTTTCGTTTTTTCACACACAAAGGCAATTTTACATGAAGTAACAAGTTCATTTGAAAAAACAGACAAACACAGTATGATGATATTTAGGAAAAAAAATCCTCCTAAAGCTAGATGGCAAGGGAAAATGCTCCACTGGACACACCTCCTGCACACACCCAGGAAGGCAAAGGGGACCTGCCCTTTCCCTGCTTGGTGAGTTTTCATAAGATTGTATCACATTACTTGTCTAATAAAATAGGGGAGCCTTAATTGGATTTTCCCCCCTTGCTAAGCTACAGCAATTAGTGTGGGGGCAACTGGGAAGCTTGAACAAGTGCTATGTGTTAGATAACATTAGTGTGGTCATAAAGGATGTTCTTTAGTTTTAGCAGTTCCTGTGTTTGGGGAGAGAATGTCAAAAATCTACAACTTTCAAATGGAGAAAAGCAGAAGTGCAACAAGGAAGGAAAAGAGAGGAAGAGGAGTACAAGAGAGGAGAGGAATTAGGAAGGAGGAAGATAAAAACAAATGTCAAGGCAAAATGATAAGACAAGCATGTTAATTGCTGGTCAACCTATGGGAAAGGTCTAAGTGTGTTCAACATGTTAAACTCTTGTTCTGCAGCCTTGAAAAAAAAAACAACAGAAAAAATCCCAGTGTCCTTCACCTTGCTGGCTACTCAATGCCTCCCTCAGCAATCTCACACACAGCTAGTGATCACCTCGGGGGACCAGGGCTCCTGAAGGAAGAGGCATGCCGTAATCTCTTGCACCCTGTGTTCCGCTCAGTACAGGGCAGGGCACAGACGGGGGCATGTAGGCTGATTCGGGCGGCATCTGGGCATGAGGCTGGCAGACACAACATCAGGGCCTGGAGCATCAGTGCAGCATCACTTCCACAAAGAGGCAAGGAGAGAGCCAGTACAGCCACCAAATGGAACCACAACTTGACACTGCTGCTAGAAACTGCCTGAGCAGACTACAGGTTAATGCCTTGTATACGACAAACTGCTCTAGTAATCTGCTGGGGTCTGAGCGTTCCCCAGAAGTGTACGTATTACAAACCCAGTTCCTCAATTTAGCAGCACTGCGGTCTGGGTCATAGACCTTCATGAAAATATGAATGCATATCAGGAGTGAGCTCTGGCTCATTTGGGACTGGACTAGTTAGTGCAAGAGCAGGTTATCAGAGAGCAGGTCCAGCCCTCGTGCTCTCTCTGCCCACTGCCCACTTACCCTTCCACTTTCCCCTCTAAGTTGAAGCACAAGAAGCTGGAACCTGCATCAAGTTCTTGGTTTTCCCAGCCTCTGGAACCAGGAGACATTAAACTGCTATTCTTTCAGAGTTACTCAGTCTTGGGCATTCTGTTACAGCAATAAAAAAAGGGACTAAGACACACTCTTCTATTGAGCCTTACTGTGACCGTGAAATGGAGGTCTTCACCATTTGACAGTGGAAACAGGCCCAGAAGGGCAACAACTCCAAAGCACCTCTTACGGCTTCGAGGCCCTCTTCTCTGAAGTCTGATTCCTAACCAAACAGGAGAAAGACTTACCTGATGCAGTCTTGGTCTGGGCTACATCTCCCCACACTGTGATATCACCACAGGCAGCTTGGGTTTGTTATTAGGGCCTGTGGGAACATTCTGGAAAGAGAGCACAGTGGATATTTATCCACTTGGTCACTTCTTCACTCCTTCACTGTGAACCAATTCTGATGTCTCCAGCTCCTTGGCTAACGACCGAAGACTCAGAGACTGATATTGGGACAATCTACATCCTAGCAGACAGGAACGGTATATGACACAGTTCAAGGAGAAATGGAAAGCACTTGGAAAAATGTTAAACCTATGATACACAGCAATGTAAGTAAGACACAACAGAGTTGGATGAGCAGCAGAGACAGAGCAACTAAACTGCTGCTTTAAAAAGTGGCATGGGGGGCGTGCGGCTGGCCTAGCAGTTGAAGACGCTTGTGCCCATATCAGAGTAGTAGCTGGCTTCCAATCCCAGCTCCGCTGAGGCTTCCAGCTAACACACATCCTGGGAAACAGCAGGCCTAAGTACTTAGGCCGCTGTCACCACATGGAGATCTGAATTGAGTTTCTGGCTCAGCTCCAGCTAGTGCAGGCATTTTTAGAGTAAAGCAGGAGAAAGAAGATCTGTGATCTGTATGCCTGTCTCTGTGGCAAAAGAAAGAAAGGAAGGAAGGAGGAAAAAAGGAGAAAAAGAGCAAAAAAAAAAAGATAAAAAAGAAAGAAAGAAACAGCCAAAAAGTAAACGAATGGAAAATAAGAAGTATAAAAAGAAACTTTTGTCAGAGAAAGCTTGACCTGGGCCTAGATGGACGAATGGGGTACCAGCAGCGGGGAAGGAAAGACCAGCCTATCGGGTGGAGGAGACAGCAGGGCAAGGGCTCGGGCGGGGATGTGGCACCCCGGGAGAAGAGCCAGGTTCCTGCCATGTTCACTGAGCAAGGCGAGATGGGCAGGGACGAGGAGCAGCATCCTATCAGCAGGAGACCAGGTGGCCAGAGGCCAACCCTCAGAATGGGAGCTGACCTACACGTCCCGGGGGCACTTCGTGAGGAAGGGATTCCCTCTCTTTTCCCAAGAGAGCCCAAGGACTAGAGGCAGTGCCGGCTCAGCCCATCTGCCCCTCTCTAGTCCGTGGGAACCAGATCGAAAGTGCTGAGAAAGAGAGCGAGGTCGGACTCACCTCAATTTTTCTCATCACCAGAAGACCATCGATGATTTTTCCTGTAGGAAGAGTACAGGCTGGACTTAACTCTCTTGTTCACGTAGCATTTCTAAATTTCTAAGCACGTTCTTAGATATTATCTTACTAAGTCTTTTACTAAATTTGAAAACTTTAGGGGCTAGTGTTGTGGCATATCAGGTAAAGCCATAGCCTGCGATGCTGGCATCTCACAGGGTGCTGGTTTGTGGCCTAGCTGCTTCAGTTTTGATTTTGCTCCCTGCTAATTTCCTGGGAAGAGCAGTGGAGGATGGCTCAACTGTCGGGCCCCTGTCACGTCTGTAGAAACCTGGATGAGGCTCTGGGCTCCTGGCTCTGGCCCGGCCCAGTGCTGGCCACTGTAGCCATCTAGGAAGTCAATCAGTAGATGGAAAGATCTTTCTGTCTTTCCTGCTCTCTCTCTGCAACTCTTTCAAATAAAATCTTTTTTTTTTTTTATTCATTAATTACATTGTATTATGTGACACAGTTTCTTAGATACTGGGATTCTCCCCTCCCCAAACCCTTTCCCCATAAAATAAAAATCTTAAAAAAAAAAAAAAAAAGAGAGAAAAAGAAAATCGAGATTCAGTGGAGACAAAAATGATTGGTCTAGGGTCACAGGTAAGAAGTGGCAAAGTTGGGCCTGGTCCACAGCCTAGCAGCTAAAGTCCTTGCCTTACAAGCACCAGGATCCCTTATGGGTGCTGGTTCTAATCCCAGAGGTCCCACTTCCCATCCAGCTCCCTGCTTGTGGCCTGGGAAAGCAGTCGAGGACGGCCCAAAGCCTTGGGACCCTGCACTCTCGTGAGAGACCCGGAAGAGGTTTCTGGCTTTGGAATGGCGCAGCTCTGGCCATTGTGGCCACTTGGGGAATGAATCAGCTGACAGAAGATCTTCCTCTCTGTATATCTGACTTTCCAATAAAAATAAATAAATCTTAAAAAAAAAAAAAAAAAAAAAGCAGGTGAGATCTGAACAATCCCAAAGCCTCACTGTATCATACTGCCTCTACAGCATTTCTTTAGTTTGAGCACTTGGGTTTTTCCTTTTAGAAAACGTACTGCCCAGTTGTCTTGCATCACATCAGATCCATCTTTTGCCCTTCCTTCTAGTCCTCTTACCACACATCTTCCCCGCCACCACCACCTTCCACCCGGCCTCTACTACCTGCAGCAGTTCTACCAGCTGAGCGTTCTTGGTCAGTGTTCGAGCCTGGCTCCCATCAAGTTCCCTCTTGGACAAGGGAAGCCTAGCCAATGGGACAGGAGCAAAACTTACCAAACACTACATGCTTCCCATCCAGCCAATCACATTTGGAGCAGGTGATAAAGAACTGACAGCCATTTGTACTGGGACCACTGTTTGCCTGATGGAAACCAAATACATTTGCAATGAGTCTCTGTGGTCACATTAACTGAGAGGCAAGATTCCCAGCCCTGATCCCACCATGTTTCCTTTCAGTAAATGTAACTGAGCAGGCTATCAGGAGGCACAGCCTAGGCTAGCATCCAGAGGTACAGAGATGGGGGCTGTGACATCAGCATCCCATATGAGTGCTAGTTTGAATCCTGGGTTCCCACTTTTAACCCAGCTCCTTGCTAATGTACCTGGGAAAGCAGTGGAAGATGGCCCAAGTACTTGGGACCCTGTACCCACACAGGAGACCTGGAAGAAGCTCCTGGTCCAGCTCCGGCATTACAGCCATCTGAGGAGTGAACACAGTGAATAGATTTCTCTCATTCCCTATAACTCTGCCTTTCACATAAACACATCTTAAAAAACCAAACAAAAAAACCCCAGCACAAAAATAGCTAATCTTTTTTTCTTGCTCATTTTATGCTTTTAAGATTTAAAAAATTAAAAAAAAATTTTTTTTGAAAGGCAAAGTTATAGAGAGACTTCCACTCACTGACTTGCTCCGGAACTGGCTTCAATGAAGTCAGAAGCTTCTTCTGGTCACCTGAGTCACCTCTGCTGCCTTCCCAGACATACTAGCAAGGCTCTTGATAGGAAGTGGAGCAGTAGGGACTTCAACTGGGGCCCATGTGAGATGCTGGCACTGCAGGTGGCAGCTTAACGCACTACGCCATACTGCTTGCCCCAAATGACCATATTTAATCCAGGTTTGCTTTGTAGTTATTCATATTTAAAGCCACACCCAATGTATTATGGAAATTCTCAGGACAACACCTTTCCCAGCTTGAGATTCTGAAGCTCTAGCCACATCTCCTGATTCTTCAACACTATTTTGTTTTAAAAAAGATTTATTTATTTTATTACAAAGTCAGATATAAAGAGAGGAGGAGAGACAGAGAGGAAGATCTTCCGTCCGATGATTCACTCCCCAAGTGAGCCGCAACGGGCCGGTGCGTGCCGATCTGAAGCCGGGAACCAGGAACCTCTTCCAGGTCTTCCACGCGGGTGCAGGGTCCCAGTGCTCTGGGCCGTCCTCGACTGCTTTCCCAGGCCACAAGCAGGGAGCTGGATGGGTAGTGGAGCTGCCGGGATTAGAACCGGCACCCATATGGGATCCCAGGGCATTCAAGGCAAGGACTTCAGCCGCTAGGCCACGCCGCCGGGCCCAACACTATTTTTATATTTAGTAATGTACCATGATACTAGGCAATGATACTTTGTAAATACCTTTTCCATATTTTTGTATATTTTAAGCTGATTACGCTAAGCTGCATTTAATTTTCAGACTTCTGCACACTAGCAAACCAAGGCTGGAATTCAGCAGCACTGTCTTTTAAAAGAGTCTATTTAATCTTGTGAATGTTTTATTGTACATTTCCTTTATTTTGGAAAAAAATGAGAAAGAAAAACTGAAATTAATACCATTGAAGGAAAGACAGATCCCATAACCTCACTGGCAGTTTTATTAGAGGCTTTTATTCAGATCGTTAATGGACTGAAATTGATCGAATCTGTTCAACTGTGAAGAAAAAAGAGTGAAATACTGGCAATGCATTAAAGACTGTTTAGAGGTGACCTCTGGTTAAGGAGTTTACATCACACTTCACAAATCCCCCACCTAAAATGGGGGCTGCTCTGCAGTTTTGTGCAGGTATTCAAGAACCTTCTGTATGAAAGGAAAACAGAGTGCCTGAATAGGCCACAATGGTCCCACACTTTGGAATGTGGGACTGAATTCCTAGGGACTATAGTCATCTTTTCTTGTTTCTTTTTGCTGCTTCTGTGTAATCATTTATTCTCAAGCAGGTGCAGAAAGTCATACACGTTGGTATGGCTCAAGGACACACTCTGCCTGTAGGCGCTCGTTTACCCATTCTTGGGGTAGTGCGGCTCCTGTTTACATCCTACCGCCTGCACCCAGATGACCGGGCTTGACCCCGTTCAGGTACACAACCTGTGCTTCACATTCCTCATGTGCGCCCCCCAGTGGATGCGAAGAGCATTCAGATGAATTAATGCACACAAACCACTTGTGGGGTACATCTTCTGCAGTGCTAGCTTGTGTTTAATCACCAGTCATTGATCAACATCTGCTCAGAAGCCTTTCCAGGTTAGGTAGTAAGGCCTGGAGGTGAACGGTAACCAGTTCTTGGCTGACAAATTCATGACTTAGTAGCAGATGGCAGCAAACATAGCCACCTGTGCTGTGGGATGCGCAACTGCACAGCCTAGTCAGCACATCCCAGGACCTCCCCCAACAACTCCTTCAGGAACGGCAGTCCCTCCCTTCCTGATTCTGTCAGGGATCTTCAGCAGTATGCAAGGAGAGGGTTCAGGTCCTTACTCTGCACTTGCCTGGGTGGCTTTACTCGGACAGGGCTTGCATACTGGTTGCTGCACCAGTCTCTGTTCTGGGTGTGGCAGCCTCCTAAATGGCTTCCTGGCCCCAGACTCACTAGTGCCATCTGGTCCTCACCCTGCAGGAGGATTCTTTCTCTGAAACTCAGAGCTGGAGAGGAGGGTGTTTGATCTAGCAGTTCAGACACCACATGAGATACTCATATCCCAAATCAGAATGCCTCCACCCCCTTGTCAGGTTCCTGATACTGTGCACCCAGCTTCCTGATACTGTGATGGTCTGAGTGCTGAAGGATCTTGCTACCTGTGCAGCCTGAAAATGAAAACTTCAATGCAGTTTTTGGAACTGGTGCATAGCAGTTGAGATGCCTCTTGGGACACCTGCATCATATGGGAGTGCCTGGCTTTGAGTCCCAGGCAGCTCCTGGTTCTACCTTCCTGCAGATGGACAGTGAGAGGCAACAGGTGGTGGCTCAGGTACTGGGTACTGTCACTCATAAGGAAGACTGAGTTCCCGGTTCTTGGCTTCAGCCTAGGCTAGACCAAGTTGTTGCAGGCATCTGAGAAGTAAACCAGAAGATGGGAGATACTTCTCTCCCTGTAATGTAATGATAAATATGTTCCTTAATTTCATGTTGATGAAAATTTACTGTTTTTCTCTTCTCCCTGTCGTGGTCTGTGTTTACTGGCTCTGTTATTTAAAGAGATGTATAATAGAAGTGCAGCGGAGACTGACATGTTCAGATGTGGAGACACAGTGCAGTGTATTTCTATGCATCTAGACCAAAGATGGACTCCCAATGAAACAGCTGAAAATATACTATGGACCTAGCACCATGGCCTAGCAGCTAAACTCCTTGCCTTGAAAGCTCCGGGATCCCATATGGGCACCGGTTCTAATCCCGGCAGCTCCACTTCCCATCCAGCTCCCTGCCTGTGGCCTGGAAAAGCAGTCAAGCATGGCCCAATGCTTTGGGACCCTGCACCCACGTGGGAGACCCAGAAGAGGCTCCTGGCTCCTGGCTTTGGATGGGCACAGCACCGGCCGTTGTGGCTCACTTGGGGAGTGAATCATCAGACAGAAGATCTTCCTCTCTGTCTCTCCTCCTCTCTGTATATCTGACTTTGCAATAAAAAATAAATAAATCTTTTTTTAAAAAAAGAAAATATCCTGACAGTAGGACGCTGGACTCTCCGACACTGACCATGCCTACAATGTCAGGAAACACTTCAATAGTGGCATGATGGACTTAGGGCTGTTCATGAAGGACACTTATTGTAATACCAGAGGGGAAATCAATGGACGGGGAGGGAACTTGAGGAGGAAGATGGAAAATCCCAGATTCTATGGAACTATATCATAAAACAATAATAAAAATAGTAAATTAGATAAATTAAACTTTAAATCAAAGCCCTTCAGGATCTGGTCCCATGTGCCTATGCAGTTATCGCTACCCTTAGCCATTTACTGTTCCTTGAATATGCCACCCTGCTTTAGGACCACAAATCTTTGCATGGTCTGCTTGCAAGACTAGAAATGCTCTGCTTTCCCATGCTACCTGGCAAACATCCCTTTAATAGCTCAAATGTCCCTTCCTTTGTCACGGCTTCACCACTCCCAGTCTCCTGGGCCCTTACAGTCCTTTTCCATCCCGAGGCACAGGTCACACCATGCTGGCCAGGCCCCGCGGCACATGTCCCCTATTATCACAGAGGATTGTGAGCACAGGGATCAGGTTTGTACCTGAAATGGTGTGACCGTGAGCCGATCTTCACCCACAGAATGCCTATGTGTATGGGTAGACAAGGACAGAGAAGGTGTGTAACTATGGGGGCTACAAACCTGAGAGGTGGGGTGCTGTGAAGGGGTATGGGTGGTGGGGAGTCAGAGCGAGAAGTGTTACGGTGTGAGCACGGGTGACAGAAAGAAGAGCCAGCCTATGCGAGAGCAGGGAGAGGTGAGGCAGACGAGGGATGTGAGTGTGTAGGAGGGGAGCTGGACACGTCAAATGGGGCAGGACTTGGAGAAGGAATCACAGGCAGCAAGGGCTGAGTGGGGAAAAGGCAAAGCAGTGCCTGGGCAGTGGGGGAACAGGGGTCACGCACCCCAGGGAACAGTGATGATCCCCATGTCTGGAAGGTGCAACTGGGCAGCAGGTGAATGCCTGGCTACACATGCTAAGTCAAACAAAGGTTAAGAAAACACCCGCCGAACTCAGTTTTGGTTCCCCAATCTGCTAGTGGACCTTGTCTAACAAAATCAAACCAGACTGAAGGACGCAGGGGTGTTAGAGCCTGAGGCCCGGGCCAAGCAAGAGAAGGAAGTATTTTCTTCCATCCTGCAAGGCAGCTTGGGGTCTCCGGACAAACCAGCTGGTTATAAATCTAACAGTACACTTTGAGTGGACCTCACTTACCATGGAAAGCAGGCCTGGCGCTGAGTGTCTAAGCTTGAAATTTTCATCTGCAAACGGCCCCCGATAAATACTGGCAACACCAGTACCATCTCCCTGAGTTAAAAGAAGGGAAATGTTAGCAACACAGAGCGTTGGGCATCCTAGAAATGAGATGAAAGGGACAGGTGACAGGTCTGGCAGTCAAAATGTTGTTTGGGACACCCATATCCCACATCAGAATTCCTGGGTTTGAGTCTCAGCTCCATTCCCAGTGCCAGTTCCCTGCTCAGGTACACCCTGGGAGGCGGTGGATGATGGCTCGAGTAGCGGGGTTCCTGCCACCCATGAGGCACAGATTTGAGTCCAGGGTTCTGGACTCCAACCTGGTCCAGTCCTGGCTGTTATAGGCATTTGGAAAATCAACTGACAGAAGAAATTCATCATCGTCTCTCTCCTGCGTATGTGTGCCTGTGTTTGTGTGTATATCTGTATGTCTCTGCCTTTCAAATACGTGATTTTTTTTTAGAGAATCATGCTTAGCCCATTCACTGGCCTCTTGCAGTAAATACAGTAAAGTGTCCCTCCAGAATTATCTATGTCATTCCATTTCCTTGCCTACAACTTCTGAAGAAAACTTTAGCTTTCCAGGCCTTGTGGCACCAGAAGAAGGGAAGATGGGATGTAAGTGCCTAGCTCATTGAAAGAGGCTTTCCTCCTCCATTCAGAACAAGCAAATTGTAGCTGCATTCTAACAGCTCCCGAGGGTCCCCATGGATCATCTGGCAGTATACTGGGAGAGTCCGGCTTGTGGCCCCAAAAGGCGCAGGTGTGGACTCCATCCAAGAGCTGTCACTGTGCACTGAGCAGCAGCCAACCACTTTAAAGAACATCCCCATTACCATCCTCTTCCTCTACCCCCATCAATCCTGACCACTGTTCTCAAGTGCAAGCCTGGGTCTCCACAGTCAAAACAGAAGCAGCAATTAACAACAAACTCACTCCCCAGGGTTGACAGGGAAGGAATAACACTTACATTAACAAAGTCTCCACCCTGAATCATGAAATCCTTTATGACCCTGAAACAGAGAGCAAAGGATCCTGAAAAAGGATTCCATGCAAAACACTTACCCGGTCATTGTAATGTTAACTTTAAAGTGCAACGTTTATCACTTTCACTTACCAATGATTATTCTTTTTGGAATCAGTGGGCTGAAAGGATGACTAACCATAAAACAAGAGTTTTAATTATAAATAAGAGCCTCTTAGAGAGTTGATCTAAGTGTGTAATCTGGTACTTGCACAGTAACAATGAAAATCCTGCAGGAAAAGTTAACAAAAATTCACCAAAGCAAAAGGCATGTCAAGGACTCGATGTCAGCTTTTGGGATAGGAACGGCAGAGAATGTATGTAGGATGGACAGCTACAGGGCCCAGTGCGATTGTTCAACTGGCTAATCTTCCACCTCCAACTGCAGGATCCCATATGGTGCCGGTTTGTGTTCTAACAGCTCCACTTCCCATTCAGCTCCCTGCTTGTGGCCTGAGAAAGCAGTAGAGAATGGCCCAAATCCTTGGTGCCCTATTCCCACGTGGGAGACCAAGAAGAAGCTTCTGGCTCCTGGCTTTGGATCGGCTCAACTCTGGCCATTGTGGCCACTTGGGGAGTGAACCAGCAGATGGGAGATCTTCCTCTCTGTATCTCCTTCTCTTTGAAAATCTGCAGTTCCAATAAAAGTAAATCTTAAAAAATAAGAAAAAAGAATGGCTATGGCCTGCTACACAGGTTAATATGGGTTGCTAGTGCTCTTGGGCAGGATCCTCAACTTTTCTCAACCTCAGCTTCCTTCTCTGCAACAGAAAATAAAACATGTTGCTAGCAGTTAGATACCATACATGCACATGCATGTAAAGGCTGTCAGGGTTAAAACGGAGTTGTTTCTGTTAACTCTTACAACAATAAAAACACAAAGCTAGAGGTTATGCAGAAGGGGTTCCTGCTCACCACTGCCAGCTGACAATAATTACCACAAAAGACTGCCGGAATCGCAACCATCCACAAAGAAGGGCCACCACAGCCTTATACAAAAGCCACTTTCCTTTTCTAAGATTTATTTTTCTTTATTTGAAAGAGGGACTTGCAGAGAAGAGACACACAAAGAGAAAGATCTTCCATCCACTGGTTTGCTCTCCAAATGGTTGCGATGGCTAGAGCTGAGCTAATTCAAAGCCAGGGGCTTCTTCTGGGTCTCCCATGTGGGTGCAGGGCCCACGGACTCACTGCTTCTCAGCCCATAGGCAGAGAGCTGAATCAGAAATGGAGTAGCCAGGATGCGAGCTGGCACCCACATGGGTTGTCAGTGCTTGTAGGTAGAGGATTAACCAGCTTATTGAGCCACAGTGCCACCCCAAAAAATACTTCTGTGAGGACATCTGCTTCGGCAACTTCTAGTCAGCCTTAGATGGGTGCCCTGATGTGTTAATCCTTGTAGCCAAGTGCTTTAAAAGAGCTTATGTAGCGGCAACACTGTGACACAGCCAGGTCAGCCATTACCTGTGCCACCATCATCCCATAAGAGCATGGACACTCCGATTCTAATTCAGCTCCAATAATGTGCCTGGGAATGCAAAGATGATGGTCCAAATACTAGGCCCCTATGGTCCAGACTGTGGGCTCCCGGCTTTGCTCTGGGCCAGCCCTAGCTGTTGCAGTCATATGGAGAGTAAATCAGTGGATGAAAGATCTCTATCCCTCTGTCTACCTTGTTTGTCAGTTTAACTTCAAATAAATAAATAAAACAAACAGAAAAATTAGGGTCTAGCATTATGGTGGAGCATGTTAAACTACCACTTGCCCTACTAACATCCCCTACAGGTGCTGGTTCAGCTCCCAGCTGCACTTCTTCCCATCCAGCTCCCTGCTCCCTTGGGAAAGCAGTGGAAGACGGTACAAGTACTTGGGTCCCTGCTACTTGTGTGGGACATCCAGATGAAGTTCCAGATTCCTGGCTGGCTTCAACCTGGCCCAGTCCTGCCCACTGTAACCATTTGAGGAATGCCCGGTGAATGAAAGATCTCCCTCTCTGTAACTGCCTTCCAAATGAATAAGTAAACATTTAAATTCTGTATTTACACAAACAAGGGCATAAAATTGACAGGATATTGGAAGGATGCAGTTTCTGTGTTAAACACATAAAATGAATCAGTGGGGGACTAAATTCTTAAGTTGTTGAGGCCACGAAAGCAGTTCTTCTCAAGGTCTAAGAATTGGGCTGACTTAATTTTCTTTAATGTTCCTAATCTGGAGGGCACATGTTTGGTTTTGTGTTTAAAACGCTCCTGGGGACATCCACAGCCCATATCGGAGTGTCTGGCTTGCTTCCACTTACACCTTCCTGCATATGCACACCCTGGGAAGCAGTGAGTGGCGGCTCACGTCACTGGGTCCTGCCACCCACACAGGAGAGATGCACTGAGTTTCTGGATTCCAGCCTCAGCCTGGCCCAGCTTTGCTGTTGTCTGCATCTCGGTGGGGATGAGGGTGGAGGGTGCTGAGGCAGCAGATGGAAGCTAATTCTCAGTCTCTTAAATATGTAAATAAAAATCCTAATCCCTTAACAAAGTACAACCGGCCCTCTTTGTCCACAGATTCTACAACCAATGAATTCAAGCACACTGAGATGAAACATCTTAGGGAGGAAAAAAAACTATACCTGAATATGTATAGGAATTTTTTACTTGTCATTTCTCCCCCAATAAAGCAGCATGTCTTATTAGGTAGCAGGAGTATGTTAGAGATGACCTAAAGTATATGGGAGGACTGTGTGGGTTACATGAAAAACAAGGGTACATGAAAAAGATAGCCAAAATGGAAGCCAAAGAAAATTTGGGTGCAAAATTTTGTACATTCACAGTAAATGAGTACTTTGCAACTTATGGAAGGGACCAGGCATCCCTGGATTTAGGTATCTGAGCAGAATCCTGGGACCAGTCCTCATCCTTACCTGTGGAAGGTGCTCCCCTTGTATCCAATGGGAACCCCATCTTTTCTAGAACCAGAAAGAAAGAGACTTTGAATAATGACAAGTTAAGAGAGGCCTTTCCAATTCAAGACACTGCAGCCACTCAAGACCTGCCTGTGGCTCCCCAACACAGTCAGTGCAGCCCCAGGACAGCCTGGGAGCAGGCACGCAAGTCAAACACTGACCTGAATTCTCCAGTGCAGAACTGCCTGAAAGGAAAGAGGGAATCATTTAGCCACCCTGGTATTTACAGAACGTCTCCTCCCACCAGACACCAGCCAGTTCCCCACAAAAGATGACACGGGAACAATCCCAGACTTGCAATAACGCAAGGACCTGGATCTCCAGGGTCCTGAGTAGACGGACCTGCAGACACACGGGTCTGCCCACGGGCTTGGGGTGGGCGACGAGGTAAGCTCCTTACCTAAAGTTCTCGGCCGTCTTGGGCACAACATCCGCAAAGAGCTCGATCTTCATGCGACCAACCTCCTGCAGCCGGAGGCAGACGGTCAGGAGGCTGAGTCCAAGGCAGGGAAGGGCTCCGGGGCCGGCAGGTGGTCCCGCCGCCCCCAGACCCAGCTCCGCAGCCCTCGCCCAGCCCTTGGTGCCCACCCCATGCCTCGGGCAGCAGGGCGCTGCGACGCCCTCCCGGCAGCAGGTCGGTGGTCTACGTCCCTCCCGCGCCCGCTCTCCCAGGAGCCGGTGGGTTCTGTCTAAGCCCGCGCAGCTTCCCTTCCGGGTAGGTCTGAGTGGTCGCCTGGATCTCACCTGGCCGCCGATACTGACATCAAAGAACACCACAGGGTTGACAGGGCTTGAATTTGCCACCGCCATGGCTGCGATCCGGAAGCACAAGTCGGGGAGCGAAGGCTTCCGGCCAGCTAAGCTCAGCCCCCTCGGAGGTTAGTCGGCGACGCAGGCGCAGTAGGGACAGACTGGCTTCCGGGACGCGAGCTGTGGGAGGGGCAGCTCCCCAGGTTGTGAGGGTGAGGAAAGTGGGGTCATTTTTCTCCTCGAGGTCAGCAGGACTCCTTTAGCCCCTGCTCGGAGGACTGTACTAGTACAGAACAAGGTCTAGGGTCTTTGTAGTGGGCCGTCTGCAGGTTCGCCATCAGTAGTTGGAGCTAAGACTCCTGAGCCAGTCCCTACACAGGCAGGTGAGACCCTGAGGGCGGCCTGACAGACTTCCTTAGTCAGTACTTACCCTTCCTTCAGGTCAGCACATTCGAATTTTAGCTCCTCGACCACTTCCCACAGAGTAGGTGAAACTTTTTTTTTTAAAGAACTCTTGAGTGTATAAGTCAATCCTGACTTCCCATATTTAGAACAAAATCCGTTTCCTTAACATACGAAACACTGCACGCCGGCCGCCACCTGCCTGGCCTCACTTTGCACCCCTCGCTCTCAGTCCCGGTGTGTTGACCCCTGTCACTTGGGTCCACTCCTGTCTTCGGGGCCTTGGTAGAGTACCTGACTTGATGGAGGTCCTGGAGGCAGGGAATGTGCCTTGTACAAAATTCAGAGCTCAACCTGATGACCCCTCCACGGAGACAAGAGATGACTTGTACCACACTGAAAGCAGCGCTCATCCACAAAATCCTGTTTTCTTTAGGCCACTCTACTCAAAATTAGCTTCATACCATCTCTCTCCACACCCCAATTCCCTCCTCCCAAGCACTACCACATTTCAGGGAAGTAGAGTCGGCCTGGTTTGTTCACAGCTGGAGTTACAGTGTCTACCCTTGCATAGCACTTAGCAGGTGTTCAGCTAGTACATCTGCTGTGTTGAGTGCATTGGGCAAGGTTCAGACTCAGAGTGTGCACATCTATTATTGTCTTTATATCCTTTTATCGTCATTTCTAGTTCTGTGAGAAAATAAGTGTTGCACATAAAAATTTAGCGTGTTTTAACTTAAGGGATGTTTGTGTTTCTGATTACTTTCCCGCTCGTCTTAATCTCCTTGTCTACATCTAAGCAAATAAAGAGGGAGGGGCCGGCACTGTGGCATTACAGGTAAAGCTGCTGCCTACCACGCTGACATCCGCTACAGGCACAGGTTGGAGTCCCAGCTGCTCCACTTCCCATTCAGCTCCCAGCTGATGGCCTGGGGAAAACATCTGTGCTTGGGTCCCTGCCACTTGCGTGGGAGTCCTGGAAGGAGCTCCTGCTTACTGGCTCTAGTTTGGTCCAGCCTTGGCTGTTGAGCTGTGAACCAGCAGATGGAAGATTCTGACTTTTAAATAAATAAATGAATTTTTACAAAAAAAAAAAAAATAAGAGAAATGAGAGGACAAGTAAGCAAAAAGAGCAGTAACATTCATCCTTCAGTATGGTTTTATACTAATCAGTTAAAAATATATTTATTTTTATTGGAAAGGCAGATATACAGAGAGATGGAGAGAGACAAAAAGATCCATCTGCTGGTCCACTCCCCAAGTGGCCACAACAGCTAGAGCTGAGCTGATCTGAAGCCAGGAGCTAGGACCTTCTTCCGGGTCTCCCACATGTGTGCAGGGTCCCAAGGCTTTGGGTTATCCTCTACTGCTTTTCCAAGGCACGGGTAGGGAGCTGGATGGGAAGTTTGACATCCAGGATTAGAACCTGCACATATATGGGGTCCCGGTGCATGCAAGGCCAGGACTTTAGCCACTAGGCTACCATGGTGGGCCCACTAATCATTTTAAAATAAATGTTCTAATTGGTAACATTCAATTTGCTGAAGTTGTACAAATACTAGTGCACTCAAACTGCTAGTGGAATGTGTGATGACACATAGCCCTTATTAAGCAGTTACTAAGTGCTAAGCACTTTAAATCCTTCATTTCATTTGGTCTTCATAATGCTGTGGAACGGGTACCAGTGTTGTTTCCATTTCAAGGAGCAAGTGAGACTGAACACGACTGAGCAACCTGACTGGAAGCAATATGCTGGCAATGCAACAAGTTATGTACCAGAGTCATATTAACACTCAGATTCTTTTGAGGCAAGTTGGCCAATTTTGCAAATTTCTTTTGGGACATTTTCAAGAGAAGAAAAAAAAAGCTATTTGCACCAAAACCTTCAAAGCATTCCTTTACATGGTAGAACAGTATGTACAATATGATAATAACCATTTGAACACATTTATTTGAATGAAGACCAGAGGAGAATAACTCCAAAATGAAAGTAGCTCTGTTTGGAATGTCAGGTTGGGGCAGGCGTGTGGCCTAGTGCTGAAAGACGACACTGGGGACATCCGCGCCTCATAGCACACTGCCCGGCCTTGTGTCTGCGTGGGCTCACACACACACTAGGAGATGGTGGTGATAGCTCAAGTGCTTGACTCCCTGCCACCTCAGTCAGAAATGCAGACTGAGCTCCGGGCTCCAAGTTTTGCTTTGGCCTACTCCATCCCTGGGTGTTGTAGTTACTTGGAGGGTAAGCTGGTGGATGGGGGCTTTTGCTGTCTGTCTGTCTCTCTCTGTCTCCAAAGATAAGTTAACTTTGGTAAAGTAAATATTATATCTATTAATTTAAAAGTCAGAGAGAGACAGACTCCCGTGGTGCCTATAACAGTCAAAGCCAGGCCAGGATGAAGCCTTTAAAAGCCAGGCAGATGCGTACTAGGGATCTTCTGCTGCCTTCCCAGGCACAGCAAGCAGGGAACTGGATCCAAATCAGAGTAACCGATACTCACTTGAATGGACATCCTGGTGTGGGATGCTGCTGTCACGAGTAGCAGCTTACTGGACTGCACCACAATGCTGCCTCCTATTTTGAGTTTCAAGATGTAGTAAAGGGGATGATGTTGTGGCACAGTGAGTTAAGCTGCAGCCTGCTACAATGGCATGTCATGTAAGTGCTGGTTTCAGTCCTGGCAGATCCAGTTCACATCCAGTTCCCTGCTAATGTTCCTGGGAAAGCAGCAGAAGATGGCCCGGGTACTTGAGCTCCTGCCATCCACCTGTGTGGGAGACTTGAATAAAGCACCTGGCTTGTGACTTCAGCCCCGCCAGCCCTGGCCCTTGTGGCCATTTGGGGAATGAACCAGCAGACAGAAGATCTCTCTTTTGCTCTCCCCCTCTATCTCTGATTCTACCTTCCACATGAAAGTAAATGATTTTTTTTTTAAAGTGATCAAATAAGAATAGTGTGATAATGGGAGGAGTGTTAAATTAACCACACATGTGCTGTACTGAAGACAAAAGCCGCTGAATTCTTAAGTCTGTCTTAATATTGGTGAATGCAGGATCTTTGAGGATATTAAACAAACAAGAAAACCATTTTTCTGAAGTAGTTTAATGAGCATATCTGGAATCTTGGAAGAGAGACTTTTGGTTGATGTCCAGTGGGGATCTGTGGTAATCCTCTATGCTGTAGTGCACCTTGGAAGGTGTGGTAAGTGTTGCGTTCGACACCTGTGAGGTCACAGTCCTGACCTGTGTTCTTGTTCTGGCAGGCTGTGTGTCTGTTTCAGAGAACTGACAGTTGTGTGTCCTGCTTTGGAATTCTTCAAACGTGAAGGAGACTCGGGCGACTCTGGGACTGCCATTACTGCTTCTAACATGCGATCTTCCGTCTCTTGAAGACTTCCGACTCCCAAACCACCTGTTCCTAGAAAACTAAGAAAGGCCATGTGTGAGGACACTGTGGGGACAGGATTCTTGGTGGCAGTTTGGGATGCAAGGATACTGCAACAGGATTTCAGGTTTTGTGGTTTTTTTTTTTTTTTTAACAACTGTCAAATACAAAGACAACCAAGTGAAATTTACCTTGAACCTGTGTTCATGAATTAACTCCTATCTTATGTCAGGATTCCATAGGGTGTAAGAATGAAGGAGTGATGAGGGGAGAAGGAATTGGAGGAACATTCAAATAAAAATGTGGGGGAACAAAAATCACGTCAAAACATTAGGCTTTCTCGAGCTGGTGGCTCAGACCTGGTTAGCAGCAATGACTCTCAGGAATGCAGATGACTGTCTTGATTTTACTAACCTGGAGTTTGGTAAAGGCAATATTTTGCTCAGTAGTTCAAGTTCAGGGATTTCTGTTTCCTAGAGGGAAAGGAGCGATGACTATTAAAACACATGTTATAAACCATTGGCAGTGTGTCCCTGGAGCTTTTGTTCATATACATTTGTACAAATTTGGTGAATTTTTTAAACTTTAAAAACAAGATTTATTTGTTTTTATTGGAAAGTCAGATATACAGAGAGGACGAGAGACAGAGAGGAAGATCTTCCATCCGATGATTCACTCCCCAAATGACCGCAACAGCCAGAGCTCAGCCAATCTAACTCCAGGAGTCAGGAGCTTCTTCTGGGTCTCCCACACAGGTGCAGTGTCCTAAGGCTTTGGCCTGTCCGCAACTGCTTTCCCAGGCTACAGGTAGGGAGCTGAATGAGAAGCAAGGCTGTTGGGATTAGAACTGTCATGCATATGTTATCCTGGTGCATGCAAAGTGAGGATTTTAGCTGCTAGGCTACCCCGCCAGCCCCTCATATGCATTTTTATAACATAACATAAGGGCAGATAAAAATTTGTAAAATAGGATTTCTAACATGCTTATTTTAGTCCACCAAAACAAACAAACAAAAAACCCTGAAATTGGGGTGGGCATAGAGCATAGCAGGTTAGATAATGCACCCCATATTCAATGACCAGGTTTCAGTCCCAGTCTCACTCTGCATTTTAGTTCCCTGCTAATGCACACCATTGGAAACAGCAGTGATGGCTCAAACAGCTGTGTCCCTGCCATGCCCGCAGAAGCCCAATTTGAGCTCCTAGCTCCCAGCTTCAGCCTGGCCCAGTCCCATCTGTGGTGGACATTTGGGAGTGAACCAGCAAATGCAAGATTTCTGTCTGACTCCAGTTCAGTCTTTGTTTCTCTGTCTTAAAAATATTCAAATAAACAATGCTTAGAAATTTAAACCTTAAGGCCTGGTGCAATGGCTTAGAGGCTTGTACACACAGGATACCATATGGGTGCCGGTTCTAATCCTAGCTGCTCCACTTCCCAACCAGCTCCTTGCTTGTGGCCTGGGAAAGTAGTGGAGGATAGCCTAAAGCCTTGGGACCCTGCACCCACGTGGGAGACCTGGAAGAAGTTCCTGGTTCCTGGAGTTGTATTGGCTGAGATCCAGCTGTTGCGGCCACTTAGGGAGTGAACCAGCGGATGGAAGATCTTCCTCTCTATAACTCCTTCTCTCTGTGAATCTGCCTTTCCAATAAAAAACAAAAATGAACAAAAAAACCCACCTATATACCACTGACATGTATGAGAGCTGAATGGGATGTGGGACAGACTGGACTAGTCGGCTGCACATACTGTCAAGTATGAGAACCAGGGCAGGGGACAGGCCTTGTGGGGGTTATTCTGGGTTGCTCCAACTAGGCTGCAGCTCCCACTGGTTTATGTGAGGGCTGAGTGTGTGCTGGGCAGAATCAAGCTGGACTGCAACACCCATTGGTTCATGTGGAAGACAGGGCTGGAAATAGAACCAACCCAGCAACTGTAACCACCAGCTGATGGGGGTGATGGACTGTACCGGGCCCTGTACTTGCCAAGTACACACGAGAATCTGGTCTGGGAACACCTCAGACAAAGTTTCTTTGGGGATCTCTACAATCGAACTGCCAGACTCAGAATCCTAGCCATGAAGAGAAGTGTAGGTTCCATGGTCTGCCATGGAGTTCAAGTGCTAGGGCCGAGCCTCCTCAGAGGCTCAGACGGAGCAGTGGCGAGCATAACCAGCTGCACATGGAGGATATGGCAGTCTATCAGAACCTGCAGAGTATACCTGGCACCACAGCAGAGGACAGAACAGATCAATCAACTACCCCAGCCATATGTTGGCAGTGAACATCTGGGCAAATGGAGATCTAAGGTGGACTATGTCAATCAGTGGATTCTGAATAGATTTCATCATGCTTGGAATGGCGAGACTGGCAGCAATTCATAACTGTTGAACTATCAAAGCCACTTGAGCAGTGCCCTTGGAGCATGCCCCACATCAGGGACCTGGGATGGGTGGGAGACTGGGTGGGGCTTCTCCCCTTATCTCACCCTTTACCCCAGATACAGGAAAAAATGTGGAAATAATAGTTTTACCCACTTTCCTATAGCCCTTGAACTTTTTACCCTAATTAACTATGTAAAGATTGTCAAAATAAAGACAAAAATAAACTGTATATACAGGAAGAACTTAGTAAATGGCTAATGTAAAAACAAATAAATAGGGCCTGGCACAGTAGCCTAGTGGCTAAAGTCCTTGCCTTGCATATGCCTGGATCCTATATGGGCACTGGTTCATTTCCCGGATGCTCCATTTCCCATTCAGCTCCCTGCTGGTGGCCTGGGAAAGCAGTCAAGAATGGACCAAAGCCTTGGAATTCTGTACCCACATGGGAGACTCGGAAGAAGTTCCTGGTTCCTAGTGTGGATTGGCTGAACTCTGGTTGTTGCAGTCACTTGGGGAGTGAACCAGCAGATGGAAGATCTTCCTCCATGTCTCTCCTCTGTAAATCTGACTTTCCAGAAAAATTAATTCTTAAACAAAAAACCCAAAATAAATATATGTGCACTGAGAGGAAGTAGCTATCGTTGATTGAATGCCATCAATTTGCCAAACAATATACTTGATAATTTATGCCTATCATCCATTTTTATCTTTAACAATCATTTAAAATTATTTCTTCTTTTTTCCTTAAAAAGAATTTATTTATTTATTTATTTAAAGACAGTTGTCACACAGACAGAGAAGGAGATATAGAGAGGGCCCCTCCGTCCACTGACTCAAACTCCAAATGGTTGCGACAGTCAAGGCCAGGCCAGTCAGCATCCTGGAATCCCATCCAGGTCTGCCATGGGTGTGGGAGGAGCCCAATCACGTGGGCCATCCTTCATTGCTTTCTTAGGTGCAATAGCAGAAAACTGGATGACAAGTAGAGCAGCTGGGACTCAAACCAGTGCTCATATGTGATCCTTGTATCACAGGGGATGATTTAATCCCCTGTGCCACAACACTGGTCCCTAATCACCTTTGTGATAGTGAAAACATGCAGGCCTGGCGGTCATAGCAATGGAGCCCAATATGCAGGATACACTGTGGAGGCTCTGTTCCAGGGAAGAAAGTAAACAGTCCCTGCCCTGGACTCAGAATGCATTTGTGATCACTGAGGTTCTTCCTGCTGACCTGCCCAGCGGCCAGACTCAACACCTGGTATGAAGTCACTTACTTTGGTATCTGGATTCAGCTACTAGTCTGTTTGAATTTTTAGAACATAACCACTCTCCCCTGCCCAAGATGCTTATCCCATCAGCCAAACTCCTTCCCAAATCAAACCACCTTCACTTCCTCTCTCTGAGCCACAGATTTGCTCCTCTTTCATTTCAGACGGAGTTACAAAAACACATAGCAAACAGGGATGCTGAGAATAAATCATATCTGAGAAAACACCTAACATGCCTCCATGTTCAAATATGCTGAGGCTGTGGCACGTGGGGACACAGGTCTCCTCCGCAGGGTCTCCCTCTAGCATTGATGAGAGAAAGACAAAGACAGTGCAATGTCAAAGAGCCTCCGTGATGTCGAGAGCTGGACAGCAGCTATCCAAAGAAGAAGGGAGGAGAGGGTACAGCAATCTCAGCCACACAAGCTTCAGACTAAGGACCCAACAGGAAGCGCACATCTTACCTGCCCTCCACGCATCTTGATGCTTCGTATCACACGCTCTAAGAGGCTGACCTGTTGGATGAGCCGGAGACTGTTTTCCTGTAATTGCTTGTTTTCTTTATCCAGGAAGAGAACTCTTGAGAATGGCAGAACGCACAGTTATAACTAGAAACTCCTGTATCATTACTAAACATTCACATTATATCCCAACCCCTTTCCACTAGTTCTGGGTCTTAGACCACTGTCTGGATTTTAGAACTAAAGTTCAACAAGGATAATTCCTACTGCACTTCATGAGTAAGTAAAAAAGCCATTCAGCTTCTGGCTAACTGTGGTTATTAAGAATATGTGCAGGAGTATAAAAGGCACAATTCTTGAGCAATTTCAGGAAGGATATGATCCCATTTCTGGGTGGGATTGAGAGATTCCACATGCCTTCAGAGGGTGCGGCTCTACGGCATGTATCCATTTTGACCGCGTGCTGAGCTGGCTCTGAGTTAGCAGCAGCAGCCATTTATCCTCTACTTACTGTGTTCAGGCCCTGTGACATACCCACACAGCAAGCAAATGCAACTTCTCATGCATTAGCTCATCAAACCCCCACAACAACCCCATGAAATACATAGTATCATGGAGTTGACACTATCAGAAAATGACTCTGGATCGGGAAAATGAGAAGGGAAGGCCATAAACAAGCTGGGCCAACTTGTTTAGTAACATAAAATTAGACTGCCTTTTGGCCTTTTGGCTAAGATCAAGTGTAGAACATAAAATTAGAGATGCACAAAGTTGGGATGTTGCCAACTCAGACCCATCAGATTTCCATGGCCAAGTTCTTCACGGCTCTCTCCCTTCTAAGGCCATAGCTGGTGTGGGAGACTTCACAGTGGAATCATTTTCATCAAAGACCTATGTAATTCTGATTCTTCCTCTTACTGGCCATGTGGCCTTTAGCAAATTACAAATCTGAGGGCCCGGTTGTGTGGCCTAGCGGCTGGGGTCCTCGCCTTGAACGCACCGGGATCTCATATGGGCGCCAGTTCTGGTCCCGGCAGCTCCACTTCCCATCCAGCTCTCTGCTTGTGGCCTGGGAAAGCAGTCGAGGACGGCCCAAGGCTTTGGGACCTTGCACCTGCATGGGAGACCTGGAAGAGGTTCCAGGTTCCTGGCTTTGGATTGGCGCGCACCGGCCCGTTGCGGCTCACTTGGGGAGTAGACCATCGGCTGGAAGATCTTCCTCTCTGCCTCTCCTCCTCTCTATATATCTGACTTTGTAATAAAAATAAATCTTTTAAAAAATTACAAATCTGAGCCCCACAGGGGTGCTGCATAGAAGGGCACCTGCCAGTAGGTGTGTGGCCTGGATAGTAGGTTGGTTGGGTTGAACTAGGCTTCAATGCCCATCGACATGTGTGAGAGCTAAACAGGATGTGGGACAGACTTGACAAGCCTGTGGTGCATACTGGCAAGCATGGGAACCAGGGTAGGGGGCAGAACTGGTGGGGGTTTTGGGGAGTCGCCCCAACTAGGCTGCAACTCCAACCGGTTTGCGTGAGGACCGAGTATGAAGCAGGCAGGATCGAACTGGACTACAACACCTGCTGGTTCACGAGGAAGACAGGGCTGGAAACAGAACGAACCCAGCAATCCCAACGACCAGCATGTGCATAAGCTGATTGGTGTGATGGACGGTGTCAGACTCTGTACGAGCAAACTCACGCAAGAATCAGGCCTGGGATCATCTCAGACGAAGTTTCTTTGGAGATCCCTCCAACTGAACTGCTGATCTTAGAACCCCAACCATGAAGAGACTGTCAGCCAGTGGATTCTGAATAGGGTTCATTGTAATTGGAACTGAGAGATTGGCAGCAATCCAGAACTGATCAACTATCAAAACTGTATGAGCAGGACCCTCAGAGCGCGCCTCCCGTTGGGGATCTGGGATGGGTGGGAGGTTGGGTGGGGCTTTTCCCTTTGTTTTTTTCCCTCACCCCAGATACAGGGAAAAATGATATTGGTGTGGGAACAATGGTATTACCCACTTTCACCCTGTAGCCCTTGACCCTTTGTTCCCTAATCAACTAAGTAAGATTATTAAAAAATAATTAAAATAAATAAGTAAATAAATAAATCTGAGCCCCAAATTGCTCATCCATAAAGGAAGAAATATCCTGAAGAAGGTACATACTCTAAGGGAAGACATCTAAGCTCAATGCAGGCCATCAGAGTGTGTCCTTAAAGGGCAAACAGGAACATAACTAATGTGAAGGCAAGAATAACAAGTCATGGGCCCGGAGGCGTGGCCTAGCGGCTGGGGTCCTCGCCTTGAACGCCCCGGGATCCCATATGGGCGCCGGTTCTAATCCCGGCAGCTCCACTTCCCATCCAGCTCCCTGCTTGTGGCCTGGGAAAGCAGGTGAGGACGGCCCAAAGCTTTGGGACCCTGCACCCGCGTGGGAGACCCGGAAGAGGTTCCAGGTTCCCGGCTTCGGATCGGTGCGCACCGGCCCGTTGCGGCTCACTTGGGGAGTGAATCATCGGATGCAAGATCTTCCTCTCTGTCTCTCCTCCTCTGTGTATATCTGGCTGTAATAAAATGAATAAATCTTTAAAAAAAAAAAAAGAGTAACAAGTTATTTATGTTGGAGTCTGACTGTCAGAAGCCATGACAGAAGTCTTAGGCCAATGGTTATAGGATGTATCAAATGAGACAGAGATGATAAAATACCATTAAAGAGTCTCCAGGGCAGACCTCACAAAGCAATGGACGAGAGAGCTGCCACAGGCTTGGCCGACCTCCCCAACGGTAGAGCTCCAGGCTGAGCTACACTTCCCTGACCCACCCTTCTGCACCCTGGCTTCTTCATCCCTAAAACAAAGCTCAACAATAACACCTGCCTCTTGGAGACTGGTGATAGGATTAAATGAAAGAGAGAGAGAGAGAGAGAGAGAGAGACTCACACTAGTATACAGTAAATGGTCAAATAACCATTAAAATTGCTACTGTTGACATTATTATTAAGATCACTGTTTGCTCTAATCTTTTTCTCTAAGAACTGTGTTTCAAATAAACACATAAGTTAAAAGGTTTTGTGTTTATTTCACTTATTTACACTGTATTTGAAAGGCAGAGAGACACAGATACGGAGAGAGTGACACAGAGATACTCCATCCATTGGTTCACTCCCAGTATGCCCACAGTAGCCAAGACGGGGTCCGGCACAGGCCAACAGCCTCAAATATTATGAGTCTGAGTCTCCCAAGTGAGTGAAGGAAATCAAGCACTCGAACCATGATCAGCTGCCTCCCAGAGTTGGCATCAGCAGGAGGAGTCGGGACTGGAACCAGGCACTCCGATATGGCATATGACTGTCCCAACTGTGCCTGAACCACTCTGCCAAATGCCCCTGGCTACAAAAAAATCCAATGTAATTAAAGCAGCTGGCTGATAACCAAATTGTTTACTTATAATATTTTCATCAATTAAAAATTAATACATCGGGTCCGGCAGCGTGGCCTAGAGCTAACGTCCTCGCCTTGAATGCGCCGGGATCCCATATGGATGCTGGTTCTAATCCTGGCAGCCCCACTTCCCATCCAGCTCCCTGTTTGTGGCCTGGGAAAGCAGGCGAGGACGGCCCAAGGCTTTGGGACCCTGCACCCATGTGGGAGACCTGGAAGAGGTTCCTGGATCCTGGCTCCAGATCGGCACAACACCGGCCGTTGCGCTCACTTGGGGAGTGAATCATTGGGCGGAAGATCTTCCTCTCTATCTCTCCTCCTCTCTGTAGATCTGACTTCGTATTAAAAATAAATAAATCTTAAAAAAAAAATTAATACATCAAGGATGGGCATTTAGCCTTGAGGTTAAAATGTTGGTTAAGATGCTTATATCCTGGACCTGGTGCAGTAGCCTAGCTGCTGAAGTCTTTGCCTTGAATGTACTGGGATTCCATATGAGCACTGGTTCTAATGCCAGTGGCCCCGCTTCCCATCCTGCTCCCTGCTTGTGGTCTGGGAAAGCAGTCAAGGACGGCCCAAAGCCTTGGGACCCTGCACCTGCTTGGGAGACCTGGAAAAGGCTCTGGGCTCCTGGCTTCAGATTGGTGCAGCTCAAGCTGTTGCGGCCACTTAGGGAGTGAATCAACAAATGGAAGATCTTCTTCTCTACCTCTCCTCCTCTCTGTATATCTGACTTTCCAATAAAAAATAAAACAAATCTTTTTTTTTTTTTAAAGATGCTTATATCCCACATCAGGGTGACTGGGTTCTATCTGGCTCCCAACTACAGCCTCCTAGCAATGCGGAGACTGAGTCAACAATAACGGCTCAAGTAACTGGCTCGTGCTATCAACCTGGGAGACATGGTCCTTTCTGAACAGTTGACTGGCTTACTCACGCTATGCTTTTATGTTACAACCTCTGCCCTTGAGCCCCTCCCCATCCCAATCCGCTGACAATGGCAGAGAGGAACAGAAGTTACAGGACAAGGCACAAGACCAAAGCCCAGGCTTGGGGACTGTGTCTTTGGGGGAGAAACTTTCTCTCAGTGGCCTTCTCAGGTAGGACTGCCCCTACCTGCTCTGGATTGAAGTTATTATGCATTTGTTGCTGTGGATCACTTCTTCTTGTTCTGTGACCTGTTCCAGAAGCTTCCTTTTCTCCAGGAGCAGAGTATCATTCTGGGCCGTGACCTGCTCCTGCAGCGCCCTTTCCTAGGGATTAGAAAGTCATGGGATTACCACGGCGGGACAGTGAATCCCACAGGAGCATCAGTGCGTCTGAACTCCAGCAGCATATTCCACTTGGCTGTTTCTTGTCCTCCAGGCTCTTTCACCTGTTGGCTGACACTGCCAGTCATCCCAGCTAGGAGGTTCTTTTTAGTTTGGTTATTTTATGTCACACATTTTGTTGGGACACATAATTTTTGTGTGTGTGTGTGTGGTCACATTAAAATGTACCTGAGCACTTGGCTCCACTACGGTCCCAGTACCCTTTCCTGTATTCTTACTCCGTAGCTTCCACTCTGAACGGGGGGATCTGGCTATCTCACTTGGCACTCGGGCATCAAGCTCTCAAGCCGAAAATGGAAGCCAGGAGCTGACACTGTTCTCACAGCGATGCTGAAATGACTTCTAGCCTGAGAACTCACTTCCTTTTCAAAAAAAAAAGATTTCTTCCAAAGCAGTAACTGTGACCTATGATTAAAATGCTAAAGGAGTATATTTTGTGAAAAGCAAAGAATCAAACCACACCAAACTAACATTCCTATACTGAAGGAATGATGAGTTTAGAACTCAAAAGTGTAGAACTGCCAGGCTCACCTCAGTGATGAACTTGCCAACGGTCTGACACCTGCTGGAGCTGGGAGTGCGTGGGGCGGAGGCAGGGGAATGACGTCCGCTCGCAGCTGAGAGAGTTACAAGGGCAAGAGGGGGCGACTAGGTAGTTTTTTGTTTTGTTTTTTATTTTTCTTTTCTTCCTATTTATTTATTTATTTTTGTTTTCATTTTTTAAAACAGCACACTAACGAAGGTGTTGGACTGAAAGCAACCATTCCCAGGACGCTTTAATGTGTAATGATACTCTCATCTCCTGTTACTGAAGGGCCCTTAATTAATAAGAGATTGGTAAGGACTGAAATGTGAATCATTCCTTATCTCCATAACATTCTTTGCAGTGAAAAATGGCATTTATTAAAAGAGTTTGAAGGCAAAGATGTATAAAGAAATAGGAATGTGTGTGTGTGTATTTTAAACATTTATTTTGTGTGATAGATCAATGGCTAAATCCTTGCCTTGTACGTGCCAGGATGACATAGGGCAATGGTTCATGTCTCAGCTCCCTGCTAATGACCTTGGACAGCAGCAGAAGATGGTCCAGGTCCTTGGGCCAATACTCTTACGTGCAGTGGAAGAGGCTCCTGGCTCCCAGCTGCAGACCAGGCCAGCTCTGACTGTCGAGGCCATTTGGGAAGTGAACTAGCAGATAGAAAATATACCTGCCTCTCTCTTCAGGTAAAGTAAATTGATTTTTAAAAAATATTTATTTATTTTTATTGCAAAGTTAGATATACAGAGAGGAAGATCTTCCATCTGATGATTCACTCCCCAAGTGACTGCAATGGCTGGTGCTGTGCCAATCCGAAGCCAGCAGTCAGGAATTCTTCCAGGTCTCCCACGCGGGTGCAGGGTTCCAAGACATTGGACTGTCCTCGACTGCTTTCCCAGGCCACAGGCAGGGAGCGGGACGGGAAGTGGAGCTGCTGGGAATAGAACCAGTGCCCATATGGGATCCTGTCACTTTCAAGGTGAAGGCTTTAGCCACTAGGCCACGGCGCCGGGCCCATGACTTTTTGTTTTTTAAAAGATTTATTTATTTATTATTGGAAAGGCAGATTTACAAAGAGAAGGAGAAACAGATGGCAAGATCTCCTGTCCATGGTTCACTCCCTAAGAGGCCACAACGGCCAGAGCTGAGCCTATCCAAAGCCAGCAGCTAGAAGCTTCCTCCAGGTCTCCCACACGGGTATATGGTACAGGGTCCCATGACTTTAGGCCATCCTTTACTGCTTTCCCCGGCCATTAGCAGGGAGCTGGATGGGAAGTGGAGCAGCCAGGACTGAAACTGATATCCACATGGGATGTTGGTGTGCCATACCACCATGCCAGCCCCAGATCAATGATTTTCACTGTCATTTAAAACTTACAATGGGGCCCGGCGGCGTGGCCTAGTGGCTAAAGTCCTCGCCTTGAACACCCAGGATCTCATATGGGCACGGGCTCTAATCTCAGTGTCCCCACTTCCCATTCAGCTCCCTGCTTGTGGCCTGGGAAAGCAGTCGAGGACGGCCCAAGGCTTTGGGACCCTGCACCCGCGTGGGAGACCTGGAAAGAAGTTCCTGGTTCCCGGCTTCGGATCGGCACAGAACCGGCCATTGCATTCACTTGGGGAGTGAATCATTGGACGGAAGATCTTCCTCTCTGCCTCTCCTCCTCTCTGTATACCTGACTTTGTATTAAAAATAAATACATCTTATAAAAAAAACTTACACTAACCCTAATCAACTAAGTAAGATTATTAAAAACAAACAAACAAACAAACAAACAAACAAAAAACTTACACGGGAGTCGTAAGCATAGTGAGGGTTGCAGGACGCAAGGAGGAACTAAAGAGGACAGTTTGGAAGTCTTTGATGAGTGGTTATTTAAGTAAAGACATTGTAGTCAGTGTTGTGATGTACTGGGTTAAGCCACTGTCTGTGATGCCAGCATCCATATGAGCACTGGTTGAATCCTGGCTGCTTCACTTCTGATTCAGCTCCCTGATAATGCACCCGGGAAAACAGCAGAGGATGGCCAAAGTACCTGGGTCCCTGCCACCACATGGGAGACCTGGATCCTGGCTTTAGACTAACTCGTCCTGGCACTGCAATCATTTGGGGAGTGAACCAGTAGATGGAAAATCTGTTTCTACCCCCCTCTTCTCTTTCCAATCCTGCCTTTCAAATAAACAAACCAAATCTTTTTTAAAGATTTATTTATTTTATTACAAAGTCAGATATACAGAGAGGAGAGACAGAAAGGAAGATCTTTCGTCCGATGATTCACTCCCCAAGTGAGCTGCAACGGGCCGATGCGCGCCGATCTGAAGCCGGGAACCTGGAACCTCTTCCAGGTCTCCCACGCGGGTGCAGGGTCCCAATGCATTGGGCCGTCCTCGACTGCCTTCCCAGGCCACAAGCAGGGAGCGGGATGGGAAGTGGAGCTGCCGGGATTAGAACCGGCGCCCATATGGGATCCTGGGGCATTCAAGGCGAGGACTTTAGCCACTAGGCCACACCGCCGGGCCCAACAAACTAAATCTTTAAAAACAATACATTTAAGGGGTGGTGTGGTGGTACAGTGGATTAAAGCATCACTTGGCAGCACCTAGACTGTCGTGTGGTTTGAGTCTTGGCTACTGCTCTGCTTCTCATCCAGCATCCCACTAATGTGTCTGCTTCTCTGTCAGTCTGCCTTTCATATAAACTAATCTTTCCTTAAAATATATATATATATATATATATGGTACAAAGATAAGAAGTTAAACAAAGGCTGTGACAAGTCCCCAGGTAATTTTTAAAGTGAGAGGTTTTTCTTCAAATGATCAGGCACAGCATCATCACTGAGCTGTTAGGCCATTCATCTTCTTCCTCACCTTTTCCATCTGCTGTTGCAGTGTTCCGATTTCATTTTCAAGGTATTTAATTCTTTCTTCTCGGAGTTCTACCTTCTGAACCAGACGCTCCTTGACTTTTTGAAGCTTGAGTTTGTTGTGGTGATGTTTCCTGTTATAGTTCCTATAAAAGTAAATTTCAGTACAGGCACACCTGCATACAGTCGCAATGTATTTTATCCCCCAGTCCCCACCTTCTCTGGGTCACATCTTGCTAGTATATGGAACCTGGCACCAGAGAGGGATGCCCATGTTGAAGAATGAACAAGGGATAATCCCCTACATATGGATTTAAGCCTCTGGCTTACTTCAGTCTGAATTGATGCTTGTGATATGGCTTTAGCTCCTATGTTTTTTTTTAAAAAAACCTTTGGCTTCTGATCCCTGATACATTTTGAATCATGACCATTTGGGGAGTGAATCAGCAAATGACAGATCCTTAAAGGGTCCCAAAGCCTTAGAACCCTTGCACCCACATGGTAAACTCAAAAAAAGTTCTGGATAATGGTTTTCGATTGGCTCAGCTCCGGCTGCTGCAGTCATTTATTTATTTATTTTTGAGATTTATTTACTTTCATTTGAAAGGTAGATTAGATTTATGGAGAGAAACAGAGACAGAAAGATCTTCCATCCACTGGTTCACTCCTTAAATGGCCACAATGACTGGAGATGAACTGATCCAAAACCAGGAGCCAGGAGCTTCTTCCGAGTTGATGACGCAGGTGTAGGGTGCATGGTTCTAAGGCTTTGGATCATCTTCTGCTTTCCCATGCCATGAACAGGGAGCAGGATGTGAAGTGGAGCAGGCAGGACACAAAACGGTGTCCAAATGAGATCCTGGTGCTTGCGAGGTGAGGATTTAGCCACTGAGCCATCACAATGGGCCCCGTAGCAGCCATTTAGGGAATGAACCTGCAGATAGATCTCTTTCTCTCTGTCTTTCCTCTGTAATCTGCCTTTTCAATAAAAACAAATATAAAAAAAATAACATGCCAAACTGCAGAATCAGAAATGTTGGGAATCTGCATGTTAGCAATCCTTAGGGATTTCCCAGGAGGCTGGAGTCAAAAAGTCCCAGGCACATTTGGGAGGAGCGCCCCTCACTGTGGTTCACTGTAAGTGAACTACTGGTGGCAGGCTCTAAAGTACAAGTATTTGTAGCCTTGCTTCTCTCCTGCCCACAGACCCTAGATTTCAGCTGCATTGTCCAGAAAGAATCCTTGATCTCAAGGTAGGGTAGGAAAAACTAAAAAAAAAAAAAAACCATCAAGGCAGGGCAGGATGGTAGACATTAGCTTATTTGTGTGAGAGGGCCAGAAGGGCAAAATCAAGGGGAATGTTGTGCAGTCGAATGGGAGGAGAAATGTAGAAACAGACCCACACTTGAGTTTTGTGTTCCATATCCTTATGTGGTGGGTCCCAGCCGCTCCAGGGCACACCCTGGCTCAGGAGGTCGAGGATGTGCTGCTGTTGAGCTTACTCAGTATGACTGAAGGGACTGGCTCTCCTTAGAGGAGGCAACCTCTAAGCCCTTGGAGTATCCTACCTGATGACAATCCCTCGTGCACCTGTGGCCTCAGGCTACACGCCGTTTAGGTTATTCTAACAGTGGGGTTTATGATGAATGCATTTTTGTTCACTTAAATCCCTGGCCTGCTGGGGTAGGTAGGGGAAGCAGGAGTTGAGGACTAAATAGTTAAGGCCATGGGCCCCGTGGTGTGGCCTAGAGGCTAAAGTCCTCACCCTGAACGCTCCGGGATCCCCTATGGACACGGGTTCTAATCTCAGCATCTCCACTTTCCATCCAGCTCCCTGCTTGTGGCCTGGGAAAGCAGTCGAGGATGGCCCAATGCATTGGGACACTGCACCCACGTGGGAAACCTGGAGGAGGTTCCTGGCTCCTGGCTTCAGATCGGCGCAGCACTGGCCGTTGCGCTCACTTAAGGAGTGAATCATCGGACGGAAGATCTTCCTCTCTGTATCTCCTCCTCTCTGTATATCTGACTTTCCAATAAAAATAAATAAATCTTTAAAAAAAAAAACACAAAAAAGCAAACAAAAAAAAAAAATAGTTAAGACCATGACTGGCGAATTCCATGTTAATGTGACTCCTGATTCTACCTCCCCACCCCTCCCAACTGCCCCCTAAAAATCCCTGGACGCTGGGACCCAGATTGCTTCACTTCTAATCATCAGTGAGAGAGCACAGATCAAACTCAGCCAAGGCAAAGGGCGTGAGGCTGGGAATACGGCCCAGCTGGCGATCGACACCCATGTGGAGTCTGCGGGAAGGAGGTGGCTGAATGCTTGCTTCAGTGCTGTGTCTCTTAGATGCTGCTGCAAGTACTTAGCTGATAACTGCGAAGGTCATAGCCCTTCTGAGTTCTGTTAGTCATTCCAGGGAACCATAGCACCTGTCCGATGCCCCATAGATAAACTGCTTCTACAGAGAAGAATCCGGCCCCCGAGCCGATGATCTTCCCTTGCAGTGCCCTACTGCTACAAAACCAGCTGTGGATTTGGTACCATGTGGAGCCAGACAAGACAGGAGCAGCAAAGTGGGCTCTCCAAGTGCTCATTCTAGTCCACGTGGAATGGAAGAGCTACCCAAGAGAGTTCTAAGGCTTGTAGGTCAGGCCTTTCTTCAGTGTTTTTTTACAAGGCTCCTCCAGTTTTCAAAGTTGTCTCCCCTTTTTCCTGTTTGCTGGCTGTGCATAAAATAACAAATTTAGGTGTTTTTTTCCTGAGGAGACCCATTTAGCTGTTAGCCAGATACGAAGGTCAGAAATGGAGATTCCTGGAGGACAGAAGCAGGCTGCCAGGTGAGATGCAGCTTGGCAGTCGCAGACATTGGCTCCTGGCATTGTGAACGGCCAGTTTCTTCGCCTTATGTTATTACAGATGCCAACATAAAGTGAGTGGAAATGGGGTGCCTTAAGGGAAAATGGAAGGCATTGGCTTTCCCCTATTTCTTTCTCTTCTTCCTTTTTATTTTAATACATATTTTTAAAGATTTTATTTTATTTTGGGCCCAGCGCGATAGCGTAGTGGTTAAAGTCCTCGCCTTGCATGTCCAGGATCTCATATGGGCGCCGGTTCTAATCCCGGCAGCTCCACTTCCCAACCAGCTCCCTGCTTGTGGCCTGGGAAAGCAGTTGAGGATGGCCCAAAGCCTTGGGACCCTGCACCTGTGTGGGAGACCGGAGGAGGCTCCTGGTTTCAGATTGGCTCAGTTCCGGCCGTAGCGGCTCACTTGGGGAGTGAATCATTGGACAGAAGATCTTTGTCTCTGTCTCTCCTCCTCTCTGTATATCGGACTTTCCAATAAAAAATCAATAAATCTTACAAAAAAGGATTTTATTTTATTAGAAAGTCTGATATACAGAGAGGAGGGGAGACATAGAGGAAGATCTTGCGTCATTGATTTATTCTTCAAGTGGCTGCAACGGCTGGAACTGAGCTAATCCGAAGCCAGGAGCCTGGAACTTCCTCCAGGTCTCCCACGTGGGTGCAGGGTCCCAAGGCTTTGGGCCGTCCTTGACTGCTTTCCCAGGCCACAAGCAGGGAGCTGGATGGGAAGTGGGGCTTCTGGGACACGAACCAGCACCCATATGGGATCCTAGTGCTCAAAGTGAGGACTTCAGCTGCTAGGCAACCATGCTGGACTCTTCTTCCCCGCCCCCTTTTAAAAAAATTATTTGTTTATTTGAAAGTTATGGCTAGACAAAAAGACACAGAGGCACAGAGTGAGAGAGAGAGCAAGACAGTGAGGAAGGGAGAGAGATTCTCCATCTTTCGGATCACTGTCCAAATGGCCACAATGATGGAGCTGGGTGAGGCCAAAGGCAGGAACTGGGAGCTTCACCCAGGTCTTCCACATGGGTGCAGAGGCCCAAGTACTTGGGCTGTCCTCCTCTGCTTCACAGGTATATCTCAGCAGGGATCTGGATCGAAGTGGAGCAGTTGGCTTAACCTGCTCTGCTTCAATGCTGGCCCCTCTTTCTTTCTTCTTGGACAGAACGGGATACTGAGCTCTCTTCAGTTAGAGAGTGGGCGGGTGAGGACAACATGCTAAAGATGCTGGAGCAGCAAAACGCAAGCAGCTCGGCCTTTCAACACACTAAGTCGCCACACCAGTCTCGGATGGCTCTGCCTGCACTGTCAAGTAAGACATGTGGCACGAGGCACTTGTTTTGAAGCCATTCTTCTCCAGGGTCTCTGTTACAAGCCCTCAGCCTGCAGCTTAATTAATGGAGTTGGCTGCATTCTTCAAACCGCCATGGACCCATTCAGTTCTGCAGCCTACATAACGAAAGGCACATACTCTTCAAGACTGCCCGCCATCACCACTGTTGTGACTCGGATCTTTGTAAGGAGCTATTTGCAGCTCATGAATGTTGTCATTTTCCCTTTTACTAGGAATGCTTGGGGAAAGATTTCACTGGCTTTCAATGCCCTCCGGTCTAGAGCTTCCTAGCTGTAACATCTGGCAGCGCACAATTTGCTTGTCATTCTCTGGGTTGCTCAGCTGTTCACAGTGAAGCGCATGCACTTCTTGGAATGTCTGTCGCCTGTCCTGTACTAGGACACTAAAAACCAACTGTCTCCCTTCAGATGCCAAGCAGCTGCCATGGACTCTTGTTGTGCTATTCGGATTACTAAAAAATAAATGTATTCTTCAAGGAAAGAAGATAAATTATAGAAAAAAATCTGGAGAATATTCAACTCCTAATATGATCAGTATTCTATTGCTGTATTTCTAGTCTTTAAAAAAATTTTTAATTTATTTTTGTTTATTTGAAAGGCATACACAGATGCACATGACGGACAAGCCAGCCGCTCCTCTAGGCCAGTGGAAGATGCTGAGTGACTCGTCAGCATGGACAGCAGATTAGGTTAGACAGTTCTCATGGCCAAGCTTTGCAGCATGTTCCTGGATCTGCAGATGCACTAATGTGGATTTTTGTCAACCAATAGACCTTGGAAAGATTTTCTCAACCCTGGAGCAACAAAAGCCATAACGTCTCAGAACTGTCAAAACCACTCCAGTAGTACTCTTGGAACACACTTCCCCAAATCGTGGTCTCCAAACTGTCATCAAATGACTGCCCATCCCTGGGTGCTGATGTAGTTTGATAGCAAGGAGTTGTCCCCACCCATCCTCTCCTGTGGACAAGGAAGAAGAAAAAGAAAACAAAAACAAAAACCAGACATATCTGTCCCACTCACCTTCCCTGAACCTGGCCCTCCCCACCCTAATCAAAGGCCCGCTGGGTGTGCACCCCTCTCCACTAATGGAAACAATATTATGAAGAAAAATTTAAAAAATGTTAAAAAGCCACACAGCTATTTTCTGACAGAACCAGGCTCCCTCTCTTAACCACAGGGCTATACTTGAGATGAGAAGGAGCTGGGCCCAGTGTGGAAGCTTAGTGGCTAAAAGTCCTCCTTGCATTAAGCATACAAAGATCCCATATGAGTGCTGGTTCTAATCCCGGTGGCCCCATTTCCCATCCAGTTCCCTGCTTGTGGCCTGGGAAAGCAGTGGAGGATGGCCCAAAGCCTTGGGACCTTGCACCCACGTGGGAGACCTGGAGGAAGTTCCTGGCTCCTGGCTTCAGATTAGCGCAGCACTGGCCGTTGCGGTCACTTGGGGAGTGAATCATCTCTCCTCTCTGTATATCTGACTTTGCAATAAAAATAAATAAATCTTTGCAGTAAAAATAAATAAATCTTAAAAAAAGATTTATTCATTTTTATTGGAAAATCAGGTATACAGAGAGGATGATCTTCCATCCGATGATTCACTCCCCAAAGGATCACAACGGCCAGAGCTGAGCTAATCCGAAGCCAGGAGCCAGGAACTTTTTTCTACTGCTTTCCCAGGCCACCAGCAGGGAAGTGGAGCTGCCGGGACTAGAACCGGCACCCATATGGGATCCCGGTGAGTTCAAGGCGAGGACTTTAGCCTCTAGGCGATAGTGCTGGCCCTAAAAATGAATAAATCTTAAAAAAAAAAAAAAAAAAGGAAAGAGAGAGTGGAAGGAGCTTGTTGGCAAAATGAGGCAGAGAATGGTAGAAAGAATGGAAGTTCAGGAACATACGTTCTACTGAGTATTAGGGACCATGGGTGGAAAGATGAGTAAGGCCATGGCCAGTCCCTGGACGGGCCTCTAGCCAGTCTGGTGAGGAAGACAGCAAATGAAACACATTATTTCAAAGCACCGCAGCAAATTCTGCAGACACAGAAGCATGTACGAAGCACCGCAGGGACATGAGGACTGCACCCAGCCCACGCTGGAGTTGGCAAAAAAGGCTGCTTAGAGCAGGTCACCCAGTCTGAGAATCTTGAGTGGAAAGGGGGAGAACACACTACAGGCTGAGAAGCGTGTGGGAAGGGGAAGGGAGCCTGCTGGTAAGTGAGTGGGCTCATGTAGGGACAGGCGAGTGAGCCACCAGGGCTCAGGACAGACATGGGAATTCCCTTCTCCCTCCCAAATGGGAGAAGAAACCTGGTTCCTGGTCTCCCTTGGAGAAGTCCTAAGATTAAAACTTCTGCAAACAGAAAGAAAATTAAGTCAGCCCTCCTCAAGAGTTACATCTGGGAGTATTCTTTGACTCAGCAAAAATGACTCCCCCTGGTTTTCCTCCAGGGGAAACTTGTTTTTTGTTTACCTCACATGGACATCCACCTGCTTCAGAAATTGCCCATATTCTTCACAAAGAGCTTCCTTTTCTTGTTGTAACCCAGATAGCTTTTCTGACAATTCCTGATTGTTCTTCATATGCTAGAAAACATTTTTTAAATGTTTGATTAAAAAATTATTAGAAAAAAACCAGAAAAAACCCACAAAAACAAATAAAACAAAACAAAAATAATTGAAAAATAAATTTACTTATTTGAAAGGCAGGATAGGGCCAGCATTGTGGTGTAGCTAGTCAAGCTGCCACCTGCTGTGTTGGCAAACCTTATGGGCACTGGTTCCTGTTCCAGCTGCTCCATTCTCATCCAGCTCCCTCGTAATGGCCTGGGAAAGCAGTCGAGGACGGCCCAAAGCTTTGGGACCCTGCACCCGCATGGGAGACCTGGAAGAGGTTCCTGGTTCCCGGCATCGGATCGGCGCGCATCGGCCCGTTGTGGCTCACTTGGAGAGTGAATCATCGGACGGAAGATCTTCCTCTCTGTCTCTCCTCCTCTCTGTATATCTGACTTTGTAATAAAAATAAATCTTTAAAAAAAAAAAAAGATGTATGTATTCTGAAAGAGTGACAAACAGGAAGATTTTCCATCTACTGATTCATTCTCCATATAGTTTATAACTGCCAAGGAGTAGGAGCCAGGAGTTTCCTCCAGGTCTCTCATGTGGGTGGCAGGGCCCCAATTCCTTAGGCCATCTTTTGCTGCTTTTCCCAGGCCACAAGCAGGGAGCTGGATGGGAGGTGGAGCTGCCGGGATTAGAACCGGCGCCCATATGGGATCCCGGGGCGTTCAAGGCGAGGACTTTAGCCGCTAGGCCACGCCGCCAGGCCCAGAATACATACATCTTAATAAATAAAAACAGAGTGCAGAGAGAGATAGAGGAAGAGACAGAGAGATAGAGATTTTCCATCTACATGGCCGCAATAGCAGGTCCGGGTCAGGCCAAAGCCAGGAATCCCATCAGGGTCTCCCACATGTGTGGCAGGAACCTGAGTCCTTGAGCCATCACCTGTTGCTCCCCTCCCAGATACATTAGCAGAAAGCTGGATTGGAAAGGGAGCAGCTGGGACTCAAACTGGCCCTCTGGAATGGCATGAAAGTGTCTCAAGTGGCTTCAAAACATTCTCTACAAACTGAAAGCAATCTCAGGCCTAGCACGGTAATCTAGTGGCCAAAGTCCTTGTGTTGAATGCACCAGGAACCCATATGGGTGCCAGTTCTAATCCCGGAGGCCCTGCTTCCCATCCAGCTCCCTGTCTGTGGCTTGGGGATGCAGTAGAGGATAGCCTAAAGCCTTGGGACCCTGCACCCACATGAGAAAACCAGAGGAAGCCTCCCACATAGGTGCAGGGTCCCAAAGACTTGGGCCGTCCTTGACTGTTTTCCCAGGCTACAAGCAGGGAGCTGGATGGGAAGCGGGGCCACTGGGATTAGAACCAGCGTGCATATGGGATCCCAACGCGTTCAAGACGAGGACCCCAGCCATGAAGCTATTGCGCAGGGCCAAACACTGACCTTCTAAGCTGAGGAGTGAGTGCTGTTGAGTAAGAAATGTTCAAGAGCCTAGAGTTGCCTCTTGAAATTCTGGAATAAATATACTCTACATTTGTTCCTTCAACACATTTATCCAGCGCTCAAATCAGATTATCTTTATCACTTCCATGTCTTGTCAATCAGGCACAAAGCTATTAAATGAACATCAATGTGCAGATTTCTGAGTGGACGCAATTTTTCAACTCTTTGGGTAAATATGAAGGGAGCATGACTCCTGGAATACATGGTAATAGTACATTTAGTTCTTTAAAAACTATCAAGCTGTCTTCCAAAGTGACTGTCCCATTTTGAAGACCCATCAGCAATGACTGACAGTTCTTATGGATCCACAGTCTTGCCAGCATTTGGCAGTGTCAGTATTTTGGACTTCTGTCATTCTAACAGTCATGTGGAGGGATCTCACTGTTGTTTTACACTGTAATTCTCGGATGACAAACTGTGGAAATCCTCCTCTAGGTTTAGTGGATATATCCACTAATATACATATATATAACAAATGGATGCTGTTGAATTTCAGCAAGTCTTTTGTATGTGTTTGCCATAGTCTGAATGATGGGTGTTCCAAATTCATGACACAGGGTAATTGCTGTTGAAAGATGGTTAGTTCATGGCTGTAGAGTCCTCATGGATAGGAGTAGCAATTTTATTAAAGAGCTTGAGGTTGAAGGGAGTGTTCCCGGGGTCTTCCATCCTGGCCATAAAGAAGTAGACCTTCTCCTCTCCAGAAGATGCAGAGATCTTGGAAGCAGAAAGTCCTCCTGCGTCCAGCATGGTGGCCTAGAGGCTAAAGTCCTTGCCTTGAACACACCAGGATTCCATATGGGCACTGGTTAGTGTTCTGGGAGCACTGCTTCCCATCCAATTCTCTGCTTGTGGCCTGGGAAAGCAGCCAAGGATAGTCCAAAGCCTTGGAGCCCTGCACCTGCGTGGAAGACCTGGAACAGGCTCCAGGCTTCTGGTTTTGGATAAGCTTAGCTCTGGCTGTTGCGGCCATTTAGGGAGTGAACCATTGGAGGGAGGATCTTCCTCTCTGTCTCTTCTCCTCTCTGTATATATGACTTTCCAATAAAAATAAAGAAATCTTTTTAAAGCGTTTGGAAGAATTGAGGCCAATATTGTGATATAGTGGGTGAATGGGAAGTAGAGAGATACTGCGAGCACTTTCCCAGGCCACAAGCTGGATGGGAAGTGGCGCTGCCGGGATTAGAACCAGTGCCTACATGGGATCCCGGTGCGTGCAGGGCGAGGACCTTAACCACTACACTGTTGTGCCAGGCCCACCTTCCTTCCTTCCCTCCTTCCTTCCTCCCTCCCTCTCTCCCCTTCTTCTTTCTTTCTTCCTTTCTCTTTCCTTTCTTTCTTTTTCTTTCTTTCTTTCTTTCTTTCTTTCTTTCTTTCTTTCTTTCTTTCTTTCTTTCTCTTCCTTTCTTTCTTTCTCTCTCTCTTTCTTTCTTTCTTTTTTTCTTTCTTTCTTTTTCTATGCAGATCCCAGTTTCTACTCTATACCATTTCCATTAGCTCTAAAGACCTTTAACATTTCCTGCTGCTAACAAATTCCCTCCTTTTCTGTTTGTCTGAGTTAAGTTTTTATTTCACCTTCACTTTTTTCTTGTTTTAAATGAACTTGTATATATATATATAGCCATAATGAAGTCTTTAGTTGAGATAATTTATATATATATAAATATTTAAATATATATATACACACACACTGTCACACACACACACATATATATACACTCACACATACATATTTTTTTTTAAAGATTTTATTATTATTGGAAAGCCGGATATACAGAGAGGAGGAGAGACAGAGAGGAAGATCTTCCATCCGATGATTCACTCCCCAAGTGAACCGCAATGGGCCAGTGCACGCCAATCCAATGCCAGGAACCAGGAACCTCTTCCTCCAGGTCTCCCACGCGGGTGCAGGGTCCCAAAGCTTTGGGCTGTCCTCGACTGCTTTCCCAGGCCACAAGCAGGGAGCTGGATGGGAAGTGGAGCGGCTGGGATTAGAACCGGTGCCCATATGGGATCCCGGGGCATTCAAGGCAAGGACTTTAGCCGCTAGGCCACCTCGCCGGGCCCACACACACATATTTTTAAGGCTTCATTTATTTCAATTTATTTGAAAGTCAGAGGTATAAACAGGGAGAGACAGAGAGAGGGAGAGATCTTCCACCTCCATTGGTTCACTACCTAAATAGCCGCAATGGCCACAGCTGGGCCAGTCTGAAGCCACACAAGAGGAGCCTTTTCTGGGTCTCCCACATGGTTGCAGGAGCCCAAAGCTTTGAGCCGCCCTCCGTTGTCCTTAGGCCACTAGCAGGGAGCTGGATAGGAAGTAGAGCAGCCAGGACTTGAACCAGTGTCCATAAGGGATGCAGATGCTGTAGGCAGAGAGTTAACTGGTTCTGGCTAGTAGCTTTGCTACAACAGACTTGGGAGGAATTTTAGAAGCAGCCCTGAGGGAGGGTGTTGGTGACTGATGACATACTTCCTTTGGTTCTTTTCCAGTCTTCTTGTCCCACAGCAGTTTAAGAAAATCACACACACTGATACTGTAAGGAGTTACAAGGGCTAATAGCTAGTAGAGTCACATTCCTGTTGTAATGGGAAAAGGTACAAAAGGTACTTCAAAATTGTACAGAATGCTTGCTTCTGCTCAGAAGGTACTTCTAAACAAGACAAAAGTGTCTTCCCACCCTTCTGAGTTTATCAGTCACACCCACCCGTTGGCTTTTTGTTTTATCCTGAGCAAGCTAGACAGGCTTACAGTTGTGATCTTCTGATGAGGTTTGTTTTATCCTGAGCAAGCTAGACAGGCTTACAGTTGTGATCTTCTGATGAGGTTTGTTCCCATCCTCTTGTTGATTGTCAGCTGTTGTTCTCACCTGAATTGTGCTTTAAAGACACATTTTCTCTTGCAACTTTATTTTTATTTATTTATTTAGTTATGTTAGAAAGGCAGATTTGCCTTTTTCACTTCCCAAGTAGCCGCAATGGCCACAGCCCAGCCAATCTGGAGCCATCTTTTGCTGGGTCTTCCATGTGGGTGAAGGGTCCCAAGGCTTTGGGCCATCCTCTACCGCTTTCTCAAGGCCCCACAAGTAGGCAGCTGGATGGGAAGTGGAGCATCCGGGACATGAACTGGCACCCATATGGGATCCCGGAACTTGAACGGAAAGATTAGTTAACTGAACCATCATGTCAGGCCCCCAAAATTCTTCTTTTATGTGAGACAAGAACTGAGGCTGCTATCATCTTTGGTGTTGAATTTCCATGCAACAGCATCATAAGTGAAGTATGGAAGGTGGTATCGAGTATGGAGAGGGGAAAACAGCTTTGGGATTTTTTTTTTCTCCTTTTTCTCTCTGGCACCAGCTGGCAGGTGAAGGGCAGAGGAAGAGACATTTGCCGAGGCTTCAGGGGCAGTGTCTGCAAACCCCCCCACTTCATTGCAGGAGATGGCCTTCCTGTGACTTCTGAACCTCAGGGTTCTCTGAAGGCAGTTCTTGCTGGCTCCTGGCCATTTGATCGTTTGGTAGGCATCTTGTTCCCTGTGTTATATCCCTTCTTGCCTGTGTTTGGGCTCAGGACGTATGATCCCAGACAGGAGCCCAGGAGACCAGATATGCTACGTTAGTTAGTTGTTCTGAGTTAGTTAGTTGTTCTGAGAAGAAGCAGGCATAGGAACAGATAGCTTGCTTTTTTTTTTTTTTAAGTTATATCTTACAACTTTATTTATATATTATTTTCCCCAAGTCACTATTTTTCCTAATCAAGAAGTAGAAATTATAGTTCTTATTTTTTTATCAACTGCATTTCTCCATATGTAATATGTTTATCACTTAGGAAACATGAAAAATAGGTTAGTTATTTTCTATAAAGCCATAATGAAGTCTTTAGCTGAGATCATTAAATGAAAGTAAATAAAGGTAGGGCTAAGATAACCACTAATGTAAGATAACTTTCAAATGTATAATGCTTATCATTTAAGAATGCAAATATAAAGTGAAGGGCATTGGTTTCCTTATGCATCAGCCTAATTTTCAAAATAAAACTATATACATGATTGAAACAGTCTCTGGCTACGGATTCACATGTGAATTATAGAAGTCCACCTAGAAGCTTTTGTACCAAAAGAAAACAAACAAGAAGAAAATGAAGAAAGTGAATGTGTCACACTAGAGTACTGAATTCAAAGACAACGTTTGCAGTTCATTTGATGTGCAAAGAGTAGGAATGATGTCAGCAGTCTTGATCCATCAGCAAGTAACTAGGATTTGCAATGGGAAATGTGTAATTATTCTTTTCACATCACCTAAGGCACAGCAAGTGGCCCTGTTGTTAGGTGTTCCTCAGGATTCATTCCTCACTTGCATGTACAGTGTCTGTATCCATACATGTCCCTAGGCAGCAATTCATCATCCCCAAGTCCCCAGAGCTCATCGGTGGATGGCCGGGGGAGCAAAGATTGTGCTGGCTGCTTAAAAAATACTGGGGATGGGCTGCGACCTCCGATCATCGACCAAGATTGGCCGATGAAGTGGAGTTGCATGCACAACCTGCGGAGCAAAGATGGTGCCGCTGCTTAAGAAGCAACTGGGGGTGTGCTAGGAACAGGTAGCTTTCATAAAAGAAATTTATCCTTTAAGGAAATTTTCATTAGTGAAAGTATTAGTACCGCCAGGGAAAGGGCTGCTCCAGCCAGACAACTTGTACGACCAGAGAGACTTCTGTCAGTTCCACAGGACAGCCTAACTCTGCCTTTCCTCCCCTGCTCAGGCTGCCACAGTCCATGGTGAGCCCCAAGCCCCTCCCTCTAGCTATAGCCTGGGGCAAAGCTATCCGTGATGCTGTATGTAAGCTTCAAGCCTCTGACCTGTCTTCTCTGGAGCAGCTTCTTTCCGGACTGAAGCTCTGGCTAAACCTAAAGGGTGAAGGGCTGGGCACTTGCTAAGAATTCGCTGCCACTCAGGCCTGTGGGAACAGGGAGTCTTTGAGGCGTGTCTGTTTCCTGTCTTACCTCTTCAGATTTTCTTTTCTCGTTTTCCAGTTGTTTGAGGAGGGTTTCTTGCTGCTGAATTTTGGATTGTTGCTGGTAACTGGTCATTTCCAGGTGGTTCTCTTTGTCCTGTAAGGTCTTCACTTGCCTTTGGAGCTCACTGACATTCTGATCTAGGAGTTTCCTGAGGGCAGTAAATGCACATTATTAAGTCACACTGTAAATACTAAATTCTTGCAAATGAAGTTCAGAATTCACATTTTATGCTTCCATAGGAAACGTTTTTACTTAATTAGATAGGGTATGTGCACGTTTTTACTTAATTAGATCTGGGTCTCCCAAGGGTTAACTCCACAGCTTACTTGTTTCTCTAGGGGTAACAGGATGGGCAATCTTGGCCTGATACATTTAGCCCCTGGCTTGACTGCAAGCTTCCTCTTCCCTGCTTCCCCTTTTTTAAGATGCCCCCAGGGGAGCTTAGCAGTTGCTTGAGCATTGGGAAAATACTGGGAGGAACTAGGCAGACTATAAAAGAGGCAGGCCAACTTCGAATAAATGGCATTCTCTTTACAAGAATGACCCACTGAGTGTTGTCTTTTTTGTAACCCTAGTCCCTCCTCTGGGCTCAGGGTGCACAGTGATGCGGGTGTCCCCGACACGTATGTGTCCACAGCATAAAGAGAAGAAATGGGGAACCTCCTTTGTATCAGAAACCTTTCTTTCTTAGTTCTCTCTCTCACTTATTCAAGTGGTCCTACAAGGAAGAAATAATTATCCAGGGTAGCAGATATGTGGTATAGCAAATTAAGCTACTGTCTGTGACACTGGCATCCAATGTAAGATCTGATTTCAATCCCAACTGCTCTGCTTCCAATCGTGCTTCCTGCCACTAAGCCTGGGAAAGCACTGGAGGATAGCCAAAGTCCTTGGGTCCCTGTTATCCAAGTGGGAGACCTGGATGGATGATCTCTCTCTCTCTCTGTTACATTGACTTTCAAATAAATCTTTAAAAGTAAATAAAAAGAAGTAAAAATGGAAGCAGCAATGCATGGATATATTTAACTCATATACCATACAGAGTTTGAACTATAGAGCACAAAGAAAGATTTTCCATCTGTTGATTCACTCCTCAGATGGCTGCAATGGCCAGTGCTGGATTAGGCTGAAGCCAGGAGTTTCTTCTTCGTCTTTTTTCGCGGATGACAAAGGTCGAAGCACTTGGGCCAACTTCTGTTTTTCCCAGATCATTAGCAGAGAGATGGATTAGAAGTAGTGAAGCTGGAACAGGAACCAGTAACCATATGGGATGTTGGGATATCAGGTGGTATATGTACCTGTTACGCCACAACACTGGCCAAGTGGAGCCTTCTTTAATTAATTAATTGACTTATCTATTTATATTGGAAAGTCATATATACAGAGGAGAGAGACAGAGAGGAAGATTTTCTGTCCAATGATTCACTCCCAAAGTGACTGCAATGACCGAAGCTGAGTCAATCCAAAACCAGGAGTCAGGAGCTTCTCATGGGTACAAGGTCCCAAGGCTTTGTGCCGTCCTTGACTGCTTTCCCAGGCCACAAGCAGGGAGCTAAATGGGAAGCGGGGCCGCTGGGATTAGAACTGGTGCCCATATGGGATCCCTGTGCATTCAAGGTGAGGATTTTAGCCGTTAGGTTTTTGTGCCAGGCTCTAGGGGGAGCCTTCTTCAGCATCCTGGCTCCACAGGTGCCTTCTATGTGCCACCACCAAAGTGTTCTTCAAAATAACACTCGTCACACTGTGCGGCAGTTCCCAGTCTAAGCACACAGATATTCAATGCAGCATTATTTATACTGGCTTAGCGGCTAAAGTCCTTGCCTTCAATGAGCTGGAATCCCATATGGGCGCCAGTTCTAATCCTGGCAGCCCCACTTCCCATCCAGCTCCCTGCTTGTGACGTGGGAAAGTAGTCGAGGACAGCCCAAAGCCTTGGGACCCTGCACCCACTTGAGAGACCTGGTGGAAGTTCCTGGCTCCCGACATCGGATTGGCGTGCACCGGCCCGTTGCGGCTCACTTGAGGAGTGAATAATCAGATGGAAGATCTTCCTCTCTGTCTCTCCTGCTTTCTGTATATCTGACTTTGCAATAAAAATAAATCGTAAAAAAACCCAACACACATTACAAGGTCCACTCTTGTAGCCTAGTGGCTAAAATCCTCGCCTTGCATGTGCCAGGATCCCATATGGGCACAGGGATCCCAAGTGGGCGCTGATTCTAATCCCAGCAGCCCTGCTTCCCTTCTAGCTCCCTGCTTGTGGTTTGGAAAAGCAGCTGAGGATGGCTCAAAGCCTTGGGACTCTGCACATGTGTGTGGGAGACCTGGAAGAAGCTCCTGGCTCCTGGCTTTGGATCGGCTTATCTTTGGCCATTGCAGTCACTTGGGGAGTCTCTCTTTCTCTCTGTATATGTGACTTTCCAAAAATAAACCTTAAAAATATTACATAAATTATATCTGAGCAATAGAATTTCATATAACTGCTTAAAACGATATCATATTATAAAACTAAAAATCAAAAACAATTTGATGGGAAAATTACAAATGTTTGGAAATAAACACACTTCAAATCATGTATGAATCAGATATAAAGTTCCATGATAATTAGACATATTTTGAACTAAATGAAAATGAAAATACAGCTTATAGCATTTGTGGGATACAGTAAAAAGTGGGAACCTTGACGTATTAGATGCATATATTATAAAGAAGAAATATTTCAAATTAATCCTCCTAGCTCCTATCTTAGGTAACTAGAAAAAAAAAAGAGCATAAACTTCCATAATTGCTTAAGACCAAACTCCTATAGGGAATCTCTTATTAAATACATGCCTGGGGGCCTGACATTGTTGCATGGCAGGTTAAACTGCTGCCTGTGATATAGCACATCCCACATGGACATGCTAGTTTGAGTCCAGCTGCTCTGTTTGCGGTCCAGCTCTCTCCTAATGTGCCTGTGCAGGAAGCATAATATGGCCCAAGTATCTGAGCCCCTGGCAACTACGTGGGAGATTAGGATGGAATTTCTGGCCTCTGGCCTTGGGCTCGCCTGGCCGTTGTAGCCATGTGGGGAATGAACCAGCAGACGGAAGAGCTTTTGCTTCTGTCTCTCTCTGTGTCTCAGTCATTTGACCTTTCAAATAAATGAAATACGTCTTACACATATAAAATTATAAAAGTACATATGCATAGACATTAGGTTGGGCAGAGCAAGATGCTGGCCTGAGGCAGAGTGAGAGTGAGTGGAGGATGGATAATCAGGGCCTTATCTCCTCAGGAATGAATGGAGTGTTCTACAAGAACCACTCAGGCCTTGTGTCAGTCCACTGGGAGGAACACCCTGAGCTACAGACCACTTGCTCCAGGTCACACACATGTACAAACTGAGGAGCTGCTGCCTTCTTCCATCCTCCTGCCTAAGATGTATGAATGTCCAGTCCTGTATACCTTGGACGGCCATCTCCGCCAAAGAGCAGCCAGTAAAACAACTGCCTAAGCTAAAAAAGTTTCTTTTTCCCTCCTCTCAGTCATCCCTGAACCTAACTATATGTAACATAGATATGCACATACTTCTTACTGGTTCTAGATCTCTCACTGAATCTTGACTATTACAAGTGCTTACATGCCAGGATATATAAAATGCCTTTGTAATAGCAAGAAACTGGGGAAAATGTAAATGTAAAGTACAGGATTTATTAACTAGATGGGGGGCAGGCCTTTGGGCCAGAAGTTAGAGCGCTGGGTGGGAAGCCTGCGTCCCATATGGGAATGTCTGAGTTCAGTAGTTGGCTATAGCCCTAATTTCAGCTTCTCACCAATACAAATCCTTAGAGCAGGCTGGGGACTCTAGTGGTTGAGATGGAAGACTTGGACTGAATTTCCGGCTCTGTTACCGGCCCAGCCCTGGCTGTCTTAAGCATGCGCGGAGTGACTCAGCAGATGCGAGTTCTGTCTTTCTAATAAACAAGTAAAAATTTAAAAACAGCAAATTGTGATAAACTATTAAAATAACATCACAGAAGTAGAAATTTAATACCAGATAAACAGATCATAACAGTTCATAAGTTTGTGGGTCACAAAGTACATGAGGACATTTGCATCTTTTTGCAGTGGTTAAAACTACATCTTTCTCAAAATATGTGGATGATTCTGAGTGTTATATAAATAAGCATCAGTTATTAAAGTTCAGAGCATTCAAAAGAATACTTTGAATAAGAATTGTGATGACAATCACTTTAGAAAAACTGAACATCTCTCAACTGGCAGTAATCTGTTGATGAGTAAGATGGCGGAGTACTAAAACAAAATACCTGGGGGCCAAATGTGGTAGCCTAGAGGCTAAAGTCCTCGCCTTGAATGCGCCAGGATCCCATATGGGCACCAGTTCTAATCTCGGCAGTCCCACTTCCTATCCAGCTCCCTGCTTGTGGCCTGGGAAGGCAGTCTAGGATGGCCCAAAGCCTTGGGACCCTACACCCATGAGGGAGACCCGGAAGAGGTTCCTGGTTCCGACTTCGGATCGGCGCAACACCGGCCATTGCACTCACTTGGGGAGTGAATCATCGGACAGAAGATCTTCCTCTCTGTCTCTCCTCCTCTCTGTATATCTGACTTTCCAATAAATATAAATAAATCTTTATTTTTTTTTTTAAAAAGCAAAATACCAACTTCACTGTAACCTCAATGTATGCCAATCATGACAAGGAGTTAGAAAAGCGAATCTCAGTCTATCTTATTTCATAGGCCATCTAGACATTCAAGAAAGCTTACTCGGTGTCTCTGAACAAGAAATAAGGTTCCTTGAAGAATCCCATGATCCAGTGCCACAGGCAAACAGGAAAACAGAAGAGCGTGAGGTCAGTGCTATATATACGCAGTTGTGTGGCTGAGCTGACCTCAGTGGAACAGAGGGGACACAAACATGATGTTGGTAAACGGACACCACCGATGAGCTCATCATGTCCTACCCAGGACAGGCCGGCTGGCCACTGCTCCCCTTACCTCTTGTGTTGCTCTTCCTGATACTGCTGCTTCACTTTAGCTTCATTTTCTATTGCTTCTTTGATCTTTTCCTCAAGTTGTTTCTTCCTCAATATACAAGTGTCCGTGAGACAGACTTTCTGGGCATATTCTAGCTTTTGCTGCAGTTCCAAAATCTTGAATGAAAAATGTTTCAAAACAGATTGTTAACAAGAGTAGGACCTTTGTTTGTTTTTCGAATTAGAGAAATAGAAAACAAAGAGCGAACACGGCAGGACTAACATATAAATCTGATCATAAGGCTGTGGTTAGGGCCCGCTGCAATGGCTCAGTGGCTAAATCCTCAGTGGCTAAGCCTGGGAAAGCAGTAAAGAATTTCCCAAAGACTTGGGACCCTGCATCTATGTCTAAGACCCTGCACCCATGTCGAAGACCTAGAAGAAGCTCCTGGCTGCTAGGTTTGGATTGGTTCAGCTCTGGTTGTTGTAGCCATCTGGGGAGTGAACCAGCAGATGGAAGACCTTTCTCTGTCTCTTTCTCTGCAAATGTGCCTTTCCAATATAAATAAATAAATAAATTTTAAAAAAAGATTTATTTATTATTTTTATTGCAAAGTCAGATATTCACAGAGGAAGATCTTCTATCCGATGATTCACTCCCCAAGTGACCGCAATGACTGATGCTGTGCCAATCTGAAGCCAGGAGCATGGAACTTGCTCCAGGTCTCCCACGCGGATGCAGGGTCCCAAGGCTTTGGGCCGTCCTCAGCTGCTTTCCCAGGCCACAAGCAGGGAGCTGGATGGGAAGTAGAGCAGCTGGGATTAGAATCGGCGCCCATATGGGATCCCGGGGCTTTCAAGGCGAGGACTTTAGCCGCTAGGCCACGCTGCCGGGCCCAATGAATAAATCTTAAAAAAAAAAAAAAAAAGAAGTGCCGAACTAAGAACTATGGGTCTTTAAAATTTTCTTAGGAACCCAGCATGATTGCTTAGCGGCTAAAGTCCTTGCCGTCAACGTGCCCTGGATCCCATATGGGCGCCGGTTCTAATCCCGGCTGCTCCACTTCCCATCCAGCTCCCTGCTTGTGGCCTGGGAAGGCAATCGAGGACGGCCCAGTGCATTGGGACACTGCACCCGCGTGGGAGTTCCCGGCTTCGGATCGACGTGCACCGGCCCATTGCGGCTCACTTGGGGAGTGAATCATCGGACGGAAGATCTTCCTCTCTGTCTCTCCTCCTCTGTGTATATCTGGCTGTAATAAAATGAATAAATCTTTAAAAAAAAAAAAAGAAAGTGTTCCTCTGCAGTCATGACCACTCTCGGAAGCTGCTCGCCTTTTTCTGTCTTTCGAAGAGGTATCCGTCTAAAGGCTTCAGTTGGTTCACAGGGGCAGGCCGACTCGACTCATCATTTGTGCGATCCTGGGCATGAACCTCTCCCCTGCATAGGAGTCAGCATTGGAGGCAGCACATGTACTGTGTGCCAGGACACACCCTCATCTCCGGTCCCTGAGAATGGAGATCCTGTTGCCAGTTTCTTGGTAATGCCAAGGGCCATCAGTGGACATCCTCCTCATCCTCAGGGTCCTGTTTCCAGGCTCCTGGCCTAGCACAGTTGAATTAGGTCCATGCCCTGCTTACCCTAGATCAACGCAGTGTTGTTCAGCAGCTGTATGCTGCCCAGGATCCATCACACTAAAGAACAATTTTCATGTGGGCAATTTCAGTATGTAAAGCCAGATTTATTTATTTATTTTTAAAGATTTATTTATCTTTATTACAAAGTCAGATATACAGAGAGGAGGAAAGAAGGAGAAGAAGATCTTCTGTCCGATGATTCACTCCCCAAGTGACCGCAAAGGCTGGTGCTGTGCTGATCCGGAGCCAGGAACTTCCTCCAGGTCTCCATTGGGCCATCCTTGACTGCTTTCCCAGGCCACAAGCAGGGTGCTGGATGGGAAGTGGAGCTGCCAGGATTAGAACCGGCGCCCATATGGGACCCGGCGTGTTCAAGGTGAGGACTTTAGCCGCTAGGCCACATCACCGGGCCCACAAAGCCAGATTTATTTAAGAGTGAGAGAGGTCTCCTGCCATAGCAACAGGAAGGGGCTCCAAGGAAGGAAAGACCTGAGAAAGTGGTGGAACTGGTGGCTTTTATGCACCATCTCAGGGAGGGGGACTCCTTCACAATGGGTAGCAATGTCCAGCACCTTGTTCAGAACAGAATGGACATCAGAAGGGTGGGACTGGTGGTTTCCCCCTCCCATTCTCATAAGCTGATAAATCAGGAGCCATTTCTTTGACAGTAACTCAGATATGGGATTAGCACGGGCTATGTCTCCTTGGTTTTGTCATGACAACAACGATTGGAGCTGATATTCTAACTTTGTTCCTTTGCTCTCAAGGAGATTAAGGGACAAAGCTAAAAAGAACATGCCTTAAGCAGGGTAAAAAATGGGGAGAAGCAAGATCTATCTGCCTATCCATATAATTTTATTTATTTATTTATTTATTTAAAGATGTATTTATTTTTACTGCAAAGTCAGATATACAGAGAGGAGGAGAGACAGAGAGGAAGATCTTCTGTCCGATGATTCACTCCCCAAGTGACTTCAACAGCTGGTGCTGTGCCAATCTGAAGCCAGGAGCCTGGAGCTCTTCCAGGTCTCCCATGCTGGTGCAGGGTCCCAAGGCTTTGGGCCATCCTCGACTACTTTCTCAGGCCACAAGCAGGGAGCTGGATGGAAAGTGGAGCAGCTGGGGTATGAACCAGGACCCATATGGGATCCTGATGCATGCAAGGTGAGGACTTTAGCCACTAGGCTATCACACTAATATAATATAATATAATATAATATAATATAATATATATTATATTATATTATATTATATTATATTATAATATATTATTATATTATATAATATATAATATATATTATTATAATATATATTATTATATATATTATATTATAATATATAATATATATATTATATTATATATATATTATATTTTTGACAGTCTTTACATAGTTAATTGCGGTCAAAAGGTTCAAGGGCTATAGGGAAGTGGGCAAGACTATTATTTCTATATTGTTTCCTTCATGTATCTGAGGTAAAGGGGGATATTGAGGGAGAAGCCCCACCCAGTTTCCCACCCACCCCAAGTTTCAGATGTGGGGCACGCTCTGAGATACTTGCTTAAGTGGTTTTGATAGTTCACCAGTTATGAATCGCTGCCAGTCTCGCCACTCCAAGCACGAGATTTTATATTTTTTAAAAAGTAACTTCAAAAATTAAACAAAAAAAAAAAAAGAGGGAGTTCGACCTTGGCAGCTCAGGTGGCAGCAGCCGTCTGCAGTGGTGGCGACCCGCTTGAGGAGAGTACTTGAACCAAGTCGGACCCAATGCCCCAGACTTAGCCCATGGGCACTGTCACCACACGGTGAGAGTCCTAGGCTTTGAGCAGCCAGTGCGTTTATTTGGCACCAGGATCTGCCTGCTGGCTGCCTGGCAGCGAGCTCTAAGGTTTATAGGCTATGTAATTGCTGCCTAGGGACATCCAGGGACAAAGCTAGTGTGAATGTAGGATAGGGATGAATTCTGTGAGATTCCTAGCGATGGTGTCACAGAATTTTCTTGCAAGCATGGGGACTGAGAGCTGAGGGTTTGGAGGAGAGAGTCCATAAGTTCTATTTGGTCTGGACTGATTCATCAAGTCACATGGGAATCCTGAGAAGGGCTGTTAGCATACAGAATCACTGACTGCCACACACCAGTCCACACAAACGCTATGGCTGGGGGCTTGCCTGGCAGGGCTAGGTACCAGTACCTGACCGAGTGGTGGAATGGGGGATGGGTCACACTTTGTAGGGTCAAGACACTAACCAACACGCGAGAGAACCAGACGCAGGGGTAGATTCTCTGGGGGAAGTGTGGGTCCAACCCTGTGGAAATATAAGCCCCGCTGGTTAGTTCACGAGTTGGGGTGGTGATGGGCTGAGCTAGGTGTGAACATGGAACCTGCCATCACTTACAGGTAAAGGAACCGACAACAATCTGGGCAGGTCAAGGCAGTAGCACCTGAATGTGCATCCTAAAACAGGATGTGGGGTGGGCCAAGCTGCAACTGGAAGAGGGTGGACCGGGCAGGGCCAAGCAAACCTTAACTCACAAGGAAGAACAGAAACCAGGATGGATTACAGGTCATGTTGAGCTAGGCTCTTCCACCAACTGGTCTGCATGAGCCAGGGACACTAGGCCACAGTACCTAAGCAAAGGCTTAGACAGGTGAGGGGCTATGCCAAGCTGGGTCAGAGTAGCCACTGGCATGCGTACTATGGTTGGGAACAGGCCGGATTGGGGAGCTAAGAAGACATTTTAACTGGGCTGGGGTTCCCACTGGTGAGTGCGGGGGCAGGAGTGGGGGCTGCATTCTGATCTGGACATGGCTGCAGTCTCCCTTGGCACCAAGTGTGGACTGGGACTGGATGGACCAGGCCAGGCTAGATTTCAGCACCATCTGGTGCTCTGGCGTAGATGTGGGAAGGACTAGGCTAGTTCTCTGCCCCTACTGAGTCATGAGTGAGCCATGTCTGGGTAGGGACGAGCCTTGGCTGGGCTGAAACATCCAACAGTAAGAACCAGAATGGGTTGGAGGCCAGTCAGGAAAGGCCACTGTTCCTGCTAGGACAGGAGGTGGACTAAGTAGGGCTGGACCACTGGTATGCGTGAGATCTTGCATTGGGAGCGGTTCTGATGGAGGAGCCTGGGCAACTCCTCTGGCAGGACATAGTCCCTGCAGGTGATCTCTACGATAGGGAATAGCCCAGATCATGCCAGGGAAAGTTACCCTCCAGCATACACTTGGCATAGGTCGGGGGCAGACCAGGCTGAACCAGTTCACATCACCTGCTGGCGAATCCAAGCACCAGAACAGAATGTGGGTCGGGCCAGGTTAGGTTGCCACACATACCAGTGCACATTATGGCTGGGACTGGATGCGTCAGCTGGAATTGGGGGTGGGCCGGGCAGTGCCAGGCTATAACACCCACTGGCAAATGCCAAGTTGAGTTGGGCCGTACCAGACTGGGCAACAGTGCGCAACCAGCACATGTGAGAACCAGGGAGGCAGGGGGCAAAGCCAGTAGGGGGAATGAGGAGGCTCCCCTGCTGGACAGCCACTCCCACTGGAGAGGGTGAGCTGGGATGGGGGCAGACCAAACCAGGCAGGGCTACAACACCTGTGCGCCTCATGTGGACTAGATCAGGAAAAAGCCAGGCTGGGCTGATTGTTCCTACTGGTGTGAGCATAAATTAGAGTGGGTGAGGGTTGGTTAGGCTTTGCTGCACCATCAGCTGGCAGAGGCTAGCACTGGGGGATAATTCTGTCAAGTTAAACCACCTGGAGAGTGCATAATCCGGGAGTGGGAGTGGCCTGGGAGGGAAATAGTCGGTGCCTCCCTCTTGGGTTACCACTCCCACTGGAGAGCATGAAAACCAGGACTGGCGCAGCGGTGGCTGGACAGAACAGCACCTGCCAGTATGTGTGTGGGCTGGATAGTAGAGCAGGTTGGGTTGAACTAGGCTTCAATGTCCACTGACATGTACAAGAGCTAAATGGCATGTGGGACAGACTGAAGAAGTCTGCGGTACATAGTGGCAAGCATGGGAACCGGGGTACGGGGCAGGCCTGGTGGGGGTTATGGCGAGTCGCCCCAACTAGGCTGCAGCTCCCACTGGTTTGCGTGAGGGCCAAGTAGAAAGTGGGCAGGATCGGGCTGGACTGCAACACCCAATGGTTTGCGTGGAAGACAGGGTTGGAAACAGAACTGACCCAGCAATTGTAACCGCCAGCATATGCATAAATGACTGGGGCGACGGACTGTGCTGGACCCTGTACTGGGAAACACACAGAAGAATCAGGTCTGGAATCACCTCAGATGAAGTTTCTTTGGAGAATCCCTCCAACTGAACTGCTGATCTCAGAACCCCAAACATGAAGAGACTATGTCAGCCAGTGGATTCTGAAGAGAGTTCATCGTATTTGGAGTGGCGAGGTTGACAGCAATTCAGAACTGCTGAATTATCAAAAACTGCATGAGCAGGACCCTCAGAGCATGGCCCACGTGGGGTGGGTGGGAGGCTGGGTGGGGTTTTTCCCTTTATCTCTTCCCTTATCCCAGATACAGGGGAAAAATAATAATATTAATGTGGGAACAATGGTCATACCCACTTTCCTGTAGCCCTTGACCCTTTGTGCTCTAATCAACTCTGTAAAAATTACCAAAATAAAAGAATTTAAGAAAATTAAAAAACAACAAAACCAAGTAACTTCATCAGGAATGAGAGACCTTAACTACCTGTCAGTCCATCTGATTCGTCACAGTAGTACACTGTAGGGAGGACCTGCCTGGGCCCAGCATCAGGTGCCTGGCCTGCCACTCCACGCCTGTGCTTTGCTGCACCAAGGTGCATTCTGTCTAGGACCCTAAAGACCGCCAGCCTGTTTGCTTCCAGACCTGCACTTTGGCACATGCGGGCATGCCTAGTATCCGGAGGCCCTGACCTGTCCACTTCTAGCTGATACTTTGGCATGCCACGGATGCAGTCTTCCTGGAACCCATGGGTAATGCGGGATTTTGAAACACAAGCGAATCATGGGGCTGCTTCCAGGACTCAGTTGGCTATCCTTCCCGTGGTTACGGAATCCCATACGGACGCTATCCTGGCTGCTCCACTTCTAATTTAACTTCCTGCTGAGGCCAGGGAAAGCAGCAGAATATGCCTCAAGTTTTTGGGTCCCTGCAACCTAACGAGAGACCCAGATGCTCCTGGCTCCTGGCTTTGGATCGGCTCAGCCCTGGTGTTTGTAGCCATTTTGGGAGGGAGCCAGCAGAAGAAAAGATTTCTTCCATCTCTCTGTAACTCTGCCCCTCAAAGCAAAAATTAGGAAAAAAAAAAAAAAGTGAACCAGGTGATGGGAGAGCTCTCTCAGTTTGTCTCCCTGTTTATCTGTGTCTTTCAAATAAAGAAAGATTGTAAAAAGTGACTGGTTGGTTCATACTGCTGCTTTCCAATGGAAATCATACTTTTTGGTGACTTTAAAAAATTCAATACTACATTGCATCTGTTATAGTGAATTCATTTTCACTGCTGTGATTGGGTAAGTAACACTACCGACTAACCCTCACGGCACCCTCTGCTCCTCTCTCCTGTCTTCCGCCAGACACAAGGAAAACAGAAAGCAAGACAGGAAGGAGAGCGGTTGTCTTTTCTACGTTGACTCTTCGCACCCTGACTGGTGGCCCTCACAGGCATGCGTCCTTCTCAACTATGTAAACAGCATCAAAATAAAATAAAAATAAATCTGCATAAAAATTAGCATAATAAAAGTTATGGCAGAAGATGTGTGGGTTGTTTTTAGTTAACGTTATTGTAAAAGGTGAGAAGAGCCAATAGGTAGTCAAGGTCACTTCTCTGCTGAAATGAGAAGCTAGGGGGCAGTTTCTTTAAAAGTGTACAAGTTGGGCAGCTGTGGTGGCTTAAGAGGATAATCCTCTGTCTTCTAGTGCTGGCATCCCCACATGGGTGCTGGTTTCTGCCCTGGCTGCTTCAATTCTGAACGAGCTCTCTGCTTATGGACTGGGAAAGCAGTGGAGGACGGCAAACGTCCTTGGGACCCTACACTTGCCTGGGAGACCCCGAACAAGCTCTTGGCTTTTGGATTTGGATTGGTTCAGTTCCTGCTATTGCAGGCATTTGAGGAATGAACCAGCAGATGGAAGACCTTCACTCTGTTTCTACTCTCTGTAGATTTATCTTTCAAATAAAAATAAACAAATCTTCTATAAAAATATGCTTACCAGGCCCAGCGCGGTAGCCTTGTGGCTAAAATCCTCGCTTTGCATACCCCAGGATCCCATATGGTTGCCAGTTCTAATCCCGGTAGCCCAGCTTCCAATCCAGCTCCCTTTGTGGCCTGCAAAGCAGTCAAGGACAGCCCAAAGCTTTGGTATTCTGCACCCGCGTGGGAGACCTGAAAGAAGCTCCTGGCTTCTTGCGTCAGACTGGCTCAGCTCTGCCCGTTGCTGACACTTGGGGAGTGAATCAACTGATGGAAGATCTTCTCTTTCTTTCTCTCTGTATATCTGACTTTCCAATAAAAATAAATCAATCTTCAAGAAAAATATGCTTACCACTGCCCAGAAGCTGCTTTTAGCGAGACAGATGTGCCATGCCACCCCTCTGAGTTTCTGGTTTTATCATAAGACTGGAAAGCTGTTACCATTCACACCATTCTGGTGGCTTTTGTTTTATCCTGACCAAACTAGACAGGATTACAATTCTGGCCTTCTGATGATGGGCTCTGTCCCCACCTTTCTGTTGATTGTTAGGTATTATTCTGTTAGGTATTATTCTGTTAGGTATTATTGTTAGGTATTATTCTGCTCACCTGCATTGTGCTTAAAAGACAAACACTTTCTCAGGCCTTTCTTGAAAATACCTTCCTGATGTTACAGTTGGAGGCTTCTATCTTCAATATCTCATGCCTTTCGCCTTGCTCACTGAAACGGTCTATATGAAAATTCCTCATTCACATGGGACAAGAACTGAAGTTGCTTTCATCTTTTTTGTGTGAAATTCCATGCAACACTATTATTAATAGTAACTGCAAATCTTGGGTCCTGTGACATAGCTAGCTAACTTTTTAAAAAAGATTTTATTTATTTTTATTGGAAAGGTGGATATGCAGAGAGAAGGAGAGACAGAGAGGATGATCTTCCATCTGATGGTTCACTCCCCAAGTGACTGCAATGACTGGAGCTGATCCAATCCAAAGCCAGGAGTCAGGAACTTCTTCCGGGTCTCCCAAGCGGGTACAGGGTCCCAAGGTCTTGGGTAGTCCTCGACTGCTTTCCCAGGCCACAAGCAGGGAGCTGGATGGGAAGTGGGGACACTGAGATTAGAACCAGTGCTCACATGGGATCCCGGCGCGTTCAAGGCAAGGACCATAACCACTATACTATCATGCAGGGCCCAATCTTTCTTTTCTTTGTAAAGATGTATTTATTTTTATTGGAAAGACAGACATACAAGGAGAGAAAGAGAGCCAGAAAGATCTTGCATCTGACCTCTGGTTCACTCCCCAAGTGGCTGTTTGGAGCTAACCCAATCCAAAGGCAGGAGCAAAAAGGCTTTTCCTGGTCTCCCAGGCGGGCACAGGGTCCCAAGGCTTTGGGCCATCCTCAACTGCTCTGCCAGGTCACAAGCAGGGAGCTGCAAAAGAAGTGGATCAGCCAAGGCATGAACCTATAACCATAAGGAATCCCAGGCATGCAAGACAAGGATTTTAGCCATAAGGATACCATGCTGGGTCCAGTAAGCTAATCTTTCACCAGTAGCACTGGCATCCCATGTGGGTACTGATTTGTGTCCTGGCTGCTTCATTTCTGATCCAGCTCCCCATTTGTGGCCTGGAGAGGCAGCAGAGGATGGTTCATGTCATTGGGCCCTTGTACCTACCTAGGAGACCTGGAAGAAGCTACTGGTTCCTGACTTTGGATCGGCTCAGCTCTGGCCATTGCAGCCATTTGGGTAGTAAATCAATGGATGGAAGAGTCTTCTGTCTCTCTTTTCTCTATTATTCTTTCAAATAAAAAGAATTAAATGTTTTCTAGAAGACATGACTATAATCCTGTGTCCTGATATATATGTGTATCATAAGTCTTTTTAGTATTTCTTCCTAGTAGAAGTGTGGTGTTGTATGATATACTGTTACCTGACCATAAAATGCCAAATTGCTTTTTTTAAAAAAGATTTATTTTACTTTCATTGGAAAGTCAGATACACAGAGAGGAACAGAGACAGAGAGGAAGATCTTGCATCCAATGATTCATTCTCCAAGCAGCTGCAACAGCTGGAGCTGCGCCTATCTGAAGCCAAGAGCCAGGAGTCTCTTCTGGGTCTCCCACGTGGGTGCAGGGTCCCAAGTCTTTGGGCCGTCCTCGACTGCTTTCCCAGGCCACAAGCAGGGAGCTGGATGGGAAGTGGTGCAGCTGGGATTAGAACTGGTGCCCATATGGTATCCTGGTATGTACAAGGCGAGGACTTTAGCCACTAGTCTACCACGCTAGGCCCCCAAATTGCTTTCTAAAACATTTATACAAATTTATTGTTTCATATATTTATTGATTTATTTTAATTTAGAAAGGCAGAGCTAGAACACAGAGAGAATGAGAGACAGAGAATCTTGCATGTGCTGGTTCATTCCCCAAATGGCCACAATGGCCAGAGCTGGATCTGTTTAAAGTCAGGAAGCAGGAGCATACTCAGGTGCAATGGCCTATGCAGGTGCAATGGCCCAAGCACTTGCACCATCTTGCGCTGTTCTCAAAGGTGCATTAGCATGGAGCTGGATTGGAAATAAAGCAGCAGGGACCTGCATTGGCATTGACAGGGGATGCCAGCACCAGAGGAAAGGTACTGGTACTGGTCCTATCCTGTCTGCATTTAGAAAATGTAATCAATCTTCATCAGGCACACCAATTACTTTTTCATTTTTTGTAAAAACCAAATTACGTATAAATATACATGAAAGACAAAGTGAGAGAAGGAAAGACAGATCTTGCCTTCACTGGTTCACTCCACAAATGGCCAGGTCCGAGCCAGGCCAAAGCCAGGAGCCAGGGACACCATCCTGGTCTCCAGCATGAGGTGTAAGCTCGTGGATCATCTCCTGCTGTCTCCCCAGATGCATTGGTGGGAATCTGGATTGGAAGCAGAGCTCCAGCCAGGGTTTCTGACACAGGCTGTGTTCGTCTCAAGTGGCATCTTAACCTTGGCACCGGACAACCACTCCAGATTTTTTTTAGTTTAATTCAGATTGTTACTGTCCATTTTATTAATTATTTGCTTTATGTATCATTTGATGCAATTATTTGAGTTTTTAAAAAAGACTTATTTATTTTTATTGGAAAGGTGGATATACAGAGAGGAGGAGAGACAGAGGGGAAGATTTTCCGTCCGATGATTTACTCCCCAAGTGACTGCAACAGCTAGTGCTGTGCTGATCCGAAGTCAGGGGCTAGGAAGTTCCTCTGGGTCTCCCACGCGGCTGCCCGGTCCCACAGCTTTGGGCTGTCTTCCACTGCTTTCCCAGGCCACAAGCAGGGAGCTGGATGGGAAATGGAGCTGCCGGGATTAGAATCGGCGCCCATATGGGATCCAGGTGCATTCAGGGTGAGGACTTTAGCTGCTAGGCCATCATCCTGGGCCCCTCACCTACTTCTTAATCCTTAGAAAATCAGGACTTCAGTACTGGTACCCAGTCCCCTCTATACCAAGTGTGAAGTTGCTTACCTTTTCCTCGGCACTGGCAACTTTTGCCTTCTCCTGAGCCAGCCTTTCCTGTAGCGTGCTTTGAGCTTTTATGCTTTGAGCCTGTTTGAGTCCTTCCAGCTCCAGTTCCTTGATCTTCTGCTGACACTGCTTCCACTCGGCCGTGAGGGAGGAGTACATCCGCGTGCCGTCCAGTAACTTCTGTTGGGCCTGCTGTAGTTCAATTTTCATCTACAGGTGGAGAATCAATATGACTGATAACAACAGGGATGGGATGGATGGGATTATGAGCCAGAAGGAGCGGCTTTCAAAGGTGAGCACACAGCCAAAGCTGAGCACTGCCAGAGCCCCACGTACCATGTGTACTGAGTACCTTCCTGGACCAGCCACGCACCTGTCAGGTTGGTCCCAGTTCATCTAGTCAGTCGGAGGTGGATCAAAGGGTTTTCCTAAGGTTTCTACACATGTGGGGTTGAAGTATTTTCACCTTTTCTTGTATTCACTCCAAGGTGGATTTATTTCTTTTAAAAGATTTACTTACTTATTTGAAAAAGCAGAGGAAGAGGAGAAAGAGTGAGAGAGATCTTCCATTCCCTGGCTTTTTCCCTAACTGCCCCTTATGGCCATGACTAGGTCAGGTCAAAGAAAGGTACCTGGAATTCAATCCAGGTCTCCCAAATGGGTGGCAGAGATCCCAGTACCCCAGTCCTCACCTGTTGGCTCCCAGGGTGTGCACTAGTGGGAAGTGGATCAGAAGTGAGCTGGGACTGGATCCCCGGTTGTCCCAAGCAGCGACTTGACTAATGCTGAAGCAACCAATGTCTGTCCTAAGGACTGTGTTTTTATTTATATATATCTATCTATATATATATATTTATATTTATATATATCTATATATATATATATATTTAAAGATTTTATTATTATTGGAAAGCCCGACATACAGAGAGGAGGAGAGACAGAGAGAAAGATCCTCCATCCGATGTTTCACTCCCCAAGCGAGCCGCAAACGGGCTGGTGCGTGCCGATCCGATGCCGGGAACCAGGAACCTCTTCCGGGTCTCCCACGCGGGTGCAGGGTCCCAATGCCTTGGGCCGTCCTCGACTGCTTTCCCAGGCCACAAGCAGGGAGCTGGATGGGAAGTGGAGCATCCGGGATTAGAACCGGCGCCCATATGGGATCCAGGGCACATTCAAGGCGAGGACTTTAGCCGCTAGGCCATGCCGCCGGGCCCTTTATATATATATTTTAAAGATTTATTTACTTAATTATTTGAGTTGCAGAGAGAAGGAGAGAGAGAAAAAGTGAGCGAGCAAGAGAGATAGAGACATCTCACGTTAGCTTCCACCCCCTGGTTCACTCCCCCAGATGGTTTCAAGCCAGTGCTGGGCCAAGTTGAAGCAAGGAGCTTCATCTGGGTCTCCCATGTGCGTGGCAAGGGTCACCCTGGCTACCTGAGCCATGCTCTGTTACTTTCCCAGGCCATTAACAGAGAGCTGAATCAGAAGTAGCACAGCCAGAACACAAACCAACACCTATACGGGATGCTGGCATTACAGGTAGTGGCTAAACCCTCTTTGCCATACTACAAGCCAAAGGATGCATTTCTCATATTCTAGACTAGAGTAGGTGGTTAATCAGTACTCCATGGACAAGTAAGTGAATGAAATCAGAACCCGGTGAATGTGTGTATTAGTCAGGGAAATCTCACATATTGAAACGTCAAAAGAAAATCTATTTTTTCATGGAAAGCAGTGTTTTCCAATTTCAAGCCTTTTCAACCAAGTTAATGGGAATTATGACTGTAATATTGTTCACCTTTGGTTTCTATGGATTAGCCAGAATAAATCAAATGAATCTAAAAGTTATTGATGTTCAAACTCTTTGAGTATCAATTTCTTCATCTGTAACATGGGGATAATTGTTGCTTAACGTGACAGGTTATCTATGAGACTAGTAAGTGAAACGAAGCAGTCAGAACATAAACAATGGAGACAGGTGCATAGGAAACACCCAGTAAAGGTTAGATGGTGATGGGGTGGACATTTGGCACAGTGAGTAAGTCACTGCTTGGAGTGTCCACCTGAATGCCTGGTTCTGTTTCCAGTTACTCTACTTCTGACTCAGCTTCATGCTAATGTGATCTTGAGAGGCAGTACTGATGGCTGGAGTCCTTGGGTCCCTGAGACTTGGGTGGTGTTGTGGGCCTATTGGGTGCTTTGGCCTATTGGGTGCATTTGGGAAATGAACTGGTGATGGAAGATGGCTCTTCTTCTTTCTGCCGTTCAAATATGTTGTATCTATTGGTTCACTCTTCCATCTGTTGGTTCACTCCCAAAATAGCTGTAATGACCAGGACTGGGCCAGGCTGAAGCCAGGATTCAGGAATACATTTCTAGTGATACTAATTTAGGGAAATGCAAGATAGCATATGTAACTAACAAGAAAGTAAAAATAATCATCACTACATTAAAAAAAAAGAAAAAACCAAGTAGGGCCATTTTGATGCAGCCAGTTAATCTGCCACTTGCAGCATCAGCATGCCACATGGGCACAGTCATTCCACTTCTGATCCAGGGTCTGCTGATGTGCCTAGCAAAGCAGCAGATATACGGCTCAAATGCATGGGCTCCTGTCAACGTGGGAGTTCCAGGTGGAGTTCTGGCGTGCTGGCTTTGGTCTGACCCAGCTCTGGCCGTTGTGGTCCATTTGTAGGAATAATCTGACATGTGGAAGGTATCTCTGTTACTCAGCTTTTCAAATAAGTAAAAATAAATCTTAAAAAAAAGTTTCTGGGTCTGGCCCTGTGGCATAGTAGGTAAAGCAGACATCTATGATGCCGGCATCCCACATGGGCACCAGTTGAGTCCTGCTTGCTTCATTGTCTAACGGGCTGGAAAAGCAGCAGACGATGACCCATGCGCTTCAGCATACTAATGGACTGAATATTACTCTCAAATAATTTCATGAAATGCATCATGCATTTATCATAAAACATTGAGCAAACTAACACAGTGATGAAATTTCCTTAATGTGGTTTTTAGAAAGTCTAAAAAGCTTACCAAAACATACTAAGAATGTGAGGACTCTCCCTTTGAGATTGGGGATGAGAAACTGATCCTACTCAGCATTGTGAGGTTACTAGCCAGTATGCAGACCAAAAAGAAAAGAATGAAAAGGATCATTTTCGCAAGCGAAAAAAAAAAATCACCTTTTATTCTTCAGATAATATGCTTACTTGCCTGGATTTCCTAAAATCATACATATTAGTGATAAGAAAGTATAGCAAAAATTTTTATTATAAAAAGATGAAGTACATTTTCATATATCGGAAAAAGTTAAGACAATGAGATTTTTACCGCGTTACTAACACAGAAAATACTGATGCTTAGGACTATGTCCAAAAAAAGTATGTGAGAATTTTGAGAGAAACTAAAGACCTAAATATAGCTACACTTCACAAATTAGAAGGTTCAATATTTTAAAAGATTAAAGCATTTCCAATTCAGTACACATTGATCTACAGATTCAGTGTAATTTCAACTGAAATCTGTCTAGATGGTGTGAGTACATGCATGTGTCTGTAAATTCATGAGGGTATGTGTGCATAGCTTAACAAACCGATTATAAAATTTACACAGAACTTTAAAGGCCAAGAATGACCCAGATATCCTGGAATAAGAACAATGTGAAAACGTTGGCTCTTTGTAATACTAATATTGATCTAGAGCTGCCGTCACTGAGATAGTGTGGTACTGGCACAGGGAAAGGCAGGCTGAACAATGGGGCCGGATGGAGAGTTACAGCCCTCCCCCACCCCGCCCACTAATCTTTTTATGATCCAGGTAACAACATAAACCAATCTGCTTCCCAGAAAATTGAATATCATACAGAAAAAAACAGTATACAGCAAAATAAACTCCAATAAATTTAAGATTTGGAGTTGAAACATGAAGCTTTTAGAAGACAATGTAGGAGAATCTGCTTATGGCAAAGATTTTTAAAATCAGACCTCTGAAAACACTAACTATAAAGGAATGCAGATGCGGAGGGCTCACCTAGTGGTTAATATGCCTGCCTCGCATCAGAGTTCCTGGGCTTGATACCAGGCTCTTGATCCTGACTCCAGCTTTCTGCTACTGCAAGCCCTGGAAGAGGCAGCAGTGAGGTGTCAAGTAACTGGTGTGGTTTATGCCATCTACAAAGGAAACCTGGCTGCGTCTGGAACTCCACTGGGGTCTTTCCCATGGGTGACCCATCACCTGTTTCATCATAGAGTGTGCAGTAGCAGGAGGCTGGAATCAGAGGTGAAGTTGGGACTGGGTCCTAGGCACTCCAATATGGGACAGCAACATCCTCAACAGTGACTGAACCCGTGTGCCAAGTGCTTGCTCCTGGGTGGATCATTTTGAACATTTTTTTTTGTGGTGCATAAAATGCAGATGAATCTGTGTATGGCGGGTCTACATACATTATTTTTATGTATTAATCTAAATGGGGGCATTGAGATAAAAAAAAAGAAAAAAAATACCTTCTCATCCACTCCTATACTCTCTATTTACCTGTAATGTTCTTATCTAGGGCCAAAACTGGGAGCCAGGAACTCGATTCAGTCTCCCATGAGGACGGCAGGAATCTTACTGAGTCTGCTGCCTCCCAGGGTCTGCACTGGCACGGGCAGGAGCTGGAGCCAGCATAGAACACAGGCACTCCAAAGTGAGACCGACTGGCATCTTACTGGCTAAACACCCACCCCCTACACATGTGATAGGAAAATGAGCATGTTTGGGGATGTCCCCTTAACTTTTGAATGTGCTTGTGATAGGAAAAATAACTTTTTCCCTCCAAGGAATATTATCTTGGTGTAGTTGACACTTGATAGGACCAATCATAATATATATATTTGTTAGGGATCGATGATAAACAATTAGGGCAGGACACTCTATCATTTTGCTTTAGTTCATGGAAATTTAGTAAACGCTAAAAATTCTAGATAATGATTTCAAAAGGTTGTATCGTTTATTTCCAGGTTTATGTGTTTATTTGAGAGATGTGCGGAGGGAGAGGGAGCAAAGGAGTGCTCTCATCTGCTGAGCCGCTCCCAGAGTCTGAGAGAGCTGCGGCTAGACTTAGCACTAAGCTAGGCAGCAGGAATTCCATCTGGATCTCCCATGTGAGTAGCAGGTACCCAACTATGTGAGCTTTCCCTGGGTCTGCACTGGCAGGAAGCTGGAGTCTGGGAGCTACAGCTGGGTATAAAACTAGGTACTTCAATAAGAGAAGTGGTTATTTTATTTGCTAGGCCACATGCTGGCCTCAATATTGCATGATTTTATGTATTTATTATTATTTTAAAAAATAAATTTTATTTTTTTATAATGATTACACGGTTATCAGAGTGGAAAAGATCGAAGTTTAGGGAAAATTGGGTGTAGTCATTGCTTCCAAATTTGCTATTTCTTCTTGTTGTTTCTGGGGGAAGGGGAAAGACAAAGGGGGAACTACTCATGACTTTCACATGTCTCAGGATTGTATAATTTTAAATCTCTTTCTGTTTACAGATTGATGGTGTGAACAGCCCTTAAATAGCAGAGAAATGGTTGAATTCTGTCCTTATTTAGCAGGGAATACATAAGGAGGAAGGAATCAGGTTCAAATCGCCCACACATCTGTGAGTCTTGCCATGAATGATAAAACGAAAGACTTTTGATTTGTTTCTTGCAAATGCCAACTGAGACACTCAATAAAGGATATGCCCACTGGAGTTACCTTAATGCCCTCCTCTTGCAGTAAACTATTATGCTGCTTTAGGTCCAAGTTCTTCCCTCGCTCATATTGCAGCTCTTTTTCAGCAGAGTTGCAAAGGATCTGGAGCCGGTGCAAATTTTGGCGCAGTTGTTGTACTTCCTCTTGCTGCTGGCATTTCAGTTTCTCTCCAGATCGTGAATACTACAGCAAACATTTAAAAGAGAAGCAAGGGGCAATTTCAAAGATTATTGGTAAAATAGCATCAAGCTGTCAGAATGATCAGAGTGGGACTTTTTTTTTTTCAAAGCATTCCACTCTAATCTTTTAAATCATGCTTTTGTTCTTTTAATGGTTACTTTAACTAATTCATTCATTAATTTGAGAGGCTGAGAGTACACAAGAAACACTCCCATCCACTGATGCCCTCTACCGCGCCGGGGCCCTGTGGAGCATTCCGAGGGTTCTGATCATGTGCTTTTGATAGATATTGCTGCTCCATGGATGAGGAAAACTTTCTGAGGTCGATTGGCTGTCATAGTTCACCTTTGAGTCTTCTTCAGCCCAGAAATTTGTTGTAAGGTTTCACTGGGGCAGTTGATCAATTTGTTCTGCTCTCCATCCTCAGCAAACCAATGGGTGCTGTTGTGAGAGGAGTTAGACTGGGTGGTAGGCAGTTAGGGTTTTCTGGGTCCCCAAGTCATTTTTCTTCTCAAATATAAAGGGGTATTTTCCCCACCATGTCTTGGATTCACCAGAACACGTCTCTCCCAAGACAAATACATATCTTATCAGGAGTGTTTCCCCCAGGAGACAAGGGTGACATTAACATATCTATTCCCCACCTAAAGCCTCCACCCAATTCTGTCTCCAGCCATTGCCAAGGGGGTGGACTTCAGACTGGCCTCTTTATCATTAGAAAAGGACCAAGAAAGTTGGCCAGTGACACCTTTCTGGCCTTTTGTCCCAAGGCCAGGTACCATGGAAACCAGGAATTTCCCTTGTTTATGGAGAAACATCTTTGAGGGGAACCTTTAAAAGATGCTTTCCCCACCATTGATATGGGTTTTTCTCTCTTACCTTTCCCCCTGCCACTATGGCAGAGGATCTCGAGGCCCCCTCCCATCACTAGGATGGGAGTCTACTTTCTCAACTATTTCTAATAAATCTTACTTTAAAACTAAACTGCGTCCGCATGAAAATTCTTCTTTCCTGCGAGACAAGAATTTGAGGTTGCTGCAGTATTCGGGGTTCAAAAACCCTACAACACTGAAGTAGCCCAGCCCTGCCCAACACATACTTGGCTGTCATGGGCCGCAGGGGAAGCTGCAGCCCAGTTGGAGTGACTAGGTTGTTTCTACAACTTCGCTTTTGGGATTTCTGGATTATATGATACCTGTATTTTTATTTCCATAATTTTGGGTATCAGTCCCTTATTAGATCTGAAAGAGAGACACAGAGAGAAAGATCTTTTGTCCGCTGGTTCATTCCTCAAATGGTTGCAATGGCCAGGACTGAGCTGATCTGAAGCCAGGAGCCAGGAGCTTCCTCTGGGTCTCCCACTCGGGTTCAGGGGCTCAAGGACTTGAGCCATCCTCTGCTGCTCTCCCAGGCCGTAAGCTGGATGGGAAGTAGAGTAGCTGACATACAAAATGGCACCCATATGGGATGCTGGCTCTTGCAGGCAGAAGATTACCTGTGGAGCCAATTTGCCAGCCCAGAATAAGAACAACTTAAACTTTTTTTCTGAACTGAATTTTGTTAGAATTCAGTAAAACTGTAAAAGGTTATGGGTTATACTGAACTATTTGCTCTTATACAAAATGCCTAGTATCCTGTTGTTCCTTGAAATTTTTATCTATTTCATAGTTTTCTAAAATCTCCATACTAGGTGTTGAGAAAATATTCTTCATATAATGGAAAAGAGTAAATTAGCAGAAAATTAATAAGCAAACAGAGCAATTACTTCTAATGTTCTACCTTACATGTTCTAAAAGCACGCTGATCATTTTAAGCTCCAGGATTTGGTAGCCTTTGTGGGCTGTGTGTTCTAAGGCTACATGTTCAACCTTCCCTCAGGCCTCCCACTCTAGCCCAATATTCAACAAGCTGGGAGTCATAACAGTAACCCTCTCATGAATATTTCATTCCACACTCCCCTCCGCCCACTGGCTCTTCTGAACCAATCCAGTGACTCCCTCTCCTTTAAAACATGCATGGGAACCTTCTTTCACACATACATTTTTGTTGTTTGCTGTGGGTTGCCTAGTCTTCAAACTCCACATCTGAATTTCTTTTCAAATATATTTTTGGCTTCACTAACTTTGACTTTTTTTTATTCCAAATGAATGCTTGAATCCCTTTTCACATGTAAATTATCAGGCTTTTGAAGTTGGCTTTCTTAAGCCTACAAAGGCCTCCCTCTGTGGATCTCAAAATCCCTTCTGGGAAGAGGTAGGAAGTGAAATCTTAGCTAGTGCAAGAGTCTGCAAAATTGAGATATTAAGAACTTTCATGACTGGTCATTCCTATTATTTCTCCCGCAAGCAGCTCTCTAGTAAATAGCAAAAGCCATCTGAATATAGTTCTGTGTCTCTAATCTTTCACTTGCGAAAATGAAGTACTTTGTATAGCCAGTTGCACGTCAAGACAGATGAGGTGACACCTCTCCTGACATCCCCTTACTCCATCAGTTCAGGGCAGACATCAGCAGTTAATCAGCAGTTTTTCCTGATGAGTTTAGATGGAGCTCAAGAATTATTCTTACATATATTTTTAAAGATTTTCTTTTTAATTGGAAATGCAGATTTACAGAGGGGAGAGACAGAAAGATTTTCCATCCTCTGGTTCACTCCCCAAGTGGCTGCAGTGGCTAGAGCTGAACTGATCTGAAGCTAGGAGCCAGGAGTCTCTTCCAGGTCTCCCATGCTGGTGCAAGGTCCCAAGGCTTTGGGCTGTCTTTTACTGCTTTACCAGGCCACAAGCAAGGAGCTGGATGGAAAGTGGAGCAGCTGGGACACAAACTGGTACCCATAAGGGGTACCAGCACGTACAAGGTGAAGATTCAGCCACTAGGCTATAGTGCCAACCAAGCCCAGCATGTCCTTGTTTTTTTTTTTTTTTTTTTTTTTAAGATTTATTTTATTTTTATTACAAAGTCAGATCTACAGAGAGTCTACAGAGAGGAGGAGAGATAGAGAGGAAGATCTTCCGTCCGATGATTCACTCCCCAAGTGAGTGCAAAGGCTGGTGCTGTGCTGATCCAAAGCCAGGAGCCAGGAACCTCCTCCAGGTCTCCCACGCAGGTGCAGGGCCATCCTCGACTACTTTCCCAGGCCACAAGCAGGGAGCTGGATGGGAAGTGGAGCTGCCGGGATTAGAACCAGCACCCATATGGGATCCAGGGCACATTCAAGGTGAGGACTTTAGTCACTAGGCCACGCTGCCGGGCCCATATCCTTGTTTTTTAGACAAGATAGAAACAGGACTCATCAAAATCAAGTCCCTTTGGATCTTACATAATGGGTCCATTGTGTAATCCTCTGCCTGCAAGTGACAGCATGCCCAGTGGGAGCCAACTCGAGTCCCAGCTGCTCCACTTCCCATCTAGCTCCCTGTCTGTGGTCTGGGAAAGCAGTAGAGGATGGCCCAAGTTCTTGGGACCTTGTACCTGCATGGGAGATATGGAAGAGGCTCCTGGCTCCTGACTTGGCTCCAGCTCTCCATGGCCATGTAAGAAGATGGAAGATAATTTGCTCTCTCTCTCCTCTCTGTAAATCTGCCTTTCAAATAAAAAGAAATTCCTTCCTTCCTTCCTTCCTTCCTTCCTTCCTTCCTTCCTTCCTTCCTTCCTTTCTTCCTTCTCCAGGTTTCAGCTCCAGCTGCACTGCTCTGTGAGCCAGCAGATGCAGATTTTTCTGTGTCTTCCTAATTATGAAAACTCAGACAAACAAATAAACAAATCCCGCCCCCAACACACAAAAAAACCCCAACAATTTGATATATATCCACCTCCCAACTTGATTATGTATCCATCTCTAGCTTTAAGCCAATCAGGAGCAAGTACCCTAGCCATGAAAGATCCCCCACCGCACTGTTGTGGCTTTCAACTGGCACACATGTCCAGGATGGCTCAATGTGGCTGACAGGTGACTCTCCTGGGTTGTTGGCAGTGATGAGCATCATCCATCTGAGCAAGATGTGTGGAAAGGGGAAAAAAAAAAACCAGAAACAACCAACAGTGCCTATGCAAGACACTATGCACACCAAAGTGGCATGTGTTACAGGGGTGAGCCAGACTAAAGTGCCATGTGCCAAGAAACCACCACAGTCTCCCAACCCCATGGAAAGATCTGCTCCATTCTCACTGTGGAGCCAGTGAGCAGAACCTTCTCCTGCTGTCTCCCTTGTGCTTGCACACAAGCCTCCCAGTAACCTTACTTGGGCTGCCTGCTGCATCCTTGTTAAGTCTTTTTTTAAAAAAAGATTTATTTATTTTTATTGCAAAGTCAGATAATATATATATATATATATATATTCTCATATATATATATATTCTCATATATATATATATGAGAAGGAGAGACAGAGAGGAAAATCTTCCCGTCTGATGATTCACTCCCCAAGTAACTGCAACGACTGGAGCTGAGCTGATCCAAAGCCAGGAGCTTCTTCTGGGTTTCCCATGTGGTGCAAGGTCCCAAGGCATTGGGCTGTCCTCAACTGCTTTCCCAGGCCACAAGCAGGGAGCAGGATGGGAAGCGGGGCTGCCGGGATTAGAACCAGTGCCCATATGGGATTCAACATCCTTGTTAATTCTAATCTTCAAGTAAGCCAAAGAACACAGGATTGGCAGCAGTTCTGGCTGGAAAATGCCTGGCTTGAAGGCTAGCTCAGGCTCCGGGGGGGGGGGGGCGGGTGCAGTAGGTGATGGTTTAATAGTTGGGTTATTCTGCTCATGTGGGAGACCTGATTCCTACCTTCAGCTTTGGCCTCATCTTTTTTTTTTTTAATTTTTATTTTTGAAATTTATCATACAATTCTGTATAATCTGGGATTTCCCTCCTCCATTTTCTGCCCCTGATTGATTTTTCCCATAATGTCACACTCTTCAAAGGAGTTACAATTCCATCAGTCTGCTATTTAAGTGAGCCCCGATAATAGTGGTACATACAACGTCAGGCAGTCCAACATCCCATTGTCTAGATATATCCAACACTTTCGTTGGGAGTCCATGTTTTGTTTGGAAGCAAAAATGCATGTTGCATTATGTCTTCACTTCTGGATATGGTAGTCTTCATTATTCCACCACTATACATTCTAATTTGCATGATGGATTCCTTATATTAGAGAGAACATATGGTATTTTCTCTTTTTGATTGACTTATTTCACTGTGCATAATGGTCTCTAGTTGGAACCATCTAGTTGCAAATTGTATAATTTGATTCTTTTTAATGTTGGCCTAATCTTGACTGCTAAGGGCAGTTCTGGGAGTGAAACAGCAGACTGGGGAATGTTAGGCTTTGTTTGTTTCTCTCTTGCTCTGTCTCAAATAAATAAATGAACTAATAAATACAACATTTTAAAGTGTTTATGCTCACATCCAGTAGCAGGAAATGGATCCATCTAAGTGTCTGTGACACCCACCTGGGCACAGCTGTCATCTGAACTATCCCCAGAGCTCTGGGAGTGCAGCAGGCTCTGATCGATACGGCTCAGCTCTTGTCTAAGCCTCACAACCTCCTCAGCCTTCATGGTCAACGGCTCTTCTGCATCTTCCTCATCTTTGTTCTGCTGGCAGTCCTCTTCCTCCTGCCTCTCTCTCAGGACCACACCCTCCTTTGCTGACTCCTCTGCAATTTCCTTCTGCTCACTTTCTCCTAATGAGGGACTTGGTGCAAATACAACAATAAAAAAGCATTATGTCCACCTTGAATGCTTCAGCAGAATAATCTTATTCTTACAAATAACCCTTAGAGAGTCCAATTTCTTATATTCAGGGAGATGACCCATCACAGACTTTAATTTACCAAAACAACCATTTTAATGAGTTTTACACTTTTCAATTGGGCAGATATATGCTGTCAAGATTAAAAAAACCCGGTGGGCCCCAGGAAGGGGTGTCCTGCTCGGATCCCGACTCCAGCCACCATGTGCACATGGTGAGCTGTCCCCGGGCCTGCCTGGAATCGGGGGCTGCTTCCTTTCGGGATGAGTACACCGAGGGGGGCGGAGTCTCATGACTGGGTAGGTCTGGGGCCCACCCACCGCCCTCATTGGGTGGTGAATGGGATTGGGGAGGGGTGCGACCTTGGGCCTGGGGATTTAAACTTCCAGCAGCTTGGGGCTGTTGGTGGGCCCCAGGAAGGGGTGTCCTGCTCGGATCCCGACTCCAGCCACCATGTGCACGTGGTGAGCTGTCCCCGGGCCTGCCTGGAATCGGGGGCTGCTTCCTTTCGGGATGAGTACACCGAGGGGGGGAAGTCTCATGACTGGGTAGGTTTGGGGCCCACCCACGCCCTCATTGGGTAGTGAATGGGATTGGGGAGGGGCGCGACCTTGGGCCTGGGGATTTAAACCCCAGGAAGGGGTGTCCTGCTCGGATCCCGACTCCAGCCACCATGTGCACGTGGTGAGCTGTCCCCTGGCGGCCAGTGCGCCATATGGCGCCAGGCTCCGCCTGCTGGCTGCCCGGCCGGGGAGCTCTAGGGTATTGGTTGTCTGAATCGCTTCTTAGGTAGCTCCAGGTTGATCCCACTGTGCTTCTGGGATGTGAGTCAATCCTAAAGATTCCCAATCGCAGTAACTCTTACTTTGAAGAACTTGTAACCACATAACAATGCTGAGCTGTGAACACCAGTTCATGCAAAAGCTAAGGCTTGGGCTTGTCCAGCAGGATATCCTTTTACCTGACATGATGATGGATCAGGAGACTGGTCACATTAGGCAGGGCCATAACATTAATTAGCACTCGAGAATCATATGCAGTGGTAGATTCTGTGTGGGATGTGTGGGCCTCACCCTGTGGAAAGTCTAACCCCACTGGTAAGCCCAAGAGTTTGGGTGGTTTTGGATTAAGCTAGGTGTGACCAAGGAGCCTGCCATCAATCACAGGTAAAGGAACCCACAGCAGTCTGGACTTGTCAAGGCAGCAGCAACCGAAAGTGCATCCTGAATAGGGTGTGGGGTGGGTAGGGCTGCAACATTCACCAGCTCACATAAGGCCAAATGGAAGGCCACACTGTGCCGAGAACTGGCCTGAAACTCATTGGCATGTATGAGAATTGAGTCTGGGAGTGGATCAAGTGGAGGAACTTGGGAAACTCTCCTGGGGAGTCACAGCTCCCGCTGGTGAGCATGTGGTTCAGACCTGGAGGTCGGACAAGCCGGGCAAAGTAGCTGCAACAGTTGGCTAATGTGTAAATTGGTAATGGAGCGGGATGTACTGGGCAGGACTGAGCAAACCTTAGCCTACAAGCGAAACTAGACTCTTGCACCTAATGGTCTACGTGAATCAAGGACGCTAAGCCACAGTGTCTAAGGCAGAGGCCAGGACAAATGAGGGACTGAGCCAAGCTGAGTCAGAGCAGCCACTGGCCTGCGCGTGATCTATGCCTGGGAACAGGCCTGGTTGGGGAGCTAAGGGGACACCCTAACTGGGTTGAGGTTCCCACCAAGGGGCGCGTGTGCTGCGTTCTAACCAGGAAACAGTTATAGTCTCCCGTGGCACTAGTGTGGACTGGGATTGGATGCACCAAGCCAACCCAGACCCCAACACCATCTGGTGTTCTGGAGAACCAGGATGGATGTGGGACTGACCAGGCTAGGTCTCAATCCCCTACTGAGCCGTGTGTGAGCTGTATGTGGGTATGGACGAGCCATGGCTGGGCTGAAACATCCAACAACAAGAACCAGAATGGGTTGAAAGCCAGCCGGGAAAAGCCACTATTCCTGCTAGGACAGGAGGTGAACTGAGTAGGGCTGGCTCAAGGACCCCCAGGTATGTGCAAAATCTGGCATTGGGAGAGGTTCTGATGGAGGGGCCTGGGCAACTCCTCTGGCAGGACACAGTCCCTGCAAGTAGGCGCAAGAAGCATGATAGGAAATAGCCCAGAATAGGCCATGGAAAGTTACCCACTGGCATACATTTGGCATGGGTCGGGGGCAGACCAGGCTGAATCAGTACATGTCATCCATCCACTGGCAAATCAGGACACCAGAACAGAGTGTGGGTCGAGCCAGCTTTGATCGCGACAATACCCAGTGCACAATATGGAATGCCAGGGAGAGGTTGCTGGTACTGGATGTGACTGCAGCACCCAACCAGCATGCGTGAGAACCAGGAAGGGAGGGGGCAGAGCCGGCAGGGGATTAAGGGGCTGGTCCCCACGCCGGACAGCTACTCCCACTGGAGAGCATGGGCTGGGATGGGGACAGACCAGAATAAGCAGGGCTACAACACCTTTGCGCCTCATGTGGACTAGATCAGGGAAAAGCCAGGCTGGGCTGATTATTCCTACTGGTGCAAGCATAAATTAGAGTGGGTGAGGGTTGTTTGGGCTTAGCCACAGCATTAGATGGCAGAAGCTGGCACTGGGGGATAATTTTGTCAAGTCAAACCACAGAACCACCCGAAGAGTGCATAAACCGGGATTGAGAGAGACCCGGGAGGGAAATAGTGGGTTCCCCCCTCTTGGGTTACTACTCCCACGGGAGGGCATGAAAACTAGGATGGGGGCTGGGGTGGCTAGACAGAGGCACTCAACAACATCCATGAGGGCTGGATAGTTGAGCTGGTTAGATGGAACAAAGCTTTAATATCCATTGACACGTACGAGAGCCAAATGGGATGTGGGACATACTGCACTAGTCTGCTACACATACTGGCAAACCAGGGTAAGGGGCAGGCCTGGTGAGGGTTATTGTGGGTCGCTCCGACTAGGCTGCAGCTCCCACTGGTTGATGTGAGGACCAAGTGCGTGCTGGGCAAAACCAGGCTGGACTGCAACACCCATTGGTTCCAGTGGAAGTTGGGACTGAAACAGAACCAACCCAGCAATTGCAACCATCAGCTGATCGTGGAGATGGACTATGCCGGGCCCTGTGCTTGCTAGAACATACAAGAATCTGGTCTGGGAATACCTCAAAGTTTCTGTGGGGATCTCCCCAATCAAAATGCTGGACTCAGAGTCCTAGCCAAGAAAAGACAGAAGAAAGAACAAGTCAATCAACCACCTCAGCTATATGTTGGCAGCGTAATACTGGACAAATGAAGACACTACAATCAGTGGATTCTTCAATGACCTCACCGAGCTAGGAGTGGCGAACTGGCAGCAATTCATAACTGGTGAACTATTAAAACCACTTGAGCAAGGATCTCAGAGCATGCCCCACATCCGGGACTTGGGGAGGGTGGGGAACTGGGTGGGGCTTCTCCCTCAATATCCCCCTTTACCTCAGATACAAGAAGGAAACAATATGGACATAATAGTCTTACCCACTTCCCTAAAGCCCCTGAACCTTTTTTACCGTAATTAACTATGTAAAGATTGTCAACAATATAATTAAAAATAATAATAAAAAAAGATTAAAAAAAACCACTCTATAAGAAATTAGGGACTTTGGCAAACACTAGGTCTACAGTAGGACAAACTCTGTGACCTCAAGGGTTTATACTTCAGTGAAAGGTAAAAACAAGTATGAAGCAAGGAGATAACATGTGTAGTAGCATCAGTGATCCCTCAGTCTCCATGGGGACTGGTCCTAGCACTCCTGCAGATGCCAAAATCCAACAATACTCAAGAATCTGATATAAAATGATGGAACATTTGACATAACCTACACACATCCTCCCGTATATTTTGAATCATCTCTAGTATTACTTATAACAATGAATACAATGTAAATTTTGCTTAAAGAGCTGTTATTCTATGTTATTCACGCAATAACACAGGGAACAAATTCTATACATTGTTAGTACAGATGTAATTAAAAAATGCATTTAATTTTCAAATTGAAACGAAGAGTGACAGAGAAAGACAGAGAAAGAATATCCCGCCATTGGCTTACTTTCCAAAAGCCCCTAACAGCTGACACTAGGCTAGGCCAAAAAGAGGAGCTAGGATCTCCATTTGGGTCTCCCATATAGGTGGCAGGGGCCCAATACTTAGGTTATCACCTGCTCTCTCCCCGGTTCATTAGTAGGAATCTGGATGGAAAGTGCAGAGTAGCTGAACACGAACTGGGAACCCCAAATTGGAATGTGGGTGTCCCAAGCAGCAGCCTGACCTGCTGCAAAACAAAGCCTGTATCTGGACATAATTTTGTTAAAAGTATTTTTGATCCATCATTGGTTGAATCTATGGATGCAGAGCCTGCAGAGAGGCACACAGGGAACTGAAACATGAGGTCTGACGGATGAGTAGAGACAATAATAAATGTAAAGGTAGAAGTGTGTGCATATGAAGAGTCTTCCAAAAGTTCATGGGAGCAGACATTTAGTACAGCGGTGAAGTCACTCTGTGTGGCACTCACATCCTGTACTAGAGTCTTGGCTACTCTGCTTCAGCTCCAGCTTCCTGGGAGGCAACAGATGATGGTGGCTCAAATACCTGAGTCCCTGGCATCTACATGCAAGAGCTAGGCTCAATCATGGGTTCCTGATTGGCCTACTCGCATGGAAGACCAGGTTAGAGTTCCTGGTTCCTGGCTTCAGCCTGGCTCAGCTCTGCTTTTACAGGCATTTGGGAAGTGAACTTAAAGATAAAAGACCTCTCCTTCTCTCTCTCTCCATATCTTTTTTTCATTCTACCTTTCAATTAAAGTGAAGTCATAGAAGACACCTGGATTTTTGTCTGGGGCAAAAGGGCAAGAACAAAGCAGGTAAATGTGGTATATGGAGTGAAGAGGTGGCGAAGGAAAACACACAGGTGCTGAATATTGTGACATCAACACTGCTTTGGGTAAGACCACCCAGGAAGAAGAGAGAAAGTGGGGCGAGGAGAGTCATCTTGGAAAGAAGATTAAAACCTTACGAGCAACAAGCAAAGAAGTCCGAGGAGTCCGAGGAAGGAGGAGAGGCAGGGGACCGTGAACCACAGAAACCAAGAGGAGGACATGGGCCTGGTAAGATCAGAGAATGTGAAGGAAGAATAGAGTGGACCAAAGATGCCAAGGCTCTTCAAGTGACTGTACATGAATGGACTTATTAAAGTAAAGCAAGATATTACCACAAAAAAAGCTGAATGCCAACTATGATATTTACAACAATGCGATTTAAAATAAATGACCAAATGGAGACATGGAAATGGAGATTAAATATAATTCTTTTTTTATATATATATATATTCATTTATTCATTAATTACATTGTATTATATGACACGATTTCATAGGTACTGGGATTCCCCCCACCCCCTTCACCCCAAACCCTTCCCCCATGGTGAATTCCTTCACCTTGATGCATAACCACAGCTCAAGTTCCGTTGAGATTCCCTAATTAAAAGTTCACACCATACAGAGTCCAGCATCCCACTTGTCCAGTTCAAGTTCGACGGCCTCTTAGGGAGGCCCTCTCAGGTTTGAAGGCAGAGCCAGCAGAGCGTCACCTCGATCAATTAGAAGCTACAACATACCATCAGCAACAGTCCAGGTATGATGAGGCTGGTGCAGAGTTCACTGATTGACATAGTCCATCTTAGAGTTTCCCCTTGTCCAGTTTTCCGCTGGAAGCATAAAGCTGAGGTGGTTGGTTGATCTACTCCATTTTCCATCTTTTCTTGGTTGATGCTTTGATTCCTCCATTTTCTTCAGGGGAATCTCCTAAAAAAACTTTGAGGCATTCCCAGTCCAGGCTCCTACATGTACTACTAGTAAGCACAGTGCCCGCCACCGTCCATCACTCTGATCAGCTGATGGTTTTAACCCCTGGGTTGGTTCTCTTCTGAGCCCCGACCTCCATTGGAACCAATGAGTATCGCATCTCTCCCCGGCTCTGCCCATCACATTCTCGTCCCTCACGTAAACCAGTGGGAGGTGTGCTGGTCAGGTGTTGCATTCCCTACTGGCACAGGCCATTTCACCTTGGCATTTTGTGTTTTGTACTGTTTTTTTTTTTTTTTTTTTTTTTTTTTTTATCGCAACCAAACCCGGCCAGGCCCCCACACAGTTTCAGCGCTTGGGCTTGCCAGTGGATGACGTGAACTGACTTAGCCTGCTCTGCCCCAACCCGAGCCAAGTGTATGCCAGTGGGTCACATTCCAAAGCCTCTTCTGGGTTGTTTACCTCCATGCTTCCTGAGTTTATTTGTAGGGTCAGTGTCCTGTCAGAGGAACTGTTCAGATTCCTCCATCTGACCCCTTCCTGGTGTCAGGCTTCACGCATACCAGCAGGTCCTTCGGCCAGCACTGCTCTTCGATCCATTCTGGTTCCTGCTGTTGAGAGTTTCAGCCCAGCCACAGCTCGTCCATACCCACGTATATCTCATATATGGCTCAGTTGGGGTTGAGGCCTAGCCGAGCCAGTCCCACATCTATCCTGGTCCTCCGGAGCACCAAACTGTGCTGCGGTCTAATCCGGCATGGTGCGTCAAGTCCAAATCGATATTTGTGCCAAGGGATTACATGACCCGACCAGAACTCAGCCCCCTTCCAGTTCCTGTGCCCCTTAGTGGTAAGCTCCACCCAGCCAAGGCCTCCCTCAATCTCCCCAACCAGGCCTGTTCCCAGCCAGAGTTAAGTATGTCAGAGGTTGCTCTGGGTCAGTCCAACGCACCCCATAGACTGTCATGCCTCCTGCATAGACTCCACCGGTTCTTCTAAACCATCCAGTGGGGTCAGAGTTGGCACAGGAATTGGTCCACACATACCTGACACATTCTAGCCCCGAATATGGTTCTCATATACCAGACAATGTCATAGTCTTGCATTCTGTGACCCCTCTGCTGATCCCTCCTCCTATCAGGTAATGGGGTATCCTGCTGGACAAGCCCAGAATTTTGCTTTTGAAAGGACTGATGTTGGCAATCGGCACTATAAAGTGACTACATGTTCTTCAGAGGAAGATTAAATGCCATTGAGAATCTTAAGGACTAATACACATTCTCAGAGAACAGTGGGTTCAGCATGGAGCAACTCCTGTAGCATATCAAAGGAATCAAATCCAAAATTTCCTGGACGGGTGGCCAGCAGGCGTAGCCTGGCGCCAAATGGCGCACTGGCCGCCCGCGAGCCTCTCACTCCATGTACCTGCGCAGGTGGTGGTAAGCCTGGCTGTGCTAGGCTGGACTCGTGGTGGAGCACCCGAGCACCCCGGGCAGCATGGCTGCCCGAGGTTTGAGATGCTCAGGCCTCCGCCCGGATCCTCCTAGCTCCTCCCCCACTCCAGCCACATGGCGCGCTGAGGAGGCCCAGATCAGCTTCTCAGAGCCCTGGGACAACCCCCCCCAACACCAAAAGAGGGCCATCAAACCAGGATTCCGGCAATCTGGAAATCGTGGGGGAGCTTCTCCTCCACTCCAGCCACATGGCGTGCTGAGGAGGCCCAGATCAGCTTCTCAGAGCCCTGGGACAACCCCCCCAACACCAAAAGAGGGCCATCAAACCAGGATTCCGGCAATCTGGAAATCGTGGGGGAGCTTCTCCCCCACTCCAGCCACATGGCGTGCTGAGGAGGCCCAGATCAGCTTCTCAGAGCCCTGGGACAACCCCCCCAACACCAAAAGAGGGCCATCAATCCAGGATTCCGGCAATCTGGAAACCACCCGCGAGCCGCTCACCCCATGTACCTGCGCAGGTGGTGGTAAGCCTGGCTGTGCTAGGCTGGACTCGTGGTGGAACACCTGAGCACCCCGGGCAGCATGGCTGCCCGAGGTTTGAGATGCTCCGAGATTAAAGATAATTCAAACAGAACTGATATGAACACATCTCCCCACTGGAGATCAGGATGGAGTTCCTGGCTCCACTTTGTCCTGGCCCCGTCCTGGCTGTTGCAGTCACTTGAGGAATGAACCAATGGATGGAAAAGCTTTCTCTTTTCCTTTGTGTGCCACTGGCCTTTCAGGACCATTTTTTTTAGAACACGGAAAATCTAAACATATATTTCATAATGTTTAGAAATGGACACAGAGAGAGTTTCTTTCCTGAAGATGGAAAAGATCTGTTTCCCTATTTCCCCCCATTAAGTAAAACTAAAAACCCTGAACATTATAAATAAAAAACATAGGAAGACTGAAAGGTGAAGAAAAGGCAGTAGACCATCTGAAGAGCTAAAGACCAGAGGGATAGCATGGCTGCAAGTTTCCCGGGCTTACTTCTGGACTGGTATTTACACATCCAGACATGGCGTTGGACAAGACAGCAATCCAGACAACAGCTACAGTACAGCCTCCTTCCCTACACAGCACACACACACACACACCAGCTACTTCCGGCCAAACACCAGGAAAGTGACACCAAGAAAGGAAGACAACTCCTGCACACCCCTCATTTGTTCCTCAGGCTTCCACCAGGTTACTAGGGAGCAGGGACTTGAATTCCTACTGTAGTGTCAGCAGAGACCCACTGGCCACGTGGAGGCGCTCTTCCCCCTCTCCACCAGGTGGTGTCAGAGGCGGCTTAGAGGTTCACTATTCCTTCCCACCCTCTGCCTGTCTTCTGGTATCAGACAAGAAGTGGGAAGCAGTAATGAAGCACTCCCTCTCTCAGCCTAGTTGGGGGAGGAATTCCTTCTTTCGCCAGCTGTAAAAAAGATCGTTTTCTCCTTTGGGTTTTCTTGGAGGCTGAGTGGAGAAGCTGCACCTATCCCCCTTCCTGGCAGGTATTCAGGGAGCACCTTCCTCCCCCAAATGCTCCCCTTAATGGAGTGGTCTCAGAAAAGACCACTAAACCCAGTCTTATCCATGAGTTCTATCAGATAAAGAAAAGGATTAAATAAGACCCATAGTCTTACAATACTCAAAATATCCAGATTTCAGTCTAAAATCACTCATCATATTGAATTTAAGTATCAGTGCCTGTGTCAAGGCATAGAGTTAAGCCCCCACCTGCAACACTGGTATCCATCCTTTATGGGCACTGGTTCGAGTTTCAGCTGCTCCACTTTCCATTCAGTTCCCTGCTAACGTGCCTGGGAGAGCAGCGGAAGATGGCCCAAATTCTTGGGCGCCTACACCCTTGCAGGAGACCTAGAAGAAGCTCCTGGTTCTGGGCTTCAGGCTGGCCGAGCCCTGGACATTGTGGCCACTTGGGGGGTGAACCAAAAGATGGAAGATTTCTTTTTCTCTGCCTCAATCTCTGTCTGTCCTCTATATCTCTGATTTTCAAATAAATAAATAGTTTTGAAAAAAAAATCTACTAACTGGCACAATGGCTCAGTGAAATCCTTGCCTTGCATGCACTGGGATTCCGTGTGGATGCCAGTTTGTGTTCTGGCTGCTGCACTTAAGTAAATAAATAAACAAACAAACAAACCTACTAAGATCACTCATCATAATCATCCCATCAAGAACTCTAAAATCATAACTTGATTGAATAAAACAAAAAGAAAAAAACTTGAGGCCAAGACTGAGAAATTAGAATTACCTAACAAAGATTGTAAATCAACAGTCATAAAAATGCTTCAAGAGAATTTATGAGCCTATTTTACAGAAACAAAATGTCTCAAAAGATAAGTTTCAAAAAGGAGCAGAATACATAAAAAGAACCAAATGCCATTTAGAATTGAAAAACATAAATAAAAATTAAAAAAAAACTCAATGCCTGGGCTCAGCAGTGGAATGGAAGGACAGGGAAAAGAAATCTGTGAACCTGAAGACAATGCAACTGAAACTGTCCCATCTGAATAGGAGATAGAAAACAGAACAAAAGGAGTGACTGGCGCCTCTGGACCTGTGGCAATGGAACAACAGGCCTAGGACTTAATGCCATCACATCTATAAAGGACGGGAGGAAAAGAACAGCTGAAAAATATTTTAAGAAATAATAGCTACAAACTTTCCAAATGACAAACAAGCAGATTCAAGAAGCTGGGTAAGCTCCTAAATGGGATAAACCTAAAGAAAGCCAGACCAAGCCATATCACAGTCAAACTTCTGAAAAAATACAGACAGGGAAATCTTTTTTTTTTTTTAAAGATTTATTCATTTTATTACAGCCAGATATACAGAGACGAGGAGAGACAGAGAGGAAGATCTTCCATCCGATGACTCACTCCCCAAGTGAGCCGCAACGGGCCGATGCGCGCCGATCCGAAGCCGGGAACCCGGAACCTCCTCCGGGTCTCCCACGCGGGTGCAGTGTCCCAAGGCATTGGGCCGTCCTCGACTGCTTTCCCAGGCCACAAGCAGGGAGCTGGATGGGAAGTGGAGCTGCCGGGATTAGAACCGGCGCCCATATGAGATCCCGGGGCTTTCAAGGCGAGGACTTTAGCCGCTAGGCCACGCCGCCGGGCCCATAGACAGGGAAATCTTAAGAGCAGAAACAAGACATGTTAGTCTGCCTTTAGTGGAAATTAGAACGACGGTGAGCTTTCCTCAGGAGTCAGAGACCCCATAGTGGGCTTGGGGTTGGAGCACAGTGATTTAGCCTGGGGTTAAACCTCTGCTTGGGAAGCCCAGTCTCGGATCAAGTGCCATTTGCTTTTGCAGAATGCATATAAGTAACAGAAGAGATGAATTTCAGAAAGAACCACATGAGTAATCTTTTTGAATAAAAGTTAAGAACTCCAAAGGGCTAGTAACACTATGGTGCAAAGGAGGTTTGAATCCCAGCTGCTCCACTTCTAGCACAACACCCTGCAAATACACCTGGCGAAAACAGTGGATGACGACTTCTGCCATCCACATGGGAGACCCAGATGGATATCTGGATCCTGTTGTGCCTTTCCCTCTGTGTCTCTTGGTTGCTATTATTGATGTGATTACATGATGGACCTAAGGCAGGTGGAGACTGTGAACTGGGCCTCGGGAAAGCATCATGGGACAGGTAGACAGGGAAGCCTGTGGTAGACACAGAGACGGAATAGACCAGATATGGGAAGCAGTTTGGACCAAGTCATGGAAACAGGAGGCAGCAAGTAGTTCTTCAGAGAGAGAGAAGCCCAGTATATTTCTAATGGAAAGGCACCCCCAGTCCACATATGAATGAAGGCCACAGCCTTGGTCCCTGTGGCAAATATTCCTGCCAATTACCCCAATCAGTGGAGTGGATTTTTTTTTTTAAAGATTTATTTATTTTTATTGGAAAGGCAGATACACAGAGAGAAGAGAGAGAGGAATAGCTTCCTTCTGCTGATTCACTCTCCAAGTGGCTGCAATGGCAGGAGCTGAGCCAATCCTTAGCCAGGAGCCTCCTCTAGGTCTCCCATGTGGGTGCAGGGTCCCAGGGCTCTGGGCTGTCCTCGACTGCTTTCCCAGGCCACAATCAGGGAGCTGGATGGGAAGCAGGGCTGCTGGGACATGAACCGGCACCCATATGAGATCCTGGCATATGCAGGGCGAGGATTTTAGTCACTAGGCTGCTGTGCCAGACCAATGGAGTGGATTTTCATCTGCTTTGATCGTTGCTGTCAGCTCCTCCTTCACCAGAGCTCTAAGTTCCATCATTTCATCTGCACTGCCATTTACCAAAGCCAGGCCACTGTCTCCTCAGTGCTCGCCAGGGAACTAAGCAGCCTTGTATTCCCTCTATTATAGAAATACTGCAACTGTATCATCCAAAAGCCTGATAATACATCCTTCTCCTACTCTTCCCCCCAAAGGGAAGCCTTAACATTGTAACCCAGCTTCGTGGCTTTTGTTCTTGGCACCCTGACCATGTCCCTCCCCTACCAACTCGCTTTTATGTCCTTCCTGCTTTGGAGACTGTATTTCTTCGTGGTGAATCCTGGACTCAGAGTTTACTCTGAAGTGAAAAGCAATTTTTAAGAGGACATAAAATTCAGGGAGCCTAAACTAGCAAAATCAACTTATACAGAGATACAAATTTGGATGTTTCTATATTTCTGCAATTTATTGATGAGTGTATAAAAAGGCAAAACAAATAAACACAACAACCAACTAAACAAACTTATGTAGGGAGTGGCCCCAATTACATAAAAATATACATTTGTATGTACTCATGAAGAAAAAAGAAAAATTGAGATAAAATAATCTTAGCAGGAATAACAGGCTATAAGAATTCCTTCAGGCTTCTCCATGCTTTCTATATTTCCTAGAGAAAGCATATATGTATTTCACAAAGAAAGAAAACATTTTTAAAACATACATCAAAACACAAACTCTTTAGAGAATGCTTACGATCAGTTTTTACACTCACATCCTTTGAATGAATATCAAGTTCTTACAGTGATCAAGATAAATAATTCCTATGACACACGCTTTTTCTCTATTTACCAGAGTTCCTCTCTCTCCTCCTTTGGGTTTTGAATCTCTATTTCCAAAATTGACAATTTAGACACAAGATCTTTACAGGTGTTCTCACTTGTAATCAAATTTGCTGTTTTCCCCCCAAGAGTAAAATGATTTAAATTTTCGAATTGTTGTGAAAGTTTCAAGACCTGTAAAGTGAAGTACAAAGAAAAAGTATTCTACTTTGGGTACTGTTACATACAACTCTGAAAAAATTATACTGGTTTAATTAAATAATGTACCTTAAATGTACCTTAAATAATAATAATGTACCTTAATGTACCTTAAATAATGTACTAACTGAAGTTTTACTCCAGGTTACTACTTTGTAGCTGCTATATAACTTAACCCATTTTTACTGAAGGTATTAAGACATAGAAATTCATGACATAAAAAGCTAAAAAGGCGGGGGATATTTGGTTTCTGGGGTTGGTCCATTGAGTTTCATTTTAAGTTCTGAGACAAGCAAAATGACGTGGCCCATAAAATTTTACACTATAATCACACCTCTTTGTTAAGTTTCAAATGTATTTCCCTGACTCATAAAAGTATATTCTTACACGTTTATAACAGAGAACAGAAAAAAGATTGGCTACATATGACAGAGAACAACTGATTCCATTTATTGGAAAATATACGAACTTGTACGGGCTCCCCTCCCAGGCTATCTCCGTGACTATCACAGTGGCTCTCAGGCTCCGGCACACAAACACCTCGCCTGAGTAGGTAATGAAAGGCGCACTGCAGCTCCCATCCTGAGATGGAGTCAGGCAAGCAGGACAGGAGACAAGAACCTGCCCTGTAAAAAAGCCTCCCAGGCAATTCTGATTACGGCGTGAGGGTCACCTCCTGGTTGTGTGACTGGGAAAAGCAGGAATTCAGGTTTCGATTGTGGTTTGACTTCTATAACCAGGTTCTGAAGATTTTCTTTCCTTGAGGGTTACTATTTTCACCTTCATATAAAATGCAAGACTTCCTTCAGGTAACAGAATGGATGGTCAGAAAATGGTCCAAAGAATGGAAAAGGGATCCCCATCAAATTACAGAGCTAAGGGAAGCAATATTGCTGATTCATATCCCAACTCTGCCTGAAAACGTTTTTCAGAACACAATGGTTTTAATTCCAAAGATTAGTTAGTTTAACAATTTCTTAAATTAGGTTTCCTATACCTTTTTAATTCCTTGAAGCAAAACTACAGTGATGACTGTGGTCTAAAATCCTAAAAATCCGCATAATCTCACATGGACTGGAACTTTTCCCAGGAAGAAAAGTTGGCCTTAATTGAGTTTGAGGCACCATGTAGGTGAGGAATAGACTTTGAGCAGCACAGTTTAATCTTAGGGAGGGATGTGGTCAAAGGCACTAACAGAATGAGTGAAGAGTAATCTGTAGAGAAATGAGGAGGAGGATTTACTAGAATAGAGGTTACATAATGAGAAGCAGAGGAAATAAAACAAGATTGAGGGGAGAGGTCAGATTAGGAAGACTTGAAAGACAACTTTCAAAATGATCTGGCATTACTGTAAGCAAGAAGCAGCTTCCAAAATGTGAGTTAATCATTGATTCTGTGGCTTTTGTAATACACACACACGCACACACACACATTACACATAATGTATGTCAGGTTCTTAAGAAGTAAAGGATGACTAAAACTGAAGTTTAGATTTGATGTGAGAGATGCTATTATCTTCTGAAGAGGATGGTGACAATAATGTATTTCTGAGTATTCTGAACTTGTGCATGACAAAGCTGGGGAGTGGGAGCTTTGCTCTTTGTTGTCAAGAAAAAAACGACAAAATCATGACACAGACACTGTGGGACCAGCTTGCTTCTACAAGTTACTCCTTTATCAGGATGTTATCTTGATGACTAATAGCTCAACCTAATAATTAACCGTGTCTAACTACTATAAAAACTAAGTTGATCATTCCATTTTCTGATTGAAGCCTCATAGTGGGACAGAAAAGAACACGGGCTGAGAATGACCACCTCACTTGACAGTGGCTTGACATCTGTGGACTGCACAAGTTGCTGTATTGTAAACCGTGGCAGCTGGCCCATATGACCTCACCCTTTCAGCTTTGAATTTTTCTGACCAGGAGTCTGTGTGTTGTGATCCAAATCAGAAAATGGGGCCTTCATCAAGTACTTAAAACATATCCTCTTGAGCCACACTTAGCAAAGTACACTTTAAGTCTAAAATATTCTATGTTCTGGAGAGAAGGTGGAATATAATGAATTTTAAAACAAAACTTGTAAGGGATAGAAGTTTGAAGGGAAACAAAACAATAGAGTATTGAAGTATATCCTTATGTTTATTAATTCTGAAGGCAGAGAGACTTAGTGCCTTGGTCTAACAAAGTCAACATCATGAATAATGGAACATAAATTATCCTATCTCCTTATAACATGCCCTGAAAAGGATAGGACATCATTTGTGTAATATTCTTGCCCCCCCCAAAAAAAGTTGTGAGGAAATGTCAGACAAACCCAAATGGCCATTTCTCAAAAGAAATCCTTGTGTTCCCTCAAAATATTGCAACCCTAACTCACAATGGAATGGGATTTGGAATGGCTTCTGAGAAGTGCTTAGGTCACCAGGGCAAATCCCCCAGGATGACATTAATTCACTTGTGAGAAGTGATAGGAAAATGTATGCTTCTTCTGTCTCTGCTCCGGGCTGTGGGAGTATGCAAAGAGAAGACAGCAGTGAGCAGGAAAGAAGCCCTTGCCAAACTCGGCACCTGTTAGCACACCGACCTTGGGCTCCCAGCCTTCAGAACCTTGTGAAATGAATGTTGTTTAAGCTGCCTGGTTTATGATAGTCTATTAGGACTGCCCAGACTATAGCAGCATATTTCAACAACATAGTAATGAAAGACACACACAGATCAAGGAACTGTTGCAGATTAAAGGAGCTTGGGACATGGAGATTACATATAATTTATGGTCCTGGCTCAGGTCTAATGCTAGAAAAACAGAGAGCGTAGTAACTGGGAAATCTGAATCCAAAGTGAAGATACCAGAGAAATACTGTGTCAATGTTAATTTTACAATTTTTAAGATTTGCATTGCAGTAACATGAGATATTATTTTTAGAAAACACATGGAAATATTTAAAGGTAAAGATTGTATCTCTAATTTTAAAGAGTTCACTCTGTGTGTGTGTGTGTGTCTGTGCATGGAGAGCGATAATAAAAGGGCAAATACAGCATCATGTTAACATTTCGAATGGCAGAGGTTTATGGGAAGTCTTTGTACTACTCTGGTGACTTTTCTACTAAGTGTGAAATTGTTTCAACATAACAGTTAAAACACAAGACAGGGAGAGGGAGATGTGTATTGCCAGGATAGTGATTTTTACATTATTATTTCAGAGGATTTATTATATGCTGCTCACTTCAGTCCATCTTTTCAGTGTTAACTTTCCTATGGTTCTCTGAGACACACAGTCCTTCCCTTGTCACTGTGGGACAAGCTCCCATAAGCGAAGTTCAGTAGTAGGCTGTGTCCTACACACCCACTCTTCCAGGCAGCAGGCCCTGTGTTCTGGACCTTTCCCTCCCTATGGTTACACAGGGATCCATGCCCCAACCTTTCAGTAACTTGGTTTCTTCCCTCGCTTTTTTCCTTCCTTCTTTTTAAACAACTACATGTAACAACGAATTAGGCCTTGATCTTGTTCTTCGTCTCACAAAGGGTGCTGAACCATAACCCAGCATATTTTAACTGTTGTGTTCAAACCTTCACGCCTTACTGCTATTTTAATCTAGATCAAAAGAATTATTGAGGAAAGGAAGTTTCAGTTAGAAGAAGATAACACCCCAGGTGACCTCTCCATTTAACACCAGACTAACTCTGATCTGGTTGCCATTTTTAAGCACAGGGAACTAACTGGGGTCAGGACACTGAAACATCTTAAGTGTAAGCCCACCTCTCAGTGTAACTGAAAACTATACTTGGGTCCTAACTTTTTAAGTTGAAGACATTTGAGTAACCTTTTCAGATTATACTATGTGCTCTAGGCAACTAAGCTGGCACGAAACTGCTTTGAATCTAAAAATTCACAAATTCTAAATACCAGGTACTGGTTGAAATCTTACTATTTATACTGAAATACAAATATAGCAGGGTTTATAATCCATTTTATTTGGCGATTTGCTCTGTAATCATAAAAGAAACTCCAATTTTAAGTCATTTGTTATTGAAAGTTATCTCCTTCTGTCCCACCCACATAAAACATATTAAAAATTGAACATTTAAATAGGAGTACTTTGATCTCACCTTTGTCTCTAATTCAGAATTCTCCTTTTGTAGCAGGTCATATACCATTAAAAAATGCCCTCTGCTGTCTGCTGCCCCTGGAAGACTTTGCATTTCATCATATAGGCATGTAAGTTCCAATTTTGATTTTTCTAATTCCTAATTAAAGAATGAAGATATTCTAGAATAAGGCTACTTCTCCATATAAGGTTTAATATTTCTAAAACAGATCTTAAAATGCTTCTGGAAATTTCTTGTTTAACCTGAACATTCTTAGTTTTGCTGATCCACAAGGTTGAAAGACTGGGTTTCTAGTGTCTTTTGTATTGTAAGCAAGGTTTGCATAGGGGTGAGGTCTCCCACAACTCTTGCATTACATGGTTATCACCTGTTTTGAAATGCATTTAAAAAATCACCTTTAATAGGCTAATGTGTTATGAGGTTTACCTTTAGCCTGTGTCAACTCAGTGGATTATTGGAACTAGGGCTGAGCGAACTGAAATGACTCACTTAGGTTCACAAAGTCAAGAAGTTGTAAAGCTGAGACTACAGACCTATGTCCATCTGTCTCCAGGCTCCAGGTTCTTAAATACACATCCTGCTGCCTTATCTAAAAATGCATGTTCTGTGACTTAGTCAGCTAGTGTTTTCTCTGTTCCTTTTTCTTTTCATACCCATGAGAGGAAATACTTCAGTTAGATGTAGATTTTTTAAAATTAAATTTTATATCGATCACATGGAATATACAGTGTTTGGTGGAAGACTAGGAGAGTCAGTCTATGAGAGCTAGTCTATGGTGTCCAATGAAGGGAACAGGGCACATAAAATTTACTTTACGTGAAGAAATTTACTACTTGGTGTTTCCTTAAAATGAAGTCAGAGAGGGAGTGAACAAAGGGAAAGGAAGGTAAGAGGGTGTCCTCCCAGAAGAAGGCACAGGGTATCAATGTCCTACCTCATTCCATGAGGATGGGGCTTGGGGCATTGTACTGGCTCTCACCCATCTTGTAAACTGATTAATAAACATCCCTGTCCTCTCAACTGGTTATCTAGACTTCCAGGAACTCACTTCCAGACTTCTCTTCAAAGCAAAGATGAATCATCTCTTTTTGATCTTTCTGATACAAGGTTAAGTTGAGAGACAAGTATGTGAATCTATGGACACCACAGTTGTCAATCACCTGCTATTTACAGACCCCTTAGAGTGCTGGAACTCAGCTTGGGGAAGCAGCAGAATTATTGCCTTATCACTACTAGAAGTACATATGCTGTAGTGCCATGGACTTAATTATAGTCTCCCCCATTCACATGATGGAGCCCTAATCCCTAATATCAAAAAGGAGGTGATAAAGGCCAAATAGGAAAGTATGAATGAATCCCTGATGTAATAGGTCTGGTGCTTCTGAAAGACCAGCACTCACTTTCTCCCCTTCGTGTGAGCACAAGGCAAGAAGGTAGCTGTCTAAAAGCCAGGAGGAGAGCCCTTACTAGGAAGTGAATTATGAAATGTTTAGCACCTTGAACTTAGATTTTTCAGTCTCAAAACTGTAAGAAAATTAATGCATGTTATTTCAGTTGCCCAGTCTACAGTACTAGTTGTGGCACTGCAAAAAAAAAAAATACATAGTTGCAATTCATTTTAAGATAAAATAGAAGACAATATGAAATTTCTAAATTAGGGTTAACACAAGAGAGAGACAACATCCGGCAGGTAGTACCTCACTTTTAACTTTCAGAGCCTTTTGTATAGAATTAAGACTGCTTGCCAATTGCTTTCTCTTCTTTTTCTCTTCTGTTAAATTACTTTCAAATATTTCAATGTTTTCTTGGCTCATGTTAAATATCTGTAAAAAGCATTTTACAATTAATCCTATATACAACTGCAGTGTTTCCTATAAATTCCGGTAATGCTTTCTAGCTCAGTTATAAAGTCACATAGGAAGTATATGAATATGAACTAAGAAAAGCTTTTTGGGGTGCCATCACTCCCATTTCCTCTTTGAGCCTGTTCATACAGCTGTAAAATGCAGTGAGAGTTATTCTTCCTACAGTATGGCCATCACAGAAGGAATAAAATATGATTTTGAAAGTGTTGTATAAATTCTCGGTACCTGCCAAATATAAAGTGTTGCAGAAATCTTTCCACATTAACTAATAATCATGGTTGGAGGGATATAGGTAGCAGCTACTACTTAGTGAATAGTAATAATAGTAAGTATAATTATTATTATCCTACCTGTCTGATACTATGGTAGTAACTGCTTTACATGCATTATCTCATTTTATTTCCTCAGAACTCTCACAAGACTGAAATTCTTACACGCTTTTTTCAAGAGATAAGTGAGGCTTGGGTATGTTACATAATGTGACCAAGTTACCCAGTCAGTACTGGGATTCAAATCCAGGTCTGATGTAAGAGTCCTTTTAATATCTACTCTATTCAATTTTGTCAAGTGTGTTTTCTCTTTTGTATAAAAGCCTGCTAGGAACTTATGCCTCCTGTCATAAGTTAGAATGATTAGATTCTGTTGTTATAAAGCACAGTGATGTGACTGTAGTTCACAAAACTTTATATATTTTATGAATACCTGGAAGAGGGGAGCTTAAAGTTTCCAAATGCAAAGTAATCAAAAGGGAGGGGAGGAGGAGGAGATTAATTGCCCCGATTTAATCAACACACACTGTTACATGTATTGAAATGTTATACTGTATCCCATAAATATGTATAATTATGTGTTAATCATAAATATTCCTTAAGGAGACTGAAATGCCAGCTAAACCGATCTGATTATTACACATGAATCACACAGCTATATATAAAATTATCACTCTTATACATCTCCAATCTGTACAATTAAAAAATCTCTTTTAAACCTACCAGAGGATTAAACTGCAATAAAAATGCAGTTTAGTTAGCACAAAGTGAGAATGGAGCCAATTTCTTTGATGATTGTCCTTCCTGTCATCAGGTAAGCTGTGGACCCTGCTCTACCATGAGGGCGTGCCTGTCCCAGGAACAAACTACATGTGAAGTCTGGCCAGTAAGGAAGCCACATGCAACTGACACATCTGATCTGTACTCTGCTATCTGGGCTGTGCCAAATGGTGTGTCAGCAGAGAGCCCTACCTGTCCTGTTCTTCCAGTTCCCAACAGTGGGACCAAGAGCTAGTGACTTCACTTTCAGAGATGGTTTCCTCATGTAAAAAACAGGGATGATGATGCCTGGATCTATTTAAATCTATCTACATGTATCAATGGATGTGCTATTCATAAAGTTTGTCAGTGACAGCTTATGTTATTACCACGTTATTCTCATTTTTTACACTTAACTATTCATTGAGGCACTGCAACATGCTTATTTTATACTAGTTTATCCCAGATCTGTCTTTGATGGTCTCCTTTCTGACTGACTACTCCCTGGAAGGGCAGTTCGCAACTACTGATGAAAATCTTCGAATGCAGAGTTAGCAGTTCTAGAAGCATGGCTTCGCCTTCTGTCTGTTCCCAGTAACTCTTGGGCATCCTTATGGAGTTTACCTTGTCTGTATTTGAAAAGGTAACAGAATGTTGATTTTTACATAGTCTTACCTCATTCAGATCTTGTGCATTAATAGTTTCTTGGCCTTTCATACTGGTCTCTTTCCAGTCTTCCTATGTGCTTGATAACTTGTGCTCAAAGATGGAAATCTTAATCCAAATAAAGCATAGTTATAATGCATATATGTGTTATTTGAAAAAAAGCGCTACATTTCTTAAGCATCCTTCCCTGAGGATATACCCATGAGGTTTCTTCTGAATGGCAAGTTCCACCTCCTATCTGGTTCTGGATCCTTTGGCGGGTTGCTTTACTACAACGTGAGCCTTTGCTGAGCTAAAGGGAATACACATTAGAAAAATCCACTACAGAACTCCAGTTGTCTTCTATTAATCAGACTGCTTTACTTATTAAACCTGTCTCATGCTGAACATCAATAAAATAGGTAACAATCCCAAACTGATGATTGAGGAATGCTAATAGGAAAATTAATGCTGAAATCTACAATGTTCAGAGTTCTTCCTGCCCAGCTGTGTGGACCTAGTTGGGAATTTTATTGACTCAACATTACACAGGGATGTGGGGAAGCATGTATTTTTTTTGTTCTGGGATAGATCTTCTTCCTTTTCATCAACCATCACCTGTGATGGTGAATGTTTTTGAAAATCTGACCATGGCATGCTGAGGCATTCAATTCTTTCGGCAAGAATTCTAGTAGCTTTGCTCTCAGGCCACCTGAGATACCTCAGAACAGTCGAAGAAGCCATGCCAACCTTAAAACTTTTCATTTTCTTTGTATTGTTTCAGTGTAAGAGTGTCATGTGCACTGGGCACCGGCACAGCAATTAAGTTGCTCGATGTTGTGTCAGAGTACCTGGGTTCATGTTCCGCTAAGTTTTTAATTTTACCTTCCTGCCAATGTGCACTATGGGAGACAGCAAGTGATGGCTCAAATACTTGGGTCCCTGCTACCCATGTGAGAGATGTGAATTGAATTCCTGGTTCCCAGCTTCAGCCTGGTCCAGGGCTAGCCTTTGCAGACATCTGAGGAGTGAATCGGTGATGAGTGGTCTCTGCCTCTTAAATAAACTATCTTTGAAAAAGAATGTCACATATTTTTAATGTTCTAATTTTTCAAAAAGACTGCTTTCCCAATTAAGATATATTTGAAATGTGTCATAATTTGCAACACATTGAACATAGTTATAAATATTCGATATACATACTTAATAGTTATACAAATTGTCCACCCATTTTGGTGATTTACATACCTCCTGAGACTGCTGACCAAATTTAAAATAGAGAAATACGGAAAGGCCAGAAAATAATGTGAGAGATGGGAAATGAGATCTAAAGCTCCCCAGGTAGCTAAAGGAGACCTACCTCACCCGAGGCCAAGGTCAGCAGTAAACAGAGCGGGTGTGCTGATTTGTTTTCAAACTAATTAGCATGGGAGAGCCACCAATGGCCTGAAAGCAACGGTTTAACAGTTAAGAATTTTCCACTTGTGTGTTCTATTTCCTGGAAGACAGGGATCTTCCTGTGCCCTGAACTCAACTGTGACTCCCAGGCACTACCTGATGAGTTTTACTGCCAACTTTGTGTGCACCTGCCCCAGGAATGCATAGTTAAGTGAGACTGTATAGAGAATAAGACATGCCCGGTCACTGCTCTCAGGGAAAGAGATTTACATGCTCACTTCTGGGCATGCTATGGTCCCATGGGTTATAATAAATCCTCTCTATAAATCGACACAAGAATTAGTGTGGTGTAGAAAATAAGCACTGGGGCCAGATAAACCTGGATCAGCTCCGGGCTGTGACTCTGGCCAAGTTCCCTTAAGTTTTCACAAACAAGAGTATGAAATGAGAACACTCAGGTCTGGTACAATCGCTCAATGACTAAAACTCCACATTGCAAATGCCAGCATCCCATATGGGCACTGACTGTTCCACTTCCCATCCAGCTCCCAGTTTTTCTTGTGGCCTAGAAAAATAGTCGAGGACGGCCCAAGGCCTTGGGACCCTGCACCCATGTGGGAGATCCGGAAGAAGCTTCTGGCTTCTGCATTTGAATCAGCGTGGTTCCAGTCATTGTGGCCATTTGGGGAGTAAATCAGTGGATCTAAGACCTTTCCCACTGTATTTCCTTCTGTCTGTAAAAAAAAATCTTTAAGGGCCCGGCAGCGTGGCCTAGCAGCTAAAGTCCTCGCCTTGAATGCCCCAGGATCCCATATGGGCGCCGGTTCTAATCCCGGCAGCTCCACTTCCCATCCAGCTCCCTGCTTGTGGCCTGGGAAAGCAGTTGAGGACGGCCCAATGCATTGGGACACTGCACCCGCGTGGGAGACCTGGAAGAGGTTCCAGGTTCCCGGCTTCGGCTCAGCGCAGCACCAGCCCATTGCGGCTCACTTGGGGAGTGAATCATCAGACGGAAGATCTTCCTCTCTGTCTCTCCTCCGCTGTGTATATCTGGCTGTAATAAAATGAATAAATCTTTAAAAAAAATCTTTAAAAAAATGATATAACTCTATTTTTAAAAAGAAAAAAAAAGGGAACACTCCTATTTACCTTGGGTCAGATGACCCCAGGGATTACAAGAGAAAATGTTTGGAAGACACCTAAAACAATCCTGACACATTCCAGAGGCTCAGCATGCTGTGGCTCTCCTGCTTCAGCAAGACACCTGGCACGCCCTCCATTCTAAGTCTTCTCTCTGAGGACGCATGTACCATCAGAACCAAGAGGGCTGACTGGGTGCTAACTCTGTCTTCAGGTCGAGATGGGTCAGTAACACAGTCATATCTCAAGGTATCTGCTCAATAGAAAGGAGTGCTGTTCTAGACTATTCTTCCCTTTCAAGTCTCATGCCCCCCCCTTTTTTAATATTCATTTATTCATTAATTACATTGCATTACATGACACAATTTCATAGGTACTGGGATTCCCCCCACTTCACCCCAAACCCTTCCCCCATGGTGAATTCCTTCACCTTGATGCATAACCACAGCTCAAGTTCCGTTGAGATTCCCTAATTAAAAGCTCACACCATACAGAGTCCAGCATCCCACTTGTCCAGTTCAAGTTCAACGGCCTCTTAGGGAGGCCCTCTCAGGTTTGAAGGCAGAGCCAGCAGAGCGTCACCTCAATCAGTTAGAAGCTCCAACATATCATCAGCAACAGTCCAGGTATGATGAGGCTGGTGCAGAGTCCACTGATTGACATAGTCCGTCTTAGAGTTTCCCCTTGTCCAGTTTTCCGCTGGAAGCATATAGCTGAGGTGGTTGGTTGATCTACTCCATTTTCCATATTTTCTTGGTTAATGCTTTGATTCCTCCATTTTCTTCAGGGGAATCCCCTAAGAAACTTTGAGGCATTCCCAGTCCAGGCTCCTACATGTACTACTAGTAAGCACAGTGCTCACCACCGTCCATCACTCTGACCAGCTGGTGGTTTTACCCCCTGGGTTGGTTCTCTTCTGAGCCCCGACCTCCATTGGAACCAATGAGTATCGCATCTCTCCCCGGCTCTGCCCATCACACTCTCGTCCCTCACCTAAATCAGTGGGAGGTGTGCTGGTCGGGTGTTGCACTCCCTACTGGCACAGGCCATTTCACCTTGGCATTTTGTGTTTTGTACTGTTTTTTTTTTGTTTTTGTTTTTGTTTTTGTTTTTTATCGCAACCAAACCCGGCCAGGCCCCCACACAGTTTCAGCGCTTGGGCTTGCCAGTGGATGACGTGAACTGACTCAGCCTGCTCTGCCCCAACCCGAGCCAAGTGTATGCCAGTGGGTCACATTCCAAAGCCTCTTCTGGGTTATTTACCTCCATGCTTCCTGCGTTTATTTGTAGGGTCAGTGTCCTGTCAGAGGAACTGTTCAGATTCCTCCATCCGACTCCTTCCTGGTGTCGGGCTTCACGCATTCCAGCAGGTCCTTCGGCCAGCACTGCTCTTCAATCCATTCTGGTTCCTGCTGTTGAGAGTTTCAGCCCAGCCACGGCTCGTCCATACCCACGTATATCTCATATATGGCTCAGTTGGGGTTGAGGCCTAGCCGAGCCAGTCCCACATCTATCCTGGTCCTCCGGAGCACCAAACTGTGCTGTGGTCTAATCCGGCATGGTGCGTCAAGTCCGAATCGATATTTGTGCCAAGGGATCACAACTGTGATCCGACCAGAACTCAGCCCCCTTCCAGTTCCTGCGCCCCTTAGTGGTAGGCTCCACGCAGCCAAGGCCTCCCCCACGCTCCCCAACCAGGCCTGTTGCCAGCCAGTGTTAAGTATGTCAGAGGTTGCTCTGGGTCAGCCCAGCGCGCCCCATAGACTGTCATGCCTCCTGCATAGACTCCAGCGGCCCTTCTAAACCGTCCAATGGGGTCAGAGTTTCTGGGGATTGGTCCACGCATGCCTCACACATTCTAGCCCCGAGTATGGTTCTCGAATGCCAGTCAATGTCATAGTCCTGCCTTCTGTGACCCCTCTGCTGATCCCTCATCCTATCAGGTAATGGGGTATCCTGCTAGACAAGCCTGGAATTTTGCCTTTTGAGTGAACTGATGTTGGCAATGGGCACTTTAAAGTGACTACATGTTCTTCAGAGGAAGATTAAATGCCATTGAAAATCTTAAGGAATAATACACATTCTCAGAGTACTGTGGGTTCAGCATGGAGCAACTCATGCAGCATATCAGAGAAACCAAATTCCAGAACTTCCTGGCCGGGTGGCCAGCAGGCGTAGCCTGGCGCCAAATGGTGCACTGGCCACCCGAGAGCCTCTCACCCCATGTACGCATGTACGTGGTGGAAAGCTTGGCTGTGTTAGGCTGGAATCGTGGCGGGGACCCGAGTACCCGGGCCGCATGGCTGCCCGGGGTCAAGCTGCTCGGGCCCCCGCCTGGATCCTGCTAGCTCCTCCCCCGCTCCAGCCGCATGGCGTGCTGGGATGTTCCCAATCCGCTCCTCAGGGTCCCAGGACAACCTCCCCACTCCCAAAAGGAGGCCATCAAACCAGGACCCTGGCAAATCAGGAAGCTGCCCGAGAGCCTCTCACCCCATGTACGCACGTATGTGGTGGAGAGCTTGGCTGTGTTAGGCTGGAATCGTGGTGGGGACCCGAGTACCCGGGCCGCATGGCTGCCCGGGGTCAAGCCGCTCGGGCCCCCCCCTTTTTTTTAAAGATTTATTTATTTTTATTACAAAGTCAGATATACAGAGAGGAGGAGAGACAGAGAGGAAGATCTTCTGTCCGATGATTCACTCCCCAAGTGACCGCAATGGCCAGTGCTGCGCTGATCCGAAGTCAGGAACCAGGAACCTCTCCCTGGTCTCCCATGTGGGTGCAGGGTCCCAAAGCTTAGGGCTGTCCTTGACTGCTTTCCCAGGCCACAAGCAGGAAGCTGGATGGGAAGTGGAGCCGCTGGGATCCTGGCGCGTTCAAGGCGAGGACTTTAGCAGCTGCTAGGCCACGCCGATAGGCCCTTTCTTTTCTTTTTAAAGATTTATTTATTTTTATTGGAAAGGCAGATATACAGAAAGGAAGAGAGAGAGGAAGATCTTCCTTCCGCTGGTTCACTCCCCAAGTGACAATGGCTAGAGCTGTGCCAATCCAAAGCCAGGAGCCTGGAACTTCCTCCAGGTCTCCCACGCAGGTGCAGGGTCCCAAGCTTTGGGCCATCCTCGACTGCTTTCCCAGGCCACAAGCAGGGAGCTGGATGGGAAGTGGGGTAGCTGTCGCCTATATGGGATCCCAGCGTGTTCAACGCAGGGACTTTAGCTGCTAGGCCACCGTGCTGGGCTCCCCTCTTTATTTTCAAGGAAATTTTTAGGAGAAAGTCTCTGTAGAATGTCCAGTAGTAGGGGCATCTTTGACTGGCATGTGAGAAGACCAAGAGATTTGCATCTTCTCTGGTTTTAAGCATCCCTGGAATACAGGTTGGAAATAAAAATGAATCCTGCAGTCAGATTGAGTTTTCAAATACATGAGTTTGTGATTATGCTTTCCTCATTTGTAAAGTTACATGGATATTATCTACTTCCTAGAATTTCTGTTAATCACGAATGAGTTATGTCAAACCCTGAGCAGATTCATTACAACACTGGAGACACTTAAACATCAGAATCATTGTGTAACAGATGGGGTCCTCCAAATAATACAGTTCCCCAACAGGGGATCATACATACATGTGTATATACCTAATCCATATACATTTATATGTGGGAGAGAGCAAGAGAGATGAGATTCAGATTATATAACGATGGGACTGAGAAGATAGCAGACTAGTGACCCAGCTTAAGCAGGCAGGGGGCACAGTCCCTTTTCCCACTTTTTGTGCTCTCAGGCCTTCTGCTGAGTGCACGATGCCCACTCAAACTGGCAAGCTGCAGTGCCATCTGCTATGGATTCAAAGGGTAATCCCTTCTGAAAATGCCCTCCTTGGCACACCCAGAAACAATGTTGAACCAGCTGTCTGGGTGTCCTGTGTTCTCGTCAAAGTGGACACACTCAAGTAAACATCATGTTATCCTTCTACTTCCTTTGGGTAAGATGCAGAAAATGAAGCAGTCAGCCTGCAGTCAGCAGCCAGGAAGGGACTATTGCAGGAGGCACCCAAGTGCCCATGGGCAAGCTAAAGCTCCCACGCTGGGTACGGCACAAGACCCGATCAGGTCTGGCACGGCACTCACTGGCAAGGGCTATGTTTCTCGCCTGTGGACGGCAACACCAGGCTCACTTGTTGCCTCTGCTAAGAATGACCCTTCGGGGCCCGGCAGCGTGGCCTAGCGGCTGCGGTCCTCACCTTGAACGCCCTGGATCCCATATGGGCGCCGGTTCTAATCCCGGCAGCTCCACTTCCCATCCAGCTCCCTGCTTGTGGCCTGGGAAAGCAGTCGAGGACGGCCCAATGCATTGGGACCCTGCACCCGTGTGGGAGACCTGGAGGAGGTTCCAGGCTCCTGGTTTTGGATAGGCTCAGCTCCAGCCATTGCGGCTCACTTGGGGAGTGAATCATCAGACAGAAGATCTTCCTCTCTGTCTCTCCTCCTCTCTGTATATCTGACTTTGTAATAAAAATAAATAAATCTTTAAAAAAAAAAAAGAATGACCCTTCGGCTAATCATTATTGAGGCTACCAGCGCCTGTCTGCAAACACAATCAAGGAAACTTGAGGCTTATTCTTCATGCATGATTAAAAGAGAACTCTGAAGGTAAAACCTCGTCAGTTATCTCCGGATAAATATCTCCAAACTCACTGAGAAAACGGATTTGAAAGGTCATTTAGCTTCTATTTACTGCTCATCTTTGAAGTTAAAGATTCCTAGTTGCAAAAACCTTTACACAAAAGAGGCATTTATGCATTGTTCCTCATGGCCCTCTCTAGCAGGGAGGAAGAGAAAGGGTCATTAGAGACAATATTAAGCTTCACTTTTACTATTTGGAAAATATAAGAAATACATGTATTTCAAGTCTTGATGTCAAAGAGAAAAAAATAACTTGGTTATACTACAGTACAGAGGACTATTAGATCCAGGAACATTAGAGAAAAGTGGGTCAGGTAGTTAGTACAGTAGTTAAGATAGTATTTGGGGACACCCATACTATAATGATTGAGTTCAAGTTGTGGATCTACTATGATTTCAGGTTTCCTGTGAATAATGAGCACCCTGAGAAACAGGTGCTTCAGGCGGTGGGATCCCGGCCTCCCCTGCGGGAGAGCCAGACCAAGCTCCCAGCTCCTGGCCTCAACCTGGTTCAGTCATGGTTCTGGGCACTTGGGGGAGTAAACCAGCAGACTGGAGATGCCTCTGCCTTTCAAATACATAAAAACAGATAAATGAGGTTGGCACTGTGGTATAAGGAGTTAAGATGCTGCCTGAAATGCCATCATCACATAATGGAGCACTGGCTGGACTTCCAGCCGTTCTCTTTCTGAACCAGATTCCTGCTAATACACCTGGGAAGGCAATGGAGCGTGACCCCTGTACTTGAGCTCCTGCCACATGGGAAACAGCAAGGGTTCTTGGCTCTTGGCTTTTGCCTGATGCACCCTCAGCTGTTGCAGCCTTGGGGAGTGAACCAGTGAATGGAAGATTCTTTCTCATTCTCTCTCTTTCTGTATGAGTATGTGTGTGTTCTTTCTCTCTTTCCCTGTTGTTTTAACTTTCAAATAAAATAAATCTTTGAAAAATAAGTAAATATTAGAAAAACCAGTATTAGCTCCTTTCCTGAACCTCATTTAAAATAAGATAGATGTTCATTTATCCAAAATTTCACAGACAACATTTATTACAGAGGAGGAATAATAGTTAGAGAGTCTCCAAAGATCTTCCCTAGTCTTAAGGATTTGATGATACAGAGGGTCATGAGGAGGCATCACTAATATCCCCGTAAAGGAAGTTCTCACCTTAGTCTACCCAGGGCAGCTTCAGATGAACAACCGAGCATAATAGAAATAGTAAGGCCTGGCCATTTCTACCCAATCTGGAATTCCTCTGAAGATTATCACTGCCAAAACTTTCTGCTGGGTTGGCTGAGACATCCTCAGGCCTATGCCAGTCTGATGCTCTTCCTTTGCAATTTTGCTTCCTGCTTCTTGGTTAACCAGTATCAGATCTGCATTGTGATCTGAAGCCTTTCCTTGACCTTTCCTTCCTCCTTCCTTTGTCCTTCAACAGGTACCACCCTCAAGAACTTTCCTGCAATTCTCAGTTCATCTGATTCCCAGATCATCCTCCTTCAAGTGACTATATGGATGATAAAACCAGGAGTGGTACACAGTCATGGTCACCATCAAAGACAAAAGAAAATGACTATACATGGGACTATAACAAGTTCATGGAAGATGGCTTTAAAATTTTAAAATAAAAAAAAAGAAATGGGTGTTTGGTGTACTAGTTAAGATGGTTCTTGGAATGTTGGTATCACATATCAGAGTGCCTGGGTTTAAACCCTGGTCCTACTCCCATTTCCAGCTTCCAGCTAGTATCCAGCTTAGGAGATCACAGGTAATGATGGGTCAAGTACTTGATTCCTGTTATCCATGTGGGAGACATGGATTGGATTCTCAGCTCCTGGCTTTGGTCTAGCCCAGTCTTGGATATTGGAGGCATTTGGAGGGGGTGACCAACATATGGGAGATCTCTGACTCTTAGATCTCTTTAAAATAAATAAAAGTAATTCATTTTTAAAAATATAGAAATTCATTCTTCTTAAAAATGTTTATTTTATTTATCTGAAACGTAGAGTTACAGAGAGGGAAGGAGAGACAGAGAAAGAGATCTTCCATCTATTGATTCACTCTCTAAATTGCCATGATGGCTAGGGCTAAGCCCGGCCAAAGTCAAGAGCCTGGAACTCCATCTGCAACTTCCACTTGGGTGTGGGGTCTCAAGTACTTGAGCCATCCTCTGCTTCATTCCCAGGCACATTAGCGGTGACTTCGATTAGAAGTGGAGCAGCTGGGACTCAAACTGCTACCTGTATGGAATGCTGGTGCCACAGGTGGCAGCTTAACTTGCTGTGCTATGACATGAATTTAGCACCAGAAATTCATTCTAAAAGAAAAAAAAAAGCAAACCTTCAATCTGCCCACAGAAAAGCAGGCAATGAACCAAAAACAAAAAAAATAAAAACAAGACAAACAAAAAATAGGTCACAGAAAAAGCAACAGTACCATGATGAAAAAAGGGGAATGACTTATCCTCGTTACTATAAGCAGAAGAGTAGAAAACATAAATGTCTGGGACATTTGATAAGAGACATTAGAAGCTATTAGCCACTGGGACACAGACTGGATTAGGTAAACACTACAGCTTTCAGGGATTTCTGGTAGAAGGCACTTTCCAGAAAGTAACAACATGAAGAGTTTATCCAAAAGCAACTACAATATGGAGGAAATTAGAAAATCAATACATATGCCCAAGGAAAGATACATATTCAGGCAAGACCTAATTTACATTTCAGGCTAATCCTACAACAACTGAAAGCAAAACGGGGGTGGGTATTTGGCACATTGGTTGGGATTCCACTTGGGATAATTGCATCGCATATTGGAGCCAAAGACAAAGAGAAAACCTTGGATATAGTAAGACAGATGTGACTTCTCACATGTGAAGGATTTTTTATAAGATTAACAGCAGAACTATAAATCAGGAAGTGTGCAGGTCAGAGAGCTGGGAACTGAAATAACAAAAATGTTAAAAGGAAAGTTTTCACTAAAGAACCTTGTATATTGCAAAGGTGAAGGAGAAATTAAGATAACTTTCAGTTAAACAAAAGCTAAGTGAGCTCATCACCACTGTTCTGGTTGTACAAGAAACGGTAAGAGGAAATCTGCAAAAATGAAAGGAGAGTTAATAGTAATTCAAAGTCAGGAAATGAATCATCTCAGTAAAGCCAAACATATTGCAATGGTAAAATCTAACTATTATTTTTAACAATGGTTTGTAGCTTCACTTTTTGTTTTCTATATGACGTGAGCAGGTTTTGCAGTTTTAAACCTTATTAGTCTATGGGTCTAGATCCATAGCTCAACTGGCTAATTCTCTGCCTTGCGGTATCTTCAAGCCTTGCAGTATGGGCAACGAATGGTGTCTTGGCTGCTCCAATTACCATCCAGTTCCCGGTTTATGGCCTGGGAAAGCTTCTGGAAATGGCCCAAAGCCAAGGGACATTGCATCCATGTGGGAGACTCGCAAAAAAACTCCTGGATCCTGGCTTTGGATCAGCTCAGCTCCAGTGGTTGCAGCCATTTGAGGATAGAGCCAGTGGATGGTCTTTTTTGTCTCTCCTTCTGTTTGTAAATCTGCCTTTCCAATTAAATACGTAAGTCTTTAAAAAATAAAGCAAAACTTGTTATTCTAAAATCTAGTAATATAATACTGGTTTGCAATTTTCATTTTGGCTTTGACAATTTAAAATATATAAAATATTATTAATTTATGTTTTTGAAACACACTGAACAGAGCTGTAACATTAATAGTTGAAAGTGGCAGTCACATAGCTGTAAATGACAAGCTTTAGCATGACACTGAAGTTAATGTTACATAAATTCAAATTAACTCTACCCTCCGAGAGAGAGAGAAAAAGGACTCAATTATATGTGAGAGGGAAATTCAGGAAATGAGGGACCAAAAAACTATAAGGAAAACAGAAGGTATAAGTAAGTCTCTCCTTATCAGCAATTAGTTTAAACATAAGGGGACTGGGCCCGGCAGCGTGGTCTAGGGGCTAAAGTCCTCGCCTTGAAAGCCCTGGGATCCCATATGGGCGCCGGTTCTAGTCCCGGCAGCTCCACTTCCCATCCAGCTCCTTGCTTGTGGCCTGGGAAAGCAGTCGAGGACGGCCCAAAGCCTTGGGACCCTGCACCCGCGTGGGAGACCCGGAAGAGGTTCCTGGCTCCTGGCTTCGGATCAGTGCGCACTGGCCGTTGCAGCTCACTTGGGGAGTGAATCATCGGACGGAGGATCTTCCTCTCTGTCTCTCCTCCTCTCTGTATATCCAACTTTGTAACAAAATAAATAAATCTTAAAAAAATAAACATAAGGGGATTAAACTTCACAAGTAAAAGTCAGAAAGTAACATAATGGATTTGAAAATCAATCCAACCACACATAATCTACCAGAGACTGGGTTTAGATTGAAAGACTCAATAGGCTGAAAAAAAAAGAATGGATGAAAATTACCTTGCATATAAATAATAACCAAGAGACAGCAGAGGTGACTATACTAATGCTGACAAAAGGACATTAAATCAAAAAAGTTTACAAGAAACAAAAGAAGGGCAATATATTTCAATGAGAAATTCAATAGAGAAAAAAGATATGACACAAATATTTCAGCAAATTATAACAGGCAGTCACACAACATGAAGCAAAAAGAGGCAGAACTGAAAGGAAATAGTTCAACAATGACAGCTGGAATCTTTTTTTTTAAAGATTTAGTAATTTTTATTACAAAGTCAGATATACAGAGAGGAGAGACAGAGAGGAAGATCTTCTGTCCGATGATTCACTCCCCAAGTGAGCCGCAACGGGCCAGTACTGCGCCCATCCGAAGCCAGGAGCCAGGAACTTCTTCCAGGTCTCCCACGCGGGTGCAGGGTCCCAAGCTTTGGGCCGTCCTCGACTGCTTTCCCAGGCCACAAGCAGGGAGCTGGATGGGAAGTGGAGCTGCCAGGATTAGAACCGGCGCCCATATGGGATCCCAGGGCGCGTTCAAGGCGAGGACTTTAGCCTCTAGGCCACCGTGCCGGGCCCAACAGCTGGAATCTTTAATACTCCATTTTCAATGTAAGGTAGATCAACTACACAGAAGTAAGAAACCAGAGAACTTGAACAAAACAGTAAAAGAATAAGAGCTAACAGATATGCAAAACACTGCCCAATACATCCCTCAATCTTCTCCTCTTTTCAAATAAGCACAGAACAGTTCCCCAGCCTAGACCAGGTCAGACCACAAATTAAGTTTCAGGGCCCGGCATGGTGGTGCAGTGGTTAAGGTCCTCGCCTTGCATGCCCCGGGATCCCATATGGTCGCTGGTTCTAATCCCGGTGGCCCAGCTTCCCATCCAGCTCCCTGCTTGTGGCCTGGGACAGCAGTCAAGGACGGCCAAAAGATTTGGGACCCTGCACCCGTGTGGGAGACCTGGAAGAGCTCCTGGCTCCTGGCTTTGGATTGGCTCAGCTCCAGCCATTGTGGTCACTTGGGGAGTGAACCACCAGAAAGAAGATCTTCCTCTCTGTTTCTCCTCCTCTCTGTATATCCGCCTTTCCAAAAAAAAAAAAAATAAATCTTTTAAAAAAAAGTTTCAATAGACGAATCACTGTGTTCTCTAATTAAAATGGGATGAAGTTTAGATACTGTTAATATCTAACAATAGAAAAAAAATGGGAAAATTCACAGGTTATTAGAAACTAAACGCCCAATGAATTAAAGAAGAAATCATAAGTAAAATCAGAAAATTCATAAAGATAAATGGAAAAAGGAGGACTTTCAGTGAAACTGTTAAAGATATCTGGACATTAGGAAGCTTGACTTTCTACTATTGTCTATACCTACAATGTCATGATATATTTAAACAGCAGAATGAGGACTTTTGAATGTTGCTGAAGAACTATATTATTATAATAATATGTGGGAAAACAGTATGTGCATGCATTGGTGGGGGGAATGAGGAGGTGGAAGAGGAAATCACTGTGCCTATGGAACTATATAATGAAAAAAAAGGTGAATGATGCAATGACTTAGTGGTTAAATTCTTGCCTTGCATGCACTGGGATCCCTTATTGGTGCTAGTTCATATTCCGGCTGCTCCACTTCCCATCCAGCTCTCTGCTTGTGGCCTGGGAAAGCAATCGAGGACGGCCCAAAGCCTTGGGACCCTGCACTTGTGTGGCAGATCCGGAAGAAACTGCTTCTGGCTTCAGATTGGCTCAGCTCTGGTTATTGCGGTCAGTTGGGGAGTGAATCATCAGTGGACAGAAGATCTTCCTCTTTGTCTCTCCTCCTCTCTGTAAATCTGCCATTCCAACAACAACAATAACAACAGCAATAACAACGGGATGAATGGAAACAAAAGTATGTTGTATTGAAACTTTTACAATGCAGCACAGTCAGGGAAAAGGAGGAAATTTTATAGCAATAATTGCATATATTAAAAAAATGGAATCTCAAACCAACAGTATAACTGTAAGTTAAAGACCTAAAACAAAGGGAATGAGCACAGCCTAGCAGCTAAGATGCCTGGATCCCATATCAAAGTACCTGGGTTCAGGTCTCAGTTCTGGCTCCTATTCCCAGCCTCCTTCCAATACCAGTGCTAGCAAGTACCACGTGGTGATGCTGAATAATTGGGTTCCTGCAAACTCCTGTTGGGAGACTGCATTTCTGGCTTGCAACTGGGTCTTGGTCTACCCTAGTCATTGCAGGCATTAAAGCTGAACCACAGGATGAGAGTACCCTCCCTATAGCCCTCCCCCACATACCTGCTCCTCTGTTATCTCTCTGTGTGTCTCAAACAAATCAATCAACCAATAATGATCATAAAAGAACTAGGATGTGGGCATTTAGCACAGTGGCTATACTGCAGCTTGGGACCCCTGTACCCCATACTGGAGTGTCTGGACTTGAGTCCTAGCTCTGCTTTCCATATTAGCCTGGGGCTCTGTCACCCACATGGAACCAGGATGGAATTCCTGCTTCCTGGCCTCAGCCTGGACTAGCCTGGCAGTCACAGGAACTCAGGGAGTGAAAAAGCAGATAGGAGGTGGCTCTGTCTGTCTCTCAGTATAACAAGGAATAAAAATGGTCTGAAATGACAAAAAAAAAAAAAAAAAAAAAACTAAAAAAAGAACAAAATAAACCCAAAGCTAGCAGGAGAAAGGAAATAACAATTATATCAGAAATACAGAGATATAGAAAACAATACAGAAAATAACATAAAAAATTTGCTCTTTGAAAAGATCAACAAAATTGATAAACCTTGAGTAATACTGACTAAAGTAAGAGGTAAGACTCAAATTGCTGAAATCAGAAATGAAGTGGGAATAGGGCTGGTTGTGGTAGCCTATTGGCTAAAGTCCTTGCCCTGCATGTGCCAGGATTCCTTATGGGCACTGGTTTGTGTCTCGGCAGCCCTGCTTCTCATCCAACTCCCTGTCTGTGGCCTGGGAAAGTAGTCAAGGACAGTCCAAAGCCATGGGTCCCTGCACCCACAAGGGAAACCAAGAAGAAGCTCCTGGCTTCAGAATGGCTCAGCTCCAGGTGTTGCAGCTACTTGGAGAGTGAATCAGTGGACAGAAGATCTTCCTCTCTGTCTCTCCTCCTATCTGCATGTCTGATTTTCCAATAAAAATGAAATAAATAAATCTTAAAAGAAAGTGGGAACATTACTGAAAGTGGGAACTAAAAGCAAATACAAGAGAATACTATGACCAACTATATGCCAACAGTTTGGACAACTGACATGAAATGGACAAATTTCCAGAAACTCAAGACCTACCACTACTAAATCACAAAGAAACAGAAAACTGAACAAGACTAATAGGGAGACTGAATCAGTTACCAACATCTTCCAACCAAAACATTTCCAGACCTGATGACTTTACTGTAATTCTACCAAACATTTAAATAAGAAGTAATACCATGCCTCTTTTCACCAAAAAATTGGAGAGGACCTACTTCCTAACACATTTTGAGAGACAAGTATTACCACGAAAGCAAAGGCAGCTAAAGATTGCACAAAGAGGTGGGATTTTGGGCCAGCAGTTAGGATGCCAGTTGGGACATCTGTTTCCCTTCTGGAGCTCCTGGGTTTGAGTCCTGATTCCAGCTTCCTGATAATGTGCATGCTGGGAAGCAGCAGGTGATGAACTAGTTGGGTCCCTGACACTTACAGAGGAGATGCGGGTCGAGCACCCCGTTCCTGGCTTCAAGGTGGACCTAGCCCAGGCCACTGTGGGCATTTAGGGAGTGAATCAATTAGTGGATGGGAGATTTTGTTTATCTCTCTGTTGTTTGGTATGTCTCTCTCGCAAGCAAATAAGTTTAAAAAGACACCACAAGAAAACTACAGATCAATATCTCCGATGAACACTGGTTTTAAAAAAAAAGGTCTTCAAAAAGTTCATAAAAAATGTGCGCTAGGAAAAAATTGTGTGGATTTCAAATTTTTTATACCAAACTATGACAAACTTTTAATTCTACTTTCCACAAACTTCTCAAAGTTCCCTTGTACATCTAACAAACGGCTGGTATTCAAGATCCATCAGGAACTCTTCCAATTCAATATAAGGAATGCATGTGACTCAACTAAAGTTGAACGTAAGATCTGAACAGATGCTTCATAAAAGAACACGTCTAGATAGGCAATAAGCATATTAAAACATCTGATTATCAGTGGACACCATTAAAAGGCAATGAAAACCACAGTGAGGATACTGTCACAAATCTTCCAAATAGACATTACTGACTATTTCAGTTTGTCATGGAGTCTTGGGTTGAGCTGTTTTGTCCACCACTCCAGAGACTAATCATGTAGAACTACACATGGATTGCACACACGGGATTGTACACATAGATTGTACACATGGGAGCCTAGACCTCAGCAGTTTTTTGCCATATTTGGTTATGTTCAGTGTTGTTCCATTATCCACCCATGTCTAATTATTGTCCGAGTCCATAAATTAACTCTTTGGGATCATTTATAATGCTCAGATTGGTTATATCTTTGTAATATTTTCTTTTTTCTATAAAGTAGTAATCTATATTGTTAAAATTAATTACTCTTTGTGAGGGAAAAAGTAGCAGAAACATATTTCTATATCCCAATTCTTCTTCCATTTGAACTCGCTAGGCAATAGGAAGAAAAGCAATCCAGTTAAAAGAAAGTAGCTTAGCACCAATTGCTCCAGCATATGTTACAAAAATGCAACTAAAAAAATTAATAATAATTCAGGGCCCTGGTGTGATGGCTTAGTGGCTAATCCTTGCTTTGCATGCTTGGTTCATGTCCTGGCTGCTCCATTTCCCATCCAGCTCCCTGCTAGTGGCCTGGGAAAGCAGCTGAGGACGGCCCAAAGCCTTGGGACCCAGCACTGCGTGGAAGACCCGGAAAGAGGTTCCTGGCTCCTGGCTTGAGATCAGCTCAGCTTCAGCCTTTACGGCCATTTGGGTAGTGAACCAACAGATGGAAGATATTTCTGTTTTTCCTTCTCTGTAAAACCTGCCTTTCCAATAAAAAATAAAATAAATATTTTAAAAATTTATTCTTTTTTTTGATGATGATTACATGGTTGACCAGGGTGGGAAGTACTGAGGGTTAGGAAAATGTGGGTGAAATCACTGTTTCCTAATTCTCCATTTCTTCTTACCTCTGGGAAAGAGGAGAGATAAAGGGGGAAGCCACACCCAGCCTCTGAAATGTCCCAGTACCCATGGATGGGGAGCTGCCACCTGATATCAACCCAGGGTCCTGCTGTAGTTCATGTTCTGAGGGTTCTGACCAAGTGGTTTGCACAGTTCTGAAAGGCTGTTAATTTCACCAATCCAAGGGTGAGGCAGCCCTCCCAATGTCCTTTGGTTGACATAGTCGACCTCAAACCTCCATTCATCCAGATTTTTGCTGTCACTGTTTGCTGGGGGTAGTTGCCCAATTTGCTCTGTTCTCCTTCCTCTGGAATGGTACCATATGGACTGCCATATTCTCCATGTGCATCAGGGCCTGCTCCCACTGCTACGGCTTTTTCACTAGCGGACAGATCCAAGGACCAGGGCCAGGCAACTTGAGCCCTGCCAGATCCCCTGCCCCTGGGGCCTCACAAACTTGGCACCCACCTCGCATGTGGGCCTCAGGACTCAGGCCAAACAACCTCCTGAGTCTTGCCAGATCTCCCACCTCAGGGCTCACAAACCCAGCACCCACCGCTCAAGTGAGCCAAGAGACCAAGGCCAGGAGACCCGAGCCCCACCAAATCCCCCTACCCCCAAGGCTCATGAACTCAGTACCTACCATGCAGCTGGCCTCCAGGATCTGGGCCAGGTGACCCGAGTCCTGCTGGATCCCTCACCCCCAGGGCTCACGAATCTGGCATTCACCTTGCAGGTGGACCTCAGGACCCAGGCCAGGTGACCGGAGCCCCACCAGATCCTCCACTCCAGAGCTCACAAAGCAGCACTCACCCTGAGGGGGGCCCCAGGACCCAGACCAGGTGACCAGAGCCCCACCAGATGCTATACCCCCAGGGCTCACAAAAACGGCAACCACCGGACAAAGATTAATAAATCTTAAAAAAAAATTTCAAAGTCAGAAAGAACTTCAAATACCTGTATTCTCTGGTCAGCACCAGCAGCTTTTCCAAGGGAGCCGTCTCCAAGTTGTTTATTCTCTTGAGAATCACGCATCTCTCCTTTAAGTCTTTCGACCTTAAATATAAAATAAATAGCTTGCAGACTTCCAAATTTTATTTTGACTACATTAGCACTTTGTTTTAAATTACATAAGTATTTGAAATACACAAGAAATACATGAATATATATATTTTTTGTGCAAAATGTTAACAACACATGGCAACAGAATAAAATAGGCATTTTCCCTTCAAAAGCCCTTCTTCTGTTTCTTACTGCTTGGGATGTACACTTCTCGAGCTCTTTCTCTCTCTTTCTCCTCTGCGCTTCCTGAAGTTACACACACTCTCTTTTTCTCTCTCTGTACTTTCTGAACTAACACACTGTCTTCTTTCTCTCTCACAAACACACATGTATATATACAACATATACGTGTGTTACACATTTACCAAGACATCTTGAGCCATCATAATTGGTTTATTCACCCTTTTCTATAATTTCATTTTACAGCATTATTTACCATTTTAAAAATTTATTTTGTTTTTGATGATGTTTAAGTTAAGAAGGATGTATGCCCATTTGGACCACTGATTAGGGTGGGGAGGGTCGAGGAATGGTGGAAAGTGGATGAGACAACTGTTCTCAATCTCTTTTTTTCTTGTATTTGGGGAAAATTGGTAGAGAAGGGAAGAGGGCTGCTCCCAGCAGCCCAACCACATCAATACCTGGGACAGTCACCCAGTGTCATCCCAGAGTTCCTGACGTGGAGATGTGGTCACTCAGTCCAGCCTGACTCTTTCCCTAATTCAGCTTACATGAAAGTCAACAGGTGCTGTGCCCTGCCCAGCCTGGTCTGCTCTTGCTCCCAGTTCTCATTCTCACCAACGGAAGCAACAGCCCACCAGGAGATTTCCCCAAGTTCCCACTCCTGGTTCATTCCCAAATCCAGATATTACACATGCCAGTGGGTGTTAGGTCACTTGGTACAGTCTGCTCTCCTTCCCCTCGACTGTCAGCCTTTGTATGTGTTGGTGGATATTGTGACCTGGCCTGACCCACACACACCCAATTCTTGCTTGTGCCTGCGGGGCTGCAGCTTGGATCAGCCCATCTTGTCCCAACTTCAGTGGTCATGAATGTTGGTGATTTACATGGTTATGCCTAGCTCATCCTGTCACCACTCCCAGCACTCAAGCAAGCAGCTGATATGGCAGTCCCACAGGGGTAAGCCCACAAGTTTCCCACAGAAACTGCCTCCAGACCTGGTTCTCTCGCATACTGGAGAGTGTGATGGACCAGTCTAACATTACCCGTCACTGTTCTGACACTGATTGGCAGGTACTGTGGTTGAGTCCTAACAAGCAAACCCTCCAGTCACGGCTGCTGCATATGCCAGTAGATGGTTGGTTGACACTAACAAGCCCAGCTCAGGTCTTCCATGTGGGCAGGTGTATTGGTTTGGCCCTAAAAGGTCCTCCAGTTTCCCTCTTCCAAACCACCTGGTCCCAGTTCCCTCACTTCCCTGCAAGTGCAGTAGTCTGGCTGGTGGAAGTTCCCCAGAAGTCATGCCTCACCTGTCATATTCTCCCTCAGCAGTGCTTCCTCCTACACATCCCCGGGCCCTCTTCCCCGAGCAATCCACATCCCTCATGCCTTGAGAGCACAGATCCCCAAGCTCAGTCCTCTGGCAGTGCATCAACCAGCCTGGACCCTGCCTGCTCACTTGCCAGGGGCCCCAGACACCATCTGCTGGTATACTGGTGTCTGCTGCCCTACTCCTCCACTCCCATCCACGTATCTTTAATAAAAGAGAATAGACTAGGTAACTATGCTGGCACACTGGTATAGCTGACACAAATTTGGCATTAACCAGGCCCAGAATTCCCACCAGTTACTGGCTGCTTTTCTCCCAGCAGTGTAACACTTGCTGAGGCACAATGCAATCCAGGCTGTTGCCTATAGCTGGAAAATTTATTTACCGTTTTAACTACTTAAAAACATTTCTTATTTGAGAGTGATAGAGCTATCCTATCCTCTTGTCCATTTCTCAAATGTCCACAACAGACAGACCTGGTAGAGTTATCTGAGTCTCCCATGTGAGTGCCAGGAACCCAAGTACTTGGGTCATCTCCTGTGCTTTCCCAGGAACTTCATCTGGGAGCTGGATTGGAAGAGGTGCAGCTGGGACTTAAACCAACACTCTTGGGATGCCAGTGTTGGAGATGAAAGCTCAATCTACTATGCCACATGGATGGTCCTTCCAGAACTCTTTTCATGTTACACCAAAACTCTGTTCACTAAACAATAATTCCCTATTATTCTCACCCCTAGGTCCTGGCAACCAGGATTCTGCTTCCTGTCTCTGATCTTGAATGTTCTAAGCACCTCATATAAATGGAAATACATAGCCCTTTTGCAACTGGGTTATTTAATTTGAAAATCCATCCATGTTATAGCATGTGTTGGGATTTCTGTATTTTTAAGCTTGAATAATATTCCACTGTACATATATATCATAGTTTGCTCATCCATCTATCAGCGGGCACTTGAGCTGCTTCCTCTTTTGACTGTTATGAAGAATGCTACCATGGCTATGGCTGTATAAACACATTTTTGAGTCTCTGCTTTAAATTCTTTTGGGTATATACACAAAAGTGGAATTGTGGGTCCGGCATGAAGGCTCAATGGCTAAATCCTCACCTTGTAAGTGCCAGGATCCCACACTGGTGTCAGTTCCTGTCCCAGCTGCTCTACTTCCCATGCAGCTTCCTGCCTGTGGCCTGGGAAAGCAGTAGAGGATGGCCCAAAGCCTTGGGGCCCTGCACTCACAAGCTCCTCGCTCCAGGATTCGGATCAGCTCAGCTTCGGCTGTTGTGGCCACTTGGGTAGTGAACCAGAGGATAGAAGATCTTTCTCTCTGTCTCTCCTCTGTGTCAGTAGGATCTTCCTGTCCAATACAAATAATTTTTTAAAAAAAGGATTGGAATCGTGAGATACACAATTTCCTTTTGGAGGAAGTGCCATTTTGTTTCCCACAAGAGCTGCAGTACTTTATATTCCCAGCAGCAATGCCCGGGGGCTTCAATTTTTCCATATCTGTATCCTTCTCTGTACTAGTTATTTTATGCAGTTTTGGTAATAGTCAATTTTAAAAAACAATTTACTTTTATTTGAGAGAGTTAGAGAGAAATAGGGAGATGGAGAGTCATGTATAGAGACAGATCTTCCATCCGCTGGTTCATTTCCCAAACGGCTACAATATCTGGGACTGGGTTAATCTAAAGGCAGGAGTTAGGTGTTTATTCCAGGTCTCCCACATGGGTGCAGGGGCCCAAGACTTTGGACCATCCTCTGCTGCTTTCCCAGGCCACAAGCAGGGAGCTGAATGGGAAATGGAGCTGCCGGGATTAGAACCGGCACCCATATGGGATCCCAGTGCTGTAGGTAGAAGCTTAATTTGCCATGCTACAGTGCCAGCCCAGAAAATAGCTATTCTTAAGCACCTAGTTTTATGTCAAGCATTTTGTTTGGCATTAGAGTTATAACTGTAAAGTGAGTATAAAAACTGAATATATGCATATATATATGTATATACACATACATACACACAATACACACATACATCTGGATTACACATATATACATATATATTCTGAACTTGGAAGTATATATTAAAAATTAATAAATTAATACATTGCTAAGAAATGAGTAAAACCTAGAATACAACTAAAGATTTATATCAATAATGTCAAATTATCCAATGTAACAGAGTAACAGTGTTTTTTGTTTTTCTTAAAACATTATTTATTTTTACTGAGAAGTCATATTTATAGAGTGGAGAGACAGAGAGAAAGATCTTTTGTCTGTTGATTTACTCCCCAAATGGCTGCAATGGCTGGAGCTGAGCCAATCCGAAGCCAGGAACCAGGAGCTTCTTCCAGGTCTTCCATGCAGGTGCAGGGTCCCAAGGCTTTGGGCCGTCCTTGACTGCTTTCCCAGGCCACAAGCAGGGAGCAGGATGGGAAGTGGAGCATCCGGGACATGAACCAACACCCACATGAGATCCTGGCATGTGTAAGGCAAGTCTTTAACCACTAGGCTTCCATGCCGGGCCCAGTAATAGTATTTTCTATTTGGCAAATATGTTAACTCCAAACAATTATCTGAATTCTTACTAGAAGAGAGCAATTCTATATTTTTACAACAGCATAATCTTACTGTTCAGCACAAGCGTTAAAATGCATAAAACAGAAATATTCATAGAATGCATATAAGGCCAAAGCGTATAAGACAATTACCTGGAATATTCCATCCACTAGCATCAGGTCTTCCTAATGGCCAACTCAGGTGCTGTTATCGTCATATCCATTATGCAAATCCCAAAAATTAAAATCAAACTCACCATTTCTCCAAGCACTTTTTTTTCTGAGTCAAGTGATCGAACCCGGTTTCTTAAGATCAGAATTTCCTCATCCAGCCTTTGATTATGTTCTTTGGCTTTCTGTAGGTCAAGCGTGTCTGAAATAAAGAGAACATAACCTACTCTGTGGACCAAAGCTTCCGTTAGGGAGCACTCACTCAGACATCTATGGAGGGGCTCTTCCTGCTCTCTCTTCACTCCCACCATGTGTCTGTGCAGCACAGCTGCCAGACTGTCCTGTCCAGTCCCAAAATATCCCGCCAACCTATTGAAACAGAATGGACAATTTTGTATTTCTCACACTTATACATGAGCCAGACAGTTTTGAGCACAGATGTCCAGTAACTGAGGCTCAGTGAATGCTCAGTCCTGTCCCATAGCCTTGCCTCCCTAACAAAATGGTGCCTGATTTGACTCTAGGGGGAAGACCGGGTTATGAAATCCACCCTGTTCCCACACTGCTGGTCTGTCTCAGCTCCTGGTTAAATCAAATAGACCAGCAGGATGAGCAGTTCTTTGTCTGGGTTCACCTCTTGAGTTCCTGATAAAAATCCTTTCCCACCTGGTTGCTGGTGGAGTTCCGGCTCTGGTGCAATTCAGATTGCCACTCGCTGGATGCCACTGGGGTATCAGTCACTGCAACACCATACGTTGCGTCCCTGCTTTCCTGTGACTGTCAGTCTCCAGGCACCCCTCTGCTATTGTTCTGTCTTCTCCTATTTTCTGGAATGTGCCTTCTCTGCCTCATATGGGCTAATGTTTCTCCATCTGTTTAAATGTGTCCTTACCCTATTCTGCCACCTTGATTCTCTCAGGTCCCCTCTTTTTTGACTTTTGAAGAGTTATTTATTTCTATTTGGAGGGCAGACTTAGAGAGGAGAGAGAGAGAGAGAGATATCTTCTATCTTTTAGTTTACTCCCCAACTTGTCACAATAGCCAGAGTTGGGCCTGTTTGAAGACAGGAGCCTGGAGCTTCTTCTGGGTCTCCCACATGGGTATGGGACCCAAAGCCATCTTCCACTGCTTTCCCAGGCACATTAGCAGGAAACTGGAATGGAAGTAGAGCAGTACCTGTGCTCATATGAGATGCCAGTACCACAGGTGAAAGATCAGCCCACTATGCCACTCAGCAGTTCCTCTTTGCTTGGCACTTGTGGTAGGCACAAGCAACCTTTGAAATGGGCTTGTCAGCTGGGCCACCTCCAGCCACCACAATGACCACAGCTCTGAGAGTAAGAGATGAGCTGCAGCCCGAGAGCAGCTTCACCTGGTTCTTCTCAGTCTCATGGTGGTGGCAGATGCTGGTGACAGAGTCCTCGGGCCTCCTGACCAGGTAGCCCAGGATCGTGCCCTCACAGACTGGCCCATGGGAAGAACACAGCCGGCATAGAGCCGGCCTTCTGCTGTACAACTTTCTTATATCCCTTGTCATATTTTTGTCTCTGAAGGCATGTTTTTCTTTTTCAGAAGTAGTTTGCCTAATATTTAGAGATTTTAAAAAATATTTATTCATTTTTATTGCAAAGTCAGATATATAGAGAGGAGCAGAGACAGAGAGGAAGAACTTCCGTCCGGTGATTTCACCCCCAAGTGGCCGCAAGGGCCGGAGCCACGCCAATCTAAAGCCAGAAGCCTGATGCATCTTTCAGGTCTCCCACGCGGGTGCAGGGTCCCAAGGCTTTGGGCCATCCTCAACTGCTTTCCCAGGCCACAAGCAGGGAGCTGGATGGGAAGTGGAGCTGCCGGGATTAGAACCAGTGTCCTTATGGGATCCCAGTGCCTATAAGGCGAGAATTCTTGCCACTAGGGTACTGAGTCAGGCCCAGAGATTTTATTAATAGAGTCCTGTTATTGGCTTTTAGTTTGTTGCCACTATGATCAGAAAACATACTTTGTATGACTTCAGTCTTCCAGAGATTGATCTTATGGACTAGGGTGGTCAATTTGGGTGAAAGTCCAAAGGGTTCATGAAAAAACGTGGCTTCTGGTAGAGTTTTCTATGCATATCAACTCGGTGTTTTTGGTGGTACTTTCAGGTCTTTTCTACCCTAACTTCCTCTGTGCTTACTCTATCAGTTACCAAGAAAGCCATATTCATTTTGTAACTGTATTCATACATTTTTTGAAAATACAGCAACCTAATTTTAGAATTATTTAGAGCTGATGAGCATGTTTTAAATTACTTGTACAGCTGTTACTATAATAACACTCAAATTTTGTTATAGTGTTAACAGTTGGTAGCATATTCATGTTGTCAAGCTAGTGTCAATTACTAAATTAGACACTGATTCTAAACCTATTGGCTTTGCAGTGAACAAATGTAAGTATATTGTAAGTGTGGTTATGTGTATTATAGTGGTGTTTTCTCTCAGTGGTTCCAGTAAAACATGTGTTACTGTTGTTGATGACACATTCAGGAGTCAAATAAGGATCCAAATGCCAGCTCTGATCTTTAATGTAACTTTTGGATATCTCACTTAATATTGCCATGTTTCAGTTTCTTTATCTATGAAATGTGAATAATAATACTCCCTCCTTAGAATTGTTATGAAGATTAGAGATAATAAAGTGCCTGGCACAGTGCCAGTCACTTAGCAGACAAATGGTAGCAATAACAGTAGTATCAACAGCAATATTAGTAGTAGTACTTGTTAATTACTAAATAATATTAGTTAATATATTATTACATTATTGCTAATATATTATTACTATTATATCTGCTAGAATGACTCACCACTTTCCTTCAGTTTTCTCAAATTTTCTTTCAATTTCTCAATTTCTAGATGGGCCTTCTCAAGTGCAGAATCTAAAACGAAAAAAAAAGTTGTGTAAGAAGAAAGAGATTAGTAGAGGAGCTGGCATGATGGCCCAATTGGCTAATCTTCTACCTGCACATTGGTGCTGGTTGGTATCCTGGCTGCTCCACTTCCCATCTAGCCCCGTGCTGAATCACGGGAAACCCAAGAAGAGTGGTCCAAAGTCTTGGGACCCTGTACCCACAAGGGAGATCCAGCAGAGCTCCTGGCTTCAGATCAACGTAACTCTGACCACTGTGGCCATTTGGGGAGTGAACCAGCAAATGGAAGACCTTTCTCTCTCTCTCTCTGTAAATTTGCCTTTCCAATAAAAATAAATATATTTTAAAAAAGAAAATTAGTATAATAATTCAAATAACTTTGAGATACTCCTTTCATCTAGCTGACTTAAGAGTTTCAGCATAAATGTCATCTTCTCTCCATAATTTTTCAGATTTCTCTATGAATATTCCTACTGCACCTTATATATATATCCCTATCCTTCATCTGCTGATCTTGTAGCTGTCTTAACCTATTTCCCCCACTGAAGAGTTTGTGGCACTGTAACATAATGAACAGTTGAAAGTTTTCTAGCAGTGATAGTACTAGTTTAGTGAAAGGAAATTATGCCTAGAAATAATTAAAATAGTTCCTGCAGTCAATAACACAGTCATGTGAGTTGTGTGTTATTTAACAACAAGGAAGGTTCTATGTGTGGACATCACACAGTGTACATACATAAGTGAGGATGGCAAAGATGCCTTTAGGTGTCAGAATTTTATGGAATACACAGTTAATTTTGACTGAAGTATTATTCAGCACATGGCTATATTCAGAATTTTTCTAATGTCTGTTAGAAAGGAAAGAAGGAAGGCAGAAAAGAAAATTTCACGACACTTTTGGTGCTGTTTGAGAATTGTATGAGGGTAGCAGAAGTCCCTGGAGTTGATTTAATTTGGGCTCTCAAATCCAGATTTTACCCCTTTGCCTCCTGTGGTCTCCTCACCAGTGATATGGCCAAGGGGTCTCCAACATTGTCAGAATGGAGAACATGAATTTTATAAAAGATCATTACTGATCAGAGTGAGTCTATCAGCACCAGCTGTGTACGTTTTCTTATTATATTCAAAACATTCAGGTTTTTTGGAGCAAATTCCAATATAACCTGTCAGGTTCGCCTTAAATTATTTTCTGACTATAACAATACTACTACTGCTACCATCACCAGCAGGTATTGCTATCATATCACTGTTGACATATGTTCACTTTATATGCATATGAATTTAAAAAAAAATTATCTGAAAGAGAATATTCCATCTGCTAATTCACTCCAGAGTACCATCAAGAACCAGGATTTGGCCTGGCCAAAGCCAGGTTTCAGGAACAAAATCTCAGTCTCCCGTGTGGATGGCAGAGACCAAGAACTTGAGCCATCACCTGCTGCCACCTAGGATGCACACTAGCAGGAAGCTGGACCAGAAGCAGAGGCAGGATTTGATTCCGAGCACTGCAATATGGGATGTGAGGATCCCAGCAGCAGGTTAACCTATGGTGCCATAACACTGCCCCCAATTTCAGACATGATGATGACAAATATGCAAAGTAGATATTAATATTCCCATTTTATAGATGAGTAAGCAAAGCTCAGAAAAGTGAAGCAATTTGCCCACTGTCTAACAACTAGTAAATAGTGTAGCTGGAATGTAAAAACCAGGTTTGTTTTCAAAAAATGATTTTCCAATGTATTCTTCTTTAGAAGGAGAGTGAAATTGGGTAGAAAATACATTCCAAAAAGGGGGAAAAGCACAGGCAGAGGAATAGAGCAAGAACAGAACAAAGGAAGGAAGGTAGAACAGATTACTGAGTCTGTGAGAACTATATGTAGTTGAACACAACTCATGTTTACACTGCCAAGAGTTAGGCAAGTGTGGCATAGTCATCATATCCCAAAGGCCTCAGTTACCACACAACAGAGTTTGGAATTATCTCCCCACCAGGGGCTTCCAGATTATTTTCTATGAAGCTTGAAACCCTGAATAGGAATTTCAGATCTTCCGAAATAATCTGATTTCATTTCCACTTGAATAAACATATTATACACTAGTTTCATGCAACATCAGAGATCAAATACAACTTGAACAGCCAGATGAGCTGCTTCTGCCGCATTTACGAAGCTGTTGAAAAACTGCAGCAGTCTGCTTCCTCTCCAACTGGTAAAGTCTCTAAAACTTTATTGGCTGTAACTTTTAAATAACTTTCCACTGTATTGACAGTTTACTTTTCAAGTCTATTTAGTGTTTACTCTAGATACTACTTTCTTCCTCTTCTAAGGATTTATTTATTTAAAAGTTAGAGTTACAGAGAGAGGGAGAAACAGCAAGAGATCTTCCATTCACAGGAAGAGAGGTTTTCATTCTCTGGTTCACTCCTCTGATAGTCCAGACCAGAACTAGGAGTCAAGAGTTGCTTCGAGGTCTCCCATGCAGGTGGTAGGAGCCCAAGCACTTGGATTATCTTCTGCTTTTCCTAGAACACTAGTAGAGAGCTGGATGGGAAGTGGAGCAGCTAGGACTCAAATCAGTGCCAATGTTGTAGACAGCAGCTTTATCACATGGCATATGCCAGCCTGTTAGATATTCTCTTTCTCTTACAGATTTATGTATTTGAAAGGTAGAGTTGCACACACACACACACACACACACACACACACTCACACACACACACATTGAAAAAAGAGAGAGAGAGAGAGAGAGGGAGAGAGAGAGATGCCATTCATTGGTTCACTCCCTAAATGGCCCCAGTGGCTGAAGTTGGTCCACACAGAAGCCAGGAGCCAGGAGCTTCCTCCAGTTGCCCTACATGGGTACTGCCCTACCAGTTTGGCCATAATCCACTGCTTTCCTGGGGAAAGTTATTTCCTCTTTCGGGAACACATTAGCAGGGAGCACATCAGAAATGCAGCAACTGAGACATGATCTGGTGTCCATATGGGATGCTGGTGCCACAGGCGGTAGCTTCCTTCTACTCCATAGTGAGATCCCCCAGCTAGATATTTTCTAAAAAAAAATTTCAGTCATGGTTTCTGGGATCCTGGGACTTTCTAGGAGTGAGTGGCATACACTAATGAGTATTACGCTTTTTGGTAGATAGAACTGAGGCATGGAAATATGTGTCCATCATTCAGCTACTGAAGATGACCAACTCAAGCAGACCTTGTTTCATTTACACCCTTTAGATATTCTATTAGTTTTCTAATATTGTATAACAATCACCACTCAGTAGCTTAAAACAGTACCTGTGAATTAGCTGACAGTTCTTTCTCAGGTTAAACTCTTCTCAAACTTCAAAATCTCTGGTTCCAGGAAAAGTCCCATCCCATTTAAGGACTCAAATGATGGCTCACCCAAGATAATCTCCTTTTAAATCAACCTATTTGGGACAACAACTTTCCTTGGGAAATCTCCTCCTGGTAGCTTCTAGGTTGTATTTAGTTGACTACCTGGGAAGAGCTGTGCATCCCAGCAGTGAACTCTGACAACCAATGTGAAGTGTTGTCTACCAAAGAGTTTTATTGGGGACTGCTCACATCCATGCTTTATGCCCAATAAGTCCCCGAACCCCAGCCTCTTTGAAGGAAAGGAGATCACGTTGTCTGTACCAACAACTTGAGCTCAGTGAACCCAGTGGTCAGTAAGGGAATGGAATGGTGGAAACCCTCCTAAATTCAAGTTCTCAGGAGCAAGCCAAGGACTCACCATCCAGCTATGGCTTTCTTAGGGACAGCGGTGCTGTCAGGCCTGGTATACTAGCTATCTTCTACCCAGATGACTATATTACATTTTGTTTATTCATTCACCAGGTGATACACATGTGCATTGTTTGCAACATTTGGCTATTGTGGAATAATAGTAAGAGTCACATGAAAGTCTTTGGGTGGACACAAGGTTTTCCTTTTTCTTAGGTAGATCCTTAGGAATAAGACTGCTAGGTCATAAGGTAATTCCACTTTTAATATTTTGAGAAATCATCAAATTGTTTTCCAAAGTGCCTATACCATTTTGCATTGCTATTGGCAATGTATGGGACTTCTAATTTCTCCACATCCTTACTAACACCTACCATTTGTCCTTTTTATTATAATTCATTGTACTGGGTGTGAAGCAGTTCTACGGTGGTTTTATTTTGCACTTCCCTAACAATTAATGGTGTTGGATCTCTCTCTTTTAAATTGACAAATAGTAACTATTTAAAAGTTATATATGTGTAATGTTTTTGCTACAGGACTATTTTGTTTTATAATATTCTGATAGGATAACTGAAACTGCATAATTTATCATCAATAGAGAAGTCCTTGGCTCATGGTTTTGGAGGCTGGGGAAGTCTAAACTGAGGAAAGTACCACATCAGGTGAGGGTCTTTATCTCATGGGAGAGTTGGGAAAGTACCACAGAGCATACATGCAAGGGAGGGGCCAAATTCATCTTTCTACCAGGAATACACTCTGCCAGCAACTCACCCACTCCCATGATAATGGTGTCTGCTCACTCACTGGGGCAGAGTCCTCGTGCTCTAAGCACCTCTTGAAGGTCCCACCCTTCAACACGGCTGCACTGGGGATCAAGCACCCAATACATGAATTCTGCAGGACACATTCAAACCATAGCAGTTTAGACTGTGATATGAACACATTAAGGAAATTAACATACCCACCTCCTCATACATCTGTATCAATTCCTGTGATGGAAAGTGTTGAGCATTTGTGCATATGCCTATGGGCCATTCACATACACTTTGCCCATTTTTTAAAACTGGCCTACCCTTTTATGATTTAATGAAAAGAGTTCTTGACATCTTCTGGATCTACATTTTTTTCTTCTAATCCGTGGGTTGGTTTCTGGGATTTGGGAACTTTCTGTGATGAGCGGTATACACTAATGAGTACTGCAGTTTTTTTTTGGTAGGTATATTATGTTTACGCTTCAGTAAAGATTTCTGGACATTATAGAAAATGAGACCATTAATCAGACTTTCATGTGTTCACCTTAAAAGGTTTTTTTCTTGGTGTACTCTTGCCCTATCCCAAGAAAAGACATTACAGGTAAAATAAGGCCAGAAATGGTCACCTGAAACCACAGCTTACTTGGATTACTCTGTCCTTTCTCCTCTTGCAGTTCATCAGTGCATCTCTGGACCTCAGCATGAGCCATCACTGACCTCTGCTCCGTGTTCCACACCTCTCTCTATGCAGCTTTGTGATGCCTTCTCTTTTTCCAGATCTTCATCATGTGACTGAAATAAAGATACTGTTAGTAATGAAACAGTCAATACATTATCAATGACATGTTGCTATTTTCTATAACTCTTGAAAGCTAGCAAAGTAGCAAACGATATTTCATTTAAGTGCATTTCTTTCATCAGGCTGAAACAAAAATTTGATTTTTATTTATAATCATGTGATTTCTGGATATGCATTTGGACTAGAGGTTAAGGTTCCAGTTGAGATGCCTTTATTCCATGTTAGTGTCTGGATTTTGAGTCCTGGCTGCACTTCCTGAATCCAGCACCCTGCCAAGGCACATCCTGGAAGGCAATAGGGGACAGATCCAATACTTGATCTCCTGCAACCCATAAGAGGGATGTGGGTTGCACCCCAGCTTCTGGCTTCAGCCTACTTCAGTCTGACTATTGCAAGCATGGAAGCATGCCCGGCAGGGGAACCATGGGCACTTCCTTGCTACACTGTTACTACCACTGGTGAGCACAAGAACCAAGGCTGAGAGTTGGCCAGGCTGGATAAGGTGGCAGCTGCTATTGACATACATAAAGGCTGGGTCTGGGGACAGGACAGGCTGAGCTAAACCGCAATATCCATGAGTAGGCATAGAAGGAGATGGTATATGGGCTGGGCCATGTTAGGTTACAGCACATGCCAGCACACGCAAAAACCGAGGCTAGGGGAGGGCCTGGTGGAGATTATTTGGGGTTACCCTAACTGGGCCACAGCATCTGTTGGTATATGTGAAGACTGCATCTGTGGCAAACTGGGTTAGCCTAAGTTGCAGCACTCATCAATTAACATGAAGTTGGGGCTGGGTCGAAACTTAACAGGCAACTTCATCCATTGGTATATGTGCATTGACTGGTGAAGTTGACAGACCAACCTGACCCTGCACTGGGGTCATTCCAAGGCTGAGGTCATCCCAGGCAAGGTTTCTTGAGGGATTCAAACCGAAGCCACAAGGAAAATCACAATATACGTGTTTCATCCTTGGAGTGCATGTATAGGGACTGGACTTCCTCAGTCCTGATGCCTGTGTACTGGTCAGCATGACTAGATGCACAATGGGGATATGACAGCCAGTTCATCTAGGCCAGCAGAGGACACTGAGTATCTCATCAGAGGATGAAAATCAGAACAGGTCAGACATTCACCTGGCCAAGTTTTGTAGTATATTTCTGGGTTTGTGTATTCACTAAGGTAGACTTTGTCAATTAACAGACCTTGGAAAGATTTCCTCAACCCTGGTGCAACAAGGCTGACAACATCTCAGAACAAATAAAACCACTCACGTGACACCCTCAGAACACTCTTCCCCACATTAGGTTCTCTACGGTGTCATCAAATGACTATCTTCCCATCCCCAGGTGCTGATGTGGTTTGGCAAGAGTGGCCCTCTCTGGTTTCCCCACTGTAGACACAGGAGAAAAAAGAGACATTTGTAGACCCATCTTCCTCCATATCTCAACCCTCCCCACCCTACTTGGGGACCTACATGGACCTGCATTCTTCTCAACTATATAAACAACACTAAAAATGAAATATGAAATTTTAAAAAAATTAAACTTGCTGCTGACAATTGATTATTTAAAATAATATGGTATTCATTTTAATGGACTCCCCCAAAAGAAGTGTTCCAAAGACACTTTTGAAATAGGCACAAACCCAATGTGATTTTGTTAAGGGCTATTACATACATTGACTATTTAAATTTGAGAGGTTCAATCAAAATTAGTCTCTGTGTTAAACAGGTGATGCATTTTTTTTCTCCTCAAAGTTTTGTCGCACACACTTCAATCACCTTTACAGCATGAATCCGTACATTACAAAAACACTACTTATCTATTTGTTCTCATTTTATTTGAAAAGCCAGAAAGAAAGAGATGCACAGATACATCTGCTACTTAATTCCCTGAAGTCCTACAGGAGCCAGAGACCCAAAGCTCAGCCTGGGTCCCCCATGCAGGCAGCAGGGACCCAGACACCTGAACCCCCACTTACTGCCTCCCAGTGCGTTGGCATGAGGAACCAAGCCGCACACACCCACAAGGGATGAGAACATGTACTGCTGTGCCAAACACCTGCACCAGAACACTGTGTGTTTTCATATATTCAAACAAAATACTGCCACAGTAAAAGCCAATTTGCAATTAGCTACTACTACCAAATAAAGGATCATATACTATATGTGTAATATGTATATTTTAATACCTTATTCAGATTTTTCTTTTCAGTTTGCTACACAGGTTCTTGACACTTCTGATGTCCTCTTTCCCAAGGTTGGTGGATTTGTTTAAATTTATCCTTAACAAAAGTCAAGACACCCTGCATCAATCAGTCTTTACAAATAAAATTTTCATTTATAGCTAAACAACTAAAAACCAATTTATGTTAGCAAAAGAGAAAACACAGTTCAATTCATTTTTAAAGCAGATGATACTTGTTCTTAGAGGCACAAGTTGCCTCCTTGCTGTCTTAATGCAGATAGCACAGATGTGCTGATATCCCATAAATAGATATATGGCATACTTGTACAATTAAAGTATTAAGGGAGAATGATTAGGAAAACATTGTTTTAAAAATTGCCTTACAGAGGCATTAATGGAAAGAAGGTTGACCAACACTGGGCTAAACAGATCTCTGTATTAAATCTAGGGTAATCTGTCTCAAACACAGACACAAAAATCCTAAACAAAATTTTGTTGAACCTAGTTCAGTCATTTGGAAAGAAAACATATGTATATGGTCAGATTGGCTTTTATCTAAGTGATGAAAAGTAGTATTTTCTTTAAAAAAAAGTTTATTTACTTCAGAGGTAGAAAGAGGGAGAGTGCCCATCAGCTAGTTCATTCCCCAAATGCCTGCATAGCCAGGGCTGCGACAGACTGAACACAGAAACTAGGAAATCAATCCAGGCTCACACACAGGTGGCAGGAACCCAGCTCCTCGAGCCACCCCTGCTGCCCTCTGGGATCTGCATTAGCAGGAAATTATCACTGGGAGCCGGAGCCAGGGTGCAGATGCAGGCAACTGGATGAGACACAGAGCATCTTACCTGCTGGGCTATGTGTTACTTCTCCCTGATTTATTGAACTTAATTTTTTAATAAAGATTTATTTATTTTTATTGGAAAGGCAGATATACAGAGAGGAGGAGAGACAGAGAGAAAGATCTTCCATCCATTGGTTCACTCCCCAAGTGGCCGCAATGGCTGGAGCTGAGCCTATCCAAAACCAGGAGCCAGGAGCCTCTTCTGCATCTCCCATGCGGGTTCAGGGCCCAAGGCTTTGGGCCGTCCTCGACTGCTTTCCCAAGCTATGAGCAGGGAGCTGGATAGGAAGCAGGACTGCTGAGATTAGAATTAGTACCCATACAGGATCCTGGCATGTGCAAGGCGAGGAGGACTTTAGCCACTAGGCTACCGTGCAGGGACCATGACTTGTTGAACTTATATTCTTCAGCAAGGGTAAACCGACTTTCTGATATTTTAATGAATAATATCAAATGAATGAATCCATCTTAATCCACCTAATTTGTAAGAGAGGGATTGTGAGCTCCCATTGCCTGGTTACTTTCTGAATGTCCACAATATCCAAAGCCAGGCCAATTTGTTTCCCACAGTGTGAGAGGGATCCAGCCACTAGAGCCATTACTTGTCACCTTTCACAATGCACATTAGTAGGAAACTATAAATGGGTGCAAAGCTGGGGTTTAACTGCAAGTGCAGCGTGTGTGTGATGTGGGTAGCCCAGCTGGCACGTTAACCACCAGGCCAAATGCCTATCCCTAGAATGCATTTCATAACTGGCTTGTACCTTAATCAATTACCTAATTATTTTTAGGATACCTGTGACAATTCTGTCTGTAGGCCACTGATCACACATTTTTGAGACTCCGGCTTGGGGTTCACAAGTTCAGATTTCACCGGGAGTGTCTGTCTCTCCACCGCCAGGCACGCACCATGCTCCCCGGGCTACTCAGAGAGATCCTGCGCGAGGCTTGTGGATGAGGCCTTTCCTCATCTTCCTTTCTTTGGGTTCCTGTTAGGAAGAAATCAAAGAACCAAAACCATTAAACAAAACACAGTCAAGTTGTTGTTGTCATAAGATGCTGAAAGCATTTTTTAAATAGATAAAAAGGAAGAAGCCATAATGAGTGGCTGATTGATGGTTTAATTGGTTCATCCTCTTGCTGCAAGTGCTAGCATCTCATATGAGCACCAGTTCATGACCTGGCTGCTCCACCTCCCATCCAGCTCCCTGCTTGTGGCCTGGGAAAGCAGTAGAGGATAGCCCGCCCCTCTGGGCCCCATAATATCTGTTTTTATCAAGCACTTATTATATTGACAGCTACTGTACCAAGCAATTAAGATAAATCTGTCTCATTTACTACTTATGATAATCCAATCAGGTAGGAGCCATTGTTACTCCTATTTAAGAGAAAAAGACCAAGGCAACGAGAAGACAATAATTAGGCCTGATGTGGTAGCCTAGTGGCTAAAGTCTTTGCCTTGTACATGCTGGGATCTCACATGGGCAGGAAGGGCAGCCTCATGTGTCAACAAATGTGTGGGTTGGCTCTAGGGCAGCAGACTGGGTAGGGGTAGGCCAATCCGTAGAACACCAGCATGCAAAAGAGCCAGGATGGGGTACATTTGAACCGAATAAAAATCACAAATCCTCTTGAAGGAGCTAGCATCATCTCTGCTTAACAGATAAGGAATTTTCAGCTCGAAAAGTCAAGGAATTTGTTCTAGGCTACAAACACCAGATAAAAAGCAGCTGTCACCTACAGCTGCCTATCATTAAAGTTCATGTCCTATTAAGCTAAGCTGCTTTCTGTTCCACAGGATTCCCATTTCCCTTTAAGAATTTGTAACTCGGAGTGCCCTTTAAGAACCAAAATAAAAATCAACATGCTGGTCCCAATACAACAACCTAGCGGCTAAAGTTCTCTTATGCTCTGGGATCCTATATGGGCACTGGTTCTAATCCCGGCAGCTCCACTTCCCATCCAGCTCCCTGCTTGTGGCCTGGAAAAGCAGCTGAGGATGGCCCAAAGCCTTGGGACCCTGCACCCGCGTGGGAGACCTGGAAGAGGCTCCTGGTTTTGGATAGGCTCAGCTCTGGCTGTTGCAGCCACTTGAGGAGTGAACCAAAGGATGGAAGATCTTCGTCTCTGTCTCTCCTCCTCTCTGTATATCTGACTTTCCAATAAAAATAAATAAATCTTAAAGAAAATTCAATGTTACTTATCTGAGATACAGAAATGAAGCCACCAGACTCCCAGGCAATGTGAGACAATGTACTAACTTGTTTAAAGAAAGAATATCTGAGAAAGTTGGTAAGCAGTGGAAGATGACATTGTCTATCCACCTAAGCTGGTAGGTAGACATAACAGGTCCAGAAATGAGGGCATGTGAAGATAGTCCCACACAGAAATTTGACTTTCTCAGCCAGTGGTGTCAGTTCACTAAAAATATGTGATTAACATAAGACTCCCTATATAATGTGATTGCATAAGAATGTATCTGTGGCCAGAAACATGTGTCTGATTCCTTTGGCTATTACATTACTTAACAGTTAGTTAATAAGCATGTGTTTTTTTTTTTTTTTCAAATGTTTCTTTGAATTTGCTTACTAGAATCTCAGCTTGGGGAAGCAAATCCACTCACAGTATGCTGACTCATCAGGCTTCCCAGCCTTCACGGAAGAGAGCAACCTAGTGGACCAGCTGCTGAGATCCTAACATTATCAACCCAAGGGACGTCACCCTGAGCAGCCCTGCTTCGATGTCCAAGTAGCCCGTCGCCTGTGGGCATCCTGCACATGCGCAGGTACTCTCCTGCAAACCAGGACAGGCCTAGGGACAAGCGCATGTGGGTTCAAGCGTTTTACAACCACTCAGTGATTTTTTTCGAGAGTTAACTTAAAAAAAAAAAAAGATTTATTTATCCTTATTGGAAAGGCACACTCACAGAGAGAAGGAGAGACAGAAAGATTTTCCATCTGTTGGTTTACTCCCCAAGTGGACACACTGGCTGGGGCTAAACTGATCCGAAGCCAGAATACAGGAGCCTCCTCCCAGTCTCCCACACCTGTGCAGGATCCCAAGGCCTTGGGTCATCCTCAACAGCCCTCCCAGGCCACAAGAAGGGAGCTGGATGGGAAGTGGAGCAGCTGGGACAGCAACTGGCGCTTACATGGAATCCTAGTGTGGGCAAGGCAAGGATTAAGCCATTGAGACATTGTGCCAGACCCTCAAATGTTAACTTTTAATGTGTTTGCTTAAACAAGGACAGGGAACAAAGCCACAGGTACCTTTAAAACTCTGCGTTGTTCATTCTTACTTCTTTGATTTCTTCCATGTGCTTCACTATGAACGTGGCTACATTTGGGGAAGCAGTCCTCTGCCAGGCTTCACTGTGCTGGTCTAAGTATCAGGCAGAATCCTCCTGTTGGAGCAAGGAAATCGACTCCTTCTTTCTCAAGATGATGAAGTGTGTCTTCTAATGGAACCTTTTCCTTGTTAAAGAGAAGAGAAAAGCATTATGTGCATATACACACACGCATACACCACAGGAGGCAGTAAATCTGCTACATAGAGAGTTACGGTCTTGACAAAGTTAAAGATTTAGAAGTTAAGAGAATTTACTCTAGGCCCCTTGCTTCTACCCTGGCAGCACCCAGGTGGCCGTGGGAGTCTGGGAGCCAGTGCAGCAGAACAGGCCTGGTGTTTGGGTCCAAGGCAGAGGTAGGTTGGGTAGGGGGAGGGTGTGCTAGGGCCCCATGCTGGCATGGTGTGTTGATGGTCTGGGCTTGGGGACTCGTCAACATGCTTGAATCCTGGCTGGGCAGAGGGGTAGTGTCCCACTCTGGCATGTGTGGAGGACTGGTAATATGGGAAACGGTTTCTGCTGCAGTGATAAGAGAAAAAGCAGAATGCAAAAGTCTTATTACAGTGGTGGGAAAACCAGACACACAAACAAAAGACTGGAACATCAGTGTTTAAAGCAGTCACAGCTAAACTGCTGAGGCTGCGAATAACCACACAGTAAGGTCTCTGTGCTTCCTGCCCTTACAGAACCTCAGAGCTCCATGTTGTGGGGGATGAGTGTGAGAGTTTGGAAGGAAGGAAAGAAGTGGGGGATATTGAGGATACTTTGGGATGCCTAGTTCTTAGCAACTCTTGGATAGCTGAGGCTCAGTTGGGGTGTAGAAAGAAGGGCCTTGCTGGTCAGAAGACTGTAGGCTACAGTTTAATGTCCAAGCACATCACCTATCCAAGCTGTTACACCTGAGCACAATCTCATGCCAGTGCTCTTTAATAGTCATTCTATCTAGCCACTTATTCCCAGGACTGCTCCTGAGCTCTCAGCACAGTCCTAACTACTGCTCAATCTTGCAGTTCCAAATTACCAATGTTCCATGCTGACCCCATATCCTCTTGTTTTAAAATTGATAAAATATATGTAATGTTTCATTTTAATCATCTGTAAGCATATAATTCAGTGTTAAGTACATCTATAGCATTGTCCAATCACAATTCATTTTTCAGAACCTTCCTATTACCCCAGAACATGACCTCTGCACCCACTAAACCACAGCTTCTCATTCCCCCTCACCTCAGTCCCGGTAACCTCTGTTCTATCTGTATAAACCTGCCTATTTGAAGGAATTCAGAAAGTGGAATCATGCAGTATTGGTTTATTTCACTCAGCACACTGCCTTCAAGGTTTATCTATCATAGCATGTATCAGAATTTCCTTTTTTAAAGGCTGAATAGTATTCATTATATGCCTAGACTACATTTTGTGGATCCATTCATCTATTAATGATTATTGAGCTGTTTGCACCTTTTGGCTGTTGTGAATGATTTTGTAAAGGAAAATGATGTACAACCATCTACCTTCAACTCTTTGAGGGCAGACACAAGTGGAATTTCTAGATAAATACTTGCTTAACTTCTTGAGGAATTGCCCTACTATCTTCCATGGTAGCTGTATTATTTTGTGTTTCCACCAGCAAAGCAGAAGGGTCAAAATGTCTACACATCCTTGCTAAACTCATTATTTTCTATTTCTCTGTGTGTACGTGTGTGTGCTTGTGTAGCCATCATAATGGCTGCTCCCCTACACTGTACTTCTTCTACACTGACACCAAGACCTTCAGTCTCTGGATCATCAGATCCTCTCAAACGACCAGGCACTTTTTTACTTTATCTGTTCCCTCTTCAGGGTTGGACTGAACTGTTGATCATTTCAACAACTCTTCACCAATGTCCCCAATTATCTTTTTCTACTTTCCTTACACATCCCATTCCTGGAAAAGTTTGATCATTTGACTATTCTTTACCTATTTTATTTTACATAAGACTGAATTAATTTATTTGATAGGCAAAGTAACAGAGAAAAGCGGGCGGGAGAGTAAGAATTGTCGATCTTCCAGGCCTGGCACAATAGCCTAGTGGCTAAAGCCTTTGCCTTGCACGGGCCAGGATCCTATATGGGCACCGGTTTGTGCCCCAGCAGCTCCACTTCCCATCCTGCTCCCTGCTTGTGACCCGGGAAAGTAGTCAAGGACGGCCCAAAGCCTTGGCACTCTGCACCCATGTGGGAGACTCAGAAGAGCTCCTAGCTCCTGGCTTCATACTGGCTCAACTTCAACCATTGTGGCCACCTGGGGAGTGAATTAGCCAACAGAAGATCTTCCTCTCTGTCTCTCCTCCTCTCTGTATATCTGACTTTCCAATTAAAAAAATAAAAAAAAAGAATTATCAATCTTCATCCACTGGTTCACTCCCCAGATGTCTGCAACAGCCACACTTGGGCCAGGCTGAAGTCAGGAGCTCCATCCACGTCTCCAATGTCGGTGGCAAGGCCCAAGTATTTGGGCCATTATCCTCTGCCTTCCCAGGTGACTGTCATGCACAACCAATCAACAATTTATAGGTTCTACTTCTTTTATCATTTTCCAATTCTCATCCTCTCCAGGGCTGTGGTTGCCGCCTGAGCCTAGGCTCTCCTCACTACCTGCTCAGTTTATTGTAATAGCATTGTTAAACCTATGTTCCTCCTGCCAGACTGGTCCCATCCAGTCTCTGTTCCACAGAGCTCCCAGACAGATCTCTGAATGTAGATCACTCAGGCAAGTTTAAATCCTTAGCTTGGCAGCATAGCTGCTCTACAACCTGGCTCCTACCTCTGTAACTTTATCATCCGTCTCCTTTACATTAACTCTTTTCTTTTTTAAAGATTTATTTATTTTTTATTGCAAAGTCAGATATACAGGAGGAGGAGAGACAGAGAGAAAGATATTCCATCTGATGATTCACTTCCCAAGTGACCGCTCTGGCTGGTGCTGAGCTAATCTGAAACCAGGAGCCAGGAACTTCCTCCAGGTCTCCCAAGAGGGTGCAGGGTCCCAAGGCTTTGGGCCATCCTTGACTGCTTTCTCAGGCCACAAGCAGGGAGCTGGATAGGAAGCAAGGCAGCTAGGATTAGAACCGGTGCCAATATGGGATCCTGCCACATTCAAGGTGAGAATTCTAGCTGCCAGGCCCCCACGCCAGGCCCCTTTACATTAACTCTTTCTGCCGGAATACTCATTGCTCGCCATCAAAGCATATATTGCATGGCTTTGGACACACAGGTCTCTCTGTGTGGAATGCTGTGATTTCAGAACATTTTTTGTCCCTAGTGGATTTAGTGAGACCTGATGATTCTAAAGGTAGAATTTCAGAGGGAGAGAGACAGAGGTCTTCCATCCACTATCTACTGGTTCACTCCCCAAATGACAGAAATGGCCAGGGCTGGGCCAGGCTGCAGCCAGGAGCTTCTTCTAGTTATCCTACATGGGCTCAAGCACTTGGGTCATCCTCTGCTACTTTCCCATTAAACATTAGTAGAGCGCTGGATGGGAGGTACACCAGCCAGGACCTGAATAGGCAACCTTAAGGGATGCTGAGCCTGCATGTGACAGTTTAACTTGCAATACCACAATACCACAAAAGCAGGTCTTGGGATAATATAAATCTGTTCTTTAAAGCTGATATCTAAACTGTACCCAAAATTGTCCATACAAGATACACAAGCATACTATTGTGAGGCAGGTGCTTGGCGCAGCAGGTGAGACAACCACATTCTCTATCAGAATGCCTGGATTTGAGTCTCAGCTCTCTGACTTCCACTTCCTGCTAATGCACGCCCTAGGAAGCAGCAGGTGATGGCTCACCCTTACTTGCATTCCTGCTAAATATTTGAAGCCCTGACTCCTGGTTTCAGCCTGGCCTGGCTTCAGCTGTCATGAGTATTTGAGGAACAAACGAGCAGATGGAAGATCTTTCTGACTTTCTCTGTCTTCCAAATAAAAATAAATATTTTTTAAAATACTATTCTTTTCAAAGTAGAAATGATCACTAAGTACCTTCAAGAAGCACTTCCTAGTGTGTTTTTAGACTTGTAGACACAAAGAACGAGGAGGCAAATCTGTCACAGTGGATTGCAAAGCATTATAAGTGGATAGAGGACAGGGAAACGTATGCATTCTATTTTACTACTGCTGTTTTTCCTTCTTGCAGGTTCCCCTGAGTACAGTATAGGAACTAGTACTGTACCTCAGGCTATTGCACATATTCTGGCTCTGAGCAAAGGATGGGATTTGGATACAGTGATCTTTGAGTGACAGTAGCAAACAAAAGTAAACAGTAAAACACCAAAAGAGAAATACTTAGTCGAGTGACTTTTCACTCTATCCCTTTATCCCTTCTTACAATTTGAAACTCACAGATACCTAAAATACATATTACATGATTTCTTCTCTTCATTTTCATTTTAAGGATTTATTTTAATTGGAAAGGCAGATTTACAGAAAGGAGGAGAGACAAAGACAAAGATCCTCCATCCGTTGGCTCACTCCCCGAGCGGCCACCGTAAGGGCTGTAGCTGAGCTGACCTGAAGCCAGGAGCCGCCTCTGGGTTTCCCATGTGGGTGCAGGGTCCCAAGGCTTTGGGCTGTCCTCTACTGCCTTCCCAGGCCACTAGCAGGGAGCTGGATGGGAAGTAGAGCATCCAGGACATGAACCAGCACTCACATGGGAACCTGGTGCATGCAAAGCGAGGACTTAGTCACTGAGCCATGGTGCAGGGCCCTTTCCTCTATTTTGTTGCTGTTGCTGCTATTATTTCCTTCTGTTTTGTTCGAAAGGCAGAGTTACAGGCCCCGGCGGCGTGGCCTAGCGGCTAAAGTCCTTGCCTTGAAAGCCCCGGGATCCCATATGCCGCCGGTTCTAATCCCAGAAACTCCACTTCCCATCCAGCTCCCTGCTTGTGGCCTGGGAAGGCAGGAGAGGACGGCCCAATGCATTGGGACACTGCACCCGCGTGGGAGACCCGGAAGAGCTTCCGGGTTCCTGGCTTCGGATCGGCATGCATTGGCCCGTTGCGGCTCACTTGGGGAGTGAATCATCGGACGGAAGATCTTCCTCTCTGTCTCTCCTCCTCTGTGTATATCTGGCTGTAATAAAATGAATAAATCTTTAAAAAAAAAAAAGAAAGGCAGAGTTACAAAGAGGAAGACGAGAGAGAGGAAGAAAAGAGAGAGAAAGAGAGAGAACCTTCTATCTGGGTGCTTTATTCCTTAAATGGCCACAACAGAGCTGAGCTGATATGAAATTGGGAACCAGGAGCTTCCTCTGGGTCACCCACATCAGTGCAGGGGCCCAAGGACTTGGGCTTTTGTCTGCCGTTTTCCCAGACCACAAGCAGGGAGCTGCCCCAGTCAGGGCCAGCGTCCTTAAGGTATGCTGGCATAGCAGGTGGAAGTTTAGCCTATAATATATCAAGATGCCAGTCCCTATGATTTCTTCCTTTTCAATTCCCAAAGGAGAATATACCTTTTTAACTAGCTGAAAACAATGAAGCAATGTGAGAAATGTTCCAAATATAGCACTAAGTGAAAAGACATGCAACAGTACACATGTACACACGTGAGGAAGGACTGAAAGAACAGAATGAACTGCTGACTTACTGGGACAGAATTTCTCAATCCCGGCACTGCTGGCGCTTTGGCCTGCATGGCTCTTTGTTGTGGGGCTGTTCTGCACACAGCCAGATATCTGTCTAGCAGGCTACTTAGCCTTTACCCATCAGATGCCAGTAGCACATTTCAAGTTGTGACAGCTAAAAATAATTCCATTTACTGCCAAATGTCTTTTAGGGGGCAATTTGCCTTCCAGGTTTAGAACTCTGCTACTGTGAGACCAAGAAAAGCGTTTTAATTCAACCTTGCTTTGTTTTATTCAATATGGATTGGAAGAGAAAAAAGAAAAAGTTGCTTGCCATATAACATTAACAGCCTCACCCCCTTTTTTTTCAAGTTAGAATTTATTCAGTTCTCAGGGAAAGTAAAAAATTAGAAATACTATAGAACATTTCAGAAAACAGAAAGCTGAATTCTCGTATCAGAAAAAAATGATTTTAAGCATGAGATTGTAAATAGCTGCTTCAATTGGTCCAAGAACTCAAAATATCCAAATCATTGCAGCCTCTCAAAACACCTACCAAATGTGTACCCTGGGATTGGTGTTCTGGTTCAGTGGGTTAGACTGCTGCCTGGGACATCTGCATTCCACACTGGAGAGCCTGGCTTGAGTCCCAGCTACTCCACACTTCAGATCCAAGTTTTTGCTAATGTACCCAGGAAGGCAGCTCGTGACCGCCCAAGTTGTTTGGGTTCTTGTCACTCATATCCCACACTGGGATGGGTCTCCTGGTTCCTGGCTGTAATCTGCCTAGTCCCACCTGCTACACTCAACCAACAGACAGAAGATCTCTCTGTCACTGTGCCTTTCAAGTCAATCAATCAATCAAAAATTTCCAAGATACTCAGGCTTACATTTAAACCTGAATGCTGAAGAAAGAGTAAGGCTTAACAAGGAACGCATGCTATTAAGACAAATTAAATCAACTCTCCAAGCTAAACTACAACTGTACTGTATCTAAATTCAGCTAATTTTGTACGTAAGGCACAACAGTTCAGTCTTTTTAGCACTATTAAGCTCACTCTCCTGCCAAAAATATTTATTTTCATTCACTGTTTTTTGTGTCCTGACTCAGGTCACAAAGAATGTTTCTGACTGAAAAAGTAATATGAAGAGAGGACATAAACTGTTTCAACTGTCTCCTCTCGAGAAAATTCCATCACATCTCTTGCTGCTGGGTTCACAGAGGTTTAATGTTGAAATCCTGTTAGATGGTCACTTTGGACAGCCCTGTCACATATATGGCACATGACTAAAGTTCACTCCTGAGGCAGCGATCACTTCACAAGCAGCAACCTCCTTTTTGAAGTCGGAAATGAGCCTCCAACTACTGTTTTAATTTCCTTCCTCCATTTTTCAAAATACATCAGCTTTGTGGTACTTTGCATTTGTCCCTGGTTTTTGCATTTAGTCCCTGGTTTGCCCAAGACCAAAACTTTGCTGCAGTGCAGGGACATAGAAAAGGTTCCTGTTGGTTACATAGAGCATCTCAGAGGAGAGAGGATGAGGCGGACTACGGACACAGAGGTGCTGGACACGAGTGGACATTTAATGACGTGCAGCGTGAACAGGGAAGCATGAAAGATGAAGCAGGAAGATGAGAAAACCAGAGCTCGCACGATGAGTGGAGTGGATGAGGTTGTAGCTCAAAAGGCGGAAGGTGCCTGACTGGATGAGCACGGCCCAAACCTCCGAGGCCCTGTCGGGATTTCAGGTCCTGTGGGAACGACGGCTGAAATACCACAGAAAAGGGTGAGTTCACGCACCTACGCGCAGGGGACAGCTGTGCCCCGTGGACGCTGCAGCGGCCTGGCCCTAGGCGCGAGTCTCCTCACCCACCTCTCTAGGTAAAGCTGTGGCTGAACCCTAAAAGCCGGCGCCAGCAGGGTCCTTCTCCTTCAGGCAGAGTCAGCCCAGCCCAGGGCACGCAGGGCCGGGCCAGGAGGGGCTGTCCTCCGGCGGCTTCGGGCCATGCTGGGGACAGAAACGGACAGGTCCAGGAAGGAGAACCAGGCGCGGCTCACGGCTTTTCTCCTCGGGATTGAGGCGGGAACGTCAGGAAGCAAGCCGGGAATTTCTCCGCGGGAGAACCGTGGCCACACTCGCAGTCTCTCCTCTCCTCAGCGGTCAGGGAACCCGAGCGTCATAGCAACCTTGCTCAGGGCGGAGACGCTAAGGCTTTCTTCCGGTGGGAGCCACAGATTCGAGGCATGCCATTGGCACCGAAGACTGTTTTTCCTGTGGAGACCCTGGCTCTGATGCACGCCATTGGCCTTCAGGCCGTGGGGGTGGAGCCGAGGTGAAGTCTCTTTCCGTTGCCTTTGGAGAGTAGCCATAGCAACGATATGAAGCGCGTAGGTGGCTGAGTAGGACTCCTTTGTCGCAGGGCGTTCCAGTTCTCCAACACAAAGAGGCTTGAAAAAGTTTGTGCAAAGGGAATGAAGAGTTCATTCTGGTGCAGAATTTTTTGTTCTTTTTTTTTCGCAAATCCATACATGGAAAAATAACTTTTTAAAACGAAACAAGACGTGCATTAAAAAATGCAGCAAAGTAAGTTTTTAACTTGGTTTTTATTTTTACTAACTTTTCAAAGAGCCTCAGTAGGTTATAAGGCCTCATCTAAGCGCTGGCCTACCTGTTAACCTTATCTTTATTATTGTTATTAATTTTTTAAAAAGATTTTATTTTTATTACAAAGTCAGATATACACAGAGGAGGAGAGACAGAGAGGAAGATCTTCTGTCCGATGATTCACTCCCCAAGTGAGCCGCAACGGGCCAGTGCGCGCCGATCCGAAGCCGGGAACCAGGAACCTGTTCCAGGTCTCCCACGCGGGTGCAGTGTCCCAATGCATTGGGCCGTCCTCAACTGCCTTCCCAGGCCACAAACAGGGAGCTGGATGGGAAGTGGAGCTTCTGGGATTAGAACCGGCGGCATATGGGATCCTGGGCGCTTTCAAGGCAAGGACTTTAGCCGCTAGGCCACGCCGCCGGGCCCTATTGTTATTAATTCTTAAAAGAGCAGGCATGCTAGGTCACGACGTGACCACTAGGGTTACACGACACTTCTGGACTCATTATTCTAAAACCGAAGAACTTTGACATGAGCCAATTATCCCAATGGCTGAATATCTGCAAATCCAGTTCACTGAATCTTTAATTTAGCTACCTTTTTTTTGGGTCTCCTATAAATAATGCAAAATAAAATAATTCTGAGCAACACAGATTTTGACTTAGGCTTAGTTTACTAAGATGTTACATTTGCAAGATTCCAGTTATCAAAACTTATGTTTTATTGGTATTCCAAACACCTCTTACACTTTTTGGTCTTAGTCTAGTTCCCTAAGAGGACACTTTCCAAACCTTCGCTGGGTCTACCTGTGCTCCCTGGCTAGATCCTTTATTATTATTATTTTAATGATTTATTTTGTTTTTATTGCAAAGTCAGATATATAGAGAGAAGGAGAGACAGAGAGGAAGACCTTCCGTCCAATGATTCACTCCCCAAGTGACCGCAATGGCTGGAGCTGCGCCAATCCGAAGCTAAGAGCCAGGAACCTCCTCCAGGTCTCCCACATGGGTGCAGGGTCCCAAGGCTTTGGGCTGTCCTCGACTGCTTTTCCAGGCCACAAGCGGGGAGCTGGATGGGAAGCAGGGCTGCAGGGATTAGAACCAGCACCCATACGGGATCCCGGGCGTGCAAAGCGAGGACTTTAACCACTATGCTATTGCACCGGGCCTGCCTGGCTGGATCTTATTACCTCTTACTTTTTGTACTTCGGCTTCTCCCTCTGGCACCACAGCTCTTCCAAGTGTTTTTTCTTGGATGCTAAATTCTCCACGCCCCTCTAAGCCCACTTAGGCCCTATCAGGCTAAACATCATCTCAGGAAAACAGAGAGATCTTTTACCTGACAATTTCATTCCCCCAATACCTATGCCTGAAATAATCAGGACTGGTGCCCGAGGTATGCGGCAGGAACCCAAGTGCTCAAGCCATCACTGTCCCCAGGATGCAGGAACCTAGATCAGAAATGGAGACAGGACTTAAGACTCATTCTGACTTAAGATGCAGATGTCTCAAATGGCAACCACTGCCTCAAAAGTTCACCCCCATAATTCCCATATTATAGATGAGGAAACTGAATACATTATTTACCTGTTTATTTATTTTTATTATTATTTTATAAAACTAATAGGTGGCAAGGATAGCTAAACTGACTCTACACAGATAATTCTTTGCAATGCTGGTTGACCCTCAGCATGGTCACAGCTGGAAGATCATGCTAAACTGACTTCGAGAGTAGTTCCCAAAATATTTGAAAGGTGGGCCCAGCACAATAGCCTAGTGGCTAAAGTCCTTGCTTTGCATTTGCTGGGATCCCATATAGGTATCAAGTCATATCCCGGCTGCCCCACTTCCCATCAGCTCCCCGTCTGTGGCCTGGAAAAGCAGTCGAGGACAGCCCGAGGCCTTGGGACCCTGTACCCACTTGGGAGATGCAGGAGCTCCTGGCTCCTGGCTTTGGACAGGCTCAGCTCCAGCAGCTGTGGCCATTTGAGTGAATCAGTGGGTGGAAGATCTTTATCTCGCCTCCTCTCTATATATTTGCCTTTCCAATAAAAAAAAATAAAGCTTTAAATATATATATGTGGTAAACTGTTCATCAAATATGGAATGAATACCGGACAAGAAGTGAGAAGTAACTGTGGAGGCAAACTCACCATTGTGCAGGACCTACCTTCGGGGAGGTCTGCTTCTTCCCACGTCCCACCTCTGATTTCCAAAAACAACATCCCTTCCATTCAGGAGGCTTTCAGGCACAGACTTTATTGCACATAATTTTTTATACATCCATTTCTCAAACAAGACACGTTGCTCATCTTTTTAATCACCAAAGCTCAACACAAGGCCTGGCAATAGTAGGCACTCAACAATTACTTGATCTTCAAGGCATGACCATTCATGCACCCATAACCCCTTTTTCTAGTATGGAAAAAGCTGTCATTCAGGCCTCCATGTACATTCTGAGGAGTATTGAATTCCTGTATGCTCTTTTCTTAAAGGTGAGATATAGGTCTAGTGTTCAATATCAAAGTCAGGAAGAAACTCAGCTGCGTGGCAGGTGGTTCCGTCACTAAGAGACAAACACCAAGTTCTACTGGCCTGCACACTGCCACTTTTCCCCTTCCTTTTGTTTTCCCTGTCCTCACTTATTCTGGTTCTCACCCTCTGTGAGAGCTCTGGTCCACTGAACACCTTTTCATCCTCTAAGGGCTTTTTCCTTCAGTTTTTCTCACTTATAAAAGCTGTGTGTCGAGCCTGAAGGTTATCCACTATCTTCTGTTCTATCGCTATGCCTTTTTCTACTTCTTCCTCTGATAGCAACAATTTGGTTTCTGAGTCTTTGGTTACAATAACCACAAAGGACTGTAGTGACTCAAGGATATTAGCCACCACCACTTGATGCCGGTAAACTTCCAAAGCGTTCCGAGCACGATTAATTACGATGGAGGGGTCAGTCTCCAACTTAAAGGAAATAATAAATGCTTTGGGAGCCCAATCTTTAACCAAAGGAGAAAGCATTTTTGGCACCATCTTCATTGTTATCTGTATCAAAAAAAGAAAAGCTTAATAAGCAAACTGGTCACTACCTACCAGGAAACCAAGGATTCCAGGACTTTGATTTTTACTGACATAAATTTAAGCGAAGTTTCCAACTATCAAACTTTTCAAAGCACATTAAATATTTAGTTTGAAAGCCTTTTGGCAAGTCCTATTCTGCCACTCATCACCATTCACAGAACTCTAAAGAACGACAAGCTATGATCAAACATTCCCCTCCAGGTTTTAAACAAAACCTTCAAAGAAACACAATCAGCTTGTGCAAGTGCTACTCTAGCAGAAAATCAATGAAGTTGGGTTTCTTGATCTCTCAGCATAAAACATCGCTTGCACTGGTAGCATTCAAGATTTAGCATCGAGGATGCAACTGATTCTATTGTCCCTAGATTTTAACTCCTACAATCTGCTTCCCAATCCCATCTTTCTACTTTTTAAGATTTCAATCCCATTTCTACTTTCAAGAGAGGACTAAGAAAACAACGGATGAAATAAAAAGATGGCAAAGTTTAAAGAACTTAAAATCACTGATCCTTAGAATTCTCCCCAAGAAAAGGTTGTCAGCAAGTGATCGGGATTATATAGCTTTCTTTTTCTCCTTATCACAAGTAGTGACATATTTGGCTTATGGCCTTCCTAGTGAGTATAAACAGTGACTGGCCTATAAAAGATGTCCAGTAAATGCTGAAGAAATGACCACGTGAACCATATATTACAAAGCTGGCAAGTGCTGCTTCTATTTAAACAGAATGGATGAAAAATACCCTTGAGTTCCAAGACACCAGACTGCCTCAATACCTCAGGTGTACCACTACCTTCCCCTTAAACTATACAAACCTGCAACTATACCTCTCCTACTCTCTTGCTAACTCACTGCTCATACCGATGCCAGAATGTTCTCAGAGACTCTTCTACTCTCCTCCTTAGGGGCCCCTGAGCTCCACGGTTAAAGGTCAAGCCCATGGTGAAGCCAGCAATCTCTTCCACCTGCTGGTCACCTTTTGGTTCTCAGCACAAGCTCCAACGATGTAAACCCACTTGGAATGACCCTCCCCACTGTCTGATAAACCCTCCACACTTCTCTTAAACCCAGTTCAAGAATGCCGTCCTGGGGCACCCAATGGCCTAACTGCACCCAGTACACACCTGCTCTGTGCTCATCATGTCTGCCTCTAGCTCTCTCACTACACTGTGAGGCCTCGGAGGCGTCTCCGCTTCTCTCTGTAGCCCCACTGCCTAGAGCCTAGAGAACGCGGAAAGACCATCTCGAGATCAAGAGGAAAGGAACCCCAGATTGGTTATGGGGGGAGGGTCAGAGCTCAGGAAGAGAAGCGCCCATCACCTGCAGTGGGCCCCCCGATGACTGGATCTTGTGCTCAGGCATTTCAGAGACGGGAACATAGAAATCGGACACGGCCGCAGCCAGGTAAAACATCGCAGAGGAGCCTGCAAAAGGAAGCAGAAGCGATGACATCTCGGGCAGGGTTATGGGATACGCTCCTTTTGAACCCCCTGGGAGGTAAGGGTGGAGATTCTGACTCCCAGCAACCGATGGACTCCGAGAGCACGCACCTAGCGGGTTGAGCGCCTGGGCTGCCGCCTGCAGCAGATGCAGATAGTCCGCCAAAGTGGTGAACTCCACCGCCAGGAAGGTGCCGGCAGCCTCTGCCTCCTGGTAGCTCTGCAGAGCCGCGGCGAAGCCCGGCAGCGCCTTCTCCTCGGCTTCCAGACTCAGCAAGCCCGAGTGCGCCGGGCCCGAGGGCCGCAGGGCCGACAGCCAGGTCTGGGGCGGGAAGCGGTGGGCAAAGGGGAAGGCGGAGCGAGCGCGGTACAGGAACAGGACCCCATAGCCCGCAGCTAGGAAGGCCTCGGCCGAGGTGGCACCGCGCCGCCCGCTGCTGAAGTTGTCCAAAAAGCGTACTGGTCGTGCTTCCAACGGGACCTTGGTGCCGCCTGACGTGACCAACACCACCCGCCGGCCCTGAGCGCCCAGCCTGGCCGCGAAGCGAGCCATAACCTCGGCCCAGCGCGCAGCACCGGCAGGCCGGGGGAACTCGGCGGCCAAGTCCCTTTCCGCCATCAGTCTCGAAGGGCCTCTGCGCCTGCGCAAGCCCCGGGCCGCAGGCGCCACGCCCCTCGCCGAGCCCACGCGCAGGCGCAACATGAGTGGGCGTGTGGCTGCCCCGCGTTGGGCGTCAGGGCTCAGTCTCGCCGGTCTGGGAGTGTGTGGGGGCTGCGTCCGGGAGCCCTAAGAACCGGACCCTGCGCTGAGACGTACTTCTCCTGTCACATTTCCTTCTGTTAGTTTCCTAGCCTGGGTAAAGAGCCGACCATATTTGATCTGTAGCGGCCACCGTACAGCCCTTGGAGAAGTTTTCTAGCTACCTTTGAAAGTTGCGAGGAGGTTATGTTCTTTTAGTTTTTTTTCTTTTGTTTTGCATTTTAAAAAATAACTTCAGAGATATACTTGAGAGGTCGGTAGAGCCACACCCCTCCTCTTTGCCCTTGGAAAGTCTCGTCACGTGACGCCAGGGTCATCGTGGCCTCGCCGGGCAACCGTCCTGGAGACGGACGCGGCTCTCGGCGGCATGAACTCCATCTACCCGCTGGCGGTGCCCAAGGGGCGCCGGCTCCTCTGTGAGGTGTGCGAAGCCCCGGCGGAGCGCGTGTGCGCGGCCTGCGCAGTCACCTATTACTGGTAGGCGCCTCGACTCCCTCTCGTCCACGCCCTCCAGCGTCCTGCGCCCAGCGTGACCGTGGTGCGACCAGGGGCTCCTCAAGGCGGCTGCAGGATGGGTCCCCAAGAACCCTGGGACCGTGTCCCCCAAGATCTCGTTAGGCACTGCTCTGGGCTCCAGCAGCAGTCCAGCTCCCCTCAGAGGTGGACATTCTGCAACAGAAAACTAGGTCATTTAGGAGAATGACAGGTGTCAGCAGGCCGTGGGCAGCTGGGGGGACAGCTGCTGCCACAGTAGACTGGGGTATTTCTGAACGTGAAGGAAGAGAGTGACTCTATAGGCTGTGAGGGAGGGAAGACTGCTGAGTGAGGGACACAGCTGGCTGGCCTGCGCTGCAGGATGGTAAGCGTGTGAGAAGGGGTGGTAAGCAGATCAGTGCCCCTGTATTTCGGCGACATCACCTGATCTTTGCTGTAGATTAAACCCTATTTGGGGGTCCTGAAATGAAAAAAACAGAGGGTTTACTGACATCTAGAAACGAATCCACACTACAGACTCACTTTCATCAGATGATTTTTCCTTAAATACCTGCCCAGCTGAGCTGGGCCAGCCTGAAGCTGATGGAGGCAGGAACTCCGCCCGTGGCTCCCATGTGGGTGCCGTCATCTGCTGCCTACCCTGATAAAATTGCAGGGAGGGTGGATTAGAAGCAGAGGAGCAGTACGCATACCTGCACTCTAGAATGAAATCTGGGTGTCCCATGCAGTGTTCTGTGTTGCATCCCCTTGACCGCTAAAACACAATGTTACACCAGTGACAGTTACAACAAAGCTGTAATTACAACGAGAGGATTAGGCAACCAACCACCAGGACTGACAGTCTACCAGAGTGCGGCCCCAGACAGCACATTTACAGAGTTATTACAGGGGCAGTTTACAGTGCCTTGCATAGTGTAGCAGGAGAGGAGGCACTGTGTGTCCCTGCCTATCTCAGCTTGGCATTCTGTGCCTGTCTCCCTTCCAGTCTGGCAATCCTGATAACCAGACTCAGGCATTGACAACATCCGTGAGAGAAGCGGACTCAGACCTGAATCCTTGGGAACTAGGAACCGAACGTGCCAAAGGTCACGTAGGAGGCTCTGCCTTCGAGCCTACACAGTCAGACAGTTTCACAGCCAAGTAAGCAAAGCAGGAGTTATGAAAGAGACAAGTATTGCAGTTAGCAATGAGCCAAGTATACTGCCTTTTGACTTCAGTTCTACAGTCTGCCCTGACTTGTTCATTCTGAAGAAGTCCTCATGACACATGCTGTGAATACGGGGTTGTGATGAGGGCCAGGACTTCTGAGGATGGAGGCATGCTCCCAGGGGGAGTGTTTCCAGTAGGTTTCCCTGGGGAAGAAGTGTCTGGGCTGAGTCTTGAGACATCAGTAGGAGTCTGAAGTAGGACAGAATCATGCAGAAGGGTGGGGCATTCCTGGCATCCAGGATTGTTGGGATAAAAGGTGAAAGAACAGGGTTTTCTGAAAAATCAGGGGGAAGACAGTAGTGGAGAGAGTGGTCAGTGATTTTTGGGCTCTATATCAGAGCTCATTAGCAGTTTATAAATAAGTTAAAACCAGCATTTAAAGAAAAGACATGACCTAGAATAAAAAGAATCAGGGTCACCCTGTTTAAACTGTTTCCTTTTTTACAGCTTTTAAGTTTTTCATTTTATTTTTTAATATTATTTACTTAGTTGAGAGAGGTGGGCCTCCCATTAGGAAGGGGAAGGTTGAGGTATGGAGGAAGGTGGGTGGGACAAATGTTTTAAAATTGTTTGCCCTCTTGTGTCTGCAAGGGGGGAAAGTCTGTCAAACTACATCAACACCCAGGGATGGGGGACAGTCATTTGATGACGCCAGAGAGATCGCAATGTGAGGAAGAATATTCTGAGAGTGTTCACTTGAGTTGTTTGGACAGCTCTGGGACATCATCGGCTTCATTGTACCAGGTTGAGAGAATCTTTCCAAGGTCTGTTTGCTGACCAGATTCACCTTAGTGCATCCAAAGACCCGGGAGCATGCTGCAAAGCTTGGCTGGAGAATTGTCCATCCTGTTCTGCTTTCCATCCTCTGACAAGGCATTCAGTGTCCTCTGCTGGCCCTGATGACCTGGCTGTCATATCCCCATTGTGCATCTGGGCGTGCTGACAACTGCATAGGCATCAGCAACTGAGGAGGCCCAAGTTCCTATACATGCACTCCAAGGGGAGACCACATATATTGTGATTTTTCCCTGTGGCTTCAGTTTGAGTTCTACAGTTTAGTTGGGGAGTTCCCCAGGAAACCTCATCTGGGATGACCTTAGATTTGACTCGTATGTAGGGTCAGGTTTAGTCCATCACCTTCACCACAACCTACACACATACTGATGGATGCAGTTGCCTGGTCAATTCTGACCCAGCCCCAACTCTCATGCAAACTGATGGGTGCTGAAACCTAGCCCAGCCAGCCCTCCACAGGCCCAGTCTTCACACACATCAATGGGTGCCATGGCCAGGTCAGGGTGACCCCAGTAGCCCCAATAGGTGTGCCCCTAACTCTGGTTTAGGCATGTGCTGCATCCTAACTGAGCCCACATCCCATCTGGTTCTCATGCACACCCTTGGATGCTGCAGCTTAATTCAGCCCGCCCTGCCCCCCAGTCCCAGCCCACATGTATGCCAACTAGTGCAGCAGGCTAGCCCAGCCTGGCCCACCCCCATCCCTTAGGTGAACTGTCAGGTGTTGTGGTCCAACTCGGCCTGGCCTGCAGTCCTGTCCTGGCTCTTGTTTGTGCCAGTGTGTGTTGCAGACTGCCCAGCCTGACCTGCCCCCAGACCTGGCCCACACATAGGCTGATGTGTGGCAGCCCACCCAGCCTGCCCTTCCCATTCTGTGCTGGTTTTTGTGCTCAGCAGTAGGAGTTGCAGCCAAGTAGGAAAGTTCCCTTATCAAGCCTTGGATCTTTTGTGCCGTTGGGTGCTGTGGTCCAACCTAACATGGTCATCTTCCAATCCTGTCACTCACAGGCAGGTACTGTGGCCTAGCCCAACTGTCCCACATCCATTCTGGCTTTTACCAGTGGATACTGTAACACAGCTCACCTGGCCCACCCCTAGACTGCCCAGATCTAGCTTATATGTTGTGGTGGGTGCTGTGGCCAAGCCCAGCCTGTTTCATACCCATTCCTGCCTCTCAAGCACCAGCAGGTACTGTGGCCTGGCCAGCCCTGGCTTTCACACTCACGGGAGCTGTGACCTACCAGGAGAGTTCCCTAGTTTCCCTATGAGGCCCACTCCCAGGACCAGATCTCACATGTGCTGGTGGGTTCCACAGCCCTGCTTGTCATGGTCTGCCCTCAGTCCCAGTCTTTGTGTGTACTGGTGGGTGCTGCAGCCTGGCCCAGCCTGGCTAACTCCCAGCTGTGGCTCCTGTGAATGTCAGGTTACTTCTGTGATCCAGCCTGGCTCAGCCTGTTGCCATTTGCAGCTCTCTGTGCAAACCCAAACTTTTGGGTGCTGCACTCCCACAGAGGCGAGCCCCCAAGTCTGCTACAGAATCTACCTGCCCTCAGATCATAGTCTCTCACATTCTGGTGGGTGCTGTGGCCCAGCCTGACATGTCCACCCCTGCTCTGACACTTGCAGGTAGGTACTGTGGCCTAGCACAGTCAGCATGCCCTCCAACTCCAGCTTTTGCATGTGCCAGTGGGTAGTGGGCAATGTGACCTAGCCCAGCCCAGCCCAGGTCTCTTATGTGAGTAAGTGACTTGGCCTGACCCAGACAGGTCTACCATTTCTCTTCTCTGAGTCACCCATTTCAGTTCTCTCACTTGCAAATGCAGTGGACTGGTCTGTAGAAACCCTCAGAAGGCATTCCTCCCCTCTCAAACATGTGCGCAACCACTCCCACTTTATTTTATTTTTTTTCTCTTTTTTTAAAATTATTTTTTAATAATCTTTCTTAGTTGATTAGGGTACAAAGGGTCAAGGGCTACAGGGTGAAAGTTGGTAATACCATTGTTTCCACACTAATATTATCATTTTTCCCTGTATCTGGGGTCAGGGGAATAACAAAGGGAAAAGCCCCACCCAGCCTCCCACCCATCCCAGATACCCAACGGGAGGCGCGCTCCGAGGGTCCTGCTCAAACAGTTTTGATAGTTCATCAGTTCTGGATTGCTGCCAATCTCTCAGTTCCAATCGCAATGAAACCTATTCAGAGTCCACTGGCTGACAGTCTCTTCATGGTTGGGGTTCTGAGATCAGCAGTTCAGTTGGAGGGATCTCCAAAGAAACTTCATCTGAGATGATCCCAGGCCTGATTCTTGCGTGAGTTTGCTAGTACAGACTCCAACACCGTCTGTCACACCAGTCAGCTTATGCACATGCTGGTCGTTGGGATTGCTGGGTTCGTTCTGTTTCCAGCCCTGTCTTCCTCATGAACGATCCTACCCACTTCATACTCAGTCCTCACACAAACCAGTGGGAGCTGCAGCCTAGTTGGGGTGACACCCCCATAACCCCCACCAGTTCTACCCCCTACCCTGGTTTCCATGCTTACCAGTATGTACCGCAGGCTTGTCCAGTCTGTCCCACATCCTATTTAGCTCTCGCACATTTCAATGGGCATTGAAGCCTAGTTCAACCCAACCAACCTACTATCCAGCCCGTACACCTACTGGCAGGTGCCTTTCTGTTTAGCCACCCCTGCCCCTGTCCTGGTTTTCGTGCTGTCCAGTGGGAGTGGTAACCCTGAGGGAGGTGCCCACTATTTCCTTTCTAGGCCACACCCACTCCCAGATTATGCACTCTCCAGGTGGTTCTGGCATTTGACTTGACAGAATTGGCTCCCAGTGCCAGCCTCTGCCAGCTAATTCTGCGGCTAAGCCCAACCAACCCTCACCCACTCTAATTTTTGCTTACACCAGTCAGAACAGTCAGCCCACCGTGGCTGTTCCCTTATCTAGCTTACATGAGGCCCACAGGTGTTATAGCCCTGCCTAGTCTGATCTGCCCCCATCCCAACTCACGCTTTCCAATGGAAGTAGTTGTCCAGCAGGGGAACCCACATTCCCCTGTCGGCTTTGCCTCCTCCCCCCCGGTTTACACATGTGCTGTTTGGGCACTGCAACCACATCTGGTATGGCTTATCTCACCTTGGCATTCCTTAATGTGTACTGGTATGTGTTGCAACCGAACTTGGCTCAACCCACACTCTGTTCTGGTGCTCAGATTCGCCAGCGGGTAATGTGAACAGGTTCAGCCTGGTCTGCCCCCAACCAATGCCATGTGTATGCCAGTGGGATAATTTCCATTGCCTGTTCTGGGCTGTTTCCTATCGTGCTTCTTGTGCTTACCTGCAGCGACTGTGTCCTGCCAGAGGAGTTATCCAGGCTCCTCCATTAGAAACTCTCCCAGTGCCAGATTTCGCGCATACCAGTGGGTCCATGAGCCAGCCCTGTTCAGTTCACCTCCTGTCCTAGCAGGAACAGTGGCTTTTCCTAACTGGCCTTCAACCCAATCTGGTTCTTACTGTTGGATGTTTCAACCCAGCCACGGCTCTTCCATACCCCAATACAGCTCAAACATGGTTCAGTAAGGGCTGAAACCCAGCCTAGTTCGTCCCGCATCTACCCTGGTCCTCCAGAGCACCAGATGGTGTTGGAACCACTCCCACTTTAACGTGTCCCTAGAGCCCCTTCCCTGGGCCATTTATAGCACCCCCGCTTAGGGGCTTTGGTGGTGCATCCCAGCCTGCCACTCTCTACCTTCCCCACATATTAAAAAAAAAAAAAGAATAGACAGCTATGTTGGCATACTGGTATAGTTAACACAAATTTGGCATTAAGCAAGCCCAGAATGCCTGATAGCTATTGGCTGCTTTTCTCCCAGCAGTATAAGCTTGCATAGATACAAGGGAACCCAGGCAGTTGCTTACAGCTGGGGTTGAATTGTTTCTTGAAACGTTTTTTAGTATCTTATGGGAATATGTGTGCATTATACTGGCAAATGATTTTGTTTTGTAGGTTGAGTCAAACATTTGAAAATCATTGGGATAAGTCATGGTGGAAATTTAAACAAAAAAGGACCAGCTCATAGCATAGATTTATCCCGGGCAAAGTTATGAATGATTTTGTGCCAATGTACTTTCTTTTGCGTGAAGGAAAGGTGATAAGCAGTGGTGATTGGAAGGTGGACACTGAAAGCTGTGTAGCTGAGAAAGGAGCTATTGTGGTAATCCAAGTGGAAAGTGATACACCTTTTTGAGGTGGAACAGGTGTGTCCCAGTGCTCTCACAGTCCTCCCTATGCCCTGTATCCCAGCACTTAGAACACGGACTGAGGCCCGTTGTTTAATTGCACCTCTTAGTAAGCTGTGTGCTACAGGAGGGCAGGGATGGCACCCACTGTTTCCTCCTTGGTGGCTTCATTGTGTCTAGAATGTGATTCAGAATTTGTAACTGGAGCCACTGGCACTGACTACCTCTCCATCGTAATTTTTCACTATGCTGCCCTCCAGAGTTACAGAGGGCTGGAGTTCTGATTTGCTTCCTCAGCTTCTTCACTTCTCCCTGGGCTGAGAACTACTCCTTCATCATTTCTCCAAAGAGGTCTAAGCTCGATCTCAACATCCCTTTTTTTTCCTCTCTAGGAAATACTACTTCCTCCCCCGCCTCCTGCCAGACTTTTCCTCTGCTTATATATTTTGTGTTTATCTAACCAACATCTGTGTCCACACCTGCCAGCCACCCAGTGCACATTTGCTGAATAAATGTATTTTTGAATGTACAGTTAATCTATGAACTTGGGCAAGGAATGCAGGGGAGAAGGTGACGGGTGAGATTCTTCTGTGACCATCACTTGAGGGAATTTAGGTTATGTTGAGAGGTGGCAGATCAGATGAGACCAGACACGGTCAGGGTAGTATGGCCGTAGACAATCCTCTTAGTAAGTATCCCTACCCACCTTATCCCTCCAGCCGGAAGTGATTCCTTCCTCACAGCTTACTCTGTACCTCTCTGATCACTCTTTTTTTTTTAAAAAAAAAGATTTATTTTTATTGCAAAGTCAGATATACAGAGAGAAGGAAAAACAGAGAGGAAGATGTTCCATCCAATGATTCACTTCCCAAGTGACCACAACAGCCGGTACTGCGCCGATCCGAAGCCAGGAGCCAGGAGCTCATCCAGGTCTCCTACACAGGTGCAGAGTGCCAAGGCTTTGGGCCATCCTTGATTGCTTTCCCAGGCCACAAGCCGGGAGCTGGATTGGAAGTGGGGCCACCAGGATTAGAACTGGCATCCATATGGGATCCTGGCGTGCTCAAAGTGAGGACTTTAGCCACTAGGCCACCGTGCACGGCCTCACTCTTATATTTTTAAAAATTTATTTTATATTTTTGATTGGAAAAGCAGATATGTAGAAAAAAAGATGTTCCATTCGCTGATTCACTCTCCAAGTGGCCACAACAGCTGGAGCTGAGCCAATCCAATGCCAGGAGCCAGGAGCCAGGAGCCTCCTCCAGGTGTGCCACACAGATGCAGGATTGCAAGGCCTTGGGCCATCTTCCACAGCCCTTCCAGGCTATAAGCAGGAAGCTGGATGGGAAGTGGAGCAGTGAAGTCACAAATTGGTGTCCATATGTAATCCTGGTACATGCAAGGCGAGAATCCAGCAGTGCTAGGCCATTACGCCAGGCCCTCTGATCACTTTTTATGCCCTTCTCTGTTGTAAATGTTTGTGAGTATGCTATCTCTGTTTCAGCATTCTTCGTTAATGTCAGGTGTTATGTTGCATGTGTACTGAAGGACTGTTACATGTGTGCCATCTTGGATCTGTGTCACACCTGCCTGTTCATGCCCCAGAGTCTTCAGCAAAGTATCCTGAAGTATTTGTTACTAAGATAGGATGAGTGAATGAAGAAAGTGTCATTTGCTATGCCCTTCTCTTCTGTGTTTTTTCTCTCTTTTTTACATGCTTTTAATTTTTTTAAAGAACATCTTTTTTCTTTCACTTCAAGAGACTTCTATACCCTTGTGTATTAAAGATTTTAAGATTTTTCAGCAGAACAAAGCCAATTGTTCCACAGGCTTTGATGGCTAAGTATAGCTAATACCAGCACTAGGAAGCACTAGTGCTGCCCTTACTTGGGACCAAGTTGGAACATAATACATATTTTCATCATCTTCAGTTTAAACAGCGTAAGAACAGTCAGCTTGAATTCAGACAGCTTTTTTGTGTGTACAAAAGTTTATTTTGTAGTCATGCTCATTACAGAAAACTTGAAAATCTAAAGAAGCAGAAGAAAAATACACAGAATCCCATAATCCAGATTGATACTGTGCCATTTTGGTGAATTTTCTTCTGTTCTTTTTCTAATTATACTTCTTTTGTATACGAGATATAACCAATATGTATTTTCTTTTTTATTATATTTTTGACAATCTTTACATAGTTAATTATGGTAAAAATGTTCAGGGGCTATAGGGAAGTGGGTAAGACTATTATGTCCATATTGTTTCCTTCTTGTATCTGAGGTAAAGGGGGGTATTGAGGGAGAAGCCCCACCCAGTTTCCCACCCACCCCAAGTCCCGGATGTGGGGCATGCTCTGAGATACTTGCTCAAGTGGTTTTGATAGTTCAACCAATATGTATTTTCTACATTGTCTGTGCATATTCCCAGGGAGCAGAACATTTTAAAAAGACTTACTTATTTTTATTAGAAAGGTTAAGAGGGAGAGAGAGAGAGAGAAAGATATTTAATCTGCTGACTCAGTCCCCAAATAGCCTCAATGGCTGGAGCTGAGCTGACCCAAAGCCAGGAGCCAGGAGCTTCTTTTGGCTCTCCTACGTGGACACAGCCTTCCAAGGCTTTGGGCCATCCTCCACTGCTCTCCCAGGCCACGAGCAGGGAGCTGAATGAGAAGTGGAGCAGCTGGGACATGAACCAGCACACAAATGGGATCCTGTCACAATGCAAGGTGAGAATTTAGCCACTGAACCATCATGCCAGACCCAGAAATAGAACATTGTTAAGAAAATGTATTTTTAAGAAAGTATACACTGAAGTATTAGTGACAGATAGTGTACATTTGCAAATCATGGCACATAGATAACACTAATTTTTTAAAAATTCTCTTATTTAGCATATGGGACTCATTTAAATGCTGTAACTGGCCAGGAGAAAATCAGCAGTGTTTAGTCATGGGAAGCCTTCAGAACTGTGGTGAACTGTGGAATGATTCGCTGCCTAAAAAATTTGATTTCAGGTTTTTGAAATAATCATAATAATGGCCAAACAAAATCTGTGTAATTTGTAAGCTGCTTCATTGAGAACCCTGAGTGAAAAGTCATTTATACATAGCCCTGCTTGTATTGGGTGTTAGTGATGAGACCGTTGGATAAAGAGGGAGCTCACACATATGTAATAAAGCTCACTTAATTTAGAAAGGTGAGATAGGCTAGCCTCACTCGGTGGAAAGAGCGTTCCTCACCCAACTTGACGCTTCCATTGCTCACCTGGTAATTCAGCCAGGCCTACTTGACAAATGCACTGTAAAATCCAGCTATTTCTGTATCCTTGCCATTAAGAGCTTTCATTGATCTGTTTACAACAATTCTGTATACCTCCCCACAGACTGCTTTTAAAATGTTGTCCAAAATTTGTGTTGTCACAGAAAGAAGGAAGAAGGGAGTGTACTGAAAACAGCCTTGTATTGTGTCTGGCTGCTTTTGTGCTGCAGCAACATTGCTAAGTAGTTGCAAGAGAACAGGGGGATCTCAAAACCTAAAATATTTACCATATGGGCCTGTGCAGGAAGACTTGATTCACTTCTCCCCTGGGTTCTTATTTGTTTTGAAATATGAGTAAGTGAAATCCAGCAGTTAGCTATCTTATATTTAAGTGAACATGTGTAATAGACAGTATAAATGCAAAAGCCCACGATTGTATGCTTCTAACAAGAAACCTCAAAATATATAATGTGAAAACTGAGAGAACTGAAGAAAAATACAATTGGATATAATCTTTTTTTTTTTTTTTTTTACATTTTTTTATTGTTTTTTTTATTATTATTAATTTCATTGCATTATGTGACACACATTTTTTTTTTTTTTTGCACTGGAATTCCCCCCGCCCCTCCCCAAACCCTCCCCCTCCCACACTGGATTGCTCCACCCCGCTGTATTTCCATAGTTCAAACTCAGTTGAGATTCTTTCATTGGAGGTTTTGACCAATCGTAAAGTCCAGCATCTAATTGTCCTGGCAAATTCAACGGCTTCCTGGTGAGACCATCTCTGGTCCAAAGGCAGAACCAGCAGAGTATCATCCCAATCAAGTAAAAAACTCAACCCAATATTTACAACCATTTACAGCATTATGGCATTAATTGACATGGTATTGATTAACCAATATGTTACTAGGAAAATGCATGTTCTCGACCACAACCTGTGACTTCCCCATAGACATTTCAACTTTGGTTTACATTCAACCATGGTCTATATACGTTAAAATGGCTATAGATTGCTATTCAGCTGTCTCTTGTCTTTTTCAATGTTAGTATTTAGCATTTTATAGCATTGAAGCGTGATTTTGCTGAACCTGGCTGTTTTTCGGGTAGTCCAACTCTATAACTTTAACAGGACAAATGTCAACAGTTCAGGTGAATATTTTTGGGAGGGGTGTGCAGAGAAAGCCTCAACACCCCAGAGAGGAGTATCTGATCTTTGTGTCCCACCCAGTGAGTCACAAGTGCATCCCGGCTGGCCACTTCCTGTCTGCTTCCAAGCCTTCCCATCTGTTCTCTGTCTGTCTATTCTAACTTGTTTGTTCGTGTTTGTTATGAGAGGTTTCTGGAGCAATCCTGATGGTAATTGGATATAATCTTTGGAGACTTCAGTATCAGTAAAGATTTCAGACAAAAGATTAGTAAGGAAATGTAAGACTTGTACAATGCTATACACTAATGAGCCAACAGACATTGATAGAAAACCACTCAATGGGCCTGGCACAATGGTTCAACTGGCTAATCTTTCCCTTTCACACAGCAAGATCCCATATGTGCTCCACTTCATGTCCTGGTTGCTCCACTTCCCATCCAGCTCCCTGATGATGGGCTGGGAAAGTAACAGAGGATGGTCCAAAGCTTTGGGTATCTGCACCCATCTGGGAGACTCAGAAGATGCTCCTGGCTTCTGGCTTCAGATTGGTTCAACTCTGGCCATTGAGACTATTTGTGGAGTAAACCAGTGGATGGAAAATCTCTGTTTCTCTCCATCTCACCATAAATCTGCATTTCCAATAAAAATAAATAAATCTTTTTCTAAATAAACCCACTCAATATGAGAATATGTAGCCTCAAGAACATTCAGAACATTCTTTAGGATAAGTCACACTTTAGACCATAAGACAAATATCAGTGAATTTGTACTGAAATCATACAAAATTCTCCAACCACAATGTAATGAAATTACTAATAACGGTTGCAAATTTTTGGAAATATACAGATAGTCATGTGTCACTCAAGAATGGAAGGGGGAGAAGTTCTGAGAATTGCATCCTTAAGTGATTTTGTTGTGTGCTTAGAAGATAGCTGTGACATCACTGTGTGACAGGCACTTTCCCATTCCATTATGATCTTGTGGCTCTACAATTGCATATATGGTCTGAAGAAATATTGCTGTGTACCACATAACTATATATAGAAACAAACTGAACTATTGAGCAAATATTGAATCAAAGAACTCTTAAAGGGAAACTGTAAACACTTTGATATGAATGAATATGAAAGCACAATATACTAATGAAATGCAAAGTAATACTCAAAGTATACTATGTGAATTTATTACTCTAAACTTATACATTGAAAAAGATATCTCAAAGAAACAACTAGGATTTCATCTTCAATAACTAAAAAAGCAAGCTAAAATGTATTTGTCAGCTCATTCTTTTTGTATTGCTCTGAGAAGGATTTAGACCTTAGCTAGTAGAGGGAAGGAAATACTAAAGACTAAAACAGAGGTAAATGAAGAATAGAAAAACTACAGAATCTATGAAACTCAAAGTTGACTTCTTGAAAAGATCAACAAAATTGACAAATCTGTAGCTAGACTACTGAAGAAAAGAGAAGATTCAAGCTACGGCAATCAGAGATGAAATAAATGCTAATATTAGCACCAAATTATGGAAATGAGGAGATTATAAGAGAATACTTATGTAACTTAGAACAACAAATTAGATAACTTAGAAGAAATGGATATATTCCTCAAAAGTAATAAACATCAAAACTGACTCATGAAGAAATAAAATATCTGAGCAGAAAATGTCCTCAGCTCAGATGACTTCATTGGTTAAGTCTTTTAAATAGTTGAAGAGTAATCAGCACCAATTAATTGTAATTTTTTTTCTGGAAATGGGAATAAGAGGAAGCAATTACTAATACATTATGTAAGACTTACACTGTTGTGGAGAATCAAGATGGTGGAATAGGATAAGGACACATTTAAACAGATGGAGAAACATTAGCCAGTGTGAAGCAGAGAGGGCACATTCCAGAAAACAGGAGAAGACAGAACAACAGCAGAAGGGTACCTGGAGACTGACAGTCACAGGAAAGCAGCAGACACAACATATAGTGTTGTGACTGATACCCCAGTGGCATCCAGCGAGTAGCAATCTGAATTGCACCAGCAGCCAGAACTCCACCAGCAACCAAGTGGGAAAGGATTTTTAACAGGAACTCAGGAGGTGAACCCAGACAAAGAACTGCTCATCCTGCTGGTCTGTTTGATTTGACCAGGAGTTGAGACAGACCAGCAGATCCCAGACAGGTAGTGCAGGAACAGGGTGGATTTCATAACTCAGTCTGCTCCTGCTTGTGGCCTGAGAAAGCAGTCAAGGATGGCCCAAAGCCTTGGCACTCTGCACCTGTGTAAAAGACCTGGATGAGCTCCTGGCTCCCAGCTTCGGATTGGCACACTACCGGCTGTTGCAGTCACTTGGGGAGTGAATCATCAGACAGATCTTCCTCTCTGTCTCTCCTCCTCCCTGTATATCTGACTTTGCAATAAAAATAAATAAATCTTTAAAAATAAGTAAATAGCTACACAAGCAAATAAAATAATTAAAATTGTTTTGTTATTCATTAAGCAGATCAACCACCATATCTCTGTGTGACTTTAATTCTAAAGTTTTGACAGAATTGGCAAGCTCCCACTTCCAAACATACCCCAACCTCAAAAGGGTTGTTGTGTTTTGTTTGTAAGATGTGTTTATTGGAAAGAGTTAGAGAGGACTGGAAGTGGAGGAGCATCGCCGGTGGCAGCTTACACGCTGCACCATGGCACCAGCCCCAACACGGTTTTTACACTATTAAAATAGCCTTGTGCAAGAAAAGAAACTTGCATCAGAAATGTCTTGGAGCTCCCTCCCTGGGTGGTGTTGGCTGTATTTTTGCAGTATCTGAGGGCTAGGCCAGTCAGGGGGGCACATAATATCTTAAGTGAGGTTGAAGGTAAAGATAATGAAGCCCGTGTTTTTATTGTCAGTGGCGTAGTGCATCAGAAAGCTGACTGGGGCAGCATCCACGAGAAGATATGTCAGCTCCTGATTCCACTGCGCACTACCATGCCCTTCTACAACTCGGAGGAAGAGCGGCAGCATGGCCTGCAGCAGCAGCAGCAGCGGCAGGTAGGTCCCGCCGGTTGCAGGGGAGGGTCACAGGTAGTCAGAGTACCCAGGACAAGAGAAAGGCCTCAATTGCCACAAGATCACTGAAGCTTGACCTGGATGAGGGCAGACTTTGTTCCATGCTTTTATCCATCCTTCTCGGTCACTTGTTTCTCACACACTGACTCAGCCCTTACTGCATTAGTCTGCTCAGGCTGCCATGTGAAGCACCACAGGTGGGGGGGTCTAACAATGCAGAGTTATGTTCCCACACTTCTGGGGGCTGCAAGTCCAGGAGGAAGCAGTCAGCAGATTTGGCTGCTTTGGTGGCCTCTCTTCTTGGCTTACAGAACACGACCTCTGTGGTGTCCTTGCTGTACTCCCATCTTGGTGACTGTGTGTGCCCAGCTTCTTCTTCTTTTTCCTCATAAAGACACCATAAGAATAGGTTAGGGCCCCGTGTGATGGCTTCGTTTTGTCATAATCACACGTTTCAAAACTCTATCTTCAAACACAGTCACGTGCTGAGGAACTACAGGCTAGGGTTTAACATAGAAATGTTGGGAGAATATAATTTGGCTCATAGCACATACATTTGCCAAGTAGTTTGATAAAAGCCTGGTCATGTAAGAGGTTTGAGGTTTTCTTTTTTTTTTTTTTAATACCTGTTTTATTTATTTGAAAGGCAAAGTGAAAGAGAGAGAGAGAGAGAGAGAGAAGGTTTTCCATTCACTGGTTCACTCTCCAAATGGCCACAATGGGTGGGGTTGGGTCAGGCTGAAGCCAGGGGCAGGAGCTGCTTCTGGGTCTCCTACGTGGGTGCAGGGCTCAAGTACTTGGGTCATCTGCTGCTTTCTCAGCCCATTAACTAGGAGCTGGATCTGAAATGCGGGCAGTGGGAGCTTCAGTTGCTTCCCATATGGAATGCCTTTGTGGTAGGTGGCAGCTTAACTCATTAAGCCACAATGCCAGCCCCAGTAGAGGAGTTTTGAATTATATACACATACATTACTGAATAAATAAAGAATATTAGCAAATTTAATACCTGTTACCATTGGTAGTGTGGGAAGGTTCTAAATTTTCTGAATCCCCTCTGAAGGTTTTATAATTTTAGTCGATGAAATGTCAATAGAAAAATTAACAGGGAAAAATGTACACACATATAGTAACATGCAGAAACACAGAAGTCACAAAGTATGAGACTCATGGAAAGGGTCGGATGACTGGTGTTTAAATAGCATTTTGAACCTTAGAAATATGTAGAGGCTTGGCGATACTGGTGGTGGGAGGGAGGTGGCAGACGGTAAGGAAGAGTGAGGAGCAGAAAATGCACCCAATAAAGGCACTCTTCTTAGCAAGCTAGTCTCCCAGGTAATAGTCATCAGAAGACTAGGTTTGGCTAGTTCAGGCAGATAAGGCGATAGCAGATAGAAAAACCTCTGTCTGCATCCTTGTTGTCTAACACAGAATTTTCTTATGCAGAAGCACAGTCTGCCAGTATGCAGTTTCTCTGAATAATCAACTCAAGCTATACTGAAGAAATGTATGTGGGAGGGATATTTTACTCTCTGATAAGAACATCCCACTTTTTTTTTTTAAAAGTATCCCTTCATTAGTGGTAAATCTCCAAACTCAAGACTCATCAATTTTAGTGTTAAAACACTTTGAGGGCCTGGTGCAGTAGCCTAGTGGCTAAAGCCCTTCCCTTGCATGCGCCAGGATCCTGTATGGGCACCAGTTAGTGTCCCGGTGGCCCTGCTTCCCATCCAGCTCCCTGCTTGTGGCATAGGAAAGCAGTTGAGGACGGGCCAGAACCTTAGGACCCTGTACTCACATGGGAGACCCGGAAGAAGCTCCTGGCTCCTGGCTTTGGATTGGCTCAGTTCTGACCATTGTGGGATTCACTTGGGGAGTGAATCATCAGATGAGAGATCTTCCTTCTCTGTCTCTCCTCTTCTCTGCATATCTGTCTCTCCAATAAAATAAATATAAACAGACAAACAAATGAACACTTTGAAAGTGGCCTTGTAATGGTACAAAGTTAAACTTTCCTTCTTTCAGCTAAGCAGAATAAATCCAGAAGGAAAAATAAAAAAGGTAGCAGCATACTGACACACGACAGCTGGAAGTTGTACTGAGACCATAAGAGTAATACTCATTTACTCATCTAACAACCCTGCATCGAACATTCATGTGCCAGGCACTGACCTTGGGCTCTTGGACCCTGAGGGACTGCCGGTGCAGAGCCTACCTTTTCATGTCATCTCTCTGGGTGGTCTCAAGGTCACCTTCATGCAAGCAGGCTCACAGTGTGTCTTCATTGGTTCCTTTTCGGGCTGGCCGCACCTCCAGGTGTATCATACCCTCTTCTACCTCTAGTCTTCATGTCTCAGATGCTCTATTTTCGTCTTCCGCAGAAGCATTTGATTGAATTCTGCTACACTGTCGCCCAGAAATACCTGTTTGAAGGAAGACATGAAGATGCCGTCCCTGCAGCTTTACATTCCCTCCGCTTCCGCATGAACGTTCATGGTCTGAGCTCAGTAGAGCTTGTGCCTGCTTACCTGCTGTTGGCTGAGGCCAGCCTTGGTAAGTAAATTGACCTACTGGAGCCCGTCAAAAGTGCAAATTCTGTCATCCTGATAACCTGAGCCCAGCGTTGACTGTCCCCAGAACACTTTTTGTAGAAGAGCAAGGTTGTTGTGAAGCATGGCCAGAGTGGAGAAAGAAATGTAGTAAAATTTGGGCCACAACCAATAGAAATCCACTAAAGCTGGTCTCTGGAATGAAGCAGATGTGTTAGGATGCTGGAGTGTCCTAAGTGAGGTGAGGCTTTGCAAGGAACTAGAATTGCAATGCTGTCAGAAACCAAGGTTGGTACCTCAGTTTCTCTCCCCACGACCTTTGTCTGGGTATCTGCTTCAGTTACTTGGTCTCTGCAGACCAGACTTTTTTTACCCTAGGTTCCCTTCAGGTAGCAGCTACCCCAATATATCAGGTGTAGTCCTTAAATGACAGTAGAAGCTTCTTGTCATATAACGTCTAACTACACATTCCTGAGAGACAGACTCTTGTGGGTGGAGCTTGCATGTGAAACTGTGTCGGAAGCATAATCCCAAGGGTCAGGGTCCTATAGTTTGGAGAGACAAGAACTGACCCAACCCTGAAACAAGGAGAAGCAATTCTGAGAGCACAGGCTTAGCTGACTCCCACGTGGGGCTGCCGCAGCAGGAGAGGCAGCATTCCGCAAGGAACTAATAATCTTGGGTCTCCAGTTTAAGCATTGGCCAGCATGTCACTACTTTCTGAAGTTCATCTAGTTATTTTTATTCTTTTAAAAGGCAGACACAGAAAATGAATGAGTGAAAGCACAGGAAAGTAAGAGAATCTTCCATCCACTATTCACTCCCCCAGATGCCCTAATAGCTTGGGCTGAGCCAGGTGGACACCAGGATCCAGGAACTCAATCCAGGTCTTCCATGTGGGTGTCAGGAGCCCAGTTACTTGAGGCATCACCTGCTGCCTCCCCAGGCCTGCAGCAGTAGGAAGCTGGGATTCAGAGTGGAGGCAGGCCTTGAACCAGGTACTTTGCTCTCTATCACATGCGGTGTCTCAATCACTATGCCAAATACCCTCCTCCCTACACTTTACACATCGGAATAGTCACCGTTTATTATTATTTTTTTTTTTTCAAAAATGAAACTCTAGGAAGTTCAGTACGCAAACACTTTTTTCCCCTGTTGCCATCTTTACCTCCCATCCTGTTCTCGGGAAATACTCCAGCCTGTGTGTCCCATAAAGATGTTCTCCTTCCTAAATGTGACACAACCTCATCTATTGTAATCTTCATTCAAATCTCTCTAATTCTCCCAATAACATCTTTTTTTGAAAGTATTTATTTATTTGAAAGGCAGAGTCACACACACACACACACACACACACACACACGCACACATTTTTCCTTTGCTTATTTGTTTCCAAACTGGTCACAATTGCTGAGACTGGGTCAGCACAGAACCAGGAGTTTGAACTCCATCCAGTCTCCATGTTAATGACAGGGACTCAAGTACTTGAACCATCGTCTGTTGCTTCCTAGGATTCTTAGCAGGAAGTTGGATCCTAAGTCGAGTAGCCATGACACCACCTGGCATTCCAATGTGGGATACAGGCATCTCAGGCTGTGGCTTAACTCACTGTGCCATAATGCCCACCATACCAATAGCATCTTTGTAGCAAAAAGAGAGAGCTCAGAATCACACATTTTGTTTTGTTGCTATGTGTCATTAACCTTCTTGGTGGAGTAGCTCTGTCTGTCCTTGATGATTATGACTCTGACACTATTGAAGGCCACAGGTCAATCATTCTAGAAGGTATCACCGAATCTGGATTTGTCTGATGTCTCTTTATGACTAGGCTCAGGTTATGCATTTTAGAGAGGAGGCAAAGCTGTGTATTCTCATCTCATTTTTCATGTTGGCACATATTTTCACTTTTTCCCACTACTGATGATGTTCATTTTAATGACTTTGAGATTTATTGATCCATTTGAAAATGCAGGATTCCTGACAGAAATCCTCTGTCTACTGATTTACGCCATATGTGGCTGCAACAGCTAGAGCTGAACCAAGACAAAGTTGGGAGCCTGGAACTTCATCGAGGTTTCCCACGAGGGTACAGGGACTCAAGCTCTTGGGCCATTTTCTACTACTTTCCAAGGCATATCAGCAGGGAGCTGGATTGGAAGTTGAGCAGCCAGCACATGAATCAATGTCCATATGGGGATGTTGGCATTGCAAGTGGTAACTTAACGTGCTGTGCCACAACTGGGCTTCTTAATTACTTTACTAAGGTGATATCTGCCATGCTTCTTTTTCATAAGGTCTTTCTACAATTTTAGTTTTATTCTGAAGTATTCTGAAACTGTATAGACATCTCATTCCTCACCAAACTTCTGATGTACTCAGGTATATCAATATGGCCTCTAGATTTCCTGTTTTATTCAGTGGAGAATAGTCTATTATAATCATTAATTTGATGTTCAAATCATCCCTGATTTGTCCAGCACCAGCCCCCACCCAAGTGGACTTCTGTGGCTCCTTGACATATCCTGTTGTTCTCCGATCATTTTCCTGCTCTGCAGGTTGTTATCTCCAAAAAGCCCCGATTTCTTTCGATGGAGAATGGAGGTGAGAAGCCACAGGCTCTCTGTTGGCTATCCTCATTGCTCCATGAGTACTGGTGCTCCTTCCGTAACCTCAGGGTCTTCTCAATGAGCAGAGGGCGGGACTAAATGTTGCTACAAAATGTGTGTATGCAATGATGCATCCAAAAGTTCACAGGAAATATGAATTGTATATAAACTATGCATGGATCTCAAATGCTTTCTGCACCAAAATAAATTTATCTTTTTGTTCCATATCCCATGAAATTTGATAATACCCTGTATATGCACAAATACACAATATAGATTTTTCATTTCTGTAGCCATATTTACATCAGTATGTGGATGACCAGGAGTCTATACTGCTGCATTCAATTGCACTACAATACCACAAGCTTCTGTTTAATTTTCTCCCATTCCATGTTTATTGTTCCTTCTCTGGTCAAGAGAATAATGGCTGCATTTTTCATTGGTAATATTTATTTATTCCTCAGTTCCCTGTAGGAAATAATCCTCCATCTGCAACCCTGCTCCTTGCCCCTTGCAGAGCCTTGCTCTGCGTCCATGAGCTCTGTCTGTGCATTCTGGGCTGCATGTTCTGTAAGGACAGCCTCACCCCCGATCTCGAACCTGACTTGGTGAGGCTCTGCCTCTATGTACCATGATGGTAGCTATAGGTAACCCCTCTTCACTATGCTCAGGGCTGACACACCATCCTGAACATAATTCCTTCAAACTAGTGAGCTGTACCCTGGACAAGGGTTCTGTTGATCATCTTGACCATCGATGGAATGTTGGAAGAGTCAGACTGGTCCAGGTCCCATCATCTTCCATCTGCATCACTGCTTGCTCACTCACTGGTCTCTGAATGTCTTCCCTGGTCTCCCACCAATCTGGTTTCTACACACACACACACACACACACACACACACTCACAATGTAATCAAAACAGCCCCCCTAAAAAGAGCCCAAATTTTCTTTTTTTAAAAAAATTATTTATTTTGAAAGTCAGAGTTAGGGAAAAGAGAGAGAGAGAGAGAGTCATCCACTTGCCAGTTCACTCCCAAGGTGGCTGTCATGGTCAGTGCAGGACCAGGCCAGAGCCAAGAGCTGGGGACTTTATTCAGGTCTCCCACATGGGTGGCAGGGGCCCAAACACTCGGACCATCTTTCACTAGTTTTCCTAACTGGATTGTCAGGGAGCTGGACTGGAAGTGGAGCAGTGAGACAGGAATCAATATCTGTATGAGATTTTGGCATTGTAGGTAGTGGCTTTTCCTGTTATATACGTGCTACTCTGTTGCCTGTATCAAGCCCAAATGTATTAAGCTGAAGCAAGCTACAAGATCTTGCCTATTACAACAGCTCTTAGTGAATTGTCTTACCTTAGTTTTATAACCTTATGTCTCTCAAATTCTTTCTTCCTTCCAGGCACAGGGACCTTCTCCCAATTCCTTGGATGCTGCAGGCTCTTCTATAAACCACTCTGTCTAATTCTGCCCTCCCCCTCAGCTAACCAACTGGTTACCCTGGAGATCTCACTCAAAGGTTATCATCTCTTCTCTAGGAACCTAACACTGGCTCAGGTCGGCTTTCCGTACTCTCATTTAGAAACATCTTCGCCTCTTTTTCTGAGCATGTATGCCACTAATAATTATATATTCATTAATAAGATGATATAGTTAACATCTTGTTCCACTAGAATGTAAGTTCAGGGGGACCTAGGTCTGTGTCCCCTCTTAGTCACAAACAATGTCTTTACAGCCAGCACAGAACTCAGCACAGAGAAGGTTCTCAGAAAGTATTCCCATAGCACCTGACACCTAGTGATTCCCATGTCAGCATTGGTTGACTCTGACTCCTCTTCACAATGGTGCATTGAGGATTAAAGGAGTTTGTGTGTGACAAACATGAAGAAGCTTTGAAAGCTGAAAAATGCCATCTACGTGGGAAGTTGCCATGTTAGGCAAGTGGTTGACAACCTCGCCAGCCTTCCCCCCCCCCATAATAGATTTATTTTATTTTTTTTAAATAATGTTTACGTAGTTGAGAAGGATGCATGCCCATGTGAACCATGGATTAGGATGGAAACGGTCCAGGAATGGGGGAAAGTGAGACAACTACGTCCAATCTTCCTTTCTATTCTTTCCGTTTCTGAGGGGAGCTAGCAGGAGAGGGCCACTCCTGGAAGTCTAGCTACACCAATACCTGAGGATGTGAGACTGCCACTTGATGTCATCCTAGAGTCCCCACTGTGGAGCCAGTTCCGAGGGTAATGCTTTAAGTGATTTCAGTAGTTCTGAGATGCTGTTGATCCCATTGCTGCAAGGTTGAGGAAATTGTTCCAAAGTGCTTGGCTGACATAGCCCACCTCAGTCTTGACTCACCGCATACCTGCTGTCAAAGCTTGGCCAGCAATGTTGCTCATTTTCTTCTACCGTCCATGGTGTTGGCTATCCTCCGCATCCTCCTCAGTTGTCTGACATGTCTCCCATGTGCATCTGGGCATGCTGCCCACTGCACAGGATTTAGCAACTGAGGAGGCCCAGTTCTGACACATGCACTCCGTAATCAGATCACAGATCCTATGATTTTTCCCATGGTTGGAATTTTGAGTCCAGCAGTCCAGTTTTGGGGTCCCCAAAGAAACCTCACCAGAGGGAATGCCAGACCTGACTCCTATGTGTGCTAGCTGGTGCGAGGTCCGACTCTGTCCATCACCCATATCAGCCTGCACACACAGTGGTGGCTGCAGCCTCCCAGTCAGTTCTGTCCCCCAGTCCCATTTCTTATGCAAGCCAATGAATGCTGTGGCCCAGCCCATCCCTGCTTACCACACACTCAGCCCTCATATACACCATCAGGAACTGGAGTCCAGTTGGAGTGACCCCCAAAAGCCTTCACTAGGTCTACCTCCAGCCCTGGTTCCTGCGCATACCGATGTGTGCAGCAGATTGGTCCAGTCTGTCCCGCATCCCGTTTGACTCTCATACACGTCAATGTGTGTTGGAGCCTAGCTCAGCCCAACTGACCCCACTCTAGCCCACACTCATGCTGATACTGCCACCTGTCTAGCCAGGCCTGCCCCTCGCTCTAGTTCTCATACTCACTGTTGGAAGCTGCAGCATTTCAGAGGGTAACAGAGGGGTGCCCAAGTTTCTCAACTAGGCTCACTGCCAGTCCCAGATCTTGCATTTTCCGGGTGATACTGCAGTCTGGCCTGACAGGACTCACCCCCAGTCTAACCACCCGCTAGCCAATGCTGTGGCAAAGCTCGACCAGCTCACATTTACTCTGGCTAAGGCATGCATCAGTGAATATGATCATTTAGCTCAGCCTTTACAAACACTCTTGATCATATAAATTGAGAATATACTTCTATCTCGTCTTGAAAGATTCTTAAGACTGGAGATTTCCTTTTTTTTCCCTTTTAGCAAGAGTTTAGAATTTTAATTAAGTATAAATGACATTTTTTTTTTGTAACACTTCAAAGAAGTACCTATTCGTCTTCCCCACTCTTGTCAGCATTGTGGAGAAAGAAGAAGCAGGGTTCAAGTCTCAATTTTCCCTTCTCCCCCTCTTTTTGCTATTTAAAGATTTATTTATTTATTTGAAAGGCACATTTACACAGAGAGACACAGAGAGAAAATCTTCTACCTGCTGGTTCATTCCCTAGGTTGCCAGAACAACCAAGGTTGAGTCATACGAAGGCCAGGAGCCAGGAGCCAGGAGCTTCATATAGGTCTCCCACATGGGTGGCAGGGGCCCAAACTCATGGTTTATCCTCCACTTCTTTTCCCAGACCGTCACCAGGGAGCTGGGTGGGAAATAGAGCAGCCAGGACATGAACCATGCCCATATGGGATGCCAACATCACAGTTGATGGGATTACTCACTAAACTACGGCACCAATCCCTGAATCTCAGCTCTCTTTACTGATTGGATGATCCAGGCACCAAGCTTTTGATCAAGGTTCTCACACACACTGCTCCTTCTGTCAGGAGGTTCTTTCCTCCCTCATGCCTGGTTGACTTCCGTTTTTAAGTGTCTGCTTGAATGTCACCTCTCCACTTTTTCTTGGTCTCTGTTTTCTGCTTATTTCCATCATAGCATCTCATGTTTTTGTTTGTTTGTTTTTCTGTTTATTTCATTTGATGGTCAAGTTCCTTGAGATCAGGCACCTAGTAAAGTCATAGAGACTCAGTAAGTTAGGCGAATGGATGAGTTTTGTGTGAATGGATGAGTTTTCCTTCCCTTTGAATCCCTTCTGTGATAATTACTTCACAGTGCTGTTGACAGACTTAAATCGCAGATGCGGAGTGAGCATTGTGGTACAGTGGGTTAAGTCACCTTTCGAGATGCTCACAAACCCAACCAGAGGGCCTGGAATTGAGTCCTGCCTCTATTTTCAGTCCAGTTACTAATGACCCTGGGCAGCAGCTGGTGATGGCTCAAATACTTAGGTCGCTTGTGGGAGACCAGATAGGGTTCTTGGCTCCAGGCTTTGACCTGGCCCAAATGTGCCTATAGCTGATATTTGAGAAATGACACAACTAGAAGATTCTCTCTCTCTCTCTATTTCTCTCCCTGACTCTGCTTTTCAAATACATGAAAATCAGCAAACCAAAATTCATTGCAATCACAGATAGCAAATGCCTTGCACAGAGTATGGCAACTGGCAGGATCTCACTATATGCTGACTGCCTTAGCTTCCCCAGGTGCCCACAACCACGATCCTCGAGTGGTGTGTGACTGCTGTATTCCGTTTTCTTTTACTTTCTTCACTGAGTTCTGCCAAAGCTTCCTCCATATTGTCACCCAGATTGTCTCCAACCCAGCATATGCCTACTGTCTTACCCTTCAGGCAAATGCCACGGCTCCTTAAGTGGCTGTCCTTTGTGTCTGTCTATGGTTACCATCCCATGATGGGATTGCCTCACTTCCATTGTCCACCTCTTGTCTGCACCACATCTGCTTTAGCCTGTGCCACTGCAGGCAGGTTCTGTGTGTGCGGAGAGACACACTGAAACTCACCCATGCACTAGTTATGTCTTAGTGCTAAGGACCCATGGGCTAGCAGCAGCCCTTTGCTTATTCTCAGTGGCCTAGGATTACAACCAGAACAGAAAGACTGTTCACCTAGGAGCTGGGCCCAGGAGCAAGGACAAAGTGCTAGAGGGGAATTTATGGGGAGCTGTATTGTCATCTTCTAACCTACATTGTGGCCATCTCTGCGACAGTATCTCCCACACTTGGCACCCACAGCCTGCCTGTTCTCTATAGGATGCTCTAGCTCCAGTTTCCTTTCCAGCCCAGACAACTTCCCAAGAGAGGAAGCAGGAGGCAGGCAGCTGTTAGGGATTAAAGTTTTCAGTACAATGAGTGTCTGAATATCAGAATTAAATGTGATTTGCTTTAAAAATTTTATTTATTTATTTATTTACTTGTTTGAGTAGAACAGAGAAAGAAGAAAAAGAGAGAGGCAGGGAAAGAAAGAGGAGAGAGAGAAACAGAGCCGTTACTTGTTTACTCCTCAGATGCCTACAACAACTTGGGCCAGGAACCCAATCCAAGTCTTCCCCCACTGAAGACCTGCCTTCCTCTTATTCTTTTTAAAATTTATTTGTCTTAATTTTATGTAGAAGGCAGAGCTAGATAGATCGATGCATCTTCCATTTGCTGGTTCACTCCCCAGATTCCTGCAACAGGCCAGAACAGGCCAAGAATAGGAACCAGAAGCTTCTATCAAGTCTGCTGCTTGGGTGGTAGGAAGCCCAATGCCTCCCATGGTGTATTTGAGCAGGAAGCTGGATCCGAGGGAGAAAAGCCCAGCTCTGCCATCTACCTTTTTTAGCTTCATTTCCTAAGGCTCAAGTCCTTCACGCTGTGCTCCAGCATTGTGACCAAGCAGGGGTTCTCCAAGCCCGACTCTCTTGTTTCTGTGCTCCATGACTCCACCTGTGCTGTGACTTCAATCTGGGATGCCTTTCTTCTCTTGGCTTTCTGGGAAACTTTACTGATCCCCAAAACCTGGCTGGGACTTTGTTGATCACACCTCTCCCTCTCCATCTCACCCAGAGGATTACGTGTTGCCCATTTGCTGCCACTTCCAAAGCTGATGCTTGCTATTGTTGCACCTTACGAGTATGTGGTGTTATTAATCCAGGTGCTACAATGGGTTTCCCTGCCCATCTGTGTTTTTCAAGAGTCTTGGCTTTGATTCATATTTGAACCTTCATCACTCAACACAAGGCCTGGCACATAATAGTTATTAAGTAAGGATATATATTTAATTGAAATGTAATCCACACACTTTAAAAATTCATCCTTTTAAAGTGGAACTCAATGATTTTTCTGGTAGACTTACAAAGTTGTGTAAGCAACATCACTATCTAATTCCAGAATATGTTCATTACCCCTCATCCTATAACATCTTATAACTATCAGAAGTTGTTCCCCGTTAGTCATCCCCATACTACACCTGCTGGCCCTTAAGAACTCCTACTCTATGTCCCAGTAGATTTGCCATTTTTTTACATTTTATGTAAATGGAATCATGCAAATATGCAGTCTTTGTGTCTGATTTCTTTCACTGAATATAGTGCTTTCAAGCTTCAGCCACATTGTAGCATATACCAATAGTTCATTCCTTTTTATGGCTGGATAATATTTCACTTATGGATACAAATATTCCACATTGCATTCATTAGTTAATGGTCATTCGACTATTTTTGAAGATTTATTTATTTATTTCATCTACTTAAAAGGCAGAGAGAGGGAGAAAGAGAAAGAGAACTTCCATCCATTGCTTCCCTTTCCAAATGCCTGCAATATCCAGGACTGGGCCAGGCTACAGCCAGGAGCCAAGGACTAGCCTAAGTCTCTCACAGATGTGGCAGAAATCCACACTTGGGACCATCCTCTGCTGCCTTCCAGGGCACATTAGCAGGAAGCTGGATTGGAAGTGAAGTAGCCATGTCTTAAACCAACTGTCAGATATGGGATATGGGCAACGTAAGTAGTGGCTTAATCAACCACGTCATAACACCTGTCACTAATTTTTTTCTGGCTTTTACACATAGGCTGCTATGACTATCCCTACCCACGTTTTTGCATATCAATAAATATTTGAGGCATTGAGTAAATGAATGAATAAGTGATGACTGATACTTTTTTTTTTTTAAAGATTTTTATTGTTATTGGAAAGCTGGATATACAAAGAGAGGAGGAGAGACAGAGAGGAAGATCTTCCGTCCGATGATTCACTCCCCAAGTGAGCCGCAACGGGCCGGTGCGTGCCGATCCAATGCCGGGAACCAGGAACCTCTTCCGGGTTTCCCACGCGGGTGCAGGGTCCCAAAGCTTTGGGCCGTCCTCAACTGCCTTCCCAGGCCACAAGCAGGGAGCTGGATGGGAAGTGGAGCTGCCAGGATTAGAACCGGTGCCCATATGGGATCCCGGTGCGTTCAAGGCGAGGACTTTAGCCGCTAGGCCACGCTGTCAGGCCTGATGACTGATACTTCATCCATATTCTTTGGCTCGGATCTGAATCATGATCTTCTGTACTTCTTTGGGGCAGGTCTGGGCCGGATCATTCAGGCTGAAGAATATCTGTCCCAAGCCCAGTGGACTGTCCTCAAATCAACCCATTGTAGTAATGCCATCCATTCTTTACTGCATCGGAACCTTGGACTTCTCTACATGGCTAAGGAAAATTATGAGGACGCCCGCTATCACTTGGCCAATGATGTAAGCAAATTCAGTCCTAACCCCTACACAGCCCTGAGAAAAGCAAATTCTATTTTTTTTTTTAATTGGAAAGTCAGACATACAGAGAGAAGAGACAGAGAGGAAGATCTTCCCTCCGAATGTTCACTCCCCAAGCAGTCGCAACAGCCGGAGCTGAGCCAGTCCGAAGCCAGGAGCTTCTTACATGTCTCTCACGAGAGTGCAGGTTCCCAAGGCTTTGGGCCGTTGTCAACTGCTTTCCCAGACCACAGGCAGGGAGCTGGATGGGAAGTGGGGCCACTGGGATTAGAACCGGTGACCATATGGGATCCCGGCGTGTTCAAGGCGAGGTCCTTAACCACTATGCTATCGTACCAGGCCCCAAATTCTATTTTTTTAATTGAGCATTTCACTAGCACATTTTGCTTACAGCTTACCATTTGGTGGGGGAAAAAGCAAGGACATACTTCTAAGGAGCTGAGTTCAAGCTTTCCTACCTCCCAACTCTTCAACTCTGGCCCTGTCATGTCTTTCCAAGCCTTGGATGCTCTGAGGAAGCAAAAAGAGGGTTAGAACAAGAACACATTTCAGAAGAGTTTCACTTCTTTTTGTTTTTAAAGATTTTATTTATTTTTATTGGAAAGTCAGATATACAGAGAAGAGGAGAGACAGAGAGGAAGATCTTCTATCTACTGATTCATTCTCCAAGTGGTCGCAACAGCCAGAACTGAGCCTATCAGAAGGCAGTAGCCAGGAGCTTCTTCTGGATCTCCCATGCAGGTCCAAGGTCCCAAGGCTTTGGGCCATCCTTACTGCTTTCCCAAGCTACAAGCACAGAGCTGGATGGGAAGTGGGGCCGCAGGGACACAAACTGGCGCCTGTATGGGATCCTGGTATGTGAAAGGAAAGGACTATAGCCACCAGGCTGCAGTACCAGGCTGAAGGGTTTCACTTCTTGCCCCCAGCTCTGTTGTTTCACTAGTCGCGTAGTCTTGGATAAATATATCACAAGATAGAAATTATACAATAATCTTTGTCCTATGAAATCATCACGAAGGTTAATAACAGTATAATTTGTAAACAGTAGTTTGGCTGTTATTTTAAAAAATAACTTTATAGTTTCCACTTTAGAATATTATCATTAAACATCAATGAACTAGGTACTTAAAAACACTTTATAAAGTACAAAATTCTGTGTATACATTGCATAAGAATCAGAATAATAAATTAGTTGTTCTTCTCAAACTTGGGAGGCTTTCAGTCTTGGAAAGTGTTATCAGGAGCCATTGCAATGGCTCAACCAGCTAATCCTACACCTCTATGCTCTGGCATCCCATATGGGCACTGGTTCATGTCCCAACTGCTCCACTTCCTATCCAGCTCCCTGCTTGCGGTCTGGGAAAGCAAAGGAGGATGACCAAAAGCCTTGGAACCCTGCCCCTGCATGGGAGACCTAGAAGAAGCTCCTGGCTCCTGGCTTCAGATCGTCTCATTTCTGGCCGTTTTGGACACTTGGGGAGTGAACCAGTGGATGGAAGATCTTCCTCTCTGTCTTTCCTTGTCTTTGTAAATCTATCTTTCCAATGAAAATAAATAAATCTTTCAAGAAGTGTTACTAGTAAGAAAAGGTCCTGAGTCTGAGGTGTGGGCTGAGTTAGGATCAGTTTGCTTTCCCCATGTGGGTTGGTGATTTTATGTCCTTCTCCACTGGACAACCCTCCCTCTAGGGCCTACAGAAGCCCATAAATGTACTCTGAGGCTGTCTGTTTCTCCATATTCACCATCCCAAACCCATGCTCTGTCCTCCTCTATACCATGAGAGGGTGACTTTTGGGAATGACACAATCTGGATTCCATTGTTCTCTGGCATTGATTGGGTTTGGGAAATGAGAGGCATAGTGGGGGTTGAGGCGGAGAGTGAGAGGGTGGCATGTTTACCCTCTGTTGCCTTAGTGCTGCACCCCAGCCCTGGCAGGGGCAGTGTTCCTTCCTCTCTCCTTCTGTAGCCCGAGGTCTGACCAGGCCCTGGTAATCCTGACCTTGTCGGGTGCCGGGATGGTAATAGCATCTGGATGTTGGTAGTCCCTGGTGCCTCACTAGTCATTACTGGTTCTTTAACCATTTCTTATCTTGAACAACTCTTTCCATAAAATACCTTCACGTACTTTTTCTGAGGATGCCACCTCTTTGCCCTGGCCATGAAGGAGATGCACTACTTCCTTTGCGCTTCTCTGTATTGTGCATCCTCCACGCCATCCAGCATGGGCGCGCTCTGTCTTGAGGTGGACCACACAGTAGAGACTAGATAAGCACAAAGTTCTCAGCCAAGCTGTAAAATGTACACATTTATTGATTCATGCCTTAAACGCTCCCATTTTAAGTGCTCAATTCCATGGTTTTTAGAAAATTCAGAGTTATGCTAACATCAGCACTAGCTAGTCCTGGAAACCTTCCAGCACCTCACATTGCTCCCAAATAATCCATTTGTGGTGATTTCCCATTTCCAGGGCAGGCCCAGACAAGCTTTTTCTGTCTCTATTGATTTTCCCTCTCTGAATACTTTATATAAACATATGGTCTTTTGTATCTGACTTCTTTCATCTACCACAATTATGAGATGTGTCCACCTTGCTACATGCTTTTTTTCTTTTCTTTTTTCTTTTTTTAAAGATTTACTTATTTTTATTACAAAGTCAGATATGCAGAGAGGAGGAGAGACAAAGAGGAAGATCTTCCATCTGATGATTCACTCCTCAAGTGACTGCAACGGCCGGTACTTTGCTGATCCGAAGCCAGGAGCCAGGAACTTCCTCTAGGTCTCCTACACAGGTGCAGGCTCCCAAAGCTTTGGGCCGTCCTTGACTACTTTCCCAGGCCACAGGCAGGGAGCTGGATGGGAAGTGGAGCTGCCGGGATTAGAACAGGCATCCATATGGGATCCTGGCACTTTCCAGGCGAGGACATTAGACACTAGGCCACCACGCCGGACCCCCTCTTTTTCTGTTTTGAGCAGTAGTAGTCTATCATCTGGGTGTACCATGTTGTTTTACCCAAGAACCAACTGATGGGCATTCCAATGGTTTGCAAATTGGTTACTGTGAATAATGCTGCCATCAACACTGGTATCCAAGTCTTTGTGTGAGCATGTGTTTTTAGTTCTCTTGAGTCAGCACCTAGAGGAGGATTTACAAAGACACCTAGCTACTCGTAACTTTTGGGGACCTGACAAACTCCACAGAGGCGTCAATGATGCACAAGGATTCCATTTGCTCCACTCTTCACCCACACTTTTCACTTTCTGTCTTTCTGGTTATAGTCACTTTAGTGGGTGGGAAGTGATCTCTCTCTGTGGTTTTATTTTGTGTGTTCCCAAGGACTGTTAGGCGTTTTGTCCTGTGCTTGCTAACCATTTGAAGTTCCTTTTGGAAGAATATGTATTCAGAAGGCTGTGGAATTCTCTGAAAGTTTTTTAAATGCACTATGTATCCAAGTCTTTAATCAGATATGTGATTTGCAAAGTGGGCCGAAGTGTTCTCCTTCTTCCTTTGGCTGTAGATTTATTTTGCCAGCTGTGCATTTGGAACAGATGACATCAGGACCTCAGGAGGGTACTTCCATCTGGCCAACATCTTCTACGGTCTCAAGAAGTTGGAGCTGGCAGACACGTTGTACTCCAAGGTGAGCTGGGTAAAGTGGCGACAGAACCTTGACCTTCCGCCACTTGCCGGAGTCCAGCTCCAGCCTGGGTTTCGGAACTCGGGAAGGGTGCGTGGACGAGGCGCAGAAAGAAAGAGACGGACCACTAGGATTCCATGATGATAGTGGACACGGCAATAAAGCCGTCCGCTTTCAGTTAAACTCTGGCTCAGACTTTCCACGTCATGGTCAAGTGGGTGTTTCTAAGGACAACCATGCCATCTGCTTTATCCAAAAACAATAGGAATTCCTGCTACAATTCTTATCCTACAACCTAATCTTGTATTACAAAGAAAAGGAGAACCTAAAGATTAAGGAAAGGATGAAACCCTAAACACAGGTCCCTTGATTAGCATAAGGTCAATGGGGACACCCAAAACAGTAGGAATAATAGAAGGCCCTTTTGTAAGACATTGACATTAACCTCCAAGTTCACATTGTATAAAAAGCCAGTCTCACAATAACGAAAATGCCTGGACAGATTAGAATTCTTCCGATGAGCCAGCATAGTAGGCACGGCGAATGTCCAAGCGAAAAGCACTGACACATGGAGACCATGGTGGTGGTAGAAGTGCTGGGAGCGGCCTGCTCCTAAGCCTCCTTATTACATATTATCTCCTCTTCCCCCTAAGTCCATTAACAGGACAATAGGACGTCAATGAGTCTGCAAAGGCCAGGTGCTACTGCCTTAGGCCTGATTCCTGAGTGCTCAGCTAAAGCAATGTAAATCAGCTCCACAGCCCACAACATATTCCCCCTTCTGTATTAAAGCAGACTTGAATGCGCCTGTCTTAGGTTGTGGACTCTCAGGTTTGACAGCCTTACCCGTCATGGGGAATCTCCGTAGCATGACGGAGTCCCTGTCTTAGGTCGGTCCGTTCCTGTGTCCATCTTACCCGTCACTGGCTGCCTTTCAACGTGTTGTCTGCTGCAGCTGGCAAACCTGTTCCAGGGCTAGGAGTGATATCAATTGAGTAGCAATGAGCAAACACCAGTTCCCGGGCTTGGGAAAACAAAGCACTTCACAGGTGAAACATATATAAAAGGCACAATGGGAGACAAGAGGCCATGAACTTAGGAGCAACACAGCTCAGTAGCAATGAGCAGACAGCAGTTCCCAGGCTTGGGAAAACATTTTGCACTTGCATAGATGATACACCAGGAATGCATACAATACAACAGAAAGGCATACGATGGAGTACAAATGGTGTCAACCCATTCATGAGAAATGTTCTATAAAGAAAGTCTCAGAGAGATGAAATGACTTGCTCAAGCTCACATATCCTGACACATGATACACCCCACATTTTCCTTCCCACATGACGTACCTCACTTTTTTTCTTCCCATCTCTTCACTATTAAAATAGAGTAATCCCTACTATCCACAGGATGATAACAAAAAATGAGTCATGACTCAATATGAATGAAACTCCTCCAAACAGCCAAGGGCATGCATTGTAAACACACACATGTGGCCCAGGGCAGTGGCTTAAAGGCTAAAGTCCTCACCTTGAATGCACTGGCATGGCATCCCATATGGGTGCTGGTTCTAATCCTGGGGGTCCCATTTTCCCATCCAGCTCCCTGCATGTGACCTGAGAAAGCAGTCGGGGACAGCCCAAAGCCTTGGGAGCCTGCACCCGTGTAGGAGACTGGAGGAAGTTCCTGGCTCCTGGCTTCGGATCAGCAAAGTGCCAGCCATTGCGGTCACTTGAGGAGTGAATCATTGGACGGAAGATATTCCTCTCTGTCTGACCCTGCAATAAAAATAAATAAATCTTTAAAAAAAAACAAAAAACCACACAGCTGCACACTCAGGTGGGCATGTTGAGGTGTGTGATAGAGCAGAAGAGCTTTCCAAGTGATTAGAGACATAAGAGAGCCTGCTGGGCATTTAGCCTAGGGGTTAAGATGCTAGCTGGGATACCACATCCCACACTGGAGTACCTGGGTTTGGTGCCCAACTCCAGCTTTCTGCTAATTAATACCCTTGGCGGCATCAGTGATGACTCAAATAATAGAGTTTCTGCCACCTGAGTGGGAAACATGGATTGAGTTCTGGTTCCTGGCTTAGTCTGGCCCAGTTCTGCCATTACAGCTACTCTGGGGGGGGGGGGGGGGTTGATGGGAACTCTTTGTCTCTGTCTTTCAAATAAATATATAAAAGTTTTATTGTTTAAAAAAAATGAGAGTGTAGTCATGTACCCTTAATAACAGGAACACGTTCTTAAGAAATTCATCCTTGGGAAATTTTATCGTTTGTGAGAAAAAGAATGTAGTGAGATCATTAGGAAATATAACTTTGTGGGATCACTGTCATTATGCAGTGTATTGTCATCTGGAACACTGCATCGTGCATGGCTGTACTTTCAAATTTCTATCTTCTGGTCTATTAAATTTCTGGTGTATTAAAATATCAGTTATGTTGATTCAATAACACCTCACTTAGAAAGTAACCATAGGCTGTCACACTATGACTGTTGATTCTATTTATTGCCCACTTCTCAGGAAGAGGCATTTTTGCTGTAGCAGAAATATAGAAGCTGTGGAGTCAGACAGACCTGAGTTTACATCCTGGCTATGCCACTTAACAGGTCTTACCAGAAATCAAGCACATCTTACCCTCTCTTAGCCTCAGTTGACTTATAGTTAAAGTGGAAATAGTAACATTATCACCCCCTCCCCCAACCCAACGAGATGTGAAGCTGTGAAGGTTTGGTGTTGCGTGTGTTCTACAAAAGGTAGCCATTGCTGTTAAGACCTTTCCTGGCTGCTTGTGGCTGAGCCTGCCACCTGCCAGGGCAGCCGGTGACCTTCACACTCCCTTTGATCCAGGCTGTTAGGGCTGCTGGACTCCCACTGTCTCCAGGTGCAATGAAAGAGGAGACCTGGCCTCCCCACCTGGCGGTCAAACGGCTATGATCTGGCTTGCTTGATTGACTGCTGTTTCCTTCCCAACAGGTCTCTGAGATCTGGTATAAATATTTAAACGACCACTATCAAGCCCTCTCACAGGCTCGCGCCCAACAGATGGATTTGCTAGGCAAGCAGTTTGTGAATGACACTGGCCTGGGTAAGTGGGAGAGCAGTGACTTCATCCCATCCACTTCTCAAGCCTCGCCCCTGCTCCCTGCATTCATCTCCATCCTCTGCCCGGGTTTGCCCTGACCAATACCAGCCAGAGTTCAGATCACTGGCATTCCACACACCTTTCAGGGGGGAGGAAAAGCCGCGTGAGAGCTCCTGGGATTTTGCCCCAACATCCTTTTCTTGAACAAGACCTTTCCAGGGTCAGCAAGCTCCATGCAGCAGTTGTGCTCCTGTTGTACTTCAGTGCTTTCCCCTTCATGCGTGATGACCTCCTCAGTGGCAGGGCTTCTGGACGGTGACCAAAGAGAGAGTGGACATCAGTGGACAAAATCCTAAACAGAATTCATCATCCCACGTGGGGAAGCAGGAAGGCTCCAGCACTGCTGTGGTGCGAGACTCCTCAGTTCCCTGCTCTCCCTCTTAGCTGTAGAGTGGGGGCTGAAGTGGGCCCAAGGGGTTCCATTCGTGACAAATGCCTTGTTTGTAGGAGCACAAAAAGCCTAGCATCCAGGACTCTGCACGAGAGACATCTCAGCCACTTTGAGGCCTGAGGGAGTGAATGTCTCTCAGGGTTTCCCTGAAACTGAAGGCTAGGGGAAACTGACAGCTGGGAGCTGTCCCATGGCTGCTGCTCAGGGGTGATACTGATGGGCCTGGGCTGTTGGCTGGAAAGCACCCACAGGTCAGGCACCCTCAAAGTCTGTCTTGCCTTCCCGTCCCCTTCCCTTACAGATGAAGCCCAGGAAGCAGAAGCCATTCGGGTGCTGACTTGCATCTTGAACATTCGAGAATCTACAGTGGACCAAGCCCCCCACAAAACTGTCTTCATTCTGAAAACCCTGGCCATGCTTTACTACCTGATGATGAATTTTTCAAAGGCAAGTGTCCTGGTAAAATCTGCCTGTGCAATAGCCAAACTCTGCTCCATTTTGCCCAATTCCACTGGCTTCTGTCTTGAGCAAGTACCTAGCTTGTTTGTTGAGTGCAGCCCTCGTAACCAAGCCTGGATTGACTCCTTCCTCCAGGGAGCCTTCCCAGAGGTGCATAGAAGAGCTGAGCCTGGGCCATGGCAGAAAGCCGGGGGAGCTCTGGAGAGTCCTCCAAGGAATGGGATAGCAGCTCCGACTGCACTTGGACACAGGCATCCGGATTGCTGCAGGGGCAAGTGATGAGGATGGTCACTGGTTTGGCTTTCTTTGAAGATCTATTTGTTTGTTTGAAAGGCAGAGTGTGAGAGAGAAATAGAGATCTTCTATTCACTGGTTCATTTTCCAAATGGACAAAATGGCTGGAGCTGGATCAGGCTGAAGCCAGGAACTTGGAAATCCATCTGGGTCTCCCATGTGGGTGTCAAGGACCCAAGCACTTGAGTGTATGAGAAGGGAACTTGATTGGGAGCTGAGTAGGCCAGAACTCAGATCAGCACTGCGCTATGGGATGCTGGCATCACCGGCTGCATCACGACCTCCAAGTCACAGTTTTGGTTATTTGCTTAGGACCTTTACATAATTGGTATATTTAATCTATCAATCTTATGAAATTGAGTTTTTAAATTGCCTTCATCTTATAGATAAGGAAACTGAGGAATTGTCTAATTTCCTACAGAGAGCAAATGGTGTGTATCTCTGGTTTATTGTCTGTTTGATTGACTCAGTCATTCAAATATTTGCTAGATTTCTAGCATGTGTAAGGCACCAACCTAGGGACTGGGGACATGGTGGTGAACAGCCAGGTAAGCTCTCTATCTCTCTGGAACTTAGATTTTTTTTGGAGGAGGGAAAGTCACATAGACAAGTAAGTATATAAGAATATAATCGAAGTTTCAGAGAGAGACAAGTCCGATAAAGAGAAGTAAAGGAAGTGGGAGAATATGGGTTGTGTTGGTTGAAAGAGGCCTTTCCATGCAGATGATATGGGAAAACATAAGGCTTGCTTTCTTTCCTCCTTCTTTCCTTTTTTAAAAAAAGATTCATTTGTTTTTATTGCAAATGCAGATTTACAGAGAGAAGGAGAGAAAAATCTGTACACTGGTTCACTCCCCAAATGGCTGTAACAGCCAGAACTGAGCTGAGCAGGAGCTGGGAGCCAGGAGCTTCTTCCGGGTCTCCCACATGGGTACAGGTTCCCAAGGACTTTAGCTATCCGCTGCTTTCCCAGGCCACAAACAGGGAGCTGGATGGGAAGTGGAGCGGTCAGGACATGAATCGGTGCCCATATAGAAGAACCCCAACGCATACAAGGCAAGGATTTAGGCACCGACCCACCATGCTGAGCCCCATTTTTTTCTTTCTTTTGCAAACTTTGCTGTGCACCTGCTGAACTCAAGGGCCTGGGGTTCATAATCAGGTGCTATAATGAAGTGCAGTAGTGAATCCCAGGGCATTGTGGGAACTCAGGAGAGGGGCATAACCCCTGTCTGAATTAGTGCTAGGAATGGTCAGGAAATAGGTAAATATTTCCATTTAGTTTTCCAAATTTATATTGAGCACACCCCTTTTCTTTTTTTATGATTTATTTATTTTCATTGGAAAGGCAGATTTACAGAGAGAAAGGGAGGTAGAAAGATCTTCTTTTCATTGGTTTACGTCAACAATGCCCGTAACAACCAGAGCTGTGTCGATCTGAAGCCAGGAGCCAGTAGATTCTTCCAGTCTCCTATGCTGGTGCGGAGCCCCAAGGTGTTAGGCCATTCTCTCTGCTTTCCCAGGCCATAGTAGGGAACTGGATGGGAAGTGGAGAGCCAGCGCATGAACTGGCACCCATCTGGGACCCCAGCACTTTGAGGTAGAGGATTAACCAGTTGAGCTGTTGTGCCAGGTCCCCAGATGATGAATTCTGCAAAGGCAAGTGTCCTGGTAAGTCTAGGATCAAGTTTCCCTCTGCATATCCAATGAGGTCATTGCCCCAGAACGTGTTGAACGCCTTAGAGCTGCAAGAACTGTAGAAAAAAATGCATCTCTGACCATCTCTCCTCCAGGTCTCTGTCAGCTGTCTTCCCAGCCTCCCTAAGACTGTGGGCCCCTCCTACTCCCTCTAATGCTTCAAATCTCCCTGTCTCACTTGATCTTTTTTTTCCCTTGGCATTTATCACTGTTTCAAGTACTATCTTGTTTTGTTGGTTTATCTTATTTATCCTTTCTCCCTTACTATATTGTGAAGAGAGGAATTTTTACCTACTATCATAGTACTTGAAACATAAAGCCCTTCAGGAAATATGTATAGGAAGTCAGGAAGGCAAGGAGGAAGAAATGAGCCAGAGACTATACCAAGGTGCCCTGTGAGGCTCTGTCAATCACGTGGCCTCCACAGTGGTAACTGCCTGGTGATACCTGTGACCTCTGTGCCTCCCATGGCTGGCCCACCGGGCTCTGGCTGAGTTCCTACAAAATTTCACTTTGCTACAAAGAGGTACTTCGTTTGTAAAGGCAGGTGGGTTTTTCTGCCCTCCATCCCGCCACACCCAGCACAGGTATGGCTAGCTGTAAGGGCTCAGTGTGTGTTCATAGGGTTTTTACATATTTCTTAAAATACTTATTTGAAAGGCAGAATTACTCTGTGTGTGTGTGTGTGTGTGTGTGTGTGTGTGTGTGTTTGAGAGACACCGAGAGACACAGAGAGAAAGATTCTTCATCTGCTGGTTCACTTTTGAAATGGCTGCAATGGAAGCCACCAACTCTCAGGTATCCCATATAGGTTCCGGATCCCAAGGCTTTGGGGTCATCCTCCACTGCTTTGCCAAGCCACAAGCAGGGAGCTAGATCCGAAATGGAGCAGCTGGGACTCAAGCCAGTGCGCACATGGGATACTCTTGGGCACTGCTGGTGATAGCTGTGCCACAGCACCTGCCCCCAAAGTTCATGGGTGTCAAGAGCTCATCAACAGTATGAAAAGATCAGTTCTCTCCTATGCAACTAGAGTTAGAACTGGGTTTCTTCCCAATGTTCTGCCCTCCCTGTGACAGTTGCCTTTTGTCATTATGTTTCTGTTTCAGGCAGAGGAATATGCCATGCAAGCCCTCGGGCTTGTCAGAGACTATCATCTCGATGTCCAGGAGGAAAACACCATTCAGGAGTTGCTGAGTCTCATCTTAGCTGAAGAGAATCAACCCATCACTTAGTGATCAATGGGCTTTGCATCAGGGGTATTTGAGGGACAACTGAGTCTTGCCCAACTGCTTGGAGGCACTTTGGGTGACTGGACTCTGCCTTCCTTGGGGCCTGTACACACAACTGGTTTTATTCTTATGCTGCCTGTTGCTGGAGTGTAGAGCTTTAGGCACAGAGAGCAGTAAAACTCTTAATTGATCAGGACCTTTGTACCTAGTGTTCCATGACTTTTTACCTCCCCCAGTCACATGTAGTCAAATCTCTAACAAGGTATTTATAATTAACCTGCAAATACAGTAGTCTCTCAGGGATGCATGTTGCACAGCTGTGTGCTTAAATGAGGAGGTAGGAAATAGAGCTGTATTGAAATAAACACTGACTGTTCTACTGGAGTTAAGCAAGCATTGGTCTGTGGTCAGATTGTGATGAAGTAGCCGTTATAATTCCTATAGCAGTCACTAAGAAAATACTATCAACAGAGGGCTTAAAAATATTGCATAGGAAACTTTCACAGCAAAAGAAGTCAGTAAAGGAGGGCCAGAAGAATGGACGTGAGACATAAAAATCATGCGATGCATCAACCAGCCATTAGGTCTTTGTGTGTTTTACTCTCAATGAGCCCCAGTGTAGACTGGTTCAAACACCATCCCAGGTTGGTGCCTTTCTTTCACCATAACTTAAAGGAGAAGGGAGCCATCTATATTTCCAGGGCAAAGGCACCCTGACAGACCCCCAGTGATGCAGAAGACAGAAGGCAGGCCTTGCATATAGACTTACCTGAGTTCAAACTCCAACTCTCAAACATAGTGCTTAGCGATCTCACTGCCTCTCATTCATTATTGTTGTAAGGTGGCCTTGATGCTGGCATTGTGCAGTGGTTTAAGCAGCTGCCAAGAATGCCAGTGTTCCATATGGGTGCTGGTTCTAGTCCCCGCTGCTATACTTCTTATCCAGCTGCCCAAGTGTTTGAGCACATACTCCCACAGGGCAGACCTGGATGAAGCCTCTGGCCCAGTCTTGGTCATTGTGCAAAATCTCTCTCCTCTCTCTCCTCTTTCTCTCTCGCTCTCTGTTTCTCCCTCTCTGTGACTCTGTCTTTCAAATAAATACGTAAGTCTTTTTTTAAAAAGCTATATTAGCTTTTGATATCTTGCTGGCTGTGGTTGCTTAGTTCTACCCCACATTTGCCAAAAAGTAATTTCTTCCCAGGTGGATCTGCAGAGATCCCAGGAAGAGGATATGCAGGCTAATACTTGTGAGGAAGTTTTATGTTCCTTACTAAATTTATTCACCCAGGCACATTTGGTACAAGTGAAAACGTATTAAATGAGATGTTTTGCCCCTGTGTAAAATCAGCTGGAATCTCCATTTCATAGTTTGGGACATTCCTATTCTTCCCTAAGAAGGCCTTGCATATCTGTCACTTATCTCTCAAAGCTGATGTTCAGCTTCAAAGCAGTTCTCGCTCCAGTCTGAGATAGTTGCTCCTGCTTCTCTTTGGGGATGCCATTCTTTGTTCTGGGGTCTTGCTCCCTAATCTTGAACGTAAGCCAGCTCTTTCCAAAGAGACTCTTAATGAAGCCTGAAGGAGGAGGATCAGCATTTCTTCGCTGATAATTTAAAAGAAAACACTAGAATTTTCTCATTCTCAGGAGTCCTTGACATAAAACTTCATACCATGACCAGCATAGCATGAGCAGGATTGGAGAGAGGTGACATGCAATTGAGAACAACATGAGAAATGAGACAGACACAAACTAAAGGAAGGAGGTCTACCTAGGTGACTCAGTGCTTCAATCTTACTGAACTGCTTGGGGAGTCATGTTACAGGAATTGAAGTGGCACAAACCTTAATGGCTTCACCCTATGTTGATGTTAAACCAGCCAGTGCTTAATGATCAGGAAGTGACAGCATGGCCCAAGTACAGAGTCAATACGTGACTGTCTCAAGGATATCTTAAATGGCCACAGTTGTGAGGCCTTGGACTATTGTCCAAATGCAGACCTTCACCTGCAGGCCTCGTCTTTGGTTTTAGACTTTGGCCCACTCACAGACCTCGGCTCACAGTGTTTGACCTCAGTCTCTGGCACCAGCAGTCTGTGAACTCAAGATTCCAGGCATATCTGCCATGCCCTTCCTTTTCAAGTCACACTGTAATTTTGTCTTACCAACTATCGGCACCACCTTGGTTCTCTCCTTTACCATGTTCATGAATCTTTCTCCTTCTCCCTTATCTATTTTGTTTTCTCCTATCCTGAATTCCTGTTCATTAACCCTTGTGAATTAGTGTATTTAGTTACGATTTAAGTTAAACCCATTGACGTTTTCTTCATAGCTATAGGTTGTAATTTTCTACTTTTAGAGAGTAGAGCTGTGTTTAAACTTTGCTTTTTCTTCATTTTCATCTCTTGTGCTTAAGGCTATAAGTTTCCTTCTAAACATGGTTGTAGCTGATCCCACATATTTTGAAATGCAGCACTTTATTTTTGTTCTTAATATTTATTAATATTTTAACAACTTAAATCATTTAGACATGATTCTTAGTTTCTGAAAGGTCACTTGTTTGTTGCAAATCTCTGGCTTAAATTTGTTGAGATTATAGTGTATGCTGTGTACCATTTTAATTTTTAGAAATAGTTTGAGCTTTGCTTTATGACCCAGAATTGTGGTCTATATTTTAAAGGTTCTGAATGCTTTACAAAAAAAGTTGTCGTCGGACATTATATTCTGTATTTATCGTAAAATCAGATATCTTCATTTTTCAGATCTTGAATTTTTTTTTTTGCTGAATTCTTTATTTCTGAAAGGAATATATAAAATTCATCCAGTGTAATTTTGGATTTATGTGTCTCTATAGGTCTGTCCGACTTCGGTTTATGTGTTTAGCAGCTATGTTGTTACGCTTGTACAAATCAATCATTATATTTTCCTGATGAGTTTGTTATTATTTTTTGGTACTATGAAGTGATTCTCTGTATCTCTGGTAATGCTTTTGACCTGAGCCATGTGTTACACCCATTTCCTTTGGGGCCGGATTGCTTGTTATCAATCAGGTACCATCCCCGTTGCCGTCATCATTTACTTCTGCTTTGAAGGAGAAGTTGAGAACCATGGTTCCAAGTATCCCTTTCTTTCTATGATTCTGGATAAACTTTTCCCAAGGAGGTCAACTTCATGAAATGTGGAAGCTTAAGAAGCAGCCAGGCGTCTTGCTGAGAATCCTCTGTTGTTGCTAACCTGAGAGCCGATGTCCTGTGAAGTCAGCCAGCTCACCCTCGCTCCCCGATCTTCATCACTCAGCTATTTCAAAGATGGAGCAAGCCTGTAATTCCAGTAGGTCATACATTTTTTACTCAGAATGACTAGAGAGACTCTGTTTTCTTGACTAAACTCTGAAATACTTGATATTTCTTCTTTCATCCTTTCACTTTCAACCTATACCTTCTATATTTGAGATGCATCTCTTGTAAAAAAAAAAAAGAATGTTTTGATTTTGTTATAACTGTAATTTCTTATTTTAATTTTTCATATGTAACTGTGATGCTTATCTACATTTTGCTCACATGCAAAAGTGTGTTTAGAACTGTGAGCTTTATCTCATGCTTTTGTTTGTCTTGTATGTTATATTCCCCCTTTGTTTCTGATTTGTTACATGTTGTTTCTTATTCCAACTGATAAAGGCTATGTGATATTCTAAAATCCCCAAATGATGACAGCTGAAGCGCTCCTGGTCCCAGGCATTTTGATAAGAGATGCTCTAGTTGCAAATGCGTCATGAAAGGCAGTAGAACATTATTTGAATAATAGAATCATACTAACATTTCATCCAACAGAAAAAATTTTGTATATCATTGTCAATATCCATCAAGACTGATGACAATGTGTTGGTGACACATATTGTATACATTACATAGGGGCATGCACACAGTAGCAATAATGAATATTTAAGTAATCAGTATCAGTTTTTTTTTAAAAGATTTATTTTTTTGAAAGAGTTACAGAGAGAGTGTGTGAGAGAGAGGAGAGACATTGTCATCCGCTGGCTCATTTACCAGATGGCCAGGCCAAAGCCAAGAGCCAGAAGCTTCATTCAGGTCTCCCACGTGAGTGGCAGACGCCCAAATCCTTGGGCCATCTGCTGCTGCTTTCCCACAGCATTAGTAGGGAGCTAGATCAGAAATGGAGCAGCTGAAGCAACAACTGCTGTGGTCACAGGAGCTGGCTTTCCTTGTTACGCACAAAGCTGGCTCCAGTAGCAAGGTTTGTTTTTTTTTTTAAAAAAAGAATCATTTATTTTTATTGGCATGTCAGATATATGTAGAGAGGAGGAGAGACAGAGAGAAATATCTTCCGTCTGATGATTCACTCCCTAAGTGACTGCAACGGCCGGTGCTGCGCCAATCTGAAGCCGGGAGCCAGGAACTCTTCTGGGTCTCTCACGCGGGGGCAGGGTCCCAAGGCTTTGGGCTGTCCTCGACTGCTTTCCCAGGCCACAAGCAGGAAACTGGATGGGAAGCGGGGCTGCCAGAACTAGAACCAGTGCCCATATGGGTGGAATCCTGGTGCGTTCAAGGTGAGGACTTTAGCCACTAGGCCATGGCGTTGGGTCCCAGTAGCATGTTTTAAAAGCATACGAAGGTCCGGCATAGTAGCCTAGCGGCTAAAGTCCTCGTCTTGCACACTCTGGGATCCCATATGAGTGTCAACTCTAATCCCAGGGGCCCTGCTTCCCATCCAGCTCCCTGCTTGTGGCTTGAGAAAGCAGTTGAGGGTGGCCCAAAGCCTTGGGGCCCTGCATCCACATGGGAGACCCAGAAGAAGATCTGGGCTCCTGGCTTCAGATCGGCGTAGCTCCAGCCATTGCGGCCACTTGGGGAGTGAATCAGTGGACAGAAGATATTTCTCTCTGTGTCTCCTCTCTATCTGCCTTTCCAATAAAAAATAAAGTAAATCTTTTTTAAAAAGCATATGAACAAGGTTACTATTGGGAATAGAATAATAATAACCTCCCAGATATGTTAATAACCATGACAAAAAAGTTTTCAATTAAAATAAAAAATGTTTGTGTTATGAAAGTCAAATTTAACCTCAAGAAAAAGAATTGGATGGGGCCGAGAAAGGTAGCAGCCAAAAATGACTGCTGGAATTTTTGTTTTGCTTTTATCACTTGGGCAAGTGGTTGGCTTTGTGCTCTGCCTTGAAGAGGGACAGGTCTGTGGGAGCGACAGCAGATGAGTTCTGTGTGGAGAGTGCTGAGTTTGAGACTTTTAGGAGCCATGTGAGGCAGAATGAAAGGTGGGTATTTGAACATGCAAAGTGATATTAAGAGAAGAAGCTGGGGTTCAAAAAGATAAATCTGAGAATATCATGTAGATTAGTAAGCAATACTTTGGAAATGGAGATCACCTGAGGAAGAAACACAGACCAGGAAGAAAAGGCTAAAGATTGGTATCATTAAAACAAAAATGACACTTGCATTTAGGAAAGCAGAGGTGGTCGGCAGACTCTCAGGTTTGGGATTAGTCACAGAGAATTTCTGTAGCGATTTTCTCTGGGACTCCTCATTTGTTACTGTTTTACCACTTTGCCTTTCTCACTTTCTTTTGTTTTTAAGATCTATTTATTTTTATTGGAAAGGCAGATCAGATCTACAGAGAAGAGAGACGCAAAGATCTTTCATCTGCTGGTTCACTCTCCAAATGGCTGCAATGGCTGAAGCTGAGCTGATCTGAAGCCAGGAGCTAGGAGCTTCCTCTGAGTCTCCCTCGTGGTTGTAGTACCCCAAGGAACTGGGCCATCCTCCACTGCCTTCCAGGCCATAGATAGGTTGCTGCATGGGAAGCGGAGGAGCTGGGACATGAACCATCATCCTTATGGGATCCTGGCATTTGCAAGGAGAGGATTGGCCAATTGAGCCATTGTGCCCAGTCCTGGTATTCTCACCTTCTCTCTCTCTCTTTCTCTCTCTCTCTCTCTTTTTGTCTTCTTCTTCTTCTTCTTCTTTTTTTTTTTTTTTTTTTTTTTTTTTGCTTCCTGTTGCAGGCATGAGGTGTTACCTATTACCAAAATGAGGAAATGGACAATTACATACTCTGAGATGACAGGACACAGGCCACATTCATATTACGCCAGCTTTTAATTTTTTTTTATTTTTATTGGAAAGTCAGATATACAGAGAAGAGGAGAGACAGAGAGGAAGATCTTCAGTTCGGTGATTCACTCCCCAAGCAGCTGCAAGGGTTGGAGTTGAGCCGATCCGAAGCCAGAAGCCTGGAGTCTCTTCCAGGTCTCCCACGCGAGTGTAGGGTCCTAAGGGTTTGGGCTGTCCTTGACTGCTTTCCCAGGCCACAGGCAGGAAGTTGGATGGGAAGTGGGGCCACCGGCGCCCATATGGGATCCTGGAGTGTGCAAGGCAAGGACTTCAGTCACTAGGCTATTGCACTGGGCCCTCACTAGTTCTCTTTTAAAAAAATATATTTTTTTATTGGTGTATTTGAAAGGCAGAGTGATAAAGAGAAAGGGAAATACAGGAAGGGAGAAGGGAGAGGAGAGGAGCAGAGGGAAAGAGAGAGGACGGAATGGGAGGGAAGGTGACAGGAAGAGGGGGAGATAAAGAAGGAGGAGGAGAGAGTCTTGGCATTCTCTGATTCATTCCCTCAATGGCTACATTTCCCCTGCTGCTCAGGCCAAGTTCGTAGGGTCTCCCCCTGGGTGGCAGGGTCCATCCTCCCCTACGGGGGCTGGGGACCAGCGGTGGGCACTCAGTAGGTCCGCTGGGGGAAGCGGGCGTGGCCGGCAGGCGGCAGCACCTGCAGCCCGAGCATCTTCCACAGCCCAACACAACCTCTGGGCTGGGCCGCGCAGTAGGTGTCCGTGGCTCTTGTGTCACGCGGCTCAACCGCTAACCAGAGAAGACGCCAAAGCGCGTTGGCAGGCTGGCGGTGTGCGGGAGCATCCTCCGCCCCAGGCCCGCAGCCAGGGCTGAGGGGAAGGGAGCTGCCTGGGACACCCGAGGCCGGGAGCCACTTCCAGGAAGACTAGGGGGAAAGGCCGGGGACGCCCCCCTAAGGCGTATTCCTTGAGGAGCAGCTAAACTTAAAGTTATGTCCTCTTGGGAAGGCGATGCAGCTGGGGCCTCAGGTGGCGTCTGCCTGAGTCAAGGCCAGAACGGAGGGGAGACCAAGCCCCTCCAGCCCCTCCACTATCACCCACCCCCGCGGCTGTGGCAAAGGCTGTGGGAATTACATGGTATCAGTGGGCTATGGAAATGCCTTTCAAAAGCGAAAAACAACAACAACAACAAAAAACAAAGAAAAAGACGCACGCTGAAGTTTACAGAGTGGAAACAGAGACAAAATGGACAGATGAATTTTCAATGGAAAATGTCGTCAGTTTTGGAATTTGAGCAGTTTACTGTTTGCTCTGCTCTCGTGTGATTTGAAGGCTTCCACCTAAAAGAGGAAAACGGGTACACAGCTTACATCCCCACATCACAGATGGCAGCCTGAGGAGGCTCGGCCACAGCCCTGCTTGGTGCTAATGAGCAAACGTGATCCCTGGAACTCTGGTTCCCAGGGCTGGCCTCCCTGTCCCTCAGGCCTCAGGGAGCAGCCTGCAGTGATTCCAGGGTCTCTGGCTTAGAGCCGACCCTAAGTGTTTTCCCAGCATTTCTGCCCATTTCCCCCAGGCCTGCCAGTCCTGGCTGGCCTGTCGGCACAAATCCTGCCAGTCTCCCAGAACCCTGGCTCTGCCACATGCCCAGGTTCCTGGGCTTTCAGCTCCCCCTGGTTGTCTCCTAGACAGGAGAGCTCACGTGCAGGCCCCTGACAAGCTCTCACCATCTGCAGCCGTTTCCCTTCCATCCCCGTCATCTCGACCGCTCCGAGCTGGCAGTATTACAATTCAGCTGGCACTCTGAATTTGAAAGGAAAATTACGGCTTTTCAGAACGCAGCTGGCGAGGTTTCCATGAGGCTTTCCCCTCATTCTTATGATATGAAAATAATCAAGTGTAGATTCAGCATGTGATTCCTACTTTAAAAGAACCACCAAAAGGCATGCAGCTTGGGGGACAAAGACAAACAAAGCATTCTGTTCCCTAGTCCTAATTTCAATAAGAAGCAAAAATAGCCAAACAATCATCGAGAAAATGATTTCTCCTCTGTCAGGGAAGTTGGCGTTGTTACTGCTGGGTAAACCACTTGGCAATGAGGGAGGGTCCTTTCTTTGCAGCGTGCTTTTCCTTTGCCAATCAGTTTCCCTAAGGGAACTTAGCTGAAGCACCTCCCACGGGCAACACAAGGCTTTGCCAGTCCAATCAGTCCACAGGTTTGGGAGCAAAGTAAACAGAAGGCCCCGGGGAGGGGGGTGGCACTCAAGCAACGCAGGACGAAGTGGAGCAGTGCTGGAAGTGTTTCTTTTTACTCCACAGTGGTGGCGCATGTCACACCGGGACACTGGCATCAGGCAGGACGTCACATGTGCTACCTGGAATGAAGATGCGGCAATGCTCATGGGTGTTGATTTCTTTTCTCCGTTTCCAGTAGCAGTAGTACGGGGATAAAGGTGTAGGACCAAGTCGTTAGCAGGGGTGGGACAGGATAGGGGTGTGGCTTGCCAATCTCTCTGGTGTCAATATCCTCACAGTGTCTGATTTCATGCTACCAGGACAATGCCACTGACTGGTGGAGTTGGAGGGGTGCACAGTAGCATATGTCAAATAATATATCTAGGGGCCAGCACAGTAGTTCAACCAGCTAATCCTCTACCTCCAAGCACTGGTATCCCATATAGGTGTCTGTTTGTGTCCCAGCTGCTCCACTTCCCTCCAGTTCCCTGCTTATGGCCTGGGGAAGTAGTGGAGGATGGACCCTGCATCTTGGGATCCTGCACCCATGTGGGAGACCTGGAAGAGGCTCCTGGTTCCTGGTTTTAGATTGACTCAGCTCAAGCAGTAGCAGTCATTTGGGGAGTAAACTAGCACATGGAAGATCTTTCTGTCTCTGTCTCTCCTCTCTGTGAATGTACCCTTCCAATGAAAATATTCTTTTTAAAAAAGAATATATCCATCACAAAGGATGTCACCAACCTCAAGAACATAAAAAAATAGTAAAATAATTGGGAACTATGATTTTTTAGTATTCATTGTCTGTGCTTTAAAGAGCTTAACTGCAGGTTTAAATAATTCAGTCTTTAAGGATGGCTGTGTTCTGAAAATTTAGGAATCTGTTCTCATAGGCCTGTACAGGATGGCTTGAGCATAACACTTAGTTGTCCAGAGACCTCCCAACGAAGCCCAACAAAGCAGGCACCTGCCTAGTCCTACCTTCACCAAGACTGCTGAGATATTACAAACTGGAGATTCTGGGATAGGCCTGGGACAGCAGGACTCTAGCTGCTTTACTCAATGGCCCCAGCTGACTTCGGGGGCTGTCTTTTCCAGCCAAGGCCAGATGGTGCCCTTGGACTAGCTGAGTTCCCTGCACAACCTCCCTCCCCGGGCCCACTGTTCCCCTCTAACCCTCTGTCTGACAGGTTTAATTCCAGTCCCTGGCACCTCCTCTTTCCATTTGCTGCACCACCAGCAAAACTCATACAGAGAGCCAAGAAAGCCAGGTGCTAAATCATCCAAGGTCAGGCTGCTCGTCAGCTTTCCAGCCTCCCAGGTGTCGGAGACAGCCTTTCCGCCAGGATTTTTCTAAGCCAAATAATCCACTATAGTTTGTACTACAGCATCATCAACTCGCAAGGATAGATGGGCCCTTCCAGCCATTAAGCCCAAACCACAGCGTGCTTGAGCAGCTGCCAGCCCAACCCCCAGCATTTTTCTCATGGCTCCCAAGCCGCTGTCTGCCAGCTTTTATCCCTTGGCACTGAGCCACGATCCAGGAAGGCGCTGCTTGTGATTGTTCACAGTGGGGGGAAAACAAGGGAAAAGGGACTTGCAGAAAGCCAGGCGTGTGGGTAAGCACTTCACACTCCAGCTTATGTTTATTTATCACAGTGATAGGCCACAACTCTAAGGTTTAGCAAGACACCGTATTTATATCAAGGTCCAATGAGCCTTAGGTTATCCAGATCAGGACTTGAACTCGATTTGACTCAAACTGGTGGCCTTCATGTTGCCCTCCACAAGGCGTGCCTCTACCAATGAGGCGAAGTGTGAGGAAAACAGTCACTTTAAGAGAGGGCACTCGGAGCAGGGAGCCATCTTTGTTTAGAAAAATGTCTTTTCATAAGCTACCTGTGATAAAAGGTAAGATTGTGAAGGGAAATATGGGGTCAGGAAGAAAATTAGGACAAGCAGTGGGCATCCTGCTGTCCATGAGAACACAGCCCAGTTTGGTTCGTCCTGAGGCAGGAAGCCATGTGAAATGGAGGGCAGGTGGAGATTGCTCTTCAGTGCATCGTAAGAACATTCTGTAAATGGGGTGCCCAGTTTGCTGTGTTGCGGCATCTGTCATTCCTGCCCACATCAGTGGATGATGGACACGCACACATAAACACATACTGTTTGGTTTTTGCTCAGGTGCAAATGAGGAAGGGAGCTGAACTGATGCCTTGCCCAGTTAAACAATGAGGTAGCAGGAAGTCTGGAATCAGAAATGGCTGCAAAACATCTAAGTCCCTGCAAAATCACCGCAATACGGAAGCTTGCAACTGGAGCCCAGGATTTTTAGACCCTTCTGGATTTCAAGGGGTAGGAGGGTCTTTACTGAGAAAAATCTGTGCCTAGTGTCTGTGCCCTGTGAAAGCGGAAGTGGGAGGAAACTTAGGACCTTGGTACTGAACACCACTGGAGCACGTATGTCAAACTGGATTTTCCATTGGGTATGCCTGAGGCAGGAATTCAGGAACTTCCAACTCTGAGTTTCTGCTGAGAATCAGCCTGGTGGTGGTGAGGAAGCCTTCAGTTTGTTATAGCCCTTGCCCTACCTCGTTTCATCGAAGATGTGAGGTGGAGCTCACTGTTCTTGGCTGGTCTACAGAGGGCCACAACCCAGCTTGTGTCATGGAAATCTCATACGTGCATTTGGGGCTCCTCCTAGAAGCCACCAGCATTCTGAGTTCATCAGAAGGGAATGGCCAGGGCAAACCCAGGCTGGCAGCAAGTGCTGGACTCCATGGAGGAGCAGAGGTGCCGCTGGCAGTGTGTTAAACTGGATAGGGACTTAGAGTGCCTGGGTCTAGCCTCTTTGCTAAGTGGTCGTGGCCTCTAGAACTCAGAGTCCCCTTATACAAGAGAAGGATTGGCTGTTAAAGGGCTGCTGTCTCTTGGTGACTTCTTAGTGTTGTCATGGAGTCCCTCCAACCTCTCACAGTGAGGATAACAAACAGGGTGGATGGGCAGCCCAGGGCTCAGGATGGTGCCACAGATTGGCACAGGAATTGCACCTGCAGAAGAAAATTCGCAGATTCGCAGAAAGAAGGTCCCATGCTCAGCTGTGTGTTTAGGAGTTTCTATGGCTGCAGAGTTTGCCCATGGATTTGGAAGGAAGGCAGGACTCAGTTTCAGGAGAGGATTAAGAATGCCACCTCTCTGAGAAGGATGGGCATTGGTTGAATATCTCATGAAGCAAATGCCTGGACAAGCCAGGAAACCTGCCCCGCCCCCCCGCCCCCAATAGCTTCTTCCATCTTCCCCATACTTCATGGTTCCAAGAAGGAATGCTTAGGGGGGACGGTCAATCCATGCATCTAATTATCTTTGTACAGAATAGCATCAGAAGCATCCACTTCTTACCATGCAAACTCATTGTTCTTTCATGAAAGCAACCCACAGAAGAGCTGGCTTTCTCTTTTCCACTACAATTATAAATGATCCCAACTTTTGATTTTTTTTCCACAAAGTTCCCGAGGCCTTTTTTCCATCCCTCCCTGCTTATCTTGTCCTCACTCTCCTGCAGTCTTCTTAGCTGGCAGCGGTACATCTGCAGTTGTGACAAAACAATGGCTCATGATCCACTGACCCTGGAAGCTCATGCCCAATCAGATAGCAGGAAGACAGTATCCCCAAGCACAGAATCATATATATTCTGAATGACTGAGCTATTGGCATCAAGTTTTGACCAGTTTCATGATGCTGCCACCAGATAATGGGAAAACCAAATACAGACACTGCAATCTATGTTACATAAGGAAGACTCCGTGCATTGGTCTACAAGAATCAAGGGTTTCAGGTTGCATACAATAATCCAGAGGTTGTGAATACATCAGGAGCCATTCTCCTTACGGGTCTTTAGTTGCCCTGGCAGAAAGGAAGGCCTCCAAGAAGCTGCATTCCCTTTTTTAGGACCCCACCACTGTTTAGGGTGCTAATGCCAACAACTGATAGCCCCTTTCTTGACTCCCTCTGAGGAGTGGGAGTAAGAAAGCCTTCTATTGTCACCCTCCACACAGTGCAAAGTCTCACTTATTAGTCGAGGCACCCCCAGGTGATCAGCAGAGGCATTTCCCTTATCCACAGATCAGAAGAGGAAGCACAAAGTCCACATGATTCCACAAGGTCAACAAGCTATCGAAGGGAAGGGCCAGTACCAGGTTCTCGCTCTGTACTCCACATTCTTTCCAGTAGGTCTGTGGGCGGCTGTGGCAAGGGTAGCCTGGCCACCTGGCTGATATTCACAGAGCTCAAAATCAGCCATGGTATGGGAAGTTCTGGAGTGGGAGAGCTACGACCCAGCGGTGACCCAGCTTTCTCTGCTTCTGGACATGGCTGCTTCCAAGCAATGATACCAGTGACAACAGATGTCACTCACAGCTGGGAAATGGGCCTCCTCTGGCAGAGAGATCTGGATACATGTGCTAGCAGCTCTGCTCAGGACGGGACCCTGCTGGCATTCTTTTAGTTCAAGTGGGAAGACCAGTGGAAAAAATGTGAATGCAGCTTCCAGGTCATGATTTTAATTCAGATGTTTACTCAGAAAGCATCTGACCAATTCCAGCAAGAACAAATCCCAAACCAGCCTTCAAAAGCCACCCTGAGTGATAAAGATAAGGTGCATGTCTTACTCTATATAAAAATGAAGTGGTCTCAATGTTCAACTGCACAAAACACATCATTAGGATTATAGTTTGGTGGCATGCACCCCATATTGGTCTTGTTTATAAACTACAACTGTGTAATGTGATATCCCCATTTTTCAATTGTACAACTGTTACTTGGTGAGATTTGGTTTTAACTACAATATTTTAAAAGCCAATTTCTACTTAAGTGTACCTATTTTACATTTACAGCAGAATGATATGGGATCTGGTGCACCCCACTGGGTGGTGTTGCCTTCAAAGTGGTCACCTTTGGAAGATGGAGGCTTATTTCACGGAAGCTAACCTTTCTTAGAATATGTCTAGAACCCTCTCTGGAAACTGCCAGCTTGGAAGCTTTCTTGATCTCAGCAAACATCTATACTTCTAAGGGTAGATCTATTTTTGAAAGTGATTTTTTTTTAAACAGCCAAAGAGTATTAGAAAGTGAGTCTGATAAATAAAATGGGTGATGGAGCTTGGCACAATCTCAGCACTTAGTAGGGGGATAAACAAAGATGCCTGACTATAAAGTTGTGAGGTCTGTTTTCTTCTCATGGCTTAAAGGTAACCTCAAAGAGGAATTCTAAGTGGTCTTGGCACATGCAACCTCATAGCTCAAGAGTATGGTCTCCCAAGAAAATAACTCCAATTACAGTAACTCTTAAATGCATATGTTCTAGTGTATCTGGTTAAAAAGGTAGCTTTGCTCATGTTCACTCAAATTTCACGTAAGTGGGAGGAAGAAACTCCAGTTCCATGATTGCTCCCAAGGAAAGGATGTCGTTCACTGCTTAGAGTTAAAATGAAAAGCACTTGGTGTGATGTCATTACCCACCACACCTCCCTGTGCAATGAGTAATTCCAGATACCTGAGTCTCCCCAGTTTGGGAAAGTGTGTCAGGACAGATCTCTGGAGCCTGGATAAGGGTGGAATGTCAAGGGCATTGGAGTATTTTTCTAATGGCTCACTCTATGGAATAGACCCACACCACAAACTCACACAAGTCAACCTTCTACAGCTAAGCAGGACAAAGCTGCGGTAGAGGAGCAGGTTATCTTCCAGTAGCTTCTGTGGCAAAACCCCACTAGCTTCTGGATGACAACTGAAAAAAGTCCCTTGAAAGGGCAGTCCACGGTCTTAGGTTCTAGTGTACGACTAAGTGCGTGTGCAGCCACTGGCTCAGTGCAGCGCGTTTCCGGCTTGACCAAAGGCAGCAAAGGTGCAAGAAGCTGCTGGAGCTGGCATGAACTGAAGCAGGGACCTATCAGTTCAGAGTGGCAAAGCAATTTGTAGAAAGCCCCAGTCACAAGGCAGGCTATTTTCCAATCAGTAAAGTCAAAGAACCTTCAATCTCTCTTTCTACAAAGTGCTTCAGTGAAGATGCTAAGGAGAAAGAGGTCCCTAAACCACCCTATTCTGAGTGAAGAAGAAATACAGTCAAGGTGGTGACTAATGGGAAGCAGATGCCAGCAGTGTTGGAACTGGGGATTCTCCAAGCATCACCTCTACGGTCGGTGAAGGACACATTCCTGTAATCCCACTCCACCTCCTTTGTATGAGACTCCAGCTCATGGCTGCTTGGAGTTTCAGTATTTCTAGTACTTCAAGTTGATACGCTTCGATGTGAACAGCCAAAACAGCAGCACAAGGCCAGTGCCTTCGAGTCAGCCGCTGTGTCCAAGTGCTGGCAGCGGACCTGGCTCTCCAGTTGATCAGGCAGGGGATGTTGCTCTCAGGCATGTTTTTTCTGTAAGTCTTCAGAAAAATCACAAGCTAGGCCATACTCTTAGGTCATCGTCGAAAAGAATGCAGAGTGCCCAGGTGGGATGCCTAGTTTCTGTGCAAATGAAATCACATTAGTCCAGGTTTTATTCATTCAAAACTACGAGGGAAGCAGTAGGATTTTGGTTGAAATGCTGCCAAAAAGCAAGAACTCACTTGAGTGTTAATTCTGAAGCGATCCTGTTGTTAATGTTGTAGCCAGGCTCGGGCAATGTGGGAGCTGGGGTGCTCATTGTGCTTGCTGAGGAATCCCGGCTCTCTCCCAGTTCAGGCTCACTCTCGCTGGAGGTAGACCCGTTGGTGACGGTGTAGACGCTGTCTGTGACTCCCTGAGCTGATGCACAACCATCTGACTCCTTCTTCTCCCTGGGACTGGAGAGCCCTGGGAGGACAGCCATCTTCCCTGTCTGCCGATTTGGCAGAAGGGACATGGTATAATCTGCAATGATCCCACCCACATCCAAGTTGCACGCCTGGTCGAAGGCCAGGAAGCCAACGTTGGCGTTGGCTTCACACACCACGAAGGAGCCATCATCCATGATGAGGAGATCAATGCCACAGAAGTCCATGCCCAGGATGTTGGACACCTGAATGGCCAGCTGCTTGCCTTGCTCTGTCAGTGGGCACATGACACCCACACCACCTGTAGGGAAAGCACAGTCACAGAGAGATGATGGTGGATACCGACTGAGGACTCAAGTGACCCTCTGAGAAGAAGCCATGGGACAGCAAGGCAGGCAGTGTGAGGGTTCTTCCAAAAGGTCTGGGTGGAAGCCAGGGCACCCTTTGGGAAGTCAGTATGGTTATTTCTTATCTAATCTTTTTTTAAAAAGATTTATTATTTTTTTTATTACAAAGTCAGATACACAGAGAGGAGAGACAGAGAGGAATATCTTCCGTCCGATGATTCACTCCCCAAGTGAGCCACAACGGCCGGTTCTGTGCTGATCCGGGAACCAAAGCCGGGAACCAGGAACCTCCTCCAGGTATTCCACGCGGGTGCAGGGTCCTAAGGCTTTGGGCCATCCTCGACTGCTTTCCCAGGCCACAAGCAGGGAGCTGGATGGGAAGTGGAGCTGCCGGGATTAGAACCGGCGCCCATATGGGATCCCGGGGCGTTCAAGGTGAGGACTTTAGCCGCTAGGCCACGCCGCTGGGCCCTATTTCTTATCTAATCTTACAAATGCTGATGTTCACTGACACATCATGTCACCACCAAGAAAATAGTCCTACCAATTGGGGTAGGGAGAACAGGGAACCTTGTGCACAAAGATATTTGTGGCAAATTGTTGAGTGAAGAAATGAAAAATTAAAATCTAAAGCATATTTTACAAATAATAATGCCAGTTTGCAACCTCATGGGAAAATATAGAAGAGTTAACAACTGTACAATATGGTTAAACCTTTGCATAAAAGGTATTTGCCAAACAAACAAAAAAGATAGGAAAGAATGATAATATTGTGGTACAGTAAGTTAAGTTTCCAATTATGACATGGACATCCCACATCAGAGCACCTGTTTGAGTCCTGGCTGCTCTACTTCCTGTCTGGCTCCCTACTGATGTGCTTAGGAAAGCAGCAGAAGATGGCTTAAGTGCTTGGGCCCTGCCACCCATGTAAGAGACCCGGATAGTTTCAGGCTATAGTTACAGAGAAACAGACAGAAAGGATCCTCCATCCACTGGTTCATTCCAAAATGGCTGCAATATCCATGACTGGGCTAGGCCAAAACCAGAGCCTGGAATTCCATCCGGGTGTCCTACTGGCAGCAGGTACCCATGTACCTTCCCAGATACACTGGAAGGAATCTGGATCAGAAGTAGGAGACTGGGACATGATGCTCATGCAGGGTGCTGGCATTGTAGATAGCAGCAGCTGAACCTGTGTTTCACTACATGAGCCCAATAAAGAAATCTTTACCAAAAAAAAAAAAAGGCCCAGCATGATAGTCTAGTGGCTAAAGTCCTCGCCTTGGACACTTCAGGATCCCATGGGCACTGGTTCTAATCCCGGTGACCCTGTTTCCCATCCAGCTCCCTGCTTGTGGCCTGGGAAAGCAGTTGAGGATGGCCCAAAGCCTTAGGACTCTGCACCCGTGTGGGAGACCCAGAAGAGGTTCCAGGATCCTGCCTTCGGATCGGTGCAGCACCGGCCGTTGAAGTCACTTGGGGAGTGAATCATCGGACAAAAGATTTTCCTCTCTGTCTTTCTCTCTGTATATCTGACCTTGCAATAAAAGTAAATAAATTTAAAATCAATACATGTTTAAAAAAAAAGAAAGTAAAATTTTCATAGCAGTTGTCTCTAAGGATAGCTTTTTTTGTTTTCATTTGTCTTTGCTTGTTTCCCAAAGTTCTACATTGACAATGTATGTTTCTATGTTCAGAAAAAAACAAACTACTGTTTTAAGGAGAGTTGGAGCGGATTGTGCAGCAAAATCCTGTATCGAGGACAAATGAAGTCTGATTGCCCTGACTTATTAAAAGTTAGGGCCTCATATTTCATTGTTTCCATTTAGTTCCCCTGGAAAGACTTGAGATCTGTGTTCCCAAGTTAACTTGTGTCTATCTTTGCACTGTCCATCTCTCACCCAAGATATTGTAAAAAGGAAAGGTTATATCATAGCTCTACGACAACTTGCCAAGAAAAAAAGGAATAAACTAAGTGGTTACTAGTGAGAGAGTGGATTCTTAAAGGTAACTGAAAAAGAAAAGACTAATTGATAAAGCGCCAAGTTAAATGTTGCAGTACTATAGGTGAGATCAAGAACGTGAAATGAGATAACTGGTAATGTACATAGCACAGTGTCAACTTGAGTCTACCATTTAGGCGTTTACACAATGTCTTAAAATTATAAAAAATGTGCAGAAAACAAAAGTCTCCGTTTTTATAAGTTTTAAAATTATTTGAGTAACAAAGACAGGGAGCAGGATGGGGGGGAGGGAGGGAGAAACAGAGATAGGGAAACAGAAAGAAAAGGAAAGAAAGAGAAAAAGAAAGAAAAAAATTGGTTTTCTATCTGCTGCTTCACTTCCAAAATGCTGCAACTTCAATGCCTGGCCAGTTTAAAGCGGGAACCTGGAACTCCAGCTATGTCTGCCAGATGGACAACAAAGTCCAAGCACTCGGGTCATCTCCACTCTCTTCCCAGATGTATTAGCAGAGAGCAGGACTGGAAGCAGAGCAGCTGGGACAGAAAGTACTGCTCTGATACAGGATGCCAGCAACACAGATGGTGGCTAGAATGGCTACATCACAACACTGGCCTTAGGGACCACAAGCTGCCCAAGGGCAAGGTCTTGCCCAACCTACACTCCTGGAGCTGCTCAATGACTATGAATGAAAGAAGCATCCATCAGTGTTGAAGTTTCTTCATTGGTCACTGGACTTGGTATACTCATCTAGAGATTTAAGAAATAGGAACTCTAGGTATTTTTTTTCATATTACATAGGTATAAATTCTTTCACTTAGATTGATAATAGCTCCCTTGTAAGGAGACAAGAATTTATCTCTCTTTTTTTAAGAATTTATATCTCTCTTACAACATTTCTACAACAAAAAATTAGCTTTGTAGGCAGGTGAATAGGATGGGGCCAAGCATAAACTGCAAGCTTTCTAACATCATCATTCAGAAAAGCAAAACAAGGGGCGGGCTTGAAAGCTTCGTGATTAAGACACCCACAGCTCCTATCAGAGTACCTGGGCTCGAGTCCCGGTTTTGTTCCTGATTCCATCTTCTGGCTAATACACACCCTGGGAGGCAGCAGGTAAACCGCTCTTGTTGTTGGGTCCCTGCTATCTAGATGGGAGCCCTGGTTTGAGTCAGCCCCAATCACTGCAGGAATTTGGGGAGTGAACCAGTGGATGGGAGCTCTTCCTGCCTTTCAAATTAAAAAAAAATTCCCTTAGTAAAATTTTCAATTAAAATAGGAATTCCTGTCTTAAGCTTTCAACCTACCCTTTGTCATCTCAGAGATGAGTTTTTCTCAAATGTGTTCCTCATGGTGCTTCCTTGCTTAAACTGCCACACCCCAGCACCCACAGGATAGGCTATAACCTCAGAGCCCTGACCCCTGGTCTTTTTCATGAAGTTCTTGCCACCACAGGATACAATGTCTCATTGTGAGATTCTGTGGCTTAGCAGGGGGTCTGGCAAGATAGCAGGGATCAGCTATCATTTACGCAGCAGGCCTGAAGAACCCCATAGGAAATCCTGCTGCCCTCCAGGACCAAGGGCTCCCTCCTGTGCTTTTCCCACCTTACCCAGGGAGCAGTTGCTCTGCATTCGCCCATCGGTGGAGCAGCGAAGCATGGAGCCTATCACCTGGCCCCCGACCACGACCACGCGGATGTCTTTGCCATGGGACTCCTTCACATATTTCTGGAACAGGTAGGGAACGTCGTGGCGGACCAAGTGGCAGATATCCGAGAGGTGATGTTTATCTCTTGCCAGAAAAACAGCTTTTCCTTTAAAGAAGAAAGTCAGATAGCGCGGAGCAGTGGTTAGAGACACCTCTAGATTTTTGTCATTGCCCGATGTCCCCTTTCCACAGGCAGTGTCTTCCGCTGAACTTGCCTCCCATTGAGCCCTTCTGTTTCTCCACTTAGAGTCTTACTCTTCTCTTGATCCTCCTCACATCTTCATACTGCTGACCCTCTCCCCTCCAACACCACTTTTTCCTCCAAATGAAATCAGAGACGGAGCCAAAATAAAATCCAAGGCATCAAATCAGCTCAGTTCTAAAAGCAGTTAATTAGCGTCTCCTTGCACCTTGAGGTTCCTGATTAGGCAGGACCCACATCTAATTCATTTTCTTTTATCCTTCCAACCTCCCACTTGGCTTGATGCACAGGGCAGATGTCAGTCAGTGTTGATAGAACACAATTAATTGAGCATACTTTGGAGGAATCCCAAGTATGAATGGAGAAAGAAAAGCATGAATCAGAAAAGTTCAGCAAAGGCAGAGTGACAGACTTTAAGACTGTGCGAGATCCCACAGGGGCTCAGAGGAAGAAGCCGCAGACGTCCTTCTTTGGAACTTAAAAAATGTACTGTTTGGCTATATTCATAATGGGTAATAACCTAGACTCTTATCGATCTCTGGGAAAAGTGCTCCTTCTGGACTCTAAATTCTTTCTCTATTTTTAGCAACTTAATTTTATTTGACAGTCAGATTTACAGAGAGAGAGAAAAAAGGAGAGTTTGAAATAGAGAGATCTTCCATCTGCTGGTTTACTCCCTAAATGGCCACAATGGCCAGAGCTGAGCCGATCCAAAGTCAGAGCCAGAGCCACAGCCAGGATCTTCATCTGGGTCTCTTACGTGGGTGCAGGAGCCCATGGACTTGAGTCATTCTCTGCTCATTTCCCAGGGCACAGGCAGGAAGCTGGATCAGAAGTGGAGCAGCATGACTAGAATCAGCACCCATATGGGATGCCAGCGCTGCAGGCAGAGGATGAGCTTGCTAAGCCACTGCACCTGTCCCTTAAATTCTCTCTTCTGCTTGAAGCACATAAGCGTCAGTGGTCATTGTGCCCCTCCTTTCCATCTGCATGTTTACTGACAGATCTGAGTGGGGGGTTTGGAAAGGCTTGATCTGCACATATGATGTAAGTATGCCCATCTGGAACAAAGAGGTGGTCTCCCTTGGTTTTGTGTCACCATCACATCAGGAGCGGAACTCTTTTGAAGTCTCAAGTGGAGGAAAGAACATATCATAACCAGAACTGTCATTGCCATTCCTGACATGCCTGAGCCACGGATGTCCATCAGAACCGGTCAGTTGTCTGGAGCCATCCAGGTGGCCAGTGAGGGCAGAGTGTGCAGTCAGGTGGCAGTTCCTGGCAGGTACATTGGAGCAGGCCTGTAAGTGGGTCCACAAGGAAACCTCAGAGGTTCCAGCAAGACCATTCCGCCTCAATGACTGAGTAGAAGTGTGAACAGTTGACACTTGGTGCAAGGAGATCTGGTATCTGGTAAGAGCTGGAGGCACTGGGGTTCTCTGCAAAACTAGGTAGGATTTTCAGCAGAGGGAGGGGTTAGGCACTGGTTCCTGCCACAGAGGTTCCAACTTAGGGCTCAGGCTACAGCTAACAAAGCAGCTACAGTTTTGAGACAAGAAAGAAAAGGAGGGACAAAATGCTAGATTAATTTTCTATTATGTGGCAAGCATTTTTAAAATTATTATTTCATTTACATTTTGAACTAACCCTGCGAAGTGATCACGACAAGTACATTTGTTGCTGGTTTACAGAAAAGAGAGAGAGAGAGAGGTCCACAGGGTTAGTAACTTTCTCAAGGATACAACCTGTGCACTCATTGTCTTTTTAGACTTATTTTCAAATACTATCAGTCCTCTGTATCCAAATGTCCCACAATCAAGGATTCAACTAACAGTGGATGTAAGATAATTTACCAAAAACTCTGTCTGGAGGTGGGTGCTGTGGTGTAGTGGGTAAAGCTATTGCCTATGCTGCCTGTATCCCATCTGAGCCCTGGTTTTCTACCCAGCTGCTAATGTGCCTGGAAAAGTAATGGAGAATGGTCCAAGGTCTTGGACCCCTGTACCCACATGGGAGACCCAGAAGAAGCTCCTGGCTTTGGACCTGCCCAGCTCCAGTCATTTCATTGAGGAGTGAATCAGAGGATGAAGATATTGTTCTTTTTTCAAATAAATGACTCTTTTTTTTTTAAAGTTTTGCCTTTACCAAACATGTGCAAACTTTTTCTTGTCATGATTCTCTAAACATTATAGCATAACAACCATTTATAAAACATTCACATTGTGTTAGGTATTGTAAGTAATCTAGAGATGACATAAAGTATGTGGGGAAATATGCATAGATTATAGGCAAACGTGTCATCTTCTAAAGGGGTTTGAACAGCTACAGCTTGCAGTACCTGTGGAGGGTACTGGAACCAGTTCCCCACAGCTAGAGAAGGACAACCATTGTAATGTCCCATCACGTCCATTTTTTAAACCCATTCTATTTTGTCTGTGCAAACAATGTGCTAACTAGCAATGAATAATCTGAAAGTGAATTAAGAATGCAATTCTATTATCAACAGTATGAAAAGAAATAAAATATTTAGGAATACATTTAATCAAGGAAGTATAAGACTGAGACACTAGTAATTGTAAAGACTGAAAGAAATTTAAGACCTAAATAAATGGAAACCCATCCCATGTACATGAATTATTAAGTAGGCAATACTCCTCAAATTGCTCAATAGATTCAATGCAATTTGTATCAAAACTTCAACTTCTTTTGGGTAGAAATTGACAGGCCAATCCTACTATTCTTATGGAAATGTAAAGAAAGACAAACTATCCAAAATAACCTTGAAAAACAAGGACAAAGTTAGAAGCTCAGACTATCAATTTTTTTTTAAAGATTTATTTTATTTTTATTACAAAGTCAGATATACTGAGAGGAGGAGAGATAGAGAGGAAGTAGAGCTGCCGGGATTAGAACCAGCAGCCATATGGGATCAAGGAAAGGACCTTAGCCACTAGGCCACACTGCCAAGCCCCAGACTATCAAATTTTAAATTTTGCCACAGTTATAATATCAAGACAGTATGACCTGCCATAAAATGGACATAAGTATATCAACAGATTAGAATTGAAAGAAATAAGCTTTCACAATATGGTCACTAGAATTTTGGTAAGAGTTACAAAAACATCCAACAGGGAAGGAACAATGTCTTCCACAAATGAACTGAAAAAACTGGGCATGTACATGTAAAAGAACAAAGCAGAGTCTCTCCCTGATGCCATACACAAAACTTCACTCAGCAGGGATCAACACCCACATCCAAAAACTCAAAAACTATTAAAATGTTTAGGTTGAAATGCAGTTATAAATCTATAAACGTGGATTAGGGCAAGCACAAAATGACATCAAAAACAGGTGAAAAACAAAGGGCTAAATAGACAAATAGGACCTCTGTATGGTGTCCAATTCAAATTCTACTCTTAAACTTGAGTTCTTTCAGGTTGGCACAATGGCTCAGCTGGCTAATCCTCCTCCTGCAAGCGCCACATCCCATATGGGCACTGGCTTGTGTCCTGGCTGCTCCACATCCCATTCAGCTCCCTGCTTACAGGCTGGGAAAGCAGTACAGGATAGTCCAAAGTCATGGGAGCCTGCACTCATGTGAGAGAACCAAAAGAAGCTCCTGGCTGTACATCAGCTCAGCTCCAGGCATTGCGGCCATTTGGGAGTACATTAGTGGATGGAAGATTTTTCTCTCTGTTTTTTCCTTCTCTGTAAATCTGCCTTTCACCAATAAAAATTAATACATCTTCAAAAGCACAAACTTAAGTCTCCTTTTCCTCCACTGAAGCCTTCATGACAGTGTTGGCCTCTCTCTCCTCCCAGCTCAAACAGACCTGACCTTGGTCATGACTGGTATGGTGATCATCACCCAAATGCACCTGCCTGTCTTGTCTGCACGTTTGAGCTCCTTGACAGTGGTAGTCTATTTCTGCACTATAATCACTGTGTGACAGCAATTGCTCCTTGCATTCCTGTTTTGGGTTATCTTCCCTTGCTCCAGAAGTCCCAGTGCAGTTCAGGATGTCACCTGTGTGTCCTAATGAGTGCTCCCTCATAGCCTGCAGGGGGACTGCTTCCCACAGATCTTGTCCCAGCTGAGTCCCTACTATGCACTGAGTACCACAAGCAGGTCCTAAAGAGACAGGAAATTCAGGGTCTGGCCTCCATCTGAGAAGCCTGCAGTTTACCAAAGCTAACACTGTCTAAAGGGATGCAAAGTGCTACAGAAACAAAGAAAGGAAGCACAAGGAACTCTGCTTGGGAGAGAGGGAGGCTGGACAGGGATATGGACAGAAAAGAAATAACATCTGGGGTAGACATGTGGATAAAAAAGAAACAACCCTCAAGGTTGTGCAGAAGGTCACTGGTGACCAGAGGAAGACAGCTTTCCCAACAGAGGGAGAGGAGTCTGGCCTGGTTTCTGTGGTCAAGGAGCAGTGGGCTGGGATGAGTTAGGGGGCGGTTTGTGTGGTCAAGAAAGGCCGCAAAGGCAGGACGAACCTGCTTGCACAGGGCCTTTCCTGTCACAAGTGGAGATATGGGTCTTGTCTAACAAGCAGTACAGGGGTTTGGGAGGGCTATTAGTGAGGAGGCAACAATACTATATCTAGTTTCCAGAAATTAATGCAGAAAAAAAAAAAAAGAAGAAGAAGAACAGGGGATTCCCTGGCAGTGGAAACCAAGCGGTCAGGTGAAAACTGGAACCTTTCAAAGAACTGCAGGGAAGAGAGAACAGAAGGAGAACTACATCGTAAGATCCTCTAGGGGGAGCTCCATTTCCCCGAGCAGGCCTCGGGCCACATTGGTGAGTGACCTGTTAGAGCGGAGAGCTGCTGCCCTCACAGACGCATTACCCAGGAAGCCCAGAAGGAGAGGCACTGACCCCGGTGGCCTCGCGTGCTCTTCACCACAACCGGGTAGCCCAGGGGTTCGGCTTCATCAATCATTTTTGAAAAGTCTTCATGCCCACCTGCCAAGAAAAGATGAAAGTCAGTGAAGATAAGGCTGCTGGCACAGGGACTCCCAGTCTCCTTTCTCGGATGAAAACAATTCAAACTGCCCCATGCGCAGCACACAGGCACCACACAGCTGCAACGTAAAAGGTGGCCGCAGAGATAGGGAAACCGACATTTACAAAGCGCCTTCTACCAGGGACTTCACATGCTCCAGTTCACACCGTCCTCATAACAACCACAGAGAGCTGATCTTGACCATGGCTGTGGTGAACAGAAGTGTCAGTCCCTGAATCCTTGCCCTCTGGTGAACGTATCTTGTATAATCCCTCCTTTTTGAGAGGCAGAGGCTATCAGACCTATGATTAAGTTAAATGTCAGTTGACTGGGGTAGACAGTCACCACTTGGGACACCTAATCCATAATAGAGGGCCTACGGTGGAGTCTAGCCTCTGCTTCTGATCCTGGCAAATATGCAGGTGCCTGCCACACACATGAAAAACCCAGACGGAGCCTGGCACAATAGTCTGTGGATAAATTCTTGCCTTGCATACATCGGGATTCCATATGGCCACCAGTTCTAACCCCAGTGGCCCCACTTCCCATCCACCTCCCTGTTTGTGGCCTGGGAAAGCAGTGGAGGACTGCCCAATGCCTTGGGACCCTGCACCCACGTGGGAGACTGGGAAGAAGCTCCTGGCTCCTGGCTTCAGATCAGCACAGCTCTGGCCATTGCAGCCATTTGGGGAGTAAATCATCAGATATAAGATCTTCTCTGTCTCTCCTCCTCTCTGTATATGTGCCTTTCCAATAAAAATAAATAAATTTTTAAAAAAAAATAAAGAAAGAGAGACCCAGATGAATTTTTTTGACTCTTGGTTTTGGCCTGACCCAACCTTGGCTGTTGTCAAGGTTTTTGGAGGAGTGAACCAGTGATGGAAGAGCTCTGTCTCTTTTTATTCCTTCCCCCTCCCTCTCCTCTTTTTCTCTGTCATTGTATCTTTCAAGGAAATTTTTTAAAAGCTTAAAAAAGCAATCACAAATTCAGTTTGAGTTTGGTGGGTCTAAAGTCAGGTGAGTCCAATCATCTTCAAAGGTAGAGTGTGAGGGAGACTATTCTACCATTATGAGGATCTGGAAGTTCAACTTCTTGCAATGGAGAGGGCCACAGGGTGGGCAACCTGCAGGGGATGAGAATGGCGCTGGGGCAGTAGTCAACCAGAGGTGGGGATCTCAGGGCTACAACGCGACCAGTCCACTTGGAAGAGATCTCAGATGAGATACCAGGCACAGCTGACCCTTTGGCCCTGGGCAGAAAACCCCGGGATGGTGTGGCTGGAAACTGAGGGGTAACCAACGAGGTAGAGCTGCTGAGTGTTCAGCGGTTTGTGGTGCAGCAATAGGATACCAATATCCCAGAGAACAAGACTGGTGGGGTTTTCTCACCAAAGTTAAGGTCTGAGTCTGAACTCAGAACTGACCCAATTACATCCCTTTAAGTGTATTAAGTTATAAATATGAATGACAATGTGCATGGAAGTCTTTCTGTTTTACAAATGTCCTTGACTTCCTATACTATGTGGAATATAACCTTTCTTGGTAATTAGAGTCAATGCAAATATTAATGACTGCACTATAAGGCTCTTACAGACTGTAGCTGGCTGCTGCTTAATGGCACCAGACTAATGCACTTGCTGGTCCTTGAACCTGGTTTTTATGGGTGTACCATCCTTGCGCTGGGGATGCTGGCTGGGACTTCTCCCTGCTGTTGGGACAGAGCAGGGACCTCTCCTTCTGCTTCTCCTCACTGGGTTTATGAAGGACTAAACGTTTTGTGAGATGATGCTTCCTGCCCTGGGCTCCAGATGACAGTCTGAAGGGTGGTCCAATCCAGCAAGTAAATGTGGAATTTGGGACACATATTCAGGTTGCTAAGGGTCTTTTTGATTTACTTCCGAGTCTCAAAAACATGCTGGAGAGATAACGTTTGATTTGTGGATACAGCAGTGCATTAATTTTCTCTTGTCACTGTAATAAATTCCCAACCATGTGGAAGCTTCAATAACAAATCTATTATCTTTCACCAAAATTATTAGTTTGAAATGTGTTTCCTTGGGCTAAAATTAAAGTTTCTGGGCTATATTCCTGTCTGGAAGCTCTCCTCCAGATTCTAGAGGTCACCCACACCCCTAATGGGTGGAGGTGGGCCAGGGTAAAGCCAAGAAGCAAGCAACTCTACCTAGGTCTCCCATGTCTGGAGACAAGGACCCCCCAACTAGAACCATCACTCTGCCTTCCAGGGTGCACATTAGTAGGAAGTTGGACTGGAGAGTAGATCCCGCACTCAAATCCAGAGCATCTTAGCTGCTATCAAGAGCCCACTCCAGAGTGACCTTTTTTTCCCTAAGAATTATTTATTTTGATTGGAAAGACAGATATACAGAGAGGAGAAGAGACAGAGAGGAATATCTTCTGTCCAATGATTCACTCCCCAAGTGGCCGCAATGGCCAGTGCTGTGCTGATCTGAAGCCAGAAGCCAGGAACTTCTTTCCAGTTCTCCCACGTGGGTGCAGGGTCCCAAGGCTTTGGGCCATCCTCGACTGCATTCCCAGGCCACAAGCAGGGAGCTGGATGGGAAGTGGAGCTCCTGAGATTAGAACCAGTGCCCATATGGGATCCCGGCGCATTCAGGGCGAGGACCTTAACCATTACACTATCGTGTCAGGCCCCAGAGTGACCTTCTAAATTGCAGCTGTAAGGCCGACTCCCTGACTACAGACTTCTGACAGCTTCCTGTTGGGCTCAGGACTAATGTTCATTTTCACAGGCTAGAAAAGGACCCCACCTATTTAGCTAGCTAATATCTCAACTCTACACTTACTAATATTCTACAAGCTGCTCACAATACCACCAATAGGTTATCTTCTCTCTTATGCCCAGATCTTGTGTTTTACTTAAGATTTATTTATGTAAAAAGTAGAGTGACACAGAGAGGAAGAGACAGAGGGAGGGATCTTCTATTCATTGGTGGTTCACTACTCAAATGGCCACAAAAGCCAGAGCTGAGCCAGACAGAAACTAGGAATCCCTTCCTGGTCTCCTACATGGGTGGTAGGAACCCAAGCACTTGGGTTATGTTCCACTACATTCCCAGATACCTTAAGCATGGGACTAATCAGGAGTCAAGCTGCCAGGACTTGAACCCCCACTCCAATGTGGGGTGCTGTGGTTGCAGGTGGCAGCTTAACCTGTGCACCACAGTGCTGGCTCCTGGGTCGTTTCTGTGTTTTGCTCTCTTTAGCTTACTCCTTCTTCCTCTTGTCTTTCACTGGATAACTTCATCTTATTGAGATGTTCTCTTCTAAGAAACCTTCCTTCATGTCTTATAAACATCATTTGAGGCATTTCTGCTCATGAACTTTTGTACCATCCTGCACTCACTCCTGTAGAATACTTACACACTGCCCCGAGATTGTGAGATGGCACGTTCACTTGTTGTCTTTTACCACTGGCAAGGTGGGAAAGCTTGGAGGGCAGGACTCTTATAAGCTGCAACCTTGAGCAATTAATGGGTTAGGGCACAGTGGATCCCAGCTCTGTATTTAATAATTCACAGAGGTAACAGTTCAAAGGCATTTCGAAGGGACAGGCTCACATGAAAAAGTGACAAAGGGTTGCGCATTTGGTCTAGTGGTTAAGACACAGTTGGTTCCTCATCAAAGTACCTGGGAATTGATGCCCCAGCTCTGGCTCCTGATTTCAGTTGCTTGCATTGGATTTGGGGGAGCAGTGTGCTGATGGCTCAATTAATTGGATTCTTGCCACCTATGTGGGAAAACTGGATAAGTTCTGGCCCTGGATGCAGCCTCCAACCATTGCAAACATTTGGGGAGAAAACTAGCAGATGGAACTGTGCTCACTCATATCTCTCTCTCTCTCTCTCTCTCTCTCTCTCTCTCAAAGAAATAAAATTTAAGAGAGCAGTCACTGTTGTGGTGTAACAGGTTAAGCTGTTGCCTGCAATGCAGGCACCCAATATTGGTGCCGGTTCAAGTCTAGCTGTTTTACTTCAGAGCCAGGTCCCTGCTAATGTGCCTGGGAAAACAGCAGAGAATGGTCCAAGTATCTGGTCCCTGGAACTCATGTAGGAGACCTGGAAGAAACTCCTGGCTCCTAGCCTCTAGCTTTGACCTGGCCCAGTCCTGGCCATTGTTGCCATTTGGGGAGTGAATGAGTAGATGAAAGATCTCTCTGCTTTTACCCCTCTCTCTATAACTCTGCCTTTCAAATAAAAAAAAAAATCTTTTAAAACAAACAAAAAAGAAAACAAGAGATATCAGAAAGTTTCTGGGGAGAGAAATCATAAGGATTCAGGTGGTTTTGAAAGCTGAGTTCCAATCCTATTTTGAGGAGACTCACCGTAGGAGAAAGTATCTGGCATGGGGACCCCATGTCCAGCCAACTCTTGGAAGGTCCAGAATTTGTTGATGCAGTTTAAGATGCTCTGCGGACGGTTGACCAAGCGGCAGCCAAGCTTCTCCAGGTGCCGCAGCACAGTGATGTCACTGTCTGACTGTACCGAGGGGGTGGGCACGCGCACGAGCACCACATCTGGGAAGGTGGTGAGAGCCTTCTGGTTCAGCTGGAGTCCTGTGGTCCAAGGACAAACATGAGCTCTGTGCTTGCGTTTGCTCATCCTCCAGAACTGGTCCAACAGACTCTTCCAGACTGAACTGAGTCAGAACACAGCCTCCCCAGGGCCACCTGGATGTCCTGATGCTACAAGGAAATCCTACAGCCAGGCCTAAACTCCAAACGCACAGGTAGGGCACCGTCATGACGAAGCACAAAGGAATGAACAGAAGAAACTAAAGCAGCTCACCCAGAGCAGTGCAAGTTAGAAGAGTTCTCAGTAGATGTGTACTTACACATTGCTTCTTTATGGAACTCATATTCCTCAAAGTGTGATGGCTCAGGAGGCAATACTGTAACCCACTTCAGGAGCCCCTACCGCTCTCTCATGACTTGACCTCAGAAAGTCTATCCTACTGGAACAATGCATAGCCACTTAAATGACTTTCAGGAGTACCACAAATGCACAAATGCTCTTATTAGGTGGAAAAAACAGGATACACAATTATAAGCCATGTATTATGTATAAACAGATACAACTTGGAAAAGGTCAGAGGAAATACATCCACATTTCAACAGTAGCTAATGGATAGTAGGAAATGTTACTTATACTTATGTAATAAGTATTATTTTATACTTATCTGCATTTTCCAAAATTTCTCCAGATGTACATTATCTTTATAACAAAAAAATCCCTTATCATCAGTCTACTAAAAAAGTCAGTTCAATATTAAACAAAACCAGAAAGCACCCATAGGCAACTGAAACACGCAGTGACAAGACCCAAGATCCTACTGTACTGGGTTGAGTAGGTCTACTGAGCTTGAAGTGAGGACTGAGAAGCACATGAGCACAGTCTCTTCAATTACCAAAGCGCTTCTCTGCAGGAGTGTGATCAGACTTGTCTCCTGTGAGCCCAAGAGGCAGAACCATCCAAAACAACATTATCTGTCTAAACCAGAGCAGGGTGCATAGCAGGTGCTCAGTATTTCTTGAACAGAAACTACAGGGAAACAGACTGGGACTCAACAACAGGGATACTTTCCCACTTCCTTAGGGTAGAATGAACTGTCTCACTGGTCACAGGAGGATGATGTTGAGGGAAAGCAAGGATCAGAGAGGCTCCCACAACCTGAAAACTCCCTTTCAGCCTTGAAGCTTACACTGTCTATGACTAAGTAGTCATAGGCTTCCTCCAGGAACCCAACATCAGGGGATAGAATGGTGAAGATAGGAAATGGGATGGGTAGGGCAATGAGAAAGGAGTTCAAGAGAGTTCCTGGTTCAAGTGAGTCTCCAATGCACTCTAAAGAAAATCTTTAAGACATTCTTTACGTAACCCCTTCATAGGCTTTAACCTAAAGCACTTTGTTTCCTAAGTGATTTCACACTGTACACTGTATAATACCAATAAGACAAACTGTGCCAATGAAGTTATAATCTCTTCATCAGGGATTGGAAAAATCAATACAAATGCTCAGAGTTGAAAAGAAAGGAAGGCATAAAAGCTCTAAGCACAAAAATAAATAACAATAACAACACAAAAGCACTCTTCTAGCTCTGACTTACACACTTCCCCCCATTCTGGAAGTTACACTGTTTTAGTGCTTCTGCTGATAATGCTAACCCAAGCAATGATTTATAAAGAGCACCCAGGTTAGATAACCACTTTCTCACCAGAAACAATCACTTATATCCACACTTTTGCTATTCTTTGAAAAATTCCTTTGCCACTTGCAGCCCTGGGGGAAAGTAATAAAAAAAAAAAAAAAAGAGGAGGCAGAGAGTGGAAACCCTTTGTAATACACACAAGAGTGGCAGCAGGATTCAAGTTGGTGAAGATGATTAGTAAATACACAACACCCAGGACAGCACTGCATGGTGAGAGAATAGATGCAAAAATGCTTTGAACACTAGAAAATGCTGTACATATGCAAGCCACTGGCATCATTATCACACAGATGTTCTACTAAGCAGGGTAGGACAATTTATGGTACCACCAGATGAGAAAAATGGCTTTGCAACAGAAAAGTGACCTAGAGAAATGAAAAGCAGCCAAAATGTCTAGTCTTCAATTCCCAACATGAGACCACAGACAGACACTTACACTTCTAAATGAGAAGAAAAGAAGTTAATCATTTCTGGAAATACCAACCACAAGTGCATGGAGACAGCTCAGCCTCAACAAGCAGAGTCACACACACCTAGGAAGTCTTACCAGGACTTCATCTCTCTTCTCCAAAGGGAAATCTTTGGGCCTGGCTCATCCCAACTGAAGCCTTTAATAAATGAAGAATGCCATGGGTTAAAGTGTAGCTTCACAGGCTCTCACAGGCAGTTAGGTCTGATGGCTGACTCTTGTTGGATGGCCAACCCTGTGAAGAAGGTTTGGGAACACACCTGCAAAACTAATTTTGGTCAGCCCTCCGTATCTGCAGTTTCCACATCTGTGGATTCAACCAGAAGTTCAGAAAAAATATTGTCCTCTGTATTGAACATGCACAGGCATTTTTTTCATTATTTCCCAAACAAAACCATATAACAACCATTTGCATAGTATTTACATTGTATTAGGTATAGACCATCTAGAGATTATTGGAAGTATAGAGGGGGACAAGTGTCAGTGATATGCAACTCCTGCACCACTAAAAGGACTTGCATACCCACAAGGTGTCTTGAAACCAATCCTTACTGGATACAAAGGGTCGACTGCATATCTTCATCATTGGCACATCTCTGTCATTCTTGCTGTGGGCAACCTCACTTCCCCCTGCTCTTTCCCCATGGCCTTTACTGATGTATTTTTAGAAGCAGTGCCTACTCATGGCGACTTCAATGGAGGTAGAGGGGGAGGCAGCAGGTGCACACAGCCATGCCCCAAAATAACTTGAATTCAAGACTGACCTTGGCAAATCTGTGAAGTTAAAGACCTTGAGCCACTGGGTAATGTCTGCTCCTTTTCCCCATTACCATCTCCTCTCAGGAAACGGCCTGATGAACTTGGAGCTTAATGTGACACCTCTCTCAGGGTCAGCATCCCACTATGATCTGCAGGCCTCGTGTGAGTGATTGAAGGACTGTAGGGTTCAGCTGTCGCTGGTGAAAGGGAAGCCCATGAGCAACAGTGAGAGGCTCTCGCCCTTAACTAACAGGGAGCTTCAGGTGATTAAGTGCCCTTAACTTTGACCATCACCTTACTCGTGGGAAGCTGGAGTACCTATGGGGTATTTAGGGATCCCAGGTTTCTGGATTAGCAGAAGACATCACGTTTAGCCTCAAACCACTTACAAAGAAAAGTAAAATGGTTATTCTTCCCCACAAATAAGTCAATATGATAGTAGAAAAAATCAGACTAGACATTGGTAGTACACTGACCTGCAACCAACCTAGTCTAAATTAACTTTTTTGAAACCAAAACAGGTGTTTTATCTAGATTACTTCTAAAAAGAACCATCTACTTTCATGGGTAATTCTTTTTTTTTTTTTTAATTATTATGCATTATGTGACAGTTTCATAGGCTCTGGGAATCCCCCCACCCCTCCCCACGCCCCTCCCCCCTGGTCATGGGTAATTCTATTCTGATTCTCTTTTCTTAACTTCCTGTTTGTTTGGAAATATGTCAATGAGATAAAACCAGGAAACCTTTTCCTAAGGAATTGAATCTTTTTTTTTCTAAGTCACACCTTAGCTAAATTCTATAAAATTGGATTTTTGCACTTAAACTGCGATAACCAAGAAATGCACCTTATAATCATGAAAACTAACATTAGAAACAGTCAAAACCTTACTGCAAAGCAGAACTCTGAAACCACTTTCAATCATTCCTACACCTGGAGGGAGTACAGGCACAGATCACAAAAGGCGCTGTAATTCCGATTGATATTTGGCTAACATTTTGAGTGAGCATATGTTTTGTTCTGAGGATTTTTCTTGAGAAAATTTTCACATGTATTATTTCAATTAAAGGTATCTTACAGGGCATGGTGTGGTAGCCTGGTGGCTAAAGTCCTCTCCTTGCACGCACTGGGATCCCTTATGGGCCAGTTCGTGTCCTGGTGGCCCTGCTTCCCATCCAGCTCCCTGCTTGTGTTCTGGGAAAGCAGTCAAGGATGGCCCAATGCTTTGGGATCCTGCACCTGTGTGAGAAACCCAGAAGAGGATCCTGGCTCCTGGCTCCTGGCTTCAGATCAGCATAGCTCTGGCCGTTGTGGCTGCTTGGGGAGTGAATCAATAGGCGGATTATCTTCCTCTCTGTCTCTCCTTCTCTCTGTATATTTGACTTTCCAATAAAAAATAAATCTTTTTTTACAAAAAGATATCTTACAGATCCTTGAAAAGATGTGCTTGTTCGTGTCTTTGCATGTACATAAAACTAACACATACTGAATCACCATCACCCAACCTGTGCAGGTACAGACCCTCTCGTGTGTGCACGTACACACCCCCCTGGCTTTGCAAAGGAAAGCTTCTGCTTTCTAGCCAAGTCTGCCATGTACAAAGCAACTGGCTGAAATCAGGAAAATGGCAGGACCCCTGGTGCATGATAGTAAGCAAAAACCTGCTGACAGCACCCTTCCAAAACACCTACTTGGCAGGATTATATTCACAGTGGCTGGTAGGATGGCTCTGGAAGCTGCCAAAAAGCAATTAATAACATGAGGGTACTTAAAAAGGTTTGTGGGCAAAGGAATGAAAAGATACATTTATTTTGATGCAAAACAAATGTTGAAATCCCATCTTTCTGTCTCTGTAAATTCACCTTTCCAATAATAAATCAATTTTTAAAAATCAAAAAAAAAAAAGAAAAGAAAGAAAAGAAAAAAGGCCAGTACATTGGCTCAATCGACTAATCCTCCTCCTACATGCACCACATCCCCTATGGGCACTCGTTCATGTCCTAGCTGCTCCACTTCCCATCCAGCTCCCTGCTTATGGCTTGGGAAAGCAACAGAGCATGGCTCAAAGCCTGGGACCCTAAACATCCATGTGGGAGATCCAGAAGAGGCCCCTGGCTCCTGGCTTCAGGTTGACTCAGCTCCAGCTGTTGCGGACATTTGGGGAGTGAACCAGCAGATGCAGAATCTTTCTTTTTGTCTCTCCTTTCTGTAAATCTGCCTTTCCAAAAAAAAAAAAAAAAAAAAGATCTTAAAAATTTTTTAAAATTGAAACTCATGCTTATTGGGGCTATTCAAAAAGTTAATGAGGATTTGAAATAAGCTTATCCTATAATTTAACTTTTCCCAAACTTTTGAAGCTCCTGGTACACAACATTTAACTTGTTTAGCATTTCAGATGATCTTGAATTTGAGGAAGATGTGGATCCAAACAACACCTAGTTCATGACAGGCTCTAGTTTTCCCCTCATTTCTAGATTGTACTCACCCCTGCATTTCCTCACAAGGAAGTTTTTTCTTTAGTTTTGTTTGTTTTTTTTTTCCTGAAGTAGACACTATCCCCCCCCTCCCCCTTCCCTTTTAAACTTTGCTGCAATCCTGGAGTAAATCTCTCTTCCCCCTTTTTCCCACTGCCTTTTGCAAGGAACCCACAGCTACTTCTGTGGTTACTTTCTCTTCCCACCAACTACCACTTTGAGGTCATTTAATTCAACTTTTATTGAACTTTTTGTGATGAGTCACACACACTATTAAACAGGAATTCATAGCTGAGCCAGGCAGTCTCTGCCCACCAAGAGTTAAAGTCTCCCCATGGAAAAAGATGGAGACACAAGCTACATATTCATTCATTCACTCAACATACATGTATTATTTCATGAATTCACTCAATGAATGTTTGTTTAGCACCTACTTTGGGCCAAGCCCAGTGTTAGTTGGGATTTCTGCAGAAGCACATCCTAAGGCAACAATTGAAGTGAAAGTAGCCTGTTTCAGGAAACAGGGATAGAAAGGGGGAAAGGAGAAGTGGCAAATAACAGGAGCGTGTTGGCAAGTACACCATCACCTTCTGGGGCTGAACCTGACTGGAGAACTCAAGGAACTGCTTCAGTACACACATACCAGTGGTTCTATCTGAAGGGAGAGGAGGCTGGTAACTTAGAACTTTTGTACAAAGTTTTACACTTTTATACAAACTTTTATACAAGCCTTCACTTGATGTTGCTTGGAGGATGTGGCGTTCATTCCCTCTCCCTTCTGGTTTGCCATGCAGATGTTGGCAATGTGGGCTCCTGGAACCAGAGGAAGCCAGACAGAGGTGCTGGTGCTGGTGGTTAGAAGTGAGTCCAGGGAAGCCACATGGTAAGGGCCAAAAGGACAGGGGAATGCCACTGATAGGTAAGGAACAGGTACCATCATCTAAGGGCATGAGAGTGGAATAGTATGGGTGAAACAGATCCCTGGAATTTCATAAGACAACACACAACTGCAGTCAATGTCAGGTGCTCTGCACAGAGCACCAGGTATTCGGAAGAGTGGCTATGTCTGGGCATGGGGCAGGCAGAAAAGGCCACTGATGAGTCCACCGCGTGCTAAGTGCTCAACAAACCTACACATCAGGGCCCTGCGAGAGCTACATAGCAAGGAGCAGTTAGGGTGATTCCCTCTGCCTAGAGAGAAGGAATGAAGGCAGATTCCAGACAGGAGATGTTGATGACTGGGCCCTGTGGGAATGTGCCAAACCAGGAAATGCATAATATCCACCTCAGAAACAAATCCCTGGCAAAGGCATTGGAGCTCACAAGTGTCAATTCAGTCATATCTTGGAGCCAGTTTTAGTTCCAGCAAAGGCAAAGGCAAGAAGTTGAGGCAGCAGCAGACGAGAGGTAATTATGTCAGAGTTCAGTCCTGGCCTTCAAGCCAGAGACATGATTTAATTCCTTGCTGTCACTAAGTTTGGCAAGACACAGCTATTGGGTCTCAGTTTCCTGGATGCCAGCACTTGGCAAACCCTCCTCCCCTCTCCACCACTGCCTCACCAGTGCAATCCTTGTAACTGTGAAGACAAACTGATCAAATTTTCACCACTGTTCATGTCAGTCACTCAAGATTCTAGTCTCCAACACCACTCTATTTCCCTGGACACTAGACCCCATGTGACTCTGACACTGCCTTTTGCAATCCCACCTTCCATTCTTTCCCTTCTCCATTGTGTCCCCTGGGACTCATTCAATGGGCAGCAAACCTCTTCTTCCTCTCACCTTCTTGTCCTGGGTCTCATGAAATCCCATCTCTGCTCAATGTCATGGTTTTCTTAACTGCCTTCCCAAGCTGTGGCTGCTTTCTTTCTTTCTCCCTTTAGATGACTGGGCCTTATGCTAGGATGGATGGCTTCCTCTCTCACCAGAGTTTCCATAACTCACTGTTCCCTAGAATGCTAGCATGACTCTCCCAGAACCACACAGCATATCACCCCCTTCCTGTGCGAGTTGTCCAATCACTCTCTTCTGTGGAAGCTTTAGCTCCAGCCTCACATTTCAATGTTTCCATGGGAGATCTTTTCAGCACATGGATCTCAGGTTCTTGTGGCCCATCCTCGAAGCATCTTGTTTACCATCTCTGGCCCCCATCATCATTGCCAGTTCCATTCTAGACTTTATGAGATCACCATAATTCCCAATCTCCAACAGGTGCCTCCCATCTTTCCAGCTTACTTTAGTTCCCCCACCATCCTTTGATCCCACCAGGAACTGCCATGCGTGCATCCTGCCTAGTTTTAATATCTCTCACTCTTTTCAGACCTTCTTTTCTCTTACGCTATTCACACTCCATAGTCAAGCACCATAGTCTCCCACTTGCCTTTAGTGTCAAGTCTTTGCACCCATTCCTTGATGGCCAAACCACAACACCAGTCCGAACCTTCCAGCTGAATCTCCTGTGCCCTCCTTTTCAATGGGAATGTACCTGCAGCACAACATACAAGCTGGTCTTCAGAGCATCCTCGATGTTACCTAGCAATTATGTGTATTTCCCTAGTCCATTTCATGCTTTTCTCTGACCATCTCAAACATTCACTTCTTAAATCTTCACTTTCTCATTCTCACCCTATTTCCATATAAAAACTTAAAGCAATCTAGAAGCTGGGAGCTTCTAATAGTCAATCATCTATTTACACCAGTGACAAACAGATTACTTCTCTTCTTACTCAGGGTGCACTGCCCTTATTTCTAGCTTCGACTAACCCTTCTGCAGCACTTTAGGTACTATTCTTGCCATCTGCCTCTCTCCTAGCTCAGCAGTCTCTCCCTTGCTGTTGGATCATCCACACCAGGATAGCAACACGCCCTATTTCCCTCTTCTTTGAGAGAAAAGTCTCCCAATCCCACACCCATTCTGAGCTTTCATCTTATCTTCATATTCCCTTTCTGATGAAACACTCAAGGCTGTGAATAGTCATCATTTTCCATCACTTCATGGAAGTTACTGTTACTAGGCTATGTTGAACTTATGCAGCAAAATCAAATTTTCATTCCTCACCTTGCTTGGTCTACCAGCAACATCAGACACAATCTGACCACATCATCTTTTATTTAAATTTTTTAAAAGATTTGTTTATTTGAAAGGCAAGGTGTCAGAGAGAAGGGTGTCTTCCATCTACAAGTTTATGACCCAGATGACTGTAACAGCTAGGCTGAAGCCAGGAACTCCCCTCAGGTCTCCCAAATGAGTGATAGTAGTCTAAGCACTTGCACATCTTCTGCTGCCTCCCCAAGTGCATTGGCAGAGAGCAACCAGGACTCAATCCTGTGTTTGCATGCAATGCTGGCATCACAGGTTGCAGCTTAACCCACTGTGTCACAATGCTAGGCTTTCTCCAGTTGGCTTCCAGGATGCCACACCCTCCCTGTTTTTCACTTTCTTTCATACAGAGTTATTCACTGCTGCCTTCTCTTTAAGCACTACACACCAGAGGGCTCAGAGCTCATCCCTCGCATCTTCTCCTTGCCATGGGTAGGGAGGCTTCTACTTTGATATCTCCAGGCCAGGCCTTGTTTGGAAATTCCAACCTCTACTGCAAGCTTCCCATTTCACCTCTCTGCCTGGACATCTCACGGGACCTCAGGCTAAGTCCTGACACTCATCACCTGCCTGAACCCACTCCTCTCATCTCCCCAGGTCAGTCAATGGCATACCTGATTAATTTAGATGCTCAGGTCAAATTAATGGGGTTCTCCTTGACTGGTCTTTCCTGGACACCTGACATCTGATCCACTGGGGGAAAATCCTGATAATTTTGTCTTCAGAACCCAGTCACTTCTCCCTTCCTCTCGTGAAATCATTCTAGGCTAACAAACACCTCTCACCTGGATCGGAGCAATGTCCTCCTAAGCCATCTCTCTGCCATTATTGTCAGGTGTCTGTTCTCAACAATGTGGTGAGGATGACCCCTGGAAACCATGGGACAGAGCTTACCACTGCTCTGCTCCAAAACCTGAGGATTCCCAGCTCAGCCACAGTAAAAGCCCAAGTTCTTCAATGACCCCAGGCTCCATATAGCTGTTCCCCTACCCACCTGCCACTCTGAACTCCTCTCCTCAGATCCCTCAGCTCTCTGGGCTCTGTCACACCGTCCTCCTGCCTGAACCACTTTACTCCCACACATTCAAATAGCTTGCTTCATTACCTCCTTTAGGTTCTTTCTTAAATATAACCTATGGAAAATAACAGCGCCCTCGCCACCTCCAGAAACTAGCAATGTTCCCTGAGTTTTCTTCCTCCTTTTCTCTTTCCATAAATAGACCATATGTTTACTTGTTTTATTTCTTACTTGAAATGCAGAGAAATGGGAGGAGGGTGACAGAGGGGGAGAGGGAGAGAGAGATAGACAATCAGATCTTCCATCCACTGGTTGATTTCTCAATCAGCTATGTCAAAGCTGGAAGTAAGAAACTCAATCTAGTTTTCCCACGTGGATGGCAGGGATCCACTACTTGAGCAACCACCTGCTAGGGTGCTCATTATCATGAAGCTTGCATCAGGAGCACAGCTGGAAATTCAACATAGGGACTCCAATACGAAATGCAGGCATCTCAAAGAGCCTCCTCATTCACTGCATCAAACACCCAACTCCCATATATTTTACTTATATATTTATAATCCCATCTACTCTATCTAGAATGTCATTTCATTGAGCGGCAAAAATTTCTACCTGTTTTATTTTGGTTCCTAGAGCAGCACTTAAGCATACTAAACAGTCCACAGACATTTTCTGACATAGTCAATGAGTGAATGAATGAAATCCTAACAATAAGGACCAAGATGCATCTGTTCTTTTGCTTCATGATCTCTCTAGTGCCTGGCCCTGCACCTGACATAGGATAACTACTCAGCAAACATTTGTTGACTACAATGGATTGCTGTGAAGATTAAAACACATACAAAATACTAAAGTATTATTAACCAAATCACAGGAATGAAAAATTGTGTTGTGAATTCCTCAACTCAAAGTTACATTAATTTATAGTCTTCTCTGTTAATTTTGAATAGTATAATAATTTTGGATCATGCTGTTAGGTTTGCACTAAAACAATGTAAACCACTAACAAAGTGAAGTTTCTCAAGGCAAGTGACAAGGTGGCTAGGCAAGGCTACCAGGCAGGAACAAAGTGAGATTTGCATTGATGTTCAAGGGACTCCCAGCTGCTATGGGATGGGGCAAGGTGAGGGTCACACAGACATCTCTGAGCTGTGTGTCTCTTCCAGCAGACAAACCTGACAAATTTGGAAGAAGTATTATGGCAACAGTAACAGGTGCCTTAGAAATGGATGAGCTGGGCTTTGAAGTTCACAAAGGACCCCAGTTTACTAGTTCTAGAACTTTTCCTAACACAGTTCATGAGTTGCTTCCCAGAAACTACTGCTGGAAATATTAACTAAACATCCAGCCCATGCTCAGCCCTGGAAGTCAGTCTGCAGATACCAAAGTGAACCCTTGGGGTAAAGCGTATTCATGCGGCACCTGTGTCATTTCAGAACTAGGATATACTTCCACCCCCTTTGTCCTTTTCCTTCTACTAGTGCTATCTAATGCTGTCCTTTGGATTACAAGGTCGTGGGCACAGGCCTTCAGCAGGAACTGAGGTGAAAGATGAAGCTCTCTGTTCTGAAGTTGGTGTGGTCCCCTTTCTGAGTGGCGGCCTCCCAGGGTGTGCATAGCAGGAAGCCAGAATCAGGAGCAGAGTAGAGCTTGAACCGATATGGGATTCAGGTGTTCCACGTGGTACCTTAACCACTGCACCTAAATCGCACTTACTTAATTACTACAAAGAAATAAATAAGACCCTAGAACAGCTTGTTTGGAAGAACCTGAGCTGGAGTGAGAGTTTGGCTTAACACTTGGGCTAGGATACCCACATCTGTGTCAGTGCTTGGATTCCATACACAGCTCTGCTCTCAAGCCCAGCTGTCCTTGAATGCAGACCCTAGGAAGCAGTGATGATGGCTTACGACTGACTGGGATCCTGCCACTCATGTGGAAAACTTGCTTGGTGTTCCTGGCTTCTGGCTTCAGCCCCAGCTTACCTCTGGCTTGTGTGGACATTTGTGGTAGTGAACCCCAAAATGGAGCTTTCTCTGTTTGCCTGTCATTTTCCCTATATTTCAAATACACAAAATAAATAAAAATGCAAAAAAGAAAGCAAGAAGCTGACCTAGAAATTTCCATATGGCTATCATGGCTATAAGTGAGAGAGGAAATGCTGAATCATTCTGCTCCTAAGAAACACACTGTAACACAGCCTCATTTCCAGGTCAGACTCATTGCAACGGTCTCGGTGTCTGCCTCTAAGTTTGTGACTTGCACTCCTTTGTTCAGCCAGTTAATGACACAGACCTGTGGGGGTATCCAAAGAACTTAATTCTCACCAGTGAATCTACCCTCATGTTATAGCTTATTATGGGAACATTTTCACATCCAATTGCTAGCCTCCAAACACAGAAACTCAGAACCCTAAAAGCTGCATGTACTTCAAATTAGCCTTTGCGACCCCTCACTCAGTCATCCAACCAATATGACCCAAAGACCACATGTGCCAGTTACAGAGTGTACATCTGAGAAATCTCCAGTTATTCAAGATGATAGGGGAGATAAACCTTGTAAATAAATAAATAGTAATAAAATACGATGAATGCCACTTTCAAAGGTATGGGCAATGCTATTTGGTGGTTAATGGAGGACCATGACTACCTGGGACAGGGCAGAGAATGTGAGAAGGATTATCTGGAGATGAGTGGCTTGTGCTAACCTTCATTGATACTCTCCATGCAGGAGGGGCAAGATGGGCATCTCAGGGAATTAGGGCCACGGTGTAGCTGGTGTGGACAATGCATGGGCAAGAATGGAAGAGATGAGACAGAAAGTGTTTAGGCTAGAATCACTGCACATTGTTTCTAATTCCCTGCCCAGAGACCTGTAAAGAGAACCTAGACTTATGGCTGACACAGAAAAACCACCCAATACATCTTGCTGCGACAAGTGTTATCACATGTCTTTTGATCAAATTCAACACCTTATGTCTAGGGTCAAACACAATTAGTAAATATTTGCTGACAGAAAGGAGAATTTGCAGACCCTCAGAAGCAAACAGATGTGGGCATGCATTTTATAGCGTCACACATAGCCGAAAACAGAAGATGATGTTTTATACAGGATTGCCTCAGTCACCGGAGGTCATTCTCCCCACCCAAACCCATGCTGAGCAGGGTACATTACTGTATTAAAAATAAGCATGGGACAAGCAGCATTTGGCACAACAGTTAAAATTCCATTTGGGTTGCCTATATCCCATATCTAAATACCCGAGTTTGAGTCCCCAGCTTCTTGTTTTTGACTTGCTACAAATTCACACCCTGGGAAGCAATGGTGATGGATCAAGTACTTGGGTCCTATTATTCACACAGGAAGCCTGGACTGAGTTCCTGACTCTTGGCTTTGGTCTGGCCTGGTCCCAGCTGTGATAGGCAATTAGGGAGTGAACCAGTAGATGGGAAATCTCTCTCTCTCTCTGCCTTTCAAATAAGTAAATGTTTTTAAATCATGAAGGCTTATGTTTGTGCAGCATTTTTAGATTATATGTATGATTATAATCTTATTCAAGATAATGGCAGGCCATCTTTCAAGCCAAAACTTTTAATCTCTTCTTTGAATCCTATTTCCATATATAACCTGAAATTCTAATCCTCGCATTTGGGCTCCCAGAGAGGAAAGCTTAGGGTCCAATTTTAACAACTGGCTGAGGCATTGGACTTTGTAGTTCCAAACTGACTCCTTCATTATACTCCTGTGCTAATTTAAGAAGCAGCAGGACAGAATGACGCCAGGAAGGCTTTGTAACAGTGGTATTTAATTTGCTAAACCATAAAGCTCCTATGCAAAGGCATGTCTAGCCGCAATCCCACATCTATTGAGGAAGGTTCCACTGGTTGCAGGTGTCCTAAGGCATTCTGCTTCCGTGTCAATGGACTAGGAATTAGGAGAGCAGGCTCATTAACAACTGTTGACTAGCTGGCCCATATTTAAGGAAGTCACTTCATCTCTCTGGTGTCAGGTTCTTTATAAAATGAAGACGTTAGGATAACGTCCAGCTCTCACATTCTGTAATACTCAAATGTGAAATCACATTAACATCAGCATAACGATCTAGTCTATATTTCAAAGCTGGTGAATTCTGGCATCTTATTCAGAGAAATACTTTAGCTCTGCAAATTTCCAAGAGTTTCCTTTAGCGTTAGAGGAAATTGGGGAAAGCAGCTCACATCTTTACTAACTTGAAAAAATGTGGAGAGCCTATGATGGCAAGGCACTATTCGAATCGCCACCACACCAATAAACAAAACAGAAGACGTCCTTCTTTTCAAGGGGTTTATTTTATTGTGCCTTCATGAATCTTCACCCTCAGCATACCAACCTTCTCATAATTCTGGAAGCAGAAACAGTGATCTAATGAGTTTTTTCTGAGGGTTGTGATTTTTTGTGGGATTATCTTCGAGTTAACAAAAACAAAAAGCCACATCAGAAAACACCTGTCTCTAATTTCCCCATCAATAGTCCCCAACAGCTGTGTAGATTTTCTTCAGTTAAACAGAAGTAACTCCCACACTGGTTCTCTAGCATAAAGTAACTTCAACCTCTGCCTGCAGCGACAGCATCCACTATGGCTGCTGGTTCAGATCTGACTGCTCTACTTCCAATCCAACTCCCTGATAAAGACTTGAGAAAACAGAGAAGTCCCAGGTCCTTAGGCCCCTGCACCCACATGGGAGACCCAAAAAAGCTTTGGAAATGGCTTCAGACTGGCCATTGTGGCCACTGGGGAGTGACCCAGTGGATGGAAGTGCTCTTGCTCTGTCTCCCCTCCCTCTGTGAGTGTGCCACTCCTCTCCTTCCCCTGTCTTTCCCTCTTCATCTTACAACTCTGGGTTTCAAGTAAAATAAATTCATAAAAAGGAAAAAAAAAAGTAACTCCTAACTTGAACAAATAGAGATATTAACACATGAGTTCTACTGAATTTTAAGACATGGAGTCAAAGGGTTTAAAGTTAAATCAGGTCTTAGAGATTAATTTTCTCTCTCTCTGCTATTTTTTTTTAATCAGGATTTTAAATATTTCCTTACTCTTAAACAAGTTTGTGCCGGGCACACAGCAGCAGCATGATGGGGGAATTTTGGTTATTGTAAGTGAAAAAAAAAAAAGCCTCTTTACAAGCTGTAAAATAAATAAATAAGCAAACTCAACCTGGGGCCGGGAGGATGTAAAAATTAAGTGCTCCATCCAGATCAGCAAAAGAAAACAGATGATCTAATTTAAATAGGACATTTTCAGGCTGGATGACCCCTAGACCTTGGTTTTAGAGGCAAGAAACGGAAGAATCAAACACATCAAGCGGCTTACCCAAAGCAGAGCCAAGAAGCTTGTTAAGAGCAAGGCTGTGATAAGAATTCAGGCCTGCAACATTCCCCTTTCAGATGCTACCTGAGCCGACGACAACAAATTTGAGAAATCAAGGAGAAAGTACCCTTGCTGTTTGGAGGACACTGCTGAAGATGAAGTGCAAGGCCCCCAGCGTTTGCAGGGTACTTCTCAGCAGGGCACACCACCTGACAACTACCTACAGAAAGCATGGATACACCACACCTGTGGAGGAAAGACCTCCCACTCAGAAACCCATTATGCTCAAAAGGATGCTGGCAAAAGGTCTGTCCAGAAATCAGAATCTCCTTTCTTTGCTGAAAAAAAAAAAAAAGTAACAAATTCCAAGCTAATCTTGCTAGATAGGGTTGCAATAACATGAATAGAATCCCAAGGAGAACCTTGAACTGGGCCTAACCCCCTGAGTCCTGGACCCCCTGAAATGTCTGGACACACCCCCAGGGGAGCACTGGAGACACTTAGATGGAAACCCTATGGAAACTTTCCAAACCACCACTCCTCAGTCAGAAAAGGCTTGAATTAAGGATAATTGGAGATATCTAAACACAGGCTCAGCCTTCTGAGGTCACGTCACAGTTGATAACCATGTCTTGCCCAGGAAAGCCTCTTGGACACAGCAGTGGAGTGACCCGTGAGGCCAGGCTGATTGTACCTGAACCTGCTCTTCTGGAACTCAACACTTTGGGAGTAGGGCAGGGGGAGGGGAGGATGAGCTAAAGGAAACCCTTCAAAGGTCTACTCTGCCACTTTACAGCCAAGAGATGACGCCAGTCCGTCTTGGGTTTCCCCCGTATGTAGGTTCCCAGCTTGGGAATACTATCCTGCAGTGCATTACTGAGGCGTATACACTCCAGAAAAACTTTTCCAAACCTTTGTCTTATTCGCAATTTTTGCAGGTGTAGGGCGGGTTTCTTATCTCAGCCTAAAACCGACTGGGGATCGATCCGAGCTTGCACCTTGATTTTCCTGGGAGCCCCGCGTCCGACGAATCTGGGTTCTTCCAAAAACAAAAGTCCCTAAGTAAATTAAATCTCGTTCTCAAATCCTAGCCTCGGGGCAGCCGGCGGTAGGTAACCGTCAAGGTTAGGAGCTTTCTCCAAGCTCAAGTGGTGTGGAGGGGGGGAGAGCCGCTGGGGGTGCGGGGCCCCAAGGAGACACAGCTGCTGGAGGCCCGTGAGCGCGCCCACCCTTGCCGGCTCTCGGGGACCTCGGAGCGCCTCCCTGTCCTCCCGGGTCCCGTCTCGCTCACCGAGGTGGCCGCCGACGACCGTGACGGCGATCTGGTCCATGAGCACCGCCCGAAAGCGCACGTCCTGCTCGGAGCAGCGCTGCCGGAGGGCGCGCATGATCTGCACCTGCGGGTAGTCCTCGCGGATGCGTCGGTCCGTCAGGAACCACAGCTGGGAGCACATGGCGACCAAGGCGGCGGCGCCCCGTGCGGCGCTGACCCCCTCGGCGCCCCGGGCCGCTGGCTCGGCAGGGCGAGCGCGCTGGGGCTCAGCTCCCGCCGGTGCGCCAGGCGCCTCTGCAGCCCTGACCCAGCGAATCGGTCCGGCCACTCCGCGCCGCCGCCGTCCCGGGCCAGCCAATCAGCGAACGGCGGCGGGCACCGGCCGGCGCGGCCAGCTGCAGAGGCGGCCCCGGCGGGCGGCGGGCTGAGGGCTGCCGGCGGCGGCCGGGAGGGGCGGCGGGTCGGGGGCCTGCGGCGGCCAGAGGAAAGAAGTCGGACAGGACTCTCGGTTCCCCACTTCTCCCTCTTCCCCAGAAACCCGTGCGTTGGCGAGGCCAAGGGAGGAGGACATCTCTGCGATGCCCTGGACCGCGGTGGGCAAGATGCGGCCGGCCAGGGTGTGGCGGCTGGCGCGGGAGGGGACCCGGGCGACGACTTTGTGGGGGCGGAGAGGGTGCCCAAGCCGGCGGACCTCTCTACACGGTGGGCCATGGGTGCGCTCTAAAGGTGGACCCGAGGGCTGGGGGGTCCAGACGCAGGTATCTGCCTGCAGAGCCCTAGACAGGGCCTCAGGGTTGTCCCAGAGAGAACGAAGGTCACACGACTGGACTCCCAGCTGGACCCTAGCCCTAGAAGAAGGAAGATCTCTCTGCCCAAATCCTGGCCTGAAGCCAAGTGGCGGAGGAAGGCACAAGTCGAGTTTGACCACCTCCCTTTGCTTGGGTTTTCTCAGCTGCATGTCCCTTCCTCGTTGGCAGCTGCTTTAGACCTTCACAACCTCTAAGTCATAAATAGTGGATCTAAGACCCCTCTTAGAAAGCCCCCCTGACCTCCCTTCTCCTGGCCTCCCCCAGGCTATTCTACTGAGTCATCTTGAAACCCTGTCTTTGGTTGTAGCCAGTTGCAGATCTTGCCTGCAAACAACAGTGCTTGAAGCCAGGTTTTCCTTTCCAAATTACTGCGAAATTGAAGTTAGCCATCTTTGAAGACTGCATTTGCTCATTAACATGTGTCTTTTTTTTTTCTTTTGGCTTAGGGAAGCAAACAAGGCTTGGTAGTGACAACTTAGAAGCAGGAGATGTCATCTTGGGAAAGGTACAGGCATCCATGTAGATATTTTGCAGGCATGTGAATTTATCACTAAGATGTGCCCTTGGAAAAGTTCTGTCTGCAGAGAATTTCAAAAGTGTTGTTTTCCAAGCAATCTTTAGTGAATTTTTTGAATTATAAATTTTCACACACACGTTTTGCCATGACCTAGTGCACTATGGATCAGTAATTTCAGAAACTGTCTTCTGACCACACATGGACTTGGGCACATGAGACTCTGCCTTCTACATTGGCCACTTTGTTCCATAGTATGTGTTTTGTTGACCCATCGGGCTGGATTATCCTGTCCAATCCCTTGCCCTGCAGCACTGTAAAATAAACATCTATTTTCTACCACCCTGGTGTCAATAATTGGCTTACTATGCAGTGGGTGCATGAATGTTGTTTCTTACTTTTAAAAAAGATTTATTTATTTTTATTGGAAATGCAGATTTATAGATAGAAGGAGAGACAGAAAGATCTTCTGTCCGCTGGTTCATTCCCCAAGTGGCTACAGTGGCCAGAGCTGAGCTGATCCAAAGCCAGGAACTTCTTCCATGTCTCTCTCATGGGTGCAGGGTCCAAGGCTTTGGGCTATTCCCCATTGCTTTCCCAGGCCACAAGCAGGGAGCTGGATCAGAAGTGGAGCAGCTGGGACACAAACTGGTGCCCATATGGGATGCTGGTATTACAGGTGGAAGATTAGCCAATTGAGCCATCACGTTGCACCCCAGAAATGTATATTCTAACTTTCCTGTTATGTATTTCTAACTTGCTGCATCCTCTAAGCTTCCTCAAAACTCCAAACAGTTACGCGTTTCTTTGTTGGTGACTATATCAATGTGTTAGAAGGGAGTGCACTCAAACAGACCCAATACTTTGCAACTCTCCTGTAAGTGCAGTGTTTCCCTAGCTTTGCAAGACATTACAGCAATTCTCACATCCCCAAGGTGTGTTTGTGTGTATGTATGGTGGGAGGTCATAGAAACTCCTGATTTACAGCCAGTCAGAAATACAGGAAACTCAGATTGTGAATGGCAATCTGAGGCAGGGATCATTTTATGGGACTGAACCCTTAACTTGTGGAATGTGATGTTAACTCAAGGTGGGTAGTGTCAGCATCGAATTGAATATCATGGGATACCTAGCTGGTGTCTGTAGAGAATTGGAGAATTGATTGGTGTGGAAGAGGCTCATACATTTAGTATCAGAAGTATTGTAGGAGCTTGAAACCTTTTTTCCTTTGTACCTGGATAATCTCTCCTCCTTTCTGAAGGTGGTCATTAGGAGGATAGAACATTGGCAAAAAATGAGCAGAACATTCCCTGCCAAACAGTTTGGTGCGCCTTGTCTACTTGTCCCTTCTTCTAGACTAAACCTCTCAGGAACAGGAGCCAACGCATCATGCACACTGTTTGCTCAGCTACCTGCCAATGACCATTAGAACTGTCCTCTTAGGGACATCATTGCAACTGTAGTTGATGAAACTGCGGTCAATCTGCTAGGTGTTTGTAACCTGGGGATTCTGGGACCATATTTTTTCTTCACCTCCAACCTTCACTATTTATTAGCATAGAAAGATATTGAGCTGTGGGTCTAAATATTGGAAAGAAAGCAAGTCTTCATAAGTGTTACATATGACCCCAAGCAAGTGGATTTGCAAAGACTAAAATTTAACTGACTTCAATAAACTAGAGAAATTTATTTTCATTAACAGGTTAAAATGGAAAACAGTACACTTAAGGAGCAAAAGAACCATCACAGACAGGCACACACACACAAATTTAAGACAGAAAAACTAGCCACACAGAAATGTGGCCAAGAACAATCTCATAATTGTGACAAACCGATAATGGAATGCATAGAAAAATCCAGGAGCTGACTTAACAGAAGCATGGGAACACAAACTACTCTTCATTCCTCTGAGCTCTATTATGAATGGCACACAGTAACTATTGGTATGTACTTATTTTTTTTTTAAATTGTGACGTTGACTTTGCAACACTTTCACGTGAGTGATTCCTGCCATCGCCTCAAGACCCAGTGCAAATGCAACTTTCCTTCCATAAAATTCGTCCCATCTTTAGCTAGGGGAAGGTACTGCACTTCTGAATTTTCATAAACATTTTTTATTTCAGAAATGGAACTCTGTCATTGTTTGGTGGGTGAATGGTAGTTCTTAGATTATACTCATGTAGTAGACATAGATTTGAGATGGCTGAATAAAGGAAGATACTTGAGAATCTATGGTATTTGTCTTCATTGTCATTGTCTGCCTTGCTCTTGGTGTTGTCTTCAGATACCACATGAAATTCAGATGTTAGCTTTTCCCTCTTATCTAAACTCACATCCTCCAAACTCTCTCACATGAGGTCCTGGTGAATAAATTAGAATTTACAGAAGGAGAGCCACAATTTATATCATAAAACTTACAATGGGGCATTTGGAAGTCCCTCACAAACTCTTCCTCAGAGGACTCTGCCTGGTTCTACTATTAGAGATCTTTTCCCATTCCTGTCTACTTCCTAAGCCTCCAGCCTCGGGGCTCTTCATTCTCTCTCCCAAGGCACCATACAAATTCCTCAGCCCTTCATTTCTCAGAGAAATAGTTCATCCCAGATATGACCTCCAAATTTGCACCCTGGGCAAATTATTGTGTTTAGTAAGCCATGTCTTCTGATTAGAGAATTCAACTTTTCCAAGAAGTAGAGAAGTTTTATTTCTAAAAAAAAAATCCTAGTTGTCAAACATATTTAATACTAAATGACAAGACAGAACTAGTCAGAGAAGTGCCCCTCCTTCAGCAGGTTTCCTGAAGTCTACTTTTGAAGACTGCGTGGTGAGTGCAAGCAGAATGTTCAGAGGGCTGCTGGCTGATTTAGCTCTGGGTGAACTCGACTCCCAGAACAAACTGTAAGTTTATAGTTTTCTTTTTCTTACAAGTTTCTGCATATTTCTGTCTTTGAAAGGCAGAAAGAGGAGGGGGGAAGAGAAAGTTCTTCCTTCTGCTAATTCACTCTACAAATGTCTTTAACAGGCAGGGCTGGGGCAGGGCAGAGTTAGGAGCCAGAACCTCCCTCTGCCTCACCCACATATTGAGCAGAGGGAACCCAAGTGCTTAGGCCATCATCTGCTGCTTTCTAGGCTCATTTTCCAAAAGACAGGTCCCACGTGCTCCCACATGAGATGTCGGTATCCCAAGTGGCAGCTTAACCACAATGCCCACTCTGAGAATTTATCATTTTCAAAGAGATTGCCCTATCTCTCTTGAGACAAGGCTGCATAACTGCTTATCTTGCTATCAGCCCAGCCTCATATAGCTGTACTCATTAAAGATAGATATTTGTTGTCTGAACTCTTCTTAGCTCCTTAGCCATTTCTGAGAAAGAATTACGTTAAAAACCTTAGCACGCTTTTTCTCTTCTCATTGGGGGTACAGGCTGCCATAATAAAGACCCTCCTCCACCAAGATGGTGACTTAATGAGAAGCTGGTTTCTTTCTCACTTAGTAGTCTGGTAAGGTGGATGCCTGTGGTGAGCTGCTTCACTGCTCACCCTGGGATGCACGCTCCTTTTGTCTTGGTTTGCCATCACCCCAGAGTATGATCATTGCTTGAATAGTTGAGGTTGGCTCATGCTACCATATTTTTGTTCTAGACCCCTGCAAAGAGAAAGAATGGAGGGAGAAAATAGAGAACAAGTGATTTTTTATTAATGAGATAATATGAAAGTTATACTCATGGGACTGGAATTTGGCCTAGCGATTGGGATGTTCATGTCTCGTGTCAGAGTGCCAGAGCTCAATACCTGACTCTTGCTCCTGACTCCAGCTTCCTGCTGATGCAACCCCCAGGAAGCTGTGCATGACTCAAGTGATTGGGTCCTGCTGCCAGCTTGAGAGACGGTGCTCAGGCTCCTGCCTTTTGCCCAGCCCAATCCTGGCTATAGTGAGGGATAAGTGGATGAGAGCTCTCTTTCTTCCTGTGTCTACCCACCTTCAGTCTCTCTTGCTGTGGCTCTCTGCCTATCAAATTTTAATAAATCTAAAATAAAATTTTAAAAACGTAAATGGAAACAAAAAGTTATACTTCTAACTTCCCTTCAGAGTTCACTGGCTAGAATTCAGGCCCATACTTTTTGTGAAGGTAACTGGAGGATGTATGTAGATGTCTTTCCTAGCTGGAAGGATACATGCCTGGCCAAAATTCAGTGGAAGACAGAAGGGCTTCAGTGCCTAAGAGGAAGAGAAGAAATGGCTGACAGTGATGTTGGACAGCTGCCACCAGTTACCCCTATTGACCTATGAGGTGAGGCCCTATAGGATCTTCAGCTTTCAATTGCCTGAAATGCCTTAACCATGCATTGTCATATGCCACCCCAGTAATTTCATATTGGGTCTTTCTCACCTTTTTTTACCTGTTAGAGTCAGGTCAGGCCGCACCTTCTCCAGGAAATCCCCCCAGGCTCGGTCTGGGGTAAATGATCCTTTTTTCTGTTCTTGTCACACCATGCATTCCCCTCCTTCAGCTCTTTTTGAACCTTCATACTTCTTACAGAAACCTGAAATCCCATCTTCAAGGCTTTGCCTCCATCAGCTCCTTCACAACAGGTAGACTGTGTCCTAGCCAGATGTGCACTCTTAGTGCCTAATATGAGCTGGATTCCTGGTGCTTGCCAGTGGCTAAAACAAGCTGTGTCATGGTCTGAGCCCTTGCACATTCAGTTGAGTTGTAGCTGCTTTCCTGGACTTCCTCCGAGTGGTCTGTTAGGAGGAGCACCTGGGAGCACCTCAGATGCTCTCACAGGAACATCTGCATACCGATGAGTAGGTTGTTCACTGCAGAAGGTCATCCCATGAGGACCCACATGAGGATTAAAGTCTAGCATGAACTCCAGCTCACTGTGCTGTGTACCTGCTCTCTCGTGTTCCCCCGGAGGAGGACAAAGTATCAAACCATTCACTGGGGAAATGTAGCAGACTCCAGAAGAGGACTTTTTAAAATTCAAAGTTTCCCAGTGGGCTAGCAGCGGCTCAATGCTTCCAGTTTCTCCTAGGAAAATAGGAACAGCTCCCTGTCTTCTGTTTGGCTTTATGTCAGAGGGATGCCACGAGCACAACAAATGGCTAGGGTACAAGCCTTCCCCACCCATCTTAGAAGGGCTGCTACAACCAAATACCATAATCAGGATGGCTTATAAACAATAATGATTTATTTCCTGCTGTTCTGGAAACTGAGAAGTCCAAGGTTGAGGCATGAGCACACTTGGTGTCAGGTTATCTGCTGGAAAGAGAAAAGCAGCTCTTTGGTTTGTGTGGAAGACACGACTGGAAACAGAACTGACCCAGCAAGTCCAACCACCAACATGTGCATAAAATGATTGAGGTGATTGACTGTGCTGGACCCTGTACTGGCAAGCACACACAATAATCAGGCCTGAGATCACTTCAGATGAAGATTCTTTGGGGATCCTTGCAATCAAACTGCCAGATTCAGGACCACAACCATGAAGAGACTTGCAGGTTCCATGGTCTGACCATGGAGTACATGTGTCAACGCTGAGCCTCCTCAGAGGTTCAAATGGAGCAGTGGACAGCATATCCAGGTGCACATGGAGAATATGGCAGTCCATCGGAACCTACAGATGATACCCACTACTACAACATAGAATGGAAGATAGAACAAATCAATCAACTGCCCCAGCCAGTGGATTGGATTCTGGAGACATTTCATCATACTTGGAATGGCAAGATTGGCAGCAATTCATAACTGTTGAACTATCAAAACTACTTGAGCAGGATCCTCACAGCCTCACATCGGGGACCTGGGATGGGGGGTAGGCTAGGTGGGGCTTCTCCCTTTTTCTTTCCCCTTACCCCCGATACAGAAAAAAAATAATAACAGTAATAATAACGTGGGAACAAAGGTCTTACCCACTTTCCTGTAGCCCTTGGCCCTTTATTCCCTAATCAACTATGCAAAGATTGTCAAAATTAAATAATTACAAAAAGAAAAGAAAAGAAAAGAAGAGAAGAGAAGAGAAAAAGAAAGGAAAGGAAAGGAAAGGAAAGGAAAGGAAAGGAAAGGAAAGGAAAGGAAAGGAAAGGAAAGGAGCTCTTTGGGACCTCTTACTTGGCCAGAGCACCAGTCGTCTGCATGAGGGCAGCTCCCTCTTGAGGACCCTACTTTCTATAATCACATGGATATTGAGGGACACTCAGACCCCAACGCCACCCCCTTACCCAGCTATCTCCACACACCCTACCAACATGTCACAGCAAAAAGTAATGACACTATTACAAATGCAATGGTACTGTCAAAAGCACACAAACATCAGTCATAACAATTGTAAAGCAAATGGGATCTTAGGTTTTCTGAAACTGGAATTTTTTTTCATCATCCCATTCAGCTCTCGTACATGTCAATGGGCATTGGAGCGTAGTTTAACCCAAACCAGCCAGACTATCCAGCCTACACACATGCTGTTGGGTGCCTTTCTGTCTAGCCACCCCAGCCCCTGTCCTGGTTTTCATGCCCTCCAGTAGGAGGGGTAACCCAAGAGGGAGGTGCCCACTATTTCCCTCCCAGGCCTCTCCCACTCCCGAATCATGCACTTTCCGGGTGGTTCTGTAGTTTAACTTGACAGAATTAGCCACCAGTGCCAGCCTCTGCCAGCTGATGCTGCAGCAAAGTCCAACCAACCCTCACCCATTCTGATTTATGCTTGCACCAGTAGGGACAGTCAACCAAGCCTGGCGCTTCCCTGATCTGGTTCATATGAGGCCCACAGGTGTTGTAGCCCTGCCTTGTCTGGTCTGCCCCCATCCCAACTCACGCTTTCCAGTGGGCAAGGTGTTCCAGCAGGGAGACCCTTCACATTCCCCCTACCAGCTTTACCCCCTCCCTCTCTGGTTCCTACGTGTGTTGGTTGGGCACTGCAGCCCAGTCTGGCATGGCCCACCTCACCTCGGCATTTGCCAGTGGGTGCTGTAGCCTGGCCCGGCTGGCCCACCCCAATTCCAGCTGACGCTGGTGAGAGTTATAGTCTAGCCCAACCCAGCATGCACCCTATCCCTGATGACTGCACAGTGGGCTCAACATGGAGGTACCTAGGCAGCAATTCATGCCCCTGGTAATTCATACCAGGCAGCCAGCAGGCCAAGCCTGGTGCCAAATAGTGCACTGGCTGCCCAGGGACAGTTCACCGCATGTTGGCAGTAGCTGGAATCAGGGCTCTGAGCATGGAGTACAAACCAACCTGGCACGACCCACACTGTTCTGGTGCTTGAAATCGTCAGCGGGTGATGTGAACTGGTTCAGCCTGGTCTGCCCCTGACCTGTGCCAAATGTATGCTGGTGGGTACCTTTCCCTGGCCTGATCTGGGCTGCTCCCTATTGTGGACTGTGTCCTGCCAGAGGAGTTGCCCAGGCTCCTCCATTAGAATCTCTCTCAATGCCAGATCTCGCGCATACCGGTGGGTCCATGACCCAGTCCTACTTAGTCCACCTCCTGTCCTAGCAGGAACAGTGGCTTTTCCTGACTAACCTTCAACCCATTCTTGTTTTTATTGTTGGATGTTTCAGCCCAGCCAAGGTTTGTCCATACCCTGACACAGCTCACACATGGCTCAGTAGGGGCAGAGACCTAGCCTAGTCTGTCCTATATCTATCCTGGTCCTCCAGAGCACCAGATGGTGTTGGAATCTATCTCGGCTTGGTGTGTCCAGTCCCAGTCCACACTTGTGCCAAGGGAGACTGCAGCCATGTCCAGACTAGAACACAGCCCCCACTCCAGCCCCTGCACTCACTAGTGGGAACCCCCACACAGCAAGGGTGTCTCTTAGCTCCCCAATTGGGCCTGTACCCAACAACAGATCACACGCATGCCAGTGGTTGCTCTGACCCAGCTTGGCTCAGCCCCTCACCTGTTTTGGCCTTTGCCTTAGGTGCTGTGGCCTAGTGTCCCTGGCTCATGCAGGCCAATAGGTGCAACAGCCTAGCTCGATATGACCTGTGCTCCATCCTAATTTCTGTTCTTCCTTGTGAGCTAAGGTTTGCTTGGCCCTGCCTGTCCACTCCCTTCCATAAACAACCCACACACTAGCCAGCCATTGGAGCTTCTTTGTCCAGCTTGTCCGACCCCCAGGTCTGGACCACATGTTCACCAGCAGGAGCTATGACCCACTAGGGGAGTTTCCCAAGTTCCTGCACTTGACCCACTCCAGACCCAGTTCTCATACCTGCCAGTGGGTGTTAGGCCAGTGTCCAGCATAGTCTGGCCTTCCATTTGGCCTTGTATGAGCTGGTGAACGTCGGCCCATCCCCCACCCTATTTAGCATGCACATTTGGCTGCTGCTGCCTTGACCAGCCCAGACTGTTGTTGGTTCCTCCACCGTTAGTGGTGGCAGGTTTTTTGGTCATACCTAGCTCAGCCCATCACCATTCCAACTCTTGAACTAACCAGTGGGACTAGTATTTCCACAGGGTTTGGCCCATACATCTCCCACAGAATCTGCCCCTGGAAATGGTTCTCTTGTGTGCTGGTTAATGTCATGGCCCTGCCTAATGTGACCTGTCCCCTGATCCAACATTCTGTCAGGTACTAGGATCTGGTCCTGCTAGATAAGTCCCCAGCCTAAGCTTTTGCATGGACTGGTATGTGCTGGTTAGCATCGTTCGGTGATAGCAAGTTCTACATGGGACTCAAAGGAGGCTGGTGTATCAGTCTGACCCATAAAGATCATCTGGTCCCTCTCCTCCAAACCACCAGGTCTCAGTACCCTTGCTTACCTTCAAGGAAAAGTTGCTCTGTCATTGGAAATCTTCAGGATTGATTCACAACCCAGAAGCACAGTGGGCTCAACATGAAGGTACCTAGGCAGCAATTCATGCCCCTGGTAATTCATACCAGGCAGCCAGCAGGCCAAGCCTGGTGCCAAATAGTGCACTGGCTGCCCAGGGACAGTTCACCGTGTGTTGGCAGTAGCTGGAATCAGGGCTCTGAGCATGGAGTCCAACCCAGCCTGGGACCTGCCAGCAGCCAACAGGCTGTTGGAAGTTCTCGCACCCAGACCCCAAGGTTGCACCCTCCTGATCCCACCCACTGCACAATGCTGGTGGCAGGTGGGGCCCAGGCCCGCCCTGTTCTCCAGAATTCCCCTCTCAGTGTACTCCCCAGGAAGGGAGCAGCCTCTGGAGCTCGGGCAGGCCCAGGGACAGCTCACCGCATGTTGGCGGTGGCTGGAATCATGGCTCCAAGCATGGAGTTTGACCCAGCCTGGGACCTCCCAACAGCCAACAGGCTGCTGATCATAAAGTCTTTTTTAAAATGTCTTTTTCTTTTTTGTATTTTATCAAAAAGAAAAAAAGGTATCACACTTATTTCAGAGATGTTTGCCCTGGCAGCCATTTGGAGTATATAGGTTAAATAGTGTTTGTGAGTTGATCTCCTACTCCAATCAAACGGTCTCCAAACACAAAGACCATTATCATGGCCTGTGGCTTTGTGACAGCTCTCAAGGCGCCACTGCTTGTCTTCAAGTCTTTTTTGTCCTGATACTCTATGGCCTCCTCCAGCAATTATGTAGATCAGAGAACTAAATCTGTGTATATTGTAAAGCAGATTCAATGTATTGGGCTCTAAGTTGAGCAAGTGTGGATTTTTTCCAAACAGAAAGAAATTACATTAACATATAGAACATTATACATTCCAAAAATATTCTCCATTACTTTTCCTTCATATTAGTTCCTCCTTTTGCTTGCCTGCCTCTGCTCATATTCCTTTTCTTTAATTCTACATTGCATACAATTGGGCAAAGAAATGTTCTACTAGATGAATGTTTTATCCCATAAAGAACTCTTGAGTTAGGTGATTGGTAGAGTGGTTAGGTTGCTTCTTGCATTCCATGCTGAATCCCAGCTCCTCTGCTTCTATTCCAGCTTCCTGTTAATGTGCATCCTGGGAGGCAACAGACGATTGCTCAGATCTTTAAGTTTCTGCCCCACCCACAAGGGAGACTGTGTGGGATTCTGTGTGGGATTCTAGATGCTTAGCTTTGGGATGGATAAGCCTGGGCTACTGCAGGCATGTAGGGATGATCTTTCTCTGTCTCGCTGTCTCTTCAGTAAATTAAAAATAAGCAAATAAATGTTTTAAAGGGCTTTTTCCTTAAATATTTATTGATTGAAAGTCAGTGAGAGAGAGTAAGTGAGGTTTTCCATCTGCTGGTTTACTCTCCAATGGCTATAACGGTTGAAGTCAGGAGCTGGGAGCTTCCTCTGGATCTCCCACATGGTTCAGGGACCCAAGCACTTGGGCCTTCTCCCACTACTTTCCCAAGTACATTTATAGGGAGCAGCATCAGAAATGAAGCAACCAGGACTAGAACTGGCACCCACAGAAGAAACGAGCATCACAGGTGGCAGCTGTACTCAACATAACTCTGACACTTAAGGTTTCATTTTGAAGAACAAAAACAGCAATGGAGACTCTGTATATAAAATAAAACTTCCTCAAATCTGATAGAGCCAACTATGATTTCTTCATTATATTCAGGCTACTTTACAAAAGGATGCTACTTCTGTCTTGTAATAGATAACATTTCTTCTGGAAAGGCAAGAATTTGGGCTTTATAACAAGGTAAGTTCAATTATATATACCCTATTAGTTATTTAGCTATATCATTTAGCCAAATATTTTGAATTTGTTAGGAATTGTATCTAGTTGTTCCTAACTGAAACAATTTAAGTTTGAAAGAGGCTTATTCCTCTCTCTGAATGAAGCAGTGCAGAATCAGGTAATTCAGGATTGGGGCAACAGCTCCGTGATTGTCATAGTTAACAGATTTCTGTCACCTGCATGGTCCCCATCTTTAGCACATGGTCTCTATGTGCTTGCTCATGTGGTCAGATGTGGCTTGTGAAGACCTAGCCACCAACGCCCTCCTAAGCAGGAGGGCTGAAGGGAAGAGGCCTCCAGAACTTTCCAGGGAGTCCTATTCAGGACTCCTGCTAACATCTAACAGGTTACTGCTAGCCACACGAGAGATGCGGAAGGCAGTTTTTCATCTGGGCACATGACTCAGAATTTGAGAGACTCACACTGGGTTTTGTAGCAGAGATACCTCAATAATTCCCAAGAGACATAATTTGCTTCCACTTTTTATCATAAAATCGTTGCCACACCTGTCCGCCCCCAGCTCCTACCTTGGCCTATGGCCTTGAAAATAGAGGGCACAATGTCTGTCTCCTGTAGTTCGCTGTAACTGTAGTTAGTGACAACGTTTTTTGGACAATGGGATGTGAGTTGAGGTATTTTGTATGATTTCTTTAAAGACAAAGCTGACTGTTCTTTGTCTTCCCCTTCATCCTCTGTGCAGGCTGGAGGGAAGATTTGATGTGCAAGTCATCATTTAATACACGGAAGTGGACAGCACCTTAGGTGGTGGTGGAGTAGCCAGGCAGAAGACACCGTGGCCCTGCACAGCTGTCCAGGCGGGAGTCACCCACCAATGTGGATCTTCTACCCGCATGTGTTGTACAGCAGACTTCGAAAGCTTCGTGGAACATGGGATTAAGGGACAAATTTATTTGGGTGCCAAAAATACTTTGAAATACACACATGAGAGAATCTTAGGAAACTTCATGCAAGGGGCTGATATTTGGCACAGTGACTAAGACACTGATTGAAATGTCTGCCTCCCATGTCAGTGTGCTAGAGTCCCTAGTCACTTGTGAATCAAGCTTTGTGTTACAGCACATCCTGGGAAGCAGCAGACAACGGCTCGATTGTTTGAATCCCTAACTTTGATATGGGAGGTTCAGATGGAGTTCTGGCTCCTGTCTTCAGTATGGCTCAGGTCTGGCTATTGCAGGCGTTAGAGGAAGGAACCAGGAAATGAAATCTTCCTTCCTTTCAAAGAAAATGAAAATAGGTAAATAAAAATAATTTTAGAGGTTTATGAAATTGTATGTTGTGATAAAACCATATCTCTTTCCAGGAACTTTTCAAGCACCCTGTATTTTGTGACAAATAAACCTCTACCTTATTCAAGTCACTATATGTTGCTATCCCTAGAAATATTAGCCTGTCAGGCCCCGCATGGTAGCCTAGTAGCTAAAGTCCTTGCCTTGTATGCACTGGGATTCCTTAAGGGTGCTCAACGTTAGTGTCCCAGCAGCCCCACTTCCCTTCCAGCTCCTTGCTTGTGGCCTGGGAAAGCAGCAGAGTACGGTCCAAGGACTTGGGACCCTGTAGTTGCATAGGAGACCCAAAAGAAGTTCCTGGCTTCTGGCTTCGCATGGTTCAGTTCTGGCCTTTGTGGCCACTTGAGGAGTGAATTAGTAGATGGAAGATCTTTCTCTGTCTCTCCTCTCTGTTAATCTAACTTTTCACTAAAAATTTTTTTTTAAAGAAAGAGACATTAGCCTGTCATGGAGTGGTCCCCTCCCTTTCCTCTACTATGGACACCGGAGAAAAAAAATTGAAACATTTTTCCTACACACCTTCCTCTGTATCTGACCCTTTCCACACTAATCAGAGGCCCACGTGAGTATCCATCCCTCTAAACTAGGTAAGCAACATTCAAAAATAAATTTTTTTAAAGATTTATTTATTTTCATTACAAAGTCAGATATACAGAGAGGAGTAGAGACATAGAGGAAGATCCTCTGTCCGATGATTCACTCCCCAAGTGAGCCGCAACGGCCGGTGCTGTGCCGATCCGAAGCCGGGAACTTGGAACCTCTTCCAGGTTTCCCACACGGGTGCAGGGTCCCAAGGCTTTGGGCTGTCCTCGACTGCTTTCCCAGGCCACAAGCAGGGAGCTGGATGGGAAGTGGAGCTGTCGGGACCAGAACTGACGCCCATATGGGATCCTGGGGCGCTCAAGGTGAAGACTTTAGCCGCTAGGCCACGCTGCTGGGCCCCAAAAATAAAATTTTCAAAATTTTTTAAAAGAAAGAAAAATTAATCTGTATCTGAACACAGCTATCTTTATTTATTTATCTTTCAGGTGAAAATAGAACTGTATATTCTACTCCACTGGGTTATTGCAAGAATTAGGAATAAGCAAGGCATCTAGCCATGGCTGCTCCATGTAATAGCTATCAGTCTAGGTTTTAATAAGCTGATTAAATTACTTGGAAACATAGACATGGTGTTTCCCATCAATGTAATAGAGCAAGATTATCTGTGATTGGGTTCTGATTTAGCAGCAAAAGTATAAGACAATAAGTGTATTAGATTTAAGCGTAAACAAGCTAATTAAAGTATTTTTAGAGAAACACCTCCTGATGTGTTCCCATAATAGTTCGGATGATTCCCCTGGTACTCTCTTTGCCTGCACAGCTATTGACTCAAAGTAGGGAAAGGCAAATCCAAGGTAGGAAGCAAGAGTGCTGTGTAGAGGAAGTTCCTGAGAGAAAGCAGGGGAAAGAGGAAGTTCTGCTGATGGTTTAGGAGGAGTGCATGTGAGGGCAAAAGAGCAGGGGGCAAGGAAGAAGCGAATCTGGGAAAATGCCAAACATGACTGCTCACTTCCCAGGTCTTGCTGGGGAAAGAGTCAGGTTCCTTGAACCCAGTATTGGGTTTGGTGCCTCATTCAGCATGGAAGTAATGGCAAGGGCTGAGATGGAGGCCTGAGGAGAACCTTCCAGAATGCTATAATCACATCTTATATGCAGTTACTTCCTGCAGATTTGGGGTGTAGGGCTTACCTGTTTCTGTCTCACCCAACGGATCATGCTCTTGCATGGACAAGTCATAGTAAGCAACTTGCCTCTGCTACATGACGTGGACAAGGTCTGTACAAAGAAGTACATACATAGGTCAATACCACTTAGGAACACAGACTTCAAAATCTTGAAGAAAACATTGGCACATGTAATCTGTTAGGGTAGTAAAAGAATAACACATCATATCCCAGAAGTAGTTAGTCCACAAATCCAAGTGAAATAGGATTTCAAATAGGAAGTTTCAGTCAGAAACCCCAAGGATATGGATATTAGATAACAAAATTGTCAGGAATAGACAGTCAAAAAGGAGCTACAGATTTCTCAATCCCCTCATCCTCAGGCATGAATGATTTCCCTCCAGCTCCACATCTATGGATTCAACTAAGCACAGAATGGAAAACACACACACACACACAAACACCCAATTTCATTTTAACAAGCATGTGTAGATTTCTTCCTTGTATTTATTCCCTAAACAATAGAATAACTACTATTGACATAGCATTTCTAATATACTGTATATCCTAAGCAATCTAGAGATGATTTAGCACATATAGGAGGACATGTGTAGGTTACATGCAAATACTATGTCATTTTATATACCATGATGTTGGCAGCAAGGGAGGGGGCAGTCCTGGAACAATCTCCTGTGGATATGGAAGGCTGCCTACTTTTCTTCTACCTAGATATGACTTTAGGTATAGTATGAGCAAGAATATTAATTTCCTTTTATTCTACATGTATAGCTATCTCACCTAGATTTTTTGAAGAGCAGAGATTGATATGCCACCTGCATGATAAAACATTGAAAGGTGCAGTCCCAGGATAGTAAAAGTAAAGCGGAAAGGGAAGTGAGTCATGGGAGAAAAAAAAAAAAAAACCACAGGATGCCAAGTAGACTAGGTTGACCATGGTGTGGCTTGGTTCCCCCAGCATCTGTCTCCTAGGCTTTGTGGAAGCACACCTCAGAACTGTCCATCAGAGGGAGGAGGAACGACAAATAATTTATCTGCTGGCTTAACCTCTCTTTATACTTGGTTGAAGTTTGCTCCAAGGGGAGTTAGTGGTTCACACGCTAAATGGCTGCAACGGCCATTGCTAAGCTCATCCAAATCCAGTACCCAGGAGCTTTCTCTGGGTCTCACATTTGAGTGCAGGATCCCAAGGCTTTGAGTCATCCTTTACTGCTTTCCCAGGCCTCAAAAAGGGAGCTGAGAGGAAAATGCAGCAGCTGGGACACAAACCAGAGCCCATATGGGATACCAGCATGTGCAAGGCGAGGATTTAGTCACTGAGGTATTGCGGCTAGTCCAGGACATCTTAATGATATTAACAAAATCTGGTAGCTTGTTCCATTAATTCAGGTCTTTGTGTGTGTTTGCTCTTTAGTTTCATAATTTTCTTCAAAAAGATCTTACATGGTTTTGGGCAGATTAATTCCTAGTAATCTTGTAATTTTTGTCATATTGTGAATGGAATTGCCGTTCCTGTCACAGGTGGGAATTATTTACTGATATTGAAAGACTTGACGATTCTTTTGTTGTTTTTTTCAAAACTTGTCCTTTAAGAAATATATATGTGGGCCCAGCGCAGTAGTCTAGTGGCTAAAATCCTCGCCTTGCACATACCGGGATCCCATATGGGCACTGGTTCATGTCCCAGTGGCCCCACTTCCCATCCAGCTCCCTGTTTGTGGCCTGGGAAAGAAGTCGAGGACAGCTTAAAGCCTTGGGACCTTGTACCTGTGTGGAAGACCCAGAGGAGTCTCCTGGCTCCTGGCTTTGGATCATTTTAGCTCTAGGCATCGCAGCCACTTGGGGAGTGACTCAGCAGATGGAAGATCTTTCTCTCTGTCTCTCCTCCTCTCTGTATACCTGACTTTCCAATAAAAAATAAATCTTTAAAATAAGTAAAATTTTAAACAAACAAAAGGAAATATATATGTTTTTTGCTACTATCCACACTATGGGAGTTAAAAAAAAATTGTGTTGTTTTGTGGATCTAGTCCCAACTAAACAATATCCTCTTGTTTTTAGGGTATTTTTTTCCATTATCACTTTACCTTTTATAATTTGTGGAAAATGAGGACGTTGAAAACTTAGCTTTTGCTGTAAATTCAAGAGAATATTATGAACAGTGCCAAAACCAGCAGGATTAGGCAGTTAAAACCAACTGGAGAACAGGTGCAATACAATGTTCTGGGCCAAGCTATAGACGTGTGCCTGCCTAAAGGGTGATGTTGAGTCGCCAGTAGAATAAAGACCATATAAGTTGACCAGAATGCTGTAGGACTGTCAACAGGATTGAGTGAATTAAGAAGGCAGTATGGAACTTCATGGGTTCAAAACTTAGTTAACAGCTTTCCTCTAAGAGGTTTATGTTCCAAAACCCCAAGATTTATTTTATTCATTTTTTAGAGATTTATTTTATTTTCATTACAAAGTCAGATATGCAGAGAGGAGGAGAGACAGAGAGAAATCTCTTCCGTCCAATGATTCACTCCCCAAGTGACTGCAATGGCCGGTGCTGCACCAATCCGAAGCCAGGAGCCAGGAGCCTCTTCCAGGTCTCCCATGCAGGTGTAAGGTCCCAAGGCTTTGGGTCGTCCTCATCTGCTTTCCCAGGCCACAAGCAGGGAGCTGGATGGGAAGTGGAGCTGCCGGGATTAGAACCGGAGCCCATATGGGATCCAGGCACGTTCAAGGCGAGGACTTTAGCCACTAGGCCACAGCGCCGGGTCCATATTTTATTCATTTTTAAAAATATTTTATTTTTATTGGAATGTCAGATATACAGAAAGAAAGAGAGACGGAGAAGAAGATCTTCACTCTGATGATTCACTCTGATGATTCACTCCTCACGTGGCTGCAATGGCCGGAGCTGAGCCAATCCAAAGCCAGAAGCCAGGAGCTTCTTCCAGGTCTCCCATTTGGGTGCAGGGTCCCAAGGCCTTGGGCCACTCTCGACTGTTTTCCCAGGCCACAGATAGGGAGCTGGATGGAAAACGGGGCTACTAAGATCAGAACTGGCACCTATATAGGCGTGTTCAAGGTGAGGACTTTAGCCTCTAGGTTACCTAGCCAGACCCATATTCCTGTTCCGTGATGACATGCCATATGTGTGCCAGTTTGTGTTCGGCAGCCCTGCTTCCCTTCTCTTCCCTGCCTAAGGCCTGGAAAGCAGTCAAGGACAGCCCAAAGCCTTGCGGCCCTGTACAAATATGGGAGACCCAGGAGAAGCTCCTGTCTCCTGGCTTTAGAGGAGCCCAGCTCTGGCCTTTGTGGCCATTTCGGGAGTGAACTAGCAGATGGGGGAATCTCTTTCTGTCTCCCCTTCTCTCTGTAACTGTGCCATTCCCATAAAAAATAAATAGATCTTAAAAAAAGAAAGAAAAGCAATTTCAAGTTACTGCTATGTTAGTTTTTCCTAGTTTAAATGAAAGAAGAGGTTGACATTGTGGCACAGTAGGTTAAGCTTGGGATGTTTGCGTCTTAGATCAGGGTGCTGGGGCTCAAGTCCCAGCTCTGATTGCAAACCCAGCATCCTGCTGATGTACACCATGGAAGGCAGTAGATGAGGTTCAAGTGCTTGGGTTACTGCCACTCACGGAGGACACAGACTGAGTTCCTGATTCTTGGTTTCAGCCTGGCCAGCCCCAGTTCACGCCAGCATTTGATGAATCAATTAATGGAAGGTCATGCTGCCTCTCTCACTTTGTTGCTCTGACATGAAGGTAAATTAAGACATAACAAACATTTTTAAAAAGTAAAACGAAAGCAGTATCAGATGATAATATGGAAAAAAACAACTGAACTGCCCAGCATAGTTAAGACTTTTTAATCATGTTCTGAATTTCATACCTTGCCAGTATACTAACCATTTGGGGCAGGTATTGTGACCCAATGGCTTAAGGCACTGCTTAGGATGCCTGTATCCTGTGCCCAAGAGCCTCGTTCAGGTCCTAGCTACTCTACTTCCTGTCTAGTTTCTTGCTGGTCTCTAGTTTGGTTGGTTACAGATGGTAGCTTGGCCACTTGGACCCTTGCCAACCAAATGATAAACCTGAACTGAGTTTTCGGCTGTTGACTTTGAGCTGCCCCAACCTGAGCCATTGCAGTTATTTAGGGATTGAAACAGCAAATAAATGGAAGATCTCTCTCTCTCTCTCTCTCTCTCTCTACTCCCCTCACTCTTCCTTCTCCCTATCTGCACATGTGTGTGTGTCCGTTGCTCTGCCTCTCAAATAAATAAAAAACAGAAGAAGAAATAAAGATTGGAGGACCATGTTGTGACATACCAAGTAAATCCATCCCCTGTGATGCGAGCATTCTAAGTGCCTATTCAAATCCCAATTGCTCCAACTCCCTGCTAACAGCTTGGAAAAGGCAATAGAAAATGGCCTAAGTGTTTGAGCACCTGCACTCGCATGGGAAACCCTGATGACGCTCTAGGCATCGGCCTGGCCCATCACTTATGGGGTATGAACCAGAAGATGGCAGAATTTTTTTTCTCTCTCTCTAATTCTGACCTTAAAACAAATAAAATAAAAACTTTTAAAAGAAATAAATATTATAAAGTAGCAGGAGTCTAAGTATCAAAAATAATTTCTTAGCCTTTTGGCTAAGATCAAGTGTAGATAAGTACCAAAAAAACCTTCATTTATTTTTAATTCTCCCAGCTTTAAAAAGGTTTATTTTTAAAAATTTATTTAGTTAGTTGAAAAGCAGAGTCAGGGATAGAAGGAGAAACAAGCAGAGAGAGAAAGAGTTAGAGAGAATTTGCTAGTCTATTCCCCAAGGGCCACAACTACTGTGGTTGGCCCAGGCCAAAACAAGGAGCCTGGATCTCCCATTTAGATGGGAGCAGCCCAAACACTGGGGCCTTCCCCTTCTGCCTCCCCTGGCACATAAGCAGGGAGCTGGATTGGAAACTGGATTAGTTTGGATATGAACTGTGCCCATATGGGATGCTGACATCACAGATACATAGCAATGCCAGCCCCAATGCTTTCTTTCTTTCTTTTTTTAAATAAATATTTTTTTAAAATATTTATTTATTTTTTTTACAAAGTCAGATACAAAGAGTAGCAGAGACAGAGAGAAAGATCTTCCGTCCGATGATTCACTCCCCAAGTGGCCACAACGGCTGGTGCTATGCCGATCCGGAGCCAGGAGCCAGGAACCTCCTCCAAGTCTCCTATGCGGGTGCAGGGTCCCAAGGCTTTAGCCGTCCTTGTCTGCTTTCTCAGGCCACAAGCTGGGAGCTGGATGGGAAATGGAACTGCTGGGATTAGAACTGGAGCCCATATGGAATCCTGGCGCTTTCAGGGTGAGGACTTTAGCCGCTAGGCCATTGTGCTGGGCTTAGCCCCAATGTTTTCTTACAGTTGATATGACTCTTTGCTTTTTTCTCTTTGCTCCTTGTCTCCATGACAACGATGGGCACTGGTTCTAATCCCAGTGGCCCCACTTCCCATCCAGCTCCCTGCCTGTGGCCTGGGAAAGCAGTCAAGGACAGCCCAAAGCCTTGGGACCCTGCACCCACATGGGAGATCCTGAAGAGGCTCCTGGCTCCTGGCTTTGGGTAGGCGCAGCTCCAGCTGTCAAGACCACTTGGGGAGTGAATCATCGGACAGAAAATCTTCTTCTCTGTCTCTCCTCCTCTCTATGTATCTGACTTTCCAATTAAAAATAATATAAATCTTTTAATTTTTTTTTTAAGTCAGAGTTACAGAGAGAGAGAGAGAGATCTTCCACCTGCTGGTTTGCTGTTTAAATAGCCACAACAGTCAGGTCTGAGCCAGGCCAAAGCCAGGAGGCAGGAACTTCTTTCTGTACTCCCATTGTGGATGCAGGGGCCCAAGCACTTGGGACATCTTCTACTACTTTCCCAGGTGTATTAGCAGGGAATTGAGTTGGAAGTGGAGCAGCCAGGTCTGGAGCTGGAGCCCATACGGAATACTGATATCACAGGCAGTGGCTTTCCCCACTATACCATAGCACTGACCTGATATCATTTATTTTCTGAAACAAAATGCAACTGACTCACAGAAGCATCAAACAGAAGTGCACAATAACCATTCACATTGATTGCTGAGTTTATAATGTGTTTTTAAATTTACTTCCTTTCATTTTATATGAAAGGCAGAGAGAGAGAGAGAGAGAGAGAGAGAGAGAGAGAGAGATTTATCTGCTGGTTTACTTCTACCTGCAACAACTGCATCTAGACCCAGTTTATCCAGGAGCCAAGAACTCAATCCCGGCTTGCCACTAGGGTGAGAGGGACCCAAGCATCCGAGCCATCACCTGATGCCTCTCAGGGTATTCATTAGCAGGAAGCTGGAATCAGAAGCAGAGCCAGATCTCAAATCCAAGTACTTGATATATGATACAGGAGTCCCAAGTAGCAGCTTAACTTCTGTGCCAAACACTAACCCCTTGTTGTCCATGTAACATAGATTATGTGGGAATCATAGAATCCTTTGTTTAGGGAAACCAATGGCCTTGTGACATGCACTATATCAGTCAGCGCAGGTTGCCTCCATTCAACCAAATTCAAGAAACAATTATTGAAAAACTTCTATATACAGAGTCTTCAGAAAGTTCATGGAAGGACCAAGTGCAATAGCCTAGTGGCCAAAGTCCTTGCCTTGCATCTGCTGCATTTCATTTGGAAGCTAGTTTGTGTCCCAGCTGCTCTACTTCCTTCCAGCTCCCTGCTTGTGGCCTGGAAAAGCAATAGAGGATGGCCCAAAGCCTTGGGACCCTGTACCCCTGTAGGATATCCAGAAGAAGTTCCTGGCTCCTGGATTCTGATTGTCTCAGCTCTGGCCTTTGTGACCACTTGGGGAGTTAGTCAGCTGATAGAAAATCTTTCTGTATTGCTTCCTCTCTGTTAAATCTGCCTTTCCAAATAAAAATAAATAAACTTTTTTAAAAGAAGTTCTCAGAAAACACTTATGATGAAAAACCTGTGTGGATTTCAATTTTTTTCACCAGATAAACTTTCTTCTAATTATTTTTTTCCACAAGCTTAAAAAAAAAAAAACCTTCATAAGTACCACGTTAAGCATCATGGCTTCACAAAGGTGAAGCAAACAGTTTCTAGCCATGAAATAGTTTCGGATCCAGTAGAAAGGTTAAGAACAAGTGCTCAAATATCTAATAATGACACAAGGTAAAGAAAGATGTCGAAGGAAATACAAAAGCCACACAGATCATGGAGAGAAGGTAGCGTGCTCAGGCAAGAGGAGTGCTCAGGGCAGCAGTGGCAGAGCAGGCAGATTGTGCAGTGCGCTAGGCAGCATGCCAGAGCACTGTCCTCACCAGCCTGCTCTTCATTCCTCTCTAGCTGTCCGCAACCCATTCTGAAAGCCAGGGGAACTACCCCACCACACCTGTTCTGATTCTCATTTCTGCATTTCTTCTGTTCTTGGCCTCACACATAGATTCTCCTTTTTTGTCCAGCCCTTTGAGATACGCCCTCCTTCCTGGGACCTGGGACTATGTCATGGAACATGGCAAGGCAAAGTGATGGTTGCAGGTGGAATTAGAGCTGCTTACCCTCAGATCTTGAGATGGGGAGGCTATCCTGGACTGTCTGAATAGGACTGACATAATAACCATGGTCCTTCAATGTGAAAGAGAGAAACCTAAGAGTCAGGTCAGAAGGAAGAGCTTGCCATTGGGGATGGAAGGGAGCCATGCGGCAAAAAGTGTTGGCAGCCTCTAGAAATCAGAAAGGCAAGGAAACATTCTCTCCTAGGCCTTCCAAAGGAGTATGGTGTTGGACAACTGTGTTTAGCCTAGTGGGACCCATATCAGACTACTGATCTCTGGAACTTGTAAGATAGTACATTTTTGTTATCTGAAGCCACTAAGCTATGTTGGGGCAGCAATAGAACTAATACAAAAGGTTAATATTAATAATGAGGATAAAGAGCAGGTTTTGAGGTAACTCACAGCTTTGTTCCTGTTGAGCTGAAGATATGGTGGTTATTTGGAAAATGACCAGCTAGCCACATTTTGGGGGTTTGAGTCTCAGAATACAGTCTATGATTGGGGACATTAGACTCATTTCCTTGAGGAGAAACTTGATACCAAGATTTGGGTGAGACATCTTAAGGAGAAATCTTAGAGCAATATTCCCAATAGGAAAAAACAACAGTCTGTGAAGGCAGGCCATAATGCAACTTACATTGACCAGCAACCACATTCAAAATATAAACAAGAAATAAATGAAATTAAGTTTTGACAATGTATTTTATTGGATTCAATACACCTGAACTATTTTATGTGTAATTGATACAAAATTATTACTGAGATACATTACAGTTTGTGTCTGGTACAAAGTTTTATCATCTACAATGCACAATCTCAATTCATCTCATTTATAATTAATTTCAAGGGCACGGTAACTACCATGTGGCTTATGGCTGAGTTGTGCAGTGCAGTTTACAGAAAGAACAGACACAAATGATGAATCTAGAGAGACACCTGCATTTGGGAGATGGGGGATGAACAGAAGACTAGAATAGAGGGAGGCAGAAGGATAGTCACCACACAGCAACATCTTAAGCCCCAAGGAATTTTACTTAGAGAAATGCAGAGGAAAAAACATTAAATGTCTTAAGTTTTTCAGTGCTCTGGATCACTTAACTCTTATATTTGAGGGGATTCCTCCTGTCTATAAGTGGTCCTACCCTACAGTGTCATTTTCATTTGCTGTGATATTAAGAGTCTCGTGTATCCATCTAAACAGAAACGTAAGGATTCCAACATAGCTGACTAGGGAAAACAGGATGACTAAGGAAAAGAAGCAAGCAGCAGTGAGGTGTCCTGAGGTTGCTGGAGGATGTGGTGATTTACAACAGGTGCCTGGTGAGCGTGAGATGGGGATCGTGTTACCATGACAACTGATTATTTCATTGGTTCAATGGCCGGTTGCCATGGTGACAAAATCTTTGTGTCAATGTGGCATGGTTCCCAAGAGAGAGGATGCTTGTGCTAAGGACCTTTTACTCATTGGTAAATCTTTTATATTTGCAATAATTTCTACATTGCTTGATGAAGCTTCCCCCAGGAGCTTCCATCAATCCTGATGTCCCTGCTTATCTGTAATAGTCACTACTTGCAAAATGCACGTGTTTTCTTTGTTCACGTTCTATACGGCATTTTTTTTATCTGATATTCTTCAATTGTTTGATAACCCTTTCTCCTAAGCAAATGTAATCTTCTGGGAGGCAGGGGTCATTCTTAAAATTTATTTGCGTTTGGAAGGAGTCGGAGTTAGTGTGGGAGGGAGAAAGCATCCCCTTGGAGGCTGGTGTAATGGCTCAATTGACTAATCCTCTTCTGCAAGCACTGGCATCCCATACAGACACCGGTTTGTGTCCCGGCAGCTCCACTTCGCATCCTGCTCCCTGTTTGTGACCTGGGAAAGCAGTCAAGGACGGTCCAAAGATTTGGGACCCTGCACCCATGTAGGAGACCTGGAGGAATTTCCGGGTTCCTGGCTCCGGGTCAACTCAGCACCAGCAGTGTGGTCACTTGGGGAGTGAATCCATCAATGAAAGATCTTCCTCTCTGTTTCTCCTATTCTCTATATATCTGACTTTCCAATAAAAATAAAATAAATATTTAAAAAATAAAAAATAAAAAGTGTATAGCATGATTGGAAATTTCAATACTGACAGGATAGATTGTATATTACAATATCAGTGACTTCAGAAAGTCCCACTCAATTTTAGGTAAGATAACGGTGTGACTATGCTTTGCTAAAATAAAAGTTCCTATCTTTTAAAGACAACTCTTGAAAATATACGTCTAGGGCCCAGCACGATGGCCTAGTGGCTAAAGTCCTTGCCTTGAATGTGCCGGGAACCCATATGGATTCCGGTTCCAATCCAGGCGGCACCACTTCCCATCCAGCTCCCTGCCTGTGACCTGGGAACGCAGATGAGGATGACCCAAAGCCTTGAGACCCTGCACCCGCGTGGGAGACCTGGAGGTGGTTCCTGGCTCCTGGCTTCCGATCGGCAAGTACCAGCCATTGCGGTCACTTGGGGAGTGAATCAACGGACGGAAGATCTTCTTCTCTGTCTCTCCTCCTCTATGTATATCTGACTTTCCAATAAAAATAAATAAATCTAAAAAATATATACCTATAGGTCTGTTGCTGTAGTTTGGTGCCTGGAATTAGTTTGAGAATAACATGGGATGCACCATGTGAAGGTGAGGGACTAGATGAAACAAAATGGCTTATTATTTGGTGATCGCTGAAGCTGAATCATGGGTATGTGAGAGTTCACAATATTACTTGTCATGGCAGCTTTTCATAATGAAAAATAAGAAAACGATCAAGGTTTTCTATTTTTAAAAGATCAAATGTATCTTGTCAAGATGATATGTATAATAAAGACTAGGACACAGGGAAGCATGGTATTTTTCAGCATGGTGTTTGACCAATACATTATGATAGTTTAACTCAATTAATATATATTTCTGCTAACTAGTCCTCCATGGTGCAATATGTACATTGCTCAGATGATATTTTGTGAAAAAAATTTTCTTCATGAGACAGAGAGAGGAGGAAAGAGGTGTGTGTGTGTGTGTGTGTGTGTGTGTGTGAGAGAGAGAGAGAGAGAGAGAGAGAGAGAGAGAGAGAAGATGAGAATGTCACATCTTCACATCTGCTGCTTCATGTCCTAATTTTCTATAATGAGCCAAAGCCCAAACCAGAAACTATCCAGGTCTTCCAAGTGAATGACAGGAACTCAGCTGCTTCAGTTATCTCTGCTGCCTCCCAGAGGCTACACTGGCAGGAACCTGCACCTGGGAGCCAGGTCCAGGACTTGAACCTAGAGACTCTGATGTGAGATGTTAACTTATGGCGTAAATGCTAGGCCAAACAGCAACCCAACATATATTTTTTTAAATTTCGAATTATATTTAATATCATTCATGAAGGTTAATTCCTTGAAAAACGGACTCTTACCATAAATTTTGTGGACAAGAAGAGTTTTGAGGAGAAATGGATGCTTTTGCAATCACCACTGAAATAAAATAAAATAAATTAAAATAAATGGGAATGGGCAGAGGAAGCTATTGAACTGTGATTTGGTTGTCATGCAGATCTCTCGTGATTCCACACCCCCACCATCTCTTAGGGAGCTCCGGAGATGGAAAAAGCCTTCAAATATGTCTGGCCTAGAGGAACGGACCAGGCCTCTGTAATTGGAAGTACCCTCCTGCCTACCTTGCCTCAAGAACCTTGAAGTCATTTTTCAAAGCATAGCTCACATGTTTCTGCATCTGCAAATTCTTCCTTAAAACACTTGACCCAGTCAGATCAAATTCTTCCCTCCCCTTATTTAATTCATGAACCATACATGGGAATTGGAAGAAGTAACAATTACAGTACATTTAACCTTCTCTGCCCTGCGGTGTGTTTTTACTAAGTACATGGTTTCAATCAAGGAACAACACACCTATGTATCAGGAGTTACAGTTATCCCCATTTACAGATGAGGAAACTCAGCCTCAAAGTAAGCAAATAAGCTGTCCAAATGAACTCTTTGAGCTATAGTGAAGCAGGGCTGGGATTTAACCCTACACAAGCAGCCTTTACTTGAATTCACTATTATGCCATACTGCCCCCTAGCGACAGCTTTTATCTCTGTACTTCCAGCATATAATTTCGAGTTAGCATTTAATAAATGCTTACTGAATAGATGCATAGTTATGCCACTAGTTTTTCAAGCAAATTTCATTTTAGAAAAACATAAAATACAGATGCAACTTATAGACACAAGGGTAACATGTTTCATGGTAGCAAGGAAAATTCCATCAAAAGAAAAAAAAATGTTGTCATACTTACCATGGCAGGAAAAATACATTGGGTGGGAAAAGTAGGCATAGTAGACCCCTAACCACTAGCTGGGGAAAAGGAAGATACTGTGCCGAAGCTTTGTGTGTGTGCGCGCGCACACCGTGTGGTGTCTCTTGCTTTGAAAATCACGGCAAAAAGAAACATACCACATTCATTCTCCCATGCTGAATAGAGGGAGCAAGACACAGGTAAATCAAGAATTCAGATGAACAAAAACAATTGCATGAGTCAGGAAACATTCAAAATCGCTGTCAAAAAGCAGAAATCAGAACTTTTAAAGAAAGGTGAAAATCAAGGAAACGAAAATGTTTCCACTTAAATTTCGGAATGAGAAAATTTTTTATTTATCTTATTTGAGACATAGAGAAAGACAAGAGACAGAGAAACAGAGATCTTTCTCTTGCCAGGATAGGCCATGAATGCCCAAATATCAGCCAGAGCTGGGCCGGAACTGAAGCCAAGAGCCAGGAACTCCATTTAGGTTTTCCTTGTGGGTGGCAGGGACTCGGGCCATCACCTGCTACCTCCCCCAGTGCACATTAGTAGGAAGCCAGAATCAGGTAGAGTCATGAACTCAAACCCAGGCGTTCTGATGTGGAATGTTGATGTCTTATCTGCTATGCTAAACACTTATCCCAGAAAAACACATGGAGACAATTGATAAGGGGTATTTGCAAAAGGAAGCCCAAGAATTGGGGTTTCTCCTTACATTGCCATTTACCTGTAGTGTGGCCTCACTTTCATTTGCCTATAAAATGAGAATGATAATCTTTTAATAAAGATCCAACTTTTAAGATCTTTATTAAAACAGGATATTACTTTCTTTCCCCATTCCATTGCAGAAGCCATTGTCATCCCTTGCACTTCTACAGACATCAGCATTTCCCAGTCATATTTCATCAATCTCTCATGTACTTTTTTTTTCTGGGATATTTAAAAGAAAAACCAAGTATCCAGCGTTGTTGCAAAGGTGAATAAACTTACAGTCTCCAAAAACTGGCATCCCATAGGGGCAGCAGTTCAAAGCCTGACTGCTCCATTTCCAATACAGCTCCCTGCTGATGCACCTGAGAAAGTAGCACACCAAGGCTCAGGTGCTTAGGTCCCTGCAGCCACGTGGGAGACTCGGAAAAGCTCCTGACTCCTGCCTTTGGCTTGGCATGCCCCAGGTCTTGGCCTTTCGGGGGAGTGAACTAGCTGATGGAAGCGTGCTCTCTCTCTCTCTTCCTCTCTCTGTGTAACTTTGCCTTTCAAATAAACACACAATGAAACATTTTAAACAAGTAAATCTAACATATGATGTTGGTTCATTTTAAATAGTTTATTAGCAAGGATTTCTGCTACTTTTTACAAAAAGAAATCCCAATGCCATCTCCTAACCAAAAAGTAAGAATTGTTTTTGCATGGATTATTTGGTTTGACTATTATGGTTATCTTTTTAAAAAATATATTTATTTTTATTGAAAAGGCAGATCTACAGAGGGAGAAGGAGATACACAGAGAAAGATCTTCCTTCTGCTGGTTCCCTCTCCAAGTGGCTGCAATGGCCAGAGCTGGGCCGATGTGAAGCCAGGAGTCAGGAGCTTCTTCCAGGTCTCCTACATGGATGCATGGTTCCAAGGCTTTGGGCTGTCCTCAACTGCTTTCCCAGGTTACCAGCAGGGAGCTGGATGGGAAGTGGAGCAGCTGGACACAAACTGATATTAATATAGAATCCCAGCGCGTGTAAGGTGAGGATTAAGCCACTGAGCCATTGTGCTGGGACCTTATGGTTATTCTTAATTTCTCTGTTTTGCTTTAGCTTTTTAACTATGCCAATTATGCTCAACATTTGTACTTCAAAATTAAATGAATGTTACAGCTGTAGCTTAACTTTACCAGTGAGCAGTAGTGTTTTAAGAGGTTGAGGCTCTTGCTGGTTTTGAAAGCCTGACACATATATGCTGGCAGCCCTAATTATTTCCCAGGACTCTGTTGAGTACTTGCTTCAGAATATTCCATGGTAGGGTTTTCATTGCCTGCCCTGTACTGTTTGGAGATGTCTGGAAAATGTTAAGCCCTAGGGCCCAGAACTTACATTTGTTTGAATTTAATCTTGGCCTCCATATTCTCTTAATCTGGCTCCATTAAATAGAAAGAACTAGGCAGAAGAAAGAATCACAGAATTGGAAGATATTTCTTGACACAACAGGGAAACAATCAAAAAGCTGAAAGCGGAGCTGGGTAAAGCTAAAAAAAAATATTCAAGAATTAAGAGACACTATTAAAAGGCCAAATATGAAAGTTATAGGAGTTCCAGAAGGCACAGAAAGAGTCTGGGTTTACAAATGTACTCAATAAAATAATAAGGGAAAACTTCCCTAATAGGGAGAAAGAAATTGGGAAACAACATAGGAGGGGCACCGAACTCTCATTAGGATTGACCAAAAGCGATCTTCACCACGACACATGATAATCAAGCTCTCTTCAGTCAAACATAAGGAAAAGATCCTTAAATGTGCACGTGAAAAAAATTCAATTGACATATAAAGGAATGCCAATTAAATTCACAGGAAACCTTTCAGAGGAAACTGTACAGGCCAGTAGTGAATGGAGCGACGTATTCTAGATTCTAAAAGGAAACAATTGTCTGCCCAGAATAACATACCCAGCAAAGCTTTCCTTTGTCTTTGAAAACGAAATAAAATTCTTCCATAATAAAGAATCTCAAAGAATATGCCTCTTCCAGACCTGCACTACAAATGATACAGATGTTCTCTTGACAGAGAAAAGGAATAGCACCTGCCAAAACCAAAGGCAAACATGAAGAACATCCCAGTAAAATAACCACCAATTAAATAAAAAAAATGAACAACCCATTGTAAAAATGACAGGACCAAAGTACTACCTATCCAAATTAATGCTGAATACAAATGGCTTAAACTCATCAATCAAGTGTTATAGATTATCAGACTGGATCAAAAAAAACCAAAACTCATCTATCTGTTGCCTTCAGGAGACACATCTCACCAGCAAAGATCAGCAGAAACTGTGTCTCATGGGTTTTGATGGGTTGTTTTTCATTTTCATTTTCATTTCTTCAAAATATTATCCCCCATGTCATATAGTAGCATCATTTTCTTCAAGAAGGTTCTTGATTTTCTTTTTCATTTCTTCAGCAACACATTAGTCATTCAGCAGTATGTTACTTAACGTCATGGCATTGCAAATTTCTGTTTTTCTTCCTGCTGTTGATTTGTTTTATGATTCACTTAAGGGGATGTATAGTAACTGTTTAATAGAGACTACCATATGCAGATGTGAGGATACAATGCAGTATGTACCTCTATTTTCAGATCAAAGATGGACTCCCAATGAAACTGTGAAATACATCTTGACAACAGGATGCTGGACACTGCCATCGTCCATGCCCACAATGTCAGAATACACGTAAATAACAGAATGATGGACTTACGACTGTGTGTGAAGTTGCACTATTGTAGTATTACAGGGCAAACTGGGGAGAGGGATTTAGGAGGGGTGTGAGGCAATCCCAGAGCCAACAGAACTGTATCGTAAAATAATAAAATATGAAAAAAAAAGTGAATGCAAGTGTCACAGCCAGACCTGCATTCACTGAGGAGGTACAATCCCATCTCAGAGGCTTAGTAAATGTGAGGAAACAACCACACAAGACTGATTCCACTTAGTTTTTGGTAGTACTTGAATACCCTCTTGCCATGGCTAGCAACGCAGGGGCTTGCAATTCTCGTATCTGGGTAACTGATCCCTTCTGCATTACAGGAGCTTGGCAGGTGGACAACCAAGGACTTAGATCAGGCAGTTTTGACTTGAAGGACAGCAAGAGGGAGTTAGACACTTGTACACTCAAATTCCTACTCTCTGACTTGAATGTAGTGAGCCTCTATTTTCTTTAAAATGTAGATAAGGCCAGGGCTCCAGCTTTGTTGTCCAGACACCAGCAACCCTTATTAGAGTGCCTGGGTTTGATGGTTAGCTCTGGTTTCTGATTCCAGCTTCTTGAGAGGGCAGACTCTGAGAGGCAGCAGGGAGAGCTCAACGAATTGAGACCTGGATTGAATCGGTCTCTCAACTTTAGTCTTGCCAGGCCAGCTGCTGTGGACACTTAGGAAGTGAACCAGCAGATAGGAGCTCTTACTCTTTCTTTTTCTCTCTCTACTTCTCAAATAAGCAAGTGAAAAGATGTAGATGACTGTGCTTTCCTTGGCAGCACATATAATAATATTGGAAAAAATGTAGATGAATACTTTCTAGTTTTGCTATGAAGATTAAAGAAAATTTAACAAAAGGTCTAGAGTATTGGTAGTCACACAAGGAATATTCAGTGTTGGCAACTCACCTACCAATGTCCTCCCTGAACTGTAAGTTCTGCTCTCATTTGAAAACAAATTTTTAAAGATTTATACTTATTGATTAATTTGACAGACAGAATTAGAGAAAGAGGAGACAGACAGAGAGATCTTCCTTCTGCTGCTTTACTCCCCAAATGGCTACTAAGGTCAGGCCAGGACAGAATTGAAGCCAGGAACCTAGAACTCCATGTCTTCCACATAGGTTTCCATTTGAGCAATCTTCCACTATTTTCCCAGGCACATTAGCAGGGAGCTGGATTTGAAAGGGAGTGTCTGGAATCACATGGAATGGATGGTATCTTCACCCACTGCACAACCATGCTGGCCCCTTCTTGATGATTCTGAAGTAGCTCATTAGGTATGAAAAATGGCAATAACTTGGCAACTGGGAAATCAATGGTTCCTTCATTCCCGTTGGCACCCAGGGTTTCAAGCTCCCTTGGACTGCACACCTTGGCTGCTTCTTCCTGCTAACTGGGTTCCTTTCCTTCTATCATTCCGAAAGCCACGGCCAGCTGACTGGCAGAGAGGAGCATCTCCTTGATTCCACTCTCTCTGCACACTCTCTGACTCACTCTTCCTAGCGCCACTCGCCTTTCATCTGCAACATTGCTTACACGTAATGTAAATACTTTGCTTAATCTACACATTTGTTACTGTTTGCTCAGCTGTCTTGGTGCCTTTGTGTCTTTCATTATGCTTTTAATTAGCTAGATTCATGTGAGAGTGAAAGTAAGCAAGGTTTGGGCCAGATAGTTACAAGGAACATGGACAGGTTGAAGATAGGTGGTGGTGGATGATACGGGTAAATTAATGCAATTTATTGCCAGACTAGGAAAAAGATAATTCAGCCTGTTACCTTCCAGTGGGGAAAATATTCTAAGCTACTCCTTTCTGCTCAGAGTGATTAAGTAGTAGTCTTTGGAAGGGATCTCATTTTTTCCTTACTGACATAATACATAGTTAACATCAAACTTCCAGAGGGCAGAGCTTAATTTAAGGATGGTTTACATGGAGTGATGTGGTTTAATGCCAGAGTTAGTTATTCCCATCAGTACAATTATCCATTTTTTAAAAAGATTTATTTATTTTTATTGGAAAGGTGGATATACAGAGAGGAGGAGAGACAGAGAGAAAGATCTTCCATCCGATGATTCACTCCCCAAGTGATTGCGATGGCTGGTACGCACTTATCCAAAGCCAGGAGCCAGGAGCTCTTCCGGGTCTCCCATACAGGTGCAGGTTCTCAAGGCTTTGGGCCATCCTCGACTGCTTTTCCAGACCACAAGCAGGGAGCTGGATGGGAAGTGGGGCCTCTGGAATTAGAACCAGCGACCATACGGGATCCCAGCACGTGCAACATGAGGACTTTAACCACTACGCTATCGCGCCGGGCCCAATTATCCATTTTTTTTTTTAAAATATTGATTTATTTGAAAGGCAGAGAGATTACAGAGAAAGACACAAAGAAGAGTGTCCCATCCACTGGTCTGTTTCTCCAAAGACTAGCCAGGCTGAAGCTGAGGACTGGAAGCTCCATCCATGTCTCCCACAAGGATGGCAGGAATCCAGGCACTTGGGCGGTCACCATTAGTCACTGGGAGTGCTTAGGAACTCAATTCTCAGGCACTCTGAGATGGGACGCACATCCCAAGCGGCAACCTACTGTGCTACCATACCTGCCTCAGCTGCCACAAAATTTAATGACTTCTTATAAGGCCATAACCTTTCTGGCCTCTACTTTTTTTGCAATCACAATGTTTGTACAAATTCTTCTCTTCTGCCCTTACACTTTCTTTCCCTACTCGTAGCTTTGCTCCTGTCTCTATAAGACAAATTAATAGTCAATCTACTAAGATATAACCTTATTCTTTTTTAAAAAGGATTTACTTATTTTTTATTGGAAAGTCAGATATACAGAAAGCAGGAGACAGGGAGGAAGACTTCAGTGTCTGATGGTTCACTCCCCAAGTGGCCACAATGGCCATAGCTGTGCTCATCTGAAGCCAGGAGCCTCTTCCAGGTCTCCCACACCGGTGCAGGGTTCCAAGACTTTGGGCCATCCTTGACTACCTTCCCAGGCCACAAGCAGGGAACTGGATGGGAAGCGGGGCTGCTGGGATTAGAACTGGCGTCCATATGGGATCCCAGCCTTTACAAGGTGAGGACTTTAGCCACTAGGCCACTGTGCTGGGCCCTTTATCCTTATTTTTAAGGGAGAAGTTTTCTTTGGTCCTGATGCCTGTACCCCTCCTTCCTGCTCCAATCCATTCTGACAGAGTTAAGCCAGACCTTCTGTTTCTGTGGTACCAGTATAAATCATTAGCAAATAGCATTGGGATTCATTTTGACATGTCTGCTTCTCTTTGTTTATTTGCTTTTTGACTCCTTGGTATTTAACACAATGACAAGGATAGAGTTGGTGCTTGTTAAATGCTTATTGGATGCTGTTTAAGATGCACAGTGACAACTCTCAAATGCTGTGTTATTAAATAGCAGTTAGTGTGCTTAGAGCTTCTCATCTTGTATATGAGGCCTTGGTGGTAATTACTGTTTCTAATCTAATACAATACAAAGTATTACATAAAATTACCTGGGGATTCTAGGTGGCTCTTTGGGGTTGGGGATGACAGGAGGATCCCTCTCCATTTTTCTTTCTTCCTTTAGTAGGTCTTGGTTCATTTTACATTCACTTCTCATTTTCCACTTTGTCCTTAGAACAAGCCCAGGTGGAGAAAAGGATCAGGCACAACCTCACATGCCCAGCGCCTGTGGTGCTGTGATGTGTTGAACTCCTTGCTGTTGAAACACTGTCAGGGCAGAATCCAGGTTTCTGTAGAGCTGTAAAAATGATTTACAATCCTGACGAATCTGAGAAATATTACAAATGACACAAAACAATAACATTTCTATCTTATTGCTTTGAGCAATCCACCCCTTCTTTCTGAAGGATCTGTCCCAGCACTGTTATCTCCAGGTCATCGGCTCTCCTGCCCTACACCTCCTCTCCCAGCCTACTCCAGCCTCCTAGACAGTGAACTATTCCCATCTGAGCCGACATGGGCGTTCTTACAGAAGAACAGCCAGCTGTCCTTGGTGTCTTTATTTTCACAAGGCTGTGCATAATCTGTTGCCAGAAAGTTGTGACTATGGTTTCCACTTTAGAGGTATGAAAACAGACTAAGAGAAACTAAATAACTTGATTTAGGCATGCAGGAAGTAAATTATTGAATATCAGATTTGAACTTGGGTTGTCCCTCTGCATCTAGCTTTAAGCTTTCCCTCCTTACAAGGTTCTGGAATCTTATGGTCATTACAGAGTTTCTAAAATGATTTTATTTTTATTTGAAAAGTAGAGTTAAGAGAGAAGGAGAGACACAGAGAGCTCTTCCATCTGCTGGCTCACTTCTCAAATGACAACAGCATCTGGAGCTGGGTCAGTTCAATGCCAAAAGCCGGGAGCTTCATCCAGGTCTCCCCTGTGGGTTTGCCTCTCAGGGTATGCCTTGACAGGAAGCCGGAATTCATAGTGGATCTGGGACTTAACTCAGGCACTGCTTTCTTTTCCTGTCTCCTAAATGCATGGCCCAGTCTGTTCTTTATCATTCTTCTGCCTACAGCTCCACTCGGATGATGGTGGACTTTGAGACCTGAAAGCCTGGGAAGGCTGCCAGCACTGGCCATGTTATCAAGGATATGCCCCATGGCCCACTAATGAATCGGGAACTTCCCACTGCCTTGGCAATGGTATTTTGGGAATTTCTACTATCTCTTATGACAGCTGGTAAGGATGGTCTCCTCTTTAGGATACTCTTCCTTATATTGCAGTGTCTAAACTATTTATTTGGCATCAGCAGTTCATCAAGTATGGAGATTGTATTTTATCTTGTAGTTTATCAAGTATGGAGACTGTATCTATTCACGGCTGCCATCTTTGTCCAAGCCATCGTCGTGTATGTGGAATGAAGCCTCTGTTTTTTTGTTGTTTTAAAGATCTCTGTCTCTAACTCTATCAGAGTTAGAGAGAGAAAGGGAGATACAGAGCAAGATTCTTTGCTTCACTCCCCAGATGGTCAGGGCTGGGTCAGGAGCCAGGGAGCTTTGTCCAGGTCTCTCACATGGGCATCAGGGGCCCAAACACATGGGTCATCCTTTGCAGCTTTCCTAGGCCATTAGCAGGGAGCTGGATAGGAGTGGAGCAGCACCACCCATATGGAAAGACAGGATTGCATATGGTGGCTTTACTCACAAAGCCACAAAGAACTTAGGCCTCTTAGTATGAACTTCTCAAATGTACAAGTCACATCCTATCATTGCTCTGCTCAGTCAAGGTGTTTACATGGTGTACCACCAGCCTCTATCTGACCTTCCATTCCTATGCCATTCACTCACCCTGCTCTACCCTTCCTGGCTTCCTCCACTTTCAACCCTTCCAGGAATGTTTTTGCCTCAAGGCTGTTCCATTGGCTGTTTCCTTCCTTGGGACAGTCACCCCCCTGAGACAATTCCCAACGATCACACTCCTTCACCTCTGATTCAAATTGTCTGTCAGCAGGGTTCAACTGAGAGCTTTGTTTAAAATCATAATTCCTCTTCCTTTTTCCCCCCTATCTTTTATCCTGGCCTATTTTCCCACATCACTTAACACCTTCTATCACACCATAAAATTACTGTTTATTATCTTTCTCCTAGTAGAATGCAAACTCCGAAGTGGAAGGGTATTTGTTTCTCCCCCTGCTCTGTTCTCACATACCCACAGAGCCTGAACGTGTCTGGCAACTTTAGCAGCGATGCGCAGTTTTTTTGATAAATGAAATCAATCAACCCTGCTAGTCTTACATGGAAAATGAATACTCTGACTTCCCAGGGCCTGGAGATGCTTGGCTAATGGCAGGTGTTCAGTGTGTCTAGAAGGCATGGGCCATCTGATCTTGTTGAGGACAAAAAAAAAAAAAAAAAAAAAAATGCTTCCAGGCCAATTCATTCAGACCTCTCCTTTTCCTCTTGCCCAACCAACCTGGTATTCACCTACCAAATATTTCAGTATTCGGACACTGTACTCTTACTGTGAGTTCTCCAGAACGTGCTTGGGGCTGTAGGCAGGGGAGTACCTGGCTGATGCAAAAGAAGCAACCACAAATAATAAGCAGCAATGTAATGAAGTGTGAAACTACAGGACATATTATCACCGCTGTTTAGAGAAAGAACGAGTGCAGACCATATCGCAGTCAATTCCAAAGTCCACCAGTCATCGGAACTTCCCTTCTAAACGCTCCACCTGTTGATAGCAGGCTCATAACCTGCGCAGCCAGCCTGGGACTTAGAAGGTCCTTCTAGAGCTACGACTCCTGTTTTGAGGAGCAAAGCCAGAGTAGGCTGGGTCATGACGGGTCTAGAACCCGAGCCTTGTCAAGTTCAGAAAGGGTGTCGAGAAGTCCCCGGACGCCTTGCTTGAGGACTGTAGAATCCTCTTGGTGCCTAGTCGGAAAGGGGTTCGGTGTCCTGGAGAGGCCCTAAGGTGAGGTGGTAGAGGTTGGCGGGACATAGGGAGGTCAAGAGGCGCCACTCTCCGGGGGCACGGGACCCCTGAAATCTGTACCCGGGGGTCTTCCAGGGCGGCGGGGCTGCCTCCGCTGCCCTCCCTCCAAAACGTGACTGAGCGAGGCGGAGAGTCCCTAATTTGTTCGGAACTGGGGCCGCTAGCTCACCCTGACTGCGCGGCACCCCGGCACTACTTGTCCCAGCGGAGGAATTCCGCGGACGTCGCCGCGTAAGAGCCGTGACGCCGCCGACGCCGGGCCGGTGGCGCAGCGACGTCGCGGGAGGCGGCGGCGGCGGGGACGGGGGCGGGAGCGGGCCGGGAAGTAGTTCCGGGTGCGCGGCCCCGGATGTTGGCTGCTCCCGCTGCTGCCGCCGCTCTCGGCGCTGCTCGGGGCCTCGGCCACTCGCACCAGGCGCCGTTGGGTCCTTTCCCAGGCGAGGGCGGAGACAGACGTAGCGGCCGGGGGCTCGGCCGGGCCGTCCCGGCCTGCGCAGCCTGAGGTGAGAGGAGAGCCCGCCGCGCAGGGGCAGCGGGACGAGGAGGCGGGGCTGGGGCATCTCCCGGGACGGGAGGCACCGGGGCTGCCCTCGGCGAGACGTCCTCTCCTCCCTTGTCGCTAGGGAGGTGGACGGCTGGCGGCGCCTGGGCCTCGGGCGGGCGGCGAGGATGGCTCCGTCCCTCCCTCCCCCGCGGCGCCTCTCTCCAGCTGCCGCTGCCCCTCACTCAGCCCCGTGCCTCTGCCCCTCCCCCAGATGGGGCCTGGAGGGTGGTGGTGGTGGTGGGGAGACCCGGACGTGGCTCCCCGGGGAGGGCCGGGGCGCTGGGTGTCCTCCCCAGCACCCCCTGGCCTGGGCGGCCAGCCGTCGTCGATCCAGTGGCCCGAGGGGGTCTTCTTGCCTTGAATGTCGGGGGACAAGGGGCGCCGATCGGCCGGGAAGGCGGGGCAGCACCTCGCGCCTTGGCAGTGCCCTGCGGGGCGGAGGAGAAGGAGGCCCGTGCGAGGGGCCCGCGTTCCTGGCCATCCTGTCGCGCTGTCCTTTGCCGGCCTGAGGGCAAAGGCAGCCGTTCCGTGCGGACGTGTTGCTGTCCTGTGTGTGTGTGTGTGTGTCTGTGTGTGCGTGTTGCATCCTGCCCACGTGGTAGGGTATCCCCCCTCCTCCTCCATTTTTGCAGCTGTGCGAGGAGGGAGGCTCGCGGGAGGGTTTTTTCCTCTGCCATTTCCTCCCGGTGGTGTGGAAGGTGTTGGGGGATCAGTTGGCTGTGCTGCACTCCGGGTCAGATGGACGAATTGCGAGTGGCACTGTGGAAACTGAGCCCAGCAGGGGACAGACCTGGGCTGGGTGACGTTGACATATCACTTCTTCCCTCCCGTTAACCCCATGGTTGTGCTCTGTGCTAGCCACCCAGGTGCTGTGGCTGGCGCTGTGGCAGTGCAGTGTGCTGGCTGTGCGGTTCCTACTTGCATTCCAACTCCCTTGGACCAGAGCCAGGGAGTTGCAAATTGGGGATGCCTTTTTTTAAATTATCTTGACATCGACTTATATTTGTTTTTTTCCCAGTGAAAACGCTTATCTGCCATAGCAGTTCACATAGTTCCCTGCTTGCAAAGCAGTAGCAGATAGGTTTATCCAGTTATGTGTCTCGTGGGTACTTCACTTTCCCTCTTTCTGTGGAGGGCCAATGCACGTTTTTTTTTTTCTTTTCTTTTTTTTTAATAGGAAACGTATTTTGGGCAATTTTTTTTTTAATGTATCTTCCAGGTTAGGGTTTCCAGGCTCTTTCTGTCTTCCTGAGTTTGGTTCTTCAGAAACCACGGATTACTCCCTCCAATAGCGGATTACTCCTTCAATAGCAGCAAAAACAGCTTTTTTTTTTTTTTTTAATTCTTTCTAGATTTTAGGAGATGTTTTTGGAAAAACAGCAGCTTCTTTCCATTTTTCTGTTAGGTTGTATGTAGATGTAATTGAATTTCCTGGTTTCTTAGGTAAATCTGTGGATTCCCCCGCCCCTGCCAGTTTTGTGTCATCCATAATTGTGAATCTCATTCTTTTGTGCTAATGAAGACACTGGGGAATTTTTCATGGCTTCATTAGATATTTGTTTTATTCACTTGGGTGAAATAAACAGTACCTAAATGTTTTGAATTCATTTTTAAGATACCAGATTGACCAGCATTCTCATTTTGTTTGTTTTACATTCTTTCTCTTTCATTGTAGTTTTAGTGTTTTCTTCCTTTTATCTGCTGTACTGATTAGTATATTCTTTTTCTATGTACAATAAATATTTAAATGTAGTTTTTTTTATCTTTTATGCTGTGGGTGGGGCAGTGGAAAATAGAGAGTGTTCTAATACATTGAGGCTTTTTTTTTTTAATAAGTCAGCATTTGTATACTTCTGCAAAGTGCTGTGCTGCCTATGTGTGAAGTTGTTTGTGTGAAGAGACACGAGGAATAAAGTAGGGGTCTCAGAAAATTCCTATTTCTGTTGAAAGAGAAGTTGTCTAAGTTGTCTGTTCTTTCAGAGAAACAACATGCATATCATTCATAATTACCAGATAACCTGACACTTCTGGTTGAGATACGATGCTACCATGGTCAGAGATTTGAGAAAACAGGAATTTCCAAAGAGGAAGAGGTGTTCCAGGAGAGTGAATGGGCATGTGCAGAGGCAGGGAAGTGGCAGCTTAGAGCTGACTTCAGGCAGCTTGCCTGTGTTGGTGAGGAATCATAGATGCGTTTAGGATTGTTGGTGGAGGGTTTTGGGGAATGGAGGATCTGGTTTGGTAGAGTAGCACAGTGGGTTCCTAAAGAGTGAATGAGGCTTACTGTTCCTGAGGAAGGGTTTCTTGTACGCTGAGCATGTTGGGAGGGCAGACATACTGGAGCATGCTTGGAGAGTCTCTTGGGGTAGGGTGATGGAATCTGACTTAACAGTGGTTGTGGAAATGAACAGCTAACATTTATTGAGGACTTACTGTATGCAAGGCATTTTTCTAAGGTCTGCATTTATTTAACTCGCTGAGTTTTTGTAGCAGAGTAATTATGAAGGGATTTTGGGGAAGTTACTTAGCATTATGCATGCATTAAGTTATATATAGCAAATAGTAAGAAGGATGAACTGTAGAGTTTGCTAACAGGTGCGTAGTGGTAAAACACATGTGAGTTAATGTATTTTGCTAGAGAAGTTTTATAATATGGAAAGAGTTTTGAAGTTTGGGACTTTGGGTCAGTTAGTAAGCATTGTGAGAAGAATCAGAAAATACATTAGTGCCCAGAAGCCAAGCACACAAAGATTTTTCTACTGGGTGAGGTTGTTGACAATATCAGATGGCATTTTCAAGCTCAGAGCATAGTGATCATGGCACAAAGACTGTTGAATTGGACCCGAAAGGAGTAATTTATAATCTTAGAATTTTGGAAAGGAGAAGAACAAATGCTAGATTTATTTTTCGCAGCATTTGTAGTGATATGAGCTGATGTGGTGATTGGTATTTTATCCTAATGCAGTTTTTCCATTCGCATTCTTGTTCACATGGCAGAGCTACTCAAATATCAGAAACTCAGTATTTTAAAAAAAGACATTCTAAAGCTAGTGGGCTGATACTTTTAACAGTTCTCTTCTGAAGCTTTTCTGCTGTTAAACATTTTGAGATAAATTGCATACTGTGCAATTTACTGATTTAAAGTGTACGATTCAGTGGCTTTAGTGTATTCATAGATTTGCATAACCATTAGTACAATAATTTGCTAGAACATCATTTCAGAAAGAAATCGTATATGCATTAGTAGCTGTTCCCCGATCCCCTTCTCCCTAGTCCTAGGCAGTACTCCAATGCTTGTTATTTCTACAGATGTGCCTACTCTGGACATTTTATATTGGTGAAATCATACTGGTCTTTTATAGATCTGGCTTCTTTCGTTATCTCCTATTTCAAGGATTGTCTGTTGTAGAGGGTTGCAAGATTTTGTTCCTTTCTGTTGCCAAGTAATATTCCACTGTACATACTACATTTTAAAATTCATTTATCATTTGATAGACATTTGCATTTCTTATTTTTTTGAAAGATTTATTTATTTTTATTACAAAGTCAGAAATACAGAGAGAGGAGGAGAGACAGAGAGGAAGATTTTCCGTCCGATGATTCACTCCCCAAGTGAGCCGCAGCGGGCCGGTGCGCGCTGATCTGATGCCAGGAACCTGGAACCTCTTCCGGGTCTCCCATGCGGGTGCAGAGTCCCAATGCATTGGGCCATCCTCGACTGCTTTCCCAGGCCACAAGCAGGGAGCTGGATGGGAAGTGGAGCTGCCGGGATTAGAACCAGCGCCCATATGGGATCCTGGGGTGTTCAAGGCAAGGACTTTAGCCGCTAGGCCACACCGCCGGGCCCTCATTTCTTATTTTGTAGACCCTTCCCCATCTTCATCAAATCCTCCCCCTGCCAACCCTTCTCTGGCTTTTCTTTTAGGTTATAACCTCTGCCATGCATTTTGCTAGGCATGGGGTATAAAGATGAGTAAGCATGGCCCTTGACCATTGTATGGCACTTTAATGGCTTATGTATATTTTCTCTTACATTATCTCATTTGATCTCACAGCAAACCGTATGAAGAAGACAAAAACTTTAAGTTGCACACTTTGAAGTTCAGGTTAGGTGACTTGTTGATTGCACAGTTAACTTGGAGCAAATAGATTTGCTATTTCTCCTATTGTGTGTTTTTCTAGTTTAGAAGGATCTGCATATAGATTCCTTGGCATCTTAGAGTAATTGAGAAACCCACTTTCCTGGGAAATCATTAAATTTAATCAAATTTGAGAGGCAAAGAGAGAGACAGACTAAGTACAAAATGAGAGTGAGTGCTTATCCACTGTTTCCAGTGGGCATATACGTGTGTTGGCCTGGACTGGAGCTGGGTTTGGGGAATATCAGCTACGTGCCCTACCTGGCAGCAGAGATCTCCCAAGCCATCCAGCCACCTTTTGGGTGTCAGAAGTCAGTGCTGGTGTCAGACATCGAATCCAGATGTGTGCTGACCACCATGTGCTAACCACCAGACTGATATCCCACCTCCAGATCACTGATTTTTAATCCTCAGGATTTTAAAGTGTTGTTTGTATGCCCTGTGTTCTAGACAAGTCATTTTGTATTTTTACATTTTCTTTTGGAATTTCAGTGAGTATCAATGTGATGGTCACAGTGATACTGATAGTAATGATAGCTTTTTTGAGGACTTCAGGCCCAAAGGTATTCTGAGTATAGTTATTGCTTATATAATTCTAAGAGGTAGATTTTATTATTAACAAAGTTGTGCAGGTGAAGGAATGGGCACTGTGTGGTTAGCTCGCTTGCCTAAGGGTGGGCAGCTAGCAATGGAAGGACCCAGGGTTTGAACCCTGCAGTCTATTTTCAGAACTCAGGAGCTCTTAGAGACTGCACTGTTCTGTTTTCTGTGCTTTGAGTTAATACAGGGTAATACTTCAAGTAGGGACATGACTCGAATTTGAAGACTGGACTTGAATATAGTTGGGGAAACAGTTAAGCAACAAAGTTAAACTTGACATTGCATTCACATTTAAATATAGTCTCCTCCCATAGAATACAAAGATACATGTTGTTTAAACATTCAGGTAGATTTTATTTTTTGTTTGTTTGTTCCTGCTAACAGCCTCTCAACTCAGAAATTACATTATTTTCACTACTGCTCACTGCTGGCTTTGTTAGTCACTTAACTTTCCACATTGCCACCATTCAGAAACCTTGGCTTGACTTAGTTAAAGCTCACTTTGACCTCTGTCTTTAGCCTTCCTCCAACTGTGAATTTTTGTTTTCCACTTTGAACAGTTAGCCTTTCAGTCTTAGAGGGAAGTACTGTTTTTACCTTCTCCGCTCTAGAACTTAGAAAACACCACAGTGTCATTTTTAACAACTGTCAAAAATTTTGACCATTTTAATTGGTGTAACTTGATTTCAGTGCACAACTAAGAACCAAAGCACAGTGTTTTGGTTAAAGAGATTGACTTATATTGAAATTGGAGAAGGCATCTGTTGTACAGGGTTTTTTGATTTAATAGGATTTGTTATAACCAGATCAGCAAAGCATTATTACTGTAGGCCATCTGTTGAGATATGGAAATAGCTTTGTTATATGGAACCAGATGTTATATTTGTAACAATGGCATTCTACGTATTTAAGTAACCGTTTGTGGTTAGGTACCTTTGGCCGCTATTCTGTTTGACATACATACGAGCTGATAACCTGGGAATGTGATGTTTTTGAAAGTGGCTACTGTTCTGTATTATGAGTACAGAATAAATGAGAACTAAACACAAGTGAGACTCATGTGTCAAACTTGAGATTTTTAACAATGAAATGTAGGATAAATATGAATATGTGATATAGAAAAATTAGTATCCTATTTTATAAGAACTCTTACTTTGGGTCCAGCATTGTGATGTTGCAGGTAAAGCTGTCTGTGACACCAGCATTCCACCTGTATGGGTGCTTATTCTTGTTTCTGGGTGCTCCGCGTCCCATCCAACTCCTTGCTAATGACCTGAGGAAAGCAGCAGACTACCGAAGTACTTGGGCCCCTGCCACCCCTATGGAAGATCAGGGTGAAGCTTCTGGCTTCTCACTGTCCAAGCCCTAGTTGTTATGACCATCTGGGTTGTGAACCATTGATTGAAGATATGTCTTTTTTCTCTGTCTCTTCCTCAGTCTATGTAAATTTACTTCTCAATAAATGGATAATTTTTAAAATAGTTTTAAGAAAAATGTATTAACTTTTTATTAAATAATTATTATTTATTGGAAACTCAGAATTACCGTGAGAGAGGGTGAAACAGAAATTTTCCATCTGCTGGTTCACTCGCAGATGGTCACAGTGACTGGGCCAGGGCCAGGCCAGAGCCAGGTACTAGGAGCTTCTTCTGGATTTCCCAGGTGGATGGCAGGATCCTAAGCACTTAAACCGTCCTGTGCTGCCTTCCCAGGTTAGTAACAGGGAGCTGGCTCAGAAGTGGAGCAGCTGGGACACAGATTGGTTTCTGTACGAGATGTCGACATTGCAGATTGTGACTTTATTTGCTACTCAACACTGGTCCCAATAGGTCTAGTTTTCAATGACTAAGCCAGTTTGGTTACTCTAGAAATTTTACCACAGGGCCTGGCATGATGGCCTAGCAGGTAAATCCTCGCCTTGCATTTGCCAGGTTCCCAAATATGGTCACCAGTTGGTGTCCCAGCTGCTTTGCTTCTCATCCAGCTCCTTGCTTGTGGTCTGGGAAGGCAATAGAGGATGGCCCAAAGCTTTGGGACTTGCATAGGTCAGAACCTCAGAAGAGTTTCTTGACTCCTGGCGTCAGATGAGCTTGGCTCTGGTTGCAGCCACTTGGAGAGTGGACCAGTGGATGAAAAATCTTTCTGTATCTCTATCTCTGTAAATCTGCCTTTCAACAAAAAAAATTAAATAAATCTGGGACTGGCATGGTAGCCTAGTGGCTAAAGTCCTCCCTCGCCTTGCATGTGCCGGGATCTCATATGGGCAACAGTTCGTGCCCTGGTGGCCCCACTTGTCATCCAGCTCCCTGCTTTGTGGCCTGGGAAAGTAGTTGAGGACGGCCCAAGGCCTAGGGACCCTGCACCCACATGGGAGACCCGGAAGAAGCTCCTGGCTTCCAGCTCAGCTCCGGTCATTGCAGCCACTTGGGGAGTGAACTAGCAGACTGAAGATCTTTCTGTCTCTCCTTTTCTCTGTATAGCTGCCTTTCCAAATTAAAAAAAAAAAAAAAAAAAAAAAAAAAAAACTTTTAAAGAAATCTTAATTGTTTTTTTACCATAAACCTAAAGTATTTTCATTTGGTGTACTCAGACTAACATTAACACTGCATTGTCTGATTCATTTTCCATCATCATCGAGTAAAGTCTGTATTATTAAGGACTCAGATTTGTGAAGTATAGTGAGGCGAACTGTTAGAATATGGTCTTGGAGAACTCTCTTCTGAGTTGAATGCTAACAATTTGAGGACCAAGGTTGGAATTTTCAGTCTCCAGAACTCAGTAGTAGTTACTTTCCATTATTTAAATATATAGGAGATGGTTGTGGATTCCTGTGAAGAAAGGCCATCTGTTCCGGGGAGACTTTGTGTCTGAAGGAATTTATCCAGTAAACTGACTTTAGCCAGTTTCACCCAGAGCACAAAAGTAATCGTTGTAACTGAATAATTTCCCTACCTCAATGAGAGTTCTCAATGATACAGTGATGCCAAAGAATGCAGTTTGATGTTCTGCTTGATTGTTAGAGTATAATGTCAGATTTGCCTTGCTGAAAGTCTCGGTGGTTGGAGCCAGCTTGCATGCTGGGAATAGACCTGACTTGACTTTTACAGCATTGTTAGTCTTAGTTTCTAATAAATATCATGTCTTAAAACATTATGAGAGAATTGGGTTGAGGGGGAGATTGCTAGAACTCAAGGAGAAAATTTCAACCTGGAGAGGTACAGGTAGAGTATGGTAGAAATAGCTTTAAAGAACCTGGATTTTTGGTGGATGAGTACATGAATGTTTATTAGAAACTTAAAAATAACTGAAAGTTTCTGTGCTTTGGCTTTAAGCCCTGGGAAATTAACGGTAAGCATTAACAATGAATATGCAGTAGTCGGGAGAAGTTGGTTGTTCCAGAAGAAGATAAGTAGGCTGTTTGATATGAAGTAAATGATACATGACTCCTAGTGTGGTTACATCTGTGACTATGTGACACATTTTGTCCTGTGAGGTGTGTGTCATAAGACTGATGGTATTGTCTTACCGTGTATATACACAGAGGGCGGTCACTCTCAAAAGTGGTATCTTTGTATATCAGAGGAAGCCAAGTCTTATGTTTCATATTTTATGTTTATACTTATAGGATATATGTATTTGAAAGATTTCTACCTTATGCTTGACAACTGTATTTCAAAAATCCCTGTCTCTGATCTGTTGGGTTTTGCAGCCTTATAGCAGCTTGTGCAGGGAGGGCAAGTACTGACACTGTTGAGAAACGTGAAAAATGAGATAAGCTCAGATTTAGTGTCATTCTATTATTTAGTGAAGCAGGTGTTAGAATCCATACCCTACATTATTCTAGTCTTACATTGTTTCAGAATAGAAAACTAATAGTTTTTCCTTTAAAGATTTATTTATTTTTGTTGGAAAGTCAGATTTATAGAGAAAAGGAGAGAGAAAGATTGTTCGTCTGCTGGTTCACTCCCCAGGTGGTCACAACAGTGGGAATTGAGCCAGTTCGAAGCCAGGAGCTAGGAGTACCTTCCAATTCTCCCACATGGCTGCAGGATCCTCTACCTCTTTGCCAGGCCACAAGCAGGCAACTGTACGGGAAGTAGAGCAGCTGGGACACGGACTGACACCCATATGGAATCCTGGCACATGGAAGGTGAGGACTTTAGCTGCTAGGCTACTGTGCTGGGTCCAAAAATTGACAGTGTTGATGAGAAACATACTCAGACCAAAGGGTTTGATTAATTTGAGAACAACCTATTTTATGATTATATTAGGCATATGGGACATAAAACTAGTGGAGCAACTTTTTCTCTTGCTTTATTTAGGCTGATTTCTAGACACTGGAAGCATTCTTTTTCTGTGTTCTTTGTGTAGAAATCTGGAGGTGTGAGTTGGAGGAAATCAGAATGGAAACTTGTAGATTGAATCTTATTTGATGGGAGCACCTGTTGATAAAATGAAGGCAGTTAGAAATTACACCAAGACTCTTACTCTTTTTTTAAAGATTGATTTTTTATTGGAAAGTCAGATCCACAGAGAGGAGGAGAAACAGAAATATCCTCTGTCCGCTGGTTCACTTCCCAAGTGGCTGTAGTGGCTAGAGCTGAGTAGATCTGGAGCCAGGAGCCAGAGCTTCTGGATCTCCTACATGGATGCAGGATCCCAAGGCTTTGGGCCATCCTCCACTGCTTTCCCAGGCTGCAAGCACTGAACTGGACAGGAAGTTAGGCAGATGGAACTCAAACCAGTGCTCACATGAGATCCCGGCACATGCAAGGTCAAGGACCTAGCCACTAGGCTATTGCGCCAGGCCCTAGACTCTTATTCTTTGAGGGAACTGGGTTTGTTGCCACAGTGTGAAATCTTTTGTTTCTGTTTGGTGAGTAGGAAGACCGACAACATAAAGGAGTTGCACCTACATAGAAAAAAGGCTGGGAGAGAATACCTGTCATTGGCTAATTTAAATTTACTCTTTGGACCTGTCTGTTTTCTAAATTCTCTGATGAGTATATTTCATTTTTATTGGCAGGAAAAACATACTGGTTTTATAGTTCAAGTGAGAATTTGGAAAAAATGTCAATTTTAGACTTTAAAAAACTTACTTGTCAGTGTGTTTTACTTAAATGGATGATATATCTGATTGATAATATTATGGGTCTGATTGTGAGTATAAAAGGGTACGTCAAAAATTGTGTGGAAAATGGAATAAAAATATAGAATTATTTTGATGCAAAAAGTGGAAATCCATGGGATTGATGGTGGGTAAGGCTGATGACTGCAGTGCCAGCCTCTCATATTGGTGTCCTGACTGTTCCACTTCTGATCCAGCTCTCTGATGGCTTGGGAAAGATGGTGAAAAATGGCATAAGTGTTTTTGCCCCTGCCATCTGCACAGTAGGCCAGGATGAAGCTCCTGGGCCTGGCTTTGGCTTGGCCCAGCCCTGGCTGATGTGGTCATCTGGGGAATGAACCAGCAGGTGGACGATCTCTGTATATCTATATATCTACATAAATTATACATCTCTCTATATTTATATTTATATTTATATTTATATTTATATTTATATTTATATTTATATTTATATTTATATGTGTTGTGTGGATTACATAACTTTCTTTACCAAAAAGTAAACTTACCTTTTATCCCATTGTTTTGTAGACCTTTAAAGAATCAATTTATCTGAAAGGCAGAGTTAAGAGTGGATGGGAGAGACAGCAAGAGTGAGAGAGCGCAAGAGCGAGAGAAAGCAAGAATGAGAGTGAGAGCAAGAGGGAGAGAGCTATCTTCCACCTTCTGGTTCACTTCTAAAATGGTCACAGTGGTTGGGGATGGATCAGACTGAAGTTAGCAACCCAGAGCTCCGTTCAGGTCTCCAGTGTGTGTGGTAAGAGTTCCAGATGGTTTTGTCATCTGCTGTTGCTTTCCCAGGTGAATTAGAGGGAGCTGAATTGGAAGTTGAATAGCTGGAACACAAACCTGTGCCCACGTAGAACATTGGCATTGCTGATAGAGGATGAACTTGCTGAACCACAACACTCACCCCTTCACAACCTTCTGAAGTACCTTTATATTAAGTAATTAGGGTTTTTCTTTGCATTAGAATTTTTGTTTAGCTCTCTTGGTTGAGAAATTAATTTTAGCGCCCTGGAAGTAATCAAGACAGTATCTCTCATTAATGACCTAAAAATAGCACTCTAGTGAAAACTGTACTATGAATCTACTTAAATACTTTAATTCTTTTAGGGATTCCTAATAAGAGAAACAAAATTGCTTGTTCTTTTATAAGGTACTATTTTCATTCAGGGACACTCATTCATTTCTCTATTCATTCTTGTGCTCATTTATTCACCATCAGCTGAGCCCTGAGCAGTGTGCTAAATACTGGGAACATGTGTGAAATGCAGGTTCTTGACAATAAAGACTATAGCTTTCAGTTTGGAAGAGACATCCTAGAGATAGTCTTTGCATGTGGAAAGGCAGAGCGAGTCTGTGTGAAGAACTTAATGCTTTTAGGATGAGGATAGATGGCTCTAAGAGGAGCTGATGGTGGCATACTTCCACAAATAATGAAAATCATTGATCTAAGGGATTTTCCCATCTGACAAGTGTTTCAGCAATGAAGTGGATGATCTGACCATTCAGATTTATATCAAGATTCGTTTTAGGAGCACAATTGAGATGTTGGGCTACTGCTGCTGCTACAGCATAGCGAGTGAAGCTGCAGCTGGCACCACTGGCATCCCATATGGGTGCCGTTTTGTCCTGACTGCTCCACTTCTGATCCAGCTCCCTGCGTGGCCTGGGAAAAGCAGCAGAAGATAATCCAAATGTTTGGGCCCTTGCGTGCCTGTGGGAGACACAGATGAAGTTTCTGGCTCTTGCTTTCTGCCTGCCTCAGTCCTGGCAGTTGTAGTCATTTGGGGAATGAACCACAGCATGGAAAATCTGTTTTTCCTTGTTTCTCCGTAACTCTGATTTTTTTTTTTTTTAAGATTTATTCATTTTATTACAGCCAGATATATACAGAGGAGAGACAGAGAGGAAGATCTTCCGTCCGATGATTCACTCCCCAAGTGAGCCGCAACGGGCCGAGGCGCGCCGATCCGAAGCCGGGAACCTGGAACCTCTTCCGGGTCTCCCACGCGGGTGCAGTGTCCCAATGCATTGGGCCGTCCTCGACTGCTTTCCCAGGCCACAAGCAGGGAGCTGGATGGGAAGTGGAGCTGCCGGGATTAGAACCGGCGCCCATATGGGATCCCGGGGCTTTCAAGGCGAGGACTTTAGCCGCTAGGCCACGCCGCCGGGCCCCGTAACTCTGATTTTTAAGTAAATGAGTAGATATTGTAAAGTTATCTTTTGTCAAGCATAGACAGATTTAATAATTTATAATATTGTTCCCAGGATTTTTTTCTTTTTAAATTATTTGAGAGAGAAGAAGGTAGAGAGAGTGAGTTGGGAATGGAGCTCAGTGCTCTTATTCAGATTACAGGTGTTTTAACCAGTAGGCTCACTCCTGTTCTTGAACCTTAAGAGTCAGTCCTTCATTCAGGCTAATGAGGTATCCCATTAACATTCTTGAGCTATACATATATAGTCATATCTTTGAGAAGTTCATGAAAGATTTGTGTTGTGGGAAAAACTGCATTAATTTAAATTTAAACTTAATTTTTTATTTTTTTATTTTTTTTTTTAATAATGAACTATGGTTAAATGATTTATTTCAGCATCAAGCTTAAAGTTTTTTTTTTTTTAAGATTTATTTTATTTTTATTACAAAGTCAGATATACTGAGAGGAGGAGAGATAGAGAGGAAGTGGAGCTGCCGGGATTAGAACCAGCGGCCATATGGGATCAAGGCGAGGACCTTAGCCACTAGGCCACGCTGCCGAGCCCTAAACTTAATCTTTCATTAAAAAAATTTGTGTGATATTGAGATAGCACTTGAGATAGAGAGCTGTCATCCTCGGGTTTGCTACCTTATGTGTGTCTAACAGCAGACTCTAGGCGAGGCTTATGCTGGGAGCTGAGAACTCCATCTCCTGTGGGTGACAGGAGCTGATTACTTGCCATTCTGCTGGCTTTCAGAATTTGCATTAGTAGAAAGCTGAAGTTAGGAATGGAGCTACCTATCAAACCCAGGTGCTCTGATACGGGATGCATCTTAATTGGAGTCTACCCCAATTTCAAAAAAGTTTTTTTTTTTTGGATCAGAATAACTTTTAATTCAGAGTGTGTGTGTGTGTGTGTGTGTATGAATATTTTGAACATCGTTATGCCATCCTTTGGCTACCATGAGAATATCAATAACAGTTAAGATGAGCCTGTTCGTCGTTAGCTGTAAGTTAAAAATTTGCTTCTAACTTAATCTCTTTTTTCCAAGTCCTCATTCAGCATGTATTGGAGAACCTACTGTGGCTTCTTTTGCAGTATGACTCTTCCAGTATTATTGGTGGTTATTCTTTCAGCACGTATTTCTTGAGTACCTATTTATTCAAGAATCTGTCCTGAGCATTGGGAGAGATCCAAAGATAATTAGAAGGCATGGTCTGTTTAGAAGAAATGAGTACAGATAAAGAGCCATGGGTTTGTTTTTGCTTATGAAGTTCAAGAAGGCTTCATGGAGAGATAGTGTTTAAATTGTGATTAGAGATGGGATATTCTGGTCTGACAGTGTAATCAGTGATTTAGAGATTAAGAGGCGCAGTGCCAGTTAGAAAAGAAGGAAGAGTTCTACATTGTCGTTCATCATACTTTGCCCTAGGATGTTAAAAGTGTTCATCGTATGCATAGTACCTGGAGAATTTTTTGACAAATATTTGGGTCTCATTAAATAATTGCTGCATGAACAAATTGTCACATTTGGTAAATGATAAACATTCTTGGACATCCACAAGTTTACAATTTATATTAAACAGTTGAATAAGTCTTTTAGAGAGAGGGGAAGTTGTTTATGTCAAATTTCAGTGATTATATAATGCTCATGAAAAACTCTTTAACTCCTCTGGAGAATATTATTCTGCGTCTACATGGTAGAGGGAGATGGAAGGCTGGGGAATGTTTTCTTCAAACTAAACACACCCGGTTCTTCAGTCATTCTATACTTGATGTTTGGTTTCTGAACGCCTCACTAATCTGGTATCTCTCCCAGCAGTCATTTTAGCTTGTAAGTGTTTTTTAAATGAGGGACTCTAAACAGAACACAGAATTGTGCTTATGAACTCGCCAGTGCGCTGACCATGCCTGGTCTGGACGCTAGTCTGATAATGAAGCGTAAGATTGTGTTTGTTTCTAGCAACTGCATCACTCTTTGGCTCATACTGAGTTTTCATATTTACAAGAAGTTCTTTGAGCAGAGTCAAAGACTTTTGTATTAGTAGAGCTAACAAAAGAATGCTCTTTTTCTTCTGATTGAGTCTAGGTTGTTTTATCAGATGTACCAATCATTCTTAACTTGCTGAAATATGAGACAGAAAAGGTGTGCAGTGCTGGAGCTGAGCAAGTGACATCTGAAAACTTTCATCCAGATTAACTGCCTTGCTGAGCATGCTCAAAAATACATCAAATAGAATAAGTACCTGTTTACTGTTACTGACATTCAGCTATTCTTTGCTACGTGTGCTTCAGATATTTATCCTTTATCTCTTGCTGAAGTTTATTTTCCATTTTTTATTTTTAAAAAAACATTTAATAGACATAAAATATTGTAATAATGTTTTGTTGATTCTATGTAGTGCATAATACATTCAGCCTAAATCTGTTTATCATTTCAAGCATTGAGCATTTCTTCATACTAAAAGCATTCAAAATTCTATCTTTCATGGTTTTTAAAATGGAGAAATAGTATATTATTAATATTACTTGCAGTCACCTGTGCAACAGAACCCCAAGAACATCTTTTTTTCCATGTCCATTCTGTGGAATTATTTAGTCATGAAAAATACATAGTATCAATGAACTTCAAAAGCATTATGCCAAATAAAAGAAAACAGACACAAAAGGTTGCATCCTGATTCCATTTGTATGAAATATAGAGAATAGATTAAACCCTAAAAAAATAAAGCTGTTTGGTAGTTTCCAGGGGCTAAGTGAGGAACAGGAAGTGACTGCTTAATGGATATTGGGCTTCCTTTCAGTGGTAAAAAAAAATTTGGAATAGAATGATGGTTCTACATAATGCTAAGGGAAATGAGCCAATCCCAAAAGGTTAGATACCACATGTTTGCCTTAATTTAAGATGATATGATGTTATATAAAACACGTTATGTTATGTATATGTTGTGTATAAACTAAAATTGAAATGTCAATGAGGTGGTCACAGGATGTGGTTAAGAACTAGCATTTATTTTTAACATATTGGTTACTCAATACTATGTCAATTAATTCCATAATGATGTAAATTGTTGCTGATGGTATGTTGGAGCTTTTAATTGATCGGGATGATACTCTGCGGGCTCTGCCTTCAAGCCAGAAAGTATCTTCCTAAGAATGATGGTTCTACATTACTGAGAAAGTTCTAAATACTGTTTCAGTACTGGTCACTTTGCTTGGTGACTTTATCTCACTAAAAGGAACCCCAGAACTGCTTGCCTATCTATCTATAGCTAGATCCTACGTAGCTATAACTTGGGGCCTGTCAGTATGCCTCTTGTCATCTGCCTGACAGTCTTCCCACCTCAGCCTCTGGTAATCATTTTATGTAGGTATTTTTTTCTTTCTTTTAAAAATATTTGAAAGGTAGTGTGTCACTCCCCAAATGGCTTACTTACAGGCGAGTCAGCCTGTAGCCAGGTGCCAGAAATTCCATCCCATTAATGGCAGGGCCCAAAGACTTGGATCATCTTCTGCTCCGTTATCAGATCTGACTGTGGCAAAGTTGGTATTCCAACTCAGACTGGTGCTCACATACGGAATGTGGGTATCACAGCTGTGGCTTAACCTGCTTCTGTATTGTTACCTTCCGTGATGTCTGTTCTTTAGTCTCCACATGAGTTAAAGCATGTGATATTTGTCTTTCTGTATTGACCGCATTTTTGGGTGTCATCATCTAATACCCTCATTGAAAATAAATCTGGGACTTGGCACGATAGCGTAGTAGAGGTCCTCGCCTTGCACGTCCTGGGATCCCATATGGGTGCCAGTTCTAATCCCTGCAGCTCCACTTCCCATCCAGCTCCCTGCCTGTGGCCTGGGAAAGCAGTCGAGGACAGCCCAGGGCTTTGGGACCCTGCGCCTGTGTGGGAGACCTGGAAGAGCTCCTGGCTCCTGGCTCAGCTTCAGCTGTTGCAGTCACTTGGGGAGTGAACCATCGGACGGAAGATCTTCCTCTCTGTCACTCCTCCTCTCTGTATATCTGACTTTCCAATAAAGATAAATAAATCCTTAAAAAAAAAGAAACTGAATCTGTATTGCTGATTATTAACTGAGTCAAGATTGAAAGACTGCATTGCTGTGTTTTGCTGTTTATAAATTTCCTTTTAAAGATTTTATTTTAAAGGCAGGCAGAGTTAGAGGAGGAGAAGGACAAGAGAGATATCTTGATCAATCGGTTGATTGATTGTATCTGCTGCTTTACTCCACAAATGGCTGCAGCTGCCAGGGCTTGTCTAGGTGGAAGCTAGGAGACTGGAGCTGCTTCTACCATCTTCTGTCACTTTACCAGGTGTATTTGCAGGGAGCTGGATTAGGAGTTTAGCATGCAGGTCTTGAACCTGCACCCATATAGGTGTCAGCCCTGGAAGCAGTGGCTACCCACTGCTCTACAGAGCAGAGTAGCGTAGGTCCCTTTCTGTTTATTTGATCTTGTTGCTAATTGTACCAGATTCCATTACTGTTCCTTTTGAAATGTCAGACTGTTTCTCTGATTCAGTCAGTGTTTTGTATAGAATGTGATAAGACCCAGAGCCTATGAAACTGTCACATAATGCAAAATAATTAACAATAAAAAAAAAAAGAAAACAAAAGTATAACAATAACAAAAAGCCATATTTCACACCTGGTACTAACAGTAAACATTCATAGTACAAAATTATCTGTTAAAATAAAAAAAAATGTTATAGATATGAAAAAAAAATGTCTTTGGTATTTTGAGATTGCAATAAGCTTGTAAACTGCTTTAAGTACGATGGGTATTTTGATGATATTAATACTTTCAATATACAGGAATTTGATTTTGATTTTGATTTTAACAAATGGTCTTTTTTTAGCACAAAATTCATCTGTAATTTCCTCCCATGGAATTCTATAAATCATTGGTCGGGAAAAAATGAAGTCTCGCATTGAAATATAGCAAGAGAAATTGGCGTCAATTTTCAAATTGTCAACAGTTTGGAAAAAAAAACTATATAGAAAAAAATGCTGGATTCTAGAATCTTTGATAATGGTGTTTCTAAACACACATACACATCTCAGCAATTCTAACTGTACTGTTGCAAACACATAAAAGTACTGGTTTTCCCAAAAAAAAAAAAATGTGATAAGAATTATGGGAAATGTAATGATTTAATTTGATGTATATAGGGTTCATTAGGAAGCAGCATTCCACTGGTCGATACAGATGTATATAGAAAATAATATGAAGTGAGTTATTTTCTGTCCAGTTAGCATGCTCTGGTTGTAAGAGCCTCCCGTTTTTTTCTCCTTTTGGAAAATGCTGCTGGTGAAATCTTAATTGATCACTGTAATCTTGTACTGATTAGGGAACCCTGGTTGTTTAGGTCTTGAATCAGTCAAATATGACTGTTTCTGATCTGGCACTCAATGTTTCCATTGGTTCCAACCATAATTTTTCCTCAAGTGGCACTAAAAACAGGTTCATATTATCGTGTGGAATTTTCTTTTTTTCTTCAAGATTACAAGCATCTTGAGAACAGAAATAATGTATTTTTTCCTGTATAATACTGGGACTTAAGTACTTTTGGAGAGTCCTGGTTCATACTCCAGGCCTGTTCTTCCTATTTATTTACTTCTCCAGAGTGAGCTAGCTATTTTGCCAGTTAAAAACAAATGATCCAGGGCCCAGCACAATGGCTGAATGGCCAAAATCCTCACCTTGCAAGCTTGAGGATCCCATGTGAGCCTCAGTTCATGTCCCAGCTGCTCCACTTCCTACCTAGCTTCCTTCTTGTGGCCTGGGAAAGCAGTCGAGGAGGCCCAAAGCCTTGGTACCCTGCACCCAAATGTGGCTTCGGATCAGCTGGGCTCTGCCGTTGCGGATATTTGGTGAGTGAACTAGCGAATGGAAGGTTTTTTCTTTCTGACTCTCCTTTTCCTTGTAATCTGTCTTTCCAGTAAAAATAAATGACTTTTTTTAAAATCAGCTTTTTAATGTCTTAAACCAATGATAACATATAACAAGATTTGCTTGTTACAGTTTCCCAACTCTTTGTCAATGGCTGGCTACTAATTGTTGGTTGTGTTTCAACCATGACCTTAAAAGGAAAATTAGAAGCATTTGTCCCACCTAATCAGTGTCCTCATGAGTGTGCATTCTTGTCAACTATGTTGACAAGATGATGATGTTTACAACATCAAAACTAATTTTTAAGATTTATTTATTTTTATTACTAAGTCAGATACATATAGAAAGGAGGAGAGATAGAGAGGAAGATCTGTTCGATGATTCATTCCCCAAGAGAGCACAACGGGTGCAGAATTGCAGAGCTTTGGGCTGTTCTTGACTGTTTTCCCAGGCCACAAGCAGGGACCTGGATGGAAAGTGGAGCTGCCGGGATCAGAACCTGCGCCCATATGGGATCCTGGTGTGTTCAAGGCGAGGACTTTAGCCACTAGGCCACACCGCTGGGCCCCAAAATAAAATTTTTAAAAAATGAATATAGGCATAATAAAAAAAGTATAGGCTTCTTGATATAGCACTGCAGGCGTGTACAACCTGTTGAGCATGATTAGTGATGATGTGACGTCTTTTTGTTATCCTGTCTTAAACCAATATTTTCTGAATTAAACTGTATATCAGAATCACTTGAGATATTCCAGTTAGTAGATTTTCTGAGTTTGCTCTGGGACTCCTAAATCAGAATTTCCAGGAATGAGAAAGAATTTATGAAGTCACACTTGTTTGTAGACTATGGAGAGCAGTATGGTAATTTTCAATCTTATTAGGTGGTAGTGAAGACTTTATCACCTTTTCTTTTTTTAAAATTTATTTATGGGTGAGGGAGGAATTTATACCTACAGAATTGTATCATGGCGCATAATAATAAAAATATATTAAGGAGATTTATTTACATGAAAGAGAAAGTTACAGTGATCTTCCATCTTCTGATTGACTCTGCAAGTGCCTTCAGCACCTGTGCTGGGCAAGCCTAGGGAGCTGGGTTGGAAGTGGAGCAGCCATATGGGAGGTTGGCATTGCAGGTGGCCCCTGACTTTATGGCTTTCTGTCCTTTCATTTGCAGTACAGCGTTTCATTCTTCTGCCAACCAGTAGAGTTCTGTAAGGTTCAGTTTGCTTTTTAGAGGTATCCTGAGATCTCTTGCTTTGAATTTCACCAGGCAAAGCACACGAGTCAAATGCCCTGGATAAAGATACAGCATCTCAGTTTTCTAAAAATAACTGAGCTCACATTTAAAGCCTCCAAACTCTCCAGCCTTCTGAAAGCTCTTTGTTTAGTATCTTTCAGAATTATCTGAAATTGCCAGCATTCTTGAAGTAGATGATCTTTTGAACTTTTCCTATTTTATGTATATTTAATAAGGGAGATTTAAACATTATTCAGTTTCATGTTTTTCTCAAGATTTTTCTGTAAAAATAAATTTTGGGTTTGGAAATACTTTTTGTATTAGACCCTATGATCTGATTTTGGGTATTGTCATTAACTTAGAGACTGAAGCTTCAGGATTATCCAGTGAGTTAATGACAGACCCAGAAATAGAATCCTGTGTTACTTGCTTGGGTTATGATTTGTTTTGAAGAGGGTAGCCTGTGAGCTGTTTACATAAATTACAGGAAGTAGGATTTTGAATTTGGAAGAAGTTCTAGCACTGTAATGTCTGGCCAGGAAGAATCCTTCCTTCGCATTTAGCACCTGTTTTATTGACCCTCGTCTTAAACCATGAGGAAAAAGAAGCGTTTGGTTCGCCATTTAACTATTATGACAATTAGAGGCTGATGGTTGGTTTTCTTGCTCTTTTCCCATCTTCTGTTAAAGAAGTGGAGTATAGTTAAGTACTTGGGTTTGTTGAAAATAGTAGAGATTCAGATTTTTTTTTCAGGGATGTAAAGCATTTTAAATGGACTGTATATCTTTACTAAACATGTTTAATGAATAAACAGTGTGGTTTGAAAACAGTGGAGGCCACTAGAAAAGAAACTGGTTTTTCAAGGGATTATGGATTTGAAAATTGTTCATTTCAGGAGTGTTGCTTTCTGGTGAAGTCATGAATTTTACTGTCCCCTTCCTATTCCAGTTTTAGGGTTTTGGAATATTCCTGTGGCACTAGTGAGGGAAGAAGTAGTCACCTGACAGAAAAAGGACATTTGTGTGTGATAGCTTCACATTTACCCCCTCCCAACAGCTTTGCTGAAATGTAAATTGAATCACTTACTTGAGGTGTAGAATACAGTGCTTTTTACTGTATTCACAGGGTTATTCAACTGTCATGACAATCCAGTTGAAGGACATTGTCCTTCCGCTTCTGAAGGGAGTCTTCCATACCCCCTAGCTGTTCCTCTCTACTCTCCTTTCACCTCTTTATTTTTTTGCCTCCTCCTGGCCCTTAAAATGGCTAATCCTTCATTTATAATCTGATTACTAATATGAATTTGATTATGTGATTATTTGATATTTATGGCCCTATCCAACATGTTTTGTGACTGGTTTCTTCACTTAACATAATGATTTGAAGGATGGTACATGTTGTAGTGTGTATCATTTCCTTTTATTGTCAAACAGTGTTCCATTGCACAGATATAACTCATTTTATCTATTCATAGTTGACAGGCATTTTAATCGTTTCCGCTTGTTTGCTATCATAGTTTAATACTGCTACGAACATTCTTGCACAGGCTTTTCTGTGAAATCATGTTTTCGTTTCTTGAGTATTATACCCTAGGAGTGGAATTGCTGGTTTGTATTGTTAACTCTAACTTTGTGATGAATTGTCAAGCTATTTTCCAGAATGACTGCGTTGTTTTCTGTTTTACATTTCTACTAGCGATGTGTAAAGAGTTTGTTTCTCTGCATCTTTGCCAAAACATGCAGTGTCATTTTAAATGTTTTAATATATCTTAAAAAAAGCTTAATATTTGAACACAACAGAGGATGTGGGGTCAGGGGAGGCATATCTTCCGTCAGCTGATTTGCTCCCCAAATGTCTGCAGTAGCCAGGACTGGGCCAGGCAGAATCTGGGCTCTCCATTCTGTTTTTCCAAATGAGGGCCAGGGCTATGTTCCTGCCTTTTCAGGTCCGTTAGTAGAAAGCTGGATCAGAAGAGCAGCCAGATCTTGGGCTGGTACTCTGATATGTGATGTTAGCATCACTAGGGGCGGTTGATGTGCTGCTCCATAATGCTGGTCCCCAACCTGTCTCTGATTATAGCCCTCTTTGTTGTGGTTTTGATTTACGTTTTCTTAGTGACTAAAATGTTGAACATCTTTTTCTGGGTTTGTTGGGCAGTAATTGCTTTGTAGAAATGTGTGTTCAAATCCTTCCCCACTTAAAAAAAAAAGTGAGTGGAGAGGAAGGACTTCCACTTGTTGCTCTCCTACACAAATGCCCACAGGACTGGGCCTGAGGCTGGGAGAATGCGGGAGCTAGAAACTCAGTGCAGATCTTGCTTATTAGTGGCAGAAATGCATTTACTGTGTTAGTATTGTCTTCTGTTAAAAGTCAATATTTTTCATTTTATTTCTCTTTTGGCATACATTTAACACTGTGTTTGCCTTTCCTGTGCTTAAATCACGGTTGCTATCTATTTTCTCAGGTTTTTTCTTCCTTTAAAAAGATTTTAATTATTTATTTGAAAAGCAGAGTTAAAGATTTTCCATCAGTTGGTATGCTCCCCAAATGGCTGCAACAACTGGAGTTGGACTGTACCGAAGCCAGGAACCAGGAGCTTCTTCTGGGTCTCCCAAATTGAATGTAGGGGCCCAAGAATATGGGCCATCTTCAACTGCTTTCTTCGGCCCTTAGTAGGAAGCTGGATTGGAAGTGGAATAGCCAGGATTTGAACCAGTGTTTTTTTATGAGTGCTGCGGGCAGTGGCTTAACTTGCTAAGACACAGCCTGGTCTCAAGCTGCCTTTTTTTTTTTTTTTTAATAAACAAAACAAAAACAAAAAGTCAACCTGTTCCTTGTTTCTTAATGGCTTGTTTGGCCTGCTTGGTGATTGAGGATCCTGATGATTTTGATGGTTGAAAAAGCAGGAGACTCTTGAGGGCTCAAGCGGATGACCACTGCCTTCGGGCTTACCTAGTGGGGCTATGATGAACATCTGCGTACTACTCACTCTGCAGGATTCTTTTCCATTTACATCTTCCTCTGGCAGATTTCCCCTATTTGGGCTGATTAAGACTCAGGTTGTTTCCACAACTGCTTTCATGATTACCGATGACTAATGATATAACAGTTCACAGTGTTCAATCAAGTAACCTAATTTTTCATGAATCTTAATAATTTCATATTTTTAGGCCTTTGAAAGATGAAGTAGAAGTAAGAAAATATAAAAAACCAACTTTTTTGACCTTTTGGTACTGTAGCATTCATTTCTAGCATGTTTTCAATTCTTACCGTTGTCTGATATTATGCAGGTACTTTTATTCAAGCTACAGTCATAGTAACTTCAGCATGGATTTTTTTTTTTTATGGAGAATTTTATGCCTCAGAGAAGTTAATAACCTGGGCTGGCGCGATAGCAGAGTGGTTAAAGTCCTCGCGTTGCATGTGCTGGGATCCCATATGGGTGCCAGTTCTAATCCCAGAGGCTCCACTTCCCATCCAGCTCCCTGCCTGTGGCCTGGGAAAGCAGTCAAGGTCGGCCCAAGGCCTTGGGACCTGTGCCTGTGTGGGAGACTCGGAAGAGCTCCTGGCTCCTGGCTTTGGATTGGCTCAGCTCCAGCTGTTGTGATCACTTGGGGAGTGAACCATGGGATGGAAGATCTTCCTCTCTGTCTCTCCGCTTCTCTGTATATCCACCTTTCCAATAAAAATAAAAAATAAATCTAAAAAAAAAAGAAGTTAATAATCTATTCAAAGTCCTATAGTAATTGTAAATTGGGATTCGAATCTGGTTCTTCATGCTTAAGATCATTGTTGTTGGAATTATAAAGCATTATATATATTTCTGTGGAAGAGGGTTTGTAGAAATTACTAGGGCTTTTTTCTGATTTCCTCTTTTGCTGTCAATCAGTGCGTTATTATACATAAGTTTGTTACAGCAATTGCTTCCTAATGGTTTGTCACTCAGTTTGATATGTACCCAAACACTGCTTATACTAGGTGGAATTCCATGTGCTTCTGTTGGTGGTGGAATATGATAAAATTACCTAATCTGCATACCCATTCATGAATGAGAGCTTTCACTACTTATATTCTGATATTGTTCTCCACACGTATCTTAATGACTAACGGATTTCAAAGGATTTAAACCATATAAATTATGAATGTAATTAAATGTGTTCTTATAATTGTTCAACTATAATTGGTGCCACAGAAACATGAGACTGTAATTGGGCACATTTTGAAATTTCCAAGATTCACTGTGAACTTTACCTTTTATGAAGTTCAGTTGCTTGGTGGAGAGTAGGTTTCACGTTCTTCCATTTGGTAAGGTGAGGTTCGGGACATCATTTAGTGGCAGTAATCCAGATGAACTGTGGAGAAAACAAACCATGGCATCGAGGCTGGAAAAGATGAGGAAGATAACTAGGAGTTATAATTAGTAGTAACTGGTAACTTGGGAGTCCTGGGGGTGTTGATGTTTGGGGGTCTCAATGTGTATGGCCATTTTCCCTTGCCTGGTTTTCAGCCCACTGAGGATTGAAAAGCAACATATGAAAAAACAGGGTAGTGTTTTTTTTTTTTTTTTTTTTTTAAATGGAAAGTCAGATATATCGAGAGGAGGAGAGGAGAGACAGAGAGGAAGATCTTCGCCCCATGATTCACTTGTTAAGTGGCCACAGTGGCCAGAGCTGAGGCAATACAAAGCCAGGAGCCTTTTTGGGGTCTCCTACACAGGTGCAGGAACCCAAGGCTTTGGGCTGTCCTTGACTGCTTCCCCAGGTCACAAGCAGGGAGCTGGATGGGAAGTGGGGTGGCTGGGGATTAGAACTGGTGCTCATATGAGATCCTGGCGTGTGGAAAGTGAGGACTTTAGCCACTAGGCTACTGTGCCAGACCCAAGATAGTGCTTTTTGAAAAATATTTTTTTTAAAGAAATTTTTATTTGAAAGAGTTACAGAGGCAAGGGCAAACAGAAAGATCTTCCATCTGCTGGTTTTCTCTCCAAATGGCTGCAGCAGCTGGAGCTGAGCCTGATCAGGAGCCAGCAGCTTACTCTGGGTCTCCAGTGTGGGTGCAGGGTCCCAAGGGTTTGGGCCATCCTCTGCTGCTTTCCCAGGTCACCAGCAGGGAACTGGATTGGAAGTGGAGCAGCTGGCATGCAAACCAGCAACCATATGAAACACTGATATGTGCAGGTAGTGGATTAATCTGTTAAGCCACAGTGCAGGTCCTGAGATGGTACTTTTTAAAAATTAGTTTCTATATGGGTACATACCATAAAGTTTGCAAGTTTAAAATACAATTCAGTGGTTTCATGTGTTTATAAGACTGTGCAACCATCTTCACTAACAAAATGTTTTCATCACTCCAGAATGAAATCTTAGGGCAGTCAGTAGCTGCCTTCCTGTTCCAACCCCTGTCTTTTGGCATCACAGTATCTGCTTTCCATTCCTGTGTGGCTTTTTTTTTTTTTTTTTGGATAGAGTTCCCATTTGCTGGTTTACTCTGCAGCTGCCTGTCTCAGTTGGCCTTGGGCCAGGCTGAAGTTGTGAGCTGAAAATTCACTCAGTCTGCATCTCTCACGTAGGTGATGGAGTCAGTTGCTTGAGCTATTACTGCTGCATTTCAGTGACCTGATTTGTAGAAAGCTGAAATTGGAAACAGAGCTGGGACTTCTGTATGTGACATAGTCTTGGCTGTTTCGTTGAATACCTGCCTCGTGTGGTCTTTTGTGTCTGATTTTTTTTTTCACTGGGCACATGACTTTCAGGGTATTTCCATGTTGTACTGTGTACCAGCAATTCATTCCCATTGTTCGTTACATGGATTTTTCGTTTTGTTCATTTATCAGTTGATGAACAAATATTTACATTATTTCCTTTTTTTGATTGTTATGAATATAGCTATGAACATTTGTGTGCAAACTTTTGTAGGGACATTTCTCTTGAAGATACATATAAGTAGTTTCTTGGTCTTTTGGTTACTCTGTGTTTAACTTTTGAAGGTGTTGCCTTTGTTTTTGGTAAAACTTATCTTTTTGGATGTGACTTAGGTTAAAAAGAGCTGAATGAGTTGGTGGACTTTAAGCATGTACACCACTTATCTCTGCATACGCACCCACAGCTTACCTGGCCAGGATGTTTGGGTCAGCAGAGCAGGAATACCTGATCCCTGGGTGGAGAGTAAAGAGCAGTTACCTGTACCCACCAGCCACATTACTTCCTTGGAGAGGAGTAAGTTAGGAGGCCAGAAGTTTTTAGAGGAGCAGTTCCTCCAAAAACCAAGAGTTGAAAAAATTTGCTAGGAAGTATTTTGCTTTAATAAAGGGAAAGATTAGGCTAGAAACTTGAAAGCTACTCCTGGATGAATGGGCTTTATTCAAGGTAGAAAGTGTATTAATAGTAAAGATGCTTATTCAGCTTTAGATATAGTATATTTGGGATTTCTAGGAGGGAATATGGATCCCTGCTAGAAATGATGTTTTGAAATTGATATGAATACAGGTAATTAAAATGCAAGACAAAAAAATCACCCATACAGTGTAACAGTAGAGAGGGGTGTCCAGTAATTTCTGTGTCTGACTCCTTGTAGTATTGGTATGTTAACTGATATTTTTGCTGTTTTTGACTATGTGGGTGGCAGGAGCCCAAGCATTTGGGCTGTCATTTGTTGCCTTCCAGGGCATTCAAAGCTGGGTTGAGAGCATAGAATAGCTGGCTCTTGAGTCAGGCACTCCGTTGGTTAGTTGCCAGCATTCTGGGTGGTAGTTTGTAAGTTGTTTCACAGCACCAGCCCCTGGGTTTTATGATTTTTTTATTATTATGAATTCCTTTGTTTTCGAATATTACCTGTGAGAATTTTCTGGACATTAGATCAAAGGCAAATTCTCCTGTAAAAATAGAATGGGGAACACTGTCACCCTACAATTTCACAAAATTGTAGTTTAAAAAATTATAATCTGCAGGAGGGGTCTGTTTGTGATTGTGCAGTAGCAGGAAGACACTGCTGCCTCCTGACGTAACTTCCCGTCCCCTCCTCAGCCCTGAGTACTGTAGTTTGTAAGCAGCGTTGGTTTGTTTTTAAGATTTATTTAGGAATTACAGAGAGAGGAGAGGGAAGAGAAAGAGATCTTCCATCTGCTGGTTCACTCTAAATGGCCATATCAGCTAGGGCTTGGTCAGGTCCTAGCCAGGATTGTGGAGCTTGTGGATCTCCCGTGTGGATGCAGGGCCCAGGCACATTGGCAGGGAGCTGGATAAGGCATCTGGGTGACCCTGATGGGATGCTGGTCTTGCATGGTGCAGCTTGACTGGCTATACCATGATGCTGGTTTCAGGCAGGTTTCAAGCAGTTCTCTTACGTGAGACCTAAACCCTTCTTATACATTGGGGCTTAAGAAGTCTTGGAATTGCAGGTGGGAATTTGTAGGGATTGGCAAATTGCTGATTTTAACATTTTGTATACCTCTCTGGTTTTTATTCCTTTCCCTTAGTTTAGTTTTAGTCTGATTGACTTTATTTTCTGTTAGGCTTTTGCTTATTTATAATTAAAAACATTTTTACAGTGTTTTAGTTATTTTCGGTGGATACAGTGATTAAATCACCTGCTGTCGTTCTGGAGGAGCTGTGTCTGATGAATGCAGGGGCAACTAGGCATGGATTCATTTAGCCTCTAAAACTTATCAATTTAGAATGAAATAAATCAATATTTTGCTTGGTACACATGGTATTTATTTAGAAATTAAAAAAGTAGGTTTTATGATACAGTTTTTAATATCATGTTTCTCTTGAATAATTGTGAAGTTTTACTATATTTGGCTACAGCTGGGAAGTAGTGACTAATGTCTTCTTGCTCGACATGTTCTCTTTAGTTGCTCAATGTGCACTACATGCATCTGTATACACTTAACACCTATTCCAACCTGATCTCATTTCTATTACTTACAGGCATTTGTGGATCATCCTTAGCCTAATGAAAATATTTACACTCTGCCTTGTGCCAGATCTTAGTGGTGTAATAGATACTTTTGCATTTGCTCACTTACTCTAACAGCAAACCTGACAGTTAATGGGTGATATTAAGTGCAAGTTACAGTTGGAAAAAACTGAGATTGACTGAGATTATTTAAATTCTTCAGGGTCTCAGTAGTGTCACAGCATTTAAAGCTAGAACTGTCATAATCAAGCTTCTTCTCTCCTCCAGTGCTACTCTTTTTAAAACAATGGGAAGAACTGTTTCTTCAGATGAATTCTTGGAGAAGTTCAGTATATAAAATAAAATGCTTTGAAGAGAGTAGATGGAGGCAGGACAGTTACATGGATGGGGAACCTGCGTGCCTAAGCTGGAGCAGCTTTTAGGCACCTTTGGAATCCCTAGGATTCTACTGTGTAGGTTGGACACAGGTTTTCTGTAGTGTCAGTGTGACTGATAAATTTTATGTGATCTCAGCTTTTTTGCGTGTCAGAGTTCTAACTATGCCTGTTTCTCCTATGCCTCTGGTGTGTGTGTATTAGTGTGATGCCTCTTGTCACTCATCGTTTTTTATTTAAATTTTTGTTCTGATAATGGTGACTCTTTAAACTTGTGTGTCTGTGTTCTGAGTGTTTTAATTACAACCGTGGTGTGATTAATAGTCTGATTTACTTGAGAGCATCTAATAATTAATTCTTCTTTACTTTTTAGATTCTCTTTGGGGCCAGATGGGTTTGTATGGACAGACTTGTCCATCTGTAACTTCATTAAGGTGAGTGGTTTTTCTCTTTCTTTCTCTTCCCCGCTCCCTCCCTCCTTCCTTCCCTTCCTCCCTTCCTTTTTTCCTTCCTTTCTTTCTTACTTGTTTTATTCTTTTATTGGAAAGTAGATATACAGAGAGAAGGAGGTACAGAGAGAAAGATCTTATATCTGCTGGTTCACTCTCCAAGTAGCGTCAATGGCTGGAGCTGATCCAAAGCCAGGAACCAGGAGCCTCTTCTGAGTCTCCCATTTGGGTGCACGGTCCCAAGGCTTTGGGCCATCCTTGACTGCTTTTCCAGGCCACAGGCAGGGAGCTGGGTGAGAAGCGGGGCAGCTGGGACAGGAATCAGTGCCAATATGGGATCCTGGTGGATGCAATGTGAGGATTTAGACACTAAGCTACTGTGCTGACCCCCCTTTTTGTTGTTGTTGTTGTTTTTAAGTAGTTTCTCGTTTTTTTTTTTAAGTTTTTTTTTTTTGTTCGTTTAAGTAGTTTTCTCATATTGCTCTGGCTCTTTTCCCCTTCCCTCCACTCCCCCCTTAAGTTTTTTTTAAAGGATTTATTTGAAAGAATGAGTTAGAGGAGAGACAGAGAGAGAAACTTGAATCTGCTGGTTCTGGCTAACTCCCCAATTGGCTGCAACAGTCAGGTGAAATGAGGAGCCAGGCGCTTCTTCTGGGTCTCTTACTGGGTTTAGGTATCCAGGCACTTGAGTCCTGTTCCTTTGCTTTGCTAGGTACATTCACATAAACTGACCCATATGGAGTGCTAGTGGTTCAGGTGGAGGCTTAAGCTACTAAACCGCAATGCCTGCGCTTTTTTCCCCCACTTTATTGGAGCATCTAATAAAAGTTATACTGGCCAAATCACATTATAGTGAATTTCAAGGTGAGGTTCAGAATAAAATACTGTAGTTTTATCAAGAAATGGGATGATTTGATTTCTTATAGAGATTATTGTGGTAATGCAATTTGGATGCTTTAAATCTCCATTTAATGAACCAAATGAATTTAGTAAGGTGATAATCTTGCACACAAAATAATGCAATTTTATACTTTGTTCCTTAAAAGTTTAACCTACTTTCTATTTGTCTTAATTATAAAATAGTAACTTTTGATTTCCTTTGTAGTGGATTATTAAATAAAATTAATAAGATGCTGGACTCTATGTTTGGTGTATGCTTGCAATGGGGGAATCTCAACTGAACTTGAGCTGTGGTTATGCAACAAGGTGGAGGAATCCACCATGGTGGGAGGGTTTGGGGAGGGGTGGGAGAACCCAAGTATCTATGTAACTGTGTCACATAATACAATGTAATTAATGAAGTTAAATAAAAAAAAAAAATTAAAGATACTAATTTTAATTTGTTTCTGAAAAATGTAAACATAATATCCAGATTACTCTCATTTATAATAAATTCAGTGAAATGTAAAAAGAATTAAGTTGTATGACAGATTTTGATCACTAAATCCTTTCTTCAAGTAAAATCTTATTTGAAGTCCAATGAATAAAGTAGATAAGTGTGAGATTTATGTGCTTGCTTAGACTTCTGTGTTTTTTTTGGTCAGCAACTTGTTTTGAATAATTGCTGTGATTCACAAAGCAGTTTCAAAAATAACCTAAACCTAACCTGTGATTTGAAATCTTTCAAATTAGACTATCGAGTGTTGATTTCAGAACCCGGTAGTTTGCTGTGGTGTTGCAGACGGCAGGATGATGTATTGATTCAGCATATTGAGCACCTAACTTGTTGTATGGTAATGTTCTGAATGCTGGGTCCATAACAGTGACCAAAATGGGTGAAGTCACATAATCATAGAGTGTGCTTTCTAGTAGAGGGACAATTAAGAAACATCTGTTAGTGACAGTGGCAAAGGCTAAAGAGAAAAATGAAATAAAAGGTAGTAATAAGTAGAGGAGTAGATATTATTTTACACAGGGTGAGAAGTTTCACCAGAGTTGACATGAATGAAGACCTGGCAGAGTGGTGGAATTGAACATCTGTTGAGTATGTGAAAGATGAACATTCTAGTCAGAGAGAAGCCACAGAGTGCCAAGACAGGAGTTCTGTCTGAGGAGCAGTGAGGAGGGCGTGTAACTAGAGCATAGTAAGCAACAAAGAGAGTTAGGATGGCCTACTTTTGGAAGGCAGAGAGATGGGAGGGATACAAAATTGCTAGACGCGTGAACTTAAAACAATCCTTAGGCTTCTGAGAAATTCTGGTTGTCTAGGATGCCACAAAAGAAAAATGAGCAATGAAGCTACCATTAGCATTTATGTACTCGAGTTCTCAGCACAGCAGGGCTGACCATCTACTGATGTGGCATTTCTTTCTGGGGAATGTATTTCGTTTTATAATGGAAATAGACTAATACATTGGTTTTCTGCTGTGCTTCATTTTCCCCTCCCCCCAGTAAGCAAGAGCACTTGTGTAACTCTGGTAAGAACTTGTTCCCCCGAAAGATTAGTCATTTCTTTAGTCTCCAGAGCTGCTCCAGAACTAATTTGACTTAATGATATTTTTGCTTAGTGTGAAAGGAAGAGTAAATTAACTCTTTTGCAAATTTAAATTTCTGTGATTACATCAAGATTTTTTGCATACTTTGGTGTTTCCCTGTTAAGACTGTCTTAAAGATATTTTACTTGTTGTATATACTGAAACAGTCCTATCTTGAAGTGATTGAGCTTTAAAACCCTTTATTTGAATATTTATGAATATGTTAGGTTAAACCAGTTCACCTACAGCTTGGGGACATTTCAGGATTCCTTAAATAAGATGTGCCAATTACATATCCCTCTTAATTGAGGATACTATTAACAGATAAATAAAAAATAACTTGATGTAGGAGAATTTTTGGGAAAAGGTTAATAGAAAACCAGTGATTCTGATTTTGAGAACATTGTGTAAAAGCAGTAAATTTTTTTCCCTTTTAAACAGGGAAATGACGAAGAAGTAAAAGTAAAAAGCATCAGTGGATATATTGGTGAGATAAAAGAGGAACTGACTATGAAATTTTCACCTGCCTATTAGTGCAAGGGAGGGTAAAATTAACAATGAAAAAGAAAAAAATTACATCTTTCAGCTTAGGAAACTTACATGGTCAAGCTTTGCTTGGTTGCAACGAAAGGAAACCAGTAGTAGATACATTAAACAAGAAAGAGAAGGAATGTGTGTGGAGAACTCTGGAGTATTTCACAGATCCTAAGGATGGCTGACTATTGAGAAAATGGGACTAGAAACTGGGGAGAAGTTTTTGGAAGCTAAGCAGAGTACTTCTTTCTGGCTTTTCCCTAACTAATTTCCTGATTTTTCCAGACAGCTTTTCTTTTCTAGCACATAGTCATCCCATTTGTGAAGTTTATGATCTCTTATGATCTCTTCTTTCTAGCTCTAAATTTCTGGGGAAAGAAAATCTGGGTGAGTGACTTTTATCAGGCAGTTCTGGTTTCTGATCCTTTAGTTTGTGTTACTGTTACAGAAACAGCTTAGAGATGATACTTCTAGGGTGGTGGGGGATGGCGGCTATTCAGATGGACTGCTGTGAGCTAGAGAAAACACTTCAGATAGTGGCTGATGAAAAGCAACATGTATTGTTTAGGGGTGAGAGTTAAGGTTTCAAGAGAAAATACGTTAGGAATTCAGACCCTTTCCTTATAGGCCAGTGAATAGTAAATGGAAGGCTTGAGTCCACCTAATATTAGTATGTGTAGAGTGTGTGTGTGAGTGTACATATGTTTGGATTTATACTCACACCACATTTTCTTTATCTGATTGATGATGGACGTTTTGGTTGATTGCCTGTTTTCGCTGTTGTGAACAGTGTTGCTATAGGTATTATAGTACAGCATCTCTGATAAGATGTGCTCATGTGCCTATCCATGATCCATTGGTAATGGGATTGCTGATCATAGGGCATATCTATAGTTTTTAAAGAAATTTCTATACTGTTTTTCACAGTGGCTGCAATAATTACGTTCCTATCAGTAGTGTTTGAAGGCTCCCCTTTCTCCACATTCTTGCCAGGAGTTGTCATCTGTCTTTTGGATAAGAGCCATTCTGACAGGGTAATGTGATACCCTGAGCTAAATTGTGGTTTTGAATTACATTTCTGTGATCCTAGTGATACTGAGCATTTTCTCATGTATTTGTTGGCCTCTTGTATTTCTTTGAGAACTTTCTATTTAGGTTCTATGCTGATTTCTAAACTTTGTTTTTTGGTTGAGTCTTGTAAATTGTTGATGGTATAGTCTTTTTAATTTTAACCATTCTAAATTTTTAAAGTAGGATTTATATATTTGGAAGAGATGCCAGTTAGATCTTCCATATACCATTTTGCTCTCCAAATGGCCACAGCTGCTGCTGTTGGGCCAAGCCAAAGCTAGGAGCCAGGATCGAGAGCTTGCTTCTTTTCCAGGCACATTAGCAGGGAGCTGGATTGGAAGCAGAGCATCAAGATTTCAAACCAGTGCACATATAGGATGCTGGTGTCACAAGTAGCAGGTTAACTTCCTGGCCCCTAGCCATCCTGTTAGTTGTGGTACCTCGGTGTAGTCTTAATTTAAATTTTCCTATTTCCTGGCGATTTGAGTTTCTCTGTGATTTTTTTGCTATCATATTTATCTAAGTCTTTTATCTTTTTTTTTTTTTAAGATTTTTAAAATTTTTGATTGGAAAGGCAGATATACAGAGAGGAGGCTCAGGGAAGATGATCTTCCATCCGCTGGTTCACTCCCCAAGTGCTGCAGTACCTGGAGCTGAGCTAATCCAAAGCGAGAAGCCAGAATCTTTTTCCAGATCTCCCATGTGGGCTTAGGCCCAAGGCTTCAGGCTGTCCTCTATGCTTTCCCAGGCCAGAAGTAGGGAATAGGATGGGAAGTGGAGCAGCTGGAATATGAACTGGCAGCCATATGCTATCCCAGTGTGTACAAGGCGAGGACTTTAGCTGCTGGGCTACTGCTCTTGGCCCATGTTACTGGTTTTTAATTTGTTTTTATTTTATTTTATTTTTTATTGGAAAAGAAGATTTCCAGAGAGGAGGAGAGACAGAGAAGAGATCTTCTGTCTGCTGGTTTACTCCCCAAGTGGTCTCAGTGGCTGGAGCTGAGCCAGTCCAAGGCACAGAACTACTTCTGGGTCCTCCCATGCACGTGCAGGGTCTCAAGGCTTTGGGCCATCCTTGACTGCTTTCCCAGGCCACAGGGAGGAGCTGGATGCGAAGCGGAGCGTCTGGGACATGAAGCAATGCTCATATGAGATACTGGCACTTGCAAGGCAAGGATTTAACCGCTGAGCCATTGCATTGGACCCTAATTTTTTTTTTTAATAATTGCATTTTTTTGTGCAGCCTTTTAAACTACATGTTTTGAAGATATTTTCTTCCACTGTGTGACTTATTTGTTTTTGTAACAATGTTCTTTGAAGAACAGAAGTTTTGAATCTTGATGAAGACCATTTTATCAATTTTGTTTATAGATTGTGATTGTGTGTGTGTGTGTGTGTGTGATGTCTAGTAAATACTTTTCTGAGTTTTGTTCTATAATTTGTATAGTACTGTGATGAAATTTTCAGGTTTAGGTGTATGGAATGAATTAAGGATTAAGGATTGCTTTGTCAGTTTTTTTCCCATACAGATAAATAGTTGTCTAAGTAATTTTTTTGAAAGATCTTTACTTAACCCACTGACTTGTCTATGCATTTTTATTAAAAATCAGTTGGTCATGTATGTTTGAGCTCCATCCTATTGATTTTGTTTCTATTAGATTACACATTTTGATTATTGCAGTTTTTGTGATAAGCCAGAAGTGTGATAGTTTAAGTTCTTCATGCTTTTCAAATTTGTAAAAGAGGTGAAATTGTGTATTTGCTTGTTAGCATTGGACTGAAAAGGAAAGAACAACTTATAAATTACCAATACAACTTTAGGAGATAATATAGCTTTCTTGAACACATGGGAGAAGATGGGAAGATCTGCCAAGGGAAAGACTGTGTTCAGGGATGGGGAGAAGTTGATTATCAGGTACAAAAATACAGTTAGCAAGAATAAGCTCTGGTGCTATGAACAGTAGGATAGCTGCTTAGCAGTACGGATTGTGTGTTTTAATATAGTTCAAAGAGGAGATTTTGTTCTCAGCACAGAAGAAATTTTAAGGTGAGAGATATATGCTAATAGTGCTAATTTGCACTATTACTGTGTGATTACTGTGTATTAGAGATTATTCCTAGTGATTATTTTGTGTTAACTCATTTAATTCCAACACTGGTCTTTTGGGGTAGGCACTCATCATTTTACAGATGAAGAAACTGAGGTATGAAAAGGCTGATTTTACTTTTTAATGTCACATGATTAAAGTGGAAAAGCTTGATTTCCAGTCCAGATAATCTTGGTGCAGACAGGGCTGTATTTTTCTGATTCAGAATGTTGACTCTGTTACTTTACTGAAACTGAACTAAAATAGAAGCCATTTTGGTGGTATGACTAATTCAAACTTATTAAAGATGTCATTTATTTGACAGGTAGAAACAGAGAATAGGAATGAATAAGTGATAGAGTGCGTAAGTACCCTGCTGTTCTCTGGTTCACTTCCCAGATGCCTGCAGCAGCCTGGATTAGGCCATGCAGAAGCCAGGAGCCTGGAACACAGTCAAGTTTTCTCATGTGGGTGGCAGGAACCCAGTTACCCAAGCCGTCACCACTGCCTCCTAGAGTCTGCAGTTGGCAGGGAATCAGAGTCCAGAACCAGAGTCTGGGAATTGAACCAGGTAGTCTGATGTGGGATGCTGGTGTCTTAATTGCTAGTTTAAATGCTGCTCTTATACTAATTTAGGAAAAAGTAATGCCAGCCATTTTTGTTTGAAAAGGCAATTGAAGTTAATAATTTCAGTTGAAAATCTATCTTTTTTATATTATGTGATAATACAAACTCAATTTCTAGAGATTATTTTATATCTTTTTTGGCTTCTCTTTCAGCCTGCCCCTTTGGCTATTGAAACGTCTATGTGTAGTCTTTTACCTGTTATTTAGCACTTCAAATTTGGCCTGAATCCCAAGGGAGACAATCCTGAGTTTCATCTATTTTCTGTGTCTAGCAGAAAATCTCAGACCTTTTAATGTAGTCCCTTTCATCAGATTGCAGGCAGGCTCCATGTGCTTCTTAAACTTACAAACCAAAGATGAATTGTCTGCATTCTACATGTGTAATACACGGTGATGGAGAAAGAATAATATAACAGCAATAAATCTATCCATTCAGGAAAGAGGATAATGGGAGACTGAGTAGGTATCAGAAAGTTCTGGGTAGCAGTGGAAGACTCTGACACTGAGAGTCAAAGTTCCTTGGTTCTGCTTTTTTGGTGCAGATTTTTCTTTTCCTGTGTGGACCTCAGGGAAATCTGATCTTGTTCATTATTTTCTGGCTTTAGATGGTTATATCTGAGAGGGTATTGATATAGATGCCTTTATGGGATAAGCCCAGTTTTTACAGTTTACTTCTTGTTTATACACTTAGGGTTTAGACTGTATCCCTTTTTCCTGTATAGTTATTTTAAAATTTTTATTTTGTAGGCTTTTTGTTTCTTTGAGTAATTAGAACTAAAGAACTTGCCTAAGAGAAAGAAAAAAAAGTTAAAAACAAACAAAAAAAAAAAAAGGAAGAAAGAACAAAGAACTTGGCCAGACACAGACATTTTTTAGTGTGAAAGCTCTACTCTTTGGATTTCTTATTTTGGTACTGTATAACCTCTTTGGCAGTCTGCTGAATCCTGTGACTCGTTCTCAAAATAATACTTCAAAATTCATTAAAAGGGCTCGGCAGCGTGGCCTAGTGGCTAAGGTCCTCGCCTTGATCCCATATGGCCGCTGGTTCTAATCCCGGCAGCTCCACTTCCTTTCTATCTCTCCTCCTCTCAGTATATCTGACTTTGTAATAAAAATAAAATAAATCTTAAAAAAAAAAATTAAAAAAAAAAAAAAAAAAAAAAAAAAAAACAAAATTCATTAAAAAAACTTAAGCTTGCAAAGGAAACTATTACATTGAGTGATGGTTATCAGAGTAACAATTTTGTGGCAGTAGTACTTGTGCTTTAAATTAGTACATCAGACAGAATGTTCAGTAGCAAGTATAAGAATCAGCACACACTCAGCCCTCATGTACCACAGGGGGAGCTGCAGCTCAGTCAGAGCGACCCTCAATAACCCCCACTGGACTGGCCCTCCAGCTCTGGTTCCTGTGCTTGCCAACATGTGCAGTGGACCGGTCCGGTCTGTACCACATCCCATTGGGATCTCGTATACATCATTAGGCGCTGAAGCCTAACTCAGTCCAACCAACTCCACCCGCCAGCCCACACACTCATGCCAGCGGGGTGCCACTGCCTGTTCAGCCAGGCCTGCCCTGAATCCTGGTTCTCATACTCACCAGTAGGAGTTACAGCCCATCAGAGAGGTGCCCACAACCCTTCCACTGGACCCACTCCCCACCTTGGATCTTTCACTCTCCAGATGGTTTTGTGGTCTAGCTTGACAGGACTTGCCCCCAGTCTTAGCACTTGCCAGCTGATGCTACGCCCAATATGTCTTCCCTTATTCTGGCTCATGCCTGTTGGATACAATTGGCTACTCCAACTTGGCTCTCCCCCTAACCCGGGTCACATGTAAGCCAACAGGTAGTGTAGCCCTGCCCAGCCTGATCTGCCTACAGTTCCAGTTTTTATGCTCACCAGCATGAGCGTTGGCTCAGCATTGGAGTCCCTACTGCTCCCCTACCAGGCTCAAACCCCTTGTCCTGTCCCGGTTGTGTGTGTGCTGCAGCCCAGTCTGATGTAGGCCATGTCACCTTGGGATTTGCTGGCTTGGCCCGATCTATTCCCATTCCAGCTCACACTGGTTGGAGCTGCTGCCCAACCTGGTGCAGTAAGCTCGCAGTCCCGGTCCTAATGTGAACTGGCTGGTAATGTGGCCAGACGCAGCCTGTCCTGTACCCGGTCCTGTTTCTCAGATCTGCCAGTGGGTGTTAGGAACTGGCCCAGCCTAACCTTCCCCTATACCTGAGCCACACGTATGCCAGCATGTACTGTAACCTGGTCAAGATTTTACAGTTTTTATTGGAAAGGCAGATTTACAGAGAGGAGGAGAGACAGGAAGATCTTGTGTCTGATGGTTTACTCCCCAAGCAGCCACAATGGCTGGAGCTGAGCCGATCCAAAGCCAGGAACTTGGGGTCTCTTCTGGGTCTCCCACACGGTTCAGGTTCCTAAAGCTTTGGGTCATCCTCGACTGCTTTCAGGCCACAAGCAGGGAGTTGGATGAGAAGTGGAGCAGCTGGGATTAGAACTGGTGCCAGTAAGAGATCCTGGCGTGTTCAAGGCGCAGTTTTAGCCACTAGGCTATTGCATTGGGCCCTCAATCCAGTTCTTACTGTTGGGTGTTTCAGCGCAGCCATAGCCAGTCCATGCCGTGATGCAGCTCTCTTGTGGACTTGTGGGAGTGGAAACTTAGCCCAAGCTATACTACACCTACTCTGACTCTCATGGGCACCAGTGGATGCTGGTCAGCTCAGTCTGTCATGCCCCAGAGCCTGTCCATGCCCATGTCCACTGCAGCCATATCCAGACCAGACCACCCCCATTCCAGCTTTCAAGCTCACCAGTGGGAACCACAACGTAACTGGAGCATCCTCTATGCTCCCTAACCAGGCCTGTTCCCAGTACCAGATCTTACATATGCCAGTGGTTGCTCTGATCCAGCTCTGCCTAGCCCATCCCCTGTCTTGATCTTTGCCATTGGATGCTGTAGCCTGGCTTGTCCTGGTCTGCGCTCAATCCCAAATATTGTTGGCAAGTGCTATAGCCTGGCCATGCTCAGTTTGCTCCCATCCATGACTCATACAAACCAGCAGGTGTGATAGCCTAGCCAGGCATATCCTACTTTCCAGCCTGGCTCCTGCATTTGCCAGTGAGCCAAATTTGGCCTGGAACTGCCTGGTCTACCCCTTTCCAAAACCACCCCATACACATGCGGACAGTTGGAGCTACAATGCCTGGTCTGATCAGCAACCAAGCCTGAGTTGCATGCTCATGAACAGGAGCAGTGGCCTGTCAGGGAAGTTGCGCTAGTTCCCCCACCAGACTCATTCCCAGACTCATAGCTCACCAGTGTCAGTTGGTGCTAGGTCCTTACCGGTCATAGGCTATCCCGTCTAACTGTATGTATATTCTTGGGTGTGTTTGCAGGTGCTGCAGCCTGGACCACCCCAGCCCTTGCCCAATCCCAAGCACTCATGATTGTTCAGTGGTTCTATGGTCATGCCTAGCTCAGCTTGTCACCACCCCAGCTCAAAGCAAACCAGCTGAAATTGCAGAACAAGGGGGTAGGCCTACATATCTTCCACGAAATCTGCTTTCAGACCCAGTTCTTTTGAGTCCTGGATAGTGGTATGGTCCAGCCTAACATTACCTGTCCCTTGTCTGAACTCTCGTTGTTGAGTACTATGGTCTAACCCTACCGCATAGGTCCATAGCCCTATCTTTAATGTGACCCAGTGAATGGTGTTCGGCATTGGTCATTAGTAACTACTCCAGTTCTGCTATCCCTCTAGGGATGCTGTGTCAGTCTGAACCTTAAAGGTCCATGCATTCTTCCCTCAAGATCCCACCACTGGGAGACCCGGCGCCAAAGGTGCTGGGTGAAGCGCATGGCCCCTTGTCCTAAGCCTTGCCTCCTGAGAGCTCAGAGACTGGGCTAGCTGGCCCCCTCCAGCTCTGAACAGCCAGCAGGCCGATTGGCTTAGGCCTCCCTCCACACCCAAGCCCCATCCCCGGGGGAAACTGACCCACCTGGCTCTGAGCACATGGTGAGCCAATGGGCCTAGGCCTCCCTCCAGACCCGAGCCATGTTCAGGGGCAGTCTGACCCACCTGACTCCAACCCGTGGCTGGCCAAGGGGCCCAGGCCATCTGACCTGAGCTCTGCTGCCTGGGAGCTCAGAGCCTGGGCTTGCCAGCCCCCGCTGGTTCCAAGCAGCCAGCAGGCTAATAGACTTAGGACTCCCTCCATGTATGATTTTTGTTGCTGTCAAAGTCACAGGTGTTGCTAATGCTGCTGTAATTTGGTACTTCATAATGCAAGGAAATGCAAAATTGTCCTTGTAAATGAAGAGTTTGTTTTACCATATTCAAGGTCTCCAGTGACATTTTTTTAGCTTTTAAGGGAATGATAGATTCGATGATGCCATTCAGAACAGTAGTTTGGGGAAAGGTAACACCTGATTCAACACCACTTTATTGTTAAGGTTGAAGTTTTGCGGCTGCACTCAACTTCTTGAATTTGGCATCCAGAGGGTGGTATTCTTTTGTCCTTACAAACCCCCTCAAATGTTACAACTGTTGGCTTAAGGTGAAGGCCATGGTCAGGGAGGGCTTTCTTCAGTGAATCTATGTTTTCTCTTGCTGTAACTGATCAAAGTTTTTCTCTGGGACTTTTAAGTAGTGCAGAGGAGTCAGTAAATACCAGCATTCTTATATTCATTTCTCTTTTTGTTATAAAATTTTATTTACTTTTATCTGTTTAAAAAGGCAGAGAGATCCAGAGACAGACACCTGAAATATACTGTGTCACACCCCCAAATGTCCACAATAGCTGGGGTTTATGTCAGTCCAAGGCAAGAAATCAGAAACTCAATCCAAGTCTCTCTGTGGGTTGTAGGGACCCAGTTGCTTGAGCTGTCACCTGCTGCTTCCCAGGTTGGGCATTAGCAGGACACTGCATGGAAAGTGGAATGGGGATTTGAATATCCCATATCCTAGGCACTCTGATTGTGCTGTGTGGGCGTTGATAGTGTCATTTGTCTACTGCACCAAAAACCCATCTGGGGGAGTCATTTGTTTTTTGATTTTGTTTTTAAAATTTACTTATTTTTATTACAAAGTCAGATATATAGAGAGGAGAGACAGAGTCAAAGATCTTCTGTTTAATGATTCACTCCCCAAATCCCTGCAATGGCTGGAGCTGAGCCTATCCAAAGCCAGGAGCCCAGAGTCTCTTCTGGGTCTCCCATGTGAGTGCAGGGTCCCAAGGCTTTGGGCCGTCATTGACTGCTTTCCCAGGCCACAAGCAAGGAACTGGATGGAAAGCGGGGCAGCTGGGATTATTACTGGTGCCCGTATGGGATCCTGGTGCATGCAGGGCGAGGACTTTAGGTGCTAGGCTACTGTGCAGTGCCCTGTTTTTTTTTATTTTTAATGATTTTCCCAGGCCATTGGTTTTCCCAGGCCTTTGGCAGAAAATTGGAGTGGAAGTGGAGCAGCTGGGACTGGACCTAGAACACATAGTATATACTGGCATCCCAGGCAGTGGCTTTACCTATTCCACAACGCCATTCCAGTTCCATCATTTATATCACCTGATTGCCACATCCCAAATTCTGTGCTAGCAGTTGAATTCGCTGACTAGTGGAGATGTTGTCATACCAGTGAAACATAGAGATGTCCAGTGGGTAAGCAGCCCAAGGCTGGGAGAGAAACTTCACGGGTTTACAAATAACCAAGAACCCACATTTCTTTCTGCTCTTTTCACTGTTGTGGCTTCCATTCTCAAGGTCATATAATGGTCTTAGGTGACTGCTGGATCAAAAATTGTTATGCACATTCTGAAGAACAGGAACAGCAAAAGTCATGATGTCATTTGAGTAAAATTGGGTTGCTTCCCTAAGGAAGAAGATAAGAAGAGGTATTTAGTGACTCTTCTGCCATAGCCTCTGTGTTTAGTTGTCTTGGGTGCTAAGACACTATAGCAAGATTTTTAGTACACATTGATGATCAGAGAGATACATGTGATCGTAAGTATTCAGTTATTACTGTTGTGATAATTGCAAGGATTTTTTTCCTCTGAGGTTTCAGTTGCTTAATGACATTTCTTTGTGCCACCAGATTTTGAAATGAAATGCGAGTTGCCAAAAAATGAAGTGAGAGGATTCAGTCGTATTTGGATCACAATACGATTACCCTTCTTTTTCTTAGTCCTTTTTGTTTTCCTTGAAGTTTACCTTTCACGGAGCCAAAAATGTATTTATTTCCCCCTCCTTTTTGATAGTGTGGAAGCTGAAGTATTTTGTTAAGTCTCTGCCTCATCTTTGGAATGCAGGCAGTTACAGAACGCTGTTCTGTAAAGTGGGTTAGAGCTCCTTCCCTTCCTCAGATCAGCAACTTGTTTTGAGTTGTTGTTTCTTGGTGTTGCTTGCCTCTTCAGATTTAAATGGAAATAATTCCTTATGAAACTTGTTTAAAATATTAAATGCTCTCTCAGATTTAGGAACTTGAGACCATTATGTTCTCCTTTCATGCCTTTCTTCCATAAGAAACAAAATTTTTTTTTTTTCCCCTATCTTCTGTTTGTTTGCTATTCTAGAAGAACTGTGTCTGTTCCTGTGTAATGCTATCAACTCAGTCTGTGCTTGGTCGTACATACCTTTTTTCACATTTATAAAGGACTTCTGTGGGTTTTGTGCTATTTTGAGTTCCTTGTTGCTTTTTCCTTTTAGCTTTTGGCAGATGTTTTAGCTTGTAACAAGTGTTACTGTCTCCCTCAATGAAGACATACACATCTTTATCAGTCAGTCACTATTTTAATTGTGAACATTTTTTTTTTGGAAGGAGCTGAGTCTTATGCAATAGAGATAAAGATAGTTACAGTTCTGTGTAACTCTCACGATAGAGGTATTTATATTTTACCAAAGGAGCAGGTGCTTCATTTTGTTTGTGAAATGGAAGGTGGGAAGAGAATTGACTCCACTTGCCTTGGGAAGATGTTTGGGCTGACTCTTGAAGAAAAAAATAGAAGCCAGTTCAGCAGAATGAGAAGGAAATGGCATTCCATAAAAGATGGCTCTTACTCCGTATCTAGTTACTATGTAGCTTTTGAATAACTGGCATCTAGTGCAGTATTAGGCAGCATCAGAATTTGTGGAATATGGTCAGTGTTCTTTTTTATTATTATTTTTTAGAGGAATGGTTAATTTTATTTATTTTTTTAATTTTATTTTTGACAGTCTTTACGTAGTTAATTAGGGTAAAAAGGTTCAAGGGCTACAGGAAAGTGGGTAAGACTATTATTCCCATATTGTTTCCTTCATGTATCTGAGGTAAAGGGGGATATTGAGGGAGAAGCCCCACCCAGTTTCCCACCCACCCCAAGTACCGGATGTGGGCCATGCTCTGAGATACTTGCTCAAGTGGTTTTGATAGTTCACCAGTTATGAATCGCTGCCAGTCTCGCCACTCCAAGCACGATGAGGTCGTTGAAGAATCCACTGATTGACATAGTCCATCATAGAGTCTCCATTTGTCCCATATTTCACTGCCAACATATAGCTGAGATGGTTGATTGACCTGTTCTGTCTTCTGCCCCCTCCCTTCCTGGTTCTCACGTGTGCTGGTTGGGTGCTGCAGTCACATCCAGTACAGGCAACTTCACCCTGGCATTCCACATTATGCACTGGTTTTTGTCGCGACCAAACCTGGCTCGACCCACACTCTGTTCTGGTGTTCGAATTTGCCAGTGGATGACATGAACTGATTCAGCCTGGTCTGCCCCTGACCCATGCCAGTGGGTAACTTTCCATGGCCTATTCTGGGCTGTTTCCTATCATGCTTCTTGCGCCTACTTGCAGGGACTGTGTCCTGCCAGAGTAGTTGCCCAGGCTCCTCCATCAGAACCCCTCCCAGTGCCAGATTTTGCGCATACCAGGAGGGTCCATGAGCCAGCCCTACTCAGTTCATCTCCTGTCCTAGCAGGAACAGTGGCTTTTCTTGGCTGGCTTTCAACCCATTTTGGTTCTTGCTGTTGGATGTTTCAGCCCAGCCATGACTTGTCCATACCCACATACGGCTCACATATGGCTCAGTAGGGGTTGAGACCTAGCCTAGTCCATCTCACATTTACCCTGGTCCTCCAGGACACCAGATGGTGTTGGGATCTGGCCTGGCCATGCCAAGGGAGACTATGACTGTTTCCTGGTTAGAGCACAGCCCCCATTCCAGCACACGCACCCCTTGGTGGGAACCTCAACCCAGTTAGGGTGTCCCCTTAGCTCCCCAACCAGGCCTGTTCCCAGCCATAGATCACGTGCATGCCAGTGGTTGCTCTGACTCAGCTTGGCTCAGGCCCTCACTTGTCCTGGCCTCTGCCTTAGACACTGTGGCTTAGTGTCCTTGACTCACGTAGACCAGTAGGTGCAAGAACCCAGCTCTGCATGACCTGTGCTCCATCCTGGTTTCTAGTTTTGCTTGTGGGCTAAGGTTTGCTCAGTCCTGCCCAGTACATCCCGCTCCATTACCAATTTACACATTAGCCAACTGTTGCAGCTACTTTGCCCAGCTTGTCCGACCCCCAGGTCTGGACCACATGCTCACCAGCGGGAACTATGACTCGCCAGGGGAGTTTCCCAAGTTCCTCCACTTGATTCCCTCCCAGACCCAGTTCTCATACATGCCAATGGGTTTTAGGCCAGTGCCTGGCGCAGTCTGGCCTTCCATTTGGCCGTGTATGAGCTGGTGAATGTTGCAGCCTGGCCCACCCCACACCCTATGCAGGATGCACTTTTGGGTGCTGCTGCCTTGACCAGTCCAGACTGTTGTGGGTTCCTTTACCTGTGATTGATGGTAGGCTCCTTGGTCACACCTAGCTTAGTCTTATCACCATCCAAACTCTTGAGCTAACCAGTGGGGCTAGACTTTCCACAGGGTGTAGCCACACATCCCACACAGAATCTACCCCCGGATATGGTTCTCGAGTGCTAGTTAATGTTATGGCCCTGCCTAATGTGACCAGTCTCCTGATCCATCATCATGTCAGGTAAAAGGATACACTGCTGGACAAGCCCCGAGCCTTAGCTTTTGCATGAACTGGTGTTCAGCGCTCAGCATTGTTCAGTGATTACAAGTTCTTCAAAGTAAGAGTTACTGTCATTGGGACTCTTTAGGATTGATTCAGATCCCAGAAGCACAGTGGGATCAACCTGGCGCTACCTGAAGCCATCCTGAAGCCCACCAGTGTTCTTTATTATTATTTTTTAAGGTGTATGTATTTGAAAGGCATACTAACAGTAATACACACACACACACACCCCTACCTACCTACCTACTTACCTATCTCTGCCCCACTCACCCACCCACCCACCCAGAGAGAGAGGGAGATTGATCTTCCTTCCACTGAATGTGTACATTCCATCCCTGAAATGTTTACACCAGCTGTGGTTGGAAGGTAGAGACTCCATCCAGGTCATAAGTAAGGGTGGCTATCGCTGCTGCCTCCCAGATGCATTAGAAGCAAATTTGATTGGAAATAGAGAAGGTGAGACTTGAGGCAAGCACTTTGGTATGGGGTTTGAGTGTCCCAAATGACGATTTAGCCCACTGAGCTACAATGCTGTCTCCTGGTCACTATTCTTAGTGGGATGGGGTTGAGATAGAAATGATATAATTATGCACATGAAGTAGCATGTTTAATGCCAAACTAAGGTTACAGTTGCTGTTTCAGTTACAAAGGAATTAATCAAAGATAAAGCTAAGGTAGTGGAAAATAAGTTTCAATTTTGTAATAGAAGATAAAAGAGCCATTGAAAGTGTTGCGGCTTCCTAATGTGAAAACAGCCTTGGTTTTTCTGGAGTATCTGTGGGCTGGAGGTGATTAGATGGGAGAGGGGGCGAGAAGCCAGTCGTGGAGACCAGCTAAGAAGCTTTGAAATGAAGTGAGGATGGCGGGCCCGACATTTTTTAACCAGATTTCCATAACCATATTGCTCAGAGCTTCCTGTGCTGTTTTTATACTTACCGTCATCTGTTTTCTTCTACAAGTGAGTTTCTGTCATCACTATCCGCTAATAGGTTTCTTTCTAAAGTTACTGGTGATCTGGCCAAATCTAATGGTCATCTTTTTGTTCTCCAAGTTTAATGTATAATCACTGTAACCACCAGCCCAAGCACCAACAGAAGAGGTACTTTCTGCTTCACTACCAAGAGTGTAACTTTAATAAATTATGCACAAAGCAGAGGCTCCACTTTTTTAGGGTTCAGATTTTAGAAATGTTTTATAGACTACTTAAAATACTTATGAATATAGGCACAACAATGGTATATATTTTTTATATATTTTTGAAGACTAGGGACTCCTTTCTTCCCAGCCTGTTTAGATCTTAGCTCCCTCTAGGACTTAGCTGAAGTACACCTTTCTCCCTCTCCCTAGGCTGCAGTCCGTGCTATTTCTCTTTCTCCTCTGCCTTCACAGTACTGAGTTTAGCTTTGCCCTTCCATTGAGTTACTTGTTGTCTGATCTTCATAATGGTACTCCAAGTTGCTGGAGGACAGGGATTTTATCATGCTTCCTGTATGTATTTTTTTCTTTTACCTGAGCATAGCTCTGGGCACGTGTTAAATATGTTGTAACAATTTTTAAATACCTAATTGTTATATGTTTATTTTTAAGTGATTTTTAAAATTTGAAAGAGAAATAGCCAACAGAGAGAGGCAGACAGAACTCCCATTTGCTCATTCAGTTCCCAGATGCCTGTAGTAGCTGGTGGTCAGGGTCAGGAGGGTGTGAGAATGGTCCTGTAGGCCTTGGGAGCACAGTTATTTAAGCCACTGCCATGCCTCTGAGGGTTTGGTTTAGCAGGAACTGGAATCACAGGCTGGAGGGAGGTATTGAACGTAAGCCCTCTGTTGTGGGATGTGACTGTCCTAACCACTAGGTCAAATGCCTAGCTATTGTACGTTTACGTTATAATATTGAGAACTTCACAGTTGGCTCTGAAGGGAACAGAAGTAAAAAATAGTTTTCAATAAAGGACATCTGTAATAACAATTATATTCCAGTTTGGAACATGCTTTTCTGTTACCTTTGAAAATGTGTTTAACTGGCTATGCTAGGAATTTGAAAAAAAAAATAAAGCTGTGCTCGGTGGAGACTTTGTTGAGGCGAATAGGATGACAACATGGTATGTCAATACTAAAACTTATTGAATGAAATATGAATAATAGCATCTACTACTAGCATTGTTTGGGTACTTTATATCAGTGAAGTAGCTGCTCTTTTAATTATCCTCATTTTGTAGTCCACGTGGTGTAGAAAACCTACTGAATTGCATGCACCTCAAGAAATCTAGGTTCTGTTTTTGTTTTTGTCTTTATACTGGGTGAGCCTGTAACTTAAATGCATCTTAATTTTTCAATGGAAGGGGTTAATATCTAGGGTGCTTTCCCTCTTGTTCTTAACATTGTGTGATCTTTTAAATGATCCTGTTGTATTCAGCTTGGTTTCATGTAGGAAACAGATATTTCAGGTAGAGATTGTAGAGCAGCATAGTAAGTTGTTATCACCTCCCAGCACTCATAAACCTCAGAAGATGCTATATAAAGAAATTTAAAATTCCAGTTTCAGAGAGATGTATGCCCATGATGTGGCAGGGATTTGAGAAAATGAGACAGGTAAATTGTGATCAGAGTATCAGAAAAACATGACAATAATGCTGGCCGTACAGATAGAATCCTCATATGACTGATTCATAACTATTTATAATAGTTATTTCTTAACATGGTTTACATTATAGTGAGTTATTCTCCACCTGAGATACTTTTAGACTAATATTATTAACTAACACTTACTGATTTTTTTTGGATTGCAATATATATGACCATATTTAGTTTTCAAAGTGATGTTTTAGGTACTGTTACTGTTCCTTGTTTAGAGCTGACTGACACAGCTCTGGAGCTAGTGAGTGCTAGAAGGCAGTATTTTTTTTTTAATTTATTTATGTTTTAAATTATTTTTTGACAATCTTTACACAGTTAATTAGGGTAAAAAGGTTCAAGGGCTGTAGGAAAGTGGGTAAGACTATTATTCCCATATTGTTTCCTTCCTGTTCAAAGGGGGGTATTAAGGGAGAAGGCCCATCCAGTTTCCCACCCTCCCCAGGTCCCGGATGTAGGGCTTGCTCCAAGGTCCTTGCTCAAGTGGTTTTGATAGTTCACCAGTTATGAATCGCTGCCAGTCTCGCCACTCCAAGCACGATGAGGTCGTTGAAGAATCCACTGATTGACATAGTCCATCATAGAGTCTCCATTTGTCCCATATTTTGCTGCCAACATATAGCTGAGATGGTTGATTGACCTGTTCTGTCTTCTGTCTTTTCTTGGTTAGGGTTCTGAGTCCAGCATTTCGATTAGGGGAGATCCCCAAAGAAACTTTGTCTGAGGTGTTCTCAGACCAGATTCTTGTATGTACTAGCAAGTACAGGGCCCGGCACAGTCCATCACCCTGATCAGCTGGTGGTTGCAGTTGGTGGGTTGGTTCTGTTTTCAGCCCCGAGTTCCACTGGAACCAATGGGTGTTGCAGTCCAGCCTGGTTCTGCCCAGCACATACTCGGCCCTCGCATAAACCAGTGGGAGCTGCAGCCTAGTTGAAACAACCCACAATAACCCCCACCAGGCCTGCCCCCTACCCTGGTTTGCCAGTATGTATAGCAGGAGTCCAGTCTTTCCTACAACCCATTTGGCTCTCATACAAGTCAATGGGTATTAAAGCTTTGTTCCATCTTACCAGCTCCACTATGCAGCCCACACAGATGCTGTTGGGTATCTGTCTAACCACCCCAGCCCCTGTCCTAGTTTTCGTGCCCTCCCGTGGAAGTGGTAACCCAAGAGGGAGGAGCCCACTATTTCCCTCCCAGGCTTCTCCCACTCCCGGATTATGCACTCTCCAGGTAGTTCTGTGGTTTGACTTGACAGAATTAGCCCCCAGTGACAGCTTCTGCCAGCTGATGCTGTGGCTAAGCCCAAACAACCCTCACCTACTCTACTTTTGTTTGCACCAGCAGGAATAATCTGCCCAGCCTGGCTTTTCCCTGATCTGGTCCGCATGAGGCGACAGGTGTTGTAGCCCTGCTTGGTCTGGTCTGTCCCCATCCCAGCCCACGCTCTCCAGTGGGAGTAGCTGTCCAGCAAGGGAACCACCCCTTACTTCCCTGCCGGCTCTGCCCCCTCCCTTCCTGGTTCTCACGTGTGCTGGTTGGCTGCTGCAGTCACATCTGGTACAAGAAGGCAGTATTTGAACTCGGGTTTCCTGACTTAAATGCTGATGCTCTTCATCAGTTCTCTTCTGACTTACAGGAGGTTCAGAGCTTGCATGGTATACCCAGTTTGCTTTTGGCAGGAATCATTTGGCCTGAGGGGCCTGTGTGGGGTTTTCTTTGCTACTGTTTTCTTCTGGCTGTGGTGTCTTACATTACTTTATTTTCCTTTCTTTTTCTTTTCTTTTTGTCACTTTAAATCTTTTCATTCTTTCCTGCTTGTCAGGGTCACTATTTCTGTTACTTTGAGGCTAGGATAGAATGGCTTTCAGTGTGCAGTTTAGCCTTCATTTCTGTACTGTTACCTTCAATTCTTAGGGCAGCTTCACCACTTTCTCAGAGTATGTGTTAATCTGGCAGAGTTTGTTTTCTTTCTTTTGAGTGGTAATTACATAACTTTTTGAATCTTGGAGAGATGAACATTACAGAGTCTAAATTGCTCAGGCCTGGCCTTGATCTTTTGATTTTAATGCTGCCTTTCTGTAATGTCTTATATCCCATACTGCTAGATCTTTAGTTTTTATGAACCTACTGCTTAAAAAAAGTAACTGTTTAATTTCTGCCTATCCTTTTCTCTTTCTCATTGATGTCCTTGACTCTGCATTCCTCCTTGCAGGCAACTCCCCCAGCCAGCTTGCCTCCTAGCTATTCTTGTCTACTCTGCTTTATTTTTCCTACCTCCCACCTGCTCAACATGACCTTTCTTTCCTGTGTGCTTTTCTCAATTATCTAACCTCTTATCTTCACCTTTTCGATATTCCTTTATTTCTATAACCTCTAAAATTTGTGTTAAAGAAATGTCAATGTAAAGTAAGACTTGTGTTGGTGAGGAAAGCACTGGGTTGCAGTCTTAGCTTTCATAACAAGATTCCATTGCAGATATGGATTGGCATCAGAATCGCTTTGTGTTCTGTATTCTAAACATTTTAAAACCAAGTTATTATGCTTTGGAGAGGATATTTTAAGAAGAAAGATCGAAATGTTAATTCCTTAAATACTTGGTTTAGGTAATAATGGGCTGTCTTTCCTCCATATTTAACTCAGGCTTTTCTTCACTCTGGAACTTGTAGATTTGTGAATATTGGATATTTTGAGAAGTAGGGGTTCTTTGCTTAGTACTAAGGAGTCTGTTTACCTTCAGGATGACATCTGAACTGGAGAGCAGCCTAACATCTATGGACTGGTTACCACAGCTCACCATGAGAGCGGCCATTCAGAAATCGGATGCTACCCAAAATGCACATGGCACGGGAATTTCTAAGAAGAATGCACTCCTTGACCCAAATACAACTCTGGACCAGGAGGAAGTCCAACAGCACAAAGATGGGAAACCTCCATACAGTTACGCCAGCCTTATTACGTTTGCAATCAATAGCTCACCCAAAAAGAAGATGACTTTAAGTGAGATTTACCAGTGGATTTGTGATAACTTCCCATATTATAGAGAGGCTGGCAGCGGTTGGAAGGTAAGTATTTTGAAATTTTTATGCAATAAGCAATGGCATTATGTTGACTTCTGTCGAAAAGAAAACTCTATGGAGGTGCACATCTTTGCATATGAAATTTTAACTGCTAGTCATTTTTAAGATGTCAGAATGTGAATTAAATGTTTGTGATTTAGGGGAATAGCTAATTTTTGGTAGTCTTAGTTTGTTAGAACCCTGTGTTATGGGAGTGAGTGATGTAATATTCAGTAAATGCAGAGATAATGCGGGATTCACTGAAATGGTTTACCTTGGAGATCAGGCAGATTGATAGTGTGTCTAAATTTTAAAAATAGCAACATAGTATTGCAGCTATTTCTGTATTTATCATCGAAGTTTTTCTTTTTTTTTTTTTTGAAAACCCTTTTAAAGAATTTTTACTTTGTACAAGAGGTAACAAAAGTAGGGCATAATTAAGATTCCAATAAATGAGGAGTCTCCAAAAAGTTCAGTGGAAAACGTTACGAAAAACTTGTATAGATTAAAAAAACTTTATCTTTTTATTGAATTATTTGTAAAGTTTCCTGACATGCCTTTATATGCTTCATCAGCTTTCTCTAGTGCTAACAGTTTGTATAAGCATAGTTAGGAGTTATTAAAAAATGAGAAATAATTGTTGGTACAATACTGTTGACCAGACAGTACTGTTAACTAAGAAAAAAATTATGTTTGGTCAGTTTCTCTACAGGTGTTCTTTTGTGTTCTAAGAGGCAATCCCGAATCTCATGCTGCATTTGGTTGTTCTGTTGCCTCCAATCTGTAGGTTCCTTAATCTTTACTTTTATGACCATGGCACTTTAGAAGAGTATTAATCATATTTTGTAGAATTTCCCTCAGATATTTGATATCAGAATTTGATATTTTTTCCTCAATAGATTGGGGAATGCATTTTTGGTGAAGAGTAATACAGAGGTGAGGTGCCCTTCTCTACATGTCCTATCATGATGTCAGTGTTTCATAGTCTTGGTAGTATTAACTTTTTTTAAAATTAGAGTGATATCTGTCCAATTTCTCTAATATAAAATGAATGTGACTGTGTAAATAGCAAATTTTGGGAAGATACTTAGTTTCTTCTTAAACTTTGGCCTATTTTGCATTCATTGGTAGGTCATAATTGTTGCAATCTTTGTTGTTTTCTGATAGTGAGTTCTATTACTTTCTTCTACATTTGTTCATTGATATCCTTTGTTCTCTTTTATTCAGTCATTTGTGTTTATTCATACTTGTGGGTAACATTTACTTGGTTCTTTGTGCTGTCGTTGTCATTCAGATTGTCACCTCTTTGGCTGTTATGATTTCCTCTTGGTTGGCTCAATCCTTTTGTTTGGCATTTTATTACTTTTTGGCACCAGAAGACACATTCAGGATTCCTGTACCTTCTTTACCTCATCCCTGAGGTCAACCACTTTTTGAAAGAGCCCCATGATGTTAACTACTAAGTTATACAACAAATAATTGAATTTACTTTTTTGTTCGTTGCTGTATTAAGTATATTTTCTGACATAGGAATTGCCTAGTTGTGTGCTCCATGTGTCCACTCACAAACTTGGAAGAAGAGAAAGGATTAAGTCCACCATGAAATAGTTTCTCTTAAGCCTGCCTTCTCAACACTTTCTGTGTTGTGTTCTTTTCGCTTAACTAAATTTATTAGGCATTTGCCGACTTACCATTTGATGCTGGTGGTGTGCTGTGCACTATGCCAGATAATCATTTCAAGGGAGTGGACTGTGCCTCATTGAATTTTTTTCTACTCTTCCATTTTCCACATACTGTTATTCTATTTTGTAAGTGAGCTTCAATAAACACAATTTGAGTGAAAATGTAAATATTGGTCCTAGGCTTTCATTTGTATATGTTTTTTTGAAAGCTAGAATTAGAGATAGAAGGAAAGACAGAGATTTTACATCTGCTGATTTGCTCCCCTGATGGCTACAACTACCAGGGCTGGGCCAGACCAAAGCAGGAAGACTAGAACTCCATCCAGGTTTCCCACATATGGGACAGGGACCTATATATCTGAGCTGTCTTCTGCTGCTTCCCCAGGAGCATTAGCTGGACATTGGATTGGAAATGGAGCAGCTGGAGTTAAGTCAGTGCTGCGTCACAGCAGCAGTGCAACCTTCTGCTCCACAATGCTTGCCCATTTTACCTTTTTTTTTTTTCTAAAAATATTTACTTTTTTGCTTCTTCTTACATGCTCATTTTTCTATCCTTTTGAGCCACTGGCCAAACTAAACACTTGGAATTCTTTGCATCTGTTTTCTTATTGGACTTTGTTTTTCCCTTTTCCAGTTGGTATTGCCAGCTTTTTTCAACTTGTACATTACTTCTTTTCTCATATGCTTTATTAATGGCAGTGTTACAGAACTCAAAATTTTGTTCAGAGTTCTTGTTTCAGTAGGTTTTACCTCTGTAGTCAGGTAAGAGTTGCTTTGATTATTTTCTATGTGCCAGACATTATACTAAGTACTTTATATTCTTGCTTTAGACCACACAGCAGCTTTATTAATGAGATAATATTATTAAGCCAGAACTTTAAGGCAAGAATACTGAAGCCCACAAAAGTTAAGCAACTTGCCAGACATTCTTGGCTAAAGAACGGTAAAATCAAGAATTGATTATAGGACTGGGGCCTGCATTGTGGCATAGCAAGTAAAGCTGCTGTTAGCATCCCATCTAGATGCTAATTTGAGACCTGACCACTCACCACTCCATTTCTAGTCTAGGTCCTGGGTAAGCAGTGGAGGATGTATTTACCCATGAGGAACACATGAAAGATGCTCCTGGCTTCAGATCACCCCATCTTTGGCCATTGCAACCATCTGGGGAGTGAAGTGATAAATAGAGGGTTCTTCTCTTCTCACCCTTCTCCTGCCTTTTTTGCAGGGGAAGACTTTTTAAAAAGTAAACTTTTTAAATAAATAAACAAAAAAATTTTTAAAAAGATTTATGTTTATCGGAAAGGCAGATATACAGAGAGGAGGAGAGATGGAGAGGAAGATCTTCCATCCAATGATTCATTCCCCAAGTGGCTGCAACAGCTGGAGCTGAGCAAATCCAAAGCCAGGAGCCAGGAGCTCTTCTGGGTCTCCCACACGGGTGCAGGATCCCAAAGCTTTGGACCATCCTCGACTGCTTTCCTGGCCACAAGCAGGGAGCTGGATGGGAAGTGGAGCTGCCAGGATTAGAACTGGCGCCCATTTGGGATCTTGGTTCATTCAAGGCTAGGACTTTAACTGCTATGCTATCATGCCAGGCCCAAGTATACAAAATGTTTAAAAAGGGAAAAAAATTGGCACAGATTTGGTAATTTCAGTGCTCATGTTCTTAGCCACTCTGTCTTAACTGACTGATTTAGTGTGAGAAATGATTGTACAGAATGTTTCAGTAGAAGAAACATAAAATTTGACCCATGAAGCATAGCATCATTTTTAGTAAATAGTAGTGATTTCGTTTAAGCTGTTTTCTGGCTTTTCCACTGGGCATTATAGATACCTTTTGTCAGGGTTTGATAAATCTGGTTTGATAGGTTTTGATTGTTCAGTGCTAAAACATAGTATCTACGGAGTTGAAATGATTGAAATTTGAGTAAGTGACTTAATCAATCAGGGTTTCATGGGTCTATATCATTGGTTATAAACCATTTATGCCAGACAGATGACATAAAACAGGAAAGCAAAAATGCTGCAAACTTAATAAGGAAACGGCTGTGTTCTCATCACTTGTCACCGTTTAGCTCAGGGGTTCAGGTGAACTCAGGTTACTTGGCTTTGAACTTCAATGTTGAAAAGTTGCCAGAAACAGCTATAGTCTACATAGTAGCAATCTGTGGCTCTTCCTATTCAGGCTCTGATGAGAGATGGGCCTGCCATCCAGGTGCCTGCAGCCATGGCCTTTCTCTGCAGCTTGCCCAACACTTTTTTGTATAGTTTTTGTGATTCTTGGCCCACTTGCACCTGAATATGATTTGATCTCCATGCTCGCATGAACTGAGGTTCTGGAGGGTGGTGCCAAGTGGACTTAAATCAGCATGTACTTGCATATGCCATTGGAGTTGAGTCTACATCAGGAATCTGCATGAGGTCTGTTGTCTGTGCACTCCTGCTGTCCCTCTCTGACTCAGTTTGAGGCTGCTGTTGTCCAATCTTGTGAAATGAAGAAGGTTCGCACAGAATCCTAAGGGAGCTTATAACCTTTATTGGGTGAGGAAGATACACTATAAACAAGTGGTTGTATTGCTATCTAAAAAGCTAGTTAATGGAGAAATACAGAGTTCTGTGCTATGAATAGTTGAGGAATTGGGCACGCCTACTGTATATAAGCCACATAAATGCCTATCATATGGGAAATTATATATGAAAATTAAGGGAGGTAGAGTTGAAAATGAAAGTTTGAGTAATGTGATAGGGTTCTAAAGATAATGGTATAGAGAATAAGCTGTGAGAGTACAAGGAAAGAGGGTATCATTAGAAAATTGTTGAGGGAAATAAGAGGTGATCTGTATTTATTAAGTGAAATGGTGTTTATTTTACATAAATTTTAAAATAGACTCAAGTCATTTAAACTATAGTATATCATTATTAAAATTGACCAAGTTTGACAGAACACTGTTTCAGAAAACTGGTACACACATTCTATATTTTACTTTCTTTTTAATATTTTTACATAGTTGAGAGGGATGCACACCTGTTTGGGTCTCTGAGGTATTAAAGAAGATGGGTAGAGCACATGTTTCAGTGTTTTGTTTTTCTCACATCCTGTCTGGCTCTCATGTCTGCAGGAGAAGAAGGGGGATACAGCCGCTCCTTCCTGCCAAACCACATCAGCACTCGGGAGTGTGGGATGATCCACTGATGACTCCCTAGAGACTCCTGTTTGGGGAAAAGTGTTCTGAGGTTGTTATTTGAGTGGTGTTGATAGTTCTGGCAGTTGTTCATTTCATTGCTCCAGAGTTGAGAAAATCTTTCCAAGGTCTATTGACTGACAAAGTCTACCTTAGTGATCCACAAACCCAGAAATATGCTGCAAAGCTTGGCCAGCAGAATGGTTCAACCTGTTCTACTTTCTGTCCTCTGATGGGGCAGCTGATGTCCCCTGCTGGTCTACATGAGCTGTCTGTCATGTTGCCTGTGTGCATCCACACATGCTATCCACTGCACAGGCATAAAAAACTGAGGAGGCCAAGTTCTGACTTGTGCACTCCATCCTGTGACTTTCCCTATGGCCGGTGGTTCAGTCAGGAGTCCCCCAAGAAACCTTGCCTGGGTGACCTCAGATTTGACTCTTCTCTGTGCCAACCAGTGCAGGATCAGGTGTCTATCACCTGCATGCAGCCAGTGCATATACTGGTGGTTTCAACTGCCTGGTCAGACTTCCCCAGCCCTGACTCACATAAACCTCTGGGTGCTGTGGTCCAGCCCAGCCAGCCTGTCACAGAGCTGGTCCTTATGTATACCATTCGGTACCATGGCTTAGACAGGGTGACCACCAGGACCACCTCTAGTCCCCATTTTTGTACACACTAGCCTCTGCTGCAGCCTACCTAGGCCCAGCCCACAATCCAGCTCTTGTGCATACCCATAATGCTGTGGCTCAGCTCAGCCCAACCTGCTCCCAGAACTGGCCCTCATGTATGCCAGCAGGTGCCACTGCCTTGTCCAGCTTGGCTGGTGCCCAGCCCTGGTTCTTGTGCTCACCAACAATAGGTATAGCTTTGCGGGAGTGTGCCCATAGTCCATAGGCATGCTGCTAGCTCCAAATCTTGCCCAAACCCAGAGGGTATTGTGGTCCATCCTGATATGACTTGGCTGGCTTTTATCCATTCCATTCTGGCTCTTGTATGTTTCAAGGGGTGGAGCAGGCTAGCCCAGCCCAGCCAGGCCTCCCCCAGTCCCAGCTTTCATGCTGATCAGTGAAAACAGTGGTCCAGTAAGGGAGTCCCCAAAGTTACCCCATCAAACCTGCTCCCAGCCCTGGGTCCAGTGTGTGCCAGTGGGTGCAGTAGCCCTATCTAAAATGGCCTGCCCCCAGTCTTGGCATTCAGCAGCAGGTACTATAGCCTGGCTTAGGCTGGCCTGCCCCCAGTTCCAGCTGTTGCTGACAAATGCAGCAGCTTAACCCAGCCTGACCCACTCCAGCACCAGCACTCGTGTGATCTGGCAGGTGTTGATTCAAACCTGGCCTGGCCAGCCCCCAGTTCTGGCACTAACTGGGGATTCTGCAACTTAGCCCATCTGGTCTGCACCCATTGTGGCTCTCACTCGTGGGTGCTATGGCCTATCACAGCCTGGCCCATCCGCAAACCTGGCTCTAATGTGACTCAGCAGGTGCTGCAGCCTTGCCTGTCTTGTCCCACTGTGCCACACCCCTTTTGGCCCTAGCGAGAGACAGTAGGTGCTGGAGCCTATCCCAGTCTGGCCCACCCCCAGAAGCAGTCCTCACATAGGCCAGTAGTTTTTGCAGCCTTGCCCAGACTGGTCTGCCAGCTGTGCTAGATCATACTTACCAGTGGAAGCTGCAGGCTAGCAGGGAAGTCTCCAGAGGTTCCTTATCAGGCCCGTAACCCACCTTGGGTCTTGTGTGTGCATTTGGGGAATTCAACCCAGGCTTGTATGGCCCTCCTGCAGGCTCAGCTCTTGTGAGTATTGCATCCTAGCCTAGCTGGGCATTGACCATATGCTGTCCTGGCTCTCATGTGTGTTAGCTGGTCCCATGAGCCTAGCCAAGTTCTGCCTGGCCTGGCTTGCCCCCCAGCCAAGGTTCTTGTGCTCCCCAGTGGGAGCTGCAGCCTAGTTAGAGGAGTTCCACAAGTCCTGGCTCCTGGATCCAGGCTTCCAGGCCTGGCCCTGCTATTCCCATTGCAGCAATTTGGGGAATAAACCTGTGAAAGGAAGACCCCTCTTTCTGTTTTCTCTGTCTCCTGTTTTCTCTCCTCCCCTTTCTTCTCTTCACCTCCCCCTCCTTTCTTTCCTTTTCCTCTTCTCCCCTCTCCTCTTCTCTTCTTTACCCCTCCCCTCCCCTTCTTATTCCTTCCTTCCTCTTCTTTTTAAATAAACAAATTTTTTAAAAAGTATCCCATGAAAGTCTATAATCAGGAGTTTTCTGGTCAAAAGCTTCTTCAGTTTACTTTTTTGAGTGGTTATGTTATTGAATCAACATTGAGTTTTCTTATTTCACCGTGTTTCAGCTTTGTAATTTCCTTTCTTCATCCCTTCCAATTTTTTAAATAAGTAAAATGTTTAAAGCCAGGAGTTTTTTTCCAGATCTCCCAAATGGGTACAGCATTCAGGACTTTAACCATCTTCCACTGCTTTTCCAGGTGCATTAATGGGGAGTTGGGTTAGAATTGGAGGAGCTGGGGATCAGTACAATAACCTAGTGGCTAAAATCATCGCCTTGTATGGGCTCTGGTTCCCGTCCCGACTGCGCCACTTCCCTCCCAGCTCCCTGTGTGTGGCCTGGGATAGCAGTAGAGGATGGCCCAAAGCTTTGGGACCAGACACCTTAATAAGAGACCCTGAAGTTCCTGCCTTTGAATTGGTTTAGCTGCAGGTATTGCAGCCGCTTGGGGAGTGATTCAGTGGATGGAGGATCTTTCTATCTGACTCTCCTGCTCTCTGTGTATCTGCCTTTCAAATAAAAATAAATAAATCCTTAAAAAAAAGAAGAAAAAAGAAGTGGGAGGAGCTGAGACTTGAACAATTACCCATACACGATGCTGGAGCCACAGCCTAAGATTTAACCTACTATACCAGGTGCTGGATGCATAAATTCTAATTTACTTCTCATTTCTCTTGACCAAGGTTATCCATACTTAAAGAAGAAACAGTGAGCTGTTGATTGCATGACTGTGCTTAAAAAATCTAAGCAGGGGCAGATGTTTGGCCCAGTAATTAGGGTCTCTGTTTGCCATGCCTGGCTCAAGTCCCAGCTTGTTTAGTTCAGAACCAGCTTCCTGATTATGTATCCTGAGAAGCAGCAGATGGTGACTCAAGTATTTGGATCTCTGCCACCCTCATAGAGGATGCAGATGGGGTTTGAGGCTCCTGGCTTCAGTCTGGTCCAGTCCTGGCTGTTGCAGGCATTTGGGGAGTAAATCAGCAGAAGAAAGATCTCTGTCTCCATTTCTCAAGTAAAATTATTTTCTAAAAACTTGCAAACATTAATTTCTAAAAACAAAAACTACAAATCTAGGGAGAATGAATGGGAAACAATATAAAACAAAGACCTATACAAAGAAGAGAAACCAATTTCCTTTAGTCTCCATTTGAAGTGTTCAAAATACTATTATTCAAAATGAATTAAGAGTTATGAGAAGGCTGTTGGTATTCCTGGCTAGACAGAGTGGCACCCACTGGCATGAGTGTGGGCTGGAGAGTGGGGTTGGTTGGGTTGAACTAGGCTTCAACCCCAATTGACATGTACAGGAAATAAATGGGATGTGGGAGAGACTGGATCCATGTATAGCCAGTCTGCTACATGTACTGGCAAGCATGAGAACCAGGGCTGGGGCCAGGCCTGGTGGAGATTAGTGAGGGTCACTCCAGCTAGGCTGCAGCTCCTGCTGGTATTTGTGAAGGCCAAGTGTGTGGTAGGCAGGGTCGGGGTGGGCCACAGCATCCATTGGTTTACATACACGACAGGGCTGGAGACAGAACTGACCCAGCAGCTGCAACCACCAGTGTGCATAGGCTGATGTGGGTGATGGACTAAACCGGACCGTGTACTGACAAGCACACAGGAATCAGGTCTAGAAACACTTCCAGACAAGGTTTCTATGGGGAATTCCACAACTGATCCACTGGACTCAGAACTCCAACTGTGGGGAAAATCGCAGCATCTGTGGTCTGACTGTGGAGTGCAAGTGTCAGAACTCGGTCTCCTTAGTGGCTTAGACAGAGCAGTTACAGCACGCCCAGGAGCACATGGAGGATATAGCAGTCCATTGGAGCCTGCAGAGGACACCTGGTACCATAATACAGGAAGGAGGGCAGATCAAATTGGTTAACGACCCCAGCCAAGCACTTGGCAGTGAGTATCTGGGCGTATGGAGTCTCTAATGGGGACTATGTCAGCCAGGGGATCCTGAGGGAGCAGCGAAATCTGGAAGCATTTCAGAACCACTGAACTATGAAAACCATATGACCAGATGAGAGAATGCCCCACATCAGGGACTCTGGGATAACATCAGGTGGCTGTCCCCCATCCCAGGACACGGAGGAGGTTGAGAGGCTGGATGTGGCTTTTCCCCTGCCTCCCCCCTTCCCCCAGATACATGAATTCCAAAAAAGAATGTAGAAACAATGGTCTCACCTACTTTCCTCTAACCCTTGACCCTTCCCACTCTAATCAACTATGTAGATATCATCAAAAATAAAATTTAAAAATATATGTATCAGAGAAATGCACCTACATTCCTATGCTTATAGCTACACTATTCACAACAGCAAAGATATCAACAGATGGACAGATAGTGAAAATGCGTGATGCATGTGTGACCCTGTGCACACAAACATCCACACAGAATATCTAGCCATGAAAATGTTATTTGGGGACTGGAGTTACAACATAGCAGGTAAAACCACTGCCTTTGGTGCCAGCATCCCATAGGGGTACAGGTTTCTGCTCTCCCAGCTGCTCCACTTCCGATCCACCTCCCTGCTAATATGCCCGGGAAAGGCAGATGTTGACTCATGTGCTTAGCTCATGTGCCCACATGGGAGACATTGAAAAAGCTCCTGGCTTCTGGCCTGGTCCATCTCTTGCTATTGCAGGGAGTGAACACTGTTGGAAAATTTCTGTTTCTGTTTCTTTCTGCTTTCCTTCGCTTCTTTTCCTTTCTTCCTCTATAACTCTGCCTTTCAAATAAATCAGTTAAAAAATGCTATAGCATTTTAAAATGGTTGGAATTGGAGAACATAATTTTGAGCTATTTAAGTCAAATTCAGAAACCTAAATATATGGGCCCACCATGATGGCTCAGTGGCTAAATCCTTGCTTTACATATGCCAGGTTCCCATAGAGGCTCCAGTTCCTGTCCTGTCCACTCCATTTCCCATCCAGCTCCCCTGCTTGTGGCCTGAGAAAGCAGCAGAGAATGATCAAAGCCTAGGGACCCTGTACCTGCGTGGGAGACCTGGAAGAAGCTCCTGGCTTCAGATAGGCTCAGCTCTGGCTGCTGCAGCCACTTGGGAAGTCAACCAACGGACAGAAGATCTTTCTCCCCTCTCTGCAAAAATCTGCCTTTCCAACAATAAATACATAAGTCGACCTTTTTTTAACTTATAAATATGACGTGCTCTCTCTCATACATGGGATTATCTTAAAAAAAATTTTTTTTTAAACAAATCAATGTCAAAAGGCCAGCATTGTGCCAAGCACTGGGACACAGGCGTCTTCTCCTATAATGCCTGGTTTTAGAGTTCCCATGCCAACTTCTGAAACAGTTTCCTGTTAATTTGCACCCTGTGAAGACAGCAGAAGGTAGAGCTGAAGTACTTGAACCTGTGCCACTCACACAAAAGAACCAGACTGAATTCTAGCTCCTGGTTTCACCCAAGCCCAGTCCTGACTATTGTGGACCTTTCGGGAAGTAAATCAGGAGACGGAAGATTTCTGCATGTTTCTGTGTCTTTCAGATAAGTTGAAAATAACATTTTATAAAGGTCCATCTAAATGTAGAATTGCAGTCAACAGAGGGTGGAAAAGGTGGAGAGAAATGGACTAAGATGGATAACAGGCACCAAAACAGTTAGACAAAGAATAAATAAATAATTGCCAGTGCTCTACAGCACAATAGAGTGACCGCAGCTCACAATAATCTATTATATATTTAATGAATGGATAGAAAACAGCAACCCAAAGGCTCCGAACAGAATGATGATGGGGAAGAAGCCCTCACTGCTTTTCATTAGTACAATCCATGTATATCCAATGTACACAGACACATTTAGCTGTTTAGTGATTGTTAACTGAAGTTTTTTCATGTTTAAAGAAAAAAAAGCTCAAAATGAAGGGGAAAAAATACCCAAATCAAATAGTCATGGGGGAAAAAAAACAAAGCACAACACAACACTGTTCGTAAATGTCTAAGTCCAAACTCATCCCATCGGGCAAGACCATATCTCTAGCAGGTCTTATCACTAAGCCTTTAATTGCTGTAAATTTCCAAATCTCTGCCCTATATCCTTTTTTCATTTGTTGTGGAACTAATTTCACTGACATCCATGACATCACTTACACCTGTGACTGTTAAATTTATCTGAATTTCTAACCTAGATCTTTTTCCTGAGTTCCTAACATGTCAGTTGAACCTCTCCTGAAATCCCTCAAACTCAACAAATTTAGAACTAACCTCAATCTTACTCAATGTGATACTCTTCCAGTTCTCCTTTCCCATTTTAAAACATCTTACGCATTTGATGACTCTTCTCCGAAACCTGTGAAACATCTTTAACTATTCTGGCTTCCTCACGACCTAAAGCAAGAAACCAAACCTTACCAAGCAAACCTTAGGTCTACCCATTTTTCCTCCATCTCTGCTCTTAATTACCTCAGTTCAGGATACCGACTGTTCTAGTCAAAATTAGGACAACAGCTCTCTACTCGGTTCCCTCTTTGCTCCTTTTTACCACTCTCCTCCCTAATGCACTTGGGAATTTGCCTTTGCAACACAAGTTTTGTGCTGCTCCTTCACCTAAAACCTTCCAGTGACTATCCACTATATAAGGATACGAACAAAAAAATCTTAAGCCTCCAACAACGCTTCCTCACTCTCTACATTTATGGTCTCCCCAATGTTCTATCTCAATTCTATAAACTTCCCTTAAGTTGGTATGTCTGTCATTTCCCCTTAACCTGAATGAATCTACGCAACTTTGAATTTGTTCTCGGTTTGAGCATCAGCTTTTCAGGGAAGACTTTTCTGATGTTCAGAGATGAGGATTAGGCCCAGAAAAATAAACTTTACCATCCGAAATATTTCACAACACTTGCAATTATTTGTTTTATCGAATAAAAATAAATGCATTCCATGAGACCAGAGACCTTATCTTCCAATTCAGAACATATAATGTAATAGTTTTCATATGAGAATCAGGAGTCTACTGAAAAAACTGGCTAAAGTATATTCAGAAAGTAAAAAACATTGCCTGTCACACTGGCATGCCGATAACGAAGTGGTGGTTTCAATTCCTGTTGCTCGGCTTCCAATCCAGTTCCCTGTGTCTGGAAGAGCAGCAGCAGATGACCTAAGAGCATGAGTCTCTGACACCAACACAGCAGACTTAGATGCAGGTGGGTTCTTGTCAATTGAGTTGCATGGTCCAGCCTGGCCCCACCCACTATCACCCTAGCTGTCCAACTAAACCAGTGGGTGCTGCAATCCCAAAGAGGTGAGCCCACATCTCCCCCTACAAGATCTGCCCCCAGTCCAGTTCTCTTACATACTAGTGGGTGCTGTGGCCCAGGCCTGACATGGCCCACCTCTGTCCCGACACTGCCGGGCGGGTACTGTATCCTAGCCCGGCCAGGCATGGCTCCCAGCCCCAGTGTTTGAAAGCTTCAGCGGGCGGCAGGTTATGCTATTTAGCCCAGCATACATCTTCCATATGGGCAGGTACCTCAGCCTGACCCAGATATGCCCTCCGGTTTCCCCCTCTATACTACTCCATCTCAGCTCCCTTGCCTACCTGTGATTGCAGTGCCCTGCCCTGTGTAAGACCCCAGAAATCATTCCTCCCCTGTCAAACACGCCCTCAGCTGCTCCCACTCCAATACATCTCCAGACTCCCTTGGCTGGGAACTGGGGTGGCATGTTCTGGCTTGGAATTCCCTGCTTTCCCCATGTATCTTTAAAATAAGAGGGGAAAAATAAGCAACTATGCTGGTATACTGGTATAATTAACACAGATTTGGCATTAACCAAGGCAAGAATGTCGCCAGCTATTGACTGCTTCACTCCCAGCAGTAAAACGAAGGAGGAATATTTTGTATCTGATGATTCACATTCAAATCAACCACAGTGGCTGGGACTGGCCAGGTTGAATCAAGGAGCTGGGAACTTCAAACAGGTCTCCCAAGTTTGTGCTCAGAACCCAAGTATTTAGGCTGTCTTCTATTGTTTTCCCACCTGCAGTAGAAGGGGACTGGCTCAGAAGTGAACAGCCAGAAAACAAACCAACTCTCTCTTAGGATGCCAGTCTCACAGGTGAAGGCTTAACTTGCTTGCTACAGTGTCTATCTCTCATTCTTTATTAGCTGAATAATATTCCTGTGTAGGCTACATTTTCTTTATTCATCTTGTGATGACACCTTGGTTGATTATATATTTTGATTATTGGAGAACAGTGCTGCTATAAACCTTGTTGTGTAGGTAGATCTCATGTTTTCCAACGGGTGCTAGGCCCTTAACTGGCATAGCCTGCCTACTCTGTCCTGAGCTGATGTTGCAGCTTGACCTGGCCCACGCCCTGTTTTAGGGTGCGCATGTGGGTGCTGCAGCCTAGACTTGCCTAACTTGTTCCCAGCCCCAGTACCTGTGAGTGTTGGCAGGTTCCATGGTTATGGCTCAGCTCATCACTTTCCTGAGCTCTTAAGCTAACCAGTAGGACTTGTAATTCCATAGTGTTAGGCCCACATAGCCTCCACAGAATGTACCCCTGGACCTGGTTCCCTCGTGTGCTAGGTAGTGTCATGGCCCAGCCTAACATTACCCGTCCCTTTTCCCAGCACTCACTTTCAAGTACTAGGAACCAGCCCTGCCAGACAGACCCCTAGCCCTAGCTTTTGTGTGGGTTGGTGTGTTGTGGTCAGCAATGTTCCATGCTAAGGAGCCCAGCTCAGGTCTACCCATGTGGGCTGGTGCATCAGTCTGTCTCATAAAGGTCCTCCAGCCTCTTCCCTCCACACTGCCATGTCTTAGTTCCCTCACTTACCTGTAAGTACGGTGGCCTTGTTGTTGGGAATCTCTGAGGAGTCATTCCTCACCTGTAGCACACTCCCACAGAGGCCTTCCCTCCCCCAAGTCCTCTTGCCCTTTTCCCTAATCAGTCCACAGTGCATGTGTCCAGTAGCGCATGGGTTCTTGAGCCCAGCCTTTGGAAGCCCATTGGGTGATGTGCTGGTCCGGTGCTCTGCTCACCCACCGAAGTGCCAAGCTCCTGGCCCATGTGCTGGCCTGGTGCCTTGCCCTTCCCCACACCCAAGATCCAAGGCCGTTGAAGTTCTCCAGACCCGGACTAGCAGCACACCCCCTCAACATGCTGACCTCTCCTTCCTCTCTTCACCTCTTCCAGGACCAAGCACTTGGGGAAATCCCCAGGTCCGCGCATGCATCGCCAGCTCTTTGCCTGTAACTTCCTCCTGCAAGTCCACATCCTGAGGCCCCTGTGAGCCCTTGCCACCCACTGGTTGGCTCGGCGCAGGTATCATGTGGTCGCAGTCCTCTGGCTCGCTCAGAGGGCTATCTTAATTTCATCTCCTGAAGTGGGATAGCTGGATCCTATCTATCTATTATTTTTCAAGGAACTTCTGTACTATTTTTTTAATATGTTATTTTTTTTTGCATTAAAATTTTTTTTTGACAATCGTTACATAGTTAATTAGGGTAAAAAGGTTCAAGGGCTGTAGGAAAGTGGGTAAGACTATTATTCCCATATTGTTTCCTTCATGTTCAAAGGGGAATATTAAGGGAGAAGGCCCATCCAGTGTCCCACACACCCACCCCAGGTCCCGGATGTAGGGCTTGCTCCGAGGTTCTTGCTCAAGTGGTTTTGGTAGTTCACAGGTTATGAATTGCTGCCAATCTTGCCACTCCAAGCACGATGAGGTCATTGAAGAATCCACTGATTGACATAGTCCATTATAGAGTTTCCGTTTGTCCTGTATAGCTGAGATGGTTGATTGACCTGTTCTGTCTTCTGTCTTTTCTTGGTTAGGGTTCTGAGTCCAGCATTTCGATTAGGGGAGATCCCCAAAGAAACTTTGTCTGAGGTGTTCTCAGACCAGATTCTTGTATGTACTAGCAAGTACAGGGCCCGGCACAGTCCATCACCCTGATCAGCTGGTGGTTGCAGTTGGTGGGTTGGTTCTGTTTTCAGCCCCGAGTTCCACTGGAACCAATGGGTGTTGCAGTCCAGCCTGGTTCTGCCCAGCACATACTCGGCCCTCGCATAAACCAGTGGGAGCTGCAGCCTAGTTGAAACAACCCACAATAACCCCCACCAGGCCTGCCCCCTACCCTGGTTTGCCAGTATGTATAGCAGTAGTCCAGTCTATACTGTTCTTTTTTAAAAAGATTTATTTATTTTTATTGCAAACTCAGATATACAGAGAGAAGAGACAGAGAGGAAGATCTTCAGTCCGATGATTCACTCCCCAAGTGACCACAATGACTGGGGCTGCACTAATTTGAAGCCAGGATCCTGGAACCTTCTCTTGGTCTCCAACTTGGGTGCAGGGTCCCAAGGCTTTGGGCCATCCTCAGCTGCTTTCCCAGGCCACAAGCAGGCAGCTGGATGGGAAGTGGAGCTGCTGGGATTAGACCTGGAGTACATATGGGATCCTGGCGCCTTCAAGGCGAGGAGCTTAGTTGCTAAGCTACTGCACTGGGCCCTGTACTCTTCTTTATAATGGCTGTGGTAATTACATTTTCACTGACTGTGTGTAAGAATTCCCTTTTCTCCATATTGGCACAGTTTGATACTTTCTGTCTTGATTTTTGTCCATTCTTACTGGAATGAGATGATACCTGTAGTTCTGATTTGAATCTGTTTTCCTCATGGATAGTGATGTTGAATGTATTTTGAGAAGTTCGTTAACCATTTGAATTTATTAAAAAATATGTTTGTTATGATTTATTGAGATTTTTTAAAACCACAAGAAAATGCATTTTCACTTTTTTTTTTTTTTTGTGACACAAATTTATTCCCCAAATGTCCCAACCAGTGGGGGCAGGAGCCAGGCTGAAGTCAGGAGTTTGGAATGTAATTTGAATCTCCCACATGTGTGAAATGAACCCAAGCATTTGCCTCTGAGGGTATATGTTATGATAAATTGGAGAGAAAAATAACAAGGCCTGAACCTGGAAACTCCAATATGGGATGTGGACATCTCAAATGGCATTCTAACTGTTGTACCAAATACCCTTCGGTATAGTCAAAGTATTTTATCAGATGAAAACATTCTGTTGGTGTTCTTCTTACCCTATCGATTGTTTCCTTTGAACTTGAAGTTGTCTGGTGGCTCTTATCTTTTTTAGGTCTTTTTATTTTTTTGTGAAGATTTATTTAATTTTATTGTAAAGTCAGATATACAGAGAGAGGGAGAGACAGAAAGAAGGATCTTCCACCCATTGATTCACTCCCAAAGTGACTGCAGCGGCCATTGCTGAGCCTATCCAAAGCCAGGAGCCTCTTCTGGGTCTCCCATTAGGGTGCAGGGTCCCAAGGTTTTGGGCTGTCCGTGACTACTTTCCCAGGCACAAGCAGGGAGCTGAATGGGGAAGCGGGACACCTGGGATTATTACTGGTGCCCATATGGGATCCCGACGCATGCAAGGAGAGGGCTTTAGCCGCTAGATTATTGTGCACTGGATCTTAGGTCTGTTTTGTTTTCACTTTTTTATTTCATTTTATTATGCTCTTTATTATGTATTGATTTTGTTTTTAATTGAAGACTTATTTATTTGAAAGTCAATTACAGAGAGACAGAGAATTTTAGGTTTCCATCTGCTAATTCACTCCCCAAATGGTCAGAATTTCCAGGTCTGGGCTAAGACAGAACCAGAAGCTGTTGTAACCCCATCCAGATCCCTGTTAGGGATGACAGGACCCAAGTGCTTACTTGAGTGTCATCCACTCAGTCCTTTAGTTATCAGTTAGCATGTACAGAATTGGAAAGAAGCAAGTTGCAGGTGAAGTGCTCTTTAAGAAGGGACAATTATATTTTATTATTTCCCAAATACTGGGTGATAATAGATTGCCACTGCACAGCGTGTGCAATCATCTTGCTTAATGCTAAAGGCTTGTAGTGTCCCTTTCGGTGAACGTATTGCTGTTATAGTAGAGGTGGCAGATTCTGTTAATCACATTATAAGTTACTCTTTGAGCTGTAAATGTATATTCTAAGACCTGTTGTTTGTCCATGACTTATTTTAGATAGAGTGTGTGTCCACAGACTTGAATACTTCCTTAGAAGTTGACTGGAACTGTAGGCCAGATTACCTAATGTAATGGGTCTCAAAATTAGGTACATGTTACTTTTACTGATATCTTGCAATATTATATTTGTAGCACTCACAAAAGAGTTCTACCAATAGCAACTCCCAGAGAGGATCAAGAGAAGAGATAGGAAAAGAGGAAGTCTGTCTTAAAATGCAGCAGCCTTGAAATGACAAAAGCAAAGGCTTTGCTTATTTTTTGCCTTCTGAAGAGACAGTTTAGGTCCTTGATGCACAGGAGTTGGCCGACTTACCTTTCTTGTATATCTGGGTATATTTCTCTCCTTTGCACAGGAGGTGGCCTAACATGCAACATGTGGGCCACAGCCAAGTCACATGTCAGTGGGCTCTGGTCCATTTGATAGGAAATCCTGATGAATTGCATGAAATCATGCATTGCTTGCTTATGCCGAAGGCCATCATTGGGCCCCTTCCCCCTGCTTTTGCAAAGGTGTTACTGATAGTGGCCTAGGACCCTTGGTGCTTCTATCGGCATTTTTCTTTTAACTTAAAATCTGAATATTACTTCGGTGAGAGGGAAGTGTTAGAATAAACATTCTCATTTGACTTTTGTATTTTCAGTTTTATTTATTTATTTTTGAAAAACAAAGGTACATAACCAGAGCATGCCCACAATATTGAGTTGGGCCAGGCCAAAGGCAAGAGGTAGAACTCAATCTAGATCTCCTATGTTGGTGGCAAGGACCCAAGTTCATACCTAGAAAGAGATGGGAAAAGCAGAAGATGGCTCAAGTGCTTGAGTCCCTGCTTCCAACGTGGGAGGCTGAACAAAGTTCTGTATCTTGGCTTTAACCTGACTCAGTCTCAGCTGTGACTCAAGAACCCACACGTTCTGATATGTGATGCAGGCGTCCCAACAAAAACTCCTAAACTGCTTTATCTGCCTCTGAAGTTTTACTTTAAAAGATGTATTTTTCAAGCAAAAAGTAAAAAAAAAAAAAAATATGTGTTAAATGCAGTTGAATCCCCTCTCTACTAAATACCTGAATTGGAGGGATAAACAGTTATTTGGGGATGGATTTTGCCATGTTTAAATCAGAAGAATTTATTTTAAGATATTTTCCATGTGAATTATGGCACAGTCCCATTTATTTATGAATAGATTGTCTGTTTTATAGACTGTCTAGGTCTGCAAGGGCATATCCTGCCATCCATGTTAGGTATTCTTTGCTGATGTCTTAGGAACGTAGATGTTCTCCTGAGCCTGCTCTAGCCCTGTCTTCCTATTTGGCTTTCTTTCTTACAGATTACAGTTAGACCCTAACTGGCTTATAGGTAGCTTTCTTAATATAGCAGAAAAATTAAAAAGTGGCAGTATATGCACCTGTGGATCATTTGGCTCTTGCAAAAAAAAAGATTATAGTTATTACCTGTAATTTTTCATAGAGTAACTTCTTGTAACACTCTGACTTATTTCAAGAACCACAAACAAAGCCATAATATGTATTGATGTTTAGTATTTAACATTGCACTAAAGATATCTTCTTTCATAGTTAACATGCTAAAATTTAAAATGCTACATATATGAGAGTATGTCAGAAAGTTTGTGGAAAAGTGAAACTAAAAGATAAGGGTAAGATTTCTTATTTAGATCCTCTTAGTGGATTACTGCCATGTTGACACCTTGGTTTTAGCTCGGTGAGACTGACTTTGGCCTTCTGAACTTTAAGACTGTTACAAAACACAGGCCAGTGATGGTTTTGCAGGCTAATCCTCTTCCTTTGGCACCTGCATTGCATGTTGGCGCCGGTTCAAATCCTAGCTGCTCCATTTCCAATCCACCTCTCTGCTTATGGATTGGCTAAGCAGTGGAGGATGGCTCAAGTGTTTGGCCCCTGCAGCCACGTTGGCGATCCAGAGGAGGCTCCTGGCTTTGGACCCAACTAGCCTGACTTCAGTGATTGTGGCCGTTTGGGGAGTCACCAGCTCTCTTTCTTCCTCTCTACCTTTCAAATAAAAATAAGTCAGTCTGGAGGCTGGTGCTGTGGCTCATCACTGTGTCCTCCATGTGCTAATGCCAGCATCCCACATGAGTGCTGGTTTGTGTTCTGGTGACTCCACTTCTGATCCTGCTGCTTGCTAATGGCCTGAGGAAAGCAGTAGAGGATGTTCCAAGTGTTTGGGCGCCTGCTGCAATGTGGTATACCTGGATGAAGCTCCTGGGTTTTGACTTTGGCTGACCCAGCTTCAGCTGTTGGAACCATCTGGGTAGTGAACCAATGGAAAGAACTGTTTCTCCCTCTGTCTCTGTAACTTTCAAATCTTGGACAGGGTGAGAGGAGTTGTGTTTTATTTTCATAGTATTCATATATATGAACCTTTTGAAAACCTGTTACATGTAATTATGGAATTCACTAGAAATTGTCTCTACAGCATTTATAATTTGCAAGTCAAAGTTTCAAGTTAGCTCATTTTAAGAATTTATTTTGTTTATAACTGTATTGCATTGTGAAGATATTTAGGCTTCCAATTCTGTTTTTAAACAAGATGGTTTTTGTTATTTTGTGATTCCATTAACTCTATTGATTTTCTTGTTTAATTTCAGAATTCAATAAGGCATAATCTGTCACTGAATAAGTGTTTCCTTAAAGTGCCTCGATCCAAGGATGACCCTGGAAAGGTAGGATTCAATTTTTACTTAAAACGGTCATATTATTCGTATTCAACATGTCTCTAGTCATGTTTAAATTAAGAACTTACCTAGTTCATTGGTGAGAAAACTATGAAATAGCAAGCCCTGCTCTAATCCCACTCCATTCTGCTCCGCGTCTGATGCACTTGGTGTGCTTCAAGAAGCAGCCAACTCTGAAAAGGATCTGTTCAAGAAGTAAGAAGCTAGCTTGAGTAGATCTGGTCCTTTGTTAGTTGCTTTTACTAATCTAGTCATTGGTTGCTTTTTTTAAAGTGTTCATTAAATTAAATTTAATGTTTGAGCTACTTGTTAGGAACCACTGTTAATTAATTGGTTATTATGTGTAAGGAGTTGATCTGTATGTAACTGGCAAGTGTGAAATATTCGTGATCACCTGTTTTCTTAGTTTCTGTATTCTATTTTAGACTTCATTTATCTCCTGCTACCATAACTTTATTTGTATGTCTTATCTGTGGATGCTCACTTTATTGTTTCAGTGATTTGTTTACTATAATGTGGAAACTTGGTGTAGTGCCTTGTTTTCTAAATGCTTGGTTGAACCACACTTGAGTGTCAATAAGAGCTTTCAGTTAACATACTTCTTGGCAAGCATGCTTTCTTGTTTAGGTAATGAGATTTCTTGTATTCTGGCTGGTTCTCTTTGAAAGGATCTTCCTAAGGTGTCAGCCTGGCAGTGTAGACATTCTGTTTCACAGTACTACTCAATGTCCTGCAGAAGTTTATTTTCATTATTCTACCTTTGTCTTTGCCTTACGTGGTGACTGGCACTGAGGAAACACACTTGATTATATATTTGTTAATATATCCTTGCAAGATTGTTAACTTCTTGAGCTTAGAATGGAGAGTTAAGAATTTCTATCTTAAAGTCAGCATTGTTGCTGACTAAATATTTTGTGATACTTGCTATGAACTGCTGTTACCAAATTGGTTCTTAATAAGATTGAGTAAGTATAATAGTATTAATTCTTAGTATTAATTAATATTAATTAGTATTAATTCTTATGTATGTTTGTGAGTAGCCATTGGTAAAATTTTTCCTTCCTTTGTAGGATTGCTATAAAAAGAACTTGGCACATGTTTCTTTATAATTTCCAATATAATAGAAAGTATATGAAACAGACTGAAGTATGTTTTTAAAACTTCAGATATGATTAAGCAGTCATTGGATTGTATAAACATTTGGTTTTCATTTAATGCTTAAGCGAATTTCAGTTAAAAACTAAACTCACACATGAATACTTAATTATATTGTTTTAAGTTTTAACAAATTGGAGAGCCATCTAAAAATCTTGGGCTGTTGAATTATTTGTGTGTGCATCTTTAAGTAGTACCATTGCATAAGGCAGACGTGGAAAACATGTTATCATTAGCAACTTTTTTTTTAAGATTTATTTTCATTGTAAATTCATATATACAGAGAGGACGAGGGACAGAGAGGAAGATCTTCCGTCTGATGATTCACTCCCCAGTTAGCTGCAACAACTAGAGCTGAACCAATCCAAAGGCAGGAGCCAGAAGCCTCTTCTGGGTCTCCTGCATGGGTGCAGAAACCCAAGGCTTTGTGCCTTCCTTCACTGCTTTCCCATGCTGCAAACGGGGAGCTGGATGGGAAGCACGGCCTCTGGGATTAGAACTGGCACCCACATGGGATCCCGCTGCATACAAGGCAAGCGTTTTAGCTGCTACGCTACTGCGCCGGGCCCTGGTTTTTATATTTTAGAATTTTTTCATTTATTTGAGAGAAAGAGGTATACAGAGACAGTGATCAACCTTCCATCTACTAGTTCACTCCGCAAATGGTCCGAAAAGCTGGGGCTGAGCCAGGCCAATGCCCAGAGTTTTATTTGTGTCCCCGTCGTGAGTGCAGAGGCCCACGCATTAGGGCTGTCTCCTGCCACCATCACCTTTCCTACTTGCCCTTCCCAGATGCTCTTAGCCAGGGGGCTGGATTGGAGCTGAACCAATACTCGTGGGATGCTGCTGGAATGGGAGGTGGCTTTACCTACTACGCCGCAACAGTGGCCCCAACGGCTGTTACTTTAAATCAGGATCATCTCAGTAGTATGCTACTAAAGTAGGAGAAATAAATTACATCCTGGGAAACTAATAAAAGCATTGTTTTTACGGTTAGTGTCCAGTTTAAAGAATGTCTGTTGATCAAATGTAGTTGTCTAAACATTTATTTATCTTATGAAATACATTTATAATTATAGAATCCTTTTTACTTTGGATTTCAAAGTGAGGTTTAAATCCAGTTATTGATTTGGTCTAATGTAAATGCTGCAATATTTGATCATGTCAAATAACATTTGTATTAAAAAGGTCATTTTTTAATATCAATGGGACTAAAAAATTTAATCACATTTAAAAAAAGCAAAGCTTTGACAACCTCAGATCTAGTCCATTTTGTAAAAGAGGAAGCTAAAGATACTGAATGATTTCCTCAGGTTCAGTTTACTGAATTCAGATACTGAATGATTTCCTCAGGTTCACTATTTAGATATAGTGAGCCAGAATTTCTTGTCACTTAACAGAAATCAAGTACATACTTAGCTAAAGAGGTTTGGTGGGGAAACTTAAGTAGGAAGAATTGGTGTCAGGTTCTTAAATTGTGTCACCTGGACATTCCTGAATTTGGCTTCTTTGGTGGTTTGATATTCAGCCTGATAAGTGGCAGAAGTGGCCATCTGCAGACAGTATCTTTGCATCCCTGTCCCCAGATCTCCTGGAATTACAGCAAGTCTTAGGATGAATGCTGAAAAGGCAAAATTATTTGGTTTCTTGTTCCTAGACTAGTGCTTTTTCTATTACTCCATTAAACCATTTTTCCTTGAGAGGGAAGCCAAAATGTTAGCCAAGTTTTGGTACTTATGAATTGTTTTTTTTCTTTTTGTATTACAGTGTTTCCTGGCATTTGAGGAGCTTTCCCCAAACCATCCTCAACACAGTGGGAGAAAACCATTGAGCCAAGGTGGGGTGGGAGTAGATTTTGGACTTGGGTATGGGGTGGACTTTAACCCCTTAGGGCTGATCTAAAGCCAGAAGCCGGGAGCTTCTTCTGGGTCTCCCACACGGGTGCAGGGTCCCCAGGCTTTGGGTCATCGTCTACTGCTTTCCCAGGCTACAAGCAGGGAGCTGGATGGGAAGTGGAACAGCCGGAACAGGAACAGGTGCCCATATGGGAATCCCAGTGTGTGCAAGGCGAGAACTTTAGCTACTAGGCTATCACACTGGGCCCCTGGGTCACTTTATTTTAAAAAAGATGTAGAAAAACTGGAGAGGTTTGACAGAATATAAAATACAAGAGTATATACATTGTGTTGTAGAAATAATAGGAATAATAGGTAGTTGCCATTTAAGAAGAAGAAAAGACTGTAGCTTTAATTCTAGTTTTAAAGTAGATGCATAATTTTTGTGAGAAAGCAATTGAATGCTTATCTGCATGTTTCTGTTAAACAGGAAGTAGGTCTTAAGGAGAAATCAAGTGTGAGATGAAAATAACAGACATAATATTTGTTGGAGTGAAAGAAAACCACTAGTATGGTTTCCTATGGGAGGCTTTAGAGTTTTCCTCTTCTGAACTATTTGAATAGATGAAATTGCTAGCTTTTTTAGTTCTATTTTGTTTTGTTTTAATTTTATTTATTTTACTTAGAAGCTAGACAAAGGGAGAGGGAGAAAGAGGAAGAGATACTTTTCACTCCCCAAATGCACTCAGTAGCCATGATTGGGCCAAAGCTGAAGCCAGCAACTAGGATCTGAATCCAGAACTCACACATGGGTGAACCAGGACCCGGCTGTGTGAGTCATGGCCTGTGCAGTCCAGAACTCATACCCAGAGGATGATAGGCATCTTAGCTGCTGTGTCAAGCACCTGCCTTTAAGGTGAAGCCTGGGAGGCAGACATGAATTTGGATGAGGTATTAGAACAAAGCTGGGATAAAATCAAGAATTAAGTGGGGTGTAGGAGTGAAAAAATGGATTGTTACAATTGAGTAGACATCAAGGCAAAAGCCAGTCAGAAATGTAGTTGTGTTAAATAGAAAAAGGTTAGAAAGTCAAGGGGGAAGTATAGATGTTCAGAAGGAGTTGAAAGATAGAGCTAGGCCACGATGAAGGCCATGTCAGAAAGGCAACAGTGAAGAAGCTGAGCGTGTTGGTTTAGGTTCTGACAGTATACAGTTGGTCAGAGCAATTGAGTTGCAGCTGCCTTTTATATAAGCATGTTAGCATTCTGTTTTCTTCTTAAATAAGATAGGGAACATTTTGTTATTCATCTTTTTTTTTCTTCTGGGTCTAAACTTTTAAAAACATTATTTAACCTTAAAAATTAATTTAAAAATATGTAAAATTCTCTGTGGTGTGTAATCCTAGTGAACTTTGGTAAATAGGAACTATCATGATGATCAAGATAAGTGATAAAAATACCATACATAGATTTAACAGTTTTTAACTGAAATAAACTTAGCTGTTACTTCCGTTTTCAAAGATTTTTAATAAAAATTTGAAAGGCAGAGAGACAAACACATGTTACATATTATACTAGTTTACTTTCTAAATGCCACCAGTAATTGGGGTGTGGTCAGATTGAAGCCAGGTGCCTAGATCTCAATCTAAGTCTCCAATGAGCATCAGAAAACCAGGTACTTGAGCCTGGTAGTACTTCCCTGGGAGTGCATTAGCAGGAACTAAAGTTGGAAATAGATCCAGAGCTTGAACTGAGACACTCCAGTATGGAATGTGGATATCCCAAGTGATGCTGCAACTATCGTACAAGTGCTTCCTACTGCCCCCCCAGCGTGAACTTTTTGAAATATTATTATATTAACTTGAGGCTCTTGGAACCATGCTCCATTTTCCAGAATGTTGTAAGTGGAGCCCATGGAGTTGTCTGAGTTTCATCCTTGTGGGTGTTATCAGTGCATTCCATTTTTTATTGTTGTTACTGCAGACAGAAAAGTTTATTTGCGAAGGGACCAGGTGAGCAGGGAAGGGAGAGGAAGGAGAAAGCACTGCCGGACAGAAAGCCAGGAGATGGGGTGCCTCTCAAAAGGGGAGGGAGAGAGAAACACCCCAGTGCATTCCATTTTAATGCACATATTCCATCATTTGGACTTAACTACCTCTAATCACCATCTTAAGGACAGACTTTGTTTGGCCTTGAAGTTTTTTCTTTAGGCTTAGATTCCATAACTTGACAAGTGTTGAATACAATGCTGAGATACATCATATTACGCTGCTTTTGTAAAAAAAATAGCATTCATTTGAAAGGCAATATAAGTGATAGAAGGAAAATAGAGGGAGGGATGAGAAGAGGCAAAGAAAGATATCTTCTATTCCCTGGGTCATTTCCCAGACGGTTGGAACGGCATTCAAATCTCACATGGGTGATCAAGACCCGAGTAGTTGGACTGTCTTCCCACTACCTTCCCAGGTACATCAGCAGGATATGGGATTGGAAGCAGGGGAGCCAAGACTGAAATGGCATTTTGACACAGAATGTTGGTGTGGTAATGTTAACTGAACCTAGTGTGCCTATATCACTAGCTCCTTCACTGCTTTTGAGTATATTAAATAAAGGTGAACTGTGTCTTGGAAATACATTGTGATATGTTAAAACCTTATCTCCAACTTAAAAAGCAACGAGGATTTCTGAAATGATTGGATTAAGACACTGATGATTTAAAAAGAAGATATTTAGTTTTTTTTTTTTTTACATGTTTATCCATCTACTTTAAAGAAAGAGAAAAGAGAGTTCTTTTTTTCCATTGATTACTCCCCAGATGCCAGGAGTTCAGGATTCTGTCTGGTTTCCCACTTGTCTAAGAACTTGGGCTTTTATCTGTTGCCTTCCAAACTTCATTAGCAGAAAGTTAGATGGGAAGTGCGAACCAAGACTTGAACTGATGCTCTTGCTATGTGATTCAGGTGTCCCAAGGAGCTACCTAACCTGCTGTGCTACGTAATAGGTGTCCCAAGGAGCTACCTAACGTGCTGTGCTACGTAATAGGTTGATCATTTCTCAGCTGTTTGTTGGTGTTGAGTTTTTTTTTCTTTTAAAGATTTATTAATTTTTGTTGGAAAGGTAGATCAGATTTACAGAGAAGGAGAGACAGAAAGAGCTTCCATCCACTGGTTCACTCCCCAAATGGCAGCAATGGCCACAACAGCTGGGCTGATGTGAAATCAGGAGCCAAGAGCCAGGAGCTTCTTCTGGGTCTCCCATGCGGGTGCAGATTCCCAAAGCCTTTGAACTATCCTCTATTGTTTTCCCAGGCCACAAGCAAATTTGGGTGGAAAGTGAATCAGCCAGGATACATACTTGGTGCCCGTATGGGATCCCACTGCTTGCAAGGGTGAGGATTTTGTCCTGGAGACATCATGCTGGGCCCAATGTTGAATTTTTAAAATTACTAATATGTTTGAGATGTTAGTCCTTGATCAGATAGGTGTTTTGTAAATATTTTTTCTGATTCTGTTGGATGTCTTTTGATAGTGCTGATTATTTGCTTTGCTGTACAAGAGCATCTGAGTTTGATGAAGTTCTGTGTGTTGTATTTTTGCTTTTGTTCTTATGCATTGGCATCTGATCTGAGAAGTCATCCCTGTACCAATGCCTTGGATTGATTCCACTATATTTTCTTGCAGCAACTTCATCGTCTCTGGACTTAAAGTTAGGTCTGTCTTGGCTTGATTTTTCTATATGGTGAGAGATAAGACTCTAATTTCATTCTTCTGCATATGTACATCCAGTTTTCCCAGCACTATTTGTTGAAGAGGTTATCTTTACTCCACCGTATGATCTGAGCACTGTTGTCAACGTTTGGCTAGATGTGTGAGAATTAACTTCTGGGTTATCTCCTGTTCCTGTTCCTGTTCATCTATGTATTGATTTTTGTGCCAGCTCCACATTGCTTTAATTAGTGTAGTTTTGTTGTTTGCTTTGAGGTCAGGTATTGTGATGCCTCCTGCTTGACCTTTCTGTTCAGGGTTGCTTTGGCTATTCTGGGGTCCTTTGTGATTCTATTTTATTATTATTTTAACAATCCTTGAGCAAGGAGTGTTATTTGATTTTTTAAATGTCCTTGATGATTTCTTTCATCAGTGTTTGATAATTTTCATTATAGAGATTTTTTGTGTATGTGTGGCTAATGTAAATAGATTTCTTTCTTGGTTTCTTTTTCTGCATCTTTAGCATACCAAAAGTCAGTTTTCTTTGGTATTTTTCTTTTCTTTTTAAAAATAAACCTATGTTTGCCTATCTTCCTCCTCCCTCTCTTCCTATTGGAAAGTCAGATTTATGGAGAGAAAGTGAGACAGCAAGATCTTCCACCCACTGGTTCACTCCACAAGTAATCACAATGGGTAGAGCTGATCTGATCAGGAACCAGGAACTTGTTCCAGGTCTTCCACTTGGGTGCAGGGACCCAAGGCTTTAGGCCATACCCCACTGCTTTCCCAGGTACAAGCAGGGAGCTGGAAGGGAAGTGGAGTAGTTAGAATTTTCTATGTACAATGTAATATTATCTAACATAACTTGACTTCCAGTTTTGATACCCTTTGTTTCTTTCTCCTTCTTAATCCTTCTCACTAAAACATCCAGGACAATATTGAATAGAAGAGGTGAAAGTGGGCATCCTTGTGTTCTTCCAGATCTGAAAGAAGGTATTTTCAGTTTTAACCCATTCAGTGTGACATTGTATTGCCTGCATTTTTAACCTAGGTATTCTACACTCAGGGTGTGGAGTAATTTCTCACTGTGATTTTAGGTTTAATTTTCCTAATAACCACTGATTTTGCGCATCTTTCCATGTCCTTAAGGAGTGTTTCTGTATTACCTCATCTGATGATCTTGTTAACTATTTAATTGCCAGGTACAAGTCTTTCCTTAGGTTTATGTTGTATAAATATTTTTCAGGCTTTACCATTTTATTTTCTTGATAATGTCTTAAAAAGAATAGAAGTTTTAAGCTTCAGTGAAGGTTTGATTTAAAGGCTAGTGACTTTGTGTTCTGTCCAGGAAATCAGCCAAGTGAAGATTTCTTTTCTCTGTTTTCTTCTGTAAGTTTTAGATTTTACATTTAGGTCTGTGATCCACTTAAAATTAGTGTCTGTATGTGGTGTGTTTCATCTTCCTGATGAATTTTTTCTTTATAAAATGTTCTTAATTTGTAAAAAAATAAATGCTTTCTGTAGAAGCTTAGTCTAATACAGATTTAGCTAGTTTTCTGAAGCAACTTCATGCTTTATTTTTTTCAATGTTTTGCTTTTAGTTTATAAATTTATTCCTGTTTTAACTGTGTTTTATGTAAATAGTGTGTAGCCTTGACTCTTTTTAAGTTGTGTAACAAGCTCTACCTTCTAATTAGAACAGCTAATATGATTATTGGTATGTTTGCTTTTTTCTTCCTGTGTTTCATTTACACACATTAATGTTGATAAAATAGATAACCGAACTCTGTTTGCTCTATTTTTTTTCCTACTCATTTATTCATTAATTACATTGTATTACATGACACAATTTCATAGGTACTGGGATTCTCCCCACTTCAACCCAAACCCTCCCCCCATGGTGGATTCCTTCATCTTGATGCATAACCACAGCTCAAGTTCCGTTTGGATTCCCTCATTGCAAGCATATACCATACACAGAGTCTAGCATCCTATTGTCCAGTCAAGTTCAACGGCCTCTTAGGGAGGCCCTCTCAGGTTTGAAGGTAGAGCCAGCAGAGTGTCATCCCGATCAATTAGAAGCTCCAACATATCATTAGCAACAATCCAGGTACGATGAGGCTGGTGGAGAGTCCACTGATTGACATAGTCCATCATAGAGTTTCCCCTTGTCCAGTATTTCGCTGCCAACATATAGCTGAGGTAGTTGATTAATCTACTCCATCTTCCATCTTTTCTTGGTTAAAGTTCTCATTTCTCCGTTTTGATCAAGGGAATCCCCAAAGAAATTTTGAGGTGTTCCCCGACCAGGCTCCTACATGTACTAGTAAGCACAGTGCCTGCCACAGTCCATCACCCCGATCAGCTGGTGGTCGTAACCCCTGGGTTGGTTCTATTCTCAGCCCCGACCTCCATTGGAACCAATGAGTACTGCAGCCCTTCCCGGCTCTGCCCATCACACACTCGTCCTTCACTTAAACCAGTGGGAGGTGTGCTGGTTGGGTGCTGCATTCCCTAGTGGCACAGGTCACTTCAGCTTGGCATTTTGTGTTGTGTACTGTTTTTATCGCAACCGAACCTGGCCAGACCCCCACACAGTTCCAGCGCTCGGACTTGCCAGTGGATGACGCGAGCTGACTCAGCCTGGTCTGCCCCAACCCGAGCCAAATGTATGCATGTGGGTCACTCTCCAAAGCCTCTTCTGGGTTGTTTACCTCCATGCTTCCTGCACCCACATGGGAGACCACGAAGAGGCTCTGGAATCCTGGCTTCAGATCGGCTCAGCTCCAGCCTTTACAGTCACTTGGGGAGTGACTCATCAGATGGAAGATCTTCCTCTCTGTCTCTCCTCTTCTCTGTATATCTGACTTTGTAATAAAAATAAATCTTTATTTTTTAAGGTACAGTCTTATTCCTGTATGTAAGAGCCTCATGATTCTGATTGCTTTCATTGTCATTGAGCTTTTAAGATTCTGGATTTTCATATGAAAGCCAAGTAGTTGAAAGAAATTAGGAATTACTTAAACTAATAGTAACTTTAGCTTCTTTGTTACTTTAAACTAGTCACTATTGCTCTGTCTCTACTTACTTTCTTTCCATCTTCTACATTTCTGCCTTTAGTTATTTCACACAATTAAAAATGCACTGTCACTTCTGTTGCCCTAGTTTCACTCCAGTGCCTAGCTTTTTCCTCTAAATTTTATGTTCAGATTATATTCTGTTGTTTCATGTATTTATGATGCAATTTTATGTCTTCATAATTTTACTGTACTCATTGCTATATGCAAAACAGTCTCCTTTTCCACCTTGCTTATCTTGCAGTATGCATCTAAGGAGACAGCCTTGTATCTTTTTCATATTCAGTCTTTCTGAATTAATGCTCTATTCTGTTTTACTTCTGTGTAAGCATTCAACTCGTATAGCTCTTGAATGATGTAACCGTCTATATGTTAATCTGTTCCACTCAGTTTGCAATTTTGTGTTGATGGGATTGGGCTTATGGCATTTGATGCCCCCATGGTGCCTAGCATAGTGTTTAATACTTACTAGATGCATAATAAATATTTATCATCAGAATGCTTGCCTTTTTCTAACAGAATAGCCAGCTTTTAGTGGGAAATTATTTTTCTTGCTATTTTAAATGAAGTTTGGTCTTCAGAAAAAAATAGTTACTTCTTTTCAGCCTTTTTTGGGGGGTCCACTAAGTCAGAAAAGAGGACAGCTTAGTTCACTTTTTGACAGTAATTCACATAAAGTCTTCTTTAAAAAAAGGTTTATTCATTTTTTTTATTGGAAAGGCAGATGTACAGAGAAGAGGAGAGACAGGAAGGTCTTCCATCTGATGGTTCACTCCCCAAGCAGCTGCAGTGGCTGAAGCTGAGCCAATCCGAAACCAGGGGTTTCAGGACTTTAACCACTGCGCTATCATGCTGGGCCCCACATAAAGTTTTAATTTGGAAGAATTTTTGGAGTTATGTAAGTAGGTAAATTCATTTACCTTTCTCTGATTTTAATGACTGTTTTAGAACTTTATCAAAAGTTCTAAAAGGATGATATATAGGAATGCCAGGAATCAGAAGTTGGGAGATTTATACTCCTTCTAGACATTCACAGGCCGCCTTGGGGCAGATGACTGGCTTTCTAGATATACCTTGTATTGGAGCTCTTTGATAGCTTGTTTTCCTGTAATTCAAAAATCTTTCTCTGTTGAGATAGAACTTACATACCATAAAATTACTTTTAAAACATCCATCTCAGTAATTTCAGTATATTTGTAAGTTCTGCAGTCATCACCACTGTCTGATCTACACATCATCACTCCAAAACCAAAGCCTGTGTCCAGTAACAGTTATCCCTGCCACCCTCAGGCCCAGTTTCTTGTAGCCAGTGTTTTATTTTCTGTGCCTCTGAATTTGCTCTATTTTTGACATGTAGTTATTAATAATTACAAATATGTGACCTGTTGTATTTGGCTTCTTTCACTTCACGCAGGGTTTTCAGTGTCACCCATATCATAACATGAAATATTACTTCATTCTGCTTTATCTTCAGTTGTATTCCAGTGTATTGATGTAATACAGTTGTTTATTTGTTCATCCAGCTGATAGGTGTTTAGGTTTCCTGGTTATTGTGAAAAATACTGCTTGCTGTAGTGCAGACACACTGCTTTCGTTTGTGAGATACAGCTAAAGCAAGGCTTTAGAAGAAGCGTATAGCTTTAAATACTTTGTTAGACGGATAAGGAAGGTATGAAATCAGCTGCTTAAGCATGGCCGTAAGAAGTTAAGCAAAGTAACAGCAAAATGAATCTAAAATAAGTACAAAGAAGGAAGAAGAAGGAAAAATAGTAAAGGTATCAGTGAAACACAAAGTAAACAGAAACCAGTGAAACCAGAAGCTGAAACATTACCCCTGCCCTCCCCTCCAAACAGCAGCACCAAAACTCATTGAAAGTAGTGGAGAGGGCTAGTGTGGCGAAACAGCAGATGGAAGATCTCCCTCTCTGTCTCCTCTGTTGTAACTCTTTCAAATAAAATAAATCTTAAAAAAAAAAATGGGGAAAAATGCAGCTTCCAACGATTTCATGAGGTTAGCATGACTTTGATACCAAAATCAGGGAATTGAGAAGAAAACTATTGACCAATATTCTTCATGACTGTAGACCCAGACATGTTTAGCCAATAATTAACAAGTTTAATTCATTGGTAGATAAATACTGGAAGGCATCATGATCAAATGAAGTTTGTTGCAGGGATGTTGTGCAGGTTAAAATTGGAAATCCAGTCGAGAGTAACTCACGTGGTGAGTAGAAGAAAGCTGACAAATCGCCTAAGGCATAAAAAAAATTTGACAGAGGTAGCATTCAGCAAAATACGATTCAAGGAATTTCCTTGCAGCAGACATGGTGCACAGCGCTTAAATTACTGCTCGAGACTCACTTTCATGGCAGAGTCCTTAGTTCAATTCCCAACTGTTCTGTTTATGACTTAGTTTCTGGCAAATGTTGCAACAGAAAATAAATTTTTAAAGGAATTTCTTTAGTTTGATTAAAGACATCTGTGGAAGCCCTGTAGTTTGTATCTTTTTCTTTTCTTTCTTTTTTTTTTTTTTAAGATTTATTTATTTTTATTGGAAAGTTAGATTTACAGAGAGGGAGAAAGATCTTCCATCCACTGCTTCACTCCCCAAGTGGCCGTAATGGCTGAAACTGAGCCAGTCCAAGGCCAGGAGCTTCTTCAAGCCTCCCACATGGGTGCAGGGTCCCCAGGCTTTGGACCCTCCTCCACTGGTTTCCCAGGCCATAAATAGGGAACTGGATGGCAAGTGGAACATCCAGAACATGAATCAGCACTCAGTGCAGTGAGTTTAAGTAACAGATTTGGATCAAAGAGGCTCAATTTTTTTTAAAAAAGATTTGTTTTTATTGGGAAGTGAGATACAGAGAGGAGGAGAGACAGGAAGATCCTCCGTTCGATGGTTCACTCCCCAAGCGGCATCCATGGCTGGAGCTGAGCCAATCCGAAGTCAGGGGTCAGGAGCTTCTTCTAGGTCTCTCCCACGTGGGTGCAGGGTCCCAAAGCTTTGGGCCGTCCTCGACAGCTCTCCCAGGCCACAAGCAGAGAGCTGGATGGGAAGCAGGGCTGCAGGGATTAGAACCAGTGCCCATATGGGATCCCAGGTGTGCAAGGCGAGGACCTCAGATTCTTACTCTATCGCGCCAGGCCCAGAGCCTCAAATTTTTTCTTCACAAGTCAAAAGCATAATGAGACATACCACTAAACATTTATTAGGATGTATATCATTAGTTTTTCTAAATAATAATAAATGTGGGGATATAGATAAATCAAAACTTTTATACATTGCTGGTAGGAATGCACAATAGTGTGTAGCCACTGTGGAAACTAGTGTGGTGGTTCCACAAAACGTGAAACAGTCACTTTCACAGATGAAACCCGATTCCTCAGAGGCCCTGGTGGAAGAGGTCAGCAGCTTCTTCTGTGGATCATTTTAACCATCACTATTTCACTTATGGGTGTGTGGGGTTTCCTGAGTATTTAATGCATAGTACTCAGCATGTGAACAGATTTTTACCCTCTTAAAGTTGTCACTCTTTATTTTCAGTCTCTGCCTGATAGACCAAAGCCAATTGTAGTTTGTGTGGAAGAACAGTCACAAAGCATTTTAGAGTTTTATTGAAATGCTTTATTAAAATTCTATTCTAAATTTTGGAAATTGAATGGTTTCCGGGTTAATACACACACAAGGAAAATTTTAGACAATTTTCCTTGCATTCTCTTCTTCCGTTTAGTTTTCTTTTTTTTTTAATATGTAGTTAGTATTTAAAAGTTACATTGTAATTTGTAGACACAATTCTAAGAATACAGTGACATTCTCTTCTTCCCTTCCTTTCCTCTTCCCTTTTATTTTTCCTTCTACTTTTCTGTTTTTTCTTAACCTTTGAGATAGTGTATTTTAGATTCTTACTAAAGCAGAAGGCTTAATATGTTACTGAATAAGAAGCTAATCAAGGACCTGGTGTGATAGCATAGTGGTTAAAGTCCTCGCCTTGCACGCACCGGAATCCTATATGGGCACCAGTTCTTATCCCTGCATCCCTGCTTCCCATCCAGCTCCCTGTTTGTGGCCTGGGAAAGCAGTGCAGGACGTTCCAAAGCCTTGGGACCCTGCACCCACGTGGGAGACCTGGAGGAAGAGCTCAGATTGGCTCAGCTCCAGCCATTGCGGTTACTTGGGGAGTGAACCATCGGACGGAGGATCTTCCTCTCTGTCTCTCCTCCTCTCTGTATATCTCACTTTCCAATAAAAATAAATAAATCTTTTTTTTTAAGAAAAGCTTATCAAATAGAAAGCAAAAAGACCTTACTTTATTAGAAATACTTATAGTAATATGGCTGTAAATAGTGATTAAATAGAAAAATGACTAATCACATGTCATTAAGACTATAGTGGTATAACATTCTTAACCAATTGTTGACAAAAGATGTAAAAGTTTTACAAAACTGCATTTACAGTGATACTTATACACAGACATTTCTTTGTTTTTATACTGTTTGGCTCTCACATATGAGGGAGGATATGTGGTGTTTGTTTTTCTGAGTCTGGCTTATTTCACTCAATATGATGTTATCCAGAGGAGTCCATTTTGGTATAAATGGTAGAATTTCATTATTTTTATAGTTGAATAATATTCCATTATTTATATATGCCATGGTTTCTTTATCCAGTGATCTGTCGATGGACACCTTTGTTGATTCTAAATTTTGGCTATTTCAGACAGTACTGCTGTAAACATGGGGGTGTAGGTCCTTTGTGTTCAGGTCCTTTGGATATATACCCAGTAGTATGATTACTGGACCATATGACAAGTCTGTTTCTAGTCTTTAAAAGAAATCTTCATACTGTTTTCCACAGTGGCTGTGCTAATTTACATTTTCACCAGGAAGTGTGTAAATATTCCCTTTTCTACATATCTTCACCAGCATTTGTCATTCTCTTTGTTTTGGATTTTGGCCATTCTACCAGGGGTAATGTGATACCTTATTGTTGTTCTGATTTGCATTTCCCTATTGGCAAATGGTGTTGAGCATTTTTTTTTGTATGTATTATTTGCCACTTGTATTACTTTTGAGAACTCTATTGATCGTTAGACCATTTCTCAACTGGATAGACTATTACTGAGTTTTTTAAGTTGCTGGTATACTTGAGATGTTAATCCTTGGTCAGATGGGTGTGTTGTGAATACTTTTTTATCCCATTCTGTTCGATGTCTTGGTTCTTAAAAGCAAAATATGAATTGGTTGTTTTTACGGTAGTTACCTGCAAATGATAAGAATAGCATGTAGGGCAGTCATAAATGTGAGAAACAAGGCGGGTTGTTCAAGAAGTCATAACCAGCCGTTCACATTGTGTTTGAAATGTGAAGATGGGTATATTAGAACTCTGTTTCGCAGGACAGGCAAAGATTGTGTAGGAATAGAACCACTGAGATTTATTGTAGGGCCAAAAACTGTATATTGTATTCCTTTCTCTTGCACCCCTTTCTCTGTGTGTGTGTGTGCGCGCACGCATGCATGTGTGTCTGGAGATTTTTCAAGTAGTTACAAATCAAGACCATAGGGTCAGCATCCTGGCAGAGTAGATTAAGCTCCTGGGTATGACATCGGCATCCCATGTATGAATGCCAGGTCTAATCTGAGCTGCTCTATTTTAATATAGTTCCCTGCTACTGTGCCTGGGAAAGCAGCAGAAGATGGCCCTGGTACCTGTGCTGCTGTTCCTGTGGCTTCTGCCTAGCCCAGCCCCTGCCATTTTAGCCATTTGGGAAGTGAAACAGTGGTTGGGAGATACCTCTTTCTGTCTATTTTCTGTTCTCTCTCACTGTAACTCTGTGAAATAAAGAATATTTTAAAAGGAAAAAAAATCCAGATTTTTTTCTGGTTCTGACTCTCATAACTTTGTTACTTCTTAAACTTAGGTCTCTTGATCTTAGTGTAAGCTGTGCAACTTACATGATTTGTGCTTTTGAGGCAGTTAGAATTTCTTAGTGTCTGGAATACAGTAGGTACTCAATATATTAAGAAAATAAATAATTTTTGCTGTTTATTTATTTATTTTTAATCTATTTTATTGTATTGTTGTTGACAATCTTTACATAGTTAATTATGGTTAAAGAACAAACAAAAAAAATGTTCAGGGGGATAGGGAAGTGGGTAATACTATTATGTCCATATTGTTTCCATCATGTATCTGAGGTAAAGGGGGATATTGAGGGAGAAGCCCCACCCGGTTTCCCGCCCACCCCAAGTCCCGGATGTGGGGCATGCTCTGAGATATTTGCTCAAGTGGTTTTAATAGTTCTCCAGTTGCGAATCGCTGCCAGTTTCGCTTGATGAGGTCGTCCACTGATTGATATGGTCCATCATAAAGTCTCCGTTTGCCCAGTATTTCGCTGCCAACATATAGCTGAGATGAATGATTGACCTGTTCTGTCTTTTGCTGTTTATTTTTGAGAGGCAGAGCAAGAGAGCGAAAGCACGGTGTTTCATCTACTGATCCACTCCTGCAAATGCCTGCAGTACCTAGGACTGGCAAGGCAGAAACCAGGAGCCAAAACATCAATCCCAGTCTTCCATATAGGTGGCAAAGACTTAAGTACTTGACCCAACCTCTGCCGCCTCCCAGGCTGAGCTTTTGTGGGAAGCTAGATCAGAAATGGAACCAGGAATCCTTGCCTAGGCACTGCGAAATGGGATGTGGGCATCCCAACTGCTGTACCAAAGTTGGCCCCTAAATACGTAGTTCTGAATGAATGATGTGAGATCCTGTATCAAAAGTAAGAGAGAATAAATCAGTTATGATAGAGTAAGCAAAATTTATACACAGTTCATAGTTTCTTTTTATCCTAGTATAAAATGTGTTAAAGATGTGTTCAAGCAATTTATCTTCATAAATTTATTTATCATGTAGATTTTTGAGGTCCCAGATATAGAAAATGCAGCATCTTTATAAAATTTTCATTCTTTATTGTCATATGATACAAATATCTCACTGAATATTCAATTAAGAATTAATATGTATTTGGTTCACTGTTTGCTCATGTTAATTGCTGTGGCAGAAGTTTTTGCATTTGAGCTCTTTAACTTATTTTTTTCTCCTTAATTCTGTAATTGCAGATGATTTTATCTCAATTAAATTTTGCTTGGTTTGAGATTGATATTTCTCTTTACATTAATTTTCCATTATTTAATTGCAGATGTTTGCTTTTAGAATCAAGGATGAGAAAATCCATTTTAAGTTACAGAGCTGCTATAATGTACTGTTAATCATTTATTTTCTTTACTTTTAAGGGATCCTATTGGGCAATTGACACCAATCCGAAGGAAGATGCACTGCCCACTCGGCCAAAGAAAAGGGCACGGTCTGTAGAACGGGTAAGGGCTGTTTCTTCCATGAATTTAGAATAGTGGGTTATGTATCAGAACAACACATGTTTAAATTTCTTTACCAATTTAGCATCTATAACCATAATTAAATTAACATTACTTGGATAGCATTTTGTGTCTTTCAGAATACTTTTCAGTTATTATTTAAACTCTTTGGATGAGATGGGGAATTAAGGAATTAAATAAAAGTTTTGCTATAATTGGGGCATAGTTATTATCTGAGATTTGAGTCCAGTCTCCTGTATTCTAATTTGATATTCCTTCTTTATTTTTCAGTATTGAGGATAGTTTTATATACCACAGCCTTTTTCTTTCCGTTGTGTATAGTCTGTTTGCTTACATTGAATTTCCTCATTGTCTTTCTGCTTTATCCATTTAATGGTCACTTTGTACATAAAATCTACCCATGTGTTTTTAATCTTGTGACTGGCTTTTTGATTAATATTGTCAAAGAATGATGTAAAGAGAAAGGGAGCTATGATTGGAATCCTAAGTAGTCAGCACTTAGGCTGCCATCAAATCTTAAATTTACGCTTGAGCTTTCTCTATCATTTATATATTCTCTATGTCAGCTGAAAACACACGTCAGTACTACCCTGTTCTTCAGGACCCATTTCAAAAAGAGCTACACTATGAAGCCCTTCCTTTTTCATTTGTGTTCTTGCAGAGATATCCTGACACTCTTTTATAATATTACTCACATTTTATAGAAATTTGTTTCTGTATTTATCTCCTTCTCTAACATCTGTAAGAGCACAAAGAGTATACTTCTAATGTTAAAATATTTCACAGCCTTTAATAGATGTTAATAAATGTACACAGAATAACCCACTACCTCTAGGATAAGGTGAAGTAAACCAAGTAAACATTTGGTCCAGTAAATATATTCTGTGCCCTTTCCTGGAAAAGTGATAAAAATTTTGAGCCTCAAAGATGAGCATTTTTCTAGCTAGTTTTAAATTGGGATGACGGCAACTGATGTATAGCAGTAATTAGGCTTAGGCAGCTTTGTGGAGTCAGCAGAGGGACTTCAGTAAGCTATGTATCAAGTTAGATAGAAGTAAAGGTAAACTCTTAGGTCAGAACTGTATTTGACTACACAAACCAAAGGATAAAAAGTTAAAATTTTAGTGTAGATGACATAGTCGTCATGTCCTGGTTGCTCCACTTCCTATCGAGCTCCCTGCTTGTGGCCTGGGAAAGCAATGGAGGATGGCCCAAAGCCTTGGGATCCTGCAACTGAATGAGAGACCCAGAACAAGCTCCTGGCCCTGCCTTTGGATCAGCTCAGCTCCAGCCTTTGTGGATATCTGGGGAGTGAATCAAGCAGATGGAAGATCTTTCTCTCTGTCTCTTCTTTTCTGTATAAATTTGACTTTCCAATAAAAATAAATAAATCTTTAAAAAAGGAAAGATAGGTGAGATGTTAAGCTCTTTATGTATTGGATTGAGAGAGAAGGGATCTCAACTTCTACCCTTCTGGTTCTGCTTTTAAAGCCAACTTAGCAAGTAGACTGTGTGCAGAAATAGGAGCATAAAACATTTATATCTGTTGCCAGAATTTGAGGGAAGAGGGTAATCCCGCTCCCCCACTTTTTTTTAACCCCTAGCCTTATCAGGCAACTTGGAAGCATGGACAGAGTATTTGAATGGCTGAGGAATTGTGATCATCTGTATTTTATTCTCTTTTGAAATTCCTGGAACTTAAATTATTTTTGGTAGCTGGAATTGTTTGTTGAGTTGACAGCTGAACATTCTTTCTGAACATTAAGCCTGCCTTTAATTCTGTTAAGTGTGTGTCATAGTTGTTGGAGCAATCTCTGTTTATTACTAAGAGGTTCTTCCCTCCCCCCCCCCGAGAGTATACTGTCAGTTAATAATGGAAAAAAGGGAATTTAGTTTTATAATCTTGTGTTTTTGAATGTACATTTTGGAAATGTTTTCTATATTCATTCTTGATACATTTTCTGCTTCTTTGTTTTCATGTCAAGTGTTAATTATAAACATTTCTTATAATATCCATCTTGTACCAGAGCCTTTTGTTTGGTAGTACTGGTATTTATTTTGGCTTGATCTGTTTATTGATTAACACTGTGGATAGAAAGAGATAAGCTGTAAATAGAGTGTGTATAATCAGATATTTGAAAAATATTCTGAAAGAAAAATGTCATTTCCTACCTTGGTAAACTGTTGTGTCAGCTTTTTTGGAGGGTTCTTTTTTTAGAAGGTGGATGACAGGTTATGTGTGTGTAGTGTTTTTGTTAAAATTGAGTTTATATTTTTAGTGCCCACTGGGTTTTAGCTAAGGAAATGTCTATGGCAGTCAGAAAGAAATGGTTCTGAACATGAAGTTTTTTTCAAAAACCAGACACGACCCATTAATTGACAACTTTTAAAGGATAGACTGTTAAATGTGGACATTGAATGTACGTTCCTAAAAGTTTATTTGAATTCTATAATTCCTTTCTCCTTATATAAATATTGGAGTTGTATATACAAGACAAAATATTTCCTGTGTGTTTTTAAAAATTTTGATAGAGAAGTGAGTTTTTGATACAAAGAGAAAGGACTTCTAGAAAATTGCTAGAAAGAAGTGTTCTTTTAAAATATGACAGCATGTCCCCAGTGGAAAATAAAGCCTGAAAATTATCTCAGATTATTCTTACTCTTTTTTTTAATTTGTATTTGAAATATAGAGTTAGAGATGGAGACAGAGATCCTCCATCTGCTGATTCATTACCCAGTGGCCACAACTGCTGGCTGTTGGCTGGTCAGGAGCTTCCTTCATGTGGGTGCAGGGGCCCAAGCACTTGGACATCCTCTGCTGCCTTTTCAGGCACACCAGCAGGAAGCTGGATCAGAAAGGAAGCCGTGAAAATTCAAACCAGTGCCCACATGAGATGCCAGCACTGCAGATGGAGGCCCAACGTGTTATACCACAGTCTGGACCCATAAGTCAGGTCATTCTTAACTCATTTCTTTGGACCACATCACTATTGCCTTAGTTTCCATAAATTTAAGGCAAGTGTTCTCTTCTGTTGTTATAGAATTACTGTTTTTCCCTATTTTTTGAATTTTTTTTAATTTTCTTTATTTCCTTCTCTTAACCTTAGCATTTCTTCTTCATCATGATATGGTCCTGAAGGCCTAAAAAATATTGAATGCAGTTTTAAGTATTTTCAGAATATTCAAACTATTTAAATCAAAGTGGAAGATGATGAACTCCTAGTAGAAGTCTCACGTTTCTCTTCTGTCTGCAGTTGACTAGTTCTTGTGCCTTTTGATAAGTTCTTCAATTTCTTGTACTTTATTTTTTAAGGGCTTATTTGTTTTTATTAGAAAGGCAGATAAAATTCACTGAGAGAAGGAGACACAGAGAGAAAGATCTTCTGTCTACTGGTTCATTCCCTGAATGGCTGCAGTGGCCAGACCTGAGCCGAATTGAATCCAGGAGCCTCTTCCAGGTCTCCTATTTGGGTGCAGGTCCCAAAGCTTTGACCCATGCTCTACTGCTTTCCCAGGCCACAAGCAGGGAGTTGAATGGGAAGTGGAGCAGCTGGTACATGAACCGTCACTCATGTGAAATGCTGGCGCTTCTAAGATGAGAATTTAGCCATTGTGCCAGGTCCCGATTTCTTATGCTTTGGTATCCTCAACTGTAGTAAGAAAGTAGAAATTATAATTTTGTAATAATGATAGATGATTATACTAAGTTACATTGTTCTGTCACTAGTGTTTTTGATAAAAGGCTGCAACAGAATCATTACTTTTTATGTATGTATAATCTATGAATAAAAGAATTCTTTACATTTAATACAAACATGTTGAATTAAGTAATATGGTCAAAGATGACATAGAAAGTGTCAATTTGTTACACTAGGTGATAATAAAGTGACTGTTTTCTGGGAAGGCCTGCTCCTCGGAAGAGTTGGTGAGACTCAGAATTTTAAGGCAGAAGTATATGAAAGTGTGTTTTGTTCTGTTTAGAGTTTATTTATTTGTCTGAAAACCAGAATTACAGAGAGTGATAAACAGAGATCCTTTATCGCCAGAAGCCAGGGCCTTCAGGTCTTCTCTGATGGTGGCAAGGGGCTCAAGCACTTGGGCCTTCTTGGGCTACTTTTTCCAGATCATTAGGGAACTGGGCCAGAAGAGAAGATGGGACATGAGTTGACATCGGTATGGGATGCTGGTGTTGGCAGGCAGAGGCTTTAACCTCTGCCACGATGCTGACCCCATAAGTGACTTTTGTGGAGGAAGTAATAATATTTCAAGGGAGAAAACATCACACATGATGGACTTTTAAGTAAAGATTATGCTTGGTTGTATTGAAGAATAGTTTGAACTGTGGTGAAGTGCTTCTGCTAGAGTATGAATATTTAGTAGTAGAAGGATTTGGATGGAAAGACGAAACACATAGGATCAAGAATGTCATACTGATTTGATAATGTGTAGTATTGAGAAAGATCATATGAGGAAGATGCTGAGTAGATGGAGTTTGCAGTAGTGATGACCTAGGTTAGCAATATATGCTACATGAATGAGAGTTCTGTAGAAAAATCAGCATGGTTTCTAAATATTACTTGTTATCAGTTTGATAGCTCTTTTTTCTGTATATAATGTGTTCCCCAGCCATTATGATACTTACGATACATAATTTTATATTGTGTGTAGAGGCAAGAAATGGTGTTCATATGAAATTATGCTCTCGTGGGTTTATGGCTTGTCTTTCAAGTGGGGATCATTGGGGTGAGGTAGAGAAGACAGTATTCAGTGAGTGTGAATTTACTATGAGCAGACACTGTTCTGAGTCCTGGGCAAACAGCAGTGAAGAGCAGTCATTCTCTGCTCTCATGAGGTTTATATACAGTGGTGGGTTGGTTAGAGAAGATAGGGCCTAGTAAATCTAAGAGATTGTTATCAAAGATATGGGATAGAGAATTATTGGAATTTAAAGGGGACACAATTCACTTTGTCTAGGTGAAATCCCTTTTCAAATTAACTTGCATATTTAAAAAGTCATAATTTTTTGAAACACGTGAGAATACACCATTTGCACTGGGCTGGTCTTGGAGAACAGTGGTAGACAAGATTAACTGAAATAAGGAAGATAAACTGGTAAAATAGGGTACTTGTAATTACTAGTTGTCCATTCATTCTCAGAATAGCATTCAGGTGATGTGTTACATGGTGACCATAAAGGTAGTCTTGAGAATTACGTGGCTGTGTAGCAGAGAGGCAGATTTAAATCTCAGAGTCAAAGAAAAATAAAACAGAAGTTTCCTTGAGAAAGCGGTGTTTCAGAGGAAGCCTATTGAATGAACAAAAGGAAAGACAGTTGCAAAAAAGAAAACTCCCACCAAAGTGTAAGGAACTAATAGATCATTTTGGCTGAACATAGAATTCATGATTTCTAAGTTTCACTTTCCCTTGGCTTGTATTGGTTTTATGTTTTCATGTTGAATAATTCTCTGGCTATTTTTATTTTTAATTTTGCCTCACTTGTTCAGTTAAACCAAAAAACACACTGTTTATTGGAAGCTGCTTAGAATAAAGAAAAGCAGAGTTTGAAGAAGTTCTCCAAGTTATTAGTACAGATTACTGCCTTTATTAGGTTGATAATCACAGAATTATGTTCTTCCCACCCCCCTTTTTAAAATTGTGTCGTGGCTATTTTCTAATTTCTTTGCTAAAAACTGTTACTCAAAAGCAGTGATTCTCAGTGGAGGAGACCATTTCAGGGAGTACGTGAGATCCAAGTCATGTTCATAATGAAAACTAAATCTCATGAATTTTTTTAGAGGCTACATGGTGTATGTTTTGCAATAGTTTGAATGCAGACATTATAATCCAGCTTTCTTCTGAAAGGGTCAACGATCAGAGCCGTTAAAAATATTTATGAAATACTGCCATCTTTTTTTCACTATTTTGTTTTGAAAAATTTATGTTTCGTCAGAATATATGGGGCTGGTGTTTGCCTCAGTAGTTGAATCTCTGCTTGATTCCTGCATCCCTTAGTGAAGTACCTAGGTTTTAATACAGCCTTGCACTGGATATTGCCTTCCAGTCTCCTGCTAATGCATATCCTGGGAGGCAGCAGTTGATGGCTCAAGTCCTGGGGCCACTGCCACCCACATGAAAGCCCGTTAGTGAGTTCTGGCCTGCCGACTTTTGCTAACCCAACGTTGATGTTGGTTGGATATTTCTCTCTCCCTTTCTCCCTTTTGTTTTCTTCTCTCTCCTTTTGAAATGAATTAGGTTAACATGATGTATTTATGATTATTTTAAATGGGTTAATATCTGTTTTAATTGCTAATAGGTACATATCGTAAACATAACTATAAATAGAAGTTCTTGGGAATCTTCAATAATTAATAATATAAAGAGGTTTCTAATACCGCAAAGTTTTAAAACTATTATGTTGCAGGAGATTTTTTTTTTGATAAAAGGTATCTGCCATAAGTTTGATTCTCTAAAAGTAGACAAAATTAAACACAATTAGTTAAATTATTTAAATGGTGATCCTAGAAAAGGGGTGCATTGAGGCAGGCCAAGGAAGAAGCTAATTCAGTGTTATGTTATTAACTCACTGCTATGAGCATCTTGAGCTAGTTCCTGGAACTGGAGGACATATTAGAACTCTGGAGCAATGTGTGGATACTTTTTTTTTTAATCACTTCTTCCCTCTCATTGATTGAATGACGCTTTCTAGAGACATTAACTTTTTCAGCACCTTTGCATTACCCTGCAGAGAAGCCAAATTAATTCGTTGCCAGAAAGATCCCTGAGGAAGAGAGTTGCAGTTACTCACAATGTTGTCATCCTGCACAGTATAGAGATGACTGGGGTGGGGTGGGGAGGAGAGGTAGGGGTTGGTTATGGGTGGGTTCTCACAGTGTTTGCCATGTGTTTTTCTTTTTTCAGTCCTTTCCCTATCCTTTTTGGAATGTTTTGTCAGACCGTTTCATTTTTCCTTTTTAAAACATTTTTGTCTGTTATTTATTTGAAATGCAGAGAAATGGAGACAAAAAGATACTTCATCCACTGGCTTACTCCTAAATGCCCCCCAATCTGAGCCAAGTCAACACCTGAAGACAAGAACTCAACTGGGTCCCCAGGGGACCTACCTGTGTAGGTGGTAGGGATGCAAGTACTTGCTTCCAGGGTTTGCAGTGTTCAGTGCTGTGGACTTAGTTGTTTCCTGTTAGATTTAATTTTGAGTATTTTATCTTTGACATTATCATAAATAGATTTTTTTATTGCTTATGCTGTTATAATTTTGTGTCCTTTAATCTTATTTCTAATAGCTGTTAAAAGATGCATTGGGATTTCCTATTTAAATAATTGTGTCTACTACAAACAGAAACATTTTTTCTGTCTCCCCTTTTTTTTCCGTCTCTCATAACTCCTTCCTTATTAAATGTATGTATTTCAAATTGGGGCTCTGGCAGGCTGTATTTAGCTGAATCTTGCTTTTTAATGTGTTTTTGTTTTTTATTGCAGCATTTATACTAACAAGTTATTTGTTGATAGGTTAGATTAGGTTTACATTTTTTTATTTCACCTCTATGTTTTAAAGTTTACCTCCTTTCATATTTTCAAAATAAGTGCCTTTTATGAGCCAGATTTAAAAACACAAACCTTTTGTGAGCTAGAATTGTATCCCTTCCTAAAATGTGAAGAAGTCTTCCAACCATACAGGGTCCTCTCTGCCACTCTCCATGTAGTATGTATCAGATCTGCATACATTGTGAATTTCACATGATAGGGTAAAAACCCCTCCAGTAATCATATGTTAATTTTGAAGCTTGTAAGAAAGCAATAGACTTGTATTTACCCAAGTACCTACCATATTCACTGCTTTAATTTTCTCCAGGTCTGAAGTTTTCCCTCTGTTGTAATTTTTCTTTGGCCTAAATAGCTTTCTTTGCATATTTTCCTCCAAACAAATCCACTTGGTTTTCCTTCATCTTATGTCTTTATTTTGTCTTCATTTCTGAAGGATATTTTCAATTAGCTGGATAACCCGTATTGACCTTTTGTTGGGGGTAAGGGGTAGCACTTTTATCACTTTTAAGATATTCATGGTGTCATGACTTCTTTGTTGAGAAATCCAGTCATTTTCCAATCCTATTTCCCTATATGTGATACTGTACTGCTGTGCTTGTTTTTCTACAGGAACGAATTTGATTATGATGTATCTTAAGTGTGATTTTTCTTTGAATTTGTACTCACAGTGTTTCGCTGAGCCTCTTGGCTTTATAGATTGGTGTCTCACCAGATTTCCAGCTTTCAGTCTTTCGTTGTTCCATGTATCTTCTGCCCTTTTCTTTTGGAAATCACAAATATGTGTTGAATCTTTTGAGGTTATCTTACAGCCTTTGGAAACGCTACCTGTTTTTCCACCATTTTATGTTGTGTTTTATTCACAGAATCATGGGTTCTTTTTTTTTTTTTTACTTTTATTTTCTATCCTGTGATGTTCCCATCTGGTTCAGGTTGCTGTGTTTGCATGGGCTCTGTTCCTTAGTCCCTTCTGACAGAAGGGTGGTTTCAGCTATCTGTACTCCACATCTGCTGCCCAACCTTGAGGCAGAAATGCAACAAAACAGGAAATTCACCAACATACTAGTGGGAAGATTTTAATTTTTTCTTTACAATCAGCCTATTTTATTCACCCTTCAGAATCCTAAGGAAGCTGTTTTCCCCCTCTGCCATACTGAAATTAACTTAAATTTATAGGACTTTTGTCAAGGGTAAGAGGGAACCACCAGAGGTACCTTAAATACAAGCTGAATGGGTTCTTGCAGATTAAGTTCTTGATACTTAAATCTTTGAGTTTATGACTGTGGTAATAATCATCCAAAAATATTTTGGGATGCTTAGATTCACTGGTTTTACTAGTTAGACTGCTTGTTGCCTATTAATAACATAGAACTAGTGTACTTACCAAGTATTCTTTATATTGAAAATATCAGATCATATAATGAGAATGTTCTTTACTTTCTTTATAGAAACAAACTGAAATATATATATAAAAGTATGTCTAATTAAAAGCCCTAAAATTTATGGCAGCTGAATCCATGCATATGTGGGAATACAGTTTCTATGTTAAATCTGCATTCCTTCTCCCTGGTCACTGTGGAGTGTTCCTTCACACCTGCAGCTCTTTGGCTTTTGTTCTAATGGGCATCACAATAGCTGGCATTTATTGTATTTTTAAGTAGTGTGCTAAGTGTTCTAATATATTATTTCATAATATTGTTAACAGCTTTAAAGGAAGTGAAGCAGTTTTCCTTTTATAGATGAGGAAGCAAATATAAATATTGGATAATTTGCATGAAATTAGGCAACATAAGATTCCTTGTTTCTGCCTATGGGAAAGAGTGACGATTTGTGATCCACTAGTCTCGACTGAGATGACCAGGGTAAACTAAGAAAGTATGAGATTTGCAGTGTTCTAAGTTGATGGAAGTTAAGTTAGAGATAAGTTAGGAAGCACCAAAATGGAGACATAGACAAAGTTGTCTTTGCAGTTTTTCCATGTCTTTTTGTGTACGTCTTTCTATTTTCATCTCACACTTCTGTGTGATGAACAGCCATGTTGTAGCTTACAAGGATGGCTCTGCTCTTTTCAGTTTTTCACCTCAACCAATATCCCCACTCTCTACTTCAAAGTTGATTTAGGTAAAGGCATGAAAAGTCATGCTTCAGGGGCTTAGTAATAGATTTATCTCAGAAAATTGTCTCAGTGAAATTGTTCTCTTGCAATTCAATATGATCTGTTAAAATTTTGTGTTCCATTGATACTGTGAATGGAGCAAATATTTTTTGCCAGAAGCAGAATGAGTATATATTTTATACTTTACCTTCTTTAACTTTTATCATTGATGTTGAACTTTTGAGAACTCATTAAAAGCAATAAAAATTGTCTCTTAGGAGAAACATGCATTATTACAATGTATGTATTAAAAATTCTAAATGCAGAAAATCGAATTGTTTTTGCCACACACTTTGGCTCTATAAACAATGAGTATGAAGTTGTTTTGTAGTATATTGTAAAGCTGCATTAGCAGATAACTTAAGGCAGTAAAGCTACAGTGGAGAGTATTAAGCCAGAGAGGTTTTCCCCCAGCTAAATGCCTGATTTTTTTTTGGATCAGAGATGAATAGCTTTGTTCCACAAGGTTTCTCATATGTCTAGATTTTGTTTAATCTTGTTTTTTTCCAGCGTTTTTGAGGATATTGCCCTCAGCTTAATTGCTAAGTATGCCTACCATGACCATATCTATTTTACAGCTTATAATAAACGGGAAAGAGAATGAAAGCCAAGCATGTTTTCTTTTGAGATGTGACCTAGGAGCTTCACACATCACTTCTGCTTGTATCCCGTTTCCATACCTCTGTCATGAGATCACAGCTAGACGCAAATGAATCTGGAATAGCTCATCTGTAGCTGCGTAGAATTCTGTTACTAAAGAAAAAGGGAAGAATGGCTATTAGGGAACTATCAGCCCTGCAGAGGTTTATAATTTGTGCCCTCAACCACTTAAAATAATTGTTAGAAAGTAGTCATATTAGTAAACTTTGTAATGTCAGATTACTTGCATACTAAAATATATAATCATATTAGAAGGCATTTTAATGGTTAATTTTCACAGTAAAACACAAATCTGAGTATTAGAGAAATTGTTAAAATCCCTTCAGACTGTGTTAAAGTTGCTGAATGTGTGAGCTAATAATTATTTGTTTTGTTCTTGTATTTTAGGCCTCAACTCCATATAGCATAGATTCAGATTCTTTGGGAATGGAGTGTATTATTTCGGGAAGTGCCTCTCCAACTCTGGCAATCAACACTGTGACTAACAAAGTAATTTCATTTTTTAAAAACATTTTGAAATGTCATTGAGTACTGTATGATACCAATAGAGTTCTGTATGGTTGAATTGAAAGATACTGTAAATTTATCTACAGTATATATGACAGCTGGGATGCTGAGTCCATAACGTTTTAAAATATACACAAATCAGAGCAAAATGTTTCTAAGGAAGAATTGGAAGGTGCTGGGCCTGATATGATGCTCAGTGGCTAAATCTTCACCTTGCATGATCCCATATGTGTGTGGTTCATGTCCTGGCTGTTGTATTTCCCATCCAACTCCCTGCTTGTGGCCTGGGAATGCAGTGGAGGATGGCCCAGAGCCTTGGGATCCTATGCACAAATGGGAGACCCAGAAGAAGCTCCCTGGCTCCTGGCTTCAAACTGACTCAGCTCTGGCCATTGCGGCCACTTGAGGAGTGAACTAGTGGACAGAGGCTCTTTCTGTCTCTCCTTCTCTCTGTAAATCTGCCTTTCCAATAAAAATAAATCTTTAAAAAATTTTTGAAAGGTGCTTTTTTGGGAAGCTCTGCACTAATTTAAATTTTTAACTGCTCATTCCCATTTCATCATTTTGTTGAAATCAATTTGTTTCTGAAACCACTGATTACTCTCCTAATATGATTTAAACAAAGATTTTCAAATTTCAGGGAGTCAACAGAATCCAGTAAGATAATCATTTGGACAACCTCTAAAGAGGTCATTGGAATGGTGGTCATCCTTGAAACAAGATTATATGGTGGTCTGCTGCATTTTTTTGTGATTTAAGAGTTTTTCTGTGCTAGGTCATTAGATTCCTAGTGGGAAACAATGTCTCTTCTTTACAAGGTAATTCCTTAAATCTCATATCTTAAAACTAAAATGCTCTTGGAGGTTTAGAAATGATTTTTATATACTTTTTCTTCCCCTACACCATGAGTATTTTGAAGCCATGCATCTATTATTCATATTCTCTTTTGGTCTTGCTCCTCTTACCCTCTCCCTCTAGCTTTCAGTTTGTCGCTTTACTTGCACTTGCTTCATATTTGCTTCTTACTCTCCCATGTACACATATAAAGACATATATTCTCATATTTACTGTTGAGTAATAGAATATACAAAACATCTTTTATTTGCAAAAATGGGTCATCAAAGTCATATAATCAGATTTCCAATATAGAAAGTAAAGTAGCTAGTGAGGTATAGAATAATGATTTCCTCCTCCCCCCTTAACCTATTGAATGGCTCTATCATAATCACTTCAGAAGAAGTCTATGCATTATATGTGTTTAGTGGTAGTGGTAATTTTGGGTTTCTGCTGTATTGGTACTAAATCCGTTTCTCTGTTAAAAGGGTAATCTCTATTGATACCCAGATAGACTTGAAAATTTAAGGTGAAGTGGGTGAGTTGAATCAGAATCATTTAACTTAGTAACTTAAGGGATACTGAAGACCTAAACACAGACAGTTGTCATTATTAGGAAACACGAAACAGCACTGCTGGGACTTTATTACTGAATTGTATGCCAAAGAAGCTGGAATTCTGGGCTCCTGCTTATAGATAAAACAGAATAGCCATCATCAAACAAACCCTTCTGCCTCTGTATAAAATATCCCCGCAACTCCAGACACACACCTACATACCCAGATGCTTAAACAACAGCAGCGTCGAGAAGGGTGCATTGAAGACTAAAACAACAGGAAAGGAAAGCATTTTGAGATAAGCTCTGGAAATTTCCTTTTGGTGTGTTTTCCCGTCCTCAGTGTGTGGAAGTAGCAGCCTGGGACAATCATTGAACTAGAGAATCAGAAACTGCTTTAGAGCTACTAAAGAGCTGGTCTTTGAGGAGCCTGAACTTCAAGAATCTCAAATGGGAACACACCTTTTGTAAATGATGTCCACCTAAGTTATTTGCTAATTCCCAATTTTGTGTGTTGAAATCATGTTTTAGTGCCAGAATTCAGCAGTGACACAAAAGGAAAGAGCCATAGTAAATACTCTACACTTTGAGGTTTATACCTGAGACTTTTCTTTCTGCTTTTTGAGTAATAACAAATCAAAATAAATCAGCCTTAAATGTTTTTAGAGATATGGGAATGCTCTTCTTATTGCTAGGAAGTCAAACTCCTTTAGAGGAAGTGAGAGCTTTTGTCATTTTCCTAAGTTATTGATCAGATATCCATAACTTATGAACCATTGCTCTAGGTTACTTGATTGAAAGGAAGACAATATACAAGGAAAAGTTATAAATCCTTGATTTATCCAAAAGTACACAACAGCAAGGAAGAAGGAAAGGAAAAAGAAGAGGTGGGAGCAAAGGAAAGTACATAATATTTAAAGATATTCAGTGAAAATTCAGTAAATATTCTGGTTAACAGACAAAATTGTCAAGACGGGATGAAAAAAATCCAATTATGTGTTACTTGTTACAGATACACCTTGCAGCTGGCGTTGTGATGTAACAGGTAAAATCACTGCCATGTGAAGCCAGCATCTCGTATGGGTGCTAGTTTGTGTCCCAGCTGCTTCACTTCAATCCAGTTCCCTGCTAGTGACCCGGAAAAAACAACTGTTGATTGCTTAAGTGTTTGGGCCGCTGGCAACCATGTAGGAGACCCAAATGAAATTCCTGGCTTCTGGCTTCAGCCTGGCCCAGAATTGGCTGTTGTAACCTTTGGGAGTCAATCAGTGGATGAAAGACCTACCTACTTATCTCTCTTCTCCTTTGTCCCTTACTTCCTTTAATTCTGTCAAAATAAGTAAATTTTTTAAAAAAAATAAAAGGGAGGAATATCTTAAGTGAAAAGACGAGACACCTTACCAAGAATAGAGATTTTATTATGAAAAGGGTAATTTTGATAAGATAATATAATAGTACTCAATTTATATATACTTTACATAGCCTCAAAGCTGACAGAACTGAAAGGAGAACTGGACAAGTCCTTACTTGTAGTGGTGGATTTTAACACATCTCTCTCTGACTCATAGAGCAAGCACACCAAAATCAGAAAGGACAAATGAAATTCCATCAAACACACAGAAGAGTGAACCATAAAATTAGGAAATTTCCCCAGCTGACATAGAATGTTGCACCCAGTGGTTGTAGATAAACACTTTTAAAGTATGCATGGAATAGTCACTTAAACATTTTATGCCAATCTCTGCTGAATTGTAATGAAGGACATCTTGGCATAATTCAGAAGACTAATAGTATACAGAATATATTTTCCAATAGAGTAGAATTAAGGTAGAAGTAACAACAAAAAGAAAATCCACCAAAATTTATCAGTTAAGCCGTATCATTATTACTAACCCAGGGATCAAAGAATAATCATGATACAAATCAGAAAATATTTTGGATTAAGATGAAAAACACAAATATGAAATATCAAAGCTTATGAAGTGGAAGCCTTAATTTCACATACTAAACTAAGTCAAAATTAATGTTGATGATTTAAGCATCTGGAAAAATAAGAGCAAAACAAATTCAAGGTCAAAAGTAATAAAAATAAATTGGAAATAGAAAGTGCATATCCAGTAGCTGCAGTTAATGAGCGAGCTCAAGATTGTTTATAGCAGCACAAGAATATCCAGCATGAAGCCAGATAAACTCATCATACTAGGGATCTGATACCAATCACCTCAGAGTGGTTAGAAATAGCCCATCAGATGGAGAAAGTCACAACTATCCCAGAAATGGTACAGATGATGAAATTCATTTAGAAAAGAACATTAAGATAATATTAAAGCTGTATTCATGGAGAAACTGAAAGACACACGGAATATGTTGCATAAATGGAAGATAAAGAACCCAGAGATTAGTCATTATTCATAAATGATGTAGTTATATTCAGATAGAAGACTCTACAGAGGAAGGTTTAGAATTAATGAAGATCTCTAATAGGTCAGTGTTTTATTCTGTAGATTGATTGTACTCCTGTAGATTAGTCACAGTCAGTAAAATTTAGGGGCTTGTGTTGTGACCCAGCAGATTAAGCAGGTATACTGTATGAGTACTCTTTGAAGTCCTTGCAACTCCACTTCCAATCCAGCTTCTTGCTAATGTGTCTGGAAATGCAATTGGTTGTTGGCCTAAATACTTGGATCTCTCCGCCTGTCTGGGAGACCTGCAGGGAATTCCTGACTCTTAGCTTCTGACTCAAGACTGTTCATAGTGGCCATCTGGGAAGTGAACCAGCAGATGGAAGATCTCCTTTTTTCCCCCATCTGTAACTGCCTTTCTTGTAAAATTAAAAAAAAATTAAAGAAAAATTTATAACTTCTTTGTCAGTATGCAAAAATGAAAATGAGCTATGTTGAAAGCTATTAAAATATGTGACGGACCCAGCACTAAAGCCTAGTGATTAAGGTCCTCCTTGTACACCTGGGATCCCATATGGGCACTGGTTCTAATCCCTGCAGCCCTGCTTCCCATCCAGCTCCCTGCTTGTGGCTTGGGAAAGCAGTCGAGGACAGCCCAAAGCCTCAACTGCTTTCCCAGACCACAATCAGGAAGCTGAATGGGAAGTGGAGCAGCCAGAACAGAAGGCGCTTGCAAGGTGGAAGATTTAGGCAGTTGAGCCGTAGCACTGAGCCCAAGGACTTACTAAGTATGAGGAGTAAGTCCTGCATTCAGAAAAGTGGTATTGGCCTAATTGTAGACAAACTTATAGAACAATTCAGTGATGTACTTCAATAGGTGGTGTTAGGTCAAAGGAAAATGACTTTTTCCATGTACAAAAATCAATTTCTGATTACTTTGAGATGTAAGTGTGATTAATAAGTGAAAATCACAGTTGGAAAAGACATCATTTTTTTGAATGGAAATAAATAAGATACTAATACCAATAGAAAACAAGGCTTTATGGAAAAGGAATCATACATTGTGTGATTCCATTTTTAGTTAACTAGAAGATAGGGAAATCAGTCAGTAGCTATGTAAGTCCATGTAGTGAAAACTGCTTGGAGATGCTGGAGAGATTATTAGTCACTTGTGACTAATGATCGGGAGAGTGTCTGAATAGGTCTTGTGGAATGCTGATAATGACTGACTCTAAGAGTGGGCCTGTGAATGTCCAGATAGCCATTTTTCTAGGGAGTTTATGAGATAAAACTTTGCCCATTAATAGAAAATGAAATTGAAAGATAAGCTTATTTTACTGCAAAAGAATTGAAATCCATGTATTTGTGGGATCTTCAGAAAGTTTAAGGAAAATGTGTATTATGAAAAACTGCCTGGATTTCAAATTTTTACTCTTTGTTGTTGTTGTCTTTTGAAAGGCAGTTAGAGAAAAGGAAGTACAAGTAAGAGAAAGAAAGATACTCATGCATATGCTGGTTCACTCCTCAAATGCCTGCAGAAACCAAGGCTGGGTCAGGATGCAGCCAAGGACCTGAGACTTAATCCTGGTCCCCCACAGGGGTGGCACTGGCTGAGCACTTGGGCCATCCTCTGCTTTCCCAGGTGTGCTGTCAGGGAGCTGCAAAAACTGCCAAAACTGAAACTCAGATGGGATGCTTCAGGAACTTCTTGTGGTAACATAAATTTGTTATCTTTTTTTGCCCTCCTATTACATATGCTTCCCTTCATATTTGAATCTGCACTGATTGAACAAAAGTAATGGTGGCTAAGCTTGCAGCACCTTACACAAATCAAAACATTGACAACTAACTATACTGGTAGTCACTGTATTCATACAGCCTAGTTTGGGGCAAATATCCGTGGTGAAACAGGAAAAATTAATACTCATCCTGTTGATATTCTCAAGTATGAGATGTACAATATGCACAAAGGACTTCTGTGTACCAAAGTATATTGGTTACCTCCAGGAAAAACATTTATGCAATTGTTGGAGCTGGAAGCTGAACTTAACAGTTGTATTCACACATCACTATTAAGAATTCATAGTGATTATTTAATTTGGATATTTGTCCAATTTCATTAAAAAATGAACAAGGTAGGGCCCGGTGCAGTGGCCTAGTGGCTAAAGTCCTCACCCTGCATGCACCGGGATCCCCTATGGGTACCAGTTCTAATTCCAGCATTCCCACTTCCCATCCAGCTTCCTACTTGTGCCCTGGAAAGCAGTCGAGGACGGCTCAAAGCCTTAGGACCCTGCACCCATGTGGGAGGCCTGAAAGAAGCTCCTGGGTCCTGGGCCCTGGCTCCAGGCTGCTGGCTTTGAACTGGCCCAGCTCTGGCCATGCGGCCACTTGAGGAGTGAATCATCAGATGGAAGATCTTGCCCTTTGTTTGCCTCTTCTCTGTATACCTGCCATTCTAATAAAAATAAATAAATTTTAAAAAAGAACAAAGTAGGGCCTGGCACGATAGCGTAGTGGTTAAGGTCCTCGCCTGGCATGCCCCAGGGTCCCATAAAGGGGCGGGTTCTAATCCCGGTGGCTCTGCTTCCCATCCAGCTCCCTGCTTGTAGCCTGGGAAAGCGGTCGAGGATGGCCCAAGGCCTTGGGACCCTGCACCTAAGTGGGAGACCCAGAGGACCTCCTGACTCCTGGCTTTGGCTTGACTCAGCTTCAGCTGTTGCGCTCACTTGGGGAGTGAACCATCAGATGGAAGATCTTCCTCTCTTTCTTCCTCTCTGTATATCTGACTTTCCAATAAAAATAAATCTTAAAAAAAAGAACAAAGTAACTGTCATTTCAAGTAAAATCGCAGTATTTTTTGCCAATGGTCACATTTGGACTTCAAACAAAAAATACATCTTGAGAAAATTTATATGCACTGCAAAGGACTGATTGGTAACTGTACAGTCTTTAAAAAAGGCTTTTTCCTCTGAGCCTGGAATAATGTAAATAGGTGTAACTTTTTTAGTGTGGTATGATGAGGCACCACAACATTCAGAAAATCTGAATTATGGATAGTTAAGTGATTCTTGACATGGTACAAGACAGAGCTATGGCTTTTCATGGAATAGAGTCTGAAATGTTTGGCATGATTTCAGATTCCATATTGTAACTAAAAATCCCTTTTAAAGAGCCAGTTGTCATGTTATGGTGTTTGTATCCAACACCATCCAGAGTTCCTCTTTTAAAACAAATTTCCTTCCAGTACTTCCAGACACACATTACAGCAGGTTGAATATAAAGCAGATATGAGACTTCATTGGTTTTCTATTAAGTCAGACCTTAAGATTCATACAAATGTGAAACTGTGCTACTCTTCCCACTTGTTAGTTCCCAATGGATTTTTTAAAATGTTAACCTGTAATTGGGTTTAGTTATTCTTAAATGAGTTAACTAATCAAAAATATTTTGAGGTTTAGTTTCTAGTATGCTAATTATTGTTGTATATCACAAACAAAAGTTCCTTGGCCTCTTAAAATTTAAGACTAAAAAGAATGGGACCAGCATTGTGGCACTGTGAATTAGGCTACCACCTGCTGTGCTGGCATTCCTTATGGATGCCTTTTCAAGTTCCAGGTACTCCACTTCCCATTCAGCTGCTTGATAATGTGCCTGTGAAAGCAGTGCTTGGGCCCCCACCACCCATGTGGGAGACTCAAGTTCACAGCTTCAGTGCAGCCCCAGTCCCAGGCATTGTAGCCATTTGGGGACTAAATCAGTGGGTGGAAGATTCTCTCTCTCTGTCTCTGTCTCTGTCTCTGTCTCTGTCTCTAACTCTGCCTGTCAAATAATAGAACATTTAAAAAAAAATCAAAGCATGAGTCTAAGACCAAACTTTGAGAATTGCCTTTCTGTACTGATTAGTGTAGTAATTACATGAATATACCTGTTCTGTGAGAAATAATTTTTCACACTTTATATGTTACATTTTAATAACAGTATTGCTGTTCTCTCAAAATTATATGTAGGAGTTTTCTAGATGGATAGAGCATTTTAAATTATTCCTAGGAACCCATCAGGTTGAGTTTTACAAAATTCACCAGAAAGTTTGTATTTGCCAGAAGAAAAAAAAAAAACTTTGCCTGAGTTTCCTTTATTTCCTCTGATTTTTTCCTTATTCTCTTTTCTTTCATGTATTTATTAAATAAAATATTTCTTGTTAATATTTGTGGGGGACTGCTCAGCTTTGCCTCAGCTGTAGAGGGCATATACCGAACTTGTTTCTGCAAATGTTGGTGAACATTAAGCATAAATACTCATCTTCACCAGAGACAGGATGGTTAGTTGGCTACTAATTTCATTGGCTATTTTTTAACCATACTACGCAAAAGGTACTGTCTTTTTGATTTCTTACTGGGATCTCAAGGTGGTAATGACCTGATAATGGTTAAGAATTGCTACAGATTAGTTAAACCACAGAACCAGTTATGTTTTGTTAAATTTTTATTTTGAATTTTTGAGTTTTGTGGTACAATTTTATATAGACTGGGATTCCCCCCCAACTCCCACCCCCAACAGATTTTCCCCATGTTTTTACAATAACATAGTCCTTCATAAGGAGTCATAATTCCATCAGTCTGTTTAAGTGTATCCCAGCATTGCTGGTACAGACAATGTCAGACAGTCCAGCAACCCATTGTCTATACATTTCCAATAGTTTCATTATTGTTCTGGAAGTAGGCCGAAAAAAGGAATGTTGGTAGTAGCACCTGAACAGAGCCTCGAAAGCCTATTTGTTTTAAAAATATATTTTATTGATTTGCAGTTAAAAAACTATGACGTTTATTCTGACAAATTCAAAGCACTTAAGAACACACACTCTTTGGGTGAGCATCTAACCTGGGAGTTAAGATGTCCCATTCCATAATGTAGTACTAGGGCTCAGTTCCCTCTTTGCTTCCTGACTCTAGCTTCCTGCCAGTATAGATCCTGGGAAGCAGAGGTGCAGACTCACGTGATTGAGCTTAGTACACTTGGATTGAATTCCCAGCTTCTTGTATCTGTCCCAGCACTGTCTGTCATTTGTAGAATGGCCTTGCAGATGGGAGCCTACTGGCTCTGCCTCTCAAGTACATAAATAAAAAATTTAAATATACATATAAAATCAGTGATCAAAGTCTTCAGGAATCTCTAGTCCTACTAGTTTACTATGGTTAAAGTTTGACATACATGTAAATTTTAGCATATTATTTTTAATATGTCTTTGCCTATGATTTTGAAACTGTTTTAGACAGGTAAGTTTCCAATTTCAATGTTATAAAGACTATGACGCTTATTTGTTTTTAAATACAGTTTTAACGAAACTTAGAAATGTACCTTTAAGTTATACTACTAGATTTTCTACCTTTTCCTGTACTTACTATGTCATATTACATTCAAATATCAGAAAGCTAAGCATATAACTGGGAAATGAGGGACTGTGCTATCATAACACCAGGTAGTGGGAGGAAGGAACCCCTATTCTATAATATCTTGGAAAGTAATAAAAAAAATTTAAGGAAAAAATGTAAGGGTATATGTGTGTTTTCGACTAAGGTTTTGACATTAATTTTTCTTAAAACATGAATAAAATAAATGTATGTAGTTTAGAAATATTTGACAGTTTAAAAATCTGCTATAATTCTATCATTAAATGCTTTTGAATTAATCATACCTAGTAATAAACCAAATAAATATATATGCCTCTATACACACATGTCCTTTAGTTTGAGTGTGTTTAAAAAGCTATTTCATAGTGACCGTGGAGTTGGAAATGAAGAGGAAATACAGCTACCCACAAACACAGCTGAGCAGGTGCACAGCAGGAAGACATTCTCAGCAGGCTCTTCTTTGGTGCTCTCCCTTCACTACTGCAGTTCTGTCTGCTTGCTCTGTCCCTACACTGCTGTATTTCTGTGTTATTGCTTCAGAGCAGCTCCTAAGTCATTTGTTTGTCTGTTTCTTCCAGGTGGCATTGTACAGCACTGATCAGGATGGCAGTGATAGCCCACGCAGTAGCCTTAACAACAGTCTCTCAGACCAGAGTTTGGCATCTGTTAATTTGAACAGTGTTGGAAGTATACATAATTACACACCAGTAAGTCTTGGAGAAGTTAACTTTTTTTATTTGGTATTCATTTAGTGCCTAAAATAATAGAAATAAATTTTTTAAAAAAACTATGCATTGTTTTTTTATTTCTGTTTCATTAAGCTACATGCAAATATGTAGTTGTGTTATGTTACATTTAAGGGGACTTTGAAAGCTCATTGGAAATGTGCATTCTTTCACTTCTATTTTCCATTAACTTTTTGAAACCTCTCATTTTGCTCTACTTTATTCTGTCTATTCTGATTCCAAGTAAAAATAATTTGAAAGAGGACTAAAAAATTGTTTAGAATTAGGTGATCTGCTTACACTTCTAGGAAAGGAATTTAAAAGATGTAGTTATTGACTTGTCTAGATTCTTAGATCTCTTTCAACTCCAAAAGTTGCTATAGACTGGTGCTCAGTTGATAACTACGCTGCTATTTCCAGATTTGGTCTGGAAAGCCGAGTCCTACTCCAAAGTCCTGTGTGAGAGTATCCTTGCCTCTGTGTTGATTTGTTACCTCTTATAGGATCATGACTCTTGGGGTTATCTGGCATTAGCACTGGCAGAGAACAGAGACAGACTACACATCACACTGTTAATCAGTGAAAATTTGATCTCACAATATCACTGTCTGTTCCATGATTAGTGACTGGGAAAAAACTCACACAAAGCTGCAGGGTACTTTGAATACATACTGGAATACATGAATTATGAAAAAACTAGGCATGGTCTCAAAATTTTTTGCACTGAAAGAAACAATATTTTCATTCTGTTTTTCCATGAACCTTTTTGAACTACCCTGATATGTAAAGAGGGGTCTGAAATAAAAGAATAACAAAAGGGGCACAAAAACAACAAAATTGAAATTCATACTGGATGTAGGAAAAAAGAAATTTGATACTACAGCACTGTGGTCTGTGGTTTAGCAATAAAAATGCATCATTTTTCCCCAGAATGAAGAAGGAAAAGGGGAATCAAAATTTGTACAAGGTCACAGTGAATACAAAGAACTGAGAATTATAGACGTCCCTGCAAAAGAAACCAGAGGAACTGGTAGAAAAGCGGTTTGCAGAATGAATGGAAATTGAATTAGGAAAAATTAATTGGAAAAAACTACTTAGAAATATGCTGGACCTTCTTAAAGATTTCAGAAATTCTCTCTTGTAAAGTTAACATGCAGGGAGATGCACATGAGCTTTCTTAGTCACATTGAGTGCCTGGCAAAAATGCAGCAATGTGCAGAGTTTTGGAGGGCGTAGATTTCAAACAATGCCTTTTACACCCAGCCAGGCTTTCATTCATATATGAAGTCCAAAAAAAACTGACTGTTTGATATCTGATATCTTGCCCTTGTTTTCATGTGTCTGGGGTGGGGGTGGAGGGATGATATGAATCATCCCTTTGGTATTATTGGGAAAATAGTTCCAAGACCCTAATGGAAACCAAAACCTGAGATTGCTAAAGTCCTTTTTTTCTAAAGTGATGTATGTTGGTATAGAACCTGTTCACATCATCCAGTATACATTGTATCAGCTCTACATCACTTATAATATCTAATATGATGTAATTGCCATATATGTAGCTGTTACATATTTAGTGAATAATGAGAAAAAGTTTCTAGGTATTTTGTATAGACAAAATTTTATTTTTCCGAATATTTTTGATCTGTGAATATGGATTGCTTTCTGTATGTAACTGATCAGTAGGTGGCTCAAATTCGAGACTAAGGAAGCCATCGTATAAGAAGGCTACTTGAATCATTGAAGCATGTTAACTAAGCTTGTTAAATTTGGATGATTTTAAGTTGTTTTTAATCTCAGTACAAAGATTCTAGAAAGAGTCCAATGTCAAAAAATATAATAAAAGAAAAATTTGAAGAAGCATTTATAGAATTAGTTAACAGGAATGAGAATTATTATATATGTTTCACAAAAAAATGGATGAAGTTTTAAACTCACCTATTAAAAGCTAGATGTCTTAGATGGCCATTTTCATTTAACAAGGTGTCAGATAGTCTTTATGCAGCAGTGTGATGGCTCCTGCCAACTAGTCACATGCCCACAGATTGAGCCCACATTGACTGAGACAGTGTTAATACTGCCACAGACTAAGTGTTAAGTCTGTGTAAGATTTGTGAGTATCTAAATCTGTTTGACTGACATGTAGTATATACTATAAGCTAGATCAATATGGTATCAAATCTGTTTCCCACTCAATACCAAACCAGAATATCCAGATGACACTCCACAAGTAGAGGATCAGTGTTGTGGAAAAACCAATTTCCTCCTGAAGCTAAGCAGTTTTTGCAAACTGCAGTTGTACTCTAAGGGAAAAGGGTAGAAAGTTCCATTCATCAGGCCTAGGAAAGCAGCTGAGAATGGCAGCGTGCAAGGTAGCCTGTGGCTATCTACCTTGGAATCCTATGATTTCAAAACAGTTATTTTTAAAAGATAGTTTGCCAGGGCCAGGGCATTGATGTAGTAAGCTAAGCCTCAGCCCATGGTGCTGGCATCCCACTGGGGGTTGGTGCAAGTGCTGGCTGCTCAACCTGCAGTCCAGCTTCCTGCTAGTGGCCTGGGTAAGAAGCTGAGGATGGCTCAGGTCCTTGGGCCCCTGCACCCATGGAGGAGACCTGGAAGAATCTCCTGGCTTTGGATCAGCTCAGCTCCAGCTGTTGCAGCTGTTTGGGGAGTGAACCAGCGGATGAAGGAGCTCTGTCTGTTCTCTGTAGCTCTGCCTTTCCAACAAAAGGAAATATTTTTTTAAAAAAAGTTTACCACCAATTTTTATATGATTTTGGTCTTTAAGAAATTTTGATATATGTGCTGCCGAAGCGAACACAGGTCTTTAAGACATTTTGACTAATCATCTTTTATCGATGGTCTATGCTACCTTCAAAGATACACTTTTTTCTTTCTTTTCCATTTTTTATTTAAGATGTATTTATTTGAAAGGCAGAGTTAAAGAGCATCCATCTGCTAGTTCACTCTCCAGATGGCCGCAATAACCAGGGTTGGGCTAGGCTGAAGTTGGGAAGCCTGGAACTCCATGACAGTGTCCCATGTGGGTAGCAGGAGCCCAAGCACTTGAACCAGCTTCTGCTACTTTCCCAGGTGTATTAGCAGGGAGCTGGATTGGAAGCGCAGCAGTTGGTACTTGAACCAGTACTCATATGGGATGCCAACATCTTAGCCAGTAGCTTAACCCATTGTGCCGTAATCTCTGCCCCTGAGTTCTTATTGTATAGGTGCTTTTTAATAGGTTTTTAAAGTGTCCTGCAAGCTCAAGGGCCTGATCTATTTTGTCTTCCTGATGAGACTCTTAAAAAAAAAATCACATTCTAATTTCCTTCAATTTCTTTAAAAAAAAAAGTCCTTAGAAACAGGCATAGGCATATTAAAGCTCCTTGTTAGATGAGGCACTGATATACACCTGGCTTATATACTAGAATTTATATTAAATGAATGTAATAAATGTTGGTGTCTTCATAGTGTAGTGGATTTTGAAATGAAGTTGCTTCCGTAGAAACAGTGATAAGATTCCATAGAAACTGTAAGATTTCAGTCCCAACCCATCACCTACCTATGTAATCTTAGGCATTGGCATTTGCCTTCCTTGCCCTTATTTCTCCTCTTCCATGAAGTGCAGACCTGGAATTAGGTTTCTGTAGTTTCTCAAAGTCCAAGTAAACAATTTTGGTCTCTGTCCTTTATGTGAACCAGGCAAAGGATGGGAAACCAAAGAGAAGTAGTTCCTTTGATTTCAAGTGTTGATGCTAAGGGTTTCTGTTGTATATTTTGTGTAACAAACTAGTTGTAATTTAGAGCCACTGAATTAGTTGTGTTTTCCATTAATGTTAGGTGACAAACCATCCAGAGCCGGTGTCTCAGTCATTAACTCCTCAGCAGCAACCGCAGTACAATCTTCCAGAGCGAGACAAGCAACTGCTATTCTCAGAATACAATTTTGAAGATCTTAGTGCCTCATTTCGGAGCCTTTATAAATCGGTTTTTGAGCAGTCACTTAGTCAACAAGGTGAGTGCTTTTCATGCTTTTATGGTAACACAAGTTTTTGTTAAAAATTTTTCTTAATTGTAATATAACAGCTCTTCTACTTCCTTAACCTTAGAACATTATCATCATAATCAAGGGTTTATAATTACACTATTTTGCTATTGTCTGTGTATAACATAGCATAGATGTGGCAGATAAATTCCGTCTTGTGTGCTGGCCTGAGTTAATCATTAGGGCGTCCTGGAGTGATGCATTGAGGGATTTTGACATGGTATCAGTAGCATGTGGAAAGATTGCCATGCTTCATTAGTGTATTTGGCACGTGAAATCTGAGTGGTGAATGTTAACGAAATAAATGTAGCTAGTGTTCTTAGTGATATTAACAAAAAGGTAGCTATGGGATGTGATATAGTACCGAACATGAACACACTGGCTAGTGCGTCATTGTTTCATGCAACATACTTGTAGCAGATTATAATATTTAAAGTGATTCTAGTTGAGATGCACTATATATTACAATAACATACTAATTTGGGCCCTAACGATTTTACTTCTGATGCAGTTCCTTGCTAATATAACTGGGAAGGCAGTGAAAGATGGCCAAAGCACATGGCCCCTGCCACTCATACGAAGACCAGGATGGAGTTCTTGGCTCTTGGTTTCAGCGTGGCCCTGATCAGGCTGATGAGGCCGTTTGGGAAGTGAATCTGTAGATAGAAAAATTTCTTTCTCTTTCTCACTTTCAAATAAATGAGTCTTCAAAATAAACAAGTCTTAAACTTCATAATTTATAAAAACCAGAAAGTTATTTGAGGTATGGATGATGCAGTGTCCAGTGAAGTTCTGGTCTTCACAGATGATATCTTAGCTGTGTTTTCATGTGTCAGCAGGGATGGAGAGGGAAAAGAGGGCTGTTAGTTCCCCCAAAGCTCTTTTTCCTGACGCTTGATTACCGCCTACATTCTTCACTTTCTTTTCTTTTCTTTTTTTTTTTTTTTTAAGATTTATTGCAAAGTCAGGTATACACAGAGGAGAGACCGAGAGGAAGATCTTCTGTCTGTCGATTCACTCCCCAAGCGGCCACAGCAGCCAGAGCTGAGCCGATCTGAAACCAGGAGCCCAGAGCCTCTTCCAGGTCTCCCATGCGTGTGCAGGTTCCCAAGGCCTTGAGCCATTCTTGATTGCTTTCCCAGGCTACAAGCAGGGGAGCTGGATAGGAAGCAGGACTTCAGGGATTAGAGCTGATGACCATATGGGATCCTGGCTCATTCAAGGTGAGGACCTTAGGCAGTAGGCTATCGCCCCGGGCCCCATTCTTCACTTCTTAATACCATTCATCTCTCAGTTTAAGCTCTTTCAAATAAGAATTTTGAAGAAACATAACATTTAAGCCATCCAATTCAGAGGTTATCTGTTTACACATAAGTGCTAAACAGGATAAACAAAAATCCTTATCCTTACACAGTATACGTGTTAATACATTAATCAGATATGAAAATTCTATATATGTTCTATACATATACACATGTATATATATAAATGTCCGTAACATTACAGGAATGGCTTTTTCTGGTTAGTGTTTTGGAGTGACATACTTTTTTTTTTAAAGACCTATTAATTTATTTGAAAGTCATATTTATAAGGAGGGACAGATCTTCAATCCACTGGTTTACTACCAGTGTGGTTGCTCAGGATGAAGCCAGACCAAAATCAAAAGAGATTCTTCCAGGTCTCCCTCTGGGCTATCTTCTGCTGCTTTTCCCCAGTCATTAGCAAGCAGCAGAATACAAAGTGGAGTGGCTGGGATATGAACTGCACCCATATGGAATGCCAGTGGTGACTTCATGCACTATACCACAACACTGGCCCCCGACTAAAATAAGATAATTTTTATTGTAAGTTTCCTATACCTAAAAGCATAAATAAGAACTGATTAGAATAAGAGTTTGCTATAGAAGTCCAGCCTAACTTTGAAGTAACAGTGGTATCATTTCTGAAGTTTGTAATTTCATTTTATTATACTATTTAAAGAAGAGCATTGGTAGGAATTCTATGTTCTAGTCCAGATTCTACAGTAAGATCAGCTGAGCTAGCTTCACTTCTGTTATCGTCTTTATCCTTATTTATACAGCAGAGATTGAGTGGCCATTTGAGGAGTGAACCAGTGGGTAGAAGATCTCCCTGTCTCTCCTGCTCTCTCTGTAAAAGCTGCCTTTTGAATAAAAAATTTTTAAAATATTGAATCTTTTAAGAATATGTGTTAGATTGATTGGTGGCTTTCAGATTGTTTCCTGTAGAGCCCTTGGCTTTTATAAAGTTCTTGGGTTGTAGCGGAGAAATGTACAGATGAAAAAGAGGAGGTCTAACATGTTTCCTTCTCCTGACTTCAAGAAAAGCAGCTTTGGGGCTGGTGATATGGTTTAATGAGTTAAGCCTCCACCTGTGGCAGCAGCATTCTGGAGCCAGGAGGTTTGAGTCCTGGCTGCTGCATTCCCGATCCAGCTCTCTACTGATTAGCCTAGAAAAGCAGCAAGGGATGGCCTAAGTGCTTGTGTCTCACACCCACATGGGAGACCCAAAGGAAGCTTCTGGCTCCTGGCCCCCTGGCTTCAGCCCTGCTTAGCTCTGCCTGTTAACAGCCATCTGAGAAGTGAACCAGCAAAGCTATCTCTCCTTCTCTAACTCTGCCTTTCAACAAAATCAGTAAGTCTCTTCAAAAGCAGCTTTGTCTGATTTATATATTGAGCTTCTGGGGAAATATTTTTGTTTTGCATGAAAATAATTTGAGATTGAAACTTTTTGTTTAGATGAGATCTGATTCCTTCATAAGATGCTAGGATTTCATTTGAAATTGATAATGAAATTATGGCTTTCTTTCATCTTATATAACAACCTAACAAATTCCCTGTTGATGACAATTTTCCAGGGCAGCACAGAATTTTTATTTTCTTCTCTCTATAAAACTTTGTTATAGGTTTTAAGCTTATTTTACAATGTCCTCAAGTACATTTTTACAATTAATGACAAGTATAACAGTTGTATTACCTGTGTGGAAAGTTTGATTTTTTTCTGGTGGTTGATACTGTTTTCTAGTTGTTTTTTCCCCTCCACCTAATTAAATTCTTTGTCATTAATTCTGCAAAACATTGTATGTATGGACTATCCTTTGAAATATGAAAATACTCCAGTCATATAGAACCAGATATTGCAGTAAAATTTACCAACTCCCGGCACACCTTACATATGTTATTTTTTAGCATTTAACACTTTTGGTCAGATTGTTATATAGCAACATATTTACTGAGCTCATCTTGACCTTGCACTGTTGTTCAGTCTTCACCACACATCTGCGAAGTGTGTGCTTTCATTGTGCCCATTTACACTTGGTGATTGTGGCTCAGAGAGGTTAAGTTGCATCCCCAAGTATGATTGGCATGCAGAGGCTTTAGTCTCTTACTGTGGTACTACTGCTAACCTTAAACTCTAGATATCTCAGAAATATTCCATAATAGCAATGATGAATGGAGGAGATGGCAGTTTTGCTTTTGCTTTATCTAAAGGAACCTAGCCAACTTTGAATTTCACGTTTTTGGAGTGGTCAAAGATAACAAATAACTGAGCTTCATTTCCCGTACCCCTTTTCTGTTAAAGCTTTGGTCATTATTCCTGCAGAGACCATCCTGAGTGTGACCCAAAGCTTTCCCTGTTTTTTTCCCTTTTACTCAATTTCAAATCCCAACTGCAATATTGTCTCCTCAAGGAATGCTTCTCTGTATGCCCAGCCTCTTCCTAGCTGAGCAGGCAGCAGAGTTCCTGTAATCCTGTGTGTATAGAAGTATGCTGCTTAGGTTGGTGAACGTATATACATTTTTAATTGATTTGAGGCCAGGGAGAGAAAAAATGTGTAAGATAGCAATCCTCTGTGCTGGCATTATTCCCTGAATGTCCACAGGTGTGGACCTGGCCAAAGCTGGGATCTAGGAACTCAATCCAGGTTTCTTGTGTGGTTGGCTTCTTTTGCTGGAGTCATCATGACTGGCTTTTTTTTTTTTTCAATTTATTTTTTATGATTACATAGTTGAGCAGATACATGCCCATGTGGACCACTGATTGGGATGGGAAGGGTCAAGGAATAGGAGAAGGTTGATGAGACCATTGTTTCCAATTTTCTCTTTCTTCTTCCTGTACCTGGGGAAAGAGGGGGAGAGAATGGCAGAAGCTGCACCCAGCATCCTAACTGCTTCAGCACCTGGAATAGGGATGGCCACCCGCTGTCATCCCAGGGTCCCCAGTGTGGAGCATATTCTGAGGGCACTGCTCAAGTGGTTTCAGTAGTTCTGAAATGCTGTTGATTTCATTGCTCCAAGGTTGAGGAAATCCTTCTAAGGTCCATTGGCTGACATAGTCTACCTTAGAGTCTCCACTCTCCCAGATACTTGCTATCAAAGCTTGGCTGGGAGAGCTGTCCATTGTTCTACCTTCCATCCTTTGCTATGGTACCAGATAGCTTCTGCAGGCCCCAAAAGACTGCCATATCCCCTGTGTGCATCTGGACATTCTGTCCACTACACCATCTTCAGCAACTAAAAAGGCCCAGTTATGATACATGCACTCCATGGTCAGACCATAGATCCTTTGATTCCCCCCCTGGTTGAAGTTCTGAGTCCAAGAGTCCAATTGGTGGGATCACCAGAAAAACCTCACCAGAGGTGACCTTAGACCTGACTCCTGTGTGTACCAGCCAGTGCGAGCTCTGGCTCACTCCATTACCCTCATCAACCTACGTAAACACTGGTGGCCACAGTCACCTGGTCAGCTGTGTCTCCAACTCTGTCTCTTATGTAAACCAGTAGATGCTGCGGCCCAGCCCAGCCCTGCCAACCACACACTCAGCCAGCACTTAGACCAGCGAGAACTGCAGCCAAATAAGAGTGACCCCCAGTAACCCTACCAGACCTGCCCCCAGCCTTGGTTTCTGCGCATGCCGGTATGTGCAGCAGACTGGTCCAGTCTTTCCTGCATCCCATTTGGCTTTTGTGTACACTAATAGGTGTTGCAGCCTAGCTTAGCCCCACCAACCCCACCGTCCAGCCCACACGCTGGTGAGTGCTGCCATATGTCCAGCTAGGTCACCTCCAGTCCTGGTTCTCATGCTCACCAGTGGAAGCTGCCCCATCAAGCAGTGCCCAGTTTCTCTGCTAGGCCCACTCTCAATCCCGGATCATGTACTTTCCAGGTGATTCTGCAGTTTGCCTTGACAGGGACTTGCACCCATTCCCAGCATTTGCCAGTTGATGCTGTGACAAAGTCAAACAAGCCTATACTAACTCTGGCTTGTATATACATCAGCAGATATGGCTAATTAGACCAGCTTTGCTGACCCCCTAACTTAACTCACATGTAGGCCAATGGGTGTTGTAGCTTTGCTAGCCTAGTTTGCCTCCAGTCCCAGTTCTCATACTTGCCCTTTCCTCTCCCCTGAATGTTGTCTGTGCTTGTAGGTACTATGGCCCAGTCTGCTATGGCGCACCTCACCTCAGCATTAGCTGATGGATATCATTGCCTGCCCCCATGTTCAGCTCATGCTGCTGAGTGCTGCAGGCTAGCATGGATTGCCCCCAGTCCTGGCCCTAATGTGAACTGGCTGGTGTTGCAGGCCAGCCTGGCTTGTCCTGCACTGCATTCCTGGTTCTCAATCTGCCAGTGGGTGCTATGAACTGGTCTGGGCTGCTCCCAGCCTTGGTTCTTGCACTCACCTACAGGGACTCAATCCTACTTCCTCTATCAGATCACCTCTCAGTAGCAGATCCTTGACCCAGCCTGATTTGGCCCACCTCCTGTCCTGGCAGGAACAGTGGCCTTGCCCAACTGGCCCCCCTGCATTCTGGCTCTTATTGTTGAGTACTGCAACCCAGCCATGCCTGCTTCACCCCCAGACCCAGATCTTGCATGTTTCAGCAGATGCTGGGACCTAGCCCTGCCTGTCCTACATCCACCTTGGCTCTCATGAGCGCCAGTGGGTGCGAGAGCCTAGCCCAGTGTGGCATACCTCAGACCCAGTCCAGACTCATGCCAAGGTATACTGTAGTCATGTCTAACCCAGTTTGCTGCCCCCATTCTGGCTCTTGTGTTCACCTGTAGGAACCACAGCCCAGCTGGTGTAAGATTATCCCCTTAATTCCATGTCAGGCCTACTCCCAGCCACACGTCTTGTTCATGCTGGTAGTTGCTGTGACCCAACCTGGCATAGCCCATCCCCTGTCTTGACCTTTGCCATCAGATACTACAGCCTGGTTTTCCAAGCGCATTCCAGTCCCAACCCTCACTGGTTGGTGCTGCAGCCTAGGCCTGCCTAGTCAACCCCCATCCTTGGCTTTCATGCATACTAGTAGGTATGATAGCCTAACAGAGCATGCCCATACTCCATTGTGGTTCCTGCACATGCCAGTGTGCTAAGGTTTGGCCAGGCCTGCCTAGTCCACCTCTTCCTCCAGAACCAGCCCACACACTTGTTGAGAAGTGGAGCTGCCTTACCCAGCCCGACTCACACCCAGGCCTGAATCACGCGCTCACCAGCAGGAGCTACAGTCTACTAAGGGAGTTCCCTAGTTTCCTCCATCAGGCTCACTCCCAGACCCAGATCTTACATCTGCCAGTGGCTGCTAGTATCTTTCGGGATACAGTGTGCCCCCTCTGTTTTGGCCTTAATGTGTGCTGATGGATCTTGCAGCCCAGTCCACCCTATTCCCTATTCTTGGGTTGTGCCTAAGGATGCTACAGCCTAGCCTGTTCTCAAACCTGGTACTCATGATTGTTGGTGGATTCCCTAGTTATGCCTAGTTCAGCCCATCACCACCTCCAGCTCTTGAGGAAGCCAGCAGATGTTGCAGTCCCACAGAGGTGAGCTCACATATTCCCCACAGGATCTGCTCGTAGACCTGGTTCTCCAAGGTGTTGGTTGGTGTCATGGCTCAGCCTAACATTACCCATCCCCTTTTCCGGCACTTACTGGCTGGTACTATGTTCTAATTCTGCCAGGTAAGTCCCCTATCACTGGAGGATGGTGGTTGGTGGTGATCAATATTAATTAGCCCAGTTCCTTTCTCCCAAATTGGTGGGTGCATTGGTCTGATCCAGAAAAGTCCTCTAGCTTCCCTGCTAGAGTCTCAGCTGCCTCCCTTACTTACCAATATAGTGGTTTTGTCCTTGGAAGTCCCCCCAAAAGTCATTTCTCATCTTCAATGAACTCCCTCAGCAGTCCTCCTTCCCACACGTCCCCATACCCTCTTCCCTGAGCAATCCACAATCCCTGCAACCAGAAATGCATGGATTCCTCAGCCTGGTCTTTCCAAGCCCAGTCTTCTGGTAGGGTGGTGTTTTGACCTGGAGCTCTGTCCACATACCAGGAACCCCAGCTCATAGGTTGTCCCTAGGTCTGGTCCTCTGGCATGCATGCTGGCTGGAACCCTAACCCTCTGCTCATCCAAGACCCAAGCACGGTTCACCAGCACACCACATGCTAACACATGCTAACCCAGGCTCATTCCATCTGCCTGGTCTTGAGCCTCCAAGTCCCTGCACGCCCCTGCTGGCACCTTCTCCAGGTCTACTGCAAGCCTGTACCCCCAGGTCCCATGAACCCACCCGCACCAGCAGAAGCCAGGTGCTTACACCCACACTCATGACTGCCTTTCCAAGTCAGCGGGAAGCTGGAGTCAGGAGCCTAAATCAGGTGTTAAACCCAGGTACTTCAATATGGGATGTAAATATCTTAGCCACTAGGTAACATCCACCCTGTTGGACATAATCTTATTGATTGTATTTTGCAGTTGACTATTTCCTACTGTGTACTATTCAAGAATAGGGAATGGTGTTTATTGTCAGATGTTTTATAAACACTTGTGTAATTGACCTAATTTTGCTTCTTGAAAGCATACATCTTTGTTAGTATTTTGAATATTTGTCATAAATTGTAGCTAAAATCTGACCATAAATGATCTTGCTCTATTTTAGGTTTGATGAACATCCCTTCTGAATCTTCCCAGCCATCCCACACCTCCTGTTCCTATCAGCACTCTCCTAGCAGTACCGTGAGCTCTCATCCACACAGCAGCCAAAGCAGCTTGTCCAACAGCAGTGGCCTCAATACCACAGGCAGTAATTCAGTTGCACAGGTCTCACTGCCCCACCCTCAGATGCACACACAGCCATCCCAACATCCGCCTCACCGACCACATGGTTTACCACAACATCCGCAACGTCCCCAGCACCCAGCACCGCATTCGCAGCAGCACAGCCAGCTACAGTCCCCCCACCCCCAACATCCCTCTCCGCATCAACACATACAGCACCATCCGAACCATCAGCACCAGACATTAACACATCAGGCACCCCCACCTCCACAACAGGTATCCTGTAATTCTGGTAAGTTTTTGTCTCTTGGCTTGGGTTTGTCTAACCTGAATTAGAATCTGTCCTTTGTTATTAGAGGCTTATGTATTATTTCCCACCAAAGCCCTTTTCATCTGCATCATTTTGTGTTTCCTTGCTTTAACCCTATGATTGTGAATTATACAGGTTTACCTGGAGATTTTTCTTGATTAGAATTTACTGTGGCAGCATAGAGAATTCAGCAACCCTTTCAAGTTTTGTTTTGAACTCTTGATTTTGTCTGTGCTTAAAGAGAATGGAGAGAATGGTGATGTGCAATGAATTACACTCCCATTTGCAGCACCAGTATCCCATACGGGCTTTCCTTTGAGTTTTGGCCCTCCACTTCTGAGAAAGCAGTGGAAGATGGTCCAGCTACTTGGGCCCCTGCACCCACGCATGAGACGCAGAAGAAGTTGCCATCTAGGTAGCAAACCAGTGGATAGAAGGCTTATGCCAGTCCCCTTGCTTCATCTCTGTCTTTCAGACTAAAAAAACAAAACGAAACAAAACAGTGGGTTTCTTTGCTCTCAGATCAACTCACCTCCCTGTTGGGTAGTGATTGTCAGGGAGAGGCAGAGAGGGAAGAGAGAATGGAGTGCAGCATTGCCTGCATTCCTGTGTGGCACCGTGTGCCATAGAGAAAAGAGCATACAGTCCTTTCAGAAGGACCTATATTTGAATCCTCACTGATTCCTTTGACCTTCTATAAAGAAATTTATTCATTTTTAAATGTTACAGAGGTGAGAAGATTACAGACTCAATACATTTCTCTAGGTGGAATGGAAAAGGATTAGAGGGGGGTTGCATTGAGAAAAAAGACCCTGCCCTCCCTCCTGTGACTGTGGGGAGAGGGGAGGTGTTACACTGTTCCTTACTGCCAGATCACTTTAGCACCAGGGAGCAGAGAAGGTCCGCTCATTTCATCCTAGGGACTCTGATTTGGGGAAGAGCATCCTGAGGGTGTTACTTGAGTAGTCTGAATTGTTCTGAGATGTTGTTGGCTTTGTTATGCCAAGTGTAAGGTACCACATAGCCTTAGATGCTTGTTGGAGAATTTGGCCTGTAGCGTTGTCCAACCTGCTCTTCATTCCATCTTTTGGTAAGGCACTCAAGGTCCTCTTGAATCAGGGAGGCTGGCTGTCTTGTCTTTCATGTGCATCCCAGAAAATTGTCTCTTTTTACACAGAGTCAGCAACAGACAGAGGTGACCCAATCCCACAACATGTGATCCAAGGCCAGACCAGGCTTTCATGTGGTGTTCCTTGAGATTGGAGATTGGATTGAATGGACACATCAGAGCTGACTCCTCAGAGCCCCTCCTGAGTTGATCCCTAGATCTGCCTCTCTTGTGGGCCATCAGGCACTGCAGTACAGCCCAGGCCAGGGTGCCCCTAGATCCGGTCCACATGTGTGCCAGTGAATTCTGTGACCCTGCCCGGCCCACCTGCAGGCCCAAACCTTACTTATACTGGTAGGTGCTGTGGCCTAGTAGAAAAACCCCTGAGGTTCCCTTCAGGCTTGCTCCAGACCAGCTGTCAAGGGTGCAGGGGAGTGCTGCAGCCTAGCCAGACCCAGACAGCTCCCCAGCCACGGTTTCCGTGTGAACAGGCAGATGATGTGTCCCCACCCCCAGACCTGGCTCTCATTTGCTGGTGGATGTTGTGGCATAGCAGGAATGTCCCAAAAGATCCCCTACCAGGCCTGTTCCCAGCTTTGATTGCCACCAGTATGGCCTATCCCTAGCCTCCATACCTGCAGGTAGGCACTGCAGCCTAGTCATGGTGACCCAAAGAACCCCTACCTGATGTGTCCATATACATGGCCCTGCAAGTGTCATTAAATGCTGTGGCCTAGAATGACCTGGTCTGTCCCCAGCACTGGCTCTGTTTGCATGTGGATGAGTACATTGGCCTGACCCAGAGAGGCCCTCCAGATTCCACCTCATCTCGGCTCCCTCGGTTACCTGTGGATGCAGTGGCCAAGTCCATGGAAGCCCCCCCAAATCATTTTATGTATGTCAAGACTTCAGTGGGCTCCCATTCCAACCTATCTCCTAGCATTACACACACCCCCACCACCAGCACTCCCGGCAGCAGTGATAGCAATTGGGGTAACACCGATGATATGGACCTATGGTGGCATGGCAGGTGCTCTGCCTCCTTCCTAACAGATCTTTAAAATAAATAAATAAATAGACTAGGCAGCTGTGTCCGCACACTGGTATGGTTAACACAGTTGGCATTAACCAGACTCAGAATACCTGCCAGCTATTGGCTGCTTTTCCCCTAGCAGTGTGACACTTGCCTCGGTACAAAGCAACCCAGGCAGTTGTCTCCAGGGGGGAAAATTGCTTAACTTTGTTCCTTTCAATTGTATAAAAATTAACACACTCATATACAGTGTTGTTATGATGAAGATCAGAGTGAGAATACAAATGGAATTGCATGTAAATGTTAATGAGTGTTTCATTCCTGCCAAGTATCTTATGTTAGACTAATAGGTTGCAAAGGAAGAAAATGTTTTTTGTATCCTGTGACTATGATTAAAATAGATCTTAATTTCTGGAGAGATTCCTGACTGACATTATTCACAGGCTAGGCAGTCTTTGTGCTGTGGTAATTATCTAAGGGATACTACAGAATAGAAGAATTTGCTTGCTACACTGTATACAGGGTGCAGGGGTTGCTTTATTTTTGTTTGCCAAGTCAAGATTTATTAAAATGCCGTCCTTTGCCTCCTACAAAAATGGGAGGCATGGTGAAGAGTGCCCTAGTTCCCTGGCATAATTTTGTTTCTGGGGGGCCTTTTTTAAAAAAAAAATTTATGTATTTTTATTGGAAAGGCAGTTTTACAGAGAAAAGGAAAGACAAAGAGAAAGATTTTCCATCTGCTGGTTCATTGGCCAAGTGGCTGCAACAGTCAGAGCTAAGCTGATTGGGAACCAGGAGTGTCTTCTGGGTCCCCCAATTTTATGCAGGGTCCTAAGGCGTTGGGCCGTCTCTACTGCTTTCCCAGGCCACAAACAGGGAGCTGGATGGGAAGTGGAGCAGCCAGGACATGAACCAGCGCCCAGATGAGATCCCGTCACGTAGGCAAAGACTTTAAGCCACTGAGCCATCACACCAATCCCACTACTCTGGCTGTTGTGTTTACCTTAGAAGATCTATGGTGTAGAGTCCTTTGGCTATTTTATTACCTGGTGACTTTCATGCAATTCTTTGACTCCTGGTTTCCTTATCTGTGAAGTTCTTCCTGAAGTAGAGGATCTGAGCCAATGAATTTGATATTTGTGACTCATTTGTGGTTATTATTTAATCTCCCACACCCACAAAAAAATTTCTCGTAACTTAAGAGTTCTTTGAAGGCAAGATCATGTTGTCTATATTTTTGTTTATTTTAAAAAATTAATAATTGGCAATTTTAAAGGTAACTAATAGTTAATAGTAGCTTTAAAAATCTTAATAGTTCTTATCTTCGTTTATCAAAGGGTGGTCCTAAAAACAGAGTCACTGAATGCAGGATTTTCTTCCTCTCTTCTGCACTGTCTGGAAGACAGTTCTTGCCTCTGGCCCCTGACTTGTGGCAGGAGCTTTATTGGCATAGTCTGTGGAGGCTTAAATTCTTCTGGTGATAGCTCATCAGAGGACACCAGAAATGGTTTGGTCTAGATTCATTGACATTTCTCATGCAAGTCTTGGTCCTTCTCTTTACTGCCTTTTTAGGAGGACTGTTTTAGGACATTTCTGTCTCAAGGTTGCCTTGTAAAAAAAAAAAAATCCGCTCTTTACTATATGATCTGATTCATCTAAAATCAGTATGTCAAATTAGACTGGACATTACTTCTACATTTGAGTCTGCTGTAAATGTTACATGAGAATATGGTCATAACAAAACAAGAAAATGAACTTTAAATGGCAGGAAGTACTGTTTTGTCTAACTTCCTTGCCTGGTAATTTTTGTGCTATGCAAATGTAAATAACTGTTCTCAGTTTTTATTTTTAGGATTTATTTGTTTATAAGGAGTTACAGAGACAGGGAGAGAGAGAGAGAGATCTTCCATCTGCTGGTTCACTCCCCAGATGACTGTATCAGCAAGCACTGGGCCAGGCCAGAGTCAGAAACCAGGAGTTTTCTTCTGGGTCTCCACATGGGCAGCAGGGCCATCTTCCACTGGTTTTCACAGGCCGTTAAGAAGGAGCTAGATTGGAAGTGGAGCAGGTCAGACACGAACCAGCATGCTTTGGATGCCAGCTTCACAAGTGCTGCTTTGCCTGCTCTGTCCTGAACTGATTTGTGAGTTCTCAGTTTTGATATTAGAAGGTATGCAGTTTGCAAGCTGCCAAACTAGAAAGTAGAAGTTCTGGGTTAAAGTATTAGACTCACTGTGATGATCTTGCTTATTTACGTTATCTGTCTGGTTCAGTTTCCTTTCTTTTTAAAATGGAGAGAAATAGTATCCTTTCATATAGCAGATTGCCTCAACACAAAGTCAGATTCTTTTATCAGACTCAGCAAGGATTAACCAGTGTCAGCTACCTTATTGTCTTGTGTTAACATGCACTTCAAACTTTATATACGCAAGAATTATAGTATTGTCAATACTGTTTTTATAGGTGTTTCAAATGATTGGTATGCAACACTTGATATGTTAAAAGAAAGTTGTCGAATTGCCAGCAGTGTTAATTGGTCAGATGTAGATCTTTCACAGTTCCAAGGTGAGTATTGATTCTTTTTGACACATACCCCACGTAGAAACGTTCCCGTTTTCTCTTACAGATTAGAAATTTCTTTGTAGTAGAAATAAGCATAGCCTTATTTAAAGGCATTTTTTTGGCAGTTGATAATGTGCTTAAGAACAACGTTTTGTTAATTAACAGTGAAGTATTTTGGCTAGTTGATGGGGCAGAGGGCAGTTGCTGAGAAAGAATTGTAATAATTTGGCCTTGAATGATTGTAAATTGTCATTCTTAAGTGCATGAATAAATTGCTACCATAACTTGAGATGAGCAATGGAAACTTTGAGGTGAGGGTTGAAAAAAATGTTTTTTACTATTTTCCTTGCAGTGTTGGCAAAACTGTGCTAACTGTATTTCTAATACTTCGTTTGCAGGTCTGATGGAGAGTATGAGGCAGGCAGATCTCAAGAACTGGTGTTTAGATCAGGTTCAGTTTGCTGATCTCTGCTCTTCTCTTAATCAGTTCTTTACACAAACTGGCCTTATCCACTCACAGAGTAATGTTCAGCAGAATGTTTGTCATGGTGCCATGCATCCAGCAAAACCTTCCCAACACATTGGAACAGGTATGAGTTTAGTTTATCATGTTAATTTTGCTTCTCTAATTCATACAAAATTCTCTTCTTAGATAAGTTGGTATGTTGCCAGTGGTGTTGGTGATCTGTTTGCTCCTTTTTGTTTGGGATGTCAATGAAAGCAAATAAAACAGTTATTTAAGAAATGAATTTCTTAAATATATTTTGATAAGAACATAGTTTTGGGACCCAGAGCAATGGCTCAGTGGCTAAATCCTTGCCTTGCATGCACCAGGATCTCATATGCGTGCTACTTTATGTCCCAGCTGCTCCACTTCCCATCCAGGCCCCTGCTTCTGGCCTGGGACGGCAGTAGAGGATGACCCAAAACTTTAGGACCCTGCACCCATGGGTTAACCTGGAAGAAGCTCCTGGCTCCTGGCTTTGGATCAGCTCAGCTCTGTTTGTTGTGGCCGCTCTGGGACTGAGCCAGCAGATGGAAGATTTTCTCTCTCCTGTCTAAAATCTGCCTTTCCAATAAAACTAAATAAATCTTAAAAACAAAACCAAACCACATAGTTTTGAAGTAGTATCAGTTTATAGTTGTGCAGGTTTGCAGTGAAAGTCATATTAGCACACATGTTTTCTAAAAATCTTAAAATTAGCATATGGTATGTGTGGGAAGTATTTGGACTAGTGATTAAAATACTAGATTGGGATGCCTGCATCCCAAACCAGAGTGCCTAAGTTCAAGTCTTGATTCTGCTTCCCATGCAGCTTTCACTGTCGTGCCCTCTAGGAGGGGCCGGTGGAGGCTCAGATGGCTGGGTGTCTACCGTGTGTAGGGGACCTGAGTGGCGTTCCCTTTGCTGCTTCAGTGCAGCCAACTCTTGCTGTTGTGAGAGTCTGAGGATGGGGCCGCTTTCTCTCTGTCTCTGCTTTCCTTCTCAGATTAGTTGGTTTTCAAAATGATTCTCGGGTTTTATGTAGGAACGCCTGGGTTTGATTCTGGCGTTCGACTTTGTGCTAATATAGACCCGGGCAGGCAGAAGTGATGCCTCATAAAATTAGGAGGTGGGTATTGGCCCCAGCCACTGTTTGCATTTAGGAAAGTGGCCCAGTTAAATTGTCATTGTTTAGACTCTGTAATAAGAACATAGAAAAAATAAGAAGCAGTAAAATTTTCTGTGCGAAAATGAAAAGTGCTCAAGATTATGACCATCTTGAAAAGTTAGGGCTGTTTAATGCAAGTGACTGTATTTCCACAGTCCTCCTCTAATTTCTACCCATTCACCTTTATTAAGCCTTAAAAGAGAAATATGGCTGAATGATTGACTCAAATTTTGTCATCTGAGTGAGTTTGACTCTGAAGATTTGTAAGAGAGCTTAAATTGTATAGTCTAGAGGGTGGGGAATTATTAATGTACAGATGTTCCTAAGTGGTGTTGCAGCTGCACCCTGGTACAGTCTTCAGAAAGGGCACTAGGCATGTGGCTGAGGGCTCATCAGTGCTTGGGAACAGAACCCCCCCACACACACACACATACACATACATGCAGAAGTGCTGTAGCTGTAGCTTAGTAATAATTCTTAAATCCATCAGAATGGTCAGAGAACTTGTTTCTAAATGTAAACTTAAAGATGCATGTTAACTTGTGGCAGTAACTACAGGTCAGAAGTCTTAGAATTGTGTTCCTGGTCTGTCTCATTTCCTTTCTGGTTCTCTTTCCTTTTCTATAATGGACAAAGGTGGTGTTGGAGTAGCTTAAATCTGAAGCCGCCTCAAGCCTGGTCAGTGTGACTTTCCAGTGGCAGATGAGCACTGTGGGCAGCCAACCCAGCGTGCCTACCATTAATACAAGAAAAGATTTTTCTTCCTTTTTTAGTTCCTCTGGACAAATGATTGCTATTTTTTAGTTTCACAACAAGATTGCTAAGATTCAAGTATAAATTACATGAAACACTAGAAAATGATAGGAAAGTAGCCTTTCTTATTTGGTAAAGATTTACCTCATTTTTATTTGAAAGGCAGATTTCACGAGAGAGGTCCTCCACCTGTCAATCCACTCCCCAAATGACTACAGTGGCCAGAGCTGAGCCAGCCCAAAGCCAGGAGCTTCCTTGGGTCTCTCACATGGGTGCTGAGGCCCAAGGACCTGAGCCAACCTCTGCTGCCTTCCCAGACCACAAACAGGGAGCTAGGTTGAAAGTAGAGCAGCAGGGACTACAACTGGTATCCAAACAGGATGCCACAGGTGGAGGACCAGCATGCTTTGTCACTGCACCAGCCCCCAGACGTTTTTTTTCCCAGTGTGAACTGGTTTTATGTTTTTTATTCCCCAGGAGTAACTGGGAAAGAGGTCATGATATATTTTCCTCTCCCTATCTATTTTTTTAAAGATTTATTTATTTTTATTGGAAAGACAGATATACAGAGGAGGAAAGACAGAGAGGAAGATCTTCTGTGCAATGGTTCACTCCTCAAGCGGCTGCAATGGCCAGAGCTGAGCCAATCCGAAACCAGGAGCCAGGAGGTCTTCTGGGTCTCCCACTCAGGTGCAGAGTCCCAAGGCTTTGGGCCATCCTCGACTGCTTTCCCAGGCTACAAGCAGAGAGCTGGATGGGAAGCAGGGCTACTGGGATTAGAACCAGTGCCCATATGGGATCCCGGGTGTGCAAGGCGAGGACTTTAACCACTACGCTATCGCAGCATTCCCTCTCCCTATCTATTTTGTGTTTTTCTTCACAATTTGCAGCCATTAAACCTGATGGTACTGACAGTAAAAATAAAGTACCTTCCTAAATAACATGTAAATGAAATCTGTTTCCCAACTCCATAGTCCATAAGAATACATTTTGATTGCTTTTTCTTTGTGTGGCTGTTTTACCTTATACAGTTCTTTACTGTTATTCTGTACTTCCCAATTTGTTAATTATAACATACAAGATTAGGCCTTCATATTTATGAGAAAATCAGGGCAAAAGAGATAGAGGTCATAAGAAGAAGAGCCGTGAGCTAGGGTGTCTTGGCTGCTAGTTCTAGACCTGTCAAACTCAAGTTTCTTTGGCCAAGTCAGATTAGCCTGTCTCGCTTCAGTTGCCTAGTGTGTACAGTGGAGATGTGACCCTTGTCTTGCCCTCCTTGTGGGTTTATTGAGAGGATCAAAGGAAGTAATGGTTATGAAAATATTTGAGGAGACATTTGATAGGGAGGTGTGTGACAGCAGCAATAAACATAACTTACCTACAAGCCTACAGTGTTGGTGGCAACACCAGAATTAGTACCAATGTGCTCACACTCAGCCTGGTACCATCTTTAAAAGACCAGCACCCCTTTCTTATAAGATCTAGCATCAAAATGGGTGGTTTTTTCTCTTCACATTATCTGCTTTATTCTGTTTTGATACAGTTGTGTTACAGTCTCTATAAATTTTGAAGGTTTTGTTTTTATTTGTTTGAGACTGTCTGTCTGTTGGTTCATTTCTCAAATGCTTGGAACAGCCAGGTCTGGGTGAGGCCAAGGCCAGAGCTAGAACTCAGTGCAAGTCTTCCACTTGGCTATTAGGGACGCTTCCACTTGGCTGTTTAAACCATCATCAGCTGTCCCCCAAATGCACATCAGCAGAAAGTTCAAGTGGGGAGCAGATCTGGGACATGAGCCCAAACCCTGATGTTGGCTACAGGTATACTCAGTAGTGTCTTTAACTGCCATGTGAAGTGCCTGCTGCTCTATTAGATTTTAGTGCTTGATTTATTTTACCTATGGTAACATGTTTTTCCTTCTTTCTACTCAGGAAATTTGTACATAGACTCAAGGCAAAATCTCCCTCCTTCAGTGATGCCACCCCCCGGTTATCCTCATATGCCACAGGCACTCAGCACTGCAGGAACAACAATGGCAGGTAGTGTGTGTGTGTGTTGCATGCACACTGTAGTGGATAGTCAAGAGTTAGATACTGAAAAAGCTTTGGCCATCCCAATAGAAGAATGAGGTGCCTCGGGAAGAGGAGTAAATTGTCAGGATGGCCTGGAGGGCAGTCTGCTTAGCCACTTGGCTCTTGGGCCAGTGAAGAGATAAAGACATCGGTTACTGAAGTCCCTTTTAGCACAGGATTCTGTATGATCTTGGGACATAGAGCTGTCCAAGAGTCTAGGTATCTGATGATATTTGACTCTGATAGCACTTTAGCAGGCTTCAGGTACCTACTTGAATCAGCTCCTGTAGACTGCTCCATTTGTTCCATTAGAGTTACCCTGCTTTTATTTCCAGGGAAGTCTCAGCCTTAGTGTTTTGATTCAAAGATCATTGTTTTTCTTATGTACTGTAGAGTACTATTGGCTTTGTGAGTAAAATATGAAAGGTTAGATGAAAGGAGAGTTGTTCAGGTCTCGTAACAAGGAATGAGTTGAAGGCAAATGACATGTCTTTTGATAGCATGATGTAGTGATTGAGACTGGCATAACTATCTAATGTTCCTACCTTAGCCTCCCTGTCTGTAAAAGGGGTCTAAAAGACACTGCCCAACTCCCTAGGATTGTTTGGAGGGTTAAATGAGGAATATATGAAATTAAGTCATGCAAATAAATCAATGTTTGCTGCGCAGTAAGAAAATTATGTGTTTTTATTAAGTAAATTTAAAAATTACAGATCTTTCTACCATACTCTGATAGTCTAGAAACCTTTAGCATTTTGTAAAATTACACATTGAAAGTTACAGGTTCTATGAGAAAAATAAGAGTAGCAGCAAACTATTTAAGATTTTATAATCAGAGTAGTAACAAAACAGTAGTAGAGATTCCACAGCAGCTAAACGGATATGCTTAATTCCTAAATACAAAAGAAGTTGGTTTGGGAATCTGTCAGAATATGGGGGACATGGATAATATGTACTGAATTTGGAGTGCACACACATGTAGAGTTCATGGTGAGAGTAATCCAGGATGGGGTGTTGTCCACTCATCCGTGTTCCTCTGCTTTACTCAGTTCCGCTGTGTTGGATATTCTGTGCTTCCTTGCTGTTAATTTGGTGGCATAAAAATATACTTGCTGGGAGAAAATTGAATCCTATTCAGTGACTTCAGTGGTATTATGACATCCTTGTTCTTTCTTGTGTGAGCCAATTCACAGTACTGAGACACGGTGGAGCAGAGGCGACCGAGGGAAATGGCTGCAGCAGTGCTTTTCAGGCCTTCCTTGCTGTGGCCGTACGTGATGGGGAGAACATGGGTTGTGGCACTAAGTACAGTGCACTGACTGTAGAGCTTGCTCATACCCCTTCCTGTAGAACTAGGGCTGTGAGAACCACTGTGTTGAAGGCTTCTGGGTTGATCAATGAGATACTGTGTGCTGCAGGAGTATGCAGGGGAAATGAGTTCATTTCTTCCTTTGTTTTTACTGCCGTCACTAATGGCATGCCCACCTTCCTCCCAGGTCATCACGGAGCCATGAACCAGCACATGATGCCTTCCCAAGCCTTCCAGATGCGGCGTTCACTGCCTCCAGATGACATCCAGGATGACTTTGACTGGGATTCAATTGTGTAGGACTTGTTTCTGCAAGATCCCAGAGCCCAGCGTAACTCTTCTGTGCAGTGAAGGGAAAGGTCTAAGAGAATCCGGTTGAGAAAGTGGGAGTTGCTAATCAGTTTACCAATGTTGTCATAATTTCTTTTGAAGACAATCAGAAATATTTTAGCTGGATAACTCCCTGCTTTCATCTGACCCAAACAATTACTACATGTTTGTCTCCCTGCCAGCTGCCCTATGTAGCTCCTAACTGTTGTGTGATTTGGACGGCTTTTTGCATATTTGTGTCAGTTTGATGTTAACCACAAGTGCCAGACTGATTTTTCAGACAGAGCCTATTTTGCTGCAAGCAGTTTATAGATGCATATGTGTAAATATATATACAAAAGTTGACAGAAAGGCTTCACTTTTTTTCTAATTGGATTGTGAATTGGAAAGAAAGTTACTGTCAGTTTTTATTCCTTATTAGGCTGTTTCCTGCAGGATGCTTTTAACTGTTGTTGGGAACTGAATGGAAATAGGTTTTTCCAAAGTCCAGTTTCCTCTTATTGAATCTCTTTCAGAAATGTGGGAAATGAATTCCACCCAGTAAATCCAGGAACCCAGAATGTAGTACTCTCCAGACAGTCCAAAGGGGCATGTTCTTGCTGAGCAGCATCAAGAACTGACCAGATTTGTTTTAAGGCTGTGTTATTCCTTGTCTTTTCCTAAGTCTGTATTTTAACTGCTCTAAGATTTGTTTGATTGATTCAAAGCTAGACATTGCTTGTCTGTTTCAACAAAACAGTGCCTCTGCCGTCACATATATTTATTATTCTGAAGTGTTATTTTAATATTTATTGCTACCTTCTGTGAATGCTCAGCTGCCCTTGGGTTTGTTACGGAAAAGTGTGTCCAGAAGCACATGGTGACTTTCCTTATAGAGTTTACAGACAAGACAATCAGAGGGACATTGTGTCATCTGCTATCAAAGCTTCTACCAAGAGAGAGCATACATTTCTCTCTGCTAGCATTCCTGCTGATTGATTTAACAGCTGAATGTTTTTTCTGGTATTTGAATCAAGAGTCCATTTTGCAACAGAACAGCAGGGCAGTGTTTGTAAAGCAAATTTCCCCCTATTTAATCTCTTCTCGCTTTGGTAGAACTGAAAAGAGGCTAGAACTACATATAGATTTTGTTTGCCTGGGTCTTCAGTATAGAAAGTCATTAAGTTGCCTGCTGTTTCTGTTGCACTGTATGTCTGTATGCATGACACTTGGTCACTTTCTTTGAAATGTAGCCCACCTCTTAGGAGTCTTTATTAGTTGTTTTATGTCATATCAGTTATGTTGCATGAACTGACTGTATTAGTTTTATAATAAAACTAGAAGAAATTATTTTGTTTTCCTAATAACTATATATTGAATTGGTTCTTTAGATCAAAAAAATTTAATTCTAATGGAGAAGTGTGTTCTACAAATCAAGGAATAATAACTGCTCACTCATTGCTTTTTAGCATTGCTGGTCTCTTTTGGCCATACTAAAATCACTTTAATTAGCCTTAGTGGTTCTGTGGTTGAGTGATATCTCTGCTTGAGCTAAGCAAGCATCTTCGTTTCTGTGTGTGTGTGTCTGTGACACAGAGAGTGTGTGTGTGTGTGTGTGTGTGTGTGTGTGTGTGTTTTAGTGGAGTGTTGCCTTGAAGGAATCACTGGGAAGCCAGCCATTGTAAGGACTGGTGAGGTTGAGGAGAAAGGAAGATCTTTATGTTTCTGTTATTTGGACCCTGTTCGGCATGAAAAAGGAAGCTCATCTCCAGCCCCCTTGGATCAGTGAAAGTCAGTGGATTCTGGAATGGCAGCCAGCGGGCCCCTCTGGGGAGGATAGAGGCAAGTTGACGTGGCAGCCTGCAGAGTGAAAGCTTGAAAAAAAGGGGACAGTTTTCAGTAGTCTACTCAAGTCACTGTTTTCTCGATACCAAAATCATTTTGAAACTGTTTAAATTGGGTAGCAGTGTGCACTTTAAACAATTTGGGTATTGGAATGCAGTGTTAAACTGAATTGAGTAGAGCCACTGATGATTTTACAAATTGCGTGAAGCTGATTTCCCATTCGGCAATCATTTACTAATTTGCAGTGGTAGGTATTTGCAGACTCACTCCCAGTCCTGTCATCCACCTGCCCCAGGAGCCCAGGACAGGCTTTTTCTGCGAGCCTGGCCAGGAGGGCTACACTCCGAGGTGCTGAGTCCCTCTAGTGGCCATCTCGGTTGGTGATGGTTAATGCAGAGGAAGGTCTGTTTGGGGCCTGAATTGACTGAAGATTTGGGAAAATATAGTAAGTGCATGTAATGATCAGACGGGGGCACTCTGTCCAGGAGAATAATCCGACTGGCATTTGTGGCAGTTTTTGAAATGTAAATGTATTCATGTGTGTTCTTGTAAATATGTGTTGCTCAGATGTCCTTTGAAGTGGGAGGGAATCAATTCGGGAATAATTTCAAATGGAATAGAGTATTTTGATATTGTTCATTCAGAGGGTGATGTGTATATATCTATAATGTATATATGTGATGAAAATGCATTGGCTTTTTGTGCAGACACAACCTGCTATCTGTACTGCTATTGGACAGTGTTTTAATGTTTCTACAGTTTTGCTATTGCACGATTTCATATTTTGCCTCTACGATGAACGGCACCCATTCTTTGTAATTGTTCAGTGCTGTAAAGAAATACCCCAAGTGTCATTAGGATTGTTACCGCCAGAACTGATATGCATGAATGGCACTTAAAATAAATAGATTATGTTAACTCTATTTACAACACCGATTGGTCTGTGTCATTTGCTGCAGTTGAAGGGATAAGCCTGGAGCTGGTCCAGAAATTCCTGGGATCTCTCAGATTGTGTCCTTTTCATGACTGCCGCAGAGCAGTAACTGCTACCCTTTAGTGAGTGTCTTGCAAGCTTCATTTTCCTTATTTATAGCTTATATAAAACAAGGAAAATACTTACCTCCTAGATTGCAGTGGGACCACACTAACACACTTGGGACCAACATCTGAAATTTAAATTGGACTCGTTCTCGGTATGTACCAGGCAGATACTGTGATGTTCATTTTACAGACATTGGAACGGCTCAAATGGAGATGTGGTGGCTTGTCTTGATCCTTCAGTTGCCAAGTGATAGCTGAAGTCTGAATCCAGGTCATTTGACTCTAAGCCTCATGATCCCCATTGTTGTTTTACATGGTCCTCCCATCTCAAGGTAATTACCCCATCCCTACCACAAAGTATGGCTTAACTTTTGTTGAGCACATATTGTTTGGCTTCCTCCCTGTAGATACCCAGAGTTGAGAAAGCCAAAACCCCTGACCTTACTGAGTGCATACTTGGCCTAGAACAAGTAGTATATGCCAGCCTGGGCAACCTGGGCAGGGAGCTACTCTGAAGTATCCCCAAGCAAGGCAGAGTGATGCTGGGCATTAAAGGCTTTGTGAGTGACTATGGGCTGTGGTTTGTTGGGGTTGAATCTTCAGGTGGGAGAAGGAATTCCCATTTATACTGCTGATTTGAGCCATATATGGGAGCTTGAAAAGCACAAAGGTTGTGGGTTGAAGTGGAGGGTGAGGGAAATTGTGCTCCTTATAAAGAGCCAAGCACAGCAATTATCTGAAACGATAGTGCCCCAACTTCATTGGTATGGAAACAGGCTTATAGACCAAGCAGTGGGCCGACTAGTAACACTGGTGGATGTGAATTTGAACCTGGAAGCAGTCTTACTGGGGAGGCCTCTGGTGCTTCTGATTTAACCTGCAGAGACATCTTAGAGTTTTAGAGGATGAGACATATTTAGAAACGTTAACTTATCTAAGTTCTCACAGCTCGTGGTACTAGGGTAAGTCCATCTAGGTCTAATTCTAGAGTTCATTTCCTTCTGTCCCCACTGTTTATAAAAAAGAGGAGTTTGTGTGTGGGTTTCTTGATAGGGGCTGGCTTGGCTCCCATTGCCTAGGTACGTTTTGGTCACCTCAGTGTCTCTGATAGAAGTTACTGGAGGGTCAGTTGAGTCTGGCCATCATGTGCTGGTTCAGATGTGCATGTCATGATCAAATGCAAAAAGGAAACTTGCGGTGTGTTTCAGTCTCAAGGCTTTAGTGTCTGTGTGAAGGGCTGCTGTTTATAGGAGTGATTATTATCAGTTGGGGAGAGCAGCTTTTCTAGGAACGTGTACTACATTTAAATTCCCTAGGACCACAGAGTGAGCCAAAAAGCATCCCCCTACAAACTGAATGGGACCTTAAGAAATCATCTCCAACAGCCCTCCACCTTTTGTTTGTAGCCAACAGTGAGAGAGCCAAGTATGGGAGCTGGTTCAGATAAAAGTCACAGCTACTGAAATGAAATCTGGGGAGGGGAGATGGACAAAGTCATTTATGAGGCGGTTGGAAATGCTTACCCGCGTGGTCCCCCTCATCCACACAGGAGCCTGAGGATGCGACTGCCTCCTCTTACAGGACGGCCCTTCAGAGAGAGGCACCGAGGAGTATCGAGAAGGCCGTCCGCCAAAGCATACGAAATGAACTACGCAGGCATGGCCAAAAGGAGAAAAGCATGGGAAATATGAAGGTTACAGTGGAGAGCCTCTGAGAGCCAGATGCCCGCAGGAGTGTGAGAAGACCCTAGCTGGTACCTGTTTCCTTGCCCCTTTCCACAGAACATGTCACCACTGAGCATGACTCGCTAGAAAAGGACACGTTTTTTTACAGCATTGTCCTTCATCGTGAGCCTGACCGAGCCATGCTTCTCCACGGCATTGACACCTTAGTAAAGAATTTTAGGAGTGACTTTGAATTTAAATTCATTACACCCTCCCCTCAATACATGACTAGTCTGCATGTGGATGGGCTTGGTACTCGCTGCAACAGAACCAGAATTCAACCTCAGGTCAAGGCTGGTTACTACTGCCAACTGTTGCTTGTTACCTGGCTGATTCCATTTATTTACTCCTTATGTTGCTATTACCAACCTTGTTGTGCCAATGGAGAGTTGATTGGAGTCATCAGTTTGTAAGTGGGAGCAGTTGATCTAGGATTTTAAACCCAGGATAACAGAACCCCGGCACCCTGCTGTCTCTGGGGAGGACCCTGGAACCAAGCTGGAGCCGCTTTGCCAGGAGGCTGCAATGAGCACCTACGGCCACCAGAGGGCGAGGAGGCCAGCTCTTGTGTCCTCCCTTTAAAAAGGCTTCTCTTTTTTTTCTTTTTTTTAATTATTATTATTATTTTTTTTTTTAAAGATTTATTCATTTTATTACAGCCAGATATACACAGAGGAGGAGAGACAGAGAGGAAGATCTTCCGTCCGATGATTCACTCCCCAAGTGAGCCGCAACGGGCCGATGCGCGCCGATCCGATGCCGGGAACCTGGAACCTCTTCCGGGTCTCCCACGCGGGTGCAGTGTCCCAAAGCATTGGGCCGTCCTCAACTGCTTTCCCAGGCCACAAGCAGGGAGCTGGATGGGAAGTGGAGCTGCCGGGATTAGAACCGGCGCCCATATGGGATCCCGGGGCTTTCAAGGCGAGGACTTTAGCCGCTAGACCACGCCGCCGGGCCCTTAATTATTATTATTATTATTAATTATTTTGCATTATGTGACAGTCTCATAGGCTCTGGGAATTCCCCCCCCCCACGCCCCTCCCCCCTGTTGGATTCCTCCACCTTGATGCAGTATTACAGTTCAAATTCAATCAAGATTCTTTCCTTGCAAACATATACCAAGCATAGAGTCCAGCTACCCGTTGTCCAGATGGGTTGAACAAATTCTTGGGGAGACCATTTCTGGTCCGAAGTTAGAGCTGGTAAACTGGGATGATGTAAAAAGGCTTCTTTTGCCTAGGGCTGTTTCGCTTTTTCTGCAGCCCCCAGTGGCTCAAGGTCTTTCCCCTTCCTTATCAAACCTTTCTGGAAGAATGCAAGGGTTCTCTCTAGCTCTCAGCAGTCAACCTATATGTGCCTGTATCCACCCCCCCCATAGGTGCTATTCCCCTGCTCCAAGGTCACCCCACTGTTGGCCCCAAACTTGAGCCTCCTGAGGCTCTGCCTCTCTTCTGAGACCAGCCGATGTGGGGATTGGCATTGTTTGGCTAGGAGGGTCCATGGTCAGGCCAGCCACACACCTTGCCCTTGCCAGCCCTGCCTCTGCTCTGAGTGAACTGTGATATCTACAAGCCTACATACTGCTGCCTCTTGTGTTTTTCACAAACGTAATGATTATTGCCACCATTTGCCGGGTCCCTGCCCGGTACTTCACAACCATTATCTGAGTTAGCACTCCCAGCTGCCCGCTTGCTTGGTATCATTATCTGCCTTTTACTGCTGGGCATTGCCATTCGGAGAGGTGTAGTGATTTGCCCAAGGTCACGGCTAGTGAGCGGCAAGAGGACGGGCACACAGATCTGCCTGGCTGTGGTCCACTCTTCACACGGAGGCTTATTGCATCTTCCCCAACACTCCTATTTGTCCTTGATCTCTCTCAGGTCACCCCACCCCAACTGACTCCAGAACTGGCCGAACTGACGTCACTATGGCTGAATGATGCCTTTCACCGGCCCCCAGTGGGTGAGAGGCAGCTTCCCGTTCCAGACAAGGGCAATAAAGACGTCTGAGGACACTTCCCACCCTTCCCATGCCTGGTGAGGCTCGCAGGCGGTCCTGCCATCCCCTCGTGTGTGATTGTGTGGCCTTTGCGAGTAGGACTGGGACTTCGTAGCTGTGTGTGCCATAGGAGGCAGGAGAAGGTCCTCAGAGTGGCCTCACTCAGATTTGGCAGCGTCTTGGTCCCTTACTGGGATCCGGCTGGGTTCCCAGACCCTGCAAGTCTGATGTACATATATTCTTTCCTTTTCTCATCACCTCCTGGACTTGTCCCTGTTGTCACTTCCTTGAACTGTATCCCTTTGAATGAATCTCTGGTCTGACCCAGATGGCATGCAGGTGGCCTCTTGTTGACCCACCCCAGAGCCTGTCTGTCATAAGGGCTTTGCAGGTGCTAAAATCCAAGAAAGTGTTTGAGGCAAGGGAGAGCAAACTTTGGAGTTATGAGGACACAGTTTCATTTTGTGCAAGATACTGCTCTCCCCTGGGCCTCAGTTTTCCCATCTGTAAAATGCAAGGGAAACAGCTCATAGTACTGTGGAGGTCAACAACGAGACATCCAGCGTAGGTGCTGGCACGTGGAAGTCTTGAGGAGTCATCTCTGTCTCTCTCTGCCCTCCCTCCAAGTCCCTGGCCTTCTCAGAGCATCGTCCTTCTCCTGCCAAGACTAGACTGTTGGCACTCAGCACCAAGTGCCTCAGGGAGTCTTTGTAAATCCCAGCCCGTACCATGGTCTCCTGCCTCCACTGGACAAGACAAAATTCCATAGCCAGGCTTCTAAAGCCTTCATCTCTGACCTGCTCAGCCCAGTGCCTCTTCACTCCGTCAGCCTTCCTTTCGGTGCCTGATACCGCCCCCTCCCACACCCAAGCTGGAGAACTTGCTCCGGATTACTCCCCAAATGGGTCCACTCACCCCATGCCCAGCAAGCCCATCACTGATTGATGCCACGGTGGTGGAAGTTATTTTGGAGTTTCTTTAACAGTAAGCACTGAATCTTACAAGTTCAAGCGGGGTTTGAATAATGTGTGATCCCCTGTGTACGTCCCTGGTTGGTCCTTGGTACTCTTGACCTGCCTATGAAGTCCTTTTGAAATGATAAGGATGGGCTCAGTCTGGGTTCTACCATTAGATCAAGTATCCCTTTACTTCGTCAGGGGCTGTGAGCTCCTGTGAAGCTCTCGGAATAGGAGCTGGCAGTGAGAGGTCAACCGTCGGCCGTCTGTCTTTGTCTCACTCCCTTAATTGGATGGCATTAAGAGGTGTGAGGGCTGGGAGCTCTGCTTCAGTTCCAGCACCAAGGCCTTTGCTTTGCATACATCTCTCTCTCTCTCTCTCTCTCTCTCTCTCTCTCTCTCTCACACACACACACACACACACACACACACACACACACACTGGCATGGCTGCAGATCTTCCCATTGGTCAAGGACCGCTTCAGATGCTACCTCATCTGGGAAGACCTTCTGCCAGTTCTTCTGGGGATGTTCTGTGGCAGAAGTGCAGATCTGTGACGGCTGAGGGTGGGACAGGGGATTGGCAGGTGCACTGGGCTTGGGAGATTTAGATGTCACACTAAGAAATGTCTGTGGACTGGCAATAGTTATGGGAGATGTTGGAGCTAGGGAGAGTTGTGATTCAGTAGAAAATCCTGGGAGCTGACACCCCAGGCTTGTCCCTCCTGTGCCTCCCAGTTTGTTCCCTCAGTGCCCCATGGAGTTTGAGCCCATGTCCCAGCCTCCATTTAGTCTGTAGAGTCTGGGTGGTGGGGAGGGAGGAGTCCTGCTGTGGAGCCTGTCTCCTTCCCTGCCATCTCTCCAAGGATGGCCAGGACAGGCTAGGGGTGAGGGAAGGAGACGGTGGCTGCCATGAGGAATGGAGAGCAGATGGAGAATGGGCCTCCCAGCACCTGGGCCTGGCAAGACCTCAGTGCTAAGCAAACAACCAGACACACCCTCTGTCCACTCTCCAGCTGGCCTCCTCGAGCATCAAAGGCTAGGGCCGGCCCGCCTGGCACCTAGGCTTGTGTTCAGGCCTAGAAGAGTTGGACTGGAGCCAACAGACTTCAAATCCTACCACTGTATGACATAGAACACTGTTTGTGTGGACTTGCTGGCTTCTCTACCGTGGGTCACACTCAGTGGTCATTCCTCTCTTCTCCTTTGCTAGGAGAAAGAAAGTGGGAATTTGGAGCCAGGAGGAATGCTGTGGACAAAGTAATAGTTGAGAAAATGGGTTTCGGTTCCTGGAATTTGTAGCTGTGTGACCACAGCTGCTAGCAAGTTCACTTGGCAGTGAATCTAGGAAAATTGTGCCCTGCTCAAAGTTTAGGTAGACCCATACTCCCATTCACACCTCCTTACACTCTGTTGACTGGGTCTCTTAGTACAGTGTACATCTGTTCACAATGGCCTTACTTGTGCCCTGTGCAAGTCATGATTTCTTGCCCTCCCTGAACCACTAAGCTTAAACAGACCCATTTGTAAAATGGTTTATACAGTGACTTCTTTGGTTTTCCCAGAACTGTTACATCTATCTACATTATAATGTCTGGCTCAGACAATACTGGATTCCTGTAGGACCCAGAAGTTGTTACACACTCTGAAATGTGTTTACATGTAGGATGGGGAGGCTGTGAAACACAACCCAACTCTCTCAGGGTTGTAGGTCAGTATTGGAGTTCCCCAGGCTGGCAGCTCGGTTCTATTCCAGTCCTTCCTGCTGAGCTCCCATTGGACTTTTGGGCTTGCAGGGAGGCAGAGCCAGGCCTGGGAGGTCAGTTAGAGGCCAGTCTCACAGAGGCCCGGAGGCTGCCCAGCTGCAGGCGGAGCTCCAGCAGCTTCTAGCATGGGGGTGGGGAGGCTAAGGGCTGGGCTTTTCCAGAACTGTAAAGCACCTGGCCCAGAGCCTAGCACTAGTAAACCTTGCCACACGTCAGCCGCTGTAGTTAGGATTATTACACCATGACCTTGATCCCATAAACACTGCGTGGCACCCCCTTAGTGCCAGGCATGTGGGAGTATTGGGACCTTGATACAGTCTGGGCTCTCAGCCCTCTCAGGCTAGTGCGCCAGGTAGAGAGTTGAGCAGAAGTGTGAGATGGAGCTGCTGGCACACAGAACAGTGGACATGGTCTTAACCCAAGCTTTCTAGGGCTGGGATTGGGAAAGAGCATTTTCTAGAAATTAAAAAATCTACAGAGCCAGGTGAAGCTGCTGCTTGTGATCCCAGCATTCCGCATAGGAATGCTGCTTCTGGTCCCGCTACTCTGCATTCATTCCAGGCTCACGCTAGTGCGCGTGGGAAGGTGGTGTAAGATGGTGCCAATATTTGGCCCCCAGCCACCTGTGTGGAAGACCAGGGTGGGATTCCCCACTCCTGGCTATGCAGCCGTTCGAGAGTGAAAGTGGACGCAGCATCTGCCGTTCCCTTCTATCTGTCACTCTGGCTTAAGTGAGAATGCAGCTGCTACTGTCCCCATTTTCTCATGCAGAAACAGGCAGAGAATAGTTACCCTGCTTTGAAGTGGTGGCGCTGGATTCTGCTGCTGCAGGGCTGCCCAGGAGTCAAGCTGGGCTCTTGGGCTCCAGCTCTGCGGGTTTGGGCTACTCCTGGCGAGTGCTGTGGACTCCTGGTTGAATGGCAAGCTCTGCTGGGTCTCACTGTGACAGCCTTGGGTGCCCGGTAAGGATGGTCTGGTTTCCCTTTGGAGACCCAGGCAGGGCAGTTGGGTTTTCAGGTAAGGAGCAGAAGGGGCATGGCCAGGAAACTAGAGGGACGGGAGTCTGCAGCAGAGGGTGCCTTGGCAGGAAGTGAGGCTAAGCAGCCTCAGGCCCACCCCATACCTGAACAGCAAGCCATGAGGCCAGCTCTTGAGCAGGCTGCTCTAGCCTGTGTACTCTGGAGAGAAGGACAGGGGAAAGAGAGTTGGTTCCCATTTCCCAGAAACATGTCAGAGCGGGGTTGGGCAGGGCAGGACCCGAAGGGCAAGGCCTAGGAGCCACTTCCTCTTTCCCACAGTGCATACATCACTCCTGCAACACCCATCCCTGTCATGTCTGCGTTCTTCCAGGAGAGCTCCTGCCCGGGGGCTGTGAGAGAAAGAAGCTTCAGGAGCCAAGGCCTTCTCCCCTTCCTCCCGGCCACATTCAAAACTGAAAGGCAAAGTGAGTCATCAGAAGGGTTCCTCCAGGCCGCAGAGGCCCTGCCTGAGATCCATCCTTGTTGGAACCAGATGCTGACCCAGCTTTAGCCTTCCACGTAATCCCAGACCCAACCTCAATCATAGCCCATCCCCGACCACACCTCCAGCTTCAGCTGCAAACTCAATTCCAACCCAACCCTAGAAGGAACTCTACCTAACCCAGAGCCACCCTGACGTCAGTTACAATGTCCACATCCTAACACTAGCCTCAACTCCTTTTTTCAAGATTTATTTATTTTTATTTAAAAGATTTTACGGAAAGAAGGAGAGACAGATGTTTCATGTATGGGTTCACTTCCCCAAATGGCTACAATGACCAGAGCTGAACTGATCCAAAGCCAGGAACCTGGAACTTCTGTCTGAATCTCCCACGTGGGTGCAGGGTCCCAGGACGTGAGCCATCCTCCACTGCTTTCCCAGGTCATAATCAGGGAGCTGCTTGGGAAGTGGAGCAGCCAGGACATGAACCAGAACCCATACAGATGCCAGTGCCACAGGTCCACAGGTACAGGATTAGCCTGTTATGCCACCACATCATCCCTGTGTTTCCCCACCTCTTTTTTTGTTGTTGTTTTTAGATTTGTTTATTTTTATTTGAAAGGCAGATTTACAGAGAGAAGGAGAGATAGAAAGAAAAGGTCTTCCACATGCTGTTCACTCCCCAAATGGCTACAATGGCTGGAGCTGAGCTGATCTGAAGCCAGCAGCCTGTTCCTGGTCTCCCATGTGGGTTGGGTGCAGGGTCCTAAGACTCTGGGTCATCCTCTGCTGCTTTCCCGAGCCATAAAACAGGGAACTGGATGGGAAGTGGAGCAGCCAGGACATAAACTAGCACGCACATGGGATCCCGGCACCTGCAAGGGGCAGATTAGCCGGTTGAGTCATTTTGCCGGGCCTGTATCCCCACTTAACACTAACATTCTGCCTGTAACCTCAGTTGCACTTGTAACCCTGACCCAAACCCAATTAGAATCATGATGTGATTCCTTCCCCTAACTGGCAGGGAACCCAGTGCTAGTCTTATCCCAGCATTCACTCTCACTCTAGCTCAAGTTCTTCTCCAACCCCAGCCTTGCCCTCAGCCTCACCTCCCAGCCTGCTCCAGCCATCCCCTGCCTGCTTCCAGGTATGCCTCTCCTCCCCTAATCGCCCTCCCATTCCTGTCCCAGCTACTGGGGACCAGCATGTGGCTCAAGGAACTGAACTGGGAAACCTTGGCTAGAAAACACACCTCAGTGTATTCTGAACACATGAGATACACAGCATGCACACAGTGCTCACATGAACCCACAATCTGCAGACACGTAACCACATACACACATCTCAGTGCACACACACATATCACCACATATACATACCAGTGCACATACATGTGTTTGAAGACACCTCAGTGCACACCTCTGCTCATACATGCAGCTCAGCCATGATCTTCACAGTGCACACCTCAGGAGGCAGGCACACAGACAGCTCATTGTACATGCACACACCTGAGTGTACATGCACACACACAGTGTGGAAGTCCTGCCCAGCTCTGAGGACTAGTCCAGGGGGTACGCCAGGTGCTTCCTGCCCCATCCTGTGGCTGGGCCCCTTTGGAGTCTCCTGCCCATCAGGCACTGTGCCCTCCAAGTCCTTCAATATTGACTACTCACCGAGCATTCCTGCCCACCATCTCCTTGAGCTGGCCTGGCACCTGGCTGGGGCTGGAGAAGAACAAGACATAGGTCCCTTACTGCAGTATGGGGAGCTCTGCTGGCCTCGGGGCACACTGGTAGGCAGCACTCATGGTGCTGGGGGCACAGTGCTGGTGGGGTTCAGAGTCAGAGGCACAGGCACACAACAGCTACTCCTTGAGGGCACTGTGCGTTGCAGGGGCATGGGCTGTGAGCACGGTGGGGCTCAGGGGAGGACACCTAGGCTGCAGGATGGGCAGGATGGGGCAAACACAAGAAAAGGTTAGGCTATTGCTCAGCAAGGCGGGGGTCACGGGGGCCTGCGGGAACCATTCAAATCAGGAAGAACCAAAGGATGCGTTACAGAGTGCTATTTGTGCACAGACATCAGGCTGCATGCTCTAGTACTGTGTGAACTGGCGGGAGGTGGGATTTGAACCCAGCCTATCAGAGTCACAGTGGCCAAGCCCTGGAAGTCTCAGCTCTCATTCCCAGCTGTCTCCCTCCCCTCCCCTTTCCCCAGGCCAAACAACTCATATCTTTATGACTATTCCAGGCTCAGCTCATCTCTGAGCTGTTCTGAATGTAACCCCCTTGGACAAAATGGCCCCATACCCCAGTTCCTCCTGTGGGGAAATGCCTGCCCATTCTTTAGGAACTCAGTCTCCTTGCGACTAGGTGAAGTGACCTCTCCTGGCCCCACCTCCCTGACCCCCAGCAGCCCCTTCACCATGGTTCTAATCACCCTGCTTTGTCAATTGGCTATCAGCCTTGCTTGTCAAGGGCAGGGCCAGGTCTGCAGCCCCTGTGCCAGTGCCGGGGCCCAGCCTGATGCCCAGGGAGGGGCTGGGCCATCCCAGGCTGGGGGCTGATTTCTTTTCTCCAGAGGCTGTCTTGAGCTTTATCTGATTCAGGGGCCTGATAGGTGAACAGATGAGATGCTGACAAAGTCTCCGGGTTACTCAGTAACCCTGCCCTCTTTAAAAGGCCCACCTTTCTGGCAGCCAAGGCTAGCTAGCTGTTCTCCTTCAGGCACCTGCTGCCATGAATTTCTTCCTGCTCTGCGGGCTGTGCCTCCTGGGATCCTGGGTTGCTGTGACAGAGGGGGTCACCGTGCAGGTAAGACCCCGTGGGCTCTCTGACGCAGCTTCAAGGGAGTACAAGGAAGTGGGGGTGTGTCTGAGGCTTGGCCTTCCTCAGGGAGCCCCCTCTGTGACCTGCCACACTTCCATCTTGGAAGAATTCAGGAAGAGAACCATTAGAGAAAGGCCAGCAGTACCTGCTGGGTGCCAGCTCCTGGTTCAGTATCTCACTACACCTCACCAAGACCCCCAGCGAGGCTGGAGTCATTAGCACCATTTAACAGAGGAGGAAAATCGAGGTTGAGGACTGTTGGGAGCAGTCCCCAGGCACACAGCTTGCAGAGGATCTGGGTGGGGATTTAAGCCTTGCTCCTCCCACCTGTGCTGCACTAGAGTATCTGGGTTCCAGGAACCACAAGGACCTTAGAGGTGTGCCTGCTGGTGCAGTGCCAGTGACAGGCCAGGCTGGCACCCTGCACCGTCCATGGACCCTGGAAGCCCTTTCTTGCTTCACAAGCAACATCCGGGTTGCAGGCTGGAGCTGGGGCCTCGGGAGCAGCAGGCTGTGCTTTCAGGCAGTGGGGAGCTCTGCTGAGCATAGCCGGGTGCAGCTGGGCCATTTTGAACACAAGCATGTGGGCGCCACCCTGCATCCCTGGCCTCCCAGAGGATGCAGAACCCCAACAGCCTGTGGGAGGGACGCCCGGCTCCTGTGCCCTGCGCCCCGGAGGGATGTCATGGCCAAGCTGGGGACCAGGGCAGTAGGCCAGCCTCACGCTCTGTGCTGTGACTTCCAGGATGGACAGCTGTCCTTTCCTCTGGAGGCCGTGAAGAAGCTCAGAGACCTGCCGCCGGTCCCGCAGGCCCGGCTTGTGAGCCTGCGCCAGAAGCTCGCACCCCGGCTTCGTGAATCTACAGTTTCCAAGGTCTGTAGAAATCCAAACTTTCCAGAAGAACTCAAACCTGTCTGCAAGGAGCCCAACGCGGACCAGATTCTCCAGCGGCTAGGTGAGCAGCCTCTTTGATGGGGCTGGTGGAAGAGATGTGCTCTGATTGGCGGGTTCGGAGGCGGGGTTCAGCCCTGATTGGCTGGTCTGCAAAGCTCTTTGCTTCTACACTTGTGAATTGGATGAGATTTAAGGAATATCCTAGACAGGAAGGGTGGGACCTGAGCAGCATCGTCTCTTGATAGACTCTGCTCTGATTGGTCAGCTTGAGTGGTCCATATGCCCATCTCTGCTCTGACTGGTCAGCTTGAGGAGTCCATGTGCTCTGGCTCAGGCAGTCAGCCCAGGCCCCTGGAACTGCAGGGGGCTGGCAATGGGGGCCTCCCAGCAGTGGCTCTGGAAGGCTTGCAGGAAGAGAAGTTGTCCTTACCAGGCCCCATCTTTCCTGTCCAGAGGCCATCGCTGAGGATGTGGGCACGTGTGAGATCTGTGCCTACGCTGCCTGTACCGGATGCTAAGGTGCTGTTGCCCACTGCCTTCCTTCCTGACCCCCCAGGCAAGTCCTTCTCGGCCAGAGAGGCCTACCATGTGACACTCTCAGCCACAGGATTTCAACTGTCCCCGGCCCAGCTTATGGGGGTGAGGTGGGTAACCTCAGAGCTGACTGAGATCCACGTTCAACTCTGAGCTAATAAACCAGATTCCAGAGTACCTGTTGTCTTGCCTCTGTTTTCCTTCCTTCAGCCGTAGGTGCGGCCTCCGTTGGCTTTAGGTAGCGCACTCCCTGCCGAGCAGACAGCAGTGAGCTCAGTGAGCTAAATGAGAGGACCCCACTGTCCCTGCCCCCTGGGGCTGCCACCACCACCCTGGGTGGAGGGGGACTCCCGAAGGGGGAGAAGATGGCAGCTCTCTTTTTCTTTCTTGTCACCCTGAGGTCACCGCGGCCGGAAGCTGGTCATCCAGCCACCACTTACCATGGATACTTGCCCAGCTGGGGATCAGCAGGCAGCATCGTCTGAGAGTGCCCAGGTGCTCCCTGGGCTCTGCCTCTGGCTGAGCATTTCCAGGCTGCCCCTCTGTGGAACCCACTCTCCTCACCCCTTTCGCCTCTTCCCACAGTGCCAGGTGAACTTGGGTTCAGGTGCCCAGGGCTTTGCTCCATGGCCTCTTCTGACAGTGCCCCCTCTCAGTCCTTGGTGCTGCCTTGGTCCTTGCTCAGTTCAGCACTGTCGGCATCTGTGCCTGGGGAAGTCACCCTGCACCCAGATGGGGTGAGGGCCTCGATGCAGGTGGATACAACCCAGGGCAGGGGGAATCAAGGGGCCAGGGCCACACGGTGCCAGCCCTGGCTTCCAGCGCCAGGCCCTCTACCACCTGCCTGGTGTTAGGAAAGTCACTCTTCTGCTGCATGCCCCAGCTCCACCTATGTAGACCCAGACCACTGATAGTCCCTGCCTCCCAGTGACACAGTGGATGGAACCCTGACCCGACCCCATTCAGGGCTGATGCAGTCACAAGGGGAATTCAGTCGCAAGCCAAGAAGGAACTGGGGTCAGGCTGAGACTGGGTCAGACAGGAGGTAGGGAATGAGGCAAGGAGCGAAGCCAGAGGGGATGAAGAATGAACAGACAGCCAGGCTCCTTCCTGGCCCATGGGAGTGGGAACAATGGCCACAGGTCGATTCAGACAGATTCCTGGGCTGAAGTCAAGATTCGTGGATGGGGGAGGGCATGCTTGCCCTTGGTCCTTGGGATGTACACTGGGATGGATGTCTTTTCAGAACCAGTATAAGAGCCAGCAGAGAGAGATGTACAGAGGGATGGCGTGGGCACTCAGGCAGACATGGGGTGAGATGGTGTAGGCACACAGGCAGCCATGGGGATGGGATGGTGTGGACATGCAAAAAGGCATGGGTGTGGGGCATGGGCACACAGAAAGCCATGGGGATGGGATGGTGTGGGCATGCAGGCAGGCACAGGAGCAGGATGTGGGCACACAGATAGCCATGGGGATGGGATGGCATGGGAACATAGGCACAGGAATAGAGCATGGTCACATAGGCAGACATGGGGATGGGATGGCATGGGCACACAAGCTGGCATGGGGATGGGGTGCGGGCACACAGGCAGGCACAGGGGCAGGGCTTGGGTAGGTGACAGCCAGGGCTGGGGCTGAGCCTGGCTGAGCTGTCCCCAAGCTGTGGGCCCTTCTTTGAGACCTGATCTTGTATCCTGCCTCCCAGTGCAGGGGTGATGTGTGATCCCTTTGTGCTCAGACATGAGCTGGGCTCTCTGGGAATGGCCCCTGACTCAGCCTGTTTCACCTGTGCGGCTTCCTTAGCCTGTTCTCTCCTTTCCCTTACTATGGGATGACAAGTATCAAGTATCCCTACGTGACCCCCCCACCTCTGGTGTGGCTCTGAAGGAGCCAGAGTCAGCCTGTCAGAGGGACACATGCAGGCCCATGTTCCCTGCAGCACCGTCCACAGTAGGCAAGGTGTGGAATCAAGCCAGTAGTCCATTAGCTGAGACACATGGAATATCATTCAGCCTTCACAAAGAATGGGATCCTGACATTGGAGCAAAATGGATGGAGACTCTTGCGTTAGGTAAAGGAAGCCGAACTCAGGAAGATTCAGAAACGCTGCACATTGTGTCTTATAGATGAAAAAAGAAGTTGCCATGAGCTTTGGATAGAGATTGACAGAGTCGGTTAAGGGGAGAGGGGGTAGAGGGCGTTTTGGTAACGGATCAAAGAGAGACAGTGACAGGTCTTAGGTTCTCATGCTGCACGTGGAATGGGGTGAAGGCTGTTCACAGGAATGAATCCTATGCCACACAGAGAACCAGGAGAAACAGCCCCGAAATGTGAAGCAGAGGAGAGAAAAGGGAAAAGTGAATTGATGATGTGAGCAGGTTTCCCTGTACCCCTGTGTGGACATGATGGTGTCCCATAACAATGTAAGAGTTTTATACGTTGATTAGAAATTATAGGGCTGAATGAAAATTAAATGTTATAACACTGAGAGATACTTGAGTTCTTAAAGCTCTTAAAGCCCTGAATAGCTGTGGCTTAAAGAAGAAATTGGAAGGGAAAATTGAAATGTATCTTAAGGGGAAAAAAATGGAAGCAGCATACCAAAATTTATGGGCAGCAACAAAAGCAGTTCAAAGAAGGAAGGTCACACCAATAAACATGTAATAAAAAAAAATCTCAAACAACCTGCACTTCAAGGAAGTAGAAAAAGAAGAATAAAGTTAGCTCAAATTACTAGAGAGGAGGAAATAATAGAGATCTGGGAATAAATAAATGAGATTGGACAAACACAGGAAAGATCACTGAAACGAAAAATCTTTTTTAAAAACATGCATTTGCTTATTTGAAAGGAAGAGTTAGAGAGCATAGTGAGACAGAGAAAAAAAGAGATCTTCCATCCACTGGTTTACTTTTCAGAGGGCTGCAATGGCCAGTGGGGGCCAGGCTGAAGCCAGGAGCCAAGAGCGCTGGTGTGGATGTCAGGGGCATACGCGCTACTCCCAGGTGCATTCGAAGGAAGCTGGATGGGAAGTGGAGCAAGTGGGACAGGAAGCAGTGCCCATGTGGGTTGATGGACTGTAGGCAGCAGCTTCACTCACATGCCACAACACCAGCCCCAGAGATTTCGTTTTTAAAAAGATAAAATTTATGGGTCTTCAGTTTGACTAAGAATAATTTGAAGCTTTCCCTTTAAGGTCAGGAAAGATATAACAATGCCCGCTCTCAATACTTTTAATTCATTTAGTGCTAGAATTCCTAGCCATGGCAATCAGACAAGGGAAAGTCATGAAACATACATGATTTAGAAAGGAAGAAGTTTGAGCAGGATGTGATTTTCAATGCAAAAAAACCCTAAATAGATAAAAGGAAAGATAGCCTATGTCCATGCATTAGAAGAATTCATATTATTAAACTGTCCATATTACCTAAAGTGGTTTACAGATATGATGCAATTCTGATCAAAATTCCAATTACGCTTTTCATGGAGATAAAAAATAGAATCAATTCTAAAATTCAAACAGAATGACCAAAGATTTGCCACAATCAGCTGGATTGCCGAAATCATCTTGAACAAAAAGAGCCAAGTTAAAGTCACCATGCTACTGATACCAAAATCTGCTGCAAAGGTATGGACATCAAAACAGCATGGCACGGCACAAAAACAGACATAGAAGCCAATGGGGCCGAAGGGAGAGCCCAGAAATAGATCCACACTCTATGACACAGCCAGATTGCCGCAAGCAGAAGAAGGCATCAGACAGTTTTCTCACTCCTTAGATAATAATTAACTCAAACTGGATGCAAGAATTAAGTGTAAAACCTGAAACTGAAACTGTGAAGCTATCCGAAGGAAACACAAAGGAGATGTTGCTTGGCTTTAATCTTGGTAAAGATCTCTTGGGAACGACCCCAAAAGACTGGGCAGTAAGACCAAAGCTAGACGGTGGGTTGGCAGTCAGGGGACTCACACCAGAGTGAAGAGACAATCAACCAACAGAGGGGAAAAGATACTTGTGATCCAGACATCTCTGATAAATACCCAAAGTATGTGAGGCGGAAAGAAACCAAGTAGTCCAACTTAAAAACACGCCAAGGTCTTTGAGCAAATGTTTCCCAAAAGGAGATCCATGAATGGCCAACAGGTAGCTCACTAATCATTAGGAAAATGTGTATCAGAGGTCTGGTAGCACCTCACACCTTGAAGATGTGGAGGGGCTGGCCTTGTGGAACAGAGGTTAAGCTGCTGCATGCCACACCAGTTTTCCATTTCTGGTCCAGCGCTCCCTGCTAATGCGTCTGGGAAAGCAGTGAGGATGGCCCAAATGCTTGGGTCCCTGTAGCCATGTTGGGGGACCCAGATGGAGTTGTAGGTGCCTGGCTTTGGCTATTGCAGCCACCGAGGAGTAAACCAACAGATGGAAGATCTCTCTCTACTCCTTCCCTGGCCCTATAGCTTTGCCTGTCAAGTAAATTAATTCATTAAAAGGGAGGAAGATACGGAAACAATTGAAGTGTCCATCAACAGATATGAATAGATAAGGAAATGTGGTAAACACGAGAGCAATTGTAAACTTTCATGCCAAATAAGTTTGTTTTGGTGCAAAAAAAAAAAAAAAACTGTTAAGCTCATGCCTTTGGGATATAGTTCATGGAAAACATGTATGATGATAAAACTGCCTATATCTCAAAACTTTTTTGAATCAAAATTAATCTTTTAGCTCAATTTTCCTTGAAATTTTTGAAGTGCTTTGAACATGGTAAAATATTGTTCAACCTTAAAAATATTTTTTGTAACCACGTGGATGGATGGACCTGGAGGACATTATATGGCAAATAAGTTACATCGGGCACAGAAAGACCAAAAATGTATAACCTCACTTAGATGTGAAATCTGAAACAATCTCATAAAAGCGCAAAGTAGGAAAGTGGTTCCGAAGGCCTGGGGTTGGGTGGTGGGTGGTGGAAGCAAGGAGGGGGTATGGAGTGGGAGGGCAGAGAAGGCTCCACCAGGCTCTCAGTGAGGCTTTTGGTGCTGGTACAGGGATGGGCAAGATCCTGACCTGACCCCATGTACCCACCCTCCCCCCGCCTCATGGCTGGCACTGTCCTCGCTACACCTGCCTCTCCTGAGCCACACGGTGCTGGTGGGAACAGCATGATCCGCCTCATGCCACGATCACGTGAGCCTCCACGTGCCAAGTGTTCACTGTGGCGCTTAGTGTGCTTTCCATGGGGACACGCCCTGGGGCAGTGCTGTCACAACATCCTGGGGCGCGGGGATGGGGGGCTGCGAGGAGGGAGTGGGGTGAGAGGCTCACAGCTGGGCCTGGGCAGCTCATGTACAGGGAGGCGAGGGTGGGGTGGACAGCAGAGCGGGACCTCCGGGAAGCCAGGATGACAGCCACAGGCAGTGGCGGAGGAGGTGCTGGGGGATTATTCCCCTGTGCCACCTACTCCTGGGTCAGGAGTGCAGAAGCCCTTGCTGTTGAAGCTGGGGATGCCAGGAGCTCAGCCTGGGGACAAATAGGTGGGTCTTGGAGACTCACCCCCATCCAGAACCGTTGCTCCCCTACACCAAAGGGGATTTTTAAGGAAATTAGCTCTCCGGGTGCTGGGGACCTCGGATATGTCCCACCTGACTCATCTCCTCAGCCTGCTCCCCCTCCCTCCCAAAGATGCCGGGGACAAAGAAACCAAGGCACTGACTGTGGGCTGCATAAAACCTTTATTCAGAAGCAGGACTGCCTTCCTGCACCTTGGGCCCTGGGAAGGCAATGCTCTCCCTTTGTGGCCAGGAGAGTCTGACAGGGGACGGGGCTGAGTGCTGCCAAGGCAGAGGATGGACAGTCCAGGGGTCCAGGGTAAGTTCGGGGCACTCAGGCCATGTCAGAAGCAGCCGGTGCAGGCGACGTTCACGCACAGCTCACAGTTGTCCATGGCAATGGACCCTGGGCAGGGGAGAAGGTGATCAGCTGAGCCTGCACCTGCGTGGGCTATTGCTCCCACAGAGAGCTGGGGGGTGGGGAGGACAGGGAGATGCTCCACTTGTGGCCTGGAGCCCTGTGTCACTGAGAGGGAGCTGGGCTGGGTCCTGCCCCTCCCTGGGCTGTTTTCCGACCTGCTCTTTGCTTAGCACCTGCCCGACACAGCTGCTGTGTACAGGGCCTGAGGTGACAAGGACCACGCCAATGCCAGCTGTCACATGTTCCTGCCCCTGACTCATCAGAACTGGGTTTCGCTGGGGAAGGCTGTCAGCCTAGCAATAAAGACACCTGTTTTCTACCTCAGAGCACCTGCAACCGATACCCAGCTTGGGGACCAGACTCCAGCTTCCTGCCAATGCAAAGCTGGAGGCACTGGTGATGGCTCAGCTGACTGCACCTCTGCTGGCCATGCCAGAGACTGGGTTCCCAGCTTCAGTTGGCCCAGCCCTGGCAGTTGCAGGCACTTGGGGAGTAAACCAGTGGATGGGACATCTCTTGTTCTCTATGTCTTAAAAAAAAAAAAAAAAAAAAAAAAAAAGCAAAGCAAAGCAAAACAAAACAAAGGAAAAACCAGAATTAGGCTTTCGGTTTAGCTGTCACCTCCCCCAGGAGGCCCTCCTTCGGTTGGATGGGAGCATTTCTCCTCCAGATTTCCTGAGATTAACAGGTGTGCCTGCCTTGCTGAGCTCCAACCTGGCCAAGTCCTGGGAGGCCAGGAGTTGAATTTGCTGAGGTCACTCATCCTGGCTCCTGGCTGCTACGGAGTGTAGAGGAGCTGGGTGTGTGGGGAGATGACCAAGGCAAGGGAGTCCTCAGGGAGGGCAGGGAAGGGAGGAGCTGCTTACTTAAGCTGCTGAAGATGCTGACCGCCTCCTGTGAGGTGCAGACAGGCTGAAGGTCGAGGGGCAGCGCTGGGTGGCGGCATATGGGGGGAGGGAAGTTCTTGTCAGTGGTCACCTGGTCATCTTCTAGGTTAATCAGCTTCTTCACGGATTCCAGCTGCACTTTGAAGCCCTTGTACTGGAGGCAGGGTGGGGATGGGTGGGGAGTGGGACTCAGCAAACCCTGGGCTGGGTAGGTGCTGCCACAGGCTCTGGGGCTTCTGTGGCCCTGACGGTCCTCAAGATTCTTCCTGTCCTCCTGGGAAGTCCAGATCCCCCATGGACAGGGCCCCCTGATCACCTACCACTCCATGCCCATCACACCATGCCAAGCCACAGACTGTTGGGCACAGGGGCCATGGTTGTCACAAGGCTACCATTTGCTTGAGGCATGCAAAGACAGGTGAACTCTGGTCACATCGCAGCTCTGCCCCTGCCTGGTGTGTCCCTTGTCTCTAGGAGCCTTGGTCCCCTCATCTGACACCCCTTATTGGGGTCAGACACCACGATGCACTCACTCTCTTATCAGATGCTGTGCCCTGAACCAACCTGACTGAGCGATGGCGACCACAGCTGGCCAGACTGCATGGCCGGGGCTGCAGGGGAATGCTGGAGACCCTGCCCAGAGTCAGGGGGACACGCTGGGGACCACAGGCCCATAGCATCCTACCATGTTGCAAACAGACCCTGCTACCATGGATAAAAACCAGGGACAATTCCCCTCTTCTCTTGGGGCCTTGGGCACATGTCATGCCCTGGGCCTGGCCACCCCCTGCTTATCCTCCTCTCTTACCTCGGCCTTGGAGGAGAGCCTTGTGGAAGACACAGCAGCATGTCTTTATTTTCACCACCACGGCTGCCGTTCACATTCCAGCTGCCCCACCCACCAGCTGTCTTGGTCCCCGAGGCCTTGACCGAGTATGGGGCAGAGCCCTGGGTCTTGGGGCAAAGGGCAGGCAGGCAGAGGGACTCACGTGGATGTAGACCGACTGTGTGCTCGGCAGCAGCAGCAGGACCAGAGCCACCCCGGAGAGGAGCCCCATGCTCCCGCTGACCATCTTGTGCCCTCTGTGTTGCCACTGCTATCCACCTGGCTCCCACCTGCTTCCCTGGTGAGTGACTCCTTATAGGCCAGACCTGAGGGCCCTGGTCATTCATTAACTGGCTGGCTGGGTGGGGTTGACAGCAGGCTGTCTCTCTGACAAACCCAGAGCTGGTTCCCAGGAGGGAGGTTGGGGTGATGAGGAGCCCAGAGCATGTGGGGCATGGTGCATGCAAAGCTCCGTGCCAGGCCCCAGCTCCACATCTCTTTCCATCTACTTCCCACAGGTCACAGGGCAGGTGAAGCTCAAGAGGAAGTGCCCCGCCCCTGGTCACAGACTTAGTCGGTGGCAAAGCAGGAAGGCTAACTGGGGATCTGGGCCCAAGTCAACCCCTGGCTCTTTGTCTTGGTGAAGCACGCTGGTACACCGGCTGGCTCCAGGGCAGGGTGGGTATACGCAGGCCTGATGTCAGCCCTCTCCAGCCCTCACTACACCAACTGCCTTCTCCTTGGGTCTGTTTAAGGACCAGTCTTCTCCTTTTAAAATACGTTTTTATTTGAAAGGCAAGGGTGACAGAGAGAGGGAGCGGATCTTGCTTCTGCTGGTTCACTCCCCGAAGAGCCCATATAACCAAGGCTGGGCCAGGTCAAAACCAGGAATCTAGAATTCCATCCAGATCTCCCACATGGGTGATACAGGCCCAAACACTTCTCCCATATTCTGCTGCTTTCCCAGGTGCATTAGCAGGAAGCTGGATTGGAAGTGGAGCATCTGGGACCCAAACCTGTGTGCATATGGAAAGCTAGCATCTAAGTGGCAGCTGTGATGCAAATGCTGGCTGTTCTTCTGGGCAGCTGCCTCGTCCTCCCACCTGCCTCTACCTGCCACCTCCTACCCACGACAGGTGCCTCGGGGCAGGCATGAACTCTCTGACTTGTCTGTGCCTTTCAGAAGCCAACAGTCTAACTTGGACTGCAGGGACAAGCTTCAGGCCTAAGACAAGATTGGCTTGGGTGCTAATCCTGGCTCTGTAGCTGCTGAGTGATCCTGCCCGTAACATGTGAGCTTCAAACCTTTGCTCCCTCTTCCCTCCAATGGGCAGAAGAGAGCTCCCAGCATCAGGCTACTGTGGGAAGGGTGGGGCAGCCCATGGAGCTCCCGCATGTCTGCAGCATTCCCCCCAGTCTCATGGATGCCTTCTTGCCCGTGCACTACCCATCACCTCAGTAGCTGAAGTTTGGGCCAGAGAAAAGGATGCTGTGTCTTAGGATGATGTCACTACTGATAGCTCAGGCAGCCCTAAGCAGTGCTGGATCCAGGGCTCAGCTCTGCCAGGCACAGGCTGGCATATGATGGGCATCCCATCCGTAGTGTGGAATGGACATTCTCACAGTCCATCTTGGCGCTGAAGGTGTCACTGTGACTTGGTGGCTCAAATCTGAAGTCCCGGTGCTCCCTGCTCTACTCCTCCCCTGCCATGCCCAATCCTACCTGGGTTTATTGCAGATGATTCCACCTGTTGAAACGCTCATCTTCCTCTTGCTTATCTTGGACTGAGATGCACAGAGCGTGTGAGTGGCCTTTGGACTCTGCTATGTCTTGTTTGGAACTCAGACTTCAGTCTTTACTGCTCAGAGGATGAAGAAATTCACCTGCTTCGGCTTTGCTTTCTCATCTCTAAGATGAACATGATCCTCAGACGACAGTTCTCAAGTACTCACAGGCTGGGTTGTTTTTTCTTAAAGATTTATTTTATTCATTTGAATTGCAGGGTTAGAAAGAAAAAGAGAGAGAGGATCTGTTGGTTCATTCTGCAAATGGCTGCAGCTTTCAGGGCTGGGCCATGCCAAAGCTGGGAACCTGGAACTCCATCTGTGTCAACCATGTGGGTGCAGGGGCCTAAGCATTTGGGCCATCTTCTGCTGCTTTCTCAGTTGCATTAGTAGGGAGTTGGATTGGAACTGGAGCAGCTGGAATTTTAACTGGCACTCATATGAGATGCCTGCATCACAGCTGGAGGCTTAACTCACGAAGCCACAATGCTAACCCTTTCACATGATGTTTTATGAGAACAATTCCATTGGGTTCTCTAGGAGAGGTACAGAGAGCTTTCCCATTCGGTGGATTAATATGACTCAAGGACCCAAGAACTGCCTGTTTGTTGACACTGTGGGAGTGAAGGGATGAGTAGGTTTTTGACCTGAAATTCTTGTACCTGCTGGGCCAGTCATGTGATATTGGGAACAGGGCTGTGGAGGCAAGGTGAGGTGGGTTCATCCAGATGTGAACACTTGCTGCTGTATGGTTTAAGGGCTAGGTGACCTGGGATGCTTGAGACTGAGGGCTGTGTGACTGGGCTGCTCAGCTCAGTGGCTGTGTGTCCACTGCATGGCTCAGGGGCAGTGACCCTCTGCATCCTCATCCTTGAAGCAGAGGACACGGTGAAGTTGCTCACGGTGGCTGTTGTGATCCCCATCCTGAAGAGCAGCCCATGTCCCCAGCAGGCATCCAGCCCATGAGGGACACGCAGTGTCCTCCTTTCTTCCCGTGTGTCTTCTCTCTGGAGCTCCCCAGTCAAGCCTCTTCCTCTCTGTCACAGCTGACATGGTTGTGACCTCCAACCTGTGCCAGCTGAGTGAGCCCAGGGCTGGCCATTCCCTGCAGAGTGGGGTCGACTCCACTGCCCGACCTTGGCCAAAGCAGTGCTAAGCTGGTGGTTAGTCTGTAGCATTGCAGGCCATCACAAGGCTTCCTGGTGCCCAAGGGCATGCTCCTCCCACTATAGCAGGCTCATTGCCCTTGGCCCACGCATCTAAGGATCAACGGCCGGGACCTTCCTATCTGACCTCCAACTCCGTCAGCCAGGGCCCATCACCTATCAGTTCTCCCCTGGGAATGGAGAATGACTTCCCTATGTGCCCAACGTGACTCAGGTTCATTTCTCAATTCATCTCCTTCTAATTGCTTCATGAATGACCTACCATCCATCAGTGCCAGCCTGTCCTCAGACACAAGTGCTCGCTGCCACCCTGACCATCCCACATGCCAGTCTGGCATTATTAGGGTACTTCCTCTTTCTTTGTAAGATTATCATCATTATTGTTCTAAGGTCTAATTTTGCTTTTATTTGAAAGGCAGAGGTACACAGAGAGGAGAGAGTGAGACCTTTGACCCACTGGTTCACTACCCAAGTGGTTGCAATGTGACTGGGGCTGGGCCAGGCCAAATCCAGGTGCCAGGAGCTTCTTCCAGGTCTCTTGCATGGGTGCAGGTTTCCAAGCACCTGGGCCAACTTCTGCTGGTTTCCCTGGTCATTAGCCAGGAGCTGAGTTGGAGTTGGAGCACCCTGAACTTGAACTGGCATTCTTAAGAGGTGTCGACTTGCAGATGGTGGCTTTGTCCTCTTTGCCACAATGCAGGCCCCAAAGTTTTCTCATAAGGTTCATTTCCACGAACTTTTTGAAGCACACCCCTGTGAATGCAGGTGTGTGTGCATCTCCTACCATTTCCCCAACATGTGTCTAGATTTAGTTTAGGGGGCTGGCTCACACGATGGTCAGGCCTGGCAAGTCCCTGGCAAGGTGGAGATCCACGTGAGAATGGGGACTGCGTCTCTTGTGAATTCTCTCTGCTGCATTCTCTCTGAGGTCACCTCAGCTTCCCTCTTAAATGCAGGTTGGGTTTCTATCCCACCAGGAGCAGGGCTCAGTCAGCACTGCCATGGTTCCCAGTTCAGTGCCTGCTCCTCTCCTGTTCCTTTGTGTGTGGTCCATGCAGTCATCTGCCCTGGATACCGGCTCCCTGGTAACCACTTTTCCTTGGAGACAGCTGGATGCAGCCTGTGTGACCGGCCCCGCTGCCCACATAGTCTGCATGGACTGGGCAGAGGAGCCACACGGAACTCATGCCCATGTCCTATAAAGCCACTGATTATAATCCCCTTGGGAAATCTGTTTTTACAGCACCCAAGACCCATTACACACACTCGTAGGTTCTCCATGCACTGCCACCCGCACCTGTGAGCAATAAAGCCTTTGTTGTCTCCTCAGCCCTTCTAGTGTTTGGATGGGAACTCTGCATCTTAAGGACCCTGAGTTGGGACCCAGTCTTAAGTCTGAAAGCTAAAGACCAGGTGGGAAATTCTGCTAGGTTTCTCTCCAGGCAAAACTGTTTCTTTGGGACATGTTTGATTCTGTTCTTGAAAGTCAGCTGATTAGGCAAAGCCCACCCATGTGTTGCTGAAGAAAACTTGCTTTACTCAAAGTCCATGGGTACAAATGTTAACCACAGCCAAGAATGTCTAGACTTGTGTTTGGCCAAATGGGCATTAAACCTGGCCAATTGTCAGGGAAACGAACTATTGACAGGATGCAAACAGGCCTCCCCATAGCCGTTTTCTCCCTCCTCAGTTGTTGTGGGCTAAGGAGTTGATTAGTGCTCCTTGGGCTGAGTAGGAACAGGAACTGGGCTTGTGGCTAAAAACACCTAGACTAATTGGACTTACCTGTATCCAATATCCTGCTAAATGAGGATGTGTGTGAGGGGGGAAGAGTATATAAGGAGAGGTGAAGGAGCAATAAAGCGAGACTTCGCAGAGACTTCCACCATCACTGGTCTCCTGTGGGTGCTTTATCCCCAAACCCTCTCCGTGTCCACGTTACTGACTCTGCTGGCCAGAGCACTCAGTAGCACAGGTGACCCTACTAAGATCTGAGCCAGTTATTGCTTGCGCCTGCTGAGACCTGCTCCTGAAGGCTCTCGTCCTACTCAGAGGAAAACCACAGACTTCAGCCCACAAGGTCCCTTTGGCAACAGCTCCATCTCTGGCCTCTATGCCAAACCTTCTGTCCTTCCCTCTGGGGGACTCTACCATGCCAGAGTTTTTGCTGTAGTCCCTCATACCAGAGACTTTTTTTTTTTAATTATTTATTGTTTAACTTCAGTAATTACATTGTATTATGTGACACAATTACATAGATACTTGGGTTCTCCCCACCCCTCCCCAAACCCTCCCACCATGGTGGATTCCTCCACCTTGTTGCATAACCACAGCTCAAGTTCAGTTGAGATTCCCCCATTGCAAGCGTATACCAAACATAGAGTCCAGCATCTTATTGTCCCGTCAAGTTCAACGGCTTCTTAGGTATACCCTCTCTGGTCTGATGACAGAGCCAGCAGAGCATCATCCCAGTCAATTGAAAGCTCCAACATACCATCAGCAAAAATTTACATCATTATGGAATTAATTGACATAGTAATGAGTAACCAATATGTTAAAAGTAAATGCGGGTTCCCAGCCACCTTCTGTGACCACCTCACCTATACTTCAATTTTAGTTTATACACAACATATAACATTCAAAACATAACATGTTATACATAACATCATATCATCTTAAATCAAGGCAAACATGTGGTATTTAACCTTTTGGGATTGGCTCATTTCCCTTAGCATTATGGTTTCCAGTTTGGCCCATTTGGCCACAAAGAACTGCATTTTGTTTTTTTTAATAGCTGAGTAGTATTCCATGGAGTAGATGAACCATAGCTTTCTTATCCAATCCTCTGTTGATGGGCATTTTGGTTGTTTCCATGTTTTTGCAATTACTGATTGTGCTGCTATGAACATAGGAGTGCATGTTGGTTTCTCATAGAACAAGTGTTCTGGATATATTCCTAGGAGTGCTATTGCTGGATCATACGGTATGTTGAATTTGAGTTGTTTGAATATTCTCCATACTGATTTCCATAGAGGCTGTACCAGCCTGCAGCCCCACCAGCAGTGGAGTAGGGTTCCCTTTTCCCCGCAACCTCGCCAACAAGTGTCGTTGGTGCTTTTATTCATGTGGGCCAGTCTTACTGGCGTCAGGTGGTACCTCATTGATGTTTTAATTTGGATTTCCCTTATTGCCAGGGAACTTGAGCATTTTTTCATGTGTTTGCTTGCCATTTGGGTTTGTTCCTTTGTGAAGTGTTTGCCCATTTCCCGTGCCCATTTCTTGAGTGGCTTGTTTGTTTTGACATTTTGGTTGTTTTGTAGCTCTTTGTATATTCTGGAGATCAGCCCTCTATCACCTATGTCGTGTGCGAAGATCTTCTCCCATTCTGTGGGTTGCCTTTTTACTTTGTTGATTGTTTCTCTAGCTGTACAGAAGCTTCTTAGTTTGATGAGGTCCCAATTGTTTATTTTGGTCTTGATTTCTACTGCATCTGGAGTCTTTTTTAGGAAGTGAGGGCCTACCCCTAAGTGTTCCAGTGTGTTTCCAACATTTTCTTCCAAAAGTTTGAAGGTTTCTGGATGTAGGTACTTTGAGCCTTTGCCCATTGCTCACAGAGGGCATCATTTTCTCCCGTGCCTTACCCAGGTCTCTGCTCCAGGCTGCTTCCAGATCCCCTGGCCTCAGCTGCTCCAATCACTCCCCCATCCTCCCATCATGCTCACCCTGGAGGGCTATTCCATTTCTTGTGTCTTTCTCTCTCCTCCAATACAAGCTCTGTTTGAATAAGGAACTCACCTATTTTGTTCTCTCAATACGTGCACATGATTGGTGCTTACCCAATACTTACATCATTCAAATACTGATTCCATCAACCACTAGATGTTTGGCCCCAGGCAATGCCCTACTTCTTTGAGCCTCAGTCATTTCATGTATCACCGTCCTGGCACATGGTAGGGATGAAACTTGGTTTTATTTTGATAGCTGTAAAATGACTTATGGAGAAATAGGATCCTTTTCATGTCTGAAGCAATAGGAGTTCCTAAGTAAGCTGATAATTTAAATAACTGTTTGTTGATGGCCTGTTACCCACTAAGCACCAGTTCAGGTGTGGGGGATATAACAGCTAACAAAACAGACAAGGCCACCGCCTACAGAGCAGCAGGAGACAAGGGGCTGAAATCAGAGGGATTTCCCATGCACCTGAATGTGAAGGATGAAGATTCAACTCAGTCTATCCGAGGCTGAATGGCTGAGCTGGAAAGCAGGAGTGAGCAGGTGCAACGAGGCTTTCAAGACTTTGATTTGGGCAATGTCAAGTCTGAGTTGCTTGTGAAGCCCCTGAGGAGGGCTATGGGCCACAAGTACGAGTGCTATAGTCATCAGGGTGTATCTGCTGCTGACAGCCTGCAACTGGCCTGGAGGAGTGGCTGGATGGAGAAGAGGTGGGGCTCTGGGACTGAGCTCAGCACCTTTGGAGGTGAGGCAGTGGCAGACAGAGGCACTGATGTCGTCAAAACCAATGAACAAGGTGCCTCAGGAGCGAGCACCTGCCCTCCTGCGCCAGCCTCATGCTTAACTCCAATCAAACGATGACCACGAATTGTGCCTGGATTTGGCAATGCAGGTTTCCTTGGTGCACTTGACGAGATCAATCCCAAAACAGTGATAAGAGAGGCCTGATTGGGATGGGTTCAAGAAAGGACAGGGGGATGGGAAGTAGAACCAGTGTTCTTTAAAAAAAGAATAAATGATTTGAAACACAGAGAGGTGGAGAGAAAGTCAGTAATCTTTCATTTGCTGATTCACTCCCCAGAAGGCTGCAGCAGCTTGGTCTGAGTCAGCCTGAAGCCAGGAGCCAGGACTGTCACCAGTTTCCTACACAGGTGACAGCGACCCAGGCACCTGTGTTACCATCTGCTTCTTTCCCAGACACATTAGCACGGAGGTGGATTGGAAGTGCAGCAATAGTAGAGTGTCTAGTATCCTATTGTGCAAGTATACTAGACTTTCTACCACTGCCTATACCTACAATGCCATGATACGCTTCAATAGCAGAATGTTGGACTCGTGACGGTTGCTGAAGGACTGTATTATTGTAATAATATTGGGGGGGGGGGAACAGTGGGTGGGGAAGAGCAGGGAGGGGTGAATCCCTATACCTGTAAAACTGTATCATGGGAAAAAAGGAGTGGGGCAGCTGGGACTGGAACTGACACTTAGCTGTAGGTTGCAGGCTTCCCAAGAGTGGCTTACCACTCACCTTGGAGTCAGAGCTCTCAACTGCCCCTTTAGGTCAGAATGTACAGCAGAGATGAGGAATTTGAAAAGGCAGCTGCATTTTCAATCTGGCACACTCAAAAAGATGATCTGGACGTCTCTAGAGATGTACAAACCCAGGTGTGGGGGATCTCCTGGGACTCCCACCCCAAGCAAAATTTTGGCCCTTCCTTGCAGAGGTAGGTGACTTAATGCATGATGCACTCTGCTGTGAACACCAGGAAACTCAGAACCAAATTTTTGCTTCGACATTAGTGATGGCACTGAAGATGATCCAACTTGGGTCTTCTCTCTTGGCTCATTTTCCTTATCTACCCAGGTTGTACCGATCTTGTCTCTCATATACACACACTCACATACATGTGTGCACACACCTACCTATCCACACATGTGCATGCACACAACACACGTGCACCCATGGGCAAGTGCACACGCATGCGTACACACAGTTGCACTTACATGTACACACATATGCACACCCCCTTTCTGGTTTGCTTTTGTTCTCAGTCTTGGAGGAGAAAACAGGGCTGTTGACGGGTAAACCCAGAGAAGTGATGAGGGGCTGCCCCCTGGTGATGGCCGGGAGCACTGCAGGAATTGCCGGAGAACTCTCGGGATGACAGGGTGCCCTGGGCAAACGCCTGAAGGCACAAGGGGCACCCCCCCGCGTGGGTGGCCGAGTTCTGTGTCTCCAGAAAGAAGATGCTGGGGACATCAGCGGTTGAAATGTGGAGCAGAAGGGGCCGTGGGCAGGGCCTTGCTCTGACTTAGGGTCTTAGGGGGACTGAGTGAAGGAGGGCGGAGTCAGAGAGAGAACTGCTCCGTGATGGGGCTTCTGGGAGATGCTTGGCCTGAACTGAGCACTTCTGAGCACTTAGAGGAGTTGCTGCTGTCTCTGACCGACCCCGATTCTGTTCCTGTGGTGGAAGGGCAGGTGTGACAAGAGTGTGCAAGAGAATGTGTGAGAGTGAGCAGGAGTGTACACGTGTGAATGTGAGAGGGGGTGTGCAAGTGAGAGTGTGCTGTGTGTGGCAATGTGTGAAGTACTGTGTGAGTGAGCGTGGGCATGCAGTGAGGCTGGGTGTGGGAATCTGTTGTGTGCATTTGTGCCTGTGTGTGTCTCCCTGAGGGCAGGTGCACATGCGCATTCTGCAGTGTCTCTGGGAGTGTAGGTTCCTGTGTGTAAGTGTCTGCATGTGTGAGTGGAGTGGGGGGTGTGTTTCTGGGAGCAGGTGTGTGTGAGTGTATGTGTGCGCGTGCACACACACTTCTTGGTGTCAAGAGTGTGTGTGAGTCTGTGGGTGCCCGGCAGAGAGGGTCCTCTCTGTACGCCCTGAGCTGTGGTGACCTGGCTTCTTTCTGATGATGCTACAGGTCCTGTTGTGGATTCAGGGCGCAAGCAAGGAGGACTCAGGGCGTAGCCACTGGGCTAGGTGGGCTTAGATACCTGCCCCAGGCTGGGAAATGAGGGGAGGAGGCATACAACCTAGACCTTCTTGGACTCTCCCACCTGCCCCAACTACCATCAGATGTCATGGAGTCAGCTGGAGCTGAGGTCCCACCAGTAGGGTTTGTTCATTTTTTCGACGGCAGTCACACACCTGCAAGGTAGTGAGTGGACGGAGGAAGAGTGCAGTGGGCTGGCAGTGCACCTGGGGTGCCGGTGTTGTGGCAGACTGGACAGGGAGGCTTATAGACACAAAGCATGATGCATTCATCACATGACTCTGGGCAGTGGGAAACTACCACGGCACAGGGAGGTGGAGCAGCCAGCAGGAGAACACACAGCAACTCCCTGACACTAGTAAAGAGACTCCCATCCCCAGGCCCACATCTCACGCCCGGTGTGCCCTCCCCTACACCTCTGCATGCGCCTTGCTCAGGCACTCTGCTTCTGGCAAGGCCTCTCAGATGGAAGCGTTCTCTGCTTTCCTCCTCCCGGGAATTCCTGAAGCATTGAGTCCTCACCATGGAGCCAAACCACCCTGGCTATTTCTGGTTTTGGTGCCAGGGACGCTCCTCCTGCAGTGTCACATAACACAGTGGTTCCAACACCTGCGTGACTGGACCCAAGGGTGGGACGCACCACTTTTCCCTGCATGACTTTCTGAGTGTGCAGTTCCTAGGCTGGGCTGCAGGAAACACCCTGCATGCTGAGGCAGGACCCTGGCTTGCCAGACGGTGCTGAGTTTCATTAGGAGGGGTTGAATACGAATTCCTTGCAGCATTCACAGGCTTGCTGTCCAAGGCACAGCTGCCACGTCTGTTTGAGCATTTGCAGTTGGGGATCATTGTGGAACTTGATTGCTCTGTCTTGGGGACTTCTTAAAGTCCAACTCCACAATGAAACCAATCAGACTCAGCCAGCAAATGTCAAATAGGAGCTAATGAACCATTCACAGGCTTGGGAGAGAAATCAGGCAATCTCTTATTTCAGGATTATCCCTTCCAAATATTGAATCTGAACTGTAAGCAGAATTTTCTATAATTGCGGCCCCTCTGTGCAACAGTGGGGGCTTTCTGGAGAGTGCTAGGCAAGCACTGGAGGGTGGGGGCTTCCAGAGGCAGTGCCCTGGGAGCATGGCTCAGGGAGGGAACCAAGATACAGGGTCCTGGATCTCTCCTCCCCCCACCGCCTGGCTGAGCTGGGCTGCTTGCTGTTGGCTGGGTGTACTGAGTGCTCGCAGGCTGTCTATGTTGGGCAGAGACTGGTCTGGAGTAGGGGAGAAGGAACCCCTCACGCAGGTCCTAGGGGTGCTCAACTAGAGTCTGGGGATGGAGACATACATCCAGGGAGCATCTTTGCACCTGCCACACAGCGGCTGCTAGGAGCAGCAGGTGCTGGTCTCTGGTGCCCCCTTGACTTGGCTGGCTGGCGATCTGGGTTACAACAGTAGGTTTGTCACCACATTTGCCTGGAGCAGTGCTGTGGCCCAGAATGATTTTATGCCAATCTTTGTTTTCTGTGGGATTTGGGGGAGCTCCCCAGTGGGCGGCCCCCTGCGGCAGACGGCCTGTCCGTCAAGTCTGCTTTCCCCCTTCCTCCACCACAGGATGGTGAAAATCAGCTGCCTAGCTTAGAGACTGGCAGGGCTCAGCTGGGTGACTGGCTCCCATGCGTGGAACTGGAGATGAAGTGACACATGCCAGTGGTAAGCATGGCATGCGTTCTCTCTCTGTCCCCCAAACCCTCTCTTTTTGGGGATTTATTTTTTTAAGTATTTTTATTGGAAAGTCATATTTACAGAGAGAAGGAAAGACAGAGGGAAGGATCTGCCATCTGCTTGTTCACTCCCCAAGTGGCCGCAATAGCCAGAGCTGAGCCAGTCTGGAGTCAGCAGCCAGGAGCCAGGAGCTTCTTCTGTGTCTCCCATATGGACACAGGGTCCCAAAGCCCTGGGCCATCCCTTACTGCTTTCTCAGGCCATAAGCAGGGAGCTGCATGGGAAGTGAAACAGCTAGGACATGAACCAGCACCCACATGGCAAGCTAGCACATGCAGGGAGGACTTTGGCCACTAGGCTACCATGCCAGGCCCAGCATGGATCTTTTTTTTTTTTAAGATTTATTTATTTTTATTACAAAGTCAGATATACAGAGAGGAGGAGAGATAGAGAGGAACATCTTCCTTCCAATGATTCACTCCCCAAGTGAGTGCAACAGCCGGTGCTGTGCACGATCCCAAGCCAGGAGCCAGGAGCTTCCTCCGGGTCTCCCACACGGGTACAGGGTCCCGATGCTTTGGGCCATCCTCAATTGCTTTCCCAGGCCACAAGCAGGGAGCTGGATGGGAAGTGGAGCTGCCGGGATTAGAACCGGCGTCCATATGGGATCCCGGTAAGTTCAAGGCGAGGACACTAGCCGCTAGGCCACGCCGCTGGGCTCCAGCATGGCTCTTAAAAGGCAGTAAGTATGCAGCCTTCATCCTTACTCTCCCTGCTGGCCAGAGGACTCAAGTGGATACAGAGTCTCTCTGGTATGACAGAGTCACGGGCTGAAGGGTCCAGCATCCCTGAAGCAATATACCTGGGACAGGCCTGTGGGTCACCTGTCCCTGTTTTCTTTTTTTTTTTTTTTTAGATTTATTTATTTTTAGTAGAAAAACATATTTACAGAGATAAGGAGAGACAGAAGGATTTTGCATCTACTGGCTCATTTTCCAAATGGCCACGATGGCTGGAGCTGAGCTGATCCAAAGCCAGGAGCCAGGACTCCCGTGTGAGTACAGGGTCCCAAGAGTTTGGGTCACCCTCCACTGCTTTCCCAGAGCATTAGCAGGGAGCTAGATTGGAAGAGGAGCAGCTGGGACATGAACAGACACCTAATGGGATGCTGACACTTATAGGTAGGGGATTAGCCAACTGAGCCATCACCTGTCCTTGTGTTTGCACCTGTGACACATGCACTCAGAGCTCTGAAATGATGAGTGACGTCCCATTGTGATAAGACAGGGCACTATGCTGGTGCAGAAGTTCCAGGACTACGTGGAGAACCCCATCTGTGTCGACCAGTTGGCACCTCGGCTTCTCTAGGTGAGCCCTGGCAGGACAAACACACATGGAAGAAGAAGATCACCCTGGCTGTGCATCCAAGGCCAACCCTGTTTTCAGCCAGTCCCACAGGGTGTGTACAGGAGCCCCCACGCTCTTGCTGGGCCCTAGCCGGCTCCAGTGGCTGACTGCTGGTGGTGGTTTCTCACCTAGCATGAGGCCCGTGGCTCATCCCAGCAGTGATGGGCCAGCTGAGCGGGCACAGCCGGTTTGCCCAGCACAACTCCCGTGTTCCGGGGTGTCTGCTGGCCCTGCTCCTACGTACCTGCTGCCTGGGTGGTCTCAAACCATGGATGCCCCACAAAGTTACAACCTCAGGATATGCTCTTCTCTCTGCCTTGAATGGTCCCCTCTCCCCCACAGCTCACTCAGTCTCTGCTGAAATGTCTTCCTCCTTCCCCAAGTGCACCCCAGCTCTCAGAGCATCCCAGTCCCATGGCACCTCCCCGTCCAGGCATGTCTTCCCCATCAGCCTACTCACTTTCCATGCTCAGTGAGTGTTTCTGGAATAATCCGGTTGCTGACACATGCTGGGAGGAGAGTCTGTCTGCTTCTGGGGTGGAACACCCCTGAACTTGGGGGGTCCTGGAAACACATCACCCAGAGAGTGCTTTCCTCCTGAGCTCTTTCTAATGAGCAGGCGACCCACACCTGCCTCCTGTCTTCTTGGGGAATCCAAAGCCTCGCTAGCTATACTTCACCCATTCTGACGCCTTAGATGGGGTTCCCAAGGCCTCAGTTTCTGCGTCATGAATGGGGCTCACCAGGGTGCCCGTCCCGTAGTTCTGCTCTGGTGGAGCTGCTCTGATCAAGGCTACTCTGCTCAGGGCTGCAACTGACAAACATCTTGCTTTCACCTTTGTCAGTTCCAGAGGTCTTTCATGTTTTTGACACCAAGGAAACCCCGGATTCCCAGGGAACCTTCTCTGGCAGCTACAGCTCCTCTCTGTGGGTTTCCACACACGGCCTCTCTGGGTGGGGGAGGAGGCCGATGCTGCAGCTGAATCCAGGGACCTTCCTTGGAGGCTTCCTTCCGCTCCTCCCTAATCTTCCTCCTCCTTAATGATTGTAACTTTAAAATATTTATTTTATTGGAGAGGCAGAAATACAGACAAAGAAACAGAGATACAGAGAGGAAGGCTCTCCGCTACCCACTGGTTCATTCCGTAAATACGCACAATGGCCAGGTTGGGCTGAGGCCCAAACCAGAACCTGGGAACTCAATCTTCTGGTTCATGCCTCAAACAGCTACAACTGGAACTGAGCCGATCTGAAGCCAGGAGCCAGGAGACTCTTCCAGGTCTCCCACACAGGTGCAGGGTCCCAAGGTCTTGAGCCTCCTTTGCTGCTTTCCCAAGTCACAAACAGGGAACTGGGTTGAAAGTGCAGCAGCTGGAATACAAACCAGTGTTTATATGGGATCTCAGTGCTTGAAGGTGGAAGACTAGCCTATTGAGGCATTGCACCAGCCCCTGTCATGGTTTTAGCTAATCGAATCCTTCTCTCCACCTCAAGAAGTGAGTTTTGTGACCTTCATTCTGCCTCTCCGAGGCCCAGGAGAGCTTTCTCGGAAAGCTCTGGGGAAGCTGCACAGCACGGGAGAAATCTGGTTCTGAGAGAAACTCTCATCTCTACCATTAACCGGAGCAGACCTAATGCCGCCTCAGGGCCTGACAGGCCACCTCACAATGAGCTTTTATTTTTTTTCCTTAATAAAAAAACTAAGAATTCTTGTCCTTGAAAAGGTGATGCTAAGAGAATGAAATGACAAGCAACAGACTGGGAGAAAAGACAGAGTGCTTTATAAAGCTCACAACAATGGGATAGTAAGATAAAGGGGAAGCGGCACTGTAATAGGTGAGGCCATTGCCTGGGTGGCCCAGTTTCTCTGGTTTCGATCCACCTCCCTGCTAATACGCCTGGGAAAGCTATGGAGCACGGCCCACTGGGCTCCTGCACCCATGTGAGAGACCCGGGTAAAGCTCCTGGCTTCTGGCTTTGACCTGACTCCCGGTTCTGGCCATTGTGGCCATGTAGGGCATGAACCAGGCAATGCAAGATCTCTCGCTCTCTTTCTCCCTCTCTCCCCATCTCTTTGCTACTTTGCCTTTCGAGTAAACAAAGTAAATGTTAAAATCTTTGGATTCCTTCATCCTTTATTTAGAAAAAGAAAAAATACATTTAGGGTCTGATGTCGTGGATGCAGCTGGTTAAGCGATTACTTGCAACATGAGCATTCTAGAAGCAGGTAGCCTGTTCGAGTCATTGCTGCTCCCTTCCTATCCAGCTCTCTCCTGGGAGAAGAGCAGAAGACGGCTCAAGCGCTTGATCCCTGCCACTCATGGGAGAGACCAAGGCAAAATTCCTGGCTTCTGGCTCTAGCCTGGTGTAGCCCTAGCCAGAGTGGTCCCTGGGGAGTGAACCAGCAGAAGATAGCGCTCTTTGTCACTGTGCCTTTAAGATAACTAAATCTTTAAAAAAATCAATTTATCTTGGTGCAAAATGTTTTTTGAAGATTTATGCATTAAGAAAAATTTATAATTGGCTAAGACTTCCCCAAAGGGCCTGGGGTAGGGTGGGGCCAAGGATGCTCAGAGGGTGTGTGTTGGGGGTGGGACGAGGGCTGGGATAATCCCTGCTAATCTCAAACTCAGTTTCTGCTTTGCCAAGGTATTGCTCTGGCCGTTTTAGAAAGCGAGCAGTGTGCCTTACACCCCTAACGTGAGGAGGGCGGTGGAGCGGTGAAGCCTAAGGCTGTGCCTCCGCGGTGCCAGCCTCCCTGGCTCGGAGCCAAGCGGGGGACAAAGCAGGGGAGGGGACCCCACAGAGGGCCGGGCCCTGACTGTTTTCTCTGTCCCAGCTGGGTGTGCGATATTTTTAGGCTCCCCTGGGGACAGATGTGAGACTGTCTCATGCATATTCCAGCATCTCTCTGGAGGCAAACCTGGCAGACCGGGCAGGACTGGCAGTGTGCCGTGTGCAATCTGTTGCGCATGCGCTCCGAGCATACGCTCAAGCAGGGATTTTCAATGATGCTCAGAAAAAATTTGCAGTGGAAATGACTGCTGGACCCCAGACCTCACCTTGTGGTGCTTCTGTGGGTTGGGGAGAGGTTGTGACCCCAGGCAAATGTCACTTGACTCCCTATTGCCTGTCCTACCCTGGCCCGGCATCCATCCAGGTGCTGGGTTGGCTGATGCATTGACGGATAATGTTAGGCCAGGCATTATCTGCAGTTGTTATCAAAACAGTTGCTAGCATAGACAACAGGAGAAAATGAATGAATGAATGAATGAGAAAATGTTTACAGAGTTGATTAGGGTGAGAAGGGTTGAGGGTTGGGGAAAGTGGGTGAGACCATTGTTTCCAAATTTTCTTTTTTTTTTCTTCCTGTATCTGGGGGAAGGGGAGAGATAAGGGGAGATGCTACACCCAGCCTCCCAACCGCATCTTTTCCCAAGGATGGGGAACGGCCACCTGATGTCATCCCGGGGTCCCTATGTGGAGCATATTCCAAAGATTCTGCTAAAGTGGTTTTCATAGTTTGATAGTTCTGAAATGCTGTTGTTCTTGCTCATCCAAGGATGAGGAAATACTTCTAAGGTCCATTGGCTGACGTAGCCCACTTTAGACTCTCCATTTCCCCAGATGTTTGCTGTCAACATGTGGCTGGAGTGGTTGACCAATTTTTCTGCCCTCCTTTCTCTATTATGCTTCCAGATGTCCTCTGCAGGTTCCATTGGACTGCCATATCCTCCATGTGCACCTGGGCATGCCGTCCATTGACACAGTCTTCAGCAATTGAGGAGGCCTAGTTCTGACTCCTGTACTCCATGGGCAGATCACACATCCTGCAAATCTCCCCATGACTGGAGTTCTGAGTCCAGCAGTTCAGTTGGGGGGATTCCCAAAGAAACCTTGTCTGAGTGATCTCAGACCTGACTCTTGTGTGTGCCAGCCTTTATGGGGTCTGGCTCTGTCTGTTGCTGACATCAGCCTATACACACACTGGTAGCTGCAATTGCTGGGTCAATTCTGTCTCCAGCCCCATTTCTTACATAAACCAATGCATGCTTCGGCCCAGCCCAGCCTGCTCACCACACACTCGGCCCTCACATACACCAGCAGGAACTGCAGTCTAGTTGGAGTAATCCCCAATAACCTTTACTAGGCTCGCCTCCAGCCTAGGTTCCTGTGCTTGCCAGTATGTGTAGCAAACTGGTCTGGTCTGTCCCACATCCCATTCAGCTCTAGTACACTTCAATGGCTATTGAAGCATAGCTTAATCCAACTGACTCCACTATCCAGCCCACACTCTACCAGTGGGTACCACACACCCACAGCTCACCAGTGGGAGTTGCAGCCCAATAGAGAGATACCCACCGTTTCCCTACTGGTCCCACTCCCAGCCCTGGATCTTGTACTTTCCAGATGGTTCTTCTGTCTAGATTGACAGGATTTGCCCCAAGTCCCAGCACTTGCCAGCTGATGCTGTGACAAAGCTCAACCAGCCTGCACTTACTTTGGCTTGTGTATGCACCAGTGGGTACAGTTAGCCCAGCCTGGCTTCCCCTCTAACCCAGCTCATATGCAGGTCAACAGGTGTTGTAGCCCTGCTCAGCCTTGTCTGCTTTGGGTCTAGTTCTCATACTCACCAGTGGGAGCAGCAGCTGGAAGACCCCCACAGTCTCCTTACTGAGCTCACTCCCCACCCCCTTTCTGGGTCTCAGGTTTGCTGGTGGGTGCTGCAGCCCAGTCTGGCATGGCCTGCCTCACCTCGGTATTTGCCAGTGGGTGTAGTAACCTGGCTTGGCCCAGTTCTAGCTCTTGCTGAGTGCTACAGCCTAGCCCAGCCCAGCTAGTCCCTGGTCCCAGCACTAATGTGAACTGGCTGGTATTGCGGCCTGATCTGCCTGTCGTGCACTCAATCCTGGTTCTCGGATTTGCCAGTGGGTGTTATGAACTGACTCAGCTTGACTCACCCCCAGACCTGACCCACACATATGCTGGTGGGTACCACAACCTGTCTGAGCTGCTTCCAGCCTTGGCTCTTGTGCTCACCTGTAGGGACAGTGTCCTGACTCAGGAGTTCCCCAAGTCCCTCTGTATCAGGTCTCTTCCCATTGACAGATCTCTTGCACACCTGTGGGTTCTTGTTGGCTCCATTTTTAACCTCATCACCTGGGCAAGTGAAGATTCAGGTCTTTGAGTTTCTGCCACTCTTTTGGGACCTCCAGGGAATGCCCAGCTCCTAGTGTTGGCCTGGGCTAGCCTTGGCTCTTGTATGCAGTTGGAGCGTGAACCAGGACATGGGAGCTCTCTGCCTGCCTTTCTCTGACTTTCAAATTCATTTTATTTATTTATTTATTTTTTTAAAGATTTATTCATTTTATTACAGCCAGATATACAGAGAGGAGGAGAGACAGAGAGGAAGATCTTCCGTCCAATGATTCACTCCCCAAGTGAGCCGCAACGGTCTCCCACGCGGGTGCAGTGTCCCAATGCATTGAGCCGTCCTCAACTGCCTTCCCAGGCCACAAGCAGGGAGCTGAATGGGAAGTGGAGCTACCGGGATTAGAACCGGCACCCATATGGGATCCCGGGGCTTTCAAGGGGAGGACTTTAGCTGCTAGGCCACGCTGCTGGGCCCTTTCAAATTCATTTTAAAAAAAAGTTTTAAAGAAGTGATCTTTCCTTCTCTCCCATGCTCATTACACTAAGGTAGCCTCCCTTTGATATACTTAGTAATCATTCCTGAGTTCTCTTTTCATAGCAATTATTCTACTTGTCATGATTCATTTAGAATATAGTTTTTAAACATTCATTTATTTATTTGAAAAACTGAATCACCCCCAGACACACAAGAGTGCACACGTGCACACACACACACACACACACACACACAGAGAGAGAGAGCGAGCAAAAGGAGAGAGAAAGATCTTCCATTTGCTGGTTCACTTTCTAAATGTCTGCAACAGCCAGGTCTGAGCCAGGTTGAAGCCTGAAGAAGTGTGGAATTCCTTCCAGATCTCCCCTGTGGGTGCAGAGGTCCAAGCACTTAGGCCATCTTCTGCTGCTTTCCCAGTCACTACAGCAGGGAATTGAACCAGAAGTGGAACATCTGGAACTCAAACCAGCTTTCTTACGTGGGGTGCCAGTGTTGCCAAATCCACAATGAGGAGTGGCATCAGCATTTATGTAGTCTACTAGGGAGTTAATTCTGCGAGGCAGAGACGGTAACTTATTTACATCCTTATGCTAAACACATAACCCAACAATGGCCATGAGTCAGTGTGCAGCTGAATGAGTTAGTAACTCAAAGCTCACAGTCTGGTTTATCCAGCCACTAGCTGTTGGCAGTATCATTAGGAAAGGCAGGTTCTTCCTTTCTGGGAGGAAATGAGAAAGCCATGTGTCTGGGTGGCTGTGCCCAGAGACCACAGAAGGCCCCATTGCCACACACTGCTGGGTGGACTCCATCAGCTGCCTCTCTGGCGGATGTCATCCACATCTGCAGAAAGCAAGGCCTCACCCACTCCAGTGTGTGAGCTGGGGAGGAGAAGCCAGAAGGTCACCGCCTGGTCCGTGTGGCTCAGATGTGATGACAGGAAGGCCCTGCAGCAGAAAGGCTGCCTGGCAAGAGTCCTCGGGCAAAGACAAGTGGGGTTGGATGTGGGGCCAGGTAACTCACATGGACATGCTTTTATACATGTGTGTTATGCTTCAGCAACAGCTTAGGAGATGAAAAAGAAAGCTACATAATTCCAGCACATTTTGACCCAAAACCAGAAAAGCAAACACAGGACAGTGTATGTTTTGTGGTCAATGAAGATCAGGTGCTCCATGAGTGCTGGGCATGCATCTTCTTGCTGAATCCTGACAACACCCTGAGAGATGTTCATCTTGAATCACTGGAAATTTGTCCCATTAGTACCATTCTCGTGCAAACTGTGAAGAGGGCAGGTGGGGCAAGTCCCTGCCACAGGGAGCTTGCTGTGTGGCCCATGGGTACTGGCATCACCCTCAAGTTACAACTGGAAAAATGAGGGTCTGGACGGTGTAGTCATTGGCCTCAACCCCGAGTGGAGCAATAGTGCCGATTCTCAAACCCTCACCACTCCACCACACCATGCAGATGCTCGCTTAGGTGGCCCGGGAGGTCTTCTCCACATTGCTATGCGGGTTCCCCCTAACTGGCGAGTGGCGGGGAGAGTTGTGAGGACCCCCTGAGTCCTGCTCTCCCAGGTGCTGGCTTCCTTCCCAGATGGGAATCCCTATATATGTACAGCCCTGGCTTTAGGCTCCAAGTGTGGGGACTGTGCCCTGGTGTGGAGTGTGTGCTTCTACCTGAACTGTGCACGAGGCTGGAGGCACAGGCTTCTGTCTATGACTTTATTACTCCCCTGAAGGGCTATGCATTCACATGGCACAACATTCAAGTAGCAGGTACAATGGGAGAATGTCATGAGACAAAGGAAGTGGAGACCAGCCCAGGCTGTCCTGTTAGGAGACCGTAAAAGGCAGAGGGGTTTACCTGTGGGCTCTAAGACTCCAGGTCTGTGTTGCCAGAGTGCAAAGGGGTGCTAGGCTATTTCCCCCATTCCAGCTGTAGTCACCTTCTTATCCTTCTATCTGCTTTTTAGAGCTTCAGAAAGCCAGGCTGGTGACTGGGCAGATGCAGATGAGTCCTGTGTTGGTCTGGGTCATGCTGCAGGCTGCTGGAGTTTGGTGGTTGGATATTCTACCTTGTGATCAGCTGGTGCTGATCACATCCGTGGGAGACAGAACCCGGGGATGGAGACCGATTTGCAGGCTCTGTCCTCTCAGTGGCCTCTCTTGGGGTCTGTTCCTATTTAACAAATGACGTTCAAGCCACCCTGCTGTCTGCTGCTTGGTTCCTGTGCAGGTAAGAGATATCGGAGGACGGAGGTGTCTGGTTTTGCAACAGGCCATCTATAGGGCTGGATGAGCTAGCATGTAGGGCTGGATGAGCTAGAATGTATTTCAGGTGCTCATCGACTGGGGCCCAGTTAGCATTTTGTTGAGGCTGTTTGGCAAAACTAAGAAATTAGTATTTCTAATGTCTGCTGAACTTGTCTCTTTGCTCCCTTCCAACAGGCCCAGAGTATGTGTTATAGAAATGGATATCCTTGATTGTCCTTTTGAAATCATAAATAGCATTTTAACTCAGATGTGTAATGAAATAAGAGATGCTCAAGGTCATGGAGGTGATATAAAGCTGTCTTTTTTTGAAGTGGATGGTTCCCTTTGCAGTGAAGTATTCTGTGTCAAAGACAGTTTGGCTCTGTTTCCATGCCCCTAACGGGCTCTCCAGAGTGAGGCTCGCTAACCCAGACCCTATGTGAGTAAATCACAGGCGGACTGGGATTCTGCAGGGATGAGGTCACAGCGAAAATGGGCCCCTTCTCCTTGTGTCAATTCTCCAGACACCCTCTGAATTCCTTGCCTGTGATGTGAGCTTCTGAGAATGTGTCATCAGGGCTGGTGTGCAGCTGGAACAGGTGATGGGTCAAACACTGACCTCTTGTGGTATTCAGCAGGCAATGACCAAGCATTCAGACGCTGCAGATCTGGGTGGGAAAGCGGAGGAAAGAAGGCGGCAAAGGGGCAGGAGAGGGAAGGGCTCAGAGGCCTAGGGCTGGGCAGAAGATGGGATGCAGTGCTCTGGGCTAAGAACTGGGTAACACAAGTATGTCTGAGCCACTTAGGGGGACTCGATCATCCAGCAGGGGAGATACACATTCGTTCTAGAAGTAGTCACTGCACTATGGAAGTTGAAATAGCCAGCTAGGGTACCCCTAGACTGATAGGGAGTTCGACTTGTGGGCAGAGAAGTGTGTCCCAAAGAAGAGGTGAGCACGGAGTATTCGTGGGAGAATGGAGAGGCCTGAAGAATCAGAAATAGCTTCATGGAGGAAGTGCCTTCAAGGAGGAGCTGAAATTGTTCAGGCACACAAGATGGGAAAGCTGCTGGGGAGCAGTGGCTGGGAGCAAGAGAGCAGTCATAGTGAATGGAGTTTGAAGGACTCCTGGTGATGGTGGCCACATCAGCCCACCACCCTCTTAGCCTTCAGACATGATGGCACTTGAATCCTCACAACAACTTTACAAGAGATCACGCCATGATGACACGTTGAGGTAGGAACAGAGCTAGGTTCAGACCCTGGCAGGCTGGCTCTGAGCTTGGCTCACAGCTATAACCATGTGAATGCACCATGGAGGTGTGCAGAAAGCTGTGCTACATAAGAACTGACTTGTATGTTAGGGCTGAACAGTGAGGAGCTTGGGCTACCATCTGCCTGCTTTCCCTTGTGGACACAGAAAGATGTTGCGTAGGAGATTCTGCAGTCAGATCTGTGACTTGGGGAAACTCCCTTGCTACTTTGCCATAATCAGTTCAAGGCAGAGGAATGCAACGTTTGAGTTCAGGCTATTACAGTTGTCTAAGCCAGACCTGGGGGACCTGACAGCAAGGGCAGAGAGTGGAGAAGAGGTGGAAGAGTTCAGAACTGTTTAAGGAGAGGAATGGCTAGGATTAGGGGAGCAACTGCGGTAGGGGGCGCACATGGGGTTGTCAATGGCTGGTATGTGCAATCTGTAACACCATTTGCAGCTGCCAGCTCTGAGCAGCTGCCCTGGGCTGCTGGAAGGTGGGTGCTGCCCTCTTACACTGAGGGGCTGCCAGACCCATGGTTGGTCCTGTTTCCCTGCTCAGGCCTAATCGCCTCTGTTGGAGCAGGCAGCAGGCTGTAAAGGTAACAAACCTAACACACCCTTCCATGCCTCCTAAAACCACCGATCCTCTTTCTCCCAACCCCCAGGCCCCTTTCTCCAGTTACTTGTAACCAAGAAAGAAGTAGCTTGCATCACCACAACTCTGCACCATGGAAGGAACCCTCTCCTTGACTCCTGGCAGCACAGCCCCTCTTTGGTGCTTCCCTCCTTCCCTTCAGACAAATGTCTGGACCTCAGCTTTGCACACTCAAGAGGCTCATTAAAACCTTCTCCCAAACAAAAGAACCGACCTCTCCCAAGGATGAATTTTGCCGCTGCCCTCAGAATACAGAAACAGCTGTAGGCGTCTTAGAAAATTGCAGCGTTTTCATTCCTCCCCAAGTGCTAAATATTGCAACGAGATCCAAAACAGAAGGCCATTAGATTTATCCAGGTATCTCCTTGAATTCATATTTGTTGAGGGGGAATTTTCCCACTTTCTAGTGAAGCACAACAGAGAAACTGGGATATCAAATAGAAGCCAGCCCAGCCGTTCCTCAAGGAGCGGCTCATGTCAGAGGCCCCGGGAAACTTCAGGTCCTGAATTCCCAGGTTCAGAGGGTCCTGGGCTGCTAGTTCCTCCCTCAACACCCAGCAAAAGCAACTCTGAATCTTCTCTATGAGTTCTCAAGTTATGCCCACCAATCATTTCTCTAAGACATCCAGCAGCTAAGTACACTGGAAAGACTCATAAACTTGATCGTATGCCTGATGTTCATCAGAAAAAACTAGAAACCCAGAAAACAGCATGATGAGGTTTGGATTTTAGATAGTTATGGGCGAGAATGCCAGCAAGGGCCCCTTCACTCCATCAGACTCTGTGCCCAAGGTACAGTTGGTAGCTTACAGTTCACACCAAGCTCACCTATAGATGAGGAGAGATCACTTGACAAAGTTAACAGTGTTCACAGGCTGACACAGAACTCTCAGCTGTGTCATGCCAGACTGGGCTGCAGTACCAAACAAGCACATGTGAGACCTCTGGGGGAGGGTGAACCTGGTAGCGGGTCTGTGAGGGGCTCCCTTGCTGGACTATCACTCCCATTGGAGAGCGTGAGAGCTGGGATGGGGGGCAGACCAAGCTGGGCAGGGCCACAACACCTGTTGACAGACTTCGGCAGGTTGCCTGTGGGGTTCAGCTCACCACTGTCACCGCGTCCCATGAGCCTAACTAACACACGTCAGACACTTGTGCTAGACACTGAGGACTAAACACTGAGCAAGCAAAACATGCTTCTGCCCTTACTGTGTGTGCTGGGAGAGACAACATGATCAGCTAGCACCCCATGGTATGGGATGCTGGACTCAGTTGTCCACCTTTTGCTGACTCTACATCCTTGGTCACATGATTTCACGGCTTGCACAGAGCAGGTGAACTCTAATTCCCCCTTCTTGCATCTGAGCTAGTTTTGCACTTGCTGTGGTCAACTGACAGGGGTGCTGTGTCGCTTCCAAGCCCAGCTGTCCAGAGGACTCTGCCATCTGTTCTGTTAGAATGCCGGCTCTGAGAACATTTCTGAGCTTTCTCATCAGAAGAAAAGAGATTGGTCCCAGCCAAGGTCAGCCAGGCTGCCTGCTGACCGGCAGCTGACTATGTATCAATGGTGAGTCCTGCCGAGCCCATCTCACAGGAGGAGGACTCCCTGACTGAGAACACTTGTGTGTGGTGTAAGCCACGTTGGTGGGGAGGTGGTTGCGGGGCACCTTAGGGTAGCAAAGATGACAGGCTGACAATCAACAGCATGCTCTGAGTGTTGGGTGGGTGAGGTGTGCACAGTCCGAGGGTTCAGGGTAGCCTTCTCTGAGGATGCGACCCTCACAGAGAGGTGGAGGAAGAAAAGCACCAGGAGGATAGAAGCCTGTGCAAAGGCCCTGAGCAGAGGGCAAGGTGGGTGTTTCCAGGCAAGGAAGGAAGTCAGCAGAGGCAGTGAGGGCCTGAGACAGGGCTGAGAGGGCAGGTGGAAGTCAATTATGGAGGGCTGTGCTTTGAGTTCCTGTCTCTCCAACAGGCAGCTCCTTCGGGTCCTCCCTGTGGTCTGAACTCTTCCATTGTCTGCACACCAAATTCTGCACATGCCATGACTTTTATATTGTCAAGGTCAAGGGCATTTGTGTCAAATTCTGTAACTGTAATGTGCATGTGTTAGCTCTAGTTTGGTTCTAGAAATTAAAGATCCACAAAATGTTCATGTGATTAGGACCAAGATCTGTTCCCTGCACAAGCAAATGTTATGCTGTGACTATTTGCATTTTCTCACCTGAATTTAAATTTTCTAAATTGCTGTTCTTTCCACCCTGACACTTTCTGAAGTGTCCGTGGTATAGGATATTCTCCGAGGGAGCACACTTGGATAGAGAATTCCCTCTGGGACCTCTGCAGCTGCTTCCACCCACACCGGCTGCTCTGGTTGTCAAGGGTTACATCATTGATTCCCAGGACTGGCGTTTTCTCTTGTTGGTTTATTTCTTGGCTTGCTGAAACATATCTGCAAGAAACTTCCTTGGAGAGCATATGTTGGAGGTAATTTTCTTATACTACCCATATACTTGATAAATGACTTGTCAAATGGCAATGATCCACAACAAAAATAATTCTCTTAGAACTTTGAATGCATTGCTGTGTTACATTTTTTTTTTTTATACAGACTTGCTGGTACTGGTGTGAAGTCTGATGTTCTTTTGATTTTCCTTAACCTAGTTTGCTGTGAAGTTGAATGTGCATGCAAACGAGTGCATCAAAATAGAAAGCCCAATGATTTATTGCAAAATAAACATTTGTTTAACTACTAGCCTGGTTCCCCTCAAATTGCTATCCTCTCCCCCTCTCCCAGAACCCCAAATCCATTTTTTCTGTTTCTACTCCTTCCCTTTACCCAAAGGGAACTAATCCGTTTGAACTAATCATATTTTTACTCTTCTTTATGATTTTGCTACCAAACTCATATTCTTAAATCCTACTGCTTAGTTGTTTCCAAAATTTAAAGCCTAACTATATGGAAGAAAATAATATATTCTTTTGGCCATGCATGCAAACTGGAACTTCCGTGATGGGCAGAAGGGTACACAGTTTGGCCTGACTGCTTCAAAAGCAGCTGGCTCCATCTTAGCTCAGGCTGCCAGCCTATCGGTGCCAGGTTCCACCTGCTGGCTGCCCGCTGATGAGCTCTGGGGACTTGGGGTTGAGGAATTACTGTCTAGGGACATCCATGGATAAAACCATTGTATGGGTAAGTAGGGAATGAATCCTGACAGACACCCAGCAACAGGACTACTGTACTTGCAGGTAAGTTAGGGAACTGAGGCCTGGTGGTTTGGAGGGGAAAGATTGGAAGATCTGTATGGGTCAGATTTATTATCAGCCTCCTCCCTCAGGGGTCTCATGTGTGCTGGTTGGGTGCTGCAGCCCAGTCTGGCATGACACAGCTGAGAGTTCTGTGTCAGCCTATGAACACTGTTAACTTTGCCAAGTGATCTCACCTCATCTATACGTGAGCTTGGTGTGAACTGTAAGCTGCCAGCTGTGTCTTGGGGCACAGAGTCTGACTACCACATGCCAGCTCACACAAAAGCTAGGGTACCTGACTGAGTGTTGGAACAGAGAGGACTGGTCACAGTAGGCAGGGCCATGACACTAATCAGGACACAAGAGATTCAGGTCCAGGATTCTGTGGGGGAGAAGTGGACCCAACCCTGTAGAAATTTAAGTCCTGCTGATTAGCTCAAGAATTGGGGTGATGATGGGCTGAATTAGGTGTGATCATGGAACCTGCCAACACACATGGGTAGTAGGTTTGAGAAGAGGCTGGGCAGGTCCAGGTTGCAGTACCTGCATGTGCATCCTAAGCAGGGTTAGGGCAGGCCAGGCTGCAACACCCACCAGCTCATACAAAGGCGAAGATGGAGGGGTAGGCTATGCTGAGCAAGGGCTTAGCGCCTACTGGTGCATGTGAGATCTGGGTCTGGGAGTGGGCTGAGTAGAACTTGGGAAACTCACCTACAAGCTCACAATTCCTACTGATGAGCATGTGGTCTAGACCTGGGATTCGGACAAGCTGGGCAAGATAGCCCCATCAATTGGCAAGTGTGTGGGTTGGTTTTGGAAGGGTGCAGAACAGGCAGGGTTGAACAAATGTTAGCCCACTGGTGAGTGCAAAAACCAAACTGTTATACAGGTTATTCCTGGCTAGGCTGTCACATCTGCCAGTTTGCATGAGCCAAGTATGGGAGCAGACTCAGTAGGGTCAGATGCACCCACCAGTGAGATTTGGGACTGGGGCAGGCCAGATCATGCCAGGCTGCAGCATCCAAAGGCAAAGGCCAATACAGGTGAGGGACTGCATCAAGCTGGGTCAGAGCAACCACTGGCTCATGCAAGATCTATGGCTGGGAACAGGCCTGGTTGGGGAGCTAAGGAGATTGCCCTGACTGGGTTGTGGTTCCCATTGGGTAAATGCATGGGATGCAATGGGGGCTGTGGTCTGGTCTAGACGTGGCTACAGTCTCCCTTGGCACAAGTGTGGACTGGATCTGGGGCATGTCAGACTGGGCCAGACTACAGCACCCACTGGTGCTTTTAAGAACCAGGGTGGGTGTAGGATAGGCTGGGCTAGGTGTCTGCCCCTGCTGAGCCATATGTGAGTTGTGTCTGGGTGTGGGTCAGCCTTGGCTGGGCTATAACACCCAACACTAAAAACTGGAATGGGTGAGCACCAGTCAGGAAAGGCCATTGTTCCTGTGGCACAGAAGATGGACTAAGTAGGACTGGCGCATGGACTCACTGGTGTGTGCGTGATCTGGCATTGGGAGAGGTTTTAACAGAGGAGCTTGGGGAACTCTTTTGTTGGGACATAGTTCCTGTAGTGAGCACAAGAACCAAGAAAGGGAGCAACCCAGACCAGGCCAGGTAATAGTACCCACAGGCATACATTTGGCTTAGGTCAGGGGCAAATCTGGTTGGGGCAGGTCATATCACTTGCTGGTGAATCTGAGTGCTAGAATGGAGTGTGGGGTGGGTTGGGCCGGGTCTGACTGGGTTGGGTCACACACAAGCCAATTCAGTGAGGGCCAGGACTGGGAACCAGTTGTGCTGGACTAGGTTATAGCCTCCACCAGCAGGAGCTGGAATTGGGATGGGCTGGGCCTGGCCAGGCTACAGTACTCATTGGCAAATGCTGAGGTGAAGGGGCCATGTCATACTGGGCCACAGCACTCAACCAGCGCATGTGATATCCCTGGGGGAAGGGATGAACTCGGTAAGGAGGTTGCGTGGGGCTCCCTTGCTGGACCATCACTCCTACTAGAGAGCATGAGAGCTGGGATGAGGGGCAGACCAGACTGGGCAGGGCCACAACACCTGTTGGCCTGCATGCAAGCTGGATCAGGGGAAATCCATGCTGGGTTGATAGTTCCTACTGGTGCATACACAAGCCTGAGTGGGTGTGTGTTGATTGGGTTTTGCTGCAGCATCAACTGGCAGATGCTGGCATGGGGGGCAAATTCTGTAAGTTAAACTGCAGAACCACTTGGAGAGTGTAAGGTCCAAGAGTGGGAATGGGCCCATTAGGAAAATAGTGACACCTCTCTCTTGGGTTGCCACTCTGACTGGTGAGCATGAGAACCAGTACTAGGGCAGGCATGGCTAGACAAAGAGTGGCACCCACCGGCTGGTGTGTGGGTTGGACAGTGGGGCTGATTGGGTTGAACTGGGCTTCAGTGCCTATTGACATGTATGAGAGCTAAACAAGATGGGGGACAGATTGGAGCAGTCTGCTGTATATACTGACAAACATGGGAACAAGGGCAGGGGTGGCTCTGGTGGGGGTTATTGCGTGTCACACTGACTAGGCTGCAGCTCTCACTGGTTTGTATGAGGGCCAAGTGTGCAGTGGGCAGGATCAGGATGGGCTCCAACACTCATTGATTTGCATAGAAGACAGAGCCAGAGACAGAACTGACCCAGTAATTGCAATTAGCAGTGTGTGCAACAGATTGTGCCAGGCCCTTTATTGGCAAGCACACACAAGATTAGGTGTGGGATCACCTCAGATGAAGTTTTTGTGGCGATTCCCCCAACTGAATCGCTGGACTCAGAATCCAACCATGGAGAGAATTGCAGGTTCCATGGTCTGGCTGTGGAGTGCATGTGTCAGAGCTGGGTCTCCTCAATGGCTCAGCTGGAGCAGTGGGCAGCATATCCAGGTGCACCTGGGGAACATGGCAGGACATTGGAGCCTGCAGAGGACACCTGCTACCATAACAGTGGACAGAGGACGGAACATATTGATCAACTACTGCAATCAAGTGTTGGCAGTAAATATCTGGGCAAATGGAGACGCTAATGTGAATTCTGGAGAGATTTCATTGTGCTTGGAGTGGCGAGATCAGCAGTAATTCAAAACTGTGGAACAGTCAGGACCACGTCAGCAGGACCCATGAAACAAGCCCCACCTTGGGGACTCTGGGATGGTGTCGGGTGGCTGTCTTCCATCCCAGGGTACAGAGGTGTTTGGGAACCTGGATGTGGCTTCTCTCCTTGTTCCCTCCTTCTGCCAGAGGGCAACAAAGGAAAAAAGAGAGTGTGGAAACAAGGGTCTCACCTACTTTCCTGTAGCCCTTGATCCTTTGCACCCTAATCATCTATGTAAAAATAATAAAAAATAAAAATTTTAAAAAAGAATGTAATTTTTTGTGCATAGCTTCTTTAACTGAACATTATGCCTGCGAGTCTTTTTTTTTTTTTTTTTTTTTTTAACCTTGTTATGGGTAGGCAGAGTCCCTCCATCTTCAGGGCTGTGTAATATTCTGGGGTAGGGTGAGCATACCATCATGTGTTCATGCAGTCCACTGCTGAATATTTAGGCTGCTTTTAGTTTCTGGTCAGTGCAAGGGAAGCCCCCAGAAACACGTAGGTGATATACTTTCTTTTCTTTTTTTCTTTTTTTTAAAGATTTATTTATTTATTTATTTTTTAACAAGATAAAACAAAAGTACTTTTAATGACATCTGTTCCATTTTAAAGTCACCTTATTGAACGATACATCATGAAATCAATAGTTGTACATCTAGGGAATTTACCAATGGAGCTCTCCTCCACTGGTGTGTATATTTTAATCTGTCTCATGTGGATATCTCTTCCGTTTTGGTGATTGGCTAGAACAGCAATCTGGGTCATGAACGTGAACGTTGGCTTCTTATGATTATCAGTTAAAGGAACATGTATCCAGCCACTTGGTTCCACCAACTCAAGTTGCCAAATTTCTTGAAGATTGTGAAAATTATTTCCTACTCTGACTGAGATCTTGCTTGGAGTATAGCTTTCATCAGATTTGTAGTCTGCGTAAATGCATAATGTCTTCACTGTTGTTTTTCTCCTGAATTGGATGTTCACTAAATGAGGCTGGGAGCCATCTGACTGCCAGTAAGTTTCAAGATTGTCATCTCGTAACTGATCCACTCCAAATCCTGGTTTGCAAGAGGGGAGTGACCAAACAGCTTGTGACCCAGTTTCCCGTACTGTTCCAGTCCTTTCCAGCTGCTTAGGGTCAGCACCAGGAGGTGTCTTGTTTGGTGTTGTCATTTTTTAAAGAGTTGGCTTCCAGATCCCGCGGGCCACAGTTCCCGCTCCCACAGCTCCGCACCACTCCCACCCCACCGCCCAGCACCGCCTGGCTAGATTTATTTATTTTTACTACAAAGTCAGATATACAGAGAGGAGGAGAGACAGAGAGGAAGATCTGTCCGATGACTCACCCCTCAAGTGAGCCTAATGGCTGGCGCTGCGCCGATCCGGAGCCATGAGCCAGGAAATTCCTCCGGGTCTCCTACATGGTTGCAGGATCCCAAAGCATTGGGCTGACCTCAACTGCTTTCCCAGGCCACAAGCAGGGAGCTGGATGGGAAGTGGAGCTGCTGGGATTAGAACCAGAGCCCATATGGGATCCCAGCACGTTCAGGGCGAGGACACTAGTTGCTAGGCCACCGCGCTGGGCCCGATATACTTTAACTTATATCTAACAGGAGTAGAACTGTTGCATTGTGGACATATGGTGATATCTCATTATGGTTTTAGTTTGTATTTTCCTGATTATCCATGAAATTGAGAATCTTCTCATATGAAGTTGCCCATTTCTTTTTCTCTTGTGATATGACTGCCTAATTGTCAATTTTTAAAAACAGATTTATTTATTTTTATTGCAAAGTCAGACATGCAGGGAGGAGGAGAGACAGAGAGGAAGATCTTCTGTCCCATGATTCACTCTCCAAATGACTGCAATAACCAGTGCTGAACCAATCCGGAGCCAGGAGCCAGGAACTTCTTCCTCCGGGTCTCCCACGTGGGTGAAGGGTCCCAAGGCTTTGGGCCGTCCTCAACTGCTTTCCCAGGCCACAAGCAGGGAGCTGGATGGGAAGTGGGGCTGTTGGGATTAGAACCGGCACCCCTATGGGATCCCGGGGCGTTCAAGGTGAGGACTTTAGCCACTAGGCCATGCCGCTGGGCCCTACTTGTCTATTTTTATTTCATAGCTTCTATTTTCTGTTTCATGATTTTATTTTTCTTGTGAATTTGTAGGTATTCTGGATGCAATCCCTTGGTAAATTATATTGCTGCAAATATTTTCCCACACTGCGGCTTGCATTTTCACTCTCTTAATGGTGTCTTTTGAGGAAGGAATGTTCTTCACATTAATGTAATAAATTTTAATTTTTTTCTTTTGTCATTATGCTTTGCAAGTGCCATTTGTGAGGATCCTTCCCTATCCCAGTATTATGAAAATATTTGCCTCAATTACCTTCTGAAAGCTTTATGGTTGCCATTTGCATTTAGATGCCATTGACCTGGAATTCATATTTTACTATATACATATCTAATTAACTTAGTATTATTTATTTACACACTCAGCACCATTTTCTTTTTTCCTTTCAGTTATCTGTAGAATCACTTTTATCATTAACCCATCATCCTCACACACATCCAATCACACATATGCACACACATCTAATTCTGAACTCTATTTTACTCATTTATTTGCTTAATACTGTACCATTTGTATACACTAGTTACTATATTGCTATAATAAATCCTGATATCTCATAGGACAAGCTGTCATACTTTGCTCTTTTTAGAGCAGCATAACTATTTTTGGTTCTTGTAAATAAAATTTAGAATTACCTTGTTACAGAACTTTCTCATCATTTTTATTTTTAAGATTTATTTATTTTTATTGCAAAGTCAGATATACAGAGAAGAGGAGAGACAGAGAGGAATCTTTCCTTCGATGATTCACTCCCCAAGTGAGCGCAATGGCCTGAGTTGAGCCAATCTGAAGCCAGGAGCCCGGAGTCTTTTCGGGTCTTCCATGTAGGTGAAGGGTCCCATGGCTTTGGGCCGTCCTCCACTGCTTTCCCAGGCGACAAGCAAGGAGCTGGATGGGAAGCAGGGCAGCCGGGATTAGAACCGGCACCCGTATGGGATCTGGCACATTCAAGGCGAGGACTTTAGCTGCTAGGCCACTGCGCCAGGCCCATTATTTTTTAAAATTAGAATTGCATTGACTCTATGGGTCAGTTTGTGTGATACTAATATATTTAAAATAGCTCTTTTTTTTTTTTTTTTTTTTTTTTTACAGTTGGCAGTCTGGTGTGTTTTTTTTTTTTTAATTATTTATTATTTAACTTCAGTAATTACATTGTATTATGTGACACAGTTACATAGATACTTGGGTTCTCCCCACCCCTCCCCAAACCCTCCCACCATGGTGGATTCCTCCACCTTGTTGCATAACCACAGCTCAAGTTCAGTTGAGATTTCCCCATTGCAAGCGTATACCAAACATAGAGTCCAGCATCTTATTGTCCCGTCAAGTTCAACGGCTTCTTAGGTATACCCTCTCTGGTCTGATGACAGAGCCAGCAGAGTATCATCCCAGTCAATTGAAAGCTCCAACATACCATCAGCAAAAATTTACATCATTATGGAATTAATTGACATAGTAATGAGTAACCAGTTTTTTTTGTTGTTGTTGTTTTGGAAAGATAGATTTACAGAGAGGAGATACAGATAGGAAGATTTTCCAAGCACTTGTCCAGTCCCCAAGTGGTCGCAATGGTCAGAGCTAAGCTGATCTAAACCCAGGAGCCAGGAGCTTCTTCCAGGTCTCCCACATGGATGCAGGGTTCCAAGGCTTTGGGCCATCCTCCATTGATTTCCCAGGCCACAAGCAGGGAGTTGGATGGGAAGTGGAGTACCTGGGTCATGAATCGGCACCCATTCTGGCACTTATAAAACAAGAATTTAGCAACTGAGCCATCATGCAGACCCAAATAGCTCATCATTAACTCATGCACAATCAATCACTTCTATCAATTGTCTATTTCTGCTTGACCCTTAAAAAGTAATTGCTTTGTACAACTGGTTCTCATGATTCTGTGGTTTGGCCAGGCACTACCCCAAGCCAATGGTGCAGTTCCATCCAGCCAAGTGTGGGCTGGGGTGGAAGGTCCAGGACAGCCTCACTCACACCTCTGCCTGCTAGGCTGCCTTGGTCCTCCTCCCCATGGCCTCTCCTGCTCTCCAGGCCTGCACGGTGCTGCCAACAGTCTCACAGTTACGATCCAAGAGGCCAAAGGTGGCCCTTGAAGCCTACACTCAGGAGTTCACCTGTTGCTTCATCACATTCTTCTTGACAAAGAAAATTACAAGGCTACTCAGATTTAAAGGACGGGGGAAAAAAAGCCTGCCTCTGAATGAGAGAAATTCATGGTATATTTGCTATCCCAGTTCATTCTTTTATTTAAGTCTTTAATTTTGTGTCTTTTACAGCTTTCAGTGTAGAAGATATCTGATTTTTTTTTCAGGGCTACCATTATTTATAAAGGCAAGCATATTGCAATATAATTTACATATACTGAAATGTGCCCACTTTGTCCCCCAGAGAATGAAACCCACCCGTTTTCTACATAAAGCTGTGCAGAGCTGAAATGTGTACAAGAGAGGCCAGGGACCAAGGTCCAGCAGCATCGTTGCTCCTCAGTGTCCCTCTCCCAACAGGTCTGGTGCTGTGCAGGTACTGTGACCTGCCTCCCAGTCCTGTCCTGTTGAGTAGGAAACCCTTGCTGCTTCTTGGCCAGGCAGCAGTCTTGCCTGTCTGAAGGATGGAAGAGAGGTTCCTTTCCCCCAGCAGGTGTTGTGTGGCACCCAGTCCTGTGTCTGCCCTGCATGAAATGGTGCAGCAGATCTTCCATGTCCCCCATGCAAAGCTCTCCTCTGCTGCCTGGAGCATGGCCTCTGGATGAACTGCACATCGCATTTCTGCAGAAACTGCAAGGCCCAGAGACTCTCCTGGTGCAGGTCATAGAAGAGGAAGAATCTGTCCTGGAACCCAGAACCTAGGAACTGCCTTGAGAAAGTATTTCCAGGAAATTTGTCTTTACAGTTTTTAGATTCACAGTTCAAGATCCATTGGGCTCTGTGTTGACTTCTGGTGAAAGCCCTTTGAAATGCAGTCACTTAAGTGCACAGTTAAATAACTATTTTTACCATTTATTTATTTTATCTGAAAGACAGAGCTACAGTGAGAAAGAGAGAAAGAGGGAAAATCTGCTATTCACTGCAGTACTTTCCAGATGACCACAATAGCCAGGTCTGAGCCAAGCCAAAGCCAGAGCCAGGGGCTTTGTCTGCCTGGGTCCCCCACATAGGTGGCAGGAACGTAAGCACCTGGGCCATCTTCTGGTGCTTTTCTGAGGCCATAAGCATGGAGCTGGATCTGAAGCAGAGCAGCCAGGACTTGAGCCAGTGCTCATGTGGAATGCTGGTATTGCAGGCAATGGCTTTATCTGTGATGGTACAATGCCTGCCCAACGGTTTGATAGATTCTGACAAGTGTCTAAAACCATGTAACCATCACCACAGTTAAGATGAGGAACACCTCCATTCCCCTCAACTCTCCTTCACTTCTTTGAAGTCAGTTTTCTTGCACTGTGGCCTCGGGTGATCACTAACATGCTTTCTGTTCTTCAAGACTTGCTTTGGCTTTTCTAGTACGTCATTCGAGTATAATGACACAGTAAAGACAAATGATGACAAAAACTCTTGTGTTTTTGTCTTCTTTTGTTCAGTGAAATGATCTGAGAGTCCTTCCTTTAAACGTTTATATGATGGTATGCAGGCAACCCCAATTTTAAATTTTTTCTCCAACGATACACGTTGGGATTGGGTTGTACTTTTGTAGTTCGTGGACACTACAAATAAATATTCTTTAAATTTTTCCTACAAATAAAGTTTTTCATTCACTTGGGAAATAACTGGGAGGAGCATTACTGGGTTGAATGGCAAGTGCACATGTGGTTTTGTCGTCAGGTAACAAACTTGTCCAAAGCAGTTGTGCTATTTTACTTTCTCACTAACTGTGAGTTTCAGTCTTTTCCAGAACCTGGAGTTGTCAGTGTCTTCAGTGCATATTGAACTTCAGCTTATTCACCGGGGATCATTGTGCTCTTGCCTGAAGCACAGCCTTCAGGATTTCCATTCGTGTGCTATCATGGGTGGCAAACTCTTGGCTAGTTTTTGTTTACTTGGAAACATTGCCCTACTTTTTGAAACACATAGCTGCTGACTATAAAATTTTGTATTGAAAAAATTCTTTTTCAGGTCAGTAATGATATGATTTTATGTCTCCTGGTTTTCCTGGTTATTGTTTTAGAAGTCAGCTCTCAGTTGAGATGAGATTCTCATTAATAATAATCTGCTTTTCTCTGATTCCTTTTTTTCCTTTTCGCTTGGAAGGCAGACCTAAGGAGAGACAGAGACAAAGAGATCTTTCGTAAGTTGATTTACTCCCCAAATGCCCACAGCAGCAGGAGTTTGACCAGGCCATCTCTGGGAGCATGCAGCCCAAGACAGGCCTTCAATGCTGCCTTCAACTCTAACCCCTCTGGTTGCTTTCTAAGATTTTCTTTTCTTTGTAATTTGGTATTTGATAGTTTCATTATGCCACATCTATGTGTATACTTGCTTTATTCTGCTTGGGATTTTGCTTCATTTCTTTTTTTTTTAAAATATATTTTATTGTATTGTTGTTGACAATCTTTACATAGTTAATTACTGTTAATACAAAAAGGTTCAGGGGTATAGGGAAGTAGGTAATACTATTATGTCCTTTTTGTTTCCATCATGTATTTGAGGTAAAGGGGGATATTGAGGGAGAAGCCCCACCCGGTTTCCAGCCTACCCCAAGTCCCGGATGTGGGGCATGCTCTGAGATATTTGCTCAAGTGGTTTTAATAGTTCTCCAGTTGCGAATCACTGCCAGTTTCGCTCGAGGAGGTCGTCCACTGATTGACACAGTCCATGATAGGGTTTTCATTTGCCCCATATTTCGCTGCCAACATATAGCTGAGATGAATGATTGTCCTGTTCTGTCTTCTGTCTTTTCTTGGTTAGGGTTCTGAGTCCAGCAGTTCGATTGGGGAGATCTCCAAAGAAACTTTGAGGTGTTCCCAGACCTGATTCTTGTATGTTCTAGCAAGCACAGGGCCCGGCACAGTCCATCACCCCGATCAGCTGGTTTTTTCTTTTTTTTAAATTTATTTTATTGTATTGTTGTTGACAATCTTTACATAGTTAATTACGACCCGAAAGAAAGCAGTCCCTGAATCCAGGTAGGCCTGGGCCCAGCACATCATGAGCACATGGTGGCTGGGATCAGGATCCGAGCAAGACGCTCCCTCCTGCAGCCCCCAGCAGCCTCCCGGCTGCCGAAGTTTAAACCCGCAGGCCCAAGGTCGCACCCCACCCCAATCCCGTCCACCACCCAATGAGGGCTGTGGGTGGGCCCCTGACCCACCCAGTCCCGGAGACTCCCCCCCTCGGTGTACTCACCCCGAAAGGAAGCAGTCCCTGAATCCAGGTAGGCCTGGGCCCAGCACATCATGAGCACATGGTGGCTGGGATCAGGATCTGAGAAAGACGTTCCCTCCTGCAGCCCCCGCTTCATTTCTTGCATATGTGGGTGGGTGCAGTCAATTCTGGAAATTATCAGTCATTTCATCTGGAAATACTTTGCTGGTTTTTTTTTTTTTTTGCCTCTTCGTGGAATAGGAGATAATAAATCATCCCATTTTAAGCTCTATATCTTTCAACCTATTTAATTTTATTTTTAAAAGATTTATTTATTTATTTAAAAATCAGAGAGAGAGAGAGAGAGAGAGAGCTTTTCCATTCATCAATTCATTCCTCAGATAGCTGCAGTGACCAGGGCTGGGCCTGGCTGAAACCAGGATTGAGGAGCTTCCTCCAGGACTCGCATGTATGTGGCAGGAGCCCAAACACTAGTGTCGTGTTCTGCTGCTTTTCCCAGGCTATTAGCAGGGAACGAGATTGGAAGTGGGGCACCCAGAACTTGAAGCAATGCCTATACGGGATGCTGGCATTGCAGGTCACCAGGCCGGCAGTTCCAACTGTTTTTACGTATCTTCCCACTCGTCTGTCTTTTCACATTGCACTCTGCATAATTTATTCTGAGTTACCTTCTAATAAAGTCTGGTTTAAACATGCTTACATTTGTTTTGATGAAAGTTACTTTATGTCTCAGAAGCTCTATTTGGTTCATTTTCGTAGCTTCTAAGTTACTCTGCAATATCCTCTTCCTCACTTGTATCTTATAAACTTTCTCTTTTTTTAAAAAAATTAACCATGATTATTTTAGAATTCTTCCATAATTTCAGTTCCCAAATATTCTAGGGTCTTGTTCTGTGGTGTTGCTGGTTTTGTTGATGACAGGCACATTACTTCTTCATGCTCTGACACACTTATGCTGCTGTGCTGCTCAGTGTGCTAGGAAAGGCATGGACAGTGTTGTCCATGTGAAGGACCACAAAGGTTTTGAGGCCAAGTAAAGTCCTTCTGTTTCTTCACCAGCTCCTCCTTTTCCTTCTCCTAACATACCTTTAAACATAATAAAACTGCTCCTTGGCTTGTGGATGCTGCCAAGAATAGACCGAGGACTGGCTTTGGCTGTGGGTCATCATGTGCTCACTTCTGGCCTAGGGTCTTTCTCCAAATGAGTTTCAGGTGTCTAGGGGCATTACAATGCTTTAGCAGAGGCTTATTTAGAACTGGGGCATCCACTAAGGAGTGTAGTATACACTTATCTCATTTTATGTTCCCTTATCTTGAGGGAGCAGTCTTCTAGAGATCTGTCATGTATGTGGAGGGTCTGCTATTAGGCACCCACCAGGGTGTTCTGATTTCTGAGTTCACCCCTTCAAAGTGGTCAAGACTGCAGTTCACTGCGTCAGGATTTGAAGTAAATCTTTACTTTCTTAGGTTCCTTCATTGCCTTTAGTTTTATGATGATGATTTCTTTTCTTGGCTCTTTGAAGAAGTTGTTAGAAATAGTTTACTTGGGGGGCTGGCACCGTGCCTTAAAAGCTAGGCCTCTGCCAGGCTGGCATCTCATATGGTCACCAGTTCATGTCTTGCCTGCTCCACCCTAGATGGAGCTCCCTGCTTACTGGGTGGGAAAGTGGCTGAGAATAGCTCAAGTGCTTGGACGCCTGTACTCATATGGGGGAACCTAGAAGAAGCTCCTGGCTCCTGGCTTTGGATTGGTACAACCCCAGCCATTGTGGCCATTTAGGGAGTGAACCAGTGGATGGAGTATCTCTTTTTTATTTCTGTCTCTCCTTTCTGTAATTCTGCCTTTCAAATAAAAGAAAAAAAATTTAAAGAAACACTTCACTCATTACCATTGGTCATTTATAGCAAGAAGGATTCTCCAAATAACCCAGTCTTGCCTAGTATAATAACTTACATATTTTGGATGGAAGAATTCTATTTTCTTTTAAAATTGTATCAAATAGCTTGCATGGGAAAATAGCCTTCTAAGAGACTGTTACATTTGTTTTGTTCAGTTATAATAGTGGTAAATAGAATATCATATTATTAGGAGAGCAGAGTACAACAAATGAAAGCCCGTTTGAAAAAAATCAATGTAAACTTTTGACCTTAGAAAGAAATATCTTTTCAGGCTCCATCACTAACCTGGCCTAACAGTAGCAGGTGCAGGCACTGGAGGAGTGAATTGGTGGATAAAAGATTTCTGTCTTTGTCCATCTGTCTTCAGTGCCTCTGAAACATAGATTGGATTATAAAACAAAGGCACTTAGAATTATAATATGTGTAGGAAAGCAAATACAAGAATATGTGAATATGCCAAGGCGGGGGGAAAAAGAATGGGGCCAAATAACAAGAAGGACCATCTGAAGTCACTCGCCCACTGACATGACCAGAAAGGTAAAGGTTCAGTCGTGGCTGGCATTGGTGATCCTCTGTAGTAAGAGTTCTGAGACAGTGAATCAGCCCAATTTCTCAAAGAGCAGAAGTAATTACACAGTATGGACAACCTGGCTGGTCTGGCCACCTCTAAGGAGATGCTGCCATGGTCCTCTCCACATTTCGCAGTGATCCCCAGAGCAGGTCAACAAATCACAGTGGCACTCATTCATCAGGTCATTCTAAGCTTGTGAAATGTGAAGAACCGTCACATCTGGACACTATCCCAAAGTCTGCATTCTTAGTGAAATAAGTCCTCTTGATTTTAAGGGGTGAAATGTTATGTCAGGAGCTCAGGCCAGTGAGTTGGAACTCTGACCAAGGTCTTAAGCCTCAGCAGCAGGCTAGCAGGTTGACGGCCGCTCTCCTGCAAATTCAGCTTGCCTGTGACAGCCTTCGATTCTATTTCAGTGTCCGATGAGATGTATACCCCAAAGAAGGTATGGATCAGCTCTGCCCAAGAGGACCATCTGCAGTGGTGGAGATATTCTATATCCGTTACAGCCATATGGGAGCCATCAGCTACATGTAGCTATTGAGCTCTTGAAATGCAGCTAGTGGAGACTGAAATTTAAATGAAATCTAATTAATTTAAATTTAGATAGCCATATGTGACTGTTGTCTACTGTGTTGGACAGAACAGGTATGTATTTTATCTGGCCAAATTATTGCAGTTCTAGGAGGCAACCCTAAAATCAGGAAAGAGAAGAGTAATAAAACGTAAAAGGGTAAAAATAGGGATAGTTAGGAAGTATGAGAGTTTTCAAAAAAAAGCTAATGAAAAATATGATTTCTTTTTTCTTTAAGAGAGTGAAAGTTTTCATCTCTTGGTTTGCTCCCCAAATGTCTGCAACACCTGAACCTGAACAAGGTTAGCGCTCGGGACCAGGAGCCGGAATCAATCATTCCACGTGGTGTCAGGAACCCCACTCCCCGCGCTGTCATTTGTTGCCTCCCAGAGGCTGCATTGACAGGAGACTAAGTCAGAAGCAGAGCTTGGGTTGCACATTATCTTTTCATTCTGTTTCCATGAACTTTTTGGAAGTATTCCCACAGACTGAAATGTATTATGAAAATGACTTTGATATGATAGCAATAATCGCATCTTTGATGCTGGGATGTGTTGCAGGTGTTTAAGGTAAACTCTAAGGTCCTGGGAACTCCCCTTTGCTCCATCTGGCTATTGGCTGGTCTCATCAGTGGAGTTTTCAGCACCAACACTGTGTTAACAGCTCCCAAGCCTTCTCTCTCACTGGACCGCCCACCAAGGGGTCTCCACTTGGTTCTCCACCAGACATCCTCGATGAGAAATGTCCCAGTGAACTCTTGAGCTGTCCTCAAACCTGCTCCTTCTTGTCTCAGGTAATGTCTGTACCTTCCTTGCCACACACCATTGGCATCATCTTCGTTCCCTCTCCTTGCTCGCCCTCCACGTCTAATGCTTTCGCAAGGCTATAGCCCGCACCTGCAAAACCTTCCTGGAGTCTGGTCACATCTCACCCCTCGTTCTTGGTGCCCGCTCCTATCCCATCTCTGCTCTCTCTAGAGGCTGTCCCTGCAGGGGCTGCTTACCTGAGCTCCCCTTTCCAGCTTGTCCCTTGGCACAGAATCGAGGGCGAACCTGTCGAAAGTCCCGCTCACTCTGCTTCACTCCACAATTCAGATCCCACCCTGATCCTGTCTCACAATGAGTCCAGGGCATTACGCTTCTGCTGCCCATGCGTCCAGCACTCTCCATCCTCACTTTCTCCTCCTTGCAATGCCATGACCTCCCTGCTGTCCTTTGAACATGCCATCCTCAGGCTGGACTCTGTCTCATCACTCCACCCATCGTCCTTGCCATCTCCCTGGTTAGCTTCGCTGCTGCTTCACCAATGTACCAGATTGACTCTCAGCCCCGGGCCTGCGTAGTTCCTACACGATTTGCTTCTTCAGAGTCTCAGGCTTTGGTCTGAGGGAGGCTTTCTCTGACCTCTGTATTTAAAATTAAAATTCTCTGGACATTTGTCTCCTGTTGCTGCATTATTCACTGTCGGGTTTTCCTCAACTCTTATCCCTCTTACAAGGCAAGCTCCGTGCTGATCAAGATTTCTAAAATCTAAGTTTTAAAAGTAATCGTCTTTGAGAGTGAGTGGTTGGCCTAGCAGTTAAGAGGCCTGCATCCCACATAAGGGTTCCTGGGCTTGATTCCAGACTCTGACCTCCGACTCATGCCTTCTGTTGATGTAGATTCTGAGTGACAATGGTCATGGCCTGAGTCATTAGGTTCCTTTACCAACATGGGGAACCTGAATTGTGTTTCCAGCTCCCAGCTTTAGCCTGGCCCAGCCTTAGCCCTGGCAGGTGCCTAGGACATGAACCAGCCATTGGGAACAATCAGTCTTTCTCTCTGTCTCTCCTGCTGAAACAAATATGTAAAATAAAAAATACATATGGTGAACTCTCACATGTGGTCATCTCTAGTACATGGTAGAGATTCCAGACAGGATCCCTGAAAAATGGATGAATGAATGAAGTTGACTGGGCTTGATTAGTTTTTGTGAAATGGAAGGATCCTTTGGAATACTTTCTTTAAAAACAATAAGTTTGCTAAAATACCAAGTTTTTAGAAAGCTGTGCTTAGTATCTCCTATAATTAATGTTCCTTTTGGACAGCTTTTGTATGTGGAAAGGATCACATGTTTTTTCTGTGATAAAAAGGCTGAGCAGCAACATTCTTTTAATTTTAAGTGGATGAGATAATAACTGCCAAGTTGTTCGCCAGGAGGAACCAGACATTGCGATTCCACTCAGATTCCTGAAGGTGGGCAGGCGATGGTAGACCGCTCTGAAGCTGCAACCCATGGTGGTAAGTTAAGACTCTTTCCCAGCAGGTGTGCAGGATGGCTAAACCCCAGCACAGCAGACAAGATCAATGTTTGCCCTTGTTGTGTGTGTGTGTGTATGTGTGTATTTTGTTGGTCCTCATGCCACGCTGGGTAAGGGACGCGTGGTTCTCTGACACGCATGGGCAAGCTGAGGTTCAAGGATGGTCCTACTAATTGGAAGCATCCGAATTCAAACACACACCCCCAGCTATTCTCATGAGGGTTCTGCTTGCCTACAGTCTCTTCAGACAAGGACGTTGAGATGCAGAAAGGAAGAGAGACTCAAGTGGGTGGAGAAAAGAGTGAGTCCTGTCTTCTGCTTTGGCTGCCTGTGTGGGGCCTCTGTTATGGTCAGGGCTGTGCTTTTACCCGACTTCCAAACTGGCTTTGATTTTTTACTGCTATTTATATCTTCAAGTATAATTCATCATCACTGGAGTATTATAGAAATGTATTTCCTAAAGTGTAAAAATTTTCTGTAACTTCCCCTCTAAAAAAGTTATTATCATTAGCTTGAAGTAATCTTGCGAAAAAAAAAATTTTTTTTTTGGCGCACACACACAAACACCTAACTTAGCCTTGTAACCTGCCACTTGCCCTTCACAGTCTCTTCACAGGTCAATAAATGGTACAACATCATTTTAACCATTGCATAATATTCCTTCTACAGATGAACCAGGCACTGTGCTTTATTTAATAATAAACCAGTAGGGCCCGGCGGCGTGGCCTAGCGGCTAAAGTCCTCGCCTTGAACACCCCAGGATCCCATATGGGCGCCAGTTCTAATCCCAGCAGCTCTACTTCCCATCCAGCTCCCTGCTTGTGGCCTGGGAAAGCAGTCGAGGTCGGCCCAATGCATTGGGACCTTGCACCCGTGTGGGAGACCCGGAAGAGGTTCCTGGTTCCCGGCTTTGGATCAGCGCAGCACCAGCCATTGTGGTCACTTGGGGAGTGAACCATCAGACGGAAAATCTTCCGCTCTGTCTCTCCTCCTCTCCTCCTCTCTGTATATCTGACTTTGTAATGAAAATAAATAAATCTTTAAAAAAAATAATAAACCAGTAGATGGATGATGGCTCTCCATCTCTCCTCTCTCTTTCTTTCTCTCCAAGTATCTGAAACACTTAGAGTTGGGCCAAAGCCAGAAGCCCAAACCAGAAGCCAAGTATGAAACTGGTATGGTCTCTCACATGGGTGTCAAGGCCTTCCGGTACTTGGACCATCTCTCCCTACCTCCCAGGCACATAATCAGGAAGCCGGATTGGAAACAAAGGAGCTGGGACTTTCTGATATGAGCTGCTGACATTGCAAGCAGTGGCTACCATGCTATGACACAATATGAACTTTCCCCTCCCCAATTAATTAATTCATTAATTATATTTTTCAAAGTATTTATTGATACATTGGCCTCTCAGAGTCACAAAAAAAGCATTCTAACAACTAACATATATAATTCTAACAATATAATGATTCCTTCTCTTCTTCCTTCTACCTTCATTTCTTCCTTTCCTTCTTTTCTTCTTTGTTTAAAAATTTTTTGGATATAACATATTATCTAATTCACACTATAGTTGAAGGTTTGCTGCTTTATTAAATAAAGGGTTCAATAAGTAATAATGTTGAAAGGCCATATGTATGCTTAGCAGGAATACAGGCAATGATAAATAACAGAGAAACTATATTTGTTTTATTCATATACAGTAAATTCTAAAATAATCCTAAATCATTAAAGTGATAATAGTGTATAATTTTTAACTACTGGTTTGACAAAGATACAAAGCAGTTTATGTTTGCTTTTTTATTGTGTATTTTTAAAATATATATTTACTTATTTGAAAGGAAGAGTTACAGAGATGAAGGGAGAGACAGAGAGGGTTATATTCCAAATTGGCACAACAGCCAGGGCTGAACAGGATAGAAGCCAGGAATTTCTTCTTGGCCTCCCAAGTTTGTGAAAGGGCCCAAGAACTTGTGCCATTTTGCACTATTTTTTCTCAGGTACATTAACAGGGCTCTGGATCAGAAGTGGAACAGCTTGAGGAACAGCTTGGGGAATTGCAGATCGTGGCATAATGGGTCAAGCCACTGCCTGTAATGTTGGATGCCTACATATTTAGCAGGTTGAGTGGTTTTAGTCCCAGCTATTGCACTTACAATTCAGCTCCTTGCCAGTGCATCCAGGAAAGCAGCAGAAGATGGCCCAAGTCCCTGGGTGCCTGCACCCATGTGGGAGACTTAGATGAAACTCTTGGCCTTGGCTTGTTGCAGCTCTGCTGTTGTGATCATTTGGAGAGTGAACCAGCAACTGAAGGTTTTTCTCCATCTCCCCGTTTATCTCTCTGCAACTTTGCCTTTCAAGTAAACAACATAAGTCTTTTTAAAAAGTGGAGTTATCAAGGTCAAGAATAGGTACCTATGTTGGATGCTGGTGTCCTTGGTAGCAGCTTAATCTGCCAACATCAGACCTTAAAACAAAGTTTGGTACAACTGTATTTAAAGCAATACTGATAACTGCAGACATTTATTTGTTTCAGAACTCCACTAAAAATATCTGCTGGAGTGGATGTGGGGAGAAAGGTACCCTTTGTCACTGTTGGTGGGAGTGTAGACTGGTGCAATCACTATGGAAGTTAGTATGGAGAGTGCTAAAAGAACTGAAAATTGACCTGACGTATGATGCAGCTATCCCACTTCTGGGAATATGTCCAAAGGAAGTGAAATCTGCATGAGAAAGGGATCTGTAATCCTATATTTACACCAACACAATCTACAATAGCAGAGACATGGAACCAGCACAGATGCCCATCAAAAGAGGAGTGGATAAAAAAAAAAAACTGTGGTACGTCTACTTCACGGAATACTCCTCAGTCATTAAAAAAAATGACATTCTACCGTTTGCAACCAGAATGGTCCCAACTAGAGACCATTATGCTTAGTGAAATAAGTCAATTCCAAAAGGACAAATATCATACGTTCTCTTTGATATAAGGCAACCCACATGCAAACTCAAGATCAATAACCCTTTCAATACTGGTTTTTGCTGTATCTCATGGGTTTTAATATTTTTGTTTTTATTTTCATTCCTTTAAAGAAGGTTTTTCTTATTAATTTCCTCACTGATGTATAGGTCACACAGTAACATCGTTTGCTTCAAGGAAGTTTTGTTTTTATTTTCATTTCTTCAGCGACATATTATTCAGTAACATGTTATTTAATTTCATATTGTTGTAAATTTTCTATTTTTTCTTCCTGCTGATTTTGTTTTATTGCTTTTTCATTTAAGGGTGGTTATAGTAACCATGTAATAGAGACTATCACACCAGATATGAAGATACAATGTAGCATGCATCTCTATTTCCAGATCAAGATGGACTCCCAATGAAACTGTTAAGGATATCTTTACTATAGGATGCTGGACTCTGCCATTGTCCATACCTGCAATGTCAGGATACAGTTAAATAGCAGAATGATGGATCTATGACTGTTTATGAAGGACTATACATTGTAATAATGTGTGATAAATCAGTGTGGGAGGTGGGTACTTGGGGAGGGAAATCCCAGAATCTATGGAACGAAATCATAAAATACTAAAATAAACACATTTTTTAAAAAATGAAAAAAAGGAAAAATCATAATCAACATGGCCTGTTACGTTGTTTCTCTGGGGTAGCTTCTGTAAGTTGCACTCTAAAGTATGGTGCTAATCTTTCTTTTCTTTTTTTTTTTAAAGACTTAAACATAAAGTATTCATGTTTATTGGGAAAGATTTACAGAGAGAAGGACAGACAGAGAGAAATATATTCCATCTGCTTGTCGACTCTGTAAGTGACCACAATGATGAAAGCAGAGCTGATCTGAAGTCAGAAGCTTCTTCTGGGTCTTCTACATGGGTGCAGGGTCCCAAGGCTTTGGGCCATCCTCTGCTGCTTTCCTAGGCCACAAGCAGGGAGCGGATGGGAAATGGAGCAGCTAGGACATGAACCAGCATCCATATGGAATCCTGGCTTTTGAAGGGGGAAGATCAGCCAATTGAGCCACTGTGCCAAACCCTCGTTTTTATTTTTAAAGATTTATTTTTATTTGAAAGGCAGATTTACAGAGAGGAGGAGAGACACAGAGAGATGTATCTTGGAACAATTGGGACTTGAATTGACACCCATATAAGATACTGGTGCCACAGGTAGAAGATTAGCTCTCTCTGTAATTCAACCTTTCAAATAAATATATAAATAAATCTGGAGAGAGAGAGAGAGAGAGAGAGAGAGAGAGAGAGGATTCTGAATTGTTGTCCAAGGTGCAGCTCCAATGGTGCCAGCACAACCCTGGAGTCTAGGGGGAGTCATTTGCCGACTCATCACGAATCAGCGAAGGACCCTCCCTCTGCAGAGTGGCACTGTGTTCCCAGACTCTCAGCTGGGATGACTTTGTGGGTAACCCTGCAGATGGCCTACAGCACTGGCTTTGATTCAGGGACCCCAGTGCACTCCTCTTTGATGAACACGCTCACCCAAATCCCCTCAGGCCTGGGAGGCCCCTGTAGTGCCTGAGAGGCGAGAGGCCAACATCTCCTCTGTCCCTTCTACACAAAAGCTGAAATCTTCTTCCTGTGGGACTCCACAAGATGTTTTGATCCTCTCAAGAACATCCTACTCTCCCAAATCCAAAGCATCGCATCTGATGTGGGTGTCAACCCAAGTTTCCTTCCAATGGTTAAAACATAAAATATTAAAACTTCTATCTTTATGTTCCTGAGACTAAGATACAAATTATCTTGGAGGCAAACAGGATGCTTCCCAACAGTTTTGAAGCCTTTACAGGTATATAAAGAAGGAAGAGAAGAAGACAAAGTTGATGATATTTAGCCATTAACTTGTGGTTGGTGACACTTCCTTCTTTTCATGGGACATTTTCATTTGCCTCACCTTTGGATGTGTTCATGTCTCTTCTGCACAAGATGTTCCAAAGCTTTTCTCAAATCTCACTCAAGCCAGCTGTCCCTGCCCCTCCTCTGGCTCCCTGCCCTCTTGGCACCTTTTCCTCCCCTTCCTTGATGCTGGTCACAGCTGCATTTCCCCCTGCTTCTGTGATTAAACATTTATTTATTCCCAGCATCTTGCACAGCACCTGGCTAATAGTATGCTGCAGGAACAAGAAGGAAGCACATGGTTTGCGCTGCACCCAACACTCATACGGAAGTCACTCAAACTTACTTGGGAGGGCCAACTTTGCCTGTCTTTATCCATATCCGTGTCCATCTATCTGTGAAGTCATGAGAGCTTCGAGTCAGCCACAGTGGTACCATCTGCATGTACAGGTCATCAGGAACCCTTCTGTTCCCCATTCCCATGTGTGGCTACTGGTTTACTGGCTGAGCCATGGCACAGCTGAGCTCTGAGTTTTCCCTTCACTTCTGGCCATTCATGTCCTCACTCGTGATGTGATGTTATATAATCTTAATGTAACCATGGTCAGCTTATTTTTCCCCCAACTCTCTCCTTCTAATGGGCACCTATTCTTACTCTGTGTGGGCATGTGGCATAAATCAACAGGCACTGGAGCATGTGTTATTTCAATGACTGCCATAATAGAACTAAGCAATTTGTTGCAAGCTGTTTCACCAAAATGTAAGAATTTAGGCAGCATAAAGCAGAAGGCAGTCTGCAGAATTTCCTTTCTTAAGGAACTAAGGGATCATTGGAGAAAATGCATTTGTCTAGTGGCAGCAACATGCCAAGGTGTCAGTGACGGGGCAGTGACAGCGATGCAGGTTAGGGGCTTTCTATCCCATGATTGATCCCCTCTGTAGGCAAGGGCTGGACAGCTCTGCAGGGTCACCCAGCTTCTTTGGTCCTGTATCCTCAGGTGGAACATAACAGGGTGGGAGTGAAGGACTTTGTCACAGGATTTACTGACAAAAAGCCTTGGGGGAGGTTGACCACACAGCCTGCAGGCAGAGCAGATGGATTTAAGCAGTTACACCTCGTGTTAGTGAATCTGTTTGCTCATTTCCATGTTTACCCACTGCCCTCTGACCTGCGGGGGGAAGAGCATTTGGCTCTGCCAGAGCCAGGGTGCATCTTGGGTGCCTGTGTTTCCTTTTCACATTTGCTCTATTTTAGTGAAGTCAAAGGTTAAAGTGCAGTTACAGAGGCCAGTGCTTTGGGGTGTGGAGGTTAAAGGAGAGAGAGCCATAACCAACGCTGATTACAGAAAGTGCTGGAAGAGTTGTGGTCATTCTGCCAAGACCCTGATTGCTTGCTACCTTTTCTTCTATATCTTCGGGGGACAGGAAGGGAAAGGGACCACTCCTTGCTGCCAAACTGCACCACACCTGAGGGTGCCATTCGAATGGCTCTGCTAGTTCTGAGACACTGTTGGTTTAGTTACTCCAGGGTTGAGAAAATCTTGCTAAGGTCTATTGATTGACAAAGTCCACCTTAGTGCATCCACACACCCAGACACTTGTTGCAAAGCTTGCCTGGGAGGAGCTGTCCAACTAGTTCTGCTTTCCATCCTTCAATGTGACACTTGACATTCTCTGTGGTCATGTCCCTCATGTGCATCTAGTCGTACTGTCCGGCACACAGGCATCAGCAACTGAGGAGACCCTGTCCCAACACATGCAACTCCAAGGTTGGATCACATATCCTGTGATTTTCCCTGTAACTGGAATTTGAGCCCATCAGTCTGGCTGGGGAGTCCTCCAAGAAACCTTGCCTGGAGTGACCTCAGACCTGATTCTTTTGAGTGCCAGCTAGTGTTGGGTCTGGTTTAGTCTGTCACCCACATCAGCCTACACATATACTGTTGAATGCAGTTGGCTGTTCAGTTCTGCTACAGCCCCATTTCCCACAAAACCAATGGGTATTGCAGCCTAACCCATTCCAGCTCACCATAAACTCAGCCTTCACGCACACAAGCAAGAACTGAAGCTTAGTCATAGAGACCCCCAATAAACCCTACCAGGACTGTCCCTGCCCCAATCCTGTGTGTGCTGGCAAGTACAGCAGTCTCGTCTGTCCTGTCCTGCATCCTATCTATCTCTTTTACATACCCATGGATGCTGTGGCTTAGCTCACCTTGACCTATGCCCAAACCCAGCCCATAGGTATGTGGACTGGTGTTATTACCTTGTCCAGCCAGGCTGTCCCCAGTCCTCACTCTCAAGCTCAGCAGTGGAAGCTGCAGCGTAACAGAGGAGTGCCCACAGATCCCCTAGTAGACCCATTCTCAGCCCTGGATCTTGTGCTTGTCAAGGGCTACTGTAGTCTAGCTTAACATGACTTGTACTCAGTCCCTGGCACTTGCCAGTGGGTGCTGAAGCAAAGCCTGGCTGGTCTGTTAATGCATTAATCTGATATCCTACACTCTTGCTGAATGTGTCGGATTGCTCTAAAACTTTTTAGAGGTTTCCTGAGAATTTATTGTATAGAAGATTATATTATCTGTGAAGAAGGATGGTTTTATCTTTTCCAACTTGAATATTCTTTGCCACTTTTGTAGAGTATTTCTAAGGCTAGAACCTTGATTTTTGGATTGAAAGTTTTAACCTTTTTCCATTAGGCTAGTTGTAGTTTTTCTTTTTGGATATGCTCTGTATCAGTTTGAGGGAGGTCCCTTCTATCCATGTTTCCTGCGTATTTTGTAATGAAAAACTGTTGTGTTTTGTTAGTGTGGTTTCTGCATCCATTGAGATGATCATGTGGTTTCTCTACTTTGTTCTGTTAAAATGGTGCGAGACACTGATTTTTATGTCAGATCAGCTATCATTTCTGGGATAAATCCAAGTTGGTCTGGTTGCATGATCTCTTTAATATGCAGATTTAGTCTCTTAGCATTTTGTTGAGGAATTTTGCGTCTGTATTCAGAAGGGATATTTGTCTTTTTTTTTTTCTGATTTGTGTGTTTTATTTTTTTTTCTTCATTAATTACATTGTATTATGTGACACAGTTACATAGATACTTGGGTTCTCCCCACCCCTCCCCAAACCCTCCCACCATGGTGGATTCCTCCACCTGGTTGCATGAACACAGCTCAAGTTCAGTTGAGATTCACCCATTGCAAGCGTATACCAAACATAGAGTCCAGCATCTTATTGTCCAGTCAAGTTCAACGGCTTCTTAGGTATACCCTCTCTGGTCTGATGACAGAGCCAGCAGAGTATCATCCCAGTCAATTGAAAGCTCCAACATACCATCAGCAAAAATTTACATCATTATGGAATTAATTGACATAGTAATGAGTAACCAATATGTTAAAGATAAATGCGAGTTCCCAGCCACCTTCTGTGACCACCTCACCTATACTTCAATTTTAGTTTATACACAACATATAACAATCAAAACATAACATGTTATACATAACATCATATCATCTTAAATCAAGGCAAACATGTGGTATTTAACCTTTTGGGATTGGCTCATTTCCCTTAGCATTATGGTTTCCAGTTTGGCCCATTTGGCCACAAAGAACTGCATTTTGTTTTTTTAATAGCTGAGTAGTATTCCATGGAGTAGATGAACCATAGCTTTCTTATCCAATCCTCTGTTGATGGGCATTTTGGTTGCTTCCATGTTTTTGCAATTACTGATTGTGCTGCTATGAGCATAGGAGTGCATGTTGGTTTCTCATAAAACAATTGTTCTGGATATATTCCTAGGAGTGCTATTGCTGGATCATACGGTATGTTGAATTTGAGTTGTTTGAATATTCTCCATACTGATTTCCATAGAGGCTGTACCAGCCTGCAGCCCTACCAGCAGTGGAGTAGGGATCCCTTTTCCCCGCAACCTCGCCAACAAGTGTTGTTGGTGCTTTTATTCATGTGGGCCAGTCTTACTGGCGTCAGGTGGTACCTCATTGATGTTTTAATTTGGATTTCCCTTATTGCCAGGGAACTTGAGCATTTTTTCATATGTTTATTTGCCATTTGGGTTTGTTCCTTTGTGAAGTGTTTGCCCATTTCCCGTGCCCATTTCTTGAGTGGCTTGTTTGTTTTGACATTTTGGTTGTTTTGTAGCTCTTTGTATATTCTGGAGATCAGTGCAATTGTTATACAAAAATATGCGCAATGTATATAATTTGATGAGCTGTGAAAACATGAATATAGGTTCAAGCTATTAAACGTATCCACTACCTCTATCATTTTTTCTATTGTGGTTATTTTTCTTTCTTCTTGTGATAAGAAGATTTTATTTAAGGATGGGCATTGTGATATCATGGGTTAAGCTACTACTTGGAAAGTCATATCCCATATTGGAGTTCTGGGTTGCCTTCCGCAACTCTGCTTTGGATTCTCCTTCCTTCTAGTGTGCCTGGCAAGCCAGCAGATGAGGACCCAGGTGTTTGGGGTTCTGCCACCCACTTAGGGGGGCAGGATGAAAAGGAAGGGAAAATGAAATTACTCCTTGTTGGAGAAGAGGTCAGCGTTTCTGCCTGAAACGAGGACTCTGGGCAACGTGTACATTTTGCTAATTCAGTTTTCCCCTGGCTGATAGTACTGTGGGCAGTTCAGAATTTACTGCAAGCATCAGCTCATGATTTCGCAAGTAGGAAACTTGTTGGTCAAAAGGCCACAGACTCAGATTTTTGGTTTATATTTAGGTGAAATATGCAGTTGAGTGTTCCAAGTCGTGAGGTGTCACTGGACAATGTATTTCCCAGAGTGGTGAATTCCCAAATGACACAAAGTTTCATTTGTTTTTTATTTTTAGTTTAGAAATTCAGCAAGTATAGCAAACACGTTCTACTGGAACTTCACATCCCTGACATGGAGAAGGTCCAGGAATCTTTTTTGTGTGCTTTGCACACTTGGAAAAAACTGAGGCGAATGAGGTTGCACGATCATGTGGGGGGAATGGCACGATGAAGCTGAGACATCAGGGAGGGTCCTGTTGCCCACCTCCTCTTCTGTCTCTGGCTTACTGCTCTGCGGACACAGCACAAGGCCAAGTATGAAACCAGCTCCTTGGCCAGATCAGTCAAGACATCTGGGGACCCCTGCCCTCATGTTTCATGGATTGGCAAAGTCCTTGGGACTCTGTTGGTGTTGAGGACCAGAAATCTAGTCACTTCAGAGAGGACTGCATTGACAGGGGGCCAGGGCTGCCCTGTGCCCCCCTCCCATCTGTGGAGGTACAGGATGGTTCTGACTTGGCTGATGGCAGCCAGTGGGGGATCTGCTGGAAGCAGTCCACAGAGGAGAGCAAAGGGGACATTAGGAGCTGGACCCATGGAGAGCATTTCTCCCAAATGCCAGAAGAGCACTGACACCCTCAGTCAGGACTGCTAGGAAACCTTGGTCTTCCCTTTGACAGCACAGCAGGAGACTTGGGGTTTGCAGACCAGCAACCTTGTTCTGAAAAGTGAAGGGCTGAACAAACAGGAACATCAACAACTTCACTTAGGTCTGTTAGGAAAGCAAGAGCCCAGGACAAGCATGACCCCGTCCCGCACCCCGCTCCCACACCTCCTCTGGCCACCAGCTTGAAAAGGCAGGCAGGAGGACACAGAGCTTCAGAACTTCAACATGGTGGAGAATTGTGAGCCAGGATCTCCGCAGGAAAACTTTAACTGCAACAGTGCAGCTTGAGGTTGGATAAGGTCCGGGTCTCACAGGGAGGGCCCAGGCTCCTTCCGACTTCTGCATCAAGGAGGCTCACAGAGTTCTTACACTGAGAGAAAAAGTGCCTCCTGCCTCTGGCAGGGTGAGGGCCAAAGTCGCTGTTGGGAAACACACCAGGAGAGGGGATGCCAACTCCAGACCTTCGCAGTGAAGCCTGAGAAACACTGGATCTTACTAGTCTAGAGAACAAACAAAAGAGGTACATCCGCTTTCTCCTGAGAAATCATCCAAGTAAGTCCAGCGGCAAGAAGTATTTACAGTGTTTGAGGGAAAAACAAAAAGCCCAAAACCTAGCAACCTAGAATTTTTTAAACTTGCTGAAATTATCCATCAAATTCCAAGAAAACAGATATTTTTAGATGAACAAAAATTGGGGAGTACATAAAGAAAAGAGCATCAAAGAATAAGTAAAGATGAAAACGTTTTTCTTATAGATTTATCTATAAGATAATTATTTGTTTAAACTAATAATAGCAGCATCCTATTTAGTGTTATATATGAATTATATTAATGTACTTATAAAATATAAATATGGCTTACACACATATATACTTATATATAAGTAAAATGAATAGCAGAAATGGTGCTAGGTATGGAAGGGACAAATTAGGATTGTTTTGTCACTATCAAGTACTCATGTAATCTGTGAAAAAGAATATGGTGTTATTTGAAAGGAGGTTTAAATTAATTATAAATATATTGTGAACTCTAGATCACCCACTAAAAAAGATAAACAAAAGTATAATTGGTATGCTAAGGAGAGAAAAATCAAACCATAAAATGTTCAATTGAAACTAGGAAATGCAGAAGTATGGAACACAAAAATTGGAATGATGGACAAAAGCAAGAAATAGAAAACTATAGCAAATATGGCAGGTATTATTTCAAGTACATTATTAACCACTTTTAATAAGTAAAATTGTAAGTGCACCAGTTAAAAGGTAGTGTCAGAGTGAAGCAAAAAGTAAAACCTAACAACATATTGTCTAAAAGAAACCCAGTTTATATATAAAGACACTTACAGCTTAAAAGTAGTAGAGAGGAGAGTAGAATACCACACCCACACTGATCAGAAGATAATAGGAGTAGCTATATTAAATTCAGACAGAGAGACTTCAGTAACGATACTGTCTCACACACACACATAAACACACAGACACACACATACCAGGGGTAAAGATAGATAGCACCATTGACAAGTTGGACATAATCGATCTCTATTGGCCATTTCATCCAATGACAATAGATGACCCATCCCCCCCAAGTTCACACTGGAAAGTCACAGATATATCCCATTCTAGACAGTAAACAGGCCTCACACACATACAAAGAATAGAAATCATATAATATCTGCCTTCAGCACATATGAAAGTAATGTAGAAATTGATAGCAGAATGATAACTGGAAAATCCCAAAGTTTTGGAGATTAAGCAAGATATGTTCTAAATAAACCAGGGGTCAAAGAATAAATCTCAAGAGAAACTCAAAATATTTTTGAAACAACTGAAAATGAAAATATAACTTAAAATGTTTTGGGTATAGTGAAAATAGTACTTGGAGAGAAATTTATAGTATAGAATGGATACATTAGACAAACAAAAATCTAAAATCAATACTAACTTTCTCTCTTAGTTAACTAGAAAAAGCAAGCAAATGAAATACAAAGGAAGCTGAAGAAAAGATACAGTAAAGATTAGAGCAAAAATCAATACAATTGAAAACAGGAAGTCTACAGAGAAACCCTACAAAACCAAAAGCTGATTCTTTGAAAAAAATCAATAAAATCGACAAAATTCCAACTGAAGAAAAAGAGGGGAGATGCAAATTATTAACAATGAAAGAGAATGGGGGGACACACCAATATTATGGATATTATGATAATACAGAAGTATTACGAGCAATTCTTTTCCCATAACTATGATAATCTAGATGAAATTGGCCAGGTCTTTGAAGAGTACAAAGTTTCAAAACTCATACAAGAAGAAGCAGACAATGTGCATGATACAAGCATGATGGCTATCAGCTAATTAGAATCAATGAACTTTTTTTTTTTGTTGTTAAAGGCATGCCTAATCCTCTTGACCTTCCAATCACGTCAGAGGTCACATTCTTTTTTTTTTTTTACATTGCATTATGTGACACAGTTTTATAGGTAGTGGGATTCCTCCCACCACTCCCCACAATGAACTTTCAAAGCAAGAAATCATTTGGTCCAGGTGTGTACTCTGGTGAGCTCTACTAAATGTTTGTGAAGGAAACTATGCTGATTCTCTACAATCTCACCAGAAAACGGAAGCCACTCAAATCTAGCAGTATAGAAAAGAATGGTTATCATGACTAAACAGGATTTATCCCAGATACACAGTAATTTGAAACATTTAAAAATCAATGTATGTATGTAATATATCAACAGCCCAAAGAAAAAAATCACTTGATAATATTAGCATTTGCAGCAAAAAATAATTTGACAAGCTCCAATACCTATTCATAATAAAACCATTCAGCAAATTAGAGAGTTCAGCTTCATCAGATTGATAAAGGCAAATGTATAAATCCTGCCATTAAGATCAGACTAAATGGTGGAAAACTTGAAGCTTTCTAAGATTACAAAGAAAGCAACAACGCCCATTTAGCAGTGCGTTTTAGTATTGTACTGGAAATCCTAGCTAGTGCAATAAGACAAGACAAGCACACTTAACAGAATTTAAGACTAATACATAGACGTTCTTACAACATACAGCAATAAACAAGTAACAGTAAAAATTGAAAAATGCAATATCACATTAACATCTCACAAAATGATATACATATGCATAAATCAAAGCATGTATAAAATTTATATGAGGAAAACTGCATAACTGATGAAAAATGCCAAATAAAAAAAATAAATGGAGGTATAGTTCATGTAAGAAGACTCAATATTGTCAAATGTGAATTCTGCTTGATCCATAGAGCAAGCACAATGGTTTTAAAAATGCTATCAATGGGCCCGGCACAGTGGCCTAGCGGCCAAAGTCCTCGCCTTGAACACCCCAGGATCCCATATGGGCGCCAGTTCTAATCCCGGCAGCTCCACTTCCCATCCAGCTCCCTGCTTGTGGCCTGGGAAAGCAGTCAAGGACGGCCCAATGCATTGGGACCCTGCACCCACATGGGAGACCTGGAAGAGGTTCCTGGTTCCCGGCTTCAGATTGGCGCGCACCGGCCCCTTGCGCTCAATTGGGGAGTGAATCATCGGACGGAAGATCTTCCTCTCTGTCTCTCCTCCTCTCTCTGTATATCTGACTTTGTAATAAAAATAAATAAAAATCTTCAAAAAAAATCCTATGAAGTTTTTTAGTGGATATCAGCAAACTGATTCTAAAGTTTGTGTGGTGCAACAGAGGACTTAGAATATTTAAAAAAAAAAGTTGGAGCCAGCATTGTGGTAAAGACCTAAAATAGTCAACTTAAAAGAAGAAACTTGGGGTCAGCACTGTGACATAGCAGGGAAAGTCATTACCAGAATTGCCACCATCCTACGTGGACATCAGTTAGAGTCCTGGCTGCTCCACTTGCATCTGTTTATGTGCCTGGGAAAGGAGCAGAAGATGATTCAAGCAGTTGGGCCATAGGATTCATGTGGGGGACCAGAAGAAGCTCCTGATACCTGGCTTTGGACCAGCCCAGCTCCGGCTGCTTTGGCTGCTAAGGAACAAGCATCAGATGAAAGAGCTTTCTCTTTGTGCCTCTCACCATCTCTCTGTAACTCTGCCGTTCAAATACATAAAGCTTAAGAAAAAAACCCCAAAAAGAATAAAGCTGAAAGATGGATACTACGTGATTTCAAGACTTAATTATAAATCATAAACAATAGTATTAATGAAAGAATAGATAAATACATTGATGGATCAGACTGGAGAGACTAGGAATACACACACAGACACACATATACATCAAGTGATGTTTCAATGCAAGACAAGGCCATATGACAACCAAGCAAAGATAATCTTTTTAATAAGTGGTCCTAGACAACTGAATGAAAGAGAAGAAGAATTCAAATATCTTACACACACCTTTCAAAAAAGAAACTAAAAAAATAAATCATAGACCTAAATGTAAAATGCTGCATTATGAAGCTCCTAGTAGGTAACATGGGAAAAGCCCTCAGTCTTTGGATAGAACAAAGGCACAGTCCATGAAAGATAAAACTGATAGACTGGACTTCATTAAAATAATAATAAAAAGACTTCTGTCCTGCTGAAGACAGCATGAAGAAGATGAGGAGACAACCTACAGATTAAAGAAAATATTTGTAGAAGATATTATGTGACAAAGATCTGTTCTTTAAATATCCTTAAAACTCAACGATAAGAAAATAATTGGATTAAAACATGAGCCAAAGACTTGGACCTCACCAAAGAAAATAAACAGGTTGCACAGAAGCATACAAAGTGAGACTCTACATCTCATGTCGTGAGGGGACAGAGGTTTAAAACAATAACGAAACACCACCATACACCTCTTAGGATGCTCAAGATCCAAAATACTGACATTATCAAGTGCTGGCATGGAGCAACAGGAGTTCTGTCTCCTTCATCCCTGGTAGGAATACAAAGTGGCCCAAACAACTTTGAAAATCCCTTGACAATTTGTTTAATTATTTATATTCAACCAAACATGATCTTGCATGAAGAAATTTCCAAGCCAACAAGGATAGAATGACTGGAAGAATAAGTCAAAAAATAGACCTAATCTTATGGAACAGCACATACAGACAACATTTAATTTAGGTAGATCCTTATAATGTACTCAGGAAATTTATTGGTACACACATCAAGTTTATATGTGGGGAACCCCAGCTACTCAGCCAGGAGAGTAAAGGAAAGTAGGATTAAGTTAAAAGTTCAAAGCGTCTTTGTAATTTGAGGGGAAATATAATCTCATCTACTTATTTTAAAATGTTAAGTAAAAGGGGCTTGACATTTTTGAAATGGGTTTTTTTGGTCAATCTAAATTCATTCAAAAAGTCTAATTTTTATTCATGTATTTTTTAAGGTTTTATTCATTTTACATGAAAGAGAGAGAGAGAGAGAGATGGTTCACTCCCCAAATGGCTGCAATTGTCAAAGATGGTCCTGTCCAAAGCTAGGATAACAGGACTTTCTTTCAGGTCCTCCATGTAGGTGCAGGGCCCCAATGCCTTGTGCCATTTTCTGCTGCTCTCCAAAATCATCAGCAGGTAGTTAAACTGAGTGTGGGGCAGCTGGGACTAGAACTGGTGCCCATATAGGTTTCTGGTGCCACAGGCAGAGGATTAGCTTTATATGCCACCACGCCAGCCCAATTTGTTTATTTTAAATGAGAACAGATTAAGACACCTCTTAGGACACCTGAATCTCATACTGGAGTGTCAGCTCGAATCCCAGATGTTCTGCTCCTTACTAATCATCTGGGAAAGCAGAAGATGGTCTAAGTACTTGGGCCCCTGCCACCTATGTGGTAGACCTGGATGGAGTTCCTGAATCCTGGCTTTGGCTTGTCCCAGTCTTGGCTTGGTGTGGCCATTTGGAGAGTGGAACAGTGGTTGGAAGATCTCCCTCTCTCTGCATTTTTACTTTCAAAGAAGGAAATATAATACATATTTTTAAAAATATATAAAATGCTATGATTTCTACTGTACTATTTTATTTACAACCAGATACAATGGACACAAAGTGGAGTCTGATATTGGTCTTCAATACTGGTGACTGAAGAAAATATTAACTATGTGTGTGTGAGAGAGAAAGAGAGACAGAGAGAAAGAGAGCTTCCGTCTGCAGATTCATTTCCAAATGTTTGCACGGCCTAATGCAGGAGCTGGGAGCTCTGTCTAGGTTTTGCATGTAGGTAACAGGGACCCAATTACATTCCTTCCCAGGGTGTGCATCAGTAGGAAGCTGGAGTCAGCAGCCAGGACCTGCTGGGAAACCCGGGCATCCTGATATACGACACATGCATCTAAGCCAAAGTCTTAGCCACTAGTGTCAATGCCTGCCTTTACTGGCTTCCTTTAGACAATGTAACTAAGGGGGTTTAGGGGGCACAGATCTGGCTTCTCCCATGGGGAGAAGTGAGTCTTCTTCATGCTTCACTGCCTATTCATAGGATTGCACTTAAATACTCGTCTAATTTTCTGTGAGAATAGAGGGTTGTCTTCTTCCCTTTTCTGTTGTTTCTTGTATTTACCCTCTAATTCCCCCCAGCTTTCTTCTACCTGCTGATAATTCATGTAAGTGATGTAATCATAGACCAGCACAATTATTGCATACTCATATAGTGTTTCTGCTCATTGGTTTTATTATATAATCATGTCTGTATGTTTTCTTTCCACACTTAGCAGTACCTCTTGGAAATCTCTCTAGTAAGATGACCGGAGATGAATTCTGTTTTTCGATTGCTGCATCATGTCACACATGATAGTCGCATGAGACATCTGTGATTCCACCACTTCCAAAGGACAGCCTCTTCCCTGCTCCTAGCTTCTCTGCCTCTCCAGTTCTGGGAAGAACATCCAAGTACATATGTCGCTACAGGTTTCACCACCACTTAATTGCTTCCAAAATACATCCCAATTAATCTATTTTGGTGGAAAAAACAAAATATGTTCTGGATTTTGTAAAGTTTTGTTCAATTAATCACTCAGGGAACAGATTGGGTCTTCATTATCTTTATTTATATTTAATTTCTCATATTTTGGCATTTCCCAATATGTTCCTCTTATACTTAAGGAAAGATTCATGTGAGCCTGATACACTACTTTTAATAACTCAGTATTCAAGCAGTCTATTTATAATTGTAATGAAGAAATAAATTGTTTGCCCTTGCCACCCCCCAATTCTGGATGCAGTTCTTATTTAGGGTGCACAAATGCAAGGATGTGACTATGGAGTAAGAGTTATTTCTTGTTACTGTCAAGTATTGCGTAACATAGTTGCTGTCTGCACTGCGCAGCATACGCCATGGTGCACCTCTGGGATTATAACGAGGCTAACAAATTCTCTTTGCTTAGTAGTGTCACAGATATCTCAGCACTGTGATCACTACTTATGAGTTTGCAGTGTTACTGCAGTATTACTGATGCACACAAAGCCATATTGTCACATGTACAAAGCACGGCACGTACAGCTATACACAGCGTGTGACACTTGATCACAACAAAAGATGATGTTATCAGCTCATGTATTTAACATGCTGTGTCTTAATCACAGTTTTCATTCTTAATTTTGTTTAAGATTTATTTTATTTTTATCGCAAAGTAAGATATGCAGAGAGGAGGAGAGACAGAGAGGAAGATCTTCCATTCATGATTCACTCCCCCAGTGACCGCAATGGCCAGTGCTGCAACGATCTGAAGCCAGGAGCCAGGAACTTCTTCCAGGTCTCCCATGCGGGTGCAGAGTCCCAAGGCTTTGGACCATCTTTGACTGCTTTCCCAGGCCAAAAGCATGGAGCTGGATGGGAAGTGGGGCTTCTGGGATTAGAACCAGTGCCCATATGGTATCCCGAAGAGTTCAAGCAAGGACTTTAGCTGCTAGGCTGCTGTGCTGGGCCCTTCATCCTTGCTTTTAAGCCTAGCCTTTCTACTTACATTGTATGTTGTATTACATCAATGGAAACCTGCACCTTTCATGTTTCTCTTGTCCCTTCATTGCATCAAGAGCATTCAAGCAGTAGCTCACCCATGACATCTAGGCAGGGACAAATCCACTCTAATGACATGCTTCTCAGATCACATTCCTGTTTTTAGGCAAACAGCAAGAAACAGGTGGAAGATCTTTCTCTGTACACTCTGCCTTTTAAATAAAGGAATGATTTTTTACTTCTTTTTAAAAAAGGATTTTGCTTATGTATTTATTTATTTAAAAGTCAGAGTTTCAGAGGAGATATAGAGAATGAGAGAGAGAGAGAGAGATATCTTCAATCCACTGGTTCACTTCCGAGAAGACCACACGGCCCAAGGCTGAACCAGAACAAAGACAGGAGCCAGGAATTCATCTTAATCTTCTGTCTGGGTGCAGGTGCCCAGCACTTGGGTGATCCTCTGCTGCTTTTTTTCAGGCTATTAGCAGGGAGTCTGATTAGGAAATAAAGCAACTGGACTCAAACTGGTTGCACATGGGATGTCAGGATCATAGGTGACAGCATTACCCCCTGTGCCATTATGAGCCCCAATAAACAAAAAAGTTCATGGTCTGCAACCAGAAGTTCCAGTTCTGAAATAAATAAGAATGTAGAGAATACATTTTCACAAGGTGCTTTGTCATAACTTTTCATTTATCCAAAGAAGAAATTGAAAGTAACAAGTATTTAAAAAATAGCAGAAGGGTTAAATAAATAAGCATAGGAACATGTGAAGGACTATTACGTAGCCATTAGAAAGCAAGGATGCAGAATCTTGGTCTACACCTCCGATTGATTTTAGGAGAATGATAGCAAGCAGCATAGTCAACTGTGTACATTGACTGCAACTGCACTGAGATACACATAAAGATATGGGGCAGGAGACAAAACCTCAAATTCTAACAGCTGACTGCATGGGTTCAGGGAAGAGGAGGATTTCCAGCAATTCAAAATCTCATTTTCCTATTTTCTATAATTGTACGATATTAATTCTAGGCCTTTTTAAAAATAAAAAAGAAGTAAACCAATTAAGAAAGCAAATTTCTGACAGGATGATAAGAATCTAAAGTTCAGCCTTGTGAACCAGTGAGAATTATTTGAATTCAAGACACATAAGGCAGGTGACAATACAAGTTTTCATAGCAACAGCATCTTTGGGAGGAAAAGACCATTTAAGAACAGACATATAAGCAATTTTTGTTTTGTTTAGTCTTTTCAAATGGTTAATTCACACTCTGTTCAACTAAAGCTACAGCACATAAGAAAGAAAAAACAGAGAATGGAGTTAACATGACAAAAATAGACACATGAGGATTATAAGCTGATGTTTGTGTACCCTTAATTCAGCTGTGTCAAAAATCAATATTTACACTATAACTCATAAGATGTTTAAGGTTGAATGACATCGTCTTCCTTTTCCTGTTGCTCAGAAATAATATTATCTCTGATATTATATTTTTATATGTCCTATATTATTTTAAATATATATATTTATATTTTTAAATTGGAAAGTCAGATACACAGAGAGGAGGAGAGACAGAAAGGAAGATCTTCCATCTGCTGATTCACTCCCCAAGCACCCGGAGCTGTGCCAATCCGAAGCCAGGACCCTGCAGCCTCTTCTGGGTCTCCCATGCAGGTGCAGGGTTCCCTTTGGGAAATCCTCAACTGCTTTCCCAGGCTACAGGCAGGGATGGGAAGCGGGGACGCCAGGGTTAAAACCGGTGCTCATATGGGATCCCAGTGCATGCAAGGGGAAGACTTTAGCCTCTCGGCTACTACGCCGGGCCCTATGTCCTATATTCTTGTGTATCCATAAATTATAGGTGGTGTAATTTGCAGATTTTTAGACTTATTGTTAATGGCATCATCATAAATACATCATTATGCAATTTGCTTTTATACTCAGCATCATGTTTAATGATTAACTCACATGGACATTTGTAGCTATAGCCTATTTACTTGTACAGTCTACTGAAAGAAAATGCCATAGTTTATCCATTTTACCTTTTATCTCATTTTTTAACTTTCATTTGGATGCTGCAATGAACATTGTTATCAGCTTGCACATGTATGTGTCTTCACAGAACCACTTTACAGAACACCTTGGAGAAGAATTGCTGGTTAGCAGAATAGGTCATGGTAAAGTTTATTAGGAAGGGCAATATTATTGTCTGAAGTAGTTGCACTATTTTATGCTTGATAAACAAATAATTAAACATTCTTATACTTATTTGTAGTCTTCAGTACATGGTGCTACTGAAATCTTACATGTTGACAACTTAATTTGAAATGTTAGATAACTTTCATCCTACCTGATCTAACATCTTTTTTTAAGGTTTATGTCTAGATTATTTATGATTTTGGTGTGATTTTATGAATGTCAACTTTTTTCTATTTCGTTTTATCATTGATTAGTGTAATTATTAATGAAAACCATTAATGTTGGTGTTGGCTTCTCCTTATTAGCCCTAGAAGTTTACTTCCAGATTCTCTTAGATTATTTAGGTAAATGATATATTGACAGTAGTTGACTATATTCAATATTTCAAATCCACATACCTCTGATTTCTTTTCAAAAGTTGAACATTCTTATCAGCTTAAAGCAAATATCATACACGATGCTGAAACCACAGAAGTCTGCTCAGTAAAGTTAGGATGCTATCAAAACTTTATTTCTCATTGTGTTGGAGTTCAAAGCTAATATGAAATCTGGATACACATATGTATGTGTTTACAGTGTCTTGTAAACTGTTAGTCTATGTCAATTATTGGGTTGTGAAGTTTATTTAGTCTATTTTAATGCACAATTAAAAATGTAATAAATATATCAGAATTAATCACATATATTAGAGCTGAGTACTATTTGTTTTTTTCATCTATCTATCCTGTCATCTATTGATCTGTCTTCTTCAATATATATGTACATTTGTACATTGAATTTTGACATAATATATTTTCCTCAAAGAAGTCACAATAAAAGAAGTTTGAAAAATTCTTTTTCATATCATGTTTATTTATTTATTAAAAGTCAAAGTTGCAGAGAGAGGGAGCCAAGAAGAGGGAGATCTTCCATCCACTGAATCGCTCCCCAAATGGATCGAACAGCTGGGCACTGGCCACTGTCCAGGCTGAGGCCGGAAGCTGGGAACCTCATCTGCGTCTTCCAGGTGGTTCAGGGACTTAGTCCATCATCTGCTGCCTCTCCAGGTGTGTTAGCAGGGAGCTGGATATGAAGCAGAACAGCTTTGCCCCAAACTGGCACTCATATAGGTTACTGGTGTTACAGACAGCCACTAAACCCAGCCACTAAACCCAGACTACCACAGTGCTGGCCCCTTTATCCCAGTTTTAAGTCATCCTTTAAAATTACTGTAGCCATGGGCCCAGTGCAAAGGCTCAGTGGCTAAATCCTAACCTTGCACATGCCAGGATCCCATGTGGGTGTCAGTTCATGTTCCAGCTGCTCCACTTCCCTTCCAGATCACTGCTGGTGGCCTGTGAGAGCAGTCAAAATCAGCCCAAAGGCTTGGGACCCTGCACCTGCATGGGAGACCCAGCAGAAGCTACTGGCTGCTGGCTTCAGTGGGGCTCAACTCTGGCCGTTGTAGCCACTTGGGGAACGAATCAAAGGATAGAACATCTTTTTCTCTGTATCTCCTTCTCTCTATAAATACATAAATCTTCAAAATAATAAAAAATATAAAATTACTATAACCTTACTAGTATTTTTACATGCTTTATCTATGTTTCTTTTCTTTTTAAACTGATCCATAATAATTGTATGTACTTATAAGATATAGTGTTGTATTTCAATAATATATACAATATATAATGACCAGATTCAGGTAATTGGCACATCCATTGCCTCAAACAGTCATCACTTATTTGTGGTAGGGAACATCACAAATCTTCTCTATTATCCACTTTGAAATATACTATTGAGTGTCAATCCTACTGTTCTGTAGAAAATTAGATTTCCTCCAATCAAACTATATCCTGGCACCAACATCTTTTCCAGGTTCTGACACTCAATATTCTACTTTTTCTACTTCTATGAGATTAATCTTTTTCAGCTTCCACATAAGAGAAATTTTATCTTTCTGTACCTAACTTACTTCACCTATTATAACGTCTTCCAAGTTCATCCATGGTGGCAAAAGTGAAGATTCCATTCTCTTTATGACTGAATAATGTTACCTTGTGAATATTTATCATATTTTAAAAAAAGATTTATTTTTTTAATTGCAAAGTCAGATATACAGAGAGGTGGAGAGAAAGAGAAGAAGATTCTCCATCTGATGATTCACTCCCCAAGCAGCCACAACAGCTGGAACTGAGTTGATTCGAAGCTAGGACCCAGAAACCTCTTCCGGGTTTCCCATGTGGGTGCAGGGTCCCAAGGCTTTGAGCCATGTTCTAGTGCCTTCCCAGGCCACAAGCTGGGAGCTGGATGGGAAGTGGGGCCACCGGGATTAGAACCAGTGCCCATATGGGATCCCGGCATGCAAGGCGAGGGCTTTTACTACTCGGCTACCGTGCCAGGCCCTATTTGCCACACTCTTTAAATGCTGTAGATCCCTCCTCTTGGTTATTATGAATATTGCAGCAAAAAACAAACAATGCAATTTTCTTAATGGCCAAATGATGTGAATGTTTTACTTGTGGATGAGATGAATTCCTTATCTATTATGGATATGAATCCCTTGTTAGATGAACAGTTTACAAATATTGTTTCCTTTTCTTCAGCTTGTTTATTTATTCTGAGAAAAAAATCTTAAACATCAGAATAATTTTAAATTAACCAAACAAAAATTGCGAAGTAATACAAAGAACTCGTGTGTATCCCACCCCCAGCCTCCCTTATATGGCACAATCGGTGAACCACACCCGGCTTCTCCTGGTTTTTAATCCCACTTCTCTGCATCTCTTTCATCCCTCACATTCTCTAACAATCAGCATCCTGTGTTCAGATTGAGGTTTAGCTTTGGCTCCCATATACAAGGGAGATCCTGAGATATTCATCCTTCTGTGACTGGTTGATTTCACTGCACATGATATCCTCCAGTTTCATTAATTTTTTTCCTAAAATGCCTGGATTTTTTTTCATTAATTCATTTTTATGATTCAGTAATTCCACTAGATTGTTATCTCCTGTCTCTTTTTTTTTTGTACAGACTTTTTTTGAATTGATGTAAGCCCATTTGTCAACTTTTTCTTTGTTGACTGTTTGCCTGTGGCCAACTTCATGAAAATATTTTCCTTATCTTTTCTTTCCATATTTTTTAGCTTTTGGTTTATATTTAATTTTTAGATTCATTTGGAATTGATTTTTGTGCACAGTGAGAGCAGGGTGAAGAGGAAATGGATGTTTAGTTTTCACATCACTATTATGCACTGTCTTTTTTCCCTTTTATGGTTTTGGGTGACTGCTGAAAATCAAGATAAATAAGCAGGTTTATTTCCCTGCTTTGTTCCATTGGTCTCAGTATCTGTTCTCACTGCCAGCACCAAACTGTCTTGTAACTATAGCTTTGCAGCATGTTTTCAAGTCACGCAGTGTGATGTCTCCCGTCTCATCCTTTTTCTCAGAGTTGCTTTGGCTTTCCAGAGTCTTTTGTGGCTCCACATTAATTTTAGTGGTTTTTTTTTTCTGTTTTGTGAAGAATATCATTGGCTTTTTGATAGGACTATATTGAATCTATATAATAATTTTGGTATGATGGAGAAGTTAACAATGTCAATTATTCCAATCCATAAAACAGAATGTCTTTTAATTTTGAATTCTTTCAGTAGTGTGTTATAATTTTCATTGAAGATACCTTTCAATTAGTTTGCTACAGTTTATCACATTTCTTTTTTGTAGCTATTGTTGTATTATTTAAATTGGACTTTCTTCTTGATTTTTTTTCCAGTTACTGATTTTGTGTGTACCTCTTTGGTTTTAGAAATTCCTTCTAACAGCTTTTTGATGGATCTTCATAGAATTTTCTATCTGTGGAATCGGATACTGCTTGTGAACATGTGGCCGGGTGCAGCTGGTTATGGCACCCCAAGGCAGTACTAGGTTTTGAGCATGGCTAAGTACAGCTATCTACTTCTGTACCTCATTGGCCTAAGACGGAAGTTGATTTGTAATGTGCACCACCCGAATTGATTCTGCTGCGCATTCCCGAGAGCTTAACCCCCCTAGCTTGGCCACGCAGTGTGATGGTTCCTGGAGTGTACCAGGAGCTGCCATCACCAAGCTTGGTAAATAAAGACACCTCCTAACATCCTACACTTGTGTCGCTCTCCGCCAGAAACAGAGGTAGTTTAACGTTCTCGTTTCTGGTTTGGATGTCCTTGATAACACTCGCCTGATTACTGAAGTGACCCTATTGGTGTCCAAGAAAGCTGTTTGAAAACTCTTGGGTGCTGATCTGAATGGTTTCGTTTTCCCCTGTAAATCCGTGTATTTTTCTTTGGATATTTTGAAGGTGCAGTTTTAGATCCATAAAAAGCCATGATTTTATATCCTCCTGGCAGCTTTTTAAAAATTACATCTATGTAATGCCCTGTAAATTCCCATGACATTTTTTTTTCATTTTGTGTTAATTTAATGTCACCCCCTAAGCTTTAATTGGATGACTATATAAGATACAATTTTTTTTCTATATCTTTATTGACAGAATTCCTACTTGAATTTGTTTTAGGTATGTGTTGTATACTCAGCAAGTTGCTGAATTTTAAAATTCAGTCCAACATGTTAATCTCTGTTTTAAAATAGATGCATTTAGTTCAATTACTTTTATTTTGTTTGTTAGAAATTAGCTTATATTCAGCTTTTTCTGCTTTTTTTTATTGAGATTTTCCTTGTATTTTGTCCAGTTCTTTTTATGGGGGCTTTTTAGCAGATAAATAGGTTATTTTTTAAAATAAATCTTTTTTTCTCTGTTAACTTTTTATATATTCTTTTTACAGTTTCCTTATAGCTTTAGTGTGTTCCATTTGAATTAAAATATTTCAACAAATACATTTAGTTTATTATGATTGCTTCATTTCTCTTTTCTCCCTTACCTTTTTTGAGGCTTCACATTTCATTTGGTGAAGTGCATCCTTTACTAAGCGCATCAGTGTGGATGCGAATGTGGGGAACTCATTTAATCTTTGTGTTTCTGAAAATGTCATTTTTTAAAAAAGGTTTATTTTTATCAGAAAGTTAGATACACAAAGAAAAAGAGAAAGAGAAGAAGATCTTCCGTCTGCTGATTCATGCCCCAAATGGCCAGAGCTGAGTCGGTTCGAAGCCAGGTGCTAGGAGTGGGTGCAGGGTCCCAAGGCTTTGGACCGTCCTCAGCTACTTTCCCAGGCCACAAGCAGGGAGCTGGATGGGAGGTGGGGCTGCTGTGACACAAACTGGCTCCCATATGGGATCCCATGCAAGGCAAGGACTTTAGCTACTAGGCTATTGCACCAGGCCCAACATGTTATTATTTTGTCCTCAGCTTTAAAAAGGTTTATTTATTCTTATTGAAAGGAAGGATTACAGAAAGATGAAGAGAAAGAGAAGAATCTTCCATTCACTGGTTCACTCCCCAAATGGCCACAATCAGAAGCCAGGAACCTCTTCTGGGTCTCCCATGTGAGTAGAGGGTCTCAAGGAATTAGACCTGCTGCCCTCCATTGTCATCCCAGTCAATAAGCAAGGAACAGGATTGAAAGTAGAGCAGCCGAGACACAAACTGGCAGCCATATGGGTTGTCAGCACTTGCAGGGAGGAATTAGCAGTTGAATCATTGTGCCAACACCTTGTCTGTCCTCTTAAATAATAATTCAACTGGCTAGAAAAATCTAGATTATCAGCTGCTTCCCTTAACTTTTAAAGAGTTCCCATATTTATCTATTTAATTTATTTGAAGAGAGTGAGAGATTTTTCCATCTATCAATTCTTCCTTCAAATGCCCTCAACATCAAAGATGAGGTCACACCAAAATTTGGAGTCTGGAACTCGGACTTGGTCTCTGATGGCTCAGAACTTGAGCCATCACCTGTACTCTCCGGGGTGTGCCTTAGCAGGAAGCTGGAACCTGGAGCAGAGTCAAGACTCCAATCTAGGCACACTGATGTGGACTGTGGGCATCCAAAGCCTTGGCCTCAGCCCAGCCTGCCCCTTGCTTTGACATTTTGGCACTGCTGCTAGATCACCTTCCAGTCACAGTAAAGTCTGCTGTCAGCTCCCTTGATACCTTCTGTGCACGTCCTGGGGCTGTCCAGTTTCCTCTGCTCTCTGTTGAACTGCTCTTTTGCTGTGCTATGTCAGGCTCCCCACAGTGTCCTTTCCATCCCAGGATGCACATCTTCTATATTCACAAAAGGTCTCAGCTCTAATCTCTCCAGGCTCTGCTTCTCCATTTCCTGCTCTGCTTTTTTGGGAACATCTCCCAGATAGACATTGGAGGTTTTCATTGCTCCTTCATGCCTGTTAACCACCATGTGAAAGTCATCTCATTGTCACTCAAGAATACATTCTGTGTGTGTGCCTGTCCCACAGCCACATTTCTTAAATCATCATATTCTTTGGAATGATCTAGAATTTATCTTTTGATATTTGAAAATTTTAACTACTTTTTTTCAATTAAAAATGCTTATTTCTATTTATTTGAAAGGCAGACAGACCCAGAGAGAAGCATCTTCTGTCTACTGGATCATTTCCGAAAAGCTTGCCACAGCCTCGTCTGGACTGTGGCCTAAACCAGGATCCCAGAATTCGACCCAGATCTCTCCTGTGAGTGGAAGAGACCGGCCTAACTAACTGGGTCACATGCTGCCTCCCAGGCGCTTTAGCAGGAAGCTGAATCACAAGTGGAAGAGCCAGGACTCATGACAGTGCTACCCCCAGTCCTAATCATTTGCCAGTTGTAATCAGTGAAGATGTTTGTCTGCTCCCACTGCCAATGTTCTCTCTGCTGCCACCACGAGTTTGTAGACTAGGGTGTGGACCGAAGTGCTCATCCACAGTGCCCCCTCTTGACTGCGAAGTTCAATCTATCTGAAAAGTTCTTCATTTTACTTGCAAAATCTTTAAAGTTTAGTTGCAGAAAGCCAACCTTACAGTGACACAAATTTATGTCTAAGGCAATACTTTCAATTAAAATAACTTTATTTGTGTTTACTATAAAACAAGATCCTAAACTGTATAAAGCACTTTTATTATCTCAATAAAATGGGGTAACGTAAATATCTGTTGTTGTGCTGAGAGGTTCTGCATGCCTTTCCACGTACGGCACCTCTCCCTAGCACAACCATTTCAACAACTCGGTGACTTGCACCCAGAAAGGAATAAAGAGTGCCCACAATCCTGTGTCAGCAGAAGTCAGCCTCTGGCAAGTCCTTGGGGCTTGGGAATCCTTGAGAATCCTGTGGTCTTGGCATTGTCCCAGTTCTGGGCAATTTCTCCAACGTTTTAACTCTCAGCTTCCTGTACTTCAGTGTGGTGGCAGTACTAATACAGATAGGCTTGTTTGAATATTAAAGGATGTTAATATACCTGAAATACTTGTGCACAGCACCCCTAAATACACACTCACTTAGGGAGCACATAATTCATGGTAGTCATTGTTACTGTGATAATTAATCATGAGGATTTAATGAGTTTGCAGAAATAAAACAGCTGAATCATAAGGTTATGATACAAATAGAAAGTTCACCCCCTGCCCTCCCAAAAAAAAACAGCAAAAGAAACCCTTTTTCAATGTGTTATGTGTAGTCCAAACAGTGTTTTCACGTCAGCTTGCACTGTGGGAACAATAAGGTTGTATCTAACCACATCCATTTTATGGTGAAAATTGGATTTGATTCAGTTTTCCAGGCTAGTAATTTTCATCAAATTTGTCCCAGTCTCCCATGGCCAAAATATCACCTTCAAATTTGAATGGAAAATCTTGCCAGGAGAGAATTTTGAGTTTCTGTCTTTGGTGCCACTAAAGGTCAGCATATGAACATTGTCTCACTCTGTGTCTTTCTGTTAATGAATGTATCATCCATGTTTTCCTTTCTGGATTTTAAAAAATTCCCAACAAACTGAAGGATGATCTCAATCTGAGACACACAGTTTAACTATGCGATGATGCAATGTCTAAAAATATTGCTCTATCAGATTTGGGCGGTTTAAGTGGCCTAGTTAAACAATTAAAGCTAACCTCCTTGGTCCCTGTGTGGCTCATGAAACCAAAATCCTGGGGATTCAGTACAATCCCAGGGGAGTTGACTTTAAAAGCACCTTATTTAACTTGCTTGTAAAAATAGCACACTGAAGTTCAGCGCATCTCAGTTGGCAGACACGCTGATGGGGGCAGGGGTGACACTGTCACCATGCAGGGCTCGGTGTGTCTGGTTTAGCATCAGAGTGAAACCTTTTGTGAATGGACATAAAGAGCAAGTGTGCTATAAAAGGGGGCATGGAGTGAATGCCTGCCCCTCAGTCAAGGTGATGTGATAACTTGGTGATGGGGCGGTAGAGTTTCTGCTGAGAGGGAAAGGGCTGTGACTCCAAAGCTGAAGTCACACCAAATTTGGGACAAACTACGATGTTAGCACGCAGGAGCTGGTAGGAGTCGGGACTTGAAGAACCTGCTCAAATCCAAGCCAGCAGCCTTCTTTCTTGGGTCTTCAGGGTGAATTCCCCTGAGAAGGAGCAGATGTGTTCACACTGGAAGACTCAGTAGCTCTCTTTTCTCTGCTCTGAGGTTTGGAGGGACTTGGCCAAGTGCTATGGTGAGTGGCACTTATAAGCTACCTTGTCATCACCAAGAGAGCCTCATGAAAAAATAGAGAGAGGTGCCAAGGACAGAGCCCTGGAGACCTGGGAGAGTGATGTTAGCTTGTTCACATGCGGACTGGCCATTTTTGTGGTTTTATATTCTTATCCTTGCTGCTTGGTCCAGGCTCTCTCCTGTCTTTGGTTTCCCCTCTGCCCTTATAAAAGACTCAGCTCTTCCAGAGAGTAACCTTTCTCTCCACAATATCTGCTTCTCTTCATTCATCTGACCACTCCCCAGTCTGCGCTATAGTCCCATGCTATGTATGTTTGCAGATTCTGTGTTTTCTGGTAGCTGGAGAATTCAGTTTCCTACCCCTCTGGCCTAGATCCTCAGTGAGCTTCCCAGATATGATGGTGATGCTAAAGGTGAGGAGAAAGAGAGTGAAGAGCATGGTGGCACATTACGGTGGAGCAAGTTTCTAACTTTACAAGCAGACTGTCCTTGGTTTGAACTTAAGTCTGCCATTTGCTAATTGTGTAGCAGTTGGCAAGTTCCTCAACTTAGCTGAGCAAAGTTATTTTGAGGATGAAATAAATTAACCTACATTTGCATGTGCTCTGTTCTAGAACACACCATGAGTGCTCCAGAAATGTTCAATTCTGTTTTCCTCTGTGCCCCCACCCTTGCCCAGCCTGTGGTGGTTCCTAGCACATGAAGAGGACCCACCACCAATGTGCCAGCAAGGATGCCTGCAGGAGAGAAACCCGAGCTAAGCAGACACCAAGACCGAACTCCCTGCTAACATAAGAGCAGGCTTGAGCCAGGTTCAGGCAGCCCGGCTTTCCTCTCTTTGTTTCTGTTTGCTTTGTGGCTCTTCAGCTCCAGGACAGGCTCTGCCTTTCCCCATTTGTTCCATAAAATGTTCAAGAATTTCATCCAGTTGTATTTCCTTAGCCTGGCTTAGATCACATGTCCTCCCTCCTCCACCTTCCATACCAATCAGTGCAGCATGGTGGAAAAGGAGCCCTGATTGACCAAGCAGGGGGCCTCGGCCTCATGGTTCCTCTGGTGTGAAAGGAAGACTGGCTCCACCCAAATCATCTGAACTTAGAGAAGCAAAGAGGTAACTTATCCTGTAAAATGAGGAATCTGTGATCCAAAGAAGGTGACTAGGTGACAGGCAGGTGAACCCATTAATCGCTAAACATGAGACTGCAACGAAGGTAGCAATACACAGAAAAATGGCCTCTGCTTTGCAGGCTGGCTAAATGAGACAGGTGACGTCCATATTACCAGTGAGCTAGAGCTTCCTTAATACTTCCCAGCATGTGCATTTTTTTTTGTTTTGTTTCGTTTTGGTTTGTTTTTTTGTTGCTGGATAGTGGTTGGGGAATCTGGCAATGGGAGTGAAATGTCAGGAGTATGAGGGGAGGAAAAAGAGGGTGCTCTTTAAAGGGTCAACAGAACACAGATGTGGGCAGAGTCAGTCAACACGGGGTGGTGAGGGCTCCAAGATCTAGCCTGAAGCGGCGAGATGGAAAGGGATCACCAGGGTTCCTTGAGAACTGAACTTGGCCATGCTACTGACCCAGTTGTGGGTGAGGGGCAGCAGGAGCACATGGGCAAGGCAGGGAGCGTGGGGAGACAGCAGTCCTCCATTCTCGTGCTCCTGCTCTCACTGGTCAGACCCCACCAGAAGTTGAGGCAAAGCCAGCTGAGAAATTCCAGGGAGAAAGGCTAAGGCAGGCAGAATATAGAAGCCAGCCTGCAAGAGGCCACTATTCTGCAAGGTTTGATGTCTGAGATGAAAGTGCCATGAAAGGCACTTGGCTCATGAGCCTTGGAGTTGGGGGAGGGGAGTTAAGTCAGAGTCTGGCTAAATTCTGATTTATTCTCCTTGCTTTTGGAAATGTAATAATCTCTCCATCAAAGCTCCATCTAGCTGCCAAAATAATGCATGTCCTTTTGTACAAATGAAAGAATTACTGCTATTATGCAAACACTCAAAGGATATCACATTTGCATGCAGAGGGGGGAGAAAAGAAAAAAATCCTATCTGCAATAAAATCAATTATCCCAAATGTGGCAAAGAGACACAAGAGTATCCATTTAACACTTGGACAGGAGCAGAACCAGCTTTCCTTGCCAACCTTCATGAAATAACAGAAGCCAAAAGGAAAATACTCTGAGACTAGAGGCCTGGATAGAATAAACAGGAATTGGGAATTTCTGACCATTCTAAGACAATCTACCCAACAGAAACAAAAGATGGAAATAAAGGTTCTTATAAATGTTATCCATGAATATTAATGACCCACCACTGATGTCTGAATGTGGTTCCTCATTAAAAGGATCTTTGGGTAGAGCAATGTAAGAATGAGTGCCTGGGAGGGGTATTTGCTTGGCCTCTGAAAGCTGCTCCCGAACCAGGACTTATCCGAGGCTTATGAGTGTTGTATTTGATCATCAGGAGATAGGAGCTTTGCCAAGAAGGCACAAAGTCACTGATCCCGTAAAAGAAGAAGTCCACATGAGGGACATTGAGTTCATGGAAGGCTCCCATGTGTTCCTGGCACCTTGTTGCAAGCTTGCTTGTCCATCTGCTGCAGCAGGTCAAGAGAATCTGGGTGTTGGGGGCAGGGGCTGTGTCCACTGGAGTCCTGTTCTCTGTATCGCCTGAGCCAGGCTCAGAGCAGGGCTGATGACTTGACAAATGTGTTAATGAACTTCACAGAGTATCAGGGTCCAAAATAGGCTAGACATCACCACTTTGAATGATTCTGAAAGAACAAATATCTGCAACAGACATTAATTTTTTTTTATTAATTTGAAAAGCAGAAAGAAAAAGACAGATTTCTTCCATTCACTGCCCATTTCATAAATGCCCACAATAACCAAGGTTGAGCCAGACTGAAGCCAGGAGCCTGGAACTCCATCTGGGTCTCCCACATGTGTGGGAAGGGCACAAACATTTGAAACATTTTTTACCACTTTCTCAAATACATTAGCAGGGAGCTTGATGGGGAAGCAGAGCAGTTTGGACTTGAACTGTTGCCCTGATATGGAACACTGATGGTAGCTCAACTTGCTGTGCCATTTTGTTCCCGAGCTTTTTTTTTTTTAATTGAATTTGTATTGTTTTAAAAAATTAATTTGATAAGGAGAGGGTAGGAGAGAGAGAGAAAGAGAGATAGATATTTGACATGTCATTTGGGGTTTACTTCCCATATACTCATGACAGCCGAGGCTAGGCCAGGTTAAAGCTGAAGGAGATGGGAACTCAATCTGGGTTTCTCACATTCGGGTGCAGGAGCACAACAGTTTAAGCTATCACTGCTGCCTTTCAGGGTGACAATTAACATAAAGGAATAAAGTCAGGACTTGGCTATTCCAACCTGAGTCTTCCTTGTTAGGCCAAATATCTGCCTTCGGGAGAGATATTTTGAAACTCACATTTCCCAAATCCCTATGCCTCTCTATCCCCCTCCCACAACTCTCTTGGGTTAGCAAGATCTGGAGGTGGGTGTACACTGTAGTGTGAAAGTCAATTGCTAACTCCCTCCTCAACCACTGAGAACCACTTTTCCCAGACTCACCCATTGCACTAATGCCTCAAGTATTCCCTGCTTTCCATAGTGGCTGAGTGAGCACAGGTTGCAGGGAAGGCTGCTCACTAGGAGTGGTGATATTTTGCCCAAGGACACATACAGCCAGGCCATGAAGTCCCCTCACAGAACAAAGGCTGGACAGCTTTGTTCAACCTCTGAAGTCAGGGTAAGAATTGGAAGCTTTCATTTGTGAACAAGAATGTGAGTCTTGGCTTTCTGGGGGCAGGAAGTACTGGGATTCCCTCCTAAATCCTTTGAGAAAGTTTTGCAATGGGGAAGGGAGTCTCCCACTTCCTCCCAGGGCAGTCCCAGTACTTCCTGGTTGATTAAAATTGGATTTGGCCTTTGGGAGGGCAAAGGGTAATTAGAGCTTCCCAATACAGAGAATCACAGCTCTACAATCGTCATTTGGAAACGACAATACTACTGTTGAACATAACAGTGTGGATGATGGACCTGACAGTCCTGTCTCATCGCTTCTCCATTTATAAAGCTGGCAGGAAGTTGAATTGATTTATAAATAGTTTTGCTCATCTTTGGTGTGTTACCCAAAGCCTGGATTCTGTAAGAGTACTAAGTGCCACCAAAGAGCATATTTGAAGTGACTCAGAGAGTGAACTTCCATACACTTCCCCCACCCGCCAGCCCATAAAGAAGGTGGTTGGATTCTGGAGCCGCATGGTCTGCGTTAGAGAACTGGTTCTGCCATTTACCATCAGTGTGGCTGCGAGTAAATCACCTGACTTCTGTGTGCTTCTATTTCTTCACTTGTAACATGGGATAATCATAGTACTTCAAGAGGTTATTTTAAGGTTATGAGATTGTTAGGAGGTAACATATGCAAAAACTCTTACAACAGTGTTGTGCAGAAAGTGATGTGGAAGTATGAGCTTTCATTAGCATGACTTTGTGCAGATGGCATGCCCCATGGGAAGAGCAGGGGTGTGAGTGTAGCTGCTTGCCTACATGGGCTGTGAAGGGCTGTTTGTGTCTGTGGTTGTGCATTATTGAGTCACTGAAGTAAAGCCCAATAGTTGAAGAGGTCTTGTTGTACCATGCTAAGGTAGACACATCTTCCTTGGAAGAGAGCATAGTTTGATTTCCAGACATGAGGCTCACATATATCATTCTTTTGTATTTCCAGAATCACAGAATCTTAAGCACTAGAAATAAGTTCTGGCAGTTCATCCTAGCCTGAATGGAGAAGAAACTGAGTTGCCCAAGGTTGCACAAATAGCCATGGCTTGATCTTCTAATTGCTAGAGCAATGCTCTGTCTGCACATCACCATAGTTACAATATCCCAGTGAACAGAAATGTATTTTGTTTTCACATCTGTGTTGCTCAAAGTGAAATATATACATGCACAAGAATGAAGGTGCAGACATTTTGCAAGGAGCCTTAGACATTTAACTGAGGTGCAGAATGTTTTGAAAGAGAACGTGAGGCGACATCAGTGTAACAGGCCTCTTAGTTATCAGTAGCAGACATAAGTTCCAGCTGATTTGAGCACTCAAGGAATTTATTGGAATACCCAGTAGCTTGGGAATTGAAGGGGGGGTGGGGAATTCACCAGAACAGGGGGTCAGGCAGTGACTCCCACAGCCAGGATCATCCCATAGGATCATTCTGGTAAAATGCTGCTCCTGGACACTCAATGTCATAGCCCCAGAATTCACACAGTGTCATTGCCAGTGGGCTCTCAGGCCGGGTGACTCAGGTCTTCTGAGTGGTCTCCCACCTGCTATCAACCATGACGCTGCCCGGCTCTGCAAAATTCCACATCCCTGGGGCAGGGGATGATGAGTGAGAAGTTGAGAGCAGCTCTTCAGCTCAGATGAATCTGAGGTGGAACTGGGAAGGGGTGGCAGGGTGTGCGTGTCACAGGGCCCAGAGACATGACCTCTAGCTAGAACTGAGATTTACAGAGCATGGTTTCTTCCTGTTGGATTTCCCTTCCCCTCCCTCTGCTGGAATCCTGAGTGATCTAAGCTAGGCAAAGGAACAAAAAGCCTTGAAAATCCTGTGGCAGTCAAGAAAGTTCAGGAACACTGTACAGCTTGACTGTCTGCTCTCTCCAGCATCCCATCACTGCCCTGTGCAAGGGGACAGGTGTTCTAGGGGGACCACAAGGTCAAACTATTCCTCTACTGTTCTGTTTACTTCAGTTACTTCCATATTCACCCTTACACCCCTACACCCTGTAGCATTTTCTCATCTCAATTAGAATAAATCCAGAAGCCTTACCATTTTTTATCATTATAAATGCACATAGCATCAAATTCAGCCATTTATCCAGTTTAGAGTACAAAATTCAGTGGCAATGTTATGCAAGCATCCCCACTCTCTTTCTAGAACATCTTTACAATCCTGAAAGGAACTCTAAACCATGAAGCAGTGTCTATCCAATTTTCTGCCTCCCTTCTCCCCCTAGCCCTAGGAACCATTAAGCTGCATTCTGTCTCTCCAGAATGGCCTACCCTGGAAATTCCACATCCATGGGATCCTGCAACATGGAATGGCCTTTCTATTGTTCTTACTCCTTCCCTCCCCTGGCCTGGCCTCTTCTGCAACCTCACCCAGCACAGGCTGGGAGCTCACACTGACGCCCCGGAGGGGTATGTCAGTGGATTGGAAAAGTCCAGGAAAGGCAACAAAATGACCTGGGGATCTTGGAAGTATTCAGTGGGTGTCATGCAAAACAGGGAAGCATTGGGGAGGAGGTGGGAGAGCTTTTGAGTTGAGTTACATTGGGGCAGCAATGGGTCTTGGAAGGAACAGGGAGTAATTCACAACAGGTAGAGGCAGTTCCACTGGCTTCTAGACACTTCCCCTTTCTCTAGTGCTTCCCACCAGAGAGGGATAGCACCTATGGGGAATTGTGCTGCACACTACAGTATGGGGTAGTTTTCAGAAGCACAGGATTGTCTGATGTGGAATGGGAAATAGATATTCGAGCCAAGGTTATACGGCTGGAGGTTCTTCTCTCCCTTGCCATCCTCCTAGCAATTTTACCAGGAAGAGCGTAGTAATGGTCATGCTACAAGTGAAAGTTGCAGTATTATTGGCAATGTGAAAATGATGTAACAGAAGGCCCTAACGTAGATTAGCTTAGGAAACTCAGGGGTGCACTTCTTTCCTACACAGCATTGGCAAAATAATTGTTTCGGACCACTGGGCAGCCCCATTCTTCACTGTCACCCTGGAACAGAGGTGACTGCATCTCCGTCATTTCCAACACAGGGCTCTGAAGTTGTCTGCAGCAGAGAGTTCACTAGGCCAGCTGAGCTCGCCTACAGGACATGGTATGCACTTAGAGTCTCTGTCAGAATCTAGTGTTGTCTCCTTCACAGCAAGAACGTGGCAGCTAGGGCCCAATGGGAAGAGTTAGCAGTGGCCCCTCTCTTAAGGCTCCTGTTCCACTCAAGCAGAACTTTGGCTTTCCATCCTCATGACCATAGACTTGACAGAGTTGGGAGTGTCATTTTCTTAGGAACTGACCAAGGAACACAGCCATGATCCTGATTAATTGAAAGCTGAGCCTGTCCCTGGTAGTTCTGGGGTTTCTCAAATCACTGAACTGAAAGGAAGGTGGGAACACTCCATGGCCAGCAGGGGGAAGTAAGGTTGCTATCATGTAATTAAGCTGGAGGACTATATCTGAAGCCTAGGGGGGACTGTGGGATCAACTGATAGAGCTTTCGGTCCCATAACAAAGGTCAATAGAAAACTGGCAACTGGAAAGGGCTCAGCTATTCAGGAAGAAGTTTGGGTGTCCCTGGTCTCTGAGGGCCTTAGTAGAGGATGAGGATAAGGTGAACACAGAACTGGTGATGACAAAAGATCGCTCTGGCCTCAGGATGCCTTACAGAAGAAAAGACCATCACAACCACACTTGTTTTATGATTGTTCATTCCCCCAGCTCCCTTTACCTTTCCTTACTAGTTTATGTTGGTGGCAGTCACACTCATAATCTAGGTTCTGAGGCGGGCACACGTGAAACGATACCACCAGTGGTATGATGATGCTTGCTTTTCCCTGTGCTTGGGACAGGTTTTCGTTTAAATGAAGGACAAAGAAGGAAACTGGGTGGAAATGGGTAGGCTGGGCTGGTTCACCTGATCTCCACCCTTCTCTGCCTGTTCCTTTCTCAGGAGGCTGGTCTTTGCAGGCAGCAGCATAAGGATTCAATTGCTAGGCGCTTTCCTAGGGGGCCAGGGAGAGACTGGAGCATGGTAGACAAGAGAGACAGAAGTGCCCTGCACCCCACCCCCAGGGACTCCTGCCTGGAAGCCACCCTTCTCTCAGAGGCTGAATCTTTCATGGACAGCAGCACCTGCAACCTTTGCCTGCACCTTCACCCTGATGGATGGCAATAGTTCCTGCTGTTGGCATCCATGATCCCTGACCACCCCTCTGGAAGCAAATCCTTCACTGAGGTTTCTTCATGGCAGTCACGTGGGCTGATCTATCCCACTGAGTCCTGACTCATGGAGTTTCTCCTTCTTACTCTACTTCTAAGCATCTTAAGAACAGGGCCATGGCCTCAGTCGTCTCTGTATGTGCAGACTGTTCATAAAACGTGAAATGCATCAACTGATCTGAAGAGTTTTCCTACAGCTCTTGCAAAGCCAGAGCAAGGAACAAACTTAACTGGCAGAATGCTCTTAATGTCTATATCCAGAAAGCAATCAAGATTCCATTCCATCCATATCACCTCTTCCTGAGGCACCAGTGCCACAGGATATGGCTTTGGTGTCCCAAGACAATACCTGCCAGGAATTCAGATAATGATTTTTCAAATTAGGATGCTGGTTATTACAGTTTCATGTCCAAATGAATTGTTTTAAAAAGGTTCTGCATCGAGAAAGCCAAGTGAATGAAGCCTTTTTCACATAATTGCCAGTGCAATGTATCAAACAATTTGCTCAAACCTTCAGGCCTCTGAGATGCCTAATCCCTTTTGGTAAGTGAGTCTCCACTAAATATCCATCCCTGGTCTTCTTCCTCTAGGCCCTGTTGATGCAGATAAACTAATCCAGGCTCTGGAATTGCCTGGCTAATTTCTCACCACTTGCAGCTGAGTGAAAGTGGTCAGAACTGGGCATGCAGATACGAAGAGATACTGGAAAGTGACATAGGGATTCGGGGGCTGGATCTGGGGAGAGAGAAGGCAGACAGAAATGCTCAGGACAGACTCAAGTCAAAGAGGTTAGGCAGAAGAGTTTGGAATCTGTTCAAGGGGTCCAAGGCCAAAAGACCCCAGTGTCAATGAGCCTGTGATTAAATCCAGTCTTCTACAGCAAGACCAACTTGTACGCTTTCTTCCCATACATAGCACTGTCCCCTGTAGCCATCTAGTCTCAGAGCACAGCAAGGCGTGGCTGAAGCCAAAGCTTTAGGGGTTAGGCTAGGATTAGGGTAATTCTTAGCTATGATTAAGGATTTCTACATCTCAGACTCAGCTATCTGGGTGGAGTGAACTTGATGGTCCTGCTTTCCTTAACAGATAATCTATGACATGTTTATAGCTGCATGTACCCTTTAGAGACTCAGAGAGTTGAAAACTAGAATATTATCTTTATTTTATTTGTAAGAAAATAGAAGTTGAAAGTAGTTCCTACTGCTAGAATACTTTTTACTACAGATAGGAAACTAAACAACCGAAACTAAAATGCTAATTTGTGAGTTCATAGAACTCAAGAGTACAGAGTACAGAGGTACATCAACATCAACTTGACCTAGTTGCTCATGCTCAACAATTCAACTGAGGTTCTGGCTCTTCTCCCTTCTCCCATCCCACCTTCTTCAGTATTCTTCTACTGCCTTGCAACTCTACATTTGTGGTCTCATGCAACTTCATTAATTCTAAATCTTGTAGCATTCATAAGAGCTACACCAGGCAGAAACATCTTTTCTTCGTCAGCATCCCTTACAAGTGTTGTCTCAAATCTCATTGCCCTCACTGGGCTTCCTGCCTGCCCTTGAACTAATTTCTGTATCTTCAAGGGTGAAACAGAACAAGGTTTTACACGCATCAGGCCCAACTCACAGAGTTTTGGGTCAGGTTAGAATGGTGACAAAGTGGTTTGGGGGTACCAAGAGTGGGAGAATGGAGGAATGAGTCCTGGGAAGAATGAAGGCAGTGACCTCCTCAAGGTCAGGCAGCTGCCACAGCCGAGATGGGACTGAACTCACTCCTCTCACTCAGTATTTACATATGGATGGTTATGTAATTTCATTTAAAATCATGCATCACAAGCATTAGAGTTGTAGGGAAGGACGGATCTTCAGTTTGAATTGATGCATTTCCAAAGGAAACTGCATGTGCTTGGTGCTGTTCATTCCCCAATTATGATCCAAAATATGTGCAAACACACCTTGCCATTTAGTCACAATAATGAAAACACAAGTGTTTCAGTTATTAAATGCTGCATCCCACTAGAGCATGAAGGCTTGCGGGAGGAAGGGAGCAGGCTTTAGAGAGTAAGAACTAGCATGCAAATGAATGTCCTGCAGTTTTAAACTGAGGTTTTGGCAGTGCTCTGGAATGTTTTTCAGTTTTATGGCGAAGTTTTGAGGCAATCTAGTGTTGATGCCACAGACCTCAATGCTCCCCTTTCAAAATGCTTATTCATGTCTCTCTGTAAGGTTCCTCTGTCTGACTCAGGAGTTAGCTAGGTGGAGAAGAAAGCTTTCAGCACCTGCCACATACGAGGTGCTGTGCTAAGCACCAATGGCCCCGAGAAAGGGTCAGCCCTTGGGGAGCTCCAAGTTTAGTGAAAGAGGTGGATAATGAAGGGGATAATTCAATAGCACCTAGTGAGTGCAGTGCTAGGCGGAGGAAGACAGTGCTGTGTGGACAGAGTAAGGCTGACTCCTGGGGGCAGGGAAGTCTTTCTGAAGAAAGCTGGCAAAGGAGGCTCATGAACGCAGAGGTACGAAGCCTTGATGTGGATTCCCACAAAACACCAAATAATTCAGAAGGCAGTTGGAGGCCGCAGGTGTTGGTTCACTGAGGGTCCTGGGGCTTGTGTTATGGAGCTGGGAGGCTGCTACACAAGGCCTGTGACTCCTTGATCCATGTCTTCCATCTATTTCTGCATCAGAGTCTACGGCCACAAAGGAATGTACTGGAGAGATGCAGGCTGGTTCAACAACAGGAAGGAAAGATCTAAAAGAGCCAAGCTCTGGAACAGAAATGGTTCCTCGGTCGGGAAGGTGACTTCCAAAGCAACATCAGGGTGTTCCCGGCAAAAGAAAGAAGGCTGACTTAGCCAGATGAAGCAATGGTATCCATTTCCATGGCTGTTTGGCCGTGGGATTTGAAGGTGACAAAAGAAAAACAGAATTAAAAGGCTCAAAAGAATAGGGTTGGGGCTAGGTCTGGGATAGGTACAGATAGAAGAAACTTTTCAAGATGGGCAAACGGCTGTAGAAGAAGGGAAAGGGCAGGACTGGGGAAAATTCCTGGCTCCTGCTCAGAGACGCCAACAGTGGAGGGAGGAGTGAGGAGGGGAAATGGAGATGAGGGATTGCTTTGTCCACACCAGTCTGGAGGAACCTGTGGGACATCAAGCAGATGTTAGAATCTGAAGCATAGCGAAGGAACTCACGGGAATGGATGATACGACCTAGAGAGATTTCAAAAGTAGTCACGAAAACACCAACATTAAAACAGGCTGGCCAATCAAAGGCTGGAAGATCAGGAGAATGGAAGGGAGGAGCAGCAGGTACATAGTACAGGATAGGATGGGCTTGAGCTCAGGAAATGGGAGAGGCTGCAATCTGGGGGGTGATCTGCATAAATGAAAACAAGGAAGTAGGGGAGGACTCATGAGGGTCCCTCTTGCCAGAATCTTCAACGAGAAGGGCTGGTTAAGTGTATGGTCGTTGGAGGGGGTACAGCGTCCAGGGATCCAGGGTTTTTGTTTCTGAAGACATTCATCTGTCCTAAGATGTGTTGAAGCACACAGTTCAGTGGCTTTAAAAGTGTGTCCACAAACTATCTAATTCGCCAGCATTTTCTTTCCTCTGCAAGACGCTCTGCACTCATTCACTGCCACTCATTCCTTCTCTCTTCCAGTCCACAAGTGTCCTGTTCGGGACCATTTCATGCAATTGGTTCTTCGGTGCAGGGGCTTCTTCCATTTAGCCTGGTCTTCAAGGTCCATCTACCTTGCAGCATGGATCGGAACTTCGTGTTTTGTTGTGTTTTTGTTTTGGTGAACTACTCTGATCTACAGATAACACAAATGTTTATCCATCCATCATCAACCAATGGATATTGGGTTATTTGCTCTTTCTGCTGCTATGAACATGCTTAACCAAGTTTCCAATCCTGTTCCTGGATCCAAGTGAGAGTGTGGGGTTGGTCACTGATTTTCTCGTGTGTGTGTGTGTGCGTATATAACTCGATCTTGTCCACAGGCTGAGTGCACTGAGCCAGAGCAGAGGCTGGGCGGGGAGGAGGACGGAGGCGCCCAGGAGAGGAAGGGCACTTTCTTCAGCATCACTTGCCCTCTCCCAGCAGCCAATATGAGCCGACCTCGCTCACAACTCCTGGCTCCTCTGCACACACCTCGCCCTGGATGGCCACGCGCGCAGCCGGCGAGTGCACAAAGCATCCCTAGGCCGGCGCGGGCTGGGTCACGGCCGGGGACGTCTTCTCCTTTCGGTGGTCTCCTCTGCTCAGAGCCTGGCCCACTTGGGGCTAAATTTCTGCCGCGGACGCATTCACCGGTGAATAAGGACAGGTCGGCTCCTCAGGTGACTCGGGCGCCCCCGAATAAGCAACCAAGTCTGAGCAGCCACGCTTACCAACCCTGCAACACCCGGACTTGTAACCAGCCCTCCGCAGCCACCGCGCACGCGCCACCTCCAGCTGCCGCCGAAGAGGGCGGGGAGTAGGCGGGGCTGAGGCCTCGCCGGCCAATCGGAAACGAGGACCCCCGCCCCCCGCGCCGGTGGACCGAGCTTGACCCCGGCGGTGGGCGGAGGAGGCGGGGCCAGCCGCGCGGCCGCGGCAGGGGCGGGGCTCGGGCCTGAAGGCGGGGCGTGGGGCTGTCAGTCCCACGCCCGCCGCTGCCGCCGCTGCCGCCGCCGCCGCCGCCGCCGCCGCCGCCGCGGCTCCTCACATGCCGTGGCCCGGGTGGCTGCCAGCGCTGCCTCCCGCCTCCGGTCGCTCGGCATCCCCGTGCAACCTCCCGCCGTCCCCGCCCGGCGCGCAGGTAAGGCCGGCCGCGCAGCCGAGCCACTGCGCCCCGGTCCTCGGGATTCGTCGGCCGCGCGGGCGCCCCCTCCGGGCCGTGTCAGCGCCGCGGCTCCCCCGTGCTCCCGGGGGCGGTCCCGGGGGGCGGGACGACAGTTCTCCCATCCCCCCCCCTCCCCGCCTCCCCGCACCTCAGGGCGCCGGGTCAGCCGCGGGGTCCCCAGGCCAGGCTCCGCGGGTCCGGCGGCGTGGGAGCCCGCTCCTGAGCCCCGCCTCGCGGGCCGATTACACAATTGCGGGGACTGGGGCGGGGGGACCCCCTCCTCTCTGCAGCCCCTGCCCGCACCTGTCCCCAGGCAGAGAGGGCAGAGATCCAGCGCGACCGTGGGGGCCCGGAAAGTTTCACTTGGCGGTGGGGTTTGTTGACATCCGCGAGGTGCGGGAGGCGGGGGCTGAGCCGCGAGGATGCGCCTGGCGAGTCGCGCGCCCGGTGCCACGGCGTGGCTCTGCTCCAGGTTTCCCTTCCAGGGGTCCTGCCCCCGGGCGGGCGCACGGGGCCCGGGTCCCTGCTTGCCTCCGCTCTGGGGACAGCTTGGGCTCTCGCTCTTGCCCTGTGCCTTTGCATCTAGAGTGGACGTTTAGATCAGGTGGGCCAATCTCCTCAGCGTGATTTCCACGACACTTTGCTGTGCTGTGAGGTGCTTTGCCATCCTCGTGAGTGAGTTGGCGAGGTGGAAAGGCAGCGTAGAGCCAGCGGCGCCTGGCAAGACGCCTTTTGGTCTAGCAACTCTGGAAGAGCCAGCGGGAGCCAGGGGTTGGGGTGCGCGGGGAGGGGGACGCTGGTGGCCTCGGTGCGGCAGGACTAGCTGCTCCCTGTTTTTCCGCGGGTGGAGACGGCTCCGGCCCGGGGGAAGGGCTTTCTCCAACCCTCCCTCCCGCCCCATCCATGGCAGGTTATTTGGTTTTCCTCATACAAGCTAAGGAGGAATCACAAGGGGTGCTGCCCGAGGAGGAGTTGAAGGGAAAAGGGAGCTTCCATTGGATCTGGATGCTGGTCTCTCTCTCCCTGGATGACCTTTCCTGGGCGGAAAGCCGCGGCACTTCCCTCGCTCCCGCTTCGCCGTAGTGTGGCTGAGTTGGTCTTGCTGGTTCCTCAGGGAGCCTGGAGACCTGATGCTACCTGTGGTTGGTAGACCTGCCTAGGGACATCCTCCAGGAGTGGGCTTAATTAGCCCTTTTATCTACCCATTATGCCGTGCAGTTTGAAATCTCTTGTAATCAGGTGCTGTTGTAGTGTTGAATCTTTAATAATATCTAATTCATTTTAATAGTTTTTCTATAATAATCTGCCCGTCAGTATGCCGGTTCTGCAACCCCAGTACTTCTAGTATAGAGGCAGCAATTTACTAGAAATATTATCATGGCAAAAACAATTCTCTAACAGATTTGCAGCCCACTTTGCTTAGGTAATGACTGCTAAGGGCTGTTAAGGTTGTTTAATTCTTGGCTACAGGAGGTGTTAACGCTGCTTTTGATCTCTGAGGTGTTTATGAGGTCACTTCTTCCCATCATGAAGGTTTCAATCACAGGGTCCTCTGAATATGTTTCTTTTGGATGAATATCATATGAATTTATTCTCTGCTTATTATTTTTGGACAAAATTCAGAGCAAGCAAAATTTAGTTTTGATTTGGTGCCTTTTAAAGGATATTGATTCTATATTGGGGAATTCTATGAGGGCTGTGATGACAGTGATGATAGCATGTATTATTACCTGCTGTGCCAGGCGCTATTTTGTGTGCTTTACAGATATGAAGTCATCAGTCTTCACAGTAGCCTTATAAGGCAGGTGCTATCATTACTCCATGTTTTGAACAATGAAAGTAAGACCCAGTTGCTTAACTCGAGGAACCCAGTGAGAGCCAGTTCCTCCCCATGGAACTAAACCACTGTTTAGTCCTAAACCACATTCTAAACCACTGTTACAGCCTGTCTCTGAAGATTATTTTGTAAACAGATATGTCTTTTTTGGTATGTGTTACAAAAAGATTTATTTTAGTTACTCGAGAGACAAAGAGAGAGAAAAGTTGGGGTGGGGGCAACAGAAAGGAAGAGAAATCTTACCTGCTAGTCCACTCTACAAATGGCTGCACAGACCACTGAAGTCATGGGTCGGGAGCTCTGCTGGGTCTCCTGTGTGAGTGGCAAAGATCCAAGTGCTTGGACCATCTTCTGCTGCTTTCTCGGGTGCGTTAGCAGAGAGTTGGATGAAAAGCAGAGTGACTGGGCTTCAAATTGTAGCCCATATATAATGGTGATGTTGTAGGTGATGGCTTACCCCCACTGTGTCACAATACCCATCATAACAGGTCTGTGTAGATCCCCCACTGTCCACAAAACGTTATATTCTTCATGGTAGAGAAAAAAAGAGCTTTCCAGTATAACAGCAAGCACTGGGGTGGGAGCTCTAGTGGTGGTGTTTATTGTGCCACCAGCTACTCTAGTCCAAGAGTCCTGAACCACCTTTCATATCCCCATTGGTGGAAAGCAGATGCTGAAGCAGGTGAGCCAACTAGCTCTACCTTCCTGACATGCTGAAGAAATAAGCCAAGACATGCGTTAACTAAATGTCCTCTTCTTCAAGGCCAACTGTAAGCTGAGTGAATGCCAACTGAAGGCTGTGGGTTTGTAGCTATCATGGAAAAGAACTAGGAAGCCAATACCCTTAACTGCTCCTAACAGCTACCCATGGGAGTTCATGGTTGACACATTTCACCTCAGATACTTCACTGTTGTTTTATTTTATTGTGTCAGGCATTGTTGCTTTTATAATTAAAAAGCTAAAAGATGATCAGATAAGAAGTCATCCTGTACAAGTGGGGTAGCCATGTGCAGTGTCACATGAGGGGCACATGTAGGAAATCATGTGGTATCACTCTTTAAGCAGGTTGGGGTTAGATGATGACAGGACCTGAATCACACACCATGGGCTTGCCAGTATCATGGCAATTCAGAACTGAAAGGAAACATCAGTTAAATACTCACCTTCCCTTCCCCGCTTCATCCTTCATCCAGCTGGCAAATGCCTCCATCTGTGGGCATTTTGTACTCATCCTTTCCCTGCTTGGCCACCTCCAGGGTCAAGGACACACATCTAGGCTCCAAAGAAGACAGAATTACATCTGGTGGTATGGAATGGAAATCGCAGAGGATTCTAGGCCATCCTGATGTGAGCCTTTGAGAAACTTGCTGTTGTCAGCATGAAACCTAGATTCCAAAGGCGATGCAACTCCAGGGAGTCCAGGTGGAGGCCATGGCCAGAGTCTCATGGGAGATGCAGCTGAGCCAGGCTGTGGCAGAAGATGGATCCTGGAAGGAATGGTCCCCAGAAGACAGAAGCCCCTACATCCAGCAGCTGCTTGCACATGAATGTTGGATAGGAAGAGCAAGAGAGCATCTCTTGGGGGTGTGAGAGGTAGAGGCTTGAGATAGCCATGGAGTGAGTTTGTGAAGTTCTGTGGGGTGGGCAGGAGGAACAATTTTGTGTGTCTGTCCCCTACAACTGTAGAATAGGCTGTGGCAAATGCACACACATCAGAAAACACATTATTTTTCCCCAGGGAGGGAGTATGCTATGCACCTAGAGTGGGAAACTCCTCACGGACTGGTCAAGGTGGAAACCAGAGGTGTAGGAGGTGGTGGTGAGCTGGCACTTCCTTTCTTCTCTCAATCTTAGGCTTGGAACGAGGAGCACTGGGCATGGAGTGTGAAAGACTGCCTTTATCTAGCTATGCGAAGAAGGGGTCTGAGTATGACCATTTTGCTGTGCCAGGAGGGTTATGTTGCCAATGGTTTTCTCTTAGTTTGTTGGGAGATGTTCTTTTGAGGGGTTCTGTTCTCCATTTGCACCTGCTCAGTGTGTTTGGGAGAGCTGGTGCATCTCATGGGAGTCCTGAGAAGGTCACTGGAAATTTTTCTTTCCAGTTTAAACACAGATTGTCTGACACTTGAAGAGGACATGGGTCATTAAAAAAAATTATCTATTTGAAAGACAAAGTTACAGAGAGAGAAGGAGAAAGAGAGAAAAAGAGAGAAAGAAGCCTCTAGTTTACACCCCAAGTGGCTACAAACACTGGTGCTATACCAGGCTGAAGCAAGGAAACTGAAGCTTCTTCTGAAACTCCCATGTGGATGCAGGGGCCCAAGGGTTTGGGCCATCTGCTGCTGCTTTTCCAGGTGTGTTAGCAGGGAACTGTATCGAAAGTGGTGCGGGTTCAAACCAGTGCCTGTGTTTGGATGCTGTGTTGCGATGCTGGCATTGCAGATGGCAGCTTAACCACTTAGCCATAGAGTTAGTCCTACAAGATGTTTTAATGATCACATTGATTTGAAAACAGAATAATTTGGAGGAAACAAGTAGAATTTATCCTGGAGGCCATAAAAACAGCCAAAATAAAATTACGAATGTTCTAAGATCAGTTTTCTATTGCTACTTTTTGTGTCTCTGAAATAATTCATATTTCCACATTTATGAGTTACTCAATAGTATATGTGGTGTAAGCTGTATACTGTCATTTTTGTTTTGTTTTGTCTGGTCAGAATTGGTATTGGTTTATCAATATATTTTGGCCAAATGGTACTCAGCTAGCAGTGATTTTGCCCTCCGTGGGATGTTTGGCAGTTCCTGCAGCTGTATCTGGTTGTGGTGCAGGATGCACTGCTGGCTTCCAGTGAATGCTGCAGATCGTTCTGTTATGTCCATGACTGCCCTCACAATCAAGAACTATCCAGCCCAATAATAGCATTGAACTTGGAAACTCCATTTTAAGCAACTAAGAAAGAACTTATTAGGAACAAATTGAGATCAAAGGAACTGGGAAGAAGTAGAAAATATGAACTTTTCCCTAACTTTATCCAAGGGTTCAGTCACTTCGCACATGACTTTTGGAGGGAATACCCCCAAGCATACCACCAGGACCAGACACCTGTCTGCCCCCGGGAGCTTCTCCAATGTTCGCATTGCGCAACATGATCGTTTGGAACAGGAAGTTGAGGCCATTGCTGTGGCAGAGGCTGCAGGGCTAATGTGCAGTGGCAGAAAGGTTTATAGGCCAAGAAGGGAAGCTGGATCCTGCCAGAATTGTTTTGAAAGGTTCCAGGGGATTTTTCAAAGGATATTTTGTTGAAAACATTGAGTGTAAAGCTGAGAAGATGCAATCTCTGCCCTGGGAGATGAACCTTCTATGCTTTGCTCTGAGAGACCAAGCACCTCCCAGATTTTTCTGTGTCTAGGCACAGAGTATAGTGACTATCACATGGTTCTATTATCAGGCTCTATCTGCATCCTCCCCCATTTCCTTTGACAAATGTATTATTCTGAAAGATATTTTACGCATACATAAACATTGAGAGAATCATATGCTGTGATCCTCAGTGACTGTCAACTCCTGGTCAACCTTGAGCTACAGCTCACCTCTGACCTTCCCTTTAAAAAAAAAAATCTAGAAATAGCATAAATAATTACTTAGAGTAGGCATTGTCATTTAGTGAGTTAAGCCGCTGCATGGAAGAATCACATCCCATATAGACACCAATTTGAGTCCCTTCTGCTCTGCTTCTGATCTAGCTTCTTGCTAATACTCCTGGGAGGCAGCAGATGATGGCTCAAGTACTTGGGTTATTGCCACCTATGTGGGAGACCCAGATGAAGTTCCTTGCTCCTGGCTTTGGCCGGTCCAGCCCTGGATGTTGTGGGCATTTGGGGAATGGACCAACAGATAAAAGATTCTATTCTCTCTCTTTCTCAAACAAATGAATAAATCTGAAAAAGTAGGTGCTGATCACTTGCCTACTTGGAGAAGCTTGGCTGTGGGCAGATGTTTTTCTGGTTTTTGGGACTTAGATTGAAGCTGATTATGGATGTGCCTGATACGCAGAGCTGCAAGGCCCTGAGAAAATGCAGTAGGCCCAGGCAAATCAGTCAAAAGCAAAAACAAAAACAAAAGAAAGTATAACAAAACAAAACATAGCTCTTGTTGTAGTAGACGTTCAGGTAATCAGAGCCAAACTTCTTTTCTTTGTAAGCCTCCTGGGTGGAGGAACCTCTCCAGAGTTCTCTGTCTATGGTTTCAGCCACAGGGGTTTAATCACGACCCCCTCTGTTTCATGGCCCTGTAGGTATGTGCTACATGCAGTCTAATAGCCTTTGTCTCAGAGTGTCTGACTCTTCTGAGAGTGACTCCTGTCTGACAAGTACATGGCAGGGGAGCTTGAGGGAGAGGGGCAGGGGCTCAGAGGTGTGAAATGCTCTCACGCACCAGCTGTTGTGCTGTTTTGGAGGGTGGCTGAAGGGCTCCTGGCCCAGCCCTGTGTCCACTGCACTGGGACCCAGTGGGGCAGCTTGTGCTTTGCAAGCAGGACTTGGACTCCCCAACTGTCTCCTGAACTGCAGGAATGGTTTCTTGGCCTTTGGAGACTCGGCATGCCTTTACTTGATTCAGTGTTGTGTTGTAATTGACATACAAAAATGGCTTCACAAGTTGAGAGAGTTCTTGAATAATCAGTTAATTGATGTCTATGAATTTTAATTAGCACTGGCTTCTACTACCTGAGGCATTCTGGGTTAGGTTTATAAGCAACTACATTGGTGTGAAGTCCTGGGCCTCTGCAGAGTTGTATTTCCATCCTTATCCTACTTATTAAATGAATTTGCACCTTCTCTTTATTCCACATAGAGGAGTAAGTGACATTACCTTATTATGAACATTTTGTATAGCAGCTCCTTGATTGTTTGTAGTAGGTTTTTTTTTTTAAAGATTTATTTATTTTTATTGGGAAGGCTGATATACAGAGAGGAGGAGAGAAAGAGGAAGATCTTCTGTCTACTGACTCACTTTCCATGTGACTGCAGTGGCTGGAACTGAGCTGATCTGAAGCCAGGAACCCAGGGCCTCCTCCAGGTCTCCCACACGGGTGCAGGGTCCCAATCAGTTGCTTTCTCAGGCCACGAGCAGGGAGCTGGATGGGAAGTGGGACCGTTGTGATTAGAATCAGTGCCTACATGGGATCCTGGCACGTGCAAGGCGAGAACTTCAGCTGCTAGGCTACTACACTGGGCCTGGTAGTAGTTTTATTTGTGTTGGATCTCCGCTGTGTGCAGGCCCTTTATTTACATTTACTGTGGTCTTTAGAGCCCTTTGAGGTTGGCCATTTTATAGTTGAGGAAAATGAGGTTTAGAGAGTATAGTGAGTGCTAGATGACAGCATCTTAAAAAAAAAAAAGGTTTGTTTATTTCTATTTGAAAGGCATATTTTACAGAGAGAAGACAGACAGAGGGAGAGAAGTCTTCCATCTGCTGGCTCACTTTTCAGATGGTTGCAGTGGCCAGAGCTGAGCTGACCTGCAGCCAGGAACCAGGAACCAGGAGCCAGGAGTTTCTTCCTGTCTCCCATGTAAGTGCAGGGGCCTAAGGACTTGATCTATCCTCTGCTGCTTTCCCAGGCCATAGACAAGGAGCTAGATCAGAAGTGGAGCAGACAGAACACAAACTTGTGCCCTTATGAACTGCCAGTGCCACAGGCAGAGGTTTAGCCTGCTACAGCACTGCACCAGCCCCAGTGGTAGTGGCATTGGTTTTAATGCAGATGAATGTGAATCAAAGGCTGCATACTTTCCAGTGGACCTTCTACCCTTCTTGGTTAATGTTGGTAAGAGTTCTTACCAGGCCTGGTGGAGAAGAGAGAAGCAGGTGTTGTGAAAGGTGTCTGAAAGGTCTGGTTACTCCAGCTAAGAGAATCTTCACTTTAAATCCTAGGGACACATTTCTTTTGAATGCGGTGAATTACTTACAGCCTATTTTTAAGCTGACTATATAAAATAGAAGTTGCACACTGGTAGCCTGGAGCCAGATTGGGTCAGCAGATATGTTGTATTTGGTCTACAGTGTGTTTTCTTTATCCAAAGTGAGATTAGTTGCCACTGTTTAAAAAGTGGGAGGTTTCACTTTAAAAAGCAGATTCTGGTTCTCTTGAACCATCGGACAATCTGGTGACAGGGGACTACTTTCCTCCTTGGCGCTGGCCAGTCACGGCAGATATGACATAGACTCCCCAGCTTTCTGATGTGTCCTGCCTACCTTTCCTGGCTTCTTTACCTGCTGGGACTCTGAAGGCATTCTAGGAGAAGTGTTGTATGCTGTCTCTGTCAGAGTAATATCAGAGGATGCTTGTTTCGTGTTAGAATTAATACTCTCCAGGTTTTCTTTTGTAGAGAGGGGGTTAGGTTTGACATGTAAGTAAACATTCCCCTTTGTACTGGCCCCAGCAATAGCTCATTGGATCTGGATGGGTGTTTGGACCAATTAGATTTGAGATTTGGACACCCAATCAATGGGTTGAAAATGATGACCTTGGAGAGGTGGAATAGGGAGTAAGGAAGCTGTAGGGCAAGGAGTTAAGATCACCCAAAGGCAGAGCCAGAAGGAGCTTCCCTTTCCATGTTGCTTCCTATACTGGGATTCCTTGCAGTCCCCAGCACTTGTCAGTGATTTTATCAAGAGGTTGCTATGATGCCAGGCACTGTCTAAATGCTTGTGGTGCATCAATGAACAAAATTCAGGCAGGTTTCCTGTTCTAAAATTTGTATTTTGGTGGAGAAAAACAGATAACCTTAAAGAAAAAAAAAAAGGAAATAAATATAAAATAAGGTGATAATAAGTGCAATGAAGGAAAATAAAACTAGTTGAGAAGGCAGAATGGATGTATAGGGTAGTGATATTGTGTTAGATTGTTCAAGCAAGGTCCGATGTGAATGAAGTGAGGAGTAAGTCATTAAGAAACCTAGAGGTGGAAAAGTAAGCCCTATAGAGGGTTCAGCAAGTGCAGAGGCCCTGAGGTGAGCGTGTGGTTGACTTGCGTGAAGAACAGAAGGGAGAAGTGGCTGAGATGCACAACAGTGGCTAAGGAGGCGCTGGAGAGTATTCAGGGCCTCAAGCCATTTCAACAACTTTTGTTTTCATTCTGAGTGGGAGGAGGCGCTGTTGGAAGATTCTGAGCACAAGTGACAAAAGTTAGCTTATGTCTTTAAAGATGTCAGTGCAGGGTGGAGAACAGACTGGAAGGCAGCCAAGGTGAATGCAGGGCAGCTGATGAAGAGACCACTCACAGTGGTGGCTCAGGCTAGGAGAGAGGTGGAGGGGTGAGGAGTAGGCCAGTCTTAAATAGATTTGGAGAGTGGAATTGAAAAGGATAGATGGTGTGTTAGGTATTGGATATAGGAAAAATTATCTTTTCGTTTCATTTTTTTCCCATAAAATTTTTGAAGTTTCCTTATATGTAAAGACAGGAGTAGAAATATTTACAAGCATAGCCATTTTAAATGAGAGAGAATAGCTAAGGCATTCTAAATAATCAGATCAGAAGACTTGATCTATGAATATTGTATCTAATTATATGAAGCTCCAATAATTACAGCAGTGAGCTCTTGACTCAAGGACAAACAACAAGTCCTGCAAAACAACATAGAAAGCCGTGGAAGAACTCCTTTGTACATATGGGCTCTTGGTACATTACAAAGGGAATTCTACAGATGAAGGGTGGACTTTCTGATAAATGGTATAATGATTGCTGGATATGTATGTATATGAAAAATATGATGTGATGATCACACTATGCATATATAGAAATCAATTTCCAAAGAGTTTAAGAAGAAATACAAAGGGAGAAGCTATAAAGACTTTGAGTAGTATAAGAGAAATCTTCATGGAGAAGGACTTCTTAAATAAGATATTAAAACATCCACTTTAAGAAAACATTGAGAACATTGATTCCATTAAAATTAAAAATTTATTTTAAGCCAAAAGTACCATGAAGAAAATGGACTGATATGCAATAATGCTGGAGAAGAAATTTCTGAGCTTCAGGAGGGCAGCTGCCCCCAGCACTTCCACAGTGCCCGAAACCAAAGTTCCAATACTCAGGGTACTGTGCACTCAGTCAGTATAAGCTGTCCTCACAGCAAGGATTCTCATCTACAGAAGAGACCATGGTGTAAACCAACAACATTATTTCCTTATTGCTGTTTCTCCTAGCGCTATTCATGTCTCAGGCAAAAATAAAAAAAAAAAAGGGGGGGTGGTAGCTCAATCAGACGATTGCTTTTCAAGTTTTATTCAATGTAGAACCATTTGTGGTTGAGCAGGTTGAGGGATGATTAGATAGAAATATGGACATGGATACATGGATCTTTTTTCATAAGAGTTTAGTAATCTACTTGGGATATTGTGACAAATAGAAAAAAAATATTTGTCAAATCTGGGACCCATTTGAGTATGTGATCTCTGCTGCAATGTCCATGGAAGGAGATAGCTAACACTTCCCTTGTAGTAGTTGAGAAGATATAATGGAGGATGAAAGGTTTGGTTTGTGTAGGGGAGAGATCAGTGCCTAGAAAGAGAGGCAGGAAGGAAGCAATTCTGGAGAGATTAAGAAGAAACATGTTGCAAGCATGGAGAAGAGCAGTTTGGCCAGAGTGGAAGACTGATTCGAAGAATAACTTCCTTGAGAATTAACATGACTGAGGGGCTGGTGCTGTGGTGTAGTGAGTAAAGCTGCCACCTGCAACACAGGCATTCCATACAGGTGCTGGTTTGTGTCCTGGTTGTTCCACTTCTGAACTAGCTGTCTGCTTATGGCCTGGGGAAGCAGAGGAAAATGACCCTCCTACTCACAAAGGAGATCTGAGTGAAATTCTTGTCTTTCAGTTTCAGCCTGGCCCAGCCCTGGCTATTGCAGTCATCTGGGGAGTGAAAAAGTAGATGAAAAATCTCTCTGTGTAACTTTGTCAAATAAAAACTAATTTTTTGAAAAAAGAGCAACTGGAAGAGAATTGCTAGAAAACTTCTGAATAATAATAATAATAACTAATAATATTAATACAAAAGCCTCAAAGTTGTGAAAATGTATTTATAGGAAAAGTCAGTCAGCTAGGTTGTTTTTGGCAGAGGGATGGCAGATTGATGGGCATCTGTGACTTTTGTATCCAGAAACATTCACTCTTCTCTTGGTCAGTCTTGTCATTATTAAGTGGAACTAAAGCTAACCCTAACATATAAGAGGGCATTGGCAGAGACACGGTGGGAAAGTGCATCCCTGTGATAGCATTTGGAGCTCACCTGATTTTCTTTCAATGTACACGACAGGTTTTTGTTGGATTTGTCATTTGGAAGTGAAAAAAATAAAAACTGATGTAAACATGGAAAATTGGGAGAACAGAGGTGAGAATTTAGAAAGACTGGAGCCCAGCTGAAACTCTTACCTCGCAGGTCACTCCTTAGTCTGCTCTGAATTTCCCCCCAACTTTTAAAATTGGAGTCTCCCAGGATCCAGGCCTGGGACTGTTACTTCCTAACTACACAGATTTCCCCAGTCTTGTGCTATGAAATCTGTCTGCATGTGTGTCCCATGTCTACAAGTGTTCACCATTCTTCGGGGACTCAGACCTGTTTATTTAGTTGTCCACTAAAATTTATTCACTTGTGTGTCTAACATCTAGAATTTAGTATTTTCTTAGCAATCTCCAGATTTTCAGCTTCTCCTGTTGCAAACTTGATTCTTTCTCAGGATTCTCAGACTCAGGAAATGGGCCCACCCCTTACCTGATGGCTCAGGTGAAAAAACTAGGAGTTATGTTGACTATTTTCTTTCCTGAATCTCCCACACTGAGGCCAATCAGTAAGTCTTGATTCTACCTTCAAAATGTGCCCTGACCCTAACTATGTTCTCCTTACTTCTTGTGTTATCAACAAGGTCCAAACCCATACCAGACATTGCTTGGGTTATTGCAATAGTTTCCTAAATAATCTTGCAGGTCTTCCTTATAGGTCTGTTCTACACATGCTAAGTATAGCAGTCCTAAGTAAGATTATGTTATGTGCCAGTGTTTCCCTATTGTATTTAGAATGCTCTTCAGGACCCCGCTTAGTCTGATCCTGCCTGGATTTCCTGTTCATCTTCTGCTTCTCCTCCTCTCATCACTCTACAGTCAGACTGACCTAGTGGCTCGTCCTAGAACTTGCCAAGCATTCTTACCCCTTAGGGCCTTTGCAGTTCTTTTTTAGGATCCTTTTATGGCTCATTCCCTCAGTTCATTCTGGAATCTAATCAGATATGATCTCTTCCACATGGGCTTCTCTGACTGCTGTCCTTCCCCAGAGATCCTTATCCTGATTGAGTTCTCAGAACACTTATCACAGTCATGTTCATTGTCTGCTCTTGTTATGAAATGAAAGCTCTATGAAGCTAGACTTCTGTAGTAGTTAATGACATATTCCTAGCACTGAAATAATACCATATATTGTAGTTTGAGCTAACACATACTTTTGAATGGCTGATAAAAATTAAACTCATAAATAATTGAGATAGCATATAATATCATTTTGTAAGAAATTTATTATTCAGTGAGTGATTTTAAGAAACTTGATTTGACATTTACTAGGAGATGTATGCTTAATAAGGGGGACATTTTTGGTATTATTAATAGATATTTGCTGACATATTTGATAATTTAGGTGAAATAGAAAATTCCTTGAAAAATCTGACATACCAAAACTAACACAAGAAGAAATAGAAAGTCTGAATGCAGCTTTACCTGTTAAAAAGAATTGAAATAATTGTTAAAGACCCACCTGCCAAATGCCAGACAAACTCTCTAGGCCCTAGATGATCTTTCCAGTAAAATCTTCCAAACACTTAAAAGAATTAATAGCATCAACCTTAACAGATTCTTTTAGGAGTTGGAAAGAGAAGAACATTTTCCAGCTCATTCACAAGGAAAAAAAAAACATTATACCAACGTCTGATAAGAACATTACAAGAAAAGAAAATTACAGATCAAGCCCTCATGAACATAGAACTTCTAAACAAAATCCAATAAGCTCAGTGACACATAGAAAGGGAAACCTGAGTGCATCACAACTGGATAAATGGGTTTCAGGAATTCAGGAGTATTCTAATATTTGGAAATAAATCAGTGTATTTCCCCATCATAATAAAGAAAAAATACATAATCATATCAGTAGATGTGGAAAACTATTTGATACATTTCAGTGTTACTGCATGATTTTTTAAAAAGTCTTTGCAAAGGCAGTTTAATCTGAAAATCAATACCTAAAAATGTTTTGAAGCAAACACCATATTTACTGATGAAATAGGAAAAGTGTTTTTTCATGACATGGCTACTAGTATCATTTATTTAACTTTGTATTTAGACTTTGCATTAGAAATCCTAGCTATTGCAGCAAGACTAGAGAAAGAAACAGGGCACATGGACTGGGAAAACTGTTTTTATTGAGAAATAACAGGATGGCGAATACAAAAAAACTCAAAACAATCTATAGACAGACTATTAGAATTGATAAGCAAATTTTTCAAGGTTACTGGGTAAAAGAGAAATATGTAAAACCAGACTTTTATATGCTAGTAACAAGAGATAAACAATAAAGTTTTTAAAATATCATTTACAGTCTCCTCAAAAACATCAAATTCATAGGAATACATGTAATAAAAATATTATAAGACCTCTACCCTACAAACAGAATGACATGGTGAAAGAAATTAAGACTAAGTAGATGAATAGATATACCCTGTTCTCAATATCAAGAAGATGTCATTTCCCCCAAATTAACCATAAATTGTCCCATCAGACTTTTTAAATGTGTCTTAACAAGCTGATTATGAAGTTTGTGTGGAAATGCACATGATCCAGGTTAGCTGGAAAAAGTGATAAAGAGTAAGAAGGAAGCTAGGAGAACTTAGACCGCTAGATGTTGAGACTTACTACAAAGCTATAGTAATACAGCCTGTGTGATATATGTGCCAGAATACAGATAGCACTGAGTCCTTGCTGGGATGGACCTCTGTAACCAAAGACATATTGGCAAGAGAAAACTAAAGTTTATTAACACATGCCGCACATATCACCTATGGGAAAAAGCTCAATGAAAAGTAACTCAGTGCAGTGGCTTAGGACTTTGGCTTATGTGTCATCTTTAGCAAAGAATAGTAAATTTATAGAGAAATTAATGGACAAAGGTGAAGGTTCTAGAAAATATGAGATGATACACTGATCTATGATAATGAAATTATAAGAAGTTTTCACTTTAAAGTTATGTGTTTTTCTTTATAATAATGAACATACTATTTTTGAAAGCAGAAAATAGTAGAAGTTATACAAAGGCAAAAAGTTACTTACATAGAGTGATCCCCTGTAATTAAAAAATTCACGCAGGTTTTAAAGTCATTAGAAACTATATCCAAATATCAATATCAGCTGTCTTTAGGGGGTAAATAACTGACGAATCTGAGTTTATCAATGTTTTTCTGTTTGCATTTTCAAATTTCCTATATGAGTACGAGCTGATTTAATGATCAGAAGTTAGTAATCAGAACTTCTAGATTGTGTTTTCTCATGCTTCCTGTCTGTCTACATCTAGTTGCGGCTCATGTTCCACATGCATGCTACATTGCCTTTCTATACAGGACTTAGTGAATTTCTCATTGGAACTAATTTAAGCAAGGTAGAGCCAATAGGGAAAAACCATGGAAGCCCCGATCTTTTCCTGTAATTGGCTCACATAAGTATGCCAGTTTATAAATGCAGGTTATTTTCCAAGCATAAATCAGATCCTTGCCCCCAACATCTTATCCTCATTCTGTTGCTCTCTGTTCCTTGAGCTGCTCGTGCTGTTTCTCTCCTGCGTGTCTTAGCCAAAAGCCCCCTTTGCCCTTTCCTCCAGTCTCAGTGCAACCAGCAATTACAGCATCTAATTAGCAGACGTTTTTCCTGAGAACGTCAGATGGGAAAGGCTCAAAGGGGACAAAGCATGAAAGGAAAGCAGACACAGTCATAGCCATGCAGGCAACTGAAGGGCAGTGAGGCCCATGGCTGAGCACTGTGTGGTTATTTACTGGCTTTCTGTCCCTCTGCTTACTTTTAGTTAGGGTACAACGCTTGCCTAGGCAACTTGGGCACTCCATGTTCATTGAATCAGGGACAAATGACACAGCAAAATCCGCAAATCAATGCTTGGCATTTGTTTTTCCAAAGTCTGCACCTCATGGTGGCACCAGAGCACTCAATGCATAGACAAAAGATTTAGAAGGAGACCCAATGAGTAAGAGAAGGCTCTAGCACCTCCTGTTCCCAAGGAGGGGATGGTGTCCTTGGGAGGAGACAGAACAGTGGGAAGGGAAGGAGGAGAGGCAGGCTATGCCTTGTATTTGGACTAGATCCTGAAAGGCAGTGATGATGCCAACCTCTTTCAGATCCAGAGAGCCAAGAACAGGTGAAATTAGGACCCACTGTGTTTAGGCAAAGCCCACGGGCTTGGCATTCGCTGAGAAAAGCTCTGGAGTTTAGGCTTAACCCTTGGGAGACAGGGCTAAAGGGGATTCCTTAAACTGCATGTGATTAGTCACTGTCAAATGGAGTTAGGTTAGAGAACAATAGTGTGACATTCCTTACCTACCTGGGTTTAAAAATGTTCCCTGCTCACTCACCTATTTCTCTCTTTCTACAAGGGATGTATTTATTTTAAAGGCAGAGTTAAAGGGAGAGAGAGAGAGATTGAAAATCTTCTGTATCTTTTGGTTCACTCCCCAACTGGTGCAGTGGCTGAGGCATGGATACAGAGGCCCTAACCTGGACCATTCTTCGCTGCTTTTTCAAGGGAGTTGGATTGAAAGTGAAGTAACTGAGACTCATGCTGCTGCCCAAATAGGATGCTGGCATCACAGGTGGTGGTTTAATCTGTTTCAGTACAATACTGACTCCCCCATTTATTTATTTTTGTCTTGGTGGTTGTGCTGGGTAGTTTTGACATGATTATCTGAGAGCCTCACGGGTTTCTAAGTTATGATCTAAGCATGTTTTCCTTTCTGTGATGGCTTGCAGGCCCCTGGTACCAGTGGCACAGACTGTTGTTGGCAGATCCTCTGCTAGGGTCCCCAGTTTGTTTGCCACCTCATGTTTATGTGAGCAGAGCAGGAAAAGGTGACAGCAATAGAGTGACAGCTTTCTGGATAGGACTGCACAGGATTCAATTTGGATATGTTCAGAGGCAATGGTGACTAGTCTCAGAGATACCAATAAAAACATTTTATCACATCGGGCCCAGATATTGTTTTTTATTGTTTACAACATTTGAGGAACAATGTTTGTCACTGACTTGCATTATTTGAAGAGTTGGTTAACGGCCCAGTGCAGTAGCCTAGTGGCTAAAGTCCTTGACATGCACATGCTGGGATCTCATATAGCACCAATTCTAATCCCAGCAGCTTTGCTTCCCATCCAGCTCCCTGACTGTGGCCTGGGAAAGCAGTCGAGGATGGCCCCAAGCCTTGGGACCCTGCACCCGTGTGGGAGACCTCGAAGAAACTCCTGGCTCCTAGCTTCCAAAGAAGCTCCAGCTGTTGTGGCCATTGGGGAGTGAATCATCAGACAGAAAATCTTTCTTTCTGTCTCTTCTCCTTTCTGCATATCTGACTTTTCAATAAAAATAAAATAAATATTTAAAACAATTTTTTTAAAGAAATGATGAGTGATATTCAGACTTATATTGTTTGAGCCATAGAACTGAGAGTGGGTTTGGGAATCATCTTGCAACTTCAGCCTCATCAGTGTCCAGAAACTTTACTTAAGTAGAAGTTACAACACTACAAGCCTGTGGGAAGGAGAGGAAAGAATGGCCAGCCTGACCCATCATGGACAGTTGTTTCTTGGTGGGCATTCCAGGTACTCAGTAAAGTCTAAGATGCAGATCCATCTATGCATATTCAAAAAGCTCATGAAAAGTATGGATGAAAAAAGTAGGTATGAATTAAAAAACTCTTTTTTTGTATGCACCAAAGCCAACTTATATATTTCCTTTTCCACATTTTAAAGTACCCTCTTATCTGAGCTCCCTTGTCCCACCATCAGTCATTTCAGACTTCGCTGAACTTCCCCTCAAATTCTAACCACCATCTCACCTTTCTTTGCTTTTCGCCTACTGCTTTCCTGCTGTGCCTTATGCACCTGCTAATGTCCTTGATCTGTACAGCAGCTGGAGGGGTGTGTGTGTGTGTGTGTGTGTGTGTGTGTGTGTGTATCTCCCCTTCCTTGAATTCTCACTGTTGGCCTTTGGTTATTTACATCCTCATTCTCCTGAGAGTTGCCTTGTGTCCCCGGGCTTGCCACTCCATACACTGCACCAACTGGGAAGGAATGGGTAGCTGTTCTTCAGGAAACATGGTCCTTTGGGTGGGAAAAGACCTGGCTTCCCGGAGAAGCCAAAACGAGGTCTCTGTCTGGTGAAAACAAACAACTGCTCTCTCTGTGGAGCTTCCTGTTTCCTGCACCAGATGCTGTGCCGCTCAGACACGGAGTGTTGTGCCAGGGCACATGGAACCAGAGGACAAACTGGGGGCATCTTCCTGGAGTGTTGTTGAAACAATGGGTAGAGGGGATGGCTTTGCAATTTTCTTTCTCAGAAAAGTTGTTACCACATGTGAATTGAAGAATATTATGGAGGACAACATAAAATTCACATGGCATTCAAACATTAACCAGGAAATGTAAACATGTCTCAATTTTGATAAGCTGCTTTGTGTTTGTCTTTGTAATCCCCGGGGTGTCTTGCCATACCACTGCTGTCAGGAAGTACCTCGGTGGAGAACATGGTTAAAGGTTTGATATACCAGATTTGGCATCTTGGGCTAGTTTAACAAAATTGGACAAAATTTTGAGATGTAAACGAAGGTTTCTTTCTTCCCTACTCCTTCAGATTCCCCCAGAGCTCTCCCCTTATGTTTTGTTATTTCCTAATTGATAGGAACATTGTGTTATTAAAGTAGGAATAAAGATAAAGAAATGGACTCCCATAAAATGTCTACTTTGTTGAAATCGTAATGGAGACAAGCAAGACTTTCACTTGTGAGAGTTTGGGTTTGACTATCAGAAGCAAATTTTTGAAGGAATCAGGTTGAATTATGTCTCTCTTCTAAATCAGATGTTGAAGTTCTTGCTCTTATGCACCAGAATGTGACCCTACCATGAGATAGTGTTGTTACAATGGAAACTAATTAAACTGAGATTGGGAGTTGGGCTCTTACGGCATATAGCTGGTGAATATGGTAAGGAGAGACATCAGAAGACAGGGTGTATAAATGAAGCAAAGAGGCCTGCATCAGCCTCCAGCCCTTGTTACTGCCTTCATCTCAGATTTTAGAAACAGAATTACAGACAATAAAAGTCTGTTTTTGAGTCACTCAGCTTCTGGCAGTCCCAGTGAAAGAATACTGAGGACATGCAGTTGCCATCCACGACAGGCTGCAAATACCCTATTTCAGGCACTCTCCTGCCTTAGTCTGTCAAAGCTCTATAACTATGCCGTAGTCTGTGTGGCTTACACAAGATGTTTATTTTTCACAGTCTGTAGGATGGGAGTCTGAGATCAGATTGCTTGTATGCTTAGGTCCTGATGGGGACTTTCTTCCTGGCTTGCGAATAGCTGTCTTCTCATGGTGTTCTGGAGTGGCAGGAACAGGAGCTCCATTCTCTTTCTTTCATTGTAAGGACACTGGTCCCATCACAGTGGCCCCTAATTCATCTAAACCTACTTACTTCCCAAAGGATCCACCTCCAAATACCTTTAGTATTGGAGGCTAGGGCTTTGACTTGTGACACTCAGTCATCAGTATCTAAAATGTCATCAATTGTAAGGAACGCACCAATATAAAAATTCTATGTGTAAAGAAATGTACATTTTAAGGGCAGGTCTTTGGCCTAGCAATTAAGATGTCACATTCCACACCAGAGTACCTGGGTTAGAGTCTTAGCTCTTGACTCCAGCTACCTGTTAATAGTGTAGATCTTGGGAAGCAGTGTTACTGGCTCAAGTAGCTGGGTTTCAGCCACCTACTTGAGAGATCTAGATTGAATTCCTGGCTCTTGTGTTTGCTCTCTGGCTTTGGACCCCAGGACCATTATGGGCATTTGAGGAGTGAACCTGTGAATGGAAGATCCCTGTCTCCTTCTGTCTCTCTGTCTCAAAAATGATGCACAAAAATAAATGTAACTTTCACAATCAATAAAAATGGCCGCATAGATGAAGAACAAAGTACCTTGTTCTGTAAGCTAGTGAAACTAGTGTAAGTTAGGCACAGGGAAATGTGCTCTGTCTTATATTCCAGTGGGTTCATGGAAAGATATCTGGTGTCCTGTTTTTTTCCAATGTACTGCATCTTTGTTTCCCAGGATGAAGCTCGATGGAGAAGTTCTTAGTGTCAGCAAAAGTGTGGAAAGAAGGAAAGCATGTCTGAGTTTGAGGCTGTAGAGAGTAGCATAGGCCAGTGTCCAAAGCTCTCAGTGCTAAAAATAATTTTGAAGTTGCAAAGAGGGAGAAGTTGAGTGTAACTGAGACAGTGCACCTAAGAGAACTTGCAGTTGAGATGAGAAAGAAGCAGATGACCCAGCCCTCTGCTGCTTGGAGGCTAACATGAGGACCACAGACGTTAATGAGTAATTTTTCTGGATTATTCAGGTGCCAATGGCTAGAGAGCTGGAGGAAAGAAGGCAATTGTAGAGGCCAGAGTAGCTCCCAGGTCTAAAAGTGCTTCAGCCATTTTCCGAGAGCCTTGGAAAGCTGTTCAGATGCAGCGAATTTTAGGACAGTAACAAAATTCTACCCCAGATGTAGAACTGAGTATATGGATGAAGCAGCAGGCGCAGTATGTATCTGTTTTGCTGTACAGGAGATCAAAGCAATCCAGAAGGAGCGTGTATGGTTTGTCAGCAAGCTCCCAATTATGATTGCATCTTACATTATCAGCAGAGTAGCTTTAACTCAGGGGAAGGGTGGAGAAGTGGGAGGGAGTTGTGTAGAGGCCTTGAGAGAGTACTTTCTAAATTTCGTTGTTTTCAATAGAGACTTGTCATTAAATGCAGTTGTTCTAAAATTTCAACACTTAAATATATTCACAAACAAGCTTTTAAAGACCTTTATTCCCAATGACTCTTTATACAATGAAAAATAGTTATCTGAAAGGGAGAGAGAGAGAGAGAGAGAGAGAGAATGTGAGTACTCCATCTGTGGCTAACTTCACAAATGCCTTCAACACCAGGGTGGCTGGGGCTGAATCTGTGAGCCAGGAACTCAGTCCAGGTCTCCCACATGGGTGGCAGGTACCCACTGACCTGAATCTCACCGCTACTCTCTAGGGTTTGCATATCCAGGAAGCATCAGGAACTAGAGGTGGGTATCTAACACAGCTATTTCCAATATGGAACGAGGTTGTCTTAACCAATAGGGTAAGAACCTGACTCTCACCTCAACTTCAATTCTATCTCAGTGTGGTGATAGTGGTGTGTCTGACACAGTGCTTTGATCTTATCATACCATCTGTGCTGACCTAGAGCAGGGCTTACACAGGGCCCTGGCAAGAAAAATGACAGTGTTGTGATATCTTGAATTGCCCAAATTAAGCTCAAAATGATTAACTTTAAGCAAGAGTAATTTAATTTACTTGGAAACAACGGAAATTTCTTACATTGAATAAAATGGAGAACAAAGGTCAAAATAGAAATTAATTATTGTTATAGAAAAAAGATGTATTTCACTTTATATATTTGAGTCTAGATTCTAAAAGGTTTTATTCAGTACACCGATTTTAACTTCTAACTTTTTGCCCTACATATGGTAGTTGGGCTTCCCAGGTACTCTGAAACTCTTTCATTATAAAAATGATGTAAATAAAAACTTGATTTGTATTAATGGCAGTGTGTTAAGGTTCTGGCTCAAGATGATAGAACAAGTGCTTTCATTTACCTTCTATGACTGCATGCACAAGATGGAAACTAGATGCATTTTCAGTTTACTGCTTCCAGAGTGTAATATGCAACAGAAACCTACAACCTGAAACTTGAAAGGAGAATAATATCAGAGGTGGGGGACTTTTCCTATATGTGCTCCAAGCTTGGGTTGGGACATGGAGAACATGAGAGTTAAGTTTTGAGGCAGCAGTCTGGGTGGTTGACTGGAAAAATGATAGCTGATTGATTTTTTTTTCTTTTTTAGACATGGATAGAGAAATATGAATTCTAGGAATTGTTTTCTGAACTTATGAAAGATTTTCTAAAGGATGGTAAGATGTGGAATTGGGCAAGGAGGCATTACAGCCTTCATTGAAAGCGTATATTAGGAGAAAACTATGCAGGATTTCAATTTTTTAAAAAGATTTATTTTATTTTTATTGGAAAGTCAGATTTACAGAGAGGAGGGACAGAAGGAAAGATCTTCTCTCCATTGATTCACTCCCCAATCGGCCTAAAGGGCTGGAGCTCAGCAGATCCAAAGCCAGGAGCCAGGAGCTTCTTCGAGGTCTCCCACATGGTTGCAGGGTCCCAAGGCTTTGGGTCATCCTCCACCGTTCCCCCAGGCCACAAGTAGGGAGCTAGATGGGAAGCAGAGCTGCTGGGATTAGAATTGGTGCTATATGGGATCCCAGTGTATGCAAGGTAAGGACTTTAGCCGCTAGGCTACCATGCTGGGCCCAGGATTTTAAATTTTTTTGCACCAAAATAAGCATTGTTTAATTCCATTTCCCGATGAGCTTTTTGACATGTTTGAGGTAGCAGATAAAAAAGGAACTTTATGCAAGGGCCAGAGGATAAAAAGGAAAGTCATTTCATATGGGGATGTGAAGTACATTCAAGTGCCCCACTTATCCTTGAGCAGTGGTGGGGATTCCAACTCCCCTGGCCTGCTCTCTACCAACCTATACTCCAACCAAAGTCTATAGTCTATCCTCACAATCAGAACAGACTTGTTACCTGCAAAGATAACTCACCTGAACTGCCTGTAGTTATGGATAATGTCCTCATCAGTAGTATAAATGGTCACCCAAGGACCACCAGTTCTCTAAAGGAAATCAGCATCATAAAAGGTAAAGACAAAGGTAATTAAGAAGTCACTTTAGAGAATATGCAGGCAGTAAAGGCAGTTCGAAGATGTTTACTTGGATAAAACAGTCTTCCTGTGACAAAAAGCGTTGAGTACAAGATAAGAATTCTCAGAAATTAAAAATGATTGTTGAAATTTTTCAAAACCAGCAAAATGTAAGAATAACAGGATATTGATAAACTGCAAATATGCAAATAAGAAAATGTAGTTGAGAAAAATCTTTCAGATCTTGGTACAAAAGGATAGTGAGTTTAAGGAACATGTAAAGAAACAGTGGAGATAGTTTAAGAAAGTCCAGTACCTATAATAGATAAGAAAGGACTAAATAGTGAAATAAACTTTCCTTGAACTAAAGAAAATCTTAGTTTCAGGCCTGGTGGCGTGGCCTAGCGGCTAAAGTCCTCGCCTTGAACGTGCCAGGATCCCATATGGGCACCGATTCTAATTCCAGCAGCTCCACTTCCCATCCAACTCCCTGCTTGTGGCCTGGGAAAGCAGTGGAGGACGGCCAGAAGCCTTGGGACCCTGCACCAGTGTGGGAGACCTGGAAGAAGTTCCTTGCTCCTGGCTTTGGCTCAATACAGCATCGGCCGTTGCGCTCACTTGGGGAGTGAATCATTGGGCAGAAGATCTTCCTCTCTGTATATCTGACTTTGTAATAAATAAAAATAAATAAATCTTTAAAAAAAGAAAATATCAGTTTCATCAATCAAAAGGGACTCACTGAGTGCCAAGCAAGATAAATTTAAGAAAGAAAGAAACCAAAATACCTTCTTCCAATTAATTTCAGCACTCTAGAAATGAAGACCAATGTCAAAGCTCTCAGCAAGAGGAAAAAACACATTGCTACTCAAAATAAAATGGAAAATAGAGTCATGTACTATGTTAACAATCAATAGCAGTAGATAAGAGTAGATCATGGAGTAATACTTTTGAGGGTCCAAGGGAAAGCAAATAAATAATTCTATGCCCAGCTGTATTGATTAGGATCCTTTTTGGGCGTAAGAAGCAGAAAACCCTCACGGTGGTTGAGACAGAAAGGAACCGTATCATTTCACATTTTGTGAAATTCAGAGGTAGGTTGCCCTTGTGGTTTGTAAATTCATGAGCTAAAAAATGACATGTAATAATCAAGATTTCTGATTCTTCGATTCTTCTGTAGTGTTATACTTAGCCTTTTGCTTTGTGCTCAACTCTGCTCTGTTGACAAGATGTCCACAGTCATTCCAGGTCCCACACCCCGGGTAATCCCTAGGGCACTGTGGGAATTTTGTTATTCAGAGGACCCAGCAGACTTCTCTTCGTGTTCAAGCAGCATCTTAGCACATGTTTATTCATAATCGCTTCCTGGAAGGAGTAGACAAGCCAGAAACCACCTCCCTCTGGGCACATGGAGAAAGAGAATGAACAGCTGAATGAAAGCAGATTGTGTTATGAAGTGTATGTGATGGAAATAGATGGATGCATGCATTCTGCTAGCTATATGAGCAATGAAATTTGAGAGTAAAATAAACATATTTTTTGATATGTAAGAATGCAGATATTTTACTTCCCACACAGTCTTCCCTAAAAGAAAACATTTACCTGTGAACATAGCCTAGTCAAGCGATAAATGATCAAGACATATTGAAAAACTTGGGCTCAAGAAATTATAATAATCTAGGCAACAACAAAAAATTGCAGAATTGACAAAGCATCACGTAGCAATCACAAGAAGAATTAGGCAATGTTTACAAGGAGAAAGTAGATTCTATCACAGAACTGTGTGGTTGAAAACTTTGGGGGCTTTGAATAATGCTGGGAGATGCCATTCTTTTTCTTTTTTATTCTTAGGAACTCTGGGAAAAACACAAAATCAACAGTCCCAATACAAAGCAAAGAAAAATGTGTCTTTGATCCTCAGCAATTGATGGCAAGAAGGAACAGAGCGTTCACTTGCTCTTCCCGCTTAGAGCATCATTCTTCAAGTGGCACAGATTTCGTGACATGGATTCACAATTTATTTGTTTGGGCCCAATCACAGTTCTTGACTCTGTGCTGTTAATCATATTATCAATGTTGTTTGTTAGTTTTTATGTTTTAGAATCAATTTAAAAACAGCATGAAAAGCAGAATTACTGAATATAGTGTACATTTCTGAACTATATTTGGAGTCTAGGAAGCAAAATGGAGGGGAATACAGGTGGATTTTCCTTAATGAGTATTAATGTTTCTAAAATGTATAAATCAAGAAATAGAACTACAAAGGCAACAGAATTAAGAAGGAATCATCAGAAAAACTAAAATGAGAAACAAATTTGTTACTCCTGGGGCATGTACTGCAAAGGTGATAGAGTGGGTTGAAGACTTCTGTATTATTTTGTGCTAGTATTTTTACCTTTTTTTTTTTTTATAAAGAAAGCTTGTGTAGCTTTTCAGTAAAAATTGTAGGACAGACATTGGCTGGTAGTGGAGGGGGAGATGTCCTGGTAGGATGACACTTGTGCTGGTCACTGGCACTGGGAAGTTGAGAAGCCCTTGGCACAGTGCCTGCTCCTGGCCCCTGGGGGTGTCTGTTCTTCCCAACATTCAGTAGAACTTGCCATCTGTAAGGAGACTTGCCCTCATGGGAGCATGAAGTTTTCAGAGATGGCCAAAGGTCAGTGTTGCCTTTGGAAATCCTCAAAGTGCTATCAGATCCTCTGTGGGTCTGGAGAACGTGTTTGCTCTCGGTAAGCTCCGGCTTCTCCAATTCAGTTACTGTTGCTCCACCAGGCCCGAGATAGAACTTGTGTATACAGTCATGTTCTCCCACTCCATCCTGTCCTGGTTGTCCCCTCCACCCTAGGTAAGGGTCTTACCCTTAGGTAAGACCCTAAGATGGTCAGTGCTTATTCTTGGGTAGAACTTGTGTATATAGTCACATTCTCCCACTCCATCCTGTCCTGGTTGTCCCCCCCACCACAAAGTCTTACCTAAGATGGCCAGTGTTTATCCTTGGGCAGAAGCATGGGGAAGTTGGAAAACCCAAGTTTAACTTTTACCACTTTCCCTCTCATTTTCTGTGTTCCCTTTTGTGAATCACATAACTTTCCCACATGGTGTTCCACTTTTTCTCTTTCCCCACCTTCCTTTCTCTCAGTAGAGAACAAATTCATAACACTTGGCTAGTGCAGTCTTCTTCAAACTGTGATCTGTGGGAGCCTAGGTTCCTTGAGACCCATTCAAAGGGTCTATGAGGTCAGAACTTTCCTAATTTCACTAACATGTAACTTGTATTTTTCGTTCTCCCATGAGTATATAATGTAGTTTCCCATAGGCCATGAGTATATAATGTAGTTTCCCATAGGTTCTATGATGTTACAGCAGATTTAATGGAGAAGAATTGTAGAATGGAGTCCTCTTCTAACAGGCCAGACATTGGGGACACTTGCAGAATGGAGGAAACAACTGTATTCTTCTCACAATTCTAATGCTAACTTACATTAGCATGCGCTGAGGTTAATACATTCTATTGCATTAGTAATTAATCACTTAATGTATTTAAAGTATTTAATGCCTTTGGTTTTAATGTTTAATATGGCCAGTAAGGCTAGATATAACCTGCATAGACAAAGTTCTTTGGGTCCTCAATAATTTTTAAGGCTGTAAAGGGGTCCTGAGATCAAAGTTTGAGAATGGCTGTTGTGTGCTTTCCTGGGCACTTCCCTGTGTGTCACTTCACTGGTCCTTTTGCCCTGTCTCTCCTCCTGTCTGCCTCCTAACCCACCTCAATCTGACACATGTACAACTCATACGGAAAGACAAACTTACAGTTTTCAACTTGATCTTTCACCAGACTTCAGTTTCCAAAGTAAAATACATTCTGGAAAATCTGTTTCGATATTCATATATTTTGACTGTTTGGAAGAAATGGGGAAAGGAAAGATTGTTTGGACAAATCTAGACATGTTCCTATGACCTTTTCTGATCACCAGCATTCACTTTTACTCTGTTGTGACCTTATGAAGACAAGAAAAATCATTTCAGAGCAAAATATCTAGTTCTGGAAATTCATAGGAAAATCATTGAAAAGGAACTTGGAAGGGTTGGAAACCTTACTTTCCAGATCACTATCTTTGAGCCAGCTAAGAGTCAATTTCACACTTCCCACTTTAAACTGAAAGTGGAAGTCTTAAGACTTTTAGTTAACCTTGATAGGTGTACAATTTAATAGACTTGGCTTTTGAAACTGTGGAGAAAGTTCTTTTGGAGAGAAAGAACTGTCAGGTGAGGGGGTTCAGGCCTTCATGAATGATTCATAGTGGAGCTCTCCTAGCTTAACTCTGTTATGAACATTGATTGGAAAACAAGACTCAGTCGTTGGAATAACTTTAGAAGGATGCAGCTGGGGAGAAATACTGACACATTCCACAGAGGGGAACTTCTCTCCAGTGGTAAAGGTTGTCCCCTTGCTTGAATATTTACATGGTTAATGAAGGCGGCACACTCAAAAGTTTCTTCCTGAATTTGCCCACTTTTTCATTCAGCATTAAGTGTGCTGGACACTGCAGACTGCCATTAACATGACTTTCTTTTTTAAAAGACTTACTCATTTTTATTTGAAAGGTATAATTACAGAGAAAGGAGAGATGGCAGGAGGGAGGTCTTCCATCTGCCAATTCACTATGGCTAGAATAGCTGGAGCTGGATGAAGCTCCTACTCTGAAGCCAGGAGTAGGAGTTTTGTCTAGGTCTTCTTTATCAATTTGGGGGCCCAAGCACTTGGGCTGTTTTCTCCTGCTTTCCCAGGTACATTAAGTAAGGAGCTGAATTAATTCAGCTGGAACTTGAATCCATACAGGATTCAGGAACCACAAGTGGAGGCTTGGTCTACTATCCTACCGCATCAGCTGCAACACACCTCAATTTTTACTTCAGGTAGACTTACAGAAACTTTGTTAATACATAAATAATATTTTTTTTTGGAAGGGAATGAGTAGTTGGGCACAGTGGAGTAGGGAAGACGGATGGGGTGCAATGGAAACCTTATTTGCTAGGTGACATTTGAGCCAAGTCCTGAATGGGGCAGACTGATTGGGCCAGTGTTCCTGTAGGAGCAGTGACCAGGTGGAAGCATCCAACACAGCAGGGAGGCCTGTGGGGCAGATTCATGGACCAGGTGCAGTGAAGGCTCGAGGCCATGAGACGAATGTGCCTGTAACAAAATCAAGTATTTGAAACAAGTGCACTAGGAACTCTCTCAGGTAATAAAGTGAGTCACAGCAGTACGACCAGGATCACAGGGCCAGCTTGTTGAAGCACAGAGCCCGTGGCTCCCACTCAGGGATGCTGTCCATTTAGTTGCAGTGGATGGGCCCTAGGGGCTCCAGCATGTGCTTTCCTGCTGGGATCCTGGTGAAACGGAGACTGCTGCTTTGGTTATTATCTGAGAACCCCCTACCCTGTCGACAATGGCATTCCCTCAGAGTGGATTTCTGCAGGGCATTGCAAGTGCAACTTACTAATGCCCTCTAGGAGCTGATCTTTTACACAATCAATCTGATTCCTCCATGGCATATGCAGCCCTATGTCATGGATCTCAAGTGGTCAGCAGGTGCCGTCCTTTGTCCTCCTGCCAGTCATTTTAGCCTCATTTTTATGGAGGCACCTGAAACCCGGAGAGGTTGTCAGAGCCCAAGTCACACAGTTTTGAAATTTTCGAAAAGGGGCCAATCTGCATAAGAAGGAGAATAAAGCTCTGTATTTTCTTTATTTCTAGTAGGGCAGGCAAATCTACTGGAATCTTGCTGTTTAGTTAGGGGAGAGACAAATTATTTTTTGTTTCAAGTGAGAAAATCAGAAGTCATAAGGCATTAGTAAATTTTGTCACTTTAAAAAATAATGTATTTTTATTTATTCGAGCAGAGGGAGAGAGGGAGCGAAGGAGGAGTGGGGGTGAGAGAGAGAGGGGGGGAGAATGAGCAAGAGAGCAAGCTTTTTGTCTGCTTGCTATTCACTTCTCAAATGTTTGCAACATCCAGGACTGAGCCAGCTGAAGCCAGGAGCTTGGGACTCCATCTGGGTCTTCCTTGTGGGTGACAGGGACCCTTCATTTGCTGCCTCGCAGGTTATGCAGTAGAAGGAAGCTGGATTGAAAGTTGAATTGGGACTTGATTTAGGCACTCCACTATGGAATGCAGGTGCCTTAAGTGGTGGCTGAACATGCTGTATCACAACTCCCCTGTGGTTCCTTTTTAAGGTTTGGAAGGCTATCTCGAACTCCCATGCTTCTGATTTCTTCCTCAGCTCCATGATTGCTTTTGTTGATTTCTGTCCCTTATCCTTCCCTCCTTGGTCATGCCTGGGGGCTTCCTCTGCCACCTGGTTGGTGCCTGCTGCCAAGGCCAACCTGCCAGGAGAGGTAGCTGTGAGGCAGTGTCTTTCTTGTCTTTCTGTGCAGTGGCAGTGTGAAGGGTGACCTACAACACCAGATTCCTTCCTACAACACCAGATTCCACTGGCCCAGATTTAGAATCTGAGACATCTGCATTGATTTGTTCCTTTGTTGGTGGTTAGGTTATTGAGACAAAAACATAACACATTTCACGGCAGCTTAATTTAACTAAAAGCTTCAAGTTTATGTCTCTCTCAAAGACATATCTGAGACTATTCTGTTTGCAGACCTCAAGGTGATGAATGGGACATTTTTGCCCTGGAAAGACATTGACCACTTTACCTCTCTGCACCTTAGTTTCCTTGTCAGCAGCGCCAGACATGTGAGCCTTGTTTAGAAAGGAAACTCTGCAGGCTCTGGGCTCTGGGACCTGGTTCTCTGCCAGTCAGGCAGCCTCAGAGCAGGGGCAAGATTGTGGGATCTGTGCCAGGGTGGGAGCGCCTGAAGGACTTGCCTCCATCATGGCTGCCCTCCCTCCTGGCTCCATGGGCTCGTGCATGGATGGACTGGGACCCCTTTGCTGAATGAGGGCCTGCCACAGGTGCTCCTCATTCCTCTTTCTGTTGTGCTTTATATGCCTAGCTGTTTCTTCCCTCCCTCCCTTCCTTCCTCCCCCTCTTCCTCCCTCCCTGTCTTGCTTCCTCCCTCTCCTTCTTTCTCTCCTTCCTTCCTTTTCTTTTCTATATTCCTCCGTTCTTTCCTTTCTCCTTTTTTTTCACAAATAGAAGATTTGTAGCAACTTTTTTTTTTCCTGTCAGCAATTAAATCCTTTGAGATTGTGGTGTAAAGATTGGTGTTACAGATGCCGTGCTGTTGCATACTTAAAACACTATGGAATAGTGTGAGCACAACTTTCATATGTCCTGGGAAACCAACAGTTTTGTGACTGCCTTTATTTCCATTTTAGTTTTATGACAGTGGGCTAGAGCTGAACCTGTGATGTCACTGAAATATGTCTATACTTTACAAAATTGCCCAGAAAACAGGCACTCCTTTCTATTTTATTTTATTTTGAATGATATTGTCTTTGAGAAACCAGCTTTTAAATTTCCATTTCTAGAGACGCCACTCTACAAATGGGTCCTGGAGAATTTCTTAGAAAATGCATGTCATAAACAACGAGGCATGGCTTTCAAAAATATTTTTTTGCAGCCAAATTGTCTTTCAATTTCACTTTCCACAAATCTTCTGAAGGACTCAGAAATCCCTGGAAGGCAGTACTGAATGATACCATTAAAACTTGGAATTCTGGAGTGGGTGTTTGGCACAGCGATGAGATGCTCATGTGGGATTCCTGCATTCCATATTGGAGAGCCTGGTATCAGTCTTGGCTCTTCTGTTCTGGTCCAGCTTCCTGCTCTTGTATACCCAAAGAGGCAGCCAATGATGACTCAAGTCCTTGGCTCCCTATTGTCCACACAGGAGACCTGGCTGAAGTTCCAGGCTCTTGGCTTCAGCCTGGGTCATCTCCATCTATTGATAGTATCTGTTTCTCTCTCTCTCTCTCACTCTGTGTGTGTCTGTGTGCCTTTAAGATAAAATGATAATAAATAAAAAAACCAGTTACAGTCTCATATTAGAATACAGTAAATGTCTTTGTTCATATTGTCCAGCCACATGTGTGGGAGAAGTGCCAGATCCTTTGGGCCTCTCCCTGATAGGAGGGGGCCACTTCTTGCAGCTCAAGCTGCTGTGCAAGGAGCACATGGGAGTAGGGGTGAGGTTGGGGGACCTGGGGCCACTCAGGTGTCTGAATACTCCCTTATGGGTTCCAGACTTGTGTATAGGAGAGAGTGGAATCCTAGCGGTCTATCTGATGGGTCTGGAGGCCCAGGGATCTGGAGCCCTCTAAGCCAGCAGGCTCCACTGAATCTGCTGATGCAAGTGTTTTAGCCCATCTGATATATTTTAAAAGCATCCTGAAGTGCTTTAAAGCAACCAGGACGGAGGCCAAAATGTTAAATTGGGAACACCCCTTCTTTTGAGACTGCTTCTGCCCATCTTTGTCAGGGTCAGTCTTCATCTTGCCTTACACCTGGGCAGGTGCTGTGATTTCCCACAGAGTAGATGGATGAGACTCCCTAACCAGTTTTCCTTGCCACTCTCTTGTGACTGACACAGCTGTCATGAAGTCTGGGATGGTTAGAAGTCTGGGGAGCTGACAGTCTCCCCCAGGTGACCTTGGCCACAGGGCTACCTGCTTGTGTCTCACTAGACTTCTGTCCTGAGGGTGTCTGCTGGCAGGAGCTGCTGGGGTGGCAGAGAAGGAGGCAGTAATTTGGTCCCAGCATGGCATAACAGCCCTGCGTCAGCGGGCTATGTTCAGACAGTTGCTGATTGTCACATTGTGTGTCTGATGCTTTTCCTTTTTTAAAAATATAAAGACTCACTGTCTCTGGAGAGAACTGGCAGTCACCCAGAGAAGTGTGAGCGTAAACCCTGCTTGCAGTAGGAAGATGCTTTCTGCTTTTATGCTGCTTGCAGTGCTCATGAGTAGGAGACTAGGCACTCACTGATCAGATCAGACCCAGGTCATGCACTGGGCCTGGATTATCCCTCCAGTTAAGTGTTTTATAGGAATGTTTTCAGGGTCCTAGGAGAGGGGGCAGTGCAGGATAAGCTGTGGTGGGATACCCCAGTGACTCAGGTAGTGGTCATTTACCAACAGTACAAAAACGTGTTTGTTTTTCCCAAGCCAGTGCATACTGTGCAGATGCCAGGTCTGCTTGAGAAGGACACTGGATGGGATGTTTTATTTAACCTCAGAGAAAGCTGGGGAGGAGCCAAGACTGGGGGGAGGGTTAGGCATGGCTGTCACTGCTGTGACCTCAAGGGCTGGCCTTGGTTCTCCCACAGAGTAGGTGCTTAATCAACACTTCATCCCAGAACCTAGTCTTTCAGTACTTGTGACTTTCCTAAGCGTAGGTGACCACAGATACCTCAAAGTTAAACACCCCTGAGCAAGATAATGTGCCCAGTGCTGCACTGAGCACTTTGTAGAAATGTTATAGCTTCCATTGTGAGCACAGTGTGAGTGCAAAGTGAAGGGTGTCATTGTACCAGGAGAGCACACTTGGTGTTCACCTTGAGTTCAGTAAACCAGGCTGTTCACACTCTCCTTACTTGGGGTTGGGGATGTTGCCATACTGGTGCTGTTGGGCTGACATGTAGATTGTGTCAGCATCTAGATTGTTTTTATGTTTGCTCATTTCCTCTGCTGCAGACTACGTGGGTGCAGTGTGTCACTTCCCCTCCGCTCCTTTCCAGTCTGTCTTGATGATCTGTCTTGAGAGGAAGAGCACTGGATCTACCCGTGAGCTTCTGAATACAGAATCTGGGGCTGGGTGCCTTGGATTGCAACTCATCTCCACATGACATAGCCTCACTATGCTTGGGTATCCTCAGCCATAAATAGACATAATGATGAGTCCTGCTTTGTGGGGATGTTGTCGACATTGCCAAGTATGTGCAATACACTCAGGAGAATGCTTGGTGCATCCTTGGTACCATGGGCTGTGTTTATGCTTTAAATGACCAGCTTTGAAACATGCTAGTGTAAGACAAAGGAGGTAAAGCAGATGACTCATCCACCTGGGGGAGAGGTTGGAGAACAGTTGATTCCTTTGAGAGTTGAATCTATTTCAGAACTCATTGGAGTTTCCCATTTTGAACAAAGGTGGTGGCTTGCTTATGTCTAGTACACTGGTCATCACCATTCATTGCAGGAAAGCTGTCTTCTACCCAGACTCCTTCTGCCTGGGTGACTGCCTGGGAGCCTGCAGTGATACATTTCTACTGTGGAGAGGGGAAGGAGTCTCTAAATAGCTGGGTGGGGTGGAATGATAGTTTTGACTGTTGCATGCCAAGCATACTCTTCAATCCCTCTCCTCTTCCTTGGGAAGCTGCTCCCCTGTCTTGTGTGGTCATTATTGGGCTGTCTATTAAGGTGACTTGCATCTTCTCCTGCTCTTTTAAGTGGCATGTGACCCACAGTGGACCAGTTCTGTTGTTGCAGCCCTCCAGTCACAGTGACTACCCATTCTGGGCCACAAAGATGCCTGCCAGAGGTCCTTGCATTAGATCTAGTGGGGGAGGTGGCTCTCTTCACGTGTGTTATCAAGCTGTGGGAGTATTGGTCTAGCCTTCTGGTTGTTTCTCTCCGGTGATGTCTATAATCAGGAGTCTGTCTGTGACAGGAAAGAGTGGTTTTAACAAAGCCAAGCAGGATAGGGAAAGGGAAACAAACATTTGAGGACATCATTCAGGCATCTAGATCCAGCTTTATCTGAACCATATATACATTAAGGTTTTCAAGTATGTGGCTGTATAAATTCTCATTTATTGCTAGTTTGAACTGAGTTCTGTCAACTGCAGTTAAAACATCCCTAACTTGCAGAATCTATCAGTGTTTTTATGTGCTATTTTGACATAGTCTTGTAAGAGGAAGCTTGAAAAGACAAAATGAAACAAAAAACCAAAAAAGCCCTACCAATTTCTTCCTGGATTTGATCCCTCAGTGCCTTAAGAGTGGGTGGCAGGGGAACCTTTTTTTGGGACTTAAGAATGGAACCATCCTCCATGGACTTCACAGCTCTGCCTGCCTTGGCAGTCTCTGCAATTCCATTCCCATTCCCCTCTTCTCTTATTCCTCATCATTCCCCTCATCTGTTTCTCTTCTGTGCCATATCTGATCTCTACAGTCAGATCATTCATTTTCCTTCTGTGAGTTCCCACAGCATTTTGATTTTTCTCTGTCAACATGCATTATGTTATAGGTCACAATCCATGTCACCTACGTGTCCTCTGGGGTCACCCTGGCTAATGGCATTGCTGGGACTGGTTTGGATGTCCCTTGAGGTGAGATGGAAACCCAGCCTTAGGATTCTGAGGCATGACTGCTGGAGAGGTGCTTAAAAATAAATTACCTCTTGTACTTGGTCGGCTAATTTTCATATTTATCTCTGCTTGTTAAAAAATTTCTTGTGACTTAAGGAGAATGAAACTTTAATTTATGGGGAGGGAGCTAAACTAAATTATTATGGGGGACTTTTTAGTTGGTTCATATTTTCTAAACTTCCTACAATGACTATTTGTTGCTTTTATAGTTAAAATAATTATTAAAAACAACAAAAATGATTCTATGTTGTAAATGATATAAAATAACAATGGTAAAATACAATGAAGTGATAGGGACAGCTCATTTTAAAAAGAGATTTGGTTATTTTAATTGCAAAGTCAGATATATAGAGAGGAGGAGAGACAGTGAGATCTTCCATCTGCTTATCCACTCTACAGGTGGCTGCAATGGCTGAAGCTAAGCTGATCCGAAGCCAGGAGCAAGGGACCTCTTCCAGGACTCTTATGTGGGTGCAGGGTCCCAAGGTTTTGGGCCATCCTTGATTGTTTTCCCAGGCCACAGACAAGGAGCTCAATGGAAAGTGGGCTGTCAGGATTAGAACAGGTGCCCATATGGGATCCCAGCGTGTTCAAGGCAAGGACATTAGCTGCTAGGCTACCACGCTGGGCCTGACAGCTCATTTTAAAAAAGATTAATTTTATTCTTTTATTGGAAAGGCATATATATAGGGAAGAAGAGACATAGAAAGATCCTCCATCTGCTGGTTAACTCCCTAAGTGGCCACAAATGGCTGGAACCAAGCCAATCCAAAGACAGAAGTCAGGAGCCTCCTCCTGGTCTGCCACGTGGGTGCAGGGTCCCAAGGTCCTAGGCCATCCCTCACTGCCTTGATAGGGCACAAGCAGGAAGCTGGGTGGGAAGTGAGGCAGCTGAGACATGATCTGGTGCCCACATGGGATCCTGGCAGGGTGAGGATTTAGCCACCAGACTATCATTCTGAACCTAGCTCATTTTATCTTCTGACAATCTTGTTCTTATATTGAAGACACAAACAAAGCATGTATTAGCTAATTTTTGATTGTCAATTGTTTCTAATGTTTAAAAATGGTGGGACCCCAAATAAGGGTTAATGACATGGTTTTCAACAATTAGCTTTGGTCTCCAATGCTATCCACTATGTGTGCTTAATCTTAGTAAGCCACACACAAACTTCTTACTCCCAGGATACCAAATACATAAAATATGGTCCGTAAATACCCATGTAAGATAGAAGTGCTCAGTATAGTCTTTGCAAAAGAATGTATCAACTTTAGCAAAACCACCGAATCATGAAGTTACCCTTCCATTTCATCAAAGGTACAAAATATACTAGGTCAGAAGTGCAAGAGAACAGTGTTTGTCAGTTTAACTGGGCACTATACAATGTCCAATCTCCTGAATGATAAATGCAACGGTAGGGTAATGTTTGTTCAATGCATGTTCAATTCAGAGAAATTTAAAATATAATATAAACAAATTGGATGTGAAATGAGAACTGAGTACGCTATGTGTTCATAGAATAGTGACTTTCCTTTTTCAGATTAATTTTTTATTTACCCCTTTACTAATCCTGCCTTTTAATAGATAGGCTTTTGACAATCTAACTGGTGTTTTATGCATTTATCTTAAGCCAGGGTACCTCAGGATATTTTACAAACACATCCATTAAATGGCTGACTTCCCCAAGTTTCACCATTTACTAAACTGATATAACAGGTAGTTCAATTTAGCTGCTGTATGGGGAGCCATCGTTTAGCACAGTTTGATGTTTAACACTGCAGCTTAGCCATAAAAAATACAATTTATGCTAATATGTTCTATTCAGGCCTGTTTCCAACAAAGCCTACAATTTAGCCACTTTGAGTTCTCACAACTGCTGTTTACTAATAATGCTTGATTTCAACAGAAAAAAACATTACTTCCATTCAAACAGCATGGGGAACTCGTATTTTGAGTGAGTTAATCATTTGGTGATTCTTTAATCCTCATGCTGAAAGTTGGATGTAATTTTTACGTTTTTTCTGTTATCTTTGTTTGTACTATATTATGTTTTGAATCCTTACAAAATTAAAACAAATGCAGAATATTCACATTTTTATGCAAAGAATGCCCTCCTAAAAATCTCACATAATCCAAGTCTCGTTTTCATTTGGGGGTACATCTGAAATAAATTTTGGTTGATATCTACTGTGCATAGAGAGAGGTTTTGTTATTTTTATATGACATGACTTAGAATTTGCATAAAAAGCAGCTGTACCATGTATGTTATGTGTCTCCTGTCTGAGGGTTAACTAGAGTGTCCATCTATTTTTTTCTATGATTTATTTATTCAAAAGACAGAGTGAGGCAAAGGAAGAGAGAGTTCATGCATGTAAGAGAATGAGAATGAGTATCTTCCATCTGCTGGTTCATCCCCCAGTTGACTATAACGAATGAGTAGGCCTGGGCCATTCTGGAACCAGGAACCTGGAACTTCAAGGGTGTCCATCTATGTTCCCATTGATGTTGCTGAGTCCAGAATGGGAATGAAGAGTCAATGTGAAGCGGTCGGCCCAGGAGTGGGATTGTGGCAGTTTATAATCATACTCACAAATCCATTGACACTCTTTCCAATGAGAGGTTGGGTCTCTGCTTCTCCTTTTGAATCTATGCTGACTGTGATTATTTTGAACAACATTTGCAATAGATGTGATGCTATGTAATGTCCAAGGTGTGGTTGGCACAGTACTCTTCCACCCTACACCTCCCACTTGTCCCCCTGGCCACAGATATCCTAATCTGCAGAACTGGTCAATACCTGATTCAGCAAAGGTAGGTGGCAGATGTGGTCGCCCTGAACTATTCAGATGGGTGCAGTGGGATCCAAGGATCTTTGTTAGAGGGAGCCAGTAGTGTCAAAACCTGAGAGAAATTTGAAGATGCTATACTGAAGGATTAGAAGATGGTGGAAAGTTCATGGGTCAAACAAAGTAGGTGGCTTCTAGAAGTTGGATGATGCAAGGAAGCAGATTCTCCCTGGAGTCATGAGGAGAAATGCAGCTCAGCTTGCACCTTGATTTTTGCCCAGTGACCCCTTTTTGGGACTTGTAGTAAGTTTGTAATATTTTAAATGATTTTTGTTTGTGGCAATTTGTTGTAATAGCAACCAGAAACTATTATAAGATTAGGACAAGAAAGGCCTGCTTCTCTTGGAACACTCAGTTCCTGGATACCTCCTCCCAGGATACCTCCCTTGGGATTCCCACTACCATACTGTGAGAAACCCAAGCCACAGGTGGATCTCTGGCCAATTGCCCATAGGATCCCAGGCTTTAAGCCATTCCAGCCCAAGTGTCAGATATGTAATTAGAAAGTCTTCATATGATAGTAGTCCCTAGCCTTTGAGACATCACAGATAGGGTGGCACAAAGACAAGCTCCAAGAGTACTTCAAAATATTTCATGGAAATGAAGGAATTGAAAGATGTTTAGTTTGGTACAAATATTTTCCTGAAATACTTGCATATTAAGAATCTTCAAAAATTTCACAAAAAGTTATGAAAAATCATTCACTGATTTCAGTGTTTCACATCCAAATTAGCTTATCTTTTAATTTAATTTTTCCATGAAACTTTTAAAGGCGCCTTTATACCTCTGCCAGAATTCCTGACCCACAGAAGCCACACATTGAGTACAATGGCATTTATTCTGTGCCAGCAGATTTAGGACAATGTATTGGGGTTAGGGATGAAGTGAGGCTTCATGAGCCAAGGCAAATGTCTCATTTATTGGCCAGAGCCATTGTGGTTTACATTGTGTTGATGGGTGGATGTTCTGCATTGGTTGGATTGATGCTGTGATAGGATTGATGGAGAAAGATTGGAATTTGAGAAATGCAAACGTTCTAGTGGCTTGGTGCAAACCTGGTTTCCTGAAGATGCCAAATTGAAACAAGCCCTTCCTGTTGAAGCTTGGGTTGAGGATGCTTCACCACACCTGCATCAGTTAGGATGATGCTGACAGCCAACCAAGACTATGCTGGTGGCTGAACAAAGTTGCTTATATAGAGGAAGCCAAGAAGAAAAGGTAGCCACAAGGTGAGTTGAGTGGCGTAACAAGATGATTTTCCTCTGCCATCCTCATTGTGGATTTGTTCTCTACAAGTGAAAGGACAAAAAGACATGGTTGGAGAAGCATGTAATCACTTTATATTTAAGAACCTTAACTTCAGATAGATCCTCAATACTGACACTTTACAGTATTTGTTAGTCAATTTACTCCCCCTTTCATTCGTTCGTTTGGCACATATTGACAGAACTCATTTGATAGCAGGCAGTGATCTCTCTCTTCTGTCTCCCTCCATTTCCAACAAGTCTTTCTTGCCTTATTCTCAGTTGGTGACCTCCTTTCCTATTTTATGAGAACATGGAAGCAGTCAATATGGCGCTCCCTCCTGCATGTTCATCCATACTGCCACATTCCTGGCCATGATGTTGATGAACTGGCAGTGCCCCTTTCTGAAGCCACACCCTCCATTTGTGCACGAGATGCCAGTCCCTCTTATCTGCTTGTGGTGTGTTCCAGCAATCTTGTCCTTCCCCTTTTGCATCGTAGGTTTTTCCTTTTACACTGGATAGTTGCCACCACCAACTATCTCTGTCCTCTGCCTCCATCCAGCCTTTCACGCAGGACAAAGTTCTTTGTAAATTAATGACAATATTTTGTATGATATATATGTGTGTGCTGTTTAAAAAGTATGTATCTACGTATATCTGTGTATCTGTGTCAAGCTTTCCTTTGCTAAATGGTTGTATTATGTCTCCATATCCATTTTTTTTTACTTTTCAACTGTTTATATATTTTTTGTATTTTACATGGGTCTTAGACAAATGGTTCACAGCTGGATTTTGTTTTATAATCATTCTGCCAATCTGACTTTCAGCTGGAACATTTTGTTCATTCATATTTGATGTTATCTCTGATCTATTTTGGCTTCAGTCTGTTATTTGTGCTTACCATTTTGCTTTCTTCCTCACTTTTACCCCTTTTCTGGTTGTTTAATACCATTCAGTCGCTCCCCCACCCCTGTGCTTCTTGGTTGTAAATTTATGCACCTTATTTATATCCTTTGGTGTTATGCTAAAAGTTACAACTTTGATAATTCATCCTTCAAACTTTAAATTTGCATAATAAATACCTTTATTTTCTCGTTGAATGATACAGTGATTTCAGAACTCTTCAACTGCATGTATCCCACCCTACTTATTTTTGATTGTGGTCCTGCATTTTATCCTATCTTCCAAAAAGCTGATAAGGCACATTTTCTGTTTTATACAAATAGTGTTCATTTCAGTACGTCCACAACTTTGCTACTTCCTCTACTCTCCTTCCTTTTCTGTATCTCAGGTCTGTCATCTGGGGTCACCTTTCTTCTTCCCAAAGAAGATTCTGTGGAACTTTTTCAATGTCTTGTAGCATTCAGTTTTTGACTAAAAAAGGCTTGTTTTACTCTCATTTTAAAAAATTATTGTTTTTATTGGAAAGTCAGATTTACAGAGAGGAGAGACACAGAGAAAGATCTTCCTTTCACTGGTTCACTTCCAAGTATCCTCATTGGCTGGAGCCTTGTGAATCCGAAGCCAGGAGCTTCTTCTGGGTCTCCCATGTGGGTGCACAGTCCCAAGGGTTTGGGCCATAATCTGCTGCTTTCCCAGGCTACAAGCAGGGAGCTGGATGGGAAGTGGAGCAGCTGGGACAAGAACTGGTGCCCATGTAGGATACCGGTGTGTGCAAGGTGAGGTCTTAGCTACTAGGCTACCATACCGGGCCCTCTGATTTTATTTTTTTAAAGATTTTTTTCACTGAAAATATTTTTCTTGATTGTAAATTTTTTTCTCCTAACACTAGATACCAGTCTGTTGCCTTTGGCATCCATTGTTGCAATGGAAGACCTGCCAGTCTTTGAAAATGATAAATTTTTTGGCTGCTTTTAAGCTTTTCTATTTGCCACAATTGTTAAAATAGACTTTTTTATTTGAAAGACTGATTTACACAGAGAGAGAGAGAAAGAGAGAGAGAGAAAGAGATTCCATCTGTTGGTTCACTAACCAAATGGCTGCAGTAGCTGGAGCTGAGCCAATCTGCAGCCACAAGCCAGGAGCCTCTTCCAGATCTCCCACATAGGTGCAGAGTCCCAAGGATTTGAGCCATACTCACCTGCTTTCCCAGACCATAAACAGAAGCTGGATTGGAAGAGGAGCAGCCGGGACATGAACAGGCACCCATTTGGAATGCCAGCACTTCAGGCAGAGGATTAACCTACTACCATGCTGGCTCCTGTTTGCTACAATTTTATGAAGCTTCACTGTGATATTTCTAGTAGTGAATTTCTTTTCAGTTATTATAACTAAATTTCACTGGGTATCTATGATCAGAATCTTTCATTTGCTCTAGAAAATTCTCAGTGATCATTTCGTAAAATGTTACTTCTGCCTATTGTCTCCTTTTTCTGGAACTCCGAATGAATGTCTGCATTTTAATCTCTGCTTGTATTTTCATTATTACATCATCCCTTTTCCCATTATTTTTGGTAGTTTCTTGAGACCTTTTCACTATTTCTGCCTCCAGTAGTGTGTAATCTGTTATTAAAACAAGACATTGACCTTTTTGTTTGTTTGTTTCTGGACGTTAATAAAATGTTTTTTTAAAAATTCTTTGATAATAGTTCTCAAGTTCTTTTTTCATGCAGGCTGGTATGAAGTGATATAAAAAAGCTCAGGGAAAAATGGTTTTAAAAGATAAGCAAAAATTATTTTCCTTCATAAGTTGCATCAAGTTTTGAACACTTTTATAAGCAATGGTGTCAGGCCTTTAGTCCATTCCTAAAGAACGGACGGTCTCAGAAATTTAACCTTGTCTATGCTATTTTGATTTACACTGTTAATTGAAGAACAGTTGGTCCCTTTAAATTTTTTTTAAGATTAGGAAACAATTGGCCGATAAAATGGAGTAGCAAGCTGATTTTCTATTTACAGGACCAGCATCCCATATGGCTACTGGTTCGTGTCCCAGATGCTCCACTTCTTTTTTGCTGTTGTTGTTTGCTTTTTTGTTTGCAATAATAATAATTATTATATAATTATTTTATTATATAATCATAAAATCTATACTATTATATTTATAGCACATACAATTATATATAAATATATATTTATAAACAACATATTAAACAATATATTTATATCATATATAGATATGATATAAATATTATAATAATTATAATTATATAATACTGACTGTTATTATTGTTATATGATACAGTTCCATAGGCCTTGGGATTTCCCTTACCCCAACCAAAAGTCCCAGCCCACCACTGAGTTCCCCTATATTATTACTATAGTATAGTTCTCCATAAATAATCATATGTCCATCATTGTGGGAATGGACAATGGCAGAGAATCCAGCATCCTATTGTCAAGATATAATTAATGGTTTCATTGGGAGTCTGTCTTTGATCTGGAAGTAGAGATGCGTACTGCATTGTATCCTCACATCTGGATATGATAATCTCCATTACAGTTATTGTACATCCCCTTAAATGAAAATCCAGAAACAAAATCAACAACAGGGAGAAAATAGAAATTTACAATGCCATGAAGTTCTCAAGAGGTTTTGATAGTTTTGATAGTTCAACAGTCCTGAATTGTCAATCCCGCTGCTCCAATCGTGATGAAATCTCTCCAGAATCCACTGGCTGCTATGGTCCACCGTAGAGTCTACATCTGCCCAGATATTCACTGCCAACACTTGATTGGAGTAGTTGACCAATTTGTTCTGTCCTCCTCTGCCATGGTATCAGGCATTCTCTGGAGGCTCCAATTTATTGCCATATCCTCCATGTCCTTTTGGATATGCTGTCCACTACTCCATCTGAGCCACTGAGGAGGCCAAGGTCTGACACATGCACTCCACAGTGAGACCATGGAACCTGTAATTCTCTCCATGGTTGGGGTTCTGAGTTCAGCGGTTCAGTTGGTAGGGAATCACCAAAGAAACCTCATCTGAGGCCATCCCAGACCTGATTCTTGTGTGTGTTTGCCAATACATGGTCCAGCACAGTCTATCACCCAAATCAACCTACATACACACTGATAGTTCCAGTTGCTGGGTCACTTCTGTCTCCAGCCCCATGTTTTTACACAAACCAATTGGTGTTGGAATTCAGCTGATCTTGCCCACCACATACTTGGCCTTCACATAAACCAGTGGGAGCTGCAGCCTAGTCGGAGCAACCTGTACTAACTCCCAACAGGCCCACCCCCAACCGTGGTTCCTGTACTTGCCAGTATGTACAGCTGACTGGCCCTGTCTGTCTCATATCCCAGTTGAGTCTCGTAGATGTCAGTGGGCATTGAACCCCAGTTCATCCCAACCAACTTCACTATCCAGTCCACACTGGTGCCAATGGGTGCCACCATCTGTCTAACTATGCCTGCTCCTGACAGAATTTGTTCCCTCCCCGTCTGCCCCCACCCCCAAGTGCCAGCATCTGCTAGCTGATGCTGTGGCAAAGCCCAACCCACACATACCCACTCTGGCATACCAAAAGGTACAGTCAGCCCAGCCTGGCCTTTTCCTGATCCAGCTCACATGTAGGCCATCAGATGTTGTGGCCCTGCCCCGTCTGGTCTCCTCCCACTCCAGTACTCATCCTCACCAGTGGGAGTAGTGGCCCAGTAGGGGAACCCCTGCAGCCCCCCAAGCCCCGGGTTTCACATGTGCTGGTTGGGTGCTACGGCCCAAGTCTGGCACAGCCTGCCTCACCTCAGTGCCAATGGGTGCTGTAGCCTGGGCAGGTCTAGCCCATCTTCAATTCCAGCTCACTCTAGTAGGGGCTACAGCCTAGCCCAGTCCCACCAGTCACCAGTCTTAACCCTAATGTGGACTGGCTGTTGTTGTGTCCCAACCCAGCCCGACCCACACTCCATTCTGGTGCTTAGATTTGCCAGCAGGTGGTGTGAATTGACCCAGTCTGGCCTGCCCCAGACCTGAGCCAAATGTATGCTGGTGGGTACCATATTTTGGCCTGGTCTGGGCTGCCCTCTGCCTTGGTTCTTGCACTCACCTGCAGGGAGTGTGTCCTGACAGAGGTCCCCTATCAGGATCTCTCCCAATGCCAGATCCTGTGCACACCGGTGAGTCCATGGGTCAACTCCCTATTTAGTCTACCTCCTGTCCTAGCAGGAAGAGTGGATTTTTCAGACCAGCCCTCACCCATTCCAGTTCTTGTTTTTGGGCACTATAGTCAAGCCAGGCCTGGACTGCACACAGCCACAGCTCACGTATGACTCAGCAGTGACAGGGACCTAGCCTAGCCCATCCTATACCCACTCTGGTTCTCATGAGCACCAATGGGTGCTAGAGTCTAGCCCAGTCTGGTGCATCCCATACCCAATCCACATCCATGCCAAGGGAGACTGCAGCCATATCCAGAGCAGACTGGAGCCCCCTCCCTGGTCCTTGTGCTTACCAATGTGAATCACATCTGGGCCAGTGTGTCCGCTTAGCTCCCCAAACAGGCTTATTCCCATCCACAGATCTCACGCATGCTAGTGGTTGTTCTGACCCAACCTGACATAGCCCCACATCTGTCTTAGCCTTTGCTTTTGGATGCTGCAGCCAGGGCTGACCTAGCCAGCACCCAGTCTCAACTTTTGCTGGCAGGCACTGCAATCTGGCCCTGCTCAGTCTGCTCCCAACCCTGGCTCATGTAAACTAGTAGGTGTGAAACCCTAGCCCGGCATGACCTGTACTCCAGCCTAGTTTCTACGCTCACCAGTGGGCTGCCTGGTCCGTCCCCTTCCAAAACCAACCCACACACTTGCTGATAGATAGGACTACTTTGCCCAGCTTTCCTGACCCCTGGATCTGGTCCACGTGCTCATCAGTGGAAGCTTTGGCCCAGTAGGAGAGTTTCCCAGTTTCCCCACTTGGCCCACTCCCAGACCCAGATCTCACATGTGTCAGCAGGTGCTGGGCCCTTGCCCAGCAAAGCCTGCCCTTTCCATCTTGGCCCTTGTATGAGCTGGTGCATGTTGTGGGCTGTCCCACACCACACCCGGTTTTAGGATGCACAAGCAGGTGTTGCAGCTTGGACCTGCCTAGCCAATTTTCAGCCCCAGCACCCGTGAGTGTTGGGAGGTTCCATGTTCACACCTAGGTCAGCGCATCACCACTCCAACTCAAGTTAACCAGTGGGACTTGTATTGCCACAGGGCTGGGCCCACTTATACCCCATGGAATCAGCCCTCAGACCTGGTTCTCCTGTGTGCTAGTTAGTGTCATGGCCCTGCCTGATGTGACCCATCCCCTGTTCTGACACTCAGTCAGGTGCTGGAATCTAGCACTTTTAGACAGGCCCCCAGCCATAGCTTTTGTTTGGAGTGGTGTGTGACGGTCATCAATGCTCTGCGTTAACAAGCCCATCTCAGGACTCCCACGTGGGCTGGTGAATCAGTTTGACCCATACAAATTTTCCAGTCTTTCATCTCCAAACCACCAGGTCCCAGTCCCCTAGCTTACCTGCAAGTACAATGGTCCTGCTTTTGGGTGTCCCTCAGGATTCATTCCTCACCTACACGTACAATGGCCTTATGCATGGATGACCCTATGCAGTAATTGATACCCCCAAGTCTCCAGAGCTCATCGGCAGGTGGTCAGCAGGTGGAGCCTATCAAGGCACTCTGGTCACCCGAGCCAAGATAGCCCCAACTGCTCAGAAGCATCCAGGCTAGGCCTCGCTCTCCCACCCCGACCAGCCAGAAATGGCTGATGGGGTGAGGGGTCCCATTTGAGCATCCACCCCTCCAGGTCCTCCAAGCCAGAGCCAAGATGGCCCCAGCTGCTCAGAAGCAGCTAGGCTAGGCCACATCTCGCTACCCTGACGAGCCAGAAGTGGCTAATGGGGTGAGGGGTCCTGTTTGCACGCCCAGCCCCCCAAGCCCTCCAAGCCTGATGCTTCACTTCTGATCCAGTTTCCTGCCAATTGACTGGGAAAGCAGCAGTGGGTGACTCAAATCCTTGGGTCCCTGAACCCACAGGAAAGTCACAAAAGGAGCTCCTGGCTCTGGGTTTCACATTGATTCAACTGTAGCCATTGTTGCTATTTAGAGAGGGAATCAGTGGATGAAAGTTCTCTCTCTCTTTGTCTTTCCTTCCCTTTGTAAATCTGTCTTCAAATAAAAGTAAATTGATTTTTATAAAAAAAATTAGGAAACAGTAAGTCAGAGAGATCCATATTTGGACTGTTAGGTGAAGGCCTGTGAGTTACCACTGAAACTCCCATAAGATTCCCCTTGTCTAATGGTAGAAATGAGAAGGAGCATTGTGGTGTCCTGCTAAAGCTTGGCTTTCTCAAAGCACATGCCTATTATCCTCTTATTGTTCTTTGGCCTTCCAGAAAATTAGATAGAAAAGTGCCTTGAGCAATTCAGAAGCTGCTGCCATGACCTTTGTTCTTGGCTGGTGTGCTGCTGCTTTGACTGAGCCACTTCCATTTCTCTAGTCATTGCTCGCTTGTGTTTTGTCTTTAGAATCATGCTCATAAAGCCACATTCCATCTCCCATTTCTGTGATTCAAACAAGTGCCTCAGCATCTTGACTATACTTGTTTTGGATTTCCAGTGATAGCTCTGTTCTGTGTGTAACTGACCTGGGTGTAGCGGTTTTGGTACACACCAATCAGAAAACTTGCTCCCCGTTCATTTTTTTTGGTCAGAATTGTGTAAGCTGAGCTTATTGAGATGAACTATGGTGCTGGCTGGAGTTTTTATTGTTAGTCATTTGTCTTCTTCAATTTGGGCACAAGTGAGATTAATTTTTCCTCACAAATTGATGGGGACAGTCTGCCACTGCATACATACCTCATCTTCAGCATCATTTTTTTTTTTCTTTCCTTAGGTATGTTATCCGTTTTTAAACTGCTGAATTTGGGGGGGGGCGTTGTCCCCGTAAAGTTCTCATACAGCATCAGTGGTTTCACCATTCTGCCAAACCATGCATCACCATAAATATGATATTTGTTCTTGCTTCACTTTTAGCTGAATTCACGCTGTTGTGATAGGGTCTTTTTTCAAACTGTTCCTGTTAATGCCTTAAGCAAGATCCTATTTAAGGGCCCAGCGGCGTGGCCTAGCAGCTAAAGTCCTCGCCTTAAACGCGCTGGGATCCCATATGGGCGCCGGTTCTAATCCTGGCAGCTACACTTCCCATCCAGCTCCCTGCTTGTAGCCTGGGAAAGCAGTGGAGGACGGCCCAAAGCCTTGGGACCCTGCAACCGTGTGGGAGGCCCGGAAGAGGTTCCAGGTTCCTGGCTTCGGATTGGCACAGCACTGGCCCGTTGCGGCTCACTTGGGGAGTGAATCACTGGATGGAAGATCTTCCTCTCTGTCTCTCCTCCTCTCTGTATATCTGACTTTATAATAAAAATAAATAAATCTTCAAAAAATAGATCCTATTTAAGCATTGTGGCAAGGTAGTGCTTGTTTATTTTGGTACAAGAAAATTTTAAAAGTTTTGCTCAAGTTAGTCATACTTTACAGTAAATATAAACTTTAAAACGATTTATGTGAAAGGTGTCATGACAGAGAACAAAATAAGGATGAGGTAGAAAGGGACAGAGAGAGGAAGGAAAGGAGGGAGACAGAAAGATTTTCAGTCTATTGGTTCACTCCCCAAGTATCCACACTGACCAGGAAAGGATGAAACCATCTGAGTCTCCCACAGGCATGGTGGGGACTCAAGCACTTGTGCCGTCATCTGCTGCTTTCCCAAGCACATTAGCAGGGAGCTGGACTGAAAGCAGAGCAGCCAGGACTCAAATTAGGAGCACTCCAAAATTAGCTACCAGTACTGCAAATGGTGGCTTAACCCATTAAACCACAGCATGCTTCCACAACGAACTTTTTAGAACCTCCATACTGTTTTCTGTAATGGCTATTGCAATTTGCATTCCAGCAACAGTGAACAAGTGTACCTTTTTCTTTACATCCTTGCCTTCACTTTTATCTCTTATTTTTCCCATCATAGCCATCACACTCAGTGCAAGGTGATATCTTGAGAATTTAGTTTACATTTCCCCAGTTATCAGTGTTATTGAGAATTTGTACATATACTTGTTGGCCATTTATGTTTTCCTTTCCCAAAGAAACCACATTTTATTACAGAGAACATACAAAGCCCTTTGCCATTCTCCAAGATGACAGATGTGCCTCTTCCATAGTTCCCAGCTTGTTCATCTACTGGCACCTCCCATGTCAGTTCAGGGGCTCATAGATATAGCTGATGCATTTGTTAACTTTGTGCAGATGTCAGTGAGCATTTTACTTCCAGTCATGTTTTTTTCTTTTGTATACAACACTACAGTTCGTTCCACTTTCAGCCTTAAAGCATCTGGGGTCCCTGATCAGTTCTTTCCCAAATTTCCATGGATCCTCATGTTGCATATATTCCAAACATGGCCCTTTTCTCATTCCAAACACAAACTATTTTCAGAGGTGGTGGATGAACCTAGCACTGGACAATCCAGGAACATCCAAATAGGAGGTTCTACAGGTCCAGGGCACCCAGCCTCACAGGGTTCTATTGTCTGTCTGCAACCTCTGCCCCTCAAGAGGGGCTCCTTGCCTTTGCTGTCATCTCTCTTCCTAAACTACGCACCAAATGAAACCAAGAATAAAGAGCAGATGACTGTGATTAGGAAGTCTCATGGCTATCAGGATGGGGACAACAATGTTGGACCTTATCCATAGAGCTTTTTCTTTCTTTTTTTTTTTTTTTAAAGATTTTTTATTATTATTGGAAAGCTGGATATACAGAGAGGAGGAGAGACAGAGAGGAAGATCCTCCATCCGATGTTTCACTCCCCAAGTGAGCCGCAACGGGCCGGTGCGTGCCAATCCGATGCCAGGAACCAGGAACCTCCTCCAGGTCTCCCAGGCGGGTGCAGGGTCCCAATGCATTGGGCCGTCCTCAACTGCTTTCCCAGGCCACAAGAAGGGAGCTGGATGGGAAGTGGAGCTGCCAGGATTAGGACCGGCGCCCATATGGGATCCCGGGGCCCTCAAAGCGAGGACTTTAGCCACTAGGCCACGCCGCTGGGTCCATGAGCTTTTTCTTATGTACTCACTTTGTTTTATTTAGCTTCTTTACCAATTAAAAAACTTAAATTTTATTTTGAATGTTGTTTGCATAGTTGAGAAGGATGTATGCTCATGTAGACCACTGATCGGGGTGAGAAAGGTCAAGGTATAGAAGAAGGTGAAACACCTCGAATTTTCTTCCATTGCTCCTCCATCTGTGGGGGTGGTGTTGGTGGTGGGAGGAAAGGGCCTCTGCTTGCTTCCAGGTTACATCAGCACCTGGAGATGGGGGGGGGGTTAATTACTTGATGTCCTCTTAAAGACCCCAATTGTAGAAGAATGCCTCGAGGGTGCCACTTGAGTGTCCTTGTTAGCTCTGGGACATTGTTGATCTCACTACTCTAGGGCTGAGAAAATCCTTCCACAGTATATTGGTTGACAATGTCCACCTTAGTGTGTCTACAGACCCAGACCCTTTCTACCAAAACTTGGCCAGGAGAGCTGTCCAACTTGTTCTGCTTTCCATCTTTCAATGTGGCACCTGATGTCTTCTGTTGGCCTAAATGAGCTGGCTGCTGTGTCTCCTTTGTGTAACATGCTGTCCACAACTGAAGAGGCCCTATCTCCCATGTGAACTGCTTGGTGCTGTGGCCTAGCTCAATCCAGACTGCCACAATTCTGGCCCTTATGCACATCAATGGGAACTGCAACCTAGCTGGGTTGACCCCAATGATCCCCACCAGGCCTGCTGCCTACTCTTGTTTTTGTATATGCTGGTATGTGCAGCAGGCTAGTTTGTCCCATTTTGCATCCCGTTTGACTTTTGTATACACCTATGGGTGCTATGGCTGAGCTCAGCTTGACCTACTCCCTGTATTTTCAACATGTGTACTGATGGATGCTGCCAAGCTTGGCCCATCTCTGGCCCTGGCTCTCACACTCACCAGCAGGAGCTGCAGCCTAGCAGAGGCGTGTCTACAGCTTCCCTACTAGGCACCCATTCACAGCCCCTGATCTTGCACTTGCCAGGAGGTGCTGCAATCCAGCCTGACATGACTTAACACCCAGTCTTGGCACTTGCTGGCAGATGCTGCAGCAAAGCCTGGTTGACCCTCACTTATTATTGCTCTTGCATGGTCTAGCCTAGCCTGGCCCTATCTCCAAACTCAGTCTGTATGCAGGCCAATGGGTATTGTATCCCTGCCCAGCCTGGTCTTCCCCCATTCCCAGCTCTCATGCTCACTGGTTAGTGGAGTCCCCAAAGTTCCCCTACCAGATTCACTCTTAGCCCAGTGCCTTACGTGTGCTAATGAGTACTGTGGCTCAGTCTTGCATGACCTGCCTTTCCTTGGCATTTGCTGGTAGGTGTTACAGTTTTGACTGTGCTCAGCCTCCCCTCAGTCCCAGCCCTCATGTAAACTGGTGAGTGTTGTGGCCCAACCTGACCTGGCCTGCACCCAATCCTAGCTCTTGCACCTGCCTGTAGGTGCTGCAAACTGGTCTAGCCCATCTCATCCCCAGACCTGGCCCACATGTATCCCATGGGTACTTTAACCCAGCCTGACTTGAGCTGAACCCAGTCTCATTTCTTGTGCTCATCATCCAGAACTGCAGCCTAATAGGGGACTTCCTCAAGTTCCTCTGTCAGACCAGCTCCCATTTGGATCTTGGACATGCCAGTATGTGCTTGACCGAGCCTGACGTGGCCTGCCTCTAGTCCCAACATCCACCTGAGGGTACTTCATCTCTGCCCAACTGGCCCACATCCATTCCATCTCTCACTGGTGGATGCCACAGCCCAGCCCTGCCTGTCCCACTCCCAAACCAAGCTTTTATGTGGACCAGTGGCTACTGCTACCTAGTCCAACCCATCCTGCACCCACTCTGGCTCTCATGAGTGCCAGTGGGTGCTGGGACCTAGCCCATTCTGGCACACCCTCAGACCCAGCCCACATGCGTGCTGAGGGATGCTGCAGTCATGTTCAACTGAATCTATCCTTAGCCCTGGTTGTCATGCTCACTAGTGGGAACCACAACCTAGCAGGGGAGTTCTGTTAGTTCCCCTATGGGACTCATTCCCAGACCCAGATCTTGCACGTGATGGTGGTTGCTCTGACCCACTCTGGCATGGCCTACCCCCAGTCTCAACACTCCCCATTGGATGCTGTAGCCTGGTCTGGCCCGGCCTGCCCCTTCCCCGGTCTCAACTATCGCCAGTGCCATTACCCATTTTTAAAATCCAATTATTTGTTTAGTATCAAGTTGTTTCTGTTCTGTATTTCTTATCAAGTGTCTGACTTGCAAATGTTTTCTCCCTTTCTATAGCTTGTCTCTTCACTCTTTTTACTGTCTGTTTCCTTGGCTATGGCAGAAGCTTTTTAGTCAGATGTAGTCTCACTTGGCTATTTTTGTCATTGTTGCTTGTGCTTTAGCAATTGTAGCCATGGAATTCTTGCACAGATAGATGTCAGGAAGATTTTCTCCTGTTTTCTTCTAGAAGTTGTATATTTTTCAAGTCTTACCGTTAGGCCTTGGATTCATTTTGGGTTGTTGATTATTGTGAATGGTGTGAGATAAGGGTGCAGTTTCTTCATTTGCATATGCATATCCAACTTTCTCAATATCATCTATTGAAGAACCTGTCCTTTATCTACTGTGTCCCGTTTGTCAAAGATCAGGGAATAATAAATGCAAGCATTTATTTCTCAGGCCTGTGTTTTGTGGGCCTCTATGTCTTGTGTGTGTGTGTGTGTGCCAGAACTATGCTGCTTTTATTACTACAGCTTTGCAATAGGTTTTAAGATCAAGTAGTGTAATACCTTCAGCTTTATGCTCACAACTGCTCTGGCTATTTGAAGTCTTGTGATTCTGTGTGAATTTTAGGACTTCATTTCAAAATCTGTGAAAAATGTTATTGGAATGTTGGGAGGGATTACATTGAATCTGCAGATAGCTTTGGATAATGTGGGCCTTTTAAATAAGATTTTAGAAAATTTATTTGGAAGGCACAGTTACAGAGAGAGGAGGAAGGACAAAGACAGGTGGAGAAAGGAAGGAAGGAAATAAGGAAATAGGGAGAAAGATATTCCATTTGTTGGTTCACTTCCCAAATGGCCACAGAGGCCTAGGTTTGGCCAAGACGAAGGTAGGAGCTTGGAGTTCTTCCAGATCTCCAATGTATGTGCAGGGGCCCAAACATTTGGGCTACTTCATTTACATTCCCAGGTGCATTAGCAGGGAGCTGGATTGGAAGTGGAGGAAATGGGTCTTGAACTGGTGCCTATATGGGATTCTGGCAAGGTGGGTGGAGGCTTAGCACACAGTGCCACAGTGCTGACCCATGTATGGACATTTTAGCAATAAAAGTTATTCCATTCTTTAGCTTTATCACTATCCTGGAAACAAAGACAACAGAAATATTATTTCAATCCTTGCTCATTCTCATGACTAGTCTGATGTCTGTAATACTGTAGACACTAATGAATAATTTGTAGAATGTACAAGTGAATAATATTAGACATTCAGAGTCCATTAGACATTGTTTAATACATTATAGCACAAATTTTCATTGTCAGAAATTCAGGCAGTCCAAAGCAGCATCTAGAATAATCTGTTAACCTTTGAGGCATGCTAAGTTAAAGATTATGACTTTCTTCAACATGAACTTTTTTTATGTCACATTTAAATATATTTGATAAGTAACATTCATTTAATACTGTGCCAGAAGTACAATGCTTTAATAAATGGTTGTTAAATGGACAATGATTAATAAATACATTTGTGCTCACAACTTTCTGATCAACATAAAAATTATATATGTATCAACAAAATGGTGCCACTCATACAACAAATATTTAAGGAACTTCAATATGATATATGGATATGGATATCATATGAATATGATAGATTTTAGTAAAAGAATACTTCCTGCTGAGAAAGGAAAATGCAAACAGATTAATTTGGCATTAATATTTCCTCTCACTTGTGGACATCCAACAACTTACTAATTATGGTATTTCATTGTGTTATGTTTCACAGATACTGCATTTCTATCTGTCTATCTATCTGTTATCTACCTATCTATCTATCTATCTATCTATCATCTATCTATCTATTTTTACAGTTGAGGGTTGTGGTAAACCCTGCATTGAACAAGCCTGCTGGTGCCATTTCCCCCATAGCAGGTGCTCACTCCATGATCAGGAACCTTTGATGTGACTATTAAAGTTGTTTTGGAGTACCATGCACCATGTCAGTTATAGGATGGTGAACTTCACTGATCAGAGCTGCATATATCCTGACAGCTCCACTTGCCAGCAGGGCCCTGTCATCAGGCCTTTCTAATCTTGGAGACACAATAATATTGAAAATGGGCCAATGAAAATCTACAGTGCCCTCTAGGTGTTCAGTGAAAAAGAAGAGTCCTTTTCACTTTAAACCAAAAGCTAGAAATGATTAAGCTTAGTGAGGCAAGTGTGATGACAATGGAAGGTAAAAGCTAGGTATCTTGCACCAGTTGGTCATGCTGTGAATGCAAAGGAAAAGGTCTCAAAATGGGAAGTGTTACTCCAGGGAGCACTGAGATGATGAGAGTGAAACAGGCTTGACAAAGTTGTATGGTCTAGTTAAGAAATCACAACAGCCGCAACATTCCCTTAAGCCAATGGCTAACAAGAGCAAGGCCCTAACTCTAAGCCTGTGAAGGCTGAAGGAGGTGAGGATGCCACAGAATGAAAGTTTGAAGCCAGCGTAAGTTGGATCATGAAGTTTAAGGAGAGAAGCTTCTGCTGTAAGGTGAAAGTGCAAGGTGAAGCCATGAGAGTCCCAGCTGAGAGGACTGGTGAGGGTGGTTATGCTGAATAACAAAATCTGAATGGAGATGAAACAGCCTTATGTTGGAAGGATATGCTATTTTGGACGTGTATACCTAGAGAGAAGTCAGTTTCTGGGCAAAAAGCTTCAAGGACAGACTGACCTTCTTAATAGAGGTGATGGTTGTTGATGACTTCAGGTTGAAGCCCATGCTCATCTACCTCTCAAACTCCTAGATCCCTAAGATGACACTAAGTCTCTTTTCTCCATATTCTGAAAATGGAATTGCAATGTCTGGATGACAGCATATATATTAGCTGGGATTTACTACTTATGCCTGCTATTGAAATCTACTACTCAGAAAATGAGATTTCTTTCAAAATGTTTTTGTTCTTTGGCAATGCACCTGTTCACCTAAGAGCTCTATTAAAGGTGTACAATGTTGTTTAAGGAATGCATTTATAGGATGGTAGTTGCCAGAGTTAGTGATTTCTCTGATGCATCTAACCAAAGTAAATTGAAAACCTGGAAAGAATTCACCATTAAAGATTCCATTGAGAGCACTAGCAATGCATGAGAGGAGATAAAAAGACTGTCTTTTAAAAATATTCATTTAGTTATCTGAAAGGTGGAGTTAGAGAGAGAAGAGAGAACAAAGAAGAGAGAAGAGAGAGATCCTTCATGGTCAGGGTTGGAATAGGCTGAAACCAGGAGCTAAGAGCTTCTTCCAGTCTCTTGTATGGGTACAGGCACCCAACAAGCTGGGCTGCGTTCCACTGCATTCACAGGTACATTATCAGGGACCTGGATCAGAAGTGAAACTTCTAGGTCTTGAACCTATACTCATATGTCATGCCAACCCTGCTTAACCCATTATACCACAGCAGCAATTGCTTCTTTTTTTTTAAGATTTATTTATTTTTATTACAAAGTTAGATATACAGAGAGGAGAGACAGAGAGAAAGATCTTCTGTCCAGTGATTCACTCCCCAAGTGAGCCGCAATGGCCAGTGCTGTGCCAATCCGAAGCCGGGAACTTGGAACCTCTTCCGGGCCTCCCACGCGGATGCCAGGTCCCAAGGCTTTGGGCCGTCCTCGACTGCTTTCCCAGGCCACAAGCAGGGAACTGGATGGGAAGTGTAGCTGCCGGGATTAGGACCGGCGCCCATATGGGATCCCGGGGCCCTCAAAGCGAGGACTTTAGCCACTAGGCCACGCCGCTGGGCCCAGCAGCAATTGCTTCTTAGGGAGCGGCAAAGAAAAGTGGTATCTTGGGATGAAACATACCTCTTCCTGATGAAGATGACACAGCAACAAAGAATTTTGAATATTTTGTAGACTAGTTGATATAGCAGTAGCAGGGTTTGAGGAGAATGACTCCAACTTTGAAAGAGGTTCTCCTGTGAATGAAATATCATCAAATAGCATTGCCTACTACAGAAACACTGCTAGGAAAGGAACAGGCAGTCAGTTCCACAAGCTTCTTTGTTGCCTTATTTTTAAAACATTTATTTATTTGAGTTACAGAGATAGAAAAAGAGAGACAGAAAGAAAGAAGGGGACCCCTTCAACTGCCCTAATGTCTGCAATGGCCAGTGCTGAGCCAGGCTGAATCCAGCAGTCAAGAGCTTCATCCTAGTCTCCCAAATGGGTGTTAGGGACCCAAGTAATTGGGTCATCTGTTACTTTTTCTAGATCATGAGCGAGGAGCTACATTTGAAGTGGTGCAGCCATGACATGAACTGGTACCAATGTGGGATGCCAGCACGGCAGGAGACAGCTTCTATATCCAAATGCTGGCCTCTAGTTGTCTTATTTTTTTTTAAGATTTATTTATTTTACTTGAAAGGGGATGGGAAGGGAGAGAGAAAGATATTTTTTTCCGTTAGCTCTTTCAGTCGTTCAAATGACTACAACTACCAGAGCTAGGCAGGCCCAAATCTTGGGGCCAGGAGCTTCTTCTAGGTCTCAACCATGAGTGTAGGGGCCCAAGGACTCAGGCCAACCTCCTGTGCTTTCCCAAGCACAGGTTCAAGGGCCTGCTCAGGTGAGCACTCTCTACCACATCGCATTGTGGTGTACAGCGGTGGTGGGAGCATGTGGAGGAGATAGGGATCACATCTCAAACAGGAAGTCAGAGAAACTGGTGGAGGCCAGGCTCAGGTGTGGTAACAATCCTCTTAGGAGAACTAACCAGGGTCCATGAGAAATGCCTTGTGTTCTTGTGAGGGAACAGCCCAAACGGCCTGAACCTCCCATGAGGATTTCTCCCAACACCACCGTCCTGGAATCCAGCATCCAGCGCATGAACTTTTGGGGGACACTGGCAAAGGCCAGATCCTGTGGAATCTCACAGATCACAGGAAGAATTTGAAGAGTTTTGCTGAGACTGCCATGACAAATTACCATAAACTTACGGGCGACTTAAACAGCAGAAATGTTTTTCTCACAGTTCTCAGGGTTAGAAAGTTCAGTGTTGAGGAACCCACAGACATGGCAATGAGTGAGGCCTACCTCCTGGCTTGCAGATGACTGTGTGCTTGCTGTGTCCTCCTGTGTTTTCTGGCATCTCTTCTGTGGGGACTAATGCTATGATTAAAGTGCCGCTGGCGTGATTTAGTGACTCCCCAAAGGCCCTCCCTCTAAATGCCACCCATTGAGGCTGGAGTTTCAACATCGGCATTTTGCAGGGACACAAACATGAGTTTGTGACATGTAAATGTTTTCTAAAATTTGAGGAGTGCTGACTTCCTGCTGTTTTCCAGACCTGGGGAGAGAAAGAGAAGCAATCACTAGGAGAGAATGGTTGGTGCCATCCACTTGGCTGCCAAAATGGTGGCTCCAAAGAGGCTTACCAGTCTCCAGTCTGTGTCCATCTGATTGTGGAGTGGATTTGTCTCCTAACCATTCATGGAACTTCCAGTTCAGAGCTAGAGTTTAAAGTTGTCTGTGAATGTAGAAGTCCATTTGGAAAGTGATCCATTTGTGTAAAGCTTGCCATAGATTAACTTTGTCTAATTCAAAGCAAAATCTTTGCATATTAGGAATAAGCTGCAGTGGATGGTAAGTCTGCTAAGCCAAGACCTACATTCTATATCCAACTGTGTGGTCTGGCTTGAGTCATGTGATCTATTCCTCAGTTTCCTTAGGGGAGGGATTGACTTGCTCTTGAGACCCCTGCAGAATTTAGAATGTGAGAAATCTCAGATAGAGGAGAGCCTGCTTCTGTTTGGGTTTACCTCAGAGATATCGTAGGTTTGGGTCTAGCCACTGCAAACTACTGCGATAAATAGGACGTCTCACACTTAATGAGTCACATATATCCAGAAGATATGAAAGTTACATTTGCATTACATTGTTGTCTGTTAAGTGTGTAATAGTTTTATGTCTAAAAACCAAGTGTACATGCTATGGCTGGATATGGGATGTGAGCATCCCAAATGCATCTGAACCACGAGGCCATGCCAGTCTTCCTACTTGTAACGTTTCTCTTGTTACATTTGATCTGTCTCCATGTTGATGTCTAGATCTTGACTTTGATGGGTCATGGTTGTATTGTTATAAATTAGTTTGTATTGGGCTTTAAAGTCACTTTAAAATCAGTGAAAACTGATGCTAATGGTTTTCCTTTCCCTCTGTTAGGGAGCTAATGCAACAAGACTTTGTTTTGTATTTGCTTCATTCATTCACAATTTGCCTGGAGCCTCCTCTCCACCAGGCAGAGTGCTGAGGAAACCACAAGTTCAACTTTTCAAGACCCATTTGTACTTTTAACTTTTTTTCTAATGGCAGACAATGATATATTTCCAACTTTACCACCTGAGGTAATTAATGAAATTGTTAAATGATAGTGGACAAGAACTGACCCTGCATAGCTGCATTTGTTGAATTCTCCCAAGTTGACATTTACATTGATCTATTATTCAATTTTGCCTTACTTTCATTTGGATATATCAATTACTGGGTCCCAGCTTCACAATGGGCAGGCCATACAAGAACAAACCTAAAGCAGGAAATAAATTCTGCTCTCTGAATGGTAAGATGCAATTGCCTTGTTCTCCAAAACTCTGCTGGTTTTTTATCCTGTCTGTAGCTGTTTAGCCAGGGCTGGCTTCCACCTTTTTCAGACATTAGAGCTATTGTAGGCAAAAGGGAGAAGAAGGAGAGACTTAGTTCTACCATTGCTATCCACTGCTTTTATCTGCAAGGAAGAAGACTGTGTAAAGAGGAGGATTTTGTTATTTTGAATTCTCTTTTGCATGTCCTTTGCTGGAAATTCAGTAATGGTTGCCAACTGTTGATTCTAATCTTCCAACCTTACCTGAAGTGACAGGAAAGACTTCACTCGCCAAACTAGATGTTTGCTGTTAATTAAAAATAAGCAAATAGGGCCCGGCAGTGTGGCCTAGCGGCTAAAGTCCTCGCCTTGAAAGCCCCGGAATCCCATATGGGCGCTGGTTCTAATCCCGGCAGCTCCACTTCCCATCCAGCTCTCTCCTTGTGGCCTGGGAAAGCAGTTGAGGACGGCCCAAAGCTTTGGGACCCTGCACCCGCGTGGGAGACCCAGAAGAGGTTCCTGGTTCCCGGCTTCGGATTGGTGCGCACCGGCCCGTTGCAGCTCACTTGGGGAGTGAAACATCGGATGGAAGATCTTCCTCTCTGTCTCTCCTCCTCTCTGTATATCCGGCTTTCCAATAATAATAAAATCTAAAAAAAAAAAAAAAAAAGCAAATATGCAAATCTTGTAAAGTGCCCAGGATTAAGACATGGATTTTTGAAATTTGTTTACAAGTGAGATAAATATAGGTCTTCTCCCATTCTCTCATCCTTTCATCCCCCATCTCTCTGTTTCCCAGAAGCGTTTCTTTCCCTTTAATGACTCCCTTCGGGGACACCTCTCCTCCTTCCTCTTATGTTTTGCTAATAGAAGTCCATGCAGCATCTCCTGCTGGACAGCCCCATTGCCAGTGTTTCCACAGCTCTGTGCTCTGTATGTTTTCAGAGAGCTTGGCCAACTGTGCATTTGGTGGAGACTGGCAGGTGCTCTTAAGCTCTGCCTCTACTCCGTATTCAGGATGCTAATTGCTAGGGAGGTTAACGGAGGAAACTTATTGGTCTGGGTCCTTAATGTGCTCCCAGGAAGTTGTTAGCTGAATTAAAGGCATGAGTGAAGGTCTGGCATCGTGGTGCAGTAGGTGAAACGTCAACCTGTGATGCTGGCATTCCACGTGAATGCTGGTGCTGATTCAGCTCCCTGCTAACGCACTTGGAAAAGCAGGGCAAGATAGCCCCAAAATTTGGGCCCCTGCTGCCTACATGAGGGATTCAGGTGGCGTTCCAGGTTCCTGGCTCATGCTGTTGTGGTCATTTGCATATGGGTGTGTGTGAAGCAGCAGATAGAAGATCTGTCTAACTCTGTCATACCCTCTTTTGTATGTAACTCTGCTTTTTTAAATAAACAACTGAATATTTCACAAAGCAAAATAATGGTTACGAGTAACATGCAATGAGAGCACATTTAGAGAATCTTCCAAAATCAAAGTGATTCAGTTGTAAAAATTCAGTCAAGTGGGGATGGGTGTTGTAACTAGGGGTTGTACAGGAAGTTGCAACAGGTAGATTTCCTGAACAAGACACACATGATGTTGTTGCCAGCTGATGTATGATCACTATCTGTCAGTTTTTAAAAACTGAGAAGAAATACCAAATGTTTGGCTTGTTCCCTATCCACATACAACAGGCTTTCCTCCAGCTGGAGTACTGGCCTAACAGTGCAGTCTCATCAAAGTGAAACTCCATCTCCAGGAGCAACTGGCAGATTTCCCATGTGGTACCATGGTGAGGTTCTTGTACTTTCAGTTGTCAACATCATACTCACCTAACAGTCCCAGATATGGGGTTGGCTGTCACCTTTGATGTACACAGAAGCAAGTCCTAGAGTGACGAAGCCAGACAGAAGCTGTGACACACGCAGTTTTCCTTACTGTTTTGCATGTTTGTAGCAGACTCCACAACCTTTCTGTGGCAGAAAAAAGTCTCCATTTTACCTGTGAGGGGAAGAGCGGGGAAGCAGTGCAGTTCCTTAGTCTAGGAATGTTACACAGTTGGGACATTGTAGGTGCCAAGCTGTCTGCTCCTGGCTCTTCTGGGTCAAGGCTGGATCTGATCAGACATAGGCAGTGCTTCCTGGAGGTGGGGCCTCCTTCCTCACCACTTCCTGCTATCTCTCTTGACAGTGTACAGTCCCCACAGATGGGATCCTATGGCAGATGTCTACAATATCCAGAGCTGGGACACGCCAAACACAGGAGCTGAGAACTTCATCCAAGTTTCCCACATGGGTATCTAGACTTTAAGTATTTGATAATGCAGCCTCCCAGCTGCATTAGCATGAAGCCAGATCTAAAGTGGAGCTGTGGAGTCTCAGACCAGCCCTCCAGTGTGGAATGTGGGCATTGTAAGTGGTGGCTTAATCCCTGTGCACTGTGTTCACCCTAGCTCCCAGCTCAGTGGGCATTAAGAAAGGGTTCTCTGGAGTCTGCTGACTTTCTTGTCTCACGAGGCTCCTCATAGCTGTTTTTAGGCATTCTTCCGATGCTACAAGAAGCTGCATTGAATGCTTAGGTGATACTCAATGACCAGGAAGAGTTTCTCCCCACTGGTACCTTCTTCTCTTACCCAGTTTTTCGCTTCCCTTCTTTGCTGTTGTCTTTGCTGCTGGCTCTGACCTGTCAGAGCCCACATGCACCTTGGAAGTCCTTCTGTCTTCATCTGCCCCATGGCAAGTAATGAACCCTGATGTGTGCTTGTGATTGAGGCTTTTGTCTAGATTCCACTGAGCCTGGACAACAAGACCTGCAGTGACACCTCTGAGCATCACTTGACCAGATCTAACCTAATTTCCTCTCTCCCTGAATGAAATAGCAACAGGAGCCCACCTATCTTCATGTTCCCCAGAGAGGATTTGCTCAGATACAGCTTTCTGTCACAGTGGCCCTGTCCCCTGCTTGTCCTTCTGGGCAGGTGCCAAAGAAGAAAACCCTACGATGCTTCTGTGGCTGGCAGGTGTGTTTAGGTCAATAAATCTTGGCTGTATCAGATTAAGAAGCCGGAGCCTGTGGCCCCCACTGGTTCCATTTACTCCTTCTTTCTCCTTTCACACTGGCTTTATTGAAGTCTAATTTGCACACATAGACTTCCCCAGTTGTCAGTGTACAGTGTAATGACTTTGGAATGGAGTCACCTGTACCATGTTGCAGCTTTAGAATGTTTATTTCCATCATCCCCAGGATGTCTGTTGTGTGCATGCTGGGAGATCATCTTTCTCCCAGCCCCTGACCCAAGCAACTACTGAGTCACCATCTGTTTCTAAGATCTGCCTTATCTGATGGAACCAGGTGATGGGTGGGTTTTTGCAGCTAATTTTTCACTCCCGTTGTAGCACGTGTCAATAGTTGGTTTCTTTGTACCACTGAGTAGTATCCCTGATGGCAACTCCTCCATTTTGGTAATGTATTTTGATAATGGGCACTTGGATCATTTGCACCTTTTGCCTATTATGGGTAATGCTGCCATGGGCATTCAAGTAAATATATTTCATTTAGTTATTATTATTTTCCATGATAAAGTTTTGTAGGTATAGGGATTTCTCATGTATACATCTTTTAAAAGAAAGTTTTTTAAAAAAATTTATTCGAAAGGTAGTACAACACACACACACATGCACACACAAATACACACAGAGATCATCTGTCTTCTGGCTCTCTCTCCAAATGCCCACCATGGCTGGGACTGGAACAGGCCAAAGCCAGGACTATAGAGTTCCATCTGGGTCTCCCATATTGGTGGTAGGAATGCAAGTATTTAAACCATCACCTTTTGCTTCCCAGGGTGTATGTTAACATGAAGCTGAATTACAAGAAGAGTCAGGCCTTAAACTAGGCACATCCTTGAATGGATAGTTAGGGAAATAATTGTTGGGTCATGTGGCAGGTTTATGTTTAACTCTGAAACTTTCTAATTATTTCCTGAGTTGTTACACCATTTTACAATACTATTAGCAGTATCTGAGGCTTCCTGCTCTTCCACCACAATCTTGCCCTAAGGTCCTGGCTTAGGACAGACACATTCTCAATGCCCTGCCCCTCTGCTTAGACCCTTGCTGGGCACTGCACCTTTCCCACAGTGCAGATTCATTCATTAATTCCTTTCTGCTCCTGAAAATCAAACACACCATGGCTGAACAAAGTACAACCTCATGGCATTCCTACACCGTTCCCCTAAGTAGTAGAAGATTGTCTTTTTTATATGTTACTTTATGGCAGATACTATTTTTCTGATAAATATGGAAGAATGACCATTTTCACCAAATGAGTGCACTGGGCTTAGCACAGATAAGAAAGAGGTGTTTGGCAGAATGTAAATGAGCACTCTGAGTTGTGGAAATCACTGTTGCTTTCAAAAGGCAGCTGTTGGGCCCAGCGGCGTGGCCTAGCAGCTAAAGTCCTCGCCTTGAAAGCCCCGGGATCCCATATGGGCGCTGGTTCTAATCCCGGCAGCTCCACTTCCCATCCAGCTCCCTGTTTGTGGCCTGGGAAAGCAGTCGAGGACGGCCCAAGGCTTTGGGACCCTGCACCCGCATGGGAGACCCGGAAGAGGTTCCTGGTTCCCGGCTTCGGATTGGCGCGCACCGGCCCGTTGCAGCTCACTTGGGGAGTGAATCATCAGATGGAAGATCTTCCTCTCTGTCTCTCCTCCTCTCTGTTTATCCGGCTTTCCAATAATAATAAAATCTTAAAAAAAAAAAAGGCAGCTGTTGCTAATCCACAGAAAGGTAAGCATGTATGACTTAGCTTACCCGACCAGACGGGTAAAAGTTGAATGTTCTGTGGTCTATAAAGAAATGATAAAGAGAATAGTGACCAGCAGTATTAGTGAGAGATCAAGACAGTGAAGTTGGTAGGCCAAAGATGGCAGCATACGGTGAAGAAGCATTAAGACAAATAGAGAAGATTAGTGGAGACAAAGCAGAGAAGTCATGATTCCAGGTATTACAAATGGGCAGACTGGTGATGAAAAGGTAGCTGGAGGCCCATGGACACTAGGAAGCAGCAGAGACAGTGGAACGGTGCCAGAAAGAACAAAAACCCCATTAGTGACCAAAGCTTCACTGGCAGACAAGTGTGTAAGGGAGACCACAGGGGCACAGAAGGCGAATCAAGTCATGGAACTACAGGTCCTGGCAAATTTTTAATCCAATTATGAACCAAAACAGAGCAATAGCGTTCCTGTGGATGGATGTAGTAGTGGAGGTAGAGGTTGCAACCCACCTTTCCACTACTGCTATGGTGGCATATTGGGAGACATTTTGAGTAGTACAGCTAAGTACCTGGGAGCAAGTGGCAAGCTGCACATGTGCTAAGTTTTGGGAGAACTCACATCCAGATCTCCAAGGGTCTTCTGCACAATCTGATACCATGAATACATTTCACTGGTTCCATCAGCAAAATGATACTAGTAGGCATCTCATGGATTCCATCTAACATAGGTTTGAGATGCTCCCTGAATTAGCTACTAGCAGGTTTTGGGAAGAAGAGAAAAAAAATCTGTGTGCTTCACAGAGCAAATCCAAAATGGAGTACCAACAGGGAATCACCTGGCTCATGCTTACCAAATCCCAGGTACTGCTGAAACCATGAGCAGGAGAAAGGCTAAGCAGGCAATGACATGGCCATGACATGGGGTTACAGGGGTTGAAGAAAGGAAACCCGGTGGCACTGGCTGCGAAGGCTGCAACAGGAGTGCAACACAAGAGCCCGAGACTGAAACTCTGAAGGGAGTGGCGTGAGTGCCACAGATGTTGAACTGGGCACTGAATGGGACCTGTGATGTCATTCTGCAAGAGTGAGGATGTCACAGCTTAAAGATGAAATTGTCCTGAGGAGAAGAATTCATTAATCTGAATTGCAGTGGTCAAGGGCAAAAGAAAAGGCATAGGTGCACCATGAATGAGGATACCTCTCATTCCCCTGGAAAGAATCAAAAGATTTTCAAACTCAGAATTAGCTAAAGAAGACATTGAGAAACTACCAGACACATTTTTTTTAAAAATCACACTTAAGATCTTTAAAAACAGCAAAAAATAGATGCAGAAGTTCAAGTAATGTAAGGAATACGTTATATAGGAAATAACAGAATTGAAACTAAATCAAACTGAAGTAAAGTTTACCATAGAGCAAATTAAAAATACAATGGAAAGTCTCAAAAATAGAATGCAGTAGAGAAAAGAATTTCAGAGATGGAAGACACCACATATGAAAATGCCCAAATAGTCAGAAATCTAGGCAGGGAACTGACTAAAGTTAAGAAAACCACCCAAGAATTGACACCGTCAAAATGCCAAACATGAGGTCACAGGAGTTCCTGAAGGTGTAGAAAGAGAAGCTGGATTGAAGGATGTATTCAATGAAATAATAAAAGAGAATTTCCCCAACATGGAGGAGAAAAATGGGAATCCAAATACAGGAAGGTCAGAGAAATCCCAAATAAACTCAACCAGAAGAAAGCCTCACCACAGGACATCATAATCAAGCTCTCTTTGGTTGAACATAAAGATCTTTAAACATGCACATGAGGAATGTTAGATAACTTATAGAGAAAAACCAGTTAGACTCACAGCTGACTTCTCAGGGCAAACACTAGAGGCCAGAAGAGAATGGAGTGACATATTTCAGAATCTGAAAGAAAAAACAAAAAACAACAAACAAACAAACAAAAACCTGTCAGCTCAGAATAACATACCCAGAAAAGCTTTCATTTGTATTTGAGAATGAAATAAAAAACTTTCAGAGCAAACAAAAAATGAAAGACTTCACGTCTACTGGACCAGCCCTGCAAATGTTGTCTAAAGATGTGCTAAACAGGGAAAGAGTGACAGCTATTATTAAACAAAGAAGACAAAAGTGGATAAGATCTTAATAAAACCACATAAGAAATATAAGTGAAACAATGAGAAATCCATTGCAAAAATAACAGGACAGCATCAGTATCTGTCCATGTTAATCCTAGAGGCAAATGACTTAATTTCAAAAGATATAGACTGGTGGACTGGATGGAAAAGCAGTTCCCATCTATCTGTCACCTGTAAGAAACACATCTCGGCCCTGGCACAATAGCATAGCAGTTAAGGTCCTTGCCTTGAACACGCTGGGATCCCATATGGGTGCCAGTTTTAATCCTGGCTGCTCCACTTCCCATCCAGCTCCCTGCTTGTGGCCTTGGAAAGCAGTCGAGGATGGCCCAGAGCATTGGGATCTTGCACCTGTGTGAAAGACCCAGAAAGAAGTTCCTGGCTCCTGGCTTCGGATTGGCGCAGCACCGGTCATTGTGGCCACTTGGGGCATGAATCATCAGAGGGAAGATCTTCCTCTCTGTCTCTCCTCCTCTCTGTATATCTGCCTTTCCAATAAAAATAAATAAATCTTTTTTTTAAAAAAGAAACACATCTCATCATCAAAGATACATACAAACTGAAAGTGAAAAGCTGGAAGAGGTTATTTCAAGTTAGTGGAAAGAAAAATGAACTGGTGTAGACTTCGACATGAGAAGCATTAAAAGAGATGAAGAAGGACACCACATAGTAACGGACCCATTCAGCAAGAGGAAATAGCAACAGTAATGTATATGCACCAAATGCCAGGGCACTTGGTTATGTGAAACAAATATTAATGGATTTCAAGGGACAGATAGCTTCCAATATAAAAATAACACAGAACGTTAACATCCCACTAACTTAAATGAAAAAGTTGGTGAGATAGAAATGAATCCAGAAAACAACAGAACCCTCCCAGACAGTAGAAAAACTGGATTTAATTGGTATCAGCAGAAGCTTTAATCTTACAGACATAGAATATACTTTTTTTCCTATCAGCACACAGTATCTTCTCCAGGATTGATCACATTGTACCACAAAATGAACCTCAGCAAATTGAAAAAAAAAAGAAAAAAACAAAAAAGGAGAGAAAAAGCCAAAATCATACATGCTTCTTACTAGATCATCACAGAGTGAAACTGGAGACCAGCAAGTCAAAATACCCTAGAAAACAAGCAAGTACTTGGAAACTAAACAATATGTTGCTGAGTGAAAGACTTCACCTCTACTGAAATCAAAGAGGAAATAAAAAAATTCTTTTAAATGAATGAAGGCATCAGCACAACATATCAAAACTTGTGGGACACAAGGTAGTTCTAAGAATAAAGTGCATTGCAATCAGTGTCTGCATCAAGAAACTAGGAAGATACCAGGTAAACCAGTTAGCTACACATTTGAAGGAGCTAGAAAAACAACAGTAAAATAGACCCAAGAAATAATAAAAATGGAGGAGATAAACAAAATAGGCCAAAAGATTACTAAATAAGATCAATGAATCAATGAACTGGTTCTTTGAAAACAACCCACAAAATAGATACACCACAAACACAGCTGATCAAAAGGAGGGAGAAAACACAAATCAATAAAATCAGAATCGAAAAAGGAAATACAATAACTGACACTTCAGACACAAATAGAATAATCAGAAACTATTTGCCAACTATACATGAACAAATCAGACAATCTAGAAAAAAATGGATAGATTCCTGGGTACATACTGTTTACCAAAATTGGATCATGAGATAATTAAAAACCTAAATAGACCTATTAGCAGGACAGGGATTGGATTGATTAAATCCATCTGGACAAAGAAAAGCTCAGGACAAGATGATTTCACTGCTGAATTATACCAAATGTTTCGAGGAGAATTTACCCCAGTCTTCCACAAACCATTGAAAGCAATAGAAAAGGAGACAATCCTGTCATACTTTTTCTATGATGCCAACATCAAAATATCAGATAGAGACACAACAAAAAGAACTAAAGACTGATTCCCTGATGAACATGGATTCAAAAATACTCAACAAAATTCTAGCTTACAGGGCCTGGCACAGAAGCCTAGCGGCTAAAGTCCTCTCCTTGATTGCTCCGGGATCCCATGTGGACACTGGTTCTAATCCAGCCACCCTGCTTCCCATCCAGCTCTCTGCTTGAGGCCTGGGAAAGCAATCGAGAATGGCCAAAAGCCTTGGGACCCTGCGCTCGCATGGGAGACCTGGAAGAAACTCTTGGCTCCTGGCTTTGGATCAGCTCAGCTCCAGCCATGATCACATGAGAAGTGAATCATTGGATGGAAGATCTTCCACTCTGTCTCTCCTCTCTCTCTCTCTCTCTCTCTCTCTCTCTCTCTCTCTCTCTCTATATATATATATATATATATATATATATATATATATATATATATATATCCGATATGTGTGTGTGTGTGTGTATATATATATATATATAATGTACCACATCAACAAAATGAAGAATAAAAGCCACTTGGCCATCTCAATAGATGCAGAGAAGGTATTTGATAAAATCCAATGCCACTTCGTGCTAAAAACCCCAAGCAAGATAGGCATAGAAGGAACATTCTATAACACAGTCAACACAATATACGAAATGCTGAGTTCCAGTGTCATGCTGATCTGGGAATAACTGGAAGCTTTTCCACTAAGATCTGGAACTAGACAAGGATGTCCACTTTCACCATTACTATTCAACGTAGTATTGGAACTACTCACTGAAGCTGTTAGGAAAGGAAAAGAAACTAAAGGAATTCAAATTGGAAATCTGGAAGTCAAATTATTTTGCTTGCAGACTATGTGATTCTATAAACAGGAGGATCAAAAGACTCTATAGAGTACTGAAACTCATAAGAGAATTTGGCAAGGTAGTGGAGTATAAAATCAGTGAACTTAAACTGATAACCTCAGTATACACAAACAACTCCATGGTTGAGAGAGAGCTTGTAAAAACAGTTCCATTCATAATAGTGGAGAAGAACCTTAAATACCTTGGAACAAACCTAACCAAAGACATGAAAAACCTCTAAAATGAAAATTATAAAACATTAAAAAGAAACAGAAGACAGTAAAAGACTAAAATATTTACCATGTTTCTTGATCAATAGAATCAACATCATCAAAATGTCTATATTTCTGAAAATAAAATCTAAAGATTCAATGTGATCCCAATCAAAATTCCAACAATATTCTTCTCAGAGCTGAAAAAGGTGATACAAAAATTCATCTGGAAATACAATAGACCACGAAGAATAAAAATAATAAAAATGAAGCTGGAGAAATCTCAGTTTCAGCTTTCAAGATATACTACAGGGAAATGATAATCAAAAGAGTCTGGCACTGGTACAGAGACCGAGAAGACTATCAATAGAATAGAATATAAACTGCAGAAGTCAATTGATCTTCAACAAGAAAACTGAAAGTAATCCAGAGAAAAAGGTTGGTCTCTTCAACAAATGCTCTTGGGACATTTAGATATCTACTTACAGAATAAGAAACAAGACCACCACCTATCACCTTATGTAAAATCAGCTCTACATAGAGCAAGGACCTACATTTGCACCACAAAACCATTGAACTATTAGAGGAAGGTATAGGAAACACTCTGTAAGATAGAGCACAGACAAAGATGTTTTAGAAAAGTCACCAATAGCACAGGCAGTCAAAGCCAAAATGAGACTACATCAAACTAAGATGCTTCCATATAGCAAAGGAAGTGATCAAGAAAGCAAAGAGCAACAAAATGGGAGAAAAATCTTCACACACTACACAGCAGATAGGGGTCTAACACCCAAAGTTTACAAAGAGCTTTAGAAACAGCGACAGCAAAACTAGCGATCTGTTAAGAATTGTGAATTAAATGAGCAGATTTTTTTTTGAACAGAACTAATTCAAATGGCTAACAGATATACAAAAATTACCCAGGCTCCCTGGCTATTAAGAAACTGCAAATAAAAATTACTTTAGAATTTTACCTAATTCCACTGAGAATGGCCTACATACAGAAGTCAACTAACAACAACTGCTGATGAGCTGAGGGGAAAAAGGTACTCTACTCCACTGTTGGTGGGTATGCAGACTATTGCAGCCACTGTGGATGCCAGTATGTAAAGTGCTCAGACAATGAGAATTGATCTACTGTATGACTCAGCTATCCCACTCCTGGGACTATATCCCAATAAATCGGTATATGAGAAAGTAACCTGCAACTCTAAATAGCAGCACAATCCACAATAGCAAGGCATGGAAACAACCCAGTTCCCATTGAAAGAGGAATGTTAAAGATACAGTGATGTATCTTCTTTGTGGAATACTATACAATCATTAAAAGAATGAAATTTTTGCACTGCAACAAAAGTTATGCAACAAAGAGGTCATAACTGGAGACCATTATTCTCAATGAAATAAGCCACTATCAAAAGGACAAATATTATATGTTCTGTTTGATATAAGGCAACATTCATGCAAATCTAAGATATATAGATAAACATGTATATACATATATTCTCATAGATGAATTGCATAATGGAAACTAGAATACTAAGAAGATACATTATAGTACACATCTCTACTCCCAAATGAAAGGAGAACTCTCAATGAGTCGTTTGAATATATGTTGATATCATGATGTTGGATTTTCTACCTTTTTTTTTTTTAAGATTTACCCACTTCTTTCAGTAAGGCAGATATACCGAAAGGAGACACAGAGAGACAGATCCTTCATATGCTTGTCTACTCCGTAAGTGGCTGCAATAGCTGGAGCTGAGCTGATCTGAAGCCAGGAGCCAGGAGCTTCTTTAGGCTCTCTTACGCAGGTGCAGGGTCCCATGGCTCTGGGCGATTCTCTACTGCTTTCCCAGGCCACAAGCAGGGAGCTGGGTGGGAAGTGGAGCAGCTGGGACACAAACTGGCACACACATGGGATCCTGGCACATGCGTGGCAAGGATTCAGCCACTAGGCCATCACACAGGGCCGGGATTACCTACAATGCCAGGATACACCTAAAGAGCAGAATGTTAATTTGTTACTGTTACTAAAGGATTGTGCTACTGTGATAAAATGGGAGAAAATGATGGGAGGGCAAGATGGGGAGTGAGGAAAAGAAGGGGGATGGATGAATCCCTTTTTCTACAAAACTGTGTCATATTAAATGATATTAACAATAAGAAACAAATGAAAAAATTCCTGTACCTATGGAACTCATGAAACCAGTCCTCTGTATTAATAAAAAATTTAAGAATTAATAGCAGTGGGACCCGGCACAGTGGCCTAGTCGCTAAAGTCCTTGCCTTGAACACGCCAGGATCCTGTATGGACCCGGAGGCCCCGCTTCCCATCCAGCTCTCTGCTTGTGGCCTGGGAAAGCAGTTGAGGATGGCTCAATGCCTTGGGACCCTACATCCGCGTAGGAGACCTGGAAGTGGTTCCAGGTTCCTGGCTTTGGATTGGCTGAATTCCAGCCATTGTGGTCATTTGGGGAGTGAATCATCGGACTGAAGATCCTCCTCTCTGTCTCTCCTCTTCTCTGTATATATGACTTTGCAATAAAAATAAATAAATCTTTAAAAAAATTAAAAGTGGTGAATAATGAAAGCCCCAAGGATAGGTGTGTAGTTTAGCAGTTTAAATTCCAGATTGTATTACTTGCTGTGAGTCTTTAGCAGGTAATTAGTCTTCTTATTTTTTTAAAGATTTATTTTATTTTACTTTTATTGGAAAGGCAGATATTCAGAGAGGAAGATCTTCTGTCCGATGATTCACTCCCCAAGTGGTCGCAACTGCTGGAGCTGAGACAATCCGAAGCCAGGAGCCTCTTCTGGGTCTCCCACATGGGTGCAGTATCCCAAAGCTTTGGGTCGTTCTCGACTGCTTTCCCAGGCCACAATCAGGGAACTGGATGGGAAGCGGGGCTGCCGGGATTAGAACCAGCGCCCATATGGGATCCCGGCACATGCAAGGCAAGGACCTTAACCACTAGGCCATCGCGTCGGGCTCGGTAATTAGTCTTCTTAGATGACCTTGTCAGCCTGTGTATATGAATGATCTTAGAGCTAGTGTGTGCTGTATGGCACAGGCATGGCGCACAAAGTTCAGGACCAGATATTACAGGAAGTAGAGTAGTGAAGTCTGTGTGGATCACTGTGAAGGCCAGAGAGTATAGACCAATGGTTCTCCAACTTCAGTGTGCCAAAAATCACCTGCAGGCTTGACTATAGCCCTAGAATTTATAATCGGGAAGTTGGGTGGAAGCTGAGAAGTCGAATTTCTTGCATGTTCCCAGGTGCTCCTGGTGCAGGTACCATGCTGGTTGGATTAGCTGGGACCCAAGTCCATGCGTGGTCCAGGAGAGAAAGTGTGGCTTCTTGATGCCTTCTGTACTGGCCCCTACATTTTAGTCTAGTGGTCTGGTGCTTGAGGGGTAAGGCAAAAGTTGGGAAGGTAAGAAGAGGGTCTATGATGCTGATATTAGTTCCTGTGTAGGGACTGTATTGAACTCTACTTGTCTCTGGTGTGAAATTCTTTTTTTTTTTTTTTAGTTCCACATTGTTTCCTTAATATATCTGATGTAAAAGGGGATTTTAAGGGAGAAGGCCCACCCAGTCTCCCACCCACCCCAGGTCCCAGATGTGGAGCATGCTCCGAGGGTCTTGCTCAAGTGGTTTTGATAGTTCACCAGTTATGAATTGCTGCTACTCTCACCACTCCAAGCACAATGAGGTCGTTGAAGAATCCACTGATTGACATAGTCCATCATAGAGTCTCCGTTTGCCCAGTTTTTCACTGCCAACACATAGCTGCGGTGGTTGATTAACTTGTTCTGACCTCTGTCTTTTGATGGTTACGGTTCTGAGTCTGGAAGCTCTATTGGGGGATCCCCAAAGAAATGTTGTCTAAGATGTTCCCAGACCAGATTCTTGTATGCACTAGCAAGCACAGGGCCCGGCACAGTCCATTGCCCTGATCAGCTGGTTGTTGCAATTGCTGGGTTGGTTCTGTTTCCATCCCTGTCTTCCACTGGAACCAATGGGTGCTGCAGTCCAGCCTGGTTCTGCCCAGCACATACAAAGCCCTCACATAAACCAATGTGGGCTGCAGCCTAGTCGGAGCGACCCACAATAATCCCCACCAGGCCCACCCCCTTCCCTGGTTTGCCAGTATGTGTGACAGACTAGTCCAGTCTGTCCCACATCCCATTCAGCTCTCATACATGTCGATGGACATTGAAACCTTGTTCCATCTAACCAGCTCAACTATCCAGCCTTCACAGATGTTGCTGGGTGTCTCTCAAGCCACGCCAGCCTCTGTGGTAGTTTTTGTGCCCTTCTGTGGGGGGTGGTAACCCAAGAGGGATGAGCCCACTATTTCCCTCCTAGGCCTCTCCCACTCCTGGATTATTCACTCTCCAGATGGTTCTGTGGTTTAACTTGACAGAACTAGCCCCCAGTGCCAGCTTCTGCCAGCTGATGCTGCAGCTAAGCCCCAACAACCCTCACCTACTCTAATTGTAGATTGCCCCAGTAGGAATAATCAGCCCAGTCTGGTTTTTCCCTGATCTGGTCCACATGAGGCTCACAGGTGTTGTAGCCCTGCCAAGTAGGGTCTGTTCCCATCCCAGCTCATGCTCTCCAGTGGAAGTAGCTGACCAGCAAGGGAACCACCCCTTCTTCTCCTGCCGGCTCTGCCCCTCCCTTCCTGATTCTCATGTGTACTGGTTGGGTGCTGTGATCTCATCTGACACAGGCAACCTCTCCTTGGCATTCCGTGCTGTGCACTGCTTTTGTCGCGACCGAACGTGGCTTGACTCACACTCTGTTCTGGCGTTCAGATTTGCCAGTGGATGACATGAACTGATTCAGCCTGGTCTGCCCCCGACCCATGCCAAATGTATGCCAGTGGGACACTTTCCATGACCTCTTGGCTGTCTCCTATTGTGCTTCTTGCGCTTACCTGCAGGGTCTGTGTCCTACCAGAGGAGTTGCCCAGGCTCTTCCATCAGAACCCCTCCCAGTGCCAGATTTCGCGCATACCAGGGGGTCCATGAGCCAGCACTACTCAGTTCACCTCCTGTCACAGCAGGAACAGTGGCTTTTCCTAACTGGCCTTCAACCCATTCTGTTTCTTGCTGTTGGATGTTTCAGCCCAGGCATAGCTCGTCCATACCCACGTACAGCTCATACATGACTCAGTTGGGGTTGAGACCTAGCCTAGTCCATCCCACATCTACCCTGGTCCTCTAGAACACCAGAAGGTATTGCAGTCTGGCCCAGCCTGGTGCATCTAGTCCCAGTCCACACTTGTGCCAAGGGAAACTACAACTGTATCATGATTAGAACGCAACCCCATTCCAGCTCGTGTGCCCTTTGGTGGGAACCTCCACCCAGCTAGGGTGTCCCCTTAGTTCCCCAACTGGGCCTGTTCCCAGCCAGTTTTCAGCATGCCAGTGGTTGCTCTGACTCAGCTTGGCACAGCCCCGTCACCTGTAGCGACCCCTGCCTTAGACACTGGCTCAACGTCCGTGGCTTACGCAGACCAGTTAGTGCAAGACCTAGCTGGGCATGTCTTGTGCTCCATCCTGGTTTTTAATTTTACTTGTGGGCTAAGGTTTGCTCAGTACTGCCTTGTGAGCCCGTTCCATCGCCATTTCATACATTGATGAGCCGTTGGAGCTACTTTGCCCAGCTTGTCTGACCCCCAGGTCTGGACCACCTGTTCACCAGTGGGAGCTATGACGCGCCAGGGGACTTCCCCAAGTTTTTCCCCTTGATCCCCTCCAAGACCTAGTTCTCATACATGGCATTGGGTTTTTGGCTAGTGCCTGGTGTAGTATGGCCTTCCTTTTGGCCTTGCATGAGCTGATGAACGTAGTAGCCCGGCCCATGCCACACCCTATTCAGGATGCACTTTTGGGTGCTGCTTGGTGTGAAATTCTTTAAAGATCTATTTATCTATTTGAAAGACTGAAGGAGAAGGTGAGAAACAGAGAGAGAGGCAGAGAGAGATTTTTCATTTAATGGTTTATTTCCCAAATGGCTACAATGGCTGGCCTGGCTAGGAGCCAGGACCTTCACACAGGCACCCCACATTGATGGCAAGACTCAAGTTCTTGGGCCACCGTCCACTGCTTTCTCTGGTGCATTAACAGGAAGTTTAATTGGAATCTAAATAGCTAAGATTCGAACTGGTGCTCATAGGGATGGCATTATTGCAGGTGGTGGCTTAATTCTGTGGCACAATGTTACCCTCAAGCATGAGTTTCAAATGTTGCCTTTTAGGAAGTGCCCCACAACCTGCCCTGTATCTTTATCCCTTTTGCTAATGCTGTATTCTTACTAACCAAAAGCATGCCTGGCACTGAGGAGGCACTCAATAAGTGTTCATTGAATAAATGAATGAAGCCCGAGAATGATTATTTCTCTTCATTTTCTCAGTTGCCATAACAACAACAAAAACCCCACAGACAGGGTGGCTTGAATAACAGAAATCACGTATTTTCAAGCTTTGGAACCTGGCAGTCTGAGGTCAAGGTGTCCCAAGCTTGGTTTCTACTGAGGCTCATCTCTGCAAATAACTGAGGTCTCATCATGGGTTCTTTGTTCTGAATGAGTGCATCTGGGTGTCTTTTCTCTTGTAAAGATCCTTGTTGGATTGGATTAGGACCCACACCTATGACCTCATTCCACCTTAATTACCTTGGTCAAGTCAAGGTAATTGGGGGGTTCCGTGTTGAGGGCTAGTGCTTCATCACAAGAATTTGGAGGATGGGGATGCACAATTCAGCCCACAATACCTTTGTAGTGGAGCATGGCTGCTCACTGCTGGGAGCTCTGTTTCCACATAGGTGGGGTCCCTCCCACCCTGTCCCATGGCTCCTTTGTGCCTTTTTGAAAGACTGAGGGATCAGCCAACTAAGGGAAGTGCAAACTTGGGTTGTAAACTCATAAATCCTGTAATTTACACCTAAGATTAAAGACATGGTCTTAGGTCTAAATGAGGGGGAAGAAGTAGAAATTAAAAAGTGCCAAACATCAGAGTTTCTAGGAGAAACTATTCAGTTCTTTATACTAGAGGCATTGCTGATTGGTGATTTGACTATTATTATTTACTTCACTGTACATTATGAAATTGTGTGAGGTTGTTCCTCAGCGGCAATGTTTAATGTGATCCCAAATCTTCCCATGCTTCTCACACGTGGTTCTGGAGTGGGAGCATCTTCTTGAGGGCCTGCTGTGAATGGAGTTAGGGAAGCAGAGCCACTCAAGGAAGTAGACAATTGGACAGACACGGCAGACACATCTCCTTTGCTTTCAGATAGGAATGGGAAATCTGGAATTTGTTGCTTACGCTTTGAGTCTCATAGCTTCTTGTCCTCCTGCAACATAACCCTAGTACAATACTGGTTCTGGATGCATATATTACACTAGAGACCTCTATTTGATTTGCAAGTATTCTGCAAATGACTTTGCTGTCTCTAGCGTGACTGACATTTCATGAACTGCCTGGTTCCTCTTCCCCTACCCTACCCTCTCATGCCAAGGCTGGAGCATCAGTCACTCTGGGAGCTGCTAGCCTTCTTACCTGCACCTGCTCCCTCCCCTGGAGGTTGGCTGGCTTGGACTGCTTGAGGCAGAGAGAGGGAAGCAGGTAAGCACCTGGCAGGGGGAGGAGGGTGTCTAGAGGGTGACATCCCTCTCTTGGGGTGGCTGTTTCCTCTTTTGAGAGTAGCAGCAGGTGGGTGGCAGCTCACACAAGGCAAGAACCACCTGGAATCTGTGGACTGTGTGGTTACTAGGAGCCAAAGAAGGTAATATAATGCTTATGTCTCAACCAGTAGTGCCACTGCCGAATCCTGTCCTGCTCCATGTCTGCATTTTGTTATTACCCTGTTTTCCTCTCCTCTCTGGGCCCACTCACCCTGGAGTACATTCTCAAGTTGCCCCAACACCTTCTCCCTGTTGCTCAGCACACCTCCTTTCTCTGTTTCTCCTTTGGTTGTAAACAGGCTGGGAGCAGCCAGGGGGGTTTAAGTTATCAGCTTTGGAGATAAGTTGAATGTTCATATCCTATGGCAGCTATAACTAAGTCCTATAGACTGGGTGACTTAGGACAACACCCAGAGTTAAGGTGTGTCGGTAAGGTCCCACTCCTGTCTGGGGAAGGATCTGTTCTGGCTGTCCTGGACCCTGGCAATGCCTTGGCTAGTGATGACATAACTACAGTCATCACACGGCATTCTCACTGTGTGCGTGTCTGTGTCATATTTCCCGTTTGTGTGAGGACACCAATCACAGTAGATTCAGGCTCACTCTACTGTGATATAATCACATTTTAATAATAATCACACATAATAATGACATCTACAAAGGCTCTATTTCCATAATGTTAATTTTGAATTACTGTGAGAAATGACTTTAGTTATAGTCTGGATTGGGGCTTCTGAGACTATAGGCTTGTAAGGAAATACTGCACTATAGCATTTTATAACATGCTTACTTTTCAGATAGCAAAAAGATGGAAATTATGTAACATGTATATGACAAAACAAAGAAAGGGGCAGAAAGATTTTTAGGAGTGAATTTTTGGAGGCAGTATTAGGGAAAGCTGGTGATTTTCCTTTTAGCTGCCTGTTTTTGGGAAACAGTCTAGTAGATCAAGCTACTACAGCTAGTTAGGCTGAGAATTGGGAGCAGCAGGTGGAGTTTCTGGCACTGAGTGCTTTCACTGTCAATCACTCATGGTCTCTGCGCCTTAGAGTACCTTTTGAGATGGAGGGTGGGGATTAATGCATTATGGAATAGCCATGTTTAGGAGATGCTGCGATGAAAACATCAAGTGATAGACTCTGTGAATATTTTGCCCAGTTGCAAAAACTTACCTCTCCATTCCCACTTATCTCAGTTGGTCTTAGCTGTAATCACAGATTTAGAGATAAGCTAAACCAGAGAGTGGTTCAAAGAGACATTTGATAAGGTAGGTGAATTCACCTTCCTCAAAATCAGTTTCCAAGTTCAGTTCCTGCTGCGGTTCTGGCCTGAATATTGTTTACCCTTAGCTATGTGCTGACTGGGTGCACATCCATGTTGAAGTACACAGTAAGGTCCTTGGTCTCAGGATGTGGCCTTGTTGGTTCAACAGTTCACAGATGGCTGTGCTCTTCAGAAGCATGTCTCTACAGGGATGATGACCATCTATCTGTGCTTCCAGCAAGAACAAGTGACACAGGCTGCTGGTCCATGCTATCACCATGTAGAGAACCTCTGCCTTCTATCTTTGCTCATTCGGTCTAGAAAAAATTCCCTGAGGACTGCTTTGGCAGTAGGCTTTCTTTTCTGGCAAAAGTCAACAGCAGATTTCAACTGCACTGTACTCAGATCCATTGTAACAGAGAGTAACAAGATGAATTATAAAAATGTTATGAATAGATATTTTTTAGTTTTACACACACACAAAATAAAAACAATAAATTGAAACAGATTCACCAAGAGTATGTGACAGTCACCAGAAGAATGAAAAGATCAATGACCAGATTGGTTTGTCTGATCACAATCTGTGGAAGGTCTAATACGTGCTGCCATAGGTACTGATTTAGAGATACTGCAGGATGTTCTGGCTTAAGGGCAGTGACTTTGACAGGTCTCAGCTGTTTACCTACTTGTCTCTCGCCAGGATCCCTGGAACATTAGCAGGTAGGAGAGTTACTGTGGGGAACAAGTGAAACAGGGTTGGATGGAGGAGAAAGTGAAGACTCAGCTGCTCCCACAGGAGATCTGGAAACTGGGCCTGGCTCCTCGGAATTGCCCACATGGAGACAAGAGCACCAGGTCTTTAGTCCCTGCAACCCTGCATCAGCATGTGCTAGACACAGCAATTGTCTGCAGGAAGGGGCATTGTCTAGGAGGAGCCAGCTCTTTTCATTCTAGGACTGTCCTTACAGGTGGACTCAGCTGAGAACCATCAGCAGTGGGGGAAGTAAGTTCCTCATAACAGGCACCCTGACACCTGCACCCTCTACACACATTTATGCTGAGCCAACCAACCACTGTGCCAGACACTGAATGGGTGACTGAGTCACTTCCTGCTTTGTAACTACAATGATATATTTGAGGCAGGCTAGCTTCATAAAGAAAAGAGGATGAATTAACTCTCAGCTCTAGAAGTTCAATGTTCAAGTTAAAGTGACCCCACTGGTTTAACCCTTGATGAAGGCCTTATGACATTTGGTATCATCGCAGCAGCATATATGGGTGGCAGAGGGTGATCAGGTTTGAGTTTGCCCTTGTAAAAACTGGCTGTCATTCTGATAACAGTTCAAGATCCCACAACAGTTAGTTGAAGTCTAGCCCATGGAACACCCAGCCTTCAGCACAGGAATCTTGGAGGACACATTAAACTGTTCCCCAAGGACAGCAGTGATTTCCAGGGGCCTGGCTTTTCACTCACAAGGCTGACTGTGCACTGGAAGGACAAATAGATAGGTTATCATAGCATCACAGAGCAAAGTTTAGTGTCTTAGGGATATACATGGTAGGGCAATCAGGCAGGCTTCCTGGGGGAGTCATACATGCTGGGATATGAATGAGGAACTCATCATGTTAACAGAGAGCACAGCATGCTGGACTTTTCAAATTCCAGAGATGGAGGCCATCATGGACATCATATGTTTTTTAAATTTTACTTTATTTATTTATTTATGTATGTATGTATTTATTTATGTATTTATTTATTATTGTTTTATGATATAGTTCCATAGGCTCTGAGATTTTCCTTCCACCCTTCCCAAATCCCTCACTCATCACTGATTCCCCTGTTATTATTACAACATAGAGTTCTTCACGAATAGTCATAAGTTCACTATTCTGCTATTTATTTATTTTTGTAAAGATTTATTCATTTTATTACAGCCAGATATACACAGAGCAGGAGAGACAGAGAGGAAGATCTTCCGTCCGATGATTCGCCAAGTGAGCCGCAATGGGCCGATGCACGCCGATCTGAAGCCAGGAACTTGGAACCTCTTCCGGGTCTCCCACGCGGGTGCAGGGTCCCAATGCATTGGGCCGTCCTCAACTGCTTTCCCAGGCGACAAGCAGGGAGCTGGATGGAAAGTGGAGCTGCCGGGACTAGAACCAGTGCCCACATGGGATCCCGGGGTGCCCACATGGGATCCCGGGGCTTTCAAGGTGAGGACTTTAGCCGCTAGGCCACGCCGCTGGGCCCTATTCTGCTATTTAAGTATCTGCTTTTTAATTTTTAAATTTTTAAGGTTTATTTATTCAAAAGACAGAGTTACAGAGAGATTGAGAGAGGGAGAAAGAGAGAGAGATACAGACAGAGATCTTCCATCTGATGACTTACTCCCAAATTACCACAATGATGCTTGAAGCCAGAAACTTCATCTGGGTTTCCAGTGTGGGTGCAGGGGCCCAATGACATGGACCTTGTTCCACTGCTTTCCTAGGATTTGAAGTGGAGCAGCCAGAAACTCAAATTAGTGTCTATAAGGACTCAAATTAGTGTCTGCATGGGATGGCAGTATTGTAGGTGGCTTAACTTTCCGTAACATGAAATCAGCCCTGGATGTCACATGTTTGTAGCATGAAAGCAAAACCAAAAACAACTCAGAATACCTACAAGATGTAGGGTGTGTGTGTGTGTGTGTGTTTTGTCTATGTATAGGGATGGGGAATTGTGATGTATTTGAGACTGGATGGAGATGGGGGCTGGGCTAGGCCTCACAGACTCTTGGAATTTGGAAGTTACCCAGCTGAGCTGGACTGAACTTTAGGATGAGAAGGGGCAGGGCTAGAGGAGGAAGTGAAGAGTCTGGTGGTCCTGGGGTGGGCACACAGGAAACAGCAGGATCAGTAGCCAGGGAGCAGGGGAGTTAAAGGAAAACCACAGGACTCTCCCACCTCCCTCCTGGTCTAGCTTCCTGTCCTGATGAGTGGTAGCTTTGGGAGGCCCTGGTGCTGGTGCTGGCGATCCAGTGGAGCCATCCTCACCCACAGAGACTGAGAGAGCAAATGCATGCTCTCTCAGAGAGCCTCTGAGACTAAAAAGATTGTGGAAAAATGGCACTAAAAAGTTTATTTTGGTGTGAAAAATGTGAAATCCATGGTTTCTCACAATACTTGATTGCATGGAGTTTGAGAAGGCCTCTTGTGCCTGTTTCCATGTCCTTGTCCTTTAGCAAGGACTTATCCTTCAGAACTAAATTCCATGGTGTCTGGAGGACATATTGGATACTCTTGCTTCTATGGCTTGTCTCTCCTTTCCTCGGTACATTTTCTTCTGCATCTGGAACATTTTTGCTCATCCCTTTACCTGGAGCATAGAGAGACCTGCATTATCTAGTATTTTATGTTCCCAGAAACATTGTAGAGTGATATTGAAAAGGATTTCTAAAATAATATTTGTTTTTTTCATGAACTCACATAGAGATAAAATGCTTAAAGGTACTCAGAAGTTTCCAAAAAATGTAATTCAATATTTATTTATTATGTGCCTGAGCCAGGTCCTATGAATATGAAGAAGTCAAGAACAAAATGCTTGGATTGGAACGTGGAATGCACCCTTTACATTCATTGCCTTTCACCCGATAAATTCCTGTGTATCTTCTGGACTTTACCAGTTACACACCATCCCTTCAGAGCTGTTGTTCTCTGATTTATCTGCACCCATTTATATATTTTAATACCTACACTCTTCTGGTTAAGCAGCTCTCATCATTGTTATTGAATAACTAACTATGTGATTGGTGGTTTGTTGCCCGTCTGCCTCACATACTCTGACCTCCAGAAGGACAGGAACTATCCTTGTGCACATTTCCCTTGAGTCCATAGGAGTGGTCAGAAGCCTCATCTCTGTGAGAGGCCACAATTTCTCTACTGAATTCGTGCACACCCAGTTTCTTCCTGGAAGTTCCTGGATATCAGATCACATCTGAAGTGGGGTCTCTGCAGAGGCAGCCCTGCCCAGCAAGAACTGTGAGGTGGGTCTAGTGCTGGGTGAAAAGGTAAAACAGTGGAGGGGAGGTGGAAGAACACAGCAGGTGCAATGGTAATTGGGCTGTTTTTTGAAGAAATAGCAGTAGTTTGACAGGGGCAAGAGTGCTGAACTGACCGACAGGGCTTCCTGGGTGAAAATGGAGGCAACATCTTAATCATTAGTGTTGCTATATAGAAACACCTGAGAATGCATAATGTATGAAGAACAGAAAATTGTTTCCTCACTGTTCTAGGATCTGGGAAGTCCAAGACCAAGGCACTGATGAGAGCTGCTCTCTGTTGCCAAAGCTACATCATGTGACTGCCTCTTCTGGAGGGGAGAGATACAGTTTCATGTGGGGGAGAGGGCAGGTGGGGCACATGTGCCCCTCAAATGTTTTTCCAAGGCATGATCCACTCATGGGTACAGAGTCCTCATGCCTAGTTACCTCCCAGAGGCCTCATGTCTTAATCCTGTTACATTGGGGATTAGCAGCAATGTTGAGGTAAAGGGCACACAGACATCCAAACCACATCCTGCAGGAAGGACTCCAGTGGCTTAGAATACCATTTTTTAGTGCTTTAGTGGGCTGAGCTGTCTTGGGCTCCTTGGCATGGTGCAGGTTTGCCAGTGGATCCATTGTTTTGGCTTTGGACTTCTAGACAGTCAGGGGCTCCTGTATCTCTCTGTTAGTTGCTCTCAGACTTAACTTTTTTTTTTTTTTTATCCTGGGGTATCATCAGTATGTGTGTGTGTGTGCCTTGACATGAAAGTGTTTGGAATATGACAGGTGCTGTGGTATAGTGGTAAAGCTGCCATAGGTGCTGTGCCAGTATCCCATATGGGCACTGATTCAAGTTCCACTTCCAATCTGGTTCCTTACTTATGTACCTGGGAAAGCAGCAGAAGTTAACTTCAGTGTTTAAACCAGTGTCACTCAGGTGGGAAACCTGGAAGAAGCTCCTGGTTCCTGGCTTTGGATAGCCCAGTTCCAGTCACTGTAGCCCCTGGGAAATCAACCAGTGAGTGGATAGAAGCTTTCTCTCTTTGTGTGAATCTCTCTCTGTCACTCTACCTTTCAAATAAATAAATCTGCAAAAAGAAAGAAAAGAATGCGAGGTAAATCTGAGCAGCAGCATGACTGTCAGGAAGCCCCCAGGCTTCCTGCTAGGGATCCTAGCTCCCCATCTAGGCTGGGCTAGGGTGGAGGGGAGATCCAGGGCTTATCCAAGCCCAGTCTGAAAATTTCGTTCATCCACAGTGACCATGCTGGGGACACCTCTCAGACAGCTCTGGGCATGCTCAGGATCATGGCTCTGCCACCGCCACAATGTTAGTGGGTGGAGTCCAGGTAAATGAGCAGTGGTGTGGGTGTCTGGATGCCACAGCCACATGGCTATGGCTTGGGGTACCCATGCTGGCCCAGTTTTCCTACTAGGGATCCTAGCTCCCCCATCTACTGCTGCTAGGTGGGGGGAGGGTCCTGGGCTTGTGGGCAGCCAGAGCGCCTACTGGTTCTGGGCTCCGCTCCCCTGGCTGCCCGGCAATGAGCTCTGGGGTCTTGGGGTTATGGAATTACTGCCTAGGGACATCCATGGATAAGGCCACTGTACATGTAGGTGAGGAATGAAGCCTGAGGGACACCCAACAGCAGGGCTTCTGTATTTACAGGTAAGTGAGGGGACTGAGACCTGATGGTTTGGATGGGAGAGACCTGAAGATCTTTTAGGGTCAGACTGATGCGCTAGCTCACATGGAAGTCCTGGGTTGGGCTTGTTAGCATGAAACATGGCTGGCTAGCACACACAAGTGCACTCGCAAGCTATGGCCAAGGGCTTGTCTGGCAGGGCTAGATCGCAGTACCTGACAATGAGTGTTGGATCAGGGGATGGGTCACATTTAGACTGGGCCATGACACCAACCAACACGCAAGAGAACCAGGTCTGGGGTTGGATTCTATGGGCTATCTGTGAGCCCAGCCCTATGGGACTACAAGTCCTGCTGGTTAGCTTGAGAGTTGGGATGGTGATGGGCTGAGCTAGAGGTGACCATGGAACTCACCGATGCTCACTGGCACTGGTGCTGGGAACAAGCAAGGCAGGTCCAAGCTGCAGCACCAACATGAGCACCCTAAAAGAGGATGTGGGGTGGGCCGGGCTGCACCAGCTCATATAAAGGCCTGGATGAATGGGGGCAGGTCATGTTGGATAAGGGCCAAGTACCTGCTGGCATACGTGAGATCTGGGTCTGGGAGTGGCCCGAATGGGGGAACCTGAGAAACTTCCCTTGTGGGTCATAGCTACCGCTGATGAGCATGTGGGTCATGCCTGGGTGTTGGGCAGGCTGGGCAGGATAGCTCCATCCATCAGCAAGTGCGTGAGTTTGTTTTGGAAGGGGGTAGACCAGGCAGGACCAAGCAAACCTTAGTCCACTGGCAAATGCAAAAATCAGGATGGAGTGCACATCATTCTGGGCTAGGCTGCCACTTCTACTGGTTTGCATGAGTCAGGGATGAGAGTAGACTGAGCAGGGACAGGTTGCAGCATCCACCCACCAGTTGAGAGTTGGGACTGGGGGCCTGGTCAAGCCCAACAACAGGCCAGGCTGTATCATTTGAAGGCAAAGGCCAAGACCAGTGAGGAACTGCATCAAGCTGGGTCAGAGCAACCACTATGGCTGGGAACAGGCCTGGTTGCGAAGTGAAGGGGACACACTGGCTGGGTTATGGGTTCCACTGGTGAGTGCGGGGTCCAGAGTGGGGGCTCCAGTCTGGTCTAGACATGGATGCAGTCTCCCTCAGTACCGTGTGGACTGGGTCTGTGGCATGCAAGACTGGGCTAGACTCCAGAATCCATTGGAGTTCATGAGAACCAAGATGGGTGTAGGACAGGCTAGGCTAGGTCTCTATCCCTTCTGAACCATGTGTGAGTTGTGTCTGGGTGTGGATCAGACTTGGCTGGACTGTAGCACCCAACAATAAGAACTGGAATGTGTGAGGGCCAGTCAGGAAAGGCCACTTCCTGCTAAGACAGGAGGTGGACTAAGTAGGGCTGGCCCATGGACCCATCAGTGTGCACGAGATCTGGCATTGGGAGAGGTTCTGATGGAGGAGCTTGGCAACTCCTCTGTCGGGGCACAGTCCCTGCAGGTGTGCACAAGAACCAAGACAGGGAGCAGCCCAGACCAGGCCAGGTTATGATACCCACGAGCTTACCTTTGGCTCAGGTCTGGGGCAAGCTAGGCTGGGCCAATTCATGTTCGAGCACCAAAATGGAGTGTGGTTCATGTCAGGTTGGGCCACAATACCACTCAGTCCACATTAGGGCTGGGACTGGGGGCTGGCTGGACTGGCTAGGCTGTAGCCTCCACCAGCATGAGCTGGAACTGGGGGCGGGCCAAGCCGGGCTACAGCACCCACTGGCAAATGCACCAGACTGGGCCGTAGCACCCAGCCAGCACACATGAGTCCTGGGGCAGAGTGGGTGAAGCCAGTAGGGCTTCCATAAAGCCATTATTCCCACTGGTGTGCATGAGAGCTGGGATTAGGGGCAGACCAGTCCGGACACAGTTACAGCACCTGTTGGCCTGCATGTTAGCTGGATCAGGGGAAAATCAGGCTGGGTTGACTGTACCTACTGGTACATGCATAAGCCAGATGGGGTGATGGTTAGTTGGGTTTTGTTGCAACATCAGCTAGAGATGCTGGTACAGGGGGAAAACTCTGTCGAGCAAAACTGCAGTACCACCTGGAGAATGCAAGATCTGAGAGTGGGAGTGGGCTCATTAGGGAAACATGGGCACCTCTCTCTTGGGTTGCCACTCCCACTGGTAAGCATGAGAACCAGGACTGGGACAGGCATGGCTAGATAGAGAATGGCATCCGCCAGCACATGTGTGGGATGGATAGTGGGGCTGAGTGGGTTGAACTAAGCTTCAATGCATATTAATGTGTATAGGAGCTGAATGGGATGTGAAATAGACAGAACCAAGCGCAGGAACCAGGGCAGGAGGTGGGCCTGGTGGGAGTTATCGTGGATTGCTCTGACTAGGCTTCAGCTCCCACTGGTTTGTGTGGGGGCTGAGTGTGCAGTGGACAGGATTGGGCTGAACTGCAATACCCATTAGTTTTTGTAGAACACAGGACTGGACAAAATGGATCCAGCATTTACAGCTAATAGTTTGTGCCTAGGCCAATTTGGGCAACTAACTGTGCCAGATCCCTGTATTGGCATGCATGCACAAGAATCAGGTCTGGGATCACCTCAGATGAAGTTTCTTTGGGAATCCCACCAACTAAACCGCTGGACTCAGAACTCCAACCATAGAGGAAACTGCAGGTTCTATGGTCTGACCATGGAATGCATGTGTCAGAGCTGGACCTCCTTAGTGGCTTTGATGGAGCAGTGGACAGCGTATCCAGATGCAAATGGAGGATTTGGCAGTACACTGGAATCTGCAGAGGACACCTGGTACCATAACAGAGGATGGAGGACAGAACAAATTGATCAACTACCCCAGAAAAGAGTTGGCAGTGAATACCTCGGCAAATGGAGACGCTAAAGTGGACTATGTCAGCCAGTGGAGTTAGGGGAGATTTCATTGCGATTGAACTGGCAAGATCAGCAGGAATACAGAACTGTTGAACTATCAAAACCACTTGAACAGGACCGTTGTAACATGCCCCACATTGGGGACCCAGGGATGGTTGGCACACTGGATGTGGCTTCTTCCTTCATCTCTCCCCTTCTCCCAGATACAGGAAGGAAAAAGAGAATGTGAAAACAATGATGTCACACACTTCCCTCTAGCCCTTGACCCTTTGCACTCTAATCAAATATGTAAAAATTATCAAAAATAAAATTTATACAATTAAATAAATAAAACAAAAAAGAAAATAATGCATTTGGAAGGCAGCAGATCAATTCCAAACAGAATAAATAGGTATGATGGGATTTGGCAAAATGGAGGAGAGTTTGGGAACTGAGCTGTGACTGGCTTGCAAAGGATTTTCTCTGCTCAGCCAAGGGGATAAGCTGCTGCCTGTGGGACAGGCAGAGCTGAGAATGGTTTGACTCTCTGCTCTCCAACTCCTCCATGATCCTGTCCTCTTCATGGGTTTTGTTTAAATTTTTACAGGTTTCAGATCGTGGGATTCCCAAATGAATGACTTTCATGAGTCACTTGCAAGCCCCTCAGAGGTTGCACACAGAGCATTCAGTAAGTGTGGTAGCTCTTACTGCTGTGTTGTGACACACTTGTGGCTTGGTCAGTTGTGACTGCATAAGTGATTTATTGCAGCTAGTAAAGCATTTTCAGATATCCTATTTCCAAATAAGGCCTTATTCTGAGTCCTATAAGTCAGGACTTTAACCTCCATACTTTTAGGAGATATGACTCAATCTGTAACACTATCATATCCATGCGCTTAGATTTTTAAATTCTTGGCTCTGAAGAAGGTAGTGGAGTTTTGTATATACATTTTTTTCAAAGATGTATTTACTTTTATTGGAAAAGCAGATCAGATTTACAGAGAAAAGGAGGGACAGAGAGAAAGATCTTCCATCCATCATAAATGGAGTAAACCAATGTAATGACTGGAGCCGAGCTGATCTGAAGCCACGAATTTCTTCCATGTCTCTCACATGGGTCCCAAGGCTTTGGGTCATCTTTCTCTACCTTTCTCAGGCCACAAATAGGGACCTGGATTGGAAGTGGAGCAGTTGGGACACAAACCTGTGCCCATATGGGATCTCGGTGCTTGCAAGGCAGAGAATTTAGCCACTGAGCCATTGCTCTGGGCCCTGCATATAATTTGTAATCAGATTATGTAGGGATCTGAATACATCTATGGACGTATTTGCTTGTGCACTTGAATCTGCCAGCCCCCCCCCCAAGGAAAATATTAAAGTTTGAGTGCCACTGCTTTTCTTATTGGTTATACCTTTAAATCTCAAACACTTTTTGCTTCTCTTTTGTGCTTTGGAAGCTGGCCGTTCAAGACTATGTCACACCAATGACATGTTCTCATTGAGAAGAAGTTATTTTGCCATCAGTGACATTGGCAATATTTGGAAAAATTTTGGGTATGATGGCCAGGAATGGGAGGAAGGTTCTACCAGCAACTGGTTAGTAAGCACCAGGGATGTTCCTAAAGAATCGCACAATGCACATGGGAAAATTTTCTGTTTCAAGGTATCAGTGTTACTATTTATGAGAAACTTCGAAACAGTGGATTTGTGTGCTTCCTGGTCTAGTGCTAACAACAGCCTGCTGGGTTTTAGTTTGGTCAGTCCCTAACACGTCCTCCTCCTCAGTTCTTCTTCATGATCTTCCAGCAAGACTTTGATATTCTCAATTCCTTTGATAGTGTTCTCTATGGGGTACCCAAGGCGCTTGGAAACATTTCCTTCTATGGAGGGTAATTAAGGAAAGCCTGCGACATCACTTCTCATATGTCTTTAGGGCCTCAGAAAAGGGACCAATACAGCTAACTGGGCTTGGTTGAAAAGAAAAAGGATATGTAATATATTTCAGGATAAAGGGATTATTGGGAAATATTTCTGTTTTAATTTTTATTGATAATGATCATAAAGTTCCTTTAATTATAACCAGTGGAGGCAGGGAATGCATTCCCTTGCTTTTGTACTTCCTCTTATATTAGTTACCACCACAATGCTGCCTAATAGAGAACAATCACGCAATCTCAGTGGCATGCAGCTGTAAGCTTTTATGAGTACTTCTCATTCATGGATATGTAAACTGGTTGACTAAGTTTTGGCTGATCTGGCCCCCGGGGTACAGGCTTTGTTCAGGCCTGCTACACACACCTCTCAATCTTCTTGTACCAGCATCATGCTTATAACCAAGACACACTTTTCTCATGGCGATCTCACAAGTCTAATGTGCTGATTCTACCAGCTCCAAAGCAAATGATGTGACAAAACCCAACCTTAGTGATTTCCTGGTTACTATTGCTATGGAAAATGTTTCCCTGAAACTCAGTAGCTTAAAGCAATCATGGTTGTTTGGTTATCCTTCACAGTATATGGTGAGCCAGAAATTCAGAAAGGGCTCAGCTTGTTGGTCTGGTCCAAGAGGGTCTCATGCAGTTGCAGGCAAATGTTGACCGGAGCTGGCTTGGCAGGAGGCTAACCGTGCATCTCTCTCATCTGGTGTTATCTCTAGCTGCTTATGTACCTTTTGAAAGTATATGAAACACTCTGGATTTCGTGCAGCTTGGTTGCTTCAGAGCGGTCAGATCACTTAGGAGGCAGATCAGAATTCCAGTACAACTGAAATCCCATGTCATAGTTCTACCACCCCCCTCTTGGTTCAAACAGTCAACTTCAAGGGGGAAAAGGAATGGATCCTCACTATCATGGGACAGACTTGAAGATCACATTATAAAAATGCATGAGGAGTGGGAAATGGTGTTGTAGCCAGCTTGGGAAGCTGCACTGTGTTGCTATGGGCACGAAAGTATTCTCTGTCTACAGTGGAGGAAGGGGAGGGTTGATGTTGGCTACCTTGAGTGATCACATGCTTTTATATCAAGCTGTAACTAGCACGGAGGCACCAAGTCTGTACTGGATAACTGTGTTAGATTGAGGACCAAGAAACATGACCCAGATGGGAAGCTTAGGAAAGATTTGTTGAGTGAGTGCTCTTATAAAAACCCCTAATGGAGTGACAGAAGCAGATAGGTCAGAAGAAACACCAGGGAAGAATGTGGCTTTAGGATAAATATGGCTTCAGCCTGCTTCAGGAAGAGTGTTAGTTTCACCCCCGTGCCTATCCTGCTTTGAAGCTAGAATGGAGATTGAATTTTTGTTTCCTATATCAGTAAGTCACAGGTGTCACTTGGGGAAGTGGGAAGCACATCCTCTGTAGGCATCTCTGGGCAAAGCAGCCCTCATTGGGGGTTGGGGCGCTACTCCAGAGAAGAGCACCATAAGTAACTAACACCTGTGGTTACAAGAAGAGGCCAGATGTTGGGTATAACTGGGACATTAATGGCCATCTACTACAGTTCACCCGTTGCTTCTCACTTTGAAGTGATTACATCTTCTAACACTCTCCAACATACTTTCAGTCAGAATTTTTGTAGAGAAAACAAACTGCAGTCCCCATTACTGGAGTTTGTCCACAGGAAAATATCTATCATATCACTTGTCTGCTTCCCCTATCTCAACTGGCACTTCTCATCTAGAGTGGCCTGTGTGGTGATGTGACTTGGACTTGCATCTTGAGAAGTGTGAGACCCTGGTTGCCTTGCTCTGATCAGGCATGGTGGTGATTGTATATGCTAGTTTACAGTAAAAACTGGGTATTGAAATCCCTGGAGGAACCCCAGTGGATCACCCTTTTATCACAGGTCATTTGTATACTTCTAACTCTCAGAATGTAGTGGCATCCCTACTTCCTCACCGTGACTATCACCAACCCTCCTGGCCAGTAAGACAGCTTAGTTTTTCTGCCTACTCAAGTAACCAGACAGGTAGTAGGTATAACTTTAGTGAATATTGGGTTCTAGGAAGGAAACATCTTTAGACTCATAGTGCCTATAAAGTGTTACATGTGGCAGACATGTACTTCCCATGTGACTCCAGCAGAACCATGAGTGGGACCACTCCCCTATTCTCATCCCACTGTCAACCTTGATTTACAGACCTGTTTCTGGAGAACCAGCACCATAGCAATGGTTGAGATGAAGTATGTACTACCTTCTGCAGGACAGGGCCTCATCTGCACAGGGCATCGTGTCCAGGCCTGCTCCTTAGTGATGCTCTGCAAAGGTCATCCCAATGTTCTCCCAAGCCACAGCATCACATTGGTGTGGTACAGTGTGGGTCTGGTAGATTACATAGCCTTGGGCCCACAGGCAGCTTTTTTTTTTTTTTTTTTACTATTGAGTGCCTTTCTCTGTCTGAAGTGATTTTGTGCAGAATCAAACTTTCAGCAGTAGCAGTCACTAGGAGTTCTTGGACAATAATGGTGGCTGAGACCCACAGCCAGCACAGATAAATTTGTACCTGAAATATTTGTCAGTGCTAATCAAGGTGAAGGGTGGAGGCAAATCAACTTGTCACCAAGACAGTTTATTTTCTTTAAGGATGATACTGTTTCAAAGGCTCAACATGGGCTTTTGCTGGCCCACTGAACATTCCACAGCAACAGTTCATTCACTCAGCCTTAGAGTTTGGAAGCCTGTGCTGCTGGACCCGTGTGTAGCCTCTGTCCCTGACATCATGACTGTTCTAGTCATGAGCTCCTTGCATGAGCCAAGCAGAGGCTGCCTGAGGACTCCTACCAAACGGGTTGTTTAGTCCGTGTTCTGTAGTCAGCACTCATGGGAGGGCATTAATATCCAACACAGAGCTGCTCACACTTGGTGCCCACAACCACAGGTCTAACCATGTGGCCTTTTGCAGATTGCTAATCCCCAGTCTTCTTGTCTTGTTTCCTCCAGACCCAAACTTCTGGGTCAGTAGTCAAGGTTTCCACTCCTATGTGTGTGTGTGTGTGTGTGTGTGTGTGTGTGTTATTTCATTAACCATTAACTCAGGCCACTTATCTCTTCAAAGAGTGCCAGGTCAAGCATTGTTCTGAAGCATTGTCCTTTGGGAAAGCTTCTCCTGTACTGTTTCCAGGAGTCCATTCTCCACTCACCTGAGTCTAGCTCAGGGCTGCTGTTCCTCCATCAGCTAGTCCTAGGGTCACAGCTGTGATCTGGGAAGAGGGTTTGACAGCAGTGATGGTAAATGGCATGCTAGAGAAGGGCCTGCGTTCTGCCCCTGCAGCCTCCTTGTGTCCTGCTCACAGGAGTTGGGCTGTACCACATCTACATTATGATGGCTTGTTGCAGGTCCTTTTGACCTTGTGACTTGCTGGGTCTGATGGTATTTAGGTCAAGATTTGCAGCTCTGTACATATGGTTACTTGCTTTCTGTGATCAGATGGTCAGTTTCCAGAAAGACTAATAATAACAGGAGCTATTTTGGATTTTAGACTAATATATGTTCTACTGGGCATGTTTTGTCCTTGATCCAGGACTCTAGAGTTCTTCAGTGAATTCCTACTAGAGCATACCAAAGCACCTCACAGCACTTTATCTTTCAAAGCCACCATTAGTGCCTTGGACTATGCCTGATCATGTGCCCCAAATGGCAGGGCTGCTTGTGTTACAGGTTAAGTCTTTGTTGCAGTATTTGCTTGCTCTAGATTCCACTCAAAAAGGGAAATCTGTCATTTTTTGAAGACTTATTTGAAAATTGGAGTTGTTGAGGCAGAGAGAGAGAGAAAGAAAGAGAGAGAGAGAGAGACAGAAAGTGTCTTCTGTCTTCTGGTTCACTCCCCAGATGGCTGCAACAGCCACGGCGGGGCCAGGCTGAAGCCAGGAACCATAGCTTCATCAGAGCCTCCCAGTTGATAGCTGAGAAATATTATTCTCAGAGAGATTAAGTAGTTTTCAAGCTCTCAGAGCCAGTAAGTGGTGGGTCAGGAGTCTCAGTTTGCCATTTTCACTGTACCATGTCACCTCTTCTATACTTTTAGACCTATTTCTAGAATCTGTGAATAGAAGAAAATATTACCTGTGGTTGAGCACATATGGTTCAGTTGGCTTACCCTGGAAGTGCCTGATGTAGGTGAGTTTTAGCTTTCCAAAATTTAGGCTATGACTCAAGTAACTGTTAGTGCAAGACAGACACTCACACCAAGTCCTGCCTGACTCAGTGCGTGATTCAGAAAGTTGGCTAAATTGGGAAGGATTTTCAGATTGCATTGTAACCTCTGGGGTTATTCATCTTATCCCTTGGCTAAGAATAGAGCTGCACTGTGAACAAATCCTTCTGAAATCACCTTCCATTTAGAGTCCTGACTTTCCTTGCTCTGTCCAATCTAGACAAGCGGGATCATTGGAATATGTATTTTGCTTTTTCTCTCTTCTGCCCCAGTTGTCCTTGGATGATGCAGTTCTCCCGGCCACATGGGAATGGCTGGCACAGTAAGCACATGTTTAACTCTGGTTAACTCATTTGCCTACACATTATGCAGGAGGTAGGAGTTGGTTCCTCGTGTCATACTTGGGCCTTGCTAAATATCTTCTCTATTGTCGATGATGAATAAGAAACATGACACCTACTCATTTAACATGTTTTAGGGCATCAGTGACTGGGGATTGGATGAGGTTAACACAGTAACAGTTCGGACTTTTATTTCACTTGACAGGAATTTTTAATCATTTGTATAAAGATTAGTCTGGCAAAACTAAGTTTTCTTGGATTTAGGTCATTCTAACTGTTGTTTATAGTGGCTTGAAGACTAGAAAGAGGTAGATTTTTAGAAAATATGGTTAGAAATAGAATTAACTCTTTTGAAATTATCAAGGAAAGATGAAAAACAAACCTTGAGTCCTTTCATGCTAGTGTAATTCATTTTGTATATTAACTTTTTATCTAAGTATGTATTTATATATATGTATTTCTTTTTACAAAATAAACATGCGATTTTAGCTAAAAGGAAATACCAGCCTCTTTCTCCACCCTGGGAAGGCCTTTCCAACCACTCTGGTGATCACTCCTCATCCGTCTTAGAGAGAGGAGTTGGGGGGCGCTGTGTGAATGAAGGCTATCCAGTGGGGAGCACCTTCCAATTTCTTCTCCTCAATGATTTATGTTGTAGCATCAATAATTTGCTCCCAGTGCTGTTTAAAAACTGGAGAAGCTCATACTCAAACTAAGAAATGCATTTAAAGCTTCACACATAACCCTTGGGCTCATGTCTCTGTGTTTTCATTAGCGGAAATGCCTTGTGTGTTGTGCCTGACTCTCCACATTGCCAGAGTGATGGCTTCTGGATTCTAGGAGGAAAGATGGAGTAGCCTGGGTCCTCTCTGGGCATCAAGCACACTTGTGTGGAATGAGGTGGTAAGTCCTAAGATTCAGGCTATTCTATGGTCCACGGGCCTGGTTTACCTGGAGTGATCTTAAGGTGCAGAAACATCTGGAACAGATTCATAGGCAGGCTATGCTCTCTTTCTGTAATGCAGAGTTCTTGACACAAGAGCCTGTTTAGCTCTTATGAACTCACAGTCAGATTGGCCAGCTTCATTTTTAATCCTGATCACACACAACATAGCTCATGGGCTACAGGTTGGCATGTGGACTTTCTGTTCACTTCCATGGCCTGTCTGCCCAGAAAGGCAGTGGATGTGTGTCCTGTCTAGCTCAGTCTCTCTCCAAGCTATGCCTCAACAGGAACAAAGTATTTCTGGGTTAGGTTGAAGAGTAAAAATCCAGTGTGATGCGGCCTTTGCTTTGTATTTTGTCTTTACTGCAATTTGTTGCGGGGACTGTATTTAAACCATTGTCAGAGCCTTGTGGTGGTAGTACCAACAAGGGGATTAACAACACCCTGCACATGCCACCCCCCCCCCCCACCTCCCCCAACCACCCACTGAGAATTCAGCCTCTGCTTCTTCTGAAAGTGACTCCTGGCTCAGAGGGAAAGAAGAGGTCTAAGGTGGCCTCTTTGTCTCTTTTGATGGTAGAAGGGTTCCAGAATTTTCCTTCAACCTCCAGATCCTCAGCAGAAATAGTTTAAGTCCCCTGAGGCTCTGCTCTAAGCAGCTCAAATCCTGAGTCATTCCTGTGGCTCCCAGTCTCCCACAGTGCTTGAGCTCCTCTATGCATTGATAATTTTAATGATGAGTTTACTCAATGGGTTTCCCTTCTGGTTAACTTCTCCTCGTAGCTCATTAAACCTGTGAGTCACACATTCATTATTAAAGAGAGGACAGAAATGAAAGAACAGAAAGGAGCCATTCCCTGGGAGAAAGTTGGGGGTGGATTGCTGTGGTTAAGTAAAACTGAGGATGGTTAGCTTTCCTGGCCCTTGTTGGTTGTACCCCGTATTGCAGGGCACCATGCTGAATGCCATGAGGTCATCCCCGTGGCTGGGTTTAATGGGACCTTTCGCTGTCACAGCACACTAGCATATAATTCCGGTGAAAGTGCTTCCCTCCTACTTAACTGTGCCCTTTGAACTTAGGTGGTCTCACAAGAGCAAGAGAGCTACTAATTAAAAAGGAATCTTAACTCGCCTCTCTGAAAGAATATTCAAAGGAAGCAATTCACAGCCCACAGAGATAATTCTTAATATCCCCTCTGTTTTTCCCCACATTTAAAAAAAAAGAACATTCCCCCCTCCATGCAACCCACCATGTTATCTCTCTCCTTACCGAAGTTCCTTAATTGAAGTTTTTTCCCTAGGCCACAGACACCCGTTTGTAAAGCAGGGCTTATGAAAGTGGCTAATGGGTCTGTGACTGCAAGGATACTCAGAGATAACATGTGTAAATGCCACCAATACAGCACCCAGAACATTTTCAGTGCTCTGAAATGTAAGCTGTAGTGATTTTCCCGTTTGTCCTCTAGAACTTCAGTGTTGATTTTCTGTCTTATAGAAATACAAAGGGCTAGGGAATAGTCTCCAAGGGAAGAAAAGGCTGCTGAATAACAGTAGCAGTAGGTGCCATTCACTGGGTATAACCTGCACCCCAAGTGCTAGGCTGATTCCTGTTTGTGCATTGTCTGTTTAATGCTTGCCACAGCCCTGAGGGATTCAACCAGTTATTACCCCCATTTCACAGATGGGGAAACGGAGACTGAGAGAAATGAAACAACTTGCCCTGGGCTGTGGGGCTAGTAGGAGGTGAAGCTGAAAGTTCAAACTTAGGTCTCATATTCTTACAAGTCTATGGCTTAATGGTTTTGCAACAAGGTGCGAGCAGGTGTGCCCTGTGAATTTTGACTAATAAGGGCCCCTGATTGCCTGCTAGGAGACCCAGAGTCTCAGATGGTAAGTGAGCTGCCCTTGGAAAGAGCTGCCAAAACCTGCTGCTCACCCAGGCTAAGGTGAAACCACCTGGTTTGTGCTGCCAAGAACCCTCTTAAGGCCTCTTTGGTTTCCAGTCGGAGACAAAGAGAGATGTATTTTCCTGCAAAGGTTGGCATTTATTTTGTAATAATCAAGTTAAAAATGTAGGCAACCTCCCTAATCAGTAAAACAAAGGTGTTCACTTCAATTACGTGTGCTGGAAATACGGATTGTGTGCATGGGGATTTATGATGGACTCTTGAAGAGAGGGGGCAGCAGTGTGTGTAGAGATGGTGAAAAGGCTTTTGCCAGGTTTCTTCAGCTGAAAAAACACTTCAGGTGTCCCAGGCTTCCTGTGCCGCATCTGTCCCTGGGGGCTCTGAGGATGAACCAAGGCAGTGCACAGGACGCCTGTGCCTGGCCTTCTAGTCTAGATGTTCTGGTGCCATCGGGCAGGCCCTCTGGGGTATTTGGAATTGTGTGGGTGATTCTCCATCTGAAGGCTCCCACTCTGGAACCCTAACAAAGATATCTCAGAGGCCAAAAGGAATGTTCAAACTATTCCTGGATTCCAAACAGTTAACAGTAGGAGGTGGGCTGCAGCCTGGGGTCCTGTGATGGATGCCTGCATTTGGTGCACACAGTAGAACACCCTCATGATTCAAGGCCATTTGGGGCTCTTCTTACTTTTCTGCCCTTTTCTTTCTCTCCTTCCTTCCTTCCTGCCTGCCTGCCTTCCTACCTTCCTTCCTTCCTTTTTTTTTGTTAAAAGATTCATTTTAATTGGAAAGGTAGATTTCCAGAGAGAAGGAGATACAGAGAGAAAGATCTTCCATCTACTGGTTCACTCTCCAAATGGCTGCAGTGGCTGGAGTTGAGTCTATCCGAAACCAGCAGCCAGGAGCTTCTTCCAGGTTTCTCACATTGGGGCAGGGTCCCAAGGCTTTTGGGCCATCCTAGACTGCTTTCCCGGACCACAATCAGAGAGCTGAACGGGAAGTGGCGTACCCATGTGGGATCTCAGTGTTTGTAAGGTGGAGGATTAGTCAATCAAGCCATTATGTTGGGCTCTTCTCCTTTTTCTTCCCCTCCAACTCCAAATATTCCTTCTCCTTTTTTTATTTTCCTATGAAATTGTGGGTAGCAAGAGAATATTTGAAAAGTCATTTGCTTATTCAGTCTTTCCTTTCTCAAGTGCTTATGAAGCATTTACTCTGAACCAGCATGGGGTAGGGATGCAAGAGAAAGGAAGAAATCTGTCCTGTGGGTTGTACGAAGTGCAGGAAAGGGAGGCACACCACCGGCAGTTAGTACAGGTAACAAGTTCCAAGCATTTCCTTTGTGCGTGGCAATGCACTAAGTTACCCTTTAGCTGGATCATATAATCCCCATAGAAATACTTTGAAAGGAATCTGGCATCTCCTCCTCTTAGACATGAGGCTGAAGCAGAAATGATGAAATGATTGGCTCGAAGTCAGACAGCAGTCATGTCACAGATCTGACATGAATCTAGGCAGCCTGACTCCAGAGTCAGGATCATTAACAGCCCTGTTGCCTCCTACTCAGTTATAGCATGTCAGGACAAGCATCACAAGAGTGGGGTTTAGCAAAAGTTTGAGCCCAGCCTTGAAAGTTTATGTGGGAGTCTTAGGTTATAGAAGTGATGGGAAGAGTATTGTAGGCACAGGTATTGGTGTAAGCAGAGCCAGTGACTCAGCCTCCCAAACCCATGACCAGCAAGGTGTGTTGAGAACTGGGATACCAAGGTTGAAACTGGGCAAGGTGACCAGAGAAGAGCCCAGGAGGACCACAGGCCCTGGACTGTGAAGGGCCTTGGACTGAGTGCTTGCAGGAACTTTGTCTTGTAGCCGTGGGCTAACAATCAGACTTATCTACTAAGACGAGAATTATTTAAAAATGAAGAAGGAAAACAGCTACATTATTTTAAAAAAATCTTTTAATGTTTGGAATTTGAATAACAGGATATTTTCTAGTTTTTATTCTTTTATATGTTTTCCAAATTTCCTATTATGAGTTTATCTCACTTGTTTAAACAATGTCCATGTACTTTATATGTGTGTGATCATGCACATACGTGTACAGGTGTGTGTGTTGGAGAGGAGCATTGTCAGTTGGTGGTAGTGCAGAGGGGTAGTGCATGGATGGGGAAACTTGCGAGTGGGACTATGGAGAAAACATATGGATGGGGTCCGGATAAGGAGTTTGGGGATCTGACTTGTCTTCATGGGTCTTCAGCCCCTCTTTCATCGCTTAGCAGGTGCCACATACTTCACAAATCTGCATTAAGTAATAAAACTATTGAATAAAAGCAAGATAATGAAATCAATGGGGCTATTGAATAGGACATCCGTTTGAGATTCTCAAGGAACCACCTCCAGGAACCAGGTGGTGCGGATGCCATTTCTACCGTAAACAGCAGAACAGTTGATGATCCTCTCCCCCAAGATGGAGAATGTGGGAAGAAAGGCATGAGGGAGAAGCAAGGGACGAGAAAGACTTTGATTTTGAGTATTTTAACTTTGGGATTATGCAAATAGAAACAAATTTATCTGCTTGTTGACAACTCTAAATTGGACATGGCAGTCAGATGGACTGGAGAGAGGGTGGGGGATGAACCCTGAAGGAGAGCTTCATGGAAGGGCCCCCAAGTGGTGATTGGAAGCCATCTACCAGAGCTTCCTGTCCAGGGTCTCTCTGCTTTCTGTTAGAGAACCACGTATCAGCTGAATTCCAATTAGGTGTTTTGATTGCCTTTCAAAAAACATTTCCTTATTTTCATCTACTTGAAAAGGTGGAGTTGGAGAGATTCATTCCATCTTCTGATTTACTCTCCAAATGCCCACAATAGGCAGGGCTGGGTCAGGTGGAAACCAGGAGCCCAGAACTCCAGCCAGTTTTCCCAGGTGGGTGGGAGAGGCCCAGACACTTGAGTCATCATCTGCTGCTTCTCAGGTGCAATAGAAGGGTGCTGGACTGGAAGCAGAACATCTGAGTCTTGAAGCAGTACTCTGATATGGGATATGGATGTCCTGAGCAGCAGCTAAACCGACTGTGCCGCAGTGCCTACTGCTTGGTTGCTTTTTGTTGAAGTATAGCTATCTCCAACTTGCAGTTGTTTGACTTAATGACAATTTAGTGAGCCATATTTGATGGAAATCATACTTGCTTGGGCTGGTGATATGCAGTATGCTGCTGAGCAGTTAGTCACACCATCACAAGGGGAACACTGATGCTGTCAGAGTGCTGTTCTGCTAAGCTAGGATATATGGTAGGTTAGCTGGAGTCATTGTGCTCTTAACTTAGATCGTTTCAAATTGTGCTGATTTCTCAGGATGTAATTTTATCATAAACTAAGGTAGATCTTTATGTCACATGCACACCAACTGAACAAATCTTCAGGATACAGTTTGTAGAATTTTCAAAAAATGAGCACACCTCTCTGATCTCCACCCAGAGTAAGAATACACGATTCATCACCGGAAGTCCTCCCTGAAGCCTTTCAGCTACGATGTGTCTGGCCCACACAAATGGCCACTCTTCTGCCTTTAGTGTAGGCTGATTTTACTTTTCTATCAGTAGAGTTCTGCACTGCATTCTCTTTTTGTCTGTCCTTTTGTCCCCTCAGCACTGTGCCTAGGACAGGTTTTATGAATGAAGTTCTTTTTTTCACTTTCTCATAATATGTTGGATAGACATGTTAGAATGGACTATACTGTTGGTGGCTGTTTGAATTGTTTAAATTATGTTATTTATAAATATTCTCAATTATTGGCTTTTGAAAAAACAGCCCCCTGTATTCTATATGTACACCCAGGAGTGGAATTACTGCATTTAAGGTGTTTGCATGTTAGCTTTTGTAATGCTATCTAGGTATTTCTTGAAGTCATTGCAACCATTTACATTTGTAGCAGGCGCTCATGCAGTTCAACTTGTTCCATGTCTTCATCTCAATTCGTATTTTTATTTTTCACCTGTTCTGAAAGGCTTAATGTATTATCTTATTGTGATTTTAATTTTAATTTTCTAATGACTAATGATGCTGAATTTATTTGGGTATTTGGCTTTCCTTTTTCTTATAAAAAGTTGGTCTGAGTATTTTGTCAGTTGAAAGTCTAATAGCTTTGATATGTGGCTCACCTGTGTGTCTCTGCTGTCTTTCTCTTTTGACTTTCAGTGATTTCATTCTGTTTCCCTAGATGTTTGGTAATTTTCACCAAATGCTAGATATCATTATGTATGAAATATTATTGGGCTTCTGGATGATGTTATCTTCCCACAGAGAGAATTTAATTTTCCCATAGAGAGTATGAGATAGATCACCCTGATCCAGTTGAGGCTGGTCTATTTAGGGTTGGTTCTTAATGATAGACCATGGCTATTCCAAAAACTAAACTAAAAGCCTGATGTTTAACAAGTCCTTCGTTCTCGGTGGTCCTTGAGTTTCAATTTTTGCCTCTCTAGCCCACTGAGACTGCCACAGTCTCTACGCTGCTTATTTCTACTTGACCTTTGTGTTTGTATTCCTTTGAGGGGAGACTGTAGCTAGAGCACCATTTGTTTCAGTGAACATTTCTGCTCTCTGGAGTCTTGGATCCTCAAATCTTGATTGTTTTGGTTGTTCCCCAGTATCTTTAAACAACTACCTTTGTGTGTGTGTGTGTGTGTGTGAGTGAGAGAGAGAGAGACAGAGTAAGAATATGTGTGTGTATATTTGTACATGGGATTTTGTCTACTTCAGTTATGTTCTTAGCAGGAGGGCTCTTGTTACACTAGCTGCTCCATCATCCCTAGAAGTTTAAGCCTCTCTCCACATTTAGAATATTATTAAAAGGACATTTCAACAACGTTCTCCTTTTTTCCAATACTTATTCCAGTATTGCCTGTTTTTGTTGTTGTTGTTGTTACGGGCATCACTGCTTCTCTCTTCCCTTTAAGTGACAGGGGGAGAAAATCCCTGTGTTAGAATGTTGGGCCTTCCCTTGCAGCAGAAATCAGGGGACTGGATTCTATTTTTTTTAAATGTTCTCTTTCCATAATGTGCATATATGGTCAGAATGGTTAATGGTTGCAGGTTAGCACAATATACTTTCAGTGTCTGGCCATTTATATTACATGTTTAAACAAGAACATATTTCTTCATTGAGAAAGCATTATTTTTACTTATATGAACCGATAAGTCACTTGTTATAGTAACACTTCAGAGAATTTAACATGCAGGGTTTAAGTTTGTGAATTAATAGACTATTTTTAGAGCAGTTTTAGATTTACAAAAAAAATCTGAAAAAGCTGAGTTGAAAATACTGAGGGTATCTGCCGTTTCTCTTGCTCATAGAGTTCCCCCTATTATTTACATAATTTTTAAATTATTATTTTATTTTATCTTTTCATGATATGTTTCCATAGACACAGGGGTTTCTCCTTCCTCCTTCCCTATTCCCCCCCCCACTGTTTCTCCCATATTATTACAATAGTATAGTCCTTCAGTAATACTCATAAGTGCATCATTTATAGTTCAGTATAGTTGGATAAGACAGATAATCCTATATCTTCTCCATGCTCCCTTTCTTTTTAATCACTGAAATGTTTATTTTTAAAATTATTTTCAGACCGAGAGGTAACAGACTTGCTCTCTTATTTCCTGAAATATTTAAAAAGGGAATGTCAGAGGGAAAAGTTTCTTCCCCTTTGTTCTCTAGAGTGTTGTCCAGACCTTCAGTGTCGGGGCATCACTTGGGAGTTGTTAGAAACACCGAGGCTCAGGCTCTACCCTAGACCATGACTGGACATTTTCATTTTTCCAAGAATCTACAGGCATTGGGCTCTCCAGACCCCTTTGAACAGCTGACCTTTACTGGACACAATTAAAAATCAGTTGATTGGCTGGGCCTACATTTATAATCCCAAGTGCCAAATGGATGCTGTCTACTTCTGGCATGTTTCTCTGGAAGGTTTGCTTGTCACAGAACCAAGAGCATTACTTCATGCTTTTCCCTTCTCTGCAAATCTGTAACTTGTCCTTCTGCTTATTCTCAACAATATTCTCATTTGTTTCTAATTTTTTTTTTTAATTTGGGGAGGTGTTATGGCAGGGCGGGATAAAACTACCCTTTGGAACTCCACATCCCATGTCTGAGTCCTTGATTGGACTCACCCTCTTTACTTCTAGTTGTCTGCTAATGTGCCTGGAAAACAAAAGGTGATGGGCTCAGTTAACCTGGGTCCCTGCCATTGCATGTGAGACGCTTGGATGAAGTCCCAGGCTCTTGACTTGTGATCCTAGCCCAGATCTTGCTGTTTTTGGCATTTAGGGGCTGAACCAGCAAACAGATTTCTTTCTTTGTCTCTTTTACTCTTTGCTTTTCAAAAAACGAACAAATCTTTTTTTTTTTAATATTTATTTGAAAGGCAGAGGTTCCCATCTTCTGCTTTGCTCACCAGAACCCACTCATGTATGGCAGGGACCTACTTACTCCACATGTTACCATTGCCTCTCAAGGTTAGTGCTGGCAAGAAGCTTAGTTCAAGGACCAGAGCTGAGATAATTCTAGATCATTCTCATCAGCAGACAAAACTGATCTGATATCAGTGCTGTTTTTAAAAATAATCTCTTCCTGACTGCCTCACTCTAACCTCTGCCCCAGCTCTTTGCTTCTTGGTTCACCTTCTATGTGGCCACAATGGCCTGTGCTGAGCCAATCTGAAGCCAGGATCCAGGAGCTCCTTCTAGGTTTCCCATGTGGGTGCAGGGTCCCAAGGCTTTGGGTTGTCCTCTTCTGCTTTCCCAGGCCACAGTCAGGAAGCTGGATGGGAAGTGGAACAGCTGGGACATGAACTGGTGCCCATTTGGGATTCCAGCACGTGCAAGGTGAGGACTTTAGCCGCTAGGCTACCGGGCCAGGCCCTCCCATTCACTTGAATGCATTTTGCCTGATCCTAAGTCCCTGCATGCTGCCCACCTGCTCTTGTTGAGATTACCAGTGTGCCCAATCGTCGCAAATCCAGTAGATGCTTCAGAACAGTGGATCATCTTCTCCATCTTCAGACATTCACTCTGTGGTTTGGGGGACATGATGCTTTGCTGACCACCACTCATGGTGCTTTTCTCCTACCACATTGGTCTCTGTCTGATTTCCTTACCTGACCTGTCGTCAGTGTTGCCATCCCACAGTTCCTGAAGGCTCAGTCACAATTTCTCTTCTCCTCTCCTCTTTCCTCTCCTCTCCCTTCCTGTCTCATTCTCTCCTCACCTCTTTTCCTCTCCTTTTCCCTCCCCCTCCTCTTATTTGTATTCTCTCTCCAAGTTCTCTCTTCTGTCTTCATTACTACCCCCAACATTTCCTGTTTCCTCCTTGTCTGTTCAATTGTTACCCCTCTTTCTGCATGGTGTCCAACATTGCAGTCTTTCTCACTTCCCCTCAAATCTCTCTTTCTCCATTTTTTTCCCTTAAAGCAGAGAATAAAGTTCTTTTGGAGGAAACATTCAATGTAAGTTCTCTTTCCTATTGCCCTATATTCAGCTTGTTTTATGCATTTGCATTGTCTGCCTGGTGGCATAGGGCATTTATTTATGATTATTGTCTGAGATCATATGTAGTGATTATTTAAGAGAACATTTACTTTTTTGTCTTGATGTGCTTTCTAAGATTTGGTTCTACTTTATTTCTAACAGTGCCTGGCATACTTTGGAAATAACAGAAATAGAATTTATTGACTAAAATAAATAAGAAAGCAAATATACACACTTGCATTTAAGGATTTTTGAAACTCTAAAACTGAAAGCATGTTTTTCCTTGCAAGAATAAAAAAAATGTCTGGGGTCAGCCTGGTGGCACAATAGGCTCCTTTTCCACCTGTGGTGCTGGCATCCCATGTGGGTACTAGCTTGTGTTGCAGCTGCTTCGCTTCCCATCTAGCTCCCTGATTATAGCCTGGAAAAGCAGCAGAGGATGGACCAAAGCCTTGGACTCCTGCATTCACGTTACAGACCTGGAAGAAGCTCCTGGCTTCAAACTGGTCCAATTCCAGCGGTTGTGGCCATTTTGGGAGTAAATCAGCAGGCAGAAGGTCTCTCCCTCTCTCTCTCTCTCTCTCTCTCTCTCTCTCTCTCTTCCCCCTCCCCATATATACACACACACATATATGTATTTATTTCTCCTCTGTCTGTCTCTCTCTTCGCTGTCTCTTTCTCTCTGTCTCCCCCTCCTCTTTGTAACTCTTTCAAGTAAAATAAAGAAATCTTTTCATTAAAAAAAGAAATGCCTGGAATGGTAGTGGGTACCTAATGGACATTTACAGTATTGGGTTGACTAATAAGATTCCTGACATGGCAAAGAACTTAATGACTATCCTTCTAGCCATTTAAAATATGATGAAATGTTTTTATTTTAATAGACAAAGACTAATGATATATTTTGTTAGGATTAGAAATAATGCAGGAGCATAGAAATTTAAGACTATCGGACTATCACAAAAATAGATAGAATGTTTAATGACTTTTGACTGGTAACATAAATGCTGTCATGAATAAAAGAAAATATGTTTGCACTGAGGTGAGTGTATCTTCCTCTTTTAAGCATAGCTCAAAAGTCATTCGTGTTAGTAATGCTAAATGAAAATATGTATAGCTCTAGATAAATCCAGGTCTTAGACTAAAATAAAATTACTGAGTATGTGACTCGATTATCAATGATAAAACATATCAGTATAATTGAATAATGAATCATAGTATCAGTGATATGAAGACTAAAACCATATATTTAACTGAGTGACCAGTAGCAACTCCTGTGCTTTGATGTTCTTAGCTCTAAAGTGAGAAGTTGGGTTTAGTTACCTCTATGGTCTCTTCTAGGTATGAAATGCCTGGGTTTCTTTAACAGATGGCAGTTCTATGATTGTGATACTTTTTTCCCCCAGTGCATACTTGCTTCTCTATTTCTTTTCTCTCTTGTGTGTTTTTTTTTCACAAGTTACTTATTTATTTTAAAGGCAGAGTTATAGAGGAACAGGAAGAGACAAAGACAAAGAGAGAGACAGAGATCTTCTATTTGTTCATTCCCCAATGGTCTCCTTGGCCAGATCAGGGCTGAGTTGAGCCAAGCCAAAGCCCGGAGCCTAGAACTCTGCGAGTCTCATGTGGGTGATAGGGGCTCAAGCAGTTGAGCCATCTTCTGTTGCCTTCCCAGGTGCATTTGCAGGGAGCTGCATTGGAAGCACAGTAGCCAAGGCTCTAACTGGCATTCATATAGGATGCCGGCATCATAGGTGGCAGCTAAATATGCTGTGCTGCACTGCTCTTTGTTTGATTCTGTCCAGAGAAACATCTGGTAAGTACAAATGGGAACTATCTGTTAGAAAGAGGGGATTGTATTAGAGAGCTCTGAACCTGTAGGTCCTCCATAGGTGGTGAGTGTTTGGCCTAGTGATTAGGACATCAGGTTGGGATGTTTCCATTCCATAGGTTCAAGTCTCAGCCCTAGCTTCTGATTCCAACTTCCTACTAACTGCACTCTGGGGGCAGCAGATAACAGATCAAGAAGTTGAATCTCTTAGACCTATGTGGAATACCTAGGTTGAGTTCCTGACTTCTGGCTTCAGCCTGGCCAGGCCCAGCTGTTGTAGGCATTTGGGAAGTAGACTAACAAATGTCTCTTTCTACATCTCACGTAAATAAATACAAATTCAAAAAACATTAAACCAGGGAAGGCTACACAGAGAGAGCTTCAAAGATACTGTTCTAGATCTTTGGACACTCAATTCAAGCATGTCATTTTTTCTATTATGCTTTATATCATAACATGCATTAAAAATTTTTGTATTGATGAACTTTCCATGATAAAAATTTACTGGATTAAAAATATATATCATATTAAAGCAAAATTGAAGAGAAATTCTCATTTAAAGAGAGATCTCACATCAAGAGGAATAAGAGACAATAATCGACCTTAAAGTGTTTCAGTTAAAAAGCAAACTTCCTTCTCTCTATGAAGTACTACAAAACTGAGCAAAGTAAGCACACATTCGGTGTGGAAAAAGAATGTGACCAGGAACACGCCCTCTATTCTAGATGTTTTATGGAGCTCAGAGAGATTGGTGTGGATCTGACTGGGGCAGCAATCCACCCAAACTCTTGAAATGTTCCACAAAGCAAAATTCAGAGTCTGATCTTACCCTGCAGCAGTGTCTGGTGTGCACTTGCAGAGTTGGCTGCAGACTCCCTCAGACTTTCAAATTCAGTTCTAAGAATGAGGCTTTGATCCAGATTGCCACTAATAGCAAATGAAACCTTACGCAGAACTTTTCCTTCTTGAAGTTCAACCATGTCTGAACTTCAGACTTCTCTGTTTGCATCTCTGATCATTTACTCTTGTGTTTGAAGAGAAGCCTGGGGAGCTACTAAGTGTTCAGATTCTCTGTCAGTTCTCATCCTGTTTGGCTCTGCTAGAAAGTGCTGATGAACACTCACCAGGGGGTTGGTGAGATTCCCTTACCTCATTACTTCAACTTCACCTGACTTCCTTCCTCCTGTTGCATTCATCCTGCCAGTCAGCAGATGCTTACTGATTACCTACTTTGTGTTAGGCACTGTTCCAGCTGCTAGGGATAAAAGCGTGAAATATGTATAACTTTTGCACTAATGCATGCTCTAACATAGTGAGGAAGGAGAAGGTAGGCATTAAACAGACATCTGGAGAGATGCATTGGTATTGTGACTCATTTCATATAGAGTAGCTGAGGTTCTCTGAAAGGTGACTTAGCTTAAACTTCGTGGTCAGGGACCTGAGTTCGGAGGAGCTTAAATTGAGGCTTGAGGCATGGGAGGGAACCAGGCAAGTGAAAAGAGAGGAGAAAATGTCCCAGGTACAGAGTAAAGGAAGACAAAGGCTGAGACAAGAAATAGTGTTAGCGCTGAAGGACTTGAAAGAAAGCTAGTGCCATACCCTGGATATTTACAATGGGATTAACAGGGTGTAGGGGAAAGGTAGATATTTTCACAGGTGAAATCCCTTGTTCATGCCTTGCAAAATTCTATTAAGGAATTTGCATGGACAGATGCCCATGATCAACTGGCCAATGAAAAGAGTCTATCTTGGATGTATGATTCTGCATATGCAATCTACCAGTTTGGACTCTCAATTCTAAGTGCTAAAGTCCGGAATTTGCCTAAGCAAAACAGGTTTTTGTTAGTTTACATAACTGAAAAGTTTACAAGTAATACCATCATAAGGCATAGCCTCATCAGGTGTGCTAACGTTTTAGACCAATGCTATACGACAGATATCTTGAGAACCACACGTGTCATCACTTCAACTTGTATCCAGTATGAAAATGATTGTTGAGATACTTTACATTTTCTTTTCATAACAAGCCTGAAATCCCATGTGTTTTTTTTCTTCCACATCACCTCTTAATTTGTAGGAATAACACATGAAGTGTCCATTTTGGACAGAGTAAATCAAAGCTTAGATTCTCTCAATTTTAATATCTGTGAGAATGCCTGTGTTCTTAGAAGTCTTAAAAGCTTCTTTGCTTCTCTAAGAGGGTCACATGATGACTTTGACTCAATACTGGGTCTAGGAAAAAGTGATGTATCCAAGGATTTACCCCAAATCATAAGCTGTACCCCATGAATGCAGGAGAGGGGCAGGCTTGACCTGAGCTCTATGTATGGAACAAACACCGATTACTTTGATCACCTGGTATCCATTTATTTGACTTCAAGCAATAGTGTTTTGGGGACTCTGCCCCCCTTCCATGGATGAAGATTATAAGGCAGAACTGTTACTGCATGGCATCTCTGGGAAATATGATTCCAAAGATTATAATGAGTTCTACTTTTATTTTACAAATTTCAATTTTTACTTTCTTGTGACTAATTTGTATCATGTTACTTTATTTTGCTTTTTAATGAGGAAGATAGACTTGGGTTCATTTGTACTAAAAATACTTTTTTAAACAAATGGGAGACTTGAAGGAAACTCCTGATTCCTGGCTTTGGCCCATCCCAGCCCCAGGTCTTGCAGCCATTTAGGGGGTGAATCAGAGGATGGAAGGTCTCTCTCTTCCCTGCCTCCCGCCTCAATTCTGCTCTTAAAATAACTAACACTTAAAATAAACCTTTTTAAGAATAAAAGATGAAAGAATAGATAGAACAACAACAAACAGCTAGCAAGACAACAGGTTTTAATTCAGCTGTTTCAGTATTGCCATTAAATGTGAGTGGTTCAAGCATGTTCATTAAAAGACAGATTGCCAAATTTAAAAAAGAAATGAATGACACAGCTATGTAATGCTTATAAGAAATCTAGTTTTCTATTTTTTTTAAGACTTTTTTAAATTGGCAAGGTACAGTTGCAAAGAAGGAGACGGAGAGAGAGGTAAAGAGGTCTTCCATCCACTGTTTCATTTCCCATATGGCTGTAATGGGTAGGTTTGGGCCAGACTGAAGCCAGGAGCTTCTAGGTCTCTCAATGGGTGGTAGGAGCCGAGGTACTTGGGCTATCTTCTGCTGCTTTAGCAGGTGCATTGACAGAGAGTTGGATCAGCAGTGCATAAGTCAGGATTCCAACCAGTGCCCATGTAGGATGGGAGTGTTGTAGGAAGTGAATTAACATTATACCACAAAGACCCCCGAAAACCCACTTTAAATATAAAGGAAGGTAGATTAGAAGTATTAGGACATTGGGGGAATCCAAGAGCCTATGAAACTGTGTTACATAATGCAATGTAATTAATAAAAAAAAAAAAGAAGAAGAAGTAATAGGACAGAAAAAAGCTATGTTGCAAAAAACAAACAAACAAGCCCCCCTCCCAAAAAACAAAAACATGAATCCAAACCAAGCTGAAGTCTTTGGGTTAATATTGGGTTATCAAAATTGACTTAGCAATACAGACTATTATCAGAGATAGAGAGGGACATAAAATATAATATAGGGATCAATTTTCCAGGAAGACATAACAGCAGAGCTTCCAAATACATAATAAAAAGACTGATAGAATTGAAAAGTAAAATAGATCAATTCACAAACATAGTTGAAAACTTGAGTGCCACAAAATTTGACAGTTTGGGTGAAGGAGACCAATTTCTTGAAGGACACTAGCACCATAACTCATTCAAGAAAAATAAGCTAGAATTGCCAAACTAAGTCTGAAAAAGGGGCCTGGCATGATGACTTAGTGGCTAAATACTCCCCCTGCACATGCTAGGATCCCATATGGGCACTGGTTTGTGACTTGGCTATTCTGTTTCCCTTCCAGCTCCCTTCCTGTGGCCTGGGAAAGCAGTAGAGGATGGTCTAAAGCCTTGGAACCCTGAAGCCATGTGGGAAACCTGTAAGAAGTTCCTGGATCCTGGCTTCAGATTGACTCAGCACAGGCTATTGCATTCATTTATGGAGTGAACCAGCTGGCAGAAGTTCTTTCTTCCTGTCTCTCCTTATCTTTTTAAATTTCTCTTTTCAATCAATCAATCAATCAATCAATCTTTTTAAAAAAAGTCTAAAAAAGATGAGTGAAGTTGTAGGACTCAGACATTACTTAATATCAAGGCTTTTATAATCAAGCAAGAGTAATAGATACATAAAATAATGGAACAGAAACAAGTGCCCACAAGTAGATTCATTTAGAATGAACTCATTTTAACGGAGTGAAGGAAAGTATGGTATCAAAATAATTGGTATCCATACACACAAATGACCTCAGTACATTCCACACACACCTAATACAAAAATTAAAAGGATCCGGGCCCGGCGGCATGGCCTAGCGGCTAAAGTCCTCGCCTTGAACGCCCCGGGATCCCATATGGGCGCCGGTTCTAATCCCGGCAGCTCCACTTCCCATCCAGCTCCCTGCTTGTGGCCTGGGAAGGCAGTTGAGGACGGCCATATGCATTGGGACCCTGCACCAGCGTGGGAGACCCGGAAGAAGTTCCAGGTTCCTGGCTTCGAATCAGCGTGCACCGGCCTGTTGCGGCTCACTTGGGGAGTGAATCATCGGACGGAAGATCTTCCTCTCTGTCTCTCCTGCTCTGTGTATATCTGGCTGTAATAAAATGAATAAATCTTTAAAAAAAAATTAAAAGGATCCAGTGCTATGCAGCAGGAATGTGTTACTTAACACACTGCATCCCATTTCAGATCCTAGTTTAATTCTCAACTGCTTTGCTTCTCATTCAACATCCTGCTAACGAGCCTTTGAAAGCAGCTGTACCCCTGCCACCCATGTGGGAGACTAGGATGGAGTTCTTGGCTTGGTCCTGGTCCAGACCTGGCTCTTGGGATCATCTGGGGAATATTCCAGTGGAAGGAAGATGTTGTGCGCTCTCTCTTCCTCTCTCTCCCTCTCTCTCTCTGTGTCTGTCTTTCAGATAGATAGATAGAGCTTAAAATTAACTTAATAAAAAGATTCTAAACCTACATATAAATGGTAAAACTACAAAATTACCAAAGAAAACATGACATTTGATTTGACAAAGATTTTTTTTAAGACACAACAGTAAAAATACAATCCATGGAGGAAAAAGTATATAATTGAACTTAATTCAAAATTAAATTTCTAACCTATATAAAACACCTGTATAAAGGAAATGAAAAAACAAGCCACAAATTGGGAGAAATATTTACAAATCATATATGTAACAAAAGACTTATATAGAGAATCTGTAATGAACTCTAAAAACATAACAATAAAATAACCAACCCTATAAAAAATAAGCAAAAGATGGGTCCGGCGTGATAGCATAGTGGTTAAAGTCCTCGCCTTGCATGGGCCTGGATCCCATATGGACGCCGGTTCTAATTCTGTCGGTCCTGCTTCTCATCCAGCTCCCTGCCTGTGGCCTGGGAAAGCAATTGAGGACGGCCCAAACCCTTGGGACCCTGCACCTGCATGGGAGACCTGGAAGAGCTCCTGGCTTCGGATTGGCTTAGCTCCAGCCATTGCAGCCACTTGTGGAGTGAACCATCGGACAGAAGATCTTCCTCTCTGTCTCTCCTCCTCTCTGTATGTCCTCCTTTCCAATAAAAATAAATACATCTTTAATAAAATAAGCAAAAGATGTGAACAGACATTTTACCAAAGAAGGTATATAGTGGCCAATAGGCATATGATAGGGCACTCAACATAATTAGAAATCAAGGAAGTACAAATTGAAACCAGGAGAAGCCAAAACTAGGTCCTTAATAGCATAGCTAAAATGTTTCAAAAACAAACCTGAAGCACTAAGTGCTGAAAAGAATGCAGAGTAATGAGGACTCAGTTATGTTCTTGTTAGGATCATTAAAGGCTACAGCAACTTTGGGAAGTAGTTTGGTATTTTTTTTAAGAATTTTTTTTTAAATAGGGAAGGTAGATTTACAGAGAGAATGAGATACAGAGAGAAAGATCTTCTATGTGCTGGATCATTCCCCAAGTGGTTGCAATAGCTGCAGCTAAACCAATCTGAAGCCAGGAGCTTCTTCCAGGTATCCCATGCGGGTGCAGGGGCCCAAGGTCTTGGAGCATCCTCTACTGCTTTCCCACTCCCTAACTGGCTGCAATGGCTGGAACTGAACTGATCCAACGCCAAAAGTCAGGACCTTCTTCTAGGTCTTCTACACAAGTGTAGGGTCCCAAGGTCTTGGAGCATCCTCTACTGCTTTCCCACGCCACAAGCAAGGAGATGTTTGGGAAGTAGAGCAGAGACATGAACTGGCACCCATATGGAAGTCAGCACTTAAAAGGCAAGGATTTAGCCACTAGGCTACCATGTAGTTTTGGAATTTTCTTACAAAATTAAATATGCATGTGTTATACAACTCAGCACTCTCCATCCTTAGCATTTTTTTAGGGGATTTAAAACTTGTGTTTACTTGAAAACTTGTAACTGGATATTTTTAAAGATTTATCTATTTTTATTTAAAAGGGGGCATTTACAGAGAGAAAGAAAAATCTTCCATCTGCTGGTTCATTCCATGAAAGGCCACAACAGCTGGAGCTGAGCTGATTGAAAACCAGGAGCTAAGAGTGTATTCTGGGTCTTCCAAATAGATAGAGGATCCACAAGACATTGGACCATTCTCTAGTGCTTTCCCAGGCCACAAACAGGGAGCTGGATGGGAAGTGGAGCAGCAAAGACTCTGGTCCCCACATGGGATGCCAGTGCTTGGAAGTGGAGGATTAGCCAGATAAAGCAACACACCAGCTCCTTGTACATGGATATTTATAATAGCTCTATAACTAATTGTCCAGACTGGAAGCAACCCAAATTTCCTTCAACAGCTGAATAGATTGAGATATATCCATAAAATGGGCTACTGCTCATCTTAATTCTTGCAGCATCACATATGAATCTTAAATTAATGTGGTTAAGTGAAATAAGCCAGACCCACAAAGTTTGTGTTTTATTTTTCCACTTGTATTACATTCTGGAAAAAAGCAAAATGATAGGGATGAAAAAGTCTTCAAAAAGTCTTTGAAAATACATATGGCAAAAAATACCAAAAAAACAAAACAAAATAAAAAACACTATGTATTTCAAAACTTTTCTTACACTAAAATAGCTACATCTTTTCATCCCATCTTTTTATGAACTATATGGTGTGTCTTTTTATATCAAGAATAAACAAATAAGTAAATATATTATAGATAATGAAATCCAAATTTAGAAATGAGGCAACAGTTACTAATAGGCTGAAGTGTGATAATGAACCCCAAGGTGCTTGATTGGAGCAAAGTTATATGTACACTAAAAGAAACATATATACTAATAGAAATATAGCTGTGTACACTCGGCTAAGTACACACACATATTTCTCAGACACAGTAACATTCAGTGGCAATGAACACAGGTGCTGAGAGCTTGATTTACAAATGCTGTTATCCTATAAAAGGAGTCAGGATTCCATGGAAAAGAAGATGGTAGGACTGGTTGGAGAAAATGAACCTGGAACATCTTGTGGTTCCTGAAAATAAGAAAGAGTTAACCATCAACAACAATGGGAATGTGAGAAATACTAGAGTCAACTTGAAAGAGTGTTGCATGCCCAAAGCTGCGGATTTGAGTCAAACAATAAGATATATTGGGTTACAACTCAGAATGAAATACATATCCATGAGCCCAGGTTGTTTTAAAACATCGGCAGAAAGATCAACTTTTCCACACACAAGAATTCCAATGAATAAATAAGAGGATTGAGAGAAGTATAAAGTCACTGTTAGGAAACTACAAGTCAGGCCTGCTGCAGCTAGGATACATATGGCTACTGAAATGAGTGGGTGAACTCTTGAGAAGCTGGATATTAGTGTAGTCTCAACATATTTGATATCCCTCAATATTTCCTTATCAAAACAAAAAAATGCTGTTACAGTGGAGAAATGTAGTAAACAATACCTTAACTGAGAGATAAAGGTTAGCATTACCAGTAACAAGAAATATGACTTCATTGTTCCTTCTCCCAATTAAATAACTGAGAAGGGCACATCACTTCTGTGCTATTGCTAAGCTCCCATTTCCCCAATGAAATAATGAGAAAATCATAGGGAAACCCAAATTGGGGACCATCTATGAAATAACTAAACGGTGAGGAATAGTCACAGGTCAGAGGAGACCAAGGAGAAGCTAAGAACTTCAGAGCAGAATCTATAGTTGATGTGAAAGTTCTTCATTCACATAATTTTCCTGGTTTTGATAATATACTGTGGTTGTATAAAATGTTGACATTAGGGAAAGCAGGGAGAAGGCATATGGGAACTCTATACAGTCTTTCTACTCTCCTTTGAGTCTAAAATTATTTCAAAATAAAAAGGAAAAATAAGATATGAAAAGTTGTACGTGGTTTTGCTGTTGAAGAATAGGCCTGAAGGATCAGAAGGAAAGAAGAATCCTTTGTCCTGTAAGGAATATTATGAACACCTTGAAATTATGAATGGTGTTTGTAGAACATCTTACACCCCTGTGACCCCTTGTACTCTTTGGACTAGAGTTTGAGAGTGACGGTGATAGGGTTATCTGACCCAGCTCATTTGAAACCATTCTATTTTTAGGAGTGTTCTTTAACTTTTTCTTGAAAGCTGCTTGAAAAGGCAGTATATGCTTATATAGAAAAAATATTTTAAAATCTATTGGAGAGAGAGAGCGAGCAAGCCTGTCTACTGATTGATACTACAAATGCCTGCAATAACCAAATGGCAGAAATAGGAACTGGGAATTCAATCCATATCTCGTATGAGACAGGGACTCAGCTACTTGAGCCGTCACTGCTGCCTCCCAAGGTATGTGTTAGTGAGAATCAGGAAGCAGGAGCCCAAGCCAGGTCAGAATCCAAATACCCTGATGTGGTATTTGGACATCCTAACCACTAGGCCAAACACCCACCCAAGTAGTTTGAAAGCTTCCCCTGCCATCTTCTTTTCTTGACTGTGGTCAATGGGGAGAGAGGGCTTGTGGGCTGGAGTCCGCCTTCTGGTTCCAGCTATCCTGGCTAATACAGGTTTCAGCTGTTTGTCCTGTCTGCCTTAGGAAGTAAAAGGTATAGTCACTATAATTCTTTTTTGTTTCTACCAAGTTGCTTCACCGACTATGCTGTTTGCTTGATCCTTAAAAGCATGTGGGTTTCTGTCCCCAGTTGAATGGAATTTGTCTCTGAGTTTTGGTGTTTATTCACAATCTATTTCTAATCCTGCTTGCTCCTACAGTTCCTGCTTTGAATTGCAGCCTCAGATATGCTTTGTATAACCTTTGCTAGTTTGTCTTTCCAGCATTTTTATGTGGGCCGTGGGTATGCCACCGCCATATGCAAACTGACCAGAAGCCATAGTCTGTCTCAGCACATGATGGAGTGATGCCCAAGAGTACCTATGCATGTTCTGGGCTCTCCAAAGCAGGATTTTATCAGAGCTGAGGGGCTTGTTCATGCTGCACCCCACTGCTTTTGCACTGGAAGCTTCCACACTGGACAATCATCTCTGTCACTTGGCTTTACTGCTTCCTTAGCATGTGCCTTTCCAAGTTCTTGAACACAGACTCAGCATGTTAAGAGCCACATCCTCACCAGAGGAAAGGAGCAGAGTCAGATTCCATGGCTGTCGCTGAGCAGAATCTTGGACTGCAACTTTCTGTTGCCCTCAAAGACCTCTGGCTCCTTGCCCCTCAGCTACTGTTCTGCTAAGTGTAGCTAATTTGGTGCATACTCTGTTTTTAACAGACTGAATCTATGGATATGACTGCTAGACTCCTTCATCTGCTAAAATAAAAATCTCCCTATGACATTTGTTTGGTGTCTGAACCTGGTAAAATTGTCGAAGACTACAGTTTTCTTAAGCTCCCCCTCTCGGTGGCTCTTCTCTAGGATCTTCAGATGACTCAGAGAGCTGCAAAGATGTACACATGCCAAGACCTCCTGCAGAAACTTGGAAACTCCAATGCATTTTCAGAAGTTTCATAGGGATTCTATGTGCAATCTCAAAATAAGATCTCCAGGCTGCAAGAGAATTTAGTTTACATATTTTCTTAAAATTTTAGTGTTTCTTTTTCTGCTGTTCATAAAGCAGTGGTTGTTTCACGCAAGGCATTAATTCCAGCCATTCAAATGCTCCTGCTGGAGATCGTTGTGCCTCCTGCCGACGTGCACCACCTGTTGGGCCGAGCTGTGGTCCACCATAGGCCTCCTCCTATGCTAGGCGTCATAGGCGGTATGAGACAGAAGATTAAGAACAAGGCTCTAATTTTGTGTTTATGACTTTATACTCCAAGTAATTTATTTTCAGATAATGAAAAGCAAAAAGGGTTAGGCACAATGACTGTGATCATTTTTTTTAATTTCATTAGAAACCACCCATCAAGGTTAACAACCGAGCTGGATTTTCATAAGCAGGGAATGGGATGTGAAGCAGTTTTTTGTTTGTTTTCTGAACACAGTTCTAGGATGCCATTCTCCCTTAGCCAACAAAAGCTTCTCTAGAAAGGTAGAATATAGCCACTGTGGACCTCAGCTGACTTTTTGAGTAATACCTTGTCTTTGGTGGACAGAACATTATTTTGGGCATGATTTGGAAGCTCAGTGCCTACTTAATTATAGCAGCTTATTTCTCTCTCTTTGGAATAAGTAAGAGCATGAAGTTGGGGGTCAGAGACCTGGGATTGATGTGTGCTGAATGATTTACCCTGGGACAGGAACGTAAGCTTCACATCCATCATTACAAGGTGCTGGAAGTTGGGTATATGTAGGATAGTTGGGGTAAAGATAGAGTTCCTGTTTTACAGGTAAGGAAACTGACACAGGAAATGATAAGCAATTAATTCACTCTTACAGGATCTGAACACAGATGTTTGGTGCTATTCAGAGCTGTTCACTCAGTCCTTCTACCACGCAGCTAGTTCCTCAAAGGACAAAATGGAAACCCTCTTTGTCTCACCATGGCTCAGCTTAGCGGTTTCTGCAAACATTGTCCAGTGTCCTACACAACCGTTTGAGAGGGATAGCATGGGAGAGTGAACTCCCCTGCATTGGTTCACTTTCCAAATGCCTGTGACTCCCAGAGGCCAGAGGTGGGAGCTAGAAACTCAGTTAAGGTCTCCCAGGTGTATGACAGGAACTCAGTTCCTTGATTTATCATTGATGCTTCCTAGGGTCTGCACTGGGGAAAGTGAAGTGAGCATTTGGAGCTGGAAGTTGTGCTGTTGCACCCCAGTGAGGAACACAGGCATCTAAAGCCACTAACATGCATACCTGCCTCTATTTTGGTTTTTGAATTATGCCCTTGGGGTGTTTTTAATGTTTGCCTTAAGCCTTGCAAGAAATACTGGAAACACTTCAGATGTTTGAAGAGAGGAAGTGGGGGTGCCTAGGAACCTAGGCAAAGGGGGATTTGCACAGGATTTGTTTTCATCAGTATTTATATATAATAGTTTTCTACCCTAACAGGAAATATCACAAAATTAAAGTTATTGCTTCAAAAATGAATGAATGAAATGCACAGTCAATGAACTATCAGACCTGTTCCAGCACAGGTACTGGAATATAGTAGGCATTCACCTCTTCTCCTTCTCCTTCATTTGAATCTTAGTTTTATCTGTTAGTACCCTCCCCCACACACTAGCATCACAATCCTCTCCAGGGCATTATCCTTCTTATTGATCAGGTGTTCTGATGAGCACTGTTTAGTATAAGTGCTGCAACTAAAGTGCCTCTTAAAGAAGGACAGGAAAGTAGGATAGAAGCTACTTTGGGTGACGGAATCAGATATCAGGGCAACATTTTAAGCAGATCTTAACAATGTGAAATGTAATAGAGCTGAGTGTAAGGTCATGTTGTGGGATCCAAGAAATTTATTGCTTGACTGCAGGTCAGATGAGGTGGTGGTTTGGTAGCCACAACTATAAAAAAATATTTGGGAGTTGAAAGTGATCGTTGTATTGCATGGAGCATGGAATCGGTTGCTGTCTCACCAAGACCTCAAAGAAAGGAATCTGTATGCTGATAGAACAATTAGAAGCCTTACCAGTGAAATGTGATTGTCAAAATGTGCTGAGCAGTGTTATACTGCTTTGAGAGAATAGTATCTCCTGAAACAGAAGTTGACATGATTTTTCCAAAAAGGGCAAAATAGTAAATAATTTAGACTTTGCAAGCCACATATGATCTCTGTCACAAACTCTTTTCTATTTCTGTTGTATATAACCCTAAAATAATAGGGAATTCACAGCTATAAAAAGTAGGCTATAAAAAGTAGATCTTAATGAGTTTGCAAAGTCCTGTTGTGGAATAGGCATGATGATGACCTTGTGACATAAGATGTACAAGAATATGTTCAGGAGGAGTGACCAGGATGGGGCAGGGACTCAGGTGAATTCCCAAGAGCAGTGTTTGAAGGCTTTTTAGCCTGGAGAAGCTGAACTACTGATGACATGACCATTCTCTGCAGCTACCTGAGGACATTTAAGTGGTTAGGAGAATCAGTGAGAGAAGGTGCTGTCAGATAGACCACAGATACATAAGGATGGGCTTTCTCATGATTACTCATCATTTATGTAAATTTATCGGCAAGTGCTTTCCAAGCACTTTTTAAAATGAACTCATTTCATCCCGAACAACTCCACCAGGTGGGTGTTATTCTTGACTCTACAGATGATAAATGGCAGCGCTGAGGAGGGTTGGGATGTAGGGCCCACTGAAGGATGCCGCCATGACCAGTCTAGCTCTCCACTGCCTCCTTGTGTGAAAATCAAATGATGTGTGTAACTAGTTTGGAAGTGCTAAGCAAGTATTTGCTCTAGCAATGTAATAATTCCTAGGAAACAGTGTTTCCCACCATGCTGGTTGTCTTGGTTTCCTTTAACTGCTAAAATAAATAACCATAAACACAAACTGGGTGGCTTATACCAACATATGTATCTGCTTGCAGTTCTGGGGGCCAAAAAGCTGAACTCACTTTCACTAGGATGAGATCAGGGTGTTGGTGGAGCCAGGTTCCCTCCCGGGACTCCAGGAAAGGATACATTCCTTGTCCCTGCCAGCTTCTTGCACCTCCAACCATAATTGACTTGTGGTTATGCCTTTTCAGTCAGCTTCTGTGGTCATGTATCTTGTGCTTACCTCTGATGAGGACACCTGTGATTACATTTAAGGCCTTTGAGGCTAATGTAGGATAATACTTCAATGCCAAGACGTTAATGTAATCATATCTTTTTAAGGGCCATTTGAGATGATATTCACAGTTTGAAGAGAATCAGAAGCAGATACCTTGGGTGAACATAGTTTAGCCTATATTCAAGCATAGACTGATGATTATATTTTTACCATTTCAGTATTAGTTAAAAAAGACTTTATAATATTATGTGATTTATTGGTGTATCATCCCATCTATCTTTTCTTTGTGTGTGAATAGAATTGTGTGTGTGTGTGTGTGTGTGTTTATGTGTGTTTTGGTGATAAAAGAATATATTTTGAGCAACATATAAAGCAGAGGTGGATTTTTCTAAAAAGATAGCCACAGTCTGATACTATTTATTGAATCATAATCCTCTCCTTCACTGATGTAATATTCAGCAGCTTATATGATTTACCTGTTACACAGCAAACACTCTAGCCAAATTTGTTTATTGATTTTGTTCAGTTCTATCAATACATTTTGTAGGGTGGTGCAATTGTGCTATGTTGCTTTATTTTTCATAATATGAAAGTATATATTTCTAACTAATAACTTCCATTCTGCTTTTTCAGTTTTTTTTTTTTAACCAATGGTTCATCTACTGTTTTCTTTGTCATTGGGCAATCCAACTAAAACAAAATCTTACATAGCATTTAAAAATGGTCTTGGGAAAAATAGATAATAGATGCAGTTGCCTCCCTGAAATAGTGATGGTTTCATCCTGTTACCCTCTTTTTTTTTCTTAGTGATTTTACTCATAGGTCTCTTGTCTCCATTGCAACTTCTGTCATATCAAAGTTTAATTCCAGATATATATTTGCACAGGTGCCTACATATCTACATATAACTCTGGATATATGTGTACATGTATATACATCATATGTATATCAGGAAAATAGACACAAATATAGATGATATAGATACGAAGTTGTTTTCCCTGCAAGGGAGTTATATTCCAAGATGCCCAGTAGATGCCTAAAACCATTGTAGTACCAAATCCTACATAAACTATTTTGTTCTATACATATCTCTACATACCTTTAGTAAAGTTTAATTTATAAGTTAAGCACAGTAAGAGATTAACAACGGTAACTAATAAAGTAGAGTAGTTAACAAAATGGTCTGTAATAAAAGTTATGTGAGTATAGTCTTTCTCAAAATATCCTACTAGACTGCATGTACTAGTCCTGCTTTTCCCTGTTGACTGTGGGTAACTGGAAACATGCAGAATGAAACTAGATGGTTGGGCTACTGTAGATACACATTACACACACACAATCCTATTTTTATTTTTTGAAAACTCCAACAATTAAATGAAACTTGAGAGCTACATTATCCATTTTTTCTCTTTATTTACTTGAGAGGCAGAAAAAGAGAGAGAGAATGCTTGGTTTTATTTTGTGGTTCACTTTACAAATGCCCCGAATGGTTAGGACTGGGCAGGACAGAAGCTGGAAGCCAGGAATTCAATCCAGATTTCCCAAGTGAGAGATGGGAACCCAATTTCTTGGGCCATCACTTGCTACTGCTCCGGAAGTTGGAGTCAGGATCTGGAGCAAGATATTAAACCCAGGTGGTCTGATGTAAGATATTGCCATTTTAACTGCTGGGCCAAACACTTGCCCCACGTTATCAATTATTTTTATACTTAATATTTTATTGTCTTTGTTCTTCATTATGTTTTATTATATCAAATACAAACATCTTATTTCTTGGGTGTGTTTATTCTGGCTTATTTTTTTCCCTTTGGCTATAAGAAGTCTTCAAAGGATCTTAAAACCATGCTTTGCTAAAAAGAAAAAAAGGGGGCATTTTCATGACGTTGTAATTTCTTTGCCTTTGACCATTCCTTTGTTTTGTTGTCACATTAGGAGGTGATTATAGTTCGGCAGCTGGTAGGAGTCTTGAGTCACTAAAGATTCTCTAACACTAATGCCAGTGTCTTTGAGACCAGTGTACAGAGAAGAAGTGTGAGGGCAGTTGGTTTTCTTCCTTTAAGCATCTTGATTCCTCTCCCTAATGAGGAGTTTGCAATTGTATGTCATTCTTCTAAAAGCAATTCTTCCTTCAGCAGTCCTCTGCCTGGCAAGATAGGTCTTGTAAGGTCCTGAGTTGCTCTTGGGCTCATGGAAAATTCTTCTGTTACTTCCCTGATGATTACCTTTCCTTCTTGCACTAACGTCCCTGTTTGGAACACATGTTGCACTGATGTTGGGCTGATAGTGGATATTGGGACATCTGTTATCTTAGGTTTTAACTGATTATTGAAATCTTTTCTTAGGTCTGCCTGTGAAGTTTTAAAATATGTTACTTATTATTCTTTTTTAAATTAGGCATGCAGATGGAGATGGAAACCTGTGACTTCTAAGTTTGCCTCTAGACTCATACCCATGTCTTTGGTCCTATCCTGATCGCCTGAGTTTAAGTTTTCCAAGGATCCCTTTCTGGAAGCCTGTGCTCACTGTTCTTGGGGGAGATAGGAGTCTGTGCAGAATCATAGGCCAGCCAGCACTAATCTACTTTTCCCCTCCCATGCCCATCCACTTTGTAGTCCTCAGAATACTTGTTTTATTAATGGCATCTTTGATTCCAGCATTGCCACAGAGGAATCGGTCATGAAAATGAGTTTTAGAGGAGGAATGAAAGAGGGTAAATATACAACCCCAACTGAGCATTCTCCAAAGCCCCTCCTCCAAAAAAGTCCCTGGGTGGAGATAGTGTTGGGAACTGATGCATCAATGGATAGCCTCAACTGAGTGTAGGAGATTTTTCTTCAAAGTCAGATGAGAAGTATCTTATAGACCCGGCTAGCAATGGGGCAAGAGCTTAATTGTGTCAGAAACACAGAGCAAGTGTCATTGGCGACTGACACTGAAAGCCTGGCAAGTGATCATGGTGGTCACTCTAAGACGATTTAACGCCTCCAGAGTTGCATGGCAGCAAAAAAGCATTGCAAGGCCAAGTTCAGAACCTCCTCTTCAGGAGGGTTAAAAGCTGTGCTTTTTGCAGTCAGGGGGATGGACCTGAATCACCTCTGCATTCCCAGAAGGTCTATGGTGTGATGACTCTATCTTGGTGCATATGATGTCAGAGGGGGAATAAACAGAAATCGCTGTAAACTCCCATGCATCAAATGTCTTATTTTCACCTGGTCTTACTGATTCATTCCTTCTTTCTTCCCTTCCTTCCTTCCTTCCTCCCTCCCTCCCGCCCCCCACCCCTTTCTCTCTTTAACATGAAGGGCGACTACTTTTATCAAGATCACTTTATCCAAATGCATGAGCATGAGTGGTGACCTGTACAGTTCTTCCAAAATTAGCTGGAGAGAATGGGAATGTTAACAGCTCCCTCCCTGTGGTGGGACTCTGAAATGCCCTCTGCTTCCCAACCAAGTTCCCTGCCTCAGGGCTGGCTGATGGCGGGATGGCTAGCACAGACCCAGACAGCACTGACAGGCTCCCTGTGGCGGAGCTAGTTTCTTGTCACCAACCCTCCTGGGCTTAGGTCTGTGACAGCTGCAGGAGAGTCAGCTCCACGCTGTGTGGCTGGTGACATTTCCAGTTGCTAGTGCCCAGCCAATCAGTGACAAGCTCAGCTAGCTAGGGCGATGACACATGAAATATGATAATTTTCTGCTAAAGAGCCCTGGAAGGGGTGGGAGGAGGAGGCCAGTGTGTGTGTGTGTGTGTGTGTGTGTGTGTGAGAGAGAGAGAGGCGGGGGGCGGGGCACTGCAAGGTGGCCTATGAGGAAGTGAGGGAGGCAGTGCGGTGCCTTCAGGGGCTTGTCTGGCAGCCCTGGGTTAGGGAAGGAGCTGGCACCGATACCCAGGGAGTGGCTATAGGGATAGCCATGTGGCTCCCTGTCTGCTGCTAAGGGCCAGGAATGGGGAGAAGTGGGCAGTGCCATTCTGAAGCTCTGGGATGAGAAGGAGACTGCAAAAGGCATTTGGCTGCCTCTCAAACCTAAGTTACGTTAGGAGTTTTGTTTCTTTTCACTGCTACCTCTTTAAAAGCCAAAAGAAGACTGAAATACACACCTACTGGGAGACAGAAATACTTGGCAAATCATTTTCTAAAATAAAATAAAATAAAATAGACTGGGGGGTTGTTTATCCTCTACTCTGCTTATCCACTTCCATGCTCAACCTTGCCTTTCAAAACAAATAAAAAGCAAAAATAACTGCCCCAGAAACGATGAGCAAAACCCCAAAGAAGCATCTGAGCCCGAATCTGAAGAACTCTTAAGGTCCCAGTGGTAATTTTGATTTGTGATTCTGATGTCTTGGAACAGAACCTGCTCCTAGATGACATTGTAGTTCACAAATAGTGCCAGATCAGTTCTCTGGGCTGACCACATAGACCCAAACTGCAGGGCAGGGCAGGGCAGGGCAGGGCAGGGCAGGGCAGAGCAGGGCAGGGAGAGGGGTTGGGAGAGGTGCTCTGGGTGGCGGAGATCTCTGCTTCGTTTATATGCTAGTTCCAACTTCCTGTCTTTTCATCAGCAGGTAGGGGGCCTGGCAGGGGGATGACACCTGTGATGATAAGAGTTCCCTGTGTAGTCTGACCCTTGACATGTGTGTTTGGAAGCCTAGGGGTGCAGTGTTTACATAACATGCCGATTCGTCACTGGGAAGCTCATAGCTGCAGTGAATAAGCAAGCCTGGGTATAGGCCTTCTGCTTGCGTTTCTCTCTCCACATGTGTATTCTCCGTGTGTGTGTGTTTGAGAGTGTATGTTTTATATACATATATGTAAGTTTTTAAAGGCACCAATAGACATGTGGCTTCAGGCATGGGGTGGGCTGCTTCTGCCTGGGAGGGAGAGGGTGACAGTGCTCCAAAAGTGATTATTGGCGTACTGTGTCTTTAAAAGGTTAAAACCCTTTTCAAAAAGGGTCTGGACTCCTAGTGGAGAAGACCAGGGAGCCAGTGGGGTGGCTCTGGATTCGGAAAACAGCTGCTGATTAGATTCTGTGTCAGCGGGTGGAATTTATTCCGTGTTTTTCAGCAGCAGGAATTCAAGAGGGATGCTTCTGTTTGGGTTTCTGATCGTGATTTATATTTATTCAGAGGAATAACAGAGGTGGATCTGTTCCCGGAGCGAGCATGCTCACAACCAGCCGACCCTCCCATTATCCAACTGCCTAGTTTGGCGCTTCCACGTCCATGGCTGGTCCGTGTGAATCTGTGTGTACACAAACACGCATGCATACCTGGATGGACACACGTACACACAGGTAATTTTTTAAGGACAGTTCTCTCAATAAGGTCTTTACCCCTTACTCGAAACAGGTGTTCACGAACAAAATGCACAAAATCCCGACTGACCGGAATAACTCATGAAGAAGGGGCTGGCTCCGTGGGTCAGAGAACACAGGACCAGCGTGCCAACCCAAGGCCGAAGGTAGGGGACTCTGGGCTTTTATTCGGCGGATGACTGCCTCGCGCTTCCTTTTACCGGTTGTGTTTTTGCCCGCAGCCGCCACTGGGAAGTGGGACAAGCTGTGATTCCATTTTGTTACTGCCTTTCTTAGGCCAGGTGTCCGCAGGCAGGGGCCGGCCGGGGGGGCGGCCGGTGCCCTCGGTGGGCTGAGCCAGCGACGGAGTCTGGTGCTGGGGAAGAGGCGCAAGCCTCAAGTGACCCGCCGCGCGTCAATCATTCGCCGCTGCAGCGGCGGCAATGGCTCAGGGCTGTAACCCTGTGCGCGCTGCTCGCCCCCTGCGCTTGTCCTGTGCGCGTGCGTGTTCTCTTTAGCTTGCTGTCCTGCGGATTTGGGCTCCACAGGCGGCGGCAGCAGCAGCTGGAGGGCTCCAGGGCTCTGGAGCTCCTCCCGGGAGCAGACATGTCATCCACCTACAGCACCTGTATTTGCGTCTGCCACCCTTGCTGTTACTCCTCTGGGATAGTTCGGGCATGCTCCAGGGGTCTCTGTGGCTTGCTTGACTGAGGATGGGATTTGGGGCATGCTGGGTGTCAAGGCTGAAGATCTCCCTGTATTCTAGGACCCTGGAGATGTTCCTAAAGTGAATTCTCCCACCCTCAACAGAACACAAACTCTGATTCTGTGGGGGATTTTTATCTTACCTGCTAGAAAAGGGGTGCTCACCCCCATGCAGGTCCAGCCCCACATTTTAAAGTCTTTTAAAATGGAAACAGTGATGGTGCCTACTGCTACTGATGAGGTTGTCCAGGCTTTTCAAGGACTTTGACAACCCTAGCCTACTGGATTGAACAGAAAGGCTGTGTACATGTGACTGGTTTGGTTGACATGGCTGGACTAGTGTGTCTTGGCCCTGCCTTGAACTTTGGGGACAGTGGTGGTAGACAGCGGGTCTAGAGCTCCATCGCTGTGTGAGTATGCTGAAGTTTCTGGTAGCCCTTGGCCATGCAGAGTAGAGTACCAGGTGCCCTCTGGCAGCTTTGGCAGGAGATCTGTGACTTGTGTTGGTGGGGGGAGGGGCAAGCAGCTGGAAGGGAGGAGGAGTTCTAGATGTGAACTGCGTTGGTGTCCCTGGGATTGTTGGCCAGTCCATGTTATGTGATTACATAACACCACTAACCACCCATCAGACCCTGGACCAACAACAGCCTCCCTGCCCAAAGAAGTTGGATGCTACAGTTATTTAAGATGGGCACAGGAGAGTGTGGAGGGGTCAACTTGAGTGTTGTTCAGGTTCAAAGGCAGTGGTTACGTGTTCCACTGAGGACAACAGTGGATCTAAGACCTACTTACATCTCCTCCAGCCAGTGATTGCTTCTCTAAACTTTGATTTTGGTGATTTTGCCTCTCTGTGCACTTGGAGGAGATTAGGCTTATCCTTGCAAGCCTCCCGCACCCCAACCTTACTTGCTAGGTTCCTTGCTAAATGCAGAAACTAAATCCCGAATCCAGGATGGCTGCCCAGGTCCCAGCTGTCCCCCCTTGTTCCTGCTGACCAGCCAGTGTGGGGGAAGTCCCTGTACTACCAGGATGTCCATGTCATTCCATGCTCGGCTCTCCCCAGGGGACTAAGAGCAGATTGAGGTGCTGGCAGAGCTGCGTGGCATCTAATCCTTAAAAATGTGATGGCTTGTGTCTGCCAGAGTCCTCTATACATTCTTGACTCAGAAAACCAACTTGGCGGGAGGGAGATTGTCCTTTGGTGGGAGTGGGGGTTGGGGTTGCAAGGTAGAACAGCTGTCCCACTGAGATGGCTGCAGGTAGCAGGAGAACTATGTGATGCTCTTTTTGCTTTCTTCCCACTCTGTCTAGATAAGGTACCCACAGCACTCCACACTGTTAACACAGGGTCCTCCTGTCACTCTCTCAGTGTCTCAAGCTGCTGGGAGTTTTTGCTGATTTGGTGGCAAGTCCAACCTCTTAGGGTATTTTCTTGCTCCAGATATCCAAGTGTGTTTGTTTTAAGGGCCAGCTACTAAGACACACTCTGTGGTAGTGAATCAAGACTTACTGGGCTGGCACTGTTGTGGTGCTGTCTCTGACCTTTGAGCCATCTCTGTGGGGTGGAGGAGAGAGAGTGTGTAATATGTGAGAGGTACAGGCAACAAGAAGGTGCATTTAGTCGAAAGTCCTGGCATATTCTAGGACCAGACTTGATGGGAAGTAACATTAAGAAAGCTGTATGATAACTGGATAGCTTTCAGCCTGTCTCTTACTTCCTGTGCTGTGGTTCCATGGTGTCTTTCAGATTATTTTCTACCTTCCATGCTGCCCATCACAGAGGCCCTGAACAAGTACAAGGAGTCTTGAACTTCCTAGAGAATCATAACATATTTACAAATCTGTGGTTGTACTGGACAGGCAGAACATGAAATACTGGCTACACGGGTGGGCATTCCTAGCATTTTGGGGTAGACTTGGCCAGTGCCCTTGATTGGATTTTGTCCTTCACCCGTAAAGTGGACAGAACCATAGCAGCCTTACTAAGTCCATCACGAGAAGACAATGAAACAGATTAAAAAGTAGCATATGCATTATAACTGAAGGGTATGAGGATATGGCCACAGAAACCTAAAACAGACACACAATTTCAGTTATGCCGTGAGGTGTAAATGGTAAAGCATGAGCTACAGCCGTGCATGTTCATCCCTGGAGGCAGCTTCAGACTCTTTCAGGGTTCCACACTTACTCAAACTCTAAGAGGTGTGGTTGTTTTTTGCTAAATGCATTGGTGAATCAGAAGAGATTGACAAAAGTACCATATTTACGCAAGTTAGGAGCATTCTTTTGTTAAGCATCAGTAAGAGGAATAGCATGTGAGAAAAAGGAAGACCAAAGAAAATTAAAATTTAAAAGACGCAAGAAACACAGCATGGGATTATAAAACTGTTTCACAGAGGTATTAGGTGTAAGCAATTTGGTGGCATTTCATATAGTGTGATGGATCTTTGAGGACTCTGTTCTGTAATATGGTATCCAGTATTCACAATGACCCAAACATATCAAGAACAATTTAAAAATAAAAGGCAGAGAAGTGTTAAAATACACCAGAGTGATATAATAAAATTTACAAAGATGAACCCCCAAAGACTCTATGGAAGACAGGCAAAATCCAAGGGAGATCTGTAGACAAGTTAAGTGTAGTGTTCTAAGAATGGTTTTTTGCTTTGGGTAATGCACTAGAGCTGTGTAAGATGGCGCTATTGGGAGGAGCTGGGGAATGGGTGTTTGGACCTCTGTACTAGTACTGCAGCTTCTTGTGGATCTATAACTGACTCAAAATAGACATTTTAATTTTAAAAAGAAGTTTAAGTGACATTTGTTTGTCTAGCTTAAGGAGGCATGCAAGTACCAGCCCAAATGAAAAATCATCTCTAGTTACTATTTTTTAACATAATGTTTAAAGGGAAAACTACAATTGTTAAGACAAGAAAGCCTCAAGGTTTCAGTACAACCAGGAACTTAAATAAATAGTTCAGAAAGTTCATGGGAGAATAAAATTTAAAAAATAAGCTTATTTGGTGCAAAAGATTGAAACCTAAGCAAACTTTTTAAAAAGATTTATGTATTTTTATAGGAAAGACAAATATACGAAGAGGAGAGACAGAGAAGATCTTCTATTCGCTGATTCATACCCCAAGTGGCTGCAATGGTTGGAGCTAAGCCAAACTGAAGCCAGGAGCCAGGAGCTTCTTCTGGGTCTCTCATATGGGTGCAGGGTCCCAATGTCTTAGACCATCCTCTACTGCTTTCCCAGGCTACAAGCAGGGAGCTAGATGGGAACTGGAGCAGCCAGCATATGAACTGGCACCCATATGGGATCACAGTGGATGCAAAGTGAGGACTAGCCACTAGGCTATTCTGCTGGGCCTGCAAACATTTTTTTTTTTTTTTTTTGTGGAGGCTATGGTTCCGAAATTTAATCTTTGGAGTTCATTTGCTTTCAAACACTAGTTTAAATATTTATTTTAAAAAATTACATAAGTATGTATGTAAAAACAAGTACAAAAATCACAAAACTGCAGCCTATGAAGCCATCATAGAAACCAACCCTCGTTGACTGAAGTGTCAGACTTGCTTGCCAAAGGTTGCCAAGCACACTTTTTCAGTTGATTATATAAGGGTGACTTCTAACAAAACACGGAAGACATGAGTTTACAAATGTAAACAAACTGTTATCAAGCATTCTGATTAGGTAACAGTTCACATCAACCTGGTTTTGTGGGTTAGTCACCACAACTGCAATTCTAACACAGCTGGATATCAATATATCTAACAACTTCTGAGGCAAAACTGTTTCACCTTACTCAAATTTTCTCCTTCAGTACACCTTCATCATCACAACAGAAACTGTACCCTAATACAGTCCAGAATAAAAGCGGCCTGCGAACATTTTTCTGTAATCACCATCTCCTGTGAACTTAAAAAAAAACCTTTGTATGAATAAAAACTGCAACATAGGCATAAAGCCTGAGTGTTGAAATTAATAGAGAACTTTCTCATCCCTGGTTCAAGGGCAGCAAAGGCTCGAGTTGCCATTGTTAATATCAGTTATGTTCTAATAGTTACTGTGACAGAATAGTAAGGGAGCATAGGACCCTCAACCTGCCTTGTGTGACCAAGGGACATGTGCTCCCACTTGATGACTTTAATGTTGGAGTTGAAAGAGGCCTGAGGAAAGCAAAAACCAAGAAGGAGAGAATGGCCCTAATGGCATCTGTTTCTTAGGTCTGCATGAGGAATGTGGACTTACCGCTACCAATGTGTTGTTCTGTCTGAAAACAAAATTCAAGATATTCTGACCACACCCTCTTGCTGAGAGGTGGTATTTTTTTCAGTTCATTATGCTCAACCCTGAAGGATGTATGAGTTATGGGAGCAATGCTGTGCTTAGCTTGACCCTTTGCCGATTTGCTTAGTTACTCTTTGCTTCCAAAGAAAAGCAAAAGGAAAAACAATAGGAAAAACAAAAGTAGAGGGAAATGGAGACTGACACTTTAGAACAAGTATTTTAAAAATTCAATACAGAAGTGGAAAATGTGAAGATCTTATTAAAAGTAATGGAACAGTATTGCTTGGTTTCTATATGCATGCAAATTTACTGTTTTAGGAACATATTTGAAGAATTTCTTAAACTTGCCAGTGCCACAACAGGTTACTGCAGCTTATCAGAAACAGTTCATTGTATATAATTAGAAATGATTCAGAATTTTCCAAAGATTTCATGTATGTAAGCAAGGGAATAGTGTTGTAATGTTGCAATAAGTTGGGGGCTTGGAAGGCAGTGGAGGAGGTTAGTCCTGGGAAGCGACTGCACTATGCTATCCAGAGTACTGCCCTGTTGGGAGTGTCACAGTTGGCAACGCATACTTGGGAGGCAGAACAATGAGCAGGGGGGGCTGTTTTAAGAGCCACAAGTATGTGAGAGACTTTTCTCCTCATGATCATGCATTATGAAATACCAGATGCAGCTGGAGTTCTTGGAGGAGAAAGAAGAGAGGAGCTTTACTATATGTCTCAATGCACAGTTAGGATGGTCTAATTTGGGGAGCAATGCCAGGAAGAAGTATAAAAAAGTTAAATTGGGGCCTCTTGGGTGTCTATGAATTTTTGCATAGGATTCAGGGCCAAGTAAAAGAGAAGTCATGTATGCCTAGCTTGGATCCAGAGAAAAGCTGATGAACAATAGAGTTGGAACAACTAAATGCAGTCGTATCAATACACAATATGTTCTGCAGAATCTTGTCCCCAGTTTTAGCCTACTGAGTCATACGTTGCACTCCCAAGCTGAGCATTAAATGCTGATGCTATTTTAAGATCAGAAGAGTCGATAGAAATGAACTGACTTAATTTCAATTGAAGGATTTCTGAATACCACCCCCCAATCAAGATTCAATACAGTAGACTTTTGACATTCTCCAAGAATACATCTCAAGCCTTTGGGAATTTTCCAAACTTCCAAATACGGAACTCTTTGCATAGGCTCTTGACTTCCTTCTAAATCAGTTTTCAACCTAGAGAGGAGTGGTGTGGTACCTATGATTATTCACAGGGCACCAAGTGCTTGCCTTTTCAACTGACTCTCAAGGGAATCAAGTCTCTAATTTCCAGAGTTTATGTTTCACTGGTGGTGTCTTGGGATGGGGATTCTGGGCCTTTGAGAAGTTTCCCTGTTTAGCACAGCGGCTCTTGTGACATGGCTCTTGAGGGTTGTTCACAAACAACTGAAAAAGTGAATATTGAATCTACAAATGCCAAACATCTGCTGGGGTTGCTAAAAAAGAATCCTGCGTGTGTGTGCAGTCTGCGAACCTCCCCCACCCCCAGCACTCTGATCCTCAATATATACTTTAAGCGCTGTTCAAAACTTCCCCCCACTGTCAGCAAATCTTGATGAAGGGAAATTCGAGCACTGCACAGCTGAAGCGCGTAGTGAAGAACTTCAAATAAGAGTATCGCTATTGAAATCCACACGAGAGCACCAGAAGATAGTCATTTGTTCCATGTTCTCATTTTATAGGTTTCAAAATGTGAGAAGATTCTGGGAGATTTAAAAAATGTCTGCCACTATGATTATGATTGTACTAAATGAAGGAGCCAGAGCACAGTATGCTCTGGGGGTTGGACTCTGCTGTACCTCCCTGGAGAGATTCTTGCCAGAATGGTTGTGGAGTGATTCTGGGAGAAGCTCAGTATTTTAAATGGGATGAAGAGCAATTACAGCTGAGGAGGTCCTCTTTGCCTGGAGACTAGAAAAGATATCATCAAAGCCACAGCAAGTTGGCATGAGAGTTTTTCTTATTAAATTTTTCTTTATGACCTTCTTTTAAGACTACTTCAATGAAATAACCACTAAATACAATACATTGTGAAAGACAGAAGTAGATCCTCTGAAAAACTGGATATAAAGTTCTAAAGGGTAATGGGAGGACCAGTACTCATGCACCCAGCAATCTGAGGAAAGGGGTGCTTTTCTTCCCTTAAGTTCCCTGTGTACCTTACCTCACTTCTCAGAGGGTCACCATTTGCTGGCCCTTTGTGTGTCTCTTCCCAGTGCTCTTCTTCATTGTCATTCCCTCTTAAATTTGTAACCTTAAACTGCTTGAGTCATGCTAAGTTTGTAATCTTAAGTCAAGGTGTTTGCATTTTCTTGTTCTTATGCTCACATTTGGCCCATGTATACCAATAAGGCTTTTCTGGTTGAGAAATAATGGAAACAGTTGTCTGTCAGCTGTTAAAGTGCTGGGTCAACAATCCTTCCTGCAGATATCTCATCAAGTCTTCTCTCCATTTTTCCTAAAAGGATTACATCTGGTGTAGCTGGGGGTCCTGGGCTCTTAGTCTAGCACCACACTTGAGAGTCCACTCTGACCAGAGAGTCACTGTTTGTCAATTATTTCACTCCTGGACTTGTTCATGTTTTGAAGGTAGCTGCATTTTCCCCATTATGCTAAATTCTAATAGTCCATTGAATGAATATATTGCTACCTACATATCTATTCTATTATTAACGCACATTTAGCTATTTCCAGTTTTTTTGCTGTTAGCAATAGTACTGCTGCAAACATTTTTGTTCAAGTTCCCTGCTGAGCAATATGTAAGTTTATTTGGGAAATATGCTTAGTAGTAGAATTAGTGGACATACACTATGAGCATTTTCAATGCTACTAGAATAGTTCCAAATCCATTCTCATTAGATTATATGAATTTTACTGCAATAGAAACCTTCATTTCTAATGTGTTTAAGAAATTTACATACCCAGCTGAAATGCATAGGTCTTCCCATTGTTCTGTATCCTTGTTAACATTTTATATTTTGTAGAATAAAAACAGATTTTTTCCACTCTCCTGAATGTGTGTTTTTTCTGGTTTTAAAATATAGTTATAGGTGTGGTTACTATCCAGGTTAAGCATCTTTTCATATGCTATTAACTTTGTAGATTTTCCTTTCTGTTTGTGAAGTACTTTAAGTCTTCTGTTTAAAAATTGGCTAGTTTACGTTTTTCCTATTTATTTATTTTCTGTTTTATCTGTAGAAGTTCTTAATGTGTATTGGAGACTCTTTCTGGTGTTACAAATATGTTTCTAATGTATTTTTCACAGTTCTTGAAAGTATTTTGAGAATAGCAGAGATCCTTGATTTTTTTTAAATTTTTATTGCAAAGTCAGATATACAGAGAGGAGGAGAGATAGAGAGAAATATCTCCCTTCCAATGATTCACTCCCCAAGTGACTGCAAGTGATGCACCAATCTGAAGCCAGTAGCCAGGAACTTCCTCTAGGTCTCTCACATGCGTACAGGGTCCCAAGGTTTTGGGCCATCCTTCACTGCTTTTCAAGGCCACAAGCAGGGAGCTGGATGGGAAGCAGGACTGCCGGAATTAAAACCAGTGCCCATATGGGATCCTGACGCATTCAAGGCGAGGACTTTTAGCCGCTAGGCCACCGCACCAGGCCCGAGATTCTTGATTTTTATTTAATTAAAATATGTCAGTCTTACTTGATCACTGAATTTTTTTTTTGTCTTTATGGACTTTTCAAGGACAATATATCTTATTGTCTTCCAAAATTTTCAATTTTGCCTTTCATAGTTAACATTTTCCTGTGAGAATAATGTTCTGTCTGGATTTGATATTCTTTGTAAATATAAGGTACTACCTTTTTTCCTGGAGTTTTTGAAGAGTTTTCTATGTGCATAGAGCTACCTAGCTAGAAATAAATAGACAGACAGGTAGATAGATTTATGTATTCAAAAATCAGAGTTACAGAGAGAAAAAGAGAGGTGTTCTATCAACTGGTTCTCTTGCTAGAGGGCCTCAGTGACTGGGGCTTGGTCAGGCTGAAGCCAGGAACCAGAACTTTATTCCATTTCGCTCGTGGGTGCAGGCCCAAGCTCTTGTGTCAACATCCAAACCTTTTCTCAGGCCATTAACAGGGAGCTGGATAGGAAGTGGAATAGCCAGGGCATGAACTCACAGGCTTTACCTGTTATACCACAATGCTGGCACCATTGTATATAGTTTAAGTCGTAAATAGAACTTCATAAAATACCTTTTCTACATTTATTGAGAGGATTTATATAATCAACTTTTTTCTTTCTTTAATTTGTTAGCATCTGTTAAACTGACACTCCAAGGTTAAATTAACGTTGCCTTCATAGAATAAAGCTTTACTTGGCCATAATGGGTTCACTTTGTATACATTGCTGTATTTGTTTTGCTAATATTTTGTTTGAAAGTTTTGCATCTTATGTTGAATGTATTGGATTGTACTTTTTACTTTTCACATTATTCTTGTCAAATTTTGTACCCAGAAATGCTAGGCTTCGACATGGGTCTTCGACAGTTTCTGCTTATTCTTACAGAGTTTGTATATGATTGAAATACTTTCTCCTCTGAAGATTTATAACCTCTGGTTCAGTTTCATCAATAGTTAGTGGGTACTTAAGTTAAGCAATTTTATTTTCTTGAACTGATCTTGGTAAGTTTCTTCCAAGAATTTGTCTATTCTTTTCTTTTTGAGTTTTCAAATCTTCAGTGTGAAGTTATACAGCATCTGAGGCATGTCCCTTTGTGTTTCACTACTTCCATGCCTCCTGTGCTTTTTGTTGATTGGTCTTTTCAGAATGTTGACAGTCCTTAAGAGTTGTTGACTTTGTGATCCGTGCTTTTTCTTTTTTAAAAATTATTTATTTGAAAAGCGGAGTTAAAGAGAGAGAGAAGATTGATCATCTATCTGTTAGTTCACTCCTGAAATGGCCGCAATAGCCAAGATGGGCCAGGCAAAGCAGGAGCCAAGAACTCTGGGTCTGCCATGGGAGTGACAGGGGCATAGGGACATGAATTGTCTTCTGCTACTTTCCCACCCCATGCATAATCCCATGGAGCTGATTGGATTTGCAACATCTGAAACTTGAACCAGCACTCATATGGGATACTCACGTCTCAGATGACTTAAGCAACTGTGGTACAATGCCAGCCTCACTACTACTCTTTTTAAACAACTAATCTTTATAATTTGTTCTTTTGTTTATGAATGTGTGCAGTGTTTTAAAGATTTATTTTTAATTTTTATTGGAAAGGCAGATTTACAGAGAGAAGGCAGATTTACAGAGAGAAAGATCTTCCATCCGTTGGTTCACTCCCCAAGTGGCCGCAACATGCAGAGCTGAGCCAATCCAAATCCTGGAGCTTCTTCAGAAGGGTGTAAGATCCCAAGGCCTTGGATTGTTCTCTACAGCTTTCCCAAGCTACAAGCAAGAGGCTGGATGGGAAATGGAGCAGTTGGGACACAAACTGGTGCCCAAATGGGATTCTGGTGGATGCAAAATGAGCATTTACCCACTAGGCTGTTTTGCACCACGTCTAAGTATGTTTTTTGTTTGTTTTGTTTGCTTGCTTTTTTTTTCAATATTTGTTTACTTTAATCTGAGATTTGCAGAGAGAGGACAAACACACAGAGGTCTTCCCATCCTCTGGTTCACTTTACAAATGGCTACAACAGCCAGAGCTGAGCCAATTTGAACCATGATCCAGGAGCTTCTTCCAGGTCTCCCAAGGACTTGGCCAGACTCTGCTACTTTATCAAGCCATATGCAGGGAGTTTGATCAGAAGTGGAGAAGCTTGAACTCAAATCAGCACTCATATGCCCTGCTGGCACTACAGCCTGAGAATTAGCTTGGTAAGCCACCATGCCAGTCCCATTGTTCATGAGTTTTTAAACTAATGTTTTCATTACTTTCACCATTCTTATTTCAATTTGAGCTACAGTTCTCCTTGAGCTTCTTAAATTGACTGAATTTTTACTATTCAGATATTTCCCCTACTGTGAGCATTATGCTATATCTCTACCTTAATCACATTTTTATATGTAATGATTTTAGATAATTTGGTTCTTATATATTTTATAATCTCCACCATGAGTTATTCTTCAACTCATGAATTATTTGTAACTATGTTACTTAATTTTCAGTCCTCTGTATTTTTTCATTTATGTCTCTGAAATCTGCTGTCCATCCTATCTTTTCTCTCCTTTGAGAAAAATTTTGTTTATTTTTGTTTCTCTCTCTGGTTGCTTTTACAAGTTTGTCTTTGATGTTGTATAAATTTGAAAAATATGTAGCTGTATATTTCTTATTACTTTCCGACATTCATTGCAATTCTTAAATCCATGTGATAGTGTCTTTTATCATCCTTTGAAAGGCTGAGTGTTAGAGGGAGAGAGGGATCAGTGGGCACACACATACCAACATATGTGCATGTTGCAGAGGGGTGGGAGTGAGAGAGGTAGAGGGAGAGAGATAAAAGCTTCCATCTGCTGGTTCACTTTCCAGATGGCCCAAACCAGGTGCTCAGAGCTCCATCCACATCTCCTACATGGGTGGCTGGGCCCAGGCACTTGTGCCATCTTCTGCTGCTGTCCCAGGTGCATTATTAGGGAGCTAGACTGCAAACTGAGCAGGCAGGACTAGCACCAGCATCCTGGTATGGAAACCGACCTTGCCAGCAGCAGTTTAATCAGCTGTACCACAATGCTGGCTCTAGAAGCTCTGTTTTACCTTTTAATTTTTGAATACTTTTTACTTGATTACCAGCTCATTAGTTCTTCAAGATGTTTTTCCATAATTGCCAGTTTTCTTAGCTATTGCTGGTAGAGTTGGTTCCTGGAAGTAAAATTCTGTAGGATGTTTTTTCATGCCATAATACAGCCTAGACACTGATCCAAAGACACCTTGTCTGGTTTTGTGGTAGCATTATTGCATGCATGCACAGTGTCTTATTATGACATCACCTGTTCTATGATTCCTTTCATAGCTCGATGTTATTATTAGCAGTACCATGTGCACAGGTTTTCTTCAAGTTGAGATAGAAAACTAGTGAGTGCTGGTGAGTGGGGTATGTGTGTTTTCCACCTGCCAATATGAGTCTTGCCAAAATAGCGGTCAGTGATAGTGAACAGGTCACAGTGTAGCCTTTAGCTGAAGAAGTACATGAGCTACTAGAGAGTGCATTTTTTCCCTTGGTGAAGTGGGAGAGCTGATGGCCCCTTGGCTGATTTTCAGTCCCATGTCATGGCTGTCCTGTCGGGCAGAATGCACCTCCTGCACCAACTTTTCTCCCAAATCTGGAATAGGGTGGGTCAGGGTTAGAGATACTATTTCTCTTCTTCCACTGGCTGGATACCTAGGTCACTCCCCTTTTTTCTTCTAGATGACTGATTTTTTTCTCTATGTTCATGCTATCTTTCTCCCTTCAGTCTCTATCATGACTTTCCTATTTGGGGGCAAACTCTCCCATGGATGGGGGGAAAAAGCCCAGCATATGAAAGCATCCAGTTCTCAAAAACGGTCTCCTTCAACTTCCAGCAAAACAGGACTTAGATGGCAGTTGTCATCCCCTGCCTGCTTGCCTCCAGTGCTCATTATCTGGGTTTCACTGGATTGAACTCAACTCTCCTGCCTCTGTTTCTTAGCAAGAGATTTTACAGCTCTCTTGGTCCAAAAAGGCCCCACCTGATGACTTTAATGTGGCTTACTCCCAGGTGGGAGGATCCTGCTGCTCATTTCCTGGTATAACTTCAGAGCAAGGAGGTGCTGAGTCACCATTGTTTCCTTCCCTCCCTGTGAACCTACTGGTGATGGGGCACAGCAGATGGATGTCCTGACTGCCATAGCCTCCTGCAGGCCCAGGGAAGGAACTGTGCCAGTCTCATGCTCTTTTCTACTATCTCCTTGCCCTGTTAATGTCTCTGTTCATTTCCTATCCAGCAAGAGTGGAGAAATGCCTGAGCTGAGTCCATCATAGGCAGCTGTTTGGGCAGTGGTTGAGTGACAGGTTCTCTTTCCCTCTTTCCTTCCCAGTGTTGAACATGGTTGAAGATGGACTTTACTGGGGCCTCAGAATCATTGTTTTGCTCCTCTGACTGGCTCCACCTCTGCTCTTCCCTACCCTATCCCTTACCCTACACCCTCAAATGCCTTGGAAGGTACAATTCAAAGGTCATAAGGAAGGAACTAGGAAGGAACTTTTTTTTTTCCTTGAGAAAAAGCTAAACACCTCCCTCCATCCCAAAGCCAAATCATTCTTACAAATGGACTTTATATGTGTATATGCCTGATGCATGCATACTTTCTGTCCAACAGGCAAAAGTCACAGAGGGGCCCAGCAAGAGCCTGATGGGCTTGCCAGCCTCCTCTGTGGGTCACTGGTCAGTTGTACTGAGCAGTTGTCCCTCTAAAATATGTTGAGTACTAAGTTGCCTTGTGACTGCTTATGTCCGCTAATGTGTAGTGGCAGGGCTGGGCATGTTTGCTGTTCGGTGGTCTGTCACCTCAGCTGGGCTTGGCAAAGAAGATGGTAGATATGGAGGAGCAGCAAAGAGAAGAAGGAAAGAAGCCTAGGAAGAAAGGCAAGTTCACAGGCTGGTGCTGTGATGCAGTAAGTTATGCTGCTGCTTTGGGCACTTTCATCCCATCTCACAGTGCTGCTGTTGAAGTCTTACACCTGTTTCTGATTCCAGCTTCCTGCTAATGCTCACCTTCAGTGGCAGCAGGTGATAGTTCAAGGACTTGGTCTTCTGCCACCCAAGTGGTGACCTGGATTGAGTTAGTTCTGAGTTCATAGTTGAAGCCTGGCCTAACCTTGGTCATTGCAGACATTTGAGGAAGGAACCAACAGATGGTAGATCTCAGTCTCTCTCTTTCTGCCTTTCAAACAAATAAAAATAAGTTGATAAACTCCATTCTGGTCTCTCACCTAGGTGGCAGAGACTCAAGGACTTTGGTCACCTTTTGCTCCTTTCTCAGGCACATAAGCAGAGAGCTGTATCAGAAATGGAGCAACTGAGACTTGAACTGGTACTCTGATATGGGATGCTGGCATCATAGGAGGCAACTTCATGAGCTATATCACTATTACAGGTCCCAATAAACTTTTTTTTAGAAAAAGAAGGGAAAGGAAAAGAAAAGAGGAAAAAAGAAAGAAAAGGAAAAAAAACAGGGAGAAGTAAAGGAAGCAGAGCATGCCAACTCTAAACATTTCAGTTGGGGCTACATGACTTCAAGTCTCTATTAAATATATAATACATATAATATATTTTATAATATATTATATGAATCTAGCGTAATTCACATCTTATAGAATTAATCTTTAAGTGTGCAATTCGGTGATTTTTGACAAATGTCTGCACTTGTGTTGCCATAACCACAATCAAAATATAGCGTGTCTGTCACCCCCGAAAGTGCTCTCAAGCCCCATTTCACTCAATTTCCACTTCTCAACCTTTTGGCAGCCACTGATCTGTTTTCTGAACCTAGAGCTTTGCTTTCTCTAGATTTCACATAGAAAGATAAGAGTGATTCTCTTTTTTCCTTCTTATTTCTTATTTCTTTTTTGGATTTATTTTATTTTTACTGGAAAGGCAGATTTACAGAGAGAAAGAGAAACAGAGAGAGTGATCATTCCATCTACTGATTCACTTCCCTAGTGGTAATAACAGGTGAAGGTAAGCTGTCCGAAGCAAGGAGCCAGGAGCCTCTTACAGGTGTTCCATGCAGGTGCAGGATCCCAAGGCCCTAGGCCATCCTCTACTGCTTTCCCAGACCACAAGCAGGGAGCATGATGGGAAGTGAAGCAGCCAGGACATGAACCCGTTCCCATATGGGTTCCTGGTGAATGTAAGGAGAGGACTTAGCCACTAGGCTAAAATGCTGGGCTCTCCTTCTGAGTTCTTTAATTCACCAGTGAAAAATGTCTGACCTACAGGCTGTATAAGGCCCACAAAATCATTTGGTCTGCTCCTGCAAAGGCAACCTTGGGCAGGTCCCTAGAATCATTATGTCTGTGATAGGTCTATTTTACAGTTGCATAACCTGTAAATGATGTTCCAAATACCCAAATGGTCTTTGGCAGAATTAAGATTTCCTACTCCTGAAGGCCTTTGAGATTGGTACATGTGGTTGTATCTACCCTCGTGGTTCATCCTTTGTATTGCAACTATTCTAAGCTGATAATCCACAGCCTGAAATGCTCCCAAATCCAATCTCACGTGACAGGTCTGTCAAAACGCAGACCTGGAATGGCATTTAACTGCTGCCCAAGAGGCCTGTATGCTATATAGAAACACTGTTTCAAGTCTGTCTAGTCTGATTCCAGTCCAGCTCCCTGGTAGTGCTCCTGGAAAGGCTGCAATGATGACCCCTGCCCTCTGCTACCCACATGGGAGAGGAGGATGGACTCTGGGCTTTTAGTTTAGGCTTGATCCTGAGCAGGCTATTGTGGCCATCTGAAGAGTGAACCAGCAGATATATGATGTGTGTGTGTGTGTCCTTCTCTCTCTGCCATTACAACTTTCTAACAAATAAAAACTAAACCTTAAAAAAAAATAAAACCAGGCATACTACACATATTGCATAAAATTTCCTTCAGGTGCATAAGAAACATAAATAAATTTTGTGTTTAGATTTGGTTCCCATACTCATCACATCTCATTATACATATACAAGCATTCCAAGACACACAAAACTCTAAAAATCTGAAACATTTGTGTCCCAAGCATTTCAGATAAGGAATATTCCACCTGTATCTCATTTTTAAAAGTCCATTAACCCTTTGATAGAAATTTGGGTTGTTCCAAACTTTGGCTATTGCAAATAAAGTTTCTATGATCATTCACACACAGAAGTCTTTGTGTGTTCGTATCATTTCGTTTCTGTTATAGACAACGAGTGAAGTTTTTTGAAATCCCATTTTGTTGGTCTTTCTGCCTGTCACTCTATCACCATGTTATCCCTTCTATTTCTTTCCTTTGAGTGAGCATCAGATAATTAGTAGGATTGTGGAAACCAGCCTATGTGTCTGTCCCTCTGTATTCTTAAGATCTGTTGACCTGTTTGACCCCCTTTCTAGACTAGAAATAATTTCATACAGGAATAGAGATCCTAGGCATTACAGTTAGACTGGCAGGAATCACATTCCAATTCTGTCTTATATTAATAGTGTAACCTTGGACTATTACTTAACCTCTGTGTGTCTCAGTTTTTTTTGCCTGCACAATGGGGATAATAAAACAAATATCTGATGGATTTGTGAAATCAGTAAAATAGACAGCTAGGTGAATGGTAGAAAGATATTAGAAGATGATGGGTGGACAGATTATGCTTGATCCATCACAAATGCTATGTTGCTGCTAGCTGTCTTCTATTACCGCATGAATTGAAGTTTTGAGTATTTATTATTTCTGTGTATCTTTTGCAACTCTGTATTTTATGTATTTTAAAGGCTGAAAGAGATAGAAAGCATTCCTTTCTGCTGCTTTATTCCCCAAACGGCTGGGCTAGGCAGAAGCCAGGAGCCAGGAGCTCCACGTGAGTGGCAGGGACCCACTCACTTGAATCATCACCACTGCTTCTGAGGTTATACATTAGCAGAAAACTGGGACTGGAGCTGGGAGAGGAGCAGAACTTGAACCCAGGCATTATGATATGGGATGTGAGGATGCGAAGCAGCATCTAAACCACCGGGCTGGTTGCCTGATCCTATTGTTATTCTCGGGAAGGCCTAAGTCCAGGGAATCCTGTCTGCCTTGTCTGTCTTCCTGTTGCAATACCTTCTTGTTGTGTTGGGCTAACTTACACCTGCCATATGGGAAGGAAGGCCTGAAAGGCCCCATCTAAACCCTAAATGTGATACCCTGGCTCTTGTGAATCTTCATGTTTAATAGGGCTTGAAGTCCCATTGACTGGGGACAAGGCAGGAGACATCTGTCTTCCGGTCTTAACAAGGACATGAGTGTCCTGGTAGTGCAGCGTGCTTGTGGCTGTGCATCTCTGGGCACTACCACTTGTGCAAGCTTGTTGTGGACAGCAGTTCATTTATCAGAATAGGGATCTGTAAGGCGTATTTGGTACATACTTGGAGGCAAGAATTTAGCCTCACAGTCTGCAGTTCAGAGAGAGGCATATTTTCTGAGCCTGACCCTTTTCTCTTTCTAAGAATACGATGATTTAGTACCAGGGTAATCAGTAACTAGAGAAATGGAAATTCAAGATTGATTCTGGATATTCACACAGCCAGGGCTCCCATGGAGAAGTTCCTCATGGGAGAGGGAAGTTTCTTAGGTGCAGCCCTCCATGGGATGTGTCCAGGGCCCAGGAGCTGGGACAGAGAGGAATGACTACCTCCTTCCACAGAGCACGGTATGGGAAGCATCCTATCCACCATCTTCTTTGGATAATCTCTTTTCATTCTACTCCCCTGAATAGAATGATCTCCTCCCCTTACCGCAAAGGGTACAACAGGGTCTGGGATACGGCCAGGACGTTTGAACTTTTGAACATGCCCCCAGTGATGCTAACCTGCAGTCAAGGTCAGGAACTGTTTCACAGAAAAGGGAACTGAGGCTTTAGAAGTCAAAGTCATTGCTCTGAGGGCACACAGTTGTGTATGGAGAGTGCAACTTGAGCACAAGCCTGCATGGGTGCCATGCTGGGGCCTGCATGCCCATTTCTGCATGCTGACTAGTGCCCGGATATTGAACTAGCTCCTAAGTGCTGAGCAGGAGACAGTCAGTAGGGACACCAAGATGCTGATGATTTTCCAGCACTTCCCTGCTGACCCAGCTCTCTTTAAGAATCCAACCATTGCATGCTGTGTGTCCAAAAGCCTCCCAGGACAGAAAGCCGCCAGCCTAGGCTCGTGGCCAGCTCAGCAGAGGAGCTGCCATCTACCCTTCAATTTTATCTCTGCTTAGCTTGGTTGCATCTGGCTCCAAGGAAACAAGGATGCACATATCTTGATTTCTTTTCTAATATGACTACCTCTGCCCCCACCCCCAGCCAGGCATGGATGTCTTGGTCCTTCCGGATGCTGGGGCAGGTGAGGAGTGCAGTGGCCTTTTCTATGCCTCAGAAATGGTGACATCTGTGTCAGTGATGTACACCAAGTTCTTCCTGTGTGCATCAGCACTACCTGGAGGATCTGATACAAATGACCTCATTTTATTCTCACTGGACTCTTGCAAAGGAAGCCTTGTTCATCCCTCTGTTTTTCTTTTTCATATGGGGAAACTGAGGCATGGCAGAAATGAGAGTAATCCTAGGCAACACAGCCCTGAAGCTTAACTGTTACCTGCCCCATGGCTTCCCATGGCTGCTGTGTTGTTGCTTTGTTCTCTGGTTGTTCTGGAAGTCTTTCCAGCTCTCTGGTCTGATAAGGAACTCTTAGCCTGGAAGATGAATTTCTCCCCTTTCACTGTTGCTGGTGCAGAGCTGGACTCAGACAAGGAGCTCAGTAAATATTAGTTGATTTTTCTAAGAATTCCAGGGTGTCTCAGTACTGTTACAACATACAGGCTCTCCCTATGAATGCAACACAAGCTCTCTATCTATTTCCCAACTTTTAACTATTTCTACATTCTGTAAGTACTGTTAAGACCTTCTTCATACCATCTCCAGCTTTAGGACTGTACTAACTTCACACACTTGTTAGTGTCCTGGAAGAGCACTTCTTTGCACTTTAGGTGCCTTGAATGTCTCCTTTAGAGGGCTTATTTTCAATAATAGAAGCAGAAATTCCAAATTCTCCCTGTCCCCATACTGTCCAGCTGGGTGGACTGGGGCCATTTGTTAAAAGGGCCTTTCTAGACAAATTCACATGGACCTGTAGCCGGAATTAGTTAACAGCAAACAGGGCTGGCTGGTGTTAGACCCAATTGCTGTGGGACCACTCTGACCAGTTCTGCATGTCCATCCCATGGCTTCTGTGTCCAAAGTTCTGCCACTGCTTCTGTCCCTTCCCAAGGGACTTCCCTCCTACCAAAGGAGCTGGAGCACTTGAGAGTGGGTGCCACAGCATGAACCTCAGCTGCTGCACCAAGGTGATGGAGGGCCAGCACAGAGGGAAGCATTTTACCTTGCAGAAGTCTTGCTGGGCTTGGGCTGGGATTCTCCTGAGTTCACACCTGGCCTGACCTCTCCCTTGCTCTGCCTTACTTCCCCTACTCGCTGACTTCCCTGGGAACATGTTTTTTCAGAGAATCATTTGTTTCTGAATCCCTGTGTCAAGGCTTTCTTTTGGGAGAAACACGGGGACATGACCTAAGACCATGGCATGTGGATTGAGTGTCATTTAGACCAGAAAATACCTTTCATACACTCTGTTAAGCTTTCGCATCTGTGTCTTGAATTCTGTCTTAACTCTCCACCTGACTTGGGCCTCCACTGTGCTAGGCACTGACCTACCTCTGCCCCTCACCTACTGGCTCTTTCCTTGAAGCAGTTTCTGCTTGCAGCCCACCCACACACTTTCAAGGTCATGTCTTCCCTACTTCTTCACCAAAATTTACTCTTTTAAGCTTCTGTTTCAGCCACCAGCAAGCAGGTCCTTCTTCCTGGATGCTGAGTCTCTGGTTGTGAACAGAGAGGCAGGGGATTTATCTCCCTAGCCCTAGCACTGAACAAGCAGACACATAAATAAGCAGGTGACCAATGAAGGTGATGGATGCCAGTGGCTAAGCTGAGTGATGTGATATAGCCGTATGTGGGGCAGTGCCCTGAGCTGAGTGCCATTCTCGCAATCCTCTAGCCCTTCAACCCTCTCATGCCCTAAGGATACCACTGACCTGCACCTGAATCAATGCCAGTGAGATTGTCCCATCTGTGTCTCTCTTACCCTTGGAGCAGCAGCTTACTAAGTGTTGTGGAAGCCTGGAATCACAGTTCCTTCCCTGAGCTGTGAGCTGCTGCCCTGTCCTTGTTATCTTTGCTGCCCACCTCCTATTACTACACGGTCTCCTGTGTGGCTTCCACTGTCCCCTCTGCTTGGCTTTTGAAGATCAGAGTTTCAGAGACCCCACTCTAAGGATTTCTCTCCTTACTCTGGACTCTGTCCCTGGTGTATGTATCACCCACCTTAGCTTTAATTTGCATGCACTTGGCCTTGCTCACTGCAGGAACACCTGACTGTAGACGCCACCATTTTCTCACAACTCGCTGTGGCTGACTCAGCATTTACACAGCTTAACTCCACATGTCCCCACACCTGCTAGCACCCCATCCAGCCCCTGCCCTCAGACTTTGAGTCTTTACTTCAAACAGACCCTGTTTTAGGAAGTAGGTCCTCATTCTTTTTTTTTTTTAAGATTTATTTATTTTAATTGCCAAGTCAGATATATATGGAGAGCAGGAGAGACAGAAATATCTTCTGTCTGATGATTCACTCCCCAAGTGACCACAATGGCCAGTGCTGCACCAATCCACAGGCAGGATCCTGGAGTTCTTCCAGGTCTCCCACACAGGTACAGGGTCCCAAGGCTTTGGACCATCCTTGACTGCTTTCCCAAGTCTCAAGCAGGGAGCTGGATGGGAAGCGAAGCTGCCAGGATTAAAACCGGCACCAATATGGGATCCCGGTGCATTCAAGGTGAGAGCATTAGCCACTAGGCTATTGCGCTGGGCCCAGGTCCTCATTCTTTATCCACCTGTTCCACCTTCTCTGTCATACCCAGTTCATTCCTCTTCCCAAGGACCAGGATTGAATCCTTCCACTTGTCTATATAATGTCTCCCTTGGTATCTGCTGCAAGTTTCCTAACTGGTTCTGCACACCCTACCCTGTTCTTTCCAGGCTGTTCTTTGCATGGGCTTGGTCATCTCTATGACTTGCTGGTTACAATTAACTGAAAACTCTTCATAAGACATACAGGGCCTTAGAGAATGGTCCTTACCTCATCAGTAGCCCACCCCTACCCCTTCTATAGCCTTCCTACACCACAAGTTCTTTGCCAGCTCACTCCTGTCCATACACAACCCTTTTTCCCTGGAAGATTTTCACTAAGGCCTTGGTCCATATTCATGAAGAATCAGCATGCTTTCCCCCTGGAGTGTTGTGTCATCACATGGGAATGGTGAGCACTGCTCCTATATACCCTGTCTATGGGAAAGACAGGACCATGAGGAATGGAGTAGGTGGGGAGCTGGGGAGGCTAGGAACAGAAAGTAAGGGGCTTCATTGAAAGCAGAGTATTTAAAAACAGTATTCACATAATCAACAACCAGTCTCATTTTGATATGTCTGACCATGCAGCAGAAATTCTAAAACTTGATAAGAAAATATTGTTTCCAAATGGAGGAAATGCTCCTCTTTTCTTTCCCAGTTGAATCTGGCAAGCCACCAAGGGACAGTGGCAGCAGCCATCATTCACTGACCTCTGTGTCAGGCACTTTTCCAGGTGTACCAGAACCTCCCTGCAGCAGCACTGTAGGACTAACATTAATGTACCCACTCTATGAGTGAAGAACACAGGTTCCAAGAGGCAGAGTAAGCCTAGACACCTTATGAACCGATCTACCTCCCAGGGATTGGTTCTGAGGCAGCACAGCAAGCTTGTCCTGTCCCTGCCCCAAGTTCTGCCCTGTGGCCCTCAAAGGGCCGATGCTCCCTTCAAGTCTACTGTAGAGAAGGGTTTGTAACTTAAAACACTAATCTAGAAATGCTCTATGATGGGAATGCTGTGTTTTGCTGGCAGGGAAAAGACCCTACATTTGGAGGGAGATTGGGCTGGATTTGAATTCTGCCTCAGGCCAATTATCCTCAGAGCCTCATTTTCCTCATCTGTAAATCTGGGCTAGTACCCACCTCTTGCAGTTACTGGGACAGATAAGTGATTTCAAGAATGAAGAGCTTCTATTGGTGTGCTGATTGAATATGAAGTCTTGTGACATCATGGCCTAGCAGGTGATGGGTAGTGGGTATGTGACAGACATTTGATTCCTTCTGCTAAAACGCATCAGCAGAATGTCAGCATGACTTCTCAGGGTTACCTATGAAACAGACAAGGGACACTAGGAATACCTGGAGATGAAAAAATCACATCAAATGGGAACTTGGATTTCTGGTTAAAGCAGTTTCCTGGTGGAGAGAAGGCTTTTCTTTAGGTACAATTTCACAGATGGATGGGATCTGTGAGCACAACAGCTGGCTTAGAAGGGAACTTGTTGATGTAATTCATGTTTTATTATGATCACCTCACTGACACCACAGACATCCAAAATGGTGATAACTTTGTGTTCACCTTTGATACGTTGTGTAGGCCTTGATGGCAAGGATGTCAGCCTATATGGTTATAACATTTTTTTTTTTTTGCAAAGAGAGGGCAGCAGGTGTATTATTTAAGCAGTCTGGGTTTTTTTTGTTGTTGTTGTTTTTTTTTTGACAGGATACGTACTCTGATCCACTGGTTTACTCCCCAAATGTATGCTTGCCTGAGACTGGGCCAGGCTGAAGCCAGCATCTGAGGACTCAATCCAGGCCTCCCACATAGGTGGCAAGACCTTGATTATTTGAGCCATTATTACTGCCTCCCAGGATCTGCCTTGGCAGTCAGGAGCCAGAGTCACAGGTTAAACCCGGTCATCTAGCTGGGAAACTAGAGAGCTTCAATTTTGTTATTTTTCCCAAACAATGAGTTTTACCACACATTAGTGAGAGAGACTTGAAAAACAGCTCAGTCTCAAGGGTCTGTACTGAGTCAGGACAGGAATGTGGCAGAGAACAGTGGAAGCCTTGGTGAGTGGCAGTTGGAGCATTTGTCCCAGGCTTGGGAAAGCACCGAGAGGAACCAGGTGAGGATGATGCTTTCTGGTGATGGAGTTGTCAGCAGGGACTGGTGTTGGGCTCTGGGTCATTTCTTTCCTTCCCCCACCCACCTATCCTCAGAGGAAGATGGTGGGGAATGTGAGAGCCCTCCTTCTGCCCTTCTGGCATCATGTTGGTCCACGACAGCGTCACACAATCTGGACTTTCTCATGTTGGATAAAAGGAGCTTGAGTTAGTTCTGTGTCCACACAATAAGAACTATGATTTCAAGGAGTACCAAAATGTATGAAAATAAGATAAAACTGCAACTTCCTGCACCCACGATGCTGACCACTGTGTTGTGCAGAGTGGTAGGCAAACTCTTGGGCTCTGTCCTCTCCCAGCACCTTTCCCACCCCACCTCTCAGTCCTTTCCTGCCTCCTCACCCACCTACAGGTCCCCATTCTTCCAGCAGCAGAGTATGCAGGTCATTCAGTCTCCTCCACTTAACAGTGTGACACTCACCCTTGGTGGCATGCTTCCTGACTGGGGCTGACAGTACCGTCCATCCCCATGTGTGATCATGCTTAGTACCAGCTTAAGTTCCTCACTGGTCTCACCTGTCTTACTCAATTTGTTCGGACAAAAAAACGTCACAGGAATTTCCTGCCCATAGTCCTGGAAGCTGTGAAGTTCCCAGTAGCAGTTCCCGCAGGTGCTGTTATCTGAGAACCCATCCTCACGGATGGAGCCCTTTGTGTGTCCTCCCATGGTAAAGGCACAAGACCACTGCCTTCAGCCCTCAGAAGGACACAGATGTCTTCAACGAGGGCAAGGCCCTCTTGACCTCCCCACCTGCTAGAGGCTGTGTGTTCTCTTACTGTCACACTGGGGCTTAGGTTCCCATGTGTGAACGATGAGGTCCGCTCAGCTGGGCAACAAGTGTCCTGTGAGATCCTTTTAGGTCTCAGCTTCCCTTGCCCTTAATGCTTCCTCCCAGGGATGTTCCATCCATTGAACCCCTGTCTTGCCTCTTGTCTATGAATTCCCACTTTTCAGGGTTGTATTTGGAATATAGCTTCATCTCCATCTCCCTCTGTGAAAGTGTGCCTTAAAGTTAGTTCACAGGTGTTATTAGTACTTCCTGTTCCTATCCATGACTGCTGTCAGGATCCTCTGATGCTGTGGTGGAAGGTACCACTTCTGGAAATTTGTGTGATGGGCTCCTAAGAGGAAGGAGTACTAGACTGAATGACAAGCATGACTCTGTGAGTGGCGACTTAGGGGCCTTGAGGTGACATGGACCTCATAGGCTGGGGTATGGATCAGAGAAACAGTGGCCCAGGCTCCCAGGGTGGCTGCTGCCCTACCCTTAAACAAGAATTGCCCTGGCTTTGGACCTAGCCCAGGCTTGAGGGGATTAAGGACAAGGCAAGTCAACTCCGACTGCTGAAGTAAGCGGATAAACTGGTGGAGACCCTGGACTTTCTACTTATCTGTTTTAATCTTGAGACTCTTTTTAAAAAATAGAAGTTAATGTTCATTGAGTTATGTGAAAGTAGACATTGCTTTTACCCCCATTTTATGGCTACAGAAACTGCTGCATAAAAAGGCTTAGTGATCTGCCAAATGTCACAGAGCTGGTGAGTGGCAGAACTGGGATCTGTGCCCAGGAAACCTGGCTCCTGAACAAGCCCCCTCACTTCACACCACACCATCAAAAATGTTACATGACATTAGTATGCAGTAGAAGTGTCTGTTACTCACCTCATGTGCATAATGGTTGGTAGATGTTCACTGGGCAGAGCTATGGCTGGCAGTGGCTGTAGAATAGTAACTGGCTGCATTTCAACAAATGAGTAGTCTTTTCATTGAAACGTTGCTACTCCTTCTAGTTTCTGGACAGATCCTTCCAGAGACAAAGCAGTTTTCTAAAGGTCTGCTCTGGAGAAGAAGTTCTCACCTGACACTTCTTCCCTGTCTTCCCCCGTTTTATCCAAGCACAGTCTTCCTACTCCTCGCTCCCAGCATTTCTGGTTTTCCATAGGCTTTGATTCCATAGGCTTTCCATAGGTTTTGACTTTCCTAATATAAAACAAGTAAGCATTGAACAATTACTGTGTTGCTGATGGATGTCACAGCCTCATCCTATTGCCAAGCTCCCCAACCTTCAGGACCCTCCTTGCCCTTGCCTTCTACTCCTCTACTTCCCATTTTCTCAGTGACCTTGACCTGAGACTACTTGCTGCCCTCTGGGTCCGCAAAGGGCTTGGGGAAGGCAGCTCCCATCCAAGGTTGTCTGGGCTCCTAGGATAAACTCAGGGTTCAGTAGTGGGAAGGGGTGAAAGCTGCAGGACTGGCTTTGTTCTCTCCATATCTGTGTGCAGGAGTCAAAAGGTTTGCATCTGATTGCATCTCTAAATTCACTAGTTAAAAAAAAATTTTTTTTTCATTTACTTAAATGTGCCCTTCTGCCAATTAGCAGTGCTGCTGGGTTTTGACCAGTCTGCCTCAGTGCTCCTGGTGGTCAAGGCTTACCCAGCTTTGTGATTTGCCTAAGCCCCTTCACCTCAGGCCAGCTGGGCCCTCGAGAATATTTGCTGTCACCTGAGGGACCTGCTATGGGATTATTCTGAGGAAGCTGAACCAAGGTTAGGATCAGACTGTTGGCAGTTCAGGGGTCAGGGTGGGGATTCAGGAGGTTTTCTGCAGGAAGGCAGAGGGACAGATGGGCAGAGCCTGGGGTGGAGCAGCCGGTGCCCCTCCCTGGCTTGGAGAGGGAGGATGGGGGAGCTGCGTGCAGGGGAACTTCCCCAGCCACGGTCTGTCAGTGCTTGGCTGTTCTGTGACTATGAGCCCTGAGACCGTCTGCTGCTCATCCTGGTACCGTGTTCTCTGCTGCTTGTTTGGCATCACTTCCTTGCTCTTGCTCACAGATCCCTCCATACTAAAATGTGTTGTGGGCTTTCCTTTATGTCCAGCCTTATTGTTGGAATGTTCGCTTCTGCTTCTGCAAGTGACCAGCAAGGAATCTCTTACAGGATGTTTCTTCTTCTTTTTTTTTTAAAGATGATTTAAAATTTTTTTTTTTATTGGAAAGTCAGATATACAGAGAGGAGGAGATACAGAGAGGAAAGTCTTGCGTCCATTGATTCACTCCTCAAGTAGCCACAATGGCCGGAGCTGCTCTGACCTGAAGCCGAGAGCCTGGAGTCTCTTCTGGGTCTCCCATGCAGTGCAGGGTCCCAAGGCTTTGAGCCGTTGTCGACTGCTTTCTCAGGCCACCAACAGGGAGCTGGAAGGGAAGTGGAGCAGCTGGAACATGAACCAACACCCATATGGGATCCCAGAGCATGCAAGGCAAGGACTTTAGCCACTAGGCTACCACAGGGCCCTCACAGTATGCTTCTAAGGGCATGCTTTTCTAATTGCTTTAGCAAGGCCTGGGTATTTGTTATATATAGACAACATTTCCAGGCTTATTTCCCAATAGACTTCCCCTTCCTTTGGGAGCTTCCAAAGCCAACATGCGGTAGATGAGACTGGATTACAAAAGAGAGCTAGACTAGGTTATTGAGCTCAGGGACTCTTTGTCTCTAAACTATGTTGTTTGGAAGTGTTGCTAGAGTGTGAATGTCAGCCTTCCTTCCTAGAGCTCATGTAGAAATTTTAAAACATATATTTATTTGGGAGATAAAGAGCAAGTTACACACACACACACACACACACACACACACACACACACACAGTTTCCATTCCTGCTTCACTCTCCAAATGCATGTAACATTCAGGGAGTGAGCCAGGCTGACAATGAGAACCGGAAACTTGACCCAGTTCTCCCACGTGGATGGCAGGGACCTAACTACTTGAGTCATCACTACTGTTTCCCAGGCTCTGTATTAGCAGGAAGCTGGAGTCTGCAGTCAGAGCCAGAAATTGAATGGCAGGTACTGTGCTACCATGTCAGCTTAACCATGAGACCAGGTACCTCTCTACCTAGAGCTCATTGTGAACTTCTTTCACAAGTATTTTGCATGTGGTTATGTGTTTTGAAAGTGAACATGGTTCTGTGTTTTCCTCTTTGGGTGGTGAAATGGAAATGAAAAATGAAGCAATGTAATTACTGGTCTCAGTGTTAAAGATTAATTGAAGCAAAGTAGGGGCAGTGCGGAATGAGGATGAAAGCTGTACACCTTTATGTGAGGGACTAACGTAGACATAACTTTAAGCTTTAATCCCTAAAGCAACCCAAGGAATGGAGAGCTGTGAGAGTGTGGGCCATGGCTCCAGACTGCTGGATTGGACTCCTGCTTCCTTGCTTTACTGGCTGAGTAATCTTCAGTAGTTGATCTAATGTCTCTGCACCTCAGTCACCTTGTCTGTGAGAGAAGAGACGAGCATAATGAGAAACCCAACATGAGTTGGTATGTAGAGACTGCTTAGGAGAACATCTGTCACTTAGAAACTTCCACAGAAGTTTCCTTATGCAGATGAAAGGAAGCTGGAGCTCTGAGAGGTGAGATGATATATGCCAAGGCCCCTGAGCTTGCTGGCAGTGGATCAGGCTTTGAACTCTTTGCTCTGAGACTCTAGTGCAAGGCTTCTCCCCCTTGCTAGCACTTAGATTTTGAGCCAAGTGACTCCTGGTTGGAGGGCTATCTATCCTATGTATTGTGAAAAGTGTAGCAGCCTCTATGGTCTCTACCTATGGGATGCTAGTAACAACTTTGCATGCCCAGTTGTGACAGCCACCAATGTTTCCAGGCATTGCTAGATGGCTCCAGGGGTGGGGGGGGAAATCACTCCTGGCTAGGGCCCCTGGGTTGAGGAGGTCACACACATGCTGAAGAGTTCAGCAGCAGCCTGGTTGCTTGTGGCCAAGGTTCAAAGCCTCATTGCCTGTTAAGGCTTTTGCTTCATGGCCCAGCGGGCAGAGACAGGTGGGCCCAGGGTGGCTGTGTCAGTCCACGTGGCAGCAAGGAGTTTCTGCCAGTGGACTCAGTACCCTGGCTTCTCAACTGTGCTTCTGAGCTTTTTCATTTCTTCTTTTTGGCTTGACACATTTGCACCACACTGTAAGTGGGTCAAGACGTGTGGTTGGTTTGAGTTTGTCTCTGGCCATTCATGGCAGAGTGTGTGTAGCCAGACTGACCGTCTGGGAGCACAACTATTAGAGTCACCAGGGTTGTGAAGGCTCCAAGGACAGAGGGGTCAGCTGTGCAGATGCTTCCGGCTTGTTGTCATAATGTGACACTGCCTCACCCCCTGCAGCATTTGTTTTTCACATTTGCTTGCATCTTGGTTCTTCACTTGACCATCTTCCTTTCCCTTGCTCTCACCTTAAAGACTTGAGCACCAGGCAGTGATGCACAGGGATTTGGAGCAGGAAGGCCCATGTGGGAGCAAGCAAAGCTGCTATGACACCCATATGCTGTCCCACACTCTAAGCCCCTTTTGTAACAATTTGTCCATTGACTACTGGGATCGCTGACAAGATTCCCAGAAATCTTGGAGTTTGCAGACAGTGTAGGACCATGGAGAGAGAGTTATTATTATTGTTTTTTCTTTCCAAGAGATAACTCTAGTATTGGGCCCATTTGAAGAAAACTGTGCTCAGTCTGATGGAATGCTTGCTTTGTAGGTTAACCATTTTATATCAGTGTTAACAGCTTGGATGTCCAAAATGTCGCATACTAATTTGGGTCCTGCTTTCCCCTTGTCTCAGGACAAGCTGTTTTCCCAGGATGCCCCGTTCCTGTTCTGTGGGAAGGCAATGGTTACCCTAGAGAGTATGACTGGGAAAGGCAGCTGTGTGCTGCTGACACGGCCAGATGTGCCAAGCATCTTAAAATCCCCCACTGACACTCCCTTCACATGAATTTGACTCCTTTCCTTTTCCTGTTCTATTTCACGAGTGGTGAAATTGGGCCAAGAAGGCATGACTGTGGGGTGCATTGCGGGAGAAGACAGCTCATCAGTAAACACAATTAACCTCTGATCCCTGGAGGGCTGCCTCTGGAGTGAGCTCTTCTTTTCAGCCAGTGCCAGTGAATGCTCACCTCAGAGGGAGCGTGAACTGCCAGCAAGTGCTGGGCAGCACTGCAAGTGGGGGTTCCTGCCTATCTGCAGGAACCCAGTTCATTCAGCTGATGTTTGCTGTGCTGGGGACAAGCCAACGACAGCCTCTAGGAGCTTCTGGCTCAATGTACCCAAGGACACTTGATGCCCAGAACAGGAAGTGTAACCTGCAGCAGGGCCTGACCTTCAGCCTGGCAACACAAGTGTGAATCCCATTATACCATGATGGCACCATTTTATTGTTGAGAAGTACAGTTAATGCAAATGAATTTTGTATTTTTTAAAATGAATTTTATTTTAAATTTAAAAGAAAGACAGAGATCTCCCATCATCTGGTTCATTCCCCTGATTGACTGCAACAGCCAAGGCTGGGCCAGGCCAACGCTGAGAGCCAGGAACTCAGTCTAGGTCTTCCGTAAGAGTAACAAGGACCCAAGTACTTGGGCCATCACTGCTGCCTACCACAGTGTACCCAAGCAGGAAGCTGGAATTGGAAGTAGAGCTTTGAGTTGAACCCAGGTACTGCGATAGGGGATGTGGGTGTGTTACGGTTTTATGTTTTGACAAAGCGAATTAGAGTCCCAATCCCCCTATTTGGTTGCTGACTTTTTTCTGTGCATATAAATGGCAATGGACACTGGCATTGGAGCTAAGTTTGGGTTTTTAGTGGAAGGCCTGCCTACGCTTGTCTTGCTTTCTCTGTACTCCTGCATGTCCATGCCTGGAATTCCTGCCCTTCTGAGTCAGGGCAGGAGGGGGAGGCTGGAGAGTCTGGGGACATGAATCATGTTCCAGACAAGTTTCCTTAATTGGATAATCCTTCCAGGAAATGCATCTGTGGGGTCAGATGGTATTAGCTGTGGGTGAGGAAGAGGTAAGCACCAATACCATCTGCAGCTAGCCTGCGCATTTCAGGACTTCCACTGAGGAGGGAAGGCCCATCCTAAAATAGGCTGTTGTTCCATCACTGGTTTACTCAAGCTTGGAGCTTGGATGGAGGCTGGACAGCTTGCTGGGTAGGCACTGAGCCCTGCCCATCCACCCAAGTTCACCTACCTAACTTCTCTCATCCTTCCTGTCCTGAGCACATCACAAGTCATCCAGACTCCAGTCACATCTAGCAGGTGTGGGCCAGCAGTGGGTGACCATGAGGAAGCCCCTTGGTGCCTCTGCACCTTCATTGAGAAATGAGCCAAGGAGTCATTGAGCACCAAGGCCTGTGCCATGAACCTTCAGCACTCAGCGAAGTGTCACCCGACTCAGGAATCAGATCCTTTCTGGCTTTGGTTCCCTCCTTTGTGCCCCTTGCTGTATTCAGCACTTGCTCACATTTTGCTTTCTCCCATTCAGCTGCAAGTGCCAGTGGACAGAAACTGTGTTTGAATGCCCCATGTACCAAAACCTGAAACATGGCAACTGACCCTTGTGGATGCCCACCACATTCCAGGCCCAACTCCAAGGACTTCATGTGTGTGCACAGACGTAATCCACATAGCACTGCTCTTACCACCGCATTTCACAGACAAGGAAAATGAGGCACAGAATGCTGTGTCATGTGTCGGTGGCACATGGCTGCCAACTGGCAGAGCTGGGATTAGAATCCCAGGAAGTCTGGACCATATTAGCTGTCCTTTAGGGGTTATTCATTGGAGTTGGGCATTTGGTTCACTAGGTTAAGTTGCTCCTGAATGGTTTAAGTCATGGCTACTTCATTTTTGATTCAGCTTCCTGCCGATGCATGCCCTGGGAAGCAGCAGGCAATAGCTTAGATACTTAGTTTCCTGTGGGAGATGGCTCCTGGATCTCTGCTTGCTTGGCTTCTGTAGGAGGTCATAGGCACGTGGCATACTGTGTCCCCGTGGGAACCTCCTGACAATGGTCTTGGCTCACTGAAACCTCAGATTGGCCTGATCACTGGTCATACAGGCTAGGGCAGTGGGATATACCCCAGTCTCTCCTCTTTGTCCTTGGATGAGCTGTGCTGGGACTTATTTGATGAGCAACTCTGAGAAGTCAGGTGTGATCAGTGTTAACTGCCAGCCTACCTGGTATATGTGACCCACAGCCTATGTGCCATCCATGAGTGTTACATGTGGCCTGTGACATAATTAAAGGGTACAGAGAGATAGATGTATTCTCTAGCCAATTACAGTGCTGTAGTTGGGTGGGAGGACTGTTGGGAGATGTCCCCTGTCCTTCTCCCCTTTCTTAGTCTATAGAAGGTTGTGTTTGCCTTACAATAAATGGACATGCTTGATCAGACTATCTCTGGTGGTTCAGGCTGAGGAACGCTGCTACTGCCTCATCCCTTTTGTGGTTTTGGGGGCCTGCTGATTAGAAAACCCCCAAGAGTTTCCTATCACCCATGAGTGGAGTTCCAGGCTCTTGCAGCTTCTGCCTTGTCTGACCGTGGCTGTTCTAGATATGTGAGTGAACCAGCAGATGGAAGATCTCTTTCTTTATCTCTCTCTTCCTCCCACCCCACTTTCAAATAAAATGAAAATAATTCCTTTTTAAAAACCCCTTAAGCTTTAAAAAGTTTCTGGATGGTGTGTGGATTAGGCAATTATTATGATTGAATACTATTAGCTGTTAATTATTATCAGCTATCATTACCTAGGCAAGCCACCCATCTTCACTAAACCTGTTGCTGGGTTTGAAGCTCTTTGAGAATAAAATGTGAGAAGTGAGAATACTCTAGGACCCTTCCCAAGTGGCAGCCTTTAACTCAACAGTGTCCCCTTTAACCAAAGTTCATTATTGCCATTGGGAGCTGCTCTGAAGTGGACAGCTAGTTGCTGTCATTTTTTCACCTTCACCGTGCATACCCGCTGGCATGCTGGGGACATGTGAGTCCTTCCTCTTTCAGGCCTGCTTCCTCAAGAATACGCCATAGTTGAATCTTGACAGTCCACAGAAGGGCTAGAGGGCTCCAGGCTGTCCTTTCACTTCAGAAAACAGAAGTTGTGTGCAGAATGTCTCCCTTGAATTGAGGCACAATGAGCCTTTATCCCTGGAGGGGATTTAAGTTCATGCACGTATGCATCTAAGTGTTCAGTGTTTGCATGTGTAAGTGTGCTGTGTGAACATGTGAGTGTGTTTGTGATGTGTGTATTGTGAGTGTACAGTAAGTGCATGTGAGTGTATGATGTGTGTGCATATGAGTGCGAGTGTACAGTGTGTGTGTATGAGTGCTACTTCACTCTTGAACTGACAGCCTTATGGAATGCTGGCACTATAGGCAGTGGCTTAGCTCGCTATACCACAACGCTGGGCTCTGTACAAGTGTTCCTTTCTCCCACCTCACTTACTCTCCCCAGACATCTGCCGCATCACCTGAAGACAGCTCCTGCTTGAGAAGGAGGGCTTCCATATGCCTTGGTAATGAATATTAAATGCAGCTGAGTTGATAACATTGAACCTGGGGGATGACAGAAGCATTATACACGTGCTGCCCAAGACAGAAGCCATCAACCACGTATGGACATTGGGGTGTGACTGGCACAAGAGGCTTCATTGTTCATGTTGTTTCACTTTAATCCATTTAAATTTCGTAGGCACAAGTGGTTAATGGCTACCGTTTGAGCAACACAAGTCTAGAAAACTTGGCACTAAAAGGGTTAAATCAGGTTCAGTTACATTGTGTGGGGACTGGGGTGATTTACTCTCAATCCAGGACTTGGGGATTCTAATAAACAAGTCAGGTCACTCCCTCAAGTCTTCAAACATCCCCTCATCTGCCCAGGTAAAGCAGACACCAGATTGTAGGCTGCAGTGGTGGGAGGCTTATTGGCTAATTCTCCCCCGCCCCTTGACCTTCACCCTGCTCTGAGGATCCCAGGCTGTCTCCAGGAGACCCCAACTCAGAGGATCAAGTCCTCCAGCCCTAGGTTTTCACTTTCTGGTTGTGGAAGCTACTTCACTTCTACAAAGGACTGAGGTTTTTGTCAGCCTTGAAGTTTATTCCATTTGAGGGGATCTTTTGAAGAAAAGGAATATAAAGATAGAAATACAAAACCAAGTGCTATAGTGAATATTTACTTGTAATGAAAAAAGGAAAGTGTACATTTTTTAAATTTGATATACCTCACAGACTTTACAAAATGCAAAAAAAAAAAAAAAAAAAGACCCCAACCATCGGAAATACTTTTCTTGTTTGCCTGCCAAACCTCTAATGTCTTTTGTCTGAATATCTCTTTGATTGTATCTCTATGTGAAAATGGTTTGTAATTTTTATAAAGGGAGACTGAAAGGATAATTCAGGTTCTTTTTTCTTTTTGCATGGTTGACAATTTTTTTTTTTATTATTGTTGTTGTTGGCAGTTACAGTACATAAAGCCTGACTTCAGACACACATGTCTACTTGATGTTTTCCTGCTGAAGGTATGAGTTCTACAAGGCAGGAATTCTGGCAAAAATCTGTTGCATAATTCCCTCCCAAAAAGGAAAAACGTTTTGTTTTCATGTCTGTGTTCCTTGTGTTATCAAATATATTCCTAACAGAAAATTCTTTTTGAGTAGGCACCGCTGAATACTAAGTTTTCCTCCTACAATCCCACATGTCTGGGAACTAGAAAAAAACTTTAAGGATTAGCTTCTGGCTCTATTTCAAGCCTGTTTTTCATCTGTTACTGACATTTCTGAGGTGCCAGGTGCTATACCATTGATTCTCTGCCAGTGGGTTGGTGGTAGACTTATCCGTGGAAGACAGCAGAGGAGCCAGCTAGCAGTGACTTAACTCTGCATTAAAGTGCCTGTGAGCCACAGACACAGACCCCACAACACATAAGCCAGGTTTATCTCCAAATCCGACTTACCATTAGCTGGATCCTATGGCTGTTGTAGTACCACTTACCCTGAACAGGAGGAGATATTAGTGTGGAAAGAAACGGTCTTCAACAAATGCAGATAAAATAGCTTACTTTTTCAGATTAAAAACAAAACAAAAACTATGTGTTTTGTGGACTACATTGCCATGAGTGTAGATGGAGCCCAGAGGGTAGAGCCCTGAAGCTTTCTTCATTGGCAGTGCTCACTGCTCTTGAGATCCGGGTTTCCATCTTTAAAATGGGAAAGACAGGCCCACTTCACAGAGTAATCGTGGATATTCTGTGAGCTGTATTTGAAAGCTGGTAAAACACTGCAGCTGAGAAAGCACTGAGGGAGGGAGGGAGGGAGAAATGGTGGGAGGAAAAGAGGGAGAGTGAGAAGGAAAGTGGGAGGGAGGTAGGGAGAGTGGGAGGGAGAGTTGGAAAGAGGGAGAGAGGGAGTTCCATGCTTGCTGGCCATCCATGTCAATTACTGTGGTTTGCTTTGAATTCATGGTATCCTTCAGATCGTAGAGCAGTCCTAGGGGAGCCCTAACCAAAACAGAAAAGTGGGTGGATTGAGGACCAGGACCTGAAAGTAAGCCCAAATGAACTGGAGCACCCAAGGGAATTTTTGAGTGGGCAGAATTTGGCCATTTTTCCTTCAACCAAGTCTTTCAGTTCATGGCTTTCCCACAGGCTGCAGCAGCAGCCACAGTGCCCAACATGGGTGATGTCTCAGGGAACCCGGGCATCATTCCAGGCGGCAGGGTGGTATGGGTTAGAGGTTGGCTGAGGGAGTCTGGTGAAACGGTGCTTATTGTAAAATAGTCAAACCATATCTGTCGATGTGCATAAGAAACTTCCAGAAGGATGGTCTCTAACGTTAACCGTGTTTCTCTATACACGGTACAATAAGAGGTCACTCAGCTGTCTTCTTAATTTTATTTATTTTCCTTGTCCTCTCAAATTTTTCAATTTAAGCATGTATGATTGCAATTTTGGAGTTAGGTGATGAGTGGAAGGTATTCCTACGTGTTGGGTGACATCTAAGATTCTATTTTCCTGGGAAACCAGAGGAAAGCCTCCCATTAGCTAGAGTGAGTCACGCAAGGAATCTGTCAAAATGGAAGGTTCCTGTGTCCCATTCCCAAAGAATCTGATTCAGTGAGATGTATGTCGGAACCTGGAATCTGCCTCTTGGATGCTTGTTTACTGCCTTTGGGGAACCATGGCCTAGGGACCGTGTTGGGGCTGGGTCAGGAAGTGCCAGGAGAGATGGCACTCAACAGGCAGGTGAACTGTGACTCCCGCTGGAAGGGGCTCCAGAACAGGTGGGGAGAACTGGCTGGCAGGCAATGATGAGAAACACCTGTGGCAGTACTCTGGGATCTCAGGATATCTGACCACTGTCTATGTGATTGTGTGGTAAGGGGAGGTCTTAGAATGCGAAACTGACTCTTTGCAGCTGTGCCAACGGCCGACTCGCTTTCAGGTCCTGTGCCCACCGGGCCACCTCTAACAGGTGTGAGAAGGCAAGTGGCAGTTCTTTTGGCTCTAGAGAAGAAAGCCTCAAATGACAATTTTTGTTCTAATACTTCCCAGCTGTATAACAGTAGGCAACTTATGGTTATCAGCTGGCCACAGTTTTGCCATTAGTGCCATGTGAATGATGTCACCGACCTCAAAGATCTTACACTGGAGTATGTGACTGCTCCTTTCAAACCTGTGGCTCTCTGGGTGCTAGGGACAAGAGCAGGAGGAGAGACCTAGCCTTGGGGAGGGGAGAGGGGAAGAAGCCGGGCTTCATTGCTTCAACCCTAGCACCTGCTTCAGCCATTGCCACAACAGGTCTTTCATTGCAGAGCTGTTTCCTGGGATGGTGCTTGATGGCAGGACTACTGAAAGCTGCTAGGCCTGATCAGTGGATCTGCGGGAATCCTGAGAACTCCTAGGCAGTCTGACTATCCCCTCTACTGTTGTCTGTGTGACCAGGAGCCCCTTTGGAATCGTGTACCTTAAACCTCTTCATTAGAACTTGCTATACCTCCAAACCCCCTAAGGAGTCCACTGGCTCCCTAATCTTAGGTGATCCCTTACTCAAATCCGGCATGTCTAGCAAGCCTCTTCATCTAGGCCCTATTTTGGTATTCTTTTATTTTGTTTTAACCCTACTTGCAGCCTAACTAACTAAAGCTGCAGTGCAATTTGTCCTATCCCAACTACGGCAAGCATTTAGCAAGAGACTTTGCAACTGGAAATTGCTCCATTCCATCCTTCCTTTAGAACATGCGTTCAACTGGAAACGTGAACACACACTTTGGAAATAGCAGCTATGATTTATCAGGTGTTTGTGTGTCCAGGGTGGACTTCTGGAAATGCAGACGCAGAACTTGTTTCTAGAAGGGTGTAAAGGAAGGTCTTGGCTGTGTAAAGAGGGGCTTTCCTCACCCTCTCTCTCTACTAGCCTAGCTATTAATTGCATATTAATGTGTTTTACAGGTGAAAGCAGCTTCTCCTGTAATTCTTATTTTAGTTTTTCTTTTCCAGCCGTATTAAGCCCCAAGGCCTTCTTCTAGAGCTGGGACCTAGACATTTCTGTCCATTGCAGGGACTGAGGTTGGCCTGACTGTTGGGTTTGTGTAGCTATGGGTTGCCATCTTCCTTTCTAATTCCAACAGAAAAGTACAGGAGCCAGGCAGACACTGGACTGCCTCTGGTTCCTCCTCCCTCTAAAGCAGCACACAGCTATTTATCTGAGAGAAACAGGTTTGTCCAGTGGAACGTTTGTTTGGTTTTTTTGGCTGATCATGGGAACACACCTGCCACTTTGCCATTTCCTGAAAATCAAGCAGTTTCTTAGAAAAGGGATACAGTCCTTAAAATACATTGTGTGGTTTAGGGTGAGATGGGGTTTCTTAGATTTTTATGACTTAACATGTCTGCAAAAACATCAAACCACAAGACAAAAATACATTGGCCTTCATGAGAAGGTGGACCTTCCTAAGCATTAGGGGTCTGCATGTGTTAGGTTTTGTATTTTCAACATTTTGTTTGCTGCTTTTCTTGTTTCTCACAGGCCATTGGTATAGTTGACTTAATCAACTCCAATAATTTCAACTGAAGATTTTTAAGAAAAAGGAAAATAATGAAACGCATTTTACTTGCATTAGATCTTTATTTCCTTTCTTTTAAAGAGTTATTTATTTTATTACAAATTCAGATATACAGAGAGGAGAAGAGACAGAGAGGAAGATCTTCCGTCCTATGTTTCACTCCCCAAGTGAGCCGCAACGGCCGGTGCGCGCCAATCCGAAGCCAGGAACCAGGAACCTCTTCCAGGTCTCCCACGCGGGTGCAGGGTCCCAAGGTTTTGGGCCATCCTCAGCTGCTTTCCCAGGCCACAGCAGGGAGCTGAATGGGAAGTGGAGCTGCTGGGATTAGGACCGGCGCCCATATGGGATCCCGGGGCCTTCAAGGCGAGGACTTTAGCCGCTAGGCCACGCTGCCGGGCCCATTAGATCTTTATTTCCATTGCTCCTGTTTTGGAGCATGCCCTGAGTTTAAAAGGCACAAGGTTATCTTCAACTTCTATATCCACATCCACACAAAACATTCTGGAATATAAACTGATGGCAAAGGCAAGGAGCTAGGAGACAGGCTTGAATGTGTCTATTAATAGAACAGAACTACTTATGTTTAGGACCCTATATTTAAAGACAGGAAAGGGGACATGAAAGTTTTGGAAATTTTTTTTCAAATTAGGATATGAAACTGAGTATGTGTGTAGTTACCAAAAAAATTGAATAATCAGCAGACCCTGTTTCCAGAAGTTTCTGTAATAAAGTTTCTTGAAAGAGATGGGTAATGCACTTGAAATGGTAAATGCTCTTGAAAGAAGAGCGTTGGGTAAGAATACAAAATTGTGGATTCAGAGTGACCCAGGGTCTGTTGGGACCCCAGCGACAGCAGCTCGTCCCAGATGCATGGCTGATCTCCTCTGATACCTGAGAAGTGCCTCTTATGATGATACTCACTGCCTCTCACTGCTATGAGGATTAGAGGTAAAAAACCCTGGCACAAAAGTGCTCCTCCCTCACACCTATTAGACGGGATAGATATGAATGCTTGCTCTGATGTGGTCATTGTGGCCCTCACCCCCTCCATCACAGTTGTTGTTCTCTCTGAACATTTTATTTCTTTTTGAAATAATGCATTTTTGATTTGTATGTAGTTAAAGACTTTACTAAATAGAGAGTTCAATAAAAAGTCAGAAGATTGTAGTCCCATAGGAAAATAGACAACAGCTATAAATGATAATCAAGTGAAAAAAATGTTCAGCTTTGTTCAAATAAAGTAAATTTTAAAATAGTTATACAATCAGTGAAATTATATTAGTGTACAGCAAAGAAAATGCGCTATGTATATTCAAAGGAATATTATTCAACCATAAAAAAGAATGAAGTTTTATCATTTGCAGCAAAATGGTTGGAACTGGAGGACATCATGTTGGGAGAAATAGGTCGGACACAGAAAATATACTGCATGTTCTCACTCATATGTGGGAACTAAAAATTAAAATGGAGGAATGCCCATATGTATCAATTTTGCTGTAACTATAGTGATTTATCAGATGTTTAAAATCTTTACCAACAAAAAAAAAAGTCAGTGGGCTTGGACTTCCTTCTTGATTGGCCCCTCAGATGCTCCTTTCTGCACATCCAGGAGAGCCAGGAGCCACGCAGAGGTCAGACCCGTATGTCCCATTGCCCTTTCTACATAATCACGTCATTTCTGGAGACTTGGAAAACTGAACTTGAAATCCAGGGCTTGATGTTTTCTAAAAATTAAAATAGACTCTGTCAAGGACAGCAGTCTCCTTGCCTCTTCTTTTTCCTTCCCCATGTGAAGCCTGCTCTTCTGGAAGGTGACATGTGTCACACTGTACAGTGTGCTGGTGGTCTGGGCACAGGGTCAGTGTTGTGTACTGTCTTATTGAAGGCTTCTTATTGAATCTTAGGTTCAAATTCCTGCTATTTATTGATGGAATGACTCTGGACCAGCCAAGGAGCCGTCTTGGATCTCATTTTGATCATCTGTAATGTGGGGATTATAGGGTCTTAGTGATGTTTAATGCCAGTTGCTGTGAGGGTGCTTCAGAAAGTTTGTGGGAAAATGGAACTAAAAGAAGATTATTTTGCAGAATGTTTTTTTGCAATCCATCCAATTTCTCTGTAATATACATTTGACATGAACTTTGCAAAGACCCCTGTGTAAAGCACTTAGAACAGTTTTGGACATATTAGCAGGGATATATGTGAGTCTGCTATTGGTTTATTTTTTTCTCCTGATTGCTACCTGGGGCTTGAACTGGCCTAATTGCTCTGAAAATGAATAAAAAGCCTGACTGTTCTTCAGATATTAGAGTTGGAAGATGGAGTTTAAACAGAAAGCTCTCAGAGTGGTGCTCCTTGATCTGAAGCCTGTAATGTCCATTAGGTGTCATGTTCCAGGTCAGAACAGGGAGAAGTGGGCTGGGCAAGCAGGAGAGATGAGGCTAGAGGGATGAAGGGCAGTCCGCCTAAGTCTCGAAGAAGTAAAAGCATAATGTGAAGGGTTCCAGAATACACAGAAGAATGTTGGATGGGAGTTAGCTTCAGGGCAGAAACATAGGAGCAGAAAGGAAAGTCCTATAAAAGCATTTGTCCCCATGGAATCATACTCAGTGGCAAGTTGGTGTGCTGTAAACCACCCACCAGGGGAAACTGACTCTTGGAGGGTTCGGGTATCTTAACTTAAGATCTGCTCTGGCTATGAGAAGGGATGCCTGGATTGCCCTGGGATGGCACAGCCTGTTCAGTTAGAGGTATTGCCTAAATGGAGGCCAAGAATGTGCTGCAAGGAGAGCGCCTCGTAGTGGAGAACTTCAGCCCCGCCCAAGTTCAGGCCCTCATTCACTTCAAGGATGTCCTTGAAAACAGGGAGGGCCTGGGCTTTATTTATCCCTGATTTTTCAAGAAATGCTTATATTCCTTTATTTGAGATCTGGGAAATAAAACTTGAAAAAAAAAATGAGGCAAAGACTGATGTAGACATTCCCAACCTTGGGAGAGGCAGGTCACATAGTTTTTCTCACTAACTGCCCTTTGTCCTCTGGAACAAGCTGAGTATGTGGTGTTGCTGCTATCACCTGACCTTGGTGATGGAACAGGAAGGGTAGGACCCAGGGGTAGCAAGGGAGGAAGTCGTTTGTGATAAATTCGACTATTACTTCTGCTGCTTGAATTTACATCCCGTATATATGTGTATGTATGCACACGCACATGAGTGTATGCTGTATTTTCTTTTCCTACCTTCTCATCGGTCTATATCGCCTCCCTTGCAAAGGGGATTGCAAACCAAGACAAAATGGCCAAATAAGATACATTCAGCTTTATATTAATGAAGTGATTGCTCAGAGATTGTCTTGCCCCCCTTTTTTCCCCCTTATGAAATTTCTTTCGGAACCTTAAGGGTTTGTTTCCATTGCACACAACAGGACCCTGATAAACCTCTGCAGTGTACAGCAGTCCTAAAGACTGCCAAAGAGGGTCATGGTTTCCATGTGTCTTAGAGCAAAGTTTTATAAATTGCTTGCTCTGGTGGGGTCAGAGACCTAAATTCTCCACAGTGCCAACTCATAGTACTTGATTCCTATTTGTGCACTATTAATTAAAAAGCTCTCCGGCTTGCATGGCTCCACAGAAGTTTGCTAGGATCCCCTGGTGTATTTTACATGTGAGGTTGTCATTCTAAGAGTGGTGACAGTGCATGCATAGATAAATTTCTTTACACTTCAAATTCAGGAATGGTATTTCAGAATTCAATTTTTACATGCTTTCATCCTTCTGCTATGTCAGTACATTTTATTTATAAGCACAAGGTCATGTCAAAAAAGAAGTCATATAAAAGTAGAGTTACAAGAAAGTTTATTTTGGCATGAATGCTTTGAAATTCATGTATAGTTTTTTCTCATAATGTTCATCTTGTGAACATATTGGAGGTTCTTTGCAAACATGGATTTCAGATTTGTGCCAAATAAATATAATTTTATTTTCTGTGCATTTTGTGAAGAATCCTCTTGTAGTTTAGACCATTTAGAAATCAGTATATTAGAAATCACAGATTTAGAAATCAGATAATTTTGTGTACTCTATGGTCAGAAAATGCATCTAGCTGGTTTCTACAGTTTAGATAATGAGCAACATCAGGAAGGTAGAGTCTTCCTTATCCCTTCACCTTTTTTTTCTTAGCCTGACTGATTTCTCTCTAATAATATTGTTTAACATGGGTCTCTGTGAACAAGTGGCCTTGACTATCACCGTAAAAATTTGACTGAGGTCTTTCACAACTGGTCTAGAATCTGCATATCTAGGGTGTGAGTGAGTGATAATCTTAAGGCTGAGTTCTAGAAGGTCTAAGTATACCTGGAATACAGTGTCAAGTTCAATGGCTTGGACTCGGCAAATGGAACACTGGGATTCATTCATAAATATGGTTTTGCATCTTCAAATGCCCTTCTGTTGAAGGGAAACAGAAGGTACTTAAAGTTGCCTGAGCCTGGGTGTGAAAGGCTATGAGGAATAATGGGATCTTTGTCCCAGCAGAGCCCCAACTCAGAAATATCCCAGCTTCAAAAGCTTGTCCGGCTCCTGCTAAGCAGAGCCCAATAGGAACAGCCCTGGGGTGACTTACCCTTGTGGCGGCTGAAGGGAACCCAGGCAGAAAAGCCTTTCCTCTGCCCCGCTTGTGTTTACCTGACTCTTCTGGGCAGGGGTGGCATGGGTCTACAGGTTTGACAGAGCTTGGGGAAAGGAGAATTCTGTCTATAGATCTAAATTATAGCATTGTCCTTGGTAAATTGTAGTAATATTAACCAAGAAAGAAAAAAGAGAGGAATTTTAGTAGATAGCAGAGAGTGTTCACTTGACCCAATAGGATGGCCAGTGGCACCCAGTGCACATGCCCTTCTCACCTTGCCCATAAGGAAACCAAAGGTGGGAGGGGTGTGCTGCCTGGGTGTGAGGCAGAAGCTGAGGTCTGCAGAGCTCATGCTGCTGAGAGACCCTCCATCCCTCGGGCTTGCCATACACTCCATAATAGTACTTATCAGAACTGGTAAAGATGTAGCAAAAGGCACAACACCATTTAGAGTCATGAATATACTATGTCAGGGTTCATGCTTAACTTTCCAGAAAATGGGATTGCCTCCAATAAGATAGGTTTTAAGTGCTGACTTCTGGCTTGTTCTATAGGGATAGCCAGATACCATTTAAAGGGATAATGTTGTGAGATAACATTTTAAAGAGAAAAGGTTGCTGGCTGGCGATTTAAGCTTGGGTTTCCTAATAATAAATAAAGACGGCACTGATGTTTGCCAGGCATCATCTGTGCACCAGGCAGTACTGTAAGGACTCAGTACTCGTCCACTGAATTCTTACAGACATCCTCTTCAGCAGCTCCTGTTATATTACTCTTACCTGGTAGATGAGGAAACTGAAGCACAGACAGCTAAAATACTTTGCTCAGTTTGACAACTACCAAGTAGCAGAACTGGTTCTCAAAGCCAGGTCCTGAGGTTCACTGCCCCAGGACCCTGAAAACAGTGTTTCATCTGGGATATCATAGACTCATGACATTGCAAAAGCATTTTGGAGAATAGCACCAGGTTGTCATTTAAAAGTTTATTACTATTTGTTCTGAGTGTCATTTCATAAGGGAAGGCATTATCACAGCACTCCTAACCCCAAAAAAGAAGTGGGAAGGGGACAATGGCAGATGAGGGAGCAGTCCTTCCCCAGGAAGGTGGGTGTCCACCTCATTGGAACCTAGGCCTGGACACTGGCCATCCCATTAGCCAGTGTAACTTCAGGGAATAGAGCCAGGCAAATATCATTCTTACTGATGTGGAACTTTCATTCCAATGGTCCAGTCATTTACAAATTCAAGCAAAAAATTATACAATTACAAATTTCTTAAGTGCCCAGCCCAGGGGTAGCGAATCAGGGTAGGAGTGTGTGGTGCTGGGGACCTGGGCTTTCCCAGGAGGTGAGAAGACACCTTTAGCAAGATGGGTCCAATGCCAGGCACTACGTCTAACTGCAGAGGCAGGGAAGAGCCAGGGACACAAGCTAGGAAAGGAGGCCTGTGGCAGCTGGAGTATCAGGAGGCTCAGGAACCAAGGGGAAGCTTCAGAGAGCTGCCCTGGGTGAAGTGAAGTGAAATGGAGAGGAGGGTTGGAAGCCCATATTTCACTGAGGGCACAAGGGGTAGGCACTGCAAGATTGAAGCCAGAGGGTGACATGATCTCATTCACATTCCTGCCAGCAGCTCCTCTTGCAGCTGTAAAGAGGAAGAGAGCACCAGAGACGGCCGGAAGGGAAGCTGGAGCCCAGTGGAAAGCTGCTGCACACAGGCTAGGGCTGGGTTCCGGAGCATGGGGACACAGAGGGGAAAGCCGTAGGGGAGCCAGGGATTATTCCAGAAAACAGCAATCACAAATAAGGACAATTCATGAGGTACTGTGGAGGGAGCCCAGGCAAGGCAGTGCCCACAATAGTGGTCCTTTCAGCATAGCTCTGGGCTGGACGCAGGTGGAGAAGGCAGAATGCAGATGAGGTGAGAACAGGACAGAGACAGCACCCAGGCCATTTCCAGGTGTGGGTGTGGCCATGGGACCAGCCTCCTTTCCTAGCAGTGGAAACTGGGGGAGAGGAGCAGGTGGCAGGGGAGGGGCATGTGAATTTTCCTGGAGCAGTGCTGACCCCTCAGCCTCTGCCTTCCCACTGGGGAATCAGCTGCAGCTCTGAGCGACCACCATCCATCCTTTCAGGCTCACCCAGTGTTTCACCATGGCCTCCCTCCTTGCCTCTGGAAGCTGGTTTGGCAATGGGAGTGTGATGAATCCAGCTTGGGTTTTCTCTCATGCAGGAAAGAGCCTCTTTCTTCCTTGGCCTGGTGGATCTGCCCCCTGGGGCTCCCAAGGCACATGTTGTAGCAGAAGGATGGACATCTACTTGCTGGTGAAGCCTCTGTCTTGCACTGATCCTGTGCATGTCAGGCCTTCCCTTGAACATGGATCTCAGAGGCCCCTTTTGGTAGATCCAGCAGGCCAAAGATGAGAAAGACTCCCATGCAGCTTCATGGTCCAGCCAGCCGAGCCTAGCTCAGGCCAAATCCCTCAAAAGGATTAAAATCGGCAGCAGTCTTCATACTCTTTTGTGTCTCCCTGGCAACCAGAAATATCCCAGAAGCCCCAGCACCTACATGTGTTCCTGCTCCCTTCTCTTGACTCCTTCAGAATATCCCATGGCTAAGAATTCAAGAGGGAAATGGCCACTCACATAAGCTGTTTGTTTCAGTGATAAGGGAACCTGAAGGCATAGCAGATGGGCCAAATTCCTGATCACCTTCAATGCGAGAAAATGGATTCAGAGACGCCAAAGAAAGTTTGCTGTGCTCAGATGAGCTCAAGTGGAAAGCAGATGGCCGGGTGGCAGGTGCAGCTGCCACTAAGGTCACTGTCCCTTGCTGGAGGGTTTCTGACAGTGTTCCCTGGAACAAAGTTGGGGCTGGTGTGGGAGAAAGGAAGTGAAGCAGGCAAAAGATCTGTGGGTGGCTGCTTACCCCAGTATGAGGCAGGTATGAGACTGCCTTGGCCAGTTTCTCCAAGGGCGCTTTCGCATTTGCTTTAGACCTGGCAGTCTGATTTCTTTCTTCCCCTTGCTTAAGATCCTGACACCTCAATTTCCAGTAAAACCTCTAGGTACTGAGATTCCCTGCCTTTGAGGTGCTGTAATCTCCCCTGCCCCCCTGTTTGTCATTTTCTTCTCTCTTCATCCTTTCTGAAGTCTGTGGAGAGTTCTGGAAAAATTTCAAAGAAGGCAGATTAGCACTCAGAAACCAAGATAAAGGCTATATGAAAAGCATGGGTTGGTGAGCAGATAGAAAACCTGAATGTATCTAATTTTAATAGTGCCTAGGGAAGCTATCTCATATTAAACCATGCACATCTTGGAAATAAGGTAGGTGGGTGGTGATTTTGCAACACGGAGGTTTGTGTGGGTGTGATGACATCTGTGCTGGTTGACATCACAGGCAGATGTCTTGGCCTTGGCTGAGGTCTCAAGCTCAGGACCATGGCACTGGAATCTGAAGAGCAGCACCAGCTTAGCAGCTTCTGGACAACTGAATGAAAGTCCGCTGTGCCTCATGGTCCCTCCAAGACCTGTCCTGAGACAGATCATCAGGATTGCTGCTAAAGCTGGAGCCTGGAGAGGACCGCCAAGGGGCCACCCACCTGCTGAAGATCAGGCAGTGGTGGCTGATGCAAGGCCCAAGCAGACCCTGATGGGGACACCGGCAGCTGCTTCAGCAAAGCAGCTCTGATGAACTTTCTGGGTAGGATTAGTTTCCTTTTCTTTCCCACTTAAATTTCCTCTTTTATTTTTACAATTTAATATGTGATTTAAGAGGAAATCAATTGATGATTTCTGATACTTGGAATAAATCTGGCATTTTTTGAGTACTTTGATAAATGTCTTGTTCATTCAAAAAATGATTTATTCATTTGAAAGGCAGGCACAGACAGAGAAGAAAGAGATCTTTCATCTTCTAGTTCACTTCCAAATGCCTGCAATAACCAGGCTGAAACCTACAGTCCTGAACTCAGTAATCTGGGTCTCAGATTATTATGAGTGGGTGGCAGAGACCCAACTACCTTGAGCCATCATCTGCTGTCTGCTAGGGTACACATTAGCAGGAAGCTGGAATGTGAAGCAGAACCCAAAGTCAAACCCAAGCACTCTGAAGTGGGATGCAAATAGCTCAAGTGTCATCTTAACTACTGTGCCAAACACCTTTACCTAATATTTTCTTTTTAAAAGATTTATTTATTGTTGCTTTTATTGGAAAGGGGATATACATAGAGGAGGAGAGACAGAGAGGAAGATGTTCCATCCGATGGTTCACTCCCCAAGCGACCGCAACGGCTGGAGCTGAGCCAATTCGAAGCCAGGAGCCAGGAGCTCTTCCGGGTCTCCCACACAGGTGCAGGTCCCAAGGCTTTGGGTAGTCTTTGACTGCTTTCCCAGGCCACAAGCAGGGAGCCAAATGGGAAGCAGGGCCGCTGGGATTAGAACCGGTGACCAAATGCGATCCCGGCGCGTGCAAGGCGAGGACCTTAACCACTAGGGCATCGTGCCGGGCCCTCCCTAATATTTTCTTTAAAAAGTCAGACATATACAACATGACCCAGAATTTTTATCCCTAGATATTTGTGCAAAAGAAATAAACACCTAGGTTGCCAAAGAGGCAACATAGGTGTTCATCCCAGACTTATTCATAATAGTCCCAGACTAGAAGCAGCTCAAATTCCTATCAACTGGGGAATGAGAAGGAACTTGTATTTCACCCAAATAATAAAATCCCATGGAGTAGTGAAGAGAAACAAATTACACAAATGGCAACATGCATGAATTTCCAGAGTATTATGCTCAAGGAAGCCTGAGATGAGGTAACATGTACTTCCGCATATATGAAATCCTAGGATAGGAAACACAAGCAAAGAGCAAGAAATCAGGGGTGGTTGCCCTGGTGTGGGGTTAAGTTGATTACTGCAAGGGTCAGCTGGGAAGGGGTACAGGGAGCTTTCAAGGTATTAGGGAAGTTTCCATACCTTTCTCGGTGTGGTAATTATCCATGTGCATACATTTGTTGAAGGATATCCCACTATTCACTTGAAATGTGTTGTTTTGCTGTGCATAAATGATACCCCAGCAAAGTAGGTTTTTATTAAAGAAATGAACAAATATGAAACAAAAGTTCTGTTAAAAAATTTACTGAATAAGGAGGGATTCGTTTGTCGACAATCTTGGGCTTGGCGGTCTGATGAAGGATTGTGCTGTCAGCAGTAGCGGTTTGGGGGCTTCTTGTAGACACACCCCACCCCCCGATTCTCCACCAGCTGACTCCTCCTGTAAAGTCCCTGAAGGCTGATCCAGGGAGTTGTTGGTAAGACTGTTACTTGCAGCAAGTTGGTTGTCAAATAATGCCAAGATTCCAGAACAGGCTTTTGTGGAGAGAATGAGGTCTCCCACCATCTGCTTACTTCGGAAGAGTTCCTGTAGAAACTGACTGCTTGTAATTCTGTATCCACTTTCCCATTGTTAACACAGCATTTCAATATGTCAGCGGTAACTGTGCAATGAATTGCTGTTTCATCCAGCAGCACCTCCTCGCTATGGCACTGACATTCACATTTTGGGGGCTTTAGTTCATATTCTGGGCAGCAAGATATGTGCACTGTGGAATCTGCTAGTCCTGTTAGCTTTGCTTTGCTTTCTTTTTTTTTTTTTTTTTAAGATTTGCTTATTTGAAAGACAGAGAATCTTAGAGAGCAACACACACACACACACACACACACACACACACACACATACACACATACAGATAGAGAGAGAGATCCTCTATCCACTCATTCACTTCCCAAATGGCCATGGTAGCCAGAACTTACCCAGGCTAAAGCCAGGAGTCAGAAATTCTGTCTTGGTCTCCCACATGCGTAATAGGTACTCAAGTACTTAGGTCATCTGCTGCCAGCTCAGACACATTGGCGGGGTCCTGGATCAAAAGCAGAGAAACTGGGATTCAAACCAGTATAGCAAGCCATTGTTACAAGCAGTGGCTTAACCCACTGCCACCAAAAGACCAACCCCTCTGTCAGCTATAAATAGCATTCGTTCTAAATGAACCCAGTGAGCCTTTTCTAAGCTTTGCATGCATTTTGGTTACTGTGCCGGGCACTAAGGACTGTTTGAAATCAAAGCCTGGATTCTAGATCTGACAATGTGCAAAGGTCCTTTGTTCCAGTTCTTCATTCTAATGGCTGAGGCACCATCACCTTTGTAGGATGGAGAAGTGCAGTAGATAATCCACCTGACCACTTGCCTTTGAATCACGTCATTTCAGTAACAACAAACTGTGGGTTGGGGAATGACTATTGTGACTACAGTCCCCTCGCCTTCTGGGATTGTACATTTGGGAAGTCAACAATATCAGGATCTGGTTTGGGGACTCAGGCCCCGCGAAGAGCTTTTTGCTCTTGTTGTCTGACATGCTCACCTTCCAATTTGATTCGCATCTGGTGAGATGCTGTTAAGGCTGTCTCTGCATTGTTTGTCCTCTAAATGTGTTCCCTAAAAGCTTTGTTCTTTAATAATTTGTGTGTCTATGATGTCTGAGATTGATATTTATTCTTCAAGGAGAACGTATTTGTAAACCCCCTCCCCCACTTTTTTGAAGTATAACCTAGATACAAAAACTACACTGTTTAAATATGTACAATCTATTAGTTTGGGTGTATATACGTACATATGTCTGTCACATAAACATATTCACATTGCCTCCAAGAGTTTCCTTGTTTCATTTTTTGTCAAACATTTTCTTTACAGATTAAACCTTTGAATAATCATGCTCCAAAAAGAGAAAAAAATATTTGTGTAGTGACCATTGCTGTGGCATAGCAGATAAAGCCACTACCAGCAGTACTGGCATCTTACATGGCCTCTGGTTTGTGTCGTGGATGCTCCACTTCCAATCCAGCTCCCTGCTTGTGTCCTGGGAAAGCAGTAGAAGATGACTCAAATCCTGGGCCCATTACCCATGTGAGAGACCTGGAAGAAAGTCCTGACTCTTAGCTTTGGATCTGCTCAGCTCTGACTTTTGTAGCTATTTAGGGAGTAAACCAGCGGATCTCTCTCTCTCTCTCTCTCTCTCTCTCTCTCTCTCTCTCTCTCTCTCTCTCTCTGTTTCTTCTTCTCTTTGTATCTCTGCCTTTCAAGTAAAAATAAAGTGGAAATAAAGTTGTATGTGGAAAGAACAATCAATTGTATAGAAGCATCCTGAATAAATGAGGTTTGGTACTTGGTGTGCAGTATCCTCAGCTTCTGATCTCCATGTGGTTTCATTAGGCTGAGCCTCTGTGGCAGTCACCTTCATTTAGTGTGTTTGGGACAATGGCAACAATGCAAGTGAATTTGGTGAGCTTATTGCTGTCTTGCTCCCAAGCAGAATATCAGCTCAGAACAGCTCTGCAGTGGTTGCTGTCCTTCACCCTACCTGCCCACCCCCGCCAAACCTCTACCTTGGACAATTGAAATCTGAGTTGATTGTGACTTGTGAGTTGAAAGTAAGAACACAAATTTTGAGTCTGTTCTCTCCAAGGGATCTCCTTTTTTTGTTGTTGTATTAGTCCATGGGGCTACTGAGGGAGCTTTGGAACAAGCCAGTTCTTTGTATCAAGGAGTCCCCGTGCAATTGGAGACAGAGTGTCATAGCAAGACTGCCCTCTCTCACCCATCAATGGGGTATCCTGAACTTGTGCATTCCCTACATGTTGTTTTGTGTTGCCTGCCAGGGAGTACATGTGCTAAGAAAGGCAGCATGGAGCAGGTGCCATTGTTGTGCAGGCATCACGGTGCACTTCCAGAAACAACAAGTGGCTATGACATCACTTGGTGTTTTCCTGTATGGGCCCATGACCCTACATGTTGTTCGTTGTTGACTAAGATGTTCTGATAGGATGCCCGAGTGTGATGTCCAGCACCTACTTCCTGTCGGCACTGTGTTAAGAGGGACAAGGAACTTGGATTCAAGTGAGATTAAAAAAACAGTAAAATACCACCAAAAATAATCCATTAAAGAGACAGTAACTATTTGGCAGTGCTTAGTGCTAAGAAGAGAAAGCAGAGTAAGGAAAGAGTCCTGTGTTCATGTTTGCTGGGAGAGGAGTGGGCAGGGAGGCCAGTGCCAGTGGGTGGTACTCAGCAGGTCAGTGGAAGGACCTCGATGACAATGATGGGCTGTTTTCACATCTCAGAGGTACTAGCGTTTCCTCTGATTAAGATGTTTGGCAAGGGTGGAAGAAAGGCAGAACTAGAAGCTGGGAGTCCAAATAAGAGGTTTTGGCTATAGTCCAAGGGAGAAGTGTGACTGGGTGATAGCAGTGGAGGGGTGGGAAGTGACTGGGTCCTAGCTCTGCTTGAAGAAAGAGCCACCAGGATTTGCCATGCTCTTGCCCTACCTGCCTGCAAGGCATAGGAGAAAGAACTGAGGTTTAACCATTTGCCAGTCGGCATGCCCATCACATGTTTGCTTGAGCATGCTCAGGGAAGACCTCAGGGTACAGAGTTAGGCCATCCGAACTTCATGGTTCTCAAGGTTAAAGCTGAAAAAGACAGAAAAGCTCATAACCTACACAACTCACAAACTCCAGTTGAAATACATGCAGCTAAGAGAGCATCCAAGAGCCTTTTCAGGTGCAAAGTGCAGGTGGAGCAGTCCTCGGGCAGATGGACAGGTAGAAGGGTCTTGAGGAGTCAAGTCAGGAGGGAAAGTGGTGAGGGGCTTCTTGGTGGGGACCAACACAGAAGTTGTAGTTTCTTCTGTAGGCCAGAGGTCCTTACACCATGCCCTGCCTGTGAGCCAGATTCACCTGCAGCCTGTTTTTACATACCTCCTCATAAGAATGGCCCTTGGGTTTGCGAAAGATTGCCTCTCCTCCCAACAGATATCAGATGTAACCCTGCCGATCTGAAAATATCTGCTGCAGCCTCTTTTCAGATAATGCCTGCTGACACCTGCTGCAGGCCAGTGATGACTTGAGAGAAACAATCTATGGCAAGGGTAGGAAGCTCCACCCACTCTGCTCATGCCGCTTCCTGGAAGATTGTGCCTGAAATCCAGTTAACACAGACTGGTCCTGGTCCAGAAATCCCCCATGCAGAATGGGTTTGTCCCCTGAGCCCCTGCTGGAGTGTCCCCTCTATAAGAGGCAGAGAACCCAATAACCATTCAAAGATGGACCGATTGCACAGTTCTGCACTGGCTCTTCCTCCCTGTGCGAGGGTGGGAGAGAAGGAAATAATATGTTTCCAAAACTTTACAAAGATGGCAATTTTGCTCCTTATGCCTGAACTGCTCAAGAGCTGCTCCTCCTGTCGTGGGTGTCCTGACCTTGAGTACCTTTGAGATGCAACCCTGATCTATGTGACAGGGTGTGTACGAGGAGCCGGGATGGCTTTTTCAGTGATCAGCCATGATTGCTGGGACATCAGGAACTCCTGATGTTCAGAGATGCTGGCCCATTGGAGAAGAGATTACCCTTGCCTTCTTGAGAGTCCGAGCAGCAGCATGTGTCCCTTGGGGAACACACCCAGCACACCAGAGGTGCACCAGGGTCAGTGAGAAATGGAGCCAAGAGAAAGCAGATTTGGAGAAGAGAAGGAAACAGGGCAGAGATATAGAAAAGAACTGGTAAGGGACATGGTTTTCCTTTTTTAATCCATTCAACCTTCTACTCCTGAGAAGTCAGGCCTGCTAAATCACCTAGGGAGTAGCCAAGTCCATTATGAACCCTTGGCACATGTCTGACCATAGAAAACAGCACCCTGAGATGCATGACCCAGGAGTCAGTCCAAGCGGTGATCTGGTCTGGGCTTAACCCTGAGCGGCAGGTCAGCCAACCATTTTGGTGTCCAGCCCTGGCTAAAGAAGTAAGGGTTTCAGCTTTCGTGTTGATGATGTTGCAGCAGTAGTGCTTTCCACCTCAGATCCCAGTCCCTGGGTCTGGGTGAAAGACCCAGGACCAGCTGCTGAAGTGAGCAGCCTGAGCAAAGGGGCTGGGGCTGGCCCTGCTTTGCAAATGTGGCCACTTCCATTCTCGCCAATAACACTGAAGGTTCCTAAAGAATGGGTGGGGCTGTGGGACCCAGCCAGACACTCTCCAGTCCTCTGTTTCGCTAAAGCAGTTGGGCTGAGTCATAAGCTATGATCCCACAAGGGGCTCACCTTCTCACGCTCCTTTCTACCATAAAAAAGAAAAAATCTGGCTGGTTTCCTTATAAACTCTTTTGAGTCTGTTTGAGCCCAAAGCTCCATGTTAGGTTGTGTGTGTGTGTGTGTGTGTGTGTGTGTGTGTGTTCTTCCAATCCTGAAGCTATACCTAATGATGTTAATCCTGGTACTCACTGTAACTAGTTAAAGCTGCTGCTCATGCCCATTCTTGCTATCCCTGGAAATCTTGATTCTTAAGACCTTTACTCATAACAGTGAATGTAAGGCCTTGCAAGCTGGTTCAACTTGATTCTGTGCCTACCAGGTAATTTACAAACTGGATTCAGATCTAGAGTTCCCTGGTCATTTTACTCTGTTTTAAAACAACTCTCATGTCTGCAGAGACCAACTTAGACAATTCCCCCAGCTGTTTCTCACAACGGTCCCATCACTCTCTGCTTCTTGCACCCTGTGACTGGAGGAGAAGGAGGCAAGAGTAAAACCATCAAGTGTTCTCAGTAAGTAAGTAAGACCATCATCATGCTCCTTTTTTCTGCTGCAGTTCGGGATGTGGCAGTTCCTAGGGCATCTTCAGAGGGCAGAACTGGGAGATAGAGCATGACTCCTCTTCTGTACTATCTCAAGGTTCAGAGGCCCAGCCCCAGCATCCCCTCCTACCACCAGCAGCACTGGCATAGGACACTGGCTGGGAGGACTGCAGATTGGGGCCAGCTCAAAAGGAGTGTCTCTTCATAGTACTGGGTCTCCTCTCTGCCTCCATAATTCTGATCCATTATTGCCCTAATCTTTTTTTTTAATTATTTTTTATTTTTTTAATAATGATCTTTATTTTTTAGGATTTTTTTAATATATATTTTTATTACATTATTTATGTATCTGAGGTGAAGGGGGATATTGAGGGAGAATCCCCACCCAGTCTCCCACCCGCCCAAGGTCCCAGATGTGGGGCATGCTGAGATACTTGCTCAAGTGGTCTTAATAGTCTTCCAGTTATGGATCGCTGCCAGTCACATCCCTCCCAGCTCGATTAGGTCATTGAAGAAGCCACTGATTGTCACAGTCCATCATGGAGTCTTCGTTTGCCCAGTATTTCGCTGCCCAACGTTTAGCTGAGGTGGTTGATTGACCTGTTCTGTCCTCCGTCCTCTCTTAGCCAGGGCTCTGAGTCCAGCAGTTCGATTGGGGAGATCACCAAAGAGACTTAGAGGTATTCCCAGATCAGATTCCCGCATGTTCCAGCTAGTACCGGTTCCGGCACAGTCCATCGCCACAATCAGTTGGTGGTTGCAATCGCTGGGCTGGCTCCATTCTCAGTCCCGACTTGCACTGGAACCAAGGGTGTTGCAGTCCAGCCTGGTTCTGTCCAGCATGCACTCGACTCTTTCATCAACCAGTGGGGTCTGCAGCCCAGTCGGGGCGACCCACAATAACCGCCACCAGGCCCGCCCCTCACCCGGGCCTGCCAGTATACATAGCAGACTAGTCCAGTCTGTCCCGCTTCCCATATGGCTCCAGTACCTGTCAATGGGCATTGAAGCTTAGTTCCCTCCAACCAACTCAACTCTCCAGCCCTCACGGATATTGCTGAGTGCCTCTCCTTCTAGCCACCTCAGCCCCCCTCCTAGTTTTCATGCCCTCTCGTGGGAGTAGTGACCCAAGAGGGGGAACCCCACCACTTCCCTCTTGGGTCTCTCTCAGCCCCGGTTTATGATCTCTTTGGGTGGTTCTGTGGTTTGACTTGACAGAATTAGCTCCCAGTGCCAGCTTCTGCCAGCTGTCTGCGGTTAAGCCCAAACAACGCTCACCCACTCCAATTTATGCTAGAACCGGCAGGAATAGTCAGCCCAACCTGGCTTTTCCCTGTTCTAGTCCACGTGCAGCGCTCAGGTGTTGCAGCCCTGCCCAGTCTGGTCTGTCCCCATCCCATCCCATACTATCCAGTGAGAGTAGCTGTCCGGCGAGGGGACCAGCCCCTCCATCCCCCCGCTGCTCTGCCCTCTCCCTTCCTGGTTCTCACGCATGTTGGTTGGGTGCTGCATTCTAATCCAGTACAGGTAATCTCACCCTGGAATTCCATATCATGCACTAGTTTTAGTCGCGACCGAACCTGGCCAGACCCACACTCTCCTCCGGTGCCCGGGTTTGCCAGTGGATGACATGAACTGATTCAGCTTGGTCCGCCCCTGACCCATGCCAAATGTATGCCAGTGGGAAACTTTCCATGGCCCATTCAGGGCTGTTTCCTATCATACTTCTTGCGCTTATTTTGCGCACACCAGGAGGTCCATGAGCCAGCCCTTCTCAGTTCACCTTCTGTCCTAGCAGGAACAGTGGCTTTTCATGGCTGGCTTTCACCCCACTCTGGTTCCTGTTGCTGGATGACTCAGCCCATCCATGGCTCGTCCATACCCATGTATAGCTCACACATGGCTCAGTAGGGGATTAAGACCTAGCCAAGTCAGTCCCACATCCACCCTGGTTCCCCAGGACACCAGATGGTGCTGGGGTCTGGCCCAGCCCGGTGCATCCAATCCCAGCCATACTAGTGTCATGGAAGACCACGACAGTTTCCTAGCTAGAACGCAGCCCCCATTCCAGCACTCGTGTCCCTTGGTGGGAACCTCAACCCAGCTAGGGTGTCCCCCCCGCTGACCAACTTGGCCTGCTCCTAGCTGCAGATCACGCACCCGACAGTGGCTGTTCTGACTCAGCTCAAGAAGAGTGTCTCTTCATAGTACTGGGTCTCCTCTCTGCCTCCGTAATTCTGATCCATTATTGCCCTAATCTTTGCTCAGCCCCAGATGCTATTACAGCTTCAGCTGAATGGCTTCAGGGAGGATTTGAACTAAGGACCGTAATTTCACTGGATACCAGAGACAGTAGTTTTTTTTTTAATCCAAGTATCTGCATGGAAAAAGATGCTTGAGTTAACCTCTAATGGGTCAAGTTCAGTGATGCGATAGTTTGAGCATTTCACTCGTCTCTTCCCTTTTTCCATTTTACTGACCCTGCTTCAAAAACTGGTAGGAAACAGTCCTCCCATTAATCTCTGCAGAATTGAAGGGCCCAAGATTAAGTAGCTCTGTGAATGGATCTGCTTAGCAGAATACTAATGAGGGGTAGGCTGAGGGAGAGACAGCCGTCCAGTGCCGAGGAGTACACCCCTCAGATCAGAGAGAGCCCTGCACTCTGGCTCCCTGCCGGCTCCAGCTGCTAAAGCAATTGACAATCTGGACCTGATGCTCCTTTGAGAGCCTTCCCCACTCAGAGCTGTCCCAAGGACCAGCTGCCCCTCAGCTGCATTATTAGGAAGCGGCTGGCAGGCCATTTCTTTGAAGTCCTTTCCATCTCAACAGAAGCTGTGGCTGCATTTGCTGTATCAGCAGCCCTCTGGGAAGAGACTCAGGGAAACCAGAGAGCTCACCTACACATGACTCAGTGCCCGTTTAGGATAGAACTGGCTCCTGTCTCTGACAGTGGTTCGTGGGGCAAGCAAGAGGTGCTCTGTGAGAGAGGACCAGCTTGGAGATAGTGGCCAGATACTTCCCAGTATCTCCCATGGGAGAAGTCATGCAAGGCTTCTGGATCTTGTTTGGCTTATATGTGAGCAAGGGGTGGGAAAATGACTCCCTTACTCTGACATTCCCTAATCCAGGCATGCAGAATCTTTTTTCCTGCCAAGGGCCATTTGGATGTTTGTCATGTCATTCACAGGCCATACAAAGTAGCCAACTTAAATATTAACCTACTATAGACTTTTTTTATTTCAAGCCCTGCCTGTGGTTGCCTTGGCAAGACCAGATCAAATGATTTTATGGGTCTCCTCAGGTCTCTGGGTTGGATGTTCCCTACTCCTGTTCTTCAGTATTTGCAACCATCCAGCTCCCTCTGCAAGTACACAGGTGTGACACTTGTTTCTCTCATTTTCATCTCCTCTTCTGTGAAGAGCCCTGCTGCTGCCACCTGGACAGAGTGTCGCAATTCCAGAGGGGGTTTGAGAGGAGGGGATTAAAGCTGCCGTCTCAGTCCAGAGGCTGTTAGGTGATCTCAAGTGGAGGAACTTGGTAAGTCTGTAGGGGAAGGTAGGATGCAGGTGAAGGGAAGTGAAGTCCAGACTGTTTTGGCTGGCTGCTTCCTTGTGACCTGTCAGGCAGGTAACAGCTTCTTCCCTCTCTGGAGCTGGTTTCAGGATGAATGATCTTGGTAGGATGGGGACAGTGGATTTTCTGTAGATGACTAAGATGACTAATACTATTCATAAACTCTTCAGGAGGAGGCAGACATTTGGTGCAATGGTTAAGATACCCACTTCTCATATCAGAGTGCCTGGGTTCAAGTCCTGGATCCACTCCCAATTACACCTTCCTGCTAGTCTGCATGTAGGAAGCAGGAAGTAGTTGGATCCCTGCTACTCAACTGAGAGACCTAGATTGAGTTTTAAGCTCCTGGTGTTGGCCTGGCGCAGCCTTTGCTGTTGCAGTCATTTGGGGAATGAACCAGCGAATGGAAGATCTTTCTCCCTCTCTCTTTGCCTTAAAAAATTAAAGAAAAAAAAAAAGAAATTCTTTACCTATATCAAAGATCATGACCTTTTTAATCTAAATATATCTGCTGGTTTCCCCCACATCCAACTTTCAACTTAGAATTTTTGAGCCAATGAGCAGCTTCAATGCATACATCTTAGGTTTTTTATGTTTTTAATTTTTATTGGTAAGGCAGATTTACAGATACGAAAGACAGAGAGAAGGATCTGCCATCCACCGGTTCACTCCCTAACTGACTTCGATGGCCAGAACTGAACTGATCCAAGGCCAAGAGTCAGGACCTTCTTCTAGGTCTTCCACACAGATGTAAGGACCCAAGGTTTTGGGCCATCCTCTGCTGCTTTCCCAGGCCACAAGTAGGGAGTTGGTTGGGAAGTGGAGCAGCTGGGACATGAACCAGCGCCCATGTGGGATCCTGGCACTTGCAAGGGGAGAATTAAGCACATTTTTAAGGTTCATAGTAAGAGGACTGAGTTGGTTTTATTTTGACAAGCAATGAATCATGGACTACAGTTACATGATTGTCCAAGTTAGTACAATTAATTCATTGAGATACCTGGAATTAGTGAAGTCTCATGTACATACAGTAATATGTATAACTCTTATATGTACCAATGGATCAATTTTGACAGTGCCAGGCTCACATACAAACCACATCACCATTGGTAAACTGAGATTTTCTCCACTGCAGAAGCAAAAAGTATAGAAAGCACAGAGCCTGATGGGATCCTGGCTTCCATTTTGCTGAGTCCTTCCCTGCTTTGCTTGTCCCCATGGCCTGAGATGCCAAACAGCATCACCTCTGTTTGTCTTTCCTCTTTTACCCCATTCCTAGAACCCGTTTTATTCAAAATAAGATTTCTCCCTAGCTAAACCAGGGTTATTAGGGAACCAGAAGTAAGTACAAACCCCAGGCTGGACAGGTCACCTGGTCCCTGGCACCTCTCTTCAGAACCTCAGCAACTCCTGCCACGCATTCCCTGGCCTTCTCTGCATTTCCTCCCTGGCTCACTTGTGGCTGGGGTCACTGAGGCTTCCTCCCATTGCCCTCTGCAGAAGCAGATGGGACTCTCCAGCTTCACTTGGAGGAGGCAGTAACGAGTAACTGTAGATGCTGCATGACATGCACACAGGTGATGCTGTGTCTGGGAAAGCATGTGGCCAGCAGAGGAGGGGTGCTTGTGAAATTCCACCTGTGTGACTCATGCTGTTTTCCAGTAACTGAGGGAGGTGTGCATTTCAGGTGGTTCATGTCCCTTCCATCTTCGGCACTGCTTTCCTTTTTTTTCCTTTTCACTCATTGTGTCCTTCCCTTGGGCTGTCACTGGGAGAGACTGCAGGTGTGAGTTAGTGCACTTGGGGTTAGTACTGGGAAAAGGAGCCAGCTAATCTCTTGTCTGTATCTGTGGAGTTAGAGAACTCGTCTCCAGAGCTGCCAGCAGAGCTGGGGAATGATGAGATCCCCTTGTCTTAACTAACTCCTAACACTTAAGCCTTTTGATTTGCCCTTCAAGGCTCTTTGCACAAACGGCTGCCTGGTTTTGTTGAAATCTACAGTCCTCTGTCCTGTTCAATCTGTAGTTCATCTCCCAGACTGTCAGCATTTCTGAAGAAATCAGAGACAAGCTTGACAGGAATGGGAAGTGGGATGGAGAAAGACGCCTGCCAGGATGTTAGCAGGAGTAGGGGGGTTGGGAGCAGGGGTAAAGAGGAGGGAGAGGGGAAAGAGGAGGGAGAGGGAAAAGACAGAAACAACTCAGTCCTCTTGCTATGAACTTTAAAAATGTGCCTAAATGGGAGCACAGTGAAGCTCCTGCAAGACTGCAGCAGCAGCAGGATTAGGATACTGGATATCTGAATTTTTCTGTCCTATTCTTCATGTCCTTTCTGTATTCATGGCCTGGTAAACAGAGCGATTTTAAGCATGAAGGGGATGGGAGGGGAGGGTAGAGGCATGCCACACTAATTGGCTGTTTGGACAGACAGCTGTTTCCTTTTACAAAATTTTATTTATGCATTTTCATTTTATTTGGAAGGCACAGAGAAAGAGAGAGAGAATGGTAATCTTTCATCCTTTGGTTTGTTCCCCAGTCATATGGACTAGACAGAAACCAGAGCTGATATTGACTGCCAGTGTCCCAAGTGGTGTCTTTAATGACTGAGGCAAAGACTGCTGTTGCATTGCTGTTGGATAAAACCTCAGCTAAGTTGCTAATTTCCCTTTGCACTAAAATTAGAAATCATCATCCCTGGCCTCCTGCTTCCAATGACACCTGCCTTGGATGTTTTGGCCTTTGCAGGTGCTAAGAAAATGCTCTGTCTAGCACTGACCTGATCCCCTCTGACCTCATCAGTATGTGTTTATGTCTGGCAATGCCACCTCCACCTCACAGCCATCACGCTTTCAATGTCTGATTGCCTCTGATCCATCATTAATCCCCCTTACCTCCATGTCCTATAGACAGACAGGTGCTTGGTGACATCATCCAGATCTGTCTCTCTGGTGACCAGCACCTTGGTCCTACCTCTCACCCTGCTCAAATCTGTGCTGTTGTCAATGCTTCCAGTTTACAGCGTGCTTGTCGGCTGGTCTGTATAGCCACCAAAAGCTAAAGTCTTTACAATTTTTCTTTAATTATGTTAATCTGCTGTTCACAAGTCTCCAACTGCTCCCTGCTGCTTACTGGCTGCAACCCAACTGTTTCTGTGAGGGATTCAGACCTCTCTGAATCCTGGCTTCTTTCCTCCCAAATGCTCTGTGTCTGCTTCCCTTCCCAAGTACAGCTCCTCCTCCCTGCCAGGCTAGGAAAGCAGGCAGCCTGTACTGGACCTTAAGCCCTCCTCATGCTGCTCTCACAGGCTGCCCAGATGCCAGTTCTCTTCTTAGCCATCCGCTGAAATTGTCCACACACCTATCCCAACCCCTTCAAGGTGAAATTGCCCAACCCAGGCTGGGTAATCCACCTGGGATTATGCCAGTTATCCTTTTGGACTCTGGTGGCACTCACTGCTGACTCCGCATCACTGTATTGCCAGCTACCGTGGTGAATTTCAGTTCCTCAACCTATAGAGCACAGCAACTAGATTTTGTGTTTCTTTTAGTACCAACTCCAGCACTCAGCCCAGTGCAGTATCACAGGCCTCTATGAGTTATCTTGGAGATACTGAAGTGGACTGCCCAGGTACATTATCCTGTCACCTTGTATATGCCCTGTGACAGGGTAGCCAGACTAAGCACAGCGTGAGTTCTGTTTGGAATCCTTAGTATGTCTTCCCATGATGTTGCCCTCTCCCCACCCATTCCCATCTGAGGACTGTGTTGTGCTTAGGGGCCAGCGACAAGGCCTGTACTCTGTTGTCGAGAGTTGAGCCCCGGCATTGCCTCTTGGATGCTGTTCTCCTTTGTGCTGTACTGGGGCTGCCAGTTTTGCTGCTCCCCTGCTCTCAGATTTGTTTGCAAAAGGTGTGACTGCTGGAAAATGAGCCAGTGTTCTCACTTCACGTGTGACTTGCTCCTTGGAGGAGGAATTAAAGAGATATGAACATTCCATTTCCCACTGGCCTTATGCTGGCAATGGTCAAAGGAGCAGGAAGCCCCTACAGCTGCTGAAATGGGGGAGACACCTGGTATGTCTGGAGGAAGAGCCCTGCTTGCTGCAAGCTTGCGGGATACCACAGGTGTTAGCAGGTTTTTTTTAAAAAATATATCTATATATTTTATTAATTACATTGCATTATGTGACACAGTTTCATAGGCTCTGGGGATCCCCCAACCCCTCTCCGTACCCTCCCCCATGGTGGATACCTCCACCTTGTTGCTGTATTACATTTCAAATTCAGTCAGGATTCTTTCATTGCAAGAGTATACCAAGCATAGAGTCCAGCATCTTATTGTCCAGGTAAATTCAACAGTTTCTTGAGGAGACCATCTCTGGTCTGAAGGCAGAGCTGGCAGAGTATCACCCCGATCAATTTAAAGCCACAAGATAACATCATGACGTTAGCAGGGTTTTGACCAGCTCAGGTTGTGTCTCTACCTGCATAGTTGCGGGGGAAAGAGGGCTGTTGGGTGTAAAACGATTGTACCAAAGCCAAACAAAGCCAGGAAGAGGACTGCACAAGCATGGTTTGGGTTGAGCAGGCCGCTGGGCACACCTTGGAAGGGTCCGGGCTACACTGTCCTTGACTGTGAAGGTGCTTGTTGTCATGGACTTGATTTTTTTTTAAAGATTTATTTATTTTTATTACAAAGTCAGATGTACAGAGAGGAGGAGAGACAGAGAGGAAGATCTTCCGTCCGATGATTCACTCCCCAAGTGACCGCAACAGCCAGTGCTACGCCAATCCGAAGCCGGGAACCAGGAACCTCTTCCAGGTCTCCCACCAGGGTGCAGGGTCCCAAAGCTTTGGGCCGTCCTTGACTGCTTTCCCAGGCCACAAGCAGGGAGGTGGATGGGAAGTCGAGCAGCCTGGATTAGAACCGGTGCCCATATGGGATCCCGACGCGTTCTAGGCGAGGACTTTAGCCGCTAGGCCACGCTGCCGCTGGGCCCATGGACTTGATTTGTGGCCCTCTGAAGTTCCCCTGTTGGCAAGGCAGGGGTTTCAGGAATTCCCCCACTGCAGCATGTTTTGTGGACCAGAGGTAGGGCCATGCCAGTTTGGCTTTTGTTTCTGATTAAATGCTGGGGTCCCTATGCTGGGGATTATGAGAGGTGTATATGCATCAAATGTCTCTTGGGCAAACACGAGAAGCAACTGCTCATTATCCTGGATGGTTGAAAAAAAAGGCAAATTCAAACAAGAGGCTCCGCTTTCTGCTAACCACCTGCCAGGGATTGTCTAAGAGGTCAGGACTTAGTGGAAGTCGGAGGTGGGAGGGAGTAGTCTCACTCCCACAGTGGGAGCTCTGCTTGGAGCTTGTGGGTGCTGATGCCAGGAGCCTTCAAGTTGGCTGTTCATCTCTGCAAGACTGCTCTGCTGTGAGCTTTGCCTGCTGCCTTGGCTGCTCTGAACCTGAGTTCAGCAAGGCCAGCACAAGAAGGATCACAGAGCTCACCAGTTCACCTTTCCTCAAGGCAAAAAGATGCCCCCTTTCCCATGTGTGACCACTTGGCCCTGCTTGATCCTTCCCTCTGTGGGGAGTCCACTTCAAGGCCACCAATCAGGCTGGCCTTCATTATAAAAATAGATTTTCCTTGGGCCAATTCTTTGTCATAGCATGCTAAGCCTCCACCCATGGTGCCAGCATCCCATATGGGTGCTGGTTCAAATCCTGGTGGCTCCACTTCCAGTCTAGATCCTTGCTTATGGACTGGGAAAGCAGCAGAGGATGGCCCAAGGCATTGGGTTCCTGTATCCACATGGGAGATATGGAAGAAGCTCTTGGATCCTAGCTTTGCACTGGCCCAGCTGAAGTGATTCAGTGGACAGAAGATCTCATTTTCTCTGTCTCTCGTTCTCTCTCTGTCTGCCTTTCAAATAAAAATAAACATTTTTAGAAATGGATTTCACCTTTATGTATTTATTTATCTGTTTTTAAATTTGAAAGCAGAGAGACAAAGGTACAGGGGTTAGGGTTGAGGGTAAGACTTCTTATCCATTGATTCACTCACTGGGGCTGGGCCGTGGCTGAAGTTGAGTTCTAGAAACTAGTCCATGTTGTGTGTGTGTGTGTGTGTGTGTGTGTGTGTGTATGTGGTGTGTGTATGTGGTGTGTGTGAGTATGTGGTGTGTGTATGTGTGTGTGTGTATGTGAGAGAGAAAGAGAGATACGCAATTAATTAAGCCATGAATACTGCCTCCCAAGGTCTGCATTAGTGGGAAGCTGGAAAATGAACTAGGACCTGGAACTGAGCCTAGGTATTCTGATGGAGGATGCAAGTCTCTTAATCACTAAGCTGCACATCTCTTGGATTTTCTTTTTAAACACTAACAGGCAATTCACAAGAGAAGTAAGACAAATGAAAAACTGTTCGACATCCCTGGCAATTAAAGAAAAGCAAATTAAAACAGTGAGATGTTGTTTATTCTCCTAACAAGCTGGCAAGGGTTGCCTAAAAGGCTAGTTAGTACCCAGCATATATCAAGGTTTGAGGAAATAGATTTACACCTATTTTTGAAGGACTGTTTAGAAATATGTGTTAAAAATTCATATACCCTTTGGTTTTGCTGTACCAGGTCTAGTACTTTCTCTTGGGAAATAATCATGTTTGTGAGTGAGGAGTTTAGCCATAAGGCTGTTGTAGCACTGATTATAATAAAAACACAAGAACTAGCCAAGTCCTTAACAATAGGGGCTTGGTTAAGTCAGAGATACCATATCCTAAGCATTTCTTGAGCATTTTATATAAACTGACTTAGTCCTCACAATACTGCTAAAAGGAAGGTCCGCTATTTTGACAGTTTTACAGATGGTATGACCTGGCCATGGGAGGTGAGTAACTCCAGTGAGATGACATAGCAGGTGACCGATGGCAGAAGCTCAGGGAGAACACAGGTGGCCTCCCACCAAAGCCCCTGCTCTTTTCCCTGCAGCCCTGCTGCTTTTTCATGATGGACACATGAAGTGGAAAAATGTGTGCTAAGTGGTTTGTACAAAATGATCCCATTTTTTTGTTTAAAATACCCAAATTCTAAGAATGAATGTATATATATGTGCGTGTGCGTGTGTGTGTGTGTGTGTATATATATATATATATATATATATATATATATATATATATATATTACTTTTACAATTAGGAAAAAAATAGTTTAAAAAAAGTCAAATATTTATCCAGACTTGGATTTTTTGTAGTTATTACCTATTTACAAACTCAGTTATTTACCAGGTTTTTATTGACCTTTCTCTGTAGGCCAGGCATGATGCTGACCACTCTGAGCAACAGGGAGGACTGACCAGACCCAGCCTGTGTGAGCACCCATGCCCTGGAGACCAAGGGTAGACGCATAGCCAGACATCAAGGTGCTGGCTGTGTGCTGGGCACTCTTTTCACTGATGTTGACATTTCATATGTGCCTTTAAGCCCTTGAATAGCTCTGGCAACAGGGGCACTGGTCTCCAAGGTCATCCAGCCAGTAAGCAGTGGAGACAGGGCTCCTCTCCTTACACAGGCTTCATCCTGAGCCCCAAGCCTCCCCAGCTGCTCCTCCTACCATCTTAGTGTAGTGCAACGACACTGGTCTTCCTCCCTGCCCCAGGACCTTTGCCTTGGGAGTCGTCCCTGTCCAGACACCCTTCCTCTTACCCTTCAGGGGCCTGCTGGTCCAATGTGACCACTGTCTTATCCCTGACCAGCACTTTCTGTCCTATCACCTTATCTTACTGTCTTTTTCATTATTGTCATCACTATTTGACATCATATCACCCTCTGGGTTGTAAACTTCCTAGAAAAGAGCTTCTCGTCCATTTTTTCAACTGAGTGTCCCCAGCGCAGTGTCCAGCCCAGGGCAGATGCTACCAGAGACAAGGGAAATGACTAAGTGGAGGATGCAGAACACATAGCCTGGTAGAGGGTGGTGTCCCAAGTCAGCTGTGTGTTAGAGGTCACAGAAGGTGAGATGATGCATTGTGGGACAGGGGAAAAATGTGATTGAGAGGGGGACCTATTTATAAGTAGATGGACATATGTCCATGTTATCCTACTCTTTTGCTGTTAAGGACATAATACATAAATCAGGGGTTGCTGTTAGGCTATAATATATGAATAATAGGCTGGGTAATGGCATAGTAGGTTAAGCCTCTGCCTGCAGCACCAGCATCCCTTAAGAGTGCCAATTCTAGTTCAGGCTGCTGCACTTCTAATCCAGCTCCATGCCAATATTCCTGGGAAAACAGCTGAGGACCTTGAGCCCCTGCACCAACATGAGAAATTCAGAAGAAGCTCCTGGCTCCCTGCTACAGAATGATCCAGCTCTGGCCATTGCAGCCATTTGGAAAATAATCCAGCAGACAGATGATCTCTCCTTCTCTCTCTGTCTCTCTCTGTCTCTCTCTCTCTCTCTCTCTCTCTCTCACTGTTTCAAGTAAAATAACAAAATATTTTATGAAAAGTAGATAAATTTTCACACACACACACACTCATGTACAAGTATACTTAATAGTATACAGCTAGGATGTGTGACCAGAAACCTCCGGGGCTCACAGGCCTAGAAGAGGCAGTGCAAGGCAGTGCAAGGTAGAGACATTTGCCTTATGGTGCCCCAAGTGTGACCCTCAGCGCAGCAGAGACCCAGGGCCATAGAGGGAGTTCACAGCCAGCTATAGCTGAATCACTGTGAAATCCTACATCTTCCGTTATTTTGTTAGAATCAGTTTTAACACAACATTAGTTTTGGATAGTTTTTAAAACAATCCCAAGCTAACCTTTTTAGATCATTACAGCGACCCATGTGGCCATAGCCTTTATGCAAGAGGCAGTGATGAAATGTGCCTGGTTAACACTCCGCCGAACTCAGATGTGGCTGTTCATGCACTGTGCTTACATATCCAAGTCGTCCTTGCCTTATGGACAGCAAAACTCTGCTGAGAAATAGAAAGAGAAGCAACTCAGGTCCTGTGAGGAATTGCAGTGGAAAGAACTGGGGTTTCTTCCTACCTGATTTTAAGCAAGCACATCCCTTTCTTCCATTCTCATCCACGAAGTGGGCACAAGGATGCTTGCCTCATTAGCATGTGGTGTGACCATGAGGCAGCAATACCGATGCGTGCTGGGCCATTTTGAAAATCAGTTCTCTCCTGGTTCTTCTATTAAAGGAAAGAACTCCAGGTCATTGAGTAAAAACCTGAAATAATAACAAGAAAATGCTTTTCTAGGGAGGAGTCAGGGACGATTAAACCAAATCACCCCCAAATGCAGCGTGATTTAAACTGGTCAGATTGACTTCACAGAAGGTGCAGCTTTCCTCCCAGGGGCTGTGTCCTCTCTGGAGGTTTTACCCTTGACGTCGTCAAGGGAACCCTCTCGTCTTCCTGGCTTTGGCTTCAAATGATGCTGCATCTGGATTTCTGTGGTACAAATCACTCATGTGTTGAGCGAGGAAGGTTGCATGGAGGGGGAAGCAGGGTAAAGACAGAGGGGCCGGGACCTTGGCTCAGAACCTGCCTGTGTGTGCAGGCGGGGTGTGCGGCCTGTCGGGGGGTGTGGGAGGAGTGGGAGAGAAGGCTGCCAGAGGAGGGGCACCGGGTCAGGAAGGGGAGAACTGAACCAAGTAGAACTCAGCAGATTCCTTGGCAGCCACTACAGAAGGATTCCCTGAAGAGCTGCAAGAGAAGAAATGTGCCATGTGCTTGGCAGGCCAGCAACCACAGAGAACCTGGCAGGGCTTTGGGAGGCTTCGGGGGGCAGAAAAGCAGCCTCCCTAGGTGGTTATTTATAGAGCCGGCAACAGTAATGATCAGCTAGGAAAAATAAATTATAACTCAGCTGAACCTGAAATAACTTTTCATTTGCAACCCAGGCATTCCCCAGGGACTGCTCAGATGCCACACCCTCCTCATAGTGTTCCTGGAGGCTGTGGGGTGGCCCCACACCAGGCTTGGCTGGCTCGTACCCTCCCTAGAGCTTCAGAGTTGTCAGCAAGGCAGCTGAGAGGGAGCCTCTGGCTGCAGGCGGGGAGCCCTGTGCCTGGTTGGCTCCTTTTTTGTCCTTCTAGGCTGCCTCATCCTTGCTAAATTCTGCTTTCCCTCACATAAGCTCTCAAGTTGACCTTGTCAGGGTTGAGGGTGGGAGGCATGTCGAGTCTGTGACATGCGAGGTTTCCCTTGCATATGGGCGTGCACACACACACACACACACACACACACACAACAGCTTATTGTCTATGTATTGCCTGCAAACAGAACTTCCAGGAGTAGTGCTTTCAGAAAGCTGGTTGCTGACTGCATCCACAGGACACAGTCGTTCACCCTCACCTTAGCCAACAAGCAAGACCACACTGCTGTTCACACTGACAGCTTGGCAACGGGGTCACCTTGAGCGTGCCCAGCCCACCCCTTGGCATCTTGACACATGGCATCCATCCTGTTTCCTCACTCACACCCATCTGCTCCTTCTTGTCTATTCATTCATCCATTTGCTCTTCCATCAGCAAGCTTTTATTGAGTGTCTACACTGTGCCAGGCACTGACAGTGCGGAAAGAAACAGTATAATGTAGAGCCTGTGAGCGGGTGGCACATGAGCTTGTTCTGGCTACAGATGCATTTGATTTGGCTCACAACATGACGTCTTAAATCTGAATTTGCCTCTGATATGTGAGATGGGTGATGCCACATGAGAATGCAAATATCTATACCCAAACCCCGAGCCTGTGACAATGTTGGCCATGTCCTTGTGTGGAACATTCTCTACAGGGGCCACCACCACTCATCTGAGCTAGGACCAGACACCACTGACTCAGCACACCCACTATGATGCCCTCCTTACCCATCTCTTGATTTCTTGTCTGGCCAACACCAAGACAGTTGCCATTATCCCTGTCCCATGAACAAGTTGCTACACCCAGTGATGTCAGCTACCTGGCCCTGTAAGCCTTGGAATTTGTGGTCTTGGATGCAGCTTTTGATCCAGTGTGGAACCTGGAACCAGAGGTCATGCGCAATGTGAAGAGTGCTTTGAGCACAGGGTGCTGTGAAAGCAGGGAGTGAGGGTTGTGGATTGATTGGGCAGGGAGGGTTGGGGACTTCCTGCAGAAGCTGAGTTGAGAACGAGATCTTGGAAGTGCCATGGAAAGATGTCACGATGAGGCTGTGAGGGACACACCACGGAAACAGATCAGTCTGAGTGAGTGAGCAGAGTGGTCCTGGGAAGGGGAAATGGACATGAGCAGTAGTGGAAGCAGTGGTGGGAGTTGGACATTCTCTAATGGAATGCTCCATGGCTAACTCTGTACCACTGGAAGTCAGGTGCCCTGGAGGCTTCAGCCCAGGGCCTGGCTCTGCAGTCAGCCCCTTCGCAGATACTCCTTTCCAGTGCCTGCTAGGAGACCCGATAAACAAGTCCCAGGCACAGCTGCTAAGGTTTGCCTACAGGAACAGAACCCTGCTGTTCTTCCCTGCTGTAGCCCAGAAACAAAAGTGGATATGTATGTGCTGTGGTAGGTGGAAGGGATAGACAGGGAGATAGACACAGAGAGACACCAAGGAAGATGACCAGGCAGGCCTGCCTCCAGGGAAATAGGTAACTTCAGATCCTGCACTGGGCTGCATGGTTTCCTGGCCCTATGCTGCCTCTCTGGCATGTCTCTGTTTATCCTTTGAGAGCCAGGGGTGTTCCATATGTGAGTTCTCTGGGCTTCCCCCTTGCCATACACATGTACTACCATCCAGAGATGGGTGTTTCCCAGCAGTTAAGGAGTGGCAGGTGCAAACTCCAGGTGCATTCAAGTACATCTGATGCCTTGGAGAGTTTACAGGTGCCTCAAAACCCACTGAGCGAGGCTACAGCTCTCCATATACTTCCCATTCCAGGGTGCAGCCGTCTCTCTTCCTTATCCTTACCAAACACTCACAGAACCAAATTCCCTATTTTTCCCTTTCTACATGTTGCACCTCTCCCATTCATTAAGTCTCTTGATAACTAATTCAAGAAGAAGCTAACACATATGACACTACAGCAACATTACAAGAAACTGGAAAACTCACCCAGGATCCAAACAACACATGAAACACAGCATTTCAATGCCAAAAGAGAACTCAGCCACAGAAGGAAGCTGACCCAATATAGACCCTCAGTTTACTCCTCACTGGCCCCTCTCTTATGTTTCTTCCCTGAAGTGACCTCTAAAACCATCAGTACTGAGTTCTGTGCCTGCAAATGGGCCATAGGCTATGTTGTGGCATGAACTGGCTGCTGTGTTGTGACTTCCCAAGAATGTGGCATGACTCTGTGTAACAGCTGTGTTTGGCTATATGTGGATAAGAAGCAGTTACTGAAGAGGCTTGAACTCTGTCTTGGTGTAAGGGATGATGTGTAGTCAACATTATCACTTAAGGAAAATGGAAGAGGACCTGGCTTCATGATGCAGTGGGTTAAGCTGCTGCTGTTTGCAGCATCCTGTATCAGAGGGCCAGTTTGAATCCAGCTGCTCCAGTTCTGATCCAGCTCCCTGTTAATGTGCCTGGGAAACCAACAGAAGGTGGACCAAATATTTGGGCCCCTTCCATCCACATGGGAGACCTGGATGGATTCCTGGTTGCTGGCTTTGGCCTGGTCTAAGCCTGGCGAAGCCAAATCATTGCAGCCATTTTGGGGATTGAACCAATACATGAAAGATCTCTTTCTTTCTATACCGTGTCACTCTGTCATTCAAATAAATTATATATATATATATAATATATAACATATATATAAAAATATATAATATATATAATTATATATATATATATAAATTGTGTGTGTGTGTGTGTTAAGGAAGGCATTATAGAATCAGCCTGGGAATGCCTGAGTTAGAGGAGGTGATATTTGCAATTTACAGGTACCATGGATAAAAGCTGTGTGACCTGGCTTCCCTGAGTGACCTGCTTCTAAGGCTCTGGGCTATGCAGAGAATGGGCCAGAAGGGGTGGAGTCTCCTGTCTCTCACACGGTTCACTTCCATGGGTCTTCCTATGCTCATCCACAAGCTTCCCATAGATGTTCTGGCAGCCTCACAGAGCTATGCATGGCCAGTGCTGGCACCCCATGATTGCTGCTACTATTGCTGCTGATCTGGGACCCAGATAGAAGAAGGAAAGGTGGCAGAAACGGACTGCAGTGGGTGCACACATGAGGAATTCCACCTATATGGATCCTTCCAAAGACCACAAGGTTTTATCATCAGTAAAGAAGCAACAAATTATGGTCCTTTCCTGTTGACAGAGTTTCTACATCTGTTAACTTCCTTAGTCTTCAGAGTTACCTTATGCCTTAAATGTGATCAGTGTCCCATTTTACAGATGAGAAAGTTGAAGCTCAGCCATCTAAGCGACTCTTAGGATCTGAATCTAAATCTTTTGACCCCAAAATATCTCATCATTCCACACCACGGTGTTGCCTCCCAATCCCTTTGTCCAGAGAAACCTCTCTCACTAGGATCCTTTCTAGGTGAAAGGGCACTGGAGCTGTGAGATGATTCAGCAAACTCCTTCCCCCACCCCTAGAACTTCTTGTCTTCTCTCTTTGGCATTGGCTTCAGAAAGTCTATGAGAAAATGGAATTTTAAAAGGTTTATTTTTATGCTAGACCTTTTGAAATCCATGCCTATGACAGGTCTTCAAAAAGTTCATGGAATATGTGTAAATGATGCAATTACATATCAATTTAATTTTTTTGGCATCACAATAAGCTTACCCTTTAAGTCCAGACTGTGCAGTTTTCAAAGCACCCTTATACCACCAGAAATGGCACAAGAAGAATGTCCTGAGTTTTGGGGGCAGTAATGGAGGGAGAGATTGCTGGTGTGCTCTGAGCACTCAATCACAGCTCTGTGGGGATGGCCTGCCTTGCACCCAGCTTGCTCTGAGTACTGGGTTATGGGGGTTGAGGAGCGCAATCAAGTGTCTTCCCTTCTGGGGCTTGCATTCCTGGTGTCAAGCATTAATAAGCCAATAAATGATACACAGAATGTTCCAGACAATGAATGGGAGCTGGAAAGAAAATGGAAGAGGCTGGGCTAGGCATGATAGTGTAGTGGTTAAGGTCCTTGCCTTGCACGCGCCAAGATCCCATATGGTTGCCAGTTCTAATCCCAGCGGCCCTGCTTCCCATCAGCTCCCTGCTTGTGGCCTGGGAAAGCAGTGAGGACGGCCCGAGGCCTTGGGACCCTGCACCTGCGTGGGAGACCCGGAGGAGCTCCTGGCTCCTGGCTTCGGATTGGCTCAGCTCCAGCAATTGCGGCCACTTGAGGGGTGAACCATTGGACAGAGGATCTTCCTGTCTGTCTCTCCTCCTCTGTATATCCGCCTTTCCAATAAAAATAAAATAAATCTTAAAAAAAGAAGAAAACAAACCCATCTAAAAAAATGAAAAAGAAAATGGAAGAGGCTGATGGGATGGAATGTGATGGGAGTAGATGGGGTGGGAACTGCTTGGACCCACAGTTAGGAGAGGCTCCAGGGGGCCGAACACACGAGTGACATCCTTGCAGAAAGAAAGAGACCTCTGGAAGACCAGTGGGGCCAAATAAGAAGGACAAGCGAAAGTGAAAAAGTCCAAGCTGAAATTCAGGCTGAAGCTTTAAGGCACAGTGTCCTTCCTAGTCTGTGTGCTGTCATCACCGAGGTTCAGTAACATCAGCTCAGGTTGGGGGAGTGAGCCAAGGCCCCCACAGGGGTTGTGCAGGTTCTGAGAAAATCAGTTATCAGTTCAAGGCAACAAGCTCAGGGCTGAACTTGCGGAAAGCCAGGAACTGCTTCTTCAGAGCATCACCTAGTGACTACCCTCACCTGGAGCAAGTGCTTCAGGTGGGGGCGCCAAGGAGAGGCCTGGATTGGGCAGCTGTAGACACTCTTTACCCATGTGACTTCAGTGATGGGTAAGCCTTGTTTGTTGTTGTCAAGATTTTTTTTTTGAAACTTACCTGAGAGGGAGAGAGAAAATTCGCATCCACTGGTTTGCTTACCAAGTACCTGCAAGTAGCCGTGGCAGGGTGGTGTGGAGGCATGCAACTAGAACCCAACCCAGCTCTCATGTTTGGGTGACAGGAACCCAACACCCTGAGTGATCATTGCTGCCTTCCAGGAATGCATTAACTGAGTTGGAGTCAGAAGCCAGAGCTTGGGATTAAACCCAGTCACTTACTCCGACACTGGATGTAGGTCTCTCTCTCTCGCTCTCTTTTCTGGTTTCTCTCTCTCTTTATTTATTTTGAAAGGTTTTCTGCTAGCAGCGGGGAGAAACAGAGAGATACAGAAACACTATTCTGCCCATTAGTTCATTCCCCAGGTGGCCCACAATGGCCAGTGTGGAGTCAAGCCAAAGCCAGGAGGTTCATCCAGGTCTCCCACGTGAGTACGGCATAACCAGAGTCACAAGCACAAGGCCAGACCTTCTCAGCAGAAGCTTTTCTAAGATTCCCTATTTATTATTTTGAGAACAGTGCTTCTGAGATTTCCAGCAGGGTTTTGCTGCTGGGAATCTGTTTTGCCTTTTCTTGGAACAAGTTACTTACCTTATCCAAGCTTGATTAATGTCATGAGGTGAATTTGTTAGCTTTCGCATGCACTCTACAGCTTTCATTCCCCTTGTTCTTTACCTTAAAATGAATGTTTTTACCACCATTTTTTGTGCTATCTTGGTATAGACCAATTGCAATGTAGTAATAACACCAGGCAGCATGTTAGAAATGCACATTGCTGGACTTCCCTCCCTTGACATTCTAACTGCACTGATACCCTAGAATTGGGACCAGAGATATCCCAGGGATTCTGTTGCACACTGCAGTTGAAGAACCAGCAGCACAGAGCATATGCTTTGAGCTGTGAGCTCCCAGAGCTGGATTCCAATGGCAGCACCACATGGCTGTGTTGGTACGATGTTTACCCAGCCAGGCTTGACCAACAATCCTGAGGCTGTGGCACAAGAGGAAGGCACCTGCGTTATGTTGAGATCCTGCTTGATAACATGTCTGTCCTGTGCAGTACCCAGGCGAGCACCTGCTAGGGAGACTAACTCAGGGGCAGATTCACCCCAGAAGACTGACAGGAAGTGCCACATGAGACCATTGTAAGGAGCAAAGTTGCTGCTGCTGCTGCTTAGTTTCTGTATGTTGTAAAGTGGAGGCAGTCCGGGATTTGTAGGTCTGGGGTGCCTGGATCAGCTCACGTGCGTAATAGGAAATTGAGGGAGATGAAAGGTCTCAGTGCCTATATGGACTCTGCTGCACACGAGGGGAGAGTTGTGATCCAGCTTGGTCTTCCTTGTCTACTTGTTCGCTCATACACCCGGATGAGGTGGCCAGATGGTCCAGATCACCCAGGGCGGCCCCATGTCTCCCCTTCCTGTCCCTCCCAGTCTGGTGGCTCGGAAATGGCTCTGCGTTGCTCATTGCTGCTGGATCTTGTCTAGTCGAAGGACGAAACATTCCTGACACCTTCCTGAAGACTGGGAAGAAAGGAGGTTCTGAAAGCCCACATTGCAAAGCTGAGCCTGAGGCCCAGGAGGCGACACCTGGAGAGACGGCCTGCCCAGCTCAAGGAACCCAGCAGCTGCTGCAACAGGAGGCGTACAGGCCCAAGAATGGGTGAAGTAAGTTGATTTCTCTGGCGGGGCTCAGAGGAGGGCCCATCATAGGTATGAGTTGGGAGGAGGGGCTGGGACGGACCCTACTGGGCCAGAAGGCAAGGAACGGGAGGCAGATGGGCAGAGCAGGAGGTAAGGAGGGCATGGCAAGCCGGCCCTGCCTTCCTGCTCACACCTTCTGCCCCTCTTTCTGTGTTCTGCCATCTCTGACCATGCTGTGCCATCTCTGAGTCCTGCCTCCCACCCGCTGTGTTCCACCCTTTCGACCCCCAGTGACCCCTCGCGTGCCCCACTCCCCGCACCATCCTCCTCATCTCCTTTCTGTCCATTTGGCAGGATGGACACAAGAGAACAGGAGAGTCCAGTGTGATAAGCACTCTTCCTGTTTGCCGACGCCAGCACTGAGCAAGAGCCAGCTCCATCTGCCTCTGAGCAGTTCATCCGGGACTCCCTGAACAGAGGACACCACAGCCGGGTCTTTCTCACAGTGTGCCTGCAAAAGCTGGAACAAAGGCCAGAGAAGCCGAAGCAGCAGCAGGAGTCCTGAAGCTCTCAGAGGAACCCCAGGGAACTGGCTGCGGAATGTCAACCACTGTTGCCAAGGGATCCAGGCAGGAAAGCTTCCGCCCCCGGTGGAGTCCGTCATAATCCCTGGACTGCGGCCATCCCACAGCCACTCTTCGGCACATGATTCTAGTCCCAGGCATGGGCTTCTGGTCAGCCTTCCCTAGGAGAAAATGTTCACTCTATCCTGGACTTCTGGATGACACTGTCTCATTACGCAAAATGGATCACAGTGGGTTAGAAGCTCTGCTCCACATTCCTGCTTCTCAGAAGTGACCAAGTTCATGTGGATCCTGTCTCTTTGGTGTGCTTATTTACTCCACTTCCCAAAGAGGTCCCTGGCTGGTCAGTGTGTCTTTAGTCAGTGCCTTTTTGGCTTCCTCCCTCCACTGTCCCATCTGAGGTGAGACCTGCACAGTGGTGACTCCATGCACTTGCGGTGCCTTGGTTGCACTTTGAGGAGGAAGTGTGGAGAGTGAAACTGACATGTTGGTAAACTTGGAAGCAGCTGCAGCAGGGTTTTGGACCTGGCTCTACTTTTACAACTCTGACTCTTGTCTTCTCAGTGTCTGTGCTAACCCAGGAGAATCGTGCCTTTCTGTTCTGGGTTAAATGTTACTTGGGTTGTTATTTTTCACTGATGCAAAACAGCACATACTTCTTATGAAAACATCAGAAATACAAATAAAAAGAAGAGAAAAACTATCCCAAATCCTGTTCACCCCAAAGACTGACACCATGAAGCCATATAGTCACATAATATCATCATCAGTGTGTATATTTAAGTGTAGCTGGAGTGTTACAATAACAATTTCAGTTCTTTGGTAACACATGTTGTCATGTAATGTCCTACAAATGGCTTTCTCTAGCAACAAACTCGTTTCTGTAGCAATTTCATGTGAAAGTACTCAATTAGATAAATAGACCATCATTTACTTACCTAGCTTCTCACAGTTTGACTTTCAGGCTGTTTTGCAACTTTATTTTTCTTTAAAAATTTTTATTATGTATTTGAGGGGGGGAAGGAAAGAGAGAGAGAAAGAGAGAGAGATCCCCCATTCACTAGTCCAATCCCCAAATGCCCACAATTACATGAGGGTGGGCAAGAAGACTGAACTCAGGAGCCGGAAGTTCAGTCTGGGTCTCCCACACGGGGCCGAGGACCTAAGTATTTGCACTGTCAATGCTGCCTCTTGAGACATGCGTTAGCAGGAAGCTGGAGTAGGGGGTGAAGCCAGAGCTTGTAGGCAGGTCCTCTGATAGGGAATGTGTATGTCCGAAGTGGTGTCTATACTGCTAGCCCAAATGTCTGCCCTTTTACTCTATTTTAAGTCACATGCACGTAGTTTTAGTTGAATCTTGCTAACAATTATCTCCTTAAGGTAAATGTCTAGAAGGGAATACAGGACAATTAACAAAGTTTACAATGACCCACAAGTGTGGAACCAACATTATCTGCTCAGAACCCAAATGTGTTAGAGGCTAGGCCACTGGAAAGGCTTTCCATGTCCATCTAAGACAGTCTTCTGATAGCCACAGTGGCGTACCTTGGCCTTCCTTTTCCTTGCCCTGGACTGAGTGCCCATGCATGGAGGCTGAGGCCATGAGTGTTGCTCTCTGGCTTCAGTGTTCAGGTACATCGGCCATTCCTTGAGAGAGGGTGAGAAGTTGTCATTCATTCATCAAGAGGCACAGCACAAGGTCTCGGGCTGGAGACTGAGAAGACACTGATGAATTAGATAGGGACTCTGTCCTTGTGAAGGCTATGGCCAAGGGAAGCCAATGACCCTTCACACACGCATCCTTCCCCACTCTCCCCTCACCCCTGGCCAAGATAAATGTAGGGAGGAAAATATAACTATGGATCAGCATCTCCTGGGCAGGAAATATAGAACAATGTGGAAGTCCTAAGGGCGAGAAAGGAAAGTCCTAGAACCCACAGGTCTCTGCCTTGTGACCATTGCTCTTGTATGTGTCTTTGTGTCCCTGAGACCACTTTACCCATGGGTAGCCCACCCATGCAGCCTCTCGAAGAGGTTGCCTGTGTCCTTCGCCTGCGATGCCAGCAAACTGGCGCCAGCTTGGTCAGCTTATGCTGAAATCCATTCAATGTAAACTCAAAATGGGAAGAAGCAAAAGGAAAGGTAAGGGAACATGTGAGTTGAAACAAGGCCTTCATGTTTTATGCATGCAGGGGAGTTTGCATGCATTCCTAGTCTTCTGTCTGCCAGAAACTTTTTCAAGTATCTCATGGTAAATGTAATGCATTTCAGGAGATATGGATACCAGAGAAGTAGAGTTACCATCCTCTCTCACCAGCCTGTGCCAAGGCTAGTAACCTCCCCATGACCTCTGCCCTGAAACAAAAATTGTGTTCAGACAGTGTTGGAGTGAGAGCTGAGGGTTATGTGCATGTTGTGAGTCTTTCCCTCAGATTCGACAGGTAATTAGATTTCCATGTTCAAAATCCCAACAGTATAAGCGTGCGGGGTAAGAAGTCTTGGTGCCCAGCCATTGAATGCCCTGGAGACAGCTGGTAGCATCAGCTTCTTGTGTGTCCTTCCAGATATTTCTGTCTATATAAAACCATTTACAGATACAGAATCTGAGTTTTAATGGAAGGCTGGGCAATGATATGAGTGACTGTTCTGAATGATAGGAAGAACTATCCTTGTTGATCCTTGAAGAAGGGTTAGGGTACAGGTGGGAGAGAGAGAGAGAAGAGGACAGAGGTGTGTGTGTGTATGTGTTTGTGTAGGAGGTGTTAGGTGCTACTCTCATTCAACTAGTATTTATTTACCAAGCACCCATAATGTGTCCGACAGTATTCTAGACACAATGGATATGGGAGCAAGCTCCAACACCTTGTAAATATTATTTGAAAGCAAAAGGTGATAAGCAATAAACAGTAAATAAAGTGTGCAGTTTAATAGAATGCAGTGATTGCCATGACAAAACTCAGTAGGATACAGGGGGTAGGAAATGTCAAGGGACCATTTGAAAGAGGTCAGGGAGATTCACTGAGGACAGGTTACCTGAGCCTTGGCTGGAAGCAACTGAGGGAGCAATGTGGACAGCCAAGGAGCGAGTATTACCAAGGGGAGAGGCTGTGCAAGGGCCATGTGGGAGCAATCCTGAGAGAAGAGACTGTGTGAGAGCTCTGTGGGAGCACTGCAAGGGGAGATGCTGTGTGAGTGCTCCATGGGAGCACTGCAAGGGGAGGTGCTGTGAGAGGGCCCTGTGGGAGCATTACAAGGGGAGGGGCTGTGTGAGTGCCCCATGATGCACTGCAAGGGGAAGAGCTGTGGGAGGGCCCTGTGGGAGCACTGCAAGGGGAGGGGCTGTGCAAGTGACCCAAGAGTGTGTCTGTGAAACTCCCAACAGCCACCTCCTCTCACCTCTGGCTGCTCCTGGGAGCCTCCCTTTGGTTCCAAAGAATCCTGTGCTGCACTGGAAGGTTCAATGCATAGTTTTGAGATTATTCTATACAGCTGGTAGTTTTTTTCCTTTCTGTAATATGTATTCCTGGTGTTCCATTTTAATCCTTGCAAGGTAATCCTGTGGTTTGGATGTTAATTTCGTCCCAGTGAGGACAGGAGGGGCAGCAATGTCTGTGGCTATGGTAGACCAACATTGAGACTTCTTGAAGCCAACGCTATAGCCTGTCTGCAGGCCTGTGAACTTGTCTGACCTCAGTGCCCCCACTGAGTATGTGAAGGGTGTACATCTCAGGGGCCTCCTGTCCCCTCCCACCACTGTGATGGCACAAGCACTCCAAGCAGGAAGTGGCATCAGCTAACTCCTATAAAGGGACCGGTCTGCCTGCAGGGGACTCTCAGTACATGATAGGATACATATGCTGGTGACTCTCTTGGCCTGGGAGAGCTCAGTCTCATCATTGAAATAGAATATCGCGGAAGAGTGAGTGCAGCATCCTGGTGTTAGCAGGGGAGATGCTGCCAATGGCAATCCTTTCCATGTGCTGTTGTTCTCTTTAAGCCCCAGAAGGACTGGATTTCCCTGGGCTGAATGTCCATCTGTAGTGGAGGTGGATGGGATAGAGCCAGGTTCCATCTTTTGTTTCTTTGGCCCTCAGAGCCCCTCAACCCAATTTGCTATGTTTGGATGCCTGGCAGAGTAGGAGGGAGAGGCCAAGGGATAGTCACTGGCAGTGCCCTGGTTCCATGTGCAGCCAAATCACAGTGAATTTAGAGCTCAGCATGAGTGTCCAAGGAGGTGGGGGCAGAACTGAGGCCTCCGAAGGGTCTCCTTTGCTGGCGCTGGGGGAGGTCAACATGAATCAGTGCCTTTTCTCTCCCCCAGAAATGGTGAGTCACCTTGCTCACCACTACTTTCTGGCTTATTCCTCTAAAGTTTTCCCCTGTGTTTCTCCTAAGCCATGCATTATTAGCATTTCTGGCTGCTGTTAGGGCAGCAGAAGAGTGACATCCTGGAGTCTTCTTTCCCTGGAGTCTATGTTTCTGGGAGACTGGGGAAGAAATCCACCAGTCGAGGCTCCCGTCACAGGGAGTAGATCCTCAGAGGACTGATTTGCTGATATCAATTCAAGATGGAAGCTGTGCCTTATCCAAGTTCACATTTCATGCAGTGCCCTTTGTCTCCATTGACTGTTGTAGGAAGAGATGTTATTCAGAATATTCATCACAAGTCTGTCACTAATTATCACTTTGCCAGTGTGTTAGGGGGTGGATCCATGCAGTTACCAGGAAGGGCACATATGCTGTGAAGCTGGGGGATTTGCTGGGGACCGTGTTTGCCCACTCTTGGTGTTCCATCAAATCCCTGCCCCGGGAGGAAATCCAGGAGCTTTGGAGGTCAGAACTGCAGTCTGCATCATGCCTCCCTGACTGCAAACCCATGTTTTTCAGGGCCAGTTGCTTCTGAGTGTAAGGAAAACCTTAACTTGAAACAAAGCCTTCCCCTGCTCCAAAGCTCCACACTGGGAAGATAGAGGTAGGTGGCTTCTGAAGTCACCCTAGATCAGCATCAGGTGGGGAGTTCCTCACTCAGAGTGTCAGAGATGAAGAGGTTTCTTGACTTAGTGCCGTCCTGGGGCTCTGGTGAAAAGGCGTGAGGCTAAACTTGGCACCTGACTGGTTAGAACTCAGGGACTGGTAAGAAAGCACTTCACCATCTCAGGGGACATGAAGAATGAATACTTCTTGCTAGATTTCTCTATGCTTTCTTCCCTCTTGGACAGGAGAATGGGCTCATACCGGGTTCCTTCTGCAGGGCTCTCAGTGGGTCTGAGCCTGGGGAGGGATTGTATTACTGCAGGAACACATGGGGCTTCCTCGCCAAGACTTCCTGATGGAAATAGATGGAGCTACAGAGGCCTCCTGCAAAGGAAGCTGGAGAGATGGAACATAGCAGGGCAAGCTGTGGTGGAAAAACACAGTGCTGCTGCGCTAATAAGTTGGGCAGCCTTCAGGAAGGGTCAGTGATGGGTTAGAGGGAATGAATGCCCAACCTGGCTCCACAGGTTTGTGTGTGTGTGTGTGTGTGTGTGTGTGTGTGTGTGTGTGTGTGTGCATGTGTGTGTGGGGGTCTTGTAGAAAGAGATGTTATTTGGAATATTCAAGACCTCTTTGTGGGGTCTTGCTGTTTTTTTAAAAATCTGTTTATTTATTTAAAAATCCATTACAGAGAGAGGAGAGACAGAGAAAGATCTTCAGTCTGCTGATAATATTCCCCAAATGGCTGCAATGTCCAACAGTGGGCCAGGCTGAAGCCAGGAGGCAGCATGCTCATCCAGGTTTCCCATTTGGATGACAGGGCCCCAAGCGTTTGGGTCATTATCCACTGCTTTTCCCATTAGCAATGAGCTGGATGGGAAGTGGAACAACCAGGACATGACCTGATGTCCATGTGGGATGCTGGGGATGCTGGCTTTGCAGGTGCTGATTTTCCACACTGCACTACAGTGCTGGTCCCATGCATCTTGCTTTTAACCTTGGCGGGGGGATTTAGACTGAGAATTCTCTGGATAAAGTTGGAATGTTGTGACGACAGTGACTTGCATGGTGGTACAGTCACACCTGTGATGATGAGGTTCTGTGTCTAGGGTTGGGTTTTGCCAGAGGACAATTCAGCAACTGGAACAGTGCTTTTGGTGTTAACGTGCATGCTTACTGTATGCCAGGCATCATTGGTGCTCACAGCTGTTCATTGAGTGTTTCTCATGTGCCACACTCCTAAGCACTTAGTGCCTCACCTCTCTTGGTCCCCCAAGAAAGCTCCCTTTGGGGCAGTCAGATACTTTCAGAGAAACTGAGGCTCAGAATGTGTGGGTGACGTGTTCAGGGAATTCCATGTATGAGCTGCAGGGACAGTGGTGTTATTCAGGAAGTCACTGTTTATGTCCTTCCTATGTTCAAGCAACGAGCAGGGCAAAGTGCCAAGGAACCTTCTTGAAAAACAGCAGGAAGATGGGGTGAAGGGAAAAGAAGTGGTGAACCGCTGAGGTCAGAGGGCATGGCTGGTCCAGGACCAACTTATTACTAAATGTCACCTGGCTGTGGGGTCTGCTCCTGCTTGTGTTGCATTGTAAGACCAGGAGTGGGCCATTCCCTGGAGGGGTGGTGGAATGAACTGGGGACTTCTGGATACTTGCTCTCTTTATTTCGGTTTGAGTCTGGTGGGATCCTGGAGGAGCTAATGGGCATATTTTTAAAAAGCAGCCCTCACAAACAGGTTCTGTGATGTGGCCTCCCTGCGAAGGTGATGTGTGTGGAGGAAGGTGTGCTGTGTGGGCAGCATGGTGGGCAGAGGAAATAGTAGGTGTGCAGGTGGCTTTGTTTGGCCTGGACTCTACCGGCCACATCCATTCAGCTGTGCCAACACCTCCGGTAACCGGTGGGTGATGTAGCTCCTTCCTGCATTTTATTGCCAGCCAGAGGCTCGAGCAGCCCTTTGATTGTGTGTGATGGGGGCGACTGGGGCTAGATCGCTTGGGCCTTGGTGCTTTGCTGGGAACATGTCTGACAGCACAAGGAGATGCAAAGGAGAGAAAGTGGTGGGGTTTGCAGGCTCTCCTTGCATTTCCCAGCTCCTCCCTGGAGCCCTGCTGGTCTGGCATGAAGCACTGCCCCCTGTCCAGTGCCAGACATCCCTCCTGGCGGAGGTGGAGGGTCCTCCACTGGTTGGCACACAGGGACCTGGCTTGGCAGCATGGGTGACACTGCCTAAAGCCTCACATTCAGAGGACCCCACAGTTCAAGATGGCTCCAAGAGGGGAAAAAGCTGGGTGGGGCAGAGTGGAGATCTCCAGATGGCCTGGGGTGCCGCTAATGAATTCCCACAAACCCACAAACTGGCTAATCTAAGTAGCAGAACTCTGTTTGTTCGCCATTCTGGAAGCCAGGAGTAGAAATCCAAAGTGTGGGTGGGGGCCCGCTCCCACCACAGACTTTAGGGGGTGGGTTCCACCCATGCTGCTTCTAGCTTCTGGGGGTGGCTGCCAATTCCTGATGTCCTCGCTTTGTGGACCCATTGCTGCAGGCTCTGCCCCTGTCATCACACATCCCTGCATGTGCATGTGAATATGCGTGTGCATGTATGTGTGTCTCCTCTTCTGATGATCAGACTGCAGGTCCCAATAGTTTGGGAGCTTGCCCCAGTCTGAACTGACCTGCAAAGTCTGTCTTTCTAAATGAAACCAATGCTGGCATCCTGAGCAGACACACAACTTTTGGGAGCCCCCTTTCATCCAGCCTAACCCCTTGAGGAAGAAAGGAGAAAGAATCGGGAGTGTGATGAGCAAATTCATAACCAGAGATGGCGAGGCCTGGGCTAGGAAGTTGCAGGCAGGGCCAAGCAGCACTGGGTGATGGAGCTTTCCATGGTGATGGGATGTTCTATAGCTGCACCATGTGAGTCATGGCCAGCGTGGACCGGGGAGTTGAGATGTGGCAGACATTGACTGCGAAGCTGAATGTTTCATTTCTGTTTAATGCAGGTGGGTCTAACGGATCACCTACCTGGCACCAGTGGCTACAGACAGTGTGGCTGCAGACATTCCTGAGCATGGTACAAGAGGAAGACAGTGCAGATGTTTTAAAAAGGCAGGGTCGTTTGCATCCTCAGTAGCTAGGTGAGTGGGCTGTTAACTCAGGCCCTCCTTGGCTTCACAGGATATCCTGCATACCTCAAGGCCAACTGTGCGCATTTTACTCAGGAACCACTCAGTACCAGGCGGTGCACAGGGCTGAGTCAAGCCTCACTCTGGAGTGTTTATACCGCATTCCCACACCTGGTTTCCAGGCCGCCAGGCTCTGATCCCTGAGACTGGTTAGTTCCTCCTCTGGAGTACCCTGGTGGGTGACTTTAGAAGTGGCTCAACCTTTGTCTCCAGGACCACAGAGGGCTTCCTGGAGGTGGTACTGCTTAATTTTCTGCCGAGAGAGCCCTGGCTGTGTTTAGCAAGCTGAGCATGCTTCATCGGGGACAGAACTCAGCCATCTCCTGAAGAGTGGTCTGGAATGTCCTTAAACCATCAGAGCCTCTTCTTCAAAGGAAAAAACTAATCTGTATACTTGATGCCTGGAACTGATAGCAAAGGAGGGAAACTTGTTTGGATAATGAAGCTGGGGGGGAGGAGGAAGCCAGAAATGCAGGCTCTGAGGGGTCAAGAAACTTAACACAGTCACACAGCAAGTTGTTTAATGGTTATTGTCGATAATGCAGATCCCTGGGAGACAATGACAGTCCAGATGTCAGCGGCTGTGCACAAGCTGCTATTCTAGAATCAGGTGCCATCCCTGGTTCTGATCAAATCAGGAAATAATGTATGTTCAGGGCCAAATTAGTTTTGTGGGCTGGCTGGGAATTACAGGTGATCCTGGGGTTCCCTCCCTCGCTACCACACTGCAAGTGCCCACGACATGCCAGGCTCTGGGCAGAGCCCTTTGTCTCACTGTGTTGTTAATTTCCAAGGTGTGGTGAGGCTGACCTTGCTGACCCCATTTTTAGATGAGGAGACTGAGGAATGGGTAACTGGAGGGCACAATTCCGTCTGTTTCTTTGCAGAGCAAGATACTGCCTCCCAAGAGGACAGAGATCCATGCAAAATACTCCCAGTGAGCTAGGACAAGGGGGCTCTGAAAATCAGGGTGTCACTTAAGGATAAAGGTCAGACAACGTGGTTTAGGAGGCATAAGGCAGCACAGGTGGACCTGAGGCAGCCAAGGGCCTTAGCAGTGCTAAGGGTCTGACAGTGTGGTAGAAATGTAGGAGGCAAAAATGCAAAGGTCTGGGAAGGACAACAGATGGTCAGGTGAGGGGAAGGAGTGGACATAAACAGCAGCACGCAACTCCTTGTGCAAGGCAGGTGCTCTGTGTCTTGCCAGTAACCATGACTTGGTCTAGGTTGGGAAATTAACCTGTAGTTTTGCAGGATGTTATCATTGGGAAAACCGGACAAAGGGTGTGTGTGCTCTGTTTGCACTGTTTATTATGATTCTGTGAATCTGCAATGATCACAGAAAGGCTAATTAAACTACACACACATATATCTAGATATTGGTCCACAGGGCCATCTCCATCAAAGGGGCAGAATTCCAGTTTTTCTCATGCCTCAAGAGAAAAACCCAAACATGGTTTTCCCCAGCAACAATGCATTCACATGCCACTACTAAATATGTATAAGCTTAGCCCGGGCCCCCTCCCTGGGAGCCCTGCAATGGGGGTTGCACAGGTGGCCAAAGTGCTCAGAGTCCAGTATGCAGGCAGGTGACATTCACTAGGTATTTCCTGGGGACCCGATGGCACCCCAGGGCTTGGGATTCAGGAGCAAGAAAGCCAGCATGTCTGCCTGGGACTCTGATCTCCTAGAATGGGAAGCGTTAAATAAACACAAAATAAGTCAGAGAATAGGACAGCGTCAGGTACTGTCAGGAGCTATGAAGATAGACATGGCAGCAGGGGTGCTTTGGCTAGCATGATTAGGGAAGGCTTCTCTGAGGAGGTGACACTTAGAGAAAGATGTAAGTGAGGAGGCCACCATGCAAATGTGTGGAGAAAGCATTGCAAGCAGAAGGAAGAGCAGATACAAAATCCCTGGGACAGGAGTAAACTTGAGCTTGAGGACCATGGGGAGGCAGGTGTTAAGGAAGTGGAGGGAGGGTGAGGCTGCAGGCCCAGAAGCCAAGGCTCTTGCAGGCTTGGATAAGGAATTGGTACTGGAAAGATCCTGGAAGGTTCTGATTGGAGTTGCCATCTGCTGTGTGGGAAGAGGGTTTCGGAGGAGCAGGAGTGGAGGACATGAGACCACACCATGTGACTGCAGCAATCTGTATAAACTATCACTGGTGTGGCCAAGGCTGTAGCATGGGGCCGAAGGAGTTCTGGATGATGGAACTACTTCAGAAGTAGGAACTGTGAGAATTCCCTGGGTGTTTAGACATTGCAGGAAGGGGCAATAGTAAGAGTACTTGTCTCTGCAAGTATCCTCCCAGGTTTGCCATTTCCATCACAGATGACTGCAAGAGACAAGCTGTGATCTTTTGGATTCTTGTGGATTTCCTTAAGGGGCCAACATAGATGTAATGAATAATGGGCTGAGAACCTTAAACCTGGAGTAAACCTAGCATGAAGAATGCATGCTCCTGGATTTTCTGATTTGGTTCTTAGCCCCTCGCTTGCTCCAGGGAGCAGAGAAGCTGCTGTTTTGTTGATGTGGCTCAGTGCCAGGGCTTCAGGGAAGTGAGGTAGGGAGACCATTCATACAACTTAGGGACCATGGCTAGGTCCTAGGAGGACTACAGCATGTCCTCCACCAGGCTCCACAGCCTGCACATCAGGCAGCTCCCGAAGTGGGCCACTTCTCCGTGGTCCCAACACAGATATGTCTTTGCTGTCCTGCTCCTGCAACCACACCTGCCTCGATCCTCACTCTCCCTTCCAGTTGCCCAACAGGGAGACCTTGAACTGGCTGGTCCACAGCAGTCCTTGACGACCTGCAGGCAAAGGTCTCAGGCCAGGCTCAAGTTTCCCAGCCAGGGTCCTTGACTTCTATACTGAAGGTCATTGTCTTTGCCTTGTGCACATGTTCCTGGCCTTGTCATGAACCAAGGATCACAGAACAAAACACAAATTCTGGGTGGCTGTCCAGGTGCTGAAGGCTGAATGTGATGATCAGAAGTTTGGCAGGTAGCAGGGTTCATGGACAGAGGTCATGTAATCTAGAAAGACAGATATCATATGAACAAGAAGGCTAACATGGTAGGTGATTGAAATGGATGGGTTCTTCAGGTGAAAGTGTGAGGAACACATTGCTTTTCTGCCTTGTACCCTGGTGACTGGGAATTAGCTGTATCCTCGGTGTCACTGCTGAATGTGATCAGGGAGCTCTACATTTGCCCTGTATCCATCGCTGAGCATGGTCCAGGGAGCACTACATTTGACCAGTATTCATCACCGAGCGTGGTTCTGGGAGTACTACCTTTGCCCTGTCACGTATTCAAGGGTGCTGAATCAGAGTCGCCCCAGATGGAGAGCCCTGCTCCAGGGGTTCCTGGCATTAGGTGCTTTGTACTGTCCCTCTTTCTGCAACGGCTGACCCTGACTTCACTGTTGGGCTTCCCCATCAGTTCCTCTGAAGTTGACCATCTGGGAGCCGGAAGGAATGTGTTCCATCAAGTTCTCTGTAGCAATACAGTTGCTGTGGACTGTGCTGTTTTCTCTGGGAATTCATATGTAAAACCCTAGCTCTAGTGTGAGTGATTTGGAAACAGTATCACTATTGGGAAATAGCTAGAGTTAAGGGCAGTCCTCAGGGTCATTGTCGGGATTGCTGTCCTCCTAAGAACAAGGAGGGCTCATGTTCTCCTGGGTGTGCATTTGCAGAAGCTGTCTATACTGGGGAAGAGCATTTGCTTCAGAAACCTATCCTGACCACAGCCTTGATCTTGAACTTGTCAGCCTTCCAGGACTATGTGAATCAAGTGGTGGTATGTAAGCATCCAGGCTAAGCCATTTTACTATGACAACCTGAGCAGCCTAAGACAGTGATATATCCAAACAAAATGCCTTTGACTACACTTAGGGTTTCTTTAGTGTGTCTAGATTTCTTTGAGACTGGGTACTCATGCTTCTGTGTTCATGATTCATGGAGTCAGATGGCATCATGGCTGTGCTGAGATCCCTCTAATGGCTTTGTGTGGAGTTCATAATAAATCCAGAGTCTTTCCCATGCCCAGTGAGACCCAAGCCCTGCCCACTGAGGCCACTTCATTTCCCAACCCTTCACTCCTGCCTCCCAGCACATTTCCATCTCAGGGTCATTGACTTGTTTATTCTTCTGCTTGGAATGTGCTTTCTTGCCACCTTGTCTCAAATGGCATTTCCTTACCCTGTATATCTTCTTACTCTCTTACTTTTTCAGAGCATTTCTCACCACCTGATTCTGTATTCTGGTTTTGTTTTGTCTGTCACAGTCAATATTTACTGAACACTTGGTGGGTCAGAGGATGCACTGGCATTGGCAAAATCTGCACTGAGGTCGCTGTATTTTGTAGTACAAGGAGCAGCCAGGCAGCATCCATAAAGTAGTAACAAAAGTGAGTCCTCTGGGAGGGGCTTGTATGTGTCCCCCTAAGAGACCTGCCTACCCAAAGTGAAGCAGTGGGGACATGCCTGAGGATGTCCCTGCCTGCACAGGACTCATACCTGATGGGGCGCCCAGATGACCACTGCCCCTCATGTTCTCACTGGAAGAAAGAAGTGCCACAGGCCCCAAGAGAACAAGGCCAGCTGTCTCCTAAGGCCTTTTGTAACCTCTTAATCTTCCCTGTTGGATGACAGCATGGGATTTCCTGTCCCTGGGGAGTGGGCACTGGACAGTGGTCAAGTCTGTGTCCCAGCGCCCCCACTTGCCAGTCTAAAGCTTGAGGCTCCTACATGCATGGGTGCCCCTTGTGTGGCCATCTGCTCCTGGACTTCCCATCATGGTGAACCTGTATTCAGTCACTGACCACAGGAGCTGGCACCCCAAGCAGAAGGGCATGGAGCAGGAAGCCAGCATGTGCAGCTCATCAGTGTGGTCCCAGCAAGGAACTTGTGCTACCTGGTTGCTTGAAGCCAGCAGAGCTCAGGGAAGGCTCTGAAGCCACACCCAGTTCCATCCTGAGTTGTAAGTCCTTCCATCCTTGCAAGAATGGTGATTATGAGCACACAAGAATCAGTGGACAGGATACAGACCTTCGGGCCAGTGCTGTGGCACAGTGAGTGAAGCTGTCACTTGTGGTGCCTGAATTTCAGTCCTAGCTGCTTTGCTTCTGATTCAGTTCCCTATTTATGTACCCAGAAAAGCAACAGAGGATGGCCCAAGTACTTGGGCCTCTGCCACCCATGTCATGTAGGAGACCCAGATGGAATTTTCAGACTGCTGGCTTCAACCCTGGTGGTTTTAGCCATTTGGAAAGTGAAGCAGCAGGCAGAAGATTTCTTCTCTCACTCTCTCTCATTTGTGTGTGTGTATATAAAAGGGATAGACTTTGGGGCTAGCTGGCCCCAAGTTCAAGTCTTTCCTCTGTCATTCACTTCATGACCCTGAGCTTTGGACTAATTCCTTACCCATTCTGACCATTTTTCCGAGTCTTTAAGATCAATACAATGCCATCCTCTCATGTTAGCTTCTTCCTTCTCTGAGCTGTGGGGCCTCAACTAGAGTTAGTCAGTGGAGAAGAGACCTCCAGATCCAGCCTTTCCATGTGACTTTGCTTTGTGTGGGAAGCTAGACTCACTGACTTTCAAGTGCTTTTCCAATGCTGGTGCTGTACATCTGTGTTGGGAACAAAGTGATATCTCCTCACTTTGAGCATTCATTTCATTTAACTTGTTCAACCTACACAAGCTGGACACTGACACCAGTGGTCCTGAAAGCAGGAAGTCCTTGGCTTTGCTTCTTGCATCACATCCAAAGAGTTCATGTTTCTGCACCTCCTCCACCCTGAGAATGAAGAACCTTGCTTGCACTTGAGGGTTTGTCCCCAGACTAGAGCCCATGGTTCAGAGCCCCTAGCCACTCCGAGAAGCAGGTAGGACTCCTGGTGTCTACATGATAGGTGCAGAAGCAGAACCTGGATCTCCTGTGGAGCTCATCTGGCCTCTCAGCTGGAGGGGATGGTAACAGTAGTGTTGGCTCTGGAGCAAGGTAGATCTCAGTGAGACTCTAGGCTGTGGTGTTCACTGCTTGGGTAGTACAGACAATGTGCTGGGAAATGTCCCAGTTCTCTGAACTGTGAGCCGAGAGTCAGGACATGTTGCAAAGATTAAATTACATGACACATGAAGTGGTGGGCTCTTTGATTGAACACTTTCTGACTGCATTGCTCTGTGCCAGGGGCTGTACTCATACAGATTCACATCCTAGACAGAAGCAGACCAACCAGCAACAAATCCCTGTCCCTTGGGTTTGGGGGTTCTGGTATACAGTGTCATTAAACACACACACACACACACACACACACACACACACACACACACACACTCACACACACATTGTTTCAGTCTTGCAACTGACCTAGCTAGAAGGCCATGTTTATTGAGACTGGATCAAGGGCTCATTCTTGACCTTCCAGCAGTTTTTTTCTTCTATACCTCACAGCATCAATATTACCCAGAAACAGAAATGCAGACTTAGGGGTAGATGTGTGACACAGTTGATTAGACTATAGCTTGGGACACTTATGCTCCATATCATAGCTCCTGGTTTGAGTTCTAGCTGCTATGTGCTTCTGATCTAACTTCCTGCTCCTATGTCTGAGAGGTAGCAGGTGATGGCCTAAGTACTGAGTCCCTGTCACCTATGTGGGAGTCCTTGTTGGAGTTCCAGACATCTAGCGTCACCCAGACCCAGACCCAGCTATTGTTGCCATTTGGAAGCTGAACCAATGGATGGGCAATCTCCCTTTCTCTCTGTCTTTCCTCCTCTCTCCATCACTCTGCCTTTCAAACAAATAGTCTTTTTAAAAATACATACCTCATGTCTGATCCCATACTTCCTGATTCTGAATCTGAATTTTGGGAATATCATTTAGTAGAGTCATGTGTGCTTTGCAGTTGCAGGAGCTTAGCCTTGGGACTGGTCACCTATTATGACTGAAAATAGATGGGTTGGCTACTGACCCAAACCATAATTCTCACCTTTGAAAATACGAATGTGACCTTATGAGCTATCAGCACAGTGCAGTGGCTGAATGGAAAGCCGTAGACCCCAGTTGTCCAGGTTCAAATCCATCACACAGGTTGAGCAATCTCCCTGAATGTCAGTGTCCTTTTGTTCAAGGTGGTTATAATGAGACTGCCCATCCACGAACTGACCACTGCATAGATTATAGGAGACCCCCATGCAGAGTTAGCAGTCCATAAACACGTGCCCCAGCCCAAGCAATGCTCTCTGGATCTCCAGAGAGTGGAGATTTATGCCTGGTGCTCAGGTAGCCTTGACCAGTGATTGCCTTTTTGTGACATCACAGGACTTGAGAAAAACATGCCATACTTTTTGTGGGTTTTATGTGAAGTGGAGAACAGCTACTCCACAATATCCTAAAGCATTAATGACACATACTCTATATCCTGCAATGCAGAGCTTCATGTGAGCATTTTGCTCGCATTGATATAACCATGAAATTGGCATCTTAAAGCCAATAATGACTGGTTGTGTTAATCATGAAAATGCCTTGGAAGCTCCTTCACAGCTGAAAAGACCTGTGACTAGTGTGCAGACAGAGCAGTTCTGAGCTGAGCGGCCACACAACATCATGGGAAGCTAGAGTTGTCATAGCACCCTGTAGTCTGCATTCTGCAGACTAGAAAACTATAACCCAGAGACACCAAATGGTTTGCCTAGAATCACCCCCACTGGTTAATGCAAATGGAGAGCCACAAATGAGGGCTTTTCATTCACAGCCTTGTACTTTCACTGTGTGTGTGTGTGTGTGTGTGTGTGTGTGTGTGTGTGTGTGTGTGTGTCTACTCATTTGCTTGGTTAGCAAATATTTATTAAGAGCTTATGATGTACCAGGTGCTGTTTTGAAGCTGGGGGTGTAAGAGTATGGAAGGATATCTATACTCTGGAGTTTACATCCTAGTAGCAAAGCCTGGAAAAGATAGTGCACAAGGAAGAGAGCTAAATAAATTAATTAATAAGGTTATGGAAGATGTTGCTGACACCACAGGTGGCATGAGAGGGGTGGGAACTGCTAGCTGGGTCCGAGCTGGGGACCATTGGATGGGGCTGCCAGAGAAAGTACTCTCTGAGATGGTGTATTTGAGATGGGTAATGATAAATGTAAGGGAGTGAGTTAGGCAGGTATTGGAGTACCAAGATTCTAGGAAGGGCCAATCTGTGCCCATCTCCTGGCTCTTTCTCCTCTATCAACTGTCACCAATTGGGTGTCCCAGAAGCCAACTGAGAGAGTGAACCTGATGCAGGTGGTTTATTAGTAGGGCAGGGAGTAGGCATGGGTGGAGGACAGTCACCTGTCATGCACTTGAAACAGAGGCCTGGATCCAGCCCATGGCCTTCTGGTGCTGATGTGGCTCCTCAGAATTGGCCCACATTGAGGTGAAGGGGCCTAGGCTTTGTCTCCAAGCAGTTTATCAGTTCCTGGACACAAACTGCTCTTGGGAAGGGTGAGTGACCTTGGTTAATGCAGCTTCCTTTGGTACAGGCAGGGCCTGTGGTGGGACTTGAGCATGAGCTGGCAGCCTATAGCTGGTAAGAGTCCCCTGTGGCTAGGTGCAAGGCAACCTCTGGCTGAAGGGCCCTGGGAGGCCCCACAGTATCCCCCATAACCACCAGCAGGGGCACTGCTTCCAGGACCACCCCTTTGAAGGGAAGATGACCATCTTTATCTGGATGGTTTCAGCCTCATCTCAGTCCTCATTTATTGTTCACATAATTGTTGATGCTTACTGAACCCAAATAATGGTCTAGACACTTAAGGGACAGAAATAGATTAGCTGAATTTCCCACCTTGGAGTTTACAAGTCTTTGGGGGAATGGTTACACAAGCTCAACCAAGAGACAGTCAGGCAAGCATTCTTGTGTAGCTCTTCCAGACAGTGAACAGTACAGAAAAACACCGCAGTCCTTTCAGCATGCAATTCCATAGGTTTAATGAGTGCTTTCCCTAAAGTGTCATGCCTGAACCTGTTCACCTTAACTTGGTAGGCAGAGGTCATGGAGTATTATGAATCTGTTAAGTCAGCTTCTTTAGGGAGAAGGAAGGAATGAAGGGAGAGATGAATTGTCCTGAACACCTGAAAAGTAATAAAAACAGCTGGTACTTATTGACCCCCTGGGTTAGATACTGCTCTGAAAACAACATGTGAATTATCTCATCCCAGCCTCCCAGCACCTCTATGAGACTCATACTGTTGTTATTCCACTTTACAGATGAGGGAATTCTATTAACACTCTTGAGTCTTTTAAATTAAGAACATAAAGGCACGTGCACTGTCATTTGCTCCTATAGGCACAATTTAATAACCATCCAATATGCTTATTAGTATCTATATCTGTGGCCTTCAAGTTTACATCCCTGGATCCCTTTTCCAAACAGAGCACCACCAATGTTCACCCAGTGACAGAAATATGGAAATGGTTCCTGGCTCTGGTTGGAGTGGGCGTAACTCATGGTGTCCCAGGGCCACCCACCCCAGCAGTGCCTAGGGCATCTTATTTGGAACCTGTGCAGGAGCTTGAGAGAATGGAAAAGCAAACAAACACGCAAATAAACAACAAAACTACTCTACAAATAGGCATTGTTTTGCAGGTAACAGTAAACTGGTAGGTTGGCAAACAGCAGCAAAGAGATGTCACCAAATCAACCAACACAATGAGGATAGAAGCAGTGACCGAGGGGGGCAGGAAGAACATCAAGCTGTTAATTGGTGTTGGGTTTTACATGCCCACAGTAAGAATATTCAGTAAATCACTCTTGGTGATTCTGGAAAAAGTGATTGACATGTATAGATTTGAAACAGGAAAACACCTCTCCAACTTGCAGGCTGATGTCTCTGACCCTCTTCAGGATGAAACCCCCGAGTTTTGCTGTCAGGTTTCCTGAGCTTTGGGGCAGTATGGGTGCCACCTTCCTTGGATGGTATGCTGCCAGATTTTGTAGAAGTGGGAAAGAGCTTCTGGCAGAGAAAGCGGTCGGTTCTTGGGAGTCAAACAGATCACTGTGGGTTCGTGTAAACTAGGGCAGACAGCATAGCTCTCTGGGTTTCATTTTTATTATGTGTACCAGTCAGTCCTTCATTAAAGAATCAGTTAACATGGCCACTTTGGGGTCAAGTTCATGGCCCAATCACTATTAACACTTTCTTGTGTTGCATGAGCAAGTGTTGAGAGCAATAACATTCTTCCTGGTTTTATTAAAGAAATGCATGTCCATTTTAAAATACTTGAAAAATATATGTGCATCACAAAGAAAAACAAATCACCCATGGTCACACACCCCCAGCAGCATCCACTGTTGATATTTTGGTTTGTTTCAGTCTCTTATTCTGTGTGTGCAGAGTTCTTCAAAAAGTTCATGGAGAAATGTAATTAAAAGCTAAGCTTATTTGGACACAAAAAGTTTAAAACTCCATGTAGAATTTTTCACAATGTTTATTTTTTGTGAGCTTTTTAAGGATCCCTCACAAAAATATATGTACTGATGAATTTTTTTTTGCCATGTCCACAGTTTTATGTTGTCTTACTTTTCTTCTAATATAACATGGCTGTTTTTCTATGTCAGCTACAATTGTTTTGAAAACATTATTTTTAGTGGCTTCATAATGTTCTATTCTTTGAGCCTGCTGTCATTGTCTTAGCTATTCCCTCAATTGATCATTTAAGATATTCCTTATTTCTTGCCGTTGCTAATGGATGTACAAGCAGGAGCAGGTGTTTGGCATAGAGCAGTTAATACATCGCATAGGATACCTGCCTTCCACCTTCCTGCTGCTGCACACCCTGGGAAGCAGTACATGCTGATTCAGGTGTTTGGGTCTCTACCACCTCTACTGGGGACTAGCTTGATGCCCTTAGCTTCAGTGGACTAGCTGATGGAAGATGTCTCCTTCCCTTTCCCCGAGTCCTTCTTTTCCCTACCCCTCTCTATTCTTCACATAAAAATGAAAATAAAGATGATTTTTTCTGAAAAAAAAAAAAAGATTGATGATCAATATTGCAGTGAACAATTCTCTACGCATTTTGGAGGCTGTCTCTGATTATCCCATTTGAATACATTCCTGGAGATCTACTATAGAATCAGAGCGGATATTGGGCTCCTGATATTTATTGTGAAACCAAAAGCTTGTATCTGAACTGGTTTTGAAAAAAGCAAGAGACTCTTAAGGTTGCATTTTCATCTCTGCAAAATGTAGAAGATGGTCTGATATTGACAGTGTCATCCTCAATACTTTAAGGATTTGCTTTTAGGAGGAGTTCCTGAATCAAGCCTGGCGCCCTCCCTCCCCCATGCCCTCTAATGTGCTCTCCCACCTAGTTGTCTCCTGAGGCAAGCCCTATTGCCAAGTTTCTTAGACACACACTTGAAGTCTTGAAAATGTGGCAGCTACCATCCCCCAAACAGTGCTTTGATTAGGATCCCTGAAGTCCTCACCACGTCCCACCCAGTCTTTCTGAGCAGCAGACAGTTCTTAGCCCTTTGCTCTGAGAGTGATGGAAGGAAGTAACTGAACAATTCTTGCACACAATATGAGTCAGTGAGTGATAGACATGCAAATTGCACGTGGATTCTGGAGAAGAGAGACAGCCCTGCCCGTAGGAGAAAAGTCCTCCAACTAGTCACATGTTGGAGCCAGAGGATGGCAGCTGTGCAGTCCAGTGGACAGCCAGGCCCACTCGCACAGGTGCTGTCCTCCCAGCTTTGGGGGTACATCCTCCCATCATGTCTCGCTCCATTTCTCAAGGCTACTCATGGGACCAGCTCAAAGTGGGGGGAATTCAATGAATCTCTCTGTTGAAAGCACCTGGAACAGCCTTGTGTCTGGTGATCCCCAGTGAAGATAGACCCTGGTTTCCTCCGTTGTGAGTTCATGGTCGTTTTGAGAAGCAAATGAGGCCAACTGACCTTAAAACTCTTTTTCTAGTTGCTCAGTGGGTTAGGTGTTTGAGGTTATTGTTTTGTTTTTGTTTTTAATGAGGATTGTTAAGGTTAAGGTTGTGAATTGACAGGTGGATTATGTGGATCGACGGTACTTGTGACTGTGTGATTCTGTCCCCCCATAGAAGCACTGGGGAGGGATTGCTGTACCTGGTTATTACCAAGTTCCCAAATTCTGGGTAGGAGTTTTGGTAAGGCAGGATCAGGATGATAAAAAAGTTAATGATGGACATGTATATTTGGAGCTGCTGTGGAAGAGAGGATGTGCCCTCCAGTGTTATGGAAACTTCTGACATAAAGAGAGGGTGGCATTGGGAGCAAGAAAGCTGCATGGATCCTTTGTGTCTCCTTGGGCTTGTTTCTCAGTTTTCTCACCTATGAAATGGGGTTGTTAAAACTCAGTACTCACCCACTGGACTTTCTTTTATTTAAAAAAAAGCTATTTAATTGATTATTTAATAAAGAGAAAGAGAGTATACACTTCCATTTGCTGGTTCACTTCCCAAATGGCCATAAAAGCCTGGGCCAAGGTAAGCAAAAGCCAGGATCCTGTAATGGCATTTGGGTCTCCCAAATGGGTGGCAGGGGCTCAGGTATTTGGGCTGTCCTCCACTGCTTTTTCAGATACATTAGCAAGAAGCTGAATCTGAAGTGGAGCAGTTGGGACTCAAACCATGGACCGATGCCAAGACACAGGAGCCATGGCACCGACCCTCACCCTGTTGATTTCTGACATGAAGCTAAAGCTAGATTGGAACCAGTATGTTATGCACATCGACCAGTCCCACACAGCTGTGCTTTCCACAGTAGCCAAGGTTTGTGATTGGAGTCCATGATCGGCTTCCTTGCTGCCGTAGCCAGCTGTGGAGTAGTAGCAAGTCATCAGACTGTGAGCTAGACATAAATAAATGGATTTTTAAAAATACTTGGCCTTGCTGCTTTTGTGCCAGTGACATGACTTTGCTGGTGTCCTAGTGGCTTCCTGAGATGCCATAGACTTAGGAATCAAGCTATGTGTGCTTCCAGGCTCCAGAAGGAAGGACAAAGGCCACTGTCTCCCGCCCACCTCCACACTCAGGGCTAATTGGGCTTCTTTGTTGTTCTTTCCAGAGGCTGGAAGGAATGTGCAGCTCAGGCGGAATTCCTCACTGTCCCCACCCTGCCAGGGGTCACCACTCTGGCCTGGGCTGGGCTGAACTGGGCTGTGCGGGCAGAGCCAGGGACAGAGCACTAGCAGCCAGGGAAAGGCCAGAGCCTCCACTTCCTTTCCCAAAGAGCAGATTGTGCAGGAGGCCTGCTTGGCATGTCAGATAGGGCATGGTTCTGCAGCGAAGTGAGTCAGATGCCAAGCTATCACTCACTGTGTAACCCCAGTTAGATTCCTCTGAGTTTTACTTTCTTCATTGGTGTAAGAAGGATTGTAATATCTGCCCTTGGGAATTTTTCTAAGGAGCATAAGATGGATTTTGAGATCTTCAGATATGCTAGTCTGTTTAGGGGTATCTTCACAGAAGGCCGTGGACCAGTGACCTAAACAGCAGACATTGATTTTTATTTTTTCACAGTTCATGAGGCTGCACCTCCAACATCGAGGTTCTGGCAAAGTGTTGATACTACCTCTTGCTGAGTGAGTCTTCACTTGATGTCAAGAGAGCACGGTCTCTCTCTTTTCTTTTCCCTGGGAAGCCACATGCCTATTGGATGAGAGCCTCCCCACTACACATGACCTCCTTGAACCTTAATCACCCCTAGACAGTCATACTAGGGTTTAGACTTCAACTTAGGAATTGGGGGCAGAAGTAACTCCATGCGTAGTATTGGGTGAAGCAGACCTGGACAAAATCATCAAAAGGAAATGAAACTTGCCAAGACCAGAACACAAATGCTTAAATGAAGAGTGACTCTTAGCCACAGCCTAAAAACTTGAGCAGTTGTCTTCCAGATCAAATAGCAGGAGAATGCTTGGGGTCAACACAGGGCTACCTCTTCCAGACAAGGCAGGAGACATGCAGGAAATACTGAGAAATGCCAGGTTGTCCTTTCAGTCTGGCCATGATAGGGATTTAATTGGTCTTGATAGCATCAAAACCTTCATAGAGCTCCCTGTTTTTCCCCAGCAAATGCTAGAATTCTGGGGCCTGGACCAGAAGAACTGTGGAGCACACCACTTTTTCTTCTTTGTCCCCTTGAAAACACAGGAAGTAATCTCTGAGGAGGTAAGAAGAAAAACAAGCACCAACAAAGAAGAGGCGCAGTAATCCCTCTACATGGCCATGGGAAACTTCTGTCCCTCTGTGCATATCTCACTCCTGTTATCCAGAGCAAAGTCCCTTGGACCTGGAATAGCCTTGTGCTTTGCTTTGTCCACAACATGGAGGCAGTGACACTGTGCCAACTCCAGACCAAACCTGTTGATACTTGGCAGTTTTCTCATTTGTTCTCTCAGAGCTCAATTGAGAAAGAAAGAAATACAGCCTGAGCTGCTGGAGACAGAGAGGCAATGCAAAAGAGGCCGTGGGGATGAAAGAGCGCATAGGGTGAGAGAGAGGCCACAGAGAGGTCCTGGGTCCCAGCTGACAACCTGTAGGCAAGGCCATCCTGGATCCTCCAGTCCCTGTTGAGTTGCCCCAGTCACCTGGTAGGGAACAGAGGCAGCTGTCCCCATTGAGACCTGTGTGAAGTCTCAACCACAGACCTGGGAGCAAGAAGATGTTAGTCAGTTTAAGGCATGCATTTGCGGAGTTTGTGGGCAGCAGTAAATAAATGCAGGGGGACCCTCACATTGATGGCCCCTCTACCATGCTTCCAGTACCCCACATAGGATGTATGGCCCTGACCCGCAGGAATGGGGTGTGAGCATCTGCAGGCTAAGATGTGGATGGAGGCTTCCCATGGTACTGCCCCATTTGCTTTCTCATCTTGCTCTTGCCATCTCATTGGTTCATGTTCTAAGGATTCAAACAGTGCCTAAGGAGATCATCAGTTTGTTGGAGGGGTTCACCAGCAGAGAGAGAGAAGTTCCGTATGGTCCAACAAATGTTTTCTAAGCTCTAAGTTTGTATTCACTGCTCTAGGGACTTGGGATACTGTCCTTGCAAGTAAGTATTATTTGGTGGGAGTAACAAGCCTGGATTGAATTGATCTGAATGTTTGTGTCCACCCAAAATCCAAATGGAAATCAATTTCCAATGTGAGAGTATTAAGTGACAAGGCCTTTCAGACATGAGTAAATCATGGGAGTAGAGCCCTTATAAAAGAGGCCTGGGGGAGCTTGTTCATGCCTGCTATTATGTGAGAACTCATAGAAGGTGCCATTGCAAAAAGCAGGCCTTTGTCACACACCAAGTCTTCTAGCATTTTCATCTTGGACATCCCAGCTTCCAGAGCTCCAAGACATGCATTTCTGTTTACAAATTCCTTGGTCTAATTTTATTTTAGCAGCACAAATGAGTGAGAACAGAGACCTAAGACAAAATGTTGTTTCCTCTGATTGTCACTCCAACAGTATAGGGACTTGGCAGAAACATAAGAAAGAGCCTACTTGAAGTCCATTTACTCCAATATACAGAACATAATTTTCTTAGCTCTTTTTTTATGGATCAAGCTAGTCATGGAAAGATGAAATTTTTGAGATAAGAGAAGAAGGGGGAAAATAATAAGCAGTGAGAAAAAGAGAATTGGCCCCATTATGGCAAGAAATTGGCAGTGCTAGTACTGCTGTGGGACCTAGAAACCACTGGCTATAACAAGGAATGAAGCAATTGCTGAGAAAAGTTAGTGACAGGTTGAGAAGGCTTGGAGACTGCACAGACTATGAAGGAAAAGACCCAATGATGTGAGCAAATTTAATAGTGATAGAGGAGAGACTGAGGAGATACATTGTGTTGTAGTTCCTGATTTCCAAATAGATGATGGAACAAATGGAACAGAATTATTAAGAATTTTGTTATAGGAAAGTATATATGAGAGAAAGGAATCATCAGTTTGTTGGAGGGACTCACCAGAAGAGAGTGAGAAGTTCCATTTGATCCAACAAATGTTTTCTAAGCTCTAAGTTTGTATTCACTGCTCTAGGGACTTGGGATACTGTCCTCGCAAGTAAGACTGCCAAGTGTTACAGGAAATGGACAGGGTGGACATATGATGGTGAGAGTTAAAGGTCAGCTGACCATGGCTCCATCCCTGGAAACCCATTTACATTGATTATCTTTTTATCCTCACACCAACCAACTATTAATCTCCTTTGTGCCTTCATAAATTTGCCATTTGGGGGTATTTTGGTGAAATAGGTCCATAAAGTATGTGCCCACTTGTCTGATTCATTTTACTTCATATTTTATTTTATTAGTTTTGTCTATAGGTCCCGTTGTCACTTGGAAAGCTCTGGATTTACTTTGGTTGACTTTTACTTTTTTCCTTTCAGCCGGTTAAGGATGTCAATCCCTTGTCTTCAGTGTTTCTGAGGAATGGTCATTGACATGTCTTCTGTGTGTTGTATCATCACCCTCTGGTTACTTTCAATGTTTTCTCTTTATCTTTAGATTTCAGCAGTTTTTATGATGTGTATAGATATAGTTTCCTTCATATTTACCTTCCTGGGGCTCACTGATATTTCTGGATCTGTGATTAAAGTATTTTACAAAATTTGGGAGATTTTTGGCTGATATTTTTTCATATATCTTTTCTATTTCCGTTTCATTCTTCTGTCTTTGCTGAACTCTACAGACATAGGTACTAACTCTTTCCCCTACTCCCGACTTGATTCTTTAGCTATTTTTTTCTTCTTGCCCTTGAGGTTGGGTCATTTCTATTGGTCTGGTTTCTCCCGTCGTGCTCCCTTTCCCCATCACCTCCCTGTAGCTTATTCAGAGAGGTTGTATTACAGATACCATGTCTCACAATTCTGGACTTTCCATTTGATTTTTTTTTCTTTTGTAGTTCATGTTTGTTTGCTGATGGTTCTTATTTTCTTATTAACTGTGGGCTTGCTTCCTGTTACATCACTGAATTAAGTTACAATGGCTTCCTTCAAATTTCTGACTGCTAATTGCAATATCTGGGTTATCTTGGTGTTGACCTCTTTCTTGGATCATATTTTTCTTTCTTCATAAATCAAATAATCTTAGACAAACACATCTGGAATCCAGTACACTGTTAATTGCATTGTGATAAAGACTCTGGAACCTTTTATATTCTTCCAAATAATGTATTGATTTTGCATGTTTGTTTTAGCAAGCAATTAACTCAATTGCATCTAAGCTTAAAACTCAGTCTCTTGGGTACCAGTTTAAATATCAGTCCATTTCTTGGTTCTTGGCAAGACTTCTTACCATCTGATCTATATATGTGTGGTTCAGGGTCTGAATAGTTAGCTAGAATGTTTATATAACATTTAGGGCTACTTTTCCTATTGTTGTTAGTATTGAATTTTAGACACCCTCTTCCAAGGTTCTCTGACCTTTCATCAATTTATCTAAAAGCACCAAGTTGGGAAACTGATCCTGTGCAGCCCCTCTTTGGCAAATGCCAGCTCCTCACCAGTCTGCCTGCTTTGGGCTCTTACTCTCTAGTGCCTTGGAGGCAGTGTTTGTTGTGTTGCTTTTTAAATTTATATTTGTTGTCTAGAAGAGTGTTGGTCTAACAGGGACTTACTCAACTATGCCAAAAGCCCAGTTGGTGCTTTTATAGCTGGATGTATTTATTGCTTTGAAATCAGTGGATGTGTCAGGTATCTTGGAAAGACATGAAAGAAAAATATTATCAATAAACCAGAAGGCAGAACTGGGGAGTTGATAAAATTTTCAAAAATAAAGCACAGATAAAAATATGGAAAATGAGAACTTTAAAATATGTCCAAGAACAATTCCAGAAGGAAGATTTTAGGAGAATGAAGAAGCAATATACAGATACATAATGGCTGAGAACTTTTAGCCATAGGATACATGGATCTAAAACAGAATTGAGCGATTCACCCAGTAGGAGAAATGCACATAAATATATTATACATGCTGTGGTAAAATCTAAGAATACCAAGATACCAGGGACAAGGAGAGATCTTAAAATAACTGAAGAAGAGCAAACCTCCAAAATAAAAATAATAACATTGACACAAATAATACAACAATGATAGAAGCTCAGTTTCTACCATACCAATGGAATTCTACTTCAATGGTTGAGAGAAAAAAAACTGTCAATGTAAGAATTATACACATAGCTAGCCTACCACCCAAGAATAAGAAATCATAACTATAAGAACAAGTAACTTATGCTACAGAAGAAACCTCTGGAAAAAGGAAATTGAAAACAGAAGGGAGGAAGAGAGAATAACATTGGTTCAAGAAATAGGTCAACACTTGAATAAATACAAATAAACATTGACTTTTAAAATAACAATAATGGGAAATTGGAGGGTATGAACTAAATGCAATCTAAATACTTAATACAATTAAGATATTAAGCAACAACAGTTTAAAGGTGAAGTAGTTTGGAGGCACTTAAACATTTTAAAGCTCTGATAACAGTAATAGCATCACAGGTTTTGTGTGCATTTAAGAATCTTTTAGACTAAATGTTAAGAGAAGCATTAGAATGTACAACAGAAAACAGGATGTTAAATAAGTATTTTGCCAGAAGCACTCATGGGGTGCTGGATCCAAATGCAGAACTTTCTAAGGAAATGTTTAGTTCCAAATTCCATTAGCCAGAACCAGCATACAGCAAGGCATGTGGGCGAGTGTTTTGAAGAGAAGATCCTGTGAAGAGGATTTGAAGTCTGTTCCTCTAGAGAAAAAGAGGTGGGAGGGTGTCTCATTGCTCAACTCAAACAATGGTGGATGTGCAGCTGGGATGAGATGCAGGAAACTCTCCCCGAGGGAGCGTGGTTTTGTCTCCTGCAGCAGGGAGATGTTTGACCTGCTGCTTGACCTGGGCCTGAGATGCTGATGTGGTATTTGGCAGGAAAGATGGAACAGAGGGTGGCATGGGAAGGAACACACATTCCCATGGCAGCGGATGAAGGATGCTGAAGATGACGGAGACCTCATAGTCAGACCTGCCTGCGAACTTGTAGAAAGGCTGCAGGATGAGGACCTCCAGGCCTGTGGATGTGGGGCAGCCCTGAGGCTAGAACACGGCTTCCTCCACCCCCTTTCCAGAGTCCATAGAGGAATCTGAGATTTGAGTCCAGCATCCATCAGTAACCAAAGAGGAGCTTCAGTGCCCCAGGTTTCTTCCTGACGCCAGGGCCCAACTTCTCAGGGGCCTGGAGCCCTACATAATGAACTGAGGGCAAGAGGAGGACAGAGAAGAAAACCACACCCAAACTTCTTTCCCTGACCCCAGAGAAAAACCACTTGCACCTGCCTCTTAGGCTCAGGAGATGTCTTGCCTTGAGATGAAGAGTCATGTCTTCGTTTGTACTCATGGTTTTCTGAGTGCCTCCTCTATGTCAGGTAATGATGGACACTGGTGATTTAGACATGAGCAAAACGTAGAGAAAACTTCCTCCGGGGAGCTCACGTTTTAACAGGTTCATGTCTAGGACTCAGTATTTTCCCTTATCGTTTTTACTCTTTGAGAGGCAGAGAGACAGAAAAAGACTCATAGGCAGAGAGAGAGAGCTCCTGTGTACTGGCTCATTCCCCAAAACACTTGCAGCAGCCAGGTCTGGGCCTGAGCCAAAAGCAGGGACAAGGAGTCCAGTCCAACCACCTGAGGCAGCACCATCGCCTCCGGGAGTCTGTCCCAGCAGGAAGCTAGAGTCAGATGTCAGAGCTGGGACCCAAATCCAGACACTCTGATGTGGGGTGCTGGCACCCTAACTGGCATCTTAACCATACACCCTCAGGATGAAGTGATCACAGGACTATTACCCAAAACAGTAGGAGCTTCAGGGTTCAAGTCAGTAGTCAGCAATCTTGTAAAAGCATTTGACTTTTAATGGATGGCTATTGACCAGAGACTCAGTACCGAAAGAGAAGTTGGTGTAACCACATTCGTTAGGTATAGAAATCGTGACCATGTAATCTGTTGTTCAAATAGGAATTCTTTTCTGAGTTAAAAGAGGTGCTATTAATAATATCCCTAAGGACAATATTATTTATATAAGATCTGTGAGAACAGCATGTATTCACTGGGACTGAAACAAGCAAACTTGGAAGTAGAATCATGGGGATAAAAACAAAGGTTACTGCATCATGGTGCACAAGTCCAGGAAAGTCATAATGATTCAAAACTCATGTATTAGTACAACATAAGCCAACAGAATGATGGAGAAATGGACAGATCTATAATCATGAATACAGATGTAAACAAAACTCCTACAAGCAAACAGACAAAACATTATTAGGGGTATAGAATATTTTAACCACATAGACTTGATCTAAAGAAGGAATGGCAAATCTCAGTCCATGGATCAGTTCTAACTCACCACCTAGTTTTGTAGATAAAGTTTTATAGGAGGGCCCAACATGGTAGCCTAGTGGCTAAAGTCTTAACCTTGCATGTGCCGGGAGCCCATATGGGCACCAGTTCATGTCCTGACTGCTCCACTTCCCATCTAGATCCCTGCTTGTGGTCTGGGAAAGCAGCAGAGGATGGCCCAAAGCCTTAGGACCTTGACTTTCATGGGAGTCCCAGAAGAAGCTTCTGGCTCCCGGCTTCAGATTGGCTCAGCTACGGCCATTGTAGCCACTTCAGAAATGAACAAACAGATGAAGATCCTTCTTTCTGTCTCTCCTTTTCTCTGTAAATCTGACTTTCCATTTTAAAAAAAAGGGGTGAAGGTTTTATTGGAACATGATCACATTCATTTATCCACTGCTGCTCTACAGTGACAACACTGAGTAGCTGTGATGGAGGACATATGGCCTGGAAAGCTGGGGATATTTATATCTGGCTTTTTATAGTGTACTTGCTAACCTCTGATCTAAGGCATTTATACAAAGGCTTGCCTCTGACAATGAAAAGGGCAAGTATCTGCAGACGTTTATCAAAACAAAATGAATTTTGGTTTATATTCAACCATGTTCTATATACCTTAAAATGGCTATCGATTGCTATTCAGCTGTCTCTTGTCTATTTTAATGTTAGTATTTAGCATTTTATAGCATTGAAGCATGATTTTGCTGAACCTGGTTGTTTTTCGGGTAGTCTAACTCTATAACTTTAACAGGACATATGTCAACAGTTTAGGTGAATGTTTTTGGGAGGAGTGTGCAGAGAAATCTTTATCACCCCAGAGAGGAGTAACTGATCTTTGTGTCCCACCCAGTGAGGTATAAGTGCATCCCGGCTGACCGCTTCCTGTCTGTTTCTAAGCTTTCCTAGTTGTGCTCTGTCCATCTATTCTAGTTTATTTGTTCATTTGTTTGTTTGTTATGAGGGGTTTCTGGAGCGATCCTGATGTTCCTTACAAAAGAGGGTGGGGAGCCATTTTAAGGTATATAGAACATGGTTGAATATAAACCAAAATTGAAATGTCTATGAGGAAGTCACAGGTTGTGATTGAGAACCTGCATTTCCCTAGTAACATATTGGTTAATCAATACCATGTCAATTAATGCCATAATGTTGTAAATGGTTGTAAATATTATGTTGGGTTTTTTACCTGATTGGGATGATACTCTGCTGGTTCTACCTTCAGACCAGAGATGGTCTCACCAAGAAGCCATTGAACTTGCCGGGACAATAAGATGCTGGACTTTATGATTGGTCAAAACCTCCAATGAAAGAATCTCAACTGAATTTGAACTATGGAAATGCAACAAGGTGGAGCAATCCACCGTGGAGAGGGTGGGGGAGGGTTTGGGGAGGGGCGGGGGAAATCCCAGTGCCTAAAAAAAATGTGTCACATAATGCAATGAAATTAATAAAAAAAAAAAACAAAAAAAAACACAATGAAAACATATACTCTTATAGCAAGTATGAAGTAATTTAAAATTCCCAATGGCATATGTATCTGTAATACAAAAAAGCTTCAATATCAAGTGTATCTCTGGCCACAAAGCCAATAAACCAAAATTCAAGAACTAAAAATGGTTACTCTCACTAAGGTAGAAAATTTAAGGAAAATTATTTTAAATAACTCATGAATCCAAGAAGAAATCTTAATGGAAATTATATACTTGACTTGAATGGTATTGAAATGGCTTCATATCAAACCAGTAGGAAGTGGCTCAAACAGTTCTGAGAGGAAAATGTGTAGCTGTCAGCATTTACATTTAAAAGAAAGACCCGTGATAAGAAGTAGGATAAAGAAGGGTAAACTCAAAGAAGGTGGAATACAGGAAATACTAAGGAGCAAATTAACAGAATAGAAATCCAAGGGCAACAGAACAAAGCAGGTCAAGTGGTGGGCGAGAAAGAGGCCTTTATGGGACGAGCTGAGGAGAAATTGCCACACCACCACCACTGAGGGCGCTGCTCTGTGGGACAAGGATGAGGGACTGGGCAGAGCAGAGTGCTGGGCACCGTGTCTTCTTTTTACTCCTGTCTATACAGTTCTACATGTGTGAATCATCAGCGCACATGCACACACACATACACATATATACACATGCACATATGCAAGCCATACATCCACATACACACATGTATGTATACATACCCACATGCCCCCACAGGCACACACTTACATGCAGATATGCACATCACACAAACACATAATAATACACACATGTGTGCATACATACACAATGCACATGTGCAGATATGCACATTACACAAACACATAATAATACACACACATGTGTACCTACATACACACATGCACATATGCAATCCACATATTCATGCTCACATGCTGCCCCACACACATACACACAGGCACACATGTTTATATGCACATCACACATACACATACTAATACATATGTACATACATACACACACATACACGCACAATGCACACATTCCCAGGATGAGCTCGGAATTCAAGTTCCTTGAGTTATTAAAACAGTCTCCATTTATTAGTGAGTGAGAGATGAGAGTAAGTGACTCACATTCCTCCTGTTTTCTGTTCTGTGAAGTAGAGCTACAGGAGCTTCTGCTCCATCACCTCCACACACCCCTTCATTAGGCACTGGGAATTCAGGACAAGGTTTCTCTCATACTGGTTGTTAAAACTCTGTCTCTACAGTTAAGCTTGCCCCATAGCAACTTCACCCACAGCTGTCAACAGGACTAGTTCAGCTGGCCTCATGGCTAAGGTGCCAGGCCATGGGTAGGGTGCCTGAGTCCCAATTCGAAGTACCAGGGTTTGATACTTGGCTTGGACTCCTGACTCCAGCTTCCTGCTATTATAGATGCTAGGAGGCAGTGGTGATGGCATAAGGGGTGGGTTCTTGTCCCTCATGTGGTAGGCCTGGGTAGAATTCCCAGCTTTGGCCTGGTTTACTCAGCCTTTGGGGGCACTAGGTTGAAACCAGTGGATGAAAACTGTCTCTCGAATATTGCTAAAAGCTTGCGAGACCTTGAGATTGAACTTTTGAGGGAGTAGAGGGGTGGCAGGGGCTAGGGCAGATGTGGAAGGGAAAGGGCTTGGATCACATGAAGAAAGGAGGCTCTATATTTACAAATCTCTACCGTGTATCAGCTGGTGGCTAGATACAGAACGTCTTACCTCCCATGTGATCTGCCATGGACTGTGTTCCAGTTCATGTGGTAATCACATGTCTGCAGGCCCTGGCACGTCCATTGCACTGCTTCTCACAAAGGCGTGGGGTCCTAAAGACGTGTCTGATCCCTCCATTACCATTCCCACCCTTTCTCCCAGCCCCAGTCTGAGGCATCTCAGATGCCTTCAATGCCTGGCTGTGAAAGCAGTAGCAGGAACAGCTGTGGAAGTGGCCCCGTAACAGAAGCTTGAGAACATTTCCCTGGGAATGAATCATGGACCTGCAAGGAAGATAAGGACTGATCTGCACCCCGGCACTGCCACATGGTTTCCCAGAATCGCAGTGCCCATTTGTGCTGCCAGTAGCAGGTGTGAGGATTTCTGCTTCCCCACACACAACCGCAGGCATTACCAGCATTCACGCTATTCACCATGGGAACCCAATGCTATCTCATTGTGCTTATTTTGATGTCTTTCTAGTTACCAGTAAATTGGGGGAGTTTCTTCAGATACTGTTGCTGCCCACTTGGAGTTCCCCTGCCTAGTCACATGTTTTGCCGTTTTCTGTTGAATGTTCTTGTTCTCTCTGTGACTGATTCTCAGGAGCTCTTTGTTTATTCTAGAGATCAATCTTGTGTAGATGTCACAGACATGCTCTCACAGCCTTCTTGTGTCTGAGCCATTGCTGCAATGTCTTTCATCGGACAATGGAACCACAGGTCTTCTTGTTGACCTGGGATTCCGGTAACAAGCCAGGCTGAACAGGCAGAGCTTCCCATTATCCTCTGCTCAGCCTTGGCATCCCACAGTTAGTGTCTTCATCTCCCCAGACCCCCATGTTGGTAGCTTCAGGAAACTCACCCCTGACTTACCCTGGTTCCTTTAGAGTCCTACCTGTGCCTACCTCTCCCCCTAGTCCCAGGAGCCCCTGTGTGGATCAGCCTCCATCAGCTCCCCTCTAGTGAACTCCCCAAATCCCACTGACACCAGCTGCTGCTGTGCCCAGGCCTGCCCCAGGCTTTGTGCTTGCTGTCCCGTCAATCCACAGCTTTCTTATTCACTCGTCTGCTATGTGTACCCTCATGGGAACACACAGCTGTGTCTCAGCAGAGACCTCAGCTGTCTAGGCCACTACTGTAGCCCCCAATCCTGGCATGACACCATGTTCCTAACAGGTGTTTTTGAATCAGTCAATGTGTTGGAACTGGTGGGTAACTGAACACATGGATCTACTAAAAGACAGACTTTAAGAACGAGGAAGCAACTCGCCATTTCCTATGGAGAAAATCACCTCTGTGGTTCCTACTAGCACTCATGGAATGGAAGCAAAAATATGTGTAGAACTGAAACCTATTAATGCAGAATCGGCCTTTTAGATGGGAATGCGTGGAGGGCTGCTGATAGAAGAGTATTAATTACTAGTTATGAGATCCGCATGCTGCAGGTGGCTCCAAGGGCTGAACCCAGTGCATCCTAGGCCAATTTTTTACTGGAGCTGGAGACTGTGTCCCTGGCTCTGGAGGATCCCTTCAGTCATCCAATGGGAGGAGGTGGCCTCAGGGAATCAAAGCTGTGGTTCAAGTTCTGGGTCTGCATCCTGTTTGCTATGTGACTTTGAATAATTCCTTTCACCTCGACGGACCTATATTTCCTCAGCTGTGAAATGGGAATCCACCTGGTGCCAACGGGGTTGTGAGGATGAACAGAGGAGACGGAACCTGTCCCGTGACCTGCCCCACCTTCGCTATCACCTGACACTGCCTGCCCTGTCCTCCCTGCACTCACACTCCAGCCCTGGCAGTGTGAGCACAGAGGTTGTGCCAACTCACTGTGCTGAGTGCTGGCTGGGAGACACTCACTCTCCCCGCACAGCTGTGGTCAGAAACCAGCTATCCACAGCCTCACAGACGTGCTGTATGGGAACTTGAACTACACCTGCAGGCAGAAAGTTCTGTCTTCCTGCTTTCATATTGCAGTGTCTTGGGGGATTTCCCTTCCACAACAGCCTTGAGGATGCCCAAGGTCAAGAACTCTTGGAGATGGATCCCCACCACTGGAGGCCACACTTACGATGTGCAATGACTGGGGAAGGAACGACTGTCCCACCACGAGGTGTCATGCTGGGTCCATGGGGCAGCCAGACACGGGTCCATTCTGTGTATGCCTCTTGTCAGGACTGGCCATGAAGACACAGTATTCTAACCCTACTGGCACAGGGAGACACTGAGAGTCCCTTGGCCCCTATTGTCCTGTTGGTTTCCCGAATGTAGCCATCTGAGGGCTCCATGTGGCTTATGGTAGCCCTTCCTGTTTGTTGATTCTGTGACCCTAAAGCTTCTGCTTTTGGCCCAGAAAGTGTAGTTCCTGTGGCTGCTGGCCCAGAGGAGCCTCCCACAGCAGATTCTGTCCACTGTGGTCCTGGGAAGGGCACTCACATCTGTTAGTGGCTGGGGAGTGAGCCTGAGTGTTCGGGGTCTCTGGGGCTCCCTCTGTGTCCTCAGGTCTACCTCAGTGGGTGGATTCCACTAGTGGAGAGAGCCTGGCGCTTGTGTAAGTCCATTTCCTACTACCATGATGAGTGGTGGCACCCCTGCTGGCCAAGTTGAAAAGTGCTGGAGCAGAGTCTGGGTGGCCAGAGAGATTCAGTCCCACTGTATTTCCGACCCACCCTGAGCGAGCCTCTTTTTTTTTTTTTTTTAAAGATTTTATTGTTATTGGAAAGCCAGATATACAGAGAGGAGGAGAGACAGAGAGGAAGATCTTCTGTCCTATGTTTCACTCCCCAAGTGAGCCGCAACGGCTGGTGCGCGCCAATCCAATGCCGGGAACCAGGAACCTCTTCCGGGTCTCCCACACGGGTGCAGAGTCCCAAAGCCTTGGGCCATCCTCGACTGCTTTCCCAGGCCACAGGCAGGGAGCTGGATGGGAAGTGGAGCTGCCGGGATTAGAACCGGTGCCCATATGGGATCCCGGGGCTTTCAAGGTGAGGACTTTAGCCGCTAGGCCACGCCGCTGGGCCCGTGAGCAAGCCTCTTGGTCTTCATCTCTGAGTAAAGGTGCGGGGCCAGGAGCTGGAGACAGTCAAGGTCCTTCTTCCCCTAACAGCCCTAAGGGCACCTTGGGGCAGGACTGTGTCTACCTAAGACCAGAAAGCTGCTTGGTGCTAAGCTCTTCCAGGAGGCTTGGGCCCTGCCACCTTCCCCTGTCTGCCCTCAAGGCACAGCATCCAGGGTGAGGGGCCATGCTTATTTCACAGCTGGAAAACACCTGGAGTGGCAGATTCCTAATCCAGTGACCAGTCTCCTCTGGCCAGAGCAGCCTCAGATCTCCCACCACCCCACACCACTAGTTCTGGATTTTTAAATTTCCCTTCCTGGACAAATGTGTCACTCTCATCCTTAAAATGAGGTGTGCAAGGGGGTGGTGCTATAGCTTAATTGACTAATCCTTATCCTGCAAATGCTGGCATCTCACATGGGTACCAGTTCATGTCCCAGCTGCTCTGCTTCCCATTCAGCTCCCTGCTTGTTGCCTAGAAAGCAGTGGAAGATGACCCAAAGCCTTGGGACCCTGCACTCATGTGGGAAACCCAGAAGAAGCTCCTGGCTCCTGGATTTGCTGTTGTGCCCATTTTAGGGGAGTGAACCAGAAGGTGGAAGACCTTTCTGTCTGTCTCTGCTTCTTTCTATAAATCTACCTCTCTGGTAAAAATAAATAAATCTTAGAGAGAGAGAAAGAGAGAGGGAAAATGAGGTATGCAGAGAGGAACACAATGTGGAAGTGGCCCCCACATTACAAAGAAGTGCAGGAAAGCTGTGGAGTGTTGTCAGGACCCTGACACCACTGCAGCTCGCCAGAGCCTCTATGTGTTCCACTGAACAACTGTGGCTATAGAGCCAAGGAGGAAGTCTGCATTTGAGCTCCCCATGTTTGGATTGGTTGAGGAGGGCCCAGGGAGAGTGGTGTTCCTCCCTCTGGCTCCCCCTGCAGGAAGGCTGACTGGGGTGCAGCTGCCTCACAAACCTTGCCCAGCATTTGGTTGTCAAAGGCGACCAGCAGCCGACCAGCAGCCAACCGACAGCTTTATAACCTGGGATGTTCTAGTTATTAAAGCAGGTCCTTACGGGCTCCTCTTCCCACTGTCTGTACTTGACCGAGTCGCCCTGCCTTCTGCCAGTTGCTTCGGCTCTTTTCTTTGTATCCTGGGTACTGGCAGAGTTCTCGGAAACCCTGGCCATTCATCTTGACAAAAAGTCAGTTTTTTCAACTCAAAATTTTGTGAGTCTTTGGGGAGTTAGGTCAAGACTCATCTTTACAACTACAGTAGCTGCTATTTTTATGAATTTAGAATTTATTGTAACCCTGACAAGGAGAAACTGACCCACTTTCTGTGTGCCTCTGTATTCCTACTTGTCACCTTCTGATGTTATGCCCCTGCCTCATGGCCTGTGGGAAGCATCCTGGTACCATGGTTAAGAGCAGTGTCTCTGGGTGCCTAGTATGGGTGGGTAGGCCCATTAATGATCAGCTGGCCACCTTGGATGGTCACCATCTCTGCCTCACTGGCCACACTAGACTCATGATTAATGGGACATACATGCATGTAAAACACTAAAGATAGGATTCTGAAGAACTGTTCCCTGTTAATGCATTTTTGTGGGGGTAAGGTGGCAAGTGTGAGATCACTTTCTGAAGTTCAAAGAGATGTAGGCGTTTGGTGCAGTGGTTGGAATGGCTGCTTGGAATGACTGGGTTTGGAACTCCCTGATGATGTGTAGCCTGGGAGGCAGTGGGGAGGACTTAAGTAGTTGGGTCTCTGCCATCCAAGTAGGAGATGAGGATAGGTTCCTGGCTCCTGGCCATCTGGTGAGTGAACTAGAAGATGGGAGTTTCTCTTTCTCTCTCTCTCTCCCTCCCTCCCTCCCTGTGTGTGTGTGTGTGTGTGTGTGTGTGTGTGAGTGTATGTGTGTGTGTGTGTGGGCCTCTCAAATAAAATAATGTTAAAATGTTTTTTAAAAGTTCACAGGAGGGCCTGGCACAGTAGACTAGTAGCTAAAGTTGTCACCCTGCATATATAACAATCCCATGTGGGTAGCAGCTCATGTCCCAGCTGCTCCACTTCTCTTCCAACTCCCTGCTTGTGGCCTGGAAAAGCAGTCAAGAATGCCCCAAAACCTTGGGACCCTGCACCTGTATGGGAGGCCTGGAAGAAGCTGCTGGCTCCTGGTTTCGGATCAGCTGAGTTTCATTGTGGCCACTTGGGGAGTAAACCAGTGGATGGAAGATCTTCTTCCCGTCTCTCCTTCTCTGTGTAAATCTGATTTTCCAATAAAAATAAATAAATCCTTTTTTTTAAAAAAAAGCTCACAGGAAACTCTATTAAAATAAGTTTATTTCAATGCAAAAGTGGGGAAAATTCACATTATGAAAAAAACAATAGTATTTTTAAAAATTAATTAATTTATTTGAAAGAATTACAAAGAAAGAGGGAGAGAGAAAAAGAGATTTTCATCTGTTTGTTCACTTCTCAGATGGCCACCATGGCCAGTGTGCTGGGCTAGGCTAAAGCCAGGAGCTGGAAGCTTCATCCAGTTCTGTCACATGAGTGGCAGGGTTCCAAACATTCAAGCCATCTTATGCTGCTTTTCTCAATTAGCAGGTAGCTAGATTGGAAATGGAGCAGCCAGAATATGAACTGACACACCCATATGGGATGGTTGTGTTGCAGGTGACAGATTTATTTACCTGCTATGCCACAATGCCAGCCCTAAGAATTATTTTCACCAACATAGACGTCTCTTAATTCTATGCTCCACAAACTTTTTCTAGGTACTCTAATTTAATCAAGAATCCCCACCAGATTCTTTTCCTTTAGAAACAAAAGACATGATCCTAAAGTTACCAGGAATGTATGTTCTCAGTAGGGAGCCAGCACAGACACTGTCCCAACCATCAAGAAGACAACCCTGCTAATTGGCAAGCAGAGTGGGCCATGGAGAGAAGGAAAAGCCTAGTACTAAAAAGATGGGGTCAGAGCCAGGGGGTTATTCATCTCTGCTTCACAACACACACTTCCTGAAGACCATGAAGGCTGGACCCTGTGACAGGTGCAGGAGGACTTGGACCAGTGGGAGAAGGAAATAAATAATCTTCATGCCCTTCTAGGGTTGAAAAGGGTTACCCTGAAAGGCTTGAGTTGCTGGAAGGAGAGGACATTGGGAAGTGTCTGAGTCTGAGATGTAAAACAGGCAAGATCCAAAGCAGTGAGGACTTGGTGACATCAAAGGCTTGGAGGCCAATCCATGACCCACGTGCCACACAGGCCCCCTGGCTTCTCACTATGAATAGGAGGTGGAAGGATAGAAAGTTCCTGTTTGGTTTAATAAGAATGTATCTTTCTTCTGTGACACAGATAATTCAAAGATGAAGCCACATTTATTCTGAATTGGTTCTTTTTTAAAGACTATAAACACACACACACACACACACACACACACAACCGTGTGGCACAGTGTTTTAGGGGTCCAGCCGAGAATGAAGGTCAGTACCTTGGAGAGCTCCACAGGGGTTCCAGGCAGGCAGTTAGTAAGGAAGGAGATTGAAGCCTACCTTGGAGCTAGCTGGTGCCAGCCCTATCCATGAGGGCACCAACTGCAAAGGCTTGACCTTTAGTGCTGCCCTGGCTATGGATGATGTCTGTCAATACCCAAGACAAGTCATCGCATCCATCTGGAGTCAACCAACTGCCTTGCCACTGAGGTTGGCTTTCTCACAAGTGACTGGTCTCTCTAGTGGTTGAGGCAACTGAATTATCCAAGAAGCTGTTGAAGGGGTTTTTACTGCTTTCATGCAGGACCAAAGCCTGGGACAAGCTCAGTAGCCTGGGACTTGCTTTTGTTTCAGTATGTGGATACAAGGATTTCTACAATGGCCCGATCAATCCAGGGCTTATAGGTATCTAGGGCACTATGAGACATGGGCTAAGACAGGATCTGAAATGTTCTTGGTTCATTTTAGTCCTAAACAGTGGAGTCTGTTTGAATTAGTCTGCAGTTTGGAGAAAGGCATGTATGAGCATCATGTGTGTGTATACACTGGTTGATTCCAACAGGTGGGCATTTTGCTTGAATATTTCTCATATTTCTCTCCTGTGACAAACCATCCAAAAAGTAGTTCTTGGGCTCAGGGAAGTCTCCGGCTGATAGGAATGCTGGTGAGATGGTGATGCTGGCACAGGATATCTTCAAGGTTCCTCTGCCAATGCTTTTCCTTCCCTCTAAGGCCTCCTCTCTTCTCCTTACTGACCCATGTTTTCCAAGTGTGCCCCTCTCATAACCTGTTACAACCCTATTTCCTAGATTCTCAGGGATGGTTTGGACGACAGGGACAATTCCACATGACTTTTTAAAAATGTAGCATAGGATGTGATTAGATTTGTTATTTTTATAAAACATAATTAATTTATAAATCAGGAAACCACATGTCATGATCTCTTAGGTAGGAGTTGTGGTCACTGTGTACCCAAGACAGAGGGAACAGATAACTTGCGATTGCTGGACCAGTTCAGTCCACAAAGAATCCGTTGGATTGAGAATGAGCCTCAGGTCACTATTGATTAGTGATCTCTGTCTTATGCGTCACATGGTGAGTGTGGCCAGCGGATAGTCTTTGGCCATTTCTGTTCCAAGGGCTTTCTGTCTTCAAGCTACTCAGGTATCTGTCAGTGTGAAAATCTGTCTGTGCTAGTCATGGTGAGTGCTGTTGTCCTTTCAAGATTGCCATTCCACAGACTGGCAGTGGCCAGGCTCAGCTGAGCCTTCCGAGATAGGCCAGAGGGAGGGAATATTCTGAGACTTCTCAACACTCTTGCACAGTGCTTTACCAGCTCTGTTCAGAGCTCCACCTGGGTTTCTTAGCTTGAGAATGTCCTAGTTCAGCAGGAGAAGCCTGGTGTATGGAAGCAGGTGGACCTTATAAGTTCTGCATCCTCCAGGTGCAGTTCTGTGACCCTGCAAAGCTTACTTAGCTCTTCTGGACCTCAGTATATTCCTCTCTAGAATGGAATGAATGACACCTACCTCTCAGGTTTACTGTGGAAAGTTAAATCATGTACTATATTTAAAGTGCCTGTCACTTAAAGTGCTCAGCGTATCATATGTGCCCGAGATAGGAGCCCTGACAGCAGCAGTTACAGGTGTTGGAATAAAATTTAAAATAATGGATGCTACTTGGAATTTGGGCAAGAATCCCATCCCACTTTTATGCCTAAATCTGAAAAATAAGTAAAGGAAATGACCTTTATAAGTGATTTAGAATTTCAGTGGAAGCTTCTATAATTGCTAGTTAACGGGCCCAGAAAGTAGATCTGTGCAGTAATTGGAGTTATGCAGGTCAAGACATTTAATTACAGCCCGAGCGCCTGGAATAGAAAGCTCGCTGATGTGACAGCACCTTTCTGCACCTGCCTGATTAAGTCAACAAACTGTTGGTTCCCAGCCTGATCGGACAGGAAGTGCAGCCTGGGCTTTCTCACCCCTGAAACAGGACCATCATGATATGTCCATTAAGTTGCTTCACAAAAGTCAGGCCTCTGGAGGACAGGGGAGGTACGCAGAGGTGGGGGAGTCGCTTCCCAGCTTGACAGGCACCTGTAGCCTAGTGGAGAGGCGGGTAGGGAACAGAATAGGAATTGGTGGCCTCTGGAGGCCCAGTGATCAGAATTGTGAAGCTTCCACCCAGGCTCAAATCCAGCCCTTTGCTCTTGCTGGTGTGTGCCTGGTACAGGTGAACTGACCTCTCTGAGTTTACCCCTTTATATAGAAAGTGGGGTATAATCATAACTCAGTTGCCCCTAACAGCCACAGGTTCTCCATCCACAACCTCTTACCAACTATGAATGGAATATATTCTAGCTCAAGCAGTACACCTGACCTACACGCCTACAGAGCTTTTTTTCCCCTTTATCATCTCAAAACAATACAGTGCAATGACAATTTCCATACCATTTACATTGTATCAGTAAATTGCAGGTTTTCTAGAGATGGTTAGGTTCCTGTGGGGTTGATTGTGGTACAGCAGGTTGAGTCACCCCTTAAGACAACCACATGCCTGTCCCGTTTCACTTCTGAACCAGCTGCCTATGATGCTCACCCTGGGAAGCAGCAGATGAGAGTTCAAATACCTGGGCCCCTGACACCCACCTGAGATACCCAGATGGGTCGTCTGGTTGCTGGTTTCAGCCCCGCCCAGCTCTGGCTGTTGTAAACATTTGGGGAGTTAAACAGCAAATGGAAGAACTCTTTCTCTCACACTCACCTTTCAAATAAAAAACAAAGCATTTGAAAAATGAAGTAAAATATAAGTTTATTTTGTTGAAAAAAATTATTATGTCCATGCATTTTTTTTGGCAATAGACATTTTCCATAAGCATTTTGAAGATCACATGTATGCATGAATTTCAAAATTTTTGCACCAAAATAAGCATCTTTTAGTTCTATTTTCAGTGACTTACTGAAAGTATTCTTCTACGGCAGTAGTACATACACCCTTTTGTATGAGGGCCAAAAGCCCCTGCACATTTTGATGTGCAGGGGCCTGAGGTGGGGAGGGTTTCCTTGAACAAGACACTGTACCTAGCACATTGTCTGGAGAAGACTATGGTTGTGATGTTTATGAAGTTCTTAGTACCATGTGTAGCTCACAGTAGATGCCGGATGATGTTCATAGGGCTATAACGCTATCTGGAAGCAGCAGTGACTGCTGGGGTGTGGGGTCTAAGGGAAAACAGCAGGGGCCATTCAGTGGCTCCTCTGCTGCAATGGGGGCCTCCTGTTTGCTGCCGCCTGCCCCCTCCCATCCCCACCCTGTCACCTTCCTACTCCTGTTCCTGACTCCTGGCACTTCTTGGGTTGTTCCCAAGCACACACCATTCAGACCCAGGCCCAACACTCCAGCCGTTGTGAGGCCTCCTTGGCCACTTCCTTCCCCACACAATGCTGCCTGTCCCTCCCCTTTGCCTTTCCAAAGCATGGCCTTTCTGGTAGCATGAGTCCTTTCTGTCCTATGCCTCTGTAGACGTAATTTCTCCTGCATCAGCTTCATCACCTGCGATTGGACAGAGAGACCAGGAGGTGTGAACTGATGGGGTGAGATTGGGGATATTGCGTCTCCCTGGTAGAGCTCAGTAGCTGCTATATGGCTGGCCTGTGATGAAGTCCCCATGGAAGTCACTGCCCTCCCCTTCCTCCTGCTCTCTCCACCTCTATCTCCTGTGCCTGAACCAGGGCCAGGAGTTTATCGTGTTACTTTTTGATTTCTTGCTCACTCCTGATTTGGGTTCTAAGGATCTGCCCCAAGGCCTAACACATGCTGGAACCAGTGTCTGCACTGTCCTCCTCCTTCAGGGCCTCCTCCTCCAGCCCAGGCTGACACACACTGGTCAGCCCAGTAGAGGGTGCCAGGAGCTACTGGCTGAGTCATGAAAGGGAACCAAATCTTCTCTAGTTGAATTTTGAACATGTCCTTGGGTAGTGCAGAGCCCCTTTATCCATGGTTTCACTTTCTGAAGTTTCAGTAACATGTGATCCTTATGTTCCAAAAATATTAAGTGGAAAATTCCAGAAATCAACAGTTCATCCATTTTAAATTGTGCTCTATTCTGGACAGTATGATGAAACCTTGGACCATATCACTCGGTCCCACCAAAGGATGAGTCCTCTCTCTGTCCAGCGTGTCCATGCTGTATACGCTACCCACTGATACTCGCTTGCTAGCTCATCACCTCATTTAATCAGATGAATTACTGTGGCACTGCAGTGTTTGCCTTCAAGTAGCCCCTCCTCCCCTTAAAAAAGGAGTATTTATTTCAAAGGCATAGTGACAAAGAGACAACCTAAGAGAGAATGAGATTGTCCATTCACTGGTTCACCCCCACCCCAAATGGCCGTAATGGCTGGGGCTGAGCCAGGCCAAAGCTAGGAGCCTGGAATTTTGTCTGGATCTTCCATGTGAGTGCCAAGGGTCCAGGTACTTGGACCATCTTCTATTGCTTTTCCAGGAGCATAAGCAGGGAGCTGGATCAGAAGTGGAGCAGCTGGAACTTGAACCGGCACTCACATGGGATGTCAGCATTTCAGGGGGTGACCTAATCCAATATTTCATAGCACCAGCCCCTACAGTTGCCCTTATTTTACTTACTAAGGACCTGAAGCACCTGTGTGGTGATGCAAAGCAAGTACCAGAGCCTGAATCGAAGGGCAAAAAAACTTTGCTGCCATGGGGCTTAGGGGAAACATCCCAGGATATAGTGCCCAGGACCACCCTGGCCTCAGGTGTCCACTTGGGCTCTTGGAATGTCTCCTCTGTCTGTAGGGGGCTGCTACATCCCACCATCGGAGCACAGGAGCAAGAATCAGTAGAGGATGGAAGTGAGCTTGAAACTAGACAGGTATAGATGGCAAGAGAAGACCAAGCCCTGACTATGCACCTGTGGACCCAGTGACCTAATGATGGAAGGCATGTGTTGGTGCACCTGGGGTGGGGAGCCCATCTCAAGTCACATTCTGAATCCTTTCGGGCTGACCTCTCTTGGTCAAACAGGAAAGGGCAGAACTGGAGTCTCTAGCCTTCAGGGTCCTCCTGGGACACTCTTGCCTCCAAGAGTCTGAGGCCAAACCGAGTGGCCCTGTTGGCAGGGTCTTTGCCCAGCAGGCCCGCACTGTTCCATTGAACCAGAATTGAGGGAAGGCATAGAGGCCTTTGCTGCTTAGTTCTCACTGATGTGATGTGACAGATTGCACCTTCCCTGGCCCTGGCCACAACCTGCTAGGGACACAGCTACCCACCTCATCATAGTCCCTAAAGGCAGTGGACCTTCCTCAGTGCAGCCCTGGCTCACTTCACCCACAAGGATACTGAGGTTCACAGAAGAGGAGGGATTTGCTCAAGGCCACAAGAAGTGCAGGTGCCATGGCTGGGATTCAGAACAATGTGGGCTCCAGAACAGTGAAACCCATAATGTCCCTGCCAAAAGGGGCAGAGGAATAGGGAGGAGGGTGAGACAGAGACCTTCACCCACCCCCTTGCGGTTGAGGAGGACATCCCCTGCTGTATGTCCCCAGGTGGGGGCGCCCAAGGCTGTGGATAAGAAGAGGGAGACAAGCAGGGGTAACCCCGGGGAGTGGTGTTGACTGGGCTGGGCTGAGATGGGGATGAGAATGTATGTCTGGAGAACAGAGAGGAGCAGCTGAGTTGTGGAACCTTTCGAAAGGGAAGCCTTAGCTATAAGGAAGGCAGAGAGCTGACACCTGGTTGTGCCCTTTGCGTGCCACAGACACTACCTATTACAGGGTTCACTCAGGCTGTACTTAAGGATCCCAGCCTTGTATGCATTGGACACTATGCTACCAAACTGAGTAAGCCTCCACACCTGGGTGTACACATGCTTACTCAAATGCACACCTATGCACGCAGGTACACATAGAGGACACAAGCATGAAATAGCCCGAGAGAGGTTCCATCAGTAACTGTGGAGATGGAGGCTGCACTGTGAAGGGGTGCAGCAGCCCCTCCTCTCCCTCTGATGCTCACGCTGTGCACTGTGCTCATGTCTGCCCAGCCCTTTGCTCTCCTGTGGCAATTAGCAAGCACACGGTCCGGGAACGCGATTTGTTGCTTGTGTGCCCTCTTGGCTGGGGTGGACGTGTAATGAAGGCTCTCCAGTGTAAGCCCCAGGAGGTGGTGTTGTTGTCACTCCAGGTGCACGTGGGTCAGGAAGGTTTAAAGATGTGGTCCAGGGCTCAAGACTTGCCCATGATCATTGGGTCCCCTACTCTGGGTTGCCCTGGCCTCTCCTTCCAGTGCTAGTGGATGGGCAGTGGGCATTTTAACATGATGGCATTAGATCAGTGAGGTTTCTAACTGGAACATTAAACTTTTAAAATCCTTTTGTGTGTTTAAATGTTTGAGCAGAGCAGGGCTGCAGGAATGGTCACAACAGCCAGATCTGGATGAGGCTGAAGCCAGAGGCCTGGAACTCCATCAGACCTTCCTCATGAATGGCAGAGACTTGAGCCAACATCTGCTGCCTTCCCAGGTGCGTTAGCAGGAGGGTGGGTCAGAAGCAGAGCAGCTGGCATCAGATCAATACTCCAATATGGGATTTCATGTCATAGGCTGTGACTTAACTTGCTGCACCACAAAGCCCCCTGCCCCACCATGCCCCCAGCCCCAACTCCACTTCTGATTCCAGCTTCCTGCTAATGCACACCCTGGAATGGCAATGGCTCAAGTAATCAGGTTCCTGCCACCAACACTGAGAAACACTGGCTCCTGGCTTCTGTTTGGCCCAGCCTGGGCTGCTGGGAGCATTTGTGGGCAAACCAGCAGATGGACAATCTCCATCTATTTCTATTTCTCCCCTTCTCTCCCTGTCTCTCTGCCTTTCACATAAATAATAACAAAGCTAGATTTTTTTAAAAGGCAATCAAAGACATGATAAATTTATTGATCTGTATGTTCCAGCCAGTCTTAGAGTGGCCCAGTTCAACAGCCATGCATTTTCCTAGGTGCCTATAGGGAGCAAATTCTTGTGACACCAGCCATGTGTTAAATGCTTCAAGTGACCCAGGGGAGCTGTTTCTGTCAGGGTGCATAGGACTTGCTCCCCTCATTCCATTAAGCTTGTTCTGGATAACCTGGAGGAGGTGAACTCTGAGCAGGTAAGGTTGGGCCATCAAGGCATTGTGGTCCTTCTGCCACCCTGTAGCATCAGGCCTGCGTAGACACCTACAGTTTCTGGGCTTTTGCTTCTTCACTGTAAGTTGGACAGTGACCCTCACCGGGCAGGTTCATCCTGAGGATTGACAAGCTGGGGTGGGAGGTACTGGCTGCAGGTCTGGGCAGAGGTAAGTCTGCAGCTTTCCTTAATGACTGTTCCACCTGAAGGTGAGGAGAGGAGAGGCAGGAAAGCAGAGGAAGGGCAGAGCTGTGGGTGAGCACTGGCCCAGGGCAGGATGCTGACAGATGTGGTGTGATCAGGGAGCATTCCAAGGTGGAGACATTTGACCTGGGATTTTACAGAGTCAGGAGTTGTTTGCTCAGTTATTTATATCCACCTGACTTTATTCCAAAGTCAGTTTTGAAGAGGTGTAAATCCTCCATGAAGGTATGACAATAAAGTACACGAGGAAATCGGGTGGAATGGAAAATAAAGGAAGAGGACTAAACCAAAGCCACAGGGCAGGTTAGGAGGGAAAGCCATTGAAGGCGATTAATGAGTTGGGAGCCAAGTTTCTTAGCAAAATAGCATAGAAAAAGAAAAGAGTCATGACCCATTGGCAGTTTTAAGTCATTATGCTTGCAGAATAAAAGCACAGTAGGCAACCCCAAGTTGTGTACAGCCAAGAACTTGTGCTTCCCAGGACCCCTCAGTGGTGGGATTCTGTGTGACATCCTCGGAAACGTTGCTGTGACAATCATGTGTCACTCAGCTTTTGAATCTGAAGGGTGTGTGTCCAACAAGGAATAGTGTGACAGGCAGAAGAAACAACATGAATCCAGCTACATGTCTTTTCCAGGGGTTCCATGGAAGGGACGTGTGCAGGACTGTCATCAGCCTGGCTCTCAGATGGTGTCATCCAGAGAGAACTCTGGGTACCTTTGGTGTAATCAGTCAGGGAGTGAATGGTATCACCTAAGGCCAGGGACACCCTTTGGAACATGCCAGGTCCAGTGCTATTCAGATCCCGGCTGATGGGTCAAGGCATCTGTGGTCCCTGCAGTTGAAACCATCAGCAGTTGGGCTGGAGACAGAGAAGACAGGACCTGGACAGGGCGGGGAGCCCGATTGGCTGGCCTGCCCCCTGGTGTTGATAGCCTCTACAAGGACATCACAAAGCTTTTTTTTCCTATGAAATTAAAAACACCAACAACACATGCTCTGCAGCCTGCCAGGAAGCAGTGTGAGAAACCTGAGCTGCCCCACGCTCGGGGCCTCCTATTTTGGGGGTTTTGTCTGTTCTATTTTTGAGGATGGTAAACTGGTTTCCTGTTTGTTGCAAAATGGGTGGTTGTTGCTGTCTGTGCCTGCCCCAGCTCTGGCCTGGCCCACAGGGAGGGGACCTCACCAGCCAGGACCCATTATCCTGTCGTGGGCCAGTTTCTTTCTGTGCAAGAGCCAAATAAAAACACAGGACAGTGGGGACCAGGAGGAGGGGTGCCCAGGTGTATTTGCCATCGTCACACTCACTTTGCAGGGCCTCCCTCTGGGAAGCCCAGCTCTGTGTCACAGAGAGGGGACATTGGCACACTCAAAGGCCATTTTAGAGGCTCAGGAAAGGCACGAGGATGGACTTGGAAGATAAAGGTGTGTGTTGCCAGGGGGAAGGAAAGAGGAGAGAGAGAGGTTATGTGCAATAGGGGTTGCAGAGTAGCTGCTGCCTTCACCACTGACATCTCACTTGTTTGTGATTAGCTGTTCCCATTGTACCGACAAGGAGCCTGAGGCCCAGTAACATGCACTGTACTAGACTCATGAGCTCAGACTGTCAACATCTTCACCTTAGCCACACATTGCACAGCAGGTTCTGCCCTCCTCTCCTAGCCCTCAGCCTCCACTGCCTTTTTAGGGAGGCACCAACATTTGCACAGATTCAGACTTAATTAATGCTTTCTAATCTCCAGCCTTTCCAAGGCCCAAGAAGCTTTCTGAGCAGGCAGAAGAATGGCACCAATCTGGCACAGGATGGAGTTTGGTCTCACAGTGAGACAAGCCCAGCCAGCAGTCCTGGAGATTGATATCTGCAGACCTCGGCCTCAGGACAGCAGAAGGTGATGTCCCTGGACCATTGAGGTCTGACCTCCTCTGCTCGCATTGTAGATCCTGCAACTTCTCCGCTGGTTTGGGGGGTTAAAACAACGAAAGGCCAAGGCCAGTGTTGTGGTGCAGCTAGTTAAGCCACTGCCTGCAGTGTCAGCATTCCATATGAGCACCAGCTCCCTGTTAATGCTTCTGGGAAAGCAGAGGAAGATGGCCAAAGTGCTTGGGCCACTGCCACTCTTGAGAGATCTGGATGGAATTCCAGGCTCCTGTCATCAGCCTGGTCTAACCTCACCTGTCTCAGCCATTTGACAATTGCACCAGCGGATGGAAGGTTTTTCTCCTTCTATGCAACTCTGCCTTTAAAATAAATAAACAAATGTGATTTTTGATTAATTTTTGTACTATTTATTAGTTATCACTGTTTAGGGAAAACGTGTGTTTGTCTTTTGGGAACTGACTTTTTCCACTAAGCAGTAATTTCCAATTGCATTCATTTACCTGCAAAAGACAAGATTTCATTCTTTTTATGGCTGAGTAGTATTTTATAGTGTATGTGTGCCACTTTATCCAGTCACCCATTGATGGGCATCTTGAGAAAAAGAAAGAGAATAATGAAGATCCATCTAGAGCCAAGTGTAGATCTTGCAATGGAATGAATGGAATGCCTGGGTTTGCATCCTCACTCCAGTCCTGAGTCCAGCTTCCTGCAGATGTGCACTCTCAAGGGGTAGCGGTGATGGCTCAAGTCATTGGGTCCCTGTCCCCCATGTGAAGGACCTGCATGGAGCTCCTAGCTTCTAACTTTGACCTGGTCCAGTCATGACTGTTGCAGGCATTTGGGAAATAAACCAGTAGATGGGACTCTTGTGTCAGTCTCTATCTCTCTTTGCCTCTCAAATAAGATAAATTAATTAATTATATGGTTTTTAAAAAACAGATATCTCTTTGACAGGTTGGTCGTTCCCTTTCATCCATGGTTCTTGGTGATTCTCCACCTGCCTCTGAAATCTACTGCATGCAGAGATTTTTTAATGGGCAGGTGTTAGATGGATTGCTAATTTCTTGTAAGTCCTGAATTTCCCATGGCTAGATCCACAGCCTGGGTAAGCATGCCCAGATCTCCTAGCTCTTCTCAGATGGTCTGTTTCCAAATGAACCCAGTCTATAACTGGAATCATCCCATGGCTGGGGCTGGCAGGCAGGGGATATGGAACATACGCTTGATGGGCCATGGAGAGAAGAGAGCAAAATTTACCTGGAGATGGAGCTAGAGATGGGCTTTGCTTTTTCTGGCTAAGCTCACCATGACCCAGGGGCCAGGAACGTCCAGGGGAAGGGAGCTGGACTCCGGCTCTTGATGGATGGGATGGCAGTCCCTGCCCTGCTGCTCCTCCTGCTCCCTCTGCCTTGGATGTTGGCCTCGGCCCATCCCTTCTGGCCAGGCTTGGTGTGGTGTCCTCCAGCAAGGAGCCTGGCCTGCTCTCTGCCCTTGCAGCCCTCACAGGCTCAGGTACAGAGGCCTCTCTGCTCACCTGCCCTCATCAGTCTTCATGACTTCGTGTAGTTCTCCTGCTTCATTGTCAGTGCTTGGTCATGCTTTATTTGAACTGTGCTTTATTTTCCCCCACAATTATGGTTCATGGTTCATAGATATATGGGAGGGAGGGAGGTTAGGGACTTGATAGTTCCTTCTGCCTTGATCTCAGGGCAGATCCTGGCTGGAACGTCATAGGAGATGTGGGGAAGGGAACATCTCCATTCTCATCCGCTTACCTCCAGCCAACACCTGCCTTGCCCGCAGCTTTGGACGGCTGCTCCTAGGCACCAGTGTGGGAATCTCCAAGGACCTTCTGGCATTGGAGTTAGCTGTGTACAATTCCTCAGAGACCCAAAAACCATTTGGTCATTTCAACATGTGTTTTTCGGTCTAAGAATATTTAAAAACCCTTCTTCCTAGGTGTGTGAATTGGGATTTTCTTTTTAAAAAATATTTATTTAAGGATTAGCATAGTGGCTCAATAGGCTAATCCTCCACCTTCAAGTGTCAGCATCCCATATGGGTGCTGGTTCATATCCCAGCTACTCCACTTCCAATACAGCTCCTTGTTTGTGGCCTTGGACACCCGCACCCACGTGGGAGACCCAGAAGAAGTTCCTGACTCCTGGCTTCAGACTGGCTTCAGATTGGCTTAGATAACTGGCCATTGTGGCCACTTAGGAGTGAACCAGTGGATGGAAGATCTTTCTCTCTGTCAATCTGCCTCTCAGATAAAATTAAATCTTAAAAAAAAAAAAAAAAAAAAAGGTTTTTTAGGGACTGGAATCATGGCATAAAAGGCTAGGCCTCTACCTGAGGCACCAGTATCCTGGATGGATATTAGTTTGAGTCCTGGCTGCTCCACATTTATCCAGCCCCTTGCTACAGCCTGGGAAAGTAGTAGAGGATGGTTCAAGTCCTTGGGCCCCTGCACTCACATGGGTGAACCAGAGGAGGCTCCTAGCTTCAGATTGACTCAACTCAGCCATTAAGGTTATTTGGGAAGAGAATGAGTGGATAGAAGATTTCTTTCTGAATCTCTTCTCTCTGTAACTTTACCTTTCAAATGAAGATAAACAAATCTTTAAAAATATATTTATGTGCTTAAGTCAAAAGTCAGAGTTACAGAAAGAGAAAAAGCGAGATCTTTCATTTCCTTGTTCACTCCCCAGATGGCTAGAGCTGGCCACGCCAAATCCAGGAATCAGGAACTGCATCAGGCCTCTGCTTTCCCGGGCATGTTAATAGGGAATCAGATGGGAAGTGAAGCAGCTGGGACTCAAACCTGTGTCCATATTGGATGTTAAGATTTTTTTTTTTTTAATTACAAGCATCAGAAGTTGATTCCTGCTAAGTTTTTCACAAAGACGAGAAGAAATGGGGATTTCTGAGAACTAGTTAGAGACCAAAGCATAGGGCGGGGAGAGCAGGGATCCAGACCAGAAACATAGGGCTATGCCTGGAGGAAGTGCTGAGATGGCACAGCACTGGCACTACCGGAACAGCGAGGCTGCTGTGGTCCTGTCAGCTCCATGAGGCTGGCAGCATTTCCCAGAGCTGACCACATTCACCTCAGAGGCCAACAGCGAGGAGCATTCCTGACTGGTGTGGGAGCACGTGCATAGATGCTGAGGCCTAAGATCTGACAGTCTGACTGGGGACCCCGGTTAGCTCAGGTGTGAGTGCAGGAGGGATGTGGCAGAGAGGGATACGTGAGAGGAACGGGAGGCAGAGTGCTAAGAATGAAGCATCTTCAGTGTCCGCCCAAGAGCAATTTCCAAATGGAGTTCCCAGAACCTGAGTGGCCTCAGAGATGTTTATAGACATCTCTTAAAGGATTCGCACGTTTGGCACTATGGTAATAGCAGGTGAAGCAACCACCTGTGACCCTGGCATCCCATGTGGGCAGTGATTGGTGTCCCAGCTGCTCCACTTCTGATCCAGCTCCCTTCTAATGGTTTGGGAAAGCAGTGGAAGATGGCACAAATGCTTGGGTCCCCATCACCCATGTAAGAGACCCAGAAGGAGCTTCTGGCTGCTGGCTTCTGCCTGGTCCAAACCTGGTTGTTGTGGTTATCTGAGGAGTGAATTGGAAGCTGGAGGCTGGAAAAGCGCTCTCTCCCTGTAACCTTAACTTTCTTTCTTCCTTTTAAAAAATGAATTTTAAATGAATTTTATTTATTTTTTTATTAAAAAGTCATATTTGCAGAGAGAAGGACAGAGAGAAAGGTCTCCCATCTGCTGACTCACTCCCCAAGCAGGTACAGGGTCCCAAGGCTTTGGGCCCGTCCTCCACTGCTTTCCCAGGCAACAACAGGGAGCTAGATGGGAAGTGGAGCAGCTGGAAAACAAACCACCACCCATATGGAGTCCCAGTGTATGCAAGGTGAGGATTTTAGCCACTAGGCTACTGTGCTGGGCCTTATAACCTTAACTTTCCAATAAATAAAATAAAACATTTGAAAAATAGGAAAGAAAAGTCTCCTTGATCCAGTGATGACTTAGCACCCACTTGGGACATTGTCAGGATGATAAAGGCCCTGAGAAGTCCTGCAGGGAAGAGCAGCAGGAGGAGACAGGTGGGAGCCGGCAGCTGTGCTCTTGTGGGAGGCGCAGAATCCTCCACGTCTACAGGATCTCTCCAGACGATGAAGATGATAGCAGAGTCACCTTCGCCTGACTCCACAAGGTGCTAGGAAATGAGGCACCTGAACGGGCAGAGGCAAGAGAGGGCATTTGTTTGCAAGTCTAGGAAGAAGTGTGGCTCCTGGTGGCAAGGGAGTTCCCTAACACAAATGCTGAATTTAAAACTGACACAAGTGTTTCTAGATGTATTCTCCAGCAAGCTGTTCCTTGGCTTTCTTGCCTTCTGCTGGAAATGTTGAAATATTCCAGACTTGCAACTGTGGCTGCTACAATGAAACGCCTTTACTTGCTTTCTTAAAAAAAAAAAAAAAAAAAAAAAAAAAATCTATCCCTGGTCACTCCCAAAGGCCTACAACAGTGGGAGTTGGTCCAGGCAGAAGTCAGAAGTTTGAAACTAACTTGAATCTGCTGCAGGGGTAACAGGAACCCAAGAACATGGGCTGTAAGCTGCTGCCTCCCAGATCGGGCATTAGCAGGCAACTGGAACTGGAAGGGGAGCCAGAACTTGAATTCCAATATAGGATGTGATTGTTAGCTGTTATACTGAATGCTTCACCTGTATTCTTTCTTCTAAAAAAATGTTTAAAGTTCATTTGAGAGAAAGAGAATCCACTAGTTCACTTCCCAAATGGTTACAAAGGCTAGGGATGGGCCAGAGAGCTAATAACGCATTCCCTGTTTTCCGTGTGGCTGGCAAGGATGCTGCAGCAAGAGCCGTCACTACTACCTTGCAGGATCTGCATTAACAGGACACTGGAGGCAGGAGCTGGAGCTGAGCATCCAACCCCAGCACCCTGATGTGGGATGTGGGTATCCTAACCACTGCCCTCTGCTTTGTTGGTCTTAGCTGTGTGAAATACTTCTTTCCCCTCCTTCTATTGGAAGCTCTCTTTAATTCAGTGAAACAAAAGAACAGTATAATTTAAAAACCCGCTTTCTCCATTCTCTCAAAAAGCAGCAAAGGGAAGATGTTTCCCAGAGGCACCCATTCCCAACCGAAAAAAGGACTGAAGCAGGGGCTTGTGGGCCCAGGGGTCAGAGCTCAGGCCTCTAGGTTCCATGCTCTGTTTTGTCCGCTGCAAGATTATAAGCCCTGCGACCTGTGGGTTTTCAGTGCAGATAATGAGGCTCCAGGGATTCACCATCATGGAGCCCTGGTGACACATGAGCAAGAGTTGCCTGGAACTCAAGCCCCTTGGCCTCATGCTGGCTTGGAAGACATGTTGGCCTAGGTGGAGGTCTCAGTGCAGACACCCCAAGGGCCTGCCTTGCCCATCTGAAGAAAAGACAGGAGAAAATGAACTTTTTTTGTCAGTTTCACTATATGGTTTCTGGAAGGATCAGCAGGAGAGAGAGAGAGCAAAGAAAAAAGAATAGAAACTAACACCTGTTGAGCTCCGCCTCACACCAGGAACTCAGCCTCTCTGTGTTTGTATTCACGTGAGCACATCATTCCCCGTGCAAGGCTGAGAGGAAGGCACCTGCTCACTTGGGGGAATGAGAGAAGACACACGTGCTGCTTCCTTTTAGAAATATACTCAGGGACAAGCATTGCAGCACAGTGAGTAGAGCCGCCATTTGGGAGGCCGACATCCTGTGTTGGAGTGCCTGGTTGGAGCTCTGGCTGCTCGACCTACCACCCAGCTTCCTACTAATGCCTCTGGTGGGCAGCAGGTGATGGCTTGAGTGCTTGGGCCCCTGCTACCCATTGTGAAGACCTTGCTGAAGTTACAGGCACCTGGCTTTAGCCTCACTCACACCTGGATGTTGAAGGGTAGCATTTGTAGAGTATATCAGCAATTGCAAGATCTTGCTATCTCTCTGCCTTCTCAGAAATAAAAATTAAAAATAAATATTAAAACATTTTTAAAATACTCAATTGTTTTCTTTTATGAATTATAAAATAGCAAGTTTATTCTAGAACATTTGGAAGATAGAGAAAAACAGCAAGAAGACAATGAAGCATGTGGAGGCCCAGCAAGGGTAAACCACCTGACCAAGGTAGTGAAGGAGTGTGAACATGAGACAGGGAGAGGCCCCACAAACTCCTCTCCCACCCACTCACTCAGTCCACGTGACTGAGCGCTTTCCACGGTCAGAGAATGTCACCCCTCAGTGCACAGAAGAGAGGGGACAGGAGGCACAGTTAGTGGCAGGGCTGGGATCTGACCTCCCCAAGAGGCTGTCGCTTTCTCTGTTCTTGTTCTTATTCTCTGAGCTCTGCTGCCTTTATCAGCTCTGAGGAACAGGGATGTAGCTGTCCTGTGGAGGTCCCAGACACTGTGTAGAGGTTCTTTAAGGATCAACCTCTCCCCATTACACACACACACACACACACACACACACACACACAGAGAGGAATGTTTAATGAACCCTGTGGTGCTGGAGAAAATTCAGTGATATTGATTAATCGATTGGCTTATTATTTACAAGGCACAGAGAGACAGAAAATAAAAGAGAGCTCTCATCCACTGGTTCACGCCCCTAATGCCTGCAACACCTGGGCCTGGGCATAGCCAGAGTTCAGAGCCAGGAGCTCAACCCAGGTCTCCCACGCGAGTGGCAAGGACCCAGGTACTTGAGTCATCACTGCTGCCACTTAGGGTCTGCAGTAGCAGGAAGTGAGAGTCAAAGGCTAGAACGGGATCTCACACACAGGTACTCAAGTGCATAACAGTTGTTAACTGACACATTAATTGCTAGGCCAAATACCAGTCCCTCCTGCATTTGTCATCTAGGCACAGAAATACTGACGCAGAGATAAGTACAGATGTGTGTTTATGTTATGGTACTTCACATGTGTGATTGTCCACATCCATGCAGTAGCAGGACCCAGTACCATGGACACTGCAGAAGAGGTGTGCACCCCCACTCCCCAGGCCTCAGTCTTTTATCACTATTCTCCAACAGAAGGAGCCAGAGTACCCTGGAGAGATGACTGATTCCAGGACCTGCACAGGGAAAATATCACATGAGCCCAAAACATCTTGTAATTCCAGAAAGTTATGAAGTGTTTAAAAACAAGACAAGACAAGAAATATGATGTCTGAAGGATAGGAGCCAGCCAGAAAGTTTGTCAGTTGCCAAAGATGGAACAAGCTCAGCAACGAAACAAATTCTGAGAACATTGAGAACGAAGCCAAGGAATCCATGGTTCTTCTTACATGATTTCCAAATGAATATCGTTTGTCTATGATTACCTACAGTTAAGTGCATGAGTAAACAGGGAAGAAGGTAGAAGTCTTTACAGGGGAATTCCAGATAACACATGTACTCCCCTTCCTTCAGATGCGGCTTCACACTCCTCCTGTAGCATGAGCTAGTCTTAGCAGCATGCTCCCAATGCAGACTGTGGGCAGGACATGTCGCTTCAAGCTGATGAGCAGGCAAACACGACCTTAGCCAAAGTCTCAAGGCTAGGGTCACTGATTCTAAGTCATGTTCATACCATGAGACCCCCAGATCCCCTGTCTAATCATGAGGAAACATCAGACAAATGCAAACCAAGGACCTTTAGTAAAATACTGGAGTGATATCCTTCACAAATTGCATGGTGGTGACAAGCAGGGGAAGAGTGGGCAGCTGTCACCTACAGAGGACAGAATGGAGATGTGACATTGTAGGATCCTAGCAAGGATATTGAACAGCAAAGGACATTCATGGCAAAACTGAAACCCAAGCGTGGGCACCATGGATCAACAGGCTAATCCTCCACCCTGTGGTGCAAGGATCCCAAAAAGATGCCAGCTCATGTCCCAGCTGCTCCACTTTCAATCCAGCTCTCTGCTTATGGCCTAAGAAGGCAGTAGGGGCTGGCCGAAGTCCTTGTACCTATTTAGGAGAATCAGAAGAGGCTCCTGGCTTTAAATTAGCTCAGCTGCAGCTGTTGCAGGCATTTCGTGAGTGAACCAGCAGATGGAGGAACGAACTCTCTCTTCCCCTCTGTAACTTTGCCTTTCAAATAAACAAGTTTTTTTAAAAAAAAAAAAAAAACTAATACTTAAAGTGTTGTGTGGAGTGTAAGGACCCAGCACTACAAGCACTCCTGATAAGATCAGGCATTGCATTGGCTAGCCGGAGGGCAGCTGGTATTGCACATCCAGGAGTTGTCCTTTTCATCCTCAAGTTCCCCTTTCAGGAATGTAGACAAGTGATGACATCGGGGCATGGAGAGGGGTTACCTAGGCGACTGCTCTTCAGGGCACTGCTTGCAACACTGAGGTTGGAAAGGATGCCAACAGGAGAATGTGGGCCTTGAGTGACTACAGGCTTTAGAAAGGCACACTATGGAGCAAGTAAAATTCAGCCATAGGATATGGTTTAACAAGCAAGCATCTGCTTCTGACATAGAGCGAGGGGACTGGGGGAGAGGGAGAGAGAGAGAGAGGCCTGCCTATGAGCGTCTTTTCTGAGTGTTGAGGGTCCTCGCGATGTCTTATTCTTCTTTGTGCTTTTTCTGTTTCCTAACTTTCTACAGTGTAGTCTCTTGCTCTGGAGGCCCATATGCTGAACCCTCTGTGAGAGCCCCCTTGCCTGTTGGCAGGAGTACAAGTTCTGGATTCAGTCAATTCAGTAAATTCTGTTTTCTCCGAATTCCTTAGTTCACAGGGTTCCTTAGTTCCCTTGTTTTATTCCAAGAATGGGGCCTGGCACACAGAAGGTGTTGAGTTCATGTCTTGTGAATGGCTGACTTAGTGCTAGCACCTAGATGGGCAATCCCTGTTTGGCATCCTCCCACCCACTCCAGCAGCCACATGCAGATCAGCTCCTGTGCCCCCGTGGGTGTGTGCAAAGGGTGGAGTGAGAAGCTTCTATGACACAGGCGGAAGAGTGAGGCAGACTGGGTTAAGGGATGGACCTTCCAAGCAGGACCCGGCCACCAGTAGGGCCACATGACCCACAGTCCCTTCCTGCGGAGGCCAAGTGTTGGTTCCCACACAGCTCCTTTAAGTCATTCTGTTTTCTGTGCTGACTCCAGCCCTTCTCCCCATTGCTTTTTATTTTTTGTCCAGGGCCTGCCACAAAGCCCCAGGGGAACTGCCTTGTGAGTCACTGGGAAGGTGGCCTTTCTCTAAGTCAAGGTTGTTGCTGAAGGGGAGGACCCATCCTTTATGCCTTCTCTCCCACTCATTAGTCTCCTTGAGCAGCTGTTTCTTGCTCCTGAGCAGTGTGTGGCTGCTGGGAGGGTAGCTCTGAAGATGGTAGCACTTGGATGGTCTTCACTTGGCTTTGCAAGCCTCTCACTGTGCTCAGAGTGGCAGGAAAGAGCATCCTTTCTGAGTGCCAGGAGTTCAGAACTGTTTGGCAACAGGGAGACAGTCACAGCAAAGCCTTGGCCGCTGAAAGAATCCTGAAGAGAGAGGACTGAAGCTACACAGATTATTTTATTTGAAAGACAGAGTGATAGAGGGATGGAGAAAGAAAGTTTTCCATCTGCTGGGTCGCTCCCCAAATGGTCACAACGGCCAGGGCAGGGTCAGGAGCCTGGCATGTGGATCTCCCGGAACATGAGTGCAGTGGATGAAGGACTTGGACCATCTTCTGCTGTTTTCCCAGATGCTTTAGCAGCTAGCTTACCTAGAAGTGGAACAGCCAGGACTCAAGCTGGTGCCCATGTTGGATGCCATTGACACAGGCTAGCTGAGGCTTAACTGGCTACACAACAATGTCTGTTCCAAGCTATATTTGCATGTATCCACCACATCTGTTCCGGGGCCTGCTGGGATGCACTGTACCTGGAGCACACCCTGTCACCCTCTACAAGCCTCCAACTTTTTTTTTTTAAGATTCATTTATTTTATTACAAAGTCAGATATACAGAGAGGAGGAGAGACAGAGAGGAAGAACTTCCATCCAATGATTGACTCCCCAAGTGATCTCATTGGCCTAAGCTGAGCCAGTGCGAAGCCAGGAGCCACGAGCTCCTCCAGGTCTCCCACGTGGGTGCAGGGTCACAAAGCTTTGGGCCATCCTCGACTGCTTTCCCAGGCCACAAGCAGGGAGCTGGATGGGAAGTGGAGCGGCCGGGATTAGAACCGACGCCCATATGGGATCCCGGCACATTCAAGGCGAGGACTTTAGCTGCTAGGCCACGCCGCCAGGCCCAAGCCTCCAACTTTTTCTGGTGGCATGCTCTACCCTATCCCCAGGACCCAGGCGCAAGGGCATGTTCCCTCATCAACCTCATTCATGCTCAGCAGTGCTAGGTCCTGGTCTAGATGCTGGAGATAAAAGTGAATGACTTAGCTCCAACCTCAAGCAGCTCAGGTGTGGGAGGTGAGGTAGATGAATAGACAGTGATATCTGTGGTCCTGGAAAATAGGAGGAGCAGCAGGTTTGCCTGGAGGAGGTGTAGAAGGGCTGTATCTGGAAGGGCTTCATGGAGGATGTGTTCTTTTAGCAGAGCCTAAAGAGCTAAGTGAGTGTTCTCAGATGGTCCCTGGAAGGGCACTGAGGAGAAGGTAGAGGGCATGACGCGCAAGGCAGAATGCACTGAGGAAGCCAGAAATAAGTGAGTATGGAGTACGGGAGCAGGGAGTGGAACTTGTGTGACTGGGGAGGTGCAAGTAGCAGTCAAATCAGGAAATGGTTTGTGTGCCTGCTGCAGTGAATAGGATTAGATTTTCTGCATATAACCACAAACCAAAATAACAGTGGCTTAAACACATAGCCGAACCAACAGCAACCAGCCTAGGTTTGGCCTGTGGCAACTCCATCATATTTTCAGTATCCCAGACTCCTCTCTTCAGCTCCTCCATCTATAGAGCCTGGTTTCCATCCTGAAGGTCACCTTGTGTTCTAAGATGGCTACTGGAACACCAGCCATTGCATCCATTTTTAAACTAAAGGACCTAGAGAAAGATGGCAGGGCCACGCAGCTACCTGTGCTTCTTCCAAAGACTCTTCAATAGTTCCATGTCATGACTTCCGTCTTGTTTGTCAGAATTTGATCACCTAGCTACACAGAATTAGGGGAGTTGGGAGTGTGCAAAACAGATTGCTCTGTTTTAGCAAGGGGCTAATGGGTCAGGGGGAATGACAAGGCAGCTTCAATGGTGGGAGTTAAGACTTGGCTTTATAGGGCAAAGAAATTACACAGAACCTCTCAGGGGGAAGTTGAGCAGATCTGGGTTTTTGCAAACAAAACAGGAAAGAATGGAGCTGGACCCAGAATGGAGGTGTCTTGTTCTTGCAGCCAGGAAGGCAAAAGTACTGTGCAGGAGTGGATGTTGGGGACCAGTGCAACAAAGCCAGCTTGGTGAGATAGGGTGTCATGTAACTGAGGCCTAGAGACTGGCAGTGCTGAGAAACAGGGAGCTCCTGACTGTTTTGCTGCCCAAGAAAGAGAGCAGGGCTCCTGCCTGGGGTCCCCTGCTCTTTGACAGGCAAATAGGCCACTAACCTGTCCTGCTCACCACCACTACCATGCTCGTGTGAAAACAGAAGCACAGAGGGAAGTCCAAGCAACCTGTCCAAGGTCATGGCATCAAGGAGCAGCAGAGCCAGAGAAGCCAGGCTTCCCAGCCGCCTGTGGTCGTAGAGTCAGAAGCCAGTACCTGATCCTGTCTTATCGACAGTGGCTCTCATTCCATGGGCTTGTGCTGTTGCACATAGCACCAGATCTGACCTTGCTGCCACATGTCTTGCCTGCCTGATAACAAGCTGGAGATTCGGAAGCTTCTTTTGCTCCTTCCTTCCAGGGAAGCCTCAAGGAGCCTCTGAAAATGGCAGAGGAAGGGGCGTAGACTGCTGTGTGATCACAGCCCTGACAGGGACACGATCGTGTTGGCTAGTGTCAATTCTGTACTTTCTGCCTGGGGTTTCCTCCTAAGTACTTCCCAAGTCATACTGTGTCTTCCAGCTTCACTGTTGCTGCTGCACTTACTTTAACCCAATATTTGCACGCATTAGCTTGAACCTAAACAATAAAATCATGAGTTGGGTTTGATGTGATTTTCTTCTCTATGTTACTTTGAAAGCAACTGATAACTATTCACACTGTTAAAGTTTGACAGATAAACTTGTGCAGCGTGTGTGTCTGAACTCTGCAGCCTTCCCAATAACTATGTGCCAGGTACTTTGTCCTCCCATCTTACAGATGGGGAAACCAAAGCCCAGAACTGTGTGCAGTAGGCTCTGAAATCAGCTAAGCACTGCAATCTACTCTTGCTCTGTGTTTCCCACCTTGGCTCCATCTGAGGTGCACCCGAGTCTGTGGAAAATTGTGCAGCAGCAGGTGTGGTCATGTAAGTTGCGAGAGTGAATCAGCTGTGACCTGGGTGCATGGGAGGGGCTGGTGCCCAAGAGTCCCACCAAGAAGATATCAGGAAGATGTAAGTATGTGCTGATACACAGCGTCCCTGGCACAGGAGAGCAGGGGACTGGGGAGTGGGAGCTCCCAGGTTTCTCTCCAGCATTGTTCCCTGGTGCTGGGAGGAACCAGGAAGACAGCTGGGAATCAGCAGAGGCTGTGTGCTTCTGCTCCATCAGGAGGACAGCTGGGCTAGAGGCCGCGCACATTGACCAGGAGGAAGCAGCAGTTGGCCGCTTTGTCCTCCCTGCCATGGGCGAGTTTATAGACCTTGATGGAGAGTTTTCTAGGACAGTGATTTATATCCTCCCCAGCTTTCTAGATGAGCTAGAGTGTCGGGAAAGCCGGGTGCTCAGGGTACTAATTATCTGGCCGGCATCCCAAGATGCCGTCACTAGCAGGAGGCCTTGTGACTAACCTGTGCTTCCCCATATCAGCTGGTCTTGGCTGCAATCCAGAACCTGTCAGCTTGCAGGAACCAGGGTGCTTTGTTCCCATGGGGCGAGGGAGTCCGTTGGGCTGAGGCCTCTCTCTCCCTGCCCTGGTGGACCCCTGACTCCCTGTAAGGACTTTGGGTTGGGTAAACCTGGGGTGCTGAGTGTGCCCTGTGTGGGTCTTTGATTTCCTGGCCCCTATTTCTTGTGTCTCTGAGAGTCCTTAGAAGGGTTTCAGTGGAACTCACCATCCAATCCATCTGCTGAGGTCACCACAGGCCTCTGCTCACTTCCAGGATTCCTGCTCTGGCTCTCACTTTGGCCCTTGAGACTGCTTGGAAAAACTGAACTCCTGCCCCCTCTCCATTGGAAGAGGTAGGGAGAGGGGTGAACCTGGCTCCCTGGGACCCTAGCCACCTTGCTTGAGCTGAAAGTCACACGCAGCCGCTCACAGCCAGGCTCCACAGGGATTCAGCACCTCTTGGGACCCCGGGGACCTTTGCCTCCTGACTCACTTCTGCCACTACCTCTGACCCACAACCCCCACCAAGATTTCTCCCTGACTTTGTAATGACCTGCAGGAGAGCAGCCGCCTGTCTGCTGGGTGTGAAGGGGTGCAGGTGCGGGCAACTGCAGGGCACATCGGGCCTGTCCATTAGGATGGTACTTCCCAGTGCAACCAGAGTCACTGAAGAGCTGGACTCCTCATTGTCATTTCAATTTACAAACTAAACTGGTATAGAATATTTTTTTTTATTAGATACGATGTTATTGTTTTGGAAGTAGTCTTTAACCTTTGCATCCTGTAAGCTGTGGTTGCATTGTAGTAGATGTGTCAAATGGAGGCTTTGTTCCTGCTATCTCATTAATAGTTTTTTTAAAAATATACTCATTACTCATTGAAATGCTTGTATTATGGATTTGTTGAATTCAATGATATCTAATTGGAAAACTTATTTCACCTCTTCTTAACATGCTACTAAGAAACGGTCTACGTGGTGTATATTATGCTTCTGTTGGGCCATGTTGGTCAGGATTTTCCTGTAAGAGAATAATAGGTAGTAAATATTTAAGACTTTTGAGCTGCAGTTGTAAGCACTAGGTCCTGCTGTTGCCATGCTGAAGCAGCCAGAGGCAGTGCACAGATGAATGTGTGCAACTGAGTCTCAATAAAGCTTTATTTACAAAATCAGGTAACAGCCTGCGTTTGGCCATGGGCTGCGGCTTGCAGACTTCCCCCCGCACCTAAAGTGGGGGCAGTCAGCCAGGCATGGTGCACAGTGGGAACTGACAAGGACAGGTGAGCTGCCTCAAGAATAGCCAGAGGAAGCAGAGCCCTGGGCAGGCTTGGGTCAGAAAGCCCCCACCTCCACACCAAGCAGAGGGGACGCTCACCCTTCCCAGGTGTTGAGGGCATGAAAGGTGCTCTCCCAGCACCATCATGGCTCCTGTCCGCCTCTCATCCAACCCGTAGGGAGGAGCCAGATGTCACCATTGCTCCTGTTTACTAGAAGAGAGAACTGAGGCACCCTGAGTGCAGGTGATCTGATCAAAACCATGTATGAGTGTAACCGTGATCCACACACCCAGACATCCCAGCTCAGGGTGGGCACACTGTGCTGCCTGCAACGTGCCAACCACTCACCGTCTCCCCAGCTGCAGCAGCTGGAGTTAGAGACCCCGTTTCACAACTGAGGACCAGGGGTTTAGCCGGGATGAGAACATACCTGAGTTCTGCCTCTGGCGCCCTTCCTGGTCCCAGGTGACTGCCCTCAGCGTTTTTCTGTTTCCTCCGCGTGTCACCATCTGAGCCATGCCCTTTCTGAGCTCTACACCTGCCATGTTCTGGGAAGTGCATCTGTGGCACTGTGGCCAGTGTGATGACCTTGGTGCAGGGACAGTGCCCTCCCTGCTATTCCTGGATGCTGGGAACCCCTGGGAATTGGGGGCTAGTGACCATATCACCTTGTGTCCTTCACACTTTTCCAGTCACTACCCTCACACTGCCCAGGTGCCTTCTCCTGGACACTCACTGATCCAAGGGGTCACAAAGAGCTGAAGGCAGCAGACAGCAGTGAAGCCATTTCCTGGGTCCATGTGTACATTGAGAGAGCAAAGCTATCATGGCTTGTAGGCAGCTTTACATACTGCTTTTAAACATCCCAGTGGGTTATTTGCTGCACCAATTATATTCTCAAACACAGACATTTTAGTGTCTTCTCAGTCTGCAGTAGTATCTCAGTCTGCAGAGGTATCAGGATTTATTGAAACGCTAATCCCTGTTGGATGTTTATGTTGTTTTCAGGCCAAAGCAATATTAGGATAACCATGTTTTTGAAAAAGCTTTATTTATTACATGTTTTCTTGCAAAGTCAGATATCCAGAGAGGAGGAGAAACAGAGAGGAAGATCTTCCATCCACAGATTTACTCCCCAAGTGGCCGCAACAGCTGGAGCTGAGCCGAAGCCAAGAGCCAGGAATCAGGAGCCTCTTCTGCGTCTCCCACATGGATGCAGGGTCCCAAGGCCTTGGGTCATCCTCTACTGCTTTCCCAGGCCACAGGCAGAGAGCTGGATGGGAAAATGGGCCTCTGGGACATGAACCAGCACCCCTATGGGATCCTAGGACATGCAAGGTGAGGGCTTTAGCCTCTAGGTCACCACACTGGGCCCAGGATAAGCATCTTTGTCCCTGAAGCTTTGATCTGTTGCTCTATTGATCTGGTCTAGATATGTACATATAAGTCCTCTCAGGGGTCTCAGCACCTCACCCATCTTACCTTTACCTAGGAAAATTAGGCCAAGTATGCAGAATTCAGAGGGCAACCTTCGCATTCCCCATTCCCTTCCTGCTCAGTGATTCTAGGGCCTCTTGGGGCCACCCAGGCAGATGGGGGAGATACAAGCATCAGAAAAACTGAACTACTCCTTCTACAGAAAGTGCCTGAAGGGACAGAGAGAACAGATCAGATCCCAGAGGGAACAGGGGTTTTTGAGAGACCTTGGCAAGAGGGAAGCTGGCACCTGAAAACAGGAAGTTGCTTTGGGTTTGAGACGGGTGGGAGGGGCTTGTGCAGGTGTTCTGTGGAGCCCAACCTGCAGAAGGGGCCAAGGTGCCTGGGGGGCTTGCAGAGAACTGTACCAGTGGCTAGCAGAAGACAATATCTCTCTGCTGCCTTCTTGAGAGACCCCCCCCCCCCCCGCAAGACTTCACAGTGTTTACCACAATCTTAGGTGTCTTTTGGGTATGTCCGCTTGCCCACACAAGCATTTAGATCCACAGTTTCATTTGGTCCACAGGGTTTTGATAGAAATTACTAAATTACCTGCCAGGTAATTATTTTTAAAATGTCAAAACTCACACTGTGACCAGGAACTGCTCATCGGCTGGTAATCGCAAGGAGAGAGAACATTATCTCTCTGAGCTAGGATACAGTGGTAAAAAGGTAAAGTTGGCATTTCTGAGACTTGATTTCCGTCCAAGTTCTTGTCATGGATTTGCTTGAGCAAAGGTATGGAAACTCCAGGTCGTCCTTCTCATTGCTACGTGACGAGCTTACCTGACCCTCATAGTTTGGGGCGCTGGTGCCATACCCCAGAACATGCTCTGAGTGTGTAAATGTGACCTCCCACCCACCTGGCATGGGAACCAGGTTTCAGGAGCCACTTCCTTCATATGCTCCTACCCCTGCAGGTTCCCCCAGAATCATCCCATAGAGCTGAATGGGGTCCACATGATCATGTTATATTTTTCTAGTAGCCATATTAAAAAGAACAAAAAGAAACAGTTGCAACTGATTTTAATATGATATAATTTCAACACGTGCTCAAAAAATATCTATTTTTTTAAATAAATGGATTCTGTGTTTTTTTTAAATTTTCTCATATTGCCATTTAAAATTCAGAGTGTGATAAGAGACTGATACAATTATGATTCCTTATGAAGGACTATAGCATTGTAGTAAAATGGGGAAAATCAGGGGATGGGAGTTGGGGGGGATCCCAGCCTATACAAACTTGTGCCACATAATTAAAAATTCAAAATAAAAATATATTTAAAAAATAATTGGCATTGCAAATTAAAAAACAAAAATCCAGAGTGTGAATTACCCTCAAACACATCTCGATGGGCAGCAGCGTAGATGACTGCCTAGCCACGGGCTGCTGGCTGGCAGCTTCCATGTGGGACATGCGGCCCCAGCATGGGGAGGCAGGGCCTGGACTTCCCCCAGGGACCCTGCTCTGCTGCAAACACAGCTGCCTCCTAAGGCTGCAGGTTGCCAGGAGCAACTGTGTCTGCCTGGGTCACAGCCATGGCCATGTGCTACCTGCTTCTCTACAGACCAGAAGCCCCGTCCACCTTTCTCAGCATCCTGGAAACCTCTGATTCAACAGCCTTTCCTCCCCAGTGGTGGATGCTGGATCCTGCTAGGCTCTGCACCCCTTCTGGAAGAGCTCCCTCCTGTGATGCTGGGTGTAGCCACTTGCCTGCTAGCATGGATCCTTGGAGGCTCTGACCTTGTGTGCTTCACACCTACCCTGGCCCGCCCTGGCTCCTGGCCTACAGGCTGCTCTGCCCTGTAGGACCTAGGTGATTTTCTGCCCCTTTCATTCTAAGGAAAAATAAAAGGAAAGAAAACGATAAAATATCATCTCCATCAAGACACCTACTTGTGTGTCGAGCGAGTCTGAAGTGAATGACTGTGGAGATCAAATGGCCCAGCCATCCCCGTGTTGTTTTTCTCATGACCCAAGGCTTTCAGGAAGTTTGAGGAAAGGATGAGCAGCATGTGTACATGTGTGCACGTACACAGTCATGTTGAGGAACAGGGCGAGCACGTCTTCCAGTGTCCTGAGAGGGCCTTGGTAGCTACGAGATTGATCCCCGACCCCTGCCTCCACCCCTTGCTCTGTAAGCCTGCAGCCTGAATGGCCTGCCCCTCCCCTTCTGTTAAGTGGCACACCAAGCTGCTCTTTGTCGCACATTCCGACTAATCATGGTGCCTCTGGTGTGCAGCCCTGCAGCCCTGTAGCCCTGTAGCCCTGCAGCCCTGCAGCCCCCTCACTCTGAGTCAGGCTGTGATTCATCTCTCTAATGTGATATTTCCACAGCTTGGGGCCTACCCAGGGAGTGGGTGTAAAGCAGGTGCGGCTGGCCACGAGTCCTCCTCCCCTGGCCTTGCACCTCCCTTCCTGACCCTAACCTGCATTCCACCAAAACCAGCCTGTGTCAGGCCCAGCCAACAGGCTGACAGCTCTCTTCTTATGATTCTATTCCGTCAGTGATGGTCCACCAGGTTCCCCAGCAGAGCGTGGCAGACCCCAGCTCAGGGTGAGCCGTGGCTTTAAGGTTCCAGGTCTAGAAGACCCCGCCTGTGCCATGGGGGTGACAGCGATGCACAGGGCCACTCACAGCCCTCTCCAGCTCTAGGCGTATCAGTTCTCACCTAAATATGTCATCTTTCCTTCACTTACTTCTGTGTTCACTAATTCAGTGAAGGATTCTGAAAGTTGGTGTTTTTTTTAGTTAATTGTGTTGAAATATTCAGAACAGCAAGTTACCATTCATCAGCATGCAACTTGGTGGCTTTAAGTACATTCACATTGTGCTACGACTGTCACCGCCGTCACCGCCAAGCAACTCTATGACTTTTTCCACTCCCCACACTGAAACTCCGCACCTGTGAAACACTCGCTGTGCCTGCCCACATGCTCCAGTCCCTAGCTCCCCCATTCTACTTTCTTTGAGCTTCATGCTCTGGATAGCTCTGTGAAGGGATTCACTGATCATTTGTCACTTGTGCTCATTTTGTGTAGAATGAGGCCCTCGTGTTGATCCACATTGTTGCATGTGCGGGGCTCCCTTCCTCCTGGTGCTGAGTCATTTCAGTGTGTGTCTCTTGTCCACTCTTCTGTCAATAGACACCTGGGTGGTTCTCACCTTTTGGCTGTTGAAGCACTCTGTTCTCAATACTGAACATTTGCAGGTCCCTAGAACTTTCTTTGCCATTGAGGGAAGAGATTGACAGAGTCTGTCCTGGAAATCACCACAAGAGCTTAGCTCCACCACAAGCTTAGCTCTACCCTGAAATGAAGAACAGATGGCAATAGCAGAAAGGAACAACTGAGCTGAGGTTTGAAGGATGACAAGTGACTGGGGTCATTTTGGCCAAAGGAACAACATGTTCAAGTGCTCAAAGGCCAGAAGACCTTGCTCTCTTCCCAACTTGCAGGTCACTGGGCCTGGCTGCCTATAGGCAGATGTGTCGGGATTCAGTGGCTGTTGGGTAGGTGGATAGATCACAGGCCCATCAGTAAGGCCAGAGAATTATGTCTTCTTCTCATTGCCCCTAAGGGTCTTAAAGAGCCTTTGAGAGAAGGAAAAGCTCTTTCTGTGGCCGAGTGAGAAAGACAATAGCTAGGAAACAGAGTCCAGATGAAGCAGCAGACCAGAGACCACACAACTGTTTCAGGACCTTTGAACAGGTGCAACAGACAAAACCCAGGAGTCCTTTTGGATGGGCTGCGTCCCTTTCATTTTAGCAGCTGAGTGTGGAGTGGGAAAAGAGTTCATGAAAAACGAGGATTTTTGCTGGAATGTGCAGGTGAGGTCACTGCAGTGACTCTGATTCCCGTCATCATCCCAACAATAATGTCCTCACTCATAAGGCCTCGCAGTGTGTCAGGACCCCTGTTGGTCTGGTCTGGTCTGAGCCTCAATCCCCAAGGATAGCCTTGTTGATCGTCCCCAGATGCACACACCCTGGTCCTCCCCTGGCTCCAGCCAGCTGGAAAGCCTGAAGAAACTCCTCCCATACCACATAACCCTCCTTTTGTTTCCATGCTCTCTGATGCCAGACCCTGCTGGGAGATCCAGGGACATTAACCAAGTCACGAGCAATGGGGAAGCAGGAACTTGTCACTGCAATTCTGTTTCCGTTACTCCTGCTTTTCATGCAGATGCCAGTGGGGTGAAGGCTGCCAGCATCCGTTCTTGTCTCTCGGATGCTCAACTGTGGCTTCTCAGTGGGTGGGGGTGGGGAAGTGTGTAAGGAGTCACCCTGTTGTCTCAGGACTCATCCCTATGCTCTCCTTCTTGCCTGGTTAGCATGGCTCCTCCTTGCTCACCAGAGCCCCGAGGTACAAGTTTGTGGGAATGACCTGGTTGCTGATCTGGGCTGCTCAGCCCTCCTGAGTCCTTGCTAGAATAAGGTCGACTGCCTTGGGTCAAGTGTAACTCACATCATCTTCCACACTCGGCTGTGGTCTGAGCTGATGCAATCACGTTGGGGGCCTGCCCCCGACATCAGGCTGGTTGAAGACAGACACAAACAACCCCAGAATAAATGGGAGAATCCCCTGGATTTGGGCACTGCCCCTGACCATTTCCCTGCCCCGTGCCTCTTGGCTCAACTCAAGACTTACATAAATCATTCCAGATGTGCCGTAACTCTTCTCTCTGGTACTCCCAGTATCCTCTCCTCCCACCACTCCCCCGCCCAACCCTGGCACTGACTTTCTGTACCACAGACCCACCCCCACCCCTGCTCCCCATCACAGCCACCCACCACTCTAGCTCCCGGGTGGGACTGTCCAGTGCTCTCCCCAGAGTATGGCCCAGCCCAGGGTGAGCTGCTTGTTCTCTCCTGTTGTCCCTCCATATGACTCTGCTTCTTTCATTTTGGGGTTGGTGGCTACAGAATTTTTTCTCTTGCATTCCAGTCCAGTTCTCTCAGTCCTGATGGCCTCTAGCCCCCCAAGAAAGCAGCCTCTCCCAGTCATCTCAGTGCCCATCTGAGGGGTCAGCACCCCCCATCGTGTTCCATTCCCTTTGCTCTATTGTCTTTGCTTGCTGGAGAGAGGGGTAGAAGAGCCTCTACTCCCTTCATATCTTTTTTAAAGATTTATGTCATTTTCATTCAAAAGGCAGATTTACAGAGGGAAAGAGAGACAGAGAGAGACATATTCTATCAGCTGGTTCACTCCCAAGATAAACTGAGCTAAAGCCTGAGCCACTTAGGGGTCTCCGTGTTGGGTGCAGGGTCCCAAGGTTTTAGGCTATGCTGCATTGCTTTTCCAGACCACAAACAGGGGGCTGGGTGGGAAGTGGAGCAGCCAGTATACAAACTGGCACCCATATGGGATCCCGGCAATTGCAAGGTGAGGATTTAGCCACTAGGCCACTGTGCTGGACCCCCTCCTCTGTTTTCATAGGCCACAGAGAGCTGGGTCGGAAGCAGAGAAGCTGGGACTAGAACTGGCTCCCATATGAGATGCTGGCACAGGCAGGCTGAGAATTAGCCTGCTGAGCCACCATGCCAGCCCCTGTTTTCATATATGTGTATATATATGTATTTGTAATTCATCAGCTCTCACAGCAACCCCTCTGAAGGGCACCACTGTGTCCCAATTTCCAGTTAAGGAAACTGAGTCATGAAAGGCTGTTTCCCTAGAAGAATGTACAGAGCTGATACCAAGAGCCAGGCCATCTGACCACAGCATCAGCACTGCCGCCTCTCTCCTGCTGAGATTAGCTGGGCACCAGCATTGCTCAAGCACCAGCACCAGCTCATCCCTGTTTCCTAAACTCATTTCTGAACGTCACGGAAAACAAAAACCCATGAAGTGAGTGCATCCACATCCCCTGCTGTGTCCAGGCTTTGACCACGTGAACAGGCACATGGACCCCATGTGGCTTGCAATGTGGCAGCCCAGCCTGTGTGGAGCCCTCGGTTTCCCCCCACACACTGCTGTTCTGGGGATGAATGTTAGGTGTTACTATGATTCCAACACATAGAATTCCATGTCTTCTCAGATGATGGGAGCTGGGCAGGACAGCTGTCATGAGGATAACATGAGTGACCATGGAGTTGGGGCAGTGGATGTTGGACGAGACCACACAGAGGAACCCTAGACAAATGTTCACTCTTAGGATTAGCTGCTACAGTTCCCATTTGACAGGTGCTCACACAGAGGCTTGATATTCATAGGTCACTGAGGATCAGATCTTAGGATTAACTGCTACGGTTCCCATTTGGCGGAGTGACACTGAGGTGTGGTGAGGTCTAAGAAATGAATTGCTTTAACCTTCAGCCCAGAGCCCTTTCCTGCACACACAGTCAAAAGTGAAGGTACTGGAACTGCTATCTGCCCTCTTGACTTCCCTGACCAGGTCAAGGGAAGGGTGTAAGCCCCCACAGTGGGGCTGTTAGGCCGTTACATAGTTAAATATCACAGAGCACAATCTTGTCTCCCTGCATGACAGGGCTGGAGATTTGAAAGACAGCCTGTGGCTCTGCTGGTCTGGCCCTCAGCGCCTAGAGCGGGAGGGCCCCAAGAGTCCTGGGCACACAGAGCGATTCTGAAGGCTGACAAGTGCCCAGTGTTCCACGTCCAGGCCAGGGAGATGGGGCTGCATGGCCAGAACAGCTGGGTGGAGGCTGGTGGCAGGAGGCGGTGTGAGTCCCTGCTTTGTTCCAGGGCAGTCATGGGGACAATCCGAGGCATAGAGAAGTCCCTTTCCTCTGCCGTTGGGCCGCAGCCCAGGATCCGGAGCTTCCTGCTGGCCTGCCAAGGAACGCTACCGGGAGAGCCCCAGACGGGCTTCAGTGCGGGGCTGGCAGGCACCCAGCATCCAGGCTGCCTGGCTGGGCCAGGGCTCCACTCCCACAGCCTTCTGTCCCCTTGGGGAGTGGCACTCAAACTGAGAGCCCGTGTCCTGGTTGGGGTCCAGCGCTGCTGCCAGGGTCTGTGCAGCTCTGGGCAGACCACTCACCTTCTCCCTCGGCCTCAAGCTAAGCTGAGAGGATTCTGCTCTGCATCTCTTGCCCAGCGCACACACAGTAAGGACCTGCGGGAAGACTGTGGGAAGGAGGAATGGCAGGTGCTCCCGAAATATTTTTGAAGCAGCTCAGGGAGTTTCCAGAAGGGTAGTGAAGTGTGTGCCTATTTTCAGAACTCCTCTCTCTAGTGCTCTCACAGATGAACAGGAGTCAGACTCAGGACAGAAAACACAGACAACGGCTGCACTAGAACTGACCCCCACCTGAAGCACATCACTTGTTCACTGCACAAAGACAGGGCCACCTTTCACAAAAACAGGCAGGCAACCCCAAACAAGGACCCAATTTCTCCAGGACCAGCCCTGGAATTTGACTCTGTCAGAACCCAGCCAGCCCTTCCCTGTCTCCCAGAGCAGGGGCACACACACCATTGTCACTATACCTGTGGACAGGTGTGGTGGGGTCTGCCATTGGGCCAGGCTGAAAAGACAGCTAGAAGCTGAGTTCACAGCCTGTCTCAAGAGCTGTCCCTCTCATTTTCCTTCTTGGCCATGGGCACGTGTGTCAGGGCAGTTCCGGGACCTGGCCATCAATGTCAAGAACAAGTTCCTTGCCTTTGTGTAAAACTCTGGCTCCATCGCATTTCCTTTTATGCCCCTCATGAGGATTTGTTTAAATGCCACAGGGCTCATCCCTTTATGACTACAGGAAACTCAAAACTTTGTGGATTTCCCCTTGTCATGGATGGACCTTCTATGATCTATTCATCCCCAAGAGTGGGCACATAGATGCATTTAACTGCACCTGTGTGTAACTCTGGGCAGGTCCAGGGAGCCCGCCACTGCTGGCATGGCAAAGGCCGGACTGTTGGGTTCCCTGCAGAGTAAGTCATTACCCTTTCTGGTGACTTGATGGCATGAGCAAGGTGGCATTTTGGCCACACAGTGGGCACATCAAAATCATGGAACTCACATGCTGGAAACTCAAGGATCAAAGCGTCTCTTCCTATGCCCTCTGAGTTTTGGGGTGATGTGAAAGGATACGGGATTATTCAAGGACAGCTGGAGAACTGCTTTGAGATTCTGAAACCTGCAACAATATGGGAAAAAACAATGTTGTTTTGGGAGCTCCTCTTAGGGAAGCTGTTTGAATCCAGGCTGATATGCTGCACTGAGATTTCTTCTCCACACATGAGACTTGACATGTTGGTCTTGAGTCAAGAATGTGATGGAAGGAGGCAGCAACATTGCTGCCAATTATTCATGTTTCAGCACCAGGAAAGACTTCAGTGAGGCTGTTAGCTTTACCAAAAGTGATAAAGACACTTATGAAAATTAATATTAGAGGTCATGCATAATTTGGATCAAATGCAGTGATTCCTAAGATCCCCATCTCATTTTACGGTGTAGTGTTTCATCCTTTTCTTAAATGAGTACTTCTATTCATTAAACAAGATGAGACTTCTTTTCTACTTCTAAATAATCTACCCTGGAATTCTGAAGAATGATGTGGTATGTGTGGCCCCTTGTTGGTGATTCCAAGCCCCTTTGAAAGTGGAATTCAGCCTCAAGGAGGGTCTGAAGATCTGCAGACATGAAGGGCCAGGGAGATGGTGCAGTGAGTTAAGTCACCACCTGGGACCTGCCATCCCACTTGAGTGCCAATTGCAGTCTCAACTGTTCCACTTTTGATCCAGCTCCCTGCCAATGCACATGGGTAACCAGCAGAGGATGGCCCAAGTGCTTGGGTCCCTGCCACTATGTGGGAGAGCCACAGGGACTTCCTGGCTTCTGGGACAGCCTTGTCTGTTTGGCCATTTAGGGAGTGAACCAATTGAGAGATCTCTCTGTCCTTCTCTGTCTCTTCCTGTTTCTTTGTAATTCTGCCTTCCAAATAAATAAATAAATAAATCTTTAAAAAAATAGTTAAATCTGCCAGTCAACCTGTTGTACCCACTTTTATATGCCAGAAACTCTTGGCTTTTTGGTTAAGTCCCAAGACTATTGAATCTTTGCCCATGACATAAATTTTTGTTTTTAACAAGTAAATCTCTTTCACAAAGATTTATCCCCGATTGGTGGTGTTTTGCAAATGAATCTGTTTTAAAATTCTGAACTCTAGTGTAAATTCTGTATGTCTGTAAAATAAAATGGGCACACAATGAGAAAGCATTAGATTGATAATCAAAGGCCCTAGGCTTAAACATGGTACAGCTCTTAAAGTTGGCAACACAGTCTGGGCAGCCATGACCTCCTCTGACCTCAGCTCCCTCAGCTGTGCACATTACAGGAGGTAATGGAAAGGGCCATGTTTAAGGGAAGATGAAGTGACAAAGATATACCAGGTTATCAGAGTCTGCTCTCAGAAGTATTGAACAACCAGCCAAGGTGGATGCAGGCTATGGCATCAGTTAACTCTTAAGATGGTGGATTATGGTGTCGGGAGGTATCTGAGGATGCTCATAGAAGTGGCTATAACCAACAGTACAGAGGTGTGTCCGCACTTCAGCAATGAGAGCAGACACCTCCATAAACCCCAGCTGGTGGGTAGCCCCACGTGGTGCTTTCACACACTTCCAAGAACACAATGGTGAAAGAGAAGTCTACCCCACACACCTCAGTTTCTCTGCCTGTAGGATGCAGGGCACAGTCCCCACCCTGGGAAGCTGGCATTCTGGTGAAATGAGGTGGCATGAGTGAAGGTCACAGCACCATGCCTGGCTCACCTCTGGGGTGATCACTGAATCTGATTGTGCAGTGACCTGAGTTGGGGCTCCCAGCAGTGCCACTCACCAATCCCATGAACCTCTGTGTGCTGGAGACTCCATACATGGATACATCTTCAGGACACAGAAATGGTATCCCTAACGTGTTCAGAGCAGCACCAGTTCCCAAGAAACACACGAGTGAGTCCCCCTTTTCTGTCACCATTACTTTTTGCATTGCTCTGCCCTGAGACACCTCACCTCTTCTTGACCATCGTTCCTGTAGTGTTTCTCTCCTGGTGGCTCCTGCCTTCTTCCATCTTCTCCACTCCCCTGTGTTATTCTTCACTTGTCCTCTTCCCTGCTGCCTCTCCTGTATGTCACAGGGTTAGGTTGGAGCCCTGGGACACGTTTAGCTAAAGGTTCACAGAAGCTCCGCCCCCTACATCCTAGTGGGTGTGGCCAATAAGGAAACATGTATTGTCCCAAGCAGGAAGAAGCTTAAGTTCACAGCACAATGAGCCTCATCCGAAAGATGGCAGGTGCCCATGGCAATGGGATGCAGCACTGCTTAATTTATGCCTGACATCAGACATCAGCAGAGGAGAACTGCCCTCCTGTGTCCTCTCTCAGTGTCCCCAGAGAGGTACCTCAAAGAAGGATCCCTGAGAACCAGGGTCCACTTCAGATGGCCTCACTCATGGCAGGAGGCTGCAGGACAGACTCTTACGAACAGGCAGGTGACTCTGAAAAGCCAAAACTGGACCCTAGAAAGGGGAGTACAGCTTTAACACCTGCCAGGGACATCAAATAAAAAATCCCATCTCCTAAACCTCTCCCAGCTCCCCAACCCAAACTATAAAGAAGGTAGAGCTTCCCAGCGAGGAGGGCAGACAGCCACCCAGGCCGTCTTCTCACTACCAGGGCCAGCTTGTGCAAGCCAAGTCAGGTTCGGGAAAAACTCCCACTTGGCTACAGTGACCTTTTCCCTTCTGCCCTGGTGACGACGTTTGGGTCAGCCTTGTTCAGTACTAAAACTAATGGATACAAGTGACTAGAGGACTTTAAAAAACATTTTTTTTAGTGAACACTTTTTTTTCCTTTGTGGTAGAACTTGCACAGACCAGCTTTTAAGAACCGAATGTAGAATTTTCTTCTGAAGTCGTATTTAGCAGAGTTGCAAAGATAGGGCTCTTACAGCAGCAGCGGCAGCATTTCTCAACTTGTTTATTGTTATTATTATCATCATCACCACAACTCTCATCCTTGGGAGTCTTTTTCAGATGTCCAATTCTGTAATGGTTCCCCCATGAACTGTTAATTCCACAGATCGGTGGGAAATCTGTTTACATGCCTATGGCCCCTTGGGGGCCACAGACCATGGTAATAGCTAAGATTTTTTTCCTCTCGTTATGGAACAGCTGGTCTCATCTCCATGGGCAACACACATCTCAGAGAGGTCCACTCACCCTTCCCTCACTCTTCCTTAATGGTAGCAGTCTTAAGTCATGACTGACATAATAATCAACATCGGCCAAATAATCAAAATTAGCACAATACCATGAAGCACACTACAGATTTTCTTCTGATTTCTCTATTCATGTCATGTCACTTGTACCAAGGTCCCAGCTGGGCTTATAGCTTGCATGTGAACATCGCTGCATCCTCCTCTCTGTGAGATCCCTTCAGTCTTCTCATCTTTCATGACCTAGGAAGAGTGCTGTTCTGGGATATTGTAGGGTGTTCCTCACCTGGGTTAGTCTACTGTCTTCCTGTAAATAGACAGAGGCCAGGGACTTTGGGGGAAAGGGACAGTGTCTCTTCCTACATGGCATGGCATCAGATATAGGACACGGGCACACTTAGAACTCACTGCATTCTTCCTAGTCACTTTATTAAGACAGTGTCTGAAGTGAATTTTCTCCCCCTTCTGTGCTTTATCAGTTGGAAGTCACTCAATACCTCCAGCCCACACTCAGGGGAAGAGACTCCAGCTCCACCCCGCCCCCCGCCCTTGGGAAGGAAGAATATCAAATAATGTGTGAACATATGTGAAAGCCATCACAGAGATGAAAAAGTATGTAGATCTCCTGCTTCTCCTTAAAGTTCATCCACTAATTTTAGCACTTGTCAGTGATTCTCGCCTGCAGCATGGATGCCACAGCGCTGTAACAGGGAGGGTCTGTTTTCCTTGGATTTCCAGAGTTTCAGCAAAAGTTAGCCGTTCCTCCCACTTGCCCATTCCTTTAGATAGCCAATAGGTTTTATTACATTAGTGCAGACACACATGGCTTTATTTTACTGTCAGGGTTACAGGGTGATGCTCTTGTTCATTGTGTTGTTCATTGTGATGCATTTGGGGGCTGGATTTTGTGTCCATTTGGCTCCCTCTGTCATTTCATTGCTTAGTACTACCTGGCACTACAAGATGGTCCAGACCCAACTTGTACCTTCTATGCTTCATATCCTTCTTTTTAAATCAAGAAATCTGGTTCCCAAAAAGACTTGTGATTGTCCCAGGGTGACCAGAAAATCCACAGGACAAACTCTAGATTTCTGTCAGAGGGCAGAGAGTACTGGCTTTTCAGAACACATGGAACAGGCCAGGGAGACAGGAATGAAGCTGCTGTTTGACTGTAGACTGTGCATCTGATCATGACCTGGACCCCTGCCCCTCCTCCCAGAATGGCCAGCAGGCTGAGGGGCTCCCATGTGCTGTGGTAAGTCGACAGCACTCTCCCACCTTACGGGCTGCTTCCTATGGCCAGCTCTGAATCTTCCATAGTCTCAGGATACAGCATCCCTAAGAGTCAAGAAGTAGATGCATTGATTCTTGCTTCACCACAAAACTGCTGCTTCTCAGCTCATGGTGGTCACAATGCAGAGAATCTGATTAGAATGGGATTGCCCTGCAGCCCCTGGGCAAGTGCTGCTACTGAAGGCAGGACATGGTGCCAGTTGACTTCATGACAAGGCTGCCTTTTCCTGGAAGGGATGGGACAGGAAACCTGCAAGAAGACCAGCCAGATGCCAGGTCATATTGCTGTCTTAAGGTCTTGAGGACAGTTCCCAAATTTGGAACCTGATTATACGGGAGTGTTTCTGGTTAGGCCCAGCAAAGCCAACAGGATGGGTGTTGTGCTTCTAATAAAATATTTCAATTAAATTTGGGATCGCAGAGGCAAAACACACACATACACACAAACAGTAGCAACAACCAAAGCAAAGGGTGCTCTGTCCCTGCATGCTTACTGGCAGTGACACCTTAGTTTTAAGGTGGCAAACACACCTCATTTCATGGACTGGGGTCTTCTGCCTCCCACAAGGAATTCCTGTCATTCCCAAGATGGGGCTTTCATATACTCACAGAGGCTGCAGGGTGGGCCTGGGAGCAACTGCTACTGAGTCCCAGCAGCTTTGGGGGTCCGCAGGTTTACAGACTAATCATGCCAAGCCAGGCTTCCAGGGACGTTGACATAACACAGAGTCTGTTTAAGGAGGAAGATAGTGGCCAATTCAGAGCTGGCTCCAGAGGACAATGCTTCCATCTGTAAGGAGAAAGAATGAGCGACGATTGTACACTTGACTTGGCATGTCTTCCTACTGATGAACCATTGATATAAGAAGCATCTGCTGACTGGAAGAGTGAAATGATCATGAACTCTGAGCAAACCCACCTGAGGCCCTCTGTCATCTGATGAGCAAAGTGTGGAGGAAAGAATATGCACCAAGGATGGATGTGCTTGGTTCCAGATCGTCCCAAGCCCTGCCAGCTCAGATAATCTGGGGCTCTCATTGCTGCACGGTTCCTGACACACAGCAGAGCTCAGGGCAACAATATGGACAAAATGAAGCAAGTTTGAGAGGAACAGGTCAGGCCATGTGCCTGGTCCAGTGAGCTTGGAAAGAAGACTTCCTCGGGGAACAGCTCCATGGCTCAGCAGCCTTCACCTGCAAGCACTGGCATCCCATATAGGTGCCGGTTTATGACCTGGCTATTCCATGTCAATCTGGCTCCCTGTTTATGATCTAAGAAAGCAGTGAAGATGGGTCAAGTGCTTGTGTCGCTGCACCCACATGAGAGACCTGGAGGAAGCTACTGGCTCCTGACTTCAGATCAGCTCAGCTCTAGCTGTTGCAGCCATTTGGGGAGTAAACCAGCAGATGAAAGATCTTTCTAGATTTCTCCTTCTTTCTGTAAATCTGCCTTTCAAATTAATAAATAAATAATTTAAAAAGAAGAAGATTTGTTTTTTTTTTTAACATACTGGTTACTCAAAGCCATGTCAATTCCATAATATTGCAAATTGCTGTTGATGTTATATTGGGACTCTTAATCGACTGTGATGATATTCTACCAGCTCTAACTTCAGACCAGAAATGGTCTCCCCAAGAAACTGTTCAACCCATCTGGTCAATAAGTAGCTGGACTCTATGCTTGGTATATGTTTGCAAAGAAAGAATCGTGATTGAATTTGAACTGTAATGCTGCATCAAGGTGGAGGAATCCACGAGGGGGGAGGGGAGGGGGAAGGATGGGGGGACTCCCAGAGCCTATGAAACTGTCACATAATGCAAAATAATTAATAAAAATATATATATATATTAAAAAAAGAAGAAGATTAGTTCGGTTGTGGAATGCATGGTAGAGGTGTAGATAAAGGTTCCGTGGATACTGGGCTGAGCCTGGGACCAGCCTCCGTGCAATAAAAGACATGGCAGGAAAGAGCCGTTTGCATGGTTCCAAGAGGACTCTGGAACTGGTGTTGGTGGAGGGAGGAAAGGCCCAGCCCAGCCCAAAGCCAGATGGAGTGTTCTGTGATACATCCCAGAGATTGGCTTGGGACCGAGGGTTGGCAGCGGGGAGGGAGGAGTGGTTCCGGAGGTGCACCAGGCAGATCTGACTGGCCTCCAAACCTAGCATGGCATGGTGAATAGGGCTGGGCAGAAAAGTCAGTGCAGCAAGCCTGTGCCTTGAGCTGAACCAACATGAGGAAGAGGGACTTGGGAACACCACATGCAAATGCTGCAGGTGGGTCCCCATCCTATTGTTAACTGCTGTGCAGTTGTGCAGGTGACTTGATCAACTCTGTCTTTGTGGGTGACAGGAGGCGACACTACCTGTCTCTGGTAATGCTGCTGAGAATTAAGGGATAATATGCATGTGAAGTGCTTTGCAGAGCCCTGTCCCACAGCAAGTACTTCAACAGTGGTAGATCTCTTTTTTTCTCATTGTACCACCCAGGGCTTCTCAAGCTCAGCACTGTGGGCTGTTTGGGTCAGGTCATTCTTTGATGTGGGGAAAGGGGCTGTGCATTGTAGGAGGCCTAGCAGCTTCCTGACCTCTACCTACTACATGCTGGTAGCCCTGCCCCAACTGACATTGTTGGATGCATTTCATTGCCCTGTGGGTGGTGGAAGTAAGACCCCCCAGATGATGACAAGGGCCCTAACTCCAACTCCACCAGATGTGGGCTTCATAGGGTAAGTATTCTTTTAGTGGGGCTATAGTTCTACAGACCACAACTATTTTGTATTTCTGTGGCCCTGGCCCACCTGGACCTGATCAAGGAACACATCTGGGAAGAAAAGGTAGATCTTCCCAGCAGTGCAGAGTCCAGACTAGAGGGAGAGTAGGAGCAACAGGTATGTGCTGGCTGGCATGAGCCAGTGCAAAACCAGACAGCAGAGGAGAAAGAAGCAAGCATCCCCAGACAAGGGCACAGCTCCAAAAAGAGAGGCCACAGCACAATGTCTTTATGAGGTTTTTGACCTCTCTGTGCCAGGTGTTCCAGGCACACTATGAACACTATCTCATCCAGTTTTCAAACAACCCCATGACAGTCATTCAGTATCATTGTTACCAGGGGAGTAAACATTTACTGAATGTTCATTAGGCACAAGTAGCTGTCTAAGGTACTGAGAATACAGCAGGAAACAATTTTTCCTGCCCTCATAGCACTAACCCTCAGGTAAGCGCTATGCAAGAAGCCGACAATGCGCAGAAGGAAATAAGCGTGATGAACAGGCTGTCAGATGGTAGCAATCACGTCAGGAAAGCCAGGAGAGGGGCTTTGGAAAAGGTGGGACTGTGACTGTACACAGAGATGGTGGGCACTGTAATTGCACAACCTCACTGAAAAGGTCTAAGGCTGACAGTCCAAGCTCAATTTGTTTCTTGCCTTAGTTTTGCCAGCTCAAGGGTGTCATTTGCTGTAGTGGTTAGGAAACACTCCCATATTGGAGTGCCTGGGTTCTCGTCCTGACTCTGCTCCCAGTTCCAGCTTTCTACTAATGTGCACCCTTAGAGACAGCATGTGACAGCTCAACACTTTACATCCTTGTCACCCACACAGGGAACCCAGGTTGAGTTCTGGCCCCTGGCTTTGGCCAGCCGTTGTATGTATTTGGGAAGGGACCAATGGATAGATGATCTGCCTGCCTCTCTCTTGTTCACTTGCTCTCTATTTCAAATAAAAACACTTAAAAATTCAAAGTAAATATATAGAGTTCATGAAAAAATGTGTATCACAAAAGGAAACCTGAGGATTTCAAAATTATTTGCAGCAAATTAAACATATTTAATTCCATTTTCCATGAGCTTTTTGAAGTATTCTTGTACAGTATTTGGGACTCAATTTCAAAGTGAATCAACACAGAGCACATGATGGGAAGCCTTACCATTCTTCAGGGCTTTGAGCCCCGGAGACTCACCAAAGCCCCCCAGCAAACAGGCGGAGGACCAACTGTGGCCAGGCATCTGATTGATGCTAGCACTTGCACTGGATCCTCTCTACCATGCTTCAGGGCATGGCAGAGTTAACTACCAGATGAATGCCCATAGGCAGTGGGGACCTCTCTTTCCATCTCTGGAGAGACCCTGCGTGCAGATTCAAGAGCAAGAAAGGAGATTTATAAATAGTTGGGGAGATGAGCAAGGCTGCAACAGGGACAGGTTGGTGTGATGGGGAGGGAGAGTGTTAATTAATTAGAATAATCCCACCTGCTCGGCAGTGCTTTTGCAGCACTCCAAAGCCTAGAACCTTCCTCTCTGCCAAGTTCCTGGGAGCTTCCTACATCCACAAATAGACACAGGGAGGTCAGAGGAGCTTAAGAGGCACAGATGGAGGAGTTACAATATGCAACATTGTGTGTTGTGCTCTCCAAGGCTGGTTTGCTGGGCAAAGGGTGGCCTGGTTGGCACCATGATTTCCACCTGGCATCCAACATGGACATCTAGCATGCATACAATTTCAGCCACTGTCATGTGGCGCACACACCTGTCATGACCCTGGCTCATGAGCAGAGATTTGAGTCTGCTCAAATCTTGAGTCGGCTGTGCAGCTCTTGATTTGCCTTGGGTCTCTAAGGAGGTGCTGGCAGATAGATGATCAGTCACTTCTTTGTGCAGCACTTTCCCCTCCCCAGGGATGGAGCCCATCTCTGAGCTAGGAACTCCTGGTTCCTGACCCCTTGCTGCCTTCCCAGGCCTAGTATAGTGTTCACACCAAAGCAGGAGTACCAAAATATTTGTAGAAGTAAGTCACTGACCAGTTTTCTTCTAAAAAGTGGAGAATGAGTGGACATTTGACATAGTGGTTAAGACAAAGCTTAGGACACAAGAGTCCTACATCAGTGTTTGAGTTCAAGCCCAGGCTCCACCTTTTTTTTTTCATGATAATTACATGGTTGAACAGGGTGGGAAGGATTGAGGTTAAGAATAAGTGGGTGAAATCATTATTTTCAAATTTGTTATTGCTTCTTCTTGTTTCTTGGGGAAAGGGAGAAATAAAGGGAGAAGCCATACCCAGTTTCCCAAATGTCCCAGTACCCAGGGTTGGGGATCTGCCACCCAATATCAACCCAAGGTTCCAGTGTGTACATGTTCCAAAGGTTCTGCGCAACTGATTTGAATAGTTCTGAAATGCTGTCGATTTTGCTAATCCAAGGATAATGCATCCTTCCCAATGTCCTTTGGCTGACATAGTCAACTTCAAGTCTCCATTCACCCGGATTTTTGCTGTCATCGTTTGGCTGAGGTAGTTGTTCAATTTGCTCTGTTCTCCTTTTTCTGCTATGGTACCGAATAGACTGCCATAGTCTCCATGTGCATCTGCGTCCACTGTTCCGCCTTTTTCATTGAGGAGGGCATATTCTTGCAGGTAAGTCCAAGAACCTGGGCCAGGTGACCTGAAGCCTTCCAAATACCCATCCTTCTGGATCACGAACCTAGCACCCACCTAGTAGGTTGGCCCCAGGACCCAGGCCAGGGTGCCCGAGCCCCACCAACCTCAGGCTGGCATGGCTCGCCTCACCTCAGTATCCACTATCATGTTGTGCAGCCTGGCTCAGTCTAGTCTGCCCCCAGTTCCACTTCAGCTGGTGGTTGCTGCAGACTCTCACAGCCTAGCCTGATCCCTGTTCCAACCCTAAAGTGAGCTGGCTGGTGTTGCATCCCCACCTGGCTCCTCCTGCACCCTGTCCTGGTTTTCAGATCTGCCAGTGGATGTTATGAATTGTCTCAGCCTGGTTTGTCCCCACATCCAGTCCACATATATGTTAGCGGGTACAGTAACCTGGCATGGTCTGGACTGCTCCTTACCTTGATTCTTGCACTCACCTCTAGGAACTACATCCTGATGAAGGAGTTTCCCAAGCTCCTCTGCACTATTGGGTCTCATCCCAGTGGCAGTTCTTATGCACACCAGTGGGTCGTTGGCTAAGGTTGAGTTTGTCCACCTTCTGTCCTGGCAGGAACAGTGGCCTTGCTCAACTGGTCCACACCCATTCTGGTTCTTACTATTGGGTGTTACAGCCTAGCAATACCTGGTCCATGCCCATACACAACTTTCACATGGTTCAGCTTGAGTCAATACCTAGCCCAGCCAGTTCTATACCCACCCTAGCTCTCATGAGTATCAGTGGGTTTTGGAGTCTAGCCGGTCTCCAAACCCAGTCCACAGTCATGCCAGTGGAGGCTGTGGTCATGGCCAGCCCAGCCCATTGCCATCAGTCTTGCTCTTGTCCTCATCAGTCTGAATCACAACCCAGCTGGGCCATCCCCTTAGCTCCCCAGCCAGGCCTGTTCCCATGCAAAGCTCTTGGGTTTGCCAGTGGAGATTGCAGTTCCACAGGGGTGAGCCCACATCCCCCCCACAGATTCTGCTACCAAACCCAATTCTCTCACATGCTAGCTATTGTCATGGCCCATCCTAACATCAGCTGTCCCCTGTTCTGACTCTCACTGGTAATCTGCAACCTTAACTTTAGTGTGTGCCAGTGAGTGGTGCTTAGTGATGGTTGATGCTAACTACCCCAACTCAGGTCTTCCACATGTGCTGTTACTTCAGCCTGACCATTAAAGGTCCTCTTGTTCTCCCCTACAAACCATTTGGTCTTAGCCCCTCTCTTACATACACATATAGTGGCCTTATTCATGGAAGTCCCTCAGCTGTGATTACTCACCTGGGCATGGATCCTCAGGTTATCAATCACTACCACCTGTGTGATTCCCATTTCCCCCTGCAAATCCACACCGCCAATCCCCCAGAGCATGCCACTGGGTAGCCCGGGGGCTTCGCCCAGTGCCCTTTGCACCCAGGCTCCCAAGCCATCCCCCAGGGAGCCATACAGCCTGGCTGAATGCACCTGTACCGGTCACAAAGCCTCCAGGTAGGGGAAAACCTGTAGGCCTAACAATCTCTCTTCCCCCGGAGAGCTATTCCACTCAGCTGTCCATACCTCTACCAGTCAAAAAGCCTCCAGGCCAGGGAGAACCTGAAAGCCTGCTGAGTTCCTCCCCTCCCACAGGGAGCCATTCCACTCAGCTGTCTATACCTGTGCCGGTCACCAGACTCCACTTCTGTTTCCAGTTTCCTAGAATCAGGAATACCCTGAGAGGTAGCCATGATGGCTAGCAGTACTTGGGTCTCAACCACCCACATGGGAGCTCTGGATGGAGTTTGGGAATCCTGGCTTTTGCCTAGCTCAGCCCTGGTTGTTTTGGATATTTGGGAATGAATCAGTGGATAAATAATCTCTGCTGGATATCTCTTGCCCTTCAAGCTCAGTGAAGTTCAACAAAATCTTTAAGAAGGTTCAGGCAGGTTTAGCTCTTGGGGAATTCATCTTTGTTATACAACTAATGGGTCACCTAGACTCTCCAACCTACCATTAGTCCTTCCAGACAATAGACAACATTTCTCCACCTGAGCTATGTCTTTCAAGGGTCCCTCTGCACTAAAGTTTGAGTTGTCTTGTGCTCCAGTCCCTCTTCCCCCTTCTCTCTCCCACCTCATCTCATTCATGGCATTCAGTTACACCAGCTTCTCTGGTGTTTCTTCTACCTGCCTCCTCCCTTTCATTCCCTTTGTTCTGATTTCATTCAGGCCGCTTGCCTGCTTCACACTCTGGACTCAGTGTCTGTTCCACACTCCCCTGTGCCTTCATTCAGGCTGTGTCCTCTGCCAGGTGAACTCTCCTCTCTGGTGGCCATATGGCCACACCCTCTTGTAACACTCAGCCCCACTGTCACCCTTTTGATTGAGACTATCCTGGTTTCTCCCTCTCATTCTTGCCAGCAGCAGCAATCATATCTTCCCTGAAGTTCCATGGCCTTTGCCCTTCACCTCTGCTGTGATGTTCGTACTGAATTCCAGATAACAGTTGTCCTGATCTATATCCTGTCTCCCCTGGAACAGTCTGCACACCACACTGATTCCATATCCCATAGCAAAAAAATTATTTTAGAGGAAGTACACCAACACGTATAGATTTTATTTGCTTGTAAGTTGAATATACTTGTATACTTTGTACGTGCAAAACACATACACACACATTAGGAATCTGCAGAAAGATGTGAGTAAAAACAAGTAGACACAGAAGCCTTGGTGTGTTTTTTTTCCTGGGCTTGAGAAACTATGTGCACTACATGTTGGGGAATGCTGGTCCAGTGAATGAAGGGTGCTCCGGGTGTTGTGGGGGAAACAGACATCCAGCTAGGAAGGCAAGCAAGAGTGAGAGTCGGGAAGTACTGAAAGAAAAGGGGCCCCGTGGAAGGCCACAGCTACCCATGGCTCCAGGAAGGAGCATGGCAAGCCAGCAACAAGAGTGACAATCGAGGGGTGGGGTGAGATTTCAGGGGACAGGAGAGGATGGTATGTGGGCACAGAAGCCAGCTCTGGACACTAGGCTGTCTTTAGTTGCCCATCCTGGTTCCCAGGGCACAGAGACTTGGGGAGTGGGCTGAGTAGTCAGTAGTGAGTCGTCCTGGCATGGCAGCTCTCAGCAGAGATGCTAATGCAATGTGAAAGAAAGTCTCTCACCCCTGCATTATTTGACAGATATAAGGCTAAAGCTCCAGGAAACAGTTGCCCAAGGTGACTGTGACACACCCAAACATGTGAACCCTCTTACCTTCAGCATCTGGCTTGTGTACTATGGTCCTCACCCTGAAGATGACTCCATTTCCAACCAACAGGCCAAGAAACTCAGCTGCTCACAGGAGGCTACACAAGCAGAACAAAACTGTTGCGGATCCAGAAAAGAAGGGGCACTTTCACCTCATCTTCAGCCCCCTACCACACACACACGAGTGTGGACATGGGCACACATACACACACAACTCTCATATGCACCTACACCCACCAGCATGCCCACCAACGGAAAATAGGGTAAACAAAGCCAGGTCTAACCTTGCAAGGGGGTATTAATAATTCAGCCATCAGAGGAATGAGATTCTGATACGCGTGATGGCATCGATGAACCTTGAAAGCCAAGGCTAAGTGAAAGAAACCAGATGGAAATGGTGATCTATCGTTAGATTCCATCGATCGTAAGCAGCCAAATCAATCATCTACTGAGAGAGGAAGCAGATTGGTGATGACAAGTACAGGGGAGGTACATGGAGCATGACTGCTAGTGAAAACAGGGTTTCCATTCGGGCTGACCAAAAGGTGCTGAATCAAGCAAGGTGATGACAGTTACACACACACACACACACACACACACACACGTGCTCTTAATGCCACTGGGACTTTCTGCTTTACAGTGGCTAAAATGGTAAAATTTTCTGTTACATGCATTGTATTATGTTAAGAAAAGATGGAATGAGGAAGATCCCCAGACTCACCAAGAGCTTCTGAGAAACAGGAGATTGGGCAAACCAAGGGGGAGCAATGGGAACAGTACCCCTGGGTCTCCTAGAGGGGAAGCATTTATGATTTGAAAGAACATTCTGAGTTTTTCTGAGAAAGTCTTGTGAATCAGTTGTTGTTAGGTAGTTTATTACTGCATCACATTTGTGAAACAGCTTCCAGTGAATCTGTTCAGCATGATACTGATTTATTTCTTGAGTTATTTATTTGGACAGCAGAGAGAGATAAAGAGAGACAGAGTTTTCATCTATTGGTCACAACAGCCATGGAGATTAGCAGATCCCAGCATGCCTCACAAACACCTAGCAAGTTCTGTGAAATGACAGGCTCTGGGATCCCAGGCCCAGACATTCAAGTTCATCAAGGACGAAGTCAAGAGGCTATACCTGGGAGCTGGGTCGCAGCTTGAATGCTGCGAGTGAGGGTGATCTGGCTGTGACATCTGTCACCCCATTGATCACCAGGGCTGATTCAGCTGATCTGGTTGGCTGAACGGGTGTCCCCTTCCTCCCTCACTGCTCCATCCCTCACTGTGCATCCCTCCCAAAGCTGTGCGCTCGGTCGAAGAAGACAACCATCCCTGCTAGAGGAGGACTGGTCTTCGGTCAAAGGTATACAAGTAGCTGTGCTCCCCTGCTAGAACCTCCAAACAAGCTCTCAAGGAGTCATTGCTGTGTAAGAGGCTGTGCGTACAAGTCCCGCTGTTTCCCCATCCTGACCCAGTAACTCTTTGGTTCCTCGGAGTCCTCTCTATTGTCCACATCTCCTAGGAGGGTCTCACCCCAGAGTGAGAACCGGAACCCTGGAAACTAAGCCCTTGGGAATGCCCCTCAGCCTCTGCACAATCTGCCAGTCCCCATGGCACTCAACTGGGTGGTGTGGTTCACCTGTGGCCAAACCCAGCTATATCCAGTACAGGTTTGGGGGTTCAAAGGACCATCTCCGCATTCTGTGCTTGAATTTTAGAATCTCTGTTTTATAGTTAACACATAAACATTATTAGAGAAAAGGAAACAGAAAATGAAGGGGATGTCATCCATCTGCCAGAATTCTCATATTCTGGGAAAATGATACTAACTCATCATTTAACTCTCTCGACTTTGTCCTTTGCAAATGTGTGTGTGTGTGTGTGTGTGTGTGTGTGTATTTGTTCACTTCATAGGTACTTTGAGTGCTGGGATAAATGATGTAGACCCAAACCCCTATCCTCATAGAGCTTGCAATGTTCCCATTTGTACACGTGGAAGAGACAGAAGAAAAGCAAACAGCCATGCCCTGCCTTTAGACAGTCTTTGCTGCTTAGTGGGATGTGGGGAAGGAATTTCTTTGCAAACTGGTGGTGTGTGAAGCTACAATACTGTTTCAGTGGGTATATTATATTCGATTGGCCAAGTTTATCCTTATCTAACCACTTATGGGCCCGGAAAAATTTGCCCTGATTTTTCCACTATTGTCGACAACTTTGAGATGATCAGCTTTTTTGAATGATCTTTTCTGCTTTTTGCATCAAAAGCTCAACTTATAAAAGCAGAATTCGGGGGTGGGAGGGCCTGTGCTTCTCTTTCTGTTTGCATGATCATTCTTTTCCTTCATATGGCTTTTTGTATTGAAATAATTACAGACTCACAGGAAGTCAGGTAGCAAAGATAGCACAGAGAGTCCTGTGTACACACTGCCTGGCTTTCTCCACTAGTTTCATTTTGTGTAACTGTAGTACAGTGTCAGAAGGAGGAATCAACACTGGTGCTATGTGCTTGATGTCATTTCATCACATTGGAGATTCAAGTAAATTTCAGCAAATTTAGGTTGCAGAAGAATTCCATCCCTGGATAGCACCTCGCCCAACCTCCTTTCTCCAGCCACCGTGCCTGACCCCCTCCGGCCACCGTGCCTGGCCCCCTCCGGCCACCGTGCCTGACCCCCTCTGGCCACCGTGCCTGACCCCCTCCATCTTGATGTTGAGCAGTTCCAGAATGTGGTGTAAACTGACTCACATGTTTTATGCGCTTTTTTTAGAATTTTTTAAAGGACTCTTTTCTTTGCCATTTTAAGGTTTTCCTGCATCAAGATTCCATCCAGCCCTATGTCCATTGCTCCTCCTTTTATAGCTTCTTTACCACATTTTCTGTTTATCAGGTAATGCTGATTCCTTCTCCATGGTTTTAGAGGGGAAAAGGATGATGTTTTAATTTTTTTTTGCTTTATTTTTATTTACATTTTAAATGGCTATGCAGAGAAAGAACAGATTTAATGTAGATCATTCATAGATACATTTCTAAGAAAATAAGGATACCTTCTTCCACATGACCTTTCTAGACTGACTTTCTTCAATTCAATGTGTTGTCCTTAATATCCACCCAAGTCGTAGTATGTCTCAACTGTCTGTTCCTTTGGTTTTTGAATAGTGTACCATGGTATGGTATGGTATGGTATGGTATGGCATGGTATAGCTTGTTAACCTAGTCACCTATTGTATGACAGTTGTCTGTTCTCTGATTCACTCCCCCAAATGACCACAATGCAACAGCCAGAGGTGGGCCAGTCTAAAGCCAGTAGCCAGGAGCTTCTGACAGGTCTGCTATGAGGGTGCAGAGTTCCAAGTACTTGGACCACCATCTGCTGCTCAAGCATTGGCTTTACCCCCTCTGCCACAGTGCTAGCTTCAGCGATTATCTTTTACAGCAAAGACTACATTCAAATGTAGTTTGTATGGGCAGAGTTTGCATCTCTCTGAGATAAATATTCAGGAGTACTGCTGTTGGGATGTATGGTAAATAATATGTTTAGGTTTTTTTTTCCAGAAAAGACCAAATTCTTGTTCAGTGTGACTAAACAGTTTTACATTTCCAGAGTAATGAGATACTTTAAAAAGCTCATGGAAATCTGGGCCAGTCCACAGCCACACACTGGTGTGAACAGGAGATGGAGCAGGGTGCAGGCAAAGCCACATTGCATCACAGCATCTGCCAGTTCACATGAGGGCTGGCTGGGGTAGTTCAGGCAAGTGCTGGGCTTAGCACCTGCTGGCAGCTGCCAAAACTGGAGGCAGGCCAGCTCAGACTTGACAGCAGCATCTGCTGGCACATACAGGACTCAAGGTTAGAAGCAAGTGTGGTAGGGGAACTTCAGAGACTTCCTTGCTGGACTGCTGCTTCCACTGGTGAGCATGGGAACTGGTCAGTATGGATGAGGTACAACTCACCTAGCAATCTGGTGCAAGTCATGTCAGGCTGGGCCACAGCGTCCCCTGACAGGTACAGGATCCAGGGCTGGGAGTGATACTAGTAGGGGAACTGTAGGCACTCCTCTGCTGGGCTATAGTTCCCACTGGTGGGCATAAGGGTCAGGACAGGGGGTAGACCAGGCTGGCCAGGGTTTTGGCACTTATTGGCATATCTGTTGGCCAAGTCTGGGGGCATGTCAGGCTAAGCTGGGCAGTAGCATTCATGAGTGTTCATGAGAGCCAGATGGGATGCAGGATGGACCCAGCTAGGCTGCAGTACATGCTGGCACATGCAAGAACTGGGCCTTGGGGTGGGCCCAGTGAGGTTGGTGGGGGTTGCCCCAGTTGTGCCAAAGCACCCTCCAGTGTCTGTGAAGACCAGGCCTGTGGAAAGCTAGGCTGAGCTAGGCAGCAGCACCCATCAGTTCTCATGAAATATGGGACTGGGAACAGAACTGACCAGGCAGCTGCATCTACTGGTATGTATGTTGACTGGTACAGGTGATGGACCAAACATGACCTTGCACTGTCTGGCACATACGGGACTCAAGTCTGAGGTCACTCTAGGTGAAGTTGGGGACTCCGCAACACATCAATGGGCTCAGACCTCAGCCACAGGGAAAATCACAGTATATGTGGTCTGACCTGCTTGTGTCAGGACTGAGCCTCCTCAGTTACTAATGCCTGTGCAGAGAACAGCATGTCCAGATTCACACAAGGGGCAAGATAACCAGCTCATCTAGACCCAGCAGGGGATGAGAATAACAATAGGTTGCACCACTCTCCTGGCCAAGCTTTGCAGCATTTTCCTGACCTGTGGATGTACCAAAGTGGACTTGATCAGCCAACAGACCTTGGAAAGATTCTCTCAACTCTGGTGGAATGAATCCGACAAGATCTCAGAATTATCAAAAACCACTCTAGCAACATCCTCAGAACACTCTTCCCCACATCAGGATCTCTAGGGTGTCATCAAACTGTCCTTCCATCCCCAGTGCTGATGCAGTTTGACTGCGAAGAGTCACTTCCCTCTCTTCCTGTGAACACAGAAAAAAAAAAAAAAAAACTTTGAGATGTTTGTCCCACCCACCTTCCTCCACGTTCGACCCTCCCCTCTCTAGTCAGAAACCGACATGTGCTCCTCTCCACTATGTAAAAAAAGACTAAGAATAAAAAATAAATAGCAAGCTCATGGAAATCAATGCTGAGAGGCTCCCCCTTTTCCATGAAGTTTTTGAAGTATCTTTGTATGACAGCCAATTTGTCTGCATCCTCACCAACACGTAGATTTGTCATTATTTTTATGTTAAATGTTTTGATAACTAAGTATTGTGGTTTTAATTGGAAGTTCCCGATGGTTATTGACGTTGACCAATTTTTTAAGTGCTAATTTGCCATCTGTGTATCTTTTTTGGTAAATTCTTTGTTGTATATATTCCCCGTTTCCTAATCAATTCGAGTCTTACTTGTTGTGACTATTGAAATGGTTTTGAGAGTCCTGTGTATGTTTGTATGATTCCTTTGTGAGATCTGTGGTTGTCAAATATTTTCTCCTCCTCTGTAGCTTGCATTTTCATACAATTTGGATTATTTGATTATTTGAAAGACAGATTTTTACCACTAGAGAGGGGAGACAGACAGATAGATCTCCCATCTGCTGGTTCATTCCCCAAATGACTGCAATGGTCAGAGAGCTGATCTCAAGCTGAAAGCCAGGAGCTTCCTCTGGGTCTCCCATGTAGGTGCAGAGACCCAAGGACTTGAGTCATTCTGTCTCCCAAACCATAGGCATGGAGCTGGATGGGAAGTGGAGCAGCAGGGACATGAACCAGCACCCAAATGAGATGATTAGCATGCTACACCAGACTCTTTTTGTGCAAAGTTTTAAATATTGATGAAGTCCAGTATGTTGATTTTTTTTTCTTTTATAGATCATTCTTTTGCTCTTATGTGTAAGGACTCTCCATTGAGCCATGGGTTATGAAGAATCTTTCCTGTACTAGCTCAAATTTTTACGTGGTATGTTAAAATTTGTGATCTCTTTTGGATTAATTTTTTTATTAAGTGTAAGGTTTGTATGGAGTTCCATTGTCTTGCTGATCGATAGCTGATTATTCCCACACCATTCACTGAAAAGATCATCCTTTGGATAGGCACTGTAGTACAGAGAGTTAAGCCACAGGTTAGGATGCCTGCATTTCATGGGAGTTGGCATGGTGGTGCTGCTTGAGTCCAGGCTACTCTGAGCTTCTGATCCGTCTTCCTGCTTCTGCACTTGGGAGGCAGTTGTTGATGACTCAAGTACTTTGAGTCCCTACTGCTCATGTGGGAAACCTGGATGGAGTTCCTCAATCCTGATTCAGCATGACCAGCCCCAACTATTGGGAGAATATGGGAACTGAACATTCTCTGTTTAACAAAAGATTGTCCTTCCTTCACTGAATTGCTTCTGCACTTTTGTCAAAACCCAGGCGGCCACAGCAGTGTGAAACTATTTCTGGTCTCCACTTCTGTTCCAGTGCTCCGTGTGTCCCCTGCTGCTTGCACAGTCTCAATTGCTCTCATCATGTGCTGCATCTTCAAGTCAGGTGGAGTGTTCCTCTCACCTTACTTTCTTCCTCAAACATGTCCTGGCTGACCTGGTTCCTTGGGCATGCACTGTTTAAGGGCTCCCAAACTGCTCCTAAGAGGTGGTGCTCATTGAAACTGCTGCCCACAGTGAAGGGGAGCATTGTTTCTGTACACCCACACTGACACAGACTGCTGTTGTGCTATTTAAGTCTCTGCCTATCTGATAACTGAAGTTATATCACATCCTCATTTTGAGCTGCATTTCTCTGCTTCTCCTAGAATCTGAGCAGCAAGCCAGGGCCCCTAGGTCTAGAGTGAGCAGCCGCTTCCCTGATGACATAAAGTGTCACATTTACAGCCACAGCAGCGTCCAACAGAGACAGCAGGCAGGTTGTGACATCTATGGCTGATCCCTCTTCCTGTCTGAAAGCACTGCACACCCTCTTTCTTACTTATTCTCAGCTTCTAGAAACCAAACCATCTGCTCAGCAGCTGCACTCTCCCTCTGCATCAGAGCCCACATGTGCCTTCGGAATACCTCCCGAGTGGACAGCTTCTCCCCACCTGGCTTGGTTCTGCTCCCTGGAATGATTGTCATTGCCATTGCCATCCACTAGCGATTGACTTCCATGTTTGTCCCCCTGGGCGTCTGTTCTCGAGCTAAAAGCCAGAATGTTGTAATTCAAGTGCAAGTCATGAATCCTCCTCTGCTCAAACCACTCTCTCCTTGCCCAGAGTGGAAGCTGAGGCTTCCGGATGTTTCTGGACGTTTCTGAGGTTCTGTGTGACCTTGATCTCTAGAGCCCCACATCGCCAAACTCCCGACTCAACCATCCAGCCTGAGTCACTGTGATGTCTTTGCTATTCCACACATACACCTGAAGTGCTGTGCATTCTTGGCCTCTTTGTCTCCATCTGTCTGGGAGACAGTCCGCTCTGCCAGCAGCAAACTTGTCCATCTATCTGCACAGCTCCCTTCCTCACTTCATTCCTGGGCCCAGCCAGAATCCATCCCGGCTGAGTGCAACCGACACACAATGGATGGTGTATTGTGCATGGGTTACCTGGTTGTCTTTGCTCCCAGAAGGACACAGAGTGTTTCTTGACATGGCTGCTACTCTTTCACTGTAATCTGCTCACTAAGCAGCTGATGAATGCACAGATGCACGGCCACCTAGGAATCTGCCCCTTCTTGGTGGCGTTTAGATGGTTTCCAGTTGTTATAGCAAGCAATGCTAATATGAACGTCCTCAATGTGAAATGTTCATGATTGTTTTCTCAGGGTTCATTTCAAAAGCAAAACTGACGTCTGTTCTCCAGCAGTTAGTGTCACCTCCCACGCCTGCTGGGGAAGGGAGAATGCATGTTCCCCCTTTCACACTCACCAGCCTTAGGGCTTCCAATCGTAGAGAGGATTTACCTGGTTATCCCCTTCCCCTCTGCTGTCTTAGGAGTTTGATAGAAGGAGCTGGGCATAAGTTGGTGAGAAAATAACCCTTTTTCAGGAGCATAAAACCCACAGGCGTAACAAAAGAGGAAGGTGGAGGAGTTGGGGTTGGATGTCCAGATGTGGAGCTTTCTGGAAAGCCAGCAAGCAGGAGGTAGTACTTGGGGGTGTCCAGTGGAACTCTGGAGAGTATATTTCTTAGTTTATTTCCCTGCCTTGCTGCTGTTCCTCGTCCAGCTCTGTATAGACCTGGTGAGCTGAGTTTAGAATCTGGCCATCTTCCTATGGTCTTCAGGTCTGGGACTGCCCAAGAATTTGCCTTTTTAGCAAGCTTCTAGCTGCTATGGGACCAGGAGTGGCACTTTGAGAACTGCAGGCCAGCAGCATGCATCTTCTTCTTGTTTATACTCCCTGGTTCTTTCCCCAAGCCCTTGTAAGCTAGGTTAGGCACCAGGTTCCGGGTCCTGCAGGGTCTCCCTTGTGGCTCAAAGTCCAACATAGGGATCCAGTCTCTTCCCAGATCTCCCTTTCCTGTGTGGAAGTGGACCTCCACCCTAAGCCTGTTTTAACTGTCCAGCGCAGGGGCTGTGAAAGACAGCTGCCTAGAAAGAAACGGTGCGGCCCAGGTCTACCCTGGAGATGGCCACAGAGCAAGCACATGTGCTGACCAATGGAACAGCACAGGGCAGAGGTAAGCCTGAGGACAACAAGTTGGAGAGTTTGGAGAGTCCTCCCTCGGGATCATTCTTGCTTCTGCTGACCATAAGATGCTGATGTTGTCATGAAGCCAGTCAAAAATGAAGCAGATGGAGGCAGGTTAAGCTGCTGCCTGCTATCCAAGCATGCCATGTGAGCACCAGTTCCATCCCTGGTGGCTACACTTCTAACCTTACTCCCTACTAATGCACCCAGGAAAGTAGCAGAAAATCGCCCAAGTGCTTGGGCCTCTGCAACCATGTGGGAGACCTGAATGAAGCCCTTTGCTCCTTGTTCTTGGCTTCTGTGTAACCCAACTTCTAGTTTGGCTCTTTGGGAGTAAATTGATATTGGAAATCTGTTTCTCTCTCTTCTCTCTCCCGACCCCTCTCCCACTCTTTCCTTTGTTCTCTCTCTTCCTTCTCTCTCTCTCTCTCTAATTATTTAATAAATTTTGAAAGCAAGTAAGCAGAAAGCCAGCCCAGTGGCGAGGTGCTGTAGCTCAGGGAAGAGGAGGACTGACTCAAAGTCACAGCCAGAGTGGTAACATGGTGATGACAGCCCTCAGCAGGGGAGGCACAGGGGAAAGATGAGACCCACATAGACGGGAGCACAGACAGGAGGAGCGGGTCTGGGTTCTCCATCCATCACAGGCCTCTACTGCCCACCCTTAGCCCAAAGATGACAACAACCACATGATGCTTTGGACTAGATTAGATGTGGCCACACATGGAACTCGGCCTAGCATGGCCCTGGCAGGTGGAAGGCCGGAGAGACTGCCCCGCCCTACAGGCCCCAAAATACTCAATGTCGTTGTCCCAAAGAGCACTGTCAATCTCTGCTTGCACTGTAAGAGTCTCAGGCTCCGGGGAGAGGAAAGGGGAGAAGCTGGAAAACTTTCTAGCACCTTCCAGGAAGAACACACACCTGAAGGTACAGATGGGACCTCATGTGATGTCAGCCTGTGCTCACATTTTGTGAACTTCCCTTCCCTTGTCACCACATCCTCCTGGGGTTTTCAGTGTCAGAGCTCAAGGGGAAGGTGCAGGCAGGAGCTAAATATAAAAAGGCACCTTCTCGGGGCGAAATGCGTGGGCCGGCCCTGGGCTGAGGGGGCGTCAGCACCTGCTATTTTTAGCAGGCCCCACTTCCTCTCCTCTCCCCTTGCATGCCATTATGCAAACACGATGCTGATCAGTTTCCCTGGGGGACAAACTGGTGGGGTGAAGAGGAGAACTTGGAAATGGAGCCCCTGCCTGGGCCCACAGCCACCCTTCATGCTCACAGCAGTTCTGAAAGCTGGGGGCACAGAATACGCGGATCTCATCTTGTAGCCTGAGACTCTTAGCCCAGGATATGCTGAAGGGCTTGCCCAGTTCTGACATGGCAGAAATGAAACAACGTAAACTCACAGTTTCTTCCCAGCTGCCAGGACTCTGACTGCAGTTACCGGTGGCTGATAAAGGCCTGCCTAGTGTGGACTCAAGGGTCCGAGCTCTTTCGTAGCTGCAGGCAGAAAGCCAAGCAGCTGAAGACGATGATTGGCCAAAGGTTTGCTGTTTGCCGAGTGGCTGCCGAGCCTCACCTGGGACACTTACCAAGGCCAGACCTTGCCCACACCAGCCCTGCCTGGTCCCTAGTGATTTGCTGACACATCAAAGCTTAAGAAGCATCATTTAATGCTTCAAGAGGACTCACCTAATGGGTCAATTAATGGAATCCGAGACCCCAGAAGCTCATCCCTCATTTATTCACTCCCTCATTTATTCCCCTGCCACGTATTGATTCATTCCTGAGTTTATGGCATTATGCCCAACACAGGACAGAAAGTATCCGTTCAGGCTGGCAAGCCTCCTTGTGTGCCTGGCAAGGTGCTGTTTTCTAGCTGTATTCATTTGGTCCCCTCAGGGGTCCCACGAGACAAGCAGTCTGCAAAAGTGGATGATGGCCAGAGAGCTCAGACTCAAGTTCAAGGTCATGGAGTGAAAGGAGTCACCTGGCTGGGGTCCCATCCAGGTGTCTGGCTGTTCACCAGGCAGTGCTGCCTCCTCTGAAATTCAAAGAAGGGCAGCCCAGTCAGGGCTGAAACCTCACAAGCAAGGAAAGACAGACAAGAGGGATCAGCTGAGCCAGGGGTTTGTGCACAAGTTGGTGCTAAGCCAGGAGACACTCATGCATTCCACACACGCCCCGTGCAGCCCACTCTACTCCCGAGGATGGTATGCTCCCCTGCCCCATATGCCCTCTGGGATTTCATAGAGCGCAGGCTGGAAGCAGCCCCTGTGTCTGCCTTCTTCATTTAGTGGATGGCCAGAGACACCTGTGCATGATCACATGGATGGTGGAACCGAGTTGGTCATGGCTGTGGGGCACAGAGGCAAGCACCATCTCCTTGAGCACACATAACAGCATTTTGTGGGATGATAGTTTTCCATGGGGAAACCACAGACAAGTATATTACATATGCCTGCCTTAGGAATAAGAGACTCCTGGTACACCAGGTAGGCAGCCATGGTCCCACAACGCAGATGATGGCAGTGAAGGCAGTGTTGATGACAATAATAATGATGGTGGCAATGATGATAATGGTGACATGTTGTTACTCTAGAGTCTGTATTCCCAGTGCTGCCTCTCTGATTGCTTCTTGCAGGTCGGGGTACCAGTTTCCTATCCTGCTGAAAGAAATTGAGGCAGAGACAGGAGAAATGACTTCTTCATGGCCACATCTGGCTTTAATGTATCATTTTTTCCTTAAAACTACCACCTTTCATCACCCCAAGGACCCAGAAGCCAGGTGTGCTGTCAGCACAGAGCCCTCGGCAGCAGTGTGTGAAGTCACTATGTCAGGCCAGGACGGGCACGTGGCTTGTATCTAAATATTGTTTGTCCTGTGTCCCAAGTACCTGACAGGGGCTAGCTTTGGGCACACACTGAGTAAAAATGGTTCTGAAGTGCAAGTGGGGATCCAGTGGAGACTGAATCAACACCAGAACTCCAGATTACCAATGATAGATTCCTTTGGATGTAGCCATTGAGTCTTCAGCTCCAGAGAGAGAAAATGAAGGGTCCAAGGGTTGGCCAGGTTACCAAAGATATTGTTGCCATCATCCCCAGAGACCTTCCTCTGTCTGGTCGCTTCCCTAGGGTCAGCAAATGCTTCCCATGGGCTCACTGGGGCAAAGGGAATGGCATGGTTTTAAACCTCTTGATCTATGGTTTAACAGATGCTCAATCCAGAAAATTTGACTATAAAACCCTCAGTCATCAGCTGACTTATATAAAGTGCATGTGATCAGTCAACACAGTCCAGTACTGTGCAGCTGGATGGGCAGTGACATGGGCGTTCACTAAATGACTTGAAGAGACACAGCCAATCTACCAAATGAAAAGGCATCTCATCTAATAGATGTGAACCATGAGACTGCCATGTGCCTAGGATGGGGCCTATGAGGAGGGACCTTGGCTATAGACAGTGGAGAGTCAGTTTTTTATAATTTGAAAATCTCTACAGCATGTACTGTGTTTATAATCAGAAAAAAAAAATAGCATTGGCCCCTTCCCTCCCCTCTTCTCACTGCCAGAAATGTGGGTGGGAGTTGACAGTATCCAAAGAGGTAGACAGTTGCCAGACAGGGTCCTAGTAACAGGTGCCAAGGTGGGCACTGGCTGGTGAGAGCCAGGATGCCCTGCAGCAGTCCCTCTAGGTACTGAGGACCTGTGATCAGACAGCCCTACTCTTTCTGCCCCACTTAGCTGCCCATGCAGAGGGCAACAGGAGCCTGTTCCCCTCCTGCTCCAGCATCCCAGTCTCGTTCCTACTGACAAGAAGAAACTAAGGCATTTAGATGTCCTTGATGCTTGGCAGATCGGAGCACTGCACCTCCATCCAGTGATGTGGAGCATGGGAGCCATGATTCTGGACTGAGCTGCAGTGGCTCCTGACCCAGGATGCCTGTTCCTAAACTTTGCTGCCACGTGTCATTGTCTCCTCTGAGGGGCCACATCCATGGGGCTGATAGGACTCAGTGAAGTCAACTGCCCATGTCTGTCTCAGACATGGCCAGTGCTCTGCCCTGCTCTGGATGCTGACATCATCTCTTGCTGACCTCCCTGGCCAGCATGGCATCCTGGCTGCAAGTCTCTCTGTGTGCCCACAGGGATGAAAGTGCCTAGGGACGACATGCCTGTTGGCCAGGTCAAGTTCTTAACTCCTCATGGATGCAGGGCTTGAAGAGGAGGGCCGCCTGGCTTCTGAGCTCTGATTCACCATGAAGGATTCTCTGTGGCTCCAGGTGGGGAAGGGCTAAAGGTGGGAGCAGGTGCATGTGAGTTGGAGTAGACTTTTCTGGTTAATCCTCTCCCAGGAGATTTGAGGAGTCTTTCCCTGTTACCCCTTTGCTTTTGCAAAACTAGGTTGCTCTTCTTGGTTCACTGCTGCATTCATATATTCATTCATTGACAGGAAGAGAGAGAAAGAAATGAGAGGAAAGAGACATCTCTTCCATTTACTGGTCCACTCTCCAGATGTCCATAACAGCTAAAGCTGGACCAGCTTAAAGCCTGGAAGCACAAAATCAATCCGGGAATCCTAAGTAGGTGACAGGGACCCAACCACTTCAGCCATCACCTGCTTCCTCCCAGGGTGTGCATTAGCAGGCAAGCAGAAATAAACCCAGACACCCCGCTATGGAATGTGGATGTCCATCGCTTCTCGGCCTTTTGGCTAAGGTCAAGCAGAATGTGGATGTCCCATGTGGAAGCTTCACTGCCACACCCACTGCCTGCTCTCAGATTTGCCTGCATGGATGGGAGTGACCTATCTGCAAATCATGGGAGACTTTGGCCACCCAGCTGTCTGGTGAACCCTGTTGAAGGCCAGACCCCCTGTATCTGGGAACAAGAAAGAAGGTAGGCAGGTCTGATCCCACTCCTGCCAGAGGAGAAAGAGTCAGGCAGGACTCACTAGTGAGGGCTGAGCCCTGAGTGTCATCCCTGAAGGCTCAGGCCTTAAGAGAAAGCCAGAACTGGCCATTCAGAGAGGAACAGCTGTTCCCCCAGGCAATCCCTGGTCTAGCTGCTCAGTAGATCCTGGGAGCATCAGGAATGAACATGTTTGGGCCACCATTCACCCAGCAATCACTGATTGAGCACATAGCATTGATTCATTCATCTATTGTCTGGTATCTGCTGTGCCCTGTCCCTGGCTCCAGAGAGCAAGACAGATTAGGGCTTTTCCTTCTCTTATGGAGGCCCCATGGTGGTGCGGAGAGCAGCCAACAAGTGACAGCTCTTGGTGACTGGGCGTCCACCACTAGAGAAAGCACAGCTCGGTGAAACTGGCTGCTTCTGATGCCTCGTTTACAGAGAGGAGAACTGGAACACAGAGAGGCCCAGCAACTTGTCTGAAACCACACAGGAGAAGCCTGACTTGAGAGATTGTGCCTCTTTCTACTATGTTAAACAGCCTCTCCAGCAAACGCAGAAACTGGAAGTTCTATATAGCCAAGATGCTATGCTGGAAATAGAACAAATGGTGCAGTAGAGAGAGGCTAAAGGGGAAGGGTTTCCTGTGAGTGAAGCATCAGCCTGACCTATGGGTAGGCAGGAGTGATTGCAGTCAGCTGCAAACTATGTGCACATGCACTCTCTCTCTCGCTCTCTCTCTCTCTCTCTCTCTCTCTCTCTCTCTGTCTCTCTCTCTCTCACACACACACACTTATGAGATGCCATTCCTGCCAGGAGGGGAGAAGAAGATACAGTGACAGTGACAGGCACTTCATGAAGCCTCACCCTTCCAGGGGCCGCCCTGTTCATTGAGGCATAATTATTCATGGAACTTCACTCTTTAGGACACCTTCCCATGATGTGGAGTGAAGGCCACACCCAGCGAGCAAGGCTCAGGGGAAGGGGCAGGTTTCTTCTCCCCTCCCTCGGTGTCCAGTCAGTACACAAGGAAGCATTGGCTGCCTGCTGCGTGTGTCTGCGCCCACAGAAGCGCATGTGGCAGGAGGCTTGGCAGCTGCTTTTTGTCTGCAATCCCCACTGTGTCTGGCACTGCAGCAGGGATTCCACTGTTGAGTGGATGGGCAGCTGGGAGGATAGATGGAAAGATGGAAGGAGGGAAGAGTAGGAAGAAAAGATGGAAGGAAAGAAGGAAGGAAGGAAGGAAGGAAGGAAGGAAGGAAGGAAGGAAGGAAGGAAGGGAGGGAGGGAGGAAGGAAGGGAGAAAGGAAGGAAGGGAGGAAGGAGGGAAGGGAAGGATGGAAGAAAGAGGGAAAACAAATGGATGGGGAGATTAAAAGGTGAGAATTGAGATCTGGTGTTAGCCCCACATGGAATTCCTGGTTGCAGAAACTGCATCTACTTTGTATCCAATTCACAGTGGTATGGTATTAAGAGCTTTCAATTGACTGGGATAATACTCTGCTAGCTCTGTCTTCAGACCAGAGAGGGTATACCTAAGAAGACGTTGAACTTGACTGGACAATAAGATGCTGGACTCTATGTTTGGTGTATGCTTGCAATGGGGGAATCTCAACTGAACTTGAGCTGTGGTTATGCAACAAGGTGGAGGAATCCACCATGGTGGGAGGGTTTGGGGAGGGGTGGGAGAACCCAAGTATCTATGTAACTGTGTCACATAATACAATGTAATTAATGAAGTTAAATAATAAAAAAAAAAAGAGTGAAATTACAAGTCAAGATCAATTCTAAAGAACGTTTGTTTATCATGCCACAAATCAAATCAAGAAGAGGAAAACATTTCCTATCATCTCTCCTGGCTGAGCAGTGTCCACAAACGCCTGGCCCTGGGCCCTGTTGCACACCCTAGACAGGGGAAGGGGAAAGCTAGGAGTGACAAGCAGCTACTGCACACCTAGAGTGCTGCAGCTACCACTGCTTCTATTTTCAAAGTCCTACCTAGGATGGACCAAGTCATTTCAGCCATTTACACAGGTGCTGCAGCAGCCACGGGTGATCTCCACTGTGGTAAGCTGGGAAGGCAAACCTAGGCTTCCCACCCCACACGCCATGTCATCCCCAGGGTCCTACAGGAAACAGGCCAGTGGGACACTGTTTCTTGAGGTCACAGATCCATGTGACTGCAGCCTCAGTGACTCACCTGCAGTATGGGGTTCCTCCTGTGCAACAACAGAGCCTGACCAGAGGCCTGAAGCCAGGCCTAGGATACGGGCTAAGGAGGGAAGAACAAGAACCTGGCTTGGTTTCCATGTGAAGGCCCAGCAGAGGCAGCTTGCTCAGCCAGGGAGCCTCAAGTCAGGGAGCCCTGGGTGAGAGGGCAGGAATTTGGGTATGGGTCATGCCTATGGGATGGCACAAGCTCCCATCCTGGAAAAGCAGTAGAGAGGGAAAATGTGGAGGTGGGAGTAGGCAGGTCCCTCTTTTCTGGCTGCTCATTCCCTCCCTTTGCTCTGTCTGCCTCGTTTCAACCCAGGATGGCAGGAGCGTGAGGAGCGGCACATGCAGAAATATGGAGGCCCAAAAGGGAAGGACACTGGCCTTCTTTGAAGGCACTTTCAGTCTCAGTTTCTCTGTGTCCCAGCTGTGTGAGGCCAGGTCACTTTCTATCTCTGAACCTCAGGTTTTTGCCTCACTGGACCATCTTAGAAATTAGCCAAGATAAGGAGCAGGTATTTGACCCAGTGGTTAGGAAGCCAGAGTCACACATCAGAGTGCCTGGGCTCTAATCCCAGTCCTGGCTGCAGCTCAGCAGACAGTGAAAATGGTACAAATATTCGGATTCCTGTCATCCATGTGAGCATCATGGGTTGAGTTCCAGCTCCTGGCACAGATTAACCAGTGCCTATTCGATGTCCTCATTCCATCTACTGGCCAGAAGTGAGGGGAATGGAACACATATTTGAGCCCTGGGTCGACCATATTTAGTGTGAGACATCAGAAAAGCTACTTCAACTCTGCTCCCATTTTCCCTTTACAAGCGCCAAAGACACAGTGGTCGTGATGGGAAGGGGCTGTCTGGGATGGATGTGAAAGCCCTTGGGAAACACTGAGTTGCTGTCATTGGGAATGTGGCACCATAGCCACTACCATCACTGTGGTATAGTTCTCTCTCCTGTAGCAACCTGGAGAAATGGATTAGACCACCTGGACTTGAACAAGTCACATGATCTCTGAGCTTCAGTGTTACTCATCTGTCAAGTGGGTATGGTTGCATTGTCTGTCTTCCAGGATCACTTGTAAGTGCACAGATAACAGCAGGAGTCTGAGGGCTTGAGTTGTGCATGATAAATATTATGTGGGTACAGGTGTCACTGGGTGGGGTAGACAGAGGACCTGCAGCGACGTAGGCTTCCTTCTTCCAGGACAGGGGATGGGGCAGACCCTGACTTTTCCTGCTGAGCTGGATAACTGTGGAAGGCCCCTGGACACTTCCTCCCTCTCTGAGACTTGGAGTTGTCATCTGAACAGAGTTATGGAGGCCCTGTGCTCCAGGGACAGTCACCAGGACAGCACTGGCTCAGTTACTGCCATGCCTGGGATGGTAGTCCTCCAAGACTGTATCTCCCTCTCGGCAAAAGTCAGGCATGGTGCCGCCACTGCCACAGACCCAAGTTCCACTGCCCTCCCAGGCTCCCACCAGTGCATGGCCACCCTCCCCTCCCACCCACACCACCACCACCTCCCGCCTCCGCCTCCCAAGGATCATTCTGCAGCAGCCTGGTTTCCTGGAGTTCCCCACCAGCCCCTGGCTGCCCTGCACATGTGACCTCCTGCTCGCTTACAATGTTGAAATCCTACTCCAGGCCACCCGGAAACCCCCCAGCTGCTGCGGCCGGCAGGGCAGGGGCAGGGCGGGCATTGCCACACTCTGCGGCTGCAAGTCGGGAGCATCGATTCAGCTTCTATTTTAAGGCCATTCCATTTCCCTCCAAGAAGCTGTGGGTGGCCAAGGGAGGGCAGCCTTCCGGCGACCGCCTTGTGAGGACTCCAAGCCCAGTGTCATCACGCGGAGGACACATTGAAGGGCTGCAGCCTAACAATGTCATGGGTCATCACACATGGAGGGAAGATGCTAGCAACCATCCCCACCACCCCCCTTGGGATGTGAGGTCGACGTGGAAGCATCCTGTGCATGCAGCGTGGGCAGGCAGGGAGGCTTGGCTATGGATCCTGGCAGCATTCAGTCCCTTCTGCCGAGGCTGTCACTCCATTTCACCAAGGAGGAAACTGAAGCATAAGGAGACGTGAACTCTCCTAAGCAGTGCTCTGGGTCAGCAGCAGAGCCTAAATCAGACTCAGGGGTCATTGGTTTCAGTCTGGGCACATGCGGGGCCAGAACACAGTCCATGCTCCTTGGGCAGAGCAGCTGCATGACCTCGAGCCAGATGCATGTGTTGCCCGGGGCCCCGGCTGCTTTCTCTGACTGAAGAGTGGGTTAGACCAACTCAGCACTCCTCAAACCTTCCCCTAGATGAGAGTCAATGGATTTCTTTGGAGTTTTCTTTTTTGTTTGTTTTTGTTTTTTCATTTAAACATTGCTAGCTGTTCTGCATCCCTTTCCATAATTTATTAGGGTTTGTTCTAAGGGTTTTTAGAAAGTGTTCTCTCCCTTCCAGGTCAAAGTAGGAGAGGCATCACCTAACCCCTGGCACAACATCAAGGGCCTCCTCTCACCCAGATCAAGGAACCCTGAGGCTTGGAAAGTTCCTGAAAGCCAGGCAAGCATCCTGTGACTTCTGTAAAACTTGAGGGTTTGTTACAACTCTGAAGCCTGGGCCACATGTCCCCATGTCACGGGGTAGGGGGCAGGAATGCAGGGAGATCCCTGACCATATTGCGTGGCACTCCTCTGCTCTCACACCCTCTTTGCAGCTACGTTCTTCCTAGGACACAGAGGCCTGGACCATCCCTGCTCCAAATAGGGCACCCCAACCCTGGCATCAGAGGCCTGACCATAGCAGCGTATACAGAGATCCTGCCCTCCCAGTGCCAAATTAGAGATTTGGGGTTGCTGGTCCTGGCCTTGGGCTAACCCCAAGACAGCACCACGATCCTCTGCACACCTGGACATGGGTGCGGATTCTGTGTTGCATAATTCCAAGGGCATGGAAGAAGGTAGGAACAGTCTCAGCTCAGGGGCTGAGGCATGGGATGTGTCACGACGTTCCTGGGCGAGTTAACTATACCTTCTGGGACCATAGAAACTCTCAAACCTTCTTTAAGCCATGCTTCCATTAAAAAAGAAAAATCCCCAGTGTCCCCTTCCACGACTTTGTCACAGCCTCGTCGCCACACCGGCCTAAGTGAAAGCATTGCTGGGCTGATTCAGCTGTAGGCTGAGCTCCACACCATGTGACCCCAGCCAGTGGTTCATCCTCCTTGAGTCTTTGTTTCTGCCTGTGTAAACCAGGGGGAGAAGGAACCAGTGAGCTGCCGTAAACAAGACTCCTTTGAGTGCTTTCTGAGGCTGGAGGGACAACAGAGGGCTCAATGGGCCATTGTAGCAGGGACTCTGGATCCAACAACGTGGTGGCATATCTCGGGCCTTTGGAGACTTGTAGCTGCACCTAATCTCATCTCAGAGAGTCAGGGATCATTATTGTGGGAACAGGGGCTCTGCTCTGCAGAGAGAGGCCCAGGCTGAGATACACAAAGCAGCATGTCCAAGCCAGCGACTTTGAATTGGCTCAGTCAGGCCTCCAGCATGCCAGTGAGACCCCTAACGGGACACCCCTGCTGAGGAACTAGGAGCCAGGGGTCAGGTTTTTCAGTATATGTTCTCAAGAAAGGGCAGAGAACTACTTGTTTTATGTCTGGAGCATGAGTGGCCTTGAGTCTGACTAAGAGCTGCTCCCTGCTGCCCTCCCACCACTGGGCAGTTGGGCTGGGAAGGGGTACTGAAGCACTAAACATCAGCCCTGGGGTCAGGCCTATTGTATCTGCCTGAGCCAGAACTCCTGGTCCTTCAACACTGCCCTCAGGGCCACTGTCCCTGTGCCCTATCACACACTGCTCCAGGGTATGTGTAGGGCCTGCTCAATCCCAGGCATCCAGGCAGGATCAGGGAAGGCTGACTGAAGGATGCTGTCCACATGTACCCTCTTTCCTTGCCCTGCCCCAGCCCCGCCTGGACCACCGAGTGCCTGATGTGTGCTTGAGGCACGGAAGGCATCATCTCACGGTGGCAGCGCTAGGGCTCAGACAGCCTAGTTTCTTTCCTCAGATTCCCACTTAGGTAGTCGCATGTCATCCAGGGGGCAAGTGCCAACCTTGGGGTCAAGGAAGGACCTGTGGCAGCAGCAGCCCTACCTCCTTCCTCCTGTAGCCAAGGAGCCTTGCTCCCAGGACCCCTGTGGCTATCTGCAGTTGCTGAGGGAGCCTATCCGGTTACCTGGTTACCTGGCGGGCAGAGATGTGCCTGCCCAGGCTCTGCGGGAGGTCGAGGTCAGAACGGCTCACGGCTGGAAACTGGATTCTGACCTTGTGTCCCGTGGGGCTGTGAAGCCAGAACATTCCTTTGCGTCTAAGCAAAGATGGGTCAGAATCTGGGAACTCTCCAGGTGGCTCCATTGGGGGTGGGAGATGTGTAAAAAGCTGTGGTGATAACCATGTGCTCCCACACAGCCTGGGCGGGCCCTGGCTGTGGACACTGGAGAGGGTGGCTCTCATCAGGCAAAGCCGTGTCTGTAAGAGAGCTGTCACTTTGACAGAAGGGCTGAGTCTTAGGCCTGACTCTGCTGTTCCCCACCCCACCCCTTTTTTTCTCCTCCCCTCTGCCTTCTTTTCTCTCCTCTCCTGCCTGCTTGCTCTCTCTCTCTCTCTCTCTCTCTCTCTCTCTCTCTCTCCAGCCTCCACTTACTGGAAATGAAATCTCTCCCGTGCATGAATGGCAGGCAGGGAGGGAGGCGCCAAGACAAAGAGCTGGCTTTGTCTGGCGGTGAATTTAGATAGCATGTGGGTGGCTGGGGAGCGCCTGTCACCGACTCGCTTATGTTGGCGGGGAGAGCAGGAGATGGGTTGAACTCTCCGTCAGTGCCTTGGTTCCAAATTATGGGGCTGGAGAGAAAGCCACAGCACACCAGCCCTGTGTGAGGGGAAGGGCGGAGGGATAGGAAGTGGGTAATTTGGAGGAGGAGCAGGAATGGGACCTGGGTGCATCTTTGTGAGAACAGTGGTTTAACTCTGGATGACACAGGCTCAGCTCCCCATTCTGCCACCAGCTCCAGACCCACAGCTAAGAAACATCAACTTCTTTCTCCTAACACTTGTCAAGCACCTTAAATGAAACCAGAGGCGTGGTCCTCCTCCCCATCACAGTCACCACCTCATGGTCATGTTACTCCATCACCATCCAAGCAGCCCTTGATGATGTGTCACTTACCCCAGGTGCCAGACTGGTCCAGGGTCAGAGGGGATAACTCGGAAGATGCTTCCCAAAGAGTAGAAGCTCAACAGAGGTGATTGACAGCTGGCCCAGGCACTTCCCTTGCTGGCTCACTCTCCAGACCTCAGCTTTTTTATCTGTACAGTAGATGTGGTGGCAGTGGTACCTTCTGCCCAGAATGTTTGGAAATTTCAGTGTATGGGAGCCCGTACATGCTATAATGGGGGTGCTGCCACTAGCATAGCATGATGGTGGAGAAGGGATGCACTTGGTGTCACAGATAACTATACCCCAAAGACAACACGGCACTCTGAATGCTTAAGTAGCTCCAGTACATGAAGGAGCTTGGACCAGCAAATGGGGATCGTGGATGAGGGGTGAAGGTATGAATTCCAAAGCCAGATGCCCTCTCTACACTGGGCATGGGGAAGGGCTGTGGTCCAGAGGGCTAGCTGGAGGGGACAGACCAAAAGGGCAAGTAGCATATACCTAAGGCTGGTATAGGACAGCTATGGAAACAGGGAGCCTGCCCCAGCCCTATGCCACCTGTGGATCTTGACTCCTCCATTAGGAATCCTTAGTTGCCACATTTCTGACTGAACCACCCCCAGCAACTCAGGACAGGGAAACACCCTGCCAGAGCCCCCTCCACAGGCACAGCCAACCCTTCCTAAGTAGTACACTCACATTGTCCAGGCCCTCTGTGTACAGGCCAGTACCTTGGTCAGGGTCCCCATTGTCGGGGAGAGCTTGTGCTCACTGAGTGACTGGCTGCCCAGGGCTCTGGATGCCAGCTCAAATGCCATGCACCTGAGGACCTCTGAGAGTCTCTGCTCCTGGCTGGGCCTCAGTTTCCTCTTGGACATAGGAAGGGGTGGACTGGCCACTGAGGGAGGCCTTCTCGGAAGCCAGGGATGTGCAAAGTTCAGAGGCCAGAGGTGGAATGTCCACCCTCCACTCTGAGGCTCCTGGATCTTGCTACTAATGGATGACCACTCACGACCCACAAGCAGAGCCCTTGGCTGCCAGCATTCAGCTCCCAGATTCCAAGGACATCTCACCCTTGGCTCATCCTTTGCTGTCCCCACCCCTTGCTTGGTCTCTGCATAGTCCTATACAGCCTGTTGCCTTGAGCAACCAGAGTGACAGTAACAGACAAAAGAGACCAGCTGAAAGTTCATTGTCATTCCATTCCCTATCCATGATCCATCCATGATTCCCTGGAGAGCTGTGGATCTCTTCATGTTTGCAGGATAGGGTTTTACTTCAGTGAACATGAAGTGAGTTTCTGCTGGGGACCAGCCCAGGACTGGGACTAGTCAGGCTTGGGGTGGTCCTGTCCCCCTGTGGAGTGGGAAACCCTGGGTGTTCTGCATCCTGTTATATACCCCAGACACTTTCCAACCTCAACAGAGCTACCTAGAGAACAGAAAACGCTGGACAATGGAACATGGGGTGCTTGCAGATTCTGATGAGGAGCCAGGAGGCCTGAGCAACAGAGGCCTAGTCTGGGAGATGTCTGCCATGGGAAGTAGACAGAGCTGCGTGGCCCAGTCAACTCAGGCCAGGGCTCACAAGACGTGCAGGGTCAGGGTGCATCCTGGTAGAAAGACAGGGCTCGGGTGTGGTGAAGGGGAGGCTTGGCCCCAGCTCACTACAAGGCCTTCCTGCCCCCATCTTCCCTGGGTCTTCTGCCCCTCAGAGCCATTGCAGGGGAGTTGAGCCCTTCAGGCATGGTTAACACTGCCCTCTGCCATATCCTGGCCCCTGGAATCCTCAGTGCAAATCCCAGAGTTTCCTTTGCCTAGCCTGGTGATCTAGGGCAAGTGGCTCAGCCTCAGTTTCCCATTCATGCCATGTGATCATCACTATATCTGCCTTGGAAAGGGATAGCAGTGAGCAAGAGCTGGAGCCCCAGCCTGTTGCCTCTGCTCCCTGCTCCATGACCCACTTCCAGCCCTGTGCTATCCTCTCAGACCCGCCTTCCACAGCCTGTTGCCCGCGGCTGCCAAGGCCCACATGTGGCAGACCTCCTGAACACCAGGGCCACATCCTCCTTTCCTTCCTTCCCCATCCCACATTGATGCCCAAATGCCTTGACCTTTCCTGAGCCCTTTAAGATAGAAACTACAGAATCATTCAGCTGTCTGGCCAGTTCTAATCTCCAACCACCCTCACCTTAGCAGGTGGATCCAGCATTCAGATGCAACTGAACAGGACATCTGTCACTCAGGGTATCTCGTGGAGTTTCAGTCAGGGAATTGGCCAGAGCTGGAGTTATCTGAAGGCTTCACTGGGACTGGAGGACCATCCCCAGACAGAGTCCCTGCCATGCCCAATAACCTTCACAACGTGGGCATCTCCCCTGGCTTCTACCCTGTCGCCATGATCTGGCAGCAGGCACCGCCTACCTGTAGGAGTGTACTGAAAAAGAGAAAGGCAGCAGCCACAGCATTCTTGCATGACCTGGCCTTGCAAGCCTTCCCTGTCCTTCCCATAATATGAGTTAACACAGATCAACTCTGTTCAACAGGATCCTTCACAAATCATTGGGTAGCATCTTAGAGTCTAACTGCTACCCAAGCACCTGCCATGGATGGGTTAGCTTTTTTTTTTTTTTTTTTTTTTTTTTTTTGGTATACTCACCTTGAAGATTGGTTACAGGATACAAGGTTCCCAGAGACATATGAAGGGGAGATAAGGGGCTGTGGAATGATCTCAGGGGTTCTGCTGCAGTGGGAGGGTGACAGAGACAGCCAGGCTGCACGCTGGACCTAGAACCTCTTGCATCAGTCCCTTTATGGCAACAGCTATGCCTGTCTAAAGAAGGAACGTATGTGGCTGGAGGAGGTAGTGAGTGCTCTGCTCTAGCAATATGCAGGCACCTACTGCAGAACCGCTGAGCTGACACACACGGAGAGCCATTGCCAGGACTCCTGGCAGCCCTCAGTGTCTGACACCCGCCCCTCTCTTTCTGACTTGCCTGCGGGAGTCGAACCCTGCTGTTTCCACATGGATGTGTTCAGCCCCCTGCCGGATGCCACAAATCATCCCATTTTGAGTCTCTGAAGGGGGCAGGGCCTACAGAAGCTGTTCTCTGGCTCTGCCCCAGCCTCCCACCTATGGGGTTAAATGCCCGGAATCCTGGCTTCCCGCCATGCTGCCCACATCTCACGTGGGAGCTTTTCCCGAGTAGTCAGGACCATTAGAAGCCTCCTAATGCCACCTGACCTCGGGCCCATGCTAGCTCTGCGCCGCCTGTCCATGCATTATTAATGGGCAGAGTGCCTGAGAGCACTGCTCAGATGCATTACTCCTTGGCGTCCCCAGGGGCATCAGCTTGCAGCATTTGTAGTGGTCCCCTCGTGGCCTGGTGATGCCCCCAGCCACGTCTGGGTGTGCCCCAGCATCATCAGGCCTGGCTCTGCTGCAGCACTGGTCCATGAAGCAGGGTATAGCCTGAAGCAGGCCTGGCATGTCCAGTCAGAGAAGACAGCGGGTTGGAAGATCACCTATCCTCAGATCCACTGGGGAGGAGACTGATTAGTAGGACAGGTGCAACCTGTCATTGGTCACAGGGAGGAGCTCCTCGTGTTGCCCAGAGCTGACACAAACCATGCCGACCCTGAAGTCTTAGGCAAGGCATCCCCTCCCCTGCAGATTAAGCAGTTCTGCACAGAGCAGGAGGAAAGGGAAGAGCAGCTCTGAGGAGCTCCATGAGGAAAGGATGGATGTTTCCGTCTCCCATACCTCTACCCTACTGGAAGATATAAGTCCCTTACTCTGTAGGTGCAGGGCTTCAGGTCAAACATGCCCAGTATCTGCCTTCAGGACCTTGGCACAGTCACTTTGCCTCCCCTGGCCTGTGTGTATCCTGGTCTGGAGAATTGGCACAGTAATCCCTGCCCTGCCTTTCCTTCCTTGGGTAGCGGTGATGCTCAGGAGCATGAGCATGGCTGAAAGAGGGGCTGGGTACTCTTGCCATGTTACCTGCTGGGAGCAACAACACACCTTTCATCTCCAGATCTCCAATGCTTTGCACCTTTCCCTGTGGAACCAGAGGGGGCCAGGTGAGATATACATAGACTGAGAAAACAGCAGGCCTGTGGCCAGCGACTGTGAGGCCCCAAAAGACCACTACTTTCAGGAGACCCTCAGCTAAGCCAAACTCTGCAACTTATAAAACCCTGGCTGCAGTCAGGGCCCTTCTTCTCACCACTTTGCCTTGGTGTAAAGTGTGAACTTAGAGCCTTTGAGAATGTTAACTTTGAAGCTGGCATTCAGAATCCAGATTTGCACAGATTCTTAGAGGTACAGTGAGGGGATGCTGGCTGTGAGATTAGCTTTGCTGGCCAGGGCCTGGATTGTTCAGTTCCTCCCTCATTTTGCAGATGAATCATGGATGTAGCCAGAGCTGTGTGAGCTGCCCCAAGCACAGAGTCTGGGTGGAGGGGTCAGCTGGACGATGTGCTCTATCACCTCCACCTCAGATAGTCCCTGGGAGGAGTTGAGAGGGGCATGGAGGGGCCTGCAGGCTCCTCTGCACCTGCCTGGCTGGGTTCTTGCCCTCACTGCTATCTCCCTGCATTCCCACTAAGCTGCCCTAGATGTGAGGGAAAGGCAGGCTCTTTGTTTTACCCAGAGAGACCTGCGGTTTGAGCAAAGGAATGGAAGCCCTGAGGGTAGTGGAGCAAGAGCCTGACTTCCCCTTCTTGAGGATGGCTGGGAGCTGGTAGAGGGTGAGACATTGAAGCCCGGGCAACCTGGGTAACCCTAGTCAGTGTGGGAGGCCACAACTGAGGGCAGAACAGCAGCCATGTGGAGGCCTCAGCACAGAGTGGGTGTGTAGCCGGAAGCCCCTCTCAAGCATCCTGGGGACCCCAGCCTGTGACGCTCTCATCACAGTGGTCACCCCTCCCTGGGACCCTGGGGTGCCAGGCAGAGCAGCGTGAAAGAACCGTGCCCACCTGCTGGGGGAATTCCCTGATGTGCCTGGGGACATTACAGTGCAAGCAGAAGTCTGGCCACAGAAGCCAGCCAGCCCCCTCCTAGGCTGGGCAGCATCCCCAACAGCTTGCGGAGACTACTCGCAAAGCTTCATTACGGCCTGCATTTCAGAGCAAGTCTGATCTATCCTTCACCTACTCCCCCCAGCTGCCCTGCCCTTGCTGCTGCTTGTACCTCTTCACTCGCTCATCACCCTTTCCCCTTGGAGAAGCCTGTCCACTATCCCCCTCTCCTGGCCCTGCCCAGCACAGAGTGCCCTGCTTCTTCTTCTGTAGAGAGCCATTTCCAAGCCAAGCTAAGCTGTGTGTGGCTTGGGAGTTAATCCTCACAATAGCCCTACTGGTGCCAGAGAATGCTCAGAGAGGTCCACTCACTTGGCCAAGGTCACACAGCTACCAGTGGATCAGCAAGGATTGGGAATTGGGAGGCTGGCATTAAAGTTAAGATTGACTCTTAGCTACTCTTCATTCTCAGAGCCAACAGAGCATGGGGTGATCAAGGACCTGTAGGATCATCATTCAAGCAGTAAGGTGCTCTTCTTCTGGAAGCCCAGGGTGTGTCCTGCTGCAGCTCTGGGCCTGGCCTCCCTGCACCCCAGGGTGTACCCCTCAAGCCCAAGCAAGACCCTTGGCTCCGGAAACCCTCCCAACAATGCTGTGTACTCAGGATACTTATACCCATTTTGTATAGAGGAAATTGAGGCCTGGCAACGTCAGAAACCACACAGATGGGCCTGCAGGAAGCAGGTAAGGCACTGCATCCGGTCTGTGCCCTGGCTGGTGGGCCCAGGCCATCCTTGCCAAAGCCACCAGGGCTGCTCCGGCCCAGGTGCTTGAGCAGGCGGGGAGCTGGGCCCCCACTGGCCTCTGAGAAGAGAGGAAACACCGGTGGGGGATTCCTCTGGCGGCACCGCGCCCCGTGGCCACTTCCCCTGGCCACTCTCGTTTTCTCTGTCACTGGTGTCAGTTTCTGCTTTTCTTCCCTCGTTCCTTTTTCTCAAGGCCACTTTCATATCCTCCTGACAGTGTCTCCCGCAGTCCACCCCGACCCAGCCCTTCTGCTCAGCTCCTACTTCCCTCCCTACCACCTCCTACCCCAAGCTTGGGATCCCCAATGACCCTTCATGCCTGGACCAAGTTCCCCAGCTTGGGGCAGGGGTCAAGGCCGTGAAGGGGCTGCCTCCCAGGCTCCTTGGTTGCTCAGGACCCTCACAGGCTGTGGGAAGGAGGATGGGAAGACACAGGTAAAGCCCCAGTCGATGGCTTAGGATGTAGCAGCAGCCCCTGACACCAGCCTTGGATTGCAACATTCCATCTCTTATACCGGAGTCCCCTCCCCAGGACTTCTGCTCTGGGTCCCACTCCAGATTGCCTTATGTCTTCTATACAGATGCTGCTCTGAGAAGGCATGAGAGGGTTGTGACATATGTCCTGGGTAATGGGCACAGCCCTGGTCCAACGCAGAAGGCCTTCCCCAACGTCCAGCACAGAGGCCTCCGTGTTTCCCTGAACACAGCCAGTAACCACGAGATCAGGGAACTGCCAGGCAGCCCATCTGCTGTCAGGCAGCTCTGCTTGCTAGAAAGTTCTTCCCCTCTCATCAGCTGAAACCTGTCTGCCCACACTTCCACTCTCTGCCTTCAGCTGTCCCTGAAGGGACCTGTTTCTCAACCCCACCCCTCATTTTTCCCACACGCTTGAGTGCACTTGGGCCTCTCCAGGCTTGCCTCGAATGGAGAGAGAGGCAGAGTAGCAGAGCTGGGAAGATCTGGGCTGCAGAACCCAACTCCCTTAGTTCAAAGCCCGACATGGCCACTTGGTGTCTATGCAACGTGGATTGTTTCCTCAGCCCCCATGTCCCAACCACCAGCAGGTGTGTGCCACGCCAGCTTGCTGTGAGCACCTGCTAAGCATCACCACACTGCAAGGTGGTTCAAGACCAAACACCCACGCTTTTTTCAACCACTCCTCCAGGAACTTCCTCCCCAGACCCTGTCAGTGCTGTCTGCCGGGTTCTCTCAGGCCACCCCACACCAGCCTGCTACAGCTTGCAGACTGTGTCTGGATTCTGGAAGGCAGTGTGCACCGAGCGGAGCCCTGGTTTTGGAGTCAGACCCAGCTTCACATTCCAAAGCTATCACACCTCTTGTGTTTCTCATGGTCTCACAGAAATGTTAGAGATGTGGAAAGGAAAAAGCTTTGATTTCATAATCTGACAAGTGTGCATCAGAATGGATGGTTTGTTAGTGTTTTCAAGCATGGCCACTTGGGGGGACTGAGTCCTTGCAGGACCAGTTCTCCCTTGGGAGTTAGTGTGTTTCCACCTGCCAGGATGCCTGATCAGAGCCAATTGGTAATCCCACAAGTCACAAGTCACTTGTTCCTAATAATTTCAAAAGCAATTTTTTTAGAAGATCCATTAATTTATTTGAAAGGCAGAGTTACACAGAAATAGAGTAAGAGAAAGGAAAGATCTTCCATCCATTGGTTAGCTCCACAAATGCCCTCAATGGTCAGAGCTAGGCAAATCCTAACCAGAAACTTCTTCCAGGTCTCCCACGTGAGTGCATGGGCCTAGGCATTCAGGCCATCCTCTGCTGCTTTCCCAGGCCACTAGCAGGGAGCTGGATCAGAATTGGAGCAGCTGAGGCTTGAACTGGTACCCATAGACGATGTTGGCGTCCCAAGCGACAGCTTTACTGGATATGCCACAACATTGGTCTCCAAAACAAGGTTATTTTTCAAGTGGATAGTTTTACTAGTAACACAATATTTTCTATCAGGGATATGTCTCATGTAATGTGGGATAGGCTTCCCAAACCAATAGCACCCGGATCTTAAAATGGTCCCAGGTGCCAGGCATTTGGCACAATGGTCAGGATGTCACTTGGAGTGTCAGGATGCCATAGGGGAGTGTCTGAGAAGAGTCCTGGCTCTGCTTCCAATACTAGCTTCCTGCTGTACATACACTGGGAGGCAATGGGTGCTTGGGTCCCTACCACCCATGTGGGTGCTAGCTTCAGACTGCCCCGAGCCTGGCTGGGAGGGAGGACACACCACTTACAGACACCTGAAAGTGTTGAGTATTGAGTTTCAGTCCTGCCTTCCCCAGTCACTAGCTGTGTGACCTATGGTGGGTCACTTGACTACTCTAAATGAAGCTCAATGTTTTCCTTTGTAAATGAGGAAGACAAACAGGCCCACCAACCTCTCTCATGTGACCTGTGGCCAGGAAAGGCTCAAGAGAGTGTGCATGTGATCCCACAGGCAGGAGACCCCACTCCTTGTTTTTGGGCTCACCAGGAGCCATCTTCCCACTTCTCGGGAATGCAGGTAGGCTCCCACTCCAGCCTGGTCCAGGCCTAGGGAAGCAGCAGACCTATCCTGCCTGAGCTAGGGGTCAAAGCCTCAGAAAAGATCTCCGCAGGTGGCCTCAGGGCAGACCAGGTGTAAGGCCTGTGTGGGGAAGGTGGGCAGGGCTCAGGCCTCCTCATGTCTTTACCTACCTGCAGACACCTTGACTTCGTCACATCTCTCCCTGGGCCTGTTCCCAGCCCCGGGGAGGAAGTCTGTAGTCTCCAAGGGCATGTCTAGGTACCACCTGTGTAGGAGTCTCCTGAATGTGGCATCTAGGACAAGTCCCTCTTCTCTAGTCCTAATCTTCCCATTTACAGAATGGGTTTTCTGTAATGGACATCACTAAACCCTTCAGAAGATAAGTCCCTCTGACTATTATTCCAGTCCTAGGATTACCCTGGAAGGCCAGGCCCCTGCCTGCCATGGGTGTTGGGGAGGAGGTGAAGGATTCTAGGCAGGTGTGTGAGGACAGCACCCTGGAGGGGTGAGGGCACACTTTATGTGGATTTGTGGGCTTGACACACCTTTGGAAGGTGGTGGAAGATGGAGCGGGAAGCTAGGGCTTATGCTCGGGCACTCCCTGCCTACCCTGCAGACCTAGAGAGGAAGAGTCCTGGTCAGGCTGCCCCAAAGGCTCTGTGGGTCCCAGGAGAGGCTAGAAGCTATGTTCAGGGTAGGCAGCACCCCAGGCTGCTGGCAAGTGGTGGTGGTATCTGAAGGGAGTTGAAGGAGTCCACTTACACTCCATTCATAAACCAAGCTGCTGGAACCCTCAGCAGGGTTCTATGGGCCATTTGTTTCTCAGCAGAACTAGTTTTTCAGTCTGCTTTCCAACCTTGCCAAGAGAACCCTTTCGGATGCTAACCCTCTCTCTAACCCTGAGCTAGTCCTGGTTCTAAAAACTGTGCTAGGAGGCCTATGTTGTGCCATGGTAGGTAAAGCGGCCACCTGCATTGACAGCATCCTATAGGGTTCCATTTTGTCTCTCAGCTGCGCTCCACTTCCAACTCAGCTCCCTGCACCTAGGAAACTCATTAGAACATAGAACAAGTGCTTGGGTCCCTACACCTATGTGGGAGGTCCGGATATAACTCCTGGCTCCTGGCTTTGGTCTGGTAGAAGATATTCTCTCTCTCTCTCTCTCTCTCTCTCTCTCTCTCTCTCTCTCTCTCTCTCTCTCACTGCTTTTCAAATAAGTGAATCTTTACAGTCAAGTGTGCCGAGGCCCTCCTGCCTGTTGAGAATGAGACACTCAACTCCAAAAACAGAATAGCTCCTTCAGGTTGCAACGTGCAGCCTGCAGTGCCAGCATCCCATGTGTATGCCAGGTCACATCCCAATTGCTCCACTTCAAATCCAACTCCCTGCCAATGTACCTGGGAACGCAGTACAGGATCACCTAAGTGTTTATGCCCCTGTGCCCACATAAGAGAGCCAGGGGAAGCTCCTGACTCCTGCCTTCAGTCCTTCCCAGTGCTGATGGTTGTGGCCATCTAGGGAGTTAACCAGAAGATGGAAAAATCTCTGTGTCTACTTCTGTCTGTAACTCTTGACTTTCTTAATAAATAAACAATCTTAAAATAAAACTATGCAAAGATACTCTGTTGCTAAACTGAAATTGTATCTATCCCTTCCTGGTTGGCAATGGAGAACAAGTAACTGCTTCTAATTATCCCAACTTTATGTTTTTCTCCCCTTGTTTTTTCTAAAGCTCTTGGCATCTGCTTGATTGCCAATGAGTGCTCACAGGCAATGCAATGAAACGTACAAGTGGCAAACAAATAGTATCTAGAAGTATGAGAAACAGACACTTCCACAGGGTTCTGTGGCATTCTTTTTGTAGTGGACGTATGTGTGGTCATGAAATCTATGGGATGAGCCAGTTTTCTAATAGGAAGATTGCCCCCAAGTCCTGGGATGAAGCCAGCAGCTTAGTATTTCATGGGGTTTCCCTGAGAATCCCATGATTTCCAATAGGCACAATGGGACGAGGATGAGGAGGGAGGCTCTAGGATGAACTGGGATTCCCCAGACCCAGATCTTGCCTCTGGTAACCTTCCTAGGTCCAGGGTGAGCCAGGCCAACTGGTGTGGCCTGCCCAATGCTTCCCTCCTCCGGTTACCACTGCTGGTGGTAGCTGTCTTACGGCTGAGGGGGATTCTCACAGTCAGCTCCACCCCCACAGGAACCATCAAGCCTTGACAAGATTTGGTGTTGGGAGCCCTCGTCCTCCATCTCGTTAAGTAGCAGAGTCAGGATTTGAACACAGGATCATGAGACTCCTGTCCCTGCCCCATGTCTTTCCTGTGGATCAGGCAGCTGATCTCTTGCATCAACTTGAACAGGCCAAGAACAGAAATGATGTGTTCCCAGTCCCATAAGGAGTTGTCCACACACCTTTTTCTAGAGGCCCCATGCCCAGATGGGTTGCTCTGGTTTTAAATCCAGCCAAGTGGCCCTTCCAAGCCATTCAGCTCCTCTGACATTTCCTCTGCTCACCCTCAGATGTCCTCCCAAGCTTCCATCTAGAATCCAGAGACTTAGCAGTCTGTAGAACAGCCAGTGAACCCTAAATCAACACTCTGAGTCTGACCAATTTGCAACACCACCACGAAACAGGCCCCTGAGGCTGCGTCTGTACCCCAGCAAGCAGTCCCCAAAGGGACTAAAAAAAAGGGAACTGCTATAGCTTGGTGCCTTGATGTTCATGCACAGGCTAACCCTGCTTAGCTTCTCTAAGATGATATACATCCATCCAGCCCTGCCTCACCCCCTTGCAGCAGTGAGCAGTTCCTACGTGAGCAGCCGAGGGAATTAAAAGGGAGATCCGAACTAGCTCTGATGTTGCAAAATTACTAAGGGAAGAAGTCAGATCTGCGTGCATGACTGCTGGGCATGTGGAGTGGCATAGCCACTGTGTAAAAAAACAGTATGGAGGGGGAAGAAAACAGTATGGAGGCTCCTGACAAAGTAAAAATAGAACCTCCATATGAGCTGGAAATCGGCTTCTGGTATCGATCCAACAGAATGGGAAACTGGATCCCAAGAAGCTCTCCGCCGTCCTGTGTTCCTGCGTTATTTACATCAGTCGAGGCATGGAGACAAGCTCAGGATCGGTGGACGGGTGACTAGAAATGCAGATGTGTGCTGGGCCTGACTGTGAGTTACTCAGATCCACAAAGGAAGGAAGTCCTGCTGGGGGTGGGCGGGGTGGATCATGTGAATGGACTTGGAGAACATTCCATGACGGGTACAAGGCCAGGCCCTTGACAGCTGCTGGGTGATGCCACTGGACTTGAGGGCTTTGCCACACTCAGGCTCACAGCAGCACAGACGGAGGTAGCGGCTGCCCATGGCTGGGCATGGGGAGGAAGTGGCGAGTCGCTGTCCACCTTCTGTCCAGTGTATCTACTGCACAACCTTGGACTTGTGGCTCACACCCCTGGGCTGTCTCCCGCAGTTTGCCTTCAATAGGGGAGCAGATCTCACGCTTTACATTTGTAGGGCAAATCTGTCAAAGCCTGCCAAGCTGTGTGCTGGATTAAAACACTGCAAACAGCACAGAGACAGACTCCCTTGTAAGGACAGAAGGAACACACAGATTTTCCTAAGGGAAAGGAGCTTGCCCTGGAATCTTAACTATCAACACTGGACATGTTCATATGAACATGGGAGGAACAGAGTGGAGCCTGTGGCACAGGCAGGCTGCCCCTCTCCTGGAGTCCCCACCAATAACCTGTCCAACCTGACCGCATCCAGGTCCTCATCCTCCCTGCTGTTAGCCTCTAGGGCTTGTGTGTATGTGCGCACATGCGTGCGTCTGTGCTTTACAGGGTGGCTCAGGCAGCCTGGGCAACCTGCACCTTGCCCTATCTCTACCAGGACAATGTCTTATCTCCTCCATGGTCCTCTGCCCCTTTGCTGCTGCGAGCTGTCCAGCTCCTGTGGTGGGAAGCTAACATGAGATCCCATAGGTGCCAAGGCTGGTCTGCGCTGGACAGTGAGCTGGGCCTAAGGAACCTGGCTAATCCTTCCTTCAGGTTTCCCTCCGCTCCACTCCTCTCTCCCTTCTGCTTTCTCTCCAGTCACTTCCAGCAAGTCTCAGGTCCGTAACCATTGTCTGTCCCAGCTGGGCTACAGCCAAAAGCCTCTCTGTTCTCCTGACACTCAACACAATCTGGTGCAGGTGACAGAGGGACAAAAAGACAATTATAGTGGGATGTGCACTGGCATAAATGAGTCCGGGGCATAGGGGGATGCTGGTACTACAAGGTTATGTGCAGATGGTAGTCAAGGAAGGCTTCCTGGAAGTAACGTCTAACCAGATAACTGAATGCGGAGTAGGTATGCATGCATGTGGTGTGTGTGTGTGTGTAGAAGGGAGAAGCTTCTTAGGCCCAGAGCTTTCTGTCTGCAGAGGGAATCACAGTTGCAGTGGCTCGGGAGCTGCTTCACACCCAGGGGCTGGCTGAAGCATGGAATTGGAGAGTAGAAAGGAAGAGTAGGAGGGAGAGCCAGAGGACATCTTGCTGGTCACTCTGAAGGAAGTCAGCGTTTTAATCCTAGAGGCCATAAGGCACCATTAAAGATGATGTGAAAGATGATGGAACCAGGCTTGTGTTCTAGAAAGATGCCCTTGGTGCACTAAGGAGCATAGAGTGGAGAGGGCATGGCATGGCAGTAGAAGCAGCTGTGGACTCACGGGCTGCTGTGACATGGGCATGGCACAGACAGCAGGGCCTGGTCGCCCCCTCACGCCTCGGTTCTGTTGGCCTCTGCCCTGGAAACCCCATGGCTTTGCAGTGACCCTAAGACTTCATCAGACACGTCCCTGACCCTGCCAAGCTGCTAACGATGCCCCTTGGTCAGAGCCATTGCCCCTTGAGTCATCTTGCTCCTGTGTCAGGGACATACTCATTTAAAGAGTGGAGAGCTGGAGCCACTGCAAGACAAAAAGGCTGGCACAGGCTGCCTTGGAGCCTCTGGATGCATGAATGAAGGATGGCTGGTGGTTCAAGATCCAGGTGACTGTTACAGGCGAAAGGACTTTTCGCCCCAGCTGTTTGCCCTGTCCTGTTTCCAGCTTCGAAACCCTGACCCGTGGATGTGGACAGAACCTGTCACTTGTTCTGCATTTCAGACATCCAGCCCATGTGCCTTTGCTCTTGGTTCTGACGTGTTTTCTGTCTGAGTGCTGGTCCTACACCCAGCATCAAAGTGTCTTTGGCCAAAGTCTCCTCCTCCTCCTATCCTTCAGAGCTGCTCCTCCTTTCCCTTTGCCAGAAAGTCCTCAACGATATCTCATTGATCTCTGGAAGCTCCCAGGCCATAGCTTCTGCGGCACATTCTGCTCCTCCTCGCCTTCACCTTCACCCTCAGCCATCTTGCCTTGCCTTGCATGGTCTCTCAGCACATCAGCAGGAGGTTTCTCCTCACTCAACAAGCCCCTGGGCTTTGGTCTCACCACCTGCTGCTGAGCCTTCATCCACTGAGGCTGATGGGAGGATTGGAACAAGCACCTGGAACCCTGGCCAAAACCCACAGGAGCCTTCTCTCCTCTGTTGCGGTCTCCTTGCCAGGCCACGCCTGCCATATGAGTGAAGTGGCCTCTGCTCCCACTAGTTGGCTGCTAGCAGCCCTTCTGTGAAGTGTCAAGTTGCTGCTGGGGTTGGTTGGCTGTTCGCATCCCAGCGGAGTCCAATTTCTGTCACCTGCAGAGATAGCCATTGTTCTGAAAGAGCAAGTAGCAAGCATTTTGAGGGATGTACACCGTGTTAAGAGAGCTCATCTTCCTTCTCACCGGTACCTGTGAAGGCAGATGCCATTTAGTCCTGTCTTTACAGAGGAGGAAGCAGGCTCAGAGGGGTCCCAGGACCTGCCACGCAGGGGGTGCAGCTGCACAGCCTCTGCCCAGACCCCAAGTTCACACTAACCACAGACTCCCAGGCAAACGGTCAAAGGTGTGCCTCCAGCTGTGGAGCAGGAGCATGCAGGGCCCCAGGCCTCAGTGTTCACTCCTTCCCAGGGAGCATCTGCTGCTACAAGTCCTGCTGATCGCCTGGGCTAAGCACTCCTAAAGTCTCTGGTGCCAAGCCGCCACTGTTTCCATCCTGGGGTCCCCAGACGTCGGCCACAAACACAAGGGTCCCAGAACCCTCTGGTCTCCAGCTTCTCTATAGCAAGGGAAACGTGTGCCTGGCTGGTGCCAGGGCCCAGTCACAGCCAGAACCTGGCTGTAGCAGGGATTCAGGCAGTGTTTGCTGACTGACTGACTCCCTCGCAGCTCTGCTTTGCTCTGCCAATTGGTGCCCACCCACTAACAGGCCCTGAGATGCATCCGGGTGCCCCGTGCTATGCCCAGGAGAAGAGGCAGAACGCTTTTCCTCTTGTCCTGCTCTCCCACCCATTGGCCATGACCCCAAGTGAATCTCCTAACCTGACTAAGCCTCTCTCTTCCCCAGGACTTGACAAGGGATCTGGAGCACACACAGACTCCCTCCTGCCTTTGAATGTACCATTGCTCCTATCTGAAATACTCATGTAGCTGCTCCCACCCCTGGCATACCACCTCCTCCAAGAAGTCCTCCCTGATCACTTCTTTGCCCATGCCTCAGCAATTTCCATTTTTTTTGTCCTAGTGCTTATCATGACCTGACAATATTAGCGTCTGTTTCCCTGAACAGAATTTAACTTTCAGGAGGGCAGGCATTTTGTTTGCCTGATCCAGTGTCTTTGATTTAGTAGGTGCTCAATAAAATAAAGGTTGAAAGAGAAGGTGAGGGCAAAATTTCATCCTCTAGCCCCTGGAAGCTCTCAGCTGACGCAGCTTGAACTCCCCAGTGGTGCAGCATGCCACATGCCCCCCTAGCCCACCCCAGGGCAGAACTCTGTTCCTCCCCTTCCTCCATGCAAAACAAGACCAGCATCAAGATCCCAGAGAGGGCTACAGGGGACACTGGCTGAACTAGTTCCTGCTCAGGGCAGCCCATGGCTGAGCCAGCACTTCTGCCTCCCACCTGTCCCACCTGTCCCACCTCTCCCACCTGTCCCACCTGTCCCTCCTGCCCCACCAGCAGCCTGAGGTCTGGTGGCAGCTGCAGATACTCCCACAATCTGGAACACGCAGATCTGCACCAACAAGAGCAGGGGGCACTAGTGCCTCCTCCAGCCTGACTTCTTAAAGCTTCTTTGCCTCCTATTCCATTCCTCACAGCCTGTCTTCCTCCAGGAAATCCTCCATGACCACAACTACCCATAAGCCCTGCCCCCAGCTCTTGGGGACTGCCTTCTTCTTAGGGAGTCTGGGAGTCACTGAAAGGCAGGTGGTAGGTGCGCCCAACCTGTGACATACCCCAACAGTCAGGGCTGGCGTAGAGCTGGGTGGGCAGTGCCTTCTGCCCTTGCCTTATAAGTTGTGAAGCAGTAAAGGAAATGGGCTGGGTGGTACTAGCCACTGAACATAATCTGGGTGCCAGGCCGAACACTTTCTAAACTGCCATTTCATGGGGTCCCAAGAGTCACTGTCACTCTCCCGGTAATGGCACCATGCCCAGAGATGCTGGGATCCCTGAGTCCACATGATAGAGGCAGTCTGGGCACTCCAATCACAATGCCTGTACCACTTCCTTCTGTGTCTTATTGCACAGGTGAAAATCCAGGCCCTGTACGAGCTCTAGGCCAGAAACACGACATGGGCCTTGGGTATTTTGGCTTTGCACCTTGGTCTCTCCTTACTGCCACTTCCTTCTTCCTAACTCGCCCTCGGGTGCTGCTGTCTGCCCTGAGAAAAGTCAGCCCCAAGAGACACGGGCCACCCTGACACTGTCTTGCTCTTGGACCCCTGGCCCAGGCTGCAGACCCCAGGTGGACCTGGAGCTTCTCTCCAGGCACTCAAAGACAAGAGCCATCCGTACCCGGGTCTGCCCAGCCTCTTGTCATCCAGGCTGCAGATCAACGGCTGCATCTCCTGCCCATCTGTCTTGCTATGGGGTCCCCAGTGAGTCCCTGGGCCAGAGAGGAGAGACTACGTGGGGCCAGAAGAGACTACATGGGGCCATATGTTTGAGAGGTGTCTCTAGGAAATGGTAATTGTGTTGAGGAGGAGGGATTAAGAGTCTTATATTGGGACTTGGTGCCAGGCTTTGCCAGCTCGCCTCCCTACAACCTCATCAAGGGCAAACCTGCAAGGTACTAGACCCAGGGAAGTCAGCCTGAGCCTCCTCTCCTCCCCCCATTCAACTCCTTTCAAAACACATGCACACACCCTTAAAATTGGGTTGCCCGTGACAACCTGGCATATCGTCTTCTTTTTATATTATTCTTAGTCCTTCTGTTGCCATAGCAACCGAACAATGCTTCTTCTTCTTTTTTTTTTTTTTTTAATATACCAGTTAATTTTCTTTAGCTTCACCAACAAAGTTCTGGTGGTGTCCAGAAGGCCACTGGCTTGTTTCCCACACAGGGACAGAGCCCTCCAAACCCATCTTACTTCCACAGCACAACCCCTAACACTCAGGGACCCTTTGCGCTCCCTCGGCCTGGCCCCATCCTCTGCAATCAGAAAGCCCCCAGGTATAGGTGGGCCCACTCAACCCCGGCCCAGCCCCCTGCCCTTTCTCCATTCCTCCCGGAACTCAGCCTCAGCTCTATCAGCGTTTGCTTCCCAGAGTCCCACGAAGCCAAATAGACCAGGGTGACCAGGACTTGGGCAACACCCTCCATGCACCTGTCCTGGTCCCCCTTTCTTTTCTTCGTCCCCTCCTCTCTGCCTTTTTCTCCTCTGCTCCTCCCTACTGCCGTGAATTATTGATGATGAATTTCTAGCCAGGCACATCAGAGGGTTAAAATCCATAACAGGGCTTTGCGCAGGATCCCCTCAGCCTGCCCTTCCTCCCTCTCCCAGAGCTGGTGAGCTCACCGCAATCATCCATCACACATCACAGCCCGAGAACCCAGGCCTTGCTGTCTAGCCGCTGTGCCACCCCAGGCAGGGGGGGCTGACTCTAGGTCATGGGCAGAGAGCTTGTCTGAGAAGAGGGGGTGGTCACCCGCTCGTCAAGAACCATGTTGGGGATTGCTTTCTGTGCCAGTGGCCAGAGGCCTGGCTTCTGGTTGCTCTCAGCTCCTGGACACCCACCCACCCCCCAACATCCTGCTGCTCCCCAATCCCTCCCCCAGACCTGTCCATCACCCACTCATTTTTCTGCATTCCAGAGCTCAGCATGGCAGGGCTCAAAGCAGCAAACAGCCAACATAATGCTCAGACACAGTCAAATTAGAGCTTGGGCTGCCCAGCTGGTCATGGGTTCCTTTACTATCACTGAACGCTTAGCCAGAGGCAGAGCACCCAGGGGTGTAGCAGTAGGGGTTTAATCCAGAGGGCACAACTGGGGAATCCCTTGTCTCTACCTGTGAGTCTGTAATAGGGACAGCAGTGTCTAAATCGCCAGGTGATTTGCAGACCCTTGGACACTGGTGGTTGCTCAAATCGCCCCATTGTTCTTCAGGTTGTTCAACTGTCCTGGCTGGGAACTTTATGGAAGGAGACTTTCTGAGCAGGAACTGAGTGTGGCTCAGAGACCTGAGGAAGCCAGAGCAGCTGTCAAGGAGGTGGCAGTCAGGTTCAGTGGCCAGCAGTAGACCCAGAAAGAAAAAAGTCAGGGGGAGGCACTCGGGATGCAGGGCAGGATTTGGGTGGGAGGGGCCAAGACAGGTGGCAGGTGCTTGCGCCTATCAGACTTCCTGAGAAGTTTTGTGCCTTGTCTTCTGCATACACAGCACCACATCCGGGTCTGATGGTCTAACAGGTGCTCCACTGAACTTGGCAAGGTCTCACAGCCCAGAAGTGAAAAGATCATGCATGTTCAACACAGGGAGTTTCATGTCTGTGGGAGCAGTGGAGGGAGGGGCTGTGCTGGCCTGCTGCATCTTGATAGCCAACACAGGCAGGCTAGGATGGGATGATTCAAGGGGCCTGGCTCTTGCCCCTGGTTAGCAGAGCTGCCTTGTTCTTCCCTCCTCTCCCCACCCCTGCCACCACCCTGGGAGAGGATGCAGGGGAAGACAGTGACTGTGGAGGGAAGGACTGTCAGGCTATTCAGAACAGCTGCTCTGTCCTGGGATCCCCTCCTGTTCCTGTGGCCCCACGTGTCCCTCCTCCTGGCACTCATCACTGGACACTGTAATTCATGCCCTAAGTCTGTCTCTGCCAGGTAGAGTTCAGAATCCAGCTGGGGAAAATAGAGGTTGGGGAGGAGAGAAGCTCTGTCCTTTCTGGGCCTCAATACTCTGTGTGTACACTGAAGGAGTGGTCTCCCCAGAGCTCAAAAAGCGCCCTCACTCGATGGCATTCTGGGCTCCAGAACCTGCTGCCAAGCATCCCTGCACCTGCTCTTGGTGTGTTTGCTGCCCTGTTTGCCACTGACCTCCAAGGTTGATCACCGCCCAGCGCCTGCCCTCCCCTAGATGAGCAATTAAAACCCCAGAATAGCCCATTGTTTAGAATCAGGTGCCTGAACCCTGTATTTATCTCCAGTGTGCCGAGTGTGCTCGGGTCCCCGCCAGCCATGTGGTAGCCACCATGAGAACAGCTCAAGCTGCTTGGCTCCAAGAGGCCATCTCTGTAGGTGGCAGGGACAGTCAGCTCCAGGCGCAGCCAGGACTGGGGAGCAAAAGGCATGAGTAGGGACCAACTGCAAGGCAGTCCATGCATCCTCACAGTGGCTACTCTATATTGACATTCTTGCCAAGTAGTTGGAGGCTCAACCAGGTTACCTTCCCCAGCAACTGCCTCAAGCCCACAAAACTTCTTAGACATAGAGCAGGCCTCTGGCTATGGGACTGTCTGGCCCTGAAGCCCAAGCTTATGCACTTCTGTATTCCGTATCACCTGGCCACCCTCAGCACATGCAGTTATAATTCAGCAGTTGCCCACAAGTGTGCCAGACAGGGAGTCACTCTTGGTGGAGGCTGTGGTGGATCTAGCCTTGATTTCTCCCTCTGCTGGCCTTGCCCAGCCTCTGCCTATGTCCCTGTCCTTTGGGGTCTCATCGGATCTAAAGCCCTGTCTGGAGGACACCATCTTAGGACTTCTAGAAGCCCAAGGTATAATGGAATTAGAAAAGCAGATTTTGATAACCAATCATATCTGACCAGTAGGATGGGCACTGGAGGGCCAGACCAGGGTGGCCATAGGAGGTATAGAACACAGCCTAGGCCCAACAGCAGAGCAAAAAGCCCAGAGAAAAGGACTGCCTAGATTGTTGAGGGTATCATCCAGACACTTCCACCTGTCAGCCATGTAACTCTTGGAAAGCTGAGCATAGGGTGGGGTTATGCGGGGCGGAGGGTGGCGATGACAGAGTATCAGCTTTTTTATCTGTAAAATGGGTGCAGAGATGCCCTCTGCAGGCATTCTATAAAGCAACCCTCATATGATTCTCAGCCAAGACCCTGGTAGGAGGCAGGTGCACAGTGAGTTTGGGTCAGTTCCCTTCAATGTTATTGCCAAGGCTTGGGGAGTCAGACTGGGGCAGGATGGGTGTTGAGGAGGGAGCGAAAGGCTGTAGTGGGGCTCTGGGTTAGCCCACGGGATTGAGCTAGGCACCATTTGTAGGTACAAGTCCCAGAATCAGGGCAGGAACGTCTGAGCCTATTCTCTTCAGATGCCCTACATCACAGGAGGGAGATCTGAGAGCATGGATGGGACTGGGCCTGGAAGTGGTTGCAGGGACTGCTGGTAGAAAAGGGGCCATGAAGAATAGGATGGGATGGTCCTTCCTCAGGGGTCAGGTGGAGCCACTACATGAGACCCTGAGGACCCCTTCTAGAGCAGAACCCTGATTGGCAGTGCTGGCACCCCTGGAAAGCAGATGCACAGTGCCTTGGTCCCCTGCTGGCTGGTAGTACATCCCTGTTTCCCTGGGGGAATTCAGTGACCTCTTAGTATCTTCTCAGCCTTGGAGATGGTCACTCAGACTACTCCCCGTGTTGGGGAGGTGTGGTGGGAACTTTGAAGGGATAGAGTGTGGGAGGAGTGAGTGAAGCAACAAGAGGAAGTGCCTCCTCCCCCGCCCTGATGGCTGCAGGAAACAGAGGCTGAGAGTTGGACAAGCTTCTTAGCCCTTCGAACTCTTTTTCTCTCTCTGCCATTCAAATAAAGTGAAAAATAAAGATTCTTGGGAGGATAAGGCTGCAGTAGTACATGATTGTAGATGGTGCAGGAGAAGATTGTGTTGCCCAAATTCTTTTTAGTGGCAAAGAAGCCTCTTCCTAGGATCCCCTAAGGTGTCCCTCTACTTTGAAAAGGGAGTGATCGATCCCCTGGGCCAGGGGGGAATCCCTGAACCCATCACCGGAAAATGAACAGCCACTGCCCCTACCCTCATCATTTCCTCTCTGGGCCTAGGGAAGGGCTTGGCCTGGGACAGATGCGCTTGCATCAGCAGACACATGGGAGCCTAAGAAGCTCAGCTGTGCAACAGTGACCCTTCCAAGCAGGGAACACTGAGCACCCCACTGTCAAGTCCCTACAAAGATATTCCCCATACAATGAAGATAGCTCTAAGGGCTGATTCCTCCTGGCTTTTCTCTGCTGCTCTGGAAATTCATCAACAAGGTACCAGTATCCCTCAATCAGCTCAGCACTCTATTCCAGCTTCCTGTTAATGCGGATCCTGAGAAGAAACAGAGAATGGCTCAAATATTGGAGTTTCCGTCTTGAACCTGGGCACCTGGATTGAGTTTCCAGCCCCAGACATTGCAGTCACTTGGGGTGTGATGCACACTCTTTCTATATTACTCTGTCTCTCAACAAAAAAAATTTTAAAGTGATTTAAATTTTAAATCAAGGAAATATGGACCAGGAAAAGTTTACTTTCCTAGTTCCTACTACCAACAATAAAAACCATCTTGTTTTACTTTTTACTATGGCTACTAGGATGCCCAGAGCTAAAATATTCAACCAGGAATCGCTCTTGTTAAAACATGTGTTTCCTCCTATTGTACAACACTTCTGTATTTTTAAAATTAGAAGATATAAGTAATTACAAGAAAGAAAAATGATTATCCACTGTGCTTCTAACCAACTCCACTAAAAACTATTAGTGTTTTCATGTTCTGTTTTTCTGCTTATATATAGTTTTTGTTGGGTTTTGTTTGTAACGTGATATTTACATAGCAGAAATCATCCTGTATTCACCATTTGGTGGTTGCTATTCTCAACCTGCTGTCTACAATATTTTCAAGTTATCCCATTCTTAAAATCTGCTTTGTAGTCCCTCTAGTAGGTCAGAGGTCAGCAGGCTTGTTCCATAAAGTGCCAAATAGCAAATATTTAAGCAATCTCAGGCTCCAGTGCTTTGATTTCAGCCACTCAGATCTGCTACTAAAGCATAAAGCCAGCCATAGAGGATATGCCAACAAATGGGTGTGGTTGTAGTTCAAAAGAGCTTTATTTACAAAAGCAGGTTGGCAGTTGGCTTTGGCCATAGACTATCATCTGCCAGTCCCTGATATAGGGCGGGGGCTTTGTTTCCGTCGGTGAATTAGCCCTTTTCATCAGCTAGCCCTTAGGTTTGCTTTCGGCACACAGCCTTGCTATAGTATATGTCAGACATGTTTCCTTGAACATGATTGCTGGAAACTGGGATGACTGTACCCAGAAAAGTGCTATCTGTGAGCCACAGCAATTCATTCATGCTGTCAAAGTGCTTTCCCAGAGTGCTCTGCCCAGCTGCACTACCAGCAGCCAAGGGGAAACACCCATTCCTCGAACTCTTGGAATTCTCAGCACTGTCCCTCAAAACTCTGAGGTCAGGCCTGCCTCGTTCCTTTATGCTTCAACTTGGCGGGTCTCTGGTGTTCGGAGGCATGCATCCTTTTTAGAAGTTGGCGCTGTCTAAATACTCAAGTTTCTGTCATCCTGTGGTGAGGTTCAGGGGGTGCAGTGCCCATGGCTGCCCTTCTTGACTGGACAAAGAACTGAAAGAAGTGGGCACGCACTGGAATGGCCAAGCCTACACCACTGCAGGCCAGATAGGTGAGAGCATGATGCAGAGAAGGGCAAAACAGGCAAGAAAAGAAGATTCAAGAGTCGAGTGGAGGAATGCATCTGTCTGCTGTGATCCTGGGCAAGCCCTATTGATACTTTGGGTTGCTCATTTTGTCTTCTGTAGAAAAAGTCAAATGCGCAGAAATGTCAATGGGATTCCTGAGACCAGAACCTCACACAGTGTCTGACCCTTAGCAGAACTTCCTGTGTCTTTGTTAAGCAGAATTGGCTCCCAGAAGTGACAAGAAATCAATACATGAATTTTTTTTAAAAGAGTTGGGGGCTCTGCACCTGCCACACAGCAGACCCTCAGAGAGATAACCGATGGATGAGTAAGTGAACAAAGCTTTGATCGGCGATAGCTCCAATGCGGTCATTGCTAAGTTCTGTGATTCCGGATGCAAGTCAGCCTTCTTCTCTGTAAAGTGGCTTTAGCAAGCTGACAGGTGCTCCTGGGGGAGGAATGTGAGGCGTGGGTAACTAAGGAGTGTGCCAGGATTTCACAGTATGAGAGCATCAGAGTGTGCACCTGCAGGCTCCCTGGAAGAATTCAGTTAGAAAAGGAATGACAGCTTCTGGCCCAGAGAATGTTCCTTCCTTCCCGTAAGCAGGAAGGTCCGGCAACCTCAGAGACCTGGTGTAAGAATGTCCTATAGCTGCCACAGGGGCTGGTCACAGCTATGAGTTGCTGGCATTGCCATACAAGAGGAACTCTCCAAGTGGATCCTCTGGGACCATCCTTCCCAGAGGTGTACTTCCCAAGCAGCTGTCTCGTCTCCAGGGACCCTGATCCCTGTTGGGGCCAGTAAAGAAGATTTGCCTTTCCATAGCACAATGTGGTCCGGGGCGGGCGGGGGGGAACAAACCATGGCCATGGGAGGGGGATCTATGAGAAGCATGAATTGGTTCTTAGCATGAACTCTAGCAGGGTGAGGACCGCTGACCTTGCTGAATTCAGTGTTACCATTGCCACACCATTAGGGCCAGGTACAGAATGCTGTCCCTTCCCCCTGTGACATATAATCCTTTAAGGTGGGTGTGAATATTCCCTTTTAATGAGAGCCCAGAGGGAAGAAAAGAGAGGTGAGTATTACAAGTAGTGAGCAACGGAACAACTGGGCAGGGCTTTAAGGATGTGATTCTACAACCAGTATGTCAGTCACAGGTCACATGTACTGCCAGTGGGCAGACACGGGGCAGCCTGGAAATGCAGCAAGGACTCAAGGCTGGACTCTCCTCCTGCCTGGCTAAGGTTGGGAGCCAGGAGCCAGGGACCTGAGATGGCTAACAGCCAGAGCTCCAGCTGCTCTTTTGCCCAACCCATCAATATTTAAAATACACATGAGTACTCACCTCTTCCAGGGAGCATTGCACCCACCCTGCCACCTAGTTAATGTTTATTAGGGCTCTTATGTGTCAGGCCTTGTGTTAGGTAGAGGAAGCGCCACGCTAATTATAAGGAACCCTTACCCTGGGCCAGGCACTATTCTAAGGACTGTTTGTGGCTGAATCTGTTCCTTACAACAGCCCAGAGGTATATAGCTTTTATTATTCTGTTTTTGTAGATAAAAAGACTAAGGCACAGAGAGGAACCCCAACACTGCCAATGCCAGAGCCAGGATTAGAACCCAGCCAGTCTGGGATCAGGGTTGCCATGTGTAACTGCCCCAACACTGTTGCGGTTCTTACAACCCCTGCTGTCTCAGAATTCAGTCTTTCCCTAAGGACATATTAAAATAACACCAACTAGGGCACGGAAAATTAAGCCACCATTTTAGACACCACTATCTCACACTAGAATACCTGTTAGAATCTCAATTGCACACTGCCAATCCAGTTCCCTGTTAATGTGCGTGGGAAAGCAAGAGAAGATAGCCCAAGTTCCTGGGTCCCTACCACTCAGGTAGGAGACTCTGAACTTGGCTTTAGATTGGCCTAACCTTGCCTGCTATGGCTATCTGGGGAATGAACCAGAGCACTGAAGATCTCTCTCCTTCCTTCTATGATGCCCTGCCTTTCAAATAAATAAATGTAAACATGTAAATAACAACAGCAAAAATTCTTTATTTTTAAAAATTTATTTATTTGCTGAGACTCAAACTAGGCAATGAGACTGCATGGTCTGGAGTTTGTGGAATGCCTGGCATCATTGGGGAGACAGGAAGTGTCAAGGTCAGGATGGAAGCTGGGTCCATGATCGGCTACTGCCTTGACTGTCATGTCCTTTGGCAATCTTGGCACCTCTCTAGGCCTTCTTTTTTTTTTAATTTAAAAAATAGACTGTCAGTACTGGTTCTGTCTGCCTTTGAGCCTTTTTGTGGAAACCAAACGAGGTGACAGATGGCAACAGGATTTCAAAGTAGGAAAAAAATACACTGGACAAGGGTTTGTTGTCGGACCAAAGAGAAAATTTGGTGTCAGTTTGATGAAGAAATGAATGAATTAGTGAATGAGTGGTTCCAGAAGCTCTGTGGCTTGGTGGAAGATCCACTGAGGTCTTCAGGGTACCAGGAAGGGCCTTTCTTCTCTGCCATTGCTCAAGCTCCTGTGCTGGGAATTCATTTGTGTTGGATTTGGGTGTGGGTTTACAGGACTCTATTAGTGATCATTTGTTCATGCCTTCCAGGAGACAGGTCTTGTGCTAGACTCTTTGGGGAGACAGGGGCTCATAGGCTAGGAGGAACAGTGACAGTAATGATGACATTAATGATGCCAATTGTGTAAACAATACTGATTAGCGATCACTGAACATCGGTATGTGTCAGGTGTTGTCTTGAGGGTTTGTGAAGATGACGGAGAAGATAGGTGGTGGTGATGGCTGTGATGGTGGTGATAATCAAGATGATGCTGGTAGTGATGATGATGATAGTAACAGTGATGATGATGAAGATAGGGATGTTGATGATGATGATAAAGACGATTGGTCCTCTGAGTGCCAGTTGAGCTTCTTTTTTGACAGTCCTGAACCTGGTGCTTTCCACTATTCTACTTAATCCTCATGACAATTTGTCAGTCAGGATCATCATCTCTATTTTGCTCATGAAGTCTGATTTAGAGGCAAGGTGGCTTGTCCAAGGTCATCCATGCGCTTGAGCATGCCTTCCTGCATCAGGAACCCTCACCTGCAAGCCACCAGGCGGGGCACCTCGGGGCTACTCCACAAATATCTGCTCATGGAAATAAGCTTGGAGTAAGTCTCCAAAGTCTCCTAGCCTTCAACCCAAGAGATATAAATCATGTCCCAAAAGAATGTGTATACTACCTGTTTGTTCATCTCAATGAGAAGACACGAAGTGTACATTTAGCATCAGAAAGGGTTTTGAGAATTCACACCAAAATGAATCCACATGCTGAAAATGGCAGAACCCTGTTGCCCCCTGTATGGATCTGCCTTATTGTGCACAGAGATCATTTGGAGGAGGGAAACTATCACCAGCCTGAGGAAGGAGAGCTTGGGGCATGTGTCCCAGGTCTACATGTGCTGCTGTGGACCTGAGCTGTCACTCTCATGACTTCATCTGCATACAATCTGATGCCAGCACCTCACGGCTCTCCCAACTGGCTATTGAATGCTTGCATGAGTGAATGAATAATGAAAGGAAAAATGAATGAATGATGATGAGTACTGCTCAGAGAGCTCGTGGAGGAAGTTTTCCCTCAGGAGCACTGAGAGCCAGTTCCTTTTGGCCCAAGAGTGAGCCTGGAATCTCTGTGGGGTCTGCTGGGGCAAGTGACGGGGACTGGGATGAGCAGGCTATGGTTGCATCCCCTAGGCGCCTGATCTTGAACCTGGAGAAGGGGAAGTAGCTTGGCTTGGCTCTCGGCAAGGCTGTGCTCACCATTTCTGGATGCATTTTTTTAAACTCAAATGAGAGCTGACAGATGGCAGCAGTGCAATATTCTCACTTTCTCTGCTTCCCACAGGCCTCCCTCCAACACAGCCGTCCAAGCTCTGAGAACTCTCGGACATATCTTGACCATGAGAGCTCAACTGGCTTTTGACAAGTAAGTTCTCCCCATCTTGCCTCCTCCTCCGCCGCTGCAACACAGATGAGTCCAAAGGCTACTTGGCTATGTACTATGGTCAGTTGATGTTGGGGTCAGGGGGTAGCCTCAGCCTTGATCAGAAAAATGGAGTCTGAGAACCCACTGAGACTTAAGGGAAAGCATTGCAAATGTCTTTGGTCCTGTAGCAATTGTCTTCCCAATAGCACGTGGTGACAGGTCGGAGTCCCACGCCAGGAGTCAATAAGCTGGCTCTCACCCCAGGACTCTGACTTTGTTGCACAGGAAAACCTCAAGCAAGCACCTTCCTCCCTAGATCTTTGCTTCCTTGCCTGCAAAGTGAGGATGTGAAATGCAATGAGCCATGCAGGCCTCCAGCCATCCATTCCAGGCCCGGGCCAAGGCCACAGGGTGGGGAAAGGCCGTGGGGTCAGCATCACAGCTGTGTGTTGCTTCCCTGGTGCTCCTGCTGCTTCTCCTTTTCACTGCTCTGTGGACTCATGTCCCTTGAGAGACTGTGCCTGTGTGTGTGTGTGTTTGTGTGTGCAAGCACACATGAGTATCCACATATTTAGGGGAGGGGCCTGCATGCTTTCTAGCAAACTCTACCTAAAGTCACACTCAGCCGTAAAGACACCAGCCACAGGCCCTCTCATGGCCCAGTTATCTGCGTATCTTTGATCACCTGCTGTGTGCTATGTTATGCTCCATGCTGGGCACTGAGACTCAGAGCAGATATGAGCCAGACATTGCACCCTGCAGGCTCCCATTCTGGAGAAGGAGGTGGAAGGCTCAGCTGAGCATACCCTGCTGAGGGCAGGAGGAATCCCTTCCATTGTGGGTTTGCTCCTGGACTGGCTGCAGGAAGACCATTCGAAGCAGACGTTTGCCCTGGGTTTTGGAGGGTGAACGAAAGTTTACTAGGCACAGAATGAACAAGGGACCATCTGAGCTGAAGAGAAAAAAGGGCACAGGAGAGGACTGAGGCTGGGGGAATGGGGATCCAAAAAGCCCTGCCAAGGAGCTTGGGTTGGCTCAGAGCTGGTCAGTATTCGGGGTGGGGAATGGGGGTTTTGAGAGAGGCCCCTGGGCTGAGGATGGGCTCATGTTGGGGGCCCCTTGCTGAGGTGTCTGTGGCCCAGGTGCCTGGGGACTTGTGGGGCTCAGGGACCACACTCCAGAGAAGCCTGGGTGCTCTAGGGCCCCGGTCCTTGCCTGGGAGCCGCTACAGCCCCCTGCTCTGCAGGGCCTCCCCTCTCCCCACAGTCGCCTTTGTCCCTGGTGAATAGTGACACCTTGGGGGCTGAAGGCTGCCATGGACCACTCCTGCCCCCCATCCCCAACTGCACTGACCTCTCCTATGTACCCTTCTACTCAACTGTAGCCAAGTACCACCTCTGGGTGATAGGCACCAGTTCCTGACCTTGCACTTTCTCCATGTGTCTTTGGAGTGTGTACAGAGCAGGCTTTGGGGCCAAAGGGACCTCTGTGTGGGCCCCACCCTCCCTAAGGCTCTCAAGGCCCCCATGTACAAAACACACCTGCCTCCTGGAGGCAGTGCCAGAAGCAAGATAGGCATCTGTGTGAGAGAGAGGAGGTGCTCGACGTATGATTGCCTTCTTGCCTTGGAACAGCCATGGAGCAAGTAGTTACTGATAGGCAGTGATGGCCCGGAGACACCTGTGAATTTGGGGTTCAAAAGGTGGCCTGACTGGAGCAACTTGTTAACCCAGAGGTTAGGTGGTCAGCCATCCATATTAGAATACCTGAGTTCAATTCCTGCCTCCAGCTCCTAATTGCAACTTTTTGCTCAAGTAATTCAAGTGATTGGATCACTGACACCCAGGTAGTAGACCTAGATTAAGCTCCCAGCTTCAGTCCCAACCCTGCCACAGCCACTGTAGGTACTTGGGGAATGAGCAGCAAATAAGGGCTGTGTGTGTGTGTGTGTGTGTCTTTTGACCATTGAATTAATAAATAAATAAATGCTTAAAAATAAGGTGATAAATGTAATTAGCATAGCAGCCTTAATTGGAAGTTGAATCAAATGGACTTGACTTTGCTTTGGAAAGTTTATTCAACAGAACTTGCCTGACCGACCCCCCACCACCACACCTGGCACTCTGTTCCCAGTACTCTTGGGCAGTGGGAAGAATACAGTCCTTCTCTAGAACAGGGGATGTCAACAAGGGGATAAAGTGCACCTTGGGGAACCACACATATCACAAGTCTTGGAAGTGATGGCCTAGAGCAGAGGAGAGGCAGGGCTGAATCACGGAGGTGCTATATTCAGGGGCAGCCCCATGGAGGAGGGGGCACATGTGCTGGCACGGGAAGGGTCAGCGGGCATTTATCAGATCAGCAGGACTATGAAAAATGATGGGCAGGCATCCCAGGCACAGGGGCAGGCATGAACAAGGACACAGCATGGAGGATGCCATGTGCTAAGGCATCAGCACTGAATGCCTGCCCATCAAGAACATCCTTCCCAGAAAAGCATTCAGGAAAGTTGACTACCTGTCCCTCTTGTCACTTCGGATGTCATGGGGGGGGGGGGAATCATATCCAAGGACAGGCCCCCATGGTGAAGGAGCCACCCCAGTGGGCTCCATGATCAGGCTAGGCAAGTAAACTCTAAAGCTACGACAAAGGGGGCTTCTGAGATTTGTCCTGGCAGGGCATGTGTGACCCAGGTTCTGCAGTGGTCCCGGGAATGGGATTGCAAAAGTGCCAGGGTCCCAGGTGGATGTCAGCAGAGCTCTTGGCCACTGGCCAAAGAAGATGCACAGGCCCTTGGATGTTGCTTTTATGGGGTCCTTCCATGTCTTGTGCTGAGAGTGGTGCTCAATGTACAACGAGAAGGCAGACGAGGGGATGACCAGAATGCAGACACAAAGTGGGCACCATAAGGAGGAGCACCGGGTCGCGTGGTGATCATCAGAAGAACTACAAGAACCAAGGACTATAGAGAACAGAGAGGCTAACCCACTGGCCCCACCACACACAGCTAGTAAGTGACTCCAGGCCTAGAGTCCCTGCTGGAACAACCTTGGGGACATCTCTGTAAGCACTGGAGGCAGCCACGGAGTTGGAACTGCAAAGGTCTGAGCTGTGTCACACAGTGGGCATTTGGTTTAAAATGTGCTCAAGGAAGAGTAGGTGCAAAGGCACAGGCCCCAAGTGAGTTGAGGCAGTGTGAGCCCCAAAGACCTGTCATTCCAGGGCACCTCGGGGTGTCTGCACACCCATCCCCCCCAAAGAGCTGCCCTGCCCAGGCTGCCCAGCTCAGGACTGGTCAAATTCCCTGTGTTTGTGCCCCCCCCCAGCCAAAGCAGAGGCCTGGGCACAAGATCACAAGCCCCTTCCCTTCCCTCCCCACCCTCCCTTTTCCTTCCCCTACTTACTTTCCCCTTCCCTCCCTTCTTCTCTCCTTTCCCCCCTTCCCCTCACTTTTCCTTTGTTTCTCTTCTCTTCCCTCCAATTGTCCTCCCCTTCCTCTTTCCCAAACTCCTTTCCTTTTCTCCAGCTCGTGGGTGCCACGGATAGAAAGGCAGGGCTGGGCGTTTGTCCCGTGGCTTCCTGGCTGGACATGCCCAGTCTACCTCTCTGGATGTCAGTTTCCATTTCCATAAAATAAGAAGGAAAAGAACTCCAGGGCAATAGAGGGCAAGGCCTGGGACAACTGCAGGACAATGCCAAGTTCAATGGAAAATAGCCTCTCAGCTTTTTACTTTACTTTTGGGCCCTCAGCTTCCTCTGTGAACAACCACATACACATACCTACTCACATACACATCCCTCCACATGACTGGAAACATATACAAGTTAATCATGTTATGTGTTTAACATACAGGCTATTCATAAAGGTAATTCACAGCACTGTCTACTGGTTTTTTTCTTCTGATTACAAAAGCAATGTGTATTTGTGTATTTACCGAGACCAGTTTGGAAAAAACAGGGAAAAAAAAAAAACCTCATCCACTAGTCCTCACCTGAGACTGAGAGCCAGTGAAGTTACCTCTCAATATTGTTTCTGATGAATATATATGGATTTTTAAAAATATGTGTATGTATTTGGGGTTAATACCTTGCATTCTATTTTCTAACTCAAGCTGGGCTCCCAGGCCAGGCCACAGGGAGGGCTGTCTGTCACTGTGCCCAGGAAGAACGGGAGGCAGTGGCCGTGTGGTGCCCAGTTCGCCCTTGCCAGCCTGGGCAGCTGTCAAAGGCATTGACCTTCGGATGTTCCGTGTCTCTGGCGGGTGCATATTTGACGCTATTTTTAGCCTGGCCTCTCAGGCCTGCACATAATGGACGCCTTATGTAGACAGCTGCCAATGGTGCATAAAGAAACATCCCACCTTGAAACAGTCCCCGGCACCCGCCAGCGCTCCACTCTCAGAGAACAGGCCGACTCCCTGTTTCTACTCTCACCGGGCAAGGGCCGTGGTTGATGTTCCTAGCCCAGCAAACACAAGGGCGACTGCACTCCAGTGCAGAGTGGGTGTGTGCATGGCACAGGCTTTGCCTGGAGCTGGAGCAGCTGAGACTTCGCAAGATGTGGCTTGGGACAGAGGGTGGGGGTGCAACAGTGAAAGGTGCGCTTGCAGCTGCAAATCCTCGTGTGGCTGTGCTGGGCTTCCTGGGGCCTACATGTGATGCTGTTGCTTTATCCTTCATCTACAATTGGACAGCATCACTTGCCATCCTGTTTGTCCTGGTTGTAGCCCTGTGTATCGAGGACAGTGTTCCCATTCTGTAGGGTACGGGAACTAAGATTGAGATGGAGGAATCCTTTGCTTGTGGTAACACAAGCCAGTGGCAGGTCTGAATGTTGAGACCAGCTGCTCCCCACTCACTGCACCGTGCAGATAGGTAATTCAGCCAGACCACTCTCCATCTGCTCTGTGTTTCCATCTACATGGTATTGTTTCTGCAAAGCAGACATACTTTCATTCTTACCTAAGAACAAGACATGTTTATAGAAAGCAAGAGTACCAACTCGACCTGTTTCGAAAGCACAGCTCAGCCTCACCACTCCTCCCTGACCACAGGACAAAACACATCAAACAGAAGTGAATAGCCAACCTCTGACTCCTGCCCTTGGTAGCTGGGGTCCCCTTTTCTTGGGTGTCCCATGTGGCTGTTGATTGTGCTGGAAATTCCTTTAGGATCCACTTTTTGACCAGAATTGGAGCTCCTGGAGGTGGGAGAGCTGTCATGCATCGTCTCTGTATGCCTGGGACCTGCCCTGGCACACACTGAGCCACACCAGCAGATGGAATGGCCCCCACCCAATGTCGTTTCTAGGACACCTGAGCTCCCAACCAGGCTCAGAGGATAGCTGAGGCCTGCCCAGCAGCTGCCCAGCTCATAAGGAAGTGACGTCTTGGCTGGGTGCCCAGAGGGAAACGCAGGGCCAAGTCACAAAGCACTGATGCAGGCTGGGCCAGGAACCCCAAGGGGCAGGCATCCCTAGATGTGTGCTGAGCAACAGTTCCCACCCCCATGCAAATAGAAGGAAGAGAAGGAAGAGAGAGAGAGAATCTTTTATCTGCTGGCTCATTCCCTAAATGTTCACAACAACTGCTGGGCTGGTCTGGGCTGAAACCAGAAACTGGGAACCAAGTCTAGGTCTCCCTCATGAGTGGCAGGGATCCCAGCAACTTGAGCTGTCAACTGCTGCCTCTCAGGGTTCACATTAGCAGGAGCTGAGAGTGGAACCCAGGCACTGATGGGACATAAGCACCTAAACTACTCGGACAAAGGCCTTCTCCCCTTCCCACTTTCCTGACCTCTACTCCTCCACTTTCCAGGGTCATGGCCACAATGCAGCCCATAAACCAGGTTCCCTCCTGTGACCGTGGCTCTTTGATCCAATCCCAGTGCTCCCCAGGAGCAATACCTAGTGATACACACTCCCTTTGGGGTGCGGGTGGGGAGGAGGTAGTTTTTTGGGGATAATGGTCTCAGCTGAGTAAAGGCAGGAGTCTCACTCCTCTGCAGGCCTCAGCCTGCCAGGCTGCACTGCTCTGGGTGTTACTAGGGGACAGGTGATGCCTTAGAGTCCCTCAGCCCCAGCTCCAGCCAGTTCTGCCACTTACTAGTTAGGGGTTCCATCTCACTGCCTCTGCTTCTGCTTCTGCAGAATGGGGCAGGTGATTTCCAGTGTTGGAGGGTATCATCCCACGGGAAAATACTCTTCCCAAAGTCTTCGCAGCAGCAGCAGGTGTACAATGAATGCTTGTCTGTGCTCCTCTTCTGATGGCCTCGAAAGACCCCCTGAGAAATGGCCTGGCTGCTTATGAGGTGCCAGCCTCCGGGCAGCACAGAACAGGCAGCTTGGGACACCCCAGTCAGGCAGAAGCCTCCTGTGTTAACACCTCCGCTTCGGGTTGTCAGATGCCTGTGGGAAAATGGACTTCTGTCATCCATTCACTGACCTGTCAGCTTCCCAGGAGAATGTGTCTCATTCATTTGTTCATTTATCCTTACCAAGGTCTCCAGCAATTTGCCTGCTTGTGGGATGTGGTAGCATAGCAGGTACACAGATAGACGGGGACCCTGACTTCCAGGAGTTCACTAGCCAAGGATGGGAAAGAAAGCAATGGCATGGGAAAGAGAATGTTGGGAAGGGAGGAAGCACTTCTGGCAGGGTTGGTTAGGAAAGGATCTGTGAAGAAGTGGCACCCAAATGAACTGCTTAGGTAGCAGAATAAACAGGAGCCCAGGCTGCCAAGGTGGAAAAGCAGCAGATCTTTGAGGATAGACCAAATAAGACGTTATATCAAAATCTGAACCACATTTTACATAAAATGATTACCAAGTACATATGGAGAAATAAACAGGGCTGGGAAGCCTAGTGGTAAAGAGATAGGCTTGAGGTTTCAAGGACTGGCCCTGGGAAGCCCAGAAGTAGTGAGGTTGGGTCAAGTCCTAACAGAAACTGTAAAGGGGCAACACAGAAAAGGCAGGACAGGTGGAGCGAGGGTGGGGAGAGCTCTCGGAGGAACCGGAAAGGACAGGTGGCATTGTGGTGCTGTTCTATTTCACAGATTGAGAACACCTTGGAAGATGAGGCCTGGGGAATAGGACCACCAGAGGCTCTGCTGGCAGGTAGGGACCTGATGGACAATGAGCACTGGCTCCCTTTGTTCCAGGAGTCCTGCTGCCAAACAGGCTTGCTAAGGAAACCCGCCATTGCTCGGGACTGTGTTTAAAAGGAGGCAGCAGAACTCGCTGGAGGAAAGTGTGGAACCTGAGGTCAGAGTGAGCTGCTTCTCAGCTGTATGCCCTAGGGAAGGTGCTGAGCACCTCTGGGCACCCAAGTCCTCCTCTGTAAAGTGGGAGTGATGACGATGATGGTGATGCTATCAACTCCACAGGCTTGCTGTGAGGCCTAAGGGAGACGCTGTCAAGTAAAGCTTATCACTTGGCTAGTGACAAGTCCTCTGAGTGGAGGACTGGGCCATAGATAGTGGGCTCATGCCAGTGTCATTTGTGACAGAGGGTAATGAAAAATAGCTGAATTGTCCATCTGTGGGGAGCCACTGGCTGAGCATTGGACAGAATGGACATGGTGATACAGGCACCTGAGGACCTGTGTCCTTGGGCATGAATTGATTTGTCCGTATAATTTCTTCAAAACATGTATTTCATTTATGTGAAAATCAGAATTGCAGAGAGAGAGAGAGACAGAGACAGAGAGATCTTCCATCAGCCGGTTCATTCAAGTGGCAGCAGTAGTCAAGGCTGAGCCAGGCCAAAACCAGGAGCTTCTTCCAGGACCCCCATATGGGGAGCAGGGGCAAAGTATTTGTTCTGTTCTCCTCTGCTCCTAGATGCATTAGCAGGAAGCTGGATTGGAAGCAGAGCAACCAGAACTCAAACCAGCATCCATAAGGGCCTCTGGCATTGTGGCCAGTGTCTTTATCCCACTATGCCCCAACCCCAGCCCCAGTGTATGATTTCCTTAAAGTGTCAAAAGAATCAGGAAGGTATATTGTGAATAGCAAGGAGATGTTTGAGAATCTGGAAAGGGCTGGCAGATTCTTGCCAGTCACGCTGCTGGGGTTCTCTAGAGCCTTCATTAGCACTGAGACTGAAACCTGAACCCTGCTCCTTGGGTGGAGGAGATGTTGCATAACACTCACGTGAGCACATGAGCATGCATCGTGCATGCAGCATGCATGCAGCTGTTCAAAGCCAACTTGTTTAACATACACCACTGATTCATGGCACTCATGGCTGAGCAAAACTTGGGAAACACGTCTGCTCCCTAAGGCACATCACAATTTAGAACACAGGACATCACTCAGCACTACAACATGGAGGCTGCCAGAGAACAATAAAACCACCAAACAAGTCACACCAAAAAATGCAGCCAACATGGCCCATACTCGTCTGCCAAAAGACAAGTGCCTAGAGCATGGGTATCAGTGTCTTGTCTGCCGTCATCTGGGAACGTGACCAGCAGGGGGCTTGATACTTTTTGCCGTCCTGCCCATTCCCAAATATGACAAATCAATGGAGCAATTTGCAAGTGTGGGGTCTATGAATGATGAGGCTCAACTCTGCCCTAGATAGAGAAGTCTTAGACCACACGCACTGCCCTCACCAACACCAACACCAGGAGCTGGGCAATGAGAAAAACAAATGACTTTTCTCTTAGTTCCAGAGGCTGACAAGTCCAAGATCAAGCTCAGGCTCTGAAGGGGACCTAGACACACCTGCCTGCTGTGTCCTCACATGTGGAATGGGGAGATGTCTCAGGCCTTTTCGATAAGGACACGAACCCCCCTCTGGAATGTTCTGCCTCTGTGATCTGTCATCCCCTCCCAAAGCCACCACCTCCCGAAGCTGTCACTTCAAGAAACATCAACATTCAGACCTTAGCAGAAGGCCTTGGCAATGGCAGTTATCAAAGAATTAAGAGTTAAGGTGATGTTTTTCTTTGCATTTGGTGCTTTCCATACTTAATGTTTTGCTAGTGGACACATATGACATTGAAAATCAAAGCAATAAAGCTGTTTTTATTTTGGAAGTAAGTTTGTCTTTGGTGGAACTCCATTTTCAAGATAAAAGAACTAACTCCTGAGCATCATGCGAAGTTTCCCCTTTCTTGCAGGAGCTTTGCACCTGTGCATCTGCACACTGCAGATTTCTAAGCCCTGTATGTTTGCTAAATCATGTGCTTCTCACCACAAGATGCTTTGGGAGAGAGATGCTCTTGTCATTCCCATTTGATGGGTGAGCTAACAGAGGCTACATGGCCAGATAACTCATCAATCACACAACCAGTCAGGGGCAGACTCTAGACTTGAAGCGGGGCAGTCTGGTTCCTGGATCCAGGCTCTCAGTGAGTGCTGGCTCCAGAGAGTCTAACCAGGCTTTGCCCACAGACTTCCGGCCTCGATGTAGTGGGGGAAGGAAGGGCAATGACAGGGCCTTCTGGCAACAAAGAAGACACAGCTGGCCCAGCATGCTGTGATTCCCACAGTCTGACCCCCTCTCCCTCCTCACCTCCTCGTAGGTGTACCTCCTCCACCACCAGGCCACCCAAGCGCCAGCCACACCCAGCCATCCCCTTGTCCTTGAGCCCACCTAGCCATCTCATGCTTCATGGACCTCCCACTGCCCCTCCAGTGCTTCTCAGCCAGCAGGAAGAGCTCAGGGCTCCCAGAGACTCACTCGGCCTTGGGGTTTGATGGCTATTTTCTCTCCCCTCCCTGTCCTTCCCTCGCACCTATGAGCTTGCCTTGGAAATCTTGGTATCATCAGTATTTAGCACAGTCCTCAGATGTATCACCTACCAATTCAAGTGTGTTGAATGAATGAATGATCAAACTGATGGAAACACCTAGGATTCTGAGGTACCTACCCCCGCCCCCCCCCGCTGCTGAAACCCCGGTCAGCCTGGGTCAGGGTAAAATTTGTCGTCTAAGGCTCCAGAGGCCTTGGGAGGGCTGAGCTGCCTGGCCCAGAGTCCCCGTGGCCACAGGATCAGGAGTGCAGCTGCCAGGGCTGTGAGACCCACACTGGCCAGGGTGTAGTCTCTGCGGCTTCTACAAAACCCCCACCCAATGGGAAAGACCAAGAAAGGCTCCATTCAGCTTCTCTCAGCACTTCCAAAGCAAAGGATGGGGTTTGGAGTGGCCAGGCTGGGGACATCTTTTCTAAAATAGCTTCATGCATATTCAACCGCTCCTTGAAATAGCCTGGGGTGCTATTTTAAGCCACTTCTACTCAGTTGCCCACACACAATGGCATCTACCTTGAGCGTGTGAACCAGCCAGAAGCCAAGAAGAGGGTGCAGGAGGACAGCCCAGGGAGACTGCTCCCCACCTCTTCCCTCCTTCACCCCTCGGAGGAGTGCTTTGCCTCTTGGGAACTCTCCTACGTGAAACTGAAAGTCAAGGTTGCCATGACAACTCGCTGGAGGAGGTTCCCCATCCGGGTGGCCTCACCCACTCGGATCACAGCACAGATGCTGTGGAGCAGCCGTAGCCAGAGACACAATTTGCACAGCCGGCCATTGGACCATGTCCTCCGGAGAGTCCCTGGGTACCTACTTGCTCCCTATTGATCCCCAACTTCAGTGGACTGAAGCAGAGCCTGGGGAGGGCAGGAAAAGGCGTGCCCTGACTGCAGGGCAAGGAGGGTGGGGGGAGCAGGGGTTCACAGGACAACCCCACTGCAAGGGTAGCCAGAAAGCAACTCTTGGCTGAGCAGCCCTAGTCATTGAGAGCGCCGTACAACCAATTGTGGAGGCCACAAGAGCTAGGACTCGGCCCCTGAGCCCACCAGGGGAATGTGTTCTTGGGAATGTATCTGTGCCCTCATTTTGTTTTCCCTCCTCACTAACCCCCCAAAAAATCCTGAAAAGAAGTTAGAGGTACAATGTGTACAATGTAATACATGCTGGGGAAAGACAGCATAGTGAAGGCTGGAGTTGAGATGCCACCTCCTCACCTGGGGACTCACAGAGGAAGGAAGCAGCCTCTCTGCAGAGGTGGGGAGGAGATGTTTGAGAGCAGGTCACAACTTCCTTGTGTGCTCTTTTTTTTAAAAAAAAAAAAAGTATTTATTTTCATTAGAAAAAAGATATACAGGGTGAAAGAGACAGAAAGATTTTCATCTGCTGATTCACTCCCCAAATGGTCTCAATGGTAGAGGCTGAACTGATCTGAAATTAGGAGTCAAGTGCTTCTTGCTGGTCTCCCATATAGGTGCAGGGTCCCAAGGCTTTGGGCCATCCTCTACTGCTTTCCCAGGTCACAAGCAGGGAGCTGGATGTAAAGTGGAGTAGCCAGGACACAAACCAGAGCCTTTTGGGATCCCAGCACTTATAGGTGGGGGATTAGCCAATTGAGCCATCATACCAGTCCCACAGCTCTCTTATGTATGCCAGGCAGGTGGTGGCCCCAGTCCATGAGGTGGGCACACAATGTGCAAAGGACGCAAGGTAGAAACCAACAGTTCAGGATGGCTGGAGGAGGAGATAGAAGGAGCACTGGGCAGGCTCGAGAGGCCTCAGAGCCACGTCTGGAGTCCCTGGAGCTTCTGCTGTGGGAAGCAGATTCCTGCCCACCCCAGCTCCTCAGCATATTTCCCTGCATTGTTACAAGGGAGGGTGACAGGAAGCAAATGAGCTTTAGCTGAGGACATCTCAGTGAGAAGACAGATGGGGGGAATGCAAGATGTGTTCATCCCTTCTCGAGAGATGTCCCACAAAGCTGCAATGCACAAACCTGGACCCCAGCACAAAAGCTACAGGCATGGGGCTTAGCTAGCTCAGCCGTCAGACTAATGAAAGGAAAGGGGATTCCTTTTCTGTGGCTGACCTTGTGGCCCCCTTGCCACCGGAACAGTTTCGCTTCCCTGGAAATGCCTCGAGGAAAGCATGCTCTGGTTGCCTTGTAGAGAGTGAAGACAGTGGCTTGTAGTGAAAGGGAAGGGTTGGTTGGGCATTGTACAGGAGCACCAGGTGGTGTGGGAGGAAAAAAGCTTGTCCAGCTCCAGGATGCCCAGTTGGCAAGGCCTGGCCACCTAGGTCTTCCTGGCTGACTGCTCCGGAGGCTTGAGAACCACCCCAAGCACCCCAACTCCCAGCAGCAGCCTTGGCATCCTCCCTTTCTGTCTTTCTCCTTCCTTTGTTCATCTGTTCATTCACTCATTTCACCAAGGCCGCAGCTGGGAGGTAGCTGGCAAAGACATTAGTTTCCTGGCTAAACTTTTGGGGATCCATGATCCCCCACCCCAAAACTCTAAAAACAAGAGATTCCTCTCCCATGTTCACTTTCAGCAGAGTCTCCAAGGGGCCAGTGACCCAGAAAACGTAACCAATCACAGATGGAGGCAGGGATTGTTTCATTTGAAAACAAATGATTTCAACTGCTGGCTGACAGACACAGTGCAGGAGCATTCCTGAAATGTCCCCTCTGAGCTGTGGCAGGTGCATCCCCTACACACTGCACACAGCTGAGCCTGCTTGGAGACCTCAGTACACCAGGGGATGGAGCAAGGCCCCTGTGCTGAGCGCTTGCTCTACTCCTCTCTCTTCCCCAAGCACAGCCTGTCTATGAGGGCCCCCATTTGGCCTGTATCCAATAGATAAGGCTCTGCCTGGCACACATGGGATCAGAAATCTGCAACAAACCTGACAAAGGAGAAAGCTCTTAGGCTGAGAGGTGGAGGTAAGGAATGGGGCTTCGAAGAGACAGCTGGGCAGCTGAAGCTTGTTGATCAGTTCTAAAAGGTTGTGCCCACCCTCACTCAATGGCCTGTAGTGACTTCCTGTGTCCAAACAGGTCAGAAGCCTCAAATGCTTGCCCGACGCAGCGACTTCTCTTTGCTCATACCCAGCATCCACTGGACTCAGTGCCTTTGCACTTGACACTACCATGGACACTTGACACTACCTGTGATGCAAAAGCCACCCCTAGAAAGAAAGTAGCCTTTATTTACTCTGGAGGGCACCAACCTGCATCACTCTGCAAAGGCTGGATCTTGATGGTCTATTCTCTCGAGTTTTATAGAGCAGTTGCACTATAAACAAACGGGGATACAGAGGCGAATACACAGCAGTGAGCTCTCGGGCTGTTTGAATTCCAGCAACTTCCTGAGTTGTTACAGCCAGCATTTCCTCATCTCTTTCCTTATCCTTGGCATTTTTGTCTTCACTTGACATCGCTGTTCCTGTGAAACCAGGTTTCTTGCTATGTGACTGCCATGTCCTGCACATGAGCTTGGTTTTTACACACCTACAGGCCAGTTTCTGCTTCAACACTTCCCATGTTACTTCCTTAGCACAAGAAACAATCCCTTACTTCCTTTGTGTCTTGACTTAAACTCCCCTCCTTCTCCAAGAAACTCTCTTTGGCCTCCTATTAAGATGGCCACAGCTCCTGCTGCCCCAATCCCTGGCCCCGGTTTCCTCCTTCTGTTCAGTTTTCTGGGTAGCACTCTGCACCTAGCATGCCACTGTGCCTGGCCCAGAGAAGATACTAAGTGCACATCTATGGCAGGAATGAACTCAGTCTGAACATGCTCCCGCTTGACCACTTGGTTTCTATTGTACTCTATAATCTCATGTCAATCCCATAGGAGTCCTGTAGGACTCATTGAGAACCAGAGACTCCTAGGATCTGGAACTACTTACTGGCTGGGGCCTCCGAAACTCCGGAAGGCAGCAACCCTGCCTTCGCCAGGGCACCCTGAGCCAGACAAGAGGCTGCACTGGTGTGTGCATGTAGGTGGAAATCACCTCACCGTCCTGCTCCATCTGGGTTCAGTGTATCCTGCAAGTGGCCATGTCTATGATCTCCTCTAAAGCCAAATGAGCAAGACAGGAAGATCGGGCCGTGGGATTTGGTGGCTTCCATGCCCCCTTCCACCTCCTTGTGTATCTTGCATGTCAGCTCAATTTTTCTGGAAGAGATGACTTAAGCCATAATTTTGGGCTTTAGAAATAGATGCCCTAAGTGAGTCTCAAGTGCATCAAGTTCGTCATCTCATTGGCTTATGATAGAACCCACAGATACAGGTGTTCTCCTACAACTGCTGTCGCCCACAGCGCCAACACATGGCCACCCCATGAAAGTCGGGGAGCAGCCAAGGCAGTGAGGCAGGATGCAGACAGAACCACACAATGGGCCCCTGGGAGTGTTTGGTGCTGGATCCTGAAGATTGCCATGATGAAGTCTTCACCAAATGTGCCTGGATGGAGCTTGCCATTCAGCAGAAGTCATAGAGAACAAACAGGTCCAAGGGGCTCGTTTGCCCCAGCCCTTACTCTGATTGAAAGGGTTCCAGGAGGATGTAGAGATGATGGTGTTATAAGTGCTGCAGGGGAGGTGGTGACCTGGGCTCACAAGGAACCACTGAGCGAGACCCAGGGGTGGAGCTACGTGGCCAAGGAGGAAGTAGTGGTAGGGGCTCAAGTGGCTGGAAAGCCAGCAAACTGTGCAACCTGGGGCTTTGCTACGAACTGTTGCAGCCCCCGAGGGCTTTCTGGTGTGGTGGAGGAGATAGGCAAGTAACAAGGACTTGCCATGTCCCTGCACCCCTCCCTCCTTGTGCTCAGAAACCTGCACTCAGCATGTGCAGGGCCCCAGCCACAAGGGCCCACAGCATTTCCTGGGGAGGCAACAAAGATGCTGTGGAGACCTCAGATGCTTTGGCATCCCAAGCTGTCCCCAGAGCAGTGCACACAACCAGTACGCTGCCAACAACAACAAGCACAGCTGCCCTCGCCCTGGGCCCCTCTGCAAGGGAGGCTGGCAAGGACTGAATGTCCAGGGCATGATGAAAGCCACAGAGGCTCAGGGCCTCCAAGTGTCAGCCTGAGCATTGGCAGAGACCAGGACTGGAGTCCAGGGAGAAGGGGCAGAGGCCCCACTCACACAAGCAAGCAGGATGAGAGGGTGCAAGCCCAGCACACAGCCATAAAACTGCTTGCAGGAGTAGCTTCTGCAGCCAATGGGCTCCGAGTCAGACTGAACCAGATCAAACCCAGCTTCCACCAGCCGTGAGCCATGAGCCGTGAGCCTTCACATCCCTGAGTTTCTGGTTCTCACCCCATACGTGAGAACAATGCTGTCTTCTTGTGCACATTCAGGGAGAATGTCAGCTCACCTAACCAAGTGGTCAGGGACAATAGCCAACATGTGATCTGTGCCTAGTTCAGGACAGGCTGTTCTCTTGCCCAGCCCTTTAAGCTGCTCAAGAAGTAGCTGCCACCACCCCACTTTACAGATGAAATAAACTGAGTGCAGGAAGAGATCATCAGAGCACCCACAGCCAGCGGTGATGACAACCAGCTCCTGAGGCCCAGTGTGAGCTCGGGGACAGAGCAGCACCTCATCTCCTTCTGTCTGGGACCCTTCAACCAGCACACCTTCAGCTCCTCACCAAGTCACCTGACCTCAGCAGGAGGAAAATGCCATGAGACAGGCGGTCTGGCAGGAAGGTCCTTGAGAGGACACACAAAACTGACCTTGGAAGAAAATGTCAGAAGCCATGTCCCTGGGAGGGAAGGATCAGAAGGTGACAGGCGCCAGGCAAAGCTGCGTGGCCAAGGTGGTTAGTGGCTTTGGACTCACACAGTGGTGACCTGGAATCCAGTGGGCTGGGCTTCCCTCTCCCACTTCCTTCCTGAGCCGACTGTTGCTGAGTCACCTGCAGGAAGTCAGGGCGGTGAGTGGAGAGGAGACCCGGGGCCTCACCTCATGACCCCAGGTCGACCACTTCCCATGACAGGGCTCAGTCCGCACAGCCTGACAGAGGCTCCTGGGAGGCCTAGAAGGACTTGCAGAGAGCCCTGTTTCCTGGGAACATTTGAAACAGAAAGCCTCTTAGCTGGGAAGCAGTTGGGTACTCATCAGTCATCCGGACCCTTCTCGACTTGCTCAGTGCTTCCTTGCATCACTGGAACCTTTCAGCAATGGAAGGGACCGGGAGAATGGCAGAGGGCTGCGTCTCCACACACAGCAAGGCAGTGATCTCCAGGAGCAGCTGCTACAAAGGGCTCACCCACAGCTCCCAAGCTTCCTCTGCCTTACTCCCTCCTCCATCATCCACCAGCCTATATAAGGGCTGTGAGACTCTCCATGCAGGGGAGGAAGCTCACGCCAACATGGGCTGGCTCCTTGCTGCCAAGAGTGGCCGTGGGCAAGCAATGACCTGAGGGAGGCCTTGAGAAGCTCTACAAAGCTCTACAAAGTTCCGAATGGTTTCTACGTTTCTCCATTGTTAGCATTTCACAGCTCCAGCTCCAAGCAGAGAATTGAGTGGCTCAGAGGAGTTCCAGTGAGTTTGAGAAGGATTGTCTGAATAACAGATGATGAACAAAGCAGAGTTAGGACACGAGTCTGTGCTTTTTATCACCGAGGGGGCCAGGGAGGATGTGGACTCCTAAGTAGACGGCTCTTTCCTCCAGACTCCGCGTGGCTTTCAAGCCCTGGCTGACACGGCTGTGTCACCTGTTTCAGCCCCACAGCTGGAATCCCTCCCATCCTTGCAGCCTCCTGCCGCGGGTCCCAGGCAACCCCCTCAAGCTTGTCATTTACCGTTTCTGCGCCTTTGCACCTGACTCTCTAACCAGACCCTTGTGTCCTCTCGCTCCTGACCTGCCTTAGTGGCCCTGGCAAACTCTCATTCAAGATCCTGTTTGGAGGTCACTTCTTTCCCGATGCCCTTCCCTGTCTCCTTCCCTTTCTACAATTTTTTGTGATTTCCTTTTCACTGTCCTGAAGGCCCTAGGCTGGGCAGGACTGGAAGACAGGAGGATGGAGGCTCCTTCAGTGTCCACTGGAAGGAATGGAAATGAAGTCCCCCAAGCTGCAGATAGGGGCCACTGCGGGATGCTGGGAGGAGGTTCACTCTGGCTGTTTACTCATAAGCCTTTGGCTGTGTGAGAAGTCTTGAGGCTTACAGACAGTGCCATGCTGGAGAGAGCCTGGGACGCTAGGGCTGAGACCCAGGCAGACCCTGAGGGTGTACACTCTTCCCCACCCCCTCTCACTTACTGGCTTCCCTCCTCCCTCGGAAACTCTGAGTCACTTCTTGGCTGGTATTTGTGATGCTTCAGTGGAGCCACCTGAGATGCTGACCACAGGGCATTTGGTGGCCTCCTTCCTTGAGTTCACTGACCCAGCCATCAACCATGCCCAGGGTCCATGCAAAGCCAAGTCAATGTTTCAGGTGCTGGGGGCATAGTGGGGAGTCCAACTTGGTGCCCACCCTTCAGGAGCTTACAGCCTGGTCATGGAGGCAGACACCTCCTTATTAGCATCAGGGCACAGGAAGCCATGCAACACCTGAGGAGGTCAGCTCTGAGCCAGCCCATGGTGGTTGTCACAGCCCGTCGGAGGTGGGGGTGGAGAGGGAAGCTGGGGGTAAAGGCCTGCAAGACCCAGGTAGAGGTCACAGCATGAAAGCATGTGAGCCCTGGGTGTGGACAGCAGACATGGCCTTAGCCACTCCAGGGTGCTTGGCTGTGCTCTAGCTCTCCAGCATGAATGCAAAGGACAAAGGCAGGAGGGCCAGGCTGCCACAGCAACTTTCCCACTAAACGCCTTGTAGCAGGGGCTGGGCCCTGGATTATGGAACAGCTGGGAGCATGTCAGTGGGAAGGAGCCATGTCTGAGCCAAGCAACAGGCTGCAGAGTGAATGTATTTGCAGAAAGAAGCTCTAAGGCAGGAGGGGTAGACATGCCAGGCAAGGTGGTGGCAAAGCGATTCCCATGCAGCAGTGGAAGCACAGCATCTCCCCCTCCTCAGGCTCTGCTAGCCAGCTGCCACACTTGCCCAAACAGCCAGGCTGGTCCCTGGGGAATGGAGTGTGGCAGGTAGGGACATCCCACCTAGCATACAGGATGTGTGCTGCGCAGCCTGCATCCTAACAAAGTGTGGTGCAGAGACCCCTTGTATTGTGGACTCTCAGCCTGCGGCTTGTGCAGGAGCGGGACGGGGAAGGCCTGAGACTGAGGCCATCCCAATTTGTGCATCATTTGTGGCAGGGAGAAGGGCACATCTCGTTCTGGTCCCAGTGTGAGCTGCCTTTGAGCCCTGAAGTAAACCCTCTTGAAATCCATCAATGAAACACGCAAGCCAGCTCTTCTGGGAAAGGACAGGGGCTTTGGAGTGTGACCTGCCTACAGCCTCAGTTTCCTCATCTACAAACTAGGTATAGTCTTAGTGCTCCCTCCCAGGATGACTGCTATGAAGATGACACCTGAGATGCCCAGCCTGGAGCCCACTTCCAGAAGCTGTGGCTGCAGTCATGTCCACAAAAGGTGACCTCCACGAAGAACTGGTCCTATTGGATGTATACACCACATTTTATGTCTTGACATTTGGTTTTGTTGTAGTAAGAACACTCTAGAGCCATGCTCTTCATAGATTCTTAAATGTGTTATACCCTCGTGTTCATTACAGGCCCAGCGTGATGCCATGGATCTTAGCATTTGTTCATCTTGCTTAACTGAAACCCTGCCCACCCATCAGTCCTCTGTGTCCCATTTTCAAAGACCCAGGGTGCTCAGGGACCTGAGGGAGGGCTCTGAGAACAAGGCAGCTCAGATTGGATCCCCAGGGAGAAGTGGGAGCAGGGCTTGCAGCACCAGCAGTGAAAACCCCTTTGCCCAGGCTGCCCCCAGTGGCAGTTCTTGGTCTGGGGGATGATCCAGGTCAAGTGGGACTGTGTGAATAAGCCAAGAAGAACCTACAGATTCTGTTTCCAGCTATCATTAAATGCCCTCTGGCCCTCTCCCTGCCCCACTCCCCCAATCAACACTCTGAGGGAGAAGCCTGCTGGAGTCTGCTAAAGGAGAAACCAGAGCCAGCATTGTCATGGTGGATGTTCTCATGCCTGAGAGAGCCTGGGGTCTCAGATGCTCTGCTGGCCCATAGACAGATGATGGTGGCACCACCTTGGCTCCTGGGCCAGCATGGATATTTTAGGAGCCAGAGTGTCCTTGGGAAGGAACTCAGTAGCAGGATCCAGAATTGGCTGCCATGAGCATGTGACACAGGGTACACAGCCTGTAGGGTCTCACTGAAGGTCAGGCAAGTGCCAAATCCTTGGCCAAGTGAGCTGCACTTCAAGTTCTGCCTCAGGCAGCAGGATCCATCTTGAGCCACACTCCCACATTGGTGTCTTACCAATGTGACCATGGCAGGTGAGCAGAGGTAAGCTATGCAGGCCACATGGCTTAGCATGAGGGAATGTTCTATCATAAATGGAGCTAGGTTTCCCATTGCACTCACAATGAGAGGGGCCCTGAATCAAGAGCCTAGATCTGAGGCTTGAGGGCAGCTCCTGTCTGCACAGAGTCAGTGGGGCTGCAGCGGGACACGGGAGCCTTGGACTGGTCCTCTCCTCTCTTCCCCCAAGACATCCTTCCGGCTCTGCCTCTGTGCAGTGGGCTCTGGCCCACTGCGCCAGCTTCCACTACAGGTGCAGGTCCTGGGCTCCCCACTGAGAAGATGGACCAGCTCTTCCCATGGTGTGGGACTTGGTTTTTGACTAACTAAGCCCAAGTCCAAGTTCTGCCTCTCTCTGCCCTGTGACTTTGACCTCTAGAGCTTTAGCAGTCCACAAAATCTGCATCATGGCAACTAGGGAAACCTCTAGGGCCCCCTGACTTGGGTTTGTCTCAAACAGGGTGGGGAAATGGCTGTGAAGAGAAAACAAATAGGACAAAGCACAGGTCTGTCCAGCCTCTGCTTGTATCACCACAGCAGCTCTTCCTCTTCCTCTTCCTCTTCTTGTCTTCCTCTTCTTCCTCCCCTTCTTTTTCTTAAGGGCTTATTTTACTTTTATTTGAAAGGATAAGTTACACAAAGGAGAGAGGGAGAAAGAGAGAGAGAGAGAGAGAGAGAGAGAGAGAGAGAGAGAGAGAGAAAGACACGAATTTTCCATCCACTGGTTCACTCCCCAAATGGCCACAACAACCAGAGTTGAGATGATTTGAAATCAGGAGCTTCTTGCAGGTCTCCCTCATGGGTGCAGGATCCCAAAGCTTTGGTACATTCTCTACTGCTTTCTCAGGCCACAAGGAGGAAACTGAATGGGAAGTGGAGCAGCCAGGACACAAACTGGCTCCCATATGGGATGCCAGTGCTGCAAGCAGAGGCTTACCTTATATACCATGTTTTCAGCCCAACAGCTCATTTTCTTGCCCTACTGTTCCCCAACCCCACACCTGGGAGCAGCACTCTCCCTTCTGCTGTCCGCTATGATTGCCAGACTCTGATCTCACAGACCAGTCTCTCACTGGAGATCTGGCTACACGGCTGGCTGGAAGCGGACTTCTGACATACTGGCATGAAGCACACTCTGGCTCCTGCCTCTTACCGCCTTCTCTCTGGACTGAGGCTCGGGCTCCTGGCTGCCGGGTTGTCATGATCTGAGCAGCACAGAGCATACCCGAACCTTGGCAGCCCTGAGACACTGGCCTCTAGGGGATAAGGCAGTTTTTTGTGTCACTGCCAGCACCAAGAAGAGCCACCTGGCTTGGCCCCATGGGGGGCATGTGGGGAATGGGTGGGAGCTGGGAGCCCTCCTCAGACTGGGCCCAGCCGCTGGGTCCTTGTGATTCCAGGGAAGACAGAGTGGGTGGAGAGGAACCAGAGCAGAAAGCCAGTCCTGGGAGGAAGATGCAGCTCGAGCTACCATTTTGCAGGAATCCCCAGCCCTGGCCTAGAACAGCTCAGCTAATTACGGTCCACATGCACACCACACACACACACACACACACTCTCACACACTCACACACATACACATGCTGCTCGTGGATGAAGGGCTCCCAGGAGCACCAGCCTAAGCCAGGCCAAGCCAAGGAGTGGGGCCCTGTGGGCCTGGCGGCCAGCTGCCTAATGTACCATTGCAATCAAGCTCTGGACCCAGGGGCCCACAGCTTAGCTTGGCTCTGGAGCAGAGCATCCGGGTCCCAGCGGCCCAGGAGTGCACCAGACATAGTTGCCTGCCAGGAACAGGCTGTAGAGATGGCTGGGAGTGTGAGCAGCAGGGGAATCGCCACACAGCCCACACTCCAGTGCAGTCTCCCTAGTAGCCACATGGTGCAATGGAGCCAGGCCATGGATTCTGAGTTGTTGCTCAGCTTTTAACACCACTCTTTGGAATATGACATGGCCCAGGGGGCATACCGTGGCCCCAAGCCCAGCAAGATCAACAACCTTGTAGGTGGGGATTGAGGAGTCCACTGAAGCTTTGTGGAGTCCTGACTCAGCCTTTCAACACTGCCTAGAACATGCCACTGGCCCTAGTCACCACTCACTTGCTGGGCCACCGCTCTGAGCATTCACCTGGCTGCCTGGGGGCTTGGCAAGTAGATCTATCAGCCAAGCTCTCATCTGGTCCATGGCTAGTGTGGGCCCTTCACCTGCCTAGAACGTCAGCTGAGAAGTCCTCACATGTTCTTCTTGCTTCTTACCCATGGCCAGCACTGATTCTTAGGAATGACACATACACTGCTGTCTGTCCAGACAGGACCTCTCGTCCTGGCCAGTAGCCACGCTGGGCTCCCTCATTTGGTTTGCCTCATCCTTGTTTACAATGAACTTTAGGTAGGTTCTGTACACCATTCTATAGAGAAGGAAAGAGAAGCCCAGAGAGCATCAGAAACCGTCTCCATGTCACATAGCAAAGCAAAGGTCAGAGGTCAGATCTTTAGTGTCTGACTCCAGTACCCCTCCTTTTAAAACACTCTCTGTTACCTCTGTGAGGGTTAGATAGGAAGTTATACGTTAGCTGCATTAGGATCTGTACTGTCCCAATGGGTGCTCATTTGCACTACTCCTGGCCTCGCAGAGACTGTTTAAGAAGGAAGAGGATGGGGGTACAAGGAGAAAGCCTGAGTTTCATCCCATCACCTTCCTGTAGGAATGGATATATAGCTGAGCCCCAGGAATGGCTCGATTCAGCAGCTGCAATGATGTCACCAGGCCACCTTTGGTTTCCATCCCCACATAGCATGGCACTCTAGATTACAGCAGGTAAAGAGGGCCAGGGGTCCCTGCTGGTCCCTGACCTCAACATCCCGGCCAGGGATTCCTGGATATTGTGGTATGAAGAATCCCCCATCATGGGTCACCTGACTACTACCATGGGACCTATAAGGTGCAGTGTCTGGTCAACAGGTAGCCATGGGGTCCCAGGAAGGGAAGTTGTACAAAGTCATAAATAGAAGGCTGGGTTCCCAAGGAACTAGAGTCGGAAGGAAGAGGGTACCAGGCTGACAGCAAGCGTACGGGTCCTTATCCCAGGGAAGAAGTGATAAAGGCGCCAGCGCTGCTCCTGCCACACCTGTCTCACTCTGGCACTCCCCTGTGGCCAGCTCGTACACCTGGGAAATCCTTCTCAGCTGGCCACCTGGGTAAGGTGCCTGAAGCCCACTGGAAGATTGACACCTGAGTAGGAATCAATAGAGAGCTAGCCTTGGAATGGTTGGGGACTTCTAGGTTGTATTTTCTCCCCAGTCACTGCCTATCCACAAGGCTAAAAATGTGATCTGGCCCCACATCATTTCTATATGTGTATGTTCCCGGTACATTTGCTCCCAACTTTTAAAACCATACGTTAACGTCAGGGACATTTAATCCATATGGTTCTGATTTCTTACCACTTAAATCATCCAAATGTTGTTCTGTGGGCTGTATTTGCACATCTTTCCACATAAGCCTTTAACTCACGCTTTCTCCTGGTTATTCAGGCAGGGTCCCTGGATGAGGCCACCTCCCCTACACTCCTCACTCTTCACCTGGCCAGTGCCTTGACCCCAGAACACCTGGCACCAGGACCCTACCTTCAGAGCTGAAGGAAGCCAGGGGAAGGAGGATGGAAGAAGACTAGACCAATGTTCAATCCTTTTTCTCGGCAGGTTAAGTTGTAACTTGAGATACCCACATCCCATATTGGAGTGCTGGTTCCTGTCCCAGCTGCTCTACTTCCAATCTAGCTCCCTGCTATTGGGCCTGGGAAGGCAGCTGATTATGGCTCAAGTACTTGGGTCCCTGCTACATATATCAAAGACCTAAATGAAGTTTCTGACTTCAGCCAACTGTTGCAAGTATGTGCAGAGTGACCCAGCAGAGGAAAGATCTCTCTCTCTCTCTCTCTCTCTCTCTCTCTCTCTCTCTCTTCCTGTCTTTCAAATAAATTTCCAAATAAATAAATACACCTCTTTACAAAGTTACTTCACAAAGCTATTAGGGGAATTAAATAAGGTGCTGTGTGGGAAGCCAGTGGCTCCAGGCACCAAATTCCAACCATGAATGGAGTTCCCCCCCCAACCTAAACCCCCAACATGAATGCCCTGGACCACATACACAAGCAGACGAGGCCTGTGACCTGCTGGCCCTTCCTTGAAAACACAACACCAGGGAGGGGAAACTGAGCCCAGAGTCATAGAAGGGACACAGCTCACACAGCCTAGGGCTCAAGGCCAAGACCAAGCAGAGATCAGAACAGCCAGGAGGGTGGGAGGAGGTGGCTCTGATGCCAGGAATCACATGGGCTAGAGCTTGGGTGGGGTCTAAGGGAAGCAGGCATCCCCAGTGTGCCTTGCATTTGGGGCCTGCCTTAAATGTGCCAGTGAGATTGGGGAGAGGCCTCAAGGACCCATACGGGTCATAGAGGGAGGAAAGAGGAAGGTGGTCCCACAAACAAGAGGGACATGGGCTGAATTTTTCACCCCCTCATCAGAGCACCTGCCCTTGGGCCCCCAGCAGCTCTGCCCCCACAGATACCACCCTCATTCTGGCTTGTGGCCCCACCCAGCTTCACTCTTGCCCTCCTGCCTTCACCTCCCCCTCTCCTTCCCTCTCTCCAGGGCTTTCCTAAAGGTCCCTCACTCTAGTGTTGGCTTCTTCATCACTTCCCCCTGCCTTGTTGTTTCTTCTTGGTGCTTGTGCTGATGAGCACCTTCACATTCTTCAAAACCCAACTCAGAAGTCACCTCCTCTGAGAAGCCCAGAAGGGAAGAGTTGTAAACAGTCCTTCCTCTGTGTTTTTCTGATCTGGGAGCTAGGGGTGTGAGTGTGTGTGTGGTTTTGGGGGGGAGGTTGGATAAAAGACATCCCAGCCACCAACAGGGCACTGCCTATTTGTCCCCGAGCTTCCAGAGAAGTCAGAACAGGCACCGCAGGTAGCAGTCACAGAACTCTGGGTGCCAGGGAGGCAAGCAGAGCTGTCTGGGTATGGTATTGCCCTAGGGGGTGCATGTGCCCAGCAAGGACCTCTTGGCCACCTCTGACCCAGACTCAACCAGCACCTGTCCCTGAAACAGGGCTTGTTTCCCTGGCAATTCCAGGAGTGAGTCCCAGCCAGTGCTGCTGCTCTGGGATGGAAGAACAGATGCTCAAGCTAAAATTAGGCTGCTGCCTGCGACTTCATCCAGGCTTGGCAAGGGATCCGCGACTTACATCTGTCGTGCATTGTGGCGGGGATGCGGAGCCCCCTGCCTTAGTGCTGAGCGGCAATGGTGACAGTCTGGGGAACCGCACCCTGCAGTCTGCTGGACCCAGTCCACTCCTCACAAGTCCCCTGAGAGGGAGGCACATGCAGTGTGGAGTGCGGAAGCTGACCTGACCTCCCTCCTGCCCCTCAGGACCTGATCCCTGTGTGACTTTAGCATTGAACAACCCAACCTGCCCTGATCTCAGCCCAATAGTTGGAGCCAGGGCTGGGCCGGAGCCTATCTCCAGCAGAGATAGCAAGAAAGCAGGCACATGGGAGAGATACAGCAGGAGCCTAGGTGTGCACAGCTGAAGTGAGGGGATTTTCACCATAGTCTCCCTGTTTGCAGTTCCTGCCTCCATTCGATACCCACCCCCTAACTCCCTCATTCCAGGTCCCTGGGAAGGGGGGACCTAACCAACTGAGGCTTGCCTGGGGGTCCTTCAGTGCTCTTGGAGTAGGCATTGTGGTGCAATTAATCCCCCACCTGGGACATCTGCATCTCATGTTGGAGAGGCCCGGTTCAAGTTCCAGCTATGCCATTTCCCATAAGGCTTCCTGTCAGTGCATCCTAGGAAAGCAGCAGGTGGCAGTTCAAGTGCTTGGACTCCTGTCACCCATGGAGGAAACACAGATGGAGTGATTGAACAAGGAACTGTCCCCTTCTTTCCTTCTTTCCCCCTCTTCTATTTCTTACTCTACCTTTCAAGGCAGATAAAAATAACTGTTTAAAAAAATAAAGGCATGGTTCTTGCAGTGGCCCACAAGGTTCCCACCTCAGGGCTCTGCCTCATGTAGGCCTGCCCCCAGCAGCTACACGACTTACTCTGCACCTGCTTCATGTGGCCGCCCAAGGACCACCTTCCTCTGAGACACACCCTGCCTGTCCTGTTGGTAGCTCTGATCCATTTCTCACCTCTGCCTTCCTGATTCCCTTCCCCTGTCCTACCCCATCCCCATCCCCCACAGCCTCCAGCTCATTTGTCATTGAGTACTTGTTTCCTCTGATCCTCTATACTGTCTGCTTCCTCCAGAAAAGAAGGTCCATGGAGGCAGGGACCTGTGTCCAGCTGGTCCCCTGATGTTCTCCAGGCCAGGGTTCCTGTACCTTACAGAGTGTGTGACTTCCTGGGGTACAGAGGCCTAGGGCCCAGGACAACTTTTGGCCTTTGCTAAACACCAATCACAGTCCCTCCAGAGCAGGCCTTATCCTGGGACAGGACCTCCTATCTGCCAGAACTACCACCAGGTCCTCTCCAGGTCTCCATTTGCTCATCTAACTGAGGCTGGTGGTCTCTGGCCTGCATCTCACAAGGGCCTGTGGCTGACCTACAGGTCTGGCGGTGTGTGAGTATACCTGGTGCTATCAGAGGGCCAATCAGCTGCTGAGTGCATGAGCTCTGTGTTTGTTCCCCTGGGACCACTGAGCACCCCAGGGTGTTGGGCTCCAGGCTGCATGCTGGAGCCCCCTCTGCAGAGACACACTACAGAGACTGGGGCAGAGAGTCCAGCTGCAGGTATGAGGTGATAGAGGGCGGAGAATTGTTACAGAATTGGGGTTCTGAGAAAGAAAGGGTATATCCCACAGGCACACTGGGGACACATGCCCTCATTCAGGGTCCTCCGGACAAACAGAACTACATTAGGGTCAGAGAGGTGGGCGGAAGGAGCCACTGTCAGAAAGTAGTCCGAGAAGTCCCAGGACCTGCAGTCAGCAATGCGGCACACTGGGGAGGACCTGGGCCAGGGATTCCACGCGAAAGGCCCACAGTGACGACCTGAGAAGGGGTAATAGCTCATTCCAAATCCAAGGTTGCCAGAAGCCTGCTTTCCAGCTCCAGTAGGTGGGTGGGCAGGGTTTCCCCTCACCCAGGCTGTGTGTTGGTAAAATTCACCCATATTGGCAGGTATCCATTTCCTTTGAAAGCACCTCCATGTATACGCTGATAGTGCTCCACCCAACACCAAGATGGCAGATGGGACAAGCTGCTATGCCCTCCTCCCTATGTAGGACTGCTCTGCACTCTGCTCTCTGCCTCCTTTAACCTTCCTGCTTTTTCCCTGGCCCCCACCCCTTCCCAGCCCTGCTGTCCCTGGGGACATGGCTCTGCTCACTAGTGCTCCCGAGTCAGCCCTCTGGGAATGGGGCCCAGCCAGGTGCTCCAGGACACTGACTGGGATGTTCATGTTCCCAGTGGAGTTCAAGCTGGCTTGCAGGGTGGGGGTGGGGCAAGATGCCAGGAATCAACTGGAGGGCTCTGGGGAAGCCAGCCCTAGGAGGGCTGCTCTTCAGACTAGAAGGTTTGAGGGTGGCGTTCGTGGGGGGGCCAACATTTGCTCTGGCAGGCAGAGCAGCAGGTGCTGCCACTCTTTGTTCCAGCCCTGTGTGTAAGAAGGAAGCTTGCCAGGGGCCTGTTACTGAGCACACATTGGGTGCCAAGCAGAGAGCCTCCTGGCCCCCCCAGCTGGTGGGGACATAGACACAGTCTCTGTGATGTGATGAGGATTATGGCAAGATATGCAAAACTGGTCTCATGGATGCTGACAAGAGGACTTGCAGTTAAGCTGATAAGGGGGAATTTCTCAGGAAAAAAAAATGAGGGGAAGTGGGATGCTGGAAAGCAGCCATTACAAGATGGTCACAGAGAGTGACCAGGGAAGGAGAAGGAAGGCTATGCCAGGGAAAAAGGAACGGCATGAACAAGGACTCATGGGGCTTGGCAGGAACTGTTGTGCAGGGATTGGTAAACTGGCCTGTCCAGGCTGGACCCTTTGCCATGCACTCAAATGGGAAAACTTTAAAGTTGGCCCCTTCCCCTGGCCAGAATGGTTAGCAGTGCAGCAGCAGGGGTGGAGCCCAAGCAAGCCCACACGCTGTTATGGTCAGTGGATGGGAGCTCCTACAAAGAGCCTGGAAAGTGGGCCCCATCGTGCACCTGGTCCTCTGCTTCCTATGGGCACTGCATCCATCGCTGCTTTTCCTCACTGTTGCCATGGTGATTGTCATAGCATGCAGGTCCTCTGGCTGCCTGAGTCGGCACCCCTCACATGTCTTGCTTGCCCAGGCCCTGCCCAATCTCGTCCCCCCAGGGATGGCCACACATGCCAGTGGCAGTCACTGTTGGCTGACAGTCACAGGGCAGAAGGGTTTAAAGTCATTCCAGAATGCCCTGTTCCCTCTTGCTCCTCCCCAGACTCTGCTTCTTGCCATCTTAGTCACCGTTCACCTGGTCTCTGCGTTTATAGGATCTGATTTCCTCCTCATTTCCCCCTTCCCTCTAGGCCAGGATGAAGTCCTATTCATTTCAGAGTAAGAGTTGAAGAGCTTGAGGCAAGGGGGTGGGAGTGCACCTCACTGAGCAGCTATTTTGTGCCAGCTTCCGTTCTCCGTGCCCTTCGTTAATTTCATCAGCACTCCCATGATCCTCAAAGTTTTTCCCTGAGATGCATTATTCTCCTCATTTTATGGTTGGAAGACTGAGTTGTAGGGTTATGAAGCAGCTTGTGACAGTCAAAGCTGTAAACCTGTGCCCAGGCCCATGTAGGTACCAAGACTGTAGACACTGGTACACTTCTGCTATGCCTGCAATCTATGGGCCCCAGGTCCCATGCAAAGTAAACATTTGTTGTTGATGCTAATCCTGCAAGTCCTCAGCTGGGGGGAAACCTGTTCTCACAGGCACCAGGGGAGCCCGGCTTGACTAATCTGATTTCCTGGAACCAAAGGCCCCGCCTTTTCCACCTGGAGCTCACTGGGTCCCATGAGAGTCCTCAGGGTTGGTGGAAAGCCAGAGTGTACAGTGTCAGAGCTAGAACAACTGTCACTGCGTGGGGAACAAGGTGAAGATTGTGGCTGACTATCCTCTTAGCCTTGGTGTTCACTGGACAGGATGGCATGAGGGGCAGAGGTGGGTCATTCTAGGAAGCTCGGGGTACCTGTAACAACCTTGGAGCTCAGGTGCACAGATGCAGAGTGACAAACAGCAGCAGACATGGGATGATGTGACTCAACACAGCGGGTCACAAGCTGGAACAATCTGGATCACACAGAGCAGCCACGTCACCAAGGATGGTGAGGGGAGAGGAACGGATAACCCTCATGAGGCAGGTGGCTCCGGGCTGGCCTGGATGTGCGAGCAGAGTTGGTCAAGTAGATGTGGATGAGGGGGTGAGACTAGGACACTGCACATATGGGGCTCAGACACATGAGCGTTTCTTTGGCAGGAGTGTAGGGTGAGAGGGATGTTGCAGGTAAACTCAGAAGCTTGGGCAGGTAAACTGAGCCTCAGTTGTAAGAGGCACTGATAGACTGAGTGGTGTGTGGAGAATGCATCAAAGGGGCAGGTTGCAGATTGTTGGGGGCGGGGCACAGGGGAGGAGGGGAAGGCCAGCTGCAGGTGCAGCAGGGTTTTTAGGGATTGGAATGCTGTATGCAACCAAGAAGGAAGAGATGCAGTACAGGGGATGCTTGTAAACCACAAGATGGGCACAATGTGACTCCTGCCGCAGGGAGAGCCTGCCGGATGCTGGAGGCTCTGTTTCAGCACCGGGTTAAAGCTTCACAGCAGGGCTGGACACCATCCAGTGCCATGTCAGTGCAGTGCTGGGTCTGGGCCCATGTCACTGTGGCTCCAGGGTGTGTGCTGCTACCCATGGCATGTTTCAGGTCTAGGCTGGGAAACTGGAAATGCATTTCTCAGGTTGGGAACAAATTGATGGGACTGACGGGGAGAGGGAGAGCCCAGGAGTCATAATGATGAACTACAAGAATCTCCAGGTCTCTGTCCCCCCCAAAAAGGGTTTATATGCAGCACACACACACACATACACACACACACATGCACACAGGCACACACAGAATACGATGCACAGTAAGTGAGCCTAGGCAGTCTTAGCTGTAGGGGGTGAGAAGCAAAGAAGGAGGTGCATGGCCAGTAGAAGACCTAAACCTGAACAGTCAGGAAACCCAGGGCCCATTACTCACACACTCCCCCGCCCCTAAGAAGACTGTGGCAGCCCCCAAGAATGACTGTGGGTTCCAAAAATGTATTGCAATTTGGCTGTCAGAAGCTGCAAACAAAATTCCACCCAGTGGCAGCCTTCTAGATGGCAAATTAGATGTCAGCCCTGCCCTCTGCTCCAATCTCTTTTAGCCTAGGCAGCCCCTAGTGCAAGATGCTCACTCTACAGCAAAATCCAGCCGTGTGTGTGTATGTGTGTGTGTGTGTGTAGCATTTCCATGGAAACAAGCTTTCAGCATTCTAGCCTAGGACACCTGGACCACAGTCTTCTGGATCACAGCCCCGGAAAGAAAATAAGTCTCAATTCCCATCTTGTGCACCCTCCTGTTACCCACCCCATGACTGACAAATGGCAGTGCAGTGTTTAGCAAGGAAGTTCCTTGAGATAGTCATCTATCAGTCAGTCTGCATCCTGGGATGAAACTTCCAGAACCCAGGCCTGTGTGTAGCATGTTCCCAGCACAGGAGAGGTACCTGAGTCATGTCTGAGGAATGAAGGAATGTGGGAAGTCCCCCAGGGCCAAGGGCTGGGACTTGATCAAGACCTGGCCCAGTTACCTGTAGGGCATGTGGCTGATAGGAAGGATCTGGCACCTGGCACCACCTGCCTTGTAAGCTGGGTCCCATCCAGCCATGGGATGGGAAAAGGTACCCTGGGCCCCAGAGCTGGGGTGGTGGCGTTCTGGCAGAGGCAGCTCATGTTGTGGCTTTACAGCAGGACTGCTTGCCTCCATCCTGTATCCCTGAGCCCTTAAGCCACAGTCCTAGGGGTGAAGGCCAAGCTTATAAGTAGGGACAGGCTGTGGGGCAGAGCTTGGTTGGGCTCCCTGGCTTATGCTCCTGGCCTGGGTGATAGTTACCTCTGGAGTGGTCTGTGTGGCTTGAAGTGTTCAGAGAAATCCAGTATGAGTGCACCTGGTACCATGAAAGCTTTTTCATCCCTCATGCAGCCATAGCCAAAGTCCAGGACTCTGGATTTGGGGGAGGAGTGGCATAGGGGTACTCTAGGCTGCCTGGGGGCTGCCAGGGAGCTTGCCAAAACAGAGGAAGAGTAGACAAATCTCAAACCATTGGAAGTTGAAATAGCTGAGAAATCCCAGGAGAGAATCTTGTATGAAAAACCTTTCCAGAAAGGTGTTCTGGTCCCTTCTCCAAGGTCCCAGTCCAGGGTGGCAGAGAAGGCAGTCGCAGGTGGGAGGTGGATTATTCTGTCTCTCGGGGGTTACTTTGTATTTGGATTCACCCACTCCACATCATTCACTTTAAAAATCATTTGTTTATTTGAAAGGCAAAGCAACAGTGAAATAAGAAGAGGGAGGGAGAGAGGGGGAGAGAGAGAGAGAGAGAGAGAGAGGTATCTTCTGACCATTAATTTATTCCCCAAATGGGCCTCGGCCAGGCTGAAGCCAGGAGCCTGGAACTCCATCCAGCTCTCCCACATGGCTGGCAGAGACCCAAGGACTTGGACCATCATCTGTCTTCCCAAGCACATTAACAGGAAGTGGAGCAATAGGGCTTTAACATCTATTCATGGGATACTGGTGTCTCAAGTGGCAACTTAACCTGCATGCCACAACACCAGCCGTGAGAGCATTCACTTATGATAAATTTTAGTTATTTGAAAGGCAGAGTGACAGAGAGAGAGGGACTTCCATCCACTGGTTCACTTACCAGTTGGCTACAACAGCCCATGCTGGTCCAGGCTGAAGTTAGAAGCCTGAAGCTCCATCCAGATCTCCTACATAGGTGGCAGGGGTTCAAACATTTGGATCACCTTCTGATGCTTTTCCGGCCATTAAGTAGGGAGCAGGATCAGAAGTGGGGCAGCTGGTACTCGAACCTGCTGTGCCACACTAATGGTCCCAGGCTCCTTCACTTGCAATTTAGTTCTGTGAAGGGAGAAGAATCACAATGTAAATGTCCCCACAGTGGCCAATCAGGAGGAGCATTTTGGGAAAAGGGACACATGCGTAGGGACAGGGGCCATGCGGTTGCCTGTAGCAGCACAGGGGGACCTGGTAGGATAGCCCTCCACCCCGCAAGAGAGGGGCAGGAGCAAGGCTGTCCTCTGAGCCTTTGTGTGAATAACACGAAGTCATTCCTCGGGACACATGAACCATAGCAAGGTACCCCGTCCTCCGCCTGGAGTGATTTCCAGCCAGAACAGAGGTGGGGGGAGGTGGGCGGCAGGAGGAGAGTGAGGGCAGGGAACTGTCCAGGGGAAGGACCTGTGTAGAAGGCAGGCTTGATTCAGGGAGTGGAGGCCAGCAGGAGGGGCACAATGAAGCCTGGGAGAGTCCCACTAAGGCCCCTTGGAGTGAAGACAGCTACAAGGCTGTGCGCACACGCATGCGTGTGCGGTTGGGGGTTGGGCAGAGGGTTGAGCTGCAGGAGATGGAGCTGGTCTGCAGGGACCAGCCAGAGAGTGTGTGACTTTCCCTTGAGGGCTTTTGTCAGAGGAAGGATCAGCTCTTGAGAGCTGGGATTGGGCCCTGGGTACTGAGTATTGGAGGCACCTGGGGTGGGTGGGTGGGTGGGTGGGGCTGATCCACAGAACGGCTGTCTGCCTTAGGAGCTGCTCCGAGAGGGTGCCAGCCCATGTCCAGTTGCAGTCGTACCTGCCTTTGCTCCCTGGAACCCCCAGCTCAGAAGTGTGGGATCCCTTAGAAAGGTTCGGGTATTTCCATTAACGCTGGCAGTGTGGGAGAGGCCTGACTGCTCTGCTCTGGCTCTAAAGTAGAGTGTAGATGGGAGGAATGTGGCATGAGGTGGCTGTAAGGAGTCACAGCCTTCTCCTATGAGCCCTAGGTGAGTTTTAGTAGACCACTCCAGAGCCTGAGACAGCCTGAAGCCTGGTCAGTCACCAGGGGTGAGGGGGAGAGGAGTAACTCCAACTCCACTCTGGAGAGGGGCTGCCTGCTAACATCTTGCACCCTGGCACTTACGTGCCCCATTGCAGTCCTGGCCTCCAGTTCCGTAATCTCCAGGACAGAAAGGCCAGGTCTGGGGTCAGCCAAACCCAGGCTCAGCCTCACCTTCTACCTGCAGAGGTCACTGATCCCTGGAGCATGGAGAGCGGGTTCTGCAAACCCTCGGGGACCTACCTCGGGGCTGGCTCAAGTGCAGGGGACCGCAGGGACCCAGACCCAGAGCCCTGGCATCCAGTGGCTTCTGGTTGTCAAACCTGCGGGAAGCCCCAGGGCACCCTAATCCAGGCCATAGGCCTGGGAGATCCTGGCAGGCCCGCCCCGCACAGAGCTCGAATCCCAGTCTATACAGAAAAATAAATAAATTAATTAATTCATTAATTAATTAAAAATAAATAAATAAAGCGTATTCCCGCCTGAGGAGGAGAGGGCTTTCCGGAGCAGGATTGGCACCTGGGCGGAAAGCGGCCAGGAGCGCACTTTGAGGACCCGAATGGACGGCCAGCGGAGCCTGGGTGCGGCCCATGTGTGGCGCCGCGCGACAGGGCCTCCGCCGCGGCGACCGGGGTTTCCCTGACTGCCCTCCCCGGAGGGCCCTAGAGGAAATGACAGCGCGGGAGCTGGGGCGGCGCCCGGAGTGATACGGCCTGTCACCGAGGAGGCAGCGGCGCAGACCCTGTCGGCGGCGGCTGGGAGCCGGGATTCCCCAGACCTAGAGACCCTACTGCGCCAGCCGTCGACAGCGCCCCGGCCCCACCGTGACCCCAGCCGTCCGGGCATCCCAAGACAGCGGGCAGCGAGGCCAAGCGGACCGGAGTGACTGTCCGGGCAGACGACGGGGTCCCCAAGCTCGGCGACAGGAAACTCTGGGGAGTGAATGGAAAGAAGTGGGTGGTCCAGCCCCTGCGACTTCCCCTGACATCACTGCCCAAATAAGGAGCTTCCAAGCGGCCGCGGGGCGGCCCGGAGCCGCGCCTGCCGCCGGCGCCCACCCCGCGCCGCGTGGGCCGCCAGCGAGCGCCCGGGGCACCGCCGGGCGGAGCCGAGCCGGGCGGAGCCGAGCGCGCGGGCGCTGCCGAACCTCGCGAAGGCCGGGCGCGCAGCCCAGTCCAGCGCTGCGCAGCCGAGCCCGGCGCAACGCGGCGCGGCGCGGCGCAGCCCTGCCCGGAGCAGCGGAGCGGCGGCCGCCCGCAGGTAAGCAGCGAGCGCCCAGCGCCCCGCCGCGGCCTGGCAGCCCTGGAGCTGGGCACCGCGGAGCGCGAGAGCGGCCGAGGGACTGGCGGGAGCTGGGCTGGTGGAGAGGGCTGGGTGCGGGCGCATGTGCAGCAGCGCGTCGGTGCCAACTCCCAGGACCCGAGGTGTCTGCGACCGGAGCTCCTTGGCAGGCTGGGGTTGCCTGACACACATCTCTACGTTAGCGTTTCCCGACACTACTTCTGTCACCACCCTAGGGTGACACGGGCGTTCCCGCGTTCACAAGGCTTGTCTCATTCACTCCCGCTGGGCACTGCCCCATTAGCCTTGGGCGAGCACAGCCTCCCGGCTCCAGCGCAGATCCTCACTGGATCCTATCTCTCGCCTCCTGCTCTCCATACAGTGGGTCCCGCACTCCAGGTTGGTGCCTGTAGGTCCCTCAGCCCCAGCAGCTCTTTCTACCCAGCAGAGGCCAGGGGAGGTTTCTAACTGTCAGAGGAGACCTACCATGGGTGCCTGCGCACACTGAGTGGGACCGGAGTTGCTCTGGTTCTTTCTCCCCCTTTCCCGTGTGTGACAGCACCTGGCCCTGAGGTTGCAGCCTTAGGGGGCCTGTCCTTGCCTTGTAGGGAGGGTGTGGCCACTGGGTGTCTCTGGAGGCTTTTGCTCCATGGGCATTTCTGGGAATATCCTCCCCAACCCCTCTAACCAGCTCAGGTGCTTGGGCTTCCCACAGCAATGGTGATGACTGCCAAACAGGTGCAGGTGGCAACAGCCTGGCCATCTTCCAGGGGTCTCCACATAGTGGCCATAATGTTTCCTGTGGCAGCATGATGTGTTTGTTGAACATTTGACCAGGGTGGCAAGGGAGCTGACAGACCCAAGTTCTGGATCCATCAGTTAGTGGCTCCAGGCAGGTGACTTCTTAATCTCATTCCAGCTGGGTGTCCTTGGAGGTATCCTGTTAGGGAGACTTAAGATCTGAGTTTGTGAATGTGAATACTGGTGCCTGGGCCAGTTTCTGAGGTGTGGATGTTTTCTGAGCTGCTGTATATCAGGGCTAGATGGTGTGGCTTAGAACACAGTTGTGGTCCCATCATTAAAAAAAAAAAAGCATTAAATAGTGCGTTGTGTGCCTGCCAGCAGCTTTCTCAAAGCATGCCCCTGGAGCTTAGGTTCTCAAAGCTGCCACACAGCACGGGCTCTCCTGTTCAACAGTGATGTCTGGCAAATTCTGCACCCTCTTGGATCTCCCTGTTGGCTGATTCCAGTCCACACTGACAAGTTAAAGGCTCTGAAAAGTCCTGCAACAGAAGACCCCGTTGAACTTCCTGGAACCCAGCATCTCTCTCATGAGCTGCAGGGCCTTTGTGAAGATGACACAGGAAGGAGGCCTTCAGGACCTCCCCGATGCGTCACCATGTGCTGTTGCATGGTGGCAGCCAAACTCTGAGAGCTGAGTTCTAGTTGCCTTCCTTTAGCAGAGGGAGAGCAGAAGCCCAGAGCAGGACACATGGGTAAGCAATGGCCCAAGACCCACCTGTAGTAAGGGAGACACTAATGAGCCTGACCCTAGATCAGCTGCCCTCCAGTGCTCTGGGCTCCTTGAGTTACCTGCAGAGCCCCTCTGGAAACTAGCTTTGCTGCTTCAGCAGATACCATGTAGATGTATTTGGAAAATGTAGATTCAGTGATTGATTACTGAATGAATGAAGCAGTGATCATGTGTCCATTGGGTATCACTTGTTCCTGGAATTTCAGCATGTAGCATTTAACCGCACGTGGAACTCCAGGGAAGAGCTCTATAATGGTACCACAGTCATCACACACACATACACACACACACACACACACACACACACACACACATTCAACCACACTATTCTACATGCACATCACACACCTACTCCTACACAATCTCAGAGGCCAGCACACTTAGCTGTGCACACGTTCACATATATCTGCACACATGCACCCCTACACACACATCTGCTTCTGCACATGGTCGGGGGAACTGTTAGAAACCTTCACATATGCCCACACACTAGATCCCGTGTCCTCATACACACATGCACACACATACACACACCTGCTTCTATGCATGCTGTTACACCCATCCATTTGCACATATGCACTCATTCACCCGAGCATACACACTTGATCATGTAAACTTGTTCACACTCACACTTTCTCTCCTACACTCCCTCACACACATATCCATCCTTTTGTGCATTAGGTTGCAACCAAGAGACACTTGTGACAATGGGCATGTCCCCATCCCTATGTGCATGGAGCACTAACTCACTGCCTTGAACACTGAGCATGCAGAAAACCCTCGAATGGCCAATCCAGTGCTGCACCGCCTCAGCATCTCCCAGTTTCTTCCACTCACTGCTGTGGTTGCTGATACAGATCCACTGCTGCTGTTTTCTCACACCTGATGGAGCAGCTGCCTCTCTAACCGCTTCTGTGTTGTTTTAATGAGTCGTGAGAGCGGTGAGGGCAAAGACTGCAGCACCCTGTTGAATGCCTGGCATCAAGGACAGGTTCAGTAAGCCTTTATTGTGTGAGAGGCTGCCAGCTATCAGGATGGCTGCAACTTGGGCCAGCAAGCAGGGCTTCACTGAGCATGCTTGCTGAATTCCTTGGGGTTTGAGGCTGTCAGGGGGATTTGCATGCCAGCAGGATGAGAGAGAGAGGAGAGAGAGGATGAATAGCAATGGACAAGACAAAGCTAAATACTGATGCTCATCATGGACAAACTCAAGCTAAAACTGTGCCATAGGCAAGGTCGAGGAGAAACAGGGACCAGGGAGTGCTCTCAGGAGCTGACATGACCCTGAGTCTGAATCACAAGGAAGTGATAGACACGGGAAGCTTTGGGAAAGGAAGATTTGGGCAGGAGAGCAGGCACAAAGGGCTGGCAGCAGGAATGGGCTGGGCTCAGGGGCCACACAGAAGCCACTCTTGAGGATGTACCAGCTCTCTTGCCACTCTTTAGAGGGGCACCTGCTAGTGCTGAGTCCAAGGCCCAATATCATCCTGATTCAACCGCTAAGATTGCACCTACTACATGCTGGGCTCTACTGAGCCAGACTGATCTCTCCATTTTGCCTACCCTCTCCCCTGGAAAGGAGGAGCATGCTGGGCTGCTAGGGCCCCTGTTAGGCCAGTGCTGTGCTTACGGGAGGTTCGCAACAGTCCAGGTGGTCCATCTAGAAAGATCAGGAATTCACAGCATGGCTTCCATTATTAATAACCATGATGTCATGCATCTGTGTGAGCCTTGATCAGCAGCAGAGCACTCTCCCCTCTCATTCCCTTCACTCCGTGGGCTCATCTGCCAAGTGGAGGGGGAGGGGACTCACAGAGATGCTGCAGGCTCACCAGGGGCCACCTCTTCCTCCTGAGCCCCCTGCTTCCTCAGTGCATGTGTCTGCTTTCTGTTATTGATGTGAAGGCTGGGCAAGGTAATCAACAAAGAAGGGTGTACTTAGCTGTAGAGGCCGGAAGATCCAAGAACACGGTAATGACTCTGGCCAGGGCCTCCCTTGGATACCTCCCAGTAAACGACACCCAGGTGGCAGGAGTGGTCATTGGAAATTCACAGCAAAGTGTGCTCATAACTTTTTTATCTACTCATCTATCCCCAGTCTTCCCAACGTGGGGTTCTGAGTTCACTTTTAGTAACTAATGCATTGAGTTGGTTTGCCTGAAGTTGCACATAGGACTCAAGCTCTGCCATTGTAGGTCTCAATGCTGTGCTCATAGTTGGCCCATATCCAGCATCACACTGTTTGGGAATGATTGCTGTGATAGATAAAGGCAGTTCTGCACACCCTATGTGTGGGTGCTCAGCATTATTATTGCCTTGCTGAGAATTCTGGAAGTGTGAGGTTTCAAGGATTCTGAGTCTGGCTTTCAACAACAGAGGAATTGATTAAGAAACATTTTTGGAATCTTCCAGAAGAAGGTGAGAAATGAGAGAAAAATGGTCTCCTGGGAGGAGTGGTTGTGAGCCAGTAGGTGAATGTGGCTGTTGCCTGAAGGTTTGACTGAAGAATTTGTGTGTGATTCAGAGCTCCTAGGGGTGGCACCCAAGCACAGGGAGGAATGCCCAGGTGCTAGATGTCCCAACCAAGAATGAGAAGGCTGCCTGGCTGGTGCTAAAGAAGTCAGGTAGGCCTTGGATTGGCCTCTCCCTTTTCTGTCTGTCCTGAGCTCTGACTTGTCCTGGCCTTGTTCTGGGCTCACAGCAGCTGCCCAGTGGGTGCAGGAGTCGTGGAATTCCACAGATCCGCATCTGCATCTCCCAAGTCTTGTACCTCATCCAAGTCCCCTCCCTTCCCCTAAGCCTCAGCTGCCTCACCTGCCAGTGAGAGTGCCCACCCTGACCTTCAAGCAGACTGAATTGGAGCACAGGACACCGCCCAAGTCGGATATGTCATTCCACATGCATGCCTGGGACAGTTGTTATGCTTTGGAGTTCATGGTGATAATAAAAACCATAGCATGCGTGTGAATTGGCTGCTACCAACAGGATCTCCAAAGTGGGCAAATTGGCCTAGCCTATGGGGAAGAGGATGTATTCCTTGTGATAATCAGGGGGTGGGGAGCTGAGGGCATGGCTGGGGACCAGGTCCATCACTGCCCACACAGCCCAACAGGCTTAGAGAGGATCATGGGGCTTGCAGGTCTGTATTGGGCACAGGCTAGAGCCCACCTGGTCTTGAGGACCACGCATGAGGCAGTTGGGAGGTAAACACCTCAGAAGGCAGAACCTCTTACCCTCATGTGCAGTTCATTCATGTGTTCAGCCGTGGATTGAGCTCTTTTGGGACTCAGCTCTGGGCTAAGCCCTAGGAGACAGAGGCTGTGTCCTTCTACCAGCCACATGACCAGGGGCAAATTACAGTTTCCCTTCAACTCTCAGTCTCCTCATCTCTAAAATGGGGTCATCCCAGAAGAGCATTTGGTTGTCTCTCTAGAGAACCATCTAGGTTGCAGGGTACTTGATACCATGGCTGGGCGGAGAGATCAAGGGCTCCGTGGCTCACAGGAATTCAACTCATGCTGATTCTGCCACTTGCTGTGTGATTGGCCACATGTCTGAGCTCTCTGTTTTCTCTTCCTCTCTTACAAAATGTGGTTATAACACCTTTGTCACAGGACACCATGAGAGCTAGCTTAAGATAAGTGTTAACATCCCTGGCTTACAACCCAAGCTCGTCCTGTTTCCTTTCTTTCTCTTTGGCTTGCAGCTCTGATCGCTTGCATATTGCTGCCTTTGGAGAATCCACTCACGCTATGGTTGCCCTAAGTTCAAGCACAGGTGCAGGCAGTGAGATTGGTGCAGCACAGTTAGCATACACTCGTGGGTGACAAGTAGGCAGGGGGATATAGTCCCCCAGCCATGGAAGGATCTGGTCTGAAGGAGACCCTGGGTTCTGTTCCTAGGCCAACAGCAAAGTCTTTGAATTGCATCTGTCAGCTGCTGCCCTGAGTAAACCTCAGTGTCTCCCTCTGCAGCTGAGCCTGTGGGATCCCCTGGGTTTCTTCCTACCCTGAGAAGCCTGCGGGTCTCCAATGTGCAGGCACTGAGCCGACTGGCTGAGTGTGGGGATTTCACTAGCTCTCCCTAGCCCGGGTTCCAGTGAAATCGATTGTGTGGTGAGGTCTGCAGACAGGTTCTGGGCGAGGAAGAGACTGTGGTTTCTAATTGGCAGAGCCACTCCTGGAAGAGGATGCAGGAGGAGGGACATTAGTGGCACTAAATTAAATTTTAAAAAAGGCATTACCCTTGTTTTTGTTTTTGCTTTTTTTTCTTCCTTAAAGAAGATCCAGAAGGCTCTGAGTTAGTGATCTTGCAGATAGATTGTGCTTGTTTGAATTCCACATGTGCTTGCATGTGAAAGGCTGTTTTCAGGCTCCCAGGATGGAGACCATGAGTGGAGCCACTGAGTGGAACCAAACATCCAGCCATTCATTTAAAAACCCATGAACCAGGCACTCGGCAAGTGTTGGGGGCAGCCCTGGGCACAGGGGCAGACAAGTGACCCAAGCCAGGAAAGGAGGAATGCCATGAACCAAGGAGCCTGGCAGGTGTCCTGCGCTGAAGGAGCTGAGTACCCCAGAGGAGAAGGAAGCAGAGGGGCATCTTAGGAAATGTCCAGATGCAGGAATGATTGGTGATCTTGGAAGGCATCTGGAGGTAGTGGCTCATGAGCATGGCCTTGAAGGGATGTAGATCTGGATAGACTGATAGAGGAGAATCACCTTTCTCTCTGGGGTCCAGGGAGGTCTAGGGAAGCCTCATTTGAAGTTAGCACCACTGAATCAGCGAGACAGCTCTGGGCCACCTTGCCCTGCAAACAGAACAAAGCGCCTACGTCATGGCCACTGTTCCCATGAGACTAATAAGAACAGCAGTGAGCTGTAGTGGGGTGGAGGTAGGCTGAGCCCTGGCTTTACTTCTCCAGGGAATCCCGGGACAAAATAAGCCCACAGTGGAAAAGCTGGGAAGGCACCGGTTCAGCTCTTTTTCAAAACTAAAAGAGCAACTTCTTGCTGTTGACAAATACAGCTTGTTATGCTTGAAGGACATGTGAAAGGGATGGATTAAAGAATATATGGGGACTCTTGGATCACTGCCACTTTTCTGTCTACCTGGAATTGTTCCACCATGAAAAGTTTGTTTACAGATGGTCCCATGTATCCACGTATGCTCCAGTTGGGCCTCTCAGGGTGAATTAGGGAGGCCATGGAGGATCATGGAGGATCTGAACCCCTGTTCCTACAGTTCATCCTCAAGTGTGTGACCTCCAGCTGCCCTGTGAAAGCAGCAAAACTGTGAACCAATGTCTGTAACCATTAGTAGGGAGGAATACCCCCTGACAAGGTGTTCCTGTTGAACTTCAAATGTGCTTAGAATGAAGCAGGCACAAGAGTACTTTTGAAAGTTCATGGAAAATGTGATTAAAAGTGTGAGTTGGGACAGGTGTTGGGTACAAGGCAAAGACACTGCCTGGCATGTCTGTGTCTTCTATCAGGATGCCTGGGTTTGAGATGCACATTCAATCCAGCTTCCTGCTGATGCACATTCTGGGAGGCAGCAGCTTCTAGCTTAGTCTCTTGTTCCAACACCTTCGTGGGAGAGCTGGATCAAGTTCCAGGCTCCTGACTTGGACGCGACCCAGTTCCGTCTGTCAGAGGCATTTGGGAAGGGAACCAGGAGATAGAAAATTGGTCTCTTTGCCTCTCTGCCTTTACAATAAATAGAAAGAAGTAAATAGTACAATTAATAAAAACTGTAAAATATGAGTTTATTTTGCTGAAAATATGTTCTTATAGGGATTGGGCATTTAACTTAGTGGTCAAGATCCCTGAGGGACTGGCATGGTGGGTCTAAGGATTAAGCCACCTGCTTCAATGCCAGGCACCCCTACTGGAGCTCCAGTTCAAATCTGGGTTGATTTGCTTCTAATCCAGCTCTTTGCTGACGTGCCTGGAAAGAAAGTGGAAGATAACCCATGTGCTTAGGTCCCTGCCACCGATGTGGTAGACCTGGAAGCTTCTGGCTTCTTTCTTGGGCCCAGCCCACCTTTGACTCTTGCAGGCATTTGGGGGGTGAACCAGCAGATGGGAACACTATCTCTCTGGTCTAAAAAAATAAATGAACTTAAAAACTTGTTTTTCATAATGCATAGAAAATGCCTATTATGAAAAAATGAGGTATAGGTTTCAGATATTTTTATGCACCAGAATACACTTGGATATTTAATTCCATTTTTTCCCCACAAACTTGTTGAAGTCCCATGTATACATTTTATATTTGGTGAAATTCCTCCCACTCATGTTAACTCCATGCTGTAACAGATGGAACCTTCTTTCACAGGTGCAGCTCCATTCTAAGAGCACAGGAATTGTGTTGTCTGGGAAGGGGGAGGTGCCAGGTGTGAGAACAGAGCCCCGGAAATGGGAAGGTCTTTCACTGGCACCTGGACCCCCACCCCGCCCCCCAGGGCAGAGAAAACAGGGAGAGAGAGAGAGATGCAGCTCTCCCTGCAGGAGAGCCAAGGAAGTCTGAAACTGGCTCCTGATTTCCCATTCATAAATTAAGTGACTTGGCCTAGGTGAGTCTGGGGAATCCATCAGCTGAAAACCCCTGCGCCCAGGGCCCTAACAGGCCCAGCTCAGCCTGCTGTGGCTGGGAGATTCACAGCCCAGATGGTTTCCGGGAGCCTGTGGCTGCCCCACACGTCCTTGTCCACATGTGGTTCCTTACAATACAGCAAGCCAAAGGAGTCCATGTGGGCAGGAAGCCATCAACTTGGGTCTGTTAGGAAGTGGCACTTGACATTTCCAAGGGCAGAATGTGTGTGTCCAGCTGAGCTCTTCATCTGAAGCAGGGTCTGATCTTGTGCAATAAAGCGAGGGCCAGGGGAGGTGAAAACATGTTGCTGGAAAAAAATGACAGTTCTGGGAGCAAGTCTATGAGGGGTAAGTTGAAGGCCTTCTACTGCAGGACTTCACAGAGACTTCAATATGCCAAAGTACATTGCAAAGCCATGTGCATGTGTGTGCGGATATTGTGAAAGAGTGTGTGTACACAGAACTGAGTTTTGTGAGCAACCCTCTGGTGTTCGTCAAAGAACAGATAAAAAGAACACATATGTATCTGCACACACACACGTGTCTGTATAGATACAAGAGCTAGAGGAGAGTTTCATAGAAAAATGTTTTAGTAGAAAATGAAGTTGTCTGAGGTCAAAAAAAAAAAAGAAGCAGTAACTCTACTACTTGTTTCTTCCTGTAAATTTCAGTATGCCATCTTTTCTTAGTTGCCTGATTTTATTCATTTCTCTTTTTTCTCAGCAGAGACATGGCAAATGGCATGCAAATGAACCCCGTACACACACACGTGCACACACACACATGCATGTTCTGGTCACAGGAGACAGGAGTGCTGTGTTATCACATCTGTTGAGACAAGGTGCCAGGCTTAGGAAAGCAGTTGTGTGGCTATAGCCCAGAAACCCACTCGTGACATTGTCATTTTAGGAGCTAACCCATAGTCTCATTAAAAAAAAAAAAAAAACACAAAAATGTCACCGCAGGGACAGGAGTTGGGGCACAGACAGTGAAGCCGCCACTTGCAACACCAGCATCACCTGTCAGAGTGCCTGGCTCGATTCTTGAGTCCTCTGCTTGCAACCCAGCTTCCTGATAATGCACTCGAGAGGCAGCAGAGGATGGTTCAAGTACTTTGTCTGCTGACTCGCACGTGCCAGACCTAGGTGGAGTTCCTGGCTCCTGGCTTCAACCTGGCCCAGCCTGCGGCTGTTATGAACATTTAGGGGAGTGAACCAGTGGATGGGGTATCTCTCTCTCTTCTCTCTCTCTCTCTTTCTCTCTCTCTCTCTCTCTCACACACACACACACTTTTTTTTAAAAGATTTATTATTATTGGAAAGCCAGATATACAGAGAGGAGGAGAGACAGAGAGGAAGATCTTCCATCCGATGATTCACTCTCCAAGTGAGCCGCAATGGGCCGATACGCGTCGATCCAATGCCGGGAACCAGGAACCTCTTTCGGGTCTCCCACGCGGGTGCAGGAACCCAAAGCTTTGGGCCGTCCTCAACTGCTTTCCCAGGCCACAAGCAGGGAGCTGGATGGGAAGTGGAGCTGCCGGGATTAGAACCAGCGGCCATATGGGATCCCAGCGTGTTCAAGGCGAGGACTTTCGCCGCTAGGCCACGCTCCCGGGCCCACACACACACACTTTTAAGTTTCAAATAAATAAATCGGTTTTCAAAAATTCTGTAAGCCCAGAAACCTTTTGCCAACTGTGGTTTCCACAAGCAAGCTCCCAATACTTTTACACATACTGGTGTACTTACTATGTGGGAACTGCTTCAGACCAGTGGCCCCCAGGACCCTCAAATAAGACATCTGTGTTGCTGAAGCCATTGAATGTGAAGGTCATTTGTGCCAGGAGCCTTGCCAAAGTCATCAGGCAGGGGAGGTAAGGACAGGGAGAGGGCCTCCAAGGCAGGTGTTGGGTGCTTTTTTGTGTGGCAAGTATCTTTACCCACAATCCCTGTTCCCAATCTGCCACCTGCTTCTGTTACTCACTGCAGCACTCTGCAAACTGCCCACCCTGCACCGTAAAGCCTTCTAGGGCCTGAGCCCCACCTTGGCTTCCCTCTCCCTGACCTTTACCTGTCCTTCTAGCCTTGTCCCCGAGCATTGTGCCCAGCAAGGGGCAGGTACAATTCCACTTCATGGCTGCCTCTCTTCTCATCAGGGCTGAGCCTGCATTTCCTTACCTGGCACCTAGTGAGAACCAGGTTTCCTTAGAGACTCTGCAAATCACGGAAAGAAGAACTGACAGGAAGGGGCTGTGCAGGGGGGAATTCTCTGTCGCCACAGCTTCAGTGATGGAAACTATTGAGGGCAGCTTGGGAAGTAACTCCTTTGAGACCAAAGCGGTTATTCAGCTAGTCCTCAAGACTGGCCTGCCTCGCTGACTGTGTGACCTCAGACATGGGACTCGCACTCTCCAGGACTCCAGGGCTTGGCTGTCCACTTGGGCTATAACTGCTGCCTCCAGGCCTTTGATTCTGTGCCTTGGAGCTTGTAGGAGAGTCCAGAATGGTGCCTGGCACACAGAATGTTTCATGATAATCGTGAGTTTTTATAAGAATTCCATCAGTGAACTAAAAAGATAGCCAGCCTTTCTAAATTGTGTAAGGCTGGTGCTGCAGCTCAACAAGCTAATCTTCCTCTTTCAAGTGCTGGAATCTCATATGGGTGCCTTTTTTGTGTCCTGGCTGCTCCATTTCCCATCCAGCTCCCTACTCATGGCCTGGAAAATAGTAGAGGATGGCCCAAAACCTTGATACCCTGCATCTGTATTGGAGACCTGGAAGAAGCTCTTGGCTCCTGGCTTTGAATCAGCTGAGCTCCAGCCATTATAGCCATTTGGAGAGTGAACCAGAGGATGGAAGATCTTTCTCTCTGTGTCTCTCCTCTCTGTAAATTGGCTTTTCAAGTCAAAATAAATCTTTTAAAAAAAGATAAAGAAAAAATGTACAAAAGGTATATAAACAGGTCCATTAACATAGGAGGACCCTGCTGTGTAAACACAAGACTCATAAAATGAGGAGATGATCTTGTTTATGGGTTGTGAAATATAAAGTGGAAAGCAGAGATAGGTCTACTGCTGGCCAAAATAAAAAGGCCTGGGCATCTAAATAAGCATTAAGGTCAAGCTTCAGTCCACATGGAACTGTATTGAACCTGCAAATCTCAGCCATGGGCAAGCCATTTTACATAAATATGCATCTGCACAAGATATTTCCTTGTTGCATGTAGTAGAGAGAAATTGGAGCTGGCCTCAGTGTCCAGCAGCGGCCATGCCACAAATGCTTATGGGGTATCTATGCTATGTATACCTTGTGCTTACTGCAAAGGGCTGTGAGCCGCCTTCTGGGTTCTGACATAAGACCTTCCTTGCCCAAATGGAAATGGGTCTGTGTGGTAGGCTTAGTCTAACCCCATCTTGACACAGGAAAGTTCAACTATTAACTAGGCTTTTGTGCCCCTTGACACAGCCTGGCGACAAGCCCAGCAGCCAGGGAGCAGTGGTTTCACCTGCTGAGGGGATTTGAGGGGGCAAAGGGAACTTATCTGCTGTGGACTTTTAATCTTTCTGTTGTCTTAAAACTAGAGGTTTTACTTACTATGTGGTTCAGTGGTGCTGTGAAGGCTAAATGAGATTGTGATTTTCTACAACCAGCATCTAACTTTGTCCTAGGCACCCAGCAGGTGCCTCATGAAGGCTTCTGGCCTCTGCTTTCCATAGTCTCCAAGTTCCTGTGAAATCCAAATGTTGGGGACCAGGTTGGAACTTCCACCCCAGACCTCGCTAGAGCCCTTCTGGCATCCTCTCTCCTGGACAGTGAGCTCTGTTTGTAAGAGTGCCATGATGATCACAGCAGTGCCAACCATCCCCATGCCAGTTCACCACCTGCATCCCTACCCCCATGGGGTTGGCCAGTCTAGACAGCCCACCCTGTCTTACCCTCCCCATCCCCAGCCACCTGCCAAGCCTTTTCTCCTTGGTCCCCATATGAAGGGATGCAGGGGCCACTTTGTCACTCCTACACCACAAGGGTGAGTCTCAGTCCTCTGGGTCACCTCTGTTCACTGATCTGTGCCTCACCCCTTGGGGTTCCCAGCCAGGTTTCCGCACCCCACAGTGGTGTAGAGGGAGATGCGGGCTTTCCCGACTTCCCCCACCAGCTCCAACCTGGCCCCAATGAATCCCACCATGCCTGCTTAAAATCATTTTCTTTCCAATTTGCTAATTTAATTCGAGTTTTACAGGATTTTGGCAACCCTGCCAAACTGGGTGCCAGATGCAGATTTAATGAGCATACTTCTAGTCCTTTCTTTCCTGTCTTCATGAAGACACTGCAGAGAGCAGGACTGGAACTGAGCCCCAGAGGACTTCCTCCTCAGGGGCTCCCTCCCCTGCACCTGACCCTTAGCCCTTGGGTGCCAGTCCTCCAGCCAGGTCTCTCCCCACCAAAGTGCTCCAAGAAAAGGGGGTGGGGGCATCCTCACCTCACCCTCCCAGTCCTAGATGCCCCAACCTGGTCCCTATCACTTGGACTTCACAGGAAGTATATTTGGGGAAAATCACTTATTTTCTCTGGCTGTGTCTTTCTCAGCAGCCAAGTGCAGCTCGGCAGACATCAAGGATCCTCAGCTACTGAGCAAGCATATGCTGAGTGCTACTGACAGGCATTTCTTTAAGTGTGGTCGATTGATCATGGTGGACGACTTATGTAGAACAGGAATGCAGCGTCCTGGGCCCAGTCCCCACAGTTGGAAACTCAGGATGATCATAAGGAGCCCGGGACTCTGCAGTCCAGATCTGGAGTGTCTTTATGCCCTCCACTTATTCTACCTTGTTTCAAGTCCCCGGCAGCAGACATTATTCTCTGCCACTGTCAGGCTCAGATAAGTCAGGTGGGTGGCTCCAGGCCACAGGACAATGAACGTCAGAGCCAGAATTCTCCCTGAGGTTTATGATGCTAAATACAAGGTCCTTTCCATCTCCCTGTACAGGTGGGTTGGAGCTTGGGGCACAGATTCTTTACCTGTAACTCTGCTGATTGTGAACCTGTGTCTGTGCCATTTCAAGTTCCTGGACACAGCTGTCCCTGCTGTTCAAACGAGGACCTAGACACTTGGAGTATTTGCACTTCCAGTGCTGGTGAGGCAGGAGCCAGGCTCACACCATAGGGGATGCCAGGTTCTGTGCCATGCAGTGTCAAGGGCCACATAGAGCCTGTGGCTAGCTTTCTTTCTCTGGAGGAGTAGGTGGGGGAATGAGGTCAGTCCCCAGTTTCAGGGGCAGAGGCCTCTGCCTTGGGCAAGTCACTTCCATTTCTAAACTCTGCTCTTCTCATGGGGACAACAACAATGGGGTGCATTACAACCCAGTCTCCAAACATTAAAAAGTAGGATCCTGTATCCTCTCTTTTTAATATCCTCCCTTTTTTTAAAAAAAAAAAAAGTCATTTATTTTTATTGGAAGGCCAGATATACAGAGAGGGAAAGAGACAGAGAGGAAGATCTTCTGTCCGATGGTTCACTCCCCAAGCAGCCGCAGTGGCTGCAGCTAAGCCATCCAAAGCTAGAAGCCAGGAGCTTCGTTAGGGTCTCCCATGCTGGTGCAGTGTCCCAAGGCACTGGGGCCTTCCCAGGCCACAAGCAGGGAATTGGATGGGAAGCGGGGCTGCCAGGATTAAAACTGGTGTCCATATGGGATCCTGGTGTGTTCAGGGTGAGGACTTTGGCCACCATGCTATCATGCCGGGCCCCATCCTCTCTGTTTAACAAAGTGAATTCCCAGTGTCCCTGAACAGTCGCAGCTGGAGATGCCTCAAGCTGCCTAGGGCTTCCGGCTTCCAGGAAGCGACCTGTGACAGTGTGTGTCTCCATCTCCTGGTCCCCCAGGCAGCTGTGTGGTGTCCTGTCTGTATTCTAGCACATACTGCCTTTGAACTTGGGCAATTGCTTCCATCCTCTGGTTATTGATTGTTTCTCTACAAAATGGAGCTGACGATCACAGGGTTGAGGTGAGAACGAGTGGGGCCAAGACCTGCAGAAGAGCTGCAGGAGTGTGGGATCCCTTGCTTCCTGCTGACAGAGTAGGATGTAAGACTGAGAAATAAAGCAGCCCTGGCAGAGGCTTCCTAAGACCACAAGGACACGACGCCATGTGAGGACCGTGTAGATGACAAGGCCCAGGCCTCGGGGGTGGTGGGGGAAGGGCAGTCTTTACAGTTGTGCCCTGGGTTGAACCATTACAGAGGGTGAAAGCTGGTGCTAAGAGGCATGCTTTGAAGGAGGAGCAGGTTGGCAGAGCACACAGGGAGTGAAGGCAGGACTGGGCACCTGTTGGTCTTGCAAGGATGGGCAGCTGGCCTCTAGATGCCAACAAGCAGGGACCCAGGCACATCTCAGAGGCCCAAGATCTGGGCAAATTCAGAATATAGTGGGTTCTGGTCTAAGAAATTGTGTCCTGTAGATTCCAGGGTTCTATGATAGGTCAGAGGGGGAGCGTGGAGACCTTGTGGGGATGGGAGGCTCAGGTGTGGGGCTGGGGGAGGAGGTGGAGGAGACGCACGGTCACACATGGTATGAGCCCACAAGATGCACGGGCACATCGCTAGGGACAAACCCCAGACCTTGTGTTCCCTATTAGAAGCCAGGCTGCAGGACAAGCTCTCCCTCAGGCAGCCTGAAAAACCTCCAGTTTAGATCCCACTAGGCCCCCACTGCTATGTATGGCCTGGAGAACAGAGTAGGAGAGCAAGCAAGCAGGGCGGCCCTCCTCCCAAGGCTGTATTTTAGAGGAGAAATGTTTCATGTATGGTGGCGGTGATGGCAGAATCATCTTTCTGTCCAGTGGAACCCGCTTCAGACCAGTGACCCCCAGGATCCTCAGATAAGGCATCTGTGTTGCTGAAACCATTGAGTGTGGTGGTCATGCGTCCCAGAGGCCTTCCCAAAATCATCTGGTGGGGGTGGGAGGGGTGGGAGAAGGCTTCTGAAGGTGTTGTTGAGAGCTTTCTTTCTTTCCTCGGATCTGATTGTTGTCTTGTGCCTCCCTCTTGGGCACAAGCAGAAAGGAAGCCATGGCTCAGGGAGCACACCCCTGCTCAGAGCTGTTGTGGGGCTTGGCCAGGGAGGGGGCAGTCCCAGAAGGCACTCTGTCTCTTTGGCCGGAATGCCACTTGCTGAGCTCTCAGATTCTCCTGTTCTTCAAGGTTCCCATCCTGTCCCCTTCATGTCAGCCATACTTCCTCTGATGTCTCATGTGTGCCCCTGCCAGTTGACACCCTGTGCCCTACACAGGTGGGAACCGTGCTCTGCCCTGCAGGCTGAGAGAGTCTAGTCTGGAACCTGAGACACCTAGGGTTGATGCTTGGTGACTCACAGTGACCTTGAACCGGTCCCCTCCTCCCACCTCCTGCATGTGCTGCAGGTTGGTAACTGAAGCTGCTGGAGAAGCCCTTTAACAACTCCCACCCCCTTCACAGGAAACACGTCTGCCCTGGAGACTTATTTGTCTCCCTTGAAGATTCCAGGAGTAATGAGTCCTCTCCCCACAGCAGCATATTTCACCCAGGCCGCCTGGAAGCCCCTGTCTCCCTATTTTTAACAAGCACTTCCTTTGTGCCTAAAGACCTGGGCAGAACCTGGGAGACCAGGGATTAGGTCATGGGGGAGACCCTGAGGGTGCCAGGATGTCAGATGTCAAAAGGTGCTCACCCCCAGGGTCATGCAAATACAGCATGGAAAGTGTAACCCACGCCCCATTTCACAGATGAGAAAACTGAGTGTGGAGGGTGGAAATGACTAGCTCCAGGGCACCTGAGAAGCTGGAGGGGGAATTAGGCCCAGAGCACAGTTCCTTATGCCCTTCAATTAAATGCAGGAATAAATGACTACATGAGTGTATTCATCCATGATGTATGTGCTGAGCGCCTCTTTTCTGGTATGTTAAAGACTGGGCTGCAACTTGAGAACAAGAAGGACAGAACCTGGCCATCTCCCAGGAGGTGAGAAGTCATGATGTAATTAGCTATTTCATCCAAGCTGATAGACACTGCGCAGAAGATAACCAGAAGCTGTGGGTCATGAATGGTTGTATAGGTTGTGCACTGCCCATGCGCACATGGAGTGCATACTCTGGGGCCTCTGGGAAGGAGTTTACAGTGTGATTTGGAACACAGGATCTGTACAGCTTCGAGGTAGCAACAAAAGACCACAGGCAACCCCTGGGATAGCTGGGCCTGAAGGAGGGCCAGAATTTCTGTCCCACTGTCTCCCCATCTCAGGTTCAGGCTCTCAACTTCTAGTCTGCCCTCACTTGTGGTCAGAGGGACCTCAGGCAAGGAGCCCTGCAGCCTTCAGGGCCCAGGCAGCCAGAGTGGAGACCTTGCTTTGTCTTGTGGGGAAGACCCTGTCACTCAAGGTAGGACTCAGAGGCCCATGATGGCAGACGGAACTGGAATCTTTAGAAATAAAGGTCCCCCTCCTGGACAGAGCCCATGTTCTTCTGTCATCTGTTCTCTGGATTGTGGGACCTGGCAGGCCCCTGGCTCCTTGGAACGGGGCAGCCTTGGGCTAGCTGTGAGCCTCTGAGTATGTTTGCACACATACACAGAGTGCCTGGAAGAATGTGTGCCATGTGCCATGTCTCTGGAAGGCATCCCTCCTATCCATTGCCCAATGTGGCCAGTGCCTGGGCAGCTGTGTCTCCCACGGCTGGTTCTGCCCCTCTCCCCAAGAAGCTGAGGGCCGGGCAGAGAGGCTGAAGGAGTGAGAGGATATAGACAAACCCTCCAGCTCCCTTTAAAAAAAAAAAAGATTTATTTATTTGAGAGGCAGAGAGAGAGAGATATATTATTCATCTTCTGGCTCACTTTCCAAATGGGTGTCATGTCCAGAGCAGGGCCAGGCTGAGGCCAGGAGCCTGGAGTTGTGTCTGGGCCTCCCATGTGGGTGCAGGGGCTCACACGCTTGGGACATCCTCTGTGGCTTTCCCGGGTGCCTTTGCAGGGAGCTGGATCAGAAGCAGACCAGCTGGGATTTTGAACCAATGCCGCAGGTGGCAATTTAGCTCACTACGCTGTATACTGCCCACCAGTCCCTTGAGCTCTGTGATGTGGAGCTGGAGAGGCCATCTCAGTCAGTTGGTAAGAGCTTGAAGCCAAAGGGAGGAGCATGTGTGTGTTAAACCCCTGGCTTATAGGGACACAGAGATGACCACCATTTAGAGAAATTCTTTCAAGTCGCCCTGGCTTTCAAAAGAAAGATGTGTGATGAGCTTTTTGTTTGTTTGTTTGTTTGTTTGACTTTCTTTAATTGAGAAGGATAATTATGACTGATAAATCAGGCTTTTGGCGGGGTGGGGGTATTAGAACAGGACGGGACCTGAAGTGTAGGCTTGTCGATGAGGCCCAGAGGATAGTGTCATTCGACCTGGGCGGCTTAGCCACTGAATGGCATTGTGGGGGTCTGACCCCAGGCTCTGCCAAGCTGCCTTCCAAGTACCAACCCAGTGAATGTGGCTATTGGTAGAGATTGGGGGTCAGGGAGCTGGGGGTGTGGACAGAGAAAAGGGTGGGAATGTGGGCACGACCTGGGGAGATGTGGACACGGGCAGATGGCACGGGCAGAAGGTCTTGATTCAGAGTGGCCAGAGGAGGAATGCTCTGTATAGTCCCTTCCACTCACCAGGTTCCCAGGCCACATGGCCAGCACAAAGGCACACGTGTGCCTTGAAGACTTCAGGCCCCTTGGGCTCTGGGACCTGCAGGGATGGCAGAGACCCTGAGAACACCTTTTTCATCTGGATGAATGGTGTACCTGCCAGCTCAGCAAAGGCACCTGACGCTCAGACCTGGAAAGGGAGCTCTCCAGCCTGGAAGCAGGCAGTGCTGTGTTCCTTCACTGTCCCATGTTCTCCTGGTTGCCGAACAGGTGCTGGTGCAGGGTCCACTGCATCCTAAGGTCTGCATGGAGCACTCTGCACGTGGCTCAGTTTTGCTCTTGTGCCAGAGGCACTGAACACACACATGCAGGAGGGTGGGTCTCTCTGTGGTGTGGCTGAGGTCCCAGCACCACTTAGGCCCAAGGGAGACACCCTTCCCCAAACCCCCGTACTGTCACAGAGCACATGGGGTTCTGGTAGTGGCTGTCAAGCATCAGGCAGGGTTGAACTAGCAGGGAAGAAGGAATATCCACTGGGCAGTATGGCGCTTGGTTCAGGCAAGAGGCCAGGGTCACATGGGGAGGTGGTGAGGGATGCTACGCTTGAGTCAGGATGGTCGAGGAGGTGGACAGGAGCTGGTAGCTTCGCGAGACCCCTGGGGAAGGTGCTGTTCACTAAGCACCTTGTGACATGGATTTGCCTCTGTGAAATTTGCCTTGTGACCCTAGCCAGGTGCCCTGGGATGTGGAGCCTGGGTTGGGTTGGGGTGGGAGCCCCTGGGGATACAGCCTGCAGCCAACAGCCAGGTCAGAGGGAGGAGGATGTGAGTGCCTGCAAGCCTTTGACTCATTTTCATGTATCAAGATTTTCCCCTTTGCCAGGGATGGAAGGGACGGGGGTCATCAGAGAGCACTTTAATCCTCTCATTTCTTTCATCGCCTACTCCAATCATGGCTCTGCAAGTAACACGGAGATGGACCGCTCCCATCCCAATGTTGTCCTAGGAGATAGGAGAGCAGTGCAGGATGGGAGGCTAATAAACACCTGCTCCTGTTACACTCCTGGAATAGGAATGGGGAAAGTATTGCAGTGAAGAGGCAAGGTGTACTAATGAGAGAGCCTTACTGGCCAGAGAGAGTGGAGTCACAGAGGGCTTCCTGGAGGAGGTGGTCCTGCCACCTTGGGCTGCTTTGGCCACAGTGAAGCAGAGTTAACATTCCCACCAGAGAAACACACAACATTAGTGCCAGAAGTGGCTTAACATTCCACACAGATAGAGGGATGCCTAAGTGTGGAGTCTGTTCCTTATGGGAACCGCAAGACTTGGGACAGGGTGTGACTCAGTGAGCATTACGTGTCAGGACAGCCTGTGATTGTGCAAACAGGCTGGCCCCTTGGGGAGGGGACAGACTGGTGGAAAGCAAAGACTTGGTCCCTGTTTGGGACATGTGTTGAAGCTCTGGGTCAGGCACCACCCTGAGTGCTTTATGTGGGTTACCGGGTCACATCCTCCCCCAAATGCGGCCATGTCGGCACCACCACTGTTCTCGCTTTGCACATTAGTTCACAGGGCCTAGGGACATTAGGCAAATGGCCTGCCTGGACTGTACCGCAAGCAGGTGGAAGAGGCGGGGCTAGAACCCAGGGGCTCATCTTCTAGGATGCTCTCAGATGTAGTGGCCCTCGCAGGCATGGGGCCAGCTCTGAAGGCAGACCCAGGGCTGCAAGGTCCCCTGAACTGAGGGCACAGGCCCCCTACCTCCGTATGCTATGATGGGCCCCACAGGTCTGCTCCAGCTCACTGATTTGAAACCCCAACTTGCGTGGAGGTGGTTACTGTGTCAGTGACTGATGCAATGGAAACTCTCTCTGGAAAAAGGTGCCCACTCGGTTACAAAGTCCAAAAAGAGGAAGAGCAAGCATCCCACTGAGCAGTGGGTGTGGTGGAAACCGTTGCCCTGGGCATGGCCTTTTCTGTGCCCCCACACTCTGAGCTAGTGGGGAGGGGGCGGTACAGCGTGGGAGAGAGGCTGGAATGGAGACCAGAAGCTTGGCGGGGTCCTCCCCAACCCCACACATGGGGAGTGGGGGCATGTTGTGGGTCGCCTGACTTCCTCTCTTGGCCAAGCACGTGGTGGTTGTGGGTGCAGAAGGTGATTCTCCCCCTCCCCCACCCTGCTGCAGCCCCTCCCCCACAAGCTCCCTTTCGTGGTCTTCCAGGGGGACAGTCCTTACGCCCAGCTCTGTGGGACCCTGACTGAGGCTCTCAGCTCCCTAGGGTCTCCCAGAGTAGCAGCTTATTTGGCTCCTCCCTGGCCTTCCTGGAAGTCTGCAACACTAATCTGGTAAAGGCATCTGGCATCTCCTTTCTTAAAAAAGACAAAATGACAAATAAGAAGGGAGGCTGAAAAGGTGGAAACAACAGAAGAGCAAGAGGGAGAAGATGGCATCCAGGGGAGAGTTGGCTGGGTATGATTTAAATTCTCACACCAGCCCCAGCGTGAGCCACATCACTCCATCACTCCCTTTTAGGGAACAGGAAACTATGATTCCTCGGCCCCAAGGCCACACAGTGACCAAGGCCATTGGCATCCAGTTTCACCTGATGTCAAAGTCTTGGCCTCTCTGGCCACTCCAGACTGCCCACATCTCTATTCTATCAGATGAAGGTGATATCCCCTGACACTAAGATGCCAGCCTGAACACCTGGTAGGCACTTGGCAAACACCATGTCCCTTCTAGGGCCCTGCCATCCATGTCTACAATCTGGGGACACGTTGAGAGCCGTTTTTGAACTGGAAGACTGTGGCTCATGCTTGGGGCTCCTTGGGAGAATGGGAGCTGTCATCACTGGTTTGCTGGCTCCCACTGGATCATGAAGGATCTGGGACAGGGACAAAGGCAGGCTCCCTTGCCTGTGTACCCTGCAGCTCCCCATGGCTGGCCAAGGTCCTTGAGCTGCATGCAGCTGTACTCTGCTGTGCAGGTTGCCACCGGCTCTCTGCTGTTCACAGTGAGGGGAAGAAGGTGTCTTTCGTACACTCCTTGTGACAAGTGCCTAGTTCCAAGGGGCTTGGGGTGAGAGACAGCCACCATGAGGTGTGCCCTGGTGTGGCAGGAAGTGGCTCCCTTGCTGCTTGTCTGAACAGAGGAGCCCTCAGCACCTGTTGCCCTGAGTGCAACGACTCTGCCCTCATGTGCTGCTAACCCCTGCTCCTCCAACATACCCTAGTCTCACACCTTGGTGTCCCCTGCACCACCAGCACCTCCCCACTCTTTCACTGCCTGAAAACCAGGAAGGGTTTCTTCCACCCAGTTTCAGAACATAGCTTCTAGACAGAGCATCCCTGGCTGCCACTGACAGGCTTGTAGTTCCTCTTTCTGTATCCCCAGCACAAACGGAAATGTGGCACCATCAGCTATTTTTAACCCTCTGCCTGTCCTGGGAAACTTGTGAGCAATTTGCAATGGCCGGCTTCTCTGCGTCAAATCCCAAAGCTGCCTTGCCTCTACCGGCTCCAGCTCCTCGTCGGGGACACCTCCCCGGGCAGTGAGTCAGCCACCGGCTGAGGGAGAAGCCAGTTGTCCAGGGTGCACACCCAGGGCTAGGAGGGCTCCAAATAGCCCTGGGCAGCCAGGCGCCTGGGATGGTTCTCAGAAGGAAGCACGGGTACTGAGCACTTGGGAGCTCCTTAGGAGAGGAGGAGCCCCAAACCTGACCAAGGGGCTTCCCAGGACTGACCCCAGCCCCAGAATGCTAGCCAGGACACAGAGGAAGGAAGACATGGGCCACTGAAGAAGGGTATGGGCACTCATTGAGTGCCTCCTGTATGCTGTCTAGCTGCTGCTCTGCCTCCCAGTTTGTCTCATACATTCCACATGACAGAGCCAGAGAGGGGTAATGCTCTGCATTTCTGACTCATGGGGCAAAGGAGGCTCCGAGAGGTTAAGTAACTCCGCTGAGGTCACACAGCTATTAAAAGATGAAAGCAGGATCTGAACCCAGGTCCTTCCACTGATGTCAGGACTGACTGGGTACTGTCCCAGGCGACTTCCTGTTTTTCCTTTCAATGGCCAGAGCCCAGACATGATCCTCTGGAATTATTCTAAACAATTCCGCCATGAGTTTCCCTGGGACTTGGATCCTCGTGTTTTCTTATTGATTCGCAGAAATAAAAATGAGAACAAATTCATTCTACAGTGCCCTGCCCCAGGCTGATCAGACTCAGTGTTTGGATGTTGGCCCCATCTGTGCGAGTCCTGGCCATGTAGAGGAGCAGGGTGCTTGTCGGGTATGCTGCCTGGCCCTGGTTTTCTCTTCCTTCTCTAGGATCAAAGCCTTCGGGTCCCTACCTCCTCCCCTGCCCTTGGAGAGCTGCTGTGCTGTGAGGCAGTGAGACTGGCCTCTGCACAGTGGATGGGTTCTTCTTTAAAATCCTTCATCAGCTGCATGCCATCCCCAGTGCCCAGGACACAGGGGAGGCACCTGCCACCTGCCTGAGAGGCTGTGCTGTAATGCCATGCTTCTCCAGGAGCGTGGTGAGAGGGCTGCAGGTGCCCTTCCTCCTCAGGGCTCTTAACTCCCTTCCCCCCACCAGTCTATCCCTGTTAACAAAATAATAATAATAATAAAATTAAAAAGGAAATACTTTCATATCATCTTAACCATATTGATGCATATAGTTCTGTGTCCTAAAAAACACATTAAGATTGCTGGCCATCACCATCACTGTCGCTGTCACAATCTATAAACCCTTTCACCTTGGAGAGGTATGTGCCACACCATCAGCCAGGGCTCACTATTCCTCCCTCCCCAGCTGTAGACAACCAGCACTCTGCTTCTGCAAACGTTCATTTCAGTTTTAAATTAGAAAAGCGATACTTGGGGCTGTTACTGTGACACAGGAGGTAAAGCCATGGCCTGAGACACCAGTATCCCATGGTGGGGTGCTGGTTTGAGTCTAGGCTGCTCTGCTTTCAATCCAGCTCCCTGCTAATGCTCCTGGGAGACAGCATGGCTCAAGTCTATGAGTCCTTGCCACCTACAGGAGAGAATCAGATGGAATTCCAAACTCCTGGATTTGCAACCTGGACTAGGTTAATGTAGACATTTTGGGGATTGAACCAGCAGAGTGTTTATTTGGTTTACTTCTCTATCTGCCTTTCAAATAAATAAATATTAAAAAATAAACACAGTGTTTTTTTGGTCATCCATACACATGTGGTGTATATAAGAACGTGTGTCTACTTACAAAGTTACTGGTTTAGGGCCACTGTGGTGGCACAGGGGAGTAGCTACTTGTGATGCCAGCAATTCATATGGAAGTGCTAGTCTAAATGCCAGTTGCTCTGTTTCTGACCCAGTTCCCTGCTAATGTGCCTGGGAAAGTAGCAGAAGATGGCCAAGTGCTTGGACCCCTGCCATCCATGTGAGAGACCTAGATGGTGTCACCCAGCCCTGGCTATCACAGGAATTGGAAAAGTAAGCCAGCAGATGGAAGATATCTCTCTCTCTCTCTCATTGTGTATGTGTCCCTTCCTGTTTTCTGCTACATAGATAAATAAATAAATAAATAAATAAGCAAGCAAGCAAGCTGCTAGGTCAGTATACCTTTGGTAAAAAGGTTTTCCAAGGTTTGCAAAGTAACCTTCGGTCAACCCTCCCCCACATTTGATGTGGTTATTGTTTTCTTCCTTGCTGACCAAGTAGGGAAAGGAGATATTGACCTTTGACATGAAGCCTTCTATTGTTAATGAAACTAGTATCTTTGTGTGACTTTATTAGACATTGTCTAAAGATTTGCCTATTTATTCATTTGAAAGGCTGGGGGTGGGGGGAGGGAGAAAGAGAAGAAGAGATCCTTCGTTTGTAGGGCCAGACTGATCCAGGCTGAGGCCTGGAGCCAGGAACTCTGCCCTGATCTCCCACATGAATGGCCGCAGGAGCCTATAACACTCGGTTCATCCTGTGCTGCCTTCCTAGGTACATTAGCTGAAAGCCGATTGCAGTCAGAATTCATGAACCTCATACTCCCCATACAGGAAGTCAGCGATGCAAGCTGCAGCTTAATTTGCCACAACACAAACCCTGCAGACATTTCTGTCCCACAAATAATTATTTATTCATGTTCTCTTTCCATTTTATTGATTATACTGTCACTTCTTGTTGCTTTATCAGGTGTTTATTACCTATTATGGAAATTACAAATATCTTTTTTAATATGTTGTAAATATTTTTACCCAGTCTGTCGTTTTGCTTTTCAATTGTGAATGAAGTCTTTTGCTGTATCTAATGTTTTGTATTTGTGTGTAGTCAGATTTGTTCATCTTTTCCTTTAAAAGCAGTGAGGTCCAGTTCAGGCTTTGGAAGTTATTTTCCATCACCACTCTATAACTGCTCTCTGAGTTGTTGCACTTGGCATGGACTTGCTCATCTGTATGGTCTATATCTTTAACCCACATACATGTTTCTCTGTGTGTGATACATCGTCCTTATTTAAAGTAGTGTTCTCTACCTTGCCTCACCTGTGCCCCATTTTACTGCCTCATTTTCTTCATGTCACTTCATGCTGTTTGCCATATCATTTTATTTTACCTTTTTGCTTATTATTTTTATTTGAGAGAGAGAAAGAGAGAGAGAGAGATCTTCCATCCACTGTTTCACTCCCCTAAAACAGTCAAGACTGGGCCAGACCAGCACCAGTAACCAGAAACTCAATCCAGGTCTCCCATGTAGGTAACAGGGACCCAAGTATTTGAGCCATCATCTGTTTCCTCCCATGGTGCCCCTTAGCAGGAAGCTGGAATCAGAAGGGGAGCAAGAGCCTAAGCCCAGGCCATCTGATGTGGAATGCAAGTGTCCCAAACAACATCTTAACTGCTGTGCCATACATACACCTGCCCCTCCCTACTCGTTATTGTGTGTGCCCTGGTTAGACATGCAGGTCCATAGGGCAGCACCTTTTCTGTTCTGTTCAGTCTGAATACCCAGTGCCCAGAGCAGAACTCAACACAGAGAAAGCCCTTCTTTAGTAAATGAATGAGGAGACAGCCAGCTGGGTCCTAGTACTTTTGTTTAAGTAACTCATCCTTTTTCTGGTTATTAGGAATTCCATCCTATACAACGTTTTTTGTTTCTTCTTCTCATCATTGGTCCATTCAGTTTTTCTTCTTTCCTTTCTGTCTTCTACTTTATAATTCTCTCTGAAGTTGTCAGTTTTCAGTTCATTTGCTCTCCCCAGTGCTAAGGTGTGCCATCAATCTGTCCAGCTCACTGGGCTTTGCAGAGAAATCCATGTGCAGTTTCATGACTTTTTTGTTGTTGTGATTGCTGTCATTTTCTCACTTATTCATTTTTGTTTCCAACTTTATTCTGTCTTCTTCTCTGGTCATTTTGGTTTATTTTGTTCTTTTTCAGGGTCCTTATGTGCTCATGAGAGCCTTTAAAAATGATATTCCCCCCCTCCAAACTCAGCTCACAGATTCTGAAAAGGAGGGTTCCTGTGTCGTCTGTGCACTGCCGGCCCTCTTCTGGCCTCACTCTGGCCGTCATCCCCTTTGTTTCAGGGTCCATCGAAGAAAACATCTTTAAACGGTCGTGTGCATCAGTGACTTATTTTGTTGTTTTGCGTGTGTGTGTGTGTGTGTGTGTGTGTGTGTGTGTGTTGATTTCTACTTCTTCACTGAGAGCAGAGCCCATGGTCTACACAACTCATGCACTCATGAGTCTGAGGTCTCCCTGCAGGCCAAGACAAGGCATTTGAAAAACTGATTTCTCTGTCGCTTGAGTGTATGTGAAGGTCAGCTTAGACGTCAAACCTTCACAGCCCCCATGTTCCTTTCTGGGAGCCAGTCGCACTACTAGAGTTGAGCACTAAGGTGTTAGACTCTTGCTGTCCCTCTCCGTCCCCTCCTGGTCTCAGACATCCTGTAGCTCTGCAGTCCAGTGCAACAGCAGAGTCATGCCTTGGTGCCCCCTTTATTAAACCATGTTATATGCTCCTGCTTTATGTAACATTTTTGCCTTTTGGTTAAGATGAAGTGTGACTTTCTTTCATGACATTTGTCCCCATTTTACCACTTTTCCCCTGTGATGTCAGTGGTTTTTGCTAGTACATTTTAAGTTGCGCTACACCCAAACAGCCCTGGTTTCCTTTGACTCATCCTAGTCTTTTAACTTCAAATGAGAATATTTCATTTATTCACATTATTGTGCTCATTAATACATTTGGTCCCACTTTTGGTAACTTGTTTAGTCCCTTTTTTCTCCTTCCTAGTGACTATTCTCTGTCCTAACTCTTGCTAATTTTTTTTTCCTTCCTAACCTCTCCACCATGGAGTGATTTATGAGATCTATATTTTACTTTTCTCCTGGACATGATTATCCTGAAATTTGTCCAACAAGAATTCTAAGGTACCTAATTCTCCACAAGAAAGGCCCATCAATTTAGACATTTGTTTAGATTCCACTGCACCCTCTTCTCCTTCAACTGTTCCTCACTGTTTCTGGTGTAGCCTGTCTTGCCCTTTCTCAGGTTACTTATTTGGTGCATTTTTTATTTTGTTGGAGTAATCCCTTGAGTCATTCTTTTTTTTTTTAAGGAAGAGATAAATGGGCAGCTGCTATTTTCATACTTCTCTCTATGGCTTTGCAACTTGGCTGTGTAGCTGATCGCAGAGGTTTAACCCTTTGTCCTCAGAGCTCTGAGGTCTCTGCCCTGTTGCCCTCTAGCAGTTATAGATGTAGGTGTTAAGTCCAATGTCTCTCTGAGTCTCTGTATCTTTATAGAATTGACCTGCCCAACACAGTTCCCTGGGTAGCATTAGCACAACCTGTTGGTAGAGCAAGGAGACTTTTCTGCTTACCTGAGGAGGGAGAGTACCACCTCCACAGAGGTGGGTGTGTTCGTGAGGAGGGTGCAAGGTGAGTCTTGTTTGGGACTGGAGGTTTCCTTTGTGTATCATCAGAGTAGGGCTTGATGTCTGTGCAAGGACCACAGTCCTTAGCCCAAGACTGGTGTAAACAATGAGATGAGGGATTTGGAGGCAAGGCAAGGCCTTCAGAGAATCTTAGGACAATGAAAAATGGACTGAGACTTCCAGAATGATCCAAAATCAGTAAGCAAGCCACTTCCTGAGGCTTGAGTCTCTGGGATAGGAAAGTCAAACCATTGGAGACTGTTGGCCAGGCTGAGAATGCTCAGTTGACTCCCCCAACACCAACTTTGAGATTCACCCTTTATCCTTGAAGTTGAGGAGTTGTGTCCAGGCTGCAGAGGGAGTTTCCAGGTGTTTGGAAGGTGGGTCCTGACTGCCCAAGTGAGGTGGTATCAGCTTTGCTCTGGATGCATTTGCTGTCTCTCACACTCATCTATGCTTCCCCAGGCTTTCTGACCAGCTAGGGCTATGAAGGATCTGTTCTTATTTGCAATTTCAGTGACTTTTGAGGGAGAAGAGGTAAAACCAATGGGTCCAGTTTACCATCTCAGAGCTCTAACATGGCCATGCCATTCTCTAGGGACCCAGATGTAGGTGTAACAGGGCATCTCAGCTGTCACTGTCACTCAGGACATCAGAGCTGGCACAGGCATTGTGGGCCACAACATGGAGCCCAGCTACTTGAGAGTCACAACTCTCACCCTGACCATATTAGGACAGTCTCTGGCCTCGCTGCACCTCAAGACCAGGTGTAGGCTCCTTCTCAAGCTCTTGCCCCTACCTGTCCCTCTGTGCTTTTGCCACTCATGCAATTTCTTGAACATTCCAGCCATCAGGGCTTAGCCTAATCCCTTTGAAATATCTCTATCCTCTCCTCTCCTCTCGCTACATTTAGACACCATCAGAACTGACTTCCACTGTCAATCTCTTAAGCATAGACATTGAGGCGTGGCCACCCTTGATTACAACTAGTCCATGTCTAACCACACAGAGCACTGAATACACTGTGGAGTGAGGGTACCAGACGTACTCTGTGCTGCCTATTGGGGGGTCAGGATGGCAAGCTGACTAGGCATGAGCTGCATGCAATCTGGAAGGTCTTTCAGTTTGCGGTGTCTCTATACACAGCAGGCACTGACATTCATGTCTTGAGAAGCACAGCAAAGGCTGGGAGTGAGGCCATCATGGACAGAGTTTGCAGAGAACATGTTCTAAGAAACCGGTGTTTGCACACAGGGAAGCCTGCAGCCCCGCCATGTGTATTAATAACTGACATCTACCTGAGGGTGTGGGGTTAGCTCCAAGGGTATTGGGAAACTGGGGGTCAGGAATGGTTAGGGTGAAGTGAGTGGCTGGCATGATGTTGCCCTCAGTGACCTGTTCAGTGACCTGATCAGTAGTGATCTGTGGTTGTGCCCAGGCAGAGAAGGGTGACAACACCTCTGGGTGCAGGTTATGGGGTTCCACCCCAGGATGACAAACACAGTAACCATGCAGGCAACCCCCATGCCAAGCATTGGCCTGGACACTGACTCATTCAGATCCTGGGAGGCCCTGCAGGTCTTAGCTCCTCTGTTGAGGTGTGGCAACTTTGCAAAGCCACAGAATCACAAGTAGCAGCACTTGAGGCCAGGTGTCATAACCCTAGCAGCCACACTGCCTGGCGCAGGCCAACCATGGCACACTTCACAGAGGGCAGTGCAGATGTGACATGCCTAGTGGGATTGAGCTAAAATGACTTGCAGCTTCCTGCCTGGTAAAGTGCTGTCCTTTTCTTATTTCATTCTTACAACAGTCTGACAAATCAGTGATGAAAAACCCATACTCAGGAGAGTGTTTTGGATGTTCTCACCAGGAAAACGTGAGAAAGGCCTGGGAAGATGGAGATGCCAGTTACTCTGCCCTGGATCCTGTGTGTACACATCTGACAACATCACACTGTACAACAATTGCATGTTGATTTTTTAAAATGCTTTTAAAAATTAAAATATTCAATGGCAAACTTTTTTTCATGAAAATGCAAGTATGATACATATAAAACATGCTACCTGGTAGATTTTTAAGTAGGGACTCATCTGTAAAACAATTGACATATTCAATTTTAAAATTTATTTGAAAGAGATACAAACAAAGGAGAGACAGACCTCCCATCTGGTGGTTCACTCTGTAAATGGCTGCAGTGGCCGGGGCCAGACCAGACTCAAGCCAGGAGTCGGGAGCTTTACCTGGGTCTCCCATGTGGGGGCAGGGATCCAAACACCTGGGCCATCCTCTGCCGCTTTCCCAAGCCATTAGCAAGGAGCTGGATTGAAAGGACTCAAACCAGCACCTATAGGAGATGCAAGTATTGCAGGTGATGGCTTAACCCTCTGGGCTGCAATCCTAGTCCCTATCCTTGATTTGAGGAGGATTACTAAAATCCTGAAGTCCTCACCGTCTGTGTATGGAGATGTGTCTTTGAATACAAATATGAATGTGTGAATGACGAAACAAAGACCCTGTGATGGCCTCATCCAACCTGAGTTCCCACTCTGTGCCCAAACTCCCTTTGGCCCTGAAGGCTCTGCCTGGTGTTGTGCCTCAGGGGTCCTGGTGAGCCTTACACTGCGCAGTGTGTCTCTGAATGTGAGTTGCTTTGGCAAGTTACATTCATTTTCTCATGCTGTGTGGCAGATTACTTCAAATGCAGTGACTTAAAAAGGGGCCTATTTGCTGGTACACAGTTCTGAAGAGCAGATAGAACAAACGTTGATCCTGGAGGTGCTGCTGTTCCGTTCAGCAACTGGGGCCCATGTTTTCCTCCAAAAACTCTGGCATAAGTGCTGCCTTTCCCAGTTCATTCATGTTGCTAGCATTGTCCAACTCCCTGTGGTTTCAGGAACTAGGGCCAGCCTCCTGGCTTACCTGTCAATGGGGAGGGTTGCTCTGTTTCTCACGTCTACCTGTCCCCTCCATCACCCCCCAGTCTTTCTCGTATGGCTTTGTTTACCTCAGGCCAATGAGGACACATGGATATATTCTCTGGTTCTAACCTCTTTGACTTCCTTCTCTGGAACCTGCATGGTCAAGGTTGCCCTGATCTCCCAGTCTGAAAACCACCTACTTACCTCCCTGTTCCTAGCCCTAGAAATTAACAGGGCCTGGATCCCAGGAGAGCAGGGAATCTGGGGATCCTTCTGGAATGCTGGTGGAAGAGCAACTTTAGACAGATAGATAGAACATAGTGACGAAGGGGCCATCACCATGCAGTGCTGCCTCCCTGTGGACCATGGGGGTCAAGGCCCTGCATCTTGGGAAGCCTTGAGGGCTTGGGGCCTCCTGGGGCCAGATACAGATAGTTCTTGGGTCTAGAGAGATGAGCGGAGGAGAATACTGTTTAACCAGAGCCTTTGACCATCCCCTACAGGATTCTTCAAAATCCAGACACAGCAGCCCTGAACTAGCTCATGGAGGAGCCTCCTGAGGTCCCGATCAGGCAAGCCGTCCCCTCTAGAGGGAAGCACGGCATGCAGGAGGCGGGTGGCTGCAGCAGGAGTGGACATGAACGCTGGCTTCCAACAAGAACAGCGTTTTAGTTTTGGTCATCGGAAGTGGTGCCTCCAGCACAGGTAAGTGATGAGGCTGCTGTTCCTCAACGTGCATGCCAAAAGTGCTGTAGTCTTTCTTGCCTGAGTTTGCTTCTTGTGTTCTTCCTCATAAAAAAGCATTATTGCAGTGATGGTGATGATGGTGGTGATGACCAGGAAGTCCTTGAAGCAGCAGTGGTCAGGAGCTGGAGCCCTTGAGTACTCTCCCACTGTCACTGCTTCCCAGTCTGGGTGACTTGAAATGGTGGGTCCTCTGTTTCCATTCTGTCCCTGGTAAAGTACACAGCCTCCCCGAGCTCTGGTCCAAAATGGCCTACTTCTCTCCAGGGCTCCACTCTCCTCCCTCCTTGCCCTGCACCTCATGATTCTCCTTGTCTGAAACCCTTCCCACCCTTCCTATTAGCTGTTCTAGCTGAGTCACCCAGAGCTCCCTTCTCCATGGTGAAGGGTTCAGAGGACACCAGGTCAGGGGAGTGACTTTTGCTTTTTGCTATGAGTTAGACTCACCTGTGGAGTTTCAGAAATTCCTGCATGGTGGTGGTGGTGGGAGGCACCAGAGCATGGAGGGCTGGCGGCCCAGCAACTGGAGGAGCATTTGTACCTCCCTGGCTCTTGGTGTGTACGTCGTGGCTTCAGCTTTCACGTTCAGGCTGCAGACCAGGCAAGGGGTGCGACGTGAGGAGCTGTCAGATCAGAGGTAACCACCTTACATGTTTTGTCCAAGACCTGCGGGGTGGAGTCAGGGAAGTCTGATATCAAAACCAGCAGAAAACATTAATTCCTTGGCCCGCACAAGCGCTCCACGTCACTCTCGAGGATGGGGTCCCAGGAACATTAATTTTGCTCATGGCACAGCCCAGATTTAGAGAGTTGAGACCCCCATGCTGTCCTGTGTTTGGGTGAATGGACTTGGCATGATGTTCGTGTGGGCACTCCCTAGCCTGGGGGTTGGGGCGGGAGCGTGAGCAGTAATTCATTCCCTTCCTGGAGAGCTGATGTTTGCTCACCACCTCAGAGGTGATATTCTTGGAGCTGCTTACAGCCCCTCAGCAGCATTCTCTGGGTCCTCCAGACCCTGGCCTTGATGGGGCTTCTCCTAGGAGGTAAAGCAGCACTTCTCTAGACTCCAAGGCAGAAGAGGCAGGCATTGGAGCCTCACTCTGAGGGAGGATGTGTAGTGCATTGCTTACTGATGTGGGCTGCCCGCAGTCTAGATCTCAGCTGGGACTCAAGCCAGGTTTTGCTGGCATTCCAAGCAGATTGCTTATCTTTCTACTTCAGTTTTCTCATGTATGAGAGAGAGTGGTGGTCGCCACCTCACAGGGAGAATCTAAAGACCCCCTAGAATGCTGCCAGACACACAGTACGGACTATCCCCCACCCCCGAGATGGGAGAAGCCCCTTAGCCTCCACCTTGCCATGCCAGCTGCAGCACACCAAAGTCATGCTCTGCCCTGTGCTCCCAGCACTGAGCACCCTGAATTGGGAGGACCAACTCTGGCTACTGCACAGCAGCCTGCCACAGTACAGACAAGTCCCAGTGCCGCAGACCCTGTAGCCTCTTGAGTAGAAGACTAGAAGGCTGAACACTGAGAGTTAATGAGAGTCACAAGGCCAGTACTGTGGCATAGCCAGTAAAGCTAGCTCCTGCAATGGCAGCATCCCACATGGTTGATAGTTTGTGTTCTGCCTGCTTCATCCAGCTCACTACTAATGGCCTGGGGAAAGCACTGGAAAATTGCCCAAGTGCTTAGGCCCCTGAGTCCATGCGGGAGATCCACATGAAGCTCCTGGAGTCGGCCTGGCTCTGTATTGGTCATTGTACTCATCTTGGGGAGTTAAACCAGTGGTTGTAAGATCTTTCACTCTGTATTTGTGTGACTCTGGCACAGTTGCTCAGCAAACTATCCTCTGCCTTATAGTCCCAGCATCCCATATAAGTGCCTCTTCTAGTCCCGGGTGCTCTACTTTTGATCTAACTCCCTGCTCATGTGTCTGGGAAAGCAGCAAAGGATGGCCCAAGTCTTGGAACCCTGCCACCTATGTGGGAGACCTGGAAGGGGCTCCTGGCTCCCAGCTTCAAATGGGCAGCTCCAGCTGCCTTTGGCATAGGACATGCCTGAGTATGCTAACTTGTGTGGTTTTACACCAGCATCTGCCACCCTGAACCTAACAAAGACACCTTGCAAGTGCTTCAGTCTTTCCAGTTGAAGATGCATTTCAGCACTGGAGCCCAGGATGTGCCAGCAACACCATTGGGTCCTACCCTGAGTCTAACAGTGTATAGTGAGGTCATGTTTGCATGTGCACTTTCTGCTCTGCACTTCACCGGAGGCCAATGGTAATTTTAGAATAGAACTCTCCTGTTGTGTTTGAAGAGCCTCCAAAGCTGCTCCATGGCACATGATTTGAAAAACACCCCTTCCACTAGTTTATCATCTCAGTGTTTAAGGACACAGAAGGAGGATGGAGAACTGAGGTTAGGCGACAGAGGAGGGAGTCATGAAAGAGATGGGAGACACAGGGTGATGCTGTCTGCACAGTGCAGGCTGGAGTCACTGGCAGGAAGAACCCATATAGAAATGCCCTTAGGCCACACACAAGAGGCCCCAGAGCTGCGCTTGAGATGTCGCCAAGAAATTTCTCAACATTTCCTCTCTCTCTCTCTCTCTCTCTCTCTCTCTCTCTCTCTCTCTCTCTCCCTCTCTTTCTCTTTTTCTCTTTAAAAGAGAGGAATAGAAAGAGACAGGGAAAAAAGATCTTCCATCTGCTGGTTCATGTCCGCCAAATGACTACAACAGCTAGGGCTGGGTCACACTGAAACCAGGGGCCTAGAATTCCATCCAGATCTTCTACACGGGTGGCAGGGACCCAAATATTTGAGCCATCTTCACTGCCTTCCAAAGCCCATTAGCAGAGAGCTGGACTGGAAGCAGAACAACCAGGACATGCGCCAAGTATTCTGATATAGTCTGCAGGTGCCATGCTGTGCATCCCAGTGCTCCAAGCAGAGCTCTGCCAGGTTGCTTGGATGATACCAACCATCACCTGGGAGTTCTGGAAGAGCAGCATGGAGAGAACACACAGAGACTGGGGGCCCAGGACTTACTCCTCATAGGCCTGTTAGGTCTTGATGGCCACTCGGGAGATCAAGGTGTGGGACAGAGGAGAAGAAGAGGGAAAGATGAGGGCACTGCCCAGGCCAGTTGCTGAACTAGCGTGGCATAGAAGGGACTTGGAAGGGGGTGGGCATAAAGGTCCCAAGGCAGTGGCAGCTGGAATGGGGCAGTGGCTGCAGGCATTCGAGGCAAAGCACACAGACCCAGGAATAAAACCCAGGAGTCCCACCTCAGGCCACCTGCTCTTCCCACAGCCAGTGCAGAGAAGGGAGGGTGGAGGACCAGCAGGGGCCCCATGGGAGCCAAAGCCCCAGTCTTCTCTGAGGGTTTGCTGCTCACCCCATCGAGAAAGAACATTTTTAGATTTTTTTGAATAGGGTGACCTCACTTTTCTCTTATTTACATAGCCCTGTTTGTTTACATAGCCCTCCCAAAATAGCCAGCGTGTGCTAAGCTTAGCACGCTCTCTCCCACCATGGCCAGTGGCAGTGCCGCTGTGTGGGGAGAAACACCTTTTTCATCTCAGAGAGGGGCAGCCTTGTTTCCGAGGGCAGAAGGGAGCAAAACAGGACAGGTAGGAAGTTTCATGGTTTCTCACGTCGCTTCTCCAAAATAGCCCTGCTATTGCCACCTACTTCCTGTCCGCCTCAACCTGGGACAGGCGACCCATGTCCTGCGAACACACATGGAGGCTGGCAGACATGTCCCACCCTGGAGACCTCGACCCGGGGCAAGGGAACCATAGGGTGTGCAGCCTGGCTTTGTGTGGTCTTGGACAAGCTACCTTGCATCTCTGTGCCCCCTCTTCCAGCTACAGAGACTAGAAACATTTACCGTGCAGGCAGAAGAAAAGGGTCAGCAGCTGATCCTGTGGCCTTCACACACAATGACACTATTGCCACTATTGGTCCTCCACCAGAACATCTGTAGCACCCTCTCATCCGCTCACCCTTCCACCTGTTAGCTGCACCAGCCCCACCCCCACTGCATCCCAGAGGGACAGTAAGGTGAGGACAGATCTAGTCATGGGAACCTGCAAACTATTGCTCTTGGCAGGACAGATTGTCCCCATTGTGGCTTTGCAAGCCACACAGTCTCTGTAGCCACTCTACGCTTCCGCCGGGAAGTCAATTGCAGATGGTGTATAGGGAATCATATGGCCACACTCCAGCAAAATAGGCAGCATCTGGGTCCACCAACCCCTGACATATGGGTTGAATCCAGACTCCTAGCTCAGCATTCCTGGTCCTGCCCTTTTCTGTAGTTGCTCCTCCAGCATGCATCCTCCTCCTGCCCCACTGCTGCAGGAAGCTCCTTTAATCTTTGTCAGTGCTGTTCCTTCTCTCTGAATTGCCCTACACTGTCCCCACCAGTCCCCTTCCCCATGGCATGGGGAGCCCCAGCTCTGGGATTCCCAGGTGTCTTGCTTCTATGCTGATCACACTAACAAGAACCACCTCCAGGCCCCCTTGCCCCGTTGCAGGCCTCCTGTCTTTCTGCCCTGCATGCCTGCATGGGTGCCAGGTGTTTCTGGTGCTGAGGAAGTCTTTGGTGCTGAACCAAAGCTCTGCAAGCAGGCTGTCTGCCCTCTGGGGACTTGCATCTGGTTAGAAAGCTAGGACCGGGCACCAGGGGCCTGGTAAGCCAGACTGTGGGTGGTGTCCCAACCAGTGGTGTTCTGAACTCTGGGAACCTTTTAGAGGGGGGAAGGCAGAAAGGCTCCCCAGGCTGGGGAAATGAGGAGAGGCAAGTGGAATCTGGGTGATGAGTAGGCAGATTGCATGGGCTTTCCTGCAGGAGTGAGAAAGGGGTAGGGTAGGAGTGTGGAGCAGGGCTAGGATCTCACCAGAGAAGAAGAGATCATGAGAGAGTGGAGACTTTGTTTTATGAGCCAGATCTTCTCCAAGAGTGGTCCACACAACCCTCAACAGAATTAGCTGGGATGCTGCTGCTGTTTTACAGAGCAGATCCCAGGGCCTTGTCCCAGTGTGGAGGCTGGGAAACTGACTGGGTAAAGGATTCTGTGAAGGAGGAAGAAGGCTGCAGCCCAGGCACAGGCATCATTCAGGCCAGCGTCACCTAGAAAAAGCAGGACAAAGGACTCTCCCAGCTTCAGCCAGGAAAGGAGAGGCAGGGATGCAGAATTCCCCTCGGGGTCCACATTCACTGGGGAGGGGTTACGATGCTTCATTGGAACACCCATATTCCATATCAGAGTTCCTGGGAGCACCACTCCCAGCTTTCTGCTATTGCACACCCTGGGAGGCAGCCAGTGATAGCTCAAGTTACTGGGCCCTGCCACCATGTCTGAGACCCTGATTGAGTTCCAGGCTCTGCGTTTGGCCTGGCTCAGACTCAGCTAGTGTGGAAATTCGGGGACTGAATCAGTGAATGGAATAATGGAAGATGTGTGTGTATGTGTGTGTGTGTGTGTGTGTGCGCGCATGCCTCTCAAATAAATGAAAACAAATCTTAAAAGTAAATAAATTTTCCTCTCAAAGAGTAGATAAGGACATTGAGTTCAAATACAGCACATAAGTTGTCTAGGGTGGTCATGGTGTCGATTACTTACAGTCATGTGACAACTAGTTGTGGAGGAGGCTTCTCTCACACTTAATGTCAGGGCCTGGAATGGTGCTAGGAGCTCCATAGAGAAGGGATAGGCCATGTGGAGTGCCCCTGCTACACAGTGCGTATTGATCAATCATTACTTAGTGGACAAGGGAAAGGCTGGAGTAAGAGTCACATAGATGGATGGTTGGATGAGTGGATGGATGGATGAATGGATGGGATGGGTGGGTGGATAGATGGGTGAGTGGATTGATGAGTAGATAGATGGGTGCATGGGTGGAAGGATTGATGAGAGAATGGATGAAAAGGTGGAAGGGTGGGATGGAGGATGGGTGGGTAAAGAGATGGATGGATGGATAGATAGATGGATAACTATCAGGGGATCTTTGAGAGCCAGGTTCAGAGGCAGCTCTTCCATTGCAATCCTGACGCTTAAGGGTGTGCTGGAATCTGAGGCCAAGGGCAGACATGGTGAGATTGGCACTAAGCATATTAAATCACTAAGGTGTCCAGCACCTGGAAGTACAACATTGGGGAATTCCCAACAGTGCAGGTAATGTGTGTGCCTATTAAAGCCGCTTGGAAGACAAGCTGAGAAATGCTGAGATGGGGATCAAAAAAATGCTGAGAATAGGGATCACAGCCTGGGGAAGATGCACAGCATCTAGGAAGCCAAGGACCAGAGATGTGCTCAGGGAGGGGAGGGCAGGAGAAGGGACCTTAAGCAAGCCATTCACCCAGTAATCAACCTAGTGGCAACCCCTCTTTAGAATAAAGCCTGCTGACCTAACAGGACATGTGCCATATAGATAAAAATGGCAATCAAAATAAAACTCAGATCACAAGCTTCTATTTGCTTGTGATCACACTCCCAGGTGTGTAAGCATCATGAGAACTGGTGCTGCCTGCCCCACATGTCAGGACAAGCCCTGCCCGTCTGCTGTCCTGGGAATCATGTGTGGCTCCAGAGTCCTCTCTCTCCTCCCTGTGTCTGTCTTAGCACCGGGTCCTCTCCCACTGTACCTCTCCCTTTGGATGTTCAACAGAAATTCATCATTGGTAATGAAATTGGGTCAAGGGAACTCAGTCGAGGCCTCTAAACCCAGCCAGACCTTGGAGTGAGTGACATGCTGCAGAACTTCTCAGCCTAGGCAGAGATTCAACTCCTGCACCTGCAATTCAGGCCTGAAAATGGGGTGGGGATGGCTTGGCCAGCCTGGGTCCTTCCAGCAGTCCACTCTGAACCAGCCCTCCTTGGCTACCTCTGGGACTTGGCTCTCCTAGGACAGCTCTGCCTATGTCAGAACAGGCACTAAAGCCCAGGTGTCAGGGTGTTTCCTCCAGAAGGTTCTAAAAATACATCTAGGCACCTCCTAGCTGACTTCCGGAGCCTTTAGTCTCTCCTTCTATTAACCTGACAGGTGTCTTGACTCTCACCCTTCCTCCCACTCTAACATACATAGCAGTCACAGGGCCACCACAACCACAGTCACCACCCCCCGCCATCCTTGAAGAGCCAAGTCAACCTTAATTCAGCTCTGCTGACACACAAGGAGCCAGAAACTCTCCCCAGGTTTCAAAACACAAAATTGCCTGCCTCTCAGGTCTGTGTTCTCGTAGGGGACATAGACACACATAGTGTCACTGCTGTATATTTTGCAAGGAGCTAAAGAAGCTATAAAATAGAATACTGCTATCTTTTCCTTAAGTGCAAGCTAGGTGCTATGATTTTGTAACCAGGTGGTCAAGATGAGTCCAAGGGAGGTGAGAGGCAAGTATGGCAGGTGTCAAGGCTGAGCGTGCTAAGTGGAGGAAGGCTAGAGAGGCAAAGGGACTGGAATAGCTAGTTGGGAAGGAGGGAGGCAGATGCTGAGAAGCCACAGGAAATCTGAACAAGGAATAACCTGTTGAACCCTGCACTATGGGGCCTACCTTGAAGGCCTACCTGGAGCATGCAAGGGAGCTGCACGAGGCCATCGAGGGAGCTGGTGCTGGAATGAGGAGGCCAGGGTGGTGGCTGAGGATGCCAAGGGAAACAGTGGGATGGCTGCAGTGGAGTGTGGAAGAGATGTGGTCTGCTTCCATGCCCACCATCACCAAGCAGGACAGTGCTAGGAAGGCATCCCTTGGACAGGGCTGCTACTGAGTGGCACAGGAAAAGCTCTATACTGTGCTATATTGAGCCTCACCCAGATGTACCCCTCCTTCAGCCCATCGACGTCCCCAAACCTCACTCTGCCTGTTTAGAAAAGGGCATCTTTGGACCTTCCAAGATCCTTTCTAGCTCAAGAAGTCATGATTTGAGCTCAGGTCACAGAGACTGGGGTGATCAGGGAAGGCTCAGAGGAAGATGGGGGTGGGCAAAGATGGGACTGAGACCAACTGGCTGAGAGGGATGGGGAAAGGACAGCCAGTCAGAGGGTGGTGAGGTGCAGGCAGTGGCAGGCAGATGCTGTTACCAGAACACAGGGTCTTGTGGGAGGGACCAGAAGTTTCCATGTTGGACAGCCCTGGCCGCTCGAAGTGATGCCCTTGCAATAAGCCAGCAGGGTCAGGACCCTTGAGCAGATTTTGCAAATACAGAGATGCTCGCTTAGGAGCACTTTCTGATGGACATGCTCAGGCAAGAAGGAGCGCGGTCTGGCTCTTAGCTGGGAGAGTTAGCCTCCTGGCCCATGTGGCACAGCCGGTAGAGCCTGCTGAGCCCAAGGAGGCTCTTCTGTGCGGCCACCAGCGTGCCAAGGCTGGTGGCTCTGGCTCTGGCACCATCCCGCAGAAGAACAAACAGCCCCCCTCCTCCTTCCCAGATAATGGCCCTCATTGAGCATTGTGTCCGTGGCCAGCGCCCAGCACTGGGCAGCCCAGCCTGGGTAAGTTTCCTCTCTTGGCTGCTTAGCAAAATATTTATACTATGCCTTTCTAGTAAGACGGTTCCTAGGAACCAGCAAGCAGAGAGCTGAAGCAGTGCGCCCCTCCCCAGTGACCCTGCTGCCAGCTCAGGGGAAGTCTGCCACTCACCCAGGGCACAAGCCTACCCTGCTCATGGCCTGCCAGGGCTGTTCGTAAACTGAGACACTGAGCTACAAGATTCTTAAAGGCACATCCAGCTCCAAAATCGTGGGTCCCCTCCAATGGAAGAAGGAGCTTCTTTCTCTTGTGATGTGGCGCAGAATGTGTCTGGCCCCTAGCATCTCACACAAGGTGTCTTGTGCTGGGAAGCACCTGTTGTCTGGGAACGGGGAGGGTGCAGGAGGCTGAAGATCAGAACTCTGCGGTCTGTCTACTTGTGTCCTTCTGCTGCTCCATCCCTGCATGGGGAAGGAGGAGTGTGAGCGTGGGGAAGAAGGGGTGTGAGTGTGGGGAAAAAGAGGTGTGGGCTGGCTCGCCCCAGCTCCAATACGAGATAAGTCTGCGCTACTCTTAGGGAATGCCCAGCGCAAGGAAAAATTTCCAGGGAGGCTACCTTCTGCTACCCCAGGGTTTATCTTAGAGGATGTGGGTTAGAAGTGCCCTGTGCGGTCCCTGGGACAAAATGAAAAACAATGAGTGAAAATCACATGACTTGATGTTAGGAAAGCATCTCAAACAATAGGTCCCAGAGCTGTTTGGACCCCAAACACACACACCCTTTGACCTGGGTTGCCTGTGCTGGGAATCCAGCCTATGGAACAACAGTGCTGTCTATAAAGATAGGTGTACAGAGAGTTCTTGTTGCAAGATTCCAGAGGAGAAAAAAAAAAACCATGAGGCTTGTACAAATAGAGCAGCAGGGAAAGTTAGAAGGTGTTATCTCCAAGCTACAGCCCCTCCCTCTGCTGCTAGCTAGGAGACAGATCCTGTCCTGTTCAGAAAGGAGGTGTGATCTGGGTGTCTGGGAAGCAGACTGGCCAAGGTTTACATCCAGATGCCACTGCTTACAGGTTGCAGGGCCCCACCTCTGACCATCAGTGTCCTCTTCAGGAAAGCAGGGATTGTAGAAGCATCCACCCTGTTGACTTGTAACCAAGTTGACAAGTGAGAGCAATCTGCAATATGTCTGGTATTTATTGATGGTTCAGAGTGGATGGCCTTTGATTTGGAAAGATCGTCCATGAAAACAGCAAAATGCAGGGAAGAGTACCAAGGGTGACCCAGCACAGTGGCATAGCAAGTTAATCTTTGGTATGATGCACTGGCATCCCATGTGGGCACTGTCCGAGTCCCAGCTGTTCCACTTCCTAATACAGCTCCCTGCTTTTGGCCTGGGAAAACAGAAGATGACGGCTTAAGTCCTTGGGCTCCTGATGCACGTGAGAACTCTGAAAAACAGAACTCTTGGTTTTGGGTTGGCCCAGATCTGGCCTTCACGGTCATTTGGGGAGTGAATCAGCAGAAGGGAGATCTCTGTTTCTCACTCTCTGTAACTCTGCCTTTCAAGTAAAGTAAATAAATCTTCAAAAAAATAAAACAACAAAACTGCCTACCATCTCACCCAACACCTACTCTCCTGAGAAAAGCCATCCCAGGGAATGAGTGTCCCAGGAGCCGTTCTCCGGAGCCAGAATGAGAGCTGGGTCAACGTGCCGTAGGACCCTGAGTTCCTGAGCCTCAGCCTTTGAGGTCCCATCTGGACAGTCTCCGAGTCCCTCCAGCCCGCCGTGTGACTGGATGGAAAGTCTATTGTTTACAGAATTTGCAGGCCATGACTTGTTCTTTCTGCAAGGGAAGAACAAAGACGTTGGTTGGTGGCTGGGTTTTACAGAAGTGCCATTGTCCTGCCATGGCATCCATTGGTGGTGCCCACTTGGTTCCATTTGGGGTTCTCCAAGTGTCTTCCCGCCCTGGCTCTGTGGATGTGAGCCACATCAACAAGGATGTCACAGCCCCTTTTTGAGATGGATTCTGCCTGCGCTGGGCCCAGATGTGCTCAGATCCGTGCACAACCACCCTTGAATAGAGGGGCACATGATAGGCTGAGGAAACCCCAGACTGGGAATGTGGGGGGAAGGGGTAACTGTCATGGATAGCAATCATCTCTCCCACTTGGGATACAGCCACCTGAGACAGGGTCTCTGGACTCCCTTATCTTAGCAGAGAAAAAGCACAATTGTTAAAGGGATCCTGGAGTTAACAAACTTAAAAAACTTCTCAACAACAAACAACAATAAAATAATTGTTAGCCAAACAACAACAAAATGATAATCATGTAAGAAACAGCAGTGAATTCACTACTGCTGCTTTCCACAAGTCTTAGCAAAGACGGTAGACACCCCTGAATAGCCACCCCTACCCCTGCCACCGACCCAGGAGCCCACTCCTTCCCATAGGCTACTGTGTGTACACCTGGCATTAGAACCCCGTGGCTGCTTCCTGAGTACTTGTTTCAGGCAGAGCAGGAGTAGACCTCAGGACCTGCCACCAAGGCTTGGCAGAGGGGGAGAGGGGACACCTTAGCCCTCTCTGTAAGTGACGCTTTCCTAACCAAACTCCTTGGTTGAGTCCAGGTCTTTGGCCTCATCTAAATGTCCACCCCAGCCAGCAGGGCAGTAAAGAATGTGACACTGGGAATCCTGCTACTTGTCCCATTGCTAGCCTGTGATCTGAGCAAGGTGATTTCCTCCCCTGGTTCGCAGTGACTTCATCTGTCCAACACAGGCCTTAAAGAGGATCCTGTTCCAGGAGCATTCTCACACCCTGAGGAAGCCTGACCTGGGCTTACCAGGGGAGGGCTACCAGAGCTGGCCAGGAGCAGGAGATGGGCACAGCCTTCCCTCTGCCCTCAATAACACACCTCCCAGGATGAGAGGTGGGGCTTCTTTCCCAGGTTCAAGATGAGAGTGATTTGGTTGGTTTTAGGATAAAACCTTTATTTCAACAGAAATTTGCTTAATGCAACAAAAACAGCCTATTGCTTGTGACGAGCCTGTGTTTAAACATGTCAAGTTCAAATAAGTATCCAAAGAATGATGTAAGTAGCAGGATGATGCGGTAGTATGAATTTCTAGCAGAACTTGAAGTGGTGGTTACCAGGTAGCTCAGTGTTTTCCAAACAGGAGCTGGTGACCTAAGGGGCAAGTCCACCTAACATTCTCAGATGCCATGGCACCAAATGCCCAAGCCAGTACAGGCCCATCAGAGTCCAGGAAATGACTAACTCCTCACTTTAAACAGCACAAGAGAGCTGAGTGTCATGGAGAGCTTTGCTTTTCCTGCAAAGCTGGTCAGTTTGTCATCAGGACTGAGGGAGAACATGCCTCTAACCATGTGGCCTTCCTTGCTTTGACTGGCAGGAAGCTGTCCACTGACTCCATGGCTCAAACAAAGCCACTGTGCACACCGCTCCCAATGACTAACTCATCTTCTATCCCTTCTGGTCTTTTTTTTAATGTTAGCAATTCTATTAAAGTTAACATTCCATGAGGTCATCCTCTTGCAAATCAAATTGCAAGCAATCTCAGGCAGACAAGCTATCATCTGTGTTCATGTCCTTTTTTTCCCTAACAGTTGTAAACATAACCACAAATGACACAGGCATCTTTAGAAACTCAACCCCACTGTCCATTTGGAATGGATAAGAAGGCGATTGCTTCTTTATTTCCTGGAACCCATGTTCCCAGAATCCTGCCTTGGTTTACATTGTTAGAGCTTGCTATCTTGATTTCTCACTGGTATAGTCCATCTGAGACTCTTCAAACTGAATAGGTGTAATGTATCTACCAGCATCCACCACACTGGTCAAGCCCTTTTCTTAGTCCAGGGACTTGCCATGTGACTCTCTGTAAAATATTTTCCCGAAGATTTTCTTTATTCTCCAGAGTAAAATAGCAATGTCTCAGTCTTCAAATGGCCATACCTGGGATTTTTTAAAAAGCAGCTATCAGTTCAGAATCATCAGAAACCAAACTAATTTTAACTCTGCAAGTTACCAAGCCCAAGGGGAGCCACTGGCACCTCATGATCACTCATACCCGAACCCCATGCCAGGTTGCCTCCTGATCCTCTAGCCCTAACCAGTTCCAGATGTGGCGTGGCAGGCTGACTTTGGACACAGTGGCATTTCCCATTCTGATCCAGATCTTATGTCTTCTGCTTTCCCTGGGCTTTCAGTCTACATTTGTGCTCCTTTTGAGTATGGGCCAACTCCCCCCGATGCTCTGTGGCATAGGGCATGCTAAAACATGTACTGTGATAACACACAGAAAGACAAAAAGGGAGCAAAGTGATTCATCATCCACCAGTCGGCGCAGACACAGGCTGCTCGTGGCTGGGGTTTCCTAGCCAGAGCTGTTTCCCTGTTGAGAAGATGCACGAGTTAAACTGCCAACAGTTGGGGTGGCCACTACCTGCTTCACACCCCCAAACCTGAAGTAGCCAAGCTCTGGGGACCTGCACCTCATTTTGAGCTTTGGGATCATCTCAGGGGTCAGACCCTCGCTGCAGAGGTGGGGTGTCAGGCCTGAGGTTTGATGTGTCTGCAGCTTTTCCTCGGGAAACCTTCGAAGTCCCATCCCACACATCATCAGGTCCTAAGGAAGGTGGCTTCCCATGCTGTGACAATGCTCTCCCCTCAGCCTACACTGCCCGGGTCCATATATCCATTGCTGGACCCTCACTGTCCACCCCTGGCGTATGGCAGCCAGCTCTGACCTGCATGAACTCACAGGCAGGATGACATCACGGGGTTAGGGCACTCTGAAAAGTGCCAGGAGATGCTGGCATTGTTAAGCAGATCATTGAAACCATGATGCTAAATGAATGAAATCAGACACAAAGGTGGTGATTGGTTGGTTCCAATGTTCAAAGAAGGAAAATTCTCAGAGACAGAGAAGGGCTGCTAGAGGCCTGGGGTGGAGTGGGAGGAGCAGAGTGGGCAATGTGGAGGGACTGCTAATGGGTATGGGGTTTCCTTTTGGAATGATAACAATGTTCTGGAATTTGTGGTGATGATTGCGCAACCCTGGGACAGTATTAAAAACCACTTAATTGTATACTGAAATGTTTCGTAGCATGTGAACTATGCATCAGTTTTTGACAAAAACCAATGACCAGTTCTCATCTAAAAACTTAAGTTTATGGAAGAAGCACTTAAAGTTTAGAAAATTCTATTAATTAACAAAATCAGTGTATTCTAATTTCAGAAATTAATGTCCTCCATTTTTACAGGAATTAACATGAACTATCCTTTAATGGTTTTTTTTTTCACTCACAATTATAACTAACTTTCTTCCTCCCTCTCTCCTTTCCTTTCTCCCTTCCACCACAGACACCACGAGTGTTTGCTTTGACAGGCACAGGGAACAAGCACAGCACCTGCTCAATAATTCTCACAGCCGGGAAGTGGGGCTGTAAAGCCATCAGTGCAGGGAGGGGATACGACAGGAAGTGTTGTCACAAAGGATCACAAAGTCAGCAGCCAGGAAGAGGAGACTTGTACACATGTGGAATCTAGAGCGAGTAACCTTGTCGAAGTCGAGCACTGGGCAGTGGTTGCCAGAGACTGGCAGCGAGAGAGGAGAAAGGGAGAGACAGACAGCAGGCAGAGAGGGATAGGGGGATGCCCAGGTAGTCCAGGCTGTGTGGCACCATGGGATGGCTACAGTGTCTAGTGCTTTGGAACTGTGAGCAGAGTTCAGTGCTCTCAGCGTGAAGAGCTGCCACGTGTCTGCACTGATAGGTCTGCTAAATGCTCTGGGGCATGCTGAGCACTCTGACTTCATCACAAAACAGTGCATTCAGGAATCAGAATGCCACTCCATGCCCCCTAACTATGTCTGCAGCTAGTGGGTGTCAATTCAAACCTAAATAGGAGGAGGCTTTGTGCCAGTAGTTGGGATGCCATGTTCACAGTGGAGGGCCTAGGTTCCATGCCTGGCTCTGACTCCTTTCTACAGCTTCCTGCTGAAGCAGAACCTGGGAGGCAGTGGTGCAGGCTCAAGTATTTGGGTCCCTGTCACCCCTGCAGGAATCCTGGCTTGAGCTCCTAGTTCCCAACTTCAGCCCTTGCCCAGCCATTGCAGGCATGTGGGGAATGAACTAGCCAATGGGAGAAAACACTCCTTCTCTCTCTCTCTCTCCCTCTCTTTACATTCCACATAAATTGATTTATAAAAAAAAAAAGAGGAAACAAACGAAAACAGATTGGCAGCTGGCCTTACCACAAGCAAGTGGAACTGTGAGTGAGCTGGACAGTAAGTCAGGAGTACCATCCTGTTTAGGAAAAGAGAAGACTCATATTTGGGCCAAAGCCTCTGGAGAAACCCACTTGGAGGAGCACAGGGCATGTTGGGAAGATGGGCAATCTAGGAAAGGGAGTGGGGATGCCTGCAGGCAGCAAGGACAACCGGGCACCCCAGGAGGCCACATCCATGTGTGCCCTGCCCCTGGCTGACGCAGCGCCCAGCACTCTGGCTGCCCTATATACCCCCTCCCCAGGACATGCCCCTGTGCCTCTCCATGTGTCTCACAGCTTCCCTGGACCACGTCCTGGGATGAGACACTGCTGCACTGATCCTGCCAGGCCAGACTGAGACCACAGTCGACAGAGGTTTTCCCAGATTCTGCTCCACCAGGGGAACTACAGGCTGTGCTGTTCAAGTTCAGAGACAGTGTGGGGGACAGGACATCAGGGTTTCAATGGCTGGGGGCCCAGATGTCCAGTGCAAGGTGACATGTGCAGAGGCTGGCACCACAGCACTCTAGAGGAAGGCAGGTAGGAAAGCCAGGCTTGTGGGCCAGAGTAGAGTCATATCTTTTACATCAGCAAACCCCTTCTGACCTCCTAAGGTCAGGGCTCCATACCTGTCCCAGCTAAGGAAGAGACATGAGTCACAGCCTAGGCAAAACATCCTTGGAAACACTCAGAGGAGAATCACAAGAAGTGGCCCAAGCTACTTTATACCTCTCTGAATGTTTTCTTATCTGTAAGATCAGCCTGTGAGAGGCTGGGCCTAGTGCCTCTTGGCTGTGCAGTGGCCATCCAGACAATAGATTTGCAGCTTAAGAAGACAGAAGCATCTGTAACCAACAGGATCTGTCTGTCAGCAAGGAGCTGGTGACTGTGAAAGTCCATGATAAGCTATGATCATGGCACCTGGGTAAGGTGGTGTTACTATTAGTAGTATTTGTTTTATTGCATTATTAACAAAATTGGAGGTGGGCACACAGTTGAGAAGAAGGTGGCACTGGTTCTGTCTAGCACAATGGAGCTATGTGGTGATGAGGATAATGTGGCTGGACCAGGAAGGAGGACCAGACAGTGGGGCCAAGGGATGAATCTGAACCCCAGCCGAGTGGTAAAGAGTTGGAGTGGAGGACAGGGAGGGGATGGAGGCCTAGAACAAAGGGTTGAATATCCAGACAGCCAGGTAGGAAGGCAAGTTGAACTTAGACTCCAAAGAAAAAGCCTGCCAGTGCCAGAAAGCGGGTGTCCTGTCGCCCAGCCTGAGTCCAGTGACTCCCTCAGGCCCAAAGCAGATCTTGTGGAGTGAGCAGGCCTTGGGCAGCTGGCATACCCAGACTATCAGTGGGAAGCAACATCCAGACAACCAGAGTGGGTGAGGTCCCCCAGAGCTCAGCCATTGTCACTGCCCCCTTTTCTAGCACAGAATGGAGGAGGACTTGTGTGGGTCCCCCCAACGAGATGGGAACAGTACAGGTTTCTAGGTCTCCAAGCCTGAACTGAATCTGAATTCTTATTCATTTTCTGGATTAGATGCTCCTGGGACTGCTTGTGGAGGCTGTGTGTGTGTGTGTGTGTGTGTGTGTGTGTGTGTGTGTGTGTGTGTCAGGGTGGTTGAGAGAGGTGGCCACTCACTTGCCTGGACTCCTAGCCCCGCCTCTTATTGAATGTGTACCCTGGTGCAAGTAATCTGGCCTTCTGTACCTTCGTTTTCTCATCTGGGAAATGGTTTCTTTTTGTTAAAGATTTATTTTTTTATTTGAAAGGCAGACTTACAGAGAAGGAGAAACAGACAGAGAGAATTTTCCAGCTGCTGGTTTACTCCACAAATGACCACAATGGCCAGAGCTAAGGTGAACCAATCTGAAGCCAAGAGCCAGGAGCTTCTTCCAGGTCTCCCATGTGGGTGCAGGAGCACAAAAACTCGAGCCATTCTCCACTGCTTTCTCAGTCCATAAGTAGGGAGTTGGGTTACCAGTGAAGCAACCAGGACATGAACCAGCATCCATATGGGATGACAGTGCTGTAAATCAGAGGATTATCCTATTGAACCACTACACAAGCCCCTGGGAGATGGATTTCAACCATCATTAGCTGGTTGGTAGGATTTGTTGGAAGGATTCAGGGTGTTCCAAGTGCTTAGCAGAGGCCTAGCACATAGTCAATGCCCAGGGATGTCAACCGCCATTGTCACTCTCCCAGTTGCTCTACAGTTTATCTCCTCATCATGAGATGTGATTCATTGTCCTTTAAGCCACCATTCCTTCACCAGGGTATAGCTGATCCTTCTTCTTTCTCCTGAATTAAATTAACTTGGGTTTGTTCTATAGGAGGAACACGGATGAAGTCAGGATCCATTTGACTTAGCATTTGTCCATTTAGCCATTCGCTCATTCACCTGTTCACAGTGTGCTGTGACAACCAATGACTTGTGCCCAGAACACTGGGAAACACAGCAGCAGGTCACAGAGGGCTTGTCTCTGCTCATACCCCCAGCGCTCAGCTGCCTGCTGGGTCTCGATGGTGGAAAGCACATGTGAGTTGTACACATGTGTGTTCTTGTAACCCACCCTTGGAAAATGGTTCTTGATACCTCCTTGCTCATGATAACGAAGAGTCCACTTGGGGTTTGGGAAGTGCCTGAGAAAGGCTTGCCTGGAAGTCATGAGCAGGGCTTCCCCTTGACAGGGCATCCCCAAGGGCTTTGTGAGCTCCCACATCTGAAATAAAGAGATCCAGATCAGGACATGAAGTGAAAATTCCCAGCAAGAATCTCATAAGGATCTGGGGGTGACACAGGGCTCCTGAGAAAATGTGGGGTGGTAGAGTTCAGAGAGTTGCACGGGTGCTTCCTGGGTTCCTGGGCTCCACTCTAGACTGAACTGGCAGAGGCCAGCAGCTGATACAGTGTGGAGACCTGTCCAGGGGCAGTGCTGTGAGCCTGGCTTTCAGACTCTTATTGTCCTGTCCCTCTCTCATCTCTACCACAGGGTCCCTTTCAAAAGATTTTCTCTGAGCCCTGATCCCTCCACCCAGTGAGACACCACAAGGCCTTCAGCCTTGGCCTTTTCTAGCTCTGCAAGTTCAGCCACCCCTTGGCAGCCATTAGTCACCAAGCACCCTCCTGGGCCTCTATACCCAGTGCCAGGGGTGCACTGATGAACAGGGCATACTCTTGTGACCTGAAGGAGCTATGTCCCTTAGGAGGAAGATAGCCTGCAAACCAATGGCAGCATGGCTGGTGGGGGGGGGGCCTGTGCTGGGAGCCACAGGTTTGGGATATGAAGGTGCTGGACTGGATATCAGGGGTCCCAAGGATGCTCACTGGGAGGGAAGGGGTGCTGCAAGGGTTCTCCTGAGAGCTGGAACCAGCAAACTGCAGAGCCATGTTGACAGTTGATAATGCATATGAGACAAGACAAGCTGCTTCCCCCAGTGGAGGGACTGGCAGCTTGAGAAAGATGGAGCACAGCTAGTGACAAAGTCCAGAGCGCCAGAGAGAATAACCAGAGGGCCGGATGGTGGCGAGCGCTGACTGTGTGCCAGGCCAGGTTCTGAGCACAGAAAACAAAATACTTCAGCCACAGGGAGGGAGGACGATGGAGGAATTGACTCACACCTTTCTGAGGGTGTGACAAGGTTAGACCCTGTGAGTGCAGGGGAGTGGAGGGGCTGTAACACAAAGGCGCCTACAAGTGGAAATTCCTCCTCTTTGCGAAAGGCTAGCCTCTTCCTATTGAGACTGTCCACTGATCAAACAAGGTCCCCTGGGGGTTAGGCATAAAGCACAAGCTTTATGCCAAGTCTGCTGATTGACATGCTGCTCTAAAACATATATTCATTGAAGCATCGAGAATTATGCTTGACCAAAACACCTGGGCCAATGGCATGGCCAACTTGACACATGGGATTTTGTCGTCATGTGGAGGTGCATGCCACGCTCTAGGGCAGAAACGGTGTTTCCAACTACCAACATGACACTTGTTTGGAGAACTCAACTGTTCATAGAAACTGGGAAGGAAGACACAGAAACACAGGCAGGAACTATTGCCAGAGCTTGGGAACTATTGCCAGACCTTTTTGGGTCCTAGACTATGTGACGAGGCCTGGGTCTTAAGAAGGAAGTAACTGCAAATGGGATGGGATGGGATGGGATTCCTTTCTCTGAGCTTCTCTCAACTCAGTTTCCATCATTGAGGGTAGATGAGGCTTCCCTCCTTGATGGCCAACCAGTTACTGCCAAGGCTGTTCCCAGAGGACAAAATAGGGCAGCTCAGACCCCCAGGTACCCAACAGATGCACGCAGGCCCCTGGGGTGCTCAGTGGTTGACTGCTGTCCATGGACCCTGACCCTGGAGTACAGAGCAGGCTCTCCTGATAACAGACACAATGCAGTCTAGAGTGGATGCCCTCCTTTGGGTGGCCCTGTCTTCCCTTCTGGTAACAAGAGCCCTCCAAAGTCCTTGGCCTTCCAGCTGGCTAGTTGTGGACACGGTGACTTTGTGTCTGCCATAACACGAGCAACCACCCTGACTTCTCCCCTGGGAATTGCCCTGAGGACAGCGAAAATCAGTGTTCAAAGGATGACCCCAGTAGCCTGGACACACGAGAGCCATGTTTAGCCATATTTCTAAACCTCAAGACGATGGAAATCCTGTGGGACTGTGGAGACAGGGAGAGCAGAAAATGCTGTATCCTCAGACCCCAGAAGTCTGAGTGCTTTCGATTCCAGACAGGCCAAACATGGCCTCCAGCCAAGAGCAGTAACGCCAAGGACACGAATGGCGTCCATGTCGTCCCCTGCAGAACCTGAGGAGCATCCAACCTTTTCCCACTTGCCGCAAGAAGAGGCAGGCAGCCAGAGCAGGCCACATTCCAAGAAATGCTAAGGAAAGTTTCAGGACCAGAGTGTGGGAGAGGAGCTGAGCAAGTGAGCGAGCAAGCAAGTTCCAGACGTGTCTGCTGTCTGCGAGGGCAGAGCATGTAGGGAAGTTTTGCCGGCTCTGGCAGAGTGAGGGCCCCGGTGGGCTCCCCATGGAAAGCCTCCTTCTTTGGGCAATTCTGAGGGTTCCCTGGCCAGCTTCCCAGCCTCCGTCCTCACTGCTGCTTTGCCTTGTCCAAAACACCCTCCCCTAGCCTCTGCTGTCACATTCCAGGGTGCACCTGTCACAAAATAGAACCAACACCCATACACACCCACCCAAGGAAACCCTGTATGCTTAAAAATTGCACCAACTGCCTTTTTCTCTTCTTGGTTGAGGTGAGAATGAGAGCAAGGCTCATGACCACCCAGCCGAAGGCTCTATATTTTGGCCTCCTTGGCAGCTGGTGTGTGCTGTGTGCCAGTGTGGATTGAGATGACAGATACATTTCCTAGTTCTACTCTCCTCTTTCTCATTTCCACTGACCCCATGTGTGGGTGTGATGTCAAGGAATAAGAGCCATGTGCGGTGGATGAGGGAAAAGCACACTCAGAAATACCAATTCATCCATCATCCATCACTATGATGAAATGTCCAAGGCTGGATCACTTACATAGAAAGGAGGTTTGTGTGCCTCCCAGTGTTGAGATCCCAGAGTTCAAGGTCAGGCGACCCCATCGAGTCAGCCCTGCTGAGGGTCCCCTTGGGTGGGTTACTCTGTGTGGCAAGTTGCATTTTGGAGGGAGAGGTGTGGTTGGGAGCAAACTTATGGTAAGACAGGAAAACACAGAGAAGGAGGAGGTGGGAATTATAGTTTGCTCTCATGAGCTCTAACAGGGGTTGCCTGAGAACTGCTTATTCCCTTCCAAGAGCAATGCTGCCATGGACTATGTACCTGCCACTGGGCACCACCTCTTAAAGGTACCTTCAGCCCAACAGGGCCACATGGGGGAACCAAACATCCAACATGTGGATCCCAGAGGGACAAACCACATCCAAACCATAGCACCCACACTGTGATACCATTGTGTCACCCATGGCCCCTTCTACTCCAACTGTTAATGAGATACAGAAAAGCTTAGATATTGTCTCAGCCTCTCTTGCAGTGAGCTTCTGGTTGGAGAAGCTAAAACTGGGCGTTAAAACACAGATGCTAACATTGCAACATAATGCAATCATAAATATGTTGGGTATACAAGATCACCAAACATGGGAAAAAACCAATAACATGGAAGAGAAGGCCTAAAAGAAGAAGACGACCTCATTCTAAAGGAAATGAAAGAGAACCTCAAATTGTCATAAATAACTTTATCAATGTTTAGCAAGAGATTGTTTCATTTACTAGAAAGGGGATTAATTAGAGAAAAGGAAATACTTGTTGAAAATTTAAAGTGTGATTACTGAAAAGCATGTTGTGGATAAATTGAGGAACACAATAGATATGGATGAAGACCAGACTTCAGATCTAAAGGTTAAAACCAAGAAAATGCACAAGAAAGTAGAGCAAAAAATTAAGACCCAGGCAAGACAGACAGAGGAGAATCAGGATCTATCAAATGGGAGATAGAAATTGGGGCCAAAGACAACAGTTAGGGAAGCACAAGTGCTAACAGCCAAAGATTGAACCAAAGAAATGTTCTCTGAGATGAAGAAAGAGAGATTTTAAAATTGAAGGGTACACAACATCCAGAAGGGACACAGAACTCCCAACAGGCTTGACCAAAAGCAATCTTCACCACGACACATGATAATCAAGTTCTCTTCAGTTGAACAAAAGGAAAAGATCCTTAAATGTGCACATGAAAAAAATCAACTGACATATAAAGGAATGCCAACTAAACTCACGGGAGACTTCTCACAGAAAACTCTACAGGCCAGAAGAGAATGGAGCAACATATTCCAGATTCTAAAAGAAAAAATTGTCAGCTCAGGATAACGTACCCACAAAACTTTCATTTGTCTTTGAAAATGAAATAAAATTCTTCCACAGTAAAGAAAAGTTGAAAGGATATGCCTCTTCCAAACCTGCCCTACAAATGATACTTAAAGATGTTCTCCACAGAGAAAAGGCAAATGTGAAGAATATCCCAGTAAAATAACAACAGAAGACTAAATCAATGAACAACCCAATTGCTAAAATGACAGGAGCAAATTACCACCCATTCATATTAACCCTGAATGTAAACGGCCTAAACTCATCAATCAAATGTCATAGATTAGTGAACTGGATTAAAAAAAAATTATTTGTTGCGTACAGGAGACACATGTCACCAACAAAGATCAGCGGAAACTGTATCTCCTGGGTTTTGATTTTTTTAAAGTTTCATCTCTTCAAATAGATCATACAGTAGCTTCACTTTTTTCAAGAAGGTTCTTGATTTTCTTTTTCATTTCTTCAGCAACACATTAGTTATACAGTAGCATGTTGTTTAACTTCAAGGCAAAGAGTACACTGAGACCACAGGACAAGAGCTAGTGAAATGAATATTTAAACCTTCCTTGGGAAAGCATCAGACCATAAATAAGGAACAAAAACTCCTAGAAAGAATCAAAACCCACATTATAACACAAGTGCTTAAGGGCAGTGAAACAAGGTTTTCAGGAACCTGGAGAAGAACGAATTTGAATCAAGAGTCCCATCCTGTCAAACTTTGGAATAAAGACTTTCTTTGTTTTTTTTTTTTTTTTTAAGGTATTTATTTTGAAAGACAGAGTCACAGAGAAGAAGAGGCAAAGGCAGAGAGAGATTCTTCCATCTTCTGGTTTATTCCCCAGATGACTTATAGCTGCATGGGTTGGGCCAGGCCAAAGTCAGGAGGAGCCTCACCCAGAAACCCCCATGTGGATGCAGGGACCCAAAGAACTGGGGCCATCTTCTGCTGTCTTCCCAGCTGCTTCAGCAGAGAGCTAGATAAAAAAGTGGAAGACCTGGAACTCCAGCTGGGTTGAAATGGGATGCTAACTTGATCCACTTCACAACACTGCCCCCCCCTCAATTTTTTTCTATGTAAGAGTTCAAAGAGTTTATCCTTTAGTCCCCAATTTCTTGGAGGAAAAAAAATGTCTAGAGTTATCTCTATCCATCAGAACGAATATCAGAAGGTGATTAAATGTGTTTCCAAAAGAAGTAAAGGAAGTTACATTTTTTTTTCTAATGACAAGCTTTCAGTACTACGGAATTTTACTTTGCCTTGTAGGGTTCATTCATCCATAACTGGTTCTGCATCAGAGTTCTGTTTATTGCCTATTAAATCCACTTGTAGCAGTTAACCTCAGAGAGACACACACACGGGTTGCAAGGGTTGAGTTATGACTTAGGATGCCTATAACCCATTTAGAGTACCTGGGCTTGTGTCCTGGCTCTGTTCCTAGTTCTAGCTTGCCACTAATGTGCACCCCAGGGAAGCACTGCCACCTGTGTGGGAGATACAGGTTGAGTTCCTAGCTCCTAGCTCTAGCCTCGTCCAACCCTAAATATTACAGGCATTTGGAGACCAACCAGCAAATGAAAGATGTCTCTCTCCACGACTTTCAGGTAAAATTTTTCAAGGTAATAATAAATAATCCTCAGGAGTATTAATTTAATATAGGAGATGATATAAGTTATAAAACTTGATTGTGTGTCATAATATATGATAGTGCTTTACAAAGATCATGGAAAATGAAATTCAAAGGTGAGTGTACTGTGGTACAAAAAATTTTCGAGTCAGTGCATAATTTTTTCTTAATACACATTTTCCGTGAACTTTGTGATGATCCTATATGTAACTAAAAAAAGAAGAAGAAGAAGAGGAAGACAGGCAGTAGAAAGAAGAGAATGTCATGTGCTCAGATTTCATTATTCATAACAGGAACAGACACCTTCTCAAATTCACAGATCAGGAAACAGCAGTTTAAGTATGACTGGGTCTCTGTATCTGCCATTCACCATCTTGGATAGAAAATACTATCTTTATAGTTTCACTATGGGAAAGGCACAGTAGCACAATGCACTAATCTTTTGCCCTGTGGTGCCAGCATCCCGTATTGGCGCCTGTTTATGGCTGCTCAATTTCCAAGCCAGTTCTCTGCATATGGGAAAGCAGCAGAGAATGGCTCAAGGCCTTGGGACCCTGCACCCACATGGGACACTCAGAAGAAGCTCCTGGACCGTGGTTTTAGATCAGCTCAGCTCTGGCCACTGCAGCCTTTATGGAGAAAACCAGCAGATGGAAGACCTTTTCACTCTTCCTCTCCTTCTCCTTGTGTAAAATCTGCCTTTGAAGTAAAAATAAATCCTTTTTTTAAAGTTTGCAGACAGATACTATGTAGTTAGCCCTGTGATGCTAACATCTATATTGAATGTATATAGGCATGTCTTTCTCATAATTATTCCTGAAACAGTGCATAACAACTGTGTGCAAAGCTTGCATATCGTATTCTGTTTTAGAGAGGACTAAAAGTACATGGGAGAAAGTGCATAGATTTAACACAAATACCAGGACATCCACTACTGGGGACTGAGCATCTGTGGACTTTGGTCTTTGGGGAAGGGGTCCTTGGACCAATTCAGGAGGTTAAGAGGGAACCCTCTACTGTTTGAAAAGGTTAAAAAAAAAACTGCCAGACCCACCAAGGAGACAGGTAAATAATGAATGACAACAATGCAATGAGGTGAAAAGACATCAGAAGAAACCACAAATGTGAAAACTTCCTGAGTCTTTGTGGAAGACAGCACCCTGGCCCAGGGAGGATGGCTTGGGCATGTGGGACGTAGCAGACTGCCGACTCTGGGAACAGCAGGGATCTAAGAAGACACAGACTTAGTGACTGCAGCAGACTGCATCTCGTAAGCCCTGGCTGCTGCCCCAAATCATCTGTCCTGACTCCAGACAGCAGATGTAGCTCAACTGTGGAAAGCATCAGTCATTCACCCAGCATATGTTGATGGGGAGCTCATTTACATACACGGCACGGAAAACTGATCAGCGTCCTGTTCTTGGCCTCACCTCGCACTGTGCTTGGCACCATGAGCCAAGGCTCCACAGAGCAACTTCCCATTCTGACCTGCTTGAGTTTTCTTTCCTGCTTGGTACAGTCCCCTTAGCCTGCAAAGCCCTGTGTCCATGCCACCAAAGTCTACCCTAAGGAGCTGGTCCTCTCCAGCCTGTACAGGGGCCCTGTTCCTGTCACATTCATTTTCAGCTGGTGTTCGTGGCATTCTCCTTAAAGGCATTGTGTTTTCTAGTTAGACAATCTCTGCTTTTTAAAATATGGAGGTATGGGACTCGGTGTGGTAGCCTGGCAGCTAAAGTCCTCGCCTTGCATGCACCAGGATCCTATATGGTCACAAGTTCTATTCCCAGTGGCTCTGCTTCACATCCAGCTCCCTGCTTGTGACATAGGAAAGCAGTCGAGGATGGCCCAAGTCCTTGAGACCCTGCACCCACATGGGAGACCTGGAAGAGGCCCCAGGCTCTTGGCCATTGCAGCCGCTTGGGGAGTGAATCAATGGGCGGAAGATCTTCCTCTTTGCCTCTTCTCTCTGTATATCTGACTTTCCAATAAAAATAAATCTCTTTAAAAAAAAACATGGAGGTATGACACATGTACAGTTCTGTCCACAAGTTAGATATGTAAATCTCTAGCTTTTCTATATATACTTGTGTGTGTTGTTGTATGTGTGCATGTGTATGCGTGTATGTACATAAATACTAGATGTGTGACCGCATTAAGATGCAGAGCATTTCTGTTAATCCAGAAAGTTGCTTCACACCCTTTCCTGGTAAACACCCAGAATGATAAAGTCTACATTGGATCTTGTCTTATACGCTCCAATCGAGTGGAGTTATTCAGTGTCTGAGTCCACTTTGTGCCAGACAGAGTACCTGACATTTTAAAAGAACAGACAAGTAGTTCTTACAGTTCTGGAGGCCAACAAGGCCAAGGCCAAGTGGTCTATCTGGTGTCCAGTTCATGCCTTCTTACCACCTCCCCACATGGTGGAAGGTAGCAAGTAAGATGAACTCCCTTGCCAAGTATGTCAACCTTTCCATGAAGGGGGCACCTGCACAGACCTGGTAACACTGTCACAGTGGCAACACCAGCACTGTGGACAGGAGACAGTCAAGTCACGTGATAGATGATCTCTTGTGCCTGAAATCCTTTGCTTACTACGTAACTAAAACATCTGTAAGATCTATGGCTTTGCCTACAGCTACTCTTTGCTCTTTTTTAACACTATGTAATTATTCTGGAATGAATATACTTTGTCTCTTGTTCACCTGTTGTTCCTGCCATTGGCATTTAGACTTCTTTACTACTGTGAGTGAAGATGCTGTGAACATTCTTATTTGCATTTTTTGCAGGGTCATACACATGTGTTTCTGACAGATGTGATCTTGGGAGTGGGAGCTCTGGGCCAGGAAGTTCACATGTATGTGAGTGCCAGAATTTGCCAGTCAGCCACGCTGTTGTGTCTGTTTGCTTTCCCAGTAGCGATGTGCAAAGCCAGCTCCGGTTCTTTTTGTTCTGGTGGATATGTGGCAGGTTCAGTTTCTATGTCCCTAATGAATAATGCCATACAAATACTTTAACATATCCATAATAAATAGAATACCCAGGCAGAAGATCAATAGAAAAAAACAAGAGTGTACATTTATCTCATTGGTTAGGCCACTGTTGGGGATGCCTGGGTTTGAATCCTGGCCATGCTCCTGAGTCCGGTTTCCTGTTACTACACATGTACAGTCTAACAATGATGGCTCAAGTAGTTGGGGTCCTGCCACTCACGTGAAAGGTTAGGATTGAATTCTTGGCTCCTGACTTTGATTTGATTCTGCCTCTCAGTTATTTCCGGCATTTGGGGAACAAACCAGTGGAGGAGAGATTCATTCATTCATTCTCTCTCTCTCTCTCCCTGCCTTTCAACTAAAATGAATACACAAATTAAAATCCTAAAAGTAAAGAAACAGATGGCTTGAACAAGGCAGTGGACCAAATGGACCGAACAGAAGTAGCACAAAACCTTCCATCAAACAGCAATAGAACACTCATTATCTTCAAGTACACAAGGGTCTTTTCTCAGGCTGGGTCACATGCTAGGTTTAAAATCAAGTTTTTAATAAATGTAAGACAGCTCTAACCCCAATGAGATGAAACTCGAAATCAGTAGCAGACCAAAAAAGGAAAAAAAACTGGGCATTTCTCAAATGTGTGAAAATAAGAACAACCATTAGATCAAAAATTAGAAAACGCCTCAAGACAAATGAAAATGAACAGTATATCAGAATGTATGAAACTCAGCAAAACTTTACTGAAAGGGAAGTTTGTAGTAAACACCTAGATTGTGAAAGGAAGAAAGATCTCAACCAACCTGTGTGCTTCAAAGAGCTAGGAAAAGAACAAGCTAAGACCAAGGTTAATGGAAGGAAGAAAACAATGAGGATTACAGAAGAAATAAACAGAATAGATAATAGAAAAATCAGCAAAACTAAGAGGGATTTTTTTCTTTTGGCAAGACAAAATTTAAAAATTCTGCTGGACTGAGAAGATTCAAATAAATCAGAAACTTACAAAGATGCATTACAATTGATGCTACAGAAAAAAATCAGCATCATAAGAGACAACTATGAACAGTCACAAGGCACTTCAATAAGTTTGTGAAAAACAGAATTAAAATTAAGTTTATTTTGACACAAAAATGTTTTTATATTCATGTCACTTGTTTCATAATATATATTTCCATGAACTTTTAAAACATCCCTCATATGCGTGCATTCCGCCTCCTAATTCTGTTAAACACAACCCACTGAGAGTAAGTCATGAAGTAGGAAGTTTGAGAAGGGGCAGCCATTGTGGCGTAGTGGGTGTAGTTATCACCTGGAACACTAGTATCGCATATGCACCCTAGTTCAAGTCCCAGCTGCTCCACTTCTGGTCTTGCTCCCTGCGAATGGTCTGGGGAAACAGAGAAGATGGCCCAAGTACTTAGGCCCCTGCCTCCCATGTTCAAAAGCCAGATGCAACTCCTGGCTCCTGATTCCTGATGTCAGCCTGACCCAAACCCAGTCTTTGTGGCTGTGTAGGGAGTGAACCAGAAGACAGATACTCTCTGTCTGTCTCTCTCTTTCTCTCTCTCTCTCTCTCTCTCTCTCTCTCTCTCTCTCTCTCAATTCTTTCAAATTAATACATGTTTAAAAAGCAAAGAAGAGGGCCCAGCAACGTGGCCTAGCAGTTAAAGTCCTCGCCTTGAATGCCCCGGGATCCCATATGTGCGCCGGTTCTAATACCAGCAGCTCCACTTCCCATCCAGCTCCCTGCTTGTGGCCTGGAAAAGCAGTCGAGGACGGCCCAATGCTTTGGGATCCTGCACCCACGTGAGAGACACGGAGGAGGTTCCAGGTTCCTGGCTCCGGATTGGCAAGCACCGGCCGTTGCGGCTCACTTGGGGAGTGAATCATCAGATGGAAAATCTTCCTCTCTGTCTCTCCTCCTCTCTGTATATCTGACTTTGTAAGAAAATAAATAAATCTTTTAAAAAAAATAAGCAAAGAAGAGTCAGAAAAGAAATAAGGGAGGGAGGGAGGGAGGAAGGAAGGAATGAATGAACGAATTAACGGAGGGAGAGAAGGAAGAAAGAAGGAAGGAAGGAAGGAGAAACTTGACTAGACCTAGAATTCGTAAGGAAACTGATTCAGTAACCAAAACCTCCCAACAAAGAAACCCATGTGGCTGCATTGATGAATTCTACAAAATATTTAAAGGTTAATATCAATCACATGGAACTCTTCTAAGAAGCTATAGAAGAGAGAACATTTTCAAACCTACTTTGTGAGGTCAGCATCACTCTGATACCAAAACACAGCAAAGATACCACAAGAAAACTATATGCCAATACCCTTGATGAACACAGATGTAAAAATACACAACATCAACAAAAAATAGAAACCACACCATAACCAGGTGGGAGATTTCATTGAAATACAGAGCAAGTTCAACATAAGCAAATCAATTACTGCGATAATGCAACATTATAAGACGAACAGCTAAAGATCACAAATACAGACATTTTTTGACAAAATTGAACACCCTTTCATATTAAAAATTTTCAACAAACTTGAGAGAGAACATACTTAACCATAATAAAATGCCACATTTATGGTAAGTGCCCAGCAGATGTAATACCCGATGAGGAACAGCTAACTGAAAGCTTTTTTTCTAAGATCAAGAACAGCACAAGGATGCCTCCTCCATCATTTCTATTCAACAGAGCACTGAAAAATCTGCTAAACTAGACAGAAGAGAAAAAAATTATTTTTAAAACGCAAATCAGGGCCTGGCAACGTGGCCTAGCAGTTAAAGTCCTTGCCTTGAATGCCCCGGGATCCCATATGGGCCCCGGTTCTAATCCCGGCAGCTCCACTTCCCATCCAGCTTCCTGCTTGTGGCCTGGGAAAGCAGTTGAGGACGGCCCAAAGCTTTGGGATCCTGCACCCACATGGGAGACCCGGAAGAGGTTCCTGGTTCTCGGCTCCAGATGGGCGCACATCGGCCCGTTGCGGCTCACTTGGGGAGTGAATCATCAGACAGAAGATCTTCCTCTCTGTCTCTCCTCCTCTCTGTATATCTGACTTTGTAATAAAAATAAAAATAAAATAAAAATAAAAATAAAAATTAAAAAAATCTTAAAAAAACAAATTAGATTCAAATTAGATTCAAATAATCTAAATTGTCCATGATTGCAGACATTGTCTTATGCATAGGAAATTCTAATAAATCCATTTTTAAAAAGAATAACCAAATTCAGTCAAATTGCAGGATACAAAATCAATAAGCAAAAATAAGTTGCGTTACTAAACCAACGAAGAACTATCTGAAAAATAGGAAAGCAATCTCATTTATAGCAGCACCAGAAAGAATGGATAATTTCAGGGTTTTTTTAAGATTTATTTTATTTTTACTGGAAAGGCAGATTTACAGAGAGAAGGATATGCAGAAAGATCTCCAGTTATCCCATGCAGGTGCAGGGTCTCAAGGCTTTGGGTCATCCTCAACTGCTTTCCCAGGCCACAAGCAGGGAGCTGGATGGGAAGTGGGGCCGCCAGAATTAGAACCAGTACCCAAATGGGATCCTGGTGCGTGCAACCCGAGGACTTAGCCACTAAACTATTGTGTCTAGAATAAATCATCTGTAATGATCTTAGCCAAGGAGGGAAAAGACTTACATATTGGTAATTGGGAAGTTTTGATAAAGAAATCAAAGAAGATTCAAGCAGAGTTGGCACGATGGCTCAGTGGCTGGATCCTCGCCTTTCATGCATCCAGATACCACTTGGGTGCCAGTTTGTGTCCCAGCTGCTCCACTTCCCATCAAGCTCCCTGATTGTGGCCTGAAAAAGCAGTAGAGGATGGCCCAAAGCCTTGGGGTCCTGCACCCACGTGGGAGGCCCAGAGGACGCTCCTGGCCCCTGCGTTTGGATCATCTCAGTTTCGGCTACTTTGACCACTTGGGGAGTGAACCAGAGGACAGAACATCTTTCTCTCTGTAAAACTGTATTTCCAATACAAACAAATAGTTCTCAAAACAAGACAAAAGCAAATGAGAAGATACACTATGTTCAGAGTTTAGATTAGTTCTGTTAAAAATGTCCATATTACCCAATCTACATATTCAATACAATGCCTACAAACATCCCAGTGGCTTTTTAAAATCAAAGTAGGAGAAAATAATATAATTCAAATGGAACCACAAAATAAAGCACAAATACCAAATAAGTTCTGGGAAAAATGAGAACTGAAGGTGTCTCATTTCAGATTTCAAAATATACTACAAAACTACAGTAATTAAAATAGCACAAAGACATAAAATATAGAAATAAGTCCCACTGATCTTTAACGAGGGTGCCAAGAATACAGAACAAAGATAGAAAAGACAGAAAAGATAGCATCAGCAACTGATGCTGGAAAAGTTGGATATACACATGCAAAAGTGTAGAGAAGGATCCTTATCTTTTAATTGTACATCCACAACCGAAATTGCTCAGTCTTGTGATGATTCTATCTTTAATTTGTTCAGGAAACCAGCATTTTGCTTTTCACAAAGACTTCATTATTTTTTAAATTTTTGCTTATTTTTATTAGAGAAAAAGAAAGATTTTCCATGAGCAGCTTCATCCCCAAATGTAGGCTGGGCCAGGCTGAAGCCAGGAACCCAGAACTCAAACCAGGTCTTCCACATGGTGACAGGGGCTCAGGTATGTGAGCCAACACCTGCTGCCTCCTAAGGTGCACATTATCAGGACTCTGGATCAGAAGCAGAGTACTCAGGACTCAAACCAGGTCCTGCAGTACAGGATCAACATGTCTGAAAAGAAGTCTAAACCGCCATGTCCTGGGCTCATTGTTCCCTGGGCCCACCCCACCAGCAGCATCATAACCACAGCATCATTGCCTGCCCCCGGGCTATGCTTTGAACAATCCCACCAGCAGAGTACCGAGTTCCAGTGGCTAACACAGATTTTCTTCCCTTTTCTTGAATGGAAGAAGTTGTGGGATTCTAAGTTGTGGGAGTTGGGGCTCCTTATGGTTCACTTCCCTAATGATCTTAAGCATCTTTTCAGGACCTTGTTGGCCTGCCAGAGCTTCTTAAGAGGAAGGCTTATTCAAATCCTTTGGTCATTTTCAATTGCATTGTTCTTTTGTTGTCAGTTATAATAGTTCTTCATATATTCTAGATATCAGTCCTTTGTGAGCTATTATGATTTGTAAACATTTTCTCTAATTTGAAAGGTTCCTTCTTCACTGTGTTTTGTCCTTTGATGTGCAAATTTTGAATTCTAACGTACACGAGTTTATCTGTTTTTATTTTTGTGGTCAGTGCTTTCTGTATCACATCCATAAAGTCATTTGCAAACTCACTATCATAAAGATTTCCCCTCGTACTTTCTTTTGAGCATTTTATACTTTTAGCTCTTATGTATAGGTCCTTGATTCTTTTTTTTTTTTTAAGATTTATTTATTTTATTGCAAAGTCAGATATACAGAGAGGAGGAGAGACAGAGAGGAAGATCTTCTGTCGGATGATTCACTCCCCAAGTGAGCCACAACGGGCAGGTGCTTGCCGATCCGGAGCCAGGAACCTGGAATCTCTTCCGGGTCTTCCACGTGGGTGCAGGGTCCCAAAGCATTGGGCCATCCTCAACTGCTTTCCCAGGCCACAAGCAGGGAGCTGGATGGGAAGTGGAGCTGCCGGGATTAGAACCGGCGCCCATATGGGATCCCGGAGCATTCAAGGCGAGGACTTTAACTGCTAGGCCACGTTGCTGGGCCCCCTTGATTCATTTTTAAAATTAGTTTTTTCTTTTTATATTGGGTTGTCTGCCTTATTTTAGTAACTCTTTTTGTTTTCTGACTATAAGTCCTTTGCTGAGTACGCATTGCAAACATCCATTGCCAGTCTGTGGTTTTTTACTCTACTATCAGGATATTTTGGTGGCCAGAAGTTTTAAATTTTAATGAAGCACAATTTAGCAGTATTTCCTTGCATACTGTGTGATTATGGTTTTCTTAATTGTGTAAGAAATCGTTGTTAATCTAAATTCATGAAAATATTTTCTGGTGTTTCTTTAAAAAAAAAAAGACGTAGTATTTTTATTTGAAAGTCAAACTTTGGGGATGGGGGAAAAAAACGAAAAAAGTTTTCACCTATTGGTTCAGTTTCCTAGGTGGCTATGATGGCCAGCACTAGGCCAGACTAAAGCCAGGAGCTTCATCCAAATCTCCCACACAAGTGGCAGAGGATCCAGACACTTCGGCCATCCTCTGCTGCTTTTCCCAGGCCATTGCAGGAAGCTGGATTGGAAGTGGAGCATCCAGGGCTTGAATTCATGCCGATATGCCAGCATCACAGGCAGTGGCTCCACCTATTACACTGCAATACTGTCCCTTGTTATGTTTTCTTCGATGTGCTTTTATCATTTAATCTTTTTATATTCAGACCTATCGTCCGTGTGAGCCAGAGGTTCCGGGTTTTCTTTTTGCCCAGTTCGATATCCCATTGCTTCAGTACCACTTATCAGAAATATCATCATCACACCTCTCCCCAACCAAGTACAATATCATTTTTTCTAATTTTTTAAAATGTATTTATTTATTTTTTAAATTGTACTTCTGTTTATTATTATCATTTTATGATACAGTTCCACAGGCCATGGATTTCCCTTATTCCCTCCCTAAATTCCCTCCCCCATCTCTGAGTTCCCCTATATCATTACTATAGTATAGTTCTTCATACACACTCCTATGTCCATGATTGAGGGCATGGACAATGGCAGAGAATCCAGCATCCTATTGTCAAGATATAGTATCCAGTTTCATTAGGAGTGCAGCTTAGTCTGGAAGTAGTGATGCATACTGCATTGTATCCTCATATCTGGATATGATAGTCTTCATTACACAATTACTGTACATTCCCTTAAATGAAAAGCCACAAAGCAAAATCAACAACAGGAAGAAAAAAAGAAATTAAGAACACAATGAAGTTAAATACCATGCTACTGAATGACTAATGTGTCCCTGAAGAAATGAAGAAATGAAACAGATCTGTATGATCTATAAGTCATTGAAGAACTTAATCAGAAGAAAGTGTTTTGAAGAGGTGAAACTAACAAAAAAAAATCAAAATCCATGAGAAATAGTTTCCACTGATCTTTGTTGGTGACATGTGTCTCCTGTAGGCAACAAATAGATGGGTTTTGTTTTTTTAATCCAGTCTAATAATCTACTACATTTGATTGATGAGTTTAAGCTGATTACATTCAGGGTTAATATGAATGGGTGGTAATTTGCTCCTGTCATTCTAGCAATGGGTTGTTCATTGATTTAGTCTTCTGTTGTTATTTTACTGGGATGTTCTTCACATTTACCTTTGGTTTTGGTGGGTTTTATTCCTTTTCTCTGTGGAGAACATCTTTAAGTATCATTTGTAGGGCAAGTTTGGAAGAGGCATAGCCTTTCAACTTTTCTTTACTGTGGAAGAATTTTATTTCATTTTCAAAGACAAATGAAAGCTTTGCTGGGTGCGTTATCCTAGGTCGATATTTTTTTTTTCTTTTAGAATCGGGAATTTGTCATTCCATTCTCTTCTGGCCTATAGGGTTTCCTGTGAGAAGTCCCCCGTGAGTTTAGTTGGCATTCCTTTATATGTCAGTTGATTTTTTTCACTTGCACATTTAAGGATCTTTTCCTTATGTTCAATTGAAGAGAGCTTGATTATATCATGTGTCACGGTGAAGACTGCTTTTGGTCAAGACTGTTGGGAGTTCTGTGTTCCTCCTGGATGTTGTTTCCCAATTCTTTCTCTAGATTAGGGAAATTTTCCCTTATTATTTCGTCAAATACATTTTTAAACCCAGCTTATCTTTCTGCACCTTCTGCCACTCCCATAACTCTTATATTTGGCCTTTTAATAGTGTCTTTCGGTTCTTGAATACTTTTTTTAGCCTGATCCAGCTCTGTTTCCAGCTTTTTGTTTATTTCCCCCTGGTGACAGGAAATATCTTCTAATTTTGAATTTCTTTCTTTTGCCTCCTTCATTCTATTTTGGAGACTCTCCACTGTACTTTTAATTTGCTCCACTGTATCCTTAAGTTCTGATATAGCAGCTTTCATTTGATTCATTTCCAGTGCAACATATTCCTTTAATTCCTTGAATGCCCACTTTACATGCTTCTCGTTGTTGAGAAGAAGTTTTATGATAAGTGTTTTGAATTCTGTGTCCCCCATTTTCCCGATGTCTTCCTCAGTTAACTCTGAGGTTGGCAAAGGGTTTTGCTCCTTTACAGGGGAGTCTTCAGTAATATTCATTGTGCCTTTGTCTCTTCTTTTGCTCTTGGTCATTGTATTCCTAGTTATCGGAGTCTTCTCCTTGGGGCAGGTTTCTAAGCTGTGTCACCCACAGGTCTACAGTTGGATTTTACTTATTACAGTTGGTACACAGCTCTTTGTTTGCAGTCATTTGTGCCACTCCCTCCAGCAAGTTCCAGGTCTGGGTTCTTATGTTAGGTTTTCACCACAGTTTCCACAGCCCCAACTTGTGGCTCGCCAGTCTTCACCTCCTATGATACCGTGCTGAGGCTGCACCGTTGTCTGCACAACCTTTCTCCCACTTCTGGTTGGAGCAGGTCCCAGGATTAGGGAGACACCAGGTATCCCATATAGCTCGATTGTTGGTGGTGTTGATCTTACCGGAACCTGTTGGCCCTTAGGTCTGAGGGCCGCACAGACCTATTTTGACCCATCCGATGCCGTAGTCGGTATTATTTTCCTGTGGGACCGAGCTCAGTGCATGTGCAGCTCAACACTGTCCCCACAGTCTCAAAATCCTTTCCACACTCTACAAAATGGCACCTGATGTGCCACCGCTAGAGTTCTTGATCTGCTGGCCATCAGATCTGAGGCCTACCCAGACCTATCTTGGGTGGAACCTGTCGGATGCTACGTTGTTGCAGTTTGCTGAGCCAGAAATGAGTTCACTCTCAGCTCAATGCATGCAAAGTCCTGTTCATAGCCCTTGCCTCCTTAACCAAAATGGTGCCTGACACAGTTCTAGGAGGGTTATGAAATCCACCCTGTTCCCACATTGCTCGTCCAGGATCTGATGCTCTGTCTCAGCTCCTGGTCAAATCAAACAGACCAGCAAGAGGGGCAGTTCTTTGTCTGGATTCACCTCTGGAGCTTCCGGTAGATGTCCCTTCCCACCTGGTTGCTGGTGGAGTTCTGGCTGTGGTGGAGTTTAGATTGTGGCTTGCTGAATGCCACTGGGGTATCAGTCACTGCAACACCACAGCATTGTGTCCGCTGCTTTCCTGTGTCTGTCAGTCTCCAGGTACCCCTCTGCTGTTGTTCTGTCCTTGTTCTGTCCTCTCATATTTCCTGGAATGTGCCCTCTCTGCTTCACACTGGCTAATATTTCTACATCTGTTTAAACATGTCCTTACCCTATTCTGCCATCTTGATTCTTCTACAATACCATTTTTAAAATAAATCAACTAATTTTTTTGAAAGATTGAGAGTTGCCATCTTTTGGTTAACTCTCTAAATGCCTCCAATAGCCAGGACTGTGCCAGGCTGAAGCCAGGAGCTGAAACTCAATCTGGGTTTCCCACAGCCGTGACACAGACACACCTGCTAGAAACCTCCCTGCTGGCTTCCAGGAAGCTGGTTTACCAGGAAACTGAGGAGCTGGACCCCTTTATTAATAAATCAGATGACGTTGTATCGTTGTATGTATGCGAGTGTTTGAGAGTGTGCATGTGTGTGAGAGAAAGAGAGAAACATAGAGAGATGCTTTTTTATTCTGTTGTGTTTCTATTGACTTTTGTCTATCCTTGTGTGGATGCTACACAGTCTTGACTGTTGCAGCTTTATAGTAAAGCCTATAGTTCATGCCTGCATAGAGAAAGCTTATGTAATACTTGCAGCCTGAGTAGATACAAGAGTGAATTGCAGAATCATCCTTGTAACTGCATTCACTGCTAGTACAGTTGAATCCATCTTACTGTATGGCCAGAAAGGATGGAGACCATGGGCAGCCCCTACATCCATATGCCCTCATCTGCTCTCCTGTAGTTAATCGTACAGTGTGTCCAGATGTGTCACAGGGTATTGATACTGTCCCTCATCATAAACAGAAGACCATTAGCCACCTAAAGAGCTTGTAGGCATGTGTGCCTTTATCACCAGTCAGTTGATTATAAACAAAATGCCAGCACATGAGCAGCTGGAGACCTGCGGGAAACTGACAATACAGCTGGCCACTGCAGCCTGGATGGACGACAGGTGCATCTCAGGTGGCACTGATGAAGACTGGCAGAACAAACACGACCAGAAGACAGGTTTGCTCAACCTGCCCAACTCTCGGCTCAGCCTTTGTTCTTCCTGAAGCTCTTTGCCTGCCAGCACTTCCTGGACCACTGCAGATAAAGAGGTCAAGTTCATTTCATGGTGCTCCTTGAGTTCTCACAGGCGTCCAGGTGCCTCTATTTCAGTCCCTACAGGGAAAAGCAGATATAAATAAATGATGAGACAGGTGTGTGGGGAGATAGGTGGATCTGTAACGATGCCTTAGATTTGTTACTTCCAAGCACTGGAGCTTCAGCGGGTCTTTGCTGCAATTTCTGGGCTCAGCTCACTTTCGTCTCTGGGAGCAAGGCTTAATTAAGCACCATAGCTACGTTTCTACAATTGGAAGGCAAAGGGAAGCTCTTAACAAGACCACCCAGATAGAAGGCTGCTAGGAACCAACCATACATGGTTTCCCACAGTGTCAGGACCATGCTTCAGGGGCTGGCATTATAATCTTGTAACTAAATCCTTGCCTTGCATGCTCCGGGATCCCATGTAGCACCAGTTCATATTCCTGCTGATCCACTTCCATCCAGCTCCCTCCTTTTGGCCTGGAAAAGCAGTGGAGGATGTCCCAAAGCCTCAGGAACCTGCACCTGCATGGGAGACCTGGAGGAAGCTCCTGGATCCTGGCTTCAGATTGGCTTAGCTCTGGCTGTTGCAACTACTGGGAGAATGAATCAGCAGACACGAGATCTTTCTCTCTGCCTTTCCAGTAAAAATAAATAAATCTTTTTTAAAAAAAAAAAGACCATGCTGCAAATGTAGGACTATCCAGGACTGGCCTGGCCCCAGCTGCCTTGAGAACCTCCATTGGAACATCCCCAGGGGCCAGGCTGCACCTGTGTGTCACGGCAGTGTGAGGACATCCATAAAAACACAGAGGCCAGAGCCCTTTCCAGAGCTTTCCCCACATGGCCCAGGAGGTCTCCGAGCATGGCCAATGGGACTTCCATACTGGAGTTAGGGCAGCTGGGTGGCAAGTGGAGACATAGAAGCATTCTCCTCCCCCTCATTCCTTAAATGTCAGATGGAGTCAAATGTCACCTGATGGCCCAGGTACAAGTTCTGGCTCTGTTATTTAGCGGTTTAGCAAGTCTGGGTCTTAGTTTCCTCATCTGGAAAAGGAGAAACAATCCTAGTAGCTGCCTGCTAATGTTATTGTGAAGAACACAGGAGCTGATTCGTGCATTGCCCTAAGATTAGCCATTGCACACAGAGTTTGCTTTTTCAGTATAGACACAGAACATGGCTCACAACACCCTCCCATGAGTAATCAGAGCCACAGAGAACCAGGGCTTAGTCTTGACCTTGGTGGACCTGATCAAATTGAGTTCTGGCCACCCCATCACTTGGTCTTGAATGTGAAACATGTTCCTGCTTTCCACAGGGGTGTCCCTGGCACTACATCCTCTCTAATGATGTCAGTTTCACCTAGGTCCCTGGGCTCTAACAGGAAGATAAATACCAGCCAGCTACAACTCAGCTAGGATTTTGCCAAGGCCTTTCCTTGCTACAAATGCAGTTTGTTTTTTTGGCCAGTGTGCAGACATGCCTAACTCTGTCTGGGCTGTGAAACTGAGAGGTGTGGAAGGAAAAGTAGGAGCACAAAGACCACAGTCACCCAAGGGAAAAGACTTACGAGCCTTCCAGACAATGAATGATCCATTACTCATTGCTGCAAGAAGAAAAAAAAAGCATTTATAAAGGAACTCAACCCTCAGGTTAACATGGTCATGCGATGTGTTCCATAGGGGGAGGGCTTTACTCTAAGTGCAGGTGCATGTCATTCATTACCCAGGGAAGATTTCCTGGAGAAACTGGGACCCTGGGAAAGAATGTAGGCCCCAACCACCTGAGCTATTCAGGCTAATACCAGAACCCTTGGGGGTGTCCCAGGTGTCAGCCTGCCCTTGACATTCAGGTCCTGGCCCTGTCTTTCCTGTCTGATCTGGGGAAATCAGCTTCAGTAAGAAGATAATGCAAGTTAAAGTTCAGCATATTTAGGGCATATGGAAGGTGCTCAGTCAACGCCTCCAAATGTGTTTCCAATTTTACCCAGCGCTAAGTCATGCAGTAGACACTAGAAATAGTGTGATGGGTAAGGGCCAGGCCAAGGGAGACAAGAACACCAGGAAAACAGGTTAAGTCCCCCAGGTCTGACCTCAGGTGATATCCTTCCGGGACTTCTCGGGGAAGCAGCACCATTTGAGCTACTAAGTTAACAGAGCCTCTCCCGGACAGCACTGGCTTTCCTTGGGAACTCAGGCCGTGCCTGGCTTCCATGGTTGCATCCAGGTCAGAGGGTGTAAGTGCTGGGGCTCTTGGAAAGCCTGCCACTCACCTCTGCTCACCCCACACTGTTGGGGCAGGGTGGTGCTTCTACCTGTTTTCCAACCAGAGCTCAACCAGATGTACTTGGCCCACTTGAGCCTTCACAGTTCTGGATTTGTTCTCATCGCTATTGGGCCCAGAGGACCACAGACCCACAGCTCACCCTGAGGTAGTAAGGGGTGGTCACCGGGTTTTTCAGGCCCCAGAGCTGCAGAGCCAGGGGTGGCCTGCTCTGTGCTTTGTGGGAGCTACGTCTCCCACTTGGGCCATGTCTGTTTCCATCCACACATTTTCACCACATCTTCCTTTGTCTCCTTTTTCCTTCTGATTGCCAGGGAGCAGCAGTGAGTGGAGGCAGAGAGGAGGGAGGGTCAGCAGAGCGGGAGGGCCTGAAGAAGTCTGGACTAGATTGCCCTGGGCTAAGTCTCTTTGCAGCGGGAGCTATTGAGTTCCTGTCAGAGGAAGAGAGGCCCTGGGAAGAAAGGTGGTTCCACGGGAACCACCAGCTTAGAGGAGCAGGGAAAGAAAGCTTACAAGCACCGGAATTCCTCCAAGAGGCAGTTAGAGGAGCTTCGTCAGCCACCCCAGGGGCCAGGCTGCTCCTGTGTGTCACGGCAGTGTGAGGACATCCATAAGAACACAGAGGCCAGAGCCCTTTCCAGAGCTTTCTCCACATGGCCCAGGAGGTCTCCGAGCGTGGCCAATGGGACTTCCATACTGGAGTTAAGGCAGCTGGGTGGCAAGTGGAGACATGGACGCATTCTCCTCCCCATCATTCCTTAAATGTTAGATGGAGTCAAGGCAGTGATGGAAGAGAAGGGAAGGAGTTAGCAAAGGAAGGAAGGGGAAATAGGCCATGAAGGAACAGATAGAAGTACTCCAGAAAGCAGTCTTACACAAAGCCTGAAAATCATCAGGGGAAAGACAGATGGCATATTTGACCATATAGAGTCAAACGTTTCCTGCCAGGGCCTCAGAGCTGGGCCCTGTGCTGGCTCGCTTGCCTTTTGTGCAGGATGAAGACTCACCAGTTTCACTCTGTGTGACCTGCTGGTTCCTCCCTCCAAGGGTGCAGGCACTAGGCCCCATTCACAGTTGTCACGTAGACATTGACCTCATGTCAATGACCTGCCAGTGATGCTGGTCAGTAAGTCACCTGATGACATAACAGTCACCTGACTGGCTTCCTTATCCCCCTGCCCCTCCCACCTGGCCCTGGAAATTGCACCAAACTCCACCCACTGGGCACTGGGGCTCAGCAAAGGGACCACCAACCACTACAGGCCAGATGATGTAGGGGGCCTCCAGAGCCATCACCCAATGTGAAATCATCACCACCCATCCATGCCACAGGAGCCATCTGTCCATTCATCAAAAGAAGTAAAGTATATCACCAGCTAGTGGTCCTAGTATAATGATCTGAGGTCCTAACAAGAAAAGGTCAGTGAAACTAGTAAGTACGGTCCCCTGTTATTAAGCAGCTGATGTATTCTAAGGTCTCCCCCAGTATAGGGGCCACCATCCTCGGAGGCCCAGCTCAACCAGGAGAACAGTTCTTCTGCCAATGAGGCCCACCTTGTCTGACTTTCGGGTGGCTAGGCACTTTTGTCCACCAAGCTTGGACAGGTGCATACAATCTGGGCAACTCCCCTGTTCAGATCCTGGGTGGCTCCTGATATTCCTGTCTGTAGTACCTGGAGTCATAACAATGCTTCCCAGGAAGATGGCACTGGAGCGGGGCTCACAGGACGTGGCTTGGTGAGGTGGGACGTGAGCCTGGCTGGGACATCAGGGGCACCAGGTGGTGGCCCAGCCCTGGTGTTGTTCTGTGTGATTTTTTGGAGAAATCACATCATGCTTATAGACCTCAGTCTCCTTTCAGTAGGTGAGAGGTTGATGTAGAAGAACTCTCTGGAATCCACCAGAAAACATGGTGGGATGTCAGTCCTCACAGCAAAGATCAAGTTCACAGCAGATGCTGAGAGGCAGTTGGGCTGTATGCCGGTTCTCAGTCCCATAACAAACATTGGTTGTAAGGGTGACCATTTGTCCCAGTTTGCATGGACGGTCCTGCTTTGTTCCTTTTGTCCCTCCAGGCTTAGCAGCAGTGTCCCTCTCATTCTCATGGGCATCCCAGTCTGAGTGTCCTCCACAACCACCCTGGTGACTTGGATGCACTGTTTGTGTCCCAGAGTCACCTGTGGCTGAAGTGTTGTTTCCCATTGAAGAGATGAGGCACCGCGGGCTGAGAAACTCACACCCACCCCAAGGGGATCGCAGAGCCCAGGCCCCTGTCCCTCACTGCCCTGCCTCCTGGCCCCAGGACCCCACAGGGCCCCAGAACTCAGAAACCCCTGGAGACAGTTACCTGCCCCCAAGGCAGCAGCAGGTGAGGGGAGCATGGGCAGTGCTTGGGTATATGGAATTGGGATCTGTGGGTTCCCCTTGAGATTCAGCTCTCAAGGGTCTTAGGTGAATCTAATTCTGAGTCCTGGCTGCCCAGGCTATGGACAAGTGACAGTAACTGTCTTATCTGTTTGTGTGTATGTGTGTGCTTATGTCAAGCAGAAGAGCGTGACTTCTCCATCAAGACTGCTGCTCCCTGATACGGGACCACAAGGGGAGAAGAGGCCAAAGGGAGCTGTCCCCCGCCTCCAGCGTGGCATCTCTAGTGCCGGCACCAGGGATGACTGGGCCATGGACACAGATAGCACCAACCTTCCACTGTTCACACAGCACACGGGGGACTTGTAGGGACCACTTGCCACTGCCAACCACAACCATACAATGGCAATACTGACATACTCCATGACGCACTCCCAGCAGACACCCGGGCAGGACATGCTGATGTGTTTCCTGTCAGTGAAGTAGAGGGCCACGCCTCACCAGTATGACCTGCTCTGAGGACACTTGCGGCCAGTGACACTTGCAAAAAAGAAAAAAAAAGGTAAAACTCCCAAAGCCGTCTGGGGTGTGGCTTCCACAGCTCTGGGCCAAAGCTGGACACCTCCCCAGGACACTGGGATCATTCATAAATGCAGCCTGCCAGGACACCTCCCTAAATAGCATCTGAAGTCTTTTCGAAGGTCATGGATCCTGAACAGAGTGCTAAGGGCACCAAGAAGGCTGAGGGAAGTCCACGGAAGCGGCTGACCAAAGGAGAGGCCATCCAGACCAGTGTTACTTCCAGTGTCCCCTATGTGGGCAGTACCGTGGCTGCCACCCAGGAGAGCCCACCCCAAGAGCTCCTAGCCCCGCAGCCCTTCCCGGGCCCCTCTTCGGTTCTCCGGGAAGGCTCTCAGGAGAAAACGGGCCAGCCACAGAAGCCCCCAAAAAGGCCATCTGTCGAGGCCTCGGTCCACATCACCCAGCTCCCGCAGCACCCTCTGACACCAGCATTCCTGTCGCCCGGCAAACCCGAGCATCTCTTAGAGGGAGCCACGTGGCAGCTGGTCGACCCCATGAGACCCGGCCCTTCAGGCTCCTTTGTGGCCCCTGGGCTCCATCCTCAGGGCCAGCTCCTCCCTCCTCACGCTTCTATCCTGCCTGCTGAAGACCTGCCTGGTATTCCTAAGGTCTTTGTGCCCCGGCCCACCCAGGTCACCCTGAAGCCCACCGAAGAGGCCCCCAAGAAGGAGAGGAAGCCCCAGAAACCAGGCAAGTACATCTGCCAGTACTGCAGCCGACCCTGCGCCAAGCCCAGCGTGCTCCAGAAACACATCCGTTCACACACGGGCGAGAGGCCCTATCCCTGCGGCCCCTGCGGCTTCTCCTTCAAGACCAAGAGCAACCTCTACAAGCACAGAAAGTCCCACGCACACCGCATCAAGGCAGGCCTGGCCTCAGGCATGGGCAGTGAGATGTACCCCCCGGGACTGGAGCTAGAGAGGCTCCCTGGAGAGGAGTTCGAGGAGCCTACCGAGGGAGAAAGCACAGACTCCGAAGAGGAGACAGGTGCCACATCCAGTCACTCAACCGAGCTCTCCCCCCGGCTCAAGCACCCACTGCTCACTAGTGGTTTGTATGGCTCTGCGAGCCACAGCTCCAGCCACGAGCGCTGCTCCTTGTCCCAATCCAGCACAACCCAGTCACTCGAGGACCCCTCTGCATTTGCTGAACCCTCCTCTGAGCACCCCCAGAGCCACAAACCTGAAGACACCCACACGATTAAGCAGAAGCTGGCCCTCCGCCTAAGTGAGAGGAAGAAGGTGATTGATGAACAGGCTTTCCTGAGCCCAGGCAGCAAGGGCAGTACGGAGTCGGGGTACTTCTCCCGCTCCGAGAGCGCTGAGCAGCAAGCCAGCCCCCCTAACACCAATGCCAAGTCCTACGCTGAGATCATCTTGGGAAAGTGCGGCCGCATTGGGCAACGGACCACCATGCTTGCCACGGCCACCTCCACCCAGCCCCTCCTGCCCCTGTCCACTGAAGACAAGCCCAGCCTCGTGCCACTGTCCGTGCCCCGGACACAGGTGATAGAGCATATCACAAAACTCATCACCATCAACGAGGCCGTGGTGGACACGAGCGAGATCGACAGCGTGAAGCCCAGGAGGAGCTCTCTCTCGAGGCGCAGCAGCATGGAGTCCCCCAAGTCCAGCCTCTATCGGGAGTCCCTGCTGCCCCACGGCGAGAAACAATCAATGCTGAGCCTCCAGCATCCACCCAGCACCACGCCCCCTGTGCCTCTCCTGAGAAGCCACTCAATGCCTTCAGCCACCTGCACTCTCAGCACCCCGCACCCCACCTTCCGAGGTAGCTACTCCTTCGACGACCACATTGCTGAGTCCACCACCCTGAGCCGCAGCAGCCAAGCATTTACCTCCCACCCCCGGATGCTGAAGCGCCAGCCGGCCATTGAACTACCTTTGGGAGGGGAGTACAGTTGCGAGGAGGCAGGGCCAAGTAGCAAAGAGGCAGCCTCGAAACCCTCAGACGAGCCAGAGCCCAAGGAAAGCGAGCTTACCAAAAAGACCAAGAAGGGGCTGAAGACTAAAGGGGCCGTCTATGAATGTAACGTCTGTGGTGCTCGGTACAAGAAAAGGGATAACTACGAAGCCCATAAGAAATACTACTGCTCAGAGCTGCAGACGCCCAAACCCAGCTCTACGGGTTCTCATGTGCCTCCCGAAGCCGAAAAGGGCCAGGCTGAGCATGAGCCATGGTCCCAGATGATGCATTATAAGCTGGGGACCACCTTGGAACTCACACCCTTGAGGAAGAGGAGGAAAGAGAAGAGCCTTGGGGATGAGGAAGAGCCACCCCCCTTCGAGTCGACCAAAAGTCAGTTTGGCGGTACTGGGCCATCTGAGGCCGCTCGGAACCTTCCCCTGGAGTCCACCAAGTCACCAGCAGAACCAAGTAAATCAGGAGCCCCTTTGGAGGGAGTCCCAAGCTTCCAGCCGAGGACTCCGAAGCAGGGGTCCGGTTCGGAATCAGGGAAGGAGAGGAGAACGACATCCAAAGAAATCTCTGTGATCCAGCACACCAGCTCCTTCGAGAAGTCAGACTCCCTGGAGCAGCCTGGGGGTGTGGAGGGAGAAGAGAAACCCCTGACCCAGTTCTCGTCGTCCCAGACCGCCGCCTCCTCACATGTACGCCCACCGCACTCGTTGCAACCCAAGTTGGTCCGCCAGCCCAACATTCAGGTTCCCGAGATCCTGGTGACAGAGGAACCTGACCGGCCCGACACGGAACCCGAGCCACCACCGAAGGAGCCCGAGAAGACAGAGGAGTTCCAGTGGCCCCAGCGCAGCCAGACACTCGCCCAGCTCCCCGCGGAGAAGCTGCCGCCCAAGAAGAAGCGGTTGCGCCTGGCAGAGATGGCCCAGTCGTCGGGCGAGTCCAGCTTTGAGTCGTCCCTGCCTCTGTCTCGTAGCCCCAGCCAGGAAAGCAGCATCTCTCTGAGTGGCTCCAGCCGCTCCGCGTCCTTTGAGAGAGATGAGCATGGGAAAGGCGAGGCCCCTGGACCCTCATCCGACACGCGCCCCAAGCCCTTGGGCACCCACATGCTGACTGTCCCCAGCCACCACTCGCATGCCCGGGAGATGCGGAGATCTGCCTCAGAGCAGAGCCCCAACATCTCCCATTCCACTCACATGGCCGAGACACGCAGCAAATCATTCGACTATGGCAGCTTGTCCTCTGGGGGTCCTGTGCTGCCGGGCCCTGTGGCTTTGCCAGCCCCAGCAGCTCCTCCTCCAGAAAGAAGGAAGTGCTTTCTGGTGAGACAGGCTTCTCTGAGCAGACCTCCAGAAGCTGAACCGGAGGCTACCCCCAAGGCAAGACCAGAGAGTGAGGAACCACAGCTCTCATCCTCCGGAAAGCCTCCCACCAAAGGCCTGCTGCCCCAGATCTCCTCCGTGGGCCCCTCGCACAGTGGAAACCTGGGAGGCAAGGGCCAGCTGCAGGACAGGCCTCCAAGGGCCTCTCCACTGCCCTACGCAGAGGCACTGCAGGTGCTGCATCACCCCATTGCCCAGCTGCCCCTGCCAGAGAAGCCGTACCTGCCACCACCTGTCTCCCTCTTTTCCTTCCAGCATCTCCTACAGCATGAGCCAGGGCAGTCTTCAGACTTCTTCTCCACCCAGGCCATGTCCAGTCTTCTTTCCTCGCCTTACTCCATGCCCCCACTTCCTCCCTCTTTATTTCAGGCCCCACCGCTTCCCCTGCAGCCTACTGTTCTGCACCCAGGCCAGCTCCACCTCCCTCAGCTCATACCTCATCCTGCCAACATCCCCTTCAGGCAGCCCCCTTCGTTTCTCCCGATGCCGTACCCCACCTCGTCAGCACTATCCTCTGGCTTCTTCCTGCCGTTGCAATCCCAGTTTGCACTCCAGCTCCCCGGAGATGTGGAGAGCCACCTGCCCCTCATCAAAACCAGCCTGGCCCCGCTGGTGACAGGAACCACTGGCCTCTCCTCCAGCACGGAGTACAGCAGTGACATCCAACTGCCCCCTGCAGCCTCCACAGCCAGCTCCTCAGCACCCACATCAGCCCCTCCGCTGGCCCTACCCGCTTGTCCCGACTCCATGGTGTCCCTGGTAGTTCCTGTTCGCATTCAGACCAATATGCCATCCTATGGAAGTGCGATGTACACCACCCTGTCCCAGATTTTGGTCACCCAGTCCCCAGGCACCACAGCAACAGCGTCTCTTGCCAAGTTTGAGGAGCCCCTGACTAAGGGGACAGCTGCACATGGGGCAGGCGTGTATGATGTTGAGCCTGGACCATCTGGGTTAAATGAAGAGCAGAGGTTCCCGACTCCCTACCTGAGAGTGCCCATGACATTGTCTGAAAGAAAGGGCCCCTCTCTGTCATCAGAGAGTGTCCTGAGCCCAGAGGGAAGTGCATCCACAGTAGGGGGAAGCAAACGCGTCCTTTCCCCGGCTGGCAGCCTGGAACTCACCATGGAAACTCAACAGCAAAAAAGGGTGAAGGAGGAGGAGGCTTCCAAGGCTGAAGACAACCTTGAATTGGTGAAACCATGCAGTGTGGTGCTGACCAGCACTGAAGAGAAAAAGAGGCCAGAGAAATCCCAAGTAGGCAGCCAGGGCCAGAGCAGGAGGGAACTAGAAACACTGTCCAGCCTGTCCCCAGATCCAGCTAACCCAAAGGAAGTCCCTCCCCTCCCTCACCCTACATTGCCTCATGGGACAGGCCCAGGCTCAGAAGCTCTGAAGGAATATGGCCAGCCCTCCAGCAAACCTCACCGAAGAGGGTTGCCCCTGCTGAGTGTGAAGAAAGAAGATGCCAAGGAACAAGCTGACCTCCCTCCCTTAGCACCTCCCAGCTCTCTGCCTCTGTCAGAAACGCCCCCAAGAACAGCCAAGTCGCAGGAAGGTATGGACTCAAAGAAGGTACTGCAGTTCCCCAGCCTCCACACGACTACTAATGTCAGTTGGTGCTATTTAAACTACATTAAGCCAAATCACATCCAGCATGCAGATAGGAGGTCCTCTGTTTACGCTGGTTGGTGCATAAGTTTGTACAACCCCAACCTTCCAGGGGTTTCCACTAAAGCTGCTTTGTCCCTCCTGAGGTCTAAGCAGAAGGTGAGCAAAGAGACATACACCATGGCCACAGCTCCGCATCCTGAGGCAGGAAGGCTTGTGCCATCCAGCTCCCGCAAGCCCCGCATGACAGAGGTAAGCTCAGTCTTGTTCATCTTCTCACCACTGATGACCAAAGCTCTTGCTGAGCTTTTAAAGCCATGTTGTCCTCTGGTTCCATTTGCAGAACTAAAGCCAGTTTTCTCTGTGGTAGTTGTTAACTGCTCACCTTAAAGGAACCATGTTAGCTGGCTTTGTCAGTGTGTCCTTCACATCATTGGAATGGATGCTTTTCCATAAGTTAGTTGCAACATGATAATACTTTCCCACAACCTGAGACTGTAAAATCAAAGATACACTATCAATAAGCCCAAAGCAATTTTCCAAAAGACCAAGTTGGAAAACTTTGCCAATGGAAATGCCTATAGCGATTTGAGAACTTTATTCCCCTCCAGAATCCAATGATCTTCCTTGTCAGGTTCTTCCTTGCCTGCTTCCTCCCTGTTCCTGCTGTTCCCATTCTCTAGCACCACTTGAAATATTCCCATTTTCAGAGATTCTAGAGTTTGACATAAATGACTCGGGAAATAGTCCTTCTTTCTTCTCTGTAACTAAGATTGTAAGCAGCTGGGCTGTACTATCCCTCTATTCCAGCTGGAACTCTCTGTGCTGGAGCCCTCATGCTGATCACTAGACCCTCACTCAGGGCTCATGTTGACTCCTTCTTTGCCTCTCACTGGAGTCTATATTAGCTAGAAAAATGACCTAGTCCCCTGCAGGTTCAAAATCCAATCATCACAAATTTGCTTCAGGCAAAAACACCACTGTACTTTCATGAGACCAGCCTGAATTTCCAGGCCACAATATGCCACACAGAGCTGACGTTTGTGTGATTGCTCTGGTCCTGTTCATCTAGCAGCCTCGCTGTGCTGAATGCTTAAACCCAGCAGCCAGTGTTCACCCCATCTGTGGGGGTTACCTAACCATCTCCAACTTATAGATGAGGGAGCTGAGAGTCCGAGGCTGACAGAGGTCAAGGTTGCGTGGCCAAAGTTTCAGACCTGTCTAACTCCAAGGAGTCTTGTTTTTTTATTTTATTTATTTTTCTTTATTGGAAAGGTAGTTTGACAGAGAGAAGCAGAGACAGAGAGAGAAAGATTTTCCATCTACTGGTTTACTACCCAAGCGGTCACAATGGCCAGAGCTGAACCAATGCTAAACCAGAAACCAGGTGCCAGGAGCTTCTTCTGGGTTTCCCATGTGGGTGCAGGTTCCCAAGGTTTTGAGCCACCGTCTACTACTTTCTGAGGCCACAAGCAGAGAACTGGATGGGAAGCAGAGCAGCCAGGACATGAACTAGCACCTATATGGGATCCTGGGCGTGCAGGGCAAGGATTTAGCCACTAAGCTATAGTGCCAGGCCAAGTTTTATTTTTAAATTACTTGGGGAAGGAGAACTCTAAAATATGCTTACAGTTAAAGACTAGACCCAGCCAAACATAAATCCTTAAAACTAAATGTGAGTTGTAGACAAGTGAGTAAGGCTGTGCTCCAAAACTTTCCTGATATCTCTGCCTCCATTTCTTACAATGGAGCACATTTTGTGCATTGTATTTGTGCCTCGCTGGACTGGAAAGCCGTTGCAGAACTACTTTCTACCTTTACTCCCTAGATGTGTGTAGGCATCCCTGAGCATGATTTCCACTTTTGCCACAGGAGTCACACTGCTCTGCTCACCAGTGTTTCTTACTACCAGGGTTTCTTACCATCCCAAGATGCTGTTGTAATTATGTTTACACTTAGAAACTGTTTTGTGTTCTAAATATTATGGCTTTTATCCTCACAATCACTTCTAGAGTCAGTGTGTAAATCAGCTTTTTAAAGAAGAGGATACAGGGGCAGAGAGAGGGTGGGTAACTTGCACTAGGGCCACACTGTAGTAAGTGGCAGAAACTGGATCTAAAACTAGATTTCCAGAACCCCTTCACATGATCCAGGCTGCCTCTGCTTGCTAACGCACCCGTCATGTAAGAAAAGGGAAGTGATCATTTGGCTTTATTGGATTTGGCCATTGTTTGCTTGTAATGCTGCCTTCCTCAAATTAGCTAGAAGGTGCAGAGGTTTCCTTGGAATTGTCTCTCCCGTGGACTGGCCCATTTCTCACCAGAAGTACACCAGTCTGAAGCATTAATGTAACTATGTGGCATAAGGATTGAGACTTCCTCCAATTCCTCCTGTCTGCCTGGCCTGTTCCCCTGTGTGCTCAGTAATGGAAGCTTCTGTATCCTGAGCAGTCTGCCTTCAGATGGCACTTTCAAAAAGTTCTTAATTATGCTGGGCTTATAGCTGTCAGTTGTAACTTCCCTTCTCTGTTAGTCATTCTAAGACAATCTTCGTATCATGAAGCTTCCCTCTCCCAACAGTCACACATGCATCTGGCCCACCACATAATGTTCAGGTTTGACCATGATCCTAAGCTCAGCAGCCTCATTCCTCACCTCTGGCTTCTGATTCCTTCTTTTCCTTGGGGATTGCTTTACCAACCACACAGCACTGTCATCACAGGAGGTTAGCAGCAAAACCTCACCAGGTGCCACATTGCTCAGGTTGGAATCCTATTACCACCCCTCCCAGTACTGTGACTTTGGACCAGTTACCCTGGTTTCACACAGTTACTCTGTGTGCCCTGGTTTCTTCATCTGTAAAGTTGGGACAGCCATAACACTTAGCTGACAGGATGATGAAGAAAATTAAAATAAGCAAGGTGTGCTAACCACAGTGCTTGCCTTGTGAACACTCGGGAAATGTGTTTAGCTCTGCTTGTTCATATTAGTATCATTAAAAGCCGACATGGCCCCTTGGGCTCCTGCTGTTTCTCACAGTACAATGGTCCGTTGCTTCCCATGCCACACCCCTCTGGCTGAGCCCAGATGGCAAGGAAGAAGCTGTCCGTCATTATATGGGGTGTCCTTGGCCATTCCATGGACAATCTGGGTCACATGGGAGTAGAAAAGACATCCCCTGGACACCCACTGAAACCTAAGCTCAGGCAGCAATCCAGAATCTTCTTTAGTTTTCATTCCCCACCTGCCAGTTCTGAAAGATATAATTAGAGGGCCACTGAGTCCTGGAAGTAGATCCTGGAATGGCTATTCAAGGTCCCTTAAATCCCCTGAGAATCTGAGGCCAGAGAGATGGAGTAACCCCTACCCCAACCCCAGCCAGCAGTGGCCGGCTGGTGCTGGCATCCATATTCCAGTTCCCGGCCAGGTGCCTGTCTGCTCAGGCACACATGTTGCAGCTGAGAATGGGCTGATGGCTCGTAGATTGTCCCAACACTAGGGAATATGGTTGCTCTTCCCCCTGGCTGGAGGCTACATGGTCTCATATAACCTAAATGACAGTAATGCAAAGCAGGATGAGAATCACACACACACGTCCCACTGCCACTAGAGAAAATGGAGGGCATGCTTTCAGGATGCAAAATGTCTGAGAAGCACAAGGTCAAAGCTGACCCTCCTCATCAAGTCAGGCTTCTCTGTTTCTGGCTCCTCTGATCCTGTTAATCAGGACCCCCAGCCTGGCCTTAAGTCCCTGGTCCCAGCTCAACAGGATCAGGGGCCTTACAACAGAAGACCTATGCTTTTGTTCCCAAACATGGCCTCAGACAACAAGGCTGGCTTGAAAGAGCTATTCAGCCTCCTTCTCTGACACCAGCCAACCAGGCAGCCTTGCATGAGACTTCAGCTCTGTGGAGATCAGTCCATTTCCTCCACACTCTATTCTGTAAGGCAGGGTCCCCGAAGAGTGAAGGCTCTGAGAGGCAGCCTATGCCTGTGTGCAACGTCACGCACAGCACGGTTGTGCCAATGTGTCACTGTTGCAACTCTCCTGATTGAGAATGGTGACTTTAACCTGCACTGATTTTGTTGTTCCTGCGGTGGGCCAGGTTCACCTCCCGTCGCTCGTTTCCCAGGAAGGCCAGAAAGATGTAGCTAGAGTGGAGAAGGAAGAAGACCAGCAAGGGAAGCCGGAGGAGGACGCTCCCGCCTCCAAGAGAGGGGAGCCAGCGAGGATCAAAATCTTCGAAGGAGGGTAAGAGTCACGGCCGGTTTTCACAGTAAGAGCTGGAGCCCACCCAGCTGTGTTCTCAGACAGCTAGTGTCCGTGCCATTGGCAGGGCCGTGCCCACAGATGTGGCTTCAGCAGTGCCCTGCAGCACACACCGCCTTTGCTCAGGAACATGGAAGGGCGCATGGTGGGGATGGGAGATGCCAGGTGTTTGTTCAGGAGCCACGGAAGGCTGGGTCTTCCTCTGGCCCTGTGCCTCCCTGGATCCTGCCGGCTTTCTAACCCTTGCACTAGGAGTAATGGTGGGTCTCTGAGGTCTGGTCTGCACTGTCGTGTCCCTTGGTGCAGTCACCTTTACATTGCCCAGGCAACCACTGTGGGTCACCTGGCTTCCCATGGGGACTCGGGCTCTGCTGATGAGGCTGGTGGCAGGGCTGCATGGGCCAACATTCACACTGACCCCCGGCTGCCTGGCTGGGACCCTGGGTCTCATTGGTTGGTGAGTATTTTTAATGTCTTTCTTGGTTATCTGCCTTTGATGCCTGTCTGTGGCAGCCCCCGCATGAGCCAAGTAGCTTGGAACTCACATCTTGGAGGCCCTCTGGGCTCGGGCAGGGTGCTCTGACTCAGATGTGCTTTGGGGCAGGTCTGTGCCAGCTGTGTTCTGTGTAACCACGTGTTTGCTCCCTGAGACCAGGGTGTCCGTGCGCAGGTCCCATGATGTCTGTCTCAGGGTCCTGTGTCTGTGTGCCTGGTGTGATCGGGGTGGCTCCAGTCCCACACAGTCCTGAGACCCCCAGGAGCTTGGTCAGTGCAGCTGTCCCTGGAGGCTGCAGGTACAAAGTGGGAGGTGCCAGAGGCCTCCAGAAGGCCAGAGAGAGCAGAGATGGTCAGGCTCCCAAGGCCACCAATGGGCATCCTGCGGAGCCACTGATCAGCAAGGAGTGCAGGAATGGGGAAGAGGGTTGTTGTGATGTCATGGAGGAAGCAAGGGATGGCAAACACCCTAGACATACACTGCCCAAAACGCCAACAGCGGGGTCACACTGGACTGCTTTGGAGAATGCTTGCCGCTCTCCTGCTCTTGCTGTGTGCCTAGAGCGCCCTCGTGTGTCTCTGTGCTCCGTTTCATTGGTCCTTTGAAGGCAGCCCTGAGATGTGATCCAGAATCGCTCTTCCCTCCCGTTTTAAAGGAAGGCCTGGGGTCTTGAGGGTGGCGGAGGGGGGAGATACCTCCAGCCTGGAGGCCTGGCTCCCCAAGACAGCCCCGATGTCCTCTTCCTGCAACCCTGCAGCGATCCCCACTCCCCACCAAGTCCTGGAGAGGTTGTTCCTTGGTCCCACCTACTATCAAGTCCTGCCCAGCCCCTCCCCCCACCCTTGGTTTTCTCATCTGTGAGAAGGGTGATTACACACCTGCAGGGTTTTCAGAGATGCCTGAGAGACCCCATGGGAATGTACAGCACCTGAGTACATTTTGTTGCCAGTATGCCCAGTCCAGTTGTGCCTGCCTTGGGGACCAACACTCTGACCCGCCGCTGGGCTATAGAAGTAGCCTCCTCATTCCTTCACTTGGCTGTGTCCCTCCTGTTGAGCACATCGGAGGGGTGGGGTAGGGGGAAGGTGTTCTGTGTCACAGGACCCGGCTGGTCCACCCAGGCGTCTCACTGTCTGTGATCTCTCTAGTTTCCGTTTCCCTTGGGGTTGGTAACATCCCCTTACTACCAGGAGTGTTTAAAAAAAGTGGAGAAAAAGGGAAGATGTCTTGAATTTGTGATTTCCTGTCTGGGACTAGGGATACCAGCCATCCATCCAACCAATCACCTGAGCACTTAAACTCGTCAAGGTCACCCCAGGCCCAAAACAAGGAACATGCCCATTGGGTCCCACCACCTGCTGTCACAGCAGGGTTCTGCCTTGGACCCGGCCCTGCCTGGTTCCCTGTATTAGCACCGCACAGGCTCATATTTCACCCTAGTATGTGTTTGAGAAGGTTCTGCAACAGGGGATGTGTCTACTGGGGCCTCTGTGGGATCCCAGCTGAAAGAGGTCAGGAAGGGAAGAAGGCAAAGTGGCAAATTGTGCAGTGGTTCTTGGAGCTTCCGATTAGATGCATCTCCTCACATCTCATTGCCTGGGGCAAGTCATCTGGGCTCACTTGTCTGTGCGGAGGGCAAGTGCAATCCTCCCTCGTGCTCAGAATAAGCTGAAATAGCTAGTAGATAGAGTGGGGATGCCCACTGCAGTTGGTGTAACATGCATCTGCTGCTTGACAGTTCCGGCCAACAGGGCTGCTGAAATGCAGCCATGCTAGCACGTTCAGAGCTGATCCATGGCGATGAGTCAGCAAGGCGGACATGAGGGAATATGCGTTGGGTGGGCTGGACACCAAGGAGCCTGTCTCTCCCCAGTGAAGCTCGGTTTGGTCTTTTGCATGACCTCCATGCACTTATCAATCAACTAGCTAATCAGCTCATCTGGGAGAATCCACTGTACAGTGCCTTTGGAGCTTCTGTGTGCCAGAAGATATAATGACGCAAAGCAGGGGACCTGCCGTTCTACCTCAGGGGTGTTTGCAGCCTGTGCTGAGACAGCAACACACTGCTGGCCCAGTACTGAGGAAGGACCACCAGCAAGGAGGGTTCCCCCGGAGGGATGGAGGAGTGGAAAGGACTGCCCAGAGGGGTCAAGGCAAGATCTGAAGGAATGGGTGAGATTTGACAGGTAGAGAGGGGGGAGAGTGGCTGGTAGCATCGGTGTGATGAAAACCTGTGCACCCGACCCCTGGGACTCATCCCTTCTTGCTCTGAGTATTCTGCCATGTGGCTGTAGACCATCTCCTTGGCCTCAATGCCCCATCAAGACCCAGGGCTGCAACACCCGGGTCTCTAGCCAGGTCCTTATTCCTGCAAGCCCCTGCTTTTGATGCCTCCTGGGAGGCTCATGGCACCCCAAATTCACACGTGCTGGCCATGCACTGTACTTCCCACCCACAGCTTCTGCTTTCACAGCCAGGCCTGGGATGATGCTCCAGCCAGTTTTGACATTCAGCCTTAATGTTCCCTGGGACACCTCCTCCCTGTTCTGATTCGTCATGGAACCCTGACCTCTGCTAGAGATAGTCCCTGACTCAGCATGCTCTCAGTCATGGCTCTGGCCTCTGGCATTGGCCTTCTGTGGTCGCCTGCCTACAGGATCCACCTAGAAGTCTCTCTGACTTAGCTGGCACCAGTGTCCAACCCGCTCCAGTCACCTGTCACCTGGGGCCTGCCTTGCCCTTCCCTGCCCTGCTTGTTTCCCAGTCCTTCCCAGTGTGGTGATCCTCCCAGGTCCCTCCCTACGCCATGGATCTTTGCCTTCCTTCAGTCCTGGCTGATACAGATCCTAAAATTCCCCTCCTGAGTCTCCATGGTCTCCTCTTTTGTTCCAGCATGATGTTACAGAACCACGGCTATTTGTTGTGTTGAGTGCCCAGTATACATAGCCATCTGCACTCCCCATCACCTCTGCACCAGAACCCAGCAGCTTCCTGGGAGCTCCCTTCCAGCGCAGGCTGGCTCACCTCACACCCACACATCCACCCTGACTGTACAGAAGGGCTGGCCTGCGTAGCAATGGGTTCACTCATGCAGAGTCATGCTGTCTCACAAGGGTCAGGACTGTGCTACACTGAATAGAAAGCTCACTTCCTGTGGGGAGAGCTACAGACTCAGGCCAGCTGGCTGCCATGAGACAGGAAGATGCGGGTACTATCAGGAGCTCCCATTCATTCACATGGGCTCGGGTCTGAAGGGACTGATGGTGAGACTGCAGCTGGGATGAGGGTCCCCAGAACGGTGGCCATGGGCAGAAGGGCTCAGGGTGAGAGGGTCAGGCCAACCTCTGCTCGGAGCTACAGTGCTCAGCAGCAGAACAGAATCCTGGGTGTCAGCCAGGGCAGGGAGGGTGGGGTGACTCATGGCCATGGGGTTGGCCCGGGGATGACCCCATCTCCCGCCTCCACGAGGAGGCCCTTTGTCAGGAGGGCTCTTTGGAGTGAATTAGCATTCAGTTGGAATGCACCACAACAGCAGTGCCTAAGAAATCATCTCCTCTTCTACTAATGTTATACACACAGCCTTATTTTTTTTTGAACTTCGAAGCCCACGGGTATAGCGTATTTTTCAGTGAAAGTGTCTGCTTTGCCTTGCCTCATCTTACTGTGAACTCCACGTTGAGAACAAGTTGAATTTTGTCTTGAGAATCTATGTTATCTTGGTATGTTTATTGGGAGCAAATTGATTCAACTGCCAATTCAGCCAACAGTGATAGACCTTTGTAACGCCAAAGAATAAACTGCTCAGGTAGGCAGCAGCTCTGGGTTGCTGCTGTAGGGGTTGTGAGATGGATGACAAGGACGGACAGACTGTGTCCCTTCTTGCACTCTCTAGATGCCTCTTCAAGAGTCCGTGCATAGAGGGGGCGGAGGGCGGGGAATCTGGAAGGAGAAAAGCAAAATCACTCATTTGTTTAAGCAAGATGAAATTCTGTTGTCCTGGACCCTGGACCCTCAGGCCCAGAACCACTGCCTCACACCCATTTGCAGACTCCATCAACTTGACTTTGAAAAGCCTTATCCGGAATCTTCACCCTCTGGATAGAGCCGTTGCCAGCCAGCCGCAGTGGAGAAAGAATCTGAGGATCCTGCTGTTGGCACCTGCTTCTTTCTTCCCGCTGAGTGTGTCCCCAACCCTCCTGGCCTAGTGTGCGTGCTGATGCAGCTCCTCCCTGGTCTCCACTCTGCCCTATTGTCTGTGCTCCCACCCGCAGTTTTTCTGATTCAGGGCATGGGCTTCTGCTGGGCCCTTTGCTTTGAGCACACTTCCCAGACAGGCCCCCAGGCCCCCAGTGATGCCAGGGTAGACTTGCACCCTCCTGTGGCACTGCCAGTCTGGCCCCTTCCCTTTCATGCATTTGCAAGTGCCCTGTGAGAGGGCGAGACTGTATCATTGGTTCTGAGCGTTGTGCGTGGCCCATAGGTGGCGCTGGAGAGTGTTTCTTACGTAAAGGAATCCTCCCACAGGTCAGCACTTGCTGAGCCCTCCCAGGAGTGCCAGGACACTGGACTCAGCAGCTCTTGGAATCCAAGAGCAACGAAGAAGTTCTGGTCTCAACAAGAAGCAAGGACACACAGGATCAAACTAGGCCAGAAAGGGCCCATCCCTCAGGCTGCTGGAGTCGGGCTTGGTTTGGAATAGGGAGTCAGGTGATGGCCGTGGGGAAGGCACCTACTGTTGGGAGCCCCAGGACACCTGCCTGCTGACCATTCAGCTGTACGCGTATTAAAGATAAAAGCAGAGCTCACGATGCCAGGAAGCAGTGGCTCGAGGCTGCCAGCACACAGGCCCAGGCCATTGCCTTTGTGTTCTAAGAGCAACCCTGGATACTCCCCAACCCCGGCTGGGGAGACAGTTGTCCCTCCTGGTGATTACAGGCTCACAGGACCCAGCCTCCTCATTGAGCTCCAGTGCACCGATCTCTCTTGCTGGAGGACTGCCCCTTGCTGGACTGCCTCCTGCAGCCCCCCATTTCCTGGGCCCATGCTCTACTTTACCCCCCTTTTTCCTATGCCCCCAAATCCTGCTGCTCTGTCTATACTAAGGCAGCTGATCATGACATTTGGAAGAAGGTGGTGGTGGTGACTGGGCAGTGAGAGGAGAATGAATGAGGGTGCAGATGAATGTGTGGTGATCATACAGTCTTACATAGTAGTGTGTGGCATTCTGGGGCCCAGAGACCTTGCAGGTGGTTGAGTATGAAGGTGGGGAAGAGAAACATGAACTGAGAATGATTGATGTGTTGCTGGTTTCAGTTATGGCAAGTTGGCTCATGGTGCTGTTTAGTGAGATGGGGGTAAGACAAAGGGAGATCAAACTCAGTAGGCATGCTAGTGATAAGATGCCAGTCACACGTCCATGTGGAGGTGCTCAGGAAGGTGCCTGGCAATTAAATATACAGGCCCAGCACCCGGTGAGTAGGCTGCAGGATTCTTCCTGCATTTAAGAGCTGTCAGGTCAGAGATGCAGTTCAGGGCTCTGGGACTTAATGGGGTCACCAGGGAAGCTGCAGACCAATTTGCAAAGATGACCAGCCAGCTGGAGACATGGGAAGAAGAGAGTTGGCAAAGAGTGAAAAACCCTAGAAGAGGCCAGGGCAGAGCATGTGCAGGGAGGGAATGCTGCCTAGGATAGTGAGAGAGCACCCCGGGTTGCGGGTGGGGGTGTCCTGGTGACCTTGACGGCAGCTGTTTCTGTGGCAACAGAATCTGCATGTCACAGGCTGGAAGAACATGTGCTGGCAGCACAAGTCAGCTTCTGAGGGAAACGGAGAATATGGGAGAGGGGCTTCTGGAGGGGCTGTGAGGCTGAGCAGTCTGTGCATGAATCAGGAGAGCCCCGTGCCTGCCTGTGTGCTAACTACCAGGAGAGGATCTCTAGCCAGGGACAGACTGTGATGCCAGGGAGGGAGGAGCCGAGTGTGAGGGCAGAGTCCTAGAGCAGAGGAGACAGGTGGACAGGAGAGGAGGGTACCCTAGGCCCCTGGAGTGGAGAAGGGGGTGGGGTACTTGGCTACTTCTGACAAGACTTCCCATTGGTGCCCCACCCCTGGTCTCCTCCAGCAGATTCTGCGAAGAACCCTGTGCTGTGAGCTCTCCCTGCTGCCTGCAGGGGTGGCACTTACTTGGGCCTGCCAAACCCTTCCCCTGATTCATCCCTTACAGCTTCTGAGATTTTAGTGACAGTCCCCTTTCCCATGCTGTTCTTCCTAGTGAGTTTATTCCACCAAAAAAGAGATGAGGCAAGGGGTGGGAGGAGACGGAGTTGGGAAAAGGGGAGGAAGAAGGAAGAGAGGGAAGGAAAGATGGCTCCACAATCTCCCTTATAAACATGTCAGGGCAGAGTGTGGTTGCTGAGCCAGACCTGCTGTGTGGCATCCTGGATGGCTCCAAGTGGCTGTGATGGCTCATAGGTGGACACAGTGGTTCAAGGTAGCTGGCTTTTGGTAGGTAAGGGCCTTCGATAGGTTAGGGACATCATCTGTAAGAAGGTGATAACAAGATCGCCTCTCGGAGGGCGTGTGTGAGGGTGAAGTACTTACAATGCTTACCGTGTAACCGGTGCATGGCAGAAGTTGGCTGCCCCTGTCGTGCTGAAAGAGTCCTCAAACAGTCGGGTACAGGCTCCTCGTTTTGCCAATCAAGAAACCTGTGGTTGGGTAAGCATCAGCATAGCAGGTTAAAGATGCGAATCAGTATCCAGGTCCCTCAGCAGGAAGAAGGCAGGAACGCACACATGGGCACATATTCCCAAGGACACATCGGGATGCCACTGCATTATGACAGGGAGGCCGCATGGCGGTGCCCTCTGGTGGAAAACTTAAAGCAGCTTCAGCTCCCCTGTAAGGAGCTGGCCATCCCCAGTAGATTCAGTCTGGCTCAGAGACAATCTAGAGGGCTTGTTGTAGTCTCACAACCCTGTCAGATTGGAAGAGACCCATACAGGACCACACATGGGGGCTGGAGCCTGAGCCAGTTGGGAAGAGGGCAACCTGGGGGTGGCCTCCACTTCCGGAAACATATTGAAGACATCGGGGTGTTGGGGCATCCAATTAGGAGCTGCCCTCAGATGGTTCAGGAAGAAAGAATGTGTTTACATTCTGCTTCCAGATGTTCTGTATGTTTATTTCAAAACAAAAAGTTGAAATAGATGTCTTAGAAGAAAGGGGACCTGGGAAGCCAGGAGCTGCCAGGAGCTGCCAGGAGCTGCCAGGAGCTGAGAACAAAATTTTTCAAAAGGACAGAAGCAGCCAGGAGCCCATCAGGCAAATTTCTGGACAAGTAGACAGCCAAGGGCATTCAACGTGTCAGAGCTTGAGGAAGCCAGGACTGAATTGCAGTCAGAATTCTGGATCCGTGCTGTGGATGGGTGTCACCTGTCACCAGGGGTGGCTTACAGACCCAAGATAGACAAGCCCAGCTGGCAGAAGGTCAGGAGAGAGAGGAGGTGCTGGGTACAGCAGCCAGCAGGAGACAGATAGGGCCAAGAGAAGGCCAGCATGAGATGGACATACCAGCAGGCAATGCCTCAGGAATATAATGACAGCCAACAGGGAAAGCCCCAAAAGCCAAGGTGGGCCTAAAGTGGCCAGGGGGAGCCAGGATGTGAGCACAACCCTGTGCTCCACTGGCTGTGTGGTTGGCAGAAGAGGCCAGGAGGAAGCCAGCTAGGGACTGGGCAGGGCTTCCAGAGACCAGAGCCAAGGACAGGTAGGGCAAGGACAGAGAAATAAGAGAGAAATAGGGGCATCTGGTGGGGACCTGGAGGGAGAAGGAGACTTGCCTGCAATACTGAGGCTGTACAGTTTCAAGTTTGAGGCCAGCAAGGATGACAGAGGCTCTCCAGTGGGAGCCAGGAAGGGCACAGCTACTGCAGAGGGGAGGGCAGCCTGGTGGCCCCTGGCAGAGAGATGAGATAGCTTCCTGCAAATGCAGAGCGTCAGCAGATCTCAGTGGCGACATCAAATGCCCATCCCCGCGGGGCCCCCTGCCAGGTGTCTGGGGCCACTTAACTGGCGAGCACAGGGCCAGACTGACAACCATGGTTTTCCCAAGGTCATGGTCTCTGGTTTGTCTGCGCGTGGCAATGACCCCTGCAGTAATGGGGGCAACGGGGTGTACATGCCCCTCCACTGCCAGCAGTAAAGGAGGGGATGGGAGAGGGGTAGAGTGGAGCAAGAGGCAGTTTGGATGTTTTCTGAACCAGGGAGACAAAGCTTGCCGTGGGGAGGAGCCTGCTATGGGGGTTGGTTGGGGCCAGCAGTGGCGAGGATTACACCAGTGGCCCCACTGGGTCTGGGCATCTGCAGGGTCTCAGCAGGACATTCTTGCAGACTGTAGGACAGAGCAGAGCAGGCTTGCGTGACTCTCCTCCTCCATCCCCAACCTCCATCCAGGGGCCATGTGACGTTGATATCTTCAGTGTCCTGTAGTGGAGTGGGCTGTGGGGCAAGTATGGTAGGGCAGCCGTCCTCCCCAAAATAGTAGACAGGACTGTGAAAACAGCAGGCCAGCCTGGACATCCCCCTGGCACTGGACCAGGGCTGGCAGGAGCAGCAGAACCAGCCTCTCCCTTTTCTTTCTAGTGAGAGGAAAGATGCCTGAATGGGAGGCAGGCTCAGAGTCTCTGCAGGGGCGAAGTGGTGCCAGACCCCAGAGGCTCTGCAGAGATGCCCTGCTATGGGCCGTGGCACTGGGTCCCATCCACTGCTCAGGCCTAGTGCACCATTCCTCTCCTCCTGAGGAAACAGTGACTCAAGGTCAACGGACCGTAGAGACCAGCCTTGTGCTTAGGACACGTGTCAGTGCCCCTGTTGCCAGCCTGCCTAGATTCAGTCCTAATTGTGTATGCACTGGTTCCTGGGCAAGTCCCTGTACCTCAGTGTAACACCGTAACTGCCTCTGCAGGTCAGAACTGCTGCAGCACCTGTCCTGTGATGTAAAGTCCCTATGACATACAAGGCTTTGTCCTCTGGCATGCAAAGTGGTGGTGAGCCCTGGCTAGGGGATTTGCTCTCACTGTGTGTCATCAAGCTCTTGCTCCTGAAAATCCTATTTTTTTTAAATCCCCTTTAAAAATTTATCTTCATTCCCTTCCTTCTGCAGTGCCTGGTAACAGATGGGGGTAGTCAGGTGCTGGGGCTGCCCTTCTGCACCTGGGAGTCAGTGGAGGCTCCGAGTCCCCCAGGCTGGGCTCCCTGACCACCATTCAGCAGCGTCACCACTCTGCCCAGCCCTCACCCCACCCCACCCCAAGCAGCTCCAGGACAATGACTTCCAGCACCTGTCCTCCATTCTGCAGGGCTGTCCCTCTGCTTGCCAAGCCCTTGTCCGTTCTCCACCTCAGGAGACTCTCAAAGCCCGGGACAGCTTCCCCCTCCTCTATCTAGCCATGCTGATCTCACTGTACCCCACCATCCTCCACTGCCCACCTCTGAGCCTGTATGCATTCTGTCTCCAAATACACTGCTATTTACCAGTTTGTCCAGTCACCTCCTGTCACCCTGACAGGCAGGGTGGTCTTGGCCCCCAACACCTGGGATATGGATGCAAGATTTGTTCATTTATCAAAATGGGTTTTGTGTGTCAATTGTTGTAGTCAAATGTCTTACAAAAGTAAACAAAAACTTGATGCAAAGAAACAGTGATCAGGATGGTTTGATATTGGCATAAACACAGACATGTAAATGAACGCACTAGAACAGAAAGCCCAAAAACAGACCTTCACACATATGGCCAAGAGATTTTCAGCAAGGGTACCCAGAGCTCTCACCAAGAAAAAGAAACCCCTTCAACAAGTAGTGTTGGGAAAGCTAGACCACTGTCTTATACCGTATACAAAAATTCACTCAAAATGGACTGAAAATCTAAAAGTAAATGCTGAAACTAAAGAACTATTGGCTGAGACCAGAAGGGGTCGTGGCATTGAATCTGGCAATAATTTTTTTTGTATGACACCAAACACAGAAAACGAAAGATAATTTAGATAAATACAGAATTCGTCAAAATTTAAAATTTTGTTCATCAGAAATCACTATCACCAGAAGAGCAGCAACAACAACAAGCAAAAAAAATAAAACAAAACAAAAAAACACTTAAAAATGGGCCAAGATCGTTAGTAATTATTTTAACAAGCAAGATACACAAACAGCCAATAAGCACATGAAAAGACACCTCACTTTGACTAGTCACTAGGAAAGTATAAGTCAAAACCATGTGAGCTGCCACCACCAATCCCCACCTCCACCCCTTGGATGGCTGCTATCAAAGAGACAGGAAGTGGCAGGTGTTGCAAAGATGGGGAGGAACTGGAATCTGTGTGCTGCTGGCAGGAAGGTGAAATGGAGCAGCCACTGGGGAAAATACTTCGGTGACTCTTCAAAAAATTAAGCATGGAAGTGACACATAATCCAGCCATTCCATTTCCATGTACTTCTCCAAATGAGTCGACATGAGGAAGCCAGGTTCAAAACAGCACTAGTCACAACAGTCAGTGGATACAGACATGAACAGTGTGATCTGGCCACACAAAGGAACATTCTTCTACCCTCCTGCTGGAGCTGTCCCCTGCTTCTGGTGCTTAGTACTCACCAGTCCCTGTGGGCAGGGGAAGCCAGGGTGCCTGACACATGTCCTTCTGCTCCTGCACCTTCTGCCTGCATGTTTTGGTAGGGTAGCTTATGTCCCCCTGGACCTGACCATCTTGCCTGCCTTGCAGAGTTGCTGCAAGCACTGTGCCAGGTGTGCAGTAGGTGCCGGGCCATGCAAGTCCCAATGTCATTCCAGCAGCATGCATGAAAGTGTGCATCTTGGTTTTAAGACACAACTCATGTTCTGACATGGAGAGGAGGAGAAGGCATGTGGATGGGACATGGGGAAGCAAGGCACTCCCCTGTGTTCTGAAACCCACTGCCTCACCCCTCTCACCTTCCTCCTCTGAGCGGGGGCTCCAGGAATCTCTCACCCTTTCCTGACTCATCTTCTTCCTCCCTGATCCTGCTTGATTTTGACCTCCAGTGACTGGGAAGAGCCCACCCCAGCTCTAACATTAGGAGAAGACAGCTTGCATAAATCCCTCCTCCCCATACTTTTGTCCCTGCCTTGCTCCCATCCATTGCCAGCACAAACCACACTTTCTAGAATTTTGGCTTCATCCTCCCAGGAATTGGTCCCAAGTCTCATTCCCTCCATGGGCACCTGGACATTTGGCTCCTGCTGGCCTTGCTTTGGGGCAGATCCTCAGTGTTGGCAGCTGCCTGAGAGAAGAGCCTCCTCCGGGCCAGGATGAAAGCCATGGGGGTGAGACTGAGGTGGCACCTGAATAGATCACTCCTGGGGGGTGGCAGGAGCTGCTGGGAGACCGGGAGTCCCCAGGTACTGGGAGCAGCTGCATCCATCTGAGGGGACTCGTGTGCACTGGAGGTCTGCAGGAGCATCTGAGCATGTGTGCTTTCCAACAACCACCTGCAAGTTGGTTTTAGGTCCTCAGAACTCTGAGACCCCTGTGAGAAGCAGCTCTGTGCAGAGGTGCTCAGCCTCCCTGTGCCCCTGCTCCACCCCATGCCCCAAATAAGTCCTGGGTGCAATTTGAAGGTCACTGCCTAGTGCCGTGCTGGAAGCTAGAGCACATCGTGTCTGTGTTTAAGGAGTCTGAACACAGGAGCCCAGCTCCTGGTCCCTGCCTGCCCCTCATCCCACCATCTTCTAGGCAACAGGGTGCTGGCTGTATTGTGTAGACTGGAGCAGGATCAGCCCAGGCTTGCTAGTTTTCAGACACCTGCACCCAACCACTCCCTGGTCTGTGCACCTGTCATCACCAGTCCCCTGGAACAAAGCACCTGCCGTTTTGAGAGCAGAGCTGGGTGTCAGACTCTGGGTTGCTGCTGCCTGCTCAACGGCTGAACCTGGGGGTTGGTGTCTTTCTGGTATGAAAGCTCCCAAGAGTAGGAGTGAGGAAATCACTTCAGGCTGCCAAGTGGACCAGGCCTTGTTGTGACAGCAGGGGTTTCTCCTAGAAGGTGCACCTGTCCCAACCTTTCCACTTGTCTCTGTGTTCACTGCCTTGGAACTCTCTGAAATCTGTGTTCTGTCTATACCTGCCCTCACTTCTGTGCATCAGCCTCTCCCTGGCCTCCAGGCCTCGCTGGCACAGCGTGCTACACACTGCATCCCAACAGGAGGCACAGCGGCGCATGGGGGCTGCTCACGACACAGGAGTGTCCTGCCTCTGCCCCTGCTGAAGCACCAAGACCCCTGGTGCTACTTTCTCTGACTGTCCACTGTGCCTGTATGACTCTGTTATGTGATCTTTTAAGGACCTGTTAGTAACACTTGAGCCCCAGGACAGAGCCTTCTCTTGCTTTATATTTCTGTCCCTGGCCCAGCCCCAAGCTCAAATCAGGCCTGGGTAAGTTCTAATGAATAAATGCCCAGAACCCTGCTGGCAGCTTGTGTTGCCATAGAGGGACAAACCTCTATGGCACCTACACATGTGCCTCCCGTGACTGGCAGGCACATTGAAGTTGTGCTGTGAGGTAATGTCTGCGGAAACCCAGCAGGAGAATCCAGGGTGAGCTTCCCTCATGGCCTCTAGCTCCCCGGAACCCAAGGGTGTGTCCGTTTGTAGCATCTCAGCAGATGGTGTCATTGATGTCTCTTGCTCTTTTGGGCTTCCCTGTGAGTACAGTATGTCACTGTGGGTGAATCAGGCAGCTCACCATGGCAGAACTTCCCAGAGCATAGCAAGTGCTGGGACCTGACTCCACCTCACTGCACAGGACACAGGCTGCCCACAAGAGTGGACAGTGTGGCATCTCTGTTCACATCTCCTCCTGCTTGCTGGGATACGCCCTAAGGAGCTGCCCCTGGTGAGGGTGCAGATTTGCTGAGAGAGAGTAATAAAGTTAGAAATCTGGCACACCTCTCAAATGTTCCCATTTGGAAGAAAGGTGAGAGTTTTATGATTGAATATTAATCATAGAAGAAAAGCCAGTCCAATCATCTAATGCAGAAAAGCCTCACAGAGTCTCAGGTCAGGAGGGTGACCCTGAGGCCTTTGCCTCCACCCCCTCATTTCAGAGTAATACATCGTGGTGGGGAGACAAGCCATGGGCCTGAAGGTCACACATGCCAGCCCTCCTGCTCCGGACTGCACCTACGTCCTGTGTGTTATTGACTCACACAGCAGTTTAAAGACAACTGCACAACAGCTAACCACCTGTACTTCATACCCAGGAACCCTGGATTCAAATCCCACCTCTGTTCACTAACTGAGTTACATTGGGCTGCTTAACCTCTCTGGGCCTCTGCTGTTGGGTGACTGAGACTGATGATGGCCTCTGGTTATGGGGCATCCCCCATAACTTAAATGACTTAAATGAGGGAACCCATGTAAAGTATTTCACATGGTGCTCGACTCCCAAGGCGTCTGGGTTGGAGTTTGCTGGTGTTTTCAGGTTTTGGTTTTCGTTTGGGGGTTTTTTGTTTTTGTCTGGTTTGTTTGCTTGTTTTTGTTTTTTTCTAAATTCTGCCTTGTAGATTTCTTGGAACGCTGGACTCTGTGGGCTAGCCATTGCCTCTAGAGTGCTGAGGGGACTGCACTGTCTCCATTCATTGCAGTCCCCACCCCTGCTCCTCCATGGAATTCTCTGGTCAGGCTGCCAGCACCCTGGCCTCTGGCACCCCAAGACTGCATTTGCTCTTTGGAGCACATCTGTTTTTTCTGTTTATCAGAATAAACGTGGACTCTTTCATGGGCTACAATGTCCATCCTGTAACACTGCTGCCATCCTGAACCAGCTAGTCCACCTGAAGTCTCTTCTGTCACTGGGACATGCTTGGCACCTGCACCCCTCACATCCCTTGCCTCCGGCTATCTCCCAGTCTGTCCCTCAGTCTGATCCACAGTCCCTGAGTGACCAGTGCTGGTGGCAGGGAGCTCACTCACCTTCAGAGTGTATCTGTTCCTGGGCCTGGCGTCCTCATGGTCCAGAACCAGCAGCCTTGCCCATCAGCAGGCCCCACTTAGTTACCACCATACCCCCTCTTCTGAAACCTCGAGCCGTCTCCTGTTGGGGTGCAGGGCTGAGTTCCAGCAACAAGTTTAGGAGTCCTTTGTGCAGTCCAAGGCACCCCATGCTGATGGTCACGGCCAGGTAGCTCAGTGTCACCAGCAGCGAGACAAGAAGCAAAGTTGCTGCGGGCCAGAGTAGACCCCAGACGAGGCCCAGATGTGGCACTTGAGAGCCCTGTAGTGAGAACCTCGGTCTGAACTCTACTTCAGCACCTTCTAGCTGCCTGCAGGCGGGACATGTGACCTTTTCCAGTGTTCCCCTCTCCAGTTACATAAAGATACCCCACCCCTCCTTGTCAATGAGTTGTGTGAGAATCTTCATTTCCCTTGACCTGAGATCAGAGTCATTGAGAGAAAGCCTGGCAGCCTCACACCCCTCCCAGCAGCCTCCAGCTTCTGGACAGGGGCCAGGGTCCCTGGAATCCAGCCCTGTGCTGCAGAACCACTGGGCTGGGCAACCTCAGGCAGCCTCAGTATTAGGTAATCAGGCTGTCCAGGGCCCTCCGGCAAAAGCATTGAAAATCCATGGAAACAGCCCTTTGCCTTGGGAGAACAAGCTGAACATTGTTGCCAGGCTGGCTGCACCTGCAGCAGGAGACAGGCAAACAATGGCCCAGGAGTGTGGGTCCCATCAGCTGTGGGCTGTCCTTGTAGCCCTGCAGCAGGCAGAGGCTCTGCCACTTGGCCTCCTGGGAAAGCAGCAGCCAGTGGCTTAGGCCTCCCAGAGGAAACTTCGGATCAAGGAGGAGGGCCCTGACGTGGTGGGGCAGGACCAGGTGCCTTCAGACTGCACCGTGTTGTACAGTTTCTGGCCCTGGCTCTTTAGCAGGCATTTCTCTGCAGCTGTCAACACCTGGGCTTCCACCCCGGCGCCTCTCTTCTTTATCTGCAATGTCACCAGTGCCTGGGACTCCTGGGAAAGGAAGTTGCTAAGGAAACCTTGGTCTGCAGTCATAAGTATTGGTACAGCAAGTGTGTGCAGGCATAGGGTGCTGCTCGGGGCATCCTGTTCTCCTTTAGGGGAAAGACCACAGGCAGGTTGACCTTCACAATGACCCTAGAATTCTGGCCCTTTTGTGTAAAATGAGGGTGTCAGTAAGAACTGGTGGTGGGACTGAATGTTGTCAAACGTGTGCTCAGCACTCAACTCTGTGTGAGGACGAGGAGCAACTGCTTCCTGAGGGGGGAAAGTGACCCACACGAGGACACCCAGCCATGTCCTTTAGGAAGCAGAACTCAGCCCAGGTGCCCTGTGGACTGCTGCCCTACATGTGCTCGCTCTTCTGGGAAAGCATGCCATGTGCAGGTGCCTACCAAGGGTGCCCATGACCGCTGCTGCACTCGCGCTTCAGGACTGTGCTGTTGGAAAGTCCAGGCCGAGAGTGTGAGGGCAGCCAGCCCGGGAAGGAAGGCTTTGCCTCCTCAGCTCTCTGATGTGCCACTAGAGTGTTCACCGAGCTCTTACTGTGGCCCAGGCACGGGGTTGGGCTCTGGGGATGGCAGGGACTGACCTAGGGGAAAGCCCACTGTGCTGCACATGGTCTGATGGGTGCAGAGTACCCAGAGCAAAAGGATGGGGTGGGTGAGAGGTCTCCTGGAGGAGGGTCCCTGAGGGAGCAGAGGAGCTAGACAGACAGGAGAGGCAGTGGTAGCCAGAGATCAGGGGCTTCTAGTTTGGTTGGAGAAGCCTGCAGGGTTGTTGAAAAGGGGTGGGTGCTGAGCAGAGGCCAGTGGGGGTCCTGGGCGAAGTGGTGGGGCAGCGTTCTGGAGGCTGGAAGTAGCACTGACTGGGGACTTGCCCAGGGCAGTGTGCCAGCACTGGATGAATTTATGGACACTCTTCTGGCTGTTTCATGAGAAAGAATACCAGGATGTGTGTCAGGATGGTGGATTGGTCTCATAGGTGCAGGCAGGTAGACATCCCAGAAGTGCAGGTTGGATACAGTGTTGGCACTCAATGAGTGTGAAGGATAAAGGAAATGGAGCCCCATGCATGGAACCCAAGCTGGCCTAGCCATGACCACAAGACAGAGTGGGTGGGGCAGAGAGCCAGGAGGAGATGCTGTGAACAGGAGTTGGAAATAGGGTTCTTGGCAGGGTAGGGCTCCAGACAGACGCTGAGGGGCAGTGAAGTTCGGTGAAGTAGGCAGGGCTGAAAAGAGAAGGGGGAGCTGTCTGCACACAGCTCAGAGGTCACTTGGAGAAGGTGTGTGTTACAGTTTGGAGCCTGGGTGGGTGTGCAAAGAGCTCCATAGGGAGAAGGCAGGGTCACTGCAGCTGGATATGGGGGCTTTCAGAAAGCAGGGGAGGGAGCAGAGAGGAGGGGCAGTGACCTTTGGGTGTAGCTATTTGTGACTTTGACGAGGACAGTGGGTTCGCAGAGCTGGGCTGCTACACCCAGGAGTGCAGGGCTTTGTATGCTCGGGCTGTGCAGGGAAGCAGAGGGGCCTAGCTAGAGTGGGCCTGGAGTCCAGGGAGGTTTCAGGGGCAGGATCTGAGCCTATGTTGACAGCAGCAGAGCAAACTAGGCCAGAACAGCTGGGAGGGTGGAGTCTCCATGCAGTTGGGAGGGGCTGGGACCAGGGTCCTGCCCTGTGCCTGTCCTTGGACCAGCCCCTCTGGAACCAGAAAGCGGGAGCAACCCCAGCCCCAGCCTCCTGGAGCAGAGATGTCACCAGCTTTAGCAAGGGTCTCCTCTTAGAGATGCCAGTGCCCCTTGGTAGTCACTCTGCTGCCCCCTTCTCCTCTAAGCCCTATCCTGTAACGTGCAGCCACGGACCCCTCCTGCCTCTCTACTCCTATGGCCTCTCTCTGCTTGAGGGTAGGGTCTGCGTGCCATTTTTTCCCTGCCTACCGCAGTATTTGGAGACCAGGACCGGAGGTCCCGGCTTCGTTCTCATCTGGCCTTGCATTCTCTGTGTGTGTGGTGATCCTTCTCTCCACAGACCTGCAAGCACTCCCTGGGGACCACAGATTTAAAGCTGTGTGCCACACACCTCTTCACACCCTTCCCCTTGCTGGTGAGAAATGGGGGCCCTCCACTGTGTCCCCCTTCCCACCATTCTGACCTTGCAAACAGTGCCCTTGAACTCCTGAGCAGATGACTTTGGAATTCAGCCCCTCCCTGGCCCACACAGAGGCTGCCACAGCCTGTAGATTCCACCCCAGACACGGTGTCTCCTCCCCCTCCTAGCCATTCCCATGACGCCAGGGAAGGGACCTCTGGGAGACTTTAGGACAATTTGAATCAAGTCCCATGTTAGAGTGGCATTAAGTCCAATAGTGCTCCCCCATCCAGCCTCATTACCTTTCCCAAGGGAACATGTCAGGCAGCCCAACCCTTGCCCCCAAATCCCTGTAGAGAGTCTCTCTTCCACCTCCAGCCCACAGGCTCCCATCATGGACCCCAGCAGGCTGCACACTTCCCATGACAAAGGTTCAGGAGTTGTATGTGCTTCTACATATGCACCCCCATCCAGGCACTTCCCTCAAGGACTCAGGCAGAGGCCCCAGCCCTCTCTACCATCTCCATGAAGGGAGTCTGTGCATTGTTGAAGCTGCACATGGAGAGAAAAAAAAAAAAAAAAAAAACATGAGTCAGAGTGACAGAGCCCTGGGGCTTGTGTCCCAGGAGGTTGGAGTGTGGAGTGCAGCCCAGTGTCAAGATCATGGCAGCTGTGGCCTATGTGCCAGCAGCATGGCTCAGGGAAAGCCAGCCAGTACTGACAGGTGCTCTGGGGCTGGTGGCCTGAAGGGAGCCTGTGTCCTGGACCCATCCAGCAGGGTGAGTAAGAGTTGGTGCTAGGCAGCAGAACCTCAGTAACAACAGAATAAGCCATTCCCACTGCATCTTCTAGCTGGGGTAGGGTGCCTGCTTCTATCCGTTGTCCTGAGGACAGGGTCCTGGAGGGCACGGCCGGAATGGGATGTGGCTGCTCCATGAGCCCTGGAGGGCTGCTGCTGGTGGGCAGGGATCCATTGTCCGGCAGACCCCACAGCCTTCAGTTCCTGCCCTTGAGCACAAGGGGGCGCTTGCCCACATCAGACTCCACACCCAGTTGTCAGTGCCTGCTGCAGGAAGAAAAGCATTCAGGAGCCAAATCCAAGGTGGCCAGAAACAGGATCCACCTGTACTGGTGGACAGTAGTTGCTGTGATGGTGCGTGTGGCTGTTATGAGGTGTAACTGTGTCAAGGTGTGTGAGTGTGTGCGCCTGTGTGGGTGTGTGAACAAGGGTTATGATGGCTCTCAGCCATAAGCTGGTGGGCCACAGCATTGGTGCACACCCTGCTGGGCAGGGCTCTACTGTGGGTATGAGTGTGGCAAAAAGCAGTGCCTGCTTCACAGCATCGCACCTGCCGGGGATGCTAAGGCTTGAGCTGGAAGCCTCTTTCTCCTGGACATCTCCCAGAGTTGTCTGTCCCATTCCAGGTCCAGGGACGTAATAGCATTAGCCTAGCGAGGCCGTGTGATAATGGGACTGGAGAGCTGTGGGACTCAGGGATTTCCTCCTGCTAAGCATAAAATGGAGAGCCTTTGCATTCATATCTATTGGGAATGTCTGTGATCCAGCAGCAAGGCAGCCATTCTGGCGACACCTGGAAGCTGGTGGCACTTCCAGATGTAGCCCCACGTGCAGGCAAGGCTACAGCAGGGCCAGGGAGAGGGAGCATGGGCAGAGGCCAGGGAGAGATCAGGGTCCCCCTACCTCCTGCCATGTACCTGTGTGCCTGGCGCCCTGATAGACTGCATGGAGGAGGACAGGCTCAGGCAGGCAACTCCAGAGCTTGCTTCTGCTGCTTCCAGACTGTGGGATCTTTGATGCATTCCCCACCCTCTCTTCCTCTGGAGGCAATTGTGATGGGATTCGGGCGTGGTGCCCAGTGGTGAGCCAGCACTCGGTAGATGGTAGCTGTTGTGGTTGTTACAGTGACTGTTGCTGCAGTTGTTATTTCAAAGCTGTGTTAGGAGGCCCCTGGTGGCTGTAATTGGCAGGCAGAGCTGGAAAAGGAGAGGGTGCCACAGGGCACCTGCAGCTCTGCTTCCCCCTGGCAGGAAGGTCCTGTCTCCAGGACAGACAGGAAGGGGTAGCGGCACAGGGGTCCACTGCGGATCCCTCCAGGGTCCATGGGTAGCGCGTGCAGCCTCAGAGGTGGGGCCCACCTCCTGTCCTCCTTGTTTTTGCCCTTTACCATGCCGCCTGTCGCTCATAGGTACAAATCAAACGAAGAGTATGTGTATGTGCGAGGCCGCGGCCGAGGGAAGTATGTTTGTGAGGAGTGTGGAATTCGCTGCAAGAAGCCCAGCATGCTGAAGAAACACATCCGTACCCACACTGACGTCCGGCCCTATGTGTGCAAGCACTGTCACTTTGCTTTTAAAACCAAAGGTAAGAGACAGTCAGCTGGGCACTACCCTGCCTGCCCGCCGCTGGGAGCTCCTTTCTGGGAGCCCCAGCACAGAAAAAGGGCTCAGCCCTCTTTAGCTGGATTCCCATCCCTACAGGGCACCCCTGGCAGAGCAGCTGGCTCCAGCCTGGGCACTGGTGCCCCACGGCTGCCCCTGGCCCCACCTTCCTGCCTGTCGGTGCGCTTGGCTTGGGTGCGCAGCTGTAGATGCTGTGTTCACCCCATCAGCCTTGCCTTTTGCATGTCTTCTTGGCTGTTCCCACACTATCCTTACTGACACCAACATCTGAACTCATCACTGCCACTCTTGCATTTGGAAATCCATTCCCCTCGGAGCCACCTGACACACTCGCATGTCCCTCTTCTCATGCTCACTGTCCGCCCCCCACCTCCCACTCCCACCGTGTCACTGGGGCTTCTCTGCCGCCCAGCACAGGGCCTGGCTGTCCCCACACCAGACCAGCAACTGTATCACTGCTCCCCCTCAAACCACACCCCACAGGAGGATCAGGACAGGCTCCAGCAGTCACCTAGGAAAGCAAGGAGCAGCCATTAGGAGTGTGTGTACCCAGAGAGGCATGATGGGTGACTGTGCTGGCCTGGCCTGCTGCGGCCCTTGAAGTCCTGGATGAACGAAGGGGCCAAGTTCATGCGAGTTCAGGACCCAGTGTTGTTCCCACAGCTCGGATGGGGAGGGCCCTGCCGTTTGCTCACTACTTCGGAGCTGAGCAGACCCAGGTGCCTAGAAGGAGGCATCACACTTCAGTCTCCCAAGCTTGGCAGATTCTTGGCTCAGATATTGGACATGGCTGGGGGCCTCCAAGAACATCCCACAGGGGCTGTGTGGTTTCTTAGCGGATAGCATGTGAGGGCAGACCTGGGCCTGGCCTCTTGGTGACCTGCTACTGCTGGCAACTCTGCCAGTGAGGGTGGTTGAGTGGTCGCTCTGGAAAGGGCCCCAGTGGGGTCCCCCACCTACCCCATTACCTCCGTCTGCTCACTGCCCTCCCCCTTGTTCAATTATTACAAGTCAGGGCCGGTCCACCATGTGCCCTGGACAACCCAACCCCAGCCCAATGCACCATGCTCAAGTTGAGCTCAGAAGTTCCCACCAAGGTTTTGGTTTGGCTGCAGGTGCCCACCTCCTACTCCTTCCTCTGGTCTTTCTCTTGGGAATCTCATCATAAATGTCCCCAGAGTACCCCAAGAGAGCTGATGGGCCTGTAGCCTCCACCCTCCTCCACAGTGCAGCCAAGGCAGCTCCAGTGTAGCCTGCACACAACTCTGCCCCCATGGGACCCCTGCAGGCTTCCAGCCTGTGGCAGGCAGCTGGGAGAGAGGGGTGTGATGGACTGCAATGCATGGGTCAGTCTGACTCTAAAAGCCAGAAACTTCTCTTCCAATCCCCAGTGAAGGTAGAGGAGGTAAGCCCCCCAAAATGGAAGTGGCTGCCAGAGCTGTGCTGTAACTAGAACCCCGGCCACCTCCCATGGGCATCACCCTGATGTCTTCCTCTAGGCATGACCCTCTCCTCTGCCTGCACAGAGCAGCAGTCACATGGCCTCCTGAGAGAATCCTGGCTATTGGCCCTGGCCCAGCACATGTCTAGGAGATGCCACTGTCCTGCCGTCAGTGTGAGAAAGCTGAATGGACCCATAGTCTGGGCACTTTGCCCCATGATGCCAGAGGATGCCTCCGGCTGGCCAGTTCACCAAGAAGTGATGTCCACCATGCCAGATTTGAGAGGGGCTTGCATGTCTTCCTTACAGTCTACCCTGAGCCTGTGAGCTGGGGGGTCTCAAAGCCAGCTCAACACATTTGGGGTGCAGAGCCGATGGGTTACGGAGCCCCACCACCACCACCACCGAGGGTATGCTCACCCAGGACCCAGGAAACCAGTGTCCCCAAACCTCCCCAGGGCTGCCAAACAGGCATCTTCCGGAGCCACGCTGGGTTCCTGTAATGGCAGCCAGCAGAGAGGGAGGCCACTGGAATGGCAAGAGGCCGACTCAGGGGATGTCCCCCAGGTCTCTTCTGTGGGCCGGGGAGTTGGTAGAGTCAGGGTGCTTCCCTCCTATCTCTCTCTAAGGCAGCATGTCAGCCATTGGCTCTGAAAACATAACCTGCCCCTCTCCCCTACCCAACACCCCTGAGACCACCGCAGCCCATCTGCTTCCCCTCTGACGCTAAGTCTGACCCAAGTGGAGGCTGGGGAAGGACCCAGGGGTTTTGGACTAGGTCTACCAACCTGGTGCCCATGGGGCTGCCCCTGTGCCTGGGGACCCCTTCCTGTCTGTCTCTGTCCTGTCTGTCTGTGTCTCGTCTCTGTGTCAGATGTCTTGTGGCGGCCACTCAGGCCTCTGGGAGCTACCTGAGGAAGGGTGCCATGGCTGTGGCCACAGGAGGCCGCTGGAGATACACTGTGGAAGTTGGGATTTCAGGGCCTCTCCTCAGATGGACCCCAGAGGCCAGTCAGTGCAGGTGGCTGTGGCTGCCACATGCAGGCCTTTGGCACCGATCGCTGTAGGGGACAGAGATGGCAGCTGTGGGCAGATCTCATGCCCAGCAGACAATCAGGGGCGGGATGGGCGTCGATCACAGACAGGTCAAGACCTGATGCTCCTAAGGGAGGTTCTGCCTCTTGCACATATCCAGCACTTTCCATCCTTCCTGTTAGGGCAGTGGGACTTCCAGTGGGCACTACATTGACTGTGAGAAGTTGTGGAGGCTGCTGTGGGGGGCCATCTGTTATACCTCCCATTGTGCAGAACTGGGGGACATGCCATGGAGAGGTGGTCTTCCAGGGAATTGGGATAACACTCAGGCTGTTAATGGAGCCTTGCTGCAAACCACAATCATCCCAGACTCCCTGGCTCCTCCCTGCACTCCCTCGAGACCCAGACTGAAAGGAGGAGACACCACGTCATCATGAGCCTCAACTCCTGTCTCCTGCATACCCAGCATGGTATGTGGCAGAGGCTCTGGCACTCCTGAAGCAGCAGTTGTCACGGGGCAGGCAGGGGTCTGCACTCTGCTGCCGCATGATCTCCGTTATCTTATCAAGCCCTCCCGGTACCCCCACAAGGTAGGTACTGCTCAATGGCTACAGAAAGAAGGGTCAAGCTTTCATAGCTAGGAGAAGGCAGAGCCCTTCTCAAACCCCAGGTACCATACTCCTGAGCCAGGCTGCCTTTCTCTGCCACCCCATAGCACGGGCACAGCTCCTGGGGTCCTGACATCCATGCCTGTATGGTCCCGTGCACCGCCTTGCTCTGTGACGCTGAGTCAGCTGCCTCACTATGTTGGTTACTGGGTGCCCTGCCCACACCAAGAACAGCCAGTGGCCTTGCCAAACAAGGTCATCAGCAGCTGGGCCAGGGTCAGCCCTCCCACAAAGGAAAACCTTGACCTCATGGGGGAGAGAGTACAGGGGATTGACTTCCGTGGGCTGTGAGTTCCTTCACTGCTTTGTGAATAGAAAGATGCCTGTCTCTGTGACCATTGCACACCCACTGTGTGCTCAGCCTCTGGCTTCATTGGATTGAGACCTAATCCTTCTGAGCACAACATGAGTAATGAATGATCTGAGAGCCCAAATGAGTGGTGTTCATAGTTGCCTGTGGCTTAGGGCAATCAGGGGAGTGGGTGTCAGTTTTAGAGCTTCTAGACCAAGGCTGGGGAACCTTGATTTAGCCGGGTGATAAAAAAAACCATCAACTTGAACATAGGCCTGCCTTGAATTGACTAGATTCCAAGTCCCACCTGCTCTTCCCTTGTCAAGGCTGGACCACTTTGTTCCATGGGCCTTACATGGCCTATGAACCAGACGTTCCCCGCACCTGCTCCAGGCAGCTGGTATCTCTGATCCATGGAAAGGCCCAGCTGCCTTTCCCCACCCCCTGAGCCATGCTGAGGAAGCCCACATTGGGAAGGATAAACTCATTGAACTAAACTAGGATCCCTTGGCTTGCACATGCCAGGGAATCCCAGCTTAGCGTTTCCCCAGTAACCTCTCAGCTCCCTTGAAATTCTCAGAATGACTCAGAAGCAGCTTTTGCTTCATTCCTGGCCTCTCAGTTCATCCACCCATACATCATCTGTCCTCCTGTTAATCCGTCTCTCCCAGACTCATCTGTCTTCCCATTGATTTCTCACTTTCTCCCTCCCATCCTTCCACTCTTCTTCCCACTTATCCATCCTTGCAACCAGATCATGGTTCTGTTACCTCCTGCCTGCTCCCATACATTTATGTGCACACAGCCGGCCAGCCACCTGACCCTCGCCTATTTGTCCAATCCCCATCTTCCTCCCATCTATCTCTCCATGTGTTTCCTTCATGAACTCATCTGTCTCCTGTGCCTACTTCTGTCTGCTCACTCAGTGCCCCAACTATCTATCCTCCTGCTCTTCTTTTACTCCATCTTTCCTCTGTCCAATTATCCATCCATTCATGCACCCACCCATCCATCTCTCTACACACTCACTGTAGGAGCCTCACCTCTCTCCATCTTTTTTTCTTGTATCCATCTAGCCCAACTTACCAATCACTAAGCTTACTGAGACAAAGTGCCTGCCACAGGGAACTCAGGATTGCAAATGGGATGACCCTGCAGAAATGGAATGACTTTGGCCAACACTGAACTCATGCCTTTCAGCAGTGGCTACTGGCCTGTGTTCCTCTGAGGCAGGCTGGGGTGGCCTGCCTCTCCTTCCCAGGACATGGCTGTCCACAGAGCTCTGTGCCTGTGAAACACTGGACACTGGGGTTATCACTGCCCCTGACTCCACGGAGCTGTGCCCGTTCCTCTGGACCCAAACTTGTTATGGGAGGCAGAGATCAGCCTCCCTTAGGAAGGCAGCGCCTTGCTTGGGCTTCCTACAGACCACCATGCTGCATGTCTACACATCAGCCTGGAGCAAGGAATATCCTAGAAGGGAACTTTAGCAGGGAAGCCAGACTTGGAACCCCACCCTACAGCTCCCAGTCCCTGGCCCATTGAGAACCTCACTCTTACCCTCTGCCCTCTCTCCATGCCACTTTCCAAGCCCTTAGCTTCTGCCCTCTGGGCTGCACGGAAGTGATATAGCCAGAAGGCTCTGCTAGCACCTCTCACCCTGTTGGGCCAGAGGGAGTATCCAGGTCCTCCCAGTACCTGTAATGGTCCAGAATCCAGTCTGAGAGGTATTGCCAGCTCTGGGGCCCAGGACCAGATGAGAAGCAGGAAAACCCTCTTGTAACTGTTGTTTTTTCCATTTCTTTTTGGTTTGCTACTGAACAAGCAGCTACCCTGTGGTCCTCATAGCCCCACATCCAGCCCTCCCCAGCTCCTGTGTTCCATCCAGAACAGCAGCTGGAGCTGTGCATCTTTCCCTCAGTGCCTGCAGTTGGCAGGGCCTCAACTACCTCCCTGAGCCCCGGTATGCCTCACCCTTGCCAAGCAGTTGAGCCTGAGTCTCTTCTGTTTTCTTTCTCATTTCTTTCCAGGGAATCTGACTAAGCACATGAAGTCGAAAGCCCACAGCAAAAAGTGCCAAGAGACAGGGGTGCTGGAGGAGCTGGAAGCCGAAGAAGGTGACAGCGGGTCAATCCTCCCTTCTCGCTTCCCCTGCCTGCCCAAACTCTCTCCCTATCTTGTAGCTTCCCTCCCAGCCCCTCTTCTGTTCCTCCCTCCCTCCTGTGCCCTCCTATCATGCCCTCCCCTCCAAGTTTCCCAATTCCTGGGAGACAAAGGTTACAGTTACAGGAAAGTCAACCCCACTCCGCATGCATGTAGAGTGTTTGCTGTGCAGTCACGGCTGTCACATACTCCCATCCACCATGCAGGTGCAGAGCCTGCACTCCAAGCTGCTCAGGGAGAGTTTGCTGAGCAGAAAAGCATAGCAGCCATCACCACCCACACAGGTGGAGCACCAACTGTGCATCAGCCACATCGTGAACACGAGTCCACACAGGTGCAGGCACCCGTCATGCATCAGCCATGCTGTAACCACATGTCCCTGGGCAGCTCCACGAGCCCTCACAGTGATGGTGTGGAGACCATCCTCAGAAGCCCCACACTCACACTCGTACCTGCTCTGCCACGGGCCTGACTTGCAGGCCTTTTGGAGCTGGGAAGGTTCCCAGACGTCCACACCCGACCTGGTAGTCTCCTGCTGCCTCTCAGCACATGTGACCCACACTAGACCCTGGCCCTCCATCACCAAGGGAGCACCTTAGAGACAGTCTCTAAGGAGACAGCACAGGGGGATAAGACAAGTCAAAGGCAGTAGTATTAGCACCCAGCAGGAAGCAAGAGGACTCCACAGGCAGCAAACCCCTCTGAAATGGGGCAGGTTGGAGTCATCCCTCCAGCACCAAGCAAGCCCCTCAGAGTCCCCAAAGCTAGTTTCAGAATTTGCAACGTGATGAGCAGTGTGGGTGTGGGGTGCCAGTTTTGTTCTCATGTGTAGATGCATTTGCAGTCTTGCAAACCAGTTACATACCTTCTTTGGAATAGAAGAAAGCACCTCCCTGTGAACTTGGTGGGGGAGAGGGAAAGGGCGTGGCAGGGCTGTTTTGGGGAGCCCAGACCAGACCCTGGCAGGGAACAGTGTGCGTGTATAGGAGAAGGACTCTCAGGTTATTTACAAACACTGAGTCTGAGTCCTCACAGGAGTAGGAACTTCCATTGCCCCATTTTATGCTGAGGAAAGAACTTACGCAGGTAAATCCAGTTGCCCAAAGTCACACGGAAACACTGGCTCCATGCCACCCCACTGGCCAGCCCACAGCCCTCCTTGGAGGCCCTCTCCTGGCCTCATTTTCACAGCAGGACAAGCCAGGAAGGTCCCTCCCCAGTGCTCAGAGGTGGTGCCCTACTCCAGTGAATACTGGAGGTTTCACAGGGAATTAAGCACAGCACCATGGGCTGGCAGCCTTCACTCCGAGGGAAGTCAGCAGAGGAGTGTGGGATAGGGCTGGACAGTGAGTGTGGAGGGAAAAACAGGGAAAAGTAGAGCGAAAGGGGGCTGCCTGCCCAGTGTCAGCCAGCCCAGGGGTCTGAGCTGGGAGAAGTGAGCAGGCAAGGAAGACGACGTGGGTGTGGATTAGAGCTGACCCCACAAAGCGAGCAGCAGCAGCAGGCAGGAGTCCCTGCGGGTTACAGCGCGTCTGCGCAAAGCTGGAGCCTGCAGAACAGATCAGAGCTGGGGTCTTGAATGCCTAGAGTTCACAGGGAGCTGCTTGCTTGGGCCCATCCAAGGACTTGGTGTTGCGTGCGGAGGAATAGCCAGAAGGGGGCAACAGGGAGCACGCTGTGGCATGGAGCAGGTGAAAGTGCAGGTGGAGAGAAGCGGGCACCGACTACAGAGTTGCAGGCTTTGCAGACTCGTCCCCCGGGGGTGGGGGAGCATGGAGGCAGGAGTAGACGGGGAGCCCAGGAGGACTCTGAAATCCATGGCCTGAAAGACGGGAGGGATGGAGCCTCCACTCCCCGCTACAAGGCAGGTGCAGGCAGGAGCAACAGAAGTTGGAGCCTGTGGGACCCCAGGGTAGGATCGCCCGGAGGATGGGCAGCTGCCCTGCCCAGTGGCGATGAGCTTGGCTACTTGCGCCCCCGTGTGGCGCGCCGGGGCGGCTGCTTCCAGCCGCGTGCCTTCTTGGCCCTCCCAGCCTTGCAGGGTTCCCGCTGGGAATGAAACCTTAGGAACGCGATTTCCAGACAAATGAAACCGGTAGAACCCTACAGGAAACCTGATGTAGAAGGTCCTGGCGTACACATCCTAGGCTGAGGGCCTGTGACCTTCCTTGCTGTGCTTGGTGGGTGGAACAGGCCCCTGCTTTCCCTGCAAGGATGTTCAGGAGCTCCCCCATCCCCATGCTGGTCCTACCACTCCCTCACTAGCAGCCACAGAACTCTGACCTTCACAGCAGTAAGCCCGATCTCAGCCACCTGCCCAGGGGATGGGGCAGGCGCATCTGGCAATCAGAGCCGGCTGGAGCTGGAGCGGGGCAAAGGGGGAGGGGTGCTTTCCCACACACCAGATTCTCCCTGACCTCACAACAGCTTCCCCAGGTCCTCCTCCTACCATTGGCTGGTTTCCCAGATGAGGCATGGAACACAGGGAGAGTATGTTATCCTCCGTCACACAGTAGGAAAAGGGGGTAGCCCGGGGTTCAACCCAAGACTGCTCCCTGCCTCCCAGTGCATGAAGCCGCCTTTGTAGCTTGCATAATAATGCAAACACACTGTAAGCTTTAGTTCTGACTTGACTAGGAGTTGGCCATGTCAATGGGGGCCAGCCTGGGACTGACGTAGTACCTCACCAAAGTCCCTGCTGGATGAGGGAGGTCAATGCCTCAGGCAAAGCTATCTGTTTATTCGAACCCATCTCTGCTCCTGTCCCAGCACCCAGTTTTCCTCTGGCCTCTTACCCCTCTGCTCCCAGCTGCCAGGAGACCCTGTCATTAGCCACACAATCCTCCCTTTGTCAGATAGTTCTTGCTCCATCTCAGAGTTTCTGACCTCCCTCCTACTGACAGCCCATTTCTCTCCACATCCCTGTGCAGTGCTGGGCTTTCTGGCCCCAAGGCAGCTGGGCCTGGTGTAGGTCTGGGAAAGCATCTCTCTGTCCAGCCCACAGTGCTGCAACACTGACCTGTGTGAGTGACAGGGCCAGCTGGCTGGCTCAGCCCAGCCAGTGCCAGCCCTCACTTTGCAAGCTGTAATACCAAGCCACAACAGCCCCATGATGAGCTAGGAGCCAGACCCAATCCCTTGGGAACCTGCCAGATGGGCCATATGTCAGCAAGACGTCCCCTCCAGAAGACTGCCCATTTTGGAACTGCCCTAAATGGATCCCAACATGAGAGAGAGGTTGGGTCTGCCTCGACAAAGGCTGGTGTTTTAGAGCCAACCTTTCCGGCGCCCATTGGAAGCAGTGGCTCTTCTGGACAAGTGTACAGTGGAGGTGGCCCATTTCTGCAGCCTGGAACTAGCTTAGCCCAGGCACCCACAGAGGCCAGAATCTACCACTGCCAAATGTCAGTGTGCCAGCCAGCAGTGGCCAGGCCACAGTAGCAGATGTGTATTCAAACCCACCATGGCCCCAGTGTTGCTGGACCGGCCCGGATGACTGATATGTTCTAGAAGCATTAATTACATCAAGAATGTATTCACAGGAACTATCCTTAGTTGGCCCTTGCTATGTGTTAGGTCAGCATTTACTTCTAGAAAGTTCCATGAGTCTGACCAAGGGCGAGATTGAGGTACAGCAAACTGACATAGCTTGCGGAAGGGGTATCAGGAGTGGGCACTGCAGTGGTTCAATGCCAACCCTCCTACTACCTTACCTGGGCAAGTTATGCCATCTCTTAGCTCAGTGCCCTCTTCTGCAACACAAAGGTAAGAATAGGACTGGCCGCACCGGGTTCTTTGAGAGCTACACAAATTGACATCCCCAAAGACTGCAGCGCTGAACCTCACACTGTGGATTCAAGATCATTATTGTTCACCATTGCTGTCCACTAGACAGGCTAGTACCTATTTAGATGTCAGGTCAACCCCAGCCATGACTCTTCTCTGAGCTGACAGTTGGTTGAGGAAAAACTGGCCTAACCATGACCTCCTATTCTGTGTCTTCCCTGTAGGAACCAGCGACGACCTGTTCCAGGACCCAGAAGGGCGCGAGGGCTCAGAGGTGGTGGAGGAGCACCAGTTTTCCGACCTGGAGGGCTCGGATTCCGACACGGACCTGGATGAAGACGAGGATGAGGATGAGGATGAGAGCCAGGATGAGGTGTCCAGGCCTTCCACAGAGGCACCCTTGCCTGGACCTGTAGCCCCTCTACGGGCAGACTCCTCCCCTCCCCCTGACCCTCAGCCCACAGATGTCACTCGAAGCGGCTGGGTCTCAGAAGCTGAGTACTTGGCAGCCAGCACCTGCTCCTCGTCCCACCAGAGTACTCTGTGCCTCCCCCATCCAGGACTGGCCCCCACAGGCCCTGCGGAGAAGGACACAGGCCCCGTCCTGAACCCCAAGGCCACATCGCCCAGACGGCCATGGTCCCCAAGCAAAGAAACAGGTGGCCGCACACCACTGACCCGCAAGCACTCATTAACCAAAAACAACTCGTCTCCCCAGCGATGGTCACCGGCCCAAGAACCACAGGCCCTGACCCTGAGCTCATCTGGCGTCTGGACGGGTCCGAGGGCAATGGGTCCCCTCTCCTGTGGGTCTCCAAGACCCGAGCTGTCTCCTATTGCCCTCTACCCCCTGGGAAGACCACCCCCCCCTCGAGTACACCTACCCCCCGAGCCAGAGGGCACCCCGGTCCCCCCCAGACACTCACCCACCAGCAGATGGTCTCCGGGCCAGGCTGCATCACCACCACGGTCAGTGCTGCCAGGGGAGTGGGCTTTGGCTGGGCCAGGCAGCCCCTCAGCAGGCGAGTGTGGCCCAGGCCTGGAGCCAGCCCCGCGGGTTCTCCTTCCGCCCGCGCTTCTACCTCACAAGCTCCTCGGCAGAAGTTCCGAGACCTGCGCCTCCACATGGGTAAGTGCCTGTCTATCCCCAGGGGAAAAAGGAGGAGGTTACAGGTGGACACACGTGTGAGCTGTCACACGGGAAGCTGGCTACTGCACCAGCTCACGCCCTCCTCGGTGTCACAGTGGATGCCCCAAGGAGCTAGTCAGCTCACCTGAATTGTAGCCTCATGGGCTGTGGGCAGAAGCATTTCCGCTGTCCCTGCCACATGTAACCTGTGAGCACCCAGCAGAACATCCCCAAAACCAGCCCCATCCCCAGCACTGCAGGCACCACACCACAGCCAGCACCAGTTCTGCCAGCCCACAGGCACAATCACAGTGCCTCCCCACACTCCAGCTATCACCATGGTCCCAGCTACCAGCCTGGCCAGTGCTGTCACAGGCTTACCATCCTGGTGTCATGCCACCCCTGCAACACCACCACCCTGCTCCCCCATCCCCAACACACACAACGGTCGGCTGCTCTTGGCCTTCTGACTCATGTCTCGGAGGGGTGCTGATGTGGGAACCGTGCCTGGATTTGTCTTTGTGGGGGTCACATCAAGACTGCTGGGGGTGGGAAATGGTCAGTAGCCTCAGATGCCCGAGGGGGACGAGGGGTGAAGTTAGAACAAGGACTCTAGGAAGAACACAAGAGAAAGCAACCCAGGTAGGGGGTGGGGCTAGGGTGACAACGGGACAGGGCGGGAGTGCAGGATGGCCCTCACCTAAGCAGCCACTTCCCACGAAGACAGGTATGCTTATTGCCCTGGTCTAGGAGATGCCCACAGCTGCCAGACAGCGGGGACTGGCCCACAGGATGGTGCTGTGGGGAGACAGTCAGGAACTCCAGTTGTGGATCACAGTCCAGCCCCAGTTCTTTCAGGCCCAGTGCCAGCCTTCACCACAGCCTGTCTTATTTTCTGTCCCCAGCAGAAGTCCGAGCCCCGAAGTCCGTCCTGCTCACCTGGTCCTGCTCGTCTTTTCTGCTCCCGACCCTTCTCTGCCTCCCACGACTTCCGCGGCCACACCCCAGCCCGCCCAGAAGAGAACATCTTCAGCCACCTGCCCCTGCACTCCCAGCACCTGCCCCGCACCCCGTGCCCCTTGATTCCCATCGGAGGGATCCAGATGGTGCAGGCCCGGCCGGGGGCTCACCCCACCCTGCTGCCGGGATCCATCCCTGTGGCCTGGGTCAGCGGCTTCTCAGGAGGCGGCAGCGACCTGACGGGGGCCCGGGAGGCCCAGGAGCAAAGCCGCTGGAGTCCCACCGAGAGCTCATCAGCCTCCGTGTCTCCCGTGGCTAAAGTCTCCAAGTTCACCCTCTCCTCGAAGCTGGAGGGCAGGCACTACCCCAGAGAGAGGGAGAGGGAGCGGACAGGTGGAGGCCTGGGCAGACCTCCTGACTGGGAGCTCCAGGGGGCCAAGGCACCCCCAGAGCCTGCTCACAGGCACAGCCCCTGTGTCCCATCAGAGGCCTCGCCCCGGGCAGCACTGTCCCAGAGCCCTCATGGGGAGTCGCTGTGCACACCGACTAGGCCCGAGGCCCCGGCCATGCCACCACTGGACCGCAGCAGCTCTGTGGGCTGCCTAGCTGAGGCCTCCACTCAGTTCCACAGCCGGAGGAGGAGGAACCTCTCCGGAGAACCCAGGACCAGGCAAGGCTCCCCTGATCCCTCGGGCAGCAAGGAGCCCCAGGCACCTCCACCCCAGCCTGAGGACAGGGGCCCTCCAAGCCCTTAGTCTCCGTGCAGCCGCTTCAGCACCTGGCTCCCAGTGGCGAGCCTTGCACGTCTGCAGCCCCAACTCTCAGTGCCCATGGCATCCTCGGCCCTGTCTGTTCGTCCACACGGCTTCCACCCAGGCCCCATCTGTCCTACCTGCCCATGTCTGCAGTTACCTGTGCCTTGTCTACACCTATTGTGTGAAAAGAAACAAAATCAGTCACACACATGCATACAACTGACCCGTCCATCCATGAGGAGCCCGAGGCTGCGGGAAATGTGTGCTGTTCCAGGTGGCACCCTCTGATCCTGTGCCCTCTGGCCCAAGGCTGACCAGATGCCACCCTCTGCTGAGGGCAAGGGGGTGCCCCAAGGGAGTGGAGGAGAAAGGAAACTTTGGAAAAAATATATAATTAAATGCAGAAGCAAGCACCGCTGTGTATAGACATTCCTGGTTCCTGTTCGCTGCCGCTCTGTCCCACCAAAGCCTCTACAAGCAGGCCCAGAAATGCCATGGTCTCCTTTTTAAAATTTTTTTCTTTGTAAGTAAAAAAAAAAAAACTGGGTAAAGATGTTATGGATGCTGGGATTCACCGAGTTTGTAGGAGCAGGTAGGAGGCAGCAGCCATTCTCTAAGGCTCCAGGCATCCCTGGCGCGTCTGAGTCATATGCCATCCGTCCTGGCACTGGACAGGTGGACAGACTGTCCCAAAGCCTGGCTCCCTCCTGCTCTGCACCCTGCACTGCTCCCTGGGCCAGAGGAGGAGCCCCGACTGACCCCCAGGTCCAGGGACCCCTGGCCTTGGCTGGCCTTGTTCTCAGGGCACTGGTCATAGGCTGCCCGCTCTGTTCCAAAAACCACCCACAAACACCTTGCTCAGAGCAAGGCCTGAGGCCCAAGGCCCAGGGCACATGGCCGTCTAGTTCTGCATCACCTGATGGCTGGGAACAAGAGACCCTGTTCCCTTCATGGCTAAGCTGTCCCAGTGCTTGGCCCTGGAGTCCTTGGTGGCAAGACCAGGTGCCTCTGGTGCCCACACTGTTAGACCCTCATAGAAATGTCCAAAAGTAATGGATGGGAACTGTCCAGGCTTGTTTTATGGCTTAAGCCTCCTTAAACACACACACAAGGCTATGTACTTCAAAAGGTCCATCAAAAAGCAGCATTACAAGATAAGCTTAGTTCACTACAAATATTTTCCAACTCCAGTAAATAAGCGGTCTCCTGTGTGCATGATGAAAAAGTCACGTGGCATTCTGAGACATTGTTTGGCACCCAAAGAAGTTTAGATTCTGTTGCCCACAAATGTCCTGAGGTCCTTTCATGTACATGTGTGTGTACATGTATGTACAGATATGGATACACACGTATGCAAAGAGAAGACACACTCTTGGCCTAGAGGAGTTTTTAATGCCATGACATCATTTAAATTCTCCAAAGTAACCTGGATAGAAAATACCCCATCCTTATCCCCCCCACCTTTACGAAGTCACCCTGTTATTTCCTGGGGCAAGCACCTGCTTTGTAAGACAAATAATCCCTCCCCTCTTCCCCCTCCTCAGAAATTTAAATCCCAGGTTGAAATATGGAACTTGAACTCCAGCATATTTACCCAGGAAAGGTGAGTGTTTCTCCCAACCTTCCAGACATATTCTCCTTCACTTTCCTCAAGGGAGAGGAAGTGCAGGGTCCACAGTCCCAGGCCCCCCAGGACAGGTGCCCAGGCTGCCTCATTCAGAGAAGGGATGTTTGCATTTTGCTTCCATCCACAGCAAGGCTGCTGGAACCCAGGGCCCAGCCAAGGGCTCCTGAGCTAAGAGGGCCGCCCAGGCAGGATGCTGATGGGGAGGGCTGAGAGGCTGCCTGGAGTACCTGGTGCCTGGCTGTCTTTGCATCTCCCCCATTTCAGCAGGTGTCTTTTGCCTGCCGGGCCCCTGCTGGATGCTCACACCAACCATGGGTTCAGCCTCCAGGCAGACCATCTACGTGTTTCTCCTTGGCTTCACTCGGGACAGTAGACAGAGCATGCCTGGGGCCCTCTGTGCTTCCGGACATTGTTGGAGCTGACAGGAAGTGGACAGGACCCCAACCCCAGGCATAGTCCAGGCTAGACATCAAGGGTTTCCACATCGCAGCCTTTTAGTTCCAACTCCTGGGGACTTCAGGAGGGGAATTGCTGGAAACCTCCATGGGCCAGGTCTTCCTGCCCCACACTGGGTGCACAGGGCGCTCAGCTAGACTAACCTCTGGCCTTGGGGGTGGCCATGCCCTTGCAGTCCTTGGGGCACCCTCAGCTCTCCTGGGGAGCCAAGGAGTAAGGATGGTGCAGCCAGCAAGGGAGGGGCACAGCCGAGGGGGCACAGTGGGCCAGGAGTCAGCCAGCAAAGACTCCTTCCCAAGTGATGGGGCCAGGTGCACATACATTTGACCAAAGGGCTACTGCCCCACACAGGTGCCTAGAGGAATAGAAACAGTGCCCCTGACCTGAGTTCCTGGCCCTGGGCATAGACAGCCCTTACCCTTGCTTCCAAACTCCATCCTCACTCTTAGAGCACAGGGTACCCAGCCCCCTACACATGCCCAACTTCACACCCACCCTCCTGCAGCCTCCTGACCAGCTCCCAGATGCTTCCAAGTTGCCAGACACCTGGAATGTGGCACTGATTGCCAGGTGAGGCCAGGCTAGGACCCAGGTAGCATGGAGTGGGGCAGCCAATTTATGTAGGTTTCAGACCCAAACTTCCCCCTCTGGGGTGGACTCTGCACCCCCAAGCTGCCTTCCAGGCCACTCTTCCGCCTCTGCCCTCCCAGGAACACACACCAATTCTTTACCCTAGACAGCCTGAGTCCTCAGGCCCCCGCCACTGAGAACTTCCAGGAGGCTGAAAGCCGTGAGCTGCCTTCTCTCACTCCAGAGCCTCCAACTTTCAGACCTGGAAGTCCCTCTGCTTCCCTCCGTTGGAAAAAGTCGGCAAGAATTAGCTTCCAGATTCCTCTGGCAACAGCTTCACGCCCACCCACCTGGTTCTTCGGGACAGACAGGAGCAGGCAATGGAGCCAAGTGGAATCTCTCTCTAGTACGTTTTCCAGATAAATTTTCGTCCTTGGGGACCTACCTGCTGCCTTGAGCAGGGTGAGAAAATTCCTAAAGGCCTGTTTCACAAATTCTGCTTCTGTGTCGTGAATCCAGTCTGCTTCCTGTTAGAAAATTGCTTCAGCACCCACGATCACTTTACTAACTCAAGTGTTTTTTAAAACTTAAAAAAAGAAAGAGAATCCTGTAGGCAAATGTAAGATATGCACTGTCTGTAAGATAAATATTTGCCTTTGTTTTCTCCTTAAAAGGTGTATGTATTCTGTACGTGAAACCGTCTTTAGAAAGTTCTATGTTCTTAAATGGCAATACATTCCAAAAATTGTACTGTAGATATGTACAGCAAACTGCACTGGGATGATGTAGAATTTGCCTGTAACTTTATTTAAACTCCAGTTTCTACATTTGCATCTTGCAATGTCGGTATGGTTTATTTCAGTGCAAAACAAAACAGAAAAATACCCAATGATGACAAAACAAAACAAAAAAGTCCACGCAGGTCTAAAGCATAGAGTCTGATGTGCTAGAAGAAGCGAATGCTCAGACTTGCTGTGTGTGACCCTTGTTGTAAATGACATCTGTACTGTGAATGAGACGTTTTTACAAGTCTAATAATTGCCTTTATTACAGCTCGGGCTGAGCCTTCTGCCTGAGGATATTTTTTACAAAAAAAAAAAAAAAAAAAGCACGTTGGAATAAATTTGAGAATCCCAACACAGTTGTGCTTGCCCGGCTCTTGGTTTTTCCTGGTGGGGAGAAAGAAGGAAGGCAGAACACCAGTGTTGGAGGCAAACATGTACTCGTTTTACTACAAGGCAAATCAAGCCCAGAGACGGGGAGCCACTAGGCCACCATCACACAGCCTAGGACTGTCTCCGGAACCTTGTGCCTGGGCCTGGCTGGGAAGTGCGGGAACCGCAGCCTCATGGCCTGAGGCCTGAGTCTGTTCCCCAAGTCCTGAGACTGAAGCTCTCACAGCTCTGGCAGCCTGACTGCTTCTGGAAGCTCAAAGCAGGGATCTGCCCCCTTCTGCCTCCTGGCTGCTGGCAGGTACAGGGCAGCCTCGGCCTTCCTTACCGTCTGTACTCAGTACCAGATCCCAGTCCTGGCTCCACATCATGTCTCCCAGGTGTTTCTGTCCTTCTCAGGATGTTTGTCATTGGCCGTAGGGCCCACCCTGGCCCAAGACGATCCCCCCTTGAGACAGCTCACGTCACAACCTCTCCAAGGCCCCTTCTTCCAAGCCAGGGATGAAGCCATGCACCTGTCTTCTGGAGGCTGACATTTCACTCCCAGCAGGGTGAGCCCTGAATTCAGATGCTGGCATGACCACCTACTGCTGAATGAGTCACCTTTCTGTGCCCCTGCTCCCATTTCTATGAAGTGCAGAGTGATTAGCAGGGCACTAGGGCAATTAGAGGAGGGAGGAGATACAACGGAGCCGGGCAAACAGCAAACCCCTGACAGCTGGCTCCATGGCACATGGCTGGTGTCCCCAGGGTGGGAAGGAGATGAGCTCAGGTTTGTTGAGTGTCAGGGACGGTTTGGGAACAGACACAGCAGTGAGCAGGGCAGGGGCGACCCCGTGTGGAAGGGCTTTATCCTAACTGGAGGGTTGGCCACAAATGACACAACTTCTGCAATCACAGTCGAGCTGGTGCCAGAGCTCCAAGCTGCTGCCCAGAGTAAGTCTGTGCCACCCGGGGTATCTTCCCTTGGTCAGGTGAAGGAAGAGATGCAGAGGGAGGGGCTGACAGGGCACAGGGACCTTCAGTGTAGGCAGGGTCCTGCCCACAGGGGCAGTGCTCAGAGCGCGGGTGTCTGCATGTCCCAGCCACAGGGCTGCTCGCTGACTCGCCAGTTCCTGGGGCTCACAAGCTCTTGTGTGGACCCCACTGAGTGCTCCGCAAGTGGTCACACAACAGCTTAAAGGATGAAATGGTGAGAAGCACATACTCCTGGGCTTGGAGTTGGGGCAGAGAAAGGAGAACCAGGGCCACGGTTGCAGGGGCTTAGGGCCAGGGCAGGAAGACGGGCTGATGTGGCTCCAGCCCAGCTGGATTAGGAAAAGATGGAGATACCACCGAAAGGGCAGGGAAGAAGTACAGATGCATACACTGAGTCTACTAGGGTCTTGAAGGGGTCCCTGTAGGTAAGAAACAGGAGCCTTGGAAAGCTTGGTGAAGGTGAGGCAATCTTAGAGGTGGCAGGAGCGAGCAGACCAGGGACCAAGGAAGGCTCCTGTGTGGCTTTCGGGGCTGGCTCTACAATGCCCAGCGGGCAGTCCTCTTTTTGCAGAACACATTAGTTTCACAGGGCATGGCCGAGCATGGCAGAACAAGACTCTTCAGAAGCCCACTTCCTCCCTCATCTGCCCCACCAGGGGCACCCTGGGCTCCAAACTGCTCAGTAGTTGCTGCCCTGGAGCCTCAGAACTTCTCCCCAGTTGATGCCTAGCTCATCCACAAGGCCCTCTGGAAGTCATACTGGGTCCCTGCGCCCAAGAATGCAGGGGAAGGAATAAACAGCAGATGCAAGGCCTGGAGTTCCTATGTCTGAGAGCAGGGAGAGGGCATGTGCATCTTTTCACAGTCCAACTGCCTCCCTTCAACCATCAGCCACAGTCCTCCAGGTCTCCTGGCCATTCCATGCTGCTGGCTGCCACCCCTCCTAGAGCTGATGATTGGAGTTCACAGAGCACAGGCCGTTTCAGAAAGGGGTGGAAGAAGCATGCCTCCACTCTATAGAAGAGAGGTGGAGGCCAGCAAGCAGTAGGGCCATGAACCCGCAGCACCTGACCCAGGCTCTCAAGAGGATGCTGGCTGTGTGGACTATTGCCGAGGCCTCAGCCAAGCTTTACCTGGGTCCCCATCAGAGCGGAATGCATAGGCCCCGCCTTTACCCCTGGGTCCTGACCTCCTTTGGGCCCAGAACTTAAAGTGGACATTTCTCCCATTGTCAGGGACGCTCCCTGCAGGCAGGCCAGGCCAGCTTGAGGTTGGCACAAGCAGAGGGCAGCAGCAAGAACAGAAGGGTTGGGGGTGCAGGAGGCTGCAGGCAGGGCTGCTGTGTGCCAGCCTCATGCTGGGTCCCAGTTCCAAGCCCTGCGCAGCAGGAAACCAGGCACTGCATCACTTTGCACAGAGCAGGAAAGAGGTCTCAGAGAAGTAACACCGTTCCTTGCCAGGCAACCATGGCAACTGACAGGGCCAGGATGGGAAAGCAGGTACCACATTCAGAACATGATCAGCTAGCCACAGGAAGGGGGTCTGGGCCTCTTTGTCACTAAGAAGTCCTGGAAGCTGACTGGGGTTGAGGGACCCCTGCACACCTATCCCCCGATCCTACCCAGGCCTTGTCCACTCCAGGGAGCCCCAGCTGCCAAACATTCCTTTTCTGATGAGAAAACCAAGGTCCAGAACCAGGAAGAGCTTGGCCCAAGGCCAGGGCTAGGATTCCGATCCTTCCACAGAGCCACCTGCGCCACCCCGCCTGCCATTCTCTCTCTCCCCCAGGTCTGAGTTCAACTGCCCAGATCTGTGGCTCAGCTCTGCCTTTTTAGGAAAGGAGAGCAGCCGGTGACAGGCAGGCAGGTAGGCAGGTAGGCGAGCACGCTAATCCACCAGCTCCCCATGGCTCTGGTTACCTGTGGCTTGGGGCCCAGGCAGCACCGGCTGGGAGTGCCAGCCCAGCCAATGGGTGCTGCCGCTGAGCTACTCTGCCAGAGCCATACAAGGCCTTGCCACAGCCCAGTCCCGAGCCGGCACAGGGCAGCCCCAGCGCTGGCAGCCGCCCCACCCCTGAGCCTGCCAGCCCTGCACGTCTCTGGCCTCTGCTTAATCCAGCCTGGTAGCAGGCAGGGTTGCAGGGCACGTGCACCAGACCCAGGGCTCTACAGGGTCAGGGAGATGGCACCACCAGGGCAGAGGCCAAAGTCAGAACAGCAGCCTAGTCAGATAGCAGGCTCCTTGCTGGGGCCAGGGTGGTGGAGCCCAGGCCTGGGTCTGGTTTGTTTCCATCATCCCGACTGACCACCTGACCTGCCTGTCCAGAGCCAAGAAGGATCTCAGCAAAGTTAGTGTGTGGCTTCCATACCTTTTAGCATCTTCCCAAGGTCTGTGTACCAACCCATGTAATTCATCCTGGGTCTGAGGTTCCATGCACCTGTTAAAGGTGTCTATCAGCATGTGCATCATGTGAGAACCAAGGGCACACATGGGTGTGTATGTCTTCTTGTGGATCTACCTGCACCTGTCATTGTTGTTACCTCAGCTTAGGATAATGGCCACAAGGGACAGTAGGAAGCCCCTCTGGAGCATAACCCACCCCATGTGTCAGCTTCCAACGCCTTTCACTGTGTGCAAGGTAGGAAGTACTGACCCCACTTGACTTGCAAGGACACCAAGTCCTAGCAAAGCAGTTTGGCCAAGGTCAAGGTGCCAAGGTTCAAGCCCAAAGCAGTCTGACTATAGAGCCTAAGGGTGCAGGTTTCCTACTGGATTTTAAGGTCTCAGAAGGAGAAGGAGCTGATGTATGCAAGAAAAGCATTGGCCTGGACAAGAGGACTCTTTGCTGCTAAATGGGGTGGGGGTCTTTTCCAGGCCCACCCCCCCAGCCCTGAGCAAAACTGCCCACTTGCACAACAACACAGCTGGAATCCTCATGCATGCCATAAGGTTCAGGCATCCTCCTGGGTCCTACATGGGCCAAGCTGAGGTTGGCACCAAGCCTGTGGTGCTCCCCAGGGCCACCCGACAGGTGAAGGGAACGTGCCGGCACGGGGGGTGGCAGGCCCAGCTGGCATCAGGCTCTGTTTGCTCACCCAAGAAAGAAGGAGATAAATATAGACACAGGATTACTCAGACACGGCCTGGGAAAACCGGCTCCTGAGCCTCGACTTCAGCCCTGGCCCAGCCTCGCCTTCACCTGCCTGCCCACACAATCAGTGCCAGCTGCCAGGCCTGCCCCACCTCCTCCCAGGACTTCCCACCTGGGAACTTTGGGACAGCCCTTCCGACCTGCTCTCGCTGGGGACAAAACAGTCACTGCAGAGAGCAGGTGCTTGTCTCAGCAAGACAGGAGTAGGCAGAGCCGGGTCATGAGGTGTCACCTTTCCATACATAGGCACTAGACCAGTATAGATGCTGTGTCCCCATCTTCAGGGCAGGGAGAAGGGGTGCTGGTACACATAGCCTCAGTTTCTAGAGTGCTGCATGTAAGTGGAGCTAAAGAACACCCCACCCCTTCTGGAAGGGGATGAAGTTAAGGTCCCGCTCACAAGAAGATGCTGGCAGGAGCAGCACACATAATCACCTATGCACGGGGAGCCTGCAGCCAGGCAGCACAGGCTTATGTTCCTGCTGTGCCATAGCCCAGCTATGGGGCTGCAGGCAAGTGGCAGTCAATCTCCACATTCCCCAAATGTGAAGAATAATAGCTTGTTAATAATTACAATCATTACATGTTATTATACAACACAAACAGCACATGCTATAGGAACAATTAATGAGAGTTTGAGAACAGCACAAACCTCCAAGAGGCTCACAGAGGATGACACAAGTCACTGTGGGCACAGCACTCACACCAGGGTCTGGCACAAAGCAGCTGTTCCATATGTATTTCTTATCATCCAGTGTAGGCAGATGCTACACTACCATCGTCCAAGGCAACAGCCCTGCCCCAGCCTGCACAGCGCCCATCCCTACTGCTCTGTGGCCCTGGAATCAGCTGGGGTAAAGCAGATACTAACTCAGATGCTGGCCCCTGACTTCCATGCTGTGTGTCCTGAGGCAAGTAGTGGGCCCTCTCTGAGCCTCAAGTGAGAAGAATACTCCTCCTGTCTGCCTCTCCCAGGATTAGTCTAAGGGCTCACTCAGCAGGGAAACAGGTGGGAAGCATTCAGCTTAACTGTGCAAGCAAGCTCTCTACAACTGATCACATCCTGGCCTCTTTCTCTCCATTTTTCCAGCTCCTCCCAGTAGCTGTGAACTTGGCCTGAGAGAAGCGACATTGGGCCCCCAACCCTCACACAAACAACATGTGCATGAGGCAAACCCTTGCCTCCAGGTCCACAGGATTCCCATAGGGTCTGATGTCCTTCTCGCTCAACAGTTGTCCCCTACCCCATGCCGCCACATCAGTCACAGGTGTCCGTAGGGGTGACCACATCTGCTAGATGTGGACCTGTAAGCATGCACGCGCATGCGCGCGCGCACACACACACACACACACACACACACACACACATGCACACACACACAGAGGCACAGCCACACGCAGAGACAGAAAGGCAGGTGTGTCCCTGCACATCCTCAGCTGCACGCACACATCCACTCTTGGGGGCATCCTGGCCAGGCCCCGTCTCATGGTGCCCATCCTCACAGTTGAGGAATGCAGACAGCTGGGGATGCTCTGCCAGGGACGTGAGGGCGAGGCCAAGGGGAAACCACACAGGCAGGAATCCGGGCAGGCGTGCCAAGCTGAGGCGGGGCCCTCGAATGCCAGGAACTGTGCAGGGTAGGGGACACGTGCAGACATCTGCTTGCTCCAGTCTCCCCCATCATCACACATGTGCTTGGAGCTTCTGAGACTTGGCAGGACAAAGGAACTCGGAAACCATCATCTCCCATCTGTGGCAGAGTGTAGCATATGCCTGCTTCACTGTGCCAGGCTGCAGGTCTCTATCTCTCTCAGGTCTCTCTCTTGCTCTCTTTCTTTCACTGGACACATCCAGCCAGTGAGGGGCCTTACTGCACAGTCTTCCTCATTGGGGAACTGGAAAAAAACATGATCAGGGATCAGTGTCAGGAAGATGACTACCACTGACTCGGGTCAAAGGGGATGATGAAGGTCACGGCACATCATTATCACTCTCTGGGTGTAGTCTTGTGGTAGGCGAACAGCCACCGTGTGCATCCACTAACTCTACAAAGACTTGCCAAAGGGAACCTGCTGTCAGCTACAACTGTGAAGTCAGGAGTGCAGAGGAGTCCCAGAGCTGGCCAGCTGCAGAGCACAGCGTCTTTCCCCACTGCTGTGTGTGCTCTGCCTCTGAGAGTCTGCAAAGGAGACCCAAGCACTGCTAGCAGACCACATGCAGGGCTCTCTGGTCTCCTCCACAGCCTCCTGAAGTCCCAGCCCTCCCCAGGTGTAGCTGCATGACCGGGAGAGGACAGACACTGACGTGGGACCACTGCCACTGCAGGACCAGGGTAAAGCGTGGTCAGCCCTTCATCCTTTTGCTTGCAGAACTGATGGATGGCCTGAGAGGAATGGAAGACTGACTGTTCTAGAATACACTGGGCTGGCCCATGGGAACCTGCTCAGTCTCAGAGTCCCCAAGGCCAGGGCTAACACAGGTGGCCTCCTGCAAAGGGCAGGCTAACGGAGACCCCCATGAGGCAGCCCTGCTTGCCAGGAGCGATTAGCGAGAGGGGTGTGCAATATCTCGATGCCAGGGATCCCGCGGGCGACGGAAGACGTGCACATGAGGCAGTCTTGTCCAGAGGGCCTTCCCTGCAGCCCAGCTGGCTGTGCACACATACTTGGGCATTCAGCTCCTGCCCACCAGAAGTGAGCAGTGGAAATGGAATGCCCCCCTTACCAACATGGTAAGAGTCCAGGAGCATGCTCACAGCAACACCGGAGAGATTCTCACCCCAGCGGCCACCGATCCATCTCGGAACACCTCAAGCAGAAACTCGGGACTTGGTGCTGCCATCCTCCAGAGCTCACCATGATGGTGGCAGCCAGCAGCAAGAGGAGCCACCAAGCCATGCCTGTCCGTGGGGGAGGCCCACAGCTGCCAGGAAAAGCGGGTGGGGGGAGTCCTATGAAGCTGCCCAACATTCCTAACCTGCTTCCCCAGAGACCCTCTGACCTGGGACAGGCGACATCACCTCTCTGAACCTCACTTTTACAAGTAGCCCTTTTGGGCTGTTCTGGACACATGGAATGTAGCAAAATGGGCCAGGCTTTTCTTTCCACTCATTTCTTCCCAGAGAACTGTAGGCTGGAGACCTCACTCACCACCATAGCCAGGGCTCTGGGGCACTACTAAGAGCCAGTGCCAGCTCTGGGCGGCGGGTCAGGTCCAGGTCTGGCCAACAGCAGCCTCCTAGGACAAGCCCAGTAGGCTGGAGACAGGATTTAACTACAGGACCGACCCGTTTTTTTCTGGGCCACTGGCGCCGAGGAGCCCCTCCGGGTAGTTTCAGGCTCTTGCTGTGGCTATGGAGGGCTCGGTTCTCCCACTGGCCCCGCCAGCTACCCCGTTTCCTGCTCCCAGGAGTACACCATCTGGGAGCCATGTACTGCCCACACAAGGAGCGCCAAAGCTTGGCTCGTTCAGAGCGCCCGGAGTCTCCGAGGGGCGCGGGCGCACGTGGCCGCGGCGGCCGTGGTGATGTCAGGCCCGCCGCGCCCCGGGGCCAGCACGTTCGTCCGCCCGCGGCCACAGCGCAGAACAAAGCGTCCCGCGCATTCCTGCGCGCTGACTCAAGGCCTGCACGTAGGGCGCCGCTGCTGCCGTCGCCGCTTTGCCCAAAATTGGTCGCGAGGCGAGGGCGGGCCCAGCGCGGCGGGGCTGCCGCCCACTGCCGGTCCGTGCGCACGCTGCTGCGGCTTTCCCTTGGGCCCCAGGTCGGTCACTGCCCAAAACGGGCGCGAGAGGGAGCGAGAGGGTGGAGGGCACAGCACCCCTGGCCAGGTTCACGGGGTCAAGTGGGGGGGATGTGCCAGGTCCCGTTGTTAGGAGGGCCTAAGAGAGATCAGCCCCACTGTACAGATAGGGAAATTGAGGCAGAAGGAGTTACAGAGAAGGGGAACTGAGGCACTCACCCTGACCTGCGTGAGACTGGGGACTAGTGAACCTCAAAGCTGGAAGCTAAACCCTGAGTGTAGGGTGTCAGAACATGTGTGTATGTGGGTGCAGCATGTTGTGGGTGCAGCCTGTGGCCCGCAGTGGGCACCCTGCATGCTCCCCATCCCTGTGGCTGCCCTGCCTTGTGTCCCTTGCTCCTGCGTTCTAAGCATCTGTTCATCTGCTGCCCCCGTGAAGTGCGCCCATGAGGCTTCTGGGGAAATGACAGGGAGGGTGCAGGTGCTGCCATCCGGGGAGGAAGAGGAAAAGGGAAGATTGGGGTTCAATAAACCTTGGTACCCAGCAGCCCCATCCATCAGCGCCACAACCCAGAGAAGGACGGAGCTAAGCCCAGGGCCTCACGCCAGGTGGGGCAGCAAGGACCCCAGGGTCAGTGCTTGTCAAAGCTAGAAGCAAGGCTTCTCTCTTAAGAGTCCAAGCTGTGCCCCAGAAGCAAGTGACCCTGCCCTCCTGTCCAGCAGGCGTGGGACCACACACATGGGAGACCAGACCTCAGCCCCATCTCCACTGGAACCTGAGAAAAAGTTCAGCTCCTAGGTTTCATGGCCAGACTCTGGTGGCCCGGCTCTATCCTCATCAGTCCCTGCTGTTCACACTGGCCCAAGGGTAGTCCACACTGGCCAGACCTCAGAGACCTACACCTGCGTGATCCCAGAGTTCAAACCCAAGCCAGCTACAGATCCTTCTCTGCCCACCTGCCCTCCCCCCACCCAGCCTTTCAGCCAGCACAGAACTGGTCACAGCACACACTCGGGGCCTTGGGCATTGGTCTTAGTTTCCAGACCCTTCATACCCTCCGATCCAAGGACTCGCTGATTCCTTTGGGGTTCTTTTATATACATCCCACAGCTCTGGCTCAGATCTGAGGTAGGATGGGGCTCAGTGTGTCTGCATTGCGACAGCCAGGAGCCTGTGTTCATGGCCTGGAGACCTGCCCCTGGGTGACCTCAGGGCATGCACCAGCCTCTCTGAGCCTCACTCCCAGGCCCTGTCCTGGCCACTTCCCAGGGTTCTTCAGAGGATCCCATGGATAGAGGCCGGGAGTGCCCTTGGCACGTGGGCACGGCTCCCCACATAGCTTGTCATTATCACCAGGTCATTATAGTGGGCCTCCCTTGTGCCCGAGGCCTGGGTGCCAAGGCTGGGCAGACAGAGGCTGAACTCAGAGGCAGCCACAGCCCCTGGCTGACTCAGTGGAGGAGGGAGCAGAAGAGTCAGCCAGAACCAGCAGGGCTTGGGCCTTCCCCTGCCCACCCCCTGGCCCTTTCAGGGTCCCTTATCGGGGGAGATAAAGGCCCCCTCTCCTTAGGGCAGTGCATCCCTTCAACTGGTGCTGTGTGACCTTGGCCACGCTCCACCCTGTAACCAGGCCTGGGGAGGGCTGGATTGGAGGCAGGCAGTGGCTCACGGGTCCCCCAAGGACATATCTACCAAGCAGCATGGTGGTGGCTCATGGATTCAGACCTGTATATATGGCTCCCAGAAGTGGCGGGAGCCCCTGGGCCCCTGCCACATGGTCCTCTGCCCAATTCTGAGATTCTGGGGTTATGACCATCATTTGTCTCAGCTGTGTGTGGGGCTGCTCTGAGTTCTGTCAACTCAGAAGATCCTCATGTGAATCCACAGGATCAGGGAGCAAACTGAAGCCCCCACCTGCAGTTGCTTGCCCCAGGTCACACAGCATTAGAGTGTGGGCACGAGACTGGCCCTCCACACCTGCTGTGAGCCCCTGTACCAGCAGCCTCTGCAGGCAGACAGGATTTGGGGGCTACAGGACACAGGCCTCAGATGAGCCTGAAGGGGAACACTCTGGCCTCCTAGATACCCCTAGGGTTGTCTGCCCTGCCAGGCTGGGCCCACCAGGCTCGCTTGGGCTGGTGTCTTCTTGCCAGGCCCAGAGGAAAGTGTGAGGTCACTGGGCATCCCAGCTCCCTGTCTCATCTCGCTGCCGTGACTCAACCTGGCCTTACTCAAACATCCTCCTCCTGGGGGACCCCAGCCATGGCCTGGCCTGAGCTGCCTCCACTGCAGGCTCAGGGCCTGCCACCCTGAGTCACCACTCACCTCACCACCCGGCAAACTGCACAAACAGCTGACTCCTCTCGCGCAAGCTCCCAAAGGTCCCTGCTAAAGGCCTCAGAGCCAAGCTGAAGGATGGGCTGGGGTGCAGTGAGGGGACTTTCCAGCTGCTCCTGTACCCCCACCCTGAGTTCAGTCTCTGGCAACACCTGTTTCTGAAGACTCACAGCTCCCCCAGGAAAATTCAAATGGAGTTTGAGAGTTCAAGCCAGTTGCCCTGGGCTCAAATCCCTTGTTAGATAGTTGACTTAGGACAAGATAGCTTATTTTTGCTATCTGTGAAAACGAAGGTTATGCTAAGAAACAGTGTCCCATGTGGGCTCCTGTACACTGGGTAGTGGCTAGGAAGGCAAGCGGTAAAGCAGGCAGCCCCAGGTTCAGTCGGCTGTGTGATTTGGAGCATACCAATTCCCCTCCATGAGCCTCAGCCTCATCTGTAAAATGGGAGTGAGAAACTCCCCAATGTGGCTGGAGTGTGATAATCCATGCAAAGTGTTTGGTGCAATGTCTGGCACGTGGGAAGTGCTTGGTAAACAGCAGCTCTGATGGGCTATTTTAAAAAAATATTTATTTGCTTTTGTTGGAAAGTCAGATTTACAGAGACGAGAGACAGAGAAAAGGAAAGATCTTCCTTCCTCTGGTTCACTCCCCAAGTGGCCGCAATGGCTAGAGCTGAGCTGATCCAAAGCCAGGAACCAGGAGCTTTTTCCAGGTCTCTCATGCAGGTGCAGGGTCCCAAGGCTTAGGGTCGTCCTCAACTGCTTCCCAGGCCACAAACAGGGAACTAGATGGGATGTGAGGCAGTCGGGATTAGAACCAACACCCATATGGGATCCCGGCATGTGCAGGACTTTAGGAAACGGTGTCCCATGAAGGGACACCATTAGGTTACTACACCAAGCCCTCTGATGGGCTCTTAAAGTGCCCATTGGTTTGAAGGAATGAGGGGGAAATGAAGATAGAGGACCCAACTTCTCTGGCTGATGAAGAAATGTCCAGGAAGGGCCCCGAGCTCCCTCTGCAGGCTGAGTGCAACACTTATCCTGGCAGCTACCCAGGATTCTCTGGACGCCCCTGACCTCTAAGGCACCTCATTTTGCAGAGGACCAAGCCAAAGCTGAGCAGAAGGAGGTCCCTGCTGACAGCCCCTCTCCCCAGTCTGCGGGAACCCTGAGGAGCCTGGGCAGCTGAAGGAGAGTGGACCACACTGCCCACCTCATTGGCAACTCAATTCATATTTGCTGAGTACATGATTCAGGAAAAGGGAGAAGGGATAGGGGTAGCCAGGCAGGCACGGGAAGCTTGGTGCTGACCCTGCACTCTGATGCATCTGGCTCTGTACCCCACTCTGCCCAGGCCAGTCTCCCTGACATCTGAGCCCGTGGTTGTGCCTGGAAATGAAGGTGTTGGTTGACCTCAGAAGGTGTGGCAGGTGGGAGCAAACAACACCAAGACTGTGGCTGTGCGAGGTCATCAGGCAAGCTCCTGAACAGCAGTGGCCACTCCAGCTCGGCTCATCCTAGGTTCATCCTCACACTGTGACTGTACCCAGCTTACAGACAAGCACCCTGGGATTCACAGAATGGGAACAAGCATGTGGAGCCACTGGCAGGCCTTCTACCTGACCAAACCCAGCTCAGCCTGACCAAGAGCCCTTAGCCAACAGCCCCAGTGCATGTGAGGGGGATATCTGGATGAGGGTTGTATCTGGTGTCTCAGATGGAGGTGGAGGCATGTGGTATATATGGTGTGTCTCAAGAATGAGCAAAATCAGGCAGGCAGAACAGGTGTCAGGATAAGAAGTCCTCTGCTGCTTGAAAGAGGTCCAGAGGCAGGGAAGCCAGCTGTTTGTGTCCAGCTCACAGCGTGTGCTGAAGCCCCAAGCACCTGGATCAGCCCTGGGAGTGTGTAGCAAGCGAGGTGATGAGACCAGGAAGATAGCGCAGGGTCTGACCCCCTCCCCGCCAGAGGCACCATGCTCCTGTCAGCAGGAGCTGTTTGCTTTCTGCTAGAAGACACTTTTTGTCCATACAGCTTCAGGTCTCAGCATTCTTCCTGTCTGGGCTGCTACCTAATCAGTGTGGGTGCATGGAGCCTGCCAGGTGGCTGCTTGTCATGAAAGGACTCAGTGACCCAGGGCAGTGGGGAGGCCACCAGTGGGGATCTGGCTTAGGACATGAAGGTGCCACAAGTCCAGTAACACCCCAGATACACACATGCGCACACACACACACGCACATCACATCCTCCAATAGTATGTCCTACACACACTCTGTAACTCAAAGCAGGAAGGAGGACACTGACAGACGTCCCCTGGCTTTGTTGGAGATGGGACTGTCCTTCTTAGATGTCCTCGACAGAGGCAACCATTGACAAGGGACAGCTAAGCCTTAACCACATGGCTGGGAGTCACAAACCTATCTGTCAGCCTGGTCGACCCCAGCCCCACACTTCCTCAGGCCTGGCTAGGTGCTGGTCACTTGTCCCTGGCACAGAGAGAGGAGTTCAAGCCTGAGTCACAAAGCTTTGAAGATGGCACCTAGACCTGCCAAGTCTCAGATGTTCCAGGGCTGGATGGCCCCTGACTCACCCTCACACCCTGAGCCCGCCCTGGGCAGTGGCTTTAGCTCCTGGCCGCCCTCCTGCCTGCCAGACCCAGCTACACCCCTCCTGGGTCATTCACAGCTCAGGATTCCTGGGCAAGGAGGCGCAGGCCCTTCAGGCAAGGAGGTATCCCCAGCACTCCTCTACCCGGGAATGTTGGCCTGAAGTCATGGCGGGATCCCCAGCTTCACCCGCCTGCTGGGCACTGAGCTATCCTGATGATGCAGGCACCCGGTGCTTATTTTTAGCTAAAGCTTAATTCTAGAGTGAGGGCCTTGACTTGTGCACAGCCCAGCCTCCCCGTGGCTCACCCCTTCCCAGAGGGGAAAGGCGGCCTCCTGGTGGGGCCCTGGGTGTGCCTTGGAAAACACGGGTTCCAGGCAACGGAGTGGGTGTTGCCACTGAAGGAACATCAGCTGCATGTCTTGGCTGGTGGTGGGGGTGGGATAGGGGAGAAGACTGGGGTTTCCAGCCCCTCCAAGCACAGGGGCCTAGGCATCCCGGGTTTATGGGGTCCAGGTTTGGCAGGGAGATCCCTGGGGGACCGCTCCTCCCTGAACCTTGCTTCCCTCATCCACGTCAAGGCTTAGGGGGCTCTACCACTTCTGACTGGCTAATGCTGTTTCTTCTAATGTATTGCCCCAAGTCTTCATCACTGGAATGGTTTTTGAAGACAGCGTCAAGCAGGAAAAGGCCCCAGAACTCCCTCATTTGGGACCTAAGCTTTGTCTGGTGAGAAAAGTCCTCTGGGCTCCTGTCACCTCACTCCAGCCTTTGCGTGGGCCCTGTGCCCTGACCTGAGAAAGGCTCAAGGGTGAGGATTCTAGAGAAGACTCTGTCTCGGTGACCTCGTCATTTTACACCTGACCCTAGGAAATAGCCAAATTATGCTTCCAGGAAATAGGTAGCAATCCATTCAAAACTCCCCTGGCTTTAACCCTTCTTAGTCTTTCCAACCTCATCTCTTGTGAAACAAGACAGATACATGAGAGACTGGTTGGGTGTTTGTATGGATGGAAGGATTTACCAGATGGTGAAAGACTGGAATGATGCATACCTGGGAGGTTGTATGCATGGATGGAGGATGGAGGGTAGATGGCAATATGGAGGGTTGGACAGAGAGAGATGGATGAATGATAGGTGGATATGTGGAGATTGGGTGGATGGATGGATGGATGGATAGATAGAAAGTTCCTTGGCTATTGGTCTCATAGCAAATGAGAAAAGGGGGAACGGTCTAGCCCTGCCTCTTGTTCATTGTGTCACCCTGACTCATTTCCATCAATACTTCATCTGCAGTGAGAATCAGGAATCCAGCTTGTCTCTCAGGTCTATTTGGGGAACCTAGTGAAGCAAGAATGGGCCATCTGTGCTAGGCCTCAAGAGCCTGTGGCTCTGTGCCATGTTTTGGGACATGGCAGAGGCCTGCCTATGTTCCTGGACTCGTCACTTCCTGGGCCAACCTGGGGAGCAGGGAAGTTTCCCCTGGAGAAGGGCTGCCACCAGCAATGGTCAGGGGAGTAGGGGAGGGATCCCCAAGGCTGGGAGGCCGTGGAAGCACTGTGTAAATGCACAGGGCTGTGAGCTGGTGCTTTGGTGTCTGCTTCCCAGGCCTTCTTTCTCAGGTGGCACTGCCACTTCCCAGCTGTCTGCCCTTGGACAAATCTCCTCCCCTCTTCTAACCTCAGTTTCCTAACCTAGTAAGGTAAGGGCTGATGAAGGTATCCATGAGGATGTTATGACAGTCCCTGGAGCTCACAGTTCCTCTGTGTGTAAATCATGTAGCACGGGGCTGGGGATAGAGCAGGTGATTCACAGATGCTTGCCTGCTCCCCACTTCTGAGCGGCAGAGCAGAGTTTTGGAAAGCATAGAGTACAGAGTCCTAGATGTTACCTCCCTGACTGGGTTTTCTGATCTCTCTGAGTTCCACAAGACTCACACAGCCACTCTGCTAGGGTATCTTGGCTGCAGAGTATCTACTTTCAGTAGAAATTCCAGCAGTTCCTTGGGCCTGGATGACCCTGTTCTTATGAGTTTAGATTAATAACAAGTAGAGCCCATGAAGGGCTCCTTTAAAAGTACAGTTTATGTACAGATATAAATCTTCCCGGTGGCTGAAGTAGGGGGAGCTTCCTCTGAGGGAAGCTGTGAAAACCAGGGGCCCTCGTGGAGACCCAGTGTGGGGACGAGCATGTAGCGGGGTGAGAAAACCCAGACCACCCACCCAAAAGAGGCTCTGAGGTCCCAGGGGTGATGGCCTGTCTCGCAAATTCAGGGGCAAGTAGTGATGGTGGAGTCTACAGTTCCCACCCATGCTGGTTGCCCTCCGCCTCCCGAGAGCTGGGTGCCTGCAGCCATAACACTGTGGCCTTCACATGGAACAGCAAGCAGGACTTCTGGAAACATAGTGGGGTAGTGGTGAGGGGAAAATGTCTGGTTTTCTCAGAGCGAGACAATGGAAGACCCCACATGGGAGCTGGAGCCCCAGAGTTGAGCTGGAGGGTTCTGAAACTGGTTCAGGTGGTCTTACCATACAGACAGTCAAAGCTGAGGACCCCTCTGACCAGCAAGAGCGGGCAAGGCAGCAGAGATCCAGAGAAGGACCAGGACTGGTCCTTCCTGGGTTACATGGGAGGAATAGCAGAACTAGGGCGGTAAGGCCTCCCATGCAGAGCCCAGACTACGATGCCGGGCACCTGCTGCCACCCACCCCTGCCTTGTGGGGCCTCATCAGCTGCTCCCCTGCATCTTCCATGCCACACTGTGTCTGCAGCTGCTGTACCACAGCCCAGTGGGGCCATGTGCACTCGTAGTGCAGGGGTTGAGAGAAAGCTGAGGGCACACAGGGAAAGAGCCTCGCCTTTCCCAGTGGTCTTCCCAGTTCCCAGAGGGAACCAGGATCTTGGGCTCAACTTGCAGCCCTGGATGTGCCAAGAAGGGGTAGGGCTGGGGTAGGAGCCAAGAGGGCATGTTCAGCCCCATCAGCGTCTGCAGCAAGTTGTTCCTCCTCTCAGACCCCAGTTGTCCACAGAGGAGTGGAGCCTGCACAGGATGCATAGATGGCAGTGTCCAGCACAGAGTTCCACTCCAAAATGTGCCACGACTGCTCTCCTCAACCACCCCACCCTCCCCACCAATACTACCTCCTTCTCGGATAGGACTGGAACTAAGCATAGAAGCATAGAGATGGAGAAGGTTTCCCCAGATTCCGACAGGTGTACCTCTCCTTGCAGCCAAAACCTGGGGAAGGTAAAGGGCCCAGGAGGAGTTGGGAGCATTTTGGCTGGGGGCAAAGGGTAGCGCAGAGCCATATGGCAGGGCCAGGACAAACAGGGACATTGTAGGCAGGATAGCTATGGAGGACAGGGACATACAGCCAGAATAACCAGGAAGGGCTGAGTGAGCATCAGGGCTGGGGCTGAGACACCCAAGGGGGCTGGGACCAGCTATTTTTAACTCAGCTCAGTTTCCTCTACCTGGAAACCAAGTCCTGTCTGTGGGGCAGCCCTTTTCCTGGAATGGCTTCATCCCCTGTGTGTTAGACTCACTCAGTTTCCCGCCTAGGGGCAGACAGGCCTCTCTACTTCCCAGGAGTCCTGGTGGCTCAGTGGGAGCCAAGGCCCAGGAAAACAGAGAAACTGGAGATGGACACAGGTCGCGCCTCCCTGTGCTGACCCCACGAGGCCAGGGCAGTGGCCCCTGCCCTGTCGTCATCCCCTTCTCACAGCAGCCAGGGCTCCAGTCTCCAGGTTCATGTAATTCTTCTATTATGTTCCCCAGCCCTGGCGCCTCTGGGGCCCCTATTGTCCCAGGCAGGCCTTTGCATTTGTGTAGAGATTAGACACCCTAGCTCTTACTCCACAAGGTCTTTCTCTTTTGCTTTCTCAAATCCCGAGTTCTTTCTTTCTCGCTACACACAGCTTCCTCGTTCTCCCATGCACTCCCTACCAGCGGCCCTGTTGTTTCTCCTTGTCCCCGACCCCTCCTCTTCCTCAACACTGTCTTCCCTTCACAGTACAGAAGTTTGCATTCCACATCAGCCCCAACTCAGCTGTACCCCATATTTGTATGCTCCCATAGACTAACTGGCATGACGTTGGGCATTGCCATTTCATTCCAGGAATGCTGAGTTCTTTGACAGATGCCACACAGGGGGCTGACTAGCCCTGCAGAGTGAGTTGCTTGGAGTTTGCTTGCGAGACCCAGATGGAGGCTTCCAGCTGAGAACTGTATGGCTTCTCTGAGCCTCCTTGTGGGCAATCACAAATTTGACATCCCAGAAGCCTCCTGGGTGGTGGGTGAGGAGGAGTCGCAGGTGATCAGGGCGTTCAGCATGTGCTCAGGAAATGCTTACTCTCTTGCTTCCTGTAACTTCAGGGAGAGAAGACCTTACCCATGGCATTGCCCTTTGTCCATTCTGCCCAGCTTCCCCATCACTCAAGTGCACACATGCACTTCCCCACACATATACACACACAGGAAGAAGCAGCATTGCTGTTCTTTGTGGTCGTTCCCCTGCGTGCGGGAAAGAGGCAAGAGACACGATGCACAAGACCTCAAGAGTGGGCAGCCAGGGACCCGGAGTTCAAAGCCAGGCACATTGGGCTACATTCCCCTGAGGGAGATTCACAGGGCCCCTGCCACGTGCAGGGCCGGCTTCTCCAGAGTCCCAGCCCTTGAGATGGCTGTGGAGATAAGGTCAATGCCATGAGTCAGGCAGGCGCAAGAGGCACAGGCCTGGGGATTCCCAGAAACAAGAATGTCTCTTCCTGGGGACAGGCGCCTAGAAAAGACATTAGAAGGAAACAGACTTCTGAGGCAGCACCCAGCAGGCACAGGAGGCGACCTCCTGCCAGATCCCAGCTGCTCGGTCCCACAAGCTGCAGAATTCAGCATCGGTGGCATGTTCCTTTCTTGCCTTCAGCCAGGCTTCTAGTCTGCAGAGGGATCAGGGGCTGACGGCCAGCCCCAGGAAGTCCCTCTCTGGCCTTGTGCTGAGGTGAGCTAGGGTCTGCTGCTGGGTCCACTCAAGGGACACTGGCTGTGCCCTTTCACTGGCATCCTTCTGAGAGGGAGCCCAGAGTCACCTTTTCAGTCTTAAGGGAGCCAACAGTTTCTTGCAAATCAGGAGACTGAGGCCCAAGAGGGGTGTCCTTGGCTGTGGCTACGCAGCTAAGCCACTTCTGGAAGGGATCTTGAGAGTGAGAGGGGTGGGGGCAGAGGGCACTTCTGAGGTGAGATAGTAACAAGGCAGCCCCAGGCTGGTCAGAGGTCAAATGTGAAATGTGTCCTTTACTGAAGGAAGCAGGCCCAGAGAGGGCTCTAACTCGCCCAAGGCCACATATCCTTGAATTGGCCTCTTGATTCCCCCCATAAAACAGGGGTGCCTTCAGCCTGCTTAACACAGGACAAGCAGGACACATGGCAGGGTCTCCTAAAAAAAGTGAGTCTTAGTCCTTTTTAAGACCTGCAGGGAAGCCACAAATAAGTGGAGGAGGAGTTTGAAACCCTTTGGGGGGTGACTTGAGAATGTTCAGCAGGACCTAGAGGGGGCCTCCCAGGCCTACAGGGAGCCATAGGACTCGCAGAGGGGCTCTGGGTGCTGAGGGAGGAGCAGAGCCTCCTCCTCCCTCTCCTGGCCCCATGGAGGCTAGGGCGGGCCGGGCGCCCGGGGGAGGAGGCGGTATCCCTGGCTGGCTGCCCGCCGGTGCAGCGGGGCAGGGCTGGCCCAGCAGGGGCGGGGCACAGTGCCTGCTGTTATAAGAAGGAGCAGGGCACCAAGGCAATGAGCTGTCTGCTCAGCTTAGCTGTGAGACACCGTCAAGAGGCTCTCCCTGCTCCGGTCCAGCCGCGCACTCCACTGTTGCTGCCATGGTGTTCATGCCCACTGCCTGGTGCTCTGTCGCTCTGGCCCTGCTCGTGGCCCTGCATGAAGGTGAGTTACCCTGGCCTCTCTGACTGCTGCAGCTCCTGCCCTTTGACCACAGATGTCTCCCCGCAGGGCCCGCTGTCCCTCCCAAGCCAACAGAAGGCATGCAGGGGTGGGATGCTGCAGGCCTGGGGAGCAGAGGTGCTACGAGCCTGGGGCAGCTGCTGCATGAACATCTACCAGCCCTTCCCACCATGCTGCTGGTGCTTCCCTAGGCGGGCCCGGTGCTCCCAAGCAGGGAGGGTGCCAGCTTCCTCGATTGTACAAGAGGAGGGACCAACTGGGGGCTCCATATCTTGGACTGTGCCAGGTGCCTTAACCAACGCCTCCACCTCTATTTCCTCCTGTATGTGCAGGGAAGGCCACCTTGGAGCAGCCAGCATCCTCAGCCCGTGCTCGTGGTACCCATCTGCGGCTCCGCCGCTGCTCCTGCAGCTCCTGGCTCGACAAGGAGTGCGTCTACTTCTGCCACCTGGACATCATCTGGGTGAACACTCCTGGGTAAACATTTGTGGAGTCTGGGTGGGTGGGGCTGGCTGCTAGGGTAGGGGGCCCCAGGCAGGGACTACTGGGCATGCCAAGGAAGTCAGCCTCTCTCTTGGCCTCCAGAAGGGGACAGGCAGCTGCTGATCACCACAGTTCCCCAGCCACGTGGAGGGCTGCTCTTGGCAGCCGGGAAGAAGTGCTAGCTCCGTTTTCCCAGATCAGAGTAGTGAGGCTCAGGGAGGCGAGGTTCGTCTGAAGATCACACAGGAAGGAGTTCTTGGTAGGCTGTGCCTGGGTCGGTAGGTGGGTGCTGGAACACGCGTGTGCACGCGCGCACACACACACACACACACACCTGCCCTGCCAGGCTGCCACCTCATGGGTTTCCAAGAAAAATACTACGAGTGACAGCACCACGTCCTGGCTGGGCTGGGTCCCCCGCCAAGTACTGCACGTGCAGTGGCCTCCCATGAGCCCCCATCCTTCGCAGGAGGCAAGGCATGCTGTCGTCCCCCAGTGACAGATGAGAAATCCACCCTGTGATACCCAGCGGAGCCAGGGTGGGAGCCAGCGCCGTCTGTTCTGCCTGCACCGGCGCTGCCTCCAGGCCACTGCATACCTCAAGCTGAAGTTCCTGTGTGTGTTTGTGTTGGGCTTTTTTTTTCACCTTTCCTAAATTGCAAAAGGCAGCAGGAACCCTGCACGTAAGCGTGTGAGTGTGTGTGTGTGTGTGTGTGTGTGTGTGTGTGTGTGTGTATGTAGCTAATCCGTACTCAGGCACTCCCTGGATGGGAACTGTGCCAGTCCCTGGTCTACCTGGAGTCCTTACAGCTCCAGTCATGCTGTCTAAAATTAGCTGTCACCCAGAGGTGCTGGTCCAACCAGCACAGGGCTCCTGCCCTGCCCCTGCCCTGTCTTGGTGAGACGCTTGATCTGAAATCAATCCACCTGAACACACATACACACTGTTTTTTTTAGGTAAAACTCTAAGGAACAACTGGTCACCCCTCCAGGCATGAGTTGCCCAGTGGAGCCAGGGAAACTGAGTGATTACTTCAATTAGGTGGAGGGAGGGAGAGTCCTGCCTTCTTTCAGGGCTAGCTTAGAGCTGTTTTTAGAAATAAAGGTCCAGCCAGGTTCCTGTCCAGGTGCGAACAGGGGCAGTAAGGGCTTCTAGCTCCCCTCCTGCCCAAGCTTGGGGAAGTCCAGCCTAGCACAGAGGCACAGGAGCCTAGGGCAGACAGAGGAACCTGTGGCTTTCATAGTGGGACTCCTGGAGGTTGAGGAATGGTCACATTTGCCCTGATAGCCTGGAAGGATGTGCCATTGTGTTGTGGAAGGTCCCTGCTCCCCAATGGCAGACACTAAGCTAATATTCTCTCACTCGCTCTCTCTCCCCACCCCACAACACCATCACCTTGCTGGCTGCCTGCCTACAGACAGACAGCTCCTTACGGCTTGGGAAACCCGCCAAGACGCCGGCGCCGCTCCCTGCCAAAGCGCTGCGAGTGCTCCAGTGTTGGGGACCCTGTCTGTGCCACCTTCTGTCACCGAAGGCCCTGGTAAGTGGGCACCTGGCTTGTAAAGGCAGTGGCAGCCACTGGCCTGGACCTGCCCTGGCGAGCAGAGGAGGGGAGTGGCTAATGAGGGCCCTTGGCTGTCCGGGCTGTGTGGGTGGTGTCCTTTTCTGCAAGAACCCAGGCACCACCCCAAAGAGCCTCCTGCTGCGTGGCTGTGGGTTTCTGAGAGCACATGGGATGGGCGGGAGGGGTTCTCCCCAGGTGATAACTGGGGTGGTACCAATGCAGAGAACACACATAGGACTTGTCATGTGAGTGCAAGCTCCTCCTCCCTACTCTGGTTTATGACCTGAGTCCAGGGCTTTCAGAATTGCAGCTGGAGCTGGGGGAACCGTGGCAGCATGCCAGGGTGGCCCCAGAGTTCCTGGGTGGGGGGGGGCTGGGGGAGAGTGCTTTGTCAAATTGTCCTAGGTCCTGGCCTTAGGTCAGCTTCTCTGTAAAGGGGGAGGGAGACTTTGTCCCTTCCCTCCTACACACACAAGGAGCTGTTTGGGAAAGCTGGAGCTGTCATCAAAACCTCAGGCTCCAGTTCCCAGGGTGGCTTACGAGAAACTCCTCCTAGGAGCTTGGGCTGTGCCTCAGTTTCCCCCACATTCACAGGTGGCCCGATTCTGGGAAGGCCTCTTTCTGAGGCCAAAAACACATTCCCGGCAGCTCAGTTTTCCTCAGCTTGCACTCCACCTGCAGAAAGGAGGGAGCCAGGTGCACAGCACTTAGAAATGGATCTGCCCCCGAGGGCAGCGGGGTGGGGTGGGGGCTGGGCTGGGCCAGCAGCCAGGCAACTGCAGGGTGTTGGACAGCCCCTCACTTGGGCCCCTGGTGCTCTTCCCACAGGACCGAAGCCGTGGTGGTCCCTGGCGGCCAGTCCCTGGCAAACACATTCCAAACTGGCAAGACGTGGTCCACTTCAGGCAAGCTCCTACAGAGGCTCAGGTGAGGAGCACCTGTGCCCATGGGGCACCTTCTGAATGCCAGACACATGAGGCAAGACTGGGTGACCAAGGGAGCTCAGAGAAGTGAAACCACTTGCTCAGAGTCACAGAGCACACAGTGCACCCCATGGAGGCTAGAGTCTCTGTTCTCGACCACCACGCTCTGGTGGTGGAGAGTCTGAGGACCTATGGCTGGGAAGCCCACAGTTGCTCATCTCAGCAGGGTCTGAGGCAGGCATGTCTCACACACTGGGGGCCAGAGGGGCTGACTACCCAGCCTGCTCCCAATCCCTGGCCCACACTGGGTCTCTGTCCACGCTGCCTCCTGACCAGGCTCGAGTTTGGCACATGGGAGGTGTCTAGCTGCCCTGACTTGAGACTAAAAACCTGCTGGGCAGCTGCTAAGCAGAGGCAGCCTGATGTGGGCTTCCCCTTGGCCTTGCCACAAGCAAGCTATGTGACCTTCAGCTTACTGCTCCACTTCTCTGATGCAGCTTTCTATTTTCAAAGCAATTAGCTAGCATGGTGATAGCATGAGGTCCCAGGAATGGACACACACACATACCCACTGAGTCCAGGAGGGCCTGGCTCGCAGGTGAGGGCGGCCTGGAGCTATCAGCCTCTTGCCTCTAGCTGATGGCACGTTGGAGTTGGCCAGGGTTGGGGACAACGGGATGACCCCTCAGGGTCTCCCATCTTTGGGGGAAGGTATAGCAGTGAGTGGGGCAGGACCCACCACGTCTTTAGGAACTGCCTGAGGGTGAAAGAAACAGCCTCACACATGTACCATACTTTCTGGTATACCCAGAGCTGGCTTGGACCAACCTGACACTTGTGCCCATAGAGGTTCAGGCTATGTTTTATTTCCCAAGCAGAGGCTCCAGAGAGTCTGAGTCCCTTGCCCAAGGCCTCAGTACTAAGAACCAAAGCTAGCTCCTAGCTCCCAACTAGACCTCTAGCAGCCAAGTAATCATCAGGGTCTAGGTGCATTCAAGGTCACCTCAGAACCCAGATTTGTCTGAAACGGTCCACCTTGTGCCAGATCTTGGAGAATGGGTAGGATCAGGATGGATGGAGTTTGGGAGGAGGTGGACTGTGGGAAAGGCATGGCCTGAACAAAAGTGTAGAGACTCCGGGCCAGTCTTGGGCACCTGTACTGTCACATGGTCGTGCAATGCTTGAACATCAGCTTTGTCAAAGCCCCTGTGGACAGAGAAGCATCTAACCCTGGTGTGGCCTGTCCCACCACTCCTCCTCTCCCATAACCATTGTGGGGAGCTCTTGGGCGATTCATGTCTCCTCAAGGGGCTAACCTGACCCCTCTCAATTCCCAGGGACGTTTCTGCAGCCAAGATTCGCTTTGCTGAACAACAGCGGGACGTGACAAGGGAGCCCAGGGCCACACACTCCAGGAGCAGAAAGAGATAGCCCCACTGCTGGGAGTGCCAAGAAGGAAGCTGTGTGACACAGAAGGAGAGGGGCCGCCCAGCGCTCATGGGAGACCTTCGCCTGCTCCCTGGGCATGCTCCTTGGTCCCCGCCAGCTGAGCCCCTGGGCTGGGGTTGGCACAAACCCTCTGGTGAGGAGCCTCCCTCTGAGCATCTCCATGCCTTCACACTGCCCAGGAAAGCTCTCAGCCACCAGGCTACAGAGCCGCCTCCTGGCGTTTGCTGTCAGCCCACAGCCCTGCTCCTGGAAAGAATCATGTGGAAAACACCTGAAAACTTGCACATTGGATCCTCCCTATTGGACCATGAAGCAGCAGCAGCAACCTGCAGTGGCAGAACTCAAGCCGAAGCAATCCTACAGGCTGGATGAGAGCCCTCAGAACCCTCTTTGCCCTCCTGGGCTCGCCCTGCCAGCATCCTTGTGCCCTTGTTCTCTTGGGACACTCCTGGTGAGACACACTTGCCACGGTGCATGCCTCATCTGTCTGTACATAACTTATTTGCTCAGAGAACTTGGAAAACCCTGACTATTTATTTTAATGTATTTTTTAGACCCTCATTAATGACCTTGGGACTTGTGTTTGTAATAAATAAGGAAATGGAACACTGATATTTTGTCTTGGCTGAACAGGGATAGGGAGTATCTCTCAGGAATGGGCTGCTAGAAAGTTAGGGGGGCACAGGAAGTGGAGAAAGGGGCTGGGCAGGTGGCTCCCTCCTACCTGACTTAGCGTTTCTGCATGTGAACTGTCCTGTCTGGGTTTTGGTCTACCCTGCACATCAGTGGCCAACTGCAGCTATGACTGCAGATTTCCACTATCTGTATTCCAGACCAGGAGCCCAAGGCCTCTGCCAAGGGCACATGGAAAAGAAACCCAGACCATGGGGCATGCAGAGCACCTTCTGCTCCAGCAGCCACAGTCCTCAGGAGATGAATGTGAGGCCCCAGGTTGTGTGTCTGGTGTTCAGCTTGCCCCCTGAGGGGTGGTAAGGCTGCATATGGCTCTGGAGGTCAACACAGGTGTTGAGGTGGAGCCACAACCTAGCCCTGACCTTGCCCTTGCCAGGGTTCCTCCAGCAGGGTCCTCCTTCAATGTGGTACAGCAAAAAGTCCAGGACTGTCTCACTGGATTTGCCAATTCTGCCAAGACCAAGAAGCAGCTCCCCAGGATTCTAGGGACAGCATGCCACCAGGGGTGCTCCTGCTGCCTGGATCCAACACAAATCCATGTGGCCCAAGCCAGCTCTCAGGGAAACTGGATGCATGAAGCCACACATATAGTGCACCTGCCCAGCTCTGTCTGCTTTGCACCTGCCTCTCATGGAAGAACATCATGTTGACATGCTCTGAGCTCCTACTGTGTACTGCTGTCACACACACTTTATCTGGATCGTCTCACCTCATCTTCTGAGATAGGGCTCTGGATCGTCTCCCTATTTTCATGATGCAAAGAGAAGCCAAGTGACCTTATTCAGGTCACACAGCAAGCACGTGACAACCTCAGAATCCAAATGCAGTCCTTCCTGGCCGCAGAGCCTGGAGTGTGGATCCACAGGACAGAACATTAGTGACTGAGTTCCTGGATCACCTTCAAGCAAGCTCCTCCTCTTTCTGAGTCCCAGACCCTCCATCTGAACTCAGAAAAGAATTCCCACTCTCCGGGTAGGGGGTAAGAGTCCTAGTAGGTCAGTGGTGGGGCTAAGCTCCTCCAATAGCCTCTGAGGAGGCAGGCAGTTCCATCAAACTGTCAGGGGCCTTGATGTAATGCAGGGGTCCAGGGATCGAGGCATAGTACCAGCATGTAGAGATGGTGGCAAAGGAAGCCCCTGGGGAGGACTCTCTGCTGCCCCATTCCTGCACTGGGAGCACTAGGAGTAGAGTCCAGCCTGAGCAGTCCAGACTTTCTCCTGTGGACTCTTGGGCCCCCTGATGCCTCTCTCAAGCCTGGTCACTGAGGTGGCCCTGAGGCTACCCCACCCACTACCCATCCAGCCATTGGCTGTTGCTTAAGGGTCCCCAAGGAGCAGGCCATTTTAAAGAGAGTTGCCAGGGAGAGTTGTGTCTGGCATGAGGCTCAGCTGCAGTCAGAGAGCAACCAAGTTCTGGCTCTGAGCTGAGCTGAGCTGAGCTTGGCAGCAAGAGGCTCCCCAGCCAGAATGCACTGTGGCCCGTGAGAGTTTAGGGTGCTCCCAAGCCACCTGCCTCCTTATTCTCAGCCTGCCCAGTCCCCTAACCACCAGGCATCCTGCTGCTCCCAGCTGCCATGCAAGCTTGGCAGGAGCCTGAGGGGTCCTAGCTGAGACGGTACTGGAGGCCCAGGGAGGCAGGTGCCCACTGCCCTTGGCACAGAGCCCCAGAGTCCTGGCCGGGGTTCAGAGATCAGTGACCCAAATGATTGTGCAATGGAGATGATTAAAGGGAAGAGAGGTGGCCCAGGAGGCAGGTACAGGTAGGGGTGAAACTGAGTCCCTTAGATCCTTCATCGCAAGAAATGCAAACCTGTAGCTTGGGCACCTTAGGGAGCCCCGCCCTGGCCCTCATCCAGCCTGCTGCTTCTCTGCAATGGGCCACAGGGTCGTGTCTACCTTGAACTATGTCTATGTTCACAATTGGAGCACAGTACAGGCAGCTGTGGCCCCAAGCTGAGCTCTGTCTTGGGAAGAAACACAAAAGGACTTGGGTATAGCCACAAGGTCAGGTAGAACCAGGGGAGCAAAGAATCTGATGTTAGGAGGCCTACAGGGCAAAAGCCTCCCTTCTCCTTGCCTTCTCAGTTAACACCTAGCAAGAGGGTTTTCCCTCCAAGGCTTTTTGAGTCAAATCTGTGGCCTTTGAGACTGGAACACAGGCCAGCAAAAGGCACTGGGCTGAGCTAGACGTATTGGGATCACAGGAGAGTAGAGGCACAATGTGGACTACTCCTGCATGTGGGGCTCTGCAGCCTAAAACCCAGCCAGGCCCAGCAAGAAAGGCCACAGGCAGGCCCTCAGCCATCCACCCCATCCCACCCCACCACCCAGCTCTCCGAGTGCTCTCTGCTTCCACCCTCAGAAGCCAGCATCCAGGGAGTGGAGTTTTCAGTGCAGAAAAGTCATTAGCCTATCAGAGCACTAACTGGTTGGAATGTGGCCACCATTCATTCCACAGTTATGAATAATCACCTCCTGGGAACTAGACAGACACAGCCATCAAGAGAGCACTGTTCCCTCCTCAGATAAAATTAATGGCTAACTTTTATTGAACACTTACTAAGTACTTTCTACTGTTTAACTCCTCAGTTTCTTCCTGCAGTCTCATGCAACAGATTCCAACACCATCATTCCCACTGGATAGAAGAGATAACAGCAGGTGCAGGTACAGTGATGCTGGCATCTCACATCAGAGCAGGGCTTCCAGCCCAGCAGCTGCACTTCCCTTGCAGCTCCCTGCTCATGCACCTGACACAGCAGTGGGAGGTGGCTCAAGCGCTTGGGTCCCTGCATCCACACAGGAGATATGGATGGCTCCTGCCTTAGGCCTGGCCAAGATCTGGTTGTTGAGGCCATTTGAGGAGTAAACCAGTGGATGGAAGATCTCTAATTCTCTTTGTGTGTGTCTTTCTCTTTATCTCCTTGCCTTTCAAAGCAATCAATAAACCTCTTGAAAACAAAAATAATTAGAAGAAGTAACTGAGACCCAGGCTATATAACTTGCTTCAACTTATACAGCTAGGATGTGGCTAAGCTGGGATTTAAACCCCAGGCTCTTAATGTCTATCCTGAGCTCTCTGACAAGGAAACATCTACCCTGTGATGGAACTTCTTGGGAGGGGAAACCCGAGGTGGCTTCCTTGAGGAGGTGACACCTAGTCTAAGCTCCCAGGAAGTAAAGGAGGAGGGTGGAGGGAGACGGAAGAGCAGCCCAGAATAAACAGAGCACCCTCCAAGGGTGTGCAGGGTGATGTGGAAGGTGGAGTTCTCTGGGCAGGGGAACCCTACAGCAGCCATCATCCCACTCATGCCCACAGCCTCACCCTGGTGGAAATACCTGCTGTTTGTGCAATATGCCTCTGGACACTGCCCTTCTGCCCTCAAGGCTCTCATGGGCTGGCTGGGAGGACAAGAGGGCGCAGGTGTGATGAGCTGGCCTGGGGACAAGGGGTGCACATCCCAGGGCAGAGAGAAGAACAGCACAGCTGGACTCCTGGCATGAGGCCTGTCTAGCCAGAGCCTGGGACAGCCAGGAGCCAAGCTGGGAACTGCAGCCAATGCCAAGGGTTTGAGCCAGAGTGATGCGGAGCCAGTGAAGGCTGCTAAGTAAGGCGGGACCAGGACGGGAGCTAGCCTTGGCCACTGGCTTCCTGTTGGCCCTCCCTGGTCAGTGCTTGCAGCCCTCCCAGTCTCTTATAATGGAAGCAGAGTGCCAGCCTCCCTTTGGCCTGCCAGGGATCTGAGCCAAGAGCCCTCAGTAGCTCCAGAGGGGCCATGCGCAGGCCCGCCAAGGGCCCTGCAAGAGGAATGCAGCCTAATTAATTCTCCGGCGCGAGCACACAGGCCTCGCCTTGTGGGAGCAGCTGCCAGGGCAGGCCTGCCAGGGCGCCACCAGCCCAGCCTGTCGATCACCCATTGCTGAAGGCAGCCACAGGGTCTGTGAGCCAGGAGCTGGGGGCTAAGGTCTCGAGGGCCCACCCCTGGCCTCCAGGCCCTCACAGCTAATAAAACAGTGAGTGTGTACATGTGAGTATCTTATATTTGCTTCCTACTGGCCTGGGGTGAGGAGGAGGGGGCTGAGCACTGTCCTTGTCTGGGAAGAGAGGCCAGCTCTGCTTCCCTGCTCCTAGGGTCAGGCAGTCAGAAAGCAAAGGCAGGGGAACTGGGGTTGGGGCCCGGCAAGCCTGGGTCCCCTGGGCATCCTTGTACCCTCAACCAGGGACCTGGAGGCCCTGGGCAGGTAGATGCCTTCTCCAAGGACAGTGGACAACACAAGCCTGGGTCACTGGATGGAGTCAGGCTTGTGGAATGGGTGGGACACATCCCTTGCCCAGGCTCATACTTCTCAGGCTTTGTGTCTCCCCCTGACTCACCACCATGGGGCAGACGGTGTTGTGGGAAGGGAGCCTCTCTCCCCAGGATCTCCCCAATCTGGTACCAGTCCTACTGCCTGGATCCTGTCTTATCAACTCTGTCCCCTGCTGGAATGCATATGCCCACCGGGCCTGCACCAGTGGCCAGCAAAGCTGCCAGGGGTACAGGAGTAAGAAGTGCAGGGTGGCCTGGCCATGGCCTTGAGATCAGAATTCTACAGATCCAGCACAGACACCCAGACAGGCTGAGGGAAGAGCAGGGGACAATGCAAGCACTCCACAGCCCCTCTCTGATCTGAACCTTGGTTTCCCACATGAGGCCACATGAGGATAAGGCCTGACTCAACACGTTTCGTCCTGGAGCTTACACATAGCAACTCCCACAAAACATGCAAAGTGAGTACCCTGCATCATGGGAGGACTTTGCTCAATTTGTTAAACAGCATTTTCTTTGTGACATTGTAAGACCATACCATAATGCACTAGGGATCTCACAGGTGGTAGATATCTAAGCTTGTCAATATCACCTAAAGGATGTGTCCCCGGGAGTTAGAAGCTGCCACCACCACTGTCTCCTCTCTGTCCCTGGTACACCATCAAGGCATAAGGATTGTTTGGAGCTAAAGGCCACCAAGAAGCAGCACATGCATGCAGGAAGAACTCTCTGCCCCTGCCCATCTGCCTGTGGCTTCACCTGCTGCAGGTGCTTGCCCACCCTGCTGCAGCACCAAGACCTCAGCAATCATTAGCATGGTGACAGGAGGTCCGCACCGAGAGGGTTGCATCAGCAAACCTCGCTAAATTAGCCCTTGTCCTCCACTGATGCTGGCTCACACTAGCTCCCCACCAGCTGCCACTCTAAAGGCATGTCCCCTGTGCTGGGTGGCTTTTCCCAGGGCTCACTGTTCTTAACAATCTGCTCTAGTTCCAACATTGGGGTCCTAGCTCAGCAGGCATTTAAACCCCAGATCTTCTGTTAATGGTTAATGGATTCTTAGGTACCGGTTGATGAATTAAAGGTGCAGTCCTGATTCAGTTATGGCATCTGGGAGGAAGGCCTGGAAGGATGTCTTTAGACCAAGGAGGGGTGGGCCCTTCCCCAAGGCTGCACTCAGCAGGGGTTGATCCTATAGGCAGGGGTTGATCCTCATCTCTGCTCCTGCCTCAAATCGAACTCCTTCTGATGCCAAGCTGATGGGGACATTGGTTCTGAACCGCACCTCCAAATTTGAATCAAAATAAACCTTCTTCCTCAGTAGCTCCCATAGGCATTTTAGGGAAAACCAGAAAATCCAAGTGATGGAGAGAATCTCTTTGGGTCTTCACGTCTCAAAGAAAAGGCTTCTGTGCATGTGAAAACCAAGTTCTTAACACCAAATAAAATGCCTTCTCTTGTCAATTTATCAGTTTCATTTGCAGGGCTCCTCCATCTAAAAACACAAAAGGGTAGAGAAAATAATTTTTCTTTTCTTCTAGAACATGCATAAAATAATACTGTGGCACACTATACAAAACTGTTTATATTAATTTTTCTGCCTACTTTTTGGAGATGTAATTCACATATATAAAGTCCACAATTCAGTAGTTTCTAGACATTTGTAACATTGCACAATCCAGCTCAATTCTGTCCCCTCCAGAAAGAAATCAGTGACCAGACCATCAGCAGTCAATTCCTGTCTTTCCTTGCCCATCCTCCAGACTGAAGCAGCTGCTCATCTACTTCTCTCTCCACTGATCTGCTATTCCAGGTTTTCCACATAAACTAGATGTAAGCAAATTGTACAACATGTGTAAGTCTTTTTTCCTGTTAGCATAATATTTTTAAGATCCATTCACATTTGTAGCGTGCATCAATACTATCTCCCTTTTTAACAACTGCTGTATAATATTCCTTGTAGAAATAGGTCACATTTTATTAATACATTCAGGCACCTGTGACAATAGGGTTGATTTTACTTTTGCTTTAGGAATTTTAATTTTAAAAAAAGATTTATTTCTTTCAAAGAGTTGCAGGGAGAGAAGAATGCACAGGGAGAGAGAATCTTTCATCCACTGGTTCACCTCCCAAACAGTACACCAGCCAGATCTGGACCTGATAAAAGCCAGGAGCCACTTGGTACTTGGACCATCTGCTAGTGCATTCCCAGACACATTAGCAGAAAGCTGGATCAGAAGTAGAACAGAAAGGGCTTGTACTTAGATGCTAGAGGCTGGAGTCTCAAGTGCTGGCTTAACTCAATGAGACACAACAGCCCTGGGAACTTGATTCCAGCCCTCAGTCACCCCACAGACACGGGCTGAATTACCATAATATAAACAGAAAGACTGAGGCTCAGGGCATCCAGACCTGCCTGGGCCTCCTTGTGGTCAGCAGTGTAGACCACCTGAGGTCTGAAGGAACATCATTCTGCGGGCATCATTTGGACAGCCTCCATTTCCTGTTTGACCAACACCTGTGTACACATCTGTTCTTGGAAGACAGACAGTGAGCAGGAGCCTACTGGGTCAGAGGAGTGTGAACTAGGTATTCTGCCCTAGGTCACCTTCTAATTTTCACTTCTGCTGTGGCTGAGCAGGAAAGCCCAGTTCCCTGCATCCCTACTGGGGCTAGGTGTTATCAACTTCTCATTCTTGGCAGAGCTGGTGGCAAAAGTTGTTGTTGTTGTTGTTGTTATTATTATTATTATTATTATTATTATTATTATTATTTAGAAAGCAGAGAGACAGAGACAGAGGGTGAGGATGCATCCACTTCTTTACTCCCTGAATATCCTCAACAGCCAAGGGGCTGGGCCAGGCCAAAGCCAGGAGCCAGGCACCCCCCCTGGGTCTCCTGCTGCCTCCCAGAACATGCATTGGCTACCAACTCAGGAGGGGGACTGAGGCTCAAACCTAGGGACTCTGGGCCAAGCTCTTCTGAACATGGACTCTGATGCACAAAAGAGACAACCCTGGTTAGGCTCTGGCTGAAGAGGGCAAATGGCCAGAAGTCAGAAGCCTTTCTAGTGTCTCCCAGGGCTGACAACAAGGGTCCTGTGAGCTGCACGTCCTCAGCCTCTCCATCCTGCCTTGGGCCATGGCCCCATGTGTGTCTGGGCCTAGAACTTAAGGGATCAGCCTTCCTCAGCTGACTCCATCTCCAGGACTCGGTGGGGACCTAACGGGACAGCATCTTCTCTTGAAAGCAGGTGTACCAGGGGACTCTGGATACCTGGTCCTGCAGGAGTTTTGAAGAGAGGGAACCTGGGTGGCCTGGCTGTCCCTTAGCCTGTGGTTCAGACTCGCTTTGGTACAGCAGCCTGGATGCTGGTCTACTGCTTTTCCCTTAGCTTGGGCCTTGCTCTGTAAGCAAGCACTGGGTCTCCTGGGCTCCATCCAGAATCCCATCTCCCTTGGAGCGGCAGTAGAGGCAGAGTCTGCACACTAATTGCCCCCAAAGTAGGAGGGAGGTAGCTGAACAGGAATGAAAGCAGGAGCAGGAGAGGGGCAGGGGCAGGGAAGGCAGAAGAAGTGGGCACAGCCACACCCCCGGGGTGTGGGGTTTGAGGTTGCCTCCTGGGTGCAGGGAGCTTGGCTCACTAGATGCCCCCTTCAGCTAAGGAGCTCACCCATGTGCACCTGCAAACCAGCAGGTGCAGGTGGGTAAGCACAGGCACAGGTATAACAGAGGTGCTAGGGTGAGTACAGACAGACACTGCCCTGTGGCTCTGTGCAGGGTACAGCGCGTAGGTGGGAGCAGGATGTCCCCGTGGGTGAGGTGTGACGGGTACTCCAGCCTCCAGTCCTACGAAGGACACAGGACTCTGTTTCCTGCTCCCACCAAGGGACATCCCTGCTGTGGGAACTCTCAACATCTTGCTTTATTTACTTGTAGATTAATTATTTTAGTAATTAGCAAGTCATTAGAAATGTTATTTATTTTAAAAACAAACATGACTTTATCATAGATGAAAAATTCAGATGGGATTTGCATGAAAGGCTGAAAGGGAAGAGTTTCCCTGCTCCAGCTCCACGGGGCCTGGGATAACAGGAGGCAGAGCTTACAGCAGTACTTAACAGGGGTCAAGGGAGGGAGGTAAAGATGTGTGCACAGAGCTGGGACCTGCAGACTTGACACCTCCTGGGCTAGGCTTACCCTTGCCGTGTCTGTAACACCCGAGGTTTCTGTGCCAGCTCTGACATCTGCGTGCCCTCCCCTGCTCAGACCCTGCTGACTTCTATCCATGCCCCTCCCTCCTGCACAGCCTCCTTGCCCCTCACAGGCTTCTGAAGATCCTGCCAAGTCCATCCCCGTGGCCTCCCGTTTGTCTGTCTTCCTAGCTGAACTGTGGACTTTCTAAGCAAAAACAGGCTCACAGCATGCCTGGGGCACCACATCTTATCCCTACCTGCCCAGTGTAGTTGAGGGATCAGTCACTGTTTGATGTTCAATATTGGAGATAAAGAGGAAAACAGAGGGAGGGGGAGGGCTCAGTGAAGGGTAGTGTTTGGCACAAACAGCAGGTTGTTGGGTGCCCCTGGACCAAGTGAGTCAACCTGATCCCTGACCTGGAGAAGGGACCCACCTGCTTCTCCAGCGGGGACCCGCCCCAGGACACACTGAGCTGATTGCCCTCAAACCTCATCACATACTTGCCAGGAGCAGCACTTTCATTCTTGTTTTATAGGAATTGACCTTTAGAGAAAATGAGTCAGTGCTAGAGCCAGGTCTGCACCACCAGGTGCCAAGGCCACCCCCAGGCTCTTTGTGCCCACCCACAGCCCCTTGGCAGGCATCTGCCCTGAGCTAATGAAAGAGCCAGGGTTCAGGGTTCATGCCCTTGGAACTGCCTTCAGGCTGGAGAAACTGATTCTACTGTGAATAAATGTCGCAGTTCCCTCCTCTACTGCACACTGGTAGCTCTTCCTGGGCTGTCTTCTGCAGGTGCAGAGCTGAGCTGGACCCCAGGCGTCCACCTGCTGCTCACTAATTTGCCTGTGTTGGCTCTCTCTCCTGCCTCACTCACCCACCTCCCTTGGGTTTCCCTGTAATCAATTCACAAACTCCTTGCCCTTCCATTCTAGTCAGGGTCTTTGTCTCAGTCCCCAACTGAGGGGCCCCAGTAGCGGAGAAAACCTTGTTCCCAAGGAACCCCTATGTTGGAGGGTGAGAAGTCAGGACTTAGCCAGGGTCTGAGGTGGCCCAGTGGGGTGTTTAGGACAATCCCTGCGGGCAGCCGGGAGGCACAGCCCAGGGTGGTCACTGAGAAAGGGTGCGGGTATTTGAGTGTGGCAGAACTTATCTTGGCCTCACGGCCACACACCCATGCCTCCTCCCTTCTACAGACCAAACACGTATTCCCAGGAAACCCCAAGTCCTGGGTAGACAGACTAGGCCCACACAAGCAAAGCAGGAAGGCTGCTGGGGTCTTGGAGAGAGTCACAGATCCCCCTTCATCAAGGGGTACTGGGCCTGGTCAGTTGGAAGAGAGGGAATCTCAGCTGTCCCCCCTTGCACAAGCATGTTAGTGCCACCAGCCAGTCACCAGCACACAAAGCAACAGCTGGGACATCTCGCTACAGACTTCCCAGGGTGTGTGTCGGGGGGGAGCTGTGGCCTACCAAGAGGAGTCCAGTATGGTAGTGGATGCTCACACAGCCAAAGGTGCAGCCTCACCTCAGGGTAGGGTCAGCTCCAAGGCAGCCAGCCTCGCCATCCCCTCGGGCCCTCAGCCCAGCACTGCAGTAACCTCCCTAATTCGCCACTGGCAGAAGCAGTGGAGCCCCAGAGAGAAGCAGACCAGGCTGGGAAGAAGCTAGGCCCTGTTCAGGAGGGTAGCGAAAGGTAGCTGCCTGGCCCCTGCCCAGGGAACCCTTTGGTCAGGGTCCCATCCTGTCCAGCTTTTCCTCGCACCTGGTTTGGCCCTGACCTGAGGCTGACCTGCTGGCTGTCTTCCAGCACCTGGGCCAGCTGGAGCCGGGGCGGCGGTTTCAGCCCCAGCTCTGCCATACCTTTGGCCTCAGGTATACTGGGAACCGGGCCAGAAGTTTAAAGGGGTCACAGTCTATTCCTATTCTGGAAGGAGGAAACTGAGGCCCACTGAGTTCCCCCTGGAGAAGGAGCCAGAGACCTCCTTGGCTCCCCTGGGTTAAGATCAGGACAGTAGTCTTTGCATGGTCAGAAGGGAGGGGTGGGGAGAAGCAGCCTCACGCAAGCAGTGGGCAGCACTCCACTTCTGAGTCCCACAGGAAGTGCCTGCACACGCTGTGGAAGCTTGAGAGACACCACCTGTGACAGTTTAGCAGGAGCACAAGGCCTGTGGCTGAACTTGAGCCTCACAGGAACAAGCAGATGACCTCAGGGTGAAAGGTGCTTGAGCAAGACAGAGCAGCACATCCCAGAATGCATCTACAGCTTTAACGCGATCAAAACCAACTGACTGGGATGGCAGTGTGGGTGGGGCTCCCCTTGGGGGAAGAATAACTGCAGGTGGGCAGGGAGGGGCTTTTGGGGTCGTGATCCCATTCCGCTCGTAGCTCAAGATGCAAGCTGCATGAGTGTTTTGGACTTGTGAAAGTCAGCGGAGCTGTGTATTCTGATCTGTGTACTCTCCTATAGAAATGTCATGTTTTTGATCCTTATGCAGCTTGGATCTCACACTATTCACTATTGTGGAACAGATGTGGTGGCTCAATAGGATAATCCTCTACCTTGCAACCCCAGTATCCGTATGGGTGCTGGTTCTAGTCCTGGTTATTCCACTTTCAATCCAGCTCCCTGTTTATGACCTGAGAAAGCAGCAGAGGATGGCCCAAGTGAGAAGCTCCTGGCTCCTGGCTTTAGATTGGCTCAGTTCCAGCTGTTGCAGCCATTTGGAGAGTGAACCAGCAGATGGAAGATCTTCGTCTCCATTTCTCCTTCTCTCTATAAACCTGCCTTTCAAATTAAAAAAACAAATGAATCTTTTAAAAAAATTATTGTGTATCTGGCATCTTTTGCACAATATCTTATTTTTGAGATACACACGTTACTGTGGAGAATAGAAATTTCTTCTCTTTCATCGTTGTATAGTATCCTATGGCATGATCATACCCCTGCTTTGTTTATGTACTCCATTGCTGTAAGAGATGGACTGCTTTGAGTTTTGGGCAATTTTCTGCCTATTTTTTTGGTGAATAAACATATGTACTTCTGCTGGGTGTACACCCGGGCGTGAAACTGCTGCGTTATAAAGCCTACCCATATTCAATTTCATTAGATACTTAACGCTAAGTTTTCAAGGCGTTTGGCTGATTTATACTCCCATCCACTTTGACCATTTCTTATCCTCACTAGCACCTAACCTGCTTTCATTTCCTCTGATCCTTAGGATGAGTGTGAAGTGCTATCCCATGGTGATCCTAATCTGCATTTTCCTGCTGTCTAGTTAAGTGGGCACCTGTCACAGCCTGGGCTCCATGGGGCAGGCACAGACCCTGATTCAAGATGCTGAGTCAGCTGATTTGCAGGTGCATGGGCCTGCTCAGGCCGCCCTTGCACGCTGAGAGGCTCACACAGCAGAAACCTATCTCCTCACAGTGTGGAGGCTGGAAGTCAAGATCAAAGTCCAGTGGGCTCTCATTTCTGGTAATGCCACTGTTCCTTGTCTGTCTGGGTCTCCATGCAGCCCCTTCCTTGGGGCGTGTGCAGAGCTCTGGGGTGCAACTCTTCCGCTTCCTAGAAGGGCACCATGAGCCCTGTTGGATTCACATCCCGCCCCCAACACACACAGACACACACACACACCCATCACGACCTCATCTAACCAAGTCAGCTCCCTGTAGGTAATTCAGTCCAATGCCATCACATTAGCCTTCAACCTATGAGTGGAGACAGGGCACAAAATTGTCCCTAACAGCTGGGAAAATTTAGAAGGAGTGAGCCTGGGGAAAGAAGAGACCAGTGTGTTGGCCAACCTGATGCCATTTCAGGCATTTGAAGCTTCATCAGGTGCAAAGACTCAGTGACACTGAGTAAACCACACCCCCTTGGAGCTTCCTGGCCAAGGATTGAAGCAGCATGACTTTTAAAGTCACAGGCTGTGACTCTCAAGATTTGTGTGTGTCGGAAGGTAGGGGAAAGTTAACCCCCTAGCTCCCTCATGGCAGCACAGCCTTCCTAGGCTCCATGCTGTGGACCTGGGCATGGGAAGAAATACACCATTCGTGGCCTCACATACTGTCACCATCAGATTCCGACTGTCCTAAAGTGGCCCTGCAGGTAGAGTTGGGCTGGTAAGTGCACAGACTAAACAAGTAACAGTGCATCCCAGCGCTCAGAACAGAATAAAGACTCAGAGGGAGACACACCTCATCCAATCTGGGGTGACTTTGGGAGGGCAAGAGCAGGAGATCAAGGTTAGAAAGGAAAGTTGCCTCTGGAGAGTCCATAGAAGACATGCTCCACTACCACTGCTCCCTGCAACTCAGAAACTCCAGCTGGCCTCCGTCCCTAAGACCATCCAAAAGGCACCTTCCAGAGCACCCAATCCGCTGGCTATCCCCCACAGCAAGCACCCCTAAATCCAGAAGTGCCTCCTGCAGCCAGAACACTCAGAGACCTCCTCAACAGGCCTGAGCCTGGCCCAAGTGCAAGGACAAAGAGGCCAGGATCCCCCGGGCAGGGCCTACCCTGCCCACAAAGGCCAGATCCATTATGGGAACCTGGGGTCTGGAACTGACTGTGACTGCAAAGGCTGAGCCTGAGCTAAGATGGGAGAAGAGGCTGAGAGATCCCTTGCTACATATTCACTCACCTCAAGCCCACCCATGCTTCTCCCTTGGGGCCACCTCACCTGGAAAAGATGCCTCTGTCTGCACTGCCTGAGGCATCTACTCTCTGAGGGTGGAGGTCAGGGAATGGCTGGTCCAGGAGGGTGGCCTCCACCCACTCTAACCACCCCTGTTTGGACCCAAGGGAGATTGGACGTGGGCATTCAAGACAGGTCTAAGCAGGGTCTGGTTGCCGTGCATATTTATCCATTTGGCGCTAAGCCACACCCAAGCGTGTAGCCAGATAGCCAGCAGCACCTCTGCAGACTGAGCAAGGACTCTGACAGAGAGTGCAAAGGAGCCAGGTGCTGCAGATCGCTAACCTCAACATCTCACCTATGAGCCCTGCTCTGCCCTGCCGTGGCACAGGTGGGACAGCGGCTTCACACACCCAGGTGTCTTGGTGGGTCCCTTTTCTGTTGCTATAAGAGGATACCCCAAACTGGGTGAGGATTCTGGAAACTGTGCAGCGCAGGAGCCTGGCAGGGACCAGCAGCAAGGGGCTTCGTGCTGCGTCATCGCACAACAGAAGGCAGAAGAGCAAGGCAGCACTAAACAGGTGGAGGGTGAGGCTGGGCTCATCCTCCCATCAGCAGTCGTCTCCCAGCGACACCTACTCATCTTTCAAGGTCTCATTGCTCAGCCCTGTTACCATGGTGATTAGATATCCACATGAGTTTCGGAGGTGACATTCAAACCCTACCCCCAGGCAAGACCACTCAGACCACTTATCCCTTGGTCACATTCTTGGCTTAGGGAGAAACATGTGACCTAAGCCAGGCCAACAGAAGCCTTCCTTGAGACTTGCTAGAGGTTTCTGAAAACTGCTGGAGTTAAAAATGAGATGGTCATAGCTTGCATGACATGAAAAAATATGGGCCCAGGAAAATGAGCCAGAAATAAGCAGGTGTAGTGGGAGAGAAAGACTCAGCACCATCCATTAACCACCCAGATGCAGCCTGGTGTGCCGCTTTCCATGGGCCAATGGGGATCCTGCTGGGGTTCTGGCAGATCCAGTCTAAGGGGTTCAGTGAGAACCCAGCTGAGCCCTCCTTTCATCTTCACACCCCGGAGATGTGCTGAGCCTACAGGAAGTTCTTTCTTGAAGGGTCACTGGCGCAGGAATGTTGTAATGAGGCAAAGATCGCGCCCTGCTGCCCTGCTTCGGAAGTGACACCTGGCAAACGCCAGGCGCAGAGAACGTTGTTGCCAGCAGCTCGTGTTCAGAAGTTCGGAATGTTACTCATGCTGGGAGGACAGAGGCCTGGCGTGCTGCCCTCTGCTTCACTGCTCCGGAGGTGGCCAGGGCTGCGGTGTATTTTTCTGATCATCGTTCTGCAATCACTGAACTACATTTTCTCTTGCTGAAGTGTGGGCACTGTGCTAGATAGTTTCAGGAGAGAGGAAAAGAAAAACTTCATTTCTGTCACCCTGGTATGAATAGGCAACAGTAGGACATTGTCCGACTGGTTCACATCTTAAATTTGCTGAATTCAACATACGACCATCATGGCACTCTACAATGATCTGGTGTGGAGTTCTTACAAATAAAATAGCTCCTAGAAATGGGTCTGAGATATATGAAGTGTATTCTTCAATTTGCAGTGTAAAAGGAGGATACTTCAAAAAGTTTGAGGGGAAAAATGGGATTAAAAGGTAAGTTTTTTGGGTGAAAAATCATTTCAAAATCTACACATGGTTTCTCTTGGTGTATACTTTCACTAAACTTTTAAAAATATGGATTTATTTATATATTTGAAAGAGTTACAAAAAGGGAGATACAGAGAAAGATCTCCCATTCTCCCCAAATAGCCGTAATGGTTTGGCCAGACCAAAGTCAGGAGCCTGGAATTCCATGGGTCTTTTACATGGGTGAGAATACTGGAGCCATCTTCTGCTGCTTCCCCAGGCACATTAGCAGGGAGCTGGAGCAAAAGTAGACAGGTGGTAACTGGTGCCCATATGGGATGTCAGCATTGCAGAGGTGGCCAAATCTGTTGGGCCACAACCCTAGCCTCTCTGCGAACTTTTTAAAGACCTCTTGTACATGTGGTGCTTGTTCAATTTTCTGAAAAGAAAACTTAGTAGTCCTATCTTTTGCAGCTGAAGTGTCATTTGCACCCTTAGACATGGGGGAGGAAAGGAGAAAAAATTACTGATCAGTTAAATGAATTCTTTCTCTTTGGAGGAAGGATTCCATTAGCATAGTCTTGGGTTCTCTACCAGAGCTGTTTTCCTTCCCAGGATAGCATCCCCAAGCTGGAAGCTTTAGTGTCCCAACAGCATCCAGCAAGGGATTCTCAGCTCTTGATTCCAGTCTAACCCAGTCTCTAGTACTTAGTTTGGTCCTCACTGCCATTGTCTGCACAGCAGGAGGAACCAGGGTCCATCTGGACTTGAGCAGGGCTAGAAGAAGCTCAGGAGGAGTGGAGGCTGACCAGGATGGATGGAGGTGGAATTTCTGGGGTCTGCTTGGGACCTCAGAGTCATTATATCCCTGTCCAGGGTCCTGACTGTCAAAGGCCCACCAGAGCTATCAGTTGCCTCCCACTGTAGAGACAGTGGGACTTCAGGACACCCGTCCCACACCATAAAGGAGTTGAATGTGTCCAGGGTCACCAGCCCTGCTCCTCTCTCATCCTAGACATCATGGAGGAGGTTGAATATTGGTCCCCAAGTGATATGTCCACATCCTCACTCCAGGAACCAATGAATGTGATTTGATTTGCAGGTATCATCAAATTAAGGATGTCAAAATGAAATCACTCTAGATGATCCGGGTGAGTCCTAAGTCCATTGACAAACACCCTCATGAGAGAAAGTCAGAGGGGCCTTGGGGGCAGAGAATATGACTCAAAAATCAAGGCGGAGGCCTCAGAGACAGACACAGCGAAGGCCAACAGCCCCAGCAGTAGGAAATGGCTTGTTCCTAGGGTCTTCAAGGGAGGGGGCTACAGGCCTATCAATGCCTGGATTTCAGATGACCATGGCGGTGGTCACTTGTCATGGCAGCCCCAGGAACTGTGTGCATGGGCTGAGGGGTCTCATCAGGGTTGAGAGTTCCAGCTGGGGCTTTTCTATCACTGCTCAGTGTCTCCCTGGGCTCAGTGGAGAATACTGAGGCACAGGGATCCCTAGAAAGCTCCCTCATCTAACCTTGGCTTCACCCAGCCTTATTGTCCCAGCTCTGTGGAGCAGCTCCTGCTTTTTCCCACAGCACACACTAAATCCTCCCCACTTGTGGCTGACCCCAACTCCAGCTCCAATGCCATCTAACCAATGTCATGGGACCCCCACCCCACTTGCTGGGACCATGCCTATGTGACAGTGAAAGGCAAGCTTCCAGTCACAAAAATGTACCAAGATTCAAAGGGAGACTGGTGGCAAATCTGGGGAAAGCGGGCTCTTCATTATCACATGGCAGCCATAGGAACTGTGATAAGATGGGCCAGCATTGCTGGATTAGGCCTTCCTCAAAACCCACTCTATGTCTGGAGTCTAGTGCCTGAGTCACTCATTGTGTCTCATTGTTTAACCCAGTTCATGATGGATTTGCTCTCACCTATAGACCAAAGCATCCTAAACAATTGTGCCACTCAACAAATCCAGCCTATGAGATTTTTGTCCTGGTATGGACTTGGAGATCCAATGTGGGGTCCCCTTTTCATCTTGACCCTGTTATTCATTCTTCTTTAGAGCACTGGGCTGTGGGTTTTGATCCCTTAGGAGACAAATGAATGTGTCTGGCTGAGGAGGGGGCAGCTGTCACACAAGGAATGTGAGAGCAAATGCATATGCCTTGTTTTGGGCTCAACCACATCTGCATATACTAAATTCCACGTGTAAGTGTAGGGCAACTGCTCTTAGCTTTGCCTGAAGTCACCTCTACAGAGGAGAATCTGGGGGGGAACAGAGATCCCCCCTTTCTGGGCTGTGTATTTTGACAATGTTGAATCTTCAAAGCAAACACAAATCCCCCTGCTGTAATTTAAAATACCAAGGATTAAAAAGTAATCCAAGACATCCAACATTCCCTAACTGCTTGTTCCGCATGAAGTTCACTTGAAACAAAGGTCCAAGTCAAGCAATGAGAATGTAAGATTGGGATGCACGTTTCCAGCAGCTTCCCATGGCCCAAGCCTGGCTAGTGTGGAAGAGGATCAAAGGGCCAGGCCACAGGAAGAGCTCAGCCACATGGGTTTCATGGGGTTACAGCATCTCCTTGGGGTCAGCAGAGGGACTGCGGTCACCACCCTTCCACCTCAGGTAGGACATCTCTGCAGGAATCCACAGGCCCTGGGGGCCCTCGGGCTACAGTCAGGGCTCCACACACTCTGCTTTCTCCCAGGGTCCTGCTGCTCCTCTAGCCCTGACTTCAAACCTCTTCACAGTCTCTGACATTCCCCTATGGTGGATGGGCTCATGAGCAGCCAGGGCAGGTGAAGAAGACCTGATCCCCAGCCAGGGATGACCCCATACCCACCGATAAGGGCTGGAGGATCTGGGAGCTGGGCCTGGAGCTTGGGCAGGGAGAGGACAGGGAGAGGACAGAAGGGTATGAGCTGGGGAGACTCAACTCGGCCGACCGGCCAGCCTCTACACGCCCCTCCTCCACCCTGAGTAATACAGGTGGACTTGTTGCCTGGCCTTGGGTTCTCTCCAGAGCCACTGGTTCCAGGAGAGGAAAAACGCTCAGTACGCCCTCCCCCAGAGAAGACCACATGGGCCCCACTTCCAATACCCCACTTAGGAAGGCCCATGACTGGGAGGGGATGGTGAAGCCCAAGGCTTGTGGCCATGTCACTCTGAGACCCCAAAACTTACCTCTTTGGGGAAAGGGCGAGGCTGATAGACTAGGAGATGTCCAACCTGGGGAGGCCCAGAATGTTCTGGAGTTCCCCCTCTGCCCTAAACCTCTCTATCCCACCCTGACACTGGCCTTAGGGACAGAAACTGGTTAGAATCTACAGTGACACGTGTCTGCCCTGTGCTCAACATTGGCCTTTGCCAACATCGATGTATAGCTGCCGTGTGCTTGGCCACGTGCTGGCTGTGGACAGGACCATGAATGGGCCTCAGGCCCTGCCCTGGACAAGCGGACAATGTTACCAGTGGACCATCTCAGCCAATGTGATATCACCTATAAGCACAGCCCTGGCAGACACTCCATCAGTAAGGCCCTCTAGCACTGAGCAACACCTCGCACTGCAGACCGAATTCCTGTCTTCTCTGTCACCCACCTCCCCTCCTTAGGGACAGAAACTGCCTGAAGAGGGGGCTATATACATCTTGATCTTGCATCCCCAACCCTTGGGACATTGCCTGGCACAAACAAGCATTGAGTATATATTTGGAGATATAGTATTTCTGGATGAAGAGAGTTGGGGGTCGGAACACTTGGACCATCCTCTGATGCCTTCCCAGGCACATGAGTAGGAAGTCAGATGGGAAGTGGAGCTGCCAAACTCAAACAAGATCTCTGATGTGGAATGTTAGCATTGCAAGCAGCAGCTTAACTCACACAGCACATCAGCCACTTTTGCTTAGTGTTTCTTCATCTCCAAAGCTCCTCTCACTCAACTGCAAATTCCACCTCCCCCCGAATCCTGCCTGGATCCCTCTGCTGCCACACTGCACAGTCCTGGGTCGCGGCCTGCCTCACTCAGAGGCCTGCAGTTATCTGCTCAAATGTCTGTCCCCTCCATGCATCACCGCCCCTCTTGAAGAGCTGAGGGAGCTGGCCTTCTACAGACACAAGGCCTGAGCACCACATCAGCACACAAGGGCATGCCAGCTGGGTGGAGAGGGGAGGGAGTAAATGAATGGAGGAGCTCCCCCACTACTGAATGCGTGTGTAAAGGAGCAGGCAGACACATGAATGAGTGTGAGAATAAGTTGCCACGTGAATGAGTCAATGACCAAGTAGGGAGGGCAGTGAGTGAAGCTCTGCCTTGCCAACAGCCTGGCACCAGTGAATCCTAGTCGCCACTCCTCCCCCATCAGCCCTGAGCCTGTGCCCTGTGGTCTGTGCCAGCCAGCCCACACGGCCCCCTTCTCCCAGAGCCAGCTCGCATCAGGACTGTTCAGCACACACACTCCCTGATGCTGGGCCATGAATCAGACAGGGCCCTTCCCCGGGGGCTGCCGGGACCAGAGGCAGACAGACAGCCTCATAAATAAACTGGATGCCGTGCTGGGCAGACATGTGTTCTGGCAGAACGCTGAGCTCAGGGTTGGCTCTGGAACCCAGGCAGGGCAGAGCTGGCTGTTCTGCTGGAGAGAGCTGGAAGAGACTGCCAGCTGAGCCTGGAAGGGCCGAGGAGCAGCAGGGACAGCCCTGGGCAGAGGCACAGGGGCTGAAGAAGGCAAACAGCTCAGGAAGCTGTCAGGAGAGGGCAGGTGCTGCTGGCAGACCTGGGACCAGCACAAAAGTCCTACAGAAGGAGCTGAATGCATGGGGTCTGGGCTGGGAACGACAAAATGTGGAATCGACAGCAGTGCAGGCTGACGGTGTCATGTGCTCCAGGGGAGAGATGGGAGGCCTGGAACAAATGCCCAGGGAGCATGGGATAGAGTGTAGGATGTTCAGGGTCCTGCTGCAGCAGCTTCATTCCATTCTGTTTTCTCTGCAGGAATCGGCCTACTATTCATAGCCAGGAGCCTGAGCACTCAAGCACACAGGTTGGGGCTGAGTATACCCACATCCCATATCACAGTAGCAATCTGGACTCAATTTCTGACTCTGGCTTCTGACTCCAGCTTCCTGTTAATGTCAGACCCTGGGAGGCAGCCGAGATGGTTCAGTCATTGGGTTTCTGCTCCCCACGTGGGAGTCCTGAATTATGCTCCAGGTTCCCAGCTGTGGCCCCGGCGCTATGCCAGCTTTTGCAAGCGTTTGGTAAACTGGCAGATGGGAACTCTCTCACTCTCTTTCTCTCTGATAAATCATTCCTTTTTAAAGATCAGCTGAGCTGCTGCCTGGGCTGTTGTTGTTGCTGCTGCTGCAAAGCACAGAGCAGCTCCCCTACACACATGCTGGCAGATGAGCCAAACCCAAATACCAATAGTGCTGACTCAGCAGATGGGCCACCTGCATACCCAAGGGCTGGTGTGCCAAGGAGCTGTGCCGAGGGCTGCCCACCCAGCAGCTCCTGAAACCTGCCTTTGCTTTTCAGGTGAGAAAATGGAGGATGAAGAGGCCTGTGCCTTACCCCAGTCACACAGGTGGGTGGGAGGTACGTAGAGGCAGGATTTTAAGCCAGACCTTCAGGTTCTGCCCTACAACACCTCGCAGTTGGAGCAGAGCAGGGACTTGGCCCCAGGATGGCAGCCTCCAGGGCAAATGCACCTCCACCCTGGCCTGGCCTGCCCTACTCTGTGCTCCTTGCCCACGTGGGGGGGGGCTTGAGCTTCTCTACTGCAAACAGGAGCCTGGCCATGGGCCATCTCTGTTTGCCAGAGATGCAGTGGGCGGGCAGGAAGCAGAACCCAGGGACAGAGGGCCTTTGTCTGCTTGCAGATGGGCAGGCAGACCTGGGCTGTGTGGCCAAGCCCTGGGCCAGCCGGGTGCAAACTCATTAGATGGCTGCTGAGGCTGCCAAGGAGACGGGAGCAATTAGAGGCCCAACCAGAGCCAGGAAGTGGAAGCCACACGGTGAGAGCAGCTGAGCCCTCCTGCCCTCCACCCGGCCCAGCCTCCCCGGAGGCAGCTGGAGGGCTTGTCTTCAGAATGCCCTCACAGGGCTAAACCTACTGTGTGCAGGCCTGGGCACTCACAACCCTGTCATCTTCAGTTTCCACAGGCCTCCAGAGAGATTGGAATTACCAACATACCCATGCATGTATACACTTGGCAGATAATCATTGAATCCCTTGTATATGCCAGTGCCAAGCTAACTGGATCCTGAGGATACAGCAGGGACACACACACACACACACATCTCCACTCTCAAGGAGCCCAAGTTCAATTCTAGAGCAGAAAGAGAACAAAACAGAAGCCAGCAGACAGTGACTCTGCTTGGGCAGCGGGAGGTAGCCTGGATGCGTTGAAGAGAAAGGTCACTTAGAGGCTATAGTTCCCAGAGGTGACTTGTCCAAGGCCCACAGCTAGCAAGTGGAGAACCCAGGCTGCAGCTCCAGATCTGACAAAGCCTCCTGTCTCAGCAGACCCCCTCCTTGCTGGGGCCCACCATCTTTGTAACATCACTGTGACGTCTCCAGTTCCACTTCACGCCAGCCTTGCAAGGCAGGTGAGATGATCAGCTTCATTTTACAGGTGGGAGAACTGAGATGCAGTGCAGGGGAGGTGGGAGGTGGGAGGTGGGAGAAGGCCTGTGTTCCTTTGGCCACACCTTCCCAGCCTAGCCATTAGCCCATAAGGCACACTTAGTAGGCCGGCAAGGAGCAGATTAACCTATAGAGTACAAGACCTTGAGTCACATGCCTCTTCTGTTAGGGTTTCCATTTTTTCCCCCCTTAGGAAATACAAACTTAAGAATTCCAGGCCGCCTCTGGAATTCCTCCAGTTCATTCCATTCCATTAGTATGCCTCAAGGAATGCCGTGCCCTGGGGAGGCGGACATGAGGGAGGTGCTGCATCTTCACAGTCCAGTGGGTAAGAAGGTCATGTAATTCCAGGCAGGGTGGCTGGGATGAATGTTCTAGAGGCCAACAGCAGGAGCCAAGCATGCAGCTAACAGTGAGAGGTCAGCCTCTTGTGGAACACAGAGCACCCACCAGGACTTTGTGCCAACCCTATCCCCAGTCTCTGCTACCTGGGTGAACTCTTGGGGTGCCTAGATCCTGCCCCATTGCAATCCCGGTCCTGGCTAGAGGGAGAGAGGGAGAGAGGGAGAAGGGCAGGGTGCCTCCCAGAGGAGAGGTTGAAAGGGGTCGCTAGTACATTTGAGCCACCAACTGCACACAGACCCCATGACCTTCGCAGGCAGCTCCTGCCCACACCCAGCTTCAGTTTCTCCACTGATGAGCTGAGGACCCTTAATCAAAGTGGCTTGGCACCATCTTTAAAGCAGGTCATTGGAGCCCTTTCTCCATGGGAAGCCACAGTCCCCAGAGACAGACAACCCCACTGTCCTTGATGTTCTGCTAAGAAACCTGAGGATTGCAGAGGTTGGCACCCTCTGCCCAAGGCCACACACTGAGTAGGAAATGGCCCAGCCTCTGGAGCTCCAGAACCCTGCTCCAAACACAAAGCTACCTGCTGGCTTGGGCAGCCATGCCCCTTCACCTACACACAGCCAAGTTCAAGGACATAGGGGAAGGAGAGCAAGAAAGATGCTCAAGGCTGTAAACAGTAGCGGGTTGCCCTGAATGACCCCCAGATCCAGCCACAGGGATCTGTTCACTTTCAAAATAAGGCAGTGGCAGATGGGAAGCTCTGTTGCCTAAGGAAAAGCTTGAACTTGGAGAAGACAAGTCACAGCAGGGGTGTGACTGAGATTTCATGCTCTGGGACCATTGGGAAAACCCTGGGAGAGTCAGTCAGCATCTCCAAGCCTCGTCCCCTCATCTGTGAAATGGGGACATTGATGTCTGTCCATTAGACAATCAGTGGGAAATGGAATGAGTGATTGGCAGCTGAGGTCAGAGCATGGCCCTCAGAATTCACATGTGGCTCTGCAAGGCAGCAGTGTTGGAGACCAGCAAAGAGGTGTGGGTGGAGCCTAATGGCAGGTGTTTGAGGGGCAGGGCAAATCCTCCAGGGACTGTCTGGTTGCTTTTCTCTTGGGAATGGGTCAAGTGTTACAAGCTTTTGGCCCCTTTGGTCTTTCTCTTGCCCTTGCGGCTGATGGAGGCTTTTGTTGGAAGCCTCCAGAACAGGAACCCTGTCTGAATCCTTCCCCTTTCCCACCCCTGCCATCACTGGCTCGATGTTTTGTTACAGCAGCAGAACCTGGAGTCTGACAGTGGGTGAGTAGCACCACCGCCTAAGAAAAAACTCTATGCTGGTGGGAAGAGGATAGTTTCGTGTGATGCTGCAGGTAAGAGAGATGGGGCAGGCTGTAAGAAAAGAAGGGAGCATGGGACAATGCCCCGAGAGAGGCTTGGCAGTCTCCGTCACAGCTCTCAGGGACTCGGCTGTCCACCTTGGCCTTGGGACTCCTCTCTGACTCTGCCCACTGACTGGACTGGGTGAACTGGACCTTTCATCCAGGTACCCAACTCCAACACACGGCACTGAAAGGGCCAGGGTCATCTGCTAAGCTGAGAGTTGCTTCAGTTTCCATGCCACAGCTAAAAGAGGCACCTGTCTCTGCCCAGAGCGAGGAGGGAACCTTTGTGCTGCTGGAGGAGCCTTGCTTCTTACCACAGCCTGGATTGGGGGTTTAAAGATTACCTGCTGATCCCACAAGTGGGCCTGGAAACAGCTGTGAATGAGCCTGGAAAGGAAACCAGTTTGGGGCAGGGGTCTTTATCAGGGGGCAAAGGGATGCTACTGGTGATGCCTGCGTTCCACATCCTGTGGACGCAGAGTGCCTGGGATCAAGTCCCACCTCCGTTTCCCATCTGGCTCCTCACTAGTACTCCTGGGAAGCAGCAGGTGGCGGCGCAAGTATTTAAGTCCTTACCACTTGTATGGGAGGTCTGAATGAGTTCACAGAGTGCCTGCTATTACAGGCATTTGAGAAGTGAACCAGCAGATAAAAGATCTCCCTCTCTCTTTCTCTCTCTCTTTCTCTCTCCATCCCCCTCCTGTCCACTTTCCTTATAAATAAATGAATAAGCCTTAAAAAACCAGAACCCCCACGTGTGCATGGGGGGAGCGGGGCCTCAGTGAGTTGCAATGGATGAGGTGCAGAGGACCACAGATGTGGTCCTGGGGGCTCCGAGGAGGCCGAGGTGAGGATAAGCCTTCACCAGGGATGAACTGTCCTGGGCCCCAGAGAGCAGGCAGCAGAGAGACAAGGATTCAGGGTGAAAGGGGAGGCCAGGAGGGCCGGGAGATAGCCCAGTCGCACAGAACGGACGCAGAGAAACACAGGGAGGCCAAGCCAGCTTCAGGTTGGCGCTTTCGCAAGCTCCCAGCTGCAGCCAAAGACAGATCAGTTAGTAAACAGACAACAGAACCCCACAGGCACGCACCTCAGACATGTCCCAACTCCCCACTCCGATGGGCTCAGAGCCGGGCTTGCTCAAGTATCCTACCCCCTCCCAAGGAGGTAGGCAGCCTAAGCTTGAACTTGGAAAGGCAGGGCCTCCCTCAGGCCAGGCCTTCTGTTCCTCCCATCCCATGCAAACTCATCGACAAATTCCCTAGAGGTTGGCTGTTTGTACTCCTTTCTTGCTCAGCCTCATCCCATCCCATCTAATGGGGGTGGAACCTACCGCCAGTGGGCCAGCCTTTCCCCTCAAACCTTCCATAACTCCCATGTCTACAGGGCCCACTTCAGACCCCTCAGCTTGGCATTCACCATCTACACAATCAGGTCTCCCACCTTCATTTCCGCTTCTGCCCTCAGTTGCAACACAACCGACCCACCCGGCCTACTTGTTGCGGCTTGGATTTGCTTGGACCCAGTGGAGCCCTTGCCTGTGCAACAGCCTTGTAGCCAAAAACAGCACCCAGCAAGTGGGTGTGCTTTCTTCCAAGGGACACGGGCCTGCATGTCTGCCCAGTCTCAGCATAAAAGAAACCCAAGATGTACAGCCAGCTTGGTGATGTGACCATGAGGAAGTCAGTGCCTGCAAAATGAGGGTGATGACCCTTCCACAGGACTCGAGGCTCCTGGCCAGAATATACCTGAGAGACGGCAGCCAGCTCTTCAATTCTGCCCACTCTGATCATCGTAGCTCTCACCCTAGGCAGCACATACTTCCTGTATCACCAGAGGCAATAGTGGGTACAGGGTTGCCCATCCTCCACACTCACAGCAATAGCAACTCCAGCCCAAGGCAAATCCAGCTCCTACTCCTTCGTACAAGCGTTCTCCTTGCCAGGGTCCTGGGTGTCTTTGGAGAGCACCTGCTTCCCGTTCCTTTCCCCATTGCTCCTTCTCCCCCATCCGCTTCCCTCTGCAGTCCTGGGGAGCCCCTTGCCTGGCCCTTAATGGCAGAGTCACAGGGCAGTGAAAATGCAGAATTCCTCCCCCAAGGACCCTCACAGACCCTCTTGGCTTTAGCCTTTTGCTTCCACCCTGTTGGGGCACTGGGACTACAACCTCTGTCTACCTCCCTTGATCACATACTGCCCTCTGCCCACCTCTTTAAGATGCCCAGTTCCTTCCATCTTCAAAACTAACCCACAAACCAACGCACTACATTCTGTCCTTGAACCTGGTCCATTCTGCTCCTCCTCCTCTAACCCTATTTCCTGGGAGGAAATTGGGAGTGGGGAGGGCAGTGATTCCCAGGCTCTACTCCCCAAGCCAGGAAGTTGTCTCTGTGCCCCCTCCCCCACTTCCTTGTTCCCCCCTCCATTCATGCCTCCCCTACCTGCTCCTGCTTAAGTCACCAGTATCTCCCTTCTACTAAATCCAGTGAGCCTTCTGGAGCCTTCCACCTGCCTGGCCATCTTGTACCATCTCTTCACTGGCACCCCTTCCATGGGCTTTCCCTTGCCACTGTATGTGCCCATTGCTCTATCAGACATTCTTCCCACTCACCCTACCCACACCAAGTTCTTTTCCAAGCCCTTTGCACCCCATTATGACCACTACCATGCTCTTTGCCAGGCACTCTGTGAGCTGATGTCCACCATCTCCACCAGCGACCTTAGTTAGATGTGGGCCTCCAGCCCAGATGCCTCCTCCTGGACATGCACCAGCCTCTACCTGGGTCTCCCATGCACCACGAATCACCCATGTCTACAACTATGCCATGATTCTTTATCCCCCCTCATGGCACCCTCCTCTGTACACAGCTTCTATTGTTCAAACTGAAGTCACTAAGCCCATCCTCACCAGATGACCAAGTCCTACCACGCCCAAACACCTGTGCCACCTGCCAGTGCCTCCTAATTCCATTACTACAGCCAAGTTCCAGGATTCCTACTCCTTCCCTAGGCACCTGCGGCAGCCTCCTATCTGCTCTCTCAACGTCACATCCACCTTCCAAGCTTCCTGTGCTGTTTCCGTCTCCCAGCCTTGAGCCTCCTCTCCTCACTCCCTGGCCTTCTGGCTGACCTCCCAAGTCCCTCATGCCTTGCTGCCTCTGGCTGCATCCTCTACTGTGGAATGCTTCCCCCATTCCCACCCCCTCGCTAGACAGTTCCCACCAGCCCACGTGTCCCTGGGGCGCCTGGCTTGCCTTCCATCGGCTGTCATGGTGGCTGCGGTTGTTTGATTCATGTCTGTCTCGGCTCCTGCACTGCATGATCCATAAAGGCCAGCGGCCATGTCAGTCTTGCTCTCCCCGCAGCCGCAAGCCTGGCACACAGCGGCCCAGGGCTCCACCTGAGCAGGCGGCTCTCTGTGCACGCGACTGGCACTGCCTGTACCAGAAACACTCTTGAGTCTGGAATTCAGGGAGCGCTTAGTTGTATCCTTCTCCCCTTCCTAGGGCTCCCTGGCTCAGACACCACCCTATCCAAGCTGGGGGACCTCCCACCTCCTCCCTTTTGTGCTCCCTTCACCCTCCAGGAGGTCCAACAACAACTGCCCTGCCCCCCAACTGCTGTCATCTTCCCCTGGCCTTTTGGAGCACCCAGTGACACTCCGCGCCTTCACACCATTCCACTGACCCCAAATGAAGGAGGACACAGTGGTGAAGGAGGGTGCTGTCCCTGTGTGGTCCCACCTGATTCTCCTGTACAACTAGCACCAGTCCTCTCCGATGACATCATCCCATTCTGATGCCTCTCCCATCCTGCCTCCATCACCTGGGCCGCCTCCCTCCTTGCCCCCTAAAATGAGCTTTGCCCTCTCCTGAAGCTGGCACAAGACATCATGGCCTTCTAAGCCAGGGCTCCGGGTGCACGTCCAGCCTCCACCTCAGCCATGCCTCAGGTGCTCACACATGGAGCAGGAGCAGGAGCAATGACCGTTCACAGCCCTTGGCAAGTAGGATGGAGGAAATCCAGGGGACTCCTGGAAACCTGCGCTCGGGCACCTGCCCCATGTTCCCACAAAGCCCCCGCTCTTCCTTCTCTGGAGACCCCATTGTTTAAGAGATCCCACCCCTCCCTCACACACACACACACACACACACACACACACACACACACACTGGCCCCTTGCACCTCAGTCTCCCCCTTGTTAGCCCAGTGCCTGATCCCCAGAAAGCACGATAAACGCTGTATGAATGAGTCAATAGACCACACACTTGGCACAAATCACCCCATTGTTCCTTCACTCGTGTGTGTGTGTGTGTGTGTGTGTGTGTGTGTGTAAATCTTATCTCTGCTAACAGGATTTGAGCTCCAGGGAGTTGGGGGGGCCAGGAGGGAGGGCACAGGGGAACTGGGGAAAGGAGAACCAAACAGAAGGCAGTCTTATTGTCATTCAGACATTCAGAGCTAGGGGGAGGCTCAGAGCTCCCCACACTTCTCTGCCCCCCACAGTGCCCTGCCTGGGAAGGAGTCAGAAGGCCCCGTTGACAGATGAACCCACCAAGTCCCCCAGGAGCAGCACGCCAGCCCTATCGTAATTACTGCCTGCCCCGCCCTGCGCACACACATCTGCTTTCTTAGGCAAGAGCCGGCTCCCTTATCCCCACATCCACAAGGCAGTGCTCTTGGCTGCTGGGGGTGGGGTGGGGGCTCAGCCAGCTTGGCCAGTTTCTTCAGAGAAACACAACAGAAAGAGAGCTGGTCTTAAAGCCACAGCACACAAACCCGGATCAGTGGGAAGGCCAAGCTCTCCTTGGCCTAAGAATAGCCTTGAATCAACACGGATCTGCAGCAGGTGGACAGTAAAGAAACCTTCAGGGCAGGGGGTATTCCACCTTCAGAGAGTCTTGGGTCTGAATCCAGGCTTGGTCACCAATCACCAAGTGACTCTGGGCAATGTCCTTGTCTCTTTTAAGCCGCAGTTTCTATAGAGGGGAGTGACATTAGTACAACCTCAAGTGCTTGGACCCGACCCATGCTGGGCACACTGACTTCTCCTGCTGCTACTTCTCTGAGTATCCAAACCACAGAGCCACACAGAAGCGTTAGGGACAAGGGGATGCTGCGGCCCACAGAGGTGCCCCAACGTGCCGAGCTACACAGTGTTAACCGCTGCTTCATCCCCTGACCTGTATCACTCATGACATTCTTCAGAGAATCGAGATGACTTTGCCCACTTACCCCCTGGGCTTGGAGAGGGTCACCCGCTTTGATTGGGAGAGCTCAAATTTGTTTGTTCCTAAGCAGCTATGGTTGGCAGCCCCTGTGCACCCTCCATTCACGGCTATTGCTAGGGCTCCTGCAGGGATGAGGACCAGGGTGTCAGGGAGGAGAGTACTGGCCACTGCCCCTTCTCCAGCCTGACACTGTTCTCTGGCCTCTCCATAATCTGACCCCAGGGCCCCGCCCCACCCCCTAGCCAGCAGCCAAATGCAGCACCTGCTCTGTGCTCCTGCCCCACCCCTCCTCCCATCCCACCCTCCTTGCTCCCCAACACAACCTGCCCACTGACTTTCTTCTCACAGGTTCTGGGGCAGACCTGCCTAGTCCATTTGGAGACTTCAGGGTGAGCCCCGGCCCTGGAGATTAGGAGGCAGGAAGGCAGGGAATCGGGAGATGGGGGTGCTAAATGGTTTCTTTCCTCAAGCTAGGGAAGGGGTTGCACAGAGCAGGGAATTAAGTTCAATGCAAGTTGCAAAGAAAGGGTGGGATATGTGTTTCGGTGCTGAAGGAGAGCTCCGCTCCGCCTGCACACAGAGACCCGCAGCCACGGTGGCACCTGGCAATTGCTCTCTTCTTGGCAGAGCCATGCACTGTGCCAGTCCACCCTCCTGACAGCTCCCTTCCTTGCAGGTGGCTTGTGGGAATAAAGCAGGAAGCGGCAGCTGTATTGGAGTGCTTGGAAAGGAGAAGTTTAGTCTAGGACTGGCAGGTGCTGGAAGAGGCTGCCAGCTCCTTCTCGGGTACAGTCCCAGTAGAAGTGCCTCTTGGAATAGGCCTCCTTGTGCAGACAAGTGTTGCTTGGCCAGGCGCAGGAGCCACATCCCTCTTTGCTCTCCAAATTCAAAGCCAGGATGCCTCTGTACTCCCAGGGGGAAGTGTGAGTGGACTTCCTGTGATACAATAAAAGCTTCCAAGAACCTGCTCCCTTTTGGCTAGCAGGACCTGTGAGCACTAGTGGGTAAATTGACACAGGCTCCATGAACCTCCAGGTTCAGGGTCATTTCTCTGAGATTGGGATGTACTGTTTTTCAGACATGACTCCAAGTACCCACCCCACTCCCTGGATGGGGGGAGGGTCTGAGAGGACAGTCTTTGTGCAGGGTCGAGGATGTGAGGAAGAGAGGTGGTTCCCTCATAAGGCCAAGGCCAGACACTTGCTGCGGCTGGCACGGTAGATTAACGGTCTTGATAAGCTTCAACTTTGAGACCAAATCATGAGGATTCCAGATTACAGGACCCACTGCCACAGAAGACAAGAAGCCCTCGGAAATTGTGCAGAGCATGTCTTCAGCACCCCTAGGAGGTGGCGAGGGCAGCCAGAGCAGTAACACTTGATGGGTTGATGAGGAATATAGCTTCCCTCTGTCTTCCTGGCCCTGGAAACAGCTTTCTCCCCTCTGAACAGAGAAATCTCCAGGGGTCACTCTGATCAAAGCAGGCAACGATCTCCGTTGAGATACCGGACACTCATTACATGTACAGGTATCTGAGTGTTGAAATGGCAAATTGAGAGATTTGTGAGCAGTGCCCCCAAGCCAGGGAGGCAGGTGATGGTCAAGCTCCACCTGCGTGTAGACGTGTTGTCCGTCGTGCCGGCTCCTCCCAGCAGCCCTTCAACAGGCAAGGCTCCTGATGCAGGGGGGCAGACATTGAGGCGCCAAGAAATCAGAAGCAGGAGCGTGAGCGATGCCTTGAAATCCAGCAAGATTCAGGGTTGACAGGGGCTACCCTGCTGGGTCAAGGTGTGGAGGTCAGCAGCCCCAGGCAGAGGCAAAGGGGATAGAGTATGGGGACTCAGGAGAGGGTTACTCAAGGGAGAGGGAAGGACAGTCAGGTGGGTAAATGGGAAGAAGGGGAGCCCCAGAACTCTCACAGATGCCATTTCCTGTTTCAAGACTCGTATTTCCTCTTCCCCTCTCCCAGAGGCTTTCTTTTTTGTTTTTAAGATTTTATATATTTTTTGTTGGAAAGGCAAAATCACAGAGAGGAGAGACAGAAAGATCTTTCATCTGCTGGTTCACTCCCCAAATGGCTGCAACAGCCAGAGTTGAGCTGACCTGAAGCCAGAAGCCTGAAGCTTCTTGTGGGTCTCCCATATGGGTGCAGGGTCCCAAGGCTTTGGGCTATCCTCCACTGCTTTCTCAGGCCACAAGCAGGGAGCTGGAAGGGAAGTGAAGCAGCTAGGATACGAACCATTACCCATATGGGATGCTGCTGCTTGCAAATGGAGGGTTAGACAATTGAGCTATCATGCTAACCCCATCGTAGCAGCTTTCTTAACCTTGAGGTCACAGCACCTTCCTCCAAGAGGCCTCTGAACCAGAATCTTCATCATTTCCTCTGCATGGAGACAACCTTTCATAGGACTGATCACAATGTGTGGAATTCGTAGCTTTGGAAGTCCCCGAGAGGAGACCGTGTGTCCCGGGGGAGAGTACTGTTCCCCAGGTACTCCCCATTGTGGCCCCAGGCTCAGCACATCCCTGGGCACATCAGTAACCCCTGGGATGGACAGGTAGATACACAGGTAGTCACAAGGGAGCCTAGGAAATTCAGGAGCAAAACAAGTCCCATCTCTGAATTTTGGAATGCAGCTCCTAACCCAAAACAGGATTGCCATGAAGCAAAGGGACTGTACCCTCAGAAGGCCAGGAATGTCTGCCCCTGTGGGCACAAAGGGGGTCTTGGCTGTCCACCCCCACCCCCAAGGCAGGTTCAGAGATGATTCTGGGAGAGAGAGAGGACAGCTGTAAGGCCTGGGTCATAGCAGCTTGGAAGCCCAGGGCAGAGCAGGGAGGGGGGTCTTGGGAGGAGAGGAGGCTGCAGGGTTTCCGGGATGGCGGGGGGATTATCAGGAGCAGGGATCTCTGGGCAGAGACAGAGACCTGTCTGCCAAGACTTGCTCCGAGCAGTTTCCCGGCTTCCCGGCCAGATAATTGCAAACAAAATAGACAGGGGCCTGGGCAACACTACCACCCCTTTGTATAGAGCGGGGGCCAGGATGGGGCACGCAGGAGCAGGCACAGAGCCCTGAGTCATGGCGGAAAGCAGCCCCGCTCAGCAGGGTTGGGGCTCGGCACTCCACACCTTTCTGAGTAGCTCCTTGTCTGTGGTCTGAGAACCCGTCCTGGGCCAGCACTGGACAGACAGCGCCACCGTCCCCACGGATGCTGCCTTCCTACCAGCCAGGCAGTACAGCCTGGGGCAGTACTGGCCCGCGTAGGTGTCCAACCCAGGAGCTACAAGGGAGAAGGTGGAGAGGTTCAAGTTGTGAGCGCTTGGAAGGGTGTTGGAAGGTGACAAAGAAGAGCCTATAAGCTGACAGTCCTGGAGCAGCTCTGAGTTTGCATGACTGCGTGTGCACCCACCGATCACTTATCTGCATGTTTGTGTGTGGGTTTCTAAAGAAGTGTGAGTACATCTCACACATGCCTGTGTGCGTGCCTTCACATGTGTGTGGATTTCTGGGTATGCAGGAAGCATGAGTGATTGCCCAAGTTGTATACATCCAGTTACTCCACCAGCATGTATAAAGGGCCTACTAGGTGCCACGTGCCATCCCAGGTTCTAGAAATGCAAAGATAAATAACAAAATCAAGATTTCTTTCCCTGTGTGATGTACATGCAGTGTACAGGGCAGGCAATAAACAAGCGAAAAGACAAATGAATACATAATCTCAGATAGGGCTCACTGCCTTGCGTGGGTTGAGCGGGGAGATAGAGTAATTGGAAAGAGAGTGGCTTGGAAAAGACCAGCTTATAAGGAGAGACTTTTGCATGATACGGAAACGCAGAAGCCCAGGCTCCCACCCAGACACCTTACTCAGAAGTTGGGTTCTAATAAGACCCACCCTCACACCTCCTAGGGGGTCTATTGTCTGCACACTAGAGATGGAGAAGCCCTCTGTTATAACATGGTAACACACACTTGCTGAGGGGAGGTTCGGCTCTGGGAAATGGTGCAAATCTTATTCTGCTACTGCTGTTGGTTGATTTCCCCTCTTCCAGGCAGAACGCTTTACCAGGAAGGTGGCCCCACTCGAGCCATGTGGCATTCAGCCCTGGAGGGCTTGTGTGTCCCAAGTTCCAGGGCCTTGGTCCTTCTCATCCAGGATCCCTCCATCCTTCTCCCTCCTCGTTCCCCTGACACCGAGACCAGTTGCTCCTAAGTCAGATCTGCTGGCTCACTCACTACCAGAAGCGATTTGGGGTGGCCAGCAGCTGTGGGTAGATCAGGCCACATGGCCGGGCCAGTTCGGTGTCAAGATTCCTTTGTGCTCCCATAGAAGTACTGATATGGGAACACACACTTCCGGACCCCCAGCTCCAGGAAGGAGGCCCTGGGTGGGATTGTGAGAGGGCCCAGCCTGCTTTGCTCGATGGACCCCTGGTCATGCAGTGTGGCTTTATTTCCAGCATCAGTGGCAGGTGTTTATTTTGGTTTTGTTTTTTCCTTCTGTTTCTGGAATGAAGGTCCTACGGGTATATTTGCTTCTGGGCAGTAAGGAACTGGCATGACCAGTGGGTCTGGCTGCCTCAGCCCATTGATTGACTTTTCTCTCTGTAAGGAATCCTCCATTTCAGTGATGTTGTCCAGGACCTTGTGACAGTGGTATGCATTCAGTGAGTTTGTAGCTGCTGCTGTCTGATGGTACCAGCACTGCCGGTCATGGTCACAGGAAAATAAATCCAAATCCAGAACCAAAGGTTATTTCCATAAGGGCAAACCCCCATTCCCTACCAAGTAGGAAAAAGTTCAACGTCACTTGTTCATCATCCAGTGATCCACAGGACTCCTCTATTTATTAAGTCTGTTGAGGGGCCTGGCACGGCAGTCTAGCGGCTAAAGTCCTCACCTTGCATGCACTGGGATCCCATGTGGGTGCCATTTGTATCCTGTCGGTGCCGCCTCCCATCCAGACCTCCTGCTGTGGCCTGGGAAAGCAGTCAAGGATGGCCCAAGGCATTGAGACCCTGTACCTGTGTGAGAGACCCAGAAAAAGCTCCTGACTCCGGCCATTGTAGTCACTTAGGGAGTGAATCAGAAGATCTTTCTCTCTGTCTCTCCTCCTCTCTGTAAAGCTGAATTTCCAGAAATAAATAAATCTTAAAAAAAAAAAAAAAGTCTATTGAGCCAGTCCTGATGTGGTTGGGAAATAAAAACCAATTGGTACCCACGTGACAGGTCATCTTGTCTACTGCTTTTCTAAGGGCTTTGGTGAGCTCTTAGGCCACCAGAATGCTGAGTTCATGTAAGAATTCAACCACAGCCTCTTCACCGGGTTCCCATTTCCCGGGTCCATTTTGCCTCTTCCAGGTAGCTATGCCTCTGGCCAGACCATTAGTCATTCACCATGGACTTCTTCTGTTCTTTAAGACAAGGACCGCAACATGCAATGCATTATCCACTGGGAAACCCCTGCTCCTGCATGCAGCTGGGGCCAGCATACTGCATGCAGCCACTTGCAAGCAGGCTCGGAGTGTTTTCTCTACAATGACTTTGCTCTCGGGAATTCCTAAGAGCTCTTACGTATCAGCTGAGACAGATCCCATGCACCAGAAGTGTGAGCCACCTGCTGGGTCCAGGCCCCATCGGTGCCATCGCCACTTAGAAATGAAAATTGCTGGACATGCTTCACTTTACGGCTGGGTAGATCAGGCCATGTGGCCGGGCCTCTAAGATTGCACAATGACTCCATCCTTCACGGTCAGGTGTCTGGCCTCTGACAGTGCCAAGAGGCAAGCCAGGAGCTGTTTCTTGAAAGACATATTATGATTTGCTGAAGAAGGTTCATCCAGGAAGGAGGGGCCTCTCCTGTGACTCTCCTACTTGGTCTCCAAGGCTCCATGCAGACACACAATCTGCCGTAGACTCTTCCAGCACCATCTAGTCAAATCCTGAGGACTTGGCTTGACATCTTCTCCACTTCTGGCCCCATCCAAAACCAGCAGCTTTTTTTGATTACTCAGAAAATGGTTTGGAGCCATGGATGAAATGTGGGACATGTTGTCTCGAAAATCCAACACAGCCCTGCCAAGGGACGTGTCTCTTTCTGAGTGGCCCTTGGTACAAAGCTGTTGGTATTTTCATAGGCTATCCTGTCATTGCTTGAAACACAAGCTACGTCAAGGTACCTGCTATTCTGTGAGCCCTAGAATCTGTTGACATGATGTGACATTGGACCAGAGCAGTGTAATGCCCTAAGAGTGACAGATCGGTCAAGATCCCCATGTGTCAACTTGCATGATGGAGTTGGAGAGTGGACCTAAATCGGGGGGAGGGTAGAAAGAGCTGATGCCTTGCTAGAAGTCTGGGTCTTTCTGATGTTCTTTTTCTTTTCTTTTCTTTTCTTTTCTTTTCTTTTCTTTTCTTTTCTTTTCTTTTCTTTTCTTTTCTTTTTTAAGGTTTATGTATTTACTTGACTGCAGTTAGACAGGGATCAGAGGACAGCATTATAGTGCAATAAACTGCCACCCACAACACCAGGATCCCTTATGAGAGCCAGTTCAAGCCTGTTTCCAATCTGGCTCCATGCCAATACACCTAGGAAAGCAGCAGCAGATGGTCCATGTGCTTGGACCTCTGCACTCATGTGGATGATCTGGGCTACAGTCTTTGCCACCATTTGCGGAATGACCCAGTGGATGGAATTTCTCTCTCTAGCGAGGAGCCTGGAACTCCATTTGAGTTTCCCATGTGGGTGCACGGGTCCAAGGACTTGAGCCATACTCTGTTGCTTTCCCAGGCCACAAGCAGAGAGCTGGATTAGTAGTGGAGCAGCCAGGACATGAAACAGCGCCCACATGGGATGCTGGCATTGCAGATAGAAGATTAGCCTATTACACCACCATGCTGGCCCCAAATTCTTTCATATTCTCCAGGTGCTGTGTCTACATTCACTTGTCCCAGTATTGAGGCTACATTTGGAACTTGGAAAAATGAATTGGAGTCACTCTGATTAATTATGAAAATCCATCTTCATTGTTCATAATTCATCTGTTTTCCACAGCAACCAAGCTACAGAATCACCCTTAGTGTGTCTTGCTCTGGCCTTACTATTTCCATGCAGTTTAGGAGCCTGTGGTGGTTCTCACTGGTCTGTCCTTGCTTTGGGGTCTGTCAGACACTTTGGAGACTCCACCAATGTCGAGGGATTCCCTTCAGTTCCTATACCAAGGACCAGGAAGATGACCGCAGAACATTCTGCCACCTGCCCCGGGGAAGATCTGCCAACCCTCAGGTTCCCACCAGCTCCCATCCGAACTGGCACATTTCTGAGATAATTTGATCTTTAGGAATTAGCATTCATGTAGGACTGATGTCCAATATTTCCAGAAGGTCTAAGAGCTTTACCAGGACACAGGTGCCCTGAAATATAGCCTCGGACCCCGTCGGGGAGGATCTGAGAGTCTTTAAGAAGTTCCGTTGTATTATGATTGTGGTGTTTTCTCTGGGGAACCTGCTCCTCCCTTAACCAGGAGACTGTGACTCTGCACACTGGGTCGGGCAGGGTCAGAAAGTTTTTCTCGTAATGGCTCAACTCATTTTCTATTCATGAACTGCTGACAGGTTTTTGGCTTTTTTAATTCCGTAAAGCAGTAGAGGACATTAATGGACTGCCCTTCTCATTGGGCCTGAAATCCATTAACTGCTGTATCATTCACCATTTGCTGGCCAAATCCCACAGTTTGGCACATTCTGACCATCCTCAGTCTCTGCTCACCATAATTATGCAATCTCTGACTTTAAGCTTTTATTCATTTATTTATTTATTTTTGGAAAGGCTGGATCAAAGTTACAGAGAGAAGGAAAAACAGAAAGATCTTCCATCTGCCAGTTCACTCCCCAGATGGCTGCAACGTCCGAAGTTGAGCCAATTAGAAGTCAGGAGCCAGGAGCTTCTGAGTCTCCCACATGGGTGCAGGGTCCTAAGGCTTTCAGCCATCCTCTACTGCCTTCCCAGTCCAAAAGCAGGGAACTGGATGGAAAGTTGGAGCAGCTGAGACACAAACCAGCATCCATATGGCATCCTGGTGCTTGTAAGGTGAGGATTTTGCCATCGAGACATTGCGCCAGGCTCTCTGACCTCTATTTTGTATGTATTTATTTTCATTTCATTTGAAAGGAGAGATAAAGAAAGAACTTTCATCTACTTATTCATTCCCCAAATGCTTGCAATGCCAGTGCAGACCCAGGCTGAAACAAGAGGCCTAGAAATGAATCTGGATCTCCCATGTGGTTGGCAGGACCTATGTACTTGAGCTATGACTTGCTGCCTCCCAGGTGCATGAGCAGGGAGCTGTACAGGAAGTGGAGGAGCTGAGGGCCTGGCACGGCTGCCTGGTGGTTAAATTCCTCGCCTTGCACACACCAAGATCACATATGCTGGTTCTAATCCCGGCAGCCCTGCTTTCCATCCAGCTCCCTGCTTGTGGCCTGGGATGGCAGTCAAGGATGGCCCAAAGCCTTGGGACCCTGCACCCACGTGGGAGACCCGGAGGAAGCTCCTGGATTCGGATTGGCTCAGCTCCAGCCATTGTGGCACTTGGGGAGTGAATCAACAGACAGAAGATCTTCCTCTCTCTCTCTCTCCTCTTCTCTGATTATCTAGCTTTCAATAAAAATGAATAATGATAGTAATAAAAAAATAAATGAAGGAGCTGGGACTCAAACCAGGCACTCTGATAATGTGGCCCAAGAGGTGACTTAACTGCTGTGCCAAGCACCTGCCCTCTCCCTGCCCCACCTCCTCCACTGACCTTTAACTGTGAGGACCTGACTTCCATCCAGCAGATGTCCTCTGTGACTGCTGAAATGGAGGCTGAGTTCCACAATGGCTACTCCCACCCATGTGCCTGACACACAGCAGAAGTAGAGGGGCTTTGGGAGACACTGCTGCTCCCCCCTCGTCTCCCCAACTCTGCTAATGTGTGTGATACTGAGATGGAGCATCTTCTGGACCCCTTTTGGTGGGGGGGGAGCGGCTGAGGGGGTGGTGGACACCTGAGTGCCATACTCGCGTGGTGCTCTGCCTCACACCAGCCCTGAGCTCCATGTGTGAGGAGACAGTCTCTGTGAGTTGCGCCAAGCATGTCCCCTCCTTCGATTAACCATAAACTGCACAACACCAACGGCCTTCCTGCACCAGCCCCAGGCTATTTTCGCAATGCATGAAAGGGACCCTGCGTCCCACAGATGCTTATCAACTGGGGAATGAAGTGAGCTGTGGGATGCAGAGACACTCTGGAAGTGAAGGACTGTGCACAGTAGTGCAGGTGCAGTGGGAGGAAAGAGACACTGGCTCCCATGGTTCTTCATATGCCAGGGGAGAGCTAATGACTTCATGCTGGCTCGTGGTCTCCTCATCTATAAAACAGGGTCATGCAGTCTCCCCTGGCTGAAGGTTCCACGAGAGAGTGCTTGCGAAGGGCCCCAGCCAGGGCCAGCCACAGAGCAGGCTCTGAGGGCTTCCAGGAGGCCTGGGTTCTGAGCCTAGCTCTGTACCCATCTCTAGCAGCGGTGTAGGCCTGGCAAGGGCTCCATAGACCCCTCCCAGCTCACTCAGTATCCCAGAAGCCACTACTGAGTATTCTGTGAGAATGAGGCTCTCTTGTGTGCAGTGTGAAACATGCAAATTACAGTGTGTAGCAATGTGCAGTGTGCCAATGTGCAGTATGTGGCATGTAGTGTTCAATGTGTGGCATGCATGGTATAGTGTATTGTGCCCAGTGTAGAGTGTGCAGTGCATGGCATGGAGTGTGCCGTATGCAGTGTGCAGTATAGACTGTAACGTGCAGTGCCCATCACAGCAAATGCTGGGGTCAAGCTCCCAACCTCACAGCAGACAGGTGCAAAGCAAGGTCTGACCACAGAGCAGTTGGGCCGACCACCCTGCTGCCTACAACACTGGAAGGCCTTTCCCTTCTCTGGACCTTGGTTTGCACACCTGTGAAATTATTGACAGGGGAATCACATGAGACACAAAAAGCATTGATCATGCCCTGAACACTCAATACCTGTGAGGCATGGCTGGTCTTCTTAACCTCCTGCAATGTACAGACTCAGATAAAGTGGTATGCTTGGCACAGAAGTATGCCCTCTCCTCTCTGATTCTGTCTTGGCCAGAGACGCTCCTTCTGGCTCTTTCTCTCCCCATCTTCTGTGTGGTCAACATCCTTTTAGCCTTTTGTCTTCAGCTGCCAGTGTATTCTGTCCCCTGCTCACTGTCTCAGCAAGAATTGACTATATGGGCCTGGCATAGTAGCCTAGTGGCTAAAGTCCTCATGCGGGGATCCCATATAGGTGCTGGTTCTAATCCCAGCTCCCCCACTTCCCATCCAGCTCCCTGCTTGTAGCCTGGGAAAACAGTTGAGGATGGCCCAAAGCCTTGGGATCCTGCACCCACGTGGGAGACCCAGAAGAGTCTGGGCTCCTGACTTTGGATTGGCTCAGTTCCAGCCATTGCAGCCAATTGGGAAGTGAATCAGCGGATGGAAGATCTTCCTCTCTGTCTCTCCTCCTCTCTGTATATATGACTTTCCAATAAAAATAAAATAAATCTCTAAAAATAAAAAAGAACAAACTATATGTTGATTGTCATAGGAGCCTGTCCCATCCCCACCCCTTAAATATTCCGGGACTCCCCAGAACCGTAGGGACCCTTTTGTCCAAGGCCCAGAACATAGGAGATGCTCAGGGAGGGAGGAGAAAGAGTGGAAGCCTGGGAGAGAGCGAGCAGGGAGAGGGAGAGTCGGAAAGCGGAAACAAGGGAGGAGGAAGCAGAGAGAAGAGCCTGTCTGTTTCTCAAACCAGAAAAGAGCTACCAGCAGAAGTGGATGCTGCGCCTGCTGTGCAAAGACCGTGTCCAGAGCTGTGATACCCAGCACACAATCAGTGCTAGTTACCCGCCAGTTATGCTGGTCACGGCGTTTTCTTTCTGAGTCCTGCACAGAACTGTCTGAGAGACAGCGGGGGCAGGGTTTGGAGAAGGGGGCAGGTGAGAGAGCATACCTCCTCTGGCACCTGCAGGACCACCTTTTCCATTCTTAGCAGCCACCACCGCCAAGTTCCTGCACCACTGGGGTTGGGTTCTCCTACATGCACCTCTCGCATGCACCCAGAGGTCCCTGATCCCACAGAGCTGGAAGTCAAGAAGGGAGCTTTCTCTGGCAGGGGGAAAAAGACACTTTCCAACAGCAGTGGTCTGATGGCGGAGTGAACCTGCTCCGTGGCCATAGAAAGATGCCCTTGTCCACAGGACTGTCTTTACCATGCAGCTGTACTGGTGGGAGAGCCCTTGGGTGCACCTGTCTCTGTCTGCAGAGACTACTGAAGCCAATTCCCAGGCCAAGGGAAGGGCATCCCAAGGAGGAGGAATCACGCGGGCAAAAACACAAAAGACAGGAAACTCCCTGACACGGCTGCAGTTCAAAGCCGGAACGTGGGGCCCCTCTATTTACTGAGCATGAACTCTGTACCAGGCACCAAGCAGGCCCTGTGATCACGGCACACACACACAGTCCTTGCTCCCATAGGATGTAGAGCTCGGAGCGGGGAAGGGCAGCAGATAAGAAACCGCAACAAAGAATGAGCACAGTTAGTTCACATAGGTGTGTGTGACACAGCAAATAAAGCCAGGTGACCTGGCCAAGAGTGATGGAGAGCAAGGCTGCCACCAGGGCAGGGCTTCTGAGCAAGTGCTGGGGGTGCTGAGACCTAAAGATGAAGAAACGGCCCGAGCTGTGCAAGATCAGGGACTGTGGGGTAGGAGGCAGAGGCAAGGGTCTGCGGCAAGCAGGAGCAAGCTCAGAACGGTGGAAGAGTAGAAGGTAGGGAGAAAGGGAGAAGGCTGCAGGGAAGCCATGCAACCCCCACCCCACAGCCCAAAACTCACACCCCCTGCACTTGCTGTTCTCACCCACTCCAGCCTCTCACTTGGGTGCCTCCTGGGAGGGCTGAGTTCAGACCATGACCCCACTCCCCACTCCTCATTCCCCCACCCTCATATTCTGGAAACTTGTTCTTCCTAGAAGCAGTTTCTGAGCACCATGCCCCCACCCCCACCCTTTGCAACCCGGGCTCTACCTCCAGCATCCTGCTGGTGCACCCCAGCCTCCTACACCTCACACCCCCTGGGAGCCCCAAGGGGCTCTGGATACCCATCTTAATGGTCCTTTCGTCCCCATGCAGGGCTGCGGGTGGCAGGGGAGGCACAGGGCAGGAGATGGCAGAGCCAGACACCAGATCCCAGACTAGATTAGCCGCTGGGAGTGGGGAGGGGCCTGGCGTGGCGTTCCTGGGCGGTGATGCCATCTCTCCGGGATGGAGGGCAGCAGGCGGGAGGCTCGGAGTCCCCCAGAGGACGCGTTCTCACCACTATCTGATGAGGAGCTGTCGGTTGCAGGAAGGCGAGACTGTTAACAGGACAACTCGGGGAGCCGGAAATTAACCCACTGCGCCAGAGGCAGGAGATGCGGGCTGGGGTGGTAATTAGGGTGCCCCAGCAATTAAGACACCTCCAGGTTGAGCCAGCCATTTCTCAGGGAAGGAACTCAGGTCCCAGGCTGCTGGGAGCCTCAGAGGACTTGGGGGGTCATGCCTGCTCCCCACGTTTCCTCCCTCCAAGTTGCATCCCCCAGACCCCTTGCAGCCACACATGTAACACACAGCCTTGCTCATCCCCACCCTTGTCCAGGCTGTGTCTCCCAAGGAATTGCCTTTCCGGTTCCACTCCCTCTCACTCACACCCCTGACACCTGCTCAGGACCCGCCTTAGTCAGCAAGTCTTCCCAAACCATTCCTGCTGGAAGCTACTGTCTGGCCTTGCACAACAGACACAGAGAGGGACAACAACATGCCCAGGGTCACACAGCAGAATCAGGACTGGAACACAAGCCTCCAGACCAAGGCTCTGTCCACCACGCCGTCTCCACTAGGGCTGGAAGAGGGCTTGCCCTAGAACCACAAAACCACCTGAAGCTTTGGTCAATGGTCAACCACAAAAGGGCCCAAAGGAGAGGTCCCAGACTGCAGGAAGCCCACAGCGAAGATCCAGGACAGGCCTCACTGAGATCTGCGGAGAGGGAGTGGAGGGTCATGAGATATGGAGGTGGGGTGGGTCTCCAGCCAAGCAGAGTGTAAGGTGGTTGGAGCTCAAAATATGAGCAAGGGTCCCCAACTGAGACAGGAAGGTCATTGTGCTAGGAAGGGGCAGGGCGGGGCCTCCTTGGAGGTATCAGATGCCCAGCCTGGCAGCCCAGGAAGCCCCTTTGGGAGACCCATCCAGGGAGCCCAAGTGTCTGGCTAGGGCCACCAGATGGAGGCAGAGGGGAACCCAGTGCCTGTGGGGCCTGCCAGGGAGGGGACAGAGGTGGGGGAGGGGACGTGAGACAGACCCTTCTCCAGCTGCGGGGGGGAGGGGCAGGAAGAGGGAGCAGCCAAGGGTGCTCCACCCAGATTCCTGGTTCCAGTACTGAGGAGGGCTGCTAAGATGGGGGCCTTGTGGGGGTGTGGCATGGGTGCGGGGGAAGATGAATTGGACTTGAAATACCACAGCCCAGGGAAATAGTGTTTGAGGTAATGCCCAGACTGAGAAGTGGGCACAGCCAAGGGCACCAGCAGTGTGTGCTCTTTGAATGTGACCAGAACAGGTGTCTGTTCCATGTTCCAGAGGTGGAAGCTGAGTCTCAGAGGACAGAAGCTCCCCAGGAAGACCCAGTGGGACCCAAATGGGAACTTGATCTGCGCCCCCACCTCCCACCCCATGCCCAGGGAGCACAGAGCAGAAAATGAGCCAGGAGCCATTTAGGAAGTTGGAGCCACAGGGAATTCATAGCATTGGGAGGACCCAGGTGTGACCCCCTACCACCACGACCTGCAGGGTTCCATGTGTGGAGGAAGGCAGGCAACCTGTCCCTTTCAACCAAGGTCATAGACCTCCTGACCTGTCAATAACACCAACATGTACTGATGCCTCACAGCCAAGACAGGGTCCCATCCCTGGGCAGGCTGGTACCTGTGCATGAGAGGGGACCCTCTGCAAGAGCTGGGGGGCAGAGCAGGGGACAGCTGGTGGAGCGGCCAGCTGGAAGCCCTGGAATGCAGGGTGGGGGGAGAAGGGACAGGAGGGGAGATAGGTCAGCCAAGATATTTCAGAGAGTTTCCCAGGCCACCCTCCCTGCCCTTCCCAACTGTTCCACTGGGCTTGTTGTGTCCCGTTCTGTCTGCCTGGCTTCATCCAGGCACTTTGACCTGTACTGCACACGCTGGTTCTTTTGTTCAGAACATCCCAGAGCAAGAGACTTGGGAGGCAACGGCCCTGATGGACAGAGAGGGAACGGAATCACGTGGTGTGTGGAAAGGTACAAGTGCTGGACCTCACACAGGAGGCAAGCCCAGGAAGAAGCAGACCTGTCCTGTGAGTCCTTGACCTTGGGGGCAGTGGGGAGGTACACAGCCACGAAGAAGTGTTGGTGCCCTGCACACTGTGAAGGACGACAGGGCGCAGGTAGGGCTGGTGAGTGAGCAGAACCTGACTGAGCAGGAAAGCCCTAGGCAGGGGCGGGGCTTAGCAGAAGTGATGTATGCCAGCAGAGGGCGCTGGTGCAGCACAAATCCCTTGACGGTGTCCAGCAGAGAGCCTTGGGATGGGCATTGGGGTCAGCAAGGCCTCCCAACCCTGGAGCAAGTGTAGCCGCCCCCTCCCCTCCAACTCACACACACACACACACACACACACACACACACACACAACCCAGAGTGGCTTCCTGGACAGGGCAAAAGAGGGCATGAGACACTTGAACTTGAATCCTAGCCACAATTCTCTGCCTGAGACATTCGGGATGCCTGTGATGCAGGGAGTAGCTTAACGTGCTGCCCCACAGCACCAGTCCCTAAGGACATCTTTGAGGGATGATCCCCTGCACCTGTAAAAGTCGGAGACCAGCTCAGGGAAGGCCGCCCCTCAAGCTGGGTGCCCTCCACCCTGTGTCCTGGGATGGCTAGGCAGTGGACTTGCTCTGGAGGCCACAGACCCCTCTATAGCTGCCCGGGGAAGGAGGGCTGTGAAGTGTCCTTTTTGCTGAGGCTCACAGGACAGGGCTGCCCCCCCAGGAAGTCCTCGGGGGACCGAGCTGAATGTTTGCTTCATTGGAAAACAATCAGGCCAAACCTTGGCACAGAAGTTAAGAAGCTGTTCGGGACTTCAACATCCCATACCCCAGGGCCTGGGTTCAAGTCCCAGCACCCCACCATCACCATCACCACCCCCCAATGCAGCTTCCTGCCAATGCTCCTGAGAGGCAGCAGGTGATGGCTCAAGTATTTGGGGCCCTGACACTCTGCGCAGGGAAACCTGAACCCCTGGCTTCAGCCTGCATCAGCCTAGGCTGTTGCAGACAGCAAACAGATCTCACCCCCACCTTTGTGACTAATGAGAGCAACTCTGTCGGCTGGAGACTCCCCATAAGGCTCATAGGCACGCGGCTGACTGTGTGATCTTGGGCAAGTCATTGAGTTTGACACGTGGCTGAGATGGGTCTGCCATGGGGAGAGAGCCCCAGAGGAGATTCTGCGGGCAACTGGAGGGACGAAGAAAGTGGAAAGACAGCAAATGATTTGAGGGGGGAGGAGAAAGACACCCTCCTCAACTCCAGCTCTCTTCCTCCCCGCTCATAGTGGAGATGGTGCCCAGGCTGGGCTGAGCTGGACTGGGAGCATGGCAGGACATGGGCACAAGGAAGTGAAAGGGAGAGAGAGAGAGAGAGACCATGGTGAACAGCACCAGCCAGTGGGACTTTGTGTGACAATGGGAGTGTCTACAGCTGCTGTGTCCCACTCAGAAGGGAGTCAGTATGAGTGAGCCATACAACCTAGAGCTTGTCTCATTCAGATTAGATTTACCCAGACACAGGTGGCCAGGGGCTGCCACATCAGGCCATCTAGCCTGGAGGCAGGAATGTACAATTCAAGGCCAGGCCTTGGGGCTGGATGAGCGAAAGGGTATGAAGGGTGATAGCCAGCGGCCCAGATTTCCCTACGCTTGTTCCAGGAGGCCACAAAAGGGCAGACTGAGGGATGCCCTGGAACAAGGCTGTGGGCTGCTTGGCAGGACAGTAGCCAGAAGTCAGGAGGTGGAGGGTGTGAAGCCAGGATGCCTGTGCTGGGGCCTGCACCTGCCCCTTCCATGGGCTGGCAAGAAGGGGGCGATGGTCATGTGCACTGGCACGCGAGACAGGGCTGCCCTCCTTCACTCTGGCAGGCAGCCAGGTCCCCTGGATACCACCTTAGACCCTGACCCTGGTCCCTGCAGGTAGCCCTGGTGGAACCCATGCCCCATTACTCCAGATTCACAGCCTTCCTCCCTTCCCTGGGCAGCTAGAGGGGCCTGTGGCCTCCAGAGCCAGTCTACTGCCCAGCCATGTGGCCCTGGACTAGCAGTCATTTCTCCCAGTACCCTCTTAGCACTTTTAGGGGTTGGGGTATGATGGGGGAGTGTGATGTGTGTGCATGGGTGGGAGGTTGGGGGAAAGCATGAGCAGTGCTTTGGGGTAGCTAGAGGGATGGGATGGGTGGGCACTCACAACCCGGTGTGGCTGCCTGTTAAGTTGGGAATGGGCTGGGGTCCTCAGGCCAGCCCCCACCAGGAGCAGCAACCTGGCAAGAACAGCTCTACTGTCATGACCAGTAGCCCAGGCACCCTCACCAGGCATGGCTGAGTGCCCTAGGCCAAGACCACAGCAGGCTTGTCTCTGCCTTCCCCACCTCACCAGAGTTGAGACAAGGCCCTGTAGGTGTGGTCAGGCACGCTCCTCTAGCCCAGGTCCAGGGGTCATAAGCAAACCCCAAGAAGATGTCTGCTAGGCCACACTGCCCACAGGGCGCCTACTGGCAGCCACCAGATTCTAAACCCCACAGTGGTCTTCCAGGGGAGGTGTCACAGAATCCTGTGTGAAGGCGGGGGGACCTGGATCCTAGAAAGGTGACAGAAGCTGCTCTCCAAGTCCGTGCTGGCCCCAGGGCCTGCTCAAAGTGTCAGAAAACCAACTCCACCGGCCCAGAGCAAAGAGCTGGGGTGAGGAAGGAGAGGGGCCTTTGGTCAGCCACTGCTGTGGATTCATCAGATGACCTTACACCTTTGACCCTGAAGGCAGGGCTGCCCCCTGCCTCCGGTACTCAGGGTGCTATGGAATGAGCCCCAGGACACAAGACAGCTGAGGTAGAATAGCAGGGTGTACCCCTCCACCTAGCATGTAGCAGGTGCCCAGGCCAGGAGATGCCCCAGCCTGTACTTGCCACTCCAGCTGGGGAGGGAAACCCTGTACGCACTGGAGTTTCTGGAGCTGCTGGTGCCAGGGAGAGCCGGAGGCTGGCACCCATCACGGCTCCACAGCCAAACGCTCACTAATCACCCCCCTCTCCACGTCTGTGCCAAAATAACTTAATTAGCCTAGCAGAGCTGCTGGCAACCTGCCAGGGAGGGGCCCCAGAGGAGGGGGAGCCCCAAAGCTTCTCTGAAGGCAGCCACCACCCCTCCACACCCACCCTGCTCTGCAGGAAGAGGCCTGGTGAGAGCATACTCCCCCGCATCCCGGCTCTATCCGCCTCTGCCTCGCCCCACTGGACAGATGAGGCCACTGAGGCTCCAAGGGGCCAGGATGTACAGCAGATCCCATGGATTCTACTCTGCCCTGTGCACGTGGGAGGGGGACCTGTGGGTGGGAAGAAGGGGGCTGCCTGCTAGGAGGGGAGAAAGTGCTCCAATGGCTGGGTGTGGCCTTCTCCCACGGGGAAGGAAGTGGGCACTGGCCACTTGCAAGCCCACCTCCCTCCCAGAGGGTTCCCAGGCTGCCATCAGGAGGGACCTCTGATGATGGGTTCAGCAATGGCAGCCTAGGGGTGAGGAAGAGACCTGGAGGCGTGTGGGCCATGTTCTGAGCTCGCATTGGGCACTCAGAGCTCAGCCTCCACACCAACAGTCGCTGCTGCCCTCAGGAAGCTGGCTGCTCTGCACCCCCGGGGACACAACCCAGGCCTGGGGCTTGGTGCTCCGGCCATGAGGTCCAGGCTAAGGGCTTTGCAGACCCTCCACAGCTCTTGCGCTGCTGAATGCTGGGGTGTGGGGGGCAGGGTATGTGAGTGTACATGTGCGTGTGTGCACACATCACTCCAGGCAGGACACAACCCCCAGAGGGTGGCAGCTCTGCCCCCCAGGTGAGGAATGAACCTCCCTCCTGCCCCCTCTCCCACCTTGAAGAATGGCATTGCCATGCCAGACGCTGGGCGGCTCACTTCACCTCCAACCCCACCCAGGCTTGCCCAAGCCCCTCGCAGACTCTCCATCCAATGCCCAGTGCCCTGCCCCTCCTGAACCCCAGCCGCCATCATCACTCCGCAGGACTGCTGCTAAGTCCTTGTCATCAGGGTCCCTGCTCTGCACACGCCCTGCCAGCACACACTCGCACAATGCATGTACACACATGTGTGCATGCTTCCATGTTCACACTTCCATGTAGACATGTGTGTACTCACATCCTTAGATTTCCATGCACAATCATGTACTTTTTTTCATAATATATATGCTTTTTCACAAACTTTCTGAAGGCATCTCAATGCATGGATTTCAAAATGCTTTGTACCAGGCCCAGCGGCGTGGCCTAGCAGCTAAAGTCCTCGCCTTGAAAGCCCCGGGATCCCATGTGGGCGCCGGTTCTAATCCCAGCAGCTCCACTTCCCATCCAGCTCCCTGCTTGTGGCCTGGGAAAGCAGTTGAGGACGGCCCAATGCATTGGGACCCTGCACCCGCGTGGGAGACCCGGAGGAGGTTCCAGGTTCCCGGCATCGGATCGGCGCGCATCGGCCCGTTGCGGCTCACTTGGGGAGTGAATCATCGGATGGAAGATCTTCCTCTCTGTCTCTCCTCCTCTGTGTATATCTGGCTGTAATAAAATGAATAAATCTTAAAAAAACAAGAAAAGAAAATGATAAGGTATTTTTAAAAAAAAATGCTTTGTACCAAAATACACTTTATCATTTTCTGTGAACTTTTCAAGTACCCTGGAACACACACGTGTACATGCACATCTATGTCCCTCTATTTGCCAAGAGACTCTTTCCAGAACTCTTAGCTGACCAGATCGTCCATTCTCCCTTCCCTCCCCAACCCAGCCTTCAAGGCCACTAGGCCTTGACCTGCCCCGTCCCCCGCCCCCCCAACAACCCAAGAGGACACAGACGGCAGGTACTGCCAGCCGCCCAAGCCGGGTCTGCATCCTGGGTGCTGTTGGGTGAGGGCAAGCACGCCTCACCTCAGACCCGAGTTGCTGGCATGCTCTGCATCAGTGAACTACTGGGGCGACACTGGAGCTTGGTTCTGCGCATGTGGTCCGGCCCGCCTAGGTGACTCAGCTCTCTTCCAGACACCTCCCCGTCCTCCAGACTCCCCAACACCTGCTCCACATTTCGTCTTCTTCTCAGTTCCCACCTGTGCACATCTCGCCAGTACAGCCTGCAGCAGGAGTGGTTACATTTGCTGGATGAAGGCATGAAGGTTGAATTCCTTCAGGTGGGCAGAGAGCTGAGAATATGGTCATGTAGCGAGGGGCACACAGACGCATAACACACAAGGAGATCCACGTGCTTTCTGACACATACACACACATGCACTTGTACCAATACTCCACACAGTCACATGCTGACACATACACACACTTATACCGACGCACAGAACCGTGTGCTATCTCTCTCACACACACACACACTTATACCGACACACCACACAGAACTGTGTGCTATCTCTCTCTCACACACACACACATACTTATACCGACATACCACACAGAGACCCACAGGCTGCCACACACACACATGCACTTATACTGACATACCACACAGAGCCATGTACTGTCACACACACACACACGACTCAAGGTCAGAAGGGAGCCCCAGTCACACAGGGCATCTTCGCTCGGGGCGTCTTGTCACATCCACTGTAACACAGCCCTAGGGAGTCTAATCCTAAGAAGAAAGGGCTGAGCGACCACACCCCACACACAACAGCCCTGGGACTCAGGCCCTGAGGCTGGCTGGGCAGGGGTGTGCAGAGCTGCGGGGAGCTGTAGGCCATCGGCCAGAGTAAACAGTCCCATTCCACCAGGCAACTGGTATGTGCCCAAGTCTGGCAGTGCCACCAAATACCCACCTGCATCAGCTGTTACTTTCCAGGGCCTGTCCACAGGCTGGGGCCAGGTAGTACCAAGGTGTTCTGCCAGGAAGAAGCAGCCTCCAGCAGTTGAGGATGTCTAGCTGCAGTTGGAGCTATGGCCGGTGTGGCCTGTGTCCTGTGGCTACAGGACTTCTCAATGCCTCAGCTATCTGGCTTCTGCACCACTGAGGTTGGGGACCAGGCACAGGGTCCCAAGTCTCCTTTGGCCACCAGCCTTGGGGCTTCTGGTCCACCAGCTAGGAGTGGCATGAGGAGGGCCATGGCCACTAGAGGGCGCTCGAGCTTCACCTCTCAGCAAACCAACTCCCTGGGGCTTCCAGGTGGGCCTCCGCCTGGGAACCGGGATGGGGCGCAGACCACCTGTGTCCATTGCCAGGCAAGGCCCTTACCCACAGGTCATCCTTTCGGCTCTGGCTTCTGCAAACGTTTGCTGAAAAATCACGGGAATAGGTGAGTGCAGTGAAGAGTCATGGTTGGCAGGCACTTCTTAGATGTGTTCAGGTGCTTGCAGAATGGCCCAGGTCAGATTGTGCCAGAGTTCTGGCAGCCACAGAGTTTTGGAGAAGGCACTGGGTCGGGGGAGTGACCAGGGCTCCAGCGTCAGAGTAAACAGTCCCTCTCTACATAGCACCTCGGGATAGTGGCGTTCGCTAAGGAGGTGGCAAAGAAGCGCAGAGCTTAAGCCATGAGCTGCTGCGGATGCATGCACCACTGGGAGCATGCGTGTCCCTGGACCCACCGAGCTGAGTGGAGGCCCCAAGCAGTCAGGACTACCCAACTACCAGGGTGCCAGCGGCCAGGATCCCTGTTGTGCCTCCTCCAGGGAACACACCCCCCACCAGCCCTGCCCTGCAGTGTCCACACACAAAGCGGTAGCACCAGCCCAGCCTTCCCGTCCAGGGAAACCAAGGGAATACTGCAGGTGACTCGGGCTAGGCCGGTGTGCTGGGAGCCATGGCCACAGTTCCATCCGCATGCCAGGATCCTGATATAAGGAGTCCCAAGCAGGAAGGCCCAGCAGTCCCCCCTTCAGGACACCCCTCCTCCCTTGCCTTCTTATCATCCCACCTCCAGGCCCTGCCCTGCCTGCTCCACCTGATGTTACCTTCAGGGAGGAGCTCCCAGGCTCCCTGTGTGTCAGCCACGCCCCTGGCTTGCTGCTGCACCTGCTCAGCCATCTACACACCTGCTGCTCCCCGCCCCACATTTCTTTCCACCTGGCCAGGGCCTCTCAGTACACACTTCATATCCTGTCCCCTCCTCCTGGGGCCCACGCGGGCCTTGCTACAATCACACTCTCAACCCCTCAACGCACAGTCCCATTTGCAAAGACCCAATCACAGGACAAGCCAGCAGATCTGGGCTCCCTGCTGCCCTCCCCCCTTCCTCCTTTCCCTCCCTTTGGTCACAATGGTGCTCATCTCTGTTGAGCTGTCTCTAAAACCTCTCCTTAGCCCCCGGCCCAGCTCCTTCCTGTGAGCCCTATCCACCCTAGCTCACCTCACCTGCCCTCTGCTCCTTCCACCCACTGCAATTGGCTCTGTATTCCACCAAAACCAGTTTTCCTGGACCACTCACCACTATGGCCAAATCTAGTCAGCACTTTTCCATTCTTGCTCCAACCAAGGGCAGCGACATGTGGGCCGGTGCCCCCCCAGGGGGTAGTGGGGGCTGCTCTTCACCCTGTTTTGCAGATGGGGGTTCCAAGTCACAGAGTTGGTTGGTTTACTCCTGGTGAAACAGCCAGGCAGCCTCAGAGACAAGCTTGCTCTCTCCTGGGTGTCCCACAGCAACCTCAAACTTGACACCGCCCAATCTCACGCTGGAGATCTTTATATTCCTGGCTGAGCTGAGCTCCAGGCTAGCGGGTGAGCAGCAGGTGGCTTGGGCGAGGGCACGGAATGGCCAAGAGGTGCACAACCTACAGGTGCTGTCCAAGGCCAGCTTGTCCTACGCCCCTTCTCAGCCTCAGATGCCTCATGTCTTACCTGCATTGCTGGTAGGAGTCCAGACCACAGGTCCTGTTTGCACTGCAACAGCAGAGTGGCATCGACTTACAACTTGGTGTGCTTGGAATAAAATGCATGATTTTTCAAAAACTAAGATAAAACCCCAAGAAGTGGTAATGACCCAGGAGTTTGCAAGAGTCCCTGCAGGGCCAATTAGAGAGAACTAGAATCCACAGGTGTGAATCCACCATGCCCAGGACAGCCACCTGGGTAGTACACTTTTGGAATGCTAATGAGGGCCTGGAGAGTCCACCTGGCCCCTCCCAGGCCATTCTGGAGAGACTGGGGGAGGCCAACCCCTGGGCTGGGTGATTCAAGCACAAGCATACCTCTAGGCCCCACTCTGGGCCGTGGTTTGTCACCCAGAGGTGGGGTGATGAGGGATCCCATGGAGGAGATAGGTTTAAGTCCTTAAAATTGTGTAGAGAGATGGGGGCGGCTGCTGCGGCACAGCAAATTAAGCCTGCACTGTGCTGCTGCCAGTATCCTACATGAGTGCCAGTTGGATTCCCGGCTGCTCCACTTCCAATCTAGTTCCCTGCTAATAAACTTAGAAAGCAACAGAAGATGGTTCAAGTGCTTGGGCCTCTGCACCCATGTGCAAAACCAAGAGGAAGTTCCTGGCCCCTGGCTTTGGCCTGGTCTAGCCCTGGCCATTGCAACCATTTGGTAGTAAATCAGCAGACGGAAAATCTCTCTCTTTCTCTTTAAAAGGAGAGAAAGAAGAAAGTTGTGTGTGCAAGTAGTCTCCTCCCATGGGCATGCTTCTCAGGATATGTAGCAGCGGTGGTCAGGGAAATGGGGCAAAACTCACCACCAGGTGGATCAGGTGCAGAGCCACGCTCTGCCGCAACCAGCCCTTGTTTAGGGCAAGGAGAGATGGGGAGGCTGGATCCTGCAGGCATGGCTGCCTTTATGCTTCATCCCAGTGTGGGTACCACTTTCCCCACCCTGCAGATGAGAACACAAACTCCCAAACCCAGGATCTTAACAGCTACACATGCGCGGGACCCAGACCCAACCCAGTCTGTCTCCTAGCCCACTGGTCATGGCCCTGCCTTGGTTCTTGGCTTTGCAGAATGCCTGACTCTGCACTCAGTGCTGAATAACCAGGAACCAAGCCTGGAATTGCTCTCCAGGAGCTTCAGTTTGCTTATCTGTGAAGTGGGGGTGACGAGGGTAACTACCTCCTGCAGTTGAATAGCCCAGAAGAAACCAGCATGGCACCTGGCACACAGTAAGGGCTTGTCCCAGATGAGATGCTGTGGACCCTCGCCGTACATTCAGGAGCAAGGACCTGCTGTCCCTGCTACACAGACAGGTAAACTGAGGCTTGGGGAAGTTCAGCAGCTTGCCCAAGGTCACGAACCTGGAGGCAGGGGGAGCCAACATTGGGGCTGCACCTGCAAATGGAGCAAGTCCAGCCAGAGTCCCAAGAGCAGGGGAGGAGAGAAAACTGGGCAGGGAGAGCAGCTGCTGAGAGACAAAGCAAGGCCAAGGTCAAGGGGAGGCCAGCGGCCCACAACTGCCTTGGGCTGAGGGCCAGAGCCGAGTGGGGGAGGGGAAGGCTAGGCCAGGCTTGGCGGTGGGCACCGTGACCTTCACTGTTCTACTGTGACCTGCCGCTCAGCCTGTGCCACTACCTGCATCTTAATGAAGTGCTGCAGGCAGGGGCTAGAGAGGCTCAGCCAGGGCTGTGCCCACCGCCCCATCCCTGCCCCCAAGAGTGCTTCCCCCCAGGGAAGGTGGGGAGGTGGGGGAAAGAGGTAAGCATGGACCCTAAGCAACCAACAGCTCTAAGTAGCCTCCAAACAACCCAGACACCTGCAGGAGGGGCGGGGCCAACCCACAGCTCCTGGCTCCTTTGTGCACAGCCCCGCCCAGCTTGCCCCAAGGTCCCAGACAGCTAGGAATGGGGACTGAAAGAAAAGTTGGCTTGACTGCAAGGACATGGACAAGTCACTCCCGCTGACTCAACTCACTTGAAGCCCGGAGGGTGAGCAGCATGCTGAGGTTTTCCAGCCCCAGGTCTCAGCACCTGCATCCACAGAACTGGCCTCTGTGGGGGCAGGTAATGAAGGGGAGTACGAGAGACAGTGTGATCCCCTGGGGGTGTGTGAGGGAGGGTGACCCACAGCCCACAAGGTCTGTCAGCCCAGGAACATGTGACAGCGCCCACTTGAGGGCATCCTCCAGCCCTGACAGCTTTGGTAGCCAGGGGGCCTGGATGCCTCCCACTGGGAGGAGCCTCCTGCTGAGACAGGTGCCAGGGACCCCTGGGCCTCTCCAGTGGCTGAGGTTCCAGGCCCCGGATCTCCTCAGACACCCTACCTCCAGCCAGATGCCAGCCCCTTCTGATAACATGCCTACCACCTTGTTAGCTCTGGGACATTTTCCTCACCCAGAAGTGTTCCAAGGGGAGACTTCATCCAAGCCTCTCCTCTCCCACCTGTCTCTTGTCACCATGACTTGCATGTGCAAGCTTTCTAAGGCTTCTTAGGTGATCTTTTGTGCTCAGCAGGCCCCTAGATTGTAGGCTCCCTGGGGACCATAGCAGAGGCTGTGTTGACCCATGACTCTGCTGGGCATAGCAGGTGCAGGCAAGCCTGTCGAAGGCCCTGGCCTGGCAGACTAGGGGTGGAGCCCCTCCTCCCAGAACTGCCATGATTAGGGCTCAGGCTGGTTGGCCAACCTGATGTCGACCGACCCCTTCTAGATTCCTCCCTTGCCACTTCTCCCTTGGCCCAGACCAGCACGGACACTCACCTACCCAGCCACGCCCCCATCCAAGCTCAAGCCACTCTCCCCTGCCACTGCCCCACCCCTGCTCTGTGTGCTGTCTCTGGCTCTTGCTGTTGCTCCCGCAAGTGCTGGAATCACATGTGCTTTGGGTGCCCCAGTGTCTACTTCCTATGCACCCCCTTTGCCCCAGCAGGCTGTGGGGGACAGTGATGATAAGTGACACAGGGCCATGTGTCTGTCTCCACATTGCCTCACCAGATCCCTGGTGGTGGCTCTGCTTGGAACTGCTACCCTCACTGGGTCTCAGCTTCTCCACCTGTAGAATGGAAGCCGTTAGGCTGGGTAGGTTCCAAGGTTGCTTCCTGCAGCATACTGTCTAACGAGGTGCTGACACCTGTTGGACAAATGCCAAGTCATAAAGCATGAGCCCCTGTCAGTGGGGGAATGGCAGACTCCTGCTGGAGGTGTTCTGAATGTGGTGCCCACAGGGCTTGGCTGGGGAGTCAGGCTGTCAGAGTGAATACCCCAGGCTCAACCTTCTCACCTGTAAGGCAGAGCTCACAGCAGAGCAGGGCGAGGACAAAGGAGGACTGTGCATAAAGGTAGAGGGAAGAGCTTTCAGCACAAAGCAGGGTCTGGGCACCTATTGCATTCCCAGCACCCACTGTCCCTGCCGTGACCAGAGGGTGGAGGGAGCTGTAGCAGCAGTGTCTACCAAAAGTCACCAGAGGGCGCCAGAATGAAGCCAAAGCCGCCCAGGTGCACCAGGGCCTCCCTGACATGGTCCACCTAAGAAAACCACTGCTGAGCGAGGAGGGCAGTGGCAGTCAGTGGCCCCACAGCCAGGCTACTCAGGCAGCCCTCTCTCCAAAAGACGGCCCTGCCATTTCATCCACAGTGTGATCAACAGCAACCTACAGGACACCTCCACCGTCCCACCAGGGCCTTTAGACCCATTTGGTAGATGGAAAAACTGAGGTCTGGGAAAGGGAGAGGCTGGTTCCAAGTCATGAGCACATACCACTATAGATCCATGGAGTGGCCACTGGTCGGAAGTGGGAGCCAGCAACTGTACCACTCCCATGCTCGGCAAGCAGCAAATCAGGGTAGGGAGATCTGGAGGCTGAGGGCGCACAGAGGAGGTGAGAGGCAGAGGAATGTAGGGAAAACAGAGAAGGGCATGGGAGAACGAGCCTAGTGGAAAGCCTGGCAGAGCCTGGGAGAAAGTGCAGAGGGGAGGAAGAGACCCTGCAGAAGGGGAGAGAGAGAGCAGACCAGCGCTAGGCAGAGGAGGGAGGAGGCCAAAAGGGCAAGGAAGTAGAGACAGGAAGAGGGTCCGGCCCCTTCCTGGCGACCCCTCCCACATCACCAGCCACAGCTGGAGGAGGGGAGGCCCCACACCACCTGGTAGACTTGTAGGCTAGACACTCCCTCTAGGGCATAGCACTGGATCTGACTCCCTGGGCACCTCAGGCAGACAGGCAGAGCCCCTGGGGCCCAGTTGCCAGGAAACGCAGCCGAAGGCCCCACCTGCTGCCTGTGCCTCTCCCAGGGCGTGACTTGGCACACCTGGGGGGCTTCTCTGGGGTGCTGGCCCCCAGCTCCCACCTCCACTAAGCCCTGGCAGGCTTCTGCCCAGCACCCTGCAGGCCCCGTGCAGCAGGAGGCAGCAGAAGCCAAAGGACTTGGTGCAGTAAGTGTGCCCAGTGGTCAGACCCCCAACTCGTGGAGCCCTGTCTGGTCCTAGGCTGTAGGACGGACGTTCATTGCACCCCCAGGCCTAGGGTGGGGGCCCAGAAAGGCCTGAAGCACGAGCCAGCCTGCCCCTCAGCAGCTACGGCACCTGGGCCAAGGCTTAGCAACCTCTTGCGCCAACAGGAGTGGGTGTGCTTCCCAGAGGCTGGGAAGAGGAAGAGGCCCAGTGTGGCCAGGAGGCTGCTTCCAAGTGTTGCCCTCATCCTGTAAGTCCTGGCTCCGTGGGGCCCACGGACTTGCAGCAAGCATCTAGGGCAGGGACCAGCCTGACCCCTCCGCACCAGAACACAGGCACAGCACCCCATGTGCTGCTCCCAGGGCCTCTGGGAAGAGCCGCTCACCAGCCAGGCCACGTTGGGCACACCTTGTCAAGCCTATACTCCCCCACAGTACATAGGGCCAGGGTGGTCACCATTCCCATTTTATAGATAGAGAAGTGGGTGTTCATGCTGTGCCTCTGTCTGGGCTCCCCGAAACAGCCATGAATCCAGAGTGTCTGTGTTGTGAGCCCTCCACTGTTAACCTGATGCCACCCCCACCACACACACACACAGAGGGCTGGGTCAGGACTAGCCCCTCCCCCACCATGCCCATCCTGCGTGGGAGGGCCACCCAGGCCAGGCTGGAGCTTGATTGATTGTTCATGCTGCCCACAGCCCAGGTGCTCCCCACAGCTGTAAATCTTCACCTGCAGTGCAGGCCAGGCCCCTGTAGGATGAAGAGATGGCTCCTGGAGCTGCCACGGAGGTGCCACTTGCAGAGACCCCAGCAAAGGCTGACAGCCCAGGATGCTCCGGGCTCAAGGGTCAGTCCTATGCCTGTATCCACCCCTGCAGGTCCTTGGGGCTGTGCCAGCGCCATTCCAAGCTCTGTGCTTTCCAAGCTGGGCATGGGCAAGATCAGCCCTCTCCCACCCTGCCCCATGGACCCCGAAAGTCCCTCGAGCTTTTCCTTACAAATACTATGGAAGGAGCACAGACAGCATTGCACCGGGCACTCAGAAGCAGCCCCTGACCAGTCACAGGTGCTGCCTCCTATCCATCCCACTCCATCCCATCCTGAATACTGGGCATCCACTCAGCCTGCTCTGAGTTCTCTTCCTGGGGTCCCAGATCCTTGCCCAGAAGCCTCCCTCCTGGTCCCAGGGAGCTGAAAGAAGAGAGAACCCGTGAGGTGGGCCCGTGGGGGGCAGCCAGAGGCCCTATCTGCCCCACTCTGTGCCAGGTGCAGGAGGTCTCTCTTAGAGCTTCAGGCTCACCGCCCCCCTAGGGTGTGGCCCTTGGAGGATCCTGAGATTCACTTGCTATTTTCTAACCTCACCCCCATATAGGCACACCCTCCTGGATCAAGCTGGTCTCAGTACCACGTGACATGGCTGATGAACAGAAGGAGAGGCCAGGGTGCAATACAGTCTAGGGCACAGGAGCCTGGGGTCTCGGAATGTGCAAGAGACTGACAGAGCGTGGGCCAAGGTCAAGGGCATGTATGTGTGCCCTTGAGTTTGCACACGAGAAGTTGCTTGTGCCAGGTGCCTGCGCCGTGTACACACATGCATGTACAGGCACATGTGTGCATGTATGGACATAGGCTCAGGTGTGCCGCAGCATGTGTCTGACTGCATCTGTTCAGCCATGTGTGTCCATGTGTGTCCATGTGTGTCCATGTGTGGATCCTGCCTGCGATTCTCTTCTCTCTGCCCTTCCTCTCTCCTCCTCAGCCTCCGCCCCTCACTACTCCTTCCTGCCTCAAGGCCCAGCAGCTGGCTCCCGGCATCCAGACAGCCCAGCTGGTGACAGGGGCCATCTCACTGTGCTGCCCCCCCTCCTGGAGACCCCAAACCTATTAGCTCCCACTTGACCCCGTGGCACCTGGTGCAAGCAGCCTCTGCCTGCTCTCTGCTGAGCTGGGGTCACCACAGCCTGGGGATAATGGGATCCCAAGACAGCCCCGCCCAGCTGCTTCCTCTGTGACAATGAGCCCCAACTCCCTGTGATAATTCTAGGCCACCCAGGCCCTGTACCACCTGCAGGTTCTCAGAGGAGCCCGACCACTTCCTGCCAGGTCACGCACATTTGACAGTGATGGGCACTGAAGCTCAGCAAGAGAGAGAGAGAGAGAGAGAGAGAGAGAGAGAGAGAGAGAGAGAGAGAGGAGGGAGGGACGTCCTTGAGGTTAGGCAGCAGAGCAGCTGGCAGCAAAGCCTGCCTTGCTCAAGCAGCACCCAGCCCTGAGGCCAGCTGAGCAGGAGTACTCCAGAGGTGCTCCCTAAGGAGTCCTACCACCTAGGGGCTCCCGACGCCCCAAACTCCCGCAGCTGTCTCTTTCAGGGCTGCAGGTGCAGCTCAGGGCCACCACAGTGATGGCCCAGCCTGCTGGTCAGCCAGCCCCTGGTCGGCCTTCCCGGAGCCAGCCTGGCTCATCTGTCCTGCCCCAATCAAGATGAGGTCAGTCAGCCCTGCTGACCAGCCCTGCCCTCTCTCCAGCTGCCCCTTCTCTCTGCTGCTCCTCATTCTTCACTCTCATCACAAGGATGGACTTCCTGCTCCATTCTCCTGGCCCTAGGTTCTCCCCCCGTCAGCTCTGCGGCTTCTGTGGCTGGAACTTTCCCCTCCTTGCCTGCCTGACCCCTGCAGGTCTAGACCTAACTGTGGCTGCTGCGGGACTCTTCATGACAGCCCGGTCTGCAGGCACCCCCACTACCTGTTACACCTGTGTGAAAGAGGACTAGGTGGTGGATGGGAGACCTTGCCCAGCAGCTCAGGTTGATGGCTCAGGCTCAGCAGTGGAAATGGGGAGGCTGGGGCTGAGCACCTGGCATCAGCCTCCTCAGGGTCTTTCAGGGCAGAAGGACGCTGACACCCAGGCTGCCGAGTATTCCTGGTCCTAGCCCAGATTCACTGCGTAGCCCAGGCCAGCCATTGCCCATTTTTGGGTCTCATACACAAAAACAAGGGAGTTGAAGAGAATGGTCTCTACAGGGCAACAACAACCTGAAGGGGGTCCCCAGGGCACATCACTTCTTGCAGCCACACCCCTTTGGGGTCACTGAGCAGGGCTCAGCTGGGTGGACAAGCAGGACTCAGCTGGTACAGGCTGCATCACACAAGCCAGGCTTCTTGAGTCAGCCTCTGTGGAGGTGCCAGGCTGAGAGGCCTGCAGCCTTGTGGCAGCCTGGCATGAGAGGGCCACCTCAACACCATGTCCCTTAGGCCCCCCAGGGACCCTATAGTCCCTGCCACCCTGATGTCCTATCTGTGGCCAAAGCCACTCACCCAGGCCAATCCCAGCTTCCTCCCTGTAACCCCTCACTGCTTGAAGCTGAATGTGTCGGATGGACTATTCTACAGAAGTGATTGATGGCCATACTGCCCATCGCTGCCCATTGCTGCCTGACCCAGGGCTCTCCATTCCAAAGAAACCCACCCTCAGATCTAACAGCCCCTCAACCCAAACCCTGCCGACTACCAACTTCCTCCAGAACCAAAGATGGGAACACAGGCAGGACTGGTGTTGCAACACCATATCCCATAGCAAAGTGCCTGGGATGAGTCCTGGCTGCTCTGCTTCCAGCCCATCACCCTGCTGTGGTGCTAGGCTGCAGCGGGTGATGGGCAGCAGCAGTGACGACTCCAATCCTCACGTCCCTGCCAGCCATGTGGGAGATTGGGGTGGAGTTCTAGGCTCACAGCTTCACTCTGGCCCAGCTCCAGCTGCTGTAGGCATTTGGGTACGAGCCAGCAGATGGGACATCTGCCTCTGTCATTGTGCCTTTCAGATAAATAAGTGGGTCTTACAAAAAAAAAAGAAAGAAAGAAACAGAAAGAAACGTGTGTAGTCCAGCTCTTTTCTTTCCCCTGGCATGCAGTCACAGACAAAACTGGGTTCACCTGATCCACCACTCATCTCTGGGCTCCTCCTGCTCCCAGCCACACAGGTGCCCTGCTGCAGGGTCTTCTGGCTTCTTTCCCACCCCAGTCTTGATCCCGTCTCAACCCCAGCTGCTGCAGCAGGGAGGGTCTTTCTACCACATACATCTGATCACATTGCTCCAGCTCCAAAGCTCTATGGCTCTGCATTGCGGGTAGAATACCCCATGGCCTGACACGTGAGGCCATCTCCATTGGCTGCAGTGCCCTCTCCAAGGGGTCATTGTCTTCATCCCAACACTCCAGAGTTCCATGCCTCCGTTTCTTTGCTCACCCTGGATTCCCTTCCTTCCCACCCATTGGAAAAGATGCAGCAATGGCTTAACTGGCTAATCCTCCTCATGCAAGCACCAGCACCCCATTTGGGCACCAGTTCGTGTCCTGGCTGCTCTACTTCCCATTCAGCTCCATGCTTGCAGCTTGAGAAAGCAGCGGATGATGGCCCAAACCTTGAGACCCTGCACCCACATGGGAAGACTCAGAAGCAGCTCTTCATTCCTGACTTTGAGTCGGCTCAGCTCCAGCTGTTGCAACCATTTGGGGAATGAACCAGCAGATGGAAAATATTTTTCTATGTCTCTCCTTCTCTCTGTAAATCTGCCTTTCCAGGAAAAAATAAATAAATCTTTAAAAAAAAATACATTTCCAGCCATTCTGATCTGATGGGAGGCACTGGTTTCTCTCAGCCCTGCTGTGTCCTGTCGGGTTGTCAGTGTGTTGCTACCACTAGACTAATAGCTCCAAAGTAGAGCTGTTCTCATCTCCATTCCCATCCCCTCTCCCAGCCACCAGCACCCAGCATCCACCCAAGTTCCTAAAACAGGACACCTTCACGTTGACCTTTCTATTCCATGTGTTTAAAATACACTCTGGCAGCACAGTAGTTAGCACCCTTCCTGGGACCCCACATCCCATGTCAGAGTACCTGGGCCCAGTTTCCTAATTTTAGCTTCTGGTCAATGCAGACTCCAGAGCAGGAGGTGACGGCTGACGTCCTGGAGCTTGCCACCCATATGGGAGATCTAAATTGAGGAGATCCAGGCTCCTGGCTTCAGCTTTGCCCAGTCCCGGCTGTTTACAGGCATTTGGAAAGTAAACCAATGAATAGGATCTAAATAAATAAATAAATAAGCAAATAACTTTTTAAAATCACTTTGGATGGATATGTTGCAAAAACACCTGACAGCCTTCCTTGCCTTTTAAAAGTTAACATGATTTCACGTTGACTGGTTTATGTCAACATAGACACAGAGTTTTTCAGAAGGAGCCCAGGCTTCTTGAGTTAGCCTCTGTGGAGGTGCCAGGCTGAGAGGCCTGCAGCCTTGTGCAGCCTGGAGCCATGAGGCTCCAGGTCTAGTTTTCCCATAGCCCAATGGCCTGTGTGATGAGCTGTCACTGATGACCCTGTTCCCTTTGCCTCACACCTGGAAGGCCCCGATGTCTCAGCCCTGTCAGTCTGCATGTGCCTTTATAATCATCCTACCCCTGCGTGACCTGCTCCCTACCTCACCCCTATCGTTGCTCCAGACCCACAGGAGGCAGGAAAACCAGACCGCTGAGCTGCTGGAGCATCATGGAAAGGAAGAGGTAATACCCCAGACGGAGCTCTGACCACACCTGTCACACGGGGTGTGGAATGTGGGCTTTGGTGCCAGGCTCTGCACTGAAGACAGGAAGGTGGCGGGGCTAGGGTCACTCCAGCTTGGTGACACAGGGAACAGACTGGTGACCCCAGTTCCTTCCCGAACGGCATTGACACCCCCAGAGTGAAGGAATAAAAGGAAACAGTGCTGGGGCAAGGGTAGCTCAAGCTTTTATTCTGGAAGCAAAAGGATTGGAAACCAGGGGCAGGAGGCAAGGGGCAGGGGAGCAGCCAACCAGAGTGTGGATTCTGGACCCCGCTCACTCTTAGCCAGTGAGTGTAAAGGGCCAACTCAACTAATGCCTCTAGGTGTCAGCTGCAGAATCTGTAAAATGGGAGACTTCCACTTCTCCAACATCACAGGGTTGTAGCAAAGCTAAAAACATTGCTTTGGAAATCAAAAGCCGGTGAGCTCTGATGTGTGGCACAAGGGAACATGCCGTTCATCCATTCATTCAACAAATACTTACCCATCACCTACTGCGTGTCAGCAACCTGTTAGGAACAGAGATTAGACAGTGAACCTGGTCAGACCGCTGTTCTCACCAGTCTGTGCTAGGGAGGGAGCATGTCCCTGGGAATAGGCTTTGAGAGAGGGATCCGTCCCAATGGCACAGTTTTGTTGCCACCCATGGCTTTAAGCCAGGAAAAATTCTCACTCACACCCCGCGGGGGGGGGGGGGGCTGCCAGCAGCCCTGCTCTGATGTATTCTCACAGGGGGATGGGGGTGAAGCCAGGCTGAGGGAGGCTCTCCTCTAGCTTGCACAACAAGGATGAAGGCAAATTGCACAGCAATTCCCAGAGTCCCCAAGCCCAGATAGGGCTCAAGCCATGTGACCTCATGTCACCAATGCAGGCCTTCCTCCCAGACAGAAGGCAGAGTGGAGGGCACATCTGGCGAATAGTACTAAGACATATCAAGGATGGCTTCAGGGACAAGCAGGTTGAGGGAAAGGTGAGCAGTGGAGGGGAGAGGAGGGACAGCATTTATTTAAATGAGAGTTCAGGTGAGGCCTTCTGAGAAGGAAACCAGACAGAGAGGAAAACAGAGCAATCCTGTTGGAAGGACAGGGAGAGAACAAAGGCCCTGGGCAGGTAGAGAGAAAGGACACCCATGGGGCTGGAGCATGCTTTGTAGGGGGGAGGGCAGGAGAGGAAGCCCCTCATGGGCTGCACGGTTGGCTTCACAGGGTGGCTGTGGGTCCCTTGTGGATAAAGACAATTGTCAGAGCCAAACGGAGACCGAGGCCTTGATCTTCTCACCAGCCACATGACTTCAACCAAGTCACTTAACTCCTGAGTGTCGGTTTACCCACCTGTAAATATGGATTAACAAGAGGGCCGATCCACAGGGTCAGCCGCCACTCGAGACATCCATATCCCACGCGGGAGTGCCTGAGTTGAGTTCTGTCTCTGCCTCTACTTCTGATCCAGCTCCCTGCTAACACCCAGGAAGGCAGCAGAGGATGGCCCAAATGGTTGGACTCCCCAACTGTTCACATAGGATACCAGATGGAGTTTTCAGGATCCAGCTTTCAGTCTGACCCAACCCTGGCTATGGACTGGAACCATTTGGAAAGTCCCAGCTCCTCTCATCTTATGATGTCACTTACCAGGCCTGTTCTCCTCTCCACCTGAGACCCTCTACATAGTTTAGCTTCTACACAATCCCCACAGCCTCTTTCCGGAGCCTTCGACCAGCAGGTGAGCACTCCCCGGGTGGCTGTCTGTGCTCACTGGGGAAGCTATAGGTCCCTCCCCGAAGGTCCCCACCACCCCCCATCCTGGTCCTGGCAGCCAGCTCTGTCGTTGGCAGGAGTTGGCGCCTCACCCAGGAGGGGGAGAGCAGCTGCAGAGATGGTGGGAGAAGTCCTCCCGCTGCTGGATTTGTAAAACAATTGATTAAAGACAATGCAATTAATTATTCCTTGATGAAATAGTGGAAATTACCCAAGAAAATGAAGATTTCAGCAGCAGAACATTAAGCCCCTCTAATTATGTCATTTCTGAAAAGGGGGTGGGGGGAGGGTAAGAGTGGTGGAGTGGTGGAGTGAAGAAAGGAAAAGAAGTTTAAAAATAGCTGAGGTGACACGGGGGCTCCATGCAGGACAAGCACCTGGACCTTCCCTGTCCAGTTGTAAAGGAAAGCAGAGGTAAGCAGAGCTCTGGGGGTGCTGAAAGCTGCCTGGGGCCGGACGCTCTTCATCCTCACGCTGAATCCCTGTCCTTATTCCCTGTGATGTCAGTGAGTAGGTAGCCAGGAGGAGAAGCCTATGACTTGCCCAAGGGTGTCCAGCTTCTGACCTGCAGAGGTAAGACTTGAACTTCAGAATCCGTACTTTGTCAGCCCGAGCTGACCAGAGTCCCCAGCCATGGCTTAGGCAATCGGTTCCCCAGGGACTCAGGGTCCTGCTGACACTCAGAGCTGCACGCAGGGGCTGGTGGCTACTGCCCAGTGTCTCTGCCAACTGAGCTGGGATCCAGGTCCTCCAGGAAGGGGTCTTTCTACCCCTCTGCCCCTTAGGATCCTTCTGTAGGTCACAGATATGTGACAAGGAGCAGCTGCCAGAGACCTAGCCCAGCCATCTCGCCCACGACTGGGCACTAAAGGCCTACCTAGATTGCAGGCTGGTCTTGCCAACAGCTGCTCTATGGTCTTGTTAATGTTCCTCACTTTCTTGGGCCTTAGCTCTGCTGTGTGTATCAGAGGAAATCGGGCCAATATTTATGTTTGTCCATTTGTTGATTCTGAACCCAACTCCGGCGATCAACCCAGATCAGCTTTGGGGTGGGTTGAGGGAGAAGGGAGACAGGGTGGTCCCAGAGCCAACACAAGGCTCCTACATGGCAGCTGAACTGAAGGAATAGGAAGGGAGCCCTGAGGGATGAGAGGTGGAGGGGCAGAAAGATGACCAACCCACCCCCAAGCCTCCCACTTGAGGCTCAGCCCAGGAAGGGGGAAGAGAGGGCCTGGAAGAAGGGCCTGGAACTAGGTTAAATCACCACTGGCCTTGGGATACTGGCCCCTGATGGAGCACAGAAATAGACACACGGGCACAGAACCAGGAGGGCACTCACCTTGCAAGGCCTGAAGAGGTAGATCCCTCACTTGAGGAGCAGGTCCCATTCCCAGAGGAGCAATTTCCCACCTGCACATCCTGATGTGAAAGTAAACACTTACACCCTTGCTAAATTGAACATCTGTTTGGTCATACCCCCTTGCCTGCCACCTGGTCAAGCCCAACCCCCACCCTCTCCCTGGGTCAGGACACAAGGGATTCAGGTCTAACTGCTCTCCAGTCATCCTGAAGTTTCTGGACAATGAGGCTGTGGCCAGGAACAGGGGAAACCAGCAGGGTCACAGGGCCAGCTGTGAAGTCAGGTCCCAAATCCAAGTGGCCAACATGAAGCCTGGTACTCCCAACCACGCCCCCATCCACTGATTCAGTTCTGGCTCTCATCTCCATAGTTGGGATATGCCAGTTGGACAGAGGGGACACAGCAGGGAGGGGTCCCCGCCCCACTGGACACAGCCAGGGTCTTATGGCACGAGCCAAAATCTGCTAGGTTGGGGTCTGAACGCAGCTGGCCCCATGGCACTGCTCAGTAAAATGGGTCTGTGAACTCCGAGCTGCCACAGTCACTGGGAGAGGGGTGGAGATGAGGTCCTAGCCCAGTGCTAGCACAAAGCACATCCATGCCCTTGGGACCCCTCCTACCAACAGTGCCTCCCTCTCTAGGCTCTGCGCCAAGCCCAGGGACCAATTTTCTGGCTAAGCTGGGTCTTGAACTTCCCATTGATGCCAAGGAGAAGAAGGCCGTGGTGTGGGAGGGCCCTGGGAAAAGCTTCAAGGGTGGGGGTGGGGCATAGTCTTGGATGGGAAGGGCTGTTTTCTCCATCCCCCCCCATCTGCTCCCAGACCCCTCCCACCAAGGATGGCACTCCAGCCCCTCCCCCGGCTCCCAGCACAGATGGCAGAAAGGAAATGCCAAGGCTCGGAGGCGGGGAGGGGCTCCCAGCCCCACGGCTCCAGCCCCTGCCAAGCTTCCCACAGGAGGAAGAAGCAAGCCCCTCCCTTGTCTGTGGCACTGCCCCTCTGAGAGCCACAGCCCACTGATGCCCCAGTGCCTTGCATCCCGTTGTCATGGCAACCAGGACTGGCTGACGTGCCGACAGGCAGACCAGGAGCCGCTGCCACATGAATCACTTGAACTTGATGTGACAGACACAGGCGGGCGGCCTGCATGGGGGTGGAGGGAGGTGATGCCCCTGTGGGCAGGGAGCCTGGCTGGACATGGCTCACAGTGAAACCCTCCTGGCAAGCTAGGTCTAAGAGGCCTAGGAAAATCATGAGACTCTCAAAGTCCCTACAGGAAGGACCTTTGGACCACCCAGGAGCCCTCTCTTGTGCACCCCTCGTTTCCTCGCTTATAATAAAAACTGAGAGAAGAAGAGCCCGGGGGTAGGGACAGGGGCAGTACTGGGTATGAGCTTGCCTTGTGAATTCAAACAAACCACCAAGGCAGTGGGGTACACACAGGCTCTGCCCTCCCACACACTTGGACTTCAGCCCCTTTCTGCCAAGCATTGGCCCTGTGCCAGCCCCAACTTTCCATACTGTGAAGTGGGGGTGACATTGCCTCCCATACTAGATTTAACTGTTCACTACTTCTCACATGTATCTGTGATCAAGCACTGTGTTAGCTGTTAGGGACATAGAGTGAACAAGGTCAGCCTGTGTCCTGCCCTCACAGACCCAAGTGCGGAGCAAAGCAAAATAACCCAGGTTGCAAAGAGCACAACTCACAATGAGCACAAGTGAGGGACTAGGACGCAGAGTCACCAGCCAAAAGGTTATCTTACACCCTGGATGGTCACAATGGATTCTTTGGGATGGTGACCCCCGCCCTGCTGAGGCCTAGGTGAGCAGAAAGTAAGAGAACTCCAGGCCCTTCCCAGCATACAAGCACCTAGAGGAGGGAAGGAAAGTGACACATCTTAACGAAGAGGAGAGAGCCAGCGTACAAACAGGTGCATGAGAGCTGGCGGTATGATTCCAGGTGCAATGGGAAAGAGTAAGTCCACGAGATTTACGAGAACCTGGAGGGTTGGTATGCAGAAAGCAGTCCAGAGAGAAGTCAGGTACAAGAGCCCAGAGCAGAGGTGGGGACTGAGAGAGCCTGGGGCCCAGAGCAAAGATGGAAAGAAGTGGCCTGATTCCAAACAACTGAGGGAGATGAAATTGCTGGTCTGACATGTAGTGAGACCATGGAGGGTGAGGCATAGGACAGAGAGAGAGACACTGGGGTTCTGACCTGAGCTTGCAAACCAGGGTGGCCCCTATACCTTAGATGGAGAAAACCCAAGAAACTGAATCCCTTGCCAGGCTGGGCTTGCAATAACCTGGGGTCTCCCAGGCCCCTGTGCAGGGGAAAACAGGCCAGGGCCTCTTCCCTTGCCTGACTGCCAAGGCAGCCCCGGGAGCAGTGCTCAGATCTCTGGTCTGTCCATGCCAAAAACACAGCTCATATTTCCACAGGCACGAGGAGGCCATTTCCAGCCCATGGAACCCCAGGAGCTAACTCCCAGGAAGTGACTGCACAGACCTGTGCTTCCCGGAGACAGGAAACGCTGCCACCAAACACTCCACGGGCTGCTACTGTTGTTGTTTCAAGTGGAATCAATTTTTTTTTTAATTTTCGTATCTTCAGTAGGGCTTCCTTGGCCACCTTTGGTCTAAAAATAACAATATGCTAATGAGGTATTTGTGAGGCGGGAAAGTTTCCCCCAAGAACATATACATATATAATCTACTGTTCTAAAAACAAGGCATCCACAAAGGCAACGGCCATAGTTTGAAACAAGAAAAAAAAAAAAAAAACATGAAAAAATTCCCCTCTTCTCAATCCTCAGAACCTGCAACTTCCAAGGAAGACACTCTTGTTCGCATTTCTAGTCTTAAGACTGGAAACAAACTCCAATTGGTGAGACTTGTACCACATGGCTCCCTTGAGGCAATCCTGGTCAGGCATGGGTGGGGTTCCTGTGAGAACATGGCCGCTCACACTGAGGCCTGCACACCGGGCTGGAGGGCACGGGGTGTGAGCTGTGGTTCCTTGGGGAAAGCAGAAACCTGTGGTCCCAGGTTAGCAGAATGCCTGACCAGAGGGGTGGAGGGGAACTGGAAGGATGAGGCCAAGCTGGCAGAAGCTTGGAAAACCGTGTCAGGGTCATTTGGAAGGCAGGGAAATCTGGTTGGCCTACAAAGCATCTCAAGAAAGTAGACAGAAGACATGGTCCTGCAGAGAAGAGGGCGGCGTGTGAGAGAGGCAAGGAGATCAGCGTCCCTGCCAGGGTACCTAACAGCCCTGTCACCTCTAAGAGCTTGAGGGAGACCCAGCTGCAGGAGCACCACCTGTCCTCCAGCCCAAGGAGGTTCCCGGAACCACAGCTGGTTCTCACCCCTCCCTAAATGCTGTATGTTTCCCTATACATAGATACCTCTAATAAAGTTTAATTCATAAATTAGACACTGTAAGAAATTAACAACTGACAATACTATAGAATACTAATACACTGTAATCGATTATGATATAATAGACATAATGAAGTTGCCAGCATCACTACGGTTGGACTTTGGGAGGGCAAAGTTTTTCTGAACACAAGCACTGAGACGTGAATGCCACAGCAATCATTCTGGAAAATTGACTGACAGGTGGGTGATGTATACTTAGGAATGTATTTCTGGATTTCCTTTTCCATTCCATATTTTCAGACTGTCATTGACTGTGGGCACCTGGATGGGAGGACGAAGAGGGCGCTGTCCAGGAAAGACTGGGACTGAACTGGCAAAGCATGTACAAGAGCAAAGAAGTTGCTGGTTCCTGAGCGGCAAAGTTTCAAGGCTATTCACTGTGTGACCTTGGGCAAGACAGCACTGGCATCTCCATGTCTCGGTTTGCTTGGATTTAAAATGGCAAATGTGAACAAATGCCTACCCAGGAGCTCCTCTCTCCTAAGGGCTAGGGCAGCTTGGGTAGGACACAGCACAGGCAATCCCTGTTGCAGAGCCCCAGGACACAGGAAGAATCCGGGGATGTTACTGTCAACCTCATTTTCATGACAGCCACAGACAAGGGGGTGTGGAGGGGCTGGATCCAGGAGAGTTTGCTCAGCTTCTAAGTGCAGATGAGAGAACAATGTCCAAATGCGAGATTTCAGTTGTGGTGAGTGACTTCACCCTGGACAGTAATAGAAGCCTCACTTTCCGATCACCTGCTCTGTGGCAGGTACCTCGAGGCACTTTACTTCAGTAGTTCATTTGATCCTCACATCAGTGATCCCAGACAGTGTATCAGTTAGCTTTTGCTGCGTAACAAATCACTCCAACATGTAGGGCTTACAACCACCTGCCCACGCAGCTCATGGTTCTGTGGGCTGCAGGGTCAGCTGGGCCCTCCTTTTGGCCTTGTCTGAGTGCAAGCACACACCTGCACCCAGCTGCTATGGGGTGGCTTGCTACTGTCTGAAGGTTGGCAGTAACAGGGCTACATGTCTCTCTTCATCCAGCAGGAGAGCCTTGGCTTATTCACACAGCAGCTGGGCAGGGCTCCATTGAAAATGGTCAAGGACTCTGGAGGCTTGGCCTCAGAACTAGCTCTATTACCACCACCACTACTTGGTACATCACTTAGCCATCCCTGATCACAGGTACTGAGAGAAACTGCACAGTTCATCATCGCTAGGCATGCACAGGGAGGGATGAGGAGCCAGGATCACTTTGGCCATCAAACACAGTCAGGGGGTACCGTGGCTGCCTGTCTTGCCCAAATCATGCCACTCATGGGTAGAGGCAGAGCCAGGATTTGAACCCTGGGATCTCACACTTGGTTGTGTCATGACACTGGAACTCCATTCTCTGAAGGGAAACTGGTAGCCTTTGTCTCGCGCCACCCAAGGCAGCCCAATCAAACAGACACCGGCGGTCCTGGCAGAGGGACCAAGGCAGGTCAGTGCCAGGACATTCAGACGGCGCCTGTGGCCATGGCAAGGCTGCCGGTTTTGTCACAAGACTTCAGCCTGCCTCACAAAGGCGCAGAGCTCACTGGACAGGCTGCCACAGACTGCTCTCAGGTGCGAGTGTTGCCTGGACCGCAGGCAAAAGAGCCCATAAATGAGAAGCTGCCTCTGGGGTCTGCCACCAAGCTTGCAGATGGCCCCAGTTTCAAAAGGGGTGTTGGGGGATGCCCCCTTCAACACACCCTGAGTTTACCTCTACCACAGTAAGGGCCCTGGGCCTGCAAGGCACTGCCCCACCTCCCCACCTCCGCTGCGACGGGCCCCTCCCCCACAGACATCAGCGCCATGAGCACAGCTGTGCCCAGCCAAGCTGCCGGGTGCCAAGACAGGCCTGGCGGGCTCCCTCTCATCTGTCTCTCTTTAGCAGGAGCAAATGGGAATGAGGGAATCAATTAACAAGGCTCCTTAGCCAAAGGACTGCTGCTCCTTCTTCCCAGCCTGTTAACCCTTTGTGTCCAGGTCCAGGCAGAACTACCCAGAAGCTACACTCCTGCCCTGTCTGTACCAGCTGCCAGGGGTGGTTGCCAAGCCGAGGAGCTGCAGCCAGAACATCAAGCACCTCGAGTTCACCTTTAACGAATCCAGTGACAGTGTCTGGGGACACTCAGGAAATCCTTGGGTCACCTGGGCAGATCTCTCATCTCCCTGCATAGACCTGGGGCTGTCTCCTGGCTCAGAAAGCTCCAAACGGGGGATGGACCTAACCACGATGGCCTTTAGGCAGGGCTACAGTCTTTAGACTGGGGACAGGCAAGCCCTCACCTGGAGCCTTCATGAGTCAGGGCAAGGCAGGACAGGAATCAGTCCCTGTTCAGGAAGTGCTGGCAGCTGTAACTGCAGGAGCACATGGTCAGTGTTGACTGTGGAACCTGAGAGGCCCAGGGTCAGGAGAACTAGGTTTGAGTTCTTGTTCAATGGCTGACACAACCTAGTGGTAACGTGAGTTTCAAGGAGGGCATGTTTCCTCCCTCTTTCCCTCTTGTCACCCAGAAGGAGCCACTCACAGCTGGCTTCCCTGCTCCTGGGGCCCCTGCACAGACAAGAGCACCAGGGCTGTGCACTCTTGGCCTTTTGCCTTTGAAAGCAAAAAAAAAAGATGCTGGCTGCAGCATTGAGTCGCTCACCCCCTAGGCTGGGAAGGAGGTGGGAAGGAGGTGGCAAGGGAGCTGGGAGCAGCAGGTTGGCAGGGAGGACCACACATTGAGCCCCTTCCCCCAGGGCCTGTGGTTTCCAGAGCCAGGCAACCACATGTGCACCACGTGTGCCCCAAGACCACGTCTAGTGCACACTGGTGCATGTGCCATGGGGTTCAGTCAGGGCCTGGCACACCCGTCTACCCATAAGGGCTCTGGCTGTGGCAGGGCAAGGCTGAGGGTGGCCCAGCCAGTGCCATGCATTCACAGTGGTCCAGCCAGAGTGAGGCAATCTGGATCCTGGATCAAGTCACCCAGGAAGGTACAGACCCCTCCTGCCCCTCAACACCACAACACTTGTGCACCCCCTGACTCTGCTACGGAGCAGAGAAGCAAAGAGCGTAGAAGAGACTCAGGTGAGACAGTGACATCTGGGAGACTGCCCCATAAGCAGGAGGGGTGCTGAAGCCCCCCGAACTGTCTCCATGGCCAGCCAGTTATGGCAGGAGCTCCTGCTTCCCTCCCTCACAATAGCCTGTCTGCCTGCTTCTCTCTCCCACTCTCTCCCACTGCAGAGGGGTATCTGGGCTGTTTGCAGCTCCAGATCTCTCCCTCGACCCACAATCAGAGCTCTCAAGTCAGGGCTCTGATGGGTCTGGTTGGACTCAAGTGTCACCCAGGAGGAGGGGGCCGTAGATGTCAGCTGTGGTTCCCAAGGGGCTAGGGTGGAAAGTGGAGATTCCCTGTAGACAAAGCCACAAACATCCGCCATCACTTGCACCCTGGGCCTGGAGAAGAGACGGTGAGCCTCACTTTTCTGACCTGGGAAGTTGAGCTAATCACAGTGCCACCTCACTGGGCTGCCTCAAGGGTTAAAAGTGTTCAGTATATTAGCACACACTCAAGATGTGGGAGCTTTCCAAAATGGGGGTTCCTGTGATCCCTTCTAGCCCTGATGCGCCAGCATCTCGCAGCCTAGGGACCTGTGTCAGTTGGTGGGTGAGCAAAGACCTGCCCCCCTCCTCAGGCCTGGCAGCTCCCCTGCTGTTCTCCAAGTCTATGCCAGACATTTTGGGAAGGACACATGCATACTCCCAGAGTAGGCACCCCAAGTTTAGATGCCACTTGTGGCTGGATGGTCTTGCTCAGACACATGCCCCCCCCCCGTGCCTCAGTTTCCTCACCGATTACAACAGGGTTGCTGATCATGGCCATGCCCAGCAGGCCACGTGGGCGTGGACCATTCCCGTAAGGCTTCTGGCTCCTGCTCCATCCTGCTAGGGAAACGGTGTAGACAGGCAAGTGCAAGCTGAGCGAGGGGACAGAGCGGTAAACAAGACTGATTGACGCCACCCTGGCCTCCCCGAGCTCCTGTCCCCAGTGCAGGCAGACGCGACACAGGCATTTGCAATGCAGTGTGGCCAGGGCCACTCTCATGGGAATCCCCAGGTTTTGCAACCAGAGCAGGGGCACAACCCTACCCCCATCTGGGAAGAGAGGGTCCTGGGCAGGCAGCTGGTAGAGGTGACAGCTGGAAGACTGTACAGATAAGCTAAAAAAAGAGGTTTTGGAGCCCATGCCAGACAGTTCAAGAAACTCAGCCTTGAAGGCTGACAGACTGGGATCTGGGGAAACACAGGCTGCTCTTGGTCAGCGCAACAACATGGGCAGCGACAAGCATGGGGGGCATCCAGGTGGTAGCAGCTGTGCAGAGCCTCGCTCAGCACCTCCCTCTCATTGGACCGTGTGCCTGTGTGTGAGGCTGTGGGAGAGAACTGCGGCTGCAGGGGCCAATGGGTGCTTGTGGGTTTGTGCTCAGCAGGACTGTGAGTGTGGGTGTGGAAGGGAAGTGGACTTGGTCTGCCTGTTGGAAACAGTCACTACAGTGGGGATAGTCCACAGGTGTGTCCAAGACCATGATTCGTGGCTGGAAGTGGCTGTGCAGCAAGTGCATGCCCCTTCTCCAAGTGTGTGTGACACTCATGTGCTGCTCCCCTTAGAGTCAAAGGCAGCAGCTGCCCTCCCTCCAAGTCTGCTGCATCCAGCACCAGGCACAGGCCCGCGCGCGTGCGCACACACACACACACACACACACACACCGGCTCACTCTCTGGGTGGGAGGGGCGGCTGCCCGTGGCTGCCACAGCCAGTCAGAACTTGCTAATTTGCATGTTAATGAAGCCCAGGGAGCTCTCCAGCTCGCGACTGACAGGAGCCCCCGGCTCCCCGGCCTCCCCTGACAGGCCTGGGAGGGGGAGGGAAGAGTGGAGGAGCTCCAAAGGAAGCTCCGCTTTCTCTGCCTCTCTCTCCCACCCCTCCACAGGCCCCAGGCCCCTCCACTCTCCCTGCTAGGCTCTGAGCTGGGGGAGAAATGGCTGGGGCAGAGCCAGCCCAGCAACCCTGGGCTGTGGGCAGGTCAGATCACCAGGAAGTGAGACCAGGGCTGCCCAAACTGTGCCATTCATGAGGCTCCCACCCAAGATGGGCATCTGACAGCAGTAGAATGGCAGCCCCACAGCTAAGGGGTCCCATGCACTCGGCCTGCATCAACCTGCATCCAACAGGCTAAGCTCAGCCCACGTGGAACCAGGCTCCCCTTTCCATCCCTGCTAGAGCCCTGCCAGGAGTGGAAAGCACAGGTGGGGTTAATGACAAGGGCTGGGGGGAGGCAGAGGTAACCATGGCACCTCCCTTCCACCTGCCTCAGGGTGCTGGGCAGGGCGGTGGCTGGTGCCAAGGAGGACCTGTCCCAGCTTTGATCAACAGGTTAATCCCTGTAAGGGTGGCTCCTGCTGTCCCCCTCTTCAGTTGGTCCCTGGATCTTGTACCCTCCCCATCCCAACCCCAGCCTCTCATGGCCCACCTCTCTTCCCTCCTTTCTTCCTTAATCAGCCGTGTCCCACAGGAGGCAGTGCTCTCTAGGGAGCCCTTGGCAGCCAGCTCCCTAAACACACTGTCTGGTTTTGTCTTGAGGCAGGGGAAGGTGTCTCCTTTCTTGGCAAAGGGGCAGTCTGGACAGGGGGCTGGGCTCTTGCCTCCCCAGCCATGTCCCTGGAGGGGGCACTTTCTTCCCAAGCCTCCAGCTCTCTCTGCTTTGGATCCGGCCCATGCTTTGATCTGCATTTCTCCCCCTTGCTTGTACCCAAATGCTCAAATATTCACACTCATATTCATTCTCTCTCTCTCTCTAATTCCCAACCCCCCACTGCTGTCCCTGCTCAGTGCCTCCTTGGCGCCTATGGCCAGACCTGATCCCCAGGTGTGCCCTTGCCTGAGCAGGGAGGTGAGACGCCCGCTGCCTTGGGCTGTGCAGGTGAGAGAGCGAGGTAGCGCGGTGTTAATTGCAGGGAGGCTGCCTGGCAGAAATAAGGTGGTTTTTCTGCTTCAGCGACGACTGTTACAATCAAATTGTCCACAGACAATTAGCGGAGTGGGAGAAATAAGAATTAGATTTCTAATTATTTTCCCAGTAAAAGCTGCCCTGGACCCTATGGATGAGGGGGAAGGGCTTTTCCATGGGTGGAGCTGCCCTAGGGCTGGGGTAGAACAGAGGAAGCTAACCCAGCTCCCAGCATCACCACGGATGGGGGGCGCAAAGCAAAGGGCAGCCAGGAGCTCAGGTGTCTGAGGAAAGATGGACTGGATAGTTGAGACTCAGGGCAGCCTTGACACTACTACTTGCTTTTCTTTTCTTTTTTTTTTTTTTTTAAGATTTATTATTTTATTACAAAGTCAGATATACAGAGAGGGGAGAGAGAGGAAGATCTTCCTTCCGATGATCCACTCCCCAAGTGAGTGCAACGGCTGGTGCTGCGCCGACCCGATGCCGGGAACCAGGAACCTCTTCCAGGTCTCCCACGCGGGTGCAGGGTCCCAAGGCTTTGGGCCGTCCTCGACTGCTTTCCCAGGCCACAAGCAGGGAGCTGAATGGGAAGTGGAGCTGCTGGGATTAGAACCGGCGCCCATATGGGATCCCAGGGCATTCAAGGTGAGGACTTTAGCCGCTAGGCCATGCTGCCGGGCCCAACTACTACTTGCTTTTCACTCCCATTATTGATCCTCAGTTTGTCCATTCTGAAAATGGGAGACTAAAAATTCCCAGGTTGGGGGCAAGATTGGGAGCAGAGCCACTCACAGACACTGGCAGATGGCAGGGTGTCCAGGCCCAGGCTGTGGCCATAGAGCACAGTGTCTCACACACACATACCTGCATGGACGTGCAAGCTCACAAATGCACAAGGGAGGTTTCTCTTTCCACATCCCACTGCCCTCCCTGGATGCCCAGTGCTGTCTCCAAGGCCAAGGAAGGGGGTCTCATTAGGAGAGGGCTGAACCTAGGCTGAGTGCAGTGCCCCACTCAATGACTCGCTTCCCCTGGATCTGTGTGCCTATGTCAAAAAGAGGCTGACAAGAGTACTCCTGGGTAGGGATGAAGCCAGTGAGCAAGAACATGCCTGTAAAGGGCATGGCTTCTGCCCAGCACCTGGCAGCTGTTCAGTTAACATCTTTAATGATGACCATGCTAGCCAAGGTGTCCATCCCATGCCTTCGAGGCTAAACGGTAGAGGTTGGGCAGAGGGATATCTGGTCATGGTGCTGTGGGACAGAGGGGCCGTGGGCATAGTCACTCTGATTTGGATCCCCAGAGCCCTCCATGTCCTGCACACAGGCTCCCAAGCACAGAGGTAGCCCATGCACCTGCACTCAGGCCTCAGGTGGCACCAGTGACCACTCCCACAGCCACATTTGCACATGCTGATACACACACCCCCTTGGTGGCCCATCTTGCACCACAGGAGAGGCAGCCAGGATGTCCTTGAGTGAACCGCAGAGAAATGCACAGCCACACCCATCAGGGCCTGCAGTAGCAGGCAGCTGCAGCCCAGCTGTGGGGTCCAGGGTGTGGGTGAGGGGAGCCATGGGGATACCCAGCTGAGAGTCAGGACAGGAGTGGTGCTGTGTGCCAGCCTCCTACGCTGGGTGGGTAGGAAGGAAATGACCAGCCCCAGGGTGGTGAGAGCCTCCTGCCACCTGTCCTTCACTTCATGGTGACAGTGACAGCGACACTGTGGAAGATGCCCTGCCTCCCGCCCTACTCTCCCCAACCTTTCTTCCTCCCACCCCTTGCCGCATGTGTCTGTCTGTCTCCTCTGGTCTCTGAGTCTCCATCTCCGGGCCTGGGTCTCCCCACCCCTGCGCCAGGCTATGTAAATGTGGTATTTCCTTCTCATCATCGGGCTGCCTGCTTGGTTCACATTTAATTTGATCCGTGGCGGTGCCTCTGCAGAGCCACTCATCAAAGTGGGAAGACAATTAGGTGAATGTCAGGGTAGCCTAGGCCCCACGGGGCAGCCCAGGCCCCAGGCTGGGGCTGTGAGGGGTGGAGGTCAGGAGAACTAGCTGTAGTCCTGGCCTCCCTCTAGGCCTGTCCCTGCTGGGGAGGGGCTATGGCTGGCATCACCTGAGAAGAACAAGGACTCTAGATGTCCCTTGTCCCCTGATACTGCTGTGAGGGCTGTGGTTTTGCCATTACAGTCAAAGGAGGTCTTGGCAGACCCCTACCTGCAGTCCAGGCCACAGAAAGCAAGGGCCAGGTATATGCATGGCTACAGCCATCATGGCCCCAGGGTGAAGATGACTGGGCTTGGGGGTGGAGTTGAACTCTGGGCTGGGTCAAGGTCTCTCCCTGCAGAAAGCACATTCCTGTGGGGTGGGGGTGAGGTCTGGCCAACTTTGGTCCTCCTCCCCTTTAGGTCTCTCCCTCTCTCCCCTATGGCTCTCCATCGCTCTGATCCTGTCTGTGCGTGTCTCCCCTTTCCTTGGGCTCTGTCAACCTCAGGCTTCTGCCCCCAGCCTTCCCTCGGCTCTGTGGCTTGCACCTGCACCCATGCGCGGCTCTCAGCCCTGCTAGCCTGACCTGCTTGTCTTTAACTCCTGTCTCTCTCCTTGATGCCCTCCCAGCTGACATGCTCCACTGAGTCCAATCCCCAGAGGGGTCCCTTTCTCTAGCCCCATTCTCCCTGCTGCTCCTTCCTCATCAGCTCTCAGCTACGGAGAGAGCTGTTCTTACAGACAACAAGGACAATGAGATCATTTTTTCAGGAATGCTCTCCAATGACAGCCTGATCCCTCCTTTCCATAGCCACCTTGTCCTTGCCCTGGAGAAGCTTCTGGAGCATGTATCCACACTTACTCTGGGCACTTGCTTGCCTCCCACCTGTTCTGGCTTTGGCATCCATCGTGGTCCAGAAATAGTCCATGCCAAGGTCACCAACAATGGTCTTGTCACTGTTTGCTGTGGTCATTCCTGTGGCACAGTAGACTTTTCCTTTCTTCTTGGCTACCCCTTGCTGGCACAGTCTCATCCCAGCAACCCTAGCTGGCACCTGCCTGGACTCAGTGTTGCTCTCAAAGTTCTGTCCTAGACTACCTCCCCACAGTGCCTGCAATGTGAACATCAGAGCTGTGTACCTGACTCTCCCTGCCTCCTGCACCTGCATGGTCCATGCCTTGTTCAGAACCCGTACAAGGAGACTATGCCTTAGTCTGCATTGCTAGCACCCCTGCCTGGGCACATGTTTGAGTCTTTGCTGCTCCACTTCCCATTCAGCTCCCTGCTAGTGGCCTGGGAAAAACAGTGGAGGCTAGCGCAAGTGCTCATACCCTTGCCACCCACATGGGAAATCTGTATAAAATCTCTTGGCTCCTGTCTACAGCATGGCTTGGCCTCTAGCCACTGAGGCCATTTGGGGAGTGAACCAGTGAATGAGCAATCTCTCTCTCTCTCTCTCTCTCTCTCCTTCTTTCTCTCTATAATTCTGCCGTTCATATAATTAAATTCTAAATACACACACACACACACCAAACCAAGCCTTTATCAGTCCCCTTGGCCTAACACACACACACACATACACACACACACACACACACACACACACACACACACACACAGGGGGAAGACTGTCCTGTTACCACTTTTGCCTTTTTATCCTTCTTCAAGCACCTTGGGAGTCCATCTGTATCTTTTCCATTCTCTCTGGATAGTCTGCTCACATTAGACTATGGCAAGCACCTGTAGATGGATGGACAGTCTGCAGGTGTTACTATGGCTGGAATAGGACTTGTTCCCCAAAATTCATGCAAGACATTAAACCTCAAACCCGAGTTTATCGTTTTAGGAGAATGGGAACTTGATGTCATTGCAGTGTTCAAAGGTCAGCCTGGAGAAGCAATCAAGGTCAGATTGGATCATTGAGGGTGGGGAGGCTATGGCTGAATCCTGACGACTTCATAATGAGGGAGGGAGACCTGTGTGCACCCCCCATGACGTGAGGCAGCCAAGCAAGGACTTCACCAGAGCTTGGCTAACTGCTGCTTGAATTTTGAGCCTCTAGAAGAATGAACCAGAATCAACATCTGTTCTTTCTAAGCAATCTTCCTCAGACATTTCCCTACAGGAATGAAAGGCTGCCTCAAACAGGGGTTACTCCCCCTCTGCACCCATGTGCAATGCCCCATTCCTCCTATTTGCAGGTCCAAACCCATCTCACCCCCCACTTCTTCAAGGTCAAGCTCCAGCCCCCACCCCAGAAATCCTCAGCCCCCGCTAGTAGGAATTCCTGTCACCTTAAACTCCTGGACCCTTCCCCTCTGGTCCATGCCTGGGCACTGAGCAGTCATTGACACCTTTGTCCTGTATCCATGAACACCTACATTTCCAGGTGCCTTATTGGTGCATGGGCCATGTGACCGCTCATGGTCAATGAGTGGTGGACAAGGGGTAAATTGGTGGTCTTCTGGCAAAATCACAGAGTAGCTGGTGCATGGTCTGCAGTGGCTGTAGCAACCAAGGAAGGGTCTTTTGAGCCAGCAGATCCTCAAGGTCAAAGAGGCACAGAGAAGTCATTACATGGAGAACGAAGCCTGAGAGAGAGGACTCGCCTGTTGCAGGGCCTGCACAAGTCAACAGTCAGCCTCTGTAGTGTCCACCTGCTGAGATGTGGGGGCTGTCAGTTACACAGCACAGCCTCTCCCATGCTGACTGGTGCAGCCGTCTCTGAACTCTGCTCTCCCCAGCTGAAGATAAACACCTGCTCCTCCCAAGGTGGCTGTGAAGATGCAGTGCACAAAGACCCAACATTCCATTCCAGAGTGCCTGCTGCGTGCAAGTCAGACCTGTTCAGCAGCCCCTGACTATGAGATGTTCTGGCTCGGCAGAGCTCCGTGTGTCAGAGAGAAACAGAAAATGCTGTATCTGGCTGCTCAAGCTGTGCACTACACAAGCCACGCGCAAGTCACCTCCTGGAGTTATCAGTTATCCTAGCCCTGTTCTCCCTTCCCACCGCCCCACCATTCCCAGTTTTATTTTTCAATCAATGACACATGTGGAGGCGTTGGTTTTGTCTCTATAAGGGGAAGAACTGGGAATCAGAGAAGGGCATAGGAGACAGAGAAACAGTGAATGCAGCATCAGAAACATGCAGGTCTTGCTGCTACGCACCAGCATTCCTCCAGCAATCAGAGGCACTCCACTCTTCCCACTACAGTTGCCTCATGGGAGAGACCTCCCTCATCCCATTTTATACCTGAGGGACAATACAGGTACATTACCCACCAACATACAGCTTCCAAATAGCAAAGCCGGAATCTGAACCCTGTGCAGTTCGCTTGCAGAACTGCTCTTAGCTGCCCATGACTTCCATATTGGTTCCTGGACGGAAGCTAGGGATGGGGTCCTTCCCCAGCCAGCACCTGCCTGGACTGGAGCTCCCATGGCCAGGGTGAGGGCAGCAGCTGAGCAGCTGATTTGATGAGTGTCTGAGCCATGACGTAGGCACGGCTCCCTAGGGCTCAGAGCCGAGCAGGAACATGGCCCTCCCCCCTGGTCACTTTGGCCTTGATGCAGGGCCCAGAATCACTCTGGCATCCTTGGTGCAGGGGATTTGAAAACTAGGTCCTGGACACCCTTCTGGCCTGGTCCTGGCATTTCATGGTGGGAAAAATGAAGAGAGGAGGCCTCTGCAAATACATCCAAAGGTAGCAGAGCTGAGGAAACAGGCATCTGGGCAAGAGCAGGACAGGGGGTGTGGCCTCCTGCCAAGAAAGACAGCCTGTGCACCCCAGCTCCACCTTCATTACCTGAAAGTGGAAGATGCTTCAGTGGGGAGGAGCCTCAGGCGTTGCAGCGTGGAGGTGGGGTCCTCTGCGCATAACAATGACTGTGAATGAGACCTTACTGACGCTCCACCACACATCATGCCAAAGACATGAGCTCACCGAACTTTTGTAGCAACCCATTCTACAGGTGAAGAAACCAAGGACCAAAGAAGCTGACTGCCCAAGGTCCTTCAGCCAGCAGCTAGCAGAATCTGGCCACCCCCAGGCAGGCACTCTGTTGCATCTCTCCAGCCTTCCTAAAATGAGGTTGCCTCCCCTCCACTACCGCCCACCCAGGGCCAGGTTTCTCAGGGCTCCTATCGTCTGCTGGAGGTCTGTCTGCCAGGGCGAGCCTCTGCCTCACCCGCCCACCCGTGTGCTAGGGACAGAAGGGGGACTTTATGTGCAATCTGCCCGACTCTCCAGAAAGCACTTAGGTTTACGATGTGCATGAAATTGATCGCCAGTTGGCTCAGCCCCCGCTCACTCAGTGCCAGCCCAGCGCCGGCAGGAGGTCTCCCCTCACCCCCCACTTCCAAGGAGCATCAAAGCTGCCTGCCAAGGCCCCTCACGAGGGTCCTTCTGCAGTAACAAGTGCAGAGCGGAAGGGAGAGTTGTGCCTCCAGGCCTTTCCACAGTGCACACCCCCGCCCCCATGAGAGTAAGGAGCTCCATGTTTTATGCCAATTGCAGCCTCTTCTGCTTCCCGTTACGAGCCGATGCTTTCAAAAGCTCCACTAATTGGGTGTTTGCGCCTCATGCACCATGACACTCGGATAGTCACTGAGGACAGGGGTGCATCCGTCACCCCTGTGGGATGGGGAAGCTGCTCACCTAGTTGCACCAGGATGCTAGCGCCAGAGTTTCCCTGTGCATGTGCACAATTGTGTACATGCACGTTAGGGGACCCTTGTGCCTGAGCCATTTGTGTACAGTGTCTCTCTCTCACACACAGACACGTGTGCATGCATAAACTCTCCTTGAAGGATATTCCTTGTGTGTCTCTGTGGGTGAATGCATGTACATGGGGAGAATCCTAACATCTGAGCATCACATGGAGCTGTGTTCTTGTGTGTATGTGTGTGTAGTATACCTGTCGCTTGTGATGTAAATGTTTGCAAGTCTGCAGATGCGGTATAGGTCTGCAGGACTGTATCTGACAGTGCCCACAGAAATGCAGAGAGGGTGTATAAATGTGCCTGCTGGTTATGGCATTTGTGGGTGGCATGTAGAGGAAAGGGTGTTATAGCACAGTCGAGGGCCCACAAGCTTTAGGTCTGAGACCTGGCTCTGCCATTTTCTAGTTTTGTGACTTTGGGCTAACTAGCATCCCCTGGAATCCTCAGTTTCCTCATCTGTAAAATGGAGATACAAAAAGCATCTCCCCCTGTGTTGCTGTGTGAGGTCAAGTGGGACAACATACAGAAAGGGTAGTGGGCCTGCACAGAGGCAGGGGCCTTCCCACGAATACGTGGAGCACTCTGCCCTCCTGGGAGCAGCTGTCTCTCAACGAATCCAGCTGCCTGAAAGTACCATGTGGGCACCTGAGCAACAGCTTGGGGGAAGATTCAAGGAAAGGGTCACGTGGGAACAACAGTGACCACTGGGGCCTTTGTCACATCCAAAGGGAATGTGCAGGTGCATTGCCTACCTCCGACAGGTGGGAGACAGAGGCACAGAGGTGGGTGTTGGCAGAATAGGACATCTACCACCCGGGGCTGGGAGGGGGTGGTCAGGACAGCCTCTGATTCCCAGAGGAGAAAGGGTAAACCCCACAAACACACACACACACACACACACACACACACACACACACAGCCTAGAACAGAGGGTATCCTTTCTCTGGGATGTCTTTCTCTCAGACCCCTGCCCCTCTGTAACAGATGGGAAATCATAGCTCTAGTCTAAATGAATCAGTTTCTCAGGAGAAGAGGTCCAGAGATGGTCAAGAGCTGCCCAAGGCCACTGGGCAGGCACAGGCAAGAACAGAGGCCTTTTATGGCATTCACTCTCTTGGCTTCTCATGTGCCACTCTATCACTAAGTTGCTACTGGCCTTGCTGGTGGCTAGGGGCATGCTTCTCCCCAGAGACAAATCACCCTGGCAGTCAGCACAGAGGGTCCACTATGTCCCTGTTTGGGAGAAAGTGTCTTGCAGACCTGAGCCCCTGCACTGTCCCCACCTAAGTTTGTCATCAGTGTCTATATATATATATACATACATATACACAACATAGTTGCAGTCATTTTGGTACTGTTAAAATTTAAAACATTAGAACTTTAAAAAGCATCACAGCCAGCAGCCACCACCCCTGGAACTCTGACTGGTCCTGGGACACCCCCCACCAAGTCATCACCATGTCTTGCATCTGTGGCCATACCTGCTTCCTCAGCCATGGTCACCACAGCCCACCCCCTATGACCCCAAATCAAGCACAAACTGTCTTCTACTGCCTCCATTTTTTTTCTGGCCCTCACATGCTTGCAGCCCGTCCCCTTACCTCTCATCTGCTCCCAAAAGCCTGGGTGGGAGTGTATGTAGGGGTCTAGCCTGTCCTGCAAAAGCTGTGGCTGGGCTTTGCTCTGAAGCCTTCACTGGGCTGATGATCAGCAAGGAAAGACAGGAGGGACAGGAGGGTGAACAGGGGGCCCCCTCCTCAGGCCCGGCGCCCCACCCACCCAGCCGGCGGCCTGTCTGCCTTCCTGAGCTCATTAACTGCAGGTCACCGTTCAGCAGGAAAGACAAGGCGTGGGTTCTGCGGGCGTTCATTAGCCGTGAGAGGAACAGTGTGTGTGAAATTAGCAGTCACCTGAGGACCTCGATAATTTCATAATTAGGAGGCCTAATGGCTCCAGCTCTGGATGCCAAATGACTTAACCCCTCGCCTGCTGGGCCCCCAGACCAAGGCTGCAGGGGAGGGCCCCCTCTGCTTCAGACCCCCTTCCACAGGGCCAACCAGGTTCATTTCTGCCACCCCAATGCCTGACACAAGGGCAGGCATGGAGAGGGGTGTGAAAGCAGTTTATGGAGTGAACAAACGAACGAACGAATGAATGTATGAATGAATGAACAGGTGCCTGAATGGGGAAAGACTTCCAGCCCACAGTGCAGGTGCTCAGGGGAGGAATACTTTAAGAAGCGTGAGGAATGCTTCCATCTGCATCAGTGGGTGGCTGTGCACATGCCTGTGTGTGTGTGTGCATGCACGTGCAAACAGGAGGGCGCATACACACATACTTGGATCTCTGTGGCTCTGTGTCCAAGCTTCTGCCTGTGGACACACTCATTCTGTTACACCTGTCACTGTAATGGGGCCCCAAGAGTCTCCACTGATGCCAGCCTCTCACAGCAAACACCGCCCCCTGAATAATGGTGGTTTCAGAATTTCTATGTGGAGAGCTTAGGGGTGCACGGTGTGTGGAAGAAGGAGTCAGAGGGAGTGTTGCCTTGAAGCTGTGTTCCCACAATAAGGCCACTGGTTTGGGTTAGATGGAACATTTGTGCTTGGATGGGGTGGGAGTGAAGTCACAGCCTTTAGCAAGGGGGTGGTACTGAGTAGGACAGCTTCCGGAGGCCCCCTGTCCCTGCACAGCTCAGGCTCCCCATCCCCTACCCCTGCCCCGTGGTGCCCAAGAGGAGTGGCAGAGTGAGGGGTGGGGTCCATGGGGCTCCAGGCCTTCCCAATCTGGGACAATCAGTTGTGATCCTCCCTCCCCACATTGCCTCATTCCCCTAATAGTAAGAGAAGAAGTGGGGAGGATGTGAGTAGGGAAAGAGGGGAAGGGGGGAAGGGGAGGTGTGTGGAGAACAATAAAGGAACAGAGAGGAAGAGGGGAGGGGAAGGAGGTGAGAGAAGACGGGCGGGGAGGCAGGAGCTGAGAGCATTATCTGCACTTAAAAAGCGAGAGGCTCAGTTCTTCTTTGGCACAAATGATGGCTTTTTATGAATAAATCATGTGTCAGACGCCTCCCAGGGAGTGGGCAGGGAGGGGGGGCGCGTCTGCTGGGCTCCAAAGCTGGTGGGGAAGGGCCAGTTGCAGACCCCCAGCTGCAGGGGTGTTGCCCCTTTCTCCCGGCGGGGCCCAGCAGGACAGAAGCTGTGTCTGGAATTACTGCTGGCCCAGGCCTATCAGTGCCCAGTCATCACTGTAAGGTGGTCTCCTGGCTCCCTGCTCAGGAGCTGAACTGGATCCCAGGGACAGCAGTGTCGCTCTGCTCCCCTCGCCGCTTCTTCTTCCCCCAGAGACAGCGTGGCCTCACGGAGCAGCTCCTGGCAGGGGGACACCAGCATGGTGCTTCGAGAAAGAGAGAGAGAGAGGAAGAGAGAGGGAGAGCTGTGCCAAGACAAGCAGGCACACCCAGGGAGTGCACATGTGGGCTCAGCCCCCACAACCGCACACACAGATGGGCACACTCGGGGATGGCTACATCATCATCCCCACCACACACACACTTAACCATGTGCATACACAGGGAGAGCTGCCCTGCCAGTGTGCGCGTGCACACACACATACACACACACACACACACAGGCATAGGGAATTACACGGACACATGCAGGCCTACACATGCACACCAGCAGCCCACCCTCCATCAGCCTAGGGTGGGGGCAGCCCTGCAGCCCAGATGGAGCCCAGACGCAGCTGGGCTGCCTCTGAGTCTGCTTGTGGGGTGGGGCTGGGACATCTGTCCCAGGGGAGGGCCCGTCAAACTCTATGTGCACCCCACCCAGCAGGGACACCTGCCACACCATCCCAGGCAGGGCTCAGTCCCCCACTCAGCCCAGAACCTGGATAGATACTGCCGGCTCTGAGTAAGCACCTGGAGTGCAGGCAACCCTCTTTGGATACTCCCCGAACCCCACCCCTGCAGGCAAACCATACAGCCTGGTGGCAGGGCGGAGTGTGTAGGGGAGCCAGGGCAGTGGAAGCACAGGACTAGGGCCAGGACTCTTGGCTTCACTCCCTGCTAGCCTGAAACCTCAGGGTGACTTGCTTCCCTAAACCGATGTATGAGTTGGGTGCTTTCAGATGAACAGGGCAGAGAGAGGCGGACCTCGGGGAGAGAAGCGCTTCCGGCCTCCCTTCCTGGGACTCAGCTTTTTTCAAACTCAAGGACCCCACAGTGTATTGATTTTCCTTTTCCTCCCCCACCCTGTTGCCTCCTCTCAGCCAGCAGGGTCCCTGTCCTGCGCCAAGGTATTAATCAGAGTAGATTAATTCTTCCTATTTTGCTCTTCCCACTTCGCAAACCCCAGCCCTTCAACTCAAATCCAGGTGACCCCCAACACCTCCAGGCAACCTTCTGGGGCCCCGAGTAGCTGACCTCTCTCTCCAGCCCAGAGACCTCCCTGGGCTCTGATGCCTTGGCTAGCCAGATGGGCATCTCCAGGCCACCATGTTACCCAATGCCAGGGATGCCACCCAAGCAGGATACAGGCTTCTGAGTCTTTCAATCCCCCAAACCTCCTTAACTCCAACTGAAATGGGGCCTGTCACAGGCTAAGCCCCACATTTCCACCAGTGTTACTCCTGCCTCAATGCTTCCCGTCTCAGGCAATGGCCCCCTCTGCTCAGGAACCTGCCTTGCCAGCCCCACCCCACTGAACCCTACCACCCTCCTTTCTCTCCGGGTTGGAGCTCCCATCAGCACCTGTGGCCTGGCTGTGGTCACTCTTTCTACTGCCCCCCAGCCCACTTGTATCATTGCCATCAGGAATCTTGCTACTGCTTCTGGGTCTGGAGTCCACCTGTAGCTCCCTCTCAGCCTCTCTGCCTCCTCCCCTCCACTTGTTCCGCAAGGGGCTGACAGCACTACCATCCAATCATCAACCCTGATTCCTCCACCTAAGACGAGTGCTGCCCATCCTGCATCCCGCCACAGCCCCCGGGTGCTCCATTCATCACAGCCCTTATAATCATCTGTTTACTCCTCCACCGGCCCCCTCAGGCCCAGAACCAAGAGCTGCTCACTTCTCTTGTTACCCCCCTCCTACCTTCCCAAGATAACTGACCTGACTTGGTGTTCTCATCTGTACAACGGGGGACAGAACTAGTGCCTAGAACAGGACCTGAGACATCTAACAGATTCAATGGAAATACTGTGCCCCTCTTCCGATTTTCGAGGCTAATTCCCAACAAAATTTTTCCAAGCCAGAAGCGTTCCCCAAGCACCTGGCCACAGAAGCAGGTGCATCAATTCAGGCACTCACCACGCGTTTAGTCCATGTGTACCCAGGAGAGGAGCATCATTGAATACAGCAGCAGTTCAGCTACAGGGTCCCCCTCCTCCACCCCCACATTCCGACTTATTCCCTTCCCCCTCCCTGCTGCTGGCCCAAAGTGAGGGAAATATTTAAAACAATTTTATTCATGAAAATATGCTGTACAGTGCATTCTACACGGCCTGGACACGGCACACACGCACACGCACACGCTGACGGCACGGCCACGGTACACTGCCTACGATATGCGCCGGGGCGCCGCGCCCACCGCCCGCCCCGACTGCACACTTTATAAATACGGGAGAGAGGGGCCGGGACTGGCGCGGAGAAGAGGGCGTCGGGCTGGGGGTGGATCTGGAGCAGAGACCCCCTGGAGAGACTGAGACCAGTACTGGAAGAGGGTGGAGGGGCCTGGCTAGGGCCTGGCTAGGGCCTGGCTAGGGCCGGCTAGGACTGGAGAGAGGTTGAGATGAGGGATAGGGGTGGTCAGAGGACAGGTGAGGGCTGTAGGAGGACAGCCCCCAGGGAGCTGCGAGCTAGTTATTCTGGGCAGGAGCTGCGAAGCCTCCTTCCAGTGGGTGGGGCTAAGAGTGACGCCAGATACAGGGTGCAGCTCCCCACAGCAATCCCAATTGGCTTCCCAAACATCAGCCAGGTGGTGATTCCCGCGCTCCTGCCCAGGGCATCCAGCTCCCAATCCCTCCTCCTCAGCCAGACTCACCTCCCCCAGGAGGAGGCCAGCAGATGTCAGGGGTGTGGGCACACAGTGGGGTGCTCCCTTCCTTCCACCTTCCCCAGAGGCCAACTTTTGAGAGTGTCTCCCGCGGGGCGGGAGCTCACTTTCACGTGTTCCTTGGAGCCGGATCGGGGTTTGGGAGGGTGGGGGTAGGGACCCGGGAATCAGGACAGGAAGACAGTGGCCCCTTGGAAATGGGACGGGGGCACTAGGGGCGTGGGAGGTGGCCCTCAGCCAGGCACCCAACTCTGATTGGGCGGTGGGGCACCCGCCAGGCCGGGCGGCGGTGGGGGCAGGGCCGAGTCGAAGTTGAAGTCCATCTCGTCGCTGTCCATAAAGTCATTGAGGATGATGGACTCAACGTCACACTCGAGGCTCCCGCTGAACATGTCGAGGTCCAGGTCGGCCGGGAAGCGGTCGGGCGCCGCGCCCAGCGGCCCCGCGGCAGCTGCTGCATACGGTCCCGGGAGCGTGTCCAAGAGGAGGCCTCCTGGTGGACCTCCGAAGGCGGCGGCGTGGCCGGGCGGTGCGAGACCCGCGGTGCCCGCCTCGCCGGGCAGCGTCATAAGGCTGATGGGGTGGGCTAAGGCACTGCGCGAGGGCGCGGGAGGCGCATAAGGAGCGGCCCCCTTGCCGGGATAGGCGGCGGTCGTGCCCGCCAGAGCCAGCTCCCCGGGCGCGCCCAGCACCGGGCCGGGCCTGGGCGCAGGAGGCGGCGGCGGCAGCAGCGCGGGCAGCGCCCCTGGGCGGAAGGGCGCGGCGGCCGGCGTGAAGCTGGCCTGCTTGTTCTCCTGGATGGTCTGCATGGGCAGGCGGCGCAGCGCGCCCAGAGGGGGCGGCCCGAAGCCCCCACCCCCGCCGTAAGCAGCGCCCTTGCAGCCGCCGAAGTAAGCTGGCGTCCCTGCGCGGGCCCGCGGCCCATACGCGTCTTGCGCGCCGTCCAGCAAGGCCTCGGGCATCCCTGCGCCGCCACCGCTGCTGTGCAGGCCCATCGGGCCTCCCAGCTCAGCCAAGCGGGGCAGTTCCCCTGGGCAGCGCGCGCCCAGTGCCGGCGACAGCGCGCTCGCGGGGCTCGGGTACATGAGCGGTGAGGACGGCGCCAGGGCCTCCAGGGCCTCGTCATCTTCCAGCTCGGCTGCCTCCGCTAGTAGGGGTCTCCCGCCGCCGCCGCGATACTCGGCCCAGGCCTCGTAGTCGTCGCTGGCATGCGAGGCCGGGCTGGCGGCCCACTTGGCCGCCACAGGCACTGGTCCTGGGGCAGGCACGCCCGGTGGGCTGGCGTCCGGGCTCCGCTCGGGTGCCTGCAGCTGCTTCTTCTTGCTCGCCTTGCCCTTGATGCGCAGGAACTTGGCTCCGTTGTCCATGGACACGGCTCTGCGCCGCGGGGTCTTCCCTGTCTTCCCGCCCTCTGGGTTCAGCATCCACCAGGAGCTCTTGCCGGTACCCTCGTTCTGCACGCGGATGAAACGGGTGTGCAGCGACAGGTTGTGCCGGATGGAGTTCTGTGGTGAAAGAGGGGCAGGGAGCCAGCGGTTAGGGGCAGAGAAGGGAGAAAAGGCAGAGGGGAGGGAGCACAAGGGGAAAACGGAAGGGCACATGGAGGGGGTGAGACAAAGGGGAAGGAGTAAGTAACAGGCTGGACAGAGCCACAGTCTCTCTCCTTGCCCCCTAAAACCTCACCCCAACCCCAGCGGACCCTGCCAAGAGGGTGGGACCGGGACACCCCCCTCTTCCAGGGTTACTCTGAGCCGGCAGGGCCTGCGGGAGGGGAAAAAGGACCCCTTCTCCCCAACTCAGCCAAGCCCCACGTGGGGCCGCCTGGCTGCCAGGGCCCCCAGCAGATTATGTAAGGGCTCATGCCGCTGCGGCTCATTTGGCGGCCCCCTCCCTCCCCAGCCTGGCATGGCGCCAGGAGCCCGAAAACCCAGGGCTCCAGAAATCAATCTCGCGGTGACTGATTAAGCCCTGTTTAGAACTAATTGCTCTTTCGTGTGTGGGGAGAATAAATTACCTGCTTTAATTTCGTGTCTTTAAAATGCAACTGCAGGTAGAGAAGACGGTTAACCCTTTGCTGGGAGGGCTTGGCCAGGGAAAGCAGAATAGGGTGAGGGTCCCCAAGGGTACATATGGGCCAGAGATATCTTCCCAACCCCCTGCTGACTCCCCTGAGCACTTGCGAATGCCAAAGAGGCCTCAGATCCCAGTAGGCCACTCATGGGACAATCTCTGGCCAAGGACACTTCAGTCCTACCCAGAGCACGGCTGCAGGTAGCTCCCACTTCAGTGTACTTTCTGGGCTGCAGCCCAGTCTCTCTCTTCCTGAACCCCTGCACAGCACTGCCCTCCAGGTGCCACAAAGCAGGCAGCAGATGTGGGCTCAGAGAGGTGAAGGGGCTTGCTCAAGGCCACACAGCACTGCTCTCTCGGCTGCTGCTCAGCACCCCCACCTCCACGCTGCACTGCTCCCCTCTGCCCGTCTCCTGTGCCACTGCCTGCATTGATCAGACCTGAAGGGATGGAGGCAGGCAGGAATTTCCACAGCTCCACTGATCTGGCTCCCCACAGGGACCTCTACTCTGGGCCAGCCACGCCCCACCTCTGGGGCCTCCCACCTGGCAGCCTCCACCTGCTGCTCACGCACTGCTGTGGAAACAGCCCAGAGGGCTGAGCAGGGTACCTGGCTTTGTTAGCATCTAACTGGGTGCCCATAGGCTGTGCATGTGTTTCTGTGGCAAGGCCTTGGTGAGTGACACAGACAAGTATGGCAGCTGCCTCGCAAGCCCGACAGGTTAGATCATCACAAAAGCGAATATGAGTGGTGAACATGCCAGGTGCTCATAACACCCTCTCTGTGGACAGATGTCACCTTCCAGGTCACCCAGCACCTCTGCTCTGTCTCCATCTTTTGAATGTCATGTCGCAAGTGTGGTTGTGCTCACAGCTCTGGGAAGCTGGCATTGCCTGACTTCTCTACCAGGGGACAGAAGCTCACGGGCATGATGTAACATGCCCACAGTCCCAAAGCTAGGCAGTGATGCCAGGTACACTGCAGCTCTGCCCAGCTCCTCAGCCTGATTCCAACCTGCTCATCTGCCCAACCAGTCTCAAGAACAGCAGTCCTTCCTGCTGCCCAGGGCCTCCTGTCTCTCACCCACAGCTCCAAGGCAGGCCCTGGTCTCTTGTACTTTTTAGCCTTCTCTGAGAGGCGACAGCTGGCGCTTGCCAGTCTGGCCCTGCCTACCTTCTCCTGGGACCCTGGGAGGAGAGCTGGTCCTCAAGGGATCACCGATCCCCCAGGTCCTAACCCCTTCCCAGTTCCCGCCCCTGCACCTGGCTCCTGGGGTCCTCCCCCACACCTGGGTTCAGGGTCCGTGGAGGCCTCCATTTTCCTCCCCAGGACTGTCTGGTTTCTCAGAAGTTCCATCTCTCCTGACCCTATTCTCCAGGTGCAACACCTCTTAAGCAGTATCACTGCCTAGTACCTTAGATCTGAGTGCTGGAAAATGGGGTTGGGGGAGGAGGGGGAACAGCTCCAGGTCCCAGCCCCTGAGCAGTACTAGTCTTTAACCCTGGGCATGCCAGGGCTTCAGGACACATAATCTTTCTGGCCAACTCCAGAGAAGTCAGGAACTGTGGCCCCATCTCAGGGATGTGACGTGGAGTTGCCACTTGACTTGCTAGGCCCCAAGCTGCAGGTGGAGCTGCCTCTGATTCCACAGATACAACATTCCACCATGGGAGAGGGAAACAGGCCAGGGAATTCCTGAAGAATCTTCAGAAGCCACATCTCCAGTGCTCCTTTAACATCTCATGTGAACTACTGCTAGATGCCGGCTAGCTCAAGCCCCAGCCTAAAATCATAGGACTAGCCTGGCTGAGCAAGCAACATAAATTCAGGGCGCCTGGTTCTGGGCTAGTGCTGTCTCCACTCTACCAAACTTGACCCCAGAGCAAAGCCCGTGTCTCTTCTCGGCCTCAGCTTCCCCACCTGTATACCGATGAGCTGGGCCAGTTGTATGATGAGAACCTTTTCAATTTGAGACTGAAAAAATTCCAGAAGTATCCAGTCCAGACGAGATAGAACGCTGTAAAAGGAATCTAACGCAAAACTTAAGTGGTACACATTAAAGCCATTGGGGCGGAGGTGGGAGGACCTAGAACCCTGCCTACTTGGCACCCTCACAGAAAACAAGGCCTGTGGGGTGCCCAGTGCCACCCAAGGAGGTGGCTCAGAGCTGGGTGAGGACACACAACCTGACAGCTACGCTCATTTCTGTACCAAGGCCATGCCCCAAGAGAGAAGTGCAGGTCCCACAGCTCACAACCAATCAGAGCTCCCCACCAAGTAGCAAGTGCTGATCACCACTCTGGCTCACCTGCAAGGCCTCCTGGGAGGCCAGAGGCCATGGAGAGGGTGAGGCAGGCGGAGGAGGAAGACGCCTCTGCCAGGCAGCAGTAACCAGGACTTGCTCTTGGAGTCGCCTAGCAACGTACTGCACAGTCTTGGCCTTGGCATGCCCAGGCTCCCCTGGTGCCCAGAGCTGGGCCCAGCATCTGGGACCTCAAGCCTCCCACCAGCCCTGGAGCGTGTTCCTAGGGAAGATGGGACCTCCCTCATTCAGGGCCCCAGGGAGGCCATTTGGGGGGCTGAGGGGAAAGTGGAATAGGTCCCATGCCCACCCTACTCCATCAGATCCTGAGGCAGAACAGCCCCATCACACCGCCTCCCAAAGGGCATGGGTCTGAGTGTTGGGTCTGAATCCCCATTTCAACAAGACCTTCCCTGCTCCCCCCGCCTCCTGTTCCTCCAACCTTCCAGGCAATGTTCCAGCTGTCCCCAGCCACCCACAGGGCCATCTCTTCCCCTTCAAGTCTCAAGTGTCACCTCTTGCAACAAGACCTCTGTCAACCACGCCTCAAAAAACTACTTTTCCTCCCAGACATTTCTAGGCCCCCTTCACCTTGCTTTCCATTTTTTCTAAAGCAACAGTCACTTTGTAAATCAACATGACGTATGTATCCTTTAATTATTTATTATCTGGCCACCTTACATTATGGGAGTGTAAGTCTCATGAGGGCAGTGATACAGGTCTATTTTTCCTTTTACTGTACATCACACGTTGGGTGCATACTTCAGGGTGTGACTGATGGATGAAAGAATGACACAAGCGACTGGCACACAGCAGAGCTGAATCAAGAGAATACAGGACAGGACGGGAAATAAGAAGGTGGTGGCAGCGGCCAAGTCAGGAGCAGTGCCACGCCCAGAAGGGACAGGCAGAGGACAGGACTTCCCTGTCCTCAGTGAGGAAGGGCTCAGCCCCTACCCTGCACCCCAGGAACACAGGAGCTTGCTCACACACACACTGCCACCTGGCTGGACTGGAGGACACTGCCAGCACCCTCCTTCCCCATCCCCAGAGCAAAATCCCCTCCCTCGTGGCTGGGGGCCTGATCCACGCAGTGGCGGCAGCTCATCCATCCTGTGGGACACCCTCATCCATTCCCAGGACACCCTTCGCCCGCAAGCAGTAATGCATTCGGCTGACAGCACAGCCCCATCCATCCAACACACCCGGCCCATTTATCCCACCCGTACAACCTTGTCTGCTAACAGCACTCCGTTCACCTGTCGGGCCCCTTCATTTCTCCAGAGGGACACTCTCATTCATCCTCTAGCTGGGACTCTTTCCCTCTCTGCCACAGTGTGCTGCTATGCCACCCGACTTGGCTGGGCAGGACGTCTGCTCCCCTGCAAGTACGCTTCATCCCCTGCCAGTGCGACCTCATTTATCTACAATGCCGCCAAGTACCACCTCCATCTCCTGACTGTACAACCTCGTTCATCTTCCAGTACCACCTCATTTCTACTCCCAGCACAGCTTCATTTGCTGATAGTGCAACCTCATCCAATCTTGCTTCTCTAACCAGGGCTTGCCAGCTCACAGAGGAACTGGGAGGCAGTGGTGAGAAGAGGGAACCCGCCATTTGCTGCCTCCTGCCCACAGAGGGGCTGCTGATGCTCCATCCCTTCTCCCCAGCCCCCAGGAGGGTAACATCTTGGAGTTCTAGGTTCCCTGGCCTTAGCCAGAGTCCCACTCTTTTTCCATCTCCCACCTATCTCCACCAGGGCTAAGGAGGGCCCATGGAATGCATTCTGAGGTGTGGACTCTGTGACCTCCCACAACCATGGCGAGGGAAAGTAACCCTTTCTGAGGCCCCTTCAGTGTTGTGCTGGTCAACATTTAACCACCAGCTCTCCTGGAGGAAAAGAATCCAGCAGACTCCATGCTTAGCTCTTGCTGGCTTACATGGTAGGGATACCCACTCCCCCGCCACCTCCAGTTCTGCCTGCCACAGCAAGGCCAATAGGAAATTGCCCTGGCAGGTCCTCACTGCATGCAGAACTGGGAAGATGGGCAAGCGTAATCAACTCTTAAGAGCTGGTGCAAGCACGGAAGCAAGAGAAGATATTGCAAGGTCAGACACAGGCTGGGTTCTCTTCATCCTGACAACCATCCTGTGAGAAGGTAACTTGGGGAGGAATCAGTTCAGAAGTGATGAGGCCAGCTATGGATGTCAGGGTTCTTGGATTCCAAAGCCAGTGCAGTTCTGGGTCTTGAGTCTGTCCATTCAAGCCTAAAGTCAAGCCCAGATGTGATGCCTCTTCAACTTCCATCATGATGATTGGCTTGTCCCAGCCCCACTTTCAGGACACTGGCCCTGCCCACTGATGGAGTACCCTGCTTCTGTCTTTCCCACCTCCCCAGAAGGGAGATCTCCCTGGGAGGCTGTAGCAAAACCTCTCATCCTCAGACTCCCATTTCTTCTATCCGTACCTTCCTTCCTCCTTCCCTTGTTTGAAGAAAGATCAAGGGTAGGGGCTGGAATCTCAAACTTCATCCATGTGACTAGGCTTCTCTGTAAAGGTGGTAACACAGGGAGCGAAGGGACCTGGATGAGACCTTCCATGTCAAGAACTGCATCCCCCTCTGTCTCAGAGCCACAGGGGGAACCCTGCCCTACCCTTACCCTCCAGCCTACTCTGGCCCCAGAAACACTGTAGTAGACTGAGTCACAATCTCCCTGGAGATCTCTTGCCCTGACACCCAGGATGAAACTAGGTTGCCCAATCCAGAAAGCCTTCAAGAAAGAAGGGGTAACCTAAAGGAGAGACAGAACAGAGGGGGCACAGGGCCACAGGTGCTCATGTATGAGTAGGACAGAACTGGGCAGTCAGGGTCCAAGAGGAATCAAATGTGCAAAGCAAGGCCAAAAGTCAAGGGTTAAGCCATGGCATTCCCCCCTCCCCAAAAGAAAAGATCCCCACACCCAGTCTGGGCAACAAAAAGCCCAGTATCAGAAGGCCAAGCTCACCCTGGCTCAAAAGCTCCTGGCTGCTTGTTGGTGGTGGCCATGAACCCACCTCCACACGGGCACCAAAGAGTTCTCCAGCCCCATTGCTTAAGGCCCCTGTACCCCCAGCCACTCCAGTGGCCCACACTTTGTTCCCCTGTTCTTTCTCTCTCTCTCTTCGGCTCCCCCATCAAGGCCAGCTGAGTGGTCCTCCCTAGCCCTTTTCCCTAGTCCCCAAAGTCCTTGCTCCCGTCTCAAGGCTACAGCAGCAATCTGCTTCCCTCCTGAAACAATCCTTCGGGTCACTGTGGTCAACAGGTGGAACATAGCCTTTGGCACCCACAAACATTCCTGCTCCTGCTCCTTCTCCCCAGGGTCCTGCCTGAGGCCCCTCTCTCTAAGTTTCCTCTGCAGTTCCTGCTTGCTACTGCATTTGCCAACTACACAGAAGAATGCAGCCAAGTGAGGAGGGAAAGGACTGCTATCACCACCCAGTGAAAGGTGTTCGTGTGCCAGCCACAGGGATTCAGGAGTTGCTTTACTATCCCATTTTATAGACAGGAAACTGAGGCTCCAGGAGATGAAGCAGTGTCAGCAGTCATGTGGGTACTGGTACCCAGAGCCCTTGCCCTTCCTCCTGCTCTAGAAGGAGGAAGGGCAAGGCCAGGGTGGGCCTGGGGTAGGGGTGGGCACTGTCCACACAGGTTCAGCATCCTCTTCACACTCTGGTCCTCCTTCATCCATGGTTAAACAGAACCCCTCAAAATGTACAACCATGCCCACCTCTCCCTCCAGGCACTCTTCTCAGTTTGAGCCCTTTTCCCTGTAGGCAGTACTTCCCCACTCCCTTGCCCAGGCCCTGGGCACAGCTACAGTGACCTCACCCAGCCCTGCCCTGGGCCCAGCTCTGGGGAGGCCCCAGCAGCTGTGCCCCAGCCTTGCAAGCTGGCTCCAGTGGGGGGAAGGGAGGGGAGCAGGCATGGGGCCAAGAGAACCATCTGCTCTCCCAGGGGCATGGCCACCCGCACAGACACTGGCCTTGCCCCCACCAGAGGCCACCGCCCTTGGCCCTCTGTCCCCATGCCAAGGAGCTCCAGGAGTGCAGGGCAAACTCCCAGATCAGCAGGGCACCAGCCTTCCTCCGCCACCTGGCTTTTCCAGGAGACTGAGAGGTCCTTGCAGGACATGGGGAGCCACAGTGCCCACAGAGAAGTGAATAAAGTGCTGGGGCAAGCGCCAGGGGCACAGGCCAGAGGCAAGGGCCGGGTGAGCTAAGCCTAGCCTGCTGAGAGCCTCCAGCCTTCTCCCGCCCAGAGGCCACCCTCCCCGCACATCTGCTCAGCTGGCAGGTGCCTCTGGCAGAGGGTAAGCCCCTTCCCCCAGGCCCCAGCTCAAGTTACAGGAGGAGGAGGTGGCAGGGCCAGCTGAGGACAGGGGGAGGGGCAGGAGGGAGAAGGAGGAGGTCTCAAAGCTTCCCAGAGGACTGGGGGAGGGGAACTCTTGGAGCCAGACAGCGATGGCGGTGCCCAAGGTCACAGGATCTGCCAGTGGGCCAAAGAGGAGCCAGAGGCCAGACGGCTCAGGTCAAGGGCGTCACCACGCAAGCCACTTTCTTCACTTGCAAAACCAGGGAGCCAGAATCTGTCAGGTTTGCCCACCCAAGGCCAGACAGAAAGAAGCAGGTCAACCTACAGGCAGGAGAGAACCTGGACATCCTGGGCTCCAGGACATGAAAGGAAGATCGAAGAAGACCCCATCCCCACTCCTCAACACCCACAGAGTTCAGTGTCTTGGGGGTTCTTCCTCTCCACCTCCACCCCACAACAATGATGTCACAGGCCAAACTTGCCACGGACCAAACTTTGCAGGTGTCTGCAATCCCCATCACAAAGGCTGGGCACAGGCCCATCCTGATTCCATCTCACGGAGGAGGAGAGTGAGGCCCCGCAGCTTGGAGTACCAGCTCCTGGCCAGCCTTCCCTTATTTCCCCAGCCTCAGCTCCCATGGAGAGAGTCGGTGGGGGACTCCCAGAGTCCTGAGGGCTTTGCTTCGTTGGTTCCCCTCCTTCCCCTCCATACCCTGCCCTCCCCAAGCCCTCAGCCCACCTTCCGTCCTGACCCTGAGCGGTTTCATCCAGTATCAGAATTGGGTGCCCACCTTTTATCTTGCCACCTGGACCTTGGGCACCTCAAGATCAGAGTCCAGCTCCCCTGTGAGAGCACCTGCATGCTTGTGAATGGAGGACACTCCAATCAGGCTGGTCTGCCCCCCACCTTCAAGGAGCTCTCCTTCACCTTCAGGGAACTAGGGGATGGAATGGGGAATGGGAGAGAAGGATCCCAAGGTTATTCGTCAGGCTAGACACCCTTAAGGGACAGGGCTAACAGTTCTGGTGGAGTGAGTCTTAGCAGCCCCCACCTCTGGAGTTCTCTCATTCTCTTTTACCTCCCTGTCTGCAGAATGGGACAGGAGCAACACCACCGCCACAGCACAGCTGTGAAGATTAAAGGGAAGAATGTATGCGACCGCAGTGGCAGGTTGAATCCTGAGTTGGAATCGCTCAGTGGGACTAAAGTAAGAGTCAGGAGAGACAGGAGGCTGGCCACAAGGGTTGGCAGGGCCTAAGGGGCCAGGGCTGGACCAAATGGCTCTGGGCTGAGCACAAGCTCCTGTCATGGTGGCTAGCCAGGGACATCGAAGAGCAGAGGCTGTGACTGTCAGTGTCTCCAGTTCCAGACAGGCTTGCTGAGGACTGTCAGCGGAGGCCTCTACTTCCTGCAGCTGGAGGCCCCGGAGCAGGCATACAGCCCTGCCAGGGGCCATCTTCTCCATCCTTGTGTCACAGGGCAAGATTCCTGAGACAAGGCTGGGTACATGTGCCAGCTTGTGCTCAGCCTCTTGGAGCTGACGGACTGCATGGGGTATCTCATACCTCTGGTGGGACCCAAAAGGAATGAGGAGGAAGGGAGTGTCATCTGGACAGCCTGAATGGAGATGCTGGTCCCCACTACGTGCGCGCGTGTGTGTGTGTGTGTGTGTGTGTGTGTGTGTGTGTGTGTGTTGGGGAGGGAGTGATAAGCAGGAGGCAGGAAGCCCCCATGCCCATCTAAGGCACTCACTAAACACACCTGTTCAAAGAGAGATGCAGAGCCCACCTGCTGACAGTCTGCTGCAGAAGGTCTGGGATGGGGACTGGAGACCTGTGGCTTTACAAAGCTCCCAGCTGGAGTGGGCATCTGGTTATGCCCTTGCTCGGGAAGCCTGCATACTGTAGTGCCCGGGGTTCAAATCCCAGATCTGCTCCTGCTTGCAGCTCCTGTTACTTGTACCCTGGGAGGCGGTAGGTAATAACTCAAGTACTTCAGTCCCTGTCACCCATGTGGGAGAGACCCCAGTGGGGTTCTTGGCTTCAGCCTGACCCAGCCCAGGTTGTTGAGGCCTTTTGGGAGCAAGAAATAACAGATGGTTCTCTCCCCCTGTTTCTCTCTGCCTTTCAAATCGATTAAGTAAGCGAAAGTTTTAAAATGTCTAAAAAAAAAAAAAAAACGCTTCAAGCATTTTTCTCAGCCATGTCTGTGAACAAGTAAGAATGTTAAGGCGGGAACTCCCAGGAGGCACACTGGGTTCCAGAATCACTGGAAGGCACAAGTTGCGTCTTTGTTCAAACACCCCACCTAGCTTTCCAGAGGTGTCCCCAGAGATCAGCCAGGCAGAGCCCATAGCTGTCTTGGTGAGCAATGACAACGGCAGTGCAAAGGTCTGAGAATGGGAGCGTCAAGTATGCAGAGAGCAAGTGAATGGCCTGAGATGAGAAGCTTTAGGGAAAGTGGGAGGCAACGCAGGGCTGGCAGAGTGACCCAGGAGTCCCAGCAGAGTCACGCAGGCTTGGCTGGCATCCAGGGGCACGGAGAAGCCCCAGAGGATGCTGGGGCAGAACAGAGCCTGGCGACAGTTGGGCTGGCTGGTACGCCTGGCTGAGACAGCATTGGCATTGAGAGCGACACAAATGTGGTAGAAACAGGTCTGCATCTCTATCCAGGCTCTGCCTTGTCCCAGCTATGCTTCCTTAGCCAAAGGACTTCATCTTTCTGGGCCTCCACTTCTTCAACTGCAAAATGGGGCTATTTGTGAACCCCTGGCAGGACCCAGGCAGGATGCAAAAAGAAAACGTGAGGTGCCTCACAGACCACCTTCACTCAGAGGTGAACTCCCTTCTCTTCCCCCTTCCAGGAGAAGGCACCTCCCCTTGGAGACCAGAAAGGCTTCTCTCTGCAAAGAGGGAGGTCCTAGGGGGAGGCTGTGGGATGCCCCTCCCCCACACACCACCTGGCCCCCCTCCCACCTCCACATATGGGTTGGGGGGTGGGGAGAAGCAGCCAACAGCCAAACTCTCCAAACAGGAGTTGGTTTCCATAGTAACCAGGGTGCCAGGAGAGGGGGGGCGCTGCAGATCCAGCTGTCTGCCCTGAGCACCCCACCCGGGCCCTAGAGCTTGAGCTAATGCTCACCCAACACCCTGAACTCCCCATCTGCCTGTTCTGGGGGCCAGCTGAGGCTGCCAGGAACACTCCCTTCGTAGTGCCCAGAGAATGCCTGCCACCTGGATGCTGCCATAGGCATCTGTAAGTGAGTCCCAAGTTCAAGTCCATTCACACCTATACTTCCATATGTCCAACTGCCAGAAGTCCTCTCAGCACTGGAAGCCCTCAGGGTTTCTAGAACTTCGGGGGTTTGGAAGTCACAGCACTCAGAATAGCAATGGAGATAAGGCTTCTGGAACCCTGGTGAAAACTCTGCTCCACTCCACACTCACCAGACCGAATACCCCTCCAGGTGCCCCATCCAGCCTCTCATCACCCCTCTCTACTCTGAATGCAAGTAGCCCCAAAGGACTAAGCCAGGACACCCAAGTAGCAATCCAAGAGCCACAAGTAAGTCCTAGCGCCTTAAGCCTTCGCTGGCAACCCACTGGGTACAGCCAGAGGAAATGGTGAATGCCAGTTACTAACTTGTGGGGCAGAAATGGGGGAGGAGGCAAAGAAGGGGCACTGGACTCAATGACTCCTCACCTCTTCAAAGACCCAAGGTCCCATCTGGGGGTGGAGGATGGGCACCAAGGTGGAGGTACACCCAGCCTCACCCTCTTCTGTTTCCCAGGTACTCATGCTTGAGATGCAAGGCAGGCCCGGGACTGGCAGCAGGGCAGGTAAGGGGAACAGAGCTGCCGTACCCACATTCCCAAGGTTCACACCCACACCTGCAGTCCATGGCACCCCTCTGACCCCGATCAGACACAACAGCCTACAGAGTGGTCAGCACCAGTTGCCACTCAAAGGCAGCAAAAAGTGAGCTGCAAGGACAGATCCTTTGAGAGTCCACACACCCGATGGCACAGAAAAGCCCGAGTTTAAAAGCTGGTGGGGGTTCAAGTCCCAGGAGTGTCACTTCCTAGGTTGGTGACCTCAGGGCAAGACAGTTGGCCGCCTTGAAGCCAGGGACACTCAGCCACCTGGCCGGCTGGGGTGAGGACTGGTGTGGCTGGCTCCCAGCCCTGGCACCAGGCTGGCAGGGTCTTGGCTGCTCCTCAGCACCCCGCACTCTCTCCCCCACCCCACCACCGCAGTCAGAGGGCCGAGGTGGGAGCCCTTGGGGTGTGTGGGGAGGGGGCACCCAACCCTCAGAAAAAGGGGGCTGGGGGGCGCTGAACTTTCGAACCCGCAAACCCCCCCGCGCCGTTCATTACCTTAACGCGAGTTAAAAATAACCGTCTCATCTCTTTAAATTAGTCTGTCTGCAATTACCGCCTGGCACGGCGCTGCCCGCCATCGTCCCGCTGGAGCGGCGCCAGGTGGCAGGCGGGGCCTCACCCTGCCTGTCTGTCAGTCAGTCTGTCTGTCGGCTACCCTCCCTCCAGGTCCCCCCCCACTTCCTCCCCGCAGAATGCCCAGCCCAGGGCGGCAGAGGAGGGGGGCATCTGGGCAGCCCCGCCCCCACCCTCCCAGCGCCCCAAGTTACTGGCGCTGGGGCGGGGCAGGGCGCGGGAGGGCTGGAGGAGCCTGCGGGCGGAGGAACAGGGAGGGGGCCCTGAGGCAGGCGGCGGGGGAGGGGCGCGGGAGGCCCGGGAAGCCGGAAGGGCCCACAGCGCGCCAGCGCCCGTGGGTGGGTGTGAGCAGGTGGCCGTGGGAGTCTGCCGGGCGTGCCAGCAACTGTGCCAGGAGCGGCTGGCACGGGCTCGTGCCCAGGAGGCGGGCAGCTGCCAGCCCCCCCCACACACCCCGCTCTGCAGAGGGGGGTGAGGACACCCCCCCAGCAGGGCTCACACAGCCTCCTCCAGCACCCTTATCAGCCCTTGGGGCTGGGGATCCCCGGAGGACAAAGGAGAAGGATGGAGCCCAGCTGGAGCTGCCTGGGGGTGACTGCACTAACTCTCCCCACCCCTAGCCCTGCTGCAGTGAGACCTGCCCCCACTCCCACCCCCACACAATTAACTTGCCATCCAGCCCCCATCCACCTGGAACTTAACTGGGCCACAGCCTGAGCCAGATGGGGGTAGCACCACCCCTCCACCCCTACCCCTCAACAGCCAAGCTGTGCCAGAGCCTAAGGGAGAAGGGAAGTCCCCATACACCCTGCTCCTCCCCACCTAGCCTGGGGACAGGAACCAGGAGCACCTGGGCCAGGCCCTGGGGCTCCCAATGGAGCTGGCAACCCAGGAAACACAAAAGCGGGCAGAACAACTCCAGGGCCACTGCACTGGAGGGCACAGAAGGCTTCCAGGAGTCCAGGGCTAGCGAAGAGTGGGGCTGGAGCATCTGCCAGGAAGCAGGAGGCCTGACCCAGATGGTCACACTCCTGGGATGCTGCAGAGAGCAAGGGGGGCACTTCCCATCCAGGTCCTGAGCCCCCTCTGTCCCCAGATAACAGGACAGAGCCCTGTGGCAGGGTGCCAAGCCTCTCTCTGGGCCTTAGCCTGTTCTGGTTGCTTTGAACCTGCAGCTCGTCTTGCCTCCTCCTTGGCCTGGCTGTGTGACCTCACCTCGTGGTAGATGAGACAACAGGGTACAGGCCAAGCGTGCTGGCTGTTTCTGATCGGGCCTACTCCCCTTCCTCCAGACACCTCCCTGCCACACCTGGGAGCCATCACTTCTACCCTGGCACACCCAAACCATTCCCCAAATCCAATGTGCACAGTCCTACCTCCCTGCCTGCACGTGTGCAGTCAGCAACCTTCCCTGAAAAACACCTCCCCAACTCTCCCCACCCCAGTGAAGGCAGTTCAGAGCAAGTGCCAGCCCCTTTGGGATGAGCCCCACCCAGTCCTTCCAGGGCATCTCATCCACCTTGCCGGCAGCTCCCACTGGGAGTGGGCCTGGCTGAGGGCTGAGGCAGGTGCAACGCCTTTCCCCACTAGGCCCTCCACCCAGACTAGCAGAGCGTTCACTACAACCCAGGAATTCAAGTGTAACACTTTTGAGGGAGAAGGTATATGGACTGGCCCTAGGCCTGGCCCCTGAGGTATCCTGTAGTCCTTGGCCACCTGACACCAGCTGGGAGTTAGGGAGGGCTCCTCCCACAGGCCTCTGAAGGAACTCAAGGGGAATGCAGGGAGAGGTACAGGAGTGTGAAGCTCCAGCAAGAAGTGTCTCTGGGAAGCTGGAAGGGGGCTGGGGTAGACAGAGGACAGCCCCTGACAGGCCAGGGCTTGGGTGGTCTCAGCAAGGACCAGGTCAGGAGGCCAAGTCCGTAATCTCCTCGGCCTGAGACCAAGGAGTCCAGGCCCAGGGAGGGCCAGCATTGTGGGAACTACATCCAGAAGGGCAGGCTGGAGACCTGGGCCCTGTCCAAGGCCCGCAGATGCCCTGAGAAGGGCCTCGGGCTTAGGATGGCACTGGATCCTTCCTGAGCGCACCACCATCCACATCCACTGATCTCAGGCCTTCAGTGCCCCCTGTGTTTGCACCTGCCAGCCTGACACTGCTCCAGAGAGGGAAACACACCCAGGTGAGCGTCCACCAAGGGTGACCTGTGGCAGTCCATGCCTCCACACCGGGCCTCAGTGGCCTTGTCTGAAAGCACCACGGTGAAACCAAGCCCTGGGCCCCTGAGAACACGGAACCAATGGGAGGTGCTCGGCACACAGCTCAGCCCCAAGACCCTCCATGAGCCACACTTCTCTTGGGGTCTGCAGCCTCAAGCGCCATCCTCCCTAATCCACCAAGCCCAGCTGGAGGTCTGCCTCCTGCAGGAAGCCCTCCTGGCCATTTCTGGTTCAAGGCAGTCTTCCCTGGCCTCACGCCCTCTGTACCAGCCACTCACTTCTTCACTCTTTCACCAGACAGGTGCTTGCGGCTTCTCAGTACTAGGCTGTATGCTGAGTTCTGTGGGCACAGGGTGGGGAGGGCAAATGAGACCAGACACAAACCACTGAGACTCACCACAGGCAAGGGGAGGGCCAGAGAAGGGGAAGTCCTAAGCTAGTGAAAAAGAATTATGGCAGGCTTCCTGGAGGTGGCATCTGAATGTGGTACCCTTTAGGACAGTAAATGTCTCTACAGAAAAGAGTGGAAGGGCAGGGCAGGGCACAGAGTGCAAGGAAGAAGATAGGAGCAGAATTCAGGGCTAGGAGATGTCTGGTGGGGGCCAAGCCCAAGGGGACTGGAGAGGGGACAAGGGAAGGAGCCTGCTCCTCCAGCTGCTTTCCCTGCCCCACAGGGACCAAGAGACAGAGGCCACCAGCACAAAGCCCTAGAGCTATGGGCTCCCAGGTCAGGTACCCCAGCTCCCCCCCAAAGAGGCTGCTGTGGGCTTCCAGAGCTGCCCAAGTCCAAAAGGCTCCCCCTCCTCCTCAAACACCCCCCTCCTGCCACTAGCCTGCAGCCAGCACTGGGCACAGGCCCTCCCTGGAGACAGACACGCCTCTCTCAGAGGCCCCTCAACCTCCTCCTCTGCCCACATTCCAACAACACAACCAGATGGGGAGCTGGGTCCCAAGACCCCTGTCCTTGCCCAAAATGGCTCCCTCAAACCCCTGGCTGGCAGGAGGCCTCCCCGAAATACCCTCTGCTCCTCCCCTAAACCCTAAATGCAAACTGGGCTCAGGAAGCCAGAGTAGTGGAAGAAAGGTCCCTAGCCCTTAGTACCCTGGCCTCCAGCCATCAGAAGGCATCACCAGCCCTCCCAGTGCTGATCCAGGTAAAGGGGTGCCTGACCAGCTGCTCCCCGGAGTACTCAGGTCACCTGCTGAGCTCCAACCCCTCAGGGGCTGGGCGCCCCCGAGTGAACTCCTGGAGCTCATAGAACTGTGTGTGAGTCTATGGTTGCAAGCACTCCTCACCCTGGGGCCAGCTCCAGAAGGGCCGGTGAGAGATCTGGGCGGGACAGCAGCACCTGGCCCCAAGTCACCAATGCCAGCTCTTGAAGGGAGAGCAATCCACGCGGACAGCGTAAAACAGGAAGACCCCGAAGCAACTCGGGGGTCCGGCGGGTTCCCCAGTGTCCACAGCCTGTCCTCTCGGCCCCTCAAGATCAGGGTGGGGATGTTCACCAGGACCTCAGAGCGGCAGAGCCCCCTGTCACCCCTGCCAGCTCTCCCGCCGGCATCCTTCCCCGCAAGGGGGCACGCACCAGCCGCTGCCAGCACTCCCTCGTCTGTCCGCCGCCAGCCCCACGCCCAGGGCGCACACTTCGTGACCCCCGAGGGTGCCCCCAGAGCGTCCTGGCCCGCCCGCCTGGGGCCCAAAAGCAGCTAGCAGCGGGCCCAAGGCCCCCTCCGCAGCCCCACGCCCCCACCTTCCAGCCGGCCGAGCTGTTGCTGTCGCCTTTATCCTTGAAGTAGGGCACGTAGCGGACCATCCAGTCGTAGATCTGAGAGAGCGTGAGCCGCTTGTCCGGGGCGCTCTCGATGGCTTTGGTGATGAGGTCGGCGTAGGACAGGTTCCCCCACGCGTTCCGCCGGGAGCTCTTGGCTTTCCGCAGCGGTCCGACCTCCGCGCCCAGCGGCGGCGCTGGGGCCATCGCCGGCGCCGTGGCCCGGCGCTCCGGCCCGCAGTCCTCGGCGCCCTCGGCCACCCCTGCGCCCAGCGCTCCGTCCTCGTCGCCCGCCAAGTCGGGCTGCGGCAGGGGCCAGGTACAGGAGCGCGGCCGGCTCTGCGGCGCGAAGTCCGGGTCCACGTCCACCTGATGCGCTCGCAGCTTCGCAGCCATGGTCCCGCCCGGCTCGGGCGAGGAGGGGAGGGAGGCTCCGCGGAGGGTGGGCGGGCGACTCCGGGATCTGCGCGCCCCGGGGAGGCCCGCGGGAGGGGTCCCTGGCGGCGCCGGCTCAACCGCGGGGTGCCATGGGCCGGGGCGCCGTGGCAGGGGGCTGGACGCGCAGGCGAGCACGAAGCGAGGGAAAGACCCGGGCAGTGAGGGGGCGGTGGCCCGGGAGCCCAGCGGGCACACACCTCGCCCAGCCCCGCTTCTAGCACCTGCCGCCTGCCTGCGCCTGCAGCCACCACCGCCACCTCCGCTGCCGCCGCTCCCCGGGCGCCGGTCCCGCGCGCGGGCCCCGCTCTCCCGGGACGAAGCCGGATTGCACCATGCCGGAGCCCGCGCCCGTGCCCGTGCCGGAGCCCGCGCCGCCGCCGCCGCCGCCCCGTGAACGCCGCCGCCGCTCCGGCTCCAGCGCCAGCTCCCGCGCCTGCCGCGCTCAGCGCCGGCTGCACCTCGGGCTGGGCGGGGGACGGTGAGGAGGCGGGCCCAGACGCGCGGGGGCGGGGCGTGCTCGCCGGCGGCCGCGGGATCCTCGGCCCGCCCGGGTGCCCCTCCTGCGGGTTAGGCGTGGGGGCGCGCAGCTCCGAGCTCCGGGAGCCCCAGCCGTAGCCCCTGCGCGCAACAGCGCCGCCTACAGAGCAGGGCCGGAGTGGCAAGTACGACCCCGCCCCCTGCTCGGCACAAGGGGAGGGGGCGCGGAGGCGGGGCCTGAGTGCTTCCATTGGTCCGCAGCGGGAATGCCCCGCCCACGGACTCGCTGAAGCTCCGCCCAGAAGCGCGTCAGCGGGTTATTGTTACAACCCGGGGTTTCCCGGGGCAACGGGAGGGGCGGGGCTCCGAACTCTGGCCCCGCCCTCCGTCCCCGGGGATGCGTGTCCCTGCTTTTGCTTCTAAGACCCCTGACATTTCCCTGTCTGGATTCCTGGAACTTGACTGGTGATGGAACGCACTCCTCTTTGTGCCCCGCACCGAGCCGGGCAAAAGCAATGGATCGAGAAGACCTGGGTTCTGGGCCGAACTTGTCCACAATTCTAGGTTTTCCACCTGCAAGTGGGATCTTCCTGGGCCCTTGTGGTGCCTGTGGGCATGGCCAAGCACCTGTGGCACTCACAGTTGACCGCACGATGGAACCGTTGTAGAAAGCATGAGAACGGGCTGCGGGAGGACTGGTCTCGAGGCTTGGATTCAGCGGGGCTGAGCCAGGGACCGCCGTTGTATTCGGGCAACCTCCAGGGTGCGGGGTGGAGGACCACAGGTGTAGAGTGCTGGAGTCTGGAAGGTTAGGTAGGGGTGGTCTGCTGGTCCCGAAGCTCCCAGTGTCGGGAGGGGGCTTCTTGTGCGTTTATAGGAGACTTGGTGATCGCCTCCTTACACTGGGCGCTGTCCAGGCACAGGGCAGCAGCGGCGGCTGAGACGAAGCAGAGCCTTGCTGTACAGATGAATCAGAATCCTCAGGTGACCCCTGAGTGGACGGTCCCTGAGAGCCCAAGGTGGGAGGCCAGGTGCCCACGCCTATTGTGCCTGCTAAGCTGGACTTCAGGTGGTCCTATTCCCTTCCTCAAGGCTGGGTGGAAGGTTCTCATTCTTCCATACTCATCAAAGACCTCAACCCAAGCCTGTGGCCTTCTCTAATCCCAACCCCCAATACACCACTCCATCCTGGCAGACCACAGTAGGAAAGTGGGGGAGGTTGCCAGCGGTACCCAGGGCCCTGTTAGTACAGTATTCCTATTTGGCCATTCAGCCAGCCAAGGCCCAGAGTTGGGGGGGGGGGCGGGGAGTGACTTGCCCAGATGGAAGGGGCAGGCCTAGGATGCCCATCTCCTAACTACCTGGCCAGTCAGTGCCTTGTTCCTGAAGGAGCTGCGAGTTCAGTGAAGGGACTGGACCCAAAGCTTGGGAGTGTTACCTTCTCTCTCAGAGTTCCTGCCTTCTAGCCTAGGATAGAGAAGCAGTGCTGGGGCAGGGTGGGTGTGGGGAAGAGAGAAAGGGAGTGTCAGGAGGGCTGGAAGGTCCCTTCTGCCCCCCCCCCCAGTGGGAACGTGCCCAACTTACAGATGCCTGGCACAACATCTGCCTAAGTCACATCCGGGAGGCCAGGATGGGCATGGGAACTGTTGGCTGCACCCCTTCCCTTACACACACGCCTTCCAGGTGGTTCTGCTTAGAGCCACAAGACCCCCTCCCACAGCTCTGGTGGGCGCTGCCTACAAGGGGCACCCACACTGGGGGCTGGCTGCCTCTTTGGGTACCCTGGATCCTGAGTGGCCCGTCTGTAGTGGTCAGCCCTGGCCTCCCTCTGAGCTGTGAGAAGAGGCATGCTGGGGACCATACTGGAGCTGGGAAGATCTTTCAGCAGGGCAAGGGCAGGGGAGGAGGTGCTGGCTCAGGCTGCCACTGCAGGGCTGTGAAGCCAGGCTGGCAGAGAGGGCCTAGAGGCTGACTCAGGCTCTGCCCAGGGCTCTGCCCCGCCCAGCGTCCACAGCTGCTGCTGGGCTCTTCTCTGGGGCCCGTGGCTGACACTGCCAGCTTCCCCCACACTGCTACCACACCCACATACTCCCCAGTGCACTTTATCATTCTTTGCCTTACAGCTCTGTCCCAGCTTACACATTCATTATAAAGCAGCAGAAAAGTGATTGAAAATGGGGGCAAGTTTCTTAAGTGCTCAAAGTCACTGTTTGCGGCTCTACAAGTGGGTATGGCGGTAATGCCGCCCTCGGAGGATAGGATAATGAAAGAATTAAATGCAGCTCCCAAAGGCAGCACCAGGCTGAGAAGGAGTGCTCAGGAAACGCTCACGGCTCCTCTGTCCTGGGTCTCTCTCCCTCCTGTGCACACAGCTCCACCCATTATCGCCCTGCTTGCACGAGCACCCACGGCACACAGACTAGCTCACGTGCACACAACCAGATGCCTTTTACTCGAATCCCAAGCACGCAGACCCACACCCCCCCATGGTTCCCTTGACTACCTGTTCTCTCTCTTCCTCCCCCCTACCTGGGGCCCGCCCCTGCCGTGCTCTCTCCCTACCACTCCCACCTTCACCCCTGTGCATCAGCAGGCCTTGCCTGCCTCACCCTTGCACTCCTCCTCCTTCCACACCGGGTCCACTCACACAGACCTGAGGACTCAGCTCTGTTGCTCACTTGCTGGCTCACAGACTTGGGGGCTGTGCTTCTCCCACTGAGCTCCTCCTTGAGAGCACAGAACCCTAATCCTGCGTAGACCTCCTTTACTCGGTTGGCCCACTGCCTCCCAAGGGCAGCACACATCACTCAGCCCTCCCACATACACTGCTATTGGCAGACACCCTGTAAGAGGGCCACAGCGATCCACCTTTACCCTGCTCTTCCTCCTCCGGGCTGAGCTCCAGCCCCTCCCAGCTCTCCGAATAAATCCTGCCACCACTGCGGCTGGCTGTGGCCACTGCTGAGCTGTCAGGGCCCGCAGCGCCGGCGTCCCCAGCACTCAGTGCCAGTTCCCAGGCTCAATACGGGCAAGTGAGGACAGGAGAACAGATTCTCACTGAGATCTGATGGCTCAAGCTGCATTGCACCCCCAAATGCCCAATCCAGAGCCCATCTGGAAGACAGCTCCCAGGATTGGCGCCTGCCTCTGGCACAGGATGTGTCCATGTCCCCTGTTCCTCATACCTCCCCTGCCAACCCTCACAATAGTAGACTGGGCCTGGCCTTCCCCCTCTGTGGACCTGGGGAAGGTTTAGGCAATGAGAGGCCCAGTGGAGGCAGCAGGGCAAGTTAGGAGCAGAGCCAGCCTGCAGCCCCCTAACCAGCCTTCCCTCACCCTCCAAGAAGAGCTAGGGAAGACCCCTGCCCAAACGACACAGTTCTCACAAGTTCCCACTTGGGGCCTGTGATGAACACAGCCTGGATGACATTTGATGCCACAGTTGTCAGCAAAAAAAGAATAGCACAGGAGTGATGTCTCGGGACACCTCTGGAGAGAGGTGACAGGGCTGGTGCCCAGAGAGGCCTCCTGGGGTGCTGGAAAGAGGAAAGACTGCAGGAGCCAGAGGGGACATCAGGACAGCTGGGAGTACCTCCAGGGCAGGCTCAGGCCTGGCCAGGATAGCGCCAGTGTCAGGAAGTGGGTGGGGCTGGGTGGAGGGACCAGGAGAGTGAGAAGGGTGCCACCGGAAGACGCAGGCTCCTTACAGAGCCTCTGCAGGTGATGCCCGGCATAGAGTTCTGCAGGCCTTCGGGAGGCAGCTAGGAGCAGCCATTACTGGGTGCCCAAGGACATAGGGCCCACTTTCAAAGGACCTTGAGTTTTCCTTGCCCAGGGTGCTGTACTACCATCCCCAGAAATAGAACCTCCCCCACTCCCATCCCAGGGAGTAGTGAGGGCCAGAATAAGCTCCTCCTGCAAGCCAAGCCTGTCCAGCCAATGTCCTTTCCCCTAAACATTGCACAGACCTCCTGTTAAGTGCTGGTCCCTGTGGAGCACCTGACAGGTATGACCCAGAAGAATCTGGCCCCTGGAGGGGCAAGAACTCAGCCTGTCTGTCTTCTTGCCTTCTGTGTCCACAGAGCCTACAGCAGGGGAGGCACAGGGTGACCTTCAAGAAGGATTTACTGAATGAAGAAATGAATTCACTTCATTCTCACAACTCCTATCACCAGTAAGTAACTTTATAACACTTTTATTCCCACTTTTTGGATTAAGAAAAGGAGGCTCGGAGACAGAAAGTGAACAACCTGCCCTTCCTGCCCTGGGAGTTTGGTTTCTTCCCAGCTTCATATCAGGAAGCAGGCAGAACATGAACATAGGGGCTGACAATTTTCCTTCGCTGACTGCCTCAGTTTCACCATCCATGAAATGGAAATGGTGATGCTTACCTTGGAGGAAGGGGACAATCAAGATCTCACTTGTGAAATGCCCAGAATCAACGTCAGACCAAGATACATTTCCTTCATCTCCCCTCAGTTATGACTCTGCCCCAAGTCCAAATCTCGGCAGGACCACCCCTGGAATCCTTGTAGGTCAGGCCTTTTCCTGTGCCCAGGGAAAAGGGAAGGGCTTGCTGAGGTTGCCAGAACAGCACTGGGTCGGCTTTACGAGTGTAGAATTCTCTAGGAGTCCAACCAGATGCTGGCAGTGATGTGCTCCTCTGAAGTCTGGCGCTGCTGTAGCCCCGAGTCTCTGCTGGGTACCAGCAGCCCTTGTCATCTGGATACCTCACTGCCTCCACCGGATCTCTACTTCCATCTGACTAGCCATCCTCTCTGCATGGGTCTTCCCATGCTCCCCATTGTATTTCTCCTCTGCTTAGAATGACGCCAGCCATATTGGGTTCAGGGCTCACCCTGTGCAAGTGCAATGTCTTTTTAAATTAGCTACTTACATCAGCAAAGACTTTATTTCCAAGGGAGAGTCATATTCTGAGGATGCTGGAAAGATGCAAATTTGGGATGTCGGGGGTGGGCAGGATTCTGAAACCAGTATAAAGAATTTTCATGGAAAAGGTGTAGGATTTTATTTCTATTATTTTTTATTTATTTTTGTTGGAAAGGCAGATTTACAGAGAGAAGCAAAGACAAAGATCTTCCATGTGTTAGTTCATTCTCCAAATGTCTGGAGCTGAGCCAAGAGCCAGGAGCTTCTTTCAAGTCTCCCACGTAGGTTCAGGGTCCCAAAGATGGGCCATCTTCTACTGCTTTCCCAGGCCATAAACAGGGAGCTGGATCAGGAAGTGGAACAGCCGGGACATTAACTGATGACCATATGGAATGCTGAAGCTTGAAGGTAGAGGATTAGCCTGTTAGGTCACAGAGCCAGCCCCAAGGTGTAGGATTTGAAGACAGGTAAATCCAGGTTTAATTTCTTCATTAAAAAGCTGTTGAACTCTGAACTTCTCTGGGTCTCAATTCCTACCCTGTAAAAAGAGAACAACCAGAGGGACTTCCCAGGTGGCCACCAGGAAAGATCAGCTGAGGAACTGAAGACAGCCAGGAGGCAGTAAGATATGACCCTGCTCTTGACTAAGTCATAGCTCTTCTGAAGGGCTCAATCAAGTTGGGGAGAGGGCAAACATGGGACAGAGAATCTTGAAGCTTCTACGTCAACCTGATGCTTTCAGAGCCCTGAGATGTCCTTGCACAGCAGCTGTGTGGAGCCATCAGCAGGAGTCACTGGAAGGGGAGTGGGATTGCTCAAGATACCTCTGCCAGTTGCCCCTTCTTAGGTGCCCAGGTCCACCAGCCGTGGAGGCAGTGGACTTTCACCAGCCCAGGAGGAGCCCCCAGAGCCCAGGGTTAGCCTCTCTACCCCTTGGCAGCCACCAGGCACCCAGTGCTGGGCAGTAGGTGACCATGGAGGGAGGCAACAAGTACCAGTTCCATCAAGGACCCACGGTGTGGCCTTGGCCAGATGAGCATCTGTTTCCCTGGCTGCTTGCTCGAGAGCACTGCACCCCTACACGGAGTAGGTGTAGGAAGGAGAAGGGAAAATGTGGTAGGGCAGGCACTGCGCTATCTCCAAAGAACTCTAAGACTCTCTAGCTTGTAGGAGGACATTGTGACCGTAGGTCAGCGACCGTAGTCAGCGAGCACAGAATTACAGTTGATGGGACAATATTTGTATGATAAACAACTGAATGGATGTCTTGTGTGTGACTGATTGGATATCCTTTGCATGAGAACAACTGTATGGCTACCTTTTGTATACCTGATGAGATATCATTTGTATAAGAACAGTTGAGTGGGAAGTAATATACAAGGCAAAAGGACTTCCAAACTAAGGCATAGAGACAGTTGATGGTTCTGTTGATGAACTAAATATCTCTACCCTAATCCTGTATGACCCTCAGCATATAAAGTCTGTTGCCCCTAATAAATTTTGGGTATTGATCGTCAGTCAGTAGTCCAAGCGTGTTAATTATCGGCTCCGTGCACCAAGTCCATCGCTGCAGGACAGCGCCACTAGCTGACAACCTGACCCTGCCCTGGGTCCCCTAGGTACAAAACAAACTTCACTACCTGCTCAGCCTGGCTTGTTCTCAGGATCTCACAGCACGAAGAACTGGCCAGGTCAGAGGAGTCGGCCGTGGGAGGATGAGCTGAGGAGAAAGGGAAGCCCAGCCTTGTGCCAGACTCTGAGCTGTGTGCTCATTCACATCTGATCCTGAAGGTTGCACCAGGGTTGTCAGCTCTGTTCCCATTTGCAGAGTGAGAAACTGACACTTCACGGAATGCTTGTATGGCCTGGATGTGTGAGCCTGCTGGATATTCCGGCTGATGTGTTGGCCCCAAGGGAAAGGCAGTAGAAAGTAAGGCCCCTGGGAGGTGATAAAGCCACCAGGACAAGGCCCTCATGAGTGGCCCCCACCACACAGCTCACTCCTTCCACTTTGCCCAGTGTGGAGGTGTCAGCAGAGTCCAGGAATTAGGAGGCTGGAGTTGTTCAGTGGGTTGGTCCTGTATTGGAGTGTCCATTTGAGTCCCAGCTACTCTGCCTGTGATCCAGCTCCCTGCCAATGTGCCTGGGAAGGCAAGGAAACATGGGCCATGTTTGGGCCCCTGCCAATCACACAGGAGATCCAGATGGAGTTTCTAGCTCCTGGCTTCAGCTTAGAGTTCATCTGGGAGTGAACCAATGGATTAGAAGGCCTGTCTTTCTCTTCTTACCCTTTCCTGATCTTCATCCCCCTGCTCTCTGTCACTCTGCCTCAAATAAAAACATAAATCTTTTTAAAGTTCTATGAACTGGAAATTAGTAGACACCAAATCTGCCAGTACCTTGATCTCGGACTTCCAGACTTTGGAACTATGGGAAGTCATTTTCTGTGCTCCACGGGCCATCCACTTTATGGTTTTGGCTGCAGCAGCTCAAGTGGACCAAGACAAAGACAGTAACCATGTTTATCAGGCACTCGCTACGTGCAGCCCCTGGGCCAAGAACTTTACAGGTTTCACTGGATTCTTAATCCCGAGAGGTTGGCCTTCTTTCCAAGGGGCCACTGAGATTCTGGGGTGTGAAATAGCTCACTCTGGGTCAAGGAGTTGGGATCCTTTCCAACCCCAAAGCTGGTGTTTTAGGCACTGCCAGTGCCTTCTCTCCCCTGATTGCTGCCTGCACAGATGGGTACTTCCAAGCCCAGGTGACACAGACTGTCCAGGCCAGGCTTGGCTGTCAGGGTGGCAGAGATGAGACATGCCAGCTTCTGCGCTGCAAGTTTTACCAAATATACTTGTCCCACACTCCTAATTTTGGCTTTTTAAATAATTGCCATGTGATACTGTGAGAGGAGTTAGACTGGGTGGTAGGCAGTTAGGGTTTTCTGGGTCCCCAAGTCATTTTTCTTCCCAAATATAAAGGGGTATTTTCCCCACCATGTCTTGGATTCACCAGAACACGTCTCTCCCAAGACAAATGCATATCTTATCAGGAGTGTTTCCCCCAGGAGACAAGGGTGACATTAACATATCTATTCCCCACCTGAAGCCTCCACCCAATTCTGTCTCCAGCCATTGCCAAGGGGGTGGACTTCAGACTGGCCTCTTTATCATTAGAAAGGGACAAGGAAGTTGGCCAGTGACACCTTTCTGGCCTTTTGTCCCAAGGCCAGGTACCATGGAAACCAGGAATTTCCTTTGTTTATGGAGAAACATCTTTGAGGGGAACCTTTAAAAGATGCTTTCTCCACCATTAATATGGGTTTTTCTCTCTTGCCTTTCTCCCTGCCACTATGGCAGAGGATCTCGAGGCCCCCTCCCATCACTAGGATGGGAGTCTACTTTCTCAACTATTTCTAATAAATCTTACTTTAAAACTACACTGTGTCCGCATGAAAATTCTTCTTTCCTGCGAGACAAGAATTTGAGGTTGCTGCAGTATTCGGGGTTCAAAAACCCTACAACAGTTTTGGTGCCTTGTGACTCGGATCCTACCAGCGAAATTTCTCCAGCCAGCCTGCAAACATCCATCTCGTCGGACGGTGAGCAAAGCGGACTTTATCCTGTTTTTCGGAGACACTAGTTCTCCACAATTAGTAACTCTCTGACAAACACCGGGTCCCTGTCGGCCAGTTAAATGCGTCTAGCGCGGCCGCCGGTCTTAAGACTCAGGGGCGAGGCTTGCTGAGTTTGGCTAAATTGATCCCCTGGAGCTGGGACACTTTTCTGATCTTTTCTCGCTGCCCGCTTCCCGTGGATCTGTGCCACAGGAAGGACAGGGAAAGCCTGGACAAGTAGGGGTCCTGGCCAGGGCACTCCCTGGTGTTCCCCGAAAGCTCATCGGCTAACCCTGGTCCCCACAAATGCCCGGTGGGCTAGGCGCTGGGAAACGGCTCCTCTCGCTTCCGTGGATCGGCGCCGCAGGGAGGGTAGGCCTGGACGACTAGGGGGTCTGGCCAGGGCACTCCCTGGCGTCCCCTGAAAGCCCATCAGCTGACCTCAGTCCCCAAGAAGCCCAGTGGGCACGGCGCCATGAAATGCCACCCTGGCGGGTGGGCCCTTGGTGATGTGGGAGAAGGCTTGGACGAATAGGAGATCTGGCCAGGGCACTCCCTGGCGTTCCCCTAAAGCCCGTCTGCCTGACCCTAGACCCCTAGCGAGCAGAGGACCGTGAAGCGCTTCCTGATGGGAAAGGTACCTGGGCGCTCAGTCTAAGGAAGCTGGGATTCTACCTTTCTCTTCTCTCTCCTCAGCTCCAGGAATGTCGGTTTTGTTCAAACTCAGTTTCCTTTTCGCGGACTAAGCCCGTCGCGCGAGACTGGGGAGAAGTCTCAGGGTGCCTCAGAAATTCTGGTCAGGGCCACTCCCTGATGTTTTTCGAAAGGCCTCTGGACTGTACCCCGGACTCCGACAGCCCGTCAGGGTGTCGGGCTGAAATCTGCACTCTTTCCTTCCTTCCGCGGGGACACAGTTGTCCGTAAGAATGGGCGCAACCCACAGCAAGGCCACAAGCCCTGCGCTTCGTGCCTCAATTCCCAAACTGCCCCAGGCACTGACAAGTCCTCCGCTAACTTTTCTGTTAGGATCTCCTCAAAAGCTTTTCCTAAGTCTCCTCACTTCTTATGGATTCATGCTTTGGGTTTTGCTTTACTGGTCAGTATGTGCTAAAGGTCAATTGGGCTGTGATAGGGAAAAGGAAAAGCCAGGCAGGGTTTCTTTCTAGGCCCCTCTATCAAGAAGATGAGCAGTGGAGATAGACTTGAAAGAATGCGTCACACCTTTAATCCCTTCGCGAGGCAGGCAGCAGAGACAGTTCCTCCAGGATCGTTCTTAACAAGTGTAGTCGCTAATGTGAGCAGAAAGCTAGACTCAACACATTCTTCTTTAGCCTTAGTTAAGGACACAGACTTATAGAATCAGGCAAAGTTTGAGGTCAGGCTTGTCAACTTGAGGTTAGAACAAATTTCAAAGGGAGAGCATATTTATCTGGCAGAAGTCCCAGACGCAGCGTGGCGCAGGGGTTGGCACATGCTGTTTCTGACTTGTATGTTCTCCAGGACATCAGAATGCACCAGGCAGAGGCCTAGGTCTAGCATGGCGCAGGAAACAGGAGCGGATTGTTCACTCCTGGCACATGCTGTTCTAACTGAGACACATCCCATAAGGCGTGGGAGGCCAAGCGACGTGGGTCAAGTGTACTGACCTCACTCCCCCCTCCCTCCCTACTTCTGTGGTCTCCAGAGTACACCTGGACGCCATGGGCTAGCAATAGGAGTCTTAAGAGACGTCTTAAACTCAGGAGAGATAGAAACTGAGGGACGCTTCTGGTTTTTATCCTCATTTCAGTACTCCCAGCACATGCTATTCTGACGAGTATGTCTAGGTGCAAAACCAAGATTTACTTGTACTGGCAGGAGTCCCAGAACTAGCATGTCACAGGAATGGGGGGCTGAACGGAGATACCCCTTGGGTGCCTCCGCAAATACAGGGATGCCACAGCCTGGCTGCCAGCTTTGAGCTTTAGAGTAGAGTTAGTCTAAATGGGCCTTTTTGCATAACTATGCTGCTGTGCTGGCTCCATCACCACGTGGAGCACACATGTGGTTTTTACCTTGGCTCCTCCCAGTTCAGTCTTAGTCAAGTCTCCTGACTGCACCCTTTATTGTAAGATATCTAACAGGAGGTAGAAGTTCATTTTGTCTCTCCTTGGTCACTGATATCAGAAAGAAATAAGTATTTTACTAATTAACAAAGGGCCAGACCCCAGACTCCCGCACCCCAGGAGAGAACTTAGAATCCATTAACTCTTTCTAGCCTGAGATTCTTTCCCTTTGCAGTTCCCTCTGCCCCAGACTAGGAGTATTTCATTCAATGCGCCTTTTGTTTCATGATGTATCTCACTGTTAATGCTGTGTTCATGTGCTAAATCAAGTTTTTTTTCTGTGTTATTACAACTAACTTCAGTGATGAGCTCTCGGTGTTTTACAATGTTTTCCACTGCTTTTGTTGCTTTTTGGTCTTAAAGTTTTAACTCTCTACTGGTTTATAGTGCCATCCTAGCTCTGATCAGATCTGGCCTACAATGTTGACACCTAGAGCAGTGCTTGCTAAAGTTTCAAAAGCTGCTAATGCATATACTGGTGCTTATGTTTATTGGTCAATTTGTCTTTTAATTGTGAAGCTGTACCAAGCTATGAGATTATTTGTGTTCCTGCTTTGTCGATTATTTATGTTCTAACTTGCAAAAAGCATCATTTGTGAGATTTTGTCTTACAGGAAGACAGCAAGTTCTTAAAGGATGTATGGTATGATTGAACATAATTGTGTACAACATATTCTAAATGTTCATCTTTGGTACAATGGAATTGAAATCTGACTCTTTGTTAAAGCGATGTTTTCTTAACTTATTTTCATCTTAATGGCGACTAAATCTACTGGCTAGCTCCAGCATAATTATGAAATATTAATAGACTACTATTGGTACAAATGAGAAAACATCACTAAAGTCTAATAATCTTATTGCATTATTGTTTACAGCTGTTATCCTGGTGAACAAGGCCTAGAGGCCTAAACAGTACAAGTGTGTGTGTGAGTCTTACAGGTGGTTCCACAGTGTGCCGTGTAAAGTAAATAGATGTTTACATTTCTTATTATAATTCTAACAATGAATACTTCATCTTCTAGTTCCAACAGATACTATTACATCCATTGCAGATAGTGCTAAAGCTAAACAGTAACCTACAGGTTCCAACTAAAAGAGTCTTTAGCTAGTGTTACTAAGAGCAAGATATAATTCTAAATAATTGGTAACTTTAACACAAAAGATTTTTTCAAAAAGCTGTTAAAAAAGCTACTTGGTCTTATAACATATGTTATCTGATATGCATGTACATGTTTATGTGGCAAGCTATGTAGTCTGTTTCAATTGACTTATAAAGTGTTCATAAATGAGAATTTCTAAGCTGGATCTTTTGATTTAAACAAATCTCTGAGATTAAGAGCCACAGAGATCTCCCAGCTTCTTAACATGCTTGAGGAGTAACTTTCAGTATATTCCATTAGATTCTATGTAGAACAGAATAGGTGACAGATTCTTAACTGAAGCTCAGAAAAGAAGCTTTTCTAGGGAAAAGTCAGCCTGTAACTGCTCAGTCTGCAACACTGACCAGGCTCCCGACCGACATGTTTGCCCTCTCCCTCTTCAGTTTTTACTAGACTTCACTGGATAGACACCCTCACTATTCTGAGGCAGGGTTCATGTCTTCCTCATTTACTAAATTATTGGGGATTTCTCTCCGTCTATTTAAGACTCTTGCGTTCTCCAATTGTCAACATATGGCTTGTAACAACTATAGGACTAGTTCATTGCTTGCCTTTGCCCCCTAATGTGTGAAGTTTTGTGAATTCTTACTAGATTGCCATCAACTGCTGGGTTATTATAACTCACAACTAACTTAATCTCTTACCATCTATGCTATGATCCAGATAAGTCTTGTAATGAAATGTTTTAAGTGTCATGCTTTATGTTCTAGGCTCAATGTCTTCTAATACTCTTAGAGTTTCCAGCAACTGGTAAAGTACAATTATTTTTGTTTTTTTTTAATCCACCACTTCTATATAAAACAACTGTAGTATTCTCAAAAGCCAAGTAAGTTTAAATTTTAATTCAAAATTGTCATTACTAGACGAAATTATGACTCCATGGAGACTTAACGTTTACATGCCCTGCATGGGTTCATGTCCTATTGCCACATGTTAGTCTTGTCATTGTCTCTATGTTCTAATGGACCTAAATAACAATTTCATATAGCTCAGTTTCATGTGTTCTATTGTGTTCATTGAGTTTGTTTCCAAACTTGAACTTAAAAGGAATTATTTCAAACTGAAAAATCTAATCCATAACCTTAAGCTAAACTGCTCAAGTCCAATGTTCAACAAAATGCTTCTCATATCTAAGTTCTAAAATGCAAACATTCAAATTTGTGTTTCCAACTGATCCCATTACACACTAGGTTGGAAAAGATTATAATTGTCTTTGTTTTGTCATCTAGACTTCTACAAGAAGAAACACCCACCAGACAACCCACCAGGCACCTCCGATGACTTCTACATTCTACTGGGGACCCTTAGACCGGCCCCCAGAGGAGTACCTAACTGCTGCCCTTGAACTACGTCCTCTGTCAGCGGGAAGCAGTTAAGAACGAACGACGTCCCTGTTCCCCCTTAACAGCAGTTAAGGTCACTTCTTCTGGGGGGTGGAATGTGAGAGGAGTTAGACTGGGTGGTAGGCAGTTAGGGTTTTCTGGGTCCCCAAGTCATTTTTCTTCCCAAATATAAAGGGGTATTTTCCCCACCATGTCTTGGATTCACCAGAACACGTCTCTCCCAAGACAAATGCATATCTTATCAGGAGTGTTTCCCCCAGGAGACAAGGGTGACATTAACATATCTATTCCCCACCTGAAGCCTCCACCCAATTCTGTCTCCAGCCATTGCCAAGGGGGTGGACTTCAGACTGGCCTCTTTATCATTAGAAAGGGACAAGGAAGTTGGCCAGTGACACCTTTCTGGCCTTTTGTCCCAAGGCCAGGTACCATGGAAACCAGGAATTTCCTTTGTTTATGGAGAAACATCTTTGAGGGGAACCTTTAAAAGATGCTTTCTCCACCATTAATATGGGTTTTTCTCTCTTGCCTTTCTCCCTGCCACTATGGCAGAGGATCTCGAGGCCCCCTCCCATCACTAGGATGGGAGTCTACTTTCTCAACTATTTCTAATAAATCTTACTTTAAAACTACACTGTGTCCGCATGAAAATTCTTCTTTCCTGCGAGACAAGAATTTGAGGTTGCTGCAGTATTCGGGGTTCAAAAACCCTACAACAATACTCTGAGTGAGGAGGACAAGCCAAGAGAACGGTGCATGCCACTGTTGTTATCCCACCCTTTCTAAACTCTCATCTCCTACGTGGAGGAAGATAGTCCCTCATCTGGCTTCCCTTTGCCTGGGGTCATAGGCCGACTCCAGTACCAATCTGCTTTGTTCCTCTTGGTGCTGGACATGACCCGAGCCTGTCTTTGTCATAAGGACCACTACTCCAGCCAACTCTTTGTGCCCAAGTTTTCTCTGCACCTGCCGTTCGGAGGCCCTTTACCCAGTGGAGGTTCCTCGTGCCACACACATTCATGCCAGGCCTGGCTGACTTCCACACACTTGTCCTCAGCCTTCTTTTGATCTCCAGGCCCCTGTCCATGAATGTGGAAACAGTGTAGGAATTGAGTCCAGCAGGCCTGGGTTAGAATCCTGGCTCCAAATTGGTGACCTTGAGCATGTCACTGTCCCCAGCTTCCTGTTCCTCAACTGTGAGGCAGCATTGGCACTACCTATTCACAGGGCTGTTGGGAGGTTGAGCACAATAATGAGATCAGTGAAAACAATATTCCACAAGGGCTTTTAAAGGGCAACTGAGTGCTGGGAGTATCCAGGTTCCATCTGGAGCCTGAATCAGGCCAGAGAAGTTACTGATCTTTGTCATCCCATTTTACAGGTGAAAATGGGATCATGGAAGCTTCTGGCATGCAGTAAGCAGTTGACAGCACTGGTTCTTTCCATAGCTTTGGCTTTTTACTAGTATAAATTAAGTGAGTTCAAATTGACCATGCTCAGGGCAGGCATTTGGTCTAAGCAGTTAAGATACTCACATCCTATACTCAGTTCAAGTCTTCATTCTACTCCCAATCCCAACTGCCTTCTAATGTATCATGTGGGAGACAGCAACTGATAGCTCAAATGATTTGGTCCCTGCCCCCTACATGGGAAGTGTAGATTGAGTTTCTAGTTCCTGGCTTTTTTTGACGTGGTCCAGTTCTGGCTGTTGCAGGAATTTGGGGAGTGAACAAAGCAAGTGGGAGCTGTGTATGTGTGTGTCCTAAGTAAGTGTGAGAGAGAGAGAGAGAGAGAGAGAGGGGATTTAACTTTTCTCGGGTCACACCAGAATATGCAATATTTCCCCCTTTGGGCTGGGACACTGGCCAGCGTCTGCTTCCTGTGTACCTCCTGTCTGGAAAATAGATCACTCAGGCTGGTCCCTTGGTCTAAGACATCTCAACTCAGACCTCTCTCTGCTGTTCTTGTATGGACACCGGGGAGTCAAAGATGCAGGACCTAGTCAATGTTTGACTTCCCTCCATAAGCCTGGGTTTCCTCTCAATTCATGTTGCAGAGTAAGGTAGTTGGGAAGGTGCTCTCAACTGTTCTTAACTGTGTGCTCCACAGCAATCTCTCCATCCACTTTCCTCATATGGAAGATCAATTCAAGGGGCCGACACTGTGGCACAGTGGGCAAAGCCAACACCTGCAATGTCAGCATCCCGTATGGGCACCCATTCAAGTCCTGGCTGCTCTGTTTCTGATTTAGCACCCTGTTAATGACCTGGGAAAGCATCACAAGATGGCCCAAGTACTTGGGCCCCTGCACCCATGTAGGAGACCTGGATGATTCCTAGCATCACCCTGTTCCTGTCCCAGCCATTGTAGCCATTTGGGAATGAACCAGCAGATGGAAGATCTGTCTCTCTCTCTGAAACTTTTTCAAATGAATAAATAAATCTTTTTAAAAAAAATCAATGCAAAACACTGCCCATCCCAATACACAAGGGGAGAACACACAAGGGTCAACAGTGAGGGGGCATGGGTTCTTGTGGTGCCCCTGGACAGCCTTTGTCTTCATGGCACAGTAGATGCAGCAGTACTGCCTCCCCACCTGCTGGGAAGATGGGAGTGAAATCTTATACCCATCACTGTGATGTGTTGGGTTTATGGCTCATTCTCTTCTCCCATTTATTATAAAGTATTTCTCCTTTTCTTCACTTAATGGTGCTATTGTTATTGGATGTGTCATTTTATAAAGATTAGAATCTACTCCAAATCCTCTGTTTGAAAAGAGACTTGGCGTAAATGATGAATAAGGAAGAAGAGCCTGGATACAGAAAGTAAGACCTGCATGGGGAAAAGACAGCACCACAATGTCTCCCACACATGCCTGGTGGGTGCCTCGTGTCTTTGGAGACTCGGCTGAGCTGGTGATCCCTCCAGGGAGCCTCCGTAGGACACCCTGGTCTCCAGAGGTTCAGAACCAGCAGGAGAGAGCGAGGGTAATAGACAGGTAGAGAAATCAAGCATCAATAGATATAGAGGGGTGATAGATGATCAATAGGACAGGTGATTGGTGACTGGCATATAGACAGTTGATCCACACTTACCAAGGAGCTGCCTTCTGCGAGTACAGCAGCTGAGCGGTGCCATGGTCTCTCTGCTAGCAGGAGTCTGGGGAACCAGAGAGCATTCCAGCCCATGTGGTGATGTGAGCCTGCCTGAGGACAGGGCTGCAGCAGGTGGCAGGGGACACTGATTTCTCCTTTCCTGCATCTTGTATGCTATTCTGACCTGTAGGGAATGGGACCAGGGAGCACACGACCCTCTGTATCAAGTCCCCCAGTTCAAATATGGATCTCACCCAGAACCACTTCACCATCACATTCAGAAAGAAGGTGTAAAAGGAACCTGCCTTGGTCCCAGTGGAGTTAACACCTGAACTGCACCGTCATGCGTGGACCTGGCATTGCCCCTCTGCTCCTCTGAGTAGCCAGGCGCTCCTCCCTCCCTGCTGTCTGTAATTACCTGCTGCCACCTGGCTTCATCTCTCTGGGAACTCCTCAAGCAGAAGGCTCCACCTCACTCCTCGCTCTTTCAAGCCCAGCCTGGGAGAAGGGAGTATGAAAATCTTCACAGAACTGAAGGGTTTGCGCTGGATCTTCCCACCATCTTCCATACACCTTGCTATAGGCCAAGTGTATGAGGCACCCAAGAATAAGAATGACACAGCCATGCAGGTGTGGACATGAAGGGCTTCCAACAGTGACAGGCATACAGTGAGCACTTGACAAGTGACAGCCACCGTGGCAAAGGAGAGCAGGAAAGGTCACCCAGGGAGCAGCACCACACAGCTCCCAACAGTGAGGTCGACTCGTGTTTGCAGACACAGAAAGATGGTTGCAAGGCAGCATTAAGCAAGGAAAAAATGGAAAAGTAGTGTGGCTTATTTTGTGTTGTGTGTCATGTGATTCCATCCCTGCAATAGCTGCAGGTGTGTGTCATATGTGAATATAGGTACACATGCAAACAAGGCTTCAAAACATTCATGGGCAGATGGAACTAACGATAAAGGATATTCTCCATGAGCTTTAAAAATTTTTATTATTTTCATCTACTTGAAGAGCAAAAGAGAAAGACAAACAGAGAAAGAAAGTTATCTTCCATTCATCCACTGGTTCGTTTTCTCAAATTCCACGCTATAAGCAAGGCTTGGTCACACGAAAGTCAGCTATGCGGAACTCAATCTGGGTCTCCCACTTGGACAGCAGAAATCTGCTGCACCCCCAATGCATTGGCAGGAACCTAGATCAGAAGCGGAATAGTGGGACTGGAACCAACACTCTGATATGGCACACTGGCTCTCTGGTGGAGGAGAGTAGCAACTAGGCATCCCAAGCAGTGGCTTCACTCATTGTGCTACCATGTTGTCTCCTTTTTGAGTACTCCTCATATTAAAATTGTGTGGAAGGATTCTCTGAAACTGTTTCATTTTAACATTTAAATATTTAAATATTTAAAAGGCAGATTTATAGTAGAGAAAAAGAAAGAAGAGAATCTTTCATCCACTGGTTCACTCTTCAAATGGCTGCAATAGCTGGAGCTGAGCTGATTTGAAGCCAGGAGCCAGGAACCTTTTCAGGGTTGCCCACATGGATACAGAGGCCCAAGAACTTGGCCTATCCTCCACTGCTTTCTATAAGCAAGGAGCTGTATTGGATGTGGAGTAGCTGGGGCATGAACTGGCACCCTAATGTGATGCTAGCACTTGATGGTGGAAGATTAGCCTGCTGATCTTCCCTGAGACTGTTAAAACAGGTAGTTCTGAGTCTGCCATTATGGTACAGCAGGCTTAGGGTGCTGGTTTGAGTCCTGGCTGCTCCACTTCCAATCCAGCTCCCTGCTAATGTGCCTGGCAAAGCAGTAGAAGATGACACAGTACAACTCAGAAAGTAAAACCCATAGCTAGTCAGACAAGAACAAGGACAAGGACAAGAGCACAGCTTTCACGGCAAGGGCCTGGAGGCAGCCCCAGCTGAACATTCCAGCTCTCCACATCTCTGGGCATCACACCCTTCCTTGTAGTGCTTCCTATTTCACAGGACTGTATAAGAACTGCATGAAATGATGCCTGGTGTAGCACCTCGCAGCACTAGGAGTTGCAAAGCTGAGCAACACAAGCTTCCCACTCCCTACTTCCCTCCCCGACTGTCCCTGAGAATAAAGGGTCCAGAGCTCCTGATGCACCTTGGGGTAAGGTTTGAAGGAGATCAGTGTGGACTGGCACAGTGAGCAGGGTCTGGGAGCTGAGAGCGGGGAGCCGAATGCTGGCATCACCTCCTTGCAAAGAGGTGACATCATCTGTCACCTCTGGGACTTTGCTTGAAACAGTGTCCTTGACATCCTCTCCATTTCTGTCTTAAGGGCAGGGGAAGACCCTCCCAAGTTCACTCACACTGGCTCTCTGGTGGATGGGAGTAGCAACCAAGGCAAATGCAAGGGCTGGTCTTCTATTAGGTGTTTCTTGTTGGCTGACTCTTCACAACAAGTCTTCATTTTTTAATTTGTGGATTTGGTGGAGATGCTAACTTGAGCTCTGTGGTCTTGGGCAAGTCACTGTGCCTCGTGGAGCCCTGATTTTCTTAACTAGGAGGTAGTATTGACAGCACCCACTTCATAGGGTGCGAAGATGCTGATGGCAAGGACAGGGACAATAGGCTCGCAGCCACCTACTGTCTGTGGGTCAGCTCTGGAGAGACAGGTCATAACCTGGGCAGGTGGCAGCATTTCCTTGTAGCCCACTGCCACCTGCTAACACACTCCAGACACTGCCCTGGCCTGTCTTCTATCACTCGAGGGAGAAGAGTCACAGTGAGGAAGAGGCAGGCCTGGGGACTCTTCACTAACAGGGTCTGAAATTCCATAAGGAGAGATTTGAAGCTGCCTTGTCCTGAAACAAGGAGCCAGTTTGGGAGGTCAGTTTGCCAAGCTGGAGTCACAGAACAGGCTGGACACCTGCTGCTGTCCCATCTTGGGTGTGAACAGCTGTGGGTAGGCTGTCTTGTTTGCAGCATAAAGTCTTGTCCAAAGCCTACTACATGCCAGAAACTTCTATTTTCATCTGTGAAATAGGCATGATGCTGCCCTACCTGGGTTAAGCATTGTGAGAGCCCCTGGAGTCTCTTAGCCTGGAAGTTCCCCTCTCGGAGCCCTTAGGGGCAGCTGAGGCAGAGATAGAAGAATGGGTTGAAGCTTCAGAAGAAAATGATGGATTTAGTTTGGGCAGCTGAGTTTGACATGCCAGCAGGCTGGCCAGCCAAGATAGCCATGGGCAGCTGATACTGAATCTGGAGCTCTGGGAAGATGTCTGGCCAGCAGGTGTGAACCAAGGAGTCCTGGGCACTGAGGTGTAATGCTACAGTGGGAAGCTACGGTTCTGGAGGTGATGGGAGAGCCAGAAGGGGAAAGAGCAGAGAGCCAAGGAGGATGTTGGAGGAGAGCAGTTCACCCAGGAGCATGGGTAGACAGTTCAGGATTGTGGGAAGGGGCAGCTAGTGTCCTAGGTAGGAAAGGGATAACTCATGGAAGACAAGAAAAGAGAATAGTTGATAATAAAAGCCCTGATAAGCCATGCAAATGTCACAGACAGGCCTACAAAGCAAAAGTTTTGAACCATGTATTGCAACCCATGCTTTCTCAGACCAGTGCTAGCCCAAACAGAGGCAGCAGCTGGATCCAGTTTACACTGGCAGCCCAAGCCAGGGCTGAACTACCCGGTAGAGTATATATAGGAATTGCTGTTCTCATCCAGGGGTTCTTGGAGCCTGCAGACTCTTAAGAGGCCACATGGAGAGAAGGCACCTGGACCCCTTTGTCGGGGACCCTGCAAGTCTTCAAGCAGCTCTGAGGCCCAGAGTCCTCTGGAATAGGGGACACTATTTAAGCCCGAGCCGGTGTGGTGAAAGGAGATGCAGGAATATTTAATGCACTGGTTCAGCATGGGCAACACCACTAGGGGTTTATTGCTCTTCATCTTGGCCGTAATGGACAATCTACCCCAAAGCACCGAGGAAATATTAGACTAGCACACTTAGGCTCCTTTTAGAAACACAGGAAAGGAGGAAGGCACCATAGGGAGCCTCACACCAGGAGACTCTCAGACTTATTTTTGAAGATGGTCAGTCTTGGAGATGGGTATCCCAGACAGGTCCCAAGCTCCAAGCTCCCCTCCGACCCTGTCATTCCAGGCCTCTTTCTAATCAAAAGTGGTCCTATGCAGATGAGCCTTCCATTGACCAGTGCTACAGGGCCAGGCTTAGAAGAGGGATGTGCCTCTGTTCTTCAGATGCCTTTATAGATATTCCAGTATGATGGTCATCCCCAGATGGAAGGGGGGAATCCAGGATCCCTCATCTCAGGTAATTCCACAAGGCAAGAGATTGGCCCTCGGCCCCTGTGGGAATGGGGAGGATTTTTGGGGGCAGAAGGAGTGTGTGGTCAATGGTGAGGTCCGGGGAGGGAGCCTCTGACAGTGTAACATCTAGAGATTTTTTTTTTCTCACAGGTCTGGGTAGAACTGCCACAGGTACAGAGAGGGGCTGAGGGCTGACCAGCCCTGTAGTGATAGAAACCTGGGCGGATGGACACTTCCAACCTCTCCCTCACCTGTCCCCTGCCTGTCACTTAGGGAAGGAGTCAGACAAGGAAGGGGATAAGATGAACTTAGTGGGTATTAGTGGTGGGCAGGAAAGGACTTGCCAGGAATGAATGCATAGCCTTTCAGGCATATCTTGCCTTGCTTCTAAAAGAGAGAATCGAGAGAATCAAGTACCCACCTGGAGCTTTCCTGATGAATGCATCAGAGAGTTAGAACGAGTGACTGGCAAGCAGCAGGTGCTTCTCTCTGCCTCTTACCTCTACTTCTCAGATGAGGGGATGGAGCCCAGACAGGAACAGTGACTTGTCACATGGATAACAAAGTTTCGTGTATAATAACGTCACATTGGAACTGAGACTGGGGCCCAGATCTCCAGACAGAAGCTGCAGTTTTTGTCCCTCAATCCCAGAGCCATAGATCAGCCCCATATTAGCCTAGACGGTGGTAATAGTGGGTGAACTTTGCACTGCTCAGCACCCACAGTACGGGGCACAAGTGGCTGTGGAGCACTTTGAATACACATGATTGCCCCAAATGGGATGAGCTGTAAGTTTAAAATCATATCAGAGTTGAGATTTTTGTATGCAAAGAAAGTCTAAAGTATCTCATTAATGATTTTGGATATTGATTAGATGCTGCAACAGTGATATCTTGGACGTATTAAATAATGATATTTAAAGTTACTGTTCCTCAACTGTTTTGACTTCTATTACAGTGACTACTAGAAGATTATAAATTGCCATGTAGTCCACATGATTAATGCCTGTAGGGGAGACACAACTGCCCTACTGTGTGCAGAGAGTTGGCTTGAACTCTAGATTCCCATGTCAGGAGGCTGAGGTACAGAGGGGCACACCCCAAGAAGGAGGTGGGCAGGGTAGCCTCTCAGAAGGAAACTGCTGCATGCCACAGCTGCAATGGTACAGCTGACACTGTGGTTCAGGGGCTACATGCAGTGACCCCAGGTCATCTGAGGGCCAGCCAGTGGAGAAACTGGACATGTTCCACCAGGACAGAAGTGGAGAGGGATGTGGTCAAAGGGCAGCCACAGGGTACCAGGGGCCGGGACAGATGGCTTCTATGACCACAGAGAGAGGAACTGGGATTTGAGGGAAGTTCTCTGGGAACCAGACTCCAGCTGCCTGAAGTCCAGGGCTGGATCCCACCAGGCTGCACTGCCTCTGCTAGGGCAGTGTGGGGGAGAATGGGGTCCAGGGTCTCTAGGTGGGTTTGCCTCAGAAGGAAGAAATGTTAGATTCCTGATGCTGGAAGTGTCCTTTTGGGCTGCTCTAGGCACCTCAGGCTGCAAGGCTGCATGAGGTTGGAATGTAATAATAACATACTTACTGAGCATCTACTAGGCACCAGGGGACTCTGCACACAGCACTGCTGTGCCTTTCACCCACCTCGATATGTGGGTCATTAGCTCTCCCATCAGCAAGATAAGAAAACAGACTGGGAGTGGAAGGGGAGTTGTCCAGGCTCACTCAGCCAGAAGGAATGGGGCTTGGAACTGGCCTGGGTCTACAGGACCCCAGTGGCAGGGATGAGTGTCCTCTTTGGGGAGTCGGGTAGGCCAAGGGCCAGCTGGAGCCCTGGGGGGAAACTGGGCTGGTTCTTCCCGGGGAAGCCAGGGCCCCACAGGGCTCTCCAATTAGCAAGAGCAGAGAAATCAGAGGCGGCAACAAGCACTGCTAATGAGCTGCCACATTAAACAATGAGTCACACTTCCATACGGTGCCGCTCCAGCCCTAACCCGGAACAAACAAGCTGTGAGAAACAGTTGACAAAACAGCGAGGTGTGACTGCCTCCGGGCTGCCACCCCGCAGCCACCAGCCACCACCAACGTGGCCTCCCCCACAACCTCCCACCCGCACAGCCACCACCACAGTGCCCACCACCCATGGGCACAGCCAGACGCAGGCGCAGGCTGGGGAGACAACTTCAGAGACAGCCTGACCCCAAACTGTGGCCTCCAGGGACCTCCCAGATGTCTTCTGGGCCTGGGGGTCTGTGTCCTTTGGTGGCTCTGATGTAGAGCAAGTGACTGCTCTCTGATGCTCAGTTCCTGTCTCTATTGCAGGGACAGCAATAGTATCCTTGCTCATTGTTTGCGTGTGATCACCACAGTACCTGGCACAGAGGACCAAGCAATAGTTGTCAATTGTGTGTCCCTTCCTCCCACTACCTGGCCTGGAGCAGGCAGCTCCCAGTGTGCCTAGAACACTCCTAACAGTGACCACCACCTCTTCCCCTTCCTGGGTTCTATTTATGCGTGCTCCTGGCTTACTCACTACTGGACATCAGGATCTGGTGGCTAGCCACTGTCCTCCTCATGCCACATCCTTAGGCCCTGCAGAGAGGCAACGTGGTGCAATGGGTAGAGCAACTGGCTTTGGGGCCAGCAGCTGTGGGCTCAGAGATCTCCCTTAGCAGTTATCAACGCTGGCAGCTATTGCTAAGACCTGCTCAATGAACATGACCTTGTACCAGACAATGTGCCATGAGCTTTCTGTACCCTGTCACGCTTACCCCAGTACCAGGTGTTATCCTGTTGATGAGATGAACAAACTGGCTGTCAGTATACTCAGGGCCAGGTTCTGTAACACACCAGTGAGGCTGCACAGAACATCTTCCGGAACTTCCCCTCCTGCCTTTTTTCAGGTGAGTATCTCCTAGTAGCTTTGTTTCTCTAATTGAACACTGAACGAAACACAAAACTTCTGTAGTAAGTCAGCAACAGGGCTGGAATTCAAAATAGTTTTGCCTGTTACCTGATCCTAGATTTTTAAAAGCTATTCTGGGGCCCCGGGATCCCATATGGGCGCCGGTTCTAATCCCGGCAGCTCCACTTCCCATCCAGCTCCCTGCTTGTGGCCTGGGAAAGCAGTTGAGGATGGCCCAATGCCTTGGGACCCTGCACCCGCGTGGGAGACCTGGAAGAGGTTCCTGGTTCCCGGCTTTGGATCGGCGCGCATCGGCCCGTTGCGGCTCACTTGGGGAGTGAATCATCGGACGGAAGATGTTCCTCTCTGGCTGTAATAAAATGAATAAATCTTAAAAAAAAAAAGCTATTCTGGTAATAGGAACTACTAGTTCCATCATAATTATACATCAGCTATAAATTGACTTGCTTTGTTCCCCTCCCCCCACCACCAATAATATACAGATCATTTGTATTACTACCAGTCCAGTTCTTACAGGCAAGGAAACTGAGGCGCAGAGAGGTTAGGTAATTTACTCAGGGTCACATAACTTAACTGTGTCCTTGAATCTGAAAGTCAAGTCTGGATTGTCTGGCTGCTCAGTCCATCTTGTCATTTGTTATCTTTCTCTACCTCCCAATTCTACTACTGCAGCTTTAAGCCTCAGTTTCCTGGTCTGTAAAATAGGGATAATCCTACCTGATAGCCATCTTTATGGTGACCATTAAAAGTGAAAATGTGTTGATAGGCCTCCCTGGAAGAAGTGATTGGGAGTAGGTGTGTCCTCTATCCTAAAGCAGCTGAAAACCTAGCCAAGAGACTTGAGGCAGCAGTTCCCAGACCCTGAGCACCAGCAGCACAGAAGAGAAGGAGAAACCAAAGGAGTGCGCACTGCCATCGCCGGCTTCCGCCTGGGAGGTTTCCAGGCTGCGGCTCAGGGGGCAGGTTCCCAGCTGCAAGCTGAGCGGAGGACACAGAGCAGGGAGTCCAAGAGGCCAAAGTAGCTGCTGCTCACAGGACAGAAAACCAGGAAGAGAGTGTGGGAGACCCGCGGGGAGTCCCCTGTTAGCTGAATACCCAATAGCATTTGCACATGAGGAAGTCACCTGCATCTAAGGAAAGAACATCCCAAAGGAGCAGAGAAAATGATTTCTGGAGTTCACACACACCTGGGGTGGTTTGTGTCCCTGCCAAGCACAGTGGAATACCTCATACATCCTAGGCCACCAAAATAGACTCCTTAGAAGGACCTGGCTACAGTATTGGTTGGAGAGGGGGGAAGTAGAGATTCTTCCTGCAGAGCTGCCAAACAGGCCCCAAAGGAGCAAAAACTCCTTTTCAAGTAACTTAACTGTCCTAGAACAAAGCTCGAGGATATTTACAGAAATACCAAGATGATCGTCTCTCAAGGGAAAACGCACTGTGTCACATCCACCCAAAACACACCAGGACACACAAAGACACAGAACACACAAGTCACGATTAGGCAAAGCAGGAATCAGTAGAAACAGACTGAAACAATAGCACTGAGGCTAGAATTAGTACACAGGATATTGAAGCAATTACAGTCCATATGCTTAGGAAGCCAGAGTAATGATTGATCACGTTAAATAGGAAAACAGAACCCAAGTCGAACTTGAGATATTAAAAGGTACAACAAATGGGGCAAAAAATGATATGCTGAGTGGAATTAGCTGCAAACTGACAACACTGGAGAAAGAATTAGTAAACCAGAAGACACAGCAACAGAAATGATGCAAAATAAAACACAGAGAGAGACGGTGAACATTTTTTTTCCAACAGCAAATCATTGAGAGGTGGGACAACTTCTAACATATGTGTAATTAGAGTGTCTATTTAAAGAAATACTAACATATATGTAATTAGAGCCTTTAGTTAAAGAAATACTCACATATGTGTAATTAGAGTGTTTATTTAAAGAACACTAACATATATGTAATTTGAGCCTTTATTTAAAGAAACACAAATTTTAAATTTTCCAAGTTTGACAAAAATCTAAGTGAACACCAAGCATAAGAAGCATAGATAAAATGCCACCAAGGTTCGTGATTTAAAAATTGCTTAAGACAAGTGATAAACAGAGACTCTGAAAAGCAGCAGAAGAATTACATGGCACATAAAGGAACAAAGAATGTCAATAGACTTCTAATTGGCAATATTACAATTCAGGAGATAGTGGAATAACATATTTAAAGTACAGAACGTAAAAACACAAACAAAAACCTTGTCAACCTACAATTCTACACTCAGGGAAAATAAATTTAAAGCAGGTGTGAAAAGGAGACGTTTTCCAAAAATAAGAGCTGAAAGAATTCATCACTAGCAGACCTGCTTACCATAAATGTTAAAGTCCAGGACAGGAGGAAAAACAGCACCAGGTGGGATTCTGTTTCTAAACTAAAGAGGGAAGGCTTCTGCAAATGTAGTCATGTGGGAAAATAGCAAATGTTTTTTTCCATTATTAAAAAAGAAATCTTTTAAAAAATAATTTGCTAACTAAAAAAATAAGTATTCTGGGTTTGTAACATGTATAGAATTTCTATGATGACAGTATAAAAGGCAATGACATGTCTGGGTCAAGAGGAAAGAAATAGAAACATACTGTTGTAAGGCTATTTTGTATGTGAAGTGGTATAATATTACTTGAAGGTGTACTGGGATAAGCTAAAAATGCATGTTATAAACCCAAAAGTAACCACTGAATATGTTATTACTACCTAAGTCAGTAAAAAACAGAAAATGAAATTACAAAAATAATCCAGAAGAGAGGGAAAAAGACAGCAAATAACACATGGAACAAATAAAAATCAAGTAACTAGAAGTTAGATTTATATCCAGTCATGCCAACAATCCCATTAAATGTAAATGGTCTAAATAACACAATTAAAAAGTCAACATAACAAATCATTTATGCAAAACAAGATCAACTATATATTGCCTGAAAGAAATCTGTTTGAAATGTAGCAATAGATAGAAGTTAGGTTAAAAGTAAAATGATGAATTCAGATATTCATTGAAATGGCTACTTAACATAGGACAAAATAGATTTCAAGTAAGGAATATTTTTAAATGACAAAAATGAGATACACATTTCTAAATGACAAAGAGGTCAATTTGTCAAGACACTTTTATATCTAACTAGAGCTTCAAAATAGGGAAAAACTGGTAAAATTGTAAGGATAAGTGGGCAAATCTAGAGTTAGAGATATTTTGGTATAACAGTTCTCAACAATAAATAGAATAAGCAGGTGAAAGTCAGCAAGGCTATGTAATAAACTTTAATAACCCTATCCGCCAACTTGAGTTCACATTCACAAACACTTCACCTAACAACAGTATAATGCAGATTTTTAAGCATATGTAAGCAATTTACCAAGATAGACTGTATTCTGACCATAAAACGAATTTCAATAAATTTAAAATTCATGAAAGCATGTTCTCTAACCACAATGCAATTGAATTGAATTATAAATCAACAGCAAAAAGATGTCTGGAAGACTTCCAAATATTTAGAAGCTGAATAAGACACTTTTAAATAATCAATGGGTCAAAAAGAAATCAAGGAGTGAGTATTTGGCCCAGAAATTAAGATGCCAACCAAGACAATTGTTCCAATATCAGAGTGCCTAGGATTAGGTTGTAGCTCCTGGAGACCCTAGGAGGCAGCAGGTAATATCTCAAGTGGTTGGACTTCTGACACCCAAATGGGAACGCTAGATTGGATTGCAGGTTTGCAGTTTCAGCCCAGTCCAGCTCTACCCATTCAAGAAAGTAGGGAGACCAAAGAGTGAAACTATTACACACAGTGGCACTGTCTTGTCTTCCACTTCTTCTTCTACCTCTCCTTCTCTCTGGCTCTCTTTCTGTGTCCTACCCTCCTCCCTCCTTTCCTCCTGCTTTCCCTCCATCTCAAATTTAAAAAGAGAAATTAAAAAGGGCATTAAGAAGTATCTTGAACTTCTTGAATTTGTAATTGGCCACTAAAGCAATATCTAGGGGGAATCTTAGAGGACTTAGAAAAGAATGGTCTCACATGATATCATCAGCTTCTACTTCAAGAAATAGGTAAAGAAGAGTAAATTATCCCCAAGCCACGAGAACAAGAAAATAATAAAGATCAAATTAGAAATAAATTAAACAGGACTGGGAATTTGATATAAGGAAGAAGTCCACATCCCACACTGGAGTGCTGGGGTTTAAATCTAGTCTTCACTTCTAATGCCAGCTTCCTGATTACTCTGGGAGGCAGCAATTGATAGTTCAAGTAGGTGGGTCCCTGTCAACCATGTGGGATAGCTTGATTGAGTTCTTCAACCTAGTACAGTCCTGCTCTTGGAGGCATTTATGGAGTGAACCATGAGGTGAAAGATCCCTCTCTCTGTCTGTTTCTCTGTTTCTTTGTCTTTCAGACAAGTGTATAAAAACTTAGACAATGAAATAGAAAACCATCCAACAAACAATAAACCCAAGGCAATCAACAGCTGTGTTTTAAGATCAAATGACTACTGGAGAAATGCTGAATGAGTGGGATAAGGTGGAATAGCACACAGTTTGGATGTGGTGGTCAAGATTTTAGCTACAGCTTAGACTTAATCAGCTGTGTGGTCTTGGATTTTCTGTGCCTTAGTTTCCTCATGTGTAGAATGCAGATAACAGCACCTGTTTTGCGCTTTCATACATTACTGGTGTAAAAACCCTTATGGAGCCAAATTTGTCAGTATTTATCAAACTATTAATCACATTTTTGCTTTGACCCAACAGTCAGTTTGGGAAGTTTATCTTATAGGACACTCTTTTTTCTTAACTCTTTTATGGTACAAGTTCCACAATACATAATTCACTTCCCTTTAAAGTGGCTATTTTAATGACTTTTAGTTTCTTCTGAGAGGTGTACAACCTTTACCAATGAATTCCACACCCCTTAGGAGTCACTCTCATTCCCTGCCAATTCTCCCAGCCCTAGGCAACCTCTCATGTATGTTTTCTTTGCAGAGCTTTGCCTATCCAGGACATTTCGTATAAATGGAATCACACAACATTGGCTCCTTTATGACTGGGTTAAGCAAAATGATTCCAAGGTTCAACGATGTTGTAGCATGAATCAGTACTTCCTTGTCTTGTGTTGCTCTATAATACTCCAATTAATATGATTCTAGCACATTTAGCCACTTCATAGCTGAGGACACTTGGGGGTTTTATTGGCTAATACGACCAATGGCACTGTGAGCTTTTGTGGACACATTTGTATGGGGACATGTTTTCAGGCATAGCAAGTCAGCTGATAACTCAGGCTTACCTTTCTAAAGAATTTCCCAAATGTTTTCCACAGTGGCTACACCATTGCACTCCCAATAGGAATGTATTAGGGTTACATTTTCTCCACAGTTTCACCAATTGTTGCAGACCGAACATTTGTGCCCTTCCAAAATTCCTGTGTGATTGTAAACGACGTGGGAATGTGTCTCGTATTTGGAGATAGGACTTATGGGAAAGTAATATGACCTAAGAGATAGGACCTATGGGGAATGTATCTCATATATGGAGATAGGATCTATGGGTTACTTGGGATCATTTATGTGGGACCTTAGTTTGACAGGGCTGGTGCTCTCATAAGAACATAAGGATAGATCTTCAAAAATATCATGAAAAATGCACATGATGGAAAAAATATAAGTAGATTCCAAATATTGCTTGCATCAAAACAAATTTAACTTTTGATTCCCTTTTCCACAAACCTTACTGGAATATTTTCAGCTTGATATACCCACTTTCATAGCAGCATTATTCACAATAGTTAAAACATGGAACCCATGCCAGTGCCCTTAGATGGACAAATGGATCAGCCAAGTACAGTATATTCATACTGTGGAATATTACTCAATCTTCAAAAAAGCAGGAAATTCTGACATAGGTTTCCACATGGACAAACTCTGAGGCCATTACTTTCCTCAAACAGAGAATTTAAATACAAAAAGCTGACCATGTAGGTAGAGTGGTGGGTCTTGGTAGTTACCACTGAATGTGGTTCTATTAGGAATCTGAGCCTTTGAAGAGATGGTTCAGTAGAAATGAGGCCCTTGGCTGGGCTCTAATCTTAGAGACAGATAAACCCACAGAGAGGCACTGGAGGGGTGGGGTGCACAGAGGGAACATCTAGTGAGGACACGCTCAGAAGGCCGTATTTGCTACGTAAGAAAGAGAAACCTCGGAAGGAATTACACCTGCCAGCAGCTTGACCTTGACCTCACCCTTCCAGAGCTAGGAGAAAACCCAGTCCAGCTGTGTGGCTTCACCCAGTCCAGGTTGGGTGAACTCTAGGAGGCTCACCCAAGAAGCATGCTTCCAGAAGAGGCCTGGCCATTCCTCCTTGCTGAGCTTCAAGGTGCAAGCTGACTCACCAGAGTCTTGATCATGCCAGTCACAACCCAGTTTTGATCTGAGGAAGCACAGAGTTAGGTGGAAATCAAAGCAGCTCATGTTTCCTGTGTTCTCTGTCAGTAGCCATTGAGTGAAGTCCCTTCCCTACATTGACTTGCTGAATTCTCCCATCAGCCTGTGGGGGCTGTGATGATCTCTCCCAGACAGTAAGATAACAGAGCCCCAGGGAGGTGGAGCCAAATCAGACTCTAATTCTGTCTAATTCCAGGATGAAATAAGAAGGAAGCTTGGATAAGACCAGTGCCAGGAAGTGTGTAGAGGTGGGTGATGGAGAGGCAGGTGGGCAGTGACTGATGCTTCACCTCGGTGCCTGGTGATGCCACAGATTCCTGGAATGACAATGTTCAATGAAGGATAGCATACAGTAGTGTCTGAAAGATTCAGTCAGCACAGGTTCTGTTATCATCACAGCTGCAGGGTGGGCTAGAGGGGATGTATGTGGCATTTGATCTCTAAGCATGCCTCTTCCTGGAACCCCTCTTCAAGTCTTGTTCATATGAGAGCAGTCAGGACCAAATCTATCTCCTCCTGGGCCTTACCTGCTGAGACTGCCCATAGTCCTTGGATACATCTTTATGTCTCCAAGCAGCTGTTCTGCCCTGTAGGGCAGTGTGCACAGCAGGGATGCAGTTCATGTCCAAGTCTGAACCTCCCTTCCATCCATGTGCTGCACTGTTCTCTTTAACCCACAGCATCAGATGCCTGCAACGTGACTGCCTGTGCGATAGGAGTCCCAGTCTGCACTCCGAGCTGCCTGGGTCCAAACAGCAGCTCAGCTAAATCTCAGTGATCAGTTGGAGCAAGGGGAGCAATGATGGGTTGGACCTGGACCCCTGCCACTTCGGATGAGGTCCAAGGGCTACACCAGCCCGCTCTTCCTTGGATCAGATCCCTGCAGCCTTGCAGCCCTCACTTATGGTGTTGGTGCCAGAGCCCTGGGACTCCTCACTCCTTCCCCCTGCACTCTGCACAAGAAAGAACAGGCCAAGACACCATATACCCATCTCATAGGATCTGCCCCACCTCTGTAAAGGGATGTGGACTGGCCAAGCCCCTGCTGTATGCTGGGTGCTGTGCCAAGCAAGAAGACTGGGAAGTCTTAGGAATGGACGAACTTGAGCCTGGGGACTGAGGGGAGAGCAGGGAGGTGAGCCGGAAACTCCAGGCACAGCCTGCTCCCTACTCTTCCAGGTCCTCAGGTCCCCACCCTGAGACCTGGTACAGACCCTACGGCTGGGGGGGTAGTGGTGATGAGGGTGACAGAACCTTCTGCTGGGGCTTCTCACTGACCACACCTCTTCTCCACCCATCTCTCGCCTCTCACCACAGTGAATGAGCTCAGGGCCAGCTCCCAGAGAGCACCAGGTAAATATGAGCCTGCTGTGCCCACCCTTACAATGCACACAGGTTCCCACCCTTGCACTGGTCACACACACCATACACTCCGATGTGGCTAGCTTTCCCTTTCCCTGTCATGCCTCTCAGCTACTGACTTGCACACTCACTCACTGTGGTGTGAATAGGCAGGCAGTTGGCTGAGCCTGCCCTCTCAGCAGGTTCCTGAGCCTGGAACAAGAGACCAGATGGGCAGACTGGGCTGTGGGAAGATACCAGCTCCCCATGAGCCAGCTGTTCACACTGAAGAGACTGGAGGAATATGGGAACTGCTTGATGCCCTGCTCACAGGGGTGAGAAGGCTGTAGCCTTGGACAAACTTCCAGGGGAGAGCCTCAGCAGGGTCTGGGAAAGGCAGGTTGGTGGGAGGCACCCTGAACTTTCCCATCCCCAAGATCAGAGTAAATAGGGAGTTGGGTGTGCCCCAAGCTGTAGGTCTTTCCCACCTAGAATCAGAATCCAGATCTGGAGCAGCCAGCGGTGACTGAACTGGTAAGCTGAGAGTCATGGGGGCAGGTGGTAGAGGTTGGGGATAGGGTCAAGGACTTGGCCTGTCCCAGTCTCTACTCATAGGGGTCATGCACAGGAGCGCTGATCCTGGCTCCAAGCTTACTCATAATACCAATTGCAGCCGGGGACTCAGGCGAGGAGGAGAAGGAGGGTTCCAGCCAGCATAGCCACAAACCAGCCTGACACGCCTGCAGGACCCAGACCCCCAGGCATCCAGGGTACACACTCACTCCTCTCAGCAGCAGCCCCCTCTCAAGGTAGATGCACACAGCACAGAGGTCAACCCAGTCCTGCAGGCACGGCCCCAGGTGTGCAGACGCCTTCCACCTGCAGGTGCACAGCGGACACACCAGCAGCCTCACACTCACCGTGACAGCACCCAACCTCACCAGGTGCATTAGACACACAGCCATGCCACGGCCAGCAATGATCCTGTCTCTGATTACTCTGATGTCCCTAGTAACAGGTGCACATCACTCAGCATGCAAGAGTCCATTCCCTCCCCACGGACACACATTACCTATGCATGCGTTCATATGTGCCAGGCATGCAGCCATGGTTGCCCTTCGTTCAGAGTCCTGGCTTTCCTTTCCTTCCTTCCCATGGCCTTTCCCAAGTAATATTTCCATCCTAGGTATCTCCCAAGATGTATTTGGCCAGAATCTGTCAGCCCTAATGCTTCTCCCTTCCAGGCATCTTTCCCAACCAGGGAGTCTTAGACACAGAACACATGGTCATGGGGAAGCCCTGCACAACAGTCCTAACACCCGGGATGTTCCCTGCCCTGTGGAAGCCAAAGGGCAGGGACTTCAGCAGCGTGACCACTTCCACTCCAGGACCTGGCCCCCTGGAATCTTTCACTCCTGTCATTTCAGAACATTCTGCCACTCCTGTGCCTTTGCACTCAGTCTCCACCCAGAACACCCTCCTCTTCCAGCTGCCAGTAGCTCTCAGTTGGTCGAAACTCAGGGATCAGTTACAAACTTCGAAAGAAATATTGGAAATGACAGCAGATGCCAAGTTTTCGTGTTGTTTGGGAGTTTAAAATATGCTGAGCATCCTCTTTCTATGATTCTTTTATAAAATGACACTGCAATACCAACCAAATGGGAAGGATACAACCTCAGGATAAAGCGGAACCTTTTACACGCAGCACATTTAGCTTTGGGTGAAGCCCATTGCATTGTCCTTCCTCTCACCTGCTCCATGAGCCACTGGAAACTTCGTTAAAGACAAATGTTCTGGCCCAGTGTGACAGCATAGCAGTTAAACCTTGCATATGCTGGGATCCCAGTTCTAATGGGCACCAGTTCTAATCCCAACGCCTCACTTCCCATCCAGCTCCCTGCTTGTGGCCTGGGAAAGCAGTCGAGGATGACCCAAAGCCTTGGGATCCTGCGCCCGCGTGGGAGACCTGGATGAAGCTCTAGGTTCCTTGCTTCAGATTGGCGCAGCTTCAGCCGTTGCAGCTGCTTGGGGAGTGAATTAATGGACAGAAGATCTTCCTCTCTGTTTTTCCTCCTCTTTGTATATTTGGCTTTCCAATAAAAATAAATAAATCTTTTAAAAAAATGCCAACATTGCCAACCTCTGAATTATTCTTTCACAATGCGCCTCCTCCAGCAGCTTAACCCCACGTGCTTGCAAGCTTAACCACACACCACTGCAGCCAGCAGTGACGTCACTGCCCACAGGACTCGGTAAAAGTCTGCACATGCAGCCACGTTGCCATTAGCTTTTGGTTGTTCTATCTTTAAAATCATGAATGGGTGTTGAATTTTGTCAAATACTCTTGTTCTGTTCTTAGAGTTTTTCTCCTTTATTGTGTGAATGTGGTGAATTCAATTAGCTGCCTTTAAAAATGTTAAACTTTGCATTTCTTGCGTATACCCTACTTAGTAATAAAGCACTATGTTTTTATATATTGATAGACATGATTTGGTAATATTTTTCTTAAGAATTTTTGCATCTTTGTTCTGACTGTTACTGAGCTCTTTCTTTTTTTGTAACATCTTTGTCAGGTTTTGCATCAGAGTGCTTTAAAGATTGCTGAAAAATTCTTTGCAAATTCTTCAAATTGCCCTGCTACCTAGGTAAGGCAGACTAGCTCCCTTTTGCTGGAGTTTGGGCTGCTTGGAGGACACAGGCTTCCAGAGCAGCTGCTCCCCAGGCTTGTTGGATGGCACACAGCCCTGGGCTGCCATGGATGAAATCCAACTCCCTGAGCCCACCATGCTGGGAACGGACCTAAGCTAACCCCAAAGGACAAGTGGAGAGAAGACAACGATGCCCGGCTAGCCTCCAAGTGCTGCACACCCGGACCATGGATCACTCATGGAATCATCTCCTGTGGTCTGTGCAAATGACTGACCTCCAGTCATCAAATATAATTATAAAGGATTATTTTCAGCTAGTACTTTTCAGAACCATTGTGTGAAAATACAGGATACTTTACAAATTCATGGAAAATGAGATCAAAAGATCAATTTATTGGGTTCGGCGCAATAGCGTAATAGTTAAGGTCCTCGCCTTGAATACGCCGGGATCCCATATGGGCACCAGTTCTAATCCTGGCAACTCCATTTCCCATCCAGCTCCCTGCTTGTGGCCTGGGAAAAGCAGTCGAGGACGGCCCAATGCCTTGGGACCCTGCACCTGTGTGGGAGACCCGGAAAGAAGTTCTTGGCTCCTGGCTTCGGATTGCACAGCACCGGCCGTTGCAGCCACTTGGGGAGTAAATCAACGGACGGAAGATCTTTCTCTCTGCCTCTCCTCCTCTCTGTACTTTCCAATCAAATAAATAAATCTTTTTTCTTAAAAGATCAATTTATTGTTGTGTAGAAATGGAAATCCATGCATAGTTTTTTCGTAGTTTGGATTTTCCATGAACTTTCTAAAGATCCCTCACAAACAGCCAGAAAGATTATGCTTGACTCACACAAAAAAAATTTGAGTGGAACTAGCATTGTGGTGCAGAGGGTTAAGCTGTTGAGCTGTTGTGTGGGGTCATCCCATACTGAGTGTTAGTTCCAGTCCTGGTTGCTCTACTTGCCCAGGTCCCTGCTAATGTTCCCGGGAAGGCAGTGGATGATGGCTCAGGCACTCGATCCCACACCACTCATTTAGGAGTCCTAGTGTAGGCCTAGCTCAGCCCTACCTGGAATAGGCATTTGGGCAATAAGCCAGAGCATAGAAGATTATCTTTCCCCGCCACCACCTCTCTCAATCTGTCCCTATCATTCTGTCTTTCAAATTAGTAAACCAATATTTCAAAGAAATGATTTGGAATATATTCCTTCCCTACATTTTCTAAAAACTTATGTAAGATGGGTATGATTTAGTCCTTAAATATTTGATAGAATTTACCAGTGAAACCGTTAGTGTGACGAATTTTTATTGTATAAATTCAGTTTCTTTAATAGATATGGAACTGGCAAGATTTTCTTATAGAAAGATTTTTTTCTTCAAAGATGTATGTATTTATTTGAAAGTCAGAGTTACAGAGCAAGAAAAATGTCTTCTATCAGCTGCTTCACTCTGCAAATGGTAACAACAAACGGAGCTTAGTTGATCCAAAACCAGGAGCCAGGAGCTTCTTCCAGGTCTTCCATATGGGTGAGGGGCACTTGGGCCATCTTCTGGTCCTTCTTAGGTGCATTAGAAGGGAGCTGGATCAAAGTCCTAGCCTTGCATCCACCAGGATCCTATATGGGTGCCAGTTGTGTCCTGGCTGCTCTACTTCCCATCCATCTCCCTGCTTGTGATCTGGGGCGGGGGCAGTGAAGGACGGCCCAAAGCCTTTGAGACCCTGTGCCCACATGGAAGATCTGGAGGAAGTTTTTGGTTCTTGGCGTCAGATCGGGTCAGCTTTGATTGACTGTTGTGGCCATTTGGGGAATAAACCAGCATATGGAAGGTCTTTCTGTATCTTCTTTCTGTATATCTGCCTTTCCAATAAACATAAATACATTTTAAAAATTAAAATAACATGATATAATTATGATACTTTATCCTAATTTAGCTACTTATTCTGTAGTATTTTAAAAAGAGGGAAAAAAAAGAAGTGGGACAGCTGGAACTTGAACCAGCGCCCATTTGGAATGCTTCGATCATAGGTGATTGCTTTACCTACTACACCACAATGCTGACCCCTATAATAATTTTTTTAAATATCAAGAAATTGTACACCACTTCTTAGGGAAACCTTCAATGGCTTCCCCTTGCACTGAGACTAACACCAAGGTCTCCCACAGCCGGTGAGGTCCTGCATGCTGTAGGGTCTGCCTGACTTTCCGATCTCCCCCAGCGCTGCCTTCCTGCTTTTTCCAGACTGACTCCACGCTAGCACGTAGGATTCAGCCCAGGTGTCACCTCTTTGGGAAGCCCTTCTTGGCCCACAAGTCAAAATGCTCCCCTCAATTGCTCTCTCTCTCGTTACCAATTTTTAAAAGTTCATACTATTGATCACTCCCAGACACTGCTTTTTTCTTAGTTAGCTTCCTTACTGTCTCTGCATGGTCCATTACACCTTCCAGAATTTTAGGTCTGTTGGGTAGCAGGGAGCCTGTTGGTCTTATAACTGTGTCCCCGGGGTCTAAACACATGGTCCTAGCACGTAGCAAAAACCAGCACAACAGCCTAGTGGCTAAATCCTTGCCTTGTATGTGCCAGGATCCTATATGGACTCTGGTTCATGTCCTGACTGCTCCACTTCCCATCCAGCTCCTTGCTTGTAGCCTGGGAAAGCAGTAAAGGACGGCCCAAAGTCTTAGGACCCTGCACCTGCACAGGAGACCTGGAAAAAGTTGCTGGCTCCTGGTATCAGATTGGCTTAGTTCCGACCATGTGACCACTTGGGATGTGAACCAGCAGATGGGAGATATTTCTTTCAGTCTCTCCTTCTCTCTGTAAATTTTTCCAATAAAAATAAATAAATCTCTAAGAACCTATTTACTACACTGTTGTGCTGACTGGCCACTCCAGCCTTTCCCAGGCCTGGCCTGGGCTTACTCTGCTTGGTCCCAGGGAATAACTCTGAGGGGCAGCTAAACCATTCCGGGGGGCCCAGCTAAACCATGGCTTGTTTTGTTTCATTTTGTTTCATTTTGCAGCTACCAGGGTCTCACTCAGGCCTGGCTCCTTCTGTCACAAGCAGCTTCAAGGTCTCTGGAGCTGGGTCCTGAAGCCTCCGGGGGCCAATGGGTATCTTTACACAAAGCCACTTCTGCTCTCTGGCTGCCACCTGAGGGTGTGGCCACATCATTCCAGGGCTGCCACCTGAAGCCCTGGCCACATACCCTGGTACCCTTGTGACAGATGAGGAAACTGAGGCACAGATAAGCCAAGTGGCTCCCCTCATGCCACAGAGCAAGAAACTATGGGTGCTGCATCTTCGAGGTTTCCCCCTTGATCTGTGATCCCACCAGAGAGGGCATCAATTTCAGAGATTAACAGCTGTGGATGATGGCATCAAACCGGCCGCCCCAGCAGCCCTCCGAGTGCATCTCCAATTCAGGTTTATCTTCATTAAGCCAGTAATTCATAACCGGGCTGTGAGCACTCGCACCAGAGTGAGAATATTAAAAAAGTAATTACATTTTTCACAGTGCAGCTTTCTGAGTAAATTGTATGCAAATTGCTGTCTAAATCAGGCTGGCAGATCCCGCGCAGGGCTGGGCACCCGTGGGGGCACAGTTTGGAGGGTGGTCCAGTCACCCTCAGTTCCACTCAGTGGGGGCCTGGTGTTGCATCAGGCAAAATGGTTGAGCAGTGTTTGAGACACCATGTGAGGCACCCACATCCCTCATCAGAGTGTCTGTGTTCAAGTTCCAGTTTTGCCTGATTCCAGCTGGGTGTAACAGGTGTGAGCTCAAATAGTTACTGTCCTGCCAACCATGTAGAGGACCTGGATTGAGTTTCAGACCTTTTGGCTTTGGCCTGCCCAAGCCCTGCTCTTTTGGTCATTTAGGGACTGAACCAGCAGATGGGAGATCTCTCTCATAGATAAATTTTAACAAGAGTAGTCATGGAGCTAACTTACAGGACAGTGTGTACAACTGCAGCCTTCAGTACCAGCATCTCATTTGAGCCCAGTTCAAGTCCTGTCTGCTCCATTTTCAATCCATCTCCCTGCTAATACACCTGGGAAGGAAGTAGAAGATGGTCCAGGTGTTTGGTACCCAGCATCCATGGGGGAGACCTGGAAAAAACTCCTGGCTTCAGACTGGTCTGCTCCAGCTGTTATGTCCATTTGGGGAGTGAACCAAGGAATGGAAGATCTCTCCATCTCTCTTCCTCTCTCTGTAACTCTTACTTTCAAATAAAATCTTTTCAAAAAGTAGCCATTATTATTTCTCAACTTCATTGAACCTCAGTATCCTCATCTGTAAAATGAGATTCTTCATGGTACTAAATAAGTAACAGAGGGGATGACATCCTGTCCTGCACCTACCTGGTATGAACATGGAAGGGGGCCGACCTCAGGAAATGACAACATAGCTTCAGCGAGTGTTGTTCCAAAGAAGCACTGACACCTATAGACCTGAGGAAGAGCTGGGGTGGCTGCTGGGATAGAGCAGAGGGCGCTGGGGAGGGGTCAGGAGCGCTGGCTTTCTTCCCATCCTGGCTTCAGCTCTCCTCTCAGGTATACTTAGTGTTCAAACATCATGAAGTCTTGGGCTGATCACCCAGCAGGTGTCCTCACCATCATCGTGCCCAGACTGCACGGACCTCTGATCCCTGGGAGCTAGAGGTCCATGTTGCGAGAGGGAGACTTGAAGAACACAGAGCTCTCCCAGCCTACAGACACCTGACTCAGTCACCCATCAGGTAAATGGAATCAGGACTAGAGTCTAGTTAGGGCAACTCCAAGATGTATTCTCAATACTCCAGGTCAGTTGGGCACTGGGAGGTCCACATTGGAAACTGCCAAGAACAGGTGGCACATTTGCTGGGGCAACTTGGGGTGGGCTGTGATCCTGGGCTTGGGCCTAGGCTAGGTTACTTCACTTGGAACTGTGGCTTCTCCATTCATCCATTCAGCCAGTTGGGAAAGATATCTGCATGGACCTCTTCCAGGGGGCTGAGAGGTAGGACTTTCACATCTTTTTCCTTCCCTAGGGAGGACACCTGGAACTCTCCAGGGACTCAGACAGAAGCTCCTGGGCCTGACCAAGAGGGCTTGGTGCCAGCTCCCAGCCTACCCTGCCCACACACAGGAAACCAGCTGACGGCGATGGATTAGGAAGACACACAGTGCCCCCTTGTGATGGGGACCACCTGTTACAGAGCTCAGCAGCCCAGAGTCCAAGCCACAGGGCGTCTCACACAAGGCCACCCAATTCTACTCAGACGCGCTACTCTGAGACACAGAGCTCTGTTGGGGAGCACAGATGTGCCTAGGGCTATTGTCATTAAATCGCAGCCATGACCAGATTGCACTCAGGTTGGCATGCACAGCTACATCCATGCGACACACAGGCAGGATCAGGTATCCACAAGAGTCTGTCCAGCTATAGCTATACCTAGAGACCATTTGACATAGGACCACCCAAAAGCAGCTGGTCACAATTAAGTCCTGGATGGTGGTCACTTAACAGGGACATGCCACATTCTCATTGCCACAGTCTCAAAAGGGATATGCCCAATCACACACAAACATAGATCTCTCTAGGGGAATAGGTGCTCCTCTTAGACCCAGTTCTTACTCACGCCCTCACCTGTGCAGATCACCAAATCCACATTCACAGGGCTATGAAAACATTTTACCACAGGGCTAGCCTTGTGATGTAACCAGTAAAGTTACTCCCTGCAGCACTGGTATCTCATATGGGCACTGGTTTGTGTCCCAGCTGCATCACTTTCAATCCAGTTCCTTGTTAATGGCCTGGGAAAAAGCAACAAAAGATGACCCAAATACCTGGGCCCCTGCAACTCATGTGGAAGGCCTTAATACAGCTACTGGTTCCTGGCTTCAGCTTGGTCCATCCCCAACCATTGTGCCACCTGGGGAGTGAACCAGTGGACGGAACATCTATCTCTCCCTCACCCTCTGTAACTCTGGCTTTCTTTTCATGTGAGCAGCAGTTCAGGCAGTGGAGATGTCTGGGGTGGGGCTCCCACAGGACCAGGTGCTGTGCGAATTTCTTCTCATGCAGTGTCTCAATGATGCTCACAATCGCCTATACCTAGGGGCCAGCCATTCTTTCCTACCTAGTGTGGAGGACAGGGATGCCTGGAAACTAGGAGCTTCCTGTCCAGGTCTGCATGGTGAGGAAGCAGCGGGCAGGACTGGGTCTACTGAGGGTGTGGGCAACTCCTGTAGGCCAAGTCCCCATAGAAGAAGCTGCGGGTCCTGAGAGTGCAAGCCCTGCCCTCCACAGCTCTGATTCTAAGGCAGCTGCTCCCTTCTGCCTGTGCCAGTGAAGTGTGCAGTTGACACCACAGAGCAGGGAAGGAGCCCTGAGACAGGTACCTACCAGGCTGGGACCTGGTCCTGGCTGCTTCAATCACTAGCCTCGTCCTCGGGGAAAGCACAGCCTGAGAGATAAGTGCTTGGGGAGGCACATACTCCTGACCCATACTCCTGCTGATTGAGGCCCTTCTTGTTGTCTTGTCTAGCTCAGCACTGCTGCTGAGCAACAAGTCTTAGAGAACAGATCAGGTTAGCCCCCATCCTCTCCCAATCTGGCCACCTCAGAGACCCAGACCAGGGAGCAAGCAGCCTCCGACCTCACCAGGCCAACTTCTGAGAACTTGAGCTGGATTTGGGGCTGGGAATTGACTTACAGAGGTTCCTCCAAGCTGTGAAAGTCCTCACAGGCCTTGGGAGTTCCCGTTCTGGATGGCCATTCTCTAGTTCATCTTTCTAGCAGTATCTCAAGGGTATAGAAGCCTTTTGTGACCAGATCCATCAGCACTGGGCCCTGGGGAAAGCATCCTGGGCCCAAGAATCAAGAGGCCAGGGCTGCAATTCTGACTCCAACTTTAACACCCTGCTTTCTGGCCTCAGTTTTCCCTTTAGCCCTATTGGGGTGCGATGGGGTAGAGTGTGGTGGGGTGAAGAGAGCATTGAGTAGAACTTCAGAAGCTACCATCCCCAGGCACATATCTCTCAGGCTGTGCTTTCCCCGAGGACGAGGCTAGTGATTGAAGCAGCCAGGACCAGGTCCCAGCCTGGTAGATACCTGTCTCAGGGCTCCTTCCCTGCTCTGTGGTGTCAACTGCACACTTCACTGGCACAGGCAGAAGGGAGCAGCTGCCTTAGAATCAGAGCTGTGGAGGGCAGGGCTTGCACTCTCAGGACCCGCAGCTTCTTCTATGGGGACTTGGCCTGCAGGAGTTGCCCACACCCTCAGTAGACCCAGTCCTGCCCGCTGCTTCCTCACCATGCAGACCTGGACAGGAAGCTCCTAGTTTCCAGGCATCCCTGTCCTCCACACTAGGTAGGAAAGAATGGCTGGCCCCTAGGTATAGGCGATTGTGAGCATCATTGAGACACTGCATGAGAAGAAATTCGCACAGCACCTGGTCCTGTGGGAGCCCCACCCCAGACATCTCCACTGCCTGAACTGCTGCATGGAGAACAGGGCAATGGGAAGATTGAACAGCTTGGGCCGCTGGAAGCAACTTGCCTCACAGATCCCAAATCTCTACACAGGCAGTGGGGTGAGAGGGAAAAGAAAGAAAGAAAAAAAAAAAAAACCCACTCATATCCACTTGGCCACAGACACATCAATCTCTTTAATCCCAGACATTGTTAGTGAGAAAGGACCCCGAATCTGAATCAGCCCAGCGGCTCCCTCCAGAGACAGGCTGCTCACTTCTTCACAGGTTCCAGAGCTGCCCAGTCCATGGCCAGGCAGCCCTTACTGTTCAGAGCCCAGCCAGCTCCCTGGAGGCGTCAGTGTCAGTCCCAGCCCTCCCCTCCCAGCCCGCCTGGATGCACCTGCTCCTTCTGCTCCAGACAGCCCCAGGACTTGCATCTCAGCAGGGGCTCCACCCCTGTCCTTCACCTCCTTCAAGGACAAGGGCAGACAACCACACAACTGTGGACCTGAATCTCCCCACCTGTTTAGAGACAGCCCCATGCATCTTTCTTTCCTGTGTGCACACATATCTATACACACATTCTTGCACACGCACATGTGCAGACACATACATGCGCACACAGTCCAGGTCCCAGGAGCCTGACCAGCCTGGGAGGGTGCACTCCACTTCCCGCACAGGAGTTGTTTCCTCTTGTCCTTGTCCCCAAGGCTTCCAGAACTGCCCTGGAAGACAGGGAGCTGGGGGTGGTGGAGGGGTCCCTGGGAGGACACATATCCCACCAGGAGCCTTCTCTTCCCCCACCCCTGCCTTCTGCCATCTTCCTATGTCAGGGCCATGCAGATGACACCAGAGAATCCATCAAATGCCACCCCCATGTCAGGTCATGTCACAACATAATTAAAGCATTAGATCTTCGTGATGAAGCCGTTGCCATCAATTCTGAGAGTGACTGATCCAATCTACAGAAAGGGGAAATTTCTCTCCGCCCGTCACAACTGCCACAGATGCCAGCCCCTCCCCAAGAAGGGAGATGGTGATGTTTGTTCTATTTAGGGCTCTGGACCTTGGTCTGGGAGGAGGAGCTGGGCCGTGGTGGGGGAAAGCTGGCCTTGGAGGGGGTACATCTCCTATCCTGGGTTGGCTGGGCAAACAATAGAGCTGGGCCACTTGCGGACCCCTCTGAACTTGTCCCTGTGACCTTGGGGAAGAGACAGTGCATCTCTGGGTTTCTATGCCAGCTCGTGTGACTGGGAATTGGGTGTTCAAGATGGCAGGAGCTGTCTGGCTCTCTAAGGGCCCCAGAGGTGCACGCTGCAGGTCTGGCACAGGTACTTCAGGTTCACATCCTGCCCAGCAGTGTAGCTATGGCCACCTTCTCCTCTCTCCTTCCTCTTGTCTTGAGGAAAGGGAAATGATTCAAGTCTCATGGGATTCCCTAGACAATGAAAATAGATGAGGAATGCAAGGGGCTGACACAAACAGTCTCAACCTTTCACTGCTCCCCTCCTCCCATTCCCATGCCCTTGACTCTTGGATGCAAGGTATTAATTAAGGACCTGGATTCAGGCCAGGTGTTCCTTAATGTGGATACAAAAATGTTGCAATGGTAATGACAGGGCATATGGGAGAGGTGAAGGGGTGGATAGAGGCAAACAGAGGAGTTATGTGTGCCACTTATCAGAAGAGACCATTCACCATAGGAATACAGAGACGGGGTAACACAGGAGAAATACTGAAATGGACATTGTCAGTCTTGGGTGCCAAATGGGAGTCTTGGCTGACTGGAAGGTGCTTTATATGGAGCTATAATTTGCCAATTTTGAGCAGATCTGTGGTTAGAAGCCCAACAGACAACCAGGCTAAGGTATTGAGCAAACAGGTGCATGTACATCTCTGGAGTTCAGGGCAAGGTCTGTGCCTGCAACATTGAGAGGATGGGGGGATGAGGAGCCATGGCAGAGGCTGAGAAGGGAAAGTCAGTGAGTGATTCTCTTTGAAAGAGGAGGGTATTTCAAGTCAGAGAAAGCAGCTGTCTGTATTAAGGCAGTTAGTTCTCAGGCGATGAAGACTGAGAACTGGTGAGTAGTGATTTGCAGTAAGTACAAGGTTACTTAAAAAAGTCTGTGGAAAATACAATCAAATGATTAAGATCCACATATAGTTTTTCTCATCATACACATTGTTCATGAACTTTCTTAAGACCTTCATAAGTTCAGATTCAAATTTTTGCACCAAAAGAAACTTACCTCTTACTCCCATTTCTACCAGCTTTTGGAAGTCACCCTTGTATTTTGTTGAAAAAGCAACAGAATAAAGTGAAATCCCATCCGTAGTGCTGGGATGTTGCATGGGATCTGACAGGACCTGCGTTTATGGGTGGAGAGACCAAGGCGCTTCTCATTGGCAAACAGTCAAGGAGCCTTGAGCCTAGACATCCAGAGACAAGGTTGGAGCTTCCAGCCTCCCACCTCAGGTCAGGCAGGGTGGCTCCCCACAGGTGAATCAGTGATAGCTGCTCTGGGAGGAGTTGGCTTCAGAGGCTTAGGAGAGCCTGCAAGCTGAGTCTGAGTCCCAGGTTTGGAGGAAAAGGCTGAATGCAAATACCACAGGAACCTACCGAGCTGTTAAGTGCCAGGCGTTATGCAGGCTGGCACTGGTGGGGAGAACCCAAAGGCATAAAACAGTCTTGCTAAAGAGAGTCCCTACCTCCTGGACTAAAGACCCACATGGGCATGTAACCCTTATACTTGACAGGGAGTAGTAAGTGCCAGTTCATGCAGCTCGTGTAAGTGCCCAGTCAAGCTCCAAGAAGCCGGATTCCAATGGGTCCCAAGAGAATCTCACCACACTTTCCAAGGGCCCTTCTGGCCACCTAGATTTGAGTCTGGTTTTCAACTTCACCTCTTTCTGGCATGATCCTCTTGGGACCCCCTGAAGCTCAGATGCTTTAGGCATCCATCCATCAAGGCCCCCAGAAGTGGCTAAAACCCCAGCAGCATTCCCTGCTTTATCAGAAGCTGTCCTTGCACCAGTCCTAATCCTGCTCCCTCAAGGCTGCAGAACCAGCTCCTGCCACCCAAGCAACTTGAGCCAATGCACACCCTGCAGCTAAACCCCAGCCCGCCAGATTGGCACTGTAATTGGCTCAGTTACGGCTTTGGATCTTCCATACTAGAAGCACCCGTGCACTCGAACAGCATGGCTACTGTGTGGAGCAAGCCCCTTGAGTGGAAGACAACTGGACTGTGTGCTAACCAAGAAAAGCAAGGAAGTACAGAAGGGAGGGGACTTGGTTCCAGCCCAGGGGCTCTGAGATTGCTTCCTGAGCAAGGTGCATTTGGGCTAGGAGGGGGCGGGGTGAGCTCAATCATGAGTGTGGAGGGAAGAGGAGGGCATCTCAGAGAACAGGATGTGAAGGAGGCAGGAATCTGTTTGGGAAAAGAGCATCAAGATGCCCCACAGGATGGAGGTGGATGCCCAGGCAGAGGAGGATAGAAGGCTGCAGCCACAGACCGTGGCATCTGGGAGATTGCTAAGGGTGACTATGGTCATTAAATCCCCACCTCCTGCCACTCTCATAGCAGCTGCCAAGCAGAGACCTCCCAACTGCCTGGGTGTGGCGTCACTCTGTCAGCGACCCAGCACCTTCCATAGGAACACACCTAAGGCAGTCTCCCAAAGGCCTGCTAAGTACTGTGGATGAAGATGGAGACTAAGCTTTGAATAATTCGCCAGCCTCCTGCAGCTCGCTTCTCCCTGTGAGCGGGGAGCCAGCTTCTCCGAGGTTTAGAAAAAGAAATTGGAAGCGTCAGCTTCAAGATGATCTTGGAAGAGAAGCCCTATAAAGAAAGCAGAAGGGTGGGATGCCTGGAGTGCCGGGCTGGAAGAGAGGAGACATGGAGGAGCGAGCCAAGAGCTGGAAGAAAGGGCACACAGAGCTTTGAACCTCGGGACGAGGACAGGTTTGTAAGGCCTCGAGGTCACTCCTGCACGATCCAGGATTCCACCTCCTCCGTTTTGGCTCCACTTGCACACTTCCCCAAGGGGTGAGCACTGCTCCCCAACAGCTCTGGGATCCCCTCAATCTGAATCTGCAGTGCACTGCAGGCCAGAGCTCAGGGCCCTAGGCGAGTAAACATGATTCCAGCCTTCCCCTACACCTGCACCCACCCCACCGCATGCTACGGCCCTTAACCCTGGCCCCCTTTCCCACCCTGAGGATTTTAAGACAGCTAATCCTAGCTCTGGCCTGTGTCTTGGGTATGGAGTCAAGTATCACATCTTGGGTCACCACCAGCAGAGCCTTGCAGAGCCGTGTCCCACATGGGAGCCAAGATGTGTCTGTGGCTTGCACCATGTGCCTGCCTGAGGCCTTTCAGGTCTGTGTGCTGCTCTGTGTCTGTGGGCATGCAGCTCGACTGTGAACATGCCTGAGTAGTGGTTGGTGCATGTATGATGGTGCCTGGGTATAGGAGGGAGGGCTCATAGTTATGTCCCAGGTCTGTTTGCACGTGACAGACAAGATGGGATCACAAGCGTGAGTGTGCAAATATGATTCTCCCCACAAAGGGTTCATCAAGAAGGTATCTGGACACGGCCAGCCAGGTGACCAGTTGTTAGATTGTCTCAGTGGTTGTGACTCTGTGTGAAGATCATGTGTGGCAGATTGCAATTTAATGCTTATGTGAGACTGTGCTTGTGACAGATTGTAATTTAATGTGTGCGTGAGACTGTCTGAGGCTGTGAGTGTGTGAGAGATTGTTTCCATGTGAGGTGTGTGCTTGTGCGTGAGAATGTGGTTGTGTGTATGTGTGTGCTTGGAAGCATCAGCATGGCTGTGTGTGGGACAGGTCTCTGTGTGTGTGTATGTGTGTGACATGCAGTGAGTAACGGGGACCCCACTCATGTATATGTGTGTGTTTGTGTGTGTGTGCATGAATTCTCACGGCCAAGAGCGAACAAAGGTGCCTGTGTGTGGTGGTGGAGGTGGGAAGGGTGAGGACGGTGCAGAACAAAAAAGGGACTTGCTCAGAAAGGTCTCCCCAACCCCATTTTAATCAGAAACAGAGCAGCTGTTCGTCTGAATAGACACTGCACAACGGCAGACGTCTTAATCTCTTCTGCATTGTGATTCACTCGGCGAAGCCCTATTACTCAGCTTTTGATAGGAGCTTACTTGTCTCAAGTGTTTTCATTATTGCCCTAATACTATCTATTAACATACTGAAGGGAGCGCGCTGCTGTCTGGAGCTAGCATCACTGGGCTTTTAAAGATTATGGGCCTTGCAAATACATAACATTTTACTGCCTTGCAGACGTAATTCATTGTTGGGGGTAGAGGAGGTGGGGGGCTCCTGTAAATAGATAGGTAAATAGATAACTGGCTAGGAGGAAGAGGGCGCTGGAGGGAAAATGAGATTACATGATCCAAACCTGCTGTCATCTTTAACTCAAATAATCGCCCTTTGGGAGGAGGGGACAGACAGACTTCTGTCTTGCTTGGGGAGTCAACTCTAGCCTCCAGTCCATCTCTGGGAATCCTGGGGTGGAGACTGCCAGGACCCACTCAGGCCAGTACAAGCTTGGGCTTCTCTTGCCCAGAGGTACAAGCTGGGGCAAAACCCAGAGGAAAGTGTGGAAAGTCCACAGGCTTAGGAGGCCAGGGCCTCTGTTTTTGGTTTGCTGAGTGACTCTTGTGCCTATCTCTGAGCCTCGTCTTTTAGCTCCTAATGAGGAGCCAGGCCTGGGTGAACAATAAAGCGGAGTTCAGAGACAGGTGTATGCACCACCACCTCCATGGTGTGGCTCCAGGAGCTCTGCCTCCTGGGTTGAAGCACCAGGCATCTACATCTCCAAGAGAGCCCATGATACGTTCTCCAGCCACTGCCCTTTTCAGCATCCCTAGCAGGTGAGGACACACCTGTGTGGGTGGCAGGGATCTTGCTGCTCTCTCTTCTTTTTTGTAAAAGAAATTTCATGGAAACAACACAAAGAGATAAAACCTGAACACATATATATCAGCCCTAGAGAAGAAGCAGCTTTGACATTAGCTGACTAGAAAAACTGAGAACGTTCTAGAAACAGCATAAAGAGACTCAGATTTATGAAGCAAACCAGAGTGGTTCAATCAGCACAGAAGAAATTGGCTAATGAGATGTAAACTGTTCTTTCCAATGGAACCTTGGAGAAACTCCAAGTACAGGGAGCCTGGAGCAGACTGTGGCACAACCACCAGGTGAAGAGCTATTGGTGAACAAATGGGCCAGGAAGCTCCTTCCTCTCCCAGCAGACAGACTGGCTCCCAGGGTCTGTTGTCGCTGATCCTGAAGCCTGGTTGAACTGCCCTCTCGATTACATGAAAGTTACCTCAGGAGGTGTGGTCAGCCGTGGCTGGGGGGCAATGAGCCATTTCTCCCAGGACTCACATCCCTGTGGAGTTCCCCTTGCACTCTGACTGTGCCCTAGGAAATCTACCCGCTTTGGACAAAGGGACATCCCAAGGTGGTGCAAGAAGGTGCAGGGTAAGCACTGGCAGGCTGGGGCTTATGTTCATGGCACTAAGCCAACCTTCTGGAAGAGAGTGCACCCAACTTAGCCTCTGGGGTGAAAGAATGCTGGAAGATACAGAGGCCACCTGGTGAAGAAACTAGGAGCCCTGGCAGCATTCCAGCACCAAGATTCCAGACACAATGCAAAGTCTTCCTGAACCTTCCATGCAGCTGAGCTAATGGGAGCCCACAGCACAACAAGTGGAGCTGGTTGGTCCCTACCCTGTAGAAGAGATGCCCAAGTTTAGAACCTCATTAAAGAAGCCATCAGCATCCCATATAGGTACAGGTTCATGTCCTGGCTGTTCTACTTCCCATCCAGCTCTCTGCTTATGGCCTGGAAATGCAAAGGAGGATGGCCCAAGTCCTTGGCCCACATGGGAGATCCAGACGAAGCTCCAGGCTCCTGGCTTTGCATTGGCTCAGCTTTGGCCATTGTGGTCATCTGGGGAGTGAGCAGACTCCTCAGACTTCTCAAAGAGAAGCTTCAGGTAAGCAAGTTCCTCCTTTCTCAGTCACACAGAGCTGCCAATAGCCTCCTTCCCAAGAAAGGCAGGTTCCCACAACCATGAGAGAACTCACCCCTCATCTCTCCATTAGATTTCTCAACCTAAATTTTAATCTGCAAATCTGAAACGGATCATCAAATTTGAGGCAAATCAAGACAAAGGAAGCTGTATAAACAAGATTTTTTTTTTAAAGATTTATTTATTTTCATTACAAAGTCAGATATACAGAGAGGAGGAAAGACAGAGAGGAAGATCTTCCGTCCGATGATTCACTCCCCAAGTGAGCTGCAAAGGGCCGGTGCGCGCTGATCCGAAGCCGGAAACCAGGAACCTCTTCTGGGTCTCCCACACGGGTGCAGTGTCCCAATGCATTGGGCCGTCCTCGACTGCTTTCCCAGGCCACAGAGAGGGAGCTGGATAGGAAGTGGAGCTGCCGGGATTAGAACCGGCGCCCATATGGGATCCCGGGGCATTCAAGGCGAGGACTTTAGCTGCTAGGCCATGCCGCCGGGCCAACAAGATTTTAAAAAAGGTTCATCCTAGAAGAAATGTAGACAATATAAGACATGAGAAAAACTTTAGGAGAATTCTAGAGGCAGACATTTGGACTGGATTTGAGTCCTGGCTCCACTCTTGATGCTAGTTTCCTACACATGTGAACCCAGCAGCCAGCAGATGATGACTACCTGCCACCAACGCAGGGTGGGGTGGGGCTTGGGTTGGACTCCTGGCTTCCCACTTCAGCCTGGTTCATTCTTAGCCAGTCTTGGGGAGTGAACCAGCAGGTGGGAAACCTCTCTTTGTCTCTCTCTGCTTCTCTGTCTCTGCCTCTCAAAAAAAAAAAAAAAAAAAAAGAAGCCAAAGTCTTAAAAACAGGATAAAATAATTCTAGATTTTAGTCTAGAATCCAAAAGAAATCCAGAGATCCAAAAGAAATTTGCTGCCATAAAATAGAAAGAATTTACTACCAAAAAAGTGAAAAAAAATCATCCTTACAAATGAAAAAACTGTAGATAAAGACAAGGAAATTCCCTAAAAGGTAGAGAAAATACAAAGAAATATAAAATGTGAGGAAAGACAAGATCTACTATGGATCTCCTGGGGGTTCTACATGGAGATAATGGAAAGATGAGAGGTAATAAAATCATTCAAATATAATTTAAAAAATTTTTCCAAACCTAGAGAAAGAACTGAGTTCTCAAACTATAAAAAGACTCACCAAATGCTAAGCAGAAAACACTGAAAAGGCACACATCCTGGTGGCATTTCTAAATCACAAAATAAAAACAAAAATCTCAATGCTTTTGGTTTATTTTGAACCTACCAATCTATATCAGCCAAACCATCAAGCATAAAAGCAAATTCAAGATGTTTCAAGGTAAAAAAAATCACAAAGAAAATTTACTGCCCATTAACTGCTCAAGACGACAGAAAACCAAAAAGGGAATTTAAGAGAATGTCATAGACATATACATTAAAAAAAATAAATTAGTAAGTATTTAAGAGTCTGAGTAATAAACAAAACTAAATCTCTGTGAAATGTCATACAGCTTAGAAATTATTTAAAACATAGCAATAAAGTAAAATAATAACATTTAGAACTAAAACTGTAACAAGATACAAGAGGTAGGAGGAGGTTTAAGATACTCTTGAAAAAAAGTGTTTATATAACTTTACTTCAAATTTGAGGAATCAGAAAGTTAAAACAATACAAATAACTTGTAAAAATAGTAAAAAAAAAAAAAAAAAAAAAGAAGAAGAAGAAGAAAGAAAACCCTTTATCAATAAAAGAAAAAGCAAAGGAAAAGTTTAAACATAATCAGGAATCACAATAAATGTGAATGGGTTAAACTCTCCTATCAAACTACAGATATTCCCAGAATGACTGAAATCACATGTGAATATAATCATGTTCACACACAATGCAGTCACGTTTTAAAGTCACAATGACACAGCAAATAGTCCTCCTGCAGTGCCAGCATTCCATCTGCCTGTTGGTTTAAGTTCTAGCTGCTCCACTTCAATCCAGCTGCCTGCTTATGGTCCAGGAAAGCAGCAGAGGACAGTTGTAGTCCTTGGATCCCCGCTTTCTTGTGGGAGATCAAGAAGAAGCTCCTGGCTTAGGATTGGCCCAGCTCTAGTCATTGTGACCATTTAGCGAGTGAGCCAGCAGATGGAGGTCCACTCTGTCTCTCTTCTCATTAAAATATGACTTTCAAAAATAAATCTTTCTAAAAAGTCACACATAAAACAATATAATGCAAAAAACCAAGAATTTAAAATGAATGCATGCTTATAAAATAAAAATGAAGGCATAGGAATATTACTAGCATATTAAATAAATTCAAAATAAAAGCATGAGGTAGAACAGATACTTTATAAAAAGTTCATCAAGAAGATATGATGATGGGCCCGGCGGCGTGGCCTAGCGGCTAAAGTCCTCGCCTTGAACGCCCCGGGATCCCATATGGGCGCCCGTTCTAATCCCGGCAGCTCCACTTCCCATCCAGCTCCCTGCTTGTGGCCTGGGAAAGCAGTCGAGGACGGCCCAAAGCTTTGGGACACTGCACCCGTGTGGGAGACCCGGAAGAGGTTCCTGGTTTCCGGCTTCGGATCGGCGCGTACCGGCCCGTTGCGGCTCACTTGGGGAGTGAATCATCGGACGGAAGATCTTCCTCTCTGTCTCTCCTCCTCTCTCTCTGTATATCTGACTTTGTAATAAAAAACAAAAAAATCTTTAAGAAAAAAAAAAGAATCAAGTATCATTGGAAATTTGATTTTTTTTTTGTAATTCTAATGATTTTTCCCTTATTTAATCTGTTGTTTAACACAAAATTCACTTCATCATCATATCTTCTTTTTTTTTTTTTTTTAAGATTTTATTGTTATTGGAAAGCCGGATATACAGAGAGGAGGAGAGACAGACAGGAAGATCTTCCATCCGATGTTTCACTCCCCAAGTGAGCCGCAACGGGCCGGCACGCCAATCCAGTGCTAGGAACCAGGAACCTCTTTCGGGTCTCCCACGCAGGTGCAGTGTCCCAATGCATTGGGCCGTCCTCAACTGCTTTCCCAGGCCACAAGCAGGGAGCTGGATGGGAAGTGGAGCTGCCGGGATTAGAACCGGCGCCAATATGGGATCCCGGGCGCGTTCAAGGAGAGGACTTTAGCCACTAGGCCACGCCGCCGGGCCCTGATACTTGATTCTTACATGCCTCTCCAAAAATGATCAACTAAAATATAATAAAATCTATAGAACTTGAACACTGTGATTTAAAAGTTTGATGTGAGATCTATATTAAAAATTTCCTGAACTAATGTTGGTGTTGTGGTATTTCATGCTAAGCTGCCAATTGTAACGCATGTACCCCATCTGAGAGTTAAATTTAAGTTGCTCTATGGTTTTTTTTAAAAAATAAGATTTGTTTATTTTATTTGAAATTCAGAATGAGAGAGAGAGAAAACTTCCATTTTCTGGTTTGCTCCTCAGATTGCTGCAAGGGCCAGGGCTGGATGAGGCTGAAGTCAGGAGCCAGTTGCTTCATCGGGCTCTCTCTTGTGGGTCACAGGGGTCCAGCCACTCAGTCACCTTCCACTGCCTTTCCCAGGACGTTAGCAGGGAGTGGGTCAGAAATGGAGCTACCAAGACATGATAGTGGCATCACAGGCAGCAAATTTACCCACACCACAGCACCATCTCCCTTTTGTTGCACTTTTTTTTTTTTTAAGATTTATACATTTCTATTAGAAAGGCAGATTCACAGAGAAAAAGAGACACAGAAATATCTTTCATCTGTTGGTTTACTCTCCCAAGCAGCTGCAACAGCTGGAGCTGAGTCGATCCAAAGCTGGAAGCCAGGAGCTTCCTCAAGGTCTCCCATGGGGGTTCAAGGTCTCAAGGCTTTGGGCTGTCCTCAACTGCTTTCCCAAGCCATAAGCAGGGAGCTGGATGGGAAGTGGAGCAGTCAGGATGTGAACTGGTGCCTATACGGGATCTCGGCACATGCAAGGAGAAGATTTAGCCACTAAGTCATCATGCCGGGTCCCTGTTGCTCCATTTCTGACCCAGTTCCTTGATAACATCTGGGAAAGAAGCAGAAGATGATTCAAATACTTGGGTCCTTACCTTTTACATGGGCTATCCAGATGCAGTACCAGGCTCCTTATGCCTTCCTGGCCCAGGCCATCGAGGGAGTGAGCCAGCAGATGGAAGATGTGTGTGTGTGTTTGTGTGTGTGTGTGTGTCTGTGTCTCTCTCTCTGTAACTTCATCTTTCAGATAAATAAATCTTTTTTTTTTTTTAAGTTTTCTGAACCAAGAATACTTATTACCATGGTTTGAAGATGTCAAAGTTCCTGGTTTGGAAGCCTAATTCCCAGTGTAATAGTGTTGAGAGGGAATTCCACTTTAAAAGTGGGATTATTACTGTTATCTCACGAGTGGGTTAATTCTCTGGGTATGGTTTTCTGATAAAAGGATGAGTTTGGATTCCTTGCCAACACTCCCCTCTCACCCAAGAGATGCCTGCCATCACTCCATGACAGAACAAGAAGGCCCTCACCACCTGCGGGCCCTTATGAGGCCCTTCTGTTTCTCATACATTACCCAGCCTGCAGTGCTCTGCTTCGGCAGCACACAAGACAGGAAGATGCACATTCACACATCTCTCCTGTCTACAGTTCACTTACCAACATTGACCATTCATCAAAACACACTACAAATATCATCTCAATTTCAGCAAGCAGAAACCATACAGACCTCACTTTCTGACTGTAGTACAAGAAGCAAGAACCAACTGTAGAATAGAGGCAGTCATACAACAAAACCCCACCACTTAGACATTTCAAAATACTGTTGTATATAGCTGCCAGGTTAAAGAAAAACTCATAATTGAGTCATCGTATTGTTTAATAAATGAATGACCCTGGAGGCATCACATAGTGAAACCCATTGTCAAGGCCAATGAAAAATTTATAGAAAAAAGTATGGCTTTGAGTGCACATTAGAACAAAGAAAGAAGGTCTGATCTAAATAGTTTGAGAAGAGAAAATTAGAAGGATATACACTCTGTGGAAATAAGGAATTAATAGAGATAAAAGTAGAAATTAATGAAATGGGAATCAAATGTAGACTTGAGAAATAATACCAAATGCTGGTTAGTTCATTTATTTATTCCCTTAGTGGTTCAAATATAAATGAAAATGCTAATATCCAAAGCAGACATCAGATCATCAAAAATCTACTTCTGAAAATGACATTGGGCAAGAGTGCATTAAAGGCGAGTTACATCAAACCTTCAAAGAACAAATAACTTCTGATGTGTAGATTGTTACAGGATATAAAGACCAAAACTTTCCCATCCACTATGTGAGTTGGTGCAACCCAGAAGGCAACTGTCACATTTGCTCCCTGTGTTCATTTGACCGTGTAGTGGCCACAGCCTGATCTTCCTGGTAGGGAACTCTCTCCACCCCACTCTGCATCTGTCAACTTCCCCAGAGCTTCATGCCATCTCCAGATCTAAGACTGAGTCCACATGCCTCATCAAGCTTTGCTTTTCTTCAGCTACTACAAATAACTTGGGGATGGGTGTGTGAACTAGCCAAATACAATGAGACACAGGAGACTTTTTGGTGACTTCTGGAAAGTTGCTTTTCAGACGAAGGCTCTCAAATCCTGGAGTGGCCATTTGCCTGCCATGTGGAGTCTGAGACCAAAGCTGACACAAGGGGAAACTAGAACCACAAGACAGAGGAGGAAATGAGTATTGGGGACAGACCTGGCTGCAGCCATGTCAGAAGATGCCCTCTTCCTACACGCTGTCTCTCATTAAATCAGGGTTTAAATTAGCTAAGATGGGGGGAGAGAATGAGAATCTCCCATCACTCCCCACCCCAATGGCCACAATGAGTGGGGCTGGCCTGGTATAAGGCAGGAGCCAAGGACTCCATCCAGGTTTCCCCTATGAATACTCCCACAAGTATGTGGGGTATCTTCTGTTGATTTCCCAGGCAAATAAGCAGGGAACTAGATTGGAAGTGGAGCAACTGGTATGCAAACGAGTGTCAGTATGAGATGCCAGCATCACAGCCAGTGGTTTAAAATGACTTGCCACAACATCAGTCCTAAGGCAGTCATTTTCTTTCTTCCTTTTTTATAAAAAAAGATTTATCCATTTTTGATGAAAAGACAGATTCATAAAATGAAGGAGGGACAGAGAGAAAGATCTTTCATCTGCTGCTTCACTTCCCAAATGGCTGCAATGGCCAGGGACTAGCCAATGCAAAGACAGGAGCCAGGAGTATCCTCTGGGTCTCTCATGTGGGTGCAGAGTCCCAAGGTCCTGGGTCATCCTCAACTGCTTTCCCAGGCCACAAGCAGGGAGCTGGATGGGAAGTAGTGCAGCAAGGACATGAATTGGTGCCCACGTGGGATCCCAGCACCTGCAGGAGGAGGATTAGCCAGTTGAACCACCAATGGCAGGCCCAGACAGTCATTTTCAAATAAAGTAACTAGCCCAGATATCCCAAAGCTAAACAAAGAAAACAGACACATCAAAGTACAGCCTCATCACAATTACATAATGGTATGACCCATACATGAAGTGGCAGCCAACTTCATCTGACTGTTTCCTATAAGATTATTAAGTCATGGCCAAATCGATTTTTATCCCAAGAATCAGCTGGTTTTAGGACTATCAATTTGATTTTATTTTTTAATTTATTGCCATGATGCAGTAAAGAAATAAAACTAAATTATCTCCACAGATGATAAAAAATTCACACTAAGCTTCCTTAACCAGAAAAAAAAAAAAAAAAAGGCCCTGCGATGGTAGGTTTCATGCCTCTCCCTGGCTAAGCTTTAGCCCCGGTTATTCAATCAGTCATCTAGGTGTTGCCGAGGGCGCATTTTGTAGCTGGGATAATCCTACATGATCTAGGTGGGCTTGACTCACACAGCCAAAAGGCCTTGCCAGCAGAACTGAGACTTCCAGAGGAACAAACTCCACCTGTCAACTCTGCTTCAGCCCAGGCCCCTCCCAGCAGCCTGTCCTGTGCATGGTGTGGCCAGCCTGAGGCTCTCTGCGCTATCACGGAATGCAAAACCTGCAGCAGATCTCACCTATTTAGCTCCCATAGTTCTGCCTTTCTGAGAGGACCCTGACTGATGTAAGTCTTTAGCTGCAGCAACCATACCTGTTCAGAGATCCTGCAGCACCCAGGGAGCACTCCTGAGGCAAGGATGAAGGCAAGATGTCAACAAGCTAAAGGGAAGTGGGTGGGTCCTGGGAAGATGCAGTGGCCTGAAGAATGACACACCCACGACTCAGGAATGTGCTTCCTTATGTGGCAAAAGAGACCGCTCTGTGGTTAAGAATCTTGCCAGGAGAGATGGTCGTGGCCTGTGCAGATGGTCCCAATGCAACACTGGGGTCCTTAGAAGGAAAAGCAGCAGACATGTGAGGCAGAGAAGAGGTGAGTGGTGTGGCCATGCGCCAAAGAAGGAAGGTGGCTACTGGAAACTAAAAACCACAACCTCCCTGGATCCACCAGGAGGCATACAGTTCTGGCATCAGGTTTAGCCGTCTGATCCCCACAAGGCTCAGATCATAAATCAGTGTTGTTTCAAGCCACCAAATGTGTACTAATTGGTTACAGCCACAGAAAGAAGTGACCCTAAAGGTAATATGTCAGACCCCTACCTTTGTAGGATCCCCTTCTAAGAACCCAACCATGCATTCACTCAGCCTTGTGTTTTGTTAAAGCAGCAAAAGTGAGATTTGTAAAATTAATATTTATTCAATTATTTTTATTTGAAAGGTTGATTTACAGAGAGAAGGAGATACAGAGAGAAAGATTCTCCATCTGCTGGTTCACTCCCCAAATGGCCACGACAGCCAGAGCTAAGCTAATCCAAAGCCAGGAGCTGGGAGCTTCCTTCAGGTCTCTCATGTGGGTGCAGGGTTTCAAGACTTTGGGTTATCCTCCACTGCTATCCCAGGCTACAATCATGGAGATGGACTGGAAGGTAGAGCGGCTGGGACATGATGTCGGCGCTTGGATGTGGAGGATTAGCCAGTTGAGCCATCACATCACCCCATGTCTATGCTTTTAAAATGTATAATGTGCTGTGATTTCTGTTGCCATTTCAAATATTTGCTTTCATACCTCATGCAGTATTTTTCATCTCTAAATTTTTTAATTATTGAGGGTCCTTAGATTTCCATATGTTTGGGGCTGGTATCATGGCATAGTAGGGCAGTGCTGACAGATTCTAGTGCTAGAAGCAGGCCATGCCCAGGTCCTCTGCCTCCTTTTTATGGCTCAAGAGGTACCACTAGCCTCTGCTCTGCACCTCCAGCTAATGCCCCACAAGCTGCCCTTGGTCCCAGCCAGAGTAGTACACAAACTTCCACAGGGCCTCTAAAAGTAGATTAAATATAAAGAAAATGGATAAAGACACAGGAAATATTTATTATAGATTGTGTAACTCTACTTTTTAAACAGCTTTACTGAGATATGATTGACATACAATAAACTTATTTGAGGTGTACAATCTGATGAGTTTTGACATAAGTATACACCTGTGAAATCATCACCACAATCAGGAATGAACATATCCATCACCCCTAAAAGTTATTTATAACTTTCCAACTGATGATTTCCATATCATACATACCTAAGGAGTCTCTATAAACCAATAAGGCAAAAGCATGAAAGTGAAGGAGCAGGTCTGAGGTATTGTGGGTTAAGCCACCACTTCCAATGCTCAAGCAATGGTTTGAGTCGCTGCTATTCTGCTTCAGATCTAGCTCCCTGGGAAAGCATCAGCAGATGGTCCAAGTACTTGGGTTCCTGGCATCCATATGGGAAATCCAGATGAAGTTCCTGGCTTCTGGTTTGGACCTGGTTCAGCTCTGGCCATTATGGAAGTGAACCAGATGATGGAAGATCTCTATTTCTCTCTGTGGTTCTGTCATTCTTTCAAATAAATAAAATAAACATTTATATAATTATATTATATATAATTAATTACATTAATAATATAGTTACATCATGTCATGGAATTATAATGTAAAAATATGCAATTATATTACATATATATGCATGTGTATGTATATAGGCATGGGATTCTGATTCTGGAATTATTGGTTACAGGAATCCACACTACAGATATACAAATAGCTTATGATCATATGAACATGTGCACAAACCCAGTACTGATACAGGGAATGCAAATGAAAATTGCACGAGGGCATTTGAACCTATGTGGCGATGGTGCAGTGTCAAGGCTGTGGCCATTTGGGCTTCCTCATGCCCTGCAGTGATAAGAGTTTCAGGTGTCTGCACACATCTTCTGGAACAGGGTAGTTATGCTGCCCATCTAAAAATAGACACATCCTCTTACCTAACGCTTAAATTGTCTAGGAGCTCATCTTTCACATAAGATACACACAGAATATATTGTCATATAATGCAATATTTTAAATAGGGAAACATTGGTGGAAGAAAAGCCCAAAATTCCCATTAATGAATCAAAAATATCTAAAGTGGTACAACCACACTCTAGAACATTAAACAGCTACTAAAAAGAATCAGTGATATTTCTGTGTAGGAACAGGTAAAGTTAGGCCTTTATTTTTATTTTAAAAAAATGTGTGACTCACTTTTTACCTTGTGTACATTTGAATTATCTCCCTTCTATTCCAACAAGTAAAAGTCAGTGAAAATGAAAATAGCAGTGAATGTTTATGGAAAAACATGTGAATGCATTGCCAAACTGTGTGGATGTGGAGATCTGTCCCATATTTGTTAGTTCATGAGCAAACTAAGTGCTGATTGTGTGCCAAAGGTGGTCCCTGTCTCCTAGAGCACACCTTATATTAGAGCAGGAAAGTGAATATATCCCTTGCAAGAAGGGGATTTCACATCTAAATTGGAGAAGCAAGGTCCTCTTTGGGACAGTGTGAGTTAGACGAAACTGGAAGGATAAATACGACTGATGGGAAAAGGACCGTCCAGAGTTGGGAAAGCTGGAGGGAGGCGAGGATAGCATATGTGCATGCACAGGTCCACCAGAAGCCAGAAACAGGCCTGAGAAGGACTGGGAGATTCACCAGATGAAGGGGACCTGCAGGAGACAGGACTCTCTGTATGGGCCAAATGTGTCAGCTTCAGGACCACATGGCTTATATTCATGAAAATTCCCTGGTATTTGGTGGACGGTTCAATGCATTTTGACAAATGTGTACAGTCTTGAAATCATCACCACACCCAACTCTTAGCACATTTCCACCACCACCCTCCCCACCCCCGAGCTTCCCTGAGCCTCAGGTTCCTTTCCTGCCACCAGCCTCAGCAACCACTGATATGCTTACTAAGATAACAACTTGACCTCGTGCAGAGACGGCCACTCTCACAGGTAATGGCCAGTGTCTGCTTTCTTCTACTGCTCTTGAGAGTGTCCGTGCAAACGTGTGTACCAGGAGTCATTCTGCCTTGCTACCAGGAAGTGCACCCTAGCACAGAGGCACCATGATGGCCCATTCCATCACAACTGATGCACATGGGTGTTGGTTGGCTTTTTCCAGTGTGGGATGATCATGAAAAAGCTGCTAAGGAATTTGTGTGGCTATGCTTCCCGTGTTCACATTCCCATAGCACATGGCTAGGACTGCTGTGTGTGTAACTTCACAGGACACTGCCAAACTGTTTTCCAAAGTAGCTGTCTCGCCCGCCTTCCTACCAGCAGCGTGCACAAATTCCAGCTGTCCTTGTTCTTGCCAGCAGTTGGTATTACTAGCATTTTAAAATTGTGATGACTTTAACCATTCCAATAGGCATGTGGGAATAATTCACTGGGGTTTTAGTTCGCATTTCCCCTAGTGACTAATGTTGTTGAGCATATTTTCATGTGTTTCTTTGCCATCTGTATTGCTTCTTTAGCAAAATGAGCCTCAGGACTTAATTTACATTAAATTATTTGTAGAACCCTCAAATACTAAATAATAAGTTGGTATACAGCAAATGAGATAAAGTCAGGGACTGGGAGTTCCAGTCCTCCAATGTTGCCTGCCTTGTTCTCCCAAGCCCTGACCTTCCAGAGGGCTCCACTAAGCACTCCCCTAATCACCAGAGGAGATTCTTGTTGCACAGTCAAAAAGATGACTCCAAGGGCCACGCTTCCCAATGCACCTGCCCTTGTCCAGTCCCCTGTCATGTGGGATCAGGGCTGACCCCTGTAACCAAGAAAGCGCAAGGGAAGTAATAGCTCTTGACTGCCAAGGCTAGGCCAGAAGGAGCCACGAAGTACCTGCCTTGTGCCCACCAAAAACTCCCTCAGGAGAAGCCAGCTGCCCTACAGAGAGCCCATCCATGCTACACAAGGGGAGAGTCCAAGAAAATCATGTAGAGAAACCAGTCCCAAGCTGTTGCAGCCATTCCGACCCTGGCACCGGGCACCGGGCACCAGGCACCAGGCACAGGGTGAAGGAGGCCATCTCGAATTTCTGGTCCAGTCACACCTTCAGGTGGCTCCAGCCCAGCCACCCTTGACTGCCACAATCCCAGAACCCACAAGGTAGAACAGCCTTTTGAACTCAACCCTCCATTCCATGACAGATCATGGGGAATGGCATTTTGGAGTGGTTCAATGTGAGTAGAACATGGGCAATGTCCACTGGTCAGAAAGGTAATGGGGTCATCCCTGGATTTAAGAACAGAAATAGGGCTGCCAGGTGTTCTCACGTTTTTTCCGTCTCCATCTACATTCAGACTCCCCACCCTTCCACAGTCAGTGCCAGAATCGTGGGTGGCTCCAAGCAAATGGAGACTGGCAAGAAACAGGATCTGGAAAAGTCAGGCAGATGCCAGGCCCAGGAAGAAGCCCAACTGCAGCAAAATAATCAGAACCATAATTCTTGGTGCACCCACAGTCCTTTGCAGGATCTAAAGCACCCTGAACTATGCTGTCTCATTGAACCCTCATACTGGTGAAGTAAGAGGGGTATTGTTACTGCCATGTAACCAGGAGAAGACGCAAAGGCCCAAGGAGATCACAAGTTGGTGGAGAGCAAAACCATCATGCATTGCACACTGGAAGGTCTTGCTGGGTTGAGAAAGAAAACTGGGGACCAACCCATAATTGGCTAGGGGCAGGGGCTGGGGCAATGGCTCAGCTTGTATAAGAAGTTGCTGAAGGTGGAACCCAGACCTAATTATTCACTTAGCATTCTGTGACACTAGAGTAAAGTTCTTTGTGCACCTTGTTTCATTTGTGCTTCCTAAGGCCCATGTAGTAGATGCCATTACCACCACATTTTGTACCAAATCTCTTGTACCATCCGGAGCTGCTGCTCCCAACACTCACCACTCCACCCCTCCCATCGTTATAGTGGTAGTACTGACACTCTGGACACTGACTCTTAGGTTTGAACCTAGAGACTGGAGAGAACACAGGGCCTGGGTTGGCTTCCTGGCCCCTCCTATGCCTCTGGCATCCTTCCTGCTATGGAGTCTAGAGCCTCAAGACCATACTATTTCTGTGTTCAGAATCTATCAGGTGTCTTCAATAGACACAATCTTCTTAATTCTTAACCCACCCACCCTGCCCACAGCTTAGGTTCAAACTTGTCCCTGGGTACAGGATTTCATTAATTCATCAACAAATATTTACCAAATGCCCAGCACTGTCGAGGGAGAACAGCACAGTGTACAGTGCATCTTCCTAATCTCAAGGAGCCTGAGAACTGGCAGGGGATGTATGTAGCAAGTAGGGCACCAACAAGATTTAGAGAGCCATGGGAATATACCACATGAGATGAAGGAGGAAAGGTCGCAAAGGGAACAGTTGAACAATAGCTACTTTTACAAAAGCCCTGAGGCAGGAAGGAGTGCTTCATAGGCAAGGAGAGGCAAGGCCCCTGGAAGAGGCTTAAAATGGAGGCACATCTGGTGAGACATGGATGATGATGAGTTGCTTGCTTGTAACCCAACCTGTCTGCTAATTCTACTGGGATCCAGGGTGCATCTTAAATGGCTGGACTCTGGATTTGGCCTCCTAATGTGCAGCTCCCACCTTGATAACCCACTTGCAATTGTCTTCACCCATTGCGCCCTGGTGCCAGTGAGGGTCTAATAGAATGGAGATAATTCACTGCCTGCCAGATGTCTGCCCTTCACTCCCAACAGGAGTCTGACTGTGTTTGGGGATGGTCATGCCTGACCAGGGCCTGTACTTCAGAGAGCAGCATCTGTCTCTGCCCAGCTACCGAGGACCAGTACAATTTCTTTTTTTTTTTTTTAAGATTTATTTATTTTTATTACAAAGTCAGATATACAGAGAGGAGGAGAGACAGAGAGGAAGATCCTCCGTTCGATGAATCACTCCCCAAGTGAGCACAACGGCCAGTGCTGTGCTGATCCGAAGCCGGGAACCAGGAACCTCCTCTAGGTCTCCCATGCGGGTGCAGGGTCCCAAGGCTTTAGACCAGAACAATTTTTTTGCTAAGATTCCCAGGAGGATTCACCTCTGCCAGGTAATTCCTGAATTCCCCACTGGGTGCATCTCTCAACATCTCTGTCCAGCTGGGATGAACACAGCATGCATTCTTTTGGCCTGCAGAGACCTGTGTGTGTGTGTGTATACATGCATGTGAGTGAGCATTCCAACCATACCCTGTTTCCTCCTACATGTGTTCATCTGTACACATGCAGAAAGCAGATTGAGCCAAGACGTCCCTGCCCTTTGTTTTCTCGAACCCCATCACTCTTCTATCTTTAATGTTTATTTATTCATTTCTAGCTACTTGAAAAGCAGAGAGTGTTTTCATCCACTAGCTCATTCCCCAAATGCATGCAATACCCAAAGGGTGGGCCAGGCTGAAGCCAGGAGTTGAACTGAACAAGTACTTACATCATCATCTGCTGCCGAAACTGGATTAAAGTGGAGGTGCAGGAACCCAACTCAGCACTCTAATAAGGAAGGTGGGTATTCTACATAGCAGCTTAACCCACTGTGCCACAATGCCCACTCCTGTCCCACTTTTCCAAAAATTTCCCTGAGAGTTCAGCCCAGATACCAAACCCAGCAAATCTAAAACTTTCCCACCCTAATTGTTCTCCCTGCTCTTCTCCACTCTGGCTTAGGGCCCTCAAACACTCACTCAAGAACCCCACTTCATTCTCCGGCATAGATGCATGTGTGTGGCTCCCCCCCCGCCACACTATTGTCCACGAAACTCAGAATCTGGGGCTGGTGTTGTGGTGCAGTATGTAATCCTGCTGCCTACAATTCTAGTATCTTATCTGGCTGTTCCAAATGCTTAGGCCCTGACATCCAGATGGAGCTCCTGGCTCTTGTCTTGGCCTGTCCAGCACTGGCTATTGTGGTCATCTATAGAGTGAACCAGCAGATGGATGAAACTCTCTTTGCCTCTCCCTCTCTCTCTAACTCTGCATATATATATTTTAAATTCAGATTCCACAGCTCTACTCCTTGGAAGCCCATGTAGGATTCAGAGGCCTGTTCAATCCCACAAAAGCCAAACCAGAACCACATGGAATGATCTGAAAGCTCACTCCCTGCAACCTCATGGCAGCCGCTCACATGCAATGATAAATCCACACATACACTTACACATCCACAGTCCTGGGTGGCGACAAGCTTTTCTCATGAGCACTCCGGGGAAATGAAACATTCGTGAAGTCCAAACATCCTGAACACAGACCCTGGACCTGAGTCCATCAATCCTGCTGGACGGGGAGGGCAGGCATTGCCTTTCCCCTGCTCGACAGTTCCATGATTTGTGCCTGCTCCCTGCAGGGCCCTGGGGCCATCATTCACCCTCAGTGCCCAGAGGATGACTGCTCTGCTTGGCATTGTGCCTGATGCAGACTCTCGCATTGCCTGCACCTGTCCTTCTGGCCCCACAGCCCAGTGACGGTCTGTGAGTTGAGCATGGCAGTGGGGACCGAATGTCGCAAGAAGAGCCTGTTGGCCATGAACAACAAAGCTGTAGCGGGACTGCAAAGGACAGAGACCGTAAGTTACAGGCCAACTTGCTACTAATTCCCAAAGGAGGAGGGTAAATCGGCGTCTTGATTGCTGAGAGTTGAGAACAAGGTTGCTTAGTACATGTAGAACCTGCTAGAAGGGGCTTTAGTAATAACTCCAGGGCTGGTACAGTCCCTCCAGTATCCTGGTCTCTGCCCAATCAAGGGTGAACAGAACCAAGAGGAAAAGGGACTTGCCACTTGAGAACATATCCCGGGGAGTTGAGCCCAGAGATGTCTGCAGGGTTGTGGGCACCCCTTTCAGAACTGTACTTGTTTATCCTTTCCCTCTCCAGTCCTCACCCTGGAGCGAGTGGGGAGGATGGGGGGCAGGGAGAAGGAAGGAAGAGGCCTATGTTATGTTGGGATAGCCAACCGCTGTTGGAAAAGCCCTAACGCTGGAGTCATACTTTCCTCTTCATGTGAAAAAAATGAATTTGTTAGGATGAAAACATTGAGTATAAAAAGTGAAACTGCTCAAGACTAAAGGAAAAGGGGCCTCACTAAGCACACCAGCAGATTAAAAAGTCATAAAGGAAAAAGCCAGGTGGACTTTCACCATATCAAAATCAAGTACTTATGAAGGACCAAAAAAAGCAAACAAACAAACGAAAATTGGAAAAAAGCCCTAAGAAGGTTGAATGTCAGAATGTGAGGGCGAAGTAGAAGAGGAGGGATGCTTTCTCTGCCACACAAAGGAGCGCCTCCAAGTAAGGAACAAGACAGATGCTCCAGCTGAGAGGCAGGCAAGCACAGCAGGAGCTTCACCTAGCAGTTAAGACACTGCTTAGGTCACCTGAGCCTGGATTCAAGTCCAGCTTCCTGCTAATACACAGCCCATCTTGCAAGGCAGCAGGTGAGAGCCCAAGTAGGTGGGCCTCTTCCACCCACGTAGGAGACCCAGATGAAGTCCTCAGCTCTTGGCTTCAGCTCCCGCACAGCCCCAGCCATTGCAGGCAGTAAATGGGATGAGATAGTTTCTCCTCTCTCTAACAGAAGCATTAAAACAAAGAAAGAAATGGGGAAAGAGCACAGCCAGACAACTGATGACCAAACAACGAATTGTCCACTAAGGAAGAAGTATGTATGTGCCTGTATGACGTTGATCCAAGAAATGCAAATGGGAAGTAGGTCTTAACCAGTACCTGTCATGTGGCAAAAGTTGTAAAAACTGGTAGAGGGATTTTCCATTAGCAACAGGGTAAGGTAAGGTGTTCTCCCATGTTGTAGGCAGGGGAAATGTGAATAGGACCAGTGCTTCTGGCAGCCAGTGGGCCCCCCTTCCCTAGCAGAGGCCATGCTCACAGCCCTTATTAAGTTCTCAGTGTTTTGCATGGACTAGCAGATTTAAGCCAAAAGGAATTTCTTTTCTTTTCTTTTTTTTTTTTAAAGATTTATTTTTTTATTACAATGTCAGATATACAGAGAGGAGGAGAGACAGAGAGGAAGATCCTCCGTCCGATGATTCACTCCCCAAGTGAGCCGCAACGGGCCGGTGCGTGCCGATCCGATGCCGGGAACCAGGAACCTTTTCCAGGTCTCCCACGCAGGTGCAGGGTCCCAATGCATTGGGCCGTCCTCGACTGCTTTCCCAGGCCACAAGCAGGGAGCTGGATGGGAAGTGGAGCTGCCGGGATTAGAACCGGCGCCCATATGGGATCCCGGGGCTTTCAAGGCGAGGACTTTAGCCGCTAGGCCACGCCGCTGGGCCCCAGCCAAAAGGAATTTCATAACATAAATCCTATTATCACCATTTCACAGATGAGGAAACTGACACTCAGAGGATAAGTAATTTGGTCAAGATCCCCTTTCTGGGAAATCGTGAAACTGGTGTTGAATTCCAGGTTTCTGTTCCAAAATGGTAATTTGCAAACCTCTTGTCCTAGACATTTCACCTCTGGGAATTCATCTCCAAGAGTTCCTTAGACAAACACAGAAATGCACATGCCAAATTGTCATCTCTGTGACAGCCATGGTCAAGTGAAAACATGGGGACCATCTCCATGCCAGCCAATAGGAGGTCCATGGGCTCAGTGGCAGGACTTACACAAACAGAATGCTGTGCAACCATTAACAAGCGCGATGTGTATTTATATTCACTGATATGGAAAGATTTCGACAACATATTGTTGAATGGAAAAGCAGGTTGCAAAACAGCATGCCTAGTATGATCCCATTTAGGTAAAATTATATATATATCACGCAGGAGCTGGGGGATGCACACCACCACGCTAAAGGTTATTATTTGGAGATGGGGAGAGTTCAGAGGATTGTCTTTTCTTCTTCCTGGCTTGCTTGTGCAGTTTGCATGGCATGCGGTGAGCATATATTATTTTAGTAAACAGCAAAGGCAATTGTACCAAAAAAAAAAAAAAAAGAAGAAGAAGAAGGGGGAATAAAAAAGCACCTCTTGGCTTGGATGTATCTGTGCTTTATTCAGCCCCCTCTAAGGAGAATCTATGGTGCGTGAGATTCAAGAAAACCACAGTGGCCTGGAAGGCAGCAGGGGTGGAGATGAGGCTGCGAGGGCGCTGAGAGAGAGAGAGAGAGACAGAGAGAGAGAGAGACAGAGAGAGAGACAGAGAGAGAGAGAGACTGAGACTCGGTGGGGTGTGTGTGCCTGATGGCCATGGAAGCAGAAGGCCCAGAGAAGAGGGGCTGGTGAAGGGAGATCTGAGAAGGCCCAGACACAGGTACTTGGTATGGGCGCCATGCCTTGGCTCCCAGGTTGGCTAATGCTGTCCTGTTAATGAAGTGAGTGATTAATAGCCAAGGGGATAGAGAGCTGGTATATGAGATTAATCCCAGTTAATGAATCCATTGTTAGTGGCATTAAATAGCAACAGGGGGGAGGGGGAGGCAGCCTCTTCTCTCCTCTCATGCATCCAGGCCTGAGCAGGCTCTGCAGCCCCCAAAACTGCCAACCCCACTTCAAGAGGGAGGCTCCTGGCATAGAGTGGACAGAAGGAGGCAGAGAGAAAGGGGAACACAGTGGCCCGCTGTCTTCTCCCTCCAGTCCCCACTCAGTCTTAGGTGGAGTGGCCTCATCACCTCCATTTTGTCAAGGCAGGTGACAGCTTACCTCCAGTCCCTGGCCCTTGTGTCCTATCTACCTAGTGCCAAATCACGTTCCTGCTGTCAGGGCACACTCCTTCTCTCTCAGGGGAAGCTGAGTGATGAGGCTTGGGGAGGAGGAGCAGAGGAGAGGAGACATTGTTGCAAGTGGCTGGAGTTGGGGGAAGAGGAGCTGTCCATGAGCCAGGAAGGGAGGGGCCCTTGGGAGGTAGTGAGCAGGCAGAGAGGGAACAGATAGCAGAAGAGTTGGGGGCAGGCAGGAGCCCAGGTGAAGAGGCCTCTCTGCCAGGGGACCAGGTGGTAGGCTCCAAAGTGGAAACGTCCCTCTGTCTGCCCAGGAGCTTCTCCCTGGTTCCACACCAGAGCCAACGACTCCCTCCCATCTGCCCCATGCCCTTTCAGGAGTAACAATGATAAATTCTGAACCACAACCCACCTAGGTGTGTACGTGTGACATCAGAAGCTAAAGACGTGCTAGCTCCTGGAATCTTCTCGAGGACTCTGAGTGACCGGTGCCATCATTCCCACAATGTGGGCAAGGAAATTGAGAATCAGGGACAGACACCCTCTTGCCCCAAGATCCATGGCAAGAGGGTGTGAGAACACAGATCTGAGGCCACGTCCACCTGCTTCAAAGCCTGTGCTCGACTGCCCAAGTCCTCATCTCCTAGACCAACAGCTGCCATAGCATGGTCTCCATGCCAGCTGCAGCCGGAACCTGCAACAAGTGCGGTTCTTGATTCCTGCACACACCTAAAGGAGTTGGACTGGGTGATCTAGGTTTTATTGAGCGTAGAGGGAGCCATCCAGGGCTTTCTCCCCTTGGGTGACAATGAAGGTACCCAGTGTTGCCAGACATGTCTTCCAGGACCCCTCCTCTGGGGATCTGCAGGTGCCATCACCATGCCCAAGGCCCCTGCTCTCCTCGCCCTACTCTCTCATGTGTTCTGAATGACATCACCCGCTGCCCCTGCGTTAACAGCTTCCTGGTCCTGACGTTTCCCACGAACTCGGCATCTCCCACATCCAGCTGCCGCCTGACACTGCAGCTGCCGCATCTGAAGCCATCTCAAAATAAAAAAGAGTCTGTGCTTCTGCCTCCTCTCCCTGCGTCTTCCCCGTCTCGGCAGGCGGTGAGGCATCGGGCCCCAGGTCTGCAGTCACCCTCGGCCAGCCTCTATCTTTTGGTCCCCATGCAACCCAACAGGAACCCCATGGCTGCTATTTTTGAAATCCATCTCAGCTGTTTACCACCTCCACGGCTGCCACTGTGCTCTGAACTGTCTTTCTCCTCTCACCTGGACATGCACAGCAGCTTTCTGATTAACCCTTCATCTCTCACGCCTCCGTACAGCTTCATCTGCACTCTGAGGTCACAGGGATCTTTTGAAAACCTGAATCTGAGGTCATGTCACCCTCCTGGTGAGAAGCCCACTAGCAGCAACTCCCTCACACCCGTAGAAAAGAATTCAGTCTTTGGTCCCTTACAATCTGTATCCCCACTGCCCTCTTGGCTCTCCAACCTCATCTGCTCTCCCCCACACTTGCCTGTCACACCACACCCCCAAGTGCCTTCCTGCTCCACTAATTGAAGCAGGCATGCTCCTACCCCAGGGCCTTTGCATGGGCCGTGGTCTCAGCTCAGAATTGTCACACAATGGCTTCACGCAGTTCTCCACTTAAAAGTCAGAGGGAACTGTCTCCCTCCTCCCCACTGCCTCTGCCTCTTGACATTCCCTGTTTCTCTGTTCAGCCTTGGGTTCCGCTCAGCTCTCCCTGTCACCTGCTGTTAGATCACGCGCTGATTAGGTTTGCTGCCTGTCTTCCCTGCCGGCTTGCAGGCTCCAGGATTTCAATCACTCCACAGCTAGAACGGTGTCTCCCATAGTCACTGCTCCATCAGTGTCTGCTGATGAATGAATGACTGGATGTCTAGAAACTTGTTTGCTTACCTGTAAAAATAAGCTGGATATTCTCATGGTCCTGTGAAGATGGGACCAATGAGTTCAAACACTTCACTTGGGATTGGCATAATGTGGACCTGAAATAAAGGCTTTTGTCATTTTTAGCTCATACGTTCCTTCCTTTGCCTAAGAGTCCATGTTGGGGCCAATGTTGTGGCACAACCAGTTAAGCAGCCACCCACAACACCAGCATCTTATACTGGTGCTGGTTTGAGTTTTGGATGCTCCATGTCTGATCTAGTTCCGTACTGATGGCCTAGGAAAGCAATGGAGGCTGGCCTAAATGCTTGGGCTCCTGCACCTACGCAAAAGACTCTGAAGAAGCCTTTGGCTCTTGGTTTTGGTCTAGCCCAGCTCTGGCCATTACAGTCACTTGGGAAGTGAAACCACAGGTAGAAGATCTCTCTCTCTCTCTCTTGTCTGTATTTCCCCCCCTCTCTCTGTTGTTCTATCCTTCAAATAAATTAAAAAAAAATTTTTTTAAAGAGTCCCTGCTGCTTCTGTGTCTCCAACCAGCTTGAGTGTGACCTTGGTCTGGCCTGCCTGTCAAGGGTCACCCAAGTTCTGCCCAAGGTTAGCTAACAGCCCATTGGCAGATCTATTGTCTCACTGTCCCCTGGACAGAAATGACAGGGGTTGGCAGCCACACTTTAGAGAGTCCCCTGCAGTAACCACAGACAAATCCATGGCCACATTCCCATGTGTCCCTTCAAGCCAAGGGCATGGCCATGGATGAGACTGACCCAGCTCCTGGCCTCAGGGTGTGGCCCAGGTGGCAAGCAGTCCCACACATCTGCAGCTGTCTGATGCCTTCTCGCTTTAGACTTCTTCCTATGGCACACACCAACTTGTTTCCCAGCATGCACCTGTGCCAGCTTGCCCTCTCCAGTTCTACTTACATGCTGAGATGTAGCTCACCTTCTCCTCCTCTTGGAAGTCCTCCTGGCTGTCTCTCTTTCATGTCTCTCTGATATCGTCCTGTTCTCTGGCTGCTATGTGTTCCTCCTAAGAACACTGACAGTAGTGACATGCCACCTTTAAATTATATTTACCATAGAGGCAAGCAGATAAGAGAATACAGAAGGAAAAAAAATAAAGTTCCCTTCGTGGGCTAGGATTTGGTGCAGTAGTTAAGATGTTACCTGGGGGCTGGCATTGCAGCTCAGTGGGTTAAGCTGCAACTTATGGCACCAGCATCCCATATCTGAATCAGGGGAAGCTTGCTTCCACTCGAGCTTCCTGCTAACCCACCTGAGAAAGCAGCAGAAAGTGGCTCAAGTCCTTGGGCCCCTGCTATCCATGTGGAACATCTGGATGGAATTCTAGGCTTCTAGCTTTGGCCTAGCCCGACCCAGGCTGCAGTGGCCATTTAGCAGTGAATCAGTGAATAGACGATGGCTCGCTCTCTACCCCATCCCTCGATCCACCTTCCTCTATAATACTGTCTTTCAGATAAATAAATTTTTAGGAAAAAAAAAAAGATGCTTGGAATGAGTCCTGGCTCGGCTTTCCACCCAGCTTCCTGCTAATGCATATCCTGGGAGGCAGCAGCTGATGACTCAGCAGGTGAAGGTCCTTGAGTCCCTGGCACCCACACAGGATATCCAGATCGAACTCCTGGTTTCTGACTTTGACCTGGCCCAGCCCAAGGCATCTGGGGAGTGAACCACCAAATGGAAAATCTCTGCCCATCTCTTCCCTCTTTCCCCCTGCCTTTTAAATGCATCTTAGCAAGTAAATAACAAAATTCCCTATCCCCTGCCTCCCTGTACAATCCCACCCCCTTGGAGTGTCCACTTGCAGCCCCTCTCAAGGCCTCTGCCCGCCCACACGCTCACACACCCAGCATGGAGCTCAATTGCAGAGCCTCTCACGCCTAGGCTCCCTCTTGCTTTTTGTCACTTTACTGTCAGGCTGGTGTGGCACCATGATGTGTTCAAGCAACTCTCCACAGAGGGACGACATCAGGGATGTTTCCAGGACACCCCCCCACCAGGGGTCTGTGAGTGCCTTGTTGGGGCTGAGAAGGAGCAGCAGCATCCCAGGGGAAGGTGCTGCTGCCAAGAGGCTGGGACAGGTGGCAACCCACTGTGGGAAGGGCACACAGGCCCTAAATGGACAGAAGTTATAGGGCACTGCCCGAGCCCCGTGGCATGGCACAATGGCCTGAGAGGTACAGTGCCCTCACCCTGGTAAAAAAAACTGGCATTTCACCCTAGCCTGCCACCCTTTGGGGCTCCCGCTCAGATCAGCTCTTCCTGGGCTGACAAGACAGGTCTCCACACCCTGGGTGTGCATAGCTCTGGGGCTGCCAGTAGGATCATGAGCAGTAGAAGGGCCTGAGGAGTAACTAAGTGGCGGGTGCAAGGGTGAGAGTCCTGGGGGGTGCAACTGGGGGGCTCAAAAGCTGAGGAGGGGCTTTCTTCCCACTCGTTGTGGGGCTCAGAGGAGCCTGGGCTCAGGCTGAGAAGCAGGGCTGGTATGTTGCCATGGAGACGGAGGGTTCCTCTCTCCCTCACAGCAGGAATCACAGTGATTGGGGGTGGGGGTAGGAGGAGGACGCTTCCCAGGCAGCACCAAGGGCTGGGGCTAGGGGGCCGGTCATTCCTCCCCCTCCTCCGACCTCTTCTGTGTCCTCCCCTCCCAACCCACTGTTGAGACCAGCTGCAAGCAGGAGCATCTTTGATGGACATGGTGTGGATGGTGAAGGGGTGGGGGTGGTAATCTTTGGGGGATTCTCCTTCTACACACCCCACACGTCACCCCCACGGGGCACAAGCCCCATCTCACTGGCACTCAGTTATGCAGTCAGCCCCACACTCCAGTCCAGCACGCTCAAGCTTCCCCAAGGCACACGTGCACCGTAACTTCTTGCACACATGCATGCACACACACAACCCACTGCTTACATGCAGAGTCACGCGCTCATCTGCTCATACGGTGACAGGTTCGCACACTCATTCATACACAGTCACACCCATACGCCTACACCTCATGCACCTGCTACCTGCTGCACACGCGTGGTTGCAAGAGTCCCATGCACATGCAATCGGGCACGTGCACACGCGCGCGTGTACACACACACACACACACACACTGTGCTTCTGCCATGCAGGTCAGTAACCGGGAAATCTTCCCCTTCATAGGCACTGTGACCCATCCCCGTCATCCCTGCCCTCAGCTTGTCCTTGGTGGGAGCCCTGCCCCCTGGGATCAGCCCTGGAATGAAACACTGTCATTGCCAAAGGAGCAGCTTCTCAGACACAGGCAGGGCTCAGCCTGGACAGGACAAGCAGCTGGGGGAGGAGGAGCATTGAGCTTGATGCCCTCCCTTCCCCTTGCAGAAGACACTCCTGCCTAATCCAGTGTCGCATTTCACAGCAGCCAAAGCTGCCCCCTCCCCATCCCAAGCAGACAAAAGCCTCCTACAAGCTTGCCACAGTCAGTAAAATTGTGAGTATCCAAATAACCAGGGTTCACAATAATAGGCGGCTAAGTAGCTATTTACTGAAGACTTGAGTGCCAGGGAAGGCCCATTTCTATCTTCTGTCAACCTTCCAGGTAGGAAATGTCCCAGGTGATTCACAGAGACATACATTGGAACCCAGATGGGTCCTTGGCTTCCAAGTGATGGAGCTGGGCCCCAGTTGAACATCTGCAAGAGCTGGCCATTCCTAGCCAGAGCCCCCTCCCTTGCACTGCCACCTTGTCTCTCAGTTGAGCTCCTGCACTGTGGACGCCACTTGGGCTGGAGTTGGGGGAGCACCTGTAGCTGGAGTGATATACTGGGACAGCAGCTATCTGCAGCTACTTGAAGTGCTAGCTATGCTTCTCCCAGGCTCCTGGGGCTGTTCTCCACTCAGGAAACTTTCAAGGGTAGCCTGCAGGACCCCTGACTCTGCATCTGGACAAATCCTTGCAGCCTTTCCTTTTTCACATCCCAAGCCTTCCAAGTCCCAAGTGCAATTCAAACTCTGCAGAGAATTGTTCCAGTTCCACTTCCCTTTTGGTCCACTCCAGCCAGGCCCAGGAACTGCTTGGTCACTCATCCAGGACTCATCCAGGTGTTCTGTTTGTCCTGCAGAGATCACTGTTCTTGATCACTGTCCCTTTCCCTGCTGCCATACTGAGATCACAGCCTCCCAGAGCTTTGAGGGCAAAGGTCTTTATAAACTTGATGTTCTTACTTGACCAAAGTTTAAGGATTCACCAGATTTGTAATCCTCCTGATCCCCTGCTCCCCCTGTGTAGATCAAAGGCTCTGGAAATGAGTGGTTGCCTATGGATCTAATCTGGCCCTTTATTTTCCCAGACTGGAAACATGGGGACCAGAGAGAAGTTCCACTCATCAGAGAATCTGCTTCATTTGTGAGGTACATAAACTTTGTCGCAAGTCCCAAAGACGTGGCTTAAAGCCAGCCAGCTCTTCCGTGACAACTGGACAAAGTCACTAGACCTGGGTGAGCCTGTTTTCCCGTCTGTAGGATGGGCTATTCTGAGACATTGCATGGTCGTCACTTTGGAACTATAAAATGCTATCAAACAGCACTGCAGTGCCCTGTGGCTGCCAGTTCAAGTCCTGTCTGCTCCACTTTCAATCCAGCTCCTTACAAATGAGCCTGGGAAAGCAATAGAGATGGCCCAGGTACTTGAGCCTCTGTACTAATGTAGGTGACCTGGACAAAGCTCCTAGCTCTTGGTTTTGGTCTGGTCCAGTCCTGGCTATTGTGGTCATTTGATGGGGGTGGGGGAAGATGTGGAATGAACAAGCAGATGGAAGATCTCTGTCTCTCCTTCTCTCTGTAACTCTCTTTCAAACAAATAAAAAATAAACCTTTCTAAAAATATCATCAGGTGGCAGTTGCCACATAGCCCTTCTGAAGAATTAGGGGCCAGCCACCAGGTTCCCATCCTGCAGTCTGTCCCTCTGCTCTTCTGTAATAGGTGGGAGGGGACAAGGGCAGACTGCAGAGTCTGAGGCTTGGCTCCAACTTTGGCTTAACCACTCACAGCTGTGTAGCTATAAGGGCCAAATAACTCCCATCCTCCACGGTTTGCCACCTGAAAATGGGTCCTCATAATCCTGCATGGGCAGGACTGAATGACTTATTGCACGGGAAGGGGATCCCACAGACACAGATCATGGCTGGCTGACAGCCAGTGGCATTGTCCTCCTTCGCCTCCTATCTTGACTCCAGTTATCATTCTCTAAATTTCTTCAGTTGTGACTCATCTCCCACTTCCCATGAAAGATGATTTGATTTTGGAAAGAGCCCAAGGTCACTGAGAGGCTCCTCTGATCAGGGAGGTGACACTCACCAAGCCAGGAAGAACACCCTGGGGGTGTGCCAATGGGCTTCAGCTCCGGCAAGGCGAGGAGGGTGCGCTCCCTGTGTAGCTTCATAGCAACCATGTCCCTTCTCGGACAGGGTGGCCCTGTGTTAGCAGCTCCAATGGTTGGCTCTGGCCTTGGTGAAAGCCTCTCATTCAGCCAGATGTCAGAGCCAGAATGACACATCACCCAGTCCCCTCCTCCGGGTTTGATGAATAATATACCTGAAGCCTTTCCCTCCCCCACCTATTTCCTGATGGGCAGGAGAGATGCTTCAAGTGCAACTCAGGGGGTCCCCAAGCGACCTTGGTGATAGTCAGCCCAACTCTCATTTTCTCCCCCAGCTCACTTCACAGGTACAAAACTGAAAGGCCAAGAAGAGAAGAGCCATGTGCCCACAGAAGTGGCAGAGCTGTCCACACCAACAGCTGAGTCTACCGTACCTTGCCCAACAAACTTCTACCATCCTGAATCCCAGCACTCTAAGGAGCAAAAGACTGCTCTCCCAGCTTTTGCTGGGCCACAGTGGTAGAAGAGTAAGGGTAAGTCCAGGAGGAAATGCTGGAGCAGGTCAGGTCCCCAGCTAGTAAAAGGAGATGAACAGTCAAGGGGAGGGGTGGCACTCCATGCTTGCAGCATTCTGCCAAGATACATGCCACCGGCAGTGTCCAGTTACACCACTGCTGGCTCCCTAGCAAATCTCTCTTGTCTGGCCTCCAGCTTTCTCATCTGTGAAAGAGCATGGACACTGTACTGTTCACACCCCCAGCGCTTCACGCTACAGCCCCAAGGGCTACAGGATTTGACGGCCAAAGTGGTGGGGATGCCCTGCATCACTAACTCCCACAGTACTGCCCTTTGGAGGAAGAGCCAGGTAATGGCTGCACATTTTGACCACAAACTCCCACCTTATTCATTCCTGTAATCTCACCATTGCCCCTCAATCTCCCCCAAATCTTCCAACCCACTGTAGGACAGCAGGTGTCAGGGACTCAGCCTGGGGTAACTGCACCATCTAGGGGCAGCTGGCCTCCACTGCAGAGTGGAAGCGTCAGGTTCCTTCAGGGCTCTTGGGAGGATCAACACAAAGTGTGTCAAACACTTGACAGTAGAGACCCCCAGGCCTTTATCCATCAGCCACCAGCCCCACAGTGGCCTCAAGGCTCCTGGGAATCCTCCCCCTCCTCCTTGACCTTCACCTCCTCCCCACCCACTCCCCACTGGCCTTCCCCCAGTTCCTAAACACCCCAGGTATGTGGCATCTGGGATTGCCCCTGACTCTGGGATGTCCTTCTAGAGGGTTCTTTCCTGCCTGAAATTCCAACTCCCTGCTTTCCCGTGGTCACCTTCTCCTCCTGCAGCATTTGCTGCCACTTGACACCCTCTCTTGCTTAAAATTTGTCTCATAACCTGAGTTGTCTACAGAAGGGTCCCAGCACACACTGATTTCCTATATGGACAGCTGCTCAAATCATTGACTCAGAAAGAAAGAGAGAGAGAGAAAGAAAGAGAGAGAGAGAGAAACAGAGAGAGAGAGAGAGAAAGAAAGAAAGAAAGAAAGAAAGAAAGAAAGAAAGAAAGAAAGAAAGACAGACGAATCATCAGTACCACTTGGAAACCCAGAAAGAAATGAATGTAGAGACTGTTTCCAATGATGAAATCCTTTCCTATGAAATATTCAGGGTTTCCTCCAGGATACAAAGAGGAGACGGGGAGGAAAGGGTGTGCCTATTTGGTGAACACAGAGGGGGAGGCTGGCTATGCCGGTGGGTTGGGTCATCTGCCCGACAGGGCAGAATGGAGAGAGCTCAGGCTCCAAGCTTGGCGCCACACGGCTTTCTCCTTCCCACGCGGCGGCTCTGGCAGAGTGGGGACCTGGAAGTACTTGGGCTGAAGCGCTTGGTTGAAGGATTGTTCTTAGCATAAGCACAGTACTTAAGTGGCCACCCAGTCAGCTTCCAGAGAGCTGTCTCTAGGGATGAGCAGAGCCTCTCATAGCAGGCAAGAACACACGTCCCGACAACCAGCATTGTTGGGGGGAACCAGCCTGCTCAAGGCAGGGTGGGGGCCATGGTGTGGGGGAGCCACAGGCAGCAGAGGGTACTGGAGCCCAGCAGCTGTCTGGTAAGGATATGGTTCAGGGAGCCTGGAATTGAATCTCAAAACCACGACAACCCCAGTGTCCCAGAGCCCCTGGTCTGTCACCACACCTCCCTCCCATATCCTCCCCAGTCCACCTAGCACTGCACACATAATACTGATGTTCCATCCTCCCCCTCTGCTGAAGCCAGGCCAAGTTTTGCCCCAGGAGAAATTGGACATTGTTGGAGACATCTCTGGCTGTCACTTATGGGGGCCTGTGGCACCTGGAAGGTGCTTCTACATAGCCCATAGTTTGCAGGGACTCCACGAATTATCCCCTGGGCCCTCAGTGTCCATGGGCTAAGGTAGAGGAGTCTGCTATGGACACTGAGCCCCATGGCTTGCACAAGGGAGAAGGCACAGAGTCTTATCTGCATTCTTTGGCCTCCAAATGCACTTGTGAACACATGCCTGCGTGTCGGCTGATGGACACAGGGCCAGGGAGCCTCTCCCCAACTCTGTGACTCTGATTCAAACACCTGACAGAACCTCAGACCTCACATTCTCCCAGACTGACAAGGCTGGAGGTGAGGGGGCAGCCCCAGGAGCAGGAGCCTTGAGTCACTTTTGCCCACGTTATCACATTTCTCCCAGCTTCATTCCACTCACCCCAGTGCTGGGCTATGGAATCAGGCCCAGGCTAGTTCCAGTCCACCGTGTGCCCTCAGGCACATCTCCTTGCCCTTGCAAATCAGTGCAGGTACTTATAGCTGCCCCTGGGGGCTCTGAACTCACGTGAAGAACTGGATGAGACTTCACTGCTCAAGGTGGCTGGTCCACTGACCCATTCCGGGGAGCTCTGATTTCCAGGGCCTGGCTGGCAAAGACAGCTTCCCAGAGAAACTCTGCTTATCTCCCAGCTCGAGTGGACAGATGACTAGCCCCCACGTTCCTACTGGGGAGGGGGTGGCCCTGCTGGTATAGAGCGCTCCCCGGAGGTCAGGACTACCTCAGCATTGGCACATCATGGATGCTCACTTCCACCCTAGGGCAGGGTTTTGGTAGGCACCAACAGCCCATCACAAGCTTTGCCATCTCTGACTTCTGCTGGCATTTCCATGTGTCTGTGGCTTGTCATAGCATAACATTCACACTCAATCCCTCCAACAGTCCTTCAGGGAGCAACCATGGCAACAGGGGACCTGGGGTTGGGGAAGGTGACATCCAGGGAGTTGAACTTGCAGCCCTCCCAATTGGTCCACCCCGCAGACCCTCTCTGCTGCTCTCAGAAGCAACTCTACTGAAAGCAGGGGGAAACAACCAGGACTCTCACTTTTCTACACTCCAGCCAGGTCTTCTGGCCAGCGGGGTACCCCGCAAGCAGGGGGAGACTCAGCACACACACCACTTCTCCTGGCAGGCTTTCTGAAGCTTGCCCTCCTCCAGCTAGAACCTCTGAAATGACCTCCATCCTGCAACTAAACCCCAACGATACACTGAATCGGGCACTCAAGGCCACAGGCCTCAGTTGGATGTTTCAATTTCATATCCTTCCAATCCTTTCAAACACCCCCTGTTCCATTTTACAAGAACAACCTGCCCCTCCTGGAACGTTCTGGCACCTCACACTTTGCTCATGCCACTCACTCTTGCTCTACCTGGGACTGTCTATCCCCTTCTTACCAGCTTAGAAACATTCTTCTCAGCCCAAATTAATTCGCTCATTAGGCAGTTTATGCAGGCCAGTGCTTCAGACCCCTGCCCTTTCAGGAGCCCATGAGATTGTTTGAATTTGTGCTAAGAATCAAAAGTAAAAAATGAAATAATAGGTAGGCTACAGAACGCATCCTTTAATTTGTAGTGGTAACACATTTGTGTTCAGGATAAGAAAGTCACAAATATTCATTGTGTGTGTGTGTTATGTGCTCATACATGTGTGGGCACACAAAGGCAAAGGCCTAAGATAAAAGAAACTTGTGACTGTCCCCAGACTACCTCCTATAGCCTGCTCCATCCCTTGATGGAGTGCTGTCTGAGCCTGCATGCCTGCCCCTTCTCCTCCTCTGTGGCACACCCATTACTGGGCTTTGCACTTGATGCTCTGGCCACCTGCACACCTGCCTTCCGCTTAGACCAGGAGCTTCCTGGGAGAAGGGCTCCATCAGGTCTGCTAGCATGCTGCAGGTGCTCAGCCAGTGTTAGTGAGTTCAGCTGGGGGTGCTCAGTACAAACAAGGAGCAAGGCCATGTTCCCCAGCTCACACAGTAATGTGCATAGCAGAGCCATCTCTCATGGACTCATCTCATGCCCCCAGCAATGTGCCAGGCACAGTCCTAGACAGCAAGGCTAAGTTGGCATGGACAACACAAACAAGGCCCCTGCCTTCATGGAACTTGTAGCTGAGGGCCTCTCCTGCCACTTCCACTCCTTGGGAATCTCCCCCTCTGCTCACTCCTGCCACCACTCCCCAGTGTGGGAAGATGAGATAATAACAACTCAGCCCCTGCCCACTCTTCCCAAGGGATGCAAGGGACACAGTTCCCGCCCTGACCCTTCTGGATAGTGGCTGACCCAGCTCTGTGTGCTCGTTCGTTTCTCACACTGGCTCCTGCTTAACTGACCTGTTAGTTCCATACCACCACCCCACCTCACCTCCATCCCAGGTCTCTGGCACACTTGGTCAGGCTCTGTCTTTCCTGCAGACAGGTGGCTCCTCTGAGGCTCCACCCTACCCCAGCCCGGCCCCTAGAACACCAGCTTACATGGCTCTGAGGAAAGGTGGGAGCTAAGGCTCTGAATGTTGCCCTCCCTGATACACACAGAGTCCTGAGCAAATTAGGGCCCAGTAGGAGCTTCCGCGAGCCCCTTAATTCTGAGCCAACTCTGAAGAGTGACTTTGAGAAGTCAGGCCACATGGGTACAGATTCAGAAAAGTCCCTTGTTGCAATCCTACCCATGCACCGCCCCCCAAACCCTGGGGAAGCCTCCTCATACCTGCTGCTCACAGCCACACCCCTGCTCTCTGCGCCCTGGGATCTGCTTGTCGCAGGGAGGGTCCTCTGAGCAGCTCTGCTGACCTCCCCTCCCCAGTCCACATCCACTGCATCTCTCTTGGGGGCAGGTTAGAGGCAGACCCTTCTTAACTGGCAACCCTTGCCTGGTGTCTATCCCAGGGAGAATGCCAACATCAGCCCCCGCTGCCTTCTCACTCTCATGAGAGCATCTCAGAAGGATGGGCAGAGCAGCCCACCCTCCGTAGGCCTTGGCAAGACTCTCACTGCTCTCAAGACTTGCTGCCAATCCACTCACCTAATTCGTATCAAAGTCCTTTCAGGTCATTTGGGTTATTTTTCCCATGTTTCTCGGAAGAGAAAACTGAGGCACAGAATGGGTAGGGAGCATGCTCTCAGTGACAGTGTGGGATTCAAACAAGGCAATCGGCTCCAAAGCTTAGCTGTAAACTGCCACCCAGGCAGCTAAACCGCAGTCTGCTGCATGCTCTCAGAGATGGCTCAGAAATCCCTTTGTAAAAAAAAAAAAAAAAAGGAAAGAAAATGCTCCACATGCATCTGTGACTTTCCATATGGAAAATGGAAGGGTTGGCCCTGTTCTCTCAGGCTAGAGTGAATGGCAAAGTGGAACATTCTAGAATTCTTGCATTGGGCTGGACCCAGAAAGACCAGTGTCCTTGTTAGCTCCCAGTGGAGGGTCGGAGTACATGGCAGTGTGTGTGCTGGGAAAGCAAGTGGCATGGGGTCAACTGATCTATTTTGAGGCTGGTGCAGAAGGCTAAGGACACTGAGGGGGTGGGGCAATGCCTGCTCTCTGTTAAGACCTGCAAGGGGGGCAGCCATGTGGAACAGCGTTAGGACAATGACTGGGAGACCCTCAGACCATATCAGAATTCATGGTTTATGTCCCAGCTCCTCTGCCTCCAATCCAGCTACCTGAGAATTCTCAACCTGGGAAGCAACAGGTACCTGTTACCCATGTGGGAAAGTAGACCAAGTTCCTGGCTTCTGGCTTCCATCTTTCTCTCTCTCTCTCTCTCTCTCTCTCTCTCTGCATTTAAATGAGCTTAAAGAAAAAGAAAGAATGCTGTGCAAAACTCATATCCAGCAGGCTGTGTCCACTCTACAAACTATTTGAAAACTTGGCCAGGAACAGGTCAGAAAGCGTGCCTGGGCTGTCATGCCCTACACTATCCCATGAGTCCACTGGGGCAGGAGAGAGGCCAAGCCCATGGAATGCCACTTGTGTAGAGCACTGCGGATGCGACTTTTTAATCCAGCAGAATTCATTTACTTTTAATAATGCAAATTTGTTTGAGTGCAAAGCTAAAACCTGCTTATTATGAACATTAAGACCAATGCTTGAAGTCACCTGTCATCCCCTCCACCCTGAAACAAGGACTCTGCACACTGCCTTTTCTCACAGCCCTGTGTCCAAGCCCCGAGTGTTTTTACACTGCTGGAACTCTACCTGCAGGTCATGGCTGTCTCCCCATTCTGAAACCTTTCCAAACCGCAATTCGTTGTGATGTTGTGCCACCTGCTCCCACGGGAATTCTCACCGTGCTCTTCTTGTTGGAGACTAAGACTGAGATTATTTCCTACGAACCCTTAAGCAATAAGCAACACTTCCTGTTTGGATGTGGGTGAAAGGGGAATGTGAACGAATAGGGTGGGATCAGCTGTGAAGGTCTGAACAACCATAAAGGGAGCTGGGACTCAAGGGGGATGGCTGTGGCTGTCAGAGATTCTTCAAACCCTCCCAAGGCAGGTGCTACAGTTTAGCCCTGGCTCTGGGGAGTACTGGCAAGGGGTCACCGCCACTGTACCCAGGACCAGCCTTAGGGACAAAACCTGGCAAAAACTCCCCAGGAGAACTCACCAGCACAGCCTCCCTGGAGGGGTGGGACTGAAAGAGGCACTCGCTCTACTTTTCACAGCATTCAAAAGCAGAATTGTCAAAAAGCTGGCCCCCAAATGCTCATATTATGTGGGAGAAAGTCTTAGGGAGAAAATGAGGAAGGAGGAGAATTATGCAATTGAAAAACATGTACCCATCCAGACAGAATAATGAAGCACAGACACGAGATTTTGCACTCAATGGAAACTGCATTTAGCCATGTTTTGTGGTTGGAGAAAAAAGAAAGAGACTGACTCAGAGAGACAGATGGAGACACACAGGGCGAGGAGAAAGAGAGGAGAAAAGGGAAGGAGACAGATGCAGAGAGAGTCAGCTGCGGCCAGATGGAGCCCCGCGGAGGAGAGGCGTGGTGGGCTCTGGAGCAAGGGCATGGCCGCCTTCCTGGCTTTGTCCTTCTGTCTGCACCAGGGCCTGCAGAGGGTCAGCCCAGCAGGGTCCAGGGTGCGACCTGACCCCAACTGAGACAGCAAGGAGACCAAGAGACTGTCCCCCTCCAACTGGGGGGGCTTGGCCATCTTTTCTCTCTTCTGTTCTGCGTATTTTCTGTGTTGCCAAGTGTTTTCAGCCACTGATAATCTATGGAATAAGAAGAAACGGGCCATTGACACAAACAACACCTGGGCGGGCTTGCAAGTCCATGGCACAAAACTCTCTAAGGCTTCCGTCCCTGGGACATTCCAGGAATGACTGCCCTGTGGCCGAGAGGAGCAGACGGTGACTGCCAGCCTTAGAACGGCAGGAGGAAAGGGGATAGCTCTGACTAACGGGTAGCATCAGGCAGGACTCTGTAGCATAGAAGGTTCTTTAGCTTGGCTGTGCTGCTGGTAATACAAACACTGACAACCCAGAATGACTCACACACGGTGGCAATGTCAGCTCCCTGGCGTCACAGAAGAGAGTGAAGGAAAGCCAGACCCTGTGTGCCATTTCTGTAACTTCCTATACATCCTAGTCATTCTGTTACCATTTTGAAATTGGAGATGTGGATGGTACTGAAAAGTGCAGAGATAGTGGCAAAGTGGGGTCACCTGCTGGAAGCCCATGGCACAGGAGGGGACTCCAAGGAGCAAGTAGACTGCATAGCCCTGTTGTGCCTGGAGTCTGCTGGTGGATACTCAGAACCAACATGTGGAAGTCCCACCTGGGAAGGGAGCCAGGGGTCCCAAGTGTCCCAGGTACTCAGAAACCTGCCCTGGGCGTGGAGGGTGAGGCTGGCTCATAGAACAGCACTGCAGTTTCCTGGGACAACAGTCTGGTGCCCCTTGTCAGCATGCACAATGCTCTTAGCCTTCCCCTGCTCCAGGGCCCCACCTGGGTGTCCGGCAGAGGTTGCTTGTTCTCTGCTTGAGCTCCTGCCGTCACAGCAGCCCACTCCTCTGTGGACAGCTCCTGTCGTCGCCTCGTTCTTCCCGCCAGCCAGGTGCGATGTCTGTGACCCAGCCAGTCAACCCCACACATGGCCTGTCACTCTGCCATTTGAATTCCATTGCTGTGCATTTTGAAGACGAAAACATCTTTATGAGTCCCTTGTTGAAATGCAAATATGGCTGCTGAGACACCTGAAGCTGGCGTGGGTCAGGACCATGGGTGGGGGGAAGAAGGGGTGGGCGGAAGGGTTGGCAGAGAGGCCTGCAGCTGAATGACTGGGGGAAGTTGAGGGCTCAGTCAACCGCAGGCTGGAAGATGCCAGAGGACCAAACACATGACCTGCAGGAGGCCTGGGGGTCCTCAAGGGTCACTGTCTTCCCAGGGAGTGAGAGAAGCATCCAGAAGGGTAGTCTCCTGTGTCTGCAAGCCTAGCAGCTAGAAACGATTCTGTCCAGAGTGAACATCTTTCCTGTGGAGACACAAAGGGTCCAGAAACTTCTGGTCAAGAAGGCACTGTAAATTTGTGTCTTTAGTCCAACCCTCTTACACGAAACTCACGGCAGAGCTAGGAAGAGATTGAGACCAAGCAGAGGCTCAAAGGATCAGTGCCTCCGTAGGCCAGGGATGTGGCAGAAACACAATGGGTGACAACGTGGCAGCCAGGGGTCTGGCTGCAGACACAGAGGCGGGGAGCAGCCTGGAGTTTGACTGGCAGGGGAGCTCCCCAGGAGGCCAGGGCTCAGTGGCAGGACATGTGACATGCCTATCATCATCATCATTGCAGGCAGCAGCTCTGGATGGGGCCCCAGCAAGGGAATAACCATCCAAATGCCAAGTGGGGTGAGGGTATGTGCAGGAATCGTGCATCCCGCTTTCCAGAGGCCTGCAAGCACACACTACAAAGCACAGGAGGAAAACAGCGGCTGAGGAGAGCAGCCAAGGACGTCAGCCATCCACAGAGTGAAGCCACTGTGGTCAAGAGGACCAATGGAATTAAGTGAATGCTTAGGCTGTACGAATAAATTCAGAAATAATGTCCATCCATAAAAAACAGAATAGTAAACTATACATGGAAAACAGAACACAACAGAACCATCTAGAAACACTAGGGAACAAGAAGTATTCTTATTATATGGATTAATGAAATGTACCAGAGACACAATATGTCTAGATTGGACATGGAGGGAGATAGGAGTAACAAGTCAGAGAAACAGAGCTGAGGATTTTATACAGGGTGCAACAAGAGATAGAGATAGGTCATGGGAGAGAGCACGGTAGATGTCAGAGAATGTTCTAGGGCGATAGGTTGCAGACAGTCATCGCCTGGCCCACGTGCCCTTGGCTGACTGCAGCCATGGCTTGGAGACAGCTCTGTCCAGGATGGCGTTTGCTGACCACAGAAGCTTTCTCAGTTTGCACAAGGGGCAGGCAGGGCCCTGCAGCAGTTGATCCAGAAAAGACCCTCGCCCAGTAGGGGACATTAGCTCATGGACAAATGCTGCAGCTGCCTTTCCCCTTGATGAGAGGACCATGTAGCCTGCTTCCCACAGACCACCAGGGGCTTCTCAGCAAGGGGGCAGCTTCAGCTCTCTGACACCCACCACCTGCCCTGCCCAGGCCACAGCTTACAGATCAGAGTCTCATTTATTTTACTGTCTCACCTCCCCACTCCTTTGCTGAATTCCTGGGGCACCTCCCAAATAAACTCCTTGCACTCAAATCCTCATCTCAGAGTCTGATTTTGAGAAACCCAAAATAAGCACATACATGTATACAACCACTACTTAAATAATATAGAAGTCTGTCTCTTTCCCAAGGAGTTTTTCTAATGGTAGGGAAACTTCATAGTCATCAAGACCCATGCTTCTTCTGTCTGGCTTCTGCACTATGGCTCAGGATACCCCAGGAAAGATAGGTTGAGCATGCCTTTGCTTTTAAAACATTTCAAGGAGATTCTGCAAGACTTGTCCTTCATCTACTGTCTGAAACTCAGTTACACATCCATAGTTAGCTAAATGGAGACTCAAAAATATAGTCTTTAACCCAAGAGGCCACACACCTGGGGAAAAGTGAGAGATTTCATTACTAAGAAAAAGGGGGAATAGATACTAGAGAAAAAACAGGTGTTCCCTACCTAAAGGAGGTGAGTGTCGTGTAGTATAGGTTGACACGCTGTTATGTAGGAGCTCCAGGAGAACAGAGGGGATTCAAAAGAAGCAAGCTTAAAGAAACAAGGACTAGCACCAATGCTGTGGAATGGCACTAAAGCCGCTATCTACAGTGCTGGTATCCCATATGGGTACCAGTTCAAATCCCTCTGCTCAACTTCTGAGCCAGCTCCCTGTTAATGTGCCTGGGAAAGCAGCAGAGGATAATCTAAGTGCTTAGGATCCTGAAACTACATCAGACAGCCAGCAGAAGCTCTTGGTTCTTGGTTTCAGACAGGCCAACTCTGGCCATTGCATCCATTTGGGGAGTGAAATCAGTGGAAGAAAGAGCTCTGCCTCTGTGTCTCTCCTTCTCTCATTCTGTGATGCTGCCTTTCAATAAATACATTTTTAAAAGGAAGAAGGAAGGAGGAAGGAAGGAAAGAAGGAAAGAAAGAAAGAAAGAGAAAAAAGGAGCGAAAGGAAGGGAGAGAGGGAAGGGGAAACCCAATAGCTTTGATTGAAAATGCAAGCTCAGTGTCAAACAGAGCAAGAAAAGCAAACTTACACCTAGGTGCCTGGTGGTGAACTAGAACATGTCAAGGACAGCAGAACCCATTAGAAGCTGCCGCAGGAGAAGATGTTCATGCCGAGAATCCAATGGGCATTTGCTGAATATCTTTTGTGAGCTAGGCCTGTCCTCGGGGTGCCAATACAGTGACGACCAAGAAGTGTCAAGACATTCAGACCCTTGGAGAAGCATAAATGAACGGCACTGGAGGCTGGGAGGTAGTGCACCTTAGCTAATTCGTTCAGGTTTGCCTGTCTGTGCCATCTGAGCAGAGACTAGAATCCAGTGATATGGCAGCGCGTGCATGGAAGAGCCATCTCAAGCATGGAGAACAGCCAGTGCCAGAGCCCTGTGACACAAAGGTACTTTGAGGTCAGGAAGCAGCTAGGGGTCAGCAACCCAGATTCCTGAGCAAGCTGAGAGGGCTCTGCCATTTATTTGTAAAAACAGCCTAGGGCCGGAGCCTCCGTGTGGCATCGTGGGCAACAGGAGCCCTCTGGTGCCGATTCTGACCGATTTTCTCCAGAAAGCCAATGAGTCCCAGCTGTGCTTGAATGCTGCCAAGGCAAGTGCGGTCGCCACATTCGGCAAACTAACTCAGACAGCAGACTCTCACGCAGTCTCCAGCGCATCATAGCTTGCAGGTGCTGGAGGAACTTGGACAACTTTTCTAATTGGAACAGGAGCCAAGGCAGACAGGTAAGTTCTGAAGGGGAAAGAAAAAACATGAGGTCTGCCCTGCTCATCCCACCCCAGCCAGACTGCAGCAGAGGACAGACCAGAGGCTGTGGTGCCACCTGAGGGCAGAGGTGGGAGATGGTCTCGGGCACTTGTAGGAAGGAGGCAGCTTGAGCTCCACACTCTGTTTCCTTTCCCGGCCCTGCTGCACTCAAGTCCTGGTGAGCCACAGGTGGCAATGATCCCACTGGCTGGAAGGAGCACATTTCCATGGAAACAGCATGGGCCTGAGGCCACTTTGCAACAGTAGCCCTCTGAGAAAGTAACTGATCTCTGCACCACTGCCCTATGTGCAAAAACTGAGCTAAACCCCCCGCAAGGGCGCAAGGGCGGCTGTAAGGAGTGTAACATCCCATTTATCTTCCTTTCCTGGGGCAGAGTGTCTACCCCTCAGTCCCCTGAGTTCCTCCCAGTGTGGGGTCCTGTCCTGCAAGCTGCAAGAGGGAAATTGCTGGTCATAAGTCTCCAGACCCAAGCTGGTCTCGCCTAGTTCCCACATGGGCCATCATCGCCACCTGCTGACTATTATGGGTTCCTGCAGGCCAACCTTACTCTGAAAGATTTTCTTCCCTTCCCTTCCCTCTCCTCCCCTTTCCTTCCCTTTCTTTTCCTCCTCTTCTCTCCCCTCCCCTTCCCTTCCCATCACGACTCTCCCTTTTAGCACTTATCTGAAGGGCAGAGAGAGAGACGGAGACAGAGATCTTTCATCTGCGGGCACTTCCCAAATGCCTGCAATAGCAGAGGTTGCCTAAGCCAGGAGGCCAGAACTCATCCCAGGTCTGTCATATGGGTGTCAGAGATCCAAGTATTTGAATGATCACCTCTGCCTCCCAGGCAGGCTGCAGTGGAAAGTGGGGCCAAGATTAAACATAGGCACTCTGATATAGGATGCAGGTGTTGCCAAGCAGAGCCTTGCACCTAACACCTGCCACTCCCTGCATGAATCCTTAATCCTGCAATCAGCCCACAGTTAAAAGACTTTGCTTCCAGATGAAGCCAAGAGCACATAAGCTGTCTTCATATTTATCATGCGACCTGCTCCCGACAGTGCCCACTCCTCCCCTGCATGGCCAACTGGTCTCTTCTCCAGGTATAGAAGGCCACACCCATGTCTTCAACACCCACTCCTTTTTCCTGAGTGATCACTTTGAGCTGGGCATTCTGGTTTTATCCTTAAAGCACATATGTCCTTATTTGTCAGTGGAAGAAGTGGCGTCAAGACCCAGAAGGGAACTCCCTTAAGGTCACTGGGTAAGATTCGATTCCAGGGCTTCTCTCTGCCTGCTCTTGCTATAAAAGCATCCAGAACAACCTGAGCACTGTGGAGATGTGCATACCCTGTATCCATCTGCTTCTTTAAATCTGGGCACCAAAAAGAACACTAACAGGTGACAGGAAACAGAGTCAGGTTCAAGGTCCCTCATTTAAAAAAAAATGTATGAGTAACCATTAGCGGTTCAATGCCCCCTGTGAATACAAGCATGGGACTGGACCATGTGCTTGCAAAGGCTCCTTCAAGCCCCTGAAGTTCCACAGCGGTGGAGTTAAGAGGATCCTAGATGAGGGTGAGAGGTGGGCTGAGGCCCCTGCCTGGGTAAGACCACTATGGCTGTGAACCTGGGGCACGTTATCTAAGTCCATGTCCTTGTGTGTAAAGCAAGGTTCATGAGATGACTCACCCCCCTACTCCATAAAGTTGTTATCTACGAGACCCATTTTATAACTGTGTTTGGTACATAATAGGTGGCATATGTGTGTTCATTAGTAAAAAAAAAAAAAGTTATTTGGGCCTGGCACAATAGCCTAGCAGCTAAAATCCTCACCTGGGATCCTATATGAGTGTTGGTTCTAATCCTGGTAGCTCCGCTTCCCATCCAGCTCCCTGATTGTGCCTGGGAGGGTGGTTGAGGACAGCCCAAGGCCTTGGGACCCTGCACCTGCGTAGGAGACCCAGAAGAGATTCCTGGCTTTGGATTGGCTTAGCTCCAGCCATTGCGCCCGCTTAGGGAGTTAACCATCGGACAGAAGATCTTCCTCTCTGTCTCTCCTCCTCTCTGTATATATCTACCTTTCCAATAAAAATGTATTTTAAAAGAAGAAAAAAAGATTTATTTGAAAAGCAAAATGAGAGAGAGAGAGAGATTTTCTATACTGGTGCACTCCCCAACAGCCTGCAAATCCCAAGGTGGAACACATTGAAGCCAGGAGTCAGGAAATCCACCTGGGTGGCAGGAGTTCAAGGTCATCACCTGCTGCCTCCCCAGGAAACTCCTAGATGGGATGCAGGCTTTCTTTCACTGCTGTGCCAAATGTCCACTTCCCACCAGGAGCTTTTGAACACATGAAATGGGGCCCATGCCACAGGGGACCTGACTTTTAAATGTATCTATTTGCCATTCATTAAGCTGAAATAGCCCCTCGTGGCAAGCGGCTATGATAATGGATCGAGTATCTCCAGAGCTTTCAGGCCAGCAGGCTCCCTTTGGGAGAAATGGGGAGAAGACTGATGATACACAGTGAGATCAAGTGCTCTACCTAAGGCCTTCAGCGACAGAACACAAGCCACAACCGGAGTGCTCCTTTCCCCGCATGCCCACTGCCAGCCCAGAGTCTTCCACAATGCTCTGCAATGGCCTCTTGCCCTTCTAGAGTGAAGTAGTTCCAGGGGCCAGCACTGCGGCTTATCAGGCTAAGCTGCTGCCTGCCACACCAGCATCCCACGTGGCTGAAAATTCAAAACCTGGCTTTTCTGCTTTTTATCCAGCTCACCTTTCAGAATTCCATCCTTGTCTGAAGGATGGAGATAAGGACCCCTCAGAGAATCATGTGAGGTTAAATGGGACAATACAGCAGTGTTGTCTAGCAGACAAACTCAGTGAACATTTCACAATGAAAAAGCCAACAGCAGCATCTCAGTGTCTTGCTGGCCTGGCCATTGCGCTGAGGCCACAGTGTGGCACTGAACTGCAGCCATTTCTGAATACAGGCACTAACCAGAACCAGGTGGGAAGAAGCAAACATTCACCTTGCACAAGTGTCATGATTTCTGGGTGGCGATAGCTTGGTCCTGCTCTCTTGCCTCTCTTGGATAAAACAGTGTGCCTCCTGGTCCTAGGAGAGCCTCTGCTCTCTGACACTGCCCCCTGTTGACAACAAGCTCTTGCTGACCAGTCCTGTGATGTCCACAGTTCCCCGGAGCCTGCCCTGCCTCTCCCCACGGTGGGTTTAACTACAGGTGTGTTCTGGTGGCCCTTTGCTTGTGGGGGAACAACGGACAAAGATTAACATGACAGAAGTTTAGACTGCCGTGATGAGATGGTAGAGGAATATGCACATATACTCAGGCACAGGCACCTGAGTACATACACAGATCCACACGAAGGCACTTCAAAGAGTTCCTGGAAAAAAGACAAAGTTAAAAGGCAAGTTAATTTTTGGTTCAAAAAATTAGCAATTGCATGTAGGAGGAATCTTCCTCAAGTTCTTGGAAATGTGTATTATGAAAGAAACTGCATGGATTTCTTCTTCTCCTCTTCCTCCTCCTTCTTCTTTTCAAAATGGTCTTTGCTTCACATTGCAGAATATGGGAGACTTATTACTATGCCTGTGGGCCTAAACAGGCTCTGGGGAAAGTTGTGGAAATAATTGTCCTGGGCAGGGGGAAGAAACAGTGCCAAGGAATGAGATTAGAATCCATAGAATCTTGAACACAAGTTACTCTCTTAGGGGCTTCCTGACCAGCAGGCCCCCCAAACCACTGAGGGAGTGAGACAACAGTATTCAGCATCACAAACCACCAGAGATAGTCTGGGCGAGTATGTCTGTTTATTGCAAAGCAAGCACAAGCTTATAGAGACTAAGAAAGGGGAAGGTGGCATCTCCTGACAGTCCTCCCACCCAACAATGGCTCTGTAATTGGCTAGAAGGCACGTCTATCTCTCTAGATCTTCCAGTTATGTCACAGGTCACTACTACACACAATTGGCAGGTAGGCTGTGGGTCACATACACCAAGTAGGCTGGCAGGTAACATGAGCCACACCTGCAATCAAGGAAGTTCCAAAACAGTTCATCCAAGGACAGAGAAGAGAGACTGGAGCGCAATCCACTGCCCTCATCTATATGACCAGTGAGCAGGCCAGGTTGAGGTCTGAGTTACCTGAAACCATTGTCCAGGGGGTTCTCCCAGGAACATGGTGTGCCACGTGCCTATGATCTCCCACATAGGCTAAGCAGGCAGAGATGCAGGGGCAATCACCCACATTACTTAATTCTTGTAACAGCTTGCGGGTTAGGGGTATTTTCATTTCCCTCAGGTTAAAGATAAGGACACTGAAGTTAAAAGAAATTTATTAAGTGCTGGGGTCAATATTTTGAAAAGACTGATTCCTAAACCCAGTCTGTGTCCTCGCAGGAAGCAGGGTGTCTGTCCCATCTTATCCCCTTGTCTCCAACTGCCCTGGCCCTCTGGTCACCTCCATGTAGCCTCCTCCCATCCAAGTACTAACCAGGCGCAACCCTGGTTAGCTTGAGAGATCAGGTGTGTTCGGGGTGGTATGGCCATAGACTTCCAGGCAACCTTCATCAACCCCACAACCTCAAGGCTGAGCTAACAATTAGCCCCCAGTAAAGCGTCATTCATCAGAGACCAGAAAATCTTCATGAGTTCTGACTTGGTAAGTGGAGAAACTGAGGCCCAAGGAAGTAAATCACCTCTCCTTTCTGGGCCTCTTCTCCTGGTGGTTAGAGCTGGCTCTGACCACCTTGCAAAAGCCAGAACAGTGTACATCTCTCCCCAACAGCAGTGTCAACAGCTGATAGACTCCCTTGATCACTTGCTGTGCGACCAGAGTATTGAGAAGTAGTTCCGATGAGAGAGAGTGTGTGTGTGTGTGCTTAGAAATGGTCATTTTCCATTTGCCAGCACACTACTGGCTTCCTGTCTTCTACAAGGAAATGGAATTTTGAGTGTAAACAGTAATGGGAATGTTAAAGAACAACACCTGTCAGAATACAAGCAAACTGAACTTCAGCTTGCCTTGGCCATGATTATATGGTAAATGTCCAAGTGATCTGTGATTTCCCAGCTCAGAAACATCTGAGGATCTTGTTGAAAGTATGTCCTGGCCCAGGTTTCCTTCCATCTCTTTTCCCACCTATGAAGTGATGGTTGACAAAGTATGAGTGTTTGAGCATTAGAATCAGGCAGAATTCCACCATGTTGCCTCCCAGACAGTCTAAGTGAGTCTGCCTGCTGGAAGTTCCAGGAGAATCTGTTAACACAGAGGAAATGCATGCCCGGGTCTTAATTGTCAAAATGATCTGAAGCCAGAAAAACTGAGTTGGAGTCCTGGCTCTGATCCACATGAAGCATATGATCCAATGCAGGTCTGTCAGCCTCTCTGGGCTCAGCAGCCTCGTCTGCATAGGACCTGCCTCAGAGGTTTGTAGGAATCCAATGAGATAATACAGGGAAAGCAAACTCATTTATCCAAAGCTCAATACACACTCATTTCCTTGGCTATTTCATCCTGGTGTGTGGGCCCTTCTGCACTCCAGGGTCACAGGACTGCTCACCAGGCTGAAAATAACTCAGTGAGGCCCTGGGCTTATTCATATCTGTATTTTCTTGGTACATATTAAGAATTTTCTTTTTTTTTTTTAAGATTTATTCACTTTTTTTTATTATAGCCAGATATACAGAGAGGAGGAGAGACAGAGAGGAAGATCTTCCATTCCATGATTCACTCCCCAAGTGAGCCGCAACGGGCCGATGCGCACCGATCCGATGCCGGGAACCTGGAACCTCTTCCGGGTCTCCCATGCGGGTGCAGGGTCCCAATGCATTGGTCCGTCCTCAACTGCTTTCCCAGGCCACAAGCAGGGAGCTGGATGGGAAGTGGAGCTGCCGGGATTAGAACCGGGCGCCCATATGGGATCCTGGGGCTTTCAAGGCGAGGACTTTAGCCGCTAGGCCATGCCGCCGGGCCCAAAGAATTTTCTATAAGTCTGTGATTGAATAATAATTGTAGTGATTAGGGTCCCCCAGAGAACAAAGCTGACAGGAGATGATAAATGATGGTGATGATGATGAAGTTAGATAAATTGATGTAGAGGGGGGATGGAATGGTAGATATAGACACAGATAAAATAGACTGGGAGATAGATGATAGATAGATAGATAGATAGATAGATAGATAGATAGATAGATATGGTGATGAGTGGATGGATCAATGGATAGCTAGGTTGTATAGGTAAATGTCAGTGGGATCAATGGATTAATGGATAGACAGACAGATACATAGATGTGTTGGCTTATGTGATCCTGGGGGCTGTAAACATCCACAAATCCACAATTTGTTATTTGTGAGCTGAATAACCAGGAAAACCAGAGGGAGCTTTCAGGTCTGAAGACTGGAGAACCAAGAACCCAAAGGGCAGGAGAGCTTCAGTGTTCCAGCTCAGGCAGCTGGAAGGCAACATACACCTTCCTCAGTGCTTTGGCCTTGGTTTGGTTTGGGTTGGGTTGGGTTTTTGTTCCATTCAGAGCCTCAAAAGTTGGGTGAAGGTTACCCACGTGGGAGGATCATTTGTTTCACTCAGTACGATAGTTAAAAATGCCAGTCTGTTCCAGAAATGCCTAGAAATAAAATGCTGCAGGACCTCTATGGATACCCTTCCCCATGACCAAGTCGATGCATCAAATGAACTATCACAAGTATTCTGACCCACAGACAGACAGACAAACCCACCCTCACATGAATATTGCTGTGGATTATTCACAAGGAAGGAGGCATAGAGTGGCAAATGAAGGCCTAAGTTTGGAGTTTTAAGTGTTGGAGGCGGGGAAGTCATATCTGTGGCTGTCTAACACAACAGCACAAATTTAAAGGCTTAAAACAACATCTGTTGGGCCCGGCGGCGTGGCCTAGGGGCTGATGTTCTCGCCTTGAACGTTCCGGGATCCCATATGTGCGCCAGTTCTAATCCCAGCGGCCCTGCTTCCCATCCAGCTCCCTGCTTGTGGCCTGGGAAAGCAATCAAGGACAGCCCAAACCCTTGGGATCCTGCACCCGCATGGGAGACCCGGAAGAGCTCCTGGCTCCCTGTTTCAGATCGGCACGGTATCGGGCGTTGCGGTCACTTGGGGAGGGCATCATCAAACAGAAGATATTTCTGTCTCTCCTTCTCTCTGTACATACAGACTTCTCTCTGTATATCTGACTACAAAGAAACGACATCTGTTTATTATCTCCCAGGCTAAATGGACCATTTCCTGGGATAAAGCTGAAACCTGGAGAAACTGGTGCACCTGTGAATGTACAGTGGCGGCAGCCTAGAACCCAGACCCTCTGTACCCCAACACACTGCTGTCTCTGTTTCTGTTTACTGTCTTCTGGGCCAGAAGTTACACATTTAGGAGCATTTGCAAATTGCCACTCAGTGGGTACTGACATTTCTTAGAATATCTAGAATAAATCCAAGTCCTTATGATGACAATCCTTATATCCTCATGATGACAATCGAGACTCTTTGACTAGCTGGTCCTACCAAGTTTTTTTTGTGTCTTGCCTCCTGCCATTTGCTCTGGTACCTAATGTTCCATCATGGGGAACTATCTGGCACTTCCTGCTGGTACCTCTCTCTCCTCTCTTCACATATTCTCTACCAATAGTGTTCTGTATTTCCTATGCCTAGAAACTAAGTAAACAGAATGAATAGAAAAATAAATAAAATTACTTATCCTTCAGATGCTTTCTCTGTTACACCTCCCTCAATTCTTACTGGCAGAAATCATCATGGCCTCCAACTGCTCTTAGAATCGCATGCTGATGAGCTTAGCCCTTGTCACACACATGACAGTTGTTTTTGAACTCTGTTTCTCCTATGACACTAGGATCTTAAAGCAGGGTTGTTAGAAAGATGTGAAATGATTGTGGCTTAAACAAGCCTAACATGCCAGCTGGCCCTGCTAAGAGACCACTAAGGCCTCCTGCAGAGCTGAGAAACCAGCAAGGCTAATGAGAGTATTTAATTCAAAGCAGATATCTCTAGAAGCTCACTGCAAGTCAAGGAAAGGCTAGCTTGACCCCCCACCCAATTACACTCTCCTGTATAGCTCATCTTGGCATTTTGCTCCATTCAGTAAATCTGTCCTATTGGATTGAACAGAATTGGACCATCATTCAACGTAGGTAGAAAAGGCACAACAAAAAGCACATGAGCTTGGAAATTTAGAAAAAAGTGCTTGATTCAAAGCCAGCCACAGTTACTTACTAGCTCTCTGATCTTGATAAGTTATTGAACTTCTCTGACCTCAGTTTTAGGCAGGCAAGCAGGAGATAATAATACCAATTCTATACAAGTTGCTGTGTGGGCTGCATAAGATGATGTACAAACCTGATCCATAACACCAACAAGTATTATGATCCTCATCCATTTGTAAACAATCAGTCTCGCGGGCAATAATGATCAGTGCTTTCCCAGATGCGAAGGGTCAAGGAAGCACAAGGAATGAACGCACTTGTTCTGCCCAAGAGAGATGGGTAAGGAAAGCCTCTAACAGAAGGTGAGCAGGCATTGCTGGGGGAGCCATTGGTCAGAGGGAAAAACACACCCAAAGACAGGACTCTGCTACATGTCTACTTCCAGATGAGGCAGCCTCCAGGTCCCGAAGTTCACATGGAGACAAAACAATCTCTTCCTTCTGTAATAAATAACTGACATTTTTTTAAAATTTCTTGGCTGCACTCGTAAAAAAAAATGCCTTTTCTCTCAACCAGAAATATGAAATAATTCAATTTGCAGCTAAATTAACACTGAGAATTGAAATGCATTAAATTCCAAAGTTCTGATTCTAAGAAGAATGTCACACAAATCTCACCTCCCAATGCATGTGACACATTTTTTAATATATTTGAGATGGAGTTTGATGCTGTTAAATTAAGACATATGTACATGAGCATGAAATAGTTGCTGAGGGAATATTTGGAATCTCCAAACATTTTTACTTCCATAATTTCACAACCTCGGGGACTAGAATTCCTGGAATGCTAGAACTAGAGGACCTTTGGGATCCAGCTTCCTTGTCTCCTGGACAGGGAGCCCATACACAGGGAATGACTTCTCCAAGAAAGTGTGACAGAATGCAAGGTGTCTGATGATGAAATATAGCTCCTGAAAAACCCAGTGCTCAGCCTAAAAGACTGATACAAAAGACTGGTATAATTTTAGGATACAATCTTTGGTCTTTTCAACCCAGACACTTTAATGGCAGATGGTCATTTTGAAGAAAAGTCTTTTTCTTTGAGATTCATTGATCACTTTTTAGCAAGATAAGTACTGTATGACTATAACACACCTCAAGTTCTTGACCATCTCCATAATAAGGTCCTAACGGCAATTAAATAACAGAATATTTGGACAAGAAAGGGGTTTTGTAAGTTTATCTGGTTCAATTCCCCTTCTACCAAAGAATATTATTTCTGAACATGTCCAGTGATTTACTCATTTCTCCCAAGAGAGTTTAAGCACCGTTCAATCATGGCTTCAAGTTTCATTGGGCAGAACTCAGTGTCTCTGTCTCATCAGTGTTAACAGAAAGAGGAGGGGCTAGGCATTCCCTATTAAGCACCATTTGGGTACCAGGCACATGTGAAGGATTGAGATACGCAAGTATGATCTTATTTGACTCTTAAAACATCCCTTTATCCCAGCTCTAGCAATCGCCTAAGTTGCCTTGTTACAGCTGTTACAAGTTGCAAGTGTTACACTGCTGGGAGGAAGGCAGCCAATAGCTGGCACGTACTCTGGGCCTGGTTAATGCCGACTCTGTGTTAAATATATCAGTGTGTCAGCATAGTTGCTTATTCTATTTTTTTTTTTTTTTTTCGTTAAAGACATGAGGGAAAAGGGGCAGAGTGCCTGCCACACTACCACAGGTGCTCTCCAGCTGGGCCTACCCCATTGCTGCTGAAGAGGGGGTGAATGTGCATTACTAGACACCAGGGAACTGGGGACATGTTAGGTTGGGGACAACTGAGGGCTTGTTTGACATACATAAAATGATTTCTGGGATCTTCCAAAAACAGGGCCACTGCAGTCACAGGTAATTGAGGGAGCTGAGATAGGATGGATCAGATGGGGGAATACAGAGTGCCTTTATGGGCCAGGCCAAAGTACCTCCTTATGCATACAAGAACTGGGACTTGGGTTAGGTCTGGTGGGGGATGTTTGGGGACACCCTTGCTAGACTGTAGCACCTGCCAGTGCATGTGAAAGCCAGAGCTTGGAGTGGGCCAGGCTGGGCTAGAATGCAATATCAGTCAGTACATGAAAAAGCCAGGGCTGTGGGCATGCTGGGTCAGGCTAGGCTCCAGCACCCACCAGCGTGTGTGAGAACCAGCATTGAGGATGGCCTGGTAGGGGATCTTTCGGGTCATCCCTGCTAGGCTACAGCACCTGCTAGTGTACGGCAGAACCAGATCTGGGGATGGACCAGGCTTGGCTAAATCACAGCGCCCGTCAGCAAGTGCTAGAGTTGTGGGCAGTTCACATTAGTTTGGACTGAAGCACCTGCCAAAATACATCAGAACTGGAGCTGGGGGTGGATCTGGCAGGGGATATTTGGGGTCACCCCTGCTAGGCTGCAGCATCAACCAACAAGTGCAAGAGCTAGTGCTGGAAGTGGTTGGGCTGTGCGAGGCTGTAGTACCCGCTGGCACATGTAGAAGCCAGAGCTAGAGGCAGGTCAGGCCTGGTAAGGCCTGATTTGCACACCAATGAAGGCTGCAGTGCCTGTGGGTATGCAGTAAAATGGGCTGGGGCTGGACCAGATAAGCGTCCTTCAGGGTCACCCCAATGAGGCTGCAGCATCCACCAGTGCATATAAGAGCTGGCCCTAGGGGTAGGCTATGCTAGTTACTTACTAGTACTTACTAGTTCATGTTAGAGCCAGAGCTGGGGTGAGACTGACCAGGCAGCTACACCCACTGGCATGCGCATTGGCTGGCACAGGGAGCAGACTGAGCCCAACTCTGTACCATCTGGCATATACAAGAGCAAGGCCTAAAGATCTCCCAGGTGAGGTTTGTTAGAGGCTCCCCAACTAGACCACAGTGCTCCATTCCTAACCTCAGGGAAAACTGTATGTGGCCCAATCCTGGAGCACATATTGCAGGACTGGGTCACTTTAGTTGCTAACCCTCATGCAAGAATGGAGAGCATATGCAGATGAACATGACAGTCAGCTTATTTAAGCCAAGAGAAGACTGCAAGTACTTTATCAAAAGACGGAAAGAAGGGCAGTTTGAACAACACTTTAGGCCAGGCTCTACAACAGATACCTACGTCTATTGGTACACTGAGGTAGACTAGGAATTCAGCAGGCCTTAGAAAGAATTTTGCACCTCTGGTGTAACAAACCCGACAACCTTTCAGAACCACCAAGACCACTCAAATGACATTGTTAGAACATTCTTCCCCACAGTGGGCCCTCAAATGACTGTCTCCTCCCAGGGGGCTGATACAGTGTGATAGCAAGGAGCAGCGTACTTTCTTCCTCCCACCCCCACCCAGTTCCATTGTAAATGTAAGGGGGGAAACAGAAACATTTATCTCACCAGCCTCTCTTCACCCCACTGATCCTCTCCATCCTAATCAGAATTGGAGGCCTACATGTGTCTGTAACCCCCTTATCTTTGTAATAAATATTAAAATAATTTTTTAAAAGATTTACTTATTTTCATTGGAAATACAGGATTATAGAGAAGAGAGACAGAAGAAGAAAGATCTTTCATTTACTGGTTCACTTCCTAAATGGCCACAATGGCCAGAGTCGGGAGCCAGAGCTGCTTCCAGGTCTCCCACATGGGTGCAGGGTCCCAAGGCTTTGGGCCATCCTCTACTGCTTTCCCAGGCCACAGCAGGGAGCAGGATGGGAAATGCAGGAGGTAGGACATTAAATTTAAAAAAGAATGTTTTTCTTTCAGTCTAGCATCGTGGTGTAGCATGCTAATCTTCTGACTGTACCACTGGAATCCCTTTGGGCACTGGTTTGTGTCCCAGATGCTCCACTTCTGAGATCCAGCTCCCCACTTATGGCCTGAGAAAATAGTGGAAGATGATTCAAGTCCTTTTATCCCTGTACCCATGTGGGAGACTCAAAAGAAGTTCCTGGCTCCCAGCTTTGGATTGGCTCACTTCTAGCTGTTGTAGTCATTTGAGGAGTGAACCTCTGCATGGAAGACCTTTCTCTCTTCTTTCTTTGCAAAAATCTGCCTTTCAAATATAAATAAATAAATCTTTTTGAAAATTGTGTAGTGTACTGTGATTACCGGCTAAGTGTCCCTTATCCAAAGTGCTTGGGATCAGTGCTTTAGATCTCAGAGTTTTCAGGTTTGGGATGAGTTGTATTGACTTTATTGGGTGAGTTTTTCCTAATTCAAAATCTGAAATTCTTCCAAAGAAACTTCTGGAATCACAATGATGCTCAAAAATGCTCAGGCTTGGGAGCATTTCAGAGCTTAGATTTTGGATTTTTATGTTAGAAATGCTCAATCTATCTGTATCCCAATCCACAGACTGAGAAGTAAAAAAGTTCTGAGTTGAAATAATGTGCACAAGTTCATCTGTGACAGGTGAAAGGCATGATCCACAGGCTCTCTTCAAAACACACGGTGGCCTCCTACCTCCCATCTCTCTTCACTACAGCCTTTTGAGTACACTGCCCTGAAGTTTCCCTTTGAAAACAAAAATCTCCTGCTTAAATGCCTTCGATGGCTCTTCAGTGCCACTCCAGGTAAACAGTCCAAACTCTCTAGCTTAATAATCAAGACCCTTGACAATCTGGCTCCAGGCAGATGTTGCCAGCTCACTTCCCTCTGTTCTTCCAAGGCACCCTCAGTTTTCCACATGAATGTCTTTCTTGTTGCACTGGATGTTCTTGATGCCTCCACACCTCTTTCCCTGTTTTTATGCTTGAAGAACTCACAGTTTTCCTTCCAGATCCATTCAAGGGCTGCCTCCTTGGTGAAGGTTTCTCCAGATAATCCAGACAGAATGAATTTTCTTTGGCTTTCTCTATCACCTTGTTGACCCCTTTGTAACAGCTTCCTTTGCATTGTCATGTCCTGTGTGGTTCAAGATCTTCAAGGACATGGGAACCATATTTTACTTTTCTTTACACTCCATAGCTATTTGGGGGAACAGAACTGAATCTTAACCCTTTCCCATACTAGCTCTTCAATGATTTGGGCGCCTTGCCAAACTCTTGCCTTATCTCATTCTATTACTGGTTGTTTCTTCTCCAGGCTAAAGATTCCAACTCTGGCAACTGGTGTTGTGACATAGTGGGTAAAGTCTCTGTCTATGGTACCAGCATACCTTATAGGCACTGATTTGAGTCCTGGCTGTTCTTCCAATCCAGCTCCCTGCTAAAGCACCTGGGAAAGCATTAGAGGATGGCACAAGTGCTTGGGTCCATGCACCTGCATGAGTGATCAGGAAGAAGCTCCTGGCTTCCATTTAACCTGTCCCTGGCAGTTAAAAGCTATATGGAGAGTGAACCAGTCGATGGAAGATTTCTCTCTCTGTGTCTCCCCTATTCTCTCTCTCTCTCTCTCTCTCTCTCTCTCTCCCCCATTCTCTCTCTCTCTCTCGTAACTCTTTCAAATATACAAATCTTTTTAAAAAAAAAATACCCTTTCAGGATGCTCCAGCTGGGTTGGGGTACCCACTGGTGAGCATGAGAGCCAGACTGAGGACAACAGACTGGGCTTGTGACATGGCTAGAGTCTCCCTTGGCGCAGGTGTGGACTGGGTCTGGGGAGTGACAGACTGGGCTACACTCCAGCACCCACTGGTACTTGTGAGAGCCAGAGTGACTGTGGAACAGGCTGAGCTAGGTCTTGACTACCGCTGAACCATGCAAAAGCTGTATCTGGGTGTAAGGCATGGCTGAGCTGCATCACCAACAGTAAAACCAGAATGTGCATGAAGCAGTTGTGCAAGGACACTGTTCCTGCCAGGACAAGAGGTGGGTAAAGTCAACCTGGGCCAAGGACCTACTTGTGTCCACAAGATCTGCCAATGGGGAGAATCAAGATGGTAGATATAGGGTAAGGACATGTTTAAACAGATGCAGAAATATTAGTGTGAAGCAGAGAGGGCACATTCCAGGAGATAGGAGAGGACAGAACAAGGACAGAACAACAGCAGAGGGGTGCCTGGAGACTGACAGACACCTGAAAGCAACGGACACAACAATGCGGTGTTGCAGTGACTGATACTCCAGCGGCATTCAGTGAGTGGCGACCCAAATTGTACCGGCAGCCAGAATTACAACAGGAACAAGGTGGGAAGGGACTTAAACCAAGAGCTCAGGAGGTGAACCCAGACAAAGAACTGCCCGTCCTGCTGGTCTGTTTGGTTTGACCAGGAACAGAGACAGCAGTAGATCTGAGACAGACAGTATGGGAACAGGGTGGATTTCACAACCCAGTCTACCCCCTAGAGCCATATCGGGCACCATTTGTTTAAGCAGGCAAGGGCTAAGGATAGTACTGTTCATGCACTGAGCTGGAAGTGCATTCATTTCTGGCTCAGTGAACTGCATCACCGTGGCATCCTACAGGTTCCACCCAGATAGGTCCAAGTAGCCCCCAGACCTGATGGCCAGCAGATCAAGAACTCTAAAGTGGCACATCAGGTGACATTTTGTATGGTGTGGCAAAGAATTTAACCCTGCGGGGACAAAAGTGAGCTGTGCATGTGCTGAGCTCAGTGCATTGCACTGGACCCACAGGAAAATAATACTGACTATGCCATCATATGGGTCAAAATAGGTCTGTGTCTCCCTCAGACCTAACAGCCAACAGGTTCTGGCAAGATCAGTACCACCAACAACCTAGCTATATAGGACACCTGGTGTCTGTCTCCCTAATCCTGGGACCTACTCCAACCAGAAGTAGAAGAAAGGTTGTACAACAAAGGTGCAGCCTCAGCACATTATTATAGGAGATAGAGAGTAATGAGCCAGAAGGTGGGACTCCAGAGACCATGGTGGAAATCTAACATCAGAACCCAGACCTGGAAGCAAAGAGCCGTGTAACAATTGCAACAAGTAAAATCAAACTGTAGACCTGTGAGTGACACAGCTTAGAAACCTGCCCCAAGGAGAAGATTCTGATAACCAGAAGTACAATGACCAAGAGCAAGAGACAGAGGCACAACGAATATTACTGAAGACTCCCCTGCAAAGGAGCAAAACCCTGTGCCACCTGAGTTCACTGAGGATGACATCGAGAAAATGAGCGATACAGAATTCAAAACACTTGTTATAAAACTTCTTATCAACCTCAAGAAGCACATAAAGCAGGATTTCAAGGAATTCAAGGAATATGTCACACTGGAAATGAATCAAATGAAAGCTGATCTATCAGAAATGAAGAATATAGTGGAGCAAATTAAAAGTATAGTGGAGAATCTTCAAAATAGAATGAAAGAGGCGGAAGAAAGAACCTTATAATTAGAAGATATTTCCTGTCACCAGGGGAAAGCAAGCAAAAAGCTGGAAACAGCTGTGTCAAGCTTAAAAAAGTATTCAAGAATTGAAAACACTATTAGGAGGCCAAATATAAGAGTTATAGGAGTCAAAGAAGGTACAGAAAGAGAAACTGGGATTAAAGGTATATTCAATGAAATAATAAGGGAAAGTTTCCCTAATCCAGAGAAAGAATTGGGAAACAACATCCAGGAGGGGCACAGAACTCCCAAGAGGCTTGACCAAAAGCGATCTTCACCACAACACATGATCATTAAGCTCTCTTCAATTGAACATAAGAAAAAGATCCTTAAATGTGCATTAAAAAAAAACCTGACATATAAAGGAATGTCAATTCAACTCACAGGAGACTTCTCATGGGATACTCTACAGGCAAGAAGAGAATGGAGCGACATATTCCAGATTCTAACAGAAACATGGATACAGACCCTGCACATGGAGAATGTAGCAGCCCATGTGGTACTGTAACAGAGGAAGGAGCAGAGAGCAAACTGGACAACTACTCCAGCAAAGGATGACAGCAAAAATCTGGGTGAATGGAGACTTGAAGTCGACTATGGCAGCCAATGGACATTGGGAGGGCTGCCTCACCTTTGGATTGGCAAAACTGACAGCATTTCAGAACTATCCAAACTACTTCATCAGAACCCTTGGAACATGTACCACATCGACCCTGGGTTGATATCGAGTGGCAGTTCCCCATCTCTGGGTACTGGGACATTTGGGAGGCCGGGTGTGGTTTCCCCTTTAACTCTCCCCTTCCCCCAGAGATAAGAAAAAATGGGAAATTTGGAAATGATGATCACACCCATTTTTCCTAAACCATCGAACCTGCCCACCCTGATCAACCATGTAATATGTAATCATCATCAAAAATAAAAATTAAATAATAAAAAAGAATATATGGGCCCGGCGGCGTGGCCTAGTGGCTAAAGTCCTCGCCCTGAAAGCCCCGGGATCCTGTATGGGCGCCGGTTCTAATCCCAGCAGCTCCACTTCCCATCCAGCTCCCTGCTTTTGGCCTGGGGAAGCAGTGGAGGACAGCCCAAAGCCTTGGGACCCTGCACCCGCGTGGGAGACCTGGAAGAGGTTCCTGGCTCCTGGCTTCAGATCAGCACAGCACCAGCCATTGCAGTCACTTGGGGAGTGAATCATGGAATGGAAGATCTTCCTCTCTGTCTCTCCTCCTCTCTGTATATCTGACTTTCCAATAAAAATAAATAAATCTTTAAGAAAAAAAAGATATATACATAAATATAAATCTCCTTTCAGCTGTCTCATGAAGTCTGATTTCCAGATTCCTTATCTGACCATTTACTTTGGAATTCTATGTTGTAAAACATGGTGTAAGGGACAAAACTTAATAATCCAGGCAAAGTCTGGCTGCGGCAGAACAACGCAAAGGGTTACAGTCAAGAATATAAAAGGAACATTAATGTGTACCAGGGGCCTGGGACCACATTATCCTCTTTCCTCTTACAACAATCTGGTGTGGTAGGTGTAATTTCTGCTTCATAGATGAGGATACTGACCATGTAGCCAGGTACATTGAGAGTGTGTTAACAAAGCCACAAGACCAGAAAACAAAGTGAACTTGTGGTTAACTAGTACCTCTGGATCATGTTTCTATCAACTGTTGTCAAGTTAGTATTATTATTTCCCATTACCAGCTAGTGACAAGCTTAAGGGCAATGGAGGACAAAAAGAATCTGTGCCTTTAGAAGGGTGTGAAACTAAAGCACAGAGGAAAGGCATGTTGGATTAATGACCAACTTCTCTAACAATAACAGCCTTTCTCTGGTGGCTCAGACAGAGCCTGGAATTTCTCAACCACACAGCTTCCTGGAACTACTTTTATTTGGTCTTTTACAAGAGGAGCAAGAGGAGAAGTGTCTTAGATAAATGAGGCTTGGGTTTAATATGTCTCTGCAAAACACTCACACCAACAGAATCTGAGTTACTGGTTGGGCCTTGGGTCACAGGGCAAACCACAAGGAAGCTGCTGCTGGTCTGTGGCCTGGGTCTGAGGGGGGTCCCTCTGTGCAAACTTATCCCACAAATATTGACTGAGCACCAACTGTGTTACAGACCAGGTGAGAGGAGCTGGAGATGTGATGAATGAATGAATGAGAGATAGAGAGGAAGAGAGAGAATAAAGAGAGAAATCTGCCTTTTGGAACATATAGCTAGACAGGAGACAGACATGGGAACAAACAGAAGACTATTTTATTTTATTTTTAAAGATTTTACTTATTTTTTATTGGAAAGCCAGACATACAGAGAGGAGGAGAAACAGAGAGCAAAATCTTCCATCCGCTGATTCACTCCCCAAACGGCTACAAAGGCAGGATCAGAGTTGATCTGAAGCCAGGAACCAGAAGTCTCTCCTCTGGGTCTCCCATGCAGGTGCAGGGTCCCAAGGCTTTGCACCATCTTCTACTGCTTTGTCAGGCCACAAGTAGGAAGCTGGATGGGAAGCAGGGCCACTGGGATTAGAACCGGCACTCATATGTGATCCTGGTGCATTGAAGCCAAGGTCTTTTAGCCATTAGGCTACCACACTGGGTCCCAGGAGATTATTTAAGTACAGTAATCAAAGTATACGCCCAGGAACAAGTTAGGGAACATTTCACCCATCCTGGGGTGAGGAGAGAAGACAAAACAACAGAGGAAGTGCCTAAGAAAGGTAATCTTTAATAAAAAGTGTATTTACTTATTTGAAAGGTAAAGAAATAGACATACAATAATCTCCCATCCCATGGTTCACTCCTCATGCCTACAACAATCAGGGCTGGGGCTGAGCCAGGTTGAAGTCAGGAACTAGGAACTCAGTCTGTGTCTCTCACCTAACTTGTGGGGATCCAAATGCTTGAGCTATCACCTACTGTCTCCCAGGGTGCACATAAGCAGGAAGCTGGAATCAGAAACGGAGCTGGGAAGTGAACCTAGGTACTCTGATGTGGGGTGTGGTTGTTACAAGTTGTGTCTTCACCATTATGTCAAACACCTGCTCCCCAGCAGGTAATCTTAATTGAGGAATAGGAGTTAATTTTGTGGAGGAGAAAGAAATAGAATTTCTAGTTATGAGCAGAGCCTTTGCCTAAAGTTCCCATAAAATGTGGGGAGAATTATAAAGTTTAGACTTGAACTCAAATACAAGGCGCTGGGGAGGTGAATAGCTTATTACTAAGCACGTTTTGTAAGCAAGAAACTGTAATAAGCCCTTCACAAACACTATTTCAGATCCTCAATCACTAAATGACTTTGAGGAATTTATTGAGAACTCAATTAATTCTAAGCTCCCTTCTAATCTCAACCTGTAATATAACTGAGCGGAAAAACATTCGAATCCGCATCCTTTCTACCATACTTACAGGAGTGCTGGTGAGCATGATCAAGCATCCAGGTGACAAGCAAAGCACCGGAGAAGACTGTGCTAACCTTAAAAACATTGACCAATGGCCTGGTGCAGTAATCTAGTGGTTAAAGTCCTTGCCTTGCATTCTCCTGGATCCCATATGGGTACCGGTTCACATCCTGGCTGCTCCACTTCCCAACCAGCTCCCTGCTGGTGACCTGGGAAAGCAGTCGAGGATGGCCCAAAGCCTTGGGACCCTGCACCCATGTGGGAGACCTGGAAGAAGCTCCTCGTCCTGGCTTCAGATTGGCTCAGCTCTGGCTTGTAGTCAACTGGGGAGTGAACCAGCAGATGGAAGCTCTTTCTGTCTCTCCTCTCTGTGAATCTGACTTTTCAATAAAATTTTTAAAAATCTTAAAAAAAATACTGACCAAGCTTAAGAGGCATATTGAAATAATGATTGCTGTCACTGGAAAGGGTGGGATCATAAATTGTGGGAGATTAGAGTTGGGAGAGATCCCTTCCAGTCAGGGTGGGATTTGGGGATAGAGGGAGCTTCCTAGAGATGGCGTTTTGTGATTGGCACAGATGCACAACTGTTGAGGAAGGCTGAATGAAGGAGTCATTGTGAACGATGGAGACAGCAAGAGTCCAACAGGATCAGCCTCTTGCCTATCTGCCCCCTCACTCCTGCACATCCTTAGCTCCTCCCACTTAATGCTCAGGGTTCTTTGCTGATAGTGAAAAAGTGGCGTAATTCAACCTGCTGTCTCTGTTCCCTACACGGACTCTGCTGAAACCACACAAAACCACTTATCATCTCTTAAATGTGTGCTCGGTTTTTGTCCCTCCTGATTCCTCTCAGTACAGTCCTCCACTCCCCTACTATGATTGCGGCTTGCCCATCCATTTCTCAATGCCTTCTAAAATGCCATCTTAAAAAAATATATTTATTTTTATTGGCAAGTTAGATTTACAGAGAGAAAGAGAGACACAGAGAGAAAGATCTTCTATCTGTTGGTTCACTCCCTGTGTGGCTGCAATAGCCATAGCTGAGCTGATCTGAAGCCAGGAGCCAGGAACTTCTTTTGGGTCTCCCACGTGGGTGCAGGGTCCCAAGGGTTTGGGCCATCCTTCACTACTTCTGCAGGACATAAGCAAGGATCTAGAGGGGAAGTAGAGCAGCCAGGGCATGAACTGGTTCCCAGATGAATGTTGGCACTTGCTGACAGAGGATTAGCCAATTCAGCCATTACATCAACCCCTAAAATGCCATCTTCTTGGGACTGATGTTTGGCACAGCAGTTGAGATACTGCTTGGGGCGCCTGCATCCCATATTGCAGTGCCTGGTTCAGGTCCTGGCCCCTTTGTCCTTGATCCAGCTTCCTACTCATGTACACTTTGGAAGATAGCAGGTGATGACTCAAGTACTTGGCTTTTTGCCATCCATGTGGGAAACTCAGATTGAATTCCAGACTCATAGCTTTGAACTAGCCTTGCCCTGGCCACTGAGAGCATTTGGAGTCTCAAGCAGCAGATGGAAAATACAATAATAAAATTAAAAAAAACAAACTATTTAAACATAAAATGGCATTTTTCGATGTAGCCCTTCCTGAATGTTTTCTAGATCTTAGAACATTTGGATTACATTTCTTTTGTAGCACTTGGAATTTTTTGCTTGGTATTATAATACGTGTCCTCATTAGACTATAGATCTCCAAGGAAGCATGCTAGGTCATGTTGATCTCTCCCCAGGGCCTTACACCTGGTAGCATTCAACAACTGGCCAGATGGCCATCTCCCCAGCAAACATGTGGACTGTGAGCACAGAGACCTTAATGAGAAAGTGGCCTAATGATAGAGTCTTAATGAATCTGCTGTTTGACCACCACTTAAGAAAAGCTGGAATTGGGCCCGGCGGCGTGGCCTAGCGGCTAAAGTCCTCGCCTTGAAAGCCCCGGGATCCCATATGGGTACCGGTTCTAATCCCGGCAGTTCCACTTCCCATCCAGCTCCCTGCTTGTGGCCTGGGAAAGCAGTTGAGGACGGCCCAATGCATTGGGACACTGCACCCGCATGGGAGACCTGGAAGAGGTTCCAGGTTCCCGGCTTCGGATCGGCGCGCATCGGCCCATTGCGGCTCACTTGGGGAGTGAATCATCGGACGGAAGATCTTCCTCTCTGTCTCTCCTCCTCTGTGTATATCTGGCTGTAATAAAATGAATAAATCTTTAAAAAAAAAAAAGAAAAGCTGGAATTGTTCTCAGTCATCCTCTGGCCATTGTAGCTATTGTTATGCTGCACTCATCTGGAATGGAGCCCACCTCTCTCTCTATGAACAGAGGACTTTGGCTAGCTAATTCCATTCCCTAATTGTCTCAGGCATATGAGCCTGAAGATAAAGCTATAGTGGAGAGAGAAAGTATAGAGCAGGTGTTAAGTCTAGCTGATTGATTCAAAGGAAACCCTTCCAGTGGGTGAGATGAATGTTAGAGAACAAGCATGTGGCTGGAATGTATCACTCTGTGACACAGGCACACTGTCCCTTCACAGAGGAGCAAAATCAGGGAGAGCTCAGGGGCTCAGACAGCTGAAGATGTTTATTCAGGGCTATAGGGTACATGGTAGAATCAAAACATGATGTCAGGTCTGATGTATTCTCCACTGTATCCTCTTTGCCACTCAACACCACAGTTACCCAGGAAGGAACAAGGTACCCAGACTTTCTTGGGGGGGAATTAAATTGGAGCATTTTCAACCCTTCAGCTGATATTAAGTTTAGTACAAACATGGCAGCCACTTAAATCACTCATTAAGTGATCTCAGGCAGCCTTGAAAAAATTACAAACGGCCAATAGTCAGAAGAAGGTGTGAACGGAAAACAACAAAATCTACTGGCCATGACAATACTAATGTGTCTCAGTACTCCCAATCCTAATGCCCACCCCACATACATTCTTGAAGTACCAGAAGCCTTCACTTCCATTTTGTGCACTTAGCTCTCCAAGGCTAAACACAGTCAAAATCCCTCAGGGCTCTGTCAGGTTTAATCCATGATGCATTATATGAAATAGCAGGCCTGGAGATTAAAAACAAACAAACAAAAAAGAGATCCTGATTAATTTGCCTATTCTCCATTGCCTCTGCATTTCCTGCTTTATTCCATGTATGATCCTTTCCAAACCAGATTCTATCTTCCATGTGTCTCTTAGCTAATTCTTATTTATTTGAAAGGCAGAGAAGCAAAAATCTCCCATGTGATGGTTTGCTCTGCCAATGTCTGCCATAACTGGGGATGAGCCAGGTTGAAGCCAGATTCCCAGAACTCAATCTGGGTCTTCCACATGGGTGATAGGCACCCAGGTACTCGTGACATCACCTGCTGCCTCTCAAGGTGTGTGTCAGCAGGAAGCTGGAATCTGAAGTGGTTCTGGGACTTGAACCAAGGACTTCAATATGGGATGCATGCAACCTCATTGGCATCTTTAACTGATGCTCCAAATACCCACCCCCTCTTGGCCTTTTCCATTTCCTTTTAAAAAATCAAACATTAAGCAGTTAATGACATATAGGATATTCTGCTCCTTGAGCTATGAAAAGTGGATTAAAAGCAAGCCATACAAAGAAACTGCAATCTAACTTGAAATACAATGATGGGATTTATCTTGCGTCATACAGATACTCACCAGGTCCTGGCAGGGAGAAGGGCACAAATGGCTTTCCTGAAACATCGCAGAAAAGCTTTGAGCTGGATCTAGAAACAGGAATCCCTCAAATGTTTTTATATATATATATGTATATATATATATTTCATTTTCATTTTTTATTTACTTGTTTTAAGTCTTTGACACATAGTAGTACATATTCATGAGGAATAGCACAGTAAGTGGATACATAGAGAATGTGTAGCAAACTTGTAGCATTCTCTCCTTCACATCAAGCCTTGCTGGAGATATTGTGTGAATGAGGTTCATGATCCCAAAAAGCTTTCTAGGATGGCCCAAAGTCTTGGAACCCTGTACCCAATTGGGAGACCCCAAAGAACTTCCTGGCTCCTGGCACCAGGCTCAACTCTGGCCATTGTGGTCATTTGGGGAGTGAATCTGTGGACAGAAGATCTTCCTCTGTTTCTCTCCTCCTCTATGCATATATGACTTTCCAATAAAGATAAATAAGTAAATCTTTAAAAAGAAAAAAGCCTTCAGCCTAGAAAAAGAGTTTAAAAGTGTACCCCAATAATGGGAGTACAGTGCCTATGGTGTCATGGAGAGAGTTACAGAACCACCAGGGGAGCTGGGCAGAGAAATGTTAAAGAGAATTTTTCTCACAAGCTGTATAGTGGCAGAGGTAGATGATACCCTTACAATTCTGGGTCCTTGGTGTACAATGCCTCCGGACCCAGAATAGCATCAATGATGAACTCTGCTCTTGCTAATCCAGCTCAGACTGATTCCAGCTTTCTGTTAATGCAGACACTGAAAGGCAGCAGGGATGGTTCAAGTAAAGCAAGTAATTTTGCTACTGCATAGGAGGCCTGATTGTCTCAGCCCCGGTCTGGTACTCTCACCATTTGCAGATATTTGGAAACCAACAAATGGAAGCCTTCTTTCACCCCATTGTATCCATTTTGCCATGTCTCTCAGGTAAATACTGTCAAGTTTTAAGTGTTAAGATCTATTAATTATGTTCATATAAGTTAATATTTCTAAAAGAAAATATAGGCACTTTATAGCACAGTGCTCTCACAGATGTAACTTATTTTTCCAATTATGGACTCCTTAGACTCAGGTTGTACCTAATGAACCTTATAGTTAGTATACAAGTACTCATGAAAATCCCATGGAGTCAAGTTTGAGACACAGGACCTGATTAGTACTTGGATGGTATGCTCTCCATTTCATTTTCCCCAAAGCAGGCAGACTGACATAGAGACCATGGACTGAACAAAAGGAGGTTTCTTTTCTTTTTTTTTTTTTTTAGAGATTTATTTATTTTTTTGTTACAAAGTCAGATATACAGAGAGGAGGAGAGACAGAGAGGAAGATCTTCCATCCAATGATTCACTCCCCAAGTGACTGCAACGGCCGGTACTGTGCCGATCCAAAGCCAGGAACCTCTTCCAGGTCTCCCACGCGGGTGCAGGGTCCCAAAGTTTTGGGCTGTCCTCTCCTGCTTTCCCAGGCCACAAGCAGGGAGCTGGATGGGAAGTGGAGCTGCTGGGATTAGAACTGGTACCCATACGGAATCCCGGGGCGTTCAAGGTGAGGACTTTAGCTGTTAGGCCAAGCCGCCGGGCCTGGAGGCTTGTTTTCATACACGTCTTTGTAATTTTATCTGAGTTCCTTAATAAAATTGATATTGTTGTGTTTATTTTGCAAACATAGGATGAGTGTGTGGCACAGCAGTTTAACTTGCTCTGTAGGACACTTGCATCCCACATCAGAGTAGCTGTTTCAAGTCTTGGCTAGTCTGCTTCAGATCCAAAGTTCCACTAAGGTATGTCCTGGCACGCAACAGGTGATGGCTCAAGTACTTGGGTCCCTGCCACCCACAAAACACTGCTTGAATTCAGGGTTCTTGGCCTCGATCTGGCCCAATGCCAACTGTTCTGGGGGCTGAACCAGTGGATAGAAGATCTCTTTCAAATATAATTAAACTTAAACAAAAGTAAGACAGTTTTTATAAGTGGCATCAAACTGCTTATTCATTTTGGCTCAATCTTGTTTCTAGTTATTTTCATGTTATTACATGGAGCTAGAGATTGGATGTTGGCAAATTTTTCTGTAAACAACCAGAGAGCAAACACTTCAGGCTTTGCAGACCACTAAGGCCCATTTTAGCACAAAGGTTGCTACAGGAAATATGGCTGCATGATAATAAAACTTATTCACTTTCATGTCATGAAATTATGCTGCTGCTTCTGTGGTTTCTTTTCAAACACTTAAACATGTAAAAACTAATTTAACTCCTGGGCCAAACACAAACAGGAGAGGGGACAGAGTTGATCCCGTTCCAGATCATTCATTGTTGTCTTTATGGAGTTTTCTATTGTGTATGTATTCATTCATTTGCTCAAAATATATTTACTAACCTTCTAATAGATACTGCTATAGAGCAGACACTGATCAGACATACTAGCCAACAATGAGGTGGGAAGTGATGAAGGCCCCAGGAGAGGTTTGTATGTAAGAATTCACAGGAGCAGGAGCAGGAGCACTCTGTTCACATTGATATAGTTGAAAAAATGGGTTCTAGGGGCAACTTCGATTCCTCTTCTCATTTCACCACTGATTAACTGTGTGACATTGGACAAGTTCTATTACCTACGTATGCCTAGTTTTCTTCTCTAAAATTTAGGTAATAATAACAATACCTACTGTATAGGTTTGTTATGAAAATTGTTACAAGCACTAAATAAGGCAAAATACATATAGCACCTGGAAGACGGTCTGGTTCATAGCAGGCATTGCGCTCAAATCAGTGCTAATTTTCATTGTTCAAACTGGAGTATGACGGAAGGCTTCATGAATGCATACTAAGACTTAAAAAGAAACTCAAGCAGGATTCAAACATACAGCAGTGGAGGGGAAGGCAGATCATATACGGAAAAGCAAAGAGCAGCAGAGGACAAATAGAAAACTAAAGTGAATTAAAAGATAAGTAAAGGAGAACAGAGAGGAACAATAATCAGAAGGAACAATTGTGGCCACATCACGGAGGGCCTTGGATACAAGGCTAAGACTGAGGAGTTTAAACTTTGTCCTAAAAGGAAGAAGGCCTTGTCACGTCTCCTGGCCTCGGAACACATGATGCTTCTGGGATATGGCAGGTGTGGGAGGTAAACTGGAGAGAAGAGTCAAGAGGTTCTCTTTCCTATAGTTTGGGCAATGACATTTAAGAGGGCAAGGCCTATGTGATTTAGAAGCTCTGGAAGAGAGTACAAAGGCATTAAAAAAAACAGTAAAGTTTTTGGCTTGTGTAGCTGTGAGTATGGTGACCTGGACTGGGGAGTACTCATAAAGAAGGTCTGGGATGATGTTTGAAGCTTCCATGTGGAGTCGGCTAATGGTGGAGCTAAGAACAAGCAAGCCTGGAGAGAGGGCTGGCCATTTGGGCTATGTGCTTGGAGTCCTGTCAACAGCTCCATGAGTTTGTGATTATCCCTGTTTTAAAGAGGAAGAACCTCAAACCAGAGGAGTTAGCCTCAACTCCTCAACTTCACAACTCACAATCCACCAGCAGGAGACCTTCTCAGGGCTTTACCTGGAGACAGTCCTTCAGATCCTGGCTTGGAGGTGTTTGGTGCAATGCCAACAAATCTGTATTATTTACTTCCTTGACTTAAGCAGCAGGGGGCAGGCACTAGACAGCACAGGGAGGCTGACAGCAACTTTACAAAGTCATCACTAGAACTCCAAAAACATAGCATTCTGAGGTCATTTAAGGTGGGTCATAGCCTTTCTGTTCTCAGTATCCCAAGATTTAATAGTAAGAAAGCCTGATATTGTTACTGGTTTATATTTATAATGAGTTGAGAAAATATTGAACTTTTCCCAAATGCATTCATCTGCTATGCACGCTTCTCAGTACTTGGTGGGGGGTGCTGGAGGAGGAATCTTCAAAGAAAGCTTTCTGGGGAGAAGAGGTTTGGTACTACTGGGTCTTCTCACTGACCTCAAAGAAGGATGTGAAGGAAATCCCTACTGAGTGAAGCCTGGGGCAGGCCCTCTGCTGGGATGTTCACAACCACTTTGTGGTGCCATTGGCAACCAGCGCCTTTCATCCCAGCTGGCTCTGACTCCACTGCTTCTCAGCAAAACAGGCAGTGAGGACAGGTCAGGATGTGCCAATTGGTCAGGAACAGCCGCTGCACCCACAGAGAGCAGCAGCAGAGTCCTCACTACACGGAGCGAAGTGGGCTAAACCATGTTACCTGTACTGGCGCTGACCTGCTGAGGTGGCAGAGAAGCAGTGCTGGATGGAGAACAGGGGCAGCCACCTGGCCCCCAGTCGCCCACGCTTTCAAGTTTCTGTCCCTTCCCCTCTGAATTCACCCTCTGGACTTTGCTTGGGTCTTGAAAGCTTTCTGAAATGCAAATCTGAATAAATCATTTCCCTACTTAAAACTCTTCAAAAGCTTCTCATGGCTTATAGCAAAGTATTCCCAATCCTTTGGGTCTGTTTACCCCTCTACTGTTATCGAGGACCTTGAAGAACTTTTCTATCCACAGTTAAGTCACTTCCATAGATATTTATCATATTAGAAATTAACATTGAGAACTTAAAAAAAACCGTTTTTTAAGTGACAGCAACAGAACTATTACGCGTTTATAATTTTGTTCACAGAAAATAACATTTTCTAAATTAAAAAATTAATGAGAAGACTGATGTTTCACATTTGTGCAAATCTGCTTTTCACAGCTGGTTTAAAAGAAGACAGCTGGATTCTAAACCTGCTTGTGTATTCCATCTGCCCGGCGCAATCATGTCCTTACAGCACACTCGCCAGAGAGAAATGAGTGAAAAATAATATTTAGAGTTATTATGAAAATAATTGAGTTCACCGGTGCAAATCTCAGGAGCACCCAAGGTCCTAGGACTTTTGGAAACCACTGTTCTACAAAGCACATCCGAAGCTCTTAACCTAAACAGGCAGGGCTACCTCTCCGCCTGGATAATTCCTTCCCTGGACTCGCACAGCACCGGCAACCAGCCGGTCCCTTGTCTCAACTCCCTCACCCCAGCCTCTGCAAGCTGGCCAGCCCGCCCGCGCCAGGAGGACTACTTCGGGAGCCAACTTGGACTGGACGGCCCGGAGAGGCGGGGAGGCTCCCCTGACCTACCCCGGCAGGGTCATCCTTCCCTGCGGAGGACAGCCAGGCGGGCCAGGAACCCCACGTGGCCATCTACCAGCTGGCTGACCTGAGGCTAGTCACTGCTAACTCACAGTGGCGGCTCGCCCCAGCTGTGCCGCCACGAGCCCGAGGTGGGGTGAGGAAACCACAGAACCTCCGACACACCGGGGCCCACTGCGTCCCGGCGGGACGCGCCGGCTAAGCCACCGCCGACGCCCGGGATCCACTAGGTCCTGGCACGGCTCCCTGGTTTCTGCCAAGCACTATAACTGCTGGTCTCGCACCAGCCTTCCCGCTCCACGGCTCCACTGCGCCGCCGCCGGCGAGCGAAGGTGCGAAGCAGTGCTCCCAAGGTCGCCTCACGGCCAGCCCCTTGCAGGGCTGGGGTCGCGGAGGCGGCAGGGCCGCCCCTCCGGCCGGCCGTCGCAGTCCCCCGCTCCACCCCCACCCCCCGGCGCGCTGGGCCGCCAGCCCCGCCCCCCGCGCGCGAGCCCAACGGCCTGGCGCGCGCCACCGCGCGGCGGGAGGTGCGGGGCGGGGCCGCGCTGCCCGCTGTCCTCCCCTCAGCCACCGCCGCCTCGGTGGAGCCCCCGGCCGCCCGCCTGCCCTCTCGCAGCCCGCGCCCTCGCCTTCGCCGCGGAAACATGGCGGCGGGAAAGGAGTGAGCCGCTCCGCGTCCCGCTCCGCCGCAGGCGCAGGTAAGAGCTTCACGACCGTCCGGAGGGGACCGGCTGCCAGGGGCTGAGGTGGTGGCGGCGGCGGCGGAAGGTGCGCCCGCCCCCCTCCGAGCGTCGGGCAGTCTGTAAGTCCGCTGGCCTCTTTGGGATCCTCCGTGCCGCCGCCCTTCCCCGGCTGTGGCAGCTGGCCCGAGCCCGGGCGGCCGGCCTGCTTGGCGTTCGCGTGGGGCCGCGGGGCCCAGTGCTCCCCGCCGCGGCCCTTGACGCGCCAGGCGCACCGGGGGTCCCGGGGCGGGGCGCGGCTGCGGTGGGCCGGGGGAGGTCGGGGTGGTGGGCACCAGCCCAGACCCAGAGTTGGTGATGCGGGGTTCGAGTTCGGTGCTGCGGGGAGGCAAGGACTGCGGGTCGCGGGGCTGGGACAACTCACAGCCGCCACCTGCCCGGGACCCCGCTGGAAAGGGGCTAAGAAGAGCGGGTTTGTAAACCTCCTCCGGGGGCGGGAGCGGCTCGTGGCCTGGACGCGGCCGCCGCTGTGGGCGAGGAGTCGGGTGAGCCCCACAACGGACCTGTAAGTCCTGAAAGGGTTCCTCCAGCGTCCCGTGCCGGAGTGCCAGTGAAAACCTTCCGTTTATACGTTAATAATTGGACAAGCCCGTGTGGACTGCTGTTCCCAAGGAAGCCCGTTCTGCTCCCCCCCGCCCCCCCACGGCACAGATCACGGAGACACAAACAGCTGCCCCCGCCCTTGCTAGTTTCTCCGCAGATGCCACGACGTCTGAAGATAGCGATCAAGACCCCTCCACTCCCACCCCAGTCTTCACTAATTCCCGTTGCTTCTGGAATTTCTCCTGTTGAGATTCTCTGATTTGTTTTCTGGATCAACTGCAGGTTGTGCAAATTCCCTTGAAAGGAGAGCTTCCAGCTGGGAGCAAGGAAGCGATCAATAGCTAGTAACTCGGAGAACCCCTTGGCCCTAAACACTCACCTGCTTAGGTTAAAAAACGTACTCCCTTCCTCAATCCCTCTTCTTTGTGTTTAGAACTTTTTAAAAATTAAAAAAGTCGGTGTTGAAACAAACCAAAAGAGGTTTTATTTTGCGGAAGTTTTTGTTTTTCCCCTTTAAAAAATGTCAGTAAGCATGTTATCAAGTGAATCAATAATGTGTATCAAAGGATTTTCAGGTGTCGTGTGTCATGCAAACAGAAAAGCATACTGTTTTTAGTCTGAAAAGGATTGGGATCTGGTTTGGTGCCAAACTGCAATTTAATATTCGTTTGCAACGGGAAATGCTTTGTTGCATCGAACTCCTTGCTGTATTTCTGACAGCAAATAGAAAGCCAAAGTTCCTTAAATATATTTATATGTTTACACACTTTCTCTTGCTAACTGACACTATTTTTATTTTGTTTTTTTACATCACTTAACCTTTGTGGTAGTAGAGTTGTTTTAAGAAGAATCTTTTGCTAACTTCTTAACCCCTTGCCCAAACCACCCTGTAGGGTTAGTAATTTTTTAAGTTCAGCAGAGATGTGATATTTCATAGATAAAGTACTAAGCTCTTGTGTGTGGAACCCTGTTGAAATTCTAAGTGAACTTTCACTGTTTTTATAACATAGGCAAGCACATACCAGCAGTCAGAACTGGTTCTTTATCTTTCTTCTCATACCTTCGTTTAAAAGTTGGTCAGTGGTTTCAAAGTTTGGAGCATATATGTCAAGTTCTGATTCCAAATGTTTGTGAAAATGCTCTTTCCCACTTATGTAAGTGAAGTTTTGTGTAGCACTATTCTATTCTGTCTGGAACTGTAGAGATGCAGAAAAGGCTGTGGCTGTTGCCTTCAAAACATTTAGCATCAAAGATATGGAAGTCTAAATGGTAGGAAGGTGTTAAATGACTATTCTACTGAAAACATACACTTCTCATGTTCTAGCCTCTATACATATGTGCCTACTATGTGTCAGTCATTATGTAATGTGCATAACGCCAAGATGAATAAGAGTTCTAGTCCTTGTGGAGCTGTCAAGCTGGGTGCTTAAATAGGTCATCTCAGAATAAGGGGGGAAGCTCTGCATGTGATACTAAGATTGCCTGATAACCAGGGCTCTTAGACCAGGATAGGAATCAAGGCTTTGGGGACTAGATGATGCCTGACCCAAATCTTAAATGGCAAATAAGGAGTTAGGCAGCAATGAGTAGAAAGTATGCTTCAAACCATAAATAACTCGAGCAAAGCATTCATGTGAGAAAAGGAATTGCTTGCATTGAGAACCACAGATAGTTTGGGAGTGCTAAGAATAAAGAGACTGTCTACTGAAATTAGTGCATAATTTTTGAAAAACCACTGAAAAATTTTTATCAGAATGGTTGAAGTAACCTTTCAAAAATATTTTTGTAGGGATGAATTTGAGAAAAGCTGTGAGACTTTATGACTGATTGAATGCATAGGTGAAAGAATAAGGAGTCTGGTATGATATGCAAGCTTTTGGCTTGGATGACTAGGGGAATGGTGATAACATTAACTGAGAAAGGAAGCTAAATGGTACGTTTCAGATGTGAAGATGTTACGATTTCTTGACTTAAACCTACGATTTCTTGAGTTAAACCAGTGAGCAAATGTAGTAGATGTAAGCTGGGACCAGAAAGTGGGATGTTACTAATGATTCTTATAAGATGTGTAGTTCAAGTGTCTGGTATGGGATGGTTCCCAGTGACAGCTAGGTGTTCTGTGAGGGTAGCAGAGATGAGGGACAGTGAAGCTGGGTGTGACCAGGAATTGTGAGGCTCATGAGTGAATTATCTGTGGGGATAGCAAAGTGATTTAAGATGATAGGATATAGAGAAGAGGAAGGCTGTGACCCAGGTGCAGTAAAGATGGGTGATTAATCAGGAGGGTGGTAGATGACAGATAAGGAGATGGGGTCAAGTGATAGAGCCAGATGGTGAGAACCTCAGAGGAGGAGGAGTTTTAAAACACTAGAGGGAAGAGTATTATGTTTTAACTTTTCCCTCCTGGAAGCAGTGTTCTGATCTCTTCTTCTTCATTCAGGGTTCGTATTAATCATTCTGTTTTCTCTGAAGAGTCTCTTGTTAGTCCTGGAACGTGGGAGACCAGATACCTCATGTTAAAGTCTTTCTGTTAATTCTTAATGATAAAAGGCAGTGAAGGAGATTTTTTTTTGCCCCTGAGATTAGTGGGTGGATAGGAGATAATGAGAGCAGTGACGATGTAGTCCTGGTTTCTGAGCAGGGTATAACAGAAAGAGCCTGGACACTAGAGTTAGACCAAGATTGAGCTCTAGACCCTGTCACTCGCTAGTGTTGTGACTACACGTAAATAGCTTTTGCAGACTTCAATGTCTTATCTGAAAAATTCTTACCTCACAGGGTGTCATATAGGAGATTAAATTAGATATATTGACAGAGTATCACTAGAAAAAAAACAAATGGCATGTCATAGATGGAAAATATATGTTAAATCTCTTCCACCCTTTTTAAGTATCTTATTTTCTAGCAGAAATGAAACTTCCTCAGAGACTTAAATTCCATCTAAGGGAGGTAAAAGCAAGATGACACAGCCATTTAGAGGAGGGAGCATCATTTTTCAACCTTTGGAGACAACACTAAGCTTCACATTCAGGAGGAATTTCGTAGGAGTCTTAGAGAAAATAATTTCAGTAGTAATTTAGGTGGAGATACAAAGTAGAGGAATTTTAGAATGTATGTGTTAATAGTTGCCAAACGTTTTGAGTATCAGATTTGTATATGTTGATGGTGGTTTATGTGACTAGAGAGATGGGCTAAGGTCATAGTACGGAAAATTTGAAATTTTAAATTTGGAGTTGATTCTAGATATACTAGGGAACCATGTGGTATATATTCTCTCTATACCTTTGTTTATTGTAGGTTAACTTATAGACATTAATTCAGAAACTTCAAATTTTTGTTTGAGGTAAACCACGTGAAAAAAAATCTGTATTTGCAAAGAAGTTCCCTTATAAGCCAATTTTAGGTTACAAAAAGAATCACTAAGATTTGTAGTGTTGATCTTTGTAATAACCTTCTTTGGCAGATAGGCTTTGTGAAGTTGCGAAACATACAAAATCTCACCAGTGAAAATGACCAATTGCAAATAATTCCTTTTCATTTTACTGAACCTACTTAGATTTGCAAAGAAGTCTGGGTTCCTCAGTATAACTAAAAATTAACTGTATAGCTTTAGTCAGGTCACTTTTTACTCTCGGATCCTCACTTCCTTCACTTATAAAATAATGCACAGTGTAGGTGTAAAGTTTAGCTAAGGTAGACTGTATAAGGTTAGTCACACACTAGACCTCAAATGTTGGGTCCTTCCCTTACCATCACTAAATGATCCTTTGTCAAGACTTTGGTGCTAATTTGTCCATCTGTGAGCATCAGGGAAGTGCTGGAACTAATTATTTGAGTAACTTTATGGCCAGATAAATCCAGCTGATTATCTGTTCTCTTTGTCTCAGCCTCTCATCACCCATCTTCTATATTATCATTCTTGTGCTGATCTTATTTTCACTTCTTCCAACCTCATTTTTCTCCTTAAACCTGTCCAAATTCCTGTTTCCTACCCTGTTAATCATTTTAGTAGATGTGTTTTTTGGTGAACTGGGCTTAACTGGAAACTATAGGCTCCTTTCTGAGTCATGGAAAGCACATTTCTTGCTTTGTAGTCCTCTTAAATGGGTGTAGCTCATTCTTCCACACACCTCCAATCCCAAAAGAAAGAAATGAGGATAACTATTTCTAGACCAATGCTTCTCCATCTTCTTACAAAAACCCTTATTTCTGGTATATAGGTCTTCTCTCTCCCTTGGGACCTGACACACAGTTTCCCCTTGTTCTTCAGTTACTGCCCTCAACATGGGTGACACTATTACTCATGTGGAAGACTTATTTCTCCAAATACAGTGATTTCTTTAACTCAAGCTATCATCTCTAGCTAATTAACTCCCACATTCATACTATAAACCTTATATCACCCAGATGTGGTCCATCTCTGAAATTATAAATGAGGATATGTGGCCTTGTTTGAAATTTCTCTATCTGAACTTCAGTTGTTGCCATTTTATCTGCTACTTGACACCATTAAAACCTGTCTTTATTTTCTCCCCTATCCTGCATAATTTCTCTAGTCTGCCACTGTTTCATTTACTCTTTTGTCTTTATCCTTTACTTCAGTGTTGCATTGCCTCATCGTGTCTGGGCAAAGTCCCATAGCTTGTTGAATCAAATTAATTTTTTTCTCTTTGCCTGTATCAGCTCTGCTGAGTTTTGCTGGAGAAAAATCACACAATTATGTGGATTATTATGCCTAGTCATTTTTTGGCCCTGTTTTCTTTGATGTCTTATGTCAAACCTATTCTGTTTTCAGGCTTCTTGCCAACACATTTCTCCTCTCACTCTCAGTTTATGGCCCACTTCTTTTTTGAAAGGCAAAATAAGTAGGAAAGGGGTATTGTCACATGCCTATTTCCTGTTTAATTTGAATTTCTTAATACTGTAAGGCAGGATGCCAGGTCATTTATTATAAACTCCAGTAACTGTGATAAAGCACTGATGTGTGGATAGAGGAAGTGCTGTACCAGATTGTAAACAGCTAGTGAATGTCAAAATGAGTCCTCAAGACCATCTTACTGCAGGTTGTGTGCTTGTCCAGAGTGACTCATTGCTTCCTTTGGTTACCTTTTAAAAATATTGTGCTATTCGAACTTCTTGCTGGTTCTACTGCAAGTCATCATTTACTATCATTAACTAAATTTTAAAGCAGATGAAAGCTACTACATTATTTTTCCCTTATGTGTTTACTGTAAATGTTACAGTTGTTTGCTTTAAAATTAAAAAGCTTATACATAGGATATATTCATTTTAACCGTTATGGCCATTGCTCAATTTTTTTATAGGCACATTTCCAAGTATTTGCATATGATAATTGTTTTACACTCATGCTTATGTAGACTTTGCTCTGGGACATTTAAACATGATGGCCGTTATGTTCTGTTAAATATAATAGAAAACATGAGAATTAGCATACTTATTCTTGAAGACATTTAAGAAGAGAACAACCACTTGTATTAAATAATTTAGAATTTTAGACTTCCAGTAGGATTTTTTTTTTAGTCCCCTGAAATGTCTCTGTTGCCTTCAGGGTCTACCAGGAATTCTGTAAACCAGATTTTCTCATTTCGTTAAAAAAGGAATTTGTGAGCATAGAAATTTTTAAAACCTGATATGCATTGGCAGTTATACTTCCAAATTAAGAGACTAAAGAAGCTTAGAAGCATTGTCTATTTGTGTATGCTTATTTGATTTTTAATTTGTTTATTCACTCAGCAAACAATAGTATCTACTAACTGCCAGACATTATACCATGTGCTGTGGCAAAGACGACTACCATAATTTAGAAAAGAAAAATAAGGTTTAACAACATAGTTGTAGTATGTTTAACAACCAAACATTACCATCCATAATATTAAAGGATTTCCACAAATGGATTAGAGATAGCTCAATAGAAAAATTATGTGGCATAAATAAGACATTTCAAGTGTTTATTAAACATTCATCAGTAATTAGCAAATTAAAATCAAAGTTCTAATGAGTAAATTAAAAGCAAATTCAAATTCTAATGAGGTACTGTGACATCTATCAAATTGGCAGTAGATAAGAAGTCACATAATGGCAAATATTGGTGGAGATGTGGAATTAATGAGACTCTTTCGAACTTTTTGTTTATATAAAGATTTACTTGAAAGGTAGAGTTACAAAGAGAAATCTTTCATTCCCTGGTTCTCTCTCTAAATGGCTGCAGCAGCTAGGCTAGGGCCAAGCTTCTGGGTCTTCCAAGTATGTGCAGAGACCCAAGTACTTGGGCCATCCTCCACTACTTTCTCAGGCACATTCCTATGGAGCTGGATAGGAAGTAGAGCAGTTTGGGCTTGAACCAGCACCCATGTTTGATGCTGGCTCTGCAGGTGGCAGTCCAACCTACTCTGTCACAGCACTGCCTCCACTTGGCAGTTTCGCTTCAAAAAATTTTAAAAATTTTATTTGAAAGGCACAGTTACAAAATAAGAGAGAAAATATATATGTGTGTGTATTTTATATATATATATAATATATATATGTACATATATATATATAGAAGGGGGGAGAGAAAGAGAGAGAGAGAGAGATTAGTCATCTGCTCGTTCACTCCCCAAATGAGCACAACAGCTAGTGCTAGACCAGGAGCGAAAGTCAGGAGCCTGGAACTCCATATGGATCGCATATGTGAATGTAGGAGCCCAAATACTTGGGCCATCTTCTGCGGCCTTCTCAGTCACATTAGCAGGGAGCTGGACTGGAAATAGAACAGTCAGGACTTGAACTTATATGCGTATGGGATCTTAGCATTGCAGGCAGCAGCTTAGCCCACTTACTTACTTGAAAGGCAGAGTTACAAAGAGAAAGGGAGAGACAAGTGAGAGAGCTTCCATTTACCAGTTCACTCCATAAGTGGCTGTAATAACCAGGTAGGTCAAAGCCAGGAACCTGAAATTCCATCCAGGTCTCCCACACATGGGTTACAAAGATCCAAGTAGTCGGGCCATCTGCTGCTACTTCCCCTGGTGCATTAGCAGGGAGCTGGAGCACAAATGCAACATGTGGAACTCAAACTGGCACTTATCATGGGATGCTGTATTGCAGGCAGCAGCTTAACCCACTCCTCCACAATGTGGGCCCCTCTTAGACAAGATTAATGGGAATAGACATTGCGCAAACATGGCAAAGAGCAATTTGACATATCTATTAAAAATTAAATGTGTATAAACTAAAATCTAGCATTTCCACTCTTGGATGTATCTCCTTCAGAAATTCTCCACTATGTGTCACAATATTTATCGGTGTCTCCTGTCCCGCAGAAGAAATCACCCGACACTGGAGGACGTTTCAGAGGCACTTTTATTCCAACCTTCAGTTCCTTCTTTGGGGCAGAAGCCCCTGGCTTATATATCCCTCCTATCCGTTAAATCTGTTACCCAGAAGCCTTCAGTTAAGTCAGTTAATTCCGTTATTTCCGTTACACAGAGAACCTCCTCACCCCTCCCCCAAGGCCCCTGGCTATCTCTCAATCCTCCAATCAGCTTACATACCTGAGGCAAGCAGTAAAGGGCCAATCACAGGGCACTTCCTGAAACCTGTCTCCAAAAGGAAGTAGGGTCCAGGTGCCATCTTAGGGCAGGGCATTATCAGTGCTCCCAACAACTCCCCCTTCTTGTTTTATTAAGCAAGGGACCGTGCCTGTCTTAGGTGTTCCGAGTTCGGGCTCCCCTTGCCCGTCATGGGCTAACCACGTGGCTAGGAACGTGGTGCCTGTCTTAGCTTGGTGAAGCTGTATCGGATACTTACCCGTCTCTGGCTACCGGTCCAACATGCCTAGCCAGACTTCTGGAGAGTCTCTGTTGTGAAGGGCAAGCACAGCTTGCACTAGCAGCCGCTGTATGAAGCGTCCACTGACCCCAAAGAAATAATAAGATAAGGCCCAGGCCTACTATACCGGCCCATTGGCGTGCAAAGGAAAGACCCTTTAGTATCCAATTTGTCCATTGCTCTACCATGGCAATCTCTACTTTGGTGCTATTTATAGTGGATAACTCTTTGGGCAAATTCAATGCTCGGGACCCATTGGTGACAATAGAAGGAGTAACACACAATCCAGGTAAATGGAGCTTGTACACATACATAAATAGCATTATAAATAACATCACGACTGCAATTAACTTTAACATCTTCCCATATTCTAGAACTATTACTACTATAATTACAATTTTTTATCACTACCTTATCAATAAATGCAAAAGCTGATATATCTGAACATCTACCCCTACTGGTGCACAATACCCAAGCATTCCAGGGCAGGGCAGATACAGATTGAACAGGATTACCATATGTATAATTATATCAAACTGAACATCCCAAGTCCCATATAAATAAACCGTGTAAATTATCAAACTAAACATCTCGAGTCCCATTCAAATAAACTGAAAGGCTTCTAAATAGATTAGCTGCAAGTTGGAAACTGAGAGGACCTCAGATAACATGTCCACCTGTTCTTAAGTCAAGTCCACTCATCAGCTTATGATTAGCAAGCCAGTCCAAACATGTTGGTTAAGCTGCTCCTGTGTCTGAAGAACCACAGAGATCTGCCACGCCAGGGTGTACACAGTCATAACCGCCGGTAGCTATTGCTGTTACAGTGGCAGCGGTAACCCTGAAGTCATACTCTGGCCGCAGGTGGACTGACAGGTCTTTTTCTTTAACTGTCATCGTTCTGGGAAAATAGGTGGGCACACACATCACCACAGCCAGCGGGTACTCAGTTGTATTCCAACATTCTGAAAGAAAACAATCTATTCCACAAGTTAAGTGAATCTCTGCCTAACTAGCATTGCTAACAAGAAACACAAACGGATAAAAGCAATTCTGCAACTGGCCTCCAAAAATCATGGACATTGCTGCTTCCACAGCAGAAACAGAGGCTTCACCTCAAAAGAATTCGTGGTTATACTCTGCATAGGATTTTAGTAGGAATACTTATGTCCTCTAAATGTACTGTTTTTATCTGTGAGAAAATTTTTGGAAAAGGTAAAAGAATGGCCACTATTTCTAAGGTTTAATTAGTCAATGCAATGCAGGGTGATGGTACAGTAGAATTACTAATATTAATACTCACCTGAAAAATAATAACTAGCTTGTCCTTTGGGGATCTATATTGATCCCTATTCCCCCTTTCTGTTTATATAGCATAGTTTTAATCTTTTTTTTTTTATGCTTCCATAGCTTTATTGCCTCTTGGCACCATGTTTTAGCCTGTTCATACACTAACTGCTTTACCAAAGGCATTGCTGACTCCAGCTCCCCAAAAATTCTAGAGGCAGTTTGAATAAGTCTAGCTACAAAATCAACATAAGGCTCATTGGCTTCTTGAATAACTTTGGAGAGACATCCCTGTAGATCCCCACTGCCTGTTCTAAATTCCACTGGGGGTTTCCTGCAGCAGCATTATGCTGCACAGTGTCTGAACAAAACTCTTGGTATGCCACCTTCCAAGAAAAAGCATGGGCAGAAATTGAGCTATTTATAAAAAGAGCTCCAGACCCCCAACAGCTGGGGTCACACACCAGACAATCTGATAGTCTGGTTTAAGGAGAAACTGGCAGGAAATATCAGGACCTAAGTGCTTAACAAATACTAATATATAATATATAAAAGCCTAATATACTTGCTTGTCCCGTCGCTCTTCCGATTCAAATGCCATCATCTTGGCCAGTACCTGAGCTTTCATAAGACTCAGCAGCAGGAGCTTGCCAGACAAGCCTCTCAGGAATCCACCTCGGACCATTTTCATTTTTTGGGAAAATACAGACTGATCCTCACCCCCAAATGAGGACGGGATCTGGGCCTTGGGTCTGAGGTACCAGGTTGCTTACTCTTATAGGGTTAGTATAAAGTGAAAACTATCAAATAATAGCTTTACTAAACATTTATCCCAAAGGCCTACTTCCTGTTATAAATGAGACAGGAATACAGGTTAATAATAAATGTATCAATGATATAATATATTTTAAAAACAATTATTAGTAATTTAAATTACATAAATTTAAGAAATCCATGTTAACTAGTAATCTTATTCAAAGTAAATGAATTTGTAGCAAAGGTTTAACATCACTTAGATATTTTTACAATCCTATCAGAAAGCTCTGGGAGTGTCTGCAGAATTCAGAGCTCAAGGCAACCTGCTTTTGCTGTTGATATGCAAATTATGTGTCCTGGGTTTGTAGTTGAGGATCCAGATAGCTGATGAGACAGATGCATTAATTTACCTGCTTTTTAAAATGTTTCATACAGGAAGTTTAAACTTAATTCACAAAAGCTAGAATATATAGAAGACAAACATTAAGACACACATGTGTGCGCGCGCACACACACAAACACATGCTTTTGGAGACTTAAAAAAAATTATTCTCAATCAAACTTAGTAATAGTAGTGTTCTCCAGAAACCAGTAGCTGTAAAATCATCAAGTAAATAGTCTTGAACAAAAACCTTAAGAAAGAAAAGTCACCGCTATGCAATCTTTTCATCATTGCAAGAATGCTAAGTTTAGTCTTCCCAATAATATAGCTACCCTAAGAATACGTCATTAAAAGTGTGCAAACTAAAATTTAAACCTTCACAACTCCATGGATGTATACAACAGTTTGACACGACAAAATTTTACTACATTTGGCAATAATCTTAATCCAATCAACCTGATTAACTGTCTCCACAAAACGGGAGATAAATCCATTGGCATTCTTGAGACCTCATAAGAATACCAAGGGAAACCCCAGAATTGGAAACTTTTGAATTCTTGGATGCCCCTTTAAGGATGGCTAAAAATACCTGGAAGAAGGTTTTTGTTGTTGTTAGTATAACACATTATAGGTTAGACTTCGTTATTGACATGAAATCATCACTCAAATACCTTTAAAACAAATACAAAATCTTTACCAATTTAAAGCAGTGAGAAGTTTGATAACAAGCCGAAAACACAGGAATTATTTTAAACTATAAAAATGCTTTATATACAATAAATACCACATTAATTTAACTTATACCTTGAAATAATTTAATAGTGAATTACAGTTAACTTCTATAACAAATTATTTGCGATAAAATTTTACATTTTTGAAAACATCACAAATGAAACCTTAAGAATTACAAGAGATAAAATAGGTTTTTTTTTTTCTTGACCTTTTCTTTCTGATCATACTAAAAAGATATTTAAAAGGTAGAAAACAAGGCAACAGAAAACTTAGGGTCAAGTAATGGAGGTCTGCATGAATCAAAAAGCAGCCACCTGTAGCAATATAAGGCGTGACTAACAAAATCAGCATCCCAAGAACTGCTATCAGAGCAAAGCATTTAGCCAAGCTTTTAATGGGTGGAGGATCCTCAGAAGACTCACTTCCAGAGACCTCTTCCTTATCCTCGGAGTCTGACTCTCCTGACTCACTTAACAATCTCTGCAGCAGGTGCTGCATGCGCACCATGGAGGACAAATTCCCCATTGCTCTAACCTTTCTCTAGTCACTCAACCGTGAACCTTCTTGTTGCCAACCGCGAACCTTTTTATTTTTGTTTTTCTTGTCGCTAACCTGTGAACCTGACGTGCACGTCCCCACCTAGTGCAGCTTCCTGAGCAAAAGGCTCAGTTGTAAACTAATTCCCGCTGTAAGCGGCTCCCTGAGCGATCTGCTCAGCTACTTACCTTCCTGGTATTCACCAGCTAACTTCTGTCCGAGTATCATGGCACCAGATATCAGTGTATCCCGTCCCGCAGAAGAAATCACCCGACACTGGAGGACGTTTCAGAGGCACTTTTATTCCAACCTTCAGTTCCTTCTTTGGGGCAGAAGCCCCTGGCTTATATATCCCTCCTATCCGTTAAATCTGTTACCCAGAAGCCTTCAGTTAAGTCAATTAATTCCGTTATTTCCGTTACACAGAGAACCTCCTCACCCCTCCCCCAAGGCCCCTGGCTATCTCTCAATCCTCCAATCAGCTTACATGCCTGAGGCAAGCAGTAAAGGGCCAATCACAGGGCACTTCCTGAAACCTGTCTCCAAAAGGAAGTAGGGTCCAGGTGCCATCTTAGGGCAGGGCATTGTCAGTGCTCCCAACAAATATTCATGCAACATTGTTATAGCAAAACATTTTAAAGTATTCCAGGTGTCTGTCAGTGAAGCAATGAAAATGTCATGGCATATTTGCCTGGTAGAATTCCATATAATACTGAAAATTAGTGTATTATATCTGTATAATAAGTAAATTGCTGAAAGGTTGAGTGAGTAAAGCAAATTGCAGAATACACTTATAAGAAGTTTAATATACATATATTGTTTTGGAAGATGTAATGCTTGTTTAAGTACATGGCAATATCAAAATGAAGAGTATTCAGTGTCTGTTTCCAGTAGTTTGTCTGTCTGTCTGTCTGTCTGTCTTTCTTTCTTTCTTTCTTTCTTTTCTCTTTCTTTCTTTCTTTCTTTCTTCTTCTTCTCCTTCTTCTTCTTCTTCTTCTTCTTTTTTTTTTTTTTAGGATCTGTTCTTTTTTGAAAGGCGCAGTTAGAGACAGAATCTTCTATCCACTGGTTCACTCCCCAAATGACTACCACAGCCAAGGCTAAACTAGAAACTTTATCTGGGTCTTTCATGTGGGTGCCTGGGTTCAAGTACTTGGGCCTTGTTTCACTGCTTTCGTATCACACCAGTAGTGAGCAAGATTAAAAATGGAGCAGCTGAGACACAAGCCAATACCCAAATGAGCTATGCAGTGGCTCAACTCACCATGCAGTGACTTACTTTAGTGTGCAGTGGCTTAACTCACTATGCAATGGCTTGACTTGCTAGGCCACAATGCCAAATCCCCATAGTGGTGTCTCTGAATGGTAGACTGGGGAGAAAAGCCCAGGAAGAATATGGGGCAGAACACACATTGTCTTAAATTGTATATATTTTTTTAATTTTAATTTTTTTTTATTGGAAAGGAAGATATACAGAGAGGAGAAACAAAGATCTTCCATCCACTATCACTCCCCAAGTGGCTACAACAGGCAGAGCTGAGCCAATCCAAAGCCGGGAGCCAGGAGCCAGGAGCCAGGAGCCAGGAGCCAGGAGCTTGTTCCTAGTTTCCCACATGGGTAGAGGGTCCCAAGGCCTTGGGGCATCCTCTACTGCTTTCCCAGGGCACAACAGGGAGCCGGATGGGAAGTGGAGCAGCTGGACTATGAACTGACACCCATATAGAATCCCAGCTGTTGGAACCATTTGGAGAATGAACCAGCAGACAGAAGTGCACGAGTTTCTTTCTTTCTCCCTCCCTTCCTCCCTCCTTCTCTCTACCCCTCTTTCCCTATCAAAGAGATGAAAATAAATAAGCATAAAACAAAAAGAAATAGCATATCTGATCTGGGGGGTGTTGTTTCAGTAGGTTTGGGATATTTCCTCTGGTAATTCTTTTTGGTGGATGGGGGAAGCGATGTTCTGGTTTTAAAATGTTGGTAATGTATTAACACTTTAATTGCACAAGGCAGAAATCTGACACCTATATGGATTGTTTACTTAGGGCTCAGGGAAGGAAGTATTAATAATCTTCATATGGCTTCTGGATTCTAGCTCAGTGTTATCACTCAAGAAAGTGTCTAGGAGGACCTGTTATCCCTACAGTGGTAGATCCTTCTTTCTTTCTCTTTCTCTCTCTCTCTCTCTCTCTCTCTCTCTCTCTCTCTCTCTCTCTCTCTCTCTCTCTCTCTCGTGCTTACTCTTTATGGCCCTAGATAGAATTTTCCAACTCAGCAAGGCTCCTGTGCAAGTGTTAGGTAAATTGAACTTCTTTGGGAAAGACATATTTCCAGTACATTCATGTTAACTCAGGTTGTGGGTTAGTGGGTGGAGAACTTCTGTCCGCTGGTTCACTTACCAAATTTTTGTGAGGGCTAGAACTGGGCCAGGCCTAAGTCAGGAGCCAGGAACTCTGGCCCAGGTTCTTGGGCCATCTGTGGCTTTCCCAGGCACATTAGCAGGGCTTGGGTCAGAAGTAGAGCAGATGAAACTCAAACTGGCTTTCTGATATTGGATGACAGGTTTGTAAGCAGTATCTTAACCAGTTGTACCACAACACCACTCCTTCCCTATTTCATATTAAGTAGTTTCTTTTTTGATAGGACCTAATTGAAGGTCACATGTATGGCCATATATATTTTATATTTGTTTTATGTCTTTTTTTGTGGTAATGTACTGCAGTAATCGTGAGTCATAGTACAGAAGGAGCTACAGTTGGGCCAACAGTCCCATGCCACATTTTAAGAATGGCCAACTTTTCAGCATGTTGCAAATAAGTTCAACAATTATATTTGAGCCAGGCCAAAGCCAGGAGCCTAGAACTCCATCTGGGTCTCTCATGTGAGTTGGAAGGGGCTATAGTATAGACAGTCATCAGCTGCCTTTCCCAGGTTCAGTAACAGGAAGCTGAATTGGAAGTGGAGCATCTGGGATTTAAACTGGCACTCTGATATGGGATGCCAGTGTCATAGTCTTACTGTACCACACCAGTAGCCCCAATATGTGTAGATTTTTTAAAATTAAGAAGTCCCCATACCCTCCCACTCACCATATAATTGAATTAGGACCTCAAGGAGGTAGAATATGGGAACCGGTATTTTTAAAAAGCTCTTAAAGTGATTCTGATACTTGCTAATTATTGCCCGTTTCAGAGAAGGACTTAATTCATCTCTTTGGTCAGGCCACGAAACTGGGAGTCATTTCTGAAATTACCTTTATTTTTACTTCATTGTTGATATCCATTAGGACTATAAATAGTCCTGGTAAGTCTTTGTGCCACTCTCCATTTATTTCCTTTACTTTAACACAGGCCACCATGGCTCTTCCTTTGGACCATTGTATCAATTCCTAAATGGTTTTCATGCTTCTGCATCATCCCCTACCAATACTGTTGCCACAGATTATACCAGGTCATTGTGCTATTATACTGAATATATGAAAGATATTTTCCATTTTAGTTATATAATATGAAACCTACATTCTTAATCGTAGGTGCTGCTATCATCCTCTAGATAAATTCCAGTCACATTGGTTTCCCTTTTTGCTTCTTGACTGTGTGAAGCAGTTTTTTGCCTTTCAGACTTTGTAGATTCTGTTGGCTCTGCCTGGAAAGGCCTTCGCCTAACTCTTGGTTGGGTCATTTTCAGTTTAAAAATCACTTCTCCTTAGAGGCCTGACTGCTCTTCCACAGTTATTCTTTTTGTTGTACCCCTTAATCACATGATGTAAATATGTGTTATTTTCGTTTACAAGTTCCATGAGGGCAGGGCTCTTTGCACTCTTTTTCATGTCTAATACATATAAAGCTTTTCAAACACCAGCATTCATTAAATAGTTGTTGAGTGAATAGCTGTTAGTAACTGTGACTGATAATTTTTGTGATTCAAGTTTCTATCATTTCACCTGAATTACTCAGATGTAATGTAGCTACTCTGTTTCAACTACTCTTGATGCCTTTTATTTTCTCTGTTGGTTGTAGAGTTATCTTTGGAAAAATTTTGTCTTAATATATTTTTCTCTTTATATTGTTCCTATACTTTTTGTTTTTAATGCAGGTTATACTGTTTTATAATTATTTTAAATTGTGATATACAAGATGTAAAATTTTGCATTGTAACCATTTTATGTCTGGTGCACTTGCTGCCACCAGAACTTTTCCCTTCAGAACTTTTTTCTCTTCCCCCAGTGAAACTCTGTACCTACTAAATAATAATCCCTGTTCTCCCTTCCTCAAGATCTTGGCAGCTACTATTGTATTTTCTATCTCTAAATTTGTCTGGGAACTTCATATAAGAAAAATCTTAGCAATATTTGCCATTTTTTGACTGCAAGTCTCGTTGAATTTTCGAATATGATAATTGGTGATTATGGTAGTGCTCTTCATAATGATTACCATTTATTTAGTGGGTTTTTTGGGGGGAGAGGTCAGGGTTTTTTATCTTGATTATGATCTATGCGAATAAATGACTTTATCCATCATTTGATAATAAAAGAAAGTGAAACTAAGGAAATTGAATGGTTTAGCAAGTGTTCTATAGCTCAGCAGGGTAACTATAATTGACAACAGTTAAATGGCTATTTTGAAATAACTGGTAGAGAAGATTTTGTTTGTTTCCAATGAAAATAATAAATGTCTAAGGTGATAAATATGGCAGTTACCCTGATCTGGTCATATACATATATAGATCTTTAAATGTCACACTGTGATTCCATAAATATGTACATTTAGTAGGTGTCAAGTACAAGTAAAATATATTTTTAAAATAAAATTTACATAGCTTAGCCTGGTGGCCTAGTGGCTAAAGTCCTTGCCTTGCATGCACCAGGATCACATATGGGTGTTGGTTTGTATCCCTGGTGGACCCGCTTCCCATCTAGTTCCCTGCTTATGGCCTGCAAAAGCAGTAGAGGATGGCCCAAAGCCTTGGGATCCTGCACCCATGTGGAAACCCAAAAGAAGCTCTTGGTTCCTGGCTTTGGATCAGCTCATCTCTGGCCATTGCAGACACTTGGGGAGTGAACCAGAAGATGGAAGATCTTTTTCTGTCTCTCCTTCTTTCTGTGAATCTGGCTTTCCAATAAAAAATAAATAAATCTTAAAATAAAATTTAGATAATGAAAAGACAATGAAATAATCAGTAAGCTATCAAGACCTTTCAAGTGAAATTTTAAAAATAAACTTAGCTCTTTAAATAAATAATTCATCCATAATTGTGGTATGTGAAGCAACAGATGCAAAATTTGTTCAGTGTTTTGTCTTAAAAAGGCTCTTGCTATGTTTATTATGCCAAAATGGGATAGATAGTCTCTAACCCATGTCAAGAGAGCATTGGAAAGGTATTGAATAGTTTCCTGTCCTTTTACATGTCTGATTTTCTTGTTGTTTCAAAAAAAAATAGTTCAAGAAAAAATTCAGTAACAATATTTAGTTTTATTTTCATGTTAAGATTTGAATTTTTATTTTCCTTTAGATTTTAAGCTTTTATCAAAACAAGGTTCATTATCTTTCATTCTTATATCCATAATATCAGTCTGACAATCAGAAGTCACTAAACATGTTTCTCTGAATCTGCTCTTTCTTTGCTGTTCAGTTAAACTGGTTTCTGTGACACAGCTGTAAATTTAGTTCCTACTTTTAAGGAGCTTAAAGTCCAGTTGGATATGACATTTAAAGGAAAAATCGTCCTCATCAAAATCAATTCCTATTTGAATCTGTTATTGTACCAAACATATTGACATTAAATGACCCATTTTTAAAAAATGTGATATTGCATTTCTGTCATTTATAGGGCTTGGTTCACATGAGGAACATTTTGGGGGGAATTAGCTATTACTGGTCTGTGTCAGTGGGTTGAAAGTAGTGCATCTAAAAATATGTACATCAATCAATCAATTATTGTTTGCCCAGCACCCCGTTGGTGCTTGCCACTCTTGAACTTATGTGAAGAGTGATTGGATCAGGCACAGTGCTCCCTCTGGGGTTCATGGTCTTTCTTTGCATGAACAAGTAAACCCAATCCCCAAATACCTGACAAAAACTCCAGCTCTTCTCTGATAAATATGTCACTATGTATCAGCTCAAACTCACTTCCTAGTAAAATAATTTAACAATGGAAAGCTCAATGTGTTAGTGTATTAAAGAATAATATGAAAGTCAAATACATGAAAGACCAAGTGATCTGTATCTTTTTTTTTAAAAGATTTATTTTTTGGGCCCAGCAGCGTAGCCCAGTGGCTAAAGTCCTCGTCTTGAAAGCCCTGGGATCCCATATGGGCGCCCGGTTCTAATCCCAGCACCTCCACTTCCCATCCAGCTCCCTGCTTGTGGCCTGGGAAAGCAGTCGAGGACGGCCCAAGGCTTTGGGACACTGCACCCGCGTGGGAGACCCGGAGGAGGTTCCAGGTTCCCGGCTTCGGATCGGCGTGCATCGGCCCATTGCGGCTCACTTGGGGAGTGAATCATTGGACGGAAGATCTTCCTCTCTGTGTCTCCTCCTCTCTGTATATCTGACTTTGTAATTAAAATAAATAAATCTTTAAAAAAAAAGATTGAATTTTTTAATTGGAAAATCAGGTATACAGAGAGGAGGAGAGACAGAGAGGAGATCCTCCATCTACTGGTTCACTCCGCAAGTGGCAGCAGCAGCTGGAGCTGAGTTGATCAAAAGCCAGGAGCCAGGAGCTTCTTTTGGGTTTCCACATGGGTGTGGGATACCAAGGCTTTGTGATGTCTTCAGCTGCTTTCCCAGTCCACAAACAGGGAGCTGGATGGGAAGCAGGTCCACCAGGACACAAACTGGCACCCATATGAGATCCCAGCACATGCAAGGTGAGGACACTAGACTGTCACACTGAGCCCTGATCTGTATCTTTGATAGCACATTTTTCTGTTCACTCTCACTGGTTACTTTTTCACTGAGCCACAGTATAATTCAATCCTTCCATTCTGTTTTAATTTCAGCTATTCTGACACTAAACCACTCAGAGTTAGTACAGACTCCACAAATTTAGGAGAGCCTGTGCCCTCTTTTCCGTAGAGTCCAGTCACATCACCCTCTTCATACATTAGTGTGTTCACCTCTAGGAATGGGCTTTAGCCTTCAATATCCACAGCTTTTATTGATATTTTCTTGTTCCCAAAAGGTTGGGCTACTTGAAGTCCCCATGCTCTAATGACATGATTAGTCCTGGTAACCAGTACACCACCCTGAGCCATCCTGTTAGTGGAAACTCAGGTATGAATTCAGATACTTATTAGTAACAGATATTCTGATCACTTGCAAATTCTGAGGGTTTTAGTAATTGTGTGCTATACGCCTTAGCCATAGACCAAATTATTTATTGTACAACACATAATGCATTAGAAAAAAATGATGCAATGGTTAACAGCGTTTAGAACCAAGCCAGGTACACAGCAAATCTGGACTATACTAATATTAAGTAACTAACATAAAGGGGTGGTTTCATTTTCTAGGGCCATGTTTAGTTTCTTTAGTTTCACTAACTGGATAGCTTAGAAAAACAAATGTGTTTGCTTTCAGGTTAACAGCCAAAAATCTAAAATCAAAGTATTAGTTGATGTTTGCTCTTTGAGACTCTAGAATTCTTTCATGCCTTTTCCAAGTAGTTGGTGATGGCTGTTGATTATTGTTGTTCCTTGCCTTGCAGCTGCATTTCTCTGATCTTGGCCTTTGTCAAAACAGGGTGTTCTCCCTGTGTTTTCTTTTGCTGCCTGGCATTTAAGCTTTTTTTAAAGCACACTAAATCATATTAGGCTTAGCGACCATTCCTCGTGGTTTGTTGTTGAGTTCTGTGATGACCTTTATCTCCAAGGTTGTATTCACAGATATCAGGGTTACATAATTCCAGTAGGTACAGTTCAAAAGTTTGGCCCTCCCAAATGCATGTCCTTCCCATGTTTAAATATATTCAGTGCAGGGACCAGCACTACAGTGAAACAAGTAAAACTGTTGCTTGCAATGCTGCATTCCATGTGGGTACTGGTTTGTGTACCTGATACTCCACTTAAATTATAGCTCCCTGCAAATGGGTTGGGAAAAGCATAGAAGATGGCACAAATGCTTGAACTCCCACCACTGATGCTGGAGATCTGACTTTGGCCTGCTCTGGTCCTGGCAATTGTAGACATCTGGGAGAGTGAACCAGATGGAAGAGCTCTCTCTTTCCTTGCTTTCTCTATAATTATGACCAGATTGGAAGCAGAACAACTGGGACTCATGGCATCACAAGGTGTGGCTTAACCTGCCACAGCACCAGAGCCTGGCTACAGTTCCACTGTAACATTCTCAAAAACCTTGTCAGTCTTCTCATGCAGTGCATGGTGCCCAAACATCTGTTAAGAGGGTCCTCCACAAATTTTCCTATATAATTTTTTCTCTTCCTGGCTTCTGCTATGTAGGTTCCTTGGATCCCTGAATCAAACATAAGTGATTGTCTGGTCACACCAATGGCCCTGTTCCTGGAGCACACTATCTGGATAAGCAGAGAATTTTCCCAATCATCAAGTACTATTTTTTTTTGCATAATAGTTATTCCTCAATTTCACTTTTCATTTGTATTTGACTATGAACACTAACAAGAAATCAGACTGCATTTTAAAACATTGCTATCTTCTTAGCTAAATATTCAAGCTTATTACTTTTGAGGCGTATTTTACCTAGTAGCTGAACATATTCAGATAATTTTGGTCACTTTGTTCTAATAGGATTGCCTTTCTTCAGGTGTCCAATAATATGTTCATTAATTCCTTAAAATAAATTATATGCTTGTAACAATAAACTTTGGTAATATCCTTTGATAGGCATCTCAAAATCTTTCAATCCCCACTCACTATCCAGTTTTAAAGTCACTTCAAAACAGTGTTTCTTAAAGCAGCACTCTGCTCTCAGTACCAAAATTTGAATTAGTTTTCTGCTCCCAAAAACTGTAAGAAACAAAGGAGAGAAAAGAAGCTTCAGAAAGAACATGACCCTACCAATACCTTGACTTCAGACTTCTAGTCTCTAAAACTGAGAAAGCAGATGTTTCTGTTTAAGCCATTCATTTCAGAGTAATTTGTTCTTGCTATCATGAAAAAAGAAATTGGGACTATTATATGCAGCTACTATAGTCACTAGTGAGAAATAGTAAGTAAGTACAAAGTTTCCTATCACGTCTCTCCCTCCACTCCCTCTCTTCCTGATCATATTTGCATCAGTTACACCACATCAAGTTTACTTATTTTAACAGCTTGTCATTTTACTTGATCTGAGGGGATTTTAAGTAGAGATGCCCTTCTGCCAATAAGTCTTCAAACCTTGGAGGAGTGAGAACTTTAATTTTAAAGGCCTTTCTTGTGTCATAATGCCTAGTACTGCTCTTGGTTTTCTCCTCCTGAATGTTTCTGTAATGTCTGCTGTATCCTGGATGTTAGAAGCTTTAGTGCCACTTCAGTGAGCCGTTGGACAGGCAGTTGACTCATAAAGGATGAATTATGTAATGAGTCCTTTACCACAACTGTGCAGTTTTGGGTTATTTTTTTTTTTAAGAACACATCCTTTTCCTATCTTAATGACCACACATACTTTTTAAACTTCTCCTTGGTACCAGTTATACAAAGTACTCTATATTGTTCTTCAGTTAAAAAGACTTAGCCATGGTTATGCTGATGAGAGAGCAGCTGTACTGATAAATCAGAATTTTGGGTTGCCAGCACTGTCATTTCAATTTGTATTGCTTGTACTGAATCCCTTAATAAATTACCACAGTGGTAATGAAAGTAATGAACTTTCTGGAGACCCAGCTGGGACACAGAATGCTATCAGGGGCCTTTCAGGGAAACTGGCATTGTACAAAGTTTAGTTACAGGGTTTCAGGCCTTTTATCCCCTTTGTGAAAAATTTATGGTTTATAAAATTTAACTCCTTTTTAGTACTTGTGTGTTTTTAAGTGAGTATAGAGAAAGCAACTCACTAAACATGCACCTGATGTAAACTACTGTCAGGCAATTCAGCATGTAATGATGAATATGCTGTCCTTCAAGGCTTCACCTTTAAATAAAGAAGAGAGGAATATAAGCAAATAATTAAATATAATGTTTACATTCTTTAAGTAGGCTGTGGGCATTATCCTAGCAATTAAGGTGCCTGTGTCCCATGTCCCATATCATAGTACCTGATTTTGGTTTCAAACTCTAGATTCCTGCTGATTTAATGATGACTCTAAGTAATTGATCTTCTGCCATCGAAGTAGGAGAGCTGGGTTACATTCCTGGGTCCTGACTTCAGCACTAGTCTGGCCATAGTCATTGCAAGTATTTGAGGGAGTGAACTGGTAGATGGAAGAGTTTCTCTGTCTCTCTCAAGTAGTTTTTTGTTGGTTTTGTTTTTGTTTTAGCAATTTGTGGAGTGGTTGGTTGACTCAGTAGTTAAAATCTCACCTGTGGTACCCACATTCCATATTGGACTGCTTTACTGGCAGGCCAGCTTCAATACTCATCCTAGGACGTGGCAGATGATAGATGGTTCACATATTTCAATTGCTGACACTATTGACCTGTATTGGGTTTTGGTCCACCCCCAACTATTGTGGGCATTTGGGGAGTGAACCAATGAATAGAAGATTTTTGTCTCTGCCTTATAAGATGAAAGTAAAAATAATTTTTAAAAATGTAATTTGAAGGTGTTTGAAAATTCTAGAAGCATTAACCAGAAATAGATGAATTTTAGGAGAGAAAATAGTTCTGTAGAAAAAGGAGTTAAGAAGACTGAGGAAAACAGGATTTGTTGATATCCGAGTTAAATTATTTTTGGGGGGCATGGCGCAGTGACCTAATAGCTAAAGTCCTCACTTTGAATGCATTGGGATCCCATATGGATGCCGGTTCTAATCCCGACGGCCCCACTTCCCATCAAGCTCCCTTCTTGTGGCCTGGGAAAGCAGTCGAGGATGGCCCAAAGCCTTGGAACCTTGCACCTGCGTGGGAGACCTGGAGGAGGTTCCTGGCTCCTGGCTTCGGATCGGTACAGCACTGGCCAATGCGGTCACTTGGAGAATGAATCATTGGATGGAAGATCTTCCTCTCTGTCTCTCCTTCTCTCTGTATATCTGACTTTATAATAAAAAAATAAAATAAATCTTTAAAGAAAAAAAGAGAAAATGTGAAATCTTAAAAAATTATTTTTTGTAATTAATACAAGTAGGATAGTATGTGAGTCAGATAACTGAAAATTATCAGCTGCTTTGAAACTGGATTTTTAAAGTCTTGTATGATACATATTGTTGTGTTTTATAAATGTATTTCACGTTAGTTTTATTAAAGTGCTTCTACAAGTAAAAGTGAGATAGTTGCTTCTTATATACCTTTAGAAAATAAAAGATAAATAAGATTTAGATTTCAGGTGATTTTTAAAAAATATTTATTTGGAAAGCAGAATTGGAGAGAGGATAAGACAGAAAGAAATCTTAAATATGCTAACTTACTTGTTTTACTGTCATGGCTGGATTGAAACTGGGCCATTCGAACCTGGAATCTGGAATCCCATCTGAGTCTACCATGTGAGTGGCAGGGGCCCAAGTACTTGGTCAGCCTTTTCTACTTTTCCCAGGTGCAGTAGCAGGGAGTTGGTTTGGAGTTGGAGTGGCCAGAACTCAAACTGGCACTCCAGCATGAATGTGGGGATTGTAGGCATTGGTTTGGCATGCTGTGCCACAATACCTCAGCCCTTGCTGCCACCTTTTTAAGATTGAATTGTGTGGGGCCCGGCGGCGTGGCCTAGCGGCTTAAGTCCTCGCCTTGAACACGCCGGGATCCCATATGGGCGCCGGTTCTAATCCCGGCAGCTCCTTTTCCCATCCAGCTCCCTGCTTGTGGCCTGGGAAAGCAGTCGAGGACAGCCCAATGCATTGGGACCCTGCACCCGCTTGGGAGACCCGGAAGAAGTTCCTGGTTTCCCGGCTTCGGATCGGCGCAGCACCGGCCCGTTGCGGCTCACTTGGGGAGTGAATCATCGGATGGAAGATCTTCCTTTCTGTCTCTCCTCCTCTCTGTATTTCTGACTTTGTAACAATAAAATAAAAATAAATCTTTTAAAAAAAAAGATTGAATTGTGTGGGGGTTGGAACCATGATGTATAGTAGGCTAAGCATCCACCTTCGATGCCAGCATTCCATATGGGCACTGGTTTGAGTCCTAGCTGCTCTACTTTTGGTCCAGCTCCTTACTTATGACTTGATAAGACAATGGAGGATGGCTCAAGGTCTGGACCCCTACACCCACATGAGAGACCTGAAAGAAATCTCTTGCCTCCTGGCTTTGGATCAGCTCAGTTCCAACTGTTGCAGACATTTAGGGAGTGAAGTAATGGGTGGAAGATCTCAGTTACTGTCTTGTCTCTCCTCTCTGTCACTCTGCCTTTCAAATGAATAAATCCTTACAATAAAGAAAGTCATGGAGAGATAAAATTGGGATTGGGAAAAAGTGGTATAATTTGGGGCTGGTGAGTTGGCTCAACTGGCTAATCCTCAGTTTAAGTACTAGCACCTAAAATGGGTGCTGGTTTGTGTCCTGGGTGCTCCACCTCCAATCTAGCTCCCTGCTTGTGGTCTGGGAAAGCACCAGAGCATGGCTCAAGTCCTTGCGACCCTGCATCCATGTGTGAGACCCAGAAGAATTTCCTGGCTTTGGATTAGCTCAGTTCTGTCCATTGTGGTCGTTTGGGGAGTGAACCAGCAGATGGAAGGTCTTTCTGTCTCTCCTCTCTCTGTGAAATCTACCTTTTCAATAAAAATAACAATCTTTTAAAAAAAGTGTTATGATTTACTGTCAGTAGCAAGGCCTGTTTGTTCAGATTCTCTGGGGGCCTCTGTGTCTTAGCTTCTGTTCTCTGAGTATAGAGAGGGAAGCTGTCACAGCTTATGATTTATTTGTTGTAGGGGAAGTTCAGAAAATCCTTTGTAGGTTTTGTGACCTAATTCAGAGGGGAAGTAGTATTGGGGGAGAGAAGATGAGAGTGAACTTGATTCTACTGTTTTACCAGATTCCTTCAACGTAAAATATTTGTAGTATGTTTTGAACCCCATCAGAAGCATACTACAAAAGTGAAAGGGTATTCTTTTCAAGATGTTTATTTATATGAGTGACAGATAGGGAGAGAGAGATCAATGCCTCCAACATTTCATGGCTAGGCGAAGCTGAAGTGGGAACTCCCATCTGGGCCTCTCACATAAGTGGCAGAGGCCTACGTGTTTGGGTCTCATCTGTGCTGCCTATCAGGTGCATTTGCAGAAAGCTGGACTCAAAGTGCAGATTAGCCAGCAGGCCACTCCAGTGTGAAATGCAGAGGTCCCTAGTGGCAGCTTAACCCATTAAACCACAATGCCTGTTCCAAATTTTTATAATTGAAAATCCTTATTATTTCCACCACTTAAATTCTACGGTTATTTTAAAATGTCATATTTCTGTATGTATCTTTCTTCTAACCTCCAGCTGTGTTAAAACTTCTTTGCTGATTCTTTGAGACTTTTTTGTAAGAGGTTCATAACTAATTTGGAGGCCAAAGATGCAAATGAGTATCTCAGAATGTTTGTGGAAAAACTACATTAAGAGATGAGTTTATTTTGGTGCCAAATTTTTCTGAAATCTATGCATAGTTTTTCATAGTATATATCTTCGATAAGGTTTTTTTGGAGACTGTTATACATTTCAAATATTTGTAATTTAATTACTCTTTTCATACTTCCATTGCTTTGTACCGGTGCTGAATTTCATTAACCAGATTGCATACTATTTGGATCTCTTTCTTTCTTTTTTTTTTTTATTCATTGATTACATTATATTATGTGATACAGTTTCGTTGGAACTGGGAATCACCCCACCCCTCCCCTCTCCCTCCCCCCATGTGAAATATTCCACCTTGTTATTTGGATCTCTTTCTACTGTGTTTTTTTTTTAAGTTTATTTTTATTGGAAAGGCAGATACACAGAGAGGAGGAAAGACAGAGAGGAAGATCTTCCGTCCGATGATTTACTCCCCAAGCAGCCACAACGGTTGGAGCTGAGCCAATCCGAAGCCAGAAGCCTATTTCAGGTCTCCCACGCGGGTGCAGAGCTTTGGGCCATCCTCGACTGCTTTCCCAGGCCGCAAGCAGGGAGCTTGATGGGAAGTGGGGCCGCTGAGATTAGAAGGTAGTTGGAAACTGGAGTTGGGAAGTGAATAAAAATATTATAAGATATAGGCATCCTAACCAGTAGGATATCATGAGATCAAATACCACCTCACCCCAAATTAATTTTTTTAGAAATTAGTGCTATTCCTTGGCTAAATACCACTTAGAGTTTATTCCTTGCCTCTTTGTTTATTTTAAAGATAGCTTTACAGAGAGAAGGGGGAGAGAGAGACACAGAGAGAGATTGATCCATCTTGGGTCCCCTGTTCACTTCCAGTGTCAGTCTGAATCCAGGAGCCTGGAGCTGTTTCTGAGCCTCCCATATGTGGGTTTAAGCTTTTTTTTTTTTTCTTTTTTTGGCTTTCAGCTAAGCTTTTGGCTGCCCCTCACTGCTTTCCCAGACCACAAAAAGGGAACTGGATTTCAAGTAAAACAAGCCAGGGCATGAATTGGTACCCCTATGGATGGCAGTGCTGCAGGTGGAAGATTAGCTCACTATGCCACTGTACCAGCTCCAGAACCTAAGTTTTTATTGAAAAAATATAAAATATATAATTGAGAATAATGCCAGGTTGTTGGATATCTTAAATAAAATGATTATATAAAGTGATCATTGGGCCTGGTGCGATAGTGTAGCAGTTAAAAGTCCTTGCTTTGAATGCGCTGGGATCCCATATGGATGCTGGTTCTAATCCCGACGGCCCCACTTCCCATCCAGCTCCCTGCTTGTGGCCTGGGGAAGCAGTTGAGGATGGCCCAAAGCCTTGGGATCCTGCACCCACGTGGGAGACCTGAAATAGGCTCCTGGATCCTGGCTTTGGATTGGCTCAGCAAGTACTTATAAACATCATAAATGAAAATACTCTTAGTAAGTTCAAAATCTGACATATATACTTGCTTTCCCATAAGGCCATGAGCAGAGAACTGGAAGGGAAGTGGAGTACCTGAGACATGATTCAGCACCCATTTGGTATTCTGGTGTTTGAAAGGTCAGGATTTAGCCATTTAACTATTGCACTGTGCCATGAACATCTATCTTAAAAGTACTCAGAACATTTACTTTAGCTTCTAGTTAGGCCAAAAAAGCTGATACAAAACCTACTTTACAATAAAGTGTTAAATATCTTGGGAGCTGGATTTTAAGTAGGCCAGGTGGGACATGAACTGGTGCCCATATGGGATACCATTTCCACAGGTAGAGGTTTAGCTCAGCATGCCAGAGTGCCTAGCCCCTAATTTAATCTTTATGAAGAGATATCTTCTTCCATACTGTCCATGATATTACTTTTACTCCCTTTTTGAAACTTCAGACTGAGAGAAGGTTCTTTCTGATCATGTGCTGAACCTAATGTTAGCTTCCACCCAGTTAATCCTAGTTCTTTCCGCTGAAATTGAACAAGTAGAATAAATGTCATTGTTCCACTGTATGAGAACTCTCCAAACACTTGCAAATTATTCCTGTGATTCCCCTGAGTATTTTCTTCTCCCGATTAAACTTCCTTAGTTTTGAAAGTCTTCTCCTATTGCTTTCTTTTAAATAATATTGTGTGCTTATATTTCTTTCAGGATATTAGGATCTGGGTTTGAACCTAGAATTCTACTTCTGGGATAGACCATTTGACCTTGTGGTTAGGGTGCCCATTCTCCACATAGAAGTGCCTGGGTTTGAGGCCCAGATCTGGCTCGCTGTAATTGCTTGCTATTTGAAGCTCCAATTCCTGATTCTGGCTTCTTTTTTTCCCCTTTTTTATTGTATTATGTGACACAATTTTATAGGTGCTGGGATTCCCCCCACCCCTCACCCTCCCCCCATGGTGGATTCCTTCACCTTGTTACATAACCACAGTTCAAGTTCAGTTGAGATTCCTTCATTGCAAGCATATACAAAGCATAGAGTCCAGCATCTTATTGTTCAGATAAGTTCAACGGCTTCTTGGAGAGACCTTCTCTGGTCTGAAGGTAGAGCCAGCAGTGTATCATCCCGATCAATTAAAAGTCCCAACATAATTTCAGCAACAATTTATAACATTATGGAATTAATTGACATAGTGTTGAGTAACCAATATGTTAAAAAAAAATGCAGGTTCTTAACCATATCCTGTGACTACTTCATTGACATTTCAATTTTAGTTTATATACAACCGTGTTCTATACATCTTAAAATAGCTATAGATTACTGTTCAGCTGTTTTGTGTCTATTTTCATTATAATATTTGTAGTGTTGAAGCATAATTTTGCTGAATCTGGCTTTTTTTTGGGTAGTCTAGACTGACTTAAAACTCCAAGACATATGTCAACAGTTTAGGTGAACAGTTTTAGGAGGGGTGTGCAGAGAAATCCTCAATACGCTAGTGAGGAGTAACTAATATTTCACGTCTTCCTCACACCTTCTAGGGTGATGGTAGATTTCTCCGCTTTCCCGCCCCATTATGGAATAACATAGGGCATTAAAAGTATATTAGGTTTTACAATTCTTTGATGTAGATCATAAGCAGTCTGACTCACATTGATTGTTGGTTCGTTGGTTGCTTCACAATATCTTATTGCATGTGAGATAGGCTGTTTGAGGTTGAGATAATATTACATTTTACAGGTACTATTTTTCATATTGACATCATTTCATCTTAAATTAAGGCAAACATGTGGTATCTAACCTTTTGGGATTGGCTCATTTCCCTTAGCATTATGGTTTCCACATGGGCCCATTTGGCCACAAAGAACTGCATTTTGTTTTTTTTTAATAGCTGTGTAGTATTCCATGGAGAAAAAGATCTAACCAGCAAGATACCATTCAGAATAACAGAGAAAAGTATGAAGTATCTAGGAATAAATCTGGCTTCTTGCTAATACAGACTGGAAGGTGATAATGATGTCCCAAGTCTTTGAATTCCTACCACTCATACTGTGACCAGCATGGCATGACCGGGATTTGAGACACTCTGGGGAAGGAAGTCGACATAAAAGGCTCTGCTGCCCCATTTTTTTTTTATTGAAATATTTGAGGGATTGAATTACAGCAGTTGATGTGGCTCAGATGCTGATCACTATGTTCCATATTGATGTTAACCAGCCAATGCTTGATGATCAGGAAGCCTCAGTGAGACCCATGTGCAGAAGTCAGTGCAATGACTATCTCAAGGATATCTTAAAGCACACAGTTCTGTGGCCATGGACCATTGTCCAGCCATGGACATTTGCCCATAGGCCTCGACCTTGGTCTTGGGCTTTTTTTCCACTCCTGGACTGCTGCCTGCGGAGTTTGACCTCTATCTCCAGCACCAGCAGTCTGTAAACTAGATTCCAGACGCGGTCTGTCCTGTTCTTCTTTATCAAGTCATACTGTTATTTTTTGTAGACTGCCTGTAGCAACCCACATAGAAGAGCTGACTTACTAGTTCCCAGTCTTGTAGTTTCTAATTCTCAGTCCCAAAGTTTCCAGTCCCGTAGCTGTTATAGATGTTTGGGGAGTGAGCCAGCAGTTGGGAATTACCCCTCTTATCCTTAGTCCATCCCCTTCTCTCTCAAGCAAAAATCCTAACACCCCTCTACCTTCTACGTGTTCTGACTGGCAGAAAGTAAAGCACTTGGAACTGTAATTTCATTTATTATAAATGTTGACTGGCATGGTGATGATAATGATGACAGTAGCATGTGGGATTAATCATTTTGTGATATCAGATCCATAAAACTATCTTCTAGAAAGTATAATATGTACTACTAAATTTCTTCAAGAAGTGTGAACCAGAATCATTCTAAAAAGCATCAGCGTTAGCATCTGCAGAGGGCAAAACACAATTATGCATAGTAGAGATCTACAAGGACTGTCAGTAGGACAAAGGGAGTCATGGCTTCTTTGTATTTTTAGTAACTATTTGAAACTAGCTGCCCTACTTATTAAAGGAAATGTTGATAGTCTCTGGGGTTCTTCCCTCTGCGTTCCCACACAGAAGTATATAATTGTCACAGAGTAAGTAGAGGGAGGGACAAGAGTCAGGCAGGAGAGATCATTTTTATCTTCTTTGTTCACATCTGATTTGGGAAGGGGTCAGGATTTATTGCTTTGTTTGAAGAGGAGTTTGTCAAGTTTGCCTTCTCCTGTCTTCTGGAGGATGATCCTAAATGAAGTCAAAGTCGGTAAAACAGAACTAGAGACAAAATCACCTGAGAGGCACCAAGAATGCTCGCCCAAAGAGTGGTTACTCGGTGGCACATCACCAGACAACAGTCCCATCTGTCTCTTGCCTACTTTTAGCTTATCTTTCATGATCACATAGAGCTACTATTCTACTTCCAGTTTTTCTTTTCATCTTGATACATACTGGCATAAGATTGTGATTTAGCTTACACTGAAAGAATTTCCTAATGAATTTTCGAAACACATTTGGTGTATCACTTTATGTTTCTGGTGGAAAAATCTCACCCTCCCTAGTCCCCACTTTCCTTCCTGCATCTCCTCATTTGTATATAGATATAGACATAGATACATAGATATATATCGCCTATATTAGTTTTTTTTATTTTGACAATCTTTACATAGTTAATTTGGGTAAAAAGGTTCGAGGGTTATAGGAAAGTGGGTAAGACTGTTATTTCCATATTGTTTCCTTCATGTATCTGAGGTAAATGGGAATATTGAGGGAGAAGCCCCACCCAGTTGCCCACCCACCCCAAGTCCCGGATGTGGGGCATGCTCTGAGATACTTGCTCAAGTGGTTTTGATAGTTCACCAGTTATGAATCGCTGCCAGTCTCGCCACTCCAAATACGATGAGGTCATTGAAGAATCCACTGATTGACATAATCCATCATAGTGTCTCCATTTGCCTAGTATTTCGCTGCCAACATATAGCTGAGGTGGTTGATTGACTTGTTCTGTCTTCTGTCTTTTCTTGGTTAGGGTTCTGAGTATTAGTTTTCTTATGTTTTCCAAATTCTGTGTTTAAAACCTGTGGACATCTTCCATTTGATGTAATTTTACCTTTAAATGTTGTAATCCCACATTGTGCTTAAATCAGTGTGCAAAACAAACTAAGGAGCATTAGTGCTTCAGTTTTTACTGTAGCAAAATCAGTAGTAGAGCAGTCATAGTCTTACATGATTATAGTTCTTCCCAAACTGGACTATTTTGTGGTAGAAGCATTTTCATGATTGCTTTTTGTGTTTTTCCTGAGAGTAGTATGTAGGCAACATGGGTGGGTTCAAATTCTAACTTTTCTACTGACTGTAACCTCTCAGAAACTCAGCCTTTCTGGTTATAATTCCCTCATTAGCAAATAGGGAACAATAATACCATGTTAAGTGGTGAAAATTCAACAAGATGATGCCATTGAATACTTAGCACAATAAATACTTGAAATAATGGCTATATAATATTAATTATTATTCGTATGCAAGTGATAACTTACTGCTGAATTTTTGTAATATACAACTATTTCTGCTTTTCCTTGCTTTAAGATGACCTGTTATGGTTATTTTATAACGTTTTCAGAGAGTGCTTTCACAGACGTACAAGCTTTTTCTACAATACATTATCCTTCTTTCAGATATTTTCAAAAATACCACATCTTTCCAGTCTCTAGGTCTGTGTTATTACGGTAGCCAGTATTCATATGTGTCTATGTGAAAGCATTTTATTGCACATTTCTGTGGGATATGGTGTGTTCCTTTGTGGGCATGTTTACATTGTGTAATGATCAGATGAAAGTTGGCATTTTCATTTTCATAAACTTAAAAAAATTTAGTTGACACATAATGTTGCACATGCCTCCAGGGTACAAAATAATATCCCAGTACATATATGATTATATATATTATATGATTTTATATATATATATATATATATATATATATATATATATATATATATATATGCTGACCAAAGCAGAATAATCAGCATCTCTCCATCATCATTACATGTTTGGAGCCTTTGATTTCCTTCCTTCCAGCCATTAATAAGATTTATTTTAGGTTTTTGTGAACTGTGCTATAGAACATTAGAATGTCATATTTTCATCCTCTTTTAATATTCACTATTCTACCTCCTTCTGCATACCCATGCTTCCCCATAGTTTTTGCTGTCCCTTTAATCACTAGTCTACATTCATATTGTCTTTTGTTTAGCTCCCACATGTAAGAGAGCATGCATAGTATTGTCTTTCTACATCTGACTTACGTCACTCTGTAAACTTAATAAAAATTAAATATAATTAGGCCCCAGCATGGTAGCCCAGACTCTCTCCCTCTCCACGTTACTGGCTCTGCTGGTTGGAGCAAATGGCGCCTAATGTGGGGCATGGCACGAGGGACAATCTGAGGGACCCCTGGACCTACAAAGGAAAGTTTAGAATTAAAAATTTTGCAGGGGCATAAGAGTTCATCCCCAGACCTCTCCCCATCCTGAGGCATGAGGGATAATCTGAGGGGCCCCAGAAATCTGGAGGTAAGGTTAAAATTAAATATTTTGCAGGGGCATAAGTAAAATTTATCATGGGGCAAGAACTTGCTAAAGTGCAGATGAGTAAGGGAATCTAAGATCTGCTCCAGTCAAAAGGCACTGACATTAAGCTTAAGGCCTTGCAGAAGTTCGTTGAAACTGTCTGCAACGTATTCCCATGGTTTGCTCTCTTTGTAGCCACCTTTTTCCTCTGGCGCTTGGCAAAAAATATTTTGTCATCCCCTGAGGTGGTGGTGGTGCAACCCTTCCTTCAAAAATGATCTATAGGAAGGGGGAGGGAGCTGTAAACCAGAGTAAGAAGACAGAAGGAACCCCAAACCAGGGTAAGAAGGACCTGCAAACCAGAGTAAGAAGACAGAAGAAACCCCAAACCAGAGTAGGAAGACAAAGGGAACCCCAAACCAGGGTAAAAAAAGAAAAGGTATCTCAGACCAGACAAAGTCTGGAGAAACTGTGTGAAGATTTGCAGTCTTCTGAGGAGGAGGAAGAGGAAGAGGAAGAGAATAGAAGTGAGTTTGCTGAGGATCCTCCACCCGTAGAGCTTGTGCTCATAGAGCATGTGCTGAGCAAAAATCTCTTTTGGAAAGTCACGGCGTCCTCTGCACTACCTGTGCCATTGGCGCCATTGAATCTGGGTGCAGCAGTGAAAGATTTATGGGAGCAACTTCAGCATCTCTCCCTTCAGTTGAGGCAAGATTAGCTATAGACCCAGATAAAATACAACTTGTTTCTCCATTTAATTATTTGGAATTTCAACTTTTTCAGAATTGTATTACCCCCCCCCCCAAATTTCCATAGCCCAGATGTTTTTGGCCATCTTTACAAAGGCATCCAAAAATTCAAAAGTTTCAAATTCTAGGGCTTCCCTTGGTATTCTTATGAGGCCTCAAGAATGCCAACGGATTAATCTCCCGTTTTGTGGAGACAGTTAATCAGATTGATTGAATTATATTAAGATTATTTGCAAATGAATGTAACATACATCCCAGAGTTTGGGACACTAAAGTATGTTTATGTTACTATCAATACTTGCTGTTGATTTATTCTAGCTACTCCTCAGACAGGGAAACGAATGAGGCATGCTCTGACCCATTGCAATGCATTCCTTATAATCCTCAAGGACAAGGTATCATGGAAAGTGCAAACCGTACTATTAAGAATTACCTTATTAAAACAAAAAAGGGGGAGTATAACACTCCCTGAGATCCTTTTAACCTTGTATTATTTATCTTAAATTTTCTAACATTGGATGCTGAAGGATGGTCTGCTGCAGATCGTCATTAAAATCCATCTGAGAAGCAGAAGGGTTACGTGATGTGGAAGGACCCCTTGACTGGCCAGTGGCAAGGCCTAGATCCCGTCCTCATATGGGGGTGAGGATCAGTTTGTGTATTTTCAGAAAATGAAAATGGCTCACGGTGGAGTCTTGAGAGGCTTGTCCGGCAGGCTTCTGCTGCTGAGTCTTGTGAAAGTTTGGATACTGGCCATGGTAATGGCATTTGAGTTGAAAGATCGACGGGACAAGCAAGTATATTAGGCCTTTATGTAATATATAAGTAAGTTAGTATATTGTTAAGCACCCCCCTTTTATCTTCCTCCTGTGAGCACTGAGGTCCTGATATTTCCCACCTTTTCTGTGTGGCAGATTTGTGGGGAATGGGCATGTACTGCATGCCTCCCCGTTCCCTTATTAAGAGAGGCAATTACTCTTATGGAAATTATTAGTTCAATCATTCCTCAGGATTTGAGGACTCGCTCACATGGGTGAACCTTACCTCCTTGAATTTTAAACCCGTGTCTGCTTGTGTTATCCCCCCGTTTTTCTCTCTTACATACAGAAAATGTCTCTGAAGTGAATTGCTCCGAGGTCAGCTGCACCCTAACAGCATGTTGGAATGGCAGTGGCAATACTGCTGTTGCCATGCGGCAGCCTGGAATCCTGCCTGTGCCTGTCGGGGCTAACGGAGAGGCCCCCTCTGTTGGCCTGATAAGGTGTAAAAGAGACTGGCATAACATTGACCATCGTAGCCAGCCCTGGTGTCAGCAGCCACCACCACAGCAGTGGTGACCCTAGGACACCCTACAGCTACCGCTGAGACCATGAACAAGCTTGCGGAACTGACTGCTTGAGCTGTGGAACAACAGAACTTTATTAATGAACACGTGTGGGTGGGCATGCTTATGTTGTAACAGCAGGTTGATTTGTTGACAGAGGAGCAGCAGATGCTGTAGGATGTGGTCAGGGCCTCTTGTTCCCCATCATATGTCTTTATGTATGTAACACCTGTGCAAGTGCAAAATGTTTCCCAAGCCTGGGAACTGCTATCTGCTTATTGCTACCAGGCTAAAGATACTCCTAGCCATGGAACAGGGTTATCAGCCTCCCCAGCTACAGTTTGTACAGCTGCAGCAGGCAGCGCATTGAATGGCAATCAGTGATAAGTAAGATGGACTGGGCACTGACCAAACTAAGACAGGGGCTCCGTCATGGTATGGAGATTCCCGATGACGGGTAAGGCTGATAACCTGAGATTCCACAACCTAAGATAGGCACATTCAAGTCTGCTTTAAAACAAAAATGGAGGACCTATTGTGGGCTAAGGAGTTGATTAGTGCTCATTGGAATGGGCAGGAACAGGAACAGGAAATGGGCTTGTGGCTGAAAACACCTAGACTAGCTGGACTCATCTGTATCCAATATCCTGGCTAAATTAGGACATTGGGGGGGAGGGGAAGAGCATATAAGGAGAGGTGAAGGAGCAATAAAGAGACTTCGCAGAGACTTCTACCATCACTGGTCTCCTGTCTGTGCTTCATCCCCAGACCCTGTCCCTGTCCATGTTACTGGCTCTGCTAGTTGGAGCAGCCTTCCCTTACCTTGCATGTGCCAGCATCCCATATGGGTGCTGGTTCGTATCCCAAATGCTCCACTTCATATCAGATACCGGCTAGTGGCCTGGGAAAGCACCTGAGGGTGGCCAAGAGCCTTGGGGCCCTGCATGTATGTGGGAGACCCAGAAGAAGCTCCAGGCTCCTGGCTTTGGATCAGCTTAGCTCTGTTGTGGCCACTTGGGGAGTGAACCAGCAGATGGAAGGTCTTTCTCTGTGTAAATCTGACTTTCCAATAAAAATAAATAGATCTTTTTAAAAAATTTAAATATAACTGAAAATCCAACTACTCTATCATGATAGCTACATTTCAAAGTCTGAATAATGACCTGTGATTGACTATTGGTTGCTCTTTTGGCAACATGGATATAGAACATTTCTATCATCATATTTCTATGCTATTCTGGATTGCTCTACTTCAGATATTAGTAGTAGTCTATTTCTTGTATCTTTTTGTCAAAAATCAAAAAGGGCATAATTTCTACGGTATTCCAGAAATTACTCTGTTTTTAAGAGATAGATTTTATTTATCTGGAAGAGCTGGAGAAAGAGTGAGCCATCTCCCATCTACTAATTAATTCCCCATATGGCTGCAATGACTGGGTCTGGGCCAAGATAAAGCTAGGAGCATCTTGTGGGTCTCCCCATGGGTATAGGGGCCTAGGAACTTGGGCTGTCCTTTGCTGCTTTACCAGGACATCAGCAGAGAACCAGATCAGAAGTGGAACAGCTAGGACTTGAACTAGTGTGGCCATATGGGAAGCCAGTGTTGCAGGTCGTTGTTGCAGGGTGTGAGTGAGATCACACCAGACATGTCTAAGGCTTATTAAGGAGTCTTTATTAACCAAGCTTGGTGATAGTGGAGCACAATAGAAAATCACAAGTCCATACAACAATCCAACCAATCATAATCCAACCAATCATAATCCCAAAAGGAACAAATGGTCATTACCCTTAAGTCCATCGATTAAGCTGAAGACCTATGTCCCAGCTTCCCCAACAATATAAGTTATCCTAAGAGACATGCAACAAACAACCGGGACACACTTACAAAGAACCTGGACACACTTACAAAGCTGCAGACATTGACCTTTCCCTGGCTTCTCTGCCCACATTCCACTACTGCTAGGCATCACCTGTCCTGGAACTCCTTACAGCACACAAACCAGAAACAACATTATTATATCCATTGTCCCATCTAAGCAGTACACGGGGACCATGCTCAGGGGATGACCTGTCCTGGGTCAGGCAAGAGTAGAGGTGGCAGAGTAATGGAAGCACCTGACAAGAAAGAAAAGAAAGAAAGGAAGGAAGGAAGGAAGGAAGGAAGGAAGGAAGGAAGGAAGGAAGGAAGGAAGGAAGGAAGGAAGGAAGAAGGAAGGAAGGAAGAAAGAAAAGAAAGAAAAGAAAGAAAGAAAAAGAAAAAAGAAAGAAAGGAAGGAAAGAGAAAGAGAGAGAGAAAGAGAGAGAGAAAGGAAGGAAGGAAGGAAGAAAGAAAGAGAAAGAGAGAAAGAGAAAGAGAGAGAGAGAGAAAGGAAGAAAGGAAGGAAGGAAGGAAGAAAGGAAAGAAAGAAAGAGCCCCCGCTTCCTGGGCCTTTTAAAGGGGCTTGTGAGGGGAGTGGTTACACGACAGTGCAATACCATCCCCTCTCAGTTGATAGGTGAGTCACAGGTGGGCAGGAGCGAATACCTAAATGTTGTGGGCTAAGGAGTTAATTGGCACTCACTGGGATGCGCAGGAACAGGAACTGGGCTTGTAGCTGAAAATGCCTAGACTAATTGGACTTAATAGCCGATATCCTGGCTAAATTAGGACATGGGGGAAGTGGTTGAGGATTGAATTATCAGGACAGAGGATAGGGATTTGCCCACTGTCAGTGGGTGCTGGCTATCACTGGCTGCACCCCATGACAATCCTAAATTTTTTATAATGTAGCATAATTTGTTAATGCTTAAATGTTTCAGTACTTCACCTAAACAGTCACGCTTCCTCTCTCCTCTGTTTTACAGATGGAAGAAAAAGCCTACAGAAAACCTAACTTATCAGAGGACAGAGCAAGGTATTTGTAGATCCAGGAATAAATCCCAGACTTCTTAACTGCTTGATTAGCTGTTAGTCCATTGACTATGCAGCCTGGTGGTAGGTATCTTTTTACTCTTTTCTAGAGATGAGAGAGCTAGATGTAAGAGATCTAGCAAGAACTCAATTTAAAGAATTGCTCATTACTAATTAAGCCATTCTTTATCTACTATTATTATATGTAGTTGTACTATCATCCATTAATATGAATTTTCCAAGTTGCAGGAAGAGTTTGAAAGTCTCGATTTTTAAATATCTCAAATGATTCTATAACAGTTTGACTGTATTACAAACTATTATTAAGAGAGGAAGAAAACTCACCATTTAATGGATTTATTCTCTGTGCTAGTTAACATTCTAGATGCGTTATATTGTCTTACATAAGCGTCATTAAGACTTATAGCCATTGGGCCCGGCGGCGTGGCCTAGCGGCTAAAGTCCTCACCTTGAAAGCCCCAGGATCCCATATGGGCGCCGGTTCTAATCCCGGCAGCTCCGCTTCCCATCCAGCTCCCTGCTTGTGGCCTGGGAAAGCAGTCGAGGTCGGCCCAAGGCTTTGGGACCCTGCACCTGCATGAGAGACCCGGAAGAGTTTCCTGGTTCCCGGCATCAGATCGGCGCGCACCGGCCCGTTGCAGTCACTTGGGGAGTGAATCATCGGATGGAAGATCTTCCTCTCTGTCTCTCCTCCTCTCTGGTTATCTGGCTTTCCAATAATAATAATAAAATCTTAAAAAAAAAGACTTATAGCCATTTCTGGAAGGTATGCATTCTTGTCAATTTAAAAAATTTTTATTTTACTTTTTATTGAAGAGGCAGATATACAGAAAGATCTTCCATCTGCTGGTTCACTCCCTAAGTGGCCACAATGGCTAGAGCTCAGCTAATCCTAAGCCAGGAGCCAGGAGCCTCCTCTAGGTCTCCCATGTTGGTGCGGGGTCCCATAGCTTTGGGCAATCCTCCACTGCTTTCCCAGGCCACAAGCAGGGAGCTAATGGGAAGTAGAGCATCTGGGACACGAACTTGGGAATGGGATTCTGGCTCATGCAAGGCAAGTGTTCAGCCACTAGGCTATTGCATTGGGCCCATTTTTGTCAATTTTTATGGTGACTTTAGTGTAATTATATTAGAAAATATTTCATGCATGTTAGGATTTTGATCCTAATTTTATTTTGGTGTTATGGAAACTGAGACCCTTATCAAAGTCCTTTTTTTTTTAAACTTATTTGTTTGTTTTAGAAGATGTTTACATAATTGATCAGGGTGGGAAGGATCCAGGGTTGGAAAAGTGGATGTGATCATTGTTTCCAAACTTTCTATTTCTTCCCATTTCTGAGGTAGGGGAGAGGCAAGGGGAGAAGCTATATCCAGCCTCCCAACCACCCAGGTGATAGTTCTGAATGCTGACCATTTCTGCAGTCTGTGGATGAGGAAACCTTTCCAATGTCCATTGGCTGACACAGTCGACCTTAGTGTCTCCATTCACCAATATATTTGCTGTCATCATTTGGCTGAGGTAGTTGTCCAATATGTTCTGTTCTCCATTCTCTGCTGGGGTACCAGCTGTCCTCTGCAGGCTCCAGTAAGCTACAATATAGTCTATGTGCGCCAAGGCCTACCATCCACCACTTCATCCTTTACACTGAGAAGGACCAGTTCTCACAGGTGGGCCCATGAACCTGTTCCAAGAGACCTGGGCCCAGCTGGACCCCCCGCCACTCCTGGGTTCATGGAACCAGCACCCACTACACAGGCAGGCCCAAGGACCCAGGCCAGGCGACCTGGACCCCACTGGACCCCACTGGACCCCTAAAAGTCTATTTTAAAGGATATTTTTCTAGCTATATCTTATGGTGTATCTCTTGCTAGAGACTTACTAAAGTCTTTTGTATGGGATTAAGTCAGTTTTGCTCTTCTGCTTGATGGTGAAATCATACTATCTGAAATAGGATTCCTTTCATTACCAGGGAACAGCCAAGCCATATGAAAACAAGGGATTTAATTTGGGCCTCCAGAACCAAAGTCCCAAAAGTCATTAATATGTTCTATATTTCAGCCCTCACATATGCTTCTCCCTGCCCACTGGCCTTTTCTAGCTAAGGTCTATCTGTTTTCTCCTTTATAATGAAAAATACGACCAATTATCTAGACCTCCTTTTACTTCTCCTGTCTTACCCCATCCTTCTGGCATATGCCTTATTCTGTGGCTACACTGAATTGCAATTGTCCGATTTGACACTGTCCAGTAGAAACATAATACAAGTCATGCAGTTTAAAGTGTTCACATCCCATGTAAAGTACCTGCCTGGCTTCAATTCCTGAATCCTGACTACAGCTTCCTGTTAGTACAGATCTAGAGGAGAGGGGGACAGTGGTGATGGCTCAAGTAATTGAGTTCCTGTCACCATGTAAGATACTAACCATAGTTCCTTCTGCTGTCTTAAGCATTATTCCCCTGTTACAATTATTTTGATGTATTGAAATATTATCGTCTTAATGTATACCCTTCTCGTATAACTGTTTCTGAGTTTGAGACAAAGGCATTTTAAGTGTTTTTTTGTGTGCCCGTGCATATCATCTATGAATCTAGGTGATGGAGAATGCCATGCATGGAATTAGTGAAGACAGAGTAACAGGTTACCAGTTTGGAACATCTGATTAATAACCATATTAGAAATGGCCTGTAGGTAAATGTATATGTAACTGTAAAATTCTAGGAAGTCAGTGTTAGAAATGACAACTTGGGAGTAATCTCAATGGAGGTTGGACAGAAAAACGCTACATGAATGAGGATACTATCTGGGGATGAGGAAGCCAGTAACTTGAGAAAAGTTGGAAGACGGATGTGTGAAATTAACAGAGGGTTGAAGAGCTGGTGTTGTGCCATAGTGAGTTAAGCTCCTGTCTGCAATGCCAGAATGCCATGTGGCTGTTGGTTTTGGTCCTGGATGTTCCATTTCCAACATACCTCCCTGCTAATAGCTTGGGAAAGCTGCAGGGGATGACCCAAATGCATGGGCCCTTGTATCTATGTGGGTGCCCTGGAAGAAGTTCTGGGGTTTGCAATCGTTGGTCATTTGTATATCTTCTTTTAAGAAATGAGCATTAGATGTGCTATGTAGTTTTGAGTTTGGATTATTTATTATTTCTTTTCTCTGTCAAAAGAACATCTGTAAGTATCATTTGTAGGGCTGATTTGGAAGAGGTAGATTTTTTGAACTTTTCTTTACTGTGGAAGAATTTTATTTATTTTCAAAAAAAAAAAAAGAAAGCATCATTGGGTATGTTATCCTGTGCCAACAATTTTTTTTCTTTTGGAATCTAGAATATGTTGCTCCTTTCGCTTCTGACCTGTAGAGTTTCCTGTGAGAGGTCTCCTGTGAGTTTAATTGGCAATCCTTTATATGTCAGTTGATTTTTTTCACGTGCAGATTTAAGCATCTTTTCCTTATGTTCACTTGATGATCATGTGTTGTGGTGAAGATCACTTTTGGTCAACCCTCTTGGGAGTTCAGTGCCCCTCCTGCATCATGTTGTTTCCCAATTCTTTCTCTAGATTAGGGAAATTTTCTCTTATTATTTCATTAAATACATCTTTAAACCTAGTTTCTCTTTCTGCACCTTCTGAGACTCCCAGAACTCTTACATTTGGCCTTTTAATAGTGTCTTTTAGTTGTTGAATACTTCTTTTGGCCTGACCCAGCTCTGCTTCCAGCTTTTTGTTTGCTTCTCTCTGGTGATGGGAGATATCTTCCAATTCTGAGATTCTTTTTTCTGCTTGCTTCATTCTAATTTGGAGACTCTCCACTGTACTTTTTTTTTTTTAAAGATTTATTCATTTTATTACAGCCAGATATACACAGAGGAGGAGAGACAGAGAGGAAGATCTTCCGTCCAATGATTCACTCCCCAAGTGAGCCGCAATGGGCTGGTGCGCGCCGATCCGATGCCGGGAACCTGGAACCTCTTCCGGGTCTCCCATGCGGGTGCAGTGTCCCAATGCATTGGGCCGTCCTCAACTGCTTTCCCAGGCCACAAGCAGGGAGCTGGATGGGAAGTGGAGCTGCCGGGATTAGAACCGGTACCCATATGGGATCCCGGGGCTTTCAAGGCGAGGACTTTAGCCGCTAGGCCACGCCGCCGGGCCCTCCACTGTACTTTTAATTTGCTCCACTATATTTTTCATTTCTGATGCATTAGCTTTCATTTGATTCATTGATGCTATTTCCTGTGTAACACATTCCTTAATTCCTTGAAATCCTGCTTTAAGTGCTTCTTGTTGTTGAAAAGAAGTTTTGTAACAAGTGTTTTGAATTCTGTATCACTCCTTTTCTCGATGTCTTCCTCAGTGAACTCTGAAGTTGGTAAAGGATGTTGCTCCTTTGCAGGGGAGTTTTCAGTAATATTCATTGTGCCTTTGCCTCTTCTTTTACTCTTGGTCATTATACTTCTGGTTATCAGAATCTTCTTCCTGGGGCAGGTTTCTAAGCTGTGTCACCCACAGGTCTACAGTTCGATTTTACTTATTGTGGTTGGTACACGACTCTTTGTTTGCAATCACTTGTGCCACTCCCTCCAGCAAGTTCCAGGTCTGGGTTCTTATGTTAGATTTCCACCATGGAAAGCTAGATTTTTGGTGGTACCGATCTTGCCAAAACCTGTTGGCTGTTAGGTCTGAGGGCCACACAGACCTATTTTGAAGCGTACAATGTCAGAGTCATTATTATTTTCCATGTGGGACTAGTGTAACGCATTGAGCTCACTGAGTTTGCTCCCAGCTCAGTGCATGCATAGCACCCTGTTGTTCCTGCAGTATTAAAACCTTTGCCACACTGCACATGATGTCATCTGATGTGCCACTACTGGAGTTCTTGATCTGCTGGCTGTCAGGTCTGAGGGCTACCCAGACCTGTCTTGGGTGGAACCTGTAGGATGCCACAGTTGCAATTCACTGAGCTGGAAATGAGTTCACTCCCAGCTCAGCAAATGCTCAGTCCTTTCCCTTGCCTTTTCCTCCTTAAACAAAATGGTACCCGATTCAGCTCTAGGGGGTAGCCTGGACTATGATATCCACCCTGTTCCTGCACTGCCTGTCTGGGACCTGCTGCTCTGTCTCTGCTCCTGGTCAAATCAAACGGACCAGCAGGACGGGCAGTTCTTTGTCTGGGTTCACCTCCTGAGCTCTTGGTAAAAGTCCTTTCCCACCTTGTTCCTGGTGGAGTTCCAGCTGCAGCAGCAATTCAGATCACCACTCACTGAATGCCACTGGAGTGTCAGTCACTACAACACCAAACTGTTGCGTCCGCTGCTTTCCTGTGTCTGTCAGTCTCCAGGCACCCCTCTGCTGTTGTTCTGTCCTCTCCTATCTCCTGGAATGTGCCCTCTCTGCTTCACACTGGCTAATGTTTCTCTGTCCGTTTAAATATGTGCTTACCCTATTCTGCCATCTTGATTCTCTTGCACTGATTTTTGTGTATTCCTTTATATGTGGACATCCAGTTTTTCCCAGTACCATTTCTTTAAAAGACTATTCTTTTCCAATGCGTAATTTTAGTACTTTTGTCAAAGACAGTTCTCAGTACATATGTGAATTTACTTCTAGTGCCTTGCTTCTGTTCTGTTGATCCATGGATCTGTTTTTATGCTATTGTCAGTACTCATTAAACATTATAATTTTCCAAGTGATCATATTACCAAACTTTAATTAGTTTTCTGATGCAAACATTGAGGTGCTCCTTCTATCTTTTTTCTGTTGTTTAAATAGTGTTAAAGCTTTTAAATTAAAAATTTATTCAATGTTTTGATTATCTTCTTAAAGTAGAATTTCAGAAGTGAATTTTTTTTACTAGAAGCCATTAACACATACTGTCATAGTGGAGTAACATTGAATCTTGTTTTTCATTTCACATGATTATTTTCTTTCTTCTTGCAGCAGTAGACTGGAGTGATATCAGAAAACATAAATATGATCACCTATCAGAATCTCCATCCCAATATCAAGGTAAGACTAAAATCTCTTAGCGTGAAAAGTTTTTATTTGAAATTTCTTATCATAAGTAAACTTTGTTCTTATAGGCCTGAGTTTATAAATAACTTGTGCAGTAAAGCAAAAGCAGATACTTTCATTTATACAGGTATGTATCAAGGATAGTATACTTTGGTAAACTGAAAACAGGAAGCTAGATTGTCTGAAGTTAACTTCACAACTTTAGACACAGTTGCTTAGCCTCTCTTGATTTCAATAGCGTTTCTTGGCTGAGATTTTGGAATAATGTAAAATTGGGTAGTATACTCTACAACTACCAATGTTGAACTTAGTACTTTTAAAATAAGAGAATTGGACTGGGCAATTACTCCAGAATTTCAGCTTCCTATCATTTTTATATGTGTGCTGTGTTGACTTGAACTTACTTTTCTTTAATAGAAGCTGCTGATATCCTGGAGTTAGGTGAGATATTTTGCTCTGTTTGTTTTAAATAAGGGGGATCACTAAGCAAGGGTTGAATTGGAGTCAGTTTTAATCAACAAAGAGAATTTCATGTGTCTGTCTCATACAGCAGTGAAGTCCTGCATTCCTGTCTGCCTAATTATAGCATATGGTCCATCTCAGCTGTCACATCAGTTCCCGTTTAATCAGACAGCCAACAGAAATGGAGGGGATGTGGTTAATTACATAGACTACAGGGAGGAATGGAAACTAAACCAAACTGGAAGTAATAGCTCTTACTTTGGTGATCCCAGAAATAAGCCTTCACCATCCATAAATCAGACTTTGGTGGAAATTTTCTAAAAGTAATTAATCATGAAATGAATTGTATTTAAACTAGTTTTCAGATGACATGGTTTAGCGATAGTGGTAAACTGATTTTGATTTGCTGGATCTCTTTTGAAGTACAACACCCAGAACCAAATGTAATATCCACATGTGATTTTATTAGTCTAGAAAAGAATATGACTGTTACGTGTGTGTTTCTTTGCTGCTTTGCTTTAGAATCACTCAAAAATTTATTAAGCTTCTGTTAAATTTCAGGCACTCTGTTAATTAGGGAAAATCAAATACAAATAAAAAGTAGTTTGTATCCATAAAGGATTTGCCAAGTAAATCATTTATAATACTATGATGTGATAAGTGTGAAAACAAAGATGTTAACAGTGTTGGAGGCAAGTGCAAAATGGTAGAACAGGAAAAATCAAAAGGCTTTACCAAGAAAGCACTTTTGCTGCGTTTTGGTCACTGTGTGGAAATACTGTGAGTAGATATGAGACCAAGAACAGCAAAAGTCTGTGTTAGGAGACTCTGTGGTCCTTTCTGGCGTATTTGTGAGGCCTCCCAAATCCAGACTTTTCATATTGCAGGATACCTGCCTGGACCCTCCAGAAAGCCTATGGTTCATTCACCCTGAAACTCTTTCTGTTGTCTGAAAAAACAAACAAACAAACAAACAAAAATAGAGGCGCCCTGGAAGCTTTATTCTATTAAAAACACTTAAAGTGGATTTAATTTTTTTAAAAGAGAAAATTGTGTCAAACTGTTACTGAAGCAATATCACAATTGAAACTGTTTTTTTTTATATAACCGTCTGCTCCAACATTGAAGCATTTAATGAAATACTGTACGTAAGTATTATATCACTCACTTTTAACTTTACTGCATCTTCCAAACCAGCCCAGGAGTAGGAATGTATAGTAATTAAGTCACTGAATTGATGCTAAAAGCTGAGCTGTTACTTAAAACCTCCCTTGTTGAACCACAGTGCTTGATGAGTTCTTGAGACTCATGGTTTATTTTAGAAAGACACTAAAGAAATAATTCAGTTACAGACATTTGTTTTCAAAAATTCTTTTTTGCTTAATAATTTATTTCATATGACTTACTAAAACATTGAGTTATTCAGAAGGGAATATTGTGTCTTATAATTTAGCTTTAAGCATTTTATAATGGGCTTAGTCAGTACAATGCCACAATTTATTAAATGTCAATAAAGTGCCAAGAAAAATAGGATTGAAGATATAACTTATGAAGAAAACTTGATCTACCAGATGTTTTAATTGATTGTAAAATTATGTGAAAGAATACTACTAGTGTTGGAATAGAATAATGAGGAACCAGATTATGAACTCTAGAAATTGATATGAAAGTATTTAAATATTAATAGAGATCAAGGTGACATTTAAAATCACAGAGAAAAGATTATTCAGTAGAGGATGTTGGAACACATTCTTTGCTTGAATGGATGTGAAAGAGAAAAACTAAAACCTTCATTTGTTTCACAAAATGAATTCTAAATAGATCATATATTTAAGTGTAAGAAAAATAAATCTGGGGCCCGGCGGCATGGCTAAAGTCCTCGCCTTGAAAGCCCCAGGATCCCATATGGGCGCCGGTTCTAATCCCAGCAGCTCCACTTCCCATCCAGCTCCCTGCTTGTGGCCTGGGAAAGCAGTCAGGACGGCCCAAGGCTTTGGGGACCCTGCACCCGCGTGGGAGACCCAGAAGAGTTTCCTGGTTCCCGGCATCGGATCGGCACAGCACCGGCCATTGCGGCCCACTTGGGGAGTGAATCATTGGACGGAAGATTTTCCTGTCTCTCCTCCTCTCTGTATATCTGACTTTGTAATAAAAATAATTAAAAAAAGAAAAAGAAATCTGAAAAAATCCTAGAAGAAAATACAGGTTAATTTTTTTGATATCAAAGTTAGGAAAGCATGATATGGAACAATAATTTTTAATAGTACTGAGGAACTTACCATACTGAGATAGCATCATCATCTTATATGACGTATGAAGAATTAATATCTTTTGTCTACAAGGAAGTCTCAGAATCTGTGAGAAAACAAAAGAATACATCAACAGAAAAATGGACATTTATCAGCTTTAAAGAGATTATTAAAATATATTTCTGGCAAAAATGAGAAGCACACTCATTACTCTTGGGAATAAAAATTGGCATAAACTTTCAAGGGAATATTTTAGCATATGTACTATGTTAAAATCTGAACTGTGCATACATTATTTGTCCATTAAGCATATTCTTTGGACTATGTACCAAAGAGAACTTCTTAAAATTATTCAGATATATACATTCATACATATTTAAAAATTAGACATTTTATGACCAAAGGTGGCATTTAATAAATATTCTTATTACATTAATTATGGTGTATAAGTTAAATAAATCATGGTGTATATAGATAACAGAACAGTAGACAGTAATCTTGGAGTGGGTTTTCTGATTTAAAGGCTTTGATTACTCTTATTGCTGTGAGGAATTTGAATTTTACAATTAGATGGAACAAGGAAGAATTCTTACAGAGGATTGTGGCAAAATAGCCAGTAAGAGTGACCAGTATGTCAGGGTAGGAGCAGTTGAGAAATATTGGACATACTTAGAGAAAGAAATATGTCTAGTACCAAGAAATAGAATATGTCTAGGACCAGCGGAGCCAGATTTTGACTGTAAAAAGTTACTCATTTGCACTCTTTAACAAAAAACAAAACAGACAGACTCGCAAGATGGCCGACATAGGAGGAAGACTGTGAGAGAGCTCACAGACAGAGAGGGCTAGAACGCGACAAAAGAGTAAGTGGAGCAGCATAGAACTACAGGGAGAAGAACGTGAAGTTCCCTGGACAGTGTGGAACCAAAAAAATCCACACAACTCGGAAGAGCAACCAGGGAAAAAACAAAAGAAAGAGCAGGGGAGACGACTTTCCGCTCCTGACCTGCTGAGTCACCTCTGAGTGCAGACACTGAAAGCCGCAGACCGATCCGGAGACCGACCCGCAGACGCAGTGGCCGTGAGGACCAGCGGTGATTGGGACCCGCTGGCATCTGCTCACCCTGGTCACCAGGACCCTGAATCACCGGGACCCGCCGGCATCCGCCCACCCTGGTCGCCAAGCCCCGCCGGGACCTGCCCCAGCCGCAGCCTCCAGGTTCCAGCCGCCTGCACCCGCCGAGACCAGCAAGGGACACAGCAGTCGCTGGGAGACGCACCTGCGGCGAGAATTCCGACCAGAGGAAGAGGCAGACTGCAAGAACCTGAGGTTTGAGAGAGTTGGGTGGGGACAGTGGTGGGTTGGAGGCTTCGGGAGTTGGCCCCCCAGGGGCATGCACAAAGCCTGAACACAATTGGTGCTCCTCTCCCCGCCCCTCCCCCACCCCCAGACTCCTGCGTCTAGAGACACAGGGCGAGTGCCTTGAAATTGCCAAAACTGTGTCTGGGAGAAAGGCAAAAGGCACATTGGATATTCCCCCGTGCCTTTGCGGTCTGGCACTCAGCTGGGCGGTGCTATACCACAGGAACCCAAGCACGCCATCTGGGCTGGGCAGTCCCGTGCTAGCGCTGGGGCGGTCGGTCCCCTGCAAGCGCTGGGGTGGGCGGGCCTGCACAGGAGGCGCTTCCAGAGAACACCTGGAACACCCCACGCCCTATAGTCCAGTGCTCCGAGCCCTGTGATCCCGCGCACAGGGGGTGCGCACAGAGAGTGCCTTCACTCCCCCACGCCCTGTGGTAGCATACCTGTAGGGGACGAGCTGAGAGTGCGCTTTGAATCCACTGGGCCCTGGAAGTGGCGCCCTGAGGTCCAGTGTTCTGGAGACGCACCAAAAGTGCCTTGAAAATTCCCACACCCTGCTACTCCACGCCTGCAGACTCCGACCTCTAGAGGATAGTGCTTGGAGACCCCTCAGCACACTGGTGCCTAGGTCTCTCAAAAAAGAAACACTAACACAATGGGAAGAAATACCAGAAAAGGTAATGATCCAGATGAGAGTGCCAACACCCTACCAATACAGGATCGAAAGCCAATGTCTATTTCGGAGATGCGAGATGAAGACATAGAAGATCTACCAGACAAGGAATTCAAAAAAATAATGTTAAAATATGTCAGAGACAATGAGAAGAATTGGGAGGACTTCAAGGAATTCAAGAACCACATAGCCTCAGAAATACAACAAATGAAAACTAAAATCCTTGACTTAGAGCACAAAATTGAGAGCCTAACCAACAGAACAAATACAGCAGAAGAGAGGATCTCTGAAACAGAAGACACACAAAACGAACATACCCAGTTCATGAAACAGCTGGAGACAAGTCTGAACAAAGCCAATAAGACCATACAAGAAATGAAAGACAACCTCAGAAAATCAAATATTAGGATTATTGGCCTTCCTGAAGGAGCGGAAAAAGAGTCAGGAATGCAAATGGTGCTCGACGAAATTATACAGGAAAACTTTCAAAACACTTGGAACATGAACCCAGCCCAAATCCAGGACGGTCAGAGGACTCCCAGCAGATATGACCCAAAGCGATCTTCACCCAGACATATGGTGCTCAAGTTCCACTCCAACGAAGACAAAGAAAGAATCCTAAGACAAGTACGAAGCAGAGAAAAGATCACATACCGGGGAAAACCAATCAGGATCACTGCTGACTTCTCTGAAGAGACTTTACAAGCAAGAAGAGAATGGACAAAGATCTTCCAAATCCTGAATCAGAACAACTGTCAACCAAGAATATTGTACCCAGCAAAGATCTCATTCGTATTTGAGAACGAAATCAAATACTTCCACAGCAAAGAGAAATTAGAAGAATATGCCAGCACAAAACCAGCTCTACAAAATCTCCTTAGAAATGCACTAAATCCAGAAAAAAAGGAGGTGAATCATAAGCAAAGATGGCAAACAGGAAGATCTTCCCACTAAAGTCCACACAAGGAAGGGCAATTACACAGATATCAACACCCACAAAAACAAGTATGGCAGGGCAAAATCACAACCTCTCAATTTTAACTCTTAACACAAATGGCCTGAACTCACCAATCAAAAGGCATAGATTAACAGAATGGATTATCAAACAGCACCCAACTATCTGTTGCCTACAAGAGACACATCTAACCAGAAGAGATTCGAAGAAGCTGAAAGTGAAAGGTTGGAAACAAATATTTCATGCCAATGGACGAGAAAAAAAGGCTGGGGTAGCTGTCTTAATTTCAGATGATGTGGACTTCAATCTGACACACATCAAAAAGGACAGGGAAGGACATTATATATTGGTGAAGGGACTGATCCATCAGGAAGTAATTACCATTGTGAACATATATGCACCAAATTCAAACGCACCTAGCTACGTGAAGCAATTACTCACGGACTTAAGGGGAGACATAGATATGCACACAATAATAGTGGGTGATCTTAACACCCCACTAACAACTATAGACAGATCAACAAAACAAAAACTCAACAAAGAAACAACAGAGCTCATACAAACAATAGAACAACTGGACTTGGTTGACATCTATAGAATTTTTTACCCTAAGGCCACAGATTATACATTTTTTTCAGCAGTGCATGGCACCTTCTCCAGGATCGACCACATGATAGGACACAAAGCAAACCTAAATAACTTCAAAAAGATAGGAATCATACCATGTACCCTCTCAGACCACCACGGAATGAAGCTGGAAATCAGCAATTCAAAATGTCCCAGGAAATACAGAAACTCTTGGAGGCTGAACAATATGCTATTAAACGAACAATGGATCAGAGAAGAAATTAAAGATGAGATCAAAAAATTTATGGAAACCAATGAAAACTCTGACACAACATTCCAAAATTTGTGGGACACTGCCAAAGCAGTGCTACGGGGTAAACTCATCGCAATTGGAGCTCATGTCAAGGCCCAAGAGAGGCGCCAAATACAGGAACTAAACACACACCTCCAGGAATTGGAAAAACAACAGCAGAAGAGCCCCACACACAATAGGAAACAAGAAATCATCAAAACAAGGGAGGAAATCAACCAGATAGAAATAAAAAAAACCATACACAAAATCAATGAATCAAAAAGCTGGTTTTTTGAGAAGATAAACAAGATAGACACCCCACTGGCCCGACTGACAAGGAAAAAACAAGAGAAGGCAAGAATTACCAGCATCAAAGATGAAAAAGGCAACATAACAACAGACACCGCATCCATTAAGGCCATAATTAGAAATTACTACAAAGCACTGTACTCCAACAAATCAGAAGATCACCAAGAAATGGAAAAGTTCTTAGACTTCTACCACCTGCCAAAACTTAGCCCAGAGGCAACAAACGACCTGAACAAACCCATAACTGAAGTAGAGATTGAATCAGTGATTAAAGACCTCACAACAAAGAAAAGCCCAGGCCCAGATGGCTTCACTCCAGAATTCTACAAAACATTCCGAACAGAACTGACCCCAATCCTCTACAAACTCTTCAAAACAATAGAAGAAGAGGCAACCCTTCCAAACTCATTCTATGAAGCCAACATTACCTTAATCCCAAAACCAGACAGAGAACTAACAGAGAAGGAAAACTACAGACCTATCTCTTTGATGAACATTGATGCTAAGATTCTCAACAAAATCCTAGCCAACAGAATTCAAAAACACATCAGACAGATCGTTCATCCAGATCAAGTAGGATTCATCCCTGGAATGCAGGGATGGTTCAACATTCGCAAATCCATAAATGTGATACACCACATCCAAAAACTGAAAAACAAGAATCACATGATAGTATCAATAGATGCAGAAAAAGCTTTCGACAAAATCCAACACCACTTCCTACTAAAAACCCTAACCAAGGTAGGCATAGACGGAAAAATCCACAACATAATTAAAGCCATATATGAAAAACCCAACGCCAGCATCATACTGAATGGAGAAAAACTGGAACCCTTCCCACTGAGATCTGGAACAAGACAGGGATGTCCACTTTCTCCACTACTATTCAACATAGTCCTAGAGGTACTCGCTGAGGCCATAAGACAAGAAAAAGAAATCAGAGGAATCCAAATGGGAAACGAAGACGTTAAACTCTCACTATATGCAGATGATATGATTCTTTATGTAGAAGAGCCAAGAGACTCAATACAGAGACTGCTAGAACTTGTACGAGAGTTTGGTAGAGTGGCAGGGTACAAAATTAATGAACAAAAATCAACAGCCATAGTGTATGCGAACAGCCCCAAGATGGAAAAAGACTTAACCAGCAAGATACCATTCAAAATAACAGAGAAAAGTATGAAATATCTGGGAATAAATCTAACCAAAAATGTAGGAGACTTATTTGAAGAAAATTACAAACTACTTAAAAAAGAAATTGAACAAGACCTCAAAAGATGGAGTAACATCCCATGCTCCTGGATAGGTAAAATCAATATCATTAAAATGTCTATACTGCCAAAAGCAATATATACATTCAACGCAATCCCAATCAAATTGCCCAAAACATTCTTCATGGAACTGGAAACAATGATCCAAAGGTTCATCTGGAAGCACAAAAAACCACGGATAGCTAGAACCATCCTGAAGAACAGAAAGTTAGCAGGGGGAATCACAGTTCCGGACCTCTGGACATACTATAGGGCAGTGGTTATCAAAACAGCGTGGTACTGGCACAAAGATAGAGAGGAAGATCAATGGAGCAGAATAGAAACACCAGAAGGAAACCCACACAGATACAGCCAAATAATCTTTGACAAAAAGACAAACGACAATCCAGGCAAATGGGAAGGTCTGTTCAATAAATGCTGTTGGGACAACTGGTTGATAGCCTGCAGAAACAAAAAAATAGATCCACATCTCTCACCATACACTAAGATCAGATCTAAATGGATAACAGATCTAAACCTACATCCAGAAACCTTCAAACTTTTGGAAGAAAATGTTGGAAACACACTGGAACACTTAGGGGTAGGCCCTCACTTCCTAAAAAAGACTCCAGATGCAGTAGAAATCAAGACCAAAATAAACAATTGGGACCTCATCAAACTAAGAAGCTTCTGTACAGCTAGAGAAACAATCAACAAAGTAAAAAGGCAACCCACAGAATGGGAGAAGATCTTCGCACACGACATAGGTGATAGAGGGCTGATCTCCAGAATATACAAAGAGCTACAAAACAACCAAAATGTCAAAACAAACAAGCCACTCAAGAAATGGGCACGGGAAATGGGCAAACACTTCACAAAGGAACAAACCCAAATGGCAAATAAACATATGAAAAAATGCTCAAGTTCCCTGGCAATAAGGGAAATCCAAATTAAAACATCAATGAGGTACCACCTAACACCAGTAAGACTGGCCCACATGAATAAAAGCACCAACAACACTTGTTGGCGAGGTTGCAGGGAAAAGGGAACCCTACTCCACTGCTGGTGGGGCTGCAGGCTGGTACAGCCTCTATGGAAATCAGTATGGAGAATATTCAAACAACTCAAATTCAACATACCGTATGATCCAGCAATAGCACTCCTAGGAATATATCCAGAACACTTGTTTTATGAGAAACCAACATGCACTCCTATGCTCATAGCAGCACAATCAGTAATTGCAAAAACATGGAAGCAACCAAAATGCCCATCAACAGAGGATTGGATAAGAAAGCTATGGTTCATCTACTCCATGGAATACTACTCAGCTATTAAAAAAAACAAAATGCAGTTCTTTGTGGCCAAATGGGCCAAACTGGAAACCATAATGCTAAGGGAAATGAGCCAATCCCAAAAGGTTAAATACCACATGTTTGCCTTAATTTAAGATGATATGATGTTATGTATAACATGTTATGTTTTGAATGTTATATGTTGTGTATAAACTAAGATTGAAGTATAGGTGAGGTGGTCACAGAAGGTGACTGGGAACTTGCATTTACTTTTAACATGTTGGTTACTCATTACTATGTCAATTAATTCCATGGTGATGTAGATTTTTGCTGATGGTATGTTGGAGCTTTCGATTGACTGGGATGAAGCTCTGCTGGCTCTGTCTTCGGACCAGGGAGGGTGTACCTAGGAGGCCGTTGGACTTGACTGGACAATGGGATGCTGGACTCTATGTTTGGTGTGCGCTTGCAATGGGGGAATCTCAACTGAACTTGAGCTGTGGTTGTGCAACGGTGTGGAGGAGTCCACCATGGTGGGGGGGTTTGGGGAGGGGTGGGGAGAACCCAAGTATCTATGTAATTGTGTCACATAATACAATGTAATTACTGAAGTTAAATAATAAATATATAAAAAAAAAAAAAAAAAACAAAACAAAAAAATTAATGGCCAAATAACAAGGGGTGACCCATGATTGGAATTATACAACTGAGGCTGGAGGGACCATTCAGATTCAACTTTTTTTTTATCACGTGACCCATATGCCTTTCTTGGCTGTCCTGTCTGTAAGAGCACACATTTTCTCCCCTTGTTATCATGATTTATTTTTTTCCTTTTTAAAAAGAACCAGGAGTGATAGAATTATTTTCCCCTGGACTGACATATTTATTTGTTTATTATATATTGTATTTGTTGCCCTCAAAATGTGAGCTCCATTTAGGCAGAGATTTTGGCTACATTATTATTCACCATGTATCACCAGATTCTTGACCCATACTTGACATAATAGACATTCATTCAATGTATGCCATTTGCTAGAAATTGGAGGAGAGTCATGCATCTAAGTAGATCAATTTTGGAGCCTATTAGTTTTTGAAAGATACTTTTATGTTATTTGTAAATGTCTTTGGGGCAGGAATCTTATTCACCTAATACTTACATCTATCATATTGTATACAACAGAATTTACAAAACATATTCTTCAGTATTGTTGAATGATATAAATTACATGTCTGTTTTTTTTCTCATTTGTTAGGTGGTCACGTATTTCCTTTGTAGAGAATCTGTCTATAACTTTAACAGAAACCCCAGTACATTATTTATTTTTATTCTCTTAAAGTACTCATCACTTAGTATCTGCCTTGTCACTTGATTATGCATTGTTTCTCATCATACACCAAAATGTAAATATAGTGAGGGCCAAAACTGTTTTATGCTCATAGCACTCAGAGGATACTCAGTGAACATCTGTCAAATAAATAATTCAGATAATCAAATTACATATGTTAATTATAAAATACTGTGCCCATGTTGTTAGTAAATAATACTGTAGTCACAGTAATTCTGACCCCAAATTTGGACTACATTTCTCAATTGTGCCTTCTCAAGGATGCTATACTGATACTATACCTCATTAATATAAATATATCACTGTTGTAATTGTATCCTGTTAGTCTCAGATCTGTGCTTATCTTGACTGAAAGCTCTGTGAATTTAGAATCCATGTCTCTCTTGTTCTCCCAGCATTTAATGTAATTATTTGCATTTGGAGATGTGTATTTACTGGATTATGGCTATGTGTGCAATCTTCTGAGATAAATATTATCTCTAGCTTTCAGATGATTAAACTGAGGCTTAAAAGAAGTAAGTAATTTTCCTATAGAAAAACTTAAGTTGACACCTACATATAACATTCTTTCAATCACACTGGTAGTTTCTATATACAACTTTTTAAGCAGAATTACCTAAGAAACTTTCAAAATGGTGCCTAGTGAGAGCTTTTGAAGGTTTTGTTTTGGGCTTAGTGCTTAATGCCAGGAGATGGCAAACTGCTGCTGGGGAGACAAATCTGGTTTCCTACCTGCTTTAGTACAAACCATTTATTCATCTATGTACTGTCTATAGATGCTTTCACACTTACAGTGGCAGAGTTGAATAGTTGTTAACAATGAACATAGACCTAGAAAGCATAGAATTCTTAGTATCTTGTCTGTTAGAGAAAGTTTGTGAGCTCCTGCTCTGTAATTTGCTGCCTGTCCTGTTTCTTTCCTTTTTCCTTTTTAAAAAATTATTTAGTTTTTTTTCATAGTACAGTCTCATAGGCTCAGGGATTTCCCCTTCCACTCCCTTCATTATCCCGTCTCCCTACTGTTTTCCTCCATATATTTACAATACTATTGTCCTTCAGTAACAGTCATAAGTCCATCATTCTGCTATTAGATTTATAGAATGCAAACTGATGTATTACTTTCCTGTAGCCCTTGACCCTTTATACTCTAATCAACTAAGTAAGATTATTTAAAAAAAAAAGAATGCAAACTGATAAAATTGCATGTCTCAGACAGAGAGATCTTCCATCCTCTGGTTCATTCCCTAGATGGCTGCAACATCCAGGACTGGGCCAAACAAACCTGGCATCCAGGATCCATGACCTTCATTTGAGTCTTCCACATGAGTAGAGGTGTCCAAACATTTGGGCTGTGTTTCCCTGGCCATTAGCAGGGAACTCAGTCAGAAGAGAAGCCAAAGCAGGAAACATTGTCCATATGTGATGCTAGCATTGCAAGTGGTGGCATTTCTCTGTTTCTCTCTCTTTCTCTTTTCTGTAATTTATTTAAAACACAGAATGACACATAGAGATATCTTTTGTCTACTGATTCACTCCACAAATGGCCACAATCACCACAGTTAGGTCAGGCAGAAGCCAGGAGCCCAGATTTCCATCCATGGCTCCCACATGGATGGAAGGGGCCTGTGTGCTTTGGCCATCGCACCCTGCCTTCCCAGGTTCATTAGCAGGAATCTGAATCAAAAGCACAGTTGACACTGGATGCCAAGGTTGTAAGTGGTGACTTAGCTAGCTACACCACAACATCAGCTCCATGTCCTGTTTCATTTGTTACTCTAATACTTAAAAAATATGGTAACCCCATATCTACCATATTCCAAATCCTTAATATTTGAATGTCTGACTTCATGATAGATATGATAGTAGATATGCAAGTATTCTTATTGAGACAATAAAAGTTATCTTATTTTCTAATTTACCTGATATTAAGGAACTAAGTCTTAGATAGTCCAAACTGCCAAATATAAGAGAAATACTAATTTAGGTATGGCTCAGGCCAGTCAATCATCACAGTGGAGTGGATTAATTAGAGCAAAGTGATTTCTTCTCATTTAGTTTGTAATAGTATGTTTTGTGAAAAGTCTGAGGTTTTTGTTCTCTCTATTTTGCAACACAGGGTTGATTACTAAAGCTTATATGTACAATAGAGAACTGTTATTAATACTCTAATAATTGTGGTACCCCCATGTTGCTATATTCTTTTTAAAAATATTTTTATTTGAAAGGTGGATTTGCAGAGACAAGGAGAGACAGAGAGAGAAAGAGAGATCTGCTATCCATTGGTTCACTCCACAAATGGTTTCAACAGTCAGGGCTGAGCCAGTGTGAATTCAGGAGCCAGGAACTTCTTCTGGGTCTCCCATGTGGGTGTAGGGGCCCAAGGACTTGAGCCATCCTCCTCTGCTTTGCTAGGCCATAAGCATGGGTCTGGATCAGAAGTGGAGCAGCCAGGAATAAAATCAGATCCAATATGAAATGCTTGCTACGCCACCTCATTGGCCCCTGCTATGTTCTTAAAACCAAAGTCTCTTGGATGTTTTTGGATACAACTCACTGTAATATAAACAATTATGTTAGACTGATCAAACCTCTAGACCAGTGCTGCCTAAAACAGTAGCTCTTAACCACATGCAGGTATCTAAACTTACATTAATTAAAAATAAATAATATTTACCATTTTAAATTAAAGTCTTTATTCACACTAGCCGCGTTTCAGGTGTTAAAAAGTTACAAGCGGCCACCTCATTGGTCTATGCAGACACAGAACATTGTATCAACACAGATACTAACTGGAGTTGAAGTCTGAGTCCAGTAAAATCTAAGACATACTATTTGATTTACTCTTTCATGTGTAAGATGGAATAACAGTTTACAGAAAATTTTTTTTTCATTGCAAATAGTGATGAATTGTGTTTAGTCCTTGCTCGAGGGCCTTTTAAGCTAAGAGAAAATTCTTCATAAATCCTGGTAACCTTTTAAAATCTTGATTTGAGTAAATATCCATCTCATTTACCATATGAACTGTCATGATGATTAATCATTGGCCAGTTCAGAAACTGTTCAGAACTGAAAGTGATTTTTGCCACATCTACTTGGCTTAGTTAAGGGACTAGTTTTAAACAAACTATAAAGTCAATGAAGTCTTGGTGTTGTGTTTGGAGTGATTTATATTTTATCATTCAGTGACTTGTTTTTATTCCAGCATCTAGTGCTTTTTGCATTGCCCAAAGGGGTCCTGTGCTGCTCCACCACAGAGGAAACTTCAAGAAATGCTGGTTTGCTACAGTGTTTTAGCCTGTGAGACTCTCTGGGATCTTCTTGACTCCATCATGGAGTCACCTCCAGGTGGGTATTAGGGAAATATTGGTAATTGGTTTAAACTTTGAATAAAGAATTTGTCCTTAAACTGTTTTCCTGTACTCAAGATAGTATCACCTTGACTATTATTTCTCTAGTGTTATGTGTCCTTTAAACTTTGAGAGACTCTTAAGTCGGCCTCTCAGATTAAAAGAGACTGTAGATTCCCCAACCTGTTCTTATTTAGTGTCATTAGAAAAAAGCTTCCTATGTCCCACTTGTCTCCAAATTACCAGATCATTATTATTTTGCACCTCAGAGCAATACAGCTGTGGATGGGATGGGAATCAGTCATTCTGGATGCTAAAAACTGTCATTTGACAGCAACAAGGGACCTCTCCCAAGAGTCAGGTTGTTCAAAAGGAATCTCCACATTCCCTTTCTATCACTTCTGTTTTTTCATGAACTTTCTGGACACTTCTTTGAAACATTGATATATTTTCCTTGGACATTTGGGGTCTCTACAGCAGTCAACATGAAAAACAACTCAGGTTTTCTTTAGATTCTTCAGATCACCTAGATTCTTCCCCTAATACTCATTTGGGGCCAAATAGGGAAAAGGCATTTTCTCATGCTCAAAAATGTGTAATGTTTAGTGTAGATTATGTCCCAGGAGCATTTTTTTTTTAAGTAAGTTGACTGTGATAGAGATTTCTATTTCCTTTACAGGCCATTTTACCTGGGACAAATACCTAAAAGAAACATGTTCAGTCCCAGCTCCTGTCCATTGCTTCAAGCAGGTAACTGATTCTCAACATTTTCTAGTAGGTGGGAGACAAATAGGTTTTTTTTCCGGTTCTTACATTAAAGCGGGAGCCCTTGGCCTTTTCACCACAAGACTCTGGTGTAAAGCTCTGTGGGAGGATCATTACTCAAGAGGTAAAATTTGGGGGTTGTAGCTTTGGGCAGCATTCTCTCCAACTTCATTCCAGGTAACACTCTTTTCTTCTTTACCTCTTGAGGATATTTTGTGTTACTGTGACTCTTAATTCAGAGAGATAGGATAGAGATCTGTACTTCTTAGTTCTTGGAATTAGAGCCATATTTCTATGCAGTCTTTCTGTAAGAACGTTAACACTGGATCACATTGTGAAACATTTTGATTGTTTTTCAGAGATCACCTAGAACTTTCCATGTAGACTCAAGCACTATAGATGTTGATTGTATCAGTATATGATAAGACTGGTAAGAAGTCCACTGGTACTAGACAGAGCTAAGTACCAGGAAACTAATCCTGTATCTCTTCCTTAACTAAATAATGGCTATCTCTCCATGTTTTACTTCAAGTTTAAATTTGGTCTATGTTTTAATTGAACATATACATTTAGAAATTATGCCCATTTGTAAGTAAATTCATACTTCTACCTGAAATGGTTTTAAAAAGACAAAAGGTACAATAAACCATGCAAATTAGGCAAAGCCACTGCAAATTAAGCAACAACCTAGTGATTTCTGAAAGATGGGAAACAAATGAATTTCCCTACAATCCCTGCCTGCTGCCTTAAAGAGTTTTTTAATCATGGCCCAGGAAAAGGGAGTTCAGTATAAGTTTGCGGATTACCTAATTCATGGAGAAGGATCACATAGTTCAGAGATACCAAAACTAACTAGAAAATGAAGGACTAAGTACTAGAGAGGAAAGAACTGGAAATAGAGAAAACTAGAAGTCTACAGACCATTCCCTTGATGTATTTAGGTAAGTACTGCTGTTCAGGACATGCCTGAAACAAATTACACCTCAGACCAAAGAAAAGCCCATCAAAAAGGATTAGAAGGAACAGATCCTGATATTGACACAGGGATAAAATAGTTCATGAATTTATCAGATTGCTTAGAAAATCTCATAATTCATTGGGTGTTACAATAAAATCCTCATGAAGATCTTACTCAGTAGCAGGAAATAACTATCAGTGAGGACTGCTGTAAAAGACTCAAAGGATCAAACTATTTGTAGTAACTGCATCTGGGAATAAAAAAAATAAGAAAATCTGTTTTGTAGGATTATAAGAATTTCCAGTAATTGTAAGAGTACATACATAAGGTGTTTTTGTTATTAGGTCTCTGTAAAAAATAGTTCTTAAGAATAGTAATAATATGCTATGGGGATAACATATATAAGTAAAATGTATGACAACAGTTAAAAAGCATGTTGGGGGAAAACCTAAGTATACTGTTGTAAAGTTTTTTTTTCTTTTTAAGTTTTAATTATTTCTATTGGAAAGGCCAATCAAATATATAGAGAAAGGAGAAACAAAAAGAAAGATCTTCCATTCACTTTCTGGTTCACTTTCTGTCTTGCTCTCTCTCTCAGTTATCTGCCTTTAAAATAAATGTAAAGAAACAGAAGAGCCCTAAAGACAACACTAAAGTAATTGAAAACAAATGGAAATAATATAGATTTAAGCTCAGTCATATCAGTAATCAAAATCTAAATGGTCTAAATATCCCAACTAGAAAACTGAGATTAACATATTAGATTTTTAAAAAAGACTTAATTATATACTTCCAGGAAAAAAGTTACATTACAAGTATTTTTAAAATTTTACTTCAAATGCAAAGAGACAGAGACAGACTTAATTTGCTGATTTATTCTCCAAATGCTCACAACAGCTAGGGCTAGACCAGGCTGGATTTGGGAGCCCAGAACTCAGTCTGGACCTCCAGTGTGAATGAAAGGGATCCACCTGCTGCCTCCCAGGAGGCACATTATCAAGAAGCTGGCATTGAAAGCAGAACTGGTATTCTAGCCCAAGCACTCTGATATAGGTGGAATGTTGGGTGTCATCCTAACCACTATACCAATACCTGCTCTTTATAAAAATATAGTAGGTTAAAAATAAAAGAATGGCATTTGAAATAATGCTGATACTAGCCATAATATCTTTGAAATGACTATATTAATATTAGAGTGTGGGACTGGCATGATGCATAGTGGGTAAAGCTGCCTTCTGCAACACTGGCATTCCATAGAGGTGCTGGTTGATTCATGTCCTGGCTCTTCACTTCTGACACAACTCCCTGGTGATGCATTTGACAAAAGAAGCAGAAGATGGTCCAAGTGCTTTGGCTCCTGTCATCCATGTGGGAGACCCAGATGAAGCACCTGGCTCCTGGCTTTGGCCTGTCTCAGCTCTGGCCATTGCAGCCTCTTGGGGAGAGAACCAGTGGGTGGAACAGCTTCGTCTATACAACTCTGACTTCCAAATAAATAAATAATTCTTTAAAAATGTATCAAAGAGGGCTCGGTGGCATGGCCTAGCGGCTAAAGTCCTCGCCTTGAACCCCCGGGACCCCATATAGGCACTGGTTCAATCCCGGCAGCTCCACTTCCCATCTAGCTCCCTGCTTGTGGCCTGGGAAAGCAGACAAGGACGGCACAAAGTCTTTGGACCCTGCACCCGCGTGGGAGACCTGGAGGAGGTTCTAGTCTCCTGGCTTCGGATCGGCACAGCACCGGCCGTGTAGTCATTTGGGGAGTGAATCTTCAGATGGAAGATATTTCTTTGTCTCTCCTCTTCTCTATATATATCTGACTTTCCAATAAAAATAAATAAATCTTTAAAAAATGTAACAAAGTATATTTCACAGTAAAGAATATTACCAGGATAGAGAATATAGTTCTATATCTTTCAACATTAAAATATAATATACATACAAAGAAATGCACATGACTATACAGACAGATAGGGTTTTTGTCCTCTGATTGCACTCATAATCAGTACCCAAACTAATAGTAAGATATTACTCGTACCCCCAGAGAATAATAAAGGGAGTATTGTAACAAAGAACTATAGTGGTAAAGTAATAATGAAGCATTATAAGCAAATCTATGGCTGTAAATTTGACAACTAAGATACTGAAAACAACACTTCTGGGTGGTATGAATTACCTCCAACTCATTCAAGAAGAGATAGAAACTGATATCATACTTCCCGTTACAGAAACTTTCCCACAAATAAATATTCTAGACCTGTCTTATATAAGTTATGGATTATTTCAGATATTTAAGAAAAAATGCTATAAATTCTGTATAAACTCTGTAGAATTTATTTTACTTATTTTATGACACAGCACCATTGGCTCTGGATTTAGGAAGGCCCCTCCCCCTTCCTAAATCCTTCCTCCCCGCACCGATTTTCCCTCCAGTATTACAATGGATAATCCTTGATGAACAGTCAGAAGTCCATAATTGTGCTATTGAAGTGTTTCCTAACATTGTAGGCATGGACAGTGTGTAGAATTTATTTATTTTTTTAAAGATTTATTTTTTATTTTCATTATAAAGTCAGCTATACCTTCAGTAGTTTGTGTGACAGCTTTACAGACCAGTATTTAAACATGTTGAAGAAACACTATGGAAATCATAGTTAAATGTAATTCAATTATCCTTAGAAGAAAATGTTATACCTGTATGCCTAGGGAGTTGAAAAACACAGCATTAAAAAGCATGTGACTGAACTATGTGAGGTAGTGTTGCTTTTTTAAAGTTGGTATTAGTCAATATTTGATGCTTCCATGGAAAGTAATTTTTTTTCCTTTTTACCTTCCAGTTTTTCTTTTGCATGAAACTTTTGCTAACTAATTCAGAGCTACTGTCCCTAGGTCAGCTATTTGAGTTCAAATCCTAGATTTTCAGGTTCCATTCAGAAAATGCATTTTACTGTTAGCCCGTCTAATCCCCGTGGTTTATTCTCCTCAGTCTTACACACCTCCAAGTAATGAATTCAAGATCAGCATGAAATTGGAAGCACAGGACCCCAGGAACACCACATCCACCTGTATTGCCACAGTAGTTGGACTGACAGGTGCCCGCCTTCGCCTGCGCCTTGATGGCAGTGACAACAAGAATGATTTCTGGCGGCTGGTTGACTCAGCTGAAATCCAGCCTGTTGGGAACTGTGAGAAGAATGGGGGCATGCTGCAACCCCCTCTGGGTAAGTAACTAGGTCCTCCCTAGTCAGTTAGCTTCCAAGAATCATGCATACTATTTGGGAAATCCCAGGTAAATGAACAAGTTATTCCCTGTTATGTTGTGCACAAACTTATTTTATTGTGACTTGATTCACAGAGAGTGAAGGATTACACACCAGACAGATGTTAAAAGAGTCTATTAAAGTGGAAAACCCATATGTTAAAGTTGTATATCCATATGCATATGGATATATATACATCACCATATATATAGCCACATATATACATTACTACACACACACTACCACATCACCCAAGATGACACATGCCACAGCAGTCAGTCCTGGGGAACTAGCAGCTGAACTCCTCTTGCTGGAAAGATAGGACAATTTTTTGTTTTTTTTCCCTACTTCTTAAGCCTAAAACAGCTCATGTTTGTGTGTCCCAGATTAGTGTGACCTCAGATTTGGCTAGCATCTGAAAACGCTCTAGTCTGGTTCGCATTCCCAAGCCTGTGCTCCAAATAACAGGAGGCTGAACAAAGACGACTCTTACTTGGTCCTGGGCAGAGGGCCAATCCTCCACCCAAGGACAGGCACTCACATTCCTTGATAGAACCATTTGTTAAAATGTATATAAGTCACCTTTTACCAACATCATCTTTTAAATATATATATATATATTTATTACACTAGGGACTCTTGTACCTAGTTTTTCATATGGTTCCCTATAAAAATTCCACCCAAACTGCAATGAACTGCAGTATATGAACATCTCCTTCTCTTCATTGACTTACAATATTCAAACTTCTATCAAAATTTTACTTTCTCAAACACAATACGTTATTCTTCTTCCTTTTTTGCCTGTACTCCTTTGTCCTGAGAATGAAAAGTTTTGCCGTTTAGTCCACCTCAAAAAAAGTAAAGTTTTCATCAAATTATAATGATGACAAAGGTTGAGCGAATCTGTAGGACAGATGGTTATTATCAGGGTTTATTTCTTCTCCCGCAAATTTTTGCTTGGTCCTTGCATGCTTCTTGGTTCCATTTTTACTGTTAGGTAAAATCTAAGTATTTACTTAAATCTAAAATCCCAGTAGGCTTTTCTATATCAGAGTCACTGTTTTTTCAGCTTCAGTGTACCTCATCAGTTACTCAGTTACCATTATAGTGAATCCAGGGAAGGTCAGCAAAGCATGGGTTACAGACTTCGGGCCAGCCATGCAGCCCTCAAAAAGCTGTATCAGATTGACAGTTAGGGAACCATGTAGTATTTGAAAGAACTCCTCAAGTGCTTGTTTAACATCATCTGCCATTTCAAGAAAATTACTTACAATATAAAGTTTCAACATACACAAACAAGAACACAATGAGTGTCTTATTGTTAATAACTATCTACCCATGGCCAGTCTTACTTTAGCTGTACTTATATATAGTTTCTTCTCAGGTGTGCCAACTTAGTGTCATTTTAAAATAAAATTTATATCTATTACAGACGAGAACTATTTTTTAAATTGGCACACAGTAATTATACAACTATAAGATGAAATATGACATTTTGGTACATACATAAAATATGTAATGATATGTCAAGGTAATTAGTATAAACATCACCTCAGACATTTATCATTTCTTTGTCTTGCGAACATTCAAATTCTTTCAGCTAGCTTTTTGAAATATAGAACTATTTTTGTCCATCATGATTATCTTATTATGCTGTAGAATATTATATTATTCAAATCAGGCTGTACCTTGTACCCATTAGCCATCCTCTCTGTATGCCACACTTCTTTCCATATGCCTTTCTTGACCTCTGGCAGCCAAACCATTCTTCTGTGCTTTACTTCTAGGAGATAAATGTTTAGCTTCCCCAAATCTTAAGAACGTGTGGCATTTGTTTTTCCTGCAATACTTTTTAAATATAATGATGATTTCTTAGTGTCAATAAATATTTTATAAGTTTTTAAAAATTCCTGACATACTTTTTCTTATTTTTTCTACTCTGATGGTCTCTCCCTCTTCCCTCCCCTCCCTTTCTCTTCCTTTCCCTCTTCTCTTTCCCTTGCTCTCTCTCTCTCTCTCTCTCTCTCTCTCTGTCTCCCAACAATGTCTTTGAATCAAGATCCGAATAAGATACACGTATTACCGTTATTATATCCCTTAAGTCCCGTTTAATCTGTTTTTTTTTTCCAGCTTGCAGTTTTTTTGGGGGGAGGGGGAAGCCTGAGTCATGTATCTTTGAAATTTCATACAATTGTGTTTTGCTTATTTATCCTTATGGTATCATTTAGCATGTTTCTCTGTCCTCCATTTCCTAGAATTTGATAGTTGGAGCTAGAGACTTAGTAAGATTCAGATTCGTTGTTTTTGTAAGAATATTTCACATGGAGTATTTATTTCTATTAGTAAACATGTGGTACGGTTGTCTCTTATAACATGACAATTGTTAATATTTATGATAAAAAGGAATTGACAGATTTTCTTAATGAATTATATGATATATAATCTCTTGTTATGACTCTGTTTTGTTTTTGTAATATAAAAAGAGCCCATAGACAGTACATAACCAAGTAGGAAAGGTTGTGTTCTAATAAAACTTTATTAACAGTGTAAAGATATCCAAACCTGCTAGCTGTGGTTGGTTGGCTTATGATTTAGATATGTGTTTATTATAGTTGTAAAATAGGAAATATTGATTCTGCCATTCCATCTACATAAACTAAATAGAATATTACTATTAAACCAACTATTTAGTTATTCTGAAATATGGTTTATGTAGGTAGAAAGTTTTGGTTGTTTATCCCCTTCATTTTCTGCCAATTTTCAAAATGATTAATTAGCTTACTAGCATCCCACAAAAGTGTTTGAGGAAAGGTTTTTGTTGTTGAATTTGTGTTTGTGTCTTTGAGTTTAGTACCATAAACTCAAGGATTTGTACATTATTTGCCATGTTTTATTCCATTGGGCTATTATCTACACTGATGATTGAATTGTCTCGATTTGCCAGTATCCTGACTTTTTAAAATAGCTCTCTTGTATTTTTGAAGTGTGAAAATGTTCCAGATACATCTTTTGCATTTCCTGTTCCATATATGGAATCAGCTTCTAGGAGCCTGGGTTCATTTTAGGGTAAAATAGGACTATAAGGCAAAAAGACAACATAAATGAAGAGCTAAAATACATAACACATCCATATTAGTTATTCCTTATATGTGTTTTTGGTATATAGAATCAGAAACTACATTTAAACTTTTTTTTATTAAGGCAAGTGGTAAATATATCATTGATTCATGTAGACATTTCCCACTAAGTTTCAGGATAATTGCCTACTTTATTTCTAGTATGTAAAATTTGTGTATTCTCTTTACCACAACAAAACTTGTTCTCCAGGTCAAGAAATTAATTTGCTTCATCGCATTATTAACATACAGCAGTCTCAGAATAACAGTATCAATACTACCATGATTATAATTGCTGCCAGTGTGGGATTATATGCGTTTTTCCTTACCCTCAAGGGAAATACAAATAATGTTTTACAAGGTCATTTGGTCATTTTTTTCTACTCTACTATACCACCAAATTGATAACTAAGGGTTAATTTATTACATTTATCATTTATTTTGGAGGATTGCTTTTTAAAATATTATTTTGCTCTATAAAAGCACAGGACATATACATTTTAAAAGTCAAATTTATAAAACAAAGCATATTCAGAAAAATCTCACCCTGTTCTTTCCTTCTGTAGCCATTTTCTTTTAAATCTTTAGTTTATTATTCTGGTGGTTTTTTTTTTTTAAGATTTATTTACTTATTACAAAGTCAGATATACAGAGAGGAGGAGAGACAGAGAGGAAGATCTTCCGTCCAATGATTCACTCCCCAAATGACTGCAACGGCCAGCGCTGTGCCAATCCGATGCCAGGAGCCTAGAACCTCTTCCAGGTCTCCCACATGGGTGCAGGGTCCCAAGGCTTTGTGCCGTCCTTGACTGCTTTCCCAGGCCACAAGCAGGGAGCTGGATGGGAAGTGAAGCTGCCGTGATTAGAACCAGTGCCCATATGGGATCCCGGCGCGTTCAAGGCGAGGACTTTAGCTGCTAGGCCGCTGCTCCAGGCCCTATTATTCTGTTTTTAAAGTATTGGCAAATATATATTGTGTATCTATATGTATATTTACCAATATATGCTTATGTAAGTGATAGCACATATGTAGTTTTTGCAGCCTTGCTTTTTTCTTTTAGTGGTATGTTCTAATGATGATTTCACAGTACTATGCATGTATTCCCATTCTGTTTCAAAGGTTTATTTGATTAATTTATTTGAAAGGCCAGATTACAGAGAGGGAAGGAGAACTACAGAGAAAGAGATCTTCCATATTCTCATTCACTTTCCAAATGGCTGCAGCCACCTGGACTAGGCCTGACTAAAGTCAGGAACGAGGAGCTTCAGCCTGGTCTCCCATGTGAGTGAAAGGATTCTAAGTACTTGGCCTATCTTCTACTGCTTTCCTTGGTACGTTTACAGAGAGCTGCATCGGAAGTGGAGCAACTTAGGTTTGAACTGGTGTCCGTATTGAATGCCAGCATTGCAGGCAATAGCTGAAACTAACTATACCACAAGACCAATCCTTCCTCATTCCTTTTTATACCTGCATGGAACAACACTATTCTTATGCTTCTTTATTAATCACTAATTTTTAAAATTTATTACCGTGAGTTTTCTTTAAAAAAATGTATATTTATTCCAAAGTCAGAGTTACAAAGAGAGAAGGAGAGGCAGTAAGATCTTCATTCCACTGATTCACTTCTTAGTTGACCATAATAGCCAGAGCTGAGCCAGGTTGAAGCCACGGGCTTCTTTTAGATCTCCTGTGCTTGAGCAACTTTCTACTTCTTTTCCCAGGCCAATAGCAGGGAGCTGGATCAGAAGTGAGGCAGCCAGCACCCATCATCAGTGGTGGTATCCATCATAGGTAGTGGCTTTATTCATTACAATACAATACCAGCCCCTCTTTCATCTTTTAGTTAATTGGTTTTTATTTATTTGAAAGGTGAAGAGACAGAAACAAAGATGCTCCATCTACTGGGTCACTCCCCAGAGCCCTACAGCAGCTGAGACTGGGACTTGCTAATGCCAGAGGTGGGAATTCAATCTGGATATCCCACAGGGTAGTAGGGACCCAAGTACTGGAGCCATCATCTGCTGCCTCTTCAAATGTACAATAGCAGGAAGCTGGATTAGAAGTAGAGGAGCCAGGACTCCTCTATAAGGGATGCAGACATCCCAAGTGGTGTCTGTAACTGTTTGCAATATTCCTTCCCCTTATTGATTTTTTAAAACCATCTTTAGAATATAGTTAAAATATAAGTTCTCGGAGGTAATAGTAACTATGTAAACAAAAGTTCTCCTGAAACCTGTAAATTATAAAAGGAAGCAGATCAAACCATATCTCATGCTTAAATATATGAATTAAGGAAACCACAAATGTAATTTAACCTGCTAGTGGATATATTAAAAAAAGGTAGGATCTGAAAGCAGTAGAGCCAGGACCAGATTAACATCAGATTGAAGAGCTTGTACAAATGGAGCTGGATTTAAAAGGCAGAGTGAATTTGGGGACTTGCAAAGCAAAAATCTCCCTCAAAAGAGAAATAATCCCATTCAGAATTGGAAATACTGGGAATAGAGGTAAGACCCAGGGTATTAAAATGTTTGTGTGATACTGAGGAATCAGAAGGGATAGTCTGAGGGACTAGAACTGCCAGTTTTGGGAAGAACACTACCTTTGAGGGAGAAGGAAGGCTACTGTTAAAGGGAAAAAGAGAGTAAGTGATGGAATCTAAGGTTAAAGTACCAAACAGTGTCATCAAATTAAAAGCTATGCCAATATTCTCATTTTATCCAAAACAGGCTAATTTCTTGAAGAAGCTATATTTCACTCTAGCAATTTATGACCTAAATTCCTTGGGACCTATGCTATCCCAGGAAAATATAAGACATTTCAAATTGATCAGGAAATAGCAGTCAGTATCCTTAAAAAAAATTCCTGTATGAATAAAAATAGACGAGGATAACATGACTTCAAAGACTGAAAATTCTACTGCCAAAATCAATTACTAATCATAAGAAAACTGCAAGTTGAGTTAAATGAGTCCTGAGAGATCGGGAAAAAATGCCTTGAATTATAAATTGTAAGTCTGGTTGAAGAGTAGATAAAAAGATGTGAAAATCTGATTGTCCAACCTTAAGTAAAAACATTTGAAAAAAAAGTCATTGCAGTCAGAGTCTGAATTCTAAGATAATCAACAGGAAATAGACTCAACTGACAATATAATCAGGATCATTGAGAAAAGAAGAAAAAGAATCAAGAAAATAAAAAGAGCAGAATTAACACCGAAACAAGAAAGAACTTAACATGTTAAAGACCTAAACCTGTATATTGAAAGAATCTACCTTTTCCTTGAAAATTAATTCAGGTCAATCAACTCCAAGATATATTCTAGTAAAATTATTCCAAGAAAGATTCCTTGAAGCTTCCAGGAAAAAAGCCAAGTCTTATATTGTGAGAAGAAAGTCTGGTTTGTATTAGATTTCTTAACAGAAAAGTGTGCATGAAAAAATGGAGCAGCGTTTTGAAGAGATTCAAGAAGGTTAAATGGGGAAAAGATTTCATATCTAATCAAACTATTCTTCCTCTTCTGAGTTTATACTGAAATGGTTTTCAACATGTATGAACTAAGGGAATACTGCATTGCTAATTCTTTCCTGAGGAATCGAAGAGCTTCATCTAACCAAATGATGATCCATCTAAGACAAAAAGAAGGTAGAACAAAGGATATGTTTTTTGTCCAGTGAAGAGAGGAAACACAGTAATTCCAACACAGAAAGTTTGATACAACTGTTAACTATAACAAAGTATTGGAGTGATGAGGGATTATCTAGTAAAAAGGAATAAGAATTCTAGAGGAATAGCAGACAGAGAAACTGCTATCCAGGAGCTAAGAAGATAAAATAGCATCTTTCCCCCCATCCTCAAAACTGAGGTGTAGACTTCGTTGGAGAGGAAGCCATTACAGGGAAATTACTGTAGTGCCATGTTGGCAAAGTTGGCTAGAAAATTTCCTCTCTAGTGTGATGAAAGCTGTTTGTTGAAAGATATCTCTGTAGAGGAATTCTTTTTTTTTTTTAATTTATTCATTTTATTACAGCCAGATATACACAGAGGAGGAGAGACAGAGAGGAAGATCTTCCATCCGATAATTCACTCCCCAAGTGAGCCGCAGCGGGCCGATGCGCACCAATCCGAAGCCGGGAACTTGAAACCTCTTTGGGGTCTCCCACGCAGGTGCAGGGTCCCAATGCATGGGGCCGTCCTCAACTGCTTTCCCAGGCCACAAGCAGGAAGCTGGATGGGAAGTGGAGCTGCTGGGATTAGAACCGGCGCCCATATGGGATCCCGGGGCTTTCAAAGCGAGGACTTTAGCTGCTAGGCCACGCCGCCGGGCCCTCTGTAGAGGAATTCTATGGAATTACCCAAGGTAATTGGTGTAGGGTGCTGTTTCTGCAGGCCCTGGTTGTCACTGACTGCCATGCATTACAGAAAACCAGCATCGGAGAAGATGGACATGAGACCTAGATATCCATATGCAAAAGAATTTAATTGCTGCCTGAATACCAGGAGATCCATAGAAGAAAACAAGAGTCAGTTTTCATGAATTTGGATTTGGTAATGTTTTCTTACATGCACCATCAAAAACACAAGCTAAAAAGAAAGAAAATATAGATGTAACTTTCACTTTATCAAAAATTTTTGTGTTTCTAAGGACACTGTTAAAACAATGAACAGATAGCCATGCAATGGAGAAAATAGCCATATGCCTAAAAGCAGAAAGTAGATTATAGATCTGAAAGTGGATGAAAATTGGGATGGGGGAATGACTGCTAGTAGATAACGGGATTTCTTTTTAGTTTTTGTTTATTTTTATTTGAGAGGCATAAAGGGACAGAGATCTTTCATCTACTGAAAGATCCATTCCCCAAATATCTGCAACCTGAAGCAGAAACTCTGAGCTGAATCTGGATCTCTCATGGATGGCAGGGACTCAAGTAATTGAGCCATCAGCCGCTTTCTCCCAGAATGTACAGTAGCACGAAGCTGGAGTCAGAAGCAGAGGTCTGAATCGAACCCAGGCGCTCCAGTATGAGATGATGATGCTGTCCCAAGTGACTTAACATCTGCACCAGCACCTGCCACAGGTATGGGATTTTTTATTAGAGTAATGATGGCAAATGTTTTAACATTAGATAATGTGATGTTTACACAACTCTGTTAATAGACTTCAGAGTAAATTTTATGGCATGTGAATTATATCTCAATAAAACTTTAAAAAAAAACCTGCGTACCTGATTTAGTAGTATTGGGAGCACCAGATACCCACATTTAAAATTACTATATATACCCTAAGCAGTAATTAACTCAGATAGTGCCAAAGGCATAAATGTATGAGGTAAAAGATAAAATTCCTAGAATAAAATATACAGGGAAAAAACTTCATGACACTTAATTTGCATGCAGCAGCATATACTTACAAGTCAGATCTTCTTAAGTGGTTAATATCCAAAGTATATATTTTTTCAAAGTCTACACCTTGACTATAATTAAACAATTCAGAAAGACTGACGGTCTTGATTAGGATTTTTTAAAAGGTTTATTTGTTAAAAGAGTTATAGAAAGACATCTTCTACCTGCTGGTTCACTACCCAAATGGCTAAACAAGTCAGGAGCCAAGAAATTCTTTTAGATCTGCCACATAGTGGAATCTTTAGGTTCACAGTAAATGAAAAGATGTTCAGTATCACTAATGCAGATCAAGACCATAAGAGACCATTAACACCTGTTGGAATCATTTTGGGGAAAAAAAAAAGATGAGTGTTTGCCACAGCTTGAAACACCCATATCACATATCAGAGCACCTGGTCTGAGTCTTATTCTGCTTCCAACTCTGCCTTCCTGCTAATAAGTAGCTAGTGAAGCAGCAAGTGGTTACTCGGGTGTTTGGGTCATTACCAAACACATGGGACTCTCAGACTGAGTTCTAGCCTCCCAGCTTTAGGCTGACAGCCTGGTTATTGTGAACACTTGGGGTAGTGTACAAATGGATGCTAGATCTCTCTCTCTCTGCCTTTCAGACAAAATTAAAAGTGGTCAATTAATTAAAAAAAACAGTATTTGTGAAAGTATAGAGAAATTGTAACCCTTGTGTATTACTCATGGAAATATGGAATGTGCTGCCTTTATGAGAATAGCATGACTGTTCTTCAGTAAATTAAAGAGAATAGCATATTATCTAGTATTCCATTTTCTGTGTACATGCACAGAACAGAAAGCAGAGACGCACATAGATATTTTTATACCCGTATTTAACAACACCATCACAGTAGTCAAGAAGTGGAAGCCATTTAAGTGTCCATTGACAGGAAAATGGATAAAATGTGAAATGTATGTATGTATATGCAACACACAATGGAAAAATTCAACCTTAATGAATTCTGATACATTCTACAAAATGGAGACATATTGAAACCGCTCACAAAACGATAGATATTGTATACTTCAACTTGTTTATGAGAAAACTGGAAAATCAGAATCATACAAAATATAATAGTAGTTTCCAGGAGTTAGGGAAAAAAAGACTTTTTTGTAATAGTTACAGTTTGATTTATACAAAATGAGAAAGTTCTGAAATGCTTGGTAGTGATAGTTACACTACAATATAAATGTTTTTTGTACCACACATAGGAGGGTTGTAATGGTCATTTTTATATCACAATAAAAACTGACATGTATGCAAACAAGCAGGAGAAAGATCTACCATTACAATTAGAATCCAGAAATGCCACAGTTAATAGAATTAGTGGAAAAGGACATTGAAGAAGTTAATTACACAACATATATTAAAGGAGGTAGAGGAAATCATGAGCATAAGAAACAAAAAGATCTCTAAATATAGAAAGTGCAGTGTATCAAATGAAAAACTGGAATAGCTTATGACTTTTGAGAGAAAGGACTGTAAAGGAAGCAAAGCATCAGTGAGCCACGGGACAGTTTCAGGCACACCAACACGCATAATTGGATTCCTGCAGGAGAGCTGGGACATTGAAAATAAGTTATTTGAAAATTTTCCAAATATAATGAAAATTCTGACTTCATGGATAGAAGAAGTTCATTGAACCCCAAGCAAAGAAAAAGGAAACAAAACACACTAATGACATCATTAACAAATTGCTGAAAACTTGTAAAGAGAAAAATATTAAGAGCAGCCAGCGAAAAATACACATAGTGTACAGAAGAAAAAGGAATGGTGTCAGGTTATCAGAAAGATTGCAAGCCAGAATGCAAATTCTGAAGAGAAGACACTAAGTTCTGAAAGCAAAAAGAAAATGAAGTTAGTATTCTATACCCAACAAAACCATTTTCCAGAAATAAAAATGGGGTCCAGTGTTGTGACATAATAGGTAAAGCCAGAGCCTGCAATGCTAGCTGCAGTGGTCGAGCCCTGGCTTATGCATTTCCAGTCCAGTTCCTTGCTGGCTTCACCCTGGCCAAACCTTGAATGTTAGCCATCTGCAAAGTGAACCATTGGATGGAAGTTCTCTGTCTCTCTATAACTCTGACTTTCAAATAATTAAATAAAAACTGAATACACATTTGTGATCATACAAAGCTTAGAAAATTAACCGCCAGCATATTGTTGCTATGAGAAGTGTTTTAGGGCCAGCGTAAAGGATCAATGACTAAATCCTCACCTTGCAAGTACCAGGATCCCATATGAGTGCCCATTCATATCACAGCTACTCCACTTTCCATCCAGCTCCATGCTTAACAGCCTGGGAATGCAAAGGAGGGCGACCCAAAGCCTTGGAACCGTGAACATGTGTGGGAGACCCAAAAGAAGTTCCTGGCTCCTGATCACCTCAGCTCCAGCTGTTGCGGCCATTTGCAGAGTGAACCAGTGAAGGAAAGATCTTTCTGTCTCTGCTCTCCATAAATCTGATCTGCTTTTCCCATAAAAATAAATAAATCTAAAAAAGTGTCTAAATTTTTGATTTATTTGAAAGGTAGCTTGTACCTGCTGGTTCTCCCCCAAAAGCTCTCAGCAGTTGGAGGTAAGCCAGACCAAAGCCAGCCAGGAGTTACACTGCTGGAAGTAAAGCACCAGTAGCTGGTGGACATTATGAGCCTGGTTAATGCGAATTCTCTGTTAACTATGCCGGTGTGCCAGCAAAGTTGCTTTTTTTTTTTAAAGATCTAGGGGAGAGGGAGTATTGCACCCGCAGTGCTGCTGTGTCCACTCCCCAGCACCATCACTGCCATAAGCACATGTGAGTGCCACGTGTTACTAGGGGTTGGGGGACTAGGGATGGGTTAGAATGGGGGCCCCTTAGGACTTGTTTGGCATGTATAAAATGATTTATGGTGGCTTCCATGAACCAGGCCTCTGCACTCGCAGTTAATCAACGTAACTGAGATGGGATGGTTCAGAAGGGGGACTCCTGAGGACCTCCCTGGGTCAGGAAAAAGCCCTGCCCACATGCACAAAAAACAAGATTGAGGGCAGACCAGACAAGGTTAGGGACAGATAGAGATTCTTTGAGGTCACTAGCTGGTGAGTGTTGGGGGTAGGGGCAGGCTACACTAAGCTGGGGCACAGCACCCACTAGAACATGTGAGAACCAAAGCGGAGGGTAGGCCTAGTAGGGAGATCTTTGGGGACACCCTGGCAAGTCGCAGTGCCCATTGTACACTTGAGGGCTAGGGCTGTGGGTTGGTTTGTCCGGGCCAGACTGCAGCACCTGCCTGCACTTGTGAGAACTGTAGCTGGGGATGGACATAGTAAGGGACTGTAAACCTTAGCACCTGCTGGTGCACATAAAAACGGTATGGGAGCTCTCTGGGTCAGACCAGGCTATAGAACCCACTGGCATATGCAAAAAAAATGGGCTGAAGTGGGCTAGTTGAGATTCTTTGGGGTTGCCCCAAGTAGGCTGCAGTACCCACCCACAAGCATAAGGACTAGGGATGGGCCAAGCTGGGTTGGGCCAGAGCACTTGCCAGGACTGAAAGTAGGACTGACCAGGCAGCTACACTCACTGTACATATGTTGGCTGGGGCAGGAGGTAACTGAGCTTGACCCTGCAGTAGCTGCTATGTATAAGAGTGAGATCTGAAGATTTCCCAGGTGAGGTTTGTTATGGGCTCCCCAACCAGACTGCTATGCTCAATCCCTGACTTCAGGCAAAATAGCAGACATGAGGTTCAATCTTGGAGCCCGTGTTGCAAGACTGGGCCACCTCTGTTGCTGACCCTCATGGGAAGTGGGAAGCACACCCAGATGAGCATGAAACACTAGACGGCCAGCTCACCTAAGCCAACAGAAGACTTAGAATACCTCATCAAAGATGTGAAGAACAGTCGTAAACGATGGCAAACAACACTCCCAGCCAGGCTCTACAACAGATACCTAGGTCTGTGGACACACTGGGATAGACAAGGACACCCAGCATGCCTTAGAAAGATTTTCGTACCGCTAGGGTGACAAAGCCAACAATCTCAGAACTATCAAGACCACTGAAGTGACATCCTTGGAACACCCTTCCCCACACTGGTGCTTCAAAGGATGGTCGGCTCCCCTGAGGGCTGATAACAGTGTGACAACAAGGAGCAGCAGCATACTTTCTCTCCCCTCCCAGACATTCCACAGATACAGGAGGAAAAACAAAACATTTATCCCATCCACCTTTCCTTTAGATAGTTTTGTGTTGTTGAATGTAAGCGTAAGAGTGAAATGATCTGGCCTCTTAAAAAAATGCACATAGATTCCAAATGGACATTTAGCCTCATCATTAAGCCATTGTGTGGAATACCTGTATCCCATATTGTAGTATGTGAATTCAAGACCTTGTTTTCACTTCAGATTCCAGCTTGCTGCTAATGCACACCCTGGGAGGCAGAAAGTGATGGCTCAAATACTTGGACAATCTGGGTAGAGTTCCTGGTTCCCAGCTTCAGCTTGTTTGTCCTAGCTCTGGCTATGGTTGGCATTTGAGGAATGAACCGTTGGATGGGAGATCTGCATGCATACACAAATACATATTTTATTCACACACACAAATGCATATTTAAAAAACCCCTACACATATTACTCTGGCTTCTATGTGGAAACCAAACTAAGAAGAAAATGATTCTTTTTTTTTAATTTATTTTATTATATTGTTGACAATCTTTACATAGTTAATTATGGTAAAAAGGTTCAGGGGCTATAGGGAAGTGGGTAAGACTATTATGTCCATATTGTTTCCTTCTTGTATCTGAGGTAAAGGGGGATATTGAGGGAGAAGCCCCACCCAGTTTCCCACCCACCCCAAGTCCCGGATGTTGGGCATGCTCTGAGATACTTGCTCAAGTGGTTTTGATAGTTTACCAGATATGATTCTCCCCTTCAACATCCATGAAAACAATTGTCCAACTTGGAAGATAAGCATAAACACACAAAAACATACTCCTGTTGTCTAGGGAAATCTGATGACATTGTTTTCCATGCCCATGACCAGGTAGTGGGACCATGTGATTAACATCCCCACCAGATTCCATGGAGTTAGAAGTGTCTTCCTTTCCAAAAGTAAAAAAAGCTAAGCAGGCAAGAACATAAGTGATGGCAGCTTTATTAAGTGACAAGAATATCTACTTCACTATCATCGTTGCTGATAGGGTTGAACTGTCCAGGAAATCTTTGAATCTGGAAGGTTAGCATAGCTTTGCAAGTATTGGAGTAAAAAGCTTAAATCATATGGGATGGAGACTTTTTATTTTCATTTTTTCCCTTCTCACCTCCTCCTTGAATTGAATTGTAGTTGTCGATATTTAGTCCAAAAACTAACTTCATTTTTCATTTTAATTAAATACACCTCAACACAGTGGTTAAAGAGTGTAGACTCCTGGGGCCAGTTTTGTACCATTGCTGGTAAAGCTGCAGCCTGTGATGTTCATATCCCATATGGATGCCAGTTCAAATCCTGGCTGCTCCACTTCCCATCAAGCTTGCGAATGCCCTGGGAAAACAGCAAAGGATGGGCCAAGTGTTTGGACCCCTACCACCCATGTGAGAGATTGGAAGCTCTTGGCTCCTGCCACCTGGCTTCAGCCTGGCCCAGTGCTGACATTACAGCATCTGGGGAGTGAACCAGTCAATGGAAGGTCTCTCTTACCCCCTTCCCTTTTGTGTAGTTCTTTCACATAAATAATCTTTAAAAAAAAAAAAAAAGCAGGCTTTGGAGTCAATCCTATCCTTGTCGTTTCAAATCATAAGCAACCTGATTAACTTTGTATGTATTTCATCATCTCTAAAATATAGACTATGGGCCTGGTGCAATAGCTCAATGGCTAATCCACTTGCAAGCACTGGGATCCCATGAGTGCCAGTTTGTGCCATTTTCCATCATCTCTCTGCTTATGGCCTGGGAAAAAAACGGTAGAGGATGGCCCAAAGCCTTGGGGCCCTGCACCCACATGGGAGACCTGGAAGAAGCTCCTGGCTCCTGACTACGGCTGTTGCAGCCATTTGGGAAATGAACCAGTGAATGAAAGATCTTTGTGTCTCTCCTTCTCTCTGTAAAATCTGCCTTTCCAATAAAATTTTTTAAATGAAAACCATTTCTGTTTGCTAGAGCTATCTTGGTAACTAAATTAGATGGTCAATGCAAAGTGATTGGCACAGTTTCTAGCACACAATAATGTGCTCAGTGATATCAGGATCTGTTGCTGTTGTTATTTCCAGTTCTGCAGCTTTGGTGTGGCCTACATGTTTTTGTTTTGGTTTTGTTTTAATGAAATGAGAAGACTGGCATTAAGGCAAGTTCAGAGAAGTGCTTGGAGCTCTTCAGTAGAATACCCACCTACAATAATGATCCAATTTTTATGATGCATTATTTCAACAGCACATTCGAATTGACTGGATGGATGACAAATTAATCTCTCTGGGCTTATTTTTAACTCTTGGAACATGAAGATTTTTTTTATAGTATGATCCTATCTGATACCATCATTGCCTGATCATTAGTTGTTTGAGTGAACAAAGAATATCAGTAAACAAGGAATATCTGAAAATATTTTGTGCTTTGTGTATGTGCATGTGTGAGAAAGACAAAAATAATGAGTTGGTTTATACTGAAAATGATTTATTTATATGAACACATTGAGTTTATCTGAAGATAAATCAAAATGATTAACTTATATGAAGCTATTGAGTTTTTCAGTTCACATGTTTGACTTCTTGGGAGATTCAAACCCCTTTCACACTCCACTGTCTAGGTCATTTCTAAGCATTTGTTAATCATATTTCATTTACTTTTGAGATTTGCCATGAAAGTTTTCCAGACATTATGACATATCCTCTAATATATGTCTTGGAGTCAGGAAACGTGGTTTGGAGACCATATAATTTTTAGCAGTATTATCTCAGACAAGTTACAATTCCTCTTGTATGTCTCATTTTTCCTCGTGTATGTAGTGAGGCATTTCTTCAATTAAATATTTAAGCCTTTTCCTAATAACATCTGATACTATGACTCATAGCATAAGTTGTTACATGAGTTACTGAATTTCAAAAGGAGAATTTGATGTCACCATTCTTTTTTGAAACATTTTTGTATTTTTTTGCCCATTATATTTGCTGTAGGATTTCGATTGAATGCTTCCTCTTGGCCCATGTTCCTTTTGAAGACACTAAATGGAGCAGAAATGGCTCCCGTCAGGATTTTCCATAAGGTATGCTGTCCCTTCAGTATCACTAACTCCAAGCTACAGAAAGTCAGATAAAATTAAATTCTGTTGGTTACAAAGCTTCTGACATCTACCTTATGTTTATAGATAGAAGATGCCTTCTGAGAAGCTACTTTATTAGAACTGTTTAGTACTTCGTCAAGTAACAAGTATCCCAAAAGGAAGAAGTTGGGGTATAAGTTAGGATTCTTGGTTTTAAGGGTCTCAGCTGTCAATAATAATGTAAATTAAGATCCTTTCGACCTTATACTGTAACTTGAGACTCTGTCTACCTCACAGGGTTACTGAGAAATTAAAATGTGTTTTTTAGAAACCTAAAATGTTATACAGTCTAAGAGAATACACACACACACACACACACATATCTTGGAGGCTGGTAGGGGTTAATTTTTTAAAAAGATTTTATTTTTATTTTTATTGCGAAGTCAGATATATATAGAGAAGAGGAGAGACAAAGAAGTATCTTCCATCTGATGATTCACTCCCCAAGTGACCTCAACGGCCGGTGCTGCGCCAATCCGAAGCCAGGAACCAGGAGCTCTTCCGGGTCTCCCACACGGGGTACAGGGTCCCAAGGCTTTGGGCCGTCCTCGACTGCTTTCCCAGGCCACAAGCAGGGAGCTGGATGGGAAGCGGGCCTGCCGGGATTAGAACGGTGCCCATATGGGATCCCAGTGCATTCAAGGCGAGGACTTTAGCCACTAGGCCACTGTGCCAGACCCGAGGCTGATTTTTTTTAACAAGAAAAAGGAGATTAGCTCATTAGTACCCACAGGCAACTTTATGAACAAGTAATTTTTATTGGTGTTTAATAGTTAAGCAAATAAATTAGTCTGCTATTAATTAAATTCTTTGATGAGGTGAGAGTTATTGTAAAGAGGAGAGAATGTGGTTTGCCTATGCTTTCAGTTAAGTATAAACTCCCTAATTTCCAAAATAACAGTGTACCTGAAAACTTAGAATTCTCTGATTACAAAATTTTTACAAATTCTAATCGTGAGGAATCAGCAAATATTATTTTCAGTGTTTTATTAAGATAGGAAAATCTTGAAGGGCCAAAATTGAAGTCTGAACAAGAGCATCAGATGGAGCCACTGACCCTATTTTTGCCAAAGGGACTTTACTAGCCTTTCTTTCTGGGAAGCTTGCCTTTTCTGCAGCATCAGTAGGACAGATGAGCTCTTGGGCCCATGCACTGTCTGGACGGGAGCCGAAAACTGCACATAAAACTAGATCGCTCCTTCAAATGTTTGTGTGTTAGTGACCAAATTGACATTGATATAAAAATTTGTTTTGGATACTGGGCAAGCATGGGAATGAAGTTCAAATATAACTCCTGTGCTGCCTAGGACTCTAGAATGGTATAGAGATGTCTCAAAAACTCAAGAGTGTTTGGTATCATGGGAGGCATCGAAGTGAAGTTCCATTGTAGGTGAGCGTGTGGTCTAGATCTAGATAGCCCTCAGACGTGTTCACAGCAAACCTAACTAGATAGAACGTCTGTAGATGTAATCCCAAGACTATCAGATGATAGAGATCTCAGATAGTGATTATAGATTGAAAATAACAGGGGCCCAGTGCAGTAGCCCAGTGCGGTAGCCCAGTGGCTAAACTCGTCCCCTCTTACACACTGGAATCCTATATGGATGCCGGTTCTAATCCCAGTGGCCCTGCTTCCTATCCAGCTCCCTGCTTGTGGCCTGGAAAGCAGCCAAGGACAGCCCAAAGGCTTGGGACCCTGTAACCAAGTGGGGCACCCAGAAGAAGCTTCTGGTTCCTGTCTTTGAATCTGCACATCTCTGGCCTTTGCAGCTACTTGGGAGTGACGGAAGACCTTCCTCTCTGTCTCTCCTCCTCTCTGTATGTCTGACTTTCCGATAAAAATAAATAATTCTTTATAAAAAAAGAAAATAACGTAAAGATCTGTACAAAGGAATAAAAAGTAGAAAAAGTACAAAACACTTATTTTTTTATAAAGTACTTTTTAAATTAAATTTATTCATTAATTACATTGTGTTGTAATTTCATAGAAACTGGGATTCTCCCCACACTTCCCCACACCCTCCCCCATGGTGGGTTCCTCCACCTTGTTGCGTAACCATAGTTCAAGTTCAGTTGAGATTCCCTCTTAGCAAGCATATGCCAAGTACAGAGTCCAACATCTTATAGTCCAGTCAAGTCCAACTACTTATTGGGGAGACCCTCTCTGGTCTGAGGGCAGAGCCAGCAGAGTATCATCCTGATCAAATAAAAGCAGTAACATATTATCAGCAACAATTAACATTGTTATGGAATTAATTGACATAGTATTGAGCAGCCAACATGTTAAAAATAAATGCGATTTGTTAACCACATTTTGTGACCACCCCATTCACATTTCCATTTTAGTTTATATACTACATATGACATAACATCCATAACATAACATGTTATGCATAACATCATATCTTCTTAAATTAAGGCAAACATGTGGTATCTAACCCTTTGGGATTGGTTCATTTCCCTTAGCATTATGGTGTCCAGTTTGGCCCATTTGGCCACAAAAAACTGCATTTTGCAAAACACTTATTTTTTAAAAAAGATGTGAAAAACTACTAAATTAGACATCTAGAAATGGAGCTTAAATTTTAAGTCATTGAGATTAAAAGTTAATAGATGCATATGTAGCTAAACATAGAAAATTAAGTGAAAGTAAGGAATTTTCCTATATTGCAGCATAGAGTGAAAACTGGAAATATCAGAAAAACAAGGAAAATAATATATTAGAAGGCTCAATAAATGATACATAAGAAATCTAGAAAAAATAGGAAAGAGTAAGACAATATTTAAAAATATAATATTTATAGTCTCAAAAATAAACAGTGTTATGGAGATTAGAATACCAGGAAACAAAGAAGACTTCCAATAAAACTGTTAATATACTTTGACAACAAGATTCTAGATTCTCTACCCTTACCTACACCTACAGTGTGATGACCACGTAAAGAACAAAACGTTGGAGTCATGATTACAGCTGAAGGACTATATTACTGCAAAATACAGGGGACACTGGGGAAGGGAAAAGAAGGACGGGAGAGGGGCCCGGCAGCGTGGCCTAGTGGCTAAAGTCCTCGCCCTGAACTCGCCCCGGGATCCCATATGGTGCCGGTTCTAACCCCAGCAGCTCCACTTCCCATCCAGCTCCCTGCTTGTGGCCTGGGATGGCCCAAACCTTTGGGAACCTGCACCCGCGTGGGAGACCCAGAAGAAGTTCCTGGTTCCCAGCTTCGGATCAGCGCAGCACCGGCTGTTGCGGCTCACTTGGGGAGTGAATCATCGGACGGAAGATCTTCCCCTATGTCTCTCCTCCTCTATGTATATCCACCTTTCCAATAAAAATAAATAAATCTTTTTTTAAAAAGAAAAAGAAGAAGGGAGAGAATGAGGGGAAGCCCTATAGCTACAAAATTGTATAATGGAAAATAAGAAATAAAAAAGAAAATGTAGTAATCAAGCTTTTTCTTGCATGTATAATGAAGACAATTACACATCTTAAAGCCTCATGGTATTACTAAAGGAAACTTAAGTCAGAAGATATGGTCAAGCCATCTTTGAAGGAATTACAGTTAGCTGACAGCACATTTCTTAGCAGAAACAGTACAAGTTAAAAATAATGAAATATTTGAAATAAACTAAAATAAAATGGTCATTTACCTGAAATTCTGTATCTGATTGTAGTATTATTTCAGAAGAAAGGTAAAATTAAACATTCAGAAAAAAATGCAAGTGGATACTAACACATCAACTAAGAACTGAAAATGTATTTCAAGAGAAGAAAAATTAAGCAGGAAGTAAAAATAGAATGCTACTGTGGTGAAGAAAGATTGGTTAAAGTCTGAATAAAATTAATCAAGCACTGCCTATTGCTGTATCCACCAATTATAAGAACAAAAATGACTAATTTGTAGGGTAACAATGTAGAACCAAATTACCTACATCTCTGTAACACATGTGTACTTAAAATATTCTAAAGTTGTTTTATTGTTTGGGACTAGAAATTAAGATGTTAGACTTTGGGGCCCAGCAAGGTGTCCTAGTGGCTAAAGTCCTCACCTTGAACACGCCAGGATCCCATATGGGTGCCGGTTCTAATCCCAGCAGCTCCACTTCCCATCCAGCTCCCTGCTTGTGGCCTGGGAAAGCAGTCGAGGATAGCCCAAAGCCTTGGGACCCTGTACCCGCGTGGGAGACCTGGAGGAGGTTCCTGGTTCCTAGCTCCGGATCAGCACAGCACCGGTCGTTGCGGTCACTTGGAGAGTGAATTATCGGATGGAAGATCTTCCTCTCTGTCTCTCCTCCTCTCTGTATATCTGCCTTTGTAACAAAAAAATAAATAAATCTTTAAGAAAAAAAAAGATGTTAGACTTTGTTGTATCAACCAGGCAATTAGAATCTTAAAGGATTCACCAAAAGATTACAGATAAAATGTTTAACTTCTAAATCAATAGAGGGGAAAAAAAGAAAAGATTGAAGTGATTGTAAAGGAGAAAAAAGGAACATTGAAAATCAAGTTACATAGAAATGTGATTATAAAAAATTAAGATATATCGATTATCACAAGAAATAAGTTTAAACTCATCAATTAATATAGATTAGGTCTTTTATCTAACTAAATATATGCTATTTAAAGTAGACATTCCAGCTGTAATGACATAAAAATGCTAAAAATAAGATATATTAGGCAACCTTTTGCCAAATGAAGTTGATATAAACTGTACTCAAATCAGAGGAAAGAGATGTTAAAAAGCATGAGAGATAACTACCTAATGATTTAAAAAAAATTACAGTGGACCAACATTGTGGCATGTTAGGTTGGGCTGCCAAGTAGACACCAGCATTGCATATGGGCACCAATTCAAGCCACAGCTACTCCACTTATTTTTTTTTTTTAAAGATTTATCCATTTTATTACAGCCAGATATACAGAGAGGAGGAGAGACAGAGAGGAAGATCTTCCGTCCGATGATTCACTCCCCAAGTGAGCCGCAATGGGCCGGTGCTGTGCTGATCCGATGCCGGGAACCTGGAACCTCTTCCGGGTCTCCCACACGGGTACAGTGTCCCAATGCATTGGGCCGTCCTCAATTGCTTTCCCAGGCCACAAGCAGGGAGCTGGATGGGAAGTGGAGCTGCTGGGATTAGAACCAGCGCCCATATGGGATCCCGGGGCTTTCAAGGCGAGGACTTTAGCCGCTAGGCCACGCTGCCAGGCCCAGCTACTCCACTTCTGACCCAGCCCCCTGGGAAGACAGCAAAGGATGGCCCAAGTGCTTTGATCTATGAACCCATGTGGAACACCGAAGTATAGTTCACAAATAATGATTGAAACAATCATAAAATTATGTGATCCTGAAAAATATAGCCTCCAAGTACATAAAGCAAAACATGACAAAATTAAAAGACAAAATTGAGAAAACACCAGGGGATTTTTTAAATACATATTTCTCAATAATTGGTGAATTAAAAGGGTGTACACTGGTAAAAAAGGCTAATCCTCCACCTGTGGCACCAAAATCTTCTATGGGCAATGGTTCCAGTCCCAGCTGCTCCACTTCTGATCCAGCTCTCTTCTTATGGCCTGGGAAAGCAGCCAAGGATGGCCTGAGTCTTTGGGCCATTGGCCCTACTTGGGTGACTCCGAAGAAACTCCTGGCTCGCAGCTTCATACTAGCCCAGCTCTGGCTGTTGCAGCCATGTGAGGAGTGAAATAGCAGGTAGAAGACACTCTCTTTCTGTCTCTCTGTCCCTGTCTCTTCTATATAGATAGAAAGATAGAAAGAAAGAAAGAAAGATAGATAGATAGATAGAAACATAGATAGATAGATAGATAGAGATAAATCTTTTTAAAAATAATAAATAAGCATACAGAGCTTGGTGTATCAGTCAGTAAAACTGTTCGGGGTCAAATCAGTTAATCATGTTTTGTCCCCTTAGATTTATTTTTAATTTATTTAAAATGCAGAATTACAGAGAAGACAGAAGTCTTCTGTCTGTTGGTCTCAGCAACCAGGGCTGGGCCAAGCTGAAGCCAGGAACTTCCTTTGGGTCTCCTATATGGGTGTAGAGGCACATAGGCCGTCTTCTGCTTTTTCTCAAGTTCAGCTGATTCAGAAGTAGAGAAACTGGAAGGTCTTGAACTGGTACTCATGTGGTGATACACTATAATGCTGGTTGATCAGTTTTTGTTTTTGTTTTTTTTAAAGATTTATTTATTTTTATTACAAAGTCAGATATACAGAGAGGAGGAGAGACAGAGAGGAAGATTTCCATCCAATGATTCACTCCCCAAGTGACCGCAACGACCGGTGCTGTGCTGATCCGGAGCTAGGAACCAGGAACCTCCTCCAGGTCTCCCACGCGGGTACAGGGTCCCATCCTCGACTGCCTTCCCAGGCCACAAGCAGGGAGCTGGATGGGAAGTGGAGCTGCTGGGGTTAGAACCGGCACCCATATGGGATCCTGGCGTGTTCAAGGCGAGGACTTTAGCCACTAGGACACCTTGCTGGGCTGTAGTTGGTCAGTTTTTAAAAACTAGTTTATTTCTGCCTAGCAACAACACAAATGACTTGAAAATAAATTTTAAATGCCATTTGTCATGACATTAGAATTATGTGATATGCCTACAAAAAAGTTAGTTAAAAAAATTAGTCGTTTCTAGAGGGAATTAAAAATCTATATTTAAGAATAAATCTGCATTAGAGATGTCTTAAAATGAGTCTTTAATTTCAAAAGTTCAGTATCACATACATCAAAGATTATTTCTTCTGTGTTGTCTGTTAAACATTTGCAGTTTTTAAAAAGATTTATTTCTTTTTATTGGAAAGTCAGATGTATATAGAGGAGGAGAGACAGAGAGGAAGATTTGTCCACTGGTTCACTCCCTAAGTGACCACAATGATCAGAGCTGGTCTGATCTGAAGCCATGAGTTGGGAGGTTTTTCTGGGTCTCCAATGCAGGTGCAGGGTCCCAAGATTTGGGCTGTCCTTGACTGCTTTCCCAGGCCACAAGCAGAGAGCTAGATGGGAAGCGGGTCCACTGGGATTAGGACTGGTGCCCTTATGGGATCCTGGCACATTGAAGGCAAGGACTTTAACCACTAAGGTATCTCGCTGGGCCCAGAAGTCTTTTGAAGTAGTAAACAATTGGGAACAGCGAAAGTGAGTAAATTTTTATGTATGCATATAATGAAATATTATTAGTAATTGACAAGCTATATTTATAAACATGGACAGTTACAGAAATGTTTAAAAGTTATAAAATGTGCACAGTATAATATCTTTTGTAAAATTAAAAAGCATATAAATAAATTTGTACATATATAAAATATAAAAATAAAAGGGAATAGGAGAGAGAAAAGGCACAAAGGGAATTTTGACTTAAATTGCAAATTTATTTAACAAAGGTGTCAAAATGTTCACATTAATGAAGTAATACTGTGGCATACTTTGAAATTTATTTAAAATATAACTAAGTCTCCATTACATATTTCATGTAGCAGTTCTCTTTGCTCATCCGAAGGAGATATTCTGTTAGCATACACAGCCTCTGCTTTGTGGCTAGGTATGTGTATTTCTGTTTCTCATCTAGGAGCCACCATCGCCTTCCCACAACTTCTTCAAAATGGGCATGAAGCTAGAAGCTGTGGACAGGAAGAACCCTCATTTCATTTGTCCAGCAACTATTGGGGAAGTTCGGGGTTCAGAGGTGCTTGTCACTTTTGATGGGTGGCGAGGAGCCTTTGACTACTGGTGCCGTTTCGACTCCCGAGACATCTTCCCAGTGGGCTGGTGTTCCTTGACTGGAGACAACCTGCAGCCACCTGGTACCAAAGGTAAACACCCACCTGCGGGCCCTAAACCAGGACCCCGATAATAAGTTATTGTCTGTCTTGGTCAGTTCTGTCACATTTAGCAGCTTTTCATTGGTGAACTTAGCCAGTAGGCAGGGGAGGGACAAGGACTTCCAGAGAATAATCAGAAATACTGACAATTATTAGTAAAGCTAGACATGGAATTTGGGATAAAGTAAAAAATTCCTTGCTTAAAATATCTGGGCTTATTCCCAGGCATCTAGCTTCACCTCTTTCTTTTTCCATCAAACATTTCAGAATTTTAAATAAGATCATTCTCAAAGAAAGCATCTTTCTTAGACAGTAGGGATTTGTAGTTGAGCTGAAACAACATTACATTGTAAAAAGTCTGAAGAACCGTTGTAGCTGGGTGAAATTAGAAAGATGTGTGTTTGAGTTCTGGCTCTACTTGTGTGTGACTTTGAGCAGTTAATTCAGCTTTCTTAACCTCAAATTCCACATTCAGTACCTATTTCATAAAGTTATTAAAAGGAATACATGAGATTATATGAGTAAAATGCTTTTGTCTGACAAATGGCAAGTGCTAAATAATTTTTATTGTATGACTGCAATTATATTTAATCTGTATTTTATCTATTACAGTACAATATTCTTATAATATGTGATTATTATATGCAATAATATCATTATTATAATATCATTATTTTTTAAAAAAAACAAATCACTATCAGTTGGGCCTGTGATCCTATCACAGACTGAATGAATGACAAATGATCTTGTGATGATGCTGGAAATTGGAGACCATCCAGGATGGGGGTTTACTAACTGCTCTTAGTAAAGAAAATAGTCATCATTCTCTTAAGGCTGAAAATTTGAGAGCTGGCAAGTCATCCTCCTGTTGTCTGAATCTCTTCTAAATTTTTTTGAATTAATTTATTGATTTAACTAAATATTTGCCGAATACCTGATTGTAAGCCATGATGAGGATATAGCAGTCACCAAGATGAAAATTATTTCATCATTACTGTGCTTCTATTCTAGAGGGGTGAGAGAGGATGTAAAGATTTAAGTCAAGAAATAAGATCATTTCAGATCCATAATTTCTATAGGTACAAGTAATTTATCCTAAGGGATAATAAAGAATGATGAGATAGTGACATTGAAGGTGTGATCATGAAGGGAGCACTGTCTTTGGTAGCTTCTGAAGTATAATTTGACATGCATATCTGTATAACCGTGAAACCATTTCCACAGTAAAGATAGCAAACCTACCAATCATCATTTATCACCAAAAGTTTCTTTGTGGAAGGAGAACTTCTTGAGATACTTATTTTCAAGAAATTTTATCTAAAGAGTTGGAATTTCAAGACCTGAATAATAAGATAAGAACCATCCAAGGAAAAAAATTTCAGGCATCTAGGAGATACAGTTCATTCTGTGATGCTGCTGAGACATGAATGAGTATGGTGTGTTTCTGGGGTAGAAAGTAGCCCACTCTGACTACACTGCACTGCCTGAACAGGAAAGGGGTACCAGGTGACGTTGGAGAAGTGGGTGGAGGCAAATCATATAGGATTTTGTAAGCTAGACTCAGAAATCTGGGTTTTATTGTGAACGTATTTGGAAATCATTAAAGGGTGCTAAACAGGAATGTCAATATTTGATTTCCCTTTCTGACAATTACTTCAGCATGCATCCAGATTATAAAGTAACATAATTCAATAATAAAAGGATAAATAACTAATTTTAACATATGCTAGAGATTTGGATAGATATTTCTCAAAAACTGTGTATGCAAATGATCAATAAGCACTTAAAAGATGCTTGACATCATTAATCATTACAGAAAATCAAATAAAAAATCGCAATGAGGATACCATTTCTCTTTCATGGGTATGGCTGTACTCCAAAGACAGACAACAACAAATGCCATTCAGAATGTGGAATAATACAGCTGACTGATAAGGTGGCAAAATGCTGCAGCCATTTTAGCTGTTTGAAAGTTATACAAAATGTTAAATACAGAGTTAGTATATGACCTAGAAGTTCTATTCATAGACTTATACCCAAATTATGTCCACACAAAAATGTTTCATGAATGCTAACAGCATCATTACTTACACTAGCTGAGAAATTGAAACAGGGTTAATATTCAATTCATGAATAGAAAATGTGGGATGTGTATAAATAAAATATTTGACAGTTTTACAAAGCATTGGATAGATGCAGAAATAAGTTTAAGATTAAGTGAAAAATGCACTTTAAAAGACTGGGCATTGTATATTTGCATGTGTGTAAAGTATTCAAAATATGTAGAGACGGGAAAAACTACAGAAGTAGATTAATGATTAACAAGAGCTGAAGGGTAAGGAGAAATAAGAATAACTCCTAATATGTATGGGGCTTCCTTTCAAGATAATGAAAATGTTTTCAAATTAGATAATAATCCTGTTTGCCCAACTCTGTGAGATACATTAAAAAACAATGAATTGTAGGAGTGAATTTTATGGTATGTTAACTATATATCAACAAATTTCTTATATAAAAATGTGTCTCAGACTGCTTCATGAAAAATGAGTTTTATGGCAGTAGTTGTGGACAACGAAGACATGAAAGCTGAAACAAAGGAAACTTGGGGCAGGGTGAGGAGAAAATACACTGCTTGGCTCACAAAAGTATCAATCTTCTGTACGTAGTAAAGAAACTCTTTGCTGTCCTTCTGCATGCTTGATGAGGTAGGAGCTTTGTGGAAGCCACAAGATAGATGCCTTGGATGTGGTGTTGAAATCAGTTTTGTTCACTTGAGGCTAAAACAAGATAAGCCTCAGTGCACTAGGGATTATTCGGATAGTGGATTGATTTTTCACACTTTCTTGCCTAGAGAATTCTGTCTCTCTGGATGATGTATCTCTTAGCGAAGTTGGACAGCACTAGAACCAGAAAAGCCTTTGTGCCCAGGAGTTGCTTGGTATGGATTTCTTTGACTTGTACACCATGCTGATAAGAAACTGGACTCACTGTGCGACTGATGCTTCCAGAGCAGTTTACTGAATGTTCTCTTCTGTGTCTCTCTAGAGACTTTAAATTCTCCTTTTTTCTTATTTATTTAATTATTTCTTATTATTATTATCATTTTATGATACAGTTCCATAGGCTCCTGGGATTTCCCTTATCACTTCTCCAATTCCTCCCCCCACCTAGTTCCTCTATATCATTACTAAAGTATAGTTCTTCATACACAGTCATATGTCCATCATTGTGGGCATGGACAATGGCAGAGAGTTCAGCATCCTATGGTCAAGATGTAGTAAACAGTTTCATTGTAAGTCCATCTTTGTCTGGAAGTAGAGATGCATACTACATTATATCCTTATATCTGGATATGTTAGTCTCCATTTCACAGTTACTGTACATCCCCTTAAATGAAAAAGTCACAATACACAATCAACAATAGGAAGGAAAATAAAAATCTGTAATGCCATGAAGTTAAATAACATATTACTAGATATGACAGTCTCCATTACACAGCTACTATACATCCCCTTAAATGAAGACACAAAACAAAATCAACAAAAGGAAGAAAAAAGAAATTAACAACACCATGAAGTTAAATAACATGCTACTGAATGATTAATGTGTCACTGAAGAAATGAAAAAGAAAATCAAGATTCTTCTTGCAGAAAATGATGCTACTGTATGATCTATGAGTCATTAAAGAATTTAATCAGAAGAAAGTGTTTTGAAGAGATGAAACTTAGAAAAACAAAAACATCAAAATCCATGAGATATAGCTTCCGCTGATCTTTGTTGAAGTGTGTCTCCTCCAGATAATAAACAGATGGGTTTTGATTTTTAAATCCAGTCTACTAATCTATGACGTTTGATTGAGCTTAAGCCTTTTACATTCAGAGCTTAATATGTATGGGTGGTAATTTGGTCCTGTCATTTTAGGAACGGGTTGTTCATTGGTTTAGTCTTTGTTGTCATTTTACTGGGATGTTCTTCCCGTTTGCCTTTGGTTTTGGTAGGTGCTATTCCTCTTCTGTGTCAAGAGAACATCTTTAAGTATCATTTGTAGGGCAGGTTTGGAAGAGGCAAATTCCTTTAGCTTTTCTTTACTGTGGAAGAATTTTATTTCATTTTCAAAGACAAAAGAAAGCTTTGCTAGATATGTTATCCTAGGCCGACAATTTTTTTCTTTTAGAATCTGGAATATGTCACTCCATTCTCTGCTTGGCTGTAGAGTTTCCTGTGAGAGATCTCCTGTGAGTTTAATTGGCATTTCGTTATATGTAAGTTGTTTTTTTCACGTGCACATTTAAGGATCTTTTCCTTGTATTCAATTGAAGAGAACTTGATGATCATGTGTCGTGGTGAAGATCACTTTTAGTCAAGCCTGTTGTGAGTTCTGTGTCCCCCCTGATGTTGTTTCCCAGTTTTCTCCAGATTAGGGAAATTTTCCTTTATTATTTCATTGAATACACCTTTAATCCCAGTTTCTCTTTCTGCACCTTCTGGGACTCCCATAACTCTTATATTTGGCCTCTTAATAGTGTCTTTAAGTTCTTGAATACTTTTTTTTTGCGTGATCCAGCTCTGCTTCCAGCTTTTTGTTTGCTTCCCCTGGTGACAGGAAATATCTTTCAATTCTGAGATTCTTTTTTCTACTTGCTTCATTCTAATTTGAAGACTCTCCACTGTACTTTTAGTTTGCTCTATTGTGTTCTTAATTTCTGATATGCCAGCCTTGATTTGCTTTATTGCTGCTATTTCTTGTGTCATATTTTCCTTAAATTCTTTGAACTCTTGTATATGCTTCTCATTTTTTATCAGAAGCTTTATAATGAGTTTTCTGAATTCTGTATCCCCCATTTTCTCGATGTCTTCCTCAGTTAACTCTGAGGTTGGCATAGGGTTTTGCTCCTTTGCAGGGGAGTCTTCAGTAATATTCATTTCTTTGTATCTTCTTTTGTTTTTGATCATTGTACTTCTAGTTAACAGATTCTTCTCCTTGGGGCAGGTTTCTAAGCTGTGTCACCCACAGGTCTACAGTTTGATTTTACTTGTTGCAATTGGTACACAACTTTTGCTTGCAGCCAGTTGTGCCACTCCCCCCAGCAAGTTTCAAGTCTGGGTTTTTTTTGTTTTTTTTTGTTTTTGGTGGAAATGTCTCTCTCCGGCCTCTCTCGAGGCCTGCTTTTATTGCCTCCACTCTTTTTTTTTAATACATTTTATTATTATTGTTATTATTTTATAATACAGTTTCATATTCACTTATCCCCTCCCCAGTTTCCTCCCCCCCAGTTTCTCTATATCATTACTAACATATAGTTCTTCATACTCAGTCTTATGTCCATCATTGCGGGCCTAGACAATGGCAGAGAGTCCAGAATCCTATTGTCAAGATATAGTAAACAGTTTCATTGTAAGTCCATCTTTGTCTGGAAGCAGAAATGCATACAACGCTACATCCTCACATCTGATTGTTAGTCTTCATTTCACAGCTACTGTACATCCCCTTAAATGAAAAGTCATTATTCAAAATCAACAATAGAAAGAAAAGTAGAAATTTATAATGCCATGGAGTTAAATGACATGTTACTAGATATGACAGTCTCCATTACACAACTACTGTACATCCCCTAAAATGAAAAGTCGTAATACAAAATCAACAATGAAAAGAAAAATAGAAATTTACAATGCCTGAAGTTAAATGATATGTTAGTAGATATGACAGTCTTCATTACACAGCTACTATACATCCCCTTAAATGAAAAGTCACAAAACATAATCAACATCCGGGAGCAAAAAGAAATTAACAACACCAAAAAGTTAAATAACATGCTATTAAATGACTAATGTGTCGCTGAAGAAGTGAAAATCAAGAACCTTCTTTAAGAAAATGATGCCACTGCATGATCTACGAGTCATTGAATGATTTAATCAGAAGGAAGTGTTTTGAAGAGATGAAACTGACAGAAAACAATAAAACCCATGTGATATAGTTTCTGCTGATCTTTGTTGAAGTGTGACTCCTCCAGACAATAAACAGATGGGTTTTGATTTTTAAATCCAGTCTACTAATCTATGACGTTTGATTGAGCTTAAGCCATTTACGTTCAGGGTTTAATATATATGGGTGGTGGGCCCGGCGGCGTGGCCTAGTGGCTAAAGTCCTTGCCTTGAAAGCCCCGGGATCCCATATGGGCGCCGGTTCTGATCCCGGCGGCTCCACTTCCCATCCGGCTCCCTGCTTGTGGCCTGGGGAGGCAGTCGAGAACAGCCCAATGCATTGGGACACTGCACCCGCGTGGGAGACCCAGAGGAGGTTCCAGGTTCCCGGCTTCGGATCGGCGCATACCGGCCCGTTGCGGCTTGCTTGGGGAGTGAATCATCGGATAGAGGATCTTCCTCTCTGTCTCTGCTCTATGTATATCTGGCTGTAATAAAATGAATAAATCTTTAAAAAAAATATGTATGGGTGGTACTTTGGTCCTGTCATTTTAGGAACGGGTTGTTCATTGGTTTAGTCTTTGTTGTCATTTTACTGGGATGTTCTTCCTGTTTGCCTTTGGTTTTGGCAGGTGCTATTCCTCTTCTGTGTCAAGAGAACATCTTGAAGTATCATTTGTAGGGCAGGTTTGGAAGAGGCAAATTCCTTTAGCTTTTCTTTACTGTGGAAGAATTTTGTTTCATTTTCAAAGACAAAAGAAATCTTTGCTGGGTATGTTATCTTAGGCCGACAATTTTTTTCTTTTAGAATCTGGAATATATCACTCCATTTTCTGCTTGGCTGTAGAGTTTCCTGTGAGAGATCTCCTGTGAGCTTAATTGGCTTTCCTTTATATGTCAGTTGATTTTTTTCACGTGCACATTTAAGGATCTTTTCCTTATGTTCAATTGAAGAGACCTTGATTTTCATATGTCGTGGTGAAGATCGCTTTTGGTCAAGCCTGTTGGGAGTTCTGTGCCCCTCCTAGAACTTGTTTCCCAATTCTTCCTCTAGATTAGGGAAATTTTCCTTTATTATTTCATTAAATACATTTGCAAACTCAGCTTCTCTTTCTGCACCTTCTGGGACTCCCATAACTCTTATATTTGGCCATTCAATAGTGTCTTTCAATTCTTGAATACTTTTTTTGGCCTGATCCAGCTCTGCTTCCAGCTTTTTGTTTGCTTTTTGTTTGCTGGTGACAGGAAATACCTTTCAATTCTGAGATTCTTTCTTCTGCTTTCTTCATTCTGTTTTGGAGACTCTCCACTGTACTTTTAATTTGCTCCACTGTGTTCTTGATTTCTGACATACCAGCCTTGATTTGCTTTATTGCTTCCTTAAATTCTTTGAACTCTTGCATGAGCTTCTCATTGTTGATCAGAATCTTTAAAATGAGTCTCATGGATTCTATGTGCCCCATTTTCTCGATGTCTTCCTCAGTTAACTCTGAGGTTGCAATGGGTTTTGCTCCCTTGCAGGGGAGTTTTCGGTAATATTCATTTTGCCTTTGTCTCTTCTTTTGCTGTTGATCATTGTACTTCTGGTTAGCAGAGTCTTCTCCTTCGCTCAGGTTTCTAAGCTGTGTCACCCACAGGGCTACAATGCGATTTTACTTATTGCTTTTTGTACACAACTTTTTCCTTGCAGCCACTTGTGCCACAACCTCCAGCAAGTTCCAGGTCTGGGTTCTTATGTCAGATTTCCACTGTGGTCTCCACAGCCCCAACTCTTGGCTCACCACTCTCCTCCTCCTGTGATACCGTGTTGAGGCTGCACTGTTGTCTCTGCAACCTTTCTCCCACTTCCGGTTTGAGCAGGTCCCAGGATTAGAGTGACGCCAGGTGTCCCATATAATTAGGTTGTTGGTGGTGCTGATCTTTTCGGAACCTGTTGGATGTTAGGTCTGTGTGCCACACGGACCTATTTTGGCTGGTACGATGCCACAGTCAGTATAATTTTCCTGGTTGCTGGTGGAGTTCCGGCTGCTGTGGAGTTCAGATCGCCGTACTGGAGTATCAGTCTCTACAATACCACATCGTTTTGTCTGCTGCTTTCCTGTGTCTGTCAGTCTCCAGGTACCCCTCTGCTGTTGTTCTGTCCTTTCCTATAACCTGAAATATGTCCTCTCTGCTTCATCCTGATTAAATGTTTTTCCGTCTGTATAAACGTGTCCTTACCCTGTTCCGCCATCTTGATTTCAGGTCTGGGTTCTTATGTCAGATTTATACATGATCTCTATAGCCCCAACTCCTGGCTCACCACTCTCCACCTCCTGTGATACCATGCTGAGGCTGCACCGTTGTCTCTACAGCCTTTCTGCTACTTCTGGTTGGAGTAGGTCCCAGGATTAGGGAGACACCAAGAGAGAGTTCTATATAGCTAGGTTGTTGGTGGTGCTGATCCTGCCAGAACCTGTTGGATGTTAGGTCTGGGTGCCACACGTATGATGCTACCGTCAGTATTATTTTCCTGTGGGACCATTGTGATCCACTGAACTCAGTGAGTTCTCCCAAGCTCAGCATATGCGCAGTTCACTGTTGTCCCCTGCAGTCCTAAACTTTTTCCACACTGTACAAAATGTCACTTGACATGTCCCTACTAGAGTTCTTGATCTGCTGGCTGTCAGGTCTAAGGGCTACCCAGACCTGTCTTGGGTGTAATCTGTAGGATGCCACGTTGATGCAGTTCACTGAGTCAAAAATGATTTCACTCCCAGCTCAGCATATGCTCAGTCCTTTCCTTTGCCCTTTCCTTCTTACGCAAAATGGTGCCCAATTCAGCTCTAGGGGGCTGACTGGGCTGTGAAATTCACCCTGTTCTCACACTGTCCCTCTGAGATCTCCTGCTCTATCTCTGCTCCTGGTCAAATCAAACAGACCAGCAGGACAGACAGTTCTTTGTCTGGGTTCACCTCCCAAGCTCCTAGTGAAAGTCCCTTTCCACCTGGTTGCTGGTGGAGTTCAGATCACCGTTAGCTGAATGCTGCTGGAGTATCAGTCACTGCAACACCACACCATTGTTTTCGCTGCTTTCCTGTGTCTGTCAGTCTCCAGGTACCCCTCTGCTGTTGTTCTGTCCTTTCCTATTTTCTGGAATGTGTCCTCTCTGCTTCATTGTGATTAAATGTTTCTCCGTCAATTTAAATGTGGCCTTACCCTATTCTGCCACCTTAGATTCTTGAAGGAAGAGGCTGTAAGATCGGTGCTCAGAATATAGAGGAGAGAGAGATTTTCTTTTACATGGTGTTTCAGACCGGTCCTTCATTTATCACTCCTGTAGTAGGATGGTTTCCTCTCAGGAAGTCCTAGAGCAGAGCTTTCCATAATGACCGAGGTTCAGCCATGTCAGCGTTTTGGCTTAGGAACAAGTAATGCCATGTCAAAATATGCTGTTACACAATTAATTTCATGAAATAAGACAGTCTCTGTATATTATCCTGTTCTGTTCTTAGTCATACTGTCTCTTTCTACCTTCTGAACATTACTGAGCAAATATTTAAACATTAAAAGTAACATGAGACTATTTCCTGCTAGTGGTAAATAGGGAAGAACACCACAATTCACTTAATCTTTTACACACATTGTTTTACCTTCCTGATAGCTCTGGCGTAGGCATACTTATTTTTATTCGGAATCAGAAATGCAGACAGTGCAGTGGCTTAGCTATATATGATTTAAGAGGGAAACACTCTGGAGGTCTTTTAAGGAAAGCAAGCTGTCAGAACCAGGATTACTTTGAGCCTGTTGTCCTCATGTGCATTTCTGTTTTCCTTGGGTCTCTCTTCAGGTACTGAACACTGGCTTCCAGGTTTTGGTAGGGAAAAAGGAATATGGCATGATATCAGAGGATTTATTTTTTTAATTATTTATTATTTAACTTCATTAATTACATTGTGTTATGTGACACAGTTACATAGATACTTGGGTTCTCCCCACCCCTCCCCAAACCCTCCCACCATGGTGGATTCCTCCACCTTGTTGCATAACCACAGCTCAAGTTCAGTTGAGATTCCCCCATTGCAAGCGTATACCAAACATAGAGTCCAACATCTTATTCTCCAGTCAAGTTCAACGGCCTCCTAGGTATACCCTCTCTGGTCTGAAGACAGAGCCAGCAGAGTATCATCCCAGTCAATTGAAAGCTCCAACATACCATCAGCAAAAATTTACATCATTATGGAATTAATTGACATAGTAATGAGTAACCAATATGTTAAAGATAAATGCGAGTTCCCAGCCACCTTCTGTGACCACCTCACCTATACTTCAATTTTAGTTTATACACAACATATAACATTCAAAACATAACATGTTATACATAACATCATATCATCTTAAATTAAGGCAAACATGTGGTATTTAACCTTTTGGGATTGGCTCATTTCCCTTAGCATTATGGTTTTTCACATGGGCCCATTTGGCCACAAAGAACTGCATTTTGTTTTTTTTAATAGCTGAGTAGTATTCCATGGAGTAGATGAACCATAGCTTTCTTATCCAATCCTCTGTTGATGGGCATTTTGGTTGCTTCCATGTTTTTGCAATTACTGATTGTGCTGCTATGAGCATAGGAGTGCATGTTGGTTTCTCATAAAACAATTGTTCTGGATATATTCCTAGCAGTGCTATTGCTGGATCATACGATATGTTGAATTTGAGTTGTTTGAATATTCTCCATACTGAGTTCCATAGAGGCTGTACCAGCCTGCAGCCCCACCAGCAGTGGAGTAGGGATCCCTTTTCCCTGCAACCTCGCCAACAAGTGTTGTTGGTGCTTTTATTCATGTGGGCCAGTCTTACTGGTGTTAGGTGGTACCTCATTGATGTTTTAATTTGGATTTCCCTTATTGCCAGGGAACTTGGGCATTTTTTCATATGTTTATTTGCCATTTGGGTTTGTTCCTTTGTGAAGTGTTTGCCCATTTCCCGTGCCCATTTCTTGAGTGGCTTGTTTGTTTTGACATTTTGGTTGTTTTGTAGCTCTTTGTATATTCTGGAGATCAGCCCTCTATCACCTATGTCGTGTGCGAAGATCTTCTCCCATTCTGTGGGTTGCCTTTTTACTTTGTTGATTGTTTCTCTAGCTGTACAGAAGCTTCTTAGTTTGATGAGGTCCCAATTGTTTATTTTGGTCTTGATTTCTACTGCATTTGGAGTCTTTTTTAGGAAGTGAGGGCCTACCCCTAAGTGTTGCAGTGTGTTTCCAACATTTTCTTCCAAAAGTTTGAAGGTTTCTGGATGTAGGTTTAGATCTGTTATCCATTTGGATCTGATCTTAGTGTATGATGAGAGATGGATCTATTTTTTTGTTTCTGCAGGCTATCAACCAGTTGTCCCAACAGCATTTATTGAACAGACCTTCCCATTTGCCTGGATTGTCGTTTGTCTTTTTGTCAAAGATTATTTGGCTGTATCTGTGTGGGTTTCCTTCTGGTGTTTCTATTCTGCTCCATTGATCTTCCTCTCTATCTTTGTGCCAGTACCACGCTGTTTTGATAACCACTGCCCTATAGTATGTCCAGAGGTCCGGAACTGTGATTCCCCCTGCTAACTTTCTGTTCTTCAGGATGGTTCTAGCTATCCGTGGTTTTTTGTGCTTCCAGATGAACCTTTGGATCATTGTTTCCAGTTCCATGAAGAATGTTTTGGGCAATTTGATTGGGATTGCGTTGAATGTATATATTGCTTTTGGCAGTATAGACATTTTAATGATATTGATTTTACCTATCCAGGAGCATGGGATGTTACTCCATCTTTTGAGGTCTTGTTCAATTTCTTTTTTAAGTAGTTTGTAGGTTTCTTCAAATAAGTCTCCTACATTTTTGGTTAGATTTATTCCCAGATATTTCATACTTTTCTCTGTTATTTTGAATGGTATCTTGCTGGTTAAGTCTTTTTCCATCTTGGGGCTGTTCGCATACACTATGGCTGTTGATTTTTGTTCATTAATTTTGTACCCTGCCACTCTGCCAAACTCTCGTACAAGTTCTAGCAGTCTCTGTATTGAGTCTCTTGGCTCTTCTACATAAAGAATCATATCATCTGCATATAGTGAGAGTTTGACTTCTTCATTTCCCATTTGGATTCCTCTGATTTCTTTTTCTTGTCTTATGGCCTCAGCGAGTACCTCTAGGACTATGTTGAATAGTAGTGGAGAAAGTGGGCATCCCTGTCTTGTTCCAGATCTCAGTGGGAAGGGTTCCAGCTTTTCTCCATTCAGTATGATGCTGGCGTTGGGTTTTTCATATATGGCTTTAATTATGTTGTGGATTTTTCCATCTATGCCTACCTTGGTTAGGGTTTTTAGTAGGAAGTGGTGTTGGATTTTGTCGAAAGCTTTTTCTGCATCTATTGATACTATCATGTGATTCTTGTTTTTCAGTTTTTGGATGTGGTGTATCACATTTATGGATTTCCGAATGTTGAACCATCCCTGCATTCCAGGGATGAATCCTACTTGATCTGGGTGAACGATCTGTCTGATGTGTTTTTGAATTCTGTTGGCTAGGATTTTGTTGAGAATCTTAGCATCAATGTTCATCAAAGAGATAGGTCTGTAGTTTTCCTTCTCTGTTAGTTCTCTGTCTGGTTTTGGGATTAAGGTAATGTTGGCTTCATAGAATGAGTTTGGAAGGGTTGCCTCTTTTTCTATTGTTTTGAAGAGTTTGTAGAGGATTGGGGTCAGTTCTGTTCGGAATGTTTTGTAGAATTCTGTAGTGAAGCCGTCTGGGCCTGGGCTTTTCTTTGTTGTGAGGTCTTTAATCACTGATTCAATCTCTACTTCAGTTATGGGTTTGTTCAGGTCGTTTGTTGCCTCTGGGCTAAGTTTTGGCAGGTGGTAGAAGTCTAAGAACTTTTCCATTTCTTGGTGATCTTCTGATTTGTTGGAGTACAGTGCTTTGTAGTAATTTCTAATTATGGCCTTAATGGATGCGGTGTCTGTTGTTATGTTGCCTTTTTCATCTTTGATGCTGTTAATTCTTGCCTTCTCTTGGTTTTTCTTTGTCAGTCGGGCCAGTGGGGTGTCTATCTTGTTTATCTTCTCAAAAAACCAGCTTTTTGATTCATTGATTTTGTGTATGGTTTTTTTTATTTCTATCTGGTTGATTTCCTCCCTTGTTTTGATGATTTCTTGTTTCCTATTGTGTGTGGGGCTCTTCTGCTGTTGTTTTTCCAATTCCTGGAGTTGTGTGTTTAGTTCCTGTATTTGGCGCCTCTCTTGGGCCTTGACATGAGCTCCAATTGCGATGAGTTTACCCCGTAGCACTGCTTTGGCAGTGTCCCACAAATTTTGGAATGTTGTGTCAGAGTTTTCATTGGTTTCCATAAATTTTTTGATCTCATCTTTAATTTCTTCTCTGATCCATTGTTCGTTTAATAGCATATTGTTCAGCCTCCAAGAGTTTCTGTATTTCCTGGGGCATTTTGAATTGCTGATTTCCAGCTTCATTCCGTGGTGGTCTGAGAGGGTACATGGTATGATTCCTATCTTTTTGAAGTTATTTAGGTTTGCTTTGTGTCCTATCATGTGGTCGATCCTGGAGAAGGTGCCATGCACTGCTGAAAAAAATGTATAATCTGTGGCCTTAGGGTAAAAAATTCTATAAATGTCAACCAAGTCCAGTTGTTCTATTGTTTGTATGAGCTCTGTTGTTTCTTTGTTGAGTTTTTGTTTTTTTGATCTGTCTATTGTTGTTAGTGGGGTGTTAAGATCACCCACTATTATTGTGTGCATATCTATGTCTCCCCTTAAGTCCGTGAGTAATTGCTTCACGTAGCTAGGTGCGTTTGAATTTGGTGCATATATGTTCACAATGGTAATTACTTCCTGATGGATCAGTCCCTTCACCAATATATAATGTCCTTCCCTGTCCTTTTTGATGTGTGTCAGATTGAAGTCCACATCATCTGAAATTAAGACAGCTACCCCAGCCTTTTTTTCTCGTCCATTGGCATGAAATATCTGTTTCCAACCTTTCACTTTCAGCTTCTTCGAATCTCTTCTGGTTAGATGTTTCTCTTGTAGGCAACAGATAGTTGGGTGCTGTTTGATAATCCATTCTGTTAATCTATGCCTTTTGATTGGTGAGTTCGGGCCATTTGTGTTAAGAGTTAAAATTGAGAGGTTGTGATTTTGCCCTGCCATTCTTGTTTTTGTGGGTGTTGATATCTGTGTAATTGCCCTTCCTTGTGTGGACTTTAGTGGGGAGATCTTCCTGTTTGCCATCTTTGCTTATGATTCACCTCCTTTTTTTCTGGATTTAGTGCATTTCTAAGGAGATTTTGTAGGGCTGGTTTTGTGCTGGCATATTCTTCTAATTTCTCTTTGCTGTGAAAGTATTTGATTTCGTTCTCAAATACGAATGAGATCTTTGCTGGGTACAATATTCTTGGTTGACAGTTGTTCTGATTCAGGATTTGGAAGATCTTTGTCCATTCTCTTCTTGCTTGTAAAGTCTCTTCAGAGAAGTCAGCAGTGATCCTGATTGGTTTTCCCCGGTATGTGATCTTTTCTCTGCTTCGTACTTGTCTTAGGATTCTTTCTTTGTCTTCGTTGGAGTGGAACTTGAGCACCATATGTCTGGGTGAAGATCGCTTTGGGTCATATCTGCTGGGAGTCCTCTGACCGTCCTGGATTTGGGCTGGGTTCATGTTCCAAGTGTTTTGAAAGTTTTCCTGTATAATTTCGTCGAGCACCATTTGCATTCCTGACTCTTTTTCCGCTCCTTCAGGAAGGCCAATAATCCTAATATTTGATTTTCTGAGGTTGTCTTTCATTTCTTGTATGGTCTTATTGGCTTTGTTCAGACTTGTCTCCAGCTGTTTAATGAACTGGGTATGTTCGTTTTGTGTGTCTTCCGTTTCAGAGATCCTCTCTTCTGCTGTATTTGTTCTGTTGGTTAGGCTCTCAATTTTGTGCTCTAAGTCAAGGATTTTACTTTTCATTTGCTGTATTTCTGAGGCTATGTGGTTCTTGAATTCCTTGAAGTCCTCCCAATTCTTTTCATTGTCTCTGACATATTTTAACATTATTTTTTTGAATTCCTTGTCTGGTTGATCTTCTATGTCTTCATCTCGCATCTCCGAAATAGACATTGGCTTTTGATCCTTTATTGGTAGGGTGTTGGCACTCTCATCTGGATCATTACCTTTTCTGGTATTTCTTCCCATTGTGTTAGTGTTTCTTTTTTGAGAGACCTAGGCACCAGTGTGCTGAGGGGTCTCCAAGCACTATCCTGTAGAGATCGGAGTCTGCAGGCGTGGAGTAGCAGGGTGTGGGAATTTTCAAGGCACTTTTGGTGCGTCTCCAGAACACTGGACCTCAGGGCGCCACTTCCAGGGCCCAGAGGATTCAAAGCGTACTCTCAGCTCGTCCCCTACAGGTATGCTACCACAGGGCGTGGGGGAGTGAAGGCACTCTCTGTGCGCGCCCCCTGTGCGCGGGATCACAGGGCTCGGAGGATTCTAGGTGCTTTCTCGGTGTGTCCCCAGTGCCAGGGACTGCAGGGCGTGGAGGTTCCAGGTGCTCTCTGGGAGCGCCTCCTGCACGCGGGTCAGCAGTACTCTCCTGGTTCGTCTCCCAAGCACGGGACTATAGGGCGTGGGGTGTTCCAGGTGCTCTCTGGAAGTGCCTCCTGCACAGGCCCGCCCACCCCAGCACTTGCAGGGGACCGACCGCCCCAGCGCTAGCATGGGACTGCCCAGCCCAGACGCGTGCTTGGGTTCCTGTGGGATAGCACCGCCCAGCTGAGTGCCAGACCGCAAAGGCACGGGGGCGTATTCAGTGTGCCTTTTGCCTTTCTCCCAGACACAGTTTTGGCAGTTTCAAGGCACTCGCCCGGTGTCTCTAGACGCTGGAGTCTGGTGGGGGAGGGGCGGGGAGACGAGCACCAGTTGTGTTCAGGCTCTGTGCATGCCCCTGGGGGGCCAACTCCCGAAGCCTCCAACCCACCACTGTCCCCACCCAACCCACTCAAACCTCAGGTTCTTGCAGTCTGCCTCTTCCTCTGGTGGGAACCCTAGCCACGGGTGCGTCTCCCGGCTACTGCGTCCGTTGCTGGTTCCAGCGGATGCAGGCGGCTGGAACCTGGAGGCTGCGGCTGGAACCTGGAGGCTGCGGCTGGTGCAGGTCCCGGCGGGGCTTGGCGACCAGGGTGGGCGGCTGCCAGCGCTTCCCGATGACTCAGGGTCCTGGTGTCCGCAGCAGGCGCAGGTCCTGGCGGGTCCTGGTGACCAGGGTGAGCAGATGCCAGCGGGTCCCAATCACCGCCGGTCCTCACGGCCACAGCGTCTGCGGGTCGGTCTGTGGATTGGTCTGCGGGTCGGTCTGCGGCTTTCAGCGTCTGCACTCAAAGGTGACTCAGCAGGTCAGGAGTGGAAAGTCGTCTTCCCTGCCCTTTGTTTTGTTTTTCCCTGGTTTCTCTTGCGAGTTGTGTGGATTTTTTTGGTTCCACACTGTCCAGGGAACTTCACGTTCTTCTCCCTGTAGTTCTATGCTGCTCCACTTATGCTTTTGTCGCGTTCTAGCCCTCTCTGTTTGTGAGCTCTCTCACAGTCTTCCTCCTATGTCGGCCATCTTGCGAGTCGATATCAGAGGATTTAAATGAGCTCAAATTACAACTGAGCCACAAACATTTTATAAGTGAGAAAGCAAACTAAAGTAATCAAAGTTTCATATCTTGGTATTAGGCAGCAAATAACTTCTGTGACTTTTACTCATATTTACACACAGATCAATGAGCCTACTTTCCACCATGATAGCTTCACCCCTCTGAAGAGATTAAGTGTGTGCTAGCTGTTTAGTGTCTCTCCTTTCGTCCTTTGCCAAGCCATTTAGTCCCTTAACCCTTGGAATCAAGCTGTTACTGAACCCAAATTCTTTAGTTCACTTCCAAATAGAAGTTGATAAGAAACTGGGGCTGCCTGCAGCACTGGTATCCCATATGGGTGCCAGTTTGAGTCTTGGCTGCTCCACTTTTAATCTGCCTCCCTGCTTGTAGCCTAGGAAAGCAATGAAGGATGGCCCAAGTGCTTGTGCGCCTGCATCCACGTGGGAAACCTGAAGTTGACTTCTGACTCTTGGCTTTGAACTGGCTCAGCTCCAGTGATTGTGGCCATCTGGGGAATGAACTAGCTCACAATAATGTCTGTTTCTCTCTCTCTCTCTTCCTCTCTCACTCTACCCTTCAAATAAACAAATCTTTTAAAAATTGACAAATTGTCATACAATCCAGAGGAGTAGCTTATGCTCAAAGAAAGGAAGACCACTAGTGAGAAGAGATTCTGCAAACTGGCTGCTATACAGGAAATGAACAAGTGTGTTTATGGCATGGGGATGGTGCCCCTTGGCAGACAGCAGTTTGAGCTGCACATAGCCTGGAGCTCTGATTCATCTCCGCACATAAAAGTTGAGTTTTCACTCAGTTTGGTATTTGTTGATTTTTGTTTGTTTCTTGCATTTAACATACTCAGAATGTCAGTGTAGCTCACTCTTGCCACCTCAGGAACATCACATATCCATCAGTTTTGACTCTTCTGTGCAGCAAGCTAGGGAAATCCCTGAGGCCAGTGGGGTCCATTTTTGCAGGTAAGGTCTGGGTATTCTTTGTTCCTGATTTCTTTGGAGCTAGAGCCGGATGGATTTGTGTCAGGTCTGGAAGGGACTGATTAATGAATCCTGTCTCTCAAAGCCAACTCTGATGACAGAAACTACAGCTTCTAGCCATATATGGAGAGTTTGCTTATGCAAGGCAGGAGCTTTTTCTTTTATCTTAGTGTGTGTGTGTGTGCATATGTGTGTGTGTGTGAGAGAGAGAGAGAGAGCTGAATCAAAGTTGCTTTATAGTTTTAAAAATCAAGAAACAAAACTAAAGATTCAGTGCATATAACATGTCTATAATGCTAACCTATGTATCATCTTAATTCATATGCTGGAATATGAAATTCCAGTTTCATATTGCAATTTAGCTGCCTATGTCATTTTTCTGAATTTTTATTAATATTTACATAATTGGGAGGGATGAACGTCCGTGTGGGTCTCGGGTTAGGATACAGAGGGTCAAGGCGACCTCTGACTTGACTCATGTGAGCCAGCTAGTACAGGATCAGGTTGTCTGTCACTGGCACCAGTTAGTGCACATACCAGTAAATGTAGCTACCTGGTCAGTTCTGCCCTAGCCTCATTTCTCATGAGTTGCCCAACTGGTGCTGTGGCCCGGCCCAGTCAGCCACCACAGGCCCAGTTCTCATACACACCAGCAGGTGCTGTGTCCTAGTCAGGGTAACGACAAAGAGTCCCACTAGACCTGCCCCCAGAAATGGTTTTTGCTAATGCCAGCCTCTGAAGTGGCCTAGGCTGGCCCAGCCTGCATCCCATCTAGCTGTCATGTGCACTCATAAGCGCTATAGCTTAGCTCAGTCCGGCCCATACCCAGATGCCAACAGATATTGCCACCTTGTCACTTGGCCCAGCCCCTAGCCCTGTCTCATATACTAACCAGCGGGAGCTGTAACATAGCAGGGTGTGTGTTCACAGTTCCCCAACTTGGCCCACTCCCAGCCCCAGATCTTGTGCTTGCCAGGGGATACTGCAGTCCAGCCTAGCATGACTCGCAGCCAGCCTCAGCACTTGTTAGTGGGTGCTGTGGCCCAGCCTCCTGGCCTACACCCATTCTGGCTCTCTTTTGCACCAGCGAGTGTGGCATCCCAGCTCAGCCTGGAAACCTGCCCCCAGACTCAGGCCAAATGCTGGCTAATGGGTGCTACAGCCCTGCCTAGACAGTCCACCCCCAGTTCTAGCTCTCACCCTCATCAGTAGAAGCAATGACCCAGCAGGAAGTCCCTGAGGTTCCCCTACCAGTCCCACTTCCAGCGCCAAGAGTTTAATTGTAATTTTTAAAATGTATTGTTTCATGCTGAAGGGAGCTAGCTCATGTTTATTTGACATTGTGACTGACAAGCAGGTGATTATCACAGTGAGCATCTGTTCCCCTGAGTGGCCTAGGCTTGACCTGGTGTATTAGCAGATTATCTCTGAGAAGGTACAGCTCTCCACTTGCTGAAATTGCTGTTCTTATCTGGTTTCTCAGAAAGCTAAATACTCACACCTCTGAGTTTAAGTAATGAGGCTTTGAAGTTGGCTTGTGGTCTTGCATGCTTTTAGTTAACCTTCTGTTTTCCTTTCTATTGCAGAGGACCTCTACTCACACCTTAGGATGGGAGCAGGAAGGGAATGCTTGATATGGAGTACAAAAAGTGTTAACTGGAACTAATAGGAATAGGAGGCAACCTGTGCTTTATTAAACAAACTGAAGGTTAGGGTAGAGTCATAACCTTGGCATCAGCCCAGCTGGCAGTACATAACTAAGCCCAGCTAAGTTGGACAAAGCTAATAAAGTACACATCCTCTAAATGATTATGCTAAGGATAATAATGTACTTTGATGAATGAAAAATAAGATTTTCATCTAAAAAAAACTGATGAATCAAATGGGGTTCTCCCTGTTCATTTTTCTTTTATGTTGTTCATGCTCTCCTATGGAATATATGCTCACACATCCACAGGCTGTTCTAGGCTGCTTTTTTTGTTTTGTTTTAATTTTTTTTAAAGATTTATTTATTTTTATTACAAAGTTAGATATACAGAGAGGAGGAGAGACAGAGAGGAAGATCTTCCGTCCGATGATTCACTCCCCAAGTGACCGCAACAGCCGGTGCTGTGCCAATCCGAAGCCGGGGACCTCTTCCTGGTCTCCCACGGGGTGCAGGTCCCAAAGCTTTGGACCGTCCTCGACTGCCTTCCCAGGCCACAAGCAGGGAGCTGGATGGGAAGCAGGGCCGCTGGGATTAGAACCGGTGACCATATGGGATCCCGGCATGTTCAAGGCAAGGACTTTAGCAGCAAGGCCACACTGCTGGGCCCTGCATTTTTTTGTTTAACAAATTTTGTTATACTCATCACAATAGGTATAGGGATTCTCCCCTACCCTTCCTCTCCTCCCTCCTCATGCTCCCCACACACACCACTTTCCCCCGTATTATTATAATAGTATAGTCCTTCAGCAACAGTCTCAACTCCAACATTCTGCTATTTAAGTGTATCTTGGCATTGTAGATATTGGCAATGGTAGAAAATCTAGCATCGCATCTTGACATTTTTTTCCAAAATCAAATGATGTACTAAGACAGCCTACAGATGTTATTGTCAGTGATAAATGTATGCTTTCAAGTGAAAATAAGAATTTTGGAAAAGTTAATATGTACCAACACAAGCTATAGGAATGATTATTTACCATATTCTCTTTCACTTAGAAGTTACTTGATTAATGTTCAGTTAGTTGCCAGGTCCAGCGCAGTAGCCTAGTGGCTAAAGTCCTCGCCTTGCATATGCTGGGATCCTATATGGGCACTGATTCATGTCCCGGCTGCTCCACTTCCCTTCCAGCTCCTTGATTCTGGGTTGGGAAATCAGAGGAGGATGGCCCAAAGCTTTGGTAATCTGTACCTGCGTGGGAGACCCACAAGAAGCTCCTGGCTCCGGGCTTCAGATCACCTCAATTCCGGCCATTTGGGGAGTGACCCAGTAGATGCAAGATCTTTCTTTCTGTCTCTCCTTCTCTCTGTAAATATGCCTTCACAATCATATATATGTTTAAATTTGAGCTAAAACATACTTTCCCCCTCTGGCCCTCACTTATTTCTTGTTTCAGTGAGCTTTTTCTCTAGCTCTTAGTACTCTTGTTTTGCCAAGTTGCTTGTTGTGGTGGTGGTTACAGTTGTTTTCCCCTTCAACTCTTTGAGAACACTCTCAGGTCTCTTTCAAAGGGAACTTTCTATAACCTAACTTGTTAAAGAATGCACTTTTAAGCATTTTTAAATCTTTGTCACAGTAGATGCTTACTATTACTTCTTGTCTAGTCTCAGTACAAATTGAATCTGACTTCAGGCCATAAAGGCAAGAGGGGTTCTGATTGCTTTTGTTGCTTGTTTCTGATTGTTTTTGTTGTGGTTTTGGTTTTTTGAACTCAGGTTTAAAGTTAGTAACTCATAAGATTTGTAATATGTTTTAAAAGTATCTTTTAGCATAATACCTAGATTGTAATAAGCTGAATATTTTCTCTAGTAAAAAGAACATTCCATCCCTTCTTCCCGTAGTAACTTTTCTTCTTTCAAATCAGTAGAGAAATTTAGTTTTTCTCTTTAGTAACATGGAAGTCTACCTTAGAGTTGAGTTCACTTACTTTTGTGTGTTTAGAACTTTTTAGTTTGTGTGTTTGGAACTTTCTGTGAAAGAGAATGAGGAGCACCAAGCTAGACCACAAAAATCTGTTTAACCTTTGTTTATCTCCTATTTGTACTAGATTTAACTTGCTAGTTTTTCCAGTGTTGCCTAGAAGTATGATTAATGAACACTGTCTTAATAAGAAAGTAAGTTAATATTTATCAAGCCCGTAAAAAGTTTCAAAGATAACTGATACATTATCTCAGTCAACTGCACAAACCTTTCCCTGTGGAATCAATTGTGCCTTTTTCAGATATAACTGAAACTCAGAAATGTTAGGAGGAAAGGGATAAGAATTGAACTTTTTTGAATTTCTAGGTCATGTCAGACATAATGCTTACCATATCTATACCCTTGACCTTTGTCTTAATTAAATGTCATAATTCAAACAGGTTATTTGGAAGGACTTGAATCTAGCTTCATAGATTGCATGGATTTGTGACTTTGAAATCCTATATTACAGTTTACTTTTCTGTTTCTCAAATGAATGTTTATAGGTAAACATATATGTAGATAAGGCTGAGGTAAGTGTAAATGTAAAATTATTTCTGAATATTAAAGTAATTTTAGAATTGTAAATTTTTTTCTCATAGAAACAGTTTGCATAGATGATGTTGGAAATGCATAAATGAAACCTACTACAAATCCCAGAGCTGTTCAGTCAGCTCCTAGTGTTTGGGATGCATTTGAAATGTGTGTTGGGAGTAGAATGGGAAGGATCAGGAGTAGAAGACAGATCCTTCAAAGCACCAGTAACAAGTTACTACACACACTGACAAGATAAGTGCACTTTCCAGGCCAGTCAGTGCCAGCTGTCCAACTATAGAAGACAAAATACAATTGGCTCTCACAAGGCAGGTCCCTAAGCATTGAGTAGAGCTACCTGTATACATGATTGTGTGACCATGTCAATTGGGGTATTTCCAGGAAATGACACACATATACAAACAAACATAAAAATAAAACAGTTAAAAGTATGGTAGTACTTTACCACTGAAAAGCAGAAGTCACTAGAGAGACACCTTAAGCCTTGATCCAGAGAAGCCTCTAGGTCATACAAAGCAGAGAAACAGACTACTAGTGGCTGTACCAGCAAACTACTAGCAGCTGTACCAAGAGGTTGGAAAATAAGAAACACGTGCTCAAGATATCCAAATGGAGTCCTTCCCAGTGTCCCTAGATGGATATTTCAGTTCCTCTTCTTTTTCTTTATGATTGTATATGTGTGTATTTTTTCAGTTTTTGTTAATAATCTCAAAATGATGTTCTTATTTTGACTAAGTTTATAGCTAACTCCAATCTTGTTTTCTTAAAAATGTGTTAATCATATTTCCCACATTAGGAAGTTGTTTATCTGGTCTTTCTGAATAATGTCTGTTGACCTACACCTGGTTTTCAGTGTAATATATGTATGATGTTAAAATATAAAATTCAGTTAATTCAAACATGCATGTTTATTGAATTCCTCCTGTGTATAGGCCAGTACGCTAAGTATAGCAGGACATGTAATTTATTACAGATGAGATACATATATATAAGGTAGAGAGTTGCTATTTTGACTATCTTCTGAATCCTTTTTAAATTTGCTATATTTTTTAGAACCACAGACTTCATGTAATTCTTTTAGAATAGGAGTACCTTTTTAGCAGTTTGTTAATAACTATGCTAGTTTTTCAGCAAATTATTTAGCTTAATTTAACCTTAATTTCTTCATCTATAATTTAGGGCAGTAGTAATACCTATTCATAGTATTGTAAGGAGTTCCATGAGTGTTAAAATTGCTAGCACATAGGTTTTCTTAAATCTGTCATTTTCTACTCTAATACAGCAAGTCACTTCCTGAAGTTTTATTTGAATGAACACGATGTGAGCATTAGTTCTAGTTTCAGTTGCTCTGCTTGCAGTCCAGGTGCCTGCTAATGTGCCTGAAAGGCAGCAGATGATGGTGACCTGGAGTTCCTGGCTCCTCACTTTGGCCTGCCAAGGCCTGGCCTTTGCAGCTGTTTGGGGAGTGGATCAGCAAATGAAAAATACCCTCTTTCTCTCTCTGCCCATCAAATAAACAAATAAACATTTTTTAAGTAAAAAGTAAAGCAATATATAAAATTCAAAATAGAACTGTACAAATTAAATCATGAAAAAAGGAAGATCAAAGAGGACAGATTTTGTGTCATTTGCTAGATGGAAAGCCAATTCCAGGGGAACAAACACATGAAAGTACAGGTTAAAAAAACTGCTCCAAGAATAGTCTGAAGGTTGAAGTGTTATATATCAGAAAACTGAAGTCAGAATAGAGAATAAGCAGGGATTGTTTAGAGGGACCTTCCTTAGAAAGTAGAAACAAAATTGAAGAGTTGTAACCAAAGGAGTGATATAATTATGTTTGTGACTTAGACCTACCCTTATCATCTGTTAACTAAAGGGTAGAGGTGATAATGGTGGTCACAGCTAGAGGCAGGAAACTAACTGTTCACTAAGTTATTATCAAGAGAATGGAACGGATCAGGAGTGGAAGACAGATCCTTCAAAGCACCAGTACATTGACAAGAGAAGTGCACTTTCCAGAACAGTCAAAATCTTTTGTGTGTGTGTGTGTGTGTATCTTAGGAGGTTTATTCCAGTGGGGCAGGAACAGGGTGAAGGTGGTGGAGAGAAACAGGGCAAAGGGGAAGGGGGAAGGAGGCCGGAAGGTGAAGAGAGAAGAGGAAGAGAGAGAGAGAGAGCCACACCTGGGGGCCTTTTTGTCTGCAAGGAGTGGGGGGTAGGGATTGGGAGGGATTGAGGGCAGGCTCCAGGGGATTGGTGCCTATAAGTGAATGCCTGTAGGATAATTGGTGAGTGAGCAGGTTGGGGAAGGGGCTGGAAGATTGGGGGTGGGATTCTCAGGTGGAATGCTGGGTTACATCTGATTGGTGGATGGATGGACTGGCACGAATTTCGTGAGCTGTGAGAAAGAAGAAATGGCGCCAGGTCCAGGGTGGGATATTCGAATAACTCCTTACTTTCCTCCCTTTTGTTATATATAAAGGAAGAGGGCATTGTTCTCTATGGCTTCTAGGAGCTGTTTTCTCTTGGCAGTGGTTGCAGCCTGGTTGGAGAAATGGGAGATGGAGGGACACTTCTAGTCCTGCAAAAGAAACTGGCTAATGGCTTGGTTAAAAAAATTTTTTGCATTTCAGTGGATGGGAATGGAGGGAAGGGTTATTAAGATTCCTTTTGAAAAGGTGGCTTGAGTTCATTTTCTCTTAGCAAGGCCTTCTTGTACTCAATTCTTCATTACTCCTGAATGGTCAATGTAGACAGGGTAGCTTCACCAGGAACCAGAGACACTGACTGCCAATCATCCTATCTAACTCCTCTCATTTCCAAACACAGGAGTGAAAAGGGATAAAGGGATGGTGACCGCTCTAGCTTCTTCAAGCTGAAAGGGGGCATTGTTGAGTAACTGCAGCAGTATGGGGTTCTAGAGGTTCCTGGTAGAAGGCAGAAGTCATCAGATGTCTGAAGTACTGCCTGGCACTTGAAGGTTTCTCTTTGTTGAAGTCTAGATAACAAAACATGTCATAATTATAATTGTTCCCAACATAGCAGGTCATGAGTTCAGTTAGAAACCCAGTTGGAATACTTGGGCTCTCAAACTTAGATATAAAAGAATTGTCAGGTTTCAAACTTTGTCAGAGTAAACATTAGTTTAAAATGATGGACTAGATTTATATAAGTCTAACTTAACTACTTCAAATCCAAAATTTTGAAACATACCCAATGAATGCAGTGGAACACATGAAACCTTTTGGGTTGCATGGAATTGTTATCTGAAACTATGGAAGGATTACTATGTGGCATCAGAATATAACTCATCACAGGGCAGGTAAATGCAAGCTGGCTTCTTGACTAACCTTAACAATTATTGCATTTGAAGTTTGAAAATGGAAGCAGGCAAGTACTAGATTTTCTAAAAAATTATACTTTACCAATTGTTGCAAGCCCTAAGATTTTCAGGAATACATCTAGCCTAGGACATAAAGCACAGCACTCAAAACATTCTGTTACAAGACCTACTAGTCACACTGTAGATGACACAAGATTTAAACTAGTTTTCATTTACAATAACCCAGCAGTTTATGTATTTCAACAAGATTTTACAGAACTTTATGCACTTTAAGGCAGAGGCAAGCAATCTACTAATTTATAGGCTAACAAGCCATGTATTGGCAATTGAAGAACACAAGAATCTTAAGTAGATGAGCTGAGAAATCCTAAATAACTTGGCAAATCATGAGCAAGACATGAAATCTGCCTTAGGGCAGTGAGGATATCCTACCTCAGGGAAGTCTAGCAAAAACTGAAGAGAGAGATGGCAAACATGTCTACCAGGAGCCTGGTTATTGATGCAGGCTGAACAGTTAAAGACTAACTTTTCCCTAGGAAAGCTTCTTTTTTGAGCTTCTAGATTAGTCTGTCACCTAAGCTAATTTGGGGCTCCTGAGAGACCCTGATGGTCACTGTAAGGGAAGAAGCCAAAGCTAGTTAGGACAGAGAAGGCAGTGTCCACATGGAAACAGTTTTCCCTTCCACTGTGAGAACCACCCGGGGCTCTTGGGTGCTGTTCTGAGGTGTCACTGAAGTCCGTGGATGGCCTTGAGCCTGTGGAGGTTCCCAGGCTGCTTCCATCCCATGTGGGAGATCCAATGGAAAATGACTGACCTGAAGTACTTGGCCTTCAGGGGCAGTCATGTCTCCAATGACCTCCTTGGTAGTTGGGACATGGCCCTGGATGTCCTTTATGATGAACCTTGGCAAGATGTCCGTTGCTTCTGCAATGAAGAGCACTTGGGAGGCCTCCAAGGGTCTCAATGGAACCAGGAGCACACACCTCTCTCATCCTGCTCTGCCATGGGATCCCCTCCTGGTCTCTGAGGTATAAGACCATGGTTGTTACCAGAAATGCCCGGTGGGTTCTTTCCTCAGCTTAGTATAGAAATAAAAAGCCGGGAATCTGTTGCAAACAGAAAAGTTTATTTGCGAAGGGACCAGGTGAGCAGGGAAGGGAGAGGAAAGGGAAGCACCTCCGGAGAGAAAACCAGGAGGTGGGGTGCCTCTCAAAAGAGGAGGAGAGAGAAACACCAAAGGTTTGAGGAAGGGTCTTGGGATTTTAAACCTTCCTTGACCCCTCTTTGTTGGATGGGGAACCTACAGGTAAGATGTTCCCCAATGGTGGTCTCTTAATCAATTATAAGATGGGTCGGCAATGCTGGTGCTGCCCACCTGAAGGTGTGGCCAAGACCTCAGCAGGCCTGGATGGTCTCAATGGTGACCACTTTAAGAGGATATCAGGGCACTTTCAGGTCCCATTTATAAGTTTCTTTTTTTTTTTTTAAAGATTTATTCATTTTATTACAGCCAGATATACACAGAGGAGGAGAGACAAAGAGAAAGATCTTCCATCCGATGATTCACTCCGCAAGTGAGCCGCAACGGCCGATGCGCGCCGATCCGAAGCCGGGAACCTGGAACCTCTTCCGGGTCTCCCACGCAGGTGCAGGGTCCCAATGCATTGGGCCGTCCTCAACTGCTTTCCCAGGCCACAAGCAGGGAGCTGGATGGGAAGCGGAGCTGCCGGGATTAGAACCGGTGCCCATATGGGATCCTGGGGCTTTCAAGGCGAGGACTTTAGCCGCTAGGCCACGCCACCGGGCCCCATTTATAAGTTTCTAAAGTTCTTTCCTAATGTCCAAGGCAGTTAAGAATCTGTTATCTATGTATCACCTATTATTTTTTACATAGGATCTAATGGAATATGCTCAAAGTCATTACTCAAGCATTTTAAGAAGTTGAAGGATTTCTTATGGCCCAAATCTCAAGGAATTATTCAAATCAAAATTAAAGATTTAGCTTAGCAATTCTCATCTATGAACATTTTCATCTATAAGTCAATTAAAATAGACTACATAGTTTGCCACATAAACATGTACATGCATACCAGGTAATGTACATTATAAAATAAAGCAGGTTTTGTAACAGCTTTTTGAAAAAATAGTTTTAAGTTTTAAAATAGTTTTAATTTTAAAAAAGTTTTAAAGTTACCAGTTATTTAGAATTACATCTTGCTCTCAGCAACCCAAATAAAAGATGCTTTCAGTTGGAACCTGTCCACATCTTCTTCGACATACTTTAACTTGCAAATATCTTGTAAAACAAGCACATAGATTTATCGTATGCTTTGGAGTAATTTAACAGCGGGTTAGGACAACTTTATACCAGAGTATTTTATATATAACTGTTACATTACATCAAGTTACAGAACAAGTTGCATTTTTCTCTTCTTTTTTGTTTTCCTTTTTTTTCTTTTTTTAAAAAAAGAAAGGTTAAATCACTTATCTCTTACCCTGCCCCTCTAACTAAGAGGTGGGAGGGAAAGCTAGAGAAATTTAGGCCCTGAGGGTGGCTGGGTGTGGTCAAGTAAAAAGAAACTGGGAGTGCAAGTTAGGCCAAGGGTTAAGACAGAAAAAAGGTTTTAAACAGGAAATCTTTGTCTGCTACCCAATGAGGGGAGCAAACAGAGACCTTTAGACAGAGCAGGATGGAAGGGAGATAAAATGGCAGAGATAGGGTGGGGGCTGACTGCAGATGGAGGATAAGATGGTGGCTTGTTAGAAAGATGCCAGAAGGGATAATCAAGATGGCAGAATAGGGTAAGGCCACATTTAAATTGACGGAGAAACATTTAATCACAATGAAGCAGAGAGGACACATTCCAGAAAATAGGAAAGGACAGAACAACAGCAGAGGGGTACCTGGAGACTGACAGACACAGGAAAGCAGCGAAAACAATGGTGTGGTGTTGCAGTGACTGATACTCCAGCAGCATTCAGCTAACGGTGATCTGAACTCCACAGCAGCCGGAACTCCACCAGCAACCAGGTGGAAAGGGATTTTCACTAGGAGCTTGGGAGGTAAACCCAGACAAAGAACTGTCCATCCTGCTGGTCTGTTTGATTTGACCAGGAGTAGAGGTAGAGCAGCAGATCTCAGAGGGACAGTGTGAGAACAGGGTGAATTTCACAGCCCAGAAAGCCCCCTAGAGCTGAATTGGGCACCATTTTGCATAAGGAGGAAAGGGCAAAGGAAAGGACTGAGCATATGCTGAGCTGGGAGTGAAATCATTTTTGACTCAGTGAACTGCATCAACGTGACATTCTACAGATTCCACCCAAGACAGGTCTGGGTAGCCCTTAGACCTGACAGCCAGCAGATCAAGAACTGTAGTGGTGGTACATCAGGTGCCATTTTGTACAGTGTGGAAAAAGTTTAGGACTGCAGGGGACAACAGTGAACTGCGCATGTGCTGAGCTTGGGAGAATTCGCTAAGTGCACTGGATTGCACTGGTCCCACAGGAAAATACCGACTGTGGCATCGTGCAGGTCAAAATAGATCCATGAGGCACCCAGACCTAACATCCAACAGGTTCTGGCAGGATCAGTACCACCAACAACCTAATTATATGGGACCCCTGGTGTCTCCCTAATCCTGGGACCTACTCCAACCGGAAGTGGGAGAAAGGCTGTAGAGACAACGGTGCAGCCTCAGCACGGTATCACAGGAGGTGGAGAGTGGTGAGCCAGGAGTTGGGACTATGGAGACCACAGTGGAAATCTGACATAAGAACCCAGACCTGGAACTCACTGGAGGTTGTGGCACAAGTGGCTGCAAGCAAAAGTTGTGTACCAACTGCAATAAGTAAAATCAAACTGCAGACCTGTGGGTGACACAGCTTAGAAACCTGCCCCAAGGAGAAGACTCTGCTAACTAGAAGTACAATGATCAAGAGCAAAAGAAGAGACAAAGGCACAATGAATATTCCTGAAGACTCCCCTGCAAAGGAGCAAAACTCTTTGCCAACCTCAGAGTTTACTAAGGAAGACATCAAGAAAATGGGGCACACAGAATCCATAAGACTCATTATAAAGCTTCTGATAAAAAATGAGAAGCACATACAAGAGTTCAAAGAATTTAAGAAAGCAGTAAAGCAAATTAAGAACACAGTAGCACAAATTAAAAGTACAGTGGAGAGTCTCCAAAACAGAATGAAGCAAGCAGAAGAAAGAATCTCAGAAGTGGAAGATGTTCCTGTCACCAGGGGGAAGCAAACAAAAACCTGGAAGCAGAGCTGGATCATGCAAAAAAAAAAAAAAAAAGTATTCAAGAACTTAAAGACCCTATTGAATTGCCAAATATAAGAGTTATGGGAGTCCCAGAAGGTGCAGAAAGAGAAACTGAGTTTGCAAATGTATTTAATGAAATAATAAAGGAAAATTTACCTAATCTGGAGAAAGAATTGGGAAACAAGATCCAGGAGGGGCACAGAACTCCCAACAGGCTTGATCAAAAGCGATCTTCACCACGACACATGATCATCAAGTTCTCTTCAATTGAAGATAAGGAAAAGATCCTGAAATGTGCACGTGAAAAAAACAACTTACATATAAAGGAATGCCAATTAAGCTCACAGGAGATCTCTCACAGGAAACTCTACAGTCAAGCAGAGAATGGAGTGATATATTCCAGATTCTAAAAGAAAAAAACTGTTGGCCTAGGATAACATACCCAGCAAAGCTTTCTTTTGTCTTTGAAAATGAAATAAAATTCTTCCACAGTGAGGAAAAGTTAGAAGAATTTGCCTCTTCCAAACCTGCCCTACAAATGATACTTCAAGATGTTCTCTTGACAGAGAAGAGGAATAGCACCCACCAAAACCAAAGGCAAACAGGAAGAACATACCAGTAAAGTGACAACAGAAGACTAAACCAATGAACAACCCGTTCCTAAAATGACAGGACCAAAGTACCACCCATACATATTAAGCTCTGAATGTAAAAGGCTTAAGCTCAATCAAACGTCATAGATTAGTAGACTGGATTTAAAAATCAAAACCCATCTGTTTATTGTCTGGAGGAGACACACTTCAACAAAGATCAGCGGAAGCTATATCACATTGGGTTTTGCTGTTTTCTGTTGGTTTCATCTCTTCAGAACACTTTCTTCTAGTTAAATCATTCAATGACTTGTAGATCATGCAGTGACATTTTCTTCAAGAAGGTTCTTGATTTTCATTTCTTCAGCTACACGTTAGTCATTTAATAGCATGTTATTTAACTTCATGGCATTGTAAATTTTGATTTTCCTTCCTATTGTTGATTTTGTATCATGACTTTTCAATTAAGGGGATATACAGTAGCTGTGAAATGGAGACTATCATATCCAGATGTGAGAATGCGGTGTGGTGTGCATTTCTGCTTCCAGACAAAGATGGACTTACAATGAAACTGTTTACTATATCTTGACAATAGGATTCTGGACTCTGCCATTGTCCATGCCCGCAATGATGGACATATGACTGAGTATGAAGAACTATATATGTTAGTAATGATATAGAGGAACTAGGTGGGGGGAGGAACTGGGGAGGGGATAAAGGAATATGGAACTGTATCATAAAATGATAATAATAATAATAATAAAATATATATAAAAAATGAAAGATACCAAAAGGGATAGGGAAGCATGTGTCGTCAGAACCCTGGAAGAGGGCACCGGAGTTTCCTACTTCATGGCTAGAAAACTATGGAAAAGACAGAAAGCTGAGAGAGAAGAGGGAATAAGACCTCCCCCCCTTTTTCTGAGTGCACACATTAGTCAGATTACGGAGGAAGTCCAGATCCAAAGTGCCATTAACTGGCCACTTGGAGGAGTTAGCTAGGGAATACTGAGGCCAAACCACATTGCAGAGGCATATTAGAGTTTTACGTTTTAGATAATGACCCAACTGAAGTGTTTCTAAATTTGCTAGAAGACAGCCCAAAGGGGTGTTGGGAGGAACTGGCGATGAAAAAATAGCTCCCATGATTACGACTCAGGACCGATTACCACAGCGGACCCAGTGGTCCATAAAAACGTGGTCGAACCTGGTGGTCAGGAATAAACTGGCTCTCGTAGAAGGTCGTCACCTCCTACGTAAGGGACAAGCCGGGTCCCAAAAACACCACCTGTATCTGAAGTCGTTAACAGCCCAGCAGCCTGACTCAGAGGTACAGGCCCCCGCCTCGCTGCCCAGTGGTCGGGAGTCATCCAGCCCAGCGGTTAAGAGACATGGCACCCAGCTGGGGTTTACAGAACCAGTCTCCCCAAAGCTAAAAGTGGAAAATCAGACCTAGTTGGAGGAGCACAAATGTTCCAAGCCGTACCCAAAACTCCAAGGGCTGAGAGGGAACCCTACCTGCAACAGTGTATGCATGCAACAACAGCATTCGGAAAGATAGGGAATACCTCGTGTGCTCCACGTCGAGATGGAGTACCCGGGAGCACACGTCTGGGCTATGTTGCTGGATGGAGGCAGATGCTAGCACGGTCAGGTCAGATGAACTCAGGAATGGCCAAGTGGAGGTTGAGAATTCTGGAACTAGCAGGCAAAGAAGGCGAAATCAGGAACAGGCCGTTGGAGATGAATTAGTGAACCAGCGGGCAGATGGAGACAGATTCTGACAGCTGCTAACGAGTCTCGGTGGCGCAGATGAAGACAGTTAACACAGATCGCAGTCCTCACGGTTCGGGTCCTGGTAGTGGCCGAAGGCCCGAAGGCCACGCAGCCAAGTGCTGGGGGAAACCGACCAGTCATGGCACCAAATGTTAGTTATTTAAAAAGGTTCAGTTCTAGTTCATAGGACATTACGATATTATTACGTGCAGCTAATTTCTGCAACCTGGTTCTTTACGGTGAGCTGAAAACACCAGACGCAATGAGGTATCTTAGGAGGTTTATTCCAGCGGGGCAGGAACAGGGTGGAGGTGGTGGAGAGAAAAAGGGAAAAGGGGAAGGGGGGAAGGAGGCCGGAAGGAGAAGAGAGAGCCGTTGGAGAGCTGAGGGGGAAAAGGGAAAGGGGAGGGAGGCTGGAAGAAGAGAGAGAAGAGGAAGAGAGCAACAGTCAAAATCTTTATGAGACTTTGGCAAAAGCAAGTTCTCTGGAGTGCCCCCTGCTCCACGCACATGACCTCCTGTTAAGAGGTTGTCAGGATCACACCCTATTCCCCCCTCATGCATTGGTATAGTAGTTTTACTATTGTTTAGTGCCGCTTTGAGTCTGTTGTCTATGAATTACCAGATTTGATCTTGATAGGCTATATTGTACTTTTTCCTTACTCTTTTTATGGTCCTGAAAGATTTCCCTGCACTCCCTCCCCATTATGGGTTAACATATCATATTGAGGGTATAGTAGGTTTTACAGTTTTTCGATGTAGATCTTAAGTATTCTGACATTAATTGTTGGTTTATAGATTATATTGCATTATCTTATTGCATTGGATACAGGTTGTTAGAGATTGCACTAATATTACAATATACAGGTACTATCTTCCAAGTTGTCATCTTTTCATCTCAGATTAAGGCAAACATGTGGTATTTAACCTTTTGGGATTGGCTCATTTCTCTTAGCATGATGGATTCCAGTTGGGCCCATTTGACCACAAAGAACTAGCAGATGGTAAGGAGGAAGCTTGGATCCCAACCATGAAGACTCCCAGACCTTCACCACAAACTATTAATACGAGCAACAAGGACCATATCCCAACTGCCAAGGAGGCCACAGGGAATTGGATGCCCTCAGAGGCCGAGTACTCTGAGGTCACCCACCCCCAACCAGAGCTTCCGCAGGGGATGGAAGAAGTCCAAACACTACCGTGCAGAAACCAACGTCATCGGAAAGACAACCAGAAGCCCTGAGTGGTCCGCAGAAACAGAAGAACAATAAATGTCCTTCGGGACCAGGGAGGAGAGCTTTCTCTGGTCCGAGCCTGGCTCCACCTCTGGACCCCCGCCCTCCCTCGCAATGACCATCGGGATCGCTCCGAAAACCCCTCATAGCAAACAAACAATCATACAAACTAAAAAAACATAAAATAAATAGACAAACAACAGAAAGTAGAGCTTGGAATCTGACAGGAAAGAGCTGGCGTGGTTTGGTTCATGCCTCGCTGGGTCGGACACAAAGATTAGTCACTCTTCACCATGGTGTTGAGGACTTTCCTGCACACCCCCCCACCAAAAAAATGTTCTGCACCTTAATTGTCGACAAATGTCTTGTTAGAGTTACAAGCCAGTCTAGATTATCCTAAAATCTGCCAAGATTAGCAAAATTATACTTCAACATAACAAATGGCTAAATACGAAAATGAAATAGACACGAGACAGCTGAATGGTACCTTATAGCCATTTTAAGGTATATAGCAGCCAGTCCTGTATATAAACTAAAATTGAAATGTCAATGAGCTAATCATAGGTTGTGGTTAGGACTTGCTTTTTTTTTTTTTTAACATACTGGTTACTCAAAACCATGTCAATTCCATAATGTTACAAATTGCTGTTGATGTTATATTGGGACTCTTAATTGACTGTGATGATATTCTACCAGCTCTAACTTCGGACCAGAAATGGTCTCCCCAAGAAACTGTTCAACCCATCTGGACAATAAGTAGCTGGACTCTATGCTTGGTATACGTTTGCAAGGAAAGAATCTTGATTGAATTTGAACTATAATACTACATCAAGGTGGAGGAATCCACCAGGGAGGAGGGGAGTGGGGAGGGGCGGGGGGGATTCCCAGAGCCTATGAAACTGTCACATAATGCAAAATAATTAATTAAAAAATTGCATTAAAAATCATTATGCAGATCAAAAAAAAAATCAATAGTTTTCTGATCCGACATGGGAGCCTAGTGGCTAACGTCCTCGCCTTGGACACACTGGGATCCCATATAGGTGACAGTTCTAATCCCTGCAGCTTTCCATCCAGCTCTCTGCTTGTGGCCTGGGAAAGCAGAAAAAAAAAAGAAAAAAAAAAAAAAAAGCAAGTTCTCTTTCGAATTACTTCCCTTTAAACTTTAAGTATTAGAGAACAAACAAACAAAGATAAAATACTGGGGAAATCATGAACTTGATGCTAAACCAAGCAAATAGAGTAAGTGCCGACTTGGAAATAGAATGTTTTATCAGCAGAATATGCCAAATCTAAGCATGAGCATCTATAAAAACCAGTAAGCTGTCTAATATCAGTCAGCAGTGTTACAAATCAAGAAGATCAGTTATCCAGATAAACTGTGGTAAAAGATAAAATTTCTTCCAACTTTTAAAGCAAAATGCTCTGAACCAGCTTCTGACAGGCTAGTTCAACTTCTAGATATATCTTTTATTTCAAAGACACTAAAGTAAATGCCATATGATCATTATGTTAGGTAAGCTACACTTGGCTGTTTATACACTGAATTACACCTTACCAAAGTTGGAGCAAATTAAAGGTTCTCAGAGTGATTGAAAACTAGCACATACGAAAATGGCATTTCTTTGATAAATTATATACAATCCCCGTAGCATCTTGTCCCTATTACTGGAAAGCATTAGGGCTGTTTAATGCTAATTATTATCCTAGGAAGAATGAGCAGAAAGGGAAATAAGGAGGGGAACATGGGATAGTAGATGGCCTGCACTGCGCAGTTACAAGTTAGCTTACTGTAGCCATAGGACAGAATACTTGTTTGGCCACATCTTCTACCAGAGCAGAGATTCACAGTCCCCAAACCACCAGGGACACAAGTGTGGCTCTGCCATAAGTGTCACATAGCTATGTCTCTTTCCTCTCCAGGCCACTCTGCTTTTTCACCTCCCATGTAGCAAAGTGGTAGCAGAAGGTTTTCTAGAATCAAAAGAGAAAGAGGCTAATATGGAACCAGCATTGTAGTAGTCTCATATATGTTATTTAATATTTTCTTGACAATAATTCTAAAGGCAAGTAGTGTAATTTATTTTACAAATGAAGAAACTTCAATTCAGGGAAATGAAGTAACTTCTACAAAATTGTGTATCATATTCAAATGCCCATGGTTCCACTTGCCATTATTTCTTGGAATAGCTTAAGCATTTTTCTTCTATACTCTCTAGTTTCTCCATTTATTTACTTTTTTAAAAGGTTAAACTAGATAATATATAATATCCCTTCTATCTCTTCAATATTTTATGTGGGCAAATTATCCAGTTAGTAATTGGAATCAGGCTTAAGAGGTTAGTGTCTGTCCATGTAATTGTTTATGTGATTAGATCTAGTCTGTTAAGCCGTTGTTAGCATTTTGTGTATTTTATTATCATTTTTATGCTTTGAAAATTTTTTTAAAAAAATTATTACATTGCTGAGGCCAGTGCCATGGCTTAGCAAGCTAAGCACTCACCTGTAGAGCCAGAATCCCATGTAATGCCAGTTCAAGTCCTGGCTGCTCTACTTCCAACCTAGCTCCCTTCTAATGGTCTCAGAAAGCAGCAGAGGATGACCCACATGTTTGAGCCGCTGCCACCCATGTGGGAGACCCAGAAGAATCTTCTGGCTCCTGGCTTTGAACCAACCCAGCTCTGGCCGCTGAGGCCATTTGGAAAGTAAACCAATAGATGGAAGATCTCTCTCTCTCTCTCCCTCTCCCTTCCTCCTCCTGCTGCTATATTATAACTTTGCCTTTCAAAATAAGTCTTTAAAAAACTACACCATATGTTTAACCATAGTTTTCATATTGTTTTTATGTTTTTGTTTTTTGTTTTACTTTTTATCGGGAAGGCAGATTTTACAGAGAGAAGGGAAGACACAGAGAGAAAGGTCTTCTGTTCACTGATTCAGTCCCCAAGTGGTTACAATGGCCATAGCTGAACTGATCCGAAGCCAGGAACTTCTTCCAGTTTCCTATGTGGGTTCAGGGTCGCAAGCCTTTGGAATGTCCCAGCTATACCCCACTTCCCTCCCAGCTCCCTTCTGGTGGCCTGGGAAAGCAGTAGAGGATGATCCAAAGCCTTGGAGACAGAGAGAGCCTCCATTTTGAGTAGAGGAATATTGAGTAATGAAGAGAGAGGGCTAAGAAAGTGGGTCAGAAAACAGTGGGGTGGTTATGTGGAGCTCTGTGGAACTGCACTAGGACCTTGGCTTTATCTCTGGGTCAGAGGGGAAGTTATTGGAGGTTTTGAGTAGAGGAATGATGAGGTTTGAGGCATATTTGAAAAGTAACTATGTTGAAAATATATGAAAGGGGCAGAAACAAACCATTTAAAAGGCTGTTGTACAAGTCCAAGTTACAGGTGATGGCAGTTAGCCCGAAAGAAGTAGAAGAGGGAATGGTGAAAAAGTGGTCTGGTTTAGAAGCATTTTGAAGTTATAGTTAATGATTGCTCTTAGGACATAAAATATGACAAAAAGAAGATTTAAGGATGATTCTGAGTTGTTTAGTTAGAATAATGTGAGAGAATAAGATAGAAAAGACTAGAAGGAACAAGTCTGGGAGAGAGGTTGGTAATCAGGAATGCTGTAGTATACATATTCTTAGAACATCTAATTTTCAGTTGGGAAATTTTATTAAAATAAGAGTCTGTAGTTTAAAGGTAATTTCTAAATTGGTAATATGAATTTTGAAGTTCTAATTGTAGGTAGAATTTAAAGTTATGAGGCTAGAAACATCTGGAGTTGTATTCTGCAAATGTGACCTCTCAGCTGGCAGCATCAATATCACCTGGAGCCTTGTTTTGAAAATTAAATTTCCAGACCTACAGAAACAGAAACTGAGAGGCCAAGACTTAGCGTTGTGAATATTTACAAGCCCTGCAGATGATTCTGAAACAGACTGAAGTAAAAGAACCCGATCTAAGGATTATGAGATGGAAAAGAGAAGCTGTCTGGCAATTATCCTGGAACATTCCCAACATTTGCAAATTCCTAAGATATTTTGGATCTGCCATTTTATGTGGTGAAATCCTTGTCTTCCATTGGCATCAGTCCTATCATATATACAAATTGTTTTTGTTACCTGTTTTTGTTACCTGAATGCTACTGTGGAAGGGTAAAAGCTCACTGGAGTTCAGTGTTTGTACTTTTCTTTCCCTAGATGAGAAATATGTAAAGTGCTTGTTATTTAAAGTATTTTTCTCTTCTGGTTTATTGTGTTATTAATTTAGAACATAGTTGGGTTCTTGTTTTCATATTAATTGCTTTATGTTGCCCCCCCTCCAATCTTTGTTGATTCAAATTTAAATGTGTGAGGTCAATGTTGCAGCTTAGTCCCTTAACTGCTGCCTGCATTCATGACATCCTGTATGGGTGCCAGTTAGAGTCCAAGCTGCTCCACTTCTGACACTAATGAAGAGAAGGCAGTGGAAGATGGCTCAATTGTTTGGGCCCCTCTGCCTGTGTGGGAGACTGGCAAGAGTCTCCTGACTCCTTCTTTCAGCCAGGTCCAGGCCCTGCCATTGTGGCCATTTGCAGAGTAAAACAGCAGATGGGAGACCTATGTCTCTTTGTCTCTTTTTCTCTGTACTTCTGCCTTTCCGGTAAGTAAAATAAATCCTTAAAAAGTTTGAATAGGTAACTTGTTTCCAAAAGCCAAAATAATGGAAAAAAAAGAAAGTAATTGAGAAAAATATCTTCTCTGCTCCTTTCCTTCTACCATAGTCAGTTCTCTACCACCACCCTTTGTGAATGATCATTCAATGATTTTCTAGTTTGTCTTTCCAATGTTTTATTTTGGAGAAGTAGACAGATATTTGTATCTTCCCATTATAGTTCTGTTAGCTTTATTTCTAACTATTTCATCTTTTCTTGATACTATTGCAAACTGTTTCCCATTACATCTTCCAGCTGGCTAGTACTTGTATATATGAGAACTATTGAATCATTTGCATGTGCATCATAAATTATTATCTTGCCAATTTCTTTCACTGTTTGAGCTAGTTTTGTCACTGACAGAGCTACTAGAAATATAATTTGAGCCACATACGTAATTCAGAATTTTCTATTAGTCACACTTGAAAATTGAGGTTCAAGCATTGCGATGCAGCAAATTAAGCTATTCCCTGTGATAAAGCTGGTTCCAGTCTTGGTTCCTCTGCTTCCAGTCCAGCTTCCTTTAGCTATTGCAACTATTTGTGAAGTGAGCCAGCACATGGAAGATCTACTTCTCCTTCTCTCTCCCTCTTTATCCCTCTGCCTTTCAAATAAATAAGTTTTTAAAATATATTTTAAAAGTAAAAAGAAACAGGTAAAGTTAATTTTAACAATATATTCTTCTTAATCCAAAATATTTTCAATATGTAATCATTATAAAACATAATTAATAACATTTTACATTCTTTATATGTTTACTAAATTTTCAAAAGCAAGTGTAAATTTAATCCTGAAAGCATATATTCCTATGGATTTGAACTAGTCACATTACAAGTTATTCAATAGCCAGAAGTGTCTACTTTCAGTATTGGATGTGCCTATATGTAGGTGTATTGTCATTTCATTTACAAATACAGATATATATTTTTTAGTTCCCCAACTCCTCAATTCTTAGGCTTTTGATTACTTTTTCTAAGTACATTGATTAATCTTCCATTAAAATGCTGAGAATTAGTGGGATAGTAGTCATCATTGCTTTATTCATAACTTTAGTGGGAATACTGCTTATTTGCTCAGTAAGATGTTTCTGTCCGAGTCTCATATTTGTGAAACTTTCATGTACCTAAGAACCAGAAGAAAGGGAAGATGTCTTAAAGCTTGAAAGGCAGAAGTCAAGAAATGAAGCCATAGGCTGAGATGCTTCTGGCATTGTGTATATTTAGTATTTCAAGGAAAATTAATCACACCGTAGAGTTGTTGTTTTGTTATGAGTAAACCTAGAACAGAATCTAAAATTTATAAGAAAGGCAAAAATAAATTTTATTTAATATTAAAGAACTTTAAAAAGATTAAAGAAATCCAGATGTTGAAAAATATGAAAAGAAGCAACATTATTTCAGGTACAGAAAAGAAAAGGCAACATTTGATTGGAATTCAGGATAAATTGCTTCAGTTGAAATGGCTGCTGAACTACTACAAAAAGAAGAGAAAAGACAATGTGACAACTTTAGAGAAACAGTCTTCTTTTATAAATGTAACATATTATCTAATGTTAAACACCTTTGTCACAGTTTGAAAGAAACAAAAGCATAAACTTATTCATTTAGCCTTCCAACTCCTAAGCCAAAACCCTTTAAGGAGCTGATGGCCATCTGCACAATAGAAGCCAAACTAGAAAAGCTCTTTGACTGACCAGCAGTGAACCATTCAGTGAAATGGGCCAGTTTAAATCTCATTCCTGCTGCCTTCTGAAACTTTACTTTTATAAATGATAATTCCTTTTTGAAAAGGCTGAAAGTATGTTATCTTTAAGGTTGATGTAAGTTGCATCATGTTGAGAAGTAGCCAACTTTTCTTATGGTATTTGGATAATAAATTTTGTCAAAGACTTTCCTGTATATTTTGAATTATAGTTTGTCTCTCTAGACCTATTAATGTGCTCTACTGACAGATTTCTAATATTAAACTATTTTTGCAACCCTGGTATATACATGTTGCTTGGTTATGGTATGTACTCTTAACCTTTTACTAAGAAGTAATTTTTTTAAGTTCATGGAAAGTTGTAAGAATTACCAAAAAGACAGCCATGGATTTAGCAGCAGCCACAATTTGGCTCTTGTGGCAACCAGGTGGGAGCTGAGGTCCACATGGGGAGCTCGGGAGGCGAATGCAGACTGAGACCTGCCAATCTTGCTGAATAGTTTGGCCCAGAAACAAGTGGAGAAAGAGCCCGAGACTCCAGGGGGCATAAGAGTGGTAGGACAGAACTCACAGCACAATCGGTTGTTGTCCTGTGTGGTGAGGCAGAGAATGCAGAGCTGAGAGAGCAGCCCAGAGTAGGCTCGTTTTTGGCTGATTGCACTGAGATAATCCCATGGGGAGGGCAGTACCAGCTTTGCGTCCTGCAGGATCTGTGTGGTCCACGGTTCTGAAAAACAGCAGCCCCTGTATCTCCAGGAATGCCCTACTGGGCACCATCTTATATAGTGGGGCAGAGAGTGCAGATGTCAAGGGACAGCCCGGAGTGGGCTTGTTTCTAGCTAATCTCACTGAGCTGAGCCCACAAGGAAAGTAGCGCCAATCTTGCATCCTATAGGGTCTGTGTGGTCACTGGATCTGACAGGCGACAGCCCCAGATCTGTCAGTGTCCTGCCAGGTGCCACCTTGCACAGAGGGGCAAAGGTTCAGAGGAGCACTGGTAAACTGCGCATGCACTGAATCTGTAGCACTCAGATGCCATTTTCACAGGATCAGGTACTGTTAGACTGAAGGGAGTACAGTTGAGTTGCACAAGAGCTAAGCTGGAAACAAAACCACTTGTACCTTAGAGCACTGCACAGGGTCCTCAGAAAAAATAATTCCATCATGGCACCCTACAAATTCCACCCAAAATTACTCCAGTTGGCACTCAGACTTAATGGCCAGCACATGTCAACAAGATCAACGCTGCTGATAAACCAGTTATTGAGGACAACTGGCATCTTCCTAATCCAGGACACTGAATGTAAAAATTGACTTGTACACCTGTAGGTAATATATCCTAGAAAAGTGTATTAAGAAGAAGAATCCACTAACCAGGATTGCTATGACAAAAGGTAAAAGAAGAGGCAGAGGCACTATGAATGTTACTGAAGACTCTCTGGCAGAGGAGCAAAAGGTTCTGCCACCACCAGAGTTAACTGAGGAAGACATTGAGAAAATGGGGGATACAGAATTCAGAAAACTAATTATAAAGTTTCTGACCAACAGTGAGAAGCACATAATACAGGATTTCAAGGAATTTAAGGAATACATCACACAGGAAATGAGTCAAATGAAGGCTGGTATTTCAGAAGTTAAGAATACATTGGAGCAAATTAAAAGTAAAATGGAGAGCCTCAAAAATAGAATGAAAAAACAGAAAGAAGAATCTCAGATTTGGAAGATATTTCCTGTCACCAGGGGGAAACAAACAAAAAGCTGGAAGCAGAACTAGCCCAAGCTTAAAAAAAGTATCCAATAATTAAATATATGTTTAAAAGGCCCAGCATGAGTTATGGGAGCTCCAGAAGGCACAGAAAGAGAAGCCAGGATTAAAGGTGTATTCAATGAAATAATAAATGAAAACTTCCCTAATATAGAGAAAGAGTTGGGAAACAATATACAGGAGACTCACAGAACTCTCAACAGGGTTGATCAAAAGTGAATTTTGCCACAACATATGATAATCAAGCTCTCTTCAATTGAACATAAGGAAAAAATCCTTAAATGTGCACGTGGAAAAAAGCAAGTGACCTATAGAGGAACCCCAATAAAACTTACACCTGACCTCTCAGAGAAAACTCTACAGGCCAGAAGAAAATGGAGTAATATATTCCAGATTTTGAAAGGGAAAACGCTTCAACCCTGGAAAGGTCTCATTTGTCCTTGAAAATGAAATAAAATTCTTCTGCACTAAATAAAAACTTCAAGAATTTGCCTTCTCTAAACCTGCCATATAAATGATACTGTGAGATGTTCTTGTGAAACAAAGGAGTAGCAGCTATCAAAACCAAAGGTAAATATGGAGAACATCTCACCAAAATGCCCACAGAAGACTAAATCAAAGACCAACCCATTGCTAAAATGACAGGACCAAAATGCCAGCTATCCATATTAACACTGAATGTAAATGGCTTAAACTCATCAATCAAACACCATAGATTAGAGGACTGGATCAAAAAAAAAAAAAAAAAAAGGTCCATCTGCTCCTTACAGGAGGCACATCTCACCAAGAAACTGAAAATGAAAGGATAGAAAAAGATATTTCAAGCAAATATGGTAAAGAAAAATGTGCGGGTGTAGCCATATATCAGATGATATAGTCTTTGTTGTGAAAAAAATATTAAAGAAGATGAAGAAGGACACCACATAATGAACAAAGGATCCAGTCAGCAAGAAAAGATCACCGTATTAAATGTATATGCACAAAATGCCAAGGCACCTAACTACATAAAGCAAATATTAATGGATTTAAAGGGTAAAATAGACTCCAATACACTGATAGTGGGGAATTGTAATACCGCATTAACATCAATGGACAGATCAATAAGACTGAAACTCAGCAAAGAAACAACAGAACTCACCCAAACACCAGAGCAAATGGACTTAGTTCACATCTATCAAACCTTTCATCCTGCAGACAGAGAATACACATTTTTTTCATCCGTACATGGAACCTTCTTCAGAATTGACCAAGTTATAGGCCATAAAACAGCCCTTATCAAAAAATAAAAATTGGGCCCAGTGGCGTGGCCTAGCAGCTAAAGTCCTTGCCTTGAACGCCCCGGGATCTTATATGGGCACCGGTTCTAATCCTGGCAGCTCCGCTTCCCATCCAGCTCCCTGCCTGTGGCCTGGGAAAGCAGTCGCGGATGGCCCAAAGCTTTGGGAACCTGCACCCGCGTGGCAGACCCGGAAGAGGCTCCTGGTTCCCGGCTTCAGATTGGCACAGCACTGGCCGTTGCAGCTCACTTGGGGAGTGAATCATCGGACAGAAGATCTTCCTCTCTGTCTCTCCTCCTCTCTGTATATCTGACTTTGTAATAAAAATGGATAAATCTTTTTAAAAAATTTTTAAAAAAATAAAATAAAAATCATACCATGCATCTTCTCAGGCCATCATGGAGTGAAGCTTGAGACCAAGTAGTTAAATCACTGAGGAAGACTTGCAAACACATGGAGACTGAATAACATGTTGCTAAATGAACAGTGGGTTAAGGAGGAAAGAAAAGGGGAAATTAAAACATTGCTTGAAACAAATGAAGGCATAAACACAACATGTCAAAACTTATGGGACACAGTCAAGGCAGTGTTAAGAGGAAAGTTCATCTCAATCAATGCTTATGTTAGAAAACTAGAAAAGCACCAAGTAAATCAGCTAACCTTACAGTTGAAGGAACTGGAAAAGCAACAGCAAAACAATCCCAAGATTAGTAGGAAAAAAGAAAGAATTAAAATAAGGAATGAAATAAACCAAACAGAGAACAAAAGAACTATACATAAGACCAATGAATCAAAGAGCTGGTTCTTTTAGAAAAATAGACTCCACTAGCCCAACTAACCAAAAAAGGAGGGAGAAGATACACATCAATAGCATCAGAGACAAGAAAGGAAATATATCAACAGATACCTTGGACATACAGAGAACTATTAGGAACTATTACAAGCAACTATATGCAAACAAATCGGAAGACCTAGAAGATGGGTAGATTTTTGGACACATATAATCCACCAAAACTGAATCAAGCATCAATCTAAATAGACCTCTAACATGGACTGAGGTAGAATTGGTAATTAAAGCCCTCCCAACCAAGAAAAGTCCTGGACCAGATGGCTTCTCTGCTAATTCTATCAAATGTTTCAAGAGGAACTTATTCCAATCCCCCGCATTCTTTTCCAAACAAAACAAAGGGAGGCAATCCTTCCAAACTCTGTGAAGCCAATATCATCTTAATACCAAAGCCAGATAGAGAAACAGCAGAAAAAGAACTGCAGCCCGATATTCTTGATGAATATAAATGCAAAGATCCTCAACAAAATACTAGCCAACAGGATTCAACAGCACATCAGGCAGATCGTTCACCCGGACCAGATGAGATTCATCCCAGGCATGCAGGGATGGTTCAACATTTGCAAATCAATAAATGTAACATACCACGTCAGCAAATTGAAAAATGAAAACCATATGATCATATTGATAGATGCAGAGAAGGCATTTGATAAGATTCAACACCACTTCATGCTGAAAACCCTAAGCAAGATAGGCATAAACGAACATTCTACAACACAGAGTAATTTATGAAAGACCAAATGCCAGCATCATACTAAATGGGGAAAGATTTGAAGACTTTCCACTAAAATCTGGATCTAGACAGGAGTGTCCACTGTTACCACTACTCTTCAATATAGAGTTTGAAGTCCTTGCCAGAGCTATTAGGCAAGAAAAAGAAATTAAAGGAATACGAATTAGAAATAAGGTACTGAAATTATCTCTATTTGCAGATGACATGATTCTCTATGTAGGAGAACCAAAAGACTCAATCAAGAGACTATTGGAACTCATAAGAGACGTTGGCAGGGTAGCAGGATACAAAATTTATGACCACAAATCAATAGCTCTGATGTACACAAACAATTCCATGGCTGAGAAAGAAATTGTAAGTATGGTCCCCTTTAAAATTGCAGAGCAGAATCTTAACAACCTTGGCAATAACGTAACCAAAGATGTGAAAGACCTCTATGATGAAAAGTGTAAAATGTTTTTAAATAGAAATAAAAGAAGACTTTGAAAAATGGAGAAACTTACCATGTGACTGGATTGGCAAAATCAACATAATAAAAATGTCCATATTACTGAAAGTAATATCCAGATAAATCGCAATCCCAATCAAAATCCTAACAACATTCTTCTAAGAAACAGAAAAGAAGATACAAAAGCTCATCTGGAAACACAAGAGACCACGAACAGCTAAAGCTATCCTGAAGAATAATTAAGAATCAAACTGGAGGAATCACAATTCCAGACCTCAAGACATACTACAAAGCAGAGGTTCTCAAAACAACCTGGTACCGGTACAGAAACAGAGAAGATCAATGAAACTGAATATAAACCCCAGAAGTGAGCCCACACATGTATAACCAACTAATCTAACAAGAAAACTGGAAATAATCCAGGCAAAAAGCCTGGTCTCTTCGACAAATGCTGTTGGGACAACTGGATAGCAGCTTGCAGAATTAAGAAGCCAGACCTGCACCTATCACATTATCCAGAAGTAAAATCAGCTATAAGTGGTTCAAGGACCTAAATCCACACCCAGAAACCATAAATTATTAGAGGAAAACATAGGAAGCACTCTCCAATAAATAAGAACAGGGAAAGACTTCTTAGAAAGATGCCAAAAGTGTCTACGGCCATACCACCCTGAACGCGCCCGATCTCATCTGATCTCAGAAGCTAAGCAGGGCCGGACCTGGTTAGTACTTGGATGACAGAAAGATGCCAAAAGCACAGGCAATCAAAGCCAAAATGAACAAACAGGACTACATCAAACTAAAAACCTTCTATACAGCAAAGGAAGCAATTAACAAAGAGAAGCAACCAACAGAATGGGAGAAAATTTTTGCACACTACACAAGTGATAGGGGAATAATATGTAGGATTTACAAAGAGCTTCAGAAACCCAGGGACAGTTAAAAAAAATGTGAGAAAATGTACAACGGAAATGAACAGACATTTTTCAAAAGAAGGATTCAAATGGCTAACAGACATAAGAAAAGATGCTCAGGCTCCCTAACCATCAGGAAGATACAGACGAAAATCACATTGAGGTTCCACCTAATTCCAGTGAGATTGGCCTACATTCAGAACTCTGTAAGCAACACCTGCGTGTGTGGATGTGGGGAGAAAGGTACCTTCCTTCTCTGTTAGTGGAAGTGTAGGCTTCTACAACCTCTATGGAAGTCAATATGAAGAATGCTGAAGAGAATTACAAATAAACCTGCCATATGACCCAGCTATCCCACTCCTAGGAATATACCCAAGGGAAATTTTTAAAATTCATGTGAGAAAAGAAGCTGTAATCCTATATTTACAGCAGCATGATCTACAATAGCAAAGACATAGAAACAACCCAGATGCCCATGCAAAAAGGAGTGATTAAAGAAACGGTGGTACATCTATTCTATGGAATATTACTCAGCCATTAAAAAGAATGAAATCACACCATTTGCAACCAGAATGGTCCCAAGTAGACACCATTTTGCTCAGTGAAATAAGTCAATCCCAAAAGGACAAATACCTTATATTCTCTCTAATATAAGGAAACCATCAAGCAAATTAGTCTTTTGTGTTTTCATGACCCATGTTCTGATTATTCAGTGGCGTGTTTTCTCAAATCCATGGTGCTGTATTTTTTTTTCTTTTTGTTTTTCTTTTAACTTTCTGTCTGTTGACCTTATTTCATTGCTTCTCATTTAAGGGAATGTATAGTGATTAAGTAATAGGGACTGTTATATCCAGCTGTGAAGATATAATGCAATATGCATACCTACTCCCAAATCAAAGATGGATTCCCAATGAAACTGTTGGACATATCTAGACAATGGGAGGCTGGATTGTCTGGGATTGTTTGTACTGGCAATATCAGGGCACACAAAAATAATAGACTGATATAATTATAACTCGTTATGAAGGACTGTACTGTTGTAACAGTATGGGAAAAATCAGGGGGTGGGAACTTGGGGGGAGGGGATCCCAGACTCTACATAAATGTACCATAAAATTCAAAATAAAAAACTCCTTGTCAGGAGGTGGGAGTTTGGGAGGCAATCCCAGTCTACACAAAACTATACCACAAAATTCAAAAATTAAAAATAAAAAAAATTCCTTTACCCAATTTCATCAGCTACCAGTATTTTCCCCTGGTTTCTCTGTCATTTCCTCTCTTCCATGTACTTTTTCAATATTGATGCAATGTTATTTATCTATGTTCTGATCTTGTCAATTTACCCAATCATGTATAATGTTTTCTTAATTTCACTTGGGAATCTAATATTTAGAATTTTGCTAACAGTATTCATCTTTGTAATTTTCTCTTATGCTTTTTCAGATATAGATATCAGTGTTATCTTGGCTTCATAAAAAAACCACTTAGACGTTTCCCTTCATTTCCTATGCTCTGAAACAATTTGGTTAGTATTGAGATTGATCCCTGAGATCTTGATAAAATTCTCCTGTGAGTTTTTTTTTTTGGCGGTAGAGCTGGGGAGCCTGTTCTTTGTGGGGCAGTTTCTTGATAACCTTATGTGCATTTTGCGTTAGATGTATGAGCGCAAATTCCCTGTGAATTTATGTGGGCCTGCTACTTTTTTTTAAAAGATTCATTTATTTTTATTGGAAAGGAGGATATACAGAGAGGAAGATCTTCTGTCCAATGATTCACTCCCCAAGTGGCCACAATGGCCAGTGCTGTGCCAATCCGAAGCCAGGAGCCTCTTCCAGGTCTCCCACACCAGTGCAGGGTCTCAAGGCTTTGGGCCGTCTTCGACCGCTTCCCCAGGCCACAGGCAGGGAGCTGAGTGGGAAGCAGGGCTGCCGGGATTAGAACCAGCACCCATATGGGATCCTGGAGTGTTCAAGGTGAAGACTTTAGCCACTACGCTATCGCGCTGGGCCCAAGGTCTAACTACTTTTCATGGGAGTAGCTCCTTGATAAGCTTTACACTACTTTTTCTGTCAAAGTTGTTCTCTTTAAGCTTTCTGCCTCCTTTTTTTGCAGTCAATTTCAGTAACCATTTTTTTCCCCCTGAGATATTATCTACTCTGTCTAGATTTTGACATATAAAAGTATAGAATGGTTCTCTTAGGATTTTTGTTTGCTTTCTTTAACTTAGCATTTTTGCCTCTTGCAATTTCCTGTTTAATACTTATGTTTCCCCCTTTTATTGCTGATTAACTTAAATGATTATTGGGCTGTGTTGGGTTTTTTCAAGGACCCTAAGTTTTCTTTTAGTAAATGGACCTAGTATTTTTCTGCTTTATTAAACTGTTATTTTTATTATTTTATTTTTAAAATGATTTTTGCCATGTTTTTTTAAAGACTGACCTACTTATTTGAAAGAGTTCGAGAGGGAAAAACAAATCTTCTATCTGGCTAATTCACTCTCCCAGATGGCTGCAACAGTTAGGACTAAGCCAGACCAAAACCAGGATCCAAGAGCTTAATAGTAGTTTCCCACATAGGTGTTTGAAACCAAGCACTTGAAAAATCCTCCACTGTTTTCCAGGGCAATTAACAGGGAACTGGATCCAAAACACCACAGCCTAGGCATGGACCATTCCCCATCTGGGATGCTGCACCAGAGTGTTGGATCCCCTTGTGTTTTCTTATGCTTTATTTCATTTCTTTTTTTCTACTATTTTTAGTTGAAACTATAATTCATACACATTCATTATTATATAATTTTACTTATTTAATTCCATTATTCTCTTTCAATTTGTTTAATCTTAAGGTTATGAATTTTTCTCTGATTACTGATTTAAAGGTATCTCATAGAGTGTGATATACAGTTTTCACTGTTTTTCCAAAATTTTATAATTCCTGTTTTCATTTCTCTTTTTACATGACTTTTTAGAAGAATTTATTTATTTACATATTTTCAAGGCAGAGTTACAGAAATAGAGACCAAAGCCAAGAGCCTAGAACTCCATTCAGGTGGGTCTCATGTGAGTGGCGGGACTCCAACTCTTGTGCCCAATGTGATACATTTTAGTGAATATTTGCTTGGTAATTCTCAGGTTACTTGCATATATATCATGTAACTTTGAGCATAAGAGCCCTTTGGGAACTCAGCATACACAAGGAATTAGAATGGCTGAAAGCAAAGTACAAGCCAAAATCAAATCCTGAGAGTCCTATACTGATCACTAAAACAAAATAATAGAGTAAGCCTAGTTCATAAAGCAAAGATCAGAAAAGCCTGCAGCTCAAGGGTCAGTCAGAGATGAAAACCATCAATGGCTAATGTCAAATTTTAAGAAATAAATGAACTATACAGAAGAAGTTCAAATGATGTTCCCCAGAAAATGCTTTATTAGTTATAGGTTTGTTTTAGCACTAAGAAAATATATGATAGTTGGTAAACAATACTTCTATACTAAAAGTATTAATTAGGGAATGAATGTCTTCCCTCCAATTTCCAGCAGACAGAAAGGCTTGTTTGTGTAATATGCAGTCTAAATACTTTTAGGAAATTGAGGTAATCATGCAAATTACACTAAGTTTAAAACAGTTAAGTGTTTGATTAGAAACATAACTGTATGGTTAAGAAAATATAAGCAGTGGAGAATCAAGATGGAGGAACAGAGTAAAGACACATTTAACAGATTAAAAATCATTAGCCAGGGTAAATCAGAGAGGGCAGATTTCAGAAAATAGGGGAAGGCAGCTCCCTGGACACTGACGGACACAGTTAAACAGCAGAGACAACGGAGTATTATTGCAGTGACCAGATACCCCAGTGGCAGTCAACGGGTGGTAATCTGTGCTGCACCAGCAATAAGGTAGGAAGAGAAATTCACTGGGAGCTCAGGAGGTAAATCTAGGCAAAGAACTGCCCATCCTGCTGATTTGTTTGATCTGACCAGTAGCAGAGACAGGGCAGCAGACCACTAGCAGGCAGTGAAGGAATAGGGTGGAATTCACAGTCCAGACGCCCACCAGCGCCATATTGGGCACCATTTTGTGTAGTGAGGCAAAGGCTGTGAGACTGGAAGGACAATAGCAAGCTGAACATGCGCTAAGCCGGGAGTGAACTCATTTCCTGCTCAGTACATCCCACAGGGAAATCAGTACCGACATGAAATCCTACAGGTTCCACGCAAAAGAGCTCCCAGACCTAATGGCCAGCAACTCCAGAACCCCATCAGTGCCATGTCAGGTGCCATTTTGTACAGCGTGGCAAAGGCTGTGGGGCTGGAAGGACAACAGTGAGCTTCACTTGTGTTAAACTGGGAGCAAATTCACTTCCACAACAATGTATTGCACTGGTCCCACAGGGAAAATAATACCTCGTTTGGCATCCTACAGATCCCACCCAAAGCAAGTCCAAGTGGCCCTCAGATCTAATGGTCAGCAGGTTTTGGCAAAATCACCAACAACCCAATTATTTAGGGTACATGTTGTCTCCATAATCTTGGAAACTGCTCAAACCAAAGTGGGAGAAAAGTTGTACATGCAACAGTGCAGCCACAACATGGGATCACAGAGGTGGAGTGGTAAGCCAGGAGCTGAAGCTATGGGGATTGTGGTCAAAGCCTTACACAAGAGCCTAGGCCTGAAACTCGCTGGAGGGAGTGGCTTAAAAGAAAAACTGGGTACCAAACACCATTGTAAAATCTATCTATAGACCTGTGGGTGACACAGCTTAGAAACCTGCCCTAAGAAGAATCTGCTAACAGGCGTACATTAATCAAGATCAAAAGAAGAGACAGAGGCACAATGATTATTACTTAAGATTCCCCTGCAATGGAGCAAAAGCCTTTTGAATATCAGAGTTCACTGAAGAATGCATCAAGGAAATGAGGGTTAAAGAACTTTAAAAACTTGTTACAAAGCTTCTTATCAAAAACAAGACGCACATGCAGGAATTTAAGGAATATGTCACACAGAAAATAACAACACTGGAACAAAATCAAGCCAAATTAGTAGAAATGAAGGATACATGGAGCAGATTTATTTTTTTAAACATATATTTTTATTGCATTTCATTTTTTAAAAAATTAATTACATTGCATTATGTGATACATTTTTTATGCACTGGGATTCCCTCCACCCCTCTCCACACCCTCCCCCCACGGTGGATTGCTCCACCTTGTTGCATTACCATAGTTCAAATTCAGTTGACATTCTTTCATTGGAGGTACTTACCAAGCATAAAGTCCAGCATCTTATTGTCCTGGTAAGTTCAATGGTTTCTTGGTGAGACCATCTCTGGTCTGAAAGTAGAGCCGGCAGAGTATCATCCCAATCAATTAAAAGCCCCAACATAATATTTCCAACCATTTACAACATTATGGCATTAATTGACATGGTATTGATTAACCAATATGTTAATAGGAAAATGCAGGTTCTCAACCACAACCTGTGACTTCTTCATAGACATTTCAGTTTTAGTTTACATTCAACCATGTTCTATACACCTTAAAATGGCTTAGATTACTATTCAGCTGTCTCATGCCAAAGGTAAATGTGAAGCTGTGACAGCTGTCATGCTGTTCCTCTCAGAGGCCTACCTCCCCACAACACTTGTTTGCTTGATTATATCTTTCCCTGCCCCTCTCTCATCCATACCACTTGCTGAACTCTCCATTCTGAAATTGCTTATCAGCATATTAACATTCTCTAGCAACTCTCATCTTCCAATACACTTCCTTAATATTGTGTCTTCCTTCCATCTAATGCCCCTTCTTCTCAGTTAATGACTTTCCTATTGCTGCTGTACACATTACTTGAAATCTGGTGGTTAAGTTTTAACCTTAATTACGTCAGCAAAATTCCTCTTACCACCTGAAGCAATATGTTTGCAAGTTCCATAGATCAGTTGTGGATATCTTTGGGGATTTATGTCTATATCTATCTATCTATCTACCTACCTACCTATCTCTAAATCCTACCAACTACACATAACACTTTAATTAAAAAAAAAATCCTGCAGTCATTGTCTGCTTCTGTCCTTCTCCAGTACTCCTCTTCTAGCAGAGCTGCTATTACCAAGAACACCTTTACTTTCCTCTGCCCTCATCCTGCTCAGTCTGTCACTTTCAGTATGATTGATTACTCTTCCCTTGAGATTACCTTGTTGGATTTTTTAGATTATGTTCTCCAGTTGTTCGATTCCTATGTCACTGATTCAGCTTCCTCTGTATCCTGTGGCTGGAGTTCTTCACTTCCCAGTTTTTGGTTGTTGCAGTGCTGTAAGGTTTAGTCTTAAGTGCTTTCTATTCTGTTCTACACACTGCCTCTCCTTAAGTGATTTTATATCTTTAGGTAGTGTTGTATGCTAAAGCTACCAGCATTATACCTGTATTCTTTCCTGTTCTTTGAAACTCCTAACTCTTCTATTTAACTACCTACTCATCATTCCTGGATAGCAGAGGTAATTAAGGGTGTAATCTAACCAAATTTCATTGTCATGTCTGTTTAGTATTCTTTAATCTGGTACTATTCATCATCTTGCTTGCCTTTGCTGTATTTTTATAAATATTTGTCAAGTGATATCAGAGGTTGACTCTCATTCTGCTACCTCAGGATTAATTCAGGTTCTGTTTATGATGTTCTTCTCACAAAGCCTCACATTTGGAAGCACATGGTATCTGTTCGTCCTGTACTGTGGTAATAACTTTGATTCATGCTGTGTATTCCAGGTCTTCACATTAGAGTTACTTTTTTCCCATTTGTCACTAATTTCTGTTACACGTAAGTACATTGAGGCTATAAATGCCTGTTTTATCAAAACCTTTATTTTTTAAGATTTTTTTTATTCTTTATTCGAAAAGCTGATTTACAGAGAGAAGGAGACAGAAAGAAAGATCTTCCATCTGGTGGTCCACTCCCCAAATTGATGTGATGGCCAGAACTGAACTGATCCGAAGCCAGGAGCGAGGAGCTTCCTCCAGGTCTTCCATGTGGGTGCAGAGTCCCAAGGATTTGGGCCATCCTCTACTGCTTTCTTGGGCCGCAAGCAGAGAGCTGGATGGGAAGTGAAGAAGCTGCAACATAAATCGATGCCTATATGGTATGCAACACTTGGAGGTGGAGGATTAGCCAGTTGAGCCAATGTGCTGTCCCCATCAACTTTTCATCTAGTGCTTTTATCCATTTTTAAGTCTTTCCTGTATCAGTTATTGCTAATTATGTCCTGCTCTTCTCTTCTTTACATGATTATTAGTTGGTATTCTACTATAGGCAAAAGCTTTCCCTTATCCCCTATTTATTTGTTCATCGAGTTACATCAGTATGGACTCATGGGTTGTTACTTTATTCGGTGAGTTATAGCTTGATATTTGTGTTGTTAACTTGCTTTGGTGCTCAAATTGTCCCAATTTTTGCCAAGTGAAAGCCCCTTGAAGCTAATCCCTGTGTGTTTTAGACATGGTTCCATGTTCTCTGGTGCCCTCATTACCTTCTGATCAAGGTATAGCAGGCTCACTTTGTACCTTCCACATCCATTGAATTGATTCTTTGTATGGAAGGTCTATGTCTAGCCTTCTCAGGTTATCCTCCTATAGGGCAAGAAAAATCATTTTGAGTTTTGTTCACCTTAAACATGTTGCCAACTTTGAGCATTTACCAAATTTTCAATTAATGTCAAATTCGTAAACATGCAAATTTAGTAAGAACATCAGTTGCCACTCCCTGGGCTCCTGCCAAACCAGAAGTACCAATTCCTTCTTCCTAGGCTAAATGATAGGGTGTGCAGCAAATACTCCAAAGAGAGAATCCAGGCTTAGTCTGCCACTTTCATTCTTAACACTCAGTTTCTTCTTATGGCAAAGGAGATGATAAATGTCCAGCTTTATCCAAGTATTGTTAAGTGTCTAATTCTGTCAACTTTTGCAGTATCAATATGTTGAACAATATTGTTGCCTTTCAGCATTCTCAGAAATACAACAGTCATTAAATTACTAAATTACGGGATCAGCACGGTAGCTTAGCAGCTAAAGTCCTCACATTGCACACACCAAATCCCATATGCGCACCAGTTCTAATCCCACTGGCCCTGCTTCCCATCTAGCTCCCTGCTTGTGGCCTGGGAAAGCAGTCGAGGACAGCCCAAAGTCTTGGAACCATGCACCCATGTGGGAGACCTAGAAGAAGCTCCTGGCTCCTGCTTAGGATTGGCTCAGCTCCAACCATTGTGGCCGCTTGGAGAGTGAACCATCAGATGGAAGATCTTCCTCTCTGTCTTTCCTCCTCTCTGTATATATCTGACTTTCCAAGAAAAATAGAAATATATGTTTACATTATATTTGGGTCCAGCACTGTGACACAGCAACTAAGCCTTTTCCTGAGTTGCTAGCATCCCATATGAGTGCCAGTTCAACTCTCAGCTGCTCCACTTCTGATCTAGATCCCTGCTTATGGCCTGGGAAAGCAGTGGAAGATGGCTCAAGTCATTGGGCCCTTGTGCCCACATGGGAGACCCAGACGAACCTCTTGGCTCCTGGCTTCAGATCAGCTCTGTTACAGCTGTTGCAGCCATTTGGGCAGTCAACAAGCAGATGGATAACTATCTCCTATTCTCTCTGTAATTGACTTTCAAGTAAAATAATTTATTTAAATTATATTTGAAAAAAATAAGAAAATATTGTTGTTAAATGACACACTTAAAATTATATCATATGGGACACAACTAAAATTAGATCCCTGGTCCCCTAATACCACTCTGATATTTTTTTCTGACTAGGATAATTAAAATGTGGTTTGGTAGGTCAGGGAATCCTGATAGGCAGAAGTTTCCATGTCCTGAACTCCCTCAGTATAGCTTAAAACAATCCACTTATTTAAAAAGCTGTTAAATTTGCATGAAGCCTGATCTTGGTGTTAGTTATTCATGTAAAACCTGCATTTTGTGCTTGTTCCTAACTAACTGCTTGGTCTCTTCTATCTAGATTTTTTTAGAAAGGAAATCTTTGTTGCAAATTATCCGGACTTTTATGTCTGGCCTTAAGGGGAAGATAAAAAAAAATTGGCATTACAAGAGCCAAGGGGTTGATGTTACAGTTATTTAAACTACTGCTTGTAATACCTGGGGCACATATCAGAATTCCAGTTCCAATTCTGGATGTTGCGCTTCCAATCCAGTTTCTTTCTATTGTGCCTGGGAAGGGAATGAAGGATGCCCAAAGTGCTTGGCTTCCAGCCACCTGTATGGGGTATCAGAATGGAGTTCCTGCCTCCTGACTTCAGTCTGGGCCAGCCTGACTATAGCAGCCTTTTGTGTAATGAATTGGTAAATACAACATTTTGCATTCTCTCTCTCTCTCTTCCTCTCTCAAATGAATAAATCTGTAAAAAGAGAACAAAAAAAGAGAGAGAGATGAAGAAAGAAGCACGGGAAGAAAGAAAGAGAGAAAGACTTGCAAGGCAAGACAAGGCAAGAAAAAGAAAGGAAAAGAAGAGAAAAGAGCCATGATATGATGTTATGCCCTGATCTGTGCTTTTCTTATACCTCTTTTCTTTTTTCTTCTGCAAACATATATTGGATACAACTAAGAACTCAGTACCTTTTCATGTGATGGCAGGAATTAATGAATCAATTACCTCACCTAGATTAGATGATTACCTTAGGTTTCATGGTCTATTACTTGAGAAACAGGAAAGTCTTAAAATTCATAATAGTTTAAAAAGAGATCATTTGTTTGTGCAATTCCACCAGCTTAGCTGTAGCATAGACAGAGTGTTGAGTTTAATGAAAGCTGGATTTATTCATTAGCAAGTATTTAGGAAAAGAAAACATCAAGGCCGTGATTATAATTATAAATCAGTGCCACTCCAGTCTTTTGGTCTGAAAAAAAAATTTTACATCCTTCAAGACCTCAAAATCTTTTTATTTATGTGGGTTATATCACCACATTAAAAATTAGAACTTTGAACCATTTTTTTTATTATATTGTTGACAGTCTTTACATAGTTAATTACAGTAAAAAAGTTCAGGGGCTCTAGGGAAGTGGGTAAGACTATTATGTCCATATTGTTTCCTTCATGTATCTGAGGTAAAGGGGGATATTGAGGGAGAAGCCCCACCCAGTTGCCCACCCACCCCAAGTCCCGGATGTGGGGCATGCTCTGAGATACTTGCTCAAGTGGTTTTAATAGTTCTCCAGTTATGAATCGCTGCCAGTCTCGCCACTCCAAGCTCGATGAGGTCATTGAAGAATCCACTGATTGACATAGTCCATCATAGAGTCTTCATTTTCCCAGTATTTCACTGCCAACATATAGTGAGGTGGTTGATTGACTTGTTCTTTCTTCTGTCTTTTCTTGGCTAGGGTTCTGAGTCCAACAGTTTGATTGGGGAGATCCCCAAAGAAACTTTGACTTATTCCCAGACCAGATTCTTGTATGTTCTAGCAAGCACAGGGCCCGGCACAGTCCATCACCACAATCAGCTGGTGGTTGCAATTGCTGGGTTGGTTCTGTTTTCAGTCCCGACTTCCACTGGAACCAATGGGTGTTGCAGTCCAGCCTGGTTCTACCCAGCACATGCTCGGCCCTTAAATCAACCAGCGGGAGCTGTAGCCTAGTCGGAGCAACCCACAATAACTCCCACCAGGCCCACCCCCTACCCTGGTTTGCCAGTATGTGTAGCAGACTAGTCCAGTCTGTCCCACATCCCATTTGGCTCTTGTACTTGTCAATGGGTATTAAAGCTTAGTTCCATCTAACCAGCTCAACTATCCAGCCCTCACAGATGTTGCTGAGTGCCTCTCTGTCTAGCCACCCCAGCCCCCATCCTAGTTTTCATGCCCTCCTGCAGGAGAAGTAACCCAAGAGGGAGGAAACCACTGTTTCCCTCCCAGGTCTCTCTCTATCCCGGTTTATGCACTCTTCAGGTGGTTCTGTGATTTGACTTGACAGAATTAGTCCCCAGTGCCAGCTTCTGCCAGCTGATACTGTGGCTAAGCCCAAACAACCCTCACCCACTCTGATTTATGCTTGCACCAGTAGGAATAATCAGCCCAGCCTGGCTTTTCCCTTCTTCTATTCCACATGAGGTGCACAGGTGTTGTAGCCCTGCTTAGTCTAGTCTGTCCTCATCCTAGCCCACGCTCTCTTCAGATCGGCGCATCAGCCCATTGCGGCTCACTTGGGGAGTGAAACATCGGATGGAAGATCTTCCTCTCTGTCTCTCCTCTCTGTATATCCGGCTTTCCAATAATAATAAAATCTTTAAAAAAAAACAAAAAAAAACAAAAAAAAACACAGAAATATTCAAGCCTTAAAAGAGGAGGTCCTCGGAGAATCAAACTGGTGGAATAGGGTAAGGACACTTTTAAATAGATGGACAAACAGCCAGTTTGAAGCAGAGAGGGCACATTCCAGGAAACAGGAGAGGACAGAGCAATAGCAGAGGGGTACCTGGAGACTGACAGACACAGGAAGGCAGTGGACACAATGTTGTGGTGTTGCAGTGACCCATACCACAGCAGCATTTAGTGAGTGGCCATCTGAATTGCAGATGCAGCTAAAACTCCACAAGCAAGCAGGTGGGAAGGGACGTCTACTAGGAGCTCCGAAGGTGAACCCAAAGAACTGCCCGTCCTGCTGGTCTGTTTGATTTGACCAGGAGCAGAGACAGAGCAGCAGGTCCCAGACTGGCAATGTAGCAACAGGGTGGATTTTACAACCCAGGCTACCCCCTATACCTGAATCGGGTACCAATTTGTTTAAAGAGGTAAAGGCAATGGGACAGGACTGCACATGCACTGAGTTGAACTCATTTCTGGCTCCGTGAAGTGCAACAATATGGCAGCCCAAGGTTCCACTCACGATAGGTCCAGGTAGCTTCCTGACCTTACAGCCAGCAGATCAAGAACTCTAAAGTGACACATCAGGCGCCACAGTGTGGAAAAGGCTTAAAGACCGCAGGGACAACAGTGAGCTGTGCATGCGCTGCGTTGGGAGTGAACTCACTGAGCTCATTGCATTGCACTAGTCCCAAATGGAAAATAATACCGACTTTCACATCACATGGGTCAAAATAGGTCTGAGTGGCCCTCAAACCTAATGGCCAACAGGTTCCTAGAAGTATACCATCAACAACAACCTAACATATAGAACCCCTAGCCCTGGGACCTACTCCAACCAGAAGTGGAAGAAAGGTTGTAGAGACAACAGTGCAGCCTTGGCATGGTATCACAGGAGATGGAAACTGGTGAGCCAGGAGCTAGGACTACGGAGACCATGGTAGAAATCTGACATAAGAACCCAGACCTGGAACTCGCTGGGGGGAGTGGCACAGTTGGCTGCAAGCAAACAAAGAGCCATGTACCAACTGCAATACGTAAAATAAAACTGTAGACCTGTGGGTGACACAGCTTAGAAACCTGCCCTAAGGAGAAGATTCTGCAAACCAGAAGTACAATGATCAAGAGCAAAAGAAGAGACAAAGGCACAATGAATATTACTGACAAAGGCACAATGAATATTCCTGAAAACTCCCCTGCAAAGGAGCAAAACTCTATGCCAACCTCAGAGTTAACTGAAGAAGACATCGAGAAAATGGGGGATACAGAATCCAAAACACTTGTTATAAAGCTTCTTATCAACAACAAGAAGCACGTAAAGCAGGAGTTCAAGGAATTAAGGAGTATGTCGCACTGGAAATGAATCAAATGAAAGCTGATATACCAGAAATGAAGGATACAGTGAAACAAATTAAACATACAGTGGAGAGTCTCCAAAATAGAATGAAGCAAGCAGAAAAAAGAATCTCAGAATTGGAAAATACTTCCTGTCACCACGGAGAAACAAACAAAAAGCTGGAAGCAGAGCTGTGTCTAACTAAAAAAAAAAAGTATTTAAGTACTAAAAGACACTATTGAATGGCCATATGTAAGAGTTCTGGGAGTCCCAAAAGGTGCAGAAAGAGAAACTGGGATTAAAGGTATATTCAGTGAAATAATAAGGGAAATTTCCCTAATCTAGAGAAAGAATTGGGAAACATCCAGGAGGGGCACAGAACTCCAAAAAATGGTTGACCAAAAGCGATCTTCACCATGACATACGATCATCAAGCTCTCTTCAAGCAAACATAAGGAAAAGATTCTTAAATGTGCATTGAAAAAAAAAAAAACCAACTGACACATAAAGGAATGCCAATTAAACTCACAGGAGACCTCTCACAGGATACTCTACAGCCAGAAGAGAATGGAGCGACATATTCTAGATTCTAAAAGCAAAAAATTGTTGGCCCAGGATAATGTACCCAGCAAAGCTTTCCTTTGTCATTGAAAATGAAATAAAATCCTTCCACAGTAAAGTTCAAAGAATATGCTTCTTCCAAACCAGCCCTACAAATGACAGAAGAGGAATAGCACCCACCAAAACCAAAGGCAAATGCAAAGAACATCCCAGATAACAACAGAATACTAAATGAACAACCCATCACTAAAATGACAGGACCCATTTACCACCCATTCATGTTACCCCTGAATGTAAATGACTTAAACTCATCAATCAAATGTCATAGATTAGTATACTAGTTTTAAAAAAAATTTATTTGTTTCCTACAGGAGACATATCCCACCAACAAAGATAGATGGAAGTACCTCATGGATTTTGACTTTTTTTTTTTTAGTTTCATCTCTTTAAAACACTTTCTCATTAAATTCTTCATTGACTCAGATCATATGGTAGCATTATTTTATTCAAGAAGGTTCTTAATTCTCTTTTTCATTTCTGCAGTGATAGATTAGTGATTCAGTAGCATGTTATTTAACTTTATGGAGTTATTTGTTTCTATTTTCTTCCTGTTGTTGATTTTGTTTTGTGGTTTTTCATTTAAGGGGATATATAGTAACTGTGTAATGGATACTATCATATATAGTAGCGTGTTATTTCATGGCAGTGTAAATTTCTATTTTTCTTCCTGTTAAAAAAAAAAAAGCTTTTCTCACTCCATGTATTATATAAGAATGTAATTTTAAAGGATGTATATTAGGAGCCAGCATGTGACATAGCAGGCTAATCCTCTACCTATGGCACCACCGTCCCATATTGGTGCCAGTTAGAATCCCAGCTGCTCTATCTCCAGTCCTGCTTTCTGCTAATGACCTCAGAAAGCAATGAAGGATGGTCCAAGCTTTTGAACCCTGCAGTCATGTAGGAGACCCAGAAGAAGCTCCTGGCTCCCAGCTTAAGACCAGCCTAGCTCTGGCCACTGTGGCCCTTTGAGGTGTGAACCAGTGCATGGAAGATCCTTCTCTTTTCCTCTCTTGCTCTATAACTGACTTTCAAGTAAAATAAATAAATCTTAAAGAAAAAAATGTGTATTTTACATTCATTGAGTGTAATGCTCTATATGTATCCATTAGGTTGACTCACTAATTAGTTATTTCTGCTAATAATTGGCTAATTGTGCTATTTAGATGTTTCCTGTATTTCTTGATGGTTTTCATCTTCTTGATCTATAAATTACTGAAAGGTATATGTTAAAATTATCAACCAATAATTGTAAGTTTTTCTGTCTCTCCTTGGCTTCTTTAAACTAATATTTTGTATCTTTTGTCTTATTAAGTTTATAACATTTAGTTATTGTATCTTCCTTTTGAATTGGTGATTTTATTTTAATGAAATTTGCTGTATAATGTAAATACTTCCTCCCTTTAAAACTACTTTGATATCGATAAAGTCACACAAATTTTCTTTTCATTACTATTTGCAGCCTATATATTTTTTTCAGCTGTTCATTTTTATCTTCTGTATCTCTTTATTTCAAGTGTGCTTATAGTTTAGTGATGATCTCCTCTAAGTAAATATAATTGGAGGTTTTTAGACTAGTATGTTCCTTTGTTCATACTAATTGTTTTACTAAATGCATCCATATTTATTTTAATTATTGGGGCTGACATTATGGCCAGCTAAATAAGCCACCACCTATAGTGCCAGCATCTTATTAGAGCACTACTTCAAGTCCTAGCTGCTCCACTTCTGATCCAGCTCCCTGCTCATGGCCTGGGAAAGCAACAAAAGATAGCCCAAATCCTCGTGCCTTGCCACACCTACAGGAGAGCTGATTGGAGTTGACTCAGCCTGGCTCAGCCTTAGCTGTTGTGGCCATCTGAGAAGTCCACCAGTAGATGGAAGATCTTATCTTTCTCTTTGTATCTCTCAACCTCTCTGTAAATCTGCTTTTCAAATAAGTAAGTCTTTTTTAAAAAAACATAAAAATTTTAAAATAACTAAATATTTGGGTTTCATTCTGCTCTTTCGCATCTTGCTTTACTTGCTGTTTGCATCTCTATTTCTCCTTTCTTGCTTTTTCTTATTATTGATCAAATGTACTTTTTTGCTTTGTTTTTCATTTTTATTTACTTGTTTTAATGGCAGAGAGCAAAGCTCCCATCCCTGGTTTACATCTCACATGCCTGCAATAATTGGGACTGGGCCAGGCTAACACTGGAGCTGGGAGTTCAGTCCAGTTGTCCCATGTGGCTATCAGAAACCCAGTCACTTGAGCCATAATTGCTGCCTCCCAATATCTATACTTGCATAAAGCTGGAGTCAAGAGCCAGAACTGGACATCAGACCTGACATTCTGTTATGGAATGCAGGCATCTTAATCAATAGGCTAACACTTACCCCCTTATGTGTGTTTTATTATTGAATTTCTCTCCTAGCTTTCCAGTAATACGCTCATAATTCTGTAGCTAATTGCTGTATGCAAATAGCATCCTAAATCTACACTGAATATTTTGTTTCCCGAATAATGGAAAAATTCTTGCCAAAGTTTGACCATTTACTCGCTACTTCCATCCTCTATGCATATTTAATAACATGAAAACTGTACAAGTCATTATTTTGTTGATGTTGTAAATAAAGTTATTTTGTATCTGCTTATACATTTACTCTCTCTTGTGCTCTTCTTTCCTTCCTGCAGTTCCGTGCTTCCATCTGGGATTACTTACTTTGGACTGAGGAATTTCCTCTTTATTTCCTGCTGGAAACAGGTCTGCTGGTGACAAATTCTCTCAGCTTTGATTTGCCTGAAAATGTCATTTCACCTTCATTTCTGAAGGAATCTTTTTTTTTTTTTTTTTTTTTTGCCCCCACTGGTATAGAACTCAGTTGGCAGTTTATTTCTTTTATCCCTTTAAGGATGTTATTCTGTTATTTCTGGCTTATGTAATCTGGTTTAAAACTCAACCTTCAGTCTTATTTTTGCTCCTGTGAGGGTAGTGCCTATTTCTTCGTTGCTTTTAAAAATATACCTTTGTCTTTCATCTCTTTCATTTCATTTACATTTTTTCCTATTTTCAGCAGTGTGACAATGATGCCATAGTATTGTTTATTTGTATTTTTCACCGTTTTTGATTGCTGAGTTTCTTAACTGTAAGGGTTGACATTTAATTAGCTTTGAGAAAATCATATTTTGGATCTGTTGACATGACTACATGTTTCTAATATGCTTTTCCATATTTTCTCACTATGCTTCATTTCGGATGGTTTCTATCAGCTGCAGTCTATTTTTCTTCTAGATCTTATTTGCCCTTAACCTCATTCAGTGTGTCATTATTTCTAATATTGTAATTTTTATTTCTTAGATGTCCATGTAATTTCTTTTGTAAATTTAAATTTTCTGTTGATATTTTTCTTTACACTTTTTCACAGCTCTCTCTACTTTCTTTAAGAATTAACTGCACTTATTTTAAAATCTATATATTTATTCTATTACTTGGTTAATATATGAGTCTCCATCTTTTGCCTTTATTTTCTCTTGATCATTGATCACATAGTTTTGCCTGATTTTATTTGGTGTGTAGAATATTTAACATAAAGAACCTTGAGATTTCAGTTGATATCTCCTATCTTTCTTGTAAGCTAATTGGATAAGAGCCTGATAACCTCTATCTAATTGCGCTAGACCTGGTCTGGATTCTTTTGAAGTTCACTTCTGTTTCTTTTACATGGACCCTTTGGAGATCCTGACTGAGAACTTAATGGGACTCTGTCTCTTTAGTCCTGAGACACTGCAGGAAATTTTCCTGCCCTTGAAAGATTTGGTGTTTAGTTCTTTCATCTCTAACCCCTTACAGTTTCAAAATATGATATACATCTTGAAGACAGAAACATCGGTTTAACATAAGCCATCTACTATCAGGCCTTTAATCTCCTAAAACTTCAAGATTATGCGAGATTCATTCTGCCTTTTAGAGCTCTCAGCTCAGCCAACTAACTCTAATGTTTGGGCCCAAAATTCAGCAAATGTCCTCTTTGTACAGGGCCCACCTCCTGGTTCCCATCTATCACAGCAGCCTTCACTTTCCCCAAAGACAGCATCTCTTTATGGTCTGAGTATGTTCCTGAGTTCACTGGAAAATGTACTCAGGGAAGAAAACATCTAATCCTCAGGAGAATGGTTATCTAATTTTGTTTGGTTGTATGTTGTCAACATTGCACCATCATAATCTGTCACATCCTACCTAGAAGAGTAAAAATTGTTGTCTTCTGCTTGGCCACTGACTTATTCACTGGTCCCCTTATTAACTGGTCTGGTCTAGCAGTCCTCACAGAGCAGAGAAGTCTTTTTCAGTACATCTTGTCATTCTTCTGTCAACTCTCCAGAGGTTTCCATTCATTTTCAATATATGAAGTCCTGTACAGTCTTATTACTTCTCCATTTCTAGCCTAACTCCCGTTCTCCCCTTTGCTTACTAAATCCCAGCTCTTCTGACCTTCTTTTCATTCCTCAACCACACCAGTGTTTTCCCGTCACAGAATCTGCACTTATTTTACCTCTGCTTTTAAGATTCTTTGCTTACACTTTCATAAGGTTGTGCCTTTACTTTATTTGTGAGCTCTGTGTAAATGTCACCTTTTCAAAGAGGACTTCCTTACAGTTCTATCTGCTTTCCTTGCATTGGTTTTGATCATGAACACATGCCATCACCTGACCTTATATTATATTTGTGTTTCTTTTTTGCCATCCCCACTAGGAGGTAAGCTCCGTAATAGTGTAAATCATGTCTATTTTGTTCACTGTTCCATCCCCAGAGTTTATAATACTGCATAACCCCTAGTAACTGCTCAAGAACTACTTATGAAGTAAATCACATATCTTTTACTTTGAAAAACGGTCAATTTCAGGATAAGATAAGTTGGAGGAAAGTTGAGAAGTACTATAACATAGATATCTACAGAATGCTTTGGAGGTGAGGGGAGAGGCACTAGATAAGTTTGGACATGGTCAGAGAAATCCTCAGTAAGGAGATGACCCCAGATTGATTGTTGAAAATTGAGTGAGTGTACACACACACACACACACACACACACATATGGTCAAGAATAATAGAGAACTCAACATATGATCACTAGAATATGAGGGTTGTTGATATGAAATGACATCAGAAATAATTAGAAAGCAAAGCTGGGCCAGTCACAAAATCCTTCGATATCAGAGTAAAGAATTTATTATTTACCTTAAAGGTAACAAGGAGCAAAGGGTTTTAAGGTAAGAAGAGGTGCTGTCTGACTTACGTTTTTGTGCTTCACTGCTCCTCACTGCAATAATCATGGCTAAAAATTTGAAGTAGATTGATTTACCCTGTGCAATATGAAAGTTCATATTCCAACTTGCCATCAGCCAAGTGAACCAGGTGAAGGTATCATTTCCTCTTCTGAGCCTCAGACATCATCCTTAGCAGGAGAGGATTGTAGACTCCTAGGAGTTGCTTCGGCTCTGAGCCTGTGCTTATATTGTATGCTTCAGCTTTCGCTTAGGTGCCAGTATTTCTCTAAAATACTCTAAGGGGGGAAATTAGCAGAAATAATTTGAAATGTCTAATTCTAGCCAAAATTCTATTTTTATCTGAAATTTTCTGAACACAAGTCAAATGCCAGGAAGCTAGCTTCTTGGGACAAAACTACCTGAACAGGAGCAACAAATCTTTTTTAAAAAAACAAACAAACAAAAAACCTCTGGTAGGGATGGGAATGCAGCGGGGAGGAGGGAGTGATAGAACAAGTCTTTTTCTTTCAGTTGTGATTCCAAAGAATCCCTACCCTGCATCTGATGTGAACACTGAGAAGCCCAGCATCCACAGCAGCACCAAAATTGTCTTGGACCATCAACCAGGACAGAGGGGGCGTAAACCAGGAAAGAAGCGGGGCCGGACACCCAAGACCCTAATTCCCCATCCCATCTCTACCCCATCCAAGTCAGCTGAACCTTTGAAATTCCCAAAGAAGAGGGGTCCCAAACCTGGCAGTAAGGTAGGTAAAACAAACAAACAAACAAACAAACAAAAAACCAATGGGTCTCCCAGGAAAGGATAAGGGGTTAGAAGTGGGTGATTCATCCATATACATCTATCTTGGAAAGGAGCATATGTAGCCCTATTCTCTACTTGCATATGCTTTTACCAGGAATCTCATGGATGATCGTCCCTATGTAGCTACTTATCCAGGAGTTGTTTATATTAGAACTATCATAGTTAGACTAGGAAATAAATTTTGACTCTGAAAACTGCTCACTTCAAAGAAATTCTGATCTGATGTTTTACATAGATGGAAGGCCCTATTCCTTGTTGAACTAACCACAATGTATACCCAACATGTAGATAGTAGCAGACGAAAAACATTACTCTTTCTCCTATTCCTTCTTTTAAAGGAAATTATTGAATGCCTACTAAGTGTCAGATGGCACCATTGTATAAGAATCAAGAAGATAAGCACAGTTAACATTATTTAGAGATGTGAAATTATCTCCCTGAGGTAACATAGCTATCAAGTGTTAAAGGATCCTCAGCTGCTCTAGTTCCAAGATGCCTGGTGCCCTACCACATTCCACACATTTCTTGAGAGACATGATACTTCTCTCCAGTATTGGAAGAGGTTGTTGAGGTTTCACTGAGTAGTACTACTGAAAGCTCTACTTCTTAGTCACAGCCAGTTTTTCATGAATATCTTCCCTAGGCTTCTCATTAGTTTCTCTAAAAGCCCATTTTAGTTTATTATTACCTCTTCCACTTATTTCCTAACCATCAGGGGAGTTCCCTGAACACCCTCCTCAGCTACAGTTGCTAAGTGTCAGTGTACAAATACCTAGTTCTCCTTCAACATTCCATCCCAGTCTCATAAGTTCTTCCTATGGTTGATTGGTTGGTTGATTTGTTTGTTAGCTCCAGGTGACTTCAGTCCCTGTAGAACATGTTTTTAAGGTCAGAAACCTAGTCTTTCTCCTGCACTGCCTTGTACTCCAGTCTCTTGGGAAACATTAAGTATATGCAAGATGAGTAAGAAGGAGGAAGGGAGAATGGGTTGGTGAATGGAAGGGTGAGTGGATGGAGAAGTTTGGTGATTGTATCAGTCTCGGTTGTCTCTTGCTTTTGGCTTTGAATTCTCAATGTTACTTCCTAATCTTCCTGTGTAACACGTAACACTCCTGATCTTTGATCACTAATCCCTAACCCAGACCCTGGTTCATTTCTGTCTGTTATTATAAAGAAAAGACTGAAAGTTTAAAGGGTACCAAAGTAGAAGGAGCTTTTGATGATGTGGAAGCATTTTGAGGCTAGTCAAAAGAGGGAGAAAACTTATCTTGGTAGTCCCTAAACACAGAACCAGAACTCATAGGCAAAAGTTCAGCCATACAGGCTTTTTGTTGACCTAAAAGGAACAGTTAACTAGCCCAAAATGAAAGCAATGGAGTGGATGTTACTAGAATAAGTTTACAAGGAACTCAGTGACTCTGTAGGAGGAGTGTTTTCAGGGAAACTGAAGTATTAGATAAAAGGTTGGATTAAATAGCCTTAAAGAGCCTTCAAAATCCAAGACCTGTGATGCTACAATTGCCTCTACTCTGCCCCCTCAGGAAGTTGAATATAGTTCTCTTTCTTTTACAGACTTCTTGAAAACAATCATTCTCATCCTATCCCATATTTTATGCCCCTAATATTTGACTCCCTCCTTTTCCTTACTGTTCTTTTTCTTACCCCTGCAAATATATATACATGTATATATATACACCTTCCAGTTTGTCCATGAGCTTTGGAATGGTCATAGGGCTACAACAAGGGCTTCAAAGCCAGACTTAGGTATAGAGCTCATCTCTATTTGTTACTACCTGTGTGATTTGGGGAGTACTTCTTTGGTGAGACTCTGTGTCTTAACTTTCCTCACCTACAAAATGGAGGTGAAATAATATATGAATAGATGGACCATGCACCAATGTACCTATTTAGAATAGAAACGCCTTTCATCTTTCTGCTTCCACAATATTGTGGCAACTAATTCACAGCCTTGTTTCCTTAGAAAGACCACAAATTCCTAAAAATCCTTAAAATGATCTGGTATTTCCCTTCCTCCCTGACTCACCACTTACTTGAATTTTCACTTTTGGTAGTATTAGACAGTATAAGCAGATGTCCATGCCCAGTGTTTTTTTTTAACCCTTCATGAAAGTTTCAAAATTGCTTTCACAGGGAAGGCCATCAAATGAATGCCCGCTGTCATTAACATAGTCTCTTCAGGTAATACACACCTAGAAGGCAGACAGACTTACATAGCTTCCAGCAGTGGTCCCATGTTAGGCATTTAGTAAAAAAGATTTCTGGATCTCAGTGTGATTATTCTGTTTTTCTTTCATTTAGAATGGCTTTTAGAGAAAGGTATGTCTTTAAAAGAACCTTCTGAGATCCTTTGCCACCATTGATTGCCCTGAAAAGCACAGAGAAGATACTTAGATTTCTTTCAAATAATCTATATTGCTTGACCCAATACTGTACACTTCATGAAAAACATGTTAGGAGCGACTCTCTAGACTAATAGAGGACACCAATATATAAACATATAATGATGACACATTGAACAATGTAACAAATGCAGAGGTAGCATAAAAGAATAACTGGAGAAATACTAGGAAACTTTCCTAGATGGATAGAAATAATCTAAGAGGAAGAAGGCAGAGGAAAGCCATTTATAAAGTAATAGGAAGTAAAGAGAAAAAAAGAACATAATGTCAGAGTAGACTTAAGCCACAAAAGCAAAAAAAAAAAAAAAGCCCTTCTTTTTGCTTTTCTCTGCAAAACTAATAAAGGATCTTGAACTTCTTGCAAAAATATGGAATCAAGTGCTAAGGACAGTGCATTTAACTCTGACTCCACAGAAGATCAGAATCTTTATACACTGAATCAGAAATTTTTTCTATACATCTACTGTAGGTAATGCACAACTTTGGGCCAAATGTCTTGAGAAAAACAAAAGTTAAACAGTTCTATCATCAAATACTATTTTTGTTTCATGGGTACACTAAGTGCTAGAAATAAAGAAATAAGAAGACAAGTTACCTGTCATGGGTAGCAAACTTTTACCCATCCATTTTGACAGAGAAAATCTCGGACTTGGCTGAACCCACCACCCAGCTCACCTACAACCAGCACCCCTGAACCGGATACCAGCACTGTACCCCAAGATGCTGCCACCATCCCCAGCTCAGCCATGCAGGCCCCTACAGGTAAGAGCAGAGGAAGAGATTAACTGAACAAAGTCCCTGGCGTCATTGTCTGCAATTTCTCTTGTCTTGGACTGATAACTAGCCTCATGTCCGTTTTTAAACCTAGCAAGAATCTTTTAAAAATGTCTTCTTTGACATTGGAAATAGCCTCAGAATTACTTCCATTCTGTGAAAACAAAGAAACCTAGGTAAACATTCTATAAACTCAGGGGTGAGCAGTTGGGGTGTGTTATGCCAAAAGTTCCCTGACCCAAGTTAGAATAATAGTCATCATTCCCAGTTAGGAGGGCTTGCTTCGTAGTGATCTGTCCCAGTGTCTAAAATCCTAGCAGTATTCCAGTAATACAACTGCCGCTACAATGCCTTTGATTTTTAAAAAAGATTTGCTGTTTACTTCAAAGTCATAGTAATAGAGGGCCCAGCATGGCAGAGAAAAAGAAATGAGACCTTTCGTCTAGTAGCCCATATGTACGTCTCGAATAATTGTTTAAAGTTATTTAGATATTAGTTAAAATGATACATGCTTGGGGAGGGGAAGGGGAACCCAAAGCTTATTTAACTGTGTCATAAACTAAAGAATTTTTTAAAAAGTGATACACGCTCATAGTTTCAATAAATTAAAGCAGATGAGAAACTTACAACAAAAACAAAACCAGCAGACCCTGCCAGGTCATGTCAGTTATTTCTTCCCAGAGGCAATCACTTTCAATTCAGCCAATTGTTTCCTTTACCTCCTCGCATCTAAATAATATATGTGCACACGTATATTTTTGAAAAGCTATAGAAAGTTGAAATTAAATGATAAATTTATTTTGGTTTCAAAAGTGAAATCTTTATATAGTTTTCCTATGCAACAGATTTTTAGAAGACTCTTCATGTTGCTTCATGTTGCTTTTTTTTTACTTTCTTATTTTTTATTAAAAGATATTTTTGTATTAACTGTAAACTTTAGAACATGAGCATTTAACTCTCTCCTTGCCTCTTACCCACACACACACCACCCAAATGCAATTCTGTGTTATTATAATATTGCATAAATAAAAATCCAGTGTTTTGTTATTATAGCTAGCTAAATACCATTCTTGGGGCTGGTATTGTAGGTTAGCAAATAAAGCTGTTGCCTGAAACACCAGAATCCCATGTGGGCATCATTCCATGTCCTTGATAATTTGCTTGTGATCCAGTTCCCTGGTAATGTGCCTAGGAAAAGCAACAGAAGATGGCTGGAGTCCTTGGGCCCCTGCCACCCATATAGGAGACCCATATAAAACTCTGGTTACTGGCTTCATACTGGCCCAGTGCCAACCCTTATAGCCATCTGGGGAATGACCCGGCAGATGAAAGATATATACTCTCTCTCTCTCTCTCTCTCTCTTTCTCTCTCTCTCTCTCTCTCTCTCCACCACCCTCATCTATCTATCCATCTTTCCCTGTTTCTTTGCAATGACTTGCAAATAAATGATTCAAAATCTTGTAGAATAGGTAAATAAATGCTATTCTCAATTGAGCCATATAATGTCCAATGATTACTTTTCCTTTGTAGCATTTTGATTTCAGAGGAAATATTTTATCTTTGTGATGTATTCATTTTTCTTTATGAGCAGGTTGTGTATTTTGCCCATATCATACCTAGAAGAAACCTGCCCTGGAGCCTTCTGAGTTTCTTTAGGTTCTCTTCATCTGTTAGATTAGGTTCCCAGTTTACTCTTTCCCACACTTGCTTTCTCCTTTAAGTGTTTTAGGTTTTATATCTACAGTTCTATTTGCTTTGACATTTCTCCTTATCCCTAACATTCTGAAATTTTATTTTGCATGTATATTCACCCACCATACTGGACACTTTAACTTTTGAAACTTGTCTTAAATTTCTTCATCAGTGATTTTCTCCCATTCTTCCTTTTTTTACTAGTCCTTCTGACAAAGCTGTTATTCAGCTGTTGAACCTCTTGAACTAGTCCTCTTGTCTTCATATCCCTGTTTGTCCTTATCTATGGTCTGTTTTGTTAAATAAAGTGTTCTTTTATTTAACTTGCAAAGCAGAGAAAGAGAGGAAAAGAAAAGGGCCTACCGTCAGCTGATTTCCTCTGTTCATGGCAGCATTTGGAGCTGGGCCCAGGGCATGTAGATTAAACCACATCTCCCACGTGGGTGGCAGAGGTTCAACAACCTGAGCCAGTGTCTGCTGCCTCTGAGGGTGTGGATCATAAGGAAACTGGAATTGGGAACCAATCCAGGACTCAAAGCCAGGCACTCCCATATAGGATGCCAGTGTCCCAAGTGCATTAAATGCCTGCCCTCTCTTTGTCTTTTCAACTTAATTCAAGCTTTTCTCAACTCTATCTTCTAACCTATAGTTTTGCATTCCTACCATTTTGTTTTTAAATTACATTATTCCAGTGGCATTTTCCAAAGCGTGCTTGATGACAAATGTTTCTGTAATGATATATCATACTTAATTTATTTGCCTCCTGTATATCTTTGGTGAGGTGTCTGCTAAGACCGTTGGTCCATTTTTCAATTGTATTCTTCAAATACAAAATCGAGTATTTGAAAAAAAATGTAGCAATTGATTTTGAAAGTCAGTTACAGAGGATGAAATGAATATTCTACCCACTGATTCACTCCCCAGATGGCTACAACGATCAGCACTGGACCAGGCCAAAGCTAGGAGCCAGGAGGTTTATCCAGAGCTCCCTCATGGGTGTCAAGGGCTCAAATACTTGAGCCATTTTCCACTGCTTTTCCTAGGCCATCAGCAGGAAGCTGACCTGAAAGTAGAGCAGCTGGGACATGAACCAGCTCCCATATGGGATACTGGCAAAGCCAGTGATGGCTTTACCTGCTACACCATAATGCCAGCCCCCTAATAGAGTTGAATTTTAAAATTCTTTGTATATTTTGGGTAATAACCCTTTATTAAATGTCTTTTAAAGAAAAAGAAAAAAATGTCTTTTTAAAATATACTTCTCCCTAACTGTGTATTTCCCTACCATTTTTTGACAGGGCCTTTCTCAGAAGTTTTTTTTTGTTTTTTTTTTTTAATATAGTCCAACTTTTCGGTTACCTCTTTCATTAATTAAACTTTTGGTGTTATATCTAAATTTATCAAACCTACAATCATTTACCTTTTCTCCTGTTATCTCCTAAGAGTTTTATAGGTTTCCGTTTTACATTTAGGTCTATCACCAATTCTGAGTTAAATTATTTGAAGAGTATAAAGGTCTTTGTCTAGGTTCTGTGTGTGAGTGTGTGCCCATTTGTTCCAGCATCATTTTTTGAAAACACTGTCTTTACTATATTGCCTTTTCTCCTTGTCAAAGATCAATTCACTGTATTTATTTGGGTTTATTTCTGAGCTCTCTGTTCTAACCCATTGATACATTTGTTTGTTCTTTGCCAGTCCCAAATTATCTGGATTATGGTGGCTTTATAGTTAGTTTCAAGGTCAGATAGTATCGGTTCTCCAAATTTGTTCTTCAGTCTGGTGTTAGCTTTTTGGTTTACTCTGACTCTTCGACTTTAAAATAATTTCCTAGAATTTTGATTGGGATTGTGTTGAGTCTCTTCAAGTTGGGAAGAACTGATATTTTGAGTTTTACTGTCCTCATTCATAAATATTTTTCATTTATTTTGCTCTTTGATCTCTTTCTTTAGAGTTTTTATAGTTTTCTTTATGTAAGTTCTCTACATATTTTATTAGATTTATACCTAAATATTTCTTTTTTTGGAGGTGCTTGTGTATTTTATTTATTTGTTGGTTTATTTGTTTGAAAGAGACACACAGAGACAGAAATCTTTTATCTGCTAGTTACCTCCCCAAATCTTTTCTTACAGCCAGGGTGGGCCCAGGTGAAGCCAGGGGCCTGGATATCATTCTAAGTGTCCCCATGTGTGAGGCAGAGACCCGAGTACCTGGGCAGTCACCTACTCCCACGGGGTATCAGTAGGAAGCTAGATTAGAAACAGGACTCTGATATGGGACTCTGATGTGGGATACACTGCATCAAATGCCTGCTCCTCAGATGGTGTTCATTTTAATTTCATTTATTTATTACAAGTGTATATAGCAACTTCATTTTAATATTAACCTTGTACTCTGCAACCTTATTATAATAAATTACTAGTCCCAGAAAGGGGTATTTTTCCCCCTGATTTCTTTCAGGTTCTCTGCATAGACAATTTTGTCTTCTGGACAAAGAGATTTCTATTTCTTTCTTCCCAATATGTATACCTTTTAGTTCCTTTTTTCTCTTGCTACCTTAGCTAGGGCTTCAAATGTAATATTGAAAAGGAATAGTGAGGAAAAAAATAAAAGGAATGAAAGGAGACGTCCTCATCTTGCTCTTGATCTTATTGGGAAAAATTTGATATCTAACTGTTAAATATAATGCTAGTTCTAAGTTTATTTTCTAGATGTTATTTTTCAAATTGAGGAATTTTCCCTGTATTCCCAGTTTTCAAAGGGCTTTGATTTTGAATAAGTGTTGGATATTGTAAAGTATTTTTTCTAAGTCTATTAATTTTATTGTCTGATTTTTGCTATTTAGCTTGTTGATTTAAAGGATTACATTAGATGGTTCTTGAATATTGGGCCAGCTTGGTGTACCTGAGACAAATCTCACTTGGTCCAGATTTATAATTCTTTTGATACATCATTGTTGGATCAGTTTTGCTAACATTTTGTTGAGGATTTTCACATCTGTATTCCTAAGATACAGTAGCTTGTCTGGTTTTGATATTAATGTAATGCTAGCCTGTTAGAATGGGTTATACAATATTATGTCTGATGATTTTAAAGATTTATTTATTTTTATTGAGAAGGCAGTTTTACAGAGGGAAGGAGAGACAGAAAGATCTTCCATCCACAGATTTATTCCCCAAAACGCTGCAATGGCCAGAGCTGAGCTCGTCTGAAGCCAGGAACTTCTTCCATGTCTTCCATGTGGGAGTAGGGTCCCAAGGCTCTAAACCAGCCTCCACCATCCCCACTCAGTAGTTTCTGATATTACTAATTTGTATCACCTTTTTTCCCTTGTTACCTTGATTTCATTTCTTTTCAAAGAGCCATATTTGAATTTCATTAAATTTTCACTGTGGATTTTGTTTCAAATTTCATTGATTTAAGCTCTAATTTTTTAATATATTTTGCTTACTTTGGATTTAATTTGTTCATCTGTTTTATTTTTTAAGTATTGCATATATGTATTTATGTATGTATGTGTTTTAAAAGCAGAGTAACAGGCAGTAGAAATTAGAGAGCTTGAGCTTCCATCTACTGTTTACTTACCAAATGACTGCAATGACCAAACCAGAGAAAAGCCAGGAACTCCTGGCAGGTCTCAATTGGATAGCAAAGCCCACACACTTGACCCAGCATGCACTATTTCCCAGGCCTATTAACAGGGAGCTGGATTGAAAGCAGAGCAACCAGAGTACATGGAATGTGAGCACCACAAGCAGCAGCTTAACTCATTACACAACACCAGCCTTACTCATCTTTTCCTGATTTCCTAATGTAGAAGCTTAGCTTTAGATCTTTTTTCTAATGTATTTATTCAGTGCTATCAATTTCAGTGCTACAATTTCATCTGTGTATTGCTTCTACTCTATTGTATCTCACACCTTTTGATAAGTTATATTTTCATTTAGTTCACAATATTTTTAAATTTCTCTTGATATTCTTTGATTCAGAAGTATAAGTATGGGGGCCCAGCACAATAGCCTAGTGGCTAAATCCTCGCTTTGCATGTGCCAGGATTCCATATGTGTGCCGGTTCTAGTTCCAGCTGCTCCCCCTCTCATCCAACTCCCTGCTTGTGGCCTGGGAAAACAGTAGAGGATGGCCCAAAGCCTTGGGACCCTGCATCCGCATAGGATACCTGGAAGAAGCTTCTGGCTCCTGGCTTTAAACTGGCTTAGCTCCAGCCTGTGTGGTCACTTGGGAAATGAACCAGCAGACAAAAGATCTTTCTCTTTATATTTCCTTCTCTTGTGTATCTGCCTTTTCAATAAAAATAAACGTTTTTTAAGAAAAAAGAAGTGTGTCTTATTTAACCACATATCTTTCTATTACTGATTTTTTGGTTTAATTCCATGATAGCCTGAGAAAAGACTGTGATTTCTATTATTTTAAATTTGCCTGCATCTTTTATGCCCCCAAATGATTTTTTTAAAAGATTTATTTATTTTACAAAGTCAGATATACAGAGAGGAGGAGAAACAGAGAGGAAGATCTTCCGTCTGATGATTCATTCCCCAAGTGAGCCGCAACGGCCGGTGCTGCGCCGATCTGAAGCCAGGAACCTGAAACCTCTTCCAGGTCTCCCACATGGGTTCAGGGTTCCAAATCTTTGGGCCGTTCTCGACTGCCTTCCCAGGCCACAAGCAGGAAGCTGGATGGGAAGTGGAGCTGCTGGGATTAGAACCAGCGGCCATATGGGATCCCAGTGCATTCAAGGCGAGGACTTTAGCCACTAGGTCACGCCGCTGGGCCCAAATGATTTTTTTTTTTAGCAAATATGAACAAGGGAAGGATTTGTATTCTGATCTTGTAGAGCAAAGTGGTTGATGTATCAATTATACTCCAGTGGTTGATGATGCTGTTATTTATGTCTTCACTGATTTTCTGTCTGCTACATGTATTCATTTCTGATAGAAATGAACTGTGATTATGGATTCAACTGTTTCTTCTTGGATTTTTGTTAGTATTTGTCCTGTCCATCATTTATTTATTTGAGAGAGAAATAGACACAGGGAATGAGCTGCCATCCACCAATCACAAACCAAATACCAGCAACTGGTTCTTGGCCAAGACTAAAGCCAGGAACTTGGAACACAGTCCATGTCTCCCATGTGGAGAGCAGGAACCCAAATAAGCCCTCACTGTGGCCTCCAGGTATCTGCATTGCCAGAAAACTGGAGACAGGAGCCAGGCCAGAAACTTAAGTAAACCCAGGTACTACCCAGGTAGGATGTGGGCATCCCTAGCACTAACCTCTTGAACTCCAAGGCAAACCTCTGTTTGCCTTCACATTTTGATACTGGGTTGTCAAGTTTAAACATGGTAAGGACTGATACGTCTTCCAGAAGAATCAATCTCTTTATCAATGTGTAAACCTCTCGCTTTCCCTGATAGTTTTCCTTACACTGAATTCTGCTCTGAGATTAATATTCCTGCCTTGTTTGAATTAGTGTTGGTATGCTATATATTTCTATACCTACCTACTTTTGATCTTAATCTTTTTTGTAGACAAATATAACTTTGACTTGCTTTCTTCATGCTTTTTGAAATTCTTTCTCTATTTTAATTGTTATTTTAAACCACTGACACTTAAAGTGATTGATATAATTCCACTGATGTCCGCCATATTTGTTATTGTTGTCTATTTGTTGCCCTTATTTGTTCCTATTTCTGTTTTCATTTCTTCTTTGAAAAAGATGTATTTATTTATTTGAAAGGTAGAGTTATGCAGAGAAGAGGAGAGGAAGAGGCAGAGAGAGAAAAAGAGAATCTTCCGTCTGCTGGTTCACTCCCTATATAGCTGCAGCAGCCAGCACTGAGCCAGCCACAAGCCAGAAGCCAGGAGCTTCATCTGGGTCTCCTACTTGGGCCATCTTCTGTTGCTTTCCCGCATGCACCAGCAGGGAGCTGGATGGGAAACAGAACCACTGGAACTCAAACTGATGCCCACGTGGGAGGCTTTCACTGCAGATGGTGGCTTGACCCATACTGCCACAACACCAGCCTCCTGTTTCCCCCTTTTATTTTGTAATGTGGTTTCAAATGAGCATTTATGTTTCATTTTCTCTGCTTTCTTAATATAATTTGCATTTCTTTTGCTTTACCTGGTGATTATTCTACTCTTTAAAAATATACACTTAAAACTCTATCCAGGTTCATTTTCAAATAACACTGTGATACTTCACAGGTAGTTCAATGCCTTACAATGCTAATTCCTTTTTTATTTCTTTTATTAATATTCATTTCACTTATATATAAGCATACACACGTAAGCACATAAGATATGCTGTTGCTATTATTATTTCAAACAAAAATTTTACAAATTACTCCAATTAAAAATATGAAAAATAAGTTTTACTCTACCTTCACTTACTCTTCTAGTATTCTTCTTTTCTAAAAAAAAAAAAATGATTTATTTATTTTTATTGGAAAGGCAGATGTACAGAGAGGAGGAGAGACAGAGAGGAAGATCTTCCGTCCGATGATTCACTCCCCAAGTGGTTACAACGACCGGTGCTGCGCCGATCCGAAGCTGGGAACCAGGAACTTCTTCTGAAGCCAGGAGCTTCTTTTCAGGTCTCCCACACGGTGCAGGGTCCCAAGGCTTTGGGCCATCCTTGGCTGCTTTCCCAGGCCACAAGCAGGGAGCTGGATGGGAAGTGGAGCTGCCAGGATTAGGACTGGCGCCCATATGGGATCTTGGGGCGTGTTCAAGGCGGGGACCTTAACCACTACACTATCGTGCCGGCCCCTAGTATTCTTCTTTTAGATGCAAGTTTTAAATTAGTATAATTTTCCTTCTCTCTAAAGAAATTTAAATATTTCTTGCAAGACCAATAAACTCTATGAATTTCTTTTTATTATTTGAAGGTGAATTTCTCAGAGCAAAGAATTCTAGATAATGGGATTTTCCCTCAGTATTTTAAGTACTTCACTCTACCTCTTTGCTTGCAAGATTTCATAGGAGACATAAGGCGTGACTCTTATTTTTGGTTTTTCTTCTTTAAGTGAGATAAGTTTTTTTATTCTGGCTTCTTTCAAGATTTTTTTTGTTTATTTTTGGTTTTCTTTTATTAAAATAGTACACCTAGGTTTGGGGTCTTGATATTTTTCCTGTCTCATGTGCTCTGAACTTCTAGATCTGGAATCTATCACTAATTTTCTCAACTAGTTGTGTCTGTTCCTTTCTCTTTGTTATTATCGTTGTCCCACAATTCTTGAATATTCTGTTCAGCTTTCTCTTTTCGTCTTTTTTTCTTTCCGAGGCTCAGTAATTTCTTTTCATAGCCATTTGTTCCCTCTCCTATTGCGTCAGTCAAAGGCTTTGTTTCTGTCGGTTGGTTTTTGGCCTCTAGTCATAACCTTCCTGCCATACCTGAATCTGCCTCTGAGCCCAACCCCGCATCGTTGCCCTGTGCTTTTTGTCTTTAAATACACTTGTGTTGTGTGCTTTTTTTTCCTTGATAACTGGACATGATATATGGAATATAAGGACTGGATTACATAGGCCTTCAGTGGTGTAGTGATAAGATATGTGGAAGCAAAACCATTCTATAGTTCTAAAATAAGATTTCAGTCCTTTAGTGAGCCTCTGCCTTTGGGCTGTTTATAGTGCTTCTCAGTTTGGACAGGACAGTTGGAGTAGTGACATGCTTCCCTTCTACGTGGGAGGCTTCCCCTCGTGGGTAGGCTTTGAAAAATTTCCAGGGGTTAGGCTCTATAATGCCATTTTCTTGAGGGAAAAAGGCTTTTGCCTAGGACATAGTGCTGTGGCATATTTCATAGTTGTTCCTTCCACCTTCACTCCCCTCCCTACACACACACATACACACATCCCCTTTCTCCCCACCTCCCCAACCTCAGCCCTGCCAAAAAAAAAAAATTCCAGGAAATTTTTCCTTGATCTCTGTTGTGAGAACCTAGCTGAGTTCTTGGAGGTAAAACTCAGGAAAATATGAGGACTCCTGTACTAGTGTTGCTAACAAACCCTCTAATAGTTCATCAAGTATGATTGTAGATTTTCCTACTCCTATACAGGTCTCTGCTCCTCTAAGCTGTGATTCTCAGTTCTGTTTCTCCAGAGTTTAGGGGCAATAGTTTGTCTATTATCCTCACTCTTTCATATCTAAGAACTGTTGATTTTTTAAAGGTTTTTCAGCCTTTATTTCTTAAGAATGAAGTGGCTACTTGTAAAGTATGTTGCAGACCCTTCTCTGAATTTTTTTTTTAACATTTCCCAATTCTGATTTCAGGGATGCAAGAGAAAAACAAAGCATGGCAATATACAAAAATGTCTATGACTTTGTCATTGGGAAGTATTTTGAAACAAAATGATAAACAAATTATAAATAATTGTATGCTGCTGCTTTAAAAATAGGATAACTCATCTCTGCTCCTGTCAACTGAAGTGACTCCATTGGGGCTAACTATTCTTCATTCTCATAGCTAACAAAACGTACTTGATATCATTTCATCACGTACAACCCTTTGTGAAAGGTGTCTTGGGTTCCTTTAAATCAAGGCTGCTGGATTCCAAGAGTAAGTGACCCAGGAAGCAGGAAGTGGGGGCTACCGTTTCTGAAGACCTGAGCCCCAAACTCAGCATAGCATCAATTTGAACATATTTTAATGGTCAGAGTCAATCACTAGAGTTTGTTAGATTTGCCGCTGGCCAAAATGTTAGATTCGCTGACCACCAGAGAAAGAATAATTCAGCCAAATATATGAAAAGAATTTAGATGGCCTTTATTTCAGGGAACCACAGTCACGGACTTTCCTTCCCCATGCAGCAATACTTTTATTAGATGTACCTTCACGCCAGGCTGTCAGAAACAGCCTGCAGTGCTTACACCTTTTGTGGATTACTTTTTTGTTTGCACTGAGTCAGTTGTATTTTTCCAGTCTGATTTCTAGCTTCTAAAATTTTATCATTGTGTGCTATCTTACTGGAGTTCATCTTAGTGAATTTTAAGAAAAAACAAGGCTAAATGAATATAGTCACTTTGTCACTTACCCATCTATTTTTTCTCTCCTTCTTTTTCTACTGTGACCTTTCACTTCCTACTTCCTGCTGTTTTCCCTTTCGTTCTCTCCATGTGGCTTCTCAGAATTACAAAACTGGAGAGTCCTCGTAGAGCCTGTAATTCAGACCCCTCAGTTCACAGAAGGTGACCCTGAGACCAGAGAGAACTGCCATCCATCCATAGCTCCCACACTACTGCTTTTATCTCATTTGTCCTTAATAGAAAAAGACCCTGGCCTCTGCAAGTGGGAGCCTAGATGGCAGATAATGAGATAAAATGTCATTGCTGACCAGACCAAGGGAACAACTGGTCAGGGTGTGCCCACTCTACCCCTTCCTCTCCACAATGCCAGGTGCAGGGGAACAAGCAAGTAAATGCCCAGCTTCTTGAGATGAGAAGCCAACAAAGCAAGTAAATACCTAGATGGGAACTTCCAGGCCTTTTCATGGTTTTTTGTTTATTCTTTTTTTTTTTTTTTTTTTTTAACTTTTAATGTTTTCTTTGAACCTGACTGCTGGCTTAGAAGATAAGCAAGTGGCTTTTAAGGCTCAGAACAGAAAGCAAGGCAGATGACCAGCCATTCTAATAACACATGCATATACACTTAACTTATATTATCATGGTTCTACAGCTTTTTAAACATATAAACTGATATGAAGAATGTGAGGTAATCAAGTACAGAAAATTCAAGTACAAACATTTGGGAAATTGTTTAGATTTTCTTCTCAGTGCATACAAGACAAAGTGCAAATTCTGTCTTGGCCTTTGGTCTGGGTTATTCTCCCAGCAGGCTGGGTTCCCAAAGCCTTTGGCCAGTCATGCGCTTTGGGCTGGCAACACTGGTACACAGCCTTTTTTGACTTCCCCAACCCGTCTGTGGATCACAGTGTCTCATTAGCTCAGCTGCTGGAAATGTTGCTGGGGACCAGAGCCCAGGATATAAAAGATGGAAGAGCACACTGGAGACTTTTAAATTTTCTTTGATTCCTTGTTTCTGTAGTTTGTATCTACTTGAACAAAAATGGCAGCACAGGCCCCCACTTAGATAAGAAGAAGGTCCAACAGCTCCCTGACCATTTTGGGCCAGCCCGTGCATCTGTGGTACTGCAGCAGGCTGTCCAGGCTTGCATTGACTGTGCTTACCACCAGAAAACTGTCTTCAGCTTCCTGAAGCAAGGCCACGGTGGCGAGGTTGTCTCAGGTAAGCACCCTTGGACTGGTTTGGCCTCTTAGCCAGACTGGCAAGCCTTCTCCAGTGGATTTCTGATGGGGTATTCTGATTCCTACATGAAGCCTTAAGTGTTGGGGAATGTAAAGGTATTCCATTCCCCCACAAGATGCTCTACCAAGAATACTAAAGAAGAATAAACCAGACTGTTTTAACTAAGCCTGGAAACAGAGTTCTCTCTCCTGTTATCTTGCTGACTTTCTTCCAAACAGAAAATAAATAAGTATACTGGTTTAAAGGCTTTCCAGAAGAAATAATCCAGAGGAGCTGTGTTGTGGCAAAAGATGAACTTTTCCATCCTGCCATGGCTTCCCGCCTGGCTTCTGGGATACTAAATTATCCTATCATTCCTTGGACTCCTTGGCTACCCAGTCCTCTGCCAGGTCTAATACAGGGAATGGAATCCCAGCACAGAACAGGAAGAGTCAGTGCCTCCTCTTCCCCACTGGGAGAGTTTGATCCAGTACCATGCTGTTTTTTGCTCTTCCTGAAGATATGTACTTGTTCTGCAGAGCCTTGCATCTGGTTCAGTTTTCCTAAGTCCAGACCCCTGTTTCTTACCCATGAAGCTTATGAAGGCAACCTAGAGCCTTTCAGTAATGCCATCCCAGGGTTCTCCACCATCTCCTGAGTGAGTTTCAGTAACCAACATTGCTTGAGCCCTTTGCACATGTTAGCAGCTATTGCCAGACACTGGCTGGGAGTAGAGAGAGTACAAAGCTGCTTCACACAGTTGGTACAAAACTGAAATGAAAAGAGAAATTTGTTTGGGTGCCAAAGTAAACTTAAATGTCTGCACAGATTTTTCAAAACACTGGCTTGTCACAAATTTTCCCATATGTATGGATTTTGAACTTTTTTGTACCAAAATAAATTTCATTTTCCATGAACTTTTGAAAGACTCTGGTAGAAGATGACAAACCAAAGTCTGCACTGTGGAAAAGAAAGCAGAAATATCTAGCTATAAGAAGTGCTATAATAGAGGAATGTGTGGGAGCGTGACAAGGGAGTGATCAGCTATAGGGAAAATGGGGCAAAAAGCAAGGAAATCATTATAGAAGAGTGGGGAGTGCCTGGGAGAGAAAGGCTCTCAGCCCTCTGGAAGCCGTCTTTCTGAGGTCTGGGTTCCCTCGTCCTCTGGTAGGCTGCTGCACAGCAGTCTGCAGGGGATCCCCTCTTTCCCTTCTTTCCTGCTGTATTACATGTTCATTCTCTAGTGTTTCTTCTCTGCCCGCAAATTAGCTACTTAGAGTGACCCAGCTCCCAAATCGCTTTTTAATGATGCTGACTCAGGCCTGCCTTTTGTTTTCTGAGGATTATGTTAACAAATTAAGTTAACTATAGTCTACAATAATTTGTGATACATTTCCAAATAACCAGAAGAGTCAAAAAAGGAAAATTGAATGAGATTGAATTGATAATTACTCTGATTATTTATAATTTTATACATTATAAACTATATATATATACCAAACTCATACTCTGTGATAGCCCATAAATGTTTACAAACATTATGGGTCGCTTTTTTTTTCAATTTTTTATTTATTTGAAAAGCAGAGAGACAGATATACATATATCCTCGAACTGCTTCTTCACTCCTCAAATGCTTGTAAGTGAAACTGGCTGGGCTGAAACCAAGAGCTGGGACATCAGCCCGGTCTCTGATGCGGTGGCTAGGATCTAACTACCTGGAGCTATCACCTGCTGCCTTACCAGTGTGTGCATTGGCAGGAATCTGGAACCTGAAGCAGGCCCAGGTCTCAAACCCTCATGCCCACATATGAGATGCAGACATATTGAAAAGAGGCCCCCAACCACTGCACCAAATACTTGTCCCTCAGTTAAAAATTTAAAGGAAAGTTGTACTGATTTTTCAATCATAAAAAGAAAGAAAAATAAAACCAAGCCTGAAACAGTTCCAGATGTTTCAAAAATTCTCAAGCTCTAAAATAGATTAAAATTTATATACTAGAACCATCTCTGGCTACGGTTCTTGTCTCCTTTCTGTCCAACTTACCAGTTTTGTGGCAGTTCTTGTGAAAACATCATCCTAAGTGAACAGATTTCCTGGAGGAGGCCCAGCCAAGAGATGGAGCAAATAGAATTATGTTCACAGTTGTTTTTACAGGGTGAATGAAATCTTACCAGCGCCCCAGGGTGCAATAGGCCTGGTTTAGCCACTCCCATTTTGCAAGCTCTTTGGAGTAGCAGGTAAAAATCAAAGCCCTGGAGGAAGGGAGGTCAGGGGTGTCAGGGAGGAAGCCAGGCCCAGATTACCTCTGTAACCAGGTGAGCCTGAGGCAGGCAGTGGGCTGGGCTTCTCCCGCCCCTGCTGCACACTGCACTGCACTGCCGCACTGACGTGTCTGGCCCTGTTTACTCACCTCCACAGCCGTGTTTGACCGAGAACAGCATACTCTCAACCTTCCAGCAGTCAACAGCATCACCTACGTCCTCCGCTTCTTGGAGAAACTCTGCCACAACCTTCGAAGTGACAATCTGTTCGGCAACCAGCCCTTTACACAGAAGACTCACTTGTCACTCACTGCCACAGAGAACAGCCACAGCCACGACAGGTACCTACCAGGTAGGAGTTGGAACGGGGCCCGAGCTTTTGGGGATGGGAGATGAGAAAGGGGGTGCCAGTGTGGGTGGTGCACAGCTAGCAGTGGTGACTGTAAGCGTCCAGAGCCAGGTCTGAAGCTGCCGGCCTGACCCTTCCTTTCAGAACTCGGAAGTTTGTTCCTTACCCGGACCACACCAGGGACTTCTTCAGTCTCCATTTATCTTTACTTTCTGTTCTGAATTTTGTCTTCTAATTCTGGAATTATCTTTCTTTACTCTGGATCTTGATTCCTTGCAAAGATGGTTCCCATGCCCCTTCTGAGCTCCAGACTGCATGTGGAGACAAAGTGAAGTCAGTACATCTCTCAGTGTGAACCTGGCAGCAAAAGCCAAACATAGATGGCCCTTGCCAACAGAAAGGTTTAGTTTCAGGCTACTGATTGAGAAATGAGCTCCCTGGTGATTGGCCATTCATTCTTTCCTTTGGCACATTGCCCTAACTTTTGCAGCACTGCCAGTCTAGCAAGTCCATTCAAGTTCCTGCTGTTTCTAACCAGCCTGGAAAATAACTTTCTTGGTTAACATACCAAACCCACAATGCAAAAGTGATGCCGTGTGGCCCAGAACAGTGGTTAAGCACTTTTAAGAGAGATTAAAGAGTGAACAGAACTCCACATCTCTAATCTAGAGCTCACCACACAGAATTAGAGGCAGAGGAGGAAAGTTCAGGCCAAAATGTAACGAGGCAGGTCACTGTTGAAAGAGGAAAGAGAGGCCCTTTTTAAGAGTCCTGTGAGCTACGTCCTGTGCAGAGCAGCTGAGGCCACAGAAGAGAGGATACAAGAGGTGGGGAGGAGGCAGGGGTAGCAAGGTATGCCCACACTACCTTCCCTATTGGCTTTTCTTTAAAAAAAAAAAAAAAAAAAAAAAAAGATTTATTTATTTTTATTACAAAGTCAGATATACAGAGAGGAGGAGAGACAGAGAGGAAGATCTTCCATCCGATGTTTCACTCCCCAAGTGAGCCGCAACGGCCGGTGCTGTGCCAATCTGAAGCCAGGAACCTGGAACCTCTTCCAGTTCTCCCACACGGGTGCAGGGTCCCAAGGCCCTGGGCCATCCGCGACTGCTTTCCCAGGCCACAGGCAGGGAGCAGGATGGGAAGTGGAGCTGCCGGGATAAGAATCCATGGGCGCTGGCCCATATGGGATCCCAGCGTGCAAGGCAAGGACTTTAGCCGCTAGGCCTCTATGCCGCCAGGCCCTCTATTGGCTTTTCATCAGCAGAATCACTTCCAATTAATAGTGCCACTTTTGGGGGTTGTGCTCAGGGAAGTAACTACTTGACCAGTCCTCTCCTGTCCCCATCTATACTTCTACATGCTAGTGAGTATTGCTTGAGAGAGGGCAGACACCTGAATTCCAGATATTCCTTGTGGGACCCAGAGGTTATTTCTGCTCACCTAAACCGCTCTGGATTGTGTTCTTTCAACATCAGAGTTTCTGAGAACAGACAGTGATATTCTTACTTGCAGTTCAAATTTTATAGTAGAGTCTGTGTAGGCTGAGTATGGTTGAGTCAATGCAAACGCAAGTTTTTTAGTATTTCCAACTGCTAGCATACAGAAATATCTTCATTTCAGTAATGAAAGTTAGGCCTGCCTGGGATTCATAAAGAATGGGTATGCAAGAAGATGCAACAGGTCCACAACTGTAGATACTAAAGACTGAGTCCTCTTCCAATCCAGCTTCCTGCTAAAGCACCCAAGAAAGCAACAGAGGATGGCCCAAGTGCTCAGGGCCCATGCATCCACTTAAGAGATCTGAAAGAATTCTTCTGGCGCCAGCTTTAGACTGGCCCAGCCATGACCATCGCAGCAATTTGGGGAGTAAACCTGCAGATGAGAGATCTCTCTTCTCTCTGTCTTTCCTTCTGTCTCTGTAACTCTGCCTTTTAAATAAATGAGTAAGTCTTTCTTAAAAATTTTTATTTATTGGGCCCGGCGGCATAGTGGCCTAGCAGCTAAAGTCCTCGCCTTGAACGCCCCGGGATCCCATATGGGTGCAGGTTCTAATCCCGGCAGCTCCACTTCCCATCCAGCTCCCTGCTTGTGGCCTGGGAAAGCAGTCGAGGACGGCCCAAGGCCTTGGGACCCTGCACCCGCGTGGGAGACCCGGAAGAGGTTCCTGGTTCCCGGCATCGGATCGGCGCAGCACCGGCCCGTTGTGGCTCACTTGGGGAGTGAAACGTCGGATGGAAGATCTTCCTCTCTGTCTCTCCTCCTCTCTGTATATCTGGCTTTCTAATAATAATAAAATCTTTATAAAAAATTTATTTATTTTCATTGTATATGAAGAGCAGAGAGATAAAAGCAGAGATCTTCCATTCATTGGTTCACTTCTCAAACACCCACAAGAGCCTGGCTGCACACTAGCAAAAATCTGCAGTCAGATATAAAACCAAAATTCAAACTTGAGCACTCCAAAACAGGTTGGAGGCACTGCATCCAGCATTTCAGCTGCTGCAAAAAATGCCCGTCCAACATGCCCAGCAAACTAAGCCACTGCCTCTGATACTTCTGTCCCATTCGAGTGTCTCTATGAGTCGTGGCTATTCTACTTCCAATCCAGCTCCCTGCTAATGTGTTTGGGAAAGCAACAGAACATGGTCCAAGTGCTTGGACCCCAGCCACTCACTTGGGAGACCTGGATGGAGTTCCTGGCTCCTGGTTTTAGCCTGGCCACCCGTGTCTGTTATGGCCATTTGGGCAGTGTGAACTAGTGACTAGATTCATTCTCTCTCTCTCTCTCTCTCTCTCTCTCTCTCTCTCTCTCTCTCTCTCTCTCTCTGTAACATTACCTTTCAAATTTAAAAAGGGGGCACAGGAATAGAGCACAGTAGCATATCAAGCAGGCTAATCCCCCACCTTTGGCATCAAAATCCACATGGTCACCATTTCATGTCCCAACTGCACTACCTCTGATTCAGCTCTCTGCTATGTCCTGGGAAAGCAGTGGAACATGGTTTAAGTCCGGACTCCTGCACCCATGTGAGAGACCTGGAAGAAACTCCTGGCTCCTGAGTTCGGACTGACCCAGCTCCAGCCATCGTAGCCAATTGGGGAATGAACCAGCTGGTGGAAGATTTCTCTCTCTTTCTCTCCTTCACTCTGTAAATCTGCTTTCCAAATAAAAACAAATGAATCTTTAAAAGAAAAATAAATAAGTCTTTTTTAAAAAAAGAGAGTTAAAGCCATAAATATTACATTCTGCTTTATTGACTACCACCCTTCCTTCCTCCTTGTCAGACGAACAGAACCAACTTTCTGTGCCCTCATACTGGCTGATCAGTGACTTGTCTGCTGTCTTGTTTCTGTTTATTTCCAAGATGAGAGTTTCAACAGTGCTCCAATATGCCAGAACCTTACCTAGACTTCTGACCCCCTCAGTCCTACTGTACCAACTTTGATCATTTCTTTATCATGTCCAGTGGTTTTTCTGATAACAGACTCAAACCTCTCCTCAAGAGTTTAATCCAGACAAGAACTCTGTTTTGCTTTATCCTATGGGTGATTCCTGTCCTTCTACCTGGGTACACACTTCCATTTTGACCCAAACAGATATCACTTCCCTTGCCACTTGTCTTCACACTACCCTTCTACTAATAGTCTTGGCCCAGCTGACCATGCACTTCCATTATATCTCATACTCACCAAAAACTTAGGTCAGTTTTTTTTAAGATTTATGTATTTGAAAGGCAGAGTTACAGAAGAGATTAAGAGATAGATCTTCCATTCACTGGTTCCCTCCCCCAAATGGCTACAACTCCCAATACTAGGCCAAGCTAAAGCCAGGAGCCCAGAATTCCATCCAGGTCTGCTACATGGACAGCAGGGGCCCAAGCATTTGGATCATCCTCTGTTGCTTTCCCAAGAGCATTAGTAGGGAATTGGATTGGAAGTGCAGGATCTGGAACTTGAATCAGCATGCCCATAGGGTATGTCCATGTAATAGGTGATGGTTCAGCCTGCTGTGGCACTAAGCTAGCACCACAAGTTAAATTTTACATCTTACTAAGCTTCCTTACTTCAGATGAGACTGTTATATTTTTTTCTCTAATGTTTTATTTTTTTTTTAATTAAAACCTACAAAATGTAGATATATGGACACCATTCAGCCACCAATTGAGTACCAAGATTCAAGTGCAAACTCTGCTTCCATTCTAACTTCCTGCTGGTGCACACTCTGGGAGACAGCAGGTATTTGTGCAGTTAGTTGGGTCACTGTGTGGAACACTGGATTGAGTTTTCAGTTCCCAGCTTGGCCTAGTCCCTAGAACTGCAGGCATTAATGACAGCTGTCAATCTCCTTGCTTCTCTCTTTCTGCTTCTCTCCTTCTCTGTGTTTCTCTGCTTCTCAAATAAATATTTTTTAAAAGATTTATTTAATTTTGATTGAAAAGGCAGCTTTACAGAGAAAAGGAAAGACAGAAAGAAAGAGCTTCTGTCCTCTGGTTCACTCCCCAAGTGGCCACAACAGCCAGAGTTGAGCTGATCTGAAGTCAGGGGCCAGGAGCTTCTTCCAGATCTCCCACGCGGGTGCAGGGTCCCAAGGCTTTGGGCCATCCTCTACTGTTTTCCCAGGCCACAAACAGGGAGCTGGATGGGAAATGGAGCATCTGGGACACGAACCAACACCCATATGGGATCCTAGCGCGCATTCAGGGCAAGGATTTAGCCACTAGGCTGTCACATTGGACCCAAATAAATATTTTTCAAATTTTAATTTACATATGTTTAATTTGCTAGACTGTTTGAGAACTAGAACTACTGCAGATGAGATTTTATTTTAAATTCATTTTTATGTATCTCCTGAGAATAAAGAAAGCAGTATTATTATGTTCAAGAAATTTAACAATAATAACATTATTGGCCACTATACAGTCCTTATTACAATTTTCCCTCAATTGTTCCTGCAGAATCCTTTATAGATTTTTCCCCCTCTTTTACTTTTTTAAGTCTTTTTGTTTAGATAGTTGAGAAACCGAAAGACATAGCTATAGAAAGTATATTCCCATCCTCTGGTTTACTCACCATATGCCTCCAATGACCCTTAGCTGCAACTAAAACTGGAAGCCAAGGACTCAGCTAGGTCTACACAAATGGTAGGAATCCAGTCACTTGAACCATCACCTGCTACCTTTCAGGGCTTCCCATTAGCAGGAAACTGAGATTGGGAATAGATCTGGCACGAAACTGAGGCACTCTGATATGGAGCACAGGCTTCTTAACCACTATACCAAATACCTGCTCCTCTTTGGCTTTATCTTACTCCTAGGCCCAATAAAGGATTATCCGTTCACTGCATTTCAATAGTCTTGTCTTTTTAGTTTGCTTATCTTTATAAAAGTTCTCCAACCACCTTTTCCAGCTTCCATAACATGTCATTGGTATTTTTAAATTAAAGATTCATTTTGGGGGGGCCAGCTTGGTGGCATCCAGGCTAATTCTCAGCCTGTGGTGCTAGCATCCCATATGAGTGCCAGTTCATGTCCCAGCTGCTCCACTTCTGATCCAGCTTCCTGCTAGTGGTCTGGGTAAGCAGCGCAGAAAGGTCCTTAAGCTCTTTTACCCACATGGAAGACCCAGAGGAAGCTCCTGGCTCCTAATTTTGTACCAGCCCAGCTCTGGCTATAGTAGCCATGAAGGGATTAAAGATTTTCTCTTTCTCTCTCTCTCTCTCTCTCTCTCTCTCTCTCTCTTTCTCTCTCTCTTTCTCTCTCTCTAATGCTGACTTTCAAATAAAATCATTTAAATTTTTTTTATTGGCCAGGCCTGCACAATGGTTCAGTGACTATATCTTTACCTTGCACCACAGGGATCCTGTATGGGTTACATGGGCACCAGTTTGTTTCCCTGCTGCTCCACTTCCCATCCAGCTCCCTGCTTGTGGCCTGGGAAAGCAGTCGAGGATGGCCCAAAGCCTTGGGAACCTACACCTACATGGGAGAGCTGAAAGAAGCTCCTAGCTTCTGACTCTGGATGGGCTCAGCTCTGGCTGTTGTAGCCACTTGGGGAGTGAACCAACAGACAGAAGATCTTTCTCTCTGTCTCTCCTTCTCTCTGTAAAGCTGTCTTTTTAATAAAAAAAATCTTTTTCAGAAACAAATTTTTGCTTGTTTATTTGAAAGAGTGACAGAAAGAAGGATCTTCCATCTGCTGGCTTACTACCCAAATGGCACAGCAACAAGGTCAGCCCAAAGTCAGAAGTCAGGAACTCCATCCTGGTCTCTCACATGGGTAGCAGGAGTCGAAGCAGTGCTTGAAATAGCCTCTGCTGCTTTCCCAGGTACATTACCAGGAATTTAGAGTGGAAGCAGAGCAACCAGATTATGGTACTCCAATATGAGATGCAAACATCTCAAGTGGCAGCTTAAAACACTGTCCCACAGATCTGGCACTAACATTGGCATTTTTAAAAATCCAGTCAGCTGTTTTGGTTTAAGTCATTAGACATTTGCTAAAATACCTGCCATGTGTCAGATTCTGTACTGAATTCTGGGGAGACATATATGAAACAAATTGAATTCCAACACTTAAGAGAAAGAGAGATGAACATGTATGTGTTAAGAGCATGACACAGTTAACTCTGGCCCAGCCAAGTGTGAGAAGCAAAAAATAAAGTGAAAGAAGTTGAGGGGAGAATTGCTGTCTGGCCACAGTGTTAGAGCAGAGTCTCTCTTTAGAACTCCTCTTGCAGCTGGATGTAATGAAAAGCTTGTGAGGACAGATGGATGCCACTGCCCTTAGAAAGTTAGCAGTGTTAGGCAGGAGATGGTATTAATTCCATTGTTATTGAACTCTGCTCAACATTAACCTGGGTCTGCCATTTTAGAATTTTACAGGTTCCTTACTGCTGGAGAAAGTAGTTCAGTAGTCATATGACAAGTTCTTTGTGCATTTATTTCCATCCAGATATTCAGTGTTAGTTAAAATAATTCCTGCCCAAATCCAGAGATTTACCATGGTTAAAGCCAAGTGAGAACTGTGGGACCCCTTGGGGGACACCCTTTTATCCTCATGTGGGTTCTTCATGGTATTGTCACATTTTCGGATGTGTTCATGATGATTTGGATCCCACCTCTGGGGACACCTCCACTCTCAGGTAGTCACACCATCGTCCAGAGCACAGCTTACGCATCCAGCTGTCAGGGAGAACAAGTCTGCATAGCCAAGAGATCCGAATACTGTATTCCTTTCCTTTGTAATGTTTATGATAGTTTGTAATTTTCTTCCTAAATAGTCATCTTCCCCAACAGAGTAAATGTTTTATGAAGGGAGGAACAATATCTTTCTCCATTACCTGTCACTTTGACTACCGCATGCTAAGTTCTTTAAAATAAAATAAATAAATAAATAAAATTTTAAAAATTGGGCCCAGCACGATAACCTAGTGGCTAAGTACTCACCTTGCATGCCTGCGATCCCATGTGAGTGCCAGTTCATATCCCAGCTGCTCCACTTCCCTTCTAGCTCCCTACTTGTGGCCTAGAAAAGCAATAGAGAATGGCCCAAAGCCTTAGGACCTTGCACCCATATGAGAGACCCAGTAAAAGCTCCTGGATTCAGATCAGCTCAGTTCTGGCCATTGTGGCCACTTTAGGAGTGAACCAGAGGACAGAAGATCTGTCTCTCCTTCTGTTTGTAAATGTGCCTTTCCAAGAAAAATAAGTAAATCTTCAATAACAATAATAAATATTTTAAGAAAAAAATTTCTTAAAATATTTATTAATTTGGCCCTGGTGGCATGGCCTAGCAGCTAAAGTCCTCGCCTTGAACGCCCCGGGATCCCGTATGGGCGCTGGTTCTAATCCCGGCTGCTCCACTTCCCATCCAGCTCCCTGCTTGTGGCCTGGGAAAACAGTTGAGGACGGCCCAATGCATTGGGACACTGCACCCATGTGGGAGACCCGGAAGAGGTTCCAGGTTCCCGGCATCGGATCGGCGCAGCACCGGCCCGTTGTGGCTCACTTGGGGAGTGAAACATCGGATGGAAGATCTTCCTCTCTGTCTCCTCCTCTGTGTGTATCTGGCTGTAATAAAAAATGAATAAATCTTTAAAAAAATATATTTATTAATTTGAAAATCAGAGTTACATATAGAAAGGGAGAGACCTACCATTCATTATTTCACTCCCCAAATGGCTGCAACAGCCAGAACTGGGCCAGACCAAAGCCCAGAGCCAGGAGCCAAGAGCTTCATTCAGGTCTTCCACATGGGCGCAAGTGGCCAAGACTTTGGGCCATCCTCCACTGCTTTTGTAGGCCACCAACAGGGAGCTGGATCGGAAATGGAGCAGCTAGGACTCCAACTGCCACCCACATGGGATGCTAGCACTTCAGGCAGAGGATTAGTGTGCTTCGCCCCAGGATTTGTTAATGATATTTAGTGAATGAACAGATAATGGAGGCTGTAGAACATGTAGTTCAGAGAGATTTTTTTTTTTTACATGTGAGTGACTTAAACATTCAGGAGGATTGTACTGGTATATGAATTCTGTGCTGATATAAGAAGTTTTGTAGGTCCATAGCTGTAGTTAGGTAGTCACTGAGTTCACCCCCCATGTAGGGGAAAGCTTGGTTGTCAACATGGAATCTGTGAATATCAGAGGTAGAATGTGCTCTGAAGATGAATCTCCACCCTTGCATTGTCCTGCTAGATACACTCAGGGTGTCACTTGGTCAGCCTGGAGAGCTCTAGGACCTCCCAGAGCATTCAGTATGCCTCATTAGAGTAAGATGTAGCGATCCCGCATAGGCCAGGTGCTGTCAGTTCCAGTTTTCACAGCCCATACCTCAGGATCCAGATCTCAGTCAACATTCTTGAAATTGCTGGTAAGAAAAATGCCCAGTTGTTTTCATCAGCATCTAATGAGCCCCTTGCTTTCATACCACACGGTTCTTTACACGAAGCAGGCAGTACTTGTTTCCAGCCTAGCTGAGTAAAATGATGGCTAGGAAGGGGAAATTAACACACTGCAAAGCTCAAATTTAATCTTTTTCTTGAAGTGTCACACAGAGGTTGGATTTGCCATTCTAACTTTGAGTAAAAAGCAAAATAACAATACTGTGTGTTTTTGAAGCCCATCCATTCAGTCTCCTTACCTGATGCTCCTAGCCTGACAGAGGGTGATTCTTTCCCTGTTTTCTGTACAAAGAAACTGGTGCTCACAGAAGCCAAGTTGCTTGTCAGCGATCACCTGGTTAGTGAATGGCAAGAGTCCATGTTCTGAACCAAGGTCTCCTGCTCTAGGCATTCAGTTCCCAACCATGTCTCCAGGTGGACACTACTACCCTCATCTCTGCTAGAAAGGATGAATAAGAACTCCCTCAATAGGAAGGCAGTGGGATATGCTTTAGATAGTCTAGAGTCTCCAGGATTTCTCTTTTCAGAACTACCTCTAGGAATGCGCTCAGTGAATCACCTCCTGGGACAAGGATTAATAGCCAGAGTTGACCTGGAGCCCATGTAGGTGTGAGGAAGCAGCCTTGCAATCCCAGGCTGTGTTGCCACTGAGGTCTTACTGTGTACCAAACTATGTGCTTGAACCCAAGTGAATGCCAAAGATTAAGTATCTGATCTCTGAGGAGGACCACAAAGGAGGGTGAAGGGGCCAGTAACAAGACACCTCCTCAGAATCAGGGAATGCTGTGCCTGAGGAGCTGCCTTGGTTTGGGTTGAGGCCAATCCTGAAAGGGAATGCAGTGATGGTACCCTGCTGCCTGCCGCCATGGGCTGGGCACAGAGGCACCAAGGTACGATTCCCTTTGTAACATTTATAAATATTGTCTTCTGGTGTTCATAGACTCCTTGGAAAAAGTGGACCAGCCATGTTACAGATTATCAGACTGAAACACTGCTGGGTTACAGAGCCAAATTCTAAGCTTGATTCTGGTATCCCAACCTCTCACTACTGTACACTCCCATCTTCATTGAAATGCTTCTGTAAAACAGGAAAATACAAAAGAAGGAAGGGAAAGTAAGAGCGGATCTTTTGCAGAAATACCTTCAGCCAGGAATCAAGCAGTATATCTGAGTTGACCTGCTGGCTTACCAGATGGTTGGCTTGTAAAGGACCTTCATCTGAGCAAGTGTGTTCCTGCTGCAGCACCTGCTGCAGTTCCTTGCCCTAGTATCTTAGATACAAGGTTGTCTCTTCATCCGAAAGTAGCCTAATTTCTTTCTTTTCCTTAAATTCTCCTTGTCCAGAAAAAGCACAGGACTTGCAGACCAAGAAAGAACAAGAAGAAGAAGAAAAAAAAACAACTCATTAAAGACCATCTAGTCTAAGGAACAGTCTAAGGAAACCCAAGTGTAGACAAAGACATTAAACTTAATGACAGTCACCAATTGAGAGCTAGAGGCATGCCCAGCACACAGGCCTCCCAATCCCCATCCAGGCTTGTTTGTTGTGTTACTACTTGCTCTACTCAGGCAGATAGCTGGGAGCCAACATGAGGCAGTCCTTCCAAATTAGTTTCTGTTCTAACCCTGGTTTACTGTTTTCTAGGTGAAACCTTTGTTCTAGGGAACAAACTGGCCAGGTCCTTGGAGCCACACTCAGACTCAATGGACTCTGCTTTGAATCCCACCAGCCTTGTCAGCACCTCCCAAACTCTGCGAACTCCTGGGTTCCGGCCCTTACTTCCCTCCTGTGGCCTTCCATCCAGTACTGCCTTAGCCATGCACAGGCTGTGCTCCCGGGGTAAGCTGATTAGGGTTCTGGACCACCCCTTTAGGCTTTCCTTTCCTTGTTGCTTGTGCTCTGGGAGGCCAGAAAGTGCCACTTTTTCTCTTGCCTAGGGGTGGCACTGGGGGGTGACATTGTTGTGCTGGGTCACATACCTGAGAAGTAACTGGAGCTCTGAGATTGGCTTGAGAATGACAAAGACTAAAAGCCAAAAGACCTAAGGTCAACATTTCTTCATCTCTTAGCCATTTATATGAACACCATCTGTATTTAGCATGGTGAGGCAAAAAAAAAATTTTTTTATTGGAAAGGCAGATATACAGAGAGGACGAGAGACAGAGAGAAAGCTCTTCCACCAATTGATTCACTCCCCAAGTGTCCACAACGGCTGGAGCTGAGCCAATCCGAAGCCAGGAGCCTGGAACCTCTTCCGGTTCTCCCACATGGGTGCAGAGTCCCAAGACGTGAGGCAAAAATTGATCACTGTCCTGAGTCTAGTGGAGCAAACAAAACATTTAAACCAGTCATTGTAAGAGTATGTGTTAAGTGCAGTGACAAAGTTGCCCTGTGGATGGTATGAAAACTGTAAGAATGAACGAGCTTGGTGTTCACACAAAGCTTCCATGGATGGCCCACAGGGGTGTTAGAGGATGGAAAATAGTTTACAGGAAACATTATGGATCCAGCTATGCTTAAAGACAAGTTTTTCACTTTATAAGAACTCTGATTTTCTTCTTTGGTTCTTAGTAACCTAGATATCGGGCAAGAAAACATAGCTTGAGAATTAAAGGTTTTGGTAAGTTAGATAGACAAGATGGGAGGTGCTGGAGTCCAGCTCCAGCCGAGTTCGGAACTCGAGAAGGGTGTGTGGGTGAGGTGTAAAGAGGAACGAAAAATGGACCACTACAATTCCAGGATCATAATGGACAATGCAGGAAAGTTGTCCGCTTTATTTATATAGTAGTATAGTATACAGAAGTAGTCAAACTCTGGCTCAGACTTTTTACGTCATGGTCAAGTGGGTGTTTCCAAGGATAATTCTGCCATTTGTTTCACCTTAAAGCAGGATGTTATCCATCCTGACCCTGTGGTCAGGAAGTTCTCAATAGATACTGCATATCAGTCAGTAACACATTCCTACTACAATTCTCATCCTATAACTTCGTCTTGAATCAGTTAATGCAGGAAGTGCATCACAAAAGGAGGGAGTTAAAGATCAAGAAAAGAGGGAAGAATAGATTCCCACTACATCTGGGGACTTAACACCCTTGATTAGCATAAGGTCAATGGGGGCAGCAATAATAAAAGGCCCTTTTGCTAAAATGGTATCAGCAACATCAACTTCCAAGCTCACATTGATAATAAAGACCAACTCCACAGAGGCAGACAATGGCTAAATATATTACAGAAATCCCAGCGGGGTTGTCCAGGTGTCCATGCATAGGGAGGCGGAAGTGCCTTCAGGTGGATGCAGAGACATCCAAGGGACCCTGCCATGCAGTAGCAAATTCCTTGGGGCCCCGCCTGCAATGAACTTCACATCCTCCTGTCTTCCACACCCACCACACAGACCCCAGCAGGGAGGAAAGTGAAAAGAGCATGTAAAGACATCAATTGAGCTGGGGAAAAGTTTAAATCATGAGTCACGGGATCCAAGCCAGATAAGAGGAGTAAAAGGAGTGGGAGATGGAAGTTTGATATGCCAAAGAACTTGGTGATGTAAGAGTTGTATAGATCTAAGTCCCAAGAGAATTGAAAAGACAGGTTGTTGTGGGTCAGATATTAGAATATTTCAAACTCTAAAGTGAATGTGTTCCAAATGATGACAGGAACCAGACAGTGACCTTGGCAATAGATACCTGAAGTCAGGTGGAGGTGAAAATCATTGATGGCATTGTAGACCTGTGAACTGCTTCCAAGAGTTATGACAGGAACTGAGATGGTGCAAAAGGTAGTGAGCTAACCATCAATAAGTCTTCTTTTAACAAGGGATAGAGATCTCTAAACAATGACCAGGAAGAACAGATGGTTGGTACCTGTTTGGCATCTGAAAATCATGAGCTTTCTAAGAGGATGGTCTAGAAAAAGTAACAGGGAGCCAAGGGAATGCTACCTCCATACCCCCAGTTTCTCCTCCCTAGGCCATGGTTGGGGGGTATATGAAAGAATAACAAAACTCCATTAGCAAAGCTCACAATGAAAAGTAGAAGAGTAAAAGCTTTCATGAAGATTGGAGTTGATGGTTTCCCTCCCCCCAACCTTAACCCAGAAAGATGGCAAATGAAATACAAAAGTCTCTCAGGTACACGTAGAAGGGAAAGCTGATTCTGTTGTGCCGGATTTTGAAATCCCCAGATAATCATCAAGTCTGAAGTCGGAGCTAAGGCATAAAGGTGGTTTATTCAGGTTAACTAAGGTCTCCCAGCCACCTCCCCCAGCCCAGCATGGCTGGGCGGGGGAGGGGCAGCCGCTGCAGGATCCTCAGGAAAGGCAAAAAGCGAGCGCATGAGCCAGAGAGAGCCAGAGAGCCCAAGCCCCCCAGTTCTTATACATTCTTTCATATACCCCCCAACCCTGCAGCCTCTGCAGGATCCTCAGGAAAGGCAAAAAGCAAGCGCGTGAGCCAGAGAGAGAGCCAGAGAGCCCAAGCCCCCCAGTTCTTATACATTTCAGGCTATTAATTATACAGTCATGATTTAGCAGGCTTCTGTTGGTGGGTTTGAAACAAGCAACTTTCAAAAAGTACAAATCGATGAGCTATAGGGCGGTGGATCTTATCTAACACCAGGTACCTCCTTCCTGAGGAGTCGTCTGCCTACGTGACCTGCCAGGTGTGCTGCCGGGTGTCACGTAGACTATCAGGCCTGGAGTTCACACAGCCCACAGCCAAGCTTTAAGGCAGAATCACAAAAGGCAGAAAACATCCAGGTTCTTCAATTCTAGCCTCAGCCTCCTGTCTTGAGATATGAGGAAGTTCATCTCATCCCCCAAGTCATCGTCATAGGCAAAACAGAGATGGGAATGCCAACCCGATTTTTCCACAGGAGCATTAACTATTCCACAATCAAATGAAGGTAGGGATATGGAAGCATTTTGAAAGTTAAACCATCCCCCAGGTATGAGGGAAGTTGCTAATACTGTAATCTTCCCCAGGGTTCTGTTTCTGATCGTGCTTCATGAGAGGTTGCCTCTCTTGGCACTGCTGCTTCCTAGGTCCCACTGCTCTACCTCCAGGACACTATGGGTCTGCCACATCATGGCCAAATCATCTTTTGGCCCTGCAGAATCTCATAGGCTATAGAAGATTCCACTCAAAACCAAGTCTGTCTCTTCTCACATTTCATCAGTACAGATGATCAGGCATGAGTTTCTTAGTCTGGGCTCTGTGTATGTTCCTCATGGCCTTAGTCATTCTTTAGGTTTGTTTGTTTGTTTTTTAATTTTTATTGGAAGGCATAGTTACAGAGAAAACCAGTCTAATCCATTGGCTCACTCCCCAAATGGCCACAACAGCCAGAGCTGAAGCCAGGAGCCAGACACTTCTTCCAGGTCTGCTATTGTGGGTTCAGAGGCTCCAAGACCTGAGTCATCCTCCTCTGCTTTCCCAGGCCATCAGCAGGGAACTGGATCCAAAGTAGAGCAGCTGAGGCCTTAGTCATTCTTGGTCTGAGAGAACTGGCCTCCTCGGAAGAGCAGCGGAACTGTACACACAGGGATAGGGCAACCTGTGATAGAAAGTCAACACTAACTCATCTAACTAGCTATGCGCTAGTTAACAACGCTAACTGGCTATGTGGTCTCAGGCAAATCACCTTACCCTTGGGGCCTCACTTTCTTCCTCTCTAAAGATAGTAATAATACTGTTTGAAAGTCAAATGAGTTGACAGTGATGTGGTTCTTTATGATGCAGTCCTTTCATGTATTAGACCGCTTTTTATCTCTGCTACATTTGTTTCTTGCATGAATTATTGTAGTAGCTCCCTTTTGAACAGTTCTGCCTTGCTTTTCTCCTCGTCCTGCTAAGGTTTATTAGTGATGTGGACTATGAGAAGAATCCCTTTTGTTGCAAATGGGTACATGTCACTCCTATATTCAAAACCTATCTGTTTCACTCACAAAAACTGGTGCTCTCCAGTGGCCTACAAGGTCTATTATCTATACCACCATGTTTCTCTTTGCCTCACACATCCATATCTGTCTTCTGGATGTTATATCACTTCCTCTCACATACACTTCATCCTAGTGTATTGACCTTCCTGTTAAAACTTAATTGTTCCTTGGAACCCAGCACAATGGCTCAATGGTTAAATCTGCTTGTTGAGGGCAAGCACCAGGATCCTTTATGGGCTCTGGTTTATGTCCTGGTTGCTTTGCTCTACATCCAGCTCCCTGCTTGTGGCCCAAAATCTTGGGACCCTGCACCCACATAGGAAACCCAGAGGAGGCTCTTGGCTCCTGGATCAACTCAGTTCCAGCCGTTATGGCCATTTGGGGAGTGAACCAGCAGATGGAAGAATTTTTTTCTCTATTTCTTCTCTCCGTGAATCTGCCTTTCTAATAAAAGATCTTAAAAAAAAAAATACTCACTTAATAGCCTATGTAGATAAGGGTATTTCAAAAAGTTCATGGGAAATGGAGCAAAAGATTATGAGTACCAATAAAATTTGGAAGTTGTACATTGGCTTTCCATGATATGCATTTTTTGTCTCTTCATATGCATGAATTTCAGAATACTTTATACCAGAATAAATGCTACTTTTAATCCCATTTTCCACAAACTGCTTGAAGTACATGTGTGTTTTATATATATATTAATACTAATATATATATATGAGCATAAATGTGTGTTTGCATGTATTCATGATTCCAAGCCTCTGATCAAAGGAATAGGCTAAAATGATGCAGAATCTTCCCTGTTCTCTCCAGTCTCTCTGTGGTTGGTCCCTCAGCATCTCAGTGTGCTGTTGAGGGCAAAACTGAATGAGCCCTTTCAACTTCCTGTCTACTGACACCTCTAAAAGCTATCTGGGATTCTGTGGCTCTAATTACTCCTGTTTGTTCTCGCACACTTTATCCTGGTCTGGGCAATGGCAAACTGCAAGATTAACAGGCAATTTACTAGAATTCCCAGGCATAGTATGCTTTGAATTTTAGATGTGGGACTCAGAATGGAGAAAGTAAGAGGAAAATCTTAGCCTCTGCAGGAGACAGTTAAAGATCAGGTCTTTCTAATGTCCAAGTGTGTTTTAGCACTACTATTTGATAGTTGTGACAGGACATCTCCGGGTATTGAGCATGTAGACATGAGCAGAGCAAGGTACTTGTAAATGACAGACTCAGTCATTGAACAAACATGTTTGATCATCTGCTCTAAGAAACCAGCCACTCTTCTATGTGCTGGACACATAGCAGAGAGCAAAATAGCTGATCTTTGGTAAGGAGAAAGTAGGTAATAAGCATAAAATAAGTAATGCATAAAATTACTCTAGGTAGTGATATCTCTAAGGGGCAAAAACTAGGGAGCTTTGAGAGTGATTGTTGAGGAATTGCCTGCCTCAATGAGGTGATCAGGGAAGGCCTCCCTGAGGAACCAGTGTTTGTGATGAGCTCCAGAATCTGAAAGGAGCTTGTGGTGGAGAAAGACCACCCCAGAGAAGTCAAGGATCAGAGAGGCAGTCAGTGTGCCTGAGTGTAAGTGAGTCGTGTGAGTTGCAGGTAGACATGTGTATGGAATGTAGTAACAAAGATGGGAAGGGCAGGGTGATGGGATGCCTCGGAGACCCTGGCAAGGAGCTCAGGGTACATTTCTTGATCCAGGGGAGGCCATCAAAGTGAGGGTTTCAGCGAGGAGTGACCTGATTCAATTAAATGGTTTTGAAAGGTCCCATTGGCTGCTTTATGGAGAACTAATTACTCGGGAAAATCTACCAAATGTGCTATAAGCAAGAGATAACACTCTGTGATTCAGGTGAGACTGGAAATGTTTCATGAAAGAGTTTGTCCTTGAAGGCAAGACTGGTTTAGTGAGGTTAGACAGAAGGAAAAAACTGCAGGGATACAGGGGGCACATTCCAGGCAGAGAGGACATACCTGCAAGTGGTCAAAATATAGGTGATGGTCAAAATACAGAGGGCCCGGTCTCAAAGAGAAGTGGGAGGAGTTTTGTTGGAGGTAAGAGTAAGATAAAAATTTGAGCAGTGTAACTGGCACTGCGATTCCTAGCAACCAAGGCAAAAATTCTTTGCTACCTTTAGTGCATCTGGTTATAGTGATGTCACCTATTCTCCAGGCCATGGAAGAGGACCCAGGCTATTAGCCACCACTTTATTTCTTTTTCCCAAGGTCCCAAGAATCTCTCTCTTGCCTGTCTGCCAGGGTCTCTAGAAGTGGTCCCCAGAGCCAAAGTAAAGTCAGCTTCTATTCCAGCCCCCTACCTTACCCTCATTGGTACCCCAGGCTGAATCAAAGCCTTAGAGCAAAGCTCAAGATCATTTCCGATTATCAAATCTAGCCTCTGAAAACAAAGATCAGACTTTCCCATTAGCTGCTTCACTTCCCCTGCTTCTGCCCTTGCACTACTATCACCTGGGAGGTCATTGAGATGTGCCAAGAGTGTGTGGGCAGGGGGTTTCAAGAGTGGTCCCCACTCATTACAGTAGGTGCCCTCCTGTCCCACAGGGTCGGAATGCTACTTGGAAAGCCGGGATGCCTCTAGACTGAGTGGCCGAGACCCCTCCTCCTGGACAGTCGAGGACGTGATGCAGTTTGTTCGGGAAGTTGACCCTCAGCTTGGACCCCACGCTGACCTCTTTCGTAAACACGTAGGTGCCCTGTCTGACCTCTGCCATGTTTGCTTAAAGATTTGCTTCTACAGCTTTTAGTTTCTTAAAGGGTATGGGAAGTATATTTGATCAGGTTCTTTGGGACTTAAATAGGAGACACCGTAAAACAGACAGACTCTCCTGGTATAGAAATAGACTCAGCCACATTCTTAGTGTTTTTGGCCTAAGGATTTGGTTCCAGGAATAGCAATGTCTTTTCCTTGGTGTATTTGCTTCTCCATCTGCCTGCCTTGACTCAGGAGCCTCAGCCCAACTTAACGAGTCTCTCACAAAGTATCCCCCCATTGTCTAGTGTTGTTAGCATCCGGTCCTCTACCCGCCCAGCTCTGCAAGCGGCCCTTTGGCTCCACAGCTGGGGGTTGCTCTGGATCCATCCTCATGATCTGGGGCTCCAGCTCACTCCCTTCTAGCCCAGTGCTCTTCTGCTAAGGACCCTCCAGTTTCTGATCTTTTCACTGATTATTGACATTGCCCACACCAGCCAGGTGAAAGGGCTGAACCCACAGGCCTCTCAACTGCTCAGTGAGTGGCTGTTCACTGCCAGCCCACAGAAGGGGACCCTACCACTCAGGAGAGATGAGGACCCATAGAGGAGCAGTGGAGGGTCAGGGTGAAACAGGTTCACTACCAGCGGAGGCTTCTGGGAAGACGTGGGGTTGAGCCGAGTAACAGGGTGGGAGGGCAAGGAAACTGCTTCTTAGGCTGTGGAGAAAGGAGAAGGATGGGAATGTGTGAAGAGTCTAACTGGGTGGGGTCTGTGGTGGATATCTGGGGCAGAGCATTCTTCAAGATGAAAGGTAAGGATAGCAGGCGCCCATGTCACAGTAGGTTGGCCCTTCGTGGGTGACCTTTATTCAGAACCTGGGGTGGTCAGATCATGCAGGTCTGTGATGGCACTGCCCCTCTTCCCCCAGGAGATTGATGGCAAGGCCCTGCTTCTACTGCGCAGCGACATGATGATGAAGTACATGGGTCTGAAACTGGGGCCTGCCCTCAAGCTCTCCTACCACATCGATCGGCTGAAGCAGGGCAAGTTCTGAGAGCAGAGGGAGAGTCTGCCTCCCAGGAAGAAGGATCATCAGCTCACCCCACACCCAGCGAGCTTCCAGCCACCTCAGCTCACCAGCAGGCTGTGTGGTGCCCCCTGCTGCCCCCTCCCACCATGACACGTCCTTCCATGAAGGACTGAGGAGGAGAACACTCAGGATCTAGGGCTCTCTCCTCAGCCCTGTCACCGCTCTGAGGTCTCTATTTATTTTTCAAGCCTAGCCTCTCATCAGGAATTTAGACTGAGCCCTTCTAAGTGTGGGAGGAAGAAGCCAGCCCTGGGGCCTAAGAAGACAGGCCCTGGCTTGGCAACTGTGCCCATGCCCTCACCACCTGCTGGTTTGTTGGGGCACCCTGTTGCCCCCTGGCTTCTCCCTTCTCATCAGACACCCTGACTCTGAACTCATGGTGCAGATCTCTAACTTTGAAAAAAAAAAGTCTTCTATTGCTAATTTATTATTTCTGGCAAACCCTCTGGTTAATCCTCTTATACCAGTCACTGGGTCTCAGTGGGAGGAAAACTGCCCTGCTGGGTCCAGAGGCCTCTCCAGATGGTCATGGTCCTTTCAGAGGGCACTGCCCAAGGGCACTTTGTTTTGGAAATGGATGACCCCATAAGGCTTTGGCCACAGCAGTTAGCACTGGAGAAGGAAGGGGGTCCCTGTCAACCTTCCCTTCTCTCCCCAATAGTCCCTTGCAGTGCCAAGCCTCATCTGTAGGCATGGGAGGAGCCCCTTGCATCATGTTCCTTACCACAGCTCCCCGCCCTGGCCATAAATGCTGGTGAAGAAGATTAGGCTCCATGACCCTAACACCTGTGGAGCAGGAGGGAAGGTCTCCAGCTGAGTGACTCTGTCCGCTGCACTAGCCACGTGCTTTCCGTGAGCAAGTCCACAGCATAGCTACTCCCGCTGCCATCTGGATTTGATGCCAGTTTGTTTATAAATAAAAGAAAAAAATGGTTCCCAGTGCCTTCTCAGTCAGCCGACAGCCAAACTGCTGTACATTCACGGGGCAGCTCTCTCCCCTTCCCCTGGTCTTGGTTTTCTTATCTATAAAGTAGGGAGTTCAGACACAATGATTCCCCAAGAGCTCTGCTGAGTCTAGCAATCCCTCAGAGCAGACCATCTTCCAGAGGCACACAGAGGTCCCAGTGTCCCGGAAGGCAGAGGCACACACACATACATGCACACCCTGCCCTGAAAGGCCTGTGCTGGCAGGGGGCTTGGCTGTGATGTGCGTAGCAGCCACACAAGGCTGAGCAGGAGGAAGCCCCGGTGCCTATGTCCATTGTCACCCTCGGAGGCCTAAGGAGGAATGTAGGGCAGGCCTGTGCCATGCCCCATGCACTGACTGGGGGCTGGGTATGAGTCCAGAACCTAGAGACACAACCCTGTGGAGGGTACAGAGCCCCCCAGGAGGAGGCAGCAGCCCAACTACCAGATCTAACCCAATACTAGCACTTCTGCATTCCTTACTATGGGCCACATAGCCTGCTTTATGTGAATTAGAGTTCTCTCAGTCTCCACAGCAGGAAGTGCCAAGATGGGGTTTGAAACCAAGTAACCTGACTCAAAGGCATGGGTTCTGGTCTCACAGAGATTCTGGCACTGCCTGTAAAGCTTTGTATCTGCCACTTTCCTTCTTTGGGCCCTTTTCGCTGTGAGAAGGTGGCTATCACCAGTGACAAGTTGTGACTTTTCCCACTTAGCCATTGTGAGGTTTAACATGGCTGTCAGGAAGCCATTAGGGTCAAGGCTGCTAACCAGAACAGCTCCTGTGTTCCACACAGTCCCAGGCACTGGGGCCCAGGAGGAGCCATTCATTCAGGATATTCCCAAAGAGAACTTCACTGTACCTGGCAGTGAACTGCAGGGGACACAAGGACTAAGGTAGTAACACTGGCATAGGTAGACAGGCCAGACAGATGTCAAAGCTGGGCCTGATGGGACACAATGGCCCCACACCACCCAACCCTCTTATCACCAAGAGTAGTACTTTACAGACTGGTTTTTTTTTTTTTTTTTTTTGAAGGCTTAGAGTGGAGTACAGTGTTAATTGTGTGTATTGCCTCATTAAACCTCACAACAACCCCAAAAGTTAGCTATTGTGTTCCTCACCCTCCACCCTCACAGATGGGGAAGCTAAAGCTGGGAAAGGTTAAGTGATTTGCCCAGCACTTACTAGCTACTAAGGGATGCAATCCATGTTTCTGCCTGCTACTCCCATGAGCTTCAGCTGACCTTTTAGTGTTGACAGGCTGCACTGGTGTGGCATTCCCCATAAAGGTGCCCAGACAGGAACAATGCTGCCCCCAAGCCAGCAGGGCAGTCCTTACAGAGCCACTGTCATTGGGAGCACTTCTCAGTTATCCGGGGGCAGCTCAGGTACCGAGCTCTGAGCTGGCCGGGGCAGGACGAAGGCTGATGTCGCCTCAGACGCTGCCTGCTCCCCAGATGCAGAGTCCTGAGCAGCTCAGCAGGCCCAGTTAGTGTCCAGGGTTTCTGCAAGGGCTGTGCCCGCTTGGATCGCTATACTCTGGAAGCCCAAGGCCATGGCTTCTCTCCAGCATCTGTAGTTGACCCCTGGAGCACCAAGAACAGATTGTACACATTAGAGGGCATTTTTACCCTAAGTAATGTTGTCTTGAAACAGTTGACATTCCACGTTTATCTGGTTTCCTGGGGAACAGAACTAGAAAAGTAATCAAAGGTCAAATTCAACAGGCAAGGAGAGGGATTTGTTGACCTTGTACTTTGGCTGCCCTAACCTCTGGGGCATAGAGAAGGGCCTGGTATGGGGGGCGCTCTGGAGTCCACTTGTTCATCTTGACCCATCTCAAAAGAAGTCAGTGCTCAGTAGAGCCAGGGTCTGGAAGTAGGAGCAGAGGCTTCGGGCAGCAGGGCCCTAGAGGTGGCAGCTGGCATGCTGCGTGGGCACCAGGCCTGCGGAGGCTTTACAGGAGGGCAGGCACATCTTCAGCCCTGGGGTTCCGGAAGTTGCCCAGCATCTAACAAAGCACTGGTGGGCAGGCACTCTGTCTGCTCCCAGGGTAGAATCCACTGGGAGCACAGGAGTGCTCCTGCTGCCTGACCGCCACAGGCCTGCCTATCTGAGGCTGCCTGGGAAGCCATTGTTGTTTCTAGTGAGATCACAGAGGTGGTTGTGTAGGCCCCACCCACTGCCTATAACCTTGGGTCTCAGTGCTAACCTCCCAAGTGTCCCCGTGGGAGCTGTGGGAGTACAGGGCCAGCACCCCTCACGCCCCCTACCCCTCCGGAGCTGGCAGGACCCAAAGCTCATGGGCCTCCTCTTTCTGCGTATCTGATTACCCTGACTGCCCCAACCCAGCCATGGCGGCTCCCAGGATCCAATCTGAAAAGCTACAGGCCAGTGGCAGCTCCCACGCAAAGCGGAGATTGGTGTGGGGGTGAGTTGCAGGAGTACTAAAGGTGTAGACACACCTGGCTGGGGAGGATGGTTCCTGGGCTGCGAGTAGGAGGCACAAGAGCCCCCTCCTGCTCACTGAACCAAAAAGAGGGTCCAAGCTAGGCTAGGGGTTCAGAGCGGCGTATAAGCCAAGCAGGGAGAGCAGCCATGGGGCGTCTGGCCAGCCTGCCGAGTGCTGGGCTGTGCCCTCTTCTCCAGAGGGCCTTCTCTGATAGGTGTCTTGGATGTCTAGAGGTGCAGATTCTCTTCTGGTGGGCAGGAAACCCCCCAAGCCTGTAGAATAGGAAGGGGAGGAAGTGAAAAGATATGATGGGGCCCTCTAGGACCTGGCTTCTGATCCCTTCTGCCCCTCAGTCTTCCCACAGGGTGTAGGCTGGCTCCATCCTGCCTGACACTTTCATCCTAGGCCAAGGGCAGATGCCAGGCCCTCCCTCCCTCTTTCTCTCTCTGGCCCTACCCAGCCTCTGCCAAGGTGGGAGCCCCCCAGGAGCCTTGGCACCCCCAAGTCCCCCAGGAGGCCCTGGGCTAATTGTGGAGCCCAGGGTCCAGGATGGAACAGCCAGCAGTAAGGACCCTCCAAACCCTCCGGAGGCCGACCCCTCCCGTGACCCCCAAAAAGAGATCAGCATGCACCTAGATGTGGGACATCCCACGGAGCCCCCAAGCAAGCAGCGCCTGCCAGCCCTACCCCCAGAAGAGCCCCCACCCGAGGACTGCAGCCTGGAGGTGGAGCCCAGCGCACACACTCTCTATGTGGGCCACCTGAACCCCCAGTTTTCCGTGCCCGTGCTCGCCTGCCTACTACGGGACACTCTGGAGCGTCTGCAGCTGCCCGTAGCCCGGGAGGACATTGAGGTAGTGCGGCGGCCCGGGAAGGCCTACGCACTGGTGCAGGTGACCACGCCCAAGGCCACTCTGGCCTCGCTCCCCTGGCGCCTGCAGTTGGCCTGGCAGGAGCACCGGATTCTCAAGGAGCTGGCAGTGCGCGGCAAGGAGCTGGTACTGACGGAGGGCCGGGGACCCACAAGCCACAGGGAGGTGAGTGAACTCCCCAGCAGGCCACCAAGGCCCCACTCTGAGGACAGGCCTGGCTGCCAGTGGCCTGCAGAGTGGGTTGCCTCAGAGAACAACGCTGGCCTTCACCATGTGCCCCCAGCTGGGCAGCCACATGGGGCCCTCACCAGGCCCTGTGGACTTTACAGCCTTGCAGCCTGGGTGCCCTCAGACCCACAGAGGTCTGAGCCTTTCTCAGTCTCCCTCACATGTCCAGAAAGTACAGAGCTGCTAAATAAAGTGGGACCCAGGCTGGCTTATAGAGAGCTAGGTGGGCAGGGGAAGGTCATGGCAAATAGGGCGCACCTGCAAAGAGGGGTGTTGGGTACACTGTGCAGAAGGGAGGGAGCATTATGTAGACATCAGCAAGTCGCTGGGGCTCAGGCCACAGCTGTAGTTAGCTAGGATGGAGTTAGGAAGGAATCTGCAGGCCTAGCCCTTGCAGAATAGAGACCATGGCCCAGTCAGGGCACAGGAGCAGGAGGGCAGTGGCAGGTCACCCCCAGGACACCTGGGTTGACTTCTTTTGGAGACACCTGTGGTGTCTAAACTGTTAACAAAATAACACATGTGTGCTGATTGCACGTTTGTATGACAGCTTTACCAGATTCTCAAACTGGGTGGCTGCAGGACCGGGAGTATGCCTCTCACTCCCTGCCCCAGCCCAGGCCAAGCTCCCAGTCCTAGAACCTTGGTGATCTGGAAACAGCAGGAAGCCAGCAATGTTTGCAGAAGTAACTATCAGACTGGCATTTAGGGTCAGTGAGCAGGGCATGATGGAGAGTGCCCAGAGTCGTGAGACCTGTGAGGGACTGACCTGAATGGGCCTGCAATCTGCAAAGTGGCCAGAACATGATGCCCAAGCCCCCAGACAGAACAAAAACCAGAGGAATGACCTCAGGAAGGACGGAGGGGGTGGGCAGGCACAGTGGTCTGCAAAGGTTTCAGGGGCCAAGGAGTTAGGTGGGGGTCTCAGATCACCCCACAGTTCAGGGACCTGCAGCCATCACAGAAGTGTTGGAAGGACCTGGTTCTGGGCATCAGAAGCTAATCTGCAGTCCACATGGGAAAGCTCAGCCAACAGGTGTCCCAGCTTCCAACCCCAGGAAGGAGAAATCTCTTCTCCTGACCGCCCTGGGCTCCACAGCCCACTTACAGCCCAGCCCAGCAGGGCAAGGAACAGGTGGCTTGAGCCTTGGGTCTGGCAGCAATGCCCCTTGCTGGCTCCAAGAGTGGAAAACATGGCACTCAAGCAGGGCAGCAGCAAGCACATGAACCAGGCCTTCAAGCATAGGTGGGGGCTCTCCCATGCACCTCCCTTAACAGTGAGGGCATCACTGGGCCTGAAGCGCCGGAAGGGTACATCAGGATGCCTGTGGCAGGCATAGGCCAGGGTTCTGGCAGTCTCTTGAAGGCTGGAGGGGCTCTGATATGGCCTCAGCCCATGCACCTTGCTCTTGACCTCTTCCTACCCCACCATGCCCAGCAGGAGGAATACTGCGGCCCCAGCCCTGGCTCTGGGTTCCAGCCACCTGCTCGGCCTACAGGCCTCTCTCCTAGCAGGCCCCGGGCCTGGCAGCAGCACAGCTCCCAGCACCGGCCCAGTGGCGTACGTTCCGACAGCGCCATTGTCCACCAGGAGATCCTGGGACAGGAGCGGCTCTTTCAGGGCGCCCTCCTGGGCACTGAAACGCGCAACATGGAGTTCAAGCGAGGTAGTGGCGAGTACCTGAGCCTGGCCTTCAAGCACCACGTGCGGCGCTACACATGCGCCTTCCTCAACAGTGAGGGTGGCAGCCTGCTTGTGGGTGTGGAAGACAGCGGCCGTGTCCAAGGCATCCGCTGCAGCCACCGTGAAGAGGATCGGGCGCGCCTGCTGGTGGACTCCATCCTGCAGGGCTTCAGACCTCAGGTCTTCCCTGATGCCTACACCCTCACCTTCATTCCTGTCGTCAGCACCGCTCCCACCAACAGCCCCCTCAAGGTGAGCCTGCGGTCTGCCTTGTCACCCTTCTTCACTCAGGACAACCACAGCCATGGAGGTTGGGGGAATGGGTCTCTGGGGCTGCAGAGCAGTGAGGGGCCACCTGTGTGAGTGGGAGACTGCCCGCAGCGTGGGGCAGCACCACAACACACCATGGTTGCCCTACCCAGGTACTGCGCCTGACTGTGCACGCCCCCAAGGCCCAGGGTGAGCCGCAGCTCTACGAGACAGACCAGGGCGAGGTGTTTCTGCGCCGTGACGGGAGCATCCAGGGCCCACTGTCTGTCAGTGCCATCCAGCAGTGGTGCCGGCAGGTGAGCAGGGGTCCAAGCTGATCCCAGGCCCCAAGACAGCTCTCATGTGCCCCGGGTCCTGTGTTACCACACAGCATGGTTCATATTGAAGTAACACCCAGTTTCACCTTGTAACGGACAGGAGCACAGCCACAAGTGGAGCATTTTTAAGAGGGAGGAAGGAGATGGGGGAAAGCAGGGGGCAAGGAGATAGTGGGGGAAGGGAGGGGACAGGGGTGCCAAGGAGGATGGCCTCACCATGGAGTCCCACACGTGGGTGGTTTCCTTTGGGACCCCTTGGCTAACTAGAAACAGCATGGCCAAGAGGTCTGGCTCCCCCTAGTTGAGAAACCCCAACTCCCCATCCCAACCAGGGCTCAGGTTCTATCACAGGTGATTGGTGGGCAGCCTGAGACCTTGGCAGCTTGGCCATCTGCTCCCACACTGTCCCCTCAGAAGTGGATGGCAGAGCTGGGCAGACTGGAGGAGAAGGTGAAGGTGCTGACGGTGGAAAAGGAGCAGCTCCAGCAACGGCAACAGCAGCGGCGACTCTGGCCTGTCTCCTGCACCTGCTGTGTCCTGTGAGGCCTTGGGGCAGCTGACAGGTGCCCACACTTGGCAGGGAGAGCCAAGGAGCTCCCATTCGGGTCCGAGTCCTTTGAATGCCACCCCAGTGAGCCACCTGGAGGTGGGCAGAGACCCCACATCCTGGATCCCTCACCACTACACATGGGATGGTCCCCATGTGACTCCAACCCCAAACAGGCCCCAAGCTGACACTGCTCTCCACATGACTGCCACGGAGCTTATGAAGATGTGGCCAGGCATCCCAGGGCCAAGCTATAACAGTACTGGCCTCCATGAAGCACTCATCTTGCCCCAGCCTGGGATCTGCACTGGACCATGTGAGAAAGGGATTGGTCCCTTCAGGTGAGCCCTACAAGGGGGTGAGGCCTGTAACTGATGCTGACAGGGCCAGAGGCCACACATGGCTTCTGGGTCCCACTTGCGGGGACATAAGGCTACCCAAGCTCCCTAATAAACAATAAACTGCACACACCAGGGGCAAAGTGGTTCTTCCCAAGACTCTTGGGTGGCAGGTCAGATGTTGCTGGGTTGTGTGTCCCATAGCAACCAGTGACCCCCCCCCCCAACTCCTACTGGCCAGAAGCCACAGCCTGCGGTGGGCTGCTAACAGAGCTGTGGGTGAGAGCCCAGCCGGCCAGGCAGGCTCTCTAGGGGACTGAAACTAGGTACTGTCTCTTGCTTCAGCATCACAATCCCCTATGTAGGGCAGTGGTTGGGGCCAGTACCCTAAGGGCAGCACCTGTGCCAGCAAGGTCCAGCTTCCACTCCATACCTCCTCTGGCCCCTGGAAAGGACTCCTGCTCTGTCCATTTCCTCCACTTTCTCCATCAGCACAGTCTCCCCAGTACCCAGAGCCCTCTGAGATCCCCATTTCAAGAATAAGGCCGTAGTTTTAGATGGCTCACATCCTGCCCCTGCCTGCTCCAGCTCCTCCGACCCAGTCATGCCCTCCTGCCTCAGGGCCTTAGCAGCACCCTGGCTGCGCCCCTCCCCCCACCGGAACACAGTTCTCCAGACCACCACAGGCCTCACCATCGTCAGGTTTGTGCTCACCTGTTATCCACTCTTGTTGTCAACCACACCTCCTTTCAACATGTCTGTGCATTCGATGGCCTGTGCTCTTGAGGAAATTTTTCATTCTCCCCACACTAAGACACATACATGTGCAACAGTCAAGGGTCAACCATGCTGACCCCTACAGTGTGCTCAGAACCAACACTGGAACGTGGCATCACCCACTTGGGTGCTACTGTGCTCTGGCATGGCGGTACAGTGAATTAAACCACCACTTTGCAGCAAACCCTTTGTTGCAGTGCCGGTTTGAGTCCTAGATACTTTGCTTCCAAGCCAGCTTCCTGCTCATGTGCACAAGATGGCACTGGGCAGATGGCTGGGGAGCTTGGATTCCACCCCCCACGGGAAACAGGATGGTCCTGGCTTCGGCTTGGCCCAGCCCTGGCGACTGAGGCCATCTGGACAGTGAACCAGCAGATGGGAGCCCTAGTTCCTCTGTCACTCAACATTCAAAATGTGTTGTCCTTAATAAAGGACACTCCTGAATCGGGAATCTGAGCCAATAGCAATTCCAGGAATCTTGTTAAGTGTTGTGTAGAAAAGGGGCTTGGGAACCACACTGCACTTGATCCCCTTCCACTTCACAGATTAGAGGCCCTTGGTCACCAATGGAACAGACATCACAGATGAACTCTGGCACCACAGCCCTTCTGTGGGCACCCAGGTGTCCTCCCCGGGCTGCTTCCTCTTACCCACAAGGACACAGCCCAGGGTGGGTCCAAGGCTCCAACCTAAGCACAGACATGTGCACCCTGACACTTCCACATCCCCTCACTCTCTCCAGGCTGGCCCAGTGTCTGTCAGGGCAGCAGCACCCACGGGTAGGCTCAGTGCTGTGAGTGCAGGCAGCAGTTCTCAGAGCGTGTATGCATGGCAGGGCACAGCAAGAGTCCCAGCTCCAGTCCTTGTCTTTGGCTTTTGTTTTTTTAACAAGCTCTGAGGAGCTGGCTGGTGTCCCTTTTCTCTAGAACATTATGCAGATGGTCAGCACCTATCCATTGGTCAGCTGTGGCCATCTCCTTGACTTTGTTAAGATACATTTATTTGGAAAAGTTACAGAAAGGGAAATGGAGATCTTCCACCTCTGCTTCATTTTCCAAATGACCACAAAGGTCAGGACCAGGCCAGGCCAAAGCGGGGAGTCAGGAGCTCCTTTACGGTCTCCCACATGGGTGCAGGTGCAAAGTACTTGAGCCATTCTCCACTGCTTTGCCAGGCAGGTACATTAGCAGAGAACTGGATCAGAAGCGGAACAGCCAGGACTCAAATCGTCACCCATTTGGGATGCTGACATCTCAGGTAATGGCTTGCCTGCTATACCACAGCACCTGGCTCTGCTGGGACTATCTTTGATGGGCAGGAACTTGTTTTAGAGTCAAGTCCTTGCTTTGTAAGTGATGCCGCTGTCACCAATAAGTCTGCTGCTCTGTGATGCAGGGGATGGTGAGACCACTGGCAGGTGGGAGTATGACTGAGCACCAAGAGCAGCGTTATGGCCTCAGCAGTTAAGGACCTGGGGCTCACTCCAAGGAGCCACAAGGTTCTGGCACGCAGTGGGTCAGGGAGTGGAACTGGGTCTCTCCTGTACCTCTCGGGTACCGGAGCTGGGGCTACAGAGAACCAACTGACTGCTCCACCCCACCTCCACCCAAAGGCCTGTTCCTCACAGAGGAGCTGTTCTGCACTACCCCTTCCAGCCAGTACCTGGCGCCAAGGGCACGAACCTTCCACAGGCTACAACTTGGATCTTCAGCGTCTGGGCATGAACTCAGAAGCCAGCGTGTGAGGAAGAGCTGCTGCTCCCTGCCATGCAAGAAGCCCATGGAGGGGTCCCCAAACCCATGCCACTTCCCTCCCCCAGCCCCATGGGCATCCTTCAGAACCGGTGCTGCTTTATAAACCTCAGCCTCTCTGCTCAACCTGTGTGGACATTGCCGGAGCCATCTCAGAGGAAGGCTCCCTGCAGCACAGCCCGGAACAGACAGCATGGGGCCACCCAGGCCTCTTTTCCTCCCACCCCAGGCAGCAAACTAAAAAGGCTTCACCATGCCACCCCCTGCTTGCATGATTTATTTAAGTTAGAGCATATACCAAATTCAGTAGCAGCCGGGCAACGTGGCCAGACTCTCGGGGCCACCATGTTAATAAAATAGCTTTCATGGTGCATCTCCATCCCAGCAGGAAGCCACGCCTTTGTGTCCCAGCCATTGCCAAGGGCCGTGGTAAGTGACCCCTTGATGCAAGGAGTGTCCCCCAGCTCAGGAAGCAGACTTAAGAGGGACAAACTCGGCTTCATGGAACACCAAACCAACCTGACCACTGAATGAGGACCAGCCACGGTTGTCCCTAGGTCTCCCCAGCCCCGGGCAGGTCTGAAATGTCCCAGCTCCTGCTGGCAAACAGTACCCTTAGGTTTCCAGCACCAAGCGCCCCAGGTCCCCACAGGCAGGGCCTGGGGCGCTGGAGCCATCCACGCAACACCTCCCAGTGGCCTCAGATCCACGGAGACGTGAGGTAATGGAGACACATGGCATTCGGCGGGCCTCTGCCCGCACCGCCATCCTCAGTACTGCTTGTCAGATGTCTGCAGCTCATCAGAGACCCCCGAGGACCACAGAGGAGGCGTGCTTTCCAAGAGGCTGTGCGCTGAGCACACGTGATGGACATGCAAGTGACAAAGGTTTCCACATACCTTTCCCCCATAACAAAATAATCTTAATAAAAACATAATTTAAAGGAAGTGTCAAAAGCCAAGTGTAAAGTCAAAGCTGTAAACTCTACCAAAGTCCAGAGGCTTTCCATCATCCCTGTTAAAAAGAAAAAACAGCAATTAGTAGGCTATTACAGAAGTTAAAGACTCACAGTCCACCACATGGCAGCCCAAGGGGATACCTCCTGCACAGACCAGGGAGCCACCTTCCTGGTGGCCAGAGCTCCCCACACTCCCATTCAGGTTCCCTGTCAGTTTCAGACACTGCCCCACAGCCACAGCGGTCAGGGCTGGGTAGTCCCTCTGTGAAATGCTGTGAGTACACCTGGATCCACCACGGCCCTGCTCCTACTCCTTGCCTCTCCGTGTGCCCAACAGCCAGGGTCACCTATCTCACGCTGGCACCAGCACTGCTCCAGCAGCCTGGGACCCCAGCCCTCACTCCTTTGGGCACCCTCACAGGCAGACCCTGCCAACATAGACCACTCTAGACCTAAAGGACCAGCAGCACCTGTGGCCTCTGCACACTATATACTAAGAACCCAGCCGGGTCCAGGAGGTCAGCCATTCCAGGAGTGCAGACTAGCTGGGAGGGACTGCCAGGGTAGGCAGCGATCCACACTAAACAGTTGTGAGCTCATGCCATAAAGCTTGGACTTCAGAGACAGTGCCACAGTGTCAAACCCACTGCCACCTCCACAGTCTCCAGCCACATGAAGCAACAGGGCCGAAGACTCCAGGCCCCAGATCCAGTACAATGGCTCCTGCCTGTGACTGTCAACAATGACGTCAGCACACCTGCACCATGACTGAGGTCACACACACTGCGACCCCTACTCAGCACTAAGCTCTCAGTATCCTTCCATTACTAGCATCTTCCCATCTGCTTAAGTTTTTCCTCAATTAGAAACATTTACAGGGCCAGCCCTGAAATGAAGCAGGCTAAGCCTTGGCTTGTAACACAAGCACCCATATGGGTGCCAGTTTGAGGCCTGGCTGATCCACTTCTGACCCAGCTCCCTGCTAAAAGACCTGGGAAAGCAGTGGAAGGATGCCCCAACGCTTCAGGACCCTGCACTTGTGTGGAAGACCCAGGAGAAGCTCCTGGCTTTGGCGTGGTCCAGCCATGACCACTGTGGTGATTTGGACAATGAACCAGTGGAAGGAAGATTGCTCTTCTTCTGCCTGTAACTCTTTCACCTAAAAAAATAAAAAAAGAAAGAAAGAAAAAAAAAGCCACTTACGTTCCCAACTCAGTCATGATTTATTGATGGGAACTTCAACTCAGTGATTTCGGAGTCGGGGGAGCTGCTTCCACTTCGGTCACTGTAGGTGTCTCTGCAGAATTCACATCGTTTACTCATTACTTGCCACCTAGAACTTGGTGTCCTTCCCTATCTCTGTGACCACCATCACAACAGGGACTCCTCATGCCAGGGGTGCTCCCAGGTACCAGGCATGAGATCCAGACCAGCCACTCGAAGTGGGGACAAAAGCAGCAAAAGGCCCTCACCCCAGGGTGTGTCCTTGTTCCTGGGAATACGACAGCACCCATTAGCATGAGCCATGGGGTCCGACATACTGTGCAGGCAGTGTCAGGGACTGTGGGAAGGGACCATACAGGCCGATACAGACGGTGACAAGATACGCGACCCCCTGTGAGCACAGCAGCCCTGGCACAGTGCCTTCTGACACCTCCCATTGGCAGCCAGGGGGAGTTAACAGTGGCAAGGTGCCCCACCTGGGTGAGAGCCTGCAGCCCTTCTGGAGGTAATGCGGGAGCCGGCCCACGGAGGCCAGGAGCAGGCCAAAGTATGGCGGAGAAGGCTTGATGGGCCGGGACAGGAACTCAGGGTGGTACTGAACGCCAACAAAGAAAGGATGATCTGAAACAAAGCCATGACATGCATGAGCCATGAGATGGCAAAGGCAACAGAACAGTGTAAAGCTTTCCCACTTCCATCAGCAAAAGGGGTACCGATACTGGAGTTCAGGCACATGGAATCCTGCAATGAGGACTGGAGAGCCCCCAGACGAAAGGGGCTTCTCTTTGGGGTCTCTCTTGCTACCCTACACAGCTGTCATGCAGCTCATGTGAGTGCTGGAAGGGGTATAGTCCCAAGGCTAACCTCCCCTTGAGAGTGGAACGTGGGCAAGGTAACTGGAAGACCATTTGCAGACACGAACAGCCCTCCCAACACACAGCCCTTCCCAACTCCACCAGGCAAGGACACAACACACATTTTCCCACATACTACCCGCCCAGGGAATCACCTTCCAACTCCACAATCTCCATTCTCTCTCCTTCAACATCTTGGCCAACGAACTTCAAGCCTTGCTCTTCCAGACACTTCTTGAGCACTGGGTTTACCTGGTTAATCGTAAGAAGTCACAATGCTGGCCTCATCACCTGTGGGCTCAGTTGCAGCATGTGCCAAAGGAGCTGGACTCTCACCTCAAATCTGTGGCGGTGCCTCTCCTCCAGGTAGTCTGCATCTCCATAGAGCTTCCCTGTAGAACAGAGCAGACCTCAGGTCAGGAACCTCACCTCCAGCCAAACCCCTATGCCTCAGTGCACAGCTGGATTCACACTTGGGTTCCTTCTGACCATAGCAAGAAGCTACTTTCTTAAAGTTTCCTTCCAAACTTTCCATAAATCTTTAGCACCTATTGGTGAACCTTACAGAACTGCTATTTTTGTGGGACCAAAATCAACTACCAGCAATTCCCTACACCTTGACTGGCTAGTACAAGAACATAATAGCTTAAGCTGGACTTAACCCAACTCAAAAAGCAAGAACAAAACCCAAAACACATCAGTGGACCCACAGTGCCCCCCCGCCCACTATGGGTCCTGCCCGAGCTGGGCCAGGAGCTGGCCAGCACCCAACAGCTCTTACTCATGACTGAGTTTTTGGTCTGGAACAGGGTTCTCCTCTTGCCCAGCCTCATGGTGCCGCCCATCTGCCCAGGGTTGTGTTCAGGCATGTCTATAACCTGGAGATGTTGGAAAACAAACATGAGCTACCAAATCCTGCCTCCAGTAGGAGACATACCTCCGCCATTCCAGCCTGCCTACTGACACATGTTCTGTCACCAAGGAAATACCTCCTGACACCAATCAAAAGCTCTTGGGCCAGGTTCCAACTCTCCAGCCCACCCTTGTGATCACCATGCTGTTCAGTGCTCATCCCTGCTACTAGGCAAGTGCTACTGGGCTGCAGCATGTTCTTAGGACAGACCCACCATACTGCTCACCAGCGAGAGAGGCTGATAAACACCAAGGAGGCATCTTAGCAGGTGTATGGGGCATGTGACCATGGACCTACCAGAGACAGCCCTGGGATCCTGAGCATCATCTGACCTCCCGGCCTTCTTTGTACTCTGCTCTCCCCACCGTGAAGTCCATGTTCCCAAACCTTTTCTTTTTCTTCCTGAGGTTTTAATATGACCATTTATGTTCAACCATAGGTTAAACACAGGCTCCCGCTAAGTGCATGAGCTAGGACCTTGCCCATCAAGTTTGTATGGTCACTTAGAGAATAGGGATCCCACATGGCAGAATGCTAGAAATAAGATAAATGCCTTCCACATGCATCTCACTAAGGGGCTGGAGACTCAGTGATGGGTAAAATCCTGTCCCTCCCCCTGGAGCCCTAACGGCCCAGTGGGCCAAGCAGTGCTCCATGCCCTGCAGGAAACACAAGAGGCAGCAACCAGCAAGTCTCGGCCACCCTGAAGCGAAGCCACGTGGTCTGGTCCCTGAGCAGCTCCTGAACAACACCCCTATCTTCCAAGACTGCTGCTGAGGTTTACATAAATTAACACAGGGACTCCAAAGTTAATTCTGGTGCAAAACTGTGGGAAATCCATGAACCATTTTATAATACTTATTCTCCATGAATTTAACAATCCCCGTGTATGTGCCTGTCACCACAACAAAGAGAACAGTGGCTGACACATTAATACCTGTGTATGTATGTGACATTAGAATTATTTATCAAGTGCTTCTATGAGCTAGGCAACTAGGAATGAAAAACTGGCTTAACGGGAAATGCTAATTGGAAAACTAGCAACATGAGTGAGAAATGTCATAATGAAAAAGGAAACTGTCCCATCTGTGAAGCGTGAAAGTGCAAGACTTCAGGGTTCACAGGAATGGAGCCAGGGGCCCCACTTCCTGCCCCAGCCATCTGTCACATTTGGATGGCCCCTCCCTACATCCTTGGATGGAGGGCCAAGCACAACTCACCACAGGATGACTGGTCTTAGGATCGAACTCCGTGGAATTGGCATCTAAAAAATTCAAATACTTGTGTTGTAAAAACAGTTATAGAAGAAAAGTGATTATTTCACAGGTGCACGGTAGAGGGCTAAGTCACAATTTCTCTTCACAGTCTGAAATCATTCAATGATTAGAACAATGACCAAAGAATATTTTTAAGACATGAACACAGAAACACAGGTGGGTTTTTTACACTCAAAAAAGAAACCAAAGCAATGTTATTTTCTCAGTCTGTCTTTAGAAAATGAATCTTCATGAAGTTTCTTAGATTATCTTAGCTTCTTCCCATTTGGTGTTACACATTCTGTCCAAGAGGGGCAAGCACTGGCCCTGCGTTTCCTTCTCAGCGCCAACTGCCTCACTCTATAGCTAATCCAAGAATTAATCACCTGCAACTCCCAGACCCTGTCTCTCCTCTAATCAAAGGAAAAACAGCTAAGGACTAAATAGCAAAGAACCAAGCTTCTGCATCGTTTCTGGCTTTTCCGTGGGAAAGCAAGGCCCTCATTGGGTGGAACCAGGGCCACAGAGAATGGGTAAGCTCCATCCCCAAGTCACCCACCGAAAGCCCCCTAGTTAGCCCCACCCGGACTCAGACGCAAGGACTAAAGGGCATGCAGCCTACCAAACTGATCCATCACCCCCCAGGAGCTCTGAGAAGCAACCACTCAAATGAAAGGAGCAACAAAACCCAGTCAGACCAGAGCTGGCCACCAAGACACCACTGCACCAGACACAGTCAGCTGGTTCCGGGCTCCAGTCTCCCTGGGGCTGCCTGCTGTGTCTGGAAATCGAGTCTGTCAGCTGACTAGGTAGAATGAACAGGCTATTTCATCGTGAATATTCCATCGTGGGCTTGTACCCCACACTCCTGGGATTCACGCCTGTGTGCTTCCCCACCCCACCGTGGCATGCTCGCCGACTAGCTTTGGTCAACAGGACAGCAAACCTGCATGGTACACTTTCATTTTGGAAGCCAGGCCCCAGCTGGGAGAATCTCAGGAACAGGAAATGCGGGGGCCAAAAGCAACTGTTGCTTGCTGAACTGTGTCCCCCGCTTCCCTTGTGTGTGGAGGAGGCCCTTGCTGCACCCACTAGGTAGGTACCACGAAACCAGGCCTGTGCCTTGCTAGTCTCCCAGGCACCAGCCCGTCCAGGAAATGCGCAGCACACTTACCTTGCCATCCCAGCACGTTCCTTGAGAATTCAACCACTGCCAACTGCATTCCTAGGCACACACCTAAGGTAAAGGAAAAACAAAGCTCCATGGAGAAAGCAGCTCCAGGCTTTCCCACCAGCCTGCCAAAGACTCTGCTGCTCAGGCCACAGAAGTACAGTGATGTTCTTGGCATGTCCCACTCTTAGCCAGTGCCTCACTGACATGCCTCATGCAGATCAGGGGCTCACACACAGGGACTAAGGCTACAGCAGGAACCCAGAATCCACAGTCATTTCTTACTCTCCCTCATTAAGTGCTTATTTACAACTGATCAAGCTGAAATGACACCAAAAGGCATCTGATTACAGCCGGTTGGTGTGCACATCACGTGTGAGCTGTGGACAGCTGGGCTCACTATGCCACCTGATGTCCTAATCAATAACTTGTCTGGTCTGCATGCAGCCTGCGGGTGCCACACTAACACTGAAGACAGCCTGAGGCTCTCCCAGGGGCAGCAAAGGACACCCTCTACTGCACAGCTGGGACAGCATGGCCCCAGCACAGGTCTAATGACCCCTGCGGTATGCATGGGCCCGCACACTGCACCCCTTACCCCTTCCTACTCAAAGTGAAGAGCATACCACATAGCTCCTTACCCAAAAAAGGCTTCCTCTGTTTCCGAGCCCAGGAGATGGCCTGGATCTTTCCTTCTGTTCCCCGAACACCAAATCCTCCTGGAACCAGCACACCACTGCACAAGAGAACATGCTCCAGCTAGGGACGGCCCAAGCACCCGCCATAGCCACACACTATCCACCTCGCTGAACTGTGTAATGCCCCAGATGGTCACTGGGCTGTGTGATCTCCATGAACAAGACACAGAAAATGCAGACTGTACTGTGCTGTGCCAGGCATGGAGTCCCTGCCATGTTTAACACCCAGGAACCCAACAGAAATGTGACCAGCCTTCCCTCCAGGCTTAGGCACTCCCCTGAGCAGAAGAAGGGGCCCTTCCAGGTCACTCAGAGCACCCACACTACCCTAAGTCAGTCACTTCTCTGGTGAGCAGGAACCTTGCTAAACTCGAGTCTGTTCTACACAGAAGCTGCCCAAAGTGATCAGTAGCTGACGAGTACTCATCAGGTGTCTAGGAGGGAAAGTTTCAACTGCAGCTGCAAACAGCAACAGGATGGACCAAGTCAGAACAGACTTTTCTTCAGCTCCAACTTACACTGTTAAGCTGTATTTTTCTAAGGTTTACATCATATGGCACGTGGTCTTTCCAGTAAAAAGACACTTAGTGATGACCTATGACTCTGGCGGGAAAGCCCAGGATCCCGTGCATGTGCGCTTACTCACTGGGCACTGCAGAGCTTCTGCCACGCCTCATGGTAACGCACCGGCTCCTCCTGCAAGGTGCTGGGCTCCAGGTCCGTGGAGTCTATGTACTGGGGATTATTCAGACAGGGGAGAGCAGATTAAGACTATAAACCTGAACATGGTATTTGAAAGGCAGAGACAGAGATCTCTCCCACCCACTGGATCACTCTGAATGCCTACAACAGCCAGGGAAGGAATTTAATCCTGCCACATGGTGATACAGAACAGTACCTCCAAAGAAGATTATGAGCCAGAAGCTGGGAAGAGCAGGGTCAACAGAGCCAAGACTGTATGTAAGGCACTAGCCTTGACACACACCCCTTTTTCATGATGTAACACAGTATTGTTATTTCATATTTCTTAATTTTGGTTTCAAAGGTATAATGTTGGGGTTTGGCACCGTGGCATAGTGGGTAAAGCTGCCACCTGCAGCACTAGCATCCCATTTGGGCACCAGTTTGAGTCTCTGCTGCTCTACCTTCAATTCAGCTCCTTGTTAATATGCCTTGCAAAGCTGTGAAAGATGGTGCAACTACCTGGGCCCCTGCACCTGTTTGAGACCCAAAACAAGAGCTTGGCCCCTGCATTTTCCTGGCTGATTAGTACAGGGGAGAATAAGTACTTGGAAGTGTCTCAATCTCTCTCCTCTGCTCCATTTCTCTCTGTATTTTGCTTTTCAAATAAATAAAAGTGATTTACAAAAAAGGAATAATTATAATAGGCTCCTTTAAAAAGTTTGCAGAAAATGAAATTAAAAGATTGCTTATTTTGGTGCCAATGAAACTTAAATTCATGCATGAAAGGATGTCCAAAACGTTCAAAGAAAACATTAGGAAAACTAGGCATGGATGTTAAAATTGTTTATTTGAAAAACTTACTTTTTCATTTATTCATAATCTTTTAAGATTTATTTATTTGAAAGACCGAGTTACAGAAAGCAGATGGAGAGAGCATCCATCACTGGTTCATTCCCCAAGTGGCCGCAACTGCTGGACCTGAGCCAATCCAAAGCCAGCAGCCAGAAACTTCTTCCAGATCTCCCACATGAGAGCAGAGGCCTAAGGATTTGAGCCATCCTTTGCTGCCCTCCCCAGCCCAAAGCAGGGAGTTGAATAAGAAGTGCGACAGGAAACAAACCAGTGCACACAAGGGATGCCAACATCTCAGGTGGACACTTAGCCTACCATGACATAGCACCAGCTCTTTCATAAGTATTTTTAAGTCTCTTGTATAATCAAATTTAATGCTATTTTAAAAAAATCACCAAAGAGTTATAAAAATCCTGGTAGGAAGGGCCTGCTGAAAAGATGAGAAAACTGAGCAGTCAGGTATGAACAGCCACATAGCCCACAGGTGATAAACCCAGAGTGGAGCTTGGCCATCTGGTTCTGGAACCTGTGCTCTTAACCCCAGCCCCCACTGCTGCTTGCAAAGACAGGCAGGACTGTGCTAGGATGTCTCAGCAGCCCTGCTTCTGCCCATCATGACACAGGCCAGCACACAGGAACTAGCCTTTACCAAAAGCCACAAGTGTCCTGGGCATCAGCTGGGCAAGTGGACATACTTCACAGCTTTGTGGGTGGCATGTGATCACTCTCACGTCCTAGAGAGAACAGCAAAGGCAGCCCATGGGCCAGCCAAAGTGCATAGAATAGCAGTGCCATCAACTACACGGTGAACCTTCTAGTCCACCATTTCCACAGGGCATGTCATAGTCAGCTCCAAGCATTCAGTCTTTCCCAACCTCTATTCTTCTCTGCCCTTCATTACTTCCTGAATATACTGTTTCCTCAAGGCCAGAAGTCTAAAAGAAAACTCACAGCAACAAGCACAAAAAGATGTACAAAGCCTGAGGCACCTATGACGGCAGAGCCTGGGTGCCTGCCTGGTCCCACCTACCTTGATCTCCAGCTTGTGGTTGATGGCCAGTGCCGAATGCTCCAGTGCCTTGATGACAGAGGCATAGGAGTCAGAGAACTTGGTGTACTTGCCCACAAGTGCAATGGAGCAAGTCTCCAATAAGCGGTCATATCTATAAAACAGGCCAAGAAACACCTAGTCACAGCAAGCACACACCATCAGGACATCACTGTTTCTGCAACAGAAGAAAAACACTGTCCAGGAAGAGTCTAATGGGAGTGACTGTTACCTGAGGTCTTTCAAGGCCAGTAAAGAGGAAGCAGTTTTCTGATCAACATGATAGGGAATAGCAAAGAAAACAGCACTTTAGAAGCTGTTATGATGAGTTTTAAAATCTCATGACTTATTTCTCAAAAAAAAAAAAAATCAAGTCCCAAAGGGGGTAAAAATAAAAAAAAGACAATTCACTCCCACCCACAGACAACGATGGGACATTTAGGGGCTGGTGTTGTAGTATTGCAGGTAAAGTTACCGGCTGTGATTCAGGTATCCCACCTGAGCGCTGCTTCACGTCTTGGCTGCTACACTTCTGATCTAGCTCCTTATATAGCTTGAGAAAAGCAGCAGAAGATGGCCCAAGTGTTTTGGGCCCCTACCACCCAGGTTGGAGACCTGGAAGAAGCTCCTGGCTCCCTGCTTCAGCCTGACCCATCAATAGCCATAGTGACCATCTGGGCAGCAAATCAGCAAACAGAAGATCGCTCTGTCTCTCCCACTCTCTCTAACTCTTTCAATGCAAATATTTTTTAAAATAAAACTACGGGATATTCACAATAGAAAAATGTACACTCATTTAGAATTCTCATTGTAAAGATTAGTAACAGAACAAAACATTAGTTTTGTTAAAAAAAAAAAAAGAATCCTAAAACAGAGAAATTTCAGTAACTGTAAATAAATAAACACGTAAGACACACATCTGTAATGACAGAGATTAAAAGAGAAAATGCCAAAAAGAAAGCATCACGAAACCCTAACAGCAGAGCTTCCTCCCCAAGCCTCACAAAAGGTGAGAGCAATCAGGCACAACCAATGCTCCAGAAAGATCTTACAGGTAGCGTTAGGACAGCATGGAGCCATGGGGAGGAGCTCAACAGTCCTCAAAGCCCCAAGAGGCCCTAGTACAGTTCAAGTGGCAGGTCACAGGCTGGTGGTGGCTGTGTGACTCAGCAGTACACATGGGCTTCAGGGTACAGACTGCCACCACAAGGACACCTGTCTGTCATGCCTGTGCAGTGGATAGCACACAGGCTAGACAGCACTCAATCTGAACTCACTGCCTAGACACCTGGGACCTGGCTCAGCTCTCCCAGACCTCTTCTGTGTCACTAACTACACAACAGCTGGGCTCCCTTCTTCACAATCCCAATGTTTCTTTCCAGTAACGTAACATCTTTTCTAATGTAAGCGACAACGAGAGTGCTGATGTGCCACAAACAGAAGTTAAATTCTAGGCCCAGACCAAACCGAAAGGTGCCAGCACTCCCACCACTCGCACAAGGCCAACCTGTCAGCCATCTCCTTCCACTTCATCAGCATCTTGCGCGACTGCCTCTCAATAGGAAGGTCAAGTCTTCGAAGAAAATAATCAACAACCCCCTGCTCCTCTAGCAGCAAGGGGACTCGGTAAATGGAGGAGACGTCATGAACACAAATCACCTGTTTTAAAAAAGAAAGTCATTTAATAAAAACAAAACTGTGCTTCCAGCCGCCTACAAACTACATGACCTTGAGAAATTAACTATTCTGGACTTGAAATAGACAAAAGGACAATTTTTTAAAGTGAAACAAATTGCCAAAACCATATCAATAACAGAAAAGTAGTGGCTAGTTCATTCTGAACATGGATGGGAAAAGAGCATTCTTTTTTTTTTTTTTAAACTGGAACCTTTATTTAAGTTTTTTTTTTATTAATTATTTTGCATTATGTGACACTTTCATAGGCTCTGGGAATCCCCCCACCGCTCCCCACGCCCTTCTCCCCTGGTGGATTCCTCCACCTTGATGCAATATTACAGTTCAAATTCAATCAAGATTCTTTCCTTGCAAATGTATACCAAGCACAGAGTCCAGCTACCCGTTGTCCAGATGGGTTGAACAGTTTCTTGGGGAGACCATTTCTGGTCCGAAGTTAGAGCTGGTAGAATATCATCACAGTCAATTAAGAGTCCCAATATAACATCAACAGCAATTTGTAACATTATGGAATTGACATGGTTTTGAGTAACCAGTATGTTAAAAAAAAAAAAAAAAGCAAGTTCTTAACCACAACCTATGATTAGCTCACTGACATTTCAATTTTAGTTTATATATAGGACCGGCTGCTACATACCTTAAAATGGCTATAAGGTACCATTCAGCTGTCTCGTGTCTATTTCATTTTAGTATTTAGCCATTTGTTGTGTTGAAGTATAATTTTGCTGATCTTGGCAGATTTTAGGTGTGCCAGCTGAAAAGAGCATTCTTAAAAGCATGTCCCAGAGGACCTCTCCAGGAATCCACAATGGCCCAACCAGGAATGGTGGCTCTCAAACTTGGATGCACACTGGATTATCCAGGTGAGCTTTATAAAACCCAAAAACCATGCCACACCCACAGCACCTAAAATAGAACTCTGAGGGGCCAGGTTGGGGAAGACAGGCATCAGTGCTCCAGCTTACTGACTGCACTCTGCAGCCCATTTGAGAACCACTGCACTAGAAACCGAGCAGTGGAATTCACCACAGAATTCCATTAAAAAAAAAAAAAAAGACTTAATAAAGGAATAAAAAAACCAATGGTCTTGCCCATGAAGCCACCACCTGCAGTGCTGGCATCCCACATGGGCACTTGTTCAAGTACCAGCTACTCAACTTCCAATTCCACTCGCTGGTATTGTGCCTAAAAAAGCACCAGAGGCGGCCCAGGGGCATGGCCTAGCAGCTAAAGTCCTCGCCTTGAACGCACCAGGACCCCACATGGACATCGACCGGTTCTAATCCCAGCAGCTCCACTTCCCATCCAGCTCCCTGCTTGTGGCCTGGGAAAGCAGTCACGGATGGCCCAGGGCCTTGGGACCCTGCACCCGTGTGGGAGACCCGAAAGAGGTTCCAGGTTTCCAGCTTCGGATCGGTGCAGCACTGGCCATTGCGGTCACTTGGGGAGTGACTCATCGGACGGAAGATCTTCCTCTCTGTCTCTCCTCTCTGTATGTCTGACTTTGTAATAAAAATAAATAAATCTTTAAAAAAAAAAAAAGCACCAGAGGACAGCCCAAGTCTTTGGGTCCTGCACCCAAAGAGGAGACTCAGAAGACACTCCTTACTTTGGATTGGTTCAGTTCTAGCCACTGCAACCATTTTAGGGGAGTAACCCAGCAGATGGAAGATCTAACTCAGGAGCCAGATCCTGCTATCAACCCCAGGGCCTCTAATGTGGGACAAAGTTCTAACACCTTCCCCAACAGTATATGTAATTGTGATCATAGCCCATCCTGCTACAGAATTCAATTCCTTTTATTTGATAATTCAGAAATATCTAAAACAAGTGCATGATAAAGGCTGCTTGGAACACTGTGTTCCATGTAGTCAGTATGAAACCAAATCCCTAGGCTAGATTTCCCAGTTCAGGATTCACACACAGGAGAGCTGACCCCAGGCCCCAGGGGAACCCACACTTTGGAGCTTGAGCCCTGGCACATAGGATGGCTACCTCTGCAATGGGCAAAGGCTTCCTCTGAATTAGGTCAGTGACTTACCTTATATTCATGTCTATGGCTGTCTATCAACAGAAAGGTCAAATTGTTGAAGAAACTAACCAATAGGCCCCTGTTCCTCTAACAACAAGTAAATGGATGCCACATTCTGAACACCTCATGACACCTCATGGTCCACTCTGCCCTCCTAATTGTTAGGAGGATAGCCCCTACCTTAACCTAGGGTACATTCTCCCCATCTCCAGGCCAGCAGGGCTCTCCTGCAGTCTCCTGGTCCAGAAGAATTTAGTAATAGACCCCACAACTCCATAATCTGGCAAGTCCTTAACCCCAACTCCCTACTCCTCTCTTTCAGACATAACTAAATCCACAATCCCAATCCCACACCACTGGAAATTCTGTACTAGGTACTACAATCACTTCCATTGCAGGTTCCAAAATGGTGCATATCCTGCACACAGGTACTCTCCACTGGCACAGTAACATATGTGAGCACCCACGACACCCTGGACCCCAAGGAACAGAACCACAAGGCCATGTGAAGTGACCCTTGTGACCCCAGCAACTCATGATCTGAGGCAGACAAACACAGAAACACACATGTGGCAAACACATCCCCTAGGGGCACAAACAGGCCCACCCTGACTTGTGTGAGGCACACTCAGCCCAGAAAGAAACACGATTCTGAGGGTTATGGGCAAGCTAGTGTGGCAGGTGAAGCTTCTTGCTAGAGCATGAAGGGTGCCACGACCAGGGAACTGCCTAGCTGAGCAAGCAGGACACTGGCTGCTGACAGTCCAGGCAAGTCAACCTTTACTCTGAAATGACTACAGATCTCATCACCCTCACGTGGAGGCTCTAGGACAATCAGGCGTAAGCACAACTTACACGGAGAAGGATGTTCTACCTACTTGTTCAGGTGCCACGTGGCAGAACATGGATATTTTCTCCTTCACTGACGTGTCCAGAGGATTTGAGCACCTGCACACAACCTGGTAGGAAAGGAGGACATGGTCACTAGGCTGGTGAGGTTTTTTTTCCCCTGGTTTTCATCCTGGACAAGGCATACCACAAATGAATGTAAACACTGCTCCATTTTCCGATGGAAATTCCAAACTCCTGCACTGAAAAAGCCTGGGATCGGCAGAATAAATGGGCAGATCAATGAGCCAGAGTTACCTGTGGCTTTCCTCCCTAATTAATGTTCTTGAGAGGGAGGAAACTAGAAGGAATGAAGGATGGGCTGGGAGCCCAGACCTCACTGAGGAAAATATCCCGCAAAGCTTAGCCAGCCTCTCTCTAGCAGTTACCATCAGAGCGGCAGGAAGCCAAAGCTCTTATTGGCCCAGAGGAATGATTTCAACTGGACACAGAAGCTCAGCTGGAAGGCAGGGTGGCAGAGAAGCTTACCAGGTCAGGCGAAAGACCAAGTCCTCTCAGTTCCCGAACACTGTTTTGGGTTGGTTTAGTCTTCTGTTCGCCTGTTGAACTGGGCTGTTTGACAAAATGAGAAGAAAGTCCATTTCTCTTTGATAACGAATTTCCACGTAAAACTTTTCCCTAGACCTTTTTTAGTGGGAAAAGAATTTAATCACAAGCGTTAGTTCTGTCCAACACTTCTCTTCAACAGCCAGCAGCCCCTGACCTCATCTGCCCACTCACACCTCTAACTGGTCCTGCCAGGATGCTTCACTGCTACTTTTTGACATTCAGTTTGAGGCGTTTTCTACTGATTTCTCCATGAATGAGACTATCCCCCTTCCTGCGCTTGCAGGCACCCTGGGGTGTACACACTTATGGGTATTTAGATATTGACCAGTTATGCCTTGTGACACAGTTTTCCTTTCTGCAATTAACTATTTTCATTCTCCCTCACTTGATAGATTGCCAGGATGGAACTCCAGGTCAAAAATCCTTTTCAGGCCTGGTGTGGTGGATCAATGGCTAAATCCTTGCCTTACATGTGCCAGGATACCATATGGGTGCCAGTACATGCCCTGGCTGTTCCACTTCCCATCCAGCTCCCTGGATGGCCTGGAAAAGCAGGAGAGGACGGCCCACAAGCTTTGGGACCCTGCACCCATGAAGATGACCTGGAAAAAGCTCCTGGCTCCTGGCTTCAGACTGGCTCCGTTTCAGCCACTGCAGCCATTCAGGGAGTCAACTAGCAAACAGAATATCTTTCTCTCCATCTCTCCTATTCTCTGTAAATCTACCTATCCAATGAAAAATAAATAAATAACTCCCTAAAAAAAACTCCTTGCCTTCTGGGGCCTTGGTTAAGTTTCTCACTGCCCACAAAGCCTCATTTCGCTGTTTGACCACAGCACACTAAATAGCCACCCAGAAGTTACGCATGAGTGGACAGACCACCACTACAGAGGTCTCTCTGCTGTCTCACTAGTCACTCTCTCACGGACTAGTCACCCACCTGCCACAGAGAGGCCCAGCCCAGTTGTGAGAGTCCCAGGAGGTGAGTGGCAGAGGCAGACCTGCACCCCCTCAGCCTGTGCTCCTGGCCCTGCACAGACATACCCGCTCCAAAGACTGCTGTTCTCTGCCAGGATGGGTGATTCCCATGTGCACTCACTGGGGAGGGGTACAGGGGCTACCTCTTCATACACAGCAGTTGCAAGGCTCCCCAAGCACCCCGACCCAGGTCTCAGGGAATTCCACGGGACACCACGGGGCCTCCCACATGCCGTCTGCTCTTCTGCTGCTGCTCTCTTCTGTTACTATGAATTTCCCTCCACAGTATTTCTGAGTTTATTTTAAAACAAACTCCTTTACTCTGGTTTTCTCATGTATGAGCAGTAAAGAAAAGTACATATCAATCCATCACCTGTAACTACCACTCCTCTAATTTCTCAAGTATCTTCCAACAGATTTAAATTCACAAAATTCTTTATCCTCTGCTTCCTGCATGTCCAGGATGGACAGCTATCAGCAAACAAATGACAACCAGCCTTTTCTCCCTCCTCTACTTCTTCCCCAAGGGAACACTTACAAATGCCTTACCTGAGGAACTAGACTGACGTGGATGTTACAAAAGTTCTCCCTCTTGACCTTGAACTGGAACTGGCGGAAGGCCTCGATAAACGGCATGCTTTCTATATCCCCCACTGTTCCGCCAAGCTACAAGGAGAAAGTCGTCACAGAGGCTCAGCTCTGAACCTGTCTCTGGCAGTTCAGCTTCCATCAGCTGCTCAGACATCTCAGTTCGGCAACTGCAAGAGCCTGGCTGACCCCCCAGCCCTGTACACCATCAGTTAACAACAGTGAGAGCTTCCTTTGTGTTAAAAGGTCACCATGGGCTCAGCAGCACCTGAGATCAAGATCCTTCCACCCATTTCAACGAGGTCAGAAGCAAAAGGGACCTGGACCAGTGTAACTTTGGCCGTGTGACTATCCCAGCCGCAGCAGCCATCTCCCATTTCTGATGGAACGCCGGGCTCCCAGTACAGGGAACAGCACAGCAGTAGCACAACAACCAAAACCAAAGGGTGCTCGGACAGAAACACTCATGGCAGCACCCAGAAAGCACAGCTACTTCCTCAAAATACAGGTGGGAATGTGCCATGCCACTTTCCCCAGTATGTTAGTCATGTGTCCCCCTGCATGGCCATTCCACACCACCATCACAGGGCCCTCACCTGCTGCCCTGCAACAGAGGGCACAGTCTGAGGCAGCAAGGGCCAAGGCTTCCTGGGAATGGTCTCACTGGCTGCTGGCTCTAGAGACGCATGAGCACACCCACGGACACGAGCATACAAACCTCAATGACACAAACTTGAGGTTCAAGGCCATCTTCATCCACAGGTATTAGTGCTTGCCTCATTACCCACTCCTGGATCGCATCTGTGATGTGAGGCACAACTGGGAAAACGAAAAGAAATCCACAATTCACACTGCTCCATCATTACTGCCTGAAGCAAACACATTTACTGTTCAAATGCACTACAGGGACACAGCGCTGATGAGTGCATTAACACATTTTGCAGCCTCCAGTGAACAGCTTCAGTACATTTCTGGACTCCCACTCCTTCCCAGATTTCCAAGTTGTACGAGAAAAGAGCACGGCCAACAGTGGGGTCCTGTGCTACCTTGGAGCACATGCCCCTTCATGCAGAGCCACACACCAACACAAAGGATCATATGGTCACCCACATTACTGACGGCCAAGGCTGCAAGGAGGCATACCACAGCCAAAGGCTTTTCCAGTAGAGGCCCCAGGACCCTGCTGTGCCACCTGCAGTTTATAAAGTCTGACAATCCAGATGCTGCACAGCAACACAGGGCACTGCATGAGGCACGAGAGCGTCCAGTTTGAAGCTCAGTTCCCCCATGCACACAGACCCATTCTGAGGTTTGATTTCCTCATCTGCCTCCTGAAGTTGTGCGGCTTTTGAGAAGCATCTGTAAAACGCACATCAGAGTGCCTAGAGAACCAGTGCACCAGGAACATCAGCGACAATGCAGCACTAAGTTTCTCACAGTGCCACACTAGGCTGCCAGCTCCTGGGGGTGGAGACTTTCGCTTAACTCCAGACTGCTGAGTTAATGGGCAGTACCCTGAGCACAAGGATAGTCAATCCATTCCACACAGAGGCCAAAGAGATCTTCCCAAAAGGCCAATCTGTATTCATCATCCCTATATCTGAACTTTCCACTGGCTTCCCACTACTGAGGGAAACCCAGGCCCTTTGCTGCAATCAGGAAGACTCTCTGTACCCCACTGTGGCTCATCTCACCAGCCTCCAACTGCCCCCTAAACCATGCCTGAGCCACAGGAGCCTCTCCACCCAACTATTCCTAGGCCTGGAAACCTCCTTCTGAGGACCCGCCCCTCTCCTTAGGGCCACCCCTGCCCACCTCTCCAATGTGCCTTTCCCCAGTCCCGCTCCTCCTCCTCATTCCATTTCCTTCACAGCTCCGGGAAGGCCTCTGTGTCACCTGTTGGTTTTGTCTCTGCTACAGATCACTTCCCTGAGGACAATGGCCTCACAGACCTTGTTCCTCACATATGCCCGGCACCAGGAATCGCCTGACCAACAGTGAGCAGTCAACAGATATCTGACAAATGATAAGCAGATGAGGAAAGCATTTGGAGCTGAGAACAGCAAACTTGGATCAAATCCGGTCAGCTCCAAGCTGGTCTGTGTCAGGATCTCAGGGAACTACTTACTGACACAGGTCCTTAAGCTCCCCAATGACCTGGAAGCCCGGCTATTTGCCTCACCATTTCACAGAAAAGGGAACCAGAGCACCAAGACACTCTACGTAAGGTGCTCACAGTCAGAGCTGGCAAATGACAGAGCTAACACCTAATCATGACCCAATCAGCCCTGGATCAGCCAGGAGGACCACCCTAGCCAGCTGTCAGTGTGACCCTAGATCCCAGGCTGTGCAAGTCTGCAGCCAAGAACAGATTTGTTCTCATAACTCAGAGGAAGCCACTTTACGGCAATCCCCAAATCTGAGCTGCAGCCAGCATAAGAAACCAGGGGCTTGCTAACCGCATGACTTCAACTGCTATTTACTCATTTTTATGTATTCAACAAGCAGAAACAGGAGATCTTCTATCTACTGGTTCATTCCCTTAAATGCCTCAGGAACTCCAGCCAGGTGGGAAGGAACCAAGCATTCCTGGGGTAAGCATTAGCAAGAAGCTGAAACAGAAGCAGTGCAGGACTCACCCCCAGGCTTTCCAATTCAGGATGCACATGTCCCCAGCAGTGCTTTAACCTGTTAGGCTATACCTGCCTCAGGGAACAGTCATCCGAGGCCTGCATCCCAGAATGCAGTGCCAGGGTTCAACTCACATGCCGCTTCCCACCCAGCTTCCTACTCACTTGTACCCTGAGAATCAGCAGGTAAGTTACCTCTTTCTGTCTCTTTCAAATCAAAAAATAAACCATATGTATGTATATGTGTGTATCAGCTACTTTTTAGAAATATTTTTTTAAGTAGCAGATGGGCCTGGCACAATAGCCTAGTGGCTAAAGTCCTCGTCTTGCACGCCCGGGATCCAATATGGGCGCCAGTTCACATCCCGGAGGCTCCACTTCCCATTCACCTCCCTGCTGGTGTCCTGGAAAAGCAGCAGAGGATGGCCCAAAGTCTTGGGATCCTGCACCTACGTGCGACACGTGGAAGAAGCTCCTGGCTCCTGGCTTCGGATCAGCTCAGCTCCAGCCTTTGCAGCCCCTTGGGGAATAAGCTAGTGGATGGAAGATCTTTGTGCCTCTCCTTCTATCTGTAAACTGACTTTCCAACAAAAATAAATAAATCTTATAAAAAAAAAAGTAGATAAAGTAGCAGAATACTTTCCTCAAACATATGCTTGTGCAAAACCCCCAAACAGCAAAACAGCCATAAATGAAGCTGCACTGGTGAATGCTTGGGAGGACCCAGAAACCCACTTCTCAGACTCCCTGTCCCATTTATGACACCAACCAACAGTCTCAAAACCAATGTACCTATTGGATAGCTCATTTCCTTGTCATGGCTGCTCACAGGAAGTCCCAGCTGCCCCACTCAAGGTGCCTCTCCCCTGTACATTCCTCACTGCACTGACAAGCCTCCATGTCACTTCCCAAGCAGCAATGGCCTTGTCAAATTCACTCTGTGGTAAAAGGCCACACGATTCTAATTTTTTTGTTTTTCCTTTTTTCTTTTATTTTTTTCCCCCAGGGGAGAGCATGAATGCAGTCCCCCACTACCACAAATTATGCAGTCAAGTTCCCCATATTTGGGGAAATCACAGGGGACAGCACATTCTGAGTGCAGTGGATGAGCCCTGGCCTGGGAAAACCACCTGTGTGATCACTAAATTTCTAATAGAAAGCATATTTCTGAAGCAATACCGCGACAGTTTCATGCTGAAATCATACAAAAAGCAAAACCTTTACTCAAGAGAAATTAGGCTGGCTAGTATTGTACTTAAATAATCAAAGTAAGGCGGTGTTACCTTGGACAGTCTTCCCCAAGTAGTCCCCTTTGCGCTCCTTGTTGATGACATACTGGTAGATCTTGCCAGTGGTCAGGTTGTTGTCCTTGGTGAGGCGGATGTCGAGGAACCGTTCATAGTTACCCAGGTCCAGGTCTACTTCCCCACCATCATCCAGCACAAAAACTTCACCTGCAGGAAACAGGAGCATATTTAGGTGAGAGAGAAATACATGTGCCAAGGGCACAACAGGCCTTCTGGAGTATAATGGAGACCCTTCCTTCCAGCAAGTCAGCAAACCCACAGGAAGTTATAAAAAGGCACAGGATGGGAGAAATACAGCCCAAGGGGCTAGATGTGTGGGTAAAAAACAAACAAACAAAAGAAGGCATCTGCTGTTGGGGAAACAGAACTTGTGGAAATCTCCTAACCGAGCAGAATCAGGTTTAGAATATCCATGCATAGTTTTTTCATGACACATTTCCCATAAACTTTTTGAAGACTCCTGATGTGCTCATAATTCAAGCTTTTTTTGCACCAAGTCAAACTTCTCTTTTACTCCTGTTTTTTTTAAACAAACTTTTTGGAGTGCCCTAATAAGACATATGCATAGGAAGGGTACTGTGTGCTCATCATAAAAATCAGCTCCCAGGCCACACTGTGTCCCAAAGTTTTCCCCATTCGCTTCACATTGATGACCTGCAGCTTCACTATAGAATGGCCCAGGCCTAACATCACAATGGTACACAACTCAAAGCCAGGCAAGGAAGCAAGAGCATCTTCTCCATTCCCTCAGCAGAACTCGCAGGCAGCCCAGCAGGCCAATCACAAGGATTTCTGAGCCAGGCACTCCAATTCCTAAAGACCCCACCTCAACACTGGAGAGAGGTGTTAAGGCCACAGCATGTTAAACGTTACCAGGTTTCACTGGTTTGTCACGCCCCAGTTTCAAACAATAAATCTCTGAAGTCACTCAGTCACACACAATTGATGGTACTCAGTAATGACGAAGAAATAAAGTACTGTTTTCCAACCCTCCCTCCCTTGCAAGTTTCCATTTCTCATTCACATCAGAAGTCCTTGTTTGAATTTTCCAAGCTATGCTAGCAAAACAGCATGCCAAATTCACAGATCTTCCAAACCCAGCACCCCTCTGCTATATAATTCCACACAGAGGTCCGTTAGCCTCTGTGTGGACACCTTCATGACAGATAACCCATGATTTTATATATATATATGTATATACACATATATATATATTCAAAATTAGAGTCACACAGATAGATGGAGTGACAGAAGCAGAGACTTCCATCCACTGATTCACTGCACAAAGGGTCGTAATAGCCAGGACTGGGCCAGGTCAAAGCCAGATCTACCACATGAATGCAAGGCCCAAGGGCTTAGGTCATCTTCTGGTGCTTTCCCAGGCACACTAGGGAGCTGGATCAGAAATGTAGCAGGGCCTGGTGCTATAGCCTAATGGTTAAAGTCCTTGCCTTGCACATGCCAGGATCCTATATGGGCACTGGTTCATGTCCCAGCGGCCCTAGCTTCCCATCCAGCTCCCTGTTTGTGGCCTGGGAAAGCAGTCGAGGATGGCCCAAAGCCTTGAGACCCTGTGCCTGTGTGGGAGACCCAGAAGAGCTCCTGGCTCCTGGCTCCTGGCTCCTGGCTCTGGATTGGCTCAGCTCCAGCCGTAGCGGCCACTGGGGAGTGAATCAGCAGACGGAAGATCTTCCTCTCTGTATATCTGACTTTCCACTAAAAAGAAAAAGAAAGAAAAAGAGAAAAAAAAGAAAGAGAAAGGAAGGAAGGGAGGGAAGGAGGGAGGGAAAAGAAAAAAAGAGAAGAGAAGGAGAAGAGGACAGGCGAGGAGAGGGGAGGGGAGGGGAGGAGAGGGGAGGGGAGGAGAGGAGAAAGGAGAGAAAGGTATGTAGGTAGGTAGTAGCCATTAGGATGCCAGCACTGCAGGCAGCAGCTTTACTTGCTATGCCACAGCACCAGCTCCATCTTCTTGAGGCGTGTTGCAAACAGCAGCTTTTTGGATTTGACTCATGATACCTGGGCTGGCAGCATCATGGGCAACACAATGGACACCACTCTTGCAGGGCACCTGCCATCACATTCAGGAAGATCTTTCTTACACTGAGCTAGATCTATTTCCTTAGAACTCTATCCACTCATCCAGTTTTTAAAGCTGAGCATTCTCCCTCTTCTCAAGCACTGAACAAAGTTATAATGCCATCCTACACCTCTTTTCAAATTACAAGCTTTCATTCAATCACCAAAGTCATTTCTACCATAGAACCCTTTTGACTCCAATCACTACATTGCCTGTTAAGACCTCTGCTTCCGGGCCTGGCGGCGTGGCCTGGCGGCGTGGCCTAGCAGCTAAAGTCCTCGCCTTGAACGCCCCGGGATCCCATATGGGCGCCAGTTCTAATCCCGGCAGCTCCACTTCCCATCCAGCTCCCTGCTTGTGGCCTGGGAAGGCAGTCGAGGATGGCCCAGTGCATTGGGACACCGCACCCGCGTGGGAGACCTGGAAGAGGTTCCTGGTTCCCGGCTTCGGATCGGCGTGCACTGGCCCATTGTGGTTCACTTGGGGAGTGAATCATCGGACGGAAGATCTTCCTCTCTGTCTCTCCTCTGTGTATATCTGACTTTGTAATAAAAATGAATAAAATCTTTAAAAAAAAAAAAAAAGACCTCTGCTTCCTCCTGCCCAAGTGAGAAAAAGGATCAAGTAACTTCCACACTAGGAACTTTTTCAGAAAGCAAGATACAGAAGTTACCCCAAAGGCACACACTATTCCCAAGGGCTCACAGACCCTTCCACATACTATCCAATCAGCATTGTTTGCTTGTTTGTTTGTTTGTTTTTTACTTTTTGAGAAAGAAGTGCATTTTGCTTACCATGCTCATAAGGAGAAAAGGTTCCTGCATCGATGTTTATGTAGGGGTCAATCTTGATGGACGTCACATGTAAACCACATGACTTTAGTATTGTGCCCACGCTGCTGGCAATGACTCCTTTCCCAATCCCTGATATCACCCCGCCAGTAACTAGAATGTATTTCATTTTACTTTGTGACCTGCAAGGACAAATTACAAAGGAAATATGTTAACAAATCAAACCAACCTGCATTCAAACGCCGACCCTGCCAGTCACCAGCTACAAACACCCGCCCCTCCTTGGCAAACCTCACCCTTCCTTTTCTGTCACTTGGCTCTGAAAGACTGGTCAGGTTTAAACAACATCCTAACAAATGTTTATTAGGTCACCTGAATAGTACACACGTGCAGAAAAACTGCTATTGAACACAGCTTTAAAAAAACCTTGAGAATCAAATTTTAACACAAGAGCAGCTCACAGCTGGTTGATAAAACGCTATGCCCCAAATCCAGGCTGAGATCACTGCCAGATACTGGGAGAGTAAGCAGGTGCCTCATTACTTCCCCTACATGGGAAAAATTTTTTCAGACTTGGATATGCATGCCAACTCTCCCTAAAAGAAACAATGTGGTACATCAGCCCACCCCACAGAACAGGCAGGAGACTAGCGGAGAGGGCTGCCTGGATTAAATCCAAACAGCAGGGCTGTGGTTGAACAGACTTGGAGATGACAGGCGGATGCCACGAGAGCAGAGACAGTACGAGCATGAAAACAGCACGTTCTGGAAGGAGACACTGAGGACTTATCCCCAGCCCCCAACTCAGAGACCTAGAAACACCACGCAGCTGGCAATTCCACATGGGAAAACAAGCAGCACAACCACAGGGCAGAGGAGAATGCTTGCTTGCTTTGGCTTCTCAGGACGTTTTCCCCCTCTGGCAGCCCATGAGAAGCCAAGTGTGAGTACATACACACACAAAAAAAAAACAAAGCCCAAGACCTGAGCAGGGGAAATGAGGGTTCTGTGCGAAGTTCCCCCTCCCAGCAGGAATAAACACACTTGGTACAGAAGTGAGAATGCACAGGACGGCTCCCCCCTCAGAGGGAAGGGTAAGACCCAGGGAAGTTACCACGCAGCCCCTCCGGCCTCTGCTACAGCCCCTTCCAAAGTTTCTACAAAGCACACACAAGATTCTCAAAACAGGTTTTATAAAAAGATGAACCAAAATGCAGGGTGTAAGCCCAGGCATTTGGTTCCTTCATACAGAACGCTGGGGCATTTTCAATAATCCGCACTCGCTCTGCCTACAAGATTCAACAGTACACAGATTACCCCACCCCCAAAATCCCCTGACCAAGTCCCTACTATTTGGGGGTAACACTCTAGTTCACCTGACAGCTAACCCATCCTTCCGGACACCTGAATCTCAGACTTTGCTACTTTTTGGATCTGCCTTAGCCATACTCCCTACTGAGACTACACTCTTATTTTGCCACATTTCCTAAATTCCTAGAAATTCCTCCTCCTCCTCCCAGAGCTGGTTAGTCACAACATGGATTCCTTCTACAGAATCCTGTCTCCCCCATCTGCAGGCCATCTGCCCCAAGTGCACTCTAAGGACCCACCCTTCCCTCTTTTAGATCTCCCACAGCAAAGGCATTGAATACTGCAGCCCACAGTGACCCAGTGGGAGCCCCCTCACCCTCGGGTGCTGCACCCCTCACTTCTGGGGACCACAAACAGCTCGGAGTTGTTATCTCAAATTGTTGCCAGTCCAGCCACCAAGAATAAATATGGACAAATAACGAGAAACTAGTGATGGCAGGAAGCAGAGTGACAGCATTCGAAGGCTCTACAAGGGGAATTAGGGTGAGGAGAGCCTCAGTGCCAAGACCAAGGCAAGCCAGGGTCAGAAGAGGTACAGGGAACAGGGGAGGCTCCCATCTGCACACCTGCCCTGCCACGGGCCCTACCAGCTGGCCTGTGCCAAGGGGACAGAATGAACAGGCAACACAGGCGGGGCCGAGACAAGCACGAGGAGAAGGACGTGCGCCAGGCGACCAAGCCTGCATGGCCCATCTGAACTTTCTTCCACAAGGGACGGACCCGTTTTCAAGTACCAAAGCAACACACATCAAGGAGCAGCCGAAATTCCACGATGGGGTGGAGGCGGCAGAGTGAAGCAGGTTTGGTATTTCCTCCCCACCCTGCTGAAGTTGTGAGGTCGAATCCTAGCCCCAGATCGGCAGTGAGAGACCTGAGTCACGTCATAGCCCAGCCGGGCCGCTGGAGCCCGCAGCTCGCCCAGGTAAAACGGGGTCAGACTCGGTACCGCCGCGCGGGGCTGTCGAGGCCTCACTGGCAACGAGCCTGGCCGTGCTGCGCCAGGCCGCCCTGCGAGGACACAGGCCCCTTTCCCTACGTGCCCAGAGGACCGACGAGCTCGCGGCCAGGCCGCCAGGCTCACCCCGCAGCAAGGCAGGGGGCCTCGGCCGCGGACCCCCCACTGGCCCCCAGCCCGGGGAGGCCACGCCCGCGGGACCTCGGCTGCTGACGGGAACGGCGGCGAGGGCTTTCTCAGGCTCGACTGAGCGAAAGGGGGCTCCACAGCGCTCCATCCCTCCTGTAGGCCAGGCCGGGAGGCCCCGGGGCTGCCAGTCCCCGCCGCGCGGGTCCGCCAGCCTCGGACCTGGCCGCCCCCTCTTTGCCCCGCGGCGTCTGGCCACGCGGCCCGCGCGCGGGAGCCCGCACCTCGCCGGCCAGGGCTGCCCGCCCCACGCCCGTTAGGGGTGCAATCCATTGGCCAGGACGCCGGGCCACCTCGTCCCTGATTGGTGGGAAGCGCCGTCTATCACCCCGGACTCAGGGCCATCCCCCGCCGGAGCTCTGCTCGCGCAGCCGACTTCTGCATTCGAGAACAGTTCCCCTGGGGTCCAGCAGGCAGAGCCTACCTGGGACCGGCTTCCGAACCGCCCGTCAGCACAGAGTGAGGCCGGAGACGCTCACGACGAGTTCAGCCAGCCAGTGACTGGCCCCGCGTCCGGCCGTCTACCTCAGAGGCGGGCTCTCGGGGCTGCGCACGCAGAGGGCGGGAGTGGGGCGGGTCTTAACACCAAGGGGCGGAGCCCGAGCGCGCAGGCGCCGGGCGAACGCAGCGGCCCTTACGCTTTAGCTGTTCGAGACCCGCGAGGCGAGCACTCAGGGGCCTTTCTACCTCGCGGCGTTTGTCCAAGTAACTTCTGCGGGGCGGGTAGAGGGGGAATACTCCTGTCAGTGACTCACGCCTCCCCCCTTGGAACTGCCGGCCCACCTGATGATCTATTTAACTGCGAATGTGCGAGTTCCTGTAGAGCCGCCCTTTTCCTCCCACCGGGTCTGTGGGCCGGGGGACGCCGGCAGTGTCACCTCGGTTGTCCAGGGTTGGGAGGGGAGGCTTCTGGGCCCTCACCCCTCGTCTGCCTCCCGTGTATCCCACCGGCGGGAGGCTACCTTGGCTGGAACGCGGCCTTTGCCTCCACGCGCCGGACGCTGAGGTGCCTGGGCCCGGGGAGCGCGCGGCCAGTTGAGGCTGAAAGGAGGCGGCTTCAGACGGGGACGCCGTTCCACCCTTCCTCCGCGGCGCCTCCGAAACACTGGCCTTGACCCTGAGACCCGAGTTTACTGGCTGCGATGCCGACGGAACAGATTCGGGAACAAGAAAGAGGGCGCTGACGAGCTGACGTGGGAGGCCAGTGTGGCCAAGTCAGAGAATGTGCTGAGAAGTCTGCCAGGCCTCAGCACAAAACCTAGCCAAGGACTTTGTTTTCTTTCCATGGAGAGTGGAGCTTTAGGGCAGGCGGCTTTTTGTTTGAGTAGCGGATAAGTTCTTGGGCCTGGTTGGTGTTTTTTCTCAAATACTCTCCAAAGGTATTCACAGTCTTCTGGGAAAAGGTGTGACGTGCAGATTTGTGTTTCAGAAAATGTACTCGATAGTTGCGTGCTGGGAAGCTAGCTAGGGTACTTCGACCTCCTTCCAAATCTGAATCTCACTGATGCTACCCTGCGGAGCTGCCCCAAGTGCATTCAGCTTGGGATTTAACTATGAGATGCAATGGAAGGTGTTCTCACCGGCACACATTCTTTGAGGAAGCAGTTGAGGTTGGTTAAAAAGCCACTGATATGTGAGGAGTCAGTCGGGATAGTAGGCAACTAGGATATTCCTGGCCCCCCGAGTTATTTTTTTGATAAAATATAAAAATTGTATTGCTACTCCATGACTTAAATTTACCAGAGCAGTTTCTCCCAAGAGACAGGGGCAGAATTAACATATCAACCTACCACCTAAAGTGGCCCAACTATCTCCCGGCCACACTATCGAGGAGGTATCTGAATGATCAGTTTATCATTAAAAAAGGACTGAGGAAGTTAACCAATAACACCCTTCTGAGATTTTTGTCTCTGAGCCAGGTACTATGGAAACCAAAATTTTTCCTTTGTTTTTGGAGAAACTCCTTTGAAATGAGGTTTTTTTTTTTTAAAGATTTATTCATTTTGTTATTACAGTCAGATATACACAGAGGAGGAGAGACAGAGGAAGATCTTCCGTCCGATGATTCACTCCCCAAGCGAGCCGCAACGGGCCGGTGCGCCGATCCGAAGCCGGGAGCCAGGAACCTTTTCCGGGTCTCCCACGATGGGTACAGGGTCCCAAGGCCCTGGGCCATCCTCGACTGCTTTCCCAGGCCACAAGCAGGGAGCTGGATGGGAAGTGGAGCTGCCGGGATTAGAACCGGCATCCATATGGGATCCCGGGGCGTTCAAGGCGAGGACTTTAGCCGCTAGGCCACGTCGCCGGGCCCTGAAATGAGGTTTTAAAAGATACAAGCACCCCCTGCACACAGACCTTTCTTCCCTTGGAGCCCCTTCCCGCTGTTAGGACAGGAGTCACCTCTCTTCTCAAGTAAATCTTGCTTTGAAACTAGAGTTTGTCCATATGAAAATTTTCCTTCCCTGCTAGACAAGGATTGAGGTTGCTGCTATGTGTTTTTATGTCCGCCATCCTGCAAAACTAACAGGGCCTGGCGCAATGGCTCCGTTGCTAAATCCTCACCTTGCATCTACTGGGATACCATATGGGCACTGGTTCGTGTCCTGGCTACTCTACTTCCCTTCCAGCTCCCTGCCTCTGTGGCCTGGGAAAGCAGTAGAGGATGGCCCAAAGCTTGGGGACCCTGCACCCACATGGGAGACCCTGAGGAAGCGCTAGGCTCCTGACTTCTGATTGGCTCAGCTCTGCCCATTGGAACCACTTGGGCCCTGAACCAATGGAAGGAAGAATCTTTGTCTCTGCTTTTCTCTGTAAATTTGCCTTTACAATATATTTATTAAAAAAAAAGTGCCTATAATATCAGACACTGAGAAAGTACTTGCACTAGGAAACAGAATGAAGGTGCCACAGAAGATAGAAGAACAAAGATCGTATCACATTTGCTTCTCTTCCCTCAAGCCTCTCCTGTCACCTCTGAATTCTTTCTCAGCTGCTGGTCTTGCTGCTACATTCACTGAGAGAAAAAAAAAAAGCCACCAAGACCACTTCCGTATCTGCCAGCCCACTTTTCTATGTGCCCACAAACCGTGCCTTTTTTCCCCTTGCAGTGCACAAATTGCCCACCCTCCTGGAGGTGAGCCAATGCTAGAATGTCCAGTGGCTCTCCCCTCCTGCATCACTGGTTTCTTGCTCCCTGTAAGATCGTTTCACTGGTACAAGTGTCCCACCTTACCAATAAAACCCTTCTAGGACTCCTCCTTCATTCCCTGGCTGTCCCTCCCTACCTTTCACTTTTCATTGCAAGTCCTAAACAAGCTGTTTCTACTGGTTTTCTCCAGTTCCTTCCCTCTCTCTTGAATTCCTTACAGTCAGACTCACATGATTCCACTGAAAGAATACTTGTCAAAGATTAACCTCCTCGGCTCTGTACATGAGCCTAGACTCTAATCTCATGTCTGCTTACAAGTGCCAGACAAAGGGACTAGGGTACCTCTGTGTGTGGTGGTGTGGTGTGGGTGAATGTGCACACATGTATGTGTGTGCAATATTTGCATATGCAAGCTACTCTCTCACCATAGGCTCGGTCTTCCTGTGTGATCGTGGGTGCAGGCACCCTGTGCCCAGAACCTGTCACCCAATGGGCTGTTTCCACAGCAGCGTTTATCACAACAGGTCGCTCCCTTGGTAAAACCCATTTTTTGCTTGACCTCTGAGAAGACACATTGAGTGTCTTCCTAGTTTGCAGATCTTTCCTTCTGGGTCTTTCTTCCTAAACTCGTCCTCTTCCTAACTTTTAGATGTAGTCTTCCCCAGGTCTCAGACCTAATCCTCTGATCTCATCACTGTACCACTACACTTGAACTACCATCAGTATTCTGACCATTCCAGGATCTGAATTCCCACCCAGGACTGCTCTCCATGCACAAGTCCTGACACCAGCCAGATCTTTCATCTTTAGATAGGGCAACTCAGCAAGAGCAATTCAGGTGTTGGATCTACCTGTGGGATCCGGCTAGGGCAACCTTTCTGAAAAGAGCCAGGTAATCAGAATGGCAATGTGGGACTGATCTTGGTTGCCACTGCTTCACTCTGCCTTTATAGCATGAAAGTAATCAAAGATAGCAGTAGATATTTTATAAAGTAAGCATGGCTTATCCCAACAAAGCTATGCCTGTGCATTTAAAAAGCATGGAATTCTACTATTTGTAGCAACTTCAATAGAATGGGAGGACATTGGGCCTAGTATGATAGCTCAATTGGCTAATCTTCCCCCTACAAATGCTAGGATCCCATATGGGCACCAGTTCATATCTCAGCTGCTCCACTTCCCATCCAGTCCCTACAAATAGCCTGGGAAAGCAATCAAGGATAACCCAAAACCTTGGGCCTGTGAACCCACATGCGAAGAGACTGCTGGCTTCTAGCTTCAGATCAGCTCAGTTCTGGCCATTGCAACTTCTTGGGGAGTGAATCAGCAGATGGAAGATCTGTCTGTCTCTACTGCTCTCCGTGAATCAGCCTTTCCAATATAAATACATAAATAAAACTGAAGGACATTATATTAAGTGAAATAAGTCAGGCAAGCAAAGACAAATAATGCAGATTCACATACCAAAGTACTTCAGGACACTTGTGGAAAATGGGATTCAAAGATAAATTCTGTACAAAAAAAATTGAATTTCATATCTAGGCTTTTTCATAATATACGTTTTAATGAAATTGTGAAAAGTCCTCTTATGCAAGGATTTCAAAGGTTTTTTTTGCACTAAAATGATATTTTAACTACATTTTCCCCTGAACTTTTTGAGTTGCCCTCATGTGTAGATGCCTAAAAGATTGATGTCACAGAACTTAAGAATAAAACAGTGGCTTCTAGGCTAGTAGAGCGGGGGTACAGATTGGATATTTCACCAGTATATGGGTGTGGCTGAAAGGAAGAACAGTTCTAATGTTCTATAGCACAATAGGATAACTTGGGCAACAATTAATTAAATATTTCAAAGCAGCTAGTAGGGGCCATCTTGAATGTTCCTAACACAGAGTGATTATATATGCCTGGAGTGAAAGATCTACCAGTTACCCTGATTGGCTGATTGTATTCAGCTACTGAGCACTACACTCTACCTTGTGAAGATGTACAATTACTATGTGCCCACTAAAAAGACATTTTTAAAAATAGATTGTAACTGTCTTCTAACAAAGTCCTACTTTGTGGAAAGGCAGATTGAAGTTCTGAAGCCCAAAATTCACCAGCCCCTGAGCTTACACCCCCATCTCATGCAGCTACTTCTGGACCCTGGGCTGCCTCCCTCACCGAAAGCGTTCTTGCACCACCCATTATGCAAAAGCTCGAGCTCTGTGCCCAGGGAAGACATCTGAAATAGCATCCCTCCACCAGCTCCCATGGTACATCTGTCTGGTGTCATACCTGGGGCTTGCCTGAGGCATTCACCACAAAGGGCTGGGACTAACTATTTACCTGTCTGCCTCCTTGGCACCAGCCTATCTCTTTCAGGTTACCTGATCTTTCTTGTGCCTCAGTTTTCTTATCAGGTAGTCTTGTTCACCTTTTAATTACTAGGATCTAACCTAATAATTCCCTCAGCTAGCCTAGGGTGCAAATACTGGCATTGCTGTTAAACTACAGATGATGAGTGAAAACGCACACATAGAGAACCGAATCCCTCTTCTGTTCTGCTCTCTCCTTAACCACCACCACCAAATCCTCACCACGGTTTCTGCGCCAACACTTCCCTGAGTTACTTCTTTCACATCGGTATGTTCTCAATGAACCCTGACATTCAGAGATGATCTGGGTGTGAAATGGGACAGGAGCAGCCATTGATAGTTTTTTTTCCCTGATTCAAACTATTAAACCTAAAATAACATTTATTTCATTTTTAATACACATATAAAGCATATGATGTTCAAAAGGTGAAATGGAATGTGTATTTAAAAACCTCCCTGTCACACCTGCTTCTAGCTATCCATATTCTCTGTGTGTATCCTTTGTTATTGCTTGTATGTTGCCACTTCATAAAGTTCCCAGGAAAGAGGAGTTAAAAGATACTTCTTTTGGGGCAAAAAACAATTTAAAATCCAGCATATGAAGAGGTTCAAAAAGCAGAGGAAAAGGTGTATCATTTTAAAAATTATGCATGAATCTCTTTTTTTTAAGTTTTTTTTTTTTTGAAATTGCAAAGTCAGATATACAGAGAGGAACAGAGACAGAGAGAAAGATCTTCTGTCTGACGATTTACTCCCCAAGTGAGTGCAATGGCCGGTGCTGCACCAATCCGAAGCCAGGAACCAGGAAGTTCCTCCAGGTCTCCCACACAGGTGCAGGGTCCAAAGACTTTGGGCCATCCTCGACTGCTTTCCCAGGCCACAAGCAGGGAGCTGGATGGGAAGTGGAGCCTCCGGGATTAGAACCGGCGCGTGTTCAAGGTAAGGACTGGAGCCGCTAGGCCACCGTGCTGGGCCCTGCATGAGTCTCTTAATTCGATTTTCCCACAAGCATTTTGAAGCACTTTCCTAAGTGATTTCAACATGATTGTGTTAGTCTCCTCATGGGGCCAGTGAGGTAGCCTAGCAGCTAAAGTCCTCACTTGCATGCACCGGGATCACATATTGGTGCTGTTTCATGTCCCATGTCCCATGTCCCAGTAACCCTGCTTCTCATCCAGTTCCGTGCTTTTGACCTGGGAAAACAGAGCAGGACAGTCCAAAGCATTGGGAACCTGCACCTGTGTAGGAGACCCAGAAGAGGCTCCTGGTACCTGACTTTGGATCGGCACAATTGCAGACGTTGTGGACACTTGTGGAGTAAATCAACAGAAGGAAGATCTTCCGCTCTGCCTCTCCTCTTCTCTGTATATCCAACTTTCCCATAAAATAAAATAAAATAAAATACTTTAAAAATACTTTAAAAATATTTTATTATTACTATCGTTTTATGATACAGTTCCATAGACCCCTGGGATTTCCCTTATCCCCTCGCCAACCCGCCCCCCGAGTTCCCTTATATCATTACTAAAGTATCAAACACAATCATATGTCCATTATTGTGGGCATGGACAACAACAGAGAGTCCATCATCCTATTGTCATATAGTAAACAGTTTCATTGAGAGTCCATTTTTAGTCTGGAAGTAGAGATGCATACTATATTATATCCTTATATCTGGATATGTTAATCTCCATGTCACAGTTACTGTATGTAACCTTAATTGAAAAACTAAAATACAAAATCAGATTTAGGAAGTAAAATAGAAATTTACAATGCCATGAAGTTAAATCACATATTACAAAATATGAGAGTCTCCATTATACAGCTACTATACACCCCCTTAAGTGAAAAGCCACAAAACAAAATCAACAACAGGAAGATAGAAAAAAGAAATTAACAACACCATGAGGTTAAATAACATGCTACTGAATGACTAATGTGTCGCTGAAGAAATGAAAAAGAAAATCAAGATTCTTCTTGCAGAAAATGATGCTACCGTATGATCTATGAGTCATTGAAGAATTTAATCAGAAGGTGTTTTGAAGAGATGAAACTTACCAAAACAAAAACATCAAAATCCATGAGATATAGCTTCCACTGATTTTTGTTGGTAAAATGTGTCTCCTGTAGGCAACGAACAGGTGGGCTTTTTTTTTAATCCAGTCTAATAATCTATGATATTTGATTGAGCTTAAGCCATTTACATTCAGGGTTAATATGTATGGGTGGTTATTTGGTCCTATCATTTTAGCAATGGGTTGTTCATTGATTTACTGAGTATGGAACTGTGATTTTATTGAGACGTTCTTCATACTTACCTTTGGTTTTGGTGGGTGCTATTCCTCTTCTCTTCAAGAGAATATCTTGAAGTATACTTTGTAGGGCTGGTTTGAAAGAGGCATATTCTTTGAACTTTTCTTTGCTGTGGAAGAATTATAGTTCATTTTCAAAGACAAAAGAAAGCTTTGCTGGATACGTTATCCTAGGCCGACAATTTTTTTTGCTTTTAGAATCTAGAATATGTCGTTCCTTTCTCTTCTGGCCTGTAGAGTTTCCTGTGAGAGGTCTCCTGTGAGTTTAATTGACATTCCTTTATATGTCAGTTGGTTTTTTTCATGTGCACGTTTAAGGATCTTTTCCTTATGTTTGCTTGAAAACAGCTTGATTATCACGTGTTATGGTAAAGATCACTTTTGGTCCCAACACTCTTGGGAGTTCTGTGCCATTCCTGGATGTTGTTTCCCAATTCTTTCTCCAGATTAGGGAAGTTTTCCCTTATTATTTCATTGAATACACCTTTAACCCCAGATTCCCTTTCTGCACCTTCTGGGACTCCCATAACTCTTATATTTGGACATTCAATAGTGTCTTGTAGTTCTTGAATACTTTTTTTTTTTTTTTTTTTTTTTTTTTTTGGCCTGATCCAGCTCTGCTTCCAGCTTTCTGTTTGTTTCCCCCTGGTGACAGGAAATATGTTCCAATTCTGAGATTCTTTGTTCTGCCTCCTTCATTCTATTTTGGAGACTCTCCATTTAATTTGCTCTACTGTGTTCTTCATTTCTGATATATCAGCTTTCTTTTTTTTTAAAGCTGTATTTATTTTTATTACAAAGTCAGATACACAGAGAGGAGAGACAGCGAGGAAGATCTTCCATCTGATGATTCACTCCCCAAGTGACTGCAACGGCCGGTAGTGCTCAGATCCGAAGTTGGGAACCAGGAACCTCTTCCGGGTCTCCCACGCGGGTGCAGGATCCCAAGGCCGTGGGCCGTCCTCAACTGCTTTCCCAGGCCACAAGCAGGGAGCTGGATGGGAAGTGGAGCTGCTGGGATTAGAAATGGCGCCCATATGGGATCCCGGGGTGTTCAAGGCGAGGACTTTAGCTGCTAGGCCACGCCACCGGGCCGATATATGAGCTTTCATTTGATTCATTTCCAGTGCGACATACTGCTTAAATTCCTTTATTGAATACTTTAAGTGCTTCTTGTTGTTCATAAGAAGCTTTATAACAAGTGTTTTGGATTCTGTATCCCCCATTTTCTCGATGTCTTCCTCAGTGAACTTTGAGGTTGGCACAGTTTTTCTGCGTTACAGGGGAGTCTTCAGCAATATTCATTGTGCCTTTGTCTTTTCTTTTGCTCTCGGTCATTGTACTTCTGGTTTGCAGAATATTCTCCTTGGGGCAGGTTTCTAAGCTGTGTCACCCACAGGTCTACAGCTCGATTTTGCTTATTGTGGTTGGTACATGGCTCTTTGTTTGCAGTCAGTTCTGCCACTTCCTCCAGCGAGTTCCAGGTCTGGGTTTTGATGTTAGATTTCTACCATGGTCTCTGTAGTCCCAGCTCGTGGCTCACCACTCTCCACCTCCTGTAATACTGTGCTGAAGCTGCACCATTGTCTGCACAATCTTTCTCCCACTTCCGGTTGGAGCAGGTCCCAGGATTAGGGATACACCAGGAGTTCTATATAGCTAGGTGGTTGTTGGTGGTAATTTTACAGGAACCTGTTGGCTCTTAGATTTGAGGGCCACATGGGCCTATTTTGACCCGTACGATGCCACAATTGGTATTATTTTCCTATGGGATCAGTGCAATGCAATGAGCTCAGTGAGTTCTCGTGAGCTCAGCGCATGCACAACTCACTGTTGTCCCTTGCAGTCCTAAAACTTTTTCCACACTGTTCAAAATGGCGTCTGATGTGCCACTTTAGAGTTCTTGACCTGCTGGCTGTCAGGGGGCTACCTGGACCTATATTGAGTGGAACCTGTGAGATGCCATGTTGTTGCAGTTCACTGAGCCAGATATGAGCTCACTGTCAGCTCAGTGCATGTGCAGTCCTGTCCCATAGTCTTTGCCTCCTTAAATGAAATGGCGCCCGATTCAGCTCTAGGGGGTAGCCTGGGATCTTCTGCTCTGTCTCTGCTCCTGGTCAAATCAAACAGATCAGCAGGTCAGGCAGTTCTTTGGTTGGGTTCACCTCGTCAGTGAAAGTCCCTTCCCGCCTGGCTGCTGGTGTAGTTCCAGCTGCCGGTGGAGTTCCAGCTGCCAGTGGAGTTCAGATTGCTGTTCGTTGAATGCCACTGGGATATCAGTCACTGCAACACCACACTGTTGTGTCCACTGCTTTCTTGTGTCTGTCAGTCTCCAGGTACCCCTCTGCTGTTGTTCTGTCCTCTCCTATTTCCTAGAATGTGTCCTCTGTGCTTCATTCTGGTTAATGTTTCTCCGTCTGCTTACATGTGTCCTTACCCTGTTCCGCCATCAAAATAAGTCTAAAAAAAAGAGTCAAAACTATCTTTTCTCATTTACAAAAAAAAAAGAAAAGGAAAGGTAAGAAAAGAAAAACATTAGTCTCCTCACTGAAATGTGCTTCCTTAATGATGTTATTTAGTGAAACAGTTGGTTACCCCTCCCTTTGTTTGAACAAGATGTAGAGATGTGTGCCTGCATGAAATAAGAGAAACCACATGACTAGGGGAAACCACAGACAGGGCCTTCTTCCCTTCTGTAACACTCTGCTGCCTTCAGGATGAGCTCAAAGCCACCCTTTGGCCGGTAAGGCCATGCAAAGGGGATATTGGTTCTCTCCCAGGGTGAGTCAGGTGCTCTGGAGTCTGAATGCAACACTCTGTTTCAGTCCCGCATGGGGCTCTTTTGGCATAGTTATCTCTGGGGTCTCACCCGTGTCACCTCTCAGCTCGAGTTTCTCTTCCCCAGAACGAGTATTCTGGGCAGCCTTCCCCACCCAGGTTGGGTTGGGCACTCTTCTCCCATTCTCCTATAGCTGTCTGGACATCCCTGAACGGAGCCCTTTCCAAATTGCTTTGCAGGGACCCCTTTCCTTGTGAAAGTCTTCCGGTTGTCTCTAAAACTTTTGAGGTCAGACCCCTGCTTGTCACTTCTTGAGGTACAGCCAATGCCAGCTCCCCGCACACAGTAGGTGTTGGTGAGTATTTATTCTACAAATGGAGCAACGTAAGAGGTGAGTAGATTACAATTCCCATACCCTTTTGAGAGATGAGTCACACACTTGACTTTTAACTTCCTAGCAGCCAAAGTGAAGTGGATTACTATGATTATGTGGAACACAGCCAGCACTCAAGAGAAAGATCACATCTTCAAACCACTCCTCCCTGATTCCCTTTATGACACCCCTTAAGTAAGTCACCTCTGTTTTTCTGGGTGATGTTTATCAAAGCTATGATCAATGAGGAAATGACTGGTTTATTGAAGTCTAACCACCCCCGGACTCCAGCTTGTACATCACTCACCTGGGTCCCAGCACCTCCCCCACCAGTCAAATACAGCACATGCTCAGTAGTTGTTTGGAAATGTACTGAAAGGCCCATTGTTTCTGCTACTGAATCATACACCTGTTCTGAGTCTTTCTGGAGTGGACACAGGACATACAAAGTGAAGATAAATGGTTTCAGTTACACCAGTATGGCTGATCATGAGCAAGGGTCACGGTACAGGTGACAGCGCTTCACAGTTCATTTCAGACAGGTACTTCTGCAAAGAGTCAGGAGATTTCCACAGGAGGCTCTGCAGACCCAGCCAGGCAGGCCATATCACAAAACATCTCATGCTGCACCTCTTACAAAGTCTGTTGGCTCACCTGGGTCAGCGAGGTCCATCTCCTCCCTGAGAGACCCGCGAAGTGAAGCTACCCCGAATGTAAAGCTAGTCAGAGGCTTTCGACATGCACTTGGCCTTGGGGTCAAACTCTGTATCCACCTGTGGATTAACTATTATCCTTTACAGAAAACATGCTGGACCATCAGAGCAATCTGGAGTAGACATCTGTCCCAGGCAGGGCATGTAATAATATGTTGCTATTCTGTGCGACCTTATCATATAATAAAACCATGGCAACAACACGAGATAGAAGAGATGCAATAAAAGAGAAAAACCACAGCTGCTTTATAAGAACAAGTTCTCAAACACTAATATGAATTATGTCGAGAAAAGTCACATGGCTAATATCATCCCATATCCTAGCTCAGGATCAGTTTGGTTTTTCTGGAATTATATTACTTTTCATATAAGTTTCATGCATTACTAAATGGGATTTTGCTATAGTAGCCCTATGAGACTTGTAATGGAAATAAATGAGTAAATGAGAAAACACTTTCCAGATCATTTGCTCCAACTTTCAGGGTCCCAAACCATGGCACAAGTCTCCTTTCCAGGATCCCCACCTAAGGGACCCTCAGGCCCTTCAAACTAGGTAGAGAGCTCCTCCCCGCTCTGACCTTAAAACTTCTTTTTATCCTGCTCTGCCAGCCTTCACTGCACTCTGTGAAGATTATTTGTGTTTGCTACTTTCTAGGTTAAAAGTCTGCCTCTTCCCAGCTCTACCAGCTAGAAAAGGGAGGTAACAATGCCTTCTTGAAACTTCTATAAACCCTCCAATAGGCACAATGTGCATAAAAACTGCCTTCATCATACCAACATTGCTTCACACAAGCACCTAACTTGTTTCCACCCAAACTGTGGTCCCTGTCCACTTCTACCACTGAAAACGGAACACTGGGGCCACAGTGCTTACCCCAGAGACGGGGACACAGTGAGCCTTCAGTAAATATTTGATGAATTGGATTATAACCATGAAACTACCTTGTGACTATTGGCTTGCTTGTGGTCTGCCTTTTTTCTACTCATCTGGTCAGATAAATGAACATTCTTACAAGAAAAGCAATGATTGTATTCCAGTTTGGGGGCAGTGAGGGACATACCATGCAAGCAGTGGTGAAGAATCCAAGGTCTGAAAGGTTTCCAGGCAATGTGTCCCCAGAGTGACTTGTGGACAGAGGATCACTAAGGGGTCAGTGTGCTGGCATTCTTTGGTTGCTCACTGTGCCTGTAGCCTTCGCCCAAAAGCCAGAGTCAAGTGACCCATCCCAAGCACACCACACCAAGTAAATGGACAGCCTGAGACTGAGAGACTAGCAGATTCTCAACTCACTAGCACCCAGGAGAGCCATGGTGTGTGCATAAAACTCAGTCACTGGGCTTGGTTCCATAACCTAGTAGCTAAATCCTAGCCTTGCATCCGGCAGGATGCCATATGGACACCGTTTATATTCTGGCTGCTCCATTTCCCATCCAGCTCCCTATGTGTGGCCTGGGAAAGCAGTGGAGGGTGGCCCAAAACCTTGGGACCCTGCACCCACGTGGGAGACCTGGAGAAGGCTCTTGGCATCAGCTCAGCTCTGGTCATTGCAGCCACTTAGAGAATGAACCAGTAGAATATCTTTCTGTCTTTCCTTCTCTCTTTAAATCTACCTTTCCAATAAAAAAGGCAAATTGAACTATGGCATTTTGAACTCTGTGCCAGGCTTTGGACATCTGAAGCCAAGATCTCTCTAAGAGATACAGTCCGTCTCCAAGAGCAGGGCCACAGGCCCCTGTTGTTAGCACAGTGCTTATTTGCAAGGCACCTTTGAAACCGAGGGGAGAACAGGGCAACTTCCAAATCTGCATAATTAGCACTCTGATTCATGATGCACGTGATGAAAGCTTTTTCCATGACTCAGCCTTTGAAAACCACTGCATTCAACACATATTTAACCAACCTCAGCTCAAGGGGATATAGCAAAAATACTCATTTATTTCTGGAATCACTTTTTATATTGATTTGCTTTTAAACTTTGTTTGCTTATTTGAAAGCCAGAGTTACAGACTGAGATTTAAAACGAGAGGGAGAGAGATTTTTCTATCTGCTGGATTCACTCTCTAGGTAGCCTCAGTGGCCAGGACTGGGCCAGGCTAACACCAGGAACAGGAGCTTCTTCAAGATCTCCCCTTGGACCATCTTCCACTGCTTTCCCAGGCACATGGCAGGCAGACAGATGGATCTGAAATGGAAAAAAGGCCGACATGATGAAATAGCAGACTAATTATTTGTCTGCAGTGGCGGCATTCCATATGGGCGCTGGTTTGTACCGTGGTTGTTTCCAATCCAAATTCTGCAGTCCCCAAATGGGATGTCAGCATCACAGGACTGGCATTACCCACTATGCCACAATGCCAGCCCCTGTTTGTGGATTTAAATAACTGGAAAGATCAACAAAAATTAGGTGTAGAGGTGATATTGTGCTAGAGAAAAAGATGTATGCCTATGTCATTTGTTGTTGTTTTACAGATTTCTAATTAAAAAAAAAAAAAACACTTTGTGGCAAACATTTGGCCTAGCCACCAGTTAGGATGCTCATGCTTGTTACCACAGTTGAGTCCTTACTGCAGTTGAGTCCTGGCTCCAACTCCCAATTCTAGCTGCTGCTGCTTCATTTTAAAGATTTATTTATTTGGGGCAGGGGGCAGTGCATTGACTCCACCTCCACCTCCAAGGGCAGGCATCCAATATGGGTGCTGGTTCATGTCCCAGCAGCTCTACTTCCCATCCAGCTCCCTGCATGTGTCCTGGGAAAGCAGCAGATGGCCTGAATGCTTTGGGACCCTGAACACTCATGGGAGATCTGAAAGAAGCTCGTGGCTTCTGGTTTTGAATCTGCTCAGTTCTGGCTGCTACGGCCATTTAGGGAGTGAACCTGTGGATGGAGGATCTCTCTGCCTCTTTCTATAAATCTGCCTTTTTCAATGAAAATAAATAGAATCTTATAAAATATTCCTGAAGAAAGATTTATTTATTTTCATTGAAAAGGCAGATTTACAGAGAGAAGGAGAATGAGAGGCAGGGAAAGCCTTGAATCCTCTAGTTTACTCCCTTCATGGCTACAACAGCCAAAGCTGAGCCAATCCAAAGCCAGGAATCAGCTAAGGCAGACAGTGATGGCTCGAGTACTTGGATCCCTGTCCCTTGCACAGAAGCCCTGGATTCAGTTTCCAGCTCCTGGCTTCAGCCTGGCTAGCTCCTGCTCTTGTGGACATTTGAGGAATAAACTAGCATATGGGAACACAATCTGTGTCTGGCTTTCTCTCATTGACTCTCAAACAAAACAAGACAAAACAGTTATCCAGCTTTATAACCACTTTGGAAGTATATCAGAGACATACAGAAGAGGGTCAACATCCAGTGAACAACTGGATGAGCTTTTGTGTATTTGACCACACAGAGTACTAGAGGGAGAGGCAGAACATCGCCAGCATCCCAGCAGTGCCCCCTGCTGCTTTCCCTGCCAGCTACTGCTCCCACCCCATCACCATCCTCTGACACAAGTACAGCCCAACACCACACAGCAGTGCCTTGGGGGCTCTTCTCAAAGTTAACCTTACAGGACTGCAATCATCTACTAACATTCTAAGGGTGATTTTTAAGTGCATTCCAGTTACCATATTTTATTTGGCTCCTTGAGGCAGTACCTGTCACCTCTCTCCCTCTTCCATGTGATCTCTCTCTCTCTAATTTTAATTTATTTTTGTTGAAAAAGAAAGAGAGATTTCTTCCATCTACCAGTTCATTCCATAGGGTTGGGCCAGGCCAAAGCTGGGAGGTGGGAACTCAATCCAGGTCTCTCATATGGATGCAGGGCACCAGTCCCTTGAACCATCATCTGCCACCAGAATGCGCAATAGCAGGAAGTTGGATTGGAAGCAGAGTCAGGACTTGAACCCAGTCACTCTGATAAGGGAATGTGGGAGTCCCGGTAGAGCACCCAGCACTCCCTTAGACCCTCTTACTCTTGTCAATAAATAATACTTCCTCTGAGTTTCATAATGCAAGCAAGGCAGAGAAGCCACTGAAAGCTCTCTTTCATCCACTCATTCTGAGCAGTCATTAGCTTTTCTTGCTTGTTGGAACAAGTGTACCCGCCTGTGAGTATCAGTGGCCCTGATGTAGGTGCTAAGGTGCAATACTGGATAGTAGCAAGGGCAAGTGATAGATACCTTGGCACCCACAGGAAGGATACTTAATCTGGCCACATGTCTAACAAAGGTTCTCAGAGCAGAATCTCTACGGTTGAATAGGTGTCAACACAGAGACAGAAGGAGGCCAGGGAGATGGCATGGACCAGGGAGATAGAGCCATGTGCTCAGGCACAGAGGTGGCAATCTTGGTCCAGCTAGGTAACAGCAGGAGGCTCATTGCATTAGAACGGCCAAGAGAGGAGACTGAGCAGACATTGAATTCTGCTTCTCACGAAACCTCACTTAAACCATAGCAGAGCCATGTTTGAGAATACCCCAGTCTGTCCAGGCAGGGAGAACAGGAGGGATGACTAGAGTGAATACTCTTCAGCTATGGGCCATCGCCTAGGTTGACTTGTACAGAGGCAAGTGTCAACACTGCTACAAGAAAAGCGGCCAGTAGCTGGCAGGCATTCTGGGCCTGGCTAGTGCCGAATTTGTGTTAACTATACCAGCATAGTTGCTTATTCCTTTTTTTTTTTTCCTTTGAGAATTTTCTTTATTGGAAAGTGAGAGAAGAAAGATCTTTCATCCATTGGTTCTCTCCCCAGGTGGTTGCAATGGCTGGAGCTGAGCTGTGCTGATCTGAAGCCAGCAGTCAAGAGCTTCTTCCAGGTCTCCCACATGGGTGCAGGGTCCCAGTGCTTGGGCTATCCTTGACTGCTTTCCCAAGCCACACGTAGGGAGCTAGAAAAGGAAGTGGAGCAGCCGGGATGCAAATTGGCGCCTATATTGGATCCTGGCACACACAAGGTGAGGACTTTAGCTACTAGACTATTTCACCAGGTCCAAAATTCCTTTTATTTTTTGTTTTGTTTTGTTTCAAAATAAGTGGGAAATGTAGGGAACTCTGGCCTGGAACATGCCACCCTGGCCCACTGGCAAGAGGGGCTGCAGACTGTTCAAGGAAAGGGGTATGAAAACATATTAGAATGGGAGTGGCTGGAGGCATGATTGATAGGGAAGGAATGACTTTTGGGGTCTTCAATGAACTGGGCCACTGCTCTTGCAGGTAGGCGAGGGACCAGAGATGGAATGGTTTAGGGAAGGGAAATGGAGGGTACGTCTGGGTCAGGCCAAGGTACCCACCCACGTTGGAGACTTGCCCTGAACTAAATAACATCACCCTGCTGGCACATGCAAAAGCTGGGACTGGAGGGCATGTTTGGTTGGGCTAGGCCACAGTACCTGCCTGTAAGTGTCAGAGCAGGAGGTGGGCTATGTCAGGCTTGGCCATAACATCCACCAGAATGTGAAAGAAGCAAATCAGAGGGGCAGATTTTATAGGAGATTTGTGGGCTCACCTCTATAGGACTACAGCACCTGCCAGTTTGTGCAGAGAACGGGGGTGATAATGGGCCAAGCCAGGCTGGACCACAAAACTTACCTGACAGGAGCCCCCCCAGATCCCAGTGGGAGCTGGGACTTGGAGGAAGCCTAGTGGGGACAGGCTACAGCACATGCAAAGGCTGGGATTAAGGACAGACCATGCCAGGCAGAGTTGCTGTCCCTGCTGGCATGCCTAAAATCCGGGGCTGGGGGGCAGGCATGGTCGAGGAACTTGGAGAACTCTCCTACTAGGCTGCAGCTTCACCCCAGGGAGCACAAGAGCCCTGCATGGGTGAGCCAGGCCAGGCAAGTCTTCAGCACTTGTCAGCCCTTATATGGGCAGGATCTGGGGCCAGGGCAGGCTGGGCCAGGCTGCAACCGCTGGCACAAAGGAGAGCCAGGACATGGTATGGGCTGTGCCAAGCTGGGCTAGACTGCAACACCCACCAATGAAAAACCAAGGCTGCAGGCAAACCATGCCAGGCTGGGTCAAAGTATCTGCCAGTACATGCAAGATCCAGGCTGGTGGGGGAACTCTGGGGACTCCCAAGCTGGACTGAATCTTCCGCTGGTGAATGCCAGAGTCAGCGCTGTGAATGGACCAAGCTGGACAAGGCTGCAGCATCCAACACCATACAAAGGTCTGGGAGCAGGCCATACTGGGCCAGGCTCCAGCACCTGCTGGTGATCACCAGCGTCAGAATGGGTGCGGGACAAGCTAGGCTATGCTGTGGCACCACTGGGTCACATGAAAGCTGGATCCGGGAGTAGGTCAGGTTGAGCTAGGCTGTAGCACTCATAAGTGAGAGCCAGAATGGGTGTGGGCCATTTGGGCTAGGCTGCAGTACCCACCAGTGAGGCTGGCTATGTCAGTCTGGATCCATCGTTGGACGCAGGCCAAGTAGAGGAATTTGGGAAACTCCCCATGCTAGGCTACAGTTCTCACTGTTGAGCATGAGAGCCAGGGTTGTGAGCAGGCTAAACTAAGATGGTTTATAGCATCCATTGACATACATGTGAGCAGGGTCTGGGGACGGGTCAGGCAGGCACAGTCTAGGCACACATTGGCATGAGCAAAAGCCAAGACAGGGTTCAGATCAAGCCTGGTTGGACAGCCACACCCATCAGTTCACATGAAAGCTGGGGGTGGGTCAGGCTGGGCTAGGTTGCTGCACATGCCAGCAAGAGCTGGGATTGAGTGGGGCTGAGCCAGGATGAAGCACCTGTTGGAGGCCCAGCACAATGGCTTAGCAGCTAAATCCTCACTTTGCATGCACCAGGACCCCCTATGGGCACCGGTTCATGTCCCAGCGGCTCCACTCCCCATCCAGCTCCCTGCTTGTGGCCTGGGAAAGCAATAGAGGATGGCCCATAAGCCTTAGGACCCTGAACCTGCACAAGAGACCAGGAAAAAGTTCCTGGCTCCTGGCTTCAAACCGGCTCAGCTCCAGCTGTTACAGCCACCTGGGGAGTGAATCTGCAGACCGAAGATCTTTCTCTGTAAATCTGTCTTTCCAATAAAAATAAATAAATCTTAAAAAAAAAAAAAAGATAGTGGATGGGCCAGTTCACACTAGGCCACAGCCCCTGCTGGCACATGCAAGACCCAAGGCTGGGAGCAGGCCTAGTAGGGAAACTTTAGGGATTCCCTTGCTGGGCCGCTGCTTCCACTGATGAGCATGAGAATTTGAACTGGGGACAGGCCAGGCTGCTAGGCTTAGTACTAGCTGGCAATTACTGGGACTGGGTGCAAGTCACGTCAGCCTGGAGTGTGGCACTCCCTGACAGGTACAAGTTCCATGGTGAGAACATGCCTGGCAGGGGAACTGTGGGCACTCCCCTGCTGGGCTGTACCTATCACTGTTAAGTACAAGTGCCAGGGCTGGAAGTGGGCCAGGTTGGACAAGGCAGTGGCACCTGTCGGCATATATGAGGGCCAGGTCTAAGGACAGAGAGGGCTAAGTTAAACTACATCCACGGGTGTATGTGAGAGATGGATATGGACTGGAACAATCTAGACCATAGCAGAGGCTGGCATTCGCAAAAACTAGGGCTAGGGGCAGGCTTGGTGGAGGTTTTTGGGGTCACCCCGAAAACCACATCCACCAGTATGTGTAAGGACCAGTTCTGTGGTGGGCTGACTGGACTGGGCCACAGCATTTTTGGTTTGCATGAGATATGGGGCTAGCGCAGAGCTGATCAAGCAACTGCATCCTTCAGTATGTGTGTTGGCTGATACAGGTGGCAAATGGAGCCTGATCCTGCACTGGCTGGCACACACAAGAATCAAGTATGAGGTCACCCTGGGTGAGGTTTCTTGGAGGACTCTCCAACTAGATTACTGGACTCAGGCTCCCGGCCACAGGAAAACTCACAGGATGTGTTGTCTGACCTTGGAGTGCATGTATTGGGAATGGGCCTCTTCAGTTGCTGATGCCTGTGTGTGGTTAGCATGCCCAGATGCACACAGGGGACATGACAACCAGCTCACGGAGGCCAGCAGGGGACTGCCTCATCAGAGACACTGATGAGAACAAATTGGACAATTCTCCTAGTCAAGCTTAGCAGCATATCCCTGCATCTGTGAATACACTAAGGTGGACTTAGTCAACTAGGAGATCTTGGAAAGATTTTCTCAACCTTGGAAGGATGAAACCAACAATATCTCAGCGTTATCAAGATCACTCAAGTCACACCCTCTCTCAGACCAGTCTCACTTCAGAGTCTCTAAGGCGTGATTAAATGACCATCGCCCCAGGGCCCGCCGCAGTAGCCTAGTGGCTAAAGTCCTCACCTTGCAAACACCAGGGTCCCATATGGGCACCAGTTTGTGTCCCAGCGGCTCCACTCCCCATCCAGCTCCCTGCTTGTGGTGTAGGAAAGCAGTTGAGGGTGGCCCAAAGCCTTGGGACCCTGTGCCCATGTGGGAGACCCAGAGGAAGCTCCTGGTCTCAAATCAGCTCAGCTCCAACCTTTGCAGCCACTTGGGGAGTGAATAGGCAGATGGAGGATCTTTCTTTATGTATCTCTCTCTCTGTGTAGATCTGACTTTCCAATAAAAATAAATAAATCTTTTTAAAATGACCATCCCCCATTCTCGGGTGCTGATGTATTTTGACAATGAGATGCTTTTTCCTTCTCCTTCCCTGAGGATACAGGAGAAAAAAAAATTAAACATTTGTCCCACTCACCATCTTCTGTAATTAAATCTTCCCACCCTAATCAGAGACCTTCATGGGAGTGCTTCCCTCTTGACTATGCAAACAATACTAAAACACAAATTAAAAGCAGGAGAAAGAAGTCCTTGGCCCCTGCACCTGCATGGGAGACTGGGAAGAAGCTCCTGGCTCCAGGCTTTAAATCAGCTCAGTTTTGGCTATTGTGGCCATTTGTGGAGTGAATCATTGGATGGAAGATCTTTCTCTTTATCTCTCCTTCTCTCTGTAAATCTGCCTTTCCAGTAAAAAATAATTAAAACTTTAAAAAAAGTGCCAGTCACCTGGCCTTGATTGGACTAAGGCAATCTGGGTGGCAAAGCCTGCCCTCCTGTGCACTCTGGGGTCAGGCTAAGGCTGCCCTCTGCAGGCTTCCTCCTCCTACCTTCACAGCTTACCCTCCAGGCCTTACTGATTAGTATCTACCCCCCCACCCAAACCTCTCCCACAATAATGCTGTCTCTGCCTCTGCTTTTGGATTCCTAGGGTGTTGCTAAGCAGGTTTCCACCACCGGCCTTTGCACATGACCAGGAAGACCTTTACCCAGCTGAATGAATGGTTCATAGCTTTCCTGTGGTCAAGAATTTATTCAAAGATCACCAATGAGGATTTCCTTAAGAACAGTACCCCAAACAGAATCCTGTCATCAATTTCTGTCCTGTGCCTAGCTTAATTTTTTAAAATGTCCCTTGTTACTGCTCTATAGTATTTGATACAGGCTGTTTATTGTCTTTCTCTCCCATTGGAATGTAATCCAAAGGCTAAGAATTGTTGCTTTGTCTCATCCTTTCCCTATCCCCTCTGCTGGAATTAAGGCCTGCCAGAAGGAATGCCTCAAATATGTTTGCTGGTTGAGTCGGTGAATGGCTGACACCAAGGACCCATGAGGTCTTCAGTTGCACACAGTAATGCTTAGCTCTGAATGAGGGGCTAGACAAAGCATTGGAGGCTTTTGGTTTTTAGGGAAAAATAGCTCGGAACTGACAGTTGTACCCAAGTGAGCCATTACAGAGGAACGCCACACACTGATAGGATTTGAAAGTCGTTTATTGCCGGTGACGAAGGGGAGTGAGGGCTTGGAAGCCACCCCTCCCATCACCTAGGTGTTCCCTTCTGCCCGCCTGTGACGCTCCCCTATCCTCACCTGGAACCTCAGAGGGGGCGGTGTTGTGTTGTTGTGTAACCACTCCCTTCACTCAACCCCCCAAAAGGCCCACGACAGGGACGGGCTCACACTCTTGGTTGTGTGCTTCTGGCACTCTGGCACTCTGGCTCTTTTGTTGTTGTTGTTGTTTTCTAAAGATTTATTTTTATTGGAAAGTCAGATATACAGAGAGGAGGAGAGACAGAGGAAGATCTTCCATCCAATGATTCACTCCCCAAGTGGCTGCAACGGCCGGAGCTAAGTCAATCCGAAGCCAGGAGCCAGGAGCTTCTTTTGCCCCCCCCCCCCCCCGGCGGGTGCAAGGTCCCAAGGCTTTGGGCTGTCCTCGACTGTTCTCCTAGGGTACAAGCAGGGAGCTAGAAGGGAAGCGGAGCAGCTGGGACACAAGCTGGTGCCCGTATGGGATCCCAGCAAATGCAAGGCAAGGACTTTAGCCACTAGGCTACTGCGCCGGACCCTGGCACTCCAACTCTTGACCTACCCTGTACATATTTGTTCTCTGGCTTCCTGTGTATAGACCCTGAGGACAGGCAGCCCCTGAGCATGGCCCCTGTTTACTGCTTGGGTGGCACAGTAAAGATAGCAATGCTAAGATGCTAATTTGTGTACTTTCAAGAATTCCAGGAGAGGCGAGGCCTAGCGGTAATGGAATGTGGGTAGAGAAGCCAGGGAAAGATGAATGTTTACAGCTTTATAAATGCGCCCACGTTGTTCACTGTGTATTTCTTAGGATAACTTTTATTGTTGGGGAAGCTGTTACATAAATTTTCAGTTTAATAGATGGACTTCAGGATAATGACCATTTGTTCCTCTTGGGGTCAGATTGGATTGCCATATGGGCTTGTGATTTGCTATTTCTAGTGGGCCCTGTTATCACCAAGCTTGGTTAATAAAAACCCCTTAATAAGCCCTAGCCTTGTCTGGCGTGATCTGCTCGCACCCCGCAACAGCACAAGACCTGGAAAGCTGAGAACTGTCAGGGGCAGTGGGGAACCCTAGGTGAGGTTTACCTGGGTGATAGACAAAGACGGGTGCGGTTCCCAGCCGGGTTTCAGCAAGGTACCCCAGGAAACCACATGACTGAGAGAGACGAGTCCAGCTGGGGCTGGGAAGGCAGGTGGGTCCTCTGGCAGTGAAGGTGCAGAGCTGAGCTCTTAGCAGCAGAGGGCGCTGTGACCCAGGACATTGGTTCTCTTGTACCCATGATCACTTGGCCGGGCGCCTCACCCGCAGCTCAGTCAGTCAGTCCTCACTTCCGCTGATGGCAACCCCTGCTGCCAGTGCACCCACCTTGGGAAAGCTTGCTTATTGCTTCTTGGGCGTTTTGTTTCTGAGTGGTCACAGCTGAACCTGGGATGAGGGGCAGAGAACAGGCAAGTAGGACCGCTGCGGGCCTGGAGCATATGGCTTAAGCAAACATGCCCAGGGTGGGATTTCAGAGACCTGGAGCCTCCACTTGTCCCAGGAACACCTACAAAATGCAGATTCTCAGGACCGGCTGTAACCTGCAGTCTCTGCTCTCAGGAGTGCTTCTGGTGCTCTTGACGCAGGTCAGGGCTGAGAAAGCCCCGCCCAGCTGGGGTGAGTGCTGGCCGGCCAAGGAGGGGGCCCAGCTCAGAGCCCAGGCCCTCCAGCAGCTCCTCCAACCTCTTTAGGGGATTGCAGCCTTTGCAACAAGTTGTTGTGTGTGGTGAATAATTCATTCAGCTCCTACTGTTTGTTGATTCATAGATACGGAACTCCAATCAGAGTTTCTGATTAGCATGGGCTGTCCAGACTCCCGCTTCTGAATTAATCATCTCAGTAACACACTCACCACTAGCAGAGGCTGGGCCAGGCTCCCGGCCAAGCATTTTACACTGAGTTGTTCATTCACTCGCCACCAGGAGCTCCTGAGTGTGGGTCTGTGCCTTCCCTATCCCCTCACTTCCAGAGGACTCTGTCTCCCTCCCCTGCCCTTCGGAGCTCATCACCTCTGCACAGGTGTGCAGCTCTCCACCGTGTCCCATCGTGCAGTGAGCTGTGAAGGAGTCCCAAATCCAGGGGAAGAGCTGGGTTGGCAGCTTTGTGGTATGTTATTTTTTTAAAGGTTTATTTTTATTTTTATTGCAAAGTCAGATATACAGAGGAGAGACAGAGAGCAAGATCTTCCGTCCGATGATTCACTCCCCAAGTGACTGCAACAGCTGCAGCTGAGCCAATCCAAAGCCAGGAGGTCAGAGCCTCTTCCAGGTCTCCCACACACGGGTACAGGGTCCCAAGGCTTTGGGCCGTCCTCAACTGCTTTCTCCAGGCCACAAGCAGGGAGCTGGATGGGAAGCGGGGCTGCCGGGATTAGAACCAGCGCCCATGTGGGATCCTGGCGTGTTCAAGGCGAGGACTTCAGCCGCTAGGCCCCAGCGCTAGGCCCAGCCTTGCAGTTTTATCTGGTCAGGTGCAGCTTCCTGAGGTACATGCTGCAGCACTGCCATAGCCCCAGGTACCCTTTCTTTCCCTGTGAGTCGTCTGGAGTTCTGGGATCCCATGTCAGAACTGCTAAACTCACTTCACCTTCTCTCTGTTCCCCACTCCTTCCTGTACACCCACTGGGTAGATGCCTTCCCAGGGCCCTCTCAAAGCAACCCTGCCCCTTCAGTTGCCACCTCTATCACCTTTGTGCCCATCTCTGCCTGGCTTCGTTGTGTCTCCAGTAGCTCCTGGACCCCCTTAGGTGCTGGGAGCCTCCTGGCTTTGCATGACAAAATACAAAGCCCTGGTCCCCCACACAGGGCCAACTCCACGCAGGTCCCAACAGCCCTCTAGGTGGCGCTGGCTGCCGCCTCCCTTTCTGAGAAAGTGTTAAGCAGGGGTCAGAAGAAGAGCATCTGGGGACTTGAACTGGAGGCCCATATGGAACGCCTACAGTGTGAGGTGGAGGATTAGCTCGTTAAGCCACTGTGCCAGTCCCAGTTCTTACCGTCTGACATTTATTTAAAAAATGCTGGTTTCATTCGAATCTCTTTCTGACCATGTGAATGTCGTCTTCAGTTAACTAATTTTTTTTTTTCTTCCTTTTTGGTTCTTTTTTTTTTTTTTAAACTTTTTAAAGATTTACTTTATTTTTATTAGAAAGATTTACAGAGAGTGGAGACACAAATCTTTCACCCACAGTTCATTTCCCCAAGTGAGTGTGTCGACCACGTACAGGATTCCAAAGCCTTGGGCCATGCTGTGCTGCTTCCCCAGGTCATAAGCAGAGAGCTGGGTGGGAAGTGGAGCAGCCAGGACTTAAATTGGAGCCCATATGGGATCCTGCACTTGCAAGGTGAGGATTTAGCCATTGAGCCATCACACCAGGCCCTCCTTGCAGTTCTTTCGCTGTGGGTTTGTGGGAGTTTCGTGTGTATCAGGGTGTTAGCACTCTGCTTTTATCACAGAGGAAGCAAATCGACCTCCTCTCCAGCTCGGTGCCAGTGGTTTGCTTTACTTTGTTACCCAGAAGCTGTCCAACTGCTTCCTGATAACTTCTGGAATTTGGGTAATGCGTAAGGTGTATTTTTCCTCCATGCCACAATCACAACATTTTTCTCTGATATTTTCTTCTAGTGTGCTATGGTTTGGATTTTGGTGTGTAAGTATTTGGTCCACCTGGGATTGATATGTATGCATATCTTGAGTTAGGGACACCGTGTGCTATTTGTCTGGATGGCTCATCAATGACCCAAACAGGGGCTTTGCCCTCGCATGTGTGAAGTCACCCTTGGCCATGCAGCAGATGCTCTTACATGCACTCAAGCACATGAGCTGTGTCCTGCTGCTTTCCCAGGCACGTCAGCAAGGAGTTGGGATTGGAAATGGAGCAGCTGGGATATGAATTGGTATCCCTATGGGATGCTGGCATTGCCTGCTGTGTCACACCACTGGACCCCTAGTTTTAACCATCACCCTTTATGACTACTGAGATTTCCATGATTCTAGGGTTCTGGAGGCACCTTGCTTTAATCCCCAGAGACTCTTCGGGAAGTCACCCCCAAAGCAGCTGTGGCTTCTGGATGCTGTGGCTCAGCCAAGGCCCAAATCAGTTACATTTTAGGTAAGTTTGACCTTCCCTCCAACACTGCTGGAGAGATCCTTCCCCTGTTCATTCTATTCCTATCAGATAAGAAACAAAGCGAATGGCAAGCAGGTCTGGGGGAGAGAGCAGAGGGAAAAACAAAAGAAACAAAGAAGGGGAAGGGGAAGGGGAAGGGAAGGAAATAAAAGAAACAGAGAAGCTTAACTTCTCTAGAACTTGGCTATGAATCCAGCCATGAGGAGGCAGTGGGGATCCTCCCAGTCACACGACACGACCTGGAACATGTCACCCAGCTCCTCTGGGCTCCACTCAGGCTCATCAAGTGCTACGTGGGGCCTTCCCCGTCTTCCACCCTTTCCCCCTCAGCATACCCTCTCAAGACAATCTTGACCCTCCGGTTGCACACACACGGGATTACAGACCCATGTAGGTCTCCGGGTGGAAGAGATGGTAGGGTTGAGGGAAAGTGAAGGAGGGAAAAAGTCCCCACTCTCTCCTGTGACCTTCGGAAGGGGGAGATGCCGCATCACTCCTTGCTGCCAGGTCACAGCAGTGCCTGGGGACAGAAGAATCCCCTGGTTTTGTCCTAGGGACCCTGATGGAGGGAGAATGTTCTGATGGTGTTACTTGAATAGTCTGGATTGTTCTTGTTGGACGTGGTGCTGGGTGTGAGATACCACTTCCCACACCTGCCGGCTATCTGTGACTGGTTTGGTATGTTCATGGCCTTAGGTGCTGTGTGGAGAATTTGGTCTGTTCAACCTACTCTTCTTTTCATCTTTCAATGAGGTGTTCAGGGTCTTCTTGAATCAGAGAGGCTGGCTCTCCTGTCTTTTGTACACATTCCAATATGTGTCTTTCCTTACAGGGAGTTAGCAATGGGGGCAGCGCAGTCCTACAACATGTGATCTAAGGCCAGACCAGATGTCCATGTGGTATTCTCTGAGGGTGAGAATTGGATGGAGTGGATCCATTGGTCTGATTCCTAAGATCTCCTACTGAGTTGGTCCCCAGGCACAGCTGGCAGGTGTTGCAGCCTGGTTAGGGTAATCTCAAAGAACCCCAACCAGGCCTCTGTCCCACATGAGCCAGTGGATGCTATGGCCTGACCTGACCTGCCCCCAGATCCAACCCTCACTTGTACTGCTGGGTCCTGCAGCCTGGTCAGGGAGAATCCCTTCTAGGCCTGTCCCAGACCCAGCCTTGCATGCTCTGGGGTGGGGGGTGTACTGCAGCCTGGTCAGGAAGACCCCCAAGAACCCCTACTAGGTCTGCACCCAGATCTGGCTTTTGCATGTACCAGTGGGTGCTGGCCCATCCCAATACCTGGCTCCTATGTACTAGCAGATGCTGTGGCCAAGTCAGTGAGTCTGTGTATCCCTTCTTTGTCTGCCCCCAGACCTAGTCCTCACATGCACAGGTGGGTGCTGCAGGTTAGCCCAGCCCATCCTGCCCTGCCCCCAGACCCAGCTCTTGTATCAACAGGTGCTATAGCCAGGTAGTGGACCTCAGTAGTTATTATCTCCATGAGAGACCCAGATTGAGACTGTAGGCTCCTGGCTTTGGTCTGACCCATCTCTGTCTACTGTGAGCACTTGGGGAGTGAACCAGAGAGGATGGCTTCTGTTGCCTTCCAAATACATAAAACTTGAAAAAATAATAAGAAAGATGAAGGATCTGAGCAAGTGTCTGGGGAGCAACATGTTCAGTCAATCAGCAGGAGAACTGTCAACCAGGAGGCCTCAGGCCACACTGACATCCGGCCAGCACTGGCAGGCGTGTGACAGATGTGGTCCCCGGGATCTTCTGCCCCTGGTCAGGGGTGGCATCAATTGGTGAAACCATAGTGGGACAGTCTAGCACTGCCTTCAAAAGCTGAGCATCCATGAAGCTCACCACCCAGTAGCCATGGCCACAGAGGAGGAATGGAAGCCCCCTGGAATTGACTCCCGGATTCATTCCTGATTATATACTCTCGTGGACCTTGTCAGGCCTCTGCCGGCAAAGGCTGTTCCCCAGCCAGCCCTGAGGTCAAGTCATGGGCTGGGAGTGACGATTGAAAATGTGGTCTCTGAGCCACTGCAGGGTGGGGCTGCTTTTTTCCTGCAGGAAAGGAGGACACACATCTGTGGTAACCAAGCATGGAGAGAGATGAATGGACAGCGATAGGCTCACGTGACGTGCACACCTCTGAGACAGCAATCAGAATGAATGAGTGCAAAGAGGAATTCATCTTGTGAATTCCAGAAAAGTAGATTACAGATTATATACACGACAAGAGCTGTTTGTTAAGTGAAAAACTGTGGGAACATGTGTCACTGTGCTGAAGGATGTAGAAAAGAAAATCAGGGTGTGGGGGTGGGTCTGGGACGATGACACAGTATCCAGGATCATGAAGCCTGTAATGATGTTTGAATTTCTTTAAAGTCAAGTTAAGTCATGCCATTCGTTCATAATGGAAAGGAAAGTGTTGTCAGTGTCTCTACACAATTTCCATTGCTGTGTTTCAGTGCTGGCAAAATGGTGATGATCAGAAATGCATAAAGGAAATCACTGTAAAACTTTGAGCAGGAATTTCATGTAGCCATTTCAGAGCTGTTGCTTGTAACATTGGCTGCTGTAATCTGCACTGTGGGTGCCAGCACTGCGGCATAGTGGACTAAGCTTCTACCTTTGGTGCCTGCATCCCATATGGGTGCTCGTTTGAGTCCTGACTGTTCCGTTTCTGATCCAGCTCTCTGATTGTGGTCTGAAAAAGCAGCTTGAGCCCTTGTACTCACTTGAGAGACTAGGAAGGAGCTCCTGGCTCCTGCCTTGTATTGGCTCAGCTTTGATCACCGTGACCATTTGGGGAGTGAACCAGCAGATGGAAGATTTCTCTCTCTCGCTCGTTCTGTAACTCTGCTTTTCAAATAAATGAATACATATAATAATAAACTACACTGGGCCCGGCGGCGTGGCCTAGCGGCTGAAGTCCTCGCCTTGAACGCCTCGGGATCCCATATGGGCGCCGGTTCTAATCCTGGAGGTTCCACTTCCCATCCAGCTCCCTGCTTGTGGCCTGGGAAAGCAGTCAAGGACGGCCCAAGGCTTTGGGACCCTGCACCCGCGTGGAGACCTCTCTGTCTCTCCTCCTCTCTGTATATCTGACTTTGTAATAAAATACATAAATCTTGAAAAGGAAAAAAAAAAAGAAATGACAGGGACAAGATGATAAGTAACAAACCCATAATGTAGTTTGGAAGATCTTCCGTCCGATGATTCACTCCCCAAGTGACTGCAACGGCCGGTACAGCACCGATCCGAAGCCGGGAACCAGGAACTTTCTCCAGGTCTCCCACACGGGTACAGGGTCCCAAAGCCTTGGGCCGTCCTTGACTGCTTTCCCAGGCCACAAGCAGGGAGCTGGATGGGAAGTGGAGCTGCTGGGATTAGAACCGGCGCCCATATGGGATCCTGGCGCATTCAAGGCGAGGACTATAGCCGCTAGGCTATGCCGCCGGGCCGTCCCTGTCATTTCAAACCAACACCTTACCATAACCTCTGGATAACCACACACTTCCCCCTTAAGATGACACATGCACACCGTAACATTGTGCAAGGGCCTTCAGGAGTTGGCATTACTGGGGCCCTTTTTGTGTTTATGATTTCGTAGTTCTGCTTCCGCTTACTAAAGGGGCACAGTTATTTTCACCTTGGTGACTCTGGGCTCAGCCATGTGACGTGCTTGGATGGAATTGACAACATGTCGTTTCTGAGTTTGGGTCTTGCCATCACCAGAGGAGGCCATTGCCACATCCCAGTACACCGGTAGCAGGAGGAAGAGCCACCCCACTGGATAATCCTTTGGCTATCCCAGAAAACCTGACAGCCAACTGCCACAGCTGAAAGCACCCATGCCGCAGCTGTTCCACACATCTGCGTGAATCCTAATCGTGGGAGGAAGTCACTGCGTTTGGGGTGGTGTGTCTTACCCTGTGGGAGGTATGACAGCAGTTGCTAAGCAATGCAGGTATCAACAGGAAGGTTGACTTGCAGGGGGAGAGTAAGTCACAACAGATTCTAGAACTTCAGCAGCAGACAAAAATAACTTGAAAGTCGTAGACTCTAGAAACACGCATAACCCTTGGATGAATGGTCCCCTGTACAGCATCTCTACGATGGTTGGCATTTTTTCCTGTGTTTTCTTTGGTTGTCTTTTCACCCATGGTAACAGGTTTGTAATTTTGTGTTTCAATAGGATGGACAAAGAAGCCCCACAGCCTGCCCCCTGGCCTAGACTACTGAGAAACACTTTTTTTTTTTCATGATAGATCTATTTTATTTTTGATAACGTTTACATAGTTGAGAAGGATGTATGCACATGTGGACCACTGATTAGGGGAAGAAGGGTCAAGGAATGGGGGAAAGTGGATAAGAGAATTGCTTCCAATCTTTATTTTCTTCCTACATATGGGGGAAATGGAGGAGAAAGGGAGAGGGCCGCTCCCAGAAGCCTAACTGCCATCAGTACCCAAGGATATAGGATGGCCACTTGATGTTATCCTAGGGTCCCTGATGTGGACCATTTTCCCAAGGGTACTGCTTAAATGGTTTTGATAGTTCTGAGATGCTGTTGATTTCATTTCTCCAAGGCTGAGGAAATCCCTCCAAATTCCATTGGCTGATATAGTCCATCCCAAGAGTGTTGGCTCACCTTGACACCTGCTATCAAAGCTCGGCCAGGAGTGTTGTTCATTTTGTTCTGCTCTCCATGGTATTAGATGTTCTCTGCAGTCCTCAACAATCTGTCATGTCCCTCATGTGTATCTGGGCATGCTGTCCACTGCACAGGTTTCAGCATCTCAGGAGGCCCTGTTCCGACACATGCACTCCATGCTCAGACCACAGAACCTGTGATTTTCCCTGTGGTTGGATCTGTGTGACAGCCATTACAGGGTTTGGCTCAGTTAGTTATTCATGTTTGCCTACACACACCTTGGTGGTTACAGTCTGTTCCTAGCCCCATTTCAGACTCAAACCAATGGATGCTGCGGCCCAGCCTAACCCTGCCCACCACACCCTTGGCCCTCACTCACACCAGTGGGAACTGCAACCCAGTCTGGGCAGCCCCCAATAACCCTCACAGGCCTGCCCCCAGTCCTGGTTCCTGTGCATACCGGTATGTGCAGCAGACTGGTCTGGTCTGTCCCGCATCCCATTTGACTCTCATACACATCAATGAATGCTGTAGGCTAGCTCAGCCAGATCAACCCCACCATCCAGCCTACATTAATGACTGTTCAGCCAGGCCCACCCCCAGTGCTAGTTCTCATGTTCACCAGTGGAAAATGTAGCCCTTCAAAGGGGTGCCCGATGTTACTTTTTTTGGATCATTTAGAAGTGTTGTCACTGCAAGTTAAGCCTCTGTCTGCAGTGCCAGCATCCAATGTGGATTCGAGTTCCAACTGTTCCACTTCCCATACAGCTCCTTGCTAATGGACCTGGGAAAGCTGCGTAGGATGATGACCCAAGAGCTTGGGTTGTTTCACCCATATGGGAGACCTGGAAGAAGTTCCTGGCTCCTGGTCTTAGTCATTGAAGCCATTTGCAGAGTATTCCAGTGGGTGAAAGATCTCTCCCTTTCTGCTTCAAATAAATGAATGAATGAATACATCTTAAAACAATAACAACAACAAAAAAGAAGCTGCTTCCAGCTTCACAACTTTCTCTTAGTCCTGCCTGTGTTATTAGAATTGTTGTCGAACTTGTGGAAACCTCCCTTTCTTTCAGGACATTTTAAGTTTTCTTGTGCAATGACTAATCCTAAATCCTTTTTTAATTGCTACTCATTATCCACTTAGTCAGCAATGTGCTTTTGAAGTAGCACGTTATAAATTTAAGCTTTCTTATTTCAGCGATTTGCGTCCAATCAGCAAAAAATTTGAATCTTTTCTTAGTGTGTCTTTGTGATCTACTTTTCATTAATCATCTACCAACGACTCCTCCAGGAGTCTCTTCAAGTGCGTTTTTCATGTGTATCCATTTGACCGCATGAGTCACTGCTTTTGGAATAATTTGAAGTGATTTTATTGCCATTTGCTTCTATTGATTTTCTGTTGATTTGTACTGATTTCATTTTGCATTTTTATGGCTTTGCTTTCATCCTCTATTAGGTTTTAACTATTTTATGTCAGTTATTTCATGCTAAGTTTAGATTTATTTCAGAGCCAGAGGGTGAGACAGAGAGAGAGAGCTCCCATCGGCTTGGTCACTCCTCAAATGCTCACAAAATCCAGGGGTGGCTTAGGGTCACAGTTGGGAGCTGAGAATGCAACCCAGATCTCCGGAATTAGGGACAGAGACCTGATTAGTTGAGCCCTCACGGCTACTTCCCAGGATCTGCATTAACCAGAACCTGAGCAGGAGCCAGAGCCAGGTATCAAACCCATACACTCTAAAATGGAATCCCACTCTAATCTACAGTTTAAAAATAACAAAAATGGGAAGGTGATTTACATGCATTTCCAAGTCAGGGGTCTGGCTTATCTTTGTGGCTTTATTGAAGTATAAAGGTTTCTCCCTCAGAGAGGCGTGGCCACACCATTTTCCAGTCCTTGATTTACTTTCTTGCCCCTAATAGCAGATCATGGGATGGTAAATTATATGCTGATGTGTCTGTTGTCTGTCCCGTCAATGAAACAGTAAGGAGTTTTTAAATCACTGTGTATTCCCATGCCCCAGAACACATGCATGTGTGTGCTCGTACACACACACACACACACAGAGAGAGAGAGAGAGAGAGAGAGAGAAACACCAGAATCTGTAGACAAGTATTTGTTGAATGAATGAATGTCTGCCCCTGATTTCTGCCCTGATGCTCCACTTGTTTCTAAGACTAGGGAAAGTTAGGCTGTGTTTAACCTTTCCCTGCCCCTGCTAGACCCTTCAGTCACGCCTCCTCTGTACAAAACCCTTATGGTTGTAACCCCATAACGAAAAGGAATGGAACCAGATTCTGTAGGCATAATGCACGAGGTAGCGCTTGCCAATTGCAAGTCTCCCTTGAGTCTATAATTACTTCACCTACTTCTGTGTCTTAATATAGCATGATTTGACTAAAGGTATTATATTCACTACCCCCAAAACATTAACCCCATCAGCAACCTCAAACTCAGCACAAGCCAGAGCAAATGCTTCTAGCCTCTTACATGACTGCAGCTTCATCTCCAAGGTCTCAGCAGTGCAGACCACGGGAGCAGGCATGTCTTCAGCACTCCCTACTTCCTGTCATCACCCATGGCCCTGGACACACCTTCCTGAAGCTTCTTTGGTCTTCTAACTGTTCCTCATATGCATACCTTTTTCCCTTGCCACAGCTCAGCTCTGGACCAAGCCTCCATCTTCTCTCCCTTGCACAAATCTCCCACCAGTGTCTCCCATCTATCCTTGGAATGATTTTAGGACACAAATATAGGGCTGGCATCGTGGCATAGCTTGCAATGCCTGCATCCCATATGGAGCATTTGTTCAAGTCCTGGCTGCTCCACTTTTGATCCAGCTTTCTGCTAATGCACCTGTAAAAGCAGTAGAGGATGATCTAATTGCTCGGAACCTTACTACTCACATGGAGACCCAGATGGAATTTTCAGGCAGTCTGACCTTCGGCTCATACCGTTAACCATGTTCTGGAGTGTCAGTATAAACTTCTCTGTATTTGACAATGAAACCCCAAGGGTCACAAATCACAGCTCACCTAGGACCCAGGATCCAGAATCTGGCACAGACAGTCCTGATGTTGTGGAGAATTCAATGCAAAATATAGCAGTAACCTCGATGCTCATCACACACAAAAGAAGAATCTCATGTGCACAATTTCAGTGTGAAAAATGAGATTTATTTATGAGGTCTCCTACAATAGTGACAGGAGGTCATCCCAATGGAGGAAGGACCCAAAAAAATGATGGAAATAGTATCTTCTAAGCAGAATTTAAGTGAGCCAGGCAATGGCTAACAATCAACAAAAGGGCAGGGACGATGCCCAGTAGAAAGCCACAGTTGTAATCCTTTCTAGCTTGTTCTAGCTGAATCAAAAAAACATCAGGAAGGGTGTGACTGGCAACCATCTCCTCCCATTCTTACAATAAGTAGAATTCAGGGAAGTGGAATTCATATTCTGGTAAGGTTCCACCCAATGCCCAGTGGATTTTCTTCGGCCAGAGCTGAGTCTATCCAAAACCAAGAGCTTCTTCCAAGTCTCTCACATGGGTACAGGGTCCCAAAGCCTTGGAGCATCCCCTACTGCTTTCCTAGGCCATAAGCAAGAAGCTGGATGGGAAGTAGAGCAGCAGGGACACAAATTGCTGCCCATATGGGATCCCAGCACATTCAAGGCAAAGATTTAGCCACAGGGTCACCATGTCAGGCCCAAGGCTGCATTTTCTTTCTTCTTTCTTTCTTTCTTTCTTTCAGAATTATTTATTTTTATTACAAACTCAGATAGAGAGGAGGAGAGAGAGAGGAAGATCTTCCGTCCGATGATTCACTCACCAAGTGAGTGCAATGGCCGGTGCTATGCCGATCCGGAGCCATCCTGGGCCATCCTGGACTGCTTTCCCAGGCCACAAGCAGGGAGCTGGATGGAAAGTGGAGCTGCCGGGATTAGAACCAGCACTCATATGGGATCCCAACGCACTCAAGGCGAGGACTTTGGCTGCCACCAGGCCCAAGGCTGCATTTTCAAAGAGAAATTCCACCAGGGACCAGAGACCCTTACCTACCTATTAGCCCGTCTGATTTCTTACAGTAAGAGGGAAGCAGAGCGGTGATGTATCATGCCTATCCTCCATCTATGGCACTGGCATCCCACAAAGGCACCTGCTGTAGTTCAGGCTGCTCCATTTCCCATTCAGCTCTTTGCTTGTGGCCTGGGAAGCTAGCAGAGGATGGCTCAAATCCTTGGGTTCTGAGACCATCCAAGTCTATTAAAATCTTGGCCACACCTTTAAGTGGGTGGCACAAAAATTACCAAGACATTTTCTAACTGGTTGAGAGACCACCAATGGGGAATGTCTTCTCTACATGGTCCTGTCCAGACAAAAAGGGGTCAGGTTATGCTTCTGAAAATCTGTGGTGTCTCTACCTCTCTCCTTTCAAGAGGCATCCCATCTCCCGGCCCTCTCCAGGGAGGTACTTTCCTTTTCCCTCTTTCCAAGTTCACTTGGTCACTTTGCAAACAAAGTTTCTCTGTTTGCAACTGATTCCCAACTTTTTATTTCTATGCTAAGCTGAGCAAAGAACCCACAAAGCTTTTCTGATAACAGGTTTTTGTACCCATCTGGGAGACCTGGAAAAAGCTTCTGGCTTCTGACTTTGAATTGACTCAGCTCCAGCTGATGGAAGATCTTTTTCTGTCTCTCCTTCTTTCTGTAAATCCGCCTTTCAATAAAAATAAATCTTTTTAATTTTTAATTTTATTTCTGATGATGTTTACGTAGTTAATTAGAGCGGGAAGGGTTGAGGATCATAGGAAATTGGGCAAGATCATTGTTTTATTTTTAAAGATTTATTTGTATTGGAAAGTCAGATTTACAGAGTGAAGCAGAGACAGAAAGATCTTCCATCTGCTGGTCACTCCCCAAGTAGCTGCAATGGCCGGAGCTGGGCTGATATCCAAAGCCAGGAGCTTCTTCCAGGTCTCCCATACAGGTTCAGGGTCCCAAGGTTTTGGGCTGTCCTCAACTGCTTTACCAGGCCACAAGCAGGGAGCTGGAAGGGAAGTGGAGCAGCCAGGATATGAACTGGTGCCCATATGGGATCCTGGCGTGTTCAAGGAGAGGACTTTAGCCACTAGGCTGCTGTGCGGGCGCAGCAAGACCATTGTTCTTTATCTTCTTCCTGTATCTGGGGAAGAGGAGGGATACAATGGGAAAGACCACTCGCAGCCTCCCAACCGCCTCAGTACCAGCCATCTGGAGTTGGGGCTCAGGGCATCCAGACAAGGGTGCACAGCTGTGCACAGGTTTTTATGTTTGGGGAGCAGGCAGACACCGGTGTGGTGCAACAGTGGTGAAGGCAGACAGCCTGGGGGTGGGGGTACTTCATGGAGGCTTCAGGAAAGGGGTTTTATTTTTTTTTCCCCAAGGTGCAATGGGAAAAGGTTTTAGATTTACAGAAAATCTTAGTGGAAAGTACAGTGAGTTCCCTCTCACCCTATCACCCAAGCAGCTAAACACACACACACACACACACTCCCCTGTTCTTAGAACGTTGTGTTCTTGTGGTACACTTCTTAGAACCATTATTCACTGAAGTGTGTGGTTTACATTCGGGGTCACTCCTGGCATCATCCATGACCAATGCACGCCACACAGCCTCCACTGCAGTCAGAAGAGCATTCCTGCCCTGGCACCCCGGTGAGGTCCGCCCCTCATCCCTCCACCCCAAGCAGCTGGGCCATCACTGAGCTTTTACCTTTTCTAAAGCATCATGTTGCAACCCCGTGGGAAGCCTATGGTTTGAGACTTTTCCTGACTGGGTGTGATTTCTTCTGGTGGAGAACAGGGTGGGAAGGACCAAGAACAGCAAGGTGGCCGTAGTCTGGAGCTCAGTGGAGGGGCCAGTCACTCTGGTGTGGAGAGGTGTGAGGACAGACTCAAGATGCACTGGCAGGGGCCAGGCTTTGGGAAGCTGCTCCTGGGCTGGAGGGGGATGAGGGTGGGAAGTTAAGAAGAAGGTCAAGTGCAGAAAGGATCCATGCTTGCCTCACTAGGGTTGAACCCAGTCTGGAGAGCTTGAGGGTCTCAATGTTTCCATAGATACTGCTGTGGGTTTTAATCACCTAAACTTTCCTAATGTTTTCTTAGAATTGAAGAAGTAGGTCCAGAAGGGTTGCCTGTATACCCAGGGTCTGATATACCTCTGGGACCATGCAGGGTGGCAGACCTGGAGCTCTTTACTCGGAGCAACACCAGCTGCCGCTCCCATGTCTCCTGAAGTATTCCTCTTCTTGGTGGTCGTGCTATTGCATGATCAATAAACCACTAATAGAAATAAAAGGCTTCCAGATGTATGCACTACTGCTGCCCTGCCTGGAAAGCCCTCTCTCTGGCCTCCTGAAACCCCTCTGGCTTTTCACTGCACCTGCAGAGGAAACCTGCTTGGAAGTGAATCTCAGCTGAAGTGTATATGACCCTCTCCTGACAACATCAATTGATCAATCAATCAGTTGATTGATTGATTTAGGTCTCAAGTAGCTACTTGATGTGATATGGAAAAAAGGGGAAAAAGAAGACATGGTTGTGATGTGGTTTGGAAATGTGTAAAAGAAGGAGCTGAATAACCTAGGGCAGATCCATTGTCCTGGGATGCCCCATTCCGCATCCTATGCAGGGTCCATGGAAACTGAAGGTGCTAGAAGGTCTCAGATTAGGGCAATGGTACTCCAGGTCCCCACTGATATCAATCAGGTGTCAAGGTAGTTCCTGTGCCACATGAAGCACCCAGGGTAGGAAGTGCTCATGCCTGATGGCAGTAAACTGCATGAGAGCTGGAGCTACTAAGGTCGCGCTGTCCCCAGGATACTAGCACTCAAACTATCTCATAATTGCTCCTGGACAGTGGCCCCTAGACCGTGGGCTCTTCAAGGACTGTGGCCTCAACTTGCTTCCTTGGCCACTTTCCTGTTATTGTTGCCCCTTCTGCACTAACAGCTCACGGCCTCCCACAGGGATGACATGGGCCAGTGTGCCTTGTGGCTGGAGGTGACAGGTGACCACACCCTGACAGATGCACAAGAATGGGAGCAGAGTGAGCAACTTTCCTGGAGAAGGGCATGCCCTCATTTTTGTGTCCCATCCTGCTTGGCTGCCTTGTCAGACCCTGGAGAAGGACCAACCCCTAGAGTGGCACAGCACCAGGCGAATAACTGGGGTCCCTGTGCCCCCTGAAACTTCATTAGCTCATTAGCCTCATTAAGCCTCATTAGCTTCATTAGCTTTGCACTGTCAGTCCTTGCAATGGTCTGGGAGGCCATATACGCTATTTTCTCTTTGAGTCTTCCCTGCAGCCTGATATAATCCACGTTGATAACCCTGCCTACCATGGTGACTGGCACGTAAATGCTCCATAAACTATGCTTGAATCAGTAATAAACCAGCTACATAAAGAGAAACCCTTGATTTCAGCCATGAATACATGGACTCTTTGCACACTCTGGTCTACCTGGCATGAAGTGTTTTTTCTGTTTTTTTTTTTTTTTAAGATTTATTTATTCTTATTACAAACCAGATATACAGAGAGGAGGAGAGACAGAAAGGAAGATCTTCTGTCCGATGATTCACTCCCCAAGTGACCACAACGGCCGGTGCTGCACCAATCCCAAGCCAGAAGCCCAGATCTTCTTCTGGGTCTCCCATGTGGGTGCAGGGTCCCAAGGCTTTGGGCTGTCCTCGACTGCTTTCCCAGACCACAAGCAGGGAGCTGGATGGGAAGTAGGGCTGCTGGGGTTAGAACCGGCGACCATATGGGATCCTGGCGCGTTCAAGACGAGGACTTTAGCCTCTAGGCCATGGTGCCGGGCCCATGAATTTTTTTTTTTTTTAATAGAGGGGCAAGTGGAGCAAAAATGAGGTTTTATATCCAGCATTTTTCTTGTAACAGTAATTACGTAAGGACATTTTTTCCATGTTAAATTGGATGATCATCATTTTAAACGGCTGTGGGATTTTCCACCAAAGAGATCATCCGCCATGTGCATAGCCACTTCCTTCCTGCTGGCTCGAAGGGCTTCTCCCATTCTTCGAGAATCACAAAGAATGCTGCAAGCAGGTCGCTCAGGGCTCTGGTGCTTTGCCTCATCCCCGACCACATCATGACATTGGACTACCACTTTTTTTCATCTCTTCAGATCCTTTGGCCTTCACTAGCCCCTCTGAAGTTCTGTAATTTCCAATGTGATACTCAGAATTCAGTAATGACAGTAATTACCAGTCCCTTACTGACCCCTGGCTATAGTCAGGCCATGCTAAGCCCTTGACATGCATCTGCATATCTCCATACACTTTATCATATTCACACACGTGCCTACACACGCTCTCTCACACACACTGCATGTCACTGAGTGGTAGTTGAAAGCACAGATTTAGAGTCAGATAGGAATCAAATTTTAGTGAAACTATCTCTTCACTATGAAATTTGGATCAATTACTTAACCTCGCTGTACCTCTCCTACCTTATCTCAGAAATGGGGATATCACATATTTTACAGGGCTGCAGGGAAAAGTAAACAAAGCACCAAGTGGCTTTTCCTGACCACACTGTGAGTGCCAAGCACTGTTCTCATTGGTTTTACGTTAATGATCCCTAAAAGGGAGCTTCAAAAATTTCATGGGAAAACAGAAGAAAAAGGAGTAGGTTTTCATGCAAAAAATGCCTACGAGCATTTTTCTTTTTAAAGATTGATTTATTTTTATTGGAAAGGCAGATTTTATGGAGGAAGGAGAAAGATCTACCCACTGATTCACTCCCCAAATGGCCACAACAGCTGAAGTTGAGTTGATCTTAAGCCAGAAGCCAGGAGCTTCTTCTGTATCCCAAGCAGGCACAGGGCTCCTAGGTTTATGGGCCACTCTCTACTACTTTCTCAGGATACAAGTAGGGAGCTGGAAGAGAAGTGGAGCATCAAGGACACAAACTTGTGCCGACATAGGATCCTGGCATTAGGAGATGAAGATTAGCCAGTTAAGCTACTGTACTAGGCCCAAGCATTTTTCCATTCACTGGTTCACTCCCTAAATGGCTGTAACAGCTAGGGACTTCTTTCAGGTCTCCCCATATGGCTGCAAGGGGACTAAGCAGTTGAGCCATCCTCCACTGCTGTCTCAGGAGCATTAGTAGGGACCTGGATTGGAAGTGGAGCAGCTGGGACTTGAACAAGTACCCTGGTAAGATGCTGACAAGGTAGGCAGTGGCTTAACATGCTGAGCCACATTGCCGTCCCCCTCCAAGCATTTTTCAAAATGCTCGTTGGGTGGCCAGTGTTGTGATATGGTGGATATAGCCACTGCTTGTGACAACAGAATCTCATATGGGTGCCAGTTCAAGTCCCAGCTGCTCTACCTCTGATCCGATTCTTGGCTAATGGCTTGGGAAAAGCAGCAGAAGATGGCTCAATTGTCGGGCCCCTGCCATCCACCTGGGAGACCTGAACCAAGCTCCTGACTCCTGTCACTGGTCTGGTCCAGCCCTGGCAATTATTGTCATCTGAAGAGTGAACCACTAGATGGAAGGCTCTCTCTGCTTCTCTCTTTCTCTCTGCAATTCTATTTTCCAAATAACTAAATAAATCTTTTTAAAAATGTTTATAGAAAAATATACATTATGAGCAAGCTATGGAATCTCCAAATTTTTGTACCAAAGGAAACTTTTCTTTTTTTAGTAGTTTTGGAACTTTAAAAAAAGATTTTATTTATTTTTATTACTAAAAAGGCATATTTACAGAAAGGAGAGACAGACAGAAACAAGCTTCCATCTGTTGGTTCACTCCCCAAAAGGCTTCAATGGCCAGAGAGAACTGATCCGATTCAAAGCCATGATGCAGGAGCTTCTTCTGGATCTCTCACACAGATACAGAGTCCCAAGATTTTGGGTCATCTTTCCCTGCTTTCCCAGGCCACAAGCAGGAAGCTGGATCGGAAGTAGAGTGGCCAAGACATGAACTGAAGTCCATATGGGATGCTGGTGCTTATAGTTAGAGGATTAGATAATTGAAACATCATGCTGGCTCCAGCATACTTACCTTTAAATAGTATTTATCTATTTATTTGAAAGGCAAAGGGAAATAAGAAGAAAAGAGCTGGTTCACTCCCTAACTGCTTGTTCATTACCAAATACCTATAATAGTTGGGTTTGGCCAGGATGAAGCCACAGAAGCCTGGAACTCAGTTCAGGTCTCCAAGGTGGGTGATGAGGACCCAAATACTTAAGATCTGCTGCCTCCCAGGGAACGCATGAGCAAGAAACTAGAATTAGGAACAGAGCTGGGACTTGAAACCAAGTACTCTAGTATGGTATATAGTCATTCCAATAAGTCATTTAACTGGTAGCCCAATGCCAACTCCATTAACTTTTTTAAAAAGATGTGTTTATTTTTTATTGGAAAGCCAGATTTCCAGATAAAAGGAAAGGCAGAAAGATCTTCCATCAACAACAGCCGGAGCTAATTCGATTCAAAGCCAGGAGCCTGAAGCTTCTTCCAGTTCTCCCACATGGTGTAGGGTCCCAAGGATTTGAGCCATCCTCTATTGCTTTCCTAGGCTACAATCAGGGAGCTGGATGCGGACAGAGAAGCTCTTCTGTCTGTTGATTCACTCCCTAAGCAGTCGCAATGGCTGGAGCTGTGCCGATCCAAAGCCAGGAGACAGGAGCTTCATCCAGATCTCCCATGTGGACGCAGGGACCCAAGACTTTGGGCCGTCCTCGACTGTTTTCCTAGACCACAAGCAGGGAGCTGGATGGGAAGTGGGGCCACTGGGATTAGAACCGGTGCCCATATGGCATCCCGGTGCGTGCAAGGCAGGGACTTTAGCTGCTAGGCCATGGCACCAGGCCCTAGCTTATCTGCTAATCCCATTTTGCAGCAGCTGAAACAGTTGTCTGTATTTCCTACAGCTCAGAACACAAAGACATACCTGACTAGTGGCAAGGAGGGTTCAGCCTGATCCCAGGTCCCGGGCTGAATGTGTTCCTCAGATATAAGCTGGAGCCAGAAGAGCCTCCTCCTACCCCCAACATAATCTGCTTCCACCCCCGCTCCCATCCCACAGCACACTGTCTTTCTTCCAAGCCTCCCACCATCCGCACTGCAGCATGGAATGTCCCAGAAGCACAGATAGGAACAATAACCGTTTATCAAGCACTTCTCTTGGCCCGATCCTGCTCTTGGTGCTTCACATCATTATCTCACTTAATCCCAAACAATTCTGGAACTTGAGCACCTTCCCCCTGCTTCAAGGAAGAGGAAATCCAGGCCCAGGGAGGCAAGTGAATTGTGTGGCATTCCAGGCTTCCCAGTCCAGCTGAGAAATGCAAGTATAGCGTTTTACTGTCCTCATTCCGCCCCTCCTCCATCCCCCTCCACACTCCTGCTGTGGGCAAGGTTGGTGGTTCCCAGGGGATGAGGGAGGTAGGGAAGAGGGGGTACTGTGAGGGTCCTGGATCATCATGCCCTACCCCAGGGCAGCACAGGAGGGCACTGGGCCAGTGCCCACTGGGACCTCTTGTCTGGTCAAGGCCCACGACACCAAAGCAGGGCCAGGATCCAAGACGTAGCTGCTGGGTGAGCTTTCTGAGCCATCCTTGAAATAGCCCAGTGCAGCTCCCTAGCTCCTGCTCCGTGAGGAAGAAAGATCCTGGAATAACTCATGCCTGCTGCAAGGTGACCTAGTTAGCAGGTTCCAACCGTCATGTGAGGTAGGCTGAGCAAGACAGCCACTTGCCTCTCCACACAGAGTAGGGTCTACCCTTCTCCTTCTCCTCCCCCAGTGTGCTTCCTGCCTAGCCGCTGTTTCAGGGTCTGGATTATATCACATGGTGGCTCCTGGCCAGGGTTCAAACAAAGCACAGATGCAAACATTGTCTCCTTCCTTCTCCCAGCAGGCTGGGGAGAGGGGCTGTTCTTCATCCTGCCTCACAGGAGATGAAGGTGCAAAGAGCCACCCCAGGAGTAGGCTCACACCCCCAGAGCAGAGCCAGGATCCAGACTCACCCAGTTCCTGGCACCAAGACACACATCTTTTTTTTTTTTAAGATTTATTTATTTGTTTGAAAGTCAAATTTAATGGAGAGAGAGAGACAGGAGAGAGAGATGCTCTATCCTCTGGTTTTTTTAACTGCTCAGATAGCCATAATGGCCAGGCATGAACCTGTCCAAAGCCAGGAGTCAGGAGCTTCATCCAGGTCTCTCCCATATTAGTGGCAGGGGCCCAAACACTTAAGCCGTTCTCCCATGCCTTTTCAAGCCCATTAGCAAAAAACTGGGTAGCAAGTGGAACAGCCAGAACATGAACTGACACCCACAAGAGATGTCAGTTTTGTAGACAGAGGCCACACCAACAGTGAGACCCCAAGACCAGTGTCATTGCAATTCCCTGTACCTTCCTGGTTCCACAAGGGAAAGAAGTGAGCCAGCCAGGCTTCCTTACCTGTCCAACTCCCATTCTAGGACCTGGAGATGTGGGGAGACCTGGGATGGGATGGAGCCAGTTGATGGGCAAGACTGAAGAACGTTCTAGACACCACAGAGGAGAGGGAAGACACACGTGGAGATGTCTTTTGGGTATTGCTGTGATGTCCTGTCCCCTGCTGACTCTCTTTGGGTCTCTGGGGAAGGACCTATGGCCCACTCCTGCCCGAATGCCTCTCCTGTGGGCATGGATGCCAGGAGGAGAAATGTGGCATGCTCAACAAAGCGACATTCTTCAGCCACCCTCAGGGATCAGTGCAGGCTTGTTTGCTCTGCTCCCTGGGGAACAATACTCCCTGGAGTATTGGTCAGGAGTTCTGGAGCCCTGGGCTGGGCCAGCCTGCAGTACTGTTTATACACCATAGCTCCAAGCACTCAGGCCCACAGCTGGGGGGAAGCTGCCTGGAGAGGAAATTGACAGCCCTCCTGGCTTCCCAACCAGCCCTGTCTGTGGCTACACCTGTGTAAGGAATGGGATGCCACAGAATGCCAACCCTGAATCTGATAGACAAGATGTGTGAGTTGGGGTTAGGGTAAGTGTTCTCCCAGTGGGCACCAGGCCCATTCTCATCACATGGGGCATCCGCGGCTCAGGGACAGAGTTGGTGAGGTTCCTCAGGACTGGCAATAGCCTGGCTCTGCACAGAGCTCTCATTAGACCAGAAGATGCAAGCCCAGGCTCCAAGACCTTTCTGAGTCTGTTTCCTCAGCAGGAAGATGGAGATCATGATACTCTCATCTCACTGATAAGCATTGGGTGGACCCAAGGAGGCCCTGAGTACAAGCTGCTCTGGAAAGTGTGAAATGCTCACACATGTGAAGGATTGTGGGAAAACGGTCCCCCAGAAGAACTCTGCCGAGAAGGTGACTTGTCTCCCTCGGGCAAGCAGGCAGGGAGGAAGGCTGCCAAGTGGCCAAGTGGACTTCAGTGGAACTGCTGAGAGCCCAGGACTTCAGAGGCAGAAGGCCTCTGCTGATTCCATTGGCTCAGCAAGCCGTCTCTGATCTTCCCGTCTCTGGCCTTCCCTGCTGGCCCCTTGTTCTGCTCTGAAATTTTACACAGTTGTAGAGATGGTAACAGTCAAGCCCTTGGGAGCTCGCTGTGAAGGGTACTTGAGGAATGAGTGCCCACCGAGGGCGCCAGCAGCCTTTGGGATAAGGGCCATGCAACATCTTCATTTTACAGATGAGGAAACTGATGTCTGAGCTTGGAGCCAAACACAAGAGTGCAGACTCCAAGGTCACCTCAGGCAGCTTTCCCTCGACCCAATATCTATGCTTCTGTACCCAACATCTCTGAGCGTCAGGTACCCACCTCTGAGAAGAGCAGCGGGCTACAATCTGGACAATTTGCTTTAAGGCTTTCTTATCTGGAGCTGAAATCATCGTCTTGGAAGTAGGTCTGGGGACAAGTGTTTGGTCCCGTGGTTAAGATGCTACTCATGGGCCCAGCGACGTGGCCTAGCGGCTAAAAGTCCTCGCCTTGAATGCCCCGGGATCCCATATGGGCACCAGTTCTAATCCCGGCAGCTCCACGTCCCATCCAGCTCCCTGCTTGTGGCCTGGAAAAGCAGTTGAGGGCCGCCCAAAGCTTTGGGACACTGCATCCGCGTGGGAGACCTGGAAGAGGTTCCTGGCTCCCGGCTTCAGATCAGCGCAGCACCGGCCGTTGCGCTCACTTGGGGAGTGAATCATCAGACGGAAGATCTTCTTTTCTGTCTCTCCTCCTCTCTATATATCTGACTTTGTAACAAAAAATAAATAAATCTTAAAAAAAAAAAAAAGATGCTACTCCTAACACTCACATCCCAAATCTGAGTGCCTGGCGCTGAGTCCCAGCTCTGCCTCCAATTCTGGCTTCCTGCTAATGTGCATCCTGGGAAACCGTCAGGTGATGGCTCAAGCATTTAAGTCCCTGCCACCCATGTGGAAAGGCTGAACTGAGTTCTAGGCTTCTGACTTCAGTCTTTCCCAGTCCTAGGTGTCACAGGCGTTTGGAGCGTGAATTAGTGGATGGAAATCTCATCTCTCAGGAAAGATTTTTTTTTTCTTTAAAGAAGCAAATCAGTGGTGGGAATCTCATCTCTATCTCTGATATAAATAAAAGATGTTTTTAAAGATTTATTTATTTTTACTGGAAAGACAGATTTACAGAGAGAAGGAGAGACAGAGAGGAACATCTTTCATCCACTGATTCACTCCCCAAATGGCCACCATGGCCAGAGCTGAGTCAGACTGAAACCAGGATCCAGGATCCTTTTCCAGGTCTCCCATGTGGGTGCAGGGTCCCAAGGTTTTGGGCTGTCCTCAACTGCCTTCCCAAGCCACAAGCAGGGAGCTGGATGGGATGTAGAGCAGCTGGGACAAGAACCAACACCCATACAAGATCTTGGTGTGTGCAAGGCAAGGACTTTAGCCACTAGGCTACCACGCTGGGCCCAAAGATGTTTTTAAAGGTGCATTTCTCTCATCCTTATGGTGAAGGATGGGCCAAGAAACAGAAGGGGGAGCAGCAGCACACACTTATGGGGGCCCTGGAGCCAGGAGCATGAACTGCCCTTTCTCCAGCCCTTTGCTTGCCACAGAGGCACCTGTTGGGTATTATCCTCCTCTGCCTGTCCCTCCTGGGGAAGTCCAGCACTCACACACTGGCAGATACTACTCTCTGTCCTGCACACCCACCCCAGCAGGCCGGGCAGTGCCAGTTTGCCCATGCCCATTCTCCCTCCCAACCCGTGTTCCCATCTTCCTGTCCCTGCCCCCCCTTCCAGGGCTCCTGGGCTGCGGTGAACACAGCTAATGAATGGAAGAACCCATCCATGCCAGTCCAGCTCCTCCCTATGGGGGCCTCCAATTTCATCCTCCTACCTTCAAAGAAGGAGTCATCCCTCCCAGGATTCTCCTGCACTCTCTGGGGTCACTGCTGATTCCTCCTTGATAGCCATTCCTGGAAGCATGTAGAGAAGCCGTGACTCATTTCCTCTTTAACATTGAACAAGCCAGCAAAAAGCACATTGTCATTGTTTTCATGATCTTTACCATGACAAAAGTATTTCAGGGTCAGCCCAGCATGATGATCTTACAAGTGTCAGGATACCATATGGGTACCAGTTCATGTCCTGGCTGTTCCGCTTCCCATCCAGCTCCCTGATTGTGGCCTGGGAAAGCAAGTCAAGGCTGGCCCAAAGCCTTGGGACCCTACACCCATGTAGGAGACCCAGAAGAAATTCCTGGCTCCTAACTTTGCATTAGCTCTGCTCTGGCTGTTGTGCCTAATAGGGGAGTGAGCCACCAGACAGATAATTTCTCTCTCTCTTTGTCTCCATAAATCTTATCTACCTTTCAATAAAAATGCTAATTTAAAAAAACTGGTTCAGGCTGTCTGCCTTGTCGCCTCTCCCCAGAAGCCCTCTCAATACTTCAGCATCCAAATCACACCTCTGATACATCCCTTGGATTGTTCACACTATCCTCTGTGTGACCAAGTCCAGGAGTCAATTCTCAGCTCAGGGCTCGCCTTCCTCTGCCTCCTTGTCTTCTCCCTCCATGTCAGCAGTGTGTGTGTGTGTGTGTGTGTGTGTGTGTGCCTTTCACCTGCTCAGAGCCCCCCACTGAAGGAGGACTGTCCCTTTCCTGCAGAGGACTCTGAGTGGTCCATTCTGAAGTGCTTAGGGCCTGGCCCCCTCTGCATCCATTACTGGGCTAGGAGACACTAGTACAAATTTGGTGAACAGAATCACACTGTCAGCCATGCTGCCCAGAAAGGGCAATTGGAGTCCTGAGGATGACTTATGGGTGTATCTTGGCACACCTGGGGCCCCTCAAGTGTGAGCACAGCCATCCTAAAGGCTTCCCCAAACTAGCAGGGATCGTGGACAGCCTGAGGCCAGATGGAGGGCAGGGGGTGGAAATTCATATTCAGGTGGGCATGACCACAAGCTGACTGTTCATATAGACAGGATCTTGTTGGGGATGATGGGGTCGAATAGGAAGGAGATGGAGCTGGAAGAATCTAGGGACAAAATGAGTGCAGGCAGGAGAAGAGGGGCTCAGGGAGTCACATCCCAAGGTTAATTTTTTTGCCTACCCTTTGCCAAGGGCAGCAGTGCTGAAGACTCGGGTATGAATTGTTCCTTCTCGTATTTCCTCAGTGCCTTCATACCTTTGCGCACCAACTTATTGGATACTCATGGCAACGTTTTTAAGTGGAGAGGACATAGCTTACAGTCGCCATTTTATTAATGAGGCAACTGAGGTGGAGAAGCCACAGAGGAAGCTTGGCTAAGAGCATTCCCTTGGGCCTGGTGTGTTGGCACAGTGGCTAAATCCTCACCATGCAAGTGCAGGCATCCCATATGGGTACCAGTTTGTGTCCCAGCTGCTCCACTTCCCATCCAGCTCCCTACTTGTAGCCTGGGAAAGCAGTAGAGGACAGCTCAAAGCCTTGGGACCCTGCACCCATGTGGGAGACCCAGAGGAGGCTCCTGGCTTCTGACTTCAAATTAGCTCAGCTCTGACCACTGCAGCCACTTAGGGAGTGGATCGGTAGATGGGGAATGTTTCTTTCTGTCTCTCCTTCTCTCTGTAAATCTGCTTTTCCAATAAAAATTAATAAATTTTGAAAAAACAAAGAGCCTTTCCTTTTCTGATGTTTACCAACACTTGATTAATCACCAACCCTAAACCACACAGCCAGAAGTGTAACCCAGGTCACCAGACCATAGCCTACCTTCCACAGTTCCTGCCCCAGGCCAGAGAACCCTATCTCCTTTCCATGTCCCACAGGGAGACATTGACCTCTTCAACCTTCTGCCTTCAAGTTTCAGATACTTCATACATTTATGTCTCACATTTTGGGAAGTGGGATTGAAAAAGTCCCCGTTGGGGCTGGAGTCATGGCACCTCAGGTTGAGCTACTGCCTACAACATCAGCATCTCCTATGAGCACCAAGTCCTGGCTGCTCCATTTCGGACCCAGCTCCCTGCTAGTGCACGTGGGAAGGCAATGGAAGATGGCCCAAGTGGGAGACCCAGATGAAGCTCCTGTGTTCGGCCTGGCCCGACCCTAGCTATTGCAACCACTTAGTGAGTGAGCCAATCAATGGGAGATCTCACTTTTTCTGTGTATAACTTAGATTTTCAAATAAATATAAAAATTTTTTTAAAGATTTGTTTTATTTTTATTGGAAAGGCAGATACAGAGAGGAGCAGAGACAGAGAGGAAGATCTTCCATCTGATGGTTCACTCCACAAGTGGCCACAACGACTGGAGCTGAGCCAATCCGAAGCCAGGAACCAGGAGCTTCCTCTGGGTTTCCCACATGGGTGCAGGGTCCCAAAGCTTTGAGCCATCCTCAACTGATTCCTAGGCCACAGGCAGAGAGCTGGATGGGAAACAGAGCCACCAGGATTAGAACCGTCGCTCATATTGGATCCCAGAGCATGCTCAAGGCGAGGACTTCAACCACTATGTTATCGTGTCAAGCCCTAAATCTTTTTTTAAGATTTATTTTTTTTATGGGAAAGTCAGATATACAGAGAAGAGGAGAGACAGAGAGGAAGATCTTCCATCCACTGATTCACTCCCCAAATGGCTGCAACGGCTGGAGCTGAGCTGAACTAAAACCAGGAACCTCTTCCAGGTCTCCTACATGGGTATAGGGTCCCAAGGCTTTAGGTTTTGAGTTGTGCTTGATTGCTTTCCCAGGTCACAAACAGGGAGCTGGATAGAAAATGGAGAAGCTGGGACACAAACTGACACTCATATGGGATCCCAGCGCATGCAAAGTGAGGACTTTAGCCACTAGGCTATTGTGCTGAGCCTTGAATGTATGAATATTTTCAAAAAATGTCTACATGACTGGGAAACATTATTTCTTTCCATCTTTTACAAGCAAACCCAAATGGAGTAGATGCTAAGACTTTCAAATAAATCATAGATTTTGGAGGAAGGGAGGGGTGGTGGGTACCAGGTGAGTGGAGTCAGACAGCCCCAACATTGCTCTGTCCTAGGGAGGAGGTGGCAGTGAGAATCATGCGCAGGACAGGAGTGAAGGCATGAAGTAGAGCAAGAGGAGAGCAGCCAAAAAAGAAATTTTGAAGCAGGAGGAGAAAACAAAGAAGTCAAATGAGCAATTTTACCAAGTTCTGCTGTGCAGCGTGCAGTATAACCCTGGCTTCCTCCCCCACCCACACCCCAGATCTTCTGTGACATGGCGCTTATTCGCTGCCCGCCAAGGATCGGCTCTTGGGGTCCTGGAGGTTGGGTGCAGGATGCCAGCAGAGGCGATTCCTGAGGCTCTTGGGACTGCTTTCTGTCTCCAAGGAATATGAAAATGGTTCTGCCCACAGTGGAACAGAAAGCTCCTTTGTCTCAGAACACAATGAATAATGGCAGTGCCCTCATGTCGCCTGGGCAAGCCGCAAGCCTGAGCCTCCTTTTCCACAAGCCCAGAGCTTTGTGCTAACAGGGTGTTTTTCCTGCTTGTGCTGTTTGTCCTGGCTCCTGTCTCATCAGTAGAGGCCTCTCTTTTGATGCTCTCTGCTGGCTCTGATGACTACACTGGCCTGGACCCTTTCCACTGTCCAGGTACCCTGGCTTGACACATACAAAGGGGCTTTGTGGTTCCAGGGGATTAAGCAAGGAGGGGTGATGGGGCTGAGAAAAACTTGAGGCTCTGGTGAGCTGGCTCTTGCCAAGTCCCCTGGAGGGGTTGGTTGGTGACAGCGTTGTCGTCTAAGTTTGGGCCAAATATTTATCTTCCAGGTTCTTGCCTCCTACTTAAAAAGCATTCTAAGCACAGGCACCGACACAGCCTAAGCAAATGGTAAAGGGTGAGGAATACAGAACTACATGGGCCTTGTTCAAGGAGAGTGGGTCAGAAAGTGCAAGGGTAAGGGAGAAAGATTGCTACCTCTGGCCCCAGGAAGCAAGAGACAAGTTGGTGCCCCAGCAATGAGGCAATGACTCATGCAAGGAGGCTCACAACAAATGTGACAGAGAAAGCAAGGCTCCTCTCCCGTGCAGGCTTCAAGGGGGCTTGGGAGGGGAGTGGTTACATTACAATCAACACCGCAGTCTCCCTCCCCACCCAGTTCCAGGTAATGATAGGTAAGCGTCATTTGACTCACAGGTGGGCAGAAGGATTACACAGGCAGAGGAGGTGTGTTTTCTAAACTCCCTGAACTAGCTGCCTGCCTAGACAATATCAGCAGGGAGCCACAGTTAGTTCCGGAACTGGGAAAGAAATCTCAGGCTGTTTTGAAATGTTTTATTCCAGATTAAGTTTGAACTGTCATGAACACCATGTCCAGGATCATCCTGTACTGGCAGTGCCTTCCTTCGCCTACTATCACCCTGCCAACTCTGACAGTTTGGGGCATTCGTAAGGCTCTGGTGGCGGGGTGGGGACAGGCCTTTAGCCTCGTATTGGAATTTGGGGTTTGATCCCTGGCTCCTCTCCTGACTCCTTGCTGCTAATACGGACCCTGGGAGGAAGCAGTTACAGCTAGATTAACTGGGTCCCTACTCCTGGATTTGGTTCCTGGCTTGGAATTTGGTGTGAGCATTCAGGGAACAAGCCAGCAGATGGGAACACTTTATCTCTTTCTGCCCTCTCCTCCAACCTTTCCTCTCTCTCTCTCTCTCTCTCTTCCTCTTAGAAATAAACCAATACATACCTAAACATTCAAGAGAAGTAGACCTGCTTGACTTTCACACCCAAGATAGGAAAAGACTCTGAAGGCTCGTCAGGCAGCCATTTAATGCCATCTCCTCTGCCAGGACCACTGCCCCCAAGCGTGGCCCTTCTTCCTCTAGTGGGTGCTCCAGCCTCTGCTCCCAGCAGTGAGTTTCTGAGCATCATCCCCCAGCCCCGGCTGAGCACTGGTTTGTTGTGGTCTTAGGCAGCTAGTTCAGGGTCATGAGCTTGAAAGCCATACCTCCTCCACCTTTGTGGTCCTTTCTGCCCACCTATCCTCACCTGGAACCTGAGAGGGGGCAATATTGAATTGTTATATAAACACTTCCCTCACAAGTCTCCCCGCCGCACCACCCTGCCACCATAAAGACCCACGATAGGGAGGGACTCAAGCTCTTGGTCGTGTCATTCCATCACCCTCATACTCCAGCTCTTGACCTCCCCAGCGCATACCTGCTCTCTGGCTTCCCATGGACATACTCCTCATCCTCTGTTCACTGCTTGGGCCAGTCAGTGAAGATGCAAATGCTAAATGCTTTGTATTTCTTACTTGGGTATTTGGGGAGAAGGATTATCCAACTACTGTCTCTGAACAGTCAGTGTCAGCCAAGTGTCTTAGATGGTCAGTGCTTGTTTCTCGGTAACCCTGTGAAGCTGTCTCCTTTGACCTGATCCAGGTTAGGAAAACAACTCTTCCATCCTGCTGATGCCAGCAGCTTTTCACAAAGTAGCTGGAAGTCCTCCTGATCTGTGCTAAGGAGCTTCTACCTGCGGCTGTAGCATTGAGGCAAGGATCAAAACCATCACAAGGAGTAAGCGAGCACCTGCACATGCCTTGTGTTTATCACCCAGGCCTTGAGGTCAGGCTGTCTGTGTTGGAATCTCAGCCCCAGCCGCCATGCTCTGTGTGATCTTAAAACATGTTAACCTCAAGGTCGTCAGAATAGAGGTGACACTTAAGGAGCCTGTCTCACAGAGTCAATAGGAAGGTTAAAGTAATTAGCTGTGCGCCTGACATAGTAACGGGTCAATAAATGTTTAGTGTTGCTGCTATTAATAGCATACCCATTTGTCAAACACCTGTTACTTTCCAGGCACTGTCTCAAAAGCTTTGCACCTATTATTATCTCAAATCCTCACAGTATCCCTATTTTGTATAAAGTGGGCGTAGGTGGCCTGCCTGATTCCAGAGTGTTCCAGAACTAGGATTCAATGCTAGTTTTTAAATCTAGCTCCTTCTGGCTTTTGAGCCCGTTTTCTTGGAACCAAATTCAATCTTCCCTGAATCACACTGCAGATCTGGATACTGTTCAAGCAGGGTAGTGACCAGAGGGACCAGAGGGAGAGAGGGAGGGGGATGTCTCCTGCCGTAGTGGCAGGAAGGTCCTGCAAGGGAGCAGAGTGGGGTTGGGGTGAGAGGGCAAGATGAAGGAGGAAGGGAAGAGCCAGGCAGGGGAAAGGAAAGCACACCAAGGGAAGAGACACACATGCCCGAGTGTGTCTTTTTTCTGACTGGGGGCAGGCTTCCCAGGGCTGAGAGGGATTGGTGGATAGGATTGTCAGAGCTGGGCCTGGTACAGTAGTAGCCTAGTGGCTAAAGTCCTTGCCTTGCAAGCACCAGGATCCCATACAGGCGCTAGTTCATGTCCTGGTTGCTCCACTTCCCATCCAGCTTCCTGCTCGAGGCCCAGGCAAGCAGCAGAGGACAGCCCAAAGTGGAAGACCCTGCATCCACGTGGAAGACCCAGAAGAATCTCCTGGTTGCTGACTTTGGATTCGTTCAGCTCCAGCCGTTGCAGCCACTTGGGTAGTGAATCAGCAGATGCAAGATCTTTCTCTGTCTCTCCTCCTTTTTGTAAATCTGACTTTCCAATAAAAATAAATAAATCTTAAAAAGAAAAAAAGAAAAAAGGATTGTCAGAGGTGCAGGGGATGATCTGTGGGCAGGGCTTAGGAGGAGCGTCCATGAGGGATTGGTGGAGAAGATATAACCCATCAGGTTATAGCGGATTGGTGGGAACAGGGTTACAAAGTTACAGTGGATTAGCAGACAACAATGTTTGAACCTGAAGGGCATGTGAATCTTAAGGAAGCTGATGTAGGGAAAGCAGATATTTAAAATCGTATGGAAACAACATCCAAACGGCAGGGCCTTCAGGGCCAATGTTCGAGTCACTCCTCACACTGAGTCGGCTGCCGGGTAGTGGAGAATGAACAGAATTTCCCCCGAAGTCCATTTCCAAAGCACAGGTCCTCATCTCACCAGGCATTTTTTTTCTTGTTAATCTAATCATAAATAATCTAGTCTTTTTTTTTTTTTATAATCCATTTTATTGTATTGTTGTTGACAATCTTTACATAGTTAACTATAGTTGAAGGAAAAACAAGAAAGAGAAAAAAAAAAAAAAAAGGTTCAGGGGGATAGGGAGGTGGGCAATGCTATTATGTCCATATTGTTTCCATCATGTATCTGAGGTAAAAGGGGATATTGAGGGAGAAGCCCCACCCGGTTTCCCGCCCACCCCAAGTCCCGGATGTGGGGCATGCTCTGAGATATGTGCTCAAGTGGAGTTAATAGTTCTCCAGTTATGAGTCACTGCCAGTTTCGCTCGATGAGGTGGTCCACTGATTGATATGGTCCATCATGAAGTCTCCATTTGTCCCATATTTCGCTGCCAACATGTAGCTGAGATGAATGATTGTCCTATTCTGTCTTCTGTCTTTTCTTGGTTAGAATTCTGAGTCCAGCAGTTCAAGTGGGGAGATCTCCAAAGATACTTTGAGGTATTCCCAGATTAGTTGCTTGTATGTTCTAGCAAGCACAGGGCCCGGCACAGTCCATCACCCTAATCAGCTGGTGGTTGCAATTGCTGTGTTGGTTCTGTTTTCAGTCCCGAGTTGCACTGGAACCAATGGGTGTTGCAGTCCAGCCTGGTCCTGCCCTTACATCAACCAGTGGGAGCTGCAGCCTAGTTGGGGCGACCCACAATAACCCCCACCAGACCGCCCCCTACCCTGGTTTGCCAGTATGTGTAGCAGAAGACCAATCTGTCCCCCATCCCATTTGGCTCTGGTACTTGTCGATGGGTATTGAAGCTTAGTTTTATCTAACCAACTCAACCATCCAGCCCTCACAGATATTGTTGAGTACCTCTCTATCTAGCCATCCCAGCCCCCGTCCTAGTTTTCATGCCCTCCCACGGGAATAGTGACCCAAGAAGGGGGAACCCACTTTTTCCCTCCCAGGTCTCTCTGTCCCGGTTTATGCACTCTTTAGGTGGTCCTGTGATTTGACTCGACAGAATTAGTCCCCAGTGCCAGCTTCTGCCAGCTGATGCTGTGGCCCTGATCTAGTCCACATGCAGAGCACAGGTGTTGTAGCCTTGCTTAGTCGTGTCTGTCTCTATCCCAGCCAACACTCTCCAGTGGGAGTGGTTGTCCAGCGAGGGGACCAGCCCCTTAACCCCCCCGCCAGCTCTGCCCCTCCCTTCCTGGATCTCACGTGTGCTGGATGGGTGCTGCATTCATATCCAGTACAGGCAACCACGCCCTGGCGTTCCATAATGTGTACTGGTTTTGTCGCAACCAAACCCGGCCCATTCCACACTCTGTTCTGGTGATCGGATTTGCCAGAGGATGACATGAACTGATTCAGCCTGGTCTGCTCCTGACCCATGCCGAATGCATGCCAGTGGGAAACTTTCCATGGCCTATTCTGGGCTGTTTCCAATCATGCTTCTCGCGCTTACCTGCAGGGACTGTGTCCTGCCAGAGGAGTTGCCCAGGCTCCTCCATCAGAACCCCTCCAATGCCAGATTTTGCGCTTGCCAGGGGGTTCTTGAGCCAACCCTACTCAGTTCACCTCCTGTCCTAGCAGGAACAGTGGCTTTTCCTGGCTGGCTTTCACCCCATTCTGACTCTTGTTGTTGGATGTTTCAGCCCAGCCATGGCTCGTCCATACCCACATACAGCTCACACATGGCTCAGAAGGGGATTGAGACCCAGCCTAGTCAGTCCCACATCTACCCTGTTTCTCCATAACACCAGATGGTGCTGGGATCTGAACCGGCCTGGTGCATCCAATCCCAGCCCACACTAGTGCCTCGGGTGACTGCAACTGTTTCCTAGATAGAACACAGCCCCCATTCCAGCACATACACCCCTTGGTGGGAACCTCATCCCAGCTGTGGCATCCCAGATTGGGACCGTTCCTAGCCGTAAATCACGCACCTGCACGTGGTTGCTCCGAGGACCATTAGGTGCCAGCCTGCTACACAAGCCGGAGCTTGTGTTTTACTTGATAGGTGTTCAAAGCTCAGCATTATTAAGGGATTGGAAGTTCTTCAAAGGAAGAGTTACTGGCATTGGGAATCTTTAGGATTGGCTCAGATCCCAGAAACAGTGGGGTCACTCTAGAGCTATCTCAGCAGCGATTCAGATGTCCAATACCCCAGAGCTTCCCGGCCGGGCGGTCAGCAGGCTCAGCCATGGGCACATGGCGGACTGGGTTCGGGATCCGAGCTAGACGTCCTCTCCCGCAGCCCTCGGCTCGCCTCTGGCAGCCGGAGGTTAAATCCCGCAGGCCCAAGGTTGCGCCCCTCCCCAATCCCGTTCACCCACCACCCAATGAGGGTGGTGGGTGGGTCCCGGACATGCCCAGTCACGGAGGCCTCCCCCCTCGGCGTACTCACCCCAGAAGGAAGCAGGCCTCGCACCCAGGCATGTCCGGACCCAGCCCGCCATGAGCCATGGGCACATGGCGGACTGGGTTCGGGATCCGAGCTAGACGTCCTCTCCCGCAGCCCTCGGCTCGCCTCTAATAATCTAGTCTTTTTTCTCCCATAAAATGTCCCTTCCACCAATAATTCTGGAGTTGGTTGCTGGAAATGTTTCTCCTAGCAATAAGACCAGAAAAAAGTGTTGGTAATGTTTTCACAATAGAAATGTCTGGAAAGGGGTGTGTGTGTGTGTGTGTGTGTGTGTGTGTAGAAGTAGGGAGAGATTGGGTGCCAGTGCATTAGCCTAGTAGCTAAATCTTTGCCTTGCATGCAGCAGGATTCAACATGGGTGCCGTTCATGTCCAGGCTGCTCCACTTCCCATCCAGCTCCCTGTTTGTGGCCTAGGAAAGCAATCAAGGACGGCCCAAAGCCTTGGGACCCTGTACCTGTGTGTGGGAAATTCGGAGGAGGCTTCTGGCTCCTGGCTTCAGATCGGCTCAGCTCCAGCCATTGCAGCCATTTGAGGAGTGAACCGACAGAAAATTTTTCTCCCTATCTCTCTGTTCTCTCTGTAAATCTGACTTTCTAATAAATAAAAAAATCAAAATTTATTTATTTATTTATTTTTTAAAGATTTATTCATTTTATTACAGCCAGATATTCACAGAGGAGGAGAGACAGAGAGGAAGATCTTCCGTTCGATGATTCACCCCCCAAGTGAGCCGCAATGGGCCGGTATGCGCCGATCTGAAGCCGGGAACCTGGAACCTCTTCCGGTCTCCCACGCGGGTGCAGTGTCCCAAAGCTTTGGGTCATCCTCAACTGCTTTCCCAGGCCACAAGCAGGGAGCTGGATGGGAAGTGGAGCTGCCGGGATTAGAACCGGCGCCCATATGGGATCCTGGCGCTTTCAAGGCGAGGACTTTAGCCGCTAGGCCACGCCGCCGGGCCCCAAATTTTTTTTAAAGAAAAAGAAGAATCAGGGAGGGATCTCCAAAGCCTCGGGGAAGACCAGGACTCCAGGAATCCGCATAGGGGTAGGAATTATTTCCCAGCCAGGGGAAAGTGGGAAGCACTCCCGATTTCACAGGAAATGGAATTAAAATGTAAGTTTATTTTTATGCAAAATGTTTCAAATCCATGCCTACAAGGGGGTCTTTCAAAAGCTCATGAAAATGAACACTCTGAAAAGCTATGCATGGATTTTGAAATCTTTTTTTTTTTTCAAAATAAGCTTATGTTTTATTGAACAGTTCCACCAACTTTTTTTTCTAAAGATTTATTCATTTGTATCAGAAAGGCAGATTTAAGGAGAGAAAAAGAGACAGAAAGATCTTCCACTTACTTGTTCCTCCCCGAATGGCTGCAACAGCAGCAACTGAGCCAATTCAAGGCCAGGAGCCGAAAGATTCTTCTGAGTTTTCTACATGGGTGCAGAGTCCCAAGGCTTTGGGCCGTCCTCAATTGCCACAAGCAGAGAATGGATGAAAAGTGAAGCAGCCAGCACATAACCAGCACGCACTTGGGATTCCAGCCCTCAACGGTGGCAGATTAGCCTGTTCAGTTATCACGACAGACCCTCCAGCAAACGTTTGAGGTATTCTCGTTTCAATAATTTATAGTCAATATGGGCACAGAAATTAATCCCAACTCTGAATACATTTCAAATTCATTGAGCTCATGTAGGTTTTGTTGTGGTTAACATAGCATGAAGATAATTCCATGATAGCTTATTGACATGATGTGCTACATATTTGACCAGGGTGGGAAGGATATAGGGTTAGGGACGAGTGGGTGTGATCATTGTCTCCAAACTTTCTATTTCTTCTTCCCATTTCTAGGGGAGTGGGGAGATAAGGGATACCCAACCTTCCAATTATCCCAGTAGCAGAAGTTGGAGAAAGGCTACCTGATATCAGCCCAGGTTCACAATGTGGTGCATGCTCTGAGGATTCCGTCCAGGTGACATGATGCACTTTCTCAAACAATGGGCAATGTGACTATTTATGGTGTTAATAAATGCTCATCTGGGCTGGGCGTTTGACCTTGTAGCTAAGCTGTCAGGACACGCTTGTATCATATTGGAGTACTTGGAATGAATGCCCAGTGAGGTTCCTGATTCTAACTTTCTGCTCACGCACATCCTCAGAGGCAACAGTAATGGCTCAAGTAGTTGTGTCCCTGCCACTCACATATAAGATAGGCCTGGATTAAAATCCCAGTTCCCAGCTTGATCCCGGACACTCTCAATACCACCATGGCAGGCATCTGGGGAGTGAGCCAGCAGAGGGAGTTCTCCATCACTCGCTTGCTCTTTCTTTGTCTCCCCACTGCCACTTGAGTAAACACAACCTTTTAATTGTTAAAAATTTTAAAAAACTCTTCTATACAACATTAGTAATTGCTGCAGGCAAGATGCACAAGTGAATAATGGAAGAGAAGGCGAGATGTTGAGAAGAAGCACAATATTTGGACAGCCTCGAAGCAGCTTCTTGAGTGACTAATTCCCACATGGATGTTAACAGATGCCCATGAATTCTTTGCAACTCCTCCTTTGCAAGGTAGAGTTTAATTCTCTTCACCAGAAAGGCGCTGGAGTTAGTGACTCACTTCTAGGAGGTGGAATGAAGGAAAATGGCAGCGTAGCAATGAAGAAACCTGCAGACATGATCTTAGCCAGGTGAGGAAGGTAAACAGCAGCCAGTCATACTGAGGTCATCTATCCCCTGACATGACTCAAGGACAGGGCCCTTTGCCTCTGTGGTCTTCTCCCCAAAGTCATAACCCCTGTCTAGTCGCAAGACCCATCAGACAAATCCTCTATACAATACCTAACCTGTACTCTCAAAACTGATGGAGTCATGAAAAACAAGGCCAAGAAATCATCATAGTTTGGGAGAGAATGAGACATGATGATGCAATACAACACAGTAGCCCTGTGTGGGATCCTGGAACAGGAAAAACACATGTGTGCACAAACTGGTAAAATAAAAACAAAGCCAGAAGCTTATTTCATAGTGTGTCCTGGCATCACTTTCTTAGCTTTGATCCATGTGCCATGGCTATATAACATTAAGGAATACATGAAGGATACATGGAATGCTCTGTTACATAAACCTACAATGATTTCAAAATATATGCCAAAGATAATAACAATAATAATAACAACCATCAGGCTCTCAAAATTTTTCAGTTAGGGGCAGATAGGCAGTTAAGATGCCATTTGGAAGATGACTCTAGTTCAACAGGCTAGTCTGCCACCTGTAGGAATCCCACATGGGCTCCAGTTCGTATCCCGGTTGCTCCACTTCCCTCCAACTCCCTGCTTGTGGCCTGGGAAAACAGTGGCTGATGGCCCAAAGCCTTGGGACTCTGCATCCATGTGGGAGACCCTGAAGAAGTTCCTTTGGATCGGCTCAGCTCCGACTGTTGCAGCCACTTAGGGAGTGAGCCAATGAATGAAAGATCTCTCTCTCTCTCTCTCTCTCTCTCTCTCTCTCTCTCTCTCTCTCTCTCTCTTTCTCTCTCTTTCAGTCCTCTTTGTAAATCTTCCTTCCAAGTAAAAATAAATTAATCTTTTAAAAAAATTCTCAATTAGGGGCAGATAGGCAGTTAAAAGACCACCAAATCTGCTATCAGAGCACCTGGTTCCAGACTCCGTTTCCTGCTGGTGCACACCTGGGAGGTGGCAGGTGCTGACTCAAGTACTTGAGCCCCTGTTACCCATGACGCCCTTGGCTCCTGGCTAGTCCTGACTATTGCAGCCATTTGGAGAATGAATCAGTGGGTGCTAAACTGCTTGTTTCTCTGTCTCTCTGCGTTTCAAATAAAGTGAAAATGGACACCTTTCTTAAAAACAATTATCTATTAAGCAAAGTGCTCTCTTTAAAAAAAAATTGTTCATTTGAAAGGCAGAATGATTGCCGTGATGGATGTAAATACCAGAATGTTAAATTTGCAACTGTTACTAAAGGATCATACTACTGTAATAATATGGGGGAATGGTGCAAGTGGGAAAAGAGGAGGGAGAAAGGGGAGGGAAAGGGTGGAATCCCTATACCTGCAAAACTGTACAGGAAAAATAATAAAAATAATTTTAAAAAAAGAAAGGCAGAGTGATAGAAATGGCTGTGAAGCCAGGAAATCCATCCAAGTCTCCCATGTGGGTGGCAGGAACTCCAAGTACTTAAGCCGTCATTCGTGGCTTCCCAAGCATCTTAGCAGACAGCCAAAGTGGAACTGGCATAGATAAGAGCCAAACCAGCACTCTGACATGAGAAGCAGGCATTCCAGGCAACATATTACACACTGCATGATCATGCTAGCCGAAAGCACTCCTGTTACCCAAGTAGGGGCCAGTGAAGTGGCTCAACAGGCTAATCGTTACCTGTAGCACCAGTATCCCATATGGGTGCCATTTCTGGTCCTGACTGCTCCACTTCCCATTCAGCTCCCCACTTATGGCCTGGGAAAGCAACAGAGGTTGGCTCAAGACCTTGGGACCCACATGGGAGACCTAGAAGAAGCTCCTGGCTCCTGGCTTCAAGTCGGTTCATCAACTCTGGCTGTTGTGACCATTTGGTGAATAAGTCAGCAGGTGGAAGATCTGAATCTCTCCTTCTCTTTGTAAATCTAGCTTTCAAATTTAAAAAAAAAAATCTTTCAAAAAATACCCAAATAGCTAGGTGAAAGAAACTACACCACCAGCGCTAACCAAAAGCAGTAGGGAACACAAATGCTTCCAGCCATTCCAGTCAAGTCAGAGTCTGGTGAATTGAGTGTCTTCCATGGGATGGGCATGGTTCACCCTCAGAGTTGTCACCTATATTGAGGGGAGGGCAGCCTGGGGATAGGTGGAAAACAGGAGCAGGCCTCTGTTTCAGCAAGCTTGGAGGGAGACTGTGAGATCAAAGTGATTAACATAGAACCCACAGAAAGCTTAGCCCTGTGCCTGACGCAGCAACCAGTCAAGAAACATTCATTATGCTTAGTAGAAGCAGCAGTTCCACTTATCAAAGAGCTATGATTTTCCAGGCACCGTGCCCAAAACCTCCTATCCATTATTTCAAATCCTCACAATGTCAGTGACTTGTCCCATGCCGGACTATTCTGGAGCTTGTATTCCATTCTGATCTGCATAGGTCCTTCTTATTTGTTTTTTGCTGCTGTTGTTGCTTTGTTTTGAAGATTTATTTATTTGAAAGTCAGTGCACCTGGCTCCATGTCATAGTAAGTTAAGCCTCTGCCTTCAGTGCCGGCATCCTACATGGGTGTTGGTTCAAGTCCTGGCTGCTCTACTTCCTTTTCAATTTAATTTTATTATATATATTTAAAGATTTATTTATATATATTTAAAGATTTATTTATTTTTATTACAAAGTCAAATATGCAGAGAGGAGGAGAGACAGAGAGCAAGATCTTCCGTCTGATGATTCACTCCCCAAGTGAGCACAACGGTCGGTACTTCACCGATCCGAAGCCGGGAACCAGGAACCTCTTCCGGTCTCCCACACAGGTGCAGGGTCCCAAAGCTTTGGGTCGTTCTCAACTGCTTTCCCAGGCCACAAGCAGGGAGCTGGATGGGAAGTGGAGCTGCCGGGATTAGAACCGGTGCCCATATGGGATCCCGGGGCGTTCAAGGTGAGGACTTTAGCCACTAGGCCACGCTGCCAGGCCCTAATTTTATTTTTGATGTTGACAAGAATGTAGGCCCATGAGGACCACTAAATAGGGTGGGGAGGGTCAAGGTATGGGGGAAGGTAGATAAATGCTTCCAATTTTCCTTTTCTTCCCTTTTCTCTTCTATAGAAAAGGATTGGTGAGGGAGGATGAGGAGGCCGCTCCCAGCTGCCAAACTACATCAGTCCTTGGAGATGGAGATGTCCACTTGATGTAATCTTAAAAACCACAATGTGGAGAAGAATGTCTTGAGGGTATTGCTTGAGTGGTTTTGTTAGTTCTGGGATGCTGTTGGTTTCACTGCTCCACAGTGGAGAAAATCCTTCCAAAGTCCATTGGCTGACAAAGTCCACCCTAGTGCATCCACTCATCAAGACACTCGCTGCTAAGCTTGGCAAGGAGAGTTGTCCAACTTGTTCTGTTCTCTATGTTCTTACATGGCACTCAACATCCTCTGCAGGTCCAAATGAGTTGTCTGTCTTGTCCACCATATACACCTGGGTACCGCCCACTGCATAGGCCTCAGCAATCAAGGAGGTCCATTCCAATACATGAATTGCAAGGTTGGACTGCAAATCCTATGATTATCCCTGTGGCTGGAGTTTTATGATTATCCCTGTGGGTCCAGTTAGGGAGTCCCCCTAAAAAAAACCTCACCTGGGGTGACTCCAGATCTGATTCTTGCATATGTCAGCCAGTACAGGGTCCAGTTCAGTCTGTCACCTGTATCAGCAGCTGCTCCACGATCCAGCTCCCTGATAATGTGCCTAGGAAAGCAGCAGAGGACGGTTCAAGTCCCTGGGCCCCTGCACCCATATAGGAGACACAGAAGAAGCTTCAGGTTCCTGGTTTTAAACTGGACCAGCTCTGATTGCTTCAGCCACTGATGGAATGAACCAATGAATGGCAAACCTTTCTCTCTCTCTCTCTCTCTCTCTCGCTCTCTTGCTCTCTTGCTCTCTCGCTCTCTCTCCATCTCTATCTCTGTATGTAACTCTGCCTTTCAAATAAAAATAAATGAGGGCCTAGCACGATAGCCTAGTGGCTAAAGACCTTGCCTTGCATGTGCCAGAATCCCATATGGGTGTCAATTCTAATCCCGGCAGCCCCGCTTCCCATTCAGCTCCCTGCTTGTGGCCTGGGAAAGCAGTCGAGGATGACCCAAAGCCTTGGGACCCTACACCCCTGTGGGAGACCTGGAAAAGGCTCCTGGCTCCTGGCTTCAGATTGGCACAGCAGCCAATCTGGTCATTGCAGCCACTTGGGGAATGAATCAATGGATGGAAGACCTTTCTCTCTGTCTCCCCTCCTCTATATATATCTGACTTTGCAATAAAAATATATAAATCTTTTAAAAATAAATGAATCTTTAAAAGAGAGAGAGATGGGTAGAGGGGAGACACAGAATGATCATTCTTTCACTGGGTCACTCCCCAGCTAAGCCGTCCAAAGCCAGGATCTAGGAGTTTCCTCCAGGTCTCTCACTTGGGTGGCATTCAGTAATGGATTCAGTGACCCCAAAGATAAAAGGCTAAAACAGAACCCACAAAAGTTCTGTAGCACTGGAGGGAAAGCTCAAACTTTTAGTTCAGCCCTAGGGGTCAAGCCAGAAGACAGAGTCCAAAGTAAAATTGTTTTATTTTGGAAGGGTTAAACAGGTTTTTAATTTATTTGAAAGACAAAGAAACGGATTTCCTGTGTACTTCACTCTCTAAAACCCTAGAATAACCAGGTCTGGCCCAGGCCAAAGCCGGGAACTTAATCTGAATCTCCCACATGGCAGGGACTCAAGGACTTGGACCATCACCTGCTGCCTCCTGGGATGTGCATTAGTAGGAAGCTAGAACCAGAGGTGGAGTCAGGATTCCAACCCAGGCCCTGTGATGTGGGGTAGGGATATCCTAATCAGAGGCTTCCCACTGGGCCACGCCACGTGTTTTGCAGGCTGTTTCCGCAGTAGGCTTTGCCAACAGGGGGCACTAGAGAGTGGATAATAGTTCCCAGGAAGCAAGGACTTAGATTTTGGTTTGTTGTTCCTTCTAGCAAGGGCTTTCATCACTGCAGCGCTGCAGTTGGTTCCAGTTTGCAGGATTTCCCCCCGCCCCCCCATCCCAGCACTAGCCATGGGCTTGCCTTCCTCTCAGCCACAGCTGCAAGTGCCACTAACCCAGCTTCTCCCCTCATCCTTCCATCCCAAGGGATGACGTCTATTTCCTGCAGTTCCTACCTCTGATTTTCACTGCTTTTTCCTCCACTTATCAGTGTCTAACCACTTATTATTATTATTATTATTAATAAACTCTTTCTCTTAAACAAACCAATGTGGGATTGGCACTGTGGCACAGGGGGTTAAGCCACACCTGTGACTCAGGCATTCCACATTAGCGTACAGATTCAAGTCCCAGCTGCTCCACTCTTGATCAGCTTTCAGCAAATGTACCTATGAAAGCAGCAGAGGATGGGCCCAGTATTTGGGTCCCTGCACCTACATGGGAGACACAGACAGAGTTCCTGGATCCCAGCTTTAGCTTGGCCCAACCCTGGTTATTGTGACCATTTGAGGAGTGAACCAGTGTATGGAAGATGTCTTTTTCCTTCTTTCTCCCCCTCACCCTGTCACTATGCCTTTCAAGTAAGTAAAATTAATTTTCATTAATCTTTTTCCCTAATGGGAGTGATGTATGCAGGTGCCTGACCCCCCCCCCCCCCGCCCCAAGGCTTTTGTAGTCATGACTAAGCATCAGAAGTTTCCAGCAGGGTGTATCTCAAGATTGAAAAGAGCTCTCTGGAGAGAGGCCATGGTCAGGGGAGGAAGGCCTAGACAGCAAACACAGTGGCTGCAGACTTCAGAAGCGAGGCCCAAAGTCTGGCTGGACAATCACACCAGCAGAGGGGTAAGGGGACAGCCATCAATCCTGAAGCACAGTGAGGGCGAGGCAGCCTGCAGAGCAGTCCAACCCCAAAGCTAGGCCCAAACTCACAGCAATTATCAGGCTTCTCTGCTACCTGGGTCACTCTGGGGTTGGGGGTGGCTCCACCAAGACAGAAAGCTCAGATTCAGAGTTGACTATTTTCCCACACAAGAATACTCATTGACCTATTCAGATTTATAGCAAAGTTACGAGCATAGTACAGAGAAACTCAAGATATCTTTCATCCAACTCTCCCAGCGTTAACATTTTGCAGCGTTTGTTTTGTGTTGCATGTGGGAAAAGCACAAATGTGTATTTTCTCTCAGAATGTTTAGAAGTGGTCAACATGACCCTTGTTCTGCTGCCTTCATCCCTAAATACTGCAGTGCGTAAAAAACCAGGATACATTCCTGTACAACCATGGTTACCGAAACCAAAATTGGAGAAATAGCATCATCCCATACTATCTTCTACTCTACAGCCTTACTTCAGACATTGCCAGTAGTCCCCAACTGTCACCCATAACCAAAGAAAATGCAGTGTTGCCCACCACATTCAATTGCCATAAGGAGAGAATACACGCCAACCCAGGAAGAAGCCAGGAGAAAGGGAGTTGTGATCCAACTGGGTTCATAGAAGAAAAGTTTTCTTTCCAGAAATCTGGATCATCCAGTGTAAATGCTGACTATGCTAAACTAGCAACTGATGACAGTATTAAGACTAATACCAATGTTATTCAAGAGCCCTTTATCCTCTGTCTTTACCTTTGAGACACAGGTGTAAGCTGGTCAGTGTCAACCAGTTCCCCCACAGACTTGGCTAGACATGGCTTTGGTTGAGACAACGTAGTAGGTGGGAAAGGCAGCCTTGGAATCAGACAGACCCCGATTGGAAACTAACTTTGCTGCTGACTGAAGCTGTGGCCTAAGGCATGGTTAAACCTTTCTGAATCTCAACTATTTTGCATTTCATGTGGAGGGGAGGCTGGCACAGTGGAACATGAAGCCATTGACTCATTCTAAGACCCTCGTCAGGGGATTTCATGGGTTTGAGCTATAGGCACCATGCTGGGTTAGGAATCTTGTGAGCTCAGCTCATGGCAGGCTCCCAAGAAAAGGTTCATTGCTTACGAAGACCCTGCTGAGTGTGGCCCTGACACTCTTTCTCTCTGGTCCTCAGTTTCCACTTTCATAAAATAGGCTTTTAAGGGCCCGGCGGCGTGGCCTAGCGGCTAAAAGTCCTCGCCTTGAAAGCCCCGGGATCCCATATGGGCGCCGGTTCTAATCCCGGCAGCTCCACTTCCCATCCAGCTCCCTGCTTGTGGCCTGGGAAAGCAGTTGAGGACGGCCCAATGCATTGGGACACTGCACCCGCGTGGGAGACCCGGAAGAGGTTCCAGGTTCCCAGCTTCGGATCGGCGCGCACTGGCCCGTTGCGGCTCACTTGGGGAGTGAATCATCGGACGGAAGATCTTCCTCTCTGTCTCTCCTCTGTATATATCTGGCTGTAATAAAATGAATAAATCTTTAAAAAAAAAAAAAAAAAAAAAAAAAAAAAATAGGCTTTTAAAAATTTTTTTAAATAATTGAAATTTAAAATTGAATTTTATTATTTTATTAATTAAATTCAATTATTTTGTTTAATTAAAACAATATGAAATTTGCATAAAATTAAAAAGTTTCAAAAATATTTTTTAAAATAAAAAATATGTATTTCTCAGTGTTAGTAAGAGGGTCAGTGTTGTGGCACAGGGGTTAAACTGCTACCCAAAACACCAGCATCCCAAATAGGAACCAGTACAAGTCCCAGCTGCTCCACTTTCCAGCCAGCTCCTTGCTCATGCGCCTGGGAACAGCAGTGAAAGAGGGACTGAGTGTCTCGGTCCCTGCCACCACAGGAGAAATGAGAGACTTGGATGTGGTTCTGGACTCCTGGCTTTGGCGTGGCCGAGTCCTGGCTGCTGCAGCCATCTGAGTGAACCCATGGATGGAAGAGCTCTCTCTCTCTCTCTAACTCTACCTTTCAAATAAATAAAATAAATTATTCTAAGAAATAATTTTTAAAAAGAAAAAGGAAGAGGGCCCAATGCTATGGCTCAACTGGCTAATCCTCCACCCCCATGCGCTGGGATCCCATATGGGCACCGGTTTGTGTCCCAGCTGCTCCACTTCCCTTCCAGCTCCCTGCTTGTGGCCTGGGAAAGCAGTGGAGGATGGCCCAAAACCTTGGGACCCTGCACCCACATGGGGGACCCAGAGGAAGTTCCTGGCTTCAGATTGGCTGAGCTCCTGCTGTTGCAGCCGCTTGGGGACTGAACCAGCAGATGGGATGAAAGATCTTTCTGCCTCTCCTCTCCATGGATCTGTCCTTCCAATAAAAAGGAATAAGTCTTTAGGAAAATGAGCCTGCATTTTGGTGCATCTTGTCCTTGGCAGAGTGTGTGACTGGCAGGACAGCCACAGAAACAAAACAACAAAACATGCCTTGGAATCCTGGAGCTGCCAAGAATGTAGACCAACCTGTTCCTGCCCAGGCTGAGTACCAGAGCTTTCCTCACCCTGCCAGGTTTCTCCCCTCCCTGGGTGTGCCCACTCTGCTCTCCTGATCCATTCCCTCTGTTCCAAAAGGAATGAAGGGCATCACCACATCACCATGTTGCAGGCAAGTTGTCAGGAAAGCAAGGGCAGCTGGAGCTGGCTGACTGCTTGGAACCCAGGAAAGAACCGCCCACAGGAGTTTCAACTAGGCTCCAGCCCCAGCAAGCTCCTCCCTGTCCTAGACACGTCCCAAGTCCACCATCAGACCAGGAGAGCTGTTGTGCATGTTGGAGGGGACTGTGATGGCGAGGAGCAAAGCTCACTGGGACCTTCACGAGGTGGCAAGATGCCAGTCAGCCACTGTGTTCCCCTCTAAATACCGTGTTGGATACACCAAACCTCCAACATGCTCTGGACATTATACTCACCTTCCAAAACTTCTTAAGTCCTGGGAGCCCTCTCTTGTCTTGATAACGGAAAAAATCAAAGCCCAGAGATTAAAGCTCCTGGCTCTAGTGGGTGTGTTGCTTGGCACCGAAGTCTGCACTTACTGGTTTCTGTGTAGTAAGGGATGGGATTTGGAGCCAGGGCCAGGGCTGTCCTTACCTTCCAGGACCAACGTTTTCCCAAGTGCTGCCTGGTGACCCTGCCAAGTCATTTACTTCCTCCTCTCCCTGGGCTGACATACACTGGGGATCTCAGATCTGACAGGGACTGTCCCCACCCACCCCACCTGACTGGGGCTCATTCCAGGCAATAAGTCCAGTTCCTCCAACTGCCCACACACCAAGCAAATACCAGGAATGTGGTAGGGACTTGCGGGTATTTACTGAATGAACACATTGGCGAAGCAGGGTTAAATCCTCTTGTTGATCAAAGCAAGCTCTGGATTCTATAGCAGAAGGGACTTCCCCAACTTCAACCGAGGCTGCTTCTCCTCTCCCATGACTCACTCTTGGCTCAATCCCAGAATTTTGCCAAGAAGGAGAGCTGTATGGAGGAATCCCTGTGGGCTACAGAAGACACCATATGAGTCCCCAAGGCTCTCCTCTCTGCAAGCTCAGCGTCAGGGTTAGGGTCAGGTTCAGATCAAGGCAAAGAGACAGGAGAACCAACACCAGGACATTCACCTGAAAAGCCAGACTACCCTGAGGCTAGAATTCACTGACCTGCACTAAGGAGAGCATCACTGCTAAGGATCTTCATCCCCTACTCCCACAATGCCTGTAGCGGGGTGAGGAACGTGTGTGATGGGGCCAGTAATCTTCTGGCTCAAAAGACAAGAACTGGGAAACAACCTGGGGGCTATAAAGATGCAACCCACACCCCATGCCATTATCATCCATGAACTGTTCATTTCCTCATCATCCTTTCACTCATCTACTCATTCATCAGCATGGTGATGCTCCCCATGTCACTGCTACTGCTCTCATCACATGGCATTAATACTTTTTAGCTTGGTTTTCTCCATTTGGTGGGTTCATTTAAATGAACTTAGCCTCTACCTCAGCAGTGCTGCAGCTTGTTTCATTCTTGTGATGTCATGTCTTCCCTAGTGCCACCTGGGACCCTCTCCTATACCCCCAGGGCACAGCTCTGCTCTCTGCATCTTGGCTTCTGCTTCAGACTACAGGAAGGCATTTGGATGCGGTGCCCTTTCATTTCTCACCTCCTAGAAGTCTGTGACTCAATGTCACACCCTGCAGAGGCAACCACAGTGCCAGGCTGGAACTGGGGCGAGGTGGCTGGTTGAGAGCTACATGTGTGTCTGTCATGCTTCCAAGGCTGTGAGCAGTGACTCAGGAAGGCAAGACAGGAAATCCCTCAGGGCTTGTCTGTAAACCTCCCTTTAGGGACTGAGCAAAACAAGCAGACAAGTCCCCCCCCACCAGGAGCCTCAAACAGCCCCCCAAAGCATGAGCTGCACACATTCACCAGAAACTCCTGGAAGCTTCTAGAGTTTCTGAGGACACTAGGCACTCAGCAGCCAGATCAAGGTATTTTCTCCCTGCAGCAACGCAGCCCTGAGAAATCATTGGACAGAAAGAGCACTCACCTGGCCTCCTCCTAGTTTCCAGGGCAAACTGAAGGAGGTTCCTCTTTGGGTCCTCCAAGACCCTTTCCTGGTCCTGATGGGCTTTCAGACCCTTGTGTGTTCTCTGCAGCCCAGAGCCGCTGCGTTCATCCACCAGAGTCAGAGGAGGGCACCTGACTTGGAGAGGAGGCCAGGATGGGTCAATCTGATTCCGCAACCTTGGAAGTAGGACAAAGAGAGTCCAGACAGCCAGCTGCAGGTTCAGGGTGTAGATTCACCAAGCACATCTGCTTGGGACACCTACTTGAAGGAAAGAGAAGAAAGCAGGGTAGTGGGAGAAGCATGGGGAGAGGTGGGTGTTTCCAGAGCCTTCCATCCCCTGAGCACTTGGCCAGTCCTGCAAACAATGTCTTTGTGTGTCTTGCATGTCCTTGAGGTCTGTGACGTTAGCCCTGACTCCTTATATTGAATTTCCCTTTGTGCGTAAGCTGGATGGAACAGATCCAAATTGATCACGGCTGACACAGTGAAGCCCTTCCTTCAAACTGAAGCCGACTTGGCAAAGCCAAGGTAACGGTAATGACAGCAAGGACCCCCACTTGACATCTGATGAGTGATGTATAATTTATAAGAGCCTAGGGACCCAGGCCTTTGATCAGGGATGACTTGCCCCAGAGCTGTGCGTGCTCAAGATCACTTGAAAATCTTCCCTCCCTCAAGAGCAGAAGAGGAAGGCCTTAACTTTGGGGCCGATGGATCTGGGTCCACATCCCCACATATCTGTTGCTTACCACCATAGGTCCTTGGCAAATGGGTTAACCTCACTAAGTCTCATTTGTTTCTAATTTCTTCAAATTGGACAGCAGGACAGTGTGGCCCCTGAAGTCATCTTGTGGCTCTGCTGCCAATTAGCTGATGATTTTGGGAGATAAAGTAACTCTTAAATGCCTGGGTGTTTTCCATAATAAATCGGGGCTAATGAAGTCTGTTTTAGTGGTTGTGGCAGAGCTTAAAGGAAGTATGCAAAGAGCTTGGGACAGTGCGTGGCACATAGTAAAAGAGCTCTGTGTGTGGCAGCCAGAGTAGTAGTTCATTATGTAAAGTGCCCAGTGTGAGGTTAGACACATAATTATTAATCAAAAATAATGTATTATAAAGTGTACACGGGCCAGTTCAGAAGGATTTAACTGTACTTGGTTCAGCAGGATTGCTTGTAAAATGCACAGAGGAGTCTTAGTTGGTTTCAAGCTTTAAATGAGCCAGCAGTAGCCACTAACATAGTCTCAGGTCATGCTAATAAAAATATTATCTCTAGAATGTGGAAGGTTGCATGTGGTTCCTCTCGGCGCTACTCAGACACCCCTGAGAGGTGGGAGGGGAGGGGATCTGGTAACAGCACATGTAACCACTCAGCTCTCCAGTGAAAATAGCATTTCTTGATAAGCGTGCTTACTTGAGAAGAAACCCGTATCCAGGTCCAGATGTCTCTTTTCCCTCTGCATTGGTGATGTATTTGTCTCAGAGTAGAAAAGGCTGCAGTTATCAAGACTGGCATTGGCAGGACAGAGAAATGCAACAACAGAGCAGAACAGTCTAGACATAGACACAAAGCGTATCTACAAGTGACCTTTGACGAAGATGCAAACTGTGTCAGCAGAGAAAGGACAGTGTTTTCAACAAACGGTGGTGATCTGTACAGTAGAACTCTGAATCAACAATAACAGCGAAAACCAAAGGCCCATCTACTCCTGACCTGATGCCAAATGTATGCATTTCAAAGCTTTTTGCACCAAAATAAACCTGTCATTCACTTCCATGTATTTTTGAAGCACTCGTGTATAAAAATGAACTTGGGTTCGTCAATCTAAAAGCAAAACTTAACATTGGACTCTGTAGTGTAATGATTGGCACGCTGGACTCTAAATGTAAAACTAAAACCTCTAAAATTTAGAGAAAAAATATTCGTGCACTTGAGTTAAACGAAGGTTTTTTTAACCATAACACTGAAAGTATGATCCTTTAAAAAAATAAAGTGGTCTTTATAAAAAATTTAAGGGGAACATTGTGGCACAGTGGGTTAAGCCACCATCTGCAATGCTGGCATCCTATAATAGGTTCTAGCTCAAGTCCTGGCTGCTGTGCTTCCAATCCAGCTCCCTGCTTATAAACCTGGGAAAGCTGCAGAAGGTAGATGGTATGCTTAGAACTCTGCCATCCATTGAGAGACCTGGATGGAGTTCCGAGCTTCCAGTTTCAGCTGGGAATATCCCTATACATTGAAGCCATTTGTGGAGTTAACCAATGGATGAAAGATCTCCCTTTCTGTTTCTTTCTCTCTCTCTCTCTCTGAAACTCTAGTTTCCAAATAAATCTTTTTTTAAAAACATTAAATATCTGCTCTTTGAAAAATTGTGGTGAGAATAAAAAGACAATATGCATTTGTGAAGAAAATATGTATAAAAATGTATCTGATAAAAGATGTGTATCTAAAATATACAAATAACTTGTAATCATTTAAAAACAAATAAACTCAATTTAAAAATCAGTGAAATATCTGAACAGACATTTAACCAGAGAAGATTTATGGATGATGAGTACGCACATTAAAATGTTCTCAGCATCATTAATCATCAGATAAATGCAAGTTAAAGTCACAACGGGCTGGCACTAGCTATTCATTAGAGTGGTTCAAGTTAAAAAGACAGACCATACTAACTGTTGGTGAGAATGTAGAGGCACTGGAACTCTCATGTTGCTGGTAGGGATGCAAAATGCCACAACCTCTTTGGAAAAAATAACAGTTTCTAAAAAAAAAAAAAAACTCCAATAGTATTGATCACATGACCTGGTCATTGCAACCCTAGGAATTTACTCAAAAGAAAAGAAAGCATATGTTCATAGGATGACTTGTACATGAATATTTTCTGCAGCTTTATTTGTAATGGTAAAAACTGGAAACTTAATTTTCCATCAACAGATGAATTCATATACAACTTGTGGTATACTCATACAAAGTGTAATAACTCAGCAATAAGAGAAAGTGACTGTTGATAGATGTAACAAGATGAATAAATCTAGCCCAGCACCCATGGCTCATGTGCTGGGATTAGGCCAGGCCCCACGATGTTTTTTGACATTGGGCAAGCAGCCCATGCTTGCAAGTCCTGTTGGCCTCAGATCTCTAATCAGGATCTCTAATCTCAGGGACAAGAGACCATGGGCATGTGGCCTGGCGCTGGCACACACATTGCATGTTAGAACACCTCCACTGCTGACCAAGGAGACAAATATACCCATGTGCACATGAAACAAAAGTCTGCCTACTCCTGTGGACCAACCACTCAAATAACCTCTTCAAAGGGCAAAAAGGTAAGTAAAGACTTTACTCTTACCGTATCAAGGTTGCTGAACTTTAAGTCAGACATATTTTTTTTCTTTTTTCCCTTGGTGCTCTCTGGAAGCTGCCATTGGTAGGAGAACTCCTTAGAGAGTTCTTCTAATAAAATATTAGAAGATATTGACATTTCATAAGAAGCTAATTTTTTTTCTTTTTTTAAGATTTATTTTTTTATTATTGCAAAAGCAAATTATAGATAGAGCAACTCTGAAAGAAAGATATTCAGCCCCTAAATGGTCAAATGACTGAAGCTGAGCTGACCTGAAACCAGAAGCTAGGAGATTCAAGAAGCTAATTTTTCAACACACATTATCACTTTAAGGAATTTGACTCACCATCAGGTCAATTTCTACAGCAAGTATCCAAGACTGTGGGCATTTTGTCTTAAGCAGTCATGGATAAATGACAGGTGTTAGAACATACACTTACAGAACAAGGAGGAGCCTGTGCAATGATTAATGGAATCTGTCACCTCTACTCTAACAGTAGTATGTTCATTGAAAGAGACATTAAAAGTCTTTACCCTTAAGCTAGGTGGTTTTACAACCTGCACAGGGGCACTCTATCATCACCAGTATTTGGGAATAATAAAATACAATCTTCCCCTCTTAAAGAGCGCTCCACCTACAATTTGTCTCCTTCCAATTTGACTCATGCTGATTGATAAACCTGCCTGTTTCAGAATCCAACAACTTCTCAGAGCAATGATGACAATGTGGGTGGCACAGACTTTGGCACCGAGTGGAAATTCTCTGGCTCAAAGATGGACTTGATAGATGTAACAGGGAGAGATTTCTGAGCCTGGGAGAGACAAGCCTATGCCCCTAATCAGCAGGAAGCAACTACAGAAAATGTGGTGAACCTGCATTCTTCAGCAACTCTTAAGGATCAGAAATCTCCAAGGGGGGAGTGAAAAGGACAGTTAGGTGTGAGACTTGGGGTCACGAGTTGGAAGCCAGGCCTCTACTGCCCTATGTAATCCTATCCACTTACCTGTCAATTGAATAACCCCTATCCTAGGGTGTACTTCCCATGACCTGGGTGTTGAGGGTAGTATCATGTAAACACTCTCCTTTCCAGGCTCATAGAAGCCTGCCAATGGGAAGGAGTTCTTTCTCTTCCCAGAAACACAGGATGGAAGCTGGAAACATTTCTTTTTCTTTCACTTTTCATCGTCCAGCCCACTCTGTCCCTGAACATGACCCAATTGTATCGGTGATTTCCTCATTTTTTGAATATATTTTAATTTTTAAAATTTTAAATATAAATAATTATGTACAATTAAAAAGAAAATATCATAGGGCCCAGTGTGGTAGCCTAGCGGCTAAAGTCCTTGCCTTGAACGCACCCGGATCCCATATGGGTGCCAGTTCCTGTCCCAGCTGCTCTACTTCCCATCCAGCTCCCTGCTTGAGGCCTGGGAAAGCAGTCGAGGACGCCCCAAAGCCTCAGGACCCTGCATCCATGTGGGAGACTTGGAAGAGGCCCCGGTTTCCTGGCTTCAGATTGGCTCAGCTCTAGCCATTGCAGCCACTTGGGGAGTGAATTATCGGATCGAAGATCTCTGTCTCTCCTCCTCTCTGTATATCTGGCTTTCCAATAAAAATAAAAATAAATCTTTTATATATATTCTATATTATATTATATGTTATATGTTCTATATTATATATATATCAGAAAAGCATATGAAGGTGCTACAGAATTTTGTGGTGGGGTAGGCAGGGGTGTTTAACCTGGTTAAGACAGTGCATCCCACACCCAGGTACCTGGGTACACAGCTCTGACTTCTCATTCCAGCTTCCTGCTGATGCAGAACATAGGGCCAAACAGAATGTCTCCAGCAATTGGGTTTTTTGCCACCAATATGAGACACCTGTAAAGCATTTCCAGCTCCTGGCTGTGGCCCTGACCTATTGAGAGCATTTGGGTAATGAACTAACAGAAATCTCTCTTTCTGTTTCTCTCTCTGTGTGTCTCCCCTCCCCCACCTCTATTTCTCTGCCTCTCAAATTAAAACAAAAAAAGTTTATGCAAAGTAAAATTAAAACATAAGTTTGGGGCCAGTATGGTAGCATAGCAAGCTAAGCCTCCTCCTGCAGGGTTGGCATCCCATATAGGCATCTGGTTTGAGTCTCAGCTGCTCTACTTCCCACCCAGCTTCCTATTTATACCCTGAGAGAGCAGCAGAGACTGGCCCAACTCCTTGGGCCCCTGTACCCAAGTGGAAGATCTGGAAGAAACTTCTGACTCCTGGCATCAGATGGGTCCAGCACCAGCCACTGCAGTCATTGCAGCCATTTGAGGAATGAACTAACAGATGGAAGGTCTCTGCTTCTCTCTCTGTCTCTTCTCTCTGAGTAACTCCACTTTTTCAATAAAAAGAACAATACAACTGGGCCCGGCGCAATAGCGTAGTGGTTAAAGTCCTCACCTTGCATGTGCCTGGGATCCCATATGGGCATCGGTTCTAATCCCAGCGGCCCCGCTTCCCATCCAGCTCCCTGCTTGTGGCCTGGGAAAGCAGTCGAGGACGGCCCAAAGCCTTGGGACCCTGCACCCGCGTGGAAGACCCAGAAGAGCTCCAGGCTCCTGGCTTCGGATTGGCGTAGGTCTGGCAGTTGTGGTCACTTGGGGAGTGAGTCATCGGACGGAAGATCTTTCTCTCTGTCACTCCTCCTCTCTGTATATGTCTTTCCAATAAAAATAAATAAATCTTTAAAAAAACCAATAAGACTTTAAAAAGAGATCATTTTTTTAGGTATAAAAACTTGAAATCACATATACTTACATGTATGGAAGGATGGTATGATTCCATTTGTAAAAAAAAATCTTAAATATGGAAACTAGATTAGTGGTTGCCTGGGGACTGGGGGAAAAACCTGGTGGGAAGAATCACCAAGAATCACAAAGAAGCTTTGCAGAGTGAAGATTAAATTCATTGTCCTGATCATGGCAATATTTTTTCCAAAAGATTTATTTATTTTTATTGAAAAAATTTATTTATAGAGAGGAGAAACCAAGAGAAAGATCTTGTCCACTGGTTCATTCCTCCAAGTGGCTGCAACAGCCAGAGCTGAGCTGGTCCAAAGCCAGGAGCCAGGAGCTCTTCCAGGTCTCCCATGTGGGTGCAGGGTCCCAAGGCTTTGGGCCTCGACTGCTTTCCCAGGCCAGAAGCAGGGAGCTGGATGGGAATTGGAATAGCCAGGATTGAACTAACACCTACAATGGATTTAGCCACTGAACCACAGTACTGGGCCCTATGTCAATGGTTTTACACACACACACACATCCTTCAAAGCACATTGTTTATTATATGATAATATAATGTCTCAAAATATTTTTATTAGAAAAGAAAAACAGGTGGCCAGGCCCTCTGGCATGGCAGGTTACACTGCTGCTCTGGATGTCCTTATCAGTATGCCTGGGATGGAGTCCCACCTTCACTTCGGATGGAGCTTCCTGCTGATCACACCCTTGGAGTGTGACAGGGTAACAACTTGTGGAGTGAATGTATCCCATCGTCACCAGCCAGGTTAGATTGGCCCTCCTCCCCTACAGGGGAACTAGGTCCCAGCTACTGAGCCCTAAGAAAAATAAAACCAATTTCTAAGAAGTTAAATTGTAACTCTCACCATAGAATTGCTCATCTTGGCTCTAACTTGCTTATTATAAGCTTCTATACTCTTGCTTGCTTGCCAGGGTAAAGACCATCAGCATGTGGGTTGTTTTTTTTAAAGTTCACTATAATGACAACTTGGGGCTGTCTCTATCAGGCCTGTTCTTCTGAGTGGGGGCAGTCACCAGCTGGCTAATAAAGAGTCCCCAAATTCTAAATTGGCTTCAGAGGTCTTTTATACAGTGCACCCATAATATTCAGAGGCCCCGGCGAGATTGTCCCTTTCAAGCCATCTGGTAGCCACTGGATCTCTGGACCAACCCATGGAACACAGGGCCCAGCCTAGGGGGTGGCCATTGAGAGTTGTGTCCACACCAGGCCCTTAGGACCGACCGAATTCTAAAATCGCACTTGGAGTCATCTGGGAACCAAACCAGCAAGTGGAAATGTTCTTGCCAATTTCATCTGTCTGCAGGTCAACCCATTTGAGGTTGTCAGAAGGCTGTAGGCAGCCATGGGTTCTGCAACCCAAGTCTGGGGCGAGCTGTCCCCCGAGTCTCTGGTTTTGGGTTTGGTTCTGTGATTGTCTATTGACAGTATATAGAAATTTTATGTTGTGTGTTAGAGTGTGTCTATGGTGCTTGTGGAATTTTTTATTTTGTATTTTGTTCTGAGTTTGCTTTGTCTCCTTCTGAGATATGAACATGGGGCAGAGTCAAAATATAGCTTGTTGGGTTTTTGGGTTCCCAACAGGTTTTTGAATTGTGAGGGTGTGGTGGCCATGTGTTTGTCTTGATATCTGTCTTTTTGTTAAAGCTGTTCAGTTCAACAGGTCTGGTATAGAGCTAACAAGTGCCAGTTCGAGTTCTATTCCAATGGTCCCCTAGGATGTATGCGCATTTTGCAAAATAAAAGGTTTTGTTTTATAGTAGCATTGCTTGGCTTCAGCACTGCTTAAGATTGAATAAGAAATAGTCTGGTAATAAATCTTTGTTTTATGTCACTCTTTTCCAACCAGAGTTGTTTTCAAAAAATTTCAAAATTGTTAGCATTAAAAAGGTAAACCTGCTTGACTGCTGTATGTTTCCTAAGTCATCTTGGTACATTTAATCAGTATAAATTAGACAAAGGTAAAAGACTTCTTGGGTCTATTTCAAATACAATGTTAAATTTGGCATATTCTTACTTAGGATTGTTTCATATTGTAGATCAAGAACATTAGAAGATGAAATATGATTGCAGACCTAAAAATGTGTACTTGGGCCCGGTGTGGTGGCCTAGTGGCTAAAGTCCTTGCCTTGAATGCACCAGGATCCCATATGGGTGTCGGTTCTAATCCCGGTGGTCCTGCTTCCCATCCAGCTCCCTGCCTGTGGCCTGGGAAAGCAGTCGAGGACGGCCCAAAGCCTTGGGACCCTGCACCCGTGGGAGACCTGGAAGAGGCTCCTGGCTTCGGATTGGCACAGTTCAGCCATTGCCGCCACTTGGGGGGTGAATCAATGGATGGAGTTTCCTGTCTCTTTCTTTCTGCAGATCTGAATTTCCAATAAAAAATGTTAAAACAATGTGTCCTTGGTAATAAAAAGAGTTAAGAAGAGTGAAAATTTTGGATTTCTTGTGAAATATTTTCCCTGCAGGAATGGCTACAAGCCTCCAAAACCTTAAATCAACAGAAACTTCCTTTCTTTATAAGTAGCTTGTCTTCAGTATTTCATTGTGTTAATGCAATATGGAATACTAACACACTTTGGGATTGATTTAATTCTAAGTGAGTTACATCCCCAGTTCATTTAAGCTTCATATAGTGCTCTGAGGGAAGGGAGGCAGCATGATGGCTCAGTTGGCTAATTCTCCCCCTGCAAGTGTCAGGATCCTGTATAAGCAGCAGATCATGTGCCAGTTGCTCCACTTCCCATCCAGCTCCCTGCTTGTGGACTGGGAAAGCAATGGAGAATGGTCTGGACCCTGCACCTGCACGAGAGACCCAGAAGAAGCTCCTGGCTTCTGACTCCTCGCATCGGATCAGCTCAGCTTCCGTCATTGCAGTCATTTGGGGAGTGAGCAAACAGATGAAAGATCTTTCTCTTTGTCTCTCCTTCTCTGTAAATCTGCCTTTCTGTTAATAATAAATGTCATCCTTTGATACTCCACAGATGAAGAAATGGAATTGACTAGAACAGTATGGCATGGGCTATACCAGAAGAGAAGGGGTTACCAGCTCAGGTCAGTGTGCTTCAAGGGGACAGGCCAGGCTGTGACCAGGTGGAGCTTGGGCATCAAGTTTGCAGAAGGAAAGTCCATCACATTGCACCATGCTAGGGAGCCCTCAGCAAACACAGTTGGAACCTCTCACCAGCAGAGCCAGGCCCCAAGAGGAGAGACCAAAGTCCCCAAAAGCCACTAAACTGTAGAAGATGGGTGAAGGTGAAACAGGAAAAGAACTCAGGCAGGCAGAGGTGGGAGGAGAAGGGAGTTGATCTGCTAATACTGAGTCTCTTTTTTGGCCACAGAGCCGGTCCCTGAGCCAGCACTACCCTAATAACTCTGTGGATATTATGTCTCCCCTGCACCACGGTTACCCTGGGAGGAGCTGTGACTACTCCCCCATGTTACCGTTGAACATGCCCGAGTCTCAGCAAGGGCTGCAGACCTGCTTTGACTCCACACCCGGGGAGAATTGGGTTTCCCTGAGCACTCTCAGCTGATGTCTGATGTGGGTTTGCAGGCTTTCCATTCACTACAACCCCTGAGTGGGAAGACCTTGTATGCTCCCCTCACTCTATGCCTCTCTCCCCACCTCCAGTGTAATCCTGATACACACTGATTCCAGAACCACCTGCTTAGCTCACAGCTCCCCTCTTTAGAGTTTGTGATATGAAATACCCCATCCAACATGACCAAGCTGGATAACTTCAGAAGATGACCCAAATACTGGGACCCCTGCCACCTATCTGGGAGACCCTGATGGAGTTCCAGGCTCCTGGTTTCAGCCTGGCCCAGCCTCAGGCATTGTGACCATTTGAGAAATGAACTAGCAGATGGGTGATCTCCGTACCTCTGCATTTGAAATAAACAAATAGAAATAAAGGGACGTTTGAGAATTCAGAAAAACATTTTCTTCCCCTCATGTGCCTCACCCTTGACAGCTGAAATCCTGGATTCTGGCAGTGGCCTTGCTGCTCTGGTCATAAATGTGAACTGAGGGAGTGGGAGCTGGGCAGGAGCTGCTGCCCAGAGATGCAACAGTGGTCCCTGGGCTGGGCCTTGCATCAAGGGTAGGGAAGGCCAGGGAAGCGTTGGTGGGTCAACACTCTGGGTAGTTTTTCAAGACACTTTTTCCATTATGTGTACATTGTGTTTTCAGTGTTCAGCCACCCTGAGGGGTCCTGCAGTATCAAGGTCACTGCCTGGGGCAGCTATAAACCCATGAACTCCCAATCCAGTCACCTGAGCCCAGCTTGGGGGGGTCTCTCATTTCCCTTCATGTCCCCACCCCCGCCTACTGCAGCCTCCCTGCTGTCACTGCCCCATTCCCTGACCCACAGCCCCAGCCCAATGTGGTTCATTCGCCAAGTCGACTTCATCTCTTTGTGCCTCAGCTGGCTTTGTTGAAGCAGAGTCCACATTCAAGGTTCACATGCATTTATTGGGCACCTGCCATATATCTAGACCCCAGGAATTTGGTGGAAAAGCAAATAAAGCAAACTTTCTGCTCCCAGGGGCCTGAGGCTCTGGTGGGGTGGGAGAGAGGAGAGGTGGGGAGAAAGACAGGCAGCCCAGCCCACATTCCCACACAGCAGGAGCTACTTAGAGGTGGTGGGTGTGTCCCACACAGGACACACATGCTGGCGTGTTGGCCAAGATGCTGCTTGAAACTTGGCATCTGAGTCCTGGCTCCGCCTCTTCCGATTTCAGCTTCCTGACGAGGCACACTCTGGGAAGCCGAGGTGATGGCTCGCAGCTGCTTTCTGATTTGCCCTATGCCCCTGAGTTCTACTTCGTGGCCTCACAAATTAAAGAAAGAAATGTTTGTGGAAAAGTAAAATTAAAAGGTTAATGTTGGTGCAAAAATTTTAAATCATAAAATCAGTAGTTGCCTGGGGGCTGGAGAGTGGGAGAAGCTGGAGGGAAGGAGCAGAAAGGAGCTTTGGGGAGTGAAGGCCACGTTCACCGTGGTAGGTTAAGCCACTGCTCCGGACAGTCTCCCCCTAAACTACAGTGCCTGGGTAATCCTGCACTTGAGTCACTGCCACCCACGTGGGAAACACTGACTGAGCTCCCAGCTACTGGCTTGGGCTGATCCCCTAACACACACAGTTGTTCAGGGAGTGAACCAGCAGAGGGAAGATTTATGTGTGTGTGTGTGTGTATTTGTTTCTGTATCAATTTCCCTTCCATATAAATTTTTAAAAATGGATTTTAAATAAACAAGAAACAGGGCAAAGAGGTAGAGAATAGAGAACCCTGGGTCGGGGATAAAGAAGAGTCGTTCCTCAAATGCCGTGGCCGAGGAGGGTCCCGCCACGAAGGCGACACAGTTAAGAACTTTGAAGGAAAAAATGACATGGAGCTGGGCAAGGTGGCCTTCCAGGCAAGGAAAGCGGCAAAATTTCTGAGGCTGCGGCACTGGCAGAGGGCAGGGAGGCTGAGACAGAAGGAGGAGGTCCAGCGAGTAGAAAGGCCGAGAGCTGAGATAACCAGGAGATGCACCTGCTGCGACCAGATACTGGGCAGTCTAAGCAGAAGAGAGTCCTGGAGAGATGTCACACTCATTGCTGTGTGAACAATGGACTAAAGGGACAGAGGTAGAACAGGTGTCAGTCAGAAAGGGGCCACGCAGACACCTGGAGAATACAGGGAGCCTGGCCCAGCAGGGACAGCAGAAGAGGGAGTGAGAGTAGGAATAAGAGCCCATCCATATTAAGGACGAAAGTAGAGCCAGCAAGAGTGCAAGTGGCCTGGATGTGCAGAGGGAGGGACAGGATATGGGGAGGGGGCAGGCAGAGGTGGGTGGGAAGGTGGACAGGAATGACATCACAGTTTTCAGCTTGAGCAATTGAGAGAAACTTCCATTGACAGATCTGGGGAAGAGGAAGAGGTAGGGCTCAGGGAGCTCATTTACTGCTAGACAGAGGTGTCCTGTGGACATCCAGCAAGATGTCGACTAGCTGATGGACACAGAAGTCTGGCGTTCAGATGGCAAGAGACAGAAATGGGGGACTTCAGTGTATCAATGACTTTTCTTTCTTTGAGAGGGTTACAGACACGAGGTAAACAGATAACATTTCCATCTGCTAGTTCACTCTCCAGCCACAGCTGCAGTCCAGGTATTCCATGTGGGTGGCAGAAGCCCAATTCCTTGGCTACCTCCTACTGTCTCCCAGAGTCTACCAGAGCCTGGAATTGGAAACCAATTTGGGACTTAAAAGCAGGCACCATAAAAAATGGGATGCTGGAATCCCAATGGATGGGCTTACATGCCAGAGCAAACACCTGAACCAGGATGTGGTTATCTTTACCCTAAGCTAAATATCTACCTCCTAGGTGGAATTTCTAGAAGGGGATCATGGGGACAGGACTTTGGGTGCAGTGGCAAATCTAGTGCTTCAGACACCCACATTCCGTAACAGAGTGCCTGATACAAGTCCCAGCTACCCAGCTTGTGATACAGCTCCCTGCTAATGCACACTCTGGAAAAGAGCAGGTGACGGCCCAAGTATGTGGGTCTGTGCCACTCATGTGAAAGACCCGGATTGAGTTCCAGGCTCCTGGAGTTCATTTAGGGAGTTCACCAAACAGAAGGGGGATTTCTTTCTGTCTCTCTGCCCTTCAAACAAAGCAAATAACGATTTTAAGTAAACAAGTAGAAGACCACAAGTGCTCCTGCTTTGCAGGTGTATTTGCAGACCAAAAGGTCCAAGCCTGCAGGTACTTCAACAGGGACTGGTAGGTAGCAGCACTCAGCATCCTCGTCCCTGTCTCTTGGGCGGGCCCCACAGCTTCCCACCATTGCCAGCTTTATTACACCCTTCAATGATTGGCCAGAATGATTTTTCTTTCTTTTTCTTTCTTTCTTTTTAAAAAAATTTATTTATTTTGGGCCCTGGCATAGTAGCCCGATGGCTAAAGTCCTTGTCTTGAATGCACCAGAATCCCATATGGGGCACTGGTTCATAACCCTGGCTGCTCCATTTCCCTTCCAGCTCCCTGCTTATGACCTGGGAAAGAAGTGGAGGACGGCCCAAAGCCTTGGGACTCTGCACCCATGTGGGAGACCAGAAGAAGTTCCTGGCTCCTGGCTTCAGATCGACTCAGCACTGACCATTGTGGCCACTTGGGAAATAAACTATATTATTGAAAAGGCAGATTTACAGAGATAAAGAGACACAGAAAAAGAAAGATCATCCATCTGCTAGTTCACTCCCCAAATGGTCACATAGGCTGGTACTGAGCTGATCTGCAGACAGGAGCCAGGAACTTCTGCATCTCCCACATATATGTAGGGTCCCAAGGCTTTGGGCCAGCTTCTACTGTTTTCCCAGGACAGAAGTAGGCAGCTGGTTTGGAAGTGGAACAGCCGGGACATGAACTGGTGCCCATATGGGATCCCGGCATTTGCAGGCAGAGGATTAGCAAATTGAGCCATGGTTTTGATCCCCAGAGCAATCTTGCTAAAGCTCAGACTATTCTTCCCTGCTCACACCCCAACTCCCGTGACCTACAAAATAAAGTGCACCCTTCACAGACAGCCCCCAGAGCCTTGCCTGATGCAGTCATGGTCACCCTCAGAGGTCCCAACCTCTACCCACCCCCCACCGCCCACTTTGTCCACCTCCCACTTTCTCCTCCAGCAATAACAGGGAATGCTTTGTTCACAGCTTGGTGTCTTTGAACTTAGGGGTGCCTCTGCCTTGACTTGTCCAGAAGCAAACCCCAAGTGATTCTCACGTCTTCTGAGAAGTCTCTCTTCACAGCCAGGGGCTGTCCCTGTTCCCCACAGCCCTGCCTCTCAACACTGCAGGGGTCGCTCAGGGGGAGAGCACAGAGCCCGGAGCCTGCCCAGTGAGGTGCTGGGGATGGTAACCATGATTCGGTATGCTGTTTTAGTTCACAGAGGTGAGGGCACTTGCCCCGGTCACTCAACTAGGATGGCACACACGTACACACACAGGGAACTAAAAAGGGGAAGGGAGGCAGGAAGGGTCCCTTGGTCCTGCCGCTGCTCTCTACTTGGAAAGGAATCCAGAGAGAGCTTAAGAATTTGGACTCACAACATGTTTTCAGCGATTCTTGCAACAATTCATTCACTCCACGTGGGTTGTGATTAGGGATCTGGGATTAGGATTAGGCCAGGATCAGGGATGGGTTTTGAGGGTTGGGATTCAAGGGGCAGCACAATGTGGGTACTCAAAGGAGTAGCTCCAAGAGCTGCTGGGCTCCAAGTTCTTCTGAAGCAGGGAGGTAGCAGTTGTGCAGTCTCCCAGTGCCTGTAGAGATTGCTCAAGACACACCCCACACAAACTTCTTGAAGAATTTGTCCCAAAATAAATTTCCCTTCCAATTTTTTTTTTTTTCTTTCTGTAGGAGCTTCATGAAGTGCTCTGGCTATCTGTGTTTTGAGCCCCTTCTGTTGGGCAAGGTGTCACGGGCAGTATAGAAATTCTCTACTCCGCCTGGAAGAAGACAGTCCAACGCACCCATTGGCTTCCAGCACCCAGCAGGTGCGCAGAGCGCCCAACGCAGATTCTCTTGACCACCAGCCTGCTCTATCCAGTAGCCCCTTCTAGGCTGGGGCAGCCCAGGTGTGCTGACTCACCACCTGTATGGAGCAACAGGCTGCCGCGCCCCCTGCTCCTGACCCGGTCCCCCACCGAAGTCGGGGTCCTGAGCTGCCCCAGGCAGCGTGCAGCGCAATTACCCTAATTACAGCCCGGCCTAGGCGGCGGTGGCGAGCGCGGCCACGCCGCCCTGAAATCGCTCCCGGCCCTGGCCGGAGCGTGGGAACCGCCGTGCCCTCTGCTCCGGGCGGCGGCGGCCGCGTCGGGGACCCGGCCCGCGAGGCCAGGGCCGGCGATAAGCCCGCCCTGCCGCGCACGGCGGCCGCTAATTACTGGGCGGCGGGGCGCGCTCGCGGCCCCTTTCATCTGCTGATCTCCCCGCGGCCGCCCAGAGATTCCCCGTCCCTGTCAGGGTGGGGAGCAGTGCCCAGGCTACTGCCGGGGGAGGGGGAGGCCGAGGGACCGGGCGTTCCAGGAGGTTCCCACACACCTGGGATGCGGAGAAGAGAGGCACTAGGCGCCCGGTAGGCTGGGCTGAGCACGGGCACACTCGCCTGATTGTACATTCATCCATTCATTCACGCACCTTCTTTCCTTCCTTCCTCCCTTCCTCCCTCCCTCCCTCCCTCCCTTCCTTCCTTCCTTCCTTTTAAAGGTGTATTTATTGTTATTGGAAAGGCAAATCAGATTTACACGGAGAAGGAGCAACAGAAAGAAATAACTTCCACCCCTGGTTCACTCCCCAAATGGTCACAATGGCAGGAGCTGAGCCCATCCGAAGCCAAAAGTCAGAAGCCAGGAGCTTCCTTCTGGTCTCCCATGCAGGTGCAGAATCTCAAGGCTTTGGGCCATCCTCTGCTGCTTTCCCAGGCCACAAGCAGGGAGCTGACTGAGAAGTGGCGTAGCTGGGACAGGAACCAGCATCCATATAGGATGCCTGTGTGTGCAAGGTGAGAATTTAGCCCTTGAGCCATCATGCCCAGCTCCAAACCAGTATTTTCTGAAGGCCTTTTCACATGTTTCCTTTTCTGTACAATGAGAATGATTATGGCGTGCACAAGTTAAATTCACCTTTAACTCCGTTTTCCACGAACTTTCGGCAGTCCACTGGTATCCCAGGGAGAAGATGTATCAGGGCAGGAGCCAGATGGCCCATCTATCCAGCACCAACTCCTAGAGTTCTCCCAACAACCGTAAGTGCTGTAAAACTCGGGTCGTGGGCATTCGGACCAGAGAAGTCATGGGCCTGCCCAGGTTCCATGGTGGGGGAGGGGAGAGGGCCGACTTTCATCCTCTAGAAAACAGCTCCTGCCACACCACGGGCAGTAGGCAGTCTGTGACACTAGCCAAGAGAAATGACAGCAGCACCTTGGCAAAGCCAGCGCCACACGCAATGTTTCTGGTGTGTTTGGCCATGGCCTTAAAAGCTGGGCATTACCACTGCAGTCCCATTTCACAGATGAGGAAACAGGCTGGGAGTATGCATTGTTCCAGACCACATGCTAGCAGTGGCTGCAGGGAAGTTGGAAATCCAAAGCAGTAAGGTCGGGGAGGGTCTTCATTTCCCCCACCCTGGCTAAAATTGAGCAGTCTCCCTTCCCTTCACTCTCTTTCCCAGCATCCTCTCCAGCGTCATGTTTAGGATTAAACAAAGATCCACCAAAGGTCATCTCTTTGCGCAGTGGCTCCTCACCCCAGTGACCAGCCCTAAACATGCAGGGGACAGTATTGAGGAGATTTGGTGGCAAGGAAAAGTATGAGACAAAGAACCAGGCTCCCAGGAGGCAAGACTGGGTGTACTAAAGCTGAGATAGTCCAGAGCAAACCAGGTCAGCTGGGCACCCTGCCTGTGCTGGATGCTAGGGATCTGAGTCCCATCTGGAGCTGGTCTGGCCCCTCTGGACACTGGCAAGACTCCTGCCAGCTGTTGGTACTGGGAGCAGGAAGGGTATGAGATATCCTGATGATGTGCTGGTTCAGCTTCAGGCACAGGTGGACATGCCAAAGCAGTCCTACCCATTGCCCACATGAGAAAGGGCAAAAGAACTGGCAGTGATTTTCCCACAGCAGCTGCTGTGAGTCAGCGCCCAGGACCACAATGGTGAATCCCATCCACCTTCAGCCACCCACTCCCTGTGACCCTAAGCTCCTCCTGGGTGTGGGGGTCCTGGGCTTGCTGAGGGGCATAGTTGCCCTCCTGTTCTAAGAACTTTCCAGGAACCTCAGCTTGGCCTGGAATTCCCAAAGTCCAGGGTGCATGCCAAGAATGTGGTCACTGCTGGATGCTTGGCAGTAACCATGTGAGGACACGCCAAGAAGCGTCTAGAAAGATCGACCTTTGAAATCAAATAATGTGAGCCTTAACCTCAACAGGTGTCAGCACATCCATGTATCTCATTTTCCCCAGCTGTATAAAAGGGGCACTGCCACCCACCTCCTGCTTGTGGGGCGTGATGAGGTTCCTCAGAGGAGGAGACAAGCCAATGGTCAGGACATAGCCCACCATGTGTCCCAGCCAGTCCGACTCATCCCGTGTGCTCTGTATTTGCTTCCCTCACGCCTCTCCTCTCATGGGCTTCCCACCTTGGGCTGAGACTTACAGGTGAGATGTGGCAGACAGATTGCAAAAATGGAACCTCCCTTCTTTCGTAGGAAACCATTAGGGCTTCCTGGGACTCACCTGGGTAGGATGGGGAGGAGAAAGAGCAGCAGATGTCACGGCCCATAGGAAAAAGGGAGACCCATTCCCTCCTGTCTCTCAGGTGTCTCCTGTATGGACACTCATCCCCATCCTTCCCCACCAGCACCACCGTTACCATCCCATGTTTGTCGCGAACACCGAGACCGGTCACTCGAACAAACGCCACGAGTCAAGAGAATGGATGCTTGCAATCAAACGTTTATTCAGGCGAGCACACACCAAACAGGATGAGGGAAGCCACTGAGAGTGCCCCTTGGCTTATCTATCGTGGAAGCCTGCTGGGCTTTGGTTCCGGCCTTGTGGGAACCTGCTGGCTTCGGGTGGAAGCCAAAGGGGGGTTGGCTTGAGTCTAGTGGGAGCCTGCTGACTTCAGGTGACTGGGACCAAGGCATGGGTTTATATACAATTCAGGGGGTCAAGCCATTAGTTGTTTACAATGTTTTTTGATTGGTTATTACATGTTTACAATGTATTTCCATTGGTTACTTTCACTTTCACAAACATGTTTACTTATCTCTAATTGGTTATAACTTATCTATTGGTAACACACTTTGCTTTCTCTTAATTCTGCAAAACATGTTTTTTACACATTTGTCAAAACATATTTTTCTTCTTTTATCGTTTTTACCAAAACTTGTTTTTTATAACATGTTTACTTGCATTAGAGCTTCTTGACGGGAGTGATATGAGAGGTGACTTCCACTTTACCAGTAGTCTAGGAAGATGGAGTCACTTCTGTTCAAAAGTTCCAACATACAGACTATATCCATTATTAAGTCACAGCATGATTTACATAAAAGGTCTATTATTGTAGCTATCTCTGGGTCATCAATCTCGGATAGAAGTGTAGTAATATTAAGAACATAATTCCATGGGGGGGCTGGAGGGTTTGGGGAGGGGTGGGGGGAATCCCACTGCCTATTAAACTGTGTCACATAATGCAATGTAACCAATAAAAATAAATAAATAAATAAATAAAATAAAAAAGAACATAATTAAGATTATTGATAATATTACTACCCATATTTCCCATGGATTCATTTTTATCTATACCCATTCAAGTATGTATTGATGGAGCAGTGTAGATGTAGATGGGAGTAAGTAAACACTTATAACCAGATTGTTCCTATCAGTGTTCTATCTCTGTTCACACAGAAAATCAACTCCTCTGCCTTCCCCAGGCTCTTCTAGCTCTGTAGCTCCCTGCAGCCAGCTGTATGGGTTCTCTGTGGGAATCAGAGAGAGGAGCTGCCCAAGTTCACTCGCATTCAGGTTTGGGAGCCCCAACAAGATCCACTCTGTGTCAAGGCTGTGAGAGTCCTTCCAGGAAAGGAGAAGGGGAGATGGGGTGGGGATGTCTGCTAGGGAGGGTCTTACCACCTGTCCTCTTGTTCTAACTGCACCTTAATGCCAGCTGGCAGGGGGCTGCTGGGGTATGGAAGTCACTGAGACACACAGATGCTGTGATCACCTTAAGGAAAGATTTCCTTGTTTGTGACTTCGCCAGCTGATGAAATCCTTCCACAGGCACTCTTAGGAACAGAAATGGAGATGAAACTCTTCAAATTCGGAATCCCTGGTCTAAAATTGCTCTGTTTGATATGGTAGCCAATGACCACACAATGGCTACAGTCAAAACTCTAGTCTGAGTATAAAATGTATATCACATTGCAAAGAGCACAACAGTATGATGTGACTCATGGATCATTTTCATACTGATTACAGGTTGCAACTGTGCTAGCTTGGATATATTAGGTGAAATAAAATTTCTTCCTAAGACTATGATCAGAGCAGGCATTTGGAATGGCCATATCATATCAGAGGGCTGGGTTCTAGTGCCAGCTTAGTTCCCTCTCCTACCAGCTTCCTGCTAACAAAGACCCTGAGAGGCCACCGTTAGCCCTAGGCTATCCAGCTTTACTCTCACTCCAGGATGCTTTGTGAGAAAGTTCCACTTCTCCCCGCAAAGCAAACAGAGGCATCCCAACCTCCTCTTCTTCCTTGAGCAGCAGGTTGCTGGAATGTGAAGAGCACGGGTGACTTTCCAGGGCTAGTCTCCCTAGAAACTTCCTCCCCAAGGAAAACAAAATCCAAAAATGAACTCCCTAGGCTGACTTGCAGCCCCAGCCAGAGTCACGCTGGGGGCACCAGTCACTCGTCCCAAGGGGATGCTTCATCCAGACTGAATCAGTGAGTCCTTTTTGCAGGATTTTTTTTATGCCTAGAGTGTAGAGAAAAGGAGCCAGTTTTCCTCTATTATCTGAAGTGCCAGGTAAAAATCTGCTGTGTTCCCTGTATCATGAAAGAAAAAGAAACTAAAAGTAAAATAAAATAAAATAAAAATGCAGATGAGCACCAGAGTGCTAGTCCTGGTTCCAGCTCCACCATCCGTCCTATATATTGGTTATTTCCATCAGTTGTCTTCTGCTAGGTATCAATAGCCTCAAAACACATGGTTTAAAGCAGGAGTCCTTTATGAGCTCTTGATTCTGTATGTGGTAGTTTGGTTGGGATTAGCTGGGTGGCTCTTCTGTCAGTACCTCCTGTTCTTGTGCATGTAGTTGCAGTCAAGCTGATCTCTTAACTGGGGATGCACGGTCTGGGATGGCCTGAAGGTGAACGAGCACCTGCTGAGTATCTGCCAGGTAGCATTAACTATGGAAAATTCCTGAATGCAGAAAATCTAAATTTACTGATTGTCCTTGCTTTATGCCAGAGATAGAAATGTTAGATGTGATATCTCAGTTAGTTATCCTAATGATATGATCAAATTGTTGTTATTATGGTCATCTCCATTTTACAGACATGGAAACCAAGGCTCAAAAATGAGGAATAACTGGCCTAAGACTTCAAGACCCAGAGGGGGTCCCTGAACAATGGCTCAGCGCTGGTTCATGTCCCAGCTGCTCCACTTCTCAGTCAGCTCCCTGCTTGTGGCCTGGGAAAGCAGCAGAGGATGGCCCATAGCCCTGGGACTCTACACCTGCATGGGAAACCTAGAAGAAGCTCCTTGCACCTGGGTTCTGAATGGTTCAGCTCTTGCCACTGCAGCCACTTGGGCAGCAAACCAGCAGATGTGAAGATATTTCCCTCTGTCTCTCCTTCTCTCTGCAAATATGATCTGCCTTTCCAATTAAAATAAATAAGACTTAAAAAAAAAAAAGACTCAGAGAGGCAGAGCTGAAATTCAAGGCCAGGACTCCTGACTGTCTGCAGAGCCCTTGCTCTTGCCCTGCCTCATCTTCACCTTTCCCACATGTAAGTAAAAAAATGGCTACATCCTCATGCTGTTAAAGTGTTCCAGAAGGGGTTGAGAGAGGACACATGCCCACCAGAATAAGATTCAGTTGCATTCATTTGACAAATGTTCTTCTATAACACACCTATTTTGTGCAAGGCACCATGATAGGCACTAGGATGGGAAATGACTCAGACCCAGCATGTGGCAGCAGCGCTGGAGGAGGAAATGATTAATGCAACCTCATTCAGGCTCATCATGGACTCGTTTCCCAGGCTGACTCCCAAGGGTTGGGTGATGCCGATGAGGAAACACAGTTCAGACCAAGCTTCTCTTTCTGCAGATGTGCAAGTCTTTGAGTGCCATTACCCAGCAATCAAAGGCCAAGGGCATCACCAGGGATGGTCAACCAAGAGATGGCTACAAGGCTGGGCATGGGCATCTACTCATAGGACATCTACAGATGCCAGGCTGGAAGTAGCAGCTCCCAGGGGAGGTGGTATCCTTACCATCCTCTGAGGCAGCTCAGGAATTCTGAAAGAGCAGTTTGTGTTAGTCCATAGCTGGGTGCTCAGAGAGCCAGCATCCTTCTACCTTGGACCACCATTCCCAGGGACCAGGCCTGAGCACTGGCAGCTCTGGATGGAGCCTGACCTGAGGATGAGCCCCACTGTGGGTTCTGACTCCATCACTCTCTGCTTGCTCTCACAGAGTATGTTAAACCTGCACAAACAGCCCCTTCAACATCTGCAACACGTCCCCTTTCAGCCAACACTTTCTGTGCAGCTAAAGCAAAACCAAGACAGTCGCAGGAAAAGTTGAGGTCACCACCAAGCCCCTGGGCAGAAGCCAGGTGAGGGACAGTGTAGGCAGGTCCTCCTCTTTTCCCCTTCTCCCTCCTGCTTCTTTCATCCTTCTTCCCCCAAAAAACCTCCCCCATCCCTGTTCATCAAGTACCTGTAGTGAAATCTGGCTGCCACCATGGTCCCCAGCATCACTCAGTCTGGCCACTCTTCCAGTTCCCATTCCAAATTCCTGGGAGGAAGAATTTGACTCAGCTTGGCTTGGAGTCCACTCTGGTCTGATCAGCTACAATCCAGAGGGCTACGGCCTGGACAAATGGATCCAACAGGAAAAAACTGCCAACCTCTGGGGTAAAGTGGGGCAAGGAGTGGTTTTATTCTTAGAAAGATCTGGTAAAGAGCATCACCCCACTCTGAGATCTCCCCAAGCCAGGATATTCGTCTATCTCTATCCAGTATTTGAAAGTGATATTAACTTAGCTTGCCTTATATATATGCTTTTTATATAGTTATGCTTTTTCATGCACTATATATTTCTGCATAGGATGCATACAAGCATCGTTGTAAGTATTGATCACCCAACGCATAGATGGAGTAAGTTCTATACAAAAGATATGGGCCTGGCGCAGTAGCCTAGTGGCTAAAGTCCTCACCTTGCACATGCCAGGAACCCATATGGGCACCGGTTCTAAACCCGGCAGTCCTGCTTCCCTTCCAGCTCCCTGCTTGTGGCCTGGGAAAGCAGTCGAGGACGGCCCAAAGCCTTGGGACCCTGCACCCGCGTGGGAGACCCAGAAGAGCTCCAGGCTCCTGGCTTCGGATCGGCGCAGGTCTGGCAGTTGTGGTCACTTGGGGAGTGAGTCATCGGACGAAAGATCTTTCTCTCTGTCACTCCTCCTCTCTGTATATTACATCTTTGAAAAAAGATGTAAGGACTTCATGTGACTTTTTGCCTTTCCTACTGATTTTATTATCTATTTAAAAGACAGAGTAATAGAGAGAGAGGGAGAGTCAGAGAAAAAAAAGAGAGATCCTCTATCTACTGGCTTACTCCCCAAATGACTACAGGAGTTGGGATTGAGCCAGGCTGGATCCAGGAGCCAGGAACAACATCCAAGCCTCCCACGTTGGTGGCAGGAACGCAAGTATTTGAGCCAGCACCTCCTGCCTTCTCAAGCACATTCGTGAGAGTGGGATCAGAAGCAGAGCTGCTGGGATTTGAGCATGTTTTCATAAATGGGAGGCAGGTGTCCTAGGCAGTAGCTTAACCTGTTGTGCCACAGCATCCACGCCTTCATCTGCTGTTTTCAGAACCTAACATCCCCTCCCCTGCTAAATGTGACTCTACTACAGGTAGAGCACCCTCCTCTCCCTGAGCACCCTCTTTCCCAGGTCACTGGGTTCTGGTTCTGGAGCACCAGGAGAGATGGCCCAGCTCTAATGAGCTCCCATCCTGCCTGAAATGCAAGCCAGCCCCTCAATCTGGTTGTACAGCATCTACCTGGTCCAAACTTATCTGCCAATCTGATGGTCACCCATCAGCACCCCACCTTGCAACTCTCTGGTCTTCATTCAGTTCTTCAAGCCCACTGGGCCTCTGAACATCCTCACACAGCTCAGCTTCCTTCTCTTCTTGGAGCATTGTCCTCCTCACCATCAGGGTTCAGCCCATGCTGCCCATCAGGGAGACCCTCTCCCACTCTCCCGCTACAGTGAGCTCCAACCACCTGGCTTTTTTTTTTTCTAGACCTTGGCAACTTGTATTCAGTTTGCTCACTCTGTCAAGTGGTACCCGGCATGCAGGGGAAGCTCAGGAAATGTTTGTGAGTGAATGAAGTGTTGTCTGACCCAGATGGTCACTTGTTCCTTCCACTGGCCCCAGGAGGAGCAGCCCTCTCTGCTCAGAAACCTGATGTAACACCCACAGGGCCATGCTTGAGTAGGCACATGTAAGCCGGAGCTGGACAGGCAAGTTCACACTCTGTTCTTACCGAGGCTAGCTGGGCAGCATTAACCAAAGGCAGGCCCCACCCTTAGCATGGGCCACAATTGCCTCCTCTGCACAACTTTTCTTTTCTTTAAAATTTATTTTTATTAGAAAGGCATATTTTCAGGGAGAGGGAAAGAGAGATCTTCCATCTGCTCGTTCACTCCCCCAAGTGACTGCAATGGCTAGAACTGAACTAATCTAAAGCCAAGAGCCTGGAGCTTCTTTCAGGTCTTTCACATGAGTGCAAGATCCAAAGGCTTTGGGCCCTCATCTGCTACTTTTCCAGGCCATAAGCAGGGAGCTGGATTAGAAATGGAGCAGCTGGAACACGAACTGCTGCCCATAATGAGATGTCTGCACTTGGAGGTGGAAGATTAGCTAATTGAGCCATCAAGCCAGGCCCCATGCATAAGTTTTCTTTATAGAAATGGGACTCATAGTCCCTTCCACATAAGGTGGTTGTTAATGTTAATTGAGTTGATGTGTGTCAAGAGCTGGAACTCATACTGAATGCTCAATATGTGTTAGCTGTTATTATTATTATTAACTACCATTATTATATTATTATTATTTCTGTGTTCATGCTGGAAACATGGCTGCTGCCTCTCTTAGCGACTCTCCCTCATGCCTGGCTGGAACCGAGGAAAGATAGAGCACAGCAATGAGTGCTGGCCAAATCCATCTGACTTTTTTTCAATTGAGGTTAAATTTGCATTCCATAAAATGTGTCGATTTTTAAAAGATTTATTTATTTTTATTGGAAAGGCAGATTTACAGAGAGAAGAAGAGGCAGAGAGAAAGATCTTCCATCCACTGGTTCACTTCCTAGGTGGTCACAATGGCCAAACCTGAGTTGATCCGAAGCCAGGAGCCAGGAGCTTCTTCTGGATCTCCCACTCAGGTTCAGGGTTCCAAGCCCTTGGGCTGTCCTCTGCTGCTTGCCCAGGTCACAAGTAGGGATCTGGATGGGAAGTGAAGCAACTGACACACAAACTGGTGCCCATATGGCATCCCGGTGCTTGCAAGTGGAAGATTAGCCAATTGAGCCATCTCACCGGGTCTTTTGTATATATATATGGAGAGAGAGAGAGAGAGAGAGAGAGAGAGAGAGCGAGCGAGCGAGAGAGCAGGACATTCCAGGTCTGTGCCATATGGGAGCTGAGCTGTTAAAAATCAGGGCCGGTTGAGCTAGGAGCTGAGAGGAGAGGCCTAGTATGGGAGGGGGTAGACAGGTGGCAGCAAGGATATTCCCAATGTGTGACTTTTCTGTGAAGATCACAATAATGTGAAGGAGAGAGCTACAGGACTGAGACAAGGAGGTTCCAGGCAGAGGAAAAGACAAGAACCCTGGGAAACCAATGTGCCCTGGTGGGGGTGGGCAACAAGGCCCTGCGAGGAAGCAGCTCTCAGAGAGGCTTGAGACAGGTGAGATTGCAGCACAGCTGAGCCTCCAGAAAGCTGCTGGAAGGAGCTGGGTAGGTTACTATTCAACCAACATCTTCACAAGGCCCTATTCCCTCTGCTCCAGGGCTGGACCCTTGCCAGGAGACCTTGGTCAGAATCTCCTGCGAGACAGCTTATGAAAATGCAGGCAGCTGAGCCCAGCCCAATTTCTGATACAGAAAGGATTCAGGTCTTGGGGGAGCCCCAGAATGTGCATTTCTATTTTTAAAAGATTGATTTATTTTTATTTGAAAGGCAGATTTACAGAGATTTACAAAGAGGAGAAACCGAGAAATCTGCAATCTGTTGGTTATTCCCCAAATGACCACAACAGCCAGAGCTGGGAGCTAGGTTGATGGGAAGCCAGAAGACGTAAGCTTCTTTCGTATTTACCATGTGGGTACAGGGACCCAAGCACCTGGACTCTGCTGCTTTTCCAGCCACATGAACAGGGAGCTGAATCAGAAATGGAGCAGCCCCAACCGGTTTGCGTGAGGACCGAATATGAAGCGGGCAGGATCGAACTGGACTACAACACCCGTTGGTTCACGAGGAAGACAAGGCTGGAAACAGAACGAACCCAGCAATCCCAACGACCAGCATGTGTATAAGCTGATTGGTGTGACGGACGGTGTCAGACTCTGTACTAGCAAACTCACGCAAGAATCAGGCCTGGGATCATCTCAGACGAAGTTTCTTTGGAGATCCCTCCAACTGAACTGCTGATCTTAGAACCCCAACCATGAAGAGACTGTCAGTCAGTGGATTCTGAATAGGGTTCATTGCGATTGGAACTGAGAGATTGGCAGCAATCCAGAACTGATGAACTATCAAAACTGTATGAGCAGGACCCTCAGAGCGCGCCTCCCGTTGGGGATCTGGGATGGGTGGGAGGTTGGGTGGGGCTTTTCCCTTTGTTTTTTTCCCTGATCCCAGATACAGGGAAAAATGATATTGATGTGGAAACAATGGTATTACTCACTTTCCCCCTGTAGCCCTTGACACTTTGTTCCCTAATCAACTAAGTAAGATTATTAAAAAATAATTTTTTAAAAAAAGAATAAATCTTAAAAAAATTACTCTAAAAAAAAACAAAACAGAAATGGAGCAGCCAAGACTTGAACCGGTACCTGTGTGGGATGCTGGCATCATAGGCAGGGGCTTAACTTATTAAGCCATGGCACTGCGCCTCCCCACCCCCGCCCTTGACACCATGTGTATTTCTAATGAGGGCCCTCATTCTTCTTTAATTTCACAGGTGCTGCTCCAGTCTCTGTCTGCTTGGACACTGCTGGCCCTGGGACACCATGTGGCCGTCACCCTCTCTGCTCTATCGTTAAGGTCTTCATGCGCTTTACTCCAATGCAATTCTACAACCTGCCCTCTCCTCCCCTGCATGCTCTGTCCCTCCCTACTCCATTTTCTTCCTGTGGCTCCACTCACTTTCCAAGAGGGGCATCCTAGTTGGTTATTTACTGTGTGCCCCTCAAGAACCTGCCAGACGCCTAGAGCATCCATAAAGCACTTTCCCCCTGGCAGATCTGTCATTTCACTGCATTTCTCTAGAACTCCGCTTGAGCATCCTTGATATGAAAATCTGAAATGTTCCTGCATTGGAAATTTTTTGAGCACCACTGAGATGCCATGAGTGGAAAAGTACACACCATGAAACTGCTTCATTCACAAAAGTATACGATTACCTTCAGGCTACCCTGTAAGGTGTGCATGGATCATAAATGAATTCTGTAATTCCACTTTGGTCTCATTCCCAAGATATCTCATTGTGAAGATTCAGATAGTTCCAAGTCCAAAATCAAAAACACATATGACCCCAAGCTTACCAGGCAAGGGCTATTCAATCTACAGTTTGTGACATTGGTGCCTGTGATGTTTGATAGACTCCAAGAGAAATTCATGCATTAAAAGTTCAAAAACAACAAGTAAATCAATGCCTGGCATAGGGTAGGTTCTTAATAAGTAATTGCTGACTAAAAAGAACTTTCCAAACATTTTTTAAAGAAATCTGATGGTGTAGTAATCCGCCAATGCTGGTATCTTTGGATCAACTAGGTCAGCATGGCAGAATGACTTCTAAAAATTCAGATTTGGGAGGTCAATGAGGTGGCATAATCTTCCACCTGCATTGCCAGCATCCTATACTGGCATTAGCTCAGGGCCTGACTTCTCCACTTCCAACCCAGCTTGTAGCTTGGGAAGGCAGCAGCAAAAAGTCTAAGGCCTTGGGTCCCTACCACATGGAGACCCAGGAGCAGCGCAGGGCTCCTGGCTTCAGATTAGTTCAACTCCAGTCATTGTGGCCATTTGGGAAGTGAACCAGTGGATAAAGGACCCCCCCTCCCTTTTCAATCTGTCTTGCAAATAAAAATAAATAAATCTTCGAAAAAGTAAAAGTAAATTCAGATTTGGTGTAGACTTTAAGACGCCATGTGGGTTGCCCAATCCCATATCAGAGTAGTGCCTGGGTTCAAATCCCAGCTTTGTTCCTAACTCCAGTTTCCTGCTAATGCACATCCCAGGAGGCAGCAAGTGATGACTCAACTGCTTGGTTCCCTGCCACCCACATAGGAGACCTGTGCTGAGTTCTGGGCTCCTGGCTCCTGGCTTCAGATAGGCTCAGTTCTGGCCATTGTGGCTACTTGGGAAGTGAATCTGACTTTCCAATAAAAATAAATAAATATTTTTAAAAGATGTATTTATTTTAACTGGGAAATCAGATCAGATTAATGGAGAGGAAGAGAGACAGAGAGAGATCTTCCATCCACTGGTTCACTCCCCAAATGGCTGCAACAGTCAGAGCTGAGCTGATCTGAAGCCAAGAGCTTCCTTCCATGTCTGCCATGTGGGTGGAGGGTCCTGAGGCTTTGGGCTCTCCTCTGCTGCTTCTCAGGCCACAAGCAGGGAGCTGGAGGAGAAGTGGGGCAACTAGGACCCAAAACGGCACTCATATGGGATCTCAGTACTTGTAAGGTGAGGATTTAGCCTTTGAGCCAGGCCCCAAAATGCAGATTTTTATGATTCAAAACATACCTCCAGAGAGTCTGAATGAGCATTCTGTTTTGTTTTGTTTTTTTTTTTTAAATCCCCAGTGCAGGTTGACTTGATGCACAGCCAGGATTAGAAATTTTAGTGTGAAGCCTTCATTCAGAGCCACATGCAGGGTAATCAACCCCAGCTCTCACTTTCACGCTTGGCAGAAACATGTGATCCTGCCCATAGGCATTTGTGGCTTTCCCACTGCAGTCATCCGTGACCACCCCCACCCCCTAACTCTCAGGCTGGCTGGGCACAGATCAGCACCCCACACCCAACAGTCACATGCCTGCCATGAAAGAGATAACACTGCAGCTTGGGCCCCTGGACTCTCATAGTGTTCTCACCTCTCCACCAAACAGATAAGCCCCAGTTCCAGGAAGTTCCAAGGCCACTACAGGGGAAGAGAAAGAGTGGCCCGTGGTGAAGGGCAAGGTTCAGGGAGGCCTGGAGCCCAGATTAGGAAAACACATCACATTCATGTGTGAACTCACTGCATGTGACCCCTACACAGCACCCTTTTCTTGGTGGACCTTAGTGTCTTTAGCTGTGAAATGGGTTGGAAATCCATGCTCTGGTCCTAACAAGAGGCTTGTAGAATAGAAAGCACTCAACAAATCCAGGGTTTTGTTGTTATTAAAGGAAAGTGTAGGGGCTGGCGTGGTAGCTCAACAGGTTAATCCTCTGCTTAGAACGCCAGCATCCCATATGGGTGCCAATCATCTCCTGGATGTTCTGTTTCTAATTGAACATTTCTAATTATGCTTCCTGCTAATGTGCCTGGGAAAATAGCAGAAGATGGCCCAAGTCCTTGGGACCCTACATCCGTGTGGGAGACATGGAAGAAATTCCTGGCTTCAGACTGAGTCAACTTTAGCCATTGTGGCCATGTGGGGAGTGAACCAGCAGATAGAAAAACTTCTCTCTGCCTCTCTTTCTGTGTGAATCTGCCTTTTTAACAAAATGAATAAATCTTTCCCCCCAAAATAAAGGAAGATGTGAAATGTCTGTCCTTGAGGACAGAACTAAACCCCATCTTACATTGGGAAAACATGTTAACTCACCTACTGCGTGCCCCTCACCTAACCTCACAGCACCCCAGGGTGGGTGGGTGCTGCTACCGCCTCCTCTTCCATTTACAGACAAAGAAGCTAAAGTTCCTGTGAAGGTCCTGTGAATGGGCTGCATTCCCTCCCAGGGGCTCAGGTGTGTTTGCTCCCACAGCTTTGCCAGTTTGGGGCCAGACTCTGGGCCACGCACTGACGATAAGAAGATGAGCAAGACCTTCAGGAGACATGCCCGTAAATTACCTTAATCACAGCTCTCTACATGCTTCGACAGCCCGAGCGCAGCGGAGTCAGAAGAGGCCTGACTGGTGCCCTCGGGGTGATGCGAAGGTGCCCAAGCCTCGCCCCCGCAGTGGGTACCAAGCTCTGGGTTCCAGTCTTTAACTCCACCACGGTTGTGCTGTATGCTTCCAAGATACATTTTATGCCTCTGAGCCTCGCTCAGTATCTGGAAAATTACAAGGCACCACCCCACCTTCATGTCAGTGCAAGGCAGGCAGGTACCTGGCCTGGTGTCCAGCCCCTCGGCAGGTGCCTTGCGCCCCACCCCCAAGCAGCACCCATCGCCCAGGCGGGGCCTGGAGCCTAGGGGGCGGAGCTCCTGCCGGGGGAGGGGCCGAGACGTAGGTGGCCCGCCCAGAAATTTCTGTCAGCCAATGAGCGGTAGGGCGTGGGCGTGGCCACGCCTCCCAGCTATAAAAGCTCGCCAAGTCCCTCGTCGCGGCGCGGTGGGTAGGAAGCCGATTCGTGGCTTGTAGAGCGCGCTTACCGCCCAGAGCTGTTGCCGCAGGGTTCGCAGGACCGCGGGGCTCGGTGCGTCCTGGGCAGGGCAGGAGGACGGATCGGGTTTCGTTTTCCTTTGCGCGGCTGAACTGAGAGACGGCACAGGGCCCGACTCTCGCGCTGCAGAGGACCAGCTGGCCGAGGCCAGGGCGCGGCCCGCGCTGACCCTCCACCAGTCGCCATGGCCGACCACCTGATGCTCGCCGAGGGCTACCGCCTGATGCCGAGGCCACCACCCGCCGCGTCCGCCCATGCGCTCCGGACTCTGCAGCCGTACGCCGGCCCTTGCCTGGACAGCGGGCTGCGGCCGCGGGGGACTCCGCTGGGACCACCGCCACCCCAACCCGGAGCCCTGGCATATGGGGCCTTCGGGCCGCCGCACTCCCTCCAGCCCTTCCCGGCCGTGCCGCCTCCGGCCGCTGGCAGCCCACACCTGCAGCCGGGCACGGCGCTGTACCCCGCGCCCTCGGGTGCCGCGGGAGGCGCCCCGGGGCTGCAGCCGGCGCCCGGAGCAGGGGCCCCGCCGCCGCCCGCTCACGGCCTGGGAGGCATGGACGCCGAGCTCATCGACGAGGAGGCGCTGACGTCGCTGGAGCTGGAGCTCGGGCTGCACCGCGTGCGGGAGCTGCCCGAGCTCTTCCTGGGCCAGAGCGAGTTCGACTGCTTCTCTGACTTGGGGGTGGCACCGCCCGCCGGCCCGGTGAGCTGCTGAGCGGGGCCGCGCCGCCCGGGAGGCGGGACAGGCCTGAGGAGCCGCGGCGGGCTCCGGCGCACCCTCCGTGAGGGTGCCTCCCGCGGGTGGCGGCCCAGGCGCACCTTTTGTCGCCGCTCCGTGAAGGCGTCTGGACCAGCTCCGGAAACTTGGCGTGCTCGCCGTCTGCTCACCCCAACTCCCCAATCTGAGCCACTCCAGGCCTCTGCCTGACGTCCCCCCACTGCGGGATCGGGTCCCGGAGCCCCCTTCCAGCAAGCGCCCGCCCTCGCCGGGGTAGGACGCAGCCCAGCAAGAGGGAAACAACGCCCCGCCCGGCCTGCGAAACCTAAATAAACTGGGTCACTTTTCTGTTTCGCGTATTCCTTTCCCAATCACTGTAAGCCCCGACCTCGTTTAATCTCCAGAGCTCCGAGGTTGTGGAACAGCCTGAGTGTCAGAAGGCAGCAGCCCCCCTGCAGCGCCCAGGCCAGGAAACCAGCAGTTGGTTTGGAAAATATGTTCTGAGTTTCGCAGTAGTGATATCCTGCCCTGGGACGGGCAGCTGCGGCAGAGCAGGTGGCCACACAACCGACTGAACTGCTGGGCCCCCAGGGTGGACCAGGGGCCCCAGTGCCAGCAGGGAGTTGAGGGCGTCGGAGGTGTACATCCCGGTTCTCATCCCTGTCCTAGACACCTTGCATTCCAGTCCCTTCCTTCCTCTTGCTAAGATTTACTTGTTTGAGAGGTAAAATGATAGGAATGAAGAGATTTTTCCACCTGTTGGTTGCACATGTCTGCAGCAGTCCTGGGATGGGAGCGCTAGGCTGACGTCAGGAACCCAGAACTCTGAGTCTCCCAAGCCAGTGGCGTGGGGGGGGGGGGGAGGGGCAAGCACTGGGCCATCTTTACCACCTCCCCAGGCACATTGGCAGGGAGGGAGCTGAATGGGAAGTGGAGCAGCGGAGGTTCACACAGCTGCTCCCAGGTAGGACACTGGCTCCACATTCTGACTCCTGAGGCCACTGCTTCTACTTCCTCAGGTGGTGCTGATGCCAGATGGCTAGACTGCCACCCTAAATGACCATGTGAAGTCTACAAGCCAGTGCTGGCTTTCTGCCTGGCCCTGTACCAACCAGGTGGGAGTAGGTGGGCACCAGACTTGAGAATGAGTTCACCTCCGTCCAAGCAAGAAAATAGAGGTCTAGAGAAGAAGTGGGAGATGTTTCTCTCTGTCTCATCTCTTTGTAAATCTGCTTTTTCAATAAAAGAAACCACTAAAAGATAAAGATAGAAAGGGTCTGGTACAACGATTCAGTTAGCGAATCCTCCCCCTTCAGCCACCAGAATTCCATATGGGCACCGGCTTGTGTCTGTCACAAACACCGAGCCTGGTCACTCGAACAAATGCCACGAGTCAAGAGAATGGATGCTTGCAATCAAACGTTTATTCAGGCGAGCACACACCAAACAGGATGAGGGAATCGTGGAAGCCTGCTGGGCTTTGGTTCCGGCCTTGTGGGAACCTGCTGGCTTCAGGTGGAAGCCAAAGGGGGGTTGGCTTGGGTCTAGTGGGAGCCTGCTGACTTCAGGTGACTGGGACCAAGGCATGGGTTTATATACAATTCAGGGGGTCAAGCCATTAGTTGTTTACAATGTTTTTTGATTGGTTATTACATGTTTACAATGTATTTCCATTGGTTACTTTCACTTTCACAAACATGTTTACTTATCTCTAATTGGTTATAACTTATCTATTGGTAACACACTTTGCTTTCTCTTAATTCTGCAAAACATGTTTTTTACACATTTGTCAAAACATATTTTTCTTCTTTTATCGTTTTTACCAAAACTTGTTTTTTATAACATGTTTACTTGCATTAGAGCTTCTTGACGGGAGTGATATGAGAGGTGACTTCCACTTTACCAGTAGTCTAGGAAGATGGAGTCACTTCTGTTCAAAAGTTCCAACATACAGACTATATCCATTATTAAGTCACAGCATGATTTACATTAAAGGTCTATTATTGTAGCTATCTCTGGGTCATCAATCTCGGATAGAAGTGTAGTAATATTAAGGACAGAATTAAGATTATTGATAATATTACTACCCATATTTCCCATGGATTCATTTTTATCTATACCCATTTAAGTATGTATTGATGGAGCAGTGTAGATGTAGGTGGGAGTAAATAAACACTTATAACCAGATTGTTCCTATCAGTGTCCCAGCTGCTCCATTTCCCATCCAGCTCCCTGCTTGTGGAGGAAGGCCAAGGCCTTGGGAACCTGCATCCACGGGGGAGATCCAGAAGAGGCTCCTGACTCCTGGCTTTGGATCAGCTCAGTTCCCGCTGTTGCAACCACTTGGGGAGAGAACCAGCAGATGAAAGATCTTTCTCTGTCTCTCCTTCTCTATGTTAATCTGCCTTTTCAGTACAAATAAATATTTAAAAATAAAGAAGGTGGGAGAGGCTACCCAGCAAACCCAGAGGAGGGAGCTGTTTGGGCTGACCAGGGTGGGGACCATAGCAGGCTTGGGGAAGGTGGTAACATTTGATGGGAAGGACAGAGCCTTGAGGGATGAACATGTTTGGGGAAGCTGGAGGAAAAGTCTGTTTAAAGGCAGGGGAGGGAGAACATACAAACCCAGGGGTGACCCATGGTGGAGGCCTGTGGGTCTGAAAGGAGCAGGGCAAAGCTGTGGCCTTGCAGCAACATTGTGAGACAAGCGTGGACATCACATCATTGACGAGGCCCGGGGGAGGGGGGCCTCAGCCTCACAAGGAGTCCTCATCAGCCTGAGTTCCTGGTCACCCTCTGCTGTTGACCCTCAGCCTGGAAGAGCCTTCTGGGGAGTTGGGGAGGAAGACCAGAAAGGAGATGGGAAGCAGAAAGGAAGTTGGGTGCACCGTACTGTTAACTCCATCGGGACGGGCAGCAAGCACTCACTAAGCAACAGTGGACTGAAGACATGGGAGAGGAGCCACTGCTGAAACCGTCCAACCTCCCCGGCTAGGCTGCATTCCGGCCCTGGCTTCGTTGGTGCATGATACAGCACTGGTGCCACCAGTACACACAAGTGAATAAAGAACTACCCTAAGACTGTGGGGCTTCTGGGACAGCCTGGAGGGAGGAAAAAGTCAGACCTCCTGAGCTGGATTGGCCTGAGCTGGGGGTTCAGAAAGGACAGTGTTTGCTCCAGCTTAGCCCAGAACCCAAGGCCAGAGACAGAAACCAAAAGGTTGGGTTGGAATAGGAAGGAATGGTCTATGGACCTCAGTTTTCCCATCAGTAAAATCGGACTAATATCCCACCCTCCTACTTTACAAAGCATTGAGCTTCATCATAGTGAGGAGCAAATGAGGAACCAAGTCAGAGCAGGTTACTGAGCAGTTGATATGCTCTGGAAGGCATGGAATGGCTTCTGGAATGGATTCCAACTAACACCCATCACCTACCACTTCCCGGGGTGGAGGAGAAGACACAGCAGCTGAACCGGGTAGCAGACAGGTGGTCAGAGAACATAAGGTGAAGCAAGCCATCAACTGACCCCCAGATCCCTGCCATTCTAGAAGATTCCAACTCCCCTCCCCCAACTGCTGGGGGAGGAGGCTGCTCGCTGAGGCCTCAGGCACAGAGTCCAGTTTCAGAAGTGAATTTTAAGTGAGTCCCCTGCCCCTGCAGTAAACACAGCAGCTTCCTGTGGTTCCAACAGGGGGGCTCTCTCACCTCTCCCCAGCCTCCTCCTAAGGCCACCTGTTGTCCCCTTTAGGCCTATGGCTTTTATTCTCATCCTTGGGCTAGAACTGGTAGGGCTGGGAGGCAGGTGCCCTCAGGGTTGGGGACTGAGTCACTGCACTCACAAGACACTTCACCCTTTCATTTTGTCCTTTTTCTATGGAAATCCCCTCAGGCTGATGTGTTTCATCTTGAATTGCCTTTTGGTTGCTGGGTTTGATCACTGACTTGGATTTTTTTTTTTTTTTTTGCAAGAAAAGTTGCTTCCGTTAGACTTATCTATGCAGTGGGGGTGCTGATGGTATCCCCTCTCCCCCACAGAGTTGCTGTACAGAGAAATAAGTCAAAGCCGGAACAGGTTTAGAAGTGTGTGATTTATAATCGCAACTGCTGTCCTCAAGCCCTGGGATTTTGGGGATACCATGCACTAGCGTCTTCAGGAAGGTCCCAGTTTTTTGGTTGGTTTTGAGTTTGAAAAGCTGAAAAACCAACAAAGCTGCAAAGGCTGAAGTCAGGTGTGGCTGACAGGGACCCAGGGACTCAGGGAGCTCATTTGCTCGAGCCATCACTGCCACCTTCTTAGATCTGGAATTAGGAGGTGGGGGTGGAAGTTGGGTACTCTGACATGGGACTCCAGTGTCCTATCTGACATCTTAACTGTGAGGCCAAACGCCCACTCCCAGGGGAAGCAGTGTCTTAACTACGGGAAAGGGATCACTCCAAGGTGACACTGTGAACTGGCATTGTGGCACTCCAGGTTCAGCCACTATCTGTGACATCAGCATCCCATATAAGCACTGGTTCAAGTCCTGGCCGCTCCATTTCCCGTACAGCTCCTTAATAGTGCACCTGGCAAAGCAATGAAAGATGGTCCAAGTGCTTGGGCCCCAGTACCCACATGGGAGACCTGGATGGAATTGCAAACTCCTGGGTTGAGTATGGCTCAGCCCTGGTTGTTGTGGGTATTTGCAGAGTAAACCAATATAGGAACAACTTTCTCTTCTAACTCTGCCTTTCAAATAAATAAATAAATCGTTACCCCACAGAAGTGGTACTCTGAAATGCATCCAGCTTACAGGAGGCCTCCTGCTAGCTCTCAGGAACCACACCCTTGAAAGGGAGGACAAAGAAGCCGAATTCACAAGTCAAACCCAGTGAACACTTTGGCCTATCTCCAAAGGGCCCTGTAGAGCATCCTGAGTCTGGTCATTGCACACCTTTACACACCTGCTCCTTCGGTCACAGGATGTGGGCTGGTAGGGCCTAGCAGCTCTCCCAGCAGAGCCCATTCCAGAAACACTACAAGGAAGGCTTCTGCCCACAGAGACCCTGGAAGGCGGGGTACCTCTGGGTGACCCATGGCAGCATCACCCCCATCCCGGGGTGGGGACCAGAGTAAATGGTGTCATCTGAGTCATGGCAGTGGGTACCTCCTAGCATGCATGCCCTGGTGGTGGGAGAGTGGGGTACAGGGGTAGGGGTTACTTGCCCGCCAGTCTCTGGCCCTAGGAGCACCTTCCCTACAGTCTGGCAAGGGTCCTCAGCACTAGAGTTTGACTGCACCCAGCCTGTGGGAGATTCTCAGTGACTGAATGCTGCTGTCCCCAGTGTCGCAGTCACGCCAGCTCAGCCATCATTCGTTGGGGAAACTAATGAGCCTTCTGCCCGTCCTCTTTTCCCAGGCAGCTTAGGGGGTTTAGCCGATTACTGAGTAATCCTGGTGAATTCCTTCACCCGCCCCTGTCTGACTCCTGGCGCCATCCTGCTGTTGTTGGAAGTGCTGGGTCAGGCTTAGGTCCGACCACAAGGCCAAGTCGGTACTGGCTGAGTGCTTGCTGTGTGCAAGCATGGTGCGAACTCACAGATAGTACCCAGCAGGTGATTTTCTCTTCCAGCCTCTCCTTTCCTCACCACTCAGTCTTGTAAAAAGTTCCTTCCATGGGGCCTGCATGGTGTATCAGATTAATCTTCCACCTGTACTACCAGCATCCCATATGGACACCAGTTCAAGTCCAAGCTGCTCTATTTCCCATCCAGCTCCCTCCTTATGGCCTGGGAAAGCAGCAGTGCATGACCTAAGTTCTTGGAACTCTGCTCCCATATAGGAGACTCGGGAGAGGCTCCTGACAGCAGATGGGCTCCATTCCGTGCGGCCATTTGGGGAGTGAACCAGCAGACAGAAGATCTTTCTCTCTGTAAATCTGTCCTTCTGAATAAATGTTTTTCAGATTTATTTATTTTTATTGGAAGAGCAGATATGCAGACAGAAGGAGAGACAGAGAAACATCTTCCATCTACTGCTTCACTCTCCAAGTGGCTGCAACAGCCAGAGCTGAGCCGATCCGAAGCCAGGAGACAGGAGCTTCTTCTGGGTCTCCCACACAGGTGCAGGGTCCCAACGCTTTGGGCCACCCTCTACTTCTTTCCCAGGCCACAAGAAGGGAGCTGAATGGGAAGTGGAGCGGCCAGGACATTAAATAGTGCTCATAGGGGATCCTGGCATATGCATGGTGAGAATTTAAGCACCAGGTTATTGGGGGGACAGCCCTCAAAATAAATATTAAATAAAAAAAGCTCTGTGCTGGGCTCACAGCCACTCCACAAGCTAGCTGCGGTTATTGTCCTTATTCTAGGCAGCTGAGGCTCAGAGAGGTTGAGTCATTTATTCAACACCACACAGCCAGCACAAAGGGACTTGGTGAATGACAAGGGCTCCTAGGGTCCGTCATTCTCATGTAGTGTGTGAATAGTGGGAATTCTCTGGGAGCAGAACTGTGACCAGAGAGAAAGCTCCTGCTAGAAGTGCCCCACCCCAGGGGTTTGTTCCTGTGTCTCTTCCTGAGGCTCCTGCAGGCAGCAGGGCCTGCCCTTTGTACCCCCTCAGGCGGCCACTGGTCCAGCAGAGCATCTGAGCCAGTCACAGCTAGAGATGATTTTTATTTACATGACATGTTTTTAACCAAACGTCACATATGCCTGGGGGTAAATACTTCAGAAAATATAAAATCAACAGTAACAAGGACCCCCATTTTTTTTCTCACAAACATACAATGTATACAATCTGTTGCATATGTACTATATGCAGGCACCTGACTCTCATTTCTTTTTTTATATATATATAAGGATGATCCTAACATCTCATAACATTGGATTCCTTCTCTTAATAGATTTTAGAAATCATCCTGTATTAGTACAATCAAGTCTTCATTCTGATACACTACATTAGTTATAATCTACCTGACATTCTTTGTTGGTGGAAACTGGGTTTCCCTAATTGTTATTGCTGTAAATAGTGTTATACTGAGTGTCCTTACGTTTTTACCTGGAAGGCTTATAGGAGCATCTCTGTGAATGGATTCCTAGAACAGGAATGACTGGATTTGAAAATATGAGTCAACAAAACTGAGATAGCCATGACCAACAAGTTCCCTAACTGACCCCATTAACCTTCCTCCCTACACTGGGAGCCAGAACCTGCTGGCTCACTCCCTGACAACACCACAAAGGGCAATGTTATTAGAATTGTGACGTCTCTAAATGGAAAAAAAAAATCACTGATAATGTCTGCTTGGATTTCTTTTGTGAGTGATGCATTCACATCTCTCCCCATGTCTCTGTGGAGGTTTGTCATCTTACTGGTTTGCGAGAGCTCTTTACATATTGAGCATAGTATACATCTGGCTTTTGTCAATGTTCAAATACCCTCTCCCCGTCTGCTGCTGGTCATCTAACTAACATATAGTATCTTTGCGTTTTAAATGTTGTGATTTTTTTTGTGTGTCATCAAGTCTATTTTTCCCATACGAGTTTCTGGGTTTAGACTCAGGACAGAAATGGGTCATAGCCTTAGAAGGGGACAGTTAGAGACTCCTGTGGGGCAGGCGCTGCTCTGAGAGCCACCAGGAGGGATGAGCTGCAAGCAGTGAGAGACAAGCCCAGGTCTCGGCACTACAGGTGGACCTGGATTTAAATTCTAACTTGAACTCCCAGAACAGGACGTCTGGTAAGCCTACTTTATCATCATTCTTGTTTTCCTTTCTAACCCAAACTGATGGGCCTAAAGGAGCTTGTGGTTGGCATGGGTTTTGCCCAGTGCCTAGCATGCTGGCCATGCCTTGGAAAGGGGAAGCATCTCCCTTTCAGTGTAGATGCTGACCCATCTCCAGAAGAAGTGGCCTCCAACAGAATCCCCCACATGTGGCTGAAGGTCATGCAGGGCTCTTTGGCCTGCAGATGAATGCCCGGGGTCAGGCTGGGCAGATGCTGGCTGCATCTTCTGTGAGTCAGTCACCCTTCTCCTGATCTGATGTTACCCCAAACTACCTTTGGGAACCACTTCTCCCTTGCACAGAGGTTATGTGGTTAGACTAAGAGCGCCTGTTCCCTTATGTGCAGTTTAAAATAAGATAAGACTAACTGTAAGGAAGTCCAAAACGTTTATTTTCCCACAGCCGTTGTGAAAGAGCAATCCTTTATTTTTCTTCCTCCTCCTCTTCCCATTAAAGTCAGTTTCACACCTAGTGCAGGCATGAGAGCTGAGAGCCGTCTGCTCTTAGGTCATCTGGCGCTGACTCACCAGGCGCCACCTGACTCACACGATTCTTGTTTGTGACACCACGATTCCAGACGAGTGGATGGTGAGCAAGGAGCTGGGGCTCAAGGAGGTAAGACCTCTGCCCACCACCATACAAGTGGCCATTTGCTGAGTTACCAGACTTAGGGCAGTGCTTTGCACATGGAGATGTTTAAGTGTTGGCACAGCCACTGTAACAAAAGGAACCACCAAATTTAAAAAGTGGCTCATGGAGTAGAAAATGTTTCTAGTTTCAACCAGTCCTTTAAACTGACATTGTTTCCTTCCTATTCCTCTGCTATTTATGACCCCCGCCTCATGCTCTAAGATGGCTACTTTAAGTCCAAGTTTGCATTTTGTCTTCTTTTTTATCTTGGTCTGCAGAGTAGAAACTGGCCAAGGACACCTGTAAGAATATAATCACATGGCCACACTTAGCTGCAAGGGGTGATGGGAAAAGGGGCTTTAAACTGGCAATCACGTGTTCATCAATAACTCAGCTACTATACAAGAGGAGATAGATGGATTTGGGTGGGTAACCAGCAGCCTCCACTATAACCAATGGTAATCTCGGCTGAGAATTCAAACAGTCTATACTCCATCTTAATTGGTGTGGGTGGGGAAGATGCCAGAAGCCTGGGTCAACTCAGACAGAACTGTTGGAATGTCACAGGCTTGGTACCCTCCCTGGGCAGTTCACCTTCCTTCTTTTGGGTCTCAGTTTCCTTGTCTGTAAAAATGGGATAATAGGGATACTTCACCCCTGAGTGGCTTTTTCATGCCACGTAGCAGGTCCCCAGCTAACGGACCAGATGAGGTAGAATTTGGACTTGAGCACAGAGAAGGGGATTCCAAGAGAGGGACAACATGTGCCAGACCCAGATGGCAAACAAGCACAGGCTTGTCTGAGAAAGGTCTAGTCCAGAGTGCTCAGCATGTTGGGCGGATGGTCAGAGGACAGGAGACGGTGTTTACAGTAGGCAACGGTCAAAGAGAAGTGCCCCTGGAGTGGCAGGCGGGGGAGTTCCAACATGACCATGTTGGCATTGCGAAGCCATGGGAATCAGGAGGAGCATAGCAAGGCTTAGGTCTGGGTTAGGGAAAGATCACTCTGTGCTGTGAATAGCATGGCCCTCAGAGGGGCTCCGTGGAAAAACGGAGGGTCCTGGCAAGGTAGCCACACCGATTCAGGCAGCAACGAAGGCCCCAGGACAAGTGAAGGAGAAACAGTGAGGAGACTGAAAGAATGAGCCCGAAGCGATTGCTGGTTTGGAAACACTCAGATCCCAAGGTCTGACATAAGCAAGTATTCTTGCTGAGTGAATGACTGTAACAGAATTGCTTAGCAGTCGTTGTGTGACTTTGAGAGACAAAACCACAATAGCTGAAACCAAGCAGCCAGGTAGGTGACCCAGCACTGGTGTGGCTGTCCATAATGTGAACATCCAGGTCCTTCCACCTCACTTCCTGTCGTCCATGGGTCAGACCTCTCGATGCAGAAAGGCTGCGTCAGCGACTGTATCAGCATTCCAAGCAGGGACAGGGAGAGATGACTAGAGCACCTTCTGAAAGGGACGCACACTGTGAGGTACAAGAAGTGCTGACGTATCTTTGTGCTGGGTGGGCCACATGTGGGAGAAGAATGTGGAAGGCCCTCTGTAGAAGGAGACAGAAATGGAAGCAACAGTGTCAGGGGCAGCCTCCTGAAGTGGGGCAGCAGGAAGGGGAGGGCCAAACATGGTTGGAAAAGGAAAACTCTGCCCTCAGATGGGACCTAACAGAAAGAAAATGGTGTATTGGGAATCAACATTAGTGTCCAGCAGGAGGCCAGCCAGGCACCAGGGTCCAGGGCTCCAGAGTGAGGTCTGAATGGAGAAGGCACAATATTTGGAGTTAGCACATCCACGGTTGTCATGGTAACAAGGATGCAGCATGATGGATGAAGGTGACCCAGGATAGAAGATGGAGATTGGGAAGGCACAGCCCGGCAAGTGAGAGGAGAAGCATCAGCAAGGTGGGAGGAGAGCTCAGGGGGGGTGTTTCCCAGAGGAGGGTGTGGACAGCAGTGTCTGATGCCACTGGCAGATGAGGCAAAGAGCTGCCTGGGAGAAGGTCGCACAGGCAACCAGGAAGTCAGAAACTGGCAGGACAGAGCTGGGATCAGCAGTCAGCTGCTGGGGCTCAGCAGGATGTGGGAGAGGAGGAGCTGGTGTGGGCAGGGGTACATGGCTTGTTGAAGGACTCTTTCTGCCCCTCGTTACTTTCACTGGTGGAATGAGCCAGACTTGGGGCTCCTTTGCGCTAGACTCGGAAACCTTTGTTTTAACCCAGGCGCCTGCTTGAAGTAGATGCAATACCTCCTTTAGTCTGCGGGTGGCAGCACTACATCAAACGACTCACCTAGACCAACTGTGCACAGAGGACTGTTGTGGGAGGTCGGGGTGAGTGGTGGGGAGGAAGGAAAGTTAGTTCTGAAATTGGCTGGTTCGGGAACCTGGAGTGGAGGAAGAGGAAGGGAATTTATGGCTCAAGTCCTGGTTTCGGCACTGACAACCTGTGCTTGCTTCCAGGGGGGCCAATTCCAGTCAAGAGTTCTAACCCCTCCTCCAGTCACACTGAGAGTGTAAAAAAAGTAGCTGTGTCTGAAGTTTTCACCAGCGCACTCCAGGCTGGGCTGGGCTGGCTATGCAATGCAGGCTTGGGAGCAGGAGGAGGGGTCCAGGGAGCTATGGGGTGTGCCCAGCATCTCAGCAGGACTGGACAAGGTTGTGTGTCATTGGCATAAAAAAAAAAAAAATGGGTTCAGACCTTGCTGATGAGGCTCACAGACAAGTGGAAATGGCTTTCCCCAGGTCCTACCCCTCTGAAAAGCAACCCAGGCCCAAATCAAGTTGCATCATGGGAGAAAATAGAACTTTGGAGACTTCTTTTTTTCCTGTTCATTTTTTCTAAAGATTTATTTATTTTTATTGCAAAGTCACACATATAGAGAGGAGAGACAGAGAAAAATATCTTCCTGTTCATTTTTTAAATATTTATTGATGTATTTGAAAGGCAAAGTTACAGAGACAGAAAAGGACAAAGATTTTCTATTCAGTGGTTCACTCCTCAAATCATTGCAAAGACTGGGGCTGGAGTAAGGCTAAAGTTAGGAAGTTGGAATTTCATTCTGGTTTCCTACCTGGATGGCAGGGGCCATCTTCCTCTGCTTTCCCAGGTGCAATTGTAGGGAACTGGATTAGAAATGGAGAAGCTGGGCCTGGCACAGTGGCCTAGCAGCTAAAGTCCTCGCCTTGAACGCACCGGGATCCCATATGGGCGCCGGTTCTAATCCTGGCAGCTCCACTTCCCATCCAGCTCCCTGCTTGTGGCCTGGGAAAGTAGTCGAGGACAGACCTGGAGGAAGTTCCTGGCTCCTGGCTTCGGATCGGCATAGCACCACCGGCCGTTGCGGCTCACTTGGGGAGTGAATCATCGGACGGGAGATCTTCCTTTCTGTCTCTCCTCCTCTCTGTATATCTGACTTTCCAATAAAAAGAAAAAAAAGAAAGAAATGGAGCAGCTGGGACCCATGGGATGCCAGCATCACATAGACAGTGGCCTAACCCACTGTATCATGACACTGGCCTCATCTGTTTTAATTTTTATTTATTTGATTTATGTGGGTTTATTAATTCATTAATTGTTATTACAAAGACAGATTTACAGAGAGAAGGAGACAGAGAGACCCTCCATCCACTAGTTTACTCCTAAATGACTGCAACCGCCAGAGTTGAGCTGATCCAAAGCTAGGAGCTTCCTCTGGGTCACCCATGCAGGTACAGGGTCCCAAGGCATTGAACCAACCTCTACTGCTTTCCCAGGCCATAAGCAAGGAGCTGGATCAGAACTGGAGCAGCCATAATACAAACTGGTGCCCACATGGGATACCGCTGCTTGGAGGTAAACGATTAGTCAGTTGAGCTATTGTGCCAACCCTAATTTTTATTTATTTGGGAAACACAGACAAGAGTTCCCAATCACTTCCAAAATGAGCACAGTGATAACAGCAGGGCCAATTAGAATCTGGAAACCAGGAACTCAATGCAGGTCTCCCATGTAGGAGCAGGGACCAAACTACCTGAGTTGTCTCTTGCTAAATCCTAGGGTGCCAATCAGCAGGAAGCTATAGTCAGAAGCCAGGGTGGATAATCCAACCTGTGCAATGCCATGTGGGATTGACTGTCTTATGTCTAGGCTACGCCCCAGCCCCTGTGGAACTTCCGTGTGGCTTTGCAGTGTTTTCTGCACTTAGCACGTCTGAAGCTTTTTTCTTCCCAGGTCCCCACTTAGCACCCACATTCTGAGCATAGCGCCCTCCTACCTCTTCCCTCCAAGATAAGACAGAGCAGGCTAGAGAACATAGGAGGGGGACCCAGGACTGGATGCCTGGGCTCAACTCCAGGCTCTGCCCTGGCCTGCTGGATCTCAGCTTCCCCAAACGGGCACTGACTTTTAAGGAAGGCTTTTGCCTCACCTTGACCTTCCCTGGCCATTCCTCCTAAGAGCCCACTCCCAAAACAACGATCACTATCTCATGTCTATTTCACTTTCTTCACCACACTTATCACCCTCTGAAATTCTCTTGCTTTTCGTTTACTTCCTGTCTAGACAGTAGTCTATAGTCTACTCCATGTCAGCAAGGACTTTGGGAGAGCCGTTACAATCTTACCTCCTCAAGCGGCACTCAGCACAGGACAGAGATGACCAAACGAGTCTAATGAATGAAGACAGAGCAGAGGGTTCTCTGAACCAAGTCATCGACTCCCCATTTCTCAGCCTGTGCTCAGCTGTGCCTCATCCCCCACCCCTGACATGCGGGGCCTGGCTAAAGGTCTTTCTGGTGGAGTGACAAGGCCTCCAAAGCCCAGCCTGTTTCCAGCCGCCAGGGTCTTTACCAATGCTTTGTGGGGTCACAAAACAGGGATCAGGAGGATTTTCAGATGGAGTTGACTAGCCACATGGTGGCGGGGGTGCCTCCCTCCCTTCCAATCAGCATTTGTCAGGGACAGTGATGCCCACAGACAAGAAGCAAGTGTTTCTCCCCCATCCCTGCAGCCAATCAGGGAGTCTAGGAGAGGAGCTAAGGGGAACTCTGGCAGTGAAGAGGGAGAGGTAAGGCAGACCCCCCATCCCAGTTGTGAGTAAACAGGCAGCTGGGGTGGCTGGCCTCTGGCGCCTGCTGGGTTGTGTTTCCATGCACCTTCCCCCCATCTCCTTCCGGAAATCCTCTGCCACCACCCAGTGTAGAGGCTTTGATGAGGAAAAGAGAGAAATGGCAGGAGAGGTGCCCAGACACCATTTGGGACAAAAACTAATACGTTTATGGAGAATGTTTTTTAAACCCCTTGTGATGTGCAGTGTCGATCTTCTGCCTCACCCCCGTTAGTGAAATCCACCTTGCCAGCTTGTGATGATGCTGTGACACAAACACATCCCAAGTCTCAGTGGCTTGTGAGATCCAGCCACGGGAAGGGCCCCAAGGACCTTCTGCACACCACTCTGTCTGGACATCAGTTTCCTGGAAACCCTCAGTAAGACAAGGGTAGCCATGACCAGGGTAAGAAGACAGACTTTTGGACAAAGAATATGATCTACTGCAAGAGGTAGATAAAAATACACCACAAGGGCACGGGCATGCATCGTAACAGTGCCTGTCCCAGGCTGCAGTACCTGCCCCATGCTGCAGTGCCTGGACTGGATACCCAGCTCCAGCCCCTGACTCTAGTTTCCTGCTAATGCAGACACTGGGAGATGGCAGTGAAGGCTCAGTTTACTGCTTCTCACGTGGGAGAACTGCATTGAGCTCCCAACTCCTGGCTGTGGCCTGGCCCAGCTCTGGTCACTGCAGTCATTGGAAAGTGAACCATGGGTGGGAGCTTGTGTGTCTCTTTGTCTTTCAAATAAATAAATAAATAAATAAACATTTTAAAAGATCTAATAGAAGCAGAACTTACATATTTTGGCTGCAGAAAATACTGGGCATATGATTAATATATATGCAGAATTGAAGCTGGGGCCAGGACCGTTAGCATAGTAGGCTAAGTCTCTGTAGTGTTGGCATCCTGGGTAGCATTGATTTGAGTCCTGGCTGCTCTACTTCTGATTAAGTTCCCTGCTGTGGCCTAGGAAAGCAGGGGCTGCTGTTCGCAAGTCTTTGGAACCCTGTATTCACATGGGAGACCAGGAAGAGCCTCCTGGCTTTAGATAAGCTCTGGCCATTTTGGCTACTTGGGGAGTGAACCAGTGGATGGAAGCTCTTTCTCTGTCTTTCCTTCTCTCTATAAATCTGCCTTTCTAATGTAAATAAATGAATATTTTTTAAAAGCACTATGGGATGAACTGTATCCTAAAATTTGGATATTGAATCTCTAACCCCAAATTCTTCAAAATGTGACTTGTTTGGAGGTAGAGACTTTAAAGAGGAAATTGAGTTTTGTCCACTTGTACAGAGATGACACTGTATTAAATATGTAAGTTCTCTGTGTGGGTATTATTGCATAAATTAATAAAATATTCCCTTTAATTAAGTGAAAATGAGGTTGCTAAGATGAGCCCTAATCCAGTGTAGCTGGTGTCCTTGTGAGATGGGGAGACTAGGTCACAGAGAACCATGACATGTGTGTAGGGAGAAATAATTAGCAAAGACACCAGAAGACAGAGGCCACAGGATGAAGTGAGCCCTGCTGAGACTGTGGTCTCTCTTTTTAAGATCATTTTTAAATTTTTTATTTTATTCTTTAATACTGTTCACATAGTTGACAGGGATGCACATCCTTGGGGGCCTCCAATTAGGGTGGGGAGAATGAGACTGTGACCTTGAATTTCCAGCCTCCAGGTCTGGGAGGAAATGAATGCGTGTTGCATAAGCCCCTCTGGTCTGTGGTCTATACTGTGGCAGTCAGAGTGACCAAGACACCAGGCAACCACTGCCACAGTGCTGCTATGCTAAAGGAAGTCACATCTTCAGTGCTCACAAGGAAACCACTCAGATCATCCCAAGGACATGGAGGAAGTTATCTAAATCATGAAACACAGGGCCTGGGTTTCGGTTGGCTCCTCAACATGTAAGCATCGCAGCGTGCGGAGAGCATGCATCCAAGTGAGGAGATGCCACGCTGCCTCGCAGGTCCTGGGCACAGCTTCTGGCCTGGGTTCTAGAAGCCTTCCAGCTCCTGTGCTTGCCATGCAAGGAAGCCCTGCCTAGTGTATCAGAGGATGAGAGTCTCCAAAGAACCGAAAGGGGAATCCTGCCCGCCCATATTGACCACCCCCTCCGTGAGGACAGCAGGCTGAGATGGCACAGCCCAGTCAAAATGCCAGATGACTGCACCCACATAAGTGATCCCAGATGAGGTCAGCAGAATTGCTCAGCCAAGTCCTGCCCACGCTGCTGATCCACAGAATTAAGAAGGCATAAAATGGTGGTTGCTTTAAGCCATTAAGTTTAGAGTGAGTGTCTACATGGCGATAGACAAACAACCCACCAAGCTAAAAGTGTATTTGCTCCTGAGGCCCTATCTGATGATGGCATGGGGGCTCTCATAGCCACGTGTAAGCCCTCCTGGCTGAGTCAGACGAATGTCCAAGAGCAACTGTGGCTTGTGTACTGGTTAATTGTGCATCTGTCTCTCCCAGTGGCTGGATGACCCCAGGACCTTAACTTGTTCTCCTGTGTCTGTTCATCTTGCGTTTTGTGCTGAGCCAGGGACTGGCATACAGCAGGTGCTCTGCAGACACTTGCTCAATCAGTGAAATGCCATGGGACCCATTCACATTACCAAGGCTCCGGCAGCGTCTTACTGCAGCAGTCTCCTAGCTGGCCCCCCACATCCAGGCTGGCTCACTCCAATCCACCTTCCATCCTGAGAAGAACATTTCCTAAAGCGTCAAGCAGTCCCGGTGTGGCCCTAACCAATACCATTCACCGATAACGTTGGCTGTTGTGGCATAGAAGGTAAAACCACCACTTAAAAAAAAAGATTTTACAAAGACGGACTCCCAATGAAACTGTTGGACATATCTAGACAATGGGATGCTGGACTGTCTGATATTGTCTGTACCAGCAATGACAGGGCACATTTAAATAACAGACTGATGGAATAATAACTCCTTATGAAGGACTATACTATTGTAACAATATGGGGAAAATCAGTCAGGGGATGGAAACGGGGTGGGGGAAATCCCAGACTCTATGGAATTGTACCATAAAATTCAAAATTCAAAATAAAAAAATTTAAAGTTTTTATTTTTATTGGAAAAGCTGATTTACAAAGAGAAGGAGAGACAGATAGAAACATCTTCCATCCACTGCTTCATTTCCCAAATGGTCACGCAGCTGGAGCTGAGCTGATCCAAGGCCAGGAGCTTCTTCCAGGTCTCTCATATAGGTCCAAGGTCCCAAGGCTTTGGGCTGTCTTCTGCTGCTTGCCAGGTTATAAGCAGGAAGCTGGGAGGGAAGTAGAGCAGCCAGGACCAAAAACTGGCACCCATCTAGGATTCTGGCATTTGAAGGTAGAGGATTAGTTCATTGAGCCATCATGCTGGACCCAAAGGCACCACTTTGGACACTTGAGTACCATATCCAAGCATCAGCTCCAGTTCTGGCCACTTAGCATCCAATTCAACGCCAGGCTGATAAGTCTGAGAAGCAACAGCAAACGATCCCACATACTTGGATTCCTGCCACCACAGAGGTGATCTAAATGAAGTTACTGGCTCCTGGCTTCAATCTGACCCAGCCCTGGTTGTTGTGGGTATTTGGGGAGTAAACCAACAGATGGAGTCTTTCTCTCTCGCGCTCTCTCTCTCTCTCTCCCTCCCTCCCCCTCCCACCCTCCCTCCCTCTATCACTCTGCCTTTCAAATAAATACAGAAAAAGTATTCCACTGACTCATCACTGCCCTCACAGTTAAGTCTTCACCCTTTGGACTGATTGATGAGACTGCACACCTTAGCCACTAATTCTGAAATCTCATTGTGGACCACTCCCTCCCTTGCTTCCTGAAGACAGGGTTTTCTCTGTCTCTGTCCTGTGCCGCACTCTCTGGGTCTCTCTGAACATGTGCTATGCTGTCTAGCCAGAATGCTCACCACCTCAGTTCCCATGTCTGGTCAAGTTCTTCTCATCTAGTTCACCTAGCAGTGCCTTTTGGTGGCTCCACATTGACATACAGGCAGAGGTTAATGGTTTGGCTGAAGAATCAGAGACAGGGAGCACAGACTTGGGGAAGTGGCCATGAAAAGCCTGAAAGTGTATCTGGATGGACTTTCAGACATGACACAGATGTGAAGATATTCATGTCCCAATTAAAACTTCACCAAGGACCCTAGAGGCGAATGTCCTCGCCTTGCATGCACCAGGATCCCATATGGGTGTCAGTTACTGTCCTGGCTGCTCCACGTCTCAGCCAGCTCCCTGCTTGTGGCCTGGGAAAGTAGTAGAGGATGGCCCAAAGCCTTGGGATCCTGCACCCACGTGGGAGACCCAGAAGAAGCTCCTGGATCCTGACTTCAGATGGGCTTAGCTCTGGCCATTGTGGCCACTTGGGGAATGAACCAGTCGATAGAAGATCTTTCTCTCCTTCTCCATAAATCTGACTATCCAGAGCCATGGCTGGGCTGAAACATCCAACAGCATGAACCAAAATGGGTTGAAAGCCAGCCAAGAAAAGCCACTGTTCCTGCTAGGACAGGAGGTGAACTGAGTAGGGCTGGCTCATGGACCCCCTGGTATGCGCAAAATCTGGCACTGGGAGGGGTTCTGATGGAGGAGCCTGGGCAACTCCTCTGGCAGGACACAGTCCCTGCAGGTAAGCGCAAGAAGCATGATAGGAAACAACCCAGAATAGGCCATGGAAAGTTTCCCACAGGCATACATTTGGCATGGGTCGGGGGCAGACCAGGCTGAATCAGTTCATGTCATCCACTGGCAAATCTGAACACTAGAACAGAGTGTGGGTCAAGCCGGGTATGGTCACGACAAAAACCAGAGCACAATATGGAATGCCAGGGTGAGGTTGCCTGTACTGGATGTGACTGCAACACCCAACCAGCACGCATGAGAACCAGGAAGGGAGGGGGCGGAGCCGGCAGGGGGATTAAGGGGCTGGTCCCCTCGCCGGACAGCTACTCCCACTGGAGAGCATAGGCTGGGATGGGGACAGACCAGACTAAGCAGGGCTACAACACCTGTGCGCCTCATGTGGAATAGATTAGGGAAAAGCCAGGCTGGGCGGATTATTCCTACTGGTGCAAGCATAAATTAGAGTAGGTGAGGGTTGTTTGGGCTTAGCCACAGCATCAGCTGGCAGAAGTTGGCACTGGGGGCTAATTCTGTCAAGTCAAACCACAGAACCACCCGAAGAGTGCATAAACCAGGATAGAGAGAGACCCGGGAGGGAAATAGTGGGCTCCTCCCTCTTGGGTTACTACTCCAGCAGGAGGGCATGAAAACTAGGATGGGGGCTGGGGTGGCTAGACAGAGAGGCACTCAACAACATCCATGAGGGCTGGATAGTTGAGCTGGTTAGATGGAACTAAGCCTTAATACCCATTGACATGTATGAGAGCCAAATGGGATGTGGGACAGACTGGACTAGTCTGCTACACATACTGGCAAACCAGGGTAGGGGGCAGGCCTGGTGGGGGTTATTGTGGGTCGCCCCACTAGGTTGCAGCTCCCACTGGTTTATGTGAGGGCCGAGCATGTGCTGGGCAGGACCAGGCTGGACTGCAACACCCATTGGTTCCAGTGGAAGTAGGGACTGAAAACAGAACCAACCCAGCAATTGCAACCACCAGCTGATTATGGTGATGGACTGTGCCAGGCCCTGTGCTTGCTAGAACATACAAGAATCTGGCCTGGGAATACCTCAAAGTTTCTTTGGGGATCTCCCCAATCAAACTGTTGGACTCAGAACCCTAGCCAAGAAAAGACAGAAGAAAGAACAAGTCAATCAACCACCTCAGCTATATGTTGGCAGCGAAATACTGGGCAAATGGAGACTCTATGATGGACTGTGTCAATCAGTGGATTCTTCAATGACCTCATCGTGCTTGGAGTGGCGAGATTGGCAGCGATTCATAACTGATGAACTGTCAAAACCACTTAGGCAAGTATCTCAGAGCATGCCCCACATCCGGGACTTGGGGTGGGTGGGAAACTGGGTGGGGCTTCTCCCTCAATAACCCCCTTTACCTCAGATACATGAAGGAAACAATATGGAAATAATAGTCTTACCCACTTCCCTATAGCCCTTGAACCTTTTTACCGTAATTAACTATGTAAAGATTGTCAAAAATATAATAATAATAATAAATTAAAATTTAAAAAGAATAAAAAGAAAAAGGAATGTTATAAATAAAAAAATCTGACTGTCCAATAAAAATAAATAAATCTTCAAAAAAAACCCCTCCACCAAGGGGGTATTCATGACAGAGGAGGCTCTTGCTAATAAGTGGACACATTGACACATCCTGTGGATGTCAGTCAGTCTTTGTCTCTGGTTCTTCCAGTGCTTTCCCAGCGTGTTCATGCATGGCAGATCCTATGGTGGCCAGAACAGGCTCTTTATACATTCAACATGAAATCACCTCCCCAAGACAGATTGGCTAACACTACAATGTGTGTCCAATCTGCCAACAGCAAGGACGAATAGTGTAGAATTAGTACACCATCCCCCTGCAGGGGTCCACCTAGCCACCTGGTACAGGTTATGTTGCTGCATCACAGCGCCGGCATGGCGTTTCCTCATGGACACATCTAGAACACAGGCACCCAGGAACCCAGGGGAGGGAAGGAGAGTGACTTTGCTCACCATGATACCAAGTAACCTTATGTCCATGCCCTATGGCCTCTTACAGAAATCATCAGTGCTTCCCTCACCGTAGTGCAGAGCAGTGGTCCTGCATCCATCTTACGGGGCCTACATCAAGTTGTGGCCATGGCTGAATTCCCTTGGGAGCCTCAGAGGGAATCCATTCCCTGACCTGCAGCTTCAGGGACTTTGGGCATTCCTTTGCTTGTAGACACACCATTTCAACCTCTGCTTCTGTCATTCATTCATCTTCTCTTGACATTTGTGGATTTGTGTCCACTGAGTTAAAGTCCCAGATCATGACCCTTAGCTTAATCCCATCTGTAAAGACTGCTTATCCTGAGAGAGTGACCATGGACATGGACTAGAACTTATTGGCTTACAGAGGCTACAATTAGGACCCAGCACAATAGCCTAGTGGCTAAATCCTTGGCTTTCATCCACCAGGATCCCATATGGTTGCTAGTTTCTGTCCCAACTGTTCAACTTCCCATCCAGCTCTTTGGTTGTGGCCTGGGAAAGCAGCAGAAGATGGCCCAAAACCTTGGAACTCTGCACCCACATGGGAGGCCCAGGAGAAGCTCCTGACTGCTGGCTTCTTGGGAAGTGAACCAGTAGATGGAAGACTTTTCTGTCTCTCCTTCTATCTCTGTAAATTTGCCTTTCTAATAAAAATGAATAAATCTTAAAAAAAAAAACCAGAGGCTGGGATTCAGCCCACTCTACCCTCTCACAAACTTGTTTCTGGCTTTTGCAGTGTCAGGCTTGTGAGTTTGAGGGTCTTGGTATTCAAGAGGAATGAGGCAGCCAAGTTTTTCTTGAACTGGAATCAATAGACTGGCCTCATGACCAATCCCCATGACCCAGGGGAACTTGGGTGCTGTTCTACAACAAGGGCAGGGAGGATTACATCTGGATTCTCTAAAATCCCTCTGAGTATGTCCATGTGTGACAGTAATAGCTAGAAAAAGCTAAGGCACCCAAACCTGTAGGATCCCTGAGGGACTCAGACCATACATTAGGGACAATTTGGGTCATCTCACCACGTAAGAAACCTTTCCTATGAGGTTTTGACTGGGGACACAGGAACATGGAAGGGTAGTGGCAGAAGGAAGCTACAGGTACTTGCCATGGTACTGTGACCGGTTCCTGGAAAGAGATCCAATACAGCTGTGCCCATTTTCTCCCTTTCCTCTTTGTGTGTTAGGAGGTGGAGTATAGAACTTAAGCAATTTATTTTTCCTTCTTTATCCTGTTATCATTTTGCATGAAGATTATAAGGGATCTCTAACTTTAGCTTTGCAAGTTGTGACTGAATTACAGAAATAATTCACGTCAGCCAAACATATATTCAGGGACTAACTCTGGGAGCTGGATACACCTGTTAGACAATGGAGACCAGGTGTCTTCTGTATTTGTGGGGAGAGGGTGAGAACATCACCAATATATGAAAGACGTTTTAGTCCAATTGGCTGGAGGCTGCCGTTGTTACATAGAAGTTCAAGTGTGTGTGGCTGTGAGGATATGGACCCTGTCTGTGTTCCATATTGAGCTATTTTCTTTTAGTTTCAAGTGAAACTGGGGATGCAGCTCTATAAACCCCATTACTGCTTTCTTAGCTGGCTTGGACACCAAGTCCCTGGGGGAAGACTGGGAGGCAGGAAGTGAAGACTTCTTTATCAGTAACAGCCAAGTGACAACCATGGATCCCAGCTTCAACTTCTCTACACTCCCAGACAAACCTCTTCATAAGCCCCTCAGTGCCAGCCAAGAAGCCTCCTTGCTGGATCTCTGGGTCTTGACGCCACAGGCTTCCTGCATCACAAGCAGTGGGTAGAATAACCCTAGTCTCCTCCCTATTATGAAAAAAAATTAGGCATAACTTTTTAATTTTTGCATCAAAATAAACTCATTCTGCCTTGTAATGGAATGTCGGAACAGATTCTAGTCTGAGTACTTGGAACGGTAAGACCCCTGTTCAAAAGAAGCATGTACTTGAGCAACATGAATGCTGCCCAATCTGACACAGAAACATCACATTTCCACGAAGCTCGGGTGGAAGAAAGGGAACTTCCCGTTGCTTTATGAAGAATTATGGGGACCACGTCCCAAAGTCCATCCACAGTTTACAAATGGATAACTCATTTAAGAAGGGACTCCTACTGAAAACTTTAATGAAACCAATAAGTTAATAAGTTAACAAAGTGAGGTACTTGCATATCCAAGAACGGGGTGGGGGTGGAGGAATCTTGATCATGAAAGCAGGGAGGGCTCTTCCCGCATCTCCTTTGGTCACAGGGGAATCCCGTTCTCTGTCTCTGAGGGGGTCCAGGGGTGGCTCTACAGGGGCAGGGCAAGGCAGATGCTGACAGCCAGGACAAGCTTCGTCCAGGGCATGATGGTCACATGCAAAGGGCATGTAGGGACAGAGGCTGGGCACCATGGGGCCAAGCCGGAGCCCACTGAAGCCCTGGCACTGGTGCATGCCAGTCTCCAGTATGAGATGCAGGCAATTTGGCCTCAGCCCCTTATTCCCTGGCATCCCCCAAGAGGCTTATCGTCAGCCACCTCCCCTCCTGTCACCTGCAATTGCTCTGCAGAAGAGGAGCAAAGGGGGCAGGGATATGAGAGTGGCACTGGAGCCCTGGAGCAGATTGGGAAATGAGGGGCAGCCAGCAGAAGAGAAGTGGGCGTGAAGGAGGGAGTCAGTGCGCCTGCTGGTACGGCTGCTCCACACAGTACTGTTCTCTCTGGGAGCTACAGGGTCTGCCACTGTGGAAGCTGGAGGCAAACTCGAGAGTCTGCAGGGGCAAGCAGACCCCGGAGGCCTAGGCCTGAGTTGTGCTGTGGGAGCTGCCCAGGAGGGCCCTGGAGGGGAAGGGAAAGTAGAGGCAGCAGCCAGGGCTCCTGACCTGCTTAAAGAAAGGACACTGGGAAAGCTCTGGGGTCAGACCTGGAGGGACGCGGGGTCACCTCCAGGCTCACTCTCCTGCCCAAATTGGTGGCAGGTCTTCTTTTCAGCAGATGCCACCTGGGAGGCCTGACATCAGCTACAGAGGCTGGGAGAGGCTCCGGGCCCAGGGGGCCAAGTGTGTGACTTGTGCGTCAGTGTTGATGGGCTGTGCCTGCGCCAATCCCCCCACACACCTGGAGCATGGTGGGGGGACACTAAGGGAGCAGACATTTGTGCTGTCAGCGGAGAGCCCAAAACAGGGGCCACCCAGTGGCAGGAGGGAATTCCTGGGAGGTGACGCCTGCAAAGGAGATCAGCCCAGGCACTGCCCGGGGTGGGAGTGGGCAGGGGAGAAACAGGCCCCATGCTGCGTGGGGACAGGGTGACAAGCCAAAGGGGATAGGGACCTGGCCAAGCAGCCTGAGACCAGCTACTGCTGGGGGCCATCTCCCAGTGGGAGGGGCAAGGGACCCCATGGGGGTCCACAAAATTGCATATTTAACAGAGTTGCATATATGGTGCCCACCTGCCACGCGGCAGGGTCCTGTGCTTTGTGGGTACTGTGGGGCACCTTGGGCCCACCCCCAAGCGGGGTGGGGTCTTGGCGGGAGGGCTTCCCTGCTCTGTCCAGAGGGCAGGCCAGAGACCTCACCTTGCATAGCTGGAAGCTGAGTCAGGGCCCAGGGCCCCAGCGCTCTGCTCCACTCCAGGGACGGTGCTGCCCCGGCCAGTCGAGCTGCGGTTGGGCCTTGATGGAGCGAGCGTGCAGGGCACGGAGGGAGGGAAGGTACCCCCCACCCAGGGCGTGCCCTCCGTGCAGCCTGGCATCTCGCGCTCCTGGGGCTGGCATGTCGCCCACCCAGGCAGCTCAATACTGCGTGTGGCCTCTCCCCGAGTTCGGGGAGCAAGTTCAAGTAAGAGAGGAGTCCGAGGCCTTGGAGGGCGGGGACCTGGAAGCCGTCCCGTCCTTCCGAGTAGCCCCTCAGTCCATGTTGGTGCTGACCGAGCGGGAGATGCTGAGCGTCTGTGCCGAGACGGAGATGTCCTCGTGGTCCACAGGGCTGTGGTAGTCTGAGGTGATGTCGGGGTCAAAGAGCGGCACTTGCACGGTCCCCAGGCTGGCCGAGGTGCCGGAGCGCAGGCAGCGCGAATAGAAGCCCAGCAGCAGGTCCAGCTTGTGCTCGATGGACTGCACCTGGAGGGGCGGGGCGAGGCCGGGAGGCGGGGCTTGGCCGGGGGCGGAGCCGGGGGAGACGCGCACCGCTCCAGGAAGGGCGGAGCTTAGTCGAAGGAAGCCGAGGCCAAGTCCCGGGACGACTTTGACTTGTGATTGGTTAGGACAGCCCAGGCGATAAAGAGATCACTGAGAGACGCAATTGAGTGGAGTACGGTGGGGTTAAGGCGGGGCCGAGGATGTGAGTACTTAGCAGAGACCTGGGCCTCAGGGGGCGGGGCTGAGGGAGGAGCAGCCCTCCGAGGGCGGGTCTTATCTGTGGGCGGGGCTTCGCATGCGGCGGGGTCTGGCCTGGGGCGGGTGTTCCCTGTGGGCGGGGCTTGGCAGGCCTGGGGCGGGTCTTCGCGTGGGGCGGGGCGGGGCCTGGCCTGGGCCTCGCGGGCGCCACAGGGGCTTCACGGGTGAGGATACTGGGTGGTGCCTCGCCTCGCATGGCGCCTGCGGCCCCCCAGGAATCCCCAGGGTCTCCTCGCAGCCAGTCTGCCAAATGCGCTCACCTGCTTCTCCACCTTGACCACGCGCCCCATCATGCTGATTTCATCCACCGCCTCAGCTTCAGTATGTCCCTTGTCGCCCTTCTCCCGGGCCTTCCGGTCAGCGGACCCCCGGCCCACAATCTGGTCCACCCTTTGGGCAGAGGAAACCTACGTGTTATCTGTGCCCCTGCCTCGCACAGGAACTCTGCGGTACCCGCAGAGAGCGGCCACAGCCTGCACTGGTGGAAAGGGTACGGGCTAGGGGCTACTCTGGGCGCAGGGGAAGGGGCCCCTACCCAGCCGAGCAAAGGCAGGGCACACCCCTGACCTGAGCTATCACCTGACAGAGGAGTGGGAGTTGGGGCTGCAAGGTGAGCACGCCTTGACCTGATCCCACCTGGCTTTTCAGCTCTTCTTCCAGGGCTCTATCTGCCAGCTACCTCCAGTCCTTCTGACCACTAACCTTCTCCACTGGGGCTTTCCCAGCCCCGAGCTCCTAAAGCCACCGCTGCCAGACCCCCAGATGAGCTACATGCCACTGAGTGTGACGACCACCTGACACATCCGATCACCCCTTAGCTCCACATGGATGCCAAGCCCCAGTCCCCCCGCTCCCCCCCCCCCCGCTCCCCTTCGTCCCTGTCACCCTGGCTGATTCCTCTTCTCTTTCTGTACGTCCTTCGAACACCCAGAACTGGGGCTCACGTGTCTTTAATCCCACAATTCTCAGTTCCCCTACATATAGCTGTCAAATCTTTCTCTCTCCCGTGCCTCTCCTCCAAACTCCACACTGCAGTCTGTTGGATCAGCACACCAATTGGACAGCCGAGAGGCATCGCAGCGTGGGCGGGCGCTCCTGAGGGAGACCTACTCACCACCTTCTCCCCACCCACGTGTGGCAACTTACTTTTCCCTTTTGCTCAAGCTAAAGATTCCCAGACTTCATCCTTGACTCCCTTACAGCCCATCAGAATACACTGTGGACTCCACCGCGAAAATGCCGCTGGAATCTGCCCACTGCCCCCACCTTCCAGGCTCCTCCTGGATCAGCCTGCATCCACCCTCACTCCTCCCTCACTCCCCCACAATCGGTGCTTGCTTACCGCAGCACCCAGACAAAGCTCAAACCTTAATCAGTCCTTTGCACAAAGCCTTCCAGAGCTTGCATCTCATCTCGGAGGTGCGCCAGGGGCCCTGCCACAACCTCCGGTGCTCTTCTCCAGTGCCAGCTCTCTGACCTCATCAACTACCTCTCTCTCTGCATACCACACTGGGCTACCCTGCTGTTCCTAAAAGAATACTCCAGCCACCTGCCCCTCTCAACTCCTCGGCACCTGCTGTGCCCTCTGGAAACTCCTCCAGCAGGTACAGGGTTGCCTCCTCAGCGAACCCTCGTTGCTAACCTTTACTGTTCTCTAGCTTTGATTATTGACTAGGGGATACCTGTGTGACCCCTCAGGCCAGCAGCTCTGTGTCCCTCCCCACCACAGCCCTGCCATCTGGCAAATGCATCATGCTCAGTGATTCAGTTTCTGGAGGACATGAATGGGCTATAAAGATGCAAGCCTGCAAAGGAGAATTGTGAGGTGTGGGGTGAGCATTCTTCCTTACTGCTGGCTCTAGGGAAGAGACACAGGTTTCCAGAGACAAGAGCTGGACATTGAAGGCAGCTTGCTTGGGAACTGGGAAGGTGGATAAATTCAGGACCAGGACACAGACATTCTAAAGAAAGTCCCCAGGTGTGCCACCCACAGGACTGGCGCAGAGGACCCAAGCTGGGTGGTGGATCAACCTCAAGACAGGAGCTAGTTCTGGCCTCGCAAGAGACCAAAGCCTGAGACCTGCCCAGGTGGAAAGCCAGGGTTCCCACAGTGGCTCTGAGGATGCACCTGGGGCTCTGACCTCGCCAACAGGGCTAGGCCTCTGCCTTCCTTCCCCTTCCCTGTCCAGTGCCAGCATACCCACCGAGCCTGCAGACTCTTGATCCGGCCCAGCATGTCCAGGTGCCCTGCCGAGTATTGCTCAATGACGTCTTTCACATCATACGGTCGCAGGGTCTCTTTGAATTTCCGTTTGGCCACCAGAAACTTTAGGATCCTGCCGGGAAGAAATGGTCCTATTCCCTCAGGAAACCATTTACCAGCCCTTCTCAGCACTTTTGCTGCCAGGAAGCCTCCTGCTTAGGCCACACAAATAGCCTCCCTCCCTCCCCCACCATGCCCCCAGAGAGAGCTGCCTGGGTTTGAGGCACCTGCAGATGCAGTAGCATTAATTATCCCGGGAGAGCAGGAGCTGGAGTTCTGACTGCCGACAATGAGAGCTGCGGGGAGCAAGGCCTGTATCCCCTCCCCAAACACTTGCTAGCATGGCTCTGCCAGCCTGTGCACGGTGCTGACCATGCTTGTTCCATTGACTGCACTGCGCTGACTTCAAATCTCACTCTGGGGACAGCCCTGGGGGAATCGGACAAAGGGAAGCCAAGAAACCCAAGGAGAGAGACAGGATGAGAGAGCCAGGAGTGACAGGAGGAGGGCTTGGAAACCCAGAGACACAGGTGAGACAGGCAGATGCTGACCCATGGCTGCTGTGGGAGGGAGGGAGTGCACGAGCAAGGAGACGTGGTGGGGGTTGGGGCAGTGAGGGGGCTGCAGCACAGAGGGGCTGGCAGGATACTGCACGCAAGAGGAGAGGGGTTGTGGTGGGCAGCCACACCCACTGCCCACAGGAGCCGTAGAAGCAAGCCCTGCCGGCCGCAACAAACTGCCCCTTGTCTCACCTGCACCTGGGGTGGCCCAGTTCCCAGAGCACACCTTGCAGGGGAGCAGCCAGGGACGCAGTGAAGGGGAGGCTCACCTGACGGAGCGGATGACCGTCTTCACCGCAGGCATGACATCGTCCACCGTGAGCTCACACTGGTAGCTCTTCTCTTCCACCACCTCTTCTGAAGGGCCCTCTGGGAAGACAAGGATGTCCCATGAGTGGAAGCCTAAGGGTCACTCCCAAGGCCCGTGGCTGTTAGAGTCACCAGCAGGAAAACCAAGGCCCCAGGCAATGGTGGTGGTTGGGGGTTTCGCACGAAGACCAGACTCCTGCCTCACTGGCAGCTGCCGCTTGCCACCTTCTCTGGGACAGAACACCCTAGATGTGTTGCATACCTACCTGTCCCTGAGCCCAGCAAGGCACAGAGCTGCCTGGGGCCAGGTGTACAGGAGCTGCATGACAGGGCACATCTGATTTGTCTTGGGGCAAATGCTTTGTACACAGAGGCCCCAGGACCCCTGAGGAGGGCTGCTGGGGACTCTGCCCATCATCATGGGTAGTCTCCCCCTTAAACTCCAGGCAGCGGCTCCCCCTACAAGTGGTTCCTCCCCAGACATCAGCAATAACTTGTGAGGCAGGTGCTCTGCTTGTCCCATGGGAGCTGGGGGCAGGAGGAGACAACATATCAGGCTGCTTCCATGATAGGAAAGAGAGGTCCCAGGCCCCAGCCATGCCCAAGATCCTGTGGACCAGCACCTTGCAGAGTCTGGTCTGCAGGAGCCTGTGCTGCACCAGTACTATCACGGGGGCTGACGTGGCACAGAGGCAGCAGTGTGGCTGGTCCCCTCCTCCCAGAGACAAAGGGGCTACCTATTCCCATCCCCCATCCTCAGCTTGGCACCCCCACCTTTCCCCATTCAAGGACCTGAAGCATGTCCAAGCTAGGAAAAGTCTGCCCGAGACCTGACAAAATCTTTTCATTTTCCAGAAGAAAATAGTGAAACACAGACCAGGGCAGTACCTGGCCTAAGTCCCCGAGCAAGAAACAAGCAGAGCTAGAACTCACAGAAGTGATGCCTGACAGCTCAGCACTGCCACGCCCCCTGGCAAGGCCCCCCAACCTCACGTCGGGGTGGTTGGGCTGGGTAAGCATTGAGGACACATAGCGTGCACTGTGGAATACCAGCTCTGCTGCTTGTGAGATCAGTGATCTGTTTCCATGCCTGCAAAGCAGGGATAAAAGCAGATGCTGCTTGCCAGCGTCGCTGGAAAAGTCAATGAAATAATCCAGTGCCCTGACTCCTCACGCGAGCATCCGCCCTTCTGAAGCACAGGATCATTCGCAAGCATTAAGCACATCCCCAAACCTCTCCTGTCCATTTGCTTTACATTATCCATCCCCCCCTCCGCCCAGTCCTCACAATCATCCTCTAAGGCAGATGCAAATATGGTTCCCAGTTCACAGATGGAGAGAAGGAGACCTGGCAACATTAGGTCACTGGCCCAAACCAAGTCTCAGAGGCAAGAGTCCAATCCAAAGCCTGTACCCTTAACTGCTACCAGCGCCACCTTCCCTGGATTCTGAAAAACCCTAATGCCTGTCTTACAGCAGATGGAAGACCCCTTAGTGCCCAAGGCTCATCAACCAGCTACAAAGCCAGGCCTCTGTGCCCTGAGCCCACAGTGTCCTCATCCCTGCCACCCCAGCTGCCCCCAGGCCCCAAACCCATGGAGGCTCACCCTCGGCAGAGCTGCGGGGTTTGAGTCTCAGGGAGGCTCGGAAGCGGGTGCGGTCATTGAAGCTCCAGCTTTTCTGCACCTTGGTGGGGCTGCTGCCCTCGCCCGCCTGTTCGGCGCCTGGGGAGGTGGGTGTCGGCGGAGGTGCCAGGTGGTGCTTGGAAGGACCCATCCGCCGCTGGGAGCTGCCCATGCGGATGCGGTCTTTGATGCCCATCCGGCTGCTGGCAGGGTAGGGCAGGTGGGGGGAGAGAGCCAAGTTATAAGGAGCTGGGGGCAGGTGGGGCTGGCGGTGGTGGTAGGGGGACAGAGCTGACTTAAAACTGGGGGGAGCTATTGGTCTTCATTCTTCACCAAGAAGACTTCCTGGGACAGGACCAGGCTTGGGGCAGGGAGCTAATTCCTATAAGATGCTGATTTGGGGTCACTTGGAACACACTCCCTTCCCCACACCCACTTCCCAGCCCTGGTTGCCCAGACAGATATGAGGTACATAGGAGACATATCAGGGTGGAAGGAGTAAGAGAAACCCAAGAAGCGGGTCAGACAGAGAGACAGGAAGACAGGGGATCTGGGCTTGACCCAGGTGGACGGGTGGAGGGGGTGACCCCTTTGGGCACAGACAGGGACAGAGAAGCTCCTCTGACCACGTACACTGAGGTCAGTTCTAGCTCCCACTGCACACAAGGGCAGACAGTGTGGAGTGGAGAGTGTGGTATGCATGCCTGTGACAGTGTGGGTATATAGGTACCTGTGTGTACACGGACACTACTGCGTGTGTATATGTCTATTTTTTTTCTTCCTTTCCCTGCTGCTGGAGCTCTCTGGTCCCATACTGGTGAGGTCAGGGCTCTAGTACCTGGTATGGCTGTACAGGTGGCACACTACAAAATAAGTCTCTACCCCACAGACACCCTGGCACTGTGAGGGGTGATAGCTGCTGATGGCTCTACTGCAGGACACACAGGTGGGCCACTGCATGCCTGGTGCCTGCCATGCCAGTTGTCAACTCATCACTGGTGCCATGGCCTCTTCTGCTTGAGCTCTGTTCACCTGCACCAATGCCCTGCCCTTGTGGCCCTGGGTCCGCACTTGAAAATGTTCCCCTTCCTGCTCACTGGGTTCCCGGTTTAACAACCTGACTGCATGCCTGTGAACACATATATGCATGTCTGTGTGTGTGTTCAAACTTTCCTTTTCAACCTAGTTCCACACCACAGTCCCCAAATCCCAGATACAGACAGACTGGGGGGTTGACTCAGGTATCCCTTCTCTCCAAAGGAGGCTCCGGTCAGCCAACAACTGGGACCATGTTATTGCTGGTGGTAGGTGGGGCACCTAGGCAAGGGCATAGCCCCATGGTCTCCCCTGCTGGGGTCTTCCACAGGCTTAGAGGATGTCCCCACTCCACGTGTCTGGGGTCCTGGCTCAGAGCACCAGCCAGTCTCAGAAGGCCTAAGGTGGGGCAAGGATCAGAAGAGAAGACTGTGTCACTTACTTTCGGGGACTTTCAGATCAAGGGGTAAGCCGAGGAAAGTTCTGGTTTCGGGGTTGGGTGGGAGCCAAGGTCGCCCATGCCCAGGGCATGGGGTAGGGGCATGGGGCTGATGTGAAGCCTGTCACGAAACCAGAGGCACCTTCGCGAAGGTGGCCAGGATGCAGGGCCATCCTCAGTGAGGGCCTCTGCCCAGAGGAGAGAGGCTCCACGTCAAGAACTTGGGGGCCCTGAGGACAGGGAAGGTTGGGGATGGCTCCCACAAAACAGCATGCTCATTGCTGGTCAGGCCCCTCTCAACACAGTCGCAAGGTTCCACCCAAAGTTGGAGGATGGCCTCCCAGACCTTCCTCCACAGCCATTCCTGTGGGCTTGCCTCATGCTGGCAGGCACCCCGCCCCACCCCGGGCCGTGCAACCCAGTCCCTTGCCTCCGCTCCTCCATGGGCAGGAGGAAGAGAGGGTAGTCAGGGGCCTGAACTCCGGATTGCTGTGTGCGCAGCACACCAGACTCCAGTGGCCTTCTGGGAGGAGTGAGGGTGGCAGACAGGGGTGACCTCCCCATCCTGGGGAGCGTGCAAGCAAGGCTGAGTCTGTGCTCAGCAGGACATCAAGCAGGAAGAGGCTTGGGGAGGCTTGCACTAGAAGCCTTGAAAGGTCCCTTTCCGGCTCTGATTCAGCGCTGGCTGGGGCTGCTTCCGGTGCTGTGACTTAGCAGCTGACACTGGCTGGGCTCCAGGCTCCTCATTATTGCAAGGGATTCCAGCTCCCTGGGCAGGACCCAGAAAATGGCTCAGCCCAGCCTCTGCGGAGCCTAAAAGCTCAGAGAAAACAGAAGAAAGCTGGTACTCAATGAGCAGCAAAGAGCTCGTTCCCTCCCCAGCTCTTCATGCACGCTGGGGCCAGGGTGGCAGGCTCTGGTTTTGCTGTCCAACTCTACCAAGGTGGAAAGAGCTGGCTTGCCTGAGGTCTTCTCCCACAGGATGGGAGAAGACCCAGAAGCAGTCTTTTTTTGACCTCAGAGTCAGTTTTTTTTTTCCTTCTGGGCAGAGCAACTATGATGAGGATGAAGATATTGGGTCTCAAACTAGGGGTGACTTTGCCCCCCTAGGGCTATTTGGCAAGGTCTCGGGCTTTCACTTGTCACCGTGGGTTGGTACTCCTGACATCACATAAGCAGAGGCAAGGAGGCTGTTCACGGCCCTGCAAGATCTGTAATGATCCACACCCTGTGGGACGACAGGCAGCGCGGCTGAGGCCAAGAACCTGGTCTAAGAGGTATCTGGGAGGCCAGAGTGGGCCTGACGGAGGCTATATTGCCAGGGTGCAGGGGTCGGGGAAGGGACAGGGACAGTCTGCCCTGTTTCACCCCTCCCTGGGACCACCTCCACGGATGCATCCTCTGCCTGCCAGGCTAGGCGGGGAAGCGAGGTCGCCTTGTGCCAGAATCTACGCAAACACAAGGGCACCACAGGCCTCCTTGTGTTAACCTGGCCCTTGCTGGCCCTTCTGCTCACCACAGCCCACCGTGGAAGAGCAGGCCTGACCCACGGCTTCGGTTACTTCCCATTCTTACAGCCAAGGTTGGCTCCCTGGAGGTTTCTCTTCACTGCCCAGCATCCCAGCATGCCAGACCCCAGCCATAGCATCAGGCTCAGTGTCAGCAAGCAGAGCCCATTATCTGCGTTGGACAGCTGAGCAAACCAAGGCACAGCAGGGCTTTCCAGAAGTTTTCTCGAGAAGCTGTGGTGGGGAGTGGTGGCCAGGCAGTTATCCAGAATGCACATCACCGAGCAAGGCCACCTCTTGGTGGAAGCCTGGAGGGACGGCCAGGAGCCCCACCCCTCAGCTCCTACGTATGGGTTCCCAACCCGCAAAGCTCAGGAGGGCACAGGGCTCCCCGACCCCAGGTTGCCAGGCAGTAACAGCAGGTTAAGGTTCCCCTTGGGAGTCTGGGTTCTCTGTGATCCAATCCTGTTCCCCATCGCAGCCCTGGCCTGTGTCCTCACCTCCTTGCCTGGGCCTGCATCTGGGAAGCCTCCTCGGCCAGGGTGCCCCGGGCTCAGTGCCCGCCCTAAGCCCCACAGCCCCTCTTCTTCCTCCCATGGAGCTGTGGTCATTCTCTGCAGCTCCCCAGGCCCCAGGTTTCCTTCATTCATCCATGCCCCAGATGCAAAGAGCAGGGCCTAGCCCAGGGCAGGAACCAAGGAAATGCTGGTGATACAGCTAAAAGGGCCAGGGCTCCAGAGTTCGTGCAGAGATACCCATGCCAGTGCCCCAAGGCCTCTGTGAGGCTCCCAGGTGGGCAGTGGGGGAAACTGGAAGCTACACCCAAGGTCCAACAAAAGTCAGAGTAGGAAGGATCCCCTCAGGGAGTCTCTAGCAAAATCTGCTCATTCCCCAGATGAGGAACTGAGGCCCAGAGAAGGGAAACAGCTTGGCCGGGATTATATGGGGAGTCATGGCTGAGCCAGCACACATCCCCAAGGCTCCTGCAAGTGACCCTTGAGGCCCAGTGGGCCCATGCCTAGGCTTGGCGGAGGCATCCCCAGAAAGGTGGGGAGGGGTTTGCCAGGGCCCCAAGGCAAACGGCAGGCGGCAGGCACATGCACCTTGGCCTTGGCCCATCCTGTCCCCCTCTCCGGCCCCAGAAATGGGATGGGGCAAGGATGAGTGGGGACAGGAGGAGCAGGCGAGGGGGTACCTCGGTCTCCAGCTGGCGTGGATCCGAAAGAAACTCCGTTTATTACTAAACATCTGGCTGGAAGGTTGAGAACAAGACACGAACAAGGTTAGTGGGGAAGGGGCCGGTGGGTAGAGTGTGGGCAGCTGCCAGAAGCGGGCCGGGCCTCCTGTGGACCCTCATCCCAGGCCTGTTGCCTTGTGTCCAGAAGGCAGAGGGCCTAGTGCTCTGTGGAGGGCTCCCCTGGGAGCATAAACATGTGGCTTCCTGAACCTCTTCTCCAGATGGCCTCCTGTCTGCTCAGGAAAAGACCTGGGAAGCTGCTGCAGGAAGCCAGAAAACCACACTTGGAGAAACTCATTGCAAATCTCTAAGAAGATGGGCACTGGGCCTGGCAGGGGCATCCCCCAGGATGCCTTAGATTGTCACTCTACTTCCTGGGAACACGCTCAACCTGGTTCCACAGCCAAGCCCCACTGGAGGCCTAGCCAGCCAGGTGCGTGGGCACACACGTGTGTGTGTGTGTGTGCGCGCGCACATGCGCGCGTTCAGAGTGGCATTCTGGCTGGGTTACTCATCCCCACAGGGCCCAGGCAGCCAAGATGAGGGATGTGGCTGTTTGGCTTGAGCCTGGCAATTCACCACCACTGTCACTGTAATTCTCAACCATTGCCTCCTGGCTAGGCGAGGAGGGTGGGGGAGACCAGAGCAAACCAGAAGTTCCAAGAGACCTGGCTCAGGCTGAGATGCCAAAGGCACGGAACTGGAGCTGAGCAGCGCCATCTGGGAGGGTCAGGACAGCTCTGAAGGTCTCCCAGCCTAGCCAGGTAGGCCATGCATCCCCTCCTTCCAGCCTCAAGCTTCTCCACCCACTTCCTGTTCAGCATCACCAGGAAGGGGTGATGCTCTCTGCACTGAAATTTACCTGTCCAGGGGGATCCCCAGCTGGCAAGTCTCTAGAAACCTAGAGGACCCAGACAGAGCCCCTGACTGGCTGCACACACTATTTTTCTGCCAGGACATGGGGGTCCAGGGACCCTTGATGAGGTTCTCAAGGCCACGCAGTCTCAGAGGGCAGAATTGCACCGCCTGCTCACCTCTTCCTCGCCTCTCCTCCCTGGTGGGGGCCTGGGACAGGGAATGGCACTTGAGACTCCAGACCAGTACCTCCTGATGGTTCAGGGATGGGGTGTGAAAATGAAATGAGTGAAGGATGGGGAGGATGTGGGGTGGAGGGGAAGGCAGGAGACCTTGATCTTTGACCTCAAAGCTAAACTTTTCCAAGAACAGCCCCTGGGTCAGTGAGGAGCAGACTTGCCTTTCCTGCTCTGTGTGTGCCTGAAGAGTCCCTGGACTAGGTAGGAGGAAGCACTGATCCTTCTTTGTCCTTCTTTCAAAATGTGAAGCGGCTCGGGGGAAAGAGAGTGTGAGCAGGGGTGGACCTCCCAGAAGGCCCCGTGCTGGTGGAGCCAAGAGCATTGGTCCCCAGGTGAGTGCCTGTGGGGCCCACGGCGCTCTCTTCCCAGCTGGCCTCCTGCTCAGGGACCAAGGCCTTTCCAGAGCAACGTGCCAGGGGCGGGGGTCCCCAGCCCTCACACCCCAGGATGGTGCCCACGATTACCTGAGCCGTAAGCACCTGTGGCCAGCGGCCTCCTCCTCTCTCCAGCTTCCCAGAGGGATGGGGGTGCAGGGATGGAAGAGTGAGGGGGACGTGGAAACAGAGAAAGAAAGACAATGGCATGAACGGAAGAGGTGGTGGGAAAGAATGGAGTGAGCCTCTCCCCACGTAGACCCTCAGAGCCCAGCCAGGCCTCTCCAGAGAGACCCTCTCAGCCTGTACCTGTCTGTGCAACTGACGACACCTGCCCGGGCCCCATGACAAGGCCTGGGTGTCCCCCCAAAAGGCCCAGACACCCGCATAGTGGCTGAAGGCAAGTCTGAGAAAGAATGAGACAAAGAATGGAAGAAGAGGAGACGCACGAGCAGGTGGCGGCCCCCAAGGGCCCCTACCTTTCCCCAGGGCAGAAGGAGGTGCTGCCTGGCCGGTGGCAGGTGGCAACGGGTGGGTAACGGGAGGGCGCTCCATCGGGGACCGGCGCCCGCCGCACCTCCAGGGGCCGGAGGCCCCCATTGCGGGCCCGTTGCACGTGCTCAAACAAGAGGGCCAGCTCTCTGCAGGGGAGGGCGCCATCAGCAGGAGGCAGGGCGCTGGCACCAACCCTTCACCCAGCGGGCACTGAGTTCTACAGGTCAAGTCTTGCCAGGCTCTGCCTCCCTACAGGTGCTCCCAAACATCCCCAGGCCAGGGCAGATGGTATGAGAGGCAGCGGAGCAGAAAACTGGCTCCCTCCTGTGCAATCCTGGGAACTCCCCAGGGATACCAGGAATGGTTGTGCAGGCTGAGCACAAGTCAAGGGCAGCTGCCCAAGGCTCCCTATGGGAGCGTGCATCAGACCTGCTCTGTGCCCAGCCAGAAGCCCTGAGACCTTCCCTCCGATGTGGCTCTGCCACTGAGGTGGAGACTCCGGCTGAGGCAGGGAAGCCGAAGGGGTAGCTGGCCCAGCTCCCTTCCCCTGTGCCATTCACTGCTCCTGAGTCCTTTGAGACCGTATCTGTTGCTATGGCCTCTTTCTAACTCTCCAGGCCACTTCCCATTGCCATGAGTACAGCCTCTCTTCTCCTGCTTGACTTTCCATTGTATAGATGAGGAAACTGAGGTCCAGGAAGCAGGAGATACTAGGGCCCCAGAGTCTCCAAACTAAGCTCTGTCCCTCTCATGGGGGCTCAGATCACCCCCACACCCACTCCGACATTTCCCCTCCTTCTCCCCCATCCTATTGCTCACAAATCAGCCCAGGCCCCACTTCCCAAGCCCTGACACCACAAGTGCTGCTCCTGGAAAAGCAGGCTTCCTCCCAGCTAACATCACCTCTGCCTCTGTGGAGCAGGGAGCTTGCCTCTGCCAGGTGGAGTGATGGGGGTGCGCCTGATCCTGAGGGTGCCCCTTCCCTCCTGCTCTGCCCCCTGGAAAGCCCCAGGGACTGAGATGGCCTGGAGAGGAGAACCAGGTGCAGGGGCAAACAGGATCACCCAACACCTGCTCTTGGAGAACTAATGAGGCAAAGACTCCCACAGAAGCGCTGAGTACAGCAGCCTGGCCCAGCCGCGCCCGCCTGTGGGACTGAGCCAGGCTCTGCATCTTCATTGCCGCCTGAGGGCCTGGACAGGCACCTGGCCACACACACCTCCCAGGCTATTAATAATCCCCTGCATGCAGCCACCCCCATGCGGTCACAGCCTAGCCCGGTCCAGCAAAAATGGACACAAACTCGTGCACGGGGGTTTGGGGTGGTCCTAGGCATCCCAGCCTGGCACACACGTTCCTACCCAACCCACACTCTCTCCGCCCAGGTTGGTCAGTACCAATACTGTCTGCAGAGCAGAGGCGCTGGCTGTGCCCCTGCCCTGGGGGCATCACCTAGCGGTAGGCGAGGAAACTGCAAGCTCTCTGTGAGTCCAGGGCTTTGAAGTGGGGCAGGGCTGCTCCCAGGCACCACACAGAGGGGAGGGCACCCTCGGGCCCCTGTGGTACCAGCACAGCCAATCCCAAAGGCTTCATGGGTCTGTCAACCCCTCCTCACTCTACAGGGCTGAATCCCTTGTCCTTACAGGACATGACCGCCAGCTCCGGACTCACGCCCATGCCCAGCAGGACCTACCTGAAGGACGGCAGGAGGCTGTCGTAGTAGTACCAGGTGGCCGTCAGGTAGGCCCGGCTCGTATCAGTGGAGTATAGGCGCCACGCAGCCTGCAGGGCAGGGAAGTAAGGGGCTACCATGAGGCCTCCCAGCTCCTCTACCTCAGCACCCTGCCCTGAAAAAGGACCCAGCCTCTGGGCCTGCTGAAGGGATCTCCAGAGCCAGAGACCAGGTCTAATCCCACAGCCACCAGCAGAGCCAGCCTGGAAATTGAGGCTTAAGGAGAAATGACTTCCCCAGCAGACCAACATCAGGGCCCTTAGAGGGGTACAAACTGGCAGGCAGGCATGAGATTCTGATTCCAGCTCTGCCCCTTACTCATGCAGGCAAGTAGAACTTCAGCACCTCAGCTTCTTCAGCTGTAAAATGGATCTAATATCACTCACCTAACAGTGCAGATATATGTAAATCAAATGCTAAACTATGTGCCCGGCACATTGATGCCAGAATCCTCTATTCAACAACTCCCTTCTCACACCTGCGTGTCTGGATGTCTTTCCCCTCTAGATGGTAAGCATCGCCTTGGTTTCTCTGTCTCAGCTTGCGCAGTGTCTGGGGAATGAGTGGTGACTGAAGGAATGATTACCACGAATAAGAAGCCCAGTCCATCTTTCCAGCCACTGCCATGGGCTGAGGAAGGAAGCAAAGAGCAGGCATGCCGGGCCACCTTTTGCAGAAGGATGGAAGAAGGTCAGACAAGAGGAAGGACCGGCTCTCTCCTTCCAGGTAAGGAGAAGACCTGGGGAGGGACTTGGAGTGGGGCAATTGGAAAAGCAGGGAGCCATGGAAGCTGCTACGCAGGCAGGTCACAATAGAACTAGGCCCCGGGTACACCCCCTTACTGGGCACCCCTTCTTATGGGGCTGCCACTGCTGACCTCACCGGCCGGGCGCCTGCTGAAGACAAGAATATTTTTACTTCCTGCTTGCCTAGGCCCCTGGCATGGGCTGGGGAGCAACTGCCAGAGCTGTCTCATTAATTATGGGCACCACAATGCCAGCTGTCTCTTGGCATGGACGGTGCCAGACGCCTGCCCCTTCAATGCCCCTTGTAAGGCTGGCTCCCAAGAGACAGTGCCCATTGTGCCCCAAGGGACACGCAGAAGAAAAGGCCAGGCTGGTGGCTGGAGATAGCCAGGGGTGGGGGGGGGCATCCTGGGGAGGGGAGGTAAGAAAGGGTGGAATCTGGCTTGGATTTGGGGAGTCACAAGGTGGTATGCTGGGGAGCAGGCAGAGGTGGACTGTCCTCATCCCACCCAACCCCTGTCCTGGAATTATTTCCCATCACAGAAAACCAAAACCCTGGCATTCCAGTCAGAATGCCTGAGGTAAACAGAGACCACTGAGGGGGCGCCTGGCCCTCCAACCACCTCTTCCGGCTGCTTCTCCTGTCTCCTAGTGTCGTCCCAGACAGTCTGGGCCACTTCCTCTGGTGCTGGTGGCACTAACTGATGGCTTAAGGCACTAGGAGTGGCCCCGGCAGAGGGAGTCTGACCCCTCAGCCTGGTGCTTCCTGTCCAGGCTCCCCTGTGACCCATGTCATTACAAAGCTGCGGCTGGAATTGGCACAACCGGGCAGCTCAGCCTTGCCCTCCTCTGGGCAAGAAGTGCAGGGGAAGGTTCCTGATGGTCTCAGCCAGCAGTTCAGCTCTGTCTGGGGCTCCGGGAATTGCAAAACAGCGACTCCTGGGGGGGGCACCATGGCCCACTCCTGGGCGCACCTGGATGAGGTTGGCCGCGGGCATCCTCCGCTTCTCAAAGTGCTTCTGCCGGTGCTGCTCCTGAACCTTCAGGGCGAAGCCTGAGCCTAGGATGCCCTAGGGCAACAGGGCATGGTTGGGGCCATGGGGGCAAGGAACAAGAGTCTGCCAGGGTGTCCCCAGCATTACCTCCCTCCAACCTGGCAGAGGACACTCACAGCAGGCAGGGCGAAGAAGGAGATGCCCAGTAAGGCGAAGCCAGCAGCCAGGACCCTACCCAGCCATGTGTGCGGGGTCTTGTCACCATAGCCGATGGTCGTCAGCGTGATCTGGGGGCATAATCGGCTTTACAGCAGGATGAATCACACGGGGCCAGTCACACATTGAGGACAGTGACAGGAGGGGCACCCTTGGTCACCAGGGCTTGTCCCAGGGCTGGTGCAGGGAAATGAATGAATTCCCCTACTGTGGGCCAAAAATGGTCACCAAGGCTTGAGTGGGGGCTACAGGGAGAGGATAAGGAAGCCTACTCCAGCAGGTTGTGTGGGAGGAACACAGGCACCAGGTAAAAGGGTCCAAACCCTAGTGGGAGGGACAGGGACAGACCAGCTCAACCCTGAGTCGGGAGTCGGGAGTCGGGAGCCAGAATTCCCAGGGAGAGACCCAGGGAGAAGGGTGACCCTGCCTGGGCCCTCACGCACCGTCCCCCACCAGAGCGAGTCCGCGTAAGAGGAGAAGTCAGAGTTGGCATCCTTTTCGGCCAGGTAGACCAGGAAGGAGGCAAAGATGAGCACCAGGAACCCAATGTACCAGGCGGTGATCAGCTCCTGCAGGGATAGGCCTTAGCTGCCTGAGGGATGCCGGGCTCACCTGGGAGAATCATGGGGCACTCGCGTGCCCTGGAGGGTAACCCCAAGGCCCACCCCCTACCCTGGGTCTCCCGGACACCGTGTCTCCACCCGCCTGGCTGTTTCAGCTTCTCCTTTCCAGGAGATCCTGCGCGGGACCCCGGGTCTGCCCCAGCCTGTCTGCAAGTTGTTAACTCCCAGGTTCCGATCCTTGCCCTACACCTAGTCTCGCCCCAGTCCTATCCCCAGTCCCCATCCCGATTCCCACGGCCCTGCGCCCGTGACCCTGCCCAGCGGATCCTTCAAGCTACGCGCTCTCACCTTGCTGTGCGCGTAGACCACAGAGCCCAGCAGCTTCCAGGTGCCGCCGCGGCGGTCCATGCGCACCATGCGCAGAATCTGCAGGAAGCGCATGCTGCGCAGGGCTGATGTGGCAAAGATGTTGCCCTGGGTGCCTGCGGCGATGACGGCCACCGAGGCCACGAACACGATGAAGTCTGCAGGGGCGGGGCGGGAAGAGCGAGCTCAGCTGGCACCTGGAGCCCTGGGGCACCCCATGTTGGGGCCGGGACCGGGGATCTGGGACGGCTCGGGCAGGTCGGTTGAAGGGGTGTCAGCAACTGGGCTCGGCTCGGGCAGGTCGGTTGAAGGGGTGTCAGCAACTGGGCTCGGGTGGGGAGCGTCCCGCTTGTTACCTATGACGCAGAAGGGTTTCCTGGCAAAGCGCAAGCGGCCCTGCCATCCTCGGTAGCGGCAACAGCATCCTGCTGACCACACGCGCACGATATACTCCAAGCCAAAGACCACGATCATCACGAATTCCTGCAGGACAGCGCCGAGCTGTGGTCCCCACGACCAGCCAGGGGCCCAGGGTTCGGGGCACACCACCCCCAGAGACCCTGGACTAGGAGTACCAGGACCTCTTCAGACCCAACCCCTAGGTATCTATTAATTGTAATTAGAGCTGCAGAGGATTCCAGAAGGCAGGTAGCCCTTCACCCTCCAAGTCCAAGTCTGTCCTCCCTTTCCTGCCCCCAGGAGCCATCTGGATCTCAGCTCCTCATCCTGCGCCTCCCCTTGCTGCCATCCCAGACTCCCTAACCCTGACCAGGTGGCCTAAGGACCATTGCCCCACCAAAGAGCTTCTATTCCATAATGTTCCGTTATTGTTTAAGACAAAAAATGCAATCAAAACAAAAAATAATCATCACCACCACTGCAGGGGCCAGCACTGTGGTGCAGTGGACCAAGCCACAGCAGGCAGTCATCAAATGATGGACTGCAGTTCAAGTCTCAGCTGCTCCACTTCTGATCCAGCTTCCTGCTAATGTGCCTGGGAAGGTAGTGGAAGATGACCCAAGTACTTGGGTTCCTGCCACCCACATGGGAGACCAGGATGGAGTTACTGGCTCCTGGCTTCAGCTTGACTCAGTTGGTGCTGCTACAGACATTTTGGGGAATGAATGGAAGATTCTCTCTCCCTCCCTGTCTCTATCTGTCTCTCCCTGTCTCTATCATACTTTCAAATAAATAAATAGATCTTTTTTAAAAACACATAAGCCCCACCAGGTCAGAGGGGGCTTAGCAGTTTTTGTCCTGAGACAGAGCCCTCTTCTAACCTCCTCCATCTGGATCCACCCTAAACTCCACATAGTGGCAGGAGAACCCTAGCACCTGTTATATAGCATTGAGGATGATGCCCAGAGAGATGCAGCCACCCTCTCAGGGCCCAGCAAGCTATTCTCTGAGCCACGATGAGTGGCTTCAGCCCTTAGTGCAGAGGTGCTGCCTCACACAGCCCGTCTTAGTCCTGATCCCTGCCCTCACCAAGATGAGGAGACACTCGTTGGCAAGTTCCTGGTGTTCCTGAATAGTGGACAGCACGGACAGCACCAGGCAGCTGAAGACCAGCAAAAATCTGCAATTGCAACAAGAAGGAGAGGATTAAATTGCTGGAGGCACAGGGCATCCCAGGAATCACTGCCAGGGGCTACAGTGTCTAGGGGAGGAAGGACACATTATCTGGGGAGGCTTCTTTGCCAAGGAGAATCAGGGTCCAAGTTCCCTGGAGTCTTGGTCCTGTGCTGGCCCATTGTGGGCTGCTGAGCTCATAGAAACCTCACAGCCCTTGCAGTGGTCCCCACCTACAGGTGCAGCTGTGATTGGGAGGTACAGGCAGGCTCAGGAGAGGATCCTCACTGCAGACACAGAGATGGTCAGCAGCTGAGGGAGGGACCATCTTCCCAACACACTGCAGGATGGCAGAAGAATAACTACTGTTTGCCACCTTCAGGGACTCTTCTAGAATTAAGTAATGAGACTTTGGCAGAATAAATGGGTGTATGCACCCTGTTCTAGGCAGAAAGGGAAGGGTGCAGAAGGCTGAAGCAAGCAGCATGGAGCTGGCCTTGGGTCTGGAGCACCCCTGAGAAAGCCACCAAGTCATACGTTCCATGGAAAGAACCTCAAACTATAGCCATCCAACACATCCCTCACTTCCAGTTGTGAACATGAAGACACCAAAGCCCAGAGAAGGGAATGGTTCACCCAGCTTGGAGAGGGGACAGAGCTAAGAGGAGGGCCAGGGTCTCTAATTTCCCAGTGGATGACAAGAGGGAAAAGTAAGAGCTGGTGCCTTGGAGAGAATGTGCAGAGGTGAAAGGGCAGGTTGAAGGTACAGGCTGTACCTGCAGCCCTAGGAGTGGCACTGGATCCCAGGAAGGACAGCTCTGTAGGACAAAGTATGCATGTGGCCTGGCAGACACTGCAAAAGGAAGGAGCTTCCCTGGGAACACACGCACTGTGCCAAGGCTCTCCACTTCTGCACCACTGCTGATGCCTCATGGCGCCTCACCGTCAAGCCTGTCATTCACCTGTGTTTTTCTCGTCTGATGGCTGACTCTGGATGTGGTTCAAGTCACCATCTACTTGTGTTTCTTGATGCCGAGAGCACAGAGTCATGGTCCAACAGGGCTGGGTTTACATCCCAGACCTGCTTGTATCTATGGTCCTGGGGAAGCCCCCTCCAACCCCATTCTCCAGATCAATCTCCTTGTGTGTAAAATGGGGTGTAGGGTCCAGCTTGCCTGGGCCCTCCTACTCCTTCTCAGAGGGCAGGACCTGGGGCTGCAGATCAGCAAATGGTCCTGTATAGAGGAGGAGGAAAGTAGCAGGTGTCAGTCAGCCCAAGGTGTGGACTGATGAGTCAGCAGGAAGTCTCCTTGGCCAGGTTCACCCAAGAGCTGAGTTAGCAAACACAAGGCATGGAGGGGCAGGAGCAGAGTTCCAGCAATTGCACTTCATCCATGGACCCCAGGAGCTAGGGCTCATGACAGCAGGGCTCTACCTGAGGTCGTCGCCAGCCCCCTTCTCCAGGAAGGACGGTAGTCAGACACTCCGCCCACCCGAGCCCACAGAGAAATCTCTTTTTTTTTTTTTTTTAAGAGTAGGAATTTTGAGTTTATTTGTACTCCAACACACATAATGACATGTGGAATCTTTTATCAACATTTAAAACAAAACATTCAAATAGTCCTGCTTTGTATAATATAGTAGACAGACTCTCAGCCACCACAATGGAAACTGTTTCATGCCTGATGCACTTTTTTTTAAACATATATTTTTATTGCATTTCCTCTTTTTAAAAATGAATTACATTGCATTATGTGATACATATTTTAATGCACTGGGATCCCCCCACCCTTTCCCAAACCCTCCCCCCATGGTGGATTGCTCCACCTTGTTGCATTTCCATAATTCAAATTCAGTTGAGATTCTTTCATTGGAGATATTTACCAAGCATAAAGTCTAGCATCTTATTGTCCTGGTAAGTTCAATGGTTTCTTGGTGAGACCATCTCTGGTCTGAAGGTAGAGCCGGCAGAGTATCATCCCAATCAATTAAGAGCCCCAACATAATATTTCCAACCATTTACAACATTGTGGCATTAATTGACATGGTATTGATTAACCAATATGTTAATAGGAAAATGCAGGTTTTCTACCACAACCTGTGACTTCTTCATAGACATTTCAATTTTTACATTCAACTATGATCTATACACCTTAAAATGACTTAGATTGCTATTCAGCTGTCTCATGCCTATTTTAATTTTAGTCTTTAGCAGTTTATAGCATTGAAGCATGATTTCGCTGAACCTGGCTGTTTTTCAGGTGGTCTAACTCTATAATTCTAACAGGATATCTGTCAACAGTTTTTGTGTAGGTCAGAGATGAATTTCTGGTGATTCCCAGCAATAGTAAACATAAACACTAGGGCAAGAAAAAAAAAAAGAAAAAGAAAATTAAACCTAATATACTTGTAAAGCCCCATGATACTTGGAAAAGGGGAGGGAGAGCAGAGAAATCTTACATCACCCTAGAAGGTATGAGGCAGAAGGGAAATATAACCTATCAGGATCATAACTGGTAACTCATACACAACAGATTCGAATTAGCATTAGACAATAGTAAAACTACAAAGGCATATAGGGGAATCAGGAGTAATCCTAACAACCTCTTAACAGGAGGTCATATGCAAAGAGCAGGGGGAACCCCAGAGTGGAGCAGGCAGACAGGAGGAGGCTTTTATCCCAACCCTGAAGACTCCCAGATACTCACCAAGGACTATCAGTACCAAGGAGCACCGAGGACTACATCCCTACTGCCAAGGAGACCACGGGGAAATGGAGTGCCTTCGGAGACCAAGAACTCTGAGGTCAACCACCCCCATTTGGATCTACCACATGGGATGGAAGAAGCTCAAGTCCTGCCTTGCAGGATCCAAGGTCATCAGAACAACAACCAGGAACCCTGAGTGGTCCGCAGAAACAGAAGAACAGTAAACTTCCTTCGGGACTAGGGAGAGGAGCTTTCTCTGGTCCTTGCCTGCTTCCAACTTTGGGTCCCCACCCCCTCTCGTAATAACCATCAGGAGCGCTCCAGAAACCCCTCAAAACAAACAAACAAACAAACAAAACTAGAATAGATAGACAGAGAACAACAAGGAAAGCTTAGAAACAGACAGGAAACGGTCAGCGTGGATGCACTTATAACTCACTGGGTGGGACACAAAGATTAGTTACTCCTCACTGGGGTATGGAAGATTTCTCTGCACACCCCTCCTAAACATGCACAGAGAAATCCTTAACAGCAATCCTGCAGCCCCATTGCTGAGCTGCCACCTGGTGCTTCGAGAATCAGGAAACAGCAGCAGCAGACATTGGGAAGGACACTGGGACCCTGGAATGGGAACGGGGGCTGTTTGAGCTCTGGAAGACAAGATGGAGCCATTGGCTTCGGCCTCAATTTTCACAGATCAGTGTTCATGATGCTTTTCAGAATAAATGTGGATTGATTGGCTACTTAAAAACTAATACAAGTATTTACTTACCTACTTACTGATTTTTTTCCTCAAATGGACACACTAAAAACACCATGTACAGGACTGGCATTGTGGTATAGCAGGTTAAGCCACAGATTTTGACACCGGCATCTCGTATAGATACTGGTTTAGGTCCTGGCTGCTCCACTTCCAACTGAAATCCCTGCTAATGTGCCTAGGAAAAGCAGCAGAAAATGCCCTGAGTGCTTGACCCCTGCACCCACATGGGAGACCCTGATGAAGTGCCTGGCTTTGGCCTGATCCAACCCTGGCTGTTGTGACCATTTGAGAAGTGAACCAGATGATGAAAGATATCTCTGTGTGTAACAACCTTTCAAAGAAACAAAATAAATCTTTTTTAAAAAATCTGTATAGGGTGCCACATGATGCTAAGGTCCATGTGCATATGTGTCACACCCACGTCAGGGTCACATGTCTGGTTGGCACACGGCTCAGAGCACTGGATTCCTCACACTGCGTGTGCTCCTGACCCGGGACACACTCTGTATGGCTCCGACTCCAGTCTCTGTGCCGCCAGGGTGAGCATTACAGTCTGAAATGTGTTCCCTTAATACTACAAACTGTAAAAAGTGACTTCTACTCCTGGCCTGACCCTGACGACAACCACAGCAGGCATGAGCATGCTGCAGCCTCTTTGGGGGAGAGCAGCTCAACTGTCCACCCAGCTACTCAGCGCTCAGAAACAAATTCAGCTTGCCTCCACTCTGCCCATCTCGTAAGGACTCTACCGCTGCCCCAGGGGCTTGGCCTGAGGATCAGTCTTATCCTGATTCTTCCCTTCCCTCACCCTTCACGTTCTATCCCACAGCACATTCCAGCATCTCCATCTTCAGAATATGTCCCTAGGGAGACCAGATCTCACCATCCTGGCCAAGCCACCAGTACCTGACCCCAACTGACCTCCTGGTCACCAATCACCCTTGCCTTCAAGGAACCCACTCTGTCCTGAGTGCACTGTGCAGTTCCCGTCAGAACTCTCCACTGCCCTCCCAGCCCGCTGGGAGAAGGGAGGTCAACTCTGTCAGCATATCCAGCCAGGCCCTCGAGGTCTGCTCCTCTCCCCTACCACTTGAACTTGATCCTCTCTACCCGCTTCTACCCATAACTCCCTGTACTTTTGCCCCTGTGACATCCTGGCCCTCCCACCTTCCCATCTCTTGGCTTTTGATGTTTCCACTGCCTGCTGTTCCCTTACTCATCCAGGTCTTTGGTTTAATATCCACTTCCTTGGTGAGGCATCCCCAGGCATTCTGTCTCTAAACTAATGCCCCATAGGCAGGTGCTTGGCACAATGGTTTAGACACCATGTTGGAGGACCTCAGTTTGACTTCCAGCACAGCTCCCTGATGGAGCTCCACCTAGGAGGCCACAGGTGGGCGACTGCTTCAGTGCCTAAGTCTCCAGCACCCATGTGGGAGTCCTGGGCTAAATCTGTTCCTAGACATGCAGGGAGTGAGCTGGCACATGAGAGGAGGCATGAAGTCATGTGGTCTGGCCCTACCAAGGCAAAAGCACAGATAGGACTAGAAATTTAACACGTCTAAAGCAGACTCGTTTTTAAGTTGATAACAAGTGATGGTATAAACATTCAAATAGCCTGGCAGGAAAAGGTCCTCACTCCTGCCCACCAATGTCCAAACACCAGATCACCAAAACAAAGTTACTGGTTACTGGTTTGCATCCACAGAAGAGGTCCCCCAGCTCTAAGCAGATGTATTTCAGCTCCCTGGGGTTCCCCTTGGTGAAGGTTGCTTATAAGCCCCTGAACCTCAACGCCCCCTGGTGGGGAGTTTATGGACTTTTTTGGCCAGGTTGAGACCTTGGTTGTGACAGCTACACTGTGGGCATCCCACATGGGCACTGGTTCACGTCCTCAATGTTTTACTTCCCATCCAGCCCCCTGCTAATGCACCCAGGAAAGCAGCAGAGGAAGGTGCAAGTGCTTGGGCCCCTTCACTTCTGTGAGAGACCTGGAAGAAGGTCCTGGCTTTGGTCTGGCCCAGCCCTTGTGGCCATTTGGGGAATGAACCAGCAGATGTAAGATCTCACTTTCTGTAACATTAGCTTTCAAATAAACAATTAAATCTAAAAAGAGAATAGAGGGGGTACTTTCACACTTGACCTGTCAGAGAACACCCCGCATTCACTTTTCTTGGCAAAGCATCAGAGCCCAGGGAGAGACAGGCTTGAGACCATGACCAGTGAATCAACAGCAAGGCTGGGGCTAGAATTCCAGAGCAGGTGACCCAGAAGTAGCCTTGGTCTTCCTGAGAAGTCCTCGGCCACCAAGAACTGCCTGGAACTTGGGGAGGCAGGAAACCAGGGGAAGGAGCTTGGCGACTGGGGTCTGCATGTGTCTGGTAGGACCAGCATGTAGCTTCATTCACACAAGTAAGGGTTGGGGCTCCGTTTCTCCCACTAGACATGTCTGTGGCACCCAAGAGTTGGCTGGTCTGGGCCCCCACAATTTCCAGCTAAACGCATCTCTGTCCAAGTTGTGCAGCTGCAGCCGGGGACCCTCACTCTCCCTGGCTGAGGCCTGGAGGCAGAGCTACAACAGATGCCTGCTGCCTGGCTCACTCTGCTGGCTGGAGCTTATCATGAGGCTTATCACAATCTTCCACCTCCCACCCCCACCCCATTCTGTGACTATGTCATTTGCCCGAGAGGGCAGTGAGACAATTAGGAATGACCAAGTGCAGGGTTTGCCTAGATCTCTGGCTCTGACTCCTGAGGGTGTCAGAATCACCTGTTACTACACTGATTCCACTCCTAGAGCATCTGACCTAGGAAGCGGGAGGTAGGCTCTGAGTAAAGTTCCCTGATAATCCTAACACTGTTGTTCCAGCGACTGTAGTTTAGGAATCATTGGATTAGCTGATGACAGTGGCTGTGGCTGACTCCACGACTGGCCAACTCATGGCTTTTCCAAATGACCAACAGCAGTCATCATCTTCTCCAGATCTTCCTCTCCTCCAGGCCCCACCCAGAGGAGCAGGGGAGGGGTGACACCCTGCTGGGGAAGAGGGTCCTTCCCCTACTCAAAGTGTCACCAACTACGAGACAACTACAATCACTCCTGCTGGTCACAAGTTCCCATCAGCGAGGCGTGAGCTGAGTCCTCGGCACACTTGCACCTTGCTCCTCTCAGAACAGCCTGAGGGGCAGTGGCAACGCCACAGCAACAGTGGCACAGTCCCCAAGGCTCACAGGTGAGAACAGAGGGGCTCCCACAGCTCAAAAAGATCCAGATTTAGGAGAATTTTAGACTTTCGGATTTTTAAATCAGAGATGCCCAATCAGGGGACTTCTTCCGAGACTTCCCCAAATAAACAGCATTCAGAAATCAGGGTCTTTCCATTCCAGGCCTTTTCAATAAGGCAAACTCTGGGAATACACTGGAAACCAGTGGATTGTATTAAGGCCTTGGGACTCTGCATCCACATGGGAAACTAGGAAAAAGCTCCTGGCTCCTGGCTTCAAATAAGCTCAGCCCTGGCCATTGCAGCCATGTGGAGAGCTGACCAGCAGATGAAAGATCTTTCTCTCTGTCTCTCCTTCTCTCTGTAAGTCCGCCTTTACAATAAAAATATATAAATCTTTTTTTAAAAGATACAAGAAAAAGGTACATCAACTTTGTCAAAATCCCACAGACATGTTCTTTTTTTTTTAAGATTTATTTATTTTAATTACAAAGTCAGATATACAGAGAGGAGCAGAGACAGAAAGGAAGATCTTCCATCTGATGATTCACTCCCCAAGTGAGCGCAATGGCTGGTGCTGCGCCAATCCGAAGCCGGGAACCAGGAACCTCTTCCGGGTCTCCCACGTGGGTGCAGGGTCCCAAAGCTTTGGGCCGTCCTCGACTGCTTTCCCAGGCCACAAGCAGGGAGCTGGATGGGAAATGGAGCTGCTGGGATTAGAACCGGTGGCCACATGGGATCCCGGGGCATTCAAGGCGAGGACTTTAGCCGCTAGGCCACTGCGCTGGGCCCCAGACATGTTCTTAAGTGTTTATTTGTTTATTATTTATTTATTTGAACGACAGGGCAGCAAAGAGATGTTCTATCCACTGATTCACTCACCAGATGCCTGTAACAGCTAGAGCTGGGTCAGACCAAAGCCAGGAGCCTGGAACTGCATCCAGGACTCTCACTTGGCTGGGAGAAACCCAAGAACTTGAGCCATCACCTGCAGCCTCCTAGGGTGCCCATCAGCAGGAAACTGGATCAGAAGCAAAGGTGCGACTCCAGCCCAGATACTCCCTTATGGGATATGGATGGTGCAAGTGCCAGCTTGACCCTTGATGCCACAGCATTTCTTCCAGATCTATTAACTTGTCCAAAGTCATAAGTCGGGACCTGAACCCAAGACCACTGGGTTCAGATCTCACGATTTCTCTAGGACTCAATTTCCCTGGCCACACATGAAGTGAGGAGTGTCAGGAAGCTCACAGGAGAGAAGGGGCTGCCATCCTGCCTCTTTGAGTCCTGTGCACTTTAAAAATATATATATTATATATATATATATATAATATATATATATTATTGGAAAGTCAGATATACAGAGAGGAGAAGAGACAGAGAGGAAGATCTTCCATCCACTGATTCACTCCCCAAGTGGCCACACAAAAATGGACAGAGCTGTTACAATCCAAAGCCAGGAGCCCAGAACCTCCTCCGGGTCTCCCACGCAGGTACAGGGTCCCAAGGCTTTGGGCTGTCCTCGACTGCTTTCCCAGGCCACAAACAGGGAGGACGGGAAGCAAGGCTGCTGGGATTAGAATCGGTGCTTATATGGGATCCTGTTGCATGCAAGGCGAGGACTTTAGTCACTAGGCTACCACGCCGGGCCTGTCCCATGCACTTTTGGAAGCATTCATCACCATCCCACTCAACCAAGTTTGTTGTAAAGCAAGAAATGAATGCTGCAGATCCCCAGACCTGAGCAAGGGTAACAGATCTGACATGACAGATGAGGTGATCTACTAAGATGAGAGGTGCAAGGGGACTGGGAGAGCTCCAAGAGGTTTTCAGCACAACCAAAGCGGGGAGCTCAGTGAGAATTTCTTGAAGGGAGTGACTAAGCAAGGATGAGGCACCCAGGCTAAGGAAGCAGGATGTGGGAGTCTTGGGGGAACCCCAGGATGGGCAGTAATTCTGGATTTCGGTGGGAGGGGAGAGCAGTGGGGAGTGGGCCTACAATGAAAGGGGACAGTGAAGAAGCCAGAGAGGCCAGACAGCTGAGCGGCAGCCTCTGGCCTTTGAGGGTCAGTGGAAACGCAATGGAGAGTCTTGGGGCAGTTGGGAGACCAGGAGTGGCAAAGACTGATTTGTGTTTCAGGGCCATCTGCCAGAGGCATTGAAACACATGGATTAAACAGTAGAAGGGTGAGATGGCGCAGACCAGGCTGGAGGCAGCAGGGATGTGGGAGGACTGGAGAAAGTTGGAGGGAGTTGCCTTGAGGACACCTGTGAACAATGAGGGAGATACTGCCTGTGCTGCTGGCTGGGCATGGGAGAGAGGAGATCGGGTGGAGGAGCGGCTGCACAGGCGTGAGTTCCCTTTCAGACTCGCTGGGAGGGAAAGGGCTGTGCGGCACTGGGCGGATACACAGTGGGGAGGAAGGGAGAGAGATGGTGGGAAACGCAGAGCTGGGGGGCACCTGGATGGAGGCGGTAACTGAGACAGTGAAGGGCCCGAGGGAGCTGCAGCAAGCAGAGGCCACCCCAGACAGAGAGAAGGGGGAAAGTTCCGGAAGAAAGGCTGACGGAAGTTGTCAGGGAGGCTTGGGCATCACTGCCCAATGCTGTGAGAGGTCAAGGGGATCAGCCTGCAAATGGTCACTGGATTAGAGAACACGTGGGTCCCTTGGTCAGGGAGCCTCTGAGGGAAGGTAACCAGCGCAGGCCCAGAAGGAGCAAAAAAGGATGAGGGGTGGAAACAGCAGACAGAACTCCTGGCAGGGGGTGCATTTGGTGTGAAGGCGAGAGAGCCAGGAGGCAGCACTGAGGCATAGCAAGTAAAGCTGCTGTGTGCAGCATCAGCATCCCATATGGGAATCAATTCAGGTCCTGGCTGCTCCACTTCCAATCCAGCTCTCTGCTAATGGCCCAAGAAAGCCACGGAGGATGGCCCTACATGAGAGGCCTGGAAGAAGCTCCCGGCTTCCAATTGGCCAAGCTCCAACTGGTGCAGCCATTTGGGGAGTGAACCAGCAGATGGAAGAGCTCTATCTCTCCCTCTTTCTCTGTAACTCTGCCTGTCAAATAATAAACAAATCTTATATATTTTTTTTTAAAAAAGCCAGAGTGAAAGGAGTGGAGAGGGCAGGGGAGAAGCTGAAGATGCAGGATGGATCAGTGGAGTGAAGACAGAGTCCTGGGAGGCAGGGCCAGATCCTGTGGCTTCTCTACAATCCACAGGAAGGGGAGGAGGAGGGATGGAGCTGGGAGAGGAAGCTCCCCCACCACACACACACCCACACCAGCTCCAGCTCTGGTAGGACTGAAGCATGGGGATGTGAAATAGCCCAGCCCAGCCCAGGCTGGGAGAGGGGCTGACCAGGTGCTGAGGAGGGTTCCCTTGCTCCCTCTCGGGTTGAGAGGCAGAACTCTCGTCTTCTTGCAGCTGACTTTGCTGCTGGAGCTCCCTTGGGGACCCTCTGTATTGGCCATATGCCCATTCCTCCCAACAGTGTGGATGGGCTTAAGAAGGGGTTGCCCCACACCCTCAACACAAGTCTTTGCAAATCTGCTTAGTGCTGATGCCTGCATGGGATCAAAGTGTACACCTGCCTTCCCCAGGTCACAGGCAAGGCACTTTGGGGCCCAGCCCCTCCCTCTCTCCAAGCCCTGCCCCTGTGGCACCTAGCTTTGCGCAGCTGGCTTGCAACAGGTATGACGCCGCCCAGCTCCTCAGACCATCAGACCAAGGCCTCAACGGAGGGGGTCCGTCTTCCCTCTTTCTGGGGAAGCTTCAGCCCAGTTGGACCCCATTCAGCCAAGACTCCCAAGGGGTAGGTGTCATGACCCTACTTCTTCCAGTATGACCATGGAGCCAAAGCTGGAGACAACTTTCAGCGGGACTGGTCAGGCCTTACCTTGCCAGGATGGGGCCCCACAGGATCTGGGGGGACCCCAGCCTCCTCCAGGCATAGCAGGCTCTTACTCTGTCTTTAGGGGGACCAAGGGACAGGGCAGGGAGCCAGGCCTCAGAGCGAGGCTCTTTCCAAGAATTCTCAGAGGCTGGGAGGATTCAGCAATTCTAAATATGGCAAAGGGAGCCAGACACGTGACCCAGGGCCCCCATGTTAGGGCTGCCACCTCTGTGGCTGCTTCTCCAGGCCAGAGGCCTATGCTGGGGCTCAGCATTGGGGTGTCGGTTCCTCTGGCCACAGCCTCAAGGCTGGGGACAACTGGAGAGTGGACTGAATCACTTCTGCCTGTGACTCCAGCAGTGGAGCTGGGAAGGCAAGACTTGGCCTTCCGCTCAACTCTAGTTGCTCTGAGTTTGTTCCCAGAGGGACAGCAGTTGCCAGCACACAGTACAAACTATGAAAAAAATGTCCCCTCTTGGGAGGCCCATCAGAAAACGGCAGTGCCCCAGCCTGACGAGTGACCCCGTTAGAAACAGACATCCCTTTCCTCTGGGCTCCAGGGTTCCTCGGGCCCTGAGGCACAGCCATCCTAGGGATATTTTGTGCCTTTCTCCGGCCACTGCCAGTCTGTCTGAATTGGGAGACTGATCCAAGAAGTACCCACCTGAGCTTAGATTGTGCTCTTTAGAAAGGGAACCAAGGATGATGGAGGAACATTGACAGAGGTGCAAAGAGAAGAGGCAGCAGCCATCCTGACCTGGAGTCCCACCCTCTTTATCTGTGAGTGCTAGGCATGTTTCCCAGCATGGAACCTCCACAGAACCCTTCCCTTTCCCCCTCACTGGCAAACTTCACCTGCACATGCCAATCTTTTTTTAAGGTTTTTATTTGAAAGGCAGAGTTACAGAGACATAGACAGAAAGCGATCTTCCATCAGCTGACTTCCCCCCCAAAAAGCCACAATGGGTCAGTCCGAAGCCAGGTAGCTTCGTCCAGGTTTCCTGTGTGGCACCTGAACCTTCCTCCATGGCCTTTCCAGAAATTAGCAGAGAGCTAGATTCAAAGTCGAGCTGCAGCGATATGAACTGACGCTCATATGGGATGCCAGTGCCACTGGTGGAGGCTTAGTGTGCTATGCCACAGTGCTGGCCCACAGGAACACCTGTTGTTCTTGAACAGGCTTGAAAGCTCTCAGTTTCACTAGCATGAGTAAGGTGATGTTCCCTGGACAAGGCATTCTGTATATGGTTTGCTCCCAGCCATCCACATGCTGGAAGCCTGCAGCCCAGGGTAGTTAGGAGGTGCAGGGACCTTCGTGGGAGGTTACTGGGCAGTCTCAGAAGGGCATGAGTTAACTTAGCTCTTGGTGGAGATAGGCCTAGTGGACAGTGTCCCATGTCAAGTCCCCTGGTGGGGGTGGATACGTGGGTTGGGATAAGTCATGGCCTGTTTGCTGCTTGTTTGCTGCTTGTTTGCTGCCAATGCAGGCCCTGGGAGATGCAGGTGACAGCACAGGGGCTGGGATTCCTATATCCCTGTCATTCACATGAGAGACTGAGAACGAGTTGCTGGCTCTCGCTATGGCCTGCTCAGCTACTGCCTTTGAGGGCAGTTGATGGGAGACTCTCTTTCTCTGTGTGTGTGTCAGTATCTCAAACAAAACAAACACTCAGTTCCTGTGGGACCCTAACCTCTCTCTGGCTCCCTGCCTCTCCCTGGGATTTCGCACTTAACGTAAACTCTCACTATCATGATACCATCCAGCAGGAAGCCTTCACCAAGTCAGTGCCATGCCCTTGAACCTCTGGAACTGCAACCTAAATAAGCCTTCTTTCTTTATAAAGTATCCAGCCTCAGGTGTTTCATTATCGTAATGGAAAAGACTACTACGATGAGTAATAGCTTCATCCTCTGCCACTGGACCAGCCCCAAGCCCTCGGACTGCCGACCGCACCAGTGTAGGCAGCTGAGCAGCATGCCAGCCGGAGCCAGGGTAGAAAAAGGAGGAAGTGGGAGCCCTTCACCTGCTGGGGACCAGCCAAGCAGTGCTGACTTCTCAAACCAGGCTCTGTGAGCTCTCCCAAGTATTGAAGTAAGCGGGAAGAGTGCAGTCCAGGAACCACACACTCAGGAACACTGAGCTGGGCACACAGCATGGGACATGCACAAAAGCAGACAGCGTCCCCTCCTTCAGGGTGTGTACATGCTTAAGGGAGGGGGAGGGGTGTTTCATAAAAAAGCGGGTAGCGACAGGCATTTGTGGTGGCAGTTCAGACATCACCTGGGCAACTATTCCCCATACCACAGAGTCTGGGTTCGACTCTCAGGTCTCCCAGTTCCTGCTTTCCGCTACTGCATGTCCTGGGAGACAGCAGGTGATAGCCCAGGTATTGCAGCCCCTGCCACTCTTTTGGGAGATCCATGTTAACTTCCAGGCTCCTGGTCCCAGCTTGGCCCAGCCTTATTAGGTGAATGAACCATCAGAAGAAAGATCTCTCTCTCTCTCTATTTCAAATAAATAAGATGAGTAAACAAATAAAACCTCAACTGTCAGATAATGATGGAGAAAATTAAAAGACCAAAGAGATAGGCAACACCAGTTTCAGAGCCTGGGGAACTACTTTGATAGAGTACTCAAGGTCAACAGCTCTGAGCAGGGAACTTCAAGCAAAGATCAATGCAGAAAGGACCCATGTGAGCATCTGGGAAACCAGTGGTCTGGGCAGAGGGAAAGGCAAGCACAGAAGACCACAGAAGACCAGAGCCTGGGGCTCCTGCTGTGGTGCAGCAGGCAAAGCCGCAGCCCCTGTGGGCCATAATTTGAGTCCTGATTGCTTCACTTCTAATCCCGCTTGCTGCTGATAGCCTGGGGGCGGGGGAGGGGAAACAGCAAAAGATAATCCAAGTGCTTTGGGCTTCTGCCACCCATGTGGGAGATCTGGTTCCTGGCTTCAGCTTGGCCCAGACCTGGCAATTGTAGCTATCTGGGGAGTGGGCCAGTGTGGATGAAAGATTCCTCTCTCTCTCTTCATCTCTTTCTGTAACTCCTTCGAGATAAATCAATATTAAAAACAAAACAAGATATGATCCATAAGGGGCCCAGGCATGTTCCAGATCCATCTGGAAAGGACTAGCTAGGGGTCAGTGGGGGGAAGAAAGCAGGCCCTCCGCTGGCTGCTATGAGGGTTTGGGTCTTTCTTCTAGGCAAGATGGGGGAGGCAGGTCAGGGAGCACCATGAGCTGACTAACATTTGCAAAAGATGACACAAGGTGTGGAGTGGAGGACAGCCTCAGCTTCACAAGGGGAAACGGAGGTAGCAAGATGTGATCAGATAATGAAGCATGCCTAACACATCTCCTTTAGAGTCCCAGAAGGGAACTTGCCTACTTGTGTGGCCATATAGTAAGTTGGAGACAGAGCTGGGCCTGGTACCCAGCTTTGCTAATTCCCCAGGTTATGTTCTGATTTCTCCTCTGCTCTATAGAAGGTTCCAAGCACCTGTTCCTCGTTCAAAACCTCCTTAGTCCTGGGGCCAGGATGGAACCTGGCCCCTGCTGCATGTGACATTGGCTTGAAGCATTGCAGATTTCCCCCAGCAACTAACTGGAGTCTGGCAGGGGTCAGGGTCACTTCCAAGGAGCCTTCTGTCGTCTGAATCAGCAGTACCTGTGCTAAGCAGGAAGGGGAGGGGGTGTAAGGAGGGAAGATTGCCAAACAATGGCAAAGGCTCGGTTCCCACCGTTTGGTTCTCCAGAGTGGGGCCGGCACCAACAAGAGCTGACAGGGTAGAACAGGAGCTGTGGGAAGGGCAGAACCCTCTGGGGAGCTCAAGTGCCAAGACTAAGCCCTGGCAGCAGGTTTTGCAGACTCAGCCACTCAGGGACCCCACCCAGTGGGAGGTTCAAGGGCATTGGGGAGTTTCAATGCCCTTGGTCCCAGGCTGCTACTAGTAAGCAAAACGACATGCAAACTCACCAGGCCACACCTCTGCAGCTGCTCCCAGCTGCACTGACAGCCTGGCTCCCAGCGGGAACCCCCAGTCCATGCTGAATCCAGGGAGGTCCTAGGAACGGGAAGGGGCTACCGTGTGACCCTGAGTCAGGATCTGGGCTTCTCTGGGTCTGCCCCACAGTTCAGGTGGAGTGTGATCAGGAGGATCTTAAGCTTCCACCCTTCAAATTCCAGTGTCTGTTATAAAGACAGAGTGCCCAGCTGGCATTCCTACAGATGCCCGGTTGCCTAAAAGGTGGGAACTTGTGAGGGAGGGGTCAGGATAGGGGACAGCATAGAGGAAAGGTCAGGGACTTGGACTTCCAGCTGCACATGGTCCCCAGACAACTGAAGAGCTGGGAAGTTACTTCCCAGACTCAATTCATCAAGGAAGGGATGAGTATGGGGAGGTGGCCTTGTGGTATGAACGCATAAAGATGTTGCCTGCAAGCCCTGGGTCCCATATGAACGTCACATTGAGTCCCAGCTGCTCTACTCCTGATCCAGCTCCCTGCTAATGTGCCTTGGAGAGCAGCATACAGTGCTCCAAGTACTTGGGCCCCTGCACGCACATGGGAGACCTGGATAAAACTCCTGGCTCCTGGCTTTGGCCAGCCCTAGCTGTTGCAGCCATTTGGAGTGAACCAGCGGATGGAAGATCTTTCCCTCTGTATCCCTCTGTCTTGCCTTGTAACTTCGCCTTTCAAATAAGTAAAATTAATCTTTAAAAAAAAGAAGAAGAAGAGGGATCAGGTAAGGTTTTGGAGGGTTCCACCTTTCACAGCTTTACTAGGAACTTCTGGCGCCAGCTTCTCCAAAGGAAGGTCAAGGCCTTCACTGTCCTAGCACCTTCCAAAAGGAGCATATTTTACATTTCATTTCATGGAAATCTCCAGGAACCCCAGGCTGAACCGCAACAGCAAGCAGGAACCAGTGTGGGCCCAGGAGCAGGTGCACCCGTCATTCACAACAGAGACATGCCTGAAGACTGGCAAGGAACAGCTTGGGTCTCTTGATCCTATAAGGAGAGAAGGTAGACAGATCTTCCATGCCTCGCAGTCTAAAGAACAGGAATTGAACTCAGCACCTGCTTCTGCTCCGTGTTCCTCAGCAGACCAACTGTCCATCTCTGGACTCAGTTTCCTGGCCTGTCCAGGGAGGCCAGTGACCCCTGGTGGCAGTCTGGGGACAAGGGGTCTGACCGCAGAAAGCCTCGGGTTCACCTCGGGACACCGCGCTGACGCCGCGCGGGGCTCCTCGGACCGGAGCGGTCCTGCAGGAGGCCTCCTGAGGAATTCCTCGGGCTTGCGGCACTGGGCCTGGCTTTCCGCTGCCGGGCCTTTTGCATCCCCAGCGGCGGGACGCGTGGAGGCCGGGCTCGGGGCAGCAGTTCACCCTGCCTCGGCCTGGGCGGGGCGCGCCGTGCGCCGAGCGCGCGCGCGCGCGCGCTGGGCCTGAGCCGCTACGGTTCGGGTTACTTCCCCGCCCCGCCGGCTTCTTTTTCCGTTTCCAAATTAACAATTGAAAATGCAGCGGCCTGAAAGGCGAGCAGCGGGCCAAGCGGAAAGTGTGAAGGTGCCGCCGCGTCCCCGAGGCGGGCCGCAGACCTGGGACGCGACACCCCGACCGCCCGGGTACTCGCCATGGAGCGGGACTGAGCGCCCCAGGACGTCGTGGTGCCCAGGTCCTTGGATCGAGTTGTGGCCTGGTTGGGCCCCTGGCCCCAGCCTGGCCCGGGTCGCAGGACCCAGTGCCCAGGCTCGGGGTGGCGCCAGCCTCCGAGGACGGGGGCGTGCCATGGCCGGGTTTCCACTCTCGAGGCTGAGCGCCCAGGAGGGGCAGGTGCCAGGCAGCACCCGCCTAGCACGGAGCCTCAGGTCTCCCAGTGTCAGATCGTGTCACGTGTGACTTCATGAGAGTCATCTCATCCTACAGAGACTCTTCCCCCAACGGCCAAAGGGGAGGGAAGGCATAGCCGGGACAGAGCTGCAGGCCAGGAAGCAGCTGAGACCAATCCAGCGGGTAGCAACTGTTATCTTGTGTAGCCAGTGACGCTGTCACCACTGAGCCTGAGCACCCTCAGCCTCCCACCGAGGCCTGGGTCCTTCTCTGAGAGAGGGACTTAACAAACCCAAGCCCCAACGTTCCTGCAGGGGGTTCAAAATGGGCACACCCCAGGCCCGAGCCCAGTTGCCAATGGCCAGCCTCTTGATGCTCTTTCTACAGAGTGGTTGGGTTTGGGGGGCCTGTTCCCCCTCTCCATATGAGAGTTGGATGCTGGCCAAGGGCAGGCTGTAATAAGTGAGTGGCTAACAGGGGTCCTGTTCTAAGGGCATGGGCAGAGAGTCCAAGTGTGGACATGGTGCTTGGTGATTCTGCTCTCCCTTAACATGTACCTCCAGGGGATGCTGGGACTTTGCTCGCTGCCCTACCTAGGACTCAGCTTGGTGCCCTGGGGGTTCTTAAGAAACCCTGAGTGAATGAATGATGTCAGTCAACGATGCAGGGATGCAGCGCAACCTCCTCTGGGGAGGTGGGCTTAGGGGGACATGTCCCTCTCCCCACCCAGGTCAGGGGAAAGGAGAGAGAAGATGAGATTGAGAGAATGGAGGAGGAGAATGGGGGTGGGAGATGTGGCCTCAGAGGGCAGTTGAGATCACTGCTTTCCTCTGGGCTCCCTACTTCCCATTCCTGGCCAGACCCACCCCCTCCCAGCTGACCTCCTCACTGACACTGCCCCCCAGGCATTCACCTCCCAGTGTGTGCTCCTTCCTCCCCCACTTATGATGCTACCAGGGTTTTGTGACATCTGAAGCCAAGGCCCTTCCCTGGGTACCACCAGCTCTCCATCCCTGTAGCTCTAGGTGACATCCTCTCCTTAGGATGCCCCATTCGACCTCAAGGATCCTCTCCTCCTTTGGGGGAAGCACTCCTGCAGCCCTCCATCATGAACCCCTTGTCACTGTCCCATGACACAGTCTCTGTGCCAAGGCTGTTCCTGACCCTCCGTCCCCAACTGTCCCCACCCCCGCCCCAAGCACACACACACTGAGGTCCATCAGGGTAGAGCAGGACCAGCCTGGCTCCCCCACACCCCCAGGCCACCCACACAGTTTCTGGGGAGTGAACTGGGCACCCTGAGTTGCCAGGGCCGTGGGTGCTGTGGGCCCTGGAAGCCTATACACTCCTGAAGGGCGTAGGGGGTGTCTCTGGATGCTGCACAGGAGGGAGGGAGGGCGCAGGCAGGTTCACCCACCCCTCACACCACCAATGATACAAATAAGGAGCTGGGTCATCTAAATAGTTACAAATTTCAATCAAATTCAATACAATGGGTTCTGTCCTTCCTAATGTATCTGCTAATGATCCCAGAGGCCAAGTTTGAATGTAAATTCTGAGTCCCCTGCTAGAATCCCACAGGGATTGGACGGCCAGTTCCTGTCACCCTCTTTGGTCCTCCTGCTCTTCTCCCCAGGACCCCTCTCTAAGCAGGAGGGGCCGTGGGTGCACCCCTCTGGCTGCCTCAGCCTCTAGTTCCCAGCTGCCTAAGCACCTGTGGCACCTGGTCACCCTGCAGCAGCCCTTGGGAGGCTGAGCAAGGGGAACAGGTCTGGCCCTGGGAGTGGGCATAAATATTTGGCTAGGGAATTTCAGGGTACCTGGAATGTATTCTGGAACCAAGTGGGCCCCATGGAGTTGCTGGTTGCTATTCGGGTCACTGTGGGCTGCGTGGGCTGGACTGCCCCCACCACCCCAACTCCACACACACACACACACACACACACACACCCCATCTCTGCTTTGCTCTTTGTGGTGTCTGGTGTGTGCAGTCCCACTGTGTCAGATTTCATTTAAAGAACCGAATTTACTGCTTCAGACAGTTTGAAAAGCTGTCATAGATACCTCCTCCATCCTGGACACAGGGTGTGTGTGTGTAGGGGAGAAGCTGAGGTTTCCAGGGTGCCTGTACCCCTAGCCAATGCACCCAGGCACCTTCCCAAGGTGCTTACCTCCCTCCCTCCCTCGCAGCCTTGGCCGCTGGACCCTCCAATGGGCCAGGCCACTAGGAGGTGGCCGGTGCCCAGTCCCTACTGCTGGGGCCCTTCTGACTGGACCTTCGGCTCAGGTCTCAGTGGATTGAGAAGCTAGAGCAGGCAGGAGAAGGAGAGGGAGTCCTGGTATAAATAACCGTGGGGGGCCGGGATGTTTGGGCCTGTCTCCCTGGCGACGGCCATGTTTACTGCCCAGAGAGGGGGGGCACAGCCCACACATTTGCCTCCCTGACTTGTAGCCAAATTGCTCCAGGAAGAGGTGGCCCATGATTAGCCCCAAACACTCCAGCTCTGCACCCTAACTCATCCTCCACCAACTCTTCCCCAACTTGGGCCCCAAACCTCCCTGACCTGGCCCCCATCCTGCACAGTGAAGCCACCCCTGCAGCTTCAGACATCTCTGCATTTGCCCTGTGAGTGCTACTTCGGCTGTAATAGTCAGGGGATGAGGGGAACAGGAGCAGGGCAGGCAAAGGCCCCAAGCAGAGCTGGGTGTGTGCCAGGGATCTGCAATGGGGCCACTGGGCACGGGGCAAGGACAAACCTCTCTCACGGCCCTGGCCAAGATGGGGGGAGGGGGTACAGCCCCTGGATTAGCACTGCACAAATCCCTAACCCAGAGCCCAGCCCATGCCTGTCATGTGAAGGGGAGGGGCTGGCAGGTACCCTTGGTGGTCACGCCCCCACCCCCAGCAGCTCTCTCTCCAGCCCAGCAGACCATGGGGAAGAACCTTTGATGCAGGAGAGCAAGTAGAAGGCCCCTGCCCTGGACCAGCAGCTTCTGTCAGGCCCAAGCATGGGGGCACCAGGCTTGGCATGAGCCAAGCTCCAGCCCACAGACCAGCCCAGGCTGTTACACCCATGCACACACACCCTGCCCAGTTGACAGATGCATCTTCCTTGAGTCATGGGCTGATCTGTATTGGCAGCACAGGTGCAGAGTTGAAGCTGTCTTTCAGAGGGTCCCCAATAGGCACCCAGACTGCGGGGCTCCAGCCCTGTCTTTCAGCTGCTTCTTAGCTGCCTATCCTTGGGCAAGTCACTTCTCCCTTCCCAGCATCTGTGTCAACTGGTATAAGTATAGCTTCCCCCCAGGGTGACCGTGAGAACTCAGTGGACCGTCAAGTCAGAGACGGGACCTCCTTCCTGGGGTGGAGCCAGAGGTTGGGGTTCTAAAAAGCAAAGAAACCTGCCCAACACCAACAGCTGAGGACCTGCAGCCAGGCCAACCTGAGTGAGGCTCTGCAGAAAGGTGGCCACTTGGTGCAACTGGAGACAACCAAGCTCTTGCACAGAGCCTGGTGTCTGCTCTGGACTCTAGCTGCTAATCTGAGTTCAATCCCCGACCTGCTGAGCTGAGTTCTCCTGTGGAGTTGGACTCTGGAGTTACCTGGGCTCTGTTCCCTTCCCCAGTGCACCCCATCCTCATCACCTGAGCTAATCCCTGAGTGCGTTCATGGAACTATTGGAGGTAGTCCCATGGAGCCCAAAGCCACCAGGCTCCCCTTCCAGACCTGGGACCTGTACCCACCCTCTCTGCTTCTATAGCACCCCCAACTCAGGTGCATACCTCCCCCAGGTCAAGGTGTCCAGATGCAGCTGAGCTTTCCCACAGGCAAAGTCTGGGGCTCTCTGGCCCTGTGGGGCAGGGCAGGGGTGGGGTGGAGGAGGAAAAGGCAGGAGCCGGCCTGGGTGGCATCCCCAGGGGTCCCTGTTGGAGTCCTTTTTCCTCTGCCCTCCTCCTGACCAGTCTCAAAGAGGAATATCTAAAACACAAACGGGTCTGTGTCCACCTGCCTGCACTTCGCCCCTCTCCTTCTCCATGTACTTGCTGCTACTTCTCAGCCTGGGGCTGGCTCTCTAGCCTGGCTCTGATCACTCCTCGGCCTCCTCTCGGGGACCCCTCTAGCCTCTTGCTATTCTCTGCAAATGCCGTTTTTGGCCTTGGCTCCGGGTCTCTGCAGGTGCTAGGTCCTCTGGCCCACCACTCCTATTCAGCTTTCAGATTTCTACCAAGGCCTCAAGGCCTCGTCCTCTAAGAAGCCTTCTCCTCCAGACCCAGTTTGGGGCTGGGCTTTGCCTCTCCGTGCCAGCCTCTGTGCTGCCTGGGGAACACTGACACTTAACAGCCTGCCTGGTAACTGCCTGCCTCCAGTTCATCTCCCCCAGGGAGCAGAGGAGGGTCAGATTCATTGCTTTGTCCCCAGCATCTGGCCTAGGGCCTGGCCCCCAGGGACTGCAGGGATTCCCAAGTGCGGGAGTCAGAGGGAAGGAACAAATCCCCAGTGTGGAACTGGGATGGGAGTAGGACCATGAACTGCAAAGCTCCATTGGTCCTCAGGCCAGCCCCTCAGTGGGTACAAATCAGCCTCCAGAACGGGGCTGTTGGGGTCGGAATCCCAGCCATGTACCCTACACTGAAGGGAGCCATCTGATCTCTTTGTGTCTCAGCCTCCCCATCTAAGAAATGGGCATAACAACAGAACACCCCCCTCCCAAGAAGAGTGTAGAATGAAAAGTGCTCTCAGAGCAGTGGCTGGCACTCCACTAAGGGCTCCATAGTCATTTGCTAGCCAGAGGGGAGCCAGAGGGAGAGAGTTGAGGGAGAGGCTGAGGCTCAGCCAGGACTGCCAGAAGCCACCAGGCAGGAATGCCTTTGCTTCCCACCCACTCCCTCGGCAGCCCTGCAAGCCCCTCCCACCCCCGTTCAGCCTTTCTGGGCACTCAGCTGTCTGGCCTGAGCCCAGGAAATTCCTGTCCTCCTGGACAGTCACCACTCACTGGCTGTGTGACAGGGGCGAGTGCCACTCTCCAGCTCTAGCGTCCTCATCCCCACGGTGGGGATAAGCAGAGCGCCTTTGCTAGCTCACAAGGAGGATTCAACCAAGTCAGATGTGAAAAATATGCAGCACAATTCCAGGTACAGACGAGAGATTATGAACCATTGTACTGAATGACAAACTCTGCACTCAGAATCTGGGCCTGCAGGTCAGCGTTGTGGCATAGCATGTTACATGTCCCAGCTGCTCCAATTTCCCATTGTGCTCACTGCAAATGCACCTGGGAAAGCAGCGGAGGATGGCCCAAGTGCTTGGGACTCTACACCCATGTGGGAAACTTAGAAGAGACTCCTGACTGCTGGCTTCACATCGGCTCAGCTCTGGTCATTTAGGGAGTGAACCAGAAGAAAGAAGGTGTCCGTCTCTTGCTCCTTCTTTCTCTGTGAAATCTACCTTTCATATATACGAAAGAAGAAAAGCTAAACCCAGCTTCTGGTAGATGCACCACCACCACTGCCTGCCTTATCCCAGAGGCCTCCAGCCTGGCCACATCTCCACCCCGCTCCTGCAGGACCCATGTGCACCCCTCCTGTCTTTTTCTCAGGGAGTTACCATTCTACGTGGAAGGAAGCTGGCATCTCAGAGAGGCTGAGGCACCACTCTGCCATCACACATCCTCTGGGAAGTAAAGGCAGGAGCCAATTGCCAGCCTACAACTCCTGGTCCAGTGCTCCTGATGCCAGCTGGCCCTGATTCCCCCTGCCCCCTAGTCCTGCCCTGGAGAGGCAGGGCCTAAGGTTCCCCTCTCTGGCCCAGGACTCAGGGAGGGGCCAGGAGTTGGAGTCAGGACTTCAGGGACTGCATAAGGTTGTCTACATTTTTTTTTCTTCTCCAACTAAGAACATTTTAAAAAATCCTAGCCCATCATATATTTCATAAAAGAAAGGACATAATCTCAGACTAAAAGACAGTCTTTTAAATGGAATACGTCTGGCTTTGTTAAAAAGTCAGCATGCCGTCCTTATTCTCTCTTTTGCCCGAGGCCACTGAAAGCCACCTGGGTCTGCTGACATATCTGAGAGCCTTCTGAAAAGTGGACTTAGGAGTCAGAGAGACACGTGTTCAAGCCCCACCTTCATGTCACCTGGTGCGTGTTGGTTCCCTTGACCCTCAGCTTCCCAACTGCAGTTAAGAAATCCAAGGCCTGCCACATACCAGGAGCCAGGCAGCTGCAGAGTGCTTGCTTGGGGGACATCCTTGCAGCCCCAGTTCCTACTCAACGGCCTTCCCCGCCTGGCTGGCACACCCTTCTCCTCTATACAACCCAGCCTCAGCACCACCTCCCAAAGCACTGCCCCACTTCCCACCCTAGTCCAGTACTGGGGAGTCAAGAACAGGCAGGTGGGGTGAACCCAGCTCTTCTAAACAGGAAGGCCACCAGCTGAGCCTGGGTTGGAAATGGGTTCCCCAAGAGGGTTGCTGCTGCCTGTGCAACTGGAAGGACAAACAGGAGTTAGCCAGACCATGGGTGGGAGAGAGGGCATGGCAGCAGCAGGAGAGGCACACAGAACCTAAACAAGCAAATCCCTGTGGTTGATCACCCAGGCCCCTGCCCTGCTGCCTGGAGGGCGTGGCTTAAGCCTAACCCTCCCCTTAGCCTGAGGCACAGCCATCAGGCCTACAGGTGGAGTGTAACCTCCAACATGGCTAGAAGATCAAGGGAAGTATACCTGAACATGACCTCTGACATCACCGGAAGGTCTAGGGAGATAGATGTGTCATACAGCCAATTACAGCGTCTTTGGTGGGCATGGGGTCTGCCAGAAGGCTCTCTCCTGCCCTCCTCTTCCTTACCCTTTAACACCTGTAACGTATGCGTAATAAAGCTTGTGTCCAGTGGTTCTTGTGGCCAAAGGCCACCACCTGCCTCACCCTCGGTGACCTCGGGACCTGCTGGCAGGTCTAAACCCTGAGAAATCCCTATGGGCGTTCCTTAGACAGGGAGCCAAGGATGCTGGAGAGAGCCTTTGCCAGGGCACTGGGGGTGGGGAGCCTCTGTCAGGTGGGCCCAGGGCTAGGTTTGAGGTACACTAGGCTGGGGACTCCGCTGCACAGGAAGCTCATACATGAATGGGAGGAGGAGGAGAAGGCATCTCCCATCCTGGAGGTGACCTTGATGCACAAGTGTGTGAGACCACCCCCAAACTGTGCATGTGCAGGAGGACCTGAGGTGGAGCTGCTGACAACAGGCAGCGGGAGGAGTGAGGAGGCGCCAGAGAGCCAGAGGTGAGGAGGAGCGCAGGAGGATGTGAGCCACAGGGAAACTGCGGCTACCATTTCTCTACTACCCTCACTTAATTTCCTTAGGCCCTCCTTAACCCCTGTCTGTAAAATGGGGTTCATACAGGCATTTTTGAAAGAAAAAGCAGCATGAGTAAAGGGTACGTGTTGTTAGAACACTCTCTGTGATACTGGCATCCCATATGGGCACTGGTTTGAGTTCCGGCCACTCTGCTTCCCACAGCTCCATACTGGTGTGCCTGGGAAAGCAGAGAAGGTGGCCCGAATCCTTGAGACCCTGCACCAATGTGGGAGACCCAGAAGAAACTTCTGACTCCTGGTTTTGGATCATCTCAGCTCCAGCCGTTGCGGCCACCTGGGGAATAAACGATTGGATAAGGGATCTTTCTATTACCCCCCCACACCACCAACACTCTGCCTTTCAAATAAATAAATAAATGGCCTTAAAAAGAACCAGCAACTTGTCTTGGCCTTCTTGCCTCCTGGGTGGGCCTCCTTCCCTCTGCTGGGCTGTTGCTCACACTTTTCTTCACATTCCCTGGAGGCTCCGAAAAGCAAGGAGTAAATGAATTTGGCGCTGTTCCTGTGTCTGGAAGGATGGAAGCAGTGGGAAGCAGTATCCCCCACAACACCAATGTACACCCATCTATTGAGGAGGGGTAGTAGGAAAGGTCCCCAGCCAGGCTGTGTCCCCAGGCAATCAGCACCCCCAGCCTCAGTATCTTCATCTGTGGAATGGAGCCATTGATGGGCACAGGTCAGAGCCAGACAGAGAGGGGATGAGGGTGTGGAGGCCAGCTCCCAACCTCTGACCATGGCCCCCCCCACCATGGATGCAGGTGCCGTGGGGGCTGCGTCGTCCCCCTTGTGCCCAGGGGCTGGTCCCGCCAGCTTAGGGTGGCAGCTGGGCCAAGAGGGGCAGGAGTAGAGGCGCCAGGGATTGTGCTGACCAAGCCATTCCTTCTCTCCCTCCTCCCTTCCCCACCCCCACCCCTCCCGGGGGAACAGCCCGGCAAAAAATAAACCCAAAGACAGTGACCTGAACTGAGGCTTCCAGGGAGGGAAAGGGGGAGGCGAGGCAGCCCATGATTCCCTTCCGCCCCAAAGCCCATGGGTACCTGCTCTCCCTCCTCCACCCCAAAGGTGAGCAGACACTGACTACCACCCTGTGCACCATGCAAGGAGGGCTGTTCATGAGCTCCCAAGGCACTGCTGGGTTAATTCTTAAGAAGCCAGACTTGGTCTCCAGGTTTGGGAGACAGCACTCCACCTCCAGGGCATGGGCAGTCCTTCCTACTATCTCTCCTCCATTCCTTCAGCTTCATTGGGACCTATACTGCATTTGTCTTCAGCAGGTTGTCATCCATCGCCTGACTACTGGCCCCCCTACCCCATGTCTCTAGCTTGGACTAGGCATCTGAGGGGGTCACAGGAGAGGGGGGCATGATTGCCTCTGGCCCTTGGGCCTGAGACCCCTGCTCTCCACAGGGATCCCCACATCTCCAGAGGGGAAGGGCTCACTGAGTTACTGACCCCCTGCAGCTGCACTGTTCATGAATTCCCAGCAAAATGAGCCTGCTGCCTGGAGCTGCCCCTTCTGCTCCTCACCCCTTCCCCGGGCCAACCCCCAGCACACACAGATCCTGCCCTAGGGACAGAGTGGCCCAGCCAGCCTAGAGTCCTGGGGTCGGCTCAGCACCGAGGCAGCTTCTTGGTACTCAGGAGGTTGCTGTTCTGTGTTCCGCTGGACTCCAGGGGAAGGTGCTGGGAGCCAAGCTCCCTGCCCTGTCTCAAGGGCCTGAGACAGCACTTCTGATCAAGCCAGCAGGACTGTGTGCCAGGCACCCCTCAGTGGCCCATTTTATAGAGGAGGACACCTAGGCCCAGGGACTTGGCTGGAAGTGTTGGCCCAAGACCTAAATCCCCCTTGAAATTCCTGGCCCTTCTTGGCCAAGACCTTTGGCTCAGAGTGGGAGATTGCCCACTTTGCCAGGGGTTACTGGCCATCTCTGTTCCATGACTCGACCTCCAATTTCCTGTGCCAGTCTAGTTGCTTGGGGGTCTTACCAAGAGGCCTGGCTGCAAGGAACACAGTAACATGTGGCCTATGCCCACTTCCTGCAGCACAGACCCGCTCACACCTACACACGGCTCCAGATCCCAGGGAGAGCAGCAACAGAGACCACAGGTCCGGCAGCTGCAGCAGCCGCCTCTGGGACCCCATGAGAAGGAAGGAATAAGCCAACAGGTACCCTAGGGTAGATCTAATGGGGGAGGGATGTCTCTTCACACTGTGAAGAGGGCAGCTGGGTGGCGTTCCCTCTCCTTGCCTCACTTCCTCACCTGGGAAGGGAAGATGACAACAAGAGCCACCCAGTGGGGTGGCTAAAGGGGTAAGTGAGAGGATGCGGGTGGGTGGGGCAGAAGGCAAAGGTAGCCTGGGGAATGCTGCATGGAGGCTGGCAGCACAGCCTTGGGCTCCTTGTGCAGGGCACTGCGGCTGTCACACACACACACACACACTCATTGAGAATTAAAGCCATCTGTCTGCCTCTGCCCAGAAAAGGGGAAGTGAAGAATTTGATTACAAGGCCACCATCACAGTGACAGCAGCTGACCCTTGGGTACCCAGCGCTGTTCTGAGCCTGTCTCATTGGGCCTGGGCCAGTGTGATCACTCCTACTTCTCAGATGAACAAACTGACACCTGGAAACAGGGAGTCACTGGTACAGACTCATGACTTCTAAGGGTTGACCCGGAAGTGACCATGAACCTGTCAGCTTTACAACCCCTCCCTTCCTTCCTTCTCTGTCTACATGGGTGCAGATTCATGGCCTCCTCCGGGGCCAGGCCCCTTCTGCAGAGCTGCCCCATCTCTGCCTGAGAATCCCCTCACAGGCGCTCTCAGCTCCTTCCAGTGGCTTGCAGAGTCTCAAATTAATCACCCACTCCAGTGCGGCCACCAGCATGGGAATAATTTCCTCCCAGAACATTCCCAGCTCGTGCAGCAGAGAGCACTGGAGAGAGACCTCTCCCAGGCCTTCCTCCTGGGTGGGGAGGAGTAGACTGCAGGAATGGGGTGGAGAGCCCCAACCTGCTCCGGTGACCCCCAAGGAGGGCCTAGACGAGCAGGAGTGCAGGTGGTGAGATGTGCAAGAGGGTAAAGAGGAGGAGCTCTCCACATCCGCTGGACAGAGACCCTGCACCAGGAGCGGGCAGCACGAGAAATGCAGACTGCACTCCAAGGCCTTCCCAAGCACAAGGCAAAGCTCTCGGCTGCGAGCCCCCTCCAGCAGGGGTAAGGACAAGTGTCTCCTGCAGGCTTGCTCCGGGATGTGCAAGGTCTGGGGTTCTGGGGCAGTTCCCGCTACCCCATTGGATGGAGGGGTGGGAGCCTGGCAGGAGGACCTGTCCCCTTTCTGCGCCTTGGTGTCCCTGGCATAGACTAGGCTGGGGGACTGAAGGAAACTTGCAGGGCCTCTCCACGCAGAACTCAAGGAGCCAGCTCTGCCCCAATGTTTGAGTCTGTGCTGGCCACATTTCTGGAACGTCCATAAAAAGGCTGAGGCAGCTCTTTCTGGCAGGTGCATGCCACTGGGTGTGTGTGGCGTGTGTGTGTGTGTGTGAGAGAGAGAGAGAGAGAGAGAGACAGACAGACAGAGACAGAGACATGTAGCATCCAGGTGCATGGAACATTCCAACAGGCGTGCAGGTAGGGACACACTTGTAAACGCAAGGCATGATGGTTTGGAGTTGCGGGGGAGGCGCTAGGCAATGTCCTCTGACCCCTCAGAACTCCCTGGGAGCTGCTGACAAGAGCCAGGTGGTGGGTGTCTGCTCTGAGTAGTTAGTGCGGGGTCTTGGTGCAGCTTGGCTTTGGGCCCGGGCCCTAACCTGTTAACCGGGTGACAACTCTGGAGTCTTGATTTCCCCATCAGAGGGACACAGTAAGAGGCTTACAGGGAGCCCTGGCACAGCACAGCCCTGGCACAGTGCACCCTTGTATGTTATGGACACACTGATTCCAGCTTAAATTCGAGCAACCAAGGCAAGTGGCCACTGGGAGCCATGACTTAAGAAATTGGGATCTGATCCTCTCATCTGCCACCAACAATGTGCCACATGACATGGGTTTAAGTTGCTCAGAGACACATTGGGGCCATCATGGTGTGAGGATTGCCCACCTACCCTGATGGGGAGGCCTGAGGGCTCTGGGTAACCTTGGCATGCTGCAGGCCAGAGGCTGGGGGGCTCAGGGCTAAGAGAGCAAGGGCCCAGGAGTGGCAGCCACTTCCCTCCCTCCCAATTCCCACAGCTTCTGACCCTGAGCCAGGCTGAGGGAGGATGTTTACAAATTCATAAAGTTTCACTTAGAGTAGGGTGGCCGGCCGCTGCAGCTAGAGGCTGGGAGCAGCAGGCCATGGAGGGTCGGAGGGCTGTACAGCCATGCTTAGGCCCAGCCCCTTCAAGTCCAGCCTTCTGCCTCAGAGAAGGGCACTGAGGGGCTGAGCAGAAGGACCCTAAAAACCACCAGAGGCGGGTTGTACCATGGTCTCCCAGAGAACAGAGCCTGCAGAGGCTGGAGGTGGTGGGTAAGCTTGGGTGACAGCAGGGGTGTGTGGGGGAGAGGGGTACAGTCTGGAGAGTGAGACTTGGAGACAGGACCAGAGGCCTAAAGACAGAGGGGGTGGTGCTCCAAGGGGCCAAACATGCCCTGGTTCCAGAAGCAGCAAGAAGCCAGGGCCCAAAGCTGTTGGCTGCCAGGAGAGGCATGCCCTCCAATCTGGTAACTGGCTCTGGATGCCAGACAAGGTGCAGGTGCTGCCTGTGGCCAGCTGGCAGGTACAAAGTAACAGCCAGTCTCCCCAATGCCCTGGCCCAAGAGCCCTTCCCTTCCTCCTCTCCCAGGCTGTCCTGCCAGTTACCCTCCTCCTGCAGCCACCTGCGGCACCACCAAGGAGATCCTCACTCACTGTTACTCCCTTGGGTTGTTTCTAGGGAAGACCAGGAGTGGGCAGGGGGTAGGACCTTATGTACGGCAGGAGGGGGAGAAGCCCAGCTGCAGAAGCAGGTCCCTGTGAGGACACACATACATAGCAGTGAGCACCAGGACAACCCCCCTGCCCCGCCGCGGCACAGGCTCCCCCAGCCCCAGTACCAACCACCAAGCCTCAGGCCCCAACAGGCCCCAGCTTACCAAGCGCCTTCCCACCCATGACCTCATCTCAGAGGCGGGCAGGCAGGCTGGGCTTCTCAGCTACATGGACAACCAAGAGATGGAGGCTTGGAGAGGCCCAGTCAGGACACAAGCCCCCTCCACCCCATGCCCTGGGCGTGCAGAAGGTGGGTCCTTCCCTCCCTGCCCCCACCCCAATCCTGCAGCCACCTTTCACCTCTCAGATGCTTGCCCAGCTCCCTGAGATCCCTAACCACCCACATGTCACCACACCACCTGTCCTCCCTCGGAGCTCCGAAGAAGTGCTTCGGCCCTGGGCTCCTGGGGACAAGCATGCCCCTGGCCAGGGCATTCCTGGCATCAGAAAAGGGCAGGAAGTAGGGCAAAGGTGTCAGCGGATTTAGCTCCTGTGGAAGAAAAGGGAGGCCTTTCCAGAAGAGGTGACAACAGTGGCCGGCCAGGGGACAGGCAGCAGCTCCTTCACCTCCAGTGACCCTTGCGGGACCTTGTGAGGTCAGGTCTGGGGGGTAAGGACCCCCATCTTGGAGGCAGATTGGCTATTCCAGCCCCAGCCATGCCTAGACAGTCATGTTTCAATAGCTGCCACTGGTGAGCACAGCTCCCACCTGCAGAGCATCTCACCTTGCAGGAGCAGTCACCTCAGGCCCACCAGCACAGAAGCCCTAGCACTCCAGTGAGCCTCTCTGTAGTGACAGAAATTGATCTCAGACCTCTCAATGGACACTGGCAGTTGGCTACTGCTTACCACTGACCCTGACCCAAAGCCCAACCTCAAATCCTGAGCAATCTCAAGTCTGCCCCAGGCTTGGCCAGGGTTCTCTGAGTGCAGGCAAAACTGCCACTCCCAGCACTTCACTACTGGGACACTTCTCATTCTCTACCCCTCCCCACAGCAGCTTCCTTCCCCTCCCCTCGCACTGCTGTGCCCCAAGTTCAGAGGAGCAGGGGCAGGCAGGCATCAGACTAAAAAGCAGGCATAGGAGGACATAGGAAAGAAGGGGGCACAGGTAGATAGACAGATGGAGAGACACGAAGTTCATGGGACAGACTGACAGAGGGGTGGACACAGGCAGCATGGGCAGGTGGAGGGATGGACACACCTCTCCATGGGACAGAGAGGTGGCAATTGGTCAGGCCCAGGGACAGGCAAGCTGGCCACCCTGGAGACCCCAAGACCAGAGGGCTGTCCAGAGAAAGGATTAACAGAGACACATTTCCCAGAGACCAGAGGTCTCTTTCAAGCACCTGCAAGCATCCCAGCACCAGGCCCAGCCCTTCAACTGATATCTGCCGGGCCTCTCATGTTCCCAGCCAGGGCCAGGCCATCCCCCAAGACAGAGCTCTGAGCTGCCAAAATTCACTCTGCTCTCCAAGAAGGGTCAGTGCTTCTAAAAGTTACAGGAGCCCAGCCAGGGGAAGGCGGGTGCCCACGGTGGCAGTGTTTCCAAACCTACCCCTCTCCTCTTTCTTTTTCCCCTAGTGCCCAGAGCCAGGCCCGTTCTGCCGGCCAGCAGGCAGGCAAGCTGGGCCTCACTGCCCAAGCAGGGCAGGGCGAGCTGGGCCGCTGCAGCTACCGCCTCTGCCACCACCGCTGGAAAGTTGAGGATGGTGGGGAAAGCCAGGAAAAGACTGAAAATCAGACACAGTTCACGGGGCCTGCGACCCTCCCAAAGGCTTTCCATCACAGCCAATCCTGGACTGGGGTCAGAGACATCCCTGGAGAGGACCACGTCCAAAGGGGGTCAGGTGTAAGTTCATCATAAGCTACACAACTGGCGAGGAGGATATAGAAAGTGTAGGGACCATGGGATGTTCTGGCTAGGACAGAGGTGAGGGACAGGAAAAGGCACCCCCGTTTAGAAGTTCAGGTATTGGCAGAGTCCCTGGGTGCAGGAAACTGAAAGTAAGGGAGTACCTGGGATGGAGGAACCGCGCTTGGCTGTCAGGGAAATAAGTAGAGACAGCAGCCATCTGAAGCTAGGGCAAGCAGGGGTGAGACAGGAAGGTCGGAGGTCAGGCTACTGAGCATCAGAAAGAAGAGTCAGGCCGGGGTGTGGGAAGAGAGACGAGGGTCGGCCCGAGGTGGGTTGGGGGGGCAGGAGGCGGAGTCAGGGCGGGGCAGCCGTCCTGGAGCCCACGCGGGCGCCGGGGCAAGAAGAAAGGGCGCGGGGCGCGAACTCACATGAAGACGTGGTAGACGAAGGCCCAGCCGCGGGGTCGCTCCAGCACGTTGTAGACCCAGTTCTGCAGGCGTCGGTAGCGCTTGTGTGCAGCCGAGGAGCGCTGGCCGCAGGCGGAGCCCGAGCCCGAGCCCGGCCCAGGGAGGGGCGCGCCCGGCGGCAGGGGGCTGCCCAGAAGGCCCAGGCGGCGCGGGGAGCCGCCCCTGCCCGCCTCGCCCTGCTCGCTCTGCACCGCCGTGAGCGCCACCAGCTCGGCGCGGGGGGCGTCCCCGGGCGGGGGGCCCAGGCCGAGGCGACGCGGGGGGGCCTCGGCCATGGGCGGCGCCGGGCGGGGGGGCGGCCGTGGCCCGGGCAAAGTCCGGGGCGGGGGCGCGCTCGGGGCGCTCAGCGGCTCATGGCTCGGACCCGGGGCCGGCGGAGCGACCCGGGATGGGCGCGGGCGGCGAGGGGCTAGGGGCCTGGCTGGGGCCACGCCGGGGTCGGGGGCGGGTGCTCAGAGCCTGGGGGCCGCCGGAGCCCGCACTGACCGCCCGCTTCCCCGGCGACTGGGGCGGCTCTTTCCGACTCCAACTCTCTTATTACGCGCTCCATGCCGCTCGCCTTTCCACCTGCCGCCGGGCGCCGCTCACATGTCACCCTCCCCCGCCCCGCCGCCCCCGCCCGCCCCGCGGCCGCCTTCCCAAATCGGGAGGGAGCGAGCGAGCGAGCGAGCGAGTCGGCGAGCGAGGCGCAGGGAGGGCGGGAGCGCGCCTGAAGGCGGCGGGGCAGGGGTGCAGGGGTGCAGGGGCCGGGCAGGCTGCTAGCCGGGCGGTCCGGAGCGAATGTCAGGGCGGGCGCAAGACGCGGGAGGCTGGGCGCGAGAAAAGCGGCATGCACGAGCGCGTGGGCAAGGGTGGCCCCGAAGGCCCTGGGGGTGGGACGCGCCCAGGGGGCGGCTGGGCCGAGCGAGGCGTGGCGCGCGCAGGGGTGGCCGGTCATGGACGGGACTCGGCGCCCTGGGGAGCCGAGGTGTGGCTGGGTGGAGTGTCCACCTGTGGGCACGCCAAATGGCCCCCGTGCGGCCGAGTGTGAAGAGCGAGGCTCAGGGCCCAGACTCGCAGAAGTGCTTGGGGCAAGGAGCGTGGGCGATGCTTGTGGCCGCGGTCCCGCCTGCTGCCCCTGGCTTCAGGTGTGCCCTTGGGCGACCAGGCTGCACCAGGGCACGGGCGCAGCCCTGGGCGGGCCTCAGGTGTGTTCGCTCTTCCCGCAGCTGGATCTATTCCTGGGCGTCCCTTGAATACGACCCACCACCCCCAACCTATCGCCATCCCTCAAAGTCGTCCTTGCCCTCCAGAGGGACCTCCGCTAGCCTGGGGCTGTCTTCCCCAGGGACCACCCTCTCTTGCCTCCCGCCCAGATCAGGGAGCTGGCTTCTCGGCACAGGGGGTGTGGGGAGCCAGCTCAGTGGAGTCCGGAGACTTCCCCCCACCCAGAGGCTGGCACAGCCCCACCGCGGGAGGCTTCCGCTGCAGCAGCCCCTCTTGGGCGGAAAAGTTGCAGAAGTGCCTGCCCTCCGCCCGTCCGCCCACCGCGAGAGGGAGGGGACGCCCTTCCCCCTCCCCCCAGGCCCCCACCCTTGGCCATGCCAGTCCCGGGCAGGGTAGTAATTTGGGTTTTGCCATCTTTCTCCTCCTGCCCCAGCCTTTCGAGCTGCGCGGCCGCTCCCTCCGCCTGCCCTGCCCCAGGGTGAAGCGCTTCCGCAGCAAACTCCCGGTTCCTCCGGGAGGGTCTCGGGGGACAACGCGCGGCGGGCGGGAGGGGCGGCCAGGAGAGCTCGATTCTCAGCTGTCAGCAAAGGCAGCATTGATCTGCTGAGCGTTTCTGGGGAAGAGAGGGAGGGAGGCCTGGCTGTTGGAGGCCTGCAGGGAGCCTGGGGATGGGGGGTCCCCAAGCTGGGGCACACCTTTCTGCACAGAGACGCTTTCTCTTCTGTGTCGGGGGTGGGGTGGGGGGAAGAGTGCCTTCTGGGCTCTGACTTGAATCTCTCCAGGTGTTGCTGGCTCCAGAAATGCCTGGAGCCTCTGGGCAAGGGATTGCCCCCATCTTCTACTAGTAGCTGGGGAAGGTTCTGGACCCTGGACCCCAGGGTCCCCCTCCACTATCATGCATGCAAAGCCCAGGCTAGGCTATCTCCTTCCCTCCCTATGAACTCAAGTCAGCACCACCCAAACATGTGGCACTGTCCTATCTGGATCTCTTCAATCCAGGGTCCTGCCGGTGGAGAAGACAAAGGCCTGAGACAATATTGGTGCAAAAGAAAGCACGTGCAAGGGGTCTGGGGTCTTTGGGTTAAAATGGAGAGTGAATTCCAGCTGCCTTATCAGTGTTCAGAATCCTGTAGTTGGGGCTGTGCTGGGACTTGGGACCTGGAGCCCTGCTGCACCTCTGGGCCCTGGGCCTCCTGCTCCTTCCCCAGGAGCAACCCTCTCTGTGGGTCTCATCCCACTCCGTGCAACCCCCTCAAAGCAGCAGCAGCAGCAGAGACCGTGGTGGCAGCAAGAAAGGTGGCAGTTAGAGCTCAAACAGGACTTCCCCAGGACAGAGAGGACTGTTTTACTTGCAGGTGTAGGTGTCATGGAAGGACAGGTGCACTGGTGCTGGAAAGGAATATGCAGAATTCCTGAGAGTTGGAAGGAGCCAGGAGACACTTCTAGAAGGAAACTTTGGGACAGTTAAGTTGGTATGTGTATGTGTGTGTGGATAAATGGGATGGTGAAAGAGACAGTCCAGTTCAAAGCAGACAGGTGGCCACTCTTCAGGGTCACCCGGCCCCTTCCGGCCCCATCCGGATTCCCAGGCCATGACGGAGCACAAACTTTCCCTGCCCGCCTCTAATGACTAAGACACTTTTCTGAGCAGACAGCTGTCTCAGGCTCCTTCCGTGAGTCCTTCTTTTCGGGGGGGGGGGGATGTCTGTGCTGTGGCTCCCCCCACTACTCTGTCCTTCTTCCTTCCCTCCCATCTGTTCTCTAAACCTCACCCTCCACAGCTTCTTTCCCATCCCAGGTCACATCTTTCTCCCTGTCCTGCCCAGACCCAGTCATATCCCACCTGCCCAAGTCCCTGGCACGACTCAGAGCTTCGGCCTCACCATCTGTCTGCCTGAGAAGAAGGGGGCAGGGTTCCAGGACCTCCTGTAATTCATCACTGGCCCACCATCCATCACTGGAGCCATATTGATCTGGGGTTGGGGGGAGTGCTCCTATGTAGAGTGCCAACTGGATGCCAGGCTGTGTCCCTGGGGCTGGCGGGCAAAGAGCAGCCCTGGGGATGTGGGGAAGCTGAGGCCAAAAAGGAGCAAGATGCACAGCCAGCTGGGGACCCCCAAACCCTCTCAGAGCTGAGCTCTCCCCACCAGGTACTGGGATCAGGGCCAACTCGAGGCCAGCCCTTGTTCTGTTGGACTCATTGTTGCCAGAACTGGAGTCTTACAGGTCAGAAAAAGCTGAGATCTGGAAGTGACTGGGACTCAGGCCCCTCACTGGCTTCCACTATGACCTGTGGTCAACCAAGATTCTCAACCAGAGAATCTTGGGAGAGGCTGCAGGAAGTCAGTGGTTCTCAGACTTGGAATCCTTTAAGGAGTCTCTGATGTAGAAAAAAAGAGATGGAGCACAGGTGATCAGGTGAAGTCCAGGAAATTGGGGTTCCACCCACCTGCCTCCTTGTCTGCATCCCAGAAACCAGTGAAGGTTGCTGGAGGTCTGAACAGGGTGAAGTCTGCATAGACAATGGTAGAGCCAAGTCTGCCAGAGCGCACGCATGGGGAGGACTTAGAGAGGTACAGAGATGGTAATGCCTGCAGCTACCCTCAACAAGGTCTGGCAGATGCTTTAACCGCACCTACATGGGCTGTCTCAGCATCCCAGCAACCCCACTGTTCATAGCTCCCTTTGAGAGTCAAAATGGTGAGGCTCAGCAAAGATGGTTCTTAGCCCCCGTGCTGCACGCAATTTGTGTGTGTCAGGTGCTGGAATCGGGGGAAGGCACAGAGTCTGAGGGAGCAAACGGCAAGAGGAGACCTTCAATGCCAGGTGGAAGGACGACAAGGTTTGCTAGGACACAGGGATCCTGGCCAGGGCCCCAAAAGAAAAAGCCCAGATTGGGCAGTGCAGGAAGGCTTAGACCCACAGTAGTAAGCAGTGCCAGAGGCAGAAGGAGCACTGAACTAGGAGTCATGGCTGAGCTTCCAATCCTGGCTCTGCCCTGGGCCAGCTGGTGACCCCGTACAACCCCTTCCCCACCTTCTGCGATGGCCAGGGTTGCAATCATGCACAAAGAAGTCACATTTCATGCAGGGAGCTGTGCAAGTGTGAATCATCCATCTTGAGGTGTGCACTCAGGGTGGATGAGAAGAGGCCAGGAGAAATTCCTGTCCCTCGCGGCTCTTGTCGAACCAGAGACTGCCTAGGAGGGGACTGGAGTACTGGGCTGCTCCTGGAGTGATGGCATCACCATGTTTCTCTCTGAGAATCCAGCTCTGCCCCTTCTTTTCCCTTTGCCACTGCTCCCTTGCCACTCCCCAGAAAGAACAGGTCATGTATGTCACCCAGTGAATGAGGGGGGCTGAAGGGGTCCAGGCATTGTCCCTTCCCTGGCATCTGGGCAAGCCACTGACTGATCCTCTTCCCTCCACGGCCCCTATCCAGCCTAAATCTGAGGGAAGTAGGCAGGGAGCAGTGCTGAACTCAATGAAAGTAAATCCCCATTGGTCACAAGGGCTGGAGGGGGCGGCCCCTGGGAGGAGAAGGGGCCAAGGGAATGAAGGTCAAAGCCATCCCTCTTTGCCTGGTCACTTCTTTGCCTTCAGGGAGAGTGTGCAGAGCTGACAGTAGGGTGGCCCTGCTGGGAGGCTCCAAGTTCCCCTTGAGCCACAGGAAGAATGGAACTGGTTGTAAAACGAAGAGGAGGGACTTCGCTGAGTTGCCGAGTATGTGGTGGGAGAGAACCTCCATGATCTCCTGGTGGGAAAGCTGTGAGCAGGAATGGGAGGGGAGGGGGCTTGGAAAAGGGAGATGGGGACTCAGGAAGAATGTGGGGGCTCAGTTGAGGAGCAAGGGGCTCAGTGATGGGTAGGGGAGGTTGGAGAGTGAGCCTGCCAGCTCCAGCTGGCTCTCAGTTTCCCCAGGCTTTCTGAGACCCCTCTTGTCTTGTACCTTAAAGGTCCACTGAGGTCCCTCCTCTTTGAGACATAGGGCATTGCAAGATAAACGCTGTTTATTTGATAAGCAGATAGATAGATACACGGAGCTGTCTGCTGGTTCCTTCTCCAAATGTCCATGATGGCCAGAGCTGGGTTGAGACTGAAGGCAGGAGTCAGGAACCCAATCCAGGTCTCCCACATGGATGGCAGGGACCCAATCGCTTGAATCATCACTACTGTCTCCCAGGGTGTCCCTCGGCAGAGAAGCTGATGTCAGCAGTCAGAGGTACTGTGATAAGGAAATGTGGGCATCTTAACTGCTCGGGCAAATGCTTGCCTCAGTGTAATTAAACACAACAATAACAGGGCTGGTGCAGAGGCAGCACCTCTGCCTCCTGTGGTGCCGGCATCCCATACGGGTACTGGTTCATGTCTTGGCTGCTCCGCTTCTTCCCCAGCTCCCTGATTATGACCTGGGAAAGCAGCAAAGGATGGCTCAAGTCCTTGGGATCCGGCACCCAAGTGAAGACCTGGGGGAAGCTCCTGACAATGAATTGGCTCAGCTCCGACCATTGTGGCCATTTGGGGAGTAAACCAGCAGATGAAGACTCTCTGTGTCTCTCCTCTTTTTATGATTCTACCTTTCAAATAAAAAAAAATTAACAAAAAACATATCCAAGCTTGAATGGAAGCATGAGAAACCTTAGTCATAAAGGGCAGCTGGCCCTTTGAGGGGAGAAGGATGCTTGGTGTTCCAGCACAGGGTGTCAGCTGCCTGCCAAGAGCCGGGCCTGGACTGTGCTGCCTGCTCTCAGAGGACTAAGCTAGCTCTGGATGCTCCATAGCAGTTGGCTCTGGCTTGTAGCAGGAAGAGTCCCTATGTGAGAATGACACCTCAGCCTGTCCTCATAGGGTGTGGGCTCAGGGTCTGACAGCCAGGCCCTCAAAACTGCCACCTACCCAGGAGCTACACAACGTGGGCAGCTACAACAGAAGTCACTCATTCGGAGTGGCCACCACCCTCCAGGACACAAGCAAGTACACTGAGGGTCATCTCAGGATAGACTCACCAGGTAATACAAGGATGATTCCGTGTGAGAGAACTCTGGTGGGAACCCATGTCTGAAGACCTAGAGATAATGGAACACGCTGAAAGGAGCTTTAATGTGGTTAAAACTTTCAAGGAGATAAAAGGAGAAATAGTAGCTATATAAAAAGAACAGATAGCAAATGGAGACATTCATCCAAAGTAAACAGAACTATCTAGAACTTTTGGAAATGAAAGTTAAAGGCATTAACATTGGGTTAAAAATCAATAGATGGGTTATTACAGCAAACACAGTGAAAGAAAGAATTAATGAATTAGAAGCCCCATGGTGACGCACAGAATAAAGAAATTAAGCATATGAGAGAAAAGAGATATAGATGATTGAGACACTCCACCCAATTTATTATTAGTTTCAAAAAGAGATACTGGAAAGAGTGACTAAGCTTGTTTCAGAAATAAGGCATGAATTTCTAGATTTAAGAGGCACAAAGACTGCCTAGGAGACATCTTTCAAAAGAAAATCAAAATTACATCTAGACACCTCGTAGTCAAAAGTGTAGAACATCAAGAGCAAAGAAGAAATTCTAAAAGCCACCAGAGAGAAAAGAGAGCTTATCTACGAAGTTCCAATAATTGAACTGACAGTAAACTTCTCATCAGCAACAATAGATGCCAACAGACAATGGAACTGTATCTTCAGAGTGCTGAGGGCAAATAATTGCGAGCCTACAATCCTATATCTTGCCAAATTGTCATTTAAATGAAAGGCAAAAATAATGACATTTGACACATACAAGATCTTGGAAAGCTCCTGTCCCATAGACCTTTGCTAAGAGAAAGGCACAGGAGCTTGAAGGGGATGGGGAGGCCCTCTAAGGAGGGCAGAGGCTCAGGGGTGTGTGGGAGGGTGGGCTGTTTTCAGGCTGACCTCAGCAGCAGCCAATAGGGGAGCCCAGTCTGGTCCAGCTGGGGCCTGGCTCAGGTTCTTCCCTTCTGAAGGCTAGCCATGCTATGGTCCTTCCCCTCCTGAGCTGTGGTAGTGGCACCTGCTGGCCTTGAGGGCAGGGGGCATGCCTAAGTTGTTCATTTGAATGGATTCTTGATTTCCATTCTTTTGGAAGGTCAGAGGGCACCTTGTAGAGGTCTGTGGACAGCTGGAGCTGTGGGACAAAGATCCCTGCCTCGGAGTTGGTGGGAAAGGGGGCTTACATTCCCTGGAGGGAAAGAATCATAGAGCCAAGTGTGCACTGCACTGGGTGGGCCACTGCAGATGAAAGGCTGCATGGAGCATCTGGTCCAACCACTCCCCGTTGCCCCACCGCTGCCAGGCAGCACCCTTACCTCTTTGAGTCTGTCTGCCTATGAAAAAGGGAGGATAATACCTACTTAATGAGGGTGTGGAGATAACATGAGAATCCATTGAGGTACCAAGCTTAAGAATATACTTTCCGGGGGACCAGCACATTGGTTCAACTGGACAATCCTCAACCTCCAAACGTGGCATCCCATAAGGGCACTTGTTCATGTCCTGGCTGCTTCACTTCCCATTCGGCTCCCTGCTTATGACCTAGGAAAGCAGTGGAGGATGGCCACAGCCTGTAGCCACATGGAAGGCCTGGAAGAAGCTCCTGGCTTGAGATTGGTTTAATTCTGGTCACTGCAGCCACTTAGGGAGTGAACCAGCAGAAAGATCTGTTTCTCCTCTCTGTAATTTACCTTTCTAATAAAAACAATCCTTCAAAAAATATACTTTCCAACCCAGAACTTCCTTAAAAGATCAATCTCCATCTAACAGCCCTGCCTAGCACATTGCTAGATCTCAAAACTGTGATCAGAAGAAGTGTGAGTGTGCTGATGGGCACAGATGGCACATGTGTGGGATACACTGCAGGGGAGGGCATGGGCCATTTCGTCTCTCTTCAGTAACTGCTACCCTCTTGGTGCCAGGCACGGTGCTGGGGCTCTAAACATGTGGTGATAACCCTAATGGAGGCCCACCTGTGAGGCAGACCACTCAAACCAGGAAATTCTGAGGTCCAGGGGGTTTCTTCAAAGCCTGATTTGGGATTGTTTCTTCTCTCACCCATTCACACCCCCAGTCCAATTGTCCATGTGCACTCCATGAGGTTACAGCCCATCTGGCCTTCTTAAAGTTGCGGTCACCATGTCTAAAGGCTCCACCACGCACGAGGTGGGACCCGACTGTGGGTGTGAGCTCTAACAGAGGTTGTAGAAGTTGCCTGGGAGGATGAAAGAGTCTTTCCTGACTCTGCCTCAGGAATCGGAAATTTCTCAGCGAGGGCCATTTAAATTGGCCCTTGATGGATATATAGGAGATCAATAAGTGAGAAAGGGAGTAAAAGGGTGTTCCAGGAATTGGGGCCAGCACATTCTGAAAACATGGAGGTGAGTTCAGAAACCAGAGAGTAATTGGGTGTGACAGGAGCAGAGTGCAGGGGGTGGAAGGCAGACTGGACAGATCTGTAGGACCTTGAATGAACTTGGATGTCTGGAAAGCGGAGAGGGTGGCGTTTCCAGCCCTCTCACACTGGGGAGCTCCTGCTTTCAAAGGAAGGTCTTTGCAGGAAGGGGGCTAAGGAACTGGTACCCATTGAGAAAGGGGCTTCACATACTCCTGTTGGCTCCTAGAACTGTCTCAAATCAGGACCAGTGGGATAGGGCCCCTCCCAGATTCTCAGGAGAGAGCTGCCTGCTGCCCCCTTGTGGTCCTGGCAAATCTGAGCATCAAAAAAGCCAGAAGGCTGGACACTACCCCCAAGCAGGGGTCTCCAATCTCCAAACATCCCAGCCTCCTGGAAAATTAGTCCAGCCCTTAGCTGTGCCCAGATGAGAACCAACTGCTTTATTTATTCCACATATATGCAAGGCTGGTCCAGTGGTTCAAGGTGGCTGAGTACATGGAGACATTTTTTTTTTCTGAAACATACAAACACACCACATATGGCCACTGAGCCACGATGTATGTGCATGGGGTCAGGAGACCAGCACTTGTGCTTCCTAATTTGTGGTGTGACCTTGGGCCTCCCATGCCTCTGTCTGTAACACAGGTATCATGATCCAACTTCCTGTCTCCTCTGCAGGGTCACTGAAGATCATTAGGAGGTCGGATGCTGCAAATGCTAGAAAAAAAATGTTTAACGAGCGCTCCGGATGTAAGGGGATCTTGCTGGGTATTAGATAGGGGCTGTCTTGGGCTGCACCAAAGGGTTTGTTTACACTGGGATGGGCCTTGTTGGCAGGGCAATTTAAAGGGAACGTGCTCAGCTGGGCAGTTGGCTTACCAATCACAACCCATGGCAATCACTCCAAAAACAAGAAACAGGGACTCACTGCGAGTCCTGCAATCCCAGGCATGTCTAGAGAAGCAGCAAAGTGCAACAAAGGGGGCTGGACAGACACCCTGGTTTCTGTCCCTCTCCTCCCAGCATACCCCTGCCCCCCGCTTACATGTCTTCTCTCCTGCCTTCCCTGTGCACGGGGGCAGGCACACCACTATCAGTGATAACTGGATCACAGGATATACCACTTTACAGTGCTTGTATATCAAGAAAACAAGCTATGCATGGATTTCTAAGCACATGGGGCTGCACCACTCACTGTTCAAGGAAAGAGACTTGAAGAGGTCTCATACTGTGTTGCCTGTTTCACCCACCCTGGTAATACTGGAGGGGTATCATATACTTAGTTAATTTTTCCTCCTTTAGTGTGTTTCCAGGCCCTTATCTTACTACTCTTGCTTTAGTTGCCAGGAAGCTCAAGGTGAAATAATTCCAGTATCTATGGAGACCTCTGGGGCTGTACTTGTGATTTGTTTTCTGTAATTCTGATTTTCTACTCCATTCCATTTCTCCTCATTTTGAAGTATTGTTTCATTATGCTGTTTTAATTCCAGACCATGTCGGTTTTCTTACAGCAATGAAGGTACACTTAAGTCATGTCTACGTACTTCTAGAAACTGCCAGCATTGAGGACCATTTCACTCCAACAATTTGGGGAAAAAAGGGCACAGTTGGCCACACCTGAATCTAGGTAAGACATGCACATAGATCCAAGCTACGTGGCGTCTCTTGGCAAGAACAAAGAACACAGGTAGGAGTGTTACTCATTGCTCCCGCTTTACTCCGTGGTTTCTAGTGGGAGGACACATGATGAGGGAACCATAAAAGCTCTCAGGTTCAGACCTGATGTCATGGGCTACTGACCCAGTCTAGCCCCCCACATGGTTCCCAAGATAGGGCAGCTGTCCAGGTTATATGGCAAATGAATACCTCCTCTCCCTGGCACCGGGTTGTTTTCCCTGTCACAAGGATGGCTCAGCCCTGGCCTTTAGGGTACAGGAAGAAGTGGCATCTCTACTTTTCCCATTTCACAGACCAGGAAGCAGGCCTGGCTATTGAAGACTTTTACTTGCTGGCCCAGGCTGTCCTCTCTGAGAGATATCACGGTGATGGGCATGGCCACTATAGGTGCCCAGAGTGCCAGGCAGGACTTGGGAGGATTTCTCGGCTGCTCCTTTGCAGTTCAGGGCCAGATTTCTCCATGACAGATGCCCCCTTGGCCTCAGCCAAGCAGGACACAGCTCAGCCCAGTTTAGTCAGGTTGGCAGGCACCTCTGTGCAGTCAGGGTGCCAGTATTTTAATGGGGTTCACTTTTATAAAAACCCAGCTGAGGACTCAGTGTGGATCACACATGCAATGTAAGCTCACTTAGCCGGACCCCCACCCTGAGGATAACAGCGCCCTTCGAGCCTTTCTCCAACATGTGTACCCAGGAACGCCTCTGGACACAGAAACCCAGACTCTATGTTATCTAAAATGAGGTTTATTGCATTTCATGCAGTTTGAAGTCCATGCAGCAGAGACTGGCACAATTTTTATTGCAGGTAAAATATAAAATAAAGGGAGGGGGCAGCAAGTGCGCCAAGTTCTAGTCTCCTCGGGTCCTTGGTGAAGAAATACGTGGGAATGAATCCACCCACTCTCCATGGGGAATGAGTTCACCTCTCAAATGCAAGCCTGCTTCCCTGGCCTCCAGATGCGAATGCCCAGAGGTCAGGGGCAGGAATGCTCATCAGAGACGCTACCCGCGTCTACCTAATTCAAACTGAGGGCAAGCAGGTGGCAAAACCTGGGAAGCAGAGGCCGTTCCAAGAGTGAGAAAATGCTTCCACCCCCAGATTTGCTCTCACAAAGAAGTGGGGCAGTAAGAACCAAAAAAGAAACCAAGGAGAAATATGTCTTCAAGAAATGCCATAAATATGTTATTTAATATTTTCATTTCATAGCATTGGACACACAGCTCAACGTAATGAAATACTGATTCCTTAGAGAAAACAATGGAAAAACAGGAAATAAAAAATATTGCATTTCTCTGTTGGAGGATTTCTGCCCCCAGGCGTGGGGCGTAGTGCACCAGTGCCCTAAGCCTGCAGGAGGCGCTGAGGTCTGCTGGTCCTCTGGGGAGGGAGGCTGTGTCCACCGCCCAGGGCTGGGTGGCAAAAATGGTGTCAGGTGTCCTTGGCTTTGCCAGCTCAGGCCCTCAGTCGCCGGTCACCTGGGGGGCCTGCCCGTCCGAAGGCTGGTTGGCCGACTGGATGAACATGGGCTGGGCGAGGTCCTGGCCTGCGGGCATGGTGACTTGCTGGATCTGGTAGAGTTGCTGTGAGGGGTGGAAAGGGAAAAGTGAGGTCTGCTCTGGGAGAGGGGCATGCAGCTTCCTGGGGATCTCAAGCTGTTCGGGGGTCCCCAGGTACCTCAAAGTTCTCCCCACTTTCCTCCCCACTGCTCAGCATCAGAGGGAGGAGGAGCTATGCAACAACAGACACGGGGCAGCAGCCTGGCGGGAGGAGAGTGGTGTGGTAGGCAGGGACACGGGCAGGGAGCTGCATTTCCTGCAGCTTTCATTGTGTGAGCTCTCCTCTGATGTTAGCTCAGCCTCAAGCTCCCTAGGCGCTGCTCCTCTGTGACAAACATAAGCAACCCGAAGCACTGAAGGGGCAGCTTGGAGTCCAGGAGCTCCCCAACCTTTGGTGAGCCTCCCTGGGAGGGGCAGGAGGACGTTCCTCACCATTCCTCAGTGTATCTGGCTCCAACCTCTGAAGTCAAAGTGAACAGGCCTCTCCCTGATGGGCACTTGCTGACAAGGTGGCCTGGTATCAGCAATGCAATAGAGCCCAGGCCAGAAGGGGCGGAGAAGACGCCCACAGAGCCACACAAGAAGGTCAGGGCAAACTGGCCATTTGCTTTCCCAGGTGCCTGTCCCCCTCCCCCGGCCCCAAACTAAAGTCAAGACCGCACCATAGGAGCTCGTTAGGCAGGACCAGCAGCCAGTGCTGGAGGATTCTGACACCTGCTCTTCTCCCTTTTGGGTGGCAGAGAGCAAGTTTAGGAATGTCAGCCTGTCACTGGGACGACACTGAGGGGAAGCAGGGGAAGAGCGAAGATTCCTACCTTGCGTGCCAACCCGACTGCTGGAGTCTGGGCACCAAGTGAACTTAAGGAGGCACGTTTCCTTTGCATTTGCACTAATCTCTGCCATTAAAAGTGTCAGTGCTTAAGGGAAAAAATTCTTGCTGAAGAGGGAAACAGGAGTCTTTGTGTTCAGTCCTGCCCTGAGTGTGCATGCACAAGGCACTACTTTCCTTTAGGGCTCAGTTTACCCATCTGTAAAATGATAATCAGGACCATACAACATCCAAGATTTTTCACTCCTACCAGTCTATAAACCTAAAGGACAGGTGCTATGATTAAAAGCTAGTTTTTGACTTTATCTACAAATCACACTGAATGTCAAAAATTAGCTGAAAATTGATATATAAAAAGTGCTTTTTGTTTTAACCATTTCCATCTACTCACTGTTAGTTAGGGATAGGGCAGCTGCCATAACCACCCTAACCCAGAACCCCTTGGCCCCCAGCCCTGCCCCGCCTACCTGTCCATCAGTGAACTGACTGAACTGCTGCTGTCCTTGCTGGACCTCTGTCTGTGTGATCTGTAGGAATTAAGACAGCAGGGCAAGCATGTCAGTCATGGGACCTTGCCCAGCCATTGAGCACCCTGGAGGTCATGAAGATCAAAGGAGATGGCGATGCCTATGCAGTGTCCCGGTGGGCTCTGGCTCAGCACCGCTGCCCCACAAGGAATAGGAAAGGAAGTGCCGCTCTGGACAGGAAGCCTGCACCCCACAGGTACACAAGAACCCCAAGTACATAATGATGACTCCCACACCCACCTCTCTTCATGTCCCTGCTTACCACCCCCACTCACCTCCAGGCCTGAGGTTCAGAGAAAACACCTCACTCCTAGACACTAATGTGAGGAGGTGTATCATTTCTGGTTTCAGTAGAAACCCTAGGGTCTGTCTTTGAGCCAGTGAAGTGCAGAACACTGGGCAGAGTGGTGAGCTGTCTCTTCCATTTTTGGAAGGTGGGCTGCAAACCAAACTCTTATCACCCAGATTATCTGACGGGAATATGAAACACCCTGGCGGAGAAGCGGCCTTGGCCCTGGCAGTCCTCATGGAGAGCTATGAAGCACTTTTTTCCGAGAGGCAACCGGCAGTTCTCTGGGCCAAGCAAGGGGAAGAAGAAGGGGGAGTGGAGGGAGAGGGAGTGGCGGACAGACAAGGAAAACAATTATCACAGGCATTTAAAATCCCATGTGGTGATTGTAAAATACATCTACTGACATGCAGAACGGCACCATCGAATGACAACTGCCAGGCACCCAGCTTGGAGAATTAGAAAGACTGGAGGGTCTATCTATGGAACATCTGACTAGCAAAGTCTTCTGGGTACTGTGTCCTGGAATCATTCGCTCAGCCTGCAAGGTAAGGACTGTCCTCAAATGTCCTTATGAGGCCAAAAGCAACCCCTGCAGGCCTCCCTATAAGGCTGTGAGGAACAAGAAAGGGACAGGTGTGAGGGGGCTTCATGAAAGCCTGACTCTTATTCTTTATTTTCATTTCTTCCCTTTCTATCAGTCTACAAGTTAGGAAGGAACTATATTCTTTTCTTATCCTTCTTGCAAGTACAATCTACTCTTCAGTAACAAAGAAATATCTGCAGAATAGATGAATGAGCCTGAGACAATGGCAAGAGCTCCTTAAAGACAGGAAGGCTAACTATATCCTGTGGCCAAATAGGACTGCGGTTCAGAAGAGCTGAGTTTCATTCACCATTAAATCCACTTATAGCCACAGTTTTAGGAAGTTCTTGGAAGATGTGTGTTTATGCAAAAACTAAGCATAGTTTTCAAAAAAAATTTTTTTTGCACCAAAATGAACTCATCTCTTAATTCCACACAAACTTTTCATAAGTTTGTAATACTCACTCAACATACATTTTCTGAGCACTTACTACCTGCCCGGTTGCCACCATTATGTAGTTGTTAGCGAGTTTTAACTGCTCCCAGTACCCTCTTCCTGCTTCTCCCCCCCCCACCCGTCTCCTGCTTTCTGGCTTTAGTTCTGTTCTCAAAACTGACCTCTGCAAAACCAAAACCCTTTCTTCTCATTTCCTCCTACTCCTATGTCACATATATATTTTTGCATCCCAAGAAGAAATCTTACAAGGTTTAAAAAAATGGGGCAGGAGGATGGGCCCCAAGAGGGTCAGTAGTCTTGCGTAGGGAATCAGTGTGTTACCCCAGGAACCCACACAAAAGCCCAAGTCTTAGGAGCGTCACGGTGTGGGCGGGAAAATGGCCCTTTAAGGACCCCAGAGGCTACATGGAACTCAGCAGCCCTGCTTATGGTGCACTCCTCATATTTCCCAAATGAGATCTTTGGAGACCTGCTCTACAAACTCAGCTCTGTCACCCCTGTCAATAGATACATCACCAGAAATGCAACTGGGCCAGACGGGTCCAGCTCTTAAACGATTGCTGCTTTTTTTGGGTCTGAGGCAAAAGAATCCATTAACAGTGCCTCCCCTAGACCAGAGACTGGCAACCTCTTCAAATGTCTCCCATGTCCCTCACCCCTTGAGTCCAGGGAAGCAGCCTCCTCAGCATCAGAGGGGACAACTGTTCTGGTTAGGGACTCAGAGGAGGTGTGGGCTTAACGATGGAGCCTCAAGGGACCTGCACCATGTGTACTAGGCTAATTGTCCACCTGCAATGCTAGCATCCCAGTGGGGTACCGGTCTAAGACCCAGTTGGTCTACTTTTGATCCAGCTCCTTGATTATGGCCTGGGAAGGCAATGGAGGATGACTCAAGTCCTTAGATGCTTGCACCCACATGGGACACCCAAAAGAAGCTCCTGGACCTGGCTCTGGACCAGACCAACTCTGGCTGTTGCAGCCATTTGGGGAATGAAGAAATGGATGGAAGATCCAGTTTCTCCTTCTCTGTAAATCTGCCTTTCAAGTGAAAATAAATGTTAAAAACAAAACAGGGCCCGGCGGCGTGGTCTAGCGGCTAAAGTCCTCGCCTTGAAAGCCCCGGGATCCCATATGGGCGCCGGTTCTAATCCCGGCAGCTCCACTTCCCATCCAGCTCCCTGCTTGTGGCCTGGGAAGGCAGTTGAGGACAGCCCAAGGCTTTGCGACCCTGCACCCGCGTGGGAGATCTGGAAGAGGTTCCTGGTTCCTGGCTTTGGATCGGCGCGCATCGGGCCGTTGCGGCTCACTTGGGGAGTGGATCATCAGATGGAAGATCTTCCTCTCTGTCTCTCCTCCTCTGTGTATATCTGGCTGTAATAAAATAAATAAATCTTTAAAAAAAGAAAACAAAAAAAAAACACAAAACAACAAAAAAAGAGAGACTGAGTCTGCTGCCAAGGCAGTATCACATGTTTCCTCCACTGTGACATGCTTAAACACCACAGGCTTCTCCACGCTACTCCTGAGGCTCCTCTGCCTCTCATGATTCTCTGCTCCTCCAGAAGCAGCAGAAAGACACACGTTAAGCTCCACTTTTCAATAGCTCCCATCTGTCCCTGGGGTACACATCAGAGCAAGAGGGGCAGGATAGGGGTGAGGACTGTGTGCTTAGTACTCTCTCCAGGCAGAAGCCAGCTACAGCCCCAGGTCTCCAGAGTACCTACCTGCTGAGCATTGGTGGCAAGTGTCTGGATCTGTCCCTGCACGACCTGGGTGCCTGAGACCGGCTGGGCTAAGCGGATATACTGCAGTTGGCCGGCATTCAGCTGCACCTAAGGCAGGGCAGAGACCAAACGACCACAAGAGGCTAAGTGTCACATGAAACAGATGGTGACTACCCCCAATCCTCTGGGTCCTCCAAAGGAGCCTACTTTTAAAAAGTCCTTTGAAACACAAGTGAAAACAAGCAAGACGACAACATCCATACCCTACAGGTTACACAACACTGAGGAGGATCTACTCATGGGAGACCTGGTGACTCACATGCCACAGCATGGCCACAGGGCTCTCCGGTCACTGGCTCAGGCTGTGTTCCCACAGCTTATGGAGGGGATCATTTTAGATTTCTGACGTGATCAGAACGCCCATTCCTTCAGCACAGGCCTCTTTTCCCTCCATCTCCACACTCCCCAGTACTGCAGAAGGGCCATAATTGTCCACCAAGAGCCAAAGCAGATGGCCACTATTCCATGCCATTGCCCTGGCACTTGGAGGGAAAGCTGGACCTGCCTTAGAATTGTTGTTCCCATGAGCCAGGACTGAGTGGGGTCTGTGGGACTTCTAGGATCCTTAGTGTTCAGCACCAGCTTCTGGCCAAACATCTCCCAAGGGGAAGCAGAATCAATAAACCTTTCACAGAAAACTCCATCATGGGAAACCAAAGCTACAAAAGTGCCCTCAGAGTCTCTCATGCTTACGATTAAGTCTCAGATAATACAATAATACCACATGCTGCATTTAATTGTGTGCTAAAAGCCTTAACTCAGGCTCTTAACGCTCCAGTATACCATGAAAGTCTTAGTGCTTGAGCCAGGGCACGATGAGAAGATATGCATCGACAATGGAGAGGGACCAGCTCGGCAGAGACTCTGGGCAGCTAGGGAAGAAGATGGCACACATTCACAGGATTCAGAGGGTGAAGGGGGTACTGGGAACACAGGCAGGTTTATTCTATATCTGCAGGGCCCAGAAATCATCCTCCCTGGCTGTCCAGCCTTTGTTTTAAGGGGGCAGTGATTCCTGAGGCCAACTTCCCTGGCCTTCAGGAGCTTAATGCTGATGGGATGAGGTTGTTCTCTTGCAGGCAGTGTACTCTGAATATTTCTCTGAAACTTCCAGCCTCAAAGGATGTAAGCCACCAAGAAAATAAACCCTGGCGTTCTTGACAGATCATATCAGAATGCCTATTTGAAGCAAGAAAGACAGGTATAAAAACCAAATTCTTAAAAACCCGAATCAGGCTCAGCACGATAGTGTAACAGCTAAAGTCTTCTCCTTGAATACACTGAGATCCCATATGAGTGCCGGTTCTAATCCCAGCGGCCCTGTTTCACATCTAGCTCCCTGCTTGTGGCCTGGGAAAGCAGTCGAGGACGACCCAAAGCTTTGGGACCCTGCACCTGCGTGGGAGATCCAGAAAAGGATCCTGGCTTTGGATTAGCTCAGCTCCGGCCATTGTGGCTGCTTGTGGAGTGAATCATCGGACGAAAGATCTTCCTCTCTGTCTCTCCTTCTCTCTGTATATCTGCCTTTGCAATACAAATAAATAACTCAAAAAAACCAAAAACCTGATTCAAGGGTGTGTGTTTGGCATAGTGCTTACTATGTTGCTTGGGATGCCCACATCTCTTACTGGAGTGTCCCAAGTTCAAGTCTCTGATCTATCAACTCCGGTTTCCTGCTAATGTGACCCTGAGGTAGCAGGTGTTGGTTCCGGTCTTTGCCATCCAAATCGGAACCTGGAATGAGACTCTGTATCCTGGCTTGGGCCTGGCCTAGCCCCAGCTGTTGGTGAGTATTTAGGGGATGGAAGATCTGTCCATCTATTTCTGTCTTTCAAATAAATAAAAATGAATAATACTAAATAATAATGAAAGCCCAAACAGACAGGGCATGAGTACTGTGACCTGCAGTCAGTTCTTTCCTGAGCATGTGCCAAGTAGCACTGCTGGGAATCTGTGGGGCCAAGCTTCAAGTCTCTGTTTAAATCCTGTAACTCAACTTCCAAGTAAAACATGAAGCTGCTGGTGGAGAAGACGAGAGCTGAGTGGAGACTTACGAAACCTCATCTGCTAAGATTGACAGTGGCTGGAACCAGGAGTCACCAGTACTCCAGCCAAGGATCACTGGATGATCACACGAGTAAGGAAAGACATATTGGCAGCCATGGGCATTCTGAATTATCTAGCTGGGGAGAGAAATACGATTGAGGAACTATGAGCCAAATGGTTCCCAGCCATTTCTGAACAACAGTAAGCTTTTCTTTTGGGTTTAGGGAAAGGCATCTAGTAATGTGGGGATTCTTGTCATTTCTTGTGCTAATCACAGCTAATAAGCCTACTGCTGCAGCTTCCAAACAGAAGGAGAGCTTCCTTCCTGAAGGTCATCTCTCTGTGCTCTTTCTGGGGAGCTGCTGGAGAAGTCCAGACACACAGCATTTTGTAAGAGGTCTCGGAGACCACTGTTGCTGAGACTATGAGTTCCATAACAAACTTGGCCTAAGGCTCTGAGTCTCAGAGGGTTAAAAATAGTCACTGTAAGGTGGTAACTCTTCCTTGGCTACAAGAGCTTGTCCTGGCACCTTCACATTTAAGAGTGAGGTATTGGGGTTAGTAAGCCTAACAACAAGGCAAGACAAAACTAAGTCACCTGGAAGGGATGCACATGTGAGCGAAAGAAAAACCGTCACAGTGAAGCACACACCACTTTCCTCAGCTTTCTCTTGGCCTGTTACTTGATAAACTTAATGGTTCCTAAAGCTGGGCTGAGGATAATTCTTGAACTTTTGCTTCTGAAGAGGTGATAACGAGGTCCAAGTGAGTTCTCATACCTGTCTATATTTCATTGTCAACAGAAAGAGCAAGAGGCAGACAAAAGGATTACATGTCATTTACTTTCCAATCTTTGATGGCAAAATGACCAATTTATAGATTAGAAGTGTTAGGACATTCTTACAAAAAACATGTAGAAGAGTCAACAAATCTATGAAATGAAATCCCTCCAGGCAATCAGGAAGTAGCAGTCCACAGTGAAGGAAGGGGTAAGTGAAAGCCAAAAATAAACTTTAATGCAAGCTCCACTGGGACTCACTCATGAATATGCAACAAGTGTATTTATGGCCTTCCCTATACACCTCCTTCTTAGTCTCTGCTAATCCAAAGACAGGACTACCTCACTGGGCCTTTTAGGCCTTGGCATGGGACAGCAGCTACAATGATTTCTCTGCATGGGCAAAAACGGGGAATGGACATTGAGAGGAGCTGTCCCATAGTGGTGAACCTGAACCTGGATCAAAGCAAAGCAGAGAATAAACTCAGTGAGACAGCCCAGGGATGGAGTGGCTCATGGGAATATAGGCCAAACACACACACATGCATGTATACAGGAGAGCTTTAAGGACTTCCTGTTCCATAGCAGTGAAGAGAGCCCCACAAACCTCTACCACAGAGCTTACCGGAATCTGCTGGATCTCCCCTGTGTTGGTGATGATCTGCTGCATCACTTGCATGGTCTGTCCAGTGCCACTCTGGGCCTGCTGGGCTTGACCCTGGGGCTGCGCCTGAACAATCTGCACCTGTTGACCTTCTCCAACTTGCATTGTCACAGGTGTGGTCTGGAAGGAAAAGTCAAGAGAAACCTCAGGATTTTCAAGAGACTGACAATAAGCAGTTACCTAGAAGCAAACCCCCTGCATCAACAGATAAATTCATTTCATCTTAACAATGATAATACGACTCAACTAACAGTCCTCTGGGGTTAGAGCATTGTGAAAGATATTCCTGAAAATGAAATATGGGAAAAATAAGCCTGATTTTTAGGCTCCTAGTGCACAATGCACCCTAGATCCCACAATTTCTATGCTTAATTCTATAAATTATGTTTCCTTTGTTACAATTTTTCACAGTCCCTTCTATATGGTAAGACACACACAGTACAGACAAAATCAAAATCATGATAGCTCACTTGAGAAATGCCCAAAGCCAAGTCTGGAACAGGTGAATTTGAAGGGCAAACTAAATGGAAAGTGAGATCAGTATAAATTTACTAAGTTTGGGGTCCGAAGGCACTTTCTTGGGCATGCAAGACCCTGGGAGGAAAAACAGCATACAGGCTTGTCTCTGAGGCTGGGTTGAGGGTGCACCAGCTTTCATCCCTGTTCATGCAGCATGGTGACTCATATCCATACAACCACTCTGGACCACAGTATGACTTCCTATACAGACATAAATGCTATTAAGACACTAGACACCACCAACATCTGGACATCTAAGTGAGCCTACCTCTAATTAACAGAATTTAAAAATGCAAGTACTTGGGCCTGGCATGGTACCATAGCAACTAGTCTTTGCCTTGCACGCACCAGGATCTCACATGGGCACCAATTCTAATCCAGTGGCCCAGCTTCCCATTCAACTCCGTCTGTGGTCTAGGAAAACAGTCGAGGATGGCCCAAAGTCTTGGGACCCTGCACCCACGTGGGAGATCCGGGAGAGACTCTGGGTTCCTGGCTTCAGATCAGCTCAGCTCTGGCCATTGTGGCCACTTGGGGATTGAATCAATAGATGGAAGCTCTTCCTCTGTCTCTCCTCTTCTCTGTATATCTGACTTTCCAATAAAAATAAATAATACATAAAATACATCTAAAAAAAAAAGCAAGAACTTGAACCTTCTAGAAATGATTGCATCAAACCAAAGAAGTTTTCATCGAATGCATCTGACTGAGCAGATTCTGTGTCTCACATATACTTCATAGATTGTAGTTTTAAGAACCTTACTCTTTTTAGAGATGATGAAGAGCTGAACTGCCCAAAGGACCAATTATTCCTTCAAATCTCACAACTCTGATCTAGTTGGAACTTTACAGTTTAGTAGAGCAGTGAGTTCCCCATATCTGACTTGAAGGTAGCGATGGACCTAAAGCTTGCTCCAATTGTTCATGGGTCTCTCAACTACAAATTCAGAATCACCTCAACAGGGGCGAGTATTGTGGCACAGTTGCTAAAGCTGCTGCCTAAAACACTGGCATCCCATATAGGAACCAGGTGGTGTCCTTGCTGTTCCACTTCTGATTTAACTACCTGCTAATGGCTTGGGAAAAGCAGTGCAAGATGGGCCAAATGTTTGAGTTTCTACCATCTACGCTAGAAGAAACCACTGGTAGAAATGAATATAAACTGGGTTAGGGTAAGGAAGAAAGGTGACATTTCTAAATAAAAGCTCTTGTAATGGGCTAGGACTATAGGCAATTTTCCTTCCTTAAAAAAAAAAGTTATTGGAAAGGTAGATTTACAGAGAGGAGAGACAGAAAGATTCTCCATCTGCTGGTTACTTCCCAAATGGCCAAAATGACTGGAACTGACTGATCCAAAGCCAGGAGCCAGGAGATTCTTTTCCTGTCTCTCACAGAGGTGTAGGGTCCCAAGGCTTTGGGATAGTCACTGTTTTCCTAGGCCATAAGTAGGGAGCTGGATGGGAAGTGGAGCAGCCAGGACACAAATCAATGCCCATGGGCCCGGCGGCGTGGCCTAGCGGCTAAAGTCCTCGCCTTGAACGCCCCGGGATCCCATATGGGCGCCGGTTCTAATCCTGGCAGCTCCACTTCCCATCCAGCTCCCTGCTTGTGGCCTGGGAAAGCAGTCGAGGACGGCCCAAAGCTTTGGGACCCTGCACCCGCGTGGGAGACCCGGAAGAGGTTCCTGGTTCCCGGCACTGGATCGGCATGCACCGGCCCGTTGCAGCTCACTTGGGGAGTGAAACATCGGATGGAAGATCTTCCTTTCTGTCTCTCCTCCTCTCTGTATATCCGGCTTTCCAATAATAATAATAAAATCTTAAAACAAACAAACAAACAAACAAAAAATCAATGCTCATATGGCATACTGGCACTTGAAGGGTGAGGATTAGACAATCGAGCTATCACACTGTCCCTCTCTTCCATTCATAAACCAGATCTCAGCCTATCCCCCCCACCTCCAAAAGTAATTTTCTAACTTTGCCATTAAAACACAGGACGTGTTTTAGTAAAATATGCATTCCTTCAACTCTGGCTTGGTATGTGTTACGTACTGTAAAGGACACGTGCACTCAGCTTGCACTAGCCGTCACTACAGGCTGAGGCAAGCACGACATAGCACAAAGTAATTCTGAAGCAGCAAGACAGAACAGCAGCAGCTTGGAGATGCTAGGAAAACCAACTTCACCATCCTCACAAGCCTTATCAGCTCCAGGCTGAGCAGGTCGGGGTTGGCAGAAGAGAAGAGATGAAATTCTGACTTAAAAAAAAAAAAAAAAAGAATGCATGCTGCCAACTCATCAGTGTTCTATAACAACCCAACTTTCCCAAGAGGATTTCCAAGGTATTTCTAAATCATTCCAGGAAAATGAGGGCTTATGTTAGCATGGCAGCTGTCAAATTGTGTATGGTGTACCCTGCTGTTGGAACACAATAGCCATGGGTTTCTTAGGATGATCTGCCAATCAGAGCCAGCCCTTTGTCAGGCAACACTCTCACCACTGAAAAGACACAGGAATCAGCCAAACACAGTCCCCGAGGCATCATGGTACAGTGAATGTCTTACAGCAGGGACTAATGTTTGAGCCCCTTCACCTAGCACAGTGTATGGCACACAGCATGTACTCTATCTTAAACTTTTGTTATATGGATAAATGAATAAACAAAGACTAAATCCTAAAATCATGTTTAAATCCTCCAGCCCATTGGGGCCAGTGTTGAGGGATAACCAGATAAGCTACCATCTGTGATGCCAGCATCCAATGTGGGCATCAAGTTCAGTTCCAGCTGCTCCATTTCTGAACCAGTTCCCTGCTAATGCACCTGAGAAACAAGAGGAAGATGGCCCAAGTCCTTGGGCCCTCACTACCAACATGGGAGACTGGGTATTTGGGGAAGGAACCAGTGAACGGAAGATATCTCTCTGCCTCCCTCTCTCTTTCAAACAAAACACATCTTTAAAATAAAGAAAAAAGAGTCTCCACTCCAATTTTTTTGTTCTTGGGGCAAATTTACTGCCTTGCTGGAATATACAAGGCTATCCAGGCTGCTTCACTGCCCATTTTTTTCTGACCTACTGGGATGCTTCCTGATGCTAACTGTGCCTTTCCATCACCCTGGTACTGTTTCTCACCTTAACTTCCACTGTGCCCACTAAAACTCTCTATTATTCTCTTCAGGAACCTTCTTTAGCCACTTCCTCTTCTACCATCTCCATTACATCTTTGTTAGGTACTACCTTTGATATGTTTCCCTCTAACCCCCTGATCTTTAAGATTTAAGACAATTTTGCACATCCCACATGGTGGGGTTAGCATTTTAAGTTAGTTTCTGAATTCCTTGAAATTTTATTCATGCTTGCATGCCCAATTCACAGAATAGGACAGTTGATGTTTGATGAATAAACACATGGCTGACTGACAGTATCTGGATTCTGCAGCTTCGTGACAACAAATATGAACAATACTGTTTTCAGCAGTAATAGTGGGAAGACAGAATCTTCTGGTTACCACTGTAAAGTAAATATGGTGGGAAAGAGAGATGACGAGAAGACTGAGAGGTTTGCAAGCAGGCAATGCTGCTCACCTCTCCCTTCAAGGGTAGAAAGTTCAGTTCTGAAAAGATACACAGAGTGTGGGACAGGAGTCCACTCCAAGTGCCTTCCATAGAGACTTTATTATTCTTCATGAGGGTAACAGACAGAATCTTTTTGCTTCTAAAATTTCTGAGCCCACAGGGATCTGGGAGAACATCTTGATCGATGTACCTTCCTCTATTGAATCACGAGAACAGGGTCCAGTGAGATTAGGGTAATATTTCAGCTCAGGGGTTGAGTCTAGGAAAAGCCCAGGTTTCCTGATTTTTATCCAGTGCCCTATAATGATCAAGTTCCCTCAAGCTTTCCACAACCCAAACTTCTGAGCCACTGCTCACTAGCTGGGTGCCCTCAGCAGCTAGTTCACAGACCTGGCCCTGCTGAGGTTGTGCGATGATGATCTGCCCAGGCTGGATGGTGGTCGTGGAGCTGGTGGTCTGTTGGCCTTGCTGCTGGCCCTGGACCTGGACGGCTGTGGGCTGCTGAGCCAGCGTGAAGTAGTACTGGACAGGCTCGGCAGGCGTCACAGACTGGCGCACCTCCTCCTGTGGGGTGGAAGGAGAGGCAGGTAAGAGGAAAAGAACTGAGTCAGCAGCTGCCACAGTGAATTTCCACTCTTCCCCCATACAGGCTATGTGCACTAGCCTCCTGAATGCTGAGCAGTTCACATTTGAGCCAAAGGAAAGGGGAATTTGAAGAGACCAGTTGTGCTAAATCAAACTAAAAATAACAGATTCTGTAGGCTTCACAAAACATACAGCCAATTTTTTGAAGTACTGAGTAATCACCACTGTGTGAACTGCAAATGGGCAAATAATTACCGTAACTAAACACCACACCCCAGCAGTGTTCATCAGAAAATGCTGTAAGGGCCCATGTTCTGAGGACAGTGATAACTATGGACGTGGAGAAGACATCACCCAGACATTACGTTTCTCAGGTGGCCCCAACTCCCAAACAGGCAGCATTCTTTTCGAGTCCACTGCTTTCTGAGTGTGGGACATGGTGAAGGCAAATGGCCCTTCTCCTGGGTTCCAGTGTCAGAATCAAAACCCAGAGCCCCAGGAGACAAGCACCCTGGTTTTCACAGCACACTGAGAGCTCTGTGTCATGGACAGCCTGTCCATCCAGAGGTATATTTGGATCTGGCCCTGCTTAGCCAAAAAAGTACAACCCAGAGGCCCTGACAGATAACTCCCCGCTGGAGTGCTGCCTTGGCTGACTAGGGAAGCCACCTGCTGTTCGATTTGCCGAGCGAAGAGAAAGCTCCTTCTTCAGCTGACGTTTTCCATGGCAGAAGGAGTAAACAACCCTCTCCCAGCCACCTTGAGCTCACAGCTGAGAGTGTAGGATGTTTACACACACTACGGCATGGTTACAGGCCGGACGGTCTGGGGTTGGTCAGCCCCTGACCATGGACAGAGATCGGCGTCTGATCCGGAGAGATCTGTGACCCACGGACAAAAGATTTTGCCTGAGACAACAACAACAACAACAAAAAGCAAACACATACAACCACTTTGGCTGCCAAAGTAAAAATATAAGCTCATTTTACTCATTTCCTTGCTGTGGGCTGTTTGTCAGGTCCCATGAAAGAACAAAGCATACTTCTCCAAGGTACAGAGGCCCTGTTGCCTGCCGTGAAGCTCCCAGATATTGCTGACTCTACCTCCTTACTAGGTTAGGTACCTTGGGCCAAGTTTCCATAGCACTTCCCGCTCCCTTTTTTAAAAATAATTTTTATTTTATTTTTAATATTGTTTACATAGTTGAGAGGGATATACACCCATGTGGACCTCTGGTTAGGGTGAGGAGGGTTGAACTATGGAGGAAAGTGGGTGGGACAAATGGTTTTAGTTCTTTTCTTTTTTAATCTCCTATGTCTGCTGAGGGAGAATGGGTCCAAAAACTGGGGATGGGGGAGGGTCATCATGACGACACCTGAGAGACCCCGATGTGGGGAAGAATGCTCCAAGTGTACTACTTGAAGTTTCCCGACAGTTCTGAGACAATGTCAGCTTTGCTGCACCAGGGTTGAGAATATCTTTTCAAGGTCTACTGGCTGGCCAAGTGCACCTTAGTGCAACCACAGACCCAGACACTTGTTGCAAAGCTTAGCCAGAAGAGTTGTCCAATCTGTTCTGCTGTCCATCCTCTCACGAGGCACTCAACATCCGCTGCTGGCCTAGATGAGCTGGCTGCCATGTGGACAGCACTTCCCTTATTACACACATCCAATTCACTGCTTATGCTGCTGCAACATAAGCCCAGCTCCCTCGTTCCCTACTGCCCCTCTCCCATTCCCACAAAGGCACTCAAGGAGTACAGGAGGTGCTTGCCAAGTGATGGATGAATTTATACAGACAGGCAGAAAGACAGAGATACTTCTTTCAATCCAAGCTGGTGGCAGGACAAAGTCTCCTGAACCACAGCTTTCACCAAGAGAAAAGAGCCCTAAACTCTTTTCTATGGCCATGGTATGGGCAGAAGCTGGTGCCCCAGCAGAATGGGAGTGTGTATTCTTTTGCTTGCCTAGTGACTGGAGAGCTCAGACACTAAAACTAGCACTGCTGCTCTTTAGCTTCTGGAACATCTTGGTCTCTGCAGGACAGGGTTTCCTGAGGGCCTTAGCCAGCTTACAGACAAACTTCTAAATTGTTTTTAACCCTCAACCTGACACTGCTGAATCAGAAAGGAAGATTCCCCTTCATTTTCATTTAGGTCTCAAAATTTCCAGAGCAACTTAACAGTATCAGATCCATTTCAACATCATCTTACCATATAAATAAAGGTCAGCCTGCAGTAGGGACAAAATAGTGATAACCTCTTCAACCAAGCAGCTGTGAGCAACTGTTCTTTTCAAATCTGCTTCAACAGGTCCAACGAAGTCATTTTCCACTGAGAACCCCCTTCCTACTTTATAAAAAACACAGATCACTAAAGTTCAGTCCTAATTTAAAAAAGCCCTTGGTGATGAGAGGCGCAGAGGAACAACAGCCCCAGAGTCACCTCTCTGAATTCAGGGAGTAGGGCATATCTGTACTTCCCGCCTCGACCTGGGACTTTTCTGCCTCCAGTTATTTCTACGTAAGGCTGATTTAGCCCCAAGTGCAGCCTTTTTATTAGACAAAAAGCAAGTTTTGTGGTTAGTGCCATGCTACACCTCCAACTATAGTGCCAGTATCTACTTCCAATCCAGTTCCCTGCTTGTGGCCTTGGAAAGTAGCAGAAGACAGGTTAAATTCTTGGGCCCATTACCTATGTGGTAGACTTGGATAGAGATTGGAGTTCCCGGCTCCTGGCTTTGGATCAGCCTAGCTCTGGCCATTTTAGCCATTTGAGGAGTGAACCAACACATGGAAGATTCTCTCTCTCTCTGCAACTCTGCCTTCTAAATAAAAATTATTTTATTTTAAAAGCAAATCTTTTAAGTATCTCTTGGCAAAAGCTGTGAGGGTAGGTGAAGAGTTTCTCCTTTTTGCTTACTGTATCTTCTCAGTTTGTGAATAAACCAGGCACATCTGGAACATTGAGTACCAAGCAGAGGTCCCTAGGTATATGCTGTGAGGACCAAGTATGACTGTTGTGAAATCACTGTGACAGAAAGAGACATACCGAAGTCCTTCTGCATCATGAACACTCACTATTCTGCTAGGGAAGTTCGAGCAAGCAAGAGCATGATCATGATTTAAAGAAATGAGTGGAAGACAATGACACTACAATGGGTAGGAACTTTCAACTCAGCTTTAGTGAAGTCAGGCCTCAACTACTTTCTATAGTCAAATAGAATCTTTACCTGCCTTCCTAAAAAACAAGTGAAATTTACAAATATCTCCCAAATAACTCTGAAAAGTGAAGGGCCTTAAAGCCACAACTCAGTATTATAGGTTAGTTCCTTTTCCCAGAAACAGGAGATCACACCAAATTTAAGAATAACCCCTGCAGGACTGGATCAATCCAAAAGAGTGCATCTGCTTGGCTTCAGTGGTGATCCCCAAAAAGAGGGCTTGCTTTTGAAGTCTTCTCAAAAGCTCAGATTGACACAGGGCCAGGCAATAAACAGCATCACATCTCAGGGACATTGCTACAATGTGGTGCAGCCAGTCTAGACCGAAAATGTGCATTCATTTCAGTAGCCAAGAATGAACTGCTGTCTCCTTTGGAAGGAGTGAGTTTTGGAGAGTAGGCACTTTTAAAGGACTTTAGGGAGGTGCCAGCCAATTTAGAGCTTGGGAAAACTTGATGTCCACAGAGGATTAAAAAATGCTATCCTAGAATTTCAGGCCAGTTTGCAGGACTCTCAACTTCTCAAAGCCCAGGCAGTGGCTGCCCCGAATAGGATGCCAATCAATAGCTTGAACACCTACAAAGAACTGAATCCAGGCAAGGAGCTGCTTCAGCTCGATGCCTTTTCCAAGGAACTAACAGTCCTTTGAGTGCAGAAAGGATGGAATAAGCAGCTGTCTGACACCCCAACAGCCAGAGGTATTGGGGGCTCAGGAGGAAGGAACAGGAAAGGGTCCTTCTTTCTAGCCTATCTATCCAGCAGGCAGCCCACGGAGAATAAAGAGTTAGGCATACTGAGCGGAAAAGGCCTGATTTCATCACACAGTTTGTTGCCTAGTTTAAAGAGAGCTTCCAACAGACCTGAGTGAAAAATTCTGATCACGGAAGCAGATGTGTGTTGTTATTTGCTTTGAACAAAGAGACTTGTCTGATTCTTGTTGTTGGGACTGGAAGCATCCCAACAGAAGGAATCAAGCCCATGGGCACAAACCTGCAATGATTCAAAGGTGATGATGCGCAGCTGGGGACGACTGTGGCAGCCTGCCGCTGTAAACATCCGACTGAAAGCTCCTCTGAACACCTTACAGCTTCCAGTCAAGGATGTTTACAGTAGCAAAGACTGCCCAGAAAGAATGGAGGTGCTCTAGCAGATGACAGAGGGCTTGTTAATCCCGAGGCCCGCATGCAGGGTCCCAATTGCACCTGTCAGTAACCATGTCCCCTTCTTTCTTTCTCTGCCTGATTATTAAATAAAATAGCACGGGGAGAGCGGCTGACAACAGATCACTCTGTTTCTAAGTATAATATACCATAAAATAATTTGCTAGGGAAATCAACACACAGTTCTCCACCTGTGAGATCTCTGTCACCACTTTCCAAGTGTCTCTGCTACACTCAATGAGTCACACAGTCCTTGTGCCTAAAACAATCAACCAACAGGATACGGGTCTATTATAATTACAATGAACAGTTATGTGTATTTAAGGTTCTGGGGAAAAAATACAACACCCAGCTGACACACATTTTGGAGAGGGACAGGCAAAAAAGAGGGGCAGACAGACCCATTCTCTTGTGATTGCTTAGAAATCAGTTTAAATGGAGGTTTTCAAATTTGGTTGTACATTAAAAACATTTAGAGGGTGTTATGAAGCACTAACGTCTGGGCCGCCATCACAGAATCAATTCAGCGGACATGGGGTGGAACTGGCATTATCAAACAGCAACAGGTGATTCTAATGTGCAACCAGGACACTCCATAGAGAACCCACAACACAGAGTAAGAGAAAACAAGTTCTATCCACACCCAGACACTACGAGAGACTGTTTCCTAAATATCTGAAGCTTATAACACCCTGGAAATGTTCTATCCTAGATTAAAAGCTTGGACAGATTTCTCGAGATTTTTAAATGAGCTTCACTATACTGCCTATAACTTAACTTTAGTTTTCACTGAAATAGCATCCTAAAGGAACCAAGTTGAAAGTCTCCACAACTGAAAAAGAGAATGCAAGGTGCTCTTCTTGCAGCAGCAACAGCAACGCTTTTCTGGCTCACCTGACGTTTTGGAGGTTTCAGTTCATCTCGTGGTACGATGTCAATGAGAAAATCAAACTGATCAAATTTGGTGATTGCCATGGCAATATCATTCCTCTGTAACAAAGAAAAATGGAGTGAAAAGTAAGCCTGGGGAAAAACAAGTTCAGCTGCCTTCCTATCTTCCAAGTAAAATAAGAAAACTTGTAAGTTAAATTAAATACCTATGGCCAAGTCTAGCTGAAATAAGCATAGCAAAACTCTTAGAAACGTAAGAAATCAGAATCATTTGACAGACAAGAACAAAACACACACACACACACAGATACTTCAGGCAGCTTACACTGTAAAATAAAGTAATGTCAACTGGCAGTATCTGGCCATTCCATGGATAGCAAGCTTGGGCTATTATTTAAACGTATTTAGTCTTTCATAGGATCTAAATAATATTTTGGTCTCTGTTCACAAGCATTTGTAATCTGGTCACTGGATGTGTATTAGCTTCTGCAAGACTGTGAGTTTTGCTTTTTATACACAAAAACTGCAGCAATAAACCCAGCCTGAATTTGGTTAAATGTGACATGAATGCTGAAGTCTGAGGTTGCTGGAATATAGGCAGGGAATAGGGAGGGAGACAACAAGAGTCACCTCACCAGTGACACTGAAATTAAGACTTGCTGACAAAATTTTCTCTAGAAACATGGTACTCCCTGTGAATAATAAAAGATTTTTGTTAAAAATCAACTTGTTGTGTACACTTAAGATTTGTGTACTTTACTGAAATTTTTAAAGAAAAAAGCAGGAAAAAACAATGACTTCTAGTGAATGACAGGCATTTGAAGTGTACTCAAAAATAGATGACTTGGTCCCAGCGCCACAGCGTAGTGGTTAAAGTCCTCGCCTTGCACGCCCGGGATCCCATATGGGCGCCGGTTCTAATCCCAGCAGCCCTGCTTCCCACCCAGCTCCCTGCTCGTGGCCTGGGAAAGCAGTCGAGGATGGCCCAAAGCTTTGGGACCCTGCACCTGCGTGGAAGACCAGAAGAGCTCCTGTCTCCTGGCTTCGAATTGGCTCAGCTCCAGCCGTTGTGGACGCTTGGGAAGTGAACCATCAGACAAATCTTCCTCTCTGTCTCTCCTCCTCTCTGTGTATCTGCCTTTCCAATAAAAATAAATAAATAGTTTTTAAAAAATGGATGATTTAACAGGTAAAGGAACAGGATGAATCTAGCAAATGCTGGGTGGCTAAGTATACAGAAATTCACTGTAAAGTGTGCTTAAATTTGAAATTTTTCATAATCAAATGTTGGCGGGAAAATAAGCACATAGAAATCTTTATTATCCGCTATATACCACACCTTAAGAGAAAGTGACTCATCAAACAGAAGGGGATGGAAATTTTCTGTTTTTCCTTCCTTTGTATCTGCGATGGCCCCAAGCCACTGAAATACAAAACTCCAATCTACCCTTCTTGCCAACCACCAGCTTGATAATAAACCCTCCCAACCAAAACAGGACACATTAAGACAGCCAAGGACTCATTTAGGATGAGTATAATATGGTGTCACATTCTTGATGATGTCACCTACTCAAGCTATCTAAATGAAGGGGAAAGAAGAAAACAATCATCTCCATACATCAAAATGTTCTATTCTAGAAACAGCTAAGCAGCTCTTTCTAGAATTTTTGTCTTTTCATTGCTGATGTTTTACCAAGTTACAACTCATCTTCAGTAAAAAATACACAAACCTTAAGTACACAGTCTGATGAATGCTGAAAACTGCAAGCACCCAGGTGTGTAACACACAGGTAAGAATATAGGAAGTTCCATTTTAACTTTTTCCAGTCAACATTCAAGTCCCTCATCCCCTTAAATTTGAGGTAATCACAACTCTGACTTCTGTCACCACAGGTGGCAAGTAGAATACAGTATTGTGTAATACATAACTTTCCACTCTGTTTTTTTTTTTGCTTAACATATTTTTGAGATCCATCCATACTGTATGAAGCTATCACTTGCTTCTATTTACTATGAAGCAGTAATCTATTTCATGAATACATCATATCCCTACATTGATGGATGGTTGAGTTGCTTCCACTTTTAGCTATTGTAAATAAGCTTCATATGAAGATTCTTACATAAGAATCTCCACACTTCTTTTGGGTGTACACCCAGGAGCAGATGGTTGCACAGGGTTACACAATAGGTATATGCTTATTTTGATTACAAATTGCCAGTTTTTCAAAGTTATTATACCACTTTGCATTCTGACTAGCAATAGATAAATTTCAATAACCCACTTCCTCATCAACACCTGGCATTATCTGCCATCTTTATTTCTGTCATAGAATAGGTATAAATTAATATATAATTGTGACGATAATTTGTACTAACTAGATAACTGATGAGACTGCACACCTTTTCACAAGCTTACTGGAGATCTGGATAACTTCTTTTTGGAAAAGCTGTTCAAGTGTCTTATTCATTTCACATTTTAAGCTGAACAGATCTTGAAGGTAAATTTCATTAATCATTCTAGATCCATAGATTTACTTAAAAGCAGCATAAGTTCAACACTTTAGAATGCATATCCTTTCACTAAAGTTCAATTATTGTTTCAGAGAGTTTATTTTGATGGCAATATGTGTGTGTGTGTGTGTGTACGTGTGTGTGTGTGTGTGTGTGTGTGTGAGAGAGAGAGAGAGAGAGAGAGAGAGAGAGAGAGAAATCCTATAACTGCTGGTTCATTCCCCAAAATGGCTGCAACCACCACCATTGGGCAAGGCTGAAGCAAGGACTTTTCCACAGGAGGGCTAAGTACCTGGGCCATCTTCTACAGTTTGGCCAGGTACATGAGTATGCAGGACTTAAGCTTAAACTAGTTCCTACATGGGATGTTGGTACTGGAGGCAGCAGCTTAACTTATTGAACCACAATACCAGCCCCATTTTTATTACCTCTGTTGCTGCATCAAACTTTCAGATATAGTAAAGCACCTGTTATAATGCCTAAGTACACTAAAGGTTTCCCACAGGTGTGGGACTTCAATCTGTGTATTGTTAATCTGAGCTTAGACCAGTGCTTGGTGCTTGGCAATATTCGTTAATATTTACAGAACAAATTAGTAAACTCATGTGCTTTCAATTTTGTAGGCAAAAAGAAATTAGAGGAGAACTCAATTTACTTTCTTGTTAAAATATCCGTTTTGTATCTATGGCATCCCTCCTCTTCTATGACCTTTCCTCCAACAGCTCAGGCCTGGATGCTGAGGGGAGGGCTCCTCAAGCCAACCACCAAGGGCTCTATATAAAATGTGAATCTTGCAATGCTGAGTTAAAACAGAAAACAAAGACAGGATTCCCAGGAAGGCAGGCAAGGAACAGAAAGGCTAATAACGTTAAGAAGACTGTTGATTCTTCATGACATTGTCCCTTCTGAGTTTCTCAAGGCTGTTTAGATCAGGGAAAAGATAAATTCTCTATCACTAATCCTCAGTTTACAGTCAGGATTCACAAAGCAAACAGCTCAGTCACTGAGCTCTGAAAACCCTGAGAGAATGGAAATGAAGATGCTTGGTAGGGGAATACTTCAGCCACAGCTATAAAGTATGCCTGCCTTTCAGCAACAGAGGAAGATGCCAATCACACAACAGCCCAATGGAAGTCAAAGCAAGAACAAACTTTGCTCAGAGTCATGCAAAAGAAGCAGGCAAAAGCTGCCTCAGCTTTTTCCAGTGAGGCAGCAATATTACCTGTAGAGTTCGGCGCTTGTTGTCCTCCGTGTGAATCCAGGCTCGCAGAGTCAACTCCGTGATAAAGATTTGGGCTGCCTTGGCAAAGAGCACAGGAGCTTCTGCACTGATCATCTGCAACAGATGCAGGTCCTCCCTGTCAATCACCAGCAAGTCACTCAAAGCAGGCAGTGTGTCTCCTGCCTCATGGCCTACCATGGGACCACATCAGAAAATGAGATGTGGTAGCCTCAAGAGATTCCAAGGTAAAACAAATCAATGAGTAAGGACAGAGTTAGTAACACAGAGAACCAAAAGAGAAGAAAGAATTCTTACTTATCTAGCACCTACCATATGCCAGGCTGTGAAAGGTGTTTCCTTACTTTCAGAATAGCCTTTCAAAGACACTAAGGTATGGGAGGGATAAAGTGACTTGCCTATGGCCACAGGGACAGTAAGTGGCATGGCTGAAGTTCTAATCCAAGGAGAGACAAACGGGAAAGGTATTGACCTTTAGGTAAAATCTCTTTCCACCTTTTGTTTCTCACACATTGAAAGTAAGTAAATAAATAAATAAATAAATGAACAGACAGACAGACACCCCCTCAACCATGTTACTGTGGGAATCAAATGCATCCAGCAGTGTCTCACATGTAGTATGTGCTCAAGCAACGCAAGCTTCCTCAATTCAAGCAGGCATTTGGCCTACTGGTTAAGAAACCATTTGGGATGCCTGCATCCAATTTAGAGTACCTGTCTGAGTCATGGCTCTGCTCCCAACTCATTCCAATGCGCATCTAGGAAGGCAGAGGTGACGGTTCAAATAACTGGTGCCTTCACACCCATATGGGAGACCAGGGCTGAATTCCTGGCTCTGGCCTTTGATCCCCTACTTTGTTTTCCTCTGCCTTTCAAATAAATTAAAATACCTACTCACAGGGTTACTGTGAAAAGGAAAAAAGGGAAAAACTGTTATGAACTATTAGCTTCTGTACAAATGTAAGTGATTGTTAATTTTCAGTGGTAAAATGTAAGTGATTGTTAATTTTCAGGGCTGTTCTTTCCGTGAGAATCCTAAGAATGCAGAAACAGTCAATCCTAAGCTAACCCTCTCAAGTATAGTTTACTCATGTGAAACAAATTCACAAAGCAAAAGGTTAAAACAGTTGCACTATCATTATCAAAACCTTCCAGCAACTTTGATCAGTGAACTAGACTGCAGCAGGTGCTAAGGTGATGGCACTGCCCTGCTGATTTGAAGACACAAGTCTACACACTATGAAAAGAACTGGGCAGTAGGACCTGACTTCAGAAACACTCAGCATCTTTTCAACAGTTGGAAACAATCAGGATAGCCCTAATTTTCAGGTAAGTGCCATATAATAAATCAAAACCATTCAATTTTGGCCCTTGAACTTTAGACAAGAACCAAATAAAAAAGCAACAGACAAAGCAGCAATTTTGTTATTGTTTAATTAAAACTTGAGCTCTAGAGAAATGAGCAACAACCTACTCAACACTTCAATTTGCAAAATAAAAATCAATGTGAATTCACCTTCACATCTTCATCCAGCTTCATAATCTTCTTAATACGAGCCAGTGGGAGTTCCTGCACTCGGAAATCTTTCTGAAACAAGCAACAAGAGCTGCATGAATGGTGGAACAGTCGAGAGCACAGAGACTGACTGGTTTAAACCTTCCTTTCAGCAAACACAGCACGCCAGGAGGTCTGGATACAGCAAAGAAAATGTAAGCTCTAGAGCAAAACTCCTCTTTACTTAACCCATACAGAAGTTCAAACAATTACAGAAAGAGTTTTAAGAAAAACCAAGGATGGTTTCCACTGGACCCCTCAGGAAAGGCAGCCCCAAACCGTTTATCGCTAAGGGCAATAGAGCAGCCTACTACAAAGACTTCACTTCCTCCCAAGTTTTCCAGTCTGCACTATGCAAATTCAAGTCAGATTTCTGCCTCAAAAGCATTCCTCTCTACTGCCAGTTCTTTGTTCTCCTCAGAGGCTAGAAGGGCAAAGGGCAGCAAGCTCTTGACCACAGTAGCCCACAATTTCTTCAGCTAGAGGGGATTCTGGCCATGTGTGCCCTTCACACAAGCCTGACAGCAGAAACTTGGGAGCAGCCCCTTTCTCATTACAGCTGCAAAGTCTTGGTCTCTAAGACATGTGTCAGGACCAGGCAGGGGAGGGAATGGAAAAAAAAAAAAAAAATGAGGGTGAATTTCTCAGCTGCCTTTTAGGAAGTCCTGCTATTTTTTCCATAACAAACAGGACTGGTTTGAGGGGAAACATGAAACTGCGCTATGGATGGGATTTAGCAAAGGGATTTTTTGATCTTCACTACTTAATTATGTACGACATAAGACTTTTCTGTTTTATTTTGCAATGACTGGTATTTAAACACATGCCCAGTAATGGATGCAATTCTAGAAACAAAAATCAATTTTGAGTTTCAGAGCTGCAGTGAAGAGAAAGGCACAAACACAAGACTATGACTGGCACGAGCAGAAGGATTCTGTCGGGTGGCTGAGACGTGACTCACTATACTGCACACGCTCACCTGGGAACCTGCACCATCACATTATGGAAGGAGCAGCTATTATTTCAGACTGGATGTAATTAATAAGAATAAGTGAACTTTTTCCCTAGGCCAAAAGAAGGCATTCTGGAAAAATATCTCTGGATAAGAACAAGATTTAGGATCGATGTACATTGACATTTGATTTTTCCACACAAATCCAACAAGTGATTTGGCTACCACTCAGCTCTACAAACTTAAAAACACCAAATTCTTATCTTTCCCTTTCCAAAATAGATATTAACATTTTTCATGAACTTCTACCAAACTTATCCTGGAGTGGCAGAGGCACTCCAGCCCCAAAAAAGACAGCAGGACATATTTTTTTCTGTTCTTACTTTTCTCTTCCTGTTTCATTAACATCATGCAATTCAACTAATATTGAATGTATAACATCTACTACTGTGTGAACGATGTAAATCTGGGACCAGAGTCATGGTACAATATATTAAGCTGGCGCCTACAAGGCTAGTTTCCCATTATGAGAGAGCTGGTTCAAGTCCTGGCTGCTCTGTTTTGGGTCCAACTCCCTGGTGCCTTTCCTAGGAAGGCAGCTCAAGACGGCCCTGACTACCTGGGTCCCTGCCACCCATGTGGGAGACCAGGATGGATTCCTAGCTCCCTGTTCATGCACCCGGGAAGCAGCAAATGACGGCTCCGCCACTTGAGTCTTTCAAGCTAGTCTCCTGACTTCAGCATGGCTCAGACACGGCTGTTGTGGCCATTTGAGGAAATCTTCCATTTGATGGAAGATTTATTTCTCTGCTTTTCAAATAAATTATTCTTAGAACATTTCAGTGCCCAACCTATGGTACAGGAAAGGACAAAAAGAAGGCACAAGTGCAGGTAGTGTAGGGCCTGAGAGAGAGAAGTATTTACAGGGGGTGCTCAGGACAGCTGAACCACGTCTAAGGGATGCTGGGAATCTGTTGAAAAACTATGAAACCATGATTCCGATACAGGAACAGTGAGTACAGAAGCTCAGGGACAAATACAAAATCACATGGTTGGGCCCAGCGCAGTAGCCTCGTGGCTAAAGTCCTTGCCTTGCATGTGCCAGGATCCGGTATGGGCACCATTTTGAATGCTGGCTGTGCCACTTCTTTTCCAGCTCCCTGCTTGTGGCCTGGGAAAGCAGTCAAACACAGCCCAAAGTCTTGGGACCCTGCACCTGCATGGGAGACCAGAAGAAGCTCCTGGCTCCTGACTTCAGATCAGCTTAGCTCCAACTATTGCAGCCGCTTAGGAGTGAACCAGCAGATAGAAGATCTTTCTCTCTCCTTTTCTCTGTAAATATGCCTTTCCAATAATAAAAAAAAAAAATCTTAAAAAAAAAATCACATGGTCTACACAAGTTTTAGACTCGTGGCCTGAATGCAGAGGGAAATAGCAGGAATGAGGAAGCTGGAATGGGGCCAGATCCTAAAAGGATTTAGGAAAAAGTTTAATCACAGAAATCAGTCACTGGTCTTCCTTCTCGTGTGGCATATCACATACAATGATGATGCTACACAGACATGCCAAAGAGCATGCAGGGATAATTCCTTTGGAAGGTCTCCCAGGATTATACACAGCACAAGATTATAACCATTGATTTAGCTCTCCTGGCTTGATTGCTTCACATAGTTTTCACAAGATTGTACCATGATTATTTAACCAAAGCCCAAAGCTGATTAAAAAAAAAAATACATCTTTTCCCACATAGAAAGAGTAAAACATTGTTAGTTCTATGAGACAATTCTATCAAAAGCAGAGTCTAGGATAAAGCAACACAACCTTGTAGAATTGTAAAATGAGTCAGAAACTTAGAAAAAGTTCTGCTTTAAGCCCCCACCCTTACTAAAATCTTTTCTTTTGTTGTGAAACATTACTTTTCATGATCCCCAAACTCTGTAATCTCAAGGGTCAGTGTATGAAAAATGGATCTTGTGGTATGTTTGGGGCTCATCACTGTTGAGAATAAGCCAGTTTCCTATGGTCTTACTCTAGCTTTTCCATCACATATGAGGGTTTAAGAAAACTTTGAGAAGAGGGGAGCACCTCTACTATCAGCAGCCTGAGATCCACTAAGCTGGCTGCCCATTAACTGTTCCTAGGTCACTGGCAACCATGCAACTGATGTGGGCTTCACTAATGCCTCTCCTGATGGCTGATTCAAGTGCAACATCTGACACACACTGACTTTTTTCCTACTTTGGGGAGTGATAGCACAGAACACCAGATTCTCTCAGAATATTCTCATACTCCTGACCTCAACTAAAGAACTCCATTTAAAATGTTGCCATCTGAAACTGCCAACTTTCAAGAAGTTTTTTTTTTTAAAGATTTATTTATTTAATTACAGTCAGATATACAGAGAGGAGGAGAGACAGAGAGGAAGATCCTCCGTCCAATGATTCAGTCCCCAAGTGAGCCGCTACGATGGGTGCACGCCGATCCGATGCCGGGAACCTGCCTTCCTCAACTGCTTTTCCAGGCCACAAGCAGGGAGCTGGATGGGAAGTGGAGCTGCCGGGATTAGAACCGGCGCCCATATGGGATCCCGGGGCGTTCAAGGCGAGGACTTTAGCCGCTAGGCCACGCCGCCAGGCCCTCAAGAAGTTTTGAATTCATTCAATAAGATTCAGAGCCTAAGAAAAGCCAATGGGTCTCAGGTTTCACCAAAAAACATCCAGTTTTAAATCATGTTAAAGAATCTTTTTCGGGCCCGGCGGCGTGGTCTAGCGGCTAAAGTCCTCGCCTTGAAAGCCCCGGGATCCCATATGGGCGCCGGTTCTAATCCCGGCAGCTCCACTTCCCATCCAGCTCCCTGCTTGTGGCCTGGGAAAGCAGTCGAGGACGGCCCAAAGCTTTGGGACCCTGCACCCGCGTGGGAGACCTGGAAGAGGTTCCTGGTTCCTGGCATCGGTTTGGCGCGTACCGGCCCGTTGCGGCTCACTTGGGGAGTGAAACATCGGATGGAAGATCTTCCTCTCTGTCTCTCCTCCTGTCTGTATATCCGGCTTTTCAGTAATAATAAAATCTTTAAAAAAAAAAAAAAAAAAAAGAATCTTTTCCAAGTTACCTACCCAGGCACTATGGCAAACAACAATGCAATCCTCTGGAAAGCAAGGACTCTCAGCACCTGGCTGCATGCTTTTTTTGGTTGCTGTTGCTCTCCCCCAGATCAATTAAATCACCAACTCCAGGGAGCAGGGTCCCCTGGTGATTTTGACGCATCACTAGAACTATGAACGACTGCTTTAAAAAAAAAAAAAAAGATTTAGTTATTTTTATTTTAAAGGCAATTTCACAGAGTGAGCAGGTGAGTGAGCAGAACTTCCCATCCACTTATTCACTCCCCAGATGCCTGCAATGGCCAGAGCTGAGCAGATTGCTCTGAAGCCAGGAATCAGGAGGTTTTCTCTGGGTCTCTCACGCGGGTGCAGGGGCCCAAGGATTTAAGTCATCTTCCACTGCTTTCCCAGGCAACAAGTAGGGCACAGGATTGGAAGTGGAACAGCTAGGACTAGAACCAGTATCTATATGGATGCCAGTGCTGCAGGGAGAGGCTTAGCCTACTACTCCATGGCACCAGCCCAGGATCTCCAGTCCTTACACCAGCAACAGCATCATCTAGGAACTCAAACAAGTTCAGTTTTCTGCTCCATTACAAACCTACTGAATCTTCATCACCATTAATTCATCTTAAAAACCATTTGCTTCATTTTTAAAAAGATGCATTAGGTATTTCAACAGAAATGAAGAAGTATTCCATCCTTGATTCACTCTCCAAATGAATGCAACAGCCAGGAATGGGCCAGATCAAAGCCAGGAGCCCAGGAACTCCATCCATGTCTTTCACATGGGTGCAGTGGCCCAAGTACTGGGGTCATCTATCACTGCTTTCCCAGGCACAGTAACAGGTAGCTGAACTGGAAACAGAGGCTTAACTCACAGCACCACAGTGCTGGCCCCTATCTTCAGTACTTTAACAAGATTCTCCCTCCTGTGGTTCAGACAGACAGTAGTTAGAGATCACTGTGCTACACTACAGGAAGAGCTCACACAGCTCAGAACATGTTAACAGCCCACCAACTTTCGCCACCAAGTTCTTTTTTAAATGGTTATCTGATTTTATTGCAATGTTAGAAATGCCATTATCCAATTTGGAGGCACCAAGGAATGAGATGAAACTGCCAATTAACAGAAAGTAACTTAGGCATTAAATTACAGCTAATTAAGGGATGAATGGATTGCAGGGAATAAGTTAGGGAAGAATTAGATTTTTTTAAAGATTCAGCATACTTACTGCCTGCCTCCCAACCTGCAGAAAGACAAAGTAGCTTTCTCTTCCCCACTTTGAAAGGTCTGAAGGGTAAAACTCAATGCTAAGAAGCCCTTTACTTTTGTTTTCAGAGCTCTGCTGGACACAAGGGTGCTTTTAAAAATGTGGAAACAGATGAGTTTATCTTAGTAAGAAAAAAATTCAAACTCCAAAATCCATAGCCTACTCATTACATGCACCTTTTTAACTTGCATTATTTTTATTGCAATGGCAGAGTTAAGGAGAGAAGGACACAGAGAGAGCTGTAATGGCCAGAGTTGAGCTGATCCAAAGCCAGGAGCCAGGAGTTTCCTCTAAGATTTCCATACAGATTCAGAGGTCCAAGTACCTGCTGTACTTCCTGGTGTATCATAGGGGAAGCTGGAATCAAAGCAGATTGGCTGGGACCCCCAACCAGCAGTCTGGTATAATTGTGTCAAAGAGCAGCAGCAGCTTAACCTACCGCACTGCAAGGTTGGCTTCTTATAACATGTATTTTTTAAAAAGCAGTTTTGTATTTTTTTAAAGATTTGTTTATTTTTATTTGAAAATTAGACTTAGAGAGCAGAGACAGAGATCTTCAATCCGCTGGTTCATTCCCAAAATGACCACAATAGCTGGAGGTGAGCAGATCTGAAGCCGGCAGCCAGAAAACCTCTTCCAGGTCTCCCATGTGAGTGCAAACACTGAGGACTCTGGTTATCTTCTGCTGCTTTCCCAGGCACATTAGTAGGGAGGGGTCAGAAGTATAGCAGTTGAGACTTGAATCAGCACCCATTTGTGATGCCAGTGCTACAAGGCTTAATCTATTATGCCACGGTACCAACCCACAGCATGAATTTTTTCTTAAAGATTTATTTATTGATTGATTCATTTATTTAATTGGAAAGGCAGATTTACAGAGAAAAGGAGACACAGAGAGAAAGATCTTCCATCCGCTGGTTCACTCCCCAAGTGGCCGCAACAGTTGGAGCTGAGCTGATCTCAAGTCAGAAGCCAGGAGCTTCTTCTGGTCTCCCAGGCGAGTTCAGGGTCCCAAGGCTTTGAGCCGTGTTTGACTGCTTTCCCAGGCCACAAGCAGGGAGCTAGAAAAGAAGTGGCACAGCCAGCATACAAAATGGTGCCCATACTGGATCCTGGCACATGCAAGGCAAAGACTTCAGCCACTAGGCTACCCTGTTAGGCTCAGCATGAATTTTTTGTCCTGTATTTTTGGGGTGGTGTTGTGCAATGTTTGCATCCTACACAGGGGCATATTTGAGTGCTGGCTGCTCCACTGATCCAGTTCCCTGTTAATGCGCCTGGATAAGCAGCAGAAGATGGTGCAAATGCTTGGGCCATAGACACATGTAGGAGACATGGAAGAAGCTCCTAACTACTAGCTCTGACCTGCCCTGGTCACTGCAGCCACTTGGGAAGTGACCCAGCAGACCGAAGAGTACTGTCTCTCTGTAATTCTGCCTTTTAAATCATAAGAAAAAAAATCGAAAGAAGAAGAAAAAAAAAAGAAAGAAAGAAAAAGAAAAAAAAAGAATTGATTTTACATAGTTACTCAGCTGCACAATCATTCTGGCATGATTTTAAACAACTTCAACCCCAGCTGAATCCCACATGGGGTTTTGGAATAATTAACAGAACTTTTATCAGAGAGGAAAGCAGGAGAAAGATGGAGATGGAAGATAAACTACTTCTACAATATTTATATCAAAAATGACTGGGTTGGCAAGATAGCATAGTGGTTAAAGTCCTCGCCTTGCACATGTCAGGATTCCATGTCATCGCCGGTTTTAATCCCAGAGGTCCTGCTTCCCATCCAGTTGCCTGCTTGTGGACTGGGAAAACAATCGAGGACGACCCAAAGCCTTGGGACCTTGCAACTGTGTGGGAGACCCGGAAGAGCTCCTGGCTCCAGGCTTTGGAATGGCTCAGCTCCAGCCATTGTGGCCACTTGGGGAATGAACCATCAGACGGAAGATCTTCCTCTCTGTCTCTCCAATATCTGCCTTTCCAATAAAAATAAATGTTTTTAAAAAATGACTGGGAGTGGTGTTTCCAAAACATCATGAAATAAATCACCTGGCAAACATCAATTACTTGTTTTTGGAACAATCCCTGTCCCAGTCTTTCAGAGACCATAACATTTTACGAATACTCTCACAAGCTTTACTTATGTTTAGATAGCTTAAGCATAACGGATTTTTAAAAAATCTATTAGACATATTGCAGCGTCAACCCAAGAAGCTCTGATATATCTGAGGAAGTTTGGTTGTAAGTACTGATGGGTTCTAGAGAGGCAATGAATGCTAAAATGTCTGGCCACATCACACAGAGGGCACAGTCAGAAAAGCAGCTGTCTTCGAGTGCTGAAGGTCGAGACCTGGGCAGAGAGGAAAATTAAGAATCTTACAAATGGGGCCCGGCGGCGTGGTCTAGCGGCTAAAGTCCTCGCCTTGAACGCCCCGGGATCCCATATGGGCGCCGGTTCTAATCCCGGCAGCTCCACTTCCCATCCAGCTCCCTGCTTGTGGCCTGGGAAAGCAGTCGAGGACGGCCCAATGCATTGGGACCCTGCACCCGTGTGGGAGACCTGGAAGAGGTTCCAGGTTCCCGGCTTCGGATCGGCGCGCACCGGCCCGTTGCGGCTCACTTGGGGAGTGAACCATCGGATGGAAGATCTTCCTCTCTGTCTCTCCTCCTCTCTGTATATCCGGCTTTCCAATAATAATAAAATCTATAAAAAAAAAAAAAAACAAAACAAAAAAAAAAGAATCTTACAAATGGAAAAATCACCCCAACTCTACTGGTCAGATTCCATTTGTAGTCACATTCCATGTTGCTCTGCACTAAATCTAAAGTGGAGGAACTGAATTCATTTAAACATTTATTTTGTACCTACTATATGACAGACATTCTAAGCACATGATTTAAGACATATAGCATGGAAGAAGTATAGGAGTCTTCTTCAAGGGAAAGTATGAGAAAAATTTCAGATAGTCATCAAAAAAGCAACGATTAAAAATAACTTTCTACTTACTACCCTTTCTCTTCATCCACAAAACCTGAAATAAAATTGAATATCTCAAACTAATCCTCTTTTAACATCTGGAGCCTGATCTCTCAGTACCAAATTTCATCAACACTATGCTCTGCTTGATTGGCAACCAAACTTGAAAAGTAAACCATGTAAGCTAACACTCAAAGCTCAGGGGCAGGCACAGAGGTGAAGCTGCTGCCTGGATGCCTGTGCCCCTATCAGAATGCCTGAGATCAAGTTCCAGCTCCTCTGCTTCTGATCTAGTTTCTTGCTAATATGTCTGTGAAGCAGCAGACAATGACCCAAGTGCCTGGGCTCCTGGCTTCAGTCCACCTGTTGTGAGCATATGGGGAGTAAACAAGTAGATGGAAAGTCTCTCCTACCCTCCCACCTTCCTTTCCCAACTCTGCCTTTCAAATAAATATTTTTTAATCAAAATCCAGGGTTTCAAAGAGATACCTGCATACCCATGTGCACTGTTAAAGAGCTAAAGGGTAGAAGTGATTCTAATACCCATTGACGGGTAACAACCAAGATGTAGTGTGCATGTGTAATGGGACAGTATTCAACCTTAAAAAGAAAAAGAATTTTAACCCATAGTAAGAACCTTATGCCAAGCCAGTCATAAGAAAAACATATACTGTATGAGCCCACTTACATATGGTATCCAAAATAACCAAACTCAAAGAAACAAAAAAATAAAATAACACCTTCCAGGTTGATGAGACAGAACTTGCTATTCCATAAAATGAAAAGTTCTAGAGATATGTTTCACAGCATGAATACAATAAGGCTAATAATCTGAACATTTACAAATGGTTAAATTTTGTTCTATTATTCTATCACAACTTACTCACACAAACCCCAACAAAACACAGTACATCAATTCTGAGCACAACCCCCAGAGCTGATGCTCATGTGGGTACAGACCTGCTCCTATATTAATTCTCTGTGCACAAGCTGCAATGCAGACTGGTCATCTTCAACCACACTGAGCAGTAGACTAGTCATTTTCTTTCTTTTTTTTAAAGATTCCCCATAGATTTTTTTAAAAGATTTATGTTATTTTACTTTTATTGCAAAGTCAGATACACCGAGAGCAGGGGAGACAAAAAGGAAGATCTTCCCTCCGATGATTCACTCCCCAAGTGACCGCAACTGCCAGTGCTGCGAGATACGAAGCCAGGAGCCAGAAACCTCTTCCAGGTCTCCCACGCGAGTGCAAGGTCCCAAGGCTTTGGGCTGTCCTTGACTGCTTTCCCAGGTCACAAGCAGGGTGCTGGATGGGAAGTGGAGTCGACGGGACTAGAACCAGCGCCCATATGGGATCCCAGAGCGTTCAAGGCAAGGACTTTTAGCCACTAGGCCATGCTGCCGGGCACACACCAGGGTCATTCTAATGCCGAAATTTGGTAAGTGAAACTGTGAGTTTATCATCTTAAAATATGAGTGAATAAAACACCTCACTTTTGAGTATATAATTTTGCCTCTTGTTTCCTTTATATTTGAGACAAGAACCAGGGCTGCAGACAGGCCAAGCTGGACAAAGTAGTGGCAACTGTCAGCCTACATGAGACCCAGCTCTGTGGGGCAGGTCAGGCTGAGCTAACCTGCAGCAGAGGCTGGCACACACAGAAACTGGGACTGTAGACAGGTCTGGTGGAGGTTACAGTAAGTCGCCCCGAGTAGGCTGAGGCACCTGCTGGTATGTGTGACAACCAGGTCTGTGGTGCACTGGTTGGACCGGACCACAGCACCAGTCAGTCTGCAAGAGATATGGGGCTGAGGCGGAACTGAACAAGCTGCATCTACCAGTAAGTGTGTTGGCTGGTGCAGGTGACAGAACAAACCTGACTCTGAACTGACTGTCACACATATAAATTAAGTCTGAGTTCATCCCAGCTGAGGTATCTTGAGGGCTCCTTGACTGAACTGTTGACTCAGACCCTGATTACATGGAAAAATTACAAAATATGTTGTCCAACCATGGAGTGCATGCATCAGTACTGAGGGGCTTCCTAAACTGCTGAGGTCTGTGCAGTTGATAGCATGCCCAGCTGCACATAGGGGATGTGATGACCAGCTCATCTAGGCCAGCAGGGGACGTCCTCTGCTAATCAAAGGATGCAAAGCAGAACAAGTTGAACCACTCTCCTGGCCAAGCTTTGCAGCATGTTCCTGGGTCTGTGGATGCACTAAGGTGAACTGTGTCAACCAGTAGACCTTGGAAAGATTTTCTTAACCCTGGATCAGCAAGACCAAAGACATCTCAGGGCTATTCAGTAACAGTAACAGTCTCCACATACTCTTCCCCATATTGGGACCTCTGAGGCATCATCAAAGGACTTTCTCCCATTCCCAGGTGCTGACATAGTTTGATACAAGGAGCAGTCCTCTCCCAATCCTCCCTTGTGGATGCAGGAGAATAAAACAAAAATAAAAACAAAACCTGAAATGTGTGCCACCCACTTTCCTCCATGCCTGAACCTCTCTATGCTAATCAGAGGCTCTCCTGCGCATGCATCCCTCTCAACTATGTAAATAATACTGAAAATATATTTTTTTAATTACTGAAAAAAAAAAAAGCTGCTATTTGGATGGGCCAGTGCAATAGCTAGTCTTCTGCCTGCAAGTGCCAGAATCCCCTAAGTGTGTTGGTTCATGTCCCAGCTGCTCCATTTCTAATCCAGCTCCCTACTTATGACCTGGGAATACAGTGCACGAGCCCACACTCTTAGGAACCTTCACCTTTGTGGTAGATCTGGAAGAAGTTCCTGGCTCCTTGCTATGGATTGCCTCAGCTCCGGCTATTGCAGCCATTTGGAGAATGAGCCACTGGATGGAAGATCTCCCTCTGTCTCTTCTTCTCTCTGTAAATTTGCCTTTCCAATAAAAGAATAAATAAAAAGATACTACTTGGAATAGACAAATAAAAAGATACTACTTGGAATAGACATATCTCATACCAGAGTACTGGGTTCAAGTCTGCACTCTGCTTCTGATTCTAGCTTGCTAATGCACACTCTAGGAGATAGCAGGTCATGGCTCAACCCCTTCTAGTCATATAACAGACCTTAACTGAGTTCCCAGCCTAGTCAAGGAACAGCTGTTGCAAGCACCTGGGAGATCCCTATACCTCTGCTTCTCTCTGCCTTTTAAACAGGAAGCTATAATTGTGGCACAAGGGGTTAAGTCGCTGCTCGCAATGCCAGCATCCCATACTGGAGTACTGGTTCAAGTCCTGGCTGCTACCTTTCTGAACTTACCTCCTACTGATGTACCTGGGAAAGTAGTGGATAATGGCTCAAGTACTTGGGTTCCTGCCATCCATGTGGAAGACCTGGATGGAGTTCCAGACTCCTGGCTTTGGCCTGATCAATGCAGTCATTTGGAGAGTGAACCAGTGGATAGAAGATGTGTCTTTCCCTATCACTCTTTTCCTTCAAGTAGATACATAAATAAATCTTTAAAGGTAAGTAATAAAAATGTAGACTGACTGACGTATCAGAGGATGAAAGCCACTAACCCTAGGGAACTGTAACACTAAATCACCATCAGAAAGGACTGTTCTGTCACTACGCTAACGCCTCCAGGGTAGGAATGACAGATACAACACAGGGAATTTCTGCAGTACTTGCTTAAATGATACCAAACAGAACTTTCTTCATTAAGGACAAGACATTGCACACTGAAAAGATCCCAATTATAACTAGCTTCACATTCTACTCCACTTTCCTGACACATCACCCAGACTGTAATCTCCAGCCACTGGATTTCTTGTTGTTCCTCTAAATATAAGGCACCACCCTCCCCCCCCAGCTTCTATACCTTTATGCAGGCCTTCCTCACTACCCAATATATATTTTTCCACCCCTTCCATCTGCTGAATACTGACTCATGTTTCAAGTCCTAACAAAACACTCTCTTTACTTAAAGCATCTCTAGCTCAGAAAGCAACAAGTATGCTGTTTCACACTCACTGTTGTGTCTGACTGAGCAAGTCATTCAACACCTACTGACTCAACCTGCTGTAATTACTATATGGTAAGCTCCTCAAGGGTCAGGGTGATTCTTTTACGTTAGTGGTTCCCATTAAAAGCTTTTTATCCAGAGAGGACATGTGCCCACATCTAAAGTCATTTTTATCATCACAACTGGGCAAGCACTGTTTTCGGCACTGAGTGGGCAGAGGTCAAGGATGCTGCTGATCACCCTACAGCCCACCCTAGGAGAGCCCTCACCACACCCATCTGGCTCCAAATGTCAACAACTTGGCCAGAGAAAAATCCTGGTACAAATGTGACTTTTACCACACAGAAACAGTCCATTGCACATAATAAACCTGTTGTGAAATAAACTGCCCAGTGGGTTACATCAAGTTCTAGAAATTTAGTAGGGTCACTAAATTATATCTAAGAAAACAGTTAAAGCTAGTAAAGGAAGATGCAATCTCTACTTTCCTGCATTCTTTCAAAAACACATCTCATATTAAACTACCTCAATTTTAAGCACCCACACACCTAAGAAAAGTCACTAAGATATAAAGGACATTCTTACAGTGACCACATAAGCTAAATTACATATTTTTTTCTCTTGTCTATAGGTCGCAAATGAATTACGCCTAATTTATAAGTGTGCTTAAATTTGAAAACTTTGTAGTCTTGAGCTCTAGCTAATCACCCTACGGCCTTTTACACACTTGAGTTTTTCATTCCTCCTTACCACTGTTAAATTCCGGATTTCTTCCATGACACGGGGCCAGAAGGACTGCAGGCTTTGCTGGGCATCACTGCTGCTAGTACCACCAAATCCTCCTTCTGTGGACATTTCGACAACTGAAAAGAAACACACACATGACACATATGAGAAATAATAAAGCCAGACATTCTGTATAGGGTAGACACTTCTTTGTTTTCTTTAATTTTATTTAACTTGACAAGGTACATAATTGTGCTGAAGAAATTTTTATCACTGTACAGAACCAACACTTAGAATAAAGCTTTCTCTTCTTAGCTGATGTCATGGAGACTATAAGGAGTACCTACTAGAAAATCAAAAGTTACTACAAACCCAATTTACGGGGGTGGGAAAAGCATTCTGTTGCCCTAGTCTAGTCTAGAGTTTTCAATGTGATTCCTTCTAAAACTTTTTCAAATTCAAGGGTTCTCATGCTCCATGTCACAGCTTGCAGCTGTGACACACGAAAGGCTGCAGGGAATAACACTGCACAGACAGGTAAAGCTAAACTTAATAACAGCTGTGTTTATTCTTTTGTTTTAAACACTGTGATCCCACTTCTCTGGAGCTATCAGATTACTCCTTCTAATCTCAGGAAAGTCTGCCACAAAGGAATAAAAGGGCTTGAGACTAGGCCAATAATTGAATAGATGGCATGAAGTCCAAGCTGAAATTACATACTCCCCAATAGTTTCCTTTCCTGAACACTGCTCTCAGGCACAAAGCCAACATAGCATACCATGGAAGCATTAAAGACACGTGAAAACAATGGGGAATTAAAAGCAAGATAGAGAATACAGGGTCAGAACCTGCACTTGGTTTACCAACTGCTTTGGGATGGAGGAGGGAACTTGAACAAGGATCCCCATGTCAGTTGTAACTACAGATGATAAAATGCCTCAAAAGATTTACAGGGGAACAGTAAACTCCAGATGGTTTAAGTAGTTAGCAGGCAAATACTTAAATGGACGAAATAGTTTAATTAGACACCAAAACACGAGAAACTTAATTATCTGCCTCAAATTTCTATTTCAGGGTAGTGTAGGCAGTCTAGAGAAATTATCTACTTTTATTAACAGTTTCATATATGGTACTCAAGACAATAAGACTCTTTCAATAAGAAGATAATTCCAGAAGTACATCTACAACTATATGCACAGGTTACTTTTAATGTGGAATTGCCCTAATCATGGACACGCTGCAATGAGCAGGCCACAAACATCTGTGGAGCCAATATACAATGAGTAAATCCTTGGCAGGCTCACAGCCGAAAACTGTTGTAATAGTTGGGTATAAACACATATTAGCAAATCTTTCGGTAACTGCAAATGTGCTAAACATTAAGTTTTTAACTTGAGAAACCTAGTTAAATTATGAAATAAAATAGATAATAATAAAAAATATAAGTCAATAACAGCATCCTTTACATTTGACTGCTTCACAGAAATTTAGGACTAAGACGCTAAGTGACACACAGACCCACCCCTCCATATGATGCTCACAGCTCCTCTCTGCCCCTGCAATCCTACCGTAAGTGGTCACCCAGCTCAAATCTGCCTGCTCCTCTCCAGTTCTGGGAAACTGGCTTACTGGGAAGGCATTCTTTTCCATCTTTGGACAACTCTGACTGCTCTTCTTTACATTAAGTTTAATTTACAAGCAGGGTTCCATCTGGGCGCTGAATTGACAGTTATGGCCTTTATGATTTTTTCCATGCAGCAACCTCATTTTATAAATTTCAGATTTCAGAAGACAAAGGTACTTTCCTTACCAACGACATAAGAGCAGAAACAGAAAAAGGTTTGGAGTATGTTTTCCAACATCTTTGCAGAGATAATTAGTGGTATCTCTTGAAAGAACATAAGTTGTAGTGTAAATTTCTGGAAAAGGGCAGAATTTTTATTCAAAAGGCTTTCCCCTAAATCACATCCGCTCTCCATACAGAGTTTTAAAAATGAGACCAAATCTCAAGCAATACTTTTTTGTGTGTGTGTGAAAACTAACTATTCCTTGTGTTTTCTCACTGAAGCATTAGGTAAAAGGAATTAATCAAAAGCAATTTTTTACTGGTCAAACACCTCAATAAATTAAACAATATAAACACTTCAGTTAATCATCACTTCTTAGTTTAATGATTAAGACATTAACTGCATCTGAATTAATTTTGCTATAAAAGTAGTTGATTTCTAACATACACCTTTCACAGGAAATGTACCAGTCCATACTCTAGGGAGATGAGAATAAGGATATATTTAAAGAAGAATTTATTCCAGGATCCTCTTCATTCCACATAAAACTGCCAACTCAATCACAGGATAAAACTAATTACTTGAATTAACAGAAAATTTGTCTTAAGAAAAAGCTATAATAGCTTGTATCACTTATGAAAAGTATAATAATTTCCACAGATTTAATTAATTTTGGGCTTATTCTGTTCATTAATTATTTCATAAATACTTTAAAAAAAAGACTACTTAATAACGGGCTAGGACAAGCTGAAATATCAGTCGTGGTAACTGGAAATAATCTCAACTCTTGAATGTCCATTAAATTTATCTCGTTGTAATTTTTTTTAACAGTTTGCTTTCCAAAGCTGGAAAGGGAAGAATCCAAGTTCATCATGAGATGGTTGTTTCTCCAAAGCTCAACTCAACTGCCCCCTCTCCACAGTCTTCTCGCTCTTTCTGCCCTCCAAACATGCCTGATACAATCATTTCCATACGCATGTCTTAGTTCCCTCTTGGACACCCTTCCCTCAGAGCCGCCAGCACACAGCCTGATAACTCATTACTCCTGAGTGAAGGGGCGAGAGTGGCTGCATAAGGCCTTTCTGAGAAAAGGGAATCTTGGAAAGCTTGACCCTGCAGTATACAGAATGGAATCTTTTGGATAACCAAATAAGTGTCTGCACAAGCTATTACAGGGCACTCAGCACGAGGTTTCCCTGAGTCTTTAAGTTAAAGTCCATAATCAAAAGTCTACTTGAAGCTGACTTACTGAAACAGATTTAAGAGAAAGTGAAAGAGGGCCCGGCCGGCGTGGCCTAGCGGCCAAAGTCCTCGCCTTGAATGCCCCGGGATCCCATATGGGCGCCGGTTCTAACCCCAGCAGCTCCGCTTCCCATCCAGCTCCCTGCTTGTGGCCTGGGAAAGCAGTCGAGGACGGCCCAAGGCTTTGGGACCCTGCACCCATGTGGGAGACCCAGAAGAGGTTCCTGGTTCCCAGCTTCGGATTGGTGCAGCACCAGCTATTGCGCTCACTTTGGGAGTGAACCATCGGAGGGAAGATCTTCCTCTCTGTCTCTACTCTCTGTATATCTGACTTTGTAATAAAAATAAATAAATCTTAAAAAAAAAGAGAAAGAGAAAGGGAAAGAGTACAATGTAAGTGTGCACGTGGGTGTGTACACACAAGCCCAAAAAAGTCTTCGGTGTTTGGAACTGCAAGGAACTAGCAAGCTAGAAATGTGGGTGCACACTGTTACAAGTATACATCTTTTCAAAGTGACAGCCTATTAAAAAAAATAAACAATACACATCAGCAAAGTAGGCAAAAGTTAATGAAATACAGGCTAGCGGTAGATGAGGAAAAATGTCCTCATCTGGTCAGCCATTAGAAAGAGGGGGGCTTGTGTTGTGGCATCGTGGCTTAAGCCACCACCTGCCACATCAGCACCACATAGCATTTCAGTTTGTGCCCCAGTTGCCCACTAATACATCTAGCAAAGCAGCAAAAGATGCCCTGAGTACTGGGCACCTGCACCTATATGGGAGATGTGGATGAAGCTCCTGGCTTCTGGCTTCAGTCTGGACAGCTTAAATTTGCTACAGCACTTTGGGAAGTGAGCCAACAGATGGAAGAGCTCTCTGTCTATTCCCTCCTTAACTCTGCAACTCTGCCTTTCAAATAAACAAACAAATCCTTTAGAAAAAAAGAAAACCATGAAGAGAGATGATTCAAACCAACTACTTCAGGGTAGGCAACCAAGCTGTCATTTTAATATCCAGTTATTCTTATCATTCTGGCGGAAAGAAAAACATATCTAAACAGATTTCAAAACACCCCCCAAAGCACAGTGCTTGTCTTTTAAGATTCTCTTGGAAATCTTTCAAGTTCTTGCTCCTGATCAAGCACCATGCTTGCCAAATCTTCGATTAGTATTGTTTCTGGGTAAAGAACAGGATGTACCAAAATTACCAACTTCATAAAACACAAAGAAATGTAAGGCTTTACTACAATATTACCTGGCTTCTAAAACTCTGTATCTTTAGGCTTCAGTTCTCTATTCTTTGACATTTACTTCATTCTCTATACCAAAGCCTTTTATAATATGATTAAAACCACAATACAGCTCTGCACAGCAATTAAAAAAACCAAAGTTTGGAGACAATACCTAACTGTCCAATATCTTAACTGTTCAAGAAAATAAGACTACATGACAGCAAGTTGTCCTAAAGTGAGGCAAAGGTCTTAGCCAATGTTGCTTGTTATTAAAGCACTAAGAGGACCCATCCAGGGCAGTCAAGTTTTACCTAGACATGTTGATCTTGCTGTCAAATCTTAATTCAGTACTGTCAAAACCAAACCTAAACACTGGTACTATCATTCCCTTAATGTTCTCCAATCCAACTTGCCTCTTTAAAGGTCTTTTGAGCTATGAATGTTCCTAAACATTTCTGTTCTTTCAACATCTAGCACGTTATGTCAACAGGTACCTGCCAATGTTCAAAGCACATACATTCTTCACTCTCCTTTATGACCTTCATTCTGATCATGTCTTCCTTTGTCATAAGATCATGTGCTATTGTTTTGCCCCACATGCAGTGCTGTTGCCAGAATTTTGTTCCAACACTGCTCAGGTATTTACTGAAATTAGTTCCAGGTTTCTTCATCTGAATCAGTTGGTTTGAGAGTGTTAGGCTGCTCCACTTCCAATCCAGCTCCCTACTTATATCCTGGGAAAGCAGCGGAGGATGGCCCATGTCCTTGGGCCCTTGCACCCACGTTGGGGGTCTGCAGGGAGCCCACGGCTCCCAGCTTTAGACTGGCTTGGCTTCAGCAGTTGCAGTCATTCTGGGAGTGAGCCAGCATATGAAACATTTCTCTCTCCCCCTCTCCTTCTCTCTGTAGCTCTTTCAAATAAAAATAAAATAAACCTTTAAAAATGTGAGAGATTTAAAAGGGAGGAATGAAAATAGGAATAAACAGATGGATGTGGAATAAAAGGGGCTAGGACTTAAGTTAATCTGTGCTTATTTTAGATATTCTTCCAAACTACAAAGAAAAGTGAAAACTAAATTTAAGGACTGAGACTTTCAAAACAAAGCAATTCTAAAACAAAACAATTCCACCAACAGACAATTTGGCTACAATGTTTATACAGATGGACCTTAAAACATATGCCATTATCAATCAAAATGGCTAGAAGGCATGTCAGACCATAAGGAAGCTTATGTTCTCCATAACAAAGACAATCTCTGATTGACAATTTCAAGAGAAAAACAGCACTGCTCTGGAAAAGAAAAGGCCTACGTCTGTACACTGACCTGCTGCCTATTTGCTAGTAGTCTTAGATTATTCACTCAACCACTCCTGGAGTAATGGGTATTAAATATGTCAGGGGTTGGCCCAGCACAGTAGCCTTGTAGCTAAAGTCCTTACCTTGCACATGCCAGATCCTATATGTGTACCGTTCATGTCCCAGTGGCCCCACTTCCCATCCAATTCCCTGCTTGTGACCTGGGAAAGCAGTCTTTATGGGACTGGCTTGTTTCACTAAACAACAATTTCCAACTGCACCCATTTAGTTGCAAAAGACAAGAGTTCATTCTTTTTTACGTCTTAGTAGTATTCCATGCCGTATATGTAACAACATTATAAGAAAGTATTTTCAAACTGGCAGCAGAACCACTTTCTCTCCAACAACAAATATTGCTTCTGTTTCCCATCTGCTGTCACATGCTTAAACAAGGGTTGGCCAATACAATATGGTTGTGGTAAACATGCAAAACAACAACAACAAAAAAGCATCACAGTAACCGGTATCAGCAATTAAAGTAATACAAAGGCAGGAACAAAATATTTTCAAATGTGCAATGTGGAACAGAAAATGGTATGCCAGGACTGGTGCCGAGGTAAAACAGGTTAAGCCTCTGCCTACGGCTTTAGCATCCCAAATGGCAGCTGGTTTGAGTACTGGTTGCTCTATTTCCAATTCAGTTCCCTGCTAATAGCCTGGGAAAGCAGCAGAAGATGGCTCACATCCTTGAGAAAATCAGAAGAAGCTGCTGGTTCCTGATTTAAAACCAGCTCAGCTCTGTCCACTGCAGCCATTAGCGGAGTAAAGCAGCAAATAAAGATCTCTTTATAATCCTGTCTTTCAAAAACAAATAAATCTTTGGGGGAAAAAAGGCACGCAACATCTTCACAAACGTTCCCATTATTTCACTAATGCTCAAACAAAACATTCTTGCCTATATTTCAGCAATAAAGCACTACCAGTATTTTGTATTACACAGAAAAAGAACCAAACAGTGAAGTATTCTAAAGCAAAGGTCTGAAAATGGCAGCCCACAGGCAAAGCTGACCTGCAGCCTGTTTCTGCAGGGAAAGTTTCACTCACTGAAACACAGCACCCTTATTAGTTCAAGTTGTCCATGGCGACTTTTATACTCAGTTGAAGAGTTATACAACAGAAACCAAAGCCTGGCCCTTTAATTAAAAAACGAGACAATATTCAGGGCAGAGTTGTAAGGCATTGTCAGGAACTTTATTTACCCCTTGCTTCCTGACAGAGAATCTGAGCACGGAAAGGCTGAGAAGCCTGCCCTAGACTGTTACCTATTGCATGGCTCCCTCTTCAGCCTCCATGCAGAGGGAACTGGGCCAGCCCCTGTCAGCCCCACAGAGATATTTTGTTAATATCCTTGACCTTCTACCTTGATGGGAGTAAATAAATTCCTGCAGAAGAATGGAGATTAACTGGTTTTTCAAGCCTCATCCTGAAAGCCAATTCTGACATGAGTTGAAAATAAGAACTGCCTGCAGCCTACGCTAAGTTGTATCCCAGAACAAAGAGCCATTATGCTTACCGGGTATCTAAGATTCAAACCCAACTGTCTGCTCATGTCTGGTAGGATTTTGCGTGTGTGTGTGTGTGTGTGTGTGTGTGTGTGTGAGAGAGAGAGAGAGAGAGAGAGAACGCGCGCGAGAGAGTTTGAGTGTGAGTGAGTGTGCTTGCAGGAGAAATGTGATTCTTGAAGAATACATCAAATACGTCAACTTAGAGAGTTTGGTAACTATTTGCCACATACATTACTTTCATTCGACCTAAACATAGCTAAAGATGAATTTATCAATATTAATCCAATTTTATACATAACGTTAAGGACTGCATATCTTTAATTCAAATTTTTTTTATTAATGTGCAATACCTTACAATTTTATGGAACACAATGCATTACTCCAGGCAATTAGCTTCTCTATTTACTCAGCGTGTGTATGTTTGGAGCTTACTCAATTCTCTCCACTTGTATTTTTTTTATTTATGTATTTGAAAGGCACAGTTACAGAGAGTGAGGGGGTAGGGAGAGAGAGACAGAGAGAAGTTTTACATGCATTAATTCACTCCCCAAATGGCTGCAACAGCTAGAAGCGGAAGTGCGTGCAAGACCCTAGATCAGAAGGACTCTAACCAGTATCCATATCGGATGCTAGCACTGTAGACAGTGGTTTAATCCATAGCACTAATCCATCTCCTCCAGTTTTTATTTTTTTAAGATTTATTTATTTTTATTGGAAAGTTAGATCTACAGGGAGAAGGAGAGAGAGAAGAAGATCTTCCATCCACTGATTCACTCCCCAAGTGGCCGCTGAGCTGATCTGAAACCAGGAGGTGAGCTGATCTGAAGCCAGGAGCCAGGAGCTTCCTCCGGGTCTCCCACACCGGTGCAGGGTCCCAAGGCTTTGGGCCATCCTCAACTGCTTTCATAGGCCATAAACAAGGATCTGGATGGGAAGTGGAGCAGCCAGAATATGAACCAGCACCCATACGGGATCTCAGCACATGCAAGGCAGAGCCTTTAGCCACTAGGCTATGGCACTGGGCCTTCTTCCAGTTCTTTACATACTAATATATATACTATACAAAGGTAAATTTTAGTGAAAAATTTGGTAGCCTAAATTGTTGCTTCCTTAGTAGATGGTGGAATCAGAAACGTTAAAGTGGGTCAAGTGTTTGGCCTAGTTGTTAAGATACCCACATCCCTTATCAGAGAGTCCCTTGGTTCAATAAGCAGCTCCTGACTTCAGATTCCTGACAGGTGGATCCTAGACAGTGGTGATGGCTCTAATGATGGAGTTTCTGCCACCTATGTGGGAGACCTGGAATGAGTTCTTAGCTCTTAGTTTTGGCCAGGGCCAGGGCCAGGGCCAAGGCCAGGCCAGGCCAGGCCCAGGCCCAGTCTAAGCCACTGGGGGTTTTTGGGGAAACATCCTATAGATGGGAGATTTGTATGTGTGTGTCAGTCTCTGACTCCAAAATAAACAAATAAAACTTAAATGCAAACAGTGGGATAAACTGCTACCTGAGACATCAGTCCTGTAAGAGGCCAATTCAATTCCATGCTGCTCCATTTCCTATCCAGAGCCCTACTACTGAGCCTGTACCCACATTAGAGACCTGAGTGGAATTCTAGGCCTCTGGCTTTTGCCCGGCTGTTATGACTATCTGGGATGTAAACCAGGGGATGACAGGTTGGTATCTCTCTTTCCCCTTTCCTTCCTTACCCACACCTCCCTATCACTAAGTCATTTAAATAAATAAACTTTAAAAAAATTTTAAAGCTCTAAAATTATAAATTATAATCTTGACTTATTAGTTTATTTCCAGTGTTTAAATTGTTTTAAGATGGCATATATATGTGTGTGTGTATATATATAGTATATTTAAACACAGACTGTTCAGAAAAATGAGCAGACCTGTCTTAGAATACTAACTCAAACTCTTATCAGGAGAATTTTAACCATTTGTTCACAGATCTTTGTCACAAAGCAGATGTAGACAGCATTGCTATCTCCTAACATGTAAGTGTTTTCTTCTTTCTCTGTCATTGTTTCCATGCTCTGTCACTCTTCTTATCCTTCTTATCCTTTCCCTGTGCAAGCCTGTAGGTAGGTCAGAAGTATCTAATGAATACCCAGTTGCAAACAGTGGGTGCACTAAAGCACAAGGTAAAACTGAAAGAAAATGTACTGGACCCGGGGGTTCTGGCTCTTTGGATACCTTAAGTTGTTGTCCATTTACAATCCTGGGAAAATCATTTAACTTCTTGGGGACCCTGTTAGTCTACAGTAAGAAGCACCTTATAGGGTGATCACAACACACAAATGGGAATACACAAGTTAGAAAGCTTAAAAAACTCAAACTCCATACCAATGCCAGATGGTATTATATCATCATCTGTCAGAGCTAGGCAGGAAACCCAAATCGGCCTCAATAGTCCCAGATGCAGCACTGAGACTAAAGAGCAATTCCCATTATGTACTGTAGTAAGTGACTCAGCTAGCTAGCTTCTTTCTCTTCCTAATTTGGACTACTTACTTTGCTTTCAACACTTTTTTTTTTTTAAAGATTTTCATATAAACGCAAATATATATTAAAGCAGATAAAGCTCTTACCTCATCTCTTTTATAAATGATTTTAAAACTTGAATTATTAATTAAGAACAAATGTGAGCAACACGCCGGGAGACCCGTGGACCTGTGTCTTGCTTCAACAGTGTTTGAACAGAACAGGCCCCGGGACTCTCTTTCACTGACTTCAACCACCTTCCCATCTCTCCTCCAGTTTACAACCTCCGGGACCACCTGTCGGCCATCTCCACCTCCTCCAACACCGTTTTTTGGGGTCATCTCCTTGATCGCTGAACAACCATGACCTCCCAGATTCATCAGAATTATTCCACCGAGGTGGAGGCTGCGGTCAACCACCTGGTCAATCTGCACCTGCGGGCCTCCTACACCTACCTCTCTCTGGGCTACTGTTTCGATCACGATAATGTGGCTCTGGAGGGCATGGGCCACTTCTTCCACAAATTGGCAGATGAAAAGCTTGAGGGCACCGAGCGTCTTTTGAAGATGCAAAACCAAAGTGGCAGCCGCGCCCTGTTCCACGATGTGCAGAAGCCACCTCAAGATGAGTGGGGCAAAACCTAGGATGCCTTGGAAGCCGCCTTGGGTCTGGAGAACCTGAACCAGGCCATTCTGGAACTGCATTGCCTTGGGTTCTGCCCACACAGACCCTCATCTCTGTGACTTCCTGGAGAACCACTTCCTTGACGAAGAGGTGAAACTCCTCAAGATGGGTGACCATCTGACCAACATCCACAGAGTGGCAGCCCCGCCAGGGAGCCCAGGCTGGCCTGGGCGAGTGCCTCTTCGAAAGGCTCACTCTGAAGCACGACTAGGGGCGGCCTAGCCCAGTAGCCACTGGGTTCCCCTGCATCTCTGGTATCCCAATTTGTGCCTAACCATCCCCTCCAGCCACAAAGCAGCTTGTTAACAGCCCCCAGAGCCCTCTCTTAAACAGTGGACCAAATGGAAATAAAAGTTTTTTTGCTGCCCAAAAAAAAAAAAAAAGTACCAGTTTCAAAGTAAAATGACTACAAATGCCTCAAATTTAAATCCCTTGGAATGTCAATGACCAGTAGCTATACAGGTTTTCACTTCAGACTAATCCAGAAACATTTAAACAGGAATACCCTGAACTTCTATAAATTAGGAGTATGTGGCTGTTTGTCTCTCAGGAGTTCTTTTATCTCTGCTAGATGGCAGAGGAACCTTAGTCTCGGCAGTGCTCCATGTCACTTGACCCTTCCTCGTTTCAGCACCCAAGAAAAAGATGATTTTTAGCTCTAGCTGACTCATTTCTACCCAAGATCCTGGAGTAAAGGAAACATGTTCAGGAAGGCAGGAATTCTGAGACCAACTCCTAGACTGAACCAAAATTTAAGGTAAGGAGATGTAAGTTAAATATAAACACTCACCAGTCTGTGGTAAGTGAATGGCTCTCCTTCTGTCCTCAGAAAAAATTTCAGTATATCATCAAATCTACAATTAGAATTCTCAAAGTTTTTATTTTTAAGCCTAAAATTTCAACACTCCTATCACCTTCCCAGGTCTTGCATAATTATTTTTTTGTGTTGGTACATCCTGGAGGCAAACACATCTTGCACACAGTGAGGATTCAATACACATTTACTCAAAGAACAAATTCAGAAGCTTCTTAAGACCTTTCTTTTTTAAAAAAGCATGTAAGAACTAAATATCCTTGAGTTCACTGTAGACCCTAACAAATTCACATATGAAGAAATTCCTTCTGAAGTATTTGGGTTCAGTTGTGTAGTAACCTCTGTGTAGTAGTCCAATGCAAAAGTCAAAAAGAACAAGGCTGGAGAGAGAGCTGTTCTATTTTAGAAAATGCAGATAAATGCAGGTAATTCTCTAATCATAGGCTCCACTGGAAAAAATGGAATATTGTGCTGGTCTAAGAACCAGGGAGAGCAGGGAGCAAAGAATTCTGAATTAAAAACCCGGAGGGTGTCACAAGAATGTCAATAAGAGCCTGGCTGCCTTGATTTGGCCCTGGATCCTGCTGACTCACAGACACACCGTGAACTCTGCCTGCCCTATGCTCAGTGTCTTATCGTTGACTGAAATGTTCCAAAAAGAAAGAAAAAGAGCATGAAAATAAACAAAACTTCCAAGCCAATTAAACCTTAAATCTTCCCTTTCCATGTATACAGCTGTCAGGAATGGAAAATGTAAAGACCACTTCAAAGAGTGTAATATAAGTGAGATGGTTATGCTAATCACATTTGTACACACTTTACACTTTTTAGAGTATCTTCTCATTTTCTCATTTGTTTTTGGCAATGAACACAGAAGACAGGCAGCAGAGACAAAAAAAAAGCATATTACAGTTAGATGTTTTATCCATAGACACTAAGGACCTAGCCAAGGTCACAAAGCAAGTACATGCCACAGCTGAAACTAAAAGCCTATCTTCTAATACAGAGTTCTTTCATCAAATGTTTTCTCTTCCTTTCAACTGGTAACCCAACAGAGAACCTATTGGTTTTCAGAGCCTAGAACATAAATCCACCAAAGCTTTTACCTTTAGTTTTACTGTACTTCCCCTTGAAAACATGCTTGAAACTGTCAAAATGCCATATTCTCATACATTTCAAAAGCAGAAAGCATAAACAAGAAAGCCTAAAGTGTTAAGCATTGTTAAATTACAGTTGTCAGCAAGCAGTAAGACTAGACCACACGGTCACCAACCAACAGGAATATGGAAAGTTCACTGTGTGTAGTGGTGGTGGGGAACGGACAATGATTGCGTGCCTTCGAACAGGTGAGTCACTACTTTTTTCCTCTTTTCACTGTAGTTCAGAAGAAAAACCTTACCCTTGTTGGAGATGCATGCTTAGAGGTACATCAAACTAAATTTCAGTTATCAAGCTAATTTTTACAAGGTACGTCAAAACTAAAGCTGTTGCTACACTGTGATCAAGGTAATAATGCTACTCTAATTAGGAAGCCATCACTCCAAAAAATCAGAATTCCTTTGTTCTAAGGATCATAAATCCGAGCTAGAAAATCTAAAGCAATGATTATTTAAGAACACCATGACCGGGGCCCAGCGGCGTGGCCTAGCGGCTAAGTCCTTGCCTTGGAAGCGCCCGGGATCCCATATGGGCGCCGGTTCTGGTCCCGGTGGCTCCACTTCCCGTCCAGCTCCCTGCTTGTGGCCTGGGAATGCAGTCGAGGACGGCCCAAAGCTTTGGGACCCTGCACTCGCGTGGGAGACCTGGAAGAGGTTCCAGGTTCCCGGCATCGGATCAGCACGCACCGGCCCATTGTGGCTCACTTGGGGAGTGAATCATCGGATGGAGGATCTTCCTCTCTGTCTCTCCTCCTCTCTATATATATCCGCCTTTCCAATAAAAAAATAATAAATCTTTAAAAAAAAAAAAAAAAGAACACCATGACTCCATTAAAAGTACCAACTCATGGTTCAACTCAAGAACCCAAACTTGGGAATTATCTAATATATATCACATAAGATCCTTCAACTCACTTTACTTTAGTGAATTTAAGATTCATGAAAAAAAATTTTTCAAAACCATGAGAGTATTCAGTAACATGTACTTTCATTGCACTTTATCCTAAAAAAAGGCTTTTCATTTTTTAAAATGAAAACTTTAAAAATAATTCAATCTATTTCTTTTCCAGTTTAAATTGTTAAGTACTAACATTCTATGAAAAATCTGGGGAAACTGATTTTCTTTTCTCAAAACTTACTTTGGGATGAGTGCGATGGCACAGTAGGAGGGTAAGCCACTACTCATGACGCCCGCATCCTATGTCAGAGTGCCTGCTCTGACTTGGTCACTGTGCACTTCAGATTCAGATTCAATTTACTTTTAATACACAACCTGGGAGGCAGTAAAAGAGGTGTCCAACTTGCCCTGTAGTAGGAATCTGGAAAACAAACCAGGTGATGGGAGCTCTCCCTCTTGCCCCTCACTATCACTGCTTTGAATAAATAAGACTTAAATTTTTTTTTCTTTTTTTAGTTTTACTTACTTGAAAGAGAAAGAAACAGACACAGAGAGTACTTTGCATTTTCTGGTTCTCTCCCCAAATGTCCACAATGGCTGGGACTGGGCCAAGTCAAAGCCAGAACCTCATCCACTTCTCCCATGTAACAGGGACCCAAGTACTTCAACAATCCTCTACAGCCTCCCTTAGTGCACATTAGTGAAAAATGGCATTAGAAGCAGGGCTGGATGCCAGTTCATATCCCAGGTGCTCCACCTACAATCCAGCTCCCTGCTTGTGGCCTGGAAAATCAAGTGGAGGACAGCCAAAGGCCTTGGGACACTGCACCCACATGGGAGACCTAGAAGAGGCTTTTGGCTTTGGATCATATGAGTTCCAGCCATTGTGGCTATTTGGAGAGTGAATCAGTGGATGGAAGATCTTTCTGTCTCTCCTGCTCTCTGTAAACCTGCCTTTCTACTAAAAATAAATAAACTTAAAAAAAAAAGAAAAAGGCAGAGCTGCAACTCTGTAGGTGTCCCAAGTGGTGTCTTCATCTGTAAGCCAAATGCCCATCCCTATCTTGTTTACCGTATGCCTTTTAGGGGAGGAGCAAGTACAGGAAAAGGGAAGGTGGGAGGAGGGGTTAGTCCCATAAATAAGATGGACACCGCTTCAGATGTTGTGTATTAAAATACACAACAACAAGGCACAAGGCAATGAGTACAGGGAATATATCATTAGACCTCCCTCCTGTTTCTGTATCCCCAAAACAGGGATAATAATCTTCTGTCCTTCCTACAATAGGCAAACACCAAGTAAGAAAATGAGTGTGAAATCACTTCATTAATTATAAGATACTATGCTTCATATAAACACTATATTACATTGCTTACCCACCTTCAAAGAGTAATTTCATGGGCAGCTCACCAGTTAATCACCACAAGGAAACGAATCATGAAATTTAGAATACCTAAAATCAAGTAGACTGGGACAGCATGCTGGTTAATCCTTGGCCTACGGTGCTGGCTTCCCACACAGGCACCAGTTCATGTCTTGGCTGTTCCACTTCCAATCCAGCCCACTGCTCAATGGACTGGGACAGCGGAGGATGAGTCAAGTCCTTAGATCCCTGCACCTATATGGGAGACCCAACTCCAGCCACTGTAGTCATTTGGGGAATGAACGAACTGATGGAAGATCACCTTCTCTGTCTCTCCTCTCTGTGTAACTGTCTTTCAAATTAAAATTTTTTTTTAATTTTAAATGGAAAAGTAAATAGATAAGGTAGTTGGAAATTTACCACTATTTTTCTAGTGAAAAGAAGTGCCTTTGCTTTAGATTAAGGATGATTACAATAAAGCTTAGCCTAGAAACTAATTATAAAGTGCTTTGCCCTAAAATTCTGCTAAACAGTTACAATTCTGGTATTTGTATGTGCTGCTTAGTTACGCATCATGATCATGCAGCTATCAATTACTGGCTAGACAAATGGTGCCCAACTCCTATATATGAATTTTTGCTTGGCTTCATGTAAGATGCTGCCATCTGAAACTTGACAAAGCTAACGCCAGTAAGAGTTAAGGCCAATGCAACTCCGAGAACAAAAGCTAGTCTCTACAGCGAATGAAGACAGGTTATGTGTATATGAAGAGATACATCGATACCTTCCATCCAGTGGCTCACACCCTGAATGTCTGCAACAGTGAGGAATGGATCAAGTGGAATCCAGGAGCCCAGAACTCCATGTGAGTCACCCATGTGGGTAGCAGGGAACCATGCACTGGAGCATTCACCTGCAGCCTTCCACGATGCATTAGTAGGAAGCAGAGTAGCCAGGGTTCAGATTGAAACTTGGATATGGGGTGCAGCTGTCCCAAGCATTTTTTAACCTGCTGTTGCAGTATCACTAATTTTCACATATTATGGAAAACAGAGAAAATGTTAAAAATAGTTTCTTGAATATTTAACCTATGAGCTGATACTGATGGCCTCACTCCCTTCAACTTGTCACAAGAACAGGTACGGTACATGCGTGATATTCAAAATATGTTGGCTAACAGTGAGATCTGTATTTTCTGATGCTTGCCTAAACAGGGAGTAATAAACTCTAGTGCTTTTTAAAAATCAGGTTTATTTACTATTTATTTGAAATGCACATTTAAAGAGAAAATAAGAGTTGAAAGAGACAGAGAAAGGTAACTTCATTAGCTGCTTTACTCCCCAAAGGGCTGCAAGGGTCAGTGTTTGCCCAGGTTGAAGCCAGGAGCCTGGAACTCCATACAAATCTCCCAGGGAGTGGCAGGGACCCAAGCACTTATGCCATCCTCCACTGCCTTCCCAGTTGCAGTAGCAGGGAGCTAGAATAGAAGTGAAGAAGCCAGGCCCAGCACAGTAGCCTAGTGGCTAAAGTCCTTGCTTTGCACATGCCAGGATCACATATGGGTGCCAGTTCATATTCCAGCTGCTCCTCTTCCCTTCCAGCCCCCTGCTTGTGGCCTGGGAAAGTAGTCGAGGATGTCCACAAAATCTTGGGACCCTGTACCCACATGGGAGACCCATAAGAAGCTCCTGGCTTCAGATTAGCTCAGCTCTGGCCATTGCGGCCACTTGGGGAGTGAACCAGCAGATGGAAAATCCTCCTCTCCGACTCTCCTCTCTGTAAAATCTAACTTTCCAATAAAAATAGGCAAATCTTAAAAAAAAAAAAAAAAAAGACAGTGTGAAGAAGCCGGGACTTGAGGGCCTTGCGCAGTAGCCTAGTGGCTAATGTCCCCACCTTGCATGCACTATGATCCCATATGGACACTGGTTCTAATCATGGCGGTCCTGCTTCCCATCCAGCTCTCTGCTGTAGCCTGGGAAAACAGTCCAGGACGACCCAAAGCCTTGGGACCCTGCACCCACGTGAGAGACCCAGAAGCAGCTCCTAGTTCCTGGCTTTGGATCGGCGCACAGCTCTGGCTGTTTTGGCCACTAGGGGAAGTGAATCAATGGACAGAAGATCTTTCTCTCTGTCTCTCCTCCTCTCTGTATATCTAAGTTTCCAATAAAACAAAAATAAATGTTTAAGGGAAAAACAAAAAGAGAAGCCGGGACTTGAATCAGAGCTCAAATGGGTTGTTGGTATCACAAGCAGAGGCTTAAACCACTAAGCCACAGTATCAGTTTCTGTTCTCTAGTTTTCAAACTAAATACAAAAATGAACAATTAGCATTTTAGAATAAAGAGCATGAATTCATGCTAAGATAACACGTGTACACAATCAAAAAGTTCACAAAACTTTTACCTAGTCTTCTACCATGCTCATTTCCAATTCTATCAACTTTACAGGATGGGTCTTTTTTGTTTCTATCTTTGACATGAAGTTTGATCCTTTTGTTCATTCTCCCTTTTGATATTTTTTATCCAACTCCTGGACTCAGCTGTAATCTCTAAGAACTTAAATACCAAATACACATTACTGATTTTAGTATTTCTCCAAAGTTCCAGTCCTGTGTGCATAAATTATCTGCTGGACATCTCCAAGTATAAAACTAAGCAAAATCAAAATTCCACACACCCAAACTCTCTCTTCTTTTCCTAAAAGTGCTCCTTCTAACATTTCTAAGCAACAGTTATTCAGACTTGAAATGGGAGTCGCCCTAGTCATCTGCTTTCTCTTTTGTTCCTCAATTGTAATCAACTGTTAAATTCCGCAGTAATATGTGCAACAGCGTACACCCCCTGACTTCCTCCATATTCTACTGAGGTCCTAATGACCTCTCTATAATAATAATAAAGATGAAGATGATGATAATAGCTAGTACACAATTTCTGATTATTTTACAGTTCTTAGTTGTTTATATTACTGCTCATATTAACTCTCCTAAAAATCCATAAGGGTTGTGATTTTAATATGCGACTGCACTATTCATGATTTTGTGCCTTCTGTTAAAATTTATTCTATATAAGGAAATATACAAACTGCATAAAACCTCAGCTCGAGAATGTCACACTGGTGTGCTACTCCACAATTTTGTGGTCACCAATGTTAAGGGAGGGAATGTTCAAATGTCTTAGCCTGACAGTGAAGGAACTCCAACTTCTTTTTCCAGGCCTTTCCTCTCCTTATGCTCTAAGCAGTGTAGGCCAGCTGCCCTTTCTGAATGAGGAGCTCGGTCCTGCTATTCCCCATGCCCGGAATGCCCTTGCCCGTCCTCCCTGAGCACAACACCTGACCCAGCTGCCTGCCTTCACTCCTGAATCAAGGTCCCCCTGCTGTGAACTGTGTGCTCCGCTCACACTTTTCACTTCCAATTCTAACACTGAGATTCCATCAGTCTCCCCCTACCAGATTCTCACAGCCCAAGTAACATTTTACTTGCACATTTTTAGAGTTTTCACAGAAAAGACATGAACACATGCACACATGGGAAATTAGTTTAAAAAAAAAGTATAAAGCATCCAGCATCAGGATTTCCTACAGATTAGGCAGATAAAGGAAAAATTCATTTTATGGGTATTTCCAGTTAGGCAAGGTCTTCCCATTAGTTTTCTATGTAACTGAAACTATGGAGACAGACCAAAACAATAGTACTTTCAAGAAAAAAGGATGCCCATGTGAACCAGCAGTGCTGTTTGCTATGGTTATTTTAAGTCTTTCTTTCAACAAAGGAACACAAGGTCACAAACTATGTTATGCACTTTAAAGTTAAACATTTACTAGGTGTTTTTTTTTTTCTTCTAGTTCTTCCTTTACACTGTAATTTGCCTCTATTTCTTATCCTTCAGTTGCCCATTCTCACTGCTGGGTATTGAACTATAATTTAATTTATAACAAATACTTTGAGAAAAATCTTTTGGTCAATTATTGAACAGTAGGGTCTATCTTTAAGATGTGGAAGGGAAAGACACAAAAGTAAAATAAGAGTGACAACACAAACAGAATTTGACCAGGTTCTAAACTGGGCCTAATATTAAGACAGTAGGAAAAAAAAAAAAAAGACTTAAAAAGACAAAACTTTCTGGAAAATACAGACATCAAGTATATTCTATCCTTAAATGTTATATAAATTGCATCTCTCAAGTCCTCATTGTTTCAACAAAGTGTAACTTTCATTAAAATATTTGAATGTGACATGAAAAATTTTACAAGGGGGGGGCAGTAGTGTGGCACAGCGGGTTAATCTGCCACCTGTTCAAACGGCATTACCTATGAGCATTATAAGCATATGGGTTGGTATCCTAGCTACTCCACGTCCAATCTAGATCCTTGTCAACTGGCCTAGAAAGAACATGAGAAATGGGCCAAGTGCACATCTATGGGAAACCCAGATGGAGTTCTTTTGGCTTCCACTCAGCCCAGCCTCGGCTTTTACAGTCTTCTGAGGAACAAACAAGCACAGCAAAAGATCTCTCTCTCTCCTATCTGTAACTCTGCCTTTCAATTAAATAAAATTATTCTTTAAAAATCTTTTTTCAATTTACATTATAGTCTGTCCGAGCATATGTAAAGCAAGAACAAAAGCCAAATCTAAAACTAATCTAAATCCACATGGGCACACACAATAATCCCACTTTATAGGAAGGAAGAAGGCAAGTCAGCAGTTATGATGTGATTTGGATAATGATCCCTATTTCAGTTTTGTCAAACAAAAGTGATTCTAGCATTTCTATCAAGTATAGGTTTTCTTAAGGACTCACTTAAAGGATGCAACCCAAACACAGTTCTTACAAAACACACTAACTGGCACCTAGGTGTTGTTGGCACACCTTGGTTTACTCTTCCTTGTAATGCATAAAAGTAACCCATCCCTGTTGGGACACCTCAGCCAGGTGTACACCGTTACTTTCCTAGCTGATTCTCAGTTTTCTGAATAACTGGCTGAGGCAAGAGATCTTCAGATCCCAAAAGGATGCTAAGTCTGCTGTCACAGCAGATTTTCTAACCAACAGATAACCTGGAAACTTTCAAAATCTCTTCCACAACCCACTTTCCTTCTGTTCCCAAATAACCTGTACAGATGCATCCAAGAAAAGAGGAATACAAGAAATACAAAGTAAAAACAACCTAGAAGAATAAAAGGAACATGCAATTAATTGGCTCCGAATCCATTCCCTGATCATGCAGAGGGCAGTCACTAAAAAGCTGAAAGACCTTGATTATGGGACCTAAAGTCTCTGAGCCCCAATCTCCCCCTTGTACGCTAATGGACGTAAACTAGAGCCTTCCGTGATCCCCATTCCCTTATTCAGAAGTACTGAAGCTGTATACATTTATTGCTGCAGATAAGGATAATCGGCTTTAAGGATGCTTCTGAAATAATGAAACCTCCAAAACACTACAGTTTTTTTAAGGAGGAAACTTCATCTTATTTTAGGAATAATAACCCACAGTAGCAATGACCATTGTTTTCAGCAATACCTAATCTGGGAAGGTACCTGACAGTTAAGACAGTGATTATATGCTGTGGCCCATATCAGAGTACTTGGGTTTAAATTCCAGCTTCACTGCTAACCCAGCTTCCTGCTAATGCAGACCCTGGAAGGTAGTGACAATGCCTCCGGCAATTGGGTCCCTGTCACCCACACGGGAGTTGTAGACTCAGGTCTCAGCTCCTGGCCTCAGCCTGTCCCAGCCCGAAGAGCGGTGGACATCTAGAGAATGAATCAGTGAACAGATCTCTTTCTGTCTCTGTCAAGTAAGCTGAAAAAACAAACCCACTTCCCCTGGAACTGGAATTTTATTTAGAGGCCAATGTCAATCTTGCTATATCTCATTCTGTCAGAATGTAACTCAATGCAAAGAAAGGGGACTGACATCAATACTGACTGTCCATGCCTGAGAGAAAATGACTTAATAGGACAGAATATTAAATAGATCACAAATATCAAACAGACCCCTGGTGTGGGGGGAAGGACATCCTAAAATAGACTACACTAAGCCACAGGAAATGGGTATGAAAGAAATCCTTATGGGTTTCTACCATTTATGTCAGAAAGGCTTCTTCTTATGGTTAGGCATTAATGCTATAAAACTTATACTAGTATTAAGATTTTTACTGAGGCCACTTAAGTTAAAAAAAAAAAAGTCCTCATCTCAACACTCACCTACTTGGAAAGCCACTGCAGGCTCAAGACTGACAGAAAGGAGGTCACATGACTTCTAAGCAAACAAAACAGGGCTCTGGGTTACTTCACAAATATTTGGTGCACAAACTGAAAATGTAACCCTGCCTAGTAAACATCTGCAATCATTACAACTTTTTGCCTTATAATGCAAATTTTAGTATGTCATCAGCAAAGATTCCCCGCTCTGAGAGGCCTCCACATCTAATCTAATCAGCATCCACTTTTGACAAGAATCAAAATTCTTTTACAGGAATCTTGATGGATGAAGGGCTGATGGTCTTTACATAAGCATTTAATAGATACAGTCATATTAGCATAGACAGGAATATGCAGATAAATGCATGTAGAACTGGTTTAAAAAGAAATGTGTCAGGCTTAAAAAGAACCATCTTTTTAAATAGAATATGCTGGTTTTTGGCAGGGGGAGGGTGTTACACTTATCTTCATACGCATTTAACCCCCCAATAGTTTGGATTCAGTCTGGTATGAGTAACAACTAATATTTATATTGTATTTCACAATTTCCAAAGCACAAACACACATGATCTCATTTAAGACTCCACTAAGTGGAAGGCACTGTTTTAGGGTCCAATTTTCACTCATTTCCACATTTTTACACAAGAGGAAGCTGACACTAAATGGCTGACTTGTCCAAGCTCACAAAGCTGGCAACTCACCTGGGGAGAACCTGAATATCAATCTCCTGACTTTAAATGGCTTGGGTTGTATTGCCTCCAAATACTGTAATCAAAGTAAATAAATACCAGTATCTCAGTCCCCACTGAAGCTCCCACCCCACACAGTCACCTTGGTCTAGGTTACAATTACAGTTTACTCTACAAGAGCTTTGACCTTTCTGGAAGTAAAAGTTTCATTTCTCTAGAAAACACTTATCCTGGTAAAATATCTAACGAGGCTATCACATACATGCTGTTTAACACACACTAGAAATATCTTACCAGCAGTTTTGCACAGGCATGCCTACAAGCATTTTTCTCGATGGTGGGTCAGATTCTCAAAGAGTTTCTGACCCTGAAAAGGTGAAACAACCTAGGCTAGACAGCTTTCCAAGAAGCTAAATCCATGAGGTTCTAAAGTCAACACTTTTACCTAGGCCTCATGCCGCACCCCACCTTCTACTTTTTCTTCCTAGGTTCCACGCCTTCTAATCCACAGCCAATAAGGTCACTCAGCGTCTACAATGGGTTTTAATCATATATAAGACCTGAAACAGATAATTTTATATAAATCAAGGACTTTTAAAAAAGCAAGCTTAACTTAAGATAATTAAGACTTAAAATATAATTTCTTAACATATACTTCTCTCAGAACTGAAATTCCTAAAGCGAACATTTTATAACCATAAGCATTCCAATCTCCCAAAAGAACTTTGATAAGTACAATTACTGTGTGAACTCCTGAAATACCGTTCTTCACTAAGCACCCTCTAAATCACAAAGACAAAATAACATGGCAGTTCATTCAACTATCATATCAAAAGGATTCAGAAGTTTCTAATTTTTTTTTCTGTAAGGATGTACGGAGAGGAAAACAGTGAGAGAGGAAATGAATGCAGCCTTATTGTCCTATTCCTTAGAAAATCCTAATCTGAATGTATAATATATCCCTGCTAGCTACTCACTCAACTCGAACATCAGAAGTAGTCTCTTCTCATCCTAAACACAGCTTTTTGGTCCAAATTTCTACAAACTTTCTCCTTCAATCTTATAACTCCTCCGCAGTTTTCAAGGTCACTTTTGCAGACATCGACAAAGGCCTGCATCCAGGAACTTTGACTTTACACCATATTCCAACTCCCAGAGCCCAAATTTAACGCTTCCCCCCCTCCTCGATACTCTCAGGTAAATCCTTTCCCTGAGGGGAGGCGAGGGAAGGCAAATTAACACCCTCCAAACTTCTAACAGGGCCTGCTCCTTTTCTGTACCCAGAGATAGAGTGCTGCTGGCTCACTGCTTCACCCTGAGTCTGCTGCAGACATGTTCCAATGACCTTCATTCCATATTTGCCAATAAAAAGAAAACAAAGAGCTGCCTTTTAAAATCAGGCACGATACAGATCTTAACACACAGATTGAAGATTTCACTCTTCAAAAGAGCTGGCTAGTTACTGATTATCAGCCTACTTTAGCTTCATATCTCTAAACAGGGAGAAAAATATCAAGGGCAAAGGATAGGCAGCTGGCACTCTTAACTTCCCTATTCACAAAACGCAAGTAAATTAGAATTTTAAACATTTTGCACAGAAAATGAAAAGCATTTAACTAACATTAAACAACCAAATCAACACCTGATAAAATGTGTGAAACTGGTAGAAAAAGATTTGCTATTGTCACTGTCAATACACCTGGAAAGTATGCTTCTAAGCAGCATTCCAAGCTAAAATGTGCATTTTAAACAAAGACTGTTAATAAATCATTACTGGTAATCAGAAGCAGACAGGTAAACCAAGAAAGTTACGGGAGAATCTTACAGTAACATGTGGGCCTTCATCATTAGAACCTGCATCAGAGCAAATCATATTTTCATACAAATTTTGAACAGCAATAGAGTGGCTTCCAACTCTGAAAACAGATGTCAACAAAGTGCATGGAAATAGAAAAACTCTGACAACAACTTAGCTTATTCTGTAGGAAAGCTTCAGTGCACTTGAACAAAGGAAAATTATTTGGAAAACAGTTAAGTTTACCCCAAAGAGAAAAGTGCTTTGCTTCTGCCCCTGAAAATGATTAGCCTTTCTTCATGTACCTGATCTTGTCGATACTCAACTAGGAAAAGAAACCCTAGCTGAAGGGCATGCAACATCTAAACAGAGCAAGGTATTCTAGGTGCACCAAAAGGTATGCATGGAATGTAAAGTGGCCATTTTCTGAAACAGTGCAACTTGTCTACAGTCTCTGAAGCCACACAGTTTCTATCATTTCAACACAAAACAAAAAATTAAACTTACCGGGAACTGCATTAATTTTACATGTAGTTATTTATATCTCCTCGGGCAGGGAGAATTTAAGTCACTCCTATCCCTCCCCCCCAAAAGGACGGAGGAAACAAAAGGCAGCAGGAGATGCAGAAACCTGAGTCTGGAATGTCCACTCCAGTGAAAACCCGAACAGCTGTCCCCCCACCCCCCAGCAAACTATTCGCCATTTTTCTTTGTCTTTCAGCTGACCCCTGCCTCAGTGAAAAACTCCGAGGATCCGATGAAGCCCTGCAGCCTCCTTCCACTTTAACAGTCAAAGGCATTCAATCTAGCATGCTATTTGACACCAAACCTTGCCTCCAGAGCAGTCCCATTGGCTGAGCTGTTTTATCGGCTAAGAACACAAAGCCAGGATTGGTTGTTCACGTCATCAGTTACCTCCTTTGTACACTTCCTGTTTTAAAGTTACCTTGAGAAGCAGAACAGGGGTCAGATTCAGACTTCAAACTACAGGGAACTTAGGGGCTACAAATGCTCGGCAAATGCACATAGCAGATGCACTTAAGTCTCATGTACTTCCAAAACAGGATACAGTGAATTTAGAACTGTTCTGAAAACCAAGCGAAAAGGTTGTTGCAGTTCCCACCCAAGGGATTTCTTATTGGCTGTCAGAGTTCCATTTAAAAAATTTAAGGTAATTTAACTGCTTCTGATTGGTTAACAAAGATGTCTGTAAGATACTGCTACAGTATCCTACGGCAGAAAATCAGAGAAGCAATATACACAAGGTCAGAAAGTTATAACCATCTTCAATTTTCTGTCCCGCATTTAAATGGGGGAGTGGGGAGAAAGAAAACTGATACCAGCTAACTGCCACCCTCCCAAAAAAAACCTCAGCAGCTCCAACAGCAGCAAACGGTGATGCCAGTGTCCTCACAATTTGCAGGAGTTCTGAAAAGTACTGGTCATAATATTCAACATAATTTTAAAAACACCGATTAGTACAGGTAGAAACACTTTATTTTAAAACAGAAACTATAGGAAAATCTGTGAATAAAGTATGAAGTTAGTAGCAGGGGCAATTGCATTTCCAAATAGACAATCAGAAATCCAAGAAAGAACTACAATGAAAAGGGGGAAAAGAATTAGCAAAGAATATACAGTGTCAGTGAATGTATTGATAAAATTCATTTTTGTTTGATGGGTTAATTCCTTTAGGGTGGTCATAAAACAATGCTGTTTAATTTTCTTTTTCTCTTTATTTATTTACTTTGAAAGGATGAGAGACAGAGATCTTCTATTCTCTGGTTTACTCTCAGAGCTTACAACAGCCAGGATTGAGCCAATCTAAAGTTGCAAAAGCCAGGAATTCAACCACCTGGGATACCACCTGCCTCCTCCCAGGGTGCTAACTAGTAGGGAGCTGGAACCCGGAGCAGGGCTAGGAGTTAGCACTCCAACATGTGCTAAGCAACAGCTCAGCAGATGAACCAACTGCACACTTACTTGCCCCTGGTTACCTTTTAAGGTTAAGCTTTAAACTTCTATTATATTTTCTTTCTTTTTTTAGGATTTATTTATTTTTATTGCAAAGTCAGATGTACAGAGGACGATCTTCCAATCGATGATTCACTCCCCAAGTGAGCCACAACGGGCCGGTGCGCGCCGATCCAAAGCCAGGAGCCAGGAACCTCCTCCAGGTCTCCCACGCAGGTGCAGGGTCCCAAGGCTTTGGGCCGTCCTCAACTGCTTTCCCAGGCCACAAGCAGGGAGCTGGATGGGAAGTGGAGCTGCTGGGATTAGAACCGGCACCCATATGGGATCCCAGCGTGTTCAAGACGAGGACTTTAGCCACTAGGCCGCCACACCAGGCCCCTAAACTTCTATCATATTTTCAAGAATAAACAACAGGACCATTTAAGGAGAGATACTGTTAAATACCCTTTCTTGACTTACTGTGGTTCCTGAAGGCACCAGGGGGGACTAAAAGCTCACCAGTAATGGTCACAGATTTGCTCCTGGGTTTCAGTACCAACTGCCTAGATTTTAAGAGGAGGCTCCTAGTATGGTGAAAATCAATGAACCTATCTTTCTCTTTTTTACAAGACATACAATGAAACACTGCACCAACATCTAAATTCCTCAGTAAACTTTGCATGAAAACTCATTCTTGGCATATGCAGAGATCTGGCAGAGCTCTAAAATAAGACAGGTCTGTTTACCACTGTGCCTTATTAACTATTCTACAAGCAGTCTATTCACTTCCCCAATGAAATGAAGCAGTGTCAGAACAATTAGTGCCAGGTTCTGTGTTAGCTGTGTAATGGACCATATCCTTTTCTTTTTTTAAGATTTATTTATTTTTATTACAAAGTCAGATATACAGAGAGGAGGAGAGACAGAGAGGAATATCTTCCGTCCGAAGATTCACTCCCCAAGTGACTGCAACGGCCGGTGCTGTGCCCATCTGAAGCCAGGAGCCAGAAACCTCTTCCGGGTCTCCTACACGGGTACAGAGTCCCAAATCTTTGGGCCGTCCTCGACTGCTTTCCCAGGCCACAAGCAGAGAGCTGGATGGGAAGTGGAGCTGCTGGGATTAGAACCGGCGCCCATATGGGATCCCGGTGCATTCAAGGCGAGGACTTTTGCCGCTAGGCCACACAGCTAGGCCCCCATATCCTTTTCATTTTTACAACTTCTACCTATGAGAATGAGTGATGTTCAGAGAAGTTAAATAACCAATCCCTGAGTCATACATCTAGATGCAAACCTACATCCATCCTAGAATGGTATTCATTCCATTGTACCACACTACTGACCCAGAGATGGAGTCTCTCAGGGGCATATCCAAGAAAGTTTAGATGCCTAATATATGTATAGGAAGCACAAACCATTAGCCATGCTCACTAACTCAAAAATTAGAAATGCAACTAGTATTAAATTTGACCTACATGCTACAGAATTAGTCAAGTATCTGCCAAAGTAATGTCCTGTAAGTTAAAAAAAAATTATTCATAAAATGCTCGGACTTGAACCAAGTAATCAATAAACCACTAACAACACACATTAAAATGATGAGAAACTGTGAGGCAATCAGGCTTCTAAGTATTTGGTTTTGCTAACAGGGTAGTTCCCAAAGCTACACAGCATTGGACTTACTGTAATTCTTTTCTCAATTGTTTACATCATGGATCCTGAATAGCTATTCTCAACCTGGAAGAAGAAAGCAGAAAGCTGACAGGGCATCTTATCCATACCAGAGCCTCCCTTAATAGCAAAGCATGGAGCACTAAATCTGCTACCAGGAAGCAAAGCAGCATAGCTGAAGGGTGGCAATAGACTAGGAAGAACACAGACACTCATAACTTACACTTAAGTTAGTACAGCAAGACAACTAAGCACATGGGAATCAAGCAGAGGTAGTCTGAGGTTCTGACTCCTCTTACTGATTAATAATGTGCCACTGGGGGAGTACACCAAGGCAGATTAAATCTCCACCTAGAATATATCCCATATGGACACTGGTTCAAGTCCCAGCTGCTCCACTTCTGATCCAGCTCCCTGCTAATGGCCTAGGAAAGCAACAGGGGTTAGCCTAAATGCTTGGGTCCCTACATCCACGTGGGAGACTTGGATGAAGCTCCTGACGCCTAGCTTCGAATCCAGCTCTGGCTGCTGCAGCCATATGGGGAGTGAACTAGTGGATGGAAAAGCTCTCTCTCCTGTCTGTTGTAATTCTGATTTTCAAATTAAAATAAATTAATTTTTCTAAAATGAGCAGTCCTTTTAAAACAAAATGACACTGGACTAGCCCTAGACCTCAGTTTCCTCTTTATAACAGAGCTATCTCCCTCTGTATCACAGAGCCACTCTAAGGATTAAGTGAGCTACTAAAGGTAAAGCAGATTGCACTGTGTCTGAAGAAGCTTTGAAACGATGGAAAGGGCTAATTGGCATTCAATCCAACTTCCTTACATTACAGAGTGCCTAAGTCTCCAAGAAGGACAGTCCCAACAGGGTCTTAATTCTATTAACTCTTTAATTTGAAGGAATGTTTCTCTACCTATCTCTAACATATCTTTCAACCTTACAGCAAGCAGTTCTTTAGCCATAAAGGGCAGTGTGAGAAGACTGCTGGCTGCTACTAAAACTCTCCAGTTTTTACACCAGAAATCCATGCTTCCACCACCATCCCTAGGCTATGATTCCAAAACCTGTTCAACTCTTTCGATATATCAGATTAAACCAATTATGTTTGTTGATATTCTTCTGCATAGATTATTAGTTCTTGATAGTTTGCAAGAAAAACAACTCCAATTTCTCATCAACAGTCATCTTAATAAAACAAGTCACAGTGGAAAAAGAACACAAAATTATCTGTGAATTTCCATTTGGCAGTCGGATCCATTGAGTTACTACAGAACTTTCTCTGTAGCCTGTCATTGTTGTGGACTAACAGTCTCAGGGAATTTCTGGAATTCCAACTTGCATTCTTCCCTGGTCCTGGATCTCAGCAGTCTCTACATTAAACAACTGCATCTGCTCACACTGTAAAGCTCCGAGATAACATTGTGAGACAAAAATGATGACCAACAACACGGTTGGAGATTCAAAGTGCACAAAGAAGGTAAAGCAGAACTGATACTATTAGTCAAAAGACTGACTTTTGAGGCATAACTCCTGCCTACTTACTAACTGCCTGAAATTGATCAAGTTACTTTATTTCTGGGCTAACATTTCTTTTTTTATTTTTTTTAAGATTTATTTATTTTTATTGGAAAGGCGGATATACAGAGAGCAGAAGAGACAGAAAGGAAGATCTTCTGTCCTTTGGTTCACTTCCCAAGTGACCACAATGGCCGGTGCTGCACCAATCCAAAGCCAGCAGCCAGGAGCTCTTTTGGGTTTCCCATGTGGGTGCAGGGTCCCAAATCTTTGGGGCCATCCTCGACTGCTTTCCCAGGCCACAAGCAGGGAGCTGGATGGGAAGTGGAGCTGCTGGGATTAGAACCGGCCACCATATGGGACCCCGGCGCTGGCAAGGCGAGGACTTAAACCACTAAGCTATGGCGCCGGGCCCTGGGCTAAGTTTTCCACACGTAAAATGGAAAAACAGGTTGAAAGTCCAGCCTGGGTATGGGCTCAATTCCACATCTGCTTCAGCTCTGTGTCAATGCACCTGGGAGAGTAGCAGGAGATGGCCCCAGTGCTTGAGTTGCTTTACTCACACAGGAGACCTGGAAGCAGCTCCTGGCTGCTGGCTCTGGCCAGATCCAGCCCTGGCTGCTGCAGCCATCTGGGGAATAAACCAATGGATGGAAAATTTCTCCCTCTCCCGTTACCCCTAAAACCTTGCTTTTCATGGGCCCGGCGGCGTGGCCTAGTGGCTAAAGTCCTCGCCTTGAAAGCCCCGGGATCCCATATGGGCGCCGGTTCTAATCCCGGCAGCTCCACTTCCCATCCAGCTCCCTGCTTGTGGCCTGGGAAAGCAGTTGAGGACGGCCCAAAGCTTTGGGACCCTGCACCCGCGTGGGAGACACAGAAGAGGTTCCTGGTTCCCGGCTTCGGATCGGCGCGCACCGGCCCGTTGTGGCTCACTTGGGGAGTGAATCATCGGACGAAAGATCTTCCTCTCTGTCTCTCCTCCTCTCTTTATGTCCGGCTTTCCAATAATAATAATAAATCTTTAAAAAAAAAAAAAAACCCTGCTTTTCACATACATAATAGATCTTAAAAAAAAAAAAAAGCCTAGTCATTATAGCTAGATAGACTCTAATTCTTCCTCACCTGAGTGACCTCATACTAGTTACTTAACTACACCAACCCACGTTTCCCACAGTGGAAATTTTGCAAGGATTTTAATTTTATTTATTCAATACTTAATGAGCATAAACATTGTACTAATTAAGCTCTGGATATTAAACAAGACAATCTCCATCCTCAAGAAAATTAGTCTTTTCTAAAAAAAGGTTAAAACGGGCGATCATAATGCTAGGTGTTAAGAATTAAAATGGGGGCAAATGCCTTAACCTGACAGGAGAACTAAGTACTATACCTAATCCAGAGCTTACCTGTATCAGACCAGTTAAGAAAGGCTTCTGGGAAAGCTTAAATTCTAATTATCAGAGCCTGCTAAGATTGACAAACTGCCATGTGCGAAGGTCTGGAAATGACAGGAAGCATACTGTAACTTGATATGACAGCAACCCAGAGCCTAGAAGCCAGACAAATGAACAAAAATGGACACTGAGGATAGCAGCGCAGCACTGGACAGTTCAAGCATGGGAACAATCAGAATTACCTTTTTTTTAAGAATTATTTATTTTTATTGCAAAGTCAGATATAAAGAGAGGAGGAGAGACAGAGAGGAAGATCTTCGTCCGATGGTTCACTCCACAAGTGACTGCAACGACCAGTACTGCACAGATCCAAAGCCAGGAGCCAGGAACTTTCTCCAAGTCTCCCACACGGGTGCAAGGCTTTGGGCCATCCTCGACTGCTTTCCCAGGCCACAAGCAGAGAGCTGGATGGAAAGTGGAGCTGCCGGGATTAGAACCGGCACCCACATGGGATCCCGGTGCATTCAAGGCGAGGACTTTAGCCGCTAGACCACCACACCGGGCCCAGAATTACCCATTTAGAAGACCATTTTGGGTACTGTGTGGAGAATTTAAGCTGGAGGAGAGCAACGGGTAGGTGGGATGGCTGCACACCAGACTGGTAACAAGGAAAGAAGACACTGTATTTGTCTAGTCACTGGAAAATGTAGTAGTTATGTTGGACAACAGATAATGGGAAATCCTAAGATAAAAATGCATAAGACCCAGTGGTTAACAACACATGTAGATTAATGAATACTGGACCTGAAATACAGCCAAGACTTAAAAAAAATGACAGCTGCTATGACTTTTGCTGTCAATTCAACTGGACTAGATGACCTTTGAAAGAGTCTATGTTGCTTTCAAGATGACATTGTGCCACAGTTGGTTAAGCCACCATCCACTCCATAACACAGTGCAAGGTCGTGTCCTGGCTACTCAGCTTCTCATTCAGCTTCCTTGCTAATGTGCCAGGGAAGACAACGGAGGATGACCGAAATATTTTGGCCCCTACCATCTATGTGGTAAATCAAGATGGAGGTTCCTGGCTCCTGGCTTGAGAGCCTAATCCAAGCCCAGCTGTTTCCCATTTGGAGACTGAACCAATATATGGAAGTTCCCTTTTTTTTCTTTTTCTCTCTCTCAATTACATATATAAGCAAATAAATAACTCTTTTTTTAAAAGGAAGAAAACTGGCAGGGGGTGGTGGTATATCTTTCCCTTAGGGAAAGTTCTTACTACTGGCTAAGCTATTCTATACAATATGATGCACATTTTGCTCATGGATCACACTAGAACTATTCCACTGGGCTCTGCTATATAACAGCCATGATGTAAAATGCTTACCAGATGGTCTCACAAATGGGGTTCCAGGGTCAAGTCAGTTCAAGTAACACTGCACAATGCATACTCCATCTTGATGGGGCACAGACCCACAAGAGCAAAAACTCTGAACAACAATTCTACAATAAAGAAATCCATTTCAATTTGAACACTACTTTATCAAGGATCCCTCTCTCAACCCCAAAGAAATTCTGTAGCATTACAAAGAACTAACGATCAATGGAATCGCTTGGGAAATACTGCTCTAAGGCAACTTACACATTTTAGTGAGCTGGAAAGAAGACTACAGGCAGCTTTGTTCTTGACAACATTCCCAAGCAGTTAGTTTTACTCACTTTACTGCGTCTTCCTTTTAAACTCAGTACTAATGAAAATGACATCAACTATCATCGTAATTAGCAATCCTCTGCCTCCTAAATTACTGCCGACCAAACATGCTTTGACCTCTTAAAAAGGTCCCAACTTTACCATTTAAGCAAATTCTGTCCTACTTACCTTCAGGGTACAATAATAATTTTTAAGACATTTAAAAATGACAATGATGTTTCACCAGGCAGCTAGTATAAGCTACTTTAATTAGTCCTTTCTCTTTTCTATTTGAAAATGGAAAGATTAGGGCAGCTGCAGTGGCTCAATTGGAAAATCCTTCACCTCCTGGGCCCAGCGGCGTGGCCTAGCGGCTAAAGTCCTTGCCTTGAAAGCCCCGGGATCCCATATGGACGCCGGTTCTAATCCCGGCAGCTCCACTTCCCATCCAGCTCCCTGCTTGTGGCCTGGGAAAGCAGTTGAGGACGGCCCAAAGCTTTGGGACCCTGCACCCGCGTGGGAGACCCGGAAGAGGTTCCTGGTCCCGGCATCGGATTGGCGCGTACCGGCCCGTTGTGGCTCACTTGGGGAGTGAAACATCGGATGGAAGATCTTCCTCTCTGTCTCTCCTCCTCTCTGTATATCCGGCTTTCCAATAATAATAATAAAATCTTTAAAAAAAAAAAAAAAAAAAAAAGAAAATCCTTCACCTCCAAGTGCTAGGATCCCACATGGTCTCAGTTTATGGCCCAGCTACTTCACTTCCCTGCTTGTGGCCTGGAAAAGCAGCAGAGGATGGACCAAAATCTTGGGACCCTGCATCCATGTAGCAGACCCAGAAGAATCTCCTGGCTTCTGGCTTCAGATCAGATGGCTCAGCTCCAGCTACTGTGACTATTTGGGGAGTGAATCAGCAGATGGAAGATCTTTCTGTCTTTCCTCTCTCTAACTCTGCCTTTCCAATAAAAATCAATAAATCTTAAGAAAAAAAAAGTCAAAGTCATGCTAGTATGGAGGAGATATAAGTGTACATTTTTAACACTAGCTAAAGAATCTCATTTCTTATAATATGCAGTTCTTGAGACTAGGAATAACAGTAATTAGGAATTGTTAAAATGTTCAGTAACTCAGAGATTTAAACCAATTTCATGATACAAAATATACCCTAATATTGTTTCCTATTAGTTATCCCTTTACTCTTATTGAAGCACTGTTCAAGATCATACCCATTAATATATTTAGGGATAGAGAAATTCTTCAATGTAATTTTTAAGGATATACAAATACAAACACTACTGACTTTAAATGGGGCATACTGGAGTCAGTGCCACGGCATAACAGGCTTAGATTCTTAGATTCTTCCAAAAGGGATGCCAGTGTGAGGCATGGCTGACCCATTCTGATCCCACTCCCTGCCAATGTATCTGGGAAAGCAGTGGAAGATGACAACCCAAGTGCTTGGGTCCCTGCACCCATGTGAGAGACCCAGAACAAACTCCAGGCTTCATACAGGCCCAGCCACTGGGGAGTAAACTAAAGGATAGAAGATCTCTCTGTATCTCTCCTTTTCTCTCTGTAACTTGGTCTTTCAAACAAAAGGACATAAATAAATAAGCAAATAAATAGGCAAATCTTTTCCAAAAAATGGAACATACTGAGTAAGTGGGCATTTGACCTAGTGGCTAAGAAACCAGCTGGGAAGTCCAAATAAAATTTAAATAAATAGGATACTTTATATTCCTTGAACGTGGAATTTGAATCTTTAAACTTATTCTACTATGGCTGGTGTTACATTACCACAGATTAAGATGCACATCGGCCTCTATGTCAACATGTTAGAGCTTCAGCTGCTCCGCTTCCAATCCAACTCCCACACTGTGCCAGAGAAGGTAGTGGGAATGGCCCAAGAACTTGGGCTCCTGAAACCTATGTGGGAGACGTGCATGGAGTGCCAGGGTCCTGGCTCGGGCCTGGCCAAGTCCCAGCTGCTTGGCCATTTGCACAGTAAACCAGCAGGTGGAAGATCTGTCTGTCTCTCTCCTTTTGTAACATCACCTTTCAAATGAATAAATAAATCTGTTCAAACTAAAAATTAAAACTTTTCTAATAAAAAATAAACCTATTCTAATGGAACTATTTATATGCAAAAATGAGACTACAATTCATCTCTCTGAACTTCATCCAGAATTATGTATTAGAAAGTTTTCGCTATGTAAAAGAAAAGAGACAGGATTTATAAGTAATCGCTGTGCAGATGGGAAAATAAACCAAAATCAAAACTATAATCCTCATATTAAAAAGGACAGATGTTGTCTCCTTGTTATCAGGCACATCTCTGCTAAAACACAGAGAAGCGTGGGAAGGTGCAGTGAATCTTGCAACCTGGCAAAAAATTCTGCAGGCAGAGAGGTTTTTTCCCTGAACCATTCCACAATGTTGTCTTCCTTCTTGCTTCAAAGAAAATGTCACCCCATAACTATCAATCAAACTAACCACCCTACTTTAACTGACAATTTCTATAATTAGAAAAACTAAAAATCACTATAATGCAATTCTGTCCTTCTGCATAAAGAACACCACTCACTGTTCTGATTTTAATAATCACTGCAATTTGACAAATACAAGAAGTTTCCATCTCATCAGAATCATTAGCACTCAGCACTTGGGGATTAACAGGGACCAGGAGACAATTTTTCACTGAAACGGAACTTTAGGACTGACCTCACAGTGGCCCACTGAAAATCAGCTCCCAAGCCACACAGCACAACTAAATTAGGTTCTTTCTTTCCTATCACATGGCTGCTCTCCACATGGAACTCTTATTGTACATAACAGAGCAGATAATTACAAAAGGCCTCTTCATCAGGGACGCTCTAACTGGCTGCCAAGGCACATTTTATGCTGTTTTAGAAAATGATGTGTTCTCTTACTGATTAAGTTCCATTAGGTGACAGGCACCTTATGCTGTAACATTTCGTTTCTCAATGTTACCTCTAAAAGTTAGTGATACTTTCCAGAGGAAGAAATGAAGTCTCAGACATGTTAAGAACCTGCTCCAAGACACACATATAGGCAACGCTCAGTTTCCTCCCAGAGACGGAATTCTTTCATGGGTCTGAATCCAAAACCAGCAACCACACTGCCTCCTACCCAAGGCACTCTATGGTCAAAATTTTTTAAATCCACTTCCTCCTCCTTAAATTATGTGGGGTGCTTTCAACCTCTGTGGGAAAAACATGAAAATGATCTCTAACATTCCTAGTTTGTCACAGTACCCGCATGAAAAACTAAATAAACAAAATGAAAAAAGAGACTGTAAGACATCAGACAATTCACAATCAATTTCCTCTAAGAAAGGGAGTGGAAAAGAACAACTTGCTGGCTAAGAAATGTTCTCTAAAGGTTGTATGCCTGAGGCTGAAATAAACTGGAAGGTCATCTCTCACCCTAATAATGTCCTCTGCCGTTCTCCCTTCTGAGAATGAAGGAAACTTGTCACTTAAAGTGCATCAACTGCATGTTTCCGTGAGAGGCAAAGCTGTCCAGTGAATGCATCTGCTAGACTTGGCTCTGTATTTGTACAGCTAAAGGACATTCTCAAGGACGTTCCCAAAAGACCTGAAAGTTACTTCTTGAGCAAAGATGCAAGGATTTTCCTTTCTCCACAATATTCCATGTTGTCAAGATAAGACAGTGTTTAAGAGCAAGGACTCGACAAATTATGTAGGAATTAAAGAGCTACAAACCTGCATATGAAATCTTGGTCTTCCCACTTTCTGCCTGTGAGAGCTCCATGGAATTACTTAACTGTTTGGTTTTCTCACATTGAGGGAGATAATAATATCTACCTCATGTTATGTGAGGATAATATATGAAACACATCTGCATTCTGGCTGGTACAGTGTAAGCAGCCAATAAAAGGCAGTAACCATATTTTTTATCTAAGTTGAATTCATAGATCTTTAGTGGCTTAAGATCTCCAAACTAAAAGAAATTCATAATTTCAAAATTGTTTAAAATGACATCTAGTATGGCCCTTCTTTTTCACTTTGCTTCCACTTCTCTGCAAATAAGATGAGGATAAATGTATTTCACATCTTCTATGAATCAGTTTTGACCACATGAAAAATATGTAAGCTTTAATAGGATAGTTGATACAAAATTTAAAAAATAAGATGACATGGACATAACCCATACAGAATTGGTATAACTTCTGCTCAGAAAACAAAGTTGGAGTTCACAAGTTTTTAACAAAAACCCAAACTTCCAGAGAGTTCAGGATTTCTAGGATGGTCAAGTCCAGACAATATCAAGACACAGCACACATAACAAGTAGCCACAGATGCTGAAGAGCAAGCTGCGCAAGTAATAATATCTAGTGAATAAAAAGCATGTATACATTCATATGTGCTTGTTTCTGTGACCTTTTCTGGACTTACTAAAAAAGAACCTGGGTTAAGATGGCAGCTCTAATTCCCAGTTCCAGCTCCCTGACAATGCAGGCGCTAGGAGGCAGCAGATGATGGCTCAAGTAATTGAGTCCCTGAATCCCAGGTAAGAGAACTGGATCTAGTTCCCATAGGTTTTTTGGGTTTTGTTTTTGTTTTTGTTTTTGTTTTTTTGCTTCACCCTTGGCCATCACAGGCACTCAGGTGCTCTGCTTAAACATTTTTTAAAAAGAAACTAAGCAACAGGTGTTATAACATTCTTTGTATTTGGTTTACAACTGAACCCAAGGGATCTGGTATAATTAATGTACAAAACACAGAGCAAGCCTTATTTTTCACCTGTAGCCTTGCCTCTATCTTCCCCACTGCAACGTTATTGCAAATAAAGAGGGTGTGGAACTTCACCTAACCACGCCTAGACACAAACAATTAAGACTTCCAATTCACTTGAGTTATCCATGCAAAACTGAAATTGCAAATACTTTGTCATCTACACATCATTGAGTACAGACACATTCCAGAATCAGTATCACAGTTTTCTAGAGCTTTGGGTAAGACCTAGGGAACTGGTGATGCCTGAAGAAATCCCTGGATGAGCTCTTTACACAATGAGTTCCTCATTGTGCAGCCTTTACACGATATACTTAGTTATGCACTGTGTAGCCTAAATTATTTATACATACTGAAAGACTATCTCAGCAATATGCTGAAGAACGTACACTCAATATTTCTGTACATATTTTTCCATTACTACCTGAATTCAGAAAAACTTCAGCATTCTATTTCGTAAATCTTCCCTCTCAACAATAGAAACCAAGAGGGTATGGTTTAAATACCTGCCTGAAGAACCAAAAGTGTATATAATTAGAATTTTGTGATCTAAAACCCTGAAATACAACAAATTCTTATTAATTATATTCACCCATTAATATAGTTCCTGAGAAAAGATTTATCTGAAATGTAGAGTGACCGAGAAACAATGAGAAGAGGGTAACAGTGAGAGAATGGGGCTTAGGACAGTCTGGAGCCAGGAGCCAGGAGCCCCTTCCCGGTCTCCCACAAGGGCAGCAGGGGTACAAGTATTTGGGCCATCTTGCAGGCCATTAAATGGAAGCTGGATAGGCAACATAGCGGTTGAGACTAAAGTGGCACCCTGATACAGAATATCAGTGTCGCAGCAGCTTACTGTGCTGTTCTACAATGCAGGCCTCACATGATGTTCTTAACATATAGAAATGACCTACTTGGGTTTCCAAAGCTCCCAAACTGCAAGAAGCAAAATGGGAAGCAATACAAGTCACTACATCCAGCAGAACTGGAATGTACCTGCCTCAAGTAGACTCTAATAACTACACATTAGACCAAAAGCCTTTTGAAATATGAACCAGAAAGTGCTGGTGAGTCTTGTTACTTAAGGAGAGGCAAGAAGCTGCACATTGATTTATTCTCATTTGTAGCTGCTTACTGGGGGAAAAGGTACATACTAACGTGAGTGCATTTTTGAAAATGTATTTAGTTTTTGGGTTTTTTATAACATTTATTTTTACCTGAGAGGCATATTTATTCAGAGCAAGAGAGAGAATCTTCCATCTGCTGGTTCACTCCCCAAAACACTACAACAGCCAGAGCTGAGCTGATCTGAAATCAGGAGCCCAAAGCTTCTTCCGGGCCTCCCTCGTAGGTGAGGGGCTCAAGGACTTGGGCCATCTTCCTCTGCTTTTCCAGACACATTAGCAGGGAGCTAGACTGGAAGTGCAGGAAGCCATTCCTCCAAATGGCTTCCTTATGGGATACCTGTACAGCAGGTAGAGGTTTAACATACTACTCCAGGGAATGGCCCCAGGTTAATTTTTAAGACACAAATAAAAGGAAATAAATGAGTCAAGCTCCAGAATCTCTAGTTAGCTCTTTTCCTCTTAAAAAGCAATGCAACAACATCCACTCAATATGTAGCTGCCAAGTATGGATCAGAGTAAATCATTTCATACACAATCATTTCCGAACAGCTGCATGGCTCTGGGATCCAGAAATCTATAATTGCTTTCTTCATATACTTCGCAAATCTGAACGCGTTCCCCAAGATGCCCTCTGTATCTTTGTCTATCTTATATGTGACATTACTTAGGCTGTGCCTCCAAGACCTGGACACACCTCCACCTGCTCCTCCCAATACATCCCAGGATCAGTAACTTTGGCTTCCAGACCTTAATCGAAAAACTCTCTCCAGCAGGATCCATGATAGGATTCCAACGACTGAGTATGTGCTTACAAGCCCCGATGCCCTTCCTGTATGATGAACTCAGACACAGGGACTGCAAGGTCACTCTCAAACTGGGTTATACTCCAAGTCCACACCCCTGGATCTTGATGACACTCTCAGGGAGTTTATGGTGTCCCACGGCTGGGTCTCCCTTAGGGGCTTACCCGCACCCCATCCTGGGTTCTCCTGCAGCCGGCAGGACCCCTCTGAAATCAGGAGATCCTCCCGCCCCATGCCAATCCCAGGTCATGCCACAGACTATTCCCCCCGAGCCTTCCTCTCTCCCTCCTCCGTCAGGGCCCCAAGTTCGCCCGCAGCCTCCACCCCACGCCTGCGCCACAGTGGAGGTCACCGCCCCCCGCGCTCAAGGCCGAGAGGCGCGCGGCCCCGCAGCCTCCGACTCCTCCATCACCCCCGAGGCCGGAGCCGGCGCGACCAATAAGGTGCCAGGTCCGCGGCCTGCCCGCCACCGACCAATCACGAGCGAGCCCCCCCGCCGTCGCCTTCCGCCAATGGGAGAAAGCCCGCGGGCCGGGCCGACCAGCCGCACGGACTCTATGAGCTCGGCGACGGCGGCGAGCCCGGTGGCAACACAACATGGCGGCGGGCGGGCCGGACCGAACGCCCGCCGCGCCGTGGCCGTGCGAGGGCAGGGAGGCCCTCAGCCCAAGGCGGGAAACGCCGCCCCTCCCCCCGCGGCCGCCTCCCCCGCCTCCCGCCTGCCCACCCAAAGCTGCCGCACACTCACACGTCTCTCGTTCACGAGTACCGGGAAGAAGCAGGAGCCGCCGCCGCGCTCCTGCGGCGTCGGGCAGTGCAGAGGCCCGGGCAGAGCGGAGGGGAGGGGGAAGCGTGCGTCACGGAGAACGGAGCGCGCGCGAAGCGGGGGCACAAACAAGATGGCGGCCACGCCGTTTGTACCGTCTCCCCCTCCCTTCCCCCTCCCTTGGCGCCAGGGTTCTCTGTAGCTTCTAGTGCGCAGAAGCTGAGTTGCCTCAAATCTCGCGAGAATTCGGTAGGGCTGCCTGCGAGGAGCGGCGTGGGAGCTGAGATGTGTACCGATCCTGCCTTGGTGTTCTGAAACTGTGGGACTCTGCTACGGTGCCCATACCTTTGAGTATTAGGAAAGATGTAGACCGGTGTTGTTATCTGAGGAGAAGTGAAACTGGGATTCAGCACGCCGTTAAAGATAGCGACCAGCAACAAGAATTCATAACACGCGGGTGCTGAATGCCAGGCTGTTAAGTGATGCACTCCAGAGTAAAAGACAGTACCTTATTGTTTTCTCATTTGAGCCAAGGATTAAAAAAAGAGTATTCGTCAAGGATGATTGGAAACCACAGCTGCAAGTATCCTGAACATCCATTTATCCACAATTTGTGTCTTTGATCTCCTCAAGCCACTTAGTCCAAAAAGCCTTCGTGTTAATTCTGTTTTGCAGTTGCTAAAACTGAAGCTCAAAAGGGTCGTGTTGGTTGATCAAAGACCCATGAGTGACAAAACCAAGCCCATATAACCTTGAAGTCCGTAGCTGTGTTTATCAAATGAATATTGAATGGAATTTTCCACAGGAAGCACGTTAGCTAGCAAGCCTAGGACTAGGACTGCCCCCAGGTGATGGTCAACCCGAGTGTGAGAAATGACCTTGGAACCTTTTTGAGGGCTGTGTTGGGTGGGTTCTCCGCAGTAAAAACAGAGGAGCTAGTGTTGTGGCTCAGCGGGATGAACCAGCACTGGTGATGCCAGCATCCGTTATCATACCACCATTTTCGTTCTGGCTGCTCCGCTTCAGATCCAGCTCTGCTGATGTGCCTGGGAAAGCAGGGGAAGATGGGCCACCCACGTGTGAAACCAGAATGATGTTCTTGGCTCCTGGCTTTGCTTTGGCCCAGCCTTGCATGTTGTGGTCATTTAGGAACTTAATCAGTGGATCAAACATAAATGTTTATCTCCTCTCTGTTGCTCTTATAGAAGAACATTTGTAATTGTATTTTCAAAATGTATCTGGTACTATGTCTCAACTGGCTAATTCTCTGCCTGTAAACATCAGCATCCCATATGGGTGCTGGTTCATGTCCCAGGTGCTCCACTTCCTATCCAGCTCTTTGTGTGTGCCCCGAGAAAGCAGTGGAGAATGGCCCAAAGCCTTGGAACCCTGCACCTGGTTGGGAGACCAGGTTCCTGGCTTCAGATCAGCTCATCTCTAGCTGTTGTAGCCAATAGCTGGAAGATCTTTCTGTCTCCCCTTCTCTCTGTAAATCTGCCTTTCTAAAAAAAACAAATCTTTCAAAAACTCAGTAGCTAAGACTGCTGGCAACCCAGGCATCCTATATGAGCATACCTAGGTTGGAGTGCCTAGATAGTGCTCAAGCATTGATCAAACATATTCGAAGTCCATATTGTGAGTGACTGACACGTGGCATAATGTGTAAAGCTGCTTCCTGTGGCATCAACATTCCATATGGGTTCAGGTTTGAGTTCCATGTCCTATCCGGCTCCCTGCTAATGTGCCTAGGAAAGCAGCAAAGCTGACCCAAGTGCTTGTGCCTCTGCACCCACAGGAGAGATCCTGATGAAGCATGTGGTTCTTGGCCTCAGCCTGGTCCAGCTGTGGTAATTGTGGTCATTTGGAAAGTGGCCAACAGAATGACGATTCTCTGCCTCTGCTTCTGGCTTACTCTCTCCATAATTATGCCTTTCACGTGAATTTGTAAAAAAAAAAAAAAATCCTTCAAAAAAGTGCGCCTTGTGCCCTAGAGGCAACCCTCTGTGTCCTTAATCCTTCACTTCAGTTAACTCCCCCACTCCCAGTAGGGGATTCACTAGGAGGCTTGGGACGGCAGCAGTTTACAATGTGGCACTAAAGCATTTCAAAGTCAACGTTACAATCATACTAATGCATCAAAATCAAATACTATTCCTTGCTATGGATCATATTATCATCATCAATATTCTTTGCCCCTCCCTTTCTAGAACTCTATCTGGCCTATTCTTTGGAAATTCTACTCCTCACTCTAATGTTATCAAGTTTGGCCTTACTTTGATCAGCCTCATATGAGTAGAAACAGCATGAGCCATCCCAGGATTCTCTCATATTTTTCTGACACAAAAGCAGCATGTCCCAAAGAGAACTGCTTCTGCAGTTTTGGCTCCAGAAGAAAGGTGTGCAGGACTACAAGTGGTTGCACCTGCTATTTTTAGAAAGATTTGTTTGCTTTGAAGGCAAACAATCTTCAATACACTGGGTTCACTGCTCAAGTGCCCACAATAGCTAAGCGCAGGCCAGGCTGAAGCCAGGAGCCAGGAACTCCCTCTGGGTTTTCCATGTGGATGGCAAGAACACAGGCAATTGGATCAACAATATCCTCACAGCTGCATCCCAGATGTGTTAGGAAGCTTAATTAGAAGAATGAAGTAGCACCCCAAACAGCAGTTTAACCCACTGTGTCACAGCACCCACTCCAATTTTATTCATTGTAAGTCTACAGTCCAGTGCCATTAGGTGTATTCAACAGCAGAATTTGTCATCATTCCCTAGTGAGACTCTTTGTGCATGGAACACTGACTTCGCATTCCCCACAGCCCTGCCTCTGCTAATCACCATTCTACTTTGTACCTATGCTTTGACTATTCTAGCTACTTTGTAGGAGAACCACACAGAACATATAATTTACTTGATAAGATCTATTAATTTGAAAGAAGGTGAAAGAGAGTGAGCTCTACTTACAGGTTCAGCTCCCCATATGACTGCAACAACCAGAGCAGAGGCATGCTGAAGCTAGGAACTTAGGACCACATCCGGGTCTCCCACATGGTTGGCAAGAGTTGAAGTACTTGGGCCATTTTCTGTTGCCTTCCTCGGACACACTAGCAAGAAGCCAAAGCAGATGCCGAGAACCTGGGACTCAAACTGGCACACATGTGGGACGCTGGTGTCACAAATGACAGCTTCACTGGTTATGCCACAACACTGGCCCAATGTGTGTTCTTTTGTGTCTAGCTTATTTCACTGAGTATAATATTTTGAGGTTTATCAAGATTGTGGCATATGCAACAGTTTCATTTCTTTTTATGGCTGAATGATATTCTACTGTATGTATAGATCATTTTGCTTGCTAATGTCAATGGGCAATTGAGGTATTTCCACCTTCAGCTACTCTGAGTTGTTTCTATAAGTTTTGATACACAAATTTATGTTGGACTCTGCTCTCCTAGTATATACTTAGATATGAAATTATTGAGCCATATTATAATTTTATATTTATTATTTTTACTACCCTTATTATTTGGGAGAACCTCTATATTGTTTTCTTTTTTTTTTTATTAAATTTATTCATTAGGGCCCAGCGGCATGGCCTAGCGGCTAAAAGTCCTCACCTTGAATGCACCGGGATCCCGTATGGGCGCCGGTTCTAATCCTGGCAGCTCCACTTCCCATCCAGCTCCCTGCTTGTGGCCTGGGAAAGCAGTCGAGGATGGCCCAATGCTTTGGGACCCAACACCCACGTGGGAGACCCGGAAGAGGTTCCTGGTTCCCGGCTTTGGATCGGCACGCACCGGCCCGTTGCGGCTCACTTGGGGAGTGAAACATCAAATGGAAGATCTTCCTCTCTGTCTCTCCTCCTCTCTGTATATCCGGCTTTCCAATAATAATAAAATCTTTTTAAAAAATTTATTCATTAATTACATTGTGTTGTAATTTCATAGGAACTGGAATTCTCCCCGCACTTCCCCACACCCTCCCCCCATGGTGGGTTCCTCCACCCTGTTGCGTAACCATAGTTCAAGTTCAGTTGAGATTCCCTCTTTACAAGCATATGCCAAGCATAGAGTCCAACATCTTATAGTCCAGTCAAGTCCAACTATTTATTGGGTAGACCCTCTCTGGTCTGAGGGCAGAGCCAGCAGAGTATCATCCCGATCAAATAAAAGCACTAACATACCATCAGCAACAATTGACATTGTTATGGAATTAATTGGCATAGTATTGAGCAGCCAACATGTTAAAAATAAATGCGAGTTTTTAACCACATTCTGTGACCACCCCATTCACATTTCAATTTTAGTTTATATACGACATATGACATAACATAATCTATATTGTTTTCCATTGGAGTTACACCATTTCACATCCCACCAGTGGTATAAAATGTTTCCATAGGAGAGCGATATGATTAAAATTATATTCAGAGACAATGTGAAAAAAGAGAGGAGGATGGGGGCCCAGCGGCATGGCCTAGTGGGTAAGGTCCTCGCCTTGAACGCACCGGGATCCCATATGGACGCTGGTTCTAATCCTGGCATCTCCACTTCCTGTCTATCTATCCTTCTCTCTGTAAATCTGACTTTGTAATAAAAATAAAATAAGTCTTAAAAAAGAGAGAGAGAGAGGGGAGGATGGAAATAAGGTACAGAATGGCCAGCTGGAGTTCCACAACAGTTCAGGCAAGACATGATGAGAGCACCAATAGCATCAGTCTTAAGGAGGTAAAAGGAAGAGCATATCAATGCAGAGGTGATGTAGCCAACATGGATTTCAAAGGACTTGGTCACTGATTAGCTGTTGACAGGGTAGAGAATAAAAAAGTGCATGTTCAGTATAACTTTCAGGCCAAGAGGAAGAACATTTGTTGTCTTGCCTGATTAATACTCCTTTCCTTTCATAGTAATGGCACTCTACTTTTGCTTTTCTCTTTGTTAGATTATAGAATCATCCTTCATCCCTGTATAGCCCTGGACTGGGAGGAGTGTGGCCATGAGAATGTACCTTTAAGATCTCTGACTCAGGGAACTGTAACTCATCAACAATCCAATTGTTGACCTGTGAAATACATTGCCCTTCACCCTGAGTCTTACTTCTTGTAGGCTGCTCCTAACCAATGACATGGAACACAACAGGAATTTAAGATCAGGCCTCTTTTGCAGTCTCTCTCTCTCTCTCTCTCTCTCTCTCTCTCTCTCTCTCTCTCTCTCTCTCTCTCTTCTCTTACAGCTCTATTTGTTTATTTGAAAGTCAGAGTTACAAAGTGACCACAAGGTAGAGGCCAGGAGTCTACTCTTGGTCTCCCACAGGGGTATCAAGGGCCCAAGCACTTGGGCCATGCTTTGCTGCCTTCCCAGGCCATAAGCAAGGAGCTGAATTGGAAGTAAACCAGCTGAGATTGAAGCAAATCTAACATATGGAATGCCAGTGTTGCAGGTGGTTGTTCCACTTACCACACAACAGGATAAGCCCCAGTGGTTGTCCTCTGGTGGACAGCTTTGACTCAAGGATTTCTCATGGCCTTGCCACACTAGCCCTAGAGCTTCACTGCAGGACTTGGCACTTGACCTTGTCATTAGGAAGCCAGTTGGAATGCCACATTGGGGTGCCTAGGTTTGCTACCTAATTGCAGGTTTGACTCCAGCCTACTGCTGCTATAGGCACTGGGAGATGATGGTGATAGCTCTCTGCCACCCACATGGAAGCACTGAATCTAGTTCAGTCTCTAGCTGTTGTGGAGATCTGGGGAACATATCAGTGAATGGGAGCACCATGTCATCTCTGCATCTAGATTAAATAAAATTTCTTAAATCTATTTTTCAAGATTTATTTTTTATTGGAAAGTCAGATATACAGAGAAAGGGAGAGACAGAGAGGAAGATCTTCCATCCACTGATTCACTCACCAAGTGGCCACAGAGGCCAGAGCTGAACTGATCCGGAGCCAGGAGCCAAGAGCTTCTTCTGGATCTCCCATGCGACTGAAGTTCCCAAGGCTTTGGGCCATCCTTGGCTGCTTTCCCAGGGCACAGGCAGGGAAGCAGGCTGCCAGGACACGAACTGGTCCCCATGTGGGATCCTGGCATGTGCCAGGCAAGGACTTTAACCACTAGGCTATGGTGTGGGCCCTAAATGTGTTTTGTAAAGAACTTTACTACAATATAACATGCTTCCACCTAGAGCTCCTTCCTTTTCTGTCTCCTTTAGACCTGTATTACTGTCTGGTGGTTCTCACCCATTTTCTTAATATATTTCTTGCATCTTATCCTATTCTGGTGTCTACCTGAGTACCTCTTTGTTGCCCCATCTGGCATGGGCAGGCACATGATCAGGTCTGACCAATCATGCAACTGGTAACAGATATTCCACCTCTCAAACTGTAGGATCAGACTTCCTGAGCAGACACAAGTGAATCAAGGGGACTTAGCAAACTTTGTGGCATGCTGTAAATGGGAGACAAGAAACAGAAAAATACAGGGTAAGACAATTCATTGTCTTTCCCTTTGTCTGATGCTTTAAAAAAAGATTTATTTATGTTTATTGCAAAGACAGATATACAGAGAGGAGGAGGAGGGACAGAGAAGGATCTTCTGTCTGCTGATTCACTCTCCAAGCGGCTGCAATGGCCAGAGGTGAGCTGATCTGAAGCCAGGAGCCAGGAGCTTCTTCCAGGTCTCCCACACAGGTTTGGGCCATCCTTGACTGCTTTCATAGGCCATAAACAGGGAGCTGGATGGAAAGTAGAGCAGCTGAGACATGAACCGACACCCATAGGGAATCCCGGCGCATGCAAGGCCAGGACTTCAGCCACTAGGCTACTGTGCTGGGGCCTCCCTTCCTCTGTTTTAAGGTATAATTTCTCCACATAACCTGCATGGCCAGAGAGGGACTACTGTCAACAGACCAGTGCACAGTCACTAGCATTACTTTTCATCTTGTCCTGCTTTCCCTCTTCCCTCATTCTCAAGACCCCAGGAGTGTGCCGGCCATAGAAAACGTTAGCAATCAGTGTCTCTTCTGGCTTTGTTTTCTAGCAAAATTTGCAAAGGCAGGTAATGATTTATAAAGAGATCTGCCCGTTACTGAAACTAAGTCAAGCAAAGCCTACCTAAAAAAGAGAGAGGGAGAGAGAGAGAGAGAGATTTTAAATATAAACATTGGCAACGGGATTTCTTCTTTGGGTGGTTTAAGTCACAAGGGCGATGGGTGACCACCACTCCTGCTTTATGGAGAGAGGTGGCGTGAACATGAAGACGTCACAGAGGAAGACAGGATTCAGAGAAGAAGGAGGTAGGGCCCTGATGTACTCAACACCCAGATCCGTCCTATCCCAGTATGCATTGCTGTTTCTGTAAACCAGTTTTTCTAATTGCTGTAATATAAAACTACAGTCGTCCCTGGAACCCACATCACCTCCATTCAACAGGTTGTATATGTGATTAGATTCTCAGACTCAATTCCAACTTAATGGGAGAATTCCTTTTTGGACTGGCTTTGATCAAGCATCCATCCTGGAACCACCCATTAAACCAATGTTGCTGTGGAACATGGGGAATAGCGCCATGAACATACATGACTGTGTCCTCTGAAACCCTAAGAATAAAGGTGTTCTAGAGGGTCAGAGACAGATTTTTCTTTTCAACTGGGCAAACCAAAAAAAGGGCTAGCTGTTCCCTGAGAGTAACTGGGAGAAAGGGTAAAAACTCAGAGTAGGAGGGCAGGACCTCAAAGCCAACATTACCAATGCAGCTTTCCGTAATGATGGAAATGCTTTCTGTTCACATTGCTCAGCATAGTAGCCCCTAGCTACATGTAACTATTGAGAACTTGAAAAATGGTTCCTGTGACAGAGATACTAAATTTTAAATATCCTTCATATTAAATTTTTAAGTATACACAGCTACATGTAGCTAATGGCTACATATTAGACAGCATGAAACTGGACTATCACCCCACTTTGGAAGGCAGCAGGAAGTCCTGGCTGCCTCTTGTGCTTTAGAGTCAGCCTGAACTGTGTTGGGGTTCCCACTCCACTTATTTAACCTCTCCAAGCTGGAGAAGTGTCAGGTACAAGGAGCAGGCAATGGCGTGTGACACCACAAAGAAAAAGGTTCTAAACATCTGCAAAGGCCCAAGGGACTTGGCAACTGAGACACTGCATGAATGAAGACAGATAAGTAGCAAAAGTGTGACAGGGTAAGCTCCAAACCAACTACTATAGCTTTTCGACATCTGCCGAATTCCTTTCCTCTGGAAGGCAATCTAGGTAGGGAGATATTAGGGATGTGAAATTCATCTCTTAATCCTGGCAGGCACACAGGGAACTGAGAACTCAAAGGTGGGTCCTGAAAAAGGGCTCCAAGATCAAGCCAGGGGAAACAGCCGGCAACTTTGTTAGCTGTGTCATCTGGAGACAAAGGTGGGATTTTATATTTAAAATCTCTCTCTCTCTCTCTCTTTTAGGTATGCTTTGCTTGACTTAGTTTCAGTAATAGGCAGATCTCTTTATTATCTCACCAAGGGAGCCACTTCATCTACCCACCCTCATTCCATAGCACTAGTGTGGCTAGACTGTGCATCCTCCAAGATCCATGGCTGTCTGCATGCTGGTGTCTCCTGTACTTAGAAGGGCTTGACATCAGAGTAGGTACTTAGTCTACATCTGTTAAATGGATGAATGAATGCAAGTAAGCAGTCTATTCTGTGGTGCATGGTAAACACCATGTGGTGCACTAAGTGCTCAGAGGGAGGTAACTATAGTGAGAAGAGGCCGAGGAATCCTTCTGGGCTTGGAAATTCTGTAAGGGCCACAGTGTAGAGCCTAACACAGAGCAACTGGTTGGTCAACAGGTGCTCAGTCTGGCAATTATGCTTGCTCAAAGGAAGAGATGTTGTATAAGGCTGGGGAAGGCCTTGGTAATACTAAGAGCTAGCATGCTCTGATCTCACTCAGTCCTTGAGCCCATTCAGAGAGATAAGTTTTATTATGCTAATTTTGCAGTTAAGAAAATTTAAAGAGGAGATGCAATTTATCTGAACTCACCCAACTCCAAAACGGTAGAATTAATTTAAAAAAAATTTTTTTTTGAAATTTTACTTGAAAGTCAGAGTACAGAGAAACACACAGGGAATCTTCCATCCATGGCTTCACTTCCCTAATGGTCACAACAGCCAGAACTGGGCTGATCTGAAGCCAGGAGCCAGGTTTCTTCCGGATCTCCCAAATGAGTGCAGGGGCCCAATCACTCCTCTGCTCCTTTCCCAGGCACATCATCTGGGAGCTGGAAGGAAGTGGAACAGCTGGACTCAAACTGGCCTCCATAATGGATGCCGGCAGAAGATTAGCCTGACAAACCGCTGTGCTGACCCCAGCAGCATGTCTGAATCCATGCTCTGGCAATGAAGGTTTGGGAGCAAAGAAAGACTCAGAAAGGGAAGCTTACAGAAGACAGTTCTGAGCTCAGAATTCACTGATTTCCTCCTTCTTCTTGGTGCCCTCTTCTCTGTTCCATAACCACTGCTTGCCTTCTTGCCAAGTTCCTCATCCCTTCTACTGAGCTTGCAGTTAGAGCCCTTCTGCTTTCTGTTTTTGCTCAACCATGTGTTTTCAGGTTTGACTCAGGGAAGCAGGAGTTGAGATGGGGTCAATGAAAGCTTCTGCTTTGTTGATCTGCTTTTGGTTTTAAGAGAAATTCTAGAGCAAGTGAGCAAGCAAAATATTTCAGTGGACAAGAGGAGACTGACAAAGCAAACAAGACAGAACATTTGCAGAGGGAAGCTCTTAGGGTTCTGAGCACAGGCCAAGAGGAAGGCTGGCCTCTGCTAGGAACTGCAGTCCTGTGCTTTCCTTCGGAATCACAGAACTCAGAGAACAGGGAGTGAGAAGCAGGAAAGTTAGGAAAGGAAAAGATGGACAAAAATCAAGAGCTAAGTATTGCAGCAATTGATGATGGCCTGAGAGAGGAGAACATTCAAATAGCAGGTCATAACCCGTTAAAACGTCATCATCATTTAGAAGCGTATAACCAGATTTCATGATTTAAATGGATAGAATATAATGTAAAAATTGAATTACTTGCCCATATCAGGAATACACACCAAGAAAACTATTATGAAGCTTGTTTCAGTCCAATATGGTCATACCGCACTTAACAATGAAGTATTTCTGAGAAATGTGTTGATTTCATCATGAAGTGCAGACATCATTGAGTATATATGCACAATCTTCAATGGTATAGATCAATCGCCTTACAGGACCTTGATACAGCCGAGAGATAGAAAGAGGAGGGGTATGAAGCTGTGTGCGCGCATCAGAGAATACAGTTACAGTAAATTTCCAGTTTTATAGATAGAAGAAACACACTCCAAAATAGTGAGAAAAATAGCAAATACATACAAAGGTAATGTAGCTATTATTGTTTTATACTATACACAGTTGTATGTGCAATGTTGTTATACAGTTGATAGTGCAGAAGGTTTCTTTATGTAGTACATTACACTACAACTTTATAATGCCTACAGAATCATGAGGTGATAGGAATTTTCAGCTCTGTTACACTCTTCTAGAACTATCATCCTCTGCACAGTCTGCTGTTAACTGAAACATTATTGGCATATGACTCTTGACTGTTTAGCATTTTTTTCTTATTGAAAGTAAGTAAAAAATATTTAAAAGCTACCATCTAGGATGTGACCATTGGGGAAATGACTAATCTCTAGAATGAATGTTCCTTCTGTTCTAGAGTTTTACATGATGCTTATAAACTGGTCTTGTTGGTCTTGCTTTGTGAAAGGTACCATACACCATAAGGGGCATAAACTCAAACAACTAAGACAGAACTCCCTAAGCAAGGATTACATGAGGGAGGCTATCCCTAATGCCAAGAAAGTAACCTTATCAGCAGGGCTACTCTTTCTTTCTAGTTTCCACTTCCTTTATTGTCCCAAGATGATTTCCAATATTCACGATTAGCAAGGAAACAGGCCTTGCCAGGCCTTCCCACAAAACTTCTGAGATTTCCTGCGCTTGGATTGGCTGACTTCTCCTGGTCCCATCCTTCTGTCCAATGGGATTGAGTGCCTTGATTGATTTCACCCTACTCTTTTCTGTTGAAGTTAGCTTCTTGGAACTATGTGGGTCCTGGAACAGAAATCAGGGGCTGTTACAAAAGAGGAGGAACAAGTACTTTGACATATCAGGCTAAGCCTTCACTGGCGGGGCCAGTGATCCCATAATGGTTGTCGGTTTGAGTCCCAACTACTCTACTTCCACTTTAGAGCCAGTTCCCTACTAATGCGCCTGGGAAAGCAGCACAAGATGACCTAAGTATTTTGACCCTTGTACCCACATCAGAGACCTGGAAGAAGTTCCTGGCTCCTAGTTTTGGAGTGGCCCAGCTCCAGCCATTGTAACTATTTAGGGAAGCTCTCTTTTTCTCTTCTCTCTCCCTCTCTCTCTCTCTCACTCTGTGTCCCTCTCTGTAACTTTGCCTTTCAAATAAAAATAAGTCTTTCTTTTTAAAGGAGGAAATGGAGAAATAAGGCAGCCAGTGAGTGTCCAATACATATAGCTTTTAATGATAGTATCAATATTGGTTGAAATCTTCAGCAATGTGTTGCTACTGGACTGCCTATTCACTGCACTTCACTCCAGCCTCCCCATGCTTTGCTTTGTGTTGAAGGACACTGCTCTTTGCAAACTACATTTCCTGGACTTTCCTTTCCAATTAACTTCCTGTCAGGTACAGCCAATGAGAATACAGGTGGGAGCCTGATTGACTAGAGAAAATGTGGCAGGGGGAATGGTGAAGCCCTTGTTCTGCCTGTCTCCTGCTGGAGTCTCTGGCAGTAGCATCTGGCTATGGGCTTGAAGGCCTCCAGTAATCCCAGCCATGGCAGGGATGGGTCACAGCCAGGGCTTCCAGCAGAGCTGGTGATGCACAGGAGCAGGAGGGTATAGCTGCCGTGATCTCTGGCATTTCTGTGTTCCATAGTGTGAGCAACAGGTATACATCTGGGTCAGTAACACCTTCCCATTTGAGCCTCCAGGCCTTGGTTACTCCTCTGTAACTACCTGCTTTGCTCCTTCAGGCTACAAAACTGGTTCTCTGAAATGAGTCTTCTCTACTTGAAATTCTAAGCACACATTTCCTTCTCTTGGCTTCCGCTCACTGACCCAGAGTTGCCCCGGCCATCAGATAGACTGAGTGCAATAATTCCTCGGTAGTGCTCTGTGCAGCAGCTAGGCTGGAAGATGCCACGAGAACAGACATGGAGCTCTCAACTAAGACCTTGGGAAGCGAATAAGATCAGAGTGTGGAGTAACTGCAAGCTGTCCACACTCTTTCCTTCCTCCTCACCTACACCTAACAGGTAGTACTGTGCTGTGGGGAGCTTGCTGCTTGCCTCCCAAGCTAACCTGTCTCTGGGTTGTGGCTGGAAGGAGTGGGCTCAGGCAGGATCAGGTGGAGCGCAGCAATGAGCATAGTTGGCCAAGGGCCCAATCCAGGAGAGCCAGCAAAGGGTGTCCTCATCACACAGTGGAGTCTAGGGAAGGGTGAGGAGCAGAGGCTATCACCTCTGCTCCTGCTCGTTAAAAATAGCACTGGCCTGCTTAGTATTTATATATTGTACTTATTGGAAAGGTCGAGAGAAATAGAGACAAAGATAGAGAGATAGGTCTGTTGCTTCACTCCCCAAATACCTACAATAGCTAGCATCGTTGATGAAGCCAGCATCTCTATCTCTGTCTCTCATATGGGTGCAGGACCTGAGAGCTTGAGCTATCACCTGTTGCCTCCCAAGGTGTGTATTAACAGGAAGCTAGAACCGGGAGTGGAGCTGAGATTTGAATCTAGTCACTCTGATATGGGATGCAGCTACCCCAAGAGTCTTAACTGCTCTGTTACCAGCATGGTCCTGCTCTTTCAGTGGTGTGTATGAAGAGATGGAATGATGCTTCTCAACCTTTTCTGGCTTAGCCACCTGCTGCTGAATAGTCTGTAATCCACACAAGAAAACTGAGCCTTCCAACATCTGTCATTGCCAATAGCTAAAAAACTATTAGGAAACCCTTACGTCCAACCCGTTTTGCTTCTGTGGCCTGTTGGCACACGTTAAGCCATGGTGGGGTAGTAGTCTCTGTGGAGAAGAGAAGGTTTAAAATTGTGATAGAGCAAGGAATGTGGCATAGCAGGTTAAGCCATAGCTTGAGACATGTTAAAGTACCTACCTACCTCTCATGATAGAGTACCAGCTCAAGTCCCAGCTACTCCACTTTTTTTTTTAAGATTTATTCATTTTATTACAGCCAGATATACACAGAGGAGGAGAGACAGAGAGGAAGATCCTCCGTCCGATGATTCACTCCCCAAGTGAGCCTCAACGGGCCAGTGCGCGCCGATCCGATGCCGGGAACCTGGAACCTCTTCCAGGTCTCCCACGCGGGTGCAGGGTCCCAAAGCTTTGGGCCGTCCTCAACTGCTTTCCCAGGCCACAAGCATGGAGCTGGATGGGAAGTGGAGCATCCGGGATTAGAACCGGCGCCCATATGGGATCCCGGGGTTTTCAAGGCGAGGACTTTAGCCGCTAGGCCACGCCCCCGGGCCCTACTCCACTTCTTATGCAGCTCCTTGTGATTGTGCCCGGGGAGCAGAGATGATGGCTTGATTATCTGAGTTCCTGCCATCCATTTGGGGGACTCAGAATTTCTGACTCCTAGCTTCGAACTGGCTCAGCCCCAGCTGTTGCAGGCACGGGGTGTAAAATAGCAGACAGAAGATGCTCTCACTCCACATTTCAAACTAAATCTATCTTTAAAAATAAGTTGAGTTGTAATAACCCCTACAGGCCCTAGAGGGGCATCAGTGCCACGAACACTGGTTCTCTTAGAGGTCCATTGCTGTGACCAGAGGCGTTTTCCAGGATGGGACTAGGCCTAAATATAGTCCATGACTAGAAGCCTATTGAGTCTACACAGCCATTAAGTTATTCTGTGAACTTGGGAAAGTGACCTAACAAGCTCATTCTCAATATTTCTATGTTAAAAAGAGCGTGGAGATGGGCAAGCTGGGCAAAGTAGCTCCAACTTTTGGTTAATGTGTGGGTTGGTTATGGAAGGGATAGACTGGGCAGGGCCGAGTAAACCTTATCTCACCAGCAAGAGCAGAAATCAGGCTGGGGCCCGGCCGTGTGGCCTAGTGGCTAAAATCCTCACCTTGAACGCCCCGGGATCCCATATGGGGGCCGGTTCTAATCCCAGCAGCTCCACTTCCCATCCAGCTCCCTGCTTGTGGCCTGGGAATGCAGTCGAGGATGGCCCAAAGCCTTGGGACCCTGCACCCGCGTGGGAGAACTGGAGGAGGTTCCTGGCTCCTGGCATCGGATCAGCGCGCACTGGCCATTGCGGCTCACTTGGGGAGTGAATCATCGGATGGAAGATCTTCCTTTCTGTCTCTCCTCCTCTCTGTATATCTGACTTTGTAATAAAATAAATAAATCTTTTTTTTAAAAAAAGAAATCAGGCTGGAGTACATGTCATGCCAAGCTAGGCTCTTACACCAACTAGCTTGCATGAGCCAGGGATGCTAGTCTACAGCATCTAAGTCAAAGGCTGAGACAGGTGAGGGGCTATGCCAAGCTGGGTCAGAGCAACCACTGGAACATACTCTATGGCTGGGAAAAGGCATGGTTGAAGAGCTAAGAGGACACCTTGGCTGGTTGGGGTTCCCACTGGTAAGTGGTGGGGGCCAGAGTTGGGGCTGCAATCTGGTCTGGATATGGCTGTAGCATCCCTTGGCACAAGTGTGGACTGGGGCTGAGTGTGCCCAACTTGGCTATCCTCTAGCACAATCTGGGGCTCTGGAGGACCAGGGTAGAAGAAGACTAGGCTAGGTCTCTGCCCCTAGTGAGCCAGGTGTGAGCTGTGTCTGGGTATGGATGAGCCTTGACTGGGCTGAAACATGCAACAGTAAGAACTGGAATGGGTTGAAGGCCAGTCAGGAAAAACTACTGTTCCTGCTAGGACAGGAGGTGGATTAAGTAGGGCTCATCCATGGACCCACTGGTATGCGTGAGATCTGGCATTGGGAGAGGTTCTGATGGAGGAGCCTGGGCACCTCCCCTGGCAGGACATAGTCTATGCAGGTGAGTACAAGAACCACAATAGGGATGTGGGACAGACCAGGTCAGAGAAAGGTATTCACCTGCATTCATTTGGCATAGATCGGGGGCAGACCAGGCTGAACCAGTTCTCATCACCTGCTGGCAAATCGAGCAGAACAGAATGTGGATTGGGCCAACTTTGATCACAACATATAACAGTGCACATTACAGCTGGGATTGGGTGCCTGCTGGGCTGAGCTAGGCTGCAACCCCCATCAGCGTCAGCTGGAATTGGGGGTGGGCTGGGCCAGGCCAGGCTACAGCACCCACTGGCAAATGCCAAGGTGAGGTGGGCCATGCCAGACTGGGCTGCAGCACCCAACCAGCACACGTAAGAACCAGGTGGGGAGGGGGCAAAGCCAGTAGGAGGAATGTAGAGGGCTTCCCTGCTGGACAGCCACTCCCGCTGGATAGCATGAATTGGGATGGGGGCAGGCCAGACCAGGCAGAGCTACAATACCTGTGAGCCTCATGTGAGCTAGATCAGGGGAAAGCCAGGCTGGACTGATTGTTCCTTCTGGTGCAAGCATAAATCAGAGTGGGTGTGGGTTTTTTGGGCTTTGCCACAGCGTTGGCTGGCAGAGGCTGCCACTGGGGGTAATTCTGTCAAGTTAAACCACAGAACCGCAGGAAAGAGTATGATCTAGGAGTGGGAGTGGCCCAATAGGGAAATAGTGGGCTCCTCCCTCTTGGGTTATCACTCCCACTGGAGAGCATGAAAACCAGGACAAGGGCAGTGGTGGCTAGACAGAATGGCACCCACCAGTATGTGTATGGGCTGGATAGTGGGGCTAATTGGGTTGAACTAGGCTTTAATGCCCATTGACATGTATGAGAGCTGAATGGGATGTGGGACAGACTGGACTAGTCTGCTGTATGTACTGGCAAGCACGGGAACCAGGACAGCGTGTGGGCCTGATGGGGGGATTATTGCGGGTTACTCCAACTAGGCTGCAGCTCCCACTGGTTTGTGTGAGGGCCGAGTGTGTGCTGGGCAGAATCAGTCTGCACTGTAACACACATTGGTTTGTGTGGAAGACAAGGCTGGAAACAGAACTGACCCAGCAATTGCAACCACTAGCATATGCATAAGCTGATTCGGGCAATGGACTGTTCCAGACCCTGTACTGGCAAGCACACACAAGAATCAGGTGTGGGATCACCTCAGATGAAGTTTCTTTGGGGATTCCTCCAACTGAACTGTTGATCTCAGAACCCCAAATGTGAAGAGAATTGCAGGTTCCATGATCTGACCATGGAGTGCAAGTGTCAAAGCTGAGCCTCTTCAGAGGCTCAGATGGAGCAGTGGACAGCATATCCATGCACATGGAGGATATGGCAATACATTGGAACCGGCAGAGGACATTGGTACTACAACAGAGTACGGAGAATAGAACAAATCAATAAAATACCCCAGCCATGTGTTGGCAGTGAATATCTGGGCAAGTGGAGACTCTAAGGTGAACTATGTCAGCCAGTGGATTCTGGAGAGATTTCATTGTGCTTGGAATGACAGATTGGCAGCAATTCAGAACTGTTGAAATCACTCAAAACCACTTGAGAAGGACCCGTGGAGCATGGCCCATGTTAGGGACCTGGGGTGTGTGGGAGGCTGGGTGGGGCTTCTCCCTTTATCTTCCCACTTAGCCAGATACAGAAAAAAAAGTCATAATAACAGTAATGTGGAAACAATGGCCTTACCCACTTTCCTGTAATCCTTGACCCTTTGTGCCCTGATCAACTATGTAAAGATTATCAAAATAAAATAATTTTTAAAAAGAAAGAAAATAAATAAAAAGAGCATGGAGGCAGGTGGCACCATGGCGTAGTGAGCTAATCCTCCACCTGCAGTGCTAGCATCCCAATATATGCCAGTTCATATCCTGACTGTTCCACTTCCAATCCACACTGAGCTGCCTGCTAATGTGCCTGGGAAACGAGCAGAGAATGGACTAAGTGCTTGGACCCCAGCATCCATGTGGGAGACCTGAAGGAAGCTCCTGGCTCTTGACTTTGGATCAGCTAAGTTCAAGCCATTGCAGCCATTTGGAGAGGGAACCAAGAGATGGAAGATCTTTCTTTCTCTCTGTAATTCTGCCTTTCAAACAAAAATGAATCTTTTAAAAAAATAAATAAAAATAAAAAGAAACAAGTGAAATTATATAATGCTATGTTTTTGTAAAAGAAGCACAGGGAAAGTTAAAAATCTTTAAATAATCGACTATGATTTAAGATCATGCTGAAATAAGAAAAATGTGTTTGGGGAAAAAACATCTAAAAGTAGAAATCCTAGCTACAGTCTTTATGTCACCTTTGTAATGGTTTTTAGGTCCATTTTTTCCTGAAATAGCTTAAACTGAAGCAGTTTCCAAGGTTTTGGAGATTTTTATACTTAATTTTAATTTTGGCTGAAGTTTGCAAAAGATAGACTTTTCTGTAGGTATGAACTACTGTTTTTCTCTAGAACTGATGTCTATTTTGTATTAAAAATACCCCTAGGCTTGTTTTACACACTTGCAGTGATATTAACACTGAACTGCTCAATTCAGGAATTAAAGTGTGACCTTGTAATTCGAAGACAAAACAAAACAAAAAGATGCGAAGCAGAAAAAAGCTCTGAAAAGTGATAAAACAAGAGGCAGCTTAAAAGCGTGAAGATGGGGTGTAGGCCAAGAGCCAAACAGCTGGAACGCAGGACATCTTAACGACAAAGAAAGAGAAGATCTTTGTTCAAATTCTTCCTGCAGTGACACTTTTTGGGGGGGAAGAAAACTGGGCACGGAATCCTCTAAAGCAGGCCCAGAAGATGGTAAGGGGTAGGTAGGGCATCCCACAGTCCAAACCCACTGGACACCCGCTCCATATTGCCTTCTCTGGAATAGGAGGCAGATCCTATCAGCAAGGCTCAGGTCCAAAGCTAGGTGCTTGCTGGACCCTGTCACAGGCTCTCTAATCAGCTACCAAGTCATTGAGGGAGCCAGTCGGCCAGGGGTGCAGTGAAACTGATACCCAACACAGCTTCCAACAACGTGAACAAAACAAAATAAAAACACTCTCCCGGGCCCGGCACCGTGGCCTAGCGGCTAAAGTCCTCGCCTTGAAAGCCCCGGGATCCCATATGGGCGCCAGTTCTAATCCCGGATGCTCCACTTCCCATCCAGCTCCCTGCTTGTGGCCTGGGAAAGCAGTTGAGGACGGCCCAATGCATTGGGACCCTGCACCCGCGTGGGAGACCCGGAAGAGGTTCCAGGTTCCTGGCTTCGGATCAGTGCGCATCGGCCCGTTGCGGCTCACTTGGGGAGTGAATCATCGGACGGAAGATCTTCCTCTTTGTCTCTCCTCCTCTGTGTATATCTGGCTGTAATAAAATGAATAAATCTTAAAAAAAAAAAAAAAAACACTCTCCCTGCACGATGTTACAGAAAGATCCCAAAGCCACGGATATGGAGAGGACCTTACATATACATAGTCTGGTTGAACTAAGGCCCAGAGAAATGCAGTGACCGGCCCACATAGTGGAGCAAAATCAAGTCCTTTGAGCTGCCAGAAGCAAAAACCTCCTCAGAGTAGCTCAGCTACCAAGGAGATTCTCGGAAGGACCAGAATTGAAAGGCAGGAGGAAGGGGAAGGAGGCAGGCCCAGGCCTTGCTGTATTCTTTCTTCCCTCTCTCCTTGCTGCATCCCGGTCATCTCTATCCAGGTCATCTCTGTTCAGGCTTGCTTTGCCTTCTTCACCTCCAAGTAGGTTTCTCTCAATCGTTGCTCTCTCTCACTCTGGCTTGCACTTGGCTCTCCTGACCCAGGTCTTCTTGTTTCTGGTCCCTCCATTCCTAAAAGGCTCCAATCAGTCCAGATTGCTGCCCTAGGCTGTTGATCAGAGCTAATGTATCAAGCGGCAACCCTTGACTCAGGAGCTGGTCCCATCTGCTCCACAATAGAGACAGGCAGGGGTCACATGGTCTAAGGCATGGCCACCAGGGTTCGTGGTCTGCATGGCTTCCCCTCAAAGTGGATGTGAGCTGGGCAGAAACTGTACCTTCAACAGGACTGTGTGATCGGAATGCAGAGTTGCGTATTTCCTGCCTGGAACTCCCTCCCCCTATCCCCCGAAATTGGCCTCTTTCCTTTATTTAGGAGCTGGCATAGCCTAACGCCCGCTAAATGTCATCGCAAATATCTTCCTCCTCCTCCTCTCACCTGAGAAGCATATGACAGAGTGAAGATAAAGGCAGGAAAAGAACTGCCTTCAGGAGTGCTTTGCAAGAAGTCGAAGCAAAGCCAAAACGATGGCTACCACTTCCCATCCATGCTGCTTGCTGTACTCACAATTTTTCATCGAAGCTTTTTCAACTCCCTGTGAAGTGGAGTTCACATGTGTGCAAGGAAACAGGCTCAGAGAGTCGTTCCCAGGCCATCAGTGGGAGAGCAGGGCTCCTATGCCAAAGCCTGCTGTGATAACCCTGGCAGGACAGGGCAGCCTTTGCCACACCATCGCAGCAGGGCATGACGACAGGGCAGCAGCAGGCTTCTTGGAGGAAGCAGGAGTACACGTGCATCAGACACGTTGGAGGGCATAGTCACGGTGAGCAGAGGAGCCTCTTTGGGTGCCACACAAGACAGTGCAAACTGCAGGCACAGCCTGGAGGAGGGGCGTGAGTAGGTGCACTCCGAGAGGGCGTGCCTCCCTGCCTTTGTGCCCCAGGTCCCTCGCTTGTCTCACCCTATTCCCTCCCCTGGCAGGGCCTCAGGGAGCATCAAGGAGAAGGATCCATGAGAAGAAGGCATTAGAACTCAAGAAATGCAGCTGCTTTTGACTGGGCTGCAGTTCCTGGAATAGATTCAGGATACATGGATAGAGTCCAAAGGGAACAATCCAGGAGGTAGATGGATCTTGAAAACATGCATGTTTCAGTCTTACTTGCCTCACAGTCTCCTGCCTGATTTTCAGGCTGTGTTGGTGACATCACTTCTTCCAGGAAGCCTTCCTTAATCCCTTGGGAAGTCTGCTGTAAGGTACGTGGGCTACTATTTTGTAACTGTGTATTGATTTCTCTTTCCCCATCAGACTATGAATTCCTTGAGGATAAGGCCCTCACTTTTCAGCCCCAATTCAAGGTGTGGCTCTTGGATGCTGCTGGTGAAGGACACATGAGATAGCAATGCATAGCCTCTGAGGAATTCTGCTACAGCTCTTGGGACACACCTGGGTTCTACCAACCTCATCCTTTGGAATCCTAGCAATGTTTGAGCCAGGAGGAACCTTAAAAAACATGGAGGGGTGAACACGGTGGAAGAGCAAGCTAATCCTTTGCCTGCAGCACTGGCATCCATATGGGCACCAGTTCATGTCCCAAATGTTCCACTTTTAATCCAACTCCCTGTTTATGGCTTGAGAAAGCAGCAGAGGATGGACCAAGGCTTTGTACCCACACGGGAGGCCCAGAAGAAGCTCCTGGCTCTCAGATTAGTCTTGCTCTGGCCTTTGCACTCATTTGGGGAGTGAACCAGCAGATAGAAGATTTTCTCTCTCTCTCTGTCCCTCCTTCTCTCTGTAACTCTATGTGTTAAGTGAAATAAATACATATTTAGAAAAACACAAACATGGAGCAATCACCACTCTCCTGCCATTTCCCAGAGTGGATCACCTGTTTACCAACAATCCCAGTTTCACATCTCCAGCCTCAGTTTCTCCTCTGAACTTCACACTTAATGAGTTAAACAAAGCCTCATTGGGGATTCACAGTCCCTACATCTGGTCTTGTCTGAAGTTGGTTGGGGTGGCCCTCCCAGGCCCTGTCTTGGCCTTGCTATTAGAACCTCTAAGCTGAGGGTTTTGTTAATGCCTGCCTGCCCCCTGCCCCAAGCACTGAAATGTCAAGTCCTATTGTGTCTTCCACTGACACCCTAACAATCTCTCCAACTCCTTTCTGCATCTCTTAATGTGGCCCTGAGTGTGTCTTCTCATTACTTAGCCCAAATCTGCCCTTGGGCCAAGCCAGGCTCCTCACCTAGCTGGAGTGACATGACACTTCAAAAACGCTACTGTCTCAGTTGCTGTGTTGAATGTCTTCAAGTGGATTGCCACTGAAATCGTGATGATGACCAGAGCTAAAACTTATGGGAAACTTACTACATCCTGGGCTCCGTTCCAAGAACTTCATGCTGAACTCAGAGAAGGAACCTCAAGGCGTCTGCATAAGTTCTTACCCCACTTTGACTCTCGGAGCTGGTGACGTCTGATGGGATGCTTTGGGGAGCACTTGGCATCTGCTTTGCCAGGCCAGGTCCTTTCATAGTGTGAATCCTGATTTTATTTATTTATTTATTTTTAAAGATTTATTTATTTTCATTACAAAGTCAGATAACAGAGAGAAGGAGAGACAGAGAGGAAGATCTGTACGATGATTCTCTCCCCAAGCGACCGCAATGGCCGGTGCTGAGCCGACCTGAAGCCAGGAGCCAGGAGCTTCATCCAGGTCTCCCACACAGGTGCAGGGGCCCAAGGCTTTGGGCCATCTTCGACTGCATTCCCAGGCCACAAGCAGGGTGCTGGATGGGACGTGGAGCTGCCAGGATTAAAACCAGCGTCCATATGGGATCCCGGCGTGTGCAAGGCAAGGACTTCAGCCACTAGGCCACTGCTCTGGGCCCTGGATCCTGATTTTAATCACATGAACATCTAGCAGGGTCATTTATTTGTCTGTACCCTGGTAGGCTTCAAGCTCTGAATGTTTTACTCAGTGCTCAACACAGGAAATAAAGCCATCCTTGGTATCTACAAATTCTACTTCTGCAGGTAACAGACTGTGGACCGGTGCTGTGTTGTAGCGATTTAAGGTGCCACTTGCAATGCCAGCATCTCAAATGAGTATTGATTCCATCCAGCTTCCTGTTAAGGCATCTGGGAAGCCATGGAAGATGGCCCAAGTGTTTGGGAGATGGATGGAGTTCCAGCCTTCTGGTGGCAGCCTAGCCATTATAGCCATTTGGGGAGTGAACCAGTGGGTGCAAGATCTCTGTCTCTCCTCTCTTTCACTTGCAACTCTTTCAAATACATTTTTTAAAAAATGGGGCCTATACTGAACATGTACAGATTTGTTTTTCTTGTCATTATTCCCTGAACAATATGTTACAATGGTTATTTACATCGCATCTATATTTTCTTCATAATCCACAGCTGGATAAGGAATCCAGAGATGACTTGAAGTTTACAGGGAGGTAGGTGTTTGATACAGTGGTTAAGACACTGCTAAGGATGCTTGTATTCCACATTGGAGTGTGTAGGTCCAAGTCCTTGCTTCGCTCCTGGTTTCAGTTGCCCGCCTCTGTGCACTGTGGGAGGCCAGCAGGTGATGGCTCAAGTGCTTGGGTCCCTGCCACCCACACAGGAGACTCAAGTGGTGCCTGGTTTTAGCTTAGCCCAGCCCTGACTGTTGCAGACACTTGAATGAGCAGTTGGGATATCAGCGTCTCTGTTCCTCTCCATGTCTTTCAGATAAATAAATTAAAAACCAAAAATACCAGTTATAGAAAAACACTCATACTAGGCCATTTTGTAAAGGACTTGCTCATCCATGGAGTTTTGGAGCCCTAGTGTGTCCTAGAACCAATCTTCCCACAGACACTAATCAATGACAAGGGATGCGGTCAGAGTTCTTTCTTGTGGAAGTCTGGGTTGGTGAAGCAGAGCCCCTGACAGCAGCTGATGTGTGGAGGGATTAGGTAGGAGGCTGGAGAGCCACAAGTCAGCCTGCAAGGTGTTCGGGAGGGAGATGGTTAAGCGGGTGGAGATGAGGGAGGAACCAACAGCGACCCCCTAGTTTGTGGCATCTCCTCCTGGAGTCAGGGACATCTGAGAGCCCTTAATCAAGCCAATGGAAACACAGAAAGCTCCTCCAAAATCTTTGTGCTCAAACTCCTTCCTTAGATCTGCCCTGGGTCACTTTCTCCCAACTTCATCCATATCTTCCCCCTGGGTGCAGAGGTCAAGGCCTCTATCTCAAGGACCCCAACTCCTCCCACCATGACTTGGTTTTGTGATATTCGGAATTGCAGCCAGAAAGAGGATATTATGTCCATGTTCCATCACTCAGAAAGAAGATGTTATTTTTCCTCAAGCCCTGTTTTTGCTGACAATGGAGGTGCTAAAACAGTGGATCTACCTGGAAGAGTCGCCTTGAATGCCAAAATAAAAACTCTGTGTTAAGAATCGGATGAAATGCCTGGAACGTAGTTGGTTCCTCCACCAAAACTGGCCGTTATTCAGTGTAAGGAAAAAAAAAAGTCAACTTCACGGCAGGGCAGGGCACAAACTGGAACCGAAAATTGCAGTTTCCAAGATGGCCACGCGAGGGAAGTGGTGAGCAGCCTTCTGGCGGGCTCTGGCTCCGACGTGCTAAGACACCCGCGGTGGACACAGATGGCCTGGCTGGGCTTTCCCGGGCATCCCGGCCTCTGAACAGGTGGGCACCAGCCAGGGCGCCGTGGGCGGAGCCTGTGTGGTGTGCTGGGTCTCAGCTGTCACACTGATGACTATCCCTCCCATTCCTCCCCTTCCTGGCTTGGTGGAGGGACTGGGAACAGGAGGGGAGAGTAGGGTGGGAAGGGAAATAGAAAGAGCACTTGGATTCATCCCCAGTTCGTCATTTGCCTTTCAAATTTGGTTATGGTTATTTTTTCTGCACATATTTTTTTAAATGGCAAAATTAAAAGTTTTATTTTATTTATTTCAGAGAGAGTTCCCACCCACTGGCTCACTCCCCAGATGTACCCTTCCTTTACAGCCTGTACTGGGTCAGCCCCAAAACAGCTGCCTGGAACTCATTGCAGGCACGTGACGCCTCCCTGGGTGCATCAGCAGGAAGCTGGAGTCATACTGTCCTGCTCACACCCTCCTTGCTGCCGCCGCAGCAGCGGATCTGCCGCACTGGTTCTGGTTCTAAACTTGGGCCCCCAGTAGATTGTAACTGCATCTTCCAACTTCACATTTTGCATTCACGCGTTACCTGTTGCCGCCAAGGCAGCTCTCTCCTTAAATGAGTGCAATTGCCCAGCACTAAGCGGGGTGAAGTACAGTAAGCTGGGGGCAGGCATGAACCCAAGAGAGACCTGATGCTCCTACAGCGTTCCCCAGGCGTTCCCAGCTGCAGAGGAACCCGGGTCTCGCGCAGGGAGCCTGCACTTCGGCAGATGCTGGACACTGGAACAAACTTTCTCAGTCTTGGTCATTGTGAGGGGCCTCATCATTCTTGGCTGCGGGATGCTTGGTGACACCCAGAGACTCCTCTCACCCACGCCAGGAGCAGCCACCCCCCAGCTGAGGAAGCCAAAAATGCGTGTGTTGTCGACTGTCCAGTCCCCTCTCCACCCCCAACCCACACCACCGGGGAGCAGCCTGGGCCTCCGGGCAGGACTCGGTCCATGCACTGGCCCTCGGTCTGACAGGTAAAAGCCTTTCCTTCCCCCAGCTTGCCTGGTCCTCTGCGGGACGGACTTGATGTTCTTAAGTTACGCCCCACCGCCCTTGCTCCGTCCAGGGTCTGGTGTACCGTAGGGAAAGGGGGGGGGGCTGTGCTGTCCTGGAGATCCTGGGGATGGCCCCAAAGGAAGGAAGAAATGAGAAAGAACAGATAGGGATGGGATGGAGGCAAGCAGGAGTAAGGGGGACAAGCGGTGGATTCAGGTGTCCCCGCCTCCGGTTCTCCGAGGTGCTCTAAGTCGCCCCCAAACAAGCACGCAAAAACCAACTCCTGCGGCTTTCCCAAGCCCCGCCCCCCGGCCGGCTGGACCACCTTGGCCCCGCCCCGCCCCGCCGGAGGCCCCGCCCCGCCAGGCCCCGCCTCCCTCCTCGCCTCCCGCCAGCCCGGGGCTTGGGCTTTGCACCCGGCGGCGACTGAGACCGGTGGCGGCTGCGGAGCCGGCATCGCAGGCGGGCGGAGCGGAGCTGCCCGGCTCGGTGGCGGGCGATGCCCCCTTGAGCCTCTCTCGCCGCCCCTCCCCGCCCCGCGTCCCTACCCTCTTTGGACTCCGCGCCCGCCTGGGGCCGGGCCGCGCCTACCGCCGGGTCCGCGGGGCGGGGTCCCGGGGCAGCACCTGCCCCGCCTTGCGGAGCCTCTCGGGGCCTCTGCGAACCCCTCTTCCTGGTTGGACCCCGGCCCCACCTCCGGGTAAGTCAGTAGGCCTTGTGCGCCTGGGAGTGGACGTGGGGAGGGGGCTGCAGAGGTCTGGGGAGGTGGGGGTGGGCCACGCAGGGGGGAGGGGAACTTGTGCCGTGAAGCGCCGCGCAGGGATGCGAGTGTGCAGGGGTCTGGGCAGAGGGTGGGGGCAGGGGCCGGGGCCGGGCACCGAGTGTGTGATGATGGATCAGGGGCGGGGGCTGAGATAAGAGAGGGGACATGGGGGGGTGCTTGGGGGAGGCCTGGAAAATGGGGTAGGAGGCCTGCCAGGTCTTGAGTTCTTTGCTGATGCTCCGAACACCTGGGGCCCTGGCTCCACCAGCATTGCCTCGCATGGCCTTTTTGGAAAGTGCTTAAAATCCCTCCTGGAAAGGCAGCTGGAAGGCAGCCTGCCTTGCTCTGTCCTGCGTGTGCCTGGGTGCCTGGCTGGGAAGCAGCCACTTCTCGCTCCAAACCTGACGTGGCTGGGGTGCCCAGCAGACCGCCCTAGCCCAGGAGAGAAGAGGTGTGGTATCATACCAGCCCCAGCAGGGTGGGAACAGTTGGTCAACAGCGCAGTGGGGGAGCCAGGGGTCTCGGGACGCTTAGCAGGACCCCCCCATGGGAGACATCCCCTCTTCTCCAGGAGCACAGCTCCCCTGGCTGGCCTCCTGGTTGCCTAGACCACAGAAGGCTGTAGGGTGCAGGCCTCAGCAGGGTCAGGGGAGCTATCCTCCTGGGGAGTCTCACACCTTGGGCAGCCCGCTGGGCTACATCGTACAAGTCACCAGCCGAACACTGGATTTTCCCTGCTGTGTCCTGGGCCTGGGAAGGAAGGGCCCCTAGTTCATATGGCCATGAATGAGGTGGACAATGCCATACCCAAGACCAGAAAGCAAGAGGCACTGGCTGGTGTGGCCCCTTGAGAACTGTCTGAAGGTGGCCCTTCAGAGCCGCCTGAGGCCCTGTTAAATGTCCGTGTGTGGGATCCTGGCAAGGCCTGAGGAGGAAGGCTACAGCCCCTTGAGTCCCATGCTTTACTGGGATGACTTCCTAAAGCCTGGGTGAGCCTTCGTTTTGGGGTCTTAAGTGATGAGAAGAGGGTCTCCCTGTGTTGGGTGTGGCCAGCATGGAGTTAACAGGCGATCCTCAGAGTTGCTGCCAGCTACCAATTAGTCTGTAATCAGGCAGCTGCCAACTGTCCCTCGGGGTATGTGGGCAGCCTAATGGGGCATTCTTGTGTTGGGGGTGGGGAGGGGCTGGGACCTGCTGGGGAGGGGGCTGGTACAACCTGCACTTAACTCTTCCGAGTTTGTTGAGGGCCCAGAGAACCCTGCCCTGCCCTCTGCGCTGGGCTGCCTGGGCGAGGTTCTTCATCTCCTTGACTTTTTTCAGGTTGCAAAGTGCAGTGTTGGCTATGCTTGGCTTCAAATGCAGGCTCCACCACTTTCTGGCTGTGTGATATTCAGGAAGTCACCTCCCCTCTCTGAATCTTTTAGTAAAACAGATCCACCTGCTCTGTCTGCCGGTAGCAGTCAGTGAAATGGTGAATTTGAGCTACTGAGGCTGTCTGTGGCCTAGCACTGAGGCAACTTGGTGACTGCTGAACTCGGGAGCCAAGCTGGCAGATCCTGAGGACCCAGAAGAGAACACGGTCCCTTCCCTCTGGGCATGTGGTCTATGTCACTGTCTTAATTATTCTCTCTGCCTCTTTCCTTGCTCACTACGATGCTTCTGGTCTCCGGGTATTCAGTGGAGTCCAGGCCCGAAGCTGCCACTGTCTGGGCTGCCCCTCTGCCTGCTCAGGTGCTGAGCTCTTTGGGGGTCTCTCAGGGGTCTGGCTAACTTGTGCAACTGGCCCTTTAAGAAGGGAAAGCAAACAATTCCCCCGGCTGGCCCTGGGCATTGCATCAGCTGGAGCCTGGAGGGTCCCTGGGGAGGGGGCAGGCTGGTGGTTGATTTCATTAGCATCATGCCAGAACTCTCACCTGAGTCTGCCCCACTCCCTAGGCCACTGCAGCCCCAGTGCCTCCTCCCAGCCAGGAGTGCCCCCATTGGAGCACTGGGGTTGATTGTCTGGGCAGCCCTAGCTCTTGCCACGAGCCCATGCATGCAGCAGTTGGTGTAGGGAAGTGTTTCTCACTTGGCTTTTTGCTGACCGTGGTGGCATCTAACTTGCTAGCATTGTGCTGCGTTGGTCGCTGGGTGGTAGGGGAAGGATGCAGGGTTCATTCCCTCGACTGGCATTTTGCTCACAAAGGGGGTGTGCCCCTATAGGTGTCTGGCTGACTTGGGGTGTTCTCTTGCACTGGTATTTTCTTGATCCAAAATAGGAACTATTGGCCTCTCAGCAACAGTTGGAGTACTGTTGACCCAACAAGGGCTATGCTGACCTGGGGCATCGATGGAGCAAGAAGAGCTTAGAGACAGGGGTACTTTGGCTGCATGTGAGCTGCCTGGGAGTGCTGAATCCCAGGGACTGGCTAGTCTAGGGCAGAGAAGAGACAGGGCACTTGGGCATCAGGTAGACCAGGGTTCAAATCCTGTGTCTTTCTAGTCTTTCTTACCTGTCACCACTTCCGATGAATGGCCTCAACTCAAAGAGCCCCCACTGTGCTCTGAAACTCAAAAGTAATTGACAGGGTAGGACCCCACCCTGGGGAGACGGGGCAAGTCAGGGAACTCCTTGGAGGAAGTGGAAACATAGCCCTTGCCCAGGGCTGATAGGTGGAGAGTGGCTCTCTTCTCTTTGTGAATTTGGGTTCCTCATATCTGGCAAGAAGTGAGCTGGGCGGGAGTGGAGAGGAGCAGTGCAAAGAGTGCCTGGCCCTCCCCCTCGCTTTGTCTCCCTTGCTGGAGGGCTCAGTCAGTAGGTCTCCTATGCCCGAGGGAGCTGACACTCTAGTGAGGGCACGACCTAGAGCAGATAATGAATGACACCTATGATAAGTGCTGACAGACAGGATTCAGGGAGGCTCCAGATCCCGTCTCTGCAGGTGCTTTCCTACCCGCTAGAGTCTGGGAAGGGTTCCTGGAGGCGATGAGGGGTGCAATGCAGTTGAGGAAGGAAAAAAGTGGTGTGTGTGTGTGTGTGTGTGTGTGGTAGGAAAGGATAGCTGTGCTAGATCTACCTAGTCTAGATGGGTGCTCAAGTGAGAATGTGTCCCAAAGCCAATGGCCACACCCTGAAGAGTTTTAAGCGGAAGAGGTAGGCCAGGTTTCCAGCATGTGGTTCAGGGTCTGTGGCCTCTCCCACCCCCTGCCCTGCCCAGCAGCAGCACTGGCCCTCAGGGGAGGGCTGTTTATGTGGCTCACTCCAGAGGGAAGCATCCAGTCCCAGTTCCTCCAGCTCCCTCTTCTGGTGCTGACTGACAGCTCAGCCGCGCTGATTGGAGCACAGCACTGGAGAGCAGGTTCCTTGGGCTCCCAGGAGAACCAATGGGCCAGAGACAGGGCCTCGGCCCCTGGCTGGCTTGTGTTCACAGCCTAGTTCCATAGCACATGTGGTGGCTGAGCAAGGCGAGGCACCATGCTACTGAACTTGAGCGGGCCTCCCCTGTAACCAGTTTCGATATTCTTGCGCTTTGGGCAAGATGAAGTTCCTGTTGGGAGCCAAAGCTCCAGCACCTGTGTGAGGGTGGCCTGATCCTGCATGGGTTAGGACCTATGGTCACATGGGGTTGTGTGCTTAGAGAGCCTTCAGTCTTGGTGCAATGTTCTGCTGTCTGTATCTTGAAATTTCCACTTTGGAACATGGGGTCCTGCATTTTACTTTTGCCCTGGGCCTGTGGGTTATGTAACCCACAAGTCAGAGGGGAAGGCGAAGGCACAGAGGGACACGGACCTGCAAATAGTTCCCAAGTGGGGAGGTTGCAGAAGATGGAGGGCATGACTAACTGTCCCAAGGTGGGTGGATGTTAATAATAGCAGCTTTTATTTAGTGCGTACTGTATGCTGCTTTAAGCACTTTGCATGCTCATCTTCAAACAGCCCCAAGAGGTAGGACTGGTCATTTTCTCTGCTATAGAGCTGGGCAAATGGAAGTTGTGTGGCCAGTCACACAGTGGTCAAGAGGCTGGGCTTCAAAGCCCACTGGGCAGCTGCGGAGGGCAGGTCTGGACCAGGGCTTCCCCTGGGAGGGAGCCCTGGGGAACCAGGTGAGTTCACACCCCCCCCAGGATTATGGGGAGAAGGTGCAGGGAGGAAGAGAGAAGTCTGGTGCTCTGGTGGTGTCTGCCCTGTGGGTGTGTGAGGCATGGCCACGAGAAGAGGATCTGAAACCAGGTGCCTCCTGAGGCTGAGTGGGATTAACCTTTGGATTGTCCAAGCTCAGAACTCCTGGGCACTCATCCTGCAGGGCTCACAGGGTTCCTTGTGGGCTGTCTGAACCATCCCTACCTCATCCCCATCCTTTTGCCCTGTATTGCTCCTTTTTATTCCCCACCCCCAGATAATCTCACTTACTGGACTTCAGTGATCTCTTCTGGGTTCAAGACCTGCAGGTTCTTAACTGCGCCCTTGACCACACTCAGGCATTTCATAGGCAGTCGGTCTTGGGTCCAAGCCCAGGTTCCCAGATCCCCTCACCCACCTGTGCTGTGCCTCCAGGTCCCGAGCTCATCTCTGGCACCATCATCCACCCACTCACCTAGGCTGGAAAGCTTCAAGTCCTCCTGGACAGCTCCCTCTCCCTCACTCCCACACCCCGCAGCTAATCCCCAGCCAACCCTGTGAACATCTTTTTGAGTCTGGGGACTCTCCTCCTGCCTGCCGCCCCGATGCCAGACCCTGCCTGGGCTCTCACCTGGCCTGTCACTGCAGCCTCCTACCTGTCTTTTTCTCTCTTGCCCTACTGTATTGCATTTGTGCGCTGTCACCAAAATGATCTTCTGAAGCTAAATATTTGATTGTGTCACATCCCTGCTTAAAACATCCAAGACTTCTCAGAATAAACTCCAGACTCACTGACGTAGCCTCCAAGGCTCCGTGTCATCTGGTCCTTGCCTACCTTTTTTTGTAACATCTTGGACCCTTCTCTCTCTGGCTCAGCTGCTGGACTCCACACATGTTGTCCCCAATCCTGGAATGCACACCCCCTCCTTGGCCCTGCCAACTCCCACTTATCCTTCAGACAGATACCGACTCAGTACCAGCTTGTGTGTTGCTTCCGCAGGGAGGCCTAAAAAAACCAACAACGAACCTGGTTCTCTCCATGGGACCTCATTCTTGAATTGCTTCTTTTCTGGACTGTGCTCTCTGTGGGGGGTGGGAAGGCTGTTTTGCCTGACCTGGGCACAGAAGAGATCCTCAGTGAGCTGTCCAGTAAATGAAAGGCAGAAATGGACCATTGAGGCAGTGCAGTGTCTTATGTGGGCTCTTGGCCTCCAGGCCTGCCTCTTCCAGTCCTTTCTCCACACAGCCCAAAGCCATCTCTCTAAAACAGAACTGACCCTGTCGCCTCCTGCTACTTAAAATACTTCAATAGCTCCCCATTGCTGCCAGGAAAAAGCCCCAGCTTCTTATCATGATATTCAAAGCCCTTTATGATGTGCCCAGTCTCATCGCCCCTGCTTCCCCGCCACTCTTTGAACTTCAGCAGTTCCGCCAAACACTGGGCTGCTTGGTGCCTCTGTGCCTGGGCACTTGCTGTTCCTCCCCGTGTTGGTGCAGAGCCTCCCACCCCTGCTTTGTCTCCCTAGAGAATGCCCTGTACTCCACAGGGTGGACACCATGGCTAGCTTCACCATGAAGACCACACAGTGCCTCATCCTTTCTGGATGGAGTTAGCCCACCCTCTCTTGGCCATGTCCCTTTGGGTCTGCATCTGTCATCCAGTCAGCTGGGCTCCTCCAGGGCAAGTACAGTGATCATTGTTTTGGGGATCGTTTATCTTGATGCTTCTGGCTCCCAGCTTCTCTCCTTGGTTCTTTGCCTGTGTGCAGAAATCCACTCAAAGCAGCTTCAATAATAAAGATGGTATTCATGATTTGCCTTGGTTTGATTTTAATGAGGACAGAGATTCTTGGCGACTGAGGAGACTCTGACCTGGAAGGCAAGAACTTGAAGCAGCCACCCTCTGTACAGCCCTGCTGGCCACTCTTACCTTTCTGTCAGTGGGGACTAGACTGCTCTGCCTCTCCAGCACAAAGCCATCTATGGCTCCTGTATTGTGTCCCTTGGTTTTAGTCAAATTCAAAGCTAGAACTCAGGCATGACTGATTTGGTCGCCAACTCTCAGGAGACAATGTGATTGGCTGTGAGTGGGTCAGGTGCCCACAGCAGTCCAATTGACTGCAACTTGCTGGAATGCGTCCCAGTCAGTCATACAAATGTGGCCACAAGTGCACATCTCATTGAGAGGGGGTCTTTGTTAGCTGGGAAAATACTTCTGAGGCATCTGCTGAATTTGCTCAGGTACCAGTTTGGTGTAGCCATTCCGGCCTGAGCCTTGGTCTTGCATCTAGACAGCACCTGCAGCAAAGGGACCTGGAATCGTGACTCACATGGGAGTCTTTTCCTGGGGCAGCAGTGTTCAAGACAGGCTCCCAAGAACCTGTCACATGTAGCTCAAAGGCCTGAGCAGAGAGAGAGAGAGAACCCTGAATTTTCTTAACAGAACAGTTTTTCTTACCAAACTTCTTCATCATCTAAGACTTCTCTCTCTTTCAATAGTGAGAACACAGGCCACACCTGCCCCAGCCTCCCTGTCAGTCATTCTTTACCCGTACAGACTTGGTACATCCTGATCACTAACTCTGTGCCAAACTTTGTGTTCATGCCTGTTCCCACAGCCTGTAAGATGGGAACTCCCCAAGGAAACTGTGGCTCAGGCCACACAGCAGTGTGACTCCAGAATTAAAGCTCTTGACCGATTTTAACCTCAGCTACTTACTCACTCACCCCTAGGGAGTGTGGTGGCCTCATGGGCACATCCCAGGTTTCTGCCCTCCCTCTGGCTCCACTGCTCAGCTCTGGGCCAGCCCAGAGTAAAGGCTGCTAATGGTAATGCAGGTAGAATAGAAAAGACTTGGGATGGACACCATGGCATAGTATATTAAGCTGTTGTCTGCAGGGTCGGCATCTCTTATGAGTGCTGGTTTGAGTCCCTAGGTACTCTACTTCCAACCCATCTTCCTGCTAAGGTGCATGGGAAAGCAACAGAAGATGGCCCAAGTGCTTGGGCCGCTGCTACTCATGTGGGAAACTCAGATAAAGATCCTGGATCCTGGTTTTGACCTGGTTCAACCCTGGCCATTACAGTCTTCTGAGGGCACAAGTGAGCTAGCAGGTGGAAGACCTCTCTCTCTGTAACTCTACCTCTCAAATAAATAAAAAAAGTAATTTTTAAAAAATTGATAGAAAAGACATGTGAGGGCCCAGCGCCATGGCCTAGTGGCTAAAGTCCTCGCCTTGAATGTGCCGGGATCCCATATGGGTGCCGGGTCTAATCCCGGCAGCCCCGCTTCCCATGCAGCTCCCTGCTTGTGACCTGGAAAAGCAGTCGAGGACAGCCCAAAGCTTTGGGACCCTGCACCCGAGTGGGAGACCTGGAGGAGGTTCCTGGTTCCTGGCTTCGGATTGGCGAGCACCGGCCGTTGTGGTCACTTGGGGAGTGAATCATCGGACGGAGGATCTTCCTCTCTGTCTCTCCTCCTCTCTGTTATCTGACTTTGTAATGAAAATAAATAAATCTTAGAAAAAGAAAAGAAAAGACATGTGAGTGGAAGTAAAGGGTCTCCTACTTGTGGATCTACCTTGTATGGCAGTGTAACGTACTGACATCCCTTAACCTTCAAGCGTCTGTTTTCTCACTCAGAAATGGGGATGACAGTTTCTGCCAGGAATCTCTTATTGGCTGAGGTCTCTGCTGCCAAGAACTGGGCAAGAACACCTAAGAACTGGGCAATTTCTCAAGGATGGTTACTACCAGGATGGGCCTTGGCAAGTGGGTGCTAGCTGGCCATGGGGCCCTTTCTTCAGCACGATGCAGGAGGGCCCACAGCTCTCTGCAGCATACACTGCTCCCTCAGCAGGACCAAGGGTGACTATCAGTGACTCACAGACCTACTGATGAGTGACACTGGCTTGCACGGTGAGAAAGCTGCTTCCTTTTCAGCTCTGTCAAGTCCGAGATTGTCCCAGGGAGATGGTGTCACTGTGCTTGATAGTGTGTCTTGAGCAACTTTCTAGCACTTTCTTTTCGCACTTTATAACTCTGATGAGGCAGAGAGCTTTGGCTGACTGTTCCACATGGTTTAGGTTTAATAGACTGGTTTTATTTTTCATTGTATTTACTTTACCACTATTTTCTCTTTTTTTAAATGGTATTGACTGTTGACTTACAGTAGCAATACTGCTTCTATTAAAAATAGATGAATTTAAGTTAAAAGTATACATTTGAAGAAAATAAATAAGAGTCATAAGGGAGAATAGTAGAGGAGGCAGAAACTGTTGAGTGGCAGGCAGAGTCCTGTGGTTAAGGCATGAGTGACAGTGGTCTTGGGGTGTTAGAGAGGTAGATTGTTGGTCCAGTGTAGACCACCTTGAAGATTCCTTCATCTGCCAGATGAGTCTGGGAGTCTCTCCCTGCTGCACCAGTCTGCTCCCCCTCTGCTCCCACATGTTTCTTTTGAAACTGTTGCCATGACTGTCTTAAGGGAAGGAGAATTTGCGCCATTGTGCTCAAACCTGCTGGAGAGGGATGCTCTTACTAGAGCTGGGTGTTGGGCCTGGAGTAATGGCTCAGTGGCTAAATCCTCACCTTGCATGTATCAGGATCCCAAATACATACTGGTTCATGTCCTGGCTGCTCTACTTCCCATCCAGCTCCCTGCTGGTGGCCTAGGAAAGCAGTACAGGATGGCCCAAAGCCTTGGGACCCTGCACCCATGTGGGAGAGCAAAAGTGGCTCCTGGCTTCAGAACAAGCCAGCTCCAGCCATTGTGGTCACTTGGGGAGTGAACTAGCAAATGGAAGGTCTCTCTCTCTTTCTCTCTTTCCTTCTCCCTGTCTCTGAAAATCTGCCTTTCTAATAAAAATTTTAAAATCAATCTCTCTCTCTCTCTCTCTATCTCTCTCTCTCTCTCTCTCTCTTAAATAGAGCTGGGTATCTGAATGAGGGTAAGGTGACCTCTTACCTCTGAGGCCAATTGTTGTTTGGTGTACAGCATGGCCAGGCCACAGCTCTTGGGGTAGCTGGAGCTACAGATTGCATAGCCTCCTGGTCCCCAGGCACAGCCAGGCCTCAGGGCTTCCTGGATACTTGTACTCCCAGGGAGCTGGGGCATGCGGGCTGGGAGCTACAGCCGAGGGCCAGGCTGTCCCTGGAGCTTCATGCTCCAGGCTCTGCCTTTCTCCACCTGTTCATACCTGATGCTGGACCCTGGGCGCAAATCCCAGGAGCCCCTGTGGACACAGTGGATTTAGCCATAGGTCCCGGGATGAGGGCCAGAACAGAGATGGGAGGAAGAGAGTCCATCTGTCCCTTCCCGGGACCATGTCCACAGTGAGGATGGGGCCTGGGCAGAGCCAGAGGCGAGTGCTTATGTATCCATGGTGAGTATCTGAAGTCTCCGTGCAAGCATATTGGGTGTACATGTGTGTGCAGCACAAGTATTGTCACATGAGGTGTGTGGAGTGTCAGGGACAGAGTTTTCATGAGTTTGCACATGAAGGGTTCCTCCTGGGTGTGTGTGGGCGATGTGTTTGGGTGGCCCTCAGGAGTCTGCATCTCTGTATGTATATGTTCACGTGGCTGCATGTATTTGGCTGCCTGTCTAGATAGCTGACTTGCTTGGGTGTGGGGTGTGTCTGTTGATTTGTGTATGCCATTTGTACACACTATGTCTGGCTCTGTGGTGTGTCTCAGGGACCCAAGGAATGTGTGTGCTCCAGGCATGCTCGTCTTTGTACCCCAAAGGAGTCAGGCTGGAAGGAGCCTATGGGGAGACGAGTTTACTTGCAGGCGCGGGGTCTGGCTGGGCTAGGTTCCCGAAGAGGGTCCCCAGGGTGAGTCAGGGGCGCGGCGGCACTTTCCGCCCCGCCTGGCGCGGGGCTGGTAACCCGAGCCTTTTCCCCCATGAAATATTGATCAGGGCCGCCGCCACTGGGGCGGAGGCTGGGCGGCAGGGAGCGAGACAGCCGCTGTCCGTGGTGCTGCCGCGCCTGCCGGACTTCCACGCTCAGGCCCTGCAGCCCACCCCCCTCAGCCCAGGCCCTGCCTCTCTGGAAGAGCTGGCCTGTCCTGCCTCATCCAAGAAGGGAAGCAAGGAAGCAGATGGGCGTCTTAATGGGATCCAGTATTCCGTTTAGCTGGATTTGCCGGGGACAGTCCTGCATAACAGTGGTCTGGTACAATTGTTAGCTGTGTCCCTGCCCACTCTCTAAGGGTCTCAGTGGAAGGATAAATTGTGTACTCAGTAGCACTCTGGATTGGATCCACAGCGTCTTTGCCTGTTGTCTCAGCTCTGCTGTGGGAGTTTTATAGCCATTCAAATGTGCAGAGGGGTGTGTGTGTGTGTGTGTGTGTGTGTGTGTTGGAGGAGTTTGCCTTTCCTGTGCTAGGGCTGAGCTGGAATGAGACTCTGGGGAACTTGTTGCAGCCCAGACCTTCCACAGAGGTTCCAGCCCCCTTCCTCCCAACTCCCAACTCTGCTTGCCATTCAAGCTGTGCTGCTTCTCAGACCTGGGCTTCCCTTGCCCCTAGAGAGGGAGAGTTAGGAGCTCCCCTTGACTCCCTCCTACATCCTGGACTGGAAGACCTCTCCTTGGCCTCAGCATCAAGGTGTTGTAGAATTGCCAAGTTGGCCATCTGTTCACTTATGACATCTTGACATCTTCTCTGGCATACTTTTTTTTTTTTTTTTTAGAGAGAGTCAAACTAATACACAGCACTGCCATTTGTTTGCTGGTTCACTTCCCAATTGCTCACTGCATTCAGGATTGGATTAGTGCCAAGTCTGGAGCTGGGCTTCAGTTGGAGTCTCCGTTGTGAGTAAGTAACCAAGTTCCACTTATCTGGACCAGCATCATTGCCTCCCGGGGTGTGCATTAGAGGGAAGCTGGAGGCAGGCTGCAGAGCCAGGCGCTCTGTGTGCTACACAGATGTCTTACCAGTGTTGTAATCACTAGGCTAAATGCCCACATCTTTTCCAGCTTTTAACCTCTGCTTCTTCCTCCTTGAGTGCATCCATTTCCTCCTACCTCTAATGGTAGGTATTGTGGCTTACCTTTTGCTCACCTGTCTTCTCCTTTGGGCATTGCCCACCCTGTCCACATCCCACTGCCCTTTGGGAAATGCACCCAGGCCCTGCTTCCACTGCCCACCTGAGTGCCAATGATTCTGCTGACCTGCCCAGCACCTCTGTGTGGGAATGCTATGGTTACCTCAGACTCCGGGGACTAGCGTGGGGATTTGTCTTCCGCTAAGCCAGGTGTTTTCGCTGCGATGTTAGGTTTTGCTCTGTCTCTAGTCATCCTATAACTGACCTTGGATTCTTCTTTTCCCTTTTTACTTTATCCCTTCAGTAACTCTAGGCAACCACTAGCGCCACCCATGACTGCTGACCACCACCCCCTTTTCCTCTAGTCACTTGCATCTTTGAAACAGAGCAGCCCTCTTACCTGCAGGGCTGCATTGGACCTCATGACTGTTCTTCCGGCTGCCAGGCTTTTCTGCTGGTGAGGTACTCAGTGTCAGATTGAGCTCCGGAAAGCACCACTTCTAAATCATGTCTGATTTCACTCCTGCAGGATTAAAGCCAAGCTTCTCGGCTCCACATCCAGAGCCCTTCACTGACTGCTAACCAGCCCCTCTGCTGTAACTGTACCTACCTCCAGTTCCAGCTGCACCAGCCTGTTCTGCCTCAGGCATGTTTTCTGTCTGTGTTGTTCCAGTGGAGCCTGCCTTTATTCCTTTAGAGATACCTCTGCCTCTTCAAGTCCCACTTGCATTTTTTTTTTAAGATTTGCATGTTTGAAAGGTGGAATTATGGGGTTGTGGAGGAAGAGAGAGAGTCTGTCCATTAGTTCAGTCCCTGAGGCCAACTGGAAGTCTATCTGGATCTCCCACATGGATGGCAGAGCCCAAATACTTGGTCTATCTTCTGCTGCCTTTCCAAGCACATTAACAGAGAGCTAGATCAGCAGCAGAGAAGCTGGGGTGTGAATCAGCACTCATATGGGATGCTAGTGTCTCAGGTGGTAGCTTAATCTGCTGTGCCACAGTGCCAACCCCCCTCCACACCACCCTTAGAGGTGCTCTGCAGTATATGCCCTTGGGAGGTCTTCTCTGCTCACATGTGTGCTGAATTGTTGGCTCCCCCTGCAGAATGGATTTTTTTTTTTTTGCCTCTCAGTGCCTTATGCAGTTCACAGACCCACAGTATGGGCGTCACCTGGGAACCGCTTAGAACTGCAGGTACTCAGGCTCCACCTATGAACTCCAAAATCAGAATACGTGTTTCCGGAAGACCCTCAGGTCGGCATGAGAGCATCTAATTTTGAAGAGTATTGGGTGGTGTGTTCATTGGAAGGCGAGGTCTTGCTTTTGTTTAGGGGTGGCTTTTGTCCGGGGCTGGTGGTATTTCCAAGTGCCAAGTTTAGCAGCCCCAGAACTGCAGCTCTATAACTCTGATTCCTCGAGCGATATGACAAGCAATCAATTCATCAATTAAAAAAAGCTGTTATTAAGCAGATAGTAGAACTTTTTCCTCTTCTTTTTTTTTTCTCAATCCATCAAATGTTTTTATTCACTGCACTTCTTTTTTTTTTTTTTAATTATTTATTATTTAACTTCATTAATTACATTGTATTATGTGACACAGTTATATAGATACTTGGGTTCAACTTTTTCCTCTTCATGAAACACATGCTGGTGGAAATGTCTGCTATTTCAGTGTAAACTAAAATATGTTTCAAAAGAAAAATATGTATTTTTTTCATTATGCCATTAACATAGTTTCTCAAGTAGTAACTTTAGAAAACATAATATGTCACATGAAGAAAATACCAGTGACTCACGGTGCTACACTCCAGCTTTGCATTGGTAATACCATGATTCAGATTTGTCTTCATTCATTCATTCATTCGGCAGAGGTGTCTGCAGACCCTCAAGCATCAGCAGGCCTGGCTGGGGACACAGTGTTGGGGCTGAGGCAGTCGCTGTGGGGGCTGAGGGAGCCCAGAGCCCCAGGTAGGCATGGAACAGGTGAGGGACCACCAAGACTTCATTTTCAGACTGGGCTTAAAACAACAGAAACTTTTTATTCTCCGAACCTGCTAGAGCCTGTGAGACTGATACCAAAGTGCAGGTAGAGTCAGCTCCTGCCGAGGTGTTTAACAGCAGATCTGGCCCCCACCTTCCCCTCACTGCTGGGGATAGCTGCCAATCTGGGGCTGCAGGCATATCATCCATTGTCATCTGGCGCTCTCCCCAACGCAGTGGTCCTTCAGCATGTGCTTAGCTCAGCTCTGCTAAGCACAGCTGCACAGCTCTGATCCCAAACAAGACCCCCATCCCAGGTGCAGGGGTCGCAACCTCAACCCCTAACAGGCAGAGGCTTTCCAGCTCCTGCGGAGTGTTGGGGCAGCATAGCAAGGAGACTAACTGTCCTGGGAGAACTCTCCTTGGAAGTGATCTTCCAACTGGGAAGCAGCCCAGATTGGATTAGCTAGGTGAAGGTTCAAAGGCAGACAGGTGTGAGGCCTGCAGGACATGGGAGTGTTTGTGGGCTGGAGGGGAACTGCCAGGCAGACAGCAAAGTGGCTCTTCTAGAAAAGGAAAGAAGCCGAGCCTGGCAGCATGGCCTAGCGGCTAAAGTCCTCGCCTTGAAAGCCCCGGGATCCCATATGGGAGCCGGTTCTGATCCCGGCAGCTCCATTTCCCATCCAGCTCCCTGCTTGTGGCCTGGGAAAGCAGTCGAGGATGGCCCAAAGCTTTGGGACTCTGCACCCGAGTGGGAGACCCGGAAGAGGTTCCTGGTTCCTGGCTTCGGATCGGCGCAGTACTGGCCTTTGCAGTCACTTGGGGAGTGAATCATTGGACGGAAGATCTTCCTCTCTGTCTCTCCTCCTCTCTGTACATCTGACTTTGTAATAAAAATAAATAAATCTTTTAAAAAAAAAAAAAAGAAGCAATGTGGCTGGAATACAGAGTGTAAGAGGCCCAGGGCAAGTGGGGCTGCCAGGAGAGGAAGACAGTCCTTGGCGCCATGGGCTTGTGGGCCTCACAAGGGGGCTTCTTGGCAGGAGCTGAGGAGGGGCTTTGGGCAACAAGAGAGGTTCACTCTGCCTTTTTGTATTCCTTTAGATTTATTTGCTTTTATTGGAAATGCAGATTTGCAGAGAGAAGGAAAGACAGAGAGAAAGATCTTTCATCTACTAGTTCATTCCCCAAATGGCCACAGTGGCCGGAGCTGAGCTCATCTGAAGCCAGGATCCAGGAGCTTCTTCTGGGTCACCCACACAGATGCAGGGTCCCAAGGCTTTGGGCCATCTTCCACTGCTTTTTCAGGCCACAGTCAGGGAGCTGGCTGGAAAGAGAAGCAGCTAGGACACAAATCGCTACCCATATGGGATGCTGGTGCTTACAGGTAGAGGATTAGCCAGTTGGGCCCTGGTTCACTCTGCTTTTTAAGTTTCTCTCCAGGGTGTGTTGTTCTTCTCTAAGGCCAAGTCCTCTCTAAGGCCAAGTCCTCAGGAGCCCCCTGACTGAGGGAAGCTTGAGGCATCCTATCTAGGGAAGGGAGCATGACCATGACCCCCATAGTCAGAGGCTACATGTCACTGTTGCATTCTGGAGCCTTGTTTTGAACAGGGGTAGGGCTAACCCTGATACAGGTCTGCCTGATCCTTGGGGGTGGGGAGGGTCCTGAGTCCTTGGAGCCTGGTGTTACAGGTCGGGAGCTGGCCACCCCAACCCCCAAATGTTGTGAGAATTATGCCTAGGGATGCACCCAGGGCCCAATGGCTCCCTAAGGCCTAATGCTGGAGGAAGATACAGAGGCTGTTTCTTCAGCAACCTGCACCCCTCAGGGATGTGTCCAAGGCATCTCTAACCTGCACCCTGGGATGGAAGGGGGCCCACCTCCCTGAAGCTGCCTGTGCCTGCCTTGCTTGGGCTTGGTGGGCCAGGCTGGGGGAAGGAGAAGTGGGTCAGCTTGGTAGCCATGGTGACAGCAGCTGCTCCCTGCCAGCCTTCTCATCTCCTCACCGCAGATCTCATCGATGAGCTCCTTTGTCCAGGGTGGCAGAGATGGGGCCTGCGGGGTGAGGTTGGGGGCTGGTACATGTCAGAGCATGTGTGAACATTGGAGCTGGCGCAGTTGCCTGCTCCAAGCTGGAGCCTGTTCCTCAGCCAAGGGAGCCCACACTCAGAGGCCCAGGGACCCTGCCCAGAATTGGAGCTTCTTGGGCCAGGCATCATGGGGGTGAATGTGGGCGTGTGCAGGTGTGAGCACACCTGTGGGCTGGATGCTTCTCTGTGTGCCTGTGTGAATGAGAGTCTGGGAGAGGGGGGTATGTCTGTGGACATGTATGATGGATACATGTTGTGTGGCATCTGTGTGGCTCTGCACAGTGTGCCCTGTGGTGATTCTCCTTATGGGCATGTATCTGTATGGCCTAGACTGCTCTTGCCATCATCTATACCAAGCCTCATTACTTCCACCTCTCACTGGGTGGGGCAACAAAGGAGTAGAGCCCCTGGAGGTTCCCTGTCTCCCTGCTTTGGATGCAGGCCCTGGCCTCTGACACAGCCGGGACTGGCGTGGCGGATGCGGGAGGTAAGCCTGGGGCTGGAGTCTCAACTGTCAGACCCAGCGTCCAGTGGGATGGCCTAGAGCTGAGAGGCTTTTTGACTCCACGCTTCTCCTCAACCCAGGGCAGCAGGACCCTGGCCCCACACTTGGCACAGCAGCACCAGGGCTTCCTTTAGCCTCTGGACACTCCCTTAGTGTGGCTGCCCCTGGTACTGACTCCAGACCAATAAGAGCTAACAACTGGATACTCCTTGATCTTTTAAAAGATGTCTCACTTTTTATTGAAAAATGCATATGCATTCTTTATGATTTACAAAGGCACCAGGATTTGTAGTAATAATATAATTGCCCATAGTAATAATGTAATAGCATGTGCCAGTCCTCTTATGGAGTGCTGAATCTCCTAAACCTGGCACCTGTGGTATTCTCCCCCACTGTTAGGATGAGGGGGTGGTTCAGGTGGGTTGTTACAAAAGCCGTTTGTCAGGGGTTTGTCAGGGGAAGATCTAGGTTTTCTTTATTTCTTACTGAAGGAGAGAGACAGGGAGAGACAAGAGAGACAAAGTTCCTATCCACATTCTCATCCAGAATTCGATTCCATGAGCCTGCAATGACCCAGCAACTTAACTCAGGAACTTTATTCATATTTTCCACTGAGGTGGCAAGAACCCAGTCACTTGGGCCATTATGGCTGTCTCCCTTGTTCTGCCTTAGCAGTAAGCTGGAATTAGGAGCTGAAGCCGGACATCAAACTCTGGCATTCTGATATGGGGTGCAGGAGGCCTGATTGGTGTCTTAACGACTAGGCCAAATGCCTTCCCCAAAAGAAGGTGTTTGACCCCAGGTGTCTGTCCCCAGAGTGTGTGTGCTCACACCCTAGGCCCCTCCCTGGCTCATCTGATCCCAAGTCTGGCCCAAAACATTGAGTTCCAAGTGGTGTTTAGGGAAATTACCAGGGGCAGAGCCAGGAATACCGCCTGTGCCTATGCTGTGCATATTGTGGAGCCACAGGGGAGAAGCAAGGACCAAATCAATCAGAGGAACTTAGAAGGCATAAAGGGGTCTACAGCTCCTTAACATTAGTCCTGAGTCCTTTCTGGGGGGCCTCAGCAGTCTGACACCAAAGTGTCTAAAGGGAGCCGGTGCTATGGTATAGCAAGGTTTAGCCATCAACTGCGATGCCAGCATCCTGTGTGAGTGCCACCAGGTTTGAGTCCCAGCTGCCCCACTTCTGATCCAGCTTCCTACGAATGCTAAAGCAGCAGAAGATGACCTAAGTCTGTGGGTTCCTGTCACTCTCATAGGAGACCTGGACGGAGTTTCATGCTCATGGCATATCAGCCCAGCCCAGCCCTAGCCATGTGGCCATTTGGGGAGTGAACCAGCGGATGGAAGAGCTCTGTCCCTCTCTCTGTCCCTCGCTTTAACCCTCCCTCTCTCTTTCTGTAATACATCCCTTTCAAATCGATACATTTTTAAACAAAATAATAAAGAGTCTAAATACAGATTGGGTGACCCCTAGAAGATTACTTCCTCTTAATAAACAGAAAAGAAAGAATCAGAACATCTAAACAATTGGCTCAGGGCCCCACAGCTATCTCCAGAGTCTGCTGGAAGCTGCTGAGGACAAATGTCTTCCTTAACCTGCCTCTAAGCTCTGCTCTTCCCTTTTAGACCCCCCTCCCTTTTTAAAATCATATCATCTCCTCCCCATAGCCTTTATTCCACTTGTTGAAGTGGAAGTTAATTGCCCTAGTGGTGCTATTGGGAGGGGCACAGCTCCTGGGATGCAGAGCAGTACAACAATGGAGTGGGTTTGGGCTGTTTTCCAGGTGACGGATGTGGAGGGAACACCAGGCATGTGATGTGGGGACCTAGGAGCTGGGGAGCTCAGCTCTGCTGTGCAATCCTGAATGATGTATCTCTTCTCCATTCTGCACCTTGGCTTTTCACTCCTTATCGTGAAAGGCTCAGGCTGACACCAAGATAGCAGCCCAGTTTTCACTCGTCTGATTTTTGGGGCACTGTGCTTGGAAGGCTTCTGGGTTACTTTGATCTCAATAAGACAGAAATGGATTTGTGATGTCTGCTATGGGTGGATGAGGAGGAGGTGGGAGTCTCCAGTTATTTGCCATCCCTTGCAGCCCAACAATCCATCACTCTGGAATGGAGTCTGTGGTCTTACCTATTAAAAATGTTGGTGGCTGTGTGTGTGTTAGGTTTGGGGAGTTCACTGAGCAATAATTTAGAACTACCAGCAAGCACCAGGCTGTACTTTCTGGCCTGCTGTTCTGTCACTCTCTACCCCCATTGCCACCTTCTTGCCTTTCCCATCCCTGTGGTCTTGTGGCTTTGAGGTGACTTTTCAGGGGCTTCCAAGACTTGGTACTCCTGGCTTGCCCTTCCTGAGCTCATCTGGCTACCAGAGAAGGTATCAGAGCCCCGATTCTGAGCTGTCCACTACGGCACGTGTTCACACCTAGCCCTCCTGGCCTAAAAGGACTCGGAGTTCACCATACCCAGCTCCTTCACTTTACACAGTTGAGGCAACTAAGACCCAGAAAGGTTTCTCTGGGATTTGTTCACCTTCTGATCCCACTTTCTGACCCATAACCCTCCCAGGCTGCCCTGCCCAAGACTCTGGGACCAGAGGGTTGGGCCCTGGGACATTGGCTGCACCAGCACTTTGGGACTGGGTCTTCTTGTCCTCGTGGGAGATGACCTACAGGCTGGGATCCATCAAGCATTTCTGAGCCCTCCAGACACCTGGGGTGTTTGAAAATGAGCAAATAGCACTGGGTGGTACAAAGTCCCGGATGACAAAGCTGTCTGCTTGTCAACTGCATTCATTATTCACAAGGAAACGTGAGCCCCTAGGTTGGCAGCCCTGGGAATTTTGTACCTTAGCTGTTCAGCCCCTGGGGGTGGAGGTTATGTGAGAAGCTGTGTCCCGAGTGGGCTGTTTGCTCTCCTGGGATGCTTACCCCAGTGGTGGGAAGCTGGGCCTCAAGGGGCTTCTGGCAGTAGACACTTTCCTTGTGGCTTTCTCACAGAGTGTGAGCTTTAGGAATGGGCCTTTTAGATAAGCCCTAAGGTAAGGGGCAGGGATTGCTGAGCCCATATGCTGCTCTGTGGATACAGGAGACCTAGGTCTGAGTCCAGACCTTTGTTGTTTCTTCGCTGAGTGGGATGGGCAGGTCTTGGCTCCTCCGAGAGGCAGTTGTCCCATCTGCAGCGTGGAGATAACTAGATGCCCCACAGAAATGTCGTGAGGAGCCAACTGGACGTACACTGTGGCAGGTGCACAGTTCCAGACCCTCCCTGTCCAAGAGGTCAGGCAGATACCCACACAGGCCCACGGACTGGCACTCGAATTGGAAACTAAAAGAGAAGAGATTATCACAGGCCGAGATCCAGGGGCACTTTCCATTCGTGGCAAGTCTGATGGGGGCTGGGGAAATAGAATCCGGGACTCTGCACACGGCACAGGCTGAGCAAGAACAGTCTGATGCCTTTGACTCATATCCTCTGTCAGCCCGAATTTGTGAGGCAGGCAGGAGCCGTGCCGACCTGGAGGCCAGGTGACTGCTCCTGGCTGCCAGAGTGGTGCCCTCTCCCCGCAGCTTTGCTTTCTCATTGTATCCTTTGAAATGTTAAGACTCCCTCCTGAGGGCAGAGGGTCAGGCCAGGTGCCCTGAGCCCGGGGGGCTTTCCTGGGAGCAGCACTGGTGGGCTGGGATGCAGCCTGCATGGTGCTGGGCATGGAGTCTGCCGGTGAGGCTGGCTTTCCTCTCTGAAGGAAGTAGAAGACCCTGCTGCAGTACAGAACAACCAGAGGCACCTGTTGCCCATCCCGCTCCAGAGCATTTGCAAAGTCCTCTGCCCTTCTCTTCCTGTACTTGTCAGAACTGCCATTGTTCTTCACCGTAGAATTAGTTACTTACTGTCTACTGCACCCTCCCCAGCCTGGAGGCCTTTTGAAGGCAGGACCAAGCTGGCCTGGTAGCCTTGGCACTCAGCATCAGCCTAGGAATTTCATGGGCTTAAGTATTTGTGGACAAGGCTAATGGTATGGAAGGAAAGGAAGTTGGCCCTGTGTTCCAAGATTTCAAAGAACATTTGAGCCCTTGGAACCAAGCTTTTGGATGTAATAGAAGCTCTGGTACAAACTGGCATAAACTATGGAAAATAAGTGAGTTTATAGAACTGAAGAGGGGAGAGAGGGTGGCTCCAAGCACGGCCTCCTGTGCCTTCTGTCAGGGTGCTAAGTTGCTTTGCTCAATGTATCCTGGAAGAGGGTCCTCTCTTGGGAGAGGGTTTTTGGGAGACAACAGGGAGAAGGAGGGAGAGGAAAAAGACCCTTACCTGTTATGTAAAGCATGGGATTCAAATCTGCCCCTGTAAGTTCACCTGAGCCAACTTGATTATCTGTCCACCCTTGGACCCCAGGAATTGCCAAATACGGATTGGTTGCCTTAAACTCATTTGGATGGGTTGCTAAAACAAGGGGGAACCTGAGCAAGTCATTGCTGTGCCAGGAAGTGGGGAGGACCTCTGGATGTACTGGGGGAGGCTCCCAGTGTTACCCACACCCTCCAACGCACACCCTCCCACCCACAGCCTCCATTTCCAGAAATCAACCGTAAAGACATTAGCAGACAATGCCAGTGTGGGAAAATGTTTACTGATGTGTTTATTTAAATTTTTTTAAATTGAGAATTCAGATATACAGAGAGAAGGAGAGATAGAGAGGAAGATCTTCCATCTGTTGATTGACTCCTCTAGGGGCCACAATGGCCAGAGCTGCGCTCATCCAAAGCCAGGAACCAGGAGTTCTTTTGGGTCTCCCACGTAGGTGCAGGGTCCCAAGGCTTTGGGCTGTCCTTGACTGCTTTCCCAGGCCACAAGCAGGGAGCTGGATGGGAATTGGAGCCGCCGGGATACAAACTGGTGCCCATATGGGATCCTGGTGCATACAAGGTGAGAATTTTAGCCGCCAGGCTGCTGCTCTGGGCCTGATGTGTTTATTTAAAAGAGAGAGGAAAGAAACTCGTGCCTGAGTCAAGATTTAGCTGTCCTAAATATTGGAGTCAAGGATGGTACCTCTAGGCAATGCACTCCTAGGGTGCTTGAAATCATTGAGGCAAAGCGTTAATGACCCTGGGAAATGCTAATGGCACAGCGTTACATGGAACATTCCAGGCTGTACCATTGGTTTTCAGTCCATTTGTTTTTATTTGAATGAAATGGTTGTTTCTTTGTGTATAGGAGGAAGATTGTGGGAACATGTGTTAAAAGGTTCATGTGATGTGACTGTCTTGGTGGCCCCGGGAAGGGTGGGTGGCTCTCCTGGACTGTCCCCATCCCATGGAAGGACCCCTTCCACAATTTGCTGGAGCCAACTTTGTCTCTCTCTCTCTCTCTATTTCTCCTTCCTTCTTTCTGGTTTTTCTTTCTTTCTTTTCTTAATAGTTTTCTTTCTTTCTAGTTTTTCTTTTTTTTTTCTAGTTTTTTCTCTAGTTTCTTTTTTTTAAGGTTTATTTGAAAGGCAGAATGACAGCATGCATGAGAGAGAGAGGGGTCTTCACCCATTGGTTCACTCCCATGGTCACAACAGCCAGGTCTGGACCAGATTGAAACTGGAAGTCAGGAACTCCACCCTGGTCTCCCACTTGAGGAACACGGATCCAAGTTCTTGGGCTGCCTTCCACTGCCTTCCTAAAGTGCATTGGCAGGGAGCTGAATCAGAAGCCTCAGAGCTTGAGCCGTTGCTCTGACATGAACCGTTGCAGGTGTATTAGTCTGTTGTGGCCCTGCACTGGTCCCTTGCTGTTCTGGTGGCCGGCTATGATGAAAGCATCCCCAGCACTTGTTGGATGCTCTACCCAGGTTGTTTTCTGAACTTGCCACACTCTGCCTAATTTGATCGTTACAACCATCTGAGGAAGAAGTGATTTGAGTTCTTATTTTTTTCTGAGCTGTTCACCGCCACCACAATGTGCCCTGTCCCAAGCACATAGCTAGCAGGTGGAGGTCCTGGGAACTCGCCCCAGACATCTGACTCCACAGAAGCTCTTCTCTGCAAAACCCAGTCACCTGCTTGGCCCTTTCTGCCATGTGTTAACAGGGGTACTCCTACTCATAGAGTGGGACTCTGTGCCTCCCTTGACCGAACTGAATTCCTCGCATCTTTTCCACCTCAGAGAAGCTGAGTGACTCGCCCAAGGTCATCCGGCCGGGAAATGGTGGGGCTGCAGCAGAGTCATCAGAGTCTGATGTGGGATCCTTTTGTCTCCCTCCCAACCTTCAGGGTTGCCTGAGGCCCTGCCACCCCGGGGACCATGTTCAACGGGGAGCCGGGTCCGGCCTCGGCTGGGACTTCCAGGAACGTGGTGCGGAGCTCCAGCATCAGCGGCGAGATCGGATCCCAGCAGGCTGGGAGCGGGGCCGGGACCACCACAGCCAAGAAGAGACGCAGCAGCCTGGGCGCTAAGATGGTGGCCATCGTGGGCCTGACTCAGTGGAGCAAGAGTACCCTTCAGCTTCCCCAGCCTGGTGAGGGTATGGGGCACTGGGGCTTGGGTCTGGGCATACTTGGCCGGGGCAGAGTCTGCAAGGATTGTCTGGACTTGCACTTGGACCGGGGCAAGCACTAGCTCGCTGGGCCCTCTTGGGGCTCTGGGAGTCAGAACTGCAATAGACAGAAGGAAGTCAGATGCCCCATCAATGGGCACACCCAGGAAGAGGAAGAGGTTGGACTCCAATCCTAACAGTTAGATGTCCTTATTCTCCTGCCAGCCTTTATACTGTGCTGCACCCATACTGATGTTCCCAGCAGTGTGCAAGGCCACTCTGCAGTTTCCAGAAACATAGTTCTTCCTTCTCAAAGTATTTCCCTTCTTATAAAGATATATTAATTTATTTGGAAGGCAGAGCTAAAGAGAGAGAGACAGATCTTCCTCCTGCTGATTCACTTCCCAAAAAAGGCACGATGGCCAGAGCTGGACCAGGCTAAAGCCAGGAACCTGCAGTTCCATCCAGATACAGTGTATGGGTGCAGGAGCCCAAGAACTTGGGCTGTCTTCCACTGCTTGTTCAAGGCACATTAGTAGGAAGCCGGATCTAAAGTAGAGCAGCTGGAAACTCAAATTGGTGCCCCATAGAGGAGGCAGGTGACTGCTTGACCTGCTGTGTCTCAACACCATCCTCTACAAGTTGTCTTACTGGTGATCTTCCAGCCTCCTAAGTACCAGTAGCCATACAGATGCTGTGACCCCCCCCCATGGAATGTGCACATTCCAAGGTCACAAGTGAGAAAGTCCCATAAAGACTCATGGCTTGCACAGGAGCACACATAGAATAATCTAGTACTCATGCTGGCTACTCATAGTGCCAGGAAAGCGCAACTGTTGTGTGCACTGCCCACAGTTGCAGGAGGAAGCCAGCCACATCAGCTGCATGAACATAGCTCCCAGAGTGCACACCTAGGCGGGAGGCTTGTCACACAGGTGCACACACGTGTATTCACACACACCTTCACAGCCGCATCCTAAGAACCACCATGAACCTTCTTAGACACCTAACAACAGAATCCAAGCAGTACCCAGACCAGGGCACCCACCCATCTTGTTGTACAAACACCCTGGACCTCACATCACAGAGGATCCCGCTGTCCCCACCAAGAGCTCCTCAATGTTTTGTTGTTGTTGTTGTTGTTGTTCAAATCCCTCCCTGCATGTTTTGCTCAGAGAAGCAACTTCCCTAAGAAGCCTTCAGAGAGGCAGCTGGAGTGGGGTGAGGGACTGGGCACCAGGAGATCCAGGGAGAGTGTGCATCAAGATTTGCAGTTGAGGCTTGGAGTGGTAGGATAGTGGGGGATAGCGGGGTGATGGGGTGGTGGCATGGAGGAAAGTGTATTTTTCCTGGCCTTAAATAGATTTTTCACAAAACCTTTGACAAGGGCATGTGGGATGGTCTTTTCCAACAATCGAACTAGGATGAGATTTGTAATTCCAGGGAAAAGCTGTAGGTGTCCTTTAGCGCATGCCTGGGTGGGCATGAGCTCTGTGAAGATGTAGATGGGGGTATGGGTGTGGCTCCAGAAGCTGGGCTTGGACATGGAGGGCTGTGAGTAGGGGTCAGGGATAGAGTAGGATGCTAAGGAGGTATTGGACTACAGGAGTCTAGCTCCAGGAGACCCAGCGGAGAAATCAAAGTGATGCATATTGAAACCCGGAGCCTTTGTGCTCAGCTTGCTTCCACAGCCAAGGTCAGGGACTGAGTCCCTGGAAGACGCTGCAGTGACCTGCTGAGACTTCACAGCCAGCATACAGGGTCTGGAGGAGACACCCAAAAGACCTTTTCCCTCGAGAGGGAGATAGGTGATGCCAGGGCTCTGGACTCTTTGTGGTCTGGAACGGTGCAGCTACGGGTCTGGGGTCTGGGTAGGGGACTTGGCCAGAGGCCTGTGAGTCATCCCACAGCCGAATGTCCGGGCAGGAAGTGCCCCTTGGGATCCCTGTGCGAGATTCTCATCTGATCAATATGCCTCCCAAGGCCGGAGAGAAAGCACTTTACTGGAAAATGATCTCACAGTGGACCCCAGAGCCATGCTGTGTGCTCTGGCCTGGCCTTTTCTACGGGAGGGGCACTCAGGAGGGTCACCTGGCCCCCCTGAGTCTGCTTCTGTGTCTGTGACATCCATGCCCTGTACAGCTGCCCAGGGTTGAGTGACAGGGACCACAGGGGCACCCTGCCCCCTGGCCCGTTGCCAACATTGGTGCTAAGCGTCAGTACCACGACTGTTACCCTAGGTCACAGTCAGGCCTGTGAGAAGTGAGTTCTCTGGCCTCTGCCTCCTACCCTTTCTCTGCAGCATGCTCCTCTCCCATCTGGAGTTCCTTCTCCTTGGAGGAGCTCCTTCTGGTGTCAGAAGGATGTCTTGTGTCAGAGGGATGTTGCAGGGCCGACTCATGGCCCCGCAAACTATTCCCAGTGAAGATTTCAGAGGAGTGCCTCCTGCTGCCCCCAGGTAGGACTGCTCTGTGCCTTGTAGAACTGCGAAGTAAGGACTGGTCTTCTGACCCCAGCTCGCCCTTGGACAAGGGCCTCTTTTCTCCTGATCTCCTTGTATCCTCCCTGCCATCTTTCTTTGTTGCAAAGCCTATGTCCCAGGCCAATGCCCACAATATCCAGCCTGGGCTAGTGCACTAGCCTCCTCTTTCTAATCTCCCTGCCCCGTGCTTGCTTCCTTCCTGTATATTCCTGGGGCTGCCTGAAGTGGATGTCCCTGATACTTTTAGAGGCCAAGTTCTGGCTCTGTAACTCCTCATAGGGAAAAATCAGTGTCCCCCATTAGACCTCAGTTTCAACTTCTGTAAAATGGAGCTAAAAATGTTCTGTCTTTCTCAGTTTCCTCACAGATCCAATATTCTCTAAGTTGTGGGGGCCTCAGGGGGGTGAAGTCAGAGCGTTGGAGGGTCTCAGGACCCATGTGAATGCTGGCCTGGCGTTAAGTGGGGCTCCATCCTTTGCCTAAGTGCAGCTCATCTTTTCAGTACCAGGGACAGAAGCATTCCCCCATGAGCCCTGGGGGAGGCTGGAGAGAGGGTTCTGGATCATTCCATGACTCGGTGACTGCTACTGCAGCCTCTGCCCGTCTGTGAAGGAACAGACAGAACAGTTTCTGGAGTCTTTCAGTCCCTGGGGACTACTGAATGTCTGCAAGCAGCTTGACCTGGGCTCCCCAAGAGAGAAGCTACATAAATTTATTCCCTGGATCAACAGGGGTTGAGGCTATAAGTATGAAGTCAACAGAGGAATTTTATCCAGGCTCACAAGACCTTTCTCTTTGCCCTAAAGACACAGAACAATCTCTGCTGAGTCACGTCTCACATAGATGGGATGCGGGGAGGCACTCAGAAGCAATGGATCTGAGACTGGGAGACTGTAGGCCAGGGGTGCTGCTCCCGGTTCTAGGAGTGCTCAGACCTCTGGCAAGAGGAGTGGGTCCTAGCTGAAGGGTCTTTGGCATCTCAGGATGCTATGAATCCCCTACTCCAGGACTCACTTTGGGTTGGGCAAGTCTTATCTGAGAAATCAGTTTGCTTCTGAGTAGGCCAAAACTGCCCCAAGCTCTAAAAGGATGGAAATATGAGGGGGAGGGAGGGTGGCTGGCAGCCCCCACAGATTTGTCTGTCTTCTAACTGGGTTAGAGCAGAGGTGGCAGTTAGGAGCCAGGGACAGGAAGCACTCCCCACAGCTCCCACTGCTCTGTGTGTGGTGGGTCACACACCATTTGTGACTGAGTGGATAGATTGAGCTTGGAGTGGTACAGTGTGAAGATCACTTGCATGTGACAGAGTAGATCACATATACAAGTGACCAAGACCTGGTAGGACCATCGGTGATGATGTAAACATACGTGTGACCTTAAACTTGGAATTATTTGTATTTATGATTGTTGAAACTCATAGGTCTGCTTATGTCTGTGTGAAAGAAATATGTGTGCATTAATGTGACTCTATTTAGAAAAATATTTATTTATTTGAAAGAAGGAGTTAGAGAGAGAGGGGAAGAGATAGAAAGGAATCTTCCATCTGCTGGTTTACTGTCCAAATGGCTGAAACAGACAGGGTTGGGCCAGCCCAAAGCCAGGAATCAGACATTTCTTCTGGGATTTTTAAACTGGTGTAGGGGCCCAAGGACTTGGGCCATTCTTTACTGCTTTCCCAGATGTATTAGCAGGGATCTGGGTCAGAAGTGGAGCAGCCAGGACTGAAAATGGTGCCCATTTGGAATGCTGGCATTAAACTATTATGCCACAATACCATCCCTTAACGGGACTGTGTGTGTGTGTGTGTGTTAGAGAGAGAGAGTTTTGTGGACTCCTGGACATGCAAACTACTCTAGTAAGTCAGCGGCTGAGATGACTCTAGAGCAGACCTCTCTTCCTACCCCCACTCCTATTCTTCCCCACCTCTCAACAGCCTCTCCACTGGCCAGTCCAGCCCTCTCAGCTCCCCTCCCCTGGGGAACTTCCCGAGGGATAAGTAGAGGCATGAGGTCCTCCTTCCCCAGGTGAGGGATTGGATTTCCCCTCCCCTGCTCACCACTGGTCCTGGGTGGGCAGAAGACTGCCAGGGTAACCAGCCCCTTGCCCACTGCTCTCTGGGGCTGTACTGCCTGCCCCACCCCTGGCTGTTCCCCATCCCTGAAGACAACTCCACTGCATTTGCTTGGGTCTCTAACCGGTGCCTGCAGTGGCTCCTGCGTAAGCACCACTGCCCTCTCCATCTCGTCCCTCCAGCAGCCAAGCTTCAGCAGGGGAAGTCCCTACCCACCCTTACCCTGTATATACTCCCACCCCGCCTCCTCCCAGTCTGTCTGGAGGGACTGCGTTGCAATGTTGAGGAGGTTGCCATGGAAACCAAGGCTGTATGGTGATGCTCCGAGAGGGAAGGGCCCCAGGTTCCTGGGAAGGTTGGGGAGGGGGCCTCTGGGCAGGAACACAGGGTGGGATGACTGCACGGCTTCTGGGGTTCAACCCTCATGCTAGCCCTCAAGCTAGCTGACCCTCTCCATAGTCTGGATTTCCTGATGACATTTCCCCTCAAATAAATCCCACACACCTGCCCTCCACATCCCTCATGTTCAGACCCACCTCAAGAAGCCACGCCTGGGAGTGGTCAGGTGCAAACAGGGCTTACTTAAGAAAGTGTTAGAGATGTGGGAAAGTAAATGGAGGAAGGAAGGTAAATCTGGGAATCATAGAGAAGATAAACTTTCCAGAAGGGAGAGAGTAGAAGAGTTTTTAGGCTGCTGATGAGAGGGAAAGGGAACGTGGCATCAGGGGAGTCCCAAGAGGACGACAGTGAGGGTGCAGGGCTGCAGGGCTGCAGGGCTGCAGGGCTGCGGGGCTGTGGGGCTGCAGGGCTGCAGGGCTGCGGGGCTGCGGGGCTGGGACTCTGCCTGGCTTCTCCCAGCATCCCAGCCTGGTAGCCAGCCACCTGCTGCACTGCTCTGTGTGTCTAGCCTGGGTAAGGTAGGGAGGCTGCAGACCAGCTCCCTGCACCTGCAGCCATGCCGGCGTCCCTCCTGAGACAGTGACATGGGCAGCAAGTCTGTTCTGTGACCTGACCTTGCTTCCTCTCTGTATTTGGTGCCGGGGTCACAGAAGGGACCACCAAGAAGCTGCGCAGCAACATCCGCCGAAGCACCGAGACCGGCATCGCCGTGGAGATGCGCAGCCGGGTCACGCGCCAGGGCAGCCGCGAGTCCACGGATGGGAGTACCAACAGCAACAGCTCGGACGGCACGTGCGTGCAGCTGCGCCTTGCCCTGGGCCCGGCCATGGTTGGCAGCTGAGATGTCTGGGGTCCTCTGTGTCTCTGTCTGCTCCAGGGCCCGACAGAGCATCCTAGAGAGCCGGGAACAGCCACAGCTTCCTGTGTGCATGCTACTGGAGGACCCCCTGCCTCCCACCTGCCACCACCCATACACACAGCCCTGTTCTGGGTGGGGAGGGGTGGCAGGAGAATGCAACCCTCACATCCTTTCAGGTCCAAACCTACTGGCTGAGCATTCAGATATGGAGTTTTTATGAGCAGCTTTGTTAGGGGCTTAGGGAAGGAGACTGGACTAGATAAAGTGTTTATTTTTTTTTTTTTTCAGTCTGCATAGCAACTCCCAGGCTAGAAGTAAGACCGGTATAGTGGCTCAAAACCAGCAGTAGCAAAAAGAAGCAGAAAGCTTGGATGTCCCCTGCAAAGACAGAGTGCGTTACCCCGTGAACTTTGATCTCAGTTTTTTAAGAGATTGATTTATTTGAAAGGTGGAGTGACGTAAGCAGAGATCATGATCTTTAGAGAGATCCTCCACATACAGACTCCTTCCCCAAATGGCTACAACTACTAGGACTGCACCTTTGTTCACAACCTTTACACTGTATACTGACTCCTAAGAGTCTATGACTTTAAGAGCCCAAGTTTCTTCACTCTTCTCAGATCCCATATTCTTAGGAATCTGGTGTTAGGCAGTTGTTGACCACGGCTAGTAAGAGTGGCTGGGGCTTGAGGCCCTCTCGGGGGTGGAGAATCTGGTTGGGGAGAGCCCCAGGCCCTCTCTGAGAAGCACACACACCACCTGCTCTTCCCTGCCAGCCTGTTCTTGGCCGAGAGGGCCTCCCTGCCCAACTGTCCAACATGCCTGTCAGCCTTTTATCTCTAGCTGGAGCATGCACCATGCTGGGAGACCTTAGAACCTGGCCTGCTCATGGTAGCCCTGGGCAAATCTGAACTACACCTCCCTCTGGTGTCCCCCTTCTGCTGACCACACCCAAACCCTTTAGGCTGGAGGATGTGAAAAAGCAGCACGCTTTCCTTGCGGAAGGTGACAGCAACAGTGACAACAACTGCCATTTACTGTTGCTGGACTTTCTAGAACATTCCTTGCACCCTTATCCTCACTAGACTCCAGAGAACCAGGTGTCATCTCTATTTTGCAGTCAGGACACATGTCTTATCCCTTGGAGCCTCTGTGCTGTACCCTGTAAGGTTGGATAACGGAGTGGTTGTTAGGATGGGGGGGGGATGCAGCGTACGTGGCACAGCAGGGTGCTGCTGGCACTTGGCCAGCTCTCCATCACTGTCAGGCTTTCCTGCCCTGCACAGCTGTGGCCCACCTGCCATTACTTGCCAGTCATCACCCTGTGCTGCTCTTGCTGTTTCAGGCATCCCCTCAGGTTATTGACTTGGATTTCAAAGTTATGGTCAACAGAGGCCTCAGTTCTTGGAACTGACTCCCAGCTTTGGGGTTTGTGGCCTTTGTGGCTCTTGACATTGACGTCCCCTGTAAGAATACAGATGTCCAGCGAGCCCTGCCTTTTAAGGGTCACCCTAGAAATCCTTGGGCAGAGTGTTGAATTTTTAATTAATTTTTTCTAGTGACAGCAAAATAATTTTTAAATGCATTTTTTTTTATTGGAAAGGCAAATTTTACAGAGAGAGAAACAGAGAGGAAGATCTTCCATCCCTGGTTCACCCCCGAGTAGCTGCAATGGCCTAAGTTGAACTGATCCAAAGCTGGGAGCCAAGAGCTTCCTCCTGGTCTCCACATGGGTACAGGGGTCCAAGGACTTGAGCCATCCTCCACTGCTTCCCCAGGGGGCTGGATCAGAGGTGGAGTAGCCAGGACAAAAATTGGCACCCAAATGGGATGCCAGTGCCACAGGGGGGAGAATTAACTTGGTATGTCATTGCACCAGCCCAGCAAAATAATTTTCTTCTGTGTGTAGGAATGAGTAGTTGTGTCTGTCCCTGACCAGAGGAGTGCATTCAAAACACATAAAGGGAAACTGAGGCACAGGGGAGGGGTCAGAATTTCTGCATCCCCTACTTTTCCCCCACCCAATCCCTCCTGTTTGGACACCAGCCCTGTCCCACGGCTCCCTGCCTCCTCCTGCAGGTTCATCTTCCCCACCACACGGCTCGGGGCTGAGAGCCAGTTCAGCGATTTCCTGGATGGGTTGGGCCCAGCCCAGATTGTGGGGCGGCAGACGCTGGCGACACCACCCATGGGTGAGTGAGTCTTCAGGGCAGGGTGGGTGGGGTGGGCCACCCAGCAGAAAAGGTGCTTTGGGCCCCTGGGAGACCCAGAAAGGAGACCTTGCCTGGGCTTTCGTGGCTGGGATGGGGGTGCGGGAGCCACAGCAGCAGCCAGGTGAGGGTGCTCATCTGGCTCCTGGGCTGAATTTGGCCAATTCCTAGCCCTTGGCTTTAGGCTCTTAAGTGCCCAGGGAGCCTGATTCCTTCTCCCAGCCTTAGACTGGAAGGGGAGACAGACTGAGGAGTCAGCAGCTTGCACCAGACTCCTTTGCAGCTTTGAATGTTTGTGTGTGGCGCCCCCTCGTGTCTAAAACTGGGGAGTACAGGCTTGAGTCATTTGGTTGCTAGACCCCACTGCCCAAGGCTGGAGAGGGGGCGGGGGATTATAGGATGTAGCAAACTCTGACCCTCACAGCACACAGACACAAACTGAGACTCTAACATGGGATGCTGAGCCCTAAGTCGAGCTCTTTTGGCTACGCTGGTTATTCTTGCATACGCCAAGGGATGGTCCAAGTGACCCCTGGGTGAATGTGAAACTGGCCCATGCACTTGAATGACTTAGAGATCAGACAGCCAGTGGGCCCCGTCGCCTGCATTGTCTAGTGTGTAGGAGCACACTCCCAGGCGGCCTTTGCTGGCCTTCCTGAGCAAGTTCACTGCCTGGTGCCTTGTCACTCTGATATTCTGTCAATATTTGTTCCACATACATTTAGGGGAGTGACAGAGACAGTTTGGGGACAGCAGAGCCCACTCCTCCCCCTCGGACTCTGATGCGGGAAGCTGTGGTCTGGACCTACCTTGTGCTCATCAAGGTAGAGACTTCCAGTGACCAGTGGTCTGTGGAAGTTGGGCAGCCATTGATGGCAACCTATGCACATCCTTAAAGGTCATGCCCCCAGTTCACCCCCTAACAGACCGTCTGAGTATTTTTCAGCCATGTGAATGGGGTCTCCTGGGAGTAGTTCTAGCACGTGCAGTTTGCTCTATCTTGTTTCCCTTGGGGGGTTGGGAGGAAGTGGCAGTGTCCTCTGTGGACCAGACCTGCGCCTTAACCTGGCTATGCCTGGACCATCCCTTCTCTCCCTTGCAGGAGACGTGCACATCACCATCACTGACCGGAGTGGCCAGCTGGAGGTGGAGGTGATCGAAGCCCGGGGTCTGACCCCCAAACCAGGCTCCAAATCCCTTCCAGGTGGGACCAAATACATGGGAAGAAAATTTTGGAGATGGGAGGGAGTGCACTGGGAACAGGTGGGGTAGACAGCTGAGTTCTGGGCCTAGCAAGTCCTTACCTCCCCAGTGACCTAAATCAGGCTGAGTAGGGTAAGGGTAGGGGCAGGTGAGGATGGAAGATGCAGCATTTGCTCCTCCTATTCCACTCGCTGCCAGGGTCACCTAGAATTTAGGGGATGGGCAAGGCATGGTAGCTCCTCCCACACCGCTTCCCAACCTGCTCTGTCTCACCCCACAGCCACCTATATCAAGGCCTACCTGCTTGAGAATGGGGCCTGCCTGGCCAAGAAAAAGACCAAGATGGCCAAGAAGAGCTGCGATCCCCTGTACCAGCAGGCTCTGCTCTTTGATGAAGGACCCCAGGGCAAGGTGCTGCAGGTGAGTGGGACAAGGGAGCAGGCTGACTTGTATTAGAAAGAAAGTTTCACTTAGAATTTACCAGGGGTCAAGTACTAGACCAGAATGCATTAATTCACACTCTATTGTATTAGTCCACGTCTCATTCCTATGACAAAATGCTTGAGGCTGGATAACTGTAAGGACAAGAGGCTTATCCCACTCGTAGTTCTGTAAGTTCAAGGTGACGGCCTTCTTGCTGGCAGAGTTCCAAGGCAGCATGAGGCATCCATGCTGTGGCCAGAGACATGTGTGTCCCTCTTATGGTCGCTCTTGGTCCTCTTACAAAGCCAACAGGATCCAGCCCTCCTGGGTCCATGCTCTTGACCTTATCTAACCCTAGTCACCCTTCCCCTACCTCTGCCTCAAAGCCTCACCTGGAACTGACAGTCAATTACGTTTCCACCCTTGTAGCACCTTCCACTGAGGGGTTCAAATTCAACACACAAAACCACAGTACCCTCGTGTTTTCACAGCTTCAAGGAGGCTCACAAGGAATTCAGGGTTCAGAGGGTGGCAGGCTCTGTGGCACGGCTGAGAGGCAGTGCCAGGTTCTGACAGCTGCCCTCTCCTCTTCCCTGGTACTACCATTAATTGCACATCAGCCCTGGACCAGGTTTTATGTCAGATACTTTCCAGATGTGATCCTGATCGAGCAAGTCAGACTCACCAAGCCAATTGCTTGAGCTTTCAGCTGGTGACCGGCAGGGTCTAGGTGATTGCCATTCCAGTGGTCCGTCCACATGCTGTGGGCTGACTTCACCATGGTCCTGGAGGTTGGGGTGAGGTTGGGGAGGGATCATGGGGCCCATTTCACAGACCAGAAGCCTGAGGCACAATAGTAAATCCCTGGTTCCTGCTTGACACTGACTAGCAGTGGGCAATGTATTATGGGGATTAATGGAGATGACTAGTATACATCCTGGCCCAAGTGCCTGGCAAACAGGTACTGAGAATTAGTAGGTGGCAGAGAGGCAGCCAGAGCCAGGGTCTTCCTCAGGTGGCTCCTTTGAGCTACAAGCTTGGACTTTAGAACCCAGGCTTGGAAAAGGCTTCAGCAAGGAAAATACAAACTGGAAAACTATGGAGAAGTGTATTCTTGTCTCCCAGCAGGTGGAAAATACAAAGACGCCCAGGGAGAACGAAGCACCCATGGGAGCCCCAGGTGGGCCAGCAGCAGGGCCAGAGCTATGCCCCGAGGTTGCGGACTTGCAATAGGATCTCTTCTGGGCAAAGTGCTTGGCAGCCAGCCGCACTCACGTTCTGACCCCAACTCAGCTGCAAAATGCTAGGTGTCTTTGGGATGTCAAACTTGCCTCTCTGAGCACTAGGTTCCTCTGTGTGCACGCAGCAGCCCCACCTCCATGACCTGTCATACTAGCTGAAATAGACACGCAGAGTACACTCAGAGGCTCCAGATGGGTCTGCGTCCAGGATCTCTCTATCTCCTCTGTGAGCAGGTTTTTGGGCCTGCCCCCACCAGGGTTGGAGGGAGGGAGGTGGATTGGGTCTTCATTCTGCCTCCCTCCCCATCCCCCTTGTGGCAGGTGATCGTCTGGGGCGACTACGGCCGCATGGACCACAAGTGCTTCATGGGCATGGCCCAGATCATGCTGGATGAGCTGGACCTGAGTGCTGCGGTCACCGGCTGGTACAAACTCTTCCCCACCTCCTCGGTGGCAGACTCCACGCTTGGCTCCCTTACCCGGCGCCTGTCCCAGTCCTCCCTAGAGAGTGCCACCAGCCCCTCATGCTCTTAAGGACCTCAGGAAAGGAGGCCGGGATGGCAGTGGGGGAAGGGCGGTGTCAACTGGCCCTGCCTCCCCCCCTGTACATAACCTTCATATCTCTCTGGACCCTTGCCCTGCTGCATGCCTGTTGGCTCCTGGGCTCGCCCCAGCTGGCAGTGGACACTGTGGTGTGTCTGTGTGTGTGTCTGTGTGTATGTGTGTGTATGTGTGTGTGTGTGTATGTGACTTTTTTTTTTGTCCTTTGATCTGGGTACACAGTCTGTCCAGGTGAGTACCCAGTCTGAAATCCTTGTCTCTTTGTATCTTGTCGCAAAGAAACCCAAAAGAGTGTTGTAAGGACATGTCACCCCAAAGCACCTGCTGGGGTCAAGTGGGGGAACGCTGCTCTTGTTGAACCTACCTGGGCGCGTGCCTGCTGCTTCCTCTTGATTTTCTGACTTGTCTGTTGTCCCACCTGTTGCCTCCCCCAGCACTGCTGCTGTTTCTTGAAGAATGTAGCACCCACTGCAGCTGGCTACCCCAAGACCCTATGGGTTCCTCTTTACCTGCCTCCCCTCCACCCACCAGCCGCTTGGCAGCTCTCCCCTCTCTCCTGAAAGCGTCATGCACATATGGCATGCCCTTCCTGCACCCTGGCCAGGGCTGGGAAGTCTAGGGCTTGGGCTCTCCCCAAGGCAGAACCAGTGCCTCCTCCAGGCAGAGTGCACGGAGTGTTGGTTCTCAGCGTTGCCTGCCAGATCCTCCGAGGGAGAGGTCAGGGGGCTTCCCTGGGCATTTGCTCTTCCCCACCCCCTCCCTGCCAGCATTGCCAAAGCAGTTCTACAGTGGGCCCAAGAGATGGCCCCCATCCAGGCTGTTACCTGTGACTGCCACCATGGGCAGCCTTCTGTGGTTACACCTGCCTGGGCATGGAGCTTGTTTGCTGGAGGAAGGAGGGCAGTGTGGCCAGTCCTCCTCAACCTCCCAGCACTCACTGCATGAACATGATCATTTAGGGGCCCTATTTTCTGCTTGTTTCCAAACCAGGGTCCCTGTAGGGGTGGAGGGGCCCACGTCAACTCCTTGCTCCACAGGCAGCCTGGCTCTGGGCTCACGTCACCAGCTCTGCACAGCAATACTTCCTGCTCCCAGCCCCCTGCCTTTTCGCTGCAGCGTGGCCTGATCTAGGCCCTCCCCACCTCTGCACTCTCCCATGGACACTTCTCCCAGCCACTTGGAACCCCCAACCTGAAGCCCTGTTGGTGGGGGGCCCAGTGCCTAGACTGGATCCTGTGAGCAGTGTGCTGGGACTCCTGCAGTGTGGCTCAGGAGTGCCCTTTCCCCATCCCTTCACCTCGGCTTTAGGGTAAAGGGTGAAGGGTGAAAGGTTCCCCCAGAGATGGGTGGCAAAGAGGAGAGAGGTCAGGGAGGGGTAGGCTGCGGGGAAGACTTTTGGCCTCCTTCGCAGATGCTACCACCTAGTGCCCAAAGCAGGAACGGCCACCTGGGCAGCAGGGGTGATGTCCTGGGCCTCGTTGTTTGCATTCCTTGTGCAAGTGAACCTTGAACTTGTGGAAGTGAACATGGTAGGGGCAGCTCCGGGAAGCTCAGCTCTCCAGTCCAGAGGGGCCTCATTTCCTAGCAGCCATCTGCACTGGGGATGGGAGGCCATGGCCAGAACGAGCTCCCTCTCAAAGCAGTAACCTGTTGCTTGGACCAGGTCATGCCTGTGCTCCTGGTGTTCCTGGAAATGGGGCAGAGAGCTATGCGTACTTTATCCTTAGTGGGGAAACAGGAAGGACTTTTCAAAAGGGCATGTTTAACCCCGGATGCTGACGGAAGCAGCTACCCTCAGGATGCTGTGCGTTTGATTCCTTTGGAGTGGTGGGATTAGTAGTGATAACAGGAAAGTGCAAGTGATGCCCCTGAACATGGGGGTGACATCCCCCTGCTTCCTTTGGGGATCCAGGAAGGTGATGGGAGAAGGTGGGGAATGACCGGCTGAGGTAGGTAGTTCCTGGCCTCTGGGGGAGTTTTGGCCAGAAGAGGGGCTTGCCAGGTGAAAGCCGTGGACTGTTGGCCTGTTACCCCAGCTATCCAAAGTGCCCAGAGTTGGACAGGTCCCTGTAAGATATCTTCTCCCTGGTTGACCTGGGAGGGGGGAATGCCTTGTCTTTAACTTGGGTTTCCCCCAAGAGGGAAGTTGTTTGGGGCTGCTGTGGATGTGCGCTGGGGACTGGCTGCAGCTCAGGTGTGTGTCTCAACATCTTGGATGATGGTGTTTGCCTGTCCCAGAAGAGGAGCAGGCACACATGTGACTCCTGACCTTCCGCAGGTCAGGGTGGGGTGGGGGCAGAGGGAAGCTGCCCTTTGAGAAAGGGCTGGGGGGACCATCCTCCAGGGTTCTCCCTACCCTGGGCCATCGCACTGCAGGTGTGGTGTCCTGGACGCAAGTGCTGCCTCATCCTGGATGAGCCCAGGCAGAGGTGCCTGAGGGGGCTCTTTGGCATCCTCTTCTCTGGCCATGCAGGAGCCACTAGGGGCTGGGACAGGGATGGCAGGGATGTTAAATCATGGGTAGCGACTGGACAAGGGACTCAGATATCTGCTTTGTTGTTCTGCACTGCTGCGCCTGCGCCACCTGGGTCGCAGACTTTTTCTCTACGGGGAAGTGGCTGTGGGCCTCTGGTGGGAAGCAGGCTCCAGCAGATGGGGCCAAGCCCTGGTTTAATCAGGGCATGGATCCTTCAGGGAAGCGCCATCTCCGGAAAGACTCCCCAGGCACTCTCTTCCACTGTCCAGGGAGGCTGTTGAGGCCCAGCAAATCCCAGCAAAGCCAGCAGCATCCATGGGAGCTGTGACAGAACCCAGGAGAGCTCCCCCGCTCACTGGATTTCAAGGCACCTGCTGCCAGGTGGAGGCCTGAGGTCCAGCCAGCAGTCCTGCTGCCCAGCAGCCCTCCGGTGGAAGCATCCAGAACTCTCCTCCACTGCCAGCCCTGAGGAGAGCAGAAGCCTCTGTTTTTTGTTTTTTGTTTTTTTCTTTTTTTAAGACACTAGAGTCCTCCACAGGCACTTCTTTGGAAATGAAATGTAGCACAACCTCAGACTGCGTTACCAGGAGCCCTGACACATGCCTGGGGGGCCTTACTCTATGCCCTGTTGCCGGGAGATGCTGAGCCCTCCTCCCCTGGGCTCCAGAGCTCCTGATACCTCATACTCCCCAGCGTCCCGGGCCCAGAAGGCAGCAAGGCTGCAAGGTTCAGCTGCTCTTCTGTGTGTCTCCGATTGCTCCCACACTGTGCAAACCCTGTGCAAGAAACTGCTGCCTTTGTCGATGTGTTTGACGGGCTGCTGTCCGCCCAGGTGAGGGGAATGGGGCAGGAGGAGTGGGACATGCCCATGTTCAGGGCCTAGAGGTTGGCCGGCAGATTTCTATGGTTGGCTGCAGGGAGCTGGGAAAGAAAAGGCCTGCTCCCTGCCTCCTCCCGCCTGGCTCTCCCCTCCTCCGAGTCTTCCTCTTCGATGTCCTGATGTACATAGAGGTTCCTTAACATGCTGCTTCCTCTACTGAATTGTCTGTCACTGAGTGATCAGGAGGGAGATGCAAATGAAGACTCAGCCCCCCTCCACCTCTCCCCACCGTATGTTTTCTCCTTCCAGTGTGTTGCTTGCAAAGCAATCCCGATTGGAGAACGGGGTGGGGGAGTACCCCACCCCACAATCAGGCATGGCCTGATGGGGGCTGGCTTGACCTGGTCGGTCTGGGAAAGAGTTATTTTGAAAGAGTGCCTGAGCATTTCAGCGCAACGTCAGTGATGCCAAAGAGAGAAACGCGGGCTCCCTGCACCAGCCCTGCCAGCTGCGCTGCATGTGAGTGGCTTGTGCATTGGCATGGCCAGTGGCAGAGCCTGGTTCTCTGACAAAGGGCTTAATCTTTCCATGTAGCAAAGCACCTCCCCACACCCCACACCCCACACTCCAATCCTGAGCTTGGGCTCCTCCAGGCCCAGCAGCTGTGAGGGAAGCTGTATCAGCGAGAGAAGCTTGTATTCTTTTGGGCACCTAGACTGGTTTGAGGTGGAGGTCACAGCTCTGGGTAAACCTTCTTGGGCTCTGGCTGGGAACTTAACCAGAAAAACAGGGCCTTGGGCCTCCTCTGCTTTCACATTGATGCTAGAAAGGGTCCCTGGGACCGGGTCCAGACAGCTTGGCTCACAGAAATGGGGTCCAAGAATTTTGGGGGCAACAGAGCCTCTGTCCCGTGAACTGACAGACCCTGATGGCTGTCAATAAGGGACTCCTGGGACCGTGTGTGTGCAAGTCTCCCCACTTAGCTGGGCCTCGGCTTCCCCATTCTCACAGCCAGATCATCAGCTCATTGCTCCATGGAGTCTTTGCCGTGAGGCTGCCAAGGCTGTGAGCCTGGTGTAGCCAGCACCTGGCTCCAGGGGCACCCCACCCCAGTGTCCCAGCGGGGCACAGGTCCTCAACTGCTCCTGCCCAGCTGCTGCCGCCGACAAGAACTCTGGGAACCCTAAACAGGCTCAGCTTTCACCTCTTTGTGATTAGTTCACCTCCTTTATTCTTGTGTTGTGATGAGAAGCAATCAAGAGGTGTGTACAGCGGACAGTTTCCCACGTGCTGATGTGATATCACACCTCAGCTGCATCCCGAGTGTGTGGTCCTTCCTGGATAATCTCAATGCTCCAATGGGCAGGTTGAAGATGGTAGGTGAGAGAGAGAGAGCTCAGGTCCCAGCCAAGTACTTTGCTACTCAAAACCATGCATTTGTCCAGTGCTGTCTCTCTTGGAAGGGAAGTGGCTGTTGCATAGGACAAGTGGGCCTGCTGGTTCTGTCCACTCCTTAGTGTGGCTGCCCAAAGGAGACAGGAGCCGCTTCCTTAGCATTCTCCAGCGCATCCTGCAAAGACAGAGATAGCTGGGAGGGACGGTTAAGCACACTGTTGAGACACGAAGCAATTAGCTTTTTCTATCTGTGCTTTCTGCATTTTCTACACACAGCATCTTTGTGCGGGTCCTGGGTGGCAGGTGCACAGCTGGGAGAACCTGCCAGCTGTTTTGTACACTGTTCTTGCCAATTCCCTTGAGGAGAAAACTCTTCACATGGCTTCTGCATGTACAGTATTTGGGCAGCAAAAAAAAAAATTAAAGTCAGTTTGAAATGGTCCCATGTGGTTCCTTCTCTACAGAGGGTTCTTAGGCCGGGAAGGAGAACACAGGAGACCCAAAGGAGAAGAGTTTGGCTGAGAGGCAATGGAAAAAAGTCAAAACATGGTTCTGGCATTGTGGCATGGTGGGTAAAGCTGCTGCCCGTGGCCTCTCATGTGGATACCAAGTGCAAGTCCTGGCTGCTCCACTTCCACTCTAACTCCCTACTAATGTGGCTGGGAAAGCAGCAAAGGATGGCCCAAATATGGTTTGAGCCCCTGCCACCCACATGGAAGAATAAGATGAAGCTCTTGGCTCTTGACTCTAGCCTGGCCCAGCCCCAGCCATTGTGACTGTCTGGGGAATGAACCAATGAAAGGAAGATCTCTCTCTTTCCTCTCATCCTCTTCCTCCTCTCTCGGTTTCTCTCTTTATCTATCTTTATCTGTAGATAGATAGATATAGAGAGATTCATTTATTTTTTTACTTGGGTTATAGAGAGAGGGAGAGGCAGACACACACACACACAGAATCTTCTGTCTGCTGATTCACTCCCCAAATGGCCACAATGGCCAGAACTGAGCTGGCCCGAAGTTGGGAGCCAGAAGATTCTGAGTATCTTACATGGGTGCAGGGGCCCCCTTGGGCCATCCTCTGCTGCTTTCTCGGGCCACCAACAGGGATTTGGATTACAAGTGGAGCAGCTAACACTGGAACCAGTGCCCATAGGAGATGCTGATGCTGCAGGTGGAGAATTAGCCTGCTATGGCCCCCATAAATATGTATGACAAAGAAAAAGGTGTAACAAATAGGACCTTACCCTCTGAAACCTCTCTGGGGAACTCTATTGTCAAATCAGTGCACTGAGGCCATGGAATCTGATTACTCTAGCAGCTGCCAAGCTTTGTCTGCCATGGTCCCAGCTACAGGCTCTCCAATCATCCACTGACTGTGTAAGGGATGCCCAGGTGGAGGGGAAGGAATGTTGGGGCTAAGGTGACTGCTTGCCACCTGCTGCTCACTTCTGAGCACATGGTCCAGCAGCTCTGCTTAGTCTCATGGCCAAGTCAGTCTTGTTTGTTTCAGTCACACTAAGAAGCTGCAAGCACAGCATTGGTCTCTAGTGACATGAACGACATCAAATGTTGGCACTTGAAGCACTCCGGGTCCTTCCTGCCTCAGGGAGGCATGAGAGATATGTTCACATTCAATCACTTCTAGGCAAAGCCACTGTCTATCCTCTGAGGCCTGGGTCTGAGGAGCACAGAAGGCGGATAGAAGCAGGGTAGCATTGGCATAGCATGTGCTTGCTTTGGAAAGAGCTGGGATCTGTCCCCAACAGGTCTCCACTGCCTTGACCTTGGCCCTTGGCTTTGTCATTCCCATGGGCACCATGTTTTGTGGGGAGACTTATGAGGCCAAAGTGAGCTGTGGTATGCCCCAGTACTCCCCTTTTTAACTTTTTTCCACCTTTGATCTCTCTCCTAAGGTATCATCATGGACTGTTATAAGCTTTAAGAACTCCTGTGTGGAAAGAGAATTTAGCCTAGTGGTTAAGATATCCATGTCCCACATCATAATGCCTGGATTTGATTCCCAGCTCTGGCTCCTAACTCCAGCTTACTATAAATGTAGACCCTGGGAGGCAGCAGATGAAGACTTGAGTACTTAGGACTCTGTCATTCATGAGGGAGATCTGAATCAAGTTCCTGATTCCTGGTTTGGGGTTGGCCCAAGCCCAGCTGTTTTGGACATTTGGGGAGTAATCTGGCAGACAGGAACATGTTTCTCCTTCCCCCTCTTCTTCTCACTCCACTTTTCTGACTCCCACAAAATACATTTATAGAGGAATTCTATGCTTCTGATCAGTAAAATTCTTTCCCAGGTCAGTGCTATAATAAGTAAAGCCATCATTTGCAAAGCTGCCATTCCACATGGACACCAATTTGTGTCCCAGCTTCTCCTTCTGATTCACATCTGGGCCCTCATCACCTCCATAGGAGACCTGGATGAAGATCCTGGCTCCTGGCTTTGGCTGGCCCAATCCTAGCCATGTGGGCACCTGGAAAGTGAACCAGCAGATGGAAGATTCTCTCTCTCTCTCTCTCTCTCTCTCTCCCTCCCTCCCTCCCTCTCTTTTTCTTTGTAACTCTGCCTTTCAAGTACAATAAATAAATCTTTTTAAAACATCTTTCCCAAAAAAGAAAACAAAGGGGCAGCAATAAAAGCAACGGTCCACAGGGGGAAAAAAAGTCTAAAAATGTTCATCAAACAGAAGGAAAATAAACAATTTCATCATTTTTTGTTTCTTACAGATTTTATTTATCCGAGTGACACAGAAAGAAGGTGAGGTACAGAAATATTCCAGATGTTGTTTCACTTCCAAAATGACCACCACAGCCCAGGCTGCGCCAGGCTGAAACCAGGAACCAGGAATCTCATCCAGTCTCCTGTGTGGATGGCAGAGGCCCAGTTTCCTGCGCTGTCTTCCTAGATGCTTTCCCAGGCACACTGCAGGGAGTTAGATTGGAAACAGAGCAGCTGGGGCTGAAGCCAGTACTTTGATTTGGGATGATATGGCAACTTAGCATACTGCCTACAACCACATGGACCCTCCCTTATCATCTTTTGACTTATTTTCATTTTACTTGAAAGTCAGGCATAGAGATATACAAAGGTCTTTGATCTTCTGATCTAGTCCCTAACTGTTTATAATTGAGCCAGGAACTCAATTTGGATCTTCTACATTGGGGGCTGGGTACTAAGTATGTACTGCTTCCCAGGATACACATTAGCAGGAAGGTAGAATTGGGAGTAAAGCCAGGACTCAAACCCAAACATTTCAACATGGGATGTGGATGTTTCCAAACAACACTCTTCTTCATGATTTAGTCTATTTCTGTTTGGAAGGCAGAGTTACAAAGAAGGAAAATAGAGAGACTGAGAAACCTCCCATTGCTGATTCACTGCACAAATGATGGACATAATGGCCAGAGCTGGGCCGGTCTAAAGCTTGGAGCCAGAAGCTTTCTCCAGGCCTTCCCCAAGGTTATAGGGGGTCCAAGAACTTGAGCCATCCTCTGCTGCTTTCCTAGGCTATGAGCAGGGAGCTGGATCAGAAGTGAAGGAGTTGAGACATTAACTGGCACCCATAAGGGATGCTGGTGCTCCAGGTGGAGGTGCCTATTACAGCATGGCACCAGCCCAAACTTTTTTTCCACTTGTTGATTCATTGCCCGAATGACCACAATAGCCAGCGTTGGATCAGATCAAAGCCAGGAGCCTAAAACTCCATTTGGGTCTTCCATGTAAATGTCAGGAGCCCAAGCATTTGGATCATCTTTTGCTGCTTTCCCAGGTGTGTTAGTGGCTAGCTGGTTTGAAAGTGGAGCAGCCAGGGCTCTATGCCCATATGGAATTTTGGCATGACAGGTGACAGTTTAGCTTGCTGTGACACGATGCTGGCATCGTCCAAGCAGACTCTTCACCACTCTGCCAAATGCCTGCCCCTGAATACCCTTGAGGAAGGTAAGTCTTCCCTATTATTCACTCTAAAATCTCTGGAATATATCAATGAAAGAGAAATGGAAGCAGACACTTGGCACTCTAAAGTCATCACTTGGGATATATGTATCCCATAGGAGAGTATTGGCTTGAGTACCACTTCTTCCACTTCTGATCCAGCCCTGTGTACATTTTACATTATACTAGAAGTGGAACAACGTTGTTGGAAGGTATACTATGATCACACTGCACAGAGTGGGAATGAGTGCTGGACACAGAGGTCAAAACCCCAGCTGGGACACCTGCATACCATGTTAGAATGCCTTGAGTCCTGGCTCTGTTCCCAACTGCTTCCTGTTAATGTGTGTCCCGGGAGGGAACAGGGTTGGTTCAAACAGCTGTGTCCTTGCCACCCACTTGGGAGATACGGATTTGGGGTTCTCAGCTCCTGGCTTTGGATGGACTAAGCCCCACCCATTGCACGTATTTGAGGAGTCTCTCTTTTTCTTTTCTCTCTCATTCTCAACAAAGGTTTAAAATAACATGCAGAGTGCGTAAACACTAGAAATAAGAAAAGAAAACCCCCAAAATTAGCTAATAAATTTACAGTGAATGTAAGGTACAATACTAAAAATACAGTTTCCAAAACAAAGGTAGGAAAAGAGGAATAAAGAATAATAAGATACTCAGAAAATAAGGAGAAAACCATATAATCATTTAGAAAATGCAGAAAAAGAATTTGGCCAAATTCTGTATCATTCACAACAACAAAATACTCTCAGCAAAGTAAAAATAGAATGACCTTTAACCTTCTGGAGGACATTATGGACAACTTAGAGATCCGTGCACTTTATCGATGAGAAATGGACACCCTCCCCCGGAGCTCAGGAATAAGAAAACAACACCTACTCTTGCTCCTCCTGTTCTATGTTGTGCTGGTGGCCCTGGTCCAATAAGGAAGTGGGACAGGACACATTAGTAAGTTGCATACATCAGAAGGGAAGAAATAAAGCTGTCTTTACTAACAGGTGGCATATCTGGGCACACAGATTCTGAAGAAACCACAGCTGGCATTCTTACATCTGTTAAGGAGTCAGGAGACAGGGCCAACGTGCAAATATCAATGTTATGTCCGTAACATCAAAAAATAACTTTAAAAATGACATTTTAGGATATTATTTATAATGGATCACCTAAAACATGAACAATTTAGGAATAAATTCAACAAAATATGAAAACTATATGCTGAAACATATTAAACCTTGCTGAAAAAATTAAAGGGGCTCTGGGAGCCAGTGTAGAAGTGGAGTGGGTCGGGCCCGGCAGCATGGCCTAGCGGCTAAAGTCTTCACCTTGAATGCGCCGGGATCCCATATGGGCGCTGGTTCTAATCCCAGCAGCTCCACTTCCCATCTAGCTCCCTGCTTGTGGCCTGGGAAAGCAGTCAACGACAGCCCAAAGCTTTGGGATCCTACACCCGTGTGGGAGACCCGGAAGAGGTTCCTGGTTCCCAGCTTCGGATCGGCACAGCACCGGTCGTTGCGGCTCACTTGGGGAGTGAATCATCGGATGGAAGATCTTCCTCTCTGTCTCTTCTCCTCTCTGTACATCTGCCTTTGTAATAAAATAAATATAATTCTTCAAAAAAAAAAAAAAAGTGGAGTGGGTCAAGCTGTCACCTATGATGCTGGCACCCCATATGAGCAATGGTTTGAGACCCTACTGCTCTACTTCCAATAGATGTGGCTCCTTGATGATGTCCCTGGAAAGCAACTGGATATGACCTGAGTCTCTGGGTTTCTGCACCCGCGTGGGAGACCCAGAAAGAAGTTCCTGGCTGCTGGCTTTGGCCATGTGGGCTAATTAGGGAGTGAACCAACTGGGGAGTGAAACAACAGGTGGAAATTTCTCTCTCTGTTTCTCTCTCTCAACTATGACTTCCAAATAAATGATCTTTAAACAACAACAAAAAGAATCTTTGTGTGGTTTTCTGATTGCAAGGCTTACTATAAATTAAAGGTGCAAGTGGGCAATTAAGATCTTTCTTTGGATGCCTGCATCCCATATTGCCCAAGTATGAGCCCCGGGTTTGCTTCTGAGTCCAGCTTCCTGCCAATGTACATCCTAAGAGGCAGCAGGTGATGGCTGTTCTGCATGGTTTGTTTGTTTTTTTTTAAAGATTTATTTTATTTTTTTTTAATTACAAAGTCAGATATACTGAGAGGAGGAAGTGGAGCTGCCGGGATTAGAACCAGCAGCCATTTGGGATCAAGGCAAGGACCTTAGCCACTAGGCCACACTGCCGAGCCCTGTTCTGCATGGTTTTATACCTCTCAGTGGGAGACAAGCTGGCCAAGCATCGGTAGGTCCTGTTTATTTTATTTTTTTACTTTATTTATTTACTTATTTTTATTTTATTTTATTTGAAAAGCAGATGTACAGAGAGGAGGAGAGGCAGAGAGGAAGATCTTCCATCCGATGATTCACTCCCCAAGTGGCCACAACGGCCGGTGCTGCGCTTATCCAAAGCCAGGAGCCAGGAACTTCTTTCCGGGTCTCCCACGCGGGTGCAGGGTCCCAAGGCTTTGGGCCATCTTCGACTGCATTCCCAGGCCACAAGCAGGGAGCTGAATGGGAAGTGGAGCTGCCGGGATTAGAACCGGCGCCCATATGGGATCCCAGGGCGCATGTTCAAGGTGAGGACCTTAATCATTACGCTATTGCACCGGACCTGGCATCGGTAAGTCCTTAAGAGGAGGAGCAGCTTGCCCGAGAAAGAATATGCTAAACATCCTGCCAGCTTCTGCAAGAATGAGATATTGTTGATTGACATGCAACAGCAGCAACTGAAATAGCAATAGCTTCCATAATGAGTTGAAGTTATTATCATATGCTTGGTAACTCCTTTATAAATAAAGTCTATCCATGGTCACTGACCCATAAACTGACAGTCTTGTTTTTTTATGAAGATTTATTTTTTTAAGATTTATTTATTTTTATTGGAAAGTCAGATATACAGAGAGAAGAAGAGATGAAGGAAGATCTTCTGTCCGATGATTCACTCCTCAAACGACAGCAATGGCCAGAGCTGCGCCAATCCAAAGCCAGGAGCCCAGAACCTCTTCTGGGTCTCCCACGCAGGTGCAGGGTCCCAAGGCTTTGGGTCATCCTCAACTGCTTTTCCAGGCCACAAGCAGAGAGCCGGATGGGAAGCAGGTCGCCAGGACATGAACCAGTGTCCCTATGGGATCCCGACGTGTTCAAGGCGAGGACTTTAATCACTAGACTACTGAGCTGGGCCCTATTTATTTATTTTTGGAAAGTCAGATTTACAGAGAGAAAGAAACATCTTCACTCCCAAAGTGGCTCTAACAGCCAGAACATGAATCAGCACTCATATGGGATCCTGGCAAATACAAGGTGAGGATTTAGTCACTAAGCTATTGTGCCAGGCCTGACAGTTTTGGTTTGTCTATGAACATCCACTGAGATCCTGGAAGATCTATAGGCCGGTTGAGAAACCTCACCTCAAGAAAATCACAAGTTCTTTTGTGGTTTTAACCAGATTATCTCACTTCCTGGTCTCAGGCCCAGAGTGATTCCACGGAACTGGTCTGTGGGCTGTAGCTGATGAGCAATGCCTCATTCCAAGAGGAGTGTTTGTCCAGGAGTGATGGGGATCCCAGTGCAAGCAGTTGCTCATGCAGTATCATAATGGGCATGGGTGAGGGTGGTGGGCTCAGAATAGTCCATTGTAGTGGAAAGACAGAGGTAGTCTAGGCATCTGTCTGTCGCTGGGGTAATGCACACATGTGAAGCAGAGGATACAAAGCCTGAAGTGCAGATGTTAGAAACACAGATGACTATTACACTCACAGATTCCTTTTTTTAAAGATTTGTTTGTTTTTATTGGAAAGTCAGATTTACAGAGAGGAGAGACAGATTCTATTTTTAAAAATAAAATACTGGGGGCCCGGCGGCATGGCCTAGCGGCTAAAGTCCTCGCCTTGAACGCTCCGGGATCCCATATGGGAGCCGGTTCTGGTCCCTGCAGCTCCACTTCCCATCCAGCTCCCTGCTTGTGGCCTGGGAATGCAGTCGAGGATGGCCCAAAGTTTTGGGACCCTGCACCCGTGTGGGAGACTCGGAAAAGGTTCCTGGTTCCCGGCTTCGGATTGGCGCGCCAGCCGTTGCGGCTCACTTGGGGAGTGAATCATCGGATGGAAGATCTTCCTCTCTCTCTTCCTCTCTGTATATCTGACTTTGTAATCAAATAAATAAATCTTTAAAAAAAATAAATAAAATACTGGGTAGAAAGGTAAGAATGCATAAAGAAGTCTTCAGCATGATATCACATGCAGCAATTCAAAACACAGGCCTTGCAATACTACTACATATATACACATATTTTAAGAGGTCATTTTATGAGGGGCCTGAAGGTGGGAAATGGGCATACCTTTGAAAAGAAATCAGACAGGAGAGGGCCCTCTGTGATTCTGACTTTCTAGTAAAAGAAAGTGTATCCCATGGCCAAATGGCCTCCACTGGTAAATATAATACAAAGGAAACAAAGGGATCAATTTTTTGATTGAGTTATACAAAAAGGCAGGAAAAAGGTGGTGTTTGGTGTCGTGGTTAAGACCCTGCCTGGAAGGCTGTTAAGTCACCACCTGTAATACTGATGCTATATTGATGTGTCTGGGCTGCAGTCCTGCAGCAGGCAACGGTGCAAGTAGTTGGGTCCCGGCTATCTACGTGAGGGACCCAGCCCTGTCCATTGTTGGCATTTGGGGGGAGTGAACTAGCGGATGGAAGGTTTCTGCTTGTCTCTTCTCTTTGCTTTTAAAATAATATAAAATAATACAATTTTTTTATTACTCAGGGGAAAGAAAACTTGTTAAGAGCATTCCATTCACGCCATCATCAGGCTAAAGTGACTGCTATTGCCCACTGTGATGCTGATCAGGGTTATGGCAACCAAGGAGTGTTGCGTAGGTTGATGCCTGTGTGTGCATGAGAGTATCTAAGTCCAACGCATTGAGATTAAGACAGACATTCAGAATTCAGAGTCCACTTGCAGTTTTTAAGTCTTACTCCTTATGAAATCTCATATGCAAAAGCAATAGGATCCTGGGCCCGGCGGCATGGCCTAGCGGCTAAAGTCCTCGCCTTGAACGTCCCGTGATCCCATATGGGAGCCGGTTCTAATCGCAGCAGCTCCACTTCCCATCCAGCTCCCTGCTTGTGGCCTGGGAAAGCAGTGAAGGATGACCCAAAGCTTTGGGCCCTGCACCCGTGTGGGAGACATGGAAGAGGTTTCAGGTTCCCGACTTCGGTTCAGCGCAGCACTGGCCGTTGCGGCTCGCTTGGGGAGTGAATCGTCGGACGGAAGATCTTCCTCTCTGTCTCTCCTGCTCTCTGTATATCTGACTTTGTAATGAAAATAAATAAATCTTTAAAAAAAAAAAAAAGCAATAGGATCTCCATTAAGATTTGAGATGCAGAGTGGGAATAGAGTCATCCACTAACCTCAGACAGTGAGGAAATCAGAACATGCTGGTGGCTAAGAACCCAACCAAAAAACCCTTACCTGCAGGAAGTGTCCTCCGAGTCATAGGCTTGTTGGCCATTATCTAGTGTCTCTCATGTCTCTCAGGCCACTAGGAGATCTGGACTGACAGGGGTGCCTCACTGGTAGGCACATGAGGATGGGGCCACCATGGCACAGTGTGAATAGTGTCAGGCCTGTTGAGAGTTGTTTGGGGCAAAGGCCCTCACAGGAACTGGGAAGGCCAATCTTGCCCCCCCCGCCCCATGCACCTGGGGGAAGAAGTGGGCTGAGAATTTGGATAAGGGGCAAAAGGAGGAGAGTGGGAGAAGAGAGGAGCACGTTGTAAGGGGCGATGACTGGTAGGGAGAAGAGGAGGAGGAAGGCAGATGGTGGGGGGAGAAGGTGGGCAGGTAAGATTGGACGTGACCCAAGTGGGGAGACATGAGGAGGGGAGGGTGGGAAGAGGTGGGAGATGGTCTGGACAGGAGGTGGGAAGAGGACCAGGTGGGTCTGAGTGACTCGTGACACAGGGTAAAGAAGTCAGAGAGACATGAGGTAGGAGAGGAGGAAGGGTAGGGGTGAATGTCCAACTGGAGGCACAGGAGCAAGACAAAGAGGAAGTTGAGCAGGAACAAGGAACAGCTTCTTCTGCATGGCTCACAGTTGGGAACTGAAGGTCTGTGTGGTGGGTTTAGGGTTCTGTATTCTTTCTTTGCTTAATTCCATTATGATTCAGATTCTGCTCAGAGTCCAAAATCCTAAGGTATCCTGAGCTGGGAGAGATCTTTGGGAGCATACAGGACACTTTTCTCCATCTTACCAATGAAGAAACAGAGTCCCAGAAGGCTGTCAAAAATTATCTACCCCTTTGGTGCAGTTTGGATAAAACCCATAAAAGCAAGCCCAGGCTGCCAGGCAGTGGTCATTGGAGTAAGGGCATGTCTCTGCAGGGCATAGAGGGGAACCCCTGACCAAGAGATCCTACCCTGAACACAGACCAAGGAGAGGACCACTCACCTGTCATCTTGTAAATAGCTTTCAAAGGTACCTTCCGTGCCTGTGTGGACATTTCCCGTTGTAGGAAAAGGCACAGGGAGAGACACACAGGAGAGAGAGTGAAAATGAAGAAAATATTACCACTGCCCTCCTCCCCAAGCAGTGAAGTCTGAGGTGTAGAGAATCTACAAAGAAAGTTCTGGATCTGGCAAAGGAGTCAAGGAGAGTTAAGGGTTTAGAGTTTCCCCTATTGCATTCAACACTCCCATATGGCTCTTATTATCATCTCATTACAAGTTCACAAAGCAGGGATGCTACTTCCATTTTAAGACAAGAGAACTATATTAAGCTGTATAGTTTAAACACACACACATGTGTCTGTCTCTCTGTGTGTGTGAGAGAGAGAGAGAGAAAGAGAGAGAGAGAGAGAGATCAGGTCTGATAGGGGAAGCACTGGGTGCTATGGAGGAACATAGGGGCTTCCCACATCAGAGTCAGTGGTCAGGAAAGAGAAAGACACATCTCAGCTGACACATCTCAGAATGGGAGTTCATTGAGCTAAACAACAAGCTCAAGGGGAAGAACTACACTGGAGAAGAAATGGTGGCATGAGAGAGCAATGGAGGTTTAACTGACTGGACAAATCCATAAGAACTGGGGTTTCGGGAAATTCTGCAAGAGATGAGGTTAGAGGTCTGAGGTTAGAGGGGCTTTGCAAGCTGCCTTCTGAGACAACTGCATTACTCGATGGAAGTCCTCAAACAGAAAGACAGCCGAGATCCACACACAGAACCACCATTCTGACTCCAGTGTGGGCTATACTAATGGAGGACGTGAGAAGCAATTGCTTCAGATCAGGAATGACCTCAACTAAACCAGTTAAGGAGATTAAAGGAACACCTTGAGGTGAAGTAGGAGGTAGGGGCTGGCAGGACATGTGGACTTACGGAGTGTTGTGAGGTACAGGGAGAAGCAAAGCTTCAAACCCAAGTTTCCGGCTTGGAGAACAGAATGAATGAGGAGATTCCAGAAGAGGAGGTTTGTGTGGGGGGAGAGGGAATAAGAGGTGCAAAGATTTGGTCATGACTAATGAAAAATAACGTGCACTGGTATACATCAGTTGGCATTTGGGTCATTGATTAATACTAATATCCATATTATACAGTGAACTCCTAAAACTGAACAACAAAGAAATAAAATTACTCAATTTGAAAGTAACAAAACACTTGAATAGACCTGCCTCCAAAGAATATTTTCAAAGGGCTGATAAACTTATGAAAAAATGTTCAGTGTCATTAATCTTAAGGAAATGAAAGATTACAATGGCATGGTTTAAGCTGCCAACTGGGACACAGGCATCTCGCAGTGAAATGCTCTTTGAGTCCCAGCTGCTGTGCTTCCAATTCCACTTTCTACTAAGGTGTCTTGGGAAGCAGTAAATGATGGCTCAGGTGCCTGGACCCCTGCTACCCATGTAGGAGACCTGGTTCAGCCTTGGCTATTGCGAGTATGTTGGGAAGTGAACCACTAGATGGAGGATCTCTGTGACTACTCATTGTAACTCTCTGTGGCTTCCTTGCTCCTTCAAGTGAATGAAAATAAATTTAATTATAGACATTTTAAAAAGCTGGCCTAGAAGCTGAGATGCCACTTGGGATGCACAGATCCCATACTGAAATGCCTAGATTTGAGTCCCAATTCTTCTCCCTATTCCAACTTCCTTTCCCTGTATACTGGGAGGCAGCAGGTGATAACTCAAATAGTTGGGTCCCTGCTACCTGTTTGGGAGATCCGTAGTGAATTCCTGGCTCCTGGCTTCAGCCTGGCCCAGTCTTAGTTGTGGGTATTTGAAGAGTGAACAAGTCAATGGAAATTTTATTCTCCCCCCACCAAATAACTAAAATAAAGTAATAAAACTTTTTGAGAATGGGTGAGTGCTTGATACAACAGTTATGTAGCCACTTAATCCAAGTTCTTCGTTCAAATTCTGGCTACTCCACCTATACTGCTAGTACACGTCCGGGGAGGCAGATGATGGCTAATGAACTGATATCCCTGCCATGCAGATTGATTCAGGTGCCTGGATGTGCCTGGCCCAGCCCTGGCTGTTACAGGTAGTAGGGGAGTGAGTCTACAGAAGGAAGTTCTCTCTGAGGCTGGCTGTTTCTCTCTGCGGCTCTGTTTTTCAAATGAAGAAATAAATCTTTGTGTCCAGCATTATGGCGTAGTGGATTAGGCCACTGCCTGTGATACCAGCATCCCAGCACCCTGGCTGCTTCAATTCTGCTCCAGGAACTTGCTAACCAGTCTGTGAGAACTGAAGAAGATGACCCAAGTGCTTGGATCCCTGCTATCCACAGGAGAAACCAGTTTGAACCTTCTTGCTTTGGCTTGGTCCAACCAGCGGGATCTTGATAGAAGATTTCTCTCTGTCTTCCTCCCTCTCTCTGTCACTCTTCCTTTCAATAACCAACTGAATCTTTAAGAGACACAAACAAATAAATCTTTTTTTAAAATGATTAAGGTGGAGCCCAGCGGCGTGGCCTAGCGGCTAAAGTCCTTGCCTTGTACGCCCCGGGATCCCATATGGGTGCCGGTTCTAATCCCGGCAGCTCCACTTCCCATCCAGCTCCCTGCTTGTGGCCTGGGAAAGCAGTCGAGGACGGCCCAAAGCTTTGGGACCCTGCACCCATGTGGGAGACCCAGAAGAGGTTCCTGGTTCCCGGCTTCAGATCGGTGCAGCACCGGCCGTTGTGATCACTTGGGGAATGAATCGTCAGACGGAAGATCTTCCTCTCGGTCTCTCCTCCTCTCTGTATATCTGACTTTGTAATAAAATGAATAAATATTTTTTAAAAAGTGATTTAGGTGGTTGAGATTTCATATTCTGTATATTTCACCATAGTAAGGTGAAAATTGAAAAACAAAGATAAATAAGGAAACAAAAAGGTAAAATAAGGATTTTTGTTTGTTTCTGCAATGAGCCACAGGATGCTTCAGTGGGTGGTAGAAATGTTTGATCAGAGGCTAGGAATGATGTGTCTAATGTCAACCTACATTAAAAAAAAAAAAAGACATACACAGAGAGATTCTCCAAAGAATAATAATGTTTGGAACCAGCAGAACACTGGAATGAGAACACTTCTGCCCTAATTAACCACAGCTACATCCAGAAAGGCCAAGGGAGGTAAGAATCCTAGAAAGTGAGATGAATATACACAAGCTGTTTGAAAACAAAGAGAACTCCAGTTGTAGGGGCGTATCACAGGAGCTAACAGGAGCTCATCAGTGGAGACAGCAGCTTCCACAAGTGTTCTCAAGCATCTGGCTGGCCGTCCTTGAGCCATGTAGGAAGCTGCAGTGTGCAAAGTCCTTGGCAAAAGCTCTTTGTGCATAAGGTATCAGTGGCCTTCATAAGCTTATGGTCTAATAGAATCTTTTGTGATGGTTACTCTCAGGCCACTGTGCATCAGAATTCCTCCCTTGGAACCTCCTAGCTGAATCTATTACAATTAGGGTTAACACAAGTGACATTATTTTTACAACTTTCACGCTGATACCTGGGCAGAGAGCCTAAGTACCTACATCTTTGTGGCCTTTCTAAAGGAGCCAAAGCAAGCTGCTTTCCATCCTAACCCACCTTTACTGGAAAATCCAAGCAGATGTTGTGGCAAAGCCAGCTAGATCCCTTCTACTGTGGTGATGTGGCAGAGGACCCTACCTTTCAACTCAAGAGTAGTGAGAAGATCTTCAAAGTGCCCACCAGAACAGCTTTGAGGTGTATTTCCCTTTGGGAGTCTGAGCAAGCCACAGCAGATAGGAGCAGGGAGATGTGGGGAGCTATAGGAAGCTGGTCCCCTGCTTTGCTTAGGGTGCCCTGCAGCACTGGATCAAGTCCCAGTGTCTGAATGTGCTCAACAAGGAGCTACAACATGTCTCCCGGGAGCCAGCAGCTGAGAAGGAACTGGCAGTGTTATCTTGGGTCCTTTCCCAAGAGGCTGTCTGGAGAGCTGCTGGAAGAGTGGTCCTTGATGCCAGGGCTGAGAAAGAATGGTGAGTGGCCACTGATAAGAGAATTCCGAGATGCCCTAAATTAAGGCTAGAAGAAGAAAAGAGATAAGAGGAATTGAGAGCAAACTGGCAGCTTGGGACTAAACCAACAAAGACAAAACAGAGAGAGAAAGCCTCACATCCTGCTCCTGTATGTTGAAGATTAGCCAACCAGGCAGCAGTGCATCCTGCGTGCAGAACCAAGACAGCAGCAGCGGCTGGCCCTTTTGTTCCGGGACCATCCACTTATCTCAGGAATCCCAGGCTTTGTATCATACTGGCCCTCTTATCTATAGCCAGTGTAGGTTCACTTCCATTATAACATAGCCTAGGCTTTTAGAGTCTGTGTATTTTCTTTTTCCCAAATGCCATCTACCGTGCTGCTGATGCCTTACACAATTTGTCCCAGAACTGGTCCTTCAGGGTACTTTAAAATTTCACAGAAAAAGGAATAAAAGTATGATCAAAACCAGTATTTTTCTACTGACTTATTTCAAAGACACAAAAACAAACAGGAAGGAATCTTCCATCCACTGAATCCCTTGCCAAATGTCCCCGACAACCACAGCAGAGTCAGGTCAAAGCTGGGAACGGAGTACTCAGCCTGGGTCTTTCCTGTGGGTGCCAGGGACCCAGCCACTCCAGCCATCACTGCTGCCTCCCAGCGTGTGCGATAGCACAAAGACAGAATGAAGAACAGAGCCAGGACTTGAACCTAGGCACATTGATACGGGATGCGGGCATCCCAAGGGGTGGCTTCACCACCCAAATGCCTGCCTCTGAAAGATCATTTGCATTTGCTGCAAATTTTTTTTAAAATCCATGCATTCAAGGAGTCTTCAAAAGCTCAGGGAAATGTCTGAATATGTATACGTTTAAAATTTTTTTCACTAAAATAATTTATCTCTTCTTTCTATTTTCCATGAACGTTTGGAAGTGCCCTTGTGTTTTCCCCCAAATCAGCTCCTTTTATTAAGCGTGTTTTTTTCACAGAGCAGACATACGAAATAAGGACCTGACTTCACATGATCCCTGTGGTGGCAACTTGAATAGGACACTAATTAACTACGTACCTCAGGTCAGGAAAGTAGAACAAGGGTTTGGGCCTCCACGCCTGGCCTCCCTTACCTCACAATCTCTCCCCAGTTATAAGGGTCCATCCTGGGAAGCAGCAGAACCAAACAGCAGCATAGCACCTGAGACTGAGCACTGGGGAAGCTGGGACCAGAGCCCAAAGGAGAACCTGGAGCTGTGACAGGTGCCCTTGCACTCCAGCTCAGGGAAACCCTTGCAAATTAGCAAGAATGTCTGGGTATCTACCTTTTCACTTTGATATCACCTAGGAGAGAGATGCGTGCGTCTGCATCAAGGGTCCTGAGGGGAGACGGGTCAGCTCCAGGGAGGCTCTGAGTGACTATCAGCACACTGAAAGAAACACAAGCAGTACTTACCTATATGTCAGCAGAGCCAGGGGAACCTGGTCACCTACCTCCTATTTTTTCTCTCTGTATCCCTGGTGACAGCCTTTGTAATAGATGGCAAATGGCAGTAAGATGTTTCCTTGAGTTCTGTGAGCTGCTCCAGCAAATTCACTAAACCCAAAGAGAGGGTTGTGGGAATGCCAGTTTTCTCCCCACTTTCTTATGGTTTATTTATTTTTATTTGAAAGGTAGGCTTACAGAAAGGAGAGACAGAAAGTAGGTTTTCCATCCATTTACTTCCCAAATGACCACAATGGCTAGAGCTGAGCTGATCCGAAGCCAGAACACAGGAGCTTCTTCAAGGGTCTCCCACCTGGATGTAAGGTCTGGCATCTGATTCCTGGTATTGAATCAGCTCATCTCTAGCTGTTTCAGCCATTTGGGGAATGAACCAGTGGATGTGCTCTCTCTCTCTCTCTTTTCCTCTCTCTCTGTGTGCGTATGTCTCCGTTTCTCCAAATATCTGCCTTTCAAATACAAACAAATAAATACTTAAAAAAAACCTGCATGGTGGTTCAGAGGGCGAAGTCACCACTTGAGATGCTAGTATCCCACATCCCTCTGCGGCTCTGCTTCTGGTGCAGCTTCCTGTTAATGTGCCTGGGAAAGGAGAAGAAGATGGCCCAAGTACTTGAGTCTCTGCCCCTCACATAGGAGACCAGGATAGAATTCCTGGCTCCCAACTTTTGTCAGGCCAGCAGCCATTTGAGTAATGAACCAGTGAATAGAAGTTCTTATTCCATCTCTCCTCCTTTCTCTGTCACTCTGCCTTTCCAATAAAGGAAAATTTCATGTTTGTTTATTTTTTTATATTGGAAAGGCAAATTTACAGAGAAAAGGAGAGAGACAAAGATTTTCCATCCGCTGGTTTACTCCTCAAGTGGCCTCAATGGGCAGAGCTTAGCTGATCTGAAGCCAGAAGCTTTTTCCAGGTCTACCACATGGGCTCAGGGTCCCAAGCACCGTCCTCTATTGCTTTCAGGTCAAAACAGAAAGCTGGAAAGGAAGTGGAGCAGCTGGAACACAAACCAGTGCCCATATGCGATTCTGGTGCATGCAAAATGAGGATTTTAATCATTGAGTCATCATACCAGGTCCAGCAATAAATAAAACTTTTAAAAATTAGTATGTGTTGGGGTTCAGTGGCTTCCTCCAAATAGCGATTCCTCAATTCCTGGACTCCCAAATTTTCCTTAGCCCTTAGTGCTGTGCAGGTGCATTGACCGAATAAGCGATAAAGAGGCTTCTGCTGGTCACAACTCTCTCCTGAATGGGCCTACCCTTACGTCCAGTTCCATGGAAACCAGTGTGCTAATTGCATTAGCTTACCAGAACAGGATGGACACCATAGTTGCCCTGCTCTTAACAATTACTCAGGTGTGGGTTTCTTCACTGCCCCCTGGCTTGATTTTAGAAGCTGGCACCTGATCCTTACGGAACTCCATTAAATGTCACTGAAAAAGACTCAGACCCCCATCTTAGAGTGCTCCGATGGAGTCTGAGAAGCAGGAGCTATTGTTTCGCTCATTCCTGTGGTACCTGCTCAGAAAACAGCTGATTTTTATAGGAACAGCAGCTTCTAACTTTCTAGAGCAGAATGTTCCAGATCTGGAACTGTTTTGCAGTTAGGAGTTGCTGACAATTGCACAATTTTCTCTATGCTTTTGGAAATGTACTTACGGACCATTTTCATGGGCCCCAAGGTAGGGTTCTCAGCACTGTAACAGCTGAACTTGTCATGGCTTGGCTGTTCTCAGAAGTGTCTGGCTCTTTTATTTCTCTCATTACTACCCAGGAAACTGTGAATATTAATACTTTAACAGGATGTTCCAGACCCCATTGTAATTTCTAAGAGGAAGATTCTGAAAAAGCCAGCCTCCAGGGAGCACAGATTCCATTTAGTAAAGGAGTAGAAAGTAGTACCTCCTAAAGCTGGAGCTTGGGTTCTCAGACCTCAACACAGAAATGCTGACTCACGGCCACTTGGGTGCCACCCAAGTGTATATATACCCTTCATTCTTCATCCATTGACTCACCCTCCAAATGACTGCAATGGCTGGGGCTGGGCCAAGTCAAAGCCAGGAACCAGGAGCTCCATCTAGGTCTGCCACCTAGGTGACAGCAACCAAAATACTAGGGCCAGTTTTCACTGCTTTGCCAGGTGCACTAGCAGAGAGCCAGATGGGAAGAGGCTCACCTGGGTCTTGATCTGGCATTTATGTAGAGTGTTGGCGTTGCTCAACCTGCTGCACCGCAATTTTGGCTCCTAAAATGAATGTACTTTTAACAAACTATAGAGTCGATGCTAATGCTTAGCCACATTTGGGAACCACTGATAACAGATTCAGATTTGGGCATATGTTGCGTGTTTATGTCATTCCATATGATGATTTGCAGTAAATGCCAGAGTCAATGTAGATTATTTCAGTAACATCGAGTTTATACTGATGTTTCTAATGCAACCTTCATTGCACTAAAGGTAATTTAGCCATTATCTTACGCTAAATAGGAACCTCCCAATCTGTTTCTTATTTATCCTATATTGTAATAGATTCACAGCAGATTCCCCTTAACAAGATGCATATGCCATGCCAGACTACACTTAAAGTTATTGGAAAGCTTTAGAGAGAACATATTTTGAAAGCTGCATGTGGCTGCTTGTTTTCTAATGTAGTCATCACACATCTCATTGTGGGGGCATCCAATAGCCATGTGTCAATATTTCCTCGGGCAGATGATGTGTGTTTGAAGTCTTGGGGATTTTCACTTTCTGACTTTAGTCAATTTATTGCTACAAATGTCCATAGGCTGTAGGTTCATTATACTAGCAAAAAGGCCACCCAAGATTTTGTTTATTTTCCTCAGCTTTATTGAAGCATATCAAAGAACAGAAATTCTTCAGCTTTTTATAGTGTGCCTAATAAGCACCTACAAGGGCAAGAAATTTTACAAATGCAACTCTTTGTTCTCTACACCCACAGACTGATACATAGAGACAAGCCGCAGCTCAAAAATCTTTTGGACGAGTCCCTCCCATATAAGTGTCTGCGTTGAAGGTTTGGCATACTAAAAATGGAAGTCTGTAAGGCACATGTTGAAAAACAAGAATACACACTTACAAGAGATGTTAAAGTGCATAGTTTCACCCCTCTTAAATAAGACAACCCATCCCATCCAATGCACAGACAGTGGCATCCAGGAAAAACGACATGCATTCCCTCCTCCACAATTGCTTGCATTCATGGCAGAATCTTGTGCCATTGGGTGAGTCATGTTATCAACTCAACTTCACACAAGTGTTTTTTTTTTTTCCCCTCAACTCGTTCTGGGTCCAGGAAACCAGCCTTTTCAACTCCCAAACAAAACCTGAAAATAACTCCTTCTAAACCTTGTTTCATGAAAATAATTGACATTTAAATTTTATGCAGGCTATTGGTAAGGTTTATTTCCTATGTGTAATTTTGTTGTGGTCTTACGACCTAGGGTAAAATATGTTCCCCTCCCTCCATCACTTGTCACATTTCTATTAGTCCTTTCTTCTGCAGGTCTGTAACTTGTAATTTGACAGTCCTTTTTAGTCACATGATTCATTAGGATTGCTCTCTTTTATGGAGATTCTACAGAAGTGTCTAAAGTCCACATCACACTCACTAATGACAGTTGCCTTTCCTGTGGATTCTCTGAAAAGTGTGAACTTTCTAAAGTAGACTATCTTTCACCATTTATATGACGCTTGCTATAGTTCTTCGTAGATGCTGTTTTATACACTGAAGAAGGTTCCTTCTACTGCTAGGTTCCTGACATTTTGTTATCAACAGATATCAGACTTTTTAAACATTTTTTTAAATTAAAAATTAATATTTTGACTCATCGATTTTTCTCCATTTTTCTGATTTCCATTTTCTGATTTTTGCTCTGATCTGTTGAGGCCATTTATGGGATGAACCAACAGGCAGAAAATCCTCTCTCTCTTTCTGTCTCCCTGCCCCAAACCTGTACCTAAATACATAAAAAGGTATTAAGTAAAAAGAAAAAAGCATTTAGAAATAAGCACATTTCCTAATTAGGAAATACATACACAAGCCTACAGTTATATCCATTTAGTGAAATGGCAAGATATTATTCTGGTTTTGCAAAAACCTCCTTAAAAACAAAGAGGCAAACTTTAAAGCAAGCAGAGAAAACACAGATTTGGTCCAAGGAAACACTAATCAGGTTAATAACAGACTTTTCACTCACAGTACAAGAGGCTAAGGAATTGCTAAGGAAAAACAGAGGCCAATTTAGAAACTGAATCCCTAGCTATGCTATCGTTCAAGAAAAGTAGGCAAGTTATCATTTTTAGACACACTTGCTGGAAAATTACTGAGGGATTCACTTATGTCAAATTTAAAAAGAGTTGTTTATTTGAAAGGCAGAGTTAGAGCGAAACAGAAATCTTTCATTTGTTGCTTTATTCCCCAAATTGCCAGAGCTGGAACAGTTCAAAGCCAGAAAACTCTTCCGAGTCTCCCACTTGGGTTCAGGTGTCCAAGGACTTGGACCATTCTCACTGCTTTCCCAGGTGCAATAGTAGGGAGCTGGATCAGAAGTGTAGCAGGGCCCGGCGGCGTGGCCTAGCGGCTAAAGTCCTCGCCTTGAATGCCCCGGGGTCCCATATGGGCACCGGTTCTAATCCTGGCAGCTCCACTTCCCATCCAGCTCCCTGCTTGTGGCCTGGGAAAGCAGTCGAGGACGGCCCAAAGCTTTGGGACCCTGCACCCGCATGGGAGACCCAGAAGAGGTTCCTGGTTCCCGGCATCGGATCGGCGCGCACCGGCCCATTGCGGCTCACTTGGGGAGTGAAACATCGGATGGAAGATCTTCCTCTCTGTCTCTCCTCTCTGTATATCTGGCTTTCCAATAATAATAAAATCTTAAAAAAAAAAAAAAAAGGAAGTGTAGCAGACAGGACAGGAACTGGCACCATATGGGATGCCACCACCACAGGCAGTGGCTTTAGCGGCTATGCCATAGTGCTGGCCCCTGTTTATGGCATCTTAAGGCTTAAGTGTGTGGCAGGTTCTTAAGCTCCTATTAATGAAGAGCAGCCAGAGATTTTCCAATCAACTCATGTGGTACACACCGCAAATCATTCAATAATCCAATAGCTGCAGTTAGCTATACTTGAAACCTAGTACTATGCCAGGGCTCTGGCCATGGAGTACCATCACCCAATTGCACCCTGCCACAGGTCAGCATGAAGGATTCTCTCAGGCTTCAGAAGAGAGGCATTTAAAAAGTGGAGTTATGATAGGGAAAAAAATCAGAAAGAACAGAATCAAATGTCTTACAATTGATAGAAAAGACCAAGGAGGAGAAAGAATAGCTTAATGAAAATGGACTTCATCTGAAGGACAATGTGTTTCTTTTCAAGGAAAGCATTTCCAAGAATTAATAAGCTCAAGTATGGATAGTTTCTGAATTTCAAAGACCAAGAAAGCATCTTCTAAGCATACAAGCAGCACCAACAAAACAGGTACCTTGCTCAAAAAGTGAGGGTGGTTGGCATGCTTCCTCTGCCTATCAAGAAAGAGAAGAAATGCCACAATCTCTTCCGAGGCCTGGGACTGAAACACTGAGTCACCAGTCTTTCCCAAAGCTCTTAATTGTCCTGTGTGCAAAAGGAAGAAAAATCAAACAATAAACAATAAACTATTTCAGCTTAAGACCCAACTAGTTAAAATGTAAGAGGAAGAAATGAATATGGGGCACCATCTTGGCTCGGGCTGGGTGTCCGATTTGGACACCCCACTGGCTGCTTTGGCTGATGGGGGAGGCACAGTCTAGCTAGATCCCAGTACCTGAGTGTCGGACAGGGGACGGGTCACATTAGGCAGGGCCATGACACTAACCAGCATGCAAGAGAACCAGGTCCAGGGGTAGATTCTGCAGGGGAATTGTGGGCACAAGCCTGTGGAAATACAAATCACACTTAAGAGTTGGGGTTGGAGTTTGACCTTGGCAGCTCAGGTGACAGCAGCCCTCTGCAGTGGTAGCGACCCACTTGCAGAGAGTACCCAAGCCAGGTCGGATCCAGTGCTCGGGACTTAACCCATGGACACCATCGCCACACAGTGACCGAGTCCTGGCTGCTGGAAGGCCAGTGTGCCCTAAGGCTTCAGGCTCTGCCTGCTGGCTGCCCAGCAGCAAGCTCTAGGGTTTTTAGGGTATGTAATTGCTGCCAAGGGACATCCAGGGATAAGGCTAGTGTGAGTGTAGGTAAGGGATGAATTCTGGGTGATTCCTAGAGATGGGGTCATGGAACTTGCTCGCAAGCCTGGGGACTAAGATCTGAGGGTTTGGAGGGAAGATTCCATAAGTTCTATTTGGGCCAGACTGATTCACCACCCCACATGGGAATCCTGAGATGGGCTATTAGCATAGAGAATCACTGATTGCCATGCACCAGTCCACACGAAAGCTATGGCTGGGGGCCTGTCTAGCAGAATTTGATCCCAGTACTTGACCGAGTATCGGAACAGGAGATGGGTCACACTTGGCAGGGTCAGAACACTAACCAACACGTGAGAGAACCAGATCTGGGAGTAGATTCTCTGGAGGAAGTGAGGGCCCAACCCTGTGGAAATACAAGTCCCGCTGGTTAGCTCACGTGTTGGAGTGGTGATGGGCTGAGCTAGGTGTGACCATGGCACCTGCCATCACTTACAGGTAAAGGAACTGACAACAGTCTGGGCAGATCAAGGCAGCAGAAACCAAATGTGCATCCTAAAACAGGATGTGGTGTGGGCTGAGCTGCAGCTAGAAAGATGCAGACCAGTCAGGGTCGAGCAAACCTTAACTCACAAGAAAGAATAGAAATTAGGCTGGAACACAGGTCATGCCGAGCTAGGTTCATACATCGACTAGCTTGCATGAGCCAGGGATGCCAAGCTTCAGCATCTAAGTCAAAGGCTGAGACAGGTGAGGGGCTATGCCATGCTGGGTCAGAGCAACCACTGGCACATGCATGCTCTACGGCTGGGAACAGGCACGGTTGAAGAGCTAAGAGGACACCTTGGCTGGGTTGGGGTTCCCACTGGTGAGTACGGAGGCCAGTGTGGGGGCTGCATTTTGGTCTGGATGTGGCTGTATTATTTCTTGGCACATGTGTGGACTGGGACTAAATGCACCAGGCCGGGCTAGACTCCAGCACCATCTGATGCTCTGGAGGACTAGGGTAGAAGTAAGATGGACTAGGCTAGGTCTCTGCCCCTAGTGAGCCAGGTGTGAGCTGTGTCTGGGTATGGATGAGCCTTGACTGGGCTGAAACATCCAACAGTAACAACCAGAATGGGTTGAAGGCCGGTCAGGAAAGGCCACTATACCTGCCAGGACAGGAGGTAGACTAAGAAGGGCTGGCCCATGGACCCACCGATATACGTGAGATCTGGCATTGGGAGAGGTTCTGATAGAGCAGCCTGGGCACCTCCTCTGGCAGGACATAGTCTAAGCAGGTGAGCGCAAGAACCACGATAGGGAGCAGCCCATACCAGGCCAGGGAAAGGTACTCACCAGCATACATTTGGCATAGATCGGGGGCAGACCAGGCTGAACCAGTTCACATCACCTGCTGGCAAATTCGAGCACCAGAATAGAGTGTGGATCATACCAGTTATGGTCACAACACATACAGGGCACATTACAGCTGGGATTGGGTGCCTGCTGGGCTGGGCTAGGCTGCAACCCCCATCAGCGTCAGCTGGAATTGGGGGTGGGCCGGGCCGGGCCGGGCCAGGCTACAGCACCCACTGGCAAATGCTAAGGTGTGGTGGGCCATGTGAGACTGGGCTGCAGCGCCCAACAGCAAACATAAGAACCAGGGAGCTTCTGGTCTTGGGAGACCTCCTCCGTTGAGCGTTTGAAAGTACCGGGTCCGGTGGCCGTGGTGGTGGTGAAGGCGGCGGGCGCCATGGCGATGTTTGAGCAGATGAGAGCGAACGTGGGCAAGTTGCTCAAGGGGATCGACAGGTACAATCCCGAGAACCTGGCCACCCTGGAGCGCTACGTGGAGACACAGGCCAAGGAGAACGCCTACGACCTGGAGGCCAATCTCGCCGTCCTGAAGCTGTATCAGTTCAACCCAGCCTTCTTCCAGACCACGGTCACAGCCCAGATCCTGCTGAAGGCCCTCACCAACCTGCCCCACACTGACTTCACCCTGTGCAAGTGCATGATCGACCAGGCCCATCAAGAAGAGCGGCCGATCCGGCAGATCCTGTATCTTGGAGACCTGCTGGAGACCTGTCACTTCCAGGCCTTCTGGCAAGCCCTAGAAGAGAACATGGACCTCCTGGAAGGAATCACCGGTTTCGAAGACTCTGTCCGCAAATTCATCTGCCACGTCGTGGGCATCACTTATCAGCACATTGACCGCTGGCTGCTGTCCGAGATGCTCGGGGACCTGAATGACAGTCAGCTGAAAATGTGGATGAGTAAATATGGCTGGAGTGCCGACGAATCGGGCCAGATCTTCATCTGCAGCCAGGAGGAGAGCATCAAGCCCAAGAACATCGTGGAGAAGATAGACTTTGACAGCGTGTCCAGCATCATGGCCTCCTCCCAGTGACTGGCAGACCCTAATAAAGACCTGTCGACTTTAAAAAAAAAAAAAAAGAACCAAGGAGGGAGGAGGCAAAGTTGGTAGGGGAATGTGGAGGGCTCCCCTGCTGGACAGCGACTCCCACTGGAGAGCATGAATTCGGATGAGGGCAGGCCAGACTAAGGCAGAGCTACAACACCTATGGGCCTCAGGCTGGGCTGATTGTTCATACTGGTGCAAACTACAATTAGAGTGGGTGAGGGTTGGTTGGGCTTTGCCAGAGCATCAGCTGGCAGAGGCTATCACTAGGGGCTAGTTAAACCGCAGAATCACCTGGAAAGTGCATGATCCGGGAGTGGGAGTGGCCCAATAGGGAAATAGTGGGCACCTCCCTCTTGGGTTACCACTCTCACTGGAGAGCATGAAAACCAGGACAAGGTCAGCGGTGGCTAGACAGAACAGCACCCGCCAGTATGTGTGTGGGCTGGATAGTGGGGCTAATTGGGTTGAACTAGGCTTCAATGCCCATTGACATGTATGAGAGCTGAATGGAATGTGGGACATACTGGACAAGTCTGCTTCACATACTGGCAAACATGGAAACCAGCGTAGGGGGCAGGCCTGGTGGGGGTTATGGGAAGTCGCCCCAACTAGGCTGTAGCTCCCACTGGTTTGTGTGAGGGCCCAGTATGAAGTGGGCAGGATCAGGCTGGACTGCAACACACATTGGTTCATGTGAAAGACAAGGTTGGAAACAGAATTGACCCAGCAATTGCAACCACCAACATATGCATAAGCTGACTGGGGCGATGGACTGTTTCAGACCCTGTACTGGCAAGCACACACAAGAATCAGGTCTGGGATCACCTTAGACGAAGTTTCTTTGGGGATTGCTCCAACTGAACTGCTGATCTTAGAACCCCAACCATGAAGAGACTATGTCAGTCAGTGGATTCTGAAGAGATTTCATCGTGCTTGGAGCGACGAGATTGGCAGCAATTCAGAACTGTTGAACTATCAAAACTGCATGAGCAGGTTCCTCAGAGCATGCCCCACGTCAGGGACCTGGGATGTGTGGGAAGCTAGGTGAGGCTTTTCCCTTTGTCTCTTCCCTTACCCTGGATACAGAAAAAAATATTAATGTGGAAACAATGGCCTTACCCACTTTCCTGTAGCCCTTGACCCTTTGTGCCTTAATCAATAGGCCTGGTTGGGGAGCTAAGGGGATACCCCAGCTGGGTTGGGATTCCCACCAGTGAGCACAAGAGCCTAATTGAGGGCAGCAGGTTGAGCTGGACATGGCTATAGCCTCCCTCAGCGCAGATGTAGACTGGATCTAGGGAGTGACAGACTGTGCTACACTCCAGCACCCACTAGTACTCATGAGTGCCAAGATGGTTGTAGGACAGCCTGGGCTAGGTCTTGACTCCCTCTGAACCACATAAAAGCTGTGTCTGGTCATGGACTAGGTGTGGCTAGGCTGCAACATCTTATGGTAAGAACCAGAATGGGTATGGGCTGGTTGAGCAAGGCCACTGTTCCTGCCAGGACCAAGAGGTGGGCAAAACCAACCTGGGCCAAGAACCCACTGATGTGCACAAGATCTGCCACTGAGTGGAGCCCTGACAGATGAGCTTAGGAAACTCCTTTGTAGGGATGCAGTCCCATGCAGGTGAGTGCAAGAACGAAGTCAAGGAGCATTCCTGCCCGTGCCAGGTTACAATGCCCACCAGCATACATGTGGATCAGGTCTAGGGACAGACCTGGCTGGGCCGGTTCATAATATCCACTAGCAGATCTAAGAACCAGGACAGGGTACAGGAGGGGTCAGGTAAGGCCGCAACATCAGCCAGTTCACACTGGGGCAACACAATAGTTAATGCTGAGGTGAAGTGAGCCATGCCAAGCCTGGGGTCAGTGGATGCTGGGTTTGTGAGCCCCAAGGGTGGGGGATCCAACGGGGATCCACTGGGACTCAGGTCCCTTGGCCTGCCTGCTGGGTTCATGAGCCCTAGGGGTAGGGGATCCAACGGGGCTTGGGTCACCTGGCCCTGGTCTTTGGTCTTGCCTGCAAGTGAAAAAGGCAGTAGTAGATGTAGAGCCTGACGCACATGTAGAATATGGGAGCACATTTGCACCATCACAAAAGAAGGAGAACAGAGTAAATTTGACAACTACCCCAGCAAACGATGACAGCAAAAATCTGGGTGAATGGAGACTTGAAGTCAACTATGGCAGCCAATGGACATTGGGAAGGCTGCCTAACCCTTGGATGAGTGAAATCTACAGCATTTCAGAACTATGCAAACCACTTGAACAGAACCCTTAGAACACGCACTATAGTGGGACCCTGGGTTGATATTGGATGGTGGTTCCCCATCCCTGGGTACTGTCACATTTGGAAGACTGGATGTGGCTTCCTCCCTATGTCCCTCTTTCCCCCAGAGACACAGGAAGAAATGGAGAATTACAAAACAATGATTTCACTCACTTTTCCCGGATCCTCGATCCTTCCTACCCTGGTCAACCCTGTAATCACCATCAAATAAATAAAATAAATTTCATTTTTAAAAAAGAAATGACTATGAAATAAATAAAACCTTTCTGCCCTTCCCTCCCCAAAAATATCATGTCAAGGAAAAAATTCCTTAAAATGAATAATTTGAAGATAAGCAAGGTCAATAACAGGCAAGAGAAGTTACTAAAACAAGACAAAAAGCAATTAACATGAGGGCACATTCTGGTAAAATTTCAAAATTGCAAAGGTAAGCAGGAAGTTAGCAGAAATAGAAAATTCTAAATATCTTTAGAAGGGAGGAGAAACAAAACCAAGTTAAATAAATAACAATAATTGTAAGAGAGAAAAATTAATACATGAATAAATCAGACTGGAATCAATACCAAAGCTTTTTAAAAGAAGGTTTATTCACTTATTTAAAAGGCAGAGCAAGCGATCATCCTGGTCTTCTCCGTGGGGGCAGGGTCCCAAGTGGTACATTAGGAGGGAGCTGGATAGGCAATGGAGCAGCCAAGATTTGAACTGGCTCTCCCATATGGGATGCCAGCAAAGCAAGCAGTGCTACAATGCCAGCTGCAGTACCAGAAGGTTTAAAAGAAAACAGGCTGATCTGTCCCCAGCCCTGGTCTCACATTCTCCAGTGGGAGCTGAGGCCTAGCAGTAATAAATTGAATAATACAGCAGAAAGACTATTCTCATGGAAAACAATTTTGAATGTAAATCTCTCTATTGACAAACTAGCACTCAGGAATGGGGTCAACAGAAGGACCTTTTCAAACATGCAGTGACTCAGAAAATTCATCTGCAAGTTAAAACATAAATCCAAGCAAATTGTAAATGTGGGATGTAAGAAATCATGGAACTCGAGGATTCTTGTTTAAAAAAAAAATGGGCCAAGGAGCCATGCCTGGTGCCTGGCAGATGCAGGAGGTCACAGGGCTGGACCATGCCAAGTCGCCTTAGCCCAAGAATCCACAGGGCTGCAACGCACCCCCTGGGCAGTGTAGAAAACTGCAGATTACCTGAGGAAGCAGTCTGGGGGCAACCAAGGACATGTTTGACAGATGTGGAATGACTTCTGGAGGCAAGTAATTGAGAGAGCTGAGACAGGGTTGTTCAGCGGGTAAGATCTGGAGGGCATGTCTGGGTCAGGCCAAGGAGCCCACCCACATGTGAGACCTGGCCTGGGCTAGGTAGCATCTCCCACCACCTGTTGGCTCACATAAATGCTGAGGTTGAGGGACAGGCATGGCAGGGCTAGGCTTCAGTACTCCCCAGTGAGTATCAGGGCAGGGGGTGGGAAACACCAAGCTGGGCCCACCAGCACACAAGAGAACTAGGACTGGGGGTAGATCCTGTAGGGAATTTTTGATCTTGTCCCTATGAGACTGTAGTACTCACTGGTCTGCATGAGAGCTGGGGCTGATACTAGGTAGAGCCAGGAAAGACCATGGAACACTTGAGAGTCAGGGCTGGGAGCAGGCTAGGCAGAGCCAGGCTGCAACACCTGCCAGCACATGCAAAGGCTGCAACTGAGGGCAGACTATGCTAAGCAGGGTTGCAGTACCCATTCAGCACGCATAAGATCCAGGGCTGAATGCAAGCCTGGAAGGGAAAAACTGGGACTCTACTGCAGCTCCTGCTGGTGAGCATGAGAATTAGAGCTGGGAGTGGGCTAGGCCAGGGAAGGCTTTAACACCCATTGGGATGCATATGAGCCAGGTATAGAAGCTGGCTGGGCTGGGCCAGGACAAAGCACCCACTGGCAAATGGGAGAACCAGGACAGGGTATGAGTTGGACCAAGCTAGGCTGCAGTTCCCACCAGTTCCCATGAGAACCAGGGCAGGGGATGGGCTGGGCTAAGCTAAGCTGCATCACCCACCAGCAAGTGCTAAACTGGAGATGGGTCATGTCAGGCTGGGCCGTAGCACCCACAAGCATGCACAAGATTTGGGACTTGAAGTAGACCTGGTGAGGGAACTTGAAGGACTCTCCTGCTAGGTTGCAGCTCCTGCTGGTGAGCTGTCAGGAGCCGTGCACTATAGCCACACTGAAGCCATTTTGAATATAGACCTATGGGACAGTGGAAAACCACCGGTTGGCTAGATGCTTGGGAAAGAAGTTATGAAACTAATCACACGCTTAGCTTCAATTGTTCCTAGCAACTGTTTCAGAATGTGATTGATGCTGTACTTACCAACATCTTGTTACTGATTACCTACGCTATTGTCGATATGTTGGTTACTATTGTTGATATGGTGGCTGCTCAAGAACAATCGGTCTTGAGACCATGGCTTGCGTCCCAGCTTCTCTTTCCCTGAGCCTTAGTTACTGAAGAATATAAAAACCCTCAGTTGAAATCAATAAACTGACAGCTTGATCAGACCTACTGTCTTGCTGTCCATTCTTTGTGTCTCTTGTCCCTTCATTCTCTCCTAGGTGGCTGCGACCCCGTTGACTGTCCTGCTGGACAGGACAGTGAGCATAAGAGACAGGGCTGAAAGTGGGTAGGCTAGGCCATAGTGGGCTGCAGCACTTGCTGAAAAGTGGCAAGACTCAGGGTTGGCCATAGCAGGCTGGGCTGCAATACCTGCCAGCATGCACAAGATCTGAGAAGGGAGTTGGTCTGGTAGAGAAATTTGGAGTATTCCCCTGCTGGTTCACATGACAGTGGTCACAGGCCAGGCTGGGACAGGCTGTAGCACGCACTGGCAAGAGCCAAGAGTGGGTACAGACCAGCCAGGCTCTGCCACAGCACTCATCACTGAGCCCAGCATTAAGGAAGGACCAAGTAAGCAGGCAAGCACAAAATCCAGAGCTGTGAGCGAACCCGATAGGAGAATGTTGGGGACTCTCCTTCTAGGCTGCAGTTCCCATTAGTGAGCACAAGAGCCAGGGTTGGGAGTAGGCCAGGCTAGACAAGCTTGCAGCACCTGTTGGCATTACTGTGGGCTGGGTCTAAGGCCAGGCTGGGATGAGCTAGGCTGCAGCACCTATGTGTACCCATGAGAGCCAGATAGGATATAGGATGGGCCAGGCTAGGCTTTAGCACCTGATGACATGTGCCAAAAAGGGGCAGAGGCTGGGCCCGATGGGGGTTATTGGATATCTCCCCAATTAGGCCAAAAAACCTACTGTGTGCGTGAGGGTCTGGCCTATGACTGCTGGGCTGGGCGAGGCTAGGCCACAGTAGCTATTGGTTCATGAAAGAGATGGGGCTGGAGGTAGAACTGACCAGGTAGCTGTATCCACCAGTAGGTGAGGAGTCTCCAGCTAAACCACTAGACTCAATCCCCAGCTTCAGGGGAAATCACAAGATATATGATATGATCTTGGAGTACAGGTATCAGAACTGGGCCTCTTCAGTTGCAGATGCCTGTGCAGTGGAGAACACACAAGATACACACAGGGGACATGACAGCCAGCTCATCTAAGATGATGAGTACTTCATCAAAAGATGGAAAGCAGAAAACACGGTGCGGTACTCTGGTGGCTAAATCCTGCCTTGCATCTGCCAGTATCTATTATGGGTGCAGGTTCATGTCCCAGATATTCCACTTCCCATCTAGCTACTTACTTGTGGCCTGGGAAAGCAGTACAGGATGGCCCAAAGCCTTGGGATTCTGCACTCATGTGGGAGACCTGAAAGAAGCTCATGGCTTCGGATCAGCTCAGGTCTGGCCGTTGCAGCCACTTGGGAAGAGAACCAGTGGATGGAAGATCTTTCTCTCTGTATCTACTTCTCTCTGTATAACTGACTTTCCAATAAAATGCTGCTCATTTGTGATGCCAGCACCTGCAGATGGAGGATTAGCTTTGTTGAGCCATGGCACTGACCATATAAGCGTATTTTTTAAGTGTTAAATTTATTGAAGAGAGAAAGACAGAAAGACATAGATATTCAACCCACCAACTCACTTCTCAAATTCCCACAACAGCCAAACATGGACCAGGCAGAAACCAGAACCCAAGAGCTCAATTCACATCTCCCACATAGGTGGCAGAGACCCAACTACTTGATTCATCCCTGGTGCCTCTCTGGGTCTGTGTAAGCAGAAGGCTGGAATTGGAGCAGAGATGAGACTTGAACCTGGCACTGTCCCAAGCAGTGTCTAAATAAATGGGCCAAATGCTGCCCAGTGAATATTTTAAAAATTTATCCCTACCCCATCTCTTTATTTCATTTTTGTTGTAGGATGATTTTTAAGTGCAGATTTTATGTGCCAAAGTGCATTGGTTTACAGCAAAATCAAGCTGACAAGACAGAGCTCTCCATATACCTCTTGCCTCACACATGCACAGCCTCCCTGTTATCAGCATCTGCTACCACAGTGTGCATTTGTTCCAACCAAGAAAGCTACAAGGATACATTATCACGCTTGACTCATTCTTATTCAAGGTCCTTAGTTGACATTGGATTCATTCTTGGTGTGTTTTTTTTTTTATTTATTCATTTTTATTGGAAAGCCAGATATACAGAGAGGAGGAGAGACAGAGAGGAAGATCTTCCGTCCGATGATTCACTCCCCAAGTGAGCCACAACGGGCTGGTGTGCGCCGAACCGAAGCCGGGAACCAGAAACCTCTTCCAGGTCTCCCACACGGGTACAGGGTCCCAAAGCTTTGGGCCGTCCTCGACTGCTTTCCCAGGCCACAAGCAGGGAGCTGGATGGGAAGTGGAGCTGCCGGGATTGGAACTGGCACCCATATGGGATCCCGGCACATTCAAGGCGAGGACTTTAGCCGCTAGGCCACGCTGCCAGGCCCATCATTCTTGGTGTTTTGAATTCCATGGACTCTGACAGGTGTGTAATGACAAGTACCTAATGTTTCTGTAATTCTCTGTGCTCTGACAAATCACCCTCCTTCCTCCCAAACCCACGACAACTAATTTTTTTTCACAATCTCCAAAACGCCACTATCCAAAAAGGCCATAAAGTTGAGATCATACAATACATGCTCCTTTCTTTTTAAAGATTTATTTTTATTTGAAAGGCAGGTTTTACAAAGAGAAAAAGAGAGACACAGAGATCCACTTCAATGGCCACAATGGCCAGAGCTGAGCTAAATCTGAAGCTGGAAACCAGAAGCTTTCTCCAGGGGCCCCCAGCCTGCGCCATCATCCACTGCATTCTCAGCCATAACCAGAGAGCCGGATCAGAACTGGAGCAGTCAGGACATGAACCAGCACCTGCATGACAGCCAGTGCTACAGACAGAAGATTATGCTGCTGTGCCAGCCCCAGTACATAGCCTTTTTAAATTGGCTTCTTTCATTTAGTAGTTTGCTTTGAACGGCTCTTAATGTCTTTCTGAGGCTTAATAGCTCATTTCATTTTAGCATTTAATAATACAGCTTTTTAAAGTAGAATATATTGAATGGAATTCTACTCCACATTTTATTTTAATCATTTATATTTTCAAAATGTCTATAGGAACTTTGTTTTATTAAATATCTGTTTATTTGGAATTCAGTTAGAGAGAGAGAGAAATCAAGAGATCTTCCATCCACTATTTCACTTCCCAAAATGTCAATTATGACCATTAGGCCTGGGCTGGGGAAAACTCAAGCCAGGAGCTAAAAACTCCATCTGGATCTCCCTCATGAGTACACATTAACAGGAAGTGAAAGAGAAAAGTAAGGGTTAATGCTTTTTCTGCTTCTGTATCCTGCTTGGCAAGATCAGATTAAAGGTAGGGGAATGGCCATGCTGGGCCTGACAATGGGAAGAGGGCCTAAGTTTCTATCTCCTGATAAGTAAATTCCTTAGTCCGAGGAAATGAGGCTGGAGGGCCCTGAGCTGGTGCCAGACTAAGGTCATAAAATTTGTACCAAACCCAGCAAGTGTGCTGAGCTCGCAGTATAAAATGCCTGTACCCCTGGACATCGGGGTTTCTTCTCCTTGCAGAGTGGGAGCCCGTTCGCGAACGTCAATAAAATCCCTCTTGCTTTTGCAGCCTCTGACCTGGTTATTGGGAGCTTTCGGGCGGCGACTCCTGGGGCCCGTACCTGTTAAACCCCCGCGGTTTAACAGAAGCTAGATTGAAAGTGGAAGAGCCAGAATTTGAACTGGTAACCAACCTAACGGGATACTGGCATTATGGCTGACGGCTTTACCCACTATGCCACAGCACTTGCCCCTAGAATTGTCTTCTTTTCAGTTAGTCTTATTTTATTCAGATTTATCTAAGCTGTGTGAATCAATAGCTTGTTCATTTTTATGTGGCATGAATGTATTACAGCTTGCTTGAACATTCACCATTTGGAAGGTATCTATAGGAAGGTTTTGCTTTGATGAAGGGTTTTAAATGATCACAGTGGTTGTCCATGGAAAATGCAATGGGACCAGGAATGAGCAAAAGGACGGTCAAGTAGGAAAGGGAGAAAGGGAGAGAGAGAAGGGGAGAGAGTGTGGGCTAGCCTGGGCAATGTCAGGGGACGTGGTTAGGACTGGTTGGGTCCTGGGCATACATGCTGACTAATTTGCTAGTAGATGAACTGGGAAAAAGCGGGAAGGGGGTTGGAGTGCTGGCCTAAGCACCTTGAAGAATACAGTTTCTGTTTTCTTGAGAGGAGACTAAAGAAAGAGCAGATAGGGAGAGGAAGATGGCGATCACTCCCTATGTGGGCAAAGGATAAAGAGATGAGGAGCCAGAGAGAAGGTGAAGAATGAAAATTTTCATGATGAGAATATAAACTGATGCAAATTTCTCAGGTGCTATTTGATAATAAATACATAAATATCTGCTCTATCAATTCCTCCTCTGGAAACTGCTACAAAAATACTGGAGGCGGGTGCTGGTGCAGTGGCTCAGCTGGCTGCACTTCCACCACCAAGCTCTGGAACCCCATATAGGCACCTGTTTGCGTCCTGGCTGCTCCACTTCCCATCCAGTCCCCTGTTTGTGGCCTGGGAAGGCAGTCAAGGATGGTCAAGTGTCTGGGACCCTGAATCCATGTGGTTCTGTTGTGCCGGTTTCTGAAATCCCCAGATAATCATCAAGTCTGAAGCCGGTGCTAAGGCATAAAAGTGGTTTATTCGAACTAACCTAGGTCTCCCAGCCACCTCCCCCAGCCCAGCATGGCCGGGCGGGGGAGGGGCAGCCGTTGCAGGATCCGCAGCAAGCCCGTGAGCCAGAGAGAGAGAAAGGAAAAGACCCCAACAGCCCAAGCTCCCCAGTTTTTATACATTTCAGGCTATTAATTATACAGTCATGATCTAGCAGGCTTCTATTGGTGGGTTTGAAACTAGCGACTTTCAAAAAGTACAAATCAATGAGCTATAGGGTGGTGGATCTTATCAAACACCAGGTACCTCCTTCCTGAGGAGTGGTCTGCCTACGTGACCTGCCAGGTGTCCTGCTGGGTGTCAGGCCTAGAATCCACACAGCCCCCAGCCAAGCCATCAAGGCGGGATCACAAAGGGCAGAAAACTTCCAGGCTCTTCATTCCCCCCTCTTTCTAGTAACTAATCAAATCTTTGATTCAATAACACACTTAGTAATACAATTAACAATGTACAAGCCTCGTTGAAAATACTGACATTTAAGAATTTTTTTAGTGTTAAGATGTTACATGTGTACAACACAGTTCTGTCAGGAACCGGAGACCCTAACTGCCTATCATCCTATCTGGCTCCTATATTTCTAGACAGAGGACTAGACCCCAACAGTTTAGGGAAAGGGGACGTCGTCGTCCGCTCTTGACTACTTCCTGCTGACAGGGGGGCGCAGTTGAGTAACAGCAGCAGTTGGGGGGGTCTATCTAAAGGTTCCCGATAGAAGGCAGAAGTCATCAGGTGTTCGATGTACAGCCTGGCATTTGAAAGGCCCTTCTTTGTTGAAGTCTAGATATCAAAACATAACATAATTATAATTTTTTCCAACTTAGTAGGTCGTGAGTTCAGTTAGAAACTTTAGTTTGAATACTTGAGTTCTAGAGCTTAGATGCAAAAGAATTGTTAGGTTTTAACCTTTGTTTCAGCAAATAATATTTCAGTGGAACACATGAAACTCCCCCTGAGCTGCATAAATAGTTGACCTAGATCAATCAGAAGGCACAGTAACAATGCAAGGATTAGCATGCAGCATCAGGATATAAGCCCATCACAGGACAGGTAAATGCAAGCTGACTTCTTGGAAATTATTGCATTTGACATTTGAAAATGCAACAGTAGTTTTATATCTAGGTAGGTGATGTCCACCAAAGTAATCAGAGGGAGGTGGAGTTTGCCTCCAATCAAACCTGGAATGCATGGCAGAACTCTGGTGGGGCCCCTCTCAGGTTGTGAGACCACCATAGCACTAATGAGGGGCACAAACCCACATCACTCCAAAGAAGGGTCGAGGTGACCCTCATTTCAGCTTCCATGCCAAGCAGAGTTCAAAAAGGCCTCTTCCTTATCTCCTCCATGCCCATTTTCCTCCGCAGCCTTTAACTCCAGGTCTGTCTGCTGCATGGGGAAGGGAAGCCTGTGACCATGGCTCCCTGAGACAAAGGCCATTCAGATTCCCTTTATATACTTGGCAGAGTTCTTTTCCTGAAAATTGGCAAATCCAACAGTAGGGAACAGGCAAGTGTTAGATTTTTCTAAAACAATTATCAAAAAGGAGCAGAAAGCATTACAAAACCCCTAAAGTTTATTCCTGAAGTCAGATGCTGTAACACAAAACACCTTGATTTAGCATAGGAACTCTAAAAAGAGGGAACTAAAGCCAGACTATAAAGAGTTAAATTATCCCAGGCCTTTCCCCAGCAGGGGGGTGGTTGGATGGCAGGCTGTCTCTGGGCAGGTCCTGCTACATATGCATATCAATGCCTAAAAGCCATGCTGAGGCCGACCTGCAACACCAGGAAGCAAAGGGAGTTTTCAGACTCCAAACCCAAAATCACCTGGAGAAAGCTTAAAGGACACCTTTCAACCACTTGGATTGGGAACTTAGGCTACACATACACAAACCGGTCCCTCTGACCTGGCACCTGGACACTGGCTCTTCCCTCTCGAGCTTGGAATAACCAACCTACCCCCTCGAATCCGGAACCCAGCTAGGAGGCCACCTTCCCCATCAGACTCTGCAGGCGGAAGCCTTATCGAACCTGACGCCCAGTTAGAAGGCTGCCTCCGAACTCATCGGACTCGGAACCCAGGCAGGCTGGTTCGTCCACCTCGGAACCAGGGAGAGCCCACAGTCCCTCAGGTCAGGCACTTGGACCCAGGGAAGTCAGCCGTGGGGGCCCGGTCGTCACCAAGGAAGCCCCAGCCAACAGGGCCGAATTACGCGTCCGCCCAGACCCTGTAATGTCAGCTGCCGACTCCCTATCCTCCGGAGACTTTCGGCCGTCCTGCTTGCTCAGAAAATTAATCTAGAGAAACTTTCCCTCACTGTAATCAGATTAAAATTTAGGCGGCCACAGATAGGTTCAATTTAACTTAGGCACGCCACTCATAGGTTCAATTTAATTTAGGTAAGAGGTCCTCTTACAAAGTTCTCACAGTTCAAGATTTTCTAGCCAATAGTTCAACTTGTTGCAGCCAATTTAACTATTCTAGCAAGCATTTATCCTATAGCCGGCAGACACAAAAACATATAACAGTTTCACGACAAAACAGACACACAGTTAACAGGCCTACTAAAGATAAAAAACATTGGGAGGGAACGCACCAGCTCCTCCTTGGCAAAAAGGTGCCTCACCTGGAGAGGCCTTCACCAGGCACAAACACTTAACCCATTCAGGGATCCTGCCCCCATGCTGGGCACAAAAACAAAATTCAGTTGAAAAAAAAAAATAGCTGGCAAATAAAAGTTAGGTGACACTCACCACACACGTCCTTAGTCTTGATGATCTGGGGATCCCAGTGAACCCCAAAATGTTGTAGACTTGATGACCTGGGGATCTCGGTGGAACCTCCAAATGTTGTGCCGGTTTCTGAAATCCCCAGATAATCATCAAGTCTGAAGCCGGTGCTAAGGCATAAAAGTGGTTTATTCGAACTAACCTAGGTCTCCCAGCCACCTCCCCCAGCCCAGCATGGCCGGGCGGGGGAGGGGCAGCCGTTGCAGGATCCGCAGCAAGCCCGTGAGCCAGAGAGAGAGAAAGGAAAAGACCCCAACAGCCCAAGCTCCCCAGTTTTTATACATTTCAGGCTATTAATTATACAGTCATGATCTAGCAGGCTTCTATTGGTGGGTTTGAAACTAGCGACTTTCAAAAAGTACAAATCAATGAGCTATAGGGTGGTGGATCTTATCAAACACCAGGTACCTCCTTCCTGAGGAGTGGTCTGCCTACGTGACCTGCCAGGTGTCCTGCTGGGTGTCAGGCCTAGAATCCACACAGCCCCCAGCCAAGCCATCAAGGCGGGATCACAAAGGGCAGAAAACTTCCAGGCTCTTCAGTTCCTGGCTGCAGATTGGCTCAACTCTGGCTACTGTTGCCACTTGGGGAGAGTACCAGTGGATGAAGGAACTTTCTCTCCATATCTCCTCTCTGTAAATCTGCATTTCCAATAAAAATAAATCTTTAAAAAGAGAAATGCTGGAATATTCAAAAGTACATATACATATATGTATTTCAGTATTGTTTATAATAAAAATTTGATATCTTAAATGTCTACTAATAAAGGAATAGTTTTTAAAAGTATAAAAATTTTTACCTTATTGCAATAGACTTTGCTTAAATATTTTAGTAATTAAAACATAATTGCAGGTATGGATGAATGAGGTGTAACTACTTAATGAGAATAAGGTTTTCTTTTGGGATGGTGAAAACATTTTAGAACTACTTATGAAAGACCCCCGATATGGGTGTCCCTCCTTTGGAGAGGCCCCTCCCAAGGAACAACGAGACCACTTGTGCGGATGCAAACAGCAAGAGGTTTATTCAGATACACAGGTACCTGGGGCAACAAAGTCTCTTGGAAGACTTGCGCGCCCTAGGTTGGGGTCTGGGGGTTTTTATGGGGTTCAGGAGCAGAAGCGCAATTACAGAAGCAAGAAGCATAGTTACAGGACTCTGATTGGTGGACTCCTATAAGGCCAGGGTCATGATGATGGCAATTTTATTTTAGTACCGGGGATTTTTAATAATGACTAGTTTAGCCTTGAGTTGGTTCCCTATCCCTGATAACAGCTGAGTTGGCGCTGAGTTAGCTCTCTTTCCTAATATTTCTGCCTTATTTGGGGGCCAGATGTTTGGCCACGGATATGAGGCAAGCTTGCCCTGTCCTTGTCCGCTTCCTTTCCAGAGATCCTGTCATTCTTAGTTTTAAGCCTTGCAAAATGGCGTTGCTGCTGCTAAAGCTCATGCTTTTTGGTGAGGGTCTTTCATTCCCCCCTTTTTCTTCTAACTCCGAATGAAATCTTTCATTCGGCTAGATGGTAGTGGTTTCTATTTCTAGGATATCTGGATCATCTTGTTGGATTGTACGGTACCGGGATCGGGCGATCTGGTATGGTGCAGAATGTAAGGTTACTACTAAAGTCTGAATAAGTGCGAATCTGTTATTAACAAATGCAACTAATTTCTTGTAAATACAGGGTCCAAAAAACAAAATTAGGAGAAAAATAATTAGGGGTCCCATTATTGAGGTTACTAGGGTAGTGAACCAAGGTGACCGGTTGAACCAATTCTCGAACCAACCCCGTTCTGACTCTAGTAGGTGTTGTCTTTGTTTGAGCCTTTCTCTGAGTTTAGCCATGTTATCTCGCACTAATCCCGTATGATCTGCATAAAAGCAGCATTCTTCTTGGAGTGCCACACATAGTCCTCCCTGTTGTAAGAATAGAATATCTAATCCTCTTCTATTTTGCAGTACTACTTCTGAGAGAGAGGTTAAAGACTTTTCAAGGGCACTAACTGATTCTTCTAATGTTTTTATATCATTGTGCATAGCATTTTGGAGCTGTTTAAATTGACCAGTTTGTATGAGAGCGGTGGTTCCTGTCCCTATTCCTGTCGCAATCCCTCCTACAGTTATGCCTCCGAGTAACAAAGCCAGAGTGAGGGACACTGGTTCTCTCTTGGTTCGAAATCTATTCTCAAAATGGTCAAAAATATATTCGGAACCATGATAAATAATCTTAGGCCATAATTCTATTAAAACACAATAATCAGAAGTCAAATTAAGTATCACAGAAGAGATGCATGGAGTCAATCCAGTATTGCATGCCCAATAGGTTCCATTGGGAGCCATTAAATTATAATTTCCTTTAGTTAATGTTTTGATTTGACTGCATAATGCCTGATGTGTCGTGGGAATAGTTCCTATACAAAGACCTTGTCCGGATACTTCAGACAGAGTTAATTTATGTTGGGGAACAGTAGTACAATTGATGGGTGTAGAGGTGTGATTAGTATAATTTCCTATAATGGCGGTTCCTTCATAATAGGGAGGTCTAGAGATCAAACATAGCCAACAGTCTTGAGTCCGATCTGGGTCTGTGAGATTAAGGGTTGAATAGGCTCCTTGCAATAAATCGAATAATCTGTCCCCTGTTGTGGTTGTCACAACGCGGTTACTGATCTGCGGAGATAATGTGGTAACATTTTGGAACATATTACGAACTTGTGGGACTTGGGGTGCCAATAAAGAGGGTTTTCTCTGTCTAGGAAGGACAGGGTTGGGACCAATAGGTTTTGAGGGGCCCTGGTCCAGACGTAATCTGAGAGTGAAAATGAATCCTTGATCTGTTCCTGACATATAAAATCTCAGACCCCATGTCCTTCCCTTAATCCATTCTGGCAGATCACTTATTTTTCTTCCTTCAGGGGTAAAGGAAATGTTAAGTGGATTACAAGAGAAATCTTCACAATCTCCACCTTTCCACCATTTTTTCCCAGGGTTAAAGAAACAAGTACCGGGTCCTGAGCTGGTCGGAGTATGCTTACTCCGGCTGACTTGTATCCAATCCTTTTTGTTGGGTTTCCAATAGACTGTCCCAGATGTCTCACAACCCCATGCAGCACAAAAATAGGCATCTAGCCCCCCACAAGTGTGTATCTGCGTTTTATCTCTTCCAGTTCCTGGACATACATAAAATGGAAGTTTTTGCAGCTCTACTCGAAAGCGGGGATGGGAGCATCCTGGTATCTTATAAGGTGCCCGATGGCATGGACATAAGCCATACTTGGTCTTAGGGACACATTTAGGTCTTTCTTTTGCAGGATCTATTGAGGGGATGTCCCAATTATTAAGACCGGCAACTAAATCACACACATCAGGGGTTAAATCAGGCCACCAGGTCCCAGGGGGGGCTATTTGGGAGGTTGACCACACAACATCTCCAGTTTGAGAGAGAACTTCCCAAGCCATTGATCGGGAGATATGGGGACTGCTGTGAACTAAGCTAGAATTTAACATCACTCCTATAATAATCAGGGAGCCCCACGGGTTAATCTTATCTTTAGAGGATTTTGAGTGCGTTGGACTTTCCATGTTGTCGTGGCGTTGCTTTCTTCTTCTGAAGAGTGGGCAGCCTTGACGTGGGAGGCGTGGATCCAAGATGAGATGCCGTCTACTTTGAGTGCTGTTGGTGTGGTCAAAAGGACGGTGTAAGGACCCTTCCACCGAGGTTCCAGGTTCTTAGTCTGGTGTCTGCGGACCCACACAGAGTCTCCTATCTGGAAAGGGTGGGGTACCACTGGTTGATCCGTCTGGTCCTTGTAGGCAGCTGCAAGTGGTTTCCAGATTTCCCGCTGTACAAGTTGTAAGGCCTGTAAATGAGCTTTTAAAGAAGGATTATTGGCAAAATAAGGGATTAAATTTGAACTAGAAAGACTAACGGGGGACGGAGGTGCGCCGTACAAGATTTCAAAAGGAGTGAGACCATGTAGTCCTGGAGTATTTCTAATTCGGTAAAGGGCTACCGGAAGGAGGAGCACCCAGTCTCTAGAGCCAGTTGCAAGCGTGAATTTGGTCAAAGTCTCCTTGATGGTTCTATTCATTCGTTCTACCTGTCCTGAACTCTGGGGTCGGTAAGCACAATGTAATTTCCAATCAATCCCCAGTAACTTGGACACTGATTGACTTATCTGAGAAACAAAAGCAGGCCCATTATCTGTTCCTAATACCTGAGGCATACCATACCTTGGGAAGATTTCTTCTAACAGTTTCTTGGTCACAACGTTTGCAGTCTCGTGTTTAGTGGGGAAAGCCTCTACCCATCCTGAAAAGTTATCTACAAATACTAGAAGATATTTATAACCATATTGTCCAGGCTTTACCTCGGTGAAATCAATTTCCCAGTGAGTCCCAGGGCGGTGTCCTCGCACTCGAGTTCCTTGTCCTACTTTGGTTTTTCCCGCATTAACTTGTGCACACGCCGTACATTCATCCACTACAGTTTGTAAGATTTTATTTTTCCCTAGTAGGAAATAAGGACTCTCTTCTCTGTCCAGAAGGATTTTCATTTTTCTACTGCTGAGATGGGTTAATTTATGTAAGCAGGTAATTAATTCACGAGTTTGCTTTTGGGGCATTACAGGTTTACCATGAAATACCCAATGTCCTTTTTCAGCATCATGTTGTGCCCCTAATTCTTGTAAGATTCTTATATCTCCAAAGCCATATTCAAAAGAGGTATCCAGGGTGGACCGCACTTCCTGGGTAGTTAGAGAAAGAGCTCGAGGCGGAGCTTTGTTCTCTAGAGCCACTTCCCGGGCAGCAGTGTCTGCCAGTCGATTGCCCCGAGCTTCTGGGCTCTGTCCTTTTTGGTGTCCTAAGCAATGGATGATACTCAATTTTCGAGGCAAAAACAGGGCCTTAAGTAAAGCCAAGATCTCAGACTTATTTTTAATGTCTTTGCCCTCTGAAGTCAGTAACCCTCGCCTTCGGTATATTTCTCCATGAATATGTGCCATGGCGAAAGCATAACGGCTATCAGTATAAACGTTAAGCCTCTTACCTTTTGCCATTTGGAGCGCCTGGGTCAAGGCGATGAGTTCAGCCTTCTGGGCTGAAGTCCCGGATGGAAGGGCCTTAGCCCAGACTACCTCGGTCTCTGTGGTTACTGCTGCTCCGGCTTTTCGTTCTCCATTATCTATGAAGCTGCTCCCGTCCGTATACCAGGTGAAGTCCGCGTCCTGGAGGGGCTGATCCGTTAGGTCTGGTCGTGTCCCGTGTACTTCTGCGAGGATCTGTAGGCAGTCATGCTGTTCTATATCCTCCGGTTGGGGAAGCAGAGTTGCTGGGTTTAAGGCAACAACCGGTCCAAAGTGTATCCGGTCCGTGTCTAGGAGCATAGCTTGATAATGGGTCATACGGGCATTGGAGAGCCAGCGGTCTGGTGGTTGTTTGATTAGGGCCTCAACTGCATGAGGCGCCAAGATAGTCAATGATTGTCCCAAAGTTAATTTGCCAGCATCCTTAGTTAAAACGGCTATAGCTGCCACCATCCGCAAACAAGGTGGCCAGCCAGAGGCAACAGTATCCAGTTTCTTAGAGAGGTAGGCTACAGGTCGCCTCCAGGGCCCCAATCTTTGGGTCAGGACTCCCTTTGCGTAGCCCTGCTTTTCATCCACAAACAATTCAAAGGGCTTCGTGACATCGGGAAGGCCCAAAGCGGGAGAAGTCAGAAGAGCCTGCTTGATATCATCAAAGGCCTGTTGCTGCTCAGACCCCCAGTTAAACGTTGCTCCCTGCTTTGTAAGGGGGTAAAGAGGGGCTGCCATTTCAGCAAACCCAGGAATCCATAGGCGGCAGAAACCCGCGGTCCCCAGGAATTCTCGTAGTTGACGAGAATTCCTTGGGGCGGGAATGTTGGTCACCGCCTGCTTGCGGGCGGCAGTCAGCCACCTCTGTCCATCTTTTAACTGATATCCTAGATATGTGACCTGGGTTTGGCAGAGCTGTGCTTTCTTTGCAGAGGCTCTGTAGCCTAATTGTCCCAAAGTTTGTAACAGGGACTCAGTGCCCTGTCGACAATCTGTTTCGGTGGTTGCTGCCAATAGGAGGTCATCCACATACTGTAAAAGTATTAGAGTCGGATTCTGGACTCTGAAATCTGCGAGGTCCCGATGGAGAGCCTCATCAAACAATGTGGGACTATTTTTGAAGCCTTGAGGTAACCTGGTCCAGGTCAGTTGACCTGAGAGTCCCAAGTCCGGGTCCTTCCATTCAAAAGCAAACAAAGATTGGCTTTGGGGACTAAGTCTGAGACAAAAGAAGGCATCCTTCAAATCTAAAACTGTATACCAAATATGTGTAGGCGGAAGTGTGCTAAGTAAGTTATAGGGATTAGGCACAGTGGGATGAATATCTTCCACTCTCTTATTAACTTCCCTTAAATCTTGCACAGGTCTATAGTCCTCTGTTCCCGGCTTCTTTACTGGAAGAAGCGGGGTATTCCAAGGTGATCGGCAAGGAACTAAAATGCCTTGATCCAGAAGTCTCTTGATATGTGGTCTGATACCCTGATAAGCCTCTTGGGACATTGGGTACTGCTTTATAGAGACCGGAGTCGCAGTGGCTTTCAGTTCAATGATCAGAGGCGGCTGCCGGAGTGCAAGGCCTATCCCTCCGGTTTCCGCCCAAACCATAGGAAATCTCTTTATCCAAGAATCTAAGTTTAAATTTTTTATCTCTGTATTATTTGGCCCCAGAATCTCATATAACCTGTATTCGTCTTCTAATTGGAGGGTGAGGACCTGGAGAGGCGCTCCCTTTGGATCAGTTATTCGAATCCTATTACTCTCAAAATGTATATGCGCCCTTAATTTGGTAAGCAAATCCCGTCCCAATAATGGATAGGGGCAATCAGGAACATGTAGAAAAGAATGAGTCACTTTACCAGTCGCCAGCTGCACTCTTCGGTCAGTCGTCCAATGGTATCTTTTTCCTCCGGTCGCTCCTTGGACCCAAGCCGATCTGTCGCTCAAAGGTCCCGGCGCATGGGTCAACACCGAGTGCTGTGCCCCGGTATCCACCAGGAAGGTGACAGGTTGCCCCCCAACGTTAAGAGTTATCCTGGGCTCAGGGGGGGGCTCCTGGCCCTGACCTCTCTAATCTTCTAGAGTCAGTATGGAAGCCGGGTGCCCTGGTCTTTTAAATCTCTTTAGGTTCTTAGGGCAATCTCTGGCCCAATGTCCTCTTTCCTTGCAATAGGCACATTGATCTTTATCTACTTGGGGGCTCCTCCGATCCCCTCCTCGTCTCTCCTGAGTTTGTCCTGTCACTATGGTGGCTAATAGCCTACTTATTTCCTTGTTTCTTTTGCGATCTCTGACATTCTCTCTCTCTTCAGCTTCACGTCTCAACCTTTCATCACGTTCTTCTGCTTCCTTTTTAAGTCTCTCATCTCTTTCTTCCTGAGTTTCACGCTTATTAAAGATACGTTCTGCCTCTTTAAGTAAATCCTGAATAGAGCTTTCTCTGAGATTATCAAGTCTCTCAAGTTTCTTTCTAATGTCTGGAGCTGATTGCCAGATGAAGGACATGGCCACATTGGTGGCTTGCCCTGGATCTTCTGGGTTATATGGGGTGTATATACGGTAGGCCTCTTTTAGCCGCTCAAGAAATGCCGAGGGAGTTTCCTCGGACCCCTGTACTACCTGCTTGATCTGAGCCAGATTGGTGGGGCGCCGTGCCGCCCCATGGAGACCCGCTATGAGCAACTGGCGATAGAGACGCAGGTGGTTCCTACCTTCATCCGTAGTAAAATCCCAATTGGGCCGCTCCAAAGGAAAGGCTGCATCAATCTCATTGGGTAATTGGGTGGGGCGGCCATTGTCTCCTAGAACATTTTTCCTGGCCTCCAGGAAAACCCGTTGTTTTTCCTCGGTCGTCAATAATGTCTGTAGTAACTGTTGACAATCATCCCAAGTGGGTTGGTGTGTCACTAAAATAGACTCAATCAAAGAGGTTAGCATAGAGGGATCCTTGCTAAAGGGGGGATTGTTATGTTTCCAATTGTATAAATCAGAGGCAGAAAACGGCCAGTACTGGAGCCGATCATTGGGACCGGCCCGCAGAGGGAGGGCACGGGAAGTGGAGTCAGGAGGTTGTTCCCGACGCCCTCGTAGCCGCCCTGCCATCGGGGAAGGTGCAGGAGCGGCGGCTGGGGTCTCTTCCGGTTCAGCTTCTGCCGCTTGTTGATCTCGATATGGTGGGGGTTCCTCAGCCAGCAGGTCCATTACTAGATCTTCTCCTGGGGGTAAGACCTTAACTTTGGGTGATTTTTCCTTTGCATTTTGAATCTGTGTGGGTTTGACAAGGGTTGGGTAGAGTGAAGACTGAGAGGGGCGCCCAAGGGTTGGAAGGGGAGGAGGAGCAGAGGGGATGGGGGTAGAGGGTGGTTTAAGAGTAATAAAAGGCCTGACCCACAGAGGTGGAGCATGAATGAGGGCCTCCCAGGTAATTATATAGGCCACTTGGTCTGGATGACCATGGGGACCAGGATTCATCACTTTGTGTTTGACCTGTGAAATAATGTTAGGATTAAAGGTTCCATCTCTTGGCCAGCCAACGTTGAAGGTTGGCCACTCTGAGGAGCAAAGGGTAATCCATTTTTTCTTGCGGACATCTACTGACTGATTGTTAGCCATGTCCTGGACATCTCGCCAATGCTGTAAAGTAAGACTAAGTGGGGTGGTAATAGATTGTCCCATTATCTCGACAGACAAAACACTGAACACAAAAACCACAAACAATAGGCCGGCACTGAAACAAAACAACTTCGCAGCGCGGCTTCGGTGCCAAACCGAAAGCAAAAACTCAAATGGAGATCGTGATGAGAGTCCGGATCTCTCGTCTCCCAAACGAACCGTGTACCCTTCAGACAGTGGGGGAGCCCCAAAGAGTCCTATTCGGGTCAGGTTCACAAAATTCAAATGAGCCAGAAACCTGACTCCAAATGTCCCCGGAACGTCTTCCAGGGTTGCGGTCGGGAGTCCGAGCCCGTCGGCTCCTCCACGGGTCCGCCAAGTACAAAGCGACACGGCCGGGTCGTACAAACGCAAGCGCGAAATTTCAACACAAACACAAAGACAAGGACATGAACAAATTTCAAGCGCTGGCCAGCTTACCTCCCGGAGGTGGGTCGGTGGTCCTTGGGCAGGGGTCTCTGATCCCGGACGAGCCCCCAAATGAAAGACCCCCGATATGGGTGTCCCTCCTTTGGAGAGGCCCCTCCCAAGGAACAACGAGACCACTTGTGCGGATGCAAACAGCAAGAGGTTTATTCAGATACACAGGTACCTGGGGCAACAAAGTCTCTTGGAAGACTTGCGCGCCCTAGGTTGGGGTCTGGGGGTTTTTATGGGGTTCAGGAGCAGAAGCGCAATTACAGAAGCAAGAAGCATAGTTACAGGACTCTGATTGGTGGACTCCTATAAGGCCAGGGTCATGATGATGGCAATTTTATTTTAGTACCGGGGATTTTTAATAATGACTAGTTTAGCCTTGAGTTGGTTCCCTATCCCTGATAACAGCTGAGTTGGCGCTGAGTTAGCTCTCTTTCCTAATATTTCTGCCTTATTTGGGGGCCAGATGTTTGGCCACGGATATGAGGCAAGCTTGCCCTGTCCTTGTCCGCTTCCTTTCCAGAGATCCTGTCATTCTTAGTTTTAAGCCTTGCAAAATGGCGTTGCTGCTGCTAAAGCTCATGCTTTTTGGTGAGGGTCTTTCACTTAGAGGTAATGGTTGTACAAGATTATGAAAGTACCAAATACCTCTGAATTGTGTACTCCAAAATGGTTAATTTTGGGGCCAGGGTTGCCGGGGTCCGTGTGATGGATGTAGAAAAACAGGAAGGTGTGAGAAACATTGCTTCCATTGCAGGCAGGGCCGCGAAGGAACTCCCCGCCGAGCAGGGCCCCGGTGGGACGTTGTTTTGATCACCTGAATGCAGCCCGCTTTCCATTGCCGGACACCGGACTTCCCCACTGAGTTTTCAGTAATCTGCCTAGGCACTGTCTGCCCCTGAGGAGTTAACAGTTGATGTATGGTATTTGTGCGAGCTTGGAAGTTGATGTTACTGATATTCGCTTCCAGCATAAAGGTTTTTACCTACTGCTGCTACGGCTCCGCCATTGCTATGTTAATCAAAGGTGTTCCGTCCCCAGGTGGTGGGGACTTGTTTACAGCCTTTCCTCTCCCATTGACGATATGCTAATCAAGGGTGCTAACTTCCCAGGTATAGGGGAAACCCATTCTTTCTCTCTTTGATCTTTTAGGTCTTGCCTCCGGACACATTCCTCCCTTAGCTGATTCAAGAGGTATGTGTTACTGGTTGAGCTTTCCTTAGGTGGAGACAAACGGCAGAATTATCTTTAGCAACACCCATTTGATCATGACGTAAAAAGTCTGAGCCAGAGTTTGACTGACTGTATAAATAAAGCGGACGGCTTTATTGCATAGTCCACTATCATCATGGAATCTTAGTGGTCCGTCTCTTTCTTTCTGCGCCTCATCCACACACCCTTCCTGAGTTCCGAAACCCAGGCTGGAGCTGGACTCCGGCACAGGGTTATGATGCAATTGGTTAAACACTACTTGTAATGCTGATATCCTATGTGGGAGCACTGGTTTGAGTCCCAGTTGCTCTGATTCTAATACAACTTCCTGATGTTGAGTCGGGGAAGGCCATGATGGATGGCCCAAGTATGTGGGCCCCTGCCACCCATGTGGAAGACCCAGAGGAATTTCCCGCCTTCTGGCTTCAGCCTGGCCTAACCTTGGCTGTTGTGGTCGTTCAAGGAATTGAAGCAGCAGAGGAATGATCTCTGATGCTCTGCCTATCAAATAAGTAAATCCTTTGCTTAAAATAAAAAAACTATTTTATTACCTATTTATTTCAAAGACAGTTAGAGAAGGACACAAGGAGAGGTCTTCCGACTGCTGCTTCACTCCCCCAAATGGCTGCAACAGCTGGAGCTGGGCCAGGCTAAAGCCAGAAGCTTCTTGCAGGTTTCCCAAGTGGATGTAGGGGTCTGAGGACATAGGCCATCCTCCTCTGCTTTTCCAGGTGCATTAGGAGGAGGCTATATTGGAAGTGGAGCAGCCAGGCCTTGAACCAGTGCCCATATAGGCTGCTGGTGCTACAAGTGGTGGCTTAAATCACTTAAGCCACCACATGAGCCTCATCAAATAAATAAGTCTTTCTAAAAATGACTAATTCCCTGCCATGTGAATTTCATCTCCAAAAGAAAACAAAAGAAGAAATGGAAATGAGATACTGGACATTCAGGCTTTCACTTAGGTGGCAATACTTAAAAAAAAAATACTCATCTGGAAACTATCACACTCCAACCTTAAGATCTAGTTTAAACATTTGAGGAGCCCATAGCTTTTGTTATCTTATTTTTAATTTTATTTATTTATTTCTGGTGATCTTTACACAACTGATTAGGGCTCAAAGGGTCAAGGGCTACAGGAAAGTGGGTAAGACCATTGATTCCACATTCTCTTTTTTGCTTCCTGTGTCTGGGAGAAGGGGAGAGACAAAGGGAGAAGTCACACCCGTCTTCCCAATCATCCCAGGGTCCCCAGTGTGGGGTATGTTCCAAGGGCTCTGCTCAATTGGTTTCAATAGTTCAACAGTTCTGAATTGCTGCTGATCTCGCTACTCCAAGCACGATGAAATCTCTTCAGAATCCACTGGCTGACACAGTCCACCTTAGCAATTCTGCTTGCCCAGTGGGTGCCATAGACTGGTCCCGCCCTGGCCAACCCCCAATTCCCGCTCATGCTGATGGGGACTACAACCTAGCCCAGCCCAGCCAGCACCCAGTCCAAGCCCTTATGTGCACTGGTGTGTGTTGCTGCTAAACCTGGCCTGACCCACACTCTGTTTCGGTGCTCTGATTCACCAGTGGGTGATGTGAACTGGCACTGCCTGGTTTGCCCCCAACCTGCACCAAATGTATGCTGCTGAGCACCTGCAGGGACTGTGTCCCAACAGAGGAGTTTCCCAGGCTCCTCCATCAGAACCTCTCCCAGTGCCAGATCTCGCGCACAATGGTGGGTCCATGGGCCAGTCCTACTCAGTCTACCTCCTGCCTTAGAAGGAACAATGGCCTTTCCTGTCTGGACTTCAACCCAGTCCAGTTATTATTGTTAGGTGTTACAGCCCAGTTTAGCCTGGTTGACACACAGACACAGCTCAAACCTGGCTCAGCAGGGGCAAAAAAACTAGCCTAACCTGTCCTACACCTACCCTGGTTCTGGGGTCTAGTTCAGTCCGGTGTACTTAGCCCCAGTCCACACTTGTGCCAAGCGACACTGCAGCGATGTCCCGATCAGAATGTGGCTCCAATTCCAGCCCCTGCACGTACCAGTGGGAACCACAGCCCAGCCAAGGCATCTGCTTAGCTCTCCAACCAGGACTGTTCCCAGCTACAGACCTTGCACGTGGCAGTGGCTGCTCTGCCCTGCTTGGCTTAGTCCCTCACCTGTCATGACCTTTGCCTTTGAATGCTGTAGCCTGGCCTGACCCAGCCTACCCCAAGACCCACCAGTTGTTGGAGGGTGCTGGAACCTGGCTCTGCTCAGTCTGCTCCCATCCAGGCTCATGCAAACTGGTAGGTGTGACAACCTAGCTGAGCTGGACCTGTGCTCCAGCCTGGTTTCTGCTCTTGCTGGTAAGCTAATGTTGACTTGGTCCTACCCAGTTCACCTCCCTCCAAAACCAAGTCACACATTGGACAACAGTTGGAGTTATTCTACCCAGGCTGCCCAACACCCAGGCCTGGAACGTGTGCTCACCAATGGAAGCTGTGACCCCAGTAGGGGAGTTTCCCAGGTTCCCCCACTCAGCCCACTCCCTGACCCAGATCTCACATGCTCTAGCAGGTGCTAGGCACTCATCTGGCATAGCCTGCCACTCTGTTCCAGCTTTCGTATGAGCTGAAGAATATTGTGGCTAAGCCTGCCTCACACCCTGTTTTAGGATGCACATGCGGGTGCTGCAGCCTGGACCTGCCCAGCCTATTTCCAACCCCAGCACCCGTGAGTGTCAGCAGGTTCCATGGTCATTCCTAGCACATCCTATCCTCACCCCAACTCATTTTTTTAAAAGATTTATTTATTTTATTATTACAAAGTCAGATATACAGAGAGGAGAGACAGAGAAGAAGATCTTCCATCCGATGATTCACTCTCCAAGTGACTGCAACGGCTGATGCTGCGCCGATCTGAAGCCAGGAACCAGGAACCTCTTTTGGGTCTCCCACATGGGGTGCAGGGTCCCAAGGCTTTGGGCCGTCCTCCACTGCTTTCCCAGGCCACAATCAGGGAGCTGGATGGGAAGTGGAGCTGCCAGGATTAGAACTGGCGCCCATATGGGATCCCGATGCATTAAAGGCGAGGACTTTAGCTGCTAGGCCACGCTGCCGGGCCCCTCACCCCAACTCTTCAGCTAACCGGCGGGACTTAAATTTCCATAGGGTTAGGTCCACTTATCCCCTGCAGAATCTACCCCCAGACCTGGTTCTCATGCATGCTGGTTAGTGTCATGACCCTGCCTAATGTGACACTCAGTCAGGTACTGGTATCTAGCCCTGACAGACAGACCCCCAGCCATAGCTTTTGCGTGGGTTGGCATGTGGCGGTCAGCAATGTTCTACATTAACAGCCCATCTCAGGACTCTCATGTGGGCTAGTGAATCTGTCTGACCTATACAGATCTTACAAACTCTCCCCTCCAAACCACCAGGTCTCAGTCCCCTCACTTACTTGCAAGTTCAGTGACCCAGTTGCTGGGAGTCACACAGGATTCATTCCTCACCTACATGGGCATTGGCCTTATGCATGGATGTCCCTGGGCAGCAATATATACCCCAAAGACCTTAGAGCTCGCCACAGGGTGGCCAGCATGCAGAACCCAGCACCACTTGGCGCACTGGCCACCCAAAGCCCAGGACTCACTCACTGCATGGCAGTAGTGGCTGTAGCCAGGGCCCCAAGCATTGAGTCCTACCTGGCTCAGGTACCCCCAACAGCTGCCATGCTGCTGGAAGCTCCCTCCACCCAGGCCTCGTGGACAATCTTCCCCTAGGCACCTCCCACCATAAGATGGTAGCAGCAGGGCAGAGTCAGGGACCTAGCCCAGTTCCCAAGAGATTCCCTCATAGCATACTTACCACAAGGGGAGAAACCTCTCAGGCCTGGGCAAGCACAGGACTCACTTACCGCATGGCAGTTGTGGCCGTGGCCAGGGCCCCAAGCCAAGCCCACAGCTTTTAACAACCAAGCAAACAAAAATTTTCCAAAGAGTAGCTGTCGTCCCCATAGAGAACAGGCTGCCACAGATCTCGGCATCACTGCTCTGTGCAAGGTTCTTAGTGCATGGTCTAGTCGCCCCCATTCCTCCTCAGTGAAATCCATGGCCACATCCTTGAATGTGACAGGTCCTAAAACACCAACAGGAACCTCTCTTCAATAAGCAACTACCTACATCAATGTGTGTGATACAAAAAGTAAACCTCAGTGACCCTGAGGCAGACTTCCCCATGCATGGGGCCAGGATGGAGACTTCGCACACCCATTGCTAGTGAGGGTGTGAGGAAAATGACACCCTCATAGACTGTAAGAAAGAGTATAAATCGGTAGGAACATTCTTGGAGAGTAATTTGGCAGTGCATGAGTATCTCAAAAGGTTCAGGGAAAATATAATTAAATGATGCGTTTATGGAAGGCTTTCTAGCTAGCAGGTAACTCGCCATTTTAGATTCCCTACCAGCGTGCCTGGCTTAGCGTACCAGCTCCAATTTCTGACTAGCTTCCTGCTAATGTGCACCCTGGTAAGCAGCAATATTCAGAGTATTGGACCTCTAACCACCCAAGCATTCAAGTTTAAGAAAAAGAAAACAGGAGTCATCCTTCACTTCTTTTCAAAAAATATTTGTTTGTTTGAAATAGAGAGGTCTTCCACCTGCTGGTTCACTTCCCAAATAGCTACACCAGCCAGAGTTAGGTCAGTTCACAGCCAAGAGCTTGTTCCAGGCCTCCCGTGCGGGTGCACAGGCCCAAGTACTTTGGTTAACTTCAGCTGTTTTCCTAGGCACATTGGCAGAGAGCTGGATAGGAAATGGAGCAACCAGGACTTGGCTTAGTGCCCATATGGGATGTTGGCACTGCAGCTGATAGCTTTACCCTCTATGCCACAGCACTGGCTTCCATCCTTGACTTTTTTCTATTGCTACAGCCTCATAATCGATCCCTCACCAAACCTTTCTAAATATCTCTGTAATCTCCATTCTACAAAATAATTATTCAAAGAAAAACACATTTTTGTATATTTGAGAGGCAAAATGACAGAGAAAAGGAAAGATAGCGAGACAGAGATCCATCCTATATTTGCTGACTCATTCCCCCAGATGACTGCAATGGTCAGACCTAGGTCAGGTCAAAGCTGGAGCCAGGAACTCCATAAGGATCTTCCCTGTGAGTAGCAGAAGCCCAAGTATTTGAGCCATCTTCCACTGCCTTCCCAAGTGCATTAGCAGGAAGCTGCATCAAACGCAGAGCAGCTGGCTGGGACTGGAACTGGCGCTCTAGTATTGAATGCCAGCATCACAGCTGCAACTTAAGCCTGTAGACAATGGTGGCCTCCCAAGTGGCATCGTAATTGTTTCATCAAGTATCCAGCCTGGCATTTTAAATCCTTTACTACGTATATACAAAGGCCTCCAAGGTTTGTGACAAAAATTATATTCAATATAAAACTATTTAAGAGTCTTGCTTTTGCCAGTAGATATTTTTGAAGAATATATCTCAATTTGCAGATAAGGGGAAAATGCTATCTTACTATTTTACAATGAAGATTTCTTAGATTACCAATGATGCTGAAAAATAATCAGCTAAGTGGTAAGAATATTAAGTTTGCAAGATAAAGGTCAATAACATGATTGGATAAAAAGGAAGAATTTCATCCAGTTAGAAACAAAGAAAGAGGACTATCCTTGTCTCCATATTTAAAGAGATAAATACACAAAACCAGCATGACCCCAGTGAGCTAAGAGCAGAGTGGCAGTCACTTGGCAGGCACAGGTCTGTCCCTTGACAGTTGTCAACCACAGCATTCCAGCAGGACATGGCATCTTGTGCCTCTGCAGAGTAGGAACATAATCTGGGGATTTTGGGGGATGTTGGAGTTATCCTATAATAACAGCACCCTGTAAATCTTTTCTGCAAAAAAAAAAAATCCCATTAGGACTCCTATATATTAAGATCAATCAGTGAGTTCACAAAAGCACCAAAGGCAAGCATCAGTGGGAAACCAGACTACCAGTGAAAGGGAATATTCAGTCAGATGCAGAGCAAGAACAGCAATAAGTGAACTACCAGGGAAAAAAAACCAAAACTGTGTTTGTAAGATGTAATTGGATGACCAGGGAATGCAATTATCTGGAGATGGCATGCAACTGTGAAAAAAATTGCCTTAAAGGAATTTCTAACGAATGTACATCAGGAAGAAAAGTAATTCCAGAGGGAGAGACGCAGATACAAGATAGAATGGTGAATATGTGGTAAGCATGTATGTGAATTCAAGCACCGTGCAAGGTAGTGATTTTACTAGCAATAGCTGCATTTTCAGTTAAGAGGAGATGTGGTTAGAAAGAGGGGATGTGGTTAGAAAAGAGCAAACCCTTTACTAACACACTCTTTTGCAAGGTCTTATTTAAACTTAGACATTTCAGTCAAATGTGCATGGTAATATTTTAAAGATAACAACCAAAAGTATGAATTTCAATTGAATAAAACAGGAAAAAAATATCACGACTTAAGAGGATTTTTAAGAAATGAGAGAAGCAGGTCCGGTGTGGGTAGCCGGCTTTAAGTCTTCACCTTGCATATGCAGGGATCCCATATGGGCGCCGGTTCTAATCCTGGCAGCCCCGCTTCCCATCCAGCTCCCTGCTTGTGGCCTGGGAAAGCAGTCGAGGATGGCCCAAAGCCTTGGGATTCTGCACCCGCATGGGAGACCCAGAAAAAGCTCCTGGCTCCTGGCTTCAGATTGGTGCAACTCCAGCCATTGTGGTCACTTGGGGAGTGAACCACCGGACGGAAGATCTTCCTCTTTGTCTTGCCTCCTCTCTGTACATTGGACTTTGCAATGAAAATAAATAAATCTTAAAAAAAAAATGAGAGAAGCAAGGCTTGCCCCAGGATAGGCCACTCTGGGGTCACCTAGACCCCACATGCTCCTCAGGAGCCACCCACCCTGCTAAAGGGTCCTTTTGCCAGTGCCCAGAGGCAGTATAAGTCTTGCCCTGGAACGGGCAGCCCAGATGCCAACGGCACTGGGTGTAACACTTGGGTTGCCAGTGGCATGCACAGATTTGCAAGTAGATTGGGGGAATCACACAGGTGAGGGAGAGCAGTGACCTGTGGATTCATACCCAGGTGAAGAATTACTGCTGAGGGACATCCCTGGAAAAAAGCCAGTAAATGTAGCTAAGGAATGACTGCCAAAGGACTCCAAAGGTAAGTCCACTATACTTGCAAATAAGCAATACAACTGAGACCTGGTGGTTTGAAGGGGAGAGACCAGAAGACCTTTATGGGTCAGACCAATGCTCCAGCCCACATGGGAATTCTGAGCTGGGTTTTTTAGCATGGAACATTGCAGACCAGCCCACAGGAAAGCTATGGTTGGGGGCCTGTCTGGCAGGGCTAGATCCCAGTACATGACAGTGAGTGTCGGAAGAGTGGTCAGGACACATTATGCTGGGCCATGACACCAACCAGCACGCAAAAAAAGAACCAGGTCTGGGGGTAGATTCTGTAGGGGACATGTGGACTTAACCCTGTGGAAACACAAGTCCCGCTGAGTAACTTCAGAGTTGGGGTGGTAGGGACTGAGCTAGGTATGACCATGGAATCTGCCAACACTCACAGGTACTGGGACTGGGAAAAGACGGTCAGGTTCAGATGCACATTCCTAAAAGGGTATGATGCATCTGGGTTGCATCATCCACCAGCTCATACAAAGGCTAGGATGGAGGGAGCATGTCATGCCCGGTGGGGGCCTGACACCTGCTGGCATGTGTGAGATCTAGGTCTGGGAGTGAGCCAAGTGGGGGTCATAGCTTCCGCTGGTGAGCACCTGATCCAGGCCTGGGTGTTGGGCAAGCTGGGCAAGGCAGCTCTATCCGTTGGCAAGCGTGTGGACTGGATTTGGGAGGGGAAGGACTGGGCAGGACCAAGCAGACCTTAGCCCACTGGCAAGTGCAAAAACCAGGTTGGAGTGTAGATCATTCTGGGCTAGGATATCACACCTGCCAGCTTGCAAGAGCCAGGGATGGGAACAAACTGAGCAGGATCAGGTTGCAACACCCACCAGCGAGAATTGGGACTAGGGGCTGGCTGGGTCAGGCCAGGTTATAGCATTCAAAAGCAAAGGCCAAGGCAGATGAGGGGCTGTGCCAAGCTAGCTCAGAGCAACCACTGGCACGTGTGAGATCTGTGGCTAGAAACAGGCCTGGTAGGGAGATAAGGTGATGCCCTGACTGGGTTGTAGTTCCCACTGGTGAGCGTGAGGGCCATGGTGGGGGATGTGGTCTGGATTGGACATGGGTATAGTCTCCCGTGGCATGCGTGTGGACTGAGTCTGGGTTGTGCCAGACTGGGCTAGACTTCAGCACCCACTGGTGCTCATAAGCACCAGGATGGGTGTAGAATGGGCCAGGTTGTCTCTGTCCCTACTGAGCCACATGTGAGTTGTGTCTGGGTGTGGACCAGAATTGGCTGTGCTATAGCACCCAACAGTAAAAAACAGAAAGGATAGGGGCCGGTCAGGAAAGGTCACCTTTCCTGCTAGGACAGAAGATGGACTAAGTAGGGCTGGCCCACGGATCCACTGGTGTGCGCGAGATCTGGCATTGGGTTAAGTTCTGATGCAGGAACTTGGCAACTCCTCAGTTGGGACACAGTTCCTGCAAATGAGCACAAGAACCATGATAGAGAGCACCTCAGACCAGGCCAGGTAATGGTACCTACTGGCATACATTTGGATCAGATCTGGGGCTAGCCAGGCTAGGCCAGTTCTTATCACTCAATGGCAAATCTGAGCAGCAGAATGGTGCGTGGGTCAGGCCGGTTGGGTTGCAATACCAACCAGCTTACATCAGTGCTGGGACTAGGGGTTGCCTGGCCTGGGCCCGGCTAGGCTGTAGCCCCCACCAGCATAAGCTGGAATTGGGGTGGTGCCTGGCCCGATCAGGCTACAGCACCCACTGGCAAATACCGAAGTGAGACGGGCCATGACACAATGGGCTGCAGCACTCAAACAGCACACGCAAGACCACAGGGTAGGACATGAACACAATAGGGGGGCTACATAGGGCTCCCCTGCTAGACCACTACTCCCACTAGTGAGCGTGAGAGCTGGAATTGGGAGCAGATCAGACCAGGCAGGGCTACAACGCCTGTTGGCCTCATGTGAACTGGATTGATGGGAAGCCAGGCTGGGTTGACTCTTCCTGCTGTTGCATGCATAAGCAGAGTGGGTGTGGATTGGTTGGGCTCTACCACAGTATCAGCTAGTAGAGGCTGGCACAGGGGTGGAGTGCAAATTCTGTCAAGTTAAACTGCAGAACCACCTTGAGAGTGCAGGATCTGGGAGTGGGAATGAGCCCATCAAGAAACAGTTGGCGGGCCCGGCCGCGTGGCCTAGCGGCTAAGTCCTCACCTTGAAAGCGCCAGGATCCCATATGGGCGCCAGTTCTAATCCCGGCAGCTCCACTTCCCATCCAGCTCTCTGCTTGTGGCCTGGGAAAGCAGTTGAGGACGGCCCAAAGCTTTGGGACCCTGCACCCATGTGGGAGACCTGGAAGAGGTTCCTGGTTCCCGGCTTTGGATCGGCGTGCATCGACCCGTTGCGGCTCACTTGGGGAGTGAATCATCGGATGGAAGATCTTCCTCTTTGTCTCTCCTGCTCTCTGTATATCTGACTTTGTAATAAAAATAAAACTGAAAAAAAAAAAAGAAGGAAACAGTTGGTACTTTCCTTGGGTCACCGCTTTCACTAGTGAGCACAAGAACCAAGACTGGGGCTGGCATGGCTAGACAGGGAGTGGTACCCCCTGGCACCAGTGTGGACTGGATAGTGGGGCTAATTGGGTTGAACTAGGCTTCAATGCTCATTGACATGTATGAGAGCTGGATGGAATGTGGGAGGGATTAGACCAGTCTGCTGTATATATTGGCAAGCATGGGAACCAGGGAAAGGTGCAGACCTGGTGGGGGTTATTGTGAGTTGTCCCAACTAGGCTTCAGTTCTCACTGGTTTACGTGACCAAGTGTGTGGTGGGTGGGACCAGGCTGAGCTGCAACACCTGTTGATTTGCACAGAGGACAGGGCTGGAGACAGAACTGACCCAGCAATTGCAGCCATCAGTGTGTGTATAAGCTGACTGGGGTGACAGACTGTTCCAGACCCTGTACTGGCAAGCATACACAAGAATCAGGTCTGGGATCACCTCAGATGCTAATTAAAAGGAAGAGAGGTGGGCTGGGCACAGTAGCCTAATGGCTAAAGTGCTCGCCCTGCATGTGCCAGGATCCCATATGCGTGCAGGTTCACGTCCTGGTTGCTTCACTTCCCATCCAGCTCCCTGACAGTGGCCTGGGAAAGCAGTACAGGATGGCCCAAAGCCTTGGGACCCTACACCCAAGTGGGAGACCTGGAAGAAGCCCTGGATCCTGGCTTCAGATCGGTTCAGGTCTGACCACTGTGGTCACTTGGGGAGTGAACCAGCAGACAGAAGATCTTTCTGTATCTCCTTTTCTCTGTATATCTGCCTTTCAATTTAAAAATAATAAAATAATAAATTAAAAACAAAAAAAACTCAAGGAGGCCACACCTGATAGCTACCAAGAAATGATTAAAGTGGGGCCGGTGGCGTGGCCTAGCGGCTAAAGTCCTCGCTTTGAATGTGCCGGGATCCCATATGGGCTCTGGTTCTGATCCTGGCAGCTCCACTTCCTATCCAGCTCCCTGCTTGTGGCCTGGGAAAGAAGTTGAGGACAGCCCAATGCATTGGAACCCTGCACCTGCATGGGAGACCTGGAAGAGGTTCCAGGTTCTTGGCTTTGGATCGGCACAGCACCGACTATTGCACTCACTTGGAGAGTTAATCATTGGACGGAAGATCTTCCTCTCTGTCTCTCCTCCTCTCTGTGTATCTGACTTTGTAATAAAAATAAAATAAATCTTAAAAAAAAAAAAATGATTAAAGTTCATCACACTGAATTTCATAACATAATAATCCATATTCTTTCACTTACAACTGATAATTATGCAAATTTTTTTTAGAATTCGAAAAAAACAGGGCCCGGCAGCGTGGCCTAGCAGCTAAAGTCCTCGCCTTGAATGTCCCGGGATCCCATATGGGCGCCGGTTCTAATCCCGGTGGCCCTGCTTCCCATCCAGCTCTCTGCTTGTGGCCTGGGAAAGCAGTAGAGGACGGCCCAATGGTTTGGGACCCTGTACTAGTGTGGGAGACCCAGAAGAGGTTCCTGGTTCCCGGCTTCGCATCGGCGCAGCACCGGCCGTTGTGCACACTTGGGGAGTGAATCATCGGACAAAAGATCTTCCTCTCTATCTCTCCTCCTCTCTGTATATCTGACTTTCCAATAAAATAAATAAATAAATAAATAAATCTTAAAAAAAAAAAAAAGAATTTGAAAAAAACAAGTAATTTACAAGAGATACAATTTTCAAAAATTTCATTTAATTGTAGCAAAATATACACAGGATTTGCTATTTTAACCATTTAAGTACACAGCTTGCTGGCACTACAAACATTCTCAATACTGCTCAACCCTCATAATAGATATAATTCTGTATAATGTATATAAGATAGATTTCAACTTATGGCTAAATAAAAGTCTTAAACAGTGCAGATATTTTTATAATTTGTATAAAAACTATCAGAAGAGTACAATCTCTTATAGGTAATCATTGTCATATTATTTTTGTCATTTTATTCATTTTGTCATAATTTTCTAAACTTTATATGCTATAGCAAAACTTTCTAACTCAAAAATCCAGTCTCATTTTCCAAAACTGATGGCATCACAAATATGAACACCAGAAGATTATTTTTACACATTTGCCCACCTGATGGGAGCTCATTTTTTGGTGATGAATTCTTCATTGCTAAGAACGCTCCTTATGAGTCTTGCCACCTTTCATTGTTTCATGACTTCTTTCGTGGAGAATGACAAGTGTCCTCCAGGGAGGAGTTCCCCCACATGTCACATTTGCTTTGCTGTTCTGCTAGATGAGTTAGGTAGTGCTGCAAGAGATGTGACTTTCTAACGAAGGCCTTGTCACATTTCGTGCATCCATAGGGTTTCTCGTCCAAACGAGTTCGGGGACGTACGGGGAACACGGGCGAGTCAGCCTGGACTTTGCTGCGTTTTCTGTACCGGTACGGCTTCTCACCTGCATGAATTCTACAATGTTTGTATAGGGATGAACAGTACTTGAAGGTTTTCCCACATTGCTTACACTCAAACAAGTGCTCGAACGTGTGTGATTTTATATGCTGATTGAAAGAGGAGTGCCAAGTGAACATCTTCCCACACTGATTGCACTTGTACGGTTTCTCACCAGTGTGAAGTCTCTGGTGGGCCATGAGCTGTGTTTTTCGCATAAAAGCTTTGCCACAATCGTTGCATACAAAAGCCCTCTCTGCAGTATGGGTTTTTTTATGGGCTACGAGGTTTTCCATACTGCTAAACATTTTCCCACACTCACTGCATGCAGAGCTCTTCCTTTCTGGTATATCGTTCCTCTCAGGACTCATGAGAGCAGCCTTCGCATGGAAGGCTTTCTCACTCTCATTGGGGTTACATGGTTTTTTCTTGCATGCTTTTTTTTTGTATCTAATGAGATAAAACTTGTTTTTGAAGGCATTACCACATTCTTTGTCCTCATAAGTGTTTTCTCCATTATATTTTTTATTGTAACTAAGTATGTAAAAATTAGGATGCAAACTGTTTCCATTTGATTCAGTTTTAGGTTTCTCTTGTCTTGACGAAATAACACTTCCACTCAGACTGCACTTCTGGTCTCCCTTCTTAGACAGTTTTTTCTTGATGATAAATGTATGTTGATTCAAAAAATCATCTTGGATTCCCTCCTGTCTCTCTAGTTCACAAAGGAGGCAGACAACTTCTAAAAAGAAGAAAAGAAAAACAAAACATTTTCAGTTACTTTTTCCAACTTAACGTTACAGAAAGAAATTTCAAAAAGTCTCTGGATTCAGGCAATACTCTTGTTATTTCTATTCAATATACTATTGAACTATTCATAAGAAAAAGAAACCTTAAAGGCCAGTGCTGTGGGATAGCAGGTCAAGCTGCTGCCTATAGCACTGGCACCTAATATGGTCAATGGTTCAAGTCCTGGATGCGCTACTTCCCATCCAGCTCCCTGCTGATGCACCTGGCACAGTAGAATACAGCCCAAGTCCTTGGGTCCCTGCTCCCACATGGGAGACCCAGGAGAAGTTCCTGATGCCTAGATATGGCCTGACCATGCCCTGGCTGTTGTAGCCAGTCACGGAATGAAACAAATATCGAAGATCTCTCTCTTGCTCTCCGTCCTTCCTTTCCTCTTCGTAACTTTGCCTTTGAAATAATGAAACACAGGGCCTGGTGCAGTATCCTAGTGGCTAAAGTTCTCACCTTGCATGGCCCAGGATCCCATGTGGGCGCCGGTTCTAATTCCGGCAGCCCCACTTTCCATCCAGCTTCCTGCTTGTGGCCTGGAAAGGAAGTGGAACACGGCCCAAACCCTTGGGACCCTGCACCAGGGCTGGAGATCGGGAAGAGGATCCTGGCTTCAGATCAGCTCAGCTCTGGCCATTGCAGCCACTTGGGGAGTGAATCATCGGATGGAAGATCTTTCTGTCTCTCCTCCTCTCTGTATATCTGTCTTTCCAATAAAAATATATAAATCTTAAAAAAAAAGGAGTATCCAAACAAAAGGGATGTCTCTTTCAACAGATGACATGATTTTTTATAGGTAGGAAACTGTAAAGGCTATATAAAAACATTTCTAGAACTAACAAATTCAGCAAAGCTTCAAAATAACTAACACATTCAATTAAGTTGTAAGAAAACAAAAACCAACAAATAAAAATCAACTGTTTCTATACAATAACAGTAATTTAAAAAGAAACTAGGCACCAAAAGGGCCCAGTGTGATAGCCTAGTGGCTAAATTCTCGCCTTGCACCTGCTGGGATCCCAAATGAGAGGCACCGGTTCATGTCCCGGCTGCTCCACTTCCTATCCAGCTCCCTGCTTGTGGCCTAGGAAAGCAGCAGAGGATGACCCAAAGCCTTGGGATCCTGCACCCACATGGGAGACCTGGAAGAAGCTCCTAGCTCCTGGCTTCAGATCAGATCTCTCTGTACATCTGCCTTTCCAATACAACAAAATAAAATAAAGCTTATAAAAAAGCACACACACACAAAAAAAAAATAGTTAGAAATTAATTGAAAAGATAAAACACTTCTAACCCAGGGCAAATGTTTGGCTTAAGGGTTAAGATATTATTTGGGACCTCCATCGCATACTGCAGTTCCTGAGTTCAAGTCTCAGCCACACTGCCAAGCCCAGCTTCTCCCATCCAAGTACTAACCAGGCCCGACCCTGCTTAGCTTCCAAGATCAGAAGAGACCGGGCGCGTTCAGGGTGGAGTGGCCGTGGACCCAAGCCCAGCTTCTTACTGCCATGTCCCCGGGGAGGCAGCAGCTGATGGCTCAGGTAGCTGGATGCCTACCCTGACATGGGGCACAAGGACCGAGTGCCCAGCTCCTGGACTTGGCCTGTCTAATCCTGGCTGTTGTAAGTATTTAAGAAGTAAACCAATAAATGGTAACTTCGTGTCTGCCTCTCAAAATGAATGAATAATGAATAAATTTTAAGTCTTACAAGGCAAAAACTACAGAACACTGCTAAGAGAAATTGAAGATAACACAAATAAGTGGAAAGACATTCAACGTGAGTGGACTGGAACCTACCGTTTTTAAATGCCAAAATTCCCAAAGTGAATTCGATACAGATTCAATATAATCTCTATCAAAATCCCGACAGATTTTTGCAGAAATTTAAAAAAATCTTAAAATTCACACAAAGTGACAAGGGAGCCCAAAAAGTCAAAACAACCTTACGAAAGAACAGAGACTTCACACTCACCAATTCCAAAAATACCTGTTTGGGTTTTTTCTCTCTCACCTGTATGGCTCCAATATGGCTTCCATCCGTTCACCTTCTGCCGCTTATGTCCTTGCTCCACCTTAACGAAGACCTTTGTCTTGGTAACGGGGTACCCTGTTCATGGGAAGACAACACAGAAGTGGGCACAAAGTGCTAAAGAGACCACCACCCAGTCTAAGTCTCTTCCTTTGAGCCTCAGGGCCCTGAAGGGGCTTTTAAGTGGGCTTCAGAACACAACAGCCCCTTCTCCACTTGGGAAGTAGACACAGAACCAGACCATCTGTCACCCAAGGGGATTAGGGATCCCCATGGCTAAAATGCAGGGCCAAACTGACGAATGTCTGAGCAATGTCCACAGCCTTGCCGAGACGCAAAGGACAGATGCTGTGTTTGCACATGCCCAGTTTGCGGGGAAGCTGTCCTCACCCAGTGAAATCAGGTTTCTCAGGTTCTCCAGCATCACGTCACAGTACAGGGTCCTCTGATCATCAGCAAGCAGCTCCCACTCCTCTGGAGTGAAGCAGATGGCCACGTCCTGGAATGTCAGTGATTCCTGCAGCAGCACATTCATCTTCCCCCTGCAGGGAAGGCCGCCAGGGAATGTAGAAGATTCAGATTGTGTCCTCTGATTACGTCCACTGTGCCAAGCCACAATACACCACACAGAAGAACTAGCAACTCCTTAACCCAGAATTAAAATCTGCGAAAAACAAAATCGTATTACAACCGTCACACACTATACAGATGTGTGTGAGTACACGCATTCGTACATATGAAGATACTTCAAAATGTTCATGGAAAATGGAATTAAAAGTTTATTTTGGTGCAAAAAAAATTTTAAGTCCACACACAGTTCTTTTTCCAGATAATATGTATTGTCCATAAATTTTCTGACGATGTCTCATATGCATGGAGTTCAAAATTGCACAGAGAGCAAGGGCGGACAAAGTGGCACAGAGAATTAGTTGTGGCTCGTGAGGGCAGCATCCTATATCAGAGTGCTGGTTTAAATCCCAGCTACTCTGCTTCCAGCGCACGTACCTGGGGAGGCAGTGGTGATGTCCCAAGCATTTGAGCCCCTGCCACCTACGTGGAAGACACAGATGGACTTCCTGGCCCCGGCTTTAGTCTGGCCCAGCGCTGGCTGATGCAGCTACTTGGGGGGTGAACCAGTAGATGGACAATCTGTTTCTCCCTCCCTCCCTGACACTCTGTATTTCAAATAAATAAATAAATCTTTAAAAGTTTCTGTACCACACCCAAAAAAATTATCTTTCAATTTTCCATATGCTTGTTTGAGGTACCCTCATATCGCATACATATCATGAGGCAAAGAATAAAAAAGAGGGAAAGAGTGAGAGAATAAAAGGAAAGGAGAGTGGAGGAGACAGAGTTCAGTTCACTGAGCACTCCTCTGCCTCCTACAACCTGTGTATAAAAGGGAACACTCTTAAAATGATCCTAGGAAAACTGCTACTACATTTATATTAAGTTTCCTACACAAACACTTTAGTACCAGGAAAATCTTCATGTGACATATTCCATTAAACAAGGCCAATAATTTTACTGAGTATTCTTTTTCTCTTTTCTACAGCTTTTATTTCTTTTTAAATTTTCAATGAATATTTAACAGATTCAATGTCACTTATAGATACAACTTTTAAAAAAAGGCTTATTTATTATTATTTGAAAAGGGGATTTACAGAGAGACAGAGAGATCTTTCACCTACCGGTTCACTCCCCAAATGGATATAACAGCCAAGGGTGGGCTAACAGGAGCTTCTTCAGGTTTCCCACACAGGTCCGGGGGCTCCAAGGACTTGGCCCATCTCTTCTACTTTCCCAAGCACATTAGCAGGGAGCTGGATTGGCGGTAAAGCAGCAGGGACTCAAGTCAGCATCCACAGCAGATACTGGCATAGCAAGCAGAGACCTAACCTACTACACCGAACTGCTGACTCCTATGTATTCTAAGACTCACAAGATTAAATACAAATTCACATCTCAACCTTATAAACTGTGGATAGATGCTGTGCCCCCCATATCAATTTTCTAACGTTACATTCAATGAAAACATCAACCTGTATTTCCCCTGTTGATATACTTAACTATTAACATTTTTCTATTGTATTCTATGGCATCTAATGAGGCAATGCAACCTCACTGGGAAACAAAGTGGAACCTGAATGAACAAAGGGTCAGTGAGTCGAGGCACAAACTCTGTGACTCCTCTCCTAGTGGTCTGACCCTGAGGATAACTGCTCTCCGTTTTCATATCTGCAAAATGGTGACAATAACAGTACCTCTATCATGGGAATTCTATGAGAAGTAAACAGCTAACACATGAAAAGCATTCAAAACATATGGCATATGATAAGCATTCGATAAAATGGGTATGATTTTTAACAAGGGAAAGTTAAAAGTATTGTTTTGACATCTTTGTCAGCACAACCCAAGAGTGCTGATTTTAAAAATCACGATTATTCAAAGGGTAGACTCTTATGTGGTCACCAAAAAATGATGCTGAAGCAGTGGGTGTTTGACACAGCCACTGGATGCCACTTAGGATGGTGGCAACCTCTATGTGAGTGCCAGCTTGGCGCCCAACTCTACCTTCCTGGTAATGCACACCCTGGCACAGGCACAGCCAGCCTGGCTTCCTGCCACCCACATGGGAAAACCAATTGGAGCTCCTGGCTCCTGATTTTGATTAAGCCAAGCTCCCACCACTACATGCATTGGTAGAACAAACCAGCAGATGCATGATCTCTTTGTCTTTCCACATTAAGAAACAAATATAAATAAATAAGTAAAAAAGCATTCTTTGTAATGGCACTAAGGATTATACTATTAAGAATTTCTACTGCCTGCACCCGCCGAGACCAGCAACGGACACAGCAGTCGCTGGGAGACGCACCTGCGGCGAGGATTCCGACCAGAGGAAGAGGCAGACTGCAAGAACCTGAGGTTTGAGTGAGTTGGGTGGGGACAGTGGTGGGTTGGAGGCTTCGGGAGTTGGCCCCCCAGGGGCATGCACAGAGCCTGAACACAATTGGTGCTCGTCTCCCCGCCCCTCCCCCACCCCCAGACTCCAGCGTCTAGAGACACAGGGCGAGTGCCTTGAAATTGCCAAAACTGTGTCTGGGAGAAAGGCAAAAGGCACATTGGATATTCCCCCGTGCCTTTGCGGTCTGGCACTCAGCTGGGCGGTGCTATCCCACAGGAACCCAAGCACGCCATCTGGGCTGGGCAGTCCCGTGCTAGCGCTGGGGCGGTCGGTCCCCTGCAAGCGCTGGGGTGGGCGGGCCTGCACAGGAGGCGCTTCCAGAGAACACCTGGAACACCCCACGCCCTATAGTCCAGTGCTCCGAGCCCTGTGATCCCGCGCACAGGGGGCGCGCAGAGAGAGTGCCTTCACTCCCCCACGCCCTGTGGTAGCATACCTGTAGGGGACGAGCTGAGAGTGCGCTTTGAATCCGCTGGGCCCTGGAAGTGGTGCCCTGAGGTCCAGTGTTCTGGAGACGCACCAAAAGTGCCCTGAAAATTCCCACACCCTGCTACTCCACGCCTGCAGACTCCGATCTCTACAGGATAGTGCTTGGAGACCCCTCAGCACACTGGTGCCTAGGTCTCTCAAAAAAGAAACACTAACACAATGGGAAGAAATACCAGAAAAGGTAATGATCCAGATGAGAGTGCCAACACCCTACCAATAAAGGATCGAAAGCCAATGTCTATTTCGGAGATGCGAGATGAAGACATAGAAGATCTACCAGACAAGGAATTAAAAAAAATAATGTTAAAATATGTCAGAGACAATGAGAAGAATTGGGAGGACTTCAAGGAATTCAAGAACCACATAGCCTCAGAAATACAACAAATGAAAAGTAAAATCCTTGACTTAGAGCACAAAATTGAGAGCCTAACCAACAGAACAAATACAGCAGAAGAGAGGATCTCTGAAACAGAAGACACACAAAACGAACATACCCAGTTCATGAAACAGCTGGAGACAAGTCTGAACAAAGCCAATAAGACCATACAAGAAATGAAAGACAACCTCAGAAAATCAAATATTAGGATTATTGGCCTTCCTGAAGGAGCGGAAAAAGAGTCAGGAATGCAAATGGTGCTCGACGAAATTATACAGGAAAACTTTCAAAACACTTGGAACATGAACCCAGCCCAAATCCAGGACGGTCAGAGGACTCCCAGCAGATATGACCCAAAGCGATCTTCACCCAGATATATGGTGCTCAAGTTCCACTCCAACGAAGACAAAGAAAGAATCCTAAGACAAGTACGAAGCAGAGAAAAGATCACATACCGGGGAAAACCAATCAGGATCACTGCTGACTTCTCTGAAGAGACTTTACAAGCAAGAAGAGAATGGACAAAGATCTTCCAAATCCTGAATCAGAACAACTGTCAACCAAGAATATTGTACCCAGCAAAGATCTCATTCGTATTTGAGAACGAAATCAAATACTTCCACAGCAAAGAGAAATTAGAAGAATATGCCAGCACAAAACCAGCTCTACAAAATCTCCTTAGAAATGCACTAAATCCAGAAAAAAAGGAGGTGAATCATAAGCAAAGATGGCAAACAGGAAGATCTCCCCACTAAAGTCCACACAAGGAAGGGCAATTACACAGATATCAACACCCACAAAAACAAGTATGGCAGGGCAAAATCACAACCTCTCAATTTTAACTCTTAACACAAATGGCCTGAACTCACCAATCAAAAGGCATAGATTAACAGAATGGATTATCAAACAGCACCCAACTATCTGTTGCCTACAAGAGACACATCTAACCAGAAGAGATTCGAAGAAGCTGAAAGTGAAAGGTTGGAAACAAATATTTCATGCCGGAGGGCTGCGGGAGAGGACGTCTAGCTCGGATCCCGAACCCAGTCCGCCATGTGCCCATGGCTCATGGCGGGCTGGGCCCGGACATGCCTGGGTGCGGCCTGCTTCCTTCTGGGGTGAGTACGCCGAGGGGGGAGGCCTCCGTGACTGGGCATGTCCGGGACCCACCCACCACCCTCATTGGGTGGTGGGTGAACGGATTTGGGGAGGGGCGCAACCTTGGGCCTGCAGGATTTAACCTCCGGCTGCCAGAGGCGAGCCGAGGGCTGCGGGAGAGGACGTCTAGCTCGGATCCCGAACCCAGTCCGCCATGTGCCCATGGCTCATGGCGGGCTGGGCCCGGACATGCCTGAGTGCGCCATTTGGCGCCAGGCTGTGCCTGCTGGCCGCCCGGCCGGGGAGCTCTGGGGTATTAGACATCTGAATCGCTGCTGAGATAGCTCTAGAGTGACCCCACTGTTTCTGGGATCTGAGTCAATCCTAAAGATTCCCAATGCCAGTAACTCTTCCTTTGAAGAACTTCCAATCCCTTAATAATGCTGAGCTTTGAACACCTATCAAGTAAAAGATAAGCTCCGGCTTGTGTAGCAGGCTGGCACTAAATGGTCCTCGGAGCAACCACGTGCAGGTGCGTGATTTACGGCTAGGAACGGTCCCAATCTGGGATGCCACAGCTGGGATGAGGTTCCCACCAAGGGGTGTATGTGCTGGAATGGGGGCTGCGTTCTATCTAGAAAACAGTTGCAGTCACCCGAGGCACTAGTGTGGGCTGGGATTGGATGCACCAGGCCGGTTCAGATCCCAGCACCATCTGGTGTTATGGAGAAACAGGGTAGATGTGGGACTGACTAGGCTGGGTCTCAATCCCCTACTGAGCCATGTGTGAGCTGTATGTGGGTATGGACGAGCCATGGCCGGGCTGAAACATCCAACAACAAGAGTCTGAATGGGGTGAAAGCCAGCCAGGAAAAGCCACTGTTCCTGCTAGGACAGGAGGTGAACTGAGTAGGGTTGGCTCAAGAACCCCCTGGCAAGCGCAAAATCTGGCATTGGGAGGGGTTCTGATGGAGGAGCCTGGGCAACTCCTCTGGCAGGACACAGTCCCTGCAGGTAAGCGCGAGAAGCATGATTGGAAACAGCCCAGAATAGGCCATGGAAAGTTTCCCACTGGCATGCATTCGGCATGGGTCAGGAGCAGACCAGGCTGAATCAGTTCATGTCATCCTCTGGCAAATCCGATCACCAGAACAGAGTGTGGAATGGGCCGGGTTTGGTTGCGACAAAACCAGTACACATTATGGAACGCCAGGGCGTGGGTGCCTGTACTGGATATGAATGCAGCACCCATCCAGCACACGTGAGATCCAGGAAGGGAGGGGCAGAGCTGGCGGGGGGGTTAAGGGGCTGGTCCCCTCGCTGGACAACCACTCCCACTGGAGAGTGTGGGCTGGGATAGAGACAGACACGACTAAGCAAGGCTGCAACACCTGTGCGCTGCATGTGGACAAGATCAGGGCCACAGCATCACCTGTCAGAAGCTGGCACTGGGGACTAATTCTGTCGAGTCAAATCACAAAACCACCTAAAGAGTGCATAAACTGGGACAGAGAGACCTGGGAGGGAAAAAGTGGGTTCCCCCTTCTTGGGTCACTATTCCCGTGGGAGGGCATGAAAACTAGGACGGGGGCTGGGATGGCTGGATAGAGAGGTACTCAACAATATCTGTGAGGGCTGGATGGTTGAGTTGGTTAGATAAAACCAAGCTTTAATACCCATTGACAAGTACCAGAGCCAAATGGGATGGGGGACAGATTGGTCTTCTGCTACACATACTGGCAAACCAGGGTAGGGGGCGGTCTGGTGGGGGTTATTGTGGGTCGCCCCAACTAGGCTACAGCTCCCACTGGTTGATGTAAGGGCCGAACCAGACTGGACTGCAACACCCATTGGTTCCAGTGCAACTCGGGACTGAAAACAGAACCAACACAGCAATTGCAACCACCAGCTGATCAGGGTGATGGACTGTGCCGGGCCCTGTGCTTGCTAGAACATACAAGCAACTAATCTGGGAATACCTCAAAGTATCTTTGGAGATCTCCCCACTTGAACTGCTGGACTCAGAATTCTAACCAAGAAAAGACAGAAGACAGAATAGGACAATCATTCATCTCAGCTACATGTTGGCAGCGAAATATGGGACAAATGGAGCCTTCATGATGGACCATATCAATCAGTGGACCACCTCATCGAGCGAAACTGGCAGTGACTCATAACTGGAGAACTATTAACTCCACTTGAGCACATATCTCAGAGCATGCCCCACATCCGGGACTTGGGGTGGGCGGGAAACCGGGTGGGGCTTCTCCCTCAATATCCCCTTTTACCTCAGATACATGATGGAAACAATATGGACATAATAGCATTGCCCACCTCCCTATCCCCCTGAACCTTTTTTTTTTTCTTCTCTTTCTTGATTTTCCTTCAACTATAGTTAACTATGTAAAGATTGTCAACAACAATACAATAAAATGGATTATAAAAAAAAAAAAAAAAATATTTCATGCCAATGGACGAGAAAAAAAGGCTGGGGTAGCTGTCTTAATTTCAGATGATGTGGACTTCAATCTGACACACATCAAAAAGGACAGGGAAGGACATTATATATTGGTGAAGGGACTGATCCATCAGGAAGTAATTACCATTGTGAACATATATGCACCAAATTCAAACGCACCTAGCTACGTGAAGCAATTACTCACGGACTTAAGGGGAGACATAGATATGCACACAATAATAGTGGGTGATCTTAACACCCCACTAACAACTATAGACAGATCAACAAAACAAAAACTCAACAAAGAAACAACAGAGCTCATACAAACAATAGAACAACTGGACTTGGTTGACATCTATAGAATTTTTTACCCTAAGGCCACAGATTATACATTTTTTTCAGCAGTGCATGGCACCTTCTCCAGGATCGACCACATGATAGGACACAAAGCAAACCTAAATAACTTCAAAAAGATAGGAATCATACCATGTACCCTCTCAGACCACCACGGAATGAAGCTGGAAATCAGCAATTCAAAATGTCCCAGGAAATACAGAAACTCTTGGAGGCTGAACAATATGCTATTAAACGAACAATGGATCAGAGAAGAAATTAAAGATGAGATCAAAAAATTTATGGAAACCAATGAAAACTCTGACACAACATTCCAAAATTTGTGGGACACTGCCAAAGCAGTGCTACGGGGTAAACTCATCGCAATTGGAGCTCATGTCAAGGCCCAAGAGAGGCGCCAAATACAGGAACTAAACACACACCTCCAGGAATTGGAAAAACAACAGCAGAAGAGCCCCACACACAATAGGAAACAAGAAATCATCAAAACAAGGGAGGAAATCAACCAGATAGAAATAAAAAAAACCATACACAAAATCAATGAATCAAAAAGCTGGTTTTTTGAGAAGATAAACAAGATAGACACCCCACTGGCCCAACTGACAAGGAAAAAACAAGAGAAGGCAAGAATTAACAGCATCAAAGATGAAAAAGGCAACATAACAACAGACACTGCATCCATTAAGGCCATAATTAGAAATTACTACAAAGCACTGTACTCCAACAAATCAGAAGATCACCAAGAAATGGAAAAGTTCTCAGACTTCTACCACCTGCCAAAACTTAGCCCAGAGGCAACAAACGACCTGAACAAACCCATAACTGAAGTAGAGATTGAATCAGTGATTAAAGACCTCCCAACAAAGAAAAGCCCAGGCCCAGACGGCTTCACTCCAGAATTCTACAAAACATTCCGAACAGAACTGACCCCAATCCTCTACAAACTCTTCAAAACAATAGAAGAAGAGGCAACCCTTCCAAACTCATTCTATGAAGCCAACATTACCTTAATCCCAAAACCAGACAGAGAACTAACAGAGAAGGAAAACTACAGACCTATCTCTTTGATGAACATTGATGCTAAGATTCTCAACAAAATCCTAGCCAACAGAATTCAAAAACACATCAGACAGATCGTTCATCCAGATCAAGTAGGATTCATCCCTGGAATGCAGGGATGGTTCAACATTCGCAAATCCATAAATGTGATACACCACATCCAAAAACTGAAAAACAAGAATCACATGATAGTATCAATAGATGCAGAAAAAGCTTTCGACAAAATCCAACACCACTTCCTACTAAAAACCCTAACCAAGGTAGGCATAGATGGAAAAATCCACAACATAATTAAAGCCATATATGAAAAACCCAACGCCAGCATCATACTGAATGGAGAAAAGCTGGAACCCTTCCCACTGAGATCTGGAACAAGACAGGGATGTCCACTTTCTCCACTACTATTCAACATAGTCCTAGAGGTACTCGCTGAGGCCATAAGACAAGAAAAAGAAATCAGAGGAATCCAAATGGGAAACGAAGAAGTCAAACTCTCACTATATGCAGATGATATGATTCTTTATGTAGAAGAGCCAAGAGACTCAATACAGAGACTGCTAGAACTTGTACGAGAGTTTGGTAGAGTGGCAGGGTACAAAATTAATGAACAAAAATCAACAGCCATAGTGTATGCGAACAGCCCCAAGATGGAAAAAGACTTAACCAGCAAGATACCATTCAAAATAACAGAGAAAAGTATGAAATATCTGGGAATAAATCTAACCAAAAATGTAGGAGACTTATTTGAAGAAAACTACAAACTACTTAAAAAAGAAATTGAACAAGACCTCAAAAGATGGAGTAACATCCCATGCTCCTGGATAGGTAAAATCAATATCATTAAAATGTCTATACTACCAAAAGCAATATATACATTCAACGCAATCCCAATCAAATTGCCCAAAACATTCTTCATGGAACTGGAAACAATGATCCAAAGGTTCATCTGGAAGCACAAAAAACCACGGATAGCTAGAACCATCCTGAAGAACAGGAAGTTAGCAGGGGGAATCACAGTTCCGGACCTCTGGACATACTATAGGGCAGTGGTTATCAAAACAGCGTGGTACTGGCACAAAGATAGAGAGGAAGATCAATGGAGCAGAATAGAAACACCAGAAGGAAATCCACACAGATACAGCCAAGTAATCTTTGACAAAAAGACAAACGACAATCCAGGCAAATGGGAAGGTCTGTTCAATAAATGCTGTTGGGACAACTGGTTAATAGCCTGCAGAAATAAAAAAATAGATCCACATCTCTCATCATACACTAAGATCAGATCCAAATGGATAACAGATCTAAACCTACATCCAGAAACCTTCAAACTTTTGGAAGAAAATGTTGGAAACACACTGCAACACTTAGGGGTAGGCCCTCACTTCCTAAAAAAGACTCCAAATGCAGTAGAAATCGAGACCAAAATAAACAATTGGGACCTCATCAAACTAAGAAGCTTTTGTACAGCTAGAGAAACAATCAACAAAGTAAAAAGGCAACCCACAGAATGGGAGAAGATCTTCGCACACGACATAGGTGATAGAGGGCTGATCTCCAGAATATACAAAGAGCTACAAAACAACCAAAATGTCAAAACAAACAACCCACTCAAGAAATGGGCACGGGAAATGGGCAAACACTTCACAAAGGAACAAACCCAAATGGCAAATAAACATATGAAAAAATGCTCAAGTTCCCTGGCAATAAGGGAAATCCAAATTAAAACATCAATGAGGTACCACCTAACGCCAGTAAGACTGGCCCACATGAATAAAAGCACCAACGACACTTGTTGGCGAGGTTGCGGGGAAAAGGGAACCCTACTCCACTGCTGGTGGGGCTGCAGGCTGGTACAGCCTCTATGGAAATCAGTATGGAGAATATTCAAACAACTCAAATTCAACATACCGTATGATCCAGCAATAGCACTCCTAGGAATATATCCAGAACACTTGTTTTATGAGAAACCAACATGCACTCCTATGCTCATAGCAGCACAATCAGTAATTGCAAAAACATGGAAGCAACCAAAATGCCCATCAATAGAGGATTGGATAAGAAAGCTATGGTTCATCTACTCCATGGAATACTACTCAGCTATTAAAAAAAACAAAATGCAGTTCTTTGTGGCCAAATGGGCCAAACTGGAAACCATAATGCTAAGGGAAATGAGCCAATCACAAAAGGTTAAATACCACATGTTTGCCTTAATTTAAGATGATATGATGTTATCACTGGTTTAGGTGAGGGACGAGAGTGTGATGGGCAGAGCCGGGGAGAGATGCGATACTCATTGGTTCCAATAGAGGTCGGGGCTCAGAAGAGAACCAATCCAGGGGTTAAAACCATCAGCTGATCGGAGTGATGGACGGTGGCGGGCACTGTGCTTACTAGTAGTACATGTAGGAGCCTGGACTGGGAATGCCTCAAAGTTTTTTTTAGGGGGATTCCCCTGAACAAAATGGAGGAATCAAAGCATTAATCAAAAAAAGATGGAAAATGGAGTAGATGAATCAACCACCTCAGCTTTATGCTTGCAGCGAAAAACTGGACAAGGGGAAACCCTAAGACGGACTATGTCAATCAGTGGACTCTGCACCAGCCTCATCATACCTGGACTGTTGCTGATGATATGTTGGAGCTTCTAATTGATCGAGGTGACGCTCTGCTGGCTCTGCCTACAAACCTGAGAGGGCCTCCCTAAGAGGCCGTTGAACTTGAACTGGACAAGTGGGATGCTGGACTCTGTATGGTGTAAACCTTTAATTAGGGAATCTCAACGGAACTTGAGCTGTGGTTATGCATCAAGGTGAAGAAATTCATGATGGGGGAAGGGTTTGGGGTGAAGGGGGGGGGAATCCCAGTACCTATGAAATTGTGTCATGTAATGCAATGTAATTAATGAATGAATATTAAAGAAAAAAAAAAGATGATATGATGTTATGTATAACATGTTATGTTTTGAATGTTATATGTTGTGTATAAACTAAAATTGAAGTGTAGGTGAGGTGGTCACAGAAGGTGGCTGGGAACTCGCATTTACTTTTAACATATTGGTTACTCATTACTATGTCAATTAATTCCATAATGATGTAAATTTTTGCTGATGGTATGTTGGAGCTTTCAATTGACTGGGATGATACTCTGCTGGCTCTGTCTTCAGACCAGAGAGGGTATACCTAAGAAGCCGTTGAACTTGACTGGACAATAAGATGCTGGACTCTATGTTTGGTATACGCTTGCAATGGGGGAATCTCAACTGAACTTGAGCTGTGGTTATGCAACAAGGTGGAGGAATCCACCATGGTGGGAGGGTTTGGGGAGGGGTGGGAGAACCCAAGTATCTATGTAACTGTGTCACATAATACAATGTAATTAATGAAAAAAAAAAAATAGAAAGAAAGAAAGTGCAAAATCTGGGACTGGGAGTGGACACATTAGGGAAACTGTGGGCCCCTCTGATGGGCTGCAACTCCCACTGCTGAGCATAGGAACCAGGGCTGAGGCGACTATGGCTGGACAGGTAATGGCACCAGCCAGCATGATCATAAGCTGCATAGTGAGGTTGGTCAGGCTGAACTAGGCCCACTGATGTGTATGTGAGCCGAATGGGACACGGGACAGACCAAATCAGTCTGGTGCACACACCAGCACACACAGGAACCATGACTGTGGGCATGCCTGGTGGGGGTTATTGGAGATTACTCCAACCAGGATGAAGTTCCTGATGGTGTGCACGAGGGTTGAGTGTGTGGTGGGCAGGGTTAGGCTGGGCTGCAACATCCACTGTTTTGCATATGAGATGGGGCTGGGGACAAAACTCGCTGCACAACCTCAACCGCCAGTGTGTGTAGGCTGATGTGGGTGATGGACTGAACTTCAAATGCATTGGCTGGCACACACAGGAGTCAGTTTGGGCTCACCTTTGGCAAGATTTCTTTGGGATCCAGCCCCACTTTCCCCGCTCCAACTGGATCACTGGACTCAGAACTCCAACTGCAGGGAAAATCACAGGATCTGTGGTCTGACTGTGGAGCGCATGTGTCATTACTGGGCCTCCTCAGTTGCTGAGGCCTGTGTAGTAGGCAGCCTGCCCAAATGCACAGGGGAAACATGACAGCTAGTTCACTGAGGTTTGCAGAGGATGTCTAATACCACTGAGGGGAGGAGGCTAAGGGGCAGCACAGAACAAATTGGACAGCTCTTCCGGTCAAGCTTTGACAGCCAGTATCTGGACAATTCAAGATTCCAAGGTGGACTATGTCAGCCAATGAACCTTGGAAGGATTTCCTCAACCTTGGAGTAACAAATCAACAGCATCTCAGAACTATCAACATCATGGAGCAATACCCTTAGAACATTCTCCACATCGGGGACCCTGGGATGATACTGGGCAGCCATCACCCATCCCCGGTCACTGATGCATTTAGGCTGCTGGGAGTGGTCCTCTTCCCCACTTTCCCCAGGTACAGGAAGAAAAGAGATTAGAAACAGTCGTCTCATCCATTTTCCCCCATTCCTCAACCCTCCCCATCTTAACTGATGGTCTACATGGGCATGCATCCTTCTTAACTATGTAAACATCATCAAAAATAAAATAATTAAAAAAAACAACAACTAGATCCTTCCTTATCTTCACCTCCCTCATTCTCTAACCCACAGAACCTAACCATCCAGGCCCACAACCTACATTCTTCTTAAATACTTAATCTCCCTTCAAACACTTTAATTGACTGTCCCAGGGTTTAATGCCTTGAGTCAAGCTATACTCCCTTTCCAAGAGGACAATCGATGATTCCTAATTCTGCCTAAAATTGGGTTAGGCCGGCTCTGGTCAGGACAGCGTCCTCTCATGAACTGTCTACCCTTTTCTTTTTCCTAGTTCTGATGGGCTGGAGGTCGGCCAAGCAACACTGCTTCAAGGCAACCTTTGGGTGGGGCCCGAATTCCTTTAACTAGTGACCACCTGTGGCTCTGGGTTGGCCTCTCCAGACTTTTAGCCAGAGCTGCTGGAAATCAAGGGGCCGGTAACATGCAAGACAGAGCTATGTGCTCCACGACACAGTCTTCCACAAATCTCCACAAAACGATGAAGTTGGGATTTACTTAGCTTCGGCAGAACTGTGGGTTATAGACTGAATGAGCTCTGGGGTAAAACTGAACTGAGTTTGAACATTTTCTCCTCTACTGTGTGATTTCAAGCAGGTAATTTCCTGCCTCCCTGTCTAAACAAAACAAAACAGACAAAGCAGGAAGAGGCTACTAACCTCGCACGACCAACGAGAGAAATACCACGCTCTTTCCCAAGAGCTCAACAATGTCGGTCACTGGCCACTCTGGCTGCCTTTTCTGCTGCCTTGCGAAGGCGTTCAGCCGTCTGCGCGCCAAAAGGCTCCTGGAATGAGACCAGCTACAGGTCACCATACAGCGAAAGGCTCCCCAGAAAACACACATTTCGCCCCAAGCCGCAGCACAGGAGCAAGACCAGCCTCCAGCAAAACCAGGGGAGCGGCAGTCCTTACCGGGCTTTCTAGAAGTCAGACGGCCATGCACATAAGGGTTCCCTAAGACTTAACTTTCTTCCTGCGAATCACAAACAGGTCTTTGTTCTTCAGCAGCGACCCAGACCTTCGGAATCCGGCGCTCCGCAGCACCGATGCGCGTCAACGAATGCAAAGCTTCCTGCCCACCCCAGGGCGCATGTGCGGAAATGATGCTCCTTGGCGGTTTCCCGAGTCCTCCGGGAATTCTACCTGATACTACATTTCCCATAAGGCGTCGAGATTTTTTTTTATTCCGGAAGGCATCAAGGATTTTTCCCTAGCTCTGTGGATGATTTGCTGTAGTTTAAGCTCCGCGGGGAGTTCGGATAATATAGAAAAGAAGTGTGTACGCCATGTTTCTTTTTAATATGAGAATTTAAATTTTTAAAAAAATTTATTTAAGGGCAGAAAAGAATCCGCTGTTTCACTCAAGTGAAAAGATAATTAGGGTTATGGTCCCTGGTGAAATTTTCCTTTGAGAAATATGAAAGTTTGCTTCTCCCCTGTTTATGCCCCCCTGTGGAAATATGGGTTGCTTTTGGTTTCTCTTTTATCATAAGAATAGCAACAGGGCTATTGGGGGGACACGTTACTGGAATGTGAATTTACCTCCCTGGGTTCTAGAACAGGAAATCACACTGAAGGGATACAGAGACTCCTCTAAAAACTATCTTTGACCAAACAGAAGTGTCAACCTCTACCTCTTTGAATATTTGCAAAGAAGCAGCAAGGAAATAGTGCCTGAGATTTTGGTTCATCATGAGAAAAGAAGGTTGCCTGTCACACCCTTTTTGTTCTGAGCAAGCTAGACAGGGTTAGAATTCCAGCCTGTGATGGTTAACTGCTGTTCTAGCTTTTTCTCTCTCGAAAGTGTGCTTAAACAAGACTTCCACTATTTTCTTCAGTGTTTCTCTTTCAAAACCCTTCCACCGAGCTGCTGCGACTCAGGTTTCCACCTTTAACATCTAGCAAATCTTGCTTCTCACACTGAAATTGTCCACATGAAAATTCTTTCCTGTGAGACAAAAACTGAGGTCCCCTTTTCCTTGTCTGGTGAAATTCCCCACAGCAGTGCCCCAGGGCCACCCCTGCGGCCTCCCGGGTCTGCATTAACAGTGAATTAAAGAGCAGAATGGGAGATTCAACCTAGGCAGTGCCTTACACAGGGATCTCAAAAGGCATCTTCACTACTGGGTCAAACTTCCTTTAAAGATACTGGCAGATAGAGAACAACAATTTAATAAGAAGAAAATATGCCATGTTCAAATACAGTCTCCTCTTCATTTTCTTAAAAAAAAAAATTAAATTTAGTTAGGGAAACATAAAGGTATCTTAACTAAATCATTTTAAAATATAGGCGCATGTAAGATAATGTGCTAGAGCCCTGTTAAAAACCTTTAAGAAGTTTAGTCCAAGGCCCGGCGCTATAACTTAATGGTTAAAGTCCTTGCCTTGAACATGCGCCCTGCGATCCCATATGGGCGCCGGTTCTAATCCCGGCAGCCCCACTTCCCATCCAGCTCGCTGTTTGTGCCTGGGAAAGCAGTCGAGGACGGCCCAAAGCCTTGGGACCCTGCACCCGCGTGGGAGACCTGGAAAGAAGTTCCTGCCTCCTGGCTTCAGATCGATCCAGCACCAGCTGTTGTGGCCACTTGGGGAGTGAACCATCGGATGGAAGATCTTTCTCTCTGTCACTCCTCCCCTCTGTACATCTGCCTTTCCTATAAAATAAATAAATATTTTTTAAGAAGTTTAGTCCAGATATGAATATGTTTCAGAGCTTTCTTCTACCACTTTATGTTGCGAGATGATCAAATCTATCTCATAAATAAGGCAGACTCTTAGAAGCTCAGGAGTATTCACAGGCTGGCACTGACTGACGGTGAAGAACCTCAGTATCAAAATCCCAACCATTTGTTCATGGCTCATCACTACTAAGAAACTATATGAGCTTGCAAGCTAAAAGGCCTATGTAACCTTTAGCGGCCTATGTGACCTTTAGCAATGAGAGGTCCCAATTCTTATGAACCAAGGTGCACTTAAGTCTGGTTATCTCACAGGTGGCTCCAAGTAAATAAGTGGGTGTTTCCCTTACTTGCTGGAGGCAAGGGCTGTCCAGCCCAGATAGGTAGGGAATGTGTGGTATTTCTCCTCACCTTGCAGGCTATTAGGAATTGCCCCTTTTCAAGCTATTGTGGACTGCCCCTATAAAAACCCTATGAATGTGCTGTTTGGGGCCACGCTCCTGGTAAGGGGTGTTGGTCAGCAGGCTGCCTGCTATCAACCAAAAATCCAGGCTCAGGATGTGCTGAGCTTGAATAAACCATGCTTGTGCACTTGGATTGACTTCAGACTCCTGGTGATTTCTGGGGATCACAAAATCTGGGCACAACATTGGCCTGTCCCATTCTACCCTGCATGGAAGAGAGTGGCCCTAATCAGCCATTTTCAGGGGTTCTTTTCTTTCTTTTTTTTTTTTTTTTTAATTTATTTTATTTTTTATTGGAAAGGCAGATTTACAGAGGAGGAGAGAGAAAATGGTCTCCTGCCCATTGTTTCACTCCACAGGTGGCTGCAATGACCAGAGCTGAGCTATCCAAAGCCAGGAGCCCAAATTCTTCTGGGTCTCTGACGTGGCTGCAGGGTCTCGAGACTTTGGGCCATCCTCCTGTGCTTTCCCAGGTCACCGGCACGGAACTGGGTGGGAAACAGCAGGCAGGACACAAACCGGGACCCATATGGGATCCTGGTTCATGCAATGCAAAGATTAGCCACCAGCTAGAATGCCAGCCCTGTTCAGGGATTCTGAAGCAATAATTCAATCAACTATGAGGGCACTGGTGCATGGTGCAGCTCGTTCAGTCAACCAAGCTTACATCAGTGAACAGTGCAAATGATCCAATCACTCCAACACCCATTGGTTTGCATAGAAGACAAGGCTGGAGGTAAAAATGACCCAGCAATTGCAACCACCAGCATATGCATAGGCTGACGGGGCGACGGACACTGTACTGGACACTGTACTGGCAAGCACACACAAGAATTAGGTCTGGAATCACCTCAGATGAAGTTTCTTTGGGGATCACCCCAATTGAACTGCTGAACTCAGAACGCCAACCATGAAGAGAAGTGCAGGTTCCATGGTCTGAGCATGGAGGGCATGTTTCAAAGCTGGGCCTCCTCAGTGACTTAGATGGAGCAGTGGACAGTATATCCATGAGCACATGGAGGATACGGTAGTACATTAGAGCCTACAGAGGACACCTGGTACTGCAACGAAGGACAGAACAAATTGATCAACTAGCCCAGGCAAGTGTTGTCAGTGAAAATCTGGGCAAGTGGAAATGCTAAGGTGGACTATGTCAGCCAGTGGATTCTGAAGTGATTTCTTCTTGCTTGGAGTGGCAAGATCAGCAGCAATTCAAAACTGTTGAACTATCGAAACCCCTGGAGCAGTGCCCTCGAAGCATGCCCCACACTGGGGACCCTGGGATGATTGGGAAGCTGGGTGTGACTTCTCGCTTTATCTCTCCCCTTCTCTCAGATACAGGAAGCAAAAAAGAGAGTGTGGAATCAATGGTCTTACCCACTTTCCTGTAGCCCTTGACCCTTTGAGCCCTAATCAACTATGTAAAGATCATAAACAAACAAACAAAAAAAATCCAAGCAACTTTAATGGCATGGAGCAGATACCCAGTTTAAGCATCATGCACTTCAAACTAACCAATCAGGGCCCGGCGGCGTGGCCTAGTGGCTAAAGTCCTCGCCTTTTTTTTTTTTTTAAAGATTTATTTATTTTATTACAAAGTCAGATATACAGAGAGGAGGAGAGACAGAGAGGAAGATCTTCCGTCCGATGATTCACTCCCCAAGTGAGCCACAATGGGCCGGTGTGCGCCGATCCGAAGCTGGGAACCAGGAACCTCTTCCGGGTCTCCCACATGGGTGCAGGGTCCCAAAGCTTTGGGCCGTACTCAACTGCTTTCCCAGGCCACAAGCAGGGAGCTGGATGGGAAGTGGAGCTTCCGGGATTAGAACCGGTGCCCATATGGGATCCCGGGGCATTCAAGGCGAGGACTTTAGCTGCTAGGCCACGCCGCCGGGCCCCCGGCACCATCTTTTACACAAACCAATGGGTGTTGGAGCCCATCCCAATCCTGCCTACCACACACTTGGCCATTAAACCAGTGGGAGCTGCAGCCAAGTTGGGGAGACTCCCAATAACCCTTACCAGACCTGCGCCCCCTGCCCTGGTTTCCATGCTTGCCAATATGTACAGCAGATTGGTCTAATCTGTCCCACATCCCATTCAGTTCTCATCCTTGTCAATGGGCATTGAAGTTTAGTTCAACCCAATCAGCCGCATTATCCAGCCCACATAGCTGCCAACAGGGGCCACTCCTTGCCCCAGTTCTGGTTCTTATGCTCACCAGGGAGAGTGGCATTCCAAGAGGGAAGTGCCCACTGTTTCTTGATGGGCCAATTCCCATTCATGGATCCTGCACTCTTCAGATGGTTCTGCAGTTTGGATTGACAGAATTAGCGCCGCCCCCGCCCTCCTCCCCCATGACAGCATCTGCTAGCTGATACTGCGGTACAGCTCAACCAACCCACACCCACTCTGACCAATGCTTGTGCCAGTACAAGCAGTCAACTCAGCCTGGCTTTTCCCTGGTCTAGCTCACATGAGGCCCACATGTGTTGTAGCCCTGCCTGGTCTGGATTGCCCCTATCCCAACTCACGCTTTCCATGGGAGTGGTGGTCCAGCAGGGGAGCTCTCCACATTCCCCCACTAGCTTTTCTTTCCCCTTCCCCTCTGGGTCTTGTGTGTGCTAGTTGGGTTCTGCAGCCCAGTCTGGCATGGCCTGCTAACCTCAGCTTTTGCCGGTGGTTGCTGTAGCCTGCCCTGGCGTATCCAACCCCCAATTCCCGCTCATGCTGGTGGGGGCTACAGCCTAGCCCAGCCCAATAGGCACCGAATCCCAGCTGTAATGTGCACTGGTGTGCGTTGCGACCAAACCTGGCCTGACCCACACTCTGTTTTGGTGCTCGAATTCGCCAGCAGATGAAGTGAACTGGTTCAGTCTGGTCCGCCCCCAACCTGCGCCAAATGTATGCTGGTGAGTACCTTTCCCTGGCCTGGTCTGGGCTGCCCCCATCATGGTTCTTGCACTCACCTGCATAGACTATGTCCCAACAGAGGAGTTTCACAGGCTCCTCCATCAGAACCTCTCCCAATGCCAGATTTCGCGCATACCGGTGGATCCATGGGCTTGCCCTACTCAGTCCACCTCTGGACCTAGCAGGAACAATGGCCTTTCCTGACCAGCCTTCAACCCATTCTGGTTATTATTGTTAGGTGTTACAGCCCAGTTTAGTCTGGACCACATGCATACACAGCTCACACCCTGCTCACAAGGGCAAAACCTAGCCTAGTCCATCCTACATCTACCCTGGTCCTCACAAGCACCAGTGGGTGCTGGGGTCTAGCCCAGTCCGGTGCACTCAGCCCCAGTCCACACTTGTGCCAACATATGCTGCAGTGTACAACAAATTGGAGTGGGTACTAGGACACCACAGATTAAGCAATCCATATTGGAATGCCAGTCGGAGTCCTGGGGATTCCATGCTTCCTATCCAGCTTCCAGCTAATGTGACTGCAGGTGGGCAGTAAGTGATGGCCCAATTACTTACATTTCTGCCACTCATGTAGGAGACCTAGGTGGAGATCCTACCTTCTGGATGTGGCTGTGCCTAATTGGATGTGGCTGTGCCTAATCCTGGCTGTTGCAGGCATCTGGGGACTAAACCAAAGGTTGACAGATCTCTGTATGTCTCTCCCTCTCTCCCAGTTTCATATAAGTAAATCCATAAAAAATAACAAATCATCCAAATTAAAAAAGATGCAAAGTATCATGTTACCTTAGTTTATCAAAATCAAATACACAAATACGTAACTTAAATATGACATTGCTTATACTTACAGCTTTCATCTATCTGCCAATGAAAAAGAATATGAATACCTCAAAATAGGTTTAATTTGGGCCCAGGGCAGTGGCCTAGTGGTTAAAGTCCTTGCCTTGAACATGCCAGAATCCCATATGGGCACCAGTTCTAATCCCGGCAGCTCCACTTCCCATCCAGCTCCCTGCTTGTGGCCTGGGAAAGCAGTCGAGGATGGCCCAGAGCCTTGGGACCCTACACCCTCATGTTTGACACCCAGAAGAAGCTTCTGGCTCCTGGCTTTGAACTGACACATCTCCGGCCGTTGCGTGCACTTGAGGACTGAATGATCGGATGGAAGATTTTCCTCTCTGCCTCTCCTCCTATCTGTATATCTATCTGCCTTTCCAATAAAATATTTAGAAAAAACAAATTTCATTTAAACGCTTGCATGCTTCATCTACGAATCATCAAGATTATGCAAAAAAGTCAACTGTCCTCACAGTGTTTTTATATTTTACTTTATTGTATAAGAAGTTGCTTTATTCTTGGGCCCGGCGCAATAGCGTAGAGGTTAAAGTCCTCGCCTTGCATGCGCCAGAATCCCATATGGGTACCGGTTCTAATCCCGGTGGCCCTGCTTCCCATCCAACTCCCTGCTTGTGGCCTGGGAAAGCAGTCGAGGACAGCCCAAAGCCTTGGGACCCTGCACCCACGTGGGAGACCTGGAAGAAGTTCCTGGCTCCTGGCTTTGGATTGGCACAGCACCAGTCATTGCAGTCACTTGAGGAGTGAACCATCAGAAGGAAGATCTTCCTTTCTGTCTCTCCTCCTCTCTGTATACCTGACTTTCCAATAAAAATAAATAAATCTTTAAAAAAAGAAGTTGCTTTATTCTTATTGCTTTGAATAACAAAGGGAAGACTTCTTATGAATTAGACTTTTTTGTTTAAGGAAAATGGCATTTGTAGAAAGATACCTCGCTGTAGCCATATGAACATCCTCCTTCTTGATAACCCATGACAACTCTCCACAGGTAATCTTGCATCTCTCCCACTCATCCCTGAGCCTTGCTCCTGGACTTGGACGTGGCTAGAGACTGCGGCCATATAAAAAGAACCAATATGAGAACATTCTCCATGAAAGCAAAGCTTAGAAGTGGGTTCTCTTTATCCAGGTAAATAGTGTCAGAAGCATCAGCATTCCCAAAAGCATACATTCTATTCATCTGGCTTTTTTGGCCTGGGGCTCCAGTGAGGAGCTGAGCACTCCACTACCCTTCTTCCATGAGCAGATGTCTGGATAGCTGCACGTGCGGCACTTCCAAGCCTCTTCTATGTCAACTCCTTGAGGCTCCCGGTGGCCCCTCCAGTAGGCCATATAATGCTGCACCCGGCCTCTCACCTCGTTCTCTTCAAAGGCTACAATTTCTGTACCCAACAGACTGGCAGTCTCCTGGTGAATGTATTCAATCTTCAGAATATCAATGGCTGGAAGGTCGGACAGGGTGAGAGATAAGAACACCAATTCCATGAGGTCACCCAGAGATTTCACAGTGAAGCCTCCCTGCCGCGCCTGCCTCTGCACTGAGGGCCCCAGGGGCTTGTCTGGACACAATTTTGTATGATGGATAAGGCTCGCAGGGGTCACTTTTCCTTGCACCATGGCATCAAAGATATATTTGTACAGGCTGACTTGAAAACAGTCTTTCTTTTTCTGAGCTTCCGGAGGCAGCACCGGGCGCCTACGTGTCTTGAGCTCTGCCAGTTCCAGTTCCCCCTTGGCTGTGTAGTGCAGTTCGTCAATCACTCCAACAAGAAGCATCCCCTCCACTTCTGCAAACACTGGGAACTCTCGGATGCGCCCTTCTGACTGCAGGGTAGGAATCATTGACAGAATGTTCAGAAACTTAACTGCCCAAGCATCTTCCCGAGTGGTGATGGGGACAGTCACGAGATCATGAAGTTCTAGTTCTCTAGCCAGGTGGATGCTAGCACCAGTGTCCAAAACAGCTGCCTTCTCAGGTGTCACGAAACCAGGCAGCTCCTTTCCATATGCCATTTGCAGCTCACACCAGTCCTGAGTGGACAGGTCAGTGACATACAGATACTGGAGGTGGAATCTCTGCATGGGTGAGGAGACAGCCGGTGGCTTCTCGCAGTTCTGTAGGCTTACGGCCTTGCCACCCTTCCCAGGGAGTTCACAAGATGGGCCAGACTTGCTAACTGAAGCGCTTGACCCTTGAGAGTCTTCCAGTTCTAGAAACTCCACAAGCTCTGAGTCACTCAAGTCTGAGAATCCAGACGCCTCTGCTGGTGCTGTCTCCTCTTCCCCAGGCTCTGACATGGCACAGCTCTGAAACAGGCAAGGAAGGCCCTGCACGACACTGAACAAACATCAAACAAGAAACGCCTCAGAAACATTTTAAATATATAGTCAGATAAAAACAATGACCATTTTTGGATAATCTTGAGAAAAGCCCATTTATTTATGACCAATTTGTACTGCCATAGAGTGGTAGTGTAGACTATACAATAAAATTCTTTGTACTAGCCACATGGGTCCACTTGGCAGAATTTTTTAAAAAATATTTATTTATTTTTATTGGAAAGTCAGATATACAGAGAGGAGAGACAGAGAGGAAGACCTTCCATGTGATGATTCACTCTCCAAGTAGCCACAATAGCCGGAGCTGAGCCAATCTGAAGCCAGGAGCCAGGAGCCTCTTCCAGGTCTCCCACGCAGGTGCAGGGTCCCAAGGCTTTGGGCCGTCCTTGACTGCTTTCCCAGGCTACAAGCAGGGAGCTGGATGGGAATCAGGGCTGCAGGGATTAGAACCAGCGCCCATATGGGATTCTGGCACGTGCAAGGCAAGGGATTTAACCACTAGGCTACTGTGTCAGGCCCCTTGGCAGAATTTTTTAAGGGGGAAATAGTTTTATACCTGAATCTTCCACTAGTGCTCTATGTAATTTTAAAAAATTGCCTTCCTGGGCTGGCAAAATGGCTCAACTGGCTAATCCTCTACCTGCAAACCTCAGGATCCTATACGGGCATCAGTTTCTGCCCCAGCTGCTCTACTTCTCATTCAGCTTCCTACTTGTGGCTTGGAAAAGCAGTGGAGGATGGCCCAAACTCTTAGGACCCTGTATCTGCATAGGAGACCCAGAAGAAGCTCCTGGCTCCTGACTTCAGATTGGCTCAGCTCTAGCGATTGTGGCTTTCTGGGGAGTGAGCCAGTTGATGGAAGACTTTTTCTATGTCTTTCCTTTTTGTAAATCTGTCTTTGCAAATAAATGAATTAATTTAAAAAATTAGCCTTCCTGGGCCTGGCGTGGTAGCCTAGTGGCTAAATTCCTCACCTTGCATGTGTCAGAATCCCATATGGGCGCCAGTGCTAATCCCGGATGCCTCCACTTCCCATCCAGCTCTCTGCTTGTGGCCTGGGAAAGCAGTCAAGAATGGCCCAAAGCCTTGGGACCCTGCACCCACAAGGCAGACCCAGAAGAGGTTCTGGGCTCCTGGTTTTAGATTGGCTCAGCTCCAGACATTGCAGCCACTTGGGGAATGAATCATTGAATGGAAGATCTTCTTCTCTGTCTCTCCTCTCTCTACATATCTTTCCAATGAAATGAATAAATCTTTAAAACAAATAGTCTTCCTTGGACTCAATTTTTTAGATTTAGGAGATATCAAGTTTGCCTTTTCTGCTTCTAAACACTACTGACTTACAAAATTATTTATTTTTTTAAAGATCTATTCTTATTTTTATTATTAATCAAAAGGCAGATATACAGAGAAAGGAGATAAAAGAAAGATCTTCCGTTCACTGGTTCACTCCCCAAGTGGCAGAGATAACCTGATCCAAGACCAGAAGCCAGGAGCTTCTTCCAGGTCTTCCATGTGGGTGCAGCGTCCCAAGGCTTTGGGCCATCCACCACTGTTTTTCTAGGTCACAAGCAGGGAGCAGCCAGGACATGAACCAGTGCCCATATGGGATCCTGGCACATGCAAGGCAAGGATTTAGCCACTAGGCTATTGTGCTGGGCCCATTTCTCTTTTAAAATACATTTTAATTTTTTTTATTAAAGTTTTTTTTTAATTTGAAAGGCAGAGGAGGAAGAGGAGAGGAGGGGAGGGGAAGTGAGAGAAGGAGAAGAAAGGGAAGAGGAGAGAAGAGGAAAGGATAGGAGAAGAAAGAAGAGGATAGGAGAGCAGGGGAAAGGAGATGAGGGGAGGGGAGGAAAGAGGAGGGGACGGGAGGGAAGAGGAAGGCAGGGGAGGGGATGGGAGAGCAGAGATCTATCAGCTGGTTCATTCTCCAAATGGCAGCAACAGCTGGGGTTGGGCCAGGTCAAAGCCAGAGCCTGGACCAAGCTGAAGTCAGAAACCAGGAGCTTCCTCTGGGTCTCCCACATGGGTGGCAGGGGCCAAGGACTTGGGCCATCTTTTGCTGCTTTCCCACGTACTTTAACAGGGAGTTGGATCAGAAATGGAAGAGCTAGGTCTCCAACTGACACCCATATGGGGTGCTGGCACTGCAGTCAGAGGCTTAACCTGTTAGGTCACAAGGCTGGTCCCAAGATTATTTACTTATTTTTAAGTGAATGTAGATCTGTATAATTACTGAAGCAATGTCTGATAGTTTACCATGGACCACTTTCATAATTTTTGTAAAAAAATACAAGGTCTGTGACTAGGAAAATAAACCTGTTACAGCTTGTGCCCTGAGAAGATAGCTCCACAATGATTGCTTTGAAATGCAAGTCTCAGGAACAGCCTATGGCAAAAAAAAAAAAAAAAAAAAAAAAAAAATCAACTATAGACCAAAATAAAGCTGCTCACACACAAAGTAATCCATGAAGTAATGGGAGAGATGTTCACAACAACATGTGGGATTCATTAGCTTGTTAATAACTGGGACAGACTAAGGAAAGAAAGGTCAGGAGAAACAGCTCTTGGTGGGTTGTATTTTAACTCCTCACTGGCTATATACATTATTCTCTTAAAATTACAAAAAATTACTGTTTGACTCTAAACTGGAATTTTCCATAAAGTTCATTTTTTTCTACACAAGAAACTAGCTCATAACAGAAAATTCCTAAAATGTGGAGCAGCTACTTAGCCTAGTGGCTCAGCCCCTGTGTCCATGCCACCTAGAAGTAGCAGCGAATGACACCCTGCTCTGGCCTCTGAGTGCAGATTCCTGCAGATGCGGACCCCAAGAGGCAGCAATCACAGCTTAAGTAACTGGGATGTGGACGCTCTGTGGGAGGCCGGGGTTGCATTCTGGCTCCAGAGCCTTTGGGGGCTGGCAGAGTCTGAATGGGGTATACTCCCTCTCCTTCCCCATTCCTCTCCCTGTTCCCCTTGCTGTCTGATGATCAACTTTTTTTAACCTGAAATTTATTGCTGTAAATAAGTCAATATTTATTGATTTTCTTTTTTTTTTAAAGATTTATTTATTTTTATTACAAAGTCAGATATACAGAGAGGAGGAGAGATAGAGAAGAAGATCTTCCATGTGATGATTCACTCCCTAAGTGACCGCAACGGCCGGTGCTGTGCCGATCTGGAGCCAGGAGCCAGGAACTTCCTCTAGGTCTCCCACACGGGTGCAGAGTCCCAAGGCTTTGGGCCGTCCTCAACTGCTTTCCCAGCTACAAGCAGGGAGCTGGATGGGAAGTAGAGCTGCCGAGATTAGCCTTGGTGCCCATATGGGATCCCAGTGTGTTCAAGGTGAGGACTTTAGCCGCTAGGCCACGCCTCCAGCCCCTATTTATTGTTTTTCAATAGTGTCTCAACTCTGAGCCAAGAACTTTACAGCCGATACCCCATCACTTTCTTCTAGGGCTGGTGTAGCAGCTTCAGAATCTTCTGCTTGCAGCGACAACATCCAGTCCCAACTTGTCCACTTTCCAGCCCAGCTCTGTTATGGCCTGGGAAAGCAGTGGAGGACGGCCCAAGCACTTGGGTTCCTGTACCCACATGGGAGTACCAGAGGAAGCTTCTGGCTTCTGACTTCAAATCAGCTCAACTCTAGCCATTGCAGCCAGTGAAGGAATGAATAGCAGATAAAAAATCTCTCTTTCCCTCTCTCCTCCCCATAACTCTTTCAAGTGAAATAAATGTCTATGAAAATACTTCTAATAAAAATTTCAAACATACATAGTATTGCATCCACTGGACCACTAACACAGAATGTTACATTCACCAGTGACAGTCACAACAAAGTTTCATTATAAATGAGAGGCAAGGCAAATGATTTGACTGACCTAACCAGCAGGCCGGGACCAACACCCCTTTCCAGAATGTTCACATTCACAGGGTTTTTATAGGGGCAGTCCACAACAGCTTGAAAAGCGGCACTCTACAATAGCCTGCAAGGTGAGGGAGGAAATGCTGCACACTTCCTGCCTATCTCAGCTGGACAGCCCATGCCTGGCCACTCTCTGGTCCAGCAATTTAAGGTAACCACCCACTCAATTTCTTGGAGCCACCTGTGAGATAATCAGACTTGGGCCTTGATTTGTGTTAAAAAGGTCATACAGGCCATTCAGCCTGCAAGCTCACAGTTGCTTAGCAATGAGCTATGCTTGCTCCATTTTATTTGTAACAGAACTTAGGACACAACAAAGAATACCCATAAGCACCAGAAAGATAAGTAACCACTGTCAGTTGTGTGTACAAACGATGTTCAAAAAATGAATGAAAACTTTACATAGCCTTTGATTACATCTTTACACAGTTTTTTTGAAGACCTTTAATATTTGCTTTTTGTTTGTACATATTTTTTTGGCTCAACTACTCTAAAGACGTCCTAACAATTCACATGCGAATGCTTCACTGTTAGTTTGAAATGACATGTTTTCTGCTTTTGTGATTCTGCCTTACTTGCCTGGCTGGGGGCTGTGTGAACTCCAGGCCTGACAGTCTCTGTGACACCCGGCAGGGTACCTGGCAGGCCACGCAGGCAGAGCACTCCTCAGGAAGGAGGTCCCTGGTGCTAGATAAGACCCACCGCCCTATAGCCCATCAGTTTGTGCTTTTTGAAAGTTGCTTGCTTCAAACCCACCAATAGAAGCCTGCCAACTTGCTCTTTTTGAAAGTTAAAACTGACCAATCATAACTGTATAATTGTCCTGAAATGTATAAGAACCCTGTGCTGTTCAACCTCAGCCCTTCTCTTTTTCCGCCCTGCTATTCCTGCTGCAGCTGCCCCTCCCCCACCCAACCCATCTGGCTGGGGAGGGTGGCTGGGAGACCTAAGTTAACCTGAATAAAACAAAAATCTTTATGCCTTAGCACCGACTTCAGACTCAATGATTTCCTGGGGATCTCAAAATCTGGCACAACACCTACATAAATGTAATACTATTATCACACCTAACAAAATCAATCACTTCGTAATACTCCAGTCCACACCCAGATTTCAACTATTCTAAACGTGTCCCGGATAGTTTTTCTTTAAACCAGGAAACAATGACCATACAGCATGTTTTGTTTCCCCAAATAGTTTTAATCTCAAGAAACTAGTCAACTTATGACAATAATTGTCCTGGTCTTCCTCCTAACTACCCGTACATATTCTTACGGAGAATTCAAAACGTGGTACCAACCAGAGCACTAGTATTTCTTTCGGAGCAGAAATATAATAAAAGATTTGATACAGAACATAACCTGACAGAACTAAGTGTAAGCCTCATTGCCATTCTAATAAGGAGTGAATATGGCGAGTGCATTAATACCCCTAACAAGTTTAAGAGCTGATGCCCTGAAAAACTCATCAATATTATTTCTGTTTGTGGCTAACTTTAAACAGTTTAAATGTCACTAATGAAGGAAAGCATAGGTAGCCAGAAGTTACTTACAATAGGAAAAAGACACTAAGACTTTTGCTTATATTTTAAAAAACTATTGCATTATAGAATACTTAAATGGTAGTAAAATATGGAAACTGCATATTTATCCAAGTGTCTTAAACTGCAAATCTGCTGCAAAGCATAATCATTTCAAGAGGAGTAACATGCTCGCCTCTTCCGAGGCAAACTCAACCTGACTTCGTTTTTCCTGTACCCTAGATAGAGTTACTGGTCCCGTCCCTCTTTCCCTCAAGTAAAATGGCTAAAAACACTCAAGGTCCCCAGGAGCTCGGAAAGCGGGTCCTTTTTGGGTTAGTGCTGCCACTGCGGGCGCTCTGAGCGCCCAGACATGTCCGGGCATCCCCGGCTGCACTCCGAAGGCGCGCCTCCCGCCGGAGAGCGTGCAAGCGCCCGGGCATCCGGGAAGGGCCGGCGTTCCCACAGCACCTCGGCCGAGGGCGTGGGTCCAGAACCCGCCGGAGAGCCGTGCAAGCCCTCGGCATCCGGGAAGGGCCGGGGTTGCCGCAGCACCTCGGCCGAGGGCGTGGGTCCAGAACCCGCCGGAGCTGGACCCTGCGAGCCGCGCCGTAGGAGGCGGGGCAGACCTACGGCATCCGAAACGCCAGCTCTTCGTCCCAATCCCGGTTCGCCCGCCTTCTTCTAACCTCAGATACTCCGCAGAGCCCCGGCCTCCGCTGGCTCAGCTGCGGGACTGCTCCAGGGCTCTGCCCGGCACCTGCAGAATGAAGCGGGACAGACTCCCGACACACCTCCTGCCCGGTACCCAGCAGGCTCCGCGGCGGCCCGGCGCCGCCACTTCCCAGAGGCCCCTGCTCCCCGAGGCTGTGACGGGAGCGCAAGGGGTGGTGGCCACGGGGTGGTGGGCATGTGGACGCTTGCTAAAAAGCTGGGCAGTGTCCTTCGCTGCTCTCTCTGTGCCTCTTCATTCCGAAAAGAGCTGCTGTCGCTTAAGTTCTCCAGCTGGCGGGGCCCTCTCCCCTGGCCTCTGTGCCCCAAGATGCCATTTTGCCACCCTTGGCCCTACGTGCCTACCTTAGCTCCTCTCAACAGCCTTGCCAGCTGAAAGAACAACCATGAGCTAACTTTTCAAAAATGCCGGTGCTTAGGCCAGGGGCAATGGTTTGGTGGCTAAATCCTCACATTGCATTTGCTGGGATCCCATATGGACACTGGTTTGTGTCCTGGCTGCCCCATTTCTCTTCCAGTTCTCCGAGTGTGGCCTGGGAAAACAGTCGAGGACAGCCGGGACCCTGCACCCGCGTGGGAGATTCAGAAGAGGCTCCGGGCTCCTGGTTTGGGATCAGCTCAGCTCTGGTCGTCGTAGAAACTTGGGGAATGAACCAGCAGATGGGAGATCTTTCTGTTTCTCCTCTCTATAATCTGCTTTTGGGATAAAAACAAATCTAAAACACACACGAAAACTGGTGTTCAGTGTAGGTGTTCAATTTGCTTACTTTCACAAAACCATTTCTTGGGACATGGTCAGTTTTACTTCCTATTTAGGTCCCTGCTATCGCGCCTGGGAAAGCAGTAGAAGATAGCCCAAGTACCTGAACTGTGAGACCCAGATGTAATTCTCCAATCTTGGTTTCTTCCTGGTCCAGCCTCCACCTTTGTGGCCATTTGGGATATTAACCAGTGGATAGAAAATGGCCCTCACTCTATGTATCACTCTCTGCTTTTCAAATAAAAATAGCTTTAAAATAGAGGGAGAGCGCTAAGAACACTGGGAAGAAAAGTTAACAGCATTAAAAAGGACGTGGTATGGTGTGGCGGGATTTATTGCGGCTGGAGTTGTGGCACAGCAAATTAGGCTTGGGCAGCTGGCACCCCATGTCAGAGTGCTGGCTGAATCCCACCTCTGCTTCCCACCCAGCTTCCTACCAATGTACCTGTGAAGGCAGAAGATGAGGTCAGTACTTGGGCCCCTGCCACCCACGTGGGAGTCACAGATGGAGTTCCTGGCTAGCCTGCCAGCCTGGGTTGTGGTCATTTGGGGAGTAAAGCAGGTGGGTGCAAGATTCTCTCTCTCCCCCAACCCCTGTCTTTCAAGTAAATAAGTAGATCTTTATTTTAAAAATTTGTTTTTAGTAAGTATGTTCTATTGTGTAGTACCTTCCCTAAATACCCACCACACACAGGGCTGGGCCAGGTTGAAACCAGGAGCCAGGAACTCCATTTATGGAATCCCCCACATGGGTGGCAGGAGCCCAGATTGCAGCCACTGTCTTCAGGCTCCCAGGCTGCACATTTGCAACAGGGTGGACTTAGGAGAGAGGTGGAACTCAAACTCAGACATTGAAATATGGATGCAGGTGTCCCAAGCAACATCTTACCCACCACATCAATACCACCTTAAACTGTGCTTACTTTTAAAGATTTATTATTGTGTGTCTTCTTCCCCTTTCGAGAGGCACCCCACCTCCCAGTTTTCTCTCCAGAGGTGCTTTCCCCTTCCCTCTTCCTTCCCTGCTCACCTGGTCCCTTTGCAAATAAACTTTTCTGTCTACAACAGTAAAAAATATATATTTTTATTGGAAAGTCAGATATACACAGAGGAGGAGAGACAGAAAGATCTCCCATCCAACGACTCACTCCCCCAAGTGGCCACAATGGTTGAAGCTGAGCTGATCTGAAGCCAGGAGCCTGGCGCTTCTTCCAGGTCTCCTGTGTGGGTACAGGGTCCCAAGACTTTGGGCCGTCCCCAACTGCTTTCCCAGGCCACAAGCAAGGAGCTGGGTGGGAAGTGGGGCCACTGGGATTAGAACCGGCGCCCAACCGGCAAGGTGAGAACTTTACCTGCTAGGCTAACGTGCCAGGCCCAAATTGTGATTGTTTTTAATTAAACTTTCTTTTGTGGATAGCCTGAGTGCTGAAGTGATTTTATGCTTATGTAGAAAGACAGCTTTTGTATCAGAAATATGAAGAAGTTGAGCCAAAGCTTTCTAAACAAGTGTGAAATAAGGTGGCTTTGCTGGACGAGGCCAGAGGTCTCTACTTTCTCCCTGACATCACTTTCTCTAGCCATGAAAACCTGTCCCCAGCCTTTCACACTAGCGTCACTCTTCAAATGGGGTTTGGGAGGCAGGGAAAGAGGCGGTTATCACTGAATGAAGTGAATCAGGATATTCACTTCATTCAAAATAGTCGTGGATCTGGGGAATAAGAAATATTCAACATAACCAAACCATAAAATTCACAAATGATGCCCCTCCTGGAGATGTTCCAGGAAGTGAGTCTCAGGGTTCATCTCTAAATATAAGTTCTTGGTTTGGTTTTTTGCTCTCTTGGGAGCATTTGCAACTATGCAAAAATTTTGGAAATTATTTCCCTTTCATTTTGTTTTTCCTTCCGTGGTCTTTCAGAGGGCAGGTTTCATACCTCTAGCACTGCACCCAGTCTACCAGATAGCAGAGTTTTATACTCACAGAAATGTCCACTAGAGCTGTGCTGGCCCAATATGGCAGTTACCACTACATGTAGCTGACACTTAAAATGTGGCTAGTCCAAAATAAAACATAAGTAACTATAAAATACCTATCATACTTTTGAAGACCCTGTACCCCCGCAATTGGATATACTGGGTTAAGTATTTTTATATTCACTTTACTTATTGCTTTTATTGTATTAATGAAGCTGCCTAAAAGCTGTCACATGTGGCTTGCATTTGTGTAGCAACTCACTGTATATTTCCCTTACATGGTGTTGCTTTTGAGCACTTGAGCCTTAAAGACAAAGAATTCACCTTGCTCATGTTTGAGTTCTTCTCAAATGCTGGGCTCATAATTGGGATAATCTTTGTGTTCCAGAGAACCCCACCCACTGATGATATTCTGTATTTGAGAATATGCTCTTCATGTGAAGATCAGCCTCTTTTCAGCCAAGTATCAATTGTGATCATTAAAAAGGGCATGTTTTGTTACAGCCAGACGTGGCAGCTGGGGAGTTAGGGGAAATGGGAAGAGTTGGCATATGTTTCCCCTCAAAACAAGCAGCTTCAGATACAGGACACTCTGAACCCTTGACTCACCTAGAGTGGCTGATGTACACGAGACTGAAAATCTAAGGCTGACCTTATGTGAGACTTCGAACGAGGTTCAAGTAATGTGACCAAGTGAGTTTCTATTTCTCCCATCTGTTTCCCCTGAGTTTACAAGAAGCCTCCTGGGCTATAGCCATCCAGATGTATGTCCAATGGGAAGAAAAGTACACATCCCTGAGAACTCCAATGCAAGTCCAGAAATGAACCATTATGACTTGAATTAGTTCTATGCCTGGCTTAGCCAGATGCTTCTAGAATACAGTCTAAGGCAAGAAATATGTTTATTTTTATTTTGAAGGTACATATCTCTGTAACTCTGGCTTTCAAATCAATGAACAAATCTTATCATCCCCCAAAGAAAATTTGTATATTCCTTTGGATATTCACAGAAAATTTTGGAAGGATACACACAAAAATTAGTTACAAACTATGGTTGCCTCTGGGTAAAATGAGATGGGAGACAGAGGTTTCTCACTGTGTATGTTTTCTAAACTTTTATGTTGGGTGGAAGCTTTCCCCATTAAGTTTTTTTAATCAAAAAAAAAAAAAAATAGGGGTGGAACTACTTTAAACAGTAGTTCCTAAATGCTGGCAAGTCAGTGAATTATCATGAAGAAAAATGCATTCATTCCCTGTGAGATCAGAAAAAGCATTACATTATTTATTTTTCCTAGTGCTGAATTTATTTAAATAGAAGGACAAGATTTTATTAAATAGTTTGTATGGAAGCATCAGTAGATGGCACTGATACCACAATGAAAAAAAATTTAAAGTTAGCATCTTTCTAGCAGTTCCTCAAATTTAACTGAATCCTGAAATTCTACAACATAGAATCATTGAACTAGACTTGGTTTACGTCTTATGTTAAATCTCTATTTTTATACATTTTTTGGGAAGGCATTCCTCTTGTGTATTTCATGGTGTCGACTGAGTGATGAATTATAGCTGAATGCTTTTCCACACTCGGTACATTCATATGGTTTTTCTCCTGTGTGATGTCTCTGATGTTTCTTAAAGGAGGAGTCGTGCCTGTAGGCTTTCCCACAGCGATTGCACTCATACGCTTTCACTCCTGTGTGGACAGTTTTATGGTTGCTCAGGTGTATCCTCTGCCTAAAGGCTTTCCCACATTCCTTACACGTGTAGGGTCTCTCTCCTGTATGGATTCTCTGATGATGCGTCAGATATGCTCTGTGACTGAAGGTTTTACAACATGCCGCACATGCATAGGGCTTCTCCCCAGTGTGAATTCTTACATGTTCACTCAGGTGTCTAATCTGTCGGAAGGTTTTTCCACATTCATTACACGTAAAAGGCTTCTCTCCGGAATGGGTCCTCAAATGTTGGATCAAGCTAATGTTCTGGCTGAAAGCCTTCTGACATTTATCACAAGCATAGGGTTTCTCCCCTGTGTGAGTTCTGTGATGCTGATTAAGTGATGAGCGATGTCTGAAGGCCTTGCCACACTCCTCACACTCAAAGGGCTTCTCCCCAGTGTGGATTCTCTGGTGGGTACTAAGGGATGCACTTTGACTGAAGGCCCTTCCACATTCTTCACATCTGAAAGGCTTCTCTCCAGTATGAATTCTCATGTGTTCAGTAAGGTGAATGGGCTGTTTGAACACTTTTTCACATATAGTACATTCGTAAGTCTTTGTTCTCATGTAATTTGCTGGATGGTTAATCAAATCCAACTTGTATTTGTTCCTCTTTCTAGATGTGTCACATTTATGGTGCTTCTGTTCTACAATAACATTTGAACTCACAATGATATTTTCTTCATAGTTGTTAGTTTCTTGGCCTCTCTTCCTGCTGGTCAAAATGTCTTGTCTCTCATCTCTTCCATAGGTTTTCTGGTTCTTGTCTAATGCATCCTTGTGATGCGAGACTTGTTTCAGTGTGGAATAAATGATCTCATCCTTCATGAACCGTTCCATCACAATGCCATGATAGAACTGCTCCTGGGAATCACTGCCCTTGGCAGTTGGATCACTGGCTTCTGTCAAGTCTGAAAAAAAGAAGAAATATACACTTAGCTCACATTTATTATGCTGTCCAAAATCACTCACGCAAGTGGATATGGAATAGACATTCAGATAATATGTAAAGTACATGAGAGTTTAGCAATCATTACAGTTGCACAAACTGAGAGGAAATTGGAAATGAAATTGAGAAACGGTGAATATAATGAAATCCCAATGCTATCCATGTCTTCAGAATGTTAAGTCTTTTAAACTGACAAATACTTTTAGGAAAATCATCTCACACAGATAAAAATGGCCCTCCCGCTCCAGGAGCAGGAACATACACTTGTTCCAGGAACAGTATTTAAAATAAAAACATTATCCTGTCCTTTATTATTGTTATTATTTTTTAAATATTTATTTATTTATTTTTAAAGATTTATTTATTTCCATTACAAAGTCGGATATACAGAGAGGAGAAGAGACAGAGAGGAAGATCTTCCGTCCCATGATTCACTCCCCAAGTAAGCTGCAAAGGCCGGTGCTGCGCCGATCCGAAGCAGGGAACCTAGAACCTCCTCCGGGTCTCCCACGCGGGTGCAGGGTCCCAAAGCTTTGGGCCGTCCTCGACTGCTTTCCCAGGCCACAAGCAGGGAGCTGGATGGGAAGTGGAGCTGCCGGGATTAGAACCGGCGCGCATATGGGATCCTGGCTAAATAACACGTTTGTGGATGTATTGGATGTATTAATAACTTTAGGAAGCAGGACTATACATGCACACACATTTTTTTTTAAAGATTTATTTTATTTTTTTTTATTACAAAGTCAGATATACTGAGAGGAGGAGAGATAGAGAGGAAGTGGAGCTGCCGGGATTAGAACCAGCGGCCATATGGGATCAAGGCGAGGACCTTAGCCACTAGGCCACGCTGCCGAGCCCCACACACATTCTTTTATAATAAAGCACAGGGCCCGGCGGCATGGCCTAGTGGCTAAAGTCCTTGCCTTGAATGCACCGGGATCCCATATGGGTGTCTGTTCTAATCCTGGCAGCATCACTTCCCATTCAGCTTCCTGCTTGTGGCCTGGGAAAGCAATTGAGGACGGCCCAAGGCTTTGGGACCCTGCACACACGTGGGAGACCTGGAAGAAGTTCCTGGTTTCTGGCTCCAGATCGACGCAGCTCCGGCTGTGGGGGCTGGTTGGGGAGTGAATCATCGGATAAAAGATCTTCCCCTCTGTCTCTCCTTCTACCTGTATAGCTACCTTTCCAAAAAAAAATAAATAAATCTTAAACAAAAAAATTTTTAAATTTATTCTAAAGACAGAACAGAGGGAGAGACAAAGATCTTCCATTCTCTGACTCATTCTCCCACAGCCTGCATGGAACAGCCAGGAACTCTATGCTGGTCTCCCACTTGGGAGGCAGAAGCCCAAATATTTAGGCTCACCTTCTGCTGATTTTCCAGGCACATTAGCAAGGTGCTGGATTGGAAGCTGAGCAGAAGGGACTTGAGCTATACTTCAGTACGTAATGCTGATGTCACAAGCTACAGCTTAACCTGAAGTGTGACAGTGCCATCCTCCTCTCATTTCTTAGTGTAGGCAGAGGCTCAGAAATTTGCTAAAATATTCTGAATGTCTACAAAGTTCAAGAAGATTGCTAAACACCGCTGGATTTGGGAAGAAGGAATCCTGTGGTAATTTCTCTTACAGGAGTTTCATGAAATGGTTGTTCCAAGAAATTCAGACTATCAGGACAGTCCTGAAGAGATCTGTTTTTTGGGGGAGCTCAAACACATTTGATTGCTCAGAGAACGGAGTTTTGGAACAGTCAACCTTAGGTCTCTGGAGAAAGAGGGGAAAATCAAGTTTAAACTTAGTGAGGACATGGTATCTCTCCCTTCTGACTCCACAGAGATGACTGCAGGAAAAAAGGGGTAAGGCGAAAGGAAGACATCAGGCTTAGTGCAGGCCCCATCCAGTGGCCTGAGTCTTCTTCCCAGGTGAGGGAGTCCGGAGTACTCTAGCTGGTACAGTAAAAGACACCACCTGCCTTGGTCTCACCTGGACTGGGATCTCCTAGGTCTTCTTTCTCTGTCATCCACGGCTCCTCCCCTTTCTCCAACTGGGAAATCACATTTGGTTTGGAAAGCTGACATCCTGCTTTTGAAGTAAGAAATCAGTATGAATGCTTAGGCTGATGCTTAAGAACCATTCCCAGGTTTTTAATGTCGGTAGCCAACATGCCATCTAGACTGAGGAAAACTCACAACTACGCGGCTACATAAGCCATGGTCATGACCTAACTGGCAAGCTCCAGAAGCACCTGGGAGGCCAGGGGAATGCTGGTGGCAGGCACCACCACAGGATCAACTTTGGCAAATATCACCCAGGTTGTGGCCTTTTCCCCCATCCTTGGGTACCGGGATGGGTGGGAGGCTGAGTGTGGCCTATCCCTTTATCTCCTACCTTCCCCCCAAAAATAGGAAGAAGAAATAGAAAATTTGGAAACAACGATCACCCCCATTTATCCCTAACCCTAGATCCTTCCCACCCTGATCAACTATGTAACCACCATCTAAAAAAATAAAAAATATCGCTGGGGTTACTTTGGGAAAGTGGGTATGAGGCAATATGACTTGAAGAGGAACCAGGGCTTCTGTCAACCTTGGTAAGGTGTAGATGCTGGGCAGTGAACAGACATGAGTGCTGCCAAGAGCAAGCCTGGATCTGTCCCCATCACTGATGGGTGTGCTTGGGCTACTACATCGTTCTGGGAAATGGAAGGCTCCGAAAGCAGACTGTCATCGCAAAGGCCAAAGTCGTCAGCAGCACAGCTGAGAATAAGGAGGTGGGGGAGCCTGTGTCCTGGTGGCCTGAAGCCATATGCTTCATTCAAGTGCTTCCCTGCTGGTCAAAAGTAAGAACCAAAACCAAACAAACAAACCAAAACCATCCCCAGAATTTAGTTCCAGTATTCTGTTATTTGAGGTCTCAGAAAGTGGAAAGGGGTATGTTTTTCTATTCTGACAGCATAAAGTAAATTTGTGCCTTCATCTTCAAGGGAATGAGATCTCACTAGCACAGAACCCAAGGCTAGCGCCTGACGCAATAGCCTAGTCGTTAAAGTCCTTGCCTTGCACACGCCAGGATCCTATATGGTTGCCGGTTCTAATCCTGGCAGCTCCACTTCCCATCCAGCTCCCTGCTTCTGGCCTGGGAAAGCAGTTGAGGATGGCCCAAAACCTTGGGAACCTGCACCCACATGGGAGACCTGGAAGAGCTCCTGGCTCTTGGCTTCGGATTGGCTCAGCTCCAGCCATTGTGGTCATTTGGGGAGTGAACCATTGGGTGGAAGATAGTCCTCTCTGTCTCTCCTCCTCTCTGTATATCCGCCTTTCCAATAAAAGTAAATAAATCTTTTAACAACAACAAAAAAGAACCCAAGGCTAGACTCCAAGAAATCCACATGAATCCTTCGGAAACAGCGCCACCCTGAGGTGGGGAGGTTCCAGAGGTGGACAGCTAGTCCTTACCCACTGACACCAGGTTCCTATAGTTCTCCAGCATCACCTCTCGATACAGGCTCTGGTGCACAGGGGCCAGCTGCCCCCACTCCTCCTGGGAGAAGTCAACAGACACATCCTGGAAGGTCAGCGGCTCCTAGAGCAGAAACACATGGCTTTTCAGGCAGAGATGAGCTCCATCCAAGTCTAAGGACTTCTGACAGGATTCTGAGCTTGGAGATGCTGCAGTGGTTTCACCACGCCCCTCTCTTAGGACTGTTTGAGGAGTCTCTGAATTTTATTGTAACTAATGAAATACATGTGACAGGTAGTCCTACATGCCTTAGGGGAAAATAAAGCAGGCTGGGGAATCGGGAGAGTCACAGTAAGAACAGGGAAACCCTTTCCCGTAGGGTGGTTGTGCGAAGTTTCTCTGAAGGACTGCTCTGTGGAGATGTGAACGCGGTGACTGCAAGAGCCATGTGGAAATCTGAGGAAAGAACATCCCATGCAGGCTCCAAGGATCTATTCTGGAGGTATCCTTGGTTCACCTGAGGAGCAGGGAGGTGAAGAGCATGCCGGAGGTCAGTTAGTGACAGATGATGAGCTCAGAGAAGAGGACTGAGGGCAGAAGGAGAGGAGCTTTTATTATTCCCCAGCAGCTACCATCACAAAAAAACTACCTGTTCTTGTTAAGCATAAATTCTGGGGATCAAAGAAAAGTCTAATCCAAAGACCGGTAAAAACAACAAAACTAGTCCAATCCCATCCTAGTTCATATGTTAGAAAGACAGAAAAGATGAACCCTCAGGGGGCTGGTGCATTGGCTCAACTGACTAATCCTCCATCGCCAGGTACCAGGATCCCCTGTGGGCGCCAGTTACTGTCCCAGCTGCTCCACTTCCCACCCAGCTCCTGCTGGTGGCCTGGGAGAGCAGTAGAGGACGGCCCAAAGTCATGGGACCCTACACCTATGTGGGAGTCCTGCAGGAAGTTCCTGGCTCCTGGCTTCAGACTGGCTTCTGCTGTTGTGGCCACCTGGGAAGTGAACCAGCAGATGGAGGATTCTTCTCTGTTTCTCCTTTTCTCTGTAAATCTGCCTTTCAAATAAAAATAAACAAACCTTAGAAAAAACTATCACATAGTGAAGGGGCAGAAAAATACGGGCTATAACTAAGAAAAACAATCAGTATAGCAGATTCCTAGGTGACCAAGTCACTGAAACAGCAGGTAAGAAATCTAAAGCAGGGACTGAAATGATGATGCAGTAAGGTAAAGTTGCCAAATGCAATGCAAGCAACCCATACGGGCGCTGGTTCAAGTCCTGGATGCTCCACTTCGGATCCATCTCCCTGCTAAGGGACTGGAAAAGCAGTGGAAGATAACCCAGGTGCATGGGCACCTGTCACCCATGTGGGAAACCTGGAAGAAGCTCCTGGCTTTAGTGTGGCCCAATCTTGGTCAATGCATCCATCTAAATAATGAACCAATGAATGGAAGATTCTCTTTCAAATAAATAAATTAATCTTTTTTAAAAAGAGAAAACAATAGGCAGAAAAAAGTACTTGAAGAAATGATGGCTACAATTTTTCCATTAGAGAAATAAATCCAAGAAGCTCAGCAAATCCAAAAAGGATAAACTGACAGAAAACCAAACCTATCATAGTACAACATAAAGAAATCACTAAAAGAGACAAAAGAAGGTAGGAAAGGAAGAACAAAACCATAAAGAAAATTTAGTAAGAAACAAAGACACACACATAAATGTTAATGACTGGTTCTCATCAGAAACAATACAGAGGGGCCAACTTTGTAGTTTGCAGGTGCCTGTGGCACCACCATATCGTATGGATGTTGGTTCCAGTCTCTGCTTCTCCACTTCTGATCCAGCCAGTTTTGATTTTGACTATTTTATTCACATTTATCTAAGATCCTAAGTGGCATATATTAGTTTTGGGGGGTGATTAGAATGATTCATTTTGCCTTCTCTACAAAAATTAATTAGCTCAATACTATGCTACATCTGGATGTTGGTGAGACACAATTTACATGGAGACATCAGTATAAGTAGAAAAAGGCCACCACAGAACCCCAATTTTCTGTACAACAGTAACTTATATTAAATTCCTGAAGACCTCCTGCTGTAAGTGATTGTCTAGGTTGCCTTGTACCTAGGCAAGTGTTACACTGCTGGGAGAAAAACAGCCAATAGCTGGCAGGGATTCTGAGCTTGGTTAATGCCAAATTTGTGTCAACTATACCAGTATTCCAGCATAGTTGCTTATTCTTTACTCTTTGTTTTGTGTTTATAAAGTGGCCAATCAGGTAAATGTGGGGTTGAGTCCGGGTCGTTTGGAGGGAAACCAGAGGATCTTTTGGGGTCAAACCAATGCATCCGCCCATGTGGACCTGAGCTGGACTAGTTGGTATTGACTACTGCTCAACGGTGCACATGAAAGCGAGGGTTGGGGAGCCTGCTTGGCAGGTCTTCGACCACAATACCCAACAACGAACGTCAGGGCAGGGATAGGCCATGTTAGGCTAGGCCCTGACACCAACCAGTACATGAGAAGTGGGTCTGGTGGCAGATGTTGTGGGGGATTTGTGGACACACCCCCATGAGACTACAACACCTGCTGGTTTGCAGGAGAGCAGAGGGTGGTGACAGGTAGAGCTAAGCATGATCATCGAACCCACCCATACTTACGGGAACTAGGGTTGGGAACAGGTGGGAATGGTCCAGGCTGCAGCACCTACAGGTGCACCTAAGAACTGGGTATAGGGTGGCCAGGCCACATCTACCAGCACACACTAGGGCCAAGACTGGGGGACAGAATATGCTGGGTAAGAGCCTAGCACCCATTGTCACATATGAGATCCTGATCTGGGAGTAGGCCTGGTGGGGAAAATTGGGGAACTCCCCTGGTGGCCTGTAGCAATTGCTGGTGAGCATGCAAGTCAGGACTAGGTATGAGCCAGGCTAGGCAAGGCTGCTCCACTTGTTGGCAGGTATGTGGGTTGGCTTGTTGGGGGGTGGACCAGGCAGAGCCAGGCCAAACCATAGTATACTGGCATGTACAGGAGCCAGGATGGGTGCTGGCCATGCTAGGCTAGGCTATTACACCTATCAGTGTACATGAAAGCCGGGGTTTGAGGCAGGTTGTGCAGGGCTAGGATGCAGCACCCACCAGTTAGAGTTACAGCTTGGGGCCAGCTGCGCTAGGCCAGGCTGCAGCATTGAGTAGCAAGGGCTGAGACAGAGCAACCAGGCTGGGTCAGAGCAACCACTGGCATGTGTAAGATCTGTGGCTGGCAGCGGGCTGGGTAGGGACACTAAGGGGATACCCTTGCTAAACTGTGGTTCCGCTGCTGAGTACCAGGGCCTGCCATAAGGACAGATTAGGCTGAATATAGCTGCAACAACCATTGGCTGTGTGTGAGCTGGGTCTGGGGTATGTCAGACTGGACTCACTAAAGCCAAACTGGGAGTGGGAGGTCTAGGCTGAATGATTACATTGAACTGGCCCCAGCTGATGAATTCAAGAACTGAGACTGGGGGCAGACCAGCCCAGGCAGGGTTACATTACCCAATGGCATACATGTGGGTCAGGTCTGGGGATAGGCCGGGCTGGACCGGTCTGTAACACTGTAGGAAAGTGCAAGAGTCAGTACAGGGTACAGACCAGGCCAAGTTGGGATGCAACACCTGCCAGTTCACATTAGGGCCAGGACTGGGGCTGGCCAGGCTGGAGCACCTTCTAGCATGAGCTGAGACTGGAAGCAGGTTGGGCAGAGCCAGGCTGCAGCATCCACTGGCGAATACCCAAATGCTGAGGCGAGACAGGCAATGCCAGACTGGCCTGTAGCACCCATTGACACACACAAGACCCCAGGCCGGGATCAAGCCTGTTGGGGGTTGCAGGAGTTCCCCTGCTGGGCCCGCACTCCCATTGCTGAGCATAAGAGCTGGGACTGGGGATAACCTGAACTGCACAAGGCTGCAAAAACCATTGGTCTGCATGCAGGCTGGGTTTGGGAGGGGGCTGGGCCAGACCATTGCATCCACTGGCACATGTAAGAGCCAGGATAAATGCCAACTGTCTCGGCTTTGCCACAGCAAGTGCCAGGAAGGATACAAGTCGTGTCAGACTTAACCATAGTAACCCCCGGAAAGTGCAAGAATCAGGTCTGGGAATGGCTCTAGTAGGGAAACTATGGTGACATGAGAGCCAGGGCTGGGGGCAGACCAGGCTGCACAAGGCAATAGCACTGGCATATACATGGACTGGGTTGTGGGATGGAGAGGGCTGAGCTAAGCTGCTACACCCATAGATGTTTATGAGAAAATGACTGGGACGCAGCACAGACCAAACTAGTCTGTTGTACACAGTGGCACACAGGAATCTGGGCCAGGGTAGGCCCAGTGGGGGTTATTGGGGGTTGCCCCAACTAGGCTACAGTTCCCACCGGTATGCACAAGGGCCAGGTCTGAGGCATGCTGGGATGGTCTGGGCTGCAGCACCCGTCGGTTTGCACAGGACAGGGGGCTGGGGACAGAACTAACCAGGCAACTACAGCGTGTCCATAGACTAATGCTGGTGATGGACCGAACTGGACCATGTACTGGCTGGTAGATGCCAAGTCAGGTCTGGGATCACTCTAGGTGAAGTATCTTCAGGAACTCCTCAACTGGACAGTTGGACTCAATGCTCCAGCCACAGGAAGGATCACAGGATTTGTGGTCCGACCTTGGACCATGCTTATGGTCAGAACTGGGCCTCTTTGATTGCTGATGCCTGTGCAGTAGACAGCATGCCCAGGTGCACATGGGGACAAATGGCCAGCTCATTTAGGCCTGCAGAGGATGTCGAGTGCCATGTCAGAAGATGGAAAACAGAATAGGTTCAACAACTCTCCTTGTGCTCGCTTCGGCAGCACATATACTAAAATTGGAACAACTCTCCTGGCTGAGTTTGGCTGCAAGTGTCCGGGTGAGTGGACGCACTGGGGTGGATTCTGTCAGCCAATGGACCTCTGAAGAATTTTTTTCAACCTTGGAGGAGTAATGAGGCCAACAACATCCAGAATTATCAAAATCACTCAAGCAATACCCTCAGAACATTCCTCTCCACATCGAGGTTTCTAGGATGACATCAAGTGGACATCCATTCCCGGGTACTGATGTAGTTTGGCACCTAGGAGCAACCTCCTCCCCTTCCCTCACTCTCTCACCTCTTGACACAGAAAAGAAAAGGAAAATTGAGGCCTGGGCCCGGCATCATGGCATAGCAGCTAAAGTCCTCGCCTTGAACGCACCAGGATCCCATATGGGTGCTGGTTCTAATCCCAGCAGCTCCACTTCCCATCCAGCTCCCTGCTTGTGGCCTGGGAAAGCAGTCGAGGACGGCCCAATGCCTTGGGACCCTGCACCCGCATGGGAGACCTGGAAGAGGTTCCTGGTTCCGGGTTTCGGATCGGCGCAGTACCGGCCGTTGCGGTCACCTGGGGAGTAAATCACCGGACGGAAGATCTTCTTCTCTGTCTCTCCTCCTCTCTGTATATCTGACTTTGTAATAAGAATAAAATAAGTCTTAAAAAAAAATGAGGCTTGGCATGGTAGTCTAGTGGCTAAAGTTCTCACATTACACATTCTGGGATCCCATATGGGTGCTGGTTCTAATCCCGGCAGCCCCGCTTCCCATCCAGCTCCTTGCTTGTGGCCTGGGAAAGCAGTTGAGGACGGCCCAAAGCTTTGGGACCCTGCACCCACGAGGGATACCCAGAAGAAGTTCCTGGCTTCAGATCAGCTCAGTTTTGGCCATTGTGGCTACTTGGAAGTGAATCATTGGACGGAAGATCTTCCTCTCTCTTTTTCCTCCTCTCTGTATATCTGACTTTCCAAAAAAAATAAATAAATCTTCTTAAAAAAAAAGGAAAATTAGAAGCATTTGTCCCACCCACCTTCTATCATACCTTGCCTTTCCCCTTCCCACCCTAATCAGTGATCCTCATGCGTATGCATCCTTGTCAACTACGTAAGCAGCATCCAAAAAGAAAATAAATTTTTAAAAATTCCTTATGTTAAATTCAGTAGTTTGAAACTCCTTACCTCCACAAAACACAGGTTATAATCTTAAAATCTGAGAAGCAATGTGAAAAAGAGAGACAGACAGAAAGAGAGAGGAAATTGTAACGCACCTGTGAGTCCACTGTCAGCAGCCTAGGGATCATTTCGTCCTTCAAGTGCTCTTCCTGGGCCTCAGCAGCATCCTGACTGAGCAAAGCTGGTGACGGAAAAGAGTGTGAGGCCTGCATCTCCCCAAGTCCCCCAGATAGAACTGCAGACCCAGGGAGCACAGTTCTTCCCCCAACACATTCACAGAGAGGACCTGTGGCAGGGGCTTGAGCACTAATACCTCCCAGTGGTCCGAGCCAGTCCAAAAGCTCAGACCCATTAGGCCACTCCTTGGCTCAAACTCTTGAAGGACCTAATAGCCCTCCAGCCCCACAACTGCGAGTTCCATCCCCCACTCTTCAGAGCCCCTGATGTGGAACATTCCAGATTCTGTCTTTCTGGCCTACGTGAGAAGATGGGAACAGCACACGGCACAGGTCCAAGCAGTCTGGACTGGGATCCCCATTTTCTCTCTCAGCTAGACCTTTCCTGAAAGCCACAAGCATGAACTCCAGAGATCTTCTCCCCCCCCCGCCCAGTTCTCACCCCAGGAGACCATCTCCACAGGAGAAGACCAGCTTCTCCCCGCATATCAGCCTGGGCTTACCTTCTCCTTCAAACATCTTGGTCACATTCTTCCACAGGGGCGCGCCCTCCTGAGTCTTCTGCGGGTCGTGCAGCTTCACCCAGGTGCTGGCCTTGGCAGGCAGGGTAATCAGGAGCTGCTGTGGCATGATGACCCTCGTCCACTCTTGGTGAAGAAACTACCGGAACCTCCAACTAGATGCTTCACAGCCGTGTGGTCATTCTCAGATCCCGCTCTTACACGCTCAGGACCAGGACGCATCTGTGAGGCTCCAGACCCGGGGGCTCCTGGAGGCTGGTACAAGTTGAACACCTCTGAAACACGGATTCCATGCATAAATAAAACATTGTTCCTTGGGAAGGCAGCTATCTGGGTGGGGATGGGTATGCATTCTTCTAGAAGGGCAAAAGGCAAGAAAAGGGGGATCCGGAAGCACCCGCCACATAATTCAGTTCCAGGACCTGCAGAAATACATTTATAAACCACAAAAGATCCGAAGCAAAGACTTGGCATCACACAGGATTAAGTATAATCTGTGTTCTTTGATGTAACTCTACCTCCTGGTTCCACACATTCACCTCAAAGATACAGCAACACCCAGAGATGGGCAAACATGGACAGCCCTGGCCTTGGCTGCCTTCCTTGTAAGCTGCAGACATCTTCTGCCTGAGTATGGAGCTGGGAGTTAGGAGGGCAGGCTTTGGGGCCAGTGCTGTGGTGTAGTAAGTTAAGCTTCCACCTGTGGCACCGGCATCCCACATGAGCTCTGGTTCAAGTCCCAGCTGTTCCACTTCAGATCCAGCTCCCTGCTAACGACCTGGCAAAGCAGCAGAGGATGGTTTACATCTTTAGGTTTCTGCACCTGAATGAGAGACCCAAAAGAAGCTCCTGACTCCTGGCTTCAGATGATCAGTTTTGCTCCAGCCATTGCAGTCATCTGGGGAGCGTACCAATGCATGGATGATTCTCATTCTCTCTCTCTCTCTCTCTCTCTCTCTCTCTCTCTCTCTCTCTCTCTCTCTCTCTCTCTCTAACTCTGCCTTTCAAGCAGCAAATAAAAAAGAAGGCAGGCTTTGTTATCAAACAGCCTGGCTGGAACCCTGATGTCTGCACTCAGAAGGCATATTCCTCATCTATAAAATGGTAATAATGTACTTCACAGGGTTGTAACGTTGGCTGAGACAATGCTAGGGACATAACAGATCCTTCATACACATTACCAGAGGTCTGATTTTAATTCTGCATCGTATAATTATCAACTTATGTTTTAAAAAATTAAAAACCTGAACCTGTAGTTCAGGTATCTCCACTGACAGAATAACCGCCTACCGGTGCTGTGGGAGGACAAGGTAACAGACACATCACCACCTCCAGCAGTTGCTCAGCGGCTGCCAAGCTCCTCTTAACCTCCCTGGGAAGAGGCAACTGGTGGCAAGAAACATTCCAACTAGAGGAAGAGAGCAGGTGCTTTCGGGTGCAGAAAATATCCTGCTTCAAACACAAGAAGGACCCCTGCAGCATTATTTGTAGCAGGCAAATTTGGAAAAAGCCCAAATGCACCATCTCTTCTAGGCAAGCCACACGCACGAGCGGGTGCCTCTGCCCGAGCAGGTCCAGTGTATGTGGGCTCTCCAGCAACAGATGACTCCGTGACAGGGAGCCCGACTTCTTGAAGCCTAGCGCGCGGGGACAGGGGAAGCTATGGGACTACGTGTGTCCTAGAGACGTGGAAAATGTCCTAGTCCTGCATAAAGGAAAGTTCCAGTGCCCAAGTGCAGAAATGTGGAGTCGTACTGATGACACAGCGTCCCTTGTCAACACGCCCCATTCGCAGTATTCCCAGACAGGCCACCCTCGGATGTTCAGTCCCACTCGGAGAAACCCCCACTCACCAGGACGGCTCCGGACAGAGGCAAGCCCAGTCCCTGCAGACTCGCCGCTCGTTCTGCAGGCTGTGAGCCCCAGCGTCTCCACGGAGGATGGGTGCTAACAGACCGTGTTCTTCCCCAGCCTTTTTATGCACAGAGCACATCTCCACTCAACGCAATTGCTCTCCACAGCATGTTAACCCCTCCTGGGGATTCCTGAGGACCATCGGCCTCCGGACAGGACGAGGGTCTTTTCCAAAGCGCCATCAAGGGCAGGTCTAGGGCGAGGCGGGGGTGGGGGGGGGGCTCGTCCCAGCCACAGCGGCGGAGAAGCCGCGCGCTAGCGGCCGGCTGCTGCCACAGCCCGGCGAGGACACCCCTCGCTGCCTGAGGCTTGAAGGCCGGGGCGGGGGCAGCGGCTGAGTTTACTGCCCGCTTCCGGCTCCTTAGGCCGCGGCCGGGAGCCTCCGCACTGGCCCTCGGGTTGCACCGAGCGGGTGGGCTGCCTGGGTCCGGCCCACCGTGCGCCGGCCCGCTGCAGATGCCGCCCCGCCAGCGCGTCGCAGCCCCGGCCCCGCGCGCCCGCTGCCGGCTCCGCCCCCGAGGGGCGGGAAGGCCGAGGATCCGGAAGCCGCCCCCGGCCTCCCGCGCCCCCCCGAGAGCCGCCGGGAGCGTGGGGGCCGCGGCTCCCCCGGCTCTTGATCCCTGGTGCTGAGGGACTGTGGGGCCGGCCAGCTGTCCCGGTGAGGAAGCCCTTTCTCTGGCACTCACTCATCCAGCAGCTGTCTGGCGAGCGACTGCGGGCTGCCGCACGTTCTCAAGGCTCTGCGGAAAATCCGCAGGAAACAAGACGCAGATCTTGTCTTCTTGACCCTAAATTCTAGGGAAGTCGATTGATGAAAAAAAGAAAAAAGTGGGAAAGTTACTACATAATAGCCCGGGGAACTGGGAAGGGTCTTAGAAAACAATACAATGGGGGCCCGGCGCGATTGCGTAATGGTTGAAGTCCTCGTTCGGAAAGAAGAGCTCCTGGCTCCTGGCTCCGGATTGGCGCAGCACCGGCCATTTCGGTCACCTGGGGAGTGAATCATTGGACGGAAGACCTTCCTCTCTGTCTCTCCTCCTTTCTGTATATACGCCTTTCCAATAAAAACTAAATAAATAAATCTTAAAAAAAAAAACCAATATAATGAAAAGTTATAGCCGGGGCCTAGCACAGTAGCCTAGCGGCCAAAGTCCTCTCCTTGCACGTGCCCAGGATCTCATATGGGCGCCGGTTCTAATCCAGGCAGGCCCTGCAGGAACCCCCAGAATTCTGCTTGGGATAACTATGTTCTTTCTTTGGCATTTATCAAGTCATCTTGATACTTTGAGACTTTCGTGATATCTGTTCCTCCCCAATCTTTCAATTATTTAATTTACAGTAAAATACCTATCATGCTTTCTATATTTATTATTAGCACTTATTTTCCAACAAGAGCTATCCCTAACCAATGTTAGTTTTTTTATCTTGTTTTTTATTTATTGGTTGGTTTGATTTTGGTTTTGGTTTTTAAGATTTGTTTGAAAGGCAGAGGGACATAGAGGGTGATCTTCCACTCACTGGTTAGTTCTGCAGTGGCCACAATGGCTGGGGCTGAGCCAGGAACTCCATCTGGGTCTCTCCTGTCGGTGTCAGGGTCCCAATACTGAGGACATCTTGCACTGCCTTCCCAGGTGCATTAGCAGGGTGTAATTTCATTTCTATAGTACTTATTGATTCCTATTAAGGTTTTGTTATGGTTTTGGAACTGGTTGAGCTAGTCTTGAAGTTTATATATAAAACTTGGGCCTGGTGCAGTGGCCTAGTGACTAAAGTCCTCGCCTTGAACATGCCGCGATCCCATATGGACAACTGTTCTTATCCCAGAAACCCTGCTTCCCATGCAGCTCCCTGCTTGTGACCTGGGAAAGCAGTTAAGGGTGGCCCAAGGCTTTGGGGCCCTGCACCCACGTGTGAGACCCGGAAGAAGCTTCTGGATTCAGATTGGCTCAGTTCTGGCCATTGCGGTCACTTATGGAGTGAATAATCAGACAGAGGATCTTCCTCTCTGCCTCTCCATCTCTCTGTATATCTAATTTTGCAATAAAAATAAAATAAATCTTTAAAAAGAAAAAAGAAATTTATATTCAAAACTAAAGGTCCTAAAAGGAACAGGGAAAAAAGAGTTTTGGCAGGTTTGCTTAAACAGGTACTTGAACATACAAAAAAGTCAGTGCAGCTATATAATGATGCTACACGCTTACCATGGCTGCCGTGCTTTGCTTCAAGTTTGATCTCCTGCTGTTTAAAACACCTATATATTGGGCCCGGCGGCGTGGCCTAGCGGCTAAAGTCCTCGCCTTGAAAGCCCCAGGATCCCATATGGGCGCCGGTTCTAATCCCGGCGCTCCACTTCCCATCCAGCTCCCTGCTTGTGGCCTGGGAAAGCAGGAGAGGATTGCCCAAAGCTTTGGGACCCTGCACCCGCGTGGGAGACCTGGAAGAGGTTCTAGGTTCCCGGCTTCGGATTGGCGCGTACCGGCCCGTTGCGGCTCACTTGGGGAGTGAATCATCGGATGGAAGATCTTCCTCTCTGTCTCTCCTCCTTTCTGTATATCCGGCTTTCCAATAATAATAAAAAAATCTTAAATAAAAAAAATAAAAAAAAAAACACCTATATACCCCTTTAATCCATGTAGATGTTAATTCTCAAAAGTGAGATAAGAGTCTAAATTGGTGTTTAAATTGTAAAAATGAGATTTCTTTGATCTGGTTAGATACAACTATTCTAACAATTCCCATATTTTACAGAGTAGGAATTGAGGCAAAGTGGGTTAAAATGGCCCATGTCCCATGCTGGGGGGGCTGTTTTGGGTCCCTGCTGCTCTGCCTCTAGCCTAGCTTCCTGATCATGCCTTGTAGGAGGTAACAGATGGGGTTCAAGTGCCTGGGCCCCTTACACCTATTTGGGAGATCCCGATGGAATAAGCTCTTGGCTTGAGCCTGGTCCAGGTCTGGCTATTGTGGGTATTTGGGAGGTGAACCAGCACTTAGAAGACTCCCACCTCTTGGTCATTCTACCTTCAGGTAGATGAAAATAAATTTTAAAATAAGCATTAAAAGGAATTTTCAGGGGTGGTGTTATGGAGCAGCAGGCAGGTTAAGCCACTCCTGTGACACCAGCATCCCATATGAGCACTGGTTTGAGTCCTGGACGCTCCACTTTTAATCCAGTTTTCTTCTAAGGAGCTCAGAAATGTGGTAGAAGATAATCCAAGTGCTTGTGCACCTGTTGCCCACCCATGTGAGAGACCTGGATGAAATTCTAGACTCCAGGCTTACGTCTGACTCAATCCTGACTATTGTGATCGTTTGGCAAGTGAACCAGTAGTTGGAAGATATTCTCTCTCTCTCTCTCTCTCTCTCTGTCATTCTCCCGGCTTCTCTCCATAAGTCTGCCTTCTAAAATTTAAATAAATCTTTAAAACATTTTCCATTGTTGTTCTGTATTCCACTACATGCAGGTATAATATGTCTGTTTTTCTGCTGATGCATAGTAGGATTGCTTTCCGATTGGAGCTGTCATGACCAGTGCTTCAGGAACGTTTCTGTGCTTGTCTCTTAGTCCTCCAGTGCCTGCATTTGTATTTGATGTATGCCTAGGAGCTGGATTGTTTACTCATAGGAGTATCTGCCCAGCAGGCTTGATAGGTAGTACTATTCTGCAAAATAGTTACATCAATTTACACTCATAGTTCCAACACTCCTGAAGCCAACACAGAGAAATTATATTTCATTTTGGCTACTATAGTGGACCTTTAGTGGTATGTTACTATGGTTCTCATTTGTATTCTTCCAACTAGTAATGAAATTGGACATCTTTTCGTGTATATTGATATCCTCTTGGAGTACTTGTTCAGGTCTCCAAGTATGTTTCCAATTAGATTATCTTTTGGGCATTCTGCAAGAATTCTTGGTATTCAAATGGTGGAGGGGCAGTTGTTTGATTCAGCAGAAACACCACTTGGAATACCCACATTCTGCCATGTAGTGCCTGCATTTGAGTCCTGACTCTGACATGAACTCCAACTTCCTGTTAGTGTGATGGTTCAAGTGTGATGGTTCCTTGCCAGGGTCCGTGCAGTAGGTGTGAATGACACAAAGGTGTGAAGAGAACAGCTCCCTGCATGGCAGGGCCCAGGGAGCTTCCAGCTGTTTGGCAGGGCCCGGCGGATTTCTCTCTGACCACCTTGATGCAGTCTCACCACCCTTTTGCATGGACACTCAAGCACCCCACTAAGAATCCTGTAATCTATTGAGGCATTGTTTGCCCCTGTGAGATGGCTTTGGCAAATAATATCAGCTTGAGAGTTAATGTTACTGATAATGTCTTGGTGAGTGAGCCTTTAACTGCACACAGGAGTACAATCAAGCCCATGCTGTTTCCAGACACCTTATTGTGTACCTACCCATTGCCATAAAATCTGGCCTGGACATTTAGCATGCTTTCTGGGAAATGGCTTGATAAGAATTTTACAAACTAATGGAAATGATGGGAGTATGGGTTAAAACTGCCATGACAAAAAATATAGCTACTGGGACCCTAAAAGCTATCTTGTTACTGGGACCCTAAAAGTTATTTTGTTACTGTGACCCTAAAGGCTATCGTGTTACTGGGACCCTAAAGGCTATCCTGCTAAAGCAAAAAATATAGTTACTGTGACCTTAAGGGTTAGCCTGTCCTTGCAACTCTTTAGAACATAGAAACTGTAGTTGCTTTAGCTGCTTTCATAATTTCTAACTAGAGGAAGTATAGGCTGATTTCACTAACATCACAAAGATATACTTTTGATTATTATTTGATCACTTATGAGGTTGTAGAACCTGCAGTTGTAGAGGAACTTAATGTTTGGAACCTTTTGTCTTAGATCTTTGTTTTTTTCTCTTTTGATGTATTTCTCCCATTAAGTGATGGATAAGTTGTAGAATAAGAATTGTAGTAAGAGTGTATTACTGAATAAGATGTGTTGTCTACTGAGAAATTCTTGGCTGCAACGTTGGAATGGATAATGCCCTGTCTTGAGGTGAAACAATTTCTAGAATTATCTTTGGAAACACTCACTTGTCCATTGTAGAATTGAAACATAAATGGAGTAAACTTGGCTCATTGCTAATTACGATTCTTTCTGCCGTTATAACTCTTGCTTTACTTGTTCAGATAACAAACTGTGTGAGCTTGCTGACCTAATGGCCTTTAGTGCCAATGGCCTGTAATCCCCATACACCAAGACCCCGGACTTACTAATGAAAGACCCTCACCAAAAAGCATGAGCTTTAGCAGCAGCAACGCCATTTTGCAAGGCTTAGAACTAAGAATAACAGGATCTCTGGGAAGGAAGCGGACAAGGACAGGGCAAGCTTGCCTCATATCCGTGGTCAAACATCTGGCCCCCAAATAAGGCAGAAATATTAGGAAAGAGAGCTAACTCAGCGCCAACTCAGCTGTTATCAGAGATAGGGAACCAACTCAAGGCTAAATCAGTCATTATTAAAAATCCCCGGTACTAAAATAAAGTTGCTGTCACCATGACCCTGGCCTTATAGGAATCCACCAATCAGAGTCCTGTAACTATGCTTCTTGCTTCTGTAACTGCGCTTCTGCTCCTGAACCCTATAAAAACCCCCAGACCCCAACCTGAGGCGCGCAAGTCTTCCAAGAGACTTTGTTGCCCCAGGTACCTGTGTATCTGAATAAACCTCTTGCTGTTTGCATCCGCACAAGTGGTCTCGTTGTTCCTTGGGAGGGGCCTCTCCAAAGGAGGGACACCCATTTCGGGGGTCTTTCATTTGGGGGCTCGTCCGGGATCAGAGACCCCTGCCCAAGGACCACCGACCCACCTCCGGGAGGTAAGCTGGCCAGCGCTTGAAATTTGTTTATGTCCTTGTCTCTGTGTTTGTGTTGAAATCTCGCGCTTGCGTTTGTACGACCCGGCCATGTCGCTTTGTACTTGGCGGACCCGTGGAGGAGCCGACGGGCTCGGACTCCCGACCGCAACCCTGGAAGACGTTCCGGGGACATTTGGAGTCAGGTTTCTGGCTCATTTGAATTTTGTGAACCTGACCCGAATAGGACTCTTTGGGGCTCCCCCACTGTCTGAAGGGTACACGGTTCGTTTGGGAGACGAGAGATCCGGACTCTCATCACGATCTCCATTTGAGTTTTTGCTTTCGGTTTGGCACCGAAGCCGCGCTGCGAAGTTGTTTTGTTTCAGTGCCGGCCTATTGTTTGTGGTCTTTGTGTTCAGTGTTTTGTCTGTCGAGATAATGGGACAATCCATTACCACCCCACTTAGCCTTACTTTACAGCATTGGCGAGATGTCCAGGACATAGCTAACAATCAGTCAGTAGATGTCCGCAAGAAAAAATGGATTACCCTCTGCTCCTCAGAGTGGCCAACCTTCAACGTTGGCTGGCCAAGAGATGGAACCTTTAATCCTAATATTATTTCACAGGTCAAACACAAAGTGATGGATCCTGGTCCTCATGGTCATCCAGACCAGGTGGCCTATATAATTACCTGGGAGGCCCTCATTCATGCTCCACCTCTGTGGGTCAGGCCTTTTATTACTCTTAAACCACCCTCTACCCCTATCCCCTCTGCTCCTCCTCCCCTTCCAACCCTTGGGCGCCCCTCTCAGTCTTCACTCTACCCAACCCTTGTCAAACCCACACAGATCCAAAATGCAAAGAAGAAATCACCCAAAGTTAAGGTCTTACCCCCAGGAGAAGATCTTGTAATGGACCTGCTGGCTGAGGAACCTCCACCATATCGAGATCAACAAGCGGCAGAAGCTGAACCAGAAGAGACCCCAGCCGCCGATCCTGCACCTTCCCCGATGGCAGGGCGGCTACGAGGGCGTCGGGAACAACCTCCTGACTCCACTTCCCGTGCCCTCCCCCTGCGGGCCGGTCCCAATGATCGGCTCCAGTACTGGCCGTTTTCTGCCTCTGATTTATACAATTGGAAACATAACAATCCCCCCTTTAGCAAGGACCCCTCTATGCTAACCTCTTTGATTGAGTCTATTTTAGTAACACACCAGCCCACTTGGGATGATTGTCAACAGTTATTACAGACATTACTGACGACCGAGGAAAAACAACGGGTTTTCCTGGAGGCCAGGAAAAATGTTCTAGGGGACAATGGCCGCCCCACCCAACTACCCAATGAGATTGATGCAGCCTTTCCCCTGGAGCGGCCCAATTGGGATTTCACTACGGATGAAGGTAGGAACCACCTGCGTCTCTATCGCCAGTTGCTCATAGCGGGTCTCCATGGGGCGGCACGGCGCCCCACCAATTTGGCTCAGATCAAGCAGGTAATACAGGGGTCCGAGGAAACTCCCTCGGCATTTCTTGAGCGGCTAAAAGAGGCATACCGTATATACACCCCATATAACCCAGAAGATCCAGGGCAAGCCACCAATGTAGCCATGTCCTTCATCTGACAATCAGCTCCAGACATTAGAAAGAAACTTGAGAGACTTGATAATCTCAGAGAAAGCTCTATTCAGGATTTACTTAAAGAGGCAGAACGTATTTTTAATAAGCGTGAAACTCAGGAAGAAAGAGATGAGAGACTTAAAAAGGAAACAGAAGAACGTGATGAAAGGTTGAGACGTGAAGCCGAAGAGAGAGAGAATGTCAGAGATCGCAGAAGAAACAAGGAGATAAGTAGACTATTAGCCACCATAGTGTCAGGACAAACTCAGGAGAGACGAGGAGGGGATCGGAGGAGCCCCCAGGTAGATAAAGATCAATGTGCCTATTGCAAGGAAAGAGGACATTGGGCCAGAGATTGCCCTAAGAACCCAAAGAGACTTAAAAGATCAGGGCACCAGACTCCCATATTGACTCTAGAAGATTAGAGAGGTCAGGGCCAGGAGCCCCCCCCTGAGCCCAGGATAACTCTTAATGTTGGGGGGCAACCTGTCACCTTCCTGGTGGATACCGGGGCACAGCACTCGGTGTTGACCCATGCCCCGGGACCTTTGAGCGACAGATCGGCTTGGGTCCAAGGAGCGACCGGAGGGAAAAGATACCATTGGACGACTGACCGAAGAGTGCAGCTGGCAACTGGTAAAGTGACTCATTCTTTTCTACATGTTCCTGATTGCCCCTATCCATTATTGGGACGGGATTTGCTTACCAAACTAAGGGCGCATATACATTTCGAGAATAATAGGATTCGAATAACTGATCCAAAGGGAGCGCCTCTCCAGGTCCTCACCCTCCAATTAGAAGACGAATACAGGTTATATGAGATTCTGGAGCCAAATAATACAGAGATAAAAAATTTAAACTTAGATTCTTGGATAAAGAGATTTCCTATGGTTTGGGCGGAAACCGGAGGGATGGGCCTTGCACTCCGGCAGCCGCCTCTGGTCATTGAACTGAAAGCCACTGCGACTCCGGTCTCTATAAAGCAGTACCCAATGTCCCAAGAAGCTTATCAGGGCATCAGACCACATATCAAGAGACTTCTGGATCAAGGCATTTTAGTTCCTTGCCGATCACCTTGGAATACCCCGCTTCTTCCAGTAAAGAAGCCGGGAACAGAGGACTATAGACCTGTACAAGATTTAAGGGAAGTTAATAAAAGAGTGGAAGATATTCATCCCACTGTGCCTAACCCCTATAACTTACTTAGCACACTTCCACCTACACATATTTGGTATACAGTTTTAGATTTGAAGGATGCCTTCTTTTGTCTCAGGCTTAGTCCCCAAAGCCAATCTTTGTTTGCTTTTGAATGGAAGGACCCGGACTTGGGACTCTCAGGTCAACTGACCTGGACCAGGTTACCTCAAGGCTTCAAAAATAGTCCCACATTGTTTGATGAGGCTCTCCATCGGGACCTCACAGATTTCAGAGTCCAGAATCCGACTCTAATACTTCTACAGTATGTGGATGACCTCCTATTGGCAGCAACCACCGAAACAGATTGTCGACAGGGCACTGAGTCCCTGTTACAAACTTTGGGACAATTAGGCTACAGAGCCTCCGCAAAGAAAGCACAGCTCTGCCAAACCCAGGTCACATATCTAGGATATCAGTTAAAAGATGGACAGAGGTGGCTGACTACCGCCCGCAAGCAGGCGGTGACCAACATTCCCGCCCCAAGGAATTCTCGTCAACTACGAGAATTCCTGGGGACCGCGGGTTTCTGCCGCCTATGGATTCCTGGGTTTGCTGAAATGGCAGCCCCCCTTTACCCCCTTACAAAGCAGGGAGCAACGTTTAATTGGGGGTCTGAGCAGCAACAGGCCTTTGACGATATCAAGCAGGCTCTTCTGACTTCTCCCGCTTTGGGCCTTCCCGATGTCACGAAGCCCTTTGAATTGTTTGTGGATGAAAAGCAGGGCTACGCAAAGGGAGTCCTGACCCAAAGATTGGGGCCCTGGAGGCGACCTGTAGCCTACCTCTCTAAGAAACTGGATACTGTTGCCTCTGGCTGGCCACCTTGTTTGCGGATGGTGGCAGCTATAGCCGTTTTAACTAAGGATGCTGGCAAATTGACTTTGGGACAATCATTGACTATCTTGGCGCCTCATGCAGTTGAGGCCCTAATCAAACAACCGCCAGACCGCTGGCTCTCCAATGCCCGTATGACCCATTATCAAGCTATGCTCCTAGACACGGACCGGATACACTTTGGACCGGTTGTCGCCTTAAATCCAGCAACTCTGCTTCCCCAACCGGAGGATATAGAGCAGCATGACTGCCTACAGATCCTCGCAGAAGTACACGGGACACGACCAGACCTAACGGATCAGCCCCTCCAGGACGCGGACTTCACCTGGTATACGGACGGGAGCAGCTTCATAGATAATGGAGAACGGAAAGCCGGAGCAGCAGTAACCACAGAGACCGAGGTAATCTGGGCTAAGGCCCTTCCATCCGGGACTTCAGCCCAGAAGGCTGAACTCATCGCCTTGACCCAGGCGCTCCAAATGGCAAAAGGTAAGAGGCTTAACGTTTATACTGATAGCCGTTATGCTTTCGCCACGGCACATATTCATGGAGAAATATACCGAAGGCGAGGGTTACTGACTTCAGAGGGCAAAGACATTAAAAATAAGTCTGAAATCTTGGCTTTACTTAAGGCCCTGTTTTTGCCTCGAAAATTGAGTATCATCCATTGCTTAGGACACCAAAAAGGACAGAGCCCAGAAGCTCGGGGCAATCGACTGGCAGACACTGCTGCCCGGGAAGTGGCTCTGGAGAGCAAAGCTCCACCCCGAGCTCTTTCTCTAACTACCCAGGAAATGCGGTCCAACCTGGATACCTCTTTTGAGTATGGCCTTGGAGATATAAGAATCTTACAAGAATTAGGGGCACAACATGATGCTGAAAAAGGATATTGGATATTTCATGGTAAACCTGTAATGCCCCAAAAGCAAACTCGTGAATTAATTACCTGCTTACATAAATTAACCCATCTCAGCAGCAGAAAAATGAAAATCCTTCTGGATAAAGAAGAGAGTCCTTATTTCCTACTAGGGAAAAATAAAATCTTACAAACTGTAGTGGATGAATGTACGGCGTGTGCGCAAGTTAATGCGGGAAAAACCAAAGTAGGACAAGGAACTCGAGTGCGAGGACACCGCCCTGGGACTCACTGGGAAATTGATTTCACCGAGCTCATTTGCAGGCCTTGCAACTTGTACAGCGAGAAATCTGGAAACCACTTGCAGCTGCCTACAAGGACCAGACGGATCAACCAGTGGTACCCCACCCTTTCCAGATAGGAGACTCTGTGTGGGTCCGCAGACACCAGACTAAGAACCTGGAACCTCGGTGGAAGGGTCCTTACACCGTCCTTTTGACCACACCAACAGCACTCAAAGTAGACGGCATCTCATCTTGGATCCACGCCTCCCACGTCAAGGCTGCCCACTCTTCAGAGGAAGAAAGCAACGCCACGACAACATGGAAAGTCCAACGCACTCAAAATCCTCTAAAGATAAGACTTACCCGTGGGGCTCCCTGATTATTATAGGAGTCATGTTAAATTCTAGCTTAGTTCACAGCAGTCCCCATATCTCCCGGTCAATGGCTTGGGAAGTTCTCTCACAAACTGGGGATGTTGTGTGGTCAACCTCTCAAATCGCCCCCCCTGGGACCTGGTGGCCTGATTTAACCCCTGATGTGTGTGATTTAGTTGCCGGTCTTAATAATTGGGACATCCCCTCAATAGATCCTGCAAAAGAAAGACCTAAATGTGTCCCTAAGTCCAAATATGGCTTATGTCCGTGCCATCGGGCACCTTATAAGATACCAGGATGCTCCCATCCCCGCTTTCGAGTAGAGCTGCAAAAACTTCCATTTTATGTTTGTCCAGGAACTGGAAGAGATAAAACGCAGATACACACTTGTGGGGGAATAGATGCTTATTTTTGTGCTGCTTGGGGTTGTGAGACATCTGGGACAGTCTATTGGAAACCCAACAAAAAGGATTGGATACAGGTCAGCCGGAGTAAGCATACTCCGACCAGCTCAGGACCCGGTACTTGTTTCTTTAACCCTGGTAAAAAATGGTGGAAAGGTGGAGATTGTGAAGATTTCTCTTGTAATCCACTTAACATTTCCTTTACCCCTGAAGGAAGAAAAATAAGTGATCTGCCAGAGTGGATTAAGGGAAGGACATGGGGTCTGAGATTTTATATGTCAGGAACAGATCAAGGATTCATTTTTACTCTCAGATTACGTCTGGACCAGGGCCCCTCAAAACCTATTGGTCCCAACCCTGTCCTTCCTAGACAGAGAAAACCCTCTTTATTGGCACCCCAAGTCCCACAGGTTCGTAATATGTTCCAAAATGTTACCACATTATCTCCGCAGATTAGTAACCGCGTTGTGACAACCACAACAGGGGACAGATTATTCGATTTATTACAAGGAGCCTATTCAACCCTTAATCTCACGGACCCAGATCGGACTCAAGACTGTTGGCTATGTTTGATCTCTAGACCTCCCTATTATGAAGGGACCGCCATTATAGGAAATTATACTAATCACACCTCTACACCCATTAACTGTACTACTGTTCCCCAACATAAATTAACTCTGTCTGAAGTATCCGGACAAGGTCTTTGTATAGGAACTATTCCCACGACCCATCAGGCATTATGCAGTCAAATCAAAACATTAACTAAAGGAAATTATAATTTAATGGCTCCCAATGGAACCTATTGGGCATGCAATACTGGATTGACTCCATGCATTTCTTCCGTGATACTCAATTTGACTTCTGATTATTGTGTTTTAATAGAATTATGGCCTAAGATTATTTATCATGGTTCCGAATATATTTTTGACCATTTTGAGAATAGATTTCGAACCAAGAGAGAGCCAGTGTCCCTCACTCTGGCTTTATTGCTCGGGGGCATAACTGTAGGAGGGATTGCGACAGGAATAGGGACAGGAACCACCGCTCTCATACAAACCGGTCAATTTAAACAACTCCAAAATGCTATGCACAATGATATAAAAACATTAGAAGAATCAGTTAGTGCCCTTGAAAAGTCTTTAACCTCTCTCTCAGAAGTAGTACTGCAAAATAGAAGAGGATTAGATATTCTATTCTTACAACAGGGAGGACTATGTGTGGCACTCCAAGAAGAATGCTGCTTTTATGCAGATCATACGGGATTAGTGCGAGATAACATGGCTAAACTCAGAGAAAGACTCAAACAAAGACAACACTTACTAGAATCAGAACGAGGTTGGTTCGAGAATTGGTTTAACCGGTCACCTTGGTTCACTACCCTAGTATCCTCAATCATGGGACCCCTAATTATTTTTCTCTTAATTTTGTTTTTTGGACCCTGTATTTTCAAGAAATTAGTTGCACTTATTAATAACAGATTTGCATTGATTCAAACTTTAGTAGTAACCTTACATTCTGTACCATACCAGGTCGCCCGATCCCGGTACCGTGCAATTGAACAAGATGATCCAGATATCCTAGAAATAGAAACCACTACCACCTAGCCGAATGAAAGATTTCATTCGGAGTTAGAAGAAAAAGGGGGGAATGAAAGACCCTCACCAAAAAGCATGAGCTTTAGCAGCAGCAACGCCATTTTGCAAGGCTTAGAACTAAGAATAACAGGATCTCTGGGAAGGAAGCGGACAAGGACAGGGCAAGCTTGCCTCATATCCGTGGTCAAACATCTGGCCCCCAAATAAGGCAGAAATATTAGGAAAGAGAGCTAACTCAGCGCCAACTCAGCTGTTATCAGAGATAGGGAACCAACTCAAGGCTAAATCAGTCATTATTAAAAATCCCCGGTACTAAAATAAAGTTGCTGTCACCATGACCCTGGCCTTATAGGAATCCACCAATCAGAGTCCTGTAACTATGCTTCTTGCTTCTGTAACTGCGCTTCTGCTCCTGAACCCTATAAAAACCCCCAGACCCCAACCTGAGGCGCGCAAGTCTTCCAAGAGACTTTGTTGCCCCAGGTACCTGTGTATCTGAATAAACCTCTTGCTGTTTGCATCCGCACAAGTGGTCTCGTTGTTCCTTGGGAGGGGCCTCTCCAAAGGAGGGACACCCATTTCGGGGGTCTTTCACTAACCCATACATAATTCAAGGTAGGGGCCTGGTTGTCACAGGTGGCGCCAAGGTTAGAGCCCAGACCTGAGGAGAGTGGATGAAGACTGGCAAACCAAGATAAGCAAGGAATGTGGGACCCTTCCTCAATCATTTCTCAAGAAGTTGTAAATTGTGCCGCCCTGAAGCTATGTCAAAATGCCCCTAAAAGAAAACTTTGTACTGCTTCTGTATAAATAAAGCGGACAGCTTTCTTGCAAGGTCCACAATCATCAAGGAATCCTAGTGGTCCGTCTCTCTTTTCTTTCTCTCTTCTTCTTTCTACGCCTATCTCACGCACCCTTCTCGAGCTCCGAACTCTCGGCTGGAGCTGGACTCCGGCAGTTCCTGCCACCTGCATGGGAAACCCAACTGAGTTCCTGATTTCCAGCTTTGGCCTAGCACAATCCTGCAGATGTAGGAATTTGGGGAGTAAACAATTGGATGGAAGTTCTTTCTCTGTCTCTGCATGCCTGATGAATACATGTGTTTTTTTTTTTCTTTTTGAAACTTTTTATTTTTATGTAATCACCAACTTACATTTGCAGGAAAAAATTCAAAGAACCTTAAACTTATTCTTCACTCAACTTTACCATTGTTAACAATTTATCTTCATCATTCTCTCTCTCTCTCTCTCCCCCCCCACAAGAGTAACTATAAACAACATACGGTTTACCCCCAAAATACATACTCATGGGTACTTGTACATGCTTAAATAAAACTATGGGACAATTGTCAAAATCAAGAAACTTAATATGTAGCTGAATGTAGAGTTCATTCTCAAATTTTGCCAGTTGTCCCAACAATGGTTTTGGTAGTAAAGTTTTCCAAGTCATTAAAAATACAGACTATATTTTTTTGGTCCTATCCCTGTTACTCTTTTTTTTTTTTTAACTTTTTATTTTTTATTTTTTTTTTTTTTGAAAGTGGGTAATACCATTGTTTCCACATCAATATAATTTTTCCCTGTATCTGGGGTCAGGGAAAAAAACAAAGGGAAAAGCCCCACCCAACCTCCCACCCATCCCAGATCCCCAACGGGAGGCGCGCTCTGAGGGTCCTGCTCATACAGTTTTGATAGTTCATCAGTTCTGGATTGCTGCCAGTCTCTCAGTTCCAATCGCAATGAATCCTATTCAGGATCCACTGGCTGACAGTCTCTTCATGGCTGGGGTTGTAAGATCAGCAGTTCAGTTGGAGGGATCTCCAAAGAAACTTTATCTGAGTTGATTCCAGGCCTGATTCTTGCACGAGTTTGCTAGTACAGAGTCTGACACTGTCCGTCACACCAATCAGCTTATGCACATGCTGGTCGTTGGGATTGCTGGTTTCGTTCTGTTTCCAGCCCTGTCTTCCTCATGAACCAACGGGTGTGTAGTCCAGTTTAATTCTGCCCGCTTCATACTCAGTCCTCACGCAAACCAGTTGGAGCTGCAGCCTAGTTGGGGTGACTCCCCATAACCCCCACCAGTTTTGCCCCCTACAGTGGTTCCCATGCTTGCCAGTACGCACTGTAGGCTTGTCAAGTCTGTCCCACATCCCGTTTAGCTCTCACACGTGTCGATGGGCATTGAAGCCCAGCTCAACCCAACCAACCTACTATCCAGCCCACACACCTACTGGCAGGTGCCCTTCTGTACAGCCACCCCTGCCCCTGTCCTGGTGTTCGTGCTGTCTAATTAGAGTGGTAGCCCCGAAGGAGGTGCCCACTATTTCCCTTCTAGGCCACACTCACTCCCAGATTATGCACTCTCCAGGTAGTTCTGGCATTTGACTTGACAGAATTAGCTCCGAGTGCCAGCCTCTGCCAGCTAGTACTGCGGCTAGCCCAACCAACCCTCACCCACTCTAGTTTTTGCTTGCACCAGTTGGAACAGTCAGCCCACCATGGCCCTTCCCTTATCTAGCCCACATGAGGCCCACAGGTGTAACAGCCCTGCCTATTCTGATCTGCCCCCATCCCGACTCACGCTTTCCAATGGAAGTAGTTGTCCAGCAGGGGAGCCCACATTCCCCTGTCAGCTTTGCCTCCTCCCCCTGATTATCGCATGTGCTGTTTGGGCGCTGCAACCACATCCGGTACGGCTCATCTCACCCTGGCATTCCTTATTGTGTACTAGTATGTGTCGCAACCGACCCTGGCTCAACCCACACTCTGTTCTGGCGCTCGGACTCACCAGCGGGTGATGTGAACAGGTTCAGCCTGGTCTGCCCCCAATCCATGCCATGTGTATGCTGGTGGGATAATTTCCATAGCCTGTTCTAGGCTGTTTCCTATTGTGCTTCTTGCGCTTACCTGCAGGGACTGTGTCCTGCCAGAGGAGTTGCCCAGGCTCCTCCATCAGAAACTCTCCCAGTGCCAGGTTTTGCGCATACCAGGGGGTCCATGAGCCAGCCCTGTTCAGTTCACTTCCTGTCCTAGCAGGAACAGTGGTGTTTTCTGACTGTTCTTCAACCCAATCTGGTTCTTATTGTTGGATGTTTCAACCGAGCCATGGCTCTTCCATACCCCCATACAGCTTACACATGGTTCGGTAAGGGGCTGAGACCCAGCCTAGTCTGTCATACATTTCCCCTGGCCCTTAGAGCACCAGATGATGTTGGGGTCTGGCCCGGCTTGGTGCTTTCATTCCCAGTCCACAAAGTGGGATTACACTCGTATCCTGATCGGAACGCAGCCCCATTTATAGCCCATGCACTCATTGGTGGGAAACTCAACCCAGCTAGAGTATCCCCTTAGCTGCCCAACTGGGCCTATTCCCAGCCTTAGATCTTGTGAAGGCCAGTGGTTGCTCTGATTCAACTTGGTAGAGCCCCTCTCTTGTCCTGTCCCCTTAGATGCTGTGGCTTAGCATCCCTGTCTTTTTTTTTTTTAATTATTTATTATTTAACTTCATTAATTACATTGTATTATGTGACACAGTTACATAGATACTTGGGTTCTCCCCACCCCTCCCCACACCCTCCCACCATGGTGGATTCCTCCACCTTGTTGCATAACCACAGCTCAAGTTCAGTTGAGATTCCCCCATTGCAAGCGTATACCAAACATAGAGTCCAGCATCTTATTGTCCAGTCAAGTTCAACGGCTTCTTAGGTATACCCTCTCTGAGCATCCCTGTCTTATGCAGATCTGTAGGTGCAAGGACCTACTTGTTTAAATATTCAAAAAGCATTTATGTAAATATGAAATCAAAAGGTGCTTATTGGGCCCAGCGCGGTAGCCTAGTGGCTAAAGTCCTTGCCTTGCATCCGCTGGGGTCCCATATTGGCACCTGTTCTAATTCCGGCTGCTCCGCTTCCCATCCAGCTCCCTGCTTGTGGCCTGGGAAAGCAGTTGAGGATGGCCCAAAGCCTTGGGACCCTGCACCCACATGGGAGACCTGGAGGAAGAAGCTCCTGGCTCTTGGCTTCGGATTGGCTCAGCTCTGGCCACTGCGGCCACTTGAGGAGTGAACCATTGGGCGGAAGATCTTCCTGTCTGTATTGACTTTTGTCTGTATATCTGCCTTCCCAATAAAAATAAATAAATCTTTTCTTAAAAACATGCTTATTTTTGTACAAATTTTTAAAATCCATGCACAATATTTTCATAATATGCATTTCCCATGAACTTTAAGACACTTCAGATAATCTAGATAAAAGGCCTTTATCAAGGTCAGTACCATGGCTCAACAGGTGACTAGTTCTCCACTCTGTGGCACTAGCATCTCATAGAGGTGCATTTGTTTTCTCCTTTCTGATGAGCTCCTTTCTGATGAGCTCCCTGATTGTGGCCTGGGAAAGCAGCAGAGGTCTTTGGGCCCCTGCACCCATGTGGGAGATCAGGAGGAAGCTCCAGGCTTCAGATCAGCACAGCTGTGGCCATTGCAGCTATTTGGGGAAATGAACCAGCAGACGGAAGGCTTTCTCTCTGTAAATCTGCCTCTTAAATAAAAATACAAATTTAAAAAGATTTTTTAAAAGATTTTTTATTCTTGATAAGCCTTTCCACTCTCCTAATGGAATCTTTTAGTAAACAGTTCTTAATTCCTTTATTTATTTATTTATTTTTTAAAGATGTATTTAATTTATTCGAGAGGCACAATTACAGGGAGATAGGGAGACAGAGAGCTTGATCTTCCATCCACGGATTCACTCCCTAAAAGGCCATAACGGCTGGGACTGCACCAGGCTGAAGCCAGGAGTCTGGAACTCCATCTGGGTCTCCGATGAGCGTGTTAGAGGCCATCCCCCACTGCTTTTCCTAAGCATATTATCATGGAATTCTATTGGAAGCAGAGAATCTGGGACACAAACCAGCACTCATAGGAGATGCAAGCATTGCTAGCAATGATTTAACTCACTGTGCCACAACACTGGCCCTAAATTCTTAATTTCATCAGCTATATTCATCTGTGTCTAGAAATGGTGCTGTTGACGCACAAGTCCTCTCCTCTGCCACGGTCATGAGGAGATTCCCCCATCTCCTTTGTCAGGAGCTCTATTTGAATTTTACAATCCCTAGAGAACCAATTTTTGTTATGAGATAGGGGATCAATCTTAACCTTTCTTCTACATATTTATCTGTTGTACTAGCATTCTTCCTTAAAAAGTTTTTCCTTCATCTATTGCTTTGCTTTTCCACTGTTAATTTTAGAATCAATTGGTCAGTTTCTGCAAAACAAAAACAACAAAAAACCCTTCATGCCTATTTAATGAAAATGTGCATTATGAAAACTCTATACATGGATTTAAACTCTATTTTGATTATGCACTAACATTTCTCACAGTGCTTAAAATTTATTTCTATGCATTAAAATGCAAACTTGTTTAGAATTATTCTGCTTGTGAATTAAGCAGTCACACCCCCCCCCCTTTTTTTTTTAAACCTTTGGAGCAGCCAGGACACAAACTGGAGCCCATATGGGATGCCAGTACTTGCAGGCAGAGGATTAGCCAGTTGAGCCATCATGCTTACCCTCCCACATAGAAGTAAAAGTCAAAATCTAAAAATGAGTAAAACTTAAAACCTTGCCATTTATCTTTAATAGAGACTGTTTCACTAATTTTTCAACTATTTTAGTTTTCTTTTCAACTCCCCATAATCTGGCTTCTGGCCCTACCTCTCCATTGAAACTGCTGCAGAAATTACCCAATGCTGAGTCCAGCAGTCCTTTTATGAGTACTTACCTCACTGGATTTGCTTGATGATGTTACATTTGGGATCATCCCTCCTTCCTGGTATTCTATTCCCTAGGTGTTCCTCATACTGTAATTTCATGAGATTTTTAAATTTGAGAAACACACACACCACATACACACACTGTCCCCAACACACACACACGCACACAGGACTGGGCCTGACCAAAGCTGGGAGCTAGGAATACAATCCAAGTCTCTGACATGTGTAACAGGGACCCAGCCACTATCTGCTGCTGCTTCCAGGATCTCAAGGTTCTGTCTCCATCCCATTGACTTTCAAAAAAATTTAGTTTTAATTTTAGATGATATTAACATAGTTGATCGACGTGGGATGGATCAAGGGTTAGGGAAAAGTGGGTGTGGATCCCACTGCTTTTATTTTTACAAATCTACTCGATGTGAATCAATCCACTTCTATGGTATTAACTCCATGGGACTAACTCCCAAATTAATTTTTCTAGCACCTACTTTTCCTTGCACTTCAGACTATTCACATTAAAAAATATGTATATGTATATGTATATGTATATGTATATGTATATCTACACACACACACACATATACATGTGTGTGTATTTGGGAGACAGAGTGATAGGTATCTTCCATTTGCTGACTCACTGTCCAAACAGCTGCAATGGCCCAGACTGGGTCAGACTAAAGCCAAGAGCCTAGAACTCCATCTAGGTCTCCTACATGGATGGTGGGAGCCCAAGCACTCGGCCCTTCTGCTGCCCTCCCAGGTGCAGCAGCAGAACCAAAGCCTCTGGGAGTGGAGCTGTGCTGATAGGGGATGCTGGCCCTCAACTGCCCACTGGTTCAACATGCCTAAAGCCAAGCTGTTAATTATCCACTTCTCTTCCCAGGGAGAAAAGTCCTCTTGTAGATTCTTCCAAGTACTTGAGAAACATGTGAAATTTGATTTTTTCCTCTCTCCATTTACTTTTCACTTGCTACTGAGAGCTTTCAACCTTGCATCCTAAAGTGTTCTTCTAGCTGCTATTCCTAAGCAATATTCTGCAATTATTTTTTTTACAGCCCTAAATTTCTTTTTTTTTTTAATTAATTATTTTGCATTATGTGACAGTTTCATAGGCTCTGGGAATCCTCCCACCCCTCCCCTCCCCTCCCCCCTGGTGGATTCCTCCACCTTGATGCAGTATTACAGTTCAAATTCAATCGAGATTCTTTCCTTGCAAACATATACCAAGCATAGAGTCCAGCTACTTATTGTCCAGATGGGTTGAACAGTTTCTTGGGGAGACCATTTCTGGTCCAAAGTTAGAGCTGGTAGAATATCATCCCAGTCAATTAAGAGTCCCAATATAACATCAACAGCAATTTGCAATATTATGGAATTGACATGGTTTTGAGTAACCAGTATGTTGGAAAAAAAAAAAAAAAGCAAGTCCTAACGTCAACCTATGATTAGGTCATTGACATTCCAATTTTAGTTTATATACAGGACCGGTTGCTATATACCTTAAAATGGCTATAAGGTACCATTCAGCTGTCTCGTGTCTATTTCATTTTCGTATTTAGCCATTTGTTGTGTTGAAGTATAATTTTGCTGATCTTGGCAGATTTTAGGATAATCTAGACTGGCTTGTAACTCTAACAAGACATTTGTCGACATTTAAGGTGCAGAACTATTTTTTTTGGGGGGGTGTGCAGGAAAATCCTCAACACCATGGTGAGGAGTAACTAATCTTTGTGTCCCACCCAGCGAGGCATGAACCAGTCCACGCCAGCTCTTTCCTGTCAGATTTCAAGCTTTACTTTCTGTTGTTTTCTATTTATTTTAGGTTTTTTTTAGTTTGTATGATTATTTGTTTGCTGTGAGGGGTTTTCGAAGCGATCCCGATGGTCATTGCGAGGGAGGGCGGGGGTCCAGAGGAATATTCTGCAATTATTACACAGACCAGAAAAGTGACGTCCCTCGTAAATGTTGGTGGATGCTAGGATATGAAAACCTTCTTGCTGTAGGACCTTTCGGAGCTATTTCTATATAGATCTTGTGCTCTAGACATAAAAGAGGTGACAGAGTATGCAGTCCCTAATTAGTTTAGCATTTCTGGGCAACATCTTTCAGCACCTCCCTTGCTGCTTAGTCGGCTCATGAATTCCTGGTCGAGGCCACTCCACTCCTCACCACCATGGTGCTCCTTCATCTTCAGCCACAGGCCATTTCTCTGGTCTCTAGCTCCAGTCTTGTTTCCTCCAACATGGCCTTTCGCGGGTGAGCTGCCATGAATTCGATCCTGTAGCCATTCCACCATTCATGCTTCCTATTGAAGTCTTCTTAGGGTGTAGGATGCCCGCCACCCTGACAATGTGGTCCCACTCCAGCTCTGTCCCACCTATCACACCCCGACCCACATCACACTTCAGAAACACCAGAGTGTGTATGTGTCCCCAGTTCCTGGGCTCTCACGGCTCTCTCTCTGCACCCGTGGCATTATCTATCGGAAGTAACTCTCCTTATCCCTTCCTTGACGACTCAGCTCAGATGCCACTGTTCTGGGCTGGGTGTCCCCACCACCCGCTGTGGAAGACATGACAAATGTGCTGCTCTGTAAGACTGTAAAGTTCTTCAGAGTAGCAGTTATATCAGACTCCTTGAATCTTCTCAAACTGTAAAAGCTGACAGGTTCCAAGGCTTTTTCCTTGGGTGGATCTGCCCGGTCCTGCTCTGATGACTTGCCAACACTTGCACCACAGACACTCATATGTATTTGGCTCCTTTTCCAGATCTCTGCCTCACTGGCTCTTCCTGACAACTCCATCCAATTGGTCCTGGAGCCATTCTCATCTTTTGAATTCTCACTCTCTGAAATTTAAGTCCATTTATTCACATTGATTGTTCAGTGCTCTTATCATACCAGCCATGAGCTTGGGGGAGTTTTTCATTGCTCAATCTCCAGAATCAGAAGCAATTCTGGGTACATCAAAAACACTTACTGAATATCTGTGAGATAAATCCATGGCTCACGTGGGTCTGGCATGCAACACCTGCTACCAGCTGAGCACTCAGTAACTATAGACCGGAATTAATTATTCTAAGTGTTCCTGTTACCCTCATTTCACACTGAGACCCAGAGGTTTAGTTACTTGCCTGAGTCCCAAGATGGGATGTGAATACCAGCAGCCTCTTCCACAGCTCATTTTCTTAGTCACTGCAGTACGTACGGTCTCTTGATCCCATATGTTAAGCACTCAAAAAGTGCACTCAAAGAAAAAGAGAAGGGGAGGAGATGCCCCAGTGTCCCTTCTGAGGAGTAGAACAGGAGAAAATGGACCAGATTATTCACCTGTTTTCACATGACCCCCAGGTGGGGCATTCAGTCTGACAGCAGGCCCAGCTCCTGCCCCTCCTGACAAACTAGCCTTTCACAGAGGGCTGCACTACCCAACTTACCAGCAGACCTCCTGCTCTCCTGGCAGAGAGGAATGTACACAAATGTCACAGTACAGGGACAGAACCTGAGGCTGGAAGTCTTGGAGCCCACTGCTGGCTCTGCCAAGGGCCCTCCAGGAGCCAACTGCTTCCTTTCGCTGGGTCTCCACTTCTCCACCTCTGTGTGTGTGTGTGTGTGTTGGGGACAGTGTGATGTTTTGTGTCTCTCACAAGTACAGATCTCCACAGGCCCCTCAGCACCCAACTCTAAGGCACCCCTGGAGAAAGAGCCCCTTTCTGATGACTCGTACAATGTGAGAAGTGAAGCAATTGGCCATCCAGCGTGAGTTGCTCTCCTCCAAGAAGGATGCACAGCACCAGCCACACAGCAGTCCTTCCCTGCAATATTTATTAAGGAATTTACACATACACAGGAGAAAGGCAACCGGGAATTGTGGTTCCCACACATGAAACCTCTGAAGCAAAGTTGTCTTGTTTGAATTTTCAAGTGGACGATGACTGAGAAAAAAGCTGCCCGGGCTCTGGGCCTCACACACCTGAGAGGATGTGGAGACAGAGCAGCCTGGGGACACAGGCATGGAAGAATGCTGGGCAGATGGGGGAGGAGGGAGAGGACAAAGGGGCGTAACAGTGAGATGGCGGTTATCTTTTTTATTTCAAAGTGTAAGAAAAACTGGCAACAGCTTTAGACTATCAATAAATTAACTCCTCTCTGTTGTTAATCTAAAACCAATAAAACAAAAATCAGAATACCCAGAGCAGGTGGGGAGTGGCAGGAGGCAGGAACCACGCGTACGTACACTTGCGCACACACACTCACGCACACGTAGTGCACATGTTAAAGCTGTGCGTTCCCACAGCAGGTTCGGGCCTCCAGCCAAGGGGCCAGATCCTACCGAAGGCAGCAGGCGGGAGGTGGGGAGCAGGTGCCTGTCCGTGGGTGGGACCCTCACAAAGTCTTTGGTGCTAATAAAGGCTGACTGAGCAGCGAGTTCTGAAGCCCCAGCTGGAGAAAGCAACTCCAGGCACAGCAGAGAAATATTTTTGCTCGTCCACGTAGGAAAAGGGCTTGCCTCATCCCAGGGCCAGGGCTGGCCTGAGCCAAGACCCGGGGAATGTTGGATTTCCGTGTGTACCTTCCTCAGTCCCCTCAGTCACAGGCACGGTAACGTCTGCTGCTTCAAGCACAAGCTGAGACACCAGGCAACAGCTTATCATCATGTGTGCAGGCACTTCCGAGCCCTCGCCTCGCCACACCCACAGGCCTCTCTGGGAGTCTGGCAGGAGGCGTGGCCCTGAGGAGGGGGAACTCACAGGGGTGCACATCTCTCCTGCAGCTTAAATGCCTTCTGCCAACCCCTTCTAAGGTGCTGGTGCCAGGAGAGGGGAGGGGCCGAGGCTGGGGAGAAGGAGGTGGTGGAAAGACGCCTACAACAGAGAGCAACAGAGAGGGCTGCAGGTCGTGCTGTCCTGGAGTGGCTCCAGGGACTGACCGAGCAATTAATAGACCAAACAGAGAGAGGGAGGAAAGGGGTATGAGGGAAAGCAAGGGGGGGAAAGAGGAGAAGGGGAGAGTGCGCAGGCCGAGGTGAGTGGCAGCCACATGGGGGGGGGGGTTGTGCGTTTATTTCCACATCTGTGGGCTGAGAGTTTGATTTGCTGCCTGTCCGTTTCCACCGCTCATGGACTGTCCGTAGCTCATCACGCCGTTGGCTCCGTAGAAGTTCATCCCGGCCATCTGCTGTGTCATCTGAAAGGGAGACAGGAAGTACTCAGCCCGGCGTTTGGCACTTGGCCATGGAGGGCAGAGGCAGGGCAGGAGTCCCACTGTCCACAAGTGAGGTGAGGACAAGACAAAGGGAAAAAGCCCTGAATGGTCAGATGGTTTTGATGATACAAGCCCAGAAGTGGGAGGAGTTCCAGAGAGTGCAATGGTGCCTAGAGAAAAATCCCAAGGTACAGCCAACAGCACAGCAGGAGTAGTGCCTCTCCTCCTCCCTTCCAGCCCCTCATTTGCAAAGGCAGGGGTCCAAGAAGAGCCCCCCACCCCTGCTCCCACCTCCTGCCCAGCAGGCAGCCTCACTGTCTGCACAGCACCCTGCAGGCGCACAAGCAGAGGGGAAAGGGCATGAACAGAGCAGGGCCAAAAGAAGTGGCCTGGGGTTATGGGAAGGCACTTCATGAACCAGACTAAAAGACCAATCCCTGGCAACAAACAGGACAACAGGAAAAATGCCTGATAACTTCCTGAACCTAGAACATTCTCTGGACACATTCTTCTTTAAGAAGAGGTGTAACGGGCCTGGCACGGTGGCCTAGCGGCTAAAGTCCTCACCTTGCACGTGCCAGGATCCCATATGGGCTCTGGTTCTAATCCCGGCAGCCCCGCTTCCCATCCAGCTCCCTGCTTGTGGCTGGGAAAGCAGTCGAGGACGGCCCAAAGACATGGGACTCTGCACCCACATGGGAGACCCAGAAGCAGCTCCTGGTTCCTGGCTTAGAATTGGCTCAGCTCCAGCCATTGCAGCTGTTTGGGGAATTTCCAATGGATGGAACATCTTCCTCTCTGTTTCTCCTCCTCTCTGTATATCTGCCTTTCCAATAAAAATAAATAAATGTTAAAAAAGAAAAAGAGGTGTAACTATTCTCCACCAACATCCTCAGAAGCTGAATGGGAAGCAGGGCCGCTGGGATAAGAACTGGCGGCCATACGGGATCCCAGCGCGTTTAAGGCGAGGACTTTAACCATTATGCTGTTGTGCCGGGCGTGCAAACATACATCTTTAAAATAAATAAAGAGGTGGATTTATGATTATTTACGAAGGATTATACTATTGTAAATGATACAGTGGAAATCAGAGGGGAAGGGGTGGGTTTGGGAAGAGGGGAAGGGAAATCCCAGAGCCTATGGGGAACTGTATTATTAAATAATAAAGTAAATTAATTAAAAATAAATAAAATGAAAGGTCAGACCAGATCTTTTGGCTTTCTCTCATGTTTCCTCATGACTGGGTCCAAGATGCACATTTTTGACAAGAGTCATGGTAGGTGATCTTTCTGATACAAAGTATCAGAAAGCATACTACATCGGATGATACTCTGCTGGCTCTGTCTTCAGACCAGAGAGGGTATACCTAAGAAGCCGTTGAACTTGACTGGACAATAAGATGCTGGACTCTATGTTTGGTATACGCTTGCAATGGGGGAATCTCAACTGAACTTGAGCTGTGGTTATGCAACAAGGTGGAGGAATCCACCATGGTGGGAGGGTTTGGGGAGGGGTGGGGAGAACCCAAGTATCTATGTAACTGTGTCACATAATACAATGTAATTAATGAAGTTAAATAATAAATAATTAAAAAAAAAGCATACTACATCAATTAGTTCACACTTTATAATTCTACCTTTAATCAGTAGGCAGTAGTAACTGTCACTTGATTTTTAAGACTGATTTATTTATTTGAAAAATCAGAGCTACTTAAAGAGAGGGAGGGAGGAAAATTTTCCATCTGTTAGTTTATTCCCCATTTGCTCCATCAGCCAGAACTGGGCCAGGCTGGAACCAGGAGCTTCATATGGGTCTCTCATGTGGGTGCGGGGACCCAAGCTTTGGTCCATCCTCCATTGCTTTTCCCAGGCCACCAGTAGGGAGCTAGATTAGAACTGGAACAGCTGGAACATGAGCTGGTGCCCAGATGGGATACTGGTATCACAGGCAACTGCCTTACTCACTACGTCACGAGACTGGCCCTGACATATTATTAATTGTAAAGTAATATGTAATTCAGAGGGTATTTCTTTGAAAATGTATAAATATCCTGTTTCTTCAACTGTGTGGTTTTTTAAAAAGATTTATTTATTTTTATTGGAAAAGCAGATCAGGCCTTATGGAGAAAGGGAGAGACAGAGAAAGAGCATCCATTCATTGGTTTCGCTTCCCAGATGGCCACAATGTCTGGAGCTGAGCTGACCCAAAGCCAGGAACCAGGATCTTCTTCCTGGTCTCCCATGTGGGTGCAGTGGTCCAAGGCCTTAGGCCATCCTCTATTGCTTTCCCAGACCATAATCAGGGGGCTGGATGGGAAGTGGAGTGGCCAGATGATCCTGTACCCATATGGGATTCAGCGCTTACAAGGTGAGGATTTAGCCACTAAGTCATTGCATTGGGCCCCTCAAGTGTTAACTGTTATTATTTTCTCAGGAAGATTTTGCCTCTATTCAACACTCAATTTAAAATATACATATATCGGGCCTGGCGCGGTGGCCTAGTGGCTAAAGTCCTAGCCTTGAAAGCCCCGGGATCTCATATGGGCGCTGGTTCTAATCCCAGCAGCTCCACTTCCCATCCAGCTCCCTGCTTGTGGCCTGGGAAAGCAGTCGAGGACGGCCCAAAGCCTTGGGACCCTGCATCCGCGTGGGAGACCTGGAAGAGGTTCCTGGTTCTCGGCTCCGGATCGGTGCAGAACTGGCCGTTGCGCTCACTTGGGGAGCGAAATCATTGGATGGAAGATCTTCCTCTCTGTCTCTCCTGCTCTCTATATATCTGACTTTGTAATAAAAAATAAATAAATCTTTAAAATATATATATATATATTCCTAGGTATTCATGGATTTTTGTTCAATGTGCTACAATTCATTAATTATGATTATTTGTTTTTAAAAAATTATTTGCTCATTTATTTGAATGACAGGGCAAAAGACAGCTCTATCTGCTAGCTCACTTCCCAAATGCTGCAACATCTAATGATGGACCAGGCCAAAGCCAGGAGCCAGGAACTCCACCCATGGTGGCAGGGACTCAAACAGTCAAACCATCATCTATCTGCTGCCTCCAAATGCTTCTGATGTTACGTTTCTAGAAAGTTTTGCATGACGGTTTTAACTGTATGAATTCCATCCCATGAAGTTTGTTTCCCCCGCTTTCAACGTCTCCTAATATCTGTCATGTTAGGCTTTCTTTGCCTCTCTTCTATATTAATTTCTGATTCTTTTGTGTATATTTGTTTTCCATCCTGTTGGCTATTTCATGCCTTTCCACACTGTCACATATATTTCCACTTGAATCTATTCTCTTCTGGCTAATTTGTTAGTGTTTTCTTTCAAGATAAATTGGTCTTCAGCTTCCTCCCTGAGTCAAGTAGTTTTCCTGCTCATTTTGGCTCCACATTTTTGAATTTCTGATTTAAGCTGTTTTGCTTCTCAGAGAAAACCATACAATTAATTCAGGCCAGTGGGACTAGAGTCATTTTCTGCTGCTTCCTGCCTAGTTTTAGGGGGAGAATTTTCCACACCTGGGACCTGCTGTGCCACAAGCCGGCCTCAAGCACCTTGCTTCTGATCCCAAGTAACCAGAGTTCCGATACAGCAGGTCTCAGCTCCGGTCTTGAGATGTCTTCTCTCTGGGTAGATCTTTCTCTTCCACAGGGTGGGCCCCACCCCACTGTCTCCTCCTTCCCCAGGGCCTCCTCTCTGACACTGGCTCTGCTGGATTTGGGTGTCATATCATTTGAAAGTGTTTAGTATTCTGTCTACTAGATGTGGTAGCATGGTTCAGGGTTGGTCATAGTTGCATTCCTTGTTTGTGCACAGAGATGGTTTTTGGTTTTGAGAAGGCATGCAGTCAGCTTTAGGCAGTGAATCTATTCTATAGGAACCCAAAACTCCTCAGAAAGTCCCTTTAGAGAGTCTTTCCAGGAAGACAGTGCATACCCGAGAATGTCTCTGGCATCAGCTCATCTACACAGAAAGAGACAAGGAATAACAGCAAGCCACAGAGGGGCTGGCGCGATGGCTCAATTAACCAGTCCCCCACTTTCAAGCGCCAGGATCCCATATGGGTACTGGTTTGTGTCCTAGCTACTTCAATTCCAATCCAGCTCCCTGCTAGTGGCCTAGGAAAGCAGTTGGAAGATGTCCCAAAGTCTTGGGACCCTGCTCCTGCGTGGGAGACCCAGAATAGACCTCCTGGCTCCTAGCCTTAGATCAGCTCTGTTGCAGCCAGGTGGGGAGTGAGCCAGCAGATGGAGGCTATTTCTCTGTCTTTCCTTTTCTTCCTAAAATCTGTCTTTCCAATAAGAAATAATTAATAAACCTTAAAAAAAAAAAGAGCAAGTCACAGAGTGGAAAATACTGCAAGAAAGCACAGAACTCTTCGTCCAAGCAGAACGGGGAAGCTTACCTGAGTGAGGTTCCACTGCAGCTGCTGAGTGGGCTGAACCCCATACACAGTCTGGGGCACAGCTGCCATGCCTGTCATGTAGCCAGCCTGCTGGGTGGCCATCACCCCATTCGGCACGCCCACCATTGATGCCTGCATGCCACCCATGTAGCCTGCAGGCATGGCCATGGGGGCAACCATTCCAGATGCTCCTGGTTGAGCTACCATGCCTACTGGTGGGGGCATCATGCTTCCCATGATGCCACTAGGAGGTGTGACCCCAGGGAAGCTGGGATATGCTGCTGCAGGATATGCCATCTGAGCTGGAGCCATGAACATTGCTGCCAAGAAAACACAGATGTAAATTAAAGAGGAAGAGAAATGAAGTTGGCCCAAACTCTCTCTGGCTACATCTCTCCAGCTAGAATTTTTCAGGACTGCAGAACTCAGAATGCTCTTTTGCCCAGCAAAGTAGCTAAAGAGATTGTCCACCACACTTCCTAACACTTACCAGTGGACTACTGACTTAACCACTTCCCCTTTAGGGTCCAGACCCCAGTTTTTAACCAGGTTTCACAGAGATGTGACACCAGCCCTCACAGAAGGCTCGCTGCAATATTTATCTGCTGACACTTTCATGGTTTCACGAGAAAAGTCATGTTCAGGGTGGTCTGACATCTGACCTCCTCGCCCCTAGAGTAACTGTCCTCTGACACTACAGGTATTTGCAGCATGGAAGTCCTCATGCCTCTCTTGACACATGGCCATAAGCCCTGTGGGACCTACCCTGAGCAGGCATCTGCGGCGTCTGGGATCCATACAGAGAGAGGATAGAGTCTTTAGAGAGCTGTTTCTTGCCCACTTCTTCAGATTTGCTCCCTGGCTCTGGAAACAGGTTGAGGTTTTCGGGAACAGAGCCGGCACTCCCTGCAGTTGGCATGGAACCTACAACCTTGGAGTGAAGAGGACAGGAGGAGAATTGGAACAGTCCTCAAGAAAGAAATTCACGGCTCAAGTTAATAGTTTCCTGCTATTTTTCACTATATAAATATTTGAAGATACTTAATGGTTAAGCTCTAACATAGTTCTTCATTTTTCTTCAAGCCAATGTGATTTGGTCAGAATAAACAAACAAACAAAAAAACCAAGCAAATGAAACAATCCATGAAAATAATGCTGCAGAGAGAACTTAGTTTAGGGCCTTGTTGTACCATTTTACTAGCTGTATATAACCTTTCTGAACTAGTGTTTCCTCATGTGTAAAATTCCATTTTGTGAGATTGAGGTAACTACTTAAAATTATTAGTGAAATAGATGAAATGATACATCAAAACTACCTGGCACTCTTCTCACATGTTGCAAGCCACTCACAGATAGCAGTTATTAACAGTTTTAAGATGCTGCTTAGGACACTCAGTCCATACTAGAATGTGTGCCCGGGTCCCAGTCCTGCATTTCTCCCAGTTCCAACTGTCTGCTAATGCACACACTGGGAGGCAGCAGGTGACAGCTCAGTGGTTGTACCCCTGCCTTCCATGTGGGCAACCTGGACTGAATTCCTGGTCCCTAGCTTTGGCCTGGAGCAGCCCCCAGCTGCTGCAGAAATTTAGGAACTAAAGCTGCAGATGGGAGATTTTTGTCTCTATTTCTTTCTCTATCACAGTAACTCAGGCTAAGGAATTGACATAAAGCATCAGGCTTTACAATAGGACACTCCTTTGATGGACACCCACCCAAGGGGCCCCACCCTTTATGGGCAGAAACAAAATGGACATATTCAATCATCTTGGGCTATGACAGAGATGACAGGGAAGAATCAAGAAAAAGCAAAGGCCAACTCCACCAACAAAGCATGATTTGGCTTGACAATGAAGTTATTCAAATCATTTTCATTTCCAGAATGTTCTTGAATCCTGAGGTGCCTGTAAGACTTACCTTTCTGGAAACTGAAGAAGGAGACGGAACAGAGGCCAAAAGATCTAAATCCTTCTCTAGGGTATTGCTGGTCTTACTGTTTGCAATGGAGGAAGCCACCGGAGCATCTGAGAAAAGTCCAAAATTAAAAATGTACCATTGTGGGCCCGGCGGCATGGCCTAGCGGCTAAAGTCCTCGCCTTGAAAGCCCCGGGATCCCATATGGGCGCCAGTTCTAATCCCGGCAGCTCCACTTCCCATCCAGCTCCCTGCTTGTGGCCTGGAAAAGCAGTCGAGGACGGCCTAAAGCTTTGGGACCCTGCACCCGCGTGGGAGACCCGGAAGAGGTTCCAGGTTCCCGGCTTCGGATCGGCGCGCACCAGCCCGTTGCGGCTCACTTGGGGAGTGAATCATCGGACGGAAGATCTTTCTGTCTGTCTCTCCTCCTCTGTGTATATCTGGCTGTAATAAAATGAATAAATCTTAAAAAAAAAAAAGTACCATTGCTCACGGAGCACACGTCTTAAAGCAGTAAAAAAGCACAGAAAAAAAAAAAAAAAAAAAAAAAAAAAGCACAGAAGGCTCACATAGTCAGTCATAGACCCAGAAATCTAAGGTTTGTAAGTCATCCAGCTGGATGGCACTGCCTCAAGAGGCCACATTCCCAAGAGCACTCTGGGAAAGCCTGAGGCCCAGCCAGCCAGCACAGGACAATCAAAGCTCATGCCTGAAGGCTATGGCGGCACCACAGCTGCGGAGGATAGACTCCCTTCGGGCAGGGTGTTTCGGATTCACTAGCAAAGAGAAATGGAAAAGTACAGAAATTAAAAGCCTACAAAGCCAATAACCCAATTCAGCAGAGGTATAAACCACCAGCACTGTGGAAGTAGCAGAGACTTTCTTCCCAATGGGGCAGAATTACTATTTCATGGCTTCAAAGAAGGAAAGACCACAAGGTAACAGGCCATCTTAGCAACAGGTTCAGGTCTGACACTGTGGCATAATGGGTAAATCACCATCTACAGTGTGCATCCCATATAAGCACTGGTTCTAGTCTTGGCTGTTCCACTTCTGATCCAGTTCCCCGCGAAATGTGCCTGGGAAAGCAGTGGAGGCTGGCCCAAGTCCTTGAGCCCCTGCACTCACATGGGAGACCCGGAAGAAGCTCCCGGTTCTGAAATGGTCCAGATCCGGCCATGATAGCCAACTGAGGCATGAACCAGAGGATGGAAGCTCTCTCTCTAATTCTGCTTTCCAAATAAATAAATAAATCTTAAAAAAAAAAAAAAAAGAAAGAAAGAAAAGCAAAGCAGCTGTCTGTACCTGAAATTCAAAGGGAGTGGAACATAGGGAAGTAGTATAAGGCTCCAAAGTGCTAAATTTAGCAAAATTTATTGAGGCTTAGCATGTGCCAGACATAGGGCTGTGAGTTTGAGTCTTTCAGACAACTCTTCTGAGATAAAGTTGCTTATCGTCACTACATAGCTCAGCAAATACACAGAGGGCAAGTAAATGATCCCAGCTCACTCAGGAAGTGGTGCAGCTGGGATTCTGCTCCAAAGGCCACGACACAGCACTATCACACTAACAAATGTCCCAGGAAACACTTACTTGGAGCAACTGCTCAGATGTGAAACATAACAGGAAGAACATGAGAGAACAATCTGTGAAGACAGATGCTAGAGAATCCTGTGTTTCCCTGCCTTTCAGGGCTCACTGCAAATCCATCAATGTTTGCATGAATACAGGAGTTGAGAAGTCTGACTCTTACCAAGGCCCAACAAATCCATGACAGGTGCCGTGGATTTCGGGGAGCTTTTCCGAGGTAGCTGTGGATCTTCTTTTTTCTGTGGCTAGAGTGAAAAAACATTGCAGAAAGAAATAATCAGGTGTTTGTGAAACCTTTGCCTGCCGCTCTGTAAAGCCACAGGTGTCCTTGGGATGGAAATGCTGTTACCCAAGCACAGTCACCAGAGAAACAGAACTGGGAACGTCTCAGATGAAAGGGTCAGTCGGGAGACCAGGGTGCCCAAAACCTCCATAAAGAAACAACACTGTCTGGGCCTGCCTGGCTTTCTGAAGACCAAGACAACCACATATCGGAAGACTCAACAGAAGCAGCAGGAAAAAAGCAAGAACGAAAGGTGGCGTTCTGATGCATGAGAGTCAAGACCTAACAAATCTCCCTATTTTAACACCAAAAGGAAATCAGGTTAGATTATGGAAGTTATGGAAGTCACTCTGTCCACTACTCCAGCGATTGTGTCTGCAGACAATGTGATTTAAAAGGGATGACAAAAGACTCTTCCTTTAGCAGCAGTAAAATGTCACCTTCTCCTGAGCCTGCAAGTTATTAGAGTACCTGCCACTATATTATGTACTGTGGGGGAAGGAAAGTGTCTGTTTCATCATGACAAAATCACAAAGCCAGACCACACGATAGGATTCTTTAACATGGATGAATGAGTACTGGGTTTAACTGTGACGGGAAACTGAAGCACAGGAGGTCTGACAAGAGAAGGACTCCTGTGAGGTAGTCTATGCTCAGAAACTGTCATACAGCCTTGGCATTCTGGTCTGGAATGTGCCTCTAGCTTAGAAGGGACAGATGTAGTGCCCAAGCTCCCATCTGGCCCCAAACAGAAGTGTTACAGAGCAAATTAGCAGCAACAATGGGGAAAAAAAAAAAAGCAGGGAAAACCAATAGGCAATGCAATAGTGCAACACTGTAACAACCTGACCCCACAAGACAAGAAATCCCCTCTCCTTCCCCATCCCCAACATCCTCACCACAATGCGTATATTTCCCACTTACCATTTTCACTTTCTCGAAAACAACAGGCTCCATTTTTTTCTCTGGGACTGATTCACTCCCTCTTTTCCATTTGTCATCTTTTTCTTTCTAGAATGGTTTCACAAGACAAAGAACGCAAATCCCCTCATGACTAAGAATTCCAGATGTCCACAAAGTACACCAGAAATCCTTAATGAGTCTGATGCAGGTGTATTAGAAGCAGGAATATGTCTTCTTGGAAAGCCCAAGAGTTGGCCTCTTTCATATTAGCCTCAAAATTACATATCCTAGGAAGGTCAAAAGCTCCTGCCCTCCTGGTCTGGCCAACCCACTCATGGCCTTTGAAATTTGCACTCTAATCTACAGAAAATAAAGCCTTCACCAGTTTACTGGCATTTTTTTTTCTCTAAAATTTAATTTGCTCATGTTTTGAGAGGTCCCCTCCCATCTTGGGATACTGGGATTATAAAGTTCTTGCCCACATTTTAGCATCAAATAGACATCTAAAGCAAAATAGTATCAAAAAGCAAACTTAACAGAGGCACATAAAACTATAGTGTGTGTGTGTGTGTGTGTGTGTGTGTGTGTGTGTGTGTGTGTGTGTATATACATATAAAAAATTATTCAGTTTTTCTAGTGATTAAAAATGCATGGAGGGGCCCTGGCGCGGTGGCCTAGTGGCTAAAGTCCTCGCCTTGAACACACCAGGATCCCATATGGAGGCAGGTTCTGATCCTGGTGGCCCCGCTTCCCATCCAACTCCCCACTTATGGCCTGGGAAAGCAGTCGAGGACGGCCCAAAGCCTTGGGACCCTGCACCCGTGTGAAAGACCCAGAAGAGCTCCTGGCTCCTGGTTTCGGATTGGCGCAGCACCGGCCATTGTGGTCACTTGGGGAGTGAATCATCGGACAGAAGATCTTCCTCTCTGTATATCTGACTTTGCAATACAAACAAATAAATCTTTAAAAAAAATACATGGGGGGCACTGGGACTGTGGGGTAGTAGTTTAACTCCTTGCCTGTGATGCCAGTATCCCATATGGGTACCAGTTTAAATCCCAGCTGTCCCACTTGTAATCCAGCTCCCTGATAATGCAACTGGGCAAAGCAAGAGAGGATGGGCCAAATCCCTGAACTCCTGTATCCACTTGAGAGACCTGGATGAGGCTTTGGTCTGGCCCAGCCACTGCCATTTTGTTCACTTGAGGAGTGAACCAGTGGATGCGTGATGGATCTCTGTTTCTTTCTCTAATTCTGCCTTTCAAGTAAAACTGAATTTTTGGAGAAGAGAAAGATTTTAATGATATGTCTGGTTGATAGGGATGAAACAAAATTAACACTCTCATATAAAGCAGAAAAGACAGAGTAAAATGGTACAAATTCTGGAGAACACATTGGTAAAAGTACAGTGACAAATACTGAAGTTCTTTGATGTGGATAATATCATACCTTTCAGTATATAGCTTCCAAAATATTGACAGCTATATGCCAAGAAGTTGACTCCAGAATTATTTATGCTAAAAAAAGATATATAACAGCTTTTATGCCACAAAAGGGGCATGGTAAAATGAACTGATCCAGCTGCTTGCTCACTGAATGATGACTGGACAATTAAAACTTATGATCATCAAGGTGCACTTTCAGCTCCATGATTCATATGCTGCTTAGGATGCTGGCATGCCACAGCAGAGAGCCTGGGTTCCATTCCCTGCTCCAGCTGTTGATTCTAGCTCCTGATTCCAGCTTCCTGCTAAGGCAGACCCCAGGAGGCAGTGGTGACAGCTCAAGGAATCAGCTTCCTGCTACCTACAATGGGAGGCCTAGATTGAGTTTCCAACTGCAAGATTTGGCTCCATCAGCTATTGTGGGCATATGAGGAGTAAATCAGTAGATGGGAGCTCTCTCTGGTCTGTACTGTCTGCAGCTCTCTCAAAGTTCAAAAGAAAAGAAAAAAATTTTTTTAATTATGAAGACCTATATAAACATAAACATATGTGACACCTTAAAGGCAATGAAAACAGGAGACATTCTACACAACTATATTATGAGTCCTAGAAGTAGCTATAAAGGAAAAAGAAGGAACACTTCAAGATAATAATCATTAGTAAACATGAAGAGAGATTGCATGGATTTATCAGTCGAATTTTTGTATTTTCTATAAAATCATTTTACAACAATCACAATGCAGTTCTGTTTTTGTTACACAGAGAACAGCAATTAAGCAGAACACTTTATTTCTTAAAACTGCCTCACTTATAAAATACTCTAATAAAACAAAGCTGGTTTACTTTCATTTGATATTAAATGTCTTCACTTATTATTTATTTATTTAGTTTGAGAGCAAGAGAGATGGAGAGACAGAAAGACAGATTTTGCATTTACTAACTCACTCCCCAATTGTCTGCAACAGCTGGGGATGAGCCAGACTAAAGTGAGTAACCTAGAACCCCATTTGAGTGGCAGGAACCCAAAGACCCGGGCCATCATCTGCTGACTATCCGGTGCATTAGCAGGAAACTGGATGTGAAGAGTAGTAGCTGAAAGTTGAACTGGCACTCCAATATGGAATGCATTGGAATGCATGGTTCCTAAGCGATCATCAGTACACCTATCACAATGTCACTTAACCCATATATATGCTGGTTTGAGCCCCAGCTGCTCCACTTCTAATCCAGCTCCCTAGTAATGCACCCGAGAAAGCAGCAGATGATGGCTCAAGTGCTTGAACCCCTGAGCGAGATGAGATGCAGTTCTGGGCTGCAGGGTTTCAGCATGGGCTGTCATGGGGAGTGAACATCTATTTCTCTCTGTCTCTCCCTCTCTCTGTAATTCTGCCTTTCAAATAAATAAGTCTTAAAGAAAAAACAAAGGTCTGGACAGTCCTAATTATGGGTTCTCCTTCATTTTGTTCCAGAAACCATTCGTTTCCTCCCAGATGTGACACATAGTACTTCAGATTCTGACCATGTCTACGATGGAACTGAGCAATCCTACTGGCAGTCAGTCCCCCAGCACACAGGCCATCAGTAGGTAATGCTGGAAATACACACTGATGAGAATGAAGACAACGCTGGCTTGCTTATTGATAGAAAAAAATGTGTATGGGTGTCTGTATGTGTGTGCATGTTTGTATTATTATCCCAGTTGATTAACAATAACTAGTGTGCCCATGTGAGGAACAACATGGCACATCTTCAGATTAAGCCAAAAAATTGACTGATGACCTTCCCCACCCATCCCTGTGACAAAAATCTATTCTATGTTCTCTGATGGTGTTTTCTAAAAGTGCAGTTAGTATGTCTGTATGCATGTGTGTATGTATTTGAAAGGCAGAGACACAACAGACTCAGACAGATAAAACAGAGAGCTTCCACTTGCTGATTCACTCCCCATATACCCACGATAGCTTGGGATTGTCTGGGGCCAAAGCCAGGAACTAGAAACTCTAGTTCTCCCCCGTGGGTAGCAGGAACCTAATCACTTGAACAATCATGTGCCTCTCCCAGAGTGTACACTAATACGATGCTGGCGTCAGGAGCTGAAGCCAGGAATTGAACACTCAGATATTGGATGTGGAGATTCTACCCAGCATCTTAACTGCTAGGGTAAAACCCATACTCTCACAGTCTTGACACCAAAACTGGCTTTTTCCTAGGCATTTTAAAAACTGGCTTGGAACTCTCATTGGATAGCACGAACACCAGGACAGGGGCAGGGGTGGCTGGACAGAAGGGCAACTGCCAATAGGTGTGTGGGCTGGATAGTAGGTTGGTTGGGTTGAGCTGGGCTTCAATGCCCATCGACACGTGTGAGAGCTAAACGGGATGTGGGACAGACTTGACAAGCCTGCGGTGCGTACTGGCAAGCATGGGAACCACAGTAGGGGGCAGAACTGGTGGGGGTTATGGGGAGTCGCCCCAACTAGGCTGCAGCTCCAACTGGTTTGCGTGAGGACTGAGTATGAAGCGGGCAGGATTGAACTGGACTACAACACCCGTTGGTTCATGAGGAAGACAGGGCTGGAAACAGAATGAACCCAGCAATCCCAATGACCAGCATGTGCATAAGCCAATTGGTGTGACGGACAGTGTCAGACTCTGTACTAGCAAACTCGTGCAAGAATCAGGCCTGGGATCATCTCAGATAAAGTTTCTTTGGAGATCCCTCCAACTGAACTGCTGATCTTACAACCCCAACCATGAAGAGACTGTCAGCCAGTGGATTCTGAATAGGGTTCATTGCGATTGGAACTGAGAGACTGGCAGCAATCCAGAACTGATGAACTATCAAAACTGTATGAGCAGGACCCTCAGAGCGCGCCTCCCGTTGGGGATCTGGGATGGGTGGGAGGTTGGGTGGGGCTTTTCCCTTTGTTTTTTTCCCTGACCCCAGATACAGGGAAAAATTATATTGATGTGGAAACAATGGTATTACCCACTTTCACCCTGTAGCCCTTGACCCTTTGTTCCCTAATCAACTAAATAAGATTATTAAAAAATAATTAAAAAAAAAACACAAAAAAACCACAAATCTATCAATCCTCACTTCAAGCTGTTTAGTCACACTGAACTCTTTTTAACTCTTATTAAAGAAATAGTTATGCATAAAAAAATTGGCTTGGAGTAAGCAGTTCTTCAAATTTTTCTATGGTAAAAGTAATAAATATTTTAGTTACTATAAACAAATCTTGAAAGGTTTACAACCAACCCTAAAGGCATTGATATCCAGACTTCGGTCCATGTATTTCTTCTTTTCGTATTTATCTCGGATAAATCCCTCGACAGCTCTGCCAAAAGCTTATTAAGGATGAATCAAATAAGCCTCTTAAAAAAAAAAAAAAAAAAAAAAGTACAAAAACCTAATTTGTATTCCATGGAGCTTTATGCTTTCTGCCTGCCTGGTTTCCCCACTTGGTGCCTGTCTTTGATCAAAACCTCAAGATGGCTCCCTCAAGGTTCCTGCAGGGAATTACTTCCTATGATTTCCATTTAGAGTGATGGTGGCAGCAAGTGGGATTAATCCTTATAGATAGCAGAGGTATGTACGGTTGTTCTAGAATTCAGGGGAAACAGGCAACGATCTATTTGAAAACCCTTAGGTCAAAAGGTCTCAAAAAAGGTACCTAAGTTCCTTAACAAGATCTTGAGCCCATTGCCAGATTCTGATCATGGATCTCCTGCAGGGCCTCAGAGCTATAACGTATCAGTTTTGCTTTTTCACCAGAAAAGCAAACTCTAACAAGAAGATCTACAAACTACATGTTGAAAAGCACAAGACTAGTAGGGGTTTTGTTTTTGTCTATTAGAGGAAGGAATTTAGGAAAAAAAAGTTACTGATCAACTGGTTACCAACAGTTCCTTGTTTCACATAGGACACTAAAAGGCAATAAAAATGAATAGCAGTTTTGCTGACTACAAGCCTTCAACAAGGCATATGTAAACTAATCCTTTTAAACCAAACAACAGTTTCAGAAATCCAAAAACTAGCGGAGTTGTCACTTTAAAGGATTCACAGTGAAATCATGGCATCTCGATTCCTCAGTGAGTCTTCCCCGCAATTACACAGCATATACAACATTAGCAAGTATACATGTGCTCTTCATATGTCTCGGCTGCAGGGGAGAGGAAAAGCAAAAACTTTGACTAATCAACAAAGACAGCCCAGTTAATTAAGTCACAGGCCTTTAAGCTTGCCTGACTCCAAATACTAAACACCACTCTGCCTTTTAGGTTGTTCCAGAAAAGATACGGGTCTATCTGTGGTCGCCGAAATGTCTCAGGAAGGTAGGCTTCGTAAAGTCGGTTGGCCTTTCCATTCCCCATCTCTTGCATGCACTGCAATCAAAGAGAATACAAAAACATAGAATGTCAAATCAGGAAAGAACTGGAAAACGTCTCACCCAACCCCACCAGTGTACAACTTAAAAAAAAAAAAAAATGACCTAGAGAACGGAAGAACCAAAATTTAAATTTATGCATTCTTATTTCCAGTCTATGATTCTTTCTATCCTCCTGGGAACTCACATTTTACCCAATAACTGTCTTTTATCCCCATCCATGGGTTCCTTTTATTGAAAGATTTGTGTACCAACACACAACTTAAGTCAGTAATAATTCAGGATCTTATTTGAATGCCCAACATTCATAGTTACCAAACTAAACGTCTACCTGACAGATAATAATCAGTGTTCTAATTTTATACTACTAATTAACTTATTCCATGCTATTATCAATAAACGTAAGTTTCCAATTAGGCTTTTGAAATTAGACCCCTTAACAATTATGAGTAATAAACCCCCAAAGCTTTTTAAAATTTGAAATTCCCAAAACTTCCATGGCATATCATTTCCTTTATAAAACAAAACTGTAACTGGAAAATGTACATCTTCCTTTTAGACTTAATGAATTTACAGTCTCCAGTAACTTCTAAAGCAATTTCTAATTAAATAAATGTCCCAATTTTATCATCAACTTTAGTAAATGTTTGAGACCTCCATTCTTCCTCCCAAAAAAGATAAAAGTTTTTATGAAAACATCTCAATGTAGGTAAAAAATAAATAACAAGGAAGCTGTACCAAGGTACAGAATTTAAGCTAGACAGATTCACTTAAGTGTCTTAAACCCAGCCCACCTTGCTAACAGCAAGCAAGACTTATATATGCTTCTTGATTATATTATCCCAATTCTGATTTGAAGGCTAATTTTTTGAATATATAAAACTTAATCTTTCTATCTCTCCTTCTCCATAAAATCTGCCTTTCCTATAAAAATAAATCTTTCAAAAAAAAAAAAAAAGATGGGTCAGTACAATGGTTTAATTGGCTAATAATCTTTTGCCTACAAGCACTGGCATCCCATAATAGGTGCCAGTTCATGTCCTGACTGCTGCACTTTCCATCCAGCCCCCTGCTTGTGGCCTGAGAAAGCAGTGAAGAATGGCCCAAAGCCTTGGGACCCTGCACCCATGTGGGAGACCCAGAAGAAGCTCCTGGTTCTTGGTTTTAGTTTGCCTCAGCTCGAGCCATTAAGGCTATTTTGGTGGGTGAACCAGCAGATGGGAGGATCTTTCTGGCTGTCTTTCCTTGTCTTTCCAATAAAAATAAAATAAATCTTTAAAACTACAAACATTAGATCTGCAAAAGCCAAGGGTACTACGACATAGCCCAAAGATTCCTCTTAACATCACCATGGATACATGGGGTCCTAGACCACAGATGATTTGTGTTTTGAAGCAGACAAAATACAGATACAATATCTTGTGTCTTAAATAGAAAGACTAAAAAATTTCTCTATTAAGATATGAGAATTTAATGTAGGAACTAAATTTTCCTTCACCTTCTCTTTTGTGCCTAGTTTGACCGAAGTTCCCTCAGAACTATTTTTACAAGGTTACATGGAAGTGGCTGACTTTCTTGGACTGCAGAAGTACCTGAATCTGTTCTTGAGTCCATTGGTCAAGGTTAACTGACTTTACCCTGGATATGTGCACCCCCAGGTTCCTGTGGATCCCAGCACACCGAATGCAGATGAACACACCGATGTTCCAGGAGGCCCATCGTGGCCCTGGGAAGCACAGGGGCAGGGTAAAAAAAAACACAAGTTACAATGACATTCAAGGTCCAAGCAGTGATCACTAGTTTATCAGACATTTCTACTAGAACTGAAGTGAAAGAAGGTTGACATAGTCATTTTTTAATTGACCCTGTTCATTGCTCCATGGATTGAGGTTTCTTTTTTTGTTACTGTTATTTTAATTTTTTCGAGAGTTGTGTAAGGATAACCACTATCTAATTCCAGAACATTTTAATCACTCCAAAAGAAATCCAAAACCCATTTTCAGATATTTTCCATTCCCTCCAAATCCGTTCCTTTCAACCACTGACAACCCCAAATCTATTTTCCATCTCTATAGACTTTCCAATTCTGGACATTTTAGTGGAATTATACAATATGTGTGCTTAGAACAGTTTTTTACAGTTACTGGTGAGTGCTGAAACACGGATGTTGGAAACTATATCATATATAAAGAAAACTCCCAAATTTATGTCACATCCCAGTTAATCTAGCACTTTATATGGACAGTCCTCGCCCAAGAGACCCTGCAATGATGTTGGGGCCTGGATTTAGTTTTCCTACTAGGAAAAAAGATACAGATGTGGACGCCAGCCTGAGACTTGACCTGAAATTAAAAACTTTGTTTATCCTCACTTCCCCGCTAGACTTATAAAATATGCATCCACATTGACTTAATAGGATCCTTTAAACTTGGGCTGATGTCCTTACTTTATTCAACTGTAGAATTATCTAGATTCAAGGTTGCCAATAATAATTGTTATAAAAATAAAGATACCTATTGCAACAAAAGAAACATCTCAGGAATTTTCATGAAGAATCTTTACAGATTCTCCCCTCTCTGCCAACTTTCCTCACTCTCATAATCACGCTGGAAAACTACCAAATTCTGCTTCATAACTGTTGTCTAGGAAAAGCGTGACACCCTTTTCGCATGACACCTGCCAAAGACTGACTGAAACACCAGAAATACTTCCTTCTCCATCATGCCATGAGGCAGAAATTTACCACACAAAGCAAGCATGACATCAGAACTGGAGGTTGTAAAAAAGTGGTGAGAGGACACTAATTGATTTTCTGCAGCAGTAAATCACATCCACATTTGAAACAACAAAAGGGCACAAGACTTCAGTTCCGTGGGACACGGGCAATTATTTGGTTAGTCCAAAGGCTATGGAGAGGCCTTAACGAAAGAATGCTTGAATTACATGCTTCCCCAGAATCATTCTCAGAAATTTGAATTTATAAGTATTATAAATAAAACAATATTTTTGACGATATTGTTCATTTACTATAGCAATTACTACATACACAGGGCTCACATCCTGCTTATCACCACCAGGTGGTGTTCTCTGCCTGAAATGCTATCCCAGTATCTTATTGCTATTATCTTGATAGCCCTGGATTTATCTCTTGAAAAGATCTTCAGTACCTTCAAATGCCCAGTTGGACTTGCATCACTGCTATATAGCTGATAAACACACAAATGATTCACATACTTGTTTTGTGTAGTGGAGTGTTACAGTTTTCATAAAGAAACTTTGATAAAATCTGAGTAGCACAAGATTAAAAATAGACCCGAAGTTAATATTTCATGTTTCTTTAGCATTTTTCTTTTGCTCTAGGTTGTAGAATTTACAACTCATGATAAGATACTTAAAATGTATCTGCTTGCTAACAAAATCAAATCAAAACCCCCTTAAAAGCTGGCTGTAGAGGCAGGTGTTTAGCCCCTGGCTTGGGGTGCTGCAGCCCAGATCAGAATGCCTGTGATCCTTTCCAAGTGGCACTGGTTTTGCTGCCAAGTCCAGTTTCCTGCTCATATTCACCCTAGGAGTCTACACTTGAGGGTTCAAGTGCCTGGTTCCCACTACCCATAGAGGAAACCTGGCTTGGGCTCCAGGCTCCCAGCTTCAACATGGCCCAACCAAAATATTGCAAGTATTTTGGGAGTGAACCAGCAGATGGAAGGTATCTCTCTCTCTCTCTCTCTCTCTCTCTCTCTGATTTTCAGATAATGAAAATATACTAATCTCTAAAACAATCTAGCTTGAAAGTTATCCTGTTTGCTTCCTGGCCCTTCCTATGAAGAAGGCAATTCTCAATCATTTAAACCACTGTCAGGACTTGGTCCCCAGGTCTTGCTTTGAACAATTCAAGACCAAGACCAGATGCTCTGGAGCCACTGATAAGGTCCACCATAGAAACTGAGGCAACCACATGTTCATGCGAAGTCAGGGGAGAGCCTCCTCTGGTCCCCATCTGACACCACTGTCCCCCACCTGTCATCCCTCCTGCAACACACATTTTCATAATAAAACAGTGGCTGCTCTATCCCAGAGACTCATTGAGTTCTGAACCATCAGGTTCACCAGTGATTGTAGGTGCCACAAGTTACTTATACAGCTGAAAATGTTATTTGGAAAAATGTCATGGTTACTAAAAGTACAATCTGCAGCCAGCAGAATTCTATTTGAACTCAGTTCCATCAATAACCACCTATATGAAACACACACACTTCCTAAGCCTCATTTTCTCTTCTGTAACACCCACCTCACAGTGGCTAGCACATGAAGGGACGGTAATAGAGAGCTATAAGGGAGAACAAAGCTCACAATGAGGTTTCTGGCATCATTGCCCATTCAGCTTCACTGACAAGGGACTGCTAACCCATTCACTCACAAATCAACCCTGCGGAGTACCACAGGATTCCTCTGTTCGAACAGGAATATGACTTGTCCAAAAATGTCAGAACCAAGACTCACTGAATATCAGAAAGAAAAAATCTGGGAACTGCATTACAACACAGTAAGCAAAACCACTGCCTGCAGTGCTGGTATCCCATACAGGTGCAGGCATGTGCACCTGCTATTTCATTTTTTTTTTTAAGATTTTATTATTATTGGAAAGCCGGATATACAGAGAGGAGGAGAGACAGAGAGGAAAATCTTCCATCCGATGATTCACTCCCCAAGTGAGCCGCAACGGGCCAGCGCGCGCCAATCTGAAGCCGGGAACCAGGAACCTCTTCCGGGTCTCCCACGCGGGTGCAGGGTCCCAAAGCTTTGGGCCGTCCTCGACTGCTTTCCCAGGCCACAAACAGGGAGCTGGATGGGAAGTGGAGCAGCCGGAATTAGAACTGGCGCCCATATGGGATCCCGGGGCGTTCAAGGCAAGGACTTTAGCCGCTAGGCCATGCCGCCGGGCCCACCTGCTATTTCATTTCAATCCAACTCCCTGCCAGTGTGCCTGGGGTAAAAAGAAAAGAAACCTGCCACCCAGGTCTCTCACCCAGGTGGGAGACCTGGATAAAGCTCTTGGTTCCTGGCTTTGGTCTGGCCAAGTTCCAGGTGTTGGGGCAATTTGGGGAGTGATGTCTGACTCTGCCTCTCTAATTCTGCCCTTCAAAAAATAAACTAATCTTTTCTAAGGAAGAAAGAAATTTAATCCTGGAGCTAATATTTTGTTTTTTTAAAAAAAGTTTTATTGTATATACTTGAGGTATACAATGTAAAATGGTAGGATGGTATATAGTTACTGTAGTGAAATGGACCCTATTTCAGCCTTCTAGAATATATCATTTTTTTCCAAGCAGCTTCCTTTATCTATCTCAAAATATTCTTGGAAAATGCACTATCTAAACCCGCACCAGGTCTTCTCTGCTACACAATTCCCACCCTGCCACTATGCCTACACATCTCCACCCTACACACAGAAAGAAGGCCTGGGGCCATGAGGCTGGGTGGTGTTGCTTGAATTTCATGGCATCTGGAATTGCTGTCATAGGGCCAGGGTATTTAAATCCATCATACTTGCAAAGAGAAGGCAACTGCTCAACAGACATTAATCATTGCCAATCACCCAACAGGCTTTCCTCCAAACCCTGTTCAATTTACTGTGGAAACCAAGGAGAAAATTTTAAAGATGCAATTTTTAAACTAAAAATGGAAAGAGATGCTGAGAGGCAATATTCCAAACAATTACAAAAACAAAAAGGATTATTAACTGATACATACTGGTAGTGATTGGGCCCACACAAAAATGAGGTTGCGGGAGCGACGAGGTAGCCTAGCCGCTAAGGTCCTTGCCTTGAATGCGCCAGGATCTCATATGGGTGCCAGTTCTAATCCCGGCAGCTCCACTTCCCATCCAGCTCCCCGGCTGTGGCCTAGGAAAGCAGTCGAGGATGGCCCAAAGCCTTGGGGCCGTGCACCCACATGGGAGACCCAGAGGAGGCTCCTGGCCTTGGATTGGCTCAGGTCCAACCATTACAGCCCCTTGGGGAGTGAACCATGAGACGGAAGATCTTCCTTTGTGTCTCTCCTCTCTGTATATCTGCCTTTCCAATAAAAATAAATTTTAAAAAAATGAGTTTGCAGCTGAATGAATATATTCAACAGGAGACTAAGAGTAAGCTCAGGTAGTACTAAACAATATATATATATATATTTGTATTCTTCTTTTTTATTATTATTATTTTTAAATCATTAATTACATTGTATTATGTGACACAGTTTCATAGGTACTTGGGTTCTCCCCACCCCTCCCCAAACCCTCCCACCATGGTGGATTCCTCCACCTTGTTGCATAACCACAGCTCAAGTTCAGTTGAGATTCCCCCATTGCAAGCGTATACCAAACATAGAGTCCAGCATCTTATTGTCCAGTCAAGTTCAACGGTTTCTTTTTTTTTTTTTTTTTTATATAATCCATTTTATTGTATTGTTGTTGACAATCTTTACATAGTTAACTATAGTTGAAGGAAAATCAAGAAAGAGAAGGAAAAAAAAAAAAAAAGGTTCAGGGGGATAGGGAGGTGGGCAATGCTATTATGTCCATATTGTTTCCATCATGTATCTGAGGTAAAAGGGGGTATTGAGGGAGAAGCCCCACCCGGTTTCCCGCCCACCCCAAGTCCCATATGTGGGGCATGCTCTGAGATATGTGCTCAAGTGGAGTTAATAGTTCTCCAGTTATGAGTCACTGCCAGTTTCGCTCGATGAGGTGGTCCACTGATTGATATGGTCCATCATGAAGTCTCCATTTGTCCCATATTTCGCTGCCAACATGTAGCTGAGATGAATGATTGTCCTATTCTGTCTTCTGTCTTTTCTTGGTTAGAATTCTGAGTCCAGCAGTTCAAGTGGGGAGATCTCCAAAGATACTTTGAGGTATTCCCAGACCAGATTCTTGTATGTTCTAGCAAGCACAGGGCCCGGCACAGTCCATCACCCTGATCAGCTGGTGGTTGCAATTGCTGTGTTGGTTCTGTTTTCAGTCCCGAGTTGCACTGGAACCAATGGGTGTTGCAGTCCAGTCTGGTTCGGCCCTTACATCAACCAGTGGGAGCTGCAGCCTAGTCGGGGCGACCCACAATAACCCCCACCAAGCCTGCCCCCTACCTTGGTTTGCCAATTTGTGTAGCAGAAGACCAGTCTGTCCCCCATCCCATTTGGCTCTGGTACTTGTCAATGGATATTAAAGCTTAGTTCTATCTAATCGACTCAACCATCCAGCCCTCACAGATGTTGTTGAGTGCCTCTGTCTAGCCATCCCAGCCCCCGTCCTAGTTTTCATGCCCTCCCACGGGAATAGTGACCCAAGAAGGGGGAACCCACTTTTTCCCTCCCAGGTCTCTCTGTCCCGGTTTATGCACTCTTTAGGTGGTCCTGTGATTTGACTCGACAGAATTAGTCCCCAGTGCCAGCTTCTGCCAGCTGATGCTGTGGCCCTGATCTTGTCCACATGCAGCGCACAGGTGTTGTAGCCTTGCTTAGTCGTGTCTGTCTCTATCCCAGCCAACACTCTCCAGTGGGAGTGGTTGTCCAGCGAGGGGACCAGCCCCTTAACCCCCCCGCCAGCTCTGCCCCTCCCTTCCTGGATCTCACGTGTGCTGGATGGGTGTTGCATTCATATCCAGTACAGGCAACCACGCCCTGGCGTTCCAGAATGTGTACTGGTTTTGTCGCAACCAAACCCGGCCCATTCCACACTCTGTTCTGGTGATCGGATTTGCCAGAGGATGACATGAACTGATTCAGCCTGGCCTGCTCCTGACCCATGCCGAATGCATGCCAGTGGGAAACTTTCCATGGCCTATTCTGGGCTGTTTCCAATCATGCTTCTCGCGCTTACCTGCAGGGACTGTGTCCTGCCAGAGGAGTTGCCCAGGCTCCTCCATCAGAACCCCTCCCAATGCCAGATTTTGCGCTTGCCAGGGGGTTCTTGAGCCAACCCTACTCAGTTCACCTCCTGTCCTAGCAGGAACAGTGGCTTTTCCTGGCTGGCTTTCACCCCATTCTGACTCTTGTTGTTGGATGTTTCAGCCCAGCCATGGCTCGTCCATACCCACATACAGCTCACACATGGCTCAGAAGGGGATTGAGACCCAGCCTAGTCAGTCCCACATCTACCCTGTTTCTCCATAACACCAGATGGTGCTGGGATCTGAACCGGCCTGGTGCATCCAATCCCAGCCCACACTAGTGCCTCGGGTGACTGCAACTGTTTCCTAGATAGAACGCAGCCCCCATTCCAGCACATACACCCCTTGGTGGGAACCTCATCCCAGCTGTGGCTTCCCAGATTGGGACCGTTCCTAGCTGTAAATCACGCACCTGCACGTGGTTGCTCCGAGGACCATTAGGTGCCAGCCTGCTACACAAGCCGGAGCTTATCTTTTACTTGATAGGTGTTCAAAGCTCAGCATTATTAAGGGATTGGAAGTTCTTCAAAGGAAGAGTTACTGGCATTGGGAATCTTTAGGATTGACTCAGATCCCAGAAACAGTGGGGTCACTCTAGAGCTATCTCAGCAGCGATTCAGATGTCCAATACCCCAGAGCTCCCCGGCCGGGCGGCCAGCAGGCACAGCCTGGCGCCAAATGGCGCCCAGGCCGCCCTGGCCCAGCCCGCCATGAGCCATGGGCACATGGAGGACTGGGTTCGGGATCCGAGCTAGACGTCCTCTCCCGCAGCCCTCGGCTCGCCTCTGGCAGCCGGAGATTAAATCCTGCAGGCCCAAGGTTGCGCCCCTCCCCAATCCCGTTCACCCACCACCCAATGAGGGTGTTGGGTGGGTCCCGGACATGCCCAGTCACGGAGGCCTCCCCCCTCGGCGTACTCACCCCAGAAGGAAGCAGGCCGCACCCAGGCATGTCCGGGCCCAGCCCGCCATGAGCCATGGGCACATGGCGGACTGGGTTCGGGATCCGAGCTAGACGTCCTCTCCCGCAGCCCTCGGCTCGCCTCTGGCAGCCGGAAGTTAAATCCTGCAGGCCCGAGGTTGCGCCCCTCCCCAATCCCGTTCACCCACCACCCAATGAGGGTGTTGGGTGGGTCCCGGACATGCCCAGTCACGGAGGCCTCCCCCCTCGGCGTACTCACCCCAGAAGGAAGCAGGCCGCACCCAGGCATGTCCGGGCCCAGCCCGCCATGAGCCATGGGCACATGGCGGACTGGGTTCGGGATCCGAGCTAGACGTCCTCTCCCGCAGCCCTCGGCTCGCCTCTGGCAGCCGGAAGTTAAATCCTGCAGGCCCGAGGTTGCGCCCCTCCCCAATCCCGTTCACCCACCACCCAATGAGGGTGTTGGGTGGGTCCCGGACATGCCCAGTCACGGAGGCCTCCCCCCTCGGCGTACTCACCCCAGAAGGAAGCAGGCCGCACCCAGGCATGTCCGGGCCCAGCCCGCCATGAGCCATGGGCACATGGCGGACTGGGTTCGGGATCCGAGCTAGACGTCCTCTCCCGCAGCCCTCGGCTCGCCTCTGGCAGCCGGAAGTTAAATCCTGCAGGCCCGAGGTTGCGCCCCTCCCCAATCCCGTTCACCCACCACCCAATGAGGGTGTTGGGTGGGTCCCGGACATGCCCAGTCACGGAGGCCTCCCCCCTCGGCGTACTCACCCCAGAAGGAAGCAGGCCGCACCCAGGCATGTCCGGGCCCAGCCCGCCATGAGCCATGGGCACATGGCGGACTGGGTTCGGGATCCGAGCTAGACGTCCTCTCCCGCAGCCCTCGGCTCGCCTCTGGCAGCCGGAAGTTAAATCCTGCAGGCCCGAGGTTGCGCCCCTCCCCAATCCCGTTCACCCACCACCCAATGAGGGTGTTGGGTGGGTCCCGGACATGCCCAGTCACGGAGGCCTCCCCCCTCGGCGTACTCACCCCAGAAGGAAGCAGGCCGCACCCAGGCATGTCCGGGCCCAGCCCGCCATGAGCCATGGGCACATGGCGGACTGGGTTCGGGATCCGAGCTAGACGTCCTCTCCCGCAGCCCTCGGCTCGCCTCTGGCAGCCGGAAGTTAAATCCTGCAGGCCCGAGGTTGCGCCCCTCCCCAATCCCGTTCACCCACCACCCAATGAGGGTGTTGGGTGGGTCCCGGACATGCCCAGTCACGGAGGCCTCCCCCCTCGGCGTACTCACCCCAGAAGGAAGCAGGCCGCACCCAGGCATGTCCGGGCCCAGCCCGCCATGAGCCATGGGCACATGGCGGACTGGGTTCGGGATCCGAGCTAGACGTCCTCTCCCGCAGCCCTCGGCTCGCCTCTGGCAGCCGGAAGTTAAATCCTGCAGGCCCGAGGTTGCGCCCCTCCCCAATCCCGTTCACCCACCACCCAATGAGGGTGTTGGGTGGGTCCCGGACATGCCCAGTCACGGAGGCCTCCCCCCTCGGCGTACTCACCCCAGAAGGAAGCAGGCCGCACCCAGGCATGTCCGGGCCCAGCCCGCCATGAGCCATGGGCACATGGCGGACTGGGTTCGGGATCCGAGCTAGACGTCCTCTCCCGCAGCCCTCGGCTCGCCTCTGGCAGCCGGAAGTTAAATCCTGCAGGCCCGAGGTTGCGCCCCTCCCCAATCCCGTTCACCCACCACCCAATGAGGGTGTTGGGTGGGTCCCGGACATGCCCAGTCACGGAGGCCTCCCCCCTCGGCGTACTCACCCCAGAAGGAAGCAGGCCGCACCCAGGCATGTCCGGGCCCAGCCCGCCATGAGCCATGGGCACATGGCGGACTGGGTTCGGGATCCGAGCTAGACGTCCTCTCCCGCAGCCCTCGGCTCGCCTCTGGCAGCCGGAAGTTAAATCCTGCAGGCCCGAGGTTGCGCCCCTCCCCAATCCCGTTCACCCACCACCCAATGAGGGTGTTGGGTGGGTCCCGGACATGCCCAGTCACGGAGGCCTCCCCCCTCGGCGTACTCACCCCAGAAGGAAGCAGGCCGCACCCAGGCATGTCCGGGCCCAGCCCGCCATGAGCCATGGGCACATGGCGGACTGGGTTCGGGATCCGAGCTAGACGTCCTCTCCCGCAGCCCTCGGCTCGCCTCTGGCAGCCGGAAGTTAAATCCTGCAGGCCCGAGGTTGCGCCCCTCCCCAATCCCGTTCACCCACCACCCAATGAGGGTGTTGGGTGGGTCCCGGACATGCCCAGTCACGGAGGCCTCCCCCCTCGGCGTACTCACCCCAGAAGGAAGCAGGCCGCACCCAGGCATGTCCGGGCCCAGCCCGCCATGAGCCATGGGCACATGGCGGACTGGGTTCGGGATCCGAGCTAGACGTCCTCTCCCGCAGCCCTCGGCTCGCCTCTGGCAGCCGGAAGTTAAATCCTGCAGGCCCGAGGTTGCGCCCCTCCCCAATCCCGTTCACCCACCACCCAATGAGGGTGTTGGGTGGGTCCCGGACATGCCCAGTCACGGAGGCCTCCCCCCTCGGCGTACTCACCCCAGAAGGAAGCAGGCCGCACCCAGGCATGTCCGGGCCCAGCCCGCCATGAGCCATGGGCACATGGCGGACTGGGTTCGGGATCCGAGCTAGACGTCCTCTCCCGCAGCCCTCGGCTCGCCTCTGGCAGCCGGAAGTTAAATCCTGCAGGCCCGAGGTTGCGCCCCTCCCCAATCCCGTTCACCCACCACCCAATGAGGGTGTTGGGTGGGTCCCGGACATGCCCAGTCACGGAGGCCTCCCCCCTCGGCGTACTCACCCCAGAAGGAAGCAGGCCGCACCCAGGCATGTCCGGGCCCAGCCCGCCATGAGCCATGGGCACATGGCGGACTGGGTTCGGGATCCGAGCTAGACGTCCTCTCCCGCAGCCCTCGGCTCGCCTCTGGCAGCCGGAAGTTAAATCCTGCAGGCCCGAGGTTGCGCCCCTCCCCAATCCCGTTCACCCACCACCCAATGAGGGTGTTGGGTGGGTCCCGGACATGCCCAGTCACGGAGGCCTCCCCCCTCGGCGTACTCACCCCAGAAGGAAGCAGGCCGCACCCAGGCATGTCCGGGCCCAGCCCGCCATGAGCCATGGGCACATGGCGGACTGGGTTCGGGATCCGAGCTAGACGTCCTCTCCCGCAGCCCTCGGCTCGCCTCTGGCAGCCGGAAGTTAAATCCTGCAGGCCCGAGGTTGCGCCCCTCCCCAATCCCGTTCACCCACCACCCAATGAGGGTGTTGGGTGGGTCCCGGACATGCCCAGTCACGGAGGCCTCCCCCCTCGGCGTACTCACCCCAGAAGGAAGCAGGCCGCACCCAGGCATGTCCGGGCCCAGCCCGCCATGAGCCATGGGCACATGGCGGACTGGGTTCGGGATCCGAGCTAGACGTCCTCTCCCGCAGCCCTCGGCTCGCCTCTGGCAGCCGGAAGTTAAATCCTGCAGGCCCGAGGTTGCGCCCCTCCCCAATCCCGTTCACCCACCACCCAATGAGGGTGTTGGGTGGGTCCCGGACATGCCCAGTCACGGAGGCCTCCCCCCTCGGCGTACTCACCCCAGAAGGAAGCAGGCCGCACCCAGGCATGTCCGGGCCCAGCCCGCCATGAGCCATGGGCACATGGCGGACTGGGTTCGGGATCCGAGCTAGACGTCCTCTCCCGCAGCCCTCGGCTCGCCTCTGGCAGCCGGAAGTTAAATCCTGCAGGCCCGAGGTTGCGCCCCTCCCCAATCCCGTTCACCCACCACCCAATGAGGGTGTTGGGTGGGTCCCGGACATGCCCAGTCACGGAGGCCTCCCCCCTCGGCGTACTCACCCCAGAAGGAAGCAGGCCGCACCCAGGCATGTCCGGGCCCAGCCCGCCATGAGCCATGGGCACATGGCGGACTGGGTTCGGGATCCGAGCTAGACGTCCTCTCCCGCAGCCCTCGGCTCGCCTCTGGCAGCCGGAAGTTAAATCCTGCAGGCCCGAGGTTGCGCCCCTCCCCAATCCCGTTCACCCACCACCCAATGAGGGTGTTGGGTGGGTCCCGGACATGCCCAGTCACGGAGGCCTCCCCCCTCGGCGTACTCACCCCAGAAGGAAGCAGGCCGCACCCAGGCATGTCCGGGCCCAGCCCGCCATGAGCCATGGGCACATGGCGGACTGGGTTCGGGATCCGAGCTAGACGTCCTCTCCCGCAGCCCTCGGCTCGCCTCTGGCAGCCGGAAGTTAAATCCTGCAGGCCCGAGGTTGCGCCCCTCCCCAATCCCGTTCACCCACCACCCAATGAGGGTGTTGGGTGGGTCCCGGACATGCCCAGTCACGGAGGCCTCCCCCCTCGGCGTACTCACCCCAGAAGGAAGCAGGCCGCACCCAGGCATGTCCGGGCCCAGCCCGCCATGAGCCATGGGCACATGGCGGACTGGGTTCGGGATCCGAGCTAGACGTCCTCTCCCGCAGCCCTCCAAGTTCAACGGTTTCTTAGGTATACCCTTTCTGGTCTGAAGACAGAGCCAGCAGAGTATCATCCCAGTCAATTGAAAGCTCCAACATATCATCAGCAAAAATTTACATCATTATGGAATTAATTGACATAGTAATGAGTAACCAATATATCCAGAACAATTGTTTTATGAGAAACCAACATGCACTCCTATGTTCATAGCAGCACAATCAGTAATTGCAAAAACATGGAAGCAACCAAAATGCCCATCAACAGAGGATTGGATAAGAAAGCTATGGTTCATCTACTCCATGGAATACCACTCAGCTATTAAAAAAAACAAAATGCAGTTCTTTGTGGCCAAATGGGCCAAACTGGAAACCATAATGCTAAGGGAAATGAGCCAATCCCAAAAGGTTAAATACCACATGTTTGCCTTAATTTAAGATGATATGATGTTATGTATAACATGTTATGTTATGAATGTTACATGTTGTGTATAAACTAAAATTGAAATGTAAACAATATTAAAACTAATGTGTAACCACTACACGCAATGAAATTAATGAGCATTTTAAATTGCATATAGATTTTACTGATCAGCAAAAAAAAATCTACTGTAATAAGTTAATGGTGTTCAATAGGTACATGGGTTTGACATCTCTCTAGGGCTTATGTCTGCATTTGCAAAATGGAAGGCATATAAGTAACAGCCAATTTATGCCCAACTTTTGGATAGGTTTTAAGTAACTAAGCTCTCCTGCTGCACATTTCTCTTGCTACTAAAATGGCCCCCACCAAAAGAGCTGCCACAATTAGAAGAATTCTGGCCTTACGAATTCAGCAAAAGGGAGAACTAGAATTACAGCCACTATTACAATAATCACAGCTCATTGATCTCTCAATAATGGAGTTCCAAACAAATAGGGGGAAAATTACTAAACAGATTTCTTTAGACTTGTTCACATCATGGAACTACTGAAAAATTCAACAGCCAGGTTAAGTTAAAAAAAAAAAAGCCTTGGAAATGTCTAGACTTTCTAACTTGTTGAGTGCCTATGTGTCAAGCATTCTGTCCTTTAAGCACTGGGCATACGTACTAAAGCAGAGACGATAAAGATGAGCTTTCTCAATTCAAAATGTCACCGACTAACAGCTAAATGGTCTTCAGACTCCCACTAGAGCAATATTTCCTAAATATAAATCTGTACAGATCTCTGAATAGAAACCTTCCAGATACTCTCACACGAGAGATGAAAATGTAGATTGGTTCTAATTGTCTGATTCGCGTACATATTCCAATTGGAGCTCTCAAATTTCTTGCTGCAAGCTCTGCTCATCCTCCATTCTTTTCCAACTCAGTCAATTACACTTCTGTCCATTCAACCATATTAGATGAAAATTTATGCATCATCTTGAAACCTTTCCCTCCCTTACTCCCAACATCACAAATACCAAAATACCTGTCAGATCAGTGTCTCTTCTCTCCAAGTCTATCTCTTTAGTCTATGGTCCCTTGATCTTTTGCACCAGTGTAATAACATACTAATGTCTCTTTACTTATACATTCTCCATCCCCAGAGCCCAACCCAAAACCATACTCCAAAAAAAACAAAATAAAACAAAACAAAACAAAACAAACAAAAAGCAGCAGCAAAGGCCACCTTGTCCCTTGAAACCTTCCTCAGGAAGGCATGTCTCTATCACTGCCAGACTTGACAGGCCCTCAGCTGTCTGGCCCATCCTTCTCTGGCCCCAGTCTTCTTTCACTTCCCCAAGGCACCAACAAGTTCCCTCCTTTGGCTTGCTGTCCCTTGTGCATGCTACTCTCTCTGCCAAAAGTTCTGTTCCCATGTTAGGTAGGGCAGAGATGATGCTTACTAAATGTACAAAATGGATTGATGAGATTAGCCAGTTAAATCTTTTCACCAGTAAGGCACTCAACAGCCCATGAAATATTTATTAAAAATGTCAAGTAAATCCTCTTATTTTTGTATCATAGTGTCAAATAGCAGTAAAATAAACATGTTAAGATCCTTAATTTACTGCTATGTTTCACTGTAAAATTTATCTTTGTTAAAATTTGCTTCTGTTCAAATTTGTTGAGATCGCACGTAAAAGTATCCTAATATTACTTTGGCTGGTATTTTCTAATTACTGTATAATATTTTGGGAATGTAAATTTTATTTGAATGTCAACTACAGTTAAGCATGTGCCGTTTGTTTTTCTTGCTCAGGTTTTATAATTTGATTGAATGTTTTTATTATAGTTTAATAAATGTTTGCTTTATTAAAAAAAAAAAGTTCTGTTCCCAAATCACTATCCATCACTTGTAACCTAGCCAACTCCTACTTGCCACAAGCGTCTCAGCTGAAATGTTTCTTCCTCAAAACAGTGTTTCCTTGGTCCTCCCCATCCCACCAGCCCCCATCCAAAATCATATTATAATCTCTTCTACTCTCTTTTTCTATTGTTTTATTATTTACATTGTATTATGGAAACTTCCAAACACACAAAAGCAGCTTCAGCAATTATCAACTCCTAGCCAATATTGTCTCAGCTATATACTCCTAGACGCTTTCCCTCCCACCCAAATCTTGGAATATCAGAGCATTTCATCCGTATATACTTAATTTAATGTCTCTAAAAGATAAGGATGTTTCTAAAAATCTATTGGAGAGGCAGAAGAGGGCCCTCGTATGGTGGTTCATTGCCTAAATACCTGCCATGGCCCTGGACCAGGTACTGGAGCCAGGAGCTAGGAACCCAATCTAGGGCTCCAACATGGGTGGCAGGGACTCAGCTACTTGAGGTATCATCTATTGCCTCCCAAGGTGAACATCTTCAGGCTGGGTGGGATACAGGTGAAGCCGGGCTAGGCCATAGCAGAGGTTGGCACATGTAAAACAGGGCTGGGGTAGGCCTGGTGGGGGTTATCAGGGGTCACCCTGTCTAGGCCACAGTACCTGCCAGTATGTGTGAGGACTGGGTGTGTGGTGGTGTGGCTGCTAAGCCGCAGTATCTATTGGTTCCTGGGAGATATGGAACTGGGGCAGAACTGATCAGGAAGCTGCATTTACCTGTATGTACATTGCCTGGTACAGGTGACAGACCCTGCACTGGCTGATGCACGCAAGTCAAATGAGGTCACCCCAGCTAAGGTTTCTGGGGGACTCCCCAATTGGGCCATTGAACTAAGACCCCAACCAAAGGGAAAAATCACAACTTTTATGGTCCAAACTTGGAGTGAATGTATCAGAACTAGGCCTCTTCAGTTGCTGATGTCTGCACAGTGGATAGCTTGCTCAGATGCATTTGGAGGACATGAGAGCCAGCTCACCTAGGACAGCAGGGAGCATCGAATCTCTATTCGGAGGACAGAAAGCAAAACAGGTTGGACAATTCTCATGACCAAGCTTTGCAGTATGTTCCTGGGTCTGTAAACGCACTAAGGTAGTCTTTGTCAACCAACAGACCTTGGAAAGATTTTCTCAACCTTGGTGCAACAAAACCAACAACTTATCAGAACTATTCAACAACTTCTCGAAACCATTCATGTAACACCTTTGGAACAGTCTTCCCCACATCAAGGTCTTCCCCACATAAGGTGGCCATTCCCGGGTTGCTAATGTAGTTTAACAGCAAGAAGCAGCCTCCCCTTGTAGACACAAGAGGAAAAAAAAAAAAGCTGAAACATTTGTTCTACCTCCATACCTGACGCTCACCACCCTAATCAGAGGCCCACACAGGCGTGCATACCTCTCAATTATGTAAATACTTAACATTTAAAAAATTTTAAAAACTATTTTAGTGACACAATATCAGATTTGTGGTAACCCCTGTCAAATTTTTAGGGTACAACACAGTTCCTCCCATACAGCAGGGAAGCAAAATCTACTTTAAAATTAAAAATTAAAAGTAAATAAATTCTTGGATCTCCATATCTAAGAATTCATCAGAAAAAATATCACATTAAGTACACAATGCAACACATAAAGATTGCTCATTGCTGTGTATTTATAAAAATTAGAAATACAATGGATTACATAAGGCAATCATGCCTGATCATGCAATAACAAAAATAACCTTGTAGCTAACTTGATACACAAATATCTCCATGATATAACAGTTGTTTAAATCTAGCATTAATAGGGTGGTTAAAAATGTAAATAAGTATATATGCATGCATAGAAAAATGGTCTGGAAAAACATATGTAAAATATTTAACACTATTTCTCTAGATAATGGGTTTGTGGAATATTTATTACTTGTATATTTTATTCATTTTTAATACATTTTTAAAAGCCATTCATGTTCTTTTTAAGGATCTACTTGTTGGTTTACTTATTTATTTGAAAGGCAGCACAACAGAGAGAGAGAGAGAAATCTCTTTTACTGGTGACTATAACAGTCAGTTCTAGGCTAGGCTGAAACCAGATGTCAGGAACTCCATTCAGGTCTCCAACATGAAAGACAGAGTCCCAAGTAACTAGATATTGTGCTACCCTCCAGTCGCCTAAGCAGGAAACTGGATTGGAAGTAGAGCAGCTAATGGTTGTGGGATAAACTGAAACTCCTTACCAAGACAACTGCTGCCTAGCAAGAGCCTGAGCTTTAGGGCTGCCATTGTAGCACAGTGAGTAAAGCTGCTTGCTGGTGGTAACACCAGCATCCCAAGTGGGCACTGGTTTAAACACAAGCAGCTCCACATCTGAAAGACCCAGATGAAGCTCCCAGCTCTTGGCTTCTGGCTTCAGTCTGGCCTGGCTCTGGCTGCTGCAGTCATTTAGGGAGTGAACCAGCAGATGGATCTTTCAATCTCTTTCTAACTCGGCATTTAAAATAAATAAAACAAATCTTTCAAAGAAATTCTAAAACATGGCACACACTCACACCTCTTTGTTTATACCGTTTTTTTTTTTTTTCTCCTACCTGGCATGGCATTCTCCCTCACTGTCTGCTTGGAAAAAACCTTAAGTTCCCATCTAATTTTCTACCTTCGCCTCTTGGCCTTCTGGCTAAGATCGCGTGTAATGTTCTATCTTCTGTGAGGCCCTCAGAGGGTGTGGGGGGACGTCTGGCTCATGAGGTCCCCAAAATCATTTGTTCTGGCCCTGCTAAGACAACTGCAGGAAGAACTTGAAATTCAATAAATCTGTGGCAGGGCCAATTTGGCAATTTTATATGACCCACAATGATGTTATAACAGAAACAATGTTCCTAACTCCCACTTTAATAAGTCAACCTTTTCTATGGCTGAGTCCACCACATGTTTTGTCCTTTTACAATTAAATATCTTATTAAAGCTAGTTATTTACAGATCTCTCCTGCCCCAATTAGACTGAGCACTGGAAAGCCAGGATTGTGTCTCTTCATCACTGATTCCAAACACTTAGCACAATGCTAGAAAACAGAAGACTTTACACAATAAATATTTGTCAAATGAATTAATCAACAAACAACATAAAAGTACATCATTTATTCCTATTTCACAAAATGAAGGGTGACATTTTCAAATACTTTAAAGGCTAAGCGATCACAGATTAACTGATTTCAGTGAGGCTGCAAAAGGAATACTAGCACCACTGCGTCAATGATTTTAGCACACACTCAGGAAGAATTTCCTGACCAGGAAGGCTGTGTAAAAACCAATGCAGCATCTCTAGAAATGGTAAAACCCCCTAAGTGCTGGTGTTCCTGCTGAGGCTTGGGAAATCAAGTCAGGGAGATGGCAGGGAAATGCTCCCCAAGGAGTCAGTTGTGCAACAATGAGCCTCAAGATCCTTTTAACTACTTACAGTTCTAGTAAATAATTTGTGCGTAATTTTTGGGTCCCTTCCAGTTTTAACATTCAATGGTTCTGAAAATGCAAAGTCAGATCATTAATTTATGAAGGTGTTATGTTTTGATAAGCTGAAAATGGTGAATCAAATTTAGTTCACAAATCTTGGGATTGGCTTTGAAATCAGGTTTGAAAGGGATATGCTTGGTTAGGGCCAACAACAATGGCTGCCCATAGAGGTGTTAGTTCAAGTACCAGCTGCTCCACTTCCCACCCAGCTCCCTGTTTGTGACCTGGAAGAATAACGGAGGATGGCCCAAAGTCTTGGACCCGGTACCTATGGGGGAGCCCCAGAAGAAGTTCCTGGCTCCTGGCTTCAGATTGGCTCATCTCCAGCTGCTGCAGCCATTTGGGAAGTGAACCAGCAGATGGAAGATCTTTCTGTCTCTCCTTCTCTCCATAAATCTGCCTTTCCAATAAAATTAAATCAATCTTTTAAAAAGTAATAAATCTAATGTTACATCTCTTAATTCTCTGATTTACTACCAAAAAATGGGGGTGAGGGGAGTGGTACACAGACACACTAGTATGATCCTGAATAAATTACATGCAAGTACTGACAGGAATGTTTACCACTCCATTTTATTTACACAAAAGAGAATTCATTCAGTTCCCTGTTCCAAAATAAACAGTAACTTTGAACTTCTGTAAATACAAACTTTTTAAGGAACCATGAGTCCAAAACAAGAGCTTACTCAATCAGTCTCTGCTCTCAGCTTGCTCTGCAAGAAAAGTATCTTTGCATCCAGGCCATCTGGCAAGAACAGTGCTTCCATTTGTTGAAAACAGGCACCAGCCATATTCACACACTTGAAAAAAGAGAAGTTAAGCTTCTGAGATGTTTGAGACAACGTGAATTGAAATACTTCTGAGATTGATTTGGGGAACAAAAGTAAACACTATGCTAGAAATTGAAAATTAGGAAATTGGAGGTGAAGGGATCAGCATGGTGACATACAGGGTTAAGCTGCTTCCAACAGTGCCAGCATCTCATATGGGCTACTCCACTTGCCATCCAGCTCCCTGCTAATGTGCCTGGGAAAGCCATGAAAGCTGACCCAAGTCCTTGGGCTCCTGCCATTTATGAAGGAGACCTGGCTGGGAGTTCTAGGTGCCCCAGCTGCTGGGATCATTTGGGAAGTAAGACAGCAGATGGAAGACACATGTACGTGTGTGTGTTAACTTTGCCTTTCAAATAAATAAACCATTTAAAAAAAAAAAGGTGGGAAGAACATTAGAATTCATTGGGTTCAGAATTCCATTAAATGCAGAAAATCCTTCTGTGGGTGATGGCCTGGCTCTCTGGTGCTAATCTGAATTACGGACCCCTTCAAAAGGTAGTCAGTTCTATCGAAAGAGACCTTTCTCTTCCTCTGGGTCCCATTAATGTATTTCCTACCATTTCTATCTCCTAGTATTCCTGTTTAATCCTCCCAAATTTATATAAAATATCAACATGTACAGATTATAGATAGAGGTCTAGCGATTCCAACAGAAGACAGTAGCTGACTCGATCCAGCTGACCAATGACAGAAGAGACGGCTGTTAGATTGTTAGGAGAGAAATGGAGATGGAGATGAGAAGTAACATTATCTTCCCACCAGGTAACCAGAAAACGCTTAGTGAAATATAATGCTGCCGTGTATTCACTGGTGAAATGATTAGTCAATCGATGTCTAAACTTACGCAGCAGTTGCCCTAAGAAAGTCTGTAACACTAGGAAATCAACAGGAAGGCAGACCCAGGGCCAGTGGAAGAGAACAAGGGAACTTTTTTCCCCATCTTTCTTAAGTTATTTATGTTTACACACCATGGGACTGCCTTGATTTCACTCAGCCCTGGGCAAGGAGGCAGGGTGCAAAATTTAACATAACTGAAAAAGGACCTAGAGAAAGGAATAAAAACTTAAAGTAATATAATAACCAAAGGTCGAAAGACAAAACAGGGCATGTATCTACAGCTGGAGGCAGCTTCTTTGATCAGCTCCTCCTGGTTAGCTATTTCCTTTAAATTTTGTGAAAACTACTACTTGTTGGAGCCACTCCAAGAACATGCTCACACACATAGCTCTTAGAATTTTTTAAAAAGATTTATTTGTTTTTCAACGGAAAGTCAGATATACAGAGAGCACAGACAGAGAGGAAGATCTTCCATCCACTGGTTCACTCCCCAAGTGACTGTAGTGGCAGAGGCTGAGCCAATCCGAAGCCAGGAGCCCCCAGACCACAAGCAGGGAGCTGGATGGGAAGATGGGCCTCCAGGACACGAACTGGTGCCCATATGGGATACTAGCCCAAGCAAGCAAGGACTTTAGCCGCTAGGCTACCACACCAGGCCCAGCTCTTAGTACTTACATGCCCCCTGCCCCTGCTACCCACAAAGCTGAAGATATGGGTTATCTAAACAGGGCCACAAATCAGTGTATGACTTCAAATAATTCAACTCTGAGAGTCAATATCTTACCTAGATTAGAGTATCTCTGGAATCTACCTCTTCTGAATGATAGTAGCTACACCTCTAAAATTAATTAAACTACTGTGGAAGGACTGAAAAGAAGGCAATTGACTTTCAGTATATTTAGCTCCATGTCATTCTTATTTCCCTGGTTTCTTATTAGTATGTAGGGCTTCATGGTAGGTTAGGCTGTGACTTTCTGTCTGTCCCAGCAGTGGATAGGACCAAAGATGATGTTTCTGATGCTGAAGAACAACTCAATCAACCATTCTATGACATTATTATCCAACCACATCTCTCAAAACATATTCAGACGCAAAGAACAGAGCACTCATTTGGAAATGTATTAGTTGTGAAAAGGTGCTCTGCCAAGAGATTTTCTGAAGATATCATTCCCTCATTCAAAGTCATGCAACTGGACCCTCACCTTTAAGTGAGTGCCAAGCTTCTACGTATGGCTTAAGTTCTTCTACGATTGGGCCTTTCTAGTCTTATTACTTTTTCTCTCCCCCCTCTTTTTTTAAGATTCATTTATTTTTAACACAAAGTCAGAATACAGAGAGGAGGAGAGACAGAGAGGGAGATCTTCTGTCCCATGATTCACTCCCCAAGTGAGCCGCAACGGCCGGTGCTGCGCCGATCCGAAGCCAGGATCCAGCAACCTCCTCCAGGTCTCCCACGCAAGTGCAGGGTCCCAAGGCTTTGGGCCATCCTCGACTGCTTTCCCAGGCCACAAGCAGGGAGCTGGATGGGAAGTGGAGCTGCCAGGATTAGAACCGGAGCCCATACGGGATCCCGGGACGTTCAAGGTGAAGACTTCTAGCCGCTAGGCCACGCCACCAGGCCCAGCAATGGTTTTTAAAGTCAAAGTATAAACTTGAAATTATATTAATGCCATGTATTTTTAAAAAATTGCTTTAATTTCAAAGTTACAGAAGCATTTTTATTCTATTATTTAAAATTATTTTAGAGCCCGGCGCCGTGGCCTAGTGGCTAAAAGTCCTCGCCTTGAACTCGCCGCTGGGATAAGAACAGGTGCCCACATGGGACCCCGGCACATTCAAGGCGAGGACTTTTAGCCACTAGGCCACGGCGCCGGGCTCTAAAATAATTTTAAATAATAGAATAAAAATGCTTCTGTAACTTTGAAATTAAAGCAATTTTTTAAAAATACATGGCATTAATATAATTTCAAGTTTATACTTTGACTTTAAAAACCATTGCTGGGCCTGGTGGCGTGGCCTAGCGGCTAGAAGTCTTCACCTTGAACGTCCCGGGATCCCGTATGGGCTCCGGTTCTAATCCTGGCAGCTCCACTTCCCATCCAGCTCCCTGCTTGTGGCCTGGGAAAGCAGTCGAGGATGGCCCAAAGCCTTGGGACCCTGCACTTGCGTGGGAGACCCGGGAGAGCTCCTGCCTCCTGGCTCCTAGCTTCGGATTGACTCCGCTCTGGCCGTTTGAGGTCACTTGGGGAGTGAATAATCAGACAGAAGATCTTCCTCTATCTCTCCTCCTCTGTGTGTATCTGACTTTGCAATAAAAATAAATACGTTAAAAAAACCAAGGATTTAATTTGTTACTGCTGTTAGTGCTGTTTTCACAGAGACATAACTCTGTTGGTTTACTCCCCCAAATGCCCACAGCACTCAGGACAGGCCAGGCCAAAGCCAGGAGTCTGAAGTCTAGGTCTTCCACATCGGTGGTTGGGGTTTAATTACTTGAGTCATCATCTGCTGCCCCTTAGGGTGCACATAAGCAGGAAGCGAGAGTCAGAACTCAAAACCAAGGCACCCTGAGAGTAGATATCTTTACCAGGTCTAAACTGCGAAGCCACACACCCACCCCTAAGGGCTTGCGGTTATTTTATTTTATTGTTTTTTTTTATTTGAAAGACAGAATTACAGAGTGAGAGAAAGATCTTTCACCTATTGTTTCCCACCCCTCACCTGCCACCATGGCTAGGACTGTACCAGGCTAAAGCCAGACGCCTGGAATACCATCTGGTCTCCCACATGGGTGGTAGGGCCTTGAAGCAGCTGGGTCATCTACTGTTGCCTTCTTAGGCACATCAATAGAGAGCTGACTCAGAAGCAGAGCAGCTGGGACTTGAGCCTATACACATCAGGCATACCAGCATTGCAGGCGGCTAAATCTGCTCTGCCACAATGCTGGCCTCTTAAATCACTCATTAGACAGCTACTCTGTGTCCTGTACCTGAATCTGAAGAAGTCCAATGAGTGTCTATAAGTAGGATTCACCCTCTCAGATTTCTCTGTGTGACAGAAATGTACCAGCTGGCATTAAAGAAAAATAAAATGTAATTTTTACATCCTACATAGGAAGCCAGAGGAAAGAGTGTCCTTAATGTCCCTTGTTTCCTGGTCAGCCCATGATATTTTGGTTCCAGCCAATTTCTTCTCCACAAAGACCCTGCTCAGAGCACTGCTGAATAAGGCAGAAGAGGGGTGGCTGAGACATGGCTTCTTTGAAAAGGGAGGGAATAAACAAGAAAATAGCTGCTTTCATTGGGGGCGGGAGGGAGGTTATCTCACTAGGAACCAAACAGGGAGACCATCTCAGTACAAACGATTGTTTGGCTTGAAGGCCCCATGTGGGCAATTGCTCCACCAAGGGCTTGGCTGGAATGGGACATAGAGCTTGCCAGGGGACAAGGACAGGGACTGACACAGGCCCAAGCATACGTATCATGGCTTTGGGATCCCAGAGCATCCCAGCTGGGATGTCCATAGAACAGACTTGACTCTAATCAGCAAGGAGCATCATTTTGTTCCTGATCCAGTGCAGAATGTGAATTTAAAACAGAAGGGGAGAGGCAGGCATTGTGGTAGGGTGGGTTAAGATGCCAGTTAGGATGCTTACCTCCCACTATCAGAGTGGCTGGTTCAAGTCTCAGAACCTCCACTTACAATCCCACTTCCTGCTAATGCATCCTAGGAGGTAGCAGATAATGGCTGCCCATGTGGCGGATGTGGATGGAGTTCTAGGTGCCTGGCTTTAGTCTAGCCCAGGCCCAGATATTTTGGGCATGTAGAGAGTGAACCAACAGATGGAAGATCTGTCTCTTGGTCTGTTTGTCTCTGGCCCTCTGCTTCTAAAGTAGATGAAAATGAGCAATTGAAGGAAAACTAAGGGCACTGGGAGCAAATTCAAACTTACTCAACCTAAACAGACATTTCTTAGCAAATGTAACAAGTATAAAAATTAGGTGTGAACAATCAAATACCAGTCACTACTTCAGTAGTTAACAACATGCTCTGGGAAGTAGTGTGGAAGTAGGGATTGCCAAGCAAAAGCCTAGGCAGTCATTGCAAAGTCGGCCAGGTGAATCTGGGATTTCAAGACTTGACATTCTGATTAAACTATTTTCCCAACACTGAACGACCTCACTTGGGGTTAAGAGATGCAAACTGGGTTTACCAGAAGGTACAGTCCTCACTCTCTGAGGACATTCAGTTCTTCACATTTTTTTTTTTTTTAGGTTATTTCAGGTTAAAGGCTTAAATTCCTCTCTGCAACAACCAGTATCCATTCATAGTCTCAAAACAACAACAAACAAAAAACCACTGAGGCTCTAAAGGGAGACTCTTCACAGGCGGGCGGGGTGTATCTTTGGAAGATGCTACTAAAGAACGGCTGGTCAGCCACTAACCACTGTGGATGCTCTTTATCCTCCATCCCCAGGAAGGGGCCCCACCCTACTGATAATGGACTGAGGTCTTCCCCTTGGTAGCTGAAGGAGTAATGGCCTTCACACCAGATTCCAAATGCCCAAGACCCAGTCCTATCCATAACTCACAAACCCGGGGAGCTTCCAAGGTGGCTAGCCTCATAGCTTTTGCTATGCCTCCACACATTTTAATCACTTCCTCAACCAACAGCTAACTGCAGGCTGCAGGGAGTAGACGTGTAGGATTGGGGACTGCTGAGCTGGCAGCTATATAATCATTTCAACACTTGACATCACTATTAAACTCCCTCATAATCAAGTGGAAGCATTCAACTTCATATCGTGAGCACTAAAGGTGTCTCTCTCTCTCTCTCTCTCTCTCTCACACACACACACACACACACACACACACACACACTCTCTCTTTGCTTTTCAAATAAAACACATGTGGGCCCGGTGGCGTGGCCTAGCAACTGAAGTCCTTGCCTTGAAAGCCCCGGGATCCCATATGGGCGCCGGTTCTAATCCCGGCAGCTCCACTTCCCATCCAGCTCCCTGCTTGTGGCCTGGGAAGGCAGTTGAGGACGGCCCAAAGCTTTGGGATCCTGCACCCGCGTGGGAGACCCGGAAGAGGTTCCTGGTTCCCGGCTTCAGATCGGCACAGCACCGACCATTGCGGCTCACTTGGGGAGTTAATCATTGGATGGAAGATCTTCCTCTCTGCCTCTCCTCCCTGTATATCTGATTTTGTAATAAAAATAAATAAATCTAAAAAAAAAAAAAAAAAAAAAAAACAAAACACATCTGCCTGATAATAAAATTGGTAATTAGCAGAAGAGGACAATGAAAATAGGTATGGGGCAATATGGTATGTTAAGCTGCCATCCGCAATGCCGGCATCCCGGTTCGAATCCCAGTTCACTTTAAGTCCAGCTCTGTGCTCATGTCCCTGAAAAAGCAGCAGAGGATAGCACAACTGCTTGGGCTCCTGCACCCACATGGGTGATCTAGATAAATCTCCTGGCTTCAGCCTGGTACAGTTCCAGCTTAGCAGTCACTTGGGGAGTGAACCAATGATAATGATGGAAGTCTCTGTCTGTCTCTGTCTCTCTCCCTCTCTCTCTCTCTCTCTCACACACACACACTTTGCTTTTCAAATAAATAAAACACATCTCTAAAAAAAGAAAATCAATATTAAAAACAGTCCATATTTGGGCTGGCAGGGTGGTACAGCAAGTTAAGCTGCTGCCTGTGATGCCAGTATCCCATCTGAGTAGTAGTTCTAGTCCCAACTGTTCCACTTTCAATCCAGCTCCCTGTTAATGCACCTAGGAAAGCAGCAGAATTTGACTCAAGTACTTGGATCCATGTCATCCATATGGTAGATTCAGATGGAGTTCTAGGCTCCTGGCTGTGGTCTTGCCCAGCCCTGATTGTTGTGGCCTTTGGGGGAGTAAACCAGCATAAAGAAGTTCTCTGTCTTCCTACCTTTCTGTAACTCTGCATTTCAAATAAATAAATAAATAAATAGGTTTGCATTCAAATAATCCCACTCTTCTCCTCTTCTCCCCCTGCAGCAACAGCCCCCACTTGAATCAGCCTCCCTCAAAGAGCAAGCTGCTGATGTCTGGAGAGATAGTGGTCACAGCTAGTAGGGGAGTGCTACTGGTCACCTAGTGGGCAGAGGCCAGGAATGCCACTAGCCAAGCTAAAATGCACAGGACGAGCCACAGCAATGGATTAGCCAGAAAACCAATGGTGCTGGGTTGAGAAATATTGTTCTAAAGAAACCATTTTTAAGTCATTCACTTTGAGACAGAAAAGATACTAGAAAATCCCATTTTAAAAAAACTGTTCTCTTATTCTTTAACACTTCAAGGATACAGTGCTAGAATTGGGAAGAACCTTTTAGGGATCAGGTTAGTTCAAACACTTGGAGAAACTGTGGCCCAGAGAGGTTATTCAAGTTCATCGACGAAATGGTTAGCTGGACCAGAATTACTGTCATCTTTACATACCCTAAATATAGTAGGTGCTCAACAATGGTCACTAAATCGGTACCTTGTTCTTCCGGTGTTCTTTTTTATTACAACATAGGATTCACTCTCCCTATCAGGAAGCTCAATATCAGAGACAGTACATAAAGTGTCCCTTCCCAGCCATGTTCACTTTCCTTCAAAGGAAGTCCAGAAGGAGAGAAGAATCCAACATATGAGGACTCAAGACTAAGTACGTGGTCAGGCAGAAAGCATGTTTTCAACTGTTTCCAGGGAAACATGGGCAGAAGCTTCATACAAAATCCACATTAGCCAATAGAGCTCTCACAGAAAACCATGGACATGCCTTTCTCTATACAACAGAGGACAGCAGCTCTCCTGACACATCAGAGCTGACTCAACCAATGACAAACAGAAATTCAGTGCCGGCTTAATTAAATCACAGCCACATTCGAAGAAGCTGAAGACATTGCATTTCTAAACCAACACAGAATTGCAATGAATTCTGGGATCAAAGTGCAAGTAGCACGTTGATTGTTAGTCATCCAACCAGCCCTGGCTTCAGGGAGAAGGGCAAAAGGTAAGGGTTTGCCCTTGCCAGAAAAGAAAACATCCACCAGGATGTTTCAGAACCTAAGTGTTTTTGAATCAGGTACAGGTCAAAAGGTGTAGTACAAGTGGGTGAGGCACAGACAGGAGCCACGTGGATAAAATATCCTGGAAACAGAACATTATGCAGGTCTCAAGGAAAAACAAAGAATCACTGCTTCAGAAGAGCCAAAGTAAAGGTTTTCAGATTAAATGAACCTGCTTCAATGGGCTCAAGAATAGCTTCTAAAGCTGCTGCGAGGTTATTATTGATTTCTACAGCCCCAGAGAACTGTGTATAAATATTTACTCCCAGCCCATGAAAGGGCTAAAAGATTACTGCTCAGGCCTCCTGTTTCACACTGCATGCTGCATTCACCCAGGCTGATGTGCCACACTGAAACCTCCGACTGAGAGGGCAGAGGATTAGCTTTGTGACTGGCTCCAGCTTCCAAAGTGACACAGCCTACAGAGGCACACAACAGAAACGGCACAAAGAAGTGATTACCACCAAGCAACCATGAGATTCACCTGCTCAGCTCCCTGGCATGCCACACATCTTCAGATATCTGAGTTAACAGTATGAAAAGTGACTGTTAAAAAAAAAAAAACAGGATCTAAGCACACATTAATAGAATAATAGTGTTCATGACAAAAACTGAGACACAATGTGGACGTCACATGAGGATTAAGATACACGTGAAGACACAGACCCTGTTCTTATTCTCATTTACAGTCTAAGGAAGCCTCTGTCTAAAATGAAAACAAACAAACAAACAAAAAGTCAGTAACTGTTGTCCACTTTGCACTAACGTAGGGCCTCTAATCCACCTTCCCAGAGGGCTGGATTTAAGTGAGCCGCGACTGTATAAACAACGTATAATGCCAGTCAGTGACTCGGGAGTACTGCCACACATCAGCTACAAAATGGGAAGGGCTGACCCATCTTGATAAGACCCAAAGCTGCCCTTACGCTCAAGCCAGGGTCCTTCCCAGTGAAGTCTTCTTGCCTCAACAGGTGTCTCTTACAGGGAAGAAGCTCTGAGTGATGATCCTCATGCAAAGCTGTCTCCACAAGCACTCAACCACCAAAAATTCCCTTCACGACTTCTTAAAATTAGAAAGCTCCCATGACTTTTCAAATCTGAACCCATAAATAGCTCATCAGTCCAACAGCAACACAAAAATTTACAATGTACCATTCTTTATAACACTGAAAAACTGAAAACCCAACAGCTGGGGAAGAATTAAATAAATAATGATGTCATTCCAAAGACAGGACATAATTGAGGCTTTTAAATGTTTTCAATGTCATGAAAAATGCTTACAATGTTAAGCAAGACAACAATGACATAAAATCATGGGATAAGCCCAAGTAAACCTTATTTTTGCAAGCTTTCCCATGGTTTTTATCATGACTATGGACACCTTTCATAATCAGAAAAAAAATGTTTTAAGAAATGCCACTGAATTATGTTAAGATAATAAACACAAGGATCCTTCCATCTCTCCACCTCCCAGAACCCGTAAGACACACACAAACACACAGGACTGGCCTAGAAGTCTGTTTCTATGGTAACAGGTCTTTTCTTCCCCCTTAAGTGCAGGGGAAATCTAATGAAACTGGGTTCTATTTTCACTCTTCCCATGATATGTCTTCTTGATTTGAATCACCTGCAGCAGGCTGTTTGTGTGTGAGGATGAGGCTCTGCATCAAGCGAGAGCATTCAGAGCAGCTCAGCTGGGGTCCTCCTGGCTCCACGCTAAATGAAGCTTCCTTTTACCCTTACACAAGCAGGGAATGTTCATACGGCAGCCACCCAGAAGGGAAGATTTTTTTTCTCAAATTTCTCCTCCATCTGCACGGTTCCTCTAACCAAAGCCCTCGTGTCTATTTCAGCGAGACAGTCAACCCCTGTTCCACGTAGCTACTCATTTCAGTGAAATGCTTCCAACATGGCAGAAGTGCCTGCCCTTTTAATTTCTTCTTTCTCAAATCAGCTGTCATATTCGAATTGGTTTCCATTCGCTCTGCTGTTTACAGCTATTTTGAACAAAAGCATCATGGTGAGGACAGCGAGTTTCCTTCCTATTTCTCTCATGAGGGCTTTGTGTCAGTTTTAACATGAGGACCAACAACAATACAAAGATTCTAACACCCGATTCCCCACAAGCTTTATGGTTCAGTCTAAAAAAAAAAAAAAAAAAAATCGGTAAGAAATTATATTTCAAAGCCATAAGAACAAAAAACACCACCTAAGCAATATAAAACAAACAAAAAAATTTTTTTTCAACCCAAAGCCAGAAATACCAGGAAACTCATTTCTAAACCCACATATCTGGGGACTTCCAGCCACATACAAAAAGAGGAAGTAGTTAAACAACAAAATATACTGCATATGCACATGAAGCAAACAAAGTGAAGAAACACTGCGGAATTAACACTGAATTAACACTGAAACCCACATTTAAAGACGGCGGCTCTGTGCTAGACGCTTGAGGATCCCTGGTCTCTCCATCACTAGCAGTTGTTGAGACACACAGCAGGGTGATGTGAAAAAAAAAAAAAAAAAAAAAAAAAAAAAAAAAAAAAAAAAAGCTCTGTTTGCTCCAATCACTGCTGGAACAGGTTTATCCATCCTGAGATTAAGTCTCATCCCCCACTTGCAATCATTTGATTATTTTCAACACATCATAAAATGACAGTGTTATACGTTTACTTTTGGGGTGAAAAGAAATGACTTAAAGCCTGAAACAGCCAGTTCTCATCATCGTTTTGGATAAAAGAATTTCTTTTTGAAGGTTTTGATTTGAAATCAATATATTCTCAAAGTGGGCTTAGGATCTCCAGGATTCAGTTAAATTGCATTCTACATGTTGTTAAAAGAAAACTGGAGTACTTCTAGGAAATACCCAAATGAGGATGGGAGAGGAGAGGGAGGAAAGATGGGTATGATAAACAAAAGTGGCCAGAAAATCACTTAACCTTAGAAAAGCCAGCAGCACTAATAATAAATCCAGCTGCTGTCCAGGGAGAAGCTAGAGGTGGAATCCCAGGGCATGTGTCCCAGCCAGAGGGGAGGGAAGACGGGAGACAAGGAGAAGGTTGGACAAACTGCAGACAACCCCCAGGGTGACCTTACACTGCCGGATGGCCACAGCTGAAGGCAGATTTGGTTCATCTCGGGGCTTTCCAAGGGGGAGGGACCTGCAGCTCAGCCAGCAAAGGACCAGCGTTCCCAAAGCCTGTGGGGAAATACAGGATCCAGAAGAGTGGGGCAGGGAAGGAGAAAGTTTGGGAAAATGAAGTCAAACATGGTAGCAAAATATGTAATTATTAAACATGAGACTTCAAAAATGCATAGCTGTGCCTTTTCATTTTGCAATGGACTGCTGAGAAGAACTGGTCCTCTGGGAAACAGTCTGATAGGCTTTTTAAAAGACCAAATTACATTGTAATTACACCCGTGAACTGCATGCATCCCTGGAGAGAAGAAATTCATTTTTTGGAGAAAACAAGACAACAACAACAACAACGAAACCTACATGATTTTTACAGTTGGAGATTCAACTCAAAGAATGAAGGGCCCATATCTGTGGCCTCTAAGAAAAGTAACAACCTAAAAGCAAACATACTTAACACTTCACTGAAAACCTTGCTGGCCTAGTTCCACCAAGTCCATTAACCTACCAAGGACCCAAATGCAGGTGACCTGATTACAAAAAAAGCACTTCTGGAAAGTGCAGCATCTGCATCGTGTAACTCATTAAACACTTTTCTATTCAGGGGAGGGGAGGGAGGAAACTGGTAGCAATAACTTGGGAAGCCTTATCTTGAAAGAAAGACAAAATGTTTTTCAGGTGCTGTACAGAAGAAAACAGAGGCAGTGCCCCCCCTTCTCTCACCTGGGGTTAAGCTGTCTCAGCTGTCAAGCGGCAGGTGGTGGAAAACTAACCAACCAATGCTGCACAAGGAAAATCAGCCCCACCACAGTGACCTCGACTACCCAGGCAGGATGATGCTGGGTAGTTTTAAGGTTGCCATCCTTAAAATTCTCTGCGTATCTGTTGCACTATGGACTTCAATGTACACACAGAGGTCTAAGACTTCTCAGAAGTGGCAGGGTGGGAACCTCTTTTCTGGGTAATCAAAGGATAAATCGCACCAGGCAGCAGCCAAGAGTCAAATACATGCTCAACAGAAAGCAACCTGCCTAGTCACACATCCAATTTATATAAGGCTGCTGCGGAGCTGATACACTACCTCTGGGACTGGCTATTGTTTGAGCAATGGTCAAGATCTTTTAAAAGCTTGTGTATTTGGCTGAAAATCCTTCTTATCTCTTGTCTGAAATAATGCAAATGGGGAAAAGAATGACATCTTGGAGTGCCTTTGTGTACTCGTGTTTGGGTCCTCCCCTTGCTCCACCCTATCACAGGGAACTACATTTCCCATGCCCCCTTGCCAATGACTCTGGATAAGTTATCAAGCAGTGGCAGTGGTGTGGATAACAGAAGGGGAGAAGCCAGGGTGATGTTCGGCCTGGGTCCAGCTGCCACCAACAGCTCCTCTTTCCATGCTTTGAGCTCACCCCAAATGGTTCAGGCTTCTGGATTTTGGTGATAGCAGCACCTCCTATTTTCCTTAGAGGCACAGCAGCCCCCAGGCATTGCTTATTTCTGGGAAACATCAACCAACTCCTATCAAGTTTCTTGGCTCTCATATCGCCTGCCTAACCTATTCTATTAACTTCCCTCTGTCTGCACCACCTACAGTGGTTTCTGTTGCCCTGACTAGTCCCTGATTCATGTAGAGCCTTCTAAACATACTCAAACTTTTTTTTTTTTCAGAAAAATAGCTTTCCTAATATTAAAACAACAGTTCAGATCATCTCTAAATGATTTCTTCTAATAAAAGACCAAAAAGGTTGAGGTATCACAAAAATCAGCTCAATCAAAGACTTACTAAAAGCCCAATCTATGCTAAGCCCTAAGTCTGCATGCCAGGAAGTCCCAAGGAAACAGAGTAGGTCCAATCCCCACCATCACAGAGATGATAGCCTAGTGGCCATACAAAGTGCGACAAATTCCAATTTGAAAATTTAACCCGGGCCCGGCGCCGTGGCCTAGCGGCTAAAGTCCTTGCCTTGAACGTGCCAGGATCCCATATGGGCGCTGGTTCTAATCCCGGCAGCTCCACTTCCCATCCAGCTCCCTGCTTGTGGCCTGGGAAAGCAGTCGAGGACGGCCCAAAGCTTTGGGACCCTGCACCCTTGTGGGAGACCTGGAAGAGGTTCCTGGTTCCCGGCTTCGGATCAGCACAGAACTGGCCATTGCAGCTCACTTGGGGAGTTAATCATCGGACGGAAGATCTTCCTCTCTGTCTCTCCTCCTCTCTGTATATCTGACTTAGTAGTAAAAATAAATAAATCTTTAAAAAAAAATTTTTTTTAACCCAATACAGGAATACTGCCTTAACAACAGAGGAATCTGGCAAATGAGAAGTCACATTAAGGTATTCTACTCTACATAAATGTGGTTCCTGCTTTTCAACATAGTATGCTGAACTGTCACATTTCAGGGGCACATTTTGAGGATGTCAAGAAATAAAGAACTTCTTTGAAGTCAGTATATACTTAAACAGAAGCACAACTGTGATAGGATTTTAACAGACACAATAACAAAAATTGTGTGTTTCATGTGGGTTCCTGCTTGGGATACATGGGTTATAGTCACTGAGTATGACTCAATTTGAGAAGTTACTTTAGGGGTTGGCACTGTGACATAGTTGGTTAAGCTGCCAACAACAATGCCAGTATCTCACGAGTGCCAGTTCAAATCCTAGATGCCTGACTTTGATCCAGCTCCCTGCTAATGTGCCTGGAAAAGCAGCAGAAGACAGCCCAAACACACGGGTCCCAGCTACACAAGTGGGAGGCTTGGATGGAATTTCTAGCTCATGGCCCAGTTCTGGCTGCTGCAGCCATTTGGGGAGCAGATCTTTCTCCCAACCTCCCAATCCGCATTCCCTCACCCCTAACACTGCCTTTCAAATAAATAAACAAATCTTTTTTAAAAGATTATTTTTTCACAAATTTAAAAAAGAAAAAAACAGAAGCTACTTTCTTCCTTCTTGGTGGCACAGACTCCAACAACAGAATACACAAAGCCAGCTCCGCTGCACGTAATGAGTAGTGTTACAGTCCCCAACAGCATGACATTATTTCCAAGATGGGATTTTCAGGCAGAAACAAAAACAGACAATGATTCATGTGGTGAACAGTTATACAGACAACTGTGCCCAAGAAAGCTGCCACCTACATACCATGATGACATCAGATGGAAAATGCAGAAGGCAAGCAGCTTTCCAATTTATCTAAAACAAAAGATTTGCTACAAAAAAAAAAAAGATTTGCTACAAAACCAATGCCCAGAGCGACCAAGAGCACACTGGGTATGTCAAAACCAACAGCATCTGCTGCAGAAATGAATGAGTATCTACTGCAGGCTGGTGTACCCATGATGGCACACTTCCACAGAGACCTTCTGGGCATGGCATCCAGACCTTCCTTACTACTACTCAGCAACTTGGCATAACAGATGGCTGACAACACTATGGGCTTCTTACACAACAGGAAGTAGAACACAAAATGCATACTCAGGATCTTTGCCATACACAAAGTCAACTACTGCAACAGGATTTTAATCTTACTGGTCACTAGCTGTCAAACTCTAGCCCTAATCTGTATCCTACAAGAGGTCAAAATACACTGAAGAGTCCTGCGCACACAAGATACAGTACATCACAGAAGCACAGCATGTTCTCTTCCTCTTCCCTGGGGAAAAGACCCCTAAATTCATCTCACAAAGTCATGTTTTCCTTTAAGATGCAGCATAATTGTCTCTCTGAAGCCATGACTTCCTGAGGAAGTTTTGCTTGTCCTCTTCAATGCTTTCATTTCCCCCTGTACCCAATGCAATAATTGATAATTACTGTTGCTTCATTTATCTGTTGTACACATCTGCTTCCCCATTAGACTGTAAAATCCTTGAGATCAAAGGTCTTTTAATCTATACTTCCTTATACAGTGTCAGTCTTTTAATCTATATTCCTTGTACAATATCTGACACAATAGGTACTTAAGAAATATTTTCTGGGGCTGCCATTGTGGTGTGGCAGGTAAAGCTTTCACTGTAATGCCAACATCCCTCACAGGCACTGGTTCAAATCTCAACTGCTCCACTTCCAATCCAGCTCCCTGCTAAAGACCTGGGTAAAGCAATGGAAGGTAGCTCAACTGCTTGGGCCCCTACTGCCCACATGGGAGACTTGGAAGAAATTCCTGCCTCTTGGCTTTGGCCTGACCCAGCTCTAGCTGTTGTAGCCATGTGGGAAGTCAACCATTTAAAAAATGGTTGAAAAAGAAATACTTTCTAAACAAACATACCTAGTGTGTTTATGAAGAGTTCCAACTAAAAGACACAGCATTTTGTACTCTTTTTCTCCTGCCAGGGCAGGAGGTAGACAAAATCAACATGGCCAATGATCCACTGGTGTGCACGAGAACTGCCACTGGGAGGAGACTCAATGGAGGAGCTTGGGAAACTCCTTCACTGGGATGCAGTCCCTGCAGGTGAGCACAAGAAGTAAGGTAAGCAGCAGCCAAGACAATGCCAGGATATAGTACCCACCGGCATACATGTGGGTCAGGTCTGGGGACAGGCCAATCGGGGCCAGCACATAACACCCACTGGCAGAGAACCAGAGCAGGGGCAGGAGGAGCCAGATCAGATCACGACACCAGCCAAGTTCACATTAGGACCAGCACAGAAATCAAACTGGGCTGGAATAGGCTGCAGCACCCACCAGTAGGAGCTAGAACAGGGGGCAGACTAGACTAGGCCAGATTATGCAATAAGATTGCAGACAATGAAGTGAGGAGAGTCATGCCAGCCTGGGTCCAGTGGGGGCTGAATTCATGCATTGCAGGTACGGGGATCTGGAGGGACTCAGGTTGACTAGCCTGGGTCTGGGGCCTGTCTGTGAGGTGGGTGTCGGGTTTATGAGTTCCGGGAGTGTGGGATCTGACTGGGGTTGGGTCTCCTGGCCCAGGTCCCAGGGCCCGCCCTCTAGGTAGGTGCTGGTTTCATCAGCCCCAGCGGTAGGGGATTCAGTGGGCCTCAGGTCGCCTGGCCTGGGGCCTCGGGCCTGGGACCTGCCTGCAAGATGGGTGCCAGGTTTATGAGCCCCAAGGGTGGGGAATCCGATGGATTTGGATCTCCTGGCCTGGGTCCTGGGGCCCGCTTACTACGTGGGTGTGGGATTCATAATCCGCAGGGGTGGGGGATCTGGCAATACTTGGGACATCTGGTCCACGTACTTGGGCTCGCCGACAAGAACATGTCCTACTTAACGAAAAAGGCAGAGCAGTGGACACAGGCCCTGTTGTAAAAGGAGAATATGGCAGCACATTTGGTGCCTTAGCAGAACAACAGAACTAACTGGACAACTACCCCAAACAAACAATGACAACAAAAAAATCTTGCTGAATGGGGCCAATGGACACTGGGAGGGTGACATCATCCTCAGGTCGTTGAAATCAGCAGCACTTCAGAAGGACCCAAGCCACTTGGACAGAACCCTCGAAGTACGTACACACTGAGACTCTGCGTTGATATGAGGTGGCGGTTCCTCATCCCTAGGTACTGGGTAGTAGGATGTGTGGAAAGTCAAGAGTAGTTTCCCCTTTTCTCCCTCCCTTTCCCCGAGAAACAAGAATAGCAAATTTGGAAGCAATGACAACGCCCAATTTTCCCTAAACCTAGATTCTTCCCACACTGATCCACCATGTAATCATTATAAAAATAAAATTTATAAAAAAAGAGTTCCAACTAAAACATACAGCATTTTGTATTCCTTTTCTTACAACTATGGAATAATATTTTGCTTTGTTTTCAGAATTTATGAGAGTTATTTGAACAGAGATAGATATCTTCTAGTTTACTCCACAAATGGCTATACTGGTCAGGGCTGGACCAGGCCAAAGCTGGGCGACCAGAGCTCTACCTGGGTTTCCTACATGGTGACAGTGGTTCAAGCATTTGGGCCATCTTCCATGGCTTTTCCAGGCTCATTAGTAGGGAGTTGGATCAGAAGTGGAGCAGCTGGGACTTAAACCAGCATTCAGAGCTCCAACTCAGATGCCAGTGTCACAAGAGGACGCTTAGCCTACTGTGCAACAACACTGGCCTTAGAATGATACTGTTAAAGGTCAAGAAAAACAAATAAGAAAATGCCAACCAGAAAACAGATTTCATGTGTTCACATTAGAAGATAACCTAATGGGGGAATTTCCAATGAGCTACTTTCAGTAAAACCAAGACTTCCACAGTTGAAGTACATAAGCTATGAAAACTCAGAAAATCACTGGACCGTGGCTGAAGAAGGACGTCTACCAACTAGAAATGGAAGTAGAACTCCTGCTATCTACATTGGATAGAATTTTTTTTTTGGGGGGGGGCCGGTGGCATGGTCTAGTGGCTAAAGTTGTTCGCCTTGAACACGCCTGGATCCCATATGGGCGCCGGTTCTAATCCCGGCAGCTCCACTTCCCATCCAGCTCCCTGCTTGTGGCCTGGGAAAGCAATTGAGGACAGCCCAAAGCTTTGGGACGCTGCACCCACATGGGAGACCCGGAAGAGGTTCCAGGTTCCCGGCTTCAGATCGGCACAGCACCGGCCGTTGCGGCTCACTTGGAGAGTGAATCATCGGACGGAAGATCTTCCTCTCTGTCTCTCCTCCTCTCTGTATATCTGACTTTGTAATAAGAATAAAATAAATCTTAGAAAAAAAAATTTTTTTTGTCTTTCGAAAGGGGTCACTGATAAAGCTAAAATAACTAAAAATTAATAAGAAAGTTAACATCCTAAGGGATAGTATTTAAGCAAGGATTTAGCTATGGAGGAAAAATAAACACACAGCACAACTACAGCCTAATTTACAAAAGTTCAGATTTAGGATTACTAGAAAATTTCCACCCACAAAAATTCCCTGGTCTAATCTTGAAAAGTCAGGAAACATCCAGAAGCCATTCTCAAGGGTACCCATAAAAACATCTGCAAAAATTCCAAAACTCCCATATATAGGAAATGGTTTTGGCTTAAAGACCAGGGAAATCATTGGGTGAGTCATTCCAAATGTGGCTTCCAGTAAGTAACCAGAGTATTTCAAGGGAATAAAGACAAAAATGAAACCAGTAAAACTAGATAAAATAAGTAAGGTCAGCAATGGTAAGAATAAATGGTGCTCACATCTGAATACCACTTCCGTTTGCAAGGCACTTTTGCAACCTCAGACACTGACGCTGAGAAAGTGAGGAGGCTTGCTAAAGGTCATAAAGCCACAATGAGCCAAGGAAAGGAGTTGAGAGATGTGCCAACGTCAAGCCTAACACTACTGTTTCTCTAGACTTATAAGTGTTTTGGCCACGTCTAGAACACTCCTTAAGCTGCCTTCCAATGAGAGCATCTGTCTTCCAAATTATTCAAGACGCCTTCCAATGTAATCCAGATAAGCCAGAGAGAGAGTTCTAGAAAACACCTTCAAAGAATCAAAAGTTCCACAACACGTGGTAAGAGAATCTTCACATTCTCCACCCCAAACTGTTGGCAGAAAACTGCAAAGTGCCAAGAACTGTAAGTAATATTCTTCTATTTGTATAAAAGCACTGAAAAGGAATACATGGAAATGTCATTCCTTGTCCACACATGTTATCTTTAAAAAGTCAGGTAAGAAATTGCCAAGAGTGGTTGGTTGTCATCTCCAGGGATGCAAATGGTGGCCAAGGAAAAAGGGAAAGAATGAATTTTCAATATGTGTATTTCCTTTTGGAACTTCAGAATTTTGAAACACATCAAAATGTTATCTTTTTCAAAAAAGTAAATTTTTTTTAAAGATTTATTTATTTTTATTGGAAAGGCAGATGTACAGAGAGGAGGAGAGACAAAGAGGAAGATCTTCTGTCCAATGGTTCACTCCTCAAGTGAACCGCAACGGCTGGAGCTGCACCGATCCGAAGCCAGGATCCAGGAGCTCTTCCGGGTCTCCCACGCGGATGCAGGGTCCCAAGGCTTTGGGCCATCCTCGACTGCTTTCTCAGGTCACCAGCAGGGAGCTGGATGGGAAGCAGGGCTGCCGGAATTAGAACCGGTGCATGTGAGGCGAGGACTTTAGCCACTACGCTATCGTGCCGGGACCTCAAAAAAGTAAATTTAACCTTGAAAATACCTAATGAGAGTTGGAACAGAGGCAGTGCTTAGGTAATAGAGCATGAAACACCTCAGAGACAGGATGCAGCAGAAGAAGAGAACAGTTAAAAGTTCTTATTATAAAGTTTGTGTCAGAGTCCAGAATTCCATGTGCTATTTCGCAGACTGAAATCAATGTTCTTCAAGACTATCAAATTTCTTCCACTCTAATTATTGGCCGATTCAACCATGACACTGAGACAGGTGTATCTCAATAGTGGACTCAAGTATTCAGGTCATCAGAAAGGCAGAGCCTCTCATGATAAACAACATTGCATCCAGTTTATGCCAATCTCTGAAAGGGTTGTTAAGGAGTTACTCCAGGCCCAGGGATAAAAGCTGGAACTGTAGAGCAAAAGGCCAAATATGAACGACCTGTCCTACAAATGGTCCCTCCAAATAGAACCTGGCTCAGGTAGCCGGAGTTATCACTGACAGATCAGGAATTTTTAGTATTTTGTCCTCTGTTAGTCCACAAATTTATCCTAAAGGTCCGGTTAACTTCGGTGATAAGGAAATCACAACTCACACTTTGACAAGATAAGGCAATTTTTTAAAGGCAGCATTGAAATAGCTTCCTTTCTCCCCCTAAAATTGCTCTAGGGCCTCCCAGGTCACTGGGGAACCTCGCTTTAAAACCCTCTGGAGCAAGAAAACTTTAAAGTTAAAAAAAAAAACCTGCTAAGTCAAAAGACCATTGTGATGCTTACTAGAAGTCTCACTCTTTAAAAAAGTGTGAGATTTTAGAAAGGAGGGTCATTTTCAAACACTGATTTGGGAATAAGTCAGCCATACTGCTCACAGGTCTGTAGTCCAGTCACGTCATCTGATGGAATACTGACTGGTGAGCATGCATTGACCAATCCTGCTCATTCAGCACTCAGTTGTCTAAGAACGGACCTGAGAAACTCAGATGAACTCAAACCCAAATCTGTATTTCAACAGTTTTGAAATTCTTCCTCCAAGTGCCTCTTCCTTCTACCATTTGATTGGCTGATGGCTGTCCACGTAATCATCACAATGACCAAAAGTAAAAAAGAGGAAGGAGAAATGAGTAAGCAGAATGCAAAGGGTGGAATAGGCTGGATAATTTATGAAGAGTGCAGGCCTCAACAAATGCCTGTTTAACATAACTGAAAACTCTCTCGTTCTCATTTCATTTTTACTTCAATGGCCAAGTCACTGAAGTCACCAAGGTACACGTCACACTAACTGGAAAAGAAACTGCTTCTGAATCCAGGATTCTCTCATCAACAGGAGTTAGTAAAGTTTCCAACTAAGCAGTTACTAGCCCTTAGTAAGAACTGACTAGTGATTTGTTACCTGTTCCCAGGTAAAGCTACTGTTAAAAACCTGAAACAAGTAGTAAATCAACCTCCCTCTTCCATATGCTGTATTTGATTGGGATATGAGTGCAAGAGTAGTTTAAGAAATGGAGGAGGGGGCCCGGTGGAGTGGCCTAGCAGCTAAAGTCCTCACCTTGAAGGCGCTGGGATCCCATATGGGCGCCAGTTCTAATCCCGGCAGCTCCACTTCCCATCCAGCTCCCTGCTTGTGGCCTGGGAAAGCAGTCGAGGATGGCCCAATGCTTTGGGATCCTGCACCCTTGTGGGAGACCCGGAAGAAGTTCCTGGCTCCTGGCTCCAGATAGGTACAGCACCAGCCATTGCGCTCACTTGGGCAGTGAATCATCGGACGGAAGATCTTCCTCTCTATCTCTCCTCTCTGTATATCTGACTTTGTAATAAAAAATAAATAAATCTTTAAAAAAAAATAAAGAAATGGAGGAGGAATGGTAATAATCATCAAAATGGCATCTGACTTCCCAAAAGTAGCAGTGCTCACTCTAGCTGTGCCTTCAGTTTTACCCAAGCTCTGTCAATTGAGGACCCAAGGAAACAGGAAAGCCAAGATACACTCAGAAATGTTACACCCAATCCTCTGATAGACCCAACACAAGAGTTAAGAATGAACCTTCCCAATGGTAAAGTGGCTCTAAAATACTTCTTGGTAAATGCAAAAAGTCAGGAAAGCAGTGTGGACACCTGCTTTGCTAATGGTTCACCCCATTCACCTATTGATAGAGGTCACCAAAATCTACTAGTATGCATCTAAATCAATGTCTCATTCCCCTGTCCTCCTTACATAATCTTATGCTAAAATAAAAGGGAATTCAGTGAAAGCATCGATTAAACATGCACTTCCTTTCTTAAAATATCATTTCGTTTTTGTTTTATGCTGTCTGCCTGGTGTACCACGTGGCAAAGCCACTGCATTATGAACAAAAGTCAATGAATAATAAGCCTCTCCCATATAAAGGCTAGTATCTATTATTGTCAAATGCAAACATTTCCTAATCACTAAGCCTTCCTATCACGTTGAATTTTAATGATATTAAGAACATTAGTTTTTGAGGGCACAGAAAACAAAGACTGAATGTTTTTGCCAACAGACAATGATTATATTTCACCTTTCGAAGGGTAAGCACCATGGAAGCCACGAATTCAATGAATTATCTGCTTCTTTCTCTCCACCAAAATCTGCTAGCTTCTGCCACCTCTCTCTCTCTCTCTCTCTCTCTCTCTCTCACACACACACACACACACACACACACACACACACCAGGCCTCCAACGCACTCCACACTGTGCAGAAATCCGCACTGTGTCAGTGCGTGAGGTGGCTTCCCACTGCATTCATCCGGGAAGAGGCAAGCCGCCTCGGCGCTGTGTCAGATCTCGGCAAGGCTGTCAAATGACAGGAGCTGCTAACCAAATCGCAAATAGCAGGTGGCCACACCACCTCTCAAAATCACCAAGCAGTTTAGTTTTCCCATCGCTCATCTCGTCATCTCTCTCTCTGTTTCTCTCTCTCTCTCTCTCTCTCACTCACGCACACACACACACACTCTGCAGTTCAGCCTCAGCTTTGCTACACTGGTTCCGGACTGACAGTCGGCCCAGAACTCATGCATCGCCCACAGAAACGCAGACGTTCTCACCTGAACACGCCAGGCTCCTTGCACCCCCGACACACACACACACACTCCCACCTCTCAATCTCTCCCCCCACGCCAACCCCCCTCTCCCAGCCGCCGGAAACCCAGCAGCCTCCCGATGACTTGGCCGCCCTCAGCTCCCGAGAGCCCCTCCGCGGCCAGGCCACCCTCCAGGGGCGGCCCCTCCGCCGGCCCCTCGACCACCGCGAGAGATGCGCTACCTTTGGACTGGCAGTCCGCACAAAACTTGTTATCCTCCTCCAGCAGCAGGTTGGCCAGGACCGCCTGGTACCGATCCACGTCCTTCACCGACTTGCCCGTCATGGCCAAGGTGCCGGCGGGGGCAGGGGGCGACGCGCCCTCCTCGCCCCCAGAAACCCCTGTTCCAGTCCGGAGATGAGGACTCCCGGTCCCCGGCCCAGGGCACCTCCTGAGCGGGGGTCAGCGACCCCTCCCCTCGCTCCCGCCCGAGCCCCTCACAGGGTCCGCGGCGCCCGCCCCCACGCTGCAGCCCCCTCAGCGCGGCGCCTCCTGGCGGGCTCAGGGGAAGTCCCGAGTCCAAGGACGCTTCCGGACCGGAGACCCTCAGGCCGAGCAAAGGCAGCCCTCGGGCCTCCCAGGTGCCGGACGCAGTGATGACCCCAGAACCCGCCGCTCTGCGGCCCTTCAGTCCCGCGCCTCGGTTTCCCTGGCAGCTGCCGCCTGCTCAGCCACCACCTCCACCGCCTACTTCCGGCAGCTCTTCCTCTCCTCCTCCCCCTCCACCCTGCCCGGCCCGCGCATGCGCCCCGCCCCCCACCGCGCCGCACTGGGCTCTTCCCTCGGCTCCGCCTCTCAGGGACCAATCCGGGGAGATGTGAAGGGCGGGGCTTAGGGCTACGGGCGCAGAGGACACGCCCCCGGCATGTCCTTGGAAAAGAATGAATGGAGCCTGGTAGAAAAGGAGGGGAGGGCACGGAAGAAAGTGCAGAAGGATAGGAGCGGACGTTTGCTGAGCTCTTAACTATGTGCCAGGCATTGTGCTAAAGCTTTACATGAACTTTCCCCATGAAGCTTTACGTGTTGTTCCTCACAGTACCCTTATGAGTTAAGTACTTACCATCCTTATGTAAGCCCCAAAGTCCTTCAAACTTGTTCCTTCCTCCAACGACCAAATAGAACAGACCAACCTCTGCCTCCATTTGCGGAGGATTCTGGTCACCTCTTCCCATGAATACCTATTCCCACCCACAACCTTTAGCTTCCCTCTTCTGACTGGGGCTGTCTTGGACCTTCTTTAGCCTAGTGCCTGCACGATTTATTTCTCCATTTTCTCCTTAACTCCCCTCAAAACAGAGAGTTTTGGGGTAGTCGACTTTTACTGAAACTTGCTGGGGAAGGAGGGACTTTGTAACATAGCACAACATTGATAACTATTTAAAAATGTCTAGTAACCATGTTGTCCAGGGGTAGGCGCTTAGAGGAGCGGTTAAGAGGTTGTATCTTACGCCGCAGTGCCTGGGTTCCATACTTAGCTCCATCTCCGGACTCCAGTTTCCTGCTTAAGCCAACCCTGGGAGACGATGGCTCAAGCAGTGGGTTCCTGCCATGCACGAGGGAGGCCTGAGTTCCTGGTGCCAGTTTGAGGCACTGCAGACATTTGGAGAATGAACCAATGGATGAGGTCTCTCTCCCTCTCCTCGCTCTACCTTCCAAAGAAATGAATTCATTAAAAAAAAATCATTGCCTAAAACCATCTGTATTACAGAGAATACTCAGTGGTTACCTTTTTTAGGGGGTAAAGGTTTATTTATTTTTATTTGAAAGGCAGATTTTATAGATAGAAAAGGTGAAATGGAGAAGTCTTCCATTCTCTGATTCACTCCCCAGATGACTGCAACGCACCGTCCTCCACTGCTTTCCCAGGTCATAAGCAGGGAGCTGCATGGAAAGTGGAGCAACTGGAACACAAACCAGTGCCCATAGGGGATGCCAGCTCTAGCAAATCTTTTTCTTTTTTCTATCTAGCCGGTGTTTTGTTCATTCATTTACTTCATTTACTATCAAACACTGCACTTTGGGAAAGAAGCAAAGTGATCTGATTTGTGGTTTTAAAAGATCATTCTGGGGCCCAGTGCCAAAGACCAGCAGGTAAAAGTCCTGTGACTGGATCCCATATGGTCACCGATTCTAATCCTGGCAGCCCGCTTCCTATCCAGCTCCCTGCTTGTGGCCTGGGAAAGCAGTTGAGAACAGCCCAAAGCCTTGGAACCCTGCACCCACACGGGAAATCTGGAAGAAGGTCTTGGTTCCTGGCCTCAGATCGGTTCAGCTCCGGCCGATGCAACTACTTGGGGAGTGAATCATTGGATGGAAGATGTTCCTCTCTGTCTCTCCTCTTCTCTGTATATCTGACTTTACAATAAAAATAAGTAAGTCCTAAAAAAAAAAATCACTCTGATAGCCACAAAAATAATCAGAGAAGCTGGTATAATCAGGCACTCAGAGCTATCTTACTCCATATTGAAACCCCGTCCTCCAGCTCTTTACTTTCTTTCAAAACCAAGCTCCCTCACAACTTTCATTTCAGGGCTGGCATTGTGGCGTAAATGGTGAAGTCACTGCCAGTGTTGCCAATAATCCAGAGGGGCGCCGGCTCATATCCTAGCTGCTTCACTTCCAGTCCAGCCCCCTCCTCCTAATGGTCTGAGAAAGACAACAGAGGATGGCTGCCACGCATCCCGAGTCATGCCACGGGATGAAGCTCCCGACTGACCTGGCCCAACCCTTGCCATTGTGTGTCTCTCCTTCCCTCTGACTTTTAAATAAATAAACCTTTTTTAAAAAGCACTTTCCATTTCATCAGATGAAAAAGGGTTCCATTGCTTTATTAATAGAATAATTTGCTTTCCTATTTAAACTTCCTCTGTTCAAGGCATGCCCAAGAGACTTGACTTTTATAAGCACACAAGTTCACTCAGGCATTTTTCCTGAGGAAAAAAAATCCATCAAAGCAAGGACTACCAGAACCATTTTTCAGGGTCACAAGTACCCCCATAATTGATGCGCCTGTGCTTAAGTTCAAGCCCTTGTCAGCATCATTGCTTCACTCTGCAAATTGCCTTCTGGCTTTAGCCTAACTTGAGTTAAACTGAAATTTCACCCAGCTCTTCAGAGAAGCCTTTAAATAGCAAAACTGCTTGAATCCCCCGTCTTGCTGCAAAGTTTTGGTAATGTTCCGTCTCCTACGACAGTGTTATTTGTCTTTAAGAGGTTGTGAACTGGTGGCTGAGCACGCGAACTGCTGGCCAGCTTCACCTGCTTTGGTCCATGAGCAGTTACTGAGCCTCTCTGGGTCTCAGTCACCGCCTCTGTAAGATGAAGTGATGGCGATATTAACAACACTAATTCACAGGACTGTTTCAACACTTGGTTAAGAGACTGCCTGTGATAAACAGCTCTTGGCACATGGTGAATGATGGGTAGTAATGCTACTCATTATATCTTTTTTGGCTTTTTGTCCTCTGAGCATATGCTGGGATTTTATTTCCTGACTCACAGGAAATAGCCAGTGAGTTTGAGCCTGAAGCTTCCTGCCACCACCACCACCACCACCACCACCAACCCAGTATGATGCTCTCCTGATTCTCTTCCCACTGGTTTGGTAACATTCAACCTTAAAGATGTTTGTGGTTCTGAGAGAACTGTTTGCCAGCCCATAAAGACACCTAGCATATGCAGGAAGTAAGCCTCGGCTGTGTTAAGTTACAGAGCTTTGTTTGCTTGCTTGTTTGCCAAGCATAGCCTACCTTATCCTTACTGATACATCAACATTGGCTCTTTGTGTCATTATTAATAGCAGAGGACCGTGAATGCACCTCTCAGGATCTATGGATTTGAACAAAGAGAACCTTTCCTAGTCCCAAGCACAGACATTGGTATGAAGTCTTGAATTTTATCGTGACACTTCTTACAGAAATGTTCCTTGTATTCCATCACGTACTTGCTTGCTACCTTATTGTGAAACAGCTTTACATCAACTATAGAATCTCCTGTCTGACCTGGGGGGTGGCTGGGCACAGTGTGACTGCGCTGTATCTATGCTTTCCAGAAAACTGATGTAAATTGAAAAGTTCTGGCACCACATATTTTTGACTTCCAGATTTATGCTCCTGGCCTTTACATCAGAGCACTTGAAGAAAGAAAGAGGACAAAATAGAAATCAGTTTTAAGAAGCACTATAGGGTCAGCGAAAAGGTGAGCTTTAGGTAGGGAGGGAAGGAACATGATGGCTCCATTGACTAATCCTCTGCCTGTAAGCACCAGCATCCCAAATGGGCAAGGATTTTGTGTCCTTGTCCTGGCTGCTCTACTCCCCATCCAACTTCGTATTTGTGGCTTGGCATGGCAGTGGAGGATGGCAGTGGAGGATGGTCCAAAGCCTTGGGACCCTGCACCTGTATGGGAGACCCTGAGGGGGCTTCTGGCTCCTGGTTTCAGATCAGCTCACCTCTGGCCATTGTGGCCATTTGGGGAGTGAACCAGCAGATGGAAGATATTTCTGTCTCTTTTTTTCAATCTTTCAAATAAAAATAAATAAATAATTTTTAAAATCATAAATATCCTGGGCCTGGCACGATGGCTAAATCCTTGCCTTGTTAGCTCCAAGATCCCATATGGGTACCTCTTTATGTCCTATCTGCTCCACTTCCCCATCCAGCTCCCTGCTTGTGGCCTGGGAAAGTAGTAGAGGATGTTTCAAGGCTTTGGAACCCTGCACCCTCATAGAAGATCTGGAAGAAGTTTCTGGCTCCTAGCTTTAGATTGGTTCAGCTCTGGCTATTGCAGCCACTTGGGGAGTGAACCAGTGGGTGGAAGATCTTTCTGTCTCTCCTTTTCTCTGTAAATCTGCCTTTCCAATACATAAATAAATCTTTTTTTAAATTAAAAACATAAATAAAAACTACTATGGAGGCCAATAGCTAAATAACTAAACTAAAAATACTATGGAGGCCAATAACTAAAGAGTTAACCCTGTGCCTGCAAAAACAGCATGTGCTCCAGTTACAGCCCTAGAGGCTTCCCCTCCACTCCAGCTCCCTGCTTCCTCTCCATGAACAGAAGAAGATGAACCAGGGCTTGGTTCCCTGTGCCCACATGGGAAACCTGGAAGAAACTCCAGATCCTGGCTTCAATCTGGCCATACTCTGGCTATTGTGGCCATTTGGGGAGAGAACAAGAAGAGGAGGAAAAACCCCTGTCTCTTCTGCTCTCTCTAAGGCTGAGTCTTTCAAGTAAACAGACAAATTTTTTTTTTAACTTTTTCCATTTTTAAATTATATTTTTTATAATCTTTACATAGTTAATTAGGGTAAAAAGGTTCAAGGGCTACAGGAAACTGGGTAAGACTATTATTTCAACATTATTTCCTTCATGTATCTGAGGAAAAGGGCGATATTAAGGGAGAAGCTCCACCCAGTCTCGCACTCCTGGTCCCTGATGTAGGGCATGCTCCGAGGGTCTTACTCAAGTGGTTTTGATAGTTCAATAGTTATGAATTGCTGCCAGTCTCGCCACTCCAAGCACGATGAGGTCATTGAAGAATCCACCGATTGACATAGTCCATCTTAGAGTCTCCGTTTGCCCAGTTTTTCACTGCCAACAGACAGCTGAGGTGGTTGATTGACTTGTTCTGTCCTGTCTTTTGATGGTTAGAGTTCTGAGTCTGGCAGTTCGATTGAGGGGATCCCCAAAGAAACTTTGTCTGAGGTGTTCCCAGACCAGATTCTTGTATGTATTAGCAAGCACAGGGCCTGGCACAGTCCATCACCACAATCAGCTGGTTCTATTTCTAGCCCCGACTTCCACTGGAACCAATGGGTGTTGCAGTCCAGCCTGATTCTGCCCAGCACACACTCGGCCCTCACATAAACCAATGGGAGTTGCAGCCTAGTTGGAGCGACCTACAATAACCCCCACCAGGCCCACCCCCTACCGTGGTGTGCCAGTATGTGCAGCAGACTAGTCCAATCTGTCCCACATCCTATTCAGCTCTTATACATGTCAATGGGCATTGAAGCCCAGTTCCATCTAACCAGCTCCACTATCCAGCCCACACAGATGTTGTTGGGTGCCTTTCTGTCTAGCTACCTCAGCCCCTGTCCTGGTTTCCGTGCCCTCCAGTGAGGGTGGTAATCCAAGAGGGAGGAGCCCACTATTTCTCTAGTGGGCCACTCCCACTTCCAGATTATGCACTCTCCAGGTGGTTCTGTAATTTAACTTGACAGAATTAGCACCCAGTGCCAGCTTCTGACAGCTGATGCTGCAGCTAAGCCCAACCAACCCTCACCCACTCTAATTTTGGTTTGCAGCAGTAGAAGCAATTAACTCATCCTGGCTTTTCCCTGATCTAGCTTATATGAGGCCCACAGGTGTTGTAGCCCTGCCTAGTCTGGTCTGCACCTATCTCAGCTCTTGCTCTCCAGTGAGAATAGCCATCCAGCAGGGGAGCACCCCCATATTCCCCCTGCCAGCTCTGCCCCCTCCCTTCCTGGTTCTCAGGTGTGCTGGTTGGGCGCTGCAGTCACATCCGGTGCAGGTAACCTCACCTTGGCATTCTGTAATGTGCACTGTTTTTTTGTTGCGACCGAATCTGGCTTGACCCACACTCTGTTATGGTGCTCAGATTCGCCAGTGGATGATGTGAACTGATTCAGCCTGGTCTGCCCACGAGCCATGCCGAATGTGTGCCAGTGGGAAACTTTCCATGGCCTATTCTGGGCTGTTTCCTATCATGCTTCTTGCGCTTACCTGCAGGGTCTGTGTCCTGCCAGAGGAGTTGCCCAGGCTCCTCCATCAGAACCTCTCCCAATGCCAGATTTCGCATATACCAGGGGGTCCATGAGCCAGCCCTACTCAGTTCACCTCCTGTCCTTGCAGGAACAGTGGCTTTTCCTGACTGGCCTTCAACCCAATCTGGTTCTTACTGTTGGATGTTTCAGCCCAGCCACGGCTCATCCATACCCACATACAGCTCACACATGGCTCAGTAGGGGTTGAGACCCAGCCTAGTCCGTCCCACATCCACCCTGGTCCTCCAGAGCACCAGAAGGTGTTGGAGTCTAGCTCAGCTTGGTGCATCCAATCCCAGTCCATACTTGTACTAGGGGAGACTACAACCGTATCCCGTGCTCCTTAGTGGGAACCTCCATCCAGCTAGGGTGTGCCCTTAGCTCCCCAACTGGGCCTGTTCCCAGCCATAGATTACTCACGCCTGCCAGTGGTTGCTCTGTCTCAGCTTGGCTCAGCCCTTCACCTGTCCCGGCCCTTGCCTTAGACACTGTGTCTTAGCGTCCCTGGCTCACGCAGACCAATAGGTATAACAGTCTAGCTCGGCATGTCCTATGTTCCATCCTGATTTGTAATTTTGCTTGTGGGCTAAGGTTTGCTCAGTCCTGCCCGGTCCACTCCGTTCCATTACCAATCTACACATTAGCCAGTCATTGGAGCTACTTTGCCCAGCTTGACCGACCCCCAGGTCTGGACCACATGTTCACCAGCAGGAGCTATGACCGGCAGGGGAGTTTCCCAAGTTCCTCCACTTGGCACTCCTGGACCCAGTTCTCATACATGCCAGTGGGTTTTAGGCTAGTGTCCAGCATAGTCTGGCCTTTCAATTGGCCTTGTATGAGCTAGTGAACGTTGTAGTCCGGCAAACCCCACACCCTATTCAGGATGCACATTCGGGTACTGCTGCCTTGACCAGTCCAGACTGTTGTGGGTTCCTTTACCTGTGAGTGATGGCAGGCTCTTTGGTCACACCTAGTTTAGTCCATCACCCCTGCAACTCTTGAGCTAACCAGTGGGGCTAGCATTTCCATGGGGTTAGGCCCACACATCCCCCACAGAATCTACCCCCGGATATGGTTCTCTGGTGTGCTACTTAATGTCATGGCCCTGCCTATTATGACCCGTTTCCTGATCCATCATCACGTCAGGTAATAGGATATGATCCTGCTAGACAAGCCCCAAGCCTTAGCTTTTGCATGAACTGGTGTTCAGTGGTCATCTTTGTTCAGTGATTACAAGTACTACACAGTATTTAAAGGAGTTTGGTGCATCAGTCTTATCCACAAAAATTATCTCGTCCCTCTCCTCTAACCTACCAGGTCTCATTACCCTCGCTAACCTTCAAAGGAAAAGTTACTCTGTCACTGAGATTCTGTAGGATTGATTGACATCCCCCCAGAAGTACAGTGGGCTTGACATGGAGATACCTAAGCAGCAATTCAACGCCCCAAAACCCCAGAGCTGGCTGTCGGGCAGCCTGCAGGTGGAGCCTGGCACCAAATCTGGCCACCTAGGGACAGGTCATCGCATGGATGTGGTGGCTGGAATCGGGGCTCTGAGCATGGAGACGATCCTGGCCTGGCACCCAGCAGCAGCCAACAGGCTGCTGGAAATTTAACTCCCCAGGTCCCAAGGTCACCCCCTCCCCAATCCCATCCCCTGAGCCATGATGGCGACGGGTGGGGCTCGGGCGCTCCCAGTCCTCCAAATTTCCCCCTTCAGTGTATTCACCGTGACAGGAGCAGTCTCTGGCGTTCAGGCAGGCCCAGGGACAGGTCACCGTGTGGACGCGGTGGCTGGAATCAGGGCTCGGAGCATGGAGACGATCCCGGCTTGGCACCCAGCAACAGCCAACAAAGACAAAAATCTTAAAATAAACATTTGCTATGTTAGAATAAGTACTATAAGAATAATTACAAAAATGAAAAAAAGAGAAAGAGAGAATAAGTACTATAGTAAAATAATACCACCAAAAAGTTAGCATGGGGCCCGGCGGCGTGGCCTAGCGGCTAAAGTCCTCGCCTTGAAAGCCCCGGGATCCCATATGGGCGCCGGTTCTAATCCCGGCGGCTCCACTTCCCATCCAGCTCCCTGCTTGTGGCCTGGGAAAGCAGTTGAGGACGGCCCAATGCATTGGGACACTGCACCCACATGGGAGACCCGGAAGAGGTTCCAGGTTCCCGGCTTCGGATCGGCGCGCATCGGCCCGTTGCGGCTCACTTGGGGAGTGAATCATCGGATGGAAGATCTTCCTCTCTGTCTCTCCTCTGTATATATCTGGCTGTAATAAAATGAATAAATCTTAAAAAAAAAAAAAAGTTAACATGGTGAATATTCTATTGTTGAACCACTGCTACAGAAAACTTGCCAATGTATTTTTGGAAGATTTATTTATGTGTTTGGAAGGCAAAGTTTTGGGAGCAGGGAAGGAGTGGGCAGAGGGAGAGACACAGAGAGATTTTTCATCTACTGGCTCACTCCCCAATGGCCACAATAGCTGGAACTGGGTCAGGCCAAAGTCAGGTGCCCAGGACTCCATCTGGGTCTCCCATGTGGGTCACAGAAACTCAAGAACTTAGTCCATCTTCTGCTGTTTTTCCAGGCTTAGGAAGGAGTTGGATTAGAAGTAGATCAATCTATACTCAAACCCTCACTGATGCAGGGTGCTAGCGTTATAGGTGATGACTAACCTGCTGGGCTGCAATGTCAGCCCCCATTAGCATATTTTCTATCTAAGAAACCAAGTTTCTTAGATCATATGTTGGACTCAGTTTTTCTTTTAAAAAATACTTTATTTGGGAGGAAGAATTAGAGAGAGAGAGAGAGAGAAAGGTAGAAAGAGATTTTCCTTCTGCTGGTTCACTCCCCAGATGGCCACTGACTGCTGCTGGGCCAGGTTGAAGCCAAGAGCCAGGACAGGAGCTTCAGCCCTTTACCTGAGTAAAGGGACCCAAGCACTTGGGCCATCTTCCACTGTTTTCCCAGGAGCTTTAGCAGGGAGCTGGATCAGAGTGGAGTAACCAGGACTCAAACCAACAGCTAAACCTCCTGTGCCATGATGCCAGCCTCTTGTTCAGTTTCTGATCTTTGTGAGTCTCTCTATTCCTGCCTGCCTCTCAGATATTAATTAATTAATTAATTAATTAATTTTGGAAAGGCCATGAGTTAAAGGCTTGGTCCCCAGGATGGTACTGTTGAGAGGCAATAAAATCTTTAGGAATTAGGGCCCGATGGAAAGTCCTTAGGTGAATGGGGTATGCTCTCTGATGGCTGTTTTCACAAGAGCATTATTACAAAAAGTTGAGTTTGGCCCCATTCAGTCTCTGTTTATCTCTCTGTTTCTCTCTCTCTCTCTCTCTCTCTCTCTCACACACACACACACACACACACAGTTTTTGGCTTGCATGTGATCCCTTCTCTGTACTTGCCAAACCAATATGGCTGCCCAAACTTGGATTTGAACCTCTAAAACCACAAGCTAAAGGAATCCCTTCTCCTTATATAAGTTGGATGCCTCTAGTATTTTGTGCCATTAACAAAAATCTAACACACACGTGTTTCAGGTGAACTCTCTTCAGCTAACTCTCAAACTTCATTTTTAGTATAAAGAACTTGCAGCTCTTTAACAGCCTTCTCAGCCTTGTAGTAAGTATATGTTCAGCCCTGAAGAGGTATCTGCTGCTTTAGCCCTGGAGTTGAACAAGCGCCCCTCCTTCCTACTCCTGTTCCTGTGTGTCCATTGCCACAGTCTCCCACTCCCCAAAAGCCTTCATCCCTCCCACCTGTTGGGAGCAAGCCAGTGTCCCTTCATTGGCACTGGCTTCTGATGCACACAGCACAAGTACTGGGATTCCAAGTGGTCAGTGCTCCCTGGCCCCTTAAAAGATGGAGAAAATGACCTCTTCTCAGCTTTGTGTTTCACTGTTACCTGGACTCCAAATTGGCTTTGCCTCAGTGCATTCTCCCAGTCTTCCTAATGATGACTTGCTGACCTTTGTCCTCTCTAACTACAAGGGCCTGGAGTCTAAGACACCTGGGGCACCTGATTGGACCAGAGTTCATGGCACATCCAGCTACCACTCCCCTCAAGACAGCATGTGTTCCTACCTCCACCAATCCCTCCTTCTTCCCTTCTCTTCCCTGGTTTCACAGTAAGAGCTTCCAAGAGTGTTCTAAACTTTGGCCTAGGAAGTAGAACTCTTCGTGCTGGCATCATCTGAATCCCAGCCAAACTCAGTGCCATTGTGTTCTTGCTACACTGTCCCCAGGTACACAATTTCCAGCAGATACCTCACACAAGCAGTTAAATGGTAACACCCAAGGGTGGCCATCTACACAAATGGTGTGTTTTCAAGGCCTCAGAGGAACCAAGCAAGTACACATAGACAAGGCAGACTCCTGGGATTCTGTTGCATAATGACAAAATAGGCACCCACTCCAAGATGTGTCACCTTGAAACAGCAGAACACTGGAGGGAAAGGCAAGATTTAGTCTCCAGAAAGTGGAGGGGGAAGCACCTCACGTGGAAGGATCAGGAATCAGAATGGCACAAGTTTCTCAATGGCAGTTCTGGAAGCTGTGAGACCATGAAGCATGGCCTCCAAAGAAAAGGAGAGTTGGCATCTCAGAATTCTACACTAGTCAAATTGCTGTTCTAGAGGCAGTGTTGAATCAAGACACTTCCAACATCATTCCCTCAGCCCAGGCTGGCTGTGTTCCATTTCCCTGCTTGTTCTCTTTCTCTGGCCATCACTCAGCTCAAGACCCTGAGAGGTGACTTTGATGGATGCATAAACCTGGCTCCCTGTTATGCGTAGCCAAAGGGAGGCACAAATGAGAGGTCACAGGACAGGAGAAGGGATACATGGAGTCATTTGTTTTCCTCTAGGTGGCAAAGCCACTGCCTCTCTGCAGGGACAGCTAGAGAGCCTATGAGGGTGGCCCCCTTCTGTGGCCATGATTGTCACAGCATTCCATATGTCCTCTCCCAATGCCACCTCAGGCTTAGGAGCATGGTAGTCTGTTTTCCATGGCTACAACAAAGCACTTGAGGCTGGCTATCTCACCACAGCAGTTGGCACCATGGTGGGAGCAGGTGCCAGAGGGAGAATCACTTGATGAGACAGAGTCTAGAGAGAGGGGCTGATGGTGTGCTTTCATATCAACTCACTCTCACAAGCACCAATTGCAGTCCCAAGGAATGACATTAACCTCTTCTAAGAGCTGTACACCCCACTGACCACCAGGCACCACCTCTCATACCATCACACTGGGGACCAAGCTTCTAACACAGAAGTTTTAGGGACACATACAAACCATACCACAGCCATCACAGAGGATAACAGCTATGTGCTGTTGCTGGTTCTATGGTATCATCCCCTTTGCAGGTTTTCTTTAACCTTGCCCAAACTTTGTGAAACACTCCCTTCCACTGCTTCTTTTGCATTGACCACCTACTTCCAGCTGGATCCCTAGCCAATCCATCATATTCACTTTTTCAAAAGTGACACTGTCATCAACAAAGGAGAAAACACGAATTCTTGAAAACAAGACACTTTGGAGCCAGCATGGTGGCGTAATGTGTAGAATGGTAACCGGCAACACCAGCATTGATTCAAGTGCTGGTTGCTCCACCTCTGATCTAGTGCCCTATTAATGCTCCTGGGAAAAGCAGTGAAGGATGGTCCAAGTACTTGGGTTCTTGTACCTACTTAGGAGACTCAGAAGTTCCTGGTCCCTGGCTTCAATCTGGCCCAATGCCAGCTATAGGAAGCTAACCAGTGGGTGGAAGATCTCTCTCTCTCTCTCCTCCCCCCCCCCGTTACCTGCCTTCCAAGTAAATAATAATAATAATTTTTAAAAAGATAAAAAGAAAGCAGGACACTCTACCATGGAGTTAGAGAGGATGGAAAACTCAGACAGAGGCTTGGACATCTGATTGATGCCAAGATTGGAGCTTTGGGATGGACAGCACCATGTGAAGTGCCACACACAAATGAACTGAGGGTTGGAACTCACCAAGAGGAATTCTCTCCTGTCAGAGGATCAGGACATAAATCAATTAATCACTGATTCACAATTAACAGCCCCCCCCCAAGAGCAATTATTATCTCCAGGGGAAACACAAAGTATAACTAGAAAACAATGTAATCAATGAAGACAAGGTTCAATTGTCAATAACATTTAGCTATAATAACAGAAACATTGAACATAAGTCTAAGGAAAGACTGATGCTGTACCACACTGGGAAATGGTGGGACAGGAAGCCTGGGGGAGGGTGGATACAAAGAAATCACATTCTCATTTTCCACAGTAGGAAGTGAACCAATAAAGCTGCAAATATGGACTATCTAAGCAAGCACATCCTTGAGTCAAATTCGAAATTCCAGAAGAAACAGCCAAAAGAGATGAAAATAGTTGCTTCAGAGGAATAGGGGTTAGGGGTAAGGTGAGACAAGATAGGACATTACTGTCATAATCAGTCTTGGGTAACTACTTGACTTTTTAAACTACATACGTGTCTTACTCTGATTTAAAGAAAAAAATTTTAATTAATGTAAACAAAAAAGCCCATTTTGGGTCAGTGTTTGGCTAAGTACTTAAGATGCCCACATCCCACACTCAAGTGTCTGGATTCCAGCACCCGATTTCCACTTCTTGATAGTGCTGGCTCTGGGAAGCAGAGGGTAATTATTCCAGCTGCTTAGCTGCTGGACTCCTGTCACCACATGGGAGATCTAAGCGGAGGTCCCAGATTCCAATTTTGAAATGTTTCAGCCTTGAATGTTGTATTTGAGGAACGAACCAGTGGATGGGAATGCTTCCTCTCTCTCTCTCTCTCTTACTTGCTTACTCTCACTCTTTCTCTGGTCAAAAAAAAAAAAAAATTAACCCACATCTTGCTAGGGTCAAGCCCTGTGGATTCCAGAGGGTTCACACCATTGTCTGGTGAAGCAGTTTCTAGTGGGCCTCAGGTAAGCACCCATCTGGATTCTTCTCTGCTTCTGTTCTCCCCTCAGTATCCAGTTCTCACTATGTTCAGAATGCTTCCGCATGGGAGTCATAAGAAACCCAACTAACCAGGGCTCATCAGAGTCAGCATAGTGATGCAGAAAGTTAAGCTACCCCCTGTAATGCTGGCATCCTGTATGAGTTCCAGTTTGAGTCCCAGCTGCTCCACTTTCAATCCAGCTCCCTGCCAATGTACCTAGGAAAGCAGCAACAGAAGATGACTCAAGTCTTGGAGCCTCCACCACTCACATGCGAAACCTGCATTGAAGTTTTAGCTTCTGGTTTCAGTCTGGTCCAGCCCCAGTTAATAAATAAATAAGAAGCCCAATAAACCACAGTTTAAATGCAGAGTGGCAGATGTCCTCAGAGAACAAGAAACCCAGAGGAAAGGCAATTGTCTGCATGGATGCACCTGCCTGATAAAGCCACCCTCAGCATCCACACACTGTCACTCAACTTTGGAATCCTCAGCTTATCAGATGTTCAGCCTCACGTTCCATGGTTCTTAAAGTGTGATTCCCAGGTCAACAGCATCTGCATTCCATGAAAACATGTTATACCTTCGGGGCCTGGCAGCGTGGCCTAGTGGCTAAGGTCCTCACCAGGATCCCATATGGTCGCCGGTTCTAATCCCGGCAGCTCCACTTCCTCTCTGTCTCTCCTCCTCTCTGTATATCTGACTTTGTAATAAAAGTAAAAATGAAAATCTAAAAAAAAAAAAAAAAAAAAAAAAAAAAAAAAACCACTATTAGAAAACATGTTATACCTTCACAGGTCCACTCGAGACATATGACTCCTGTTTGTGTCTGCAATTAAAGAAGCCCCTTTCAAAGCTGGTGCGGTGGCATTATAGGCTAATCCTCCAACTGTAGCACCAGCATTTATATGGATGCTGGTTCAAGTGCCAGCTGCTCCACTTCTGATCCAACTGTCTGTTTATGGACTGGAAAAGAAGAAAAGGGCCTAAGCCCTTGGGACCCTGCACCCACATGGGAGATCCTACTTCCTGGCTCCTAGCTTCAGACTGCTTCAACTCTGGCCATTGGGGAGTGATCTAGTGAATATCTCTCTCTCTCTCCTTCCTTCTCTCTTTCTCTCACTTCTCTGTATCTCTGCCTTTCAAATAAATTTAAAAAGTTATGTGTGACGAAAAGGGCAAGCAGGAGAGAGGGGACAGTATATTCTGTTGTACCCTCCCTGTTTTTGCTTTTTGACATGGAGATTTTTCACTGTGCTGCTTGCCACCCCTGACTAAACTGCTGACTTGAGGCCCATCACAGGGAAGAAAAACTTAACTCTGTCTTTAGGGACTTGAGCCAACTTCCAGGCAATCAGCCTGGGCACAGTCCAAGCAGGAAAACTGGCATGCGGAAGAACTGCAAGTTGCTAGGAAGTCCCTGTGACAAGCGCTAAGGAGAAGCTGGAGAAAGAGCCCACCCAGATTGCCACGGGCCCTGGTGTGCTCTGCTGTGGAGCATCATTCACCATGGGGGCCTCTGAGGCGGGCCCACAGATGGCTCTTAAATGCCTTGTCCATTCTCCAAAATGTTGTGACAAAGTTCTAAGCATGGCAGGCCTGTGCAAGCTTCTGGAGAGAGAGCTCCAGATTGGCGAAGACGTGCCTAAGCTACACAGATTTGAGAATCACTTCATTGCCATGGGCATTTGGCCTAGCAATGAATATCCCAGTTAGGATGCCCATGCCCATGCCCATGGCCCATACCAGAGCACCTGAGTTCTTCCTGCTACCAGAGACAGCTGGATCAGGGATCCTTGTCTTTGTGCAAAAAAAGAATTTCAGATATGAGACAGAGCAGCAGTTCATGAGATAGCCAAGTTTAATGACAAGAATATACCTGATAGGCCAGGTGGACAGAACCAAGAGCCCAGCTGACATTTAGAGGGAAGTTTTTCTGGATACAAGTTTCTCCTCTCCACCGCCTCAGCTGGGATATTCCTGAGCAGAGGGTTTTCTGGGCATGGAATTGATGAAATTTCTCCTAGGATTTTATTGCTGTAGTCTTATTGGGCCTAACAGTCCTCCTAGCAGGCACAGGGAAGAGTCCCCTAAGCTGTTCATGATGGAAGGCTGGGACCCACCTAAGAGGGTCATCAAACTCAGGCAAGACTTCACCTGGACAAGTACTGTTCCACTTCCAAGGTGGCTTCCTTAGCTCCTCTCACTGAATCACACATAATTCCCATTTGTACTCTTTGGTTCTGTCTCCCACACACAGGCTAAACTAGTGTCTATCTTTGTCCCTAACACATCCTTGGCTTTGGATCCCAATCCCAGCTTCCTGCTCTGGGAGGCAGCAGGTGGTAGCTCAACTAGTTAAGCCATATGGGAGAGCTGGATGGAGTTCTCAGGCCCTGGCTCTTTAATCTCACTCTCTCCTAGCTGATGTGGGATCCTGGCGAGTGAACCAGTAGAAGGGTATGTGTCTGCCTCCATAATAGATTTGTTTTTAAATCATGCTGCACAACAGAGTGCAAAATATATTTCAGAAGAAGATACAGAAACACTCTTCCCTGGACTAAATCTGTTCACTAGAGGTGTGTTGTTGGGGTTCTTCTCAATGAATTCCTGAGTTTAAGAAGCCCTGTAGGTGCCACAGGTCTGAAACATGTACCCAAGTAGACTCATAACCAACTATGTTAGCACCCTTGGCTAAGGTGGGAACTTCCCTTTATACACTATTCTGGGCCGTTCTTACCCAAAATCATTGCACAAAACTGGGGCCGGAACAGGAAGCAGCCCTGATTTGCAAACTGCAGTACGAATTCTGTTTTTGCACCAATTATGCAGTCTGCTTCCTGGTTCTGCCTCTTACCAGGAAACTGATGTGTCACCATCAGTGCTGGTGGCCTTTTATTCTGAAAATCCCCACCAGTCCCCGAACCTCTCTCCCCTCTGCCTCCTTCTCTCTTCTATCAAATTTAAACATTAGGGCCCGGCGGCATGGCCTAGTGGTTAAAGTTCTCACCTTGAACGCCCTGGGATCCCATATGGTCGCCGGTTCTAATCCCAGCAGCTCCACTTCCCAAGCACTTTCCCTGCTTGTGGCCTGGGAAAGGCAGTCGAGGATGGCCCAAAGCCTTGGGACCCTGCACCCATGTGGGAGACCCGGAAGAGCTCCTGGCTCCTGGCTTTGGATTGGCACAGCACCAGCCGTTGTGCTCACTTGGGGAGTGAATCATCGGACGGAAGATCTTCCTCTCTGTCTCTCCTCCTCTCTGTATATCTGACTTTCCAATAAAAATCAATAAATCTTTAAAAAAACAACAAATTTAAACATTAAAAAGAAAAGTTTTAAATCTCCCAATACGTCACACGATTAGAATGCACAGAACAGAGCCTGTGAGCTGAAACTCATCTTGTCCAACGGTTTTCTTGGAAAATATTTATCAGATTTCTCATTCACAGTGGATGCCTGCTAGGCATCAAAGACACAGCAGGAATCAGTTTCTGCCTTCATAGAGTTTACAATCCAGTCTAGGGAACTAAAAAAAAAAAAAAAAAAATCAGCGGATCATGTCGACACCAACCAGAGGACATGCCCTGATTGGGCATAAGCGCTGAAGAACACTGCAAAACCCAGACTTGGACCAGAGGGTTTAAAGGAGAGTGACAGCGAAGGCTTCCAGAAGAGGATGGCATCTAAACTAGACCCAGAGAACAAGTAAGAAGGAACCGAATGAAGGGCAGTAGGAGCAACAGGAGAATGGGTAAAAGACGGACAATGGCCTTGACGGCAGCACGACTTTGTGAGGCTGCAAGCAACTGAGGGAGCCTGGGGCAGAAGAGGGTGAGAAAAGGTAGCAAGGGGGCAGAACTCAGTAGCTGCTGCTTGCCTCATGACAACCGTGGGAGGCCGTTGGTCTATACCGGCAAGTTCCCGGAAAGCCATTCAAGAGTTTTCAGCGGGGGACTCCCCAGACCGAGGTTGGAAAGACATTGTGGCTACAAGTTTACAGGGATGTGGTAGGCAGAACCCTGGATGCCCCAAAGCAAACTCCGTAGTTACCCCTGGACCCTGTGAGTAGGTCACGTCACATGGCAGGAAGGGTTTTACAGGTGTGGAGAAATGATTCTGAGATGAACCTACATTAACCAGATGCACCCAGTGAAATCACAGAGGTCTGTGAAGCTGAGGGAGGGGACAGAAGAGAGAGGCAGAGGAGATTATACTGTGCAAGAGGAACCGAGAGGAACCGAGACATGCAATGCCCGGGCTTGAAGACCAGCCAAGGGACACGGGCAGGCCGTGTAGGGTGGAGCGGGAAACGGGTGCCCCCTGAGTCTCCAGCAAGCAGCGCAGTCCGGCTCACATCCTGATTTTAGTCCAGTGTCATCTACCTATGAGAATTTACTTATTTGTTTGTTTTTAAGATTTTTTATTGGAAGAAATATACAATGAGATGAGAGATAGAGGAAGGTCTTCCACCTGCGGATTCACTTCCCAAGTGAGCGTAGTGGCTGGAGCTGAGCCGATTCAAAGCCAAGAGCCAGGAAATTCTTCTGGGTCTCCCACATGGGTGCAGGGTCCCAAGGCTTTAGGCCGTTCTCAACTGCTTTCCCAGACAACAATCAGGGAGCTGGATGAGAAGCGGGGCTGCCAAGATATGAACCAGCACCCATGTGGGATCCCGGCACAAGCAAGGTGAGGACTTTAGCCATTAGGCTACCACACAGGGCCCTATTTATTTATTCATTTAAAAGGTAGAGTTACAGTGACACACAGGGAAAGATCTTTCATTTACTGGTTCACTCCCCCAAATGACCAAAACAGCTGGTGCTGGGCCAGTTCAAAACCAAGAGCTTGAAACTCTATCCAGGTCTCCCATGTGGATACAGGGGCCCAAGCATTTGGGCCATCTTCTGTTATATCCTGACACACTGCAGGCAGCTGAGTCAGAAGTGGACCAACCAGGACATGAACCAGCACTTATATGGGCTGTCGGCATTGCAAGTAGCAGCTTAATTCACCAGCCCCAAATTTATATTATTTTTAACTATTGTTTTTATGCAGAAGGAAATACAGATTGTAACACTGGTGGAATAGATTCCTAAGCCTAGAGAAGTAACTTTGGAATTTGGCAGTGGAATGAGGCAGGAGAAGGTGAGAGGTTTGATTTATTTCAGTTCAAATCAGTCTAGGTCTTTCCTCTTGGTTTCTCTTAGTTTGTGACCCCTGCCCCCCACCTGGCTGTCTCCAGGCTCCACCAGATGCTAAACTATGGAACCCCCCGATCTTGTAACCTCCATTGTGAACTGAAACAAACCTTATTTTCCAAAAGATTTTAGTTAAAGTAACATAAGGAGTGTAGGGATTGGCTTGGTGGCATAACAGGCTAATGCTCTGCCTGTGGTGCCAGCATCCCATATGGACATCGGTTCAAGTCCCAGCTACCCCACTTCCCATCCAACTTCCTGCTGATGGCTTGGGAAAGCAGCAGAGCATGGCTCAGGTCCTTGGGCTCCGCACCCATGTGGGAGACCCAGAAGAAGCTCCTGGTTCCGAGCTCCAAATCAGCCCAAATCTGGCCATGGAGCCATTTGAGGAGTAAACCAGTGGTTGGAAGATCTCTCTCTCTCTCTCTCTCCCTCTCTCTCTCTCTCTCTCTGTAATTCTGACTTCCAAATAAAATAAATAAATCTTTTTCAAAAAAAAGAAGTGGAAAATGAATACAGGAAGAAAGACAGAGGAAGATTGTGCCATGGAGCGATGTTCAGAGATGGAGCTACTCCAGGAGGTAGCATGTGATGTTTCCAGTACTTGGGTCCCTGCTACCACTTGGGAGACCCAGATAGTATTCCAGGCTCCTGGCTTCAGCCTGGTCCAGTTCTCACTGCCACGGAAAAGTTAACCAGTGAATGAGATCTCTCTCTTTCTCTCTCTCTCTCTCTCTCTCTCTCTTTCTCTCTCTCTCTCTCTCTCTCTCTCTCTCTCTCTCTCTCTCTCAGTTGCTGCCTGCCTTCCAAATAAATATAAAGCTTTCTTGGTCCTACAGAAAGCATTTCATGGGCTTCAAGAGGCTTTTGGGGCCCAATACAATGGCTCATTAGCTAAAGTCCCTGCCTTGTAAGTGCTAGGATCCCATATGCGAGAACAGTTCATGTCATTTCCCATCCAGCTCCCCGCTTGTGACCTGAGAAAGCAGTGGAGGACAACCCAAAGCCTTGGAAGACCCAGAAGAAACTCCTGGCTCCTGTCCTTTGTGGTCTCTTAGGGAGGGAACCAGCAGATGGGGAATCTTTCTCTTTGTCTGTCCTTCTCTCCATAAGTCTGATCTGCCTTAATAAATCTGATCTTTTAGATGTATTTATTTTTATTGGGAAGGCAGATACACAGAGAGGAGGAAAGACGGGAAGAGCCTCCATTCGATGATTCACTCCCGAAGCGGCTGCAACGGCTGGAGCTGAGCCAATCCGAAGCCAGGCGCCTCTTCCAGGTCTCCCACACCGGTGCAGGGTCCCAAAGCTTTGAGCCGTCCTCCACTGCTTTCCCAGGCCACAGGCAGGGAGCTGGATGGGAGGCAGGGCTGCCAGGATTAGAACCAGCGCCCATATGGGATCCTGGCGCGTTCAAGGTGAGGACTTTAACCGCTACGCTAATATGCCGGACCCCAATAAATAAGTCTTAACAAACAAAAAAGCGTTGATATGCTCCCCATTTTAACAGATGAGAAAATGGAAGCTTAAAGAGCAGAACTGACTTTCCCGTGTTCTCACAATCAGTCTGTGGCAGGACCAGAACCCAAGTCAAGCCGAGACAACTCCTGGGCTCTAAATGCTCCGAAGCCGTGGCGGCTCCTGGCCTCATCTACCTTTCTTCTCCCCATTTCATCTCAAATTCAACTTGTCTACGGTGGATGCTGCGGCGGACTGCCACTAGATGGCAATAGAGCACCGCCCCGCCTACCCTGCTGCAGACCCGGGGCAGAGCTGGCTGCCTGACAGCCTGGCCTTGGCTGCCTGCCCTCCAAGCCTGGCCAGCCGGATCTCAGAGTCAGACAGGGAAGACCCGGAATTTGGAAGGTTAAAGATCAGATGTTCTAGGGGTGGAGAGGGGCCAGTGCGTCAGCATTCTCAGAACGTCAGGTGACCAGTGAGTGCTTCAACACCTTGTGCACAGCTTGGAGTCCAGGATGGATCCCAGTAACACTCCGTCTGCTGTGGGTCACTTATTTGCAGATCCTTAGGAGCACAGTGCACTTGGTGGCCTCCTTAAAGCCCTCAGTCCTCTTGTGTGTGAAATAGGAATACTCAAGACACCTGCTTCTCCAACTGGAGAGGGGGGATAGGTTGCAGAGACAACAGTGCAGCCTCAGCATGGTATCACAGGAGGTGGAGAGTGGTGAGCCAGGAGCTGTGGAGACCATGGTGGAAATCTGACATAAGAACCCAGACCTGGAACTCGCTGGAGGGAGTGGCACAAGTGGCTGCAAGAAAAGTTGTGTACCAACCGCAGTAAGTAAAATCGCATTGTAGATCTGTGGGTGACACAGCTTAGAAACCTACCCCAAGGAGAAGACTCTGCTAACCAGAAGTACAATGATCAAGAGCAAAAGAAGAGACAAAGGCACAATGAATATTGCCGAAAACTCTCCTGCAAGGGAGCAAAACCCTATGCCAATCTTAGAGTTAACTGAGGAAGACATCGAGAAAATGGGGGACACAGAATCCATAAGACTCATTTTAAAGATTCTGATCAACAATGAGAAGCTCATGCAAGAGTTCACAGAATTTAAGGAAGCAACAAAGCAAATCAAGGCTGGTATATCAGAAATTAAGAACACAGTAGAGCAAATTAAGAGTACAGTGGAGAGTCTCCAAAATAGAATGAAGCAAGCAGAAGAAAGAATCTCAGAATTGGAAGGTATTTCCTGTCATCAGGGGGAAGCAAACAAAAAGCTGGAAGCAGAGCTGGATCAGGCCAAAAAAAGTATTCAAGAATTGAAAGACACTATTAAGAGGCCAAATATAAGAGTTATGGGAGTCCCAGAAGGTGCAGAAAGAGAAGCTGAGTTTGCAAATGTATTTAATGAAATAATAAAGGAAAATTTCCCTAATCTAGAGGAAGAATTGGGAAACAAGTTCCAGGAGGGGCACAGAACTCCCAACAGGTCTGACCAAAAGCGATCTTCACCACGACATATGATCATCAAGCTCTCTTCAATTGAACATAAGGAAAAGATCCTTAAATGTGCATGTGAAAAAAATCAATTGACATATAAAGGAATGCCAATTAAACTCACAGGAAACTCTACAGGCCAGAAGAGAATGGAGTGACATATTCCATATTCTAAAAGAAAAAAATTTTCGGCCCAGGATAACGTATCCAGCAAAGCTTTCTTTTGTCTTTGAAAATGAAAAAAATTCTTCCACAGTAAAGAAAAGCTAAAAGAATTTGCCTCTTCCAAACCTGCCCTACAAATGATACTTCAAGATGTTCTCTTGGCAGAGAAGAGTAATAGCACCCACCAAAACCGAAGGCAAATGGGAAGAACATCCCAGTAAAATGACAAAAGAAGACTAAACCAATGAACAACCCATTGCTAAAATTACAGGACCAACGTAACACACATGTATATTAAACTCTGAATGTAAATGGCTTAAGCTTAATCAAACATCATAGAGTAGTACACTTGATTAAAAAACAAGACCCATCTGCTTATTGTCTGGAGGAGACACACTTCAACAAAGATTAGCGGAAACTATATCACATGGGTTTTGTTATTCTCTGTTAGTTTCATCTCTTCAAAACACTTCTTTCTGATTAAATCATTCAATGACTCGTATATCATACGGTAGCATCATTTTCTTCAAGAAGGTTCTTGATTTTCATTTCTTCAGCTACACATTAGTCATTTAATAGCATGTTATTTAACTTTTAGGTGTTATTAATTTCTTTTTTCTCCCAGATGTTGATTTGTTTTGTGGCTCTTCATTTTTTTTTTAAAAGATTTTATTATTATTGGAAAGCCGGATATACAGAGAGGAGGAGAGACAGAGAGGAAAATCTTCCATCCGATGATTCACTCCCCAAGTGAGCCGCAACGGGCCTGTGCGCGTCGATCCGAAGCCGGGAACCAGGAACCTCCTCCAGGTCTCCCACACGGGTGCAAGGTCCCAAAGCCCTGGGCCGTCCTCAACTGCTTTCCCAGGCCACAAGCAGGGAGCTGGATGGGAAGTGGAGCCGCCGGGATTAGAACCGGAGCTCATATGGGATCCCGGGGCATTCAAGGCGAGGACTTCAGTTGCTAGGCCATGCCGCCAGGCCATGTGGCTCTTCATTTAAGGAGATGTATAGTAGCCATGTAATGGAGACTGTCATATCCAGTAATATGTCATTTAACTCAGGCATTGTAAATTTCTATTTGTTGATTTTGTATCATGACTTTTCATTTAAGGGGATGTACAGTAGTTGTGTAATGGAGACTGTCATATCTAGTAACATGTCATTTAACTTCATGGCATTGTAAATTTCCTCTTTTCTTTCTGTTGATTTTGAAACATGACTTTTCATTTAAGGGGATGTACAGTAGCTGTGAAATGGCAACTAACATTCAGATGTGAGGATGTAGTGTGGTATGCATTTCTGCTTCCAGACAAAGATGTACTTACAATGAAACTGTTTACTATATCTTGACAATAGGATTCTGGACTCTCTGCCATTGTCCAGGCCCGCAATGATGGACATACGACTGAGTATGAAGAACTATATGTTAGCAATGATATAGAGGAACTGGGGGGGAGGGAACTGGGGAGGGGATAAGGGAATATGAAACTGTACTATAAAATAATAATAATAATAATAAAATGTATAAAAAAGGAAAAAAAGAAAAAAAGAAACTGATTATAATAACTTACAGAATTATCTTTAAGAACACCTGGTTGACCATGAAATAAAAAATAAAATAATCAAATATCCATGCACACCCACTTGGTCATGAAGTAAAAATAAAGCAATCAAACAATTGTGCAGAGGCTTGTAATGTGTCTGAGTAAATAAAAAGGACAGCTTCTTCTTGAGCTGTAGCAAGAGGGCACCAAAAAAAATGAAATAATTAATAAGTGTTTTTTTTATGTGTAACACACTCCTACAGTTTAGGGGCACAGAGCTAGTGCGGTATGGGAGATCCCAGGAGGTGACTCACTGTGAGAACAGCCTCACGTGCTCACGGGAGCCAGGAAATTCCATGCTAGACCCCGAGCAATCTGAGAACCAGGGGAGACGTCGGCATTCAGTGTGTGGCCAGGCCTGAAGCCGGCAGGGTACGGATGGGCTTGGAGGCCGGGGCTTGCTGGTGTTGGCCTCAGAGTCCAGAGGGCTTAGAAGCCGGGCTGCCACAGCTGCCTGTCCTTACCTTCTGCTAGGTCCGGGCTCACTCACAACCTTGGCAGGAGATTCTGCTCACCTGCTGACCCCAGGGCTGCTGTCTGCCAGAAAACCCCCACAGACACACCCACCCAGGAGCAACACCGGGCCAGCCACCTGTGTCCCTTTGCTCAAACAAGTGGACATAGGAATCAACCATTGGGCCCTGCACGATAGCATAGCAGTTAAAGTCCTTGCCTTGAACACACCAGGATCCCATATGGGCGCCAGTCCTAATCCTGGCAGCCCCGCTTCCCATCCAGCTCCCTGCTTGTGGCCTGGGAAAGCAGTCGAGGACAGCCCAAAACCTTGGGACCCTGCACCCATGTGGGAAACCTGGAAGAGGCTCCTGGCTTTGGATCAGCTCAGCTGCCACCGTTTGGGGAGTGAACCATCAGACAAATATCTTCCTTTCTGTCTCTCCTCCGTTCTGTATATCTGCCTTTCCAATAAAAATAAATAAATCTTTTTTAAAAAAATGGAATCAGCCATCACAATGGTCATAAATTGCGGCTACCCTTTCCATGACTGGCGTTTCACTGATTCTTTACAGGCCTGTCACAGTTCTGTCACTGGCGTGAGGGAATCCAGCTGTTTGCACCTGGAGAGCCTTTAAAGAACAACCAGAGTTAGCTAAGGACAACAGTGCCCCCTGCAGCCCTGAGAGCGGCCCTGCACGGAGCAAGCTCAGAACCTGAGGAAGATCAGGAGATGGAGTTGGAGGAAAGCAAGAAGAGGCTGTGGGAGCGGCCGGAGTTCAGGGCCTCCAAGAAGAACAGCAAATGGGATACAAAATGGCTTCCCGGAACACTGTAGACCCTCAGAGGTCCCACGCTTTCCTAAAATTCAGCCCACTTCTATCTGCCCCACCCGCAGCCCCCAAAGGGAACTCTCTAAGGGAAGGAACTACCAGGATCCTTTTCATATACAAAGAAGTTACTGTATCTCTGCATTAGCCTGAGTTCAGAATCTGAGAATGGTAGATTGTACATATATATAGGTACATACGTTTGGGAACATATATGAGCTCTGAATTGTGAATCTGAGAATGGCATAATCTCTGACAATTATCCATTCCAAATTCTGGGCAAAATACTCATACAAGAAGGAGGAGGAGAAGAATGAGAAGAAGAAAAAGAAGAAGAAAAGGGCCTGTGTGATGGGTCAACTTGCTAATCTTCCACCTTTTAACATAGTTACTGGAAGTTACTAGAAGTAATGATCAATGCAGTAAGACACAAAAGTGTAGAGATGAAAATATTGGACAGAGGAGCTGGCGCAATGGCTGAATTGGCTAATCCTCCAGCTCCAATTGCCAGAATCCTGCAAGGGCATTAGTTCATATCCTGGCTGCTCCACTTCCCATCCAGCTCCCTGCTTGTGGCCTGGGGAAGCAGTTGAGGATGGCCCAAAGCCTTGGGACCCTGCACCCACGTGGGAGACCCAGAAGAAGCTCCTGGCTCCAGCTCAGCTCAGCTCCGGCCACTGAGGCCACCTGGAGAGTGATCAGTGGATGGAAGATCTTCCTTTCTGTCTTTCCTCCCCTCCATATATCTGACTTTCCAATAAAAACAAATAAATCTTTTTTAAAAATTAGAACTATTTCACTGAGTGGGGTTCCAAAAGAGTTGCACATTTATAAAAAAAAAATCCTATATTCTGGTCCTGGCGTTATGGCACAGCATGTTAAGCCGCTTCCTTTAACACCAGCATCCAATGTGGACACTGGTTAGAGTCCTGGCGGGAACACTCATCCAGCTGCCTGTCAATGCACTTGGAAGCAGTGGAATAGGGCTCAAGTCCTTGGGCCCCTACTTCCACATCAGACACCCAGAAGAAGCCCCTGGCGCCTAGCTCCAGATCAGCCAAGCTCTGGATCGGCTCAGCTCCAAGCCATTGCAGCCATTTGGGGAGTAAACTGATGGATGGAAGATATTTCTGTCTGTAACTTTTTCAAATAAAAATAAATAAATATTTGAAAAAAAGAAAGAAAAAGAGAAATAGAGCCCTGTGTGCTGGTTCAATGGCTAAATCCTTGCCTTACAAGCACCTGGATCCCACACGAGCACCCATTTATGTCCCAGATGCTCTACTTCCCATCCAGCTCCATGCTTGTTGCCACGGAGAGCAGTGGAGGATGGCCCAAAGCCTTGGGATCCTGCACCCACGTGGAAGACCCGAAAGAAGCTCCTGGCTTTGGATCGGCGGAGCTGTGGCCGTTGTGGCTACTTGGGGAGTGAACCAGCAGAAGGGAAATCTCTTTATCTCTCCTCTGTAAAGCTGCCTTTCTGTTAAAAAAAAGAGAGAGAGAAAGAAAGAAATCTCTAGAAAGAAAAGAAAAATATAACAACTAAAATAAAATAAGTAGAACTGTATTAACTGTAGATCTGACACAATTGGAAAAGGAATTAGAAATGCAGATGTGAGATAATAGGAATCATCTCAGTTGAGGCACAGAGCAGAAACAAGATGAGGAACAAATGATTATATCCTCCAAGCTCTCTGAGAATCTGTAGCGGGTCTACCATGTGAGTATGTGCAACTGCAGCTCCAGAAAGGCAAGAGAAAGAAATATCATGGACAACAGCAAACACCAGAGGAGAGGTTAGCTGAAAACTTCCCCAATTTTCTATTTTATGACTTTTTTTTTTCAAGAAGGCAGGCAGATGATGCAAAAGTTGGGATGCTTCAGCCACCACATTCCGCGTGGAGTACCTAGGTTCCAATTGCACTTCTGACTCCGGGTTTCTGATTATTGTGCACCCGAAGAGGTAGCAGAGGAGAGCTTAGATGCTTGAGTCCTGCCACTCACGCAGGAGAGCATGTGGGATACCTAGACTGAGTTCCAGATTCCTCGCTTCAGCCTGACTGCGGCAAGCATTTGAAGAGTGAATCAGAGAATGTAAGATCTGTCTCTGTCTCTCAAATTAAAAAAACAAAGCGGCAGGACTCATGTGATGGCTCAACCAGCTAATCCTCCACCTCTGTTAGAGGCGCAGGCTCATGTCCCTGCTACTCCACTTTCAAACCAGCTCCCTGCTTGTGACCTAAGAAAGCAGCAGACAATGGTTCAAGCCCTTGGGCATCTGCACCAGCATGGAAGACTAGAAGAAGCTCTTGGCTCTTGGCTTCTGCTCAGCTCAGCTCAACTCTGATCATTGTGGCCATTTGGGGAGTGGACCAGTGGATGTAAGATCTTTGTCTCTCCTTCTTTCTGTCTTTCCAATAAAAATGAATAAACCTGAAAAAAAAAAAAAGACAGCAATGTACAGATCCAGGGAGATCAGAAACCCAAAGTTTTATTAGGTATAAGTAAAACTGCATTTGTGTATATGATGGTAAAATTCTTATGGATAAAGAAGAACATTAAAGTTATGCAGAGATAAAAGACATTACCCGCAGAGGAAAGCGCCATAAGAAGCTATTGATTGCTGGTGAAGAGCAAGGGAACCTAGCCAATGCTGGAGTATCTTTAAAGGACTCAAGAAACTCCTGCAAGCCTAGAACTCAATATGCAGTAAAAATACACTTCAAAAGTGAAGAAATTTCGGGGGAAAAGTAAGGTTACATTTGTCATTAACAGAAGCAAATGAATAAAATGGTGACAAGAGAAGTTCTACTTGGATTGACACTGGATTGACAGGGAAGAAGGGAAGGTGCTGGAAAGAGTAAGCATGGACAATATTCCTCTTCACTGAGGTTGTTTAGAAGCCAACGGACTCTCGAGCCCTGGCGCTATGGCCTAGTGGTTAGGGTCTATGCTTTGCATGTGCTGGGATCCCCTGTGGAAGCCACTTCTTGTCCTGGCTGCTCCACTTCCCATCCAGCTCCCTGCTTGTGGCCTGGGACAGCAGTCAGGACAGCCCAAAGCCTTGGGACCCTGCACCCGCGTGGGAGAGCTGAAGAAGCTCCTGGCTTCAGATCAGCACAGCACCAGCCATTGGAGCCACTTAAGGAGTAAACCAGTGGGTAGAGGACCTATTTCTCCTCTCTATGAATCTGACCTTCCAATAAAAATAAATAAATCTTTAAAAAAGACAGTGGATGCTCAGCAAATGAGGCCATTAAGGTAGTATAATAGAAGGCCGCAGATCTCAGTCCTCAGAGACTCAGAATCACCAAAAAATGCATGGTCCAGAAGCCTTTCTGAGTACGGTAGAAGCCAGTTAAGAAGCTGCAGTACAAGGTGGTCACTGTGGCACAGTGGGCTAACCTTGCATCTGTGATTCTGTCATCCCCTCTCAGAGTGCTGCTTCAAGTCCTGGAGGATCCACTTCTTTTTGTTGTGTTTTATACTTTGACTTGTTTGCTTTTTATTTTATTTTTATTAGGCTTTTTTTAAACATATTCAATGTGATTTGTAGGTACAATTCTCTTTTTTTTTTAAGATTTATTCATTTTTATTGGAAAGTCAGATATACATAGAGCAGGAGAGGCAGAGAGGAAGATCCTCCATCCAACTATCCAACTATTCACTCCCCAAGTGGCCACAATGGCCGATGCTACGCCGATCCAGAGCCAGGAGCCAGGAACCTCCTCCAGGTCTCCCACATGGGTGCAGGGTCCCAAGGCTTTGGGTCATCCTCGAGTGTTTTCCCAGGCCACAAGCAGGGAGCTGGATGGGAAGTGGAGCTGCCGGGATTAGAACCAGCGCCCATATGGGATCCCGGGGCGTGTCCAGGGTAAGGACTTTAGTCACTAAGCCACGCTGTTGGGCCCTGTAGGTACAATTCTAAGAACATAGTGATATATCCGTCCTCTGCTTCACTTCTGACCAGTTCCTGCACTTGGGAATCAGCAGAAGGTGCCACAAATGTCTGGGACCCGGAAACTCACACTGGAGGTTCGAACAGAGTTCCAGGTTTCTGGATTTGACCTAGACCAGCTCCAGCTATTGAACAAGAAGATGAAAATTTCTCTCTCTCTCTCTCTCTCTCTCTCTTTCTCTCAATCTGCACATGTGTTGAGTGTGTGTATATAGCCTTTCAAATAAATAATCTTTAAAAAACTAAAGAAGTTGCCATACCTAGGAGAAGCGTAAACCCAAAAGCAGCCATACTAATACTACTATATATATCATTGGAATTCAATTCTAAAATTAAGATGTCATCGTTTTTATGAAAATCAAGCATTTCTGTTTATTTCTGTTGAATAAATGTCAATGGGCTCTTCACAGTAGAAATATGAACACTTCGGCATGACATTTTAAACCATATACAAAAATAAAACACATGACAAAAATAGCACGACAGCAGAGTGCCAGTGGAATAATACCGTGCACACCAGGCTGTAAGGTGACGTGCTGTGCCGCATGCTCTGATAAGCTAATGACTCATTCGTAATGCTTAAAGCAACTGCTTCAGAGAAGGAAGAATATGCTGAGACACAGTTCAGAATCTTTAATCTGAACAAATCTGAAATTCTCCAGAGCAAAAAATTTTTGAGCGCTGACATGTTTGAATTTTATTTCTTCCACAAAATTCTTTTAAATATTATATTTTAGGCTATGCATAAAACGTATACACGAAATATAAATGAGTTTTCTGTTTATTCTTGGGTCTGATCCCCAAAATGTCTCATTACATATATGAAATACTTAAAAATCTGAGCCCGGCAGGATAGCCTAGTGGCTAAAGTCCTTGCCCTGCACGTGCTGGGATCCTATATGGGTGCCTGTTCTAATCAGGGCAGTCCCGCTTCCCAACCAGCTCCCTGCTTGTGGCCTGGGAAAGCAGCCGAGGATGGTCCAGAGCCTTGGGATCCTGCACCCGCGTGGGAGACCCAGAAGAACTCCTGGCTGCTGGCTCCGGATCAGCTCAGCTCCACGGTTGTGGCCACTTGGAGACTGAACGAGTGGATGGAAGATCTTTCTCTCCGCCTTGCCTCTGTATATCTGTCTTTCCTATAAAATAAATAAGTAAAATAAATCTTTTTAAAAATCTTAAAAGATATACAGAGCTTGCTAGTCCATGAACTTGAAACTCTGTCATTTATTGCATGTAAGTGAAGCAAATTGTTATGTGAAATAAGCCAGCCATAGAAAGATAAATATTGCATGATCTCACTAATATGTAGAATCTCAAAAATTGCTCTCATTGAGGTTGAGAGTAGAGTAGGGCTGCGGGATTCGAGGACTGGACCAAAGGGGGTACAGAAATGTTACTCAACTAGCACAATACTGTGTAGACAGAAGGAGCAACATTTTTTAAAAATTTCAAAGATTTTATGTATTATTATTGGAAAGTCAGATATACAGAGAGGAGGAGAGACCAAGAGGAAGATCTTCCATCCGCTGACTCACTCCCCAGTGGTCACAATGGCTGGAGTTGAGCTGATCCAAAGCCGGGAGCCAGGAACTTCTTTCTGATCGCCCATGTGGGTGCAGGGTCCCAAGGCTTTGGGCCACCCTCCACTGCTTTCCCAGCCCACAGGCAGGTTGCTGGATGGGAAGCAGGGTTGCCAGGATTAGAACTGACACCCATATGGGATTCCAGCACATGCAAGGAAAGGACTTTAGTCACTAGGCTAGCGTGCTGGGCCCCTCACAGAAGGAACAAATTTTGATGTGCTGTTACACAGGAGGGTGATGTATTTAACCATTTTCATTTCAAAATAACTATAAGACTTTTTAATGTTCTCACCATAAGAAGTGATAAATATTTGAGGTGACAGATACAATTACTTGAATTTAATCAATATAGAGTGTATACATATCTTTTAGATAATTTATCATCTTTTTTTAAAGATTTTTATTTATTTTATAACAAAGTCAGATATACAGAGAGGAGGAGAGACAAAGAGGAAGATCTTCTGTCGATGTTTCACTCCCCAAGTGACTGCAACGGCCAGTGCTGTGCCAATCCGATGCCGGGAAGTCTCCCACACGGATGCAGGGTCCCAAGGCACTGGGCTGTCCTCGACTGCTTTCCCAGGCCGCAAGCAGGGAGCTGGATGGGAAGTGGAGCCGCTGGGATTAGAACCGGCGCCCATATGGGATCCAGGGGCTTTCAAGGCGAGGCCCTTAGCCACTAGGCCACGCCGCCAGGCCCTATTTTTATAATCTTTACATAGTTGATTAGGGCACAAAGGGTCAAGGGCTACAGGAAAGTGGGTAAAACCATTGGTTCCACACTATCATCATCATTATTATTATTATTATTATTATTATTATTATTATTATTTCTGTATCTGGGGTAAAGGGAGAGATAAGCAGAGAAGTCACACCCAGTCTCCCACCCATCCCAGGTCCCCCATGTGGAGCATGCTCTGAGGGTCTTGCTCAATTGGTTTTGATAGTTCAACTGTTCTGAATTGCTGCCCACATTCCTCTGTACCTAATCGCTCCTCACCCTAATTGACCCTCCCCCAATAAAATCAGAAGCCCACATGGGCATGCATTCTGCTCAACCATGAAACAATATTAAAAATAAAATAAAAATTAAAAATTCTAAATAAATGAGCAACTCTGATCACTAGGAATTGCAAGTTCTTGGTATACACTTACTAAATGGCCAAGAAATTGGCATTTCTGGGTACGTATTTCAAAGAATGAAAGCTTTGGTTTATGCTAAAACATGTAAATGAATCTTCATAGCAGTTTTATTATATTTGTAAAGATTAATCACCAAATCCTTGCTTTTATTTATTGGTTTATTTTAAGATTTATTTTATCTGTTTGAAAGACAGAGGTGCACAGAGATCTGCCATGTGTTGCCTTACTCCCCAAATGTCTACAATGACCAAGGTTGGGCCAGGCTGAAACCAGGAGCCAGAATCGTCACCCATGTGGGTGGAGGGTCCCAAGTACTTGGTTGGGCCTTCTGCTACTTTCCCAGGCACACTAGCAGGGACTGAATCAGAATGGGAGCAGCTGGAAATTGAACTAGTGCCTATGTGGGATGCTGGCATTGGGTTAGGCACAGTTCGCCACACCACAGTGCTGGCCTCTACAGGTTTTTGCTTTGTTTGCTTGCTTTTTTAAACACTACACTTAGAGGGCCTTGGCGCACTAGCCTAGTGGCTAAAGTCCTCGCCTTGCATCCGCTGGGATCCCATATGGGCGCTAGTTTGTGTCCCAGCTGCTCTACTTCCCTTCCATCTCCCTGCTTGTGGCCTGGTAGAACAGTAGAGGATGGCCCAAAGCCTTTGGACCCTGCACCAGCGTGGGAGACTCAGAAGAAGCTCCTGGCTCCTGGTTTTGGATGGGCTCAGCTCTAGCCATTGTGGCTACTTGGGGAGTGAGCCAGTGGATGGAAGATCTTTGTCTCTCCTTTTCTGTAAATCTGCCTTTCCAATGAAAATAAACAAATTTTTTTTTTAAAAGAATACAATTGGAAACTACCCCCCAAATCTTCAATGGGTGAATGGTTAACCCGTAGTACATCAAATCCATGAAATAGTGCTGAGCAATAAACAGGAACAAACATTGACAAGCAGTTTCAAAACATCTGAAGGGAATTATGCTGAGTTAAAAAGGCTGTCTGGTACGATAGCTTACAATCTAAAGTCCTCGCCTTGCACGCGCCGGGATACCACATGGGCGCCGGTTCTAATCCCAGCTAGGCTTACTTCCCATCCAGCTCCCTGCCTGGCCTGGGAAAGCAGTGGAGGATGCCCCAGTGCCTTGGGACCCTGTACCCACGTGGGAGACCCGGAAGAGGCTCTGGGCTCCTGGCTTCAGCTCAGCTCGGCTCCGGCCTTTGCAGCCGCTTGGGGAGTGAATCATCAAACGGAAGATCTTCCGTCCTCTCTGTCTCTCCTTCTCTCTGTATATCTGACTTCGAATAAAATAAATCAAAATAAATCTTTTTTTAAAGATTTATTTATTTTTATTGGAAAGGCGGATATACAAAGAAGGAGGAGAGACAGAGAGGTAGATCTTCCGTCCGATGGTTCATTGCCCAAGCGGCCACAATGGCTGGAGCTGAGCCAATCCGAAGCCAGAAGCTCTTCCAGGTCTCCCACGTGGGTGCGGGGCCCTAAGGCTTTGGGCCATCCTTGACTGCTTTCCCAGGCCACAAGCATGAAGCTGGATGGGAAGCAGGGCCGCTGGGATTAGAACCGGCAACCATACGGGATCCTGGTGCATGCAAGGCGAGGACTTTAACCACTACGCTATCCTATCTCGCCGGGCCCTGAAAATAAATCTTTTTTGTTTTTTTGGTTTTTTGTTTTTGTTTTTGTTTTTGTTTTTAGCCCGTCTCATGCAGGCTTTTGGCACTGGGGTTAGACTACCACTTAGGGCGCCTGCATCTTTCCATGCAGGTCGTTCTATGAACTGGGAGATGAAGTTGAGTGCGAACCCAGGACTAGACGCAGCAGTGGTCGGGGTGCAATGGAGGGGTAAATCGCTGGAGATAAGAAGCCAGGGGCGCCGCGTGGTGCAACCTGGGCGGGAAAGACCTCCAGCACTGACCGGCCAAGGGCAGCGCAAGGTGCCAACAGCCTGGAAGACTGGACCGAGTCGGGCCTCAGCAGGAGACTGCAAACAGGCAGGGCAGCGAGTACCAGAAGAAGCCAGAGGGCCCAGAAGTGAATGCAGCTGCCGTAGGGCTGGAGGGGAGTGGGTGACAGGTAGGATGCTCACGGGGTATTTGTGGGTTGGATGACCTAGGCAGGCAACTGGGGATGGGGGAGGTGGTCTAGGTGTGCAGAAGGCCGGGTGAGAGGGGGTAAAGAGCTCGGACAGAAAAAAAGCAACGGAAATGGAAACCGTGGCCCAGGCGGAGGGGGAAGAGCTGGAGGAAGGTGCTGGGTCAGGAGATGGGTGGAAGGGGACTTCCGTCGTGGACCCCGTCAGCAGCCCTGGTCACCTCTCGGATTACCGGCGGCCGAAGTCTGCGGGAGGGCCGGGCGGAGGACCGAGGGTGGGCTCCGGCTGCCGGACAGAGCGGGGGCGGAGCTGGACGGAGGGCGCCGGCCTCCCGCCCCCCGGGTCCTCTCAGGTGACAGACCCGCCGGCCCCCCGCCCCGCCCCGCCGCATATCCAGGAGGCTCGGCCCGCCCTGGCCCCCGGAACAGCCGCCGCCGCCGTCGGAGCGAGCGCGGCGGACCCCGGTGCCCTGCTTGCACTGCCGCCCGCCATGACCGCCCCTCGCAGCCTCCTTGTCCTCCTGCAGGTGCTAGGGCTCGCCCTGGCGCAGATCGTAAGTCCCGGGGTTCCTCTTGGGCGGGAGCCAGGGCTGCCGGGTCTACCGAGGGCTTCACCTGTGTCCCACCCTCTCCTGCCACCTCCTGGGCCCGCGGTGTGGAGATGCGACGAGGCGAGGCGCCGTGGCCGGCGCCGGAGAGGCCAGGCAGCCCTGGGACCCGCGTCCCGAGATGCGCCCACCAGGCAGCCTGCGATCAGGCGCTGGCAGCCCCGAGGGCCCAGGTGGCGGGGAAGACAATGGTGCCCATTCACGGGTCTGCGGAGCCTCTGCCCCCGCCGCTTCCCAAGGGGCGCCAGCTCCGGGCCAGACGTCGCCGCGCGTCCCCGCCGCTGCCTCTCGGACCGCGCACCCGCCCCGGGCGCGACTCCAGGCGCGGGGTAGGAGGGCTCAGCTCGCCTGCGGGGAGACAGTCTGTCAACTTCCCCAGGTCCCCGAGAGTTCGTGGGTGCCAGGCCTGCTCGGGACTCCCTGCTGCGGGGTCGGGGCGGCTGAGCTGGGGAAGGGGCTCCCGGCGTGAGATGGGAGCACACCCTGGGCTCCCCTCATGGGTGCTTTCTTCCTCGATGGCACTCCTGCTGCCCATCGGCTTTCAGCCACACGAGGGAGAGTGGCGGTGGCGCCCACGCATTAGGTACACCCGTGGCTGGTCTCAGTATAGCAACCCTGGCTCCAGCACCTCCTGGAAGCCCATCTGGCGTTGCGTCTTCCATGTCCTGTACGCACGACGGCACGAGGTTCACTTGGCACTGCACAGGGCATCTGGCAGACCAGGCTGTGCCCAGCACCCTCTGTGCATCCAAATTTCCTCATCTTCTCCTGAATCTGGGGTCGACCCCGCATGTGCCCCACAGTTCTGGATCTTCCGAGGATAACGCACGTAACGCACAGAGCTTCCTTCTCCGGGGGCAGCACTGCCCTAGGACCCGTTCCCCGGGAGAGGAGTGAAGGGTAGCCCGCAGCCCCTGGGACGCGTAGCTGCCTGCACTGAGGACTGTCCTGTGTGTGCTTTCAGAGAGGGCCGCCGGGAGAGCCAGGGCCTCCTGGCCCCCCAGGGCCGCCGGGTGTGCCTGGATCCGACGGCATCGACGTGAGTCTCCTAGCCTGGGGGCCGAGGGAGGGGGAGGCGGGCGGCGGACAAAGGAGGACTTTGTGTGCTCTAGGCCTGGAGTAGGGGCTGAGGTGCGTGGGGGTGCAGTGCCCGCTGTGTCCAGGAGGCGGTGGCGGCCCGTGCCACAAGGAGCGCGTTTGTTCTGCGAAAACCTCAAAGCTGCCCTGGAAAGCAGAGCCTGTTATAGCCGGGGCGCACAAAGCCCCCGCTGTTAAACCTGCCGGTAGCCGGCGTACAGCGCGTCCTTATGCCCCTGCTCTCGGGGTAGGAAATGCCTCACCACCCCCTCCACCACCACTAGCCAGCCTCGCCCTGCTCCTGGCAAGTATCAGGGTAGCCACCAGCCGGGAACAGCCAGGCTCCCATCTCCGGGCCTGAGCTTCTTGCTCCTCTGGCGTGGCGAGGGTTAAATCCCTGCTGCTGCAGACCCCGCGGGAGGTGGGCTCTGTGTTTACTGTCTGGACAGACTCCTATTCAGCCTGCTGCCTCCCAAAAGCTGGCTGCTGGGCCCCTGCCAACTCCCCAGCGGCTGCAGGCGATGAGCCTGGGGGGCCCTCTGGGGCTATATCTGTCTGCATCCAGCGCCTCTGTCGCCAGGGGGAGGGTCCCTCTCCTCTTTGGGACATTCAGAACCCTTGGCCCGCCTGTGCCTCCCTCAGGTTTCCCACAGTCCACAGTGTGGTTGCTGCCCCCTGTGTTCACCTTAAAGCCCCACTCTTTTCACCTACTGTCTAAATCCCATGGTCCCAATTTGCACAACCTGCCCCTTCCTCACCCAGTGGCACAGTGAGCAGCAAGCCCCCAGCCTGGCTGGGTGGGTCTCCTTGCCCCCCACCAGAACTGTTCTTTCTTTCTTTTTCTTTTTTGAGGGCAGGAGATATGTTAGATTGAGGAGGGAGGGGAGTAAAGAGGAGGGAGAGGAGAGGGTGTTTAGGACTGGCCCATATTAACCCAGCTGTGCCCTCACCAACTTGTATTTTCCAGGGTGACAAGGGACCTCCTGGCAAAGCTGGCCCTCCGGTGAGTGCTTGCTTCCCTTCACCTACAACCATCCTGTCCTTGCCTTCCTCAGCTAACATCTGCCCCCTCCACTTTCTGTTTCCAAGGGACCCAAGGGAGAACCTGGCAAAGCTGGGCCGGACGGGCCGGATGGGAAGCCAGGCATTGATGTGAGCATCTAAGCATGGGAGAGATCACATGGAGCCCCCACCTGCTGGCCCTAGGACTCAGTCCTGGTGGCATGGCGAACCTGTTCCAAGATGGGCAGCAGAATGAAATATCTCCAGCTGGGGAGTCCCCAGAGCCTCACACCCTCTGGGAGCACACATGACTGGGCGGCTGAGCACAGACGGGGCTCTGCATCTTGTCCTGATCACTCTGGGCCAGGAGTTAGGGATTCCCAGACACAGCCAGTCCCTGGGCAGGGATGGGATGGAAGGTGGTAACACAGCTGAGTCAGGCATTGGAAGATGGAAGGAAGGAAAGACCCCCCCACACACACACAAGCTGAGTGTCGCAAGGGTGGGACCAGCCACTCCCAGCCGCACCCTGCAGAGTGCCTTCTGCTAGCACACCAGTTCGCACAGAAAGCTCACCTGCACCAGGAACCCATTCTGAGGATGAGAAAAATTAACGAGGGCAGGTGGACCTTCCAGATCCTATGGGTTCCTGATCAAGGAACTGCAAGGCCGGGACTGCTAGGTGTTTGGGCCTGGGTTTCTCGCTTTTCCAAAGCGGGTGACTGTTCCTTGTGCCTACCTGATGGGATTACTGTGGGTCCCAGGGGAGGGGTGGGAGAGGCCTTGCGATCCCTAGGCCTGTAGGGGCCACAGTAGCTGTGGTAGCAGGCAGGCTGGGCCCACCCTCTGTGCATTCATAGAGCAGGCTGCCCTCCCCTAATCCCACCTGCTTTTCCTTCTGCAGGGTTTGACTGGTGCCAAGGGGGAGCCTGGGCCCATGGGAGCCCCTGGAGTCAAGGTGAGTGGTTCCAGGGGACTCTGCATAGAGCACCCAGGACCAGCATTGGGATGGGGATGGCTTCAGCAGAGACTCCTGACTCTAAACCTCTTCCATGATTCTTTCAGGGCCAGCCTGGACTCCCGGGTCCCCCTGGCCTGCCCGTGAGTACAATCTGCCATGATCTGTGAGGGTGGTGGGCAGGGAGGACCTGAAGGGGAGAAGCCAAGAACTCTGTCTCCTTCCCTTCTGTTCCAGGGCCCTGGCTTCGCTGGACCTCCTGTGAGTCCTCAGGGATGGGCAGGGACTCCCCGAGGAGGCAGGACCACAAAGGGGCTTTGGGGGCAATGGACACGAGGGGCAGGACTGGCATGTTCTGACAATGCTGGGAATAGGTGGGCTTCTGGGAGACCCTGGGCCAGCCCACCCACTCTAGTCCTGGCCACTCAGTGTGGGCTTCCCTGGGCCTTCAAAGCATCACCTGTCAGTCTCCCTGGGGTTGGTGAGAAAGTGTAGAAGGGGGCAGTGTGTACCCTTGCCCTACCTTCAAGCCCAGAGTGGCCTGAGTCCTGCCTCAGGGAGGGAGGGATGTCTGGCCAGCCACATCTCTACTCCCCAGGGACCCCCGGGACCTATAGGTCTTCCTGGCGAGATTGGAATTCCAGGCCCCAAGGTAAGTCCTGCAGCACGCCTTCTGTGCCCTCCATCCCTAGAAGTTTCTAGGCCTGCTTCTGCCTCCCCCCCAGGACTCTTCCAGGCTTGGGGCAGGAAGCCCTGCCTCCAAGCCAGTCCTATGATAGATGTGGCCGTGGCTTGGAGGGTAGTTAGATGGGGCAATGGCAGAAAGTAAAAGAGGGAGCACAGGGGCCTGATTTAGGTCCTTCTGAATTCCAGGGGGATCCAGGACCAGAAGGACCATCAGGTCCCCCAGGCCCTCCTGGGAAACCGGTACGTGCCCTCAGCCTCCCAGGTGGTCACATGCTCCTGGGGTGGGGAAGGGTCGGGTCCAGCTGCAGCATTGATGGTCTCCTCTCAGGGCCGCCCGGGGACCATCCAGGGCCTGGAAGGCAGCGCAGATTTCCTGGTAAGAGGTGGGGTCCTTCTGGGAGGGGGACTCAGTGAGAGATGGGGCAGGGCTGGATCAGCAGCTCAGAGGCTCCAGGGACTGCACTGCCCCGGAGCCTCAGCCAGGCCGCTGACCACGATGTCCTGTGGCGTCGTCTTTCCAGTGTCCAACCAACTGTCCCGCGGGAGCGAAGGGTCCCCCAGGGCTCCAGGGTGTGAAGGTGAGAGTTCCCGGCCTGGGTCTTGGGAGGGTAGAGCTGGCAATTGAACTGGGAGAGACCTCGTGCTGACCCCACTTCCTTTCAGGGGCACCCGGGCAAGCGTGGAGTGCTCGGTGATCCTGGCCGCCAGGGGAAGCCGGTGAGTGAGAGGGTTGGGGGCTCTGGCCCCCTCTGCATGCCCCGCCCTTCCTGTGGGTTCTGGGGTGGTAGGTGGCTTTAAGCTGAGATCCAGGAGGTCTCTGTACCACTCCTTACTGCTCAGCCTGGGTTCCCTGTCTGTGACCTGTTCTGTATGCTTTCCGAGGCTATTTCTGCAGGGAGCAGAGATGGAGTCCTCTCCTCTCTGTTCGCTCCCCTCCCCTATCCCAGCTGTCTGTTTGATGGCTCCTTCCTGCCCCATAGGGTCCCAAGGGCAATGCAGGAGTCCCTGGAGAGCAAGGCATTCCTGGACCCCCGGTAAGAAGCGCCTGACCTGTGGCCTGCTGGTCCTCACAGTCCTTCCCGGAGTTGCCCTGCTTGGCCCCTGGGGTTGTGTCCTGCCACAGGGACTCTGGTGGCAGAGTGGGGCTGAGGCTAATGTCAGAAATTGGCTGAGGCTCAGGTCCTGCACTGTCCCTTTGAGTGACCCTAGTGGCTTCCCCCCCATCCCTGAGCACTGCCCGCCTCTCGTGGGGCGTGGTGGGGGTGGGAGGCAAGAGAGGGGCCATGAACTGTCGAACTGTCACTGTTGCTATCATTTCTCTGGCTTCACAGGGTCCACAGGGCATCAGGGGCTACCCAGGTGTAGCAGGACCCAAGGGAGAAACGGTGAGTGAGTCAGGCGGATCCTGCCAGAGCAGCTTTGGCCAACCTGGTGGCCTCTGGGGTGCCGCCAGGACTGATTGCAGCCCCGTCCTGTCTCCAGGGTCCTCAGGGGTACAAAGGCATGGTGGGCTCTGTCGGCGCCGCAGGGTCTCCGGTAAGTGTGCTCCTCCACCCACTACCTGGCAGGGTTCACACAGGTATAGCATGCCTGAGGCTCCCACTGAGCCTGTGTGACCCGCAGTCCATTGTCCTTGCCAGGGTGAAGAAGGTCCGAGGGGGCCACCAGGCCGAGTCGGGGAAAAGGGGGATGTGGTAAGTCCAGATGTGTGCCTGTCTGGCCGGTGTTCTGGGAGTGCTGGGCAATGCTCAGTTGCCCCCAGGGCTGGTGTGTGTGCCACTGTGTGTGTCTATGTGTGCAGGTGTGTCACTCTGTGCATGTGTGTGTCAGTTTGTCATCATGCATGTCAGTGAATGTATGTCACTGTGTGTACATGCGTGTTCAAGTGTGTGCATGTCACTGTGTGCACACCTGTGTGTGTGTGGGTGTGTGGCTGACTGCTGGTGGGGAGCACTGTGTCCAGATTCCCACTTTGGGAGAAACCATGGAATCCAGGTCTGTGGTCCCTGGGACCAGACACAATGAAATCCCAGCGAAGCAACCAGGAGGCTGATACGGATTTGGTCTGAGACCCAGATTACCTCCCTCTATTAATTCTTAGTTAAATACTTAGGTATTTCTGTTTTTTCAGGTTTTTTTTTTTTCATGCAACTTTGTCTGTTTTAGAATATAGAGAAGCAGAGCGAGTGATAGGAGGACCCCTTTGAGCCCGTCCCTGGGCACCGCAGCTGTCAGCCTTGTGCCATCCCTTGCCCCTTCTCTCCCTCCTTCTGGCTATTCATTCTTGTTTTGCTATAATCCATCAAGCAAGGTCTGCCCAACCTGGCCTTCCACCCCAAACTACTTCTCCCTCGATGTCTAAATTATGCAGCCTTTGCCACAGAACCATCCCATCATAGCCAATGTAGGAAACGTATTTTTCACCCAGCAGTCTTGGCCAGAGAGGTTCCCAGGCACCTCCAAAATATCCCTTCAGTCCTCGTTCGGAGGGAGACCCACTCAAAAATCCACCAATGCCATTGGCTGGTTGCCAGCCCTCCCCCTGCCACCTCCTTTCCCTCCCCTCCACTACCCTGCCCCAGCCTGACTGTCCTGAATTGACCTGCCTGGTCCTCTAGCCCCAGCCACCAGAGGGATGCTGGGACCTAGAGGTTGTGCCTAGCCTAACAGGGACCCAGCAGCTTGAAGATGACGCAAGCTCTACTTCATAGGGCAGCCAAGGTGTTCCTGGAGTCCAGGGGCTAACAGGTCCGAAGGGAGTAACCGTAAGTACCAGGAGTCAGACCTATACAGGCAGAGGCCGTGGGCACCACTGTGGAGCCTGGGACTGCAGTCCCAGGCAGTACCTCCTAGTCTCAGTTGCCCCCCCCCCGAGGCAGGGTGGTGGTTGGGGGATCCCTGGGCTGTGCTCCTAACCGCTTCCCACATCAGCCAGACCTACTTCCTTCCCATACAAAATAGCTATCATGGGGGTGGGGTAGGAGGTGACCTGACTGCACATGGCTTACCCACTGTGAGTCTCCCTTGAACTTTCCTGCCACGCAGGGCTCCCCAGGCATCAACGGCAAGGATGGGACCCCAGGCATCCCTGGCATGAAGGTAGGAGAAAGGCCAGTGGGGGTGGGAGTGGGGAGAACCTGGGCTCATACACACAGGGACACACATCATGGATGTGTCTCTTCCCACCCCAGATGTTGGGTTCCCTACTGACACCTGGATGGAAGGCACAGACCCTCTGGCCAGAGCACTAATCATTGCACACGTTTATGTCTTTCCCAGGGTAGCGCGGGGAAGGTGGGGCGGCCAGGGAGCCCAGGCCACCAGGGCCTAGCGGTGAGTATAGAGAAGTTATGGGGACCACCTTGAGGGCAAGTTGCCCCTCCAGGCCTCTGGGAGACCAGGCTTGGCCTCCCATTGCCCTGAGTACACATGCTTTTCCTGTGGACCACAGGCCTGCCTCCTGTGCCCCACTCCTCTGCCCACAAGGGTCGGGGCAGGGGTGGGAAAGCCAGCCAAGTCCCAATGCTGTGGCTGGGCCTTCTGATCACCTCCCACAAGGTGGGGGCACCTGGACTGGGGAGGAGAGGCAGAACACCAGGTGTGCAGGGCTTCCTCATGCCAGAGCAGAACCTGATGCCTGCCTCTTTCTGCAGGGTGTACCAGGCCAGCCTGGGGCTAAAGGAGGACCTGGAGACAAGGTGAGGTGACCCCAAGTTTGGAGGGGTGCAGAGAGATTAATCTCATGTGCGCAAGGCAGCCTGGGGCGGGGGTGATGCTGGAAACTGAAGGCCCAGCATCTATCCTTATCATTCCCACTCTCCAGCCTCTAGCTGGCTCAAGGGGGCTTGGGGAGCCCAGGAACTCCCCCAGGGGCTCCTCCAGGAACAACAGCTCCCCCTTCCTGATTCATTTGCCTCTAGACTCTATCTAGGATTCACTGGGCTTCCCCAAAGCTAAGGCCGTGCCTAAGTCAGCCAGGCTGATCCAAGAACTGTATTGTTGCCCTGCAGGGTGAGCCAGGCCAGCAGGGCCTCCCTGGATTCTTCGGTCCCCCTGGGAAAGAGGTAAGTGACCGTCCCACTAAGGTAGAGTGCTTGCACTGGCCCTTCCTTCCTCAGGGCCTTGCATATGGCATGGGGCAGGGATGAGGCCATGGGCTGGTGCCCTAACCTGGGGCTGCCCTGGGTTAGTTTGGGTTCTGCCTTGATCCACACCAGCCCAGCAAGCCCATTGTTGTCTCGGGCCCGGTTCCCTGTGTACACTGCAGCAAGGGTGGGGACCTCTGTTGTCCTGGATGTGACATGGCCAAGCTGGCCGTCATTCATCAGATGCCCGGCACCAGACATCCTAGACATGGAGTGAGGCACAGGCTCCTATTCAGTGGACAAGGCAGACACAAAACCAATAACTGCATAGTAACTAATGCAAACTGTGTCCCAAGAAGGGAAAGCCCAGGGGCCTGAGACCCTGCGGTAGGGGGAAGTCTCTGACCGCTTCCCTGATGAGGCCGCTGAGCTCAAGCCCAGGGCAGGAAGGGTTAAGCAGGCTTCATGGAAGGAACCCCTAGGCCTGCCACTCACCAATACCCCTCCACCTCCCAGGGAGAGCCAGGACCTCGGGGAGAAATTGGCCCACGTGGCATCCTGGGGCAGAAGGTAAGTGCCTGACTGGGGGTCCCTTCAGGAGCTGACACTGCTGAATCCAGAATATGGGTCTGTTCTCTGAGTTCAGCACCTGCTGGATATTGCCCAGTCAATGAGGAGTCTGGGCCTTAGTTTGCTGGTCTGTGAAATGGGGCCAGTGGCCCCATGCTGGGGACAGTGAGCAGGGAAGGCGCCTAACGTGGCAGGTTCTGGGCCAGAACTGGGGTGTGACCTTTTATTTCCATTTCAGGGTGACCAGGGAGAGAGGGGCCCAGTGGGTCAGCCAGGCCTCCAAGGACGCCAGGTGAGAGCTGGCCGCTGAGAGGTATGGGGAACAGCTTCTCCCTGCACCCGTTTGGATTTTCTCTTCTGTTTGTGGTATTTTTTTTCTCCCCACAGGGCCCCAAAGGGGAGCAAGGACCCCCCGGAATTCCGGGGCCCCAAGGCTTGCCAGGCATCAAGGGTGACAAGGTGCCCGGTGCTGGGAAAATACCTGGGAAAGATCTTAAAGCTGACGGGTGGGGTGGGGGCGGTGCAAATCCGTGGGGCTTGGGAACTGGGCCGGAAGGAGCAGAGCTGGAGGGGGGGTCTCCGGCAGGCAGCTGGCAGAACGGGCGATGACCCCGCGAGAGGGGTACCCCTCCTCACTTCTCTCTCTCCTCTAGGGCTCCCCCGGGAAGACCGGGCCCCGCGGCGGAGTGGTGAGTCAGTCCCAGCCCCTGCATTCCCACCGTCCAGGAGGGACGCCCAGAGGGGCCCTGGGCAGGCAGGCTTGATTGCACCCAGCGGTTTCCGCGCAGTCTGACTCCATGCTCTTTGCAGGGCGACCCAGGCGTGGCCGGTCTCCCCGGAGAGAAAGGCGAGAAGGTGAGCGCCAGGGTCGGGTCGGACAGGCGGCTGGTCCAGGTCCGCTGTGCCTGACCGTGACCGTGGCTCTTGGTACCCACAGGGCGAGTCTGGAGCGCCAGGACCCAAGGGACAGGTGAGTTCCGCCCCTTCCGACGCCACCACCCCGCCCCTGCCTCTGCAGTCCCTGTGTTTCCCCAAGCTCCTCCAGCCCCCGCCGGGCTGCGCGGCGCCAGTTCATCCCTGCTCTGTGCCCACTCCTCCGCCCCGCAGCCAGGAGTCCGTGGAGAACCCGGCTACCCCGGCCCCAGCGGGGATGCGGGCGCCCCCGGCGTGCAGGGCTACCCCGGGCTGCCGGGGCCTCGAGGACTGGCCGGAGACCGCGGTGTGCCAGGCCAGCCCGGGAGACAGGGCGTGGCGGTGAGTGGCTCGGGGCTGGAGGCCCGGGACCTGGGAGGCCAGAGGGACAGGTATGCGCGCGGCCACACGGACACGGGTGAGAAAGGCTGGGAGCAGCAGGACCAGAGGGGAGAGAGGGCTGGGCCCAGGTAGCCAGGGGCTTCCTCCTGAAAGGCGCCTGCGCTGTAGGGCCGCGATCCCAGTGACCAGCACATCGTGGACGTGGTTGTGAAGATGTTGCAAGGTGAGGGACCTGGGTCTGGTCTCTGGGGCCCCTTCTGGTGGCGGCACCAAATCTGGGATGGCTCACTGTGGACCTTCTAAAAAGGAGGGACCGGGAGGAGGCGGAGAGGTTACACCGGCAGGACCATCCGCATGGGCTTCCTCTACCTCGGCTCCCTCTCCCTGCAGAGCAACTGGCAGAGGTGGCTGTGAGTGCCAAGCGTGGGGCTCTGGGTGCCGCGGGCATAATGGGCCCCCCGGGCCCCCCGGGGCCGCCTGGATACCCAGGCAAGCAGGGTCCCCACGGGCACCCTGGCCCTCGAGGCATACCTGGCATCGTGGGAGCCGTGGGTCAGATTGGCAACACGGGGCCAAAGGGTAAGTGCTGCATCGTACTGGGGCTGAGGAGGGGATGGGTGGGGCTGGCAGACTGCTCACTCCTCAGCAGGCCATGAGGCCTCCATGCCTGGGAGGCACGGGCATTGCTGGAGAACCTGGGTTTTGTGTGTGTGAGGCCGGGGAGACCAGGCAAGGGACGGTGGTGGCAGCCTCATCCTTGGTCTCCAGAAGTGAAAAGCAAGTGTCAGGACAGGAGAGTGGGAGGGGGTGGGAGGCCAGATTCTGTCCCTTGCCTGTTGTGGGCAAGTTCTCTGTTCATTCTCCTGGGCCTTGGGCCTATCATCTGTGCCGTGGGGACTTGAACAGTACTGAGCTCACAGTGTTGGCATGAGGTCACCCTTAGAGGAGGGGTACGTGGAGCCTGACCCAGGGCATGCTGGGTAGCTACCATTAGACCCGCTGCCCATCAGAAGCTCCGAGGTTTGCCGTCTCTTCTCTAGGCCTGCCTTGCTTCAGCCCATCCTGCTCGGCCATAAATAAGCACAGGACACTTGTTGATTGTGCAACAGAAACTAACCAGCAAAATGGATAAAACCTTTTCCCATTCTGGATAACGGAGTTTGCCTTGTCTGTCCACAGGAAAACGCGGTGAGAAGGGGGATCAAGGAGAAGTAGGACGTGGACACCCAGGGATGCCTGGACCCCCAGGGATCCCAGGTAAGACAGTGGCCCTGGCCAAAGCATGCCCAGCTACAGTTCTGTCCTTCAGCTTGGGAGTCAGTGACCCACAGTGGAAGCCTCAACCTTCAGACACCTGCATTTGCCTCCCAGGGGTACACCTGAGCCTAGCACCTCACGCTATGTGGCTTCCAGGCCTTACGCAACCCAGCTGGGTCAGAGGTCCTTCTGGGGTCTCCCTGGGCTGAACAGGATGAGTCCCCAGTGTCTTGACCTTGCCTCTTTGCAGGACTCCCCGGCCGGCCTGGCCAGGCCATCAATGGCAAGGATGGAGATCGGGGATCCCCAGGGCCTCCTGGAGAGGCCGGCCGACCAGGCCTGCCAGGGCCTGTGGGGCTGCCGGGTTTCTGTGAACCCGCAGCCTGCCTGGGGGCTTCAGCCTACACCTCGGCCCGCCTTACGGAGCCGGGATCCATCAAGGGCCCATGAGCATGACACCAGGATGGAACCCAGTGGCCATGCTGCGGGGAAGGATCAGGTCCACTCCAGCAGGATGTGCGCCTCATCCTGCTGCCTCCCAGGGCACTTGCTGCCCCAGGACCTTCCGACTGGGACCTGCAAGTCCTGAAGAACCAGAATCTAACACATGTGGGACGTGGGGGGCAGGGGCAATGGCATGCCAAGGTGAGGCCCACGGCCAGGGTAAATGGCTCAGGGGTAGGGGGACGGAACCCCCAGGGCAGTGGGTGACTTTCCTTCCACAGCCAGAGCCCCCCCGCCAACCCCGCACCGTGTTCTGCTGGCCACCTGTGCCATCCTGGGAGCAGGTAGATGGAGTCCCTGCCACTTCCTGATCCCGCTGTCGCTCTGAACGTACTGGGGCGGATGACTGCCCTGAGGTGGCCTTCCTGAACCAGCCACATTAGCTCCCTCCTGTCTCCCATCTAAATATTTAAGCACCAGGCACCCTGCTCTCTTCCACCCTCCGCCACCTTCCTCCTTGCATTCACCCAGGCTTGTCTGTAAATAAAAGCCCCAACACGGGTACAAACCAGGATGTGTGGAGTTAGGCTGTTTCCTGTGCAGTAGGGCTAGGAGCTGATTGTTGGGGCTCTGTTGCTTGGGTGGGGGGGAAGGGAGCCAGAAGGGTACAGGGTGTATGTGGGGATGCTAAGCACAGAGGCAGGATGGTGACCTGTGGGGTGACTCTGGGCAGCTGTGGCAAGGGCTCAGTGGTGCCACATGTGTCCTAGGACAGCACATCTGCATCCTGCACCCTGTGAGGGTGGCACTGCTGTGTGCTGGCCTGGGGTGGAAACTGCTTCCGAATGCCAGGAAGAACTGGGTCTTGCCTTTTAGGGCTCCTCGTGTTGGTGATGGGAACTGCCTCTGATTGGCTCTTGGCCCTGTCTCTGGCTCCGAAGGCCTGGGAGGAGCTTCGGAGACTAGGGGTCTGGCTTCATTAGACTGGGTACCTGCTGTCCTGGATGAGGTGCTGGCTTGGCTAGTCCAGCTAAGGCCCTACCACAGCTCCTTTGAACTTGGCTACAAGCCCCTATCTCAGCTGGAGCCCTACCCCCACTCTCACCCCCCATCCTCCTCCATAGATTCTCAAGTATACTGGCTTGGGAGGCAAGGTGGGCGGAAGGAGTTTCCTTCCCCTGGGGCTGGGCCTCCTTGTTGCAGCCCAATGGCTAAAGCCTGAGTTTAGTCCCTCTGCTCCTTCACTTCTTTCACACCCTGGCTCTGGGGCCTCTCCTTGTCCTCTCAGCCACTGTCCCTGAGCCTGAGTCCACTGGATTTTCACGCACTCTCACACTACATTCCTCAGGATGCAGGTGTGTGCAGGGGCTGACAGGAGGCTAATTGCTTAGGACTGGCGGTTGCAGACTTTGGAAGACCCTGGGAGGTGCCACTGCGGTTACTTATCAGGTCTCCCCTGTGTCTCTGACCTCTCCTCTGTGCTCTGCTGTTGGTCCATTCCACACCAGGCGTGCTGGCTCCAGGGCCATTCCTGAGATGTGCTGGGCTACCCACACACTGTTTGTTGCTTATGTAACTAATACATCCCTCCTCCTTCCCCTTCTCACATGCTAACTGTGACTGCAGTGCACCTGCAACTGCAAGGAAAGTGTGCCCTCCTTCCCTTCTCACATCCTGATGCGCACAAGCTAAGTGCTGATCTTGTGTAATGGTGCCTGGGAAGGTGGTGGATTATGGCACAAATGCTCGGGCCCCTGCCACCAACACTGATACCTGGATAGAATTCTAGGCGTTTGGCTTTGGCCTGGCCTAGCCTGGCCGCTGTGTCCATTTGGGGAGTGAATTAGCAGATAGAGGATCTCTTTCTCCTGACATTCTGGTTTTCAAATAAATAAATAGATCTTCACAAAAAAATTCCAGGGAAATAGCTGGAACTACTGACCTCAGGCAAGGAAGAACTTATCAGTGCCAAGTTTTTATCTAATGAACTTCACCTGATTGTGGAAACGGACTCTGACAATCCACCTGACAATCAAGGGACTTCACCCATTAGATTCCCCCAACTCCCTCTCTCCTTTGAAAGTCCTGGTAATCTGAGAATTGGGGAATGCATGTTTCCAAGTTTTTCCAGAAGTGGACTGAGGATGTCCACTTGTCCAAGGCCGTTTCCTTGCAGCAGTGCTTGTCTGGCGACCTGGCCATCCAGCATCAAGCAGCCTGAGCCTCATTTCATCACAGAGACAACTGCTGTTTTCCCCAAACTTTACCATTGCCAGCGACCTTGCTGCAACTCTGCTTGAAAGTGATCCCGGCCCCACGCTGATATTCCACACTCCCCTCATACCTTCTTCATTCTCCTAGCACTCACCATTGTAAACATGGAACACTGGAATCTTTCTTTTTTTTAAAGATTTATTTATTCTTATTGGAAAGGCAGATATACAGAGAGGAGGAGAAACAGAGAGGAAGATCTTTCTTCCGATGGTTCACTCCCCGAGCAGCCGCAATGGCTGGAGCTGAGCCAATCCGAAGCCAGGAGCCTAGAACCTCCTCCAGGTCTCCCACACGGTACAGGGTCCCAAAGCCTTGGGCCATCCTCGACTGTTTTCCCAGGCCCCAGGCAGGGAGCTGGATGGGAAGCGGGGCTGACAGGATTAGAACCTGCGCCCATATGGGATCCTGGCACGTTCAAGGTGAGGACTTTAGCCACTACGCTATCGTGCCGAGCCCTGGAATCTTTTTTTAAAAATAAAATTTATTTCTTAATAATGATTACATGGTTGATCCAGGTGGGAAGAATCGAGGTTTAGGGAAAATTTGGTGAATTCATTGCTTCCAAATTTGCTATTTCTTCTTGTTGTTTCCGGGGGAAGGGGAGAGACAAAAGGGGAAACCACTCATGACTTTCCACACATCCTACTACCCAGGAATGAGGAACCGCCACCTCATATCAACCCAGAGTCTCAATGTGCACATACTTCGAGGGTTCTGTCCAAGTGGCTTGGATCCTTCTGAAGTGCTGCTGATTTCAACGGCCTGAGGATGATGTCACCCTCCCAGTGTCCATTGGCCCCATTCACCAAGATTTTTTTGCTGTCATCGTTTGTTTGGGGTAGTTGTCCAGTTAGTTCTGTTGTTCTGCTAAGGCACCAAATGTGCTGCCATATTCTCCTTTTACAACAGGGCCTGTGTCCACTGCTCTGCCTTTTTCGTTAAGTAGGACATGTTCTTGTCGGCGAGCCCAAGTACGTGGACCAGATCTCCCAAGTATAGCCAGATCCCCCACCCCTGCGGATTATGAATCCCACACCCACGTAGTAAACGGGCCCCAGGACCCAGGTCAGGAGATCCAAGTCCATCGGATTCCCCACCCTTGGGGCTCATAAACCTGGCACCCATCTTGTAGGCAGGCCCTTGGCCCCAGGCCAGGCGACCTGAGGCCCACTGAATCCCCCACTGCTGGGGCTGATGAAACCAGCACCTACCTAGAGGGCGGGCCCTGGGACCTGGGCCAGGAGACCCAAGCCCAGCCAGATTTCCCTCTCCTGGGGTTCACAAAACCAACACCCACCTAGAAGGTGGGCCCCAGGATCTGGGCCAAGCGACCCACACCCCACTGGTTCCTCGTCCCTGGGCTCAGGAACCCCTCCCCCACCACACAGATGGGCCCCATGACCTGAGCCAAGCTACCTGAGTCCTGCCAGATTCCCTGTGCCTGGGACTCACATACCCAGCCCCCACTGGGCCCAGGTTGGCATGACTCTCCTCACCTCAGCGTCTGCAGTCTTATTGTGCAGCCTGGCCTAGTCTAGTCTGCCCTCTGTTCCAGCTCCAGCTGGTGGGTGCTACAGCCTATCCCAGCCCAGCCTAGTCTGATTTCTGTCCTGGTCCTCATGTGAACTGGCTGGTGTTGTGGCCTGATCTGGCTCCTCTGCTCCCTGCCCTGGTTCGCAGATCTGCCAGTGGTGTTAAGTGTTGGCCCCGACTGGTCTGTCCCCGTCCTGACCCACATGTATGCCAGTGGTACTGTAACCTGGCATGGTCTGGGCTGCTCCTTGCCTTGCTTCTTGCGCTCACCTGCAGGGACTGCATCCCAGTGAAGAAGTTTCCCAAGCTCCTCCACCGAGTCTCCTCCCAGTGGCAGTTTTTGCACATGCCAGTGAGTCATTGGCCCAGGTTGAGTTTGTCCATCTCTTGTCCTGACTATAACAATGGCCTTGCTCCACCAGCCATGCCCATTCTGGTTCTTGTTGTTGGTTGTTGCTCCCTGGTCCGTGCCCAGACACAGCTTTCACGTAGTTCAGTGGGAGTCAAGACCTAGCCTGGCCTGTTCTACACCCAACCTGGCTGCTCTCACAAGTACCAGTGGGACTAGGGTCTAGCCCAATTTGCCGCTCCACCCATGCTAGTGCACACCTGTGCCGGTGGAGGCTGTAACCATGTACAGCCATGCCTGCTGCCCTCAGTCCTACTCTCATTCTCACCAGTGGGAACCCCAGCCCAGCTGGGGCGTCTCCTTAGCTCCCCAGCAAGGCCTGTTCCCATCTGCAGTTCTTGGGTGAGCCAGCAGAGGTTGCAGTTCCACAGGGGTGAGCCCACATTGCCCCCACAGATTCTGCTACCAGACCCACTTCTCTCACTCTGTTCTCCCCTCTAAGCCATTTTGGTTTTGGCCCCCTACATACATACACATGTCATGGACTTATCTATGGAAGTTCCTCAATGGTAATTCCTAACCTGGGCATAAAAACCGCAGGTCATCTCCCACTGCTACCTAATGAGATCCCATCATCCCCCTGTAAATCAAGCCCCTCTAACCATGAGGGTGTGCCCCCAGGTGGTCCAAGGGGCTTCGCTCAGCACGTTTGGCGCCCGGACCACCCAGCTCCAGGCTCCTGTGTGGGCCAAAAAACCTAACCTCCAGGATGGGGTGGTCCTGGAGGCCTGCCGAGCTATCCTTCCCCCAGGGATCCAGGTGCTCAGCTCTATATACCTGCAGTGGGGAACACTGGAATCTGAGTCCCACAAGGGTAGGAGCTTTGATTTCTCGTCTGCTTTTCTGTTTTCCAGGACTTAGAACAGCACTTGGCACTTTGGGCTTGGCATGATGGCTCAATAGCTAAATCCTCACCTTGCAAATACTAGGATTCCATAAGGGCACAGTTGATGTCCCGGCTGCTTCACTTCCCACCCAGCTCCCTGTTTACAGCCTGGGAGAGCAGTAGATGGCCCAAAGTCTTGGGAGCCTGAACCTACATGGGAGACCCAGAAGAAGCCCCTGGCTCCTGGCTTTGGGTTCATTTAGCTCAGCTCCAGCCATAATGGCCATTTGGGGAGTAAACTACAGGATGGAAGATCTTTCTGTGTCTCCTCGCCATAAATATGATCTGCCATTCCCATAAAATAAATCTTAAAAAAATAAAATACACAGTACTTGGCACTTTGCAGGTGCTCACTACATATGCAAAGGATGGATTCCTCAAACCAGGAAGGAAGGAACCAAGTCTCAGTTTGTGGGGCAGAGGTGTGTTCCTAAGTACCCTTTGAGGCCCAGGGGATTCTTTACACTGTGAAGAGTGGGAATGTGGGGGACCTGCCCTTCTGGGGAGATCAAAATTGAGTGCAACACAAATGAGACAGGAAGTCAACTTCCCTGTTTGTAACTGGAAAGAGGATTCGGGAAGCTTATCAACAGAGAATGTGTTGATTACAGCCTGACAGCCCGGCAAAGCCAGCAGTACCGTGTGCTTCTCCAGGAACCCCAGCCTGCCCCTGCTGCCTCCTCTTTTAAAGCCTAGTTTTCCAGCCCCTCCTCGCCCCTGAGGCCAGCTGGGTTAGGGATGTTGTCAGTGCAGTGCTCCTGTAGGTCCTGATGTTGATCAGTGTTAGTGCTCAGCACCCCCAAACAAGAGCTCTCCTCTCCTTACAATAGCCCCATGCAGCAAGTGAGGCCCGTGTGTGATGCCAAGAAACAAAAGGCTTCTCAATCCCATCTCTGCCTCCAATTGCCACTCCATATTTTTGCTTCTCCCTTCCCCACCTCAAAACCAACTGGAATAAAGCGCTGTCTAATTTGGTTTCTGGCTCACCACGCTGTCCTTGCAATGTCAATTTTAAAGATGTACTTATTTGAAAGGCAGAGTGACAGACAGAGGAAGAGCAATCTTCCACCTGCTGATTCACTCCCCAGATGGTGGCAACAGCTGGGGCTAGTTTAGGCCATCTGGGTACCACCTCGGTTCCAGGGACCACCTAAGTGCTTGAACCCTCACCCACTGCCTTTCCAGGTGTGTTAGCAGGGAGCGGGATCAGAGGCAGAGCAGCCAGGACTCAACTGGAGTGCCAATTCAGGATGTTGGCATCACCAGTGGCAGCTTAACGCACTCTGCCAGCCCCACAGCACAAAAATAACAAAAATGTAGTGTGTGCAAAATTCTGACTTTCCCTTTTAAGACACTCCTCTCCTGCCACTCTTAATAAATCCATCTGCTCAGTCATGCAGGCCACGTGCATGGAGTCATCCACCACTCCCATTTTTCCTCCTGCAGCCCACACCTGATTCCCTGTCAAATCCTGTTGGCTCAGCCTTCAGAACAAAGCCAGATTGGACAGGATCTCAGGAACTCGTCAGTCCCTATGGGGCCACCTCTATGTCCCTGCTACTTGTGAACTGTGGGTGGCTAAGTCAGTGACCGAGTGCTAAGTTCATTACAGCTGCCATAGGCAGGCAAGACAGAAGAGGCAGCTGGCATAGACCCGACAGTCCCCAGATGCAGGCTGTAGAAATGAAGAAGGGACTCCACAAAGCTTCACCAGATAACATCAGCAGAGCTAGTGATGCTCTGGAGTGGCACAGGTGGCGGCCGCTGGGGGGCGCTGCGCACACTGTTGTGTGCTGACCACCAGGTCCTCTAGGGAATACAAACACGGCTAGGCCAAGGGCCAAACTACCACACTAAAGACAAGCTCCATCAATTCGCATTGGTAATTTTTAATGGTTCACTTGTGCAGAACTGAAATTTGTCTTTAAAGGCACAGAGTAAGGAAAGGCAGTCATCAGAGCATGGAGTCACAGATAACATGCTGATAAAAACCACTGGATGGATCCTCTTGAATCTTAGGAAAATAAACAAAGTGACACTAGCCTAGATTTTCATTTTTATTACATTTCCATGTTTAGACATCACTCAAGGGTCCACTGAGTCCACGGCTTCAGATAAACCCCATAGGTGAATAGCTGAGCCCACTCAGGAAGAAAAATCCCACAAGTAAACATCCCCTGTGCTTTTGCAAAGTTCCCCTTCAGCAAGTGGGCACAGGTGGGGGGCACGCAACCCTGGAACCACTTCGTGTCTGTTTTGCCCTTCCCATTATCTGCATATCAACAATTTTAAAAAATGGAATCAGGTCTAGATAGTTGGTACTTATGACTTCCTGATAAAAATTGCAAAAATAAGAACTGAAGGGTCCGGCGGCGTGGCCTAGCGGCTAAAGTCCTCGCCTTGAACGCCCCGGGATCCCATATGGGCGCCAGTTCTAATCCCGGCAGCTCCACTTCCCATCCAGCTCCCTGCTTGTGGCCTGGGAAGGCAGTCAAGGACAGCCCAAAGCTTTGGGACCCTGTACCCATGGTGGGAGACCTGGAAGAGGTTCCTGGTTCCCGGCTTCGGATCGGTGCGCAGCGGCCGTTGCGGCTCACTTGGGGAGTGAATCATCGGATGGAAGATCTTCCTCTGTCTCTCCTCCTCTGTGTATATCTGACTTTGTAATAAAAATAATAAAATCTTAAAAAAAAAAAAATAAGAACTGAAACTCTGCTGTCCTTGCAAGACAGAAAAATATATTTTTCCTGTTCACACAAGAGAATCATCAGTATTTCGTCCTCATGTCTCTCAAAATGTCTACTTCTTGCTTGGTTCTGCCACCCTCCACAGAGCAGCAGCTGCTGGGCGCGGCCATCTGTGCTCCGGGATGCGCCTTGTATGGAGTGAAAGAAAAGCAAGGAAAATAGCCTGGCTTGCCCCGAGCAGGAACATAACTCACCAGGTTGAAGGAAAGATAAAAACTGAAATTTTTCTTTAAAAAAATATTAAAAACATCCTCTACATAATATCTAATTCCAGCGCACTGATCAACGAGCGGTGGGGAAGAAGCGGAGCCAGGAGCCGTGGTAGGAGAGTAGGGCGCATCTCCAATGCCTCTCACCTCCACCCCTCCAGCCGCTCCCACCTGCTCCTCCTTTCTGATCTAGAACACTGATTGGCCAGCTTAAATCACAACAGTATGAAAGTGAAAGCAAATTTCAACTGGGGTGTGTGCCCAATGATGCAGGACTACTGCCCCTTTGGCACAGAAAGGAGAAAGTCAAGTTGTCCCCTCTTTGGAGACACCTGTCCCCAGCCCCTTCATGGGCAGATGCCACAGATGGGTCTGACTGAGAACATATCTGTATTTTCTCAAACAGCCTTTGCTGGCTGATGGTAGATCAGCTGTCAACAATAAGGGGGAAGCCTATGCCTTTAAAAACACTAAGCCTCAAATTGTATCCAGTGTTTTCTTTAAGAAATGGATTATTAAAAAAAAAAAAGAAATGGATTATTAAAATTATCTTTGAAATGAGATAGTAAATGTGTTTAAATCTGGGCTTTTCCATACTTAATATATTCTCTTAAAAATAAAAAAGTCTAAAAATATCAAGAGCAGGAACATGCTGCCAGGCCAGAAACCATGAGGGCGACGTGGGTGGCAGCCCCAGGCATCTTAGTCCTGTTTTGTCGCTTTCAGAGCCTGCAGTCTCTCCAGCAGTGGAGGGTGAGAGTAATGCCACATGGAGAACAGCCAGTCCGAAACAGGGAACCCCAGGTTATCCTTGTTGAGTTTGATCAAAGCAGAATATAAGTCTTTCGCCTTCCCCAGGTTCTTGGCAAATGCATCAGCTTGAAATTCGAATCTGCGGCTCAGCACTGTCAGGCAGAAAGAAAGAACCTAAAAAGATAAAGGAAAGGGCTTTAGTCTCTGTCCTCACTGTCATCATCGAAGGATTCACGAGCTGAAGTGCAGAGGGGGCGGGGGAAGAGGGGGGGCAGCTTGAAAGATCCCTGACACTGGGAGATTTGGAGTGGGAGAATTTTATAAACTGAGCCCTACCTACTTCTCCCCAAGCAACAGAGCAGAAACGGAAATATAGAGAAGTGTCGTCCTTACTAAAAGAGACAAACCAACCAAGCGATTCTTGGAAATCTGAGCTAGGCCTCCCCATATTCTCGAACAACCTCTCACTCCTGCCTTACAGCTGAGGTGGGTGGTGCTCAGAGGGGCTAGTCCACTGGCTGAGGTCGCCCGGCCCAAGGGTGCTAGTGCTGACATTCTTGGGGTGCACATTACTTCCTTAGAGTCAGAGTTTACTCAGGGTAACTGAGGAGGGAGTTTCAAAAAGCTAGTGGAAAATTAAGTTTATTTATTTTTTTAGAATGAATGCTCAAGGGAATTGAGACAGAAGCCATATATCATCGTCTTTAAACATTCATTTATTTATTTATTTTTAATTGGGAAGTCAGATATACAGAGAGGAGAAACAGAGGAGAAGCAGAGAGGAAGATCTCCCATCCATTGATTCACTCCCCAAGTGGCCGCAATGGCCAGAGCTGCACTGATCCTAAGCCAGGAGCCAGGCGCTCTTCTGGGTCTCCCATGTGGGTGCAGGGTCTCAAGGCTTTGGGCCATCCTCGATTGCTTTCCCAGGCCACAGGCAGGGAGCTGGATAGGGAGCAGGGCTGCTGGGATTAGAATCAGTGCCCATATGGGATCCCGGCACACGTGAAGTGAGGACTTCAGTCACTAGGCTACCATGCCGGGTCTTGGAAAATTACATTTAAAGATGTTTATTTTGGTGCAAAACTTCTAAGACCCATGTGCAAGCTTTCACAATATGAATTTCCATGGATTTTTGGATACCCTTCCATATTTATGATTTCAAAATTGTTTTTGTATAAAAATAAACTTCTCTTCTAATGCCACCTCTCCATGAACTTTTTGGACATACTTAGTTGAAGCTCCCTCCCTTTAAAAACTGATTTATGGGCCCAGCGTGGTAGCCTAGCAGCTAAAGTCCTCACCTTGCGTGCACCAGGATCCCATATGGGTGCTGGTTTGTATCCTGGCAGCCCCACTTTCCATCCCTGCCTGTGACCGGGGAAAGCAGTCGAGAATGGTCCAAAGCCTTGGAACCCTGCACCCATGTGGGAGACTTGGAAGAGGCTCCAGGCTCCTGGCTTTGGATTGTCACAGGTCCAGCCATTGCGGCCACCTGGAGAGTTAATCGCCACCTGGAGAGTGAATCATCGCACGGGAGATCTTCTTCTCTGTCTCTCCTCCTCTCTGTATATCTGACTTTCCCATAAAAATAAAATTTCTAAAAATTCATTTATTATTTATTGCAAAGGCAGATTTACAGAGAGAAGGTCTTCTATCCACTGGCTCATTCACCAAACAACAGGTTGAGTGACACAAATGTTGATTTCTTCAAACATTTGGCCTACAAAATTTTTTAAAAGCCAAAATAAATATTATGTCTTAGCCAACATCAAATACAATTCAGTTTTCTGAGGCTGGTGTTACAGCACAGTAGGTTAAGCTGCAACAACAATGTCAACATTCCATGAGTGCCATCTCACATCCGGCTGCTGGACTTCTGATCCAGCTTCCTGCCAGTGTGCATGAATGTGGACCCCTGTCACCCTGTCATCCATGTGGGAGACCCTAATGGAATTCTAGAAAGCTGATTTCAATGTGGCCCAGCCTTAGCCGCTGTAGCCATTTGGGGAGTGAACCAAAAGATAGAAGATTCTCTCTGTCTCTCTGGAACTCTGCCTTCCAAATGAATAAATCCTTAAAAGAAATAGTTTTCTCGGGCCCGGCGTGGCCTAGTGGCTAAAGTCCTCGCCTTGAACGCCCCGGGATCCCATATGGGCGCCGGTTCTAGTCCTGGCAGCTCCACTTCCCATCCAGCTCCCTGCTTGTGGCCTGGGAAAGCAGTCAAGGACGGCCCAATGCATTGGGACCCTGCACCCACGTGGGAGACCTGGAGGAGGTTCCTGGTTCCCGGCTTCGGATCGGTGCGCACTGGCCGTTGCGGCTCACTTGGGGAGTGAATCATCGGATGGAGGAACTTCCTCTCTGTCTCTCCTCCTCTCTGTATATCTGACTTTGTAATGAAATAAATAAATCTTTAAAAAAAAAATAGTTTTCTCCAAAAAACTGTCTCCATCCCACCATGACCTAACTAACATTAACTGAGACTTTCCACTCAAGTGTTCCTGTGCAGCCAGGTGGAATGCTGAAGGGTTTCACGCAGCTGTTAACTGGCCTGTGGCCATGTCCCGTGTCACACTGCTAACATCCAAACATATTCAATGTCTGTAAAGGGAACTCAACCACTGAGTGTAGAGAAACAAAATGAAAGCCTTCTAGACAGCCACAGAGCCACAGGGGATGCCATGGGGGATGTCTGGGACGGCACCCCTGCCTTTACGGCCAAGAGGCCCTTCCCCTCCCCCAGCACTGAGCTCCCGTGTGGTTGTCTCATTTCCGGTCAGGCAGTTTAAAGATAATTAGGCAGGCATCATGGCCATAAGGTACAGAGGCTGTCACCACGACAATGAGGAAAGAGAAAGATCAGTTCAATAATCAAATATATACATATGTCTTGTCCCAAATCATAGAAGATTCTCACCCAAACACTGGTACAAACATGGCTTAGCACATCGTACCTGATATTTGCAACCTACCACATTTGCAAGGTATATGTTATATCAAGGTTTTTACCACTAAAATCGAATTCTCAATTTTTTTCCCACTAACAGTACACAAGCATTTATTCATTTGACCAATAAACAAGGGACTAAAAGATTTCATTTCATCTATTTATTAAATCCATAGTTTTCACTCTTTCTATGCTATCCTAAAGGTTCTAGAATTGAAGCAGGCAAGGACACATGTAAGATCATTTTAATTATACATTACCTCATTATAAGGTGAAAAAATAAACTGGAAGATGATCAGTAGTCCAATAAGAGTAGGCTGGCTATCATAAAAACCAAATGCAGCAAAAAGTTCCTTCCGGCCAATTAACACAGCAAACAAGAAAAAACACAGGAACGAATTCATCTACAGAGAAAGATGGAAGATCCCCAAGTTATTATAAAGCTGATTTGACTGTGGGACCAGCAGTACCAAACAATAGCAGAAATCGTGGCTTGATTTTGAGAAAAGTGCTTGTGTGAGGGGCCCAGCTCGACGGCTTGATTAGCTAATCCTTCACCTCTAGGTGCTGGGATCCCACATGGGCACCAGTTCATGTTCCAGCTGCTCTACCTCTATTCTCTACTGCTTTCCCTGCTTGTGGCCTGGGAAAGCAGCAGAATAGCCCAAAGCCTTGGGACCCTGCATCCACATGGGAGACCTAGAAGAGGCTCCTGGCTCCTGGCTTCAGATTAGCTTAGCTCCCTCCATTGCGGCCACTGGGGAATGAACAAAAGTACTTGGTGTGATTACAGAAAACATTATTTAGTTGTTTTACTTCGCTTTTATCCTCAAAAGGGAAATCAAATTTCTGCAAATACATAGCTGCACAGTTTTTGGCAGAAACAGTTTTGAGGGAATCACCTTACAATGCAGGGTTTGAAGTGGTTCACAGCAACGAGCTACTTTCTGTCTACAAATTACACTAGATCTGTGGAAGACAGGGATGGAAACAGAACCAACCCAGCAATTGCAACCACCAGCTGATCGGGGCGATGGACTGTGCCAGGCCCTGTGCTTGCTAGAACATACAAGAATCTGGTCTGGGAACACCTCAGACAAAGTTTCTTTGGGGATCCCCCCAATCGAGCTTCTGGACCCAGAACCCTAACCATGAAAAGACACAGGACAGAACAAGTCAATCAACCACCTCAGCTATATGTTGGCGGTGAAAACCTGGGCAAATGGAGACTCTAAAATGGACTATGTCAATCAGTGGATTCTTCAACGACCTCATCATACTTGGAGTGGTGAGATTGGCAGCAATTCAGAACTGTTGAACTATCAAAACCACTTGAGCAAAACCCTTGGAGCATGCCCCACATCCGGGACCTGGGGTGGGTGGGAGACTGGGTCGGGCTTCTCCCTTAAAATCCCCTTTTATATCAGATATATTAAGGAAACAATATGGAACTAATAAAAAAAAAACAAGAATGCATAATACAATTTAAAAAAAAATCACACTAGATCTGGCTTGGTCCGACAGGACTGCAGTCAAACCCCAGGCTCACACCTGACCTTTATGTGGCAGCCCTGAAGCATCAGGTTGGCCTGAATCCTCTCTAGGAGCTGTACTGAATAGTTAGAAAGGTCAGAGAGAAGCATATTTATCTTTTAACAATAAATGAGAAAGAGAAGAGAAAAAAACAAAGAAGAATCTATTAAATAGGGCCCCTTGTAATAAAACTGGAGAACAAATACCCTTAGCAGAGGTGGGGTTTTTGCCCCTTTGCAGAGGTGGATCTTAGAAGCCAAAGGGGTCATATTAAAGTGATCTGCACCAAACCATTTGACAGGTGATTCAAAGAGTGGTGCACACAGCATTAAAAAGCTCTCACTGGGCCAAAGTTGTGGCATAGCATGTGAAGCTAGTACCTGGAACATCAACATTCCATATGGTGCCAATTCAAGTCCTGATTGATCCACTTCTACTTCAGCTCCCTGTTCAGGCATCTGGGAAGGCAGAAGATGCTCCAAATGTCTGGACCTGCCACTCAGATGCAATACCAAGATGGAATCTTAGTCTCCTGGCCTTCAGCCTTGCCCAGCCTCAGTGGCTGCAGCTATTTGGGTATGAACTAATGGATGGAAGATCTCTTTCTCTCTTTCTGTAACTCCTCCTTTGACATAAATAAATATTAAATACTTGCTTGTGTGAAACCTATCATACAAATAAATACAATATGTTAGCATCAGTTTAAAGTGATTGCTGTGGCATGACTGAGCCACCGGGAGACAGCTTGGAAGGTAGCAGTGAAGGAACATGGTCTTAGCGAGGGACCACCCCGCTGCACGTCTTACTGTCCACTCCCGCTGGGGAGGAGGAGTCTGAGCAGAGGATATATGGGCATATAGTACACTCACTGTCAGCAGGTGAATAATCAATGGCAGAATGGTTAGGGCCTTGAAACAAACCAGAGGGTGGCTAACACAGGGAACAGAAGGGAGGGATATGGAAAATTTCCCAAATTAGGTCAGGTTATGAATATACTCTGGCTTCATGTGCATGTACATGCATCAAGGCACCCCACGGCAGAGACTTGCTGATCAGGCAGCCCTGTTCCACAGACACCACACGCTTTGCCCAAGGGGCTCATCCTCAGAGTGGGCAGCACACCAGAGATGGAGCGTGTGAATCAATGATACAGGTCTCAGTGATACTTGGCCTGGTGCCAAGTGCCCAATCTGTCGGAAGGGGCATCAAGCCCAGCCCGACAGGTGTCACACCAGGGACCTCCTGGAACAGGCTGTTTCCATTGGACCCCTTCCTCTACGAATCACTGGCTGCTGATTTTTCTTGAAATGAATACTTGAGACTTAGATTTTGACTTGTTTAATGTCTTACTCACCGTTACATATCCATACAACCTAGCTTCTAAGCTAAGGAACTCTTCTTTATTCCTAAAGATGTTAAGGCAGAAGTGCTCACTGGAGTTGACAAGCCTTCCTTTGTGAGCTGTTAGCAGAACCAGCTAGTCTTTTTTTTTTTTTTTGAAAGATTTATTTTTTTTTATTTGGCAGATTCACAGAGAGGGGAAAACAAGAAAGGAAGATCTTCCATCCGCTGATTCACTCCCCAAATGGCCTCAATGACTGGAACGCTGCTGCTCACACACAGGTGCAAGGCTCGGGTCATCCCCTACTGTTTTCCCAGGCCACAAAGCAGGGAGCTGGAAGGGAAGTGGAGTAGCCGGGACATGAATTGGCGTCCATATGGGAAGCCTATGCTTGGAGGCAGAGGATTAGTTTGTTGGAGCCAACGTGCCAGCCTCCGGAATATCTTAATGAATATGTGCAAACTTGAAAATAAGTAGAAAGCAAAACTTTAGCATGTCCTGGGATGACAGACTTCAAAGATTTCCACTTTTTTTTAAGTTTTTCTTTAAATATTAGTGATGATGTTTATATAGTTGATCATGGTGGGAAGGGTCGAGAATAAGGTAGTAGTGGGTGAGACCCTTGTTTACACATTTTCTTCTTCTTCTCGTAAGGGGGGAGAGGGTACAAGAGGAGAAAGCACGCCCAGCCTCCCAACCACCGCATTACCCCGGGACTGGGGAACTGCCGCCCGATGTCTTCCCAGGGCCCATCATGGAGCATTTTCTCAGGGTTCACCTCATGTATTTTTTTTTCAAAGATCAGTGTTTTTTTTTTTTTTTTTTAAGATGTATTTATTTTTATTACAAAGTCAGATATACAGAGAGGAGAGAGGAAGATCCTCCGTCCGATGATTCACTCCCCAAGTGAGCCGCAACGGGCCGATGCGCGCCGATCCGAAGCAGAGAATCTGAAACCTCTTCCGGGTCTCCCACGCGGGTGCAGTGTCCCAATGCATTGGGCCGTCCTCAACTGCTTTCCCAGGCCACAAGCAGGGAGCTGGATGGGAAGTGGAGCTGCCGGGATTAGAACTGGCGCCCATATGGGATCCCGGGGCTTTCAAGGCGAGGACTTTAGCCGGTAGGCCACGCCACCGGGCCCTCTCCTCATGCATTTTTGACAGTTCTGAGATGCTGCTGATATCGCTGCTCCATGGACGAGGAAATCTTTTTGAGGTCAATTGGCTGTCATAGTCCACCTCTGAGCCTCTTTTGGCCCAGAAATTTGCTGTCAAGTTTCACTGGAGTAGATGATCAATTTGTTCTGCTCTCCATCCTCAGCAAACCAATGGGTGCTGCGGGCCAGCCCAGGCCTGCCCACCACATGCTCAGCCCTTATGTACCACAGGAGGCGCTGCAGCCCAGTCAGAGAATCAGCTTGCCTTTATAAGGTATGAAAACCCACTTGAGTCAGTTAAGGGCCTGGCATGATGGCTTAATGGCCTAAATCCTTGCCTTGCAAGCGCCAGGATCCCATATGGGTGCCAGTTCAGGTCTCAGTTGCTCCACTTTCCATCCAGCTCCCTGCTTGTGGCCTGGGAAAATAACAGAGGACGGCTCAAACCCTTGGGATCTGACACCTATGTGGGAGACCAGGAAGAAGCTCTTGGCTCCTGGCTTTGGATTGGCTCAGCTCAGCTGTGGCTGTTGCAGCCACTGGGGGAGTGAACCAGCAGATGAAAGTTATTTCTCCATCTCTCCTTCTCTTTGTAAATCTGCCTTTCCAAGAAAAAAATAAATCTTAAAAAATAAGGAGCTGGTGTTTGGTACAGCAATTAGATCCCACTTGTAAAGCCTGCACCCCAACCAAGAGTGTTCAGTTCAGGTCCAGCTCTTCTGCTTTCCACAGCTTCCTGATTATGTGCACCTGCTAGGTAGCAGATGGTAGTTCAACGCAGTTGGGTTCCCAGACTGAGCTCCAAGTTCTTGGATTTAGCCTGGCTCAGCGCTAGCTGTTGCAGGCACCTACTTCTGTCTGCCTGCCTTTCTGCTTTTTAAATAGAAGACAAAACAAAAAACCCTTCCAGGTTACCTCAGAGCCCAGTCACAAAGACAGTACAGCTTCATGCCTGCAAATTTCTTGGTTTCAACAGGTAAAGCCCAGCGGAGAAATGGTACTGATTTGCTGTCTTTATGTTTTCCAAAGATTCAACGAATACATTTATTCTTAAAAAGCAAAAATTATTTTGAATAAAGTACTTTAATATCTAACTTGTGCAGGCTGCTTTGGTTGATCTTCATGACTCTGGAAGTGATGATGGTGGTGGTGACAAAAATACTTAAACAATAAATACATACGATGAAGATATTTATCAAGTCCCAGGGACTACTCCAAACCCTAAACACATATTCACTCATTTACTCCTCAGTCAGTCTTGCGAGAGATTGGTATTTGGTGAAGAATGGGCCTGAGAACGCACAGGCCGGGCACTGGGCAGCCCTGCGGTTACGCAGCGGGTCTTACCGCTCTGCAAAGATCCTCTCAATCCCCCTCCCGTCCCCTTTGACTACCACACCACAAGAAGAGCTGCTCGGAACTCACCTGGCTAATAATGATATTCTTGACTGTGTGTCCTAACTTCCAGTGCCCCAGTTCATGGCCCAGTACAGCAAGCACCTCCTCATTTTTACATCCTTGTTTCTTGGTCTGAATCAAAGAACAAATGGAAAAAGGAATTATTCAGCACCTTCAAGAAGCTTATATGTTCAAATTCAGTGTAAGCGTTCATGAATTCTACCTTAGAGAAACAGATTCCTGTGAAAAACTGTACTTCCCTCAAAAAACAGCCCCCGCACCTCACGCCATATGAGACACTGGGTTAACGAAGATATAACCCTGAACAAACATTCCCTAACTCTGAAAAGTTTATAATCTAGACCTGACTAGAGTTGGAAAAAAAAAAAAAGCTTTATCAACTGAACAATAATTAAATAAATCCTGATAAAGTCACATGACAGCCATATTAAAAATCCACTAGAAATTTTGCTTTCAAAGATTGTTCTGAAACGGGAAATTGTTCATGATGGACACAAATAATTACATGGTATATTCATAAGAAAGTATGTCAGAAACATTAGAAATGTCTTCAAAATTGTACCCAGACATGGAAAGATGGTACATTTGTGGCTAATGTGGTACAGTGAGTTCAGCTGCTGCCCATGATGCGGGCAGCTGCTCTGTTTCTGACCCAGCTTCCTGTTTATGTGCTTGGAAGAGCAGCAGATGATGGCCCAAGTCCTTAGGCCCCGGCAACCAGATGGTGCTGTGGGCTCCTGGTTTTGGCCTGGTCCAGTTCAGTGACTATGGCCACTGGGGTACCCCTCCTCTGTATCTCTACTTCCAAACAAATATATTAATAACTGTAAAAATGGTTTATTAAATGAAGGACATAAACTAAAAACACACAGTACATACAAAAATGTGAATAGCTATATAAAAATCACAAATACAAAAAAATAAACAGGAATGATGCCAAAATATGAACTATAGTTATTTCTACACAGAACTATAGTGTCTTTAACTATACATCTTTCATATATTCCAAATTATTACTCCTGACTCAAAAAAACAGGATTTCTTTTTCTTTTACGGATTTCTTTTTATTGGAAAGTCAGATATACAGAGAGTAGGACAGACAGAAAGACAGAAAAGAAGATCATTTGTCCGATAACCAGCCCCGCCCTCCAAGCAACTGCAATGGCTGAAGCTGAGCTGATCTGAAGCCAGGAGCCAAGAGCTTCTTCCAGGTCTCCGACATGGGTGCAGGGTCCCAAGGCTTTGGGCCATCCTCAACTGCTTTTCCAGGCCACAAGCAGAGAGCTGGATGGCAAACAGGGCCACCAGGACACAAACCGGAAACCATATGGGATCCCAGTGTATAAGATGAGGACTTTAGTCACTAGGCTCTCATCCCAGGCCCAAATTTCAAGTTAATATAACAGAAACAAAATTCATATTTAATTCAGTCAAGAGATAATTTTTTTTTTTTAAGATTTGTTTATTTTTATTGGAAAGTCAGATATAAACAGAGGAGGAGAGAAAAGGAGAAAAATCTTCTGTCCACTGATTCACTCCCCAAGCGGTCACAACGGATGGAGCTTGTGGGCTTCAGGGGTAAAGAGGTCACTAAGATGGAGTCTAACAGTCCAGGTCACTGGCGGGCAAGATGGCGGCCAAGGACAGAGCCCTGGGTGTGAACCAGGGCAGGAGTCACGTAGCTCCAAGAAAATACTGATTGACCAGGGCCATCTTGCTCATTTATCCCTGGACTATGGGACGTGGCTTCTGTAGTCATTTTCTTAGTAATTGGCTCCTAGTTTCTGCCCCCCTGAAATTCCTGAAATTCCTGGCCTGAGGCTATCCCTTACCCTATATCAGAAACTGATTTTCCCCAATAAATTGGAACTGCTTAGAAAGAACCCCTGTCCGTCTGTTTGTCTCTCGCGGGCCGGGAGGATGGGTGGCGGGCAGCAGGCTCATTCCCTCCGGCAATGGGGTACTAAAGGAATCTGTGGGGGAGACCCCGTAGAGCTGAGCCGATCCAAAGCCAGGAGCCAGGAGCCTCTTCTGGGTCTCCCACACGGATGCAGGGTCCCAAGTCCCTGGGCCATTCTCAACTGTTTTCCCAGGCCACAAGCAGGGAGCTTGATGAAAAGTAGGGTTGCCGGGATTAGAACCCAGACCCATAGGGGATCCTGACGCAAGCAAGGCAAGGACTTTAGCCACCAGGCTACCACACCAGGCCCAAGAGATATTGTTTGAAATCAGTGACATGATATAGTGGGTACGCAAGCATCCCATACGGATGTGGGTTTGAGTTCCAACTGCTCTACTTCTGATTCAGCTCCCTGCTAATGTGCGTGGGAAAGCAGAGGAAGATGACTGAGGTGCCGGGGTCCCTGCACCCACAGGGGAGAACCAGAATTTGCTCCTAGCTCCTGGCTTTAGGCAAAGCAGCTCTGGCCATTGTAGCCATTCAGGAAGTGAACTAGTGGATGGAAGATCTCTCATGCGCTCTCTATCCTGATCACCTAACTGCTTTTCAAATAAAAACACAAAATATAATTTTGAAAAAAGAAAGATAATATTTTCTTTTATTAAAAAAGAAAAGGTTTATTTATTTTTATTGGAGAGGCAGACCTACAGAGAGAAAGGTCTCCCATCCACTGGTTCACTTCCCAAGTGGCCGCAACAGCCGGAGCTGAGTCAATCTGAAATAAGTAGTCAAGAACTTCTTCCAGGCCTACCACATGCAGGGTTCCAAGGACTTGAGCCACACTGCTACTTTCGTAGGCCACAAACAGGGAGATGGAAGGAAGTGGAGCAGCCGGGACACAAACTGGTGTCCATTGGGACCCTGGCATTTGTAAGGGGAGGAGTTAGACAATTCAGCCATCAAGCTGTGCCCTGAGAACTTTTCGTTTCTGCTTCTTGTTGATAGAAAGCAGTGAACTAGTGGATAGACTGTCCATCTGCCTGTCTCTGCAAATCCGACTTTTCAAGTAAAACAAATCAATCAAATTACAATACTACGTCAATAGATGAATATGGAATTAAGCTTTCCACAGTTTAGAAAAATGCAACCTACCAGGAACACAGGCAACAAGATTTCCTGAAATCAAAATACATTACTATTTTCCTTCCCCCTTCACCAATTTCTCATTTTATTATTATTTTTTTAAGATATTTGTACTTCGAATCTCAACTGAACTTGAGCTGTGGTTATGCAACAAGGTGGAGGAATCCACCATGGTGGGAGGGTTTGGGGAGGGGTGGGGAGAATCCCAGTACCTATGAAACTGTGTCACATAATACAATGTAATTAATGAATTAAAAATAAAAAAAAAAAGATATTTGTACTTTTGGGCCTGGCATGATAGCGTAGTGGCTAAATCCTTGCCTTGCATCTGCTGGGATCCCATATTGGCATCCCCTCATGTCCTGGCTGCTCCACTTTCCATCCAGCTCCCTGCTTGTGGCCTGGGAAAGTAGTGCAGGAAGGCTCAAAGCTTTGAGACCCTGCACCCATGTGGGAGACCCAGAAGAGGCTCCTGGCTTTAAATTGGTCACCTGGAGAGTGAACCAGCAGATGGAAGATCTTTCTCTCTATATTTCCTTCTCTCTGTGTATCTTCCTTTCCAATTAAAATAAATAACATTTTTGAGATGTAACCTATTAATAATTCATGAAACCAAAAAAATGCATTCAGTGTACTTAAAAAATAAACAAATACACATATTTTTTTCAGGATTTATTTATTTTTGGGCAGTGGCTAAAGTCCTTGCTTTGCAAGTGCCGGGATCCCATGTAGGTGCTGGTTCATGTCCTGGCTGATCCACTTCCCATCCAGCTCCCTGCTGTGGCCTGGGAAAGCACTGAGGACGGCCCAATGCATTGGGACCCTGCACCCACATGGGAGACCCAGAGGAAGCTTCTGGGTCCTGGCTTCGGATCAGCTCAGCTCTGGCTGTTGGGGCAACTTGGGGAGTAAATCAGGGGATGGAATATCTTCCCATTTCTCCTCCTTTCTGTAATCTGACTTTCCAATAAAAAAATACATAAAGAGTTAAAAAAAATTTAATTTATGAAAAAAATAAAATAAACCAATCAATTCTTGATTAGGCAGTTTGGTTCTTATTTCTTGGTTGGTTGTCTTCTTTAAAAAGCTGTCTTGAGGGCCCGGCGGCGTGGCCTAGTGGCTAAAGTCCTCGCCTTGAAAGCCCGGGATCCCATATGGGCGCCAGTTCTAATCCCGGCAGCTCCACTTCCCATCCAGCTCCCTGCCTGTGGCCTGGGAAAGCAGTTGAGGACGGCCCAATGCATTGGGACACTGCACCCGCGTGGGAGACCCGGAAGAGGTTCCTGGTTCCCGGCATCGGATCGGCGTGCATCGGCCCGTTGTGGCTCACTTGGGGAGTGAATCATCGGATGGAAGATCTTCCTCTCTGTCTCTCCTCCTCTGTGTATATCTGGCTGTAATAAAATGAATAAATCTTTAAAAAAAAAAGCTGTCTTGAATAGCATCAGAGTCACATTCTAAGGTTAAAATGGAAAAGAGAACTCTCCACAGATAGGAGACCTGTTTACTGATAATAGGTTCTTAAAACTTGTTTTGGGTCCCGGCACTGTGGTCTAGGTTAAGCCTCTGTCTGTGGTGCTTGCATTCGATATGGGCGCCAGTCTGTGTTGCTGCTACTCCACTTCCCATCCAGCTCTTTGATAAGGTACCTGGGAAATCAGTGGAGGATGGCTCAATTCCTTGGGACCCTGCACTCGTATGGGAGACAAAGAGGCTCCTGTCTCCTGTCTAATTTAGATTGACTCAGCTCTGGCTGTTGGAACCACCTGGAAAGTGATTCAGCAGATGGAAGATCTTTCTCTGTGTCTCTACATCTCTAAAAATCTGCCTTTCAAATAAAAAATAAAGGGCTCGGCGCATAAGGCTAGCAGCTAAAGTCCTCGCCTTGTTGTTTTCTTTTCTTTTCTTTTTTTTTTAGATTTATTTATTTTATTACAAAGTCAGATATACAGAGAGGAGGAGAGACAGAGAGGAAGATCTTCCGTCTGATGATTCACTCCCCAAGTGAGCCGCAATGGCCGGTGCTGTGTTGATCCGAAGCTGGGAACCTGGAACCTCTTCCGGGTCTCCCACGCGGGTGCAGTGTCCCAATGCATTGGGCCGTCCTCGACTGCTTTCCCAGGCCACAGGCAGGGAGCTGGATGGGAAGTGGAGCTGCCGGGATTAGAACTGGCGCCCATATGGGATCCCGGGGCGTTCAATGCTAAAGTCCTCGCCTTGTATCTGCTGAGACCCCATATGGGTGCCAGTTTGTATCCCGGCAGCTCCACTTCCCATCCTGCTCCCTGCTTGTGGCTGGGAAAGTAGTCGAGGACAGCCCAAAGCCTTGGGACCCCGCGTCCACATGGGGACCCAGAAGAAGCTCCTGGCTCCTGCCTTTGGACTGGCTCAGCTCTGGCCATTGCATCCATTTGGGGAGTGAACCAGCATATAGATTTTTCCCTCTGTCTCTTTCTCTCTGTAAACCTTTCAAATGAAAATAAATAAATCTTTAAAAGAAAAAAAAGGAAATGATTATGGAAAAATCCATATACGGAACTTTTTGCACCAAAACAGACACATTAATTCCATTTTCCACACATTCTGTGAAGTAGCCTCACATAAAACAATTTCTTTCTCAAGAATACCTATGATAAAGTTTAATTTGTAAATTAGGCACACAGGAGGATCGTTAGCCTAACAATTAGGGCACTAATTAAGATGGCTCCATTCCACACCAGGGTATCTAGGTTCAGTCCTCAGTCTGACTCCTGACCTCAGCTTCCTACACATCCACAGCGTGGAGGCAGCAATGACGGCAACGTGCAAGGTCTGGAATGTATTTCCATCTCCTGGTTTCGGCCCTGACCCAGCCTTGGAAAACTGTGGGCATTTGCAGAGAAAACCAGCAGACGGTAGAGTGTTCTGTTTCTGTCTCTCTAGCTAAAAGAACTTAAAAAGACAAATTAGGTACAGTATGAGATTAATAGCAACAACTATTAATAGGACAATTAAAGCAACAATGTAATAAAAGTTCCATGAACACAATCTCTCTTGAAAGAGCCAATATCTGGGCCCGGCGGTGTGGCCTAGCAGCTAAAGTCCTCGCCTTGAATGCTCCAGGATCCCATATGGGCGCCAGTTCTAATCCCAGCAGCTCCACTTCCCATCCAGCTCCCTGCTTGTGGCCTGGGAAAGCAGTTGAGGACGGCCCAGTGCATTGGGACCCTGCACCCGCGTGGGAGACGTGGAAGAGGTTCCTGGTTCCTGGCTTCGGATCAACACAGCATCGGCCCGTTGTGGCTCACTTGGGGAGTGAGTCATTGGATGGAAGATCTTCCTCTCTGTCTCTCCTCTCTGTATATCTGACTTTGTAATAAAAATAAATAAATCTTAAAAAAAAAAAGAAAGAGCCAAGATCAAATGCACTATTAATAGTTTGGATGTTCTGAACCCTGAGTAACTGAAACCTCAGATAATAACTGAGGATAAAGGGGGGAATGCTACACTTGTTTTTAATTATTGTCCAGGAGATTGGAACCAAAGTTGGGTGTTCCACGTGAGTGGCAGGGACTACAGCGCTTAGGCCATCTTCTGCTGTCTTCTAGGGTATACATGAGCAGGATCCTGGATTAGAAGCAGAGGAACCAGGACTCAATCCAGGCACTCTCATATGGGATGCATGTGTTCTACGTGGCGTCCTAATGGCTGCATCAAGCACATCTGTCCTGGTCCTTGCTTTGTCTATAAAAGGCCAGTTTATTTATTTTTAAGATGCGTTTATTTGAAAGGCAGAGTTAGAGAGATGTTCCATTTGCTGAGTCACTCTCCAAATAGCTTCAATGGCCGGGGCAGGACTGGGACAAAGCCAGGAGAGCAGACCTCCATCCTGGTCTCCCACCTGAGTAGCACGGGCCCAAGCTGTCAGGCCATCTTAGACTGCTTTCCTAGGTTTATTAGCAGAGAGTTGGATCAGAAGTGGAACAGCTGGGACTCAAACTAGCACTCACACAGGATGCTGGTCTCCTAGGCTCCCACACTGCAATTTAATTTACCGCATTACAATACTAGCTATTTTGTATTTTATTTTTTATTATTCTTGTTACTTAATTTACTTGAAACAGGCTATTTGTTACCCTATTTGTCTTCTGAAAGATAAAATTCAAAAAGTGTGTTTCCTAAATATCTATTAAAATGCAACAGCTATTATGCAGACATCCATTACAATGTTAACTACAGTTATCACTAAGTATTTCAGGGACTTTGGCTTTCTTTTATAATCTTTGGATAAAAAAAAATTAAACATTTCTCATTCAGACTTACAGACCATTTTGTGTGCTGGTGTTTGCAGCGTAGTGGTAGTGTCAGGATCCCATGAGCACTGGTTCAAGTCCCAGCTGCTCCCAACCTAGCTCCCTGCTCATGTGCCTGGGAAAAAAAAAAACGGATGACCTAAGTACTCGGGACCCTGTAACTCATGTGGGAGACCTGAAAAAAGCTCCAATCTCCTTACTTCATTCTAGCTCTCTCTGTCTCTCCCTCTCTAGATGTGCATGCTAACTCTACCTTTCCAATAAAGGAACTTAGTATTTTAAAAAAAATTTCATGTACTACCTAAAATCATCTTACCAATAAAACACACTCTGGGGAGCAATACAGGTAATGACTGCTGAGTCAGCCTTTGACCTTTTCCTTCCCTGTTCATAACGGTCATCACCAAGTACTTCAATTCCATCCATTAAAGCTGCTGTCCTTACTCAGACTTTCATTATAAGGCAGGCCCGCTCATTATTTCCCATGCTTATCTTGATACAGTAGGCCCCTACAAGTCTCTCTGCTTTCAGTCTCTACTCTATCCGTTATGCTGGCACTAAATTTTTAATCTTCATAAGGTAAGTTACGGCCTCTACTCAAATCAAATTAAACTTTCCAGGCCACTGGAAATGATCACTAGATGTCTTCCGCAAACAGCATTCTGCAACTAGTCTTGCTGTACCATTCTATCTTCACAAGAATCCATTTAATCATTAGTCTTAGAATACGAATCGAGTATTTTACTGTATCCAAGCTTTAGTCATTCCTTATCATGAACCTGAAATTCTCATCCCCAAGTCAAAATTCTGCCTGGTTCAAATGTTCTCTCACCTAAGAAATCTCTCTGACCACCAGGCTGCATTGTATCTGAATTCCTAAAAGCCAACTCATGACATTTATCACACTCTACCTTCTTCACCTATGAGCTGTTTGTCTCTTCTACTTCAGGTTCTTCCAAGTAGACCTGTGTCTAACATATATCTTGTCTTCTCACTTGGATATAAATGCCAGAATATTTGTAGTAATTCAAAATAAAGCAGGTTGGATACAGTGCACCATAGCCTAGCAGCTAAAGTCCTTGCCTTCCATGTGCCGGGATCCCATAGGGGCGCCGGTTCTAATCCTGGCTGCTACACTTCCCATCCAGCTCCCTGCTTGTAGACTGGGAAAGCAGTCAAGGACAGCCCAAAGTCTTGGGACCCTGCATCTGCATGGGAGACCCAGAGGAAGCTCCTGGCTTCTGTGTTCAGATCAGCTCAGCTCTGGCTGTTGTGGCCATTTGGGGAGTGAATCAGCAGATGGAAGATCTTCCTCTCTGTCTCTCCTCTCTCTGTATATATCTGACTTTCCAATAAAAAATAAAAATAAATCTTGAACAAAAAATAAAGCAGGCACTTCAGGAAGCCAGCAATGTAAATCAAAACTCCATTAGATAAATTTCAAACAACTACCAGATCACTTCTGTGGCTAAAGAAAAATGTCCTCAAATTGTCTGTTTTCTTTAGTTTGCTTGTAAATTGGTAGACCACTAGATAGTGTCTGGATTTAGCTATAATGTAATACAGTCTGCACAGGGATGCATTTTAAGCAGGTGACTGTGGAACTTGCAGTTCTCTAATGTGATCACTGTATCATCCTTTTTGGACTTCGTGCTGTTGTTAGGGACCTTGTGCTGTCTAAGCTTACAATGCTACAACTCTTGGTCAGAGCAAAGTGACTTTTATTTTAATATACTAACTAATGCAATAATATCTATTAAAAAGATGAAAGAAAAAGGATAATCAAAAGATTGCCACTCAGTAAGCACAGAATGTTATTTCATCTCTGTTTATAACAAGTGAGATACCTCATCAGAACAAGTTCTCAGAGTCAAAACAAATGTTTAAATGATAATCATGGGGGGAGCGTACAGGGAGGGGTTGGGGACACCTCAGAGCCTATGAAACGATGTCATAAAACAAAATGCAACAAAAAAAATTATAAGCATTATTTTTTGGTACTTCAAATATAAAGAGTACAGGGCCTAGAGGCCAAAGTCTTCGCCTTGTACATACTGGGATCCAATATGGGTGCCAGTTCGTATCTTGATGGCTCTATTTCCCATCCAGTTCCCTGCTTGTGGCCTGGGAAAGTAGTTGAGGACGGCCCAAAGCTCTGGGACCCTGCATTCATGTGAGAGATCTGGAAGAGGCTCCTGGCTTTGGATCAGCTCAGCTCCAGCCATTACGGCCACTTGGGGAGTGAATTAGTGGACAGAAAGTCTTCCTCTCTGTCTCTCCTCTTCTTTGTATATCTGACTTCCTAGTAAAAATAAATAAATCTTTTTAAAAAATAGAGTACAAAGTATTTCACATGTTATTTCATTTAATCTTCACAACACTAAAAGGTAGGCATCATTAACTGGATGTTTTCAACCAAGACAGCTCTTTTCCCTGGGATGGCTGACAACATTTGGAGATATTTTTGGTTGTTACCATTCTGGGGGAAGAGGGACACTGCCACCTGCTGTTAGTAAGGAGAGTCCAGGGATCCATTATCCACGCTAAGAAGCCCAGGACATCTTACAAAACAGCTACCCAGTTTGGCAAGTCAACAGTGTCGAGGCTGAAAAACCCTGCTGCTAGCCTCATCTTTCACTTGAGAAAAGATGAAAAAAAAAAAGAGAGAGAGAGAGAGAGAGGAAAAAAAATCAAAGATTTAGAGAGCTTGGAACTGACATTGTGGTTCAATGGGTTAAGCTCCTGAGAAGCTGCTCCACTTTCAATCCCACTACCTGCTAACAAAGCACCTGGGAAAACAGCAGATGATGGTCCAAATACTTGGGCCTCAGCCACCCATCTGGAAGACACAGATGGAACTGCAGATTCCTGACTTCAGCCTTGACTAGTCATGGCCCCTGTGGCCATTCGAGAAATCAATCAAAGGATAGAAGATTCCTTTCTGTAGTTCTAATTAATCAACTAATGAAAAAATAAAAGGATTTAGAAAGCTTAACCTACTTGCCAAAGTTACAAGTCAGTAAGTGAACAGGGACCTAAGATCCTCTCTAAATGACACCCAAGCCAATGGCAAATTCCATTGCATGTACCTTGATGACTCTTCCAGAGAAAATCTCTATTGTTCCTAATCACTGGCCCTTGGCCCCTCCGTTTAGTGCTGGCACTTCCAGCATTTCTAGGCAGCATCGGCAAACCTCATCCAGGAAAAGGATTCAGAAGCAGCTTTCTTAAGCAAGCCTCCTCCTGTGTTTCACACTCGATATCCAGTATTCAGAGCTTCACAGTAACAAGGGCCATGTTGTGGGATGATTGTAGGAATGTCTTCCCTTTAGACTATAAATTTAACAGAAAGGCTAGCTTCTTTATTTATGCTTTCTTCATGCCACAGAACATATCTCAGGTCACAGACCATTCATAATTGTGTCAAATTCATAACATCAAATAAACAAAGCAATGTATCCAAGGATAAACAACTACCACATGACATAACCAGGATTCAAATCCAAGTCTCTCTGTTGCCAAAGCTTTGGTTGTCTAAGTCTCAGTGAATCTAAAAGTATATGTATGCAAGTATGTATGTAGTGAAAGCCCTGTTTCATAACAGCTTCCAATGTTAACACGTACTTTCTGTAAAAGTGTGCAGAGTAGCTGGTACATAGAAATAGTGGTCATCTCTCCCCAGTACCAGAACAACTAAGACTACGGTGTTTTTCCTTGAGAGTCTTCCTGAATACTACCCTCACTGCTAGAACTGCTGACTACGTTGTCAAAGAAACTACGAACAAGACTAAGGCAGAGTCTCTTAGGAAAAGAAGAACTCACTTTAACTTTAGCTTTTTTTTCTTCACTGTCCCCTTCTCCATCACTGCGGGGTTCCATGCCAGCCTCCTCCTGCAGGTCTTTGTTTAGTACAGAGTACTCTTCTAGCAGGGTGTCAAACAAGACTATTCGCTTGTTCTTGAAGAAGCCATAAAAATAAGCATTGCTGTGGGAAGAGCGTTTAGATCCTAAAGAAAGACAGTTCAAAGCAGGGAATATAATTAAAAAGTCTGGGGTCCTTTGTAGAGACTCCTGGAAACTGAATTAGTGGACATTAGCATTTTCAACTTGTTTAATACCTGAGACAACTGCATTGACCTCAGTCGCCGCCAGCAGCCCAGCGTCGGGTTCCCTGCATTCCTGCCAACATTTATGCTCACTGCTGCTGCACAGTAATGCCTGGGTCAGTAAAGCTACACACCCAACAGCTGCGGAAGGACTAAACCATGATAAACAGGAAAAATGGAATTCTAAGCAGCCAGAAAAAAAAACAATTTTCAAGAATCTTAATAAGGAAAAGCTCATTGTTATCACTGTGAAAGATACAAGCATCGTGTGTATAAGGTCTCACCATTGTCATAAAAAAAAAGTACATGTAATTAGAAGCGTAAATGTAAGCCTGATTAAAGATACAGCCAAACACTGAAGAGTTTAGCACTGGGTTCTAGAATCAGGGATTTTTATTTCCTTCCCCCACCACCTTTTTAAAAAAGATTTATTTTATTACTGAAAGATCAGATCCACAGAGAAAAGGAGCAAAGACAGAGAGAAAGATATTCTATTCTCTGGTTCACTCCCAAGTGGCCACAATGGCTGTGACAATCCAAAGCCAGGAGCTTCTTCCGGGTCTCCCATGTGGGTGCAGGGTCCCAAGGCATTGGGGCATCCCCCACTGCTTTCCCAGGTCACAAGCAAGGAGCTGGATGGAAAGTGGAGCAGCAAGAATACAAACCAGCACCCACATGGGATTCCAGTGGATGCAAAGTGAGGATTTAGTCACTAGGCTATCACTCCAGGCCCTATTCCCTCCTTTCTACTTTCCCTAAGACTTTTTTTTATTATTATTAATTACATTGCATTATGTGACACAGTTTTATAGGTATTGGGATTTCCCACCCCCCCGCCCAAACCCTCCCCCATGGAGGATTCCTCCACCTTGCGGCATTGCCACAGTTCAAGTGCAGTTGAGATTCTTTCATTGCTTTTCCTAAGACTTTAAAAATAAGCATATTTGTTTAGTCAGGAAAAACAATTGGGTTATTTTTATGAAGAATCAAAAATAAAACATACTTAAGTTTGTAACAGTGGCTTACACTATTATTTATGGTTAATTTTTATTTTATTTATATAATTTTTTTAATTTCCAAAGGTTCTGCACTGAATAGTGAGCTGAGTACAGCAATTAAGAGTGCAGACTTGGATCTGGCACTGTGCAGCTTAAGCCACCACCTGCAGTGCCAGTCTCTCATAGGGGTGCCAGTTTGTGTCCCACCTGCTCCACTTCCAACACAGCTTCCTGCTGTAGCTCCTGGAAAGCAGTGGAGGATGGCCCAAGGTCATAAACCCTTGCATGTATTGGGAGACCCAGAAGCTTCAGGCTACTGGCTTTGGCCTGGCCAGCCGCAATAGCCACTGAGGATAGAGCTCTCTCTCTTTCTCTGTCTCTTCCCTTATGTCTGTGTAATTCTGCCTTTCAAATAAATAAGATTTTTAAAATAAAAAAAAACTTTTTTATTTTATAAATAAAAATAAATTAAAATGTATTATCAATTTATTTGTTCATATTTATTAATAAACTCATTTGCTAATATTACTAATCCATCAATTTAATGAATTATTGATATGATACAAATAATCAAATAATGTATTTGATCATATTATGTTAATATAAATCATATACTATATAAATAGAATATATTGTTGATTTAATAAATTAGTAATATATTAAGTTAATATTAATAATAAATAAAGATAAAAAACAGCTCCAATCTTGGCTCTGCCAGATGCTGCAGAAATTTAGGAGAGTTTGCAATGTGAGGATACTCATTGGGATGGATTACGTATACATACAATAGTCTGAGTAAAGTGTTAGGAATACTGCCTGATCCACATAAACTAGTCTACTTTTATACCTGTTTTTAAAGAAATGGGAGTGGACACTGTGGCACGGCTGCTGCTTGGGATGCCCACATCCCATCTGAGAACAGCTAATTCAAGCCACTACGTGCCTCCCACCCAGCTCCCTGCTAACATATCACGGGAGGCAGTACTTGAATTCCTACCATCGCCAGGCCTAGATGAAAGGCCTGGCTGGAGTTTCTGGCTCCTGGTTTCAACTTTGCTTAGCCTTTGCTGCTTTCAGCACTCAGGGAATGAATCAGCAGATGGAAAACCTCTGTGTGTCTCTCTCACCTTCTCCCTTGCTTTTCCTTTCAAGCACACAGATAAATGTTAAGAACTTTTTTTTTTTTTAAAGATTTTATTATTATTGGAAAGCCGGATATACAGAGAGAGGCGGAGAGACAGAGAGGAAGATCTTCCATCCGATGTTTCACTCCCCAAGTGAGCCGCAACGAACCGGTGCGCGCCGATCCGAAGCCGGGAACCAGGAACCTCTTCCGGGTCTCCCACGCGGGTGCAGTGTCCCAATGCATTGGGCCATCCTCAACTGCTTTCCCAGGCCATAAGCAGGGAGCTGGATGGGAAGTGGAGTTGCCAGGATTAGAACCGGCGCCCATATGGGATCCCGGAGCTTTCAAGGCTAGGACTTTAGCCGCTAGGCCATGCCGCCGGGCCCAATAATAATTTTTTAAAAAGATTTTTTATTTTTATTGGAGAATCAGATTTACAGAGAGGAGGAGAGACAGACAGGAAGATCTTTTGTCCACTGATTCAGTCGCCAAGTGGTTGTAATAGCCAGAGCAACACCGAGCTGAAGCCAGGGGCCAGGAACTTCTTGTGGATCTCCCATGTGGGTGCAGGGTCCCAAGGCTTTGGGACATCCTCAACTGCTTTCCCAGACCACAAGCAGGGATGGATGGGAAGCAGGGCTGCCAGGATCAGAACTGGCGCCTATATGGGATAGAGGCCAGAGCTTTTAGCCTCTAGGCTATCTCGCCAGGCCCAAGGATGATGATTTTTTAATTAATTTAAAGCTTTCTTAGAACTCATCCAAAGTTAGTTATGGAAGTAACAATAATACAAGTAAATAAAATTAAATTATTGTCTTTGAATCTCTAAGTGTGGTCTAAGGAATCCCTACATCAAAATCACCCAGAGTGCCCATCAGAAGCACATACCAAAAACACCCATCAAGCAAGAATCTCTGGAAACGGGGTGTAGGAATCTGTTAGCAAGCCTTCCATGGAATTCCTATACTGATTAAAGTTGAAGAGTACCCCGGTGGGCATGGCAACATGGCCTAATGGCTAAATCCCTGCCTTGCACATGACGGGATCATATAAAGGCACTGGTTTGTGCCCCGGCTGCTCCACTTCCCTTCCAACTCCCTGCTTGTGAACTGAGGATGGCCCAAAGCCCTGGGACCCTGCAAGCACGTGGGAGACCCGGAAGAAGCTCCTGGGTTTGGACTGGCTCAGCTCCAGTCATGGTGGCCACTTGGGGAGTGAACTAGTGGCTGGAAGATCTTTCTGTCTCTCCTTTTCTCTGTAAATCTATCTTTCCGATAAGACTAAATAAATCTTTAAAAAAAAAGAAAAAAAAAAAGAGTACCTCTGTACTAAACCGAAGCTTTCTGTGTCATACTGTCAGCCATGTAGCAGACACTCAATAATGCTTCTCTACAGGAATGCAATAATCTATTTCAGCATTCCAAAAGTCAAAATTTTCAGGGCCCAGCGGCATGGCCTAGCGGCTAAAGTCCTTGCCTTGAAAGCCCCGGGATCCCATATGGGTACCGGTTCTAACCCTGGCAGCTCCACTTCCCATCCAGCTCCCTGCTTGTGGCCTGGGAAAGCGGCCGAGGACGGCCCAAGGCTTTGGGACCCTGCACCCTTGTGGGAGACCCAGAGGAGGTTCCTGGTTCCCAGCATCGGATCGGCGCGCATCGGCCCGTTGCGGTTCACTTGGGGAGTGAAACATCGGATGGAAGATCTTCCTCTCTGTCTCTCCTCCTCTCTGTATATCTGACTTTGTAACAAAAATAAATAAATCTTAAAAAAAAAGTCAAAATTTTCTGTGCAAATGTAAGGCTCATCCATCGACAGCTTCATACTTCCTTCATGCCATGCTATCTCAGTCAGCCTCTCAGCAGTATTAGACACACAGCTAGCTTGATCACTTCCTCCTTGACACACTTGCTTCTCCTGGCTTTTTTTTTTTTAAGGTTTATTTTAATTTTATTGGAAAGTCAGTTATATAGAGAGGAAGATCTTCCATCCAATGATTGACTCCTCAAGTGATCACAATGACCCGTGCTGCACTCAGCTGAAGCCAGGAGCCAGGAGCTTCTTCCGGGTCTTCTTCTGAGTCTCCCACACGGGTGCAGGGTCCCAAGGCTTTGGGCCAACCTGGACTGTTTTCCCAGGCCACAAGCAGGGACTGGATGGGAAGCGGGTTGCCGGGATTAGAACTGGTGCCTATATGGGATCCCGGGCATGCAAAGCGAGGACCTTAGCTGCTAGGCTACTGCACTGGGCCCTCTTCTCCCGTCTTTTAAGACCTGATTTTCTCCTGGATTTCTTCCTACTCACATGGCCTCTTCCCTAATACTCCTTTGCTGGCTGTTAGTCCCTCTGCTACCTCTCGTCCCATCTCTTCTTTGAGTGCCCTTATCCATGGCATTAAACACCATCCATGTGCCAGGGACTTCTAAGTCTCCCTGTCTACTCCGTCCTCTCCACAGAAGTCCAGACAACCTATCCAGTCACTCAGCTGACCTCTCCCTATGGATGTCTATATATTTGGAAGCTGTTTTCTTGTTTGTTTTCTTTTCCTTGCCCAGTATGGATATCTTCCGTCATAGTTTAGGAAATTTTACACCATGAAAGTCTTGTGAGAGATCACTTCTCATTTGAAAAATCTAGAAAACCAGAGATGTGCCTCCCCAACACTCCTGGAAACTAGCCTCATGCCCTGGGTTAGTCAGTCAAATGCATCCACTGAGGAACAAGAAACAGGCAATGAGGGATGACTTCTGCAGGTGCGAGTGGTCACTACTGGATCTGGTGTCCAAGGTGGCAGCAGAAGCATCCTCAGTGGACTGACTTGGCAGTATAAGTCAGTCCTAGGTCCCAGCCTCTCTGCGTAACTTAGGTCACTGCCTACTGCCTAAGATCAGTTAACCCAACCTGCCTGGGGATTCTGTGAGCCTTCACGCACTGTTTCAATAGAAAATCCTTAAGACAGCCACAGTTGGTTTCTATTGCACACAGAACTGCAACAAACATGTTTAATTGATATTTCAATGCGTAATGCCTCCAGAGAACACTTTAATTCCCTATAAACATGTTCTCTCAGTTTTTTCCCTCCTAGAGAACACACCATTTACCCAACTGCTCAGGTCAAAAATCTAGGCCATTATCTTTGATGTCTCTTTCCCTTTTTCCCTGAATACAATCTCTAAAACCTGGCTCAAATGTATCATCTCTCTCTACCAACTACTACTGTTCTAGCCTAAATAGCCATTATTTCCTACTTAGACCATTACAACAGCCCTCCTTGCTTTCACCCTCCCTCTTCCTATAATCCACTTTCCATGGTAGTGCAAGATACTATGAAAACACAACAGACCACGGCACTCTCACATCTAAACCTGTTGATAGCTTTCTCTTACTGAATTTAAAATAAAACTCAAACTCCTTACCTAAGTTACAAAGACGTATGGGGTCTAGCTCTTGCCTAGTTGTCAGAGTTCCTCTCCTTTGTTCTGCTATGCTGCAGCCACACTGGACTGCTTCACATTCCTTGACGAGACAAAACTCTCCAAGGTCTTCCTGCTGATCTCAGCTGGACCTATCTTCAACTTTCAGCTTCGCAGCCAGCTGTTCAGATGACCCCATCTAAAGGATCTACAGTCCTCCCACATCAGCTCACACTAGTAACGCTCTGCACAGCATTTGCTATCTGATGTATTTTTTTGAGAGCAGGACTCATGGCCTTTCTCTACAATATTCTGATCAATTATAAATCTGCAATGTGGGTTATGATTATTAATAACATTCACTCATTCAAAATATTTTTAAGGACTGTTAAGTATTGTTAGCAACAACAAAAACATAATTACACATGAGCGTAATTGCTGTTCAGCCAAGGCTAGTTGCTCAAAGTCACGCAGGTAATGTGTGGTAGAGTCAGGATTCAAACTTAGTACTGACTCCAAAGCCAATGCTCAAAAATGCTACCTTACACCTCCTCAAATCTTGACTTTCCATAATGTCCCAGCTCATGTTATAACCTTCTATGAAGCCTTCCCTATTTATCCAAAATGGAAATAGCATCAACTATATTATATAGCTAAGATATATACATATGGTTGGTATATATGTACCTATCACACACTGATTACTTCTACAGTCACACGAACTACCATTTCATGTTATCTGATTATAACTTAAGTGATTAGCAACTTAGACTGCCCCTTCAATTAAAGTCCCTCAGAGACTGCTCTGTATTGACTACTGTACTAAGAGCTTAATTTCACAGAATGGGAAAAAGAAAAAAAAGGGGCTACAGATGTTAAGTAGCACCTGGCTTATTTGTCTACCATCTCTCCACAGAATATTATTCTAATTGTTCTTGCAGCTTAGTTGTATAGCTTCAGAAGCAGCTAAACATCAGAGAACTCTACATTCTTCTAGTTGGTAGTTCATTCAGTTGTGACCGTGTTCTCCCTGATGCTGCAGCTGTCATATGCAAAACCTCAAGTGTCTCTCAGTCTCTCTTCCTTTGTCTAACACAGCCATTTCTGACTGGTGACAGTTTACAGCAAAGATCAGCAAACTATGGCTCATGGGCCAAATCCAACCTGCAGCTTTCTTTATCAAGTTTTATAAACTTAATAAAGCTTATTGGAACATATTCATGTTCATTTGGTTATCTATCACAGATGGTTATTACTGGAACAGCAGAATCGGAAAGCTGTGAAGACTACATGGCCCGCAAAGCTGAAATAGCTGCTTCTAGCCATTTATAGAAAACACCTGCCAAACTGGAGGGCTCAACGGAAACTCAACGGGGTGAAATGAATCACTCAATAGTCCATAGTTGGTAAGCAACAGAGGCAGGACCAGTTGCATTCACCTATAAGGATTTCAATGTAGAGGTTCCCAAAGTCTAGGTAATTTTCCACTCCATTTCTGTAGGCTTCCCTAGGACTTGGTAATTTTATGAAACTACTTAACTTTCAAAATAATTATCAAAAAAGCAGAATATAACCAATGTGAAATATGTAATGGTACTACAATTTTTGGTAATTTACAAGTTAAATCAGAGTCCTCCAGAACACTGGATATTTTCCTGGAGTTGACCCAGCCAACAAGATTATTTCTTGCTTATGACCCATCAAACAAGTTAGTGTTAAGTAGAATTTAAAGATTTAACGATTCAAATCAAATACCTACAAGAGTGAGGCCAGGTTCAAAAGTGAATCAGTCAAATATAACATAAAGCAGCAAGGAATAAAAAAAGACTCAATCAAAAATTAAAAGCAATACTGTAAAGCTAACCAACCACAGCTGCAGTCCAGAATAGACTATCAGGCTACCAGTTTTTATCCCTGGACTATGCCTTAAAGTCCCATAAATCTTAAAAAGTCAAAATGTAAAATTCTAACCTTTAAATACTAAAAATTTCAATACACAGCTAATTTATAGTTTATTCTTTCACTAACAATTTAAAAATAAAGTCCCATAAAAAAATTCGAACAAAACTCTCTTGCTCCCAGGTAGCCTTACCTTCTACAACATACACCTTTGTCAAAGGAAAGTCAATATTCTTTGCCATCACTTCGATTTCTTGCTTAAGCTTTCCCTCAGGGAGAGGTGTGAATTTGTCAAATAAAGGAGCAATGTAATCCGCATAGATTGTGACAAGGACCTGAAAAGCAGATGTCAGAGCAGCTTAAGAATATATTCTTACAGAAAAAAGAAAAACTATTACACAGATCTAATGGTATTAAAAACAAATACGTGGACTCCAAATTTGAAAACAGAAAGCTTATCTCCTGTGCTCTAGTATTCCCAGACCCAAAGTGCCAGATAGAAAGAGTTCACTATTCGTTTTGACGAATTAAATAAAATTGAGTAGTTTCAATAACACAACAAAACTGTGAATTTGATTTTAGGAGAAAATGCTAACTAGAAGTGATTATGGTTTCCAGGTGGCAATAAACAGTTCTTCCAAAACTATCCTGGGAAACAAGGAGCGGTAGTCTAGTGGCCGGGATCCCATGTGGGTGCCGGTTCATGTCCTGGCTGATCCACTTTCCTTCCAGCTCCCTGCTAGTGGCCTAGAACAGCAGTGGAGGATGGCCCAGGGCTTTGAGATCCCGCGCCTGTGTGAGAGACCCAGAAGAGGCTCCTGGCTTTGGGTCAGCTCCGCTCCAGCCATCTGGGGGCATCAGGGGAGTGGACCAGCGAATGCAGGATCTTTCTCTCCTTCTCTCTGCATATTTGACTTTCCAATTAAAAAAAAAATAAATCTTAAAAAAAGAAAACTATCCTGGGGATTTCTGCTTCTTTGTGAGCCAATCATAACATTTGGATTCTGAAGTCTTTGCTCAAAGAGGAACCAGAGCTTGATTGTGTCTCTACTTAGTCCGCTTGTCTTCTGCAGCTCCTACCACACATCTACCAACACTTCTGCATAAGCTGTTTTAGATCATTTCCTCTTTTTGACTTTATCACACAACAGATACTGATATGCTAACCAGCACTCATTTTTTTTTTATCTTGATCCCACTAGTAGGAAGTAAAGCAACGAGCATCACTTAATTGTAGCTGAATTAAACTTGAGCATCAGTGGAACTGAAGAGCTGACAGATGATATTTTCTGGGGGCTGTGAAAAGATGGCTGGGTAGCATCATATCACAAAGCAGCTTCAAATATAGGATGTGGAAGTGGTAAATACGTATGGGAGGGGAAAACAGGTCAGAGGAGTAGTGTAGAGGTGCAAGGAAGGAGAAAACAGGTGGCTGGCGGGGGGGGGTAGGCAGGAAAGGAAGAAGCAAAGCAAATGAGCAAAAGAAGGAACCCAGAAAAGGGAGGAAGGACAACAGGGCGGGGCAGGTAGAGAAAAAGTGCAGAAAAAAGCTAGAGAAGTGCGTTAATGCTTTCTCTCGTCCCTCCTAAATCTATTTTCTCTTCAAAACATTCTGATTTTCAGGCACTGGGGATCAGTCAAGAAAAATCTTTAAATGATCACTCTCAGTTATTCACTCTAGTGGCCATGCACTTTCAGCCCCAAACAGTCTGACAACTGGATTGTTTAAAAATGGCTAACAACTAGTGTCATGAGAGTCAGTACAAAGAGAATAAAATTTGTAGTCAAATTTCTACGCTCAAAAGCAGATCCCCAAAGAGAAGCTCTTCTGAGAAGCTACTTATATTTCAATGCTTTAGAAACTGATCGCACACTAATGAAGATTAACTTACAAAATGGAACTAAGGAACTTTGTAAAAGTTTTTACTCACCAGGGAAACAACTAATGTGAACAGCCAGGCATAAATAAAAAAATAGTCTCCTCCAATTTTAATAATGTAAAGAAGAAGTGAAGACACAGGCAATAAAATACACTGAGTCACAACAAATTTCTTGATTGCATCCTTCATGAAGAAGTCTAAAGTCTGAAAAAGTAAATATCACACCACAAGAAACTGAGACATTGATCTTGCTTTTTACAACTTTTTAACTAGTAAGAGCACATAAAGAACACATAATTGAAGCAATTTTTAAAACTACATTATACTACGTGGCCTAAAGCAATAGATAAATGTTTTGCATTTAAATTTAAAATCAATTCACTTACATAGTTACTAACACTACACATTTATGTTCATTGATGCTAGAAGAGTTTAAGGCAAGACTAAACTATGATCTTTACCATATCTGCAGTTCCTTTATTCCCCAACTAATTCATTATCTAAAAACAGAAAACTGTTGAAATTACCAACCCAGGACAACAGCACAGAAAACCTCATTTAAAAGAGAATATTTTCATTCTCCACTATACCTGATGATTGAAGCCATGTTTTTCTTCTATCACAAACGTGTTATAGAGACTCCATGGCAAACCAGTCAATGCGCTGAAAAGTGTAGCCAACAACAGAAACACCAAGGACTGAGTGATCTAAGTGCAACAAGAAACAAATGGCAGTTTTTATGCTATAACACCAATTATTCTTCAAACTACTACCCACCGGCACACAAGAAAGTTAGGGCTTGGGAGTTTACCTGACAGGATTCAACCACAGGGTTGGAACAGGGGGTGGGTCATGTTAGGCTGGATCATGACACTAACTAGCATACAACAGAACCAGGCCTGGAGACAGACTCTGTGGGGGATATGTGGGCTCACCTCTAAAGGAATGTAAGACCCACTGGTTTGCTCAAGAGCTGGGAATGGTAATGGGCTCAAGAGCTGGGAATGGTAATGGGCCAAACTAGGCATGAGTATGGAACACACACTCAAGGGAACTGGGGTTCGAAACAGGTGGGTCTGGTCCAAGCCACACACCCACAGGTGCACCCAAGGATTAGGTATTGGGCGGGCTGGGACGCAACACACACCAACACACATAAAAGCCGAGACTGGGGGCGCCACCTATATTGGGTAAGGGCCCACCACCCATTGGCACACATGAGATCTGGGTCTGGGAGTGGGCCTAGTGGGCTGGGTGGCCTTAGCTCCTACCGGTGAACATATGAATCAGGGTTGGGTGTTGGTCACGCTAGGCAAGGCTGTTCACTTGCCAACAGGTGTGTGAATCAGTTCAGACAGGTGAGCCTCACGGAGGTTCAAACCCGGGCCAAACTGGGCAAGACTGGGCCAAACCATAGCACAGTGGAATGCAGAGGAGCCAGGATGGGGTGCAGGCCATGCCAGGATAGGCCATCACACCTGCTGATCTGCATGAAAGCCAGGGATGGGGCGGGCTAGGCAGGCTGCAACACCCACCACGAAGAGTTCAGAGTCCTATCTTCAGGTTTTGGCCTGGCTCAGCCTTGGCCATTGTAGCCATCTGAAGAATGAACCAGTGAATAAAAGATTCCTTCTCGGGCCTAGCGCGATAGCATAGTGGTTAAAGTCCTCGCCTTGAATGCTCCAGGATCCCATATGGGCGCCGGTTCTAATCACGGCAACCCTGCTACGCATCCAGCTCCCTGCCTGTGGCCTGGGAATGCAGTTGAGGACAGCCAAGAGCCTTGGGACCCTGTACTTGGAGAGCGGAGGAGGCTCCTGGCTTCGGATCAGCTCAGCTCCAGCCGTTGCAACTGCTTTGAGAGTGAACCATTGGGGCCCGGCAGCGTGGGCTAGGGGCTAAAATCCTCACCTTGAAAGCCCCGGGATCCCATATGGGTGCCAGTTCTAATCCCGAAAGCTCCACTTCCCATCCAGCTCCCTGCTTGTGGCCTGGGAAAGCAGTTGAGGACGGCCCAAAGCTTTGGGACCCTGCACCCGCGTGGGAGACCCGGAAGAGTGAATCATCAGACGGAAGATCTTCCTGTCTCTCCTCCTCTCTGTTTATCTGACTTTGTAACAAAAATAAATAAATCTTAAAAAAAAAGAGGGCCCGGCGGCGTGGCCTAGCGGCTAAAGTCCTCGCCTTGAAAGCACCGGGATCCCATATGGGCGCCGGTTCTAATCCCGGCAGCTCTACTTCCCATCCAGCTCCCTGCTTGTGGCCTGGGAAAGCAGTCGAGGACGGCCCAATGCTTTGGGACCCTGCACCCACGTGGGAGACCTGGAGGAGATTCCAGGTTCCCGGCTTCGAATCGGCGCGCATCGGCCCGTTGCGGCTCGCTTGGGGAGTGAATCATCGGACGGAAGATCTTCCTCTCTGTCTCTCTTCCTCTCTGTATATCTGACTGTAATAAAATGAATAAATCTTAAAAAAAAAAAAAAAAAAAAAAAAAGAGAGAGAGAGTGAACCATCGCTTGGAAGATCTTCCCCCGTCTCTCCTCTCTGTATATATGACTTTCCAATAAAAAATAAATACACTTTTTTTTAAAAAAGATTCCTTCCCTAACTTCACCTTTCAATTAAAATAAATAAATCTTAAAATATAAAATAACTTGAACAGTATTTAAGAGTAAAAGTATTGTGGCATAGGTTAAGCCAGCACCTGAAACATGGTTCAAGTTCCACCTGTTCCACTTCTGACCCAGCATCCTGCTAACACACTGGGCAAAATAAAAGAAGATTGCCTACCTACCTGGGTCCTTATCACCCTTGTCCTGGCTTTGGCTAAGCCCAGCACTGGCCATTGAGGCCACCCAGGGATGATTCAGTAGATCAGAGATCTCTTTCCATCTCTTTCTCTCTCTGTAACTCTGCTTTATAAATATATATAAATATATATAAATATATATAATGATTCATGGAGGGACCGGGGTGGTGACTCAACTGGCTAATACTCCACCTCTAAGCGCTGGCATCCAATAGGGCACTGGTTTGTGTCCAGTTGTTCTATTTCCCATCCAGTTCCCTGCTTGTGGCCTAGGAAAGCAGTCGAGGACGGCCCAAAGTCTTGGGACCCTGCACCCATGTGGGAGACCAGGAAGAAGCTCCTGGATCCTGGCTTCGGATCAGTACAGCTCTGGCTGTTGCAACCACTTGGGGAGTGAATAAATGGACACAAGATCTTCCTGTCTGTCTCTCCTCCTGGCTTCAGACCGGCTCAGCTCCAGCCATTGTGGTCATTTGGGGAGTGAACCAACAGAGGTCTTTCTCTTTCCTTCTCTGCAAAAATCTGTGTTTCCAATAAAAATAAATCTTTAAGAAAAAATTTATTTGAAAGACCGAGTTACATAGTGGAAGAGAGAGACGTTTTCATCCTCCCATTTCACTCTTCAGTTGGCTGCACAGACAGGGCTGTGCCAAGTCAAAGCCAAGATTTGAACCAGCACCCATATGAGATGCTGATGCCACAGAAAGAAAATTAGCCTGTTACATCACTATACCGGTCCCCTCAAATAAATACATTTTAAAAGAAAGAAATAAAATGCAACAGTAGCTGGCCATCCAGAGATTGTTTCCGAGTTCTCCTACATCTAAGTGCGACCTAACTACTCGCCCACTAGTGAAATCTGAATGCACAGAACATACATCACTTCAGGACCAAGGAAGCTAACAGAGGGTATACTTTCTCCACTGTGTCTGGGGCACTGGAGGCCAAAACTAGAGCTGTGAAGAGATGGTCACTCCTGACTGACCAAACCTACCAGGAATACTAACGTTGAGCTGTTTCACAATTGAGAAACAAACTGTTTTGACAACCACTGAAATTCTGGAGTTTATTATACTAGTTAGTACTTTCTGACAGCGTGGGTGAATGAGAACCAGAAAGACAGAAAAGTCAGTCTAATAAAGCGCAAAAAATTTAACTTACAAAGACTCTGACAAAATCTGCTAAAGAACCACATACCTCATATTCTGGCCCGAAGCCAGCATAACCACAGAACCGTCCAGAGAGTTTCCAGAGATAAGGGATTCCTCCAAAGAGAAGAATGAACTACAAAACAAAACATATCATCGTCATATCAGAACACTGCCAGAAACTATCATATGAGACTACAAGACAAGTTTTTATGAAGAAAATCATTATTTTTAAAAAATATTTATTTTTATAGGAAAGTCAGATTCCCAGAGAAGAAAGACAGAGAGGAAAAATCTTTCATCTGCTGATCCACTCCCCAACTGGCCACAATGGCCAGAGCTGAGCTGATCCGAAGCCAGGAGCCCGGAGCCTCCTCCAGGTCTCCCACACGGGTGCAGGGTCCCAAGGTTTTAGGCCACGACTGCTTCCCAGGCCACAAGCAGGGAGCTGGATGGGAAGTGGCGCAGCCAGGATTAGAACAGGTGCCCATATGGGATCCCAGCAGATGCAAGGCGAGGACTTTAGCCACTAGGAAACTGCACTAGACCCAAAATGGTTATTGTTTTTTTTTTTAAAGATTTACTTATTTTTATTGGAAATTCAGATTCACAGAGAAGAGAAGAGACAGATAGGAAGATTTTCTGTCTGCTGGTTCAGTTCCCTAGTGGCCACAATGGCTGAAGCTGAGCTAATCTGAACCCGGGAGCCAGGAGCTATTCCACTCAAGATCCAGTTCCCTGTTAACGCAACTGAGACAGCAGTTGGATGGTCCAAGTCCTCAGGTCCCTAAACCCGTGTAGGAAAACTGAATTAAGCTTGAGGCACCTGACTTTGACCTTGCACAGCCCAGACATTGTGGCCATTTGTGAATTCTGATACCCAAATCAGCATAATCCATAGTCCCATAACAAAGGCCCCTCAGAGAGGATTTTGGACAGAACAAACTAAGCCACAGCTTCTGAGGATATGTTAGATATGCAAATTCTGGGCCCAGCCCAGCAGCCTAGTGGCTAAAGTCCTTGCCTTGAGTGCGATGTGATCCCATATGGGTGCCAGTTCTAATTCTGGCAGCTCCACTTCCAATACAGCTCCCTGCTTGTGGCCTGGGAAAGCAGTCAAAGATGGAACAAAGCCTTGGGACCCTGCACCCGCGTGGGAGACCTGGAGGAAGTTCCTGGCTCCTGGCTTCGGATCGGCACAGCACCAGCCGTTGCGGCCACTTGGGGAGTGAATCATCGGACGGAAGATTTTCCTCTCTGTCTCTCCTCCTCTCTGTATATCTGACTTTCCAATAAAAATAAAAAAATAAATCTTAAAAAAAAAAAAAAAAGAGTGGATGAGAGGAAAGAAAAGGGCAATCCTGAGATATCACTATGTGAAACATCTCCAAGTCAGAATATATAAAATAATAAAGGTCAAGTAAGCAATGACCAGGTCAAAAAGGACCTCACAAACCAACAAGAAATGTGGACTTCACTCAGAGGGAACCAGTGGGATACTATGGTCAGAACTGTGCTTCAGGGGGCTGGCACTGTGGCACAGTAAAGGCCGCTGCACTAGCATCGCCTATGCATGCAAGTTCAAGTCCTGGCTGCTCAACTTCTGGTCCAAATCCCTGCTAATGTGCCTGGAAAATTAATGAAAGATTGTCCAAGGACTTGGGCCCCTGCAGCCATGTGGGAGACCCAAAAAAAAGCTCCTGCCTTCAGCCTGACCCAGATCCACCACTGCAGCCATTTGGGGAGTGAACCAGCAGATGAAAAGCTTGCTCACTGTTGTTCTCTCTCTCTCCCTGCAATTCTACCTTTCAAATTAATAGAGCTTTTGGAAAAGATCGTGGGGCCCAGCACAATGGCCTGGTGGCTAAATTCTCACCTTGCATGCAGTGGGATCCCACAGGGGTGCCAGTTCATATCCTGGCTGCATCTCTTCCCTTCCAGAAGTTGTTCCTGGCTCCTGATCAGCTCAGCTCCAGCCATTGTGGCTACTAGGAGAGTGAACCAGTGGATGGAAGTTCTTTCTGTCTCTCATTCTCTTTATAAATCTGACTTTCCAATAAAAATAAATCTTTTTAAAAATTGCAATTAAAAGAGATTCCACTGGTTGTAATGTGGAGGATAATGGATGAGACTGAAGCCAAAAGCAGGAAGGCCAAGCAAGGAGTGCTACAAAAATAACCACATCAGGACACGTTCTCTTTCATGCTTGACCTCCGGGTGACAGTGGCCATAACCTACAATTTCCAACTGCCTGCACAGCTCTGCGCCTGCTCCTTTTGTTCCACACCCTCATCAATATCAAAGGTTTGGAAGCCGTTCGGGGACTTGTAACGCAAGTGTCCCAAAAAATACAAAACTGCAAACGATCACAGCAAAGTGCTGAGCAGTAGCCCGACTTCCCTAGCAGCGGTTACTCACAGTGCCTTCAACCTCCGAGTAGAGTCCTGACCAGAAGCTGAATGTGCTCTTATCCAGCTGATACAGTCGAGATTTCTCAAAGGTTTCGGAATCCATGATCTGCCCCAGCTCTGGTGGTACCCGAGTTGTTGTTTTATATATCCGCCTCTGAAATATTTTCAAGAAGACACTTTAAGGCGACAGTCCATTATTCTTTACCATAGCAGGACAGCTGAACAGTCAAACACTGAAGGATTTATGGCTTTAACTTGTTATGTAAGCTTGCTGGAGAGTTCCACACATACACAAACTGGATCAAGTAAAAAGACATAGGAAAATAAAAGGAGAACTAGGTAAAATTAAACTCAGGATCTTATCGCACTTGCGTGTACACATGTAAACCAAAGTCGCAGCAGCACAAGGGTACAACTCATTCTGAAGTAAACAGTCCTAGAATACAGAAAAAGTCATGAGCAAGGGGAACAAACAGGCCAGCCATGAGTGTTAGCAGTGACTGGATCATTGAATTTGGTCCTAGAAGCCAAAATGAAAGGAAACTTGAGAACAGAATCATATCACATCGACAGGGAAGAGCAAGTCTCTCATGCTATGATACTTTACAAGGAGATCTGTAAGAAGTCAGAAGGGCTAATATGTAGTCAGTCTCCAGCAGGCTGTTAAATTTCTCTGTAAAAATATGAAGTCTTGGGCCCAGCGTGGTATCCTAGTGGCTAAAGTCTTTGCCTTGCACGACCCGAGATCCCATGAGTGCAGGTTTGTGTCCCCCTCCCTAAAATGATCATCGCCTTGCACATGCCAGGAGCCCATATGGGGGTCAGTTCTAATCCCGATGGCCCTGCTTCCCATCCAGCTCCCTGCTTGTGGCCTGGGAAAGCAGTAGAGGATGGACCACAGCCTTGGGACCCTGCACCTGCGTGGGAGACCCAGGAGAAGCTTCTGGCTCCTGGCCTCAGACTGGCGCAGCAACGGCCGATGAGGCCACTTGGGGGGTGAATCATCACATGGAAGATCTTCCCCTGTCTCTCCTTCTCTCTGTAAATCTCACTTTCCAATAAAAATAAAATAAACTAAAAAAGAAGACAGAAAAAAGAAAGACACCAGAAATAGGCAGACGCCAATGAAAACTTCCCACTTCAAACACAAGCAGGCTGTAAAGGTGCAGAGGGAAGAGCGTACGCAGCTTGCAGTAAACAGCCCCAACAGTTAAGAGAGAGAAAGGCTGGCCTGACCATTACAGTGACCACACTGCCAGCACAACAGAGTGCAGAGCAGGCCCAGCAACAGGGTCAGCAGGCACAGCATCCGGTCTCTCCGCCAGCAAGTAGTGCCTTATGGGAACTGCTACAAGTAACTTTCATTTCCTCCTTTACTGCTGTAGTCTTCAAAGAAAATAATAAAAACGCATTTACGAACCGCAAGGAGTTTTTTTGAAAAAAAAATTTTTTAAGTATGTATACATTAAGGAGAGAGAGAAAAAGGCAGCAGTTTCTTGAAAGAATTGCAACACCAGAAAATGGTTTCCTGTGGTGGTGCCTGGTAACAGCAATGTCGTGGGGGAAGATGGGACACCAACAGCTTGGCAGCTTCCTGTTAAAGGCTTATGCCAAAGACAGAAAAGGATAAGTTCAAGACCAAGGATCCTAGGATGAATCGAGCAGACAGCTCTTGCCCTTCCTCAGGGCCCCACGGGCACGGATCCCACGCCAAAGTTAGGAAAAACTTGGTGGATGCACCAGGGACCCCTCGAAGCCACAGCCCGCGCCTTCGGGCCAAGCTTGGAGGCCGAGGGGCGCCGACGGGGTGGGATCCCGGTGACGGAGACAGGGTCGGGGCCGCGGCTGGCCTAGGGCTCGGCTGCGCGTTGGGTTCAGGCGGGCACGGTCCTGGCTCACCTGCCGCTGTGCTAGGAAGGTCTCCCAGAGATACACCGTCCAGGAGAAGAGCAAAACGGCCCCAAAGATGCGCTTTTCGGCCGGCATCTCCCACACCGAGTCCAGAGACGCCCACATCCCCATGGCCACCGGGTTCCACCGGCTCCCTCAGCGTGCGCCGGTGCCACACCGTCAGCCGTCCTGCTCGGCGCGACCTCTGCTGTGTCACAGCGATAGTCTTCCCTTCCGAGTGCTCCCAGCAAACACATCCGTCCGCACCGCAGCCGCTCGGCGCGGATTCCCCAAAACAATCCTCCCCCTTGGCGGGTCACGCGCCTAGAGAAGCCCCGCCTTCCTCGCTTCCGGCTGAAAGTCCAAAACCCGAGTTCCGGCCCTCGCTTCGTAGCGTCGCACCGATTGTCTTCCTCTGCACGCTGCACTGTTCGCGGGGTTCCGGCTCTCCCAGTTTCATCGGCGGCTGCGCGACGGAGCCTAACAGGGCTGCGCCGTCCGCTGTGCGCGTCCGGTCGGCTGTCGGGGCTGAGCGGGACTGACGCCTGAGGTAGCTGCGAAAGGGGCGGAGAAAATCCTGCCTCGGAACCGGCGCTGTTCAGACGCGGGGATGCGCGTTAGAGTGGACGGAAACGATGAACATTAGACTTGAAGATCTCGTTTCGTCCATTCCGGTCGTAGTCAGAGGCGGCATTTTGTCCAGGAGCGAGCGATCCCGGGCACAGAACAGGAAACATCTGGAATGAAAGGGTCTTTTACTTTATCTAGAGCACAAACTTGGATGAAAGCTCATTGCTTTTGGAAGTAAAATGTGGTCAGTGGGGATGCCTGTTAACACATTTGTTTGGCCTCAAAGGCAAAGTCAGAAGTTTTCTCACTGGGAGTAAATCTGACTTGGATCTCTGGAAGGTCCGCTGCTAGTTTGCATAATTATAATTTTCACAATAATGAGCTGTACTTGCATTTAAAATATTTTAAGTTACAGGCATATTGTAATTATGAGGATGTGCTGAAATTAACACTATCTTCAATTTTCAACCCTGTCACACACCTCTGAGAGTAATAAGTATTATTACAAGTCACTTGAATAAAGGGAAAGACTCATGAAACAACCTATTTTTTTTTAAGATTATATTTATTTTATTATAAAGTCAGATATACAGAGAGGAGAGACAGAGGAAGATCTTCCGTGCTGTGCTGATCCGAAGCCAGGAGCCAGGAGCTTCTTCTGGGATTCCCACGCAGGTGAAGGATCCCAAGGCGTTGGGCCGTCCTCGGATGCTTTCCCAGGCCATAGGCAGGGAGCTGGAAGTGGGGCCCATATGGGATCCCAGTATGTGCAGAGCAAGGACTTTAGCCACTAGGATACCGAGCCAGGCCTGGAAACATTAGTTTGCTTTTGGCATGTAACATTGAAGAACTGATTGATATTACTGCACAACTGTCATCATTCCTATCTACTCACTTATGTGGATGATATTTCTCAGCACTTGCATCTATGAAAACGAGGAATAGAATTGAAACTTAGCATTAAGAAATATCACTCAAATATAAATTTACATTACACTTTATAGGATGAGAGTAGAACTAAACATAAAGTAGAAGTGATTAAAGAAAAAGCCTAAATAAGAGTGTGGAAGAGCCTATTAAAGCATTATTTAACGGATGGTGGTAGTTATTCAATTGCAGTAATACACAAAGCGTCTTCCAAAAGTTAACAGAAAATGTGTTATGAAAAACTATGCATGGGGCCCGGCGGCGTGGCCTAGCAGCTAAAGTCCTCGCCTTGAAAGCCCCGGGATCCCATATGGGGGCCAGTTCTAATCCCAGCAGCTCCACTTCCCATCCAGCTCCCTGCTTGTGGCCTGGGAAAGCAGTTGAGGACGGCCCAATGCATTGGGACACTGCACCCACATGGGAGACCCGGAAGAGGTTCCAGGTTCCCGGCTTCAGATCGGCGGAGCACCGGCCCGTTGCGGCTCACTTGGGGAGTGAATCATTGGATGGAAGATCTTCCTCTCTGTCTGTCCTCCTCTGTGTATATCTGGCTGTAATAAAATGAATAAATCTTTTTTAAAAAAAAAAAAAAAAAACTATGCATGAAAAAAGAAAAAAAAAACAACTATGTGTTGGGGTAGGGGCAGCACAGTAGCTCAACAGGCTAATCTTTCACCTGCAGCAATGGCATCTCAAATGGAAGCCAGTTTGAATTTGCCATGATGGCGCTCACACCCCACAACAGTACCTATCTCCTCATATTGTCAACATCCAATGAGAAAATTCACTTAGCTCTTAGCTATCCATGTACCTCTGATTAAGTGGCCAGTCAAGGTTAGCTACTTGCTCGCTATAACAGGGAGAGCAGCATCAGAGCCTGAAGAGATAAGAGAACAAGAGGCTGGTGCGAAATTTTTAGAAGCCAAAACTAACTGCAATTCACTTATTAAAAAAAAAAAAATAGTATGCAAACGACCAGACACTGTTTCAGGAGCTGGGACTCAAGCAGTGATCCAAAGTCCTACCTCTCCCAGAATGGCATTTTATGGGTGGCGGTGGACAGAGTGTTTGACAAGCAATAAGCAAATATGAGACAAGAAAGTAGAGGTGGTAATAAGTGCAATGAAATAAAACCAGGGAAAGAAAAATATAGTGTGCAGGTGAAGTCAAGGTAGGTATAGTTCAGGTTAGCAGACACCCGAGAATGTATCAAAAGAAGGAATAGAAGGAGCCAGGTGAGTAACTAGGGGAAATACCAATCAAAGAACAGGAAGAGGAAAGACTGCAGTTGACCAATGATTAACGTCTCCAAGGAGATTGTGTGCAAAGGGTGATTTATTCATTTTATTACAGTCAGATATACACAGAGGAGGAGAGACAGAGAGGAAGATCTTCCGTCCAATGATTCACTCCCCAAGTGAGCCGCAACGGGCCGATGCGCGCCGATCCGATGCCGGGAACCTGGAACCTCTTCCGGGTCTTCCACGCGGGTGCAGTGTCCCAAAGCTTTGGGCCATCCTCAACTGCTTTCCCAGGCCACAGGCAGGGAGCTGGATGGGAAGTGGAGCTGCCGGGATTAGAACCGGCGCCCATATGGGATCCCAGGGCTTTCAAGGCGAGGACTTTAGCTGCTAGGCCACGCCGCCGGGCCCAAAATTTTATCATTTTTTTATTAGAAAGTCAAATATACAGAGAGGAGGAGAAATAGAGAGGAAGATCTTTCGTCTGATGACTCACTCCCCAAGTGAGCCACAACGGCTGGAGCTGCGCCAATCTGAAGCCAGGAGCCTCTTCCAGGGTCCCAAAAGCTGTGGACCATCCTCCACTGCTTTCCCAGGCCACAAGCAGGGATTGGATGGGAAGTGGAGCTGCCGAGATTAGATCTGGTGCCCATATGGGATCATGGCACTTGCAAGGTGAGGACTTTAGCCACTAGGCTACTGCAATGGGCCTGATCATGCAGATTTAAAGAAAAAAATTGGATCAGGTGCAATGGCACAGTGGCTATATCCTCACCTTAAATGTGCCAGGAGGCCACAAGGGTGCCAGTTCCTGTCCTGATTGCTCCACTTCCCTTCCTTCTCCCTGCTTCATGGCCTGGGAAGGCAGTAGAGAATGGCCCAAAGCCTTTGTACCTGTGCCTGCTCCGGAGACCCAAGGAACTTCCTAGCTCCTGGCTTCAGATCAGCTTAACTCCAGCTGTTGAAGTCACATGAGGAGTGAACGAGCGGACAAAAGATCTCTTTTCCTTTTCTCTGTAACCCTGCCTTTCCAATAAAAATAGTTCTTAGTTTTTTCATTTTATTGTTATTATTTTATGATGCAATTCCATAGGCTGTTGGCATTTCTCTTATCCCTTCCCCAATTCCCTCCCCCCCCACCTAGTTCCTCTATGTAATTACTAAAATATAGTTCTTCATACACAGTCATATGTCTGTCATTGCGGGCATGGACAATGGCAGAGGTTCCAGCATCCTATTGTCAAGATATAGTAAACAGTTTCATTATAAGTCCATCTTTGGAAGTAGAAATGCATACTACATTGTGCCCTCACATCTAGATGTTAGTCGCCATTTCCCAGCTACTGAACATCCCCTTAAATGAAAAATCATAATACAAAATCAACAATAGAAAAATAGAAATTTACAATGCCTGAAGTTAAATGACATGTTACTAGATATGACAGTCTCCATTACACAACTACTATACATCCCCTTAAATGAAAAGCCACAAAACAAAATCAACATCAGGGAGAAAAAAGAAATTAACAACACCATGAAGTTAAATAACATGCTACTAAATGACTAACGTGTAGCTGAAGAAATGAAAATCAAGAACCTTCTTGAAGAAAATGATGCTACTGTGTGATGTACGAGTCATTGAATCATTTAATCAGAAGAAAGTGTTTTGAATAGATGAAACTAACAGAAAACAACAAAACCATGTGATATAGCTTCCGCTGATTTTTGTTGGTGAAGTGTGTCTCTTCTAGACAATAAATAGATGGGTTTTGTTTTTAATCCAGTCTACTAATCTATGAGGTTTGGTTAAGCTTAAACCATTTACATTCAGAGTTTAATATGTATGGGTGGTACTTTGGTCCTGTAATTTTAGGAATGGGTTGTTCATTGGTTTAGTCTTCTTTTGTCATTTTACTGGGATGTTCTTCCCATTTGCCTTTGGTTTTGGTAGGTGCTATTACTCTTCTCTGCCAAGAGAACATCTTGAAGTATCATTTGTAGGGCAGGTTTGGAAGAGGCAAATTCTTTTAACTTTTCTTTACTGTGGAAGAATTTTTTTCATTTTCAAAGACAAAAGAAAGCTTTACTGGATATGTTATCCTAGGCTGACAATTTTTTTCTTTTAGAATCTGGAATATATCACTGCATTCTCTTCTTGCCTGTAGAGTTTCCTGTGAGAGATCTCCTGTGAGTTTAATTGGCATTCCTTTATAAGTCAATTGATTTTTTTCATGTGCACATTTAAGGATCTTCTCCTTATGTTCAATTGAAGAGAGCTTGATAATCATGTGTCTTGGTGAAGATCACTTTTGATCAAGCCTGTTGGGAGTTGTGTGCCCCTCCTGGATCTTGTTTCCCAATTCTTTCTCCAGATTAGGGAAATTTTCCTTTATTATTTCATTAAATACATTTGCAAACTCAGCTTCTCTTTCTGCACCTTCTGGGACTCCCATAACTCTTTTTTTTTTTTAAGATTTTATTTATTTTATTACAAAATACAGAGAAGAGGAGACACAGAGAGGAAGATCTTCCGTCCGATGATTCACTCCCCAAATAAGCCGCAACAGCCGGTGCTGTGTTGATCCGAAGCCAGGAACCAGGAACCTCTTCTGAGTCTCTCATGCGGGTGCAGGGTCCCAAAGCTTTGGGCCGTCCTCAACTGCTTTCTCAGGCCACAAGCAGGGAGCTGGATGGGAAATGGAGCTGCCGGGATTAGAACTGGCGCTCATATGGGATCCCAGGGGGCCCTCCCATAACTCTTATATTTGGCCTCTTAATAGTGTCTTTCAATTCTTGAATACTTTTTTTGGCCTGATCCAGCTCTGCTTCCAGCTTTTTGTTTGCTTTCTCCTGATGACAGGAAATACCTTCCAATTCTGAGATTCTTTCTTCTGCTTGCTTCATTCTATTTTGGAGACTCTCCACTGTACTTTTTTTTTTTTAAAGATTTATTTTTATTTTTATTACAAAGTCAGATATACTGAGAGGAGGAGAGACAGAGAGGAAGTGGAGCTGCCGGGATTAGAACCAGCAGCCATATGGGATCAAGGCGAGGACCCTAGCCACTAGGCCACGCTGCCGAGCCCCTCCACTGTACTTTTAATTTGCTCTACTGTGTTCTTAATTTCTGATATGCTTTATTCCGATTTGCTTTATTGCTTCCTTAAATTCTTTGAACTCTTGTATGTTTCTCATTTTTGATCAGAATCTTTAAAATGAGTTTTATGAATTTTGTGTGCTGCATTTTCTCGATGTCTTCCTCAGTTAGCTCTGAGTTTGGCATAGTTTGTTGCTCCTTTGCAGGGGAGTTTTCAGTAATATTTATTGTGCTTTTGCCTCTTCTTTTGCTCTTGGTCATTGCACTTCTGGTTAGCAGAGTCTTCTCCTTGGGGCAGGTTTCTAAGCTTTGTCACCCACAGGTCTACAATGCAATTTTACTTATTGCAGTTGGTACACAACACTTTTCTTGCAGCCACTTGTGCCACTCCCTCCAGCGAGTTCCAGGTCTCGGTTCTTATGTTAGATTTCCACCGTAGTCTCCACAGCTCTAGCTCTTGGCTCACCACTCTCCACCTCCTGTGATACCATGCTGAGGCTGCACCGTTGTCTCTGCAACCTATCCCCCCTCTCCAGTTGGAGCAGGTCCCAGGATTAGGGAGACACCAGGTGTCCTATATAGTTAGGTTGTTGGTGGTGCTGATCTTATTGGAACCTGTTGGATGTTAGGTCTGGGTGTCACACGGATCTATTTTGACCCATATGATGCCACCATCAGTATTATTTTCCTGTGGGACCAGTGTAATCCACTGAACTCAGTGAGTTCTCAAGAGCTCAGCACATGCGCAGTTCACTGTTGTCGCCTGCAGTCCTAAAGCTATTGCCACAGTGTACAAACTGGCACCTGACATACTCCTACTAGAGTTCTTGATCTGCTGGCCGTCAGGTCTTAGGGCTGCCCAGACTGCTCTTGGGTGGTACTGTAGAATGCCACGTTGATGCAGTTCACTGAGTCAGAAATGAGTTCACCCCCAGCTCAGCTTTCGCTCAGCCCTTTCCCTTGCCTTTGCCTCCTAACGCAAAAAGGCGCCCAATTCGGCTCTAGGGGGCTGACTGGGCTGTCAAATCCACCCTGTTTTCGCACTGCCCGTCTGGGATCTGCTGCTCTACTTCTGCTCTTGTTCAAATCAAAGGGACCAGCAGGACGGACAGTTCTTTGTCTGGATTTACCTCCCAAGCTCCCAGTGAAAGTCCCTTCCCACCTGGTTGCTGGTGAAATTCTGGCTGCTGGTGGAGTTCAGATCGCTATTAGCTGAATGCCGCTGGAGTCTCAGTCACTGCAACACCACACCGTTGTGTCCGCTGCTTTTCTGTGTTTGTCAGTCTCCAGGTACCCCTCTGCTGTGGTTCTGTCCTTTCCTGTTTCCTGGAATATGTCCTCTCTACTTCATCCTGATTGTTTTTCCGTCCGTTTAAACGTGTCCTTACCCTAACTGCCATCTTGATTCTCTCAAAAATAGCTTTTAAAAATTTTATTTTTATGGAAAGGCAGATTTACACGGAGATGCAGCGATAAGGCTTTTCCATCCACTGGTACACTTTCCTAATGGCCACAATAACCAGAGCTAAGCCAATCCAAAGCCAGGAGCTTCTACTGGGTCTCCCATCAGGTGTAGGATCCCAATGCTTTAGTCCATCTCCACTGCTTTACCAGGCCATAAGCAAGGGGTTGAGTGGAAAGTGGAGCAGCTAGGACGTGAACCAGCACCCATATGGGATGCCAGTGCTTGCAGGTTATTACATCACTTGCCCCTTCTCATCCATTTCTTGTAACTACGGTATGAATCACTCTTTCTGAGATGAAATCTGGGAACGCCACATATTCAATAGGAGTGGCCGGGCTAGTTCATCTTTTACAATTAACTTGTTTTACGACTCCCTCTCAGGCTACTAAATTCATGTTGTTTTCCTGTTTAAAAGGTCCATTCTGACAATGCAAAGCCCAAAGTAAATGGTTTGGCCTTTAAGGATCTTCATTACCTGACTTCAATCTGCTCAAGAGCATTCTTCCAACACTCGCTTTTGTCACACACTAAAGGGTAACCCAGATAGGATGATTGGGATGAAATTTAGGCAACACAAAAACTAAGACATCAACTTCAAAAAACTTACAAGGCGCTTGAAGCTTCCCTGCTAGGCTGCAGCTCCCACTGGAGCTGGAAGCAGGCCAGGCCAGGGTACAGCTGTCATCTATATATGTATGAACCAGGTCAGGAGGTGGGCTAGGCTGGGTCAGTACACTGCATACAATAGCATGAGCAAGAGCCAAGACAGGGTGCAAGCCAGGCCGGGTTGGACTGCAACACCCACCATTTCACATGAGGATTGAGGGTGACCTAGGCTGGTTTAGGCTGCTGCACCTGCTGGACAATACCTGAAACTGGGATGAGCTGGGCTGAACCAGGCTGAAACACCCACTAGAGAATGCCAAGTCTGGAAGCAGAGCATCTCAGCCTGAGCCATAGCACCCGCTTGCACACAGAAGACCCAGGGCTGGGAGTAGATGTGGTAGGTGAACTTCAGGGAATCCCTCGCTGCGTCACTGCTTCCAGTGGTGAGGGTGAGAGCTGGGACTAGGGGTGGCCTGGTCTGGGAACAGGCCAGGCTGGGCTAGGCTGCTGCACCCACTGGTGTGCGAAAGAGGCAGAATCAGTGTGGGCTGGCAGGTGCTGGGACTGGAGGCAAATTATACAGTCCAGACCACTATATTCCCCAGTAGGCACAAGATCCAGAGCTGGGACCTAGTGTGGTAGACTCCTGGTTAAAATCTTCTCCTTGCATTTGCCACTGGTATTCCATATGGACAGCATATCCCAGGTGCTCCACTTCCCTTTCAGCTTCTTGCTTGGAGCCTGGGAAAGCAGCAGAGGACAGCCCAAAGCCTTGGGACCCTGCACCCATGTGGGAGACCCAGAAGAAGCTGCTGGCTCCTGGCTTTATATCAGCTCAGCTCTAGCAGTTGTAGCCACTTGGGGAGTGAACCAGAGGATGAAAAATCTGTCTCTCCTCTCTGTAAATCTTTCCAGTAAGAATAAATCTTAAAAAAAAAAAAAAAAAGATTGAGGCCTGAGAATAGGCCTAATAGGGCAATTGTGGACATTTCCCTGCTGGGCTGCAACTCCCACTGGTGAGCATAAGTGAAATGGTTGGGGGTAGGCTAGGGCTGGTCAACGTGGCAGCAGCTGTCAGCATAGATATGGGTTGGGTCTGGGGGCAGGTTGGGCTGAGCTAAGCTGCAACACTCATGGAAGTACATGAGAGCCACATGGGATGCAGGATGGACCAGGTTAGAGCAGAGCACATGCCAGCACACACAAGAACCAGGGCTCCAGATGAACTCAGTGGGAGTTGTACTAAGTCATGTGCTCACTGGTGTTTGTGAAGAGTGGTCCTGAGGTAGGCTGGGCTTGCTTAGGCCCCAGCACCTATCAGTTCACATGAGATGGAAGTAGGGGCAGAACTGACTTGCAGCTGCACCCTGACATTTGGTATGTGCATTGGCTGGTGCAGGTGACAGACCAAATCTGCTCCTTCACTGGCTGGTGTACACAAGAGTCAAGTCTGAGGTTATTACCCCACATGAGGTTTCTTGGAGGACTCCCCAAACTGATGGCTGGACTTAAACCCAGGCCACAGGGAAAATCATAATAAATGTGGTAAGACCTCAGAGTGAATGTATTGGGACTAGGCCTCCTCAGTTGCAGATGCCTGTGCAGTGGAGAGTGTGCCCAGATTAAAAAAAGGGGGGGGGGACATGATAGCTTATCTGGCCAACAGGGGACATCAAGTGACTTGTCAGAAGATGGAGAGCAGAACATGTTGAATAACTCTCCTGGCCAAACTTGGCAGCAAGTGTCTGGGTCTGTGAATGCACTAGGGTGGACTTGGCCAGCTAACAGACCTTGGAGATTTTTTGAACCCTGGTGCAACAAAGCTGATGACATCTCAGAACTGTCAAAATTACTCAAATTAACACCAGGAGAACCTTTTACCCCAGACTGGGTCTCTCAGGCATCATCAAAGGTCTATCCCCCATTCCAGGGTGCTGATATAGTTTGACAGCAAGGAGGTGACTCCCCAACCCCTCCCTTCCTGTGAACCCAGAAAGAAAAAAAATGTAACATTTGTACCAGCCAGCCACTTTCCTGCATGGTTGGATTCTCCATACCCTAATGGGAGACCCACATGTGCATGTATCTCTCTCAACTATATAAAGAATATTTAAAATAAAATGAAACACACACACCAAAAAACAAACACAATGGCATGCCACAATAATAAGCCTTTTACCTAAACCTGCAAATAATATACTTTGTCAACTCTAACCTGTTCTATCCATATTATGACAAATCAGAGCTGACTAGGAGAGGAGTTTAGCGTGCTTTGGCTTGAAGCCAAAATTTTTCATTATAACTCTGGAAAGAGTCTGTGCATCAGCCATCTGAAACTGCTTGTTCCCGAGGCAAGCCATCCTGGACGTCTCTGATGATCCCACCTTCTGTTTCACTGTAAGACAGTTTATTGTCACATTCTCTTGCAAAGCCTTTCTTGGCCTACCCTCCACTTACCCACCATTTTTAAAAAAAGATTTATTTTATTACAATGTCAGATATACAGAGACCAGGAGAGACAGAGAGGAAAATCTTCCGTCTGACGAATCACTCCCCAAGTGACCACAACAGCCGGTGCTGTGCCAATCCGAAGCCAGGAGCCAGGAACTTCCTCCAGGTCTCCCACTGGGGTGCAGGGTCCCAAGGCTTAGGCTGTCCTCAACTGCTTTCCCAGGCCACAAGCAGGGAGCTGGATGGAAAGTGGAGCTGCCGGGATTAGAACCGGTGCCCCTATGGGATCCTGGCATGTTCAAGGTAAGGACTTCAGCTGCTAGGCCATCACACCAGGTTCCATCCACTAGTTTTTGCATTAACGTTCTATAAACGATCATCTTTTTTTTTTTTTTTTTAAGATTTATTCACTTTATTACAAAGTCAGATATACACAGAGGAGGAGACACAGAGAGGAAGATCTTCCGTCAGATGATTCACTCCCCAAGTGAGCCGCAATGGCCAGTGCGCGCCAATCCGATGCCGGGAGCCAGGAACCTCTTCCAGGTCTCCCACGCGGGTGCAGTGTCCCAAAGCCTTGGGCCGTCCTCAACTGCTTTCCCAGGCCACAAGCAGGGAGAGCTGGATGGGAAGTGGAGCTGCCGGGATTAGAACCGGCGCCCATATGGGATCCCGGGGCTTTCAAGGCAAGGACTTTAGCTGCTAGGCCACGCCGCCGGGCCCAGTAAACGATCATCTTATAAAGGGATTTTTTTTTTCTTTAAGATTTATTTTATTTTTATTACAAAGTCAGATATACTGAGAGGAGGAGAGACAGAGAGGAAGTGGAGCTGCCGGGATTAGAACCAACAGCCATATGGGATCAAGGCGAGGACCTTAGCCACTAGGCCACGCTGCCGAGCCCAAAAGGGATTTTGTTTTAAAGTCAGGCCTGTACAGACATGCCAAATGGCCAGAATTATTCCAGGAAATTCCATATTGCCCCTTGTTACGCAGCACAGCCCGTGTATCCTCAGAAGTCTCATAAATCGCAATTTCATTAATATTTCATTTAGGTACCAGTAGTTAAAGAGTCTTTCAAACGATCGTGGCCACACTGTGGCAAAATGCACACACTGCTGTATCTCCCATGTACAATGCTGCCTTGCAAACAGCACACTATAAAATGCACACTATAAGTCTGGTGGAATCTGAAACCTGTTGAAGAAAGCCATCTGCTATCATCTCCCAGTAAGCCACCTTTCTCATTCTCTCCCTTTTTCCCTCCTTCCCTCCCGCACCAGGGCACACATGAAGTGGAGTGCCTCCCTTTCCTCTCCGCTGTGAGCGGACCCACATAAGAATCCACCTAACTGGAGAAGGCATGGTTCTACTATAAAATAATATCCCTATTCTAAAATTATCATTCAGCCAAAATAAGTATTCCTGTGGTACTCAGAAAAACATTCCTAATGTTTGCCAAAGAAGCTGCCAGTAAAATCAGGTAAGATCCAGTAATTTGTTAATCCTGTTTATGTCAACCCCTACCCTTGATCATTTGTGAAGTACTTAATGCACGAGCTTTGTAGGTTGCATGTTCACTTCTGCCAAGGATTGGCATGGAGCAGCCTACCTCTAGCATCAGGTCCATGGTATGGCCCTCAAACAGCACTTCTCTACTTTCTATTGTACTAGTCCACGCTCTGCAGCACTGACCCTGTGCATCTGCCCACCCTCCCTTCCTCTTCCCTGGTGGATTCCAGGCTAGCTCTCCTTTTCTACATGGCTGCTGATGGTCTCCAGTCCGCTAAGGGAGGATCACAACCAAGAAGCATGTCTAAATTGCCATTATTCCCTCCCAACCCAGTTTCCCCACCGCACACACAAAAGGAGAAGGTGAGCCCTACTGGATACACATCCAGCCTTTGCAAGGCAATTTCAATATAGTTCTCTATCTTTACTGGTATACCACGGCACACAGAGGGGAAACAATGATTTCTGGAAGATTGGAGCTAATCACATCTCAGATGCAGACGTAAACCCTGAGGTAAACAAAGGACTCTGGCAGTCAGAGCAGCTGCAGTAGGGCCCAGCAGAGCACTCCCTCTTCATGGCAGGCTTTTGGGCAATGATCATCCCCTCTAGGTCTTTCACTTTGCTTTCCACCGTCTGTAGTTTTTTCAAAATTTTCTCTTGAAGACCCAATGATAGGAAGAAGTTACTGTTTTCTTTAAGTTGAGCATTCCCTTCAGGATTGGCTAACAAAGCCTGGAAAAAATCGGACCCCTTCTTGTAGAGTTGGTAGAGTGTGATAACAAACAGCAGTACTTTCTGAAATGAAACAGAAATTGAGTTACTTGCTTATCTATGTGAAATGCCAGTGTATTAGAGAAGTGAAACAAAACAATAAACCAATCACGACAGTAACGCCTCATTTCTGGACCAAGCATTGCCTTTAACAAGGTAATTGTTAAATGCTTATTAGTTGCATTAAATAAAGAATACATGCTGAACCCTATGCTAAAAGCTACTTTGACTTTATATGACCTATGTATGCAGGAAGGAAACTAGATAGCCATTGGAATGCCTCTCAGTTGAAAACCTATCATTTCTCCAGGTCAACGGAATTGATAAAGCCAGGCCAGGAATCCAAGACAGCTTACTATAAAACATACATATGTATATGTATGTGTGCGTGTGTATTAGGACTTCCCAGCTAAGAATAAAACCAATAATATTTTTACCTATTATAATTACTACTGCTGCTAGGTTTGAGGGGTTTAAAAAAAATCTGTGGAAAAATATGAGAAAACTATGCATGAATTCAAAAACTTTTTGCACCTGAATAAATTTATCTTTTAATTCCACATTCTCACGAACTTTTGAAGTATCACCATGTCTCCAGTAATCTTCACACTAACCCTGGGAGAAAGGTGCTGCCAACAAACTCACCTTTGGGACCAGGGAGTTAGAGCTGAGAGATGTCAGCTTGAAAGATGTCTCTTGGAAGAGGTGCAACAAAGATTTCAACTCAGGGATCCCACCCCAGAGCCCACATTACTAATACTGTTATATTACCTCTTTTTCTATTTGAGTTAAAGCCAGAATTTGTCATAATTTGTCATATTTGCTTCCTTATCTTTTATTTTCCTATTAACTATTAAAAATTGTGTATGTAAAGTTAAAATGTATTTCTGTTGAGGTTTAAGACAGTTGAATTAGATTCAATGAGATTTTTGAGAACTGAATTTGAAGTTCTAAAAACTTGGTCCTGTTTTTCCAGCTCTCAGAAACTGTATGAACTTGGGCAACCCCACTTTCTCATGTATAAAACGGAGCTAGTAATCCCCGTCTTGAACCACTATGTGAGTCTAAGGTTAAAAGAGAAACTACTTGTGACCATGATTCCTAACAAAAGCAGCATATTAAAATAAGTGAATGATACAAAATGGCCCTGTAATAACTTTTCTCTATATTTATCAATAAACCACTCTTTAAGAAAACTCTTTAAATCCTGTCTCTTGTAATTGTCACGGAACTACCACACCCCACTTTTCTCATGTCATATGAAAATAACCCCTTATTATATGATATTACTGGTAATTATGCAAAATCCTAAATGCTTCCCATAATCCAAGCCAGTTAAACTCGTATTTCACCAGAGTCCCTGTGTTTCTGAAGGCTTATTTTGTTAAAACACAATAGTGAAAACATCATGATCCCTTAATACATGCCTTCTCATCAGTTATAGTACAACGGTCCATGACAGACGGCCATATCCAAGACCCCAGCTATACCATAATACCACCTCTACAAATAGGGCAGGTACTCAAAAATGAGTATTCTAATAAATTTGTAGGTAAGACTGCATTTTCTTGATGGACCTATTTTGTCACAGTAGATAAGCCAAAGACCATTGTGAGATAGCATTCCTATGCTGAGGATCTACTTGGTGGTGAGTTTCAATGATACCAAGCTTCACCCAACTTGAGATAAGGATTTGCCCTTGCACATCCTGTTTGGTTTTAAAACCGGGTGGCACAAATACAATAGACAACAAATAGAGTTTCAATATATAGATATTTAACTATCTCTAGAATAAAAAGAGTATAACCTGAATTGATCGAACACTTCGTTTCCATAAGGAATACAATCCTATTGCCAACAAAGCCAAAAAGCAAATTCCCAGGATAACTTGCACTGCCGGAGCAAGATTATCCAGTATCCCCAAATTATCTGTCTGAGGCGAACCCGCATCTCCAGGAAAAACTGCTTGTATCCAATTCCATATTGTGTTCAGAGAGAGAGAATCTAAAAGGTTATCCCAGGTAAATGAAGATGAAGATGGTGGCATTTTAGTAACACAGCAGCTCCAGGGATTACATGTGCAGAGGCTTCAGGAATCCAGATGAATTGAGAGTGGCCAGGGAGACCAGGTGGAGTCACTGGGAGCTGTGCTTTGTGATGTCACTGTTCAAAGGTCAGCTTGTTTGCCCTTGTCCAATCAGCCTTCTCATTCACAACCAACGAGGCACAGAACTTGATCTTAAGAAACTGATTAGTTTCTCTGATCTTTGGCTAATATACTCAGTACAGTACTGTCCAACAGACTACACAACAGAGTTTTCTATCTGCCTGTCCATTACAGCAGCCACTAGTCACTTGAAATGTGGACAGCTTAATAGAAAGGCTGAATTTTACATTATATAGTCACAGCTGGCTAAAGGCTAGCTTCTTTAATAGCGCAGGTCTAAAACAAGGCCAGGGCCTGGCGCGATGGCTCAATGGCTAACTCCTCTTCTTGCAAGCACAGATGCCATATGGATGCCAGTTTATGTTCCAGATGCTATGCTTCCTTTCCATCTCCCCTGCTTGTGGCCTGGGATGCAGTGGAGGATGGCCCAAAACCTTGGGACCCACATGGGAGACCTGAACAAAAGTCTGGATTCAGATCAGTTCGGATTTGGCTGTTGTAGCCATTTGGCGAGCGAAACAATAGATGATCTTTCTGCTCTCCTTTGCATAAATCTTCTCTGCTGTTACGATAAAAAGAAATCTTAAAAACAGTCCAACAAATCCATGGTTATTTGTTACATGACAATTGAAAAAATAAACAGCTGAGTTACACTGCAGTAGAATTGAAATCCAGGAGACAGTATTTTGAGAGTTGTAAGAGTGATTTGGAATAAGGGCTACTTCTGAATCATTTTGTAGTATTTTCTGCTTTTCACATTACAACTTACAAGTTGTGATCTCACAGGCAGCTATTCATACATTTGAGTCGCTTTTAGCCCATTTACTTATTGATAGGAATTCTATTTTCAGGTATGTATTATGGTGTGCCTTTGTGACAAATCTGTCAACACTAGCATGATACACTGTAATGAATATGATCAAGCTATGCAGTATTTACTGCTCAGTACTTGCCAGGAGAAAGGTTTGAAGATACATATATGTAATTGGGCCCGGTGTGGTAGCGTAGTGGCTAAAGTCCATGCCTTACATGTGCTGGGATCTCATATGGGCACCGGTTCATGTCCTGGCAGCCCCGCTTCCCATCCAGCTCCCTGCTTGTGGCCTGGGAAAGCATTCGAGGACAGCCCAACGCCTTGGGACCCTGCTCCGCGTGGGAAGACCTGGAAGAGGCTCCAGGTTCCTGGCTTCAACAGCTCTGGCCAATACGGCCACTTTGGGGAGTGAATTGTTGGAGGGAAGATCATCCTTTCTCCCCTTCTCTCTGTATATCTGATTTTCCAATAAAAAACAAATCTTTAAAAAATGTATATATATAAATACATATAAAATCTATTCTCAAAAAGCTTTCACAGAAAGAGTTCATTCTCCATGAGTTTTACCCAGAGGGCACAATGAGGGAAAGGGTAGGTTATAACTAAAAAAGTTGACTATTTTACAAGAGATGAATATACCATATATTTTAATTTGTTCATTCGAACGAACTGCTCAGGCGTAGAGGAACCTGAGGGAGAAGGGATAATCATTTTATTAGTGCAGGAAAGGGAGGAGGTGTTGAAGTTGCTTGAATAGTTAAGGAAAAATGGCGTCTACAATGTTGTTGTACAGAGTACCACTGGAAATAGAAGCAACTGCTGTGATTGTTAAACTCACAGCCAACCAGTGGATTACCATATCCAGAATTATATTTCTAAGCCAGTGGCTTTGAAACCACTCAAGAACGTTAGCTGGAAATTTTTTTGGAGAAATATCACTGTGACAATTCCATTTCTCAAGATTCCCTATACTAGATACGGTGAGGGGAGTGTATGGTACTTAGTATTTCCAAGGCACAAAGTACAATTAATTACTTGTGCAATTTTTGCTTTAGTATGCTTTCCCCAATTGTTAAGACAGGAAGCAGGCTCATTTACTTGATCATCGTTTCCCTAATGACCGACACACTGTAGATCAGGTATTAATTGGATACAAATATCTTTAGAAGCAAAACTGCTCATTCATTAGATCCATTATCAAATTCGTGCACTTGTTTGGATTTGAAGTTTCAGTCTATTCTCCACCACTTACAGTGGCTGAATTGGGCTGAGGCTTAGTAGCTTAATTTGTTCATTTGTAAAGTGAAAATAATTTCTATCTTGCTGCAACTACAAAATTTGCGTATGATTTGACATAAGTTCCCCCTGCTTAGACACCTAAAAACCTCTAATGCTGAATTTACCACTCATACAGCGGCCATCTTAACACCTGTGATAACCATGCACCTGTAACTGTCACTTTTGCCACCAGTTTTCTTCATTACACCCTGGTATCACATAACACTTACTTTTAAGCCTATAATTAGTTCTTTATTGCCTTACAAACAAAACTTGCCAACTACAACATGGGTAAAAGGCCTTATAATACCTGGTCCCTGCTTACCCATTCAATTTTTTCTCTATTATCCTCCCAAGTCCAGCTTTAAAGGACCTGGTTAGTATTACTAACACTTCATTTGTTGTACTCCATCACAAATCTGTTGTACATAATTGGCTTACTCTTCCTGTCTGGGTTAAATTCTATTCTGGTTTCAGTTTAATCAGCACTTTCCCAAGGAAGTTTTAGCTATGAACTCTATGGTCTGAAGTTGGCTTTTTTTTTTTGTTTCCAGTGTTATGTCTCTGCTCTATTTTTCATAATGCTGAATGTCTTAGTCACCACTCACAAGCATGACAAGAGCTCAGTGAGTATTTGTTTTTTTACCATTATTCATGCAGGTTATTTTTCCTAAGCATTTTGACCTTTTTTATTTAAAAGATCTATTTTTATTGGAAAGGCAGATATACAGACAGGAGGAGAGACAGAGAAGAAAACCTTCCACCCGTTGATTCACTCCCCAAGCGGCCACAACGACCAGAGCTGAGCCAACACAAAGAAAGGAGCTTCTCCAGGTCTCCCACTGGGGTGCAGGGTCCTAAAGATTTGGGCCGTCTTCGACGGCATTCTCAGGCCACAAGCAGGGAGCTGGATAGGAAGTGGAGCTGCCGGGATTAGAACCGGCGCTCATATGGGATCCTGGCGTGTGCAAAGTGAGGACTTTAACCGGTACGCTATTGGGCCAGGCCCTTGACTTTTTAATTTAAAGATTCATTTTTATTGGACAATCAGATATACTGAGAGGAGAGACAGGAAGATCTTCCATCCAGTGATTCACTCCCCAAGTGACTGCAGCAGCTGGAGCTGTGCTGATTCGAAGCCAGGAGCCAGGAACTTCATCCAGATCTCCCATGCAGGTGCAGGATTCCAAGGCTTTGGGTCATCCTTGACTACTTTCCCAGGCCACAAGCAGGCAGCTGGATGGGAAGTGGGGCTGCAGGATGAGAACCGGTGTCCATATGGGATTCCAGCATTCAAAGGGAGTACTTCAACCGCTAGGCCACTGCGCTGGGTCTGCCTTTCAACTTCTAAACTCACTAAATGGAGGCTGACAGGTCTAAAAAGCTCCTACCCACCTGGGTTATCTATCTCAAAGTGGTGCACACCTTCAAATGCAATGGTCAACAGAATCCACTCCTGCAGGGGTAAACCAAGCAAGTCAGAGTAGAGCAGGCCACTCTTTCTAGATTTATCTTTAACACAACAGGGCATGAATCTGTAGTACAGCTAGAGGCATCATCACCTGGCATTTGGAAATAGCAACTTTTTGTTCAGTAGGTTCTTTCAGAAAGGAAGGAAGTTGGGTCTTTTTATATGTCACATGTTATGCAGACACTGAGAATGGCCATGTCCATGACAGCATAAGCAAGTAATCCTGGAGGGAGCAAAGACTGCCCCTACGACGGGTAATAATAATAAAAAAAACTTGCTTCTCCATTGTTTTCCACCCTCTCACAGGTACTGATGAAAATGAAAGCAAATGCTGAAGAAAATTCTGTGAGGGCAAAAGGTGGAAAAATGTAATCCCTGTTTAGAATGATTTTGCTAGGAAGACTAGAGAAAACTACACACACTACAAGTAAACACAGTGCAATTCTGGCTTATATGTAGCATAAAAACTCAGTATGAGTAAACAGGAAATGGGTGAAAAATCGTAATTTATTGAAACTCAACTCAAAAAATATAAGATGCTGTAGTGTACAATATATTACACGAAGCACCCATGGGTGCACATTCAAGTCAAGTAAGAACTCCATATCCCTTTCCCTAGCCCTCCCACCCTGGGACCTTAGTATCTGTTCCATATACAATCATGCACTTGTAATTTGAAAAAGGAAGCCCCAATATATTTAGATGTATTAATTAGCACCAAACAAGAGTACAGTTCCATTTCTTTTTTTAATAAACAAACAAAAAAACAAAAAGAAACCCCAATCAATAAACCAACTGGAGAGCTAATGGACTCAGCCAATACTGCTGACATAGATATCATACATTCATGTAAATACACAGCCTATTCTACCCTAAACAACAGTGGGGCTGGTTATCAGCCTTTGTTCAAGTTGGCAACTGTCCCATGTTGCAATGTTAGAGCCAGTCTGTTTCTAAAACAAAATTGCTACTTAGGAACTTCCTACACACAGCTCGTCTGTCTTTTTTGCTGGAAATAAGTCTAAAATTGGTGCGGAAAACTTAGATCTTTCAAGGACAACCACTGGCCGAAGATAATGAAGCTGTTTTAAGGCAAGCTCTCCACAGTCTGTTAATGCTTTGTCCAATACAACCCTTAGGTTTTCCAAGGAAGGAACTGTTGTGGTTTCAGCTACTATTAAAGGTTGGATTGTAGTCAGGTTCTCATGAATTGTAGAGTCACTGGAAGAATGAGGTATGTCAACACCAGGGTCATTGTTATTCACCATATTATTTACCATAACACTCCCTGTTAAGTCATTACTGGGCTGTGAAGAACTTGATGTTAGGTGCTCTGAAGGTTCCCAATCATCAAAATCATCTTCTTTTTCTTCACTTTCTTGGATAAATTTCAGAAACGAAGATTCAAATCCCATAGGCTTGTAAGTCTTTAAGTCAAACGACCTGGGCTGTGAATGCTTCCTAAAATTCTCTTTTGGGACATGGGTTGCATTTTTTACAGTGTTTTCTTGCCCTGAACTATACTGCCCAGTTTCTGAGTCTTTGACTCTTGGTAAAGGCAGATGGAAACCTGCAAAGTAAGTTCCACTTTCAGTCCCACTGGGATTAGGGATGGGATTTTCTATTTTACAAGGAGGAGGCTGAACTATATTACACTGTTCCAAAGAAGTGGTTTCTGAACTATGATTACATTTTAAAGTCCCCCTATAGCGCAGAGTCTGTGCATCAAACACTGGTTTGCTTTCTGTACACTCCTTCTGACTTGCATCCTTTTCGGGTGGGTGAGAGGAAGAATCGGTATTCTGGGTGGGTGCACTACTGTCACCTGGAGAATGGCTGTGCTGTGTATGCTCTGGTTCACAGCTTATGCTGTCTTCGGTCTTTATACAGGGCTCTGCTTCAGATGGAGGCTCCTCCTTGATTTTGGTGCCATATTTAACACAAACCACAAGGTTTTCCATCTGTTGTTCTAAATAGGCACTACTCATCTGATGGGTACGTTTATAATGCCTCACAATGCTGCTCTCCAACTTCACCACAGATAAACATCCTTGGACCATGCAAGGATACTGTGTGTGTTCAGAGTGCTCCACACACATATGCAAAGCTTCAGCTCTTGTCTTAAAACTAATTGGAGCTTTCTTTTCCTTGATTAAGCCACATTTTTTAGTCTTTGCACTGAAAGTTCTACGGGTAGTCTGATGCTCATGTCCCGGAGTTTGAGCGGTTGGACACCCCTTTTCACTCCTTAGCAACCTTTCGTTAGCGACTTTCTGGCTTCTAAACAGGTCATCGTAATAGTCCTTGTGCCGATAATACACATGCTGCGAGTAATTGCCGTGATGGGTAAAACTCTGGCCACAGCCATTGAGATCACAATGAATTTCATAATCTGAATGTACTTCTCCTTCAATGTTATGTTGTTCCATTAGGTGGTGCTTCAGTTTGCTGAATGTATAGAAGACGGCAGGGCACTGAGGCTGGCTGCAGGAAAACCTGGCTGCGGATTCAGCTTCAGAAAGTACTTTTGACTCAACAATATGATCTAAGTTATGAGAGTCACTACAGTGCTTAGCCAGGGCTTTGGAACAAAGGAAGCGCTTGTTACATTCCTTATATTTGCAAGCAAATATTTTCTTACATTTTACAAGTTCCCTTTTGGTTCTTGCTTTGTCTTTCTCTAAGCATAATTGTTCTTTGTTGTACTGATGTACAGTTCTGTAGTGACGGATCAGGCCTTTAAGATTGGTGAATGAGGAGTTGCAAGTTTTATGGATACAATGGAATGGCTTGTGGTATTTATTCAAAATATAGCAGAGATTTCCTTTAGCAACAGTTCGCCTACTACCTCTTCCCTCTCTTCCTTCTTGTTCTTCCCTATGGCTGCCAATTGGTGATGAAATATCAGATATTTTGCCTTCTGTTTCTTCACAAGATGATTCCAAATCTGTCTCTGAACTGCATTCATCCTTCTTAGAAAGACAATGTGGCTTCTCAGAGTTATTGCTGGGATCACCTCCAAGTTCCACAGAATAATCACTTTTCAACCTGTCTACTGAGCATGGACCTTCGTGATCACACTTTTCATTATTGATTACTTTATGAGTTGCTCTGTCACTGCCAATTTGATGTTTATTTTTATAATGAATTCGAAGGTGTGTCTTCCTTGTAAATGATCTTTGGCAAATATGACACTGGAATGGGGAATACCGATGTTGGAACATCGTTAATTGGAGGACTTTTTCTTTTGAATAATTATGCTTTTTAAGATAATGCATTAATAAAGCCTCTCGGGTCACAAATTCATATTTGCATCCTTGAAGCTCACAGAAAAAAGGCTTAGCCGCCAGTTGTGCAAGGTACTGACTTGGCACATTTTCATCTTCATTCTGAAAATTAAGGTCTGAGATAGTAGATGAAACCGACTGAAGAGACTTAGCACCATTGGCTGGATACCCTTGCAATGACCCTGAGAAAGATCCATGTGTCATTGAGTTTTTCAAACTTAAATGTTTCAACCGTAACAGAAGTTCTAACATGGTATCTTCTGTACATGACCTTTTAGGTGCACAAGTGGAGGGTTGTGTGGCATAACCTTGATTTTCTCGCTTACATTTAGTATGAACATTGTGATCTAGACTTTCGTCTGGGGAGTCACTGTTTGTATCGGAGTTGGGTTTAGGTTCAACATCAAGCTTTTCAGTTGTTTGGTTGTTTTCGTTACTCAGACAGGGGAAGGGATCTTTTGTCTTTACCTGTTTGGGTTTGAAATGGTATGGGTGGACCTTGCGGAGATGCTTTTGCATCCCTCTTGCATTTTTATACGTGGAGCCACATCCATCAAAACCACAGGTAAACTTAGTCCCATCAAAACACACTGCCACAGAGCATTTTTCTTTTAAATTGGAGGATTCGAAGGCTTTGTCATGAGATAACAACACATCCTGCATGGCTTCAGAGTGATCCAGTGTGTCAATTATCTCTCCATTCACTGAGGCTGAAGAGCTCTGACTTAACTGATCACTAGAGTTACTATCACTGTTTTCTTTCAGGTTGTCAGCAGTTTCTGTATCTGTCTGAGAATTAGCAGATGCTGTACAAAAAACAGCCTCAGATAAATGTGGTTTATCAGTTTGGTCTTGTACACTGGGTTGATTAACACAATCTTGCTTTTCACCTGCTGCAGGCTCAACTTTGACTGGTTTCTTTACGTCTCCATTTGAATTTTCAACGTTATGCATTGAGAGGTGATTCTGGTATTCAATTTTGGAATAGTAGAACTTTTTACAGCCAAGAAAATTACATGTGTAAGATGCATCCCTAAAGTGTTGTGCTTCATGGTGGTAAAGCTGTCCCAAGTCACTGAAAACAATATTACAGCCATTTAATTCACATTTATAACGCAGATCATCATGCTTTTGTTTATGGTTAAGTAGTTCGTTCACTGATCCAAACCGAGCGTAGCAATCGATAGATACACACATATATGGCTGAGGTCCACAATGCACTTGTTCATGCTCTCGTAGATGAAAAGCAGACATGAAATGCCGGCGACAGTAAGTACACTTCTCTCTTCTATTTTTCATGGCTAAGTAGTGCTTGGCATTTTCATCATTATTTTGGTGTTCAGCTTTAAGATGCACACTTAAGTATTTAAACTGCTTAAACACGCGGGAACAGTCTGTACCAGGACATGGATATAAATCTCTGTCTTGCAGGTGGCAATCCTCTAACTTGCTGAATGTAACATATTCATGAGACTCTCCTTTGGCTTGTTCATTCAGTGACTGATTTTGCTCCAGCGTGGTGGAGGGGCTCTTGGGACAGACACCCTTTTGAGAGTTTTTCAACAGTAACTTCTTTCTGGAACGGTCCCTTCTGCTTGGTGGCATTTTAACATGTTCCATCACATGAGGAACAAATATTTCTTTTCTTTTGAATTTTTTAATACAAACTGGACAGGTATAAATTCCATCTTCCATGTGCATCTTAGAATGATGAAGAATCCTGGCCTCTATACATTCCCGCTTACATAACAAACAGAAGAACTTATACTGAAGCCACCTCTGGTATCTCTCCGAAGAACCAATAGGTTTTTTGTCTCTTTTCTCCTTATGTTGCTCTGTCAAATTTCTTCTAAATTGTTTATCTTCTTTACTTTCATCATAGTCACTGAGAAAGGACTCTAAAACATCTGTGTCATTAATAGATATTTCATAGCCACTTAAATCATCATCAGAATCTGATGCTTCTTGTCCTAGAAGTTGGTGGCAATGTCTTTTTAAAGTTTTCCAGTCCCAAAACTCAGGATCAAAAGGCCAATGGGCTTTTAAAGCTAGTAAGAGCTCACATCGGAGAGAATTTGGAACTGGAGCATTTTCTTCATCAAATTTCTGGTCTGGTTGCAAATACAGCTCTTCCAGCATATTAAATCCATTCAAACTGGGTTCAATTAAGAATTCTGTAAGCTGACAGGCTCGTCTGACTTCCAAATCTTCTGGTAAAAGACAGGAAATTGTTTTGCAAACTGATGCTTTCATTTCCTCATCCTCACTTGATCTGAGTTGAAGAGCTCTTACACATAGTAAAATTGACACCCCAAGACCAGCTTCTTGTGCCTGTAAGAAAAGGAGCAAGGAAATATTATCTTTATTTAATAAGAACATTTCTAAATTTCACTGATAAAATATTTTAGCTCCTCAAAATCTTCAGGGAATGCTTGAATTTCATCTTAAATCTTTCTTCACGCAGCTTACGTTTACGTCCTTCTAGTCTCCACAGCAAAGGACTGAAAAAGACAAAAAAGGCCTGGTGCCACAATCATGAGCAGATGAGCACAGGGCACCAACTGTAAGACAGTGTTGGAGCAGCCCCTCCTCCCTAGGAAGCTGCCTACATGCCAAAATGTATAAATAATAAGAGCAGAGAATTATTACAAAAACCAATGATTTGAGCAGTTTACAAACACGGGCTTACTGAATCTTGGCTTTTCAGAGACAAGCAATAGAAATCAGAAAATCTATAGCAGCAGTGTCAAACATCATGAAGACCTGATCATATGCCACAAAAGATTAATCTATATAATGTTAACTCTCATCTCAGAGGTGGGACTTGAACATGTAAAAATGGATGACATGGCGAAGAAGATGGAAAAGTTGTAGCTAAGAACAGATTTTAGAGTCCTACTGTGAATGCTGCTCAAGTCCATTGTACCACAGTGTAAGTTTGCAACTCAAATTTCCTCATTTATAAAATAGTATCAGGAGTTGTAGTTTTACATTTTCCTCTAAGATTGTTATAAAAACGAAATATGACAATACTGAAATGGTGGAATAAAGCAAAATTCAAGAGTATGATAGAAATTAACAGAGTAAATTCTTCTGCTTAGGCTCAGTAAAAGTTGCCAAGCAATTATTGTGTTTTGCACCTTTATTCAACATGCTAAAACACATAGAAACAACTGCTTTCAATTTATAGAGCAAATACTACATCTTGGACATGTAATCTAAACAAATATTTGTGCATCCACCAACCTCACTTCATAGAAGAAAAACAGGCTGAGAAGGCTTCACTGCCCAACGTCACCAGCTACTGAAAAGATTAAAGATTTTCAAGTAGAGCCTTGGGTTTGGATCCCTTTACAGCCTACACTGACACAAAGCTTAAAAGAGACTTGGTTATAGCTCATGTGCCCTAGAAACAGTATGTCAAGATATTTGTGTTCCCTCTGTTTCCCGACTTAAAACCCACTCATAACTGGAGAACTATTAACTCCACTTGAGCACATATCTCAGAGCATGCCCCACATCCGGGACTTGGGGTGGGCGGGAAACCAGGTGGGGCTTCTCCCTCAATATCCCCTTTTACCTCAGATACATGATGGAAACAATATGGACATAATAGCATTGCCCACCTCCCTATCCCTCTGAACCTTTTTTTTTTTCTCTTTCTTGTTTTTCCTTCAACTATAGAAAAACTATGTAAAGATTGTCAACAACAATACAATAAAATGGATTATAAAAAAAAAAAAAAAAGAAAATAGAGAAGATATTCATAGACAAATGAAGAAAATTTTAAAATACAGGGAAATGAGTGACAATTGAAAAAAAAAAAATAAAAAAAAATAAAACCCACCAATTTCTTTGATACTCAGCACCATATTTCATTCCCTTATTCTAATTTATCCACTACTCCTTATGCCAGTAAACTCCTGAAATACCTATTCAGCGTGTAAAATGGCATTTCTACTGGTTAGGTGTTGTCTGTCATCGCACTCATCTTTACCATTTTAACCACATTACTCAACTGTCTGAAAGTTTTCTATGTGTGACTGAAAAATGACAATTTCATACCACGTTAGTAAATCAAGAGAAACCTGGTTGAGACTTTGCTATGTAGGATCCTTGCAAGTCATATGTCTACAGATTTTAAGTTTTTTTATAAGTAACCAGAAATAATTAAATTGGAAGGGAGCTTTCCACAATCAATATGTGGAAAAGGATTCCTTGGGCCCAGCACAGTAGCCCAGCAGCTCAAGCCCTTGCTTTGCACGTGCTGGGATCCCATATGGGCGCCAGTTCTAATCCCAGCAGCCCCACTTCCCATCCAGCTCCCTGCCTCTTGTCTGGGAAAGCAGTTGAGGACGGCCCAAAGCCTTGGGATCCTGCACCTGCGTGGGAGACCTGTCAAGAGCCTCCTGGCTCCCGGCTTCAGATCGCTTTAGTTCCGGCCGTAACAGCCACTTGGGAAGTTAGTCAGGGGACAGGAGATCTTTATCTTCTCGTCTTTCCAATAAAAATAAATCTTTAGAAGTTGAAAAATTATAGCTAGAACTGGAAATCTCAGGATATAAGTAAAAACCATCTACTAATGGGGAAGAAAAGGAACTTAGGTTTTGTTAAGTGGAGTCACTAAAGGAATCTGGCTTGTATAGTTAGATTACATTCCTATATATACCTACACTTCAGGTCACAGCTATTGTAAGATATCCAACATTCACAGCAGAACCTTCCTAGCTGACACTGGCTAGAAAACTTCTCTTCAAAGTGGGGGAATTTCAATTAGAAAGGGATTCTACACTCATTACCCTTCCATCTATCTGTCTGTATCTCTTCCATTCTTCAACCCTTACTTAGGTACGGATTACAACAGAAAGTACCCAAGCCTTTAAAGAGAAATGGTTCTAGTGCTACAAATGGGCAGAAAATTCTGTGGCTTGTTTCAGAAACCTACTTCTCTAATCTCTAGCAGCTTTCTCATTTTCTCTGATTCCTTACAATAAGAACAATTCTAAAATATCTTCAGTGCCTTTCACACCTTTGCACAATCTCCTTTCCTTGGACGGGGGTTGAATTTTTAAATATGAAAACATTTCTGCAATTACATTATGGCAAAAGGAAGTTTGTGGCTGGCACTGAAGTCCAAAATCAGTTGACTGAACGACAGGGAGATAGTGTAGGTATCTGGCCTACTGGGTATGATACCCACTTTCCCAATGGGAGGGCCTTTTTAAAAAAAAAAAAAAAAAAAAAAAAGATTTATTTGTTAAAAATGCAAGGTCAGATATACAGAGAGGAAGATCTCCATGCAATTGTTTACTCCCCAAGTGACTGCAATGGCTGGAATTGAGCCAATTTGAACCCAGGAGCCAGGAGCTTCTTCCAGGTCTCCCACGTGGGTGCAGGGTCCCAAGGCTTTGGGCCATTCTCCTCCACTGCTTTCCCAGGCCACAAGCAGGGAACTCAATGGGAAACAGGGCTGCCAGGTTTAGAACCGGCACTACACGGGATCCTGGTGTTCAAGGCGAGGATTTTGATCACTACGCTAATGCTCTGCGCCCAGAAGAGCCTTTTTTTTTAAAGTCCAGGCTCAACTCATGATTTCAGATTCTAGTTGATATGTACCTTAGGAACAACATGTCAAGGTTCGAATGGTTGGGTCCATGCTACCCATATGGGGAGACCTGGGTTGATATGTCAGCTACCGGTTAGGCCTAACCCAGCCCCAGCTTTTTTAAGCATTTAGGGGGCCCGGTGGCGTGGCCTAGCGGCTAAAGTCTTTGCCTTGAAAGCCCCGGGATCCCATATGGGCGCCGGTTCTAATCCCGGCAGCTCCACTTCCCATCCAGCTCCCTGCCTGTGGCCTGGGAAAGCAGTTGAGGACGGCCCAATGCATTGGGACACTGCACCCCAGGGGGAGACCCGGAAGAGGTTCCAGGTTCCCGGCTTTGGATTGGCACGCATCGGCCCATTGTGGCTCACTTGGGGAGTGAATCATCGGACGGAAGATCTTCCTCTCTGTCTCTCCTCCTCTGTGTATATCTGGCTGTAATAAAATGAATAAATCTTTAAAAAAAAAAGCATTTAGGGAGTAAACTAGCAGATGGAAATTCTGTTAGGCTGCCTTACAAATCATTAAAACACAAACAAAAAACCTGAAAGAAAACTGGGGTAGGGACACTAACTTGTAAGAGGATTTTCCAGTCTTAGATTAGAACTTAGCCTAGACAACATCTGATTTTAGTCTCAAGATAACTGATCTTCCAACCTTCAGTGGAGAAGATTAAATCAAGATATTTCAAATAAAATGTTAGGATACCCCAGTATGGAAGGTTACTTCAAAGTGGCAGGAGCATAGAACGAAAGACACCAGTGTGCTTCGACCTTACTATACACCATCCATGGAAATTCTCAAAGAAACAACGCAGCAAACACTCTGAGTTACTCATGTGGGCATAGGAAAGGCTGTCACAACTTGATGCTAAAAACAAAATAAATATAGAGCAAAGTGAAAAGTTTCATACCAAACTCTTTAAGGCTGAACTCACAGAATACTTTTTTTTTTTTAAATACAGCACTTCGTTTCCTTCAAGGAAATACATGTATTTTAAAATATCTAACTTGTCTGCTTCTTCATACTTTGTAGACAGCTGATTCTGGAACTTTTATATTACTCCAAAATCAAGAGCTTACCATTCCATTTCCAAGAGAACGTTGTGAAAACACAAAAATTTCTGTTATTTACAGTTATTATGATCACTAGCAAGCAAACATCTCTGTATCAAATATAGAATACTGTTTTAGGAAAAGCAGATAATAGGGTATCTGAGGTGAAAGCCAACAAGCATCACACTTCCAGGGGAGATGGCCTATTGCTTCAAATCATTGCGTTCATTAAGCAAAACAGGATTCCTAAGAAGTCAAACTGCAGACATAGCCTGATGCGGCTAATTCCTAATTTCATTAAATCACATTTCCCCATATTCTCAATGAGCACAATCAGCATAGGGAGAATAAATCACTCACTTCAGTTTGTATGACTCTAATCAGGCAAAACAAATGTTGCTGTGTTTTAGCTATGACACCAAATTGACGACACCGCTCCAGGAAAGTATCTAAAGAAGGGTCGATTCTTCTTTGTAGTTTACTCCAAAAGAGGGTCAATTCCCTATTTAAAGAAAAAAAATTAAAGGAAACATTATGGCAAAATGTAAGAAACAACTGGCTTTTGTTGCCATCCACCATAATTCTAGTCTATCAGTTTGTGAAATTAAGTTGACAGTACAGAAAGTAAAAACCAGATGGAAAATGCTTTGTATTCACTACTGTTTCATTGTCTTTCTTTCTTTCTTTATATATATATATATATATATATATATATATATATATATATATATATACACACACATATATATATATTTATTTATTTACCTTACTTCAGTCATTTACAGAGAGAGAGCTTCCATCTCTGGTTCCTCTCTAAATGCCCACAGATGAGACAATCTGAAGCTGGAAGCCAGGAGCTTTGTCTGGGTCTCCACATGTGTACATGAGCCCAAAGACCTGGGCCATCCTGCCTCTTTTCCTGTCATTGCAGGGAGTTAGATCGGAAATGGAGATGCTGCGCCATGAATCGTCCATATCAGATGCAGGTGCCACAAGCAAAGGATTACCCTGCTATGTTACCTTGTTGGTCCTAATTACTCTTTCTCCTTAAATTTATTATGAATACTTCCTAAACATGCCCTGACTTCCTTTTCCTTTGAATATTGGGAAAAACAAAAACAGACGACTACTCCCTTTAATCCTCGCTTAAATCCCATTCTGTTACAACAAGTTTCATTCTATACAATGGTAACTAGTTACAAAGACTTAATTAAATACTGTTTTGTATTAGTCACTATGTTTTAACAAAGGTGATTCAAATTTTCATGTCTATGATGGGCTCTTGCTAGCTCTAAAATGTCATAATTCCCAGATTTTAGAATGTTTAAGCACTACCATCCAATAGGCAGAAATGGAACTCCTAGAAATGACTAAAATACAGGAATCCTGTGGCTGATGTTGCAGCACAGCATCCAAAACTGCCACCTGCTATGTGAGCATTCCATGTAGGTACAAGTTCAAGTACTGGCTGCTACACTTCTGATTCAGCTCCTTGTTAGTGGCCTGGGAAAAGCAGAAAATGGCTCAAAAAACTAGATCCTGGCTACCCAAATGGGAGAATCAGAAGAAACCCATGGCTCCTGGCCTTGGCCTTCTCCAGGTCTTTACATTGCATTATCTGAAGAGTGAAACAGAATATGGAAGATTTCTCTCTTGCTCTTTCGTTCAAATGAGCCAAACCAACCTCCCCAGCCTCAATCCTTCACATTATTGTGTTTATTTCATTTGTACTGCCTTCCAAACCACAAGATATGAAAATTAACATGGGTCAGCTTTAAAAATAGTCACTAGTCAGGCAAGGTGGGATGACTTTAATCAGATTTCCACATCTTAAATGCAACTTTCTAGGGGATGACATAGATGGCTCAACAGCTAATCCTCTGCCTGCAAGCACCAGCATCCCATTAGGGTGCTGGATCGTGTGCCAGCTGCTTCACTTCCCATCTAGCTCCTTGCTGTCTGGGGAAGCAGTACAAGATCTCCCAAAGCCTTGGGACCCTGTACTCCAGAGAAGGTTCTTGGCTCCTGGATTTGGATTGGCTTGGCTCTGGCTGGCTGTTGCTGCCATTTGGGGAGTGAACATGCAGATGGAGCATCTTTCTCTATAAACATGCTTTTCCAATAAAAATACTGCATATTCTAAAGAACAAGGAAAATCAAGAACTATATATGCTCAGAATTAAAGCACTTCTCAAAAATAAAAGCATATGAAATCTATCTGAAGACAACAAAAATTTCAAAGCTAATAAAATCTAATAAATTTTAAGTGATGTTAACTAGCTAAAATTCAGAAAATAAAGCTGAAACACCACTTTGCTAACATGGTACAAAAGATAGCTGAGAACTTAAGGTGTTTCAATTTTTAAAATAAATCAGAACAATATGTTTAATTTATTCCCAATGAAGTCTAAAGATATCTTCCCCCTCGTAAGTATAATCACAAATGGAATTTTGTAATACATTTTGTACTTGCATCCTGTGAAATCAACGACTTATTACTACCCAAACATATAAATGTACCTAGAAATAGGACAATCAGGGCATTCATGGGAGAATGCCAAAATGTTACCTAAACCATCCATTTGAATCTGCATACTGGAACGCTGAAATTGCCAACCAAAATAAACTTACAGCTCTCTGGGTCACATACATCCCTGGTGAAAATCTTTTCTTCAGTCTTTATGACAGTTTTAAAACTTGGAGACAACCAGGGACAGTATTGTGGTGAAGTGGGTAAGGCCACTGCCTGTGATGCAGGCATCCCACATGGGTTTCTCCACTTCCTATCCAGCTCTCTACTAATGTGCCTGGAAAAAAAGAAAAGTAGAGGATGGCTCATGTCCTTGGGCCCCTGAATCCACATGGGAGACCCAGAACAAGCTCCTGCTTCTTGGCTTTGGTCTGGTACAGTGCTGGCCATCTGGGGAGTGAACAAGCAAATGGAAGATCTCTCTCTAGTTCTGCCTTCCAAATAAACAAAAATAAATCCTAAGAAGGAAATAAAATGTGAAGGAGAAATGAAAAATGTGGGACTGCCTATGGCTCAAACAGATCAAAATTGCATGCAAATTTGTAAATCAGAACATGCATTTTTAGTAGAAAGCACATTTCATTTTTGAGGCTGGCAAGGTGGTGTTTCAGGCTAATCCTTTACCATAGGGATGCCAGTTCTACTCCTAACTGCTCCACTTCCAATCCAGTTATTTGCTAATGGCCCAGAGAAGCAGTGGAGGACGGCTCTGCACCAACATGGGAGACCCAGAAAAAGCTTCTAGCTCCTAACTTTTTGCTTACACTCATTTCTGTTTCAGTTTTCCAACAAAATATCACATTGATTAGGCGAAATATATTCAAGTTCCTTTACGTCTACATTTTTTCTCAAGGTAGATACAACTTAGGCAAACTGAACTAAAAGCCCTGTGTTTCAACGTCAGCACTACCATTTTTCGCCTGGACTCTGCAAAATCTCCAGAAATCTCCGATCCCTGTGATATTGTACTTTAAATACCTGGGTACAGTAAGCCCTTTTTCTCTGACCTCCTATAGCATTACCCATTATAACTAGATATGTAATGACAGAGACTTTTACTTCTATTTTTGAGGTTTCTCATGTATCAGGTTTGCTTTACTGGCCTAAACACATTAAAAACTGTCAGAGCCAACTCATTTAAGAAGATAACAATAAATGAAAACAATCTTAACATCAGTTTGTTTCACAATACACAATTCTATCTTCAAGGTAGGAGACATACATTAGAGGCAAGACAGTCATCTGTGTGAAAATCAAGAGGAACCAATTACCGTCTGACCAGATTAAACCAAACTGTTAACATCTTTTTTTTTATTTGAAAAGATCTTTTTTTTATTTGAAAGTCACATATACATAGAAGAAGAGAGAGAGAGCAAAGATCTTGTGTCCACTGATTCACTCCCCAAGCAGCATCATCAGCCAGAGCTAAGCCAAACTGAAGCCAGAAGCCCAGAGCCTCCCCTGGGTCTCCCACATGGGTGCAGGGTCCCAAGTTTTTTGGTCGTCTTCAACTGCTTTTGAAGGCCACAGGCAGGGAGCCGGATGGGAAGTGGGGCTGCAGGGATTAGAACTGGCGCCAATATGGAATCCTGGCGTGTACAAGGTGAGGATTTTAACCAGTGCGAGAGTATCGCACCGGGACCTGATTTTTCTCATCATCATTTCATCTGGTTAGATTTTAAATTCAAAACAAAACAATGCTTTACATAGATGCTAAACACTGTAATATGTACCAACAAAGGGAGTAAAACATTAAACTAAAGTAATCAAACTTACCAAGAACAATACACACTTGCAGTCTGGAGTTGCTGGGTAAGGTAAGTTGTACAAAGAACAAATGCTGTGTTATCTTGACCCTCAGACTCCAAATTACATATGATGTCTAGTACTTCCTTGCAGTCGACCTTTGCAATCTATCAAAAACAAAGCAAAACCAAAAACCAAAAACTAAGTATGAAAAAGAAAAAAGTGACTTGCCGATAAATTTGGCTAAACACATGTAATAAGTTCTATCATGAATCATTTTCTATCTTTGACAATTATTAGGGAAACATTAGATGTATGTAATTTTCCACTAAAGAATAATGGCTGGCTTCTGAAATAAAGAATTCATACAATATCAGATGTAGATGAACAGATACCATATACAGCGCCTTAATACAGACAAAAATACTTATGTTACATTCGAAAAATACAAATGAATATGCTATCACATAAATGTGTCAAATCATGAATACACTCAAGCTTTTTTCACTACATCACGATCTTTTTTTTCTGTTTAAGCTATTTCCTAAAGATAGCAATTCAGAAACTGCTTTTTAAAAAAATTTTGATATTGCTTAAATTGTTGAGGGGGGTGAACACTCATGTGGGGGCCTCTGATTAGGGTGGGAAGGGTCGAAGTATGGAGGAAGGTGAGTGGGACAAATGTTTCCATATTTTTTCTCCTTTGTCTACAGGGGCAGAAGAGGTAGGGGTAAGTCCTCTGATAACACATCAGAGACCCTGATGTGGGGAAGAGTGTTTCAGAGATTTTATCTGACTGGTTTTGGTAATTCTGAGATGTCATCAGCTTTGTTGCACCAGGATTGAGAAAATCTTTCTAAAGTCTATTGGCTGACCAAGTCCACCTTAGGGCGTCCATAGACCCCGTAATTTGCTGCACAACTTGGCCAAGATAACTTTTCCATCTGTTCTGCTTCAATCTTCTGATGAGTCATTCCATGTCCTCTATCATGTGTATCTAGGCATACTGTCCACCGCATGGGCATCAGCATATGATGAGGTCCAGACCCAATAAATGCACTCACAGGTAGGATCACATATGGTGTGATTTTCGCTGTGCCTTTGGTATGAGTCCAGCCAGATGAACTGGAGAGTTCACCAATAAATCTGGCCTGGGGTGACTTCAGATTTGACTCTTGCGTGTGCCAGTCAGTGCAGGGTCAGATTTAAGATACTGCTGAGGTACCTACATCCCACTTGAGGGTGCTTGGGTTTTGCCCTGCTCCATTTCCAACCCAGTTTTCTACTAATGTCTACCCCAGGAGGCAGCAAGTAATGACACAGGTAGTTGGGTTCCTACCACCCACATGAGAAATCCAAATGTGGAATTCTGAGCTCCTGATTCAGCCGTGTACAGCCCTGATTACTGGAGGTGTTTGATTAGTAAACTGGCAGACAGAATACTTTTTTCTTCCTCTCGTTCCGTCCATCTCTGCTGTTTTGCCTTTCAAATGAGCTAATGAGTAAAATAAATGAGAATTTTGGAGAGATTTCATTGTGCTTGGAATGGAGAGACTGGCAACATTTCAGACCTGCTGAACTATCGAAATCACCTGAGCAAGACCCTTAGAGCATGCCCCACATTGGGGACTTAGAATGGGTGGGAGGCTGGGTGGGGCTTCTCCCTTAATCTCTCCCCTTACCCCAGATACAGAAAAAAAATAAATAATCAGGAAACAATGGTCTTGCTTTCCTGTAGCCCTTGACCCTTTGCGCCCTAATCAGCTATGTAAACATTATCAAAATAATTACAAAAAAACCACAATTGCTACTAATCACAGCAGTGTACTGCTTCTAATGTCATTGTATCATCTTTTAAGAGTTTAGAAAACAGCCTATGAGACAGTGTCACATAATGCAATGTAATCAACAAAAAAAGTTAGAAAACAGAGTCTGACGCAGTAGCCTAGCAGCTAAAGTCCTAGCCTTGCATGTGTCAGGATCCCATATGGGCACCAGTTTGTGTCCCAGCAGCCCTGCTTCCCATACAACTCCCTGCTTGTAGCATGGGAAAATGGTCGAGGACAGCACAAAGCCTTGGGACTCTGCACACACGTGGAAGACCCAGAAGATGTTCCTAGCTCCTGGCTTCAGACTGGCTCAGCTCCTCTAGTTGCGGTCACTTGGGGAGTGAATCAGCGAAGGGAAAAATCTTCCTGTCTCTCCTGGTCTCCTCTCTGTAAATCTGACTCCCCAACAAAAAGGAAATCTCAAAAAGAAATAAATAGAAGTTTAGAAAACAGAAATGTATAAAGTTTCCTTTGTAAATATCTCTTAAACCTGTTTAAATTTGATTCCTTTATTACATTCACCAGCACCTGATTGCAAAGACGTCTATGTGCCAGACAAGCATAAACAGGGTTTTGAACAAGTTATACACACCAAGTCTTAGACTTCAAGGATGCTAAATTCTAGCAGGAAAGACAGACGCTAAAAAGGTGCTCACCTTACAATTTTTCAAACAATTTTTAAGTATTTTAGCAGTAAAAAAAAAAAAAGATCCATTTATTTTTATTGGAAAGTCAAATATACAGAGAAGAGCAGAGGCAGAGAGGAAGATCTTCCTTCTGCTGATTCACTCCAGAACCAGCCACAACGCCCAGAGCGGAGCCAATCTGAAGCCAGAAGCCAGGAGCCTCTTCTGTGTCTTCCATGCAGGTGCAAGTTCCCAGGGTTGTGGGCCATACTCGACTGTTTTCCTAGGCCACAAATAGGGAGCTGGATGGGAAAAGGGATTAGAACTGGTGCCCAAATGGGATCCTGATGCGTGCAAGGCAAAGACTTTAGCCACTAGGCTACTCTGCCCGGACCATTTCTATTTCAGAAAGAAAAATAGATCTCCCATCTATTGATTCACTCACCAAACAGCTGTGACAGCCTGGGCTTAATCAGGTAAAAGCTACCAATATGCAACTCCATCCCAGTCTTACACCTGAGTACCAGTAATTCAATCACTTCAACCATCACCTGCTTGTCTACCAGGGTGTGCATTAACAAGAAGCTATAATTAGTACATACACATTCCCCAACACAATGTGAATGTTCCAAGGGGCAACGTAACATTAACACCTGCATCAAATACCCTCCTTCAATTCACAAGTAAGCTGCAGTTTTGATAAATGCTACAAAGGACAAACTTGAGAGTAATTAGTAGGGATCCAGTAACAGGGCCTTATAAAAAGGCACTTAAGCTGATTGTTGAAATGAATCTTTCTAGCTCTACTTGAGAATATGACTAAAATTAGACTGTCAGTTGCATCTTGGGACTGGATGGTACCATAGGAGTTGATGTGTTTATTTGATTTCCATGAGAAATACCTCAATTGCCATGAGATTATCACTGTTTTGGATATTTGATGCCCCATTAATTGGATATAACTGGCAATTATAATGCTGACAGAGTTTGGAAATAGACTGTTCTTCATATTTTTATTACCAAATCAAAATGAAGATTGAGATCTAAATCTGTTTTAAGTTCTTATGTTTAGAAAAAGAGCCCCCCAAAACCTGAATTTCCCAGGAATTTTTAAAGCTTTTTTTTAAAAGATTTATTTATTTTTATTGGAAAGGCAGATGTACGGAGAGGAGGACAGAGAAGATCTTCCATCTGATGGTTCACTCCCAAGGAGAATGCAATGGGAGGAGCTGAGCCAATCTGAAGCCAAGAGCCAGGAACTCTTCCGGGTGCAGGGTCCCAAGGCTTTGGGCTGTCCTCGACTGCTTTCCCAGGCCAGAAGCAGGCAGCTGGATGGGAAGTAGGGCCACTGGGATTACAACGGGCGACCATATGGGATCCCAGGCGCTCAAGGCGAGGAGTTTAACCACTATGCTATTGCGCCAGGCCCTAAGGTGTTTTGTTTTGTTTTGTTTTTTTAATAGTATAAGGGATGAAAGTACATTTCTAAAGGGAGTCTTGATTGTTTGGAAAACTCTAACAAAAGATCAGTTACAGGGACAGACTCCCTACAAAAAGCCTCCAGTAGGGCAATCCCTAAGAGAAAATGTGGGATCAGATTGCTGCAGTGCCCATAGTAGGACAATGCTCCATAGATGCCACAGAGTCTCCAACTTGTGAGAACTAAACCATGGGCTGTGAACTACAAAGAAGGAGGATTCACGCTGATCTAATTGTTGGAGCCTAGTCACAGACCCAGTGCGCTCAAAATGTCTGATATGGAACTTCAGTATTTCAAGTTTGCTCTGATGTTTCTTAGTCTTGGACCTAATTAATCTTTTCTATTTTCCTCTCTTCTCCTTTTGGAATGAAATGTATACTCTGTAACTGTCCAGGCAAAAGCCAAGAGCCTGAAGCTTCTTTTAGTTCTCCCATTTGGGTGTAAAGGCCGAGACGTGTGGGCCATTTGCAATTGCTTTCCCAGGTACGTTAGCAGAGAGCTGCAGGGGAGCAATTAGGTCTTGGGCAAAGCAGGCATCACAACCCCAGCTCCATAATTTATTTTTCATTTTACAGAGGTTCACAGCAAAGGTAGTCTGCCTTGTGACTCAGATGACACTCTGCACTTCTAAACAACGCTGGAGCCTTACACTCTGGGAGGAAGGTAACTTTGTATTGTGCATTATAAAATGGACAAGAACCTTTAGGGGGACAGGAACAAAGTGATCGGTTCGATACCAGTTTGTGTGTCTCCGACTTATTCAGGCCTAATCCTCAAAGTCTTCAGTAAATAGTATTATTTTTCTACTGTACAAATCAAGAAGAGCCTACGTGCAGCACATGATTTGCTGCCTAGGTGTGAGCCCCAGCTCTAGCCCTGCATCTTGCTCAGGTGCATCCTGAAAGGCAGTCAGTGATGGCTGAATCACCCAAGTCCCTGCCACCTTGGTGTAGACTCAAACTGAACTGTGGTCTCCTAGCTTTGATCCGGCCCGTTCATACTGTTGAGGGCATGCGAAGAGTGAATCAGAGGATAGAAACTCTGTGTCCCACATTCTATGCCTTAAAAAAAAAAAAAAAGGAATAAGCCATGGAAAAGGCAAGAGTGAATAAGAAAGATATTCCAGAGATGAAGACAGTATTTCATTAAGTCTAAGGATAATCCAACAGTACTTTAGGAGCAGTAAGTTGAAGGAGTTGTTGAAGAACCTGTCGAAGACAGCACAAAGCCTTGGGACCCTGCACCTGCGTGGGGGACCTAGAGGAGCTCCGGGCTCCTGGCTTTGGATCAGCATAGCTCTGGCTGTTGCAGTCACTTGGGGAGTGAACCATTGGATGGAAGATCTTCCTCTATGTCTCTCCTCCTCTCTGTACATCTGCCTTTCCAATAAAAATAAATAAATCTATCTTTTAAAAAAAAAAAAAAAAGAGGGCCCGGCACCGTGGCCTAGCGGCTAAAGTCCTCACCTTGAAAGCCCCGGGATCCCATATGGGCGCCGGTTCTAATCCCGGCAGCTCCACTTCCCATCCAGCTCCCTGCTTGTGGCCTGGGAAAGCAGTCGAGGACGGCCCAATGCATTGGGACCCTGCACTCGTGTGGGAGACCCGGAAGAGGTTCCAGGTTCCCAGCTTCGGATCGGCGCGCACCGGCCTGTTGCGGCTCACTTGGGGAGTGATTTGTCAGACGGAAGATCTTCCTCTCTGTCTCTCCTCCTCTTTGTATATCTGACTTTGTAATAAAATAAATAAATCTTAAAAAAAAAAAAAAGAGTGGCTGACACTCAAATCTGATCTCCCAAGTGAGCTGCAGACACTCCACACTCCAAGCAGTGATGTTAAGTTGCTACGCTACAAAAAAAAAAAAAAAAAAAAAGAAGGTTGCTACGCTACAATACACACTCGTTTAAGTGTCTGCTTCAGGATCTTCACAAGAAGATACTTAGGTAACATTTGTTTAGCCAAGAGGATTTTGGCATAAGGCTGTAAACACCTGTTCCTTTTTGAATATTGAAGAAAAACAGATAAGACACAGAAATGAAAATAAGGGCCTGGCATGGTAGCCTAGTGCCTAAAGTCCTCACCTTCCAGCTCCAGCCATTGTGTCCACTTAGGGAGTGAACCAGTGGATGGAAGATTTGTCTCTCCTTCTCTCTGTAAATCTGACTTGCCAATAAAAAAAATCTTAAAAAAATTAAATAACTAAAAATTACTTCCATGTCAAAAACAAAATACACACACACATAAACATCCAAACCTCCCATTTAAAATAGAGTGAAAGTAACTGATGAGTTTTCAGAGTTACAAGGACTAGCTAGGAAATTCCTTTTAGTGGGTTGAAACCAAATTCATTTTCTGTCCTCAAACATGATCTCTGTCCTAAGTATTTACACTTTATACCTTGAGACAAGCCTGTAAATACATGTACCAAAACACAATATTTGTTTACCACCTGTTTTGTGTAAGACAAGCATTCCACAAAGGGAAATTATTTAATCACTTTATCTTCAGAGCCTACAATAGTGCCAGGCAAATGATGGAACATCGATAAATATTTGCTGCTGTGAAAGATAACAAGATAAAAACCTAAGTGGTTACAAAATGAGTGGCAAGAAAAATAAATGAGATGGGAACTAAAAAGAGTAGTAATAATACAAATGGAAGTAAATAGACTTGGAAGAAAATTGCTCTCTGGGGGCTACGAGAATCTAGATGAATAGCGTGACTGTCTGATGTAACTGTGAAGAATGATACCATTTGGCTGGCACTCAGAGAACTGAAGGCAAATTTTTTTTTTCTTAATTACATTGCATTATGTGACACTCTTTCATTGGCTCTGGGATTCCCACAACAACCCCTTTCCATACCCCTCCGTGGTGGATTCCTCCACCTTGGTACAGTATTTCAGTTCAAATTCAGTCAAGATTCTTTCATTGCAAGCATAGAGTTCAGCATCTTATTGTCCAGATAAATTCAATAGTTTCTGAAGGCAAAATTAAACAACATCAGAGCCTTAGGACAGAACACACTATCTGGAAGTCACATCAAGTAAGAGTTGGACAGTTTTACATGTTACAGAAATAATTACCTGAAAATTTATACAGACTGAAATTTAGGCTTCCTGCTAAACCTTACGTTTGGCACTTCTACTCCATAAAGCAAAAGCCTCTCAAAGGAAACCACACAAAAAGGGAAACATGAAGTATGGTACTCCTCACTGATTTCCACAAAGGTACCTTACACATTAACGGTAATGGGAGAATGAAGTATTTAGCCTTTATCTATGTAGTTTTAAAAGGAAATTAAAGAATGTTATTGTTTTCATTTGGATTTATACGCAAAACAGATCAACTGAAACCAGTGACTAGTTTAACTCCATTAAGATTTCTTCAAAAGAAAAAAAATTGATTTACTATTTTTACTTAAAAGTCAGAGTTACTGAGAGAGAGAGATCTTCTATCTGCTGGTTCATTGCCAAATGGCCAGAGCTGAGCTGCTCTGAGCTGGGAGCCAGGAGCTTCTCTAGGTCTCCTATGAGTGTACAGGAGCCCAAGGACTTAAGCCAGCCTCTGCTGTGTTCCCAGACCATTGGCAGGGAGCTGGATCAGAAGGGAACAGTTTAAGTGAAGGACTTAAACTGGTTCCCAAATTGGACATTAGCACCACAGGTGAAGGATCACTATGTGGATCCCTATCAGATTTTTCCTAATTATAAAAATGTTCATGATATAAAATTTAAAAAATGACCCTCCCCAAAAAGAAAGATGTAACAATTCAACAAAAACCCATCTAAATAGTAGGGTAAATTTTCTTAAGAGTATTATGTTAATGCACACCTACTAAACATAATGGGTTCAATAACTACTGAAAATAACATACATTTTAATAAAAGGTAGCATCACGCTGATTATATACTCTTCTTATCCCCTGTGTTATGTATTAATAATGATAGTAACTATTTCGGACACTTATTCAGATTTTCTTGGCACTATGCCACAAGTTGGTTATGTACTCATTGCATACACTATTGGCATCTTCATGGCAAACAAAATCCACAGCACAGACAGGTTAAGAGATTTCCTCAGATGTTCTGGTTGCAGAGTCCATATTTCTAGCCAGTGTTTGCACCAAGATGTTACAAAACTCGGTTTGATAACACATCATGATTTAATAAGAAGAAAACCTACACACTTTTTTATTCTCCCACTTGTGTATTTATGGAAGGCAAGCAATATGTTGATTGCTGATTTTATGATAACATTTAGTGAACTGAAAGGCCTGAACAGTAAATAGAACTAGCCAAGAACTTAAAACTGAAATAACATTCAGGATCATTCATTCTATATCCTCTTATGACTTTAAAAGACTTTTAGATTCTCAGTACTTTCCTCACAGTTGTCCCTTCTCAAAATCCCTTGCATAGCACAAGTCTGACAAACTTAAGGATAATGAAGTATAAATCATGCTTAAAAACAAGCCACCAATGGCATCTGAATTTACTAATATTAAAAAATTTAGGATAAAGGTATGCAGGTGCTATTGATGGATACTTAAAATGGCTAAAGTGAAGACATATCACCTCAATGACTTCCAGATGTAATGCTGCCATAGTTTCCTGTCTGGGATATAATGAGAAATAAAAACAAGGAGCTGTACTTGGTAAAAATCACCCGAAAACCTCCAAGTCAAGGCTCTTAAAAACATAACAAACATCTTCTGTAATGCACCGCTAAATATGCAGAAAGTAAAATAAATAACCAAAGGTAAGGAACGTGACTCACGAATTGTCCTAACTTGCTGAATCACTGATAGTTCCATTAACTAAGAGGCTAGGGTTATGAGTCTTAGCCAATGACAAGGCTTGGACCTGGAAGACTGGCTGTGATGGCTCAACTGGCTAATTCTCTCCTTGCAAGGGCCAAGATCCCCAATGAGCGCAGGCCCATGACCTGGCTGCTCCGCTTCCCATTCAGCTACCTGCTTGTGGCCTGGGAAACCTGGAGAAGGTTCCTGATTCCTGGCTTAGGATCAACTTAGCTCTGATCATTGTGGCCTTTTGGGAAGTGATGCAGTGGATGAAGATCCTTCTCTGTCTCTCTCGCTGTAGACGTTTTTACAATTAAAAAAAAAAAAGTTTACCTTAAAGTAGAAAATATTAACTGTGAGGGCTGGCATTGACTTACTGGGTTAGGTGCCGCTTGTGACACTAAAATCCCATAAGGGTGTGAATTTGTTTTCCACCTGCTCTACTACCAGATCCATCTCCCTGTTGACACCTAGAAAAGCAGCAAAAGATGGCCCAAGTGTTTAGGCCTCTGTCACCCATGTGGGAGACCTGGAGGAAGCTCCTGGTTCCTGAATTTGAACTAGACCTGGCAGCTGCAGCCATCTGGGGAATGAAACTAAAGATCCAAGATCTCTCTCTCCCTCTCTTTGTGTAACAGTTCAAACAAGTAAAACTTTAAAAACAAGATTCCAATTTTAATTATATACTTTGTAGTTATTCTTTTTCCAAGATTCATCTCAATATTTCTTATTTAAGCTGTACTTGGAATTTCTATCCTCTTGTTTACTTTTTCCTCTACTTCCACACTCAAATCCCTTTGGGTCCTGTTGAAATGTATTTGCCACTAGTGACTGTGTCAATTCCCAGAAGGGTAAGACTGGGGAGCAAGTTAGACCCTGTTTGTTCCTTTATCCATCAAGAGAACTGTGTCTATCAGCACATTGTAGTTCCTAAATAATCATGATTAAATTGAATCTCCATCTTACAAACTGTGACAAGAACTCTGACAACAGATATTTTGGCTCTTTAAAATAAAGAAATGCTTCATGTATAAAACTACATGTGTTATGCTATGACTTTTTAATGCAGAAAATGTGTTTCTGCAAAAATTTTCCCTTTCTAATAAATATTCACTTGGAACACAAGGCCTTTGCCAAATTTGTAAACTTCATTAAACAATATCTCACTTAATTCTGTACTAATGAAATGTTATAACCTTAAACCCCAGGATTCTATGAAACACCTTTCAGACCTACTGTATTTCTGAAAGTACTCACTCCTTAAACATCAGGTTCTGAATTTTGGCTTTCAGATGATCTAGTCAATTGACCTTAATTATATGTGTCTGACTACATCTTCCCCAGTAGAGGTGTCATATTACACATGCCCACTAATGGGATACCCACAGGTGCCAACATACAAAGTACTTCTCCCAGGTGTTGCTCAAGTTACTCTGCTCCAGACCTAAGCTGGAGTAGACAATAAATATGTATGTGAAATTCTGCTATCATGTGCAAAAGAAACCATCATTAGATCAGAGACAAATGAATTATGATAGTATCAATGTTCCTTTAAAATAGTTGTGTAGTGAGAGGCTTGTGCTGCGGTCTAGTATATTAAATCTCCGCCTGTGGCACTGGCATCCCATATTGACACCAGTTTGTGTTCTGGCTGCACCACTTCCCACCCAGCTCCCTGCTTATGACTGGGAAAAGAGATGACAGTCCAAGTTCTTGGTTCTCTGCATCTAAGTGGGAGACCTGGAGGAAGCTCCTGGCTCCTGGCTTCAGATCAGACTCTGGCCACCGGGATCATTTGGGGAATGAACCAGTGTATGGAAGATCTCTCTCTCTTTTTACTTCTTTCTTTATCTATGTAGCTTTTTCAAATAAAAATAAATTTAAAATGCAAAGAAAAAAAACTGGTGCATTTTGCACTGATGTATTTAGCAAATTATTCTGTTACAATGATAAAAATGTTTTCAATCATACCTTCTATATGTATAACACAATCAGTGGAATGAATACCAGGATGTTTCAAGCCAGAACATGGTTCACCAGTGCCTACCAATGGAAATAAGTACAGTGGGAAAAGGGCTAGGCTGGCCCAAGAGCCAGATGACTTGCACTCCAGCCTCGACTTTGACTTCATAATTAGCTTAAATTTTTTAACTTGTTATTAATAAACCAAACAAGATTACATATAAAATAAATCTGATTATCTCTCCATGTACACCCTATCCCTTCACTTTGCCATTCTAGTCAGTGGCAGAGCACCAATCTCACATTTGATCAAACTGACTGCTCCCGCCAGTTCTGTATCCTAGGCCAAAAGAATTCTTACATCAAAGCCCATATTTGTAGTGTCTATTATATGCCTGGAACTGTGTTTGACGCTTCACCAGCTATCTTGTGAGGTAGTGACTATTTTTTTGTTAATTTTATGGGTAAAAGAATTGAGCTAACTGCTTATGGCCAACTGCATTCTGATCGTTGTTTTCATTTCTCTAGGTATTTTGTGAAAAACATACTTTGGCTATGTACTCCAGGCAATCCAATCGAGTATAAACAGCCATCCAGAAGTTTCAGAATTCCAAATCCTACTCTCACCTCTCCCAATGATAAATGTGACTGTTTCTTATCCTAAGCAAATAAAACAAGAAAAACCCTCCTGTGAATCAAATCTACTCTAACTACGAATCACAACTGAGGAAGAAACAGATGCTTGTAACAGAAGGTTGCCAGTGCCATTGATTGGGAGCATTTAAATGAGATATGTGAGGGTAAGACTGCCATGTGTAAAAGCAAAGCAGAGGGCCTGGCGCGGCTAAAGTCCTTGCTTTGCATGCACCAGGATCCGATATGAGTGCAAGCTCATGATCTGGCTGCTCCACATCCCATCCAGCTCCCTGCTTGTGGCCTGGGAGGGCAGTAGAGGACCGCCCAAAGCCCTGAGACCCTACTCCCGAGTGGGGGCCCCTACTCCCGAGTGGGAGACCCAGAAGAAGCTCCTGGCCCCTGGCTTCAGATCAGCTCAACTCAGACTGATGCAGCCATTTAGGGAGTGAACCAACGAAGGGAAGATCTCTCTCTGTAAATCTTTAGACAATCACAACAAAGATTTTAACTGAAGTTTCTCAAAAAGGGGAGCTGTATCAACTCACTTTGAACAGGGTGTTAAGACATCCAAAGAAACTACTAACTCAAGCATCAACCTATGATTTAGTCAGTCATAGAATAAGGCATTGTAGCATGGCCGTGAGGATTAAAGACAACAAAGCACATGAAGCAGCTAGCACAGTAAAACACAACAGAATATAGCAAGACCAAAGATACAAGTTGTAGCTGATTATTCCTGACTCCCTCCCACCTCCAACAGAGAGAACAAGGCTGGAAGGCAACTGACTATTTAAAAGAAACCTCGTAAAACCTAAGTTCTAATATCAGAAATATCAGAGCATATTGGTAGGCATGTTAATTATATCACGTTATTTAGTCGTATAAGCAGAGACACTGATTAGGCAGTGGCTATCAATCTGAAGTCAGGAGGAGAGCAGTAGGCTATAGAAAACATTTGATATTTGGACCATAGTTTGTATTAAAAGCTACAAGACAAGGTAAGATCACTGTAGATAGAAAAAGAGGTAATCCAGACCCCAGTGCGAGCAAGTTAAGCCATCAACTACAATGTCACACCCTGTACTACTAACAGGACCGGTTCAGGCCCGGTTGCTCCTTTTCTAACCCAGCTCCCACTGCTGCACTTAGGAAAGGAGCAGAAGACGGCCCAGTGCTTAGCTTTGTATCCAATAACATGGGAGACCTGGATGGAGTCCAGGCTCCCGAGTTCCACCTAACCCAGGCTCAGATGCTGTTGTCATTTGGAGTGTGAACCAGCTGATGGAAGACCTGTTGGTCTCTGTCACTCTTTCAAATAACATACATATATATTTTTTTAAAGATTCATTTATTTTTATTGCAAAGTCAGATATACAGAGAGGAGGAGAGACAGAGAGGAAGATCTTCCGTCCGATGATTCACTCCCCAAGTGACCACAATGGCCAGAGCTGAAGCCAGGAGCCAGGAACTTCCTCCAGGTCTCCCCCTGGGGTGCAGGGTCCCAAGCCTTTGGGCCATCCTCGACCGCTTTCCCAGGCCACAAGCAGGGGGCTGGATGGAAAGCGGAGCTGCCGGGATTAGAACCGGCACCCATATGGGATCCCAGCACATTCATGGTGAGTACTTTAGCCGACAGACCACCACGCCGGGCCCCAATAAAATAAGTATTTTAAAAAGAAGTAAGAGGTGACCCAATGACAGAGTCACTGAATACTGCAGTATTTATTCATCAGAAAACAAACCAGAAACAGAAAGGAACTATCAGCGAAGCAGACCATAGAAACAAAGTGAAAAACTTGATCAAGGAGACAGAACTAAGAAATTAGACTAGTAAACTAACCCAAGTGAAAACTGGAAACTCAGCATAGGACTTTAATCATCTAGTGGGGTGGCAGGGGCAAATGTCATTTTACAATGTCTTTGTGGGAAAAATATCTAATAGTAAATCTGGCAGGATGCAAAGGGGGCATTTGGAACAGTAACCACATGGAATGCTATATCTCATATCTGACTGTCCCAAGTCACATTCCAAATTTTCCTATTTCCAACTTTCTGCTGCTACACCTTGGAGATGATAGGTGGCAGGCGATGGCCTACATACTTGGGTCCTCGGCACTCAAACAGGAAACCTGGACTGAGTTCCTGGCTCTGACTCCTGGAGTACTTGGGTAGTGAACCAGCAGTCTGTCTCTTTTCCTCTCCCCCACTTTTCAAATAAATAAATAAATAAATTTAAAAATAATACATTCGTAGGGCCCGGCGGCGTGGCCTAGCGGCTAAAGTCCTCGCCTTGAAAGCCCCGGGATCCCATATGGGCGCCGGTTCTAATCCCGGCAGCTCCACTTCCCATCCAGCTCCCTGCTTGTGGCCTGGGAAAGCAGTTGAGGACGGCCCAATGCCTTGGGACACTGCACCCGCGTGGGAGACCCGGAAGAGGTTCCAGGTTCCCGGCTTCGGATCGGCGCGCATCGGCCCGTTGCGGCTCACTTGGGGAGTGGATCATCGGACGGAAGATCTTCCTCTCTGTCTCTCCTCCTCTGTGTATATCTGGCTGTAATAAAATGAATAAATCTTTAAAAAAAAAAAAAAAATACATTCGTAAAACTAAGAAACAATACTGATGATATAAGAAAAGCAGAGAAGCAACTGGAAAAGGAAGCAGGTTCCATTAAAGATGAAGGAAATAACAGTATTTACTACTATGGGGAGGTTCCGAGAGAGGGAAAAATTGATGACACAGCACAGAAAAGGAACTAATGGATATTGGAGATAAGCAGGACATTGGTAGCTAAATAAATACAATTAAAGAACAGCAAAGGAAATAAGGCTGCATGCCAGGCTGAGATAAAGAAGACAGACTACAAAAAAGCAGAGTAAGGAGGAAAGTCAATAAATAAGGAAGATGAGAGACAAGAAAAAAGATAATGGGTTATGTAAAACATGTAATGCTATGTATGTTATATTATAAGTTGTGTATAAACTAAAATTGAAATGTCAATGAGGTGGTCACAGAATGTGGTTAAGAACTCGCATTTATTTTTAACATACTGGTTACTCATTACTATGTCAACTAATTCCATAATGATGTAAATTTTTGCTGATGGTATATTGGAAGGGTCTCCCTAAGAAGCCGTTGAACTAGGCCGGACAGTAAGATGCTGGACTCTATGTTTGGTATATGCTTGCAATGAGGGAATCTCAACTGAGCTTGAACTGTGGGTATGTAACAAGGTGGAGGAATCCACCATGGGGGGAGGGTGTGGAGAGGGGTGGGGGGTATCCCAGTACCTATGAAACTGTGTCACATAATACAATGTAATTAAATAAATAAATAAATAGATAGATAGATAATGGGATAGTCTATATATTAAAGCAATGGAATGTAAAGAGTTGTAACTGGAATGTACAAGTTACAAGGCAGAACACAGAAGTTTTAAGAATTACTACTGGATAGAAAAAGATCCTGTGATTCCCATATTTAGTAGCAAACTTTAATACTAAGTAAAATAAAATTTCATGAATCGTTCTGAAAGGCAGGTGAGAAAATTAAAGGCACATAATGCATAAAAACTAGGCATTCCTAATTTTTCCATATAATTTACTAAAAACTACAAGTGAAAACTAGGTGTAAAATTTCTAAGAGGGAAACTGACTCAGGTTTGAAGGAGGATCCCATGAGACTATCTTTCTGGGCTCTAAAGTCCTCTACTTGACTGCTTACAGGGTTAATTGTGTAAAACAAAAAGTAACTCCGAATAAAACTAAGTACCACTCTCTTTAGTTTGCCTTTTGACACAATGTTAACAACTTCTGCACTTTCAACCATCATGTGATCATTATTCTACTAAGAAAAAACAGCTTTCAGATGCCAGTGTTGTGGCACAACAGCTGTTTGTGATGCTGGCATTCCGTATGGCACCCATATGGGAGCACTTGAGTCCTGGCTGTTTGGTTTCTGATCCAGTGCCCGGGTGATGGACCCGAGAACGCAGATGATTCAAGTACTTGGGCCTTGCTACCCAAGCAGCCTGGACTCCTGGTTTTGTCCCGACCCACCTAGGCCACTGCAGCCATCTGGGGAATGAATTCGTGAGTGGAGGACTTCCTCCTTTCACTGTCTCACTTTAAATCTTAAAAACAACTTTCAGATGCAAAAATTTCACAACCCACCAATACCTAAACATATAAATATAAATCTATACATTCTTTATCTACTTGTCAAACCAACAGATAAAAACACAATTTCAAATTCAATCTGTTGAAAAATTAAATACATTAATAATATGGTACATTATGTAGATGGGAAAAAACAAGCATAGAACATGTATCAAAATCTATTTTCATAGCAGGTATGAATGAGTTGTTTACTTACCTCCTTAATAGCATCCTCACTAGGGAGCATAGAACATAAACATGTGATATAGGCTTGCTGAAAAGATGATACATTTGAAATTTCTTTGGATTCTGCACATAGTTTTGATAAAGCAGTGGCCTGGGGGACGCAGTTAGATTTCAACAAATGTTTTATTCGCATCTGCAGAAAGGCAGGTCCTTCTTGTGCAATAAATTTATTGACTAGAAAAAAGGAAAATTAAAATGGTTTGATAATATATCATACATCGTATCAGGTTTGTTGAGATGAAAGTTCGTATTTATTGTTGATTGTTTTAGTTAATAAAAATTCAGTTGATGTAAACAATTCTCAATGAGAGAAAAACAAACTTTGTTAATGATTTCCATATTAATTAGTAGTTATATTTTGAACACAAATCCTTTCAATAAAGCTAACACTATATTTATAACAAATTGAATTATCGGAGAGATAATAGTAAGCAAAGATGAAATAACTATAAGTGTAACTGAAGAAAATGAAGCAAATAACCTATATAATATTAATGACAAATTAACACTTATTAAGTACCAAACTTAAAGCTAAATGTTTTTGTATACCTCTCATTTATTCTTCACACCACCAGCAAGGCAAGTATTATTATCCCAATCTAAGGTTAGGAAAATTGATACTCAGAGAAGTTAGGTAACTTGCCAAGGATTCCAAAGCCAGTGGTGCTCTTTCCTCTAAACCAGGCATTTCTCAAAGTGTGTTCCACCGACCAAAAGACCTGAGAGATAGCCCTAGAAAAAAAAAGGATTCCTTGGTCAAATCTCTGAACAGTCCTGCAATAAAGAAAACTGTTCACTTTTATTTAACCCTATGTTTCCCAAGCTGATTTGACCAGAGAACCCTTTTAAACGTATTATTACTACCCTTGAAAGCCGAAGTTTCTGGCTTAGCACACTTTGGAAAATGCTGTTCTGAGTAGTAATGATTATTGAGCATCACCGTACAGTGCCCTGGACAAGCCCTTGCTTTCTGAATAGCAGTTACTCTCAATGAGTGTGTGATGTACTTAAAAGGTACAGAATAAAGTAAGAATAGTTTGAGCCAAGCCAAGCGGTTAACAAATTGCTTAAAGTGGTCAATCAAAAATACTAGTTCTGACACTTGAACGTGCCTATCAATCACCTAGGAAGCATAGTAAGTGCAGGTTGTGAATCACTTGTCTGGGAGAGAACATCAGATCCTACTTTCCTAAGAAGCTTTCTGTTAACATCCATACCGCTAGGTCTGTAGGCCTGTAAGTCTGTACAAATAAGGAACAGCAATGATCTACACAAAGAAGAAACCACTGACCCAATTTTAACTATGTATCAGAATCAACTACAGAATTTTTAAAATAATTGTTTCAAAGTAGATCATTATGCAGGTATACACAGTTGCAGATACACATACATATATATGTAAGACACAGATTACACAAGGTACACAAAAAAGGTACGCAGTTGAAAAGTCATTTCAGTTACCCTCTGTGCCCTATAGCTTCCCTCCCCAAAGAAACTGTTCCTAACTTTGTTTATGCTCCAGAAAATGAATACAAAAAACATATTTCTTTTCCCACATACTGTATCAAACAAGCCATTTCATCACCAGCCCATTATTTTTAACTGATTTACATGTTTTCAAATTTTTTGCACATCTATAACACAATTTACAACCCCATAAACAGGTTATTTCACATGACAGCAACTACAGGACAAATTTCTTTTTCTTAAATTTTTATTGGTAAGGCAGGGTTACAGACAGGAGGAGACACAGGGATCTTCCATTCATCGCTTCACGCCTCAATTTGCAACAATAGCAGGAGCTGAGCTGATTTGAAGCCAGGGAGGGGTCAGGAACATCTTCTGGATCTCCTACATGGATTATGGGTCCAAAGGACTTAGCTCATCCTCCTCTAATTTCTCAGGTCATAATAAGCAAGTTGGATAGGAAATGGAAGAGTGGGACATGAATAGGTACCCATACGGGACGCCAGAGATAGAAGGTGGAAGATTTGTCTATTGAGCCTGGTGCTGGCCCCAGGCTATTTTTTTTAAAAAAGATTTACTTTTATTGGAAAGGCAGACATACAGAGGAGGAGAGACAGAGAGGAAGATCAAGGAACCTCTTCCGGGTCTCCCATCAGGTACTGGGTCCCAAGACTTTGGGCCATCCTTGACTGCTTTCCCAGGCCACAGGCAGGAGCTGGATGGAACACGGGGCCACCGGGAGACACAAACTGATGCACGCATTCAAGGCGAGGATTTTAGCCACTAGGCTTCCATGCCGCCCCCCTCACCCTCCAGGATATTTTAATTGAACAAAATAAACAAATCACTAAACTGAAAGGTACTGAGTTTAAAAACTATACTTTTGCATTTCTACTACTTTATTTAACAGAAAGCAGTCAATGAAATAATAATCACTACTTTTGGTGTCAAATATGTAAATATCCATACAGGGCAGCATATATAAAAGAAAGTTTTCAATGTTTTGTCTATGAAATTAGGTAAAGGCCAATTGTGAGATTAGTCAGGTAGGTCACAGGTTGCCCACCACTTCATGTGAACCTTGAATACTTTAATAGCTACGTAGCCATCACATACCCAACCGATAGTGGGCACTTAGGTAATCTTTATTGAACAGAGAAGATAACACAGTTTTGTCGTTGTTGTTGTTGTTGTTTTTTGTAAACTGATTCTTTCCATTTCCTGGTGTTTTAAATGTGGAAGAAAAACTGCTATAAACTACAGAGGTGAAGTGATATTTGACTAGTATACTAGGAAAAAATAAACTGAGGGTGCTTAATTTATGCTTTTTTGGTTTTTGAATTGGACTTGCCTACACATAGTATTCGTCTCTGCCTTACTTGGGAAAAGCAGCAGAAGTCCTTGGGCCCTTACATTCACATGGGATACTCTAGTCTGGGCCAGGTTTGGCCAATTTGGCCATCTGGGCACCAAACCAGCATATGGAAGATATCTTCCTAAGAACAAATAAATCTCTCAAAAAAGAAAAAGGTTCAAATGGCACGTTTATTTTAAGGCATCAGCATTCAAAGTGTTTGCTGATGCCTTAAAATATATAACACACACAAACTGAAGGTAGGTCAGTGCAGTAATTGTTCTGAAATGTTTTCCCCGGCAAAAAATGAATATTCCACAGAAAGTGATCCTTTATACTTTCCATTCACTAGAAATAAACGAAGTTTCTTTCAGTAGTTGGCTAAAGCAAATGAGGCAGGTTTTGTGTCTAAATTGCAAATATCAACTCAAATCCAAATTTTTCTGGTCTGAAATTAACAACTTTGGGTGAAAAATTTCATTTTTGGGGCGGATATTTAGCCTAGCAGTTAAGATGCCCTTGTCCTGTACAGAAGTACCTGGATCTGATTCCCAGCTCCAGCCCCAAACTCCAGCTTCCTTCCACGGCAGATTCGGGGGGTAGCTCAGGTAACTGAATCCTGCCACCAGCTCAGCTGACTTGAATTGTGCCTGGCCCCGTTCATTACAAGTATTTGGGGGATGTACTCATGGAGACCTCTCTCTCCCTATGCCTCCTAAATAACTGTTTTGAGAAAGGTTTATAGGCCTGCCTTGTAATGCAGCAGGAAAAGCCGCAGACTGCAATGCCTGCATGCCATGTAGGGTCCAGTTCCTAACCTGACTGCTCCACTTCTGATCTAGCTCCTTGCTAATGCCCTGGGAAAAGCGGTGAAAGATAGGGTAGGTGTCTCAGCCTCATTCCCCACCACGAGAGACCTGGATGCTGCTTCTGACTCCTGGTTTCAGCCTAGCACAACCCTGGCCACTGCGGCCATCTGGAGAGCAAGTGAATCAGCAGGTGGAAGATGTTCTTTCTCTTTCAAATAAACAGATGAATCTTTTCTTCTCTAAAAAAAGTCATTTTTAAAAACTTCAATTTTTCCATTTTTCCATAACTCATGTAATACCATCTAGTTAATAAATATAAAATAAAAGAGCAATTATTTTCCATGGCCCTCAAGTGGTACAACTTGTGGTAAAAGTTGGAGCAAGACAGTGACATCCCGAGGACTAAAGTAGTTTACTGATTTCAACTTCTGAAACTCATTGAGTATTGTCATAAATGTAGAATTTTAAAATTTTAAAATGCTAAAATACATAAAACACTACCTAATAAAGCAAAAATTGTTACTTAAGTAACAAAATCAACAAACTCAAACTAATTTCAATTCTCTTAGCATTAAATTCTCCTCTAATATAATCAATAAAAATTTTTAAGACTTACCTTCCTCTGTTTCCACTGGCTGTTGAGATAGAATTTTAAGAAGAACTGGGTTTTTCCATACACCTTCCTTGGTAACATGAACCAATATTTGTAGGTTATTATTCCCAAATTCCAATAATGCATCATGTGACTCCTAAAACAAAAACAGCGTGTCCAGAAAACAAGCTAATAATTACAAAAAGAAATTCAGGGGCAGCCATTTGGCACAGTAGTTAAGGAAGCACTTGTGACATCTCATTTTGGAGTGGCTGTGCTAGATTCCTGGCTCTGCTTCCTGCTGATGTACACCATGATTCAAGTACTTAGGTTCCTGTCACTTTGATGAGAAACCTGAAATCGTCCTAGACTTGTAGCTTCAACTGGGCCCCGCCTTAATTATTAAGAGCATCTGGAGAGTCAGTGAATAGAAGATTCCTCTGTCCACCTCTTTCAAATAAAATGAAATTAAACAATTTTTTTAAAATTACATTTAAAAACTGTGAAACTCGGACCTGGCGGCATGGCCTAGCTGCTAAAGTCCTCACCTTGAAAGCCCTGGGATCCCATATGGGCGCCGGTTCTAATCCCAGTAGCTCCACTTCCCAAGCACTTTCCCTGCTTGTGGCCTGGGAAAGGCAATCGAGGCTCACTTGGGGAGTGAATCATCGGATGGAAGATCTTCCTCTCTGTCTCACCTCCTCTCTGTATATCTGACTTTGTAATAAAAATAAACAACTCTTTAAAAAAAACTGTGAAACTGTGTTGCTGCATTTTAATAAAACAGACATTTGCTCTAAGTTGAACAAAACCTTTAGTTCTAAAATTTCACTCATAAAACTATATATACAATTCAATTTTGCTTGCTGCATTACTACCGGATATTTAGAGTGCCCTATTAAGACAGCTTATATTATTAGCAGATTAAAGACTTGAATAGCCCTGGTGACAGTTTAGTTAATAACTTTAGGTCCAATGGGACAAATGCTACAACTACAAAAGAGAACTAGGGGCAGTCATCAAAACAGACACAATCTGGACACATATCCATGATCATGGACAGGAATTAAAATATCAGACTGCTCCTGGCCCCACGCTGCAGTACTCAGGTTTGACATCGGCTCAGGCTTCTGACTTAAGCTTCCTCGTAGCACAGACTCTGGGAGGCAGCAGTCATGCTTCAAATGGCCACCGAAGCAGGAAACCTAAACTGTTTCCAGCTCACGCCTTCATCTTCCAACTGGAGCCATACATTGCAAGCATCTGAGGTATGAACCAGCAGATCCAAGCTCTTTCTCAGCCTCTCAAACAAATTTTTAAATTTAAAAATTTGGAGCTGGATGGTAACTCAACAGCTAATCCTCTTGCCTTCAGTGCCAACATCCCATATGGGCGCTGGTTTGTGTCTCAGCTGCTCCACTTCTAATTCAACTCTCTGCTTGTGACATGGGAAAGCAGCAGAGGATGGCTCAAGTCCTTGTGCCCCTGCACGCACATGGCAGTTCCTGGCTTCACATCAGCTTAGTTCCTGCCATTGGGGCCATTTGGGGAGTGAGTGGTGAATGCAAGCTTTTTCTCTCTCCCCTCTCTGTAAATATGCCTTTCAAATAAAAATAAATTGTGCTGTCATTCCATTGGGGAATAGGCTTGAGTCTCTGCAGTTCTACCTTCAAATCAGCTCACCTGTTTGTGGTCTGGGAAAAAGACCAGAGTCTGGTCTAAATGCTTGGGAATCTGCCATCTACATGAGAGAACCAGAGGAAGCTCCCATCTCCCAGCTTCAGCCTGGCTCAAGCTTGGGCTTCTGCGGCCTCTTGGGAAATCAGCCTGACTCAAACTGGAGCCACTGTGGCTAGCTGGGGAACAAACCAGGGGATAGAAGACCTAATAAAAACAGAAAAGCCCTAGAAGAGTTACAGAGCTATAAATATCAACTGAAAATGTGGCTTAGTCTGATACAATGCTCTTACCAAAAAGTATCCTCAGTATTGCTATTTCATTCACTACTATTTAAAATAAGAAAAACTGGTTTTAACTTTCAGATACGAACAGAGCCTGTGTCTTTCTTTCACTCTTTTAAAAACTTATTTATTAATATTTGAAAGGCTGGGGGCTGCAGGAGAGAGCCTCTTGCTCGGATCCAGATCTCAGCCACCATGTGCTCATGATGAGCTGGGCCCGGCCGGGGAGCTCTGGGGTATTGGTTGTCTGAATCGCTGCTTAGGTAGCTCCAGGCTGATCCCACTGCTTCTGGGATCTGAGTCAATCCTAAAGATTCCCAATGCCAGTAACTCTTCCTTTGAAGAACTTCTAATCACTTAACAATGCTGAGCTGTGAACACCTATCATCCAAAAGATAAGGCTCAGGACTTGTCTAGCAGGATATTGTTTTGCCTGACATGATGATGGTTCAGGAAACTGGTCACATTAGGCAGGGCCATAATATTAACTAGCACTCTAGAACCTTATCCTGGGGTGGATTCTGTGCAGGATGAGTGGGCCACACCCTGTAGAAAGTTTAGCCCCAATGGTAAACCTAAAAGTTTGGGTGGTTATAGACTAAGCTAGGTGTGACCAAAGAGCCTGCCATCAATCACAGGTAAAGTCACCCGCAACAGTCTGGACCGGGCAAGGCAGCAGCACCCAAATGTGCATCCTGAATAGGTTGTGGGGTGGGCCGGGCTGCAACATTCACCAGCTCATACAAGGCCAAATGGAAGGCCAGAGTATGCCGGGTACTGGCCTAAAACCCAATGGCATGTATGTGAACTGGGTCTGGGAGTGGATCAAGTGGAAGAACTCGGGAAACTCCTTTGGCGAGTCATAGCTCTCGCTGGTGAACACGTGGTCCAGGTCTGGGGGTCAGACAAGCAGGGCATAGTAGCTCCAAAATGTGTAAATTGGTAATGGAACAGAATGTACTGGGCAGGACTGAGCAAACCTTAGCCTACAAACAAAACTAGAATCCAGCATGGAGCACAGGTCATACCATGCTAGGTTCTTGCTCCTAATGGTCCTCAGAGCAACCACGGGCAGGTGCGTGATTTACGGCTAGGAACAGGCCCAGTTGGGGAGGTAAGGGGACACCCTAACTGGGTTGAGGTTCCAACCAAGGGGCACATGTGCTGGAATGGGCGCTGCATTCTATCTAGGAAATAGTTGTAGTCACCAGAGGCACTAGTGTGGGCTGGGATTGGATGCACCAGGCCGGTTCAGACCCCAACACCATCTGGTGTCATGGAGAACCAGGGTAGATGTGGGACTGACTAGGCTGGGTCTCAATCCCCTACTAAGCCATGTGTGAGCTCTATGTGGTTATGGATGAGCCATGGCTGGGCTGAAACATCCAACAACAAGAACCAGAATGGGGTGAAAGCCAGCCAGGAAAAGCCACTGTTCCTGCTAGGACAGGAGATGAACCGAGTAGGGTTGGCTCAAGGACCCCCTGGAATGCGCAAAATCTGGCATTGGGAGGGGTTCTGATGGAGGAGCCTGGGCAACTCCTCTGGCAGGACACAGTCCCTGCAGGTAAGCGCAAGAAGCATGATAGGAAACAGCCCAGAATAGGCCATGGAAAGTTTCCCACTGGCATACATTTGGCATGGGTCAGGAGCAGACCAGGCTGAATCAGTTCATGTCATCCACTGGCAAATCCGATCACCATAACAGAGTGTGGGATGGGCCGGGTTTGGTCGCGACAAAACCAGTACACATTAAGGAATGCCAGGGCGTGGTTGCCTGTACTGGATTTGACTGCAGCACCCAACCAGCACACGTGAGATCCAGGAAGGGAGGGGCAGAGCTGGCAGGGGGACTAAGGGGCTGGTCCCCTCGCCGGACAGCTACTCCCACTGGAGAGTGTGGGCTGGGATGGGGACAGACCAGACTGAGCAGGGCTGCAACACCTGTGCGCTGCATGTGGACTAGATCAGGGCCGCAGCATCACCTGTCAGAAGCTGGCACTGGGGACTAATCCTGTCAAGTCAAATCACAGGACCACCTAAAAAGTGCATAAACCGGGACTGAGAGAGACCTGGGAGGGAAAAAGTGGGTTCCCCCTTCTTGGGTCACTATTCCTGTGGAAGGGCATGAAAACTAGGACGGGGGCTAGGATGGCTAGATAGAGAGGTACTCAACAACATCTGTGAGGGCTGGATGGTTGAGTTGGTTAGATGGAACTAAGCTTTAATACCCATTGACATTTCAATTTTAGTTTATACACAACATATAACATACATAACATAACAGTCAATGAGGTGGTCACAGAAGGTGGTTAAGAACTCGCATTTACTTTTACCATATTGGTTACTCATTACTATGTCAATTAATTCCATAATGATGTAAATTTTTGCTGATGGTATGTTGGAGCTTTCAATTGACTGGGATGATGCTCTGCTGGCTCTGTCTTCAGACCAGAGAGGGTATACCTAAGAAGCCGTTGGACTTGACTGGACAATAAGATGCTGGACTCTATGTTTGGTATACGCTTGCAATGGGGGAATCTCAACTGAACCTGAGCTGTGGTTATGCAACAAGGTGGAGGAATCCACCATGGTGGGAGGGTTTGGGGAGGGGTGGGGAGAACCCAAGTATCTATGTAATTGTGTCACATAATACAATGTAATTACTGAAGTTAAATAATAAATATAAAAAAAAAAAAAATACCCATTGACAAGTACCAGAGCCAAATGGGATGGGGGACAGACTGGTCTTCTGCTACACATACTGGCAAATCAGGGTAGGGGGCGGGCCTGGTGGGGATTACTGTGGGTCGCCCCAACTAGGCTGCAGCTCCCACTGGTTGATGTAAGGGCCGAGTATGTGCTGGGCAGAACCAGACTGGACTGCAACACCCATTGGTTCCAGTGCAACTCAGGACTGAAAACAGAACCAACCCAGCAATTGAAACCATCAGCTGATCGGGGTGATGGACTGTGGCGGGCCCTGTGCTTGCTAGAACATACAAGAATCTGGTCTGGGAATACCTCAAAGTATCTTTGGAGATCTCCCCAATCAAACTGCTGGACTCAGAACTCTAACCAAGACAAGACAGAGGACAGAACAGGACAATCATTCATCTCAGCTATATGTTGGCAGCGAAATATGGGGAAAACGGAGACTTTATGATGGACCATATCAATCAGTGGACGACCTCATCGAGCGAAACTGGCAGTGATTCACAACTGGAGAACTATTAAAACCACTTGAGCACATATCTCAGAGCATGCCCCACATCCGGGACTTGGGGTGGGCGGGAAACCGGGTGGGGCTTCTCCCTCAATATCCCCCTTTACCTCAGATACATGATGGAAACAATATTGACATAATAGCATTACCCACTTCCCTATACCCCCTGAACCTTTTTTTTAACCGTAATTAACTATGTAAAGATTGTCAACAACAATACAATAAAATAAATCTTAAAAAATTTTTAAAAAAAGACAAAAAAAAATTTTGAAAGGCTGAGGAGAGAGGGAGGGAGGGAGATTTTTCATCCACTACTTCACTTCCCAAGAAGTGAACTGGGTCAGGTTAAAGTCAGGAACCAGGAGCTTCTCCCAGGACTCCCACACAGGTGTGGGGGCCCAATCATTTGCTGCTTTCCTATGTACATTAGCAGAAGCTGGATGGGAAGTGGAGCAGACAGGACAGAAACTGGAATCCATATAGGATGTTGCCACAGCAGGTGGTGGCTTATCCTTCTACACACCACCACCAGCCCCCAGAGCCTGGATTTACATTTATCTCTACTATAGATACATCTTTTTCACTAACCACACTCTGAAAGTATATCCTACATTTCTGATAAACACTGAAAATACGCAGATGAAAGAAAAGCAATTATTAATTTAGGTAAACAATCTAAGAAAGTAATGAAGTTGAATCTTTTCTTAAAGCACTAATGAAAATGTTGAGTCCTATTAATAAGTAGATCTGCTTGTAGAGGACCATATGCTAAGACAAAAGTACCAGCAGAACTCAAAACATAGTAACAAAAGCCAAAGCGTCATGCATGAACAACTGGGTAGACACATGAGACTCCATTTCAGGGATTAAAATAGGACAAGAATATGACAAAGAATTCTCTTCTCCCCAAAGGAAAAAAAATTACTATGCTATCATTTCATTTAAGGTTTTATATTCAAGAGAAAAGAAACTTCTGGGTAATGTAATATGTCTGTAAAAATGCAAATCTTTGTTGGGGCCCACATCAAACAGATCCAACCTACAATTAATTACTCTCAAGAAAGCAGTTGACCAAGATCTGTAACCTGGTGTAACTAGGCAAGCTAATTAACTGCTGTATGCCTATCTCCTTATTGGAAAATGGAAATTCAAGTAATTTCCAAATTTTAAAAGGTTGGTAAATTCGATAAAAAGTTATAGAACATGTCAACGGTGTAAAGCAGGGCCTGGCACATAATCAGTGGCAAGTACATGACTGTTATCATTTGTTTGTTTATTCTTAATATTTTAGTCCCCATTAGAACACTCAAATTTTCCTCCTGTCTCTGGCTGGCAATGGACTTGCTTGTCCTCGTATTCTGTTCTTGCTTCCTATCAAGAAAAGTCCACCTACCAATCAAAGTGATAATCAAGCCAATATGAGAGCCCAATAAGTTCTCTGCATGAACAGAATCTAAAATGACCATGTTACCAGGCAGCGGGACAGACTGAACAATGCCTGGGTCAATCTTTGAAGCACTGGGGGAAAAAAGTGAATCCTAGATATGAGGAAATATGGTACTTTGTGTACTGAAGTTGACCATGTAAGTACACTATGAGCAATTCTGACACTAGTACCTTATAACCAAGTGATTTTAAATTCTGAGTGTTTAATTTCACCTAAGATTTGTTTTTAAGTAATGAAAAATTTTCTGTCAATTTCTAAGTTACGGACTTTTCTGTTGATTTCTAAGCTATGGAAAGCAAAACTAAATGAAACAAAAAAAAAAAAATCTATTTTAACACATCACTGCATGCCATGAGCCAAGTCTTTATCATTTTCCTGAATGCAATAATGTTTCAACACACAATGAACTTGTTGTTTTAACTGTTCAATGTTAGCATGCTCAAAGTAATTAAAGGAGTCTTAGGCCCTAGATTAAACATGTTTTTCAGTTAAAATCAACTCACCTGTAGAGACTGAAGGAATGGTACCCAGACTTCACACGGCAGTTCACTTTCAGGCACTGAAAGCAATAATTCAAAACAACTCCTACAACAGTAAGTAAACAGAGTGGTAACAGTAAGTACAGTACATTATTAATAATGAATACATATTTTATTTCTGTTTAGACTATCTAAAACATTTTACTCTTCAAAGTTTTTACATTGGTTTTTCAACTTAAAAAAAAGCAGAGAAAAACAAAGCTTTACATTTACATTGTTGTTTTTATATATTTGGCATAAAACAGTAAGTCTTTCAGCAATCACATTCCAAACAGTTTGATACAATTTACTTGGGTATGGGAAGAGAACCATAAAGAACAATTCTGAACAGAGCAGATAAAAACAAGAGCTCATGATGCTACCAATCAACAATAAAAATCTGCTGTTACTTGTAGAGGAAGCAAACTGATCAGCAGTCATTTCTTCACTTTTAAGATACCAAGTCCCCTCCTGCAAAGTTTCTTCTTTCTACCCTACCCATTATCCAGAATGCATAGAAAAGAAATAACAGCAAGACATTTTTAATGTAAATGCTCAATAACATAAAGATCAACTCAAAATACCAATCAAGCAACTCATCCTAAAGTCCTGCAGAATGTTACTTTACCCTTCAGGAATTAACTAACATGGAAAGTGGGCACTGGTAGGAACAACAATAGGATTAGGAAGCTTTTTGTTCCATGAAAGTTCCACTGTTAAGAGGATTTGGGCTTTGGCAAGCAGAAAGAAAATAGCTGAGGCCAGAGAAAATAAAATAAACCACTACACAAGAAGTGATTCCTCTAACAATCTGTAATTCTATAAGAAGATCCCCAACTAAACCTACATATCTCTTCCAACTAAGTAAATATTAAAACAGTAGTTAAAGTGATAATCACATACTGTACAGTGACATTTTCTGCTAATAAAATAATTCTTAGTTCAAATAATGTAACCAATTAGTTCAAATTACAGAATTGCTTGGTATTTCTGTCTTCCCCCTCCAAGGATTTTAGTGTTTCCCAAAGACCACCAGAATTTCCAGATGTCATTTAAATTGTTCTATACCTAACACAAAACCAGAATGTATCATTCTCAGACTCAGTCCCAGCAGGCAGTTAAAAATTATGCTGGTTGGCTGGAAGAAACTAGGGAACCCAAGTATGAAGACTCAAAGAAAAAGAATTTTCAAAGATACAGTCTAGTGGATTTTTGAAGAATTAATATGGTAACCACTGTAAAGAGAAGTTAGGCAAACATAAAAACCATGGTTACAAAATAGTAAAAGTCGCTTAAGTGCTTAAACTTACAGTACTAATCTGCCAAGCACTAAGAGGACATCTTCACATTCAGTAGTTAAATATGGACGTGCACTGGCAAAGCTTTGGATGGCAAGTCGATACACCTCCAGAAGGTACACAATGTGTTCGGACGCATTCTTGTTGCTTGCATATTGTAATAAAGTCTAAAAGGTAAAATTAAACATTTTGATATTTTACAAATAAAAAAAATGAACCAAATAGATTATCATTGTTCTCAAATGTGAAATTCTTCCTTTTTTCCTGACAGATGCATGCACCTCTCATGTGCCTTTTGGGGCTCCAGTTTATTTGCAGAATTCTATTTATATCACTTAACAAACTGCTTCAGCTGAGTAAAAGGCAGAACTGTTCTAACCTGAGAACAAATGAAGGAGAGTTATAAAATGTTGTTTACTACAGGTGGAGTTCCACTTTTGAAATACAACAATAAAGTTTCATTAATGCAACAGAAATGGAGCATAAAACATCTGGTGCTGTACGTGTACAAAAATAAAACTAACACCTGCCTACTGTAAGCAACTTATTCCTGAATTCAGCCCAACCGAGCACTATAGCTCCATAGACTCCATATTACAATATATGGTACTGAGTAGGATTCCAGGGATTAATTCACATTAACCAACACATAAAAGATTATTGTTAAATTTTTTCTCTTAAATTTATTAAAAAGAGACCAGACTTACACACCAGATACCAGTTCACAATGACAGGTATGGTCATGACCACCTGCGGTATCGATTTCCCATATTATACAGTACCTGAAAAATTATCTGAGTATGGAATCTAAATTAAAAAATAATGGAACCATGATAAAGATTGACAGATTAGGGGACTGGGGCCTAAGGACTTGAACCTCCGGCAGGCAGCCACCTTGCTGCCTGACGGGGGCCATGGGATGGCCATGCCTCAAGCCTGGGAACACACAGTAGCTACCACGTGCACGTGGTGAGCTGCTCCCAGATTTGCCGGAACCTCGATGGCTACCCCTTTTCTGGGTGAGTCCCGGATGTCTGTGTAGCGAGTATGGGCCTCCCCTACTGCTCGCCATGTGGCTGGAGCTGGGGAGGGGTGGGACTGGGGCCTAAGGACTTGAACCTCCGGCAGGCAGCCACCTTGTTGCCTGCCGGGAGCCTTGGGATGGCCACGCCTCAAGCCTGGGAACACACAGTAGCTACCGCGTACACGTGGTGAGCTGCGCCAGGCTCCGCCTGCTGGCAGCCCGGCCAGAGAGTTTTGGACTTTTGGTTCTTTGACCTGCTGCCTGGGAGGCTCCCTCCTGAACCCACAGTGCTTTGGGGCGTGAAGCACTGTGCTTGCTAATAACCTGATCTGGGAACACCTCAAAGTCTCTTTGGGGATCCCTTCAATCAAAATGGAGGAAACAGAATGCTGGCAATGAGGGAATCCCAAATGAACTTGAGGCTTGCACCTAATGGTTCTCAGAGCAACCACGCGCAGGTGTGTGATTTACGGCTAGGAACAGGCCCAGTTGGGGAGGTAAGGGGACACCACAACTGGGATGAGGTTCCCACCAAGGGGCACATGTGCTGGAATGGGCGCTGCACTCTATCTAGGAAATAGTTGTAGTCACCAGAGGCACTAGTGTGGGCTGGGATTGGATGCACCAGGCCGGTTCAGACCCCAACACCATCTGGTGTCATGGAGAACCAGGGTAGATGTGGGACTGACTAGGCTGGGTCTCAATCCCCTACTAAGCCATGTGTGAGCTCTATGTGGTTATGGATGAGCCATGGCTGGGCTGAAACATCCAACACCAAGAACCAGAATGGGGTGAAAGCCAGCCAGGAAAAGCCACTGTTCCTGCTAGGACAGGAGATGAACCGAGTAGGGTTGGCTCAAGGACCCCCTGGAATGCGCAAAATCTGGCATTGGGAGGGGTTCTGATGGAGGAGCCTGGGCAACTCCTCTGGCAGGACACAGTCCCTGCAGGTAAGCGCAAGAAGCATGATAGGAAACAGCCCAGAATAGGCCATGGAAAGTTTCCCACTGGCATACATTTGGCATGGGTCAGGAGCAGACCAGGCTGAATCAGTTCATGTCATCCACTGGCAAATCCGATCACCATAACAGAGTGTGGGATGGGCCGGGTTTGGTCGCGACAAAACCAGTACACATTAAGGAATGCCAGGGCGTGGTTGCCTGTACTGGATTTGACTGCAGCACCCAACCAGCACACGTGAGATCCAGGAAGGGAGGGGCAGAGCTGGCAGGGGGACTAAGGGGCTGGTCCCCTCGCCGGACAGCTACTCCCACTGGAGAGTGTGGGCTGGGATGGGGACAGACCAGACTGAGCAGGGCTGCAACACCTGTGCGCTGCATGTGGACTAGATCAGGGCCGCAGCATCACCTGTCAGAAGCTGGCACTGGGGACTAATCCTGTCAAGTCAAATCACAGGACCACCTAAAAAGTGCATAAACCGGGACTGAGAGAGACCTGGGAGGGAAAAAGTGGGTTCCCCCTTCTTGGGTCACTATTCCTGTGGAAGGGCATGAAAACTAGGACGGGGGCTAGGATGGCTAGATAGAGAGGTACTCAACAACATCTGTGAGGGCTGGATGGTTGAGTTGGTTAGATGGAACTAAGCTTTAATACCCATTGACATTTCAATTTTAGTTTATACACAACATATAACATACATAACATAACAGTCAATGAGGTGGTCACAGAAGGTGGTTAAGAACTCGCATTTACTTTTACCATATTGGTTACTCATTACTATGTCAATTAATTCCATAATGATGTAAATTTTTGCTGATGGTATGTTGGAGCTTTCAATTGACTGGGATGATGCTCTGCTGGCTCTGTCTTCAGACCAGAGAGGGTATACCTAAGAAGCCGTTGGACTTGACTGGACAATAAGATGCTGGACTCTATGTTTGGTATACGCTTGCAATGGGGGAATCTCAACTGAACCTGAGCTGTGGTTATGCAACAAGGTGGAGGAATCCACCATGGTGGGAGGGTTTGGGGAGGGGTGGGGAGAACCCAAGTATCTATGTAATTGTGTCACATAATACAATGTAATTACTGAAGTTAAATAATAAATATAAAAAAAAAAAAATACCCATTGACAAGTACCAGAGCCAAATGGGATGGGGGACAGACTGGTCTTCTGCTACACATACTGGCAAATCAGGGTAGGGGGCGGGCCTGGTGGGGATTACTGTGGGTCGCCCCAACTAGGCTGCAGCTCCCACTGGTTGATGTAAGGGCCGAGTATGTGCTGGGCAGAACCAGACTGGACTGCAACACCCATTGGTTCCAGTGCAACTCAGGACTGAAAACAGAACCAACCCAGCAATTGAAACCATCAGCTGATCGGGGTGATGGACTGTGGCGGGCCCTGTGCTTGCTAGAACATACAAGAATCTGGTCTGGGAATACCTCAAAGTATCTTTGGAGATCTCCCCAATCAAACTGCTGGACTCAGAACTCTAACCAAGACAAGACAGAGGACAGAACAGGACAAACATTCATCTCAGCTATATGTTGGCAGCGAAATATGGGGAAAACGGAGACTTTATGATGGACCATATCAATCAGTGGACGACCTCATCGAGCGAAACTGGCAGTGATTCACAACTGGAGAACTATTAAAACCACTTGAGCACATATCTCAGAGCATGCCCCACATCCGGGACTTGGGGTGGGCGGGAAACCAGGTGGGGCTTCTCCCTCAATATCCCCCTTTACCTCAGATACATGATGGAAACAATATGGACATAATAGTATTACCCACTTCCCTATACCCCCTGAACCTTTTTTTTTCTTTTTTTCTTCTTTTTCCTTTAACTGTAATTAACTATGTAAAGATTGTCAACAACAATACAATAAAATAGATTAAAAAAAAAAAAAGAAAATGCAAGCCAAATAGCAGTTACCATCTTGGCTGGATGGTATAATGGATGGAGAGATTCTTTCTTAAATAAAAATATGTCTGAGCAGCCTGTAAAAAAAAAAAAAAGATTGACAGATTACATGTATCCCATCACAAAGAATTTGTTCAAAAGATGATGGAATGCTGGGTTACCAGACTGCTCCCCCTGCACACTGCTGAACAGTCACTGCCAAACTCCTATTTAGAGACCCTCTAGGTCCACAGTTGTTCTCTCTCCTATTCATGCATTTCTTTCTCCTAACAAGTGATTAGTTTTGGCCCATGCTTGAATATTTAGGTAAGTTAAGACTTGAATTATGTGTTGCAGTGTGACACAGGCAGGACACAAACTTTTTTTTTCTTCAAAAAATATTTATGATTGGGTTAGGAAGTACCTAATAGGCTTCTTGTTAGAACTACTTTTAATAGGCAAGTATTATTTTGACAGTAGCTTTAATCTGAATGAATTACAATGATTTGAATTTGTTACCCCCAGAATACTCTCTTCAAAGATTCCTAACATCCTGTCCTCACTTTGACTTTTCTGTAAGTGGGAGGCCGGCACCATGACAGGCTAAGCTTTTGCCTACAGCACCAGTATCCAATACAGGCACTGGTTTGAGTCCCGCTTGTTCTACTTCCAATCCAGCTCTCTTGCTAATAGCCTGGGAAGACAGGGGAGGAAAGCCTGGGCCCCTGGCTTTGGTTACTGAACCAGTAGATGGAAGATTTCTCTATTTCTCTCTCTGTAACTCTTTCAAATTTAAATAAATAAACCTAAAAAAAACCTGCAAGTAGCTATAAAGATTCCACTGGATTTTCTCCATCTTTATTTTCTACACTAGTTGTCCATTTAACTGGTCAGATAATTGAAAACTATTAGCATGACCTTGATTACTTCACAATTTAAAAAAACCTCTGCAGGAACATATAAACCGTTCATCATACCATAAACAGGAAAAGCTATCTTGACTAATAAATTGAATTATCTGATCTTTGCGTAATAATCATAACCTGAGTCATTTTAGCATAATTATTTAATAAATACCTTACCACGTAGTCACTTTAGGCAAATTTGCTGCTTATACTCATCAGAGCATGGTGCTATTTAATCAACTCCAAATTTTAACAAAATAAGATTAAAAACTGAATTTGAGAGGATAAAAACTGATCCCCACACAATTTTACTTCCCAGTTAAATGGATAGGGACGAGCAATGCAAAAAGTGTGCTCAACTGTTACATAAACAGGATTTTACCTGATCTCCCTAAGAAATTCATTAAAAATCTACACTACAAAAAAAAAAATCTGGTTTAGGTAACAAACTATTGTCTACACCCGTTAATTTAATGATTACAAATGTTAAAATATTTATATTCAATACAAGATTATATGACCTTTTAGATTATTGTTTTATTAATTTTTAAAAGATTTATTTTTTATTCTAAAGGCAGAGGTTTACAGAGAAAAGAGAAAGAAAGGTCTTCTATTCACTAGTTCACTCCCCGAACAGCCACAATGACAACAGTTGAACCGATCCAAAGCCAAGAGCCTCTCTGGGTCTCCCAAGGTTTTGGGTCATCCTCACTGATTTCCCAGACCATAAACAGGGAGCTGCATCTTCCCTGCAGCAGCCAGGACGCGACCACACCCATATGGGATGCTGGCACTTGCAGGCAGAGGAATAGTTACCATTTTGTTCATATCACAAACATTATTGACAACCTGCAATAGCAGACTGCCAGAGGAAAAGACATGAAAACACAATGTGACAGCTGAAATGTAAAACAACCTAGTCGACTGCTAACTACAGCATGCAAATAGAAGGGTGGAATGTACACACAGGGGGTCCATTCATCCATAATACAACTGCCTACTTAGAATGCTCTAGCCCCAGCCCAGTATCATCATCACCTTCTTCTTTAAACAACTTCTTTATTCTTATGGGAAAGGTAGATCAGATTTACAGAGAACAAAGATCTTCCATCCACAGGTTCACTCACCCAAATGATTGCAACAGCCTGCGCTAAGCCAATCTGAAGCCGGGGGCTTCTTCTGGGTTTCCCATGTGGGTACAGCGTCCCAAGGATCTGGGCTGTCTTCTACTGCTTTCCCAGGCAAGCAGGGAGCTGGATGGGAAGTGGAGCAGCTGGGAAACGAACCAGCACCAATATGAGATCCCCGTGCTTCCAAAGATTTAGCCACTGAGCCACTTCACTGGGCCCAGCCCAGCATCTTCTCATATAGACCTTACATGAAGACTTCAATAGGATCAGCCTTGCAGCATAATGGGCTGGACTGTCTCCTGCACTGCCCATATCTTATAAGGGCACAGGTTCACTTCCTGGTTGCTCCACTTTATTTTTTTTTTAAGACTTATTTATTTTTATTCAAAAGTCAGATATACAAAGAGGAGAGACACAGAAGATTCCGAAGATTCACTCCAAAGTGACTGCAACGGTCAGAGACAAGCAGATCCGAAGTCAGGAGCCAGGAGCTTCTTCCGGGTCTCCTAAATGGGTTCAGGGTCCCAAGGCTTTGGGCCATCCCCAACCGCTTTCCCAGACTATAAGAAGGGAGCTGGATGGAAAGCCAGTCTGCCAGGATCAGAACCAGCGCCCATGTGGAATCCTGGCATACAATGTTAGGACTTCAGCCACTAGGCCACAGCGCGGGGCCCCTAGTTGCTCCACTTTAGAATCACTTCCCTATTAATGTGTCTGGGGAAAACCAAGAAGGGAAAGATTACCCAAGTACTTGGACCCCTGTCACGCATGTGGTAGACCCAGATGAAGTTCCTGGCTCCAAGCTTTGCCCTGGCCCAGGCTTAGACACTGTAGCCACTCTGGGGAGGAAACCAGTGAATGGAAGATATTGCACTCTTTTTCAGTAAATAATGATGATGATGATGACAACGACACCCACAAGCTACACTGCGGCACAACGCATTAGGCTGTTGCTCTGGACAGCAAGTGCCAGGGGTTCTGCTCCTAATCCAATTTCCCACTACTGTGCCTAAAGAAGGCAGAGGGAAAGAGCCCAGGAACACGAGCCTTGAACACCCACATTACAGAGCAGCACGGAGTTGCATGCTTCTGACTCCAGACTGGCCCAGCCCTAGCTGCAAAGGCCCTGTGGGGAGTCAACCATGTGCATGATTTCTCTCTTCCTTTCTCTGTCACTCTGCCTACCAAATACATAATCTTTTGAATTAGAAATATTTATTCAGAATACGAGAATGTTTGCAAACTATTGTAACTATCTCTATATAAATAAATGAAGCCTGTTTTTTTTTAAAAGAATATCAACACAAAGCCATTTTACAGCAGCTGAAACTAAAAGCGTCTAGAAAGGTTTAAAGCATACAGGTCAGAGAGTCTAGAACATTACCAGGTACAGTACAGCAGGAAGCAGCCAATGGAAAGGAGACAGCACCCAAGAGTAGGATGGTACTGCCAGGCGCAGACCAGCCACGCATGTGCATTAACTGAGGCCCAATCCACACCATTTTCTCAGTAATTCATGCGGTGGACATTGAAGACTGGGAAACTTAAACCTCATGCCCAGTAATAAAGTCAGATGTGTGATTAGTGAATATTTTTTAAACACACAAGATTTCTAGGTTTCCCCACACTGATTTATATTATATACTTCTCTATTTCTCAATCTTTACATTTTCAACTCATGAGTTCAAATTAAACAGTGTAGTCTCCTTAACATTCCCATAATGCACATATTATGGGCATGTGAGCAATCACTGGAATAACCCTTTTTACAACAACATAAAAAAATCCAAGATTAGGCAGAATGATAGCTATCCAAATAGCATTTTATGTACTTCATATAAATAAAATTATACCAGAAACAGTAAAGAAACTAGATATCTCCAATTTCTTTTTAAGAATTTATATTCTTTTTTTTTTTTTAAAGATTTATTTTATTTTTATTACAAAGTCAGATATACTGAGAGGAGGAGAGAAAGAGAGGAAGTGGAGCTGCCGGGATTAGAACCAGCGGCTATATGGGATCAAGGCGAGGACCTTAGCCACTAGGCCACGCTGCCGAGGGCACGGTGCGATAGTGTAGCAGTTAAGGTACTCGCCTTGAAAGTGCCAGGATCCCATGTGGACGCCGGTTCTAATCCTGACAGCTCCACTTCCCATCCAGCTCCCTGCTTGTAGCCTGGGAAAGCAGTCGAGGATGGACCAAAGTTCTGGGACCCTGCACCCGTGTAGGAGACCCGGATGAAGTTCCTGGCTCCTGGCTTCAGATAGGTTCAGCTCCAGCCGTTGTGACTGCTTGGGGAATGACTCATAGCAGGGAAGATCTTCCTCTCTGTCTCTCCTCCTCTCTGTATATCCGGCTTTCTAATAAAAATAAATAAATCTTTAAAAAAAAAAAGAATTTACATTCTATCGTTTCTCGGCCTTTTGGCTAAGATCAAGTATAAAAAAAGAATTTACATTCTAAAGGTCAATAATAAATCTTGAGTCGTGTGCGTGTATCAGATTTATTTATTTGGGCCTGAAGCAGCAACCTAATGGTTAAAGTCCTTGCCTTGCACACAACAGGATCCTATATGGCACCAGTTCACGTCTCAGCTGCTCCACTCCCATCACACTCCCTTGCCTGTGGCCCTGGAAAGTAGTTGAGGACAGCCCAAAGTCTTGAGACTCTGCACCTAGATGGGAAACTCGGAAGAGGCTCCTGGTTCCTGGCTTCGGATCTTCAGCTCTGGCCGTTGCAGCCACTTAGTGAGTGAACCCGCGCACAGATCTTTCTCTCTCTCCTCTCTGCAAAATTTGCCCTTCCAATAAAAATAAATTTTAACCAAAAAAGGATTTATTTATTATTTATTTGGAGGACAGAGGCATGGAGGAAGAGCAGAGACAGAGAGATCTTCCATCTGCTAATTCACTGCCACAAATGGCCTCAACAGCTAATGCAATGTTGTTCAATTCTTTAGGCTAAATATACCCCAGTTTCACATATCATTATTATAATCACAACATGTTTGTACACAGAAATAACACTACACAGGGAAAAAAGACTAGGAGAAATTTAATTTAAATGCTAACAGGATTAGCAATGGGATCATCAAGTTTTTATTTTGTTTCTTAATTTTTTTAAGATTTATTTATTTTCATTACAAAGTCAGATATACAAAGAGGAGGAGAGACAGAAAGATCTTCTGTCCGATGATTCACTTCCCAAGTGAGCGCTTATTCAAAAATCAATTACAAGAGTTTAAAGGTATGCCGTAGCCAGAGATTGTTACTACTTCCACTACTGACGCTCCCGCTTCCTAAAGACTAAGTAGTTGGAAGGTGAACAACCATACGTGATCAAACATTGACTACTCCCCACTGCACCATAAGCAAACACTGAATGACCAATTTTTAAAATTATTTCATTTTGATAATCTTCACATAGTTGATTAGGGCGCAAAGGGTCAAGGGCTACAGGAAAGTGGGTAAGACCATTGTTTCCACATTGTTTTTTTCTTTTCCTGTATCTGGGGAGAAGCCACACCTAGCCTCCCACACATCCCAGGTTCCAGATGTGGGGCATACTCTGAGTGCACTGCTCAAGTGGTTTTAATAGTTCAACAGTTCTGAATTGCTGCCAATCTCGCCATCCCAAGCACGATAAAATTTCTCCAGAATCCACTGGCTGACATAGTCCACCTTAGCGTTTACACAGATTTTCACTGCCAACCCATGTCTAGGGTAGTTGACTGATTTGTTCTGTCCTCCGCCCTCTACTGTGTTAACAAGTATCCTCTGCAGGTTCCGATGGACTGCCATATCCTCCACGTGCACCTGGATATGCTGTCCACTGCTCTGTCTAAGCCTCTGAGGAGGCTCAACTTTGACACATGGATTTCATGGTAGACCATGGAACTTGCACTTCTCTTCATGGTTGGGGTTCTGAGACTAGCAGTTCAGTTGGAGGTAACCCCAAAGAAACTTCATCTCAGGTGATCTCAGACCCGAATCCTGTGTGTGCTTGCCAGTACCGGGTCCGGCACAACCCCTTTTCCCCAGTCAGCTTACGAATATGCTGGTGGTTGCAATTGCTGGGTCAGTTCTGTTTTCAGCACTGTCTTCCACGAACAATGGGCGTTTTCAGTCCAGCCCACCACACATTCAGCCCTCACGCAAACTAGTGGGAGCTGCAGCCTAGTCAGAGTGCCAGTATGTACAACAGATTGGGAACAACCAATTATTGTATGCTTATATTCTCTAGTCAATGAATAGAGGGCAAAAACCAAATGTTTCGTCAGCACTGCAAATCAGAATCCAGTACCACTACGGCATAGCAAATACTCAGCAATTCTTTTCTGGTTACTTTTGTCTGGTTAACTTTTGGTTGTTGAGAAGGACACACACATACCAACAAACATACAATGAGAGCTCTTATTAAATGGCTCACCCAAAAGCCTAGAACAGTTACAATCAACCAAAGTGCAACTACGAGCTGGGAACTCAATCCAGGCCTCCCACAGGAATGGCAGGAATCCAATTCATCACCTAGACCATTTTTTACTGTCTCCCATATTTGCCATATGAGATCAAACACGTATGCACCAGGATCCCATACAGGATCTGCTTCCTATCCAGCTCCCTGCTTGTGGCCTGGGAAAGCACTCGAGGACGGCCCAAAGCCTTGGGACTCTGTACCCACGTGGGAGACCTGAAAGAGTCCTGACTTCAGATCAGCTCAGCTCCAGCCACTGCTGCCGTTTGAGCAGTGAATCATTGGACAGAAGATCTTCCTCTCTGTCTCCCCTCTTCTCTGTATATCTGACTTTCCATTAAAAATAAATATTTTTTTGAAAAAGATAACATGCTTTATATAAGCATATATTAAAAAAACCAAATACTCCATCAAAAAAGTGTTAAACCAACAGCGTTATCAAACACCAATAGGGCATCTCGTGATAGCAACCTCATTTCTACTAGCTACAGACATAATAAAGCAAAACACCTGGGAATAAATGTAAACCAAAACATGCAAGAGTTCTCCAATAAAAACTCTAGGTCACTGATGACCAAAGAAATGGAAAGATATTCCCTGCTTAGACTGGAAGAATCAGTATCACTGAAATATGTATACTATCCAAAGGGTTTTACAGATTCAGTGCAACTGCTATCAAAATTTCCATGACATTTTTTCACAGAACTAGAAAAAAATTAATATTTGTATGCAACCAGAAAAAATCCCCCCAAATGGCCAAAGTGACCTTTAGCAAAAAGACTAAAGTAGGATTCATCAAACTACTTTACTTTAAATTATATTACAAAGTTATACTAATGAAAACAGTATGGTATTGGCACAAAAACAGATGCACAAAGCAATGGAATAGAGACCTTAGAAGTAAACCTATACATCTACAACGAGTTGATCTAAGGTATTTCGGACAGTCTTCTTAATAAATGGCACTAGGAAAACCGAAATCCACACAAAGAAAAAGCAAACAAGAGTCCTCTTACCATTTACAAAATCAACTCAAATGTATTAAAGATCTAAATATGACACCCAATTCTTTGAACTAACAGAAAAAAAAAAACGCATCAGTGCATTTTAATCGAAAGGATTTGTTAAGGCAAAAGTATAAAAATAAAAGCAAAAATAGATAAATGAAATCTCATTAAACTTAAGAGTTTCTGCAGAGTATAGGAAACAATCAACAGACTGAAGAGACAATCTATACAACTGGAGGAAATATTTGCAAAATACACATCCTACAAGGACTTAATGGCCAGAATATGTAAAAAACTCAAAGAAAAAACTCAGTAGCAGTAAAATAAATTTAAAAAAACTAAAATTGAAAACAAGAATAATCCAATTAAAAATTAGGACATCAAAGCAAACATATCTCAAAGGAAGATTTACAAAAGGCCAGCAGATCTGTGAAGAAGTGCAACATCAGGGCCGTGGCCTAGCAGCTAAAGTCCTCGCCTTGAACACGCCAGGATCCCACATGGGCACCAGTTCTAATCCCAGCAGCTCCACTTCCCATCCAGCTCCCTGCTTGTGGCCTGGGAAAGCAGTCCAGGACAGCCCAAAGCCTTGGGATCCTGCACCCATGGGGGAGACCCACAGGGGAGACCTGCAGGAGGTTCCTGGCTCCTGGCTTCAGATTGGCGCAGCACCAGCCGCTACGCTCTCTTGGGGAGTGAATCATCGCACAGAAGATCTTCCTCTCTGTTTCTCTTCCTCTCTGTGTATCTGACTTTCCAATAAAAATAAATAAATCTTAAAAAAAAAAAAACCTGAAAGATAGAATTTGATACTGTGACTATAAAGAAATGTTCAATGCTTAAAAAGAATGCATAAATTAATCCTGCTAAAATAATTCAATAAAAGCATTTTTCATAGTTTTTTTTTTTTTTTTACTCGAAAGTAGGAGCTACAGAGAGTGCGAAAGACAGAAAGACAGATATTGAGATTCCACCAGCTCGTTCATTCCGCAAATTGCTGCAACAGCCAGAACTGAGCCAGCCTGAAAGCAGGGAATCAGTAGCTTCTTTCGGGTACAGGTGCAGGGTTCCAAGGCTTTGGCCCATTCTCTACTGCTTTTCCGTCGCACAAACAGGGAGGTGGCTTAGAAGTGGAGCAGCTAGGACTAGAACCAGTGCCCAAAGGAGATACCAGCACTGCAGGTAGAAGATTAGCTGCTAAGCCACTGAGCCACTCTAAATAAGTGTTTTTTTTAAAAAAAATGAAGGTCTGTCCATGGATATTGACCAGAACTCTGAAACTCTAACCTAGGCAATCCTCTAACTTCAAAGTTATGTGTATGTTCCTCCTTTGCATAACACAATTAAACAGGAGGTTGGTGTAAACATGGTATTTTATCCAGGTTTACTGTTAGGATTTTGTGGGATAACTTACTCTAGATTGGTCATTTTCATTTACCAAGTCTTTTAAAGACTAAAATCAAGATTTCACTAAAAGGAAAAAAGGTAAATACAGAGAGTGAGAATAACAGCTAACGTTAACAGATAATTTCACTTCACATTAGCAGAGTGGTTTCCACTGGGATGGGAATTTACCCTAGGAAATAAATGAGAACCCATCAGGATACAAGATCATAACAAAATCATTATATTTAAATGAGTTTTTAAAAGCCTCATTCTTTCTATGTATTTCTGTGTTCACCTTTTTTACTTTATTATATGATAGCTGAATGGAATAAACAAAATGGCTTGAGAGTCATTCCAATTAAGAATATACATTTGCAGTAGATATTTTTAATGGATTTACCCATTTTTGGAGCAGAATCAAAGCTTAAAGCATTAAGCAATAATTTTAATTCTCAAATAGCAAACTACTTTGGCCCACGGTCATATATCCCTTCTATGGCACTGCATGCAGTCATAATATAAGAACAAGTTACTAGAAAGAAGCAAAGTTTGTCGGGCCCGGAGACGTGGCCTAGCAGCTACAAGTCCTCACCTTGACCGCACCGGGATCCCATATTGATGCAGGTTCTGATCCCGGCAGCTCCACTTCCCATCCAGCTCCCTGCTTGTGGCTTTGGGACCCTGCACCCGCGTGGGAGACCTGGAGGAAGTTCCTTGCTCCTGGCTTCAGATCGGCATAGCACCAGCCGCTGTGCACACTGGGGGAGTGAATCATCGGATCTTCCTCTCTATCTCTCCTCCTCTCTGTATATCTGACTTTGTAATAAAAAAATAAATAAATCTTTAAAAATTAAAAAAGTAAAGTTTTTTTTCCAATATTCCAGCTATAGCTTAAATATCCCCAGAATTCAGTAGCACAGATTAAAAAAAAGATCAATCAATCAATAAGCAATTATATTGACAAATTTCTCAGTCAGAATCAATCACCAAACTGTATCATATGCCTAATCAAGTTAAGCTGCAGCTCTAATTATAATTCTTTAGGATATGTTCTGGTCCTTGAGAACATCAGAGTGACATGAAATCAATAGAATCTCAAGATTAAGTTGTCATACCTGATGATTAGACAAAAGTCTAGTTGTAACGACTTAACCATTTTCAAAGTCATAGGGAAGAGGCCCTGTGAGGAAGACAGAGTATGCCACCTTTTATACAATGACTACTCAATATGCCCAGGACTCCCCACCTCCAAGGCTCCTGAGGGCGGAGACTATCCCATTATCCACCACTCTCCTAATCTAACAGGGGCAGTGACTCTTCTCCCCCAACATTCGCGAAAACAGACACATCTAACCCTCTCCATCCCTTACCAGAATCCCACATGGAATCCCCATCCCCTCACTTCTGTAATGAATGTTAAAAAAAGAAATCAATGACTTTGTTATGAAATATTTAAAAACCAAAAAATTTTAAAATGTCCAATGCACATGAAAATACTCGTGTTAATAAAACAGAATGACAATTTTTAAATCTATCATATTGACAAATACTAAAAAAAAAAAAATTTACAAAATATCAGTGTTAATTGCAACGTAAGCCAGCAAGGAATAGCCAAAACAGACTAGACATATGGGACACTGCAAGTGGTGTTTTGCCCCACTGTACTATACAAAGGCATATATATCTATCATTATATACAAAGGAATACAAATTTTTTTAAATTCTTATTCATTTTATTGCTTAAAATTCTTAGAATGGGGCCCAGCAGCGTCATCTAGCAGCTAAAGTCCTTGCCTAGCACGTGCCAGGATCCCATACGGGCACCGGTTCTAATCCCGGCAGCTCCACTTCCCATCCAGCTCCCTGCTTGTGGCCTAGGAAAGCAGTCCAGGACCACCCAAAGCTTTGGGATCCTGTACCGGCATGGGAGACCCGGAAGAGGTTCCTGGCTCCCAGCTTCGGATCGGCACAGCACCAGCCGCTGCGCTCACTTGGGGAGTGAATCATCGCACAGAAGATCTTCCTCTCTCTCTTCCTCTCTGTATATCTGACTTTGTAATAAAAATAAATAAATCTTTACAAAAAAAATTCTTAGAATGAGCATGTATTTAGTTTAGGGTTTGGAGTCACAAAAAAATTTTAAATTCACTTCTTTAGTTTCATTACTTGTTTGCAAGTAATGCCCACATCCCTTACCAAAGTGTGTGTGCGGGCCCGGCGGCGTGGCCTAGCGGCTAAAGTCCTCGCCTTGAAAGCCCCAGGATCCCATATGGGCGCCGGTTCTAATCCCGGCAGCTCCACTTCCCATCCAGCTCCCTGCTTGTGGCCTGGGAAAGCAGTCGAGGACGGCCCAAAGCTTTGGGACCCTGCATCCGCGTGGGAGACCCGGAAGAGCTCTTGGCTCTTGGCTTCAGATTGGCTCAGCTGCAACCATTGCATTCTCTTGGGGAGTGAACCATCGGACGGAAGATCTTCCTCTCTGTCTCTCCTCCTCTCTGTATATCTGACTTTGTAATAAAATAAACAAATCTTTAAAAAAAAAAAGTGTGTGTGCTTGTGTCTTGGCTCTGCTTCCAATTCCAGCTTCCTTCTAATGCACAGCCTGAGAGGTACAATGTGATGGCTCGGGTGGATGGTCCTGTCTCTGGCTGAGAGATCCAGACAGGTTCCAGCTTTCCCCTAGCCCACCCCTAACTGGCATCTGGAAAGTGGGTCAGTGAGTAGGTGGGAGATCTCTGTTTCTGCCTTTCAAATAAAATAAAATAAATTTAAACATGTGCTATTTTATATGACTACATGTTGTACACAATTCCTATCCACTTAATTAAGGCAGTAATAAGTCTGTATTAGTAAGACATATCAGCTAATGTGATTATTCTGGCTGTATTTCAAGAATGAAAACACAAATTAGATGTGAGCACCACAAACTACAAGGTACCCCCGAAAATTAAATAAGCAAGGTGCTAAAAAAATAGCAAAACCAGAATTAACACAAAAGTGGGGAGAAATATACAAACTCAAAGAGCCAATTCTGAACAGATATTTACGAAATACAATTCATTCTCAACTTCCCAAAATTTGCAATTTTATACACAAGTTATAATAATCTTTTTTTCCTAAAGATTTATTTATTTTTATTGGAAAGTTAGATTTTACAGACAGAAGCAGAGACAAAAATCTTCTGCTGTTGGTTCATTTCCTAAGTAACCTCCTGATCTGAAGCCAGGAGTGAGGAGCTTCTTCCAGGTCTCCCACAGGTATGCAGGGTCCCAAGGCTTTGGGCTGTCCTCGACTGCTTTCCCAGGCCACAAGCAGAGAGCTGGATGGGAAGTGGAGCTGCCAGGAAACAAGCCAGCGCCCATATGGGATCGCGGCACATGCGAGGCAACTAGGTTACAGTGTCGGGCCAAAGTCATCATAATCTTATTAACATACAAAAAGTTGGAGGGTAAATTTTCTCATAAAAAGCTCAAATATGTTTTAAATTGAAGCTAAATAATCAAAATGAAGTGGTAGGAAGGCATTTCATACACTTGGTTAAGCTGTAATGGAGTGCAGGGCCCACATTCCAGTTACTCAGCTTTTCCAATCCAGCTTCCCCTGATGTGCATGAGAAGGCAAGATGCTCAGGTACTAGGACCCCTGCTACCCACAGGGGAAATTCAGATAGAATTTCTGGCCCTGGACGGGTTAGGCTCAGCTATTACAAGCATTTGGGCAACCGGCCAGCAGATGAAAGGTAGGGGTTGGATGGGTGGCGGGGGGTTGGGGGTGTATAACAGACTCAGTCTTTCAAACACATAAATCTTAAAAAGAAAAACCTCAGTGCTTGTGCAGAAAACCATTGTAGTTTGCTTCAGTGGGAAAAAAGTATGTGATTTTTGAGCTCACACAGGATTTGTATCACAGTATAATGTTTTGAAATTGGGCCAAGTTCAACAAATGCTGCTGCATATACCTTATGTCTCTCCAGGAGATTTACAATACATCTTAATACATAAACACATTTAGAAAAAAATTTCGAAAATGTTTATCCCAAAACTCACAAAACTAATTTTTATAAGATTAAAAAAAAATTTTTATTGGAGAGTCAGATATACAGAGAGCAGGAGAGACAGAGAAGATCTTCCATCCACTGATTCACTCCCCAAGTGGCACGGATCCAAAGCCAAAAGCCTCTTCTGGGTCTCCCAGGCGGGTGCAGGGTCCCAAAGCTTTGGGACCATCCTCGACTCTTCCCAAGCCACAGCAGGGAGCTGGATGGGAAGCAGGGCTGCCAGCACACGAACAGCCACCCATATGGGACCGGCGCATGCAAGGAGACGACATTAGCCACTAGGCTACCACGCCGGGACCAAAACTCTTATTTTAAGAAAAACCTACTAACGTGTGTGTACATATCATGTTGAATGAAACAGATTCAATAAACTCTGAGACAGGAAGAGTCTGAGGTCTAAAAATCTTGCAAGGACTTACCAACTGTGTGACCCTGAGCAAGTAACTTAATGAAATTAACACCACTAACTTCAAACCTGTTAGAGAACCTTTCTTTTCTCACATAATGGTCTGTATATTGGCACTGTGCCACAGTGAGTTTTATTATGCATATTTGTCATTTATGTTAAGCTTTTAACAAAACAACTTATGGTTTACACGAAACTATATTAGTTTTTGCCTGTATGAAAACTAAAAATCAGGGGCAGGACTTTGGTACAGAAGTTGCTGCTTGGGGAATTCACATTACATATTGCAATGCCTGGTTCAAGTCCCAACTACTCAACCTCCAGTCCAGCTTCATGGTGATACACATCCTCCTGGGAGGCAGCAGGCAATGGCTCACGCACTCAAATACCCTGGTGGGGTACCAGAACTGAATTCTGGGCTCCTGGCCTTGGCCTAGTCCAGGCCTGATTTGCAGACATTTAAGGAGCAAATGAAGAGACGGAAGCCCTCTCACCATCCGTCTGTCTTTTAAATAAAATGAAAAAATGAATAAAAATGAAGTTCTTAATATTGGGCTGAACAGAAGTGACCCGTGAAGGCTAAGTACATCAGAGGACAAGGAAGCTAGTCACGAGCCAGGAACACCTGGTAACCTTGGAATACCAAGCAGCAGACTGAGTCCTGGTGCTATCTCTCCTTTGCCTCCCCCTGGCCATAAATAACAGAAGAAAACCTCCCTAGCCTCAATGCTATCTTTTCCTCTAGCAAATAACAGATCAAAGCAGACCAAGTCTCTGTGCAGAAGATCAACACCTGCCATTATGAAATGTCACAAACACGCACGCACCGACTGAGGAGCTGCCACCTTCCCCCATCCCCTACACTTAAGATGTATAAAACTTGAGTGCCATACACTATGGGTTGTCATTTTCCTCAGGGGTCACCTGCCATGTGGAAGTAGTCCGGGCTTTCTCACACCAGGGAGCAGTTTTTCATTCTCTCTCAACTGCCTTCATGTCCCTTTCATCCTCTACCAGCAGGCTGTTGCTCTTTCGCCAGTAGGTCCTGGCTACCGACAATAAATCTCTTGTGTATTTTCTGGTGTGTGGTGTGGTTCAAAAAGCTAACACTAAGGTGGTCAAGGTACAAAGAACAGTATTCGGTCCTTGCTGGTCAGCAGCATAAATTCACTGACAAGAAAGTATTCCGAATTCTTAAAAATGTAACAACTGCTTGTTACCCTCAAAGTCTAGGGGGGGCACAGGGAAAAGAAAGTGCTAAAGGTCAGGCAATAAATACTAAGTACTCATTAAGTGCCAGGAACTATTCTGTACTGGGGCAAACCAAGCAGATAACTTTTATGTCATTTACATTCCAATTGGAGAGGCAGACAGGCTTATCAAACAGTAATTAGTGATGTGATGAAACATACATCACAACAGTACTAACAGTTTTAAGGAGGTGGAAAGCAAAGGGAAAGTGCTGTTTTAGATAAGATAGGAAAGGCTTCTGAAAGAGATGACCTATGTCTAGAAATTAATAAAAGAAAAAAGTTTAGTTTACTAAAGTCTATCATACAATAAGCGGTGCTTTCAATGTAAAAAATTTTTCAAAGATTATTTTTGGGCCTAGAGTGATGGTGTAGTGGTTAAAGTCCTCACCTTGCAAGTGCCAGGATCCTATATGGGCGCCGGTTCTAACCCTGGCAGCTCCACCTCCCACTCAGCTCCCTGCCTGTGACCTGGGAAAGCAGTGGAGGACAGCCCAAAGCCTTAGGTCCCTGCACCCATGTGGGAAGACCTGGAAGAGCTCCTGGCTCCTGGCTTGGTATTGGCTCAGCTCCAGCCATTGTGGCCACTTGGGAAGTGAACCATCAGACGGAAGATCTTCCTCTCTGTATATCTGGCTTTCCAATAATAATAAATAAATCTTTAAAAAAGAAAAAAAATTTTTTTTATTGCGACGTCAGATATATAGAAACAAGGAGAGACAGAGAGAAATATCTTCCATTTCATGATTAGCTCCCCCAAGCGACCACAAGGGTCGGTCTGCACCAATCCGAGCCAGCTCTTCCAGGTCTCCCACGTGGGTGCAGGGACCCAAGGCTTTGGGGCATCCTCAACTGATATCCCAGGCCACAAGCAGGGAGCTGGATGGGAAGTGGAGCTGCAGGGATTAAAACCAGCACCCATATGGGATCCCGGGGCATGCAAGGCAAGCATTTTAGCCTCGGTGCCAGGTCCTCTATGTAAAGATTTTCTAATACTTTTCAGAATACCATGATCCATAGAAAGAAAGAAACCATTTAAGAGCCACAGTACACCAGATACCATTTAGGGGCCACAAGTATACCATTTCAGTTTCACAGGTTACATTCATACTGCTTTGGCTCTAATTACCACACAATGCTAGTTTTTACTATGATTATTACTTCTCAAGCAGTTTCTATTTAGACATTGTCCACAAGAAACTAATGCACTAGAATTTCAATCAATATATGTAAAAGAAAAGCTCAGGAGTTATCAGAGTAACATGCTAATCCTCCACCTGCAGGGCCCACATCCCATACAGGCAGTGGTTCAAGTCCCAGCTGTTCCACTTTTTTTTTTTTTTTTTTAAAGATTTATTCATTTTATTACAGCCAGATATACACAGAGGAGGAGAGACAGAGAGGAAGATCTTCCATCCAATGATTCACTCCCCAAGTGAGCCGCAACGGGCCGATCCGAAGCCAGGAACCTGGAATCTCTTCCAGGTCTCCCATACGGGTGCAGGGTCCCAATGCATTGGGCCGTCCTCAACTGCTTTCCCAGGCCACAAGCAGGGAGCTGGATGGGAAGTGGAGCAGCCGGGATTAGAACCGGCATCCATATGGGATCCTGGGGCTTTCCAGGCGAGGACTTTATCCGCTAGGCCACGCCGCCAGGCCCTGGCTGTTCCACTTTCAACCAGTTCCCCGCTTCTAACATTGGAAAGCAGCAGTGGATGGTCCAAGTCCTGGGGCTTCTGCACCCATGTGGGAGACCTAGAAGACATAATTTCTGGCTTCAGATCAGCTCAGCTCTAGACATCTGGCCATTGTGGCCATTTGGGGATGAACCAGCAGACAGAAGATCGATCTCTCTCACTTCTCTCTACAAATCTGCCTTTCAAATAAAATAAATATTTTTTTAAAAATTAGTTGTCCTGGACACCAATTTCAAGAAGTTGAGATCTTCCCCATTTTAACATCTTCAAACTGTTGGGTGACTGGTGGCTAACTCTTCTCCAACACCATAATGCTCTCATGCTCTGTCCATCATTACCCAGTGAACGCACGTTGCTGAAGAGATTATTATATAAATGTAGGCTTAAGTTACACTTTGTTTATTAAAAAATAAAAACGTTTATGCCATTATAGTGATTTTTTGATAGAACTGTTCATACATGCTAGATTTTACATTAGATGTTCCTTTTGAAGTGTTTGAGTATATCATGCAATTCCTACAATATAATTCATTCAACAAATTAATCTGAGTACCAGGCAGTGTATTAACCCCTAGATAAAGTATACAATTAAGAATTAACAAGTTCTCTGCTTCAATCGAATTATTAGTCACAGCAAGAGACAAAGAAATATTTATACATGGGCCCGGCACGATAGTGTAGTGGTTAAAGTCCTCGCCTTGCATGTGCTGGGATCCCATATGGTCGAATTCTAATCCCAGCAGCGCCACTTCCCATCCAGCTCCCTGCTGTGGCCTGGGAAAGCAGTCGAGGACTGCCCAAAGTCTTGAGACTCGGCACCTGCGTGGGAAACCCGAAGAGGCCCTGGATCCTGGCTTCGCATTGGCTCAGCTCCTGCTGGTGTGGTCACTTGGGGAGCGAACCATCGGACGGAAGAACTTCCTCTCTGTCTCTCCTCCTCTCTGTGTATCTGCCTTTCCAATAAAAATAAATAAATCTTAAAAAAAAGAGAAATATTTATACACATGGTTTTATATACATCATGTTGATAAAATATTCTAGTCAAAGACCTAAATCTGTCTGCTTAAAATAAGAAAAGCTCCTGAAAGACCCTGTTAGTTGTGTAAAGTCTTGAACGTCAAACAGGAAGAAGGGCAGGGAGGCCTTCAGGTTAGCAAGCAGAGAAATGGTGAAGGTAGAGTGAAAAAAAAAAAAAACAGGTTTGGGATCAGCACCGTGGCATAGGAGTAAAGCTGCCCCTTGCAGTGCCAGTATCCCATATGGGCACCAGTTCCATTCCCGGCTGCTCCACTCCAAACCAGCACCCTGCTAAAGAACTTGGAAAAGCAGTGGAGGAGAGCCCAATTCCTTAGACCTGCACACACACGGACGACCCAGAAACTCCTGGCTCCACACTTCACACTAACTTAGCTCCAGCTACTGCAGCCATTTACGGAGTGAACCAGTGGGTGAAAGATCTCTCTCCTCTCAAATAAATAAACCAATCTTAGAAAGAAGAAAAAAAGTTTAAGGTGGGAGCTGGAAATGCAGATCTAAAGGCCTTGTACGCCGGGCTAATGAACCAAACTTTATCTTGTCTCTGGGGAAAAAGTGACAAAGAAGACTGTATTATTCAACTTACTACTACAAAAATGAACTGTAGATAAGTCCAATTAGAATGTAAAGGAGAACAGTAAGAAGCAGGTGCAAGAGAAAGCCTGAACTAACAAGAACAGCAACTGTGAATATCATAGGTCTTCATAAAGTGTCAAAAACAAACATCTAAGAGCAAACCTATCTGCTGAAATGACAGAAAGCTGGGTCCAGCGGCATAGTCTAGCAGCTAAAGTCCTCGCCTTGAACGCACCAGGATCCCATATGGGCACCAGTTCTGATCCCCAGCAGTTCCACTTACCATCCAGCTCCCTGCTTGTGGCCTGGGAAAGCAGTGGAGGACGGGCCAAAGCCTTGGGACCCTGCACCCGCATGGGAGACCCAGAAGGCGTTCATCGTTCCTGGCTTCGGATCAGCGCAGCACCGACCCTTGTGGTCACTTGGGGAGTGAATCATCGGACGGAAGATCTTCCTCTCTGTCTCTCCTCCTCTCTGTATATCTGACTTTGTAATAAAAATGAATAAACCTAAAAAAGAAAGAAATGACAGAAAGCTTCAGGGAGATGACAGAATGCTCATTTGCATTGAGCTCTAAAGACAAGAAAATTTACCATGTAGGAAGCAGAAGAAAACAACTGAGCAGTACAGTGAAAAGGAATGCTTGATGACCCGAGACCTTGTTAAACAAGTTTTATTCTTCTGGGAATGTATCAGTGAATATATATTGAAAACTTAATATGTGCCTTAAGTCGTACAGAACCAAATGAGAAGTAATCTTTTCAAAAAAAAAAATTGTACTTGGAGACTCAAATGATAGAATGCTAGCCACAGAAATAACTGATCCTACACTTTGGTCATGACTCCAAATAAATAAGTCCTGCATCCAAGTTAAGAGTAGGATCAAGGCAGTATAACTAAAAGAAAAACAAGCTGAGGTCATGATTGTGAAGCTTTTTCATTCCAAGGTAAGAAATCTGGATAAGGCACCTAATTCTAGACACACTGCTTTAAATAGATACTACATTCATTCCTCATAACATGTATTCATACAGTACTACTATTTGATACACAGTATGTAAGTATTATTATTCCACTGGTAAATGAGAAAATTAAGGATTATGGAAACCAACATGCCTAAAGTCCATTAGTTTAAGTGAAGCCAGTACAGTAGTCCCTATATATCAGCAATTTTAGTTAATCATAGTCTAAAAATACTGAATGGAAAATTCCACAAATAAACAATTCATAAGTTTTAAATTGGATGCCCTTCTAAACAGCATAATGAAATCCCAATTTGTCTCACCCACTCTGTCCCTCCTGGGACAAGAACCATTCCTTTGACCACGTTACCCAAACTGTATAGTCTATCCACCATTAGCCAGTAGTGAATTTGGCTATATTAACTAGGAATATCACAGCTGCTTGCTTTCAAGAAATGCTTTATAAGAAGCCTAAAGCTAAAACACAAGGCTTACATCACTCACTCCATTTCATCATGAAGGAACTGTATCATCTCACATCAACACAAAATACTTTGAAAGAGACCAGAGTCAGAAAATCTATTATACTTTATGGCTATAAATTGTTCTTTTATTGGTCTTTCACATAATCATAAGCATATGTATATGCAAAAAATGCATATGTAGGGTTTAGTATTACATGAGGTTTCAGGCATCTACCCAGCCAGCTACAGTTGCCTTAGAACATGCCCTGTGTACGTAAAGTGTAGTGTGTAGCCCATCTGACTCAGAGCCCTCTGCACTCAATCATCAACCTAGGAATAGCTTAAACACATGCTCAAGCTAACTTTACAAAATGTGGGACAGGTGTTTAGCCTAGCCATCAAAACATCAATTAAAGGGCCAGTGCAATGACTCAGTTGGCTAATCCTCTGCCTGCAAGGTCTATGATCCCTTATGGGCTCTGGTTGTGTCCTGACTGCTTTACTTCCTTTTTTTTTTTTTTAAAGATTTATTTATTTTTATTGGAAAGGCAGATATACAGAGAGAAGGAGACAGAGAGGAAGATCTTAGGTCCAATGAATCACTCCCCCAGTGGCCGCAGCAGCTGGAGCTGAGCCAAGCTGAAGCCAGGAGCCAGGAACTTTCCTCCAGGTCTCCCATGTGTTTGCAGGGTCCCAAAGCTTTGGGCTGTCCTCCACTGCTTTCCCAGGTCACAGGCAAGGAGCTGGATGGGAAGCCGGGTTGCCAGGACCAGGCGCGTTCAAGGTGAGGACTTTTTAACAGCTACACTATCACCCTGGGCCCCTTCTTATCCATCTGCCTGCTTATTGCTTGTCAGGACAATAGAGGATGGCCCAAAGCCTTAGGATCCTGCATCCGCATAGGAGACTGGAAGAAGCTCCTGGCTCTCAGCTTTGGATCAGCTTAGCTCCAGCCATTGCAGCCATTTAGGGAGTGAACCAGCAGATGGAAGATCTTTCTCTCTGTAAATCTCTTTCTCTCTGTAAATCTGCCTTTCCAATAAACATAATAAATAAATGTTAAAAAAAAAACCCACCCCCTCTTGTAATAACCATCAGGAGCGCTCCAGAAACCCCTCAAAACAAGCAAACAAACAAAACTAGAATAGATAGAGAACAACAAGGAAAGCTTAGAAACAGACAGGAAAGGGTCAGCGGGAATGCACTTATAACTCACTGGGTGGGACACAAAGATTAGTTACTCCTCACTGGGGTATGGAAGATTTCTCTGCACACCCCTCCTAAACATGCTCACCTAAACTGTTGACATATATCCTGCTGGAATTATAGAGTTAGACCACCTGAAAAACAGCCAGGTTCAGCGAAAACGTGCTTCAAAGCTATAAACTGCTAAATACTAAAATTAAAATAGGCATGGGACAGCTGAATAGCAATCTAAGCCATTTTAAGGTGAATAGAACACGTTTGAATATAAACCAAAATTGAAATGTCTATGAAGAAGTCACAGGTTGTGGTTGAGAACCTGCATTTTCCTATTAACATATTGGTTAATCAATACCATGTCAATTAATGCCACAATGTTGTAAATGGTTGGAAATATTATGTTGGGGCTTTTAATTGATTGGGATGATACTCTGCCGGCTCTACCTTCAGACCAGAGATGGTCTCACCAAGAAACCATTGATCTTACCAGGACAATAAGATGCTGGACTTTATGCTTGGTAAATACCTCCAATGAAAGAATGTCAACTGAATTTGAACTATGAAAATGCAAAAAGGTGGAGCAATCCGCCGTGGGGGGAGGGTGTGGGGAGGGGCGGGGGGAATCCCAGTGCATAAAAAATGTATCACATAATGCAATGTAATTAATTTAAAAAAAGGAAATGCAATAAAAATATGCTTAAAACAAAAAAAACTAAAAAAATTTTAAAGATAGAAAAGAAAAACAAACAAAAACACCAGTCCTTACGAAGGACTACACATACTGTAACACAATGGGAAAAATCTGATGGGCAGGTGGGAGTTTGGGGGGAATCCCAGCCTATACAAAAACGTACCACATAATTCAAAATTCGAAATAAAAATACTTAAAAAAAAAAAAAAAAAAAGATGCCCACATCCCATACCAGAGTCCCTGGGTGGGTGTCTTAGCTCAGGCTCCTGACTAGTTTCCTGCTCTTGGGGACCCTGGAAAGCAGCAGTGATGGCTTAAGTGACTGCATTTCAGTCACCCAGAGGACTTGAACTGAGTTCCCAGTTACTGGCTTCAGCCTCACGGGGATTTGAAAGGTAAATCAGTGGATGGGGGAGGGGAGTTCTCCACCTCACACCCCACTGCCTCTCATGTATCTTTTAATCTATAAAACTGGAAATAGGATTGCAGCACAGCAAGCTAAGCTGTCAGCATCCCATGAGTGCTCTGCGTCCAATCCAGCTCCCTGTTAATGTTCCCGGGAAAACACAGATGATGGTTCAAGTGCCTGGCCGCTGCCCCCACACTGAAGACCAGAATGGAGCGCCAGGCTCTTGGCTTCGGCCGGCTCTGGTCACTGCAGTCATTAGAAGAGTGAAGCAGCAGAGGAATATCTATCTCTGCCTTTCAAATAAGTGTTAAAAAAAAAAATCTACAGTTACTGTCACTCTAGAACTTAATGATGTCTCCTATACACATGGTTTATTCATAAAATTACTTTGCTTAATATTCTCAAGGCATAAGCATTTATTTAATAACTTAAATTTTATTAGTAAAGCTTTCAAGTTTATATTCCAAATAGCACTACCAGTTGTAAAAGTGTTGGAGTCTTAGTTCTCAAAAGACAGTAAAAATTGGTAAGATATCACCAATTTTTCAGCAAAACAAAGAAAGACTGTTTTTCCAAGTTAATCTTACTCATTCCGTGTGACAGGCAATGTTTTCAGAAAAGGAATTGAGGGAAAGAGAGAAAAAAGAAAACACATCCCACAGAGACTGAATATATATATTCACTGAACACAGCGTAAATATCATTTTCTTAGTAACAATTACTTCTGGAGTTTCATTTTAACATCTTCACAAATTTAAGAAAATCAAGACAAACTTCTCTATCCATTCATGTGTCAGCTTATTTCTTGATTTACTGCAATTCCCAAGATAGAGATATTTAAGAACCTGCTCCCAGCACCATGTAGAAGGCATCAACCAAGTACAACTGAAGCCTCCAAGACAACTTTCTGAACCAAGCAGCTAATTGGAAAACAAAACGAAACAAAAACACCTGTGGTCATTAAACATCCATTAGCACAGGCTGAGGAGAAAGCAAAGCAGGTTACTTCTCTTCACGCACTCCTCCCTTAAGAACAGGAATTCTATCTTCACTTGGTTCCTATCTTCAACACTTGGTCACACAATCAGAATTTCCCTAAGTGGGTGAATATATCTTACTGTTGTTCACATGTGATGCCAATAGTTATTAAACCAAATTACTTGATAGTGAAAATTTTCTTGGTTCTTCATAAAAACTTTTAATTTTTTGTTTACCTGTATTTGGAGATCAAGGACAAAGTTTGTTATCTGAATCACCAGGAAAATGTGACAAAAATATTATAACAAATTTTTGTACATGAACTTTCTATTCTATTGATAAAGGTCAAACAGCAAGATAAATTTTCCAAGGTTATAAGCTAAGATATAGAGTCTCGATTAGGATCCAACTAACTCCCAATCTGATGTGCCAGAATCTCTACTACAACATAATGTTACAGGAACACCTATTCCTACTCCATTTACTAGTCCAAAAATGTTTTCTAGAAAAAATTTTAAGGGGAAAAAAAACTCAACTTGATAAACAACACAAATTACACAAGTGCTTTATTTTTAAAACTCCCCTAGGCCCTCACATCTGGAGGTGTTACCAAGACTGTAACATTAGAACATTCCACTAAAATATAATCAGAACTTCGAGCATTGGACAAACTGGGCAACACGTATTAATACATATTCATGAGCTGGCTCAGCTCCTCTGCCCTTCCAGTCAGCTTCCCTTTCTCCCACCACCCCTCTGCCTCCAGCTGTGGCCTAGAGTGCCACTCCCCCAGGTTTCCACAGGAGTTCACTTCCTATCCTTTCAGCCCCAGGACCCACCCTATCCTGCGCCGCCTCTCCAGGTGACCTCTCTCTCAACTACATCTAATCGGTTCAAAATTCCATTTAACTAGTTAACTGCCTTTTCCATTAAGATGTCCCCCCAGGGCTCTCCTCGCCACTTTCTACAGTGTCTCCTTTTCCACCCAAACTCCTACCACCTCCCGTCAACCGCAAGCTCACACGGCCATGGGCTGTGTGTCTTGCCTACTTTCCTCCCTAAGTTTCTGGCATCAACCCTTGGGTCAAGAAAAGTAATAAGCAGAAAAAATCACATCTCAATAGTGCGGATAAATGCTGCAAGTCGGACACACACAAAAACTCGAGTACGGAAAAGATGACCAGGACAAGACTCCGTTCAGAAAGATGTTTGCAGCTCAGCAAAGGGGGGCGGGAGGAAAGCCAAGGAAGCTTCTGATTTTGCTCTGGGTCAATAAGGCAATCAACATGCCCCAAATTAAAACTTCGGAATGCCACAGTTTATTCAGCACACTCACTACTCATCAAGAATCCTCCAAGTAACAACACACTGCCATTATTCGGCATTCCCTAAAGTGCGGGAAGTGGGAGGCACAAACATGATAGAGCAAACGACCAAAGTAGAAATAATAATGGCAACTGTTTACACCGCAAGAGTTTAAAACACTGAGAAAAATCTCAAATACACTCATAAATACGTAATCAGAGGTTAGGGCCCGTTCTGGCACATAAATGATCACACGACTGCCAAATGCACCTCTTTCTCTCCTCAATGCTCCTATTCGCCACTGTAACTCACCAGCCTCATTCCTGGTAGCACAATCCTCGAAGGAACTGAACGGGAGAACAAACGGCTTAAACGTAAAAAAAAAGAAAAGAAAAAAAGAACGAAAAAAACCGGGGGGGGGAGGGGGAGTGCAAAACCCAGCCACCGAGCAGCTCCACAGTAATCAGAGAGCCCTAGATGCATTTTAATGCCAACTGTCAAACCTTCTTTTTTGGGGGAGGGGGGCGGAAAATGGTGACTCCAAAAATTAAGGCTCTGGCCCCAACACGCCTCCCCGCATTCTCCAGAACAAGACATCCGCACTCCACTCCAAAAAGGCTCTCCGTGCAAGACCGAGCCATCATCCCTCAGGGGGCAGTGGCGCTCCAACCCGCCCGGCCGGGACACGGGCAACGCTAACAGGGCCCGGCCCTTTTGGGGGGCCCTCGGGACTGCCGGTAGAAGCCAGCGCAACCCGCCCCGACGCTGGCCGAAATCAGGCAGGGACGGAGGGGGGTCAGTGGCCGAGCTTCCCCACTGGGCCTTCCCACCTCGGGGGCGCGGCAAGACATGGAGGTGGTGCCTTTCAGTCCCGGCCCTTCTGCAGCAACCGACCCGGGCCTCGTCCCCGGCGTCCCCGCCCCGCCGTCCTCGGCCAGCCACTCAACCCCTTACCTGGCAGAAGCTCCGGCAATAGTTCAAAGATGAACCCTCGGACACCTCCTGCTCCCTCAGCTCTGTTTCCAGCTGCCAGAGGCAGGGTCGCAGACCGGGGGCTCCTGGCACCGGAGATGTGGGGCGATGACCCCGAGCCATTGACTCAGTCTCGACTCCGGCTCCGGCGGCCGCTGCCGCCACCGCCGGAGCCTCAACCCCGGCCCCGGCAGCGGCGGCGCCGTCTCCCTTTCCGTCCGCCATCTTCCCACGGCCCAGCAGCGCGTAGGCAACCGAGCCACGTGACACTGTTCTGCCCCGCCCCCGATCGCCCGCGCACGGTGACGTACTCCCTGGCGACGCCGGCGCCTGCTCGATTGCGTCACGAGAGTGCCGAAGGCGCCTCCTCCAAAAGGCCTCCGCAACCTGCACCCTAGCAACAGCCTAGCAACGGCTGGCCCGAGGCTCCTGCCCACCTCCCGCTACGCGGAGCCAGGAGCGTCTGCCAACAGTGTGGCTGCTATGAGGGAAATGACATTGGAGCTTCGAGCTGAGGAGTGAAGGTAACCCTGGGAGGAACCCAGAGCACAGCATCCCTGGTAAAAAAAAAAAAAAAAAAACCAAGCGAACGTTATAAGATAGAAGACTAACTGCAAGGAGACTCGGTTTGTGACAGAAACAGCATTATCAGTATTGATGATAGGATGAACTCTGAAATAAATGGCGCCCCCTTTTTTTTCCACAAAGGGGGGAAAATCGATTTCTTCCTCAAACTACATCCAAATATAAAACCCAGGAGGATTAAAGACTCAAAACATAAATAGAAAATACCTTTGAGGGGAAAAAAATAGAATTTCTGAGATAAAAGCTCAAAGCACAGGGCCCAGCGCGATGGCCTAGTGGCTAAATCCTCACCTTGCACATTCTGGAATCCTGTATGGGCGCCGGTTCATATCCTGGCTGCTCCACTCCACCTGCGTGGAAGACCCGGAAGACACTCCTGGCTCCTAGCTTCCAGTCTGCCCAGCTCCGGCCGTTACGGCCACTTGGGGAGTGAACCAGTGGTTGGAAGGTATGTCCTTCTCTTTGTAAATCTGTCTTTCCAATAAAAATAAATAAATCTTAAAAAAAAAAGCACAAACCACAAAGAAAATAGTCACAGGTAGTATTAAGGTATGTTCCAGGGCGAGCATTCGTGCTGCCACCAACACTGGCAACCTGTTTGGAAGTGCCAGGTTGGAGTCCCAGCTTCCTGCTAATGCACATGGGGTGTGGCATGGGGAGAGGGTGATGTCTGAAGTATTTGGGATCCCTGCCTCCCATTTGGGAGACCTAAATGCAGATTCAGGTTCCTGACTTCACATTGATCCAGCCCTGGCTGTTGTGGGCATTTTGGGAAGTGAACCATTAGATAGATAGAAGATCTCTTTCTCTCTCAAATAGTATGGTTTGTAAAATTTTATTTCTTCGGGAGGCAGAGTTACAAAAAGAGGGAGAGAGAGAGATGTCCCATTCACTAGTTCACGCTGCACTAGAGCCTGGAGCTGTTCTGAGTCTCCCAAATGGATACAGGGGCCCAAGCACTTGCTGCATCTTACTCTGTTTTCCCAGGTGCAACCTCCACAGTGTGGCCTCTTAAATATTTTTAAAGTATGTTACTTCTGTGGTAACAGAGCTTAAAAGGTGATGCACAGAGACAAGTTAGACATTAGATGCTTGTTAGCATACATGGAACCATTGTTTGAATTAATATCTAGAACGATTTACAGGGAAAAGGAAATCTAGGGCCAGGCATAATGGCTCAGTTAGCTAATCTTCCCCCTTCCAGTGCCAGAACCCAATATGAGCGCCAGTTCATGCCCCATCTGTTCTACTTCCCATCTACCTCCCTGCTTGTACCATGAGAAAACAGTAGAAGAAAGCCTTGGGAAGCTGCACCTGTGTGGGAGACATGGAAGAGGCTCCAAGCTCCTGGCGTTGCATCAGCTCAGTTCTGGCCACAGCAGCCACTTAGAGAGTGCACCAGCAGATGGAAAATCATTCTCTCTCTCCTTTCCTCTATAAATCTGCCTTTCCAATAAAAAAATTCTTAAAAAGGAAAAAAAAAAAGGAAATCTAAAAGAAAAGGGGGACCCGGCACAATAGCGTAGTGGTTAAAGTCCTCGCCTTGAATGTGCCAGGTTCCCATATGGTCGCCGGTTCTAATCCCGGCCGACCTGCTTCCCATCTAGCTCCCTGCCTGTGGCCCAAGACTTTGGGACCCTGCACCCACGTGAGAGACCCACAAGAGGCTCCTGGCTCCTGGCTTCAGATTGGCTCAGCTCCAGCCGTTGCAGCCACTTGGTGAGTGAATCATCTGATGGAAAATCTTCCTCTCTGTCTCTCCTCCTCTCTGTATATCTGACTTTCCAAATAAAAATAAAAATTAATAAATCTTTAAAAAATAAAAGAAAAGGGGATGAAGCATGTAAAGAGGCAATTTACCAAAAAAGGAAATAACCCAGGAACAAACTTTAAATTTCACTGTAGCTATGAATGTAAAATTAGAGCAATGAGATGTAATTTTTTAAAGATTAATTTTTAAATTTTTATTGGAGAGGTACCTACCTTTACAGAGAGGAGGAGAGACAGCAAGATTTCCATCTGATGGCTTGCACACTGCTGACAAGGCTGCATCACTGAGGAGAAAAATTTGTCACACTTAATAATAAAACTGGAGTTTTCTATATCCTGTGACATGGTAGTTCCTAATAGTAAGAGTAATAATAGTTGCTATTCACTGAAATTTAATGTACTAGGCACCCTTAAAAGGTCTTTATTTATATTTACTCATTTAGTCCTAACAATGTCATTAAAAGTTACCCATATTTTACCATTTAGGCAACTAGGACACAGAGAAGTTAAGTCATTTGCCCAAAGTGATCATTAGTAAGCAATAGCAACTGGAATCCAATTCTCCATTTCCTGACTCCATAATTGGTATCTTATGAAGATTCATTATAATACTACATGTTATGATAACATGTTGGAAAGGACCTAGATATTCAACAGTATGAGATAAATAAGCAAATCATGGCATATTCACACATTGACATATATAGCAAATAAATTAATGAATTAAAGCTGTATATATCAACATAATAAGCACACAGTTTGGGCCCGGCATTGTGAGGCAAAGGGGGAAGCCACACTTTGGGATGCTGGCATTTAAGAGTGCCTCGTGCTGGTCCTGGCTGCTCCACTTTAGTCCAACTTTCTGCTAATGCATCCTGGGAGGCAGCAAATGATGATTCAAGTATGTGTGCCCTTACCACCCATGTGGGAGACCTGGAAGAAGTTCTAGATTCTTGGCTTTGGCCTGGCCCAGCCCTGGATATTGTGAGTGTTGGGGAAATGAACTAGCATATGGATGATAGCGCACTCTTCCATGAAAAAAAAAGAGTGATGGCATACAATATGTTAACCCTTTGTGTCCCATAAGTCTACTTATAGCACTCCTAACACCTATAACTACTTAAACAAGCAAACATGCCACTTAATAATTATTTTTGAACCATTATTACGCTTTTAAATATTCTCGAAATTAAAAACTTGGGAAATAATGGACTTTAAAAATACAGAGCATGGGACCTGGTGCGGTAGCCTAGTGGCTAAAGTACTCACCAGGATCCCGTATAAGTGCTGGTTCATATCCCAGCTGCTCCACTTTGCTTCCAGCTCCATGCTTGTGGCCTGGGAAAGCAGTGGAAGATGGCCCAGTGCCTTGGGACCCTGCACCCATGTGGGAGACCCAAAAAAGCGCCTAGCTCCTGGCTCCTGGCCTCAGATTGGCTCAACTCTGGTCATTGTGGCACTTGGGGGAGTGAACCAGTGGATGGAAGATCTTTAGATCTTTCTGTCGGTCTCTTTTTCTCTTTGTAAATCTGACTTTCCAATAAAAATAAAATCTTAAAATAATAATAATAATAAAGAGTATGAGGCCCAGCACAATGACTCAATGGCTAAAAACTCACCTGCAAACACCAGGATCCCTTATGGGTGCGGTTCCTGCCATGGCTGCTCCACTTCCCATCCAGTTCCCCACTTATGGCCTGGGAAAGCAGTGGAAGACAGGCCAAAGCCTTGGGACATTGCACTGTCCCAAGGAGACCTGGAGGAGGCTCCTGGCTCCTGGCCTCAGATTAGCTCAGTTCTGGCCATTGCAGCTAATTGGGAAATGAGCCAGCGAATGGGAGATCTTTTTATTTTCCTTCTATCTGTAAATCTGATCTGTCTTTCCAGTAAAATAAACCACATTTTTAAAAAGCCATGGAGCATGATAAAAAGCAAATTGAGGATTATATACTATTCCATACTATTTTTTATAAAGAATTTATGTATTTTTTTATTGGAAAGGCAGAAAATACATCATGGAAAAACCAAGTTCTGGATTTTATTGTCCCTTTTTCCCAGAAGCAATTACAATGCAGTTCATTTAATGGAAACTTTTTTTTTTATTGTATTTACTTACTTATTTATTTGAAAGGTAAAATTGCAGAGAGAGTGAGAGCAAAAATTTCCATCCACTAGATCACTCACCAAATGGCCTCAAAGTAGGGTGGGGCCCAGGCTGAAGTCAGGAGCCAGGAGTTTCTTCTGAGTCTCCCATAGCAGTGTCAGAGGCCAAGGACTCGGCCCATGCTCTGCTACTTTTCCGGTGCATCAGCAATGAGCTGGATCAGAAGTGGAACATATGGGACTCAAACCAACACCTGTATGGGAAGCTGGCACTGCAGGCGGCAGCTTAACTTGCTGTACCACAGCCATTTTTCTTGGATCATGTCCCAGTATCATGGCTATTCCCAGTTCCCTTTTGTTGAACCTGGGTATTTCTCAATACACTATCAGTCAGACATTTACAAGTGATGACTCATGATAGTTAATGTTTGGAGAGTCATCTATCAAGATTTTAGAAATATTTGGAGGCACTTACTATGACATGTTAATATTTTTATTTCATTTTATGTTTTAAATTTATTTTTATTGGAAAGGCAGATTTATATAGAGAAAGAGAGACAGAAAGAAAGATCTTCCATCCACTTCTTCACTCTTCAGGTGGCTGCAACACCTGGAGCTGAGCAAAGCTGAAGCTGGGGCTAGAAGCTTTTGCCTGGTTTCCCACACAGGTGCAAGGTCCTAAGGCCTTCAGCCATGCCCACTGCTTTCCCAGACTGCAAGCAGGGAGCTTGATGGGAAGTGGAGCAGCTAAGAGACAAACTGGCACCTATATGGGATTCTGGCACATGCAAGGTGAGAATTTAACCACTAAATTATTGTGTTGGGCCCTCTTTTTTCATTTTAATACAGGTTAAAACTTACAGAATTCTGTCAGGTTTGGATCCCCGCCCCAACTGCAATTATTGGTTGTGCGTGTGCCTTTAGACACTTAGTTTCTTTTTTTTAAATTATTTTTTAATAATCTTACTTAGTTGATTAGGGAACAAAGTGTCAAGGGCTACAGGGTGAAAGTGGGTAATACCATTGTTTCCACATCAATATCATTTTACCCTGTATCTGGGATCAGGGAAAAAAACAAAGGGAAAAGCCCCACCCAACCTCCCACCCATCCCAGATCCCCAACGGGAGGTGCGCTCTGAGGGTGGTTTCTCCTCTTAAGATGGGCTTCGTAGTAGCATTTCCCTGACAGGAATGTTAATGAGGTGTAGTGGAATGTACCCAAGGTGCTCAGAACAGAGCCAGACACAATACTTAAGCAGTAAGTACTTGATAAATGGCAGTACTCCTGCAAGGTTCAATTTCAGAGGATAAGTTTAGCATTCCTTGCTGTAGACACAGATACGTCCTGCCTATAGGAACCATTATTTCCATGATTGTCCTATGAATGACAATATGAGCAGAGGATAGACTCATGTTGTGGATCCTGAAAGGAGCCGATTAAGCTGCACGCTTGATTTCTTGATTTGCAAGTTTAAGAACTTGATTCTCTCATTTCACCCAGGTGGTGATTAAGTCACAAGAGCCCAATTTTCTAATTTGCTCTAAGAAACATAATAGCTTCCCTATAGAGCAGTGAGCATGTGAGCAAAATTAGCACCAGTTTGCTTAGGGAGGGAGGAACTGGCGTAAAGGGAGTTAGAAGTTCTTAAATCACCGTCGTTCAAACACCCAGCCTTCTCTCACAGTTATTTTCTATCATTTTTTCTTCAGAAAAAATTTTTTTTCCATATTCACTTATAAGCATTTCTACTTGTTCATATCTTGAGAACTCACAGGTAACACAGTGTGGTGTCCTCTGACGGTATGAGATGAACTTAAGGGGTGAGAGTCACCGCCAGGTGCCGGGGAGCAATAGGCTCCACAAGCCTGTTTGGAATTCCCATGTGTCCCCACCCTGACCCCCCCGGGGACTCCACCCTCAGACTTGTTGACATCACTTCACTGGGACCCCTGGCATATTCTGTTTCTTCCTCAGACTTTGTACCCAGGTTTGATGGAGGTCAGAGGGGCCCAAAGGCAAAAACTCCCGAAGAAGGTGGAAACTTAAAAATCTCATAGGACACTGTTTTAGCTTCCCTCTCCCACCCCCCAGCAGAGACCTCTCCTCCCCAACTCCCACTCCCCAACCTGGGGGAGAATGCCTCTTTGCTATGCTGTCTGAGAGATTTTGTATTTGCTAGTTTTAAAGAGAGGGATCTTTGGTTCAAAAGCCTTAAATGAATACTAGCTATTTCCTGCTTGGATTATCCCAACAGCTTCCTAACAGGTGTCCCTGCTACTAACTGATCATCTCACCCCTGGAAGTTCATCTATGTTAATTGAATTCCATTGTTTAAGATTATCCAGCTCCTTCTTTCTTCCAATAGAATTAAAATCTTCAGATTGCCTTAACTGCAGCCACCTGGCCTGATCACCTGCAGTTCCTAAGAGCACCAGAGTTCTTCGCTAACTTCCCAAACATACTGCTACCCCATTCTCCAACATCCACAGTATTTCTGGCTTTGTACCTGTTTGATTTATTATGCTAGACTGAAATGCCCTGCTATTTGCACTAAATGCTGTTAAGGAGTAGTAGCCTTTTGTCCGGCAGTTACAATGACCCTTTACCAGCACCTCAAACTCTGACTGTCTTCCTCACTTCATCATCTTTATATTTGCTCTTCCTTGCCTGAAACATTTTTCACTTATCCAGTTCTTTTTCAATCTTTGGAGTCCTTCTCTTAAAAGGAACAGAGAGAATCTCAATTTTCTCTCTTTTGACAATCATTGTATAAATACATAATTACCTAGGGTTTTCTATATAAGATTTAATTATTTTATTTTTTCAATTTTTTTACAGACTTTTTTTTTTTTAAGATTTATTTATTTTTATTGTGTTAGGTCCAAAAGATCCCCGAACCACGGACAGACAGGTTCCACATGCAATAACACAAAAGCAAAGAAACTTTATTGCTAGTGGAGCTAGGGTCCATGTCTCACCCATCACAGTGGAGTCTTGACAAGGACCCCGCTGGTCTCTTGCACTCTGTTCTTATTCCCTTTTAGTCATGTACAACACGTCTCCAGCAAGCAGTTCTTATCTTGGTACTGGTGTAGGCCACATTCCATTTGCGGACGTGCAGGTGCTCCTGATTGGCCCATCTCCAAGGTCGATTCCCCCGCCCACTCCATCACTCTGAAGAAAATGAAACTTTGAAGTGAAGTAAAACTTAGGCCTACTCCCTGACCTTAGGCCCATCATGGTGTAGGTACTGTTCTTTATGCAGCAAAGCCAAACAACGATTACAGAAGCCATATATAGCGGTTAAGAAACTCCCCTATCACTACTGTTACTAAGAGTAAATCCCTGGGGCCCAGCGGCATGGCCTAGCAGCTAAAGTCCTCACCTTGAACACCCGGGATCCCATATGAGTGCCGGTTCTAATCCTGGCAGCTCCACTTCCCATCCAGCTCCCTGCTTGTGGCCTGGGAAAGCAGTTGAGGACGGCCCAATACCTTGGGACCCTGCACCGGTGTGGGAGACCTGGAAGAAGTTCCTGGTTCCCGGCATCGGATTGGCACGCACCGACCCGTTGCGGCTCACTTGGGAAGTGAATCATGGGACGGAAGATCTTCCTCTCTGTCTCTCCTCCTCTCTGTGTATCTGACTTTGTAATAAAAATAAATAAATCTTTTTTTTTAAAGATTTTATTATTACTGGAAAGCCGGATAAAATAAAAAAATAAATAAATCTTAAAGAAAAAAAAGAGTAAAAAAAAAGAGTAAATCCCTGCCACCCAGCCTTGTACCCCCAACTCCTCATTCTCCCCTTTTCTTTGTTGCACGTGAGAAATCTTTCTCATAAGCTTCTGTTGAAAGGGAGCATTGAGGAACAACAGCAGCAGGGCTCAATCCAGAGCTTCCTGATAGCAGGTAGAAGTCATCTGGCCTGGAGTACTGCCTGGTGCTTGAAGGTTTTTCTTCACTGAAGTCATTTGTTGTTAGTCCTAAGAGTTTCAGGAAGAAATCTAGCGTAGAACATAAAGCACAGTACTGAAAACATTCTGTTACAACACCTACTTGTTACATAGTAGATGGCAAAAGATTTAAGCTAGTTTTCATTTATAATAACCCAGCAGTTTACAGTATTCTGACAAGATTTTACAGAAATTTATACATTTTAAGGCAGAGGCGAACAATCTACTAATTTATAGTCTAACGAGCCGTGTACTGGCAATTGAAGAACACAAGAATCTTTAAGTAGTTGAGCAGAGAAATTTCAATTAATTTGCCAAGTGAGAAGGTATGAAGTCTGCTTCAGAGTAAAGAGGCAGATAGTAAACATCCCTGTAAGGGGACTAGCAAGCCACATATAACTAAATCTAGCCAGTTAGACTACGGGTTGTAGAAGTGTATGAAATATCTGAACAATTGCTTCAAAGTAAAGGAGCTAAATATTTAGACATGGGCCCGGCACGATAGCGTAATGGTTAAAGTCCTAGACTTGAATGCACCAGGATCCCATATGGGTGCCGGTTCTAATCCCGGCAGCTCCACTTCCTATCCAGCTCCCTGCTTGTGGCCTGGGAAAGCAGTCGAGGACGGCCCAATGCTTTGGGACCCTGCACCCGTGTGGGAGACTCGGAAGAGGTTCCCAGCTTCAGATTGGCACAGCACCGGTCATTGCAGTCACTTGGGGAGGGAATCATCAGACAGAAGATCTTCCTCTCTGTCTCTCCTGCTCTCTGTATATCTGACTTTGTAATAAAAATAAATAAATCTTTAAAAATAATAAAAAATAAAAAATAAATACTTAGACATAACCCAAACTGAGATGATAAATCTTAACATACTGAAATACAGCAAGGTATACTATTAATTTTAATACAACTCTGAAGACACACGTCCTGCATGGGAAGCCAGTACAGTGACTCTAGTGAATTTAACAAATTAGCACTCTTATGTGTGAAGTCAGTGATCACCTGAGGCTCCCAACACACGATGCTTAGGCTGTGGAAGCCTCTTGAATCCACAACAACCCCATGAGTCATTAGACAAGGCCACACACAAAGTGGAAGTTCTCTCCTAAACTGAGACAAGAGCACAACCATCTTTGATGGCTGTTTCCTCGCTGTGGGGCGTGGACCACTGAGGTCCTTCACGGAGGGACACTCTTCGCAGCAATGTCCTGGCTTTCCATGCCTGATAATGCTCTCTTGACTCTCCTGTCAGACCAGAATGCCTTTTGGGCTGATTCGGAGGCTACTGAGTGCTGTTCAAGATTGCCAGTCTGAGTCTGCTGTAAGAGCTGCTTCCCATGTTGGAGCATTTTAACATTCTCTGACACCTGAATTATCATTGAACACTTATATACATATACCTATATATTTTCCATCTATCTCATGTGTACTTGGGGTCCTTTGGCCAGTTTTAAAAACTGTACTCTTAATAGTAAGTTCATTTGAACACATGCGGAATTCTACAGCTAAACAGACTTTGTAGGCTCTGAGAAAACAAACAGACATGACTCTCCAAGAGCCTAATTATGCATCTATACATTATTTTTTAAAGGATTTAGCTTATCATTTCTTATTTATGAACATTTTCATCTATAATTCAATTAAAATAGACTACATAGCTTGTCACATAAACATGTATATGCATATCAGGAAACACACATTACAAAACAGCTTTTGTAACAGGTTCTTGAAGAATCTCTTGTTTTAAAGTTACCAGCTGTTTAGAATCACATCTTGCTCTTAGTAACCTGAACAAACCCTACCTATAATTTACTATTAAGTTTTAGTTTTAATGGATACAATAGGTCTGTTAGAACTTAGACAAAAAAGTATCCACAATTAGAATTGTAAAACATCAAACAAGTAGAGACATTTATATTGCACACAGCACCATGAAGTTACCTGTAGGATTTTACGTAATACTTGTGCTTTTTAGGCCTAGGAGCCTAACCATCATGACTGATAACAGTATAACAGGACCATTAAGCTTTTCTAACCTTTAACCCATCTTTAACCTTTATATAATTTTTAGGACATTTGTATCAATGGCATTTTTATATAATGCAATTTAATATTTAGCATAATTTTATATTTTATATTACATTGTATGCAATCCAAATAGCCAAAATAAGTTATTTACCTTTATCAAAAGATCAAGTAATATCTATTTAGTCAAGCTGATTCAAACAGTACCAGATCAATTTTTTTCACTTTAAAAAATGATCATGCAAATATTTCAAATGAAATACATATCAGAAAATACCCTTGAAAACACAGCTCTTTTTAAACCATGACAATTTAACAAAGACAATGTAGAGAAGCAAAGAGGTTAGCTAACTGGAAGGCTGAATGTATGTTTCCCTAGTCAGTCACCAAAAGGGAAATTACAACCTTAAACACAGGAATTAACACATAAAATAATCTCATAACTTTTAAAGAATTTAACAAATTCAGAAGTTGGAACTAGAGCAGTTTGCTGAAGTTGGATAGGTAATTGACAAAGTCACCAATTAAGCAGACTATCTAAAGTTCAGTGTTTCAATTTTATTTAATAGCTTTCAAAATTAGAGATTTGTTTATTTTTAGGTATTTACTAGCATTCGTATGAATGCACACTTCAAAAACTTTTTGCAAACAGATATCAAGTCTAATGTCAGCAACCATTAGATATTAATGTTAAAAACTTAATGCTGTAATAGTATCTTAAAAATTATAGTCAATTATATAAAACTTAAAACATTCACTCCTCAAATTTTCTGACTTCCCCATCTCTTTTTCAACATGCTTTAACCTTTAAGTATTTTGTTTCAGCTTTCCCTTTCCATTCTATGATAGCTATTCTCCTGTAGAACAAACTATTCTACAAGCTATGCTCTTCCTTTAATAAAATTATTCTCCTTTTTTAAAAAAAGATTTATTTTTATTGGAAAGGCAGATGTGCAGAGAGGAGGTGAGACAGAAAGGAAGATCTTCCTTCTGATAGTTCACTCCCCAAGCGGCCGCAACATCTGGAGCTGAGCCAATCCAAAGCCAGGAGCCTCTTCCTAGCAGCCCTGCTTCTCATCCAGCTCCCTGCCTGTGGCCCGGGAAAGCAGTTGAGGACAGCTCAAAGCCTTGGGACCGTGCACACACGGGAGACACAGAAGAGGCTCCTGGCTCCTGGCTATTGGCTTCGGATGGGCTCAGCTGTGGCCGTTGCAGTCCCTTGGGAAGTGAATCAGCAAACAGAAGATCTTCCTCTCTGTCTCTCCTCCTGTCTGTATATCTGACGTTCCAACCAGATTTATTCATGTGAAAGAATTTTACAGAAAGAGGGATAAAGAGTTCTTCTGTTGATTGGTTTACTGCCCAAATGACCACAGGACCAGGGTTGGACCAGTCTGATGCCAGGAACCAGTTTTATCTGGGTCTCCCACTTGAGTGGCAGAGGTCTAAGTGCTTAAGCCATCTGTTGCTGGAAGCTGGATCAGAAGTGAAGCAGCCAAGACAAACTGGTACCTGTATGGGATACTGGCTTCACAGGTGCAGCTTCACCCTTTTTGCCATAATACCAGCCTCTGTAATTTCATGTTTAATCATTCACTATTTATTTAATCTCTCCCTAATCTGTAAACCTGCACAAAGTCTTCATGCCTGTTTGTTACTAAATGTGTGAGTGAGTGAATGGTTATAACACATAGAACTCATGGTCTATTTACAACAAAATCTCATGTATTCTTAATCACGTCTCTGCTTTTACTTAGCCCTAGAAATTCCCCCAGAGAATATGGCTTATCCCAAGTAATTTATCTTCTCTTCAATTCGCTTCAGAGATCACAGATTAGGTACCTTGGAATTAATTATGACTTGCTGCTTATATTTTTTGTCCAGTGAATGGTGAAGATAATCCCACAGAACAAAATAAGTCATTTTTCTGCCATCAGAGGTAGACTCCTACACCTGCTGTTGACTCGCTGGTGACCTTGACCACATTTTCTTAACTCTTCCGAGCTTCAGTTTTCATCCTGGGGTGTTACAGAATATTTAACTTGAGTGGAGGTACCTTGTTGGCATGGCCCACGGTGTTGGTCCACACTGCCCCCTAGAGGAATTCTCTCTCCGGGCTAATAGACTGAACCCCAGAAATGTTCAAAGATTTTTGTGAACCAACTATTCAGGCAGGATAGAGAAGGAAGAGGTCTCCAGATCAGCCCATGGGAACTGACCCGAGTATGGCAGTGGGTCACAGAGGATAAGTATGGGGTATTGAGTGGGGGAGGAGTTCAGCGGTCCAGGAGAGGACAATATGGATATAGACAAGGTCAGCAGCACCCCAGTAGCAGGATCACAATGAGAGCTCTGATTATTTCTGAGAATAATGGAGGCGATTTGATTGCAAGTCTGCCTTCATTGCCACTTAAAACACAAAACCTGGAGATCTACAGTATTGCTAACTGTTCAGTACATGTGCATTAACCATAGTTGAGCTTCACAGTGTGTCTGAGTCATGTGTGAGGAATGGATATGTTAAATACCTAGCTTACAGGGTTGTTATAAGATTCAAATGAGGAAGTAGATTTATGGGAAGTGCTACTCTTTTGCTAATCACTTGACATCATCTCAATAAATGATGACTTACCATTTTTTGAAAATAAGGCAACCTCAAATGATGGTTTGTCAAGTGATGATTCTCTAATAAGAATCAAAAAAATTAATTAGAACAGGGTATTTTCAGTCTATGCACTTTTTTATAGACACATTTTTGCTTTCACTCAGCATTCTACAAGCTCTGCCTTCCCTCTTGTTTCTGTCCATTAGAGCAGGCTTAGCAAACTTGCATCTTATCTCCCTAAAGTTATTTCATCAGACAGCCAGGTTTATACGTATTGTATTGCTTGTGCAGCATATCTATCAGAATCAACAATTTAGTCTTTTTATTTTTAAAAGACTTATTGTTATTTTATTGGTAAGGTAGATATATATAGAGAAGGAGATACAGAAAGAGAGAGATACTGCATCTGCTGATTCACTCCCCAAGCAGCCACAACGACTGGAGTGGAGCCAATCTGAAGCCAGGTCCCAGGAACTTCTTTCAAGTCTTCCATACGGGTACAGGGTCCCAAGGCTTTGGGCCATCCTTCACTACTTTCCCAGGCCACATTCAGGGAGCTGGATGGAAAGTAAAGCAGCCAGGCACGAACTGGAGCTCATATGGGTCCCAGTGCGTGCAAAGTGAGGACGTTAGCACTAGGCTACCATGCCAGGTCCTAGTCTGCCTGTGTTTCTTTTCTTTTCCTTTCTTTTCTCTTCTTTTCTTTCTCTCTCTGTCTCACTCTCGCTCTCTCTCTCTTTTTTTTAAGATTTATTTATCTTTATTGGAAAGACAGATTTACGGAGAGAAAGAGAGACACAGAAAAAGATCTTCCACCCCCTGTTTCACTCCTCATATGACTGCAGTTGCCAGAACTGAGCCAATCCAAAGCTAGGAGCCAGGACTTTCTTCTAGGTCTCCCACAGGGTGCAGGGTCTCAAGGCTTTGGGCCATTCTTTACTGCTTTCCTAGGCCGTAAGCAGGGAGCTGGATTGGAAGTATAGCAGCCAGGACATGAGCTGGCACTCATACAGCCAATTAAACTATTGCACTGGCCCCAAGAATTTTGTCTTTCTCGATAGAATTCCTTCATGGTATTTATGGAGGACAAAATTAACAAAGACGGGCCCGTCTTTGAATGCATCAGTATCCCATATGGGCACCAGTTCTAATCCTGGTGGCCTCACTTCCCACCCAGCTCCCTCCCTGTGCCCTAGGAAAGCTGTCCAGGATGGCCCAAAGCCTTGGGACCCTACACCCATGTGGGAGACATGGAGGAGGCTCCTGTTTCCTGGCTTCGGATTGCTACAGCACTGGCCATTGTGGTCACTTGGGGAGTGAATCATTCGACGGAAGATCTTCCTCTCTGTCTCTCCTCCTTTGTATATATCTGACTTTGCAATAAAAATAAAATAAATATTTTTTAAAAATTAAGAAAGACTAGACATCCCAATACATTTTATGGCCAAGTATCACTCAACAGTGTAGTATATGAATTGATTTTCCATTCATTTGCTCAAGCAACACAATTGAAATGAAAACATTCAACATGACTCTTTTCCTTCTAAGACAAATATTAAGTGATACATATTTTTAATTCTTAAGTGATTTATTTGTTTTTTATTTGAAAACTGGAGTTACACAGAGAGAAGAAACTGAGAGAGAGATCTTGCATCTGCTGGTTACTCTCCAGATCTCCACAATGACTCGAGCTGAGCTTGTCTGAAGCAAGGAGCCAGGGGCTTCTTCCAGGTCTTCCACATGGGTGCAGGGTCTCAAGAATTGGGCCATCGTCTGATGCTTTCCCAGGCTATAAGCAGGGAGCTGGAAGGGAAGTAGAGCAGTTGGGGCACAAACTGGCACCTATGTGGAAGGATTAGCTTACTGCTGTCAGCCAGCCGCCAAGTAAAAATACACCAATGTACAGATCTTTAAAATGCAAAGCTAACAAACTTCTTCACAGAGTTGATGGAGTATTAAATGCATTAAATATGCAAAATTTTGGGAACAGTGTTGTATGAGTATAATGTTATCTTACCAGGTGTTGTGAAATTCACAGCACAGTTTGTGGTAGATTGAAAGTGCTAAATAAATGTTGGCTGTAATTATCAACAGATATTTCTGAGATTTCCAATGAAGTCCAAGCTTTTCTTAGTTTATCCTGCCTTTCTTCACAACATGGGTATAGTAGGAGCCTGTTACCATATTTCCACAGTGTGGATTTAGGAGAACTTGTTGCCATAATAGACTTGTTTTAAAAAAAAGGGGGGGAGGTTATTGGACCTGGTGTGTTAGCCTAACGGCTAAGTCTCACCTTCAATGGGTGGGGATCCCATTTTGATGCTGGTTCTGATCCCGGAGGCTCCACTTCCCATTCATGGCAGGGGAAAGCAGTTGAGACCTGGAAGAAGCTCCTGGCTCCTGACTTAGGATCAGCTTAGCTCCAGCCATTACAGTCACTTGAGGAATAAATCAACAGACAGAAAATCTTTCTCCCTGTCTCTCCTCCTCTCTGTATATATCTTATTTTCCAATAATAATATATAAATCTTTTAAGAAAAAGAAAATAAAACCAGATTTATTTATTTTAATTGGAAGACTGATTCACAGAGAGAAGGAGAGACAGAAAGATCTCCTGTCTGCTGGTTCACTCCCCAAATGGCTGCAATGCCTGGAGCTGAGCTGATCTGAAGCTAGAAACCAGAAGCCTCCCACAAGGGTTTCCCACATGGGTGCAGGGTCCCAAGACTTTGAGCCACCCTGCACTGGCCTTTCCAGGCCACGAGCAGGGAGTTGGATGGGAAGTAGAGCAGCTGGACGCGAAGTGATGCTTACATGTACTCCTGGTGCATATTAGGCAAGGATTTAGTCACTGAGCCATCATGCTGGGCCCAAGTTTGTGATCTTTTTCACAGTTATATTTCAACAAAACAACTCAGTTTTTGAATAGTTGTTTTTTATTTGAAAAGAATTACAGAGAAATCATCCATCCACTGGTTGACTTCCCAGATGGCTGCAATGGCCCTGCCAGGCCAGAGCTTGTGACCTAGAACTACATCCTGGTCTTCCATATCGATGGCAGAGGCCCAAGCACTTGGGCCATTATCTAAAAAATTCATTCTGGGGTCCATCTGTGTTGTCCAATATGGTATTCTATAGTCACATTTGGTTATAGCTATAAATATAAAATACAACAGATTTAAAATTTATTGAGGAAAAGAATGAAAACACTTCATTAGTAAATTTTATATCCATTGCATTGAGATTTTAGTATTTTGAATGTTTGTATTAGCTATATAATTAGAATTAATTTGATGTGTTTTTTTTTAAAGATTTATTAATTTTTATTGCAAAGCCAGATATATATATAGAGGAGGAGAGACAGAGAAGAAGATCTTCCATCCAATGATTCACTCCCCAAGTGACCACAACAGACAGTGCTGCATCAATCCGAAGCCAGGAGCCAGGAGCTCTTCTGTGTCTCCCACATGGGTGCAGGGTACCAAGGCTTTGGGGCTGACCTTGACTGCTTTCCCAGGCTACAAGCAGGGAGCTGGATGGGAAGCGGGGCTGCCGGGATTAGAACCAGCACTCATACAAGATCCTGGTACATTCATAGCAAGGACTTTAGCCGTTAGGCCATTTTTCCGGGCTCTCATGTGTTTATTTATATTTCATTTCTGTTGAACCTTGTTGCCTTACTTTATATGTACTAATTTGTGATTGTTAAGTCATGACCATGACTTTAAAGTAGACTTGTCAAAATTTGTCTGGATGAATAAATTGTATTTTTAAATATTTATCAACATATGTTCTTAACTTATGCCCACATTGCTGTTACATTTTTAACCATGCTTCATGTTGACATCTCTTTTTAAAATTTTATTCTGGCTTCAAAGAATTTTTATAGATTCAGATTTGTCCAGTTGATTAAGTCATAGATTTCAGTACTCAGTGTGCAATGGCTGGTTTGTGCCTGGGTGTGTAAGTGTTTTTCTCAGATTTTCCCTGGGGCTTCTCCAACAGTAGACCTGGAATCCTCATGGTAACAAGATCTCTCCAAAACTGTTGTGCTGGAGATTTGATACTGGCTGTCCTCCAAAGACCTAGTTCCTTTCAGTGAAAGATAACAGAAAGATTTAGGCATCTAGGCTGCGTTTGTGTCATTCTCAGTGGCTGTTGGACATCCACAGGGTTAACAGCAAAGCAGATGTTAACTCTTTCACTGGCTAAGTAGAAGCTTTTTAGGGTCTTGCGTTCAATTTATGTCTCATTGCATCTTTTTGTATCTTAATCTAACACAAATAGTCATCCTAAATTTGAGAATCTGCAATCCCCTCTTGCACTGTGTGGTTTTTTTTTTATTAACGTGGTGTTTATATTTTCAAGCATACTATCTGGAAGTTTTCATTTACTTTCTTATCTGAAATATTAGATTTTAAAATCTTTCATACATGACATGTTCATACCATGAGTATTCTTAATATGAGAAAGAGAAAAGAAACCTGTGACATCTGGAACTGAAGAGACATAGAGAGATCTTCTACCTGCTAGTTCGTTTCTCAGATGTCTGCAACAGCTAGAACTGCGCCAAGCCGAAGCCAAGATCCTGGAACTCTCTCCTGGTCTCCACAGAAGAGGCAGAGTTCCAAGGACTTAAATGCTCACCTGTTACCTCCAAGGATGTGCATTAGCACAGAACTGGAATCAGAAACAGAGTATCTGGGGCCAGCGGGTGGCCTGGCAGCTAAAATCCTCGCCTTGAATGTACTAGGATCCCATATGGACACTGGTTCTAATCCCAGCAGCTCCACTTCCCATCCAGCTCCCTGCTTGTGACCTGGGAAAGCAGTAAAGGATGGCCCAAAGCCTTGGGACCCTTGTACCCACGTGGTAAAGAAGTTCCTGGCTTCGGATTGGCATAATACCGGCCATTGTGGCTACTTGGGAGTGAATCATCAGATGGAAGATCTTCCTCTTTGTCTCTCCTCCTCTCTGTATATCTGACTTTGTAATGAAAATAAAATAACTCTTAAAAAAAAAAGAAAGAGGGCTTGGCAGTGTGGCCTAGTGGCTAAGGTCCTCGCCTTGATCCCATATGGCCGCTGTTTCTAATCCCGGCAGCTCCACTTCCTCTCTATCTCTTCTCCTCTCAGTATATCTGACTTTGTAATAAAAATAAAATAAATATTAAAGAAAAAAAAAAGAAAGAAAGAAACAGAGTATCTGGAATCAGGAATTCCGACATGGAGTGCGCCTAGCAAGGAGCAGCTTAACTGCTGTGCCAGTCTCCTGCCTGGAGCTCCTTTGGCATTCACACTTGGGCCTTATCTCAGTGGGAAGCTACCTGGTACTCACAATTCTTCACCAGCAACAAAATATACAAACACAAATATCAGAGAAGGCCACTTTGTGATGCTGAAGGAAGCAGATAAAGTAAGAGCACTCTAACAGTGTGTAAATAGAGTAAAACCACAATATGGTCTGAACAGCAGATTGCTTCATTATGCCCCTTTCCTGGACAATCTGAGTGACTTCATTATGAAATACAGCATTAATCTGCTTTTTTCCTAATGCCTTCTGGGTAGGAATTATTAAGATAATCGGTCTTCTGTTTCCAGAAAGTTTCCAAGCCAGAAGAAAACCTGGAAGAAAATCCTGATTCCCTTTAGCCCTACCCAGTCATTAAATTTAAACCCAGACACTAACACATGTCTTCTGAAACACCCTCTGTTTGAGATGTCTATGAATCTAACGGTTTCTTCTTTCCCTCATTACAGTGAAAACTAATAAGGCAGAGACTTAGCCTACTACTCTATATGCTAGCTCATAATCATACTTTAAATTACAGTATGGTAGGCCCACCAACATGTACTCCCCTTTATGTGCTGGGATCCCTTATGGGCACAGGTTCATGTCCTTAATTGTTCCACTTCCCATCCAGCTCCCTGCTTCTGGCCTGGGAAAGCAGCAGAGGATGGTCCAAGTCCTTGGGACCCTGTGCCCACATGGTAGACCCAGAAGAAGCTCCTAGCTCCTGGCTTCAGATGTGCTCAACACCGGTTGTTATTGCCATTTAGGGAATGAGCAAACGATGGAAGATATTTATCTTTCCTTCTCTCTGTAGATCTGCCTTTCTAATAAAAATATTTTTTTAAGATTTATTTATTTTATTGGAAACGCTGATGTACAGAGAGGAGGAGAGACAGAGAGGAAAACCTTCCGTCCGATGATTCACTCCCCAAGTGACCACAACGGCCAGGAACCTGGAACCTCCTCCGGGTCTCCCACACGGGTACAGGGTCCCAAGGCTTTGGGCTGTCCTCGACTGCTTTCCCAGGCCACAAGCAGGGAGCTGGATGGGAAGTGGAGCTGCTAGGATTAGAACCAGCACCCATATGTGATCCTGGCGCGTTCAAGGTGAGGACTTTAGTAGCCACTAGGCCATGCTGGTGGGCCCCAACAGTTCATTTTTATCATTATCACGCATTGTATACTTCCATTGTTGTATAGGCTATACTTTGCAGACTAACAGTGTAGCAGATTTGTTCATATCAGTATCACCACAGACATGGGAGAAATGCATAAAATGAGGGTTAGCATATCACTAGATAATAGGGACTTTATAGCCCCATTATCATCTTACGCAGTTGGCATCATGTGTAACTGCAGTTCCCGGTCTCCAAGGGTTAACTCCACAGCTTAGCTTGTTTCTCTAGGGGTAACAGGATGGGCAATCTTGGCCTGATACATTTAGCCCCTGCAAGTTCTCTCTTCCCTTCTTCCCCCTTTTTAAGATACCCCCAGGGGAGCTTAGGAGTTGCTTGAGCATTGGGAAAATACTGGGAGGAACTAGGCAGACTATAAAAGAGGCAGGCCAATTTCGAATAAATGGCATTCTCTTTACAAGAATGACCCACTGTGTGTTGTCTTTTTGTAACCCTAGTCCCTCTGCTTGGCTCAGGGTACATGGCGATGCAGGCGTTGCCGACAGTATACAGCGCACAGTGCACAGTGCATTGTGGATGGAAATGCCATTATGTGGCATGTGAGTGTTTTCAGAGGCAGGCACCTAAGCACTCTATAGGATGCATTTTTAGACATTTGAACTAGCATATAAGATAATTTCACAAACAACAAACATCCAATCTAAAAACAGTCCTACATGGAATAAAATATGTATCACATCAAATGGCTGCTTGGAGACTAGACTAGCTCAGTAATAACTGATGTGTCTGTAATATGGCAGTTATTTTAGATTTCTATTCTTTTTCCCATGTGGATCAGATTTTTCATTTTCATATCCTTTTTTGAGCATTTACATCATGTATAATGGTTAAGTGATTTTATTTATAGAAGAAAAAACTACTTTGGCTATTTCCTGTCAGTCGAAGAGGTATGTGGATCCTTTGCTCATTTTTTTTGTCATGAACAGCTTCACCAGTAATTCAATTTTAAAAATACAATAAAAAAGTAAGCAAGACAGAAAATATAATTATCTTATATAAATTATAATTGATGATTTGCCTTGACTCTAGATAATTACCTAGTCAAATTAATAACAATAAGCCTTGTTGGTTTCAACATTCAGAAACAATGTATAGCCACAGCAAAGAAGACCAAATGAAAATGTCTTCATCTTCAACATCTTCAATATGCAAGCAAAAAGTACAGGTGCGAGTTGGAGGAGTAAGTGTGGAGAAGACTGCTGAAGGGCAAAGCAAAGTCACAAATGCTACATTTCACACAGTGAGAGATCTTTTTTTTTTTTTGCTATTTTTTAATTGCATTTCATTTTATGACATCATTTCATATGCTCTGAGGTTCCCCCAACCCCTCCCCGTACCCTCCCCCAATGGTGGATTCCTCCACCTTATTGCACTATTACAGTTCAAATCAGTCATGCTTCTTTCATTGCAAGCATGTACCATGCATAAAGTCCAGCATCTTATTGTCCAGATAAATTCAACAGTTTCTTGGGGAGACCATCTCTGGTCTAAAAGCAGAGCTGGCAGAATATCGTCTCAACCAATTAAAAGCCATAATATAACATCAACAACAGTTTACAACATTATGAGGTTAATTCACATGGTTTTGAGTGACTGAAATGTTAGAAAATGCAAGTTCTTAACCACATCCTGTGACTATTTCATTGACATTTCAATTTTAGTTTATATACAACTGGCTTCTATCCACCTTAAAATGGCTGTAGGATACTATTCAGCTGTCTCGTGTCTATTTTCATTTTTGTATTTAGCAGCTTATTGTATTGAAGCTAATTTTTACTGAACTTGGCAGATTTTAGGATAGTCCAAACTGGCTTATAACTTTAACAAGGCATATGTCAACAGTTGTGGCACAGAACATTTTTAGGAGGGATGTGCAAAGAAATCTTCAATTCCCCAGTCAGGAGTAACTTATTTCCGTGTCCTACCTAGTAAGGTATATGTGAGTCCCCACTGACTGTTTCCTGTCTGGTTCTAAGCTTTCTTTGTTGTTCTCTAGCTATTCTAATTTTTTGTTGTTGTTGTTGTTGTTTACAGTGAGAGATCTTGAGATGCTTCTGTGGTCCAGGAGATGTAAGAAATATATGCAATAATGTTAGAGTTGCTAAATTAAGAAGAAAAGATCTAGGCACAAAGTTTGGTGATATGGTTAGTATTCCACTTCGGACTCCTGCATCAGATATTGGAGTTCCCTCTTTAAGACCTAGCTACTATGAAACTGTTAAATATATCTCGACAATAAGATGCTGGACTTTCTACCATTGTCTATACCTATAGTGTCATGACACATTTAAATAGCCAAATGACACTCATGACTTTTTTTTTTTAAAAGATTTATTCATTTTATTACAGCCAGACATACAGAGAGGAGGAGAGACAGAGAGGAAGATCTTCCATCCGATGATTCACTCCCCAAGTGACCACAACGGGCCGATGCGCGCCGATCCGAAGCCGGGAACCAGGAACCTCTTCCGGGTCTCCCACGCGGGTGCAGGGTCCCAAAGCCTTGGGCCGTCCTCCACTGCTTTCCCAGGCCACAAGCAGGGAGCTGGATGGGAAGTGGAGCTGCCGGGATTAGAACCGGCGCCCATATGGGATCCCGGGGCTTTCAAGGTGAGGACTTTAGCCGCTAGGCCACGCCGCCGGGCCCAACACACTCATGACTTTTTGAAGGACTAGAATATTATAATGATGTAGGAAAAATTGGTGGGGGGAGGGGAATTAGAGAGGGAAAAGGGAAAACTCTGACCTATGGAGACCTATGAAAGTGTATCATAAAATAAATATTTTTTAAAGATTTTATTTATTTTTATTGGAAAGGCAGATACACAGAGGAGGAGAGACAGAGAGGAAGATCTTCCATCTGCTGGTTCATTCCCTAAGCGGGCACAATGGCTGGAGCTGAGCCAATCTGAAGCCAGGAGCCAGGAGTATTTCCGTGTCTCCCACACGGTGCAGGTTTCCAAGGCTTTGGGCCGTCCTGGAGTGCTTTCCCATGCCACAAGCAGGGAGCTGGATGGGAAGCAGGACCACTGGGATTAGAACCGGCGCCCATATGGGATCGCACGGCGCTTGCAAGGCGAGGACTTTAACCACTACGCTATTGCGCCAGGTCCAATAAATCAAAAATTTTTTTTTTAAAAGACCTAGCTGCCCCACACTTCCAAACCATCTTATTGCTAACATGTCTAGGAGGCAATAGTTGATGTTCTGAATACCCGGGTTACTGCCATTCATGTAGGAACCCAGATGAAGTTCTTGATTCCTGGAGTTGGCTTGGCCCAGCTGGACTGAGCCAGAAGATGAGAGATCTCCCTTTATCACTCTGCTTTTTGAATAACTAAGTTAATAAATCTTATTTAAAAATGAGTATAGGACCCAGCATAGCAGCCTAGTGACTAAAGTCCTTGCCTTGCATGTACCAGGATCCCATATGGGCACTGGTTCATGCCCTGGCTGCTCCACTTCCCATCCAGCTCCCTGCTTGTGGCCTGGGAAAGCAGTCAAGGATGGCCCAAAGCCTCGGGACCCTGCACCCACGTGGGGAAGCTCAGAAGAAGCTCCTGGCTCATGGTTTAAGATTGGCTCAGCTCTGGCTTGTTGCAGCAGCTTGGGGAGTGAACCAGCAGATGAAAGATCTTTCTCTCTGTTTCTCCTTCTCTCTGTATATCTGCCTTTTCAATAAAAATAATAATAACTAAATCTTTGAAAAAATAAGAAATAAAAATGAGTATACTCATGTTGATCTACAGATGTAATGTAATTGACTTTTTCAGAAAATGATCTCATCCTAAAATTCATGTGGAAATGCAAGGGAACTAGAAGAGTCACAATCTTGACAAAGAACAATAAAATTGGAGGACAGGTGCTCCCTGATTTCAAAACTTACTACAAAGCTACAATAGTCAAACTAGAAATGTATGAGGACAGAGATACAAATCAATGGACTAGAATAGAAAGCTCAGAAACATATCCTCATCATATGACCAACTGATTTTGACGAGGGTGGCAAAACAATTTAATCAGAAAACAAATAGTTTCAATAAAAAGTGCTAATACAACAGGATACAACAGAATGGAATTGGGGAGTAACTGGCAGTGGGTACAAAAACCCCTTATTGGAGTGACAACAGTAGTTTTTTTTAAAGGAATTTAAAATTTTTTCATTTATTTGTTTATTTGAGAGGGAGCAAGAGGGATAGCCCTTCCATTCATTGGTTCACTTTGCAAATATCCACAGCACTTGGATGGACCAGGCCAGGCTGGGGGCTTGCAACTCAATCCAGTTCTCCCACATGTTCGACAGTGACCCAATTATTATTATTGTTATTTTTGAAGATTTATTTATTTTTATTGGAAAGGCAGATATACAGAGAGAAGGAGGAGAGACAGAGAGGAAGATCTTCCATCTGATGATTCACTCCCCAAGTGACCGCAATGGCTGGAGCTGAGCCAGTCCAAAGCCAGGAGCCAGGAGCTGTTCCAGGTCTCCCACGCAGGTGCAGGTTCCCAAGGCTTTGGCCCTCCGTTGACTGCTTTACCAGGCCACAAGCAGGGAGCTGGATGGGAATCAGGGCCACCGGGATTAGAACCAGCGCCCATATGGGATCTCGGCGCGTGCAAGGCGAGGACTTTAACCACTATGCTATTGTTCCAGGCCTGACCCAATTATTTAAACCATCATTGCTGCGTCCCATGTCTGTATTAACAGGAAGCTGTAGCCAGGTAGCAAATCATGACAGTGTGGGACATTTGTGACTTAACCAGTGTCTTAACTGCTAAGCCAAATACAATGTCCCAGCATAAATTCTTGTGATGAGTGCATCACAATATTAAAAAAATGTTCAATTTTACACTTTGGCTGAATTTGATAATACATAATCTTGTAAGCAAAGCTGTTTTTAGACATCAGATGTCACTCCTTTGTTTACAGACCTCGGATGATTTTCCAAGTGGTTCTTCACCACAGTTAGTGGCGGGGAGGGGAAGATTTTATATTCAGAAACATTTGACAATGTATCTAGACACATGTTTGGTTGTTACTTTGGCTGGCTGCCGCTGACTTCAAGTGGGAGGAGCCAAAGATGCTACTTCACATTTTACAAGTCAGGGTGCGGTCCTGCCTCCGAGAGAAGATTATCTAAACTAAAAGAGCAATCGTATCAAAGGTGAGACACAATGATCTGGAGTGAAAATTTTCTCACAAGAATCTATAACGCTCCAACTGAACTGGTACTGACTGACTCATTGGTCACCCCCTCTTCTCTCCCTATGGTAGATTCTCCTTAGACATCCTGGCCTATTCACTGTTTCTCAAAACACATCAGGGTCAACTCTGCAATGGTGGCCACTTGGGGAATAAATCATAGGACAGAAGATCTTTCCATCTCTCCTTCTAGAGATGTATGTCTGCCTTTTCAATTAAAAAAAAAAATCTTAAACGAAACAACTTCCACCTGTAGTGTCAAGTCCCAGTGGATCCACTTCCTATCCAACTTCTTACTAATGGCCTGGGAAAGTAGCAGAGTATGTTCCAAGTGCTTAAACCTCTTTAACCATGTAGGAGACCTAGAAGAAACTCCTGACTGTCCTGGCACAGCCCTGGCCATTGTGGCCATTTGCTAAGTGAGCCAGCAGGTGGAAGATCTCTCTTTCTCTCTCTGTAAAATTCACTTTTCAAATAAATAACTTTTCAAAAAAAAGAAAAACAATTCTCAGAACTCAACAAAGACAATGTTTTAAAAAAATCACAATCCCTGCTAACACTAGGAACCTTCTTACCTTCTTCTAATGTTTAAACTCTATTGAATTACTGCCTTCTAACCCATTATTGGCTGAGCTTATTCTTTATTTCGTCTGTTGTCATCATGTGCCTTTCCTAAGAGCTGCAGGGATCTTTGTTCATTTTGTTCAATGACCTATCCCAAATGCCTGGCATATAGTCGCTTCCAGTCAGTAGCAATTGAATGGATTTCTAGGACAGGTGTTTGGCCCAACAGTCAAGACACAGTTAGGATGTTTTCATCTTACATTGATGTATATTGGCCTGATTTCAAGTTCCATCCATGATTTCAACTTCCTGCTAATACTCTGGGAGACAGCAGTGTTGGCTTTGGTAGTTGCTTTCCATCCATGCGAGAGTCTTGTATTGAGCTTTTGGTTTCCAACTGGGACTCTCAGCTAGAACTTATAGGAAGTAAAAGACCATGTAGGAGAATAGGATATCTCTCTGCTTTTATGAAACAAATAATTTTTAAAAAGGGAGATGCTCTTCTAGATCCTTACTCATTGAGTTTGAGGTGAGCCTCTGCATCTACATGAATAAATTTAACAGATGAATTTGGTAATTTCCAAAGGTTTTTTTTTTTTTAAAGATTTATTCATTTTATTACAGCCAGATATACACAGAGGAGGAGAGACAGAGAGGAAGATCTTCCGTCCGATGATTTGTTCCCCAAGTGAGCCGCAACGGGCCGATGCGCGCCGATTCGAAGCCGGGAACCAGGAACCTCTTCCGGGTCTCCTATGCGGGTGCAGGGTCCCAAAGCTTTGGGCCATCCTCGGCTGCTTTTCCATGCCACAAGCAGGGAGCTGGATGGGAAGTGGAGCTGCCGGGATTAGAACCGGCGCCCATATGGGATCCCGGGGCTTTCAAGGCGAGGACTTTAGCCGCTAGGCCACGCCGCTGGGCCCATTTCCAAAGGTTTTTAAGAATATCCATTCATTATCTAAACCAAAACTCCCCACCCCAATTTTTTTTTTTTAGTTTATTTGAAAGGCAGAATTATATAGAGGGGGGGAGAGAGATTTTCCATCTGTTGATTTACTCCTCAGATGGCTGCAAGGGCCAGAGCTGGACTTCTCCCAGGTCTCTCGTGCGGGTACCAGGACCCAAGATGTTGAACCATCTTTCACTGCTTTTCTCAAGCCTTTAGCAGTGAGCTGGAGGCAGGTGGGACTTGAATCAGGGATGCTGGCACTGCAGATGGAGGTTGAGTGTGCTATGCTGCTTTATTGTTTCTCTCCTCCCACCCACGTGCCCCCACCCCAAAAAGAGATTTTTAAAAAACTATAGATTTCATAGAGAATTCAAATCACATACTATAAATTGCACCTATTGGTACATTCTTACCCTTCAGGAAAGACTTTTTTAAAAAAAAGATTTATGTATTTTATGGCAAAGTCAGAAATATAGAGAGGAAGATCTTCCGTCCGATGATTCACTCCCCAAGTGACCACAACGGCCAGTGCTGCATCGATCTGAAGCCGGGAACCTGGAATCTCTTCCGGGTCTCCCACACGGGTGCAGGGTCCCAAGGCTTTGGGCCGTCCTCAACTGCTTTCCCAGGCCACAAGCAGGGAGCTGGATGGGAAGTGGAGCTGCCGGGATTAGAACTGGCACCCATATGGGATCCCGGCGCATGCAAGGCAAGGACTTTAGCCACTACGCTATTGTGCTGGGCCCAGAAATTCATTATTTTAACTAAACAACCTCTATTCATTTTTGGATTTGCCCCCAACTTCCAGATCAGTTCACAGAAAACACTCTCCTATGCAGATGAACACACACATTCTTGCTTTTCTGTAAAGCAAGAATTCAGCTTTCTCTCAGAAAATTGGGAAATTCCAAATTGTTGCATGACTTGGGCAGCAAGAGTTGTGAGTGATTTCAGCATGTAAAATCTAATACTATCTAGTATTTAAACCATAAGTTACAGATTGGTCAGGAAGGTAGCTTTACTTGTTTTTCATCTTATAGCATATTTGGCCCACAAACATTATTAAAAATTTATGCATTAATGAAACATGAATTTTCTTAAATAAAAATGTTGAAATGATAAAGTGTGTAGCAATTGGAGAAAGTCTAAATTTAGCTTTCCATATGGTAAACCTAATCAGAGTACTTTAAAAGAAATTTTCTAAGTCATTTCAAAATAAGCTAACCTAAAATAAAATGTATTTTACTCAAGTTACTTTGTGATTACATATGTAAAGTTGATGAATTAATTACTCAGGTGGCTCACAGCAGTATGTGATATATTGAAAGGTATTCCAAATAATCAAGACAGTGTGTTAAATGCTGAACTCTGGCATGAGTACGCCAAGATAATTTAGGATTATTTTAATTGACTGCTTTTCTCAGCTGACTGCGCATACTTAATTCAACAAGCATGATAAATTTGAGTTGTTTTGAGGTGAAATTGGAGTGGTTTCTTTCTGGATCTAACTATGTAGATGTTGCCATGACTTCTTGTTTAAAATCTCAGCTATGGTACAGTTCTGTTGTTATTGTTGTTTTATTCAGTTCCTTAGTTAGTGTTACTTTAAAAACAAGTAAGTATGAAGCTAATATAAATTATGTTGATAAACATAACACCACAGAATCTAGTAGCTGAAAGAACTTTTAAAAAGTTTTTAAAGATTTATTTATTTTGTTGTTTTTTTTTTTAAAGATTTACTTATTTTATTACAAAATCAGATATACAGAGAGGAGGAGAGACAGAGAGGAAGATCCTCCGTCCGATGTTTCACTCCCTAAGTGAGCCGCAACGGGTTGGTGCGTGCCAATCTGAAGCTGGGAACCTCTTCCGAGTCTCCCACACGGGTGCAGGGTCCCAAAGCATTGGGCCGTCCTCGACTGCTTTCCCAGGCCACAAGCAGGGAGCTGGATGGGAAGTGGAGCTGCCGGGATTAGAACCGGCGCCCATATGGGATCCTGGGGCGTTCAAGGCGAGGACTTTAGCCGCTAGGCCACGCGGCCGGGCCCGATTTATTTATTTTGAAAGAGTAAGTGAAAGAGAGACAGAGAGAAACAGTCAGAGAGAGAAAGAGATCTTCTATCCACTGGTTCACTCCAAAGATGACTGTAATGTTGAGGGCTGGGCAAGTGCAAAGCTGGGAGCTTCTTCTGGATCTCCCACACGGATGCAGTGGCCCCAAGTATTTGGGCCACTGCCGGAATCCAGCTCCAGCTGAGTTCGGAACTCGCGAAGGGTGCGTGAAGTAGGCATAAGAGGAAAGAAACAGGACCACTACAATTTCAGCATCATAATGAACAAATGCAAGAAAGCTGTCCCCTTTATTTTTACAGAAACCCTCACAAGCTCTGGCACAGACTTTTGAGTCATGGTCCAGTGGGTGTATCTAAGAATAATTCTGCCATTTGTTTCACCTAAAAACTCTCAATAGAAGTTCCTACTATAATTCTTATTCTGTATCTCAATCTTGAATCAGTTAAGGGAGGAAATGTATCAAAATGTATCTCTCTTTTTTTTTTAAAGATTTATTCATTTTTTATTACAGCCAGATATACAGAGAGGAGGAGAGACAGAGAGGAAGATCTTCCATCCGATGTTTCAATCCCCAAGTGAGCCGCAACGGGCCGATGCACGCCGATCCGAAGCAGGGAACCTGGAACCTCTTCCAGGTCTCCCACATGGGTGCAGTGTCCCAATGCATTGGGCCGTCCTCGACTGCTTTCCCAGGCCACAAGCAGGGAGCTGGATGGGAAGTGGAGCTGCCGGGATTAGAACCGGTGCCCATATGGGATCCTGGGGCGTTCAAGGTGAGGACTTTATCCGCTAGGCCATGCTGCCGGGCCCATCAAATGTATCTCAAAGATAAGAAGAACCTAAAGATCAAGGAAAGAATGGAATCCTAAACACAGGTCCCTTGATTAGCATAAGGGAAGAAATGTATCACAAAGATAAGAAAAACCTAAAGAACAAGGAATGAATGAAACCCTTGATTAGTATGAGGTGGATGGGGCAGCACGAATAATAAAAGGCCCTTTTGCAAGATTAACAGCATTAACCTCCAAGCTCACATTGATAGTAAAAAGCCAACTCCACAATCAGCAAACGATGCCTGAATGGATTACAGAATTCTTCCACAGAGTGGTTCGATGTCCTTACAAAGGAAGGTGGAGCTGCATTCAGGTGGTTCTAGACACATTCTCTGGGCCCTGCCATACAGTGGGAAATTCCTTATGGCCCTGCCTGTGATGGAACAATACTCTCCACACCGTTTCCCCCACATCCACTGCACAGAACCTAGCAGGCCATCCTCTGTTGCTTTTTCCAGACCATTAGTAGGGAGCCAGATTGGAAATACAGCAATCGGACTTGAACCAGCACCCATAAGATGCTGGTGTCTCAGGCAGCAGATTTATATGCTATACCACAACACTGGTCCTTTTAAATTAATTTAACCCATTACTAGGCACCCACTACCTTTTCTCCAAGTTCATAAATTAAAAATGCCAGTAAGAGATGTTATGGAGTAGTCTGACTCCTTCTCTTGACCTTTTTGTAACATATCCAATTATTTTCTCTCTTTTCCTTTCTTTCTCTCTCTCTCTATCTCTCTATCTATTTGATAGAGTTACGGAGAAAGATGAGGAGAGAGACCTCTGGTTCACACCCAAATGATGGTAATGGCTGTGGCTGAGGCAGGCCAAAGCCAGGAGTCAAGTACTTCATCCTGGTCTTGCATAATAGTGGCAAGGGCCCAAGTACTTGGGCCTTTCTCCATCACTTTCCAGACACACTAGCAGGGATCTGAGTGTGGAGATGCTAAGACTAGAACTAGTGCTAGCTGATATGAGAGCCTGATGTTTCAAACAATGGGTTAAACTACTGTGCCACAATATCAGACCACACGTGCATTTCTTATGAGCTATGAGGGTTCTATGCCTAATATGTACAGATTTTATAATAGATTTGTGTCCTAAATCATAAAAATAAAGACATTTCCAGAAAATTAAGGTATTAACACACGCAATAAGCTAGAAGTTAAAATTGAGTATGGTGTTTATTGAGAAAAACCAAGCACCCAGATATGGATGTGAGGTCTACAGTCTTGGACTTTCTCTCTTGTTTTTTTTTTTTTAGATTTATTTATTATTTTTTTTCTTTTTTTTTTAATTTTTCACAATCTTTACATAGTTAGGGTAAAAATGTTCAAGGGCTATAGGAAAGTGGGTAAGACTATTATTTCCATATTGTTTCCTTCATGTTTAAAGGGGGATATTGAGAGAGAAGCCCCACCCAGTCTCCCACCCACCCCAGGTCCCTGATGTGGGGCATGCTCCGAGGGTCTTGCTCAAGTGGTTTTGATAGTTCATCAGTTATGAATCGCTGCCAATCTTGCCACTCCAAGCACGGTGAGGTCGTTGAAGAATCCACTGATTGACATAGTCCATCATAGAATCTCTGTTTGCCCAGTATTTCGCTGCCAACATATAGCTGAGGTGGTTGATTGACCTGTTCTGTCTTCTGCCTTTTCTTGGTTAGGGTTCTGAGTCCAGCATTTCAATTGGGGAGATCTCCAAAGAAACTTTGTCTGAGGTGTTCTCAGACCAGATTCTTGTATGTACTAGCAAGTACAGGGCCCGGCACAGTCCATCACCCCAATCAGCTGGTGGTTGCAATTGCTGGGTTGGTTCTGTTTCCAGCCCTGAATTCCACTAGAACCCTTGGGTGTTGCAGTCCAACCTGGTTCTGCCCAGCACATACTCGGCCCTTGCATAAACCAGTGGGAGCTGCAGCCTAGTCGGAGCGACCCATAATAACCCCCATTAGGCCCACCCCCTATCCTGGTTTGCCAGTATGAGTAGCAGTAGTCCAGTCTGTTCAACACCCCGTTCGGCTCTTGTACATGTCAGTGGGTATTAAAGCTTAGTTCCATCTAACCAGATCCACTATGCAGCCCACACAGATGCTGTTGGGTCTGTCTAGCCACCCCAGCCCCCATCCTAGTTTTTGTGCCCTCCCGTGGGAGTGGTAATCCAAGAGGGAGGAGCCCACTATTTCCCTCCCAGCTCCCAGGCCTCTCCCACTCCCACATTATGCACTCTCCAAGTAGTTCTGTGGTTTGACTTGACAGAATTAGACCCCAGTGCCAGCTTCTGCCAGCTGATGCTGTGGCTAAGCCCAAACAACTCTCACCCACTCAACTTTTGTTTGCACCAGTAGGAATAATCCGCCCAGCCTGGCTTTTCCCTGATCTAGTCCACATGAGGCGCACAGGTGTTGTAGCCCTGCTCAGTCTGGTCTGCCCCCATCCCAGCTCACGCTCTCCAGTGAGAGTAGCTGTCCAGCAAGGGAACCACCCCTCATTCCCCTGCCGGCTCTGCCTCCTCCTTTCTGGTTCTCACGCGTGCTGGATGGGCGCTGCAGTCACATCCGGTACAGGAATATTTATTTATTCTTATTACAAGGTCAGATGCACAGAGGTGAGGAGAGACAGAGAGGAAGATCTTCCATCTGATGATTGACTCCCCAAGTGAGCACAACGGCCGGTGCTGCACCTACCTGAAAACAGGAGCCAGGAACTTCCTCCAGGTCTCCCATGCAGGTGCAGGATTCCAAAGCATTGGGCCATCCTCGACTGCATTCCCAGGCCACAAGCAGGGAGCTGGATGGGAAGTGGAGCTGCCGGGTCCAGAACCGGTGCCCATATGGAATCCCGGCGCGTTCAAGGCGAGGACTTTAGCCACTAGGCCACAGTGCTGGACCCTGATCTGCCTTTTCAATAAAAATAAATAGGGCCTGGTGAGGTGGCCTAGTGGCTAAAGTCCTTGCCTTGAATGCGCCAGGATCCCATATGGCCGCCCGTTCTAATCCCGGCAGCTCCACTTCCCATCCAGCTTCCTGCTTGTGGCCTGGGAAAGCAGTGGAGGACGGCCAAAGCCTTGGGACCCTGCACCCGTGTGGGAGACCCGGAAGAACTCCTGGCTCCTGGCTTTGTATTGGCTCAGCTCCGGCCATTGCCGTCACTTGGCGAGTGAATCATCAGATGGAAGATCTTCCTCTCTGTCTCTCCTCCTCTCTGATAGTTGCCGCCATCACCTATTCTTGTTCTTTATATTGGAGAGGGAAAGAGACAGCTTCCATCTGCTGATTAAAGAGAGAGAGAAAGAGAGAGAGAGACTCCACTTCCTTTTGCTGAGTCTCACCAAATGCTCACAACAGCTAAGGACTGCAGCCAGGAGCCAAGAGTGAATCCAGGAACCCAGGTATTTGAGTCCTGACCTCTAAGTCCCAGCATGTGCATTAGCAGCAAGCTGGAGTCAGCAGCCAGAGCCAAGACTCAAACCAAGGCACTGCAAGCTGGGGTGCAGGTGTCCTGAGTGATAAAATCTGGCTGTCTGCTCCTACAGTAAACTTTCAATGCGTGTTAGCAATAGAGAGCTGAAGTTTGCTTTCTCCTTTAGTGCTAGTACACTGACCTTTTCCATTGGAGGTGACCTTTAAACTAATGACTTCCAAGTAGAAGGCATACTTGAGACAAGATGTAGTTTCCCAAAGTTTTCTACTGTGGTCTTTCTGCATAACTTGATTAAAGATTTAATTCACTTATCCAGTTCCTTCTTACCTGTAGACATTCCGCTCTCCCCCATGGCTATAATCAGATCACTTTAATAACTGCCACTGATCATTGTAATTCACTTCATCTGTTTATTATGAAGTGTCAATCAACTATTCCTGACAGTTGAATTCCGAGGTTCTGATAGCTGGCATAAAAATAACCCTGAGGGTATCAACCAATCATCAGGGATGGCTGAGAGCATGAGAATTCATTATCTTGAGAAGTCTGCATGTTTTAATAAGTGGTTTTATGGGGAAATAATCTTGTGAGCGTTTGGAAATTCTACTTGGAAATAAGAGTCTTTCTTTGTTCTAACTGAATAACTGATCCTGTCCACTTGAATAGATTCTGTTTATTCTGATGACATAGTATATTTGGCCAATATCCAAAACAGCTGAGCTTTAAGCATCTCAGTGTAATTCACGGCTGAACTGCCAGCATTTTATTTTGCTTCTCAACAGATGAGAGCATCCTTGTCAAAGAAAACATTTATTAATACATTGGCATGCTTTGTTCTGAAAGGCTCCCGAGCAAGAGAGAAGAACTGAGCCTAGAAGCAATTCTAATTCTTAATCCACCCACTTAAGACAACTGATTAGAACCTTTTTACTGAAGCTAATCAGGGAAAAGGGTGGGCAGTCAAATCTTGCCTTGGAATGCTCACACTCCATATCTAAGTGCCTGGTTTGGGTTCTGGTTACTCCACTTCTTCTTCTTCTCCTTCTTCTTCTTTTTTACAGCTTTTATTTTTATTTATTTTATTTTTTAAATGCAAACTGTATTTTTTTTTAAAGATTTTATTTTTATTACAAAGTCAGATATACAGAGAGGAGGAGAGACAGAGAGGAAGATCTTCCGCCCGATGATTCACTCCCCAAGTGAGCCGCAACGCGCCGGTGCACGCCAATCCGAAGCTGGGAACCAGGAACCTCTTCCGGGTCTCCCACACAGGTGCAGTATCCCAATGCATTGGGCCGTCCTCGACTGCTTTCCCAGGCCACAAGCAGGGAGCTGGATGGGAAGTGGAGCTGCCGGGATTAAAACCGGCGCCCATATGGGATCCTGGGGCGTTCAAGGCAAGGACTTTAGCCGCTAGGTCACGCCGCTGGGCCCAAACTGTATTTTTTATAATGATTAAATGGTGGTCAGCGTGGGAAGGATTGAGGTTTAGGGAAAATTGGGTGTACGATTGCTTCCAAATTTGCTATTTTCTTCTTGTTGTTTCTGAGGAAAGGGGAGAGACAAAAGGGAAAACCACTCATGACTTTCCACACATCCTACTACCCAGGGTTGAGGAACTGCTACCTCATATCAACCCAGAGTCTCAATGTGTACGTATTCCGAGGGTTCTGTCCAAGTGATTTGGATAGTTCTGAAATGCTGCTGATTTCACCAATCCAGGGATGATGTCACCCTCCTGATGTCCATTGGCCCAAGATTTTTTGCTGTCATCGTTTGGGGTAGTTGTCTAGTTAGTTCTGTTCTACTATAACATCAAATGAGCTTCCATATTCTTCTTTTATAACAGAGCCTGTGTCCATTGCTCTGGCTTTTTAATTAAGTGGGACATGTTCCTGCAGGTGAGTCCAAGGGCCCAGGCCAAATATCCCAAGCATTGCCAGATCTCCCACCTATGGGGCTCACAAACCCAACACCCACCTAGTAGGTGGGCCCCAGGTCCCAGGCCATGGACCCAAGTCCCACTGGTTCCCCCGTCCCCGGGACTCGGAAACCCAGCCTCCTGCACGCAGGTGGACCCAAGGACCTGAGCCAAGCTACCTGAGCGCTATCACATTCCCCATCCCTAGGACTCACGAACCCAGTCCCTGCTGGGCCCAGGCTGGCATGACTCGTCTCACCTTAGTATCCGCAACCTTATTGCGCAGCCTGGTCTAGTCTAGTTTGCCCCCTGTTTCAGCTCTTACTGGTGGGTGCTGCAGCCTATCCCAGCCCAATTCTATTGCTGTTCCTTTCCTAATATGAACTGGCTGGTGTTGCAGGCTGATCTGGCTCCTCCTGCCACTTACCCTGGTTCTCGGTGGGTGTTATGTGCTGGCCCCGACTGGTGTGTCCCCAGACCTGACCCATATGTATGCCGTCAGGTACTGTAACTTGGCATGGTCTAGGCTGCTCTTTGCCTTGCTTCCTGCGTTCACCTGCAGGGACTGCATCCCAATGAAGGAGTTTCCCAAGCTTCTCCATTGAATCTCTTCCCAGTTGCAATTCTCGTGCATACAGTGGCTCATTGGCCCTCGTTGACTTTGTCCACTCCCTACCCGGGCAAGAACAATGGTCTTGCTCAACCAGCCGTATCCATTCTAGTTCTTGTTGGGTGTTGCAGCCCAGTGATACCCGGTCCATGCCCAGACACAGCTTTCACGTAGTTTAGTGGGAGTCAAGACCTAGTCTGGCCTGGTCTATACCCAAACTGGCTCTAATGAGTACCAGTGGGGGCTGGAGTCTAGCCCAAGCTGATGCTCCATAGTCCCAGTGCACACTTGCACCAGTGCAGGCTGTAGCCATGTCCAGCCAAGCCTGCTGCCCCCCAGTCGTACTTTAAACCTCATCAGTGGGAACCCCATCCCCTTAGCTCCCCAGCAAGGCCTGTTCCCATCTGCAGTTCTTGGGTGAGCCAGCAGAGAGATTGCAATTTTACAGGAGTGAGCCCACATTGCCCCCACAGATTCTGCTATCAGACCCGCTTCTCTCACTCTTATTCTCTCTCCAAACCATTTGCTTTCAGTCCCCTACTTACATACGTATGTCGTGGACTTGTCTATGGAAGTCCCTCAGCTATAATTCCTAACCTGGGCATAAAAACCACAGGTCATCTCTGGCTGCCACCTGTGAGATCCCATCATTCATCATTCCCCTGTAAATCAAGACCCTGAAAACCGTGATGGTGGGCCTCCAGGCAGCCCTTTGTCGGGGAGCCACACAGCCCAGCTAGCACCCGGGCAGGTCAAAAAAAAAAAAAACAACCTTCCAGGATGGGTGGTCTTAGAAGCCCACTGAGCATCCTTCCTCCTCAGGGAGCCAGTATGCTCAGCGGTGCTTACTTGCACTGGTTTTTTTTTTTAAATAATCTTTTCAAATTTTTATTTATTTATTTATTTTAAAATAATCTTACTTAGTTGATTAGGGTATAAAGGGTCAAGGATTACAGGATGAAAGTGGGTAATACCATTGTTTCCACACTAATATTATTTTTCCCCTGAATCTGGGGTCAGGGGGAAAACAAAGGGAAAAGCCCCACCCAGCCTCCCACCCATCCCAGGTCCCCAACGTGAGGCGTACTTCGAGGGTCCTGCTCAAGTGGTTTTGATAGTTCAACAGTTCTGGATTGCTGCCAATCTTGCTGTTCCAATCGTGATGAAACCTATTCAGAGTCCGCTGGTTGACATAGTCTCTTCATGGTTGAGATGAGCAGTTCAGTTGGAGGGATCTTCCAAGAATCTTCATCTGAGATGATCCCAGACCTGATTCTTGCGTGAGTTTGCCAGTACAGGGTCCGAAACTGTCCGTTGCCCCAATCAGCTTACGCACATGCTGGTCATTGCTATTGCCCAGTCAGTTCTGTTTCCAGCCCTGTCATCCACTTGAACCAATGGGTGTTGTAGTCTAGCCCAATCCTACCTACTTCATACTCAGTCCTCATGCAAACCAGTGGGAGCTGCAGCCTAGTTCGAGTGACCCGCAATAACCCCGCACCAGTTCTGCACCCTATCCTGGTTCCCATGCTTGCCAGTATGTTACCGCAGACTTGTCCGGTCTGTCCCACATCCCATTTAGCTCTCGTACATGTCAATGGGCATTGAAGCCTAGTTCAACCCAACCAACCTACTATCCAGCCCACACACATACTGGCAGGTGCCTTTCTGTCTAGCCACCCCTGCCCCTGTCCTGGTTTTTGTGCTCTCCAGTGAGAGTGGTAACCCTGAGGGAGGTGCCCACTATCTCCCTACTAGGCTACTCCCACTCCAGATTATTAATTCTCCAGGTGGTTCTGGCATTTGACTTGACAGAATTAGCTCCCAGTGCCAGCCTCTGCCAGCTGATGCTGCGGCTAATACCAACCATCCCTCACCCACTCTAATTATTGTTTGTACCAGTCGGAACGTCAGCCCACCCTGGCCCTTCCCTTGTGTTGTAGCCCTGCCTAGCCTGGTCTGCCCCCATCCCGACTCACGTTTTCCAATGGGAGTGGTTGTCCAGCAGGGGAGTCCACATTCCCCTGTTGGCTTTGTCTCCTCCCCCTGGTTTTCACATGTGCTGTTTGGGCGCTGCAAACACATCTGGTACAGCTCATGTCACCTTGGCATTCCTTAATGTGCAATGTGTTGCAACCGAACCTGGTCCGACCCACACTCTATTCTGGACTTGCACTGTTTTGAAAAGCCTCCAAGCATGGGTTCCTGAAGGCGTGTCGCAAGTGCCCCTCCCCAAGGCAGCCACGTGGCCCAGCTATAGGCACCCTTGTAAGGTCAAAAAACAAACAAAGAAACAAACAAAAAACAACAAAACAAAACATTTGTTGCTCCACTTCTTTTTTTTTTTTCTATTCATTTATTCATTAATTACATTATATTACATGACACAATTTCATAGGTACTGGGATTCTCCCCACTTCACCCCAAACCCCTCCCCCGTGATGAGTTGCTTCACCTTGATGCATAACCACAGCTCAAGTTCTGTTGGTTGCTCCACTTCTGATCCAGCTTCCTAGTAATGGGCACCCTGGGCAATAACAGGTGAGAGCTCAAGTACATAGGTCCCTGTGGGATACTTGGATTGATTTCTGCACTTCCATGTTTGATTTGGACAAGCCCTTATTGTTGGGGGCATTTGGGGAGTTAACTACGGAGAGTTGATATCTCTCTCTCTCTCTCTCGTGTCTTCAAATAAAAACTAGGAAAAAAAAAGAAGAGTGGAGGGGAGTGTTTATTTGTTGGGGGCCAGTAGGCAAGACCTTGACACCAAAAGCTTGTTCCTTCTCATTATCCATCCTACTGCCAATGGTGCTCTGGTAGGATGGGAGTGACCAGAGGTGCTACCAGTGCTCTCCACCCTGAGTCACAGACTGTTCCTGGGCTAGTGATGCCCATTATATATTCAGAACGAAAAAGCCAAGAAGTCACCTGTGGTCTCAGTCACTGAAAATGCAGTAGGCACCCAGCAGGAATCCCACCTCAGAGCCCTCACTCCTTTTGGAGGGATTCCAAGCCTTTCCCAGGAAAAGCAGACAAACATCCAAGCTCCTTTCCTCCTCTCCCAGGACATGGGCACCACCAGCATAGCTTCTAGATAGCTTTTTGAGAGACTTGTGTGCATTTGCCTATTGCAAATCCACTTTCTGAATGTGATTGTCACAGATGGAACTCTCAATTCCTGGGCTAGGAGGCCCCTTTTCGGGCTGCTTGTATGTTGTCCCCAACATACACGATGAAATTGCAGGAGTTAAAACATTCTGCATGTTTCAATAAATATCACCACAATGGAGCAGGGATGGAAGGGGAACATATGCAATTTCTTCTACTTGGAGCTTTCGCTGTCTCTGAACTGGTGGGATTTCCCAGTCCAAATTTCCTGTGAGCATTCTGTGGAATTTTTCATAGGGAAGCAGCTTCTCAGAGATGGTCAAGAAGTCTTACAGTGGGGGGCATTGTGGTGCATCCCATGTAAGCATTTATTTATTTGAGTGCCAGATGCTCCATTTTTTTAAAAAATGTTTTATTATTTTTATTGGAAAGTCAGATACACAGAAAAGAAGATCTTCCATCTGATAATTCACTCCCCAAGAGTCCACAACGGCTGGTGCTACGCCGATCTGAAGCCAGGAGCCTGGAGCTTCTTCCAGGTCGCCCATGCGGGTACAGGGTCCCAAGGCTTTGTCGTCCCCAACTGCTTTCCCAGGTCACAAACAGGGAGTTGGATGGGAAGCAGAGCCACCGGGATTAGAACTGGTGCCCATATGGGATCTCGGTGCATGTAAGGTGAGGTTTTTAGCCACTAGGGTACTGTGCCTGGCCAGATACTTTACTTCTGATCAGCTCCTGCTAGTGGCCTGGGAAAAGCTGCAGAAGAGGGCCCAGGAACCTGGGTCCTTGCCTTACATGTGAGAAATCTGGATGAGGTTTGCAGCCATTTGGAGAATATTTAGCACATGGAAGATCTCTGTCCCTCTCTCTTTAAAATCACACAGTGTGTCTCTTAGTCTTGAACCACACCACAGAACCATCCTGCCCTCTGATGTTCAGATATGTTTCTCAGCCTGCTCCTTTCTTAGGTTTCTCAGTGGCCACTGTGGGCTGTGGAGCATCCTCAGCTCCTCATTATAGCAGAGGCACCAGTTCTGCCCTGAAGGAGCACTAAAGCATGTTCAGTTTTAATGCAGACAATCCATTGGGTAGTGAGGCCTCTGAAACCTTGGAGCATACAAACCCTTAGTTTAGGGCTCAAAACGTTAGCTCAGTGACTAATGTCATCGCCTTGCATGAGCCAGGATCCCATATGGTTGCCGGTTCTAATCCTGGCAGCTCCACTTCCCATCCAGTTCCCTGTTTGTGGCCTGGGAAAGCAGTCGAGGACTGCCTTGAGACCCTGCACCTGCGTTGGAGACCTGGAAGAGGCTTCAGACTCCTGGCTTCAGATTGGCTCAGTTCTGGCTGTTGTGGTAACTTATGGAGTGAATCATTGGCTGGAAGATCTTCTTCTCTGTCTCGTCTCCTTTCTGTATATCTGACTTTCCAATAAAAAGAAATAAATCTTAAAAAAAAATAAGCCCTCAGTTTAAGTCCTGGGTTGCACTTCTGATCCAGCCCCCTGAGAATGTACCCACAAAACAGCAGAAGATGGCCCAAGTGCTGGTTCCCCTGCCACCCATGTGGGACATCAGGAGACCAGGATGGAGTTCCAGGTTCCTGGTTTCAGCCTGATCCAGCTTAGCCATGGTGATCATTTAGAGAGTGAACCAGTGTCTGTCCCTCTCCTCTGTAACTCTGTCTTTCAAATAAATTTTTTTTTTAATTGCCATTCGTTGGGTATGGTTATTTTCTCCCCGGGTGGGCAGCATGGTCCTCAGTGTGGCAATGTTGAGGTGGTGTATAGTGGGAGAATATTAGGTCACTGGGAGTGCTGTCCTTGGAAGATTAAGGTAGTTTTCAAGAGGTCCTGGTTGGTTTTCACAAAAGTGAACTGTTAGAAAAGAGGGAGCCTGATTCTTCCTGCTCCCTGGCTCCATGTTTTCTCATGTGATCCTTCTCACATGTGCTCCCAGCTACCATATGGTGATACCATCTTCAGGACACACAGATTCAGCAAGGAAAACCCTGTGGTCTTATGTAGCTCACAAAACAGATAATAAACAAATGCAGATATGATGCAACTTTAATAGAAAGTTTAATAGAAAAAAGAGTAGAAAGAATGACAGACATGAGCATTTTAAAAATTTATTTTATTTTTATTGGAAAGGCAGATATACAGAGAAGAGAGACAGAGATAAAGATCTTCCGTCCATTGATTCACTCCCCAAGTGATCGCAACGGCCAATGCTGGGCCAATCCGAAGCCAGGAGCCAGGAACTTCTTCTAGATCTCCCACATGGGTGCAGAGTCCCAAGGCTTTGGGCTGTCCTCAACGGCCTTCCTAGGCCACAAGCAGGGAGCTGGATGAGAAGTGGAGCTGCCGGGATTACAACCAGTGACAATATGGAATCCTGGCGTGTTCAAGGTGAGAACTTCAGCCACTAGGCCACTGTGCCAGGCCCAGGCATGAGCATTATTTGCAGAAACCTTGAAGTGGGAGATATTTGAAAAGATATTTGAATAAAGCCAGGGTGTAAGTCAAATACTTGGGGAAGAACAGTAGAGGCAGTAGGTATAGCAAGAAGCTTTTTCTTTTCAAATTCAATGCATTTATTTGAAAGGCAGAGAATCAGACATAGGTACCCATACAGAGTAAGAAAGATCACCCATCTTTTGGTTTACTGCTCCAACTGCCTGTGACAGCCAGGGCAGAGCCACGCTGGAGCCAGGAACCAGGAACTGGTGACCCAACTGCTTGAATCATCCCTGCTGTCAGGCAGGGTGTACATTAGCAGGAAGCTGGATTAGAAGCAGAGCTGGGGCTTGAACCAGGTGCTCCAATATGGGATGCAGATATCCCAAGCAGTGTCTTCATTCTGGTGCTGTATGCCTGCTCCAAGAACAGCGGATGACTTGAGAGCAGCATCTGCCTGGTGGGCTCATGGAGTAGCAAGAGACGAGGGTGTTGGAGCTCAGTGAATGAGGGGGAGCTAGGTGAGAGGTGCTGCCTGAGACAAAATGTTGGAGGGGAGAAGCAGGTGTGGTAGGGCTTTTCCAACCATCATAACACTGTTGGATTTTATTCTAAGTGTGATGGGAGCTTACTGGGGGTATGAGAGGAAGACAAAATCACTGGATTCACATTTTCTGAAAGTCACTCTGATTGTGGGGAATAAACTGTGGTGTGAAAGAATAGAAGCAAGGACACTGCCAAAGCAAATTGGCAGAAATTCATAACTGTTGAACTATCAAAGCGACTTGAGCAAGACCCTCGGAGCATGCCCCACATCGGGGACCTGGGATGGGTGGGAGACTGGGTGGGGCTTCTCCCTTTACCTTCCCCTTTACGCCAGATATAGAAAAAAAATACATGTATGGAAATGATAGTCTTACTCACTTTCCTAAAGCCCTTGAACCTTTATGCCCTAATTAACTATGTAAAGAATGTCAAAAAAATAAAAAATGAAACAAAAAAGGACACTGCCAAAGGACATCTGTGGTAACTCAGGAATAGAAATGGCAAAGGTGGTAGTAGGCCTGGGAAAGCAGCGGAGGACACCTCAAGTCCTTGTGGTCCTGCACCCACACTATCAACCTGGAACGAGCTCCTGGCTTACAGCTTCTAACCAACCCACTCTGGGCATAGCAGCCACTTGGGGAGTAACCAGGGAATCTCATTCTGTCTCTCCTTCTCTGTCTGTAAAGAAATGTTTTTTTTTTTTTTAATTTATTTATTTTTTATTACAAAGTCAGATATACAGAGAGGAGAAGAGACAGAGAGGAAGATCTTCCGTCCGATGATTCACTCCCCAAGTGAGCCGCAACGGCCCGTACTGCGTCGATCTGAAGCCGGGAACCTGGAACCTCTTCCAGGTCTCCCATGTGGGTGCAGGGTCCCAAAGCTTTGGGCCATCCTCGACTGCTTTCCCAAGCCACAAGCAGGGAGCTGGATGGGAAGTGGAGCTGCCGGGATTAGAACCGGTGCCAATATGGGATCCCGGGGCATTCAAAGCAAGGACTTTAGCCGCTAGGCCATGCCGCTGGGCCCTAATAGAAAAAATTTAAATTCATTCATTTATTTTCACTATATGCATTTCCTTTTTAAAGGCTTTAGCCATGATTTCCACACTTCTCTGGGCCTTGAAGGATTTGTACATTTGCTGTGGCTATCTTTAATATTCATTCCATCAACAAGTGGTCATTTTTTTGAAATTTTTTTTAAAGATTTATCTATTTTATTACAAAGCCAGATATACAGAGAGGAGGAGAGACAGAGAGGAAAATCTTCCATCCGATGATTCACTCCCCAAGTGAGCCGCAACGGGCCGGTGCTGCGCTGATCCGAAGCTGGGAACCAGGAACCTCTTCCGGGTCTCCCACGCGGGTGCAGGGTTCCAAATCTTTGGGCCAACCTTGACTGCTTTCCCAGGCCACAAGCAGGGAGCTGGATGGGAAGTGGAGCTGCCGGGATTAGAACCGGGGCCCATATGGGATCCTGGGGCGTTCAAGGCGAGGACTTTAGCTGCTAGGCCACGCCGCCGGGCCCAACAAGTGGTCACTTGTTGAGCACCAAGTTTGTGCCAGATCCTCTGAACCTTGAATCAGATATATTCTATTTTATTTTAAAAAGCAGAGTTAAACAGAGAGAGAAAGAGATTGAGAGAGTGAGAGACAGAGAAAGGTCTTCCGTTTGCTAGTTCACTCCCCAAATGGTCCCAGTGGGTAGGTCTGGGTTAATTAGAAACCAGGACCCAGGAGCTTCTTCTAGGCCTCCTCAGTGGTGCAGGAACCCAAGGACTGGGGCATCTTCGATTCTGGAGCCGAATTGAAAGTGGAGCAACTAGGACTCAAACCAGTGCCCATATGGGTTGCCAGCACCACAGGCGGTGGCTTTACCCATTGCATCACAGTGCCTGAAGTATTCCTTTCCTTCCTCTTCCTCCCTCCCTCCCCTCCTGCCTCCTAAGCCTTTGCTCCTGAGAGCTTGCTGGTCTGGAGATGAGTGTAGACACTTTGAATAAGCTGAGCACAGGGTTGCTTAGGGAGGTCTAGAAAGAAGGAAGGAATGCTGGAGATAAGTATCCATGGGCACAGAAAGTTCTGCTCAGAGTCAACATTTATTTTACAATCAGCCAAAGTGAGGTTTAGTTAGTTACTGGGTAATTTATTCAAGGAATTACATTCAAAACAAACAATTCAATTGGGATCATTGGGACCATATTCCTCCATCCTTTAAGAATATCTGCTCCTGGTACCTTTCGCAGAAAGCTGCAGTGTGAGAATGGCTCTAAAGGCAGTGGAGATTGGCCTGAGGAGGACTGCAGGAAAAAATGTTTGCCTGATAGAAAGCAGGTGTCACCAGACCAACCTCCCATGCTCCTCCCACGCAACCTCAAAGCAACCTGCCTGGCATGCTCTTCTGGTTCATCCAGAGCCTCTGGGTAAGGCTCAGGCCTTTTAGAAAAAGCAGAGTCCTCTATATAGGCATGTGAGTGGGCAGTCAAACATTCAAAGAAGAAAACAAACAAAACAAAAGCACATCTCGTTCCCTGTAAAAGAATGAGGTTTGTCATTGTTAACAGTGACTGTTGTCAAAGCTATGAAGCATAATGTATAGAACTCTGGTGTTGCTAAATAGAGCTAGGTAATAGTCAAGGGCAGTAAAAGAGTTTTACGAAATATTGTGCTTTTTGTTTTTATTTGAGAAAGAGAGTGTGTGTGTGTGTTAATCGATCTTCCGTTCTCTGGTTCACTTCTCTAATGACTGCAACAGTCAGGTGTGGAAGCCAGACTGAATCCAGGAGCCAAAAGTTTCTGGGACTTTAGCTAGGAGGTAGATCAGACATGCAGCATCCAGGACTCAAACTGGTTCCCATGTGGGATGCTGGCTATGCCAGAACGCTGGCCCCTGAGAGATCTTACTTAGTATTGCTTCAGTAAAGAAGGGTAGCTCAGGAAAACCAAGCTCAACTCAATACAGCAAAAATAACTGAGAATGTATAGCCAGTCCATGGGGTGAAGAGGGAGTGAATGGGAAACGGCTAAGTGCACACAGCTGGACCAGGGACGTGCTTAGTAAACTGGCCTAACAGATTTCTTGCTAAAGATAAGCGAAAGGCTTGGGAATCAAGGGTGGGAAAAGAAGAACATGATCAGCTAACAAAAATAAAGCCAACGAAAATAAAACATGTGGGGGAATTCTCATGAAATTGAATTTAGCAGAATTCTTGCTCTAAAACAAGGCAATACAAGGTAGGACAGGGTTTCTCCTTCCAGAAGAATCCACCTAAGATTTGGTCAGAGAGAATTTTTCACAAGTCTATACCTACCCAAGCCAATCAAATAAGAGGGCAATATCAGAAAAAGGTAATCCCTCAAAATGCTTTACCCTACATGCTCTACATGAAAAAAAAATCACTCAGAAATACACTTCAGGAAAAATGAGAATGGAATCTGACGAACAGGACCGTATGGGATGTAACAGAAGTTCATGACCAAAAGTGAAAACAGCTTGGGGAAAAAAGATGATCCTCAGGCTTGAGTTACAAAGTTTCAGTGACATAGGAATATATTCCCATCATTAAGGTCGAATAACAGAGAATCAAGATGGCAGACTAGGGTAAGGATGTGTTTAAACAGATATAGAATCATTAGCCAGGGAGAAGCAAAAAGGGCACATTCCGAGAAACAGGAGAGGACAGGCGATGGCAGAGAGGTACCTGGAGACTGACGGACATGGGAAACCAGTGGAGACAGTGGTGTGGTGTTGCAGTGACAAGATACCACAGTGGCAGTCAGCAAGCAGTGATCTGAGCTCCACTGGCAGCCAGAGTTCCACCAGCGGCCAGGAGACACATCTCACCAACAAAGATCAACAGAAACTATATCTCTTGGATTGCAATATTTTTATTTTTGTTTCTTCAAAACAGTTTTTTTTCCCTCATTGAATTCTTCACTGACTCATAGGTCATACAGTAGCATAATTTTCTTCAAGAATGTTCTTGATTTTCTTTTTCATTTCTTCAGAGACACTTAGTCATTCAGTAGCATGTTATTTAACTTCAAGTCATTGTAAGTTTCTATTTTTCTTCCTGTTGTTGATTTTATTTTGTGGACTTTTTCCTTAAGGGGCTGTATAGTAACTGTGTAATGGAGACTATCATATCCAGATGTGAGGATACAATGCAGTAGGCACCTCTACTTCCACATCAAAGATGAACTACCAATGAAACTGTTAAATATATCTTGATAATAGGATGCTGGACTTTCTGCCATTGTCCATGCATGCAATGATGGAATTATGACTATTTATGAAGACCTATACTATAGTAATGATATAGAGAAATCAGTGTGGTGGGGAGGGGATTTGGGGAAGGAGTAAGGGAAATCCCAGAGCCTATGGAACTGTATCATGAAATAATAATAATAATAATAATAATAAAATGGGAAAAAGGTGTAATAACATTATTAGACCTTTTAATAAGGTCACTGTGACCTTAATAAGGCCACTGTGAAGATACAAAGGGGCAAGTCTTTGGTGCAACCATTGGGGCACTGCTTGGGAATCCCATAGCCCATTTTGAGTTCCTAGATTTGAGTCTGGTCTTTGTATCTGATCTAGCTTCCTGTTAATGCATACTCTGGGAGGCAGCAGATGGTAGCACAAATAGTTGGGCCCCTGTCACCCATACGGAATATTTGGATAGTTCCAGGTTATTGGCTTTGACCACAAATATTTTTTTAAAGATTAATTTTGTTTATTTTTATTGCAAAGTCAGATATACAGAGAGGAGAAGAGACAGAGAGGAAGATATTCCATCCACTGATTTACTCCCCAAGTGGCTACAATAGTCGGAGCTGAGCCAATCTGAAGCCAGGAGCCCGGGGCCTTTTCCGGGTCTCCCACTCGAGTGCAGGATCCCAAGGCTTTGGACCGTCCTCAACTGCTTTCCCAGGCCACTGGCAGAGAGCTAGATGGAAAGTGGAGCAGCCGGCACACAAGCCAGTGCTTACATGGGATCCTGGCACATGCAAACTGAAGGCTTTAGCCACTAGGCTGCTGTGCCTGGTCCTGGGATTCGGATTTTTTAATTTCTTGTCAATCTGAAGCAAATGAAGGTTTTAATTTAGTAACAGAAGATAATGTAATATTCTATTTTTTCATCTCTATTAGCAAAACCTTTGAAGAAGCAAAAAGAGGGAAAATTTTTGTTTTAAAGATTTATTTATTAGAAAGGTAGAGTTACGGTGAGAGGGGAAGACAGAGACAAATATCTTCCATCTGTTGCACTTTCCAAACAACTACAGTGTCCAGGGCCTGGGCCTGGCCAAAGCCAGGAGCCGGGAGCTTCATCTGAGTGTCCCTTGTGAGTACAGGGACTCAAACACTTGAGTCATCTTCCACTGCTTTCACTCGTGCATTAGCAAGGAATTGGATCAGAAGTGGAGGATCTGGGACTTGAACCGGTGCCCCTATGGAACAATGGAATCACAGGCAGTTTTTTAGCTCACTACATCACAACATCAGCCCCAAGAAGAAAATTGTTTATTTCTTTATTTTTCATTGTGAAAAGCTACAGCTAAAGTTGGTAAAATGGTGATAAACCTTAGGAAAATGAAGCAGGTTTGATAACAGAAATTGCTTCTAGAATACTCAGAAATGGGGTGGAGAGGAGACTTCATGTTTTCTTTGGTGATCTTAAAATCTATACATTGTGTATGTGTGTGGGTACATCTGTATGACAAACACTTTCAAAAACTTTAAAAAGTTGCCTCAGTGCTGCCAAAAAGAGAATGGCATATTCTTTTTCATTTGGCAAGCCAACAGAAGCTTTTCTCAAAAGAGTTTAATGCTGTTACAGATGCTATGACCCATATGTCTTTTTACTTTTGCATCTCTAAACGGTAAACATACTGAGACATCTTGGCATTGTTTCTATCCCAATTACTCTGCCAGGTAAGCGTAGAATCTTGACATAGCCCAGGTGATAGAAAATGATTATTTCTCAGTCCAAGCGGCTTTACTACACTGATCAAAACTAATCAAACTTCTTTTCATTTATTTTTTGAAAACCTAGTGGGTATCTGGATCGTAATGCTTAATAAATATGTTTGAACCCCAGGGGTGGAGGGTGCAGAGTCTGCCTGTGAAGTGGATGCTGAATCCATGAGCCCTAGTGGTGGAAAACCCCAAGGGACTTTGGTCTCCAAGTCCAGGTTGCCAAGCGCACCTGTGTGGTGAAGGCCGAGTCCGTGATCCCCGGGGTGGGGGTTCCATTGGGTCTTGGGTCACATAACCTGGGACTTTGGGCCTGCCTGCGCAGTGGGTGCTGAACCCATGAAACTCAGGGGGTCTGGTCTGACCCTGGGTCGTCTGGCCCAGGTCCTAGAGCCCACCTAGGAGAATTGGTCCTCTACAATGTAGAAGATAGAGTGCTGGACAACAGACCATGGTGCACATGGAAGACATGGGAGCTCATTGGGGTCTGCAGAGGACATCTGATACAATAGCAGAGAATGGAGCACAAAACATATGGACAACTATCCCAGCCAAACAATAACAGCAAATATCTGGGCAATTGGAGATGCTAAGGTCAATGCGTCAGCCAATGAACACTGGAAGGGATTCCTCATCCATAGGTCAGCGAGATCGACAGCATTTCAAAGCTATCACATCCACCTGGGCAGAACCTTTGGAACATGCATCATTGTGACTCAGGGTTGATATCAGATGGCCTTTCCCCGTGCTTTGGTACTGGGATGGTTGGGAGGCTGAGTATGGCCTATTCCCTTATCCCTCCTCCCCCAGAAATGGGAAGAAGAAACAGAAAGCTTGGAAACAATGATCATACCCACTTCTCCCTAACCCTAGATCCCTTCCACCCTGATCAACTATGTAAACATCCTCTAAAATAAAATTTTTAAAAAATGTGTTTTTAACAGCAAACAACTTTATTACAATTTTTTTCATCTAACAGAAATGCTTTCATTTCTCCCTTGCAACAAGAAAACTGAAACCTGAGCGTGCTCAAAGACTTCTCTCTGTTCCCACTGTTGCTGGGATTACAGCCTATTCAGGGAACTGATAGGTACCTTATTAGTTTTCAGTCCTCTTTGAAGTTACATTGAAATTCAGGTTTGGCAAGTTCTCACTTCCTATTATTAGCTTCATAAGCATCACAAGCTCATAAAACAGCACTCTGAGACTGGCTGAACTTGAGAGAACTTGGTTCGTCTCCCACTAAATGGTTCCTCTTGAAATCAAATCCAGAGAAAGGCAGAACCTATTGGTACTTTCAATAGGGACAATTTTAACTATTTGATGAAACCCTGTGTGGGCTTTTGGGAAGTCAGGGTAGAGATGGGCCATGGGCTGATCTTTGTGGAATGTACTACATTTGCTTAGTAGACCAAGGATGGCAAGTCTCAGATGGCAAAGTGATTTGGGTAAAAGGAACTGAAGGAGGGATTTTTCAATGATGTAAATGTGAGAATCAGAGAAAAATCTATCCACTGGTTTACTCCCCAAATGGCTGCAACGCAAACAGCCCATCTGAAAGCAGGATCTAGGAGCTTCCTCCAGGCTCTCAGCACAAGTGCAGGATCCCAAAGCGTTGGCAAGCCTCCCTTGCCTTCCCAGGTCACAAGCAGGGAGCTGGATGGAAAGTGGAGCATCTGGGACATGAACTGGCTTCCATATGGGATGCTGGTGCTTGAAGGTGGAGGATTGGCTAAATCCTGAGCCAACACACCCGCCTTCAGATGTGTTTCTAAAAATGCTATCACAGTGTATTTTTTTACAATTAAAAATATATAAAATTCAAGTTTATTTGGATTAGTAGAAAAGCTGAACTTCAAATAAGGATTTACCCTTTATACGAGTTTTTATGTCTGAAAACATAAATCAGTTTATGAAAAGTGCTTTTGGCACTATGTTGTCCTGAGTTAACAACAACAAAAAGTTTGATTTTGGGTTGGAATGTGGTGCATCGGGATGCCAGCAGCATCCCACATTCGAGTCTCGGCTGCACTACTTTGAGTCCAGTTCCCAGCTAATGTTGTCAGGAAAGTAGCAGAACATGGCCTGAGTACTTGGATCCTTGTCACCCATGTGGGAAACCCAGATAGAGTAATAGGCTCCTGGTTTCAGCCTGTCCCAGACTCTGCTCCTGTAGCTATGTTGGAGAGTGAACTAGTGGATGGATGATCAATCTCTCTTTTTCCCTGCTTTTCAAAATGAAATAAATGTCTTTTTAAGATTTAAAAAAATTTTTTGTTAAACTTTTATTTGAATTTTTCAATTTTATGATACAATTTCATAGAGATTGGGATTCCCTCCCTTTAGCCGCTAGGCCACCGTGCCAGGCCCTATTCATTCTATTTTCGATGTTTTCTTTAAAAATGGGAGCAGGAAGCGAGATGATGAAAGTAAATGGAAATAATCTAGCATTTGAATATAAATGGATTTAAGAAAGGGGTGGGAGGTAAAAAGACGGAATGTGGTCTGGAAGTGAAGAACCTAGATATTTTCTGCTTTTGTGATTTCTGCCTTACTTGCTTGGCTGGGGGCTGTGTGAACTCCAGGCCTCACCGTCTACGTGACACCCGGCAGGCACGTAGGCAGAGCACGCCTTAGGAAGGAGGTACCTGGTGTTAGATAAGACCCATTGCCCTATAGCTCATCAGTTTCCACTTTTTGAAAATTGCTTGCTTAGAGCAGCGTGGCCTAGCGGCTAAAGTCCTCGCCTTGAACGCCCCGGGATCCCATATGGGCTCCGGTTCTAGTCCCGGCAGCTCCATTTCCCATCCAGCTCCCTGCTTGTGGCCTGGGAATGCAGTCGAGGATGGCCCAATGCATTGGGACCCTGCACCCGTGTGGGAGACCCGGAAGAGGTTCCTGGCTTGTGGCTTTGGATCGGCGCAGCACCGGCCGTTGTGGCTCACTTGGGGAGTGAATCATCGGACGAAAGATCTTCCTCTCTGTCCTCCTCTCTGTATATCTGACTCTGTAATAAAATAAATAAATCTTTAAAAAAAATAAAAAAAGAAAGTTAACGGTTAAACTGACCAATCATGACTGTATAATTATATGGAATTGGCCTTAAATGTGTAAGAACCTTGTGCTGTTCAACCTAGCTCTTTTTTTCTGCGCTGCTGTTCCTGCTGCAGCCTCAGCTGCAGCTGCCCCTGCCCCGCCCCCCCCCCCGCCCTACTGGTTAACCTGAATAAATTGCCTTTATGCGTTAGCATCGAAGCTTACTCCAGTCCTACCGAATTTCAAGTTTGCCTGATAACATTCCACCTTTAGAATCCGGGACACACGCCACATCCCGCCATGATCAGCCCAGATTGGGAGCGATCTCTCCCGGGGCAGTGGCAAGAGAGCCGTGGGCTTCCTTCTGCCCCAGACAGTGCACTGCGGTGAGGCGAAGCGGCAACTTCCCACCCCTGTGCCCCTGGCCCCAATTCTCAGGGTCTCAGGGTCCTCGGAAGGCAGGGCACAGCAAGCACAACGCTGTTAAGAGGCCTGAGTCCTTACGCGCCAAAGAGCGCTTGGCACGGAGCCAGACTTGCGGTGCCCAAGTGCACGACAAATGTTAGCAAACATGTTAATCCTGCCCAGCGGGCGGGCTACTTGACCCGACCAGCGCCCGTCGGCGGGTATCTATCCTCCAGGGAGCCCAGTCAGGCGCGTGGCAGTGTACTTGTGTGTGGGTGTGTGTGTGTGTGTGCGCCCACACGCCGGGAGCGCGGGTCCGCGGAGTCGCGCGCCGCGGTCATGTGACCGAACCAAGATGGCGTCGCCCAGCTGCTTGTGGCTGCTGGCTGTGACTTTCCTGCCCTGGTCCTGCGCCGCCTGGACGCTTGGGCATGTCGCCCCTTCGGCACCGCTGCCGCTGGTGATCTGGCACGGGATGGGTGAGCGCGAGAGAGGAAGGTCGGGAGGATGTAGCGACTTTTCCAGTTGGGGCTCGTGTCTGTCGGTTGCGGGTGCGGAGGGCGCGTGCCGCGGTTGGCTGCAGCCGGCTGGTGCAAAGTTCTAAGGGAAAAGGGAAGGAGCTGTGTTTGGTGAGCTCTCCTCCGGCTGTGCACTGCTTTGTTGACTCCTGGCTGCAGTGGCGTCTGGGTGCAGCGTTTGCCATGGAGTCAGGATAGCTGGGCTGAGCCCACCTGACCCACTTAATATCTAGTAGGTGCTGAGGATATAGCAGTGAACTAAGCAGAATCGCTTCTTTTACAACTTGCTTTCCCATGGAAGGGACCGACTCTACAGGAATAAGTAAGCAACTGATATAGCCTGTTAGATGGTGATGGTGCAGTGGAGAAAAAAGCAAGAAGGATAAGAGAATAGAGGTCGGGACTGAGAAAGTGACAGGTCGGTCAAGACCCGTAGGCGATGTGAGCAAGAGGGCCATTGGGTGATTAAGGAGGGACCGTGAGACACAAGTATGCAGGTTCTTTAGAAAGTTTGTGAAAAGTGGAATTAAATAATGCATTTGTTTTGGTGCAAGAAAATTGGAACCCTTGTATTGTGTTTATAATACTGATTTCCACGAACTTTGTGAATACTTGTGTGTCTGGTGTATTCAAGGAATAACATTTGGATCAGTTTGTCTAGAACTGAGTGAGCAAACAGAAAACTAGAGATTTAGGCTAGGGAGGGAAGTGAGGTTAAATATTGCTGGGTGTGCTAAGACGAACTCAGACTTAGGCTTAGACTTAAAATGAGATGGGAAACTTTGAGTAGTTGAGTGATGTGGTTTATGTTGAAATGATTGCTCTATTTGCTTCATTGAGAGTAGTAGATTGTAGGGGGTTTGGGCAGTTAAAGAAACCATCAAGGAAGCATTCCTGCAATAAAAACAACAATGATGATGACTTGGAACTATACAATAACAGTAGAGGCATTGGGAAATAGTCCAGGTTTGGATGTACTTTTAAGCTAGAACCTCTAGGTTGAGAGAGAAAGGACTCCACAGGTCTTAAACAATCAGAAGGATAAAGGGAAGCCTGTTGAGTGAGCTGCCTTGGGGATGGGAAGAAGATCAGAGTCAGCTTTTGGACTTACCCATTTGAGACCCTTGTTAGATACCCAGAAGGTGCTATAGAAGTGTTCGGGTGGGCTGCAGAACAGAAATCCAGGGTAGAGGGCCTGGCACAGTGGCCTAGCGGCTAAAGTCCTCTCCTTGAACATGCTGGGATGCCAATATGGGTGCCGGTTCTAATCCCAGCAGCGCCACTTCCCATCCAGCTCCCTTGCTTATGGCGTGGGAAAACAGTTGAGGATGGCCCAAAGCCGTGGGATCCTGCACCCCAGTGGGAGACCTAGAAAGGTCTTGGCTCCTGGCTTTGGATCGGCGCAGCACCAGCCATTGCAGTCACTTGGGGGAGTGAATCATCAGATGAAGATCTTCCTCTCTGTCTCTCCTCCTCTCTGTATATCTGGCTTTCTAATAAAAATAAATAAATCTTACAAAAAAAAAAAAGCAATCCAGGCTAGAGATTTAAGGTGGGTGGCTTTAGGGTTTATACGGCGTTGATCCTGCCTAGATGGGAGTTAATGTACATGGAGTGCTGAACCCTGAGGCTGTGCCAAGCTGAGGTGGAGGTGGAACCTGCAAAGCAGACCGTGAGAAAACAACACGTGGGATGGAGGGAAGTCAAGAGAGTCGCGTGTTGTGGAAACCCAGCAGAGAGAATGTTTGAAGAGGCAGGGAGTGATCTAGTGTGTTCCCTGTTGATAAGCAGGGTGGAGCTAAGGATTAATGTTTGGGTTGAGTAACGTGAAGGCCATGAATGATTTTAGCACAGCAAGTTTGGGGAGTGGTGAGAGTGGGTGCTTTATTGGAATGGCTGAAAGAGAATGTTCTGAGAAGAGCGAGAGTCAGCAGTGTCAGAAGTCTTTGGGGCTTTGGGCAGGCTGGGGGCTGCTACGCCAGGTTAATAAATAGCATGCAGAGCCCAAGCCTGGGGTGGAGTGGGGGAGCTAAGTAACCAGCAATTACAGTTCCCTGGGGTTAAGCTTGTTACCTGAATGAAAGATTTTTCTTTTTTTCTTTTTCTTTTTTTTAAAGATTTATTCATTTTATTACAGAGTCAGATATACAGAGCGGAGGAGAGAGAGAGAGGAAAATCTTCCATCCGATGATTCACTCCCCAAGTGACCACAACGGGCCGGTGCGCGCCGATCCGATGCCGGGAACCTGGAACCTCTTCCGGGTCTCCCACGCGGGTGCAGGGTCCCAATGCATTGGGCCGTCCTTCACTGCTTTCCCAGGCCACAAGCAGGGAGCTGGATGGGAAGTGGAGCTGCCGGGATTAGAACCGGCGCCCATATGGGATCCCGGGGCTTTCAAGGCGAGGACTTTATCCACTAGGCCACGCCGCCGGGCCCGGAAGATTTTTCTAGACCACAGCTTTCCTTTGAAAAACTGGCCCCTGAGCTGGGTTCTCAAATTGAAAATGGGATTATGTGGAAAATGGCAAATCGTCTCTCTCTGCTTCTCCCACACAGAGGCCACTGGCTTTGCTTCTCATTCTTAGTTTTGTTTTCTGGATTAGCTGTCAAGTTTGTACAAGTTCAGTCAGCGCTTGCATAGACTTGGCAGTGAGCGACATTTGGTGCCCTAGGCGTTTCACTTGCCTCACTCACACCTGGTATGATGTTCTGAGTAAGGAGACGGTGAGTCTCTGCTTACTTTTCAGCTGTCATTTTAGTGCCCCAGTATGTGATGGATTTTTGAAGCTTGCTATTATTTGATGAACTAGGAGCTAAGCAAAAGTGTTCAGGTTTTTTTCTTTCTTTTTTTTTTTTCTTGCGGTTAAGTTTCTATCACATACAGTTAGTTAACCGTCATAAAGTGACATGTAATGTATTCACCATGTTGGACAACCATTACTTCCTTCTATTTCAAAACTTTGCAACACCCAGAAAAACAGCCATACCCATAACCCCTCACATGATGTGCTTCCCACTCCCGTTGTGGTACTCCCTGGTAACTTCCACCCCCCATTTTCTTTCACTGTGGATTTGCCTCTTCTGGATACCTCATCCCAGAGGAATCTGTACCACTTGTGTCCCATATATTTCACTTAGCATAACCTTTTCTGGGTGCATCCAAGTAGAGACATGGTCAGTAGTGTGTTCCTTTTGATGGTTGGGAGATGCTGCGAAGTATGCATATTCCACAATTTGTGTAGCCCTTCATCTTGTGGTGGTCACTTGTGTTTTTGCCCCCTTTTGGCCACTGCTGGTAATACACCAGTAAACATGCAGGTTTCTGAATGGACACATATCATTTCTCTTAGGTATATGCCCACTGGTGGAACTGGAGGGTTCTGTGGTTATTGTGCACTTACTTTTGAGGAACTGTCAAGCTGTTTTTCCTGGGGACTGTATATATTCCATCGCCATCAACTATGTATGGAGTTTGTTTCTCTCATGCTTGCCAAAACTTTTTGAAAAGGTTGTTATTAGAGCCATCCAAGTAGGTGTGCACAATTTCCTTAACAGCCAGTGATAATTGTTACTGGACATTTGGATAATCTTCTTCAAGTCATTTTCTCATTTTTAAGAAAGATTTATTTATTTTTATTGGAAAATCAGATATACAGAGAGGAGGAGAGACAGTGAGAAAGATCTTCCATCTGATGATACACTCCCCAAGTGAGCCGTAATGGCTGGTGCTGTGCTGATCCGAAGCCAGGAGCCAGGAACTTCTTTCCAGGTCTCCCACACGGGTGCAGGATCCCAAGGCTTTGGGTCATCCTCGACTGCTTTCCCAGGCCAGAAGCAGGGAGCTGGATGGGAAGTGGAGCTGCCGGGATTAGAACCGGGGCCCATAAGGGATCCTGGGGCGTTCAAGGCGAGGCCTTTAACTGCTACACTATTGTGCAGGTCCCTTTTCTCATTTCTTAATGAGGTTGTTTGTCTTGTTGAGTTGTAAGCATTATTTATATATGTTAACTATTAAATCCATACTAGACCTATATCTTGCCAGTATTTTCTCTTGATGATTCCTAGGAGGCACAAAAGTTTTAACAAATAAATCAAACGGTTTGAGTTCATTACTTTCCATCCTTGTTTTTGTTGGGCAGGAGACAGCTGTTGTAATCCTTTAAGCATGGGTGCTATTAAGAAAATGGTTGAGAAGAAAATACCTGGAATTTATGTCTTATCCTTAGAGATTGGGAAGACCCTGCTAGAGGTAAGGCCCTTTGCAGATCTCTTCCTTAGGAAGTTTGCTGACTGATTTTTGTACTATTGGAATGCTTGGGGTGGGGACTGCAGCAGGTTGGGTCAAGCCAATGTGTGGGATGCGCGTATCCCATATCTGAGTGACTGGTTTGAGCTCCAAGTCTGTCAGAGATACAGCTTCCTGCTGATGTGCCTAGGAGGCATCAGGTGATCGCTCACGCGCCTTGGCTTCTGCCAGAAGGAGTTCCTAGATTCCAGCTTCAGCCTGGCCCAGCCATGATTTTGTGGGCATTGGGGGGAGTGAAGCGATGGTTAGAATCTCTCTCTCTCACTCAGCTTTTCAAGCAATTGAAAAGAAACACTTTTTAAAGCAGAGCAAGGGAATGCTTCACAGTATGCTTTCAGTAGCAAGTCATGAAGGGACACCTTCATTTGCGTCTGATGGCTTATGTGAGGTAACCACTGAAGCAGGTTCATCTTTTAGAGAAGATGCTGCTGGTGATCTTCAGTCCGCTCCTTTTCCTTCTCTTTGGCTTTTTGTATTTTTTTTTTTTTTTTTTTTTTTAGGACATGGAGAACAGCTTCTTCTTGAATGTCAACTCCCAAGTTGCAACAGCGTGTCAGATTCTTGCCAAGGATCCCAAGTTGCAGAAGGGATACAATGCCATGGGCTTCTCCCAGGGAGGCCAGTTTTTGTAAGTGTCCTTCCTGTCATGTCCATTTTACATGACAGATTTGATTTTTTTTAATCCCTGTAAATCCACTCTGTTCACTGTTTTGAGTTCTTCCACCTGTCCTGGAAGAGGAAATTATTCTAAAATATCGCCATATAAGAAACTAGTGGCTGGTGGGATGGCTCCACTAGTGGCTGGTGGGATGGTTAATCCTCTGCCTGCAAGTGCTGACATCTCATGTAGGCACCAGTTCATGTTCTGGCTGTTCCACTACTGATCCGACTCCCTGCCTATGGCCTGGGAAAACAATGGAAGATGGCCCAAGTCCTTGGGACTCTACACCCAAGTGGGAGACCTGGAAGAGGCTTCTGGCTCCTGGCTCCTGGCTTTGGATTGGCTCCCTTTGGGGAGTGAACCAGTGGGTGGAAGATCTTTCTCTCTGTCTCTCCTCTCTGTAAATCTACCTTTCTAATAAGAATAAATAAATATATATTTTTTAAAGATGCTTTGTATAGTTTACTAATTTATTTTGTACGAAAGAATAAAGATTTGTATTTGCCTGAATGAGAAGAGACACTTGAGGCTCAGTGGCTTTGCGTCACTTCTGTGGAGCAGTTGGTTGATGTCGCTTATTTGCGCATGTCAGCCAGAGCTCATAACCCCCTTCCCTCCCCCAGGAGAGCAGTGGCACAGAGATGCCCATCACCTCCCATGAACAATCTCATCTCCGTTGGTGGACAACATCAAGGTAATGTTGACCCTTGTACCTCTGCTTTGAAACCCACGGGGCAACTTGACTTAAAAACCCAAAAGCCAGCAGCCCCACTCTCATAGCAAATCAGCCATCCTTGCAAAACCCGTTTGCTTGAACACAGCAGGATGAGGAAATCGAGGAAACCTGGGGTTCCAGAGGCCTGTAACATAGGCCACCCACTCATCTTTCAGGTCATGGTCATGGTTTTTGTGGCTCTCTGCAACTGTGTGGCAGGTGGCACTGGAGGTGTTTAGCAGACTTTCCTGTTGCTCAGTGCTAGTGGTGTCCTGTTGAACTCAGGCTCACACAGAGAATAGTGTGGAAGCTTTTGTTGACTCTAAAAGTGACAGGAGTGGTGAAACCCTTTGCAAAACATCAGGGTTCCTATTTGGACAGAATTGCCTACTTTGGGAAGAGGCTGGGTTTTAGGCACAGACTTTTACCTCTGTCAGGTGTGGGGGGTATTTCCCAGCTGGTAGAATGCAGCAGTAGAGGATTCTGTTTGTAACCAGGAAACCCAGGGCCAGGGGCAACCTAACTGACTGTGTGAGTCAAGGGGAAGTCATGGGTTATCTTACATCCCTTTCACAAATAGGGGAACTAAAGTATTTCCTTGCTCATCTCCTGGCGGTTTTTCCAGAGGGTGAGGTGTGAAGGGATAGGTGGCAAATAAAAACACAAATTGGTGGAACTTTTTTTTTGATTCCAGATGTGGAGAACTCCACCCACCCCATCAATGGCTATTTGCATATTTGTAACAGGCTGTACAAAATCATCAACTTAAAAGTTAGCCTTCTAGAGATAATGATCAGTAGTATTGAATTTCAGGTCCCACCTGTAGTTCCCGTGGCAGACCCAGACCAAATGACTATGTAGGCGCTATCTGGCCGGTGGAGTGCACATTCCCCACCCCTGATCATCACCCTGCAGATATTTAGGGAGTGAGGACAGTGGCTGTAGTTCTTAAAGAAGCAGGCTCCAGAGCCAAAGTACATGCATTCAAATCCTGGCTCACACCCTTTTAGCCTAGCCTTGATGAAGTATTTAGCCTGTCTGTGTTAAAGTTCTCTCCCGGTGATGTGGGGCAAACAGCCTTCTGTAGCCTTCCTTTCCACATCGTGGATTTAACCAACAATGGCTTGAAGATATTCAAAGAGCAAATTATGTCTGTCCTGAAATATACAGATATTTTTCTTTGTCATTATTCCAGAAAAATGCAGTGGCATAGATTTACATGTCATTTAAATGGTCTTAGGTACTACGAGTAATCTAGTGGTGACTTAAGTAGACAGGAGGTTGTGTGTAGGTGTCATGCAAATATTAGCCCCTGCTTTCCATACAGGAGTTGAATATCTGCTGCAGATTTTGTGTCCACAGGAGATCTTGGGCCCACTCCTGTGGGGATAGCAAGGGCCGACCTTAGAACTGTGCTTGACATTTCCAACAGTGTTAGCAACAAGGCTGCTTGAAAGAGGATGAAAGAAAGGGGAGGAGAGGGAGGGCCTGGGGCCAGGCACTGCTTGGTGTGAGTGGTCCAATGGGCCTTGCCTAATGTGCCCTGAGAGCTGAGACTAAGTCCAGCTTAATGTGGAAGAAGCACATGCAGTTGTGCAGACCTGGCGGCAGCGCCAAGAGGAAGCTTCCAGTAACATCTATTCTCAATGCTTTATTTTCCAGGATGAATAACCACAGGAAATCAGGGGTGGATTCCCAGTGCCTTCCATACAGTAGGTCCTCAGTGTATGATTTCTCAAAGGAATGGATTTCTGTCTCTAACTGCTCTAGGTGTCTTTGGACTCCCACGGTGCCCAGGAGAGAGCTCTCACATCTGTGACTGGATCAGAAAGGTGCTGAATGCTGGGGCATACTCCAAAGCCGTACAGGAACGGTATGTGCGGGTAGCTGGGCGGTGGGTGTCCTGTCAGTGTGGAAGGATGCCCTGCTCACATTGACATGCCAGCAGGGCTACCAGGAGCAGTCATTACTGATATTCAAATGAGAGGCTTCTTAGAACTGCCCCTGTACTGTCTGCTCAGTTTTATTGTCAACTCAAAACTGTTCTAAAAATGGCTCATTACAATTTTTAAAAGATTTATTTATTTTTATTGGAAAGGTAGCTTTACAGAGAGGAGATACAAAGTGAAAGATCTTCCATCCACTGATTCACTCCCCAAATAGTCGCAATGGTTAGAGCTGAGCCAATTTGACGCCAGGAGTTAGGAGCTTCTTATGGGTCTCCTACAAGGGTGCAGGGTCTCACTGCTTTCCTCTGCCACAAGCAGGGAGCTGGATGGGAAGTAGGGCAACCAGGACACGAACTGGTGCCCATATGGGATTCCGGCACATGCGAGGCAAGGACTCTTTGTCACTAGGCTATAATACCAGGCTCTGAATTTTTTCTGAAAGGACATTTTTCAGCGTTGGAAGAATGTAATGATAGCAGAAGACATTTCTGTACTTGAAAGTGATAGCCAGTGGATTCTGAAGAGATTTCGTTGTGCTTGGAGTGGTGAGATCAGCAGTAATTCAGAACTATTGAACTATCAAAACCTCTTGGGCAGGACCTTCAGCATGTGCCCCACAGTGGGGACTCTGGGGTGGTATTGGGTGTCTGTTCTCCATCCCAGAGTATGGCCTCACCCACCTTCTTGTAGCCCTTAACCCTTATCACCCTAATCAACTATGTAAAAATCCTCAAAAAATAAAAATAATTATCGAATAAAAAAAAAAGTTGAGTAGGAGCATGCACATGGCCAGGTAGTTGAGGTGTTTGTGTCCTGTACAGAGTGGGTTTGATGCCAGTTCCACTCCTGACTCCAGCTTCCTGCAAGCGTGCACCTGGGAGGCAGCAGCGATGGCTCCAGGGATGGCACTCCTGCCATGCACATGGGAGGCTTGGGCTGATAGCCAGGCTCCTAGCCTTTAAGCTCCTAGGTGCACCCAGAGCATTGTTGGCGTTGGAAAAGTGAGCTAGCAGGTGGGAGCTTCCTCACCTGCGTTCATTTCTGTCTCTGTTTCTGCTACTCGGTCAGTGAATGCAGCCAACAAACAAGGCTCCAGAAAGTTCTAAGCCCAGGGAATCACTCGTAGTGTTTGAAGGGTGGATTATTTATGTTGTCAGTAACACTGGGTTTGCCACTTCTATGTCAGGGTCCCCCAACTATTTAGGTTTTCTTTCTTTTTCTTTTTCTTTTCTTAGTTGGAAAGTCAGATATACAGAGAGGAGGAGAGACAGAGAGGAAGATCTTCCGTTCGATGATTCACTCCCCAAGTGACTGCAACGGCCAGAGCTGCACCGATCTGAAGCCAGGAGCTAGGAGCCTCCTCCGGGTCTCCCACGCAGGTGCAGGGTCCCAAGGCTTTGGGCCATCGTCCTCCACTGCTTTCCCATACCACAAGCAGGAAGGTGGATGGGAAATAGGGCTGCTGGTATTAGAACTGGTGCCCATATGGGATCCCAGTGTGAATAAGGCAAGGACTTCAGCTGCTAGGCTAATGCTTTGGGTCCTGGATTTTTAAAAAATAGGCCAGGGTTGGGCCCGGCGGCATGGCCTAGTAGCTAAAGTCCTCGCCTTGAAAGCCCCAGGATCCCATATGGGTGCCGGTTCTAATCTGGCAGCTCCACTTCCTATCCAGCTCCCTGCTTGTGGCCTGGGAAGGCTGTCCAGGATGGCCCAAGGCTTTGGGACCCTGCACCCGCATGGGAGACCCGGAAGAGGTTCCTGGTTCCGGCATCAGATCTGCGCAGCACCGGCCCGTTGCGGCTCACTTGGGGAGTGAATCATCGGATGGAAGATCTTCCTCTCTGTCTCTCCTCCTCTCTGTATATCTGGCTTTCCAATAATAATAAAATCTTAAAAAAAAAAAAAATAGGCCAGGGTTCTTTTGGAACATGTTCTTGCTCAGTTATTTCCCAACTTAATTATATATCTTAAGTGTCGGGAAAATTCACTAAAAATGGACTCTAAGCCTCTAAATTCCAATTTAGAGAAGTGTAATATTTTAGGTAACAGCTGTGGTGGAGATCAACTAATGTGGCTATTGTATCCATCTTGTGAATTTCCAAATTTATCACTTTTTCCTTTCCAAAGATTTATTTATTTGAAAGGCAAGGTGGCAGAGAGAGGGGGAGACAGAGAAAGGGAGATTTTCCATTGGCTGATTCACTCCCAGATGGCTGCAATGGCCAGGGCTAGGCCAGGCAGAAGCCATGAATCAGGAGCTTTATCGGGGTCTCCCACATGGGTGACAGGGTCTCAAGGATTTGGGTCATCTTCCACTGTTTTCCCAGGCCATAGGCAGGGAGTCGGATCAGTAGTGGAACAGCCAGGACTTGAACTGACACTCTGGTGTGGGAATGCCAGCATTGTTAAGCATTGGTGTTTTTCTTTTCTTTTTCTTTTTTTTTTCTGAAGATCTATTTATTTTTATTACAAAGTCAGATATACAGAGAGGAGGAGAGACAGAGAGGAAGATTTTCACCCGATAATTCACTCCCCAAGTGAGTGCAATGGCTGGTGCTGCGCCGATCTGAAGCCGGGTACCAGAAACTTCTTTCCAGGTCTCCCACGCGGGTACAGGGTCCCAAAGCTTTGGGCCATTCTCGACTGCTTTCCCAGGCTACAAGCAGGGAGTTGGATGGGAAGTAGGGCTGCCGGGATTAGAACCGGTGCCATAAGGGATCCTGGCACGTTCAAGGTGAGGACTTTAGCCGCTAGACCACGCTGCTGGGCCCTAAGCATTGGTTTAACTAGCTGTGCCACAATGCTGGCCCCTACGCTTAGCCTTTTTGATACATGTCCTATATATGCTCAGTGCTTATGGAGATATGTAGCTTCTTTAACCTTGAATGTATATTTCTTTGTTTTGTGAACGCAGCTCTTGGCAGTGATTGCAAATGCGGAGTCAGTGGGGAGTAAGAAGTAGCAGCCCAAGACTGATTAAAAGCCGTAGATCTGTGGGCTTTTTGTCATTTCCTCTTTAGACTTTAATGTTTAAATTTTCATTTTAAATGGAAGGCAGAGAGACAGGGTGAGATCCTGGTTCACTTCCCAAATGCCTGCAGCATCCAGGGTGGACCCAGTTAGAGCCAGGAACCTGAAACTCCATTCAGATCTCTCCCATGGGTGGCAGGGACTCACATGCTGCAGCCATCATCTGCTGCCTTTCCAGGGGGCTCATTAACAAGAAGCTAGATCCAAAGTGGAGCTGGAACTCAAAACCCTACATTGTCCCATGCACTCACCAAACACCTGCCCCTTCTTGGACATGTAAGACAATGGGACAAATCCTCAAGGACAAAGAGGACAGGAGAAGAGATAGGAGATGGTAAAAATATCAGCGTGCTTTCCAAAGTCAGAAAACAGATGAGTAATGCTTCAGCAGAGAGAAGGGGTTGAGCTGTTTAGGCCTGCAGTGGGACATACTGATGAGGCGGCAGCTTCACTGCTTACAGCTCCACACAGCTCAGTAATTGGAGATGTAAGGAAGCCTTGGGAGGCGGAATGAAATGACTCAGGCTAGAAATCAGGATTTTGTTGGAAGTTTGAAGAGCGATCGTACTGTTCATTTCCCTATGTGCTCGTTCACATGTCTGCTGTATCTTCACCCTGGCAGGAGAAACATAGTGAGAACCGGGAGCAACTGATCTAGAGAAACCCAGCTTTAACCCAGCCTGCACCACACACTGAAATCCCTACTCCCAGAATGAGAGCAGCCAGCTCCCCTACTAGTTTCTTTCACAGAATCCCAGACACAGGCTAACTGTATAGGGCAAAGGGGTCTGTTTAGCTTTCAGTTCTGGAGGTTCAAAATTCAGATGAATCAGCACAGAGCCTGGCTCCCCCCCGGCCATCCATGGCATGACCCAAGCATCTACTAGACTCTGCCTTCTTTCAGGTTCTGTAGCAGGGGCCAGTGTTGTGGCATGTGAATAAAAGCTACAGCCTGAAGTGCTGGCAGCCCCACTGGTTTAAGTCCTGGCTACTCCACTTCTTTTTTTTTTAGATAAATTTATTTTTGATGATGTTTATTTAGTTGTGAAGGATGTCTGCCCATATGGACCACTGGTTAGAATGGGAAGGGTCAAGGAATGGGGGAAAGTGGATGAGACCCTTATTTCCAATTTTGTTTTCTTCCTGTATCTGGAGGAAGGGAGGAGAGAAGGGGAGAAGGCTGCTTCCAGCGGTCTAACTGCATCAGTACCTGGGTTTGGGGGATGGCCACTCCCTGTCATCGTATAGTCCCCAGCGTGGAGCATGTTCCAAGGGTACTGTCCAAGTTGTTTCAATAGTTCTGAGATGCTGTTGATTTTTTGCTCAAAGGTTGGAAATCTTCCAAGGTCCATTGGCTGACATAGTCCATCTTAAAGTCTCACTCACTCAGATGCTTGCTGTCAAAGCTTGGCTGGGAGAATTGTCCAATTTGGTCAGCCCTCCATCCTCTGCCATGGTCCTAGATGTCCTCTGCAGGTCTCAATGAACTGTCATGTCCCCCGTGTGCATCGGCTGCTGCACTTCTAATCCAGCTCCCTGCTAATGTGCCTGGGAAAGCAGCCAATTGTTTGGGTCCCTGTTCCCATGTGGTAGACCCCAGAAGAAGTTCTTGGTTTCTGGCTTGGATGTGGCCCAGCTCTGGCCATTGCTGTCATTTGGGGAGGGAATCAGGGATGGTAGAACTCTCTCTGTCCATCTGTCTCTGTGTAGCCCTGTCTTTCAAAAAGCAAACCAAAACACACAAACAAAAACCAGCCCAGTACTGCCCTAGGAACCAGACCTTCAACACCCATGCCCTTGGGGCACATCTATACCTTTTCAAACCTGGGGCATTTTATTTTCTGCTCTGATTCTGCAAACACTGACCAAGGGAAAAGACCTTGACATTGATATTTAGGGATCTGGCAAGCCAGGATGCCTCCTGTGACTGTCTGTTGAAGCCACCAGTGGACACACTGTGCTCTAACTCTGCCTTTTCCCAGTCTTCCCAGTTTAAATACACACACTAAGGCAAAGGCCTTTGGACCTGGCGTGGCAACTTAGAGGCTAAAGTCCTTGGCTTTGTGCACTGGGATCTCATATGGGCATAAGCTCATATCCTGGCTGCTCCACTTCCACTTCCCTTCCAGCTCCCTGTAGTAGCCTGGGAAAGCAGTAGAGGATGGCCTAAGGCCTTGGGACCCTGCATCCACTTGGGAGACCCAGAAGAAGCTGTTGGCTCCTGGCTTCGGATTGGCTCAGCTCTGGCCGTTGCGGCCACTTGAGGAGTGAACCAGTGGATGGAAGATCTTTCTCTCTGTCTCCTCTGTAAATCTGACTTTTCAATTAAAAAAAAAAGTCAAAGGCCATCCCAGACAAACCTTTCAGACTGAATAACTGACCAGAACAGACAGGGTAAAAGAAACGTAGAGAAAGGCAATACAAGGAGCAGAGAAAGACTTTTAAAAAACCCTTCATGGACAATAAGATGCTGGACTCTATGTTTGGTATACGCTTGCAATGGGGGAATCTCAACTGAACTTGAGCTGTGGTTATGCAACAAGGTGGAGGAATCCACCATGGTGGGAGGGTTTGGGGAGGGGTGGGGAGAACCCAAGTATCTATGTAATTGTGTCACATAATACAATGTAATTACTGAAGTTAAATAATAAATATATATAAAAAAAAAAAAACCCTTCAATTATTGTCTTCAGAGAAGTGAAAAGAGATCCATATCCACGGCACCAGAACAGAGTGTGAATAAAAGCAGCAATCAGAGAGAGCTCTTAGAAATTAAAAATATGATAGAATACAAGATACTCTAGAGGGGTAAGACTGTAATGTTGAGGAAATTCCCAATATTGTAACAAAAATCCAAAGAATTAGAAAAAAAAGGAGAGCAAATAAAGTTAGAGAAGCAGCGTAAGGAGGCTTATGTCTGACTAACAGGAGTTTCAGGAAGACAACACGGGGAAAGGTGGCATGGAATGATCAAAGCCAGAACATTTCCTGCAATGGCTGGACACGAGTTTCCAGGTTGAAAGGGCTCATTGATTAACCAGCTCATGGATTGCAGAAGGACCCACTTCAGGGCGTAGTCATATCGATTTCAGGGGTTGGGACCCATGAGGCTACACACAAAATATAACACACCTAAACACAGCGGAGTCTGTAAGCATGACAGTGCTGGCCAGAGGCAGTGATGTAGAGCCTTTGTCATCTAAGGGAAAGGAATCTCCAGCCTAGGGCTCTCTGTACCTCACTTCCACATAGCAGTCTAATCTGCAAGAAAAGTAGTTAGGAGGATACCTAGAAAAGTTCATGGGGGCAGGACTTGTGATGCCACAAGTTATGCTGCTGTTGGGATGGTCAGTCCCCATGTTGGGGTCCCAGCTTCCTACTGCTACAGCAGATGATGGGGCTAAGAATTGGCTTGCTGCTGCCCACGTGGGAAACCTGCCTGGAATTCTGGGCTCTTGGCTTTAGCCTGACCCAGCCCTGGCTCTTGTACATGTTAGGGAAGGGACTAGCTCGCTATCACCTTGCCTTTCAAGCAGTTCAGTAATCATGTATCTGTTTATTTGGAAGACAGAGAGAGACAGAGAGAGAGAGAGATATCTTCCATCCACTGTTTCATTTCCCAAGCAGCCACAATGGCTAGAGAAGGGCCAATCTGAAACCAAGACCTAGGAGCTTCATCTGGGTCTCCCAAATGACTGCAGTGACTCAAGCATTTGGGCCATCCTCTGCTGCTTTCCCATGCACATTAGCAAGGAATTGTATTGGAAGTACAGCAGCTGGGATATAAACCAGAGCCCATATAGGATGCTGGTGTCACAGGCGGCAGCTTAACTCGCTACACCACAATGCTAGTCCTGAATTATTTGCATTGGCTCAGCTCCGGTCATTGCAGCCATGTGGGGGTATAAACTATTGGATGGAAACTCTCTCTCTCCCTGTCTCTGCTTCTCTCTATAAATATGCCTTTCAATTAAAAATACGTATGTTTAAAGTTTATTTTATTTATTTGATGGTGATTACAGGGCTGGCCAGGGTGGGAAGGATCAGGGAAAAGTGGGTGAAATCATTGTTTGCTAATTCTGTGTTTCTTCTTGTCTCTGGGGGAAAGGAAGAGATAAAAGGGGAAGCCACATCCAGCCTCCCAAATGTCCCAAGTACCCAGGGATGGGGAACTGCCGCTCAGTATCAACCCAGGGTCCCACTGTAGTGCGTGTTCCGAGGCTTCTGTTCAAGTGGTTTGCACAGTTCTGAAATGCTGTCGATTTCACTCTTCCAGGGGTGAGGCAGCCCTCCCAATGTCCATTGGCTGCCGTAGTCGACTTCAAGTCTCCATTCACCCAGATTTTTGCTGTCATCCTTTGCTGGAGTAGTTGTCCAGTTTGCTCTCTGCTCCTTCCTCTGTTACAGTACCGCATGGGCTGCTACATTCTCCATGTGCAGGGTCTGTATTCACCACTACTCCCTTTTCACGCGTGGGCAGGACCAGGGACCAGGGCCAGGCGACATGAGCCTCACTAGATCCCTGCCCCAAGGGCTCATGAACATGGAATAAATTGAATAATTTGAATGATTTGAGTAATTTGAATAAATCTTTAAAAAAAGAGACAGTAAGTGGAATTAATAGCATGAGTTTATTTTGGTGTCAGAAAATTGGAGATACAAAAATATACTTAATATGTGAAGGAATGCATGAATTTCAAAATTGTTTTTATACCAAAATAGCTCATATTTCATTTTTTAAGAAATTATTTAAAATGATTTCTTTATTGATAAAGTGCACTCCTACCCATTGGTTCACTCCTCAAATCCTGCAACAGCCTGATCTGAGCTGGGCTGAAACTGGAAACCAGGAATTCCATCCAGATCTCCCTTGAGGGAGGTTGGGACCCAGTTAGTGGAGCCTTCATCTTGTCTCCCAGGGTGTGGTTAACAGGAAGCCAGAACCCATGTAGTTTTCCTACAGGGCTATTCTGATGATTAAGAAAGCTGGATATAAAGCATTTAGTGCATTGCTCAGTTCTTATTAAGTCATATGTGTTTTTGGCTCTGTTTAACATATTTATTCAATATTAGTTTACTGTGTATTAGTATTGTAATAGTTTTGTTTTCTCTAACTTGTGAAATAGTTCAGCCATCATTTCATCAAATACTGCAACTTTCCAGGTCTTCCATAGATCTCACAGATACTGCAGAACACAAGGCAGCTCAAGTTGCTGCTCCCTAAGTAGCATCCTGGGAAGGAAAGGGTCTCCAAGTGAACAGGTGCACTAGGTAATCTCTAGGAGGCCATGCGGAAGTAAATCAGGTGCAGTGATGGAGAGCAGCTGAGGGGGCTCCTGTTCTGGATAGAATGGGCTTTGAAGAGGAGGTGTTGAAGCTGGGGACCTGAGGGTGAGAAGGAACGAGCATGAGGGAGAACGAGGGAGAGAGGGATCAGGCAGGGGAACAAAGCTCGGAGGTCCCGAGGCTGGGACAAGGTGGCTGTAGTTCAGAGAAACGAGGGAAGCATCTGGCAGAGAAGCAGCAGGTGCATCGGGCTGGGGCTTGTGTTGCAGGAGGGGCCGTGGTTTCCTTCTAAATATCCTGCAAAGCTGCCGGGAGTCTCTTGTTTATTGTTATTGATGTTAATAGAGACAGAGACACAATGTGAGAAAGCGAGAGAGTACTTGCTCATTTGCTGATTCACTCCCCAAATGCTGCTGCTGGCCGAGTTCAGGCTGGGGTCAAGGCTGGGAGCTGAGAACTCAACCTACGCAGAAACCTAACCACTTGAACCAATGCCCTATGCCTCTCATTAGCAGAAATCTGGAATCAGGAGCTATCACTGGGTCTTTAGCTCTGGCCCTGTGGTGTGAGATATGGGCATTCTGCCTGGCATCTTAACTGGGAGGGCAGGTACCCCTTTTATTGGAAGGTTTCAAGCAGGAGAATAGCAGGTGTGAGCTATCTTTCTGGAAGACCTCCTTTGTGAAGAGTGGATTGTAAGAGGGGTGCAGGAGGGCCCAGCACGGTAGCCTAGTGGCTAAAGTCCTTGCCTTGCATGCACCGGGATCTCATATGGGCACTGGTTCTAATCCTGGCTGCCCTGCTTTCCATCCAGCTCCTTGCTTGTGGTCTGGGAAGGCAGTAGAGGATGGTCCAAGGCCTTGGGGCTCTGCACCTGTATGGGAGACCTGGAAGAGGCTCTAGGTTCCTGGCTTCAGATTGGCGCAGCTTCAGCCATTGCGACCGCTTGGGGAGTGAATCATTGGATGGAGGATCTTCCTCTCTGTTTCTCCTCTCTGTATATCTGTATATCTGACTTTCCAAGAAAAATAAGTAAATCTTTAAAAAAAAAAGAGAGAGAGAGAGGTGCAGGGGACAGTGGGAGCCCAGTTCGGGGCTACTGTGGTGGTCTAGGTGAGAGGTGCCAGTGGCCTGGGCACCAGGGTGGTCACCAAGAGATGCAGAGAGGGTTGGCTTGAGATGCATTCTGCGGGGTGGCAGGTAAACTAGATCTATGAACCCACATAGAACTCCACATTTCTCATGGTTTCCGGGAGAAACATGTCACAGTTTCCTAACAGAATCCCTTTCTAATTTTGTAGATTTGTTTGCCTTTTCTCTTTAGTATGCCTTTGGGCAAAAACTTGAGTTTTGAGAATCAAAAATGATGGCCAATGTTCAAGTGGTCCATGTGAAGTGGTGAGAAGGGGCTGGTGAGTGCTTAAACAGAGAGCAAGCAACTTCTCTACTGTGCTGTCTCTGGTCATCCTTCGTATTAGGGAGAATTCTGGCTGCAAGAGGGAAAGTAGACTAAGCCACAGGCAAAGTCATGTGACCCCAGAGGTCATGGGAGCGTTAAAGTGGGAAGCAAGGGGTCCTCATGGCTATCAGCAGTTCCTCTCTGTGCTGCTGCTTCTCCTCTCCTCACGCAGCTCCACTTCTCTGGCTACTCAGGCAGTGAAAGATACCTCACCCCAACAGCGCCTAGCTGCTGCATCTTCCGTGTGATGATTGATGTCTGTCGTCTCGTAGTCCCGGGTCAGATTCTCCGGAGGAGACACGGATGGCCCCACTCTGCCTCTGCTGTCATTGGTTACGACCTGAGCAGTGGGACCACGCTGTACCCACCACGGCCACTGCTATGAGCAGCAGGTGGGGGCTGGAAGGGCACAGTCCCAGAGCCGGTAGAATTGTTTTCATCAAGTTGAGCCTCCAGAGAGGTCCCCCACCTGCTCCAGGTACTTTAACCTTCGCACAGCAAATGGGCTGCTCTGATAGCGTCTCTCTCTCTTGGCTATGAAATCTGGCCTCCACTTCATTTCCAACTTTGCAGACCCTGTCAGCCCTTCCTGCCCTTCCTCTCCAATTCTTTCCCTGTTCCCCTTGCACTTCCTCCCACAGCAAACAGAATTGCCTTGGCCTTGGCTGCTGGTCTATCCCTGTGTTGAGCTCAAGGAGAGCTAGAGGGCTGCATATCTTTTTATTTCTCACAACAGCCTGCCCTGTGGGGTCCCCACAGGCCTTGGCTCACAGCCTGCACATCCCGTAGCTTGGTGGGGCCTGTGTCCCTCTCTGCCCTCAGTGGATGTCACAGTGCTATTGCTCAGTTGCCCTACTTTCCTTTTGCTTTTGCTCTTGGCTGATGAACTTGCCAATGCTTTGCTGGAAATGTTGAGGCAGAGACTTCAGCAATGCAGAAGAGCTGGAGAGTAACGTAATGAATCACAGAGCTCAGAGCCTGGAACGAACATTCTGCCCTGTTTGCCTTTGTCTTTGGTAAAAACCCGGGAATCTGTCAGATAACATTGAATTATACAACTCTTACATAGATTCTGTTTTCTTGCTCTCCCACTACAGTGTTTTCTTTGTTTTTGCTTTTAAGATTTATTTTTGTTGGAAAGGCACTTGCACAGAGAGGAGGAGAGACAGAGAGGAAGGAAGATCTTTCATCTGATGATTCATTCCCCAAGTGGCAGCAATGGCTGGAACTGAGCTGAGCCGAAACCGGGAGCCAGGAGCTTCTTCTGGGTCTCTCACATGGGTGCAGGATTCCAAGGCTTTGGGCCATTCTCGACTGTTTTCCCAGGCCACAAGCAGGGAGCTGGACGGTAAGTGGAGCTGCCGGTATATGTACCGGGGCCCATATGGGATCCTGACGTGTGCAAGGCGAGGACTTTAGCCACTAGGCTACTGCTCCAGGCCTCACTACAACATTTGTAAAGAAATTACAGCACGTTCTTTCTGCATATTAGAAAAATACAGGAGTTATTCCTAGGAATTATATATATGGATATATATATATATACACACACACATATATGGACATATATAGTGTTAAGTTGTGTGTTTAAATTTTCTTTTTTTTTTTTTAGAGATTTATTTATTCTTACTGGAAAGGCAGATTTACAGAGAGAGGGAGAGACAGAGAGAAAGATCTTCCATCTGCTTGTTCACTCCCCAAATGACCACAAAGGCCAGAACCAAGGCAATCTGAAGCCAGGAGCCAGGAGCCTCCTCTGAGTCTCCCACGCAGGTGCAGAGTCCCAAGACTTCTGGGCCATCCTTTCTAGCCACAAATAAGAAACTGGATAGGAAGTGGAGCAGCTAGGACACAAGCATGCCTGTGTGGGACCCCAGCACAAGCATGGGGAGGATCAGCCAATTGAGCCATTGCGCTAGGTCCCTGTATGTTTAAACTTTCACATTATGGGTATCTTTTTTATGTTTTTTTTTAAAGATTTATTTTTATTTTTATTACAAAGTAAGATATACAGAGAGGAGGAGAGACAGAGAGGAAGATCTTCCGTCCGATGATTCACTCCCCAAGTGACCACAACAGCCGGTGCTGCGCCGATCCGAAGCCAGGAGCCAGGGACTTCTTCTAGGTCTCCCACGCGGGTGCAGAGTCCCAAGGCTTTGGGCCATCCTCGACTGCATTCCCAGGCCACAAGCAGGGAGTTGGATGGGAAGTGGCACTGCTGGGTCTTCCGCATGGGAGACCCGGAAGAGGTTCCAGGTTCCCAGCATCGGATCGGCGCAGCACCGGCCCGTTGCGGCTCACTTGGGGAGTGAATCATCGGATGGAGGATCTTCCTCTCTGTTTCTCCTCCTCTATGTATATCCGGCTTTCCAATAATAATAAAATCTTTAAAAAAAAAAAAAAGAATCCATGTGTGAGTAGAGTCCACATTGTAGGCGCCAACAGTTAATTAGTTTCTGAACCAGCTGATTTTCATGGGCAGAGTAGGGCAGCGGTTATGGCCCTGTGAGATGCAGCCAGAAATGAGCTCTGACCATGGAGCGATGAGAACATTACTTGAGAAACACTCTCAGCTATGTTAGCTGTGAGCAGTACAATACTCAGGAGTGTCTGGGCACCTCCAGAAGTTCATGCAAAAAGGGAATTCAAAGGTGTTTATTTTAGTAAAAAAAAAAAAAAGCAAAACAAAAAAACCTGAAGTCTATACATAGTGTTTTCATATTACTCATTTCCCATGAACTTTTGAAGATCCCTCGAATGTGCATTTTAAGCTTTATTTGGTGTTGCCAAAGTAGTTATCCCAAGTTTATATTCCCACTGACAGGGTGTGAGAGTTCCTGTTTGCGCCATTCTTGCTAACCTTTGATCCTGGGCCTTTTAAAGCTGTGCCAGTCGGAGGCGTGTAGAATGGTTCCCTTTCCTGACTGTGTGGCCTTGATGTTTATTGACCAATAGGGGTTTCCCTTTCTGGAATTGTCTGTTTGTAGCCTTTGCCCATTTATCTCTTGGGTTCTTTGTCTTTTCCTCATTGGTCTGTGTTCCACACGTACACATATATTTTGAAATTGACTTATTTTTTTTTTTTGATTTGAAAAGCAGAGATACAGAGGCAGAGAGATCTTCCATCTATTGGTTTATTCTCCAAATGCCCATAGCAGCCATCACTGGCCAGGCTTGAGCCAGGAACCCGGGACTCACATTGGGTCTCCCACCTGAGTGGCAGGTTCTCAAGTACTTGGGCCGTCAACTGGTGCCTCCCAAAGCACATGTGAGCAAGAAGTTGGAAGTGGAGGAGTCAGGCCTTGAAGCAGGCATTCTAGTATGGGATGTGAGCTTCCTGTGCAGTGACTTACCTACTGCACTGTACACTTACCTCACACCTGTGGCTTTTTTTTAAAGACTTATTTATGTTTTTGAAAGGTAGAATGACAGAGAGAAAGAGATTTTTCATCTGTTGATTCACTTCCCCAAATGCCATAACAATCAGAGCTCAACCAGACTGAGGCCAGGAACCTGGAATTCAATCCAGGCTTTTTACATGTGTGGTAAGTAAACCAACTGATTGAGCCACCACCTGTCACCTTCCAGGGTGTGCACAGCTTGAGTTGTAATTAGGACACAAACCTTAACACTCCAGCATGGGATGCAGGTGCCCCATGTGGGTCTTCACATCTGCCCCAGATTTTGCATTTAAAGCATTCCAAATTGTACGAATCAGTGACATTAGTTCCCGTCACAGCAGTGTATAACTACCATCCAGCACACTAGCCTTTAATCCAGGTTCATTCAAACTTATACCAGTCCTGATGATTGTTGCATAAAGCTGGTCCCTTGTCTGTATTTTTCTATAGTTTTCTTCAGGTTCTGAATTGCATTCTCATGCTTTTCATCTGTCTGGGGGTTTACTGTGCTGGAGTGTCTTTCTGGGTCTTTCCATTCCATTGCTTTGTCTGTCTCTATCCCCGTTCCTACATTGTTCTTATTACTATGGCAACTTCACTCACCCTCCAACTCATGACTTTTCATGGACTTTTACAGTCTCGTATGAATTTTACAATTACTTACTTTTTTTTTTAAAGATCCTTTAAAAAATCTTTGTTTGACAGTGTGATAGTATAGCGGTTAAGGTCCTCGCCTTGAACATGCCGGGATCCCATGTGGGTACCGGTTCTAATCCCAGCAGCGCCACTTCCCATCCAGCTTCCTGTTTGTGGCCTGGGAAAGCAGTCGAGGACGACCCAAAGCCTTGGGACCCTGCACCCGTGTGGGAGACCTGGAGAAGGTTCCTGGCTCCTGGCTTCAGATAGGCGCAGCACTGGCCGTTGTGGTCACTTGGGGAATGAATCATTGGACGGAAGACCTTCCTCTCTGTCTCTGCTTCTCTCTATATATCTGCTTTTCCAGTAAAAATATATTTCAAAACTCTTAAAAAATTTTTTTTTGATTTGAAAGGTAGAGTTACAGAAAGGAAGAGAGACAGAGAGCTTCTATCTGCTGATTCACTTTCCAAATGGCTACAAGAGCCGACACTAGGTTGATGTGAAGCCAGGAGCCAGGAGCTTCTTCTGGGTCTCTCATGGAAGAGTGCAGAGCCCCAAGCACTCGGGCCAACCTCTGCTGCTTTCCCAGTCCACAAGCAGGGAGCTGAATCAGAAGTGGAGCAGCCGGGACTAGAACTGGTGCCAGTAAGGGATGCCACCACCACAGGTGGATGCTTAGCTTACTATTGCCATAGCACCGGCCCCTAGAATTAGTTTCATAAATCCCATCAAAAATCCTCTTGAAATGTCTAGTGGAGTGTCTGTAGAGGGGTTGATATCCCTTGTACCTGCTTAAGCATTGTGGCTCTGCCTGAGGGGGCTCTCTCTCCTTCTGGATCTCTCTCAAGCCAGGCAGCATTTTCCCATTCACACCACACCGCATGGGTAGCTGCACTCAAGAGGCACAGGAGGAGGACTGCGGAGTTGCTGTCGGAGGTTGAGTGTGTACCCCATGTGCACCCAGCATGGCAGCCTGACTTGTCTTGTTTAATATTTACAGCACAGGCTCTGGGGGGATTGTGTGGCTGTGATCGCAAACCCAGGTTTGTTTGACTTAAAACTGGTTCTGCTCACATCATTGCATAAGCAGAGCGAAGACGACAGCCTGGGGTGGCAGCGCAAGGCCGCCGCCCCATGCGCTGGCTCTGGAGCACAATGGGACCATGGTATACTGCTTGATCTCCCTGGCCGTCAATGTGAGGCCACGGCAGCACCTCCCGGGTGAGGCTCCAGAGGACTGAGCAGGTGTCCATGTCGGCACATGTGGTGTGCTATGTTGGCCTTGTGTTAGCACCTGTCAGAGCCATGCTGGCTGAGCAGGCAGGTGGCGGCGGCCCTGTCACCATGTGTGGCCTGTGGTTGGGGAGCTGGGCCTCAGGACCTGTCCTTTCCCACTTGCCCCAGCCCCACGCTCTGTCCTCCCTTCCAGAGGCCAGTGGTCAGGGGGTCAGTTTCTGTGATGGTGAAGGATGGGACCGGAGGGAAAGGGAAAAAGAGACTGGAGAGAAAGTTACCATGAACCCAGGGGCGGAGCCGCATCTGTCTGTCCTAACTGCTATTGTAGCAGCCACACATCCGCCCTTTGTTCTGGAGCACAGTGCCTCATGCCAGGATTCTCCACGCGGGGGTGAGTGCTTTGTGAGTGAGAAGGTCAGCCTACTTGGCAAAATGGCCGTAGGGACAGATGACCGGATGGAGCGACAGAGGCAAAGGTGAGGTTCAAGCCAAGTGCTGCAGGATGAGTAGGAAGCAAAGGGGAGTGAGGGCACCTGGGTTGTGGCCATGATGGGAAGTGCCCCTTGCACCAGAATGCAAGAAGTGAAACAAGGCTCCATACCACCGTGGAAGCAGGTGCTAAGGAGCCCTCTGTCTCTCTCAGGCTTTTTGCACCATGCTGACCAGCCTGTCCATGTCTTCACACACTACCTTGCTGATGAGCTGTTTCACAGGCCCTTGTTTTCCCTGTTAGTGGGAGAAGCCCAGGCCCGGGGGCTGTGGCCTTTGGCCCTTTAGGTGGCCTGCTCACTGCTGACTCACCTGTGGCCTGGTCACCTCTTTCTCTCCGTGCAGCCTGGTGCAGGCAGAATATTGGCATGACCCCGTCAAGGAGGACGTGTACCGCAACCACAGTGTCTTCTTGGCAGACATCAATCAGGAGAGGGTAAGCCTCTGGCCCCACGCTCAGTGCTGTGTGTTTTTCTGCCCTGGAAATGGGGAACAGGTTGTTGGGGTCTGTGTACCTAGGCTGTGCTAGGCAGCACCCAGTACATGAAGTTCTGCTGTTACAAGGCAGGGCTTAAGAGACTCAGTCTCTGTAGGGAAGCTGGCACTTGCCCGGCCACCTGCCCTTCCGTCCAACCCCTTCCTTGCTCTGCCTCATCTGCATATGCTGGCAGGTGGGAGGTGAGCCTTGGGACTCATTGCTGCTGTCTTTTTTTTTTTTTTTTTTAAAGATTTATTTTATTTTCATTACAAAGTCAGATATACTGAGAGGAGGAGAGATAGAGAGGAAGTGGAGCTGCCAGGATCAGAACCAGCGGCCATATGGGATCAAGGCGAGGACCTTAGCCACCAGACCACGCTGCCGAGCCCATTGCTGCTGTCTTACGTGGGGGAAGCCCTGTGGGATTTTCTCAGAGGAGAGATGTATGGAGAAGACAGACCACAAAGGACACTCACTGAATGTAGCCCGGCCATGAGCCTGGGTGTGAAGCGTCATTAAACTCTGCTGCTCCACTTACAGTGGGCTCATCTAAAAGGTTCTTTTGGTTTTCAGACAAAAATTTTGAAGGGGAAAACAAATGGAGAACACAGACTAGGATGACAGAGTACACAATTTCTTATTTTGCCATGGTGTCCTATGGCTGGAAGCCCTTGGCCTTGATGGTGGATGCCTATGGAATGGGGTGATGGTCGTACCTGTGTGCCAGGGTGGGTGGCACATCAGCGTGATAGGAAGGGAAGGGAAAGTTGAGTGAGGCAGTCTGGGGGCAGGAAAGCCGGGGGAAGAAATATGGCAGCCTAACAACTGGCCTGGAGAGTGCTGTGAGGCTTCCAACCCCGTGCTGTGATCCTGAGCCACTGCGGCCTTTCTTCCAGGGGGTCAACGAGTCCTACAAGAAAAACCTGATGGCCTTGAACAAGTTCGTGATGGTGAAATTCCTCAATGACTCCGTTGTGGACCCTGTAGAATCTGAGGTGAGTCACTGGCCTTAGGGCCAGGACACTGCAGAGGGGGACAGGAGCTGAGCCACAGCTGGCTGCTGGGACAAAAACCCTCCTGTCACTTTGCGTAGAGCTGGGTTCTTTGAGATCCATCACCGCGACACTCGGTTGGCTATATCCTCCTCCCAGTTCTACTCTCCATCCCCCAAAACTGCATGTATAGTTACACAATTGCAGTTTTGGTGGTGGTGGGTGGAAAGAGCCCATAATTGTAATCAGATTTTTTGGAAGACTTTTAAAATTTATTTGAAATACAGAGGTACAAGTGGAGAGAGAAAGAGCCAGAGCTGGCTCAGGGCAAAGCCACTCCTTTACCCCACATGGCAGGCAGGAACCCAAGTCGTTGGACCATTGTCTGCTGCCTGTGACCATGTATTAGCAGGCACCTTGGTCTGAAGTGCAGAGTGGCCAGGACTCGAACCAGACACTCAGATAAGGGACGCAGATGTCTCAGGTGGTGGCTTAATATGTTACACAATAGTGCTTGCTCTTGCCCCATTCGTTTCTTCATTAAGATTTACTCGGGGAGATAGTGTTGTGGCATAGCAACAAAGTCATCACAGTGCCAGCATCTTGTATGAGCTTTCAAATAAATAAATCTTAAGGAAAAAAAACTGTTTGAAAAGTAGATATAGAGAGAAGCAGAGGCTTCCACCTATTAGTTCACTCCCCAGATGTCAGCAGCTGGGGCTGGGCTGGTGGAAGCCAGGAGCTGCTTCTAGATTTCCCTTCTTGGGTGCAGGGACCCAGTGATTGGCGGGGACATCTGCTGCTTTCCCAGGTATGTTAGCAGGCAGCTCGATCAAAGTGGAACAGCGGCACTGGAACCAGTGCTCATATGGGATGCCAGCCCTGCAGGAAGCAGCTTAGCCTAGCTTGCTGTGCCATAGCACCATTCCTGCTTTGTTTTCAGTTGGCCACATTTTGGAATTTTTACATTTCTAAACGCTTGGTTGGGGGCAAGGGAACATTTTTCAACTTATTTAAAATTTTAATTTCTCTTTGCAGTATTTTGGGGATTTCATTGTAAGAATTCTTGCACACTTTTTCTTTAAGCAATTTATTTTTAAAGTCAGCGTTTCAGCAAATGAGAGAGAGAGAGATTGGCTGCGGCACAGTGCTGGCCCCTTATGCACAACTTTTTAAAAATTATTTCAGGGGCAGGGTGGTGGCACAGTAGACCAAGCTGATGCCTGATACAACCCCAGAATCAACCATGTTTAAATGGTTGGGAAAAAGTCAAATAATTTTTGACAGGTGAAAATTATTTGAAATTCCTATTTCAGTGTCTGTGAGGTTCCTCAGAAACAGCCATGTCGCTTGCAGTGGCAGCAGAGTTGTCGTGACCACACGGCCATCAGAGCCCCTCACGTCGTGTGTGCTATGTACACAAAGCTTGCAGACTCCCGTCCTACACCATGAGCCGTTTCTGTGCCTCACTAGACTGGGAGCTTCTTGGCAAGAGGGCCCGCTCTTCATCCTTGAATGTCTGGGTTTTAGCTCAGGGCTTTCCACAGGGTAGGGATGCCATACACACAGGTGGCAGAAAGCCCGGGGAAGGGCAGAGCTACTGTCCTCATACAGGAATGGACCCAAGGGCTACCCTTTGCAGCTTGCCGTGCTGCTGTGGCGGTCTTAGTGACTTAGCCAATCTCCAGTAGTTTGGTGGTGACCTTCTGATGTGGCTTTTTTCCTTCCCTGCAGTGGTTCGGCTTTTATAGAAGCGGGCAGGCCAAGGAAACCATTCCCTTACAAGAGACCACCCTGTACACACAGGTAACTGTGGAGTTGGGTCCTGGGGGCTTGGTGCCTTCTCATCCCCACCCAACTTTTCGAAGCTGCCAGGTGTAGGCCGCTAGGTGCTCCTGTGGCAGTTGTGCCCGATATGGTGCCATTTTATAGGGACCTCCTACAGCTTGAAGGGCCTGTACCTCAGTTTTCAGCATAAACTAGAAAAGCAGCATTTGACGAAAAGGTTTGGAACTGGCTTCCTTGGCCGAGGTGAAGTCTGCTACAAATTCAAGAAACCCCTATGTGTAATGAAAACAAAGCAAAGGCTATGGGAGCCCTGGCATTAGGTGAACAGACTGGAGCTGTCAGTTCTGTTCAGCATCAAGTCTTGTCTCTCAAGCAGAGTTGCCCTATTTCACCACCCTCAATTCTAGGACCTTCTACACTTTAAGGAACTTCTGCTGAAGATACTTTCAAAGGCACATGAGGTTACATCTGAATCAATCACCTTCTCCTAGGCGACCATCCAAAATATGAAGTTCAAACTGCTCCAAAATCCAGAACTCCTTAGGTGCCCACATGATGTTTCCAGTGGAGAATGCCACACCTGAGCCCTTATGATGAGCTGTAGTCAGAACACAGGCACACTCCAAATATTTTGGTAAACATTTCTTCAGTTACTTCTTGACCTTTTGGCTAAGAACAAGTGTAAAGTGAGCTTTAGGCTGTGTACAAGGTGTATTTGAAGAATGCAGATTTTGTTTAGACTGAAGTCCCATTCCTGAGATGTCTATGCGTGAGCAAATACTGCAGACATCTGAGGCCCTAGACTTCTGGGTAAGGCATACCCAACTTATAATAATAGCCTTTCCAAGTATTTTCTTTTTTCTTTTAACGATTTATTTATTTTTATTGGAAAGGCAGATATACAGAGAGGAGGAGAGACAGAGAGAAAGATCTTCCGTCCGATACTTCACTCCCCAAGTGGCCGCAACGGCTGGATCTGAGCTGAGCTGAGCCAAAGCCAGGAGCCAGCTCTTCCAGAGCTCCCACATGGGTGCAGGGCCCCAAGACTTTGTGCTGTCCTCAACTGCTTTCCCAGGCCACAAGCAGGGAGCTGGACAGGAAGCGGGGTCAGCCGGGATTAGAACCAGCATCCATATGGGATACTGGCACGTGCAAGGCAAGGACTTCAACCACTATGCTATCGCGCCGGGCCCTCTTTTCTTTTTTTTAAGATTTGTTTATTTTTATTGGAAAGTCAGATATACAAAGAAGATCATCTGTCCGCTGATTCACTCCCCAAGTGACCACAATGGCCAGAGCTGAGCCAATCTGAAGGCAGGAGCCAGGAGCCTCTTCTGGGTCTCCCACGTGGGTGCAGAGTTCAAAGGTTTTGGGCCATTCTCAACTGCCTTCCCAGGCCACAAGCAGGGAGCTGGATGGGAAGCAGGGCTGCCAGGATTAGAACCGGCCCCTATATGTGATCCCAGTGTGTAAGAGGTGAGGACTTTAGCTGATAGGCTACCATGCCAGGTCCCTCTTCCCAAGTATTTTCAAAGACTGTCTCCTTTCATCGGCTCTCAGGTTGGGTAAAGTAAAGAGAAAGGGAAGCTAGGGTCTGATAAAAGTGTGGCGAAATTCTAACTTAGAACTTCCTGACTCTGTAACTCAAGCCAGTTTCAGCCAGGGCAGGAGTGGCTCTCTGGCGCTGCCGCGCCTGCTCATGTTCATGGCCACAGGATGCTTCAAGCTCAGGGCTCATTATCCGAATGCTGGACGTATTGTGAGTTACCTGACACTCCCGTCTTTGAGAACAATCTATTTGCATTCACATTTCTTAATACTTAGGAAGAAAAACTTGGAAAGAAGTATCCTTTCTGGCATTTCCAACAATACATTTCAGTTTTAATACTAAGGAGAAAAAAATTATACTTTGAAAATATAGCTTGATTTCACATGATGTTAATCTTACTGTTTGACTGTAAAACTTTTCACTAAACTTATGGTCTTTCTCTCTGCAGGACCGTCTGGGGCTAAAGCAAATGGACAAGGCCGGAAAGCTGGTGTTTCTGGCTACTGAAGGGGACCATCTCCAACTATCTGAAGAATGGTTTTATGCCCACATCATACCCTTCCTTGAGTGAAACCCCTGCTGAGCTCTGGCATCCCTAGCTCTTCCAGACCATCCGGGGGAGTTCCCTTCACATCTGAGCTCAGAGTCTGCTTGCAACTAACCCTTCTCACCTGTCTTCCAAAGTGCCCTGCTTGGAAAGATCGAAGATGCGAACCTTATCCTTTGCGGCCTCCTATCACCATATGGTGTTGAATGAAGGTTTAATTAGTTAATAACCATGGGGGATTGCTTTACAACCGTCTTGATGTGTTCAGGCTGTCTTGAAAGGGAGCTGCGCTATAGTTCAGTGCTGATGCTGACACTGAGCCCACTAAATCCCCGGAGACAGACTGTGAGGGCAAACATCCTTTACCAGTAGAGTCTTAGCATGCTTCATACAAAGAGAAAGCTGGTACCCAGGCCTGAACACCCACACGCCACAGATGCTTTTTCAGTTCTGCTGGTAGACTAGTGCCTAGATAATGTTTTTGCATCATTTGGTAAGGCTAGACAAACTCCCTCTAGCCAGCAGCTTGCTTCTGCAGTTCTCCCTTCATCTCCTCAGGTAGAAATTAGCTGCTCTGTTGCAAAAGCAGAGAAGCAACACCCATCTGGGTTGCTTAAAAGAGGAAGTGTACTTCTTGCCTCACTTAAGATGGGAGGGGGGCTGTGCACAAAGAAAGCACAGACTGAAGGTTAACTGAGGCAGCTGGTTCTTGCCTCGCCATGTCTAACCTGCCCTGCCTTGTGAGACTCGTGTTCTGGATGCCCCGGCTCCCTCCAAGAATGGGAGGAACAACAGGATGAGTTCATACTGTGTAACCTCTGACCCACTCCCAGGCAGCCGAGATGGTGTTGCCCAGCGCACTCCTGAACTGTCAGAGAAGGGCTCTGTAGTCACAGCGCTGGACAGCAGGGCACCCCCTTTCTCAGCTGAGGCTAGCCCACATGAGAGGACCCTGGGAAGTTCTGTTAGAGAAAACTAACCTTGGCCTGTGTTTCTCACACCACTCGAGCCTGGGGATCCTAGGCTGCACACTGCAGAAACTGAGCAGCACTGAGGAGTTGTTTCGAGAAACACGTAGCTCTGCTCTGAAGCAGCACCTGTCAGTACTGCAGGACTTACCCTGTGGGACTCCCCCCACCTCTTAGGCTTTCTTCTTTAACAGCGATGAAGATAACGGCAAGAAGTGGAAGGATATGAAAATAATTTTATGAGGTTGTCTAAAATAAAAAATAGTCTTATTCCTGGTGTCATTTTTCCCCCCAATATTTTTATATCTCTTTACAGCAGATATCATAGGTAAGCAAGTTTGGTATTAACTTTATTCTATTTTCTGTATAACTTTAAGTACATAAAGGTTTATTTCCACAGGCCTCAGGAAATGGGTAGAAGTCACAGGGCAATCTCTCTTCCCACCAAAAAAATGTTGCATATTTTGGTGTTTGTTCTGGAGAGAAAAACTGAAATCTGCATTAGAAGTGCTGTGCAAGATCCTTACGCACATCCAGACTCAGAGCCAGCCTGCAGTGGAAGCCCGAGTCCTCTGTTGAGGGGCCCGGACAGTAGCCACACACTGTTGAGCGTGACAGGCAAACGAGGCAGTGAAGACAGGTGACACTTAGTGGGGAGGGAAGAAGAATGCCATGTTCCTCGGAATGGTACGGTGGTCTTTTCCTTTTCTTTTTAAGAGCATCTGTAGGGAGGTGCTGGGGAGGGATCCCAGAGAAAGTCAGGGTCCAGGTGCCCTCAGCTGATACTGAGAAGCCACTGTCCCAGGGCTGAGGTGGACACAGAATGGAATGCAGGTTAAAGGGAATGCTTACAGGAAACAGTTCTGCTTGGAATGCTGGATGGCCAGGTCCCAGCCTATGCTCCAGTGCCACCCTTGCCTCATTTGTCAACAGTGAAAGATTAACTTGGTTAGAAGAACTGTCTGGAATCACAACGGCTTCTGCTACCTGTATGCTCGCTGTTAGGAAAAAAGGCTCGCTATTTTATGAATATTTAGAATATTTATGAATATTCTAGTCTGACTCCTGGGACTGTCCTTCCGAAAGGACTGTCATTGGTCGAATCACCCCAAAAGCTGACAGCAGAGCTGCATCAGTCCTGTGTGCAGTTCCTTGGGAAAGGATTGGCGGAGTGGCTGCGCTGAGAGAAGCAGCTGCCCCGTCCCGCAGGAGATCGACTGCCCTGCTACCCTACCCCGAACCTCAGCCTGAGGTATGCTTCAGTGGAGGCAGGTAGCTCTGCTTCTCAGCAGAGAAGCAGTTTAAGAGCAGAAAGGCGGAGGAAATCTAGAAAAGAAGCGTCTTGATAGAGTTATCCCATGGTGTGCGGGGAGAGGGCAAAGACCCAGTGGCACTTCACTTAACCGGCAATTTCTGTCACTGTGGTGACCAACTTCTGCCCGTTCCAAACGGTCTTGAACTGCTCTGGGACTGGGAACTCATTCTGCAAATAGAGAAGACAGGGTGGATCTGAGTCGGGCTAGAGAAGGAGCTGCGGCCAAAGCGCACACTTTGCTGCCAGTGCTTTCACTGAACCCCGGAGCCAGGGAGGAGTCGTGGGACAAACAGGAGGCAGGGAGTATAGAGCTAGTCGCTGCTTGGTGCTCAGGGATCTTGTACTGACTGTACGTGAAAATGCAGCCCCAGCTCAAAGGGCACTGTGACTACTTCTACCCTGTGGTCAAAGTCAGAAAGGCCAAAGCCAGCTCCTTTGGAGCTCCACCACGGGAGACAACTTCACTTCTGTGAGCTTTTGGTGTGTCCTGGTGGATTTAAACTACACAGTGCAAAGTGTTCCTCAAACAGTGTTTTCTAATGCAGCCTTCCATCTCTTTCTGATTTGAACACCAAACTACTACAGAGAAACTTACAAAGTCCCCGCCTTCTGTAGGAATGAGGATGTTCATCTCCGATGATTTGGCACTGACGATCTCACAGTCCAGGGAATTCTTGCTCAGGTAAGTGTGGCAGCCATCTGTTTTGTTGATGGAAATGGTTGGCACTTTACCCATTACCTGCAGAAAAACCAGGAGAACTGAGTCCCAGCAGCTGGTGGGGTGGACAGTGGTTAAGTTGCAGAGAAGGCTCTCACGGGCGCCCGTGACTCAACAACTACAGGACAAGTGCCCAGGTGCACGACAGACACTGGATACCAGGGCTGGGCTGGGCTGGGCGCTGTGCAGAGCTCCCTGAAGAGCCAGCTCTGGCGCATCCAAAGCAGCTCGGCTTACATGCTTTGTCGAATCTTGTAGAATTGGATTCCCACCGGAGCGGCACCTGTGGGTCGGCTGTGTTGCTTTCAGTTAGTTCCCCAGGGATTGAAAGAAAGAGCCAAGATATCAAGTTACCTGAACTTTGACATCCCTACTGTTGATGATCTCCACAATGCCCACCACGTCATCGAACACCAGCCCGAGTTTCTTACAGTTATCTGGGAGAAGAGAGACAGCAAGCAGGTCAACAGTATAAAGGAAGTATGTTTTAGAATCTTTAGGAAGAGGAGGGGTAAAACAATTCTAGTGCTCTCTGATTCCAGGACAGAGCTTGCCCAGCAGCCACAAAGACTCACCTACTGTAATGGAGTTAATCTTGCCCTTGATTTGCAATGTTGTGTTGACACACTTGTATATGTAAGCCACCTGTTTCAGCTCTGTGTCCTCAATCACCAGGTTAGAAACATTCTCTTGATTTTCCTGTTTAAACAGACACCCCGGGATACTCATGACCAAACACATGCCAACTAAAGTAATAGGCTTCCCCAGACATCTTAATAATCTGAGTCAGAACTCTGCACTCATTTGAGCTCTATGTAAACCCCTCACCTCCTTGCCTCCTCGTTCCTCCCCCGACCTGGGTATGTTAACTCACCACTCTCCATTTCTTGCCCTCCAGTTCAAGTACAGCTGGCTCCTTCTTTGTGGCTGGCTTGGAGGATGGGCTGGTTTGGGGTTTAGGCGCAGAGAATGGTTTAGGGCCACTGCGCACTGGACCACTCTGAGCCTTCAGGGCAGGGTTCTTGTGAGTTTTCATATCATCAGACACGTGTTTCAGGGCTGCAAAAGCAACAGCTGCCTTGTTCCTGTCCTTCGTATCCAGGCTCTGGGCTGAGGCAGTAACTGACCTCTGTGTCAGGAGTTAAACAAACACCTAACAGAAAATTCAGAGCCCAAAGCCAGCACCTCTGAGATGCTATGTTGCAGAAGTACTTATATAATTTCCTCCCCCAAGGTTCAATGAGGTGCTTCCATTTAAAAAAGAAAACATGAAAAATGTATTTGAGGTCAAGGATAGAATGGATATGTAAATGCACAGAAAAAGATCTGAAAAGACATCTACCAAATATATAGTCACAAAATGTATGACGTTTTAAAGCAATAGGAGAGGGGAAAAATGTGATAGGAAAGAAAAATAACAGGAAATCTCATGCACAGCTAACCCTCCCCCAGTCAGTGCTGGCATTTTAGTCTCTTAATGTTTGTTTTTGGTTTTATGCAGTTGTAACCATATACTATGCCAAAAAATTTGGCCCAACCAATTAACACTGGATTAAAAACATTGTCATGTTAACCTAGTTTCTCAAGATATTTCTTGTGTATTTTAAGGGAAAAGATCCCATCATTTCCTTCAGCAGGCTCACACCTCACTCCTGAACACCATCAAATCTCTGTTTACTGCATAACCAACACCATATGGCCTCTTTAGCTCTATCATCTATGTGCCCATACTTAAAATGCTAGATTTTATTTTTAAGGCTATCACTGTAACAATTTTAGATTATTCTTAGGCAAATTTTCTACATGACTGCCTATTTGTCTTCCAAGGAAGTAAACCCCATGACACAATGACTTGCGAAAGACCATGGAGATAACTGTCAGTTCTGTGCCCTGGTACGCTGTATATACCTCTTAAGTCACTATCTCATGGGACAGATGGGTTCCCCCAGTTGTACTCAATGTCCAGGTCGGCCAATTTTGCTATCCCTCTGGGCAACCTGAATTCTCTCCAAGACTGGTTTATACTAGCTGTTTATGTCTCTGGCTGGGGAAGTCTACCCAAGTAACTTGTGCTATCAACAATTCAGGACAGAGGACTCACTTACCATGTGTGATGCTCTCTCCCTGATTAATCTGCGCAAACAGTGCCGAGCGGGAGGCAGAGTCATCAGCGCCTGAACTGGTAGGGACTGGAGGAGGAGGAGGGCCAGGTGGCGGGGGAGGAGGGCCTGATCCAGCAGAGGGTCCAGATGGCAGTCCACTCAGTTCTTTGGCCACAGGCCCCTGGAACAGTAAGTATAGGCAATACAATCATGCTTTCTCTTCTCTGTGCCCTTCCCAGTGGAATCCTACACATGTCCAGCCAAACCTGGGGTCCTCAGGAAGGCAATGCTTAATGCTTCCTACCCACGTTCAACCTGGCTTTATTCCTTCTCATTTTTTCCCAGGGATCCAATTTTCAATATCCCTTTTTTTTTTTTAAAGATTTATTTATTTTTATTGGAAAGTCAGATGTAGAGAGAGGAGGAGAGACAGGAAGATTCTCCGTCCGATGATTCACTCCCCAAGTGAGCGCAACGGCCAATGCTGTGCCAATCCGAAGCCAGGAGCCTAGAACCTCCTCCAGGTCTCCCACACGGGTGCAGGGTCCCAAAGCATTGGGCCATCCTCGACTGCTTTCCCAGGCTACAGGCAGGGAGTTGGATGGGAAGTGGAGCTGCCGGGATTAGAACTGGCGCCCATGTAGGATCCCGGGGCATGTTCCAGGCAAGGACTTTAGCTGCTAGGCCACGCTGCCGGGCTCAACATCCCTCTTTTTGTGTGCCCTTACCTGACTGCAGCTATAAGCCTGAATTCTGCAATACTTAACATCTTCCTTGGTCTATTACTGGTACCTCAGACTCAACAAACTCCAAACTGATTTCAACATCTTCTCCCTGCTCCCCTATCTAATAATCACCTCCTTATTTCTATTTCTATGAAAGACATTACCACCCAGGCTTGATTATTTCATCTTTGAGGCTTTCAACTCCTCCAACTTTGTGCACTCCTTCTATGACTTTGGTGATGATCTCCTACCAATTCTTTTCTGTCTCTAACCAGCCCACAGTCACTTCCAGGGTTTGGGCAGGAGTCCTTCCCCTCAGCCTCTAGACTGAGATTCTGTTCAGGACAGATTTTATCAGTAGTACTCCCTTGGTTCACACACCTAGTCTCAGCCTACTTTCCTGCCTAGGCTTTTCTCTCCCCTTCTTGACAACACAGACGATGAATCTTGACATTGATGATTTACTTCCTCTCTCCTTTCCTTTTCCCTTCACTAAGAAAACCCAGCATCCCTTCTTCTTCGTGGTAGTAAAGTAACCTGTGTAGCTGTCATGGATGAAAGGGGATGGCAGGTGGGAGGACCTACTCACAGTTTTGCTCCAGGCCAGGCCGGTGGTATGGAACTCCTTAATGTAAGCCTGCAGCTCCGTCCATATACTCAAGTAAGCTTTGACCCAGTCCACATGCTTCTTATCCCTGGGGGAAGATACACGGAACTTGTCACAGCAGACATGTGATTTATGACAGCAAATGCAGAAGCCCTCCAGCCACACACTCTTTTGGGCCTTTCTTAAGCTTTGGTCAACAGCAGCTTTTCTACCATCACTGAGCTTTTGTAAAAGGTCTATCCTATTACATCAGCTAGACCAAACTCCATTAGCACAGCGACACTGGACTACTTCTTTTGTAGCAGTGTTTCTCAAACTATTCTTAAGGACAAAAATAATTGTTGTCATAGAGACCTCTCAAGGTGTCCCTGTGAAATTTGTCAAGGGCCTCAGACATGACCTTCTGTCCAAATAAGCCCACCTTGCCCTTACAACTTGAAAATGTCCATTTAAGGGCAATAATCACTAATTACAGAAAGAGCACTACACCATGATTCAAATCCCCTTCTCTATTAGCTGGAGGGTTTTAAGGTTATTAGCCTAAGAGACAGTTTCAGCTACTGTAAAATGGTGCTAACCTGTGGGCCTCATGTGGACTAGATCAGGGAAAAGTCAGGCTGGGCTGATTGTTCCTACTGGTGCAAACTAAAATTAGAGTGGGTGAGGGTTGGTTGGGCTAAGCTGCAGCATCAGCTGGCAGAGGCTGGCACTGGGGTCTAATTCTGTCAAGTTAAACCACAGAACCACCTGGAGAGTGTATAATCCGGGATTGGGAGTGGTCTGGGAGGGAAATAGTGGGCTCTTCCCTCTTGGGTTACCACTCCCACGGGAGGGCACAAAAACTAGGACAGGAGCTGGGGTGGCTAGACAGAGAGGCACCCAACAACATCCGTGAAGGCTGGATAGTTGAGCTGGTTGGATGGAACTAGGCTTTAATACCCATTGACATGTACGAGAGCTGAACGGGATGTGGGACAGATTGGACTAGTCTGCTGCACATACTGGCAAACCAGGATAGGGGGTGGGCCTGGTGGGAGTTATTGTAAGTCGCTCCGACTAGGCTGCAGCTCCCACTGGTTTATGTGGGGGCCGAGTGTGTGCTGGGCAGAATCAGGCTGGACCGCAACATCCAATGGTTCCAGTGGAACTCAGGGTTGGAAACAGAACCAACTCAGCAATTGCAACCACCAGCTGATTGGGGTGATGGACTGTGCCGGGCCCTGTACTTGCTAGTACATACAAGAATCTGGTCTGGGAACACCTCAGACGAAGTTTCTTTGGAGATCTCCCCAATTGAACTGCCAGACTCAGAACCCTAACCATGAAAAGACAGAGGACAGAACAAGTCAAACAACCACGTCAGCTATATGTTGGTGGTGAAAACCTGGGCAAACGGAGACTCTAAAATGGACTATGTCAATCAGTGGATTCTTCAACGACCTCATCGTGCTTGGAGTGGCGAGAGTGGCAGCAATTCATAACTGTTGAACTATCAAAACCACTTGAGCAAGACCCTCGGAGCATGCCCCACATCAGGGACCTGGGGTGGGTGGGAGACTGGGTAGGGCTTCTCCCTTAATATCCCCCTTTACCTCAGATTCATGAAGGAAACAATATGGAAATGATCGTCTTGCCCACTTTTCTGTAGCCCTTGACCCATTTTACCCTAATTCACTATGTAAAGATTGTAAAAAATATAATTTAATAAAAAGATAAAAAAAAAAGTAAAAAAAAAATGATGGTGCTAATGGTGAGGACTATTCAAGAACACTGTGATGCTTAACCTGAAGTTGCTGGAGAGAGCAAAGAAATGCCTGGTTCTTGGGAACATACTTCACTTGCATATAGAGACGCCTTGCACAGAGGAGTTAACAAATGCTGGCTGCCTGATGGCGGGGAAAGGTTTAGGTAGCTGTACAACTAAGTAACTGCTGCCTGCAGATGCCCCAACTCACAAGAATAGTAATGGAAAAGTCAGGATTGGCAGGTGGATGTGTCTAGATATGGAATGACTGACTCCTTATTGACACCTGTTCTGGTTATTAAGTGGTGATTTTATTTCCACTACCTGACTGGCCGAATGGTGAGAGTCACAGGAAATTTAGTAAGTCCTACTGAATCTTTCTGACAGGGGAAAGTGAGAAATTCTCATGAGAGGAGTGGAATTTTGCAAAAACAGATAAGTTAAAGGTCATTAATACAAATAACCTTCAGCAAAACTTCTTAAATCTGGATTGGTAAGAACCGGAAGACTAAAAAACGGACCTCTGCCAACCGAGGAGAAATTGCAGAGGCGGCTGAAGAGACATTTCCTGCCTGTAAATGTAGCTTCCCTGGGTCACCCTCTATATTGTTTTTCCAGAAAGCAGCCCTGAGACAGGAGAAGAGCCTAGAAGCTCAGCGCTGTCTTACTTAACCCCAAGTGCCACTCCAGGCAGTAGCTAGCTGACTTCATCCTTTCCCATTGAGAAAAGGCTACACTTACACTTTTTTTCTTAAATGATGCAGTTCCATAGGTTCTGGGATTTCTTCTTCCCCCACTGATTTAAAAAACAAGTCCATCATTCTGGTATTTAAGTATAACCTGACTTTTTAGTATTTTTTATGATATAGTTCCATAAGCTCTGGAATTTCACTTACACATCTTTATATTCCTTGAGGACTCGGTTTGTATAAAACATGGCAGCATCATTCATTTCTTTCACATAGGGGCCAGGCTTGGGAGCCTAGGGGAGGACAGAAGCAATCACTCAGCACCTCACCACCACATCCGTGTCGCCCTGTCAGGCTCCCTCCTCCCCCCTGGAGGCCGTGTTGCTCACCATTGCCACCCAACCCAGGGCCTGGATGCTCTCGCTGACAGCTGACAGGTGGTTGAACAATTTGCTGCCTCGGTTTTTCTCCCGAAATGTTATCACTTCTTGGATCTGCTCTGAGATGGGTGCCAACAAATCAGAGAGCTTATTCTAAGGAAGAATACAAGAGAAAATTCAAGTTAGAATCTTTCCAGTGAAGTGTGTGTGTTGGTCAGCTCTTATCTTAATGGCAAGGATCCATTACTGACTAAAATAAGCATCGAACCCTGCTCAAACACCTCACCTCCAGTCTTCCCACTCCTCGGGTGAGATTCTGTGGTTCTTCCTGCTCAGGACCTAAACTCCTAGGCATACCACCAATCACACCATCTCAGTCACTGTCTCTTCTGTGTCCCGCTAACAGGAAACACTAGCTCATTTCTGTGCCTTTCCTTGTGAAGTCTCCTTTTCCATCCATCCAGGTGTTTCATGAGGAATTGTCCTCTGACCCCCAACTACATCAGTCTCCTACAGCATTCATTACGATGATAATCAAATTGGTCCTTTATCACATATGTCAACATAAGCCATTAATGGACCCATATTTCTTTTTCTTATGAATTCCTGAAGGACAAGGCTTTGTCTTAGCCCAGCTGCTGAGTGGAGTGCTGATGTATCAAATGCAACTGGGGGAGTTGGCAATCAAGTAGGCAGCTTGGCAAAATGAATGTGTTTTGTGTTTCTGTGTTTTTAATCTTTCCTCCAAAGCTCAGTTTCCTGACCACATTAATTCTCAGGTCATAATATGAATACCTTCTAAAACAGGAGTCTGCCCATTTTGTTTCTGAAGGACCAGGCAGTAAATATTTGTTCCCCAAACTCTTCATTTACAAAAATGGGCAGGGAGCCATATCTGGCCTTCAGGTTGTAGACTGCCAATCCCTGGTCTAAAAAAAAGGTAAATGTAATAGGGTCTCCACTATTCAATTTGATGTAGAAAGCATGGGTTTGAGGAAAAGATTCAAATAAAACCCTTCATCCACTCAAGGCAGATTAAGGATTAAAATGTAATACACTAAAAATTGCCTTGTACTATTTTTACCTAGGAATGGCAAAGGTAAATGGCTTTAATAAATGTTAGCAGGAAAACTGCTTTACTACCTTTATTAGGAAAGCAAAATAAAAATGAATCAAAATATTTGAGAAAAATCTAAATTTCTACTTCTATTTTTTTATATCTTGTAGCTTAGTTTTGAGCTAGAAGTTAAAAGGAGAGCCCTCAACCAGTGAAAAATGAGGAGAGAAGTAGTACTGTAGAGGTGTAGAGCCTCCACAGTAGCTTCCCAGAGCCTGAAAAGGCTGAAGGGGTGATATGATAAATTAGGGCTCAGCTAAGAGGCTAGAAGAGTTTATTGAGACAAACAGCACAGTCCCAGGGGTAACTACAGTTCTAAGCAAAATGACACAAAGCCAACAGAGACCAACAAACACCCAGGGCACATTCTCATAAAGGCATCTGAGTGTGATTGTACCCCTGGGAGCTGGTGTGAACATCTACTTGGCAAGTCTATTTAATCATGTTATGCTAGCTTCACAGAAATCTCTCCACTTGTCCTAAGCATCAAACCCAAACCAAACCAACTAGTGGTACAACTTACACCTGCCGGCTGCTGGCACTGAGAGGCTGTCACCAGGAGAGCTCGCTCCAGCTTCAGACCTGTATGTACCATCTCTGCCTGCAGACAGGAGAAGAATCAGCTATTGATGACACATTACAGAGAGGTCCTGATAAGAACAACCTGAAGCTGCCACTTCCAGCTACTGTGCTAACAACGTAGGTTTTTCACGCTGTTTTCCTCCCTCCCATCCAGATTCCAGGGACTGGTAACAGAATCACATATACTACTGTCCCAGTTGGAACTAATCAGGGAGACATACCCAGGGTTGGAAATGAAAACAATCAGGACTATCCTGGCAACTACACGTACAGTGTTCTGACATGCAATGGAAAATCCCCAGCTCATATCTCATAAAAAAAAAAAAAAAACAGTCTCAAAAATAATGTAGGAGCAAAGGTAAAGGCCTATAGTTAGGCTTCAAATTTTCAAAGTATTTACTTGTTTAAATTAAAACTATTTTTGTTTTGCTGAATCATAGCTTTTTGGTACCAGCAAATAATTAAATCAATTCAATGAGCCAAAAGCAGCACTGTTACATGAAAAAGAATAGAAAAAGTATGAGTGCAGGATACTAGTTTCAAATTATTTTCAGATAAATAGTTTAAATAGTACAGGCATGGTTTTGTCTAATATCTCTCAGATACAAATGTCATTTCTTGTCAAGGGTCACAATCAATAAAGTTGAAGAAGCAACAGGCTGTAAAAACCTATTAAAATACAGGCACCGGTCCATGCCTTACTTACTCCACTTCTGATCCAGCTCCTGCTAATGCCTGGGAAGGCAGCAAAAGATGGCCCAAGGACCAGGACCCCTGCACCCACATGGAAGACCTGAGTGAAGCTTCTGGCTTGAGTCTGACCCATCTCCAGGTGCCACAGCCATTTGGGAAGGTAAACCAGCAGATAAAAGAGCTTTCTCTCTTTCTAGAACTCAGCCTTCCAAATTAAATAAATCACTTTCAAATATATATATTTTAACTTATACCAGACCCCAGTTAGATTTTATCAAAGTCCCAGTTCCACTCCTTAGTGCTAACACCTCTGCCCACAGATGGTATATGAGAAACTCAAAAATAGATTTTCCAAAGGCTAAGCAATCAGTCTTGAACGGGGTTAGGTGAGGAAGATCCTAATTAGGATCTTCAGCAGAGCAGCAGGAAGGCTCTGGGTCCCAAAGAGAGAGGTGAGTGGGGAGTGGTGGTGGGTGATGACGACAGCGTAGGAGGCAGAGCCTGAAGGGAGGTGGGTGGAGAGGTCCCTGTCAATGCCTGCTTCACATGCCTGCTGTGGGCTAAAGTGTGAGAATAACTCCTATTAGCATAAGTAATAACTATCGAGCACAGTTCTATAAATGCTAACTCACAATAACGATTCCTTTGAATAACTCACCCTGTGTCTGGTTATATAACATGTCAGAAACAGACTGGTGACATGTTCCTCACTACAGAGATGAACAGGGCCCTATTTTATGTGCCAAGTAAGCTTTCTAAGAGAACCCACACAGAATATGTCATAAATGTAGGGGACCTAGAAAAATGAGGGATCCTTCCCAGCCAGGATTGACCTCCTCAGAGAAGGCAGAGAAGGAGCCGGAAGCCTCTCCAGGAATCCTTACACCAAGTGGGTTCTGAAGAGGAAGCTACCAGGTCACAGAGAAGAACAGAGGAAAGGTAAGGCATCCTTACGTGTTTCTGCACATCTCCTCCGATCTCTTTACTGATCTTCAAGTATTCTGTCACAGGGCCAGCAAGCAGTGAGTCAAATGCCTGCACGTACAGAGCTGCCCCTGGCGAAGACAGACACATCATGAACAATCACACACCAAAGGTTGCTTCCCTATAGTGCACTTACAGGTCAAAGTAGGACGCCAGGTAATACAGGAAATAGCATGTGGAAACAAGAGGCCCAAAACCTGACTTCTTAGTTTTATGCCACCAGGAATGGCGGTGTGTCCCACTAAGAAACTTTTCCTCTCTCAGCTTAATTTTCTTTATAAAATGAAGATAAACAAAATGACTCTACAATAATCCATTTAGCTCCGACATTCCATGTTTCAACTGGTACATGTGCAAAATGGCTGATCTGACAATCATTTAGAGACAGGAAACTTTAGTATCACTTGTCATTTGACTTAACACTGGAGTCATCCGCCAAAGAAAGAACAGGAAACATCACATAAGCAGGAAGTTCTCGTGTTAAAATAACTTAACCGCAGGCCTCCCTGTACAAGTCACTTCCTCCCTTGTCTGTTTTAGCAATATAAATTACCAGGCAAGATATTTCCAGGTTAAATGCTTTGAGAAATGAACTCCAAAGAATTAACAGCGATATAAAAATTCTGGGCCAAGACACTCCAACAAAGCCTTGTGTTGGGCTCGGGACTGTTTACCTTTGGAAGAACTGTCTCCGTACCCTTGGTGCATGTCAGAGGTGTGGGATACCGCCTCCAAGCGGCCCACTACCCGCTCCAGTCTTTCTACCAGGTTTTGCATGTCAGCCATAATGTACCACCTGTTGGAACACAAGAAATACCATTTGTTATTTTAACATTACAAAGCATCTACCAAGAAAAAACAGACCACTCCTGGGAGTAAAGGGAATGCCAGCTCTGAGGAACTGAATAATTTAATAAGAAGATGGAAAAGTCATCATCTAGCACATTCGTTAAATCACCTACACTTCATTAAGAGATAGACTACTCAGGAAAAGATGTTCACAAAAGCCAATGCTTATTCATCCAGATACTTACTTAATACTTACTACAATACTAACAAATATCTGCGTAAGAATTAAGGATTTACAAAGTACAGTCAACATATATGAATTCCCTCAGTTTGAGCCTCAGTTGCAAATGGAAATATTTAGAAATGGAAAGATACTACTACCCTCAGAGTACAAAACTTCACTTCGAGAAATTGAATGACTTGCTACAGTCACACGGCTAGTGAAGGCAGGACTCAAAGCCTTCTGGCCCTGGATTAAGTGTTAGCATGTTTTGACCCTCCCACATCCATCTGCCTGAATGTGTATAATTACATATTTGGGGTTTTGCCCACAAGTTCTTGGTTTGTAACTCCTTCCCCGAGGCTGGTCACAGAAACTCATCTGCCTATGCCTTTCACTGGCCGCGATGCCAACAGTAGGTCTTAAGATGCTCTGTACTCACTTCCAGCCCACAAGGAAGGAATGCTGCTCAGAGGCTAGGGAGAATGTGAATAGACAGCTCTTTGCTGGGTTTCCCCCATCCAGTCTTTTAGCAACCGCTGTGCAACAAAGTCTATGAAAATCCCAAAAGCCAGGCATTAGAGAGCTTCTGGAAAGCTGAACACATGGAGCTCCTGAAGCTTGGCATGCTCACAGGGAGCATGGAAGCACCACGTCTCGTCTCCAGCACCTATGCATCCCTTCATTTGTAATCTCTGCAATATCCTTTATAACACCCTGCAATGTAAAGGCTTCCCTGAGGTCTGCAAGCAGCCCAGGCAAACTAATGGAACCTGAAGAGGGGTTATGGCCAGTTGATTAAATGAACAGGAAAACCTGCCTGGGGACTGTGTTTTGTATCTGAAGTGTAGAGTGGAGACAGCGATCTTAGGGACATAGTCCTCAATCTGTGGGACTGGACACAACCTCCAGGTGGACAAGATCAGAACAGAGCTGGAGGACACTGAGCTGGTGTCTGCTGCAGAACTGACTGCTGGGCATTAGCAGGAAACCCTTGGCACATCTGCTATCCGAAGGGGGTCTATGCTATGGCAGGGTATAGGAGAAACAGTCTGAGTATGACGTGATGTTTCCTTCTTTATCTTCAGAATGTGGAATGCCCCAAACCAAGATGAGCAGGATACTTACTCTGTCCTCAATAAGGTCTAATCTAATAGCAGGAATCTAACATGTGCACTAACAACTATACAATAGATAGAGTGGCGTGGGATTTCAGAGAGGTGAGGAGTGTATCACATGGAAGGATCAAGTAGACCTGGAGAAGCTGCCATTCGAGCCAGGATTCAAATGAGGATTGGGAGGATGTGGATATGCAGTAAGGCAGCAGACCCGTTCCAAAGAGCTAGTTGTCAAGCGTTTCACAAGTACTATCTTATCAGAATTAGCCCCACTCAACATCTAACATCCTAAAGCGAGTTAGGGTCCAAGAGACAGGACCTTATTTAACTTGCTCCACATGAGACTCTACCATCCAGACCATTAGCTGGCAGACAGTATGTAGTCAATGAATATTTATGCACTTAGTGAACAAGAGGTGTAGTGTTCCAAAACCACAGAGGAACAAGGGTTCTGGAAGTTGCCCATATAATACACATAAGTTGAAAATGTTACCAATACACACCTACCTAAAGTACTTGTCACCAGAAGTGATCTCACAAAAACCAGTCATTACAATTTCAATCAAAGCCTGGAGTTGAAGAGACTCCTTTAAGCATTTTTTAATTTAGGTAACTAGAGCTGAAAACTTCACTCCCTGGAAGCTGCCAAAAATGACCATTTCTTCAAAGAATATCTCAGCAACACACTGTCCTCCCTGTGGAAGAGAAGCAGCTCACAAAAAGACAATACAATCTCTGTCTGTTCTTTTCTATGTACAAGCTCTGGTTGCTCAGGGCTATCACTAGCCAGGGAATGTTGTATTACATTGAATCAGAGAAAAGAAACGAGAATGAGAACCATATAAACCTTTCCATTCCACGGACTGGAAAAAAGTGCCCAGACCTGTGCTTCACTCACAAAAGCAGATTACGGCGCCACCTCGAAGCAGGCAAGATCGCCTCCCTTGTAGTATGACACCACCAGTCGAGATCTGAATGGCTGGCCTGTTCCATTTTGAGTACTGGCCAGGGACAGTCTCACATATAACCCACACTTTTTAAAATTAGGTAGAAAGGCAAAGAATATGATAAATTTCCATGCTTGAATACACCATGCAGTTTTCTCATAAAAAAATGATCTTTAGGGCTCAGTACGACAGCTCAGTGGCCAAATTGTCACCTTGTAGGTGCTGGGATCCCTTATGGGAACCAGTTTATGTCCCAGCTGCCCTGCTTCCCATCCAACTCCCTGCTTGTGGCCTGGGAAAGCATTTGAGAATGGCCCAAAGCCTTGGGACCCTGAACCCATGTGGGAGACCCAGAAGAAGCTCCTGGCTCCTAACTGGCCATTGTAGCCACTTGGGGAGTGAACCAGCACAAGGAAGGCCTTTTTCTCTGTAAATCTTTCTAATAAAAATAAATAAATCTAAAAAAAAAAAAATTTCTTGGTGTAAGCATTGTGGTGCAGTGGCTAAATCTGCTGCCTGTGATACCAAATTCTTATATGGGCAACAGTTTGAATGGTGACTGCTCCATTTCCAATTCAGCTCCCTACTGATGACCTGAGAAAAGCAGCAGCAGAAGGCCCAAGTGTTGGGACCCTGTACCCACATGAGAGACTCTGATGTAGCTCCTGGCTTCTGGTTTGAACTAGCCCCAACTGCGCCAGCCCTGGACATTGTGGCCATGTGGGGAGTGAACCAGTGGATAGAAGATCCCTTTCTGCCTCTACCTCTCTCTAACTCTTTCAAAATGAATCTCAACAAATAACCAAACAAATAAATAAAACATTCTTCACAAACAAGAGATGCTACAGGTTGAGAGCAGTGTTAATCATGGAGACACAATACAAGGGTCTCTAAAGACTGCCAGGATTGTTGAACACCTGCTGATCTTGTAAGTTAACTAATTTAGCTTCAGGGATTTTGGTTTCCTTTATTCTGCATTTTATTTGTACTTATTAGCTCTCACTCCTAAATAAGCTAAAGTTCTGCTCTCTGGCTTTAGCAGAAGGGGACAATACAGCCCTAGTTACAGCTAATCTCATTTTACTACTAACCCAACACAGAAAAGAGGGCGAGATTTGAGATGTAAAGGAGAGAATATACACCCAAGCTGTTGTCATAGTAACACTCAACCAACCTGATCAGTGGTACCATGACAAGCACCTACAGACTAAATATTTCCAAAGCAGTACGTCCAGTTTAGGCCATACTTCTGGCATACAGAATTTAACAATCCAGCTTCCAATCAGGCATCTCCACTGGATGTTCCTCAAGTATCTCAAAATGAAAACATCCCAGACAGGACTCCTCATCCTCTAACATTGCTTTCCCACACTCCATTTCCGCTGCTCCCATGATCCAGCACTACCTCCAGTCACCTAACTGATCCACTAGGTGACCTGGAGGGAAGCAATATAGTATATGGATAAGAATGGTCTTTGGAGGAGTCAGATGGGAGAGCTGAATAACATGACTCATTGGCTCTATGAACAAGAGCCATTACCAAACTTTCTGCGTCTCATTTGCCTGATCTGCACAATGAGGCCAACAACATTACAAAGCCTAAAGGACTTCAGTGAGAATGAGGAAACTCATGAAGAAGTTCTTAGCACAGCCTCGGAAATTAGAAAGGATTCCATAAACGTTAATTAATTACCTCCCTCCTAACCCACATCTAATCTATCATCAAAAGCTACACAAGCTGGATCTTGTATGACAAGAAGGATGTCCCTGGCCTCTAGCTTCACTGATAAAAGCTGGGTCACAAAGTCTTTGCCTACTACAGTTACTTCTTCGCTAGTCTTCCCCATATATGGGCAGAAGGATTAGTTCCGAATGCAAATGTAATTATGATAGCCTCTTATTTAATAACATTCAACACTCCCCAAGACATTCAGGGTAAAGTCCTTAGTCCCACTTTATCTCTTGCCACATGCCCTGGTTTTGTCTCTTGCTACACCTTTCATAATCACACTATAGCAATGAAGGACTACTTACTTGCTACCCACTCCGCTTGAATGCTCTCTCTTTCCCTTTTGCCCCCTCTGGAACTACTACCAGCTTTAAATCTCAGCCAAGGTACTACTTCCCTAAGAAGTAATTTCCAGTATGTGCTCCCACACACTGTGCACTTTTCTCTAACACAGCACAAAATGGTTTAAAACCATTTGGCCAGCCTGGCGCAATAGCGTAGTGGTTAAAGTCCTCTCCTTGAATGTGCTGGGATCCCATATGGTTGCTGGTTCTAATTCCTGGAATCGGCCGGTTCTAATCCTTGGAAGGCAGCCCTGCTTCCCATCTAGCTCCCTGCTTGTGGCCTGGGAAGGCAATCGAGGATGGCCCAAAGCCTTGGGAACCTGCACCCGTGTGGGAGACTTGGAGGAAGCTCCTGGCTCTTGGCTTCGGATTAGCTCAGCTCTAGCTGTTGTGGTCATTTGGAGAGTGAACCATTGGACAGATGATCTTCCTCTCTGTCTCTCCTCCTCTCTGTATATCCGCCTTTCCAACAAAAATAAATCTTAAAAAAAAAAAAAAACATTTGGCCTTGGCACCAAAAAGGTAGATAACAGGCTAATCCTTAGCCTGCCAGTATTGGCATCTTATATGGGCACTAGTTTCTGTCCCAGCTGTTCTACTTCCTGATCTCTGTTTATGGCCTGGGAAAGCAGTGGAGGATGGCCCAGATCCTATACCCACACAGGAGACCAAGATGAACTTCCTAGCTCCCAGCTTCGTACCAGCCCATCTCTGGCCACTGCAACCATTTGGCAAGTGAACCAGCAGATGGAAGAGCTCTCTTTCTCTCTGTAACTCTGATTTTCCAAGTAAAATAAATAACCCCCCCCTTTTATTTTTGCCTCATAGTTAAGCAGCCTGTGTTCAATACGTACCTCTACCTCCATCCCAACTTCCTGCTAATGCAAGTCACTGGTTCCCTGACAGCCACACAGGAGACCTGGGTGGAGTTCCTGGTCAAGGGGCACTTGGGGAGTGAGCCAACAGATAGGACTTCACTCTTTGTTCCCCTCCAATAAAAAAAAAAAATCATTTAATAGTCAACAATCAGAAACTTCCTACCCACCAAAGTGCAGACTGTCTTACTTTTCATAATTCCAGTACCATTAAATGTAATAGGCACTAAATTACAATAGCTTATTAGGGGTCTTTAAGTAAATCAGTAGACAGCTAAGATAAATGAGGGTCCTTGTCCAACCTGTCCTTAATAGAAATATGGCTATCACCTCTCTGACAAATCTCTTCTGTGGGACCTTGCAAACATTCCCATCTTCCTAATAAATATAGCCATCTCAGGCACAAATCACATTGACAGAGTTATTCAAACAAAGTACCATAAGGAAAACAACCGTACTAAACTAGATATTACTTAAAAACAGCATGTTGTTCTGCATGTTGTAAATGCTTACATCATCTACCTGTTCCTTCTTTTATAAACAGTAAGAGAGAGAGAGAAGGATTCTTCCAACTGCTGATTGATTCCCCAAATGCCCAAACAGCCAAAGCTGAACCAGACCAAAGTCAGGAACCAGGAGCTCCACGCAGGTCTCCTACATGGTTGGCAGGGGCCCCAATGTTCCAGCCATCATCTGCTGCCTCCCAGGATGCATTAGAAAGAAACTGGAACTCTGAAACACAGTAACCAGGACTTTAACTGGAACTCTGATTAGGGATGTGGGCATCCCAAGTGGTAGCTAAATCCACTGGACCACAACATCTCTCCACTGCTTTTTTTGAAGACTTAAAAAATAATTCTGCAAGATATATAATGTAGGTATTAATCCCTGCAGAACAAAGAAACTGACATTCACAGAAATTAAAAACTATGGCAGAAGTTAGTAAATGGGTAAAGTACCTGGATCTTGAGCATAAACTTTTTGACTCCAGGCTCGGAGCAATGGCTCAGTGGCTAAATCTGCCTGGTATTTGCCAGGATCCCATATAGGCACTGGTTTGTGTCCTAGCTGCTCCACTTCCCATCCAGCTCCCTGCTTGTGGCCTGGGAGCAGTCGAGGATAAAACAAAGCCTTGGGACCTTGCACCCATGTGGGAGACTCGGAAGAAGCTCCTGGCTTCTAATTGGCTCAGTTCTGGCCATTGCACCCACCTGGGGAGTGAACCAGCAGATGGAAGATTTTTCTGTCTCTCTCTCTGTAAATCTGCCTTTCCAATTAAAATAACTCTTTTTTAAAAAATACAAACAAACCAACAACCCTTTCTGAGTCCTGGCCTGTGGCTCCTCCTAGCACTACACAAGGACTTCTGAACAATGAAGTGGCCAACTGGTTCATCAGAGCATCCAGCACTTGCTGTATGGTAAGCACAGAACTGGGGGCTCAAGATCTCATTATCATGTCTTTAGTTACATTATTGGCAGCTTTCAATTTTATCCATGGAAGCCAAATTCTTTTCTGACACATTCAGGATAGATGACACATATTTGAAAAGCGAATGTTATAATAAAAAGCTTCTCCCAAAGAACAGAGAATTGCCAGGGCAAAATGTAGCTCTGTCTCACCTTATTCCTGGCCATTTCTAGTTGACAACTGACAAAGTATCTGTAACTCCCCATAGAGGAGCAGACAAACTGCCAGCCACTATTTCCCAGCATAAAGGCTTGAGGAAGAAGGGTGGCTCTGATTACACAAGTCTAAATAAAATCACAATTCAGGAGACTAAGGTCTGAGTCACAATCTGTCACATATTAACTGTGTGTCTTTGGGACAGTCACTTAATGGACTGCAGTGTTCACTTAGCACACACAGACATAAAGATCAAGAGTCTATTTCATAGATGAGAATAATCACTTTGGAAGCCTTAAAATACAATTCACTACATATCACTTAATGAAATAGGAAGAAAGGTATTTACCCATTCTCTCCATTTTACCATTTTCCCAATACCTCGCACAACCAGGCACACAGAGAATGCTCATGAAGAGAAATGCTAAATATTGTGGGGGGCTCCTGAATAAACAGAGGACACCTGGTCCTTCCCTCCAAAAGCTTTTGTTCTTCTTAGGTGTGAAGGTCAACAAAATGAAATGAGAATGCAATATTCTGACTAATTTTTCAAGTTCTGTTAGAAAACTATCTTAGATTGATTAGGAAAAGTCAAAGTATCAGCCTCTGTAACAATTTGTTTTCTTTGCAGGATACTATTGCTGTGGTTCTGAATTATACAGCATAAATGACTCGAAACTCAGAGTTCAAAAGACACTGGAGATGGACTTCAGGATAGTTAAACTCCTGGTGGAAAGGCAAAGGGGGAAGAAAAGAGAACCCATCCCAAATCAAAAGCAAAAAGAGACTAAGCAGACCACGCAAAGGAAGCGTGAGCAGGCTGTCCCACACAGGCAATGGAGGATCCTAGGGAAAAAAGACCAGCAAGGCAGGAGGTTAGGGTGAAACCTGCTCACCGGGTGATAAAACAGGAAGGCTACTGCAAATCACACTTTGAAAGAAACAACCCTTTTCCCTTTGATGTCTAACCAGATACTGAAAGAACATGAATAAAACCAATAAACAAATAATCACCTTTGGGCAACTCAGTGGCTAGCACCTGGATTAAGTGCCATGGGGAACATCAATCAAAAGGGGGAAACAGCTTCCCTGCTGTCTCTTTTGAATTAATTTATTAATTAAAAACAAACGGGGTGGGCATTTGGCACCACCATTTAAGATACCAGTTGGGATGTCTGCATCCCGTATCAGAGTGCCTAGGGTAAAGTCCCAGCCCTCTCCACAATTCCAGCTTCCTGGCAATGTGTACCCTGGGAGGCAACAGATAATGGCTCAAGTGATTGGGTGCCTGCCACCACTGAGGGAAACAATATAGATTGAGTTCCTGGCTTCAGTTGTTACAAGCATCTGGGCAGTGAAACAGATGGAGGGAGATCTCAGTCTGTCTCTTTCAAATAAAGTTTAAAATAAAAAAAAAAGGGGGGGGGGGTCCCAGCACAGTGGCCTAGAGCCTAAAGTACTCGCCTTAAACGTGCCAGGATCCTACATGGGCGCCGGTTTTAATCCCAGTGGCCCTACTTGCTCATCCAGCTCCCCCTGCTTGTGGCCTGGGAAAGCAGTCGAGGATGGTCCAAAACCCTAGGACTCTGCACCCGTGTGGGAGATCGGAAGAAGTTCCTGGCTCCTGGCTTTGGATTGGCTCAGTTCCGGCTGTTGTGGTCACTTGCGGAGCAAATCCTCGGACGGAAAGTCTTCCTCTCTGTCTCTCCTCCTCTCTGTATATCTGACTTTGCAATAAAAATAAATTAATAATAATAAAAAATAAGGTCCAGCATAGGAGTCTAGTGACTTAAGTCCTTATCTTGCACGCCAGGATCCCATATTGGCACCCGTTCATATCCTAGTGGCCCCACTTCCCATCCAGCTCCCTGCCTGTGTCCCAGGAAAGCAGTCAAGGACGGCCCAAAGCCTTAGGACCCTATACCCATGTGGGGAACCCGGAAGAGACTCCTGGTTCCTGATTTTGGATTGGCTCAGTTCAGGCCGTTGTAGCCACTTGGGGAGCGAATCAGCAGATGGAAGATCTTCCTCTCTGTCTTTCATCCTCTCAGCATATCTGCCTTTCTAATAAATTAAAAATAAACCTTAAAAAAAAATTTTTAAGATAACCTCTGTGACCTAAAGGTAGAAGTAGAGCAGGACTGACTAATCCACTATCCACTGAAACGCTTGTTTGCTAGATTAGGAGGAATTCTAAAAATCATCTCTAATATTACAAGAGTACTTTCAACATTCTTAGCAATCAGGCAGTCTCTGCTCAAACACCTGAGACTTCTGCAGGCAGCTCATGGTGTTCAGACGGTTCAAAGTATTTCAAAGTTCTTCCTTATATGGAGGCAAGTCGGCCTCCCTGAAACTTCCACTTACCAATCTTTGGTCTGTCCTCAGAGGTCCCATGGAACTGAAAACAAGCATTAGCTGTGCCGCTGCCTGTGAGCACAGAAGTGCAGAGAAGGGAGGTACAGGTGTGAGGGCACTAAAGAGCGATGACAGTACAGGCAGAATCAAGCTTTGGCATGCTCCAGTTAGGGCAACAAGATGAGGTCAGTTTTGGATATGCTAACATGGAAGATTCAAACTGGAAATGTCCAGCACTTGTTTCAAAAATAAAGCCTGGGAAAGGATCAAGACTGGAGACAGTGTTTACAAATGAAGTCATGAGAATGGAGAGGCTCTCAGAGGCCCATCATGCCCTGCAAAAAGAAACTAGGAGCCTTATTCTCCAGCAACTTCTTTTGTGGTTTAAAACCAAGAAAAAAAAAAAAAAAAAAAACAGAAATGACTAGTGATTCCTTCCAAAGCTGCTTCACACTCTGATCTTTCTAACAACTTGACCCAATTTCTTCCACCTATTCAGTCATTTAGAAGTAAATGCCACCCTCCTCCTCTCCATTGTCCGTACCCTGGCGTATATGGTAAGCCTCTGCTTATGACACCAGCATCCCATAGGTGTGCGGGTTTGTGTCCCAGCTGTTCCACCCCTGTTCCAGTAGAAAGGTGAATCAGATGTGTCTGGGAAAGCCGTGGATGATGCCCGAGTGCCTGGGCCTCTGCATCCATGTGGGAGAACCAGATGAAAGCTCCCAGCTCTGGGCTCCTGGCTTTGAATTGGCTCAGCTCTGGCCATTGTGGTCATTTGCAGAGTGAACCTGTGTATGAAGATCTCTAGCTCTACTTCTCTCTGTGATTCTGCATTTCAAATAAAAATAAATACTAAAAAAAACACACACAACAACAACAACAAACCTAAATGGGAATCCTATACTTGTCTCATTTTACCAAGCCAGGAGTAGGAATTTTTGCTTGGGTGAGCACTGTGGCACAGCACGGTAAACTATTGGTTGAACACCCACATCCAGTAGCAGTGCAAGCTTGAGCCCCCACTTTCCACTGGTGATCCAGCTCCCTGTTAACGCTCCTGGGCAACAGCAGATGATGGCTCAAGTACCTGAGTTCCTCCTGCTTAAGCAGGGGATCCAGATGGAATTCCTGGCTCCAGGCTTCTGCCTTGCCCATTCCTGGCTGTGGCAGTTATTTGGGGTGTGACCCAGTAGATGGAGGACCTCTCTGTTTCTCTCTCTTTTCAAATAAATAAATTGATCTTTGAAAAATAAAAGAAAGTTGTTATGCTCAATATGTTTTCTACTTTTTCCATAGACTACTAAGTCATCTCTCTTAAGTAAAATTAAGAAGAAAGCAACCGGGCCCCCGGCGGCGTGGCCTAGTGGCTAAAGTCCTCGCCTTGAACGCACCATGGATCCCATATGGTTGTAGGTTCTAATCCTGGCAGCTCCACTTCCCATCCAGCTCCCTGCTGTGGCCTGGGAAAGCAGTAGAGGTTGGCCCAAAGATTTGGAACCCTGCACCCGCGTGGGAGACCAGGAAGAGGTTCTAGGTTCCCGGCTTCGTATCAGCGCAACACTGGCCGTTGTGGTCACTTGGGGAGTGAATCATTGGATGGAAGATCTTCCTCTCTGTCTCTCCTCCTCTCTGTACATCTAACTTTGTAATAAAAAAAAAATAAAATCTTTTAAAAAAAAGTTTTTAAAATTTTTATTACAAAGTCAGATATACAGGGAGGAGGCGAGACAGAGAGGAAGATCTTCCACCCGATGATTCACTCCCCAAGTGAGCCGCAATGGACCGGTGTGCGCCAATCCAATTCCAGGAACCAGGAACCTCTTCCAGGTCTCCCACGCGGGTGCAGGGTCCCAAAGCCTTGGGCCGTCCTCCACTGCCTTCCCAGACCACAAGCAGGGAGCTGGATGGGAAGTGGAGCTGCCGGGATTAGAACCGGCGCCCATATGGGATCCCGGGGCGTTCAAGGTGAGGACTTTAGCAGCTAGGCCATGCTGCCGGGCCCAAAATTTAAAAATCTTAAAAAAAAGGAAAAAAGAAGAAAGCAACCATGAAAGTCGGACTATATCCATGATAATCCAATGGGTTTGGTTCATGAAAGATCACTTTGCTGGCTTTGAAGCACTGTTCCTGAAATTCTACCCTAAGAAAACAAATCCAAATGTGACTAAAATGATAGTTTCACTGCAAGTTAGATCCTTTACCTACCTGTATCTATATATAATCTTAAACTTCTAAGTATCTGTAGAAAAAGTCTGAAGGGAGCACAAAATTTACAGTTTGCACCTTTAGGGTAATGGTTTTTGGACAGTTCTTCCCTATTTTCCAAACTTATAATTCTTTAAATCAGGAAAGCCAATATCAATCTCCACTTGGATATATTCCCTAAACTACCACTAAACTATATATTAGTTCTACCCCTAAAAACACAGAAGTTCTTAGCAGCAGGTTTAACATGTCACAAAGTAACCTAGACATGTTACTAAGAGACTTTTACAAGTTGGCTGGCTTAACCCAGACACCAAAACAAACGCCACTTTGCTCCAGAAAAGATGCCATCTAAATCTAACCCAAATCAGGAGCCGCTGTTCTTCTCCAAGCATTTGGTTTCCTGATGAAACCAATGACATTTAGTGCTCAAGTCACTGCCACCTGAGGTTTAGCTCAAAAGATAAAGAAAGGCCTATTCTCTTGACAGGAAGGAATGCAACCCATTTCCAATGCTTGTCTCCTGTTTCTTCCTTTTGCATGGTTTTCAACCTAAAAGTCCAAGTCCAAGTAAAATTAGCAAGTCTACAAACTGAAATTGTACTTGGGAATTTGCTGCTTTAGTGATCTCAGGCAACCATCACTTTGTGTGTTGGCCATGGATTCCCTGCTCTACATTCTAAGATCATATGGATGAACTGCACAGAGCTCTCCTACTTCTACATCTTTTATGTTGTACATGTTTTTTACCGTATGAGGAAAAACTTAAGGCTGGCACCGTGGTACGGTAGGCTAGACTTCTGCCCTAAGGCTAGCATCCTATATGGGTGCTGGGTTTGAGTCCTAACTGTTCCACTTTCCATCCAGCTCCCTGCTTACAACCTGGGAAAGCAGCAGAGGATGGCTCAAGACCTTGGGGACCTGTACCCATGTGGGAGACCCAGATGAACCTCTTGGCTTGTGGCTTCAGATTGGCTCAGTTTGAGCCACTTGTGTCATTTAGGGAGTCAATCAGTGGATGCAAGATCTTCCTGTTTCTCTATGCGTGTATGTGTCTCTCTCCTCTCTGTAATTCTTTCACATAAATATAAATCTTTAAAAAAAGGAAAAACAGCATTGCCTGATTTCTTATACATATAGATCCAAGGACAGCTGTCCTTACCCATGATTCTACTATAACTAGATATATGAAAAGATCTGTGAGTCTGAGTCTATAATTAACTTAAGTATAGGAATTTGAATGACCTTTGGGGAGGTAGGGAACAGAAAACAAACCACCCCCCCCCCCAAAAAAAAAGCCAGCCTGTTCCTCCCTCCCACTAAATATTTTCCAGCCAAATGGGAAAGTTTGGCACAGTCTGTCTGGTAATACCAGGCAAACAGAGCCTCACTGTGGCTATGAAGTATTTTTAGAGCTTCAACTGTTTTTATTAGGTTCACACAGTGGAATAACAAGAAGTAATAGTTTCATGGTGAATGTGATAGCTGCAATATAAAGAGGCCAAAGTGATGACAATGTTATCAATTAAAATAAATGAATTACCAACTCTATAAATTATATAGAACTTAAAAAAAATGACTGTCCCTATCTCGCTTAAGCCAAACTATCTAAACGCAGGCAACATGAATGTGAACCAGACAGCAATCTATTATCCCCATTAGAGAGGCCAGGGAAAGCTGCTGACTTGCACTGTCAACTAACACAAAGTTGGCCAATCAGAGTCTAGCATTTCCAGTGACAATCACAGCATAGCATTTCTCTGGGTGAAGGAATAGAGGAGGCAGGTCCTTGGTAAGGACCACCCAGATTCCTTAAAGAAAATACTCATTTCTTGTTACCACAAGGAAACAAACGATTCATTCATTACAGCATACTGAGTGCTCATCATGTGCCATACACACTGTGCTAAGTATGGCCTTGGGGCCTACCCTCAGAGAATTTAGTTTGAGGGAGCAAAAAAAAAAAAAAAAAAAAAAAAGACTGAACAGTTACAAAACTTGTGAACACAGTAGTTCTCCATGGCCAGTTCTGCCTTCCAGTAGACATTCAGCAATGTCTGAAGATATTTTTGGTTGAGGAAGTACTACCAGGATCTGATGGGTAGAGGCCAGGGATGCTGGTGAAGCCCACCACCTATAACGCCCACCAGCATTCCATATGGGTGAGGCTCAAGTCCTGGCTGCTACATTTTCAATCCACTCCCTGCTAATGGCCTGGGAAAAGCAGTGGATGACAGCACAAAGTGGAGACTTAGAAGAAGCTCCGGGGTCCTAGCTTCGATCTGGCCCAGCCCCAGTCACTGCAGCCAACTGGAGAGTGAGCCAGGGATCTCTTTCTCGCTCTAAAAACATTCAAATAAATAAATCTTTAAAAACCCTGCAATGTACAAGACAATTCCACAAGAATTACCTGGCTCAAAACATCAATCATGAGAACTCAAACGCCTATTCTAGGGGCCACCTGCAACACCAGCATCCCATACGGTTCCCATTTATTTCCCTGCTAATAGCCTGGGCAAAGCAGCAGAAATGGCCCAACTCCTTGGACCCCCACCACCCATACGCAGGAGCCCCAGAGGAAGATTCTGGCTTCAGCCCTGGCTATTGAGGTCTTCTGAGGAGTGAATCAGCAGATGAAGATGTCTCCTTCTTTATTTCTAAATAAACCTTAATTTTTAAAAAAGCACTATTGTAAATAAGGAGACATAAGGAACAAATAAGGAAAATTGGAAATATTCAGTGTCCAAGTAAAATGCTAGGATAATAAACTAAATTAGAAAGGCAGCCTGTATCATCCAATGAAAAGTAAACAAAGGATCTAACTGTGGGGAATTCTATAAGTTGGAAAAAGCAGGTTAGACTTGATTCTTTAAGGTAATGAGATGAAAACAGCTCTTCTCAAACAGCTTTAGTCTAGTTGTGCTAGAGAAGCTGAAAGCATAAATATGAAAGTCAGGTTGGTGGAAAATAAAGCAATGGTGGCATTTCAAAGGAATATTCACTAGGACTGGGTAAAGTATAGCTTAAAAATCCCCAGATTTCAAATCTCAGTATTAAATTGCAAACCAGAAGGTTCAGTTTTCAAAGATACTTTGCATTTGCTTGTTTAAGCAAAATGAATTGGACTCAACATGCTTCACACAAAGAAGGAGGAAGTCACTTATTAAAGGCTCAGTCCTGCTTTAAACAAATAACTGCGACTAAACAAATGTATATAGACCCAAGAAATGGGGTGAGAGAAAAGATCACTCCCCAGGTTGGAAGCAAAACATTTTAGAAATAGCTCAATAGCCAACCTCCTTGAAGCAAAAATACACTCATTGAATACAACACCACCATTTCTGGCAGGTTGCGGTTTACAAAACATTTTTCACTGCCGCTGCTTTATTTAAACCCCTCTAAAACATCAGCTATGTCCATCTGATGGAATGTTTCCAGGAAAAACAGGAGATTCTCACAAACATTTCTATATGCTGGGCCACTGCAACTCAATTAGCAAACTCCAAGGCCACAACGTAGAATCCAAGTGCATTCAAGCACCCAGCAGATCCCCTTCTTTCTCTTTCTGCCTAAGTCTGGGCCTCAAGCACTTTGCTGAAATATAGTCCTTCTGCTCCCACATCCGGCTCTCCCTGGGACACCTTTTTAAAAACTGTTGTCTGGATGCGCCACAGTAAGCACTTCAAACTGAAACTGTCCATAATTCTGTTTCTGTCTGTGTCACTCCCTGCTTGATCTCTTCCATTTCCTATCTGAATGGCATTATCCAGTTCCCTAAGTCAGAAAATCAGGCAATCATTCAATTACTGCAACTTCACAAATTCCATTTTCATACTGCTGAGATCTGATCATTTGCCCTTTTCCCCACAGCCCCTCCCTGGGGTCAGGTCATCATTACAGTGGGACAAAACACTCATTCACTTCCCCCACAGGGTCTGACCCCTTTCCTCTTGACAACTAACATTTAAAAACGTAAATCCAACTGTACCATTTTCCTACATAAAATCCTTTTAGGGCATCCCCACAGCTCTCAGGGTACAATCCCAACGCCTTAGCATGCCTCCGAGTTCCTCCATATTTGACCTCACCACAGCTCATTTCCTCCACTTCTCTAAGCATTACTGGAATTCCAGTTGAACTGAACTAAGTTGGGTCCTTGCACCTGCAGTCTTCCCTGCCTGGAAATCCCTTTTCTAGATTCATCCTACGGCTAAGTAACTCTAAAGATGCGGCTGCCCTCCCCACCCCACCCCCCCCCCCCAGGATACCTGGCTCCTGGGTTCTCTCATGGTGCTGGGCTCACACAGTGCATGCTAACAGTGTAAGCCATACATTATGTACTTGTCTGCTCGCCCCTCCCTCCTCATCATCCAAAGAATACTGCATCCGAGGCACGGGGCTAAATGCTGCATCTGTGCTGGGCTGCCCCTGGGTTTTCTCTTGGAGACTCCAGTCTTCCTAACTCTCATTCACCCTTTGAAAGGCATCTTAAACTCTCCCAAAAGGAGAGCCCGTGGTCACACATCCTTTCACAGCACCCTCTTCTTTCTAACACTGTGATGATTTCTTCAGCGTTTCTGCCAACCCTGTCAGCTCCTTGCAGGTAGGGTCTTGGCTTCTGGTTTTACGGTTGCATCCCTTGGAAACGGCAGAATGCCGGCACAGAATCAACACAATTTGTAGCCTTGAATGTTTCCCTCTGAGGGGAACCAGAGACCTCCGTCTAAAATATGAGCAAGACGAAGATCGGATACCTAGCAGTGGGGCCAGACCCAAAATCCAGCCATCTCACTTTGCTCCGGGACATACAAAGCACCTCCAATAAAGTTGGCGGGGCTTTGCGGGGCAAGAGCAAGCGGACTAGGAGGAAGGGGAAGCCATCTGATTGCAAATGCAGAATGTACTCAACTCACTTTGAAAAATTCCCTAGGCATCCGCAACCGTTGAATTAAAAAAAAAGTTCCACGCAGCGGGCGGCCTTTAACCTGCAGCTGCCGAGCCCAGGAGATGACAACCCAAGTTAGAGAGATTCTAAGAGAAGGAGCGTGGGAAGAATCCGGGCTTGGATATGGGGTCCTGACTCCGATTCTTTTCCTCACTCACTGTATGATTTTCGCTTTTGCTCACCGGGGATTCATTTATTCATCTTCTCAATGGGAAATGAAAACGGTAACAGGGAAGGCGCTTAAGACCCCGCAGGTTCCTTTCAGCTAGGACACAGGCCATCAGGCCTCCGTCGAGGCTGAGCGGCAGCGCCGTGAAATTGAGCGAAGGGACGTCCCCGACCCCGGGACAGCCGGACTCAGCCGGTCACTCCCGCCCCACCTCAGGAGACCGCGCCCAGGAGTCCGGATCGGCCCGAGGGCCTCTTCCTGCGACCCCCTCCGCAGGGGTCCGCTACAGGCACCGCCGCCAGAAAGCCATTCACAACACCAGGACCCGATGGGCCCAGAAGGGCAGCTCCCGTCCCCACCCAGCAGCGGACCCTCACCTCCGGAGCGGTGCCTCACCTCGGTACTGCGATCAGCCGCTCTCCACTTCCGGCAAGAACCGCCCAGCAATCTCCGCGCGACCCACTTCCGGGCCCTCACTAGGCGCGGCGCCCCCACCGGAAATGGACGGCCAGCTGCAGCCCTAGGCCGGACCCGGACTCGGTGCTGGCGGGGTGGGAGGTGAAGGTCGGGCCCGCAGGCTCTTAGCTCCGCCCTCTCTCCTCTCGAGCCTCCAGGGGAGAACGCCGCTAGCGCCGGGAGCACTTGGGAAAGAGCCCCGCCCTCTGGGCGGAGGCCACCCGAAGAGGGCGTGGTCACGGGCTGGGCCACGCCCCCTATCCTACCCTACTAGGCCCGCCCCCTGCGAGCCGAACCAATGGGGAGATCCAGAACCGGAAAGGCTAACAAAGAGTGGCTCGTTCTCCTGTCAGTTTGATCTCAATGGAAAAAGACCGGTCCCTTTTTACCGCGTGCTGAAAGGGTCTTGAAAGGACTGGAGGGCGGGAGTCTCTGAGGGCCGGGCTTGTGGGCGGCCAGTCATCCCTGTGGGGGATCGAGGTCGGGTTCCGCCGCCCGCTGGGCGTGCATAGTGCCGTTTCCTGGTTTGTGTGTCGTGGGGAGGCAGTGGGTCGGGTGAGGATTTGCCGAGGCTGGGCTAGAGGAAGGTGGTCGCTGAGGCGTGCTGGGGACCCAGCCCTGGGTGGCTGGGCGTGTCCGCCCCCTCCCACCAAGCCCTGCCTTGGCTGTGAAGGTGGAGGAAAAAACCCTCCACTCTCTCCCACTTCCTGTTTGCTGGGCGAGCTCTGTGACCATAGATGGTCAGGTCTGGGTCCGCACAGAAGCCTCCGCCCCGCGCCTGTGGAGTCCTTCCTCCAGTCACGCAGGGTGTGGTCCCCAAGAGCTAGGCGAGCGGAATAGAGCAGATGCTGCCCTACTCTGCTAAAATCCCGCTTCTGGGGCGTCCTGGCCCCCGTGGTTACTCTGCTCTTGGGGGTTATGAGCTCCGCACCTTCATCGCTGCAGCTCACCACGGGGACCACTTGCTTGTTCCTGGGTCTTGGATTCCGATCTTTGTTCCCTAGAGACTCGCTTTCCAACGGGTCATTATCCTCCCACAGTGATTTATTTCTAGAAGAAAATAGGCGAAGGCTACGTTTCCCACAGCTTCGCCTGAAAGCCCGAAAGCTCCGGGTTTCAAGTTGAATGCCAGAGTCACTCACTCAACAAAGATCTTAGAATAACAACTACCATTTACAGTGCACTGACTGCACGCCAGGCCTGTGTCGCGGGCTTCAAGCACGGTTTCATTTCATCCTAATAGCAGCTCTCCGTGGTAGCTACCATTATGTCCTCTGCGGTTTTCAAATGAGGAAGCTGAATCATCTATCTACTAGGGTCACAAAGTAATTGTTGGAACTTGGGAGAAAACGCATCTGTCTGACCCCTAAACCCCATGAGCTTAATTAACCCGATGTCCTAGACCACACTGGAATCGCTGAGGCCGTGAAGGCAACTGGGCCAGGAGACACACGGGGCTCCAGTCAAACTCTGGTCGGCTTAACTTGGATGGATCACAGGACTTCTTTCCAATTTTGTATCTCCCAGTAAGTTTTCAAAAAATGACAACCTGACAAAAACTGGTATCCAAATTGTAATGTATTTTAAATATTTACACTTGGAGTCAGCGCTGTGGCATAGCAGGTAAAGCCACAACTTATGAGGTCTACATCCCAGTGGACACCTGTTCCGGTTCCAGCTCCTCCATTTCTGCTCCAGCTCCCTGCCAATGACCTGGGAAAGCAGAGGAAGACAGCCTAGGTGCTTGGGCCTCTGCATCCATGTGGGAGACCTGGAAGAAGTTCCTGGCTCCTGGCTTCTGACTGGCCCAGCTTTGGCAGTTGTGGCCATTTTAGGAGTCAACCAGCAGATGTAAAAGCTCTTTCTGTCTCTCTCCCTCTGTAACTTTGCTTTTCAAATAAGGAAGTAAACTTTTTAAAAAGCAAGCAAGTATTTACACTTAGGGCCTGGCACGACAGCATAATGGCTAAGGTCCTCGCCTTGAACGTGCCATGGATCCCATATGGGCGCCGGTTCTAATCCCGGCAGCTCCACTTCCCATCCAGCTCCTTGCTTGTAGCCTGGGAAAGCAGTCGAGGATGGCCCAAAGCCTTGGGACTCTGCATCCGTGTGGGAGACCTGGAAAAAGTTCCTGGCTCCTGGCTCTGGATTGGTGCAGCACCGGCCCGTTGCGGCTCACTTGGGGAGTGAATCATCGGATGGAAGATCTTCCTCTCTGTCTTTCCTCCTCTCTGTACATCTGACTTTCCAATAAAAATAAATAAATCTTTTTTTTTAAAGCAAGCATTTACTCTTAACCAAAAAAATCATCCCACATGCAAAAACATTCTAACGCTATTTGGGTACAACATCCCAAGGTTTAATTTACATGCTTCATGTATGGGAAGCCCAGGGAATATGGTTTTCCTGGCTCTTTTAATTTTTGCCTCATCTCCTATGAGTGCTGGTGCAAGCTCCAAGCAGCTAATATTGCTCAGGCACATGAGAAAATAGTAGAAGGTGACCCATGTGCTCGGGCCCTCACCATCCACATGAGGGACTCGGCATTCCAGGCTCCTGCCGCCGATTGAGAAATGAAGCAGATGGAAGATCTCTTCCTTCTTTTTATAACTGTGCTCTCCAAATAGGTAAGATAAAACTTTAAAAATATATATATTTACATATTATATATTATATATGTTTATATATGACTAAGTCAGAATCTCTACCTTTAAGAAACTTCCAATCTTTGAAGGAGTCTGACACGTGCACTGTAGCTCCAATGGGATATCATTTAAGAACAGCCAGTGTCACCTTTATCCATTTTTTTTTTTAAGATTTATTCATTTTATTACAGCCAGATATACACAGAGGAGGAGAGACAGAGAGGAAGATCTTCCGTCCGATGCTTCACTCCCCAAGTGAGCCGCAACGGGCCGATGCGCGCCGATCCAAAGCCGGGAACCAGGAACCTCTTCCGGGTCTCCCACGCGGGTGCAGTGTCCCAAGGCATTGGGCCGTCCTCAACTGCTTTCCCAGGCCACAAGCAGGACCTTTATCCATTTTTTATGTTTGTATGCTGAAACTCATTGAGCTCTTCCTGTGTGCCTTGTGCTATGCTGTTTCGGACTGGGCACAACTTGAAACACCGAAGTGTAAATCAGACCTTGTCACTGCCCTCACAGAGTATACAGCCTGTTTTAGAAACAGGTATGACCATCCAAGGTGGCCACCAGAAGACGTGCTGACTTCTGGCTTCCAAAGTTTTCCTCCTCATTGGTCTTGCCTAATGTTCAGTACCCAGTGCCTCATCCATGATGAGCTGTCGTCTGGCTTGTGTTCCCCAGAGTGCCACGAATTCAGAATGGTCATTTCCTGGGCTAAGATGGATGGGTGGAATATGGCAGAACAAGAATGAATAGACGTTTGTGGAGATGAGGCTCTGTGCCAGGCTAAATGAGAGATTCCTATTAGAAAAAAAAAAAGGACTCAGGGATAAGGCTGAAAAAAAAAAAAGTTGGGCAAACTGCCAGGCTAAAGAGAGGTGAAAACTAAATGTGAAAGCACAGAAGAGCCTATTCCAATTTTAGAGATACAATTATAGCCACAGTGGCGAGCATGGGCTTATGTGGGAAGCAGGGAATTCTGATAGGAGACAGATGTGAAGATATGATGAGGATCTGAGCCAAAGCCATGGTGTGGGAATGCAGCAGTGGGGGCAAAGCCAGACATCATTCTTTTGTTTTTTTGTCTGTGTATTGTTTTTTTTGAAAAGCAGAGAGACTAAAAAGCTTCATCCACTGGCTTATTCCCCCAAATGCCCACAAATAGCCAGGGCTGGACATAGCCCAAGTAAGAACCAGGAACTCAAGTTGGGTCTCCCCATGTGAGTCGCAGGAGCCTAACTGCCTGTGCCACCACCTGCTGCCCCCCAAGAGTGGGCATCAGCAGGAAGTTAGAATCAAAAGTGGATACAGGACTCAAACCTAAGCACTGGAATATCACCCTGGGTACAACAATATGGGATGTGGGCACCGTCAGCTGTGGCTTAAACACTATTTGTGACTGCCACTTTCAGTCTCTGCTTTCAAGGAAGCAAAGTAAATAAAAATGTAAAAGATAAGTTTATAAAAGTATTAAATGCTTGAAGATATAGATGTTATTTACTTTCCTGGGACATTACACTATATATATGTAAATATATATATACACATGTATCAAACAATACATCAAAAAGATCTTCAGAACAAAGATCTGGAACCAGTGCTGCCTGCAACACTGGCATCCCATGTGGGTGCCAGTTCATATCCTGGCTGATCCACTTCTGACTCAGCTCTCATCTAATGGCCTAGGAAGGCAACAAGAGATGGCCTGCCACCCATAAGGGAAACCTGAATGAGGCTCCTGGCTCCTGGCTTCGAAATGGCTCAGTCCTGGTTGTTGTAGCCATCTGGGAAATGTACCAACAGATGAAAGATCTCTATTTCTCCCTCTCTCTCTGTAATTTTGACTTTCAAGTAAGTAAATACATTTGTAAAAGGTTTGTTTTGAACATGAGCCTTGAGATTGTATCTACTCCCGGGTTCTATAGTTTAAATATTTTTTGGCCCCTCCAAAATTCAGCTTAGGAGCTAATGTTGTGATGCAGCAGATCAAGTTGTCACCTGTAATGCCAGCATCCCATTTTGAGCTCTATTCAAGATCTAGCTTCTCTGTTTTTGATCCAGCTCCTTGGTAATGTACCCAAGGACCCAAGTACTTGGACCCTTCTACCAATATAGGAGACGTGGATGGAGTTCCTGACTCCACACTTCTGCCTGGCCCAGCACTGACCATCATAACCTTTGGGTAGTGAACCAATGGAAGAAAGGTCTCTTTCTCACCTTCTGTCCCTCTCTATTTATCATTCTGTCTTTCAAGTTAGTAAATCTTTTTTTAAAATTCACTCCGAGACTTACTTCCTAATACAATATTACTAGGAGGTTGGGCTTTGAGCAAGAAATTAGACCATGAGGGCAAAGTCAGTGCCATGAAGATAAATTGGGATTAGTGCTTTATACAGATGCTGAAGGACCTAGGTGGGCTCCCTTCTCCTTCTGCCTTGTACCATGTGAGGATGCAGGAATAAAACACCAACTTAGAAGTAACTTGGAGGGTCTCACAAGATACTGCACCTGCCAGCCTTGATCTTAAACTTCTATAGAGCCTCCCATATTCTAGAAAACAAATTTATATTGTTTACAAATTATCTGCTCTCAGGTATTATAGCAACAGGAAGGGACCAAGACACCAGGTATACTCAGTCAATTAACGCCATTTTTCGTTCCTGATTAAATTATTGGGCCCAGTGCGGTAGCCTAGCATCTAATGCCCTCACCTGGCATGTGCTGGGATCCCATTTGGGAGCCGGTTCTAATCCCAGCAGCCCCACTTCCCATCCAGCTCCCTGCTTGTGGCCTGGGAAAGCAGTCAAGGACGTCCCAACGGCTTGGGACCCTGCACCTGCATGGGAGACCAGCACAGCTCCAGCCCTTGGGGCTGCTTGGGTAGTGAATCAACAAACAGAAGATCTTCCTCTCTGTCTCTCCTTCTCTCTGTGTATCTGACTTTCCAGTAAAAATAAAATAAATCTTCAAAAAAAGGATTGAATTATTTATTTGAAAGAGTAACAGAGAGAGAAAGAGCAAGACTGTCCATCTGCCGGTCACTCCCCAAATGCCTGCAACAGCCAAGGCAAGGCCAGGCTGAAGCCAGGAACCAGGAACTCCAGCTGGGTCTCTCATGTGGTACCAGGAACCCAAGTACTTGGGCCATTATCTGCTGCCTCCCAGGTACACTAGCAGGAAGCCAGATCAGAAGCCTATAGTTGCCAGGTCTCAAACCAGGCACTTGGCTATGGGATGTGAATGTGCCAAGCCGTGACTTAATCTACTGCACCACAGTACCCACTCCAGGCATTACAATCTTGTTTTTTTTTTGTGCAATTATCTTTCAATGTCTTTTGCCTTCTTTATAAGACCTGGCCTGGCTGGCACAAAATTGACACTCAAAAAAAATATTTACAGAAAAAAATTTACTAAATGATAAGGGCAAAGGCGGCCCCAGGTGGCTCTGAGAGTGTAGGTAAACAGAAGGTGGGAGGGAGACTGAGTCTGGATTTGGGGGCTCTGTGTCTCAGACCTCAAAATGCAGCCCGAGAAGCAAAGGAACGTGGTTAATGAAAGGAAGATGGCTAATGAGTTTACAGGTGAGAACTGCACGCAGAGTCATCAAGGGATTCTCACCAGTACACAGCTTCGTGTGAATCGCCACCTTCTAACTTCCTCTGGACGTCAGCACTTTCAAAAACTGGCAGTACAGCTTTGTCTCTGACAGTGCTACCCAAGTTCCCTTCTCGTTGCTCAGGGTTTCAGACACAGAAGTCTGGCGGCTCATCTGGAGCATTTCCCGGCCTGGCTGGGAGGCCTGCATGCGTCTGTGCAGCCTGGCTCACAGCCTGGCAACATTTGGGCAGATTCTACAGCCCCCTGCCAGGAGGGGCTGATGACAGATAAGTATGCCAGAATCTCATCTTCAGCTCCTGGCGAAGTATCCCAGGCTCTAGCCCGAGTGAGGGTCTCAGGATCAAAACTTGGGAATTGGCTCAAGTAATATTGGTGGTTTGACATAGAAGTGAAAAACTGGCTTTGAGGTCACTCTGCCTCACATTGACTCTCAGCTCTGCTGCTTACCGACTGTGATCTTGGAGTTATCCTCATGTAACCTCAGAGGAGGATGTTAATACCCATCTTGAATGTTGGTTGTGGATTAGGAGATAAAATGCACACAACACTTGGCTCACAGTAAATACTCAGCGAGTGGTAGCAATTATTATTCAATGCAGGATATTCATTCTCTGTGTCCCTGATGAAGGCCCTGAGAAAGCACAGACGGAAGTGTCAGCCTCCCAGGCAATGCCGCCAGAGCCACCACTACTCTCCCCATCGTGGACCCCTTCCCCTAAGACCCTGCTTTTTTTATACCTTTTGATTCAAAGTCTTGGTCTGTGGCCTTTGTGGCATGAGAGACTGGATAAATCATCTGCGAATGTGACTGTTTTTGTTTGCAGTTAACAGGCAACTGGATGACAGTGAGACTTTTCAACATCAACTTTTAATACATAGGAGAAAAGTGGAGGCCAGCAGTTTCCCAGGCTCAGGAATCAGAGCTGGTATGTGTATCATTTTATCTCATCCTTCTAGTGGCAAGCTGGCTGTTGCTGTCCGAGCCACCACACTGAGGTTAAGGAAAGAGGAAAGACCAGAGGGTACAAGATCTGAAATTGAGAAATGGATGCTTCCTGAGGAACTTACAAAACATACCCAGCTTGCTAGGTCACAGCCAGACCTAATGGTAACCAAGCAGTTCAGCTTTGATGCCCTGTAGAGTGACATTTTTGAGGGGGGCATTTCACATGTTTCTGAGGATCCCCAAAAGCCCTGGGACCAGTTTCCCACAGCAGTAATCATTCATTAACAACCTTATATTGTTTTATTGCTTGTTTGTTTTGTTTTAATATTTATTTATTTTTATTGGAAAGGCAGATTTACAGAGACAAGAAGAGATGGGAAGAGCTTCCATCTTCTGGTTCAATCCCCAAGTAGCCACAATGGCCAGAGCTGCGCTGATCTGAAGCCAGGAACCAGGAGCTTCTTCCAGGTCTGCCATGCAGGTGCAGGAACCCAAGGCTTTGGACTGTCCTATACTGCTTTCCCAGGCCACAGGCAGGGAGCTGGATGGGAAGCATAGTAGCTGGGACATGAAATGGTGCCTATATGGGATCCTGGCATTTACAAGAGGAAAATTAGTCAATTAAGTCATAGGGTCAGACCCAGCAACCCTATATTGACGTTTCTCCTTGTCTCAACTCACTCGTCTCAGAGAGCCCAACCTGAAGAGATTTGGTGGAGTCTGCTACACTAGGAAGAGTCACAGCATTGTGATCTTTGATGGTATTAGATATATATTCTTTCTCAGGTTTGAGATACAAAGAGGAGGCAGATGCTTGGGCGTCCAAAAAGAATGATAGATATCCACTATAATAAATTCCTACAGCCAGCTTTGTGGAGTAGAAGATGGGTTAACCCACCATCTGCAATGCTGGCATACCATATGGGTGCTGGTTCAAATCCCAGCTGTTCTACTTCAGATCCAATTCCCTGTTAATATGCCTGAGAAATTAGGGAAAGATGGCCCTAGTGCTTCTGCCCCTGCACGCACATGGGAGACCTGGATGAAACTCCTGGTTCCTGGCTTCAGCTTGGCCCAGCGCTGGCTGTTCTGGCCATTTAGGGAATGACCAGCAATTGGAAGATCTCTATCTCTCCCTCTCTGTTACAATGCTTTTCAAATAAATAAATACATTTTAAAACTATTTTTAAAAATCCCTGTCACTCTCCAACACCAGCACATGCACTTCTTTCTGCATTTACATTTCAAGAAATGAAACAAAGCACAATCCAGATGAAAACAGCTCTGCCTGGGATTATACTCATTGCACCCATTGCCTACCTGAAGAAAGGAATGAAGCGGAAGTCTCATCAGTTGCTTCATCCAGCAACAAATCCAAGATCTCTGACTAATGTCAATATTTCTCCAGGCCCATAATGATCCCACCTCAAAAATCTATAGCCCGTGGACTCATTTTGAGAGCAAACCACTACAACATGCTATACATACTTCAGAGGACAAAGGGAAAGAAAAAGGGAAGAAAGTCAGGTACAATATATAAACATTTAACTGAAACAGCAAGAAACCCTTCTGTAACCGGTGACAAGGCCTTTCTTGGCAGCTCTGACTTCACATAGCTACTGTTTATTCCATATTCTCTTTGTCTTCAATCGGCATCAGAATTACAGAGATGGAAAGAGAAAGAGGGACAGAGTGACAGAATGAAGAATAAGCGATCGTATTCATTCAGGTTTTGATTCTGCAGAGGCTACCACTAAGTTTTCTGCGGGTGACCAAACCTTTCCTTATGGAGTTGGAGACCCTGGTTGCCTAGTCTATGGAGTATTGTCACAATGTTCCACTAAAGTTTAGCCCTGACATAGAACTAGACAGTACTGCTGGCATCCTCTGGCTTATATTCATCCCCTGCCTTCCCCTGTTGAGTACTGACAATCCTTTTGAGCCTGGTAATAAACTCTGTATCAGTCAGCCAGTGGGATTCAGGTAGAGTGGAACAATAGGTTTTCCAGAAAGAAAGTTCCTCACTTATAGCATGCAGCAATAACTGTGATGAAAATACTCCCACTGGGTCTTCTTTTAAGCTATAAATATGTATTTGAATATAGAGTTGAGAAAAATATACTGTGGTATGCAGAATAATGGCTTAACTAGGGTGTCCACATCCTGATTTCCAGAACCCATATACATGTTCCCTTAAAACAAAATCTTGGGGCCAAGTGCAATGGCTCAATGGCCAACTCTTCACCTTGCAAGCACTAGGATTCCATATTGGAGCCAGTTCTTGTCCCAGATGTTCTACTTCCCATCCAGCTCTCTGCTTGTGGCCTGGGAAAGCAACAGAGGATGGCCCTTGGGACCCTGCACCTGCATGGGAGACCTGGAAGAAGCTCCTGGCTCCTGGCTTTAGGTCAGATCAATTCTGGCCGTTGCAGCCACCTGGGGAGTGAAACAAGTGATGGAAGATCTTTCTGTCTCTCCTTCTCCCTGTAAATCTGATGTGCCTTTCCAATAAAAATAAATAAATATTGGGACCAGCATGGTAGCCTAGTGGCTAAAATCCTTACCCTGCCTGCGCTGGGATCCCATGTGGGTGCCAGTTAGTGTCGCGGTGGCCCTGTGATGGAGGCTCTTTATCTCTGTCTCTCTTCCTCTCTGTATATCTGACTTTCCAATAAAAATAAATAAAATAGGGCTTGGCAGCGTGGCCTAGTGGCTAAGGTCCTCGCCTTGATCCCATATGGCCGCTGGTTCTAATCCCGGCAGCTCCACTTCCTCTCTATCTCTCCTCCTCTCAGTATATCTGACTTTGTAATAATAATAAAATAAATCTTAAAAAAAAAACAAATAAAATAAATCTTTTAAAAATATATTTTGGAATTGTGATTAAATTAAAAGCCCTGAGATGGGCTGATTATCCTGGATTATATATAATCAAATGAATCCCTGAAGGGAAAGAGAAAAGCTGGAGAGTCAGAAGACAGGAACAATAAAAGCAGAGGTCTTAGTGATGTGGAAAGAGTCTAGAAGCTGGGAAAGACAAGGAACAGGTTTTCTCTAGTGGGTCTAGAAGGCACACTGGAGCTTTGGTATGGAGCTGCGGTATTATGAGGATTGTAATAGTGGTTGACTTCTGTTAATGGTCTTTAAAGCTTTAAAAACATAAATGTTAGTATCAGGTGAGCTACCAGTTCAAATATTTGCCAACCCTAACCTGAGTGGTACAGGGAACTACACTTGGCCACTTTCCCTGACTACTATATTTACATTCTAAATGTTCAGTCCTAGGTCTTAAGTCCCTTATTGCTTGCTCTGTCCAATGATGGGTTTATCCTGTATCATGTTTTTGGTTATTGTCTTTTAGTTCAATGTCTCTCTCACTTGTCATTCTTTCGGCAGCTGCAGTTTCGCCATACATCTTCAAACATATGCAATGGCATTGGACAGTGTGCTGGTAAATTGCCACAAGATGGCAGCCTTGAGAATCTAGGCTGCTTTGGCCATCCACTCCTTCAAATTGGAGAAGAGGCTTCTTGAATAAGGCTTTAATTTTAGTTATTTAACATTTCTTGACAGTCTGCTCAAAATTGGGTCTTTTAATATGTTAATGTTTTTTAAACAAAATTTGCAAAAGTTAAGCTTGATTCCCTTTAGAGATGAGAAAACTAAAATTGAAAATGCTTAATTTGCTCAGGCAGAACCTAGATTTGAAACCAGTATTTTCTGAGCCCATCACTCAAGGCTAATGCTTCTTTTGTTACATATTATTATTTAAGTTCTGTTTTTAAATTACAAACAACAGAAAATCAACTTAAGCCTCACTGATGCAAGACATTGGAAAGTGTTTCATGGAAATCTAGGTCAGAAATGATGTTCTGGCTTTCAGAGAAAGAATAGAGGCAGGAACTGGAAATCCTCCAAGGCTTGGGGGCAGAGGGGCAGAAAAATGGGGGAGGGAAAATTAAAGAAAAAGCTTGAGAGGCCAAAGACACTAAGTTCTGTCCCATCCCTCATTCATCCAGAATTCATTCATCCCTCATTCATCCAATTTAATACATTTTACAAAACAGTGCACCTTGCCATGTTTTATTTAAAAAATAAGGATTCAATCTATTAGACAACACTTTTAAACCATTGGTATAATATGTTGAGCCTTTTCGCATTATTGGGCAGTTATGATCTTAGTTTCTAATTATTTGCTCAGCTTAATGAAACTGTGATAAATGTTGCTTCTAACTGTAGTAGCCTGTGAGTGAGGTCATAGAGCACTTTCATTTTCCTCTGCCCTGACAACATCCCTCATGGGAGGAGTGAAGGGTGTAGCCTTGGATAGTTCTGGGTTGTTCCCAATGTCTAGTGCTTCTTCGGTTTTCCCTGATTGTCAACCAAGCCAGAAGCACTTAGTCAGCACCTAACTGTATTGTAGGCAGTAAGCTCCCGGGCCCTGTGGATACAACGGTGAATAACTTAGGCATAGTCTGTCATTATGGATGGAGCTAACAATCTAGTGACAAATAAGGACATGAAACAGATACTCTCCTTTGTAATTACCGAAGTCATTAGGAAAGTGGTTCAGAAGGTTAAGGAAATCCACACCAAGTGAGCTGACATAACCAGGGAGGATTAGGGCAGGCTACTCTGTTTAACATGACATCTGCAGGCTGAGTCTGAGTTAATGAAAAAAATAAAATAAAGGAGAGCTATTTGAAGTGAGGAAAAAAGTGTGAAAACTCAGAAGTGAGAGAAAACACAGCAACATTAAGGAACTGAGCAAAGATCACTGCTCAGAGAGAATAAAGGGATAGTGATTCTTAAGTCTAGATCATTCAAAGCTTTATATGCTATATTAAGGATTTGGAGACCTAGGCCAAGGAACATCACTGAAGTTCTTCAAACTAAGAAAATTTGTAGTCCTATTTGTGCTTGAAAAGCACTTTCCAAGGCATGGAGAAGAGCCAAAGTGGATGCCAGGAGGCCAGTAAGGGGACCGTTACAGAAATCAGGGCAAATGACAGTGATAAGTTGGATTATAGTGGCAGCAACAGAGATGCAAAGAAAAGGACAGATTTGAGAATGAGTGATCTGGAACGTGGAAATGACAGGAGCTAGTGATCATTTATAGAAATGTGAGAGAGGGGACCTGGTGTGGTAACTCAGTGGCTAAAGTCCTCACCTTGAATGCGCTGGGATTCCATTTGGGCACTGGTTCTAGTCCTGGCAGCTTTGCTTCCCATCCAGCTCCCTGCTTGTGGCCTGGGAAAGCAGTTGAGGACGGCCCAAAGCTTTGGGACCCTGCACCCGCGTGGGAGATCGGAAGGAGTTCCTGGCTCCTGCTTCAGACTGATGCAGCTCCGGCTGTTGTGGCTGATTGGGGAGTGAATCATCGGACGAAGATCTTCCTCTCTGTCTCTCCTCCTCTCTGTATATCTGCCTTCGCAATAACAATAAATAAATCTTTAAAAAAAAAAAAAAGGAAATGTAAGAGGGGGGTACCAGGTCAAAGAATCAGCTTTCTGGCTTGAGCAGCTGGGTGGATGGTATATTTCTCTGCTTGGAATACTGGGGGAAGAGCAAGTTGGAAAGTTAAGGCGTTCTATTCTGGATGTATTCAATTGGCATTACCTTTGGGATATCCTGAGTAGGCAGGTGGACATAGAAGACCATAGCTCAGAAGATAAATCTGGCCAAAAAATGTGGATTATAGAATTCTAGGATTGAAAGACTATAGAGTAATACAGAAAAGGAGAAGCTAGAATTACTGAGAAGAGCTCCATTAAGAGCAAATTAGGGTTTTGTCTGTTTGTTTTGACCCACACAGGTGCCTGTAGCTGGGGCACATGGCTGCCTTGGGGGAATGACACTGGTGGTGGGCCTTCAGGACCCCTGCTTTGAGACTTTTCTAACTGGCACAGGTTAGGAATTACAGCTGAGGGACTTCCATAGACAAGCCCATGACATGTGTATGTAAGGAGGGGACTGACACTTAATTGGTTTGAAAGGGAAAACAAGAGCCTGAAAAGTGGGTCTGATAGCAGAATCTGTGTGGGCAATGTGGGCTCACCCTGTGGAACTGCAATCTCTGCCGGCTTGCCCAAGAACTGTGGATGGGAACAGGCCTTGCTGGGGAGCTAAGGAGGTGCCCCAACTGGGTTGGGGCTCCCACTGGTGAGGTTGAGATTAGGATTGGTGGCAGCAGGCTTGAATGGACATGGCTATAGCCTGCATCAGTGTGGGTGTGCACTTGGACTGTGGAGTGACAGATTGGGCTCCCTCCAGCCCCTACAGGTACTCATGAGAGCCAAACCAGATGTAGAACAGGCTAGGCTAGGTCTTTTGTTGTTTTTGTTATATTTTTATTTTGAATTTTTGAATTTTGTGGTACAATTTTGTATAGATTAGGATTGCCCACCAAACTCCTACGCCTTGACAGGTTTTTCCATGATGCTACAATAGTATGGTCCTTCATAAGGAGTCATAATTCCATCAGTACTTATTTAAGTGTGCCCCAACATTGCTGGTACAGACAGTTCAGCATCCCATTGTCTACACATTTCCAACAGTTTCATTGAGAGTCCATCTTTTGTTTGGAAGGAGGAATGCCTGTTGCATTGTACCCCCACATCTTGTTATGGTAGACCCCAGTACTCCATCACTATACATTTCCATAAATGAGAAGCCATGAAACAAGGTCAACAACTGATATGAATTACAACAACAGCCGCAACAACAATAATAACAACAACAAATTACAGCACCATGAAAAAACGCACCACTGAGTAACCAACACATGGGTGACAAAAAGGAAACACAAATGTCTCTTGGGAAAAATAATGCCACCATGTAATCCACGACAGGCTAGGTCTTGACTCCCACTGAATGACATGAATGCTGTGCCTGGGTGTGGACCAGGTATCACTGGGCTGTAACACCCAACAACAAGAACCAGAATGGGTATGCGTGGTTGAGCAAGGCTACTGTTCTTGCCAGGGCAGGAGGTGGACAAAGTCAACCTGGACCAATGACCCACTGGTGTGCATGAGAATGCCACTGGGAGGAGACCCAATAGAGGAGCTTGAGAAACTCCTTCACTGGGATGCAGCCCCTGCATGTGAACACAAGAAGCAAGGCAAGGAGCAGCCTAGACAATGCAAGTTACAGTACGTGACGGCATACATGTGGGTCAGGTCTGGGGACAGACCAGTCAGGGCCAGCACATAACACCCACTGGCAGATCTGAGAATCAGGGCAGAGGGCAGGAGGGGCCAGATCAGGTCAGATCAGGCTGCAACAGCAATCTGACTGGGCTGGGATAGGCTGCAGCACCCACCAGTGGGAGCTGGAATGGGAGCAAAGTAGACTAGACCAGGCTGCGCAGTAAGATTGTGGATGCTGAGGTGAGACGAGTCATATCAGGCTGGGTCCAGCCGGAACCGAGTTCATGAGTCCCAGGGACAGGGGTCTGACAGGGTTTGGGTCCCCTGGCCCAGATCCTAGAGCCTGCCTGCGAGGTGGATACCAGGTTTATGAGCCACAGGGGTGGGGGATTCTGCAGGGCTTGGGACACTGGCCTGGGTCCTTGAATTCGCCTGTAAGAACATGTCCTACTTAATGAAAAAGGCAGAGCAGTGGACACAGGCCCTGTTATAAAAGAAGAAAATGGCAGATCATTTGGTGCTGTAGCAAAAGAAGAACAGAACTAACTGGACAACTATCCCAAACAAACAACGACAGCAAAAAATCTTGGCAAATGGGGCCAATGGACACTGGGCGGGTGACATCACCCTCGGATTGGTGAAATCGGCAGTATTTCAGAAGGATCCAAGCCACTTGGACAGAACCCTCGAAGTATGTACACATTGTGACTCTGGGTTGATGTGAGGTGGCAGTTCCTCATCCCTGGGTACTGGGATGTGTGGAAAGTCAGGAGTGGGTTTCCCCTTTGTCTCTCCCCTTCCCCCCAAAACAACAAAAAGAAACAGCAAATTTGGAAGCAATGAGTTCACCCAATTTTCCCTAAACCTTGATCGTTCCCACCCTGATTCACCATGTAATCATTATAAAAAATAAAATTTATCTAAAAAAAGGGCGAACCACAAGATAAGCCAGAAAAAGATATTTAGAAGGAACAAACAGGTAGCAGACAATCAGAGGAGTCCATGGTTCAGAACTACTAAGGGGGTCAGCTGGTATGATGGCGTAACTGGCTAATTCTGTCTGCAAGCACAGGCACCTGTCCGGGTGCTTGTTCATGTCTTGGTGCTCCACATCCCACCCAGCTCTCTGGGAAAGCTGGCCTGGGAAAGCAGTGGAGGATGACCAATGCTATGGGACATCGCACCCTCAGGGGTGTCCCAGAAGAAACCCCTTGGCTCCTCGCTTTAGATCAGCTTGGCTCCAGCCTTGCAACCATTTGGTGAGTGAACTATTGAACCTAAGATCTTTGTCTCTCCTTCTCTCTATAGATATGCCTTTCTTGTAGAAAGAAATAAGTATTTTTCCCCTATCTGGGAAAATACGTGTCATAAATGGGCCAGAGAATTGCCTGAAGGTAGTAGGTGCTGTCGTCGGGGAGAGACACCAGGCAGCAGTGTTGAACTCTTTTATAAGGCCATAGGTCATGCCTCTGCAGGTGTGAAGCCACCTGGCAGATATATGGCACCTCCATAATTTCCAGGTAAAACTTAGCATACACATTTTCATATTCATATTAAGATAGGTCCAACATAAAGCAGATACATCCCAGGAAATGGGGACATTTTGATTGACAAGAAGGTTAGTGTTAGATAAGGAGGCTTGCAACTTCTAGCTCAGCAGACCTAAAATCTGCCTATTTCTACCACATCAGTAGCAGGCCAGACTGGCTAGAAATGGGATGAAAATGGAGACAGCAATCCAGGCCACTTTTTGAAAATGTTGCTCTGAATGAAAGCAAAGGAATTGGAGGGAGACCTTCATTCACTCACTTCTCAAGCTAGACTGCTGAGTCATATTCAACTTTTTCTCTCATGCTCCATTTCCTTCTTTCTTTTTTAAAAAGACTTATTTTATTTTTATTGGAAAGGAAAGGTAGATCTTTAGAGAGAAGAGACAGAGAGAAAGATCTTTCATCTGCTGGTTCACTCCCCAGGCAGCTTCCATGGCTGGCGCTGAGCTGATCTAAATCCAAAACCAGGAGCTTCTTCCAGGTTTCCCATGCGGCAGCATGGTCCCAACACTTTAGGCCATCCTCGACTGCTTTCCCAGGCACAAGCAGGGAGCTGGATGGGAAGTGGAGCTGCCAGCTGGGGCATGAACTGTCACCCTTACGAGATTCCTGCAGTTGCAATGTGAGGATTTAGCCACTAAGTCATTGTGCCAGGCCCTCGCATGCTTCAATTCTTTTTTTTTTTTTTTTAAGATCTTTTAAAATTTTTATTACAAACTCAGATATACAGAGAGGAGGAGAGACAGAGAGGAAGATCTTCCGTCCGATGATTCACTCCCCCAAGTGAGTGCAACGGCCGGTGCTGCGCCGATCAGAAGCCAGGAACCAGGAACCTCTTCCAGGTCTCCCACGCGGGTGCAGGGTCCCAAAGCTTTGGGCCGTCCTCCACTGCTTTCCCAGGGCACAAGCAGGGAGCTGGATGGGAAGTGGAGCTGCCGGGATTAGAACCGGCGCCCATATGGGATCCCGGGGCGTTCAAGGCCAGGACTTTAGGCACTAGTCCACGCCACCGGGCGCACATGCTTCATTTCTAATACATCAACTGCTGTCTCAGTTTCAAAATACATTCTGAATCTCACCACTTTTCATCATTTTATCCATTGCTACCTACTCCCAGCCAACATCACCTATTGCCTGGATTATTTCAAGAGCCTTTTGATTTATCTCCTAATGGGAGGAACCGTCCTACAAAGCAAATCTGTGAACTAAAGGCGAAAGATCTGTCCGCTGTTCACTCAACTGCCTACATACAATACTGAGGGAGGCAGAGGATTAACTCTGTAATTACGCCCCTTAAAAAAAAAAAAAAGGAAATTGAGAGGCACACTGCAGAGACAAGTTTGAAATCCTGCAGGCATAGGGTTAGATTAGATTAGGACATAGTTTAACTGCCTGAGTCATTTACTGGGGTTTTGGCATCAGTATCTGGGCTCTTGGTTCCACCCTCTGAATCATTCACTAGAAAAGTGAATTTGCATCCAATAGCCTTCTCAGATGCTTCCTGTTGAAGTGGGTAAAGGTGCCACAGTTCCTTCTTTGTGTACGCTCCCTGTTCTTGTTCATCCCAAAGAGGATACTTCTGCCAAGACAATTCTCCCAAATGCTTTGTGGATTTTTTAAAAATGTATTCTGTAATCTAATGCATTCAATGAAAGTCACTTTTTTCAATCTCTTTGAGATAAACTTCTCATGACCTTGAGACTACTGTAAGAGAAAAGATCCTTAAGAACTTAGGAGAACTTTGCTTAAGATTTATTTTATTTTGGGCCCGGCAGCGTGGACTAGCGGCTGAAGTCCTAGCCTTGAACACGCCCCGGGATCCCATCTGAGCGCCATTTCTAATCCCGGCAGCTCCACTTCCTATCCAGCTCCCTGCTTCTGGCCTGAGAAAGCAGTCGAGGATGGCCCAATGCTTTGGGACCCTGCACCCGTGTGGGAGACCTGGAGGAGGTTCCTGGTTCCTGGCATCGGATCGGCGCAGCACCGGCCGTTGCGGCTCACTTGGGGAGTGAATCTTTGGACAGAAGGTCTTCCTCTCTGTCCCTCCTCCTCTCTGTATATCTGAGTTTTTAATAAAATAAATAAATCTTTAAAAAAAAAAAGATTTATTTTATTTCGGCCCAGCACAATAGCCATGTGTTCCCGGCAAATGCAAGGTGAGGATTTAGCCACTAAGCCATCATGCAAGCTCAAGAACCATATCTTTTTTTTTTTTTTTTTTAAGAACCATATCTTAATTTTAGAAATATTTGAGCATTTGGAGAGCCTGGTGATGTGAAATAGTTTTATCTTCAAAATCCATTAAATCCTGTCCCAAATATACACATGTGTGCGCTTCTCTGAGACCTAATTCATGCGCTATGTAGTTCACTCACTTAGAGCCCATGTCATTGCATGTCAACATACTCCCAGAGCTGTACAACCATCACCACAAGCAATCTCACAAGATTTCTATAACCCCCAAGAGGAAGCCAGCACTGGTCAGCAGACCACATTCCATTCCCCGTGGCTTAGTCTCTTTGGGCTGCTAACAAAATCCTTCAGTCTGGGTGACTTATCAGCAGCAGAAACTTACTTCTTACGATTCTGCAGGCCAAGAACTTGAAGACTAAGGTGCTAGCATTCAGTGCCTGGTGAGGGCCTGCCTGTTGCATCCTTGCAAGCCTGAAGGGTGGATGAGTGAAAGGACTAGATGGCAGAAGACCTGGAACCTACACCCTCTTACTTTCTCCAAGCACCTTCTTACCCATGAGGGCTCTACTGGCATGGCATCATTAAAACCCTGTCTCAACACTGCAACATGCCGATAAAATGCGAACATATAAATAATGAGGGAAACATTTGGATCATAACACCTCTCACCCCAACCCTGTCCAGCCTTAATTAACTTTCTTTCTCCAAGGATTTGCCTTTTCTGAGCATTTCATTTAAATGTACTCTTACTCTGGGTGATGTCCTTTTTATTTACCTGTTTGTGTTCCAATTTATCTCTTTCCTTTCACATTGTATCACAGGTAGTGTATAGAAGCCAGGTAATCCTTTGAAGAGGCAGCCTTGAAATCCTGGCTAGATCATCCAACTCATTAGCAAGTTCTCCTGCATGACTTCAGGGGGCCATACTACTGCCAAGTTCCCAGGAAAGGCCCCCTTTCCTCCAGCTTCTGATAATTTTCTTCACTTGTTTTTGTGCGTCTATCCACAGCCTCCCTGAACTCCTGGTTGATGCTCTCACAGAAACCATTGGCCCTTCTCAGCATCCTTCTCACCTTTGATGAGGAGTTACAAAGCCCATGCCACACATTTTAGGCTCTTGTCATGGTGGTGGCCATCCCAAACTGTTTGTAAATTCAGGTCTGCTCACAAGCAATGCCAAGGATGGAACACAAAGATCACCATACCCGGCAAAGATGAGAGGAAGCAAGATTCAACTGGGAGGCCCTTCACACCTTGAGGCAGAACTGACACCTGTGAAAGGAGTAGAGGGGGAAGGAGGGTGGAGTAGTGGTAACTGAATGTGAAAGTTGTCAGAATCAAAATAGAACTGCTTGTATCAACCCAAACAAACAAACAAACAAACAAACAAAGGAAATATAGTCAGGAGTTTACACAGAAAGGATATTTACTCATGATTGCCTGGTAACAACTCTCACAAAACACTATCAGAGCCACAACCTCGCAGAAACCACCGCCACCTTGGACAAACACCAACTTCGATGAGCATATCTGCCCAGCCCCTGTCCATTTAACCTAAAACTGATATCACTCTGGTTTTTAATAATCGTGACCTAAGATTATTTTCAAAATATCTGGTGTTGTTGTCTTCATCTTTACTATTGCAGTTGTCCCCTTGCTTCAGCCGATTGTACACCCAGTTTGCTATGGTGCACAAAGTCCCATGGCAGCGCTTTGCTATTCCTACATATTTCTCATTTTCTGGAGAATCTTTCTCTTGTTTATATTTGATTGACAATGGGAAGAAGCTCAGAGCGCATTGCAGCTCTGAGAGAGTGTTGGCCATGGGCCGGGTGTAGAGGCTCCACGGCTAAATCCTCACCTTGCAAAGGCAGGGATCCTTTGGCACCTATGGGTGCCAGTTTAGGTCCCTGCTGCTGCACTTCCCATCCAGCTTCCTGCCTGTGGTCTGACAGGGCAGTAAAGGATGACTTGGGACCCTGTACACGTGTGGGAGGCCCAAAGAAGCTCCTGGCTCCTGGCTTCAGATTAGCAGAGAGTAAACCACTGGATGGAAGATCTTTCTCTCTGTCTCTCCTCTCCATAAATCTGATTTGCCTTTCCAATAAAAATAAATACATTTTTAAAAAAATCCTGGGACTCAATTGTTTGTCACTGGGCTCAGTCATTGACTAAGATTAATTCAGGGAGAATGCCAAAAATTGGAACTAATCCAGGGAGAATGTCAGTTCGTTGGGAATGCTGTGGCAAATCCTAAAGGATTGAAAGCCCTCCACTACCTACACTCCACACAGCAGATTTTTCTCTTTGAGGATCCAGCTGAGAAACTGTGAGCACAACCCCCACCTTAGCTGGCCATAGTCCATGCCTGACACTGCTCAGACCCTCCTGCCATGGTCTGGAGAGCTGCTTCTCCACAGTGTTCACAGGCCCCTCTTCCGGAGGGGACACAGAGGAGGTGATGCGCTAGCAGGTTAAATGCTCTCCCTGTTGCTGTGCGTGTTGGTGTTGTCAGCTGATAGACTCTTGCTCTATATGACAAGTGTTAAGCCCTTTTCCATTCCATGTTTTACATTTTCCCAGTCTCTCATTTAGTCATCTTTTAACTGTGTTATTTTGTTCCTAATAAAAAATAGATTTTTAGGTCAAATCTAAAAAACTCAACTTTGCTCTGCCCTTTTGAGTTTTTCTCTTATCTAAAGCATTTTTCTAACTCCAACTATTGCACAAATGGGTTCCAAAATTCTATTTAGTTTTTTTTCTATTTAAACTTTGATGCATTCAGAATTCGTTTTCTTCTACGTAAATGGCTAATTATGCCAGTGCCATTCATTAAGCAAGCCATACTTTTCTTACTGAACTAAAATCTGTTTTTATTATTTTGAAATTCCCATAAGGGGTGGTCATTGTGGCACAACAGATTAAGCGACTGCTTGGTACAAGAGTATCATATCCTATCCGAGTGCCTGGGATCCAATCCTGGCTGCTCTGATTCCAACCCAGCTTCCTGCAGAGGTGAATTCTGAGAAGGCAGCAGGTGATGGCCAATTGCTGTGAATCCCTGCCACCCATGAGGAAGACCCAGATAGAGTTCTGGCTTCGGCCTAGCCCAGTCCTGCTGTTGAGGCATTGGGAGAGTGATCCAGAGAAAGGGTGATCTCTCTGCCATTCTGCCTTTTAGACAAATATCAATAAATAGATTTTAAAAAGAATCTGAAAATTGCAGCAGCATCCATCTTCCTTTAAAAAATATGTAAATAAATAAAATTCCCATGAATTCTGGAAGCTACATCTGCATTCCATTTCTATGCTAATATGTACTCGTTATAACCAATATTTTATTATTTTTTGAGAACACAAACATGATGAATAATTGTTAATCTAAACCACGTGACTTACAGATATTTCATCAGATGGTTGTAATTCTTTCCAAAATAATTTTGCAACGACTTTCCAGTTCAGAAGCTGGAGTCAATCTGTTCATATAAAGAGGGTATCAAATATCATTATCTCAAAATACTGACAAAATGTTAGGTGTAAAACTCTACAAGTTCACAGTTTAGTATCAACCGTATTACATACACCATAAAATTTCCCAATATTTCACATCACATTAACAAAGAAAGGAGGAACTGGATGATTCTCGCCAAAGATGTCCTATATAGCATAGTGTTTTGAGAGAAAAAATTCAAAAGAAATTTTTTTTTAATCCATTTTATTGCATTGTTGTTGACAATCTTTACATAGCAATCTTTACATAGTTAACTATAGTTAAAGGAAAAACAAGAAAAAGAAAAAAAAAGGTTCAGGGGGATAGGGAGGTGGGCAATGCTATTATGTCAATATTGTTTCCATCATGTATCTGAGGTAGAGGGGGACACTGAGGGAGAAGCCCCACCTGGTTTCCCGCCCACCCCAAGTCCCAGATGTGGGGCATGCTCTGAGATATGTGCTCAAGTGGTGTTAATAGTTCTCAAGTTATGAGTCGCTGCCAGTTTCGCTCGATGAGGTCGTCCACTGATTGATATGGTCCATCATGAAGTCTCCATTTGTCCCATATTTCGCTGCCAACATGTAGCTGAGATGAATGATTGTCCTGTTCTGTCTTCTGTCTTTTCTTGGTTAGAGTTCTGAGTCCAGCAGTTCAATTGGGGAGAGCTCCAAAGATACTTTGAGGTATTCCCAGATTAGTTTCTTGTATGTTCTAGCAAGCACAGGGCCCGGCACAGTCCATCACCCCGATCAGCTGGTGGTTGCAATTGCTGTGTTGGTTCTGTTTTCAGTCCCGAGTTGCACTGGAACCAATGGGTGTTGCAGTCCAGTCTGGTTTGGCCCTTACATCAACCAGTGGGAGCTGTAGCCTAGTTGGGGCGACCCACAATAACCCCCACCAGGCCCGCCCCCTACCCTGGTTTGCCAGTATGTGTAGCAGAAGACCAGTCTGTCCCCCATCCCATTTGGCTCTGGTACTTGTCAATGGGTATTAAAGCTTAGTTCTATCTAACCAACTCAACCATCCAGCCCTCACATATGTGGTTGAGTGCCTCTCTATCTAGCCATCCCAGCCCCCATCCTAGTTTTCATGCCCTCCCACAGGAATAGTGACCCAAGAAGGGGGAACCCACTTTTTCCCTCCCAGGTCTCTCTGTCCCGGTTTATGCACTCTTTAGGTGGTCCTGTGATTTGACTCCACAGTGCCAGCTTCTGCCAGCTGATGCTGTGGCCCTGATCTAGTCCACATGCAGCGCACAGGTGTTGTAGCCTTGCTTAGTCATGTCTGTCTCTATCCCAGCCCACGCTCTCCAGTGGGAGTGGCTGTCCAGCAAGGGGACCAGCCCCTTAATCCCCCCGCCAGCTCTGCCCCTTCCTTCCTGGGTTTCTCGTGTGCTGGATGGGTGCTGCATTCATATCCAGTACAGGCAACCACGCCCTGGCATTACATAATGTGTACTGGTTTTGTCGCATCCAAACCCGGCCCATCCCACACTCTATTCTGGTGATCGGATTTGCCAGTGGATGACATGAACTGATTCAGCCTGGTCTGCTTCTGACCCATGCCGAATGCATGCCATTGGGAAACTTTCCATGGCCTATTCTGGGCTGTTTCCTATCATGCTTCTTGCGCTAACCTGCAGGGACTGTGTCCTGCCAGAGGAGTTGCCCAGGCTCCTCCATCAGAACCCCTCCCAATGCCAGATTTTGCGCTTGCCAGGGGGTTCTTGAGCCAACCCTACTCGGTTCACCTCCTGTCCTAGCAGGAACAGTGGCTTTTCCTGGCTGGCTTTCACCCCATTCAGGCTCTTGTTGGATGTTTCAGCCCAGCCATGGCTCGTCCATACCCACATACAGCTCACACATGGCTCAGAAGGGGATTGAGACCCAGCCTAGTCAGTCCCACATCTACCCTTGACCACACTCTCAGTTATAATATTTTTCTTTTAAAGATTTATTTATTTTTATTGGAAAGTCAGATATACAGAGAGGATAAGAGACAGAAAGATCTTCCATCTGCTGCTTCACTCCCCAAGTGACAGCAACGGCCAGAGCTGAGCTGATCCGAAACCACGAACCAGCAACTTCTTTCAGGTCTTCCACACAGGTGCAGGGTCCCAAGCCTCTGGGCCATTCTCGACTGCCCTCCCAGGCCACAGGCGGGGAGCTGGACGGGAAGTGGAGCTGCCGGGATTAGAACCAGTGCCCATATAGGATCCCAGTGCGTGCAAGGCAAGGACTTTAGCCACTAGGCTACTGCACCAGGCCCTAGGTTATAATTTTCAAAAACCAAAGAATCACCACACAATTCACTTCCTATGTCACATCATACGTGGAGGACAAAAGCAACAGTAGCGACAACCTCATATGCTTGGCATATCTGAAAAAAAATCTAAAGTACTACTAAACTACTCAAAGAAGACATTTGTACAGGAAATGAGAAAACACTTAGAACTGAACCATTTAGGAAATACTGTAGGAAAGCAGTTGGTCTGACAGAAAAGACACCTATGTCCCGTATCAGAGGGTATGGGTTTGAGTCTCAGCTCTGCCCTTGATTCCAGCTTCCAACTGCCTTGTACCTCGGGAGGTAATGGGTAATGGCTCAAGCACTTGGGATTCTGCCATTCATGTGGGGAGCTAGCTACCAATTCCAGCTCAGGGCAGTCTCAGCTGTTGGAGGTATCTAGAGAGTGAACTGGTGGAGGGGAACTCTCTCTGTTTTTCTCTCTCTCTCAAATACAAATGAAATCAGTCTGTGATGAAATTTGTAGGGTATACTTAAGGAGATAGGGATAGCCCTGAGTACTTGAGATGCAATTCAGAGATTCATGGAAAAATAAAAAACAAGTTTACTTTGCTGCAAAAAAAGCTTACCAAACATGGGTATTATGAAAAAAAAACTATGAATGGATTTCAACAAGTTTTGCATCAAAAATAACAAACAGAGCTCCCATCTGTTGTTTCATTCCCCAGGTACTCTCAAGGACCAGGAGGCCAACGCAGGAGCTAGGGACACAATCCAGGTCTTCCATTGGCAGACAGAGATAGAAACCCAGCTCCCTGACCTATCATCTGTTGCCTCCAAGGGTGTGCACTAGCAGAAAGCTGGGGTCATGAGAAGAACCATGACAGACCTCAGTATTCCAACATGAAATGCAAGTGTCCCATGTAGTGTCTTTAGTGCCACACAAATGCTTCCTTTTAATTCTGCTTTTTATAAATTTCTTGAAGTTCCCCACATTAGGAGACATCTGAAGAGTTAAGTTGCTTTTCCTTTTTTTTTTTTAAGATTTTATTATTATTGGAAAGTCAGATATACAGAGAGGAGGAGAGACAGAGAGGAAGATCTTCCATCCGATGTTTCACTCCCCAAGTGAGCCGCAACGGGCCGATATGCACCAATCCGATGCCGGGACCAGGAACCTCTTCCGGGTCTCCCACGCGGGTGCAGGGTCCCAAAGCTTTGGGCCGTCTCTGACTGCTTTCCCAGGCCACAAACAGGGAGCTGGATGGGAAGTGGAGTCGTGGGGATTAGAATCGGCGCCCATATGGGATCCCGGGGCTTTCAAGGCGAGGACTTTAGCCGCTAGGCCACGCCGCCGGGCCCAACAAGTTGCTTTTTTAAAAAAAATTATTTATTTTTATTACAAAGTCAGATATACAGAGAGGAGGAGAGACAGAGAGGAAGATCTTCCATCTGACAATTCACTCCCCAAGTGATTGCAATGTCCGGTGCTGAACTGATCTGAAGCCAGGATTCCTCCAGGTCTCCCACGTGAGTGCAGGGTCCCAAGGCTTTGGGCCATCCTTGACTGCTTTCCCAGGCCACTAGCAGGGAACTGGGTAGGAAGTGGAGCAGCTGGGATTAAAACCGGCGCTCATATGGGATTCTGGCGCGTTCAAGTCATGTTAGCTTCTTTTGGGTCTTTCACGCAGGTGCAGAGTCCCAAGACTCGGGGCAATCCTCTACTTCTTTCCCATGCCATAAGAAAGGAGTTGAATAGGAAGTGGAACAGCTAGGACACAAATCAGCACCCATAAGGGATCTTGGCATTTGCAAGGTGAGGATTTAGCCATTGAATCATTGTGCCACGTCCTAGAAATCTGGATTTTTTAAAAAAGATTTATTTGTTTGAAATGATAGCAAATGACTCTGCCATTGATTTATGTATTCTTATATTAAGCTTTTTAAAAAATTATTATTCTAAGGCTTACTTTTTCAACTTGTAATAAAAAGTTGACTATAAATCCTGGGTAGTTAGCAGCAGTTTTATTTATCTCATGTTTGCTGTGCCTAGTATTGCATCAAGAAGCCACATCAAATGAGCTGTATCATCCAGCTTTGTGTAGGTACACTCTATGATGGTCACACTGTGACAAAATTACCACTGACACATTTCCCAGAATATATTTCGTTGTTAACTGAAGCATGATCGTACACCTAATGACCCAGTAAATCTGTTCCTGAATCTACATCTCCATGAAATTCCCATGCAAGTTCATAAAAGGTCATGACCTAAAATGTTCCTTGTAATGTTTGGAAGGGAAACAATCTGGATTTCCATCATTTAGAGAGTAAATATGTAAAATGTGTTCAGGGTACACCCAGAGTGTTCTATAGCAGCTGGGAACAATGACTTAAATGTGCACTTAGCCTGGCCAGGTCCTGAACTTTTAAATAGTGCTGGTTTTTAAAGTAAAATACAGAGCATAAACACAAACAACTGGCACAAATTTAAAACATATGCACATAAAACATGTTACAAAATATGCTGTGAAAACACAAAGATACATGTTGAACACACTATAGTTATTTTGTCTAAGGAGAGGGAAACGAAGCAGGCTACGGAATGAAAGGGAACATCTGAGAGAAAGGAGAAAGCATTACAAGAATCAGCGGTGACAATGTACCGTGAAAAATCAGAAGAAGGAAAACTAGGGATAGTTCACAACACCACCGAGTAGGAATTGGGAGTTAGGAAGGTTGTTGCACAGCAAGGGAAACCTCGCTCTACAGAGCCTCTTCCATTCTTCTTACTCAGAACCAGCCCTGGCCACAGGTTAGATGTGAGAGTGTGCTGAATATTACCTGAGTTAGCATGGAAAAAAGCTGAGTTAACAGTGTGTGATGTCAGCTGGAGATCTCGAAGGATTGAATCAGTGTGTTCTAAACTCTGAATGCATAGGATGACAACTCAGAGCAGATCACATCCGAATCAGCCTATCCACACGTAAGATCCAATATGCAGAATGCGATTCCACTTCTGTTTTTTTTAAATGATATCACATATTAATATATGCTTACCAAAAAATACTGGAGGAGTTTAAATAACCAACATGGCTCTCACTAGGATGTGTGTGGCAGGGACTGGGCAACAATTTAGCGAATTTCTTTCTATTGGCTCCTGGACACTAACTAGCTGCTGTGTCTCAAGTCTCTCTTGTAGATAAACTATGGCCACATGCTTGAGATCTGGCCAAAGGATTTGCAGACAGTTCTTCATGTTCTTTCTGCGTCTTGTTCTTACAATTCTTTCAAAATCCATTTGGAAGGTACACAGAGAGATAGAAAAAGATCTATCTGCTGGCTTCCTTGCCAAATGCCCAGCTGCGCCAGAAACTGGTCTACCAGGCAGGTGGCAGGAGTTGCGCCATCATCACCACCTTCTAGAGTTTGCAGCTGGGAGCAGAGCTAGGCCTCAAAACCTGGCTTTTCAACCTGCAATGTGGGCAAGTCAAGGAGCCTCTTGACATCACACCAAATACCTGCCTCTGCTCTTGTCCTTCTGTGGTAACTCTAGAAACTATGTTCAAGATGCAGGTAAGCTGGAAGGAGCCTGGGTCTGTGAACCATCATTTGAGGGAGAATAATTTGATGACCAACTGTGGAATTCTGTTTTGGATGTAGGGAGTAAAAACTACTTTTATTTTATGAGGCATTTGAGATATTAGAAGTGATTGGCTAAGCTGCCTCAACAGGATTATAGGAAACATTGACTTTCTACATTATGCATTTACACATTGTTTACGTTTTGTAGAAATTTATATTGCATTCATAATCGGCACTGCATACAATATAGGTTTTTAAAATTAGTTTCATAATTAGCATTCAAGTCTTTCTGCTTGTTGTCTGAATAATTCCTTAACATTTTGGTGGGAAATGAAGTTGGATGGTATCCCCAAAAGATTAATCATCCAAATTCTGTAAGTATAGAAAATAGCTATCTTTTTTGGCTTTCTTTATTGATACATACTTCATATTCTAGAAAAATCACTCTTCTGAGTGTACTGTTAAGTTCTTTTTGTTAGATTTTTAAGTGTGTGAAGCATCTACCACTACTGAATCTCAGGATATTTTTATCTCCTCAAGATGAAGTCCTATCTCCATTAGCAGTCACTTCCTGTTCCCTCCCTAGCATCTGACAAACACTCCCCTCCATTTTCTCATTATGCATACGTCTATTTTGTACATTTCATATAAATAGAATCATATAACTTGTGAGTTTTTTGCTAAGTATAACAGCTTCAAACTTCTCCATGTTGTACATTACTAGTTCATCATTCCTTTTTGGCTGAATAATCTTTCATTTATGGATATACCACTTCATTTGTCCATTCATCAACTGATCTGCGCTGTTTCCGTAATTTAACAACCATAATTGGAATTATTATGAACACTTGTGTACCTGCTTTTGTATAAATATGCTTTCAATTTTTTGAGTATGTACCCAGGAGTAGAATTAATAATCACGTGATAACTCTGTTTAGCTTTTTGAGTAACCACCCAATTGTTTTCTACAGTGACTGCACTATTTTACATTTTCACAAGCAGAATATCAGGGTTCCAATTATTCCATATCCAATTACTAAAATATTCTTTCCAATACTTGCTATTGCCTTTTCATTATAGCCTTCCTGGTGAGTGTAAAGTGATATTTCATTGTGGTTTTGACTTGTATTTCCCTAACAATTAACATGATTCCCGTTTAATTGTGTATTGTGTGGGTTTGATGTGGTAATTACCTTGGTTATAGTGACAAGATATTTATTGATCACATATTGAAGAAAATGTGTGGTCTGGTATGATGGGTCAGTGGTTAAATCCTCTCCTTGCAAGCATCAGGATCCCATATGGACAGCTCCATTTCCCATCCAACTTTCTGCTTATGGCTTGGAAAAGCAGCAGAGGATGGCCCAAAGACCTTGGGACCCTGCACCCTCATGGGAGACCCAGAAAAAACTCCTGGCTCCAGACTTCAAATTGGCTCAGCTTGGCCATTGCAGCCATTTGGGGAGTGAACCAGCAGATGAAAGATCTTTGTCTGTTCTCTGCAAATCTGATCTGCCTTTCCAATAAAAATAAATAAATCTTTAAAAATGTGTAATACATTCCTCTATCCTCCCCACAACAAGCACTCAGGAACTGGTATTTGGTTTAAAGGTTAAACCACCAGTTAGAATAACTGATTCATTAGCTGCCTGTCTGGATTCAATTCCCAGCTCCATCTCCTGATTTCAGCTTTCTGATGAGGTAGACCCTGAAAATCAGCACTGATGGCTTAAGAGATTGGGTTCCTACCACCTGTGTGGGAGATCTGGATTGATTTTGCAGCTACTTGCTTCAGTCTGGCTTAGTCCTGTCCAATGGGTGGGGTGAGAATGAGTAGATGGAAGCTCTTCCATCTCTGGATTTGTGTGTGCATGTGTGTCTCTCAGTTAAGTACATAAATAAATGCCCAATCAATGATTTGTCACTTCTTCATGAAGCAAGGTGGCTAAATTGGATGCAGCTTGGGAACCAGCGCTTCTGATGTATGAAATTCAGTATGAAATTCTCCAGCGCCACATATCTATTTAAATCTTTCTTCATCTGCTGGGGCTGCCATAACAAATATCACAGATTGTGTGACTTACACAACCAAGAACTATCTTCTGAAGGCTGGAAAGCTTAAGATCAAGATGCCAGCCAAGTTGGTTCCTGCTGAGGGCTCACTTCCTGGTTGCAGATGGTTATCTTCACACTATGTTCTTTTATGCCCCTGCGTCAGCTCCTGCCTTATTCACAGGTGCGGAGAGTTCTCTGGGCCGTCTCTTTCTAATTATTTCCTTCTTTTTAAAAAAAAAAAGATTCATTTATTTATTTTCATTGGAAAGTTGGATATACAGAGACTAGGAAAGACAGAGAGAAAGATATTCTGTCCAATGATTCATTCCCCAAATGGCCACAACAGCCGGAGCTAAGCTGATTGGAAGCAAGGAACCTGGAGCCTCTTCCGGGTCTCCCATGCGGGTGGAGGTCCCAAGGCCTTGGGCTGTCCTCCACTGCTTTCCCAGGCCCCAAGCAGGGAGCTGGATGGGAAGCGGGGCCGTGGGGACATGAACCAGCATCCATATGGAATCCCAGTGTGCACAAGGCAAGGACTTTCGTCAATAGGCTATCATGCTGGGCCCTAATTATTTCCATTTGTTTAAAAGGCAGCATTACAGAGGCATGGAAATATAGAGCTGTACCATCAGATGGTTTACCCCTCCCAGCCACCAATGGCTACAGTGGCCAAGGTGGCCCAAGCTGAAGCCAGGAGTTAAGAGCTTCATCCAGGTTTCCCATGTGGATACAGTGGCTTAAGGAGTTGAGCCACCTTTTGCTGCTTTCCCAGTTGTCTCAGCAGGGAGCTGAACTGGAAATGGAACAGCAGGGTCTCAAACTGGCCCCATATATATAGGTTGCCAGTATTGCAACCAGGTATTCCACAATGCCAGCCCTGTCTGATATATCTTATATGGACATTAATCCTATTAGATCAGTGCCCCAAATTTATGACCTTAATTACACTCATAGATTTCAGCTCCAACTTCACTTACCCCGAGGGTTAGAATTTCAGTACTTGAACTGGAGTGCATACACTGACTTCCAGGGAATTTCCTGTGAAACAAAGTTTTGTGCAATCTAGACATATACAAGCTGACTTGATGCAAAGGTATGGCCCTGAGTGATTGCAGGGAAGCTCCATTTGCGTGCTTGAGAAAAAATTCAGGAGAAAGAGAGGGCTGCCTGGGGCTGACACAGAAAGCCAAATTCAGCAACAAGGACCAGGTTGGACAAGGGAGTAATAGATCACTGCACCACACAAGCTCAAGGGCAACATTCACATCGCAATGTATGGGAGCGGCATTTCCTGGAGTTATCTGTAATGTGAAACCTGTAAGGCCACACCTTAGGTAGTTTTGAGTACAATGTGTCAGAAACTCCTGGAACCCTTCACCAAACCTTTTCCAGTTCAGACACAATAGAGGTGTACATAGACGTCATGAGAAAAACTGCTGCCTGCCTATGTCGAAAAAGCAGGATCACTAAGTAGCATCTTACTGTGGCATCCTTTAGGCTCAGGTACCCTCTTAATTGAACCGATGCCAAGACAGCAACTGGTCATTAAAGCACTTAGAAACAGGAGCCAGCTCTGACCCATTTAAGGAGTGTATTGAAAAAAAATGTTGAGTAGTCGAAGAATTGAAAGGCAATCTGGAAAAGTGTTCATCTGAGCAGCCAAGTATTGATAGATACAGACATCGGGACAGTTCTGGACATGCAAGTTATAGAAATGAATAGAAAAAGCCCTGCAGAAACTTTCTCCAAGAGCTTGTTCTCCCCCTGCTTCCTCTAACATTTTCTCCTAGGAAAAGCACTTCCAGTTGGCTTAGCTGGGGGTTGGATGTCATTCCCTGGGAATGGCATTGCGACTTGACTGACAGCCTCATCAAGCCAGCATGTAGTGGAGGAGGGGGCGTTCTCCAAAAGAAAGAAGTGGAGTGCTGAGAGGAGAAAACAACAGATGTCCTCTGCATTCCAACCCTAGGTTGCCAAGCAACACCCTCCCACTTTTTAAAATACCATATACAATTTTTCAGACGCCTCTGCCTAACTATAAGCTAATTACCTCGCATACAAACAAAAGACACACTCAGCTCCTTCCAAAACGACCCAGATCCAGTTATGGCATTCATTTTGTCCCCGTTGCCATCACAGTCCTCCTTCATATTTTAATAACTTGTGGATGAAAGCACAATTTTAACCATCACCTACCTCATCCACAATGATACTGGGACAGAAAAGGGAAGAAAGGATAATTAATGTTCAAATACATTGACTTTGCATGTTATTGTGTATAAATCATACCTCAGCAAAAGAGAAAAAGTATCTGTGACACAGGATGGGAGCCGTGCAGGCAGAGGCCACAGTCCTGGTGTTCGTGCCCTGGAGCAGTTCCCTCCCACATGAAACACATTGTGGTGTGATTTCTGCTGTTGGAAATAAGCCCTCCCCCAGCAGAGCTGCTGCCTGCATTCTCACACATCCCACCCTGGTTCTCTCCACTTTGGATGCTAGAGATGACTTTTCCTTCTTACACGTTCAGTTCTACATGTTAGCTGGTTAGCCAGCATTTCTAAGCATTTCCCACAAAGCCTTTTTCAGGAAATGAGAGGTCTTGTGTGTACTTTTCTGACTCTCCAATTTGAGTGTGAGCTCCCCAGAGACAGGGAAGGTGCTCTGGTCATTAGTATGTTGTTCCCATAACCCAGCCCTGTGCCTGCTACATGGTAGGTATTCGCTATGTATCTGTTGAATAGGTGAATGAATGGAATCATAATTGGACATGACTGGCCTCCTTTTGGAAGGTGTTGAGCTCCTTTCTGCTTACGTATGACACGCATTAATGTGTGAGAGGGTGTCTGCCGACTTAACAAGGTTCTTTTTTGGAATTATCTACCTCTGCACTGATGATGAGCTTAGCAGTGAAGATGCCAGTTTAGATACCTGTGTCCCATATCAGACTACTTGAGTTCAATTCTCTGTTCTACTTCTGTGACTCTGGAAAGCAGCAGTGACAGCTCAAGTCACTGGGTTCCTGTTACCCTCATGGGAGACCTGGATTGAGTTCCCTTATTTCCCTTATTCTGCCTTTGGTCTAGCCCAGTCCCAGTCACTGCAAGTATTTGGGAACCAACAGATAGGCGATCTCTCTCTCTCTCTCTCTCTCTCTCTCTCTCTCTCTCTTCCCCTACCCCACAAATAAATAAATACATATTTAAAAGGATAAAAACCCAGAATCATCTACTGCCGCTATACCTTGAGCCTTGCTTTTGTGTATTGTTGTTTGGCCTAGAAATATGAGTTCATTGGTCATTTGAATTTTATGTTTTTTTTATGATTTATTTTTATTTGTTTCAAAGTCAGAGCTACACAAGGGAGGGAGAGATAGACAGGGATTTTTTATCCACTAGTCACTCCAAAAATGGTCACAATGGCTGGGGCTGTGCCAGGTCACAGCTAGAAGCACAGAGCTTTTGCCAGTTCTCCCAGCCATGTGCAGGAGTCCAAGCACTTGTGCCACCCTTCTTTGCTTTCCCAGGCACATTTGCAGAAAGTTAGATCACAAGTGGAGCAACTGGGTGTTGAATCAGCACCCAAATGAGCTGCCAGCATCATAGGTGGCAGGCTTAACATTCTATACCATAACAATCAGCCTGAGATTTACTTTTCATGCTTATTTGTCTTAAACCCTGATGTCCCCTACAGGAGGTGGAATTTGGTTATGCTGACCCAGTGTCACACTGACAATACATGGCTTTTCCTTATGAAGGGAAGAAATAATATTTGTACAAACATGTCATTAGCACTGGTATCACAAAGCCAGCTCTAGAATGGATGACTACTATATTGACTGATTTGAAATTTTTCACTGTTTAGATTAAATATCCTTTAGACTGGAGAGTCAGAGTTGGTCAATTTCATGATCGTAAGAGAATTGTTGGGTGCTTTTTCTAAACATACACTTGCTGCTATCCTCACCTTTTCCCTAATTTCTCCTGGTAGTTCAGGCCAAGTTATAGGAAGCAACCTTAAATCTTTTCTATCCCTCAGTCCCCATTCCATATCCAATTTATTAAAAGTCCAGTTGGCTCTCCCTTCAAAACAAGTCCAGAATCCAACCTCTACTAAGACAAAACGCCATGAACTCTTGCCTGGGCCACTGAAGTAGTCCCTGACTCATCTGCCTGCTTTCACTGCCCTCCCTGGTGATGATTTCAATGTGTCCCCTGAAATCCCACATATCGCAAACTAATTCCCAAGTTAAATTGTTAACAGAGTGCAAATTGCTAATAGGTGGGCTTTTGGGAGGTCATTGAGATGACACGAGATTAGGAGAATTGGGTCCACATGATGGTGTTCATGACTGTATTAGAAAAAGAAGAGACCCAAGATGGCATCTTGTTCTGTCACTAGGTGATGCCCTCACTGCATGAGGATACAGCAAGAGGACCCTCACCAGACCCGGAGCAGGTGCCAGGGCCATACTGTTGGACTGCTCAACCACCAGAAACATGAACCAAAGAAGGTTTTACCCTTGGCAAATTACTCAGTCATAGGAGTGCTTTTAAAACTTATTTATGATTTATTTGAAATCTAGAGCTAAAGAAAGAGACAGAGAGAGAGAGATCTTCCATTTTCAAATTTACTCCCCAAATGGCTACAATGGGCCAGGCTGAAGCCAGGAATTTGGAACCCCATCAGGCTCTCTCACATGAATAGCATGGACCCAGACACACGGACCATCATCTGCTGCTTTCCCAGGCACATTAGGAAGGGGCTGGATCATAAGTGGAGCAGCCAGGACTTGCCCATATGAGATGCTGGCATTACAGGTAGTAGATTTGCCCTCTGTTACACCACAGCACTGATCCCTGCTTAGGTTCTTGTCATTTCTGCTTGTTTCTCTCATTTCAAGGTTGACCATTGCTCTGTAAGGATACAGGCCAACTGCTCTGGTATCACACTGCCCATTCAGCAGGAGTGACTATATTGGCTGCATACAGAGCTGAAATCAGGAAACTGGAATACCATGTGGTGCTCCCAGGTGGGTGACAGGGACACAAACATTCAGACACATTTGCAAGGAGTCATATTAGAAGCAGAATAGCCAAAACTTGAACTGGAGCTCATATGGTATGTGGCCTGCAACCAAGTTTAGATATCCTTTTCTCAAGTTTTGTGACAGCGATCAGGAATTGGAGATTGAGAGGGTGGATGAGATGAGGATTTAGAGAACAAGAACAGAATTCATGTTCTTCCTCTGTGCTGACCTGAGTTTATTCCATATTTTCATCCAAACACTCAGCGTTGGTAACTCTGCCAACGCCGCTGTTTGTCCTTCCTAAGAATCCTGACAAATTGACAGCCACACAAGCACTGGGGAGGCCTGCTGGGAAAGATGTTTCTAAGTATCTTGATTATAAAACTGCCTGTTGACTCATTGCATGTCTTCCCCGACAGAAGAGAGAAATGATCCAAATGCAATCCGGAGTCCTGTTCGGCCTCGCCCCTAAACACGAGCTGTGAGTCATTGAAGTCTAGGCGTGATGCATCTAAATTCTCAGAATATAGCAGGCTCTGGCTGGTTTAACTTCGTTGGAGAAGAGATCCTTTGCTTTGATCTCTAAGACACAGACAATCCAGACATTGAGAATCTGTAGTTATCCTGATAACTCCATCTTTAGGCAAAATTGCACAAGATGACTCAGCATTAGCAGCTCCCAGCTACTAACCACCCTTTCCCCTTTCATGTCTATAAAGCTGGATATTAAAGAATTACTCAGATACACTTTTTACAAAATATTTTATTTATTTTCATTTATTTTTTGTTAAAGATTTATTTATTTTTATTGCAAAGTCAGATATACAGAGAGGAGGAGAGACAGAGAGAAAGATCTTCCATCTGATAATTCACTCCCCAAGTGAGCCGCTACGGTCGGTGCTGCGCTGATCCGAAGCCAGGGGCCAGGTCTCCCACGCGGGTGCAGGGTCCCAAAGCTTTGGGCCGTCCTCCACTGCTTTCCTGGGCCACAAGCAGGGAGCTGGATGGAAAGTGGAGCTGCCGGGATTAGAACCGGCGCCCATATGGGATCCTGGCACTCAAGGTGAGGACTCTTAGCCACAAGTCCACGGCGCCGGGCCCTATTTTTGTTTATTTTATTTTATTTTATTGGAAAGGCAGATCTACAAAGAGGAGGAGAGACAGAGAGCAAGGTCTTCCTTCCAATGATTCACTCCCCAAGCGGCTGCAACAGCTGGAGTTAAGCCAATCTGAAGCCAGGAATCTCCTTCGGGTCTCCCATGCAGGTGCAGGTCCCAAAATTTTGGGCCATCCTCCACTGCTTTCCCAGGCCACAGGCAGGGAGCTGGATGGGAAGCAGGTTGGCTGGAATTAGAACCAGCATCCATATGGGATCCTGGCACATTCAAGGTGAGGTCTTTAACTGCTACGCTACTGCACCAGGCCCACACAGGTACACTTTTAAAAATCATTATTTTTTACAATGTTTAAGACTCAACCTAAGGACATCTTTTGTGATACAGTGAGTTAAACTACCATTTGGGATACCCACATTTGCTTCCACATTCCTGGGATCAAATCCCAGCTCTATTTCCAAATCCAGCTCCCTGCTAATGCACAACCTGGGAGGCAGCAGATGATGGCTTAATTACTCGTGTCTCTGCAACCCAAGACCTGGATAGTTTTGGACTCCTGATTTTGATCTGCTGAGCTCTGGCTACTGCAGACAATGGGGGGAGTAAGCCAGAGAAGAATCTCTTTTGTCTTTCTTGGTCTCTTCCTTTGTCTTTCAAATAAATTTTTGAAATTTTAAATTAATATTAAAAACACACCCCTTCGCAAATAAATACTTCAGGGAGTAGCAAATTTAAGATCTCATTGAGAGATCTGGATTTCTATTGAGAGATCAAACTAATAAAACATTGGTAACATTCCTGATTAAACTAGATAATATAACATCACACATTTCCCAGGAGTGTGGAAGTCAATATAACCATTCAAGTTTCAGTATAGCTATAAAAAAATCCTCTGCTTTCAACTTTACCCAGTATCCTATGCTTCTCTTACCATTAATGAAAAAAACAGGTTCACCAACAAACTGTGTGGCTGAGTAAGGCTAACATTTTCCTGGAGTAATAAAGAGGGAGAGGGAAGAAAGGAGTGAGCAAATTCTCAAAGACTGGACGTCCATGGGGTTGAAAGCCAGTGAGCCATCCCTAGATGATGGGATCAGCAGAAAAGAATGTTGAGGACAGGAGTCGCTCCCTACGTGAAGCACTTCCTTCGTTGTCTCCTGTCCCCCACCCCAAATCCTTTAGAATATCTGCTAGACAAACAAATGTGAGTCACACTTGTAAAACTTGGAAAGAGGTGAGATTATCCATGTGGAAGAAATGTGAAAACTAGAGAAATCAGAAGAGAAAGTAATCCTTGGAAACTCAAAGTATTCTTAAAGAGGCACTTGCTGGATTCCCTCTCCAGGGTTTGGGTTTGGAGGGTAAAGGCAATTTGAAGTTATCTCAGGATAAAGAGCTTGGGTCACCTGTGCACTTGATCTCTGCTTTCCTCATTCCATAGGATGTCTGCAGGTGTGGGATGGGAGAGGGTTGCCATTGCCCTGTCTTTGGGCCCACCCCAGTTAGGAGGATGAAGGCGGACATTGCCATTGCCCTGTCTTCACGTCACCAGTTGGCAGATGTCCCTTGTCATTTACAAGGAGAGTTGCCATGCAGGGACACTGGACAGGGCCTTGGAAATCGTGCAATGAACAAAATGCCCGCCCAATACTCTTCTCACCAAATGTGAGAAGTGTCATTCAGAGAGGGGTATGTTTTGTTTTTTTATTTATTGTAAAATGAATTATTTAGCTCCTCATTTGAAAGACAAAGCAACAGAAAGAAATGGACAGAGAGAAATTCATCTGCTGGTTTACTTCTCAAATGCCCAGCCTGAGCTGGACGGAAGCCTGAAGCTGGGTATTGTTTATAATGATTACATAGTTGATCAGGGTGGGAAGGATCAAGGTTTAGGGAAAATTGGGTGAACTTCTTGTTTCCAAATTTGCTATTTCTTGTTGTTGCTTCTGGGGGAAGGGGAGAGACAAAGAGGCAAGCCATAGCTGATTTTCTAAACATCCCAGAGATGAGGAACTGCCATCTCATATCAACCCAGTAAAGCAGTTTTTATAAACATAATTCAGTGCTTACTATAAAATTTATTAAATGCTTCCATTTATTATACAAAAAAGCAATTTAAAAATGATAAACATTATTACAAATGTTAACGAAGATTACTTAATTCATTTGAAATGCAGAGTACTATAGAGAGGGGGAGAGACACGGAGGGAGAGATTTTCCATCTGCTGCTTTCCCAGGTACATTAGCCGGGAGCAGCATCGGAAGTGGGAGGCCGGCATTGATGCACTGGGTCACAGCACCGCCCAACAGCAAGCCAGTTTCTTGAGCAGTCACCTGCTGCATCTCACACAGTCTGCATCAGCTGGAGAGTTGAAGTCAGGAACAGGAGCTGAGTATCAAATCCAGGCACTTTGACAAGGGATGTTGCATGCTTTAACCACTAAGCTCAACGCCCACCTAGCACATTGTATACACTTTGCCAAGTAACCCTGGGGCATGGAAGTTGCCCTTCTTCTTCTTTTTTTTTTTAAAGATTTATTTATTTTTATTGCAAAGTCAGATATACAGAGAGGAGGAGAGACAGAGAGATAGAGCTTCTGTCTGATAATTCACTCCCCAAGTGACCATAACGGCTGGTGCCGCACCGATCCAGAACCAGGAACTTCCTCCAGATCTCCCACGCGGGTGCAGGGTCCCAAAGCTTTGGGCCATCCTCGACTGCTTTCCCAGGCCACAAGCAGGGAGCTGGATGGGAAGTGGGGCTGCTGGGATTAGAACCGGCACCCATGTAGGATCCTGGCGCATTCAAGGTGAGGACTTTAGCAGCTAGGCCACAGCGCCAGGCCCAGAAGTCACCCTTTTGCTACTGCCAGTGTCAGAATGGGAAGGGAACGCATCCCTGCTACACCCACCAGTGTAACAGCACCTCACCCACCTAGAGCTCTGCACAATTCTCCTCACTGGGGTTTCACAGGTTGTTCCTGCCCCGCTGACCTCATTCCTTCTACCCCCAGAAAGCGCAAAGCTGCCTCTCACAAGGGAGTCAGGCCTTCTCTTTGCAAAGAAGACCAATTTTATTTCTTTGATCCTTAGTCTTTGAAAATGCACTCTTAGGCCTGCTGGGAATAATGAGCCAGTCTATTGAAAAGAATCAGGTACCTCTTCATGCAGTTCAAAGGCGTAGATGCACAAAAGACCCTGCCTGAGCTTTGAAACCCAACCCTCAGCCTCCTCCAGTTGGTGCCTGTGCCCCTCACTTGAAAAGGAGCCTGGAGAAAGACGGAGACAAAGAGTGTGGGTTTCTTTTTCTAGTTTGATTGTTTGTATATTCTTTTTTTTTTTCCCCTGAAATGAGTACAAAGGCTCAGGGAGGCTCTACAACTTGCCTGAAGTCACATAACTCATAAGTTGGGGGCTAGATGTAGATCCCAGGACCATCTATTGCTGGCCCTGGGTCCTGCCACTTGGGAAGGCTGGAAGTCAGACCTGCAGTAAGAAGAGGTTCTTCCTGTTAGGAAAGACACATGTTACAGCTCCTGAGAAAGTGAAACAGACAGCACAGGATCTAAATTGTCACTATTGGGCCAGTGATATGACACAGCAAATCATGCCCCTGCGTGTGAAACAGGCATCCTGGCTGAGGGCCAGCTTGAGTCCCAGCTGCCCCACTTCTGATCCAGCTCCCTGCCAGCGTGCCCGGGAAGACAGCAGAAGACAGCCATCTGTGCCCCTGCTACCCACATGGGAGACAAGGAGAGAATTCCTGGCTCCTGGCATCTATCTGGCCCAGCCCCAGGCATTGCAGGTGAACTAGCAGATAGAATGTCTCTTTCTTTCTCTCTCTGTAACTTTTTTTGTGTGTGTGAAAACTGAGTTTTTATTATATTTTTGACAATCTTTACATAGTTAATTACGATAAAAAGGTTCAGAGACTATAGGGAAGTGGGTAAGACTATTATGTCCATATTGTTTTCTTGTTGTATCTGAGGTAAAGGGGGATATTGAGGGAGAAGCCCCACCCAGTTTCCCCTCCACCCACCCCAAGTCCCGGATCTGGGGCATGCTCTGAGATACTTGCTCAAGTGGTTTTGATAGTTCTCCAGTTATAAATCGCTGCCAGTTTCGCCACTCCAAGCACGATGAGGTCGTTGAAGAATCCACCGATTGACACAGTCCATCATAGAGTCTTCATCTGCCCAGTATTTTGATGCCAACATATAGCTGAGGTGGTTGATTGACTTGTTCTTTCTTCTGTCTTGTCTTGGCTAGTCTGTAACTGTCTTTCAAGTAAAATAGAATTAATTTCTTTTGTAAGTACATAATTGAGGAATTTTTTATGCAACCTCAAGGGAAAGAAAGTTGTAATTAACAGGTTTTGAAGGAGGGGGTAATTATGGGGTATTGCTTAAAAATATATTCAAATAGGGTTGGGTGGGGCAAGGCTCAAAAATGCAGTCCATTTCTGTGCCCTGGTTTGGAAACCTCTGAGTACCATGGTGCATCATGGGGACTGGGGTTTGGGTGGTGCACACAGAGTTGCACAATCCTCAGCTCCTTTTTGCTGGCTACCTGCCTACCCACATCAGGTTAACTGCTTTCTGCCTGCCATGTGGAGCAGGATGGTGATGGTGTACAGAGAAAGGAAGAATGGCATATGATAGGAAAAAGCAGAAATCCTCCTGAATTCAACTCATGGTTCCAAAAGATTCCCACTTCCCTTGAAGAGTCCAAAGAACTTGGGACAAAGGCTACTAAATCTCAAGCACTCATTTCCAAACTACAAGTCAATATCTACTTACCACAGCATTGCTGTGCTGTGGGTTAGATTGCCACTTCTGACACCAGCAGCCCGTTTGGGAGAGCTGGTCTGAGTCCTCACTACTTGACTTCTCATCTAGTTTCCTGCTAATGCCTCAGGGAATGCAACAGAAGATGGCCAAAGTGCTTAAACTCCTGGCACCCAAATGAGAGATCGGGATGGAATTCTTGAGTCCTGCTGTCAACCTAACTCAGGATTGGCTGTTTTGACCACTTGCAGAGTGAACTAATGAATGGAAGATTTTTTTCTCTCTCTTTGCCTTTCAAATGCATAAATACATACTTTTAAAATGTCTTTGTATCGGGCCCAGTATGGTGGCCTAGAAGCTAAAGTCTTTGCCTTGAACACGCCAGGATCCCATATGGGTGCTGGTTCTAATCCCGGCAGCTCCACTGCTTGTGGCCTGGGAGGGCAGTCGAAGAGGGCCCAAAGCCTTGGGACCCTGCACCCTCGTGGGAGACCCGGAAGAAGTTCCTGGCTCCTGGCTTCAGATCTGCACACCACCGGCCATTGCGGTCACTTGGGGAATGAATCATCGGACGAAAGATCTCACTCTCTGTCTCCTTTTTCTGTATATCTGACTTTGTAGTAAAAATAAATAAATCTTAAAAAAATGTCTATGTATCACACATTTTCATGTAACAAGGGATCATATGGCTAAAAGCCGCAATGAGGATACAAACTGCCTGGTGAGTTTCTTAATACCTATTTCCCTAAGTATAAGATAAGGATTTATGTTTCTTGTGTAGTTTGAAATGAGTAGCTATAGTAAAGTGCTCACAATGATCACTAGAACATAAAAATATGTAAATGTTAACTATTACGCTTATTTTCTTCACCTTTGTCTTCTGTTTTTCGTTTTGTTTTGCACTTCCCTAATGCCTGCAACAACCCATTGTTGGACCAAACATGGGAGCCAGGACCTCCATCCAGGTCTCTCAAATGGGTGGTAGGACTCCAGTTACCTGGACCATCACTGTTGTGTCCAGGGGTCTGTATTAGCAGGAAGATGGAGTGAGGAGTTGGAGCTGGGAGTTGCACTCCTGCACTCCAATGTGGGCTGCAGCTGTCTAAACCTCTTGGCTAAGCCACACCCCTCATGCTCCTCTTTTATATGTAGTGAAACAAGGACCTGAGAAGTTAAGGGTTTGCCCCTGACAATAATACAATGTGACCAGGCCTGGGGCTAAGGTCCCCTGATTCAGTGTTTATCATTTGGTGGGTCAGCCTGTGTGTGACACAGCCAAGCACCTGCTTGGGAAGAGTATGAGACCTTGACCGTGACCGCTGCAGGTGTGTCTGTCTGTTTCAAATACCACAGGCTGAGTCATTTGTAATGAATAGACATTCACTCAGCTCAGGTTCTAGCAGCTGGAAAGGCCAAGACCGTAGGGCTGTGTCTACAGAGGGCCTTCTACTGTGTCCTCCTGGGCAGAGGCATCAGGTGGGGAGAAAGAAGGCCCAACTTGCTTTTATAACAAACCAGCTCTCACCATTATCAGAGCCATCTTTCCTTGGGAACAGAGGAGTGCTGTTGCCTTGGGGATTGATTGTGTTTCTAATACATGGACTTTGGCCACACAAACTGGGTGTTATGGGAACCAACCAGAAGGCTACCCCATTCACGTCTCTTATCTTGATTGGAAAATAAGATTCCTTATCCAGGGGCCCTTGTGTGGTAGTCTAGTGACTAAAGTCCTCACCTTACATGTGCCAGGATCAGATATGGGCGCCAGTTCTAATACCGGTGGCCCCACTTCCTATCCAGCTCCCTGATTGTGGCCTGGGAAAGCAGTTGAAGATGGCCCAAAGCCTTGGGACCCTGTACCCACATGGGAGACCTGGAGGAGGTTCTTGGCTCCTGGCTTCAGATCGGCGCAGCACCGGCCTTTGCGGCTCACTTGGGGAGTGAATCATTGGATGGAAGATCTTTCTCTCTGTCTCTCCTCCTCTCTATATATCTGACTTTGCAATAAAAATAAAATAAATCTTAAAAAAAAATAAAAAAGGTTCCTCATCCAACCTGACTCGCTCATAATGAAGCTCTCAACTCCCACTCCTGTGTCACTGAAGGAGGAGAAGGCTCAGGAATACTGTAATATTTTGAGAACTTAGTTGCAAAGAAATTTCCCTGCCAATAAATAAATAAATTTTCCTGCTTAATATTTTGGAAACTAGAAAATACAGGAATCACCAGGAGCCACTCACTACCAAAGAGCTCACCCAGCAGAGGCACCCATGGGGTGACTCACAGGGAGCAAGCTGCCCGGAGGCTCCCCCAGGCCCTCTTGCTGTCTGCTAAGGCCCTTCAGAGCAGAAAAACAAGCTCTCCTTTCCTTCCACGTTCCCAGTCTCATCCTCTCCTTTGCAGAACAGTGTAGAGTTTAGGACTAGTTCCAGGACTTCTAGGCCTCCCAATCCTGGGGAATGCTTAGAAGGAAGTGAGAATTCTGAAACTCCAGCAATCTCATGAGAGCCACTTGATTGGCTATTCAGAGAAATGGACATATGCGCTTCTGTGTGTGTTTACCTTTCAAACACTGGTTTTTTTTTGGGGGGGGTGTTATTTATTTTTCTTTCAAACACTGTTAAGGCTTCTACCTAACTTCCTACGAATAAAACATTTGCTATGATGTTCCTCACAATTCATTGTTGAAACCCTGGCTCCAGGCATTTCAGAATGTGACTGTGTTCTGGGAAAAGGCCTGTAAGAAGTAATGAAAGCACTGAAATTGTGGTGTAACTGGTTAAGCTGCTGTCTGTAGCATCACATCCCGTATGCTGATTTCTTTTCCTTTGGACATATAGAGAAATGGGGTAGCTGGAGCACCTGACTGAGCTTGTTTTAGTGTTTGAGAAACTTCCTTATTGGCTGAACTAATTTACATCCTCGCCAGCGGCGTGCCACTATTTGCTTTTCTCTACATCTTAAGCAGCATTTGCTGTTTTTCGCTTTTTGGGTAACTGCCACTCTGACTGGGCTGACACAGTGCCTCGTTGGGTCTTTGATTTGCATTTCCCTAATGGCTAGCAATGTTGAACTATCTTGCTGCTTATTTGTAGTTCTCCTCCTATTAGTCAGTTCATTTTATAAAAATTTATTTATTTTTTATTGGAATGGAAGATATACAGAGAAGAGGAGAGACAGAGAGGAAGATCTTCCATCTGATGATTCACTCACCAAGTGGCTGCAACGGCTGGAGCTGAGCCAATCAGAAGTCAGGAGCCAGGAGTTCTTCCAGGTCTCCCATGTGAGTGCAGGATTCCAAGGCTCTGGGCCTTCCTCGACTGCTTTCCCAGGCCACATACAGGGAGCTGGATGGGAAGCAGGGCAACCGGGATTAGAACCAGCGCCCATATGGAATACAGCATGTGCAAGGCGAGGACATTAACCACTATGCTATTGCTCTGGGCTCCAGTCAGTTCATTTTTTTTTTTAAACTTTTGTGTATGCTTTTTTATATTTCTTATTTGTTTCTGAAATTTGGTATTTTTTTTTTTTTTAGATTTTCATTTTACTTTTATTACAAAGTCAGATATACTGAGAGGAGGAGAGACAGAGAGGAAGTGGAGCTGCCGGGATTAGAACCGACGACCATATGGGATCCTGGCGAGGACCTTAGCCACTAGGCCACGCTGCCAGGCCCCAGTCAGTTCATTTTTAAACTGAATGAATTGAGTTTCTTGTTGTTGAGTTTTTTGAGTTCCTTCTGTATTCTAGCTATTCATTCCTTTCCAGATACTTTGCAAATATTTTTCCCAGTCTGTAGGTTGTCTCTTAACTCTGTTATTACTTCCTTTGCCATAATAAAGCTTCTTAGTTGATATAAACCTATCTGTCTATGTTTACTATCTTTCCTATGCTTTTTTGGTGGGAGGTGGGGGGCTGGTTTTCATTCCCAAAAAAAACCCAACATTGCCCATACTGATGGCTTGAAGCATTTTCCTATATTTTCTTTGATCAGTTTCATGCCTTCCATTTTAGTCTTTGAGTGATTTTTTTGTAAATGGTGAGAGGGGGAAATTGAATTTCATTATTTCTTCTCTTTCTTTTCTTCCTGTCTGTCCAGTGTCATTTACTGAAGAGCCTGCTCTGCCTTTGATGTATGTTTTGGGCATCTTTGTTGAGATGTATGATTTTATGCCTAGTGTTTCTACTCTGTTGTGCTATGTGCTGGTTTGATGCCAGTACCATGCTGTGCTGCTGAAATAAGCCTTGAGATTAGGTGTTGTGATGCCTTTAGCTTTGTTCTTTTTGCTCAAGATATCTTGTTTATTGCAGCACTGTTCACAATAGCCAAGATATGAAATCCACTGAGGTGTTCACTGATGCATGAATGGATGAAAAATAATCTGGTATGTATACATGATGGAATATTATTCAGTCATTTAAAAAATGACACCTGTCACCCGTAGCAAACTGGCTGGAATTAGAGGGCATTGCACTAACTGAAGCAAGGCAGATACAGAAAGTCAAATGCTACATGTTCTTTCTCATACAGAGAACTCAAAACGTAGATCTTAAAGAAGAGAGTAGAAGGGCCTGGCGCAATGGCCTAGTGGCTAAAGTCCTGGCCTTGAACACGCCAAGATCCCATATGGTCGCTGGTTCTAATCCCGGCAGCTCCAATTCCCATCCAGCTCCCTGCTTGTGGCCTGGGAAAGCAGTCGAGGATGGCCCAAAGCTTTGGAACCTTGCACCCACGTGGGAGATCCGGAAGCATTTCCTGGTTCCCAGCTTTGGATTGGCGCAGCACCAATCGTTGCGGTTGCTTAGGGAGTGAATCATCGGACGGAAGATCTTCCCCTTTGTCTCTCTTTCTCTCTGCATATCTGACTTTGTAATAAAAATAAATAAATGTTTGAAAAAAATTAGAGAATAAAATAGGTTAGGAAGGGTAGGGGCTAAAAAGGAAACAGTAGAAGCTAGGTGGAAAAGAGGGATAGAGGCAGGTTGGGAATAGGTACCAAGCCCAGTTACATAGGAGTGGTCAGTGGAACATTCCACAGTACAGGTAATTATTGTTTACAATACCCTGTTGTATATTTGAGAAGAACTAGAAGAGAAAAGCTCAAAGGCTCCAAACATAAAGAAATGATATAGAGACAAAAATTCGAATTACTCTGATTTTATCAGCACCCACTACTTGGTGCACTGAAAGAGAACACTGTACCCAGAAATATGTAAGATTATTATATGTTCATTAAAAATAAAGTATTATTTTTAAAAAGAGGGGATTTGGACACACAGAGACCCAGGGGTGCCTATGTCCAAAGGCAAGGTCATGGAAGCTGCAGCACGAAGGCTCCATTTGCAAACCAAGCAGAGTGGCCTCAAAAGAAACAAACATGTGGGCACCTTGCTGTCAGACTTCATCCTGCAGAATGGAGAGAAAATAGATTTCCGTAGTTCAAGCCGAATTTCCTGTGGGGTCTTGTGCTGCGGTTTGAATGTAACCACCGCTGCCAGAACTCAGAATGACGCTTCATTCCTGGATGTGGCAGCGTTGAGAGGGTTCCCCTGCTCCTCCTGTTCGGGTGATGGAAGCCTTCAGGAACTGAAGAATGTCACCTCCAGAAGTGAGGTCTTTCTCCAGTGGCTACCACAAGAACAGGTTGCATGTAGCAAGGTACTCCCAATATTTTGTTTCTCCTGCAGGGACTAAAGTCTCTTCCACTTCTCCACCCGAGATCCTCCCCCAGAAAAGTCAGAGTAGACATGGCTGCTTCATCTTGGACTGCCAACTTCCAGATTATGAGCCCAAACAATGATCTCTTCCTTTTACAGCAACACAAAAGAGATTCGGACATGACCCTAGTGAACAGCATCAGGTGTGCTCACAATCGCTGTCAAGATGCTCTTAATCTGCCACACCAGCTGGTCTCAATCCCTTTGGTTGGGTCACAGTCCTACCTCCATCACACAAGAGAAAGATCACTCACAAAATTAACCACTACCACCTCTCCCCTCAAGTTGGTGAAGAAAATGAGAGGGAAAACATTACAAATTATATTTGCAGTGTATACAAATATGAACATAAATGCAACAGAATCAAGAAAAAATACAGTTGTAATGGTCTCTCTGTTAAAAACAAATATTTGTTTTTATTGGAAAGACAAATTTACAGAGAGAAGCAGAAACAGAGAAAAAGATCTTTCATCCACTGGTTCATTTCCCAAATGGCCACAATGGCTAGAGCTGAGTCAAACCAAAGCCAGGATCCAGGAGTGTCTTCTGGGTCTCCCAGGTGGATGCAGGGTCCCAAGGCTTTGGGCTGTTCTCTATTGTTTTCTCAGGCCACAAGCAGGGAACTGGATGGTAAGTGGAGTGACCAAGACACAAATTGGCACCCATATGGGATCCCAGCACTTGTAAGGTGAGGATTTAGTCACTGAGCCATCACCCGGGACCTGTAATGGTCTTCCTTTCTGTATTGAGTCACGTGGGTGCAATCAGGATTACAACTTACTTGTTCTACCTCCCATTCCACGTGTCCTTTGCTTTCAGTCAGTGGTATCCTGTAGGATCCTGACTTCTTACTCCCATCCTTAAAGTGCTCCAAATTGGAGCAGAGAAATGGAGCCACCTCTCAAGAGAGGCTTGGCTTTTTAAAATATGGATAATATGTCAGTTTGTTTCTGCACTGATGAGAAGAGTCTGTACTGTGTGCAAATACTGTGTGCAAAGCAGACATTGTAGAGTAAGAATGACTTCAGAAGCAACGCCCTTGGTTACAGAGGAGGAAATACAGGCCAGTGCCCAAGTGGACAGATTAGCCACTCTGTTTCCTACTGAGAAGCAGAAAGGAAGGCTGAGTAGATGGGTAAAGAAGCCATGGTAAGGGCCCAGCATGGTAGTCTAGTGGCTAGAGTTCTTGCCTTGAACGCACCAGGATCCCATATGGGCACCAGTTCTAATCCTGGCAGCCCCACTTCCCATCTTGCTCCCTGCTTGTGGCTTGGGAAGCAGTTTAGGACTGCCCAAAGCCTTGGGAGCCTGCACTGGCATGGGAGACCAAGAAGAAGCTCCCGACTTCTGACTTTGGATTGGCTTAGCTACAGCCGTTGTGGTCACTTGGGGAGTGAACCAGCAGATGGAAGATCTTCCTCCCTGTCTCTCCTGGTCTCTGTATATCTGACTTTGCAATAAAAAAAAAATGAGTTTTTGAAAAAGAAGAAGAAGAAGAAGCCATGGTAAAGTGCTTGGGCTTCATTCTCTGGATGGGAGGCAGTGACCAACCGAAGTAGGAGACAAGTGGATGTCAGCTTGGTCGAGTAGTCTAAGGTGTCAGACTCAAGTAGCACATGGCCTTGTGATTGGATCAGTGTTGAAGCAAAGTATCTCTGGGTATCCTGCAGAAAACAGGCTTCAACAGGCAAGGCGAAGGGCAAGGAGACACTGAGGAGACTGTTGCATGGAACCAAGTCAAAGGCAAGAACAATTGGCGGAGAGGGAGGTGGACAGATGTGAGAGATACGGAGAACAACAGAAGCAAGCTCACAGCCCCGAGAGGAAAAGTGACTCAGCGCTTGCGCAGCCACGGCAAAGATTTGGGCAGTAAGTTTAAGTGAAACGAACAACTATCCAAACAGGGTTTGGAGTACAGGCATGATCTGACTAACTCCCATTTTTATTGTTTTTAAATCCAGTTTATTTATCTATTTGAGAAATAGAGAAAAGCGGAGAGAATGCTCACTTGCTGTTTTTTCCCCCCAAGCACTCACAATGGCCATAGGGTCAAAGCTGGGGGCTGGGAATTCAATCCATCAGTGACTTGAACCGGGGTTAGTTGCCCCCCCCAGGGGCTGCACTGGTAAGAAGCCAGAGCTGGAATTCAAATCCAGGTACTCCGCTATGAGATGCGGGTATCCTCACTTGTTAACGACTGAATGACTAGGCCAACAGCCAACCCTTCAACTCGCCTTTTAATCCCACTGGGACCAGCTTGCAAATAGGAAGAAGAGACCAATGTGAAAGCAGAGAGATAATTTTAGAAGCTGTTTGTAACAGTTCTGGGAGAGACATTTGTAGCGTGCACCAAGGGGAGAGTGAGGGTGGCCGTGGTGGTCAACTGGTTCAGGCTGTGGAGTGTGTTATGAAGGTAAAGCCTTCATGTCAGAATCTTCCAGCAGATCAGATGTGAAATCTGAGAAAAAGACAGTTCTCAGGAATGAGCCTCACATTTCTGGCCTATACAAGTAGAAAAATGAAATTGTCATTTACTAAACTAAAATAAATCTAGGTGATGAGAAGGGTGGGAGTATATGGGTTGAGGGACTCAGTCCAGGTCTTGGTTTGACATGTAAATGTTAAGAAGTCAGTGAGTGGGCCTGGCGGCATGGCCTAGCGGCTAAAGTCCTCACCTTCAACACACTCCAGGATCCCATATGGGCGCCGGTTCTAATCCCGGCAGCTCCACTTCCCATCCAGCTCCCTGCTTGTGCCCTGGGAAAGCAGTCGAGGATGGCCCAATGCCTTGGGACCCTGCGCCCACGTGGGAGACATGGAAGAGGTTCCAGGTTCCCGGCTTTGGATCGGCGCAGCACCGGCCCGTTGCGCTCACTTGGGGAGTGAATCATCGGACGGAAGATCTTCCTCTCTGTCTCTCTTCTCTGTATATCTGACTTTGTAATAAAAATAAATAAATCTTTAACAAAAAGAAAAAGAAGAAAAAAGAAGTCAGTGAGTGATGGAAATGGAGATGTCAGGAAGAAATTTGATGTATCTATGTATATTTAAGAGAAAGATGGCTCTGAATAAATAATGTAGAACACATCAATCTATGGAAGCCCATGCAACCAGGGAAATCACCTAAGCCAATGATTCACTACTGATATGACCCACCCACAATGGGAAAATTCTGGAGAATTACCAGCTCATGTTTTTGGAAAAAGGGAGAAATTTTCATGATGATTAGGGTGGGGCACTACAGGGATTTCTGGAGTGGGGCCAGGGCTACTGGGCATCCTGCAGGATACAAAGCAATCCTATCCCCTCTCCACCTGCAAAAAAAAAACCTGTCCTATATTACATGTGGTTTTCAAATTTCCTATCAGACCTTGTGTAGGCTGGAAAACGCATTCATTCTTTGTCTCAGCCTAAATCTGTTTCACAAGTGAACACAAAGTGTTTTTGCATGGTTTTCACATACACTGAGAGCCTCCAGAAACATTCTGGCTACGTAACTACCTGACCATGCCTGGTCTTGCTGAGAAATGCCATAGTGTGACTGCCCGCTGTGTTGGAGGTGCCATCCTCCCACCAGGGGCCACTGGCACTACAGCTTTGGTGGGCAATGATAACAATGCTTCTGAGGAATGACATAGTTTTCACACCTTCAAATATACAATATCTTATGTGTTAATTTCCTGTTTTTCTTTGCATCACTTTGAGGGGGTTAAGTTCCTTCGTGTGAGTTGATACGAGTACATTCCCTCTGTTCTTCTAAATTTTGCTTCCTACCATAGGAGACTGGCTTTCAAGGGTACCATCAACAGGCTTGCTTACCTAGGGGCTTCCATTGGATGCAGCCAAAGAGGGAAGCCATTCCTTCATCTTGGCCCATCATTCTTTGTTGGGTCCCTTAACTCTGCCCACGTATTTGGCAAGGAGCCCTTCATGAAACTGATCTCAGCTGGACTCCATCTGAGTGTGCCATGTGTTTCCTGCCAGACCTTACCAAACACAGTAGTTACATTATTTCTGAATTGTGTTTCAGGGGAGAAAAGGGGTCAAGTTATAAAAGATCTGTTATAGAAACAGAGTCAAGACAGACCAGAGAACATTTTACATAATTGGACTTAGTTCTATAATAAAGCCAGGCAGAGTATGAAAGATGAAATGAGGAGAACAGCTACAGGTTGAGAAGAGTGGAAGAGCACAACAAAATGTAATGGGGAGAGCTTTCATGGAAGCAAATTGGACCGAATCCACTGTGGTAAGACATTTCTACAAACCTTAGGGGAAAAGTACGTCAAAGAACTGCTTCATGTTCTGTTAGTGTGTTCATGGCATCGCAGATAATAATAATAAAGTTCATGTTGGTAGTATTTACTTAGCCTAGCCGTTAAGATGCCTGTATCCTGTGCTTCAAGTTCTGGCTGCTCCACTTCCCACCTGGCTCCCTGCTTCTTGGCTGGGAAAGCAGTGAAAGATGGCTCAAGTCCAGAGACCTCTGTACCCACGTGGGTGATCTGGAAGAAGCTCCTGGCTCCCAGTTTCAGCTCAGATCAGCTCTGGGTCTTGTGGCCATTTTGGAAGTGACCCAGTGGATAGATCTCTCTCTGTCTGTCTTTCCTCTTTGTAACTTCGCCTTTCAAATAAAATATAATTTTTTTTTTAAAGTTGCCTCGGTTTCACATCAGAGTAGCTAAGTTTGATTCCAAGCTCCAGCTCCTGACTCCAGCTTCCTATTAATGCAGACACTGGGAGTGAGGTTCCTGTCATCCATGTGGGGAGGTCCGGATGGAGTTTCCAGCTCCCAGCTTTGATATCAGCCCAGTGTGGACTGTTGTGGCATTTGGAGAGTGAACCAAGGTTGGGAATACAGTTCTCTCACCCTCTCTCTCACTCTCTTTCTCTCCAAATAAATAAAATTTAATAAATAAAATTTAATAAGTAGTTCAAGTTTTTAAGAAACACTTGCTGAAACATACCAGTGACATGGATCAGTTGAAACAGTCAAGAATGACAAGACCAATCATGAACTCTGCCAAAGTGCCAGTTCGGGTGAGGCTCTTTAAATACGAAAAGCATTGGACTTATTTAATGTTATTGTCTGTTTAAGGGCATGCTGACCTCGGTAACTTTCACTTTGCCTGCCTGAGATGTTATTGTTCTTAAAATTAACAGATTTGCTATCAGTGACCCTGCTGTTCTGCACGTATCATGACTTTTTGTATATTCACTGTAACTATAAAACCCTTTTTTGCCTTCCCCTCAGTAGCTATCCTGCTCCATAACAAACTTTCATTTTCTTTGACAAATTGAAAGTTCTTCGTTCTGATTTACAACACACCAGCATGACATCATGCTTGGGTTTTGCTTTGCGATTCTTCAGCAAAGAAAAAGAAAAAAGAGAGAGATCAGCCGATGGATTAAACACTGTTAAATATTAAACACAAATGATAGGTGCATGGGAAAAATCGTACTGTTCTATTTTTACTTGCATATTTTAATCCTTTATGATAGAATGTTTAAAAACTAAAACAAGCTAAAGGGAGCTATTGCTTCTGATAAGATTGAGACTTAACACCCAAGTGGACTGTAGACTAGAGAAGACAGCTAACTGCGCGTCATAGGCAGCCCATGGAGTTTGTGAGGATGTGGGAAGAAGAGAGTGGAGTCCCTGCAAGATCAAGTGGGAGTTTCAGGGAAGACACTGCTATCTGGCCTGTAGACAAAGTAAATTAGGGGACAATTGTGAACTGACCATTGGTTTTAGTACCATAGGGGTCATTGGTAACCTTGACGAGAGCACTTTTGGTATAGGCGTGTGGAGTAAAAAATCTCAGTGAACTGGAGTCCAACCATCCCATTCTGTGCTGTCCTATTCCTCTTCTCCCTTTTACAGCACTCTGTGTGGCTAAAGTGGATTGGAAATGGCTCAGAGGCACTGGGAGCAGGGAAACTAGAGACAGAGGATAGCTCACCAGTTGAGATGTTTCATTAAAGTAGACAAATGGGGGGAGGGTTCTGCCTGATGGCTAAGTAACTAAATCATTTTGAAAGTGCCAGGATCCAGTATGGGTGCTAGATGGTGTCCTGGCTATTCCACTTCCCATCCAGCAATTTGTTTGTGGCCTGGGAAAGCAGTAGAGAATGGCCCAGAAACTTGGGACCCTGTATCCACATGGGAGATCAACTCAGCTCCAGCCTTGTGGCCATGTGGGGAGTGAACCAGCACACAGAAGCTCTCTCTCTCTCTCTCTCTCTCTCTCTCTCTCTCTCTCTCTCTCTCTCTCTCTCTCCTTCCCTGTAAATCTGACTTGCCTTTCCAATAAAAATAAATAAAATTTTTTTAAGTAGACAAATGAGTAGCAGCAAGAAAAGTTGTGTTTCAAGGGAAGCATTTAATTTAGTTTGGTTTCCAAGATAGGATTTATCGTAGTACGTAAGTTGCCAAAAATGCACCATCAGGGAATTAAATAGACGAAACGTTCTTTTTTAAAGATCTATTTATTTTTATTGGAAAGGTAAATTACATTAGCAGAGAGAAGCAGAGACAGAGAAATATCTGCTGATTCACTTCCCAAGTGGCCACAATGGTTGGAGCTAAACTGATTCAAAGCCAGGAGTCAGGGCCCGGTGCTGTGGCCTAGTGGTTAAGTCCTCATCTTGAATGCCCTGGAATTCCATATGGGTTCCGGTTCTAATCCCGGAAGCCCTGCTTCCCATCCAGCTCCCTGCTTGTGGCCTGGGAAAGCAGTCGAGGATGACCCAAAACCTTGGCACCCTGCACCTGTGTGGGAAACCTGGAAGAAGCTCCTGGCTTCAGTGCAACTCAGCTCAAGCCATTGTGGCTGCTGGGGGAATGAATCACTGGACAGAAGATCTTCCTCTCTGTCTCTCCTCCTCTTTGCATATCTGCCTTTCCAATAAAAATAAATAAATTAAAAAAAAAAAAAAAGCCAGGAGTCAGGAACTTCTTCTGGGTCTCCCGCTGGGCTTTGAGTCATCCTCTACTGCTTTCCCAAGAGCACAAGCAGGGAGCTGAATGCAAAGTGGAGCAGCCAGGACACAAACCAGTTCCCATATGGAATTCCAATGCATGCAAGGTAAGGATTTAGTCACTGAGCCATTGCACTGGGCCCAGGGATGTTCTTGGGTAGGGGAGAATCGATGGCATCTTGTGCTATGATGCAGGAGTTGGTCCTTGACTAGGAGCAAGATTAGTTTCATCACTGTTGAACAGGGAAGGCAGAGGTGTGAGCAGATTCTAGGGGATAGGTAGAGTAGCAGTGGGAGGATGATTGAGGCTCTCTGCGGACTGCTTTCCCCATGAAATAAGAGGCAAGATTGGCAGGAGAGAGTGAAGATGAGAAGGAAGCTTTGGAAGGGACCCAGGAGAAAGAGTTGGCTAGGCGAGTGAGAGATCCAGAGGACAGGGACAATAGGTGGCATCACTGGCCCATTTAAAGGGACATGAGTCAGTGCCTGTGGTGGTCGCTTCCTGGAAGGCTCTGTCACATGGAACCTCCTGCATGGGAGACCCGGAAGAAGCTCCTGGCTCCCAACTTTCAATCACTTCTGGCTATTGCAGCCACCTGGGATGTGAACCAGCGGACTGAAGAACTTTTTCTCTGTTTTTTCCTTTCTCTGTAAACCTACCTTCCTAATGAAGATGAGTAAGTCTTAAAAACAAAACAAACAAACAAACAACAACAACAACAACAGATCTTAGCTAGATGAGTAGATATGGTGAAGGACATTGGAAATAAACAGGCAAAATGGATATGAAAAAGTCCTGGACTTGGGATACTAGAGTGGGTGAGCAAGAAAGATCAACCAGATGCCTTAAAATAATCAAAATAAGGCCCAGCGCAGTAGACTAGTGGCTGAAATCCTAGCCTTGCATGTGCCAGCATCCCATATATGCACCGGTTCTAATCCTGCCAGCCCCACTTCCCTCCAGCTCCCTGTTTGTGGTCTGGGAAGGCAGTGGAGGATGGCCTAAAGGCTTGGCGCCCTACCCCCATGTGGGAGACCCAGAAGAAGCTCCTGGCTTTGGATTTGCTCAGCTCTGGTCATTGCAGTCACTTGGGGAGTGAATCAGCAAATGGAAGATCTTCCTCTCTGTCTCTCCTTCTTTCTGTAAATCTGCCTTTCCAATAAAAATAAATAGATCTTTAAAAAAAAATAATTGAAAGAAGGGCCTGTGCTATATCACAGTAGGGTAAGCTACCACCCTGAGTGCTGGCATCCCATATGGATGTTCCTGACTATTCTACTATTATCCAGCTTTCTGCTAATGTGCTTTGCAAAGCAGCAGAGGATGGCCCAACTGTAATATGGGAGACTCAGAAGAAGCTCCTGGCTCTTGGCTTCAGCCTGGCTCAGTTCTGGCTGTTTCAACCTTTTGGGGAGTAAATTAACAGATAGAAGACCTCTTTCTCTTTCTCTCTCAATCTGTGTGTGTGTGTGTGTGTGTGTGTGCAACTCCTTCTTTCAAATAAAATAAATATTTTCAAAAAGTCAAAATATCATCTGAAACTTTAAGATCAGTGATGCTGTCTAAATTTAAAATTACATGTTTCATTAAGTAAATAAATAAAACTTTAAAATATATATTAAAAAAGAAAAGTCAAGGTTTGAAGGCAGGTGTTTGGCCTAAAAGTTAAAATGTCAGTTAAGGCACCCTCCTCCTATATTGGAGCAAGTGGGTTCAATACCAGCTTCTGCTTCTGACTGCAGCAGCCTGCTGATGCAGACCCCGCGAGGCAGGGGAGGCGGCCCAAGTAATGGGGTTTCTGCTGCTCACATGATTGACAAGGATGTTGTGGCAGACATTTGGGAATGAACAGGTGAATGGCTACTCTCTCTTATTTCTCTCCTTCCTTCACTCCCTTGCTCTCCATGTAGCTCTGCCTTTAAAATAAATAAAATAAATACTACAGAAAAAAATGTTGCCAAATAGGACACCCATATCCCACATCTACACACTTGAGTTTAAGTCTCCGCTCCTCTCCCAATTCCAACTTCTAGCTGTGCAGACTCTGAGAGAGAGCCACAGGAGATGGTGCTTGTGGGACACTTGGCTAGCACTCATGCATCCTGGCTTTAGCCTGGCCCAGCTCTGGCACTGGGGTCATTTGTAGAGTAAACCATCAGAAGGGAGCTCTCTGTCCCTCCTCCACCTCCAAGTGCCAGCATCCCATACAGGTACCAGATCATGTCCCGGCTTCTCCACTTTCCACTCAGTTCCCTGCTTATGGCCTGGGAAAGTAGTAGAGAGTGGCCCAAAGCTCTGAGACCCTGTAACCTCATGGGAGACCCAGAAGAAGCTCCTGGCTTTGGCTTCGGATTGGCTCAGCCAAGCTGCTGCAGCCATTTGGAAAATGAACCAGCAGATGGAAAATGAACCAGCAGATGGAAAATCTTTCTCTGTCTCTTCATCTTTCTGTAAAGCTGCCTTTCCAATACGAATGAATAATGCTTTAAAAATTAAAAATATATTTGGACAAGAACTTTCATAGTGACTTTATTCATAAGAGCCAAGAATTGGACAAAATCACTAAGAGAATAAAGTAATTCAGGATCCATTCATACAATGAAGCATTACCAGCAAGAATAAAAATGGGAACAGTGAGTACACAGAACAGCAGCAATGAATCATTGTGCCGGGAGAAAGGAGCCAGACCTAAAACAATACATTCTACGTAACACATTTGCGTGAAGTTCAAGAACAAGCTAACCAGTCTACAGGAGCAGAAATCAGAAGAGGCATTACCTCTAGTAGGTTGGATGCTGATTAAATAGGACATAGGGCAAGTTCCAGAGACAGGAAAGTTCTAGACCTTGACCTGGAAGTTGGCTACCTAGGTGTGTACCTAGTAAAAAATTGAGCTGTATGGTTAGCATTTGTGTACTGTCCTGAATGCAAATTATATCTCACGACAAAAATTGTAAATGAGGAGTTTCTTATTCAATTAGAAATGCAAAGCCACTGCCTGCTATTTACATAAAAACAGGTATAACTGAAAAAGTGACAAGCCTGGGTCTATCTTTAGATAGCACCCGCAGGTCCTTGCTATAACAGAGGATGAGATGTTCTGCGCAGATGCCAAAGAATAGGAGGTAGGGACTTGGGGGCAGAGCAGGGGGAGGCTGGCTCTGGCACGTGCAGGCACAAGGCATCCAGCCCGTCACAGGCCAAGAAGGGGGGCATCCGAGCCCACAGTGGGGGTGGAATCAGGCCACCCAGGCTGCTTCCCTGTGTCCGTGGGTCCCCTTAAGGAACAGCAGGGAGCAGAATAGCTCCTCTTGTACCCCGTATCTCTCTGTGTGAGCAGGGAAGGACATGAAACCCAGGCTCTAAGCTTCACATCAGGGACCCTGGGATGACACCGAGTGGCTGTCCCCCATCCCCAGGTACTGATGTGGCTACGTTGTTGCGTGCAGCCATTTCTCCTCCTTCCCCCATATGCAGGAAGAAGAAAGGGAAAATTGGTAACAAAGGTCTGATTCACTTTCCCCTAATCCTCGACTCTTCCCACCTTAATCAGTGGTCCACGTGACAGGCATGCTTCTCAACTATGTCAGCATCATCAAAAATAAATCTTAGGGAAAGAAAAACAGAACAAAAACAAGAAGAAGAACCTGGGCCCTTAGGAGACTGAAACTGACACCTTTAGCAATGTAGGGAAGATAGCTGGGCGAAAGAGCCTGGCTGCTCTCCTGTTTGGGTTTCCTCCATCTGGCTGTGAGACATCATGCAGCTCCCTGGCCTTTTCTGAGCTGGAGGTGGAGGTGGGGGAGTGTTAACTCTGCTTGTTCGTTCCTGTACCTCCTGCATCCCTGGCAGGCTTTGAGGTTACTAGAGGGCAATGAACCGGGTAGCTTGACTGTCAGGATTCTAGTAGTGTCAGAAAGATTCTAAGACTCTTGCCCCATTTTTTTAAAAATGAATCTCCCTGCTTCTTTGACCTAGGTCCTCCTAGGAGAGCCCCAGGTTCCCTCACAAGCCATCCAGGCCACTGTACTACCCTGGGGAGCGGGACCCTTTCCCCCAACCCCAGGGACCAGTTTCAACTTGTCAGAAAGGTTGCTTGCTGTCAAGTAAGCATGCAAGGGCTCCCTCTGGGTGGGGCCTCTGTAGAGCTGGGCCTCACCCCAGAAAGGGCCTCAGGCCTCAACAATCTCGGACTTTCTAACTGCCCTGGAGATGGGAGCCTCACCCAGCTCCACCCAACTGCCCTGCTGGAGAAAGAGTAGGATCTGGCTCCAGTCCAAAGCACCAGCTCACTGCTCCCTCTGTATCGCTATTGCTGACTTCTCGTTCGGGCCTTCCCTTTGCTTATTTATTTGAAAGGGAGAGAGATCCTCCATTTACTGATTTATTCCCTAAATGGTCATAATAACTAGAACAAGGTTAAGAGCCAGAAACTCTATCCAGGTCTCCCATGTGAGTGGCAGGTGGCCCCTTCCCCTGCTCTCCAGGGTGCATCAGCTGAGAGTTAGATCAGAAACAGGGACTTGAACTAGCACCCTGATGTGAAATGCTGGAGTCACAAGCAGCGGCTTCACCCACTGCATCATAATGCTGGCCCCACTTGGCTCCCTTCTTTCCTTCAAACATATATCACTTGACTTCAAGGGACTGTGGTGGCTCCTAGAGACACACAGACTCCTGACCCAGGTGTGCTCTGCCCTAGGAAGCTCACAGGCCAACAGCAGAGACAGAGACAGGCAAGTGCTGCTGCTGGCTTTCCTTATTTGCATTGCTTACATCCTGAATTCATCACCAACATTGACCTAGCAAATACAAGAGCATCCATCCTAGGCAAATCCAAGGTTAAGTTTCTGTGAGCCTCTGAGTATGAGGTCAGCTGATTGCTACATAGCCTGTTTTTCTGTGCATTCCACTGAAGGACTCCTAATTCAATCACATGCAATTGGTTCATTAGAATTGTACTCATGGGGCCCGGAGGCGTGGCCTAGCAGCTAAAGTCCTCGCCTTGAATGCCCCGGGATCCCATATGGGTGCCGGTTCTAATCCCAGCAGCTCCACTTTCCATCCAGCTCCCTGCTTGTGGCCTGGGAAAGCAGTCAAGAACGGCCCAAAACCTTGGGTTCCAAAATCCGCATGGGAGACCCAGAAGAAGCTCCAGGTTCCTGGCTTCAGATCGGTTCAGCTCCAGCCATTGTGGCCACTTGGGGAGTGATTCATCTGACGAAAGATCTTCCTCTCTGTCTCTCCTCTTCTCTGTATATCTTAAAAAAAAAAAAAAAGAATTGTACTCATGGTCACAAATGCTCTAGCTGGTGGCTCACTGAAGTTTCTAGAACACACCTGCTCTCTTTCTAATGTATATCATAGCCTTTTCGTGCTTCAGAGTGCTAGCAGGCAGTTCACATTGTACTTGGGGACCATTTTAAACAGGAAATTGCCAGTATAGCATACCAAGTAAAGTTGCTTCCTGCAATGCCAACATCCCTATGGTCACGGTTAAAATCCCATTTCCAGTTCAGCATTCATGCTGATGTGTCTGGGAAAAGCAGGAAAAGACAGACCAAGTGTTTGTACCCTTTTTACCTATAGAAAGACCCGGTTGAAGCTCCTGGCTTTGGCTTGGCCCAGTCCAGGCTGTTTGGTTGTTTGTGGAGTAAACCAGCAGATGGAAGATCTTCTCTATCTAATTCTGACTTTGAAAATAAATTAATAGGGCTCAGCACAGTGACCTAATGGCTAAAGTCCTCGCCTTGAAAGTGCCATGGATCCCATATGGGTACCAGTTCTTATCCTGGCAGCTCCACTTCCCATCCAGCTCCCTGCTTGTAACCTGGGAAAACAGTCAAGGATGGCCCAAACCCTTGGGACCCTGAACCTATGTGGGAGACACCGAGGAGGCTCCTTGCTCCTGGCTTCGGATTAACGCAGCTCCGGCTTTTGAGTCCAGCTTTGGGAGTGAATCAACAGATGGGATATTTTCTTGTCTGTCCTCCTCTCTGTATATCTGACTTTCAAAAAAAATGAGTAAATATTTAAAAAAAAGAGAGAGAAGAAAAAGAAAGAAAATCTAGGCATCATCTCCCCTCTCATCTTTCCCCCTCAGCCGCCAAGCCTGCCCTCTCCTTCGTCTACTCTGCTGCCACCCAGGTATGCACTTTCTCTTTCTTTTTTGGAATCTTCAGGAACATCCTCTCCATCCTTTCCCCCTGTTCCTCCTCCTCCTCCTTCCACACACAGAGAGTGGCTGAAGCGCTCTCTCCAAACTTTCACAGGGCTCTCCAACTTCACATGCATCACCCAGGCTTCTCTGTACCGTCAGGATGTGAATCCAAATGCTCAGCAGGGTCCGCAGGTGGGCGCCACTGTGTCCACTGCACCAGGAACAGCACTGTTCCCTCTCTGTGTGTCCTGTAAACTGACATCTCTTGCCCTGGAATCCTGACGCAGCCCTGGCTTCTGCACATGCCTCACCTGTTTTGAAGGAGGCAGGACTCTGGGGCCCAGGCATTGTAATCGGGAAACCCTCAGACAACAAATTGGTGTGTCTGCCCTGCCCTTTCTGGAGCCACAGACAATTTCCCCCCATTTTTCTTTTAATCTTTATCTAAAGGCAGAGACACAGATCAGTAAATAGCGAGCTCTGGCAGAATTCAGCTGAGATGCTGGCAACCGTGAACTCCATTCGGGTCTCTCATGTGGATGTCAGGAACTTGACAACTTGAGCCATCACCCGCTGCCTTCCAGGAAGCTGGAGTTGGGAGCCAGAGCTGGGACCGTGCCCGGGACTGTGGACTGATTGCTTCTGTTGGGTCTCACCTGCTACAAGAACCTCTGCATGTTCTACTTCACTCTAACCCTGCTACTCAGTTCTGCACATGGCACTCAGGCTAATGTGAACCTTCTGTTCTGCCTCAATATCTGATGGCTTTTCATTGCTCCTCAAATTAAAAATCAAATTCTCAACCCAGTGCAATGGCTCAACTATTTAATTCTCTGCCTGCCAGCACCAGCATTTCATATAGGCACTGGTTCTTATCCCAGCTGCTCTGCTGGAGTCCAGCTCCTGCCGAGTTTAGAACTCGAGAAGGGTGCATGGATGAGGTGTAAAGAGGAAAGAAATGGACCACTACGATTTCATGGTCATAATGGACAATGTGGGAAAGCTGTCTGCTTTATTTATACAGAAGCAGTCAAACTCTGGCTCAGACTTTTTACGTCATGGTCAAGTGGGTGTTTCCAAGGATAATTCTGCCTTTTGTTTTACCTTAAAGCAGGATGTTATCCATCCTGACCTTGTGGTCAGGAAGTTCTCAATAGATATTGCATATCAATCAGCAACACATTCCTACTACAATCCTCATCCTATTACTTCGTCTTGAATCAGTTAATGCAGGAAGTGCATCACAGAAGGAGGGAGTTAGAGATCGAGAAAAGAGGGAAGAATAGATTCCCACTACATCTGGGGACTTAACACCCTTGATTAGCATAAGGTCAATGGGGGCAGCAATAATAAAAGGCCCTTTTGCTAAAATGGTATCAGCAACATCAACTTCCAAGCTCACATTGATAGTAAAGACCAACTCCACAGAGGCAGACAAAGGTTAAATAGATTACAGAAATCCCAGCATGGTTGTCCAGGTGTCCATGCATAGGGAGGTGGATATACCTTCAGGTGGATGCAGAGACATCCGCAGGACCCTGCCATGCAGCAGGAAATTCCTTGTGGCCCTGCCTGCAATGGAACAATACTCTTCACACCTTCCTGTCTTCCACACCCATCACACGGACCCCAGCACTGCTCCACTTCCCATTGAGCTCTCTGCTTTGCGGCCTGGAAAGGCAGCAGAAGATGACTCAAATTCTTGGGATCCTGTACCTCCCGGAAGAAGCTCCTGGCTTTGGCCTGGCTCAGCTCTGGCTGTTGCAGCCGTTTGGTGGGTAAAGTAGCAGATGGATGATCTTTTTCTCTCTGTCTCTCCTTCTCTCTGTAGACCTAGCTTCCCAATAAAAAAATAATAAATAAATATTAAAAAGTCAAATTCTTGTCATGGGCTGCCAGACCCCGGAGGAGTGGGCTCCTTCTTTAAAGTTCCCCAACCTCAACTCAGCCCCACCCCTCAGGCTACAGTGGTCCTCTTTCTTCAAACAGCACTTTTATTTATCTATTTTTATTGGAAAGGCAGATACACAGAGAGAAGGAGATAAAGATAAAAAGACCTTTCATCTGCTGGTCCACTTCCACAACAACCAGAGCTAAGCCAATCTGAAGCCAGGAGCTTTTTCTGGGTCTCCCACGCAGGAGCAGGGACCTAAGGCTTTGGGCCATCCTTGACTGCTTTCCCAGGCCACAGGCAGGAAGCTGGTTGGGAAGTGGAGCAGCCGACACATGAACCAACTTCCATATGGGATCCCAGTGAGAGCAAGGCAAGGACTTTGGCCGCTACACTATTGTGCTGGGCCCCAAACAGCACTTTTGCAAGCTCCTTCCCTACCACCGAGCTGCACAAGCTGGTTTCTCCAGCTGCAAGCTGCAGGGCTTTCCCCATGTTCTTCCAACATGCCTCTTCACGTTCAGAGGGGTCGCTGTATCTCCAGGGCCCTTGCTCTATCCTATCACTTGTGTTCCTCACCACCCTGCATTCAGTAACAGCTGGTGGACTCACTGGGACTACCTGTTCTGATGAACCAAATCCATCAGCATAACAGATGGAGAATGGATCTGGAATTTCTTCCTCGGAATGTTGAGACATTGCCTCTTCTTTCCAGAAGGTGGCACCAAAACCACACCTGGTGCCAGCAGAGGGGAATAGGTAGGGGCGGGGGGCTGGTCTACCACAGGCAGTGGGCAGAATGAGTAGGAAGACACAAGTTTGGTTGTGGCAATGCTGGATCCAAATGAGGAGAGAGTCGAGACGGTACCTCTCCCAAAAGACAGGAAAGTGCGCTCTGTGCACAAGGGCCTGGATGGATAACCAATGAATCACTTTCGGTTCCCACGTGGCTTTTTCTTTCCCTACTTGTCCTGCTAGCAGATCATTCCTGCGAACACAGCGGAGGCGAGAGAGGGGCTTGGAAGAGAAGAGCAGGATTCTGGCAAGAGGCAATGGCTTTCTGCTCTAACCTTTCCCCTCCACCCCCCACCTAGAGAACTTCTGGGGGAAACTGAGACCCAGACAGAAACCTCCTTAGTGGGCCAGGGAGAATTGGGTCAAGCTTCCTCTAATCAGAGCTTACATTCATTCAGCATTCAGCTTCCCTGCCCTATCCCATGATGCCTAGACCCTGGACTGGCTGTGGGGGGCTTGATGGAGGAGGCCACGCATCCTCAGAGCAGTCCTGGAGAAGGAAAGGGCAGCAGCCGACCCCTGGGTGAGGGTCTGGCAGGTGGAACTGATAGTGCCTGGGGCCAGGCAGGTGGCCTGCAGCAAGGACTGCATCTTGATCTGGGGTAAGGGAAACGAGCAGGGGTCTCAGGCTTCCTCCTGAAGGCCATGCAAAAGGGTCCCCAAACAGCAGAGCCTCAGGTTGGGATGGTGCAGACAAGGAGACCAGGCAGGTGGGGTTTGGTGTAACTATCCCTTAGTACATACCAAGGCCTGGAAAGTGAGCATTGGGATGGGAAAGAGCCTGACTGGTTTAGGAAATGTCAGCTATTTTGTTTGAAGATTCATTCATTTATTTACTTGAAAGGTAAAATAACAGCGAGGGAAAAGCGTACCTGCTGATTCATGCCCAGAATGGCAGCAATAGCTGGAGTTAGGCCATGATGGAGCCCAGAACTCCATCTGGGTCTCCTGTGAGGGTGGCAGAGGCCAAAGTAACTAGGTCACCATCCACTTTTTCAGATGCATTAGCAGGGAGATGGATGGGAAGTGGAGCAGCCTGGACTGGAACCAGCACGCCGATATGGGATGCTGGCATTCTAGGTAGCATCCCAGCCAGCTTCAACACAGGACTTGGCCGTTACTGATTCAAACAGGGGCAGGGCTGGGGAATGCATGAGTGGGCCTGCTGAAATACCACCTCAGAGTGGCTGAGTCATAGTGCAAAGCAGACCCCAGACTCCCGCCTCGCCCAGAGGGTGGCAGCAGCTGCTGAACCTGGCTTGGCAGAAGCAAAGCTATGGGTTCACATAGCAGCCAAGAGCAGTGGTGAAGTTCACAGGCCCGGGAGCCAGACAGCCCTGATTCAATTATCAACTCCTCTACTTCCTGTCTGATGACCTTGGATAAGCTGACTTCCCTGTGCTTTCCAGTTCTTATCTCTCAATGGGGATAATGATAGCACCTTCCTCGTAGGGAAGTTGGGAAGGCCAATGAGATTAAGGTGCAATGAACCTTTATGGAATACATTAAGGCTACGTGGCCAAGCTACAGCTGTAAAAGCCAAGCCCGAAGAGTCTCAGGGCTCCTCCCCTCTGCCAAACAGCAAGGCTGGATAGCTCACTCCAGGTTCAGCTGCCTTTGCTTTCCTGTGAATTCTGGGGCTTGATACAAGTGAAGAGCTGCCTTGGGCAAACTAGTAAGACACAGGCACCCTGAGAGCACTTATCCTGTAGACAGGTGCTGCAGGGCAGGCCTTGCCCACCACCTAACAGCACACCAGACAAGTTTGTCCTCACACCATGTGGACACTCCCCTTGCCTGACATAGCTGGCCAGCCACAGCTTCAGGCCCACAGTCAGCATGCATTGCTTAGACAAAAAATCACAGACCCCAGTCCCACCCTGGGCCCCAATCCAGCCAACCCCATGTGCTCAGGCACACACAGACAGGCACAGGCAGGGCCATGGCTCTCTGCCAGTCCCTGGGTCTTTCTCAGACCCAGCATGTGACACATGACCGTTGAGGTACTGGAGCCTTGCAGGTCTGGGAACAAAAATCCTGTTAGGTCTCTCAGACATGTGACTTGGTCTCTCTGCTTTGGGGCTTGGTTTTCTTTTTTTAGAAGCTTTCATTGGGTTGGTGGTATGGCATAGTAGGTAAAGCCACCACTCATAACCCTGGCATTCCCCATCAGCCGGAGTCCTAGCTGTACTTCTTCTGAACCGGCCCCCTGCTAATGGCCTGGGAAAAGCAGCAGTAGCTGGCCCAAGTACTTGGGGCTCTGCACCCACAAGAAAGACCTCAGTGAAGCTCTTAGTTCCTGGTTTCAGCCAGGTTCCGCTCTGGGCATTGTAATCACTTGGGGAATGAACCAGCAGACAGAAGATATCTCTCACTCACTCTCTCCCTCAGTAACTCTTTCAAATAAGTAAAATTTTATTTTTGAAAAAATTTTTATTTATTTGGGCCCAGCATGGTGGCTAGGGCTGAATCCTTGCCTTACATGGGCCAGGATCCCATGTGGGCACCAGTTCATATCCTGGTTGCTCCTCTTCCCATCCAGCTCCCTGCTTGTGGCCTGGGGAAGCAGTCAAGGACGGCCCAGAGCCTTGGGACCCTGTGTCCACGTGGGAGAATCAGAAGCTCCTGGCTCCTGGCTGAAGAACTCAGCTGCAGCTGTTGTGGTTACTTGGAGAGTAGACTGGCAGATGGAGGCTCTTTCTGTCTCTCCTTTTCTGTGTATCTGCCTTTCCAAGAGAAATTTAAAAATAAAGTTTTTATTCGTTTGAAAGACAGACACAATGATACAGAGAGCTCTTCCATCGGTTGGTTCACTCCCAGATGCCCACAACAGCTGGGGCTTGACCAGCCCCAAGCCAAGAGCACAGAGTTCATGTTGGGTCTCCTATGTGTGGCACAGGAAGACTTGAGAATTTGAGCCATCACCTGCTCTTCTCAGCACTGGATCCAAAGCAGAGCTCTGCCTGAACAGCAAACATGGATGTGGGATCCAGGTGTGGCTGCTGGCACGTTCCCCATGGTGCCAAAAGTCCAACCCTGCAGCTGTTTTCTTGTTGTTCAAATGGGGACACAATCTGACTTGGCACCATGATTCCAAGAATTGAATGAGAATACAAGCAAAGTGACACTGCAGCCAATGCTGGGTCCTGTGGAGGTACTCAGCAAGGGTTGGCTGAGGGCCCTTACCCGGCCTCAGGATGTGCCCAGCCCAACCAACACCTCTGCTCCATCCCCCTCCCCCTAGCAGTCTTGCTAAGGGATTGGGTAGGGGTGGGGGAAACATAGACACACACGGCTCTGTTTCCAGCTTTTATGAAAATTAATAACATTAATAGCTCAGACATATACAGATACATATGGCTATGTACACAGTCATTAAGTTATTCATTAGTCTCTGTATAAAACCTGTCTATATTAGTGTTCCGGGCCAAGCCCGAGCAGTCCAGTCCTTGGCATAGTCACAGTAGCAGCCCTGGGGCTTGGCCCTGAGGGTGGGTGGAGGGGGCAGCCACTGACTGCCCCATGGGGAGCTCAGCAGGAGACATCCTGGGGCCCCCACTCACTGGCTCTGGCTCTGGAGTCGTCTGTTCCCTTCCTGGCACCTGCAGGCCAGCTGCTCAGAGAGTGCGCAAACAGGTGACTGGTCCCTTGTGTGGCCTGTGGACCCAGGCCTTCTGCATGGTGGCTCCAGGCCACCCAGGAGGCCCTACAGGATGCTGGCCAGCTCTGTGGAGTCTGTGTCAGAACAACCGGAGCTGCTGGCTTCTTCCCTGTAAGAGCCCAGGGGAGACAGTTTGGAGGAAGCGCCCAGACCCCACTCCACCCCACCCTTGAACCTGCCTCCTCTGGCACCCCGCCCCCTCCTGCAGCAGAGGACATCTGTGGTTGGCTAACACCCCCGTTGTAGCCCAGACCCCGCAGGCCACGACAAGCCCTGGAACCACACACGCTGGCCCCAGGCTGGCTGCTGGGGCTGGCGTGAGGAGTCACTCCACCATGCCCTGCCGGAAGGCAGGGTTCAGGCCACCCCCACAGTCCTGTGTGCCAGGAGAGCAGCGGCAGTGCAGGCCTCATGGTGAGGACAACAAGCACTGGGCCCAGCTTCACCCAGCCAATCAGGCTCTTACCCTTGCTAGCTAGACCTCAGATCCCTCATCTACACAGGGTGGGACTCCAGGGGACCTCCCCAAGGTCTTGTCTCTACCCAGCCTCCCTGGGACACTTCACTGCATTCCCCCAGGGAAAGGTCTAGGTCAGAAGGTGTGACTGAGTGCTGGCCTGAGGCCTGGGTGTTACACCACAGGGAGCCTGGGCCCCTCCAGCTTCTGGGCCTATGCTGTGGGGCCCCCGAAAGCCTCTAGACTTGTGAGCTAAAGAACTAAACCTTTTCTCTACCAAGCAGCCACTCTTATGGGTTACAGCCATGCAAAATGCACTACAGTGTTCTAGGAAGGCAGGGGGTTTTCATCTGTTCTGTTCGCGGGAGCAAGGCACCTGCCATCTGTGTGCCAAATGAAGAAGCCTCAGCCTCTATGCACACAGAGCCTGGCATGGAGATAAGCAATGAGGCGGGTGAGGGAAGACCTGCACGATGTCAGTCTAGACTGGGCAATCGGGGGGCCACCACGGAGGGGCCTGAGCCAATGAGCCACCCTTCCATCCCCGGCCACTCTCACCTCAGAGCCTGCAGTGCCTTCTTGTTCTGCCGCCGCCGCTCCTCGTCAATAGGGTACAGCTTGAAAAGCAGCAGGCCCAGCAGGATGAGAGCTATGGGGGCCATGGTCACCAGCATCTTCAGTGTAAACTTGACACTCTTTGGCTGAGAGCAGCCTCGGGTCTGGTACCCGGCAAAGCTGTAGGATCCAGCAGTAAAGGAGGGGAGAGGGAGAGAGCAGTGAGAGACTGGAGCCCTGGGGGAGGTCCAGCCCCATGCTGGGCAGGGAGTGCCCCCACTCACTCGAGGCTCAGGGTGGAGATACCCAGTGACACTCCAGAGGCAAACTTGGTGAAGAAGACATAGAAGGAGAAGAAGATAGGCTCGGTGCCTTGGGAGTGCTGTGGCAGCTTCAGGTGGAAGTCGTCAATGACGTCAGGCAGCATGGACCTGAGTGGGAGGAACCATGAGAACCCTGACCCTCCCCATACCCTCAGGCTTCCCTCTGCCCACCCAGTTGTGTTGCCCAGTTCACAACCCTTACAACCATATGGGGCACACCTTCCTTAGCCCCAACCTGCACCTACAGCAGAGCCTGTGAGGGAAATCTCCCTAGAGCTCTCCCCCTAAAGAGCTAAAGAGTTGGCAAAGTGGGGCACTGGGGTGGAAACAGTAAGCCCAGGTGGGCCTGCGGCTACCTACCAAGGTAGTAAGAAGGCAGCTGCCACGCTGACACCAGCTGCCACGGCCACCACGTAGGTGATGATAAGGTTACTCTTCATGAGGGCTATCAAGATGAGAAATGGCACTGCCGACTAGGGGAGGGAGAAGGGGAAGATAGGTCGGCAGGAAGACTCACACTGCTTAACCCCCACCTCACCTCGGGCCCTGCCCTTCCACCTTACTCACCGAGATCCCAACATACACAGCCATCTTCTTGCCAAACCGGGTTAGGAACCACTGCCAGATGGGGATGGTAAATGTGGCAGAGAGCTGTAGAAGGACAAGGAGGCTAAGAAAGGCGGATCCGGGGCACAGGATCCAACTCCACCCCTTCCCTATTTTCCCCAGGAACCCCAAGGTGTTCTCAGCTGGAGCCAAGAACAGCCGGATCACACCCTCTGGGTGTGTCCACAACCTCCTTAGGGGAGCTGGGGCGTCTGCCTGGCCCTGCCTTCCCACACCTCTGAGGCCCGCAGTTGCACAAGGTTCTCCAGACCTTTGCTCTCAACCTGAACATCCGACCCCAAACTCCTCCTTTCCTACTCTCCCTGTGCCCTTGGAGCTCAGGCCCAATCTCACGCTTCCAGGACCTGGGCCAATCTGGGAATCAGCCCGATTCTCCCAAGAACCAGCCCCTGGACCAGCCCCCACAGCTGCCCACTGCCTCTGGGGCCCTGCACGCACCATGATGGCCAGGAGTAGGTTTTGGAATTCATTGCGGAAGCCCAGAGTGTAGGTGCAAAACAAGGCAAAGTTGCCCTCCACCAGCTGAGGATGCACAAGAGATGCAAGAGGTGACTTGGGGCAGTGCCTCCCCCTCCCTTCCACCCTTCCCCCAACTCACTCCCATTCCAATGACACGTGCTCCGCCCCCTAAGGCAGGGCACCTTGCCCCCTTCCCCGGCTCCCTACTCACCATGAAAGCCAGGGAGGTGAAGAGGAAGCCGGCAATCAGCTTGACATAGGGGCCATGGCTCATGACCAGTCGGAGGCCCCGGAAGAAGGACATTGGTTCCGCCTGCTGGGCCTCATAGGGTTCTGGGGATGAGAAGAGACAGTGAGGAAGGGAGCAGAGGTCCTTCCCCAAGCCTGTGGGCCAGGCAGAAAGACACAGCACCCCCTTACCTCTCTGTTCCCGCACACCCAGGATCAGAATGACAGCACAGACAATATAGATGGAGGCGATGACCCCTGCCGCCAGCAGGTACGCATTTTGCTATGAAAAAAAAAAAGGTGCAAGTGACAGAGAGAGTCAGTCAGCTGCCATCCTAGCAGCCCTACTCTCTGAACTTGGGCTAGGCTCTGCTCCATCTGGGAAGTGGGAGACCCATCCTGGTCCAGCTGCTGTTTCCCAAGGCTGGGCAAAGTCCAGAGGGACAAAATGCCAAGCCAGGCGGTGGAGCGTGAGGGGCTGTGGGGCAAATCCTCCCCCAGATCTCTGTGTTTCTCTAGCTCCGAAACCCTGGGAAAATCACTCAGGCCCTTCCTACATGCAAAGTGGACGACAGGGGCACACAAAGGGTGACGGGATGACAAACGCCCACCAAGCACAGGTATGAACTAGCGTCACTGTCTTTAGCACGGGACCGCCTCGTTCCTCGTCTCCCCCAGTCCCTGCCCTGCCAGGAGCCTCACCGTTTCTTTGAGCGAGGTGGAGCTGTGTGTCCGATTGGCACTTTCCAAGGCCACTGCAGAGCCATTGGGCTCCTGGAGACAAGGTGCATTCACTTGGCCCACAATTTGCCCCTGGATGGCTGTGCCCAGCACTGTGCCCAACACCTCCACTGTCATCCCTGGGCAATGAAAAGGAGGTCTTTTGGAGGAGCCTCATGGCCTGTGGACCCAGGGAGAAAGGCTGGACATGCGAGAGCCCAGCTCTAGTTGCAGGTAGGTGGGACAGACGCCACCACGGCCTGAACTCGTGGCCTTGTTCTGTGTGACCTCTGGTTAGTCCCTGCACCTCTCTGGTTCTCACCTGAGCAACACACGGGTTTGTGCTCTTTTTGTTGTTGTTGTTTTAAGATTGTTTCACACCCGCACCTCAGAGCACAGCAAAGAGCTAGGTCCCCCAAGGAAAGAAACAAGGCAGGAGGGTCCAGGAGAGGAGGGGCTCAGGGTATGTGGCAGGTGGGATCGGGTGGGCTGGGGGAGACTTACGGTAAGCAGTGGCTGAATCCCGCTCACTCTGCTCTGTGCTGATGAACATGGTGAGAGCTGAGTAGGGGACGTGGAAACACTGGTGCAGGAGAGAAGCCATGGGCTAGTTAGACGTACGCGGGCTCAGGAGCCAACCACGAGGCCCAGGGACTCCCTCACCCCTGCCCCCAGAGATAGGCAGGGAAGGGGCCCACACTCACCGTGACCAGTGTCTCAAAGAGGCAATAGAAAAGCAGGTACCAAAGGGTCTGGCCCTGTGGGAAGTCGGGCACGAACCAGATGAGGCAGTAGGCAATGATGGCCAAGGGCGTGGAGAAGATGATCCTGGGGAAGGTGTGGGTCTGAGTGGAGGCTGGGGCCAGGACCCTGGAAGCCAGGCCCACCAGGACTGCCCTGCTCCCCTGCGTGCTCATTAGAGGGATGAAAGGAGGTACCCCTTGAATCCACCTCCTACCCTACCCTCACCCTCTGGGAAGAAGCTCCTGGCTCAGCTTAGAAGGTCAGATTGGTCCTGACTCTTGCACTGAAATCTTAAATGTGGAGGCTGAGGAGCCAGCCCTGGGGGTCTCCTCCACATCTTCCATGGGGCTCCACAGGCAGAGCAGGGACTTCCTGTGGGCTGGTGGGTAGGGGATGAGTTTGGGGTCTCAGGCTTCATGTGGTAGGGCAAGGGGGTCTGGACGTTGGAGCAAGGCAAATACATTCTCATATCTGCACATGCCCCACCTGCAGGCACACACATGTGGACATACACTGAAGGAGGCTGGGGTGGGTTGGGAGAAGGGCAGGGGAAGGCAGCTTGAGGTGCAGAATGATGGAAGAGCCAGGTGGAAGGATTGGTCCCAGTGAAGTAACTGTCCAGGTGCCAAATGTCTGCCTCCCATGTGTGTGGCCCACAGCACTATGAGCTGTTAGACCTCCGGGCAGCAAGGCTTTTTGAGTCACAATTCAGACATCCAGCTCTGGCTTTGCCAACTAGGACTCACGCAGTCCTGGGCAAGATTGAACTTCTCTGAGGCTTATTTCCACTCGTAAAATGTGAATTGTGATAGCTCATACCTTACATCCCATGCTTACTCAAGAAAAATGTCTTCATTTTCTAGCCACTTAGGACATAGCCATGAGCAAAGCAGAAAAAACAAAAACAAACAAAACACTGCCTGGGTGGACCTTTTACATTCAGGCTGGCCAACAGAAAAAAATAACCACAACTTAAGATACATAGAGGGACTGGTGCTGTGGTGTGGAGGGTGGAACTGTCACCTGCAACAGCAGCATCCCATATGGACACTGGCTGGAGTCCCAACAGCTCCACTTTTCATCCAGCTCCTGCCACCTACATGAGAGACCCAGAAGAATCTCCTGGTTTCTGGTTTCTACCTGCCATTGCAACCATTTGGGGAGTGAACCAATCTCTCTTTCCCTAACTCTGCCTTTTAAATAGATAAAATAAACTAAACCTTTAAAAGAGAGAAAGAGACAAATCATTCAGCCTTAAGAAAGAATGAAACTATGCCTGCCCCAACCTGGATAATCCTGGAGGCTGTCATGCTGCATTAAATAAGCCAACCAGAAAAGACAAATGTTGAAGGAATTCACCTGCTAAGGTCCCAAGAGCAGTCAGTTCATAAAGACAGAGTGAAATGGTTGCTTGGAGCTGGTGTTGGGGGAGGAATGCAGAGTTTCAGTTTGGGCATAGCAAATCACACCACAAACTGCGATGCTGGCATCACACATGGATGCTGGTTTGTGTCCAAGGAGCTTCATTTTCAGTTCAGCTCCCTATCAATGTGCCTGGGAAAACAGAAGATGACCCAAACTCTTGGATCCTGCCACCATGTGGGAGATCCAGAAGAAGCTTCTGGCTCCTGGCTACTGCCTGGCCCAGCCATCACAGTCACTTGGGGAATGAACCAGCAAATGGAAGATCTTTCTCTGTGTGTCTCTCTCTCTGTAACTCTGCCTTTCAAATAAATAAATAAACCTTTCAAAAATATATTTATCTGAAAGACAGAGAGCTTTCTTATCTACAGGCCCAATCCCCAAATGCTTGCAATATCCCAAAGCTGGATGGGATGGCACCCAAGCTGGGAGCTGGGAACTCAGTTCAGGTCTCCTACGCGGGTGGTAGGAACTCAATCACTCAAGTCACAAATGCCTGGCTTTGGACCTGATCCTAGCTTCCTGTTCATGTACTCCATGAGAGGAAGCAGTGATGGGTCAGAGCTGGGGCCCTGCCACCCACGTGGGAGACCACTACCTCCCAGGGTGTGCCCCAGCAAGCAGCCGGAGTCAGAAGGCAAAGCCAAACAGCAAACCCAAGCATTCTGAGGTGGGGTCCAAGTGTCCAATTCCTAATCACCAGGCCAAACACCCCCTGCAATGTGTATCATAGCTTTAGAAACAATTAAAAAGTTTATTTATTTTAGAGGCAAAAGAGACAGAGACAGAGCACTCTTGTCTGCTAGCTCACTCCCTCAAATGCCCACAATGGGCAGTGCCAGCCGAGACTGGGCCAGGCTAAAGTCAGGTCTCCCACACGGGTGGCAGGGCCCCAACTCTGAACCATCACTGCTTCCTCTCATGGGGTACGTGAACAGGAAGCTAGGATCAGGTCCAAAGCCAGGCACTTGTGTATGGTACATGAGCATCTTAACTACTAGACCAATATGTGCCACTTAGGTCTTTTTTATTAAGTTATATAACATATTAGAAGCTAATACATGCTATAGAGAATAAATAATGCAGAGGATTAGAAATGAAACTAGGGGCCTGGTCCTTGTCTTGCACGTGCCAGGATCCCATATGGGCACCAGTTCTAATCCTGGCAGCCCCGCTTCCCATCCAGCTCCCTGCTTGTGGCCTGGAAAAGCAGCTGAGGACAACCCAAAGCTTTGGGACCCTGCACTCACGTGGGAGACCTAGAAGGGGCTCCTGGCTCCTGGCTTCGGATCTGCACAGCTCTGGCCATTGTGGCCACTTGGGGAGTGAATCAACGGGCGGAAGATCTTCCTCTCTGTATATCTGACTTTCCAATAAATAAATCAATCTTAAAAAAAAAAAAAGAAATGAGTAAACTTCTTGTCTGGGTGGAAAAAGTGGACCACACCAAGAAGGTGGTGACTGCTAATCTTGGATTAGAGGAGGATATGGGCCTTGCAAATAAACATCAGAGGCAAGAGTACGTTGGGCAAGAGGGATGGTCAGTGCAAAGGCCCTGAGGCAGATGCATGCCCAGCAGGTCGCAAGAATAGAAAGGCCAGGGGGCTGGAACACAATGAGCAAGAGAGATGGAATTAGGAGATGAAGTGAGAGGAAATGGGACACCCCAGGGGCCATCGGAAGGACTTAATTCCTGCTTTGCAGGGGAGAAGTACTTCTGAGACGTCAGCAACCTTCCGGATGTTGAAAAGTACTTAGGATACTGAGTACTGCTACAACACTCATATCAGGAGAGCTCACGTCAAGGCAGCTGGCCTGCAGGTAGGTGGGACAGGACCTGGCCAGGGCAACTGTAAACATAGCAGCCAGAAAGCAGGCCAGCTACATCGTGGCTTGCTGGGAGCCCAGTGTCACACCCTGGTCTTCGCAGGCAGAAGTGGGATGTGGGAGCTCCAGGGAGGGTGAACGTTTCAGTCCCCCGGTTTGAAGCAGCAGGTTTAAATGCAGACTCAGAGAGAGAGACTGCCTTGCAGGGGACAGCAGACAGGTCACTAGGGATGCCATTAGGCCAGACTCTTCGCATGCTGAGAGAAAAGGCATGCTGGGTCCCAGACCTGGGAAGGGGCCCAGGTCTTAAGCGAACTGGGGAGGAGGACAGATAGGGTGGTAACACCCCAGTTCTCAACTACCATCAGAGTGTACTGAGACACAGGGACCACCAGACAGGCAAGGATGAGTGACAGACACCTGCCAACTCCCACGGTGGCCTCAAAGCCCCCAGCCACTTCCCCAAGCTGGCTGCCACACCTGCCTGGGAAGAGTCCCTGGGATCCTCCAGGAAGCCAACACGGAGGGCTTCCTTGGCTCTCCTCACTGCCCTGCTCCCCACCTCCCCAGAGAATCAGGGTCCCTGGCAATCTTGGTCACAGACTTTCCTCTGCCACAGGCAACTGAACAGTGCCCACACTGCTACCTAGAGAAACCCGAAGTGACAAGGGGCGGAATCGGCTGCTACTACTGCTGTGTAGGGTTGGCCCAGGAGCTGCCTCTCATTGGCGGAGTTTCATGAGGAGATGTGGCAGCAGGCCCTGCCTTCTAGTAGCTGCCAGGGAGGTTGGCAAGGGTCCAGCATCAGGGCTGGCACTCAGGGAGCCCTGAGCAGCCTGGCCAGGTAAAGCAGGCCACCCTGCCCCTGGCCCTGAAGCTAGGATCAAAGGCTACAACCTGGGCTTTGGCCAGGGGCTGGCAGGATCGTGGTGGGTGGGTGGGGGCTCGTGGGAAAGGAAGCTGCAGAGGAGCAAGGGCAGCGGGAAGAGCTTTGAAGGCCGGAGACCAGGTAGGGACGCCCCCGGGGCAGGAAGGCGCCCACTAGGGCCTGAATGGGCTGGAGATGAAAGGGGCACAGCAGCCCCCCCAACTCCAAGCAGGATGTCCTGGGGGGGAACCAGAACCCCGCCTGATAGCCTGTGCCATGTGCCCCACCACCCCCGCCCTGCTGTCTGATCTAGGGCGCCCCCAGTGGTCCCAAAGCCTGAGGCTGAGCAGTGCTGGCTTGGCACAAAGGGCAAACAGAGTTCAGGGTGTCCATGGCGCCCCCATTCCAGGGACTACCCCAGCCCCCGTCCCCCAGGACATACCCTGAAGGGAAGCCAAATTATATACTACCTAAAGGGTGCCAGGCACTGCTCTCAGTACTTGACATATCCAGAAAACTCATCCTCACAGCAAGTCCATAATCATTATCTGCATTTTACACATGAAGACACTTAAGGCTCAGAAACACTAAGTGGCTTGCCCAAGGTGGCCCAGCTGTAAGGAATGAAGCTGTGATTCCACACAGCTCCATGGGGCAACCACTCAACTGCTAAGTGGGAATTCTAGCTCCACCAGGAGTAGGGAGAGGACTTCGGGGAGTAGTGGGGCCTAGATAGATCTCAACATTGCCCCTCTAACCCAGGGCTTTGGCATCATTCCATCAGAAACTCACTCTCCCTTCACCCTGAGACAAGCCAGATGGAAGTACCAGAGGGTGAGGACACCAGAAGTCCCACCTCCAGCTGCCCTGAAGCAGCCCCTTCCACTCACCAGGGCATGAGGCGGCCCAGGCGGGTCCAGGAAGATTTGCTGATACAGAAGCCCACCAGAGGGTCGGTGACAGCATCCCAGGCCCGGCCCATAAACAAGATGATGGAGGCTGATACAGGGTCCACCTGAGGGGCAAAAGAGAACTCCCTTATCCTTCCACTCCCTCAACGCGCCCTGGCAGGCAGAAGCCTGTGGCTTGGGAAGAGAAGTGATAGCATTTCTCCCCTCACTGCAGTCCTGCCCACATACTATGAAGCTTTCCCAGATCTCTGTCCTCGCTTCCTCCCTTCCACCACCCTGGAAAACATTCCCATCAATTAGAATGAACCCAGAATCACTTCCTTCCCTCCCTGTCACCGTCCTCACCATCTGATAACACAGTTGGCACCCACATGGGCCTCTATTTCCTCACCTGCAGAATGGAAGTGATGAGCGCTATCTTAGAGTAGAGCTCCATCTTGGATGCAGAAAAAGGGGTCTCTAGATGCTTTGCAGCAAGTAGCCTGTTGCTACCCACTTAAGCTCTTTCCCCAGTGTTCTTCCAACCCCAAGGTGTCCTCCACCAGGGCCTTGCTACTCCCTAGGACACTAGCACACTGTCCCGCACTGCTGTGTCCCCAATCTAACCCCTCCCCCAAACTCACTGAAATACTTTCCACTTTGACTACGGCTCCTCATATTTCACTCCTCTCAGGGACCAGCCCATGGGAGCCACTGCTGAATGAAGCCATTTGTCCTCTCTGGGCTCACTGTCCCCCACCTGCAAGTGGATACAACCAAGGCGGCCTGCTTACCAGTCACTTGCTACATAGAAAAGATGGCTTGAGCCAAAGCCTTGGTAGCCATGGCTACGCAGCCTCCCACTCCCCCATCCAGACAGGGCAAATTCTCGGGATGCCAGGCTGTTGGCCAAGGCATCCCAAAGTACACAGTAGCCCTGAGCAGCCACCCCTGGGTCGCAGCACCTTTAGCCCCGCTACCCACCAACAGGTCTCTGTTCTGCAGGTGAGGGTGAGATCCACCCCCACCATGTCCCCAAAACTTGAGCCAGGCTGGCTGATGGTTTCCCAGTCAGGGACACGGTGCGCCAGGCTCTTGTAATCCCAGCATCACTTATGGGTCCCATGCGCCCCTCCTTGGGAGCAGCACCTCCTGCGTGAGCCAGCATACCCTTCCAAATCCTTCAATCACAGACACCCAGGACTCAGACTGTTCTGCAGGAAGCTCCCCCTAGCCCTCTCGTTTCTCACCCGCTGCAATGCTGAGAGACAGTAGAGTCAGGACTCCTGGTTCCATTTCCCAGATGGGGTGAACTGAGGGAGCCCACTTATCCATCCCAACCCCTCCTCCAGGCTGCCTAGTCTCTCTCATCCTGGCATGCTGGAGGAAGCCCAGCAGGCTTGAGACACTCACCTGAGCCACATCCAACAGGTATATCTGCAGGAAGAAGCCCAGGGCACAGCCTGTCACCTGGTAAGGGGCCCCTCCAACTGCATAGCAGAGCTTGTTGCAAACGGATAGCTGTTGCTGCTTCTGCTGCTGTTTCTGCTGCTGCTTCTTGGGTTCCTTCTGGGAAGAGAAGGAAGTGAGAAGAGGACCAACATGCAGGACTCAGATGTGGGACTAGCCCTCTGGCCAACACTTTTAAGTTCCCACTCCCCACGAGAAAGGAGAAAGGCATTCTTTGTCCTTGGGAATCGGGAAAGGGGTCCTCAACATCCCCTTCTCCCCCTCCCCCATCACGCTGCTGCTAAAAACCACTCCTCTCCGCACCCCCACCCCCCAACTCTGAGGAAATGGGTCAGGCCTTGCTCCCTCCCAAGAACAGGCTCCAGGCTCCGGAGGCAGCAGCGGACCTGTCCCCACCCGGCACCAGCTGCCACAACCTGAAAAAAGCCTCTTGCTGCCAAGAGCGCCCCAAACCCAGCCCAAACTCCTGCCCCGCCTCAGCCAGGGCAGGGACCCACTTGCCCGTGGGGGAGAACTGCGGGGAGCTGCAAGGAGCTCGGCTTGGCTGGGGGGGCACAGCTGTTTCTTTCATCTGTCCCAGTGTGCCCTGAGCCCCAGAGGCAGCTCCTACCTCTCTGATTCCCTGTGTGCACATACCCGCCCCCCTCCAGCTCCCAGGGGACCTTGGAGAGGCAAGGAAAGGCACTCCACGAGCCGGCTTGGGCCCTCTCCAGGTGGGGCACCAAGGAGGCTCGGGTTGCTTAGAGGAAGGAGAGATTACTCATACATAGTAATTGTTCACCCTCGGTTCCCTCTAAAATCAGTTAATAAAATGAAAAGGGAAAAAAGTGATCACCTCCCAAGAAGTCAGCTATTGCCTGTGTTCCGTTCCTGGGTGGAGGGGGTGAGGGGGCAAAGAATGGGGCCGGTGGGCATGACGCACGCCTGCGAACACCCAGACACATACCACACACACACAGACAGGCACGCACGCACGCAGGCACGCACGCGGCTTGGTGAAAGCGGCTCCTTTAAGAGCAAGAGCCCTTGTTCTTATGAATGAACTTGAGTGGCCCCCTCCGCGGAGTCGAGGCGCGAGGGTAGGCGGGTGGGGGTAGGGGTGGGCGCGAGAGACGGGGTACAGAGGGGGATTTTCCAGCTCTCTCGAGGTTCTCCAGGTTCCAGGGCGGCCAGCACCAAAGAAGCGGAGTCGGCTAGACAGAGCTGGGCACCACAAGGGATTGCCGGCGGAGCCCGGGTGAGCTAAAGGGGGCGCCCGCGCTCGCGCCCACAAACCGCCTCCATCGCTGCCTGTGCCCGGGGCTCCCCCAGCCAGCCAGCCATCCCGTCCCCACTGCCCCCGTCCCACGGCAGCCTACCCTCACCCTCGCCTCGGGGTGCCCCGGCCTTACCTTCACCTGCGCGGGGCGCTCACCAGCTTGGAGGATGCCGGCGGGCAGCAGCCCCGCCGCGGAGCCGCTCTCGGCGCCCTCTCCTTTGGCCATGTCCCGCGGGCCACGCCGCCTGGGACCGGGACGCCGGGATGCTCGTGTGCTCCGCCGGCCTCCGCGGCCCCTGGGCTCCGGTGGTGAGCAGCCGCGGCCACGGTCCACACACACACTAAGAGAAGCCGGCCGGCAGAGCAGACACGCACTCCCTGCACACCCCTTGAGCTCATTTAAAGCTTAGGCTCCGCCTTCACACCTTAGACCAATCCCAGGAGCCAATTGCCCCGCCTCCAGCCAATCCTCTCTCCTGCTCCACCCGCCCTGCGGCGCCTGCCGCTGAGCCACGTTCTCTAAAGCATCCGGCTGCGCGCGTTAGTGCCCAACCTGGGGATGGCTGCTGTACCCACCTGACGCGCGCGAGAAAACTGAGGCCCAAGGCTGAGAGGCACCTGCCCAAGGTCCTCCAGAGTGAGTTTCTCCCCTAGTCAAGCCTGCAGCCCTTAACTTCCGATTCCCCACCGCTGCAGTCTCAGGAAAGGAGCGGGCGCGTGATGGGGGGGGGGGGGGGGAGGCTAGGAGGTCCACAGTCCCCGGTAAACATCTAGAGACACTTCTAGGCTGTCTCCCCAGAACCTGGGAGAGGCAAGCTGGCACTTTCCTTACCGATATCCTTCTCTCGTCCCCTTCTACACCCCCCACCTCCTCCAAAACTGACCATTCCCTATTCCCTACTAGATCAGGGGGGAAAAATGAGACAACCCAGATGCTGCCGCAAGGAGCTCCCAAGTGGTGGAGAGGAATCAGGCCATGGCCTCCCGTCCAGGATGACAGTAGCGGAAGCCTTTTAAGGAGAGCTCCCCTGGCCCATGTTCAATGTGACCTCACTGGGCCCTCACAGCAGGCCGTAAGAGGACAGTACCCGTGTTTTCCTCATTTTACAGGCCAGGAGATGGAGAAGTGAAACAGCTGGCATGTGGCAAAGCCAAGCCGGGAAGGTTTTGTCCCATTCCAAAGCCTTTGGGCTGCGCAGTCCTGTTCTGTCACAAGAGGCGGGACCAGGCAGTGACATCTCCCCAACACAAAGCCTCTCCCTCTGCTGATATGATCTGGGCTGACACAATCAAGGAAAAGGGGCAGATTGCTGGAACCAAGACCAGGCACCAATGCCCAGGATGATTGGTCCGTGTCCTTCCACCTCTGGGTCTCTCAGGTCAGAGTCTCTTGAGGCTTCCTGGACACTGTGGAGGGCTGGCAGTGGCCAGGTGGGTCTGCTTAGTGAGGATGCTGCAGGGGGAGAAAGATGAGATCTAGATGACCCCAGGGTGGCCACCCAAAGCTCCCTCATGTGCCCTAGCAGATCCCTATCTGGGCATGCAGCTCTTGGTTGCTGCTGGGCAAAGGTTAGCCAAACCAGGCAGTTGAATAGCATGCTGTGGAGGGCAGAGCCTGGACCCCGGGACTCTGCCTGGAGCTTTGTGGCAGTGTTCTGCCTCTCACACCTTCTCCAGGCTTGGGCTGGCTCAGGTGGGCTCTTCTGTGACCCCATCCAGCCCTAAACTCCTCTCACTTCCATAGACTCATGCTGTTTCCCAAAGGATATGGTTCTCCCAGATCTGCACAGGCTTCTGGTAGATGGGAACCACATCTGGGTTTTTTTTGTTGTTGTTTTTTCCACTTCCGAATCCCCACTTTGCTGGCTTGGGACCTGAGCCAAAGTAGGAGCTTAATGAATCCATGTTCAGTGAATGAATATTTGGTCTCCCTCAGGTAGAGGCATCAGAGACACCCTTTGGGGAAAGCCCCAGGCACTGACAGTGTGGCCTAGTTAATCTTCTTGTGTGTTTACCAGCGTATTAACAGTACCTTCCTGAATAGGGTCCCCCCAACCCCACCCCACAGGCATGAAGAAAAAAGTGCACGGGAAGCATTTAGCACAAGTGCCTGGGAGCTGAGGCCAGGCTGGTTCCCCTCCTTGGCCTGATTCCAGTCTGTCAGTGTAGCAACGCAAGATTCCAGATATGGCCTGACCAAGCCGGCACAATGGGCCTATTATTTCTCCCAGTCTGGACAGGACACATTGTTAATGCAGTCTAAGACTGCTGGGCTTCAGCGCTTTCTCTCCCATGATTAGTTCCCATCAGGTTATGGTCAACTAAATCATTCAGATTCTTTTCACCGGAGCTGGGGTCAAGTTAGGTCCCTTACCCCAGCCCCTGCTTTGTGTAATGTCTTGAAACTACAACACAACAATGTCCAATGTCATCTGGCTCATTCCGGCCTGTTGAGATGATTTTGAATGCCTGCTGTTTTCTCTCGCTGTAACTTTAAATCCAGCCTGTCCTTTGCAATGCCAACCCCACCGTCCATTTTATTCATCAGCCCCAAGCCCTGTGATATGCCACTTTGTCCTACTTGAACCATATCAGGGTGCTGCTGCTACAGGAATCATTGAGCATCCACTGTAAGCTGAGCAAGGCTTGCACTAAATAATTTTCATATATCATCACATTCACTCCTGCCTTGTATTTTTTTTACCCCCATTTTATAGATGAAAAGGCTGAGGCTAAAAGAAATGAAGCATGGTGTTCAATGTTATAAACTCCTTTTTCTGATGAACAGTGTAGCAGTAGGCTTGTTACTGATTGTTGTCAGGTGCCTACTGATCAACCACAGCATCCTCTGCCCCAGCTCCCCACCCCCACTATCCTCCTGCCCAACTCCTTGCCCAAGCAAAGAGGCATTGCTGAGGTTTCAGACTATGGTGACCAGAGAGTAACTCTGCCAGTATTGTCCACCTTGGGCCTATCCTTTAGAGCAATGCTCTGTCTAGCTAGAGCATCGTGAGACCAAAGACTTGCACTGAAGGGGTAGTTAGCTCTCACTTGTGTGGCAGGACAACCCTCCACCATCTGTGACCCCTTCTGGGTCTAGCCTAGCCTCACCCTAGAGAATAAACAAACCTTAGAGCTCTGCTTCATTCTGTCCACCTCACTGTGCCCCTAGGGCACCCAGCCCAGCCTGGTAGACTTTTTCCTTTGCCGTCATCTACTCCAAGGATGGCCACTGAGGAGGCCACGAGGCCCTCTGAGCTTCCTGCCAGGCCTAGCAGTGAAATGCAAAGACCTCCCTACCTGCCCCTCCTAGCTGGTTGCATAGCCTGTCACTACTAAGATAGTTTGTCCTTGGCGAGTACTGATTCTGTCTGAGCCTCAGGTCCCTACCGTCAAATGGTGGGAGGGGGAACATTGTGCCTGTCTAGTAGGGTTGGCATGAGGATGAAGTGTTTGGCACACAGTGAGTTCTTGAGAAGCTTATTGTTATGATTGTTGTGCCTAGAATCCAAGGCCACTGGGATCAGAGGGGAGAAAATTTGCCAGTCAAAAGTTTGGGGCTAGCTTTGTGTGTGATCACTCAGGGTGCTATTTCCAAAGCAATGGGGTTGCTGCTGGGGCAGGATTATCAGGTGGAGCTGTTGGGATGTTGGTGCCAGGAAATCGTTGCTGAGTGAGTGTGTTGCCAGTGTCAGCATTGTTAGGTGGGGAGACTTGAGGTCTCATCTAGTGATGACATTTAGATTTTTGGAGAAAAGGAGGAACCAAGTGCAGGCCTTGTCACCTGCTGGGCAAAAACCAAATTTACATTTTGAGTTGTGGGGTACCAAGGGAATGGCCAAGTTAAAGAGGGAAGGGTTGGGTAGAGCCTGGAACAAGAGTTTCCTGGAACAGCCACTATGATGGAGATGCCTCACCTCTTCCCATCTTGTATCTTTGTTTGCCCTGTGGGGGGGAAACAGGGCAAAAACAAAAAATAAATAAAAATAATGGGATGGAGGGACTCTTGAAGGTCCCCAAAGAGTCTCTGAGGGCCCTTGAGGTCACTAGAGGCTGCTCGTTCCTCCCTGGATGTTGGTTGGGCAATTGTGAGGCGGAAGAGGCTTCAACCCACCTGATCTACAAGCTGGACCACTCCCCAGGGAGATCTCTGGTGGTGAGCTTCAGGACAGAGCAGAGTGGTGGGTCTGACTGACTTCTGCGCCTTGGTTCTCAGGCGGGGTTATGGAGCACAGAGAGCCCTTGAGACAGCTGCAGCTACCCCACCAATGATGGCCAGAGTCCCAGCATCTTGGCAGCCTAGGCTTCACCAAGAGGTCAAGGTCCTCTTCAGGGGAGACAGCCATACTCCTGCAGGAAGGCACTGACTGCTAAAAGGTGAGAATGATAGTGTGGAAGAAACTGAGTGAGGTCAGCCTTGGCTCAAAGAGCCACGCTGTTCCAAGGTTGTGGAAGAGTGTACACACACACACACACACATACACAAAAGGCACCACAGGGTTGGACACAGCTGCCAGGTGGCCACAGGGCCCATTAGGTCAGGTGAGATACTCCTTGGGCAAGAGCCCTGTGCCTGGCCTCTGTGGAGAGGGTGGGGACTGATGCCTGAGCAATACCTCTCCGTTCCTGGCTGGCCAGAATTCTGCCCTCCTCATGCTCACCCCATGTTCCTACAAGGAAGCTCTGCGTTGGCTTACTGACCTCAAGCCTCTCAGAGTTGGAAGGGTCTTTCAGAGTAAGAGAGTTGCTGGTCTTGCGCCAGAGTACCAGAGGCAGAACCTGCCTTGGGCAACCTTGGAGTCCTGCCCCACTTTGGGCCTCCTTTCACTCATCTGCATTAAAGAGCCTGCTGGCCCACCTGTGCTACGTGATGCTGCTTCTGCTTCCACTCTGGATGGACCAGGACCTCCGGCTTTGAGCGACTGGCTTTAGACCTGCCGGCTTCAGACCTGCCTGGTAATGCTGTGATCTCAGACTGATTAAGAGTCACAGATAACAGGACAGCCAAGATTCTTCACGAGTCTGGGCTTGGAGTCAGGCTTCCGAATGTATTTATTTATTTTTAAAGATTTACATATTTATTTGAAAGGTAGGGTTCAAAAAAAAAAAAGAGGAAAGAGAAAGAGATCTTTCATCTATTGATTCATTCCTCCACTGGTCACAATGGCTAGAACTGGGGCAGGCCAAAGCCAGCAGCCAGGATGCAGGGACCCAAACACTTGGGCTATCTTCTGCTGCTATCTCCTGCACATTAATAGGGAGCTGGGTTGGGTGCAAAACATCTTGGCTTTGAATCTGTGTCCATGTTCCTGGGCTGGCTTTACTTGCTAAGCCACAATACCAGACCCTGCCCCCAACCCACATAAAGTTTTAATCCAGTTGTGTCTCTTGCCAGCGAGGTGACCTTGGATATGTCACTTAACCTCTCTAACTCTCATGTATCTAATCTGTAATAATACCTCCCAGTGCTAATGTGAAGACACAGAGAGTCAATGTGTGTGTTTAAAACAAACCTCACTTGAGCAGGACCCTCAGAGCATGCGCCACATCAGAGACCTTGGGATGGTTGGGAGCCTGGGTATGGCTTCTCCCTTTATCTCTCCCCTCTCCCCAGATACAGGAAGGAAAAAAGAGAATGTCAGGGGTCCGGCAGCATGGCCTAGCGGCTAAAGTCCTCGCCTTGAACGCCCCGGGATCCCATATGGGCTCTGGTTCTAATCCCGGCAGCTCCACTTCCCATCCAGCTCCCTGCTTGTGGGAAAGCAGTCGAGGACGGCCCAAAGCTTTGGGACCCTGCACCCATGTGGGAGACCTGGAGGAGGTTCCTGATTCCCGGCTTTGGATCGGCGCAGCACCGGCCGTTGTGGCTCACTTGGGGAGTGAAGCATCGGACGGAAGATCTTCCTGTCTGTATATCTGACTTTGTAATAAAAATAAATAAATCTTTTAAAAAAAAGAGAGAGAATGTCAAAACAATATTGTCACCCACTTTCCTGTAGCCCTTGACCCTTCACCCCCAAATGAAATATGTAAAAATTATAAAAAATAAAATTTATACAATTAAAAAACTAATAAAAAATGAAACAAACTTCCTGGTGAGATTGCCACATACCTTCCCTCTGATTGGCAGGCTATAGGATGATGAGAAATAAACTCTGACTGTGTTCTGAGATTAAAAACTTAAAACACAAGGGTCTTATCCTTAAAAACAAAGCATCCTTATCAAGAAAGCCTTGTCATTGCATTCCTTGACCCTACTCCAGGCCTCCCCAGCAACTCTGAGATGAGCTAGACATGAATATTCTTGTCCACTGGGAGATGGGTGACATCCAGTCATGGAGACAAATTCAGACAGACTATTACAAAATGATGTGTCAGGTGCCTGAGATCTGCCTACGTGCAACATGGAGAACATCAGAGTCTGAGGGGAGCAGTTCAAGGAAGGTCTCATAGAATGGGAGAGAATGGAGCCAGGTTCCATGGAAAGTGTGGGAGGAAAAAAAAAAAAGAAAGTGTGGGAGAGGGCACAGCACAGATGTGGTGGTGTCTGGCAGGAAGGTGGGTACAGAACCAGTGAGCCCCTTGCACTGGCTAGGCATTTTCTGGGTGGGAATCAGTAGATGCCAGGGCTGAGGAGACAGGAGGCCTTGTATTCACATTGGGATGATGGTGGGCAGCCAGGAAAAGGCATCTCAGGTCAGAAGGAGATGACCTACCTCTGTGTTTATAAAAAAGACACGGTGGGGGGTGTTTATAAAGAAGACACAGTGGGGTTAAGCTGACTCTTACAATGCCAGCATCCCCCCCCTCCAAAAAAAACCAAAATAATGCCGGCATCCCATAGTAGAGTGCAAGTTCAAGTCCTGACTGATCCACTTTGATCCAGTTAATGTGGGAAGGCTTAAATACTTGGGCCCCTGCCACCCATGCAGGAGTTCCTGGCTCTGGCCTGGCCCAGACCTGGCTGTGACAGCCATCTGGGGAGTGAAACAGCCAATGGAAGACCTGTCTCTCTGTGTCTCTTCTCTGTGTGTTGTTCTGCCTTTAAAATACATAAATCTTTAATAAAAAGAGAGAGAGAGAGACACTGAGAGTTGGGTAATGTGACAAAGTAGGTTAAGCTGCCCACATTCCGAATCAGAATGCCCAGGATCAAGTGCCACATCCACTTCCAACCCAGCTTCCTGTTAATGTGTATCCTCTGGGGCAGCAGATGATGGATCAAGCACTTGGGTCTCCGCCACTCATGTGGGAGACCCAGATGGAGTTCCAGGCTCCTGGCTATAGGAGAACATCAGAGAACATCCTGGCATGCCTTGGCTGTAATAGACATTTGGGGAATAAACTGATAGATGGAAGATTCTCTCTGTCCTCTTTCTCTCTGCCTTTCAAATAAATGAAAAAGAAAACTTTCATCTTCTTCGGCATGATCTCTGGGTCCTCTGTTGCAGCTGGCAGTGGACAGCCTGCCTGCTTAGCTTTGTCATATTCTTCTGGAAGGCATGCTTGTGTGGGTTAGTGCAGGTGGTGGAGATGGCAGCAGCTCCAGCCCACCTCCATTGTGTCCCCTCACTGTCCCTGCCACTGCAGCCCTCAGTCAATGCTTGGCTACTAGGAGAATCGATGAGAAAAGGGGCTGCCAGAAGCCATCCTTTCCCCCACATTTCTGGGTCTTTGGAGCCAAAGCACCTCTCTAGTTCTCTTCTGTGAAGAATAACAGCCGAGAGGGAAAGGGACTTGCCCAAGATCACACAACAAATCAGTAGCAGCAGCAGAACTCGGCCTTCTTCGATCCTACTGGGGTTCTGAGAGCCAGCCCTTGCAGAGCCTGCCCCAGGCTACTATGTTTTGCCTGATCTCTGAGGCCCCACAGACCAGAGCAAGAAGGCCCACAGGAAACTCCCTTTCCCCCATGCAGTTCTTTGTCTTCTCCCCCGAGCAGTCTGACCTTTAGCTTGGGGCTGTCAGGGTATTAACTGGGTGTAGGGTATGGACCCCAAGTGCAAGCTAAGCTGAGCTGGGGTGCTGAGTTGCCCTGGGCTTTTGGCTTTGGGCCAGACTTAGAGCTTTGCGGTTCTCTGGGTTCTGGGTCTATGAGCTAGGCCTGGCTCTGTGAGCTCTTGTCTTTGGCTCTGGCTGAGTTCAGGCCTGGCCTAACACATGCCTACGTGCATGTTCTTTTGGTTCTGAACTGGACCCCCAATGAACATTGGTCTGGTCCAGGCTCTGGGCTGTGTTGTGAGCCATGGGTTGGGTCTTGAACTCTGGGTGTAGGCTTGGGCTGGGCATGGGGCTGGGCTGGGTTCTAGAGCTAAGGCTGGAGCTGTGGTTTCTTTCTTTCTTCTTTTTCTTTTTAAAGATTTATTTATTTTTATTACAAAGTCAAATATATAGAGAGGAGCAGAGAGAGACAGGAAGATCTTCCGTCCGATGATTCACTCCCCAAGTGAGAGCAATGGCCAGTGCTGTGCCGATCCAGAGCCAAGGAGCCAGGAACCTCCTCCAGGTCTCCCACACGGATGCAGGATCCCAAAGCACTGGGCTGTCCTCGACTGCTTTCCCAGGCCACAAGCAGGGAGCTGGATGGGAAGTGGAGCTGCCAGGATTAGAACTGGCGCCCATATGGGATCCTGGAGCATTCAAGGTGAGGATTTTAGCTACTAGGCCACATCACAGGGTGCATAGGCTGGAGCTGTGGTTTCTGAAATCTGGGCTTTCCCGATGAGGGGAGGGGCTGTAACAAGAGAGGAGCAATTTGTCAAGGCTCTCCCTTAGGACCTGTAGCTTTGGTGAGAGGACACAGAGAAGGAGGCAGTAGGCCTCCTTGAGCTGCCCGAGGGCATTCTTGGCCACCAGGAAGAAGTGGGTGGGGAAGGGTGGAACAGGTGGTACATGGGGTCTCCATCCTGTTTGTACCAAGATCTTTCTCCCCAGCAGAGAGCTGCCAGGAAGCTCAGGCATGGCCAGCACCTGGCTTCCTGGGGGAAGGCATGACAAGGGGAGATGGGGTGGCTGGGCAGTGGCCTCCCAAACCGCGGCCCCTCCCACCTCTCCTACCTCATCCCCCTTTATCCCACCCTCCCTTTCAGCCAGAGTTGGGTTATAAGCCCTACGACCCCAGAGGCAGCCCCTGGCTGGGGGCTCACCCTTACTGCCTTGCCTTTCATCCAGACCCCATCCCTGCTTGCTTCACTTCAAGGTTCCCTTCCTCCCCCGCCTGCTCTCGACCCAGCAGGAGCCTTCCACAGCCTGACCACCATGGCACTTCCTCAACAGTGACCTCCCAGAAGCTTCCCGGGCAGACTACCCCTCTTCACTTGCCACTACCCCCGCCTTGGCCTCCTCCAGCCCTGAGAACCCCAGGCCCAGGACGTATGTGTAGCCAACTTCACCGAAGGGACAGGAATTCCTGTAGGGAAATACAACTGCAAGAAATCATATAAATGGTAGCGTCTCACATAACTGTCCCCGGGGAAAACAATCAGACCTGTCCAGCTTGTTCACAGGATGTCCCTCATGGGTACACTCAGTTCCTACCTTTATTCTTCTGTCTCAGATCCTCCTTCCCTCCACTGCCAGAACGAGACCATCTTGTCAGCTCTCGCCTGGGCAAAACCTCCATGAGGTTTTGTGCCGGAAACCTCACCCCCAAAGACACATGGGATAGGATCAACAGGATAAGGAACAGTAAGAACACTTCCGCAAGTCTGGGTCCCTTGGTCTAGAATAGCACCCAGCAGGGGGATGGAGGGAGGGGCCCAGGACACACAAGCTTTAGCTCCATAGCCTAGAATGGACTTGGTCATTTGGAGTCCTGAGGTCCTTTCCATTTAAAGTCTTCCCATCAATGGGAAGTAATTAACTATGCCTCCCCCTCACTGTCCAGAATTGGAGCAAGTAGTATTGACAGTGGGGTAGTTAAATGTGGATCAAGTATACATGCTTGTACACACACATGCCCCTGCAAGAGACTTATTCTCACCAACTATATAGTCCAAATCCATACTAAGGAAGAAAACTACTTTAAAAAAAAGTGTGTATTGGGCCCAGCAGCGTGGCCTAGCGGCTAAAGTCCTCGCCTTGAAAGCCCCGGGATCCCATATGGGCGCCGGTTCTAATCCCGGCAGCTCCACTTCCCATCCAGCTCCCTGCTTGTGGCCTGGGAGAGCAGTTGAGGACGGCCCAATGCATTGGGACACTGCACCCGCGTCGGAGACCCGGAAGAGGTTCCTGGTTCCCAGCTTCGGATCGGCGCGCATCGGCCCGTTGCGGCTCACTTGGGGAGTGAAACATCGGATGGAAGATCTTCCTCTCTGTCTCTCCTCCTCTGTGTATATCTGGCTGTAATAAAAATGAATAAATCTTTAAAAAAAAAGTGTGTATTTATTTTTATTGGAAAAGCAGCTCTACAAAAGAAGGAGAAACAGATTTTCCATCTGCTGGTTCATTCCCCAAATGGCCGCGATGAACAGAGCTGAGTCTATCAGAAGCCAGGAATCAAGAGCTTCTTTGCGGTCTCCATGTGGGTACGAGGTCCCCTAGCTTTGGACCGTCCTCAGCTGCTCTCTCAGGTCACGAGCAGGGAGCTGGTTGGGAAGTGGAGCTGCCAGGGCACAACGTGGGATGCCAGCTCTTAGAGTTGGAAGATTAGCCAGTTGAACCATTGTGCCAGGCTGAAAACCACTCTCTTAAGAGCCGTATCACTCAGCTGCTGCCTACAGGGAGTCTGACACTCAAATTGTTATGTTTTTGAGAGAGAAAGTTCCCATTCAATGGCCCCTGACTAGGGCCACAGTCAGAAGCCAGAACTCAATTCAAGTCTCCCACATGGTTGGCAGGAACCCAGTCATTGGTGCTGTTGCTGCTGCCTCCCAAAGTCCTTATCAATAGGAAGCTAGAGTTAAGAATGCAGCCGTCACTGAACTCAAATGCTCCCATATGGGACATGGGTATCTTCATCACTGGGCCACATGCCTCTGCCAAATTATTTTTTTAAAGCCATGTCCAGCCTTCTGGGTATGTTATTGAGCTTCCACCCTGTACCCCTGGCTCCCCTGCATGAAAGAGAAGCCTGGCTAGAGCTGTGGTATAGCAGGTAAAACTGCTTCCCGTGATGCTGACATTCCATGTGGGTGCTGCTACACTTTCCATCCAGCTCCCTGCTAATGTGCCTGGGAAAGCAATGGAGGATAGCCCAAGTCCTTGGATCCCTGCACTCACACGGAAGATCCAAAAGACACTCCTGGCTTTGCTTCAAACAGTCCCAGCTCAGTCCGTTGCTACTATTTGAGAGTTAACCAGCAGATGGAATATCTCTCTCTCTCTCTCTCTTTCTCTCTCTCTCTCTCTTCCTTTTCTTCTTCTTCTTCTTCTTCTTCTTCTTCTTCTTCTTCTTCTTTTCTCTCTCTCTCTCTCTCTCTCTCTCTCTCTCTCTCTCTCTCTCTCTCTCTCTCTCTCTCTCTCTCTCCCCCTGTCTCTGTAACTCTAGGAAGAGCAAGCCTGGCAAGGAGCATCAGTCCATGAGAACCTATAGGAACTACAAAACAGTGAGTCCTTCACTCTAGATCAGATGAAAATTGTGGGTTGAAGGCCAGAATTCGACCAACTTCTAAGCAGGGAGCTACAGAAACATGGAGCCCTGGATCTTCCAAAGACACTCTCATTATTTCCATCTCCATTCCGAGCCTCACTCTAAGTACTACATCCTCCCTCACAGCTCTGTTGGTCTCTTCTAGAAAAAGCCTGGCTTGCGTGAACTTGTGGTCATACTTCAAACACGTTTGACGTGGGTTCATTCTGTTTCCCAAGCCAGGCTGGGAATCTTGGGGATGCAGGAATTAGGCCAGACTCCCTCCACGTCAGGCCCGACTCTGGGTCAGGCGAGGTCCTGGAGGAGTTCAGAGTCTGAAAAAGCAACAGTAAATCAGTGATTACAATAAAAGTATGATAAAAATGACGACAGAAGGGAACAACAAAGATATGAGCAAAGTGGCCACGTGGCACAACTCCAGGGGGTCCGTGTGACTGTGACTGTCCCCTCTGTGATTGTGCAATGAGATGACCCTGGTCAGAGATAAACCCGGAGAAGGACTCATCTGACAAGTGCCTTTAGGAAACTAGGCCTGAACCAAGCCTCAAAGGGCAAGTTCACTAGGCTAAGGAGACACGAAGGGCAAGCCAGGCTGAGCACAGCTCATGTGCAAAAAGCCACAGAGGGGTGAGGGAACACGGGAAGTGTTGGGAAATCTCAGGAAATACATGTTGGCTGACGTGTTGGGCCCATGTGGGGGGAATGCCTAGAGGTTGTTTGTTAAATAAAAGTTAATGAATGCAAGGACTGTAATAACAAAAGTCATAATCATCAACATAGGCCAGGCAGTGTGCTAAGTGGCTTGCATTCATTTTCTTATTTTAGCTTCATAATAAACTCAGGAAGTAGGCTCTTTTTTGTTCTCCTCCATGCACCCAAGGAAACTGAGGCTCAGCTGAGTGAATCAACTTGCTCAGGGTCACAGAGCTAGTGACCAGCTGTGCAAGGAAAGAAACCCACATCTCCGGAACCTGGAACCCTGAGTCCTTGCTCACTGCTTCCTACTTCCCTTCAATGAGTATTCTTGACCTTGGCCATCAGTGCAGACAAGAGGACCATGAGCAGTCCTGTCACATCCCGCCCCCCTTCAAGTTTGGTCAGCAGCCATGCCTTCCCTGGATCTTGGCATTGACATGGATCAGGCCTTCTGAGATCTTGAACACGGGTACATGGGGAGAGTGTTGCAAGCCAGTTTTCCAATGAAGAAGCCCCCCCTGAGTTTCCAAGGTTTCCAGAAGGAATCTGAGGGAGACAGAGACACTGCAAAGTGAGGAATGCACTTGAGTCTCCTTGTGTGTTGTGGCTAGGTTTCTCCCCAAAAGGCAATCTCCTGAACTCTTCCCATCTGCGTTCTTTCCCGCATCACCTGCTCTCCAGGACTTCCCATCCCTCCGTCCTGCCATCTCTCTCAGCCTAGCACCTTCCCTGATTCTACTCCATTATCCCTCTTGTGGGGCTGGTATACACTGTCCGCTGGTATACACTGTCCGCTACCCTCATCCTGGCTCAGACCCAGCCAATTCTTTTCTGTTCCTGTCCCAGGCTGTTTGTGGGCTGCAGAAGGAGGCCAGCTCTCCTCACAGAAAGGGCGTCTGGGCACATATGTCCACCAGCCCTTTGCCTGCTTCTTGCTTCTTATCTGGGCTTTTCTGAACCTTCTTTCAGGGTTTTTCCTTCTCCACATGACCTTAAATGGTAGAGTTCAGAAGGATCTCTTCTTTGAACCCATTTTTCCCTTCATCCCCTCTTCTTCCACTTTAATGACCATAATTATCCTAATAACTCCAAATGTATGTCTCCACCGCCTCTGCGTGCCCGAATCTGCATCCCTCCCACTTGTTCACGTACCTGGCATTTTTTCTAGTTTGTTAGACACACCGTGCTTACAAGGTGACAACGGCCTTGCCCTTGTGAGTTCACAGTCAAATGAGCACAGAGAGCCAAGCAATTAGAAAGCAGCGTGTTGGCAGAGGGCGCTGAGATGACAAGAGATAGGTGATCCCAGCAAACTGTGTCATTTCAGCTCCGGTTTGACTGTGGGTGGCAGAAAATCCCACATCGCAGTCACTACAGCCAGTTACAAGTCCAGAAATAATCAGTCTAGAGCCAGTAGGCTGGGTCCCTGATGAGAGCCCTGGTGCTTTCCATTTCATTGCTGTACCATCCTCAACATAGTGTTTCTAGTTCATGGTCCAAGGTGGTTGCTTCGTATCCACATTCTGGTCATCCCAGCTGAGCAGAGTGGAAAAAAAATAGCACCTGAACAATTCCTGAAAGTTACACAAGACGCTGCTGTCAACAGGCTGTGGGCCAGCACTTAGTCATATAACCACACCTAGCTGCAAGGAATTCTGGGTGTAACCAAAAATGGGGCCTCTATGACTAAAGACAAACAAGAAAATGGACAATGGGGGACACCATAGTGGCAGCCATAGAAGGCATGCACATTGTGCTGAATCCTGGGTTAGCATACATTTTGAGAGATGGCTCCATTTGGCCAGGCAGGGCCAGGCAGGGCTGGGTGTCTTGGGCAAGAGTACATTCTTGAGAAGGCCAGTGGTTCAGGGCAGCTCCAACATGGAGTGCAGATGAGAGTGTGGTTAAGAGGCCCAGAATGGATGAGGAGCCATTCCTAGAGTGTGAGGGAGTGGAAACGGAAGGAGGGGAGACAGAGGGAAGGCACAACCGCATACCTAGAGGTGGAGTGGGGAGGTGCCAGCCTACATTAAAATTAGTTTCCTTTGGGGCCCGGCGGCGTGGCATAGCGGTTAAAGTCCTCACCTTGAATGCGCCGGCATCCGATATGGGCGCCAGTTCTAATCCCGGCAGCTCCACTTCCCATCCAGCTTCCTGCTTGCGGCCTGGGAAAGCAGTCGAAGACGGCCCAAAGCTTTGGGACCCTGCACCCATGTGGGAGACCCGGAAGAGGTTTCTGGCTCCTGGCTCTGGATCAGCGCAGCACTGGCCGTTGCGCTCAACTTGGGGAGTGAATCATCGGACGGAAGATCTTCCTGTCTCTCTTTCTCCTCCTCTCTATATATCTGACTTTGTAATAAAACTAAATAAATCTTTAAAAAAAATTAGTTGCCTTTGGATGGGGAGCCTAGGTGTGTCTTGGTCCTAGCGGTCCCCAAATTCCCTCCTAGCTGGCACAGGTGTCCCCAGAGGTGCTGATTTGCCTGTAGGCCAGGTCTCCTGAGCAGGCAGGCTATTAGAGGCTCTGGAGCCAAGCTGAAGTGTGGAGGTCATTGGCCCCACCAGCTGCAATTGTTGGTCAACTGCAGGAAAGCAGGGGCAGTTGATCCCACAGAAGTGACCAGCTGGGGCCTCCCCTGAGACACGTTTCCAGGCCTTCCAAAGGTTGTGTTTATTTCCCTTGAGCATTCACAGACACGGGTACAGGGCAGTCAGCTGGGTATGGGGTGTCTGGCTCTCGGGAGGAAGGGACTCAGTCCCCTTGGCTCTGCCCCGACTGCCCTTGCCTCTGTTTCTGTGGCAAGTAAACAGTGACCTCTGCCCAGGCCAGCTCAGAGAGTTCAACAGGGAGTCCCAAGTGTTCCAGCGCCTCTCGACTCCCCACTCTGAGCTTCCTTCCTCTGTCCTGGAGTCCCCCTCCCAAGAAACACATATGGACTCCCAATAAATGCTGCTTATACCACATACCCAGTCCTCATTGGTCTCTATTCACATATCACATGCATGCTACATGTAAGCAAAGCCTTCCCACTACACACATATAGACAAGCAGACTATACACACGATATCCTAACACACATGCTCTCCATACATGCGATGCCATACATACACACCTCACACATACATCCATACCTATTCACTCACCTACATACCACACTTAGGCTCTATCAATGTTGATTTTTATGTTTGGAGGGCAAAGTCCCCAAGTTCTCTCAAGCCTTTGCCTGCTAAGCTTGGACAGAACAGAGACCGAGACAAACAGTTGGAGTAGAGAAGGAAGTGCCATTGTATCTCCAGTCCAACGGCTCAGCCTCCAGCAAGGAGAGGAGACTGACCTTTCCCCCACTACCCTTTGGACCCATATTTGCCCCTGACGTCAGGGACGTGCAGTTCTGGGCAGGGGATCCAGTATGATGCCCTGGCTTTGCCCCTACTGCCCAAAATGGCTTAGGGATAACATGCCTGGCTAGCAGGTAAGCCACGCCAGACCTCCCTGAGTTATTGTGGTAAGAGAAGCACTTATATAACAGATACTACAGAATGCACAGGGCACCTGCAGCAGCTGACCCCAACAGACCTCTGGAAAGGGTGAAAGGGAAAGGCCTTTGTGGTTACTGACATCTACGCTGTGCCAGGTGCTGCTCCCACAACTCTGCAGTTGTCATCTGTCATGCTCACATGTGTGAACAAGCAAACTGGGACCCAAAGCCACACACCCAGGGAATGGGAGGGGTAGCTTTGAGCCTGGGACTCTCCGTTCCCACGGCATAGGCCAGCACCCTGAGGATGGGCTGTGATGCTGTAGCAGGGTAGCTCGGATGAAGGACAATGATCCTGGACTTCCTGAGGCTCTGTCCTATGCTGCTCCTTCCCTCCCTCTCTCCCACTGATTGAGAACACCGAGGCAGAAAAGAGAGGGACATTCACTGACTTGCAACTTGGCACCCAGTACCACAGGCTAACCCTGTGTTAGTCCTAGATATTGAACCAAAGCTGGCTGTAGGCCAAGAGCTTGAGCTATAGTTTGAGACAACTCAAGGCTAGAGATCAGAGGTGGAACTGAGCCAGGCACTAAGTCAGAAATTACTGCTGCCACCACTGGAACAGATCCAAGCCAGGGCAAGGGGTTGGCCCTGAAGCCAGGGTCTCTGTGGAGGGGAGGGCAGAGAAACTCCCCAACATGCCAGGCATTATGTGGGAGGGATCTACAGGACTCACACTGCTCCACAGGGAAGAGTGTGAGTCACACACACACACACACACACACAAACAATGTTAATCCAAGGCCCGCCAGGCTCTGGCTAAAGGGTAAGATTTGGACAGTGGTCAGAACTCTCCATGGCAGGAATGACTAAGACCAGACTGTGGTAGGAAGAGTCAGTGGCCAGAACAAAGGCTGGGAGGCGGAAGAGCCCAGTCCTAGAGCTGACCAACGGAGGATGATCGAGCATGTTATCTGGCTTGAGTGCATGGCCAGCCAACAGAGCAGCAGGCATAAAGCTGCTGGCATTGGTGACATGGGCCCACATGATCTGGTGACCTGCCTGGGAACTTGAATTGCATCCAGAGGGCAACAGGGCAGGAGTTCAGGACAGTGACGTGGTCAGTCTTGTGTTGCGGAAAAGCCCTGGGGCTGCTGATGTGGAAGATGGCACTGAGGGTGGGAGCAGGGAGACAGAGGAAGCTGGAGTGTTGGCTAAAATCAGGAGGCCCAAACTGGGAGAGGGAGCCAGGAATGCAGGGATGGGGACAGAGATAAGAGCGTAGACAACACAGGCAGATTTGCTAAGCATTTGGAGGCTGAAGGCTGAGAAGACACCAGGGTACAGCCCAAGAGTGAGAGCCAATTGCATGGGTGGGGTCACCCCAGCCTGAGCTCCAGTATGGTCCTCCCAACTCTGCCTCTCCCAGCTGTGTGCCCACAGCATGAGACCAGTGCTCAATGGGCACCAGTTTCACATCTGTGGAATGGGAAGTGTAGGATTTCCAAGAAGATTAGACCCAACATATGTGGGGGTGTCTAGAACATGACAGGAGTCACTACATTAGATATCTGGCTTCCAAGCAAGATGCTAGCTTCTCTCTGTAGTGACCTTAATGCCACCTGACCCACAGCCAGCCTAGTATCCTACCAGGGACAGTCTGGGAGCTAATTAGGTACCCTTGGTCAGCTGGTCTCCTAGCTTCGCCACAGCTAAGATGGTCCTGTTTGCTCACTCTCCGGCTGGTGGGGCCCAACTGGTCCTTCCTCAAGCTCCGCTTCTCAGTCCTGTCCCAGAGGGCTTCCAAATGGCTGCAGAGGGCAGGAAGGAGCTGTTGAAGGATACTTCAGAGCCTGGACTGGTCCCAGTTCACCTTTCCCTGTGACTGCGGACTCTGGTCATAGCTGTTCTTCCCTACCTGGTGCTCACTCTAGCCTCTATCCAAGGTTCTAGGGAGAGGCCAGCCTGCAGTGTGGAGGCTAGGGCCACCTGGGGAGGCAGGTACCTTTCAATCTCTCCTCTTCTGATCTCCTTCCATCTCCCCTAAAGTCAATCTCTTAATCCCATAGATGTAAATGGATGCTCACAGTCTTTACAGCCTGTTCTGAACCTCTGGCTATGCCTACAGCATAGGGTTCCTTCCACAACTCCTTGATCCCTGTCTTACCAGTGATGGATCTTAAGCCCAATCCCTCTTTTGAGGACCAGGCTCCAATATTCCACCCGTCTCCTGAGGGCTGACCCAGGCTCTCAGCTCTGCTTAGATCAGTGAATGGGCCCACTTCCCATCATTTTCCCCAGCATGAAACCCCAAAGTCAACCATCTCCCCTTTCACTAGCAGACCTCACAGCCTGGCAAACTGATTTTCTGCACACATGTCACCTGTCCACTGTTCTCCATCACCTCTCCCTTCCAGGCACTCACTCTTCTGGCCTCTGACTTAGGTGTTGCACACTCATAGGCCTACTGTGGTTCTGGGTGCTCAAATGGCGTGAGCTGCTCCCACTCTGCCATGTTTGAGAAATCTTCTATACAAGTTGTCCCAGAAGGCAACATTTTAAAACTCAGGCAGTCAAGAATCCCAATGAAATAAAATATGTGCCTTTCTGAATAAGCTTGCCTTTTAAATCCTCACAACAGGGGATTGCCCAAGATGTTTTTTTTTTTTCTTGTACAACAATTAACACCACTTTGCAAAAGGCATACAAAAATGCATTATTGAAAAAAGAGATGGCCTGCAGCACAGTGCCGACAGCTGTGTATAAAAACCAAGCTTCCCAGAGCCTCAGTCTTTTCAAAAGGAGCCAAATCTGAATTTTGATGAAATTTCACAACTTTTCAATGTTGACAATCAATGTTACAAACTTTTTTTTCTAAGATTTATTTATTTTTTATTGGAATGTCAGAGAAAGAAGAAGATACACATAGAAAGATCTTCCATTCACTGGTTCACTCCCCAACTGGCCACAACAGCTGGAGCTGAGCTTATCCCGAAGCCAGGAGCCAGGAGCTTCCTCCTGGTCTCCCACATTTGTGCAGGGACTCAAAGCACTGCAGCGTTCTCTACTGCTGTCCCAGGTCACAAGCTCCCAGGGAGCTGGATGGGAACTAGCATCCATATGGGATCCCGGCGCTTCCAAGGTAGAATTCTTACCATCCAACACTCCACCAAAGTGTGGCAAAACGTTGGCTCGCCCACTCCTGCTGGCTGAATCCAACACTCTCCCTGCTGAGACCCAGAGAGACAAAATCCTTTGCGCAAAATCCACCAATAATTCCTAGAAGGGCCAGGACTGAAGATCCGTGGAATCACAGGCTATTTGGTGTACTAATTGCTGCCGCAGCTCGACAACGGAAGCCAACATGAATGAGGGGACACAGGAAGAAATTAATTCAAGCGCATGTCCCGCCTGCAAACACCGGCCTGCAAGCCAGCTGCCCCCGCCCCAGCAGAGCGCGCGCTGGGGACCGCGGCTGCTCAGTAGGGAGCCCGGCTCGCACAATTGCAGGTGCCGGCCGCTCCCTCCCTTCCGCCACTTTGAGGCTACCGCTTCCTGCTAGCATCCCCGGGCCTGCGACGTCCAGCTGCCGACCCTCCCGCCCGCCCCTCGCACCTTAAGCCGACATGGGGAAAGAAGGGAGAGGGATGCGGAAGAAGCTCCGCTTGTCAGGCATCGAGTGTTCTGGCAAGCACATGTGCCAAAGGTGCCATACAGATTTAGCTCTTTTCCCGTCCTGCTCCCCAGGCTCCCAGCCTCCCTTCCTCCTCCACACCAGGGCATCAGGGAGTCGAGCAGCAGTAGGAACCCATTGAAATTCAGCATCCTCCTCCTCCTCACTCCCACAACCACAATGACCAGGAAGCCTTGCCTTGGCTGGACAACTTCTAGCTAGCTGGGTGGAAACGCCCAGCTGAGAGCTTGGTGGGGCGGATGCCTTTCATCTTCCCAGCAGTGAGGCAGGATGAGTCCTGGTCTCCCTGTTCTACCCTTTGGAGACTGAAGACCAGAGAGGTTCGATGCCTTTCCTGGGAATGACAGCAGAAATCTAACTCCTGTACCTTGCCTGCTGCAGCCAGTACACTTGGGGATGCAGATCCAATTAGGTGCTTCTCTAGCCCTCAGGAAGTCCCTCCAGGTAGGAAGAGGCACAGTTACTAGTGCTAGTTAATCTAGTATCCACAGGTAAATGGAAACACAGACATGAAGAGATTTCAGGCAGAGGGAGCAGCTTTGTGCAACATTTCCAAGCCAGGCTCCAACAGCAACCAGCAATGGTCTCCCGCTCAGTTCCCCATGCACAGGGCAGCCACGTGTATGCGTGTGTGTGCGTGTGTGTGGCAAAACCCTACAACAACTGATATAGGCAAGGCCTGGGCGGTGATGTCCTGGTGAACAGCTCATAGCCTGCAGAGGAGGCACAGGCTAATGTGGAGCGAGTGTAACTTTTTCTTTTTTTTTTTAAGATTTATTTATTTTTTATTGGAAAGGCAGATTTATACAGAGAGGACAGACAGAGAGGAAGATTTTCCATCCGATGATTCACTCCCCAAGCGGCCGCAACGGCTGGAGCTGAGCCAATCCGAAGCCAGGAGCTTCTTCCGGGTCTCCCACGTGGGTGCAGGGTCCCAAAGTCTTGGGCTGTCCTCGCCTGCTTTTCCAGACCACAAGCAGGGAGCTGGATAGGCCGCCGGGATTAGAACTGGCGACCATATGGGATCCCGGTGCGTTCAAGGCGAGAACCTTAACCACTATGCTATCGTGCAGGGCCCAAGAGTATTACTTTCAATAGAGTAAGTAGTCTGCATGGCCCGTTTCAAGACTCTGAAGTTCAAGTTGAACTGGGCCACATATTATATAGTCCTGCTAGAACAGACACAATAGACAGATGATAGTGAGATACTAGCAAATAACCAGAGAGTGATGGGTTTGCAGTCTTTGTTTTTAATGCAGTTTAAGTGTAAATTTATATGACTCAATTTCTACCAGGTTAACAGCCAGTTCCCAAGGATCCCAACAGTGTAACCCTAAGCTTTCCAGTCAGATGCCAGCATAGGACCAGGTCACTTAGTGCCTAAGGCCGTCCTTCCAACCCTTCCTCCAGCTTCAGGGCTCCCAGGACTAACATGCCCCATCTCTCTAGCCTGGGTTTCCCTCTAGTGGACGAAAGAGTCAATTCCAGGTGATTATCTTGCTCCACCTAGGCCCAGAGCTGAGCACCCAGAGGAGGGAGTGGACTCACTGCTGTGGCTCCCGCAAGGATTTCACAAATTTCCTCAGGCACTGGATAGCTGGTGTGGTGAGCCTATGAGGGGCAGTGCCAGGAAGCCCCGAGCTTCAGTCATTGTTACACTCTCAGCAATCCCATCTCATCCCCCATGGGAAGACTTGGGTTGGTAACATTAACCTTTCAGGTTTGGGGAACACCCTTTGGGACCCAGCATCAGGTCTGTCTCCAAAAAGGCAAATTGGAAGGCCCAGTTGAAACATTCATTCAACACATGAGGCACTGGGGAACACGCTAGAAAGTAAGCAGGTGTTGCATGTTGAGGAGAAAATGGAGGTGTCAGATGCAGAGCCAGTGCTCAGGACCTGCCCTTCCTGAGTGACTCCCCTGGACTCTCTTAACCTGCTGGGATTGTCCACCGCTTTTAGCTGCAGTCTTGACTCCCTCGCCAGGCACCCAAGGCCTTGGCTGCTACCTGACCCAAGTGGTTTACTTTAAATCTGCCAAGAAAAGAAAGAGAAAAAAACCTGACATTTGTAAAACTCACCTGTGCATAGGTACTGTGTGGAGTACTGGGTGAACAGGTTTAATTCATTCTCCAGTAATGTGGCCAGCGATTGGAACACTGAGGCTTTAGCACCCACGGACTCGGGGACGCAGCTGCAGAGGGAGCACTCTGTGCTTCCAAGCTGCCCTGGACTCGCAAGGCCTAGTCCCTTCCCTTCCAGGTCAGCTGTAGAATTAAGTGCAAACTCTCTAGAAGCCCTTTTTCACTACACTTAAGACAAGGCCATAGACCTTAGGGTGTTATGCTAGGACTGCTTTTCAGCAAGGCCAGATTCACAGAGCCACAGATACGGAATAAGAAACCAGGTTTAAACTGGTTACATTCTTCTGGTGCTGGCCCCAGAGTCCTCCCTCCCCCTCCCTTCCTCCTTTCTCATCCTCCCCCCAACCCCCCCACACACACTTCATCTTTGCTTGCCCTGGAATCCCAGACATCTTTAAGGCTCAGATCAAATTTCCCTCCTCCAGCAAGCCCTCTCAGACCACCTGGCTCTGGGAGCTGGGGAATGAAAATAAGACTTGTTGCAGTTTGAAAGGAAGGGCAGATTTCCGGCAAGGATTGATCACATGTGTCTATCTCTACTTACTCCTGAAATTCCACTAGAGCAACAGCAAATGGATTAGAAACAAAAATTTAAACTCACAAGGACACACACACACAAAGATGGAAAGTTGGACTTTCATTCCACATACTAAAACATTAACTCAAATGGATTAAAAACTTAAATGTAAAAACTACAACTTCAGGGACTGAAGCCATGGTGTAGTAGACTGAACCTCTGGCTGTGGTGGTTGACATCCCGTACAGATGCCAGTTGGTATCCCAACTATTTCACTTCCAATCCAGCCCCCTCCTTACGGTCTGGAGAGCAAGTGGAAGATGGCTCAAGTCCTTGGGCCTCTGCACCCACATGGGAGACCCAAAAGAAACTGCTGGCTTTGGATTAACTCAGCTCAGGGTGTTGTATTTCTGCAACTCTGCCTTTCAAATAAAAATAAATAAATCTGTAAAAAAAAAAAAAAAAAACTAAAACTTTTTTTTCTGCTTCTCCTCTCTGTAAATCTGCCTTTCTAATTAAAAAAAATTAATAAATTTTTGTTTTTGAGGGGAAGGAGGGCGGTGTGATTGCTCAACTGGCTAATCTACCTTAAGAGCCAGTATTCCATATGGGTGCCTGTTCATGTCCTCTTCTGATCCAGCTCCCTGTTTATGGCCTAGGGAAAAAAAGCTGAGGATGGTCCAAAAGCCTTGGGACCCTGCACCCACATGGGAGACCCAGAAGAAGTTCCTGGCTTCGGATCTCCAGCCATTGTGGCCATTTGGGGAGTTGAACCAGTGGATGGAAGATATCTTTCTCTGTACTACCCCACCCCCATCCCACAACCAGTGAGAGTTGGAATGGGTGCGGGCTTGTCAGGCAAGGTCATAGCACCCACTGGTGAATGCCAAGACTGGAAGTGGGCCCTCTAAGACTGGGCTGAACACCCACCAGCACATGGAAATTGGGTAACTCAGCTCACGGCTCTTGATTGTGATCAGGAGACCCAATGCTAGGGACAGTCCAGGTCAAGGTGGACTACATTGTTTGTTATCATATATGTGGGCTAGGCCTGGGAGTAGGCTGGACTGGGCCAGTCCACAGCGCCTGTTGACAGTTGTGAGAGCCAGGATAGGATGTAGGCTGGGCTGGGTTGGGCCACAATACCTACCAGTTTACATGAGAGCTGGAACTGGGAGCTGGCTGGGCTGGGCTATGCTGCAGCACCTGCCAACATAAGCTGGGACTGGGGACAGACTAGGTAGAGCCAGGCCGCAACACCCACTGGTGAATGCCAAAGTGGGAAAGGCCATGCCAGACTGGGCTGCAGCACCCACTGACATAGTACAAGACCCAGGGCTGGGGCAAGCCTATTAGGGGAACTTCAGGAACTACCTTGCTAGGCTACTGCTCCCACTGGTGAGCGTGAGAGCTAGGCCTGGGGGTGGTTCAGGCTGAGCAGGCTGCAACACCCATCAGCCTGCATGTGAGCTGGTTTTGGGGGTGCGGGTTAGGCCAGGCTGCTGCATCCGTTGTCCCATGCAAGAGCCAGAATAAGTGCAGGTCAGCTGGGCTGTACCATAACACCCACTGGCAAGTGCCAGATCTGGGTGCAAGTCATGGCAGGCTGGACCACAGTGCCCTCTAGCAAGCACAAGAACTGGGATTGAGAATATGCCTAGAAGTAGAACTCTGAGCATTCCTCTGCTGAGCTGCTATTCCTGCTGGTGAGCATGAGAGACAGACCTGGGAGCAGACTAGGTTGGACAAGGTTACAGCATCTGTCAACATATATGTGTGCTGGACCAACATATATATAAGCACCTGTCAACATATATATATATGCTGGGAGTGGGTTGGGTATGTATAAGAGCCAGATGGGTATGTATAAGAGCCAGATGGCATGTGGGACAGACCAGACTAGACTTCTGCGCATGCCAGGGCTGGGGACAGGCCTGGTGGGAGGTTATTAGGGGTTGCTCCAACTAGGCAACAGTTCCTGAGAGTGTGCATAAGAGTTGGGCTTGTGGCAGGCTGCATTGGATGAGGCAACAGTGCTTATGAGTTTGCATGGGAGGTGGGATTGGGAGCAGAACTGACTAAGCAGCTGCATCCACCTGTACCTGTGTTGGCTGGTGCAGGTGACAACTGATCCTGACCCTGCACCAACTGGCATACACAAGAATCAAGTCTGAGATCACTCCATGCAAGGTTTCTTGAGGGACTTCCTGATCAAATTGCTAAACTCAAACTCCAACCACAGGGAAAATCACAGTATATATGGTCCAACCTTGAAGTGCATGTAACACAACTGGATCTCCTCAATTGATGACGCCTGTGCAGTGAAGAGCAGGCTCAGATGAGCATGGGGGACATGTCCCAGCTCATCTGTGACAGCAGAGAATGTCAAGTGCCTCTTCAGAGGATGGAAAACAGAATAGGTTGGACAACTCTCTTGGCAAAGCTTTACATCTACTTTCTGAGTCTGTGGATGCACTAAGGTGGTCTTTGTTAATCATTAGATTTGGAAAGATTTTTTCAACCCTGGAGATTTTTCAATATCTCAGAACTGTCAAAACCACTCAAGTAGCATCCGTGGAACATTCTCCCCCATATTGAGGTCTCTAAGGTGACATCAAGGGCCAGGCGCAATAGCGCAGTGGCTAAAGTCCTCACCTTGCACGCACCGGGATCCCATATGGGCATTGGTTCTAATCCCGGCAGCTCCACTTCCCATCCAGCTCCCTGCTTGTGGCCTGGGAAAGCAGTCGAGGAAGGCCCAAAACCTTGGGACCCTGCACCCGTGTGAGAAACCCGGAAGAACTCCTGGCTCCAGACTGGCTCAGCTCCAGCCATTGCGGCTGCTTGGGGAGTGAATCATCGGACAGAAGATCTTCCTCTCTGTGCTCTGCCTTTCCAATAAAAATGAATAAATATTTTTTAAAAAAAGGATGATATCAAAGAACCATTCCTGGGTGTTGCTGTAGTTTGGCAGCAAGAAGTGGCCCCCTCCCCTTTCACCTGCTCTTGCAGATATAGGAGAAAAAAAAGAGAGAGAAAAAAACCAACAACATTTGTCACACCCTCCTTCCTCCATATCTGAATCCTCCCCACATGGGCATTTATCACCTTCAACTATATACACAACATCAAAAATAAATTAATTTTTAAACCAATTTTTCCATAAAAAAGAAACAAATGAGCAAAAGGTTTGAATGGCTATTTCATCAAAGAAGATGCACAATTAGTGGTTAAATATTCAGGTGAAAAGATGTTCAACATTATTAATCGTTAAAGAAATCCAAATCAGTCTCACATTCATTGAAGATGGCGATAATAATAAAACCTGAAAATAACACATAATGGTGAGGATGTGCAGAAATTGAAGCGCTCAGGGTGGGCATTTGGCACAGTGGTTAAAACATCATTTGGAGGGGCCCGGCGGCGTGGCCTAGCGGCTAAAGTCCTCGCCTTGAAAGCCCCGGGATCCCATATGGGCGCCGGTTCTAATCCCGGCAGTCCCACTTCCCATCCAGCTCCCTGCTTGTGGCCTGGGAAAGCAGTCGAGGACGGCCCAAAGCTTTGGGACCCTGCACCCGCGTGGGAGACCCGGAAGAGGTTCCTGGTCCCGGCATCGGATTGGCGCGTACCGGCCCGTTGCGGCTCACTTAGGGAGTGAAACATCGGACGGAAGATCTTCCTCTCTGTCTCTCCTCCTCTCTGTATATCCGGCTTTCCAAAAATAATAAAATCTTAAAAAAAAAAATCATTTGGAATATCCTCATCTCTTATTAGTAATAGCAGTTCCAATTCCTTTTTTTTTAGATTTATTTATTTATTTTATTTGAAATAAATGTACAGAGAGGAGAGACAGGAAGATCTTTCATTTGCTGGCTCACTTCCTAGTGGCCACAATGGCTGCAGCTGAGCCAATCTGAAGCCAGGAGCTTCCTCCAGGTCTCCCATGTGGGTGCAGGATCCCAAAGTCTTGGGTTGTCTTCCATTGCTTTCCCAGGCAACAAGGGAAATGGAGCAGCCAGGATACAAACCAGCAACCATATCAGATCCTAGCACATGCAAGGCAAGGACTTCAGCCCCTAGGCTATTGTGCCGGGCCCAGCAGCTCCACTTTCGATCCAACTTCCTGCTAATTCACAATCCAGGAAGCAGCAAATAATGGTTCAGTACTTAGACGCCTGCCATCTATCTGGGAGGTTTTTGGACTGAGTTCCCAGCTCCTGACTTGGACCCAGTCCAACCTGACTGTGTATGATATTTAGGAAAAGAACCAGCTGATGGAAGATCTCTCTTTGTCTTGCTACCTTTCAAATAAATACATACTTTTAATTAAAGAAATAAATTGGAATCCTTATAAATTGCTCATTGAAGGTAAAATGGTAGAGCCACTATGGAAAAGATTGGTCATATTATCCACAATTCCAGTACTTCAAGAGAGTTCAAAATATAGATATAAATTTAGATATTTTAAAGATTTGTTTATTTTTATTTGAAAAGCAGATTTACAGAAAGAGAAGGGGAGGTAGGAAGCGAAAGAGAGAGATTTTTCACCAGCTAATTCACTCCCCAAATGGCTGCAACAGTCAGAGCTGAGCTGATCCAAAACCAGGAATGCCCATCAGTGGAGGATTGGATAAGAAAGCTATGGTTCATCTACTCCATGGAATACTACTCAGCTATTAAAAAAAACAAAATGCAGTTCTTTGTGGCCAAATGGGCCAAACTGGAAACCATAATGCTAAGGGAAATGAGCCAATCCCAAAAGGTTACATACCACATGTTTGCTTTAATTTAAGATGATATGATGTTATGTATACACATTATGTTATGTATGTTATATGTTGTGTATAAACTAAAATTGAAATGTCAATGAGGTGGTCACAGAAGGTGGTTAAGAACTCGCATTTATTTTTAGCATGTTGGTTGCTCATTACTATGTCAATTAATTCCAAAATGATGTAAATTTTTGCTGATGGTATGTTGGAGCTTTTAATTGATCGGGATGATACTCTGCTGGCTCTGTCTTCAAACCAGAGAGGGTCTCCCCAAGAAGCCATTGAACTTGACTGGACAATAAGATGCTGGACTCTAGGTTTGGTATATGCTTGCAATGAGGGAATCTCAACTGAACTTGAACTGTGGTTATGCAGCAGGGTGGAGGCATCCACCATGGGGGGAGGGTTTGGGGAGGGTTTGGGGAGAATCCCAGTACCTATGAAACTGTCACATAATACAATGTAATTAATGAATAAAAAATTAAAAAAAAATTTTTTAAGGATTTATTTATTTATTATTGCAAAGTCAGATATGCAGAGAGGAGGAGAGACAGAGAGGAAGATCTTCCATCCCATGATTCACTCCCCAAGTGACCACAAGGGCCGATGGGCGCCAATCTGAAGCCAGGAACCAGGAACCTCTTCTGGGTCTCCCACGCAGGTGCAGAATCCCAAGGCTTTTGGTCGTCCTCGACTGCTTTCCCAGGCCACAAGCAGGGAGCTGGATGGGAAGTGGTGCTGCCAGGATTAGAACTGGCACCCATATGGGACCCTGGCGTGTTCAAGGTGAGGACTTTAGCCACTAGGCCACGGCACCGGGCCTGTAACAAGCAACTTCTTACAGCTCTTCCACATGGGTGCAAGGACCCAAAGACTTGGATCCTTGTCCACTACCTTTCCATGACCCAGCAGGGAGCTAGATTGGAAGTGGGACAGCTAGGACTCGAACTCGAGCCCATGTGGGATGCCAGTGCTGCAGACAGAAGCTTGCTAAGCCATTGTGCCATCCCCAAAGACACACACACAAAAAAACTTATACACTGAGGTTGATAGCAGCATTATTGATAAGAGCCAAAATGCAGAATCTATCCAAATGTCCATCTGTGGATGAATGGATAAGAATATGTCATCCACATGTACAAGAACTAAATGGGATGTGGGACAAACTGGACAAGTCTGTGGTACATACTGGCAAGCATGGGAACCAGGGTAGGGGGCAGGCCTGGTGGGGGTTATGGGGAGTTGCCCCAACTAGGCTGCAGCTCCCACTGATTTGCATGAGGACCGAGCATGAAGTGGGCAGGATTGGGCTAGACTACAACACTCATTGGTTCCTGTGGAAGACGGGGCTGAAAACAGAACTGACCCAGCAATTGCAACCACCAGCATATGCATAAGCTGATTGGGGCGACGGACTGTGCCGGACCCTGTACTGGCATGCACACACAAGAATCAGGTCTGGGATCACCTCAGATGAAGTTTTTTTGGGGATCCCTCCAACTGAACTGCTGATCACAGAACCCCAACCAGGAAGAGACTATGTCAGCCAGTGGATTCTGAAGAGATTTCATTGTGCTTGGAGCAGCGAGATTGGCAGCAATTCAGAACTGTTGAACTACCAAAACTGCATGAGCAGGACCCTCAGAGCATGCCCCACGTCGGGGACCTGGGATGTGTGGGAGGCTGGGTGAGGGTTTTCCCTTTGTCTCTTCCCTTATCCCAGATACGGGGGGGAAAATAATATTAATGTGGAAACAATGGTCTTATTCACTTTCCTGTAGTCCTTGACCCTTTGTGCACTAATCAACTACGTAAAGATTCCCAAAATACAATAATTAAAAAGAAAAAAAGAATATGTCATCTATTCACACAGTGGCATCATCATTCACCAACCAAAAGAAATGAAATTCTGGGCCAGGCATGGTGGCTTAGCAACCAAAGTCCTTGCCTTGAACGTACCGGGATCCCATATGGGTGCTGGTTCTAATCCCGGTAGCCTCGCTTCCCACCCAGCTCCCTGCTTGTGGCCTGGAAAAACAGGAAAGGATGACCCAAAGCCTTGGGACTCTGCACTTGCGAGGGAGACCCGGAAGAGGATCCAGGCTCCTGGCTTCAGATTGGCACAACTCCAGCCATTGCTGCCGCTTGGGCAGTAATTCAGTGGACAGAAGATCTTCCTCTCTGTCTCTCCTCCTCTATATATATCTTACTTTCCAATAAAAATAAAATAAATCTTTAAAAAAAAAAAGCCAGGACTTGGCCAGACTAAAGCCAGAAACCTGGTATTCAGTCTGGAGTTCTGTCACCGGTGGCAGAGATCTACGTACCTGAGCCAGCGTCTGCTGTGTCCCAGGGTGCACAGCAGCAGGAAGCTGGAATCAGGAGTATACAGGACTTGAACCCAGGCACTCTGACATGGGAATAGGCCCCCACGCAGCATCCCAATCACTGTTCCAAACTCCCACCCCACCTCACTCTGTAATACAAATAAGAACCAACAGCCTGGGACCACAGATATCCTATTAGAACATATTAAAGGGCCCAGCATGGTGGCCTAGTGGCTGAAGTCCTTGCCTTGAACGCCCCGGGATCCCATATGGGCGCCGGTTCTAATCCCGGCAGTCCCACTTCCCATCCAGCTCCCTGCTTGTGGCCTGGGAGAGCAGTCGAGGACAGCCCAAAGCCTCGGGACCCTGCACCTGCGTGGGAGGCCTGGAAGAAGCTCCTGGCTCCTGTCTTCAGATCGGCATAGCGCTGGCTGTTGTGGTCACTTGAGGGATGAATCATTGGATGGAAGATCTTCCCCCTCTGTCTCTCCTCCTCTCTGTATATCTGACTTTGCAATAAAAATAAATAAATCTTTTTTTAAATTTTTTTATTGCATTTCATTTTATGACATCGTTTCATAGGCTCTGAGGTTCCCCCAACCCCTCCCGGAACCCTCCCCCAATGGTGGATTCCTCCACCTTATTGCAGTATTACAGTTCAAATTCAGTCAAGATTCTTTCATTGCAAGCATGTACCATGCATAGAGTCCAGCATCTTATTGTCCAAATAAATTCAGCGGTTTCCTGGGGAGACCATCTCTGGTCTGAAGGCAGAGCTGGCAGAATATCGTTCCACCCAATTAAAAGCCACAACATAACATCAACAACAGTTTACAACATTATGGGGTTAATTGACATGGTACTGAGTGACTGATATGTTAGAAAATGCAAGTTCTTAACCACATCCTGTGACTACTTCACTGACATTTCAATTTTAGTTTATATATAACCGGCTTCTATACACCTTAAAATGGTTATAGGAGGGCCCGGCGGCGTGGCCTAGCGGCTAAAGTCCTCGCCTTGAAAGCCCCGGGATCCCATATGGGCACCGGTTCTAATCCCGGCAGCTCCACTTCCCATCCAGCTCCCTGCTTGTGGCCTGGGAAAGCAGTTGAGGACGGCCCAATGCTTTGGGACACTGCACCCGCGTGGGAGACCCGGAAGAGGTTCCAGGTTCCCGGCATCGGATTGGCGCGTACCGGCCCGTTGCGGCTCACTTGGGGAGTGAATCATCGGATGGAAGATCTTCCTCTCTGTCTCTCCTCCTCTGTGTATATCTGGCTGTAATAAAATGAATAAATCTTTAAAAAAAAAAAATGGTTATAGGATACTATTCAGCTGTCTCGTGTCTATTTTCATTTTTGTATTTAGCTGTTGATTGTATTGAAGCATAATTTTTACTGAACTTGGCAGATTTTAGGATAGTCCAAACTGGATTATAACTCTAACAAGGCATATGTCAACAGTTGAGGCACAGAACAGTTTTAGGAGGGGTGTGCAGAGAAATCTTCAACACCCCAGTTAGGAGTAACTTATTTTCATGTCCTACCTTTCGTGGTCACTTGAGGGTTGAATCATCGGATGGAAGATCTTCCCCCTCTGTCTCTCCTCCTCTCTGTATATCTGACTTTGCAATAAAAATAAATAAATCTTTAAAAAAAAAAGAACATATTACAAAAACAAAGAGCAAAGCGATGGGGAAGAATCCAGAGGAAACAGAAAACAAGGGGCAAGAAAAACTAAAATATAGCCTAGTCTGAAAATGTTAAATCAATAGAAGGGTTGGAAATTATGAAACTGTCCTGGAAAATTCAAACAAAACATAAAGGAGCTGGTGTTTAGATGCAATAATGGGTAAGCCACTTCCTGCCACCTCAGAGCTCCATATAGGTGCCAGTTTGAGTCCCAGCTGCTACACTTCATATTGAACTCCCTGTTAATGTGCCTGTTTTCACAACAGAGAATAACCCATGTGCAAGGGGCCCTGTTTCCATGTGAGATATCTAGATGAAGCTCCTGGCCCCTGGCTTTGGCCTGGCCCAGCCCCAGTCATTGTAGCCATTTGGGGAGTGAATCAGTGGATGGAAGACCTCTCTCTGTGTCTTAGATGGGTAGGCATTGTGGTCCAGCAAGGTAAGCTACTACATGGGATGCTCACATCCTGTGTCAGGGTGCTGGTTTGAGTCCCAGCTACTCTGCTTCTTTCTTTTTTATTTATTTAGTTTTTATCTAAAAGGCAGAGTTACAGAGAGAGATTTCCAACCACTGATTAACTCCCCAAATGGCCACAACAGTTGGAGCTGAGCCAGCCTGAAGCCAAGAGCCAGGAACTACTTCTAATCCATCTCCCTGTTCATGCATCCAGGGAGGCAGTGAATGACAGCTGAAGTGCTTGGCACACTGTCCCCCTGCCCCCCATGTGGGAGATCTGGATGGGGTTTAAGGCTCTCAGCTTCTGCTTGGTCCACCCAGGCAGGTATTTGGGAAATGAATCAGTAGATGGAAGATTTCCTGTGTGTCTCTCCCTCTCTCTGCTTCTCAGGTAGACAAAAATAAATAAATACTAAAAATTTTTCAGGGTAATTACTTCTTTTATATAAAGATTTATTCTATTTTTTTGAAAAGCACAGTTAGGCAGGGAGTGAGAGAGTGATATTCCATCTGGTAGTTCACTTCCCAAATGACCACAATATCCAGGGCTGAGGCAGACCAAAGCCAGCAGCCATTAGCTTTTTCTGGGTCTCCCAAATGGGCACAGAGGCCCAAAGACTTGAGACTTCTTACACTGCCTTTCCAGGCCCATTGCCAGGAAAATGAGAAGTTGGAGCACCAAGACTTGAACCGCCACCTATTTGGGATGCTAATGTCACAGGCAGTGACTTTACCCACTATACCACAATGACAGCTCAGGTAATTACTTTTAATCTAGTATTCTATACCCAACCAAACTATCAAAGGCTGGAGTCCAGTAAAAATCATTTCAAGAATGCAAGGTCTCAAATTTTTTTCTTCTTGAGACAAGTGCTGTGATACAATGGGTTAAACCGCTGCTCAGAACATCCCTTTCCCACACTGGAGTGCCTGGCTCAAGGCTCTGCTCTTCTGACCAGCTTCCTGTTAATGTGCCCAGGAGGCAGAAGACAATGTTCAAAGTACTTCAGTCCCTGCTATCCACGGGCGAGACTCAGATGAAGTTCCTGGTTTTTGGCTTTGGTCTGACTCTGCCCCAGTTGTTGCAGGCATTTGCAACGTAAAGCAACAGATGAAAGATGTATCTTTCTTTCTCAATCTCTCTCTCCAAACAAATAAATCTTTTTGAAAATGTACTTCACAAGCACATTTTCTCAGGAAGCTTCTGGAAGATGTGTTCCGCCAAATGAGGAAGTAAGTCAAGGAAGAGGAAGAAGCGAGCTGAACTCCAGAGAAAAAGGGATCCAACATGGGAGAGAAGCAGAGGGAATTTCCAGAATGGTGGTTTGCAGGATGACAATTATACAGCAGGAAAAGAGAGATCCTAAGTTCAAACTGCAACAGGAAAACAAATAGTTCCAAGAGGTATTGTTCCAAGCAAAAAAAGAAAAAAAAAGAGAGAGAGAGAGAGAGAATGTAGGGCAGGCTTCATGGTGCAGAGGACTAAGCTGCCTCTTTGAACACCTATATCCCATAACAGAGTACCTACTACAAGTCCTGGCTACTCTATGCTTCCAAACCAGCTTTTTGCTAAAGTGCCTGATTGGCAGTACATGATGGCTCAACTACTTGGGCCCCTGCCATGCACGTGGGAAATCTAGATGAAGCTCCAGTCTCCTGGCTTTGGTCTGGTTCGGCGTTGTCTCTTGTAAGCATTTGTGGAGTGAACTAGGAGATAGAATATCTGTGGGTGTGTCCCTCCATTTCTGTCACCCTGCCTTTCATAGAAATAAATCTTAGGAGCCAGTGCTGTGGCACCATGTGTAGAGCTGCTACCTGCAATACTATCATTCCATATGGGTGACTTATTCGAGTCCTGACTGTTCCACTTCCGCACCAGTTCTCTGCTAATGGCCTGGGGAAAACATCAGAAGATAGTCCAAATGTTGGACCCTGTCACTCATGAGACCTAGATGAAGCTGTACTGGACCCAATAAATAAAATTTTTTGAAAATGTAGTTGATAGATCGATTTTCTGGAGTATTTGACTATATGGAGTAATCATTGTAGTTCTGGTGGAAATGTGTAGCGTTAGATTTGTAGTAGATATTTTAAAATCTAAACAAAAGTAGAAAAGTGAGACAATTTAACTGTGAAAAGTTTTTGTATAAGAAGGAAACTATGGAGCCCAGCGTAATGTCTCACAATTGGTTAATCCTCCACCTTCAAGGGTTGGGATCTCATATGGGTGCTGGCTCATGTCTCTGCTGCTCCACTTCCCCATCCAGCTCCCTGCTTGTGGCCTGGGAAAGCAGGCGAGGACAGCCCAAAGCCTTCGGACCCTGCACCCGTGTGGGAGACCTGGAGAAGTTCCTGGATCCTGGCTTCAGATCGGCATAGCATTGGCCATTGCGCTCATTTGGGGAGTGAATCAACGGACGGAAGATCTTTCTCACTGTCTCTCCTCCTCTCTGTATATCTGACGTTCCAATAAAAATAAAAAAATAAATCTTTAAAAAAAAATGAAATGCAGTTCTTTGTGGCCAAATGGGCCCAACTGGAAACCATTATGCTAAGGGAAATGAGCCAATCCCAAAAGATTAGATACCACATGTTTGTTTTAATTTAAGATGAAATGATGTCAGTCCGAAAAACAGTACCTGTAAACGGTAAGATTATTTCAACCCCAAACAGCCTGTATCTCATGCAATAAGATATTGTGATGTAACCAATGAACCAACAATCAATGTGAGTCAGACTGCTTATGATCTACATTAAGGAATTGTAAAACCTAATATACTTTTAAGAACTCGGAAATGGGGCGGGAGAGCATAGAAATCTTCCATCTCCTTAGAATGTGTGAGGAAGATGTGAAGTATAACCTATCAGGAACATAACAGGTAGCTTACAGACAACAGACTCAAGTCAGCATTAGACAACAGTAAAACTACAAAGACATACAGGGGGAATCAAGAGTGATCCTGACAACCTCTTAACAGGAGGTCATATGCACAGAGCGTGGCGGGGGAGGGGGACCCCAGAGTGGAGCAGGTAGACAGGAGGAGGCTTGTATCCCAACCATGGAGACTCCGGGATCCTCACCAAGAACTGTCAGTACGGGCACCAAGGACTACATCCCAACTGCCAAGGACCATGGGGAATTGGAGTGCCCTCGGAGGCCGAGAACTCTAAGGTCATCCACCCCCATTTGGATCTACCACATGGAATGGAAGAAGCCCAAATCCTTCCTCACAGGATTCAAGGTCATCGGGACAACAGCCAGGAGCCCTGAGCGGTCCGCAGAAACAGAAGAACAGTAAACTTCCTTCAGGACTAGGGAGAGGAGCTTGGAACCAGACAGGAAATGGTCAGCATGGACTCACACATACCTTACTAGGTAAGACACGAAAATAAGTTACTCCTAACTGGGGTGTTGAAGATTTCTCTGCACACCCCTCCTAAAACTGTTCTGTGCCTCAACTGTTGACATATGCCTTGTTAGAGTTATAATCCAGTTTGGACTATCCTAAAATCTGCCAAGTTCAGTAAAAATTATGCTTCAATACAATCAACAGCTAAATACAAAAATGAAAATAGACACGAGACAGCTGAATAGTATCCTATAACCATTTTAAGGTGTATAGAAGCCGGTTGTATATAAACTAAAATTGAAATGTCAGTGAAGTAGTCACAGGATGTGGTTAAGAACTTGTATTTTTTTTTAACATATCAGTCACTCAATACCATATCAAAAAATTCCATAATGTTGTAAACTGTTGTTGATGTTATATTATGGCTTTTAATTAATTGGGATGATATTCTGCCAGCTCTGCCTTCAGACCAGAGATGGTCTCCCCAGGAAACCGCTGAATTTATTTGGACAATAAGATGCTGGACTCTATGCATGGTACATGCTTGCAATGAAAGAATCTTGACTGAATTTGAACTGTAATACTGCACTAAGGTGGAGGAATCCACCATTGGGGGAGGGTTTCGAGGAGGGGTTGGGGGAACCTCAGAGCCTATGAAACTGTGTCACATAATGCAATGTAATTAATAAAAATAATAACAATAAAAAAGAAAGAAAAAAAAGAAGTGAGGCAATTGGAACATGAAGTGGCATTCCATATGGGGTAAAAGTAAATATTAAAAAATACAGCAATAAAAGCAGGTATACATATTGGGGCTGATATTGTGGCATCGTAGGTTAAGCAACTGCTTGTGATGGTTACATCCCATATTGGGGTGCCATTTCAAGTCCCAGCTGTCCTACTTGTGATCCAGTTCCCTGCCGACATAACTGGGAAGGCAAAGGAAGATAACGATAGTACTTCGACATCTGCCACCCACATGGGAGATGTGGATGGAGTTCCTGGCTCTTGGAGCTACCTGAAGGATGAACCAGCAGCAAGAAGATCTTTTTGTCTCTTGCCCTAAGTCACCCTGCCTTTCAGAAGCAATACATAAAAGAATAAAATCTATGTACATAATTATTGTGATTAAGATATATTTGTTTGAGGGCCCAGCGCGGTAGCCTAGTGGCTAAAGTCTTCACCTTGCACACACTAGGATCCCATATGGGTGTTGGTTCATGTCCCAGCCACCTTGCTTCCCATCTAGCACCATGCTTGTGGCCTGGGAAAGCAGTCGAGCACAGCGCAAAGCCTTGGGACCCTGCACCTGCCTGGGAGACCCGGAAGAAGCTCCTGGCTCCTGGCTTTGGATCGGATCAGCTCAGCTCCAGCCGTTGTGGCTGCTTGGGGAGTGAATCAATGGATGGAAGATCTTCTTCTCTGTCTCTCCTCCTCTCTGTATACCTGACTTTCCAATAAAAATAAATCTTTTTTTAAAAAAAAAAGATATATTTGTTTGAAAGGCAGAGACAGAGCTCTCAGCAGTCATTTCGCTCCTCCAAATGTCTGCATTGGCAAGGGCTTGACCGAGCTGAGATCGGGAGCTAGAAACAGTCCAGGTCTCTTCTGTGGCTGACAGGGACACAATAACCGAGTCATCACCTGCTACCTCCCAGGATGTGAATTAACAAGAAACTGGGATTTAATGAAACCAAAGCTGGAACCTTGACACTCTGATGTCAGCACGCACGTGTCTTAACCACTATGTTTTCAGAATAATAACAGAGGGGTCACTGTTGTAGCACAGTGTGTAAAGCCACTGCCTATGATGTTAGCGTCTTAGGGATGCTGATCTGCTTCACTTCCAATTGAATTGCCTGCTAATTACCTGGGAAAAGCAGCGAAAGATGGCCCAAGTGCTTGGGTCCCTGTTGTCCACTTCAGAGACCTGGATAAAGGTCCTGGCTCCTGGCTTTAGCCTGGCCCAGTTCTGGTTAGTGTGGCCCTCTGGGGAGTGAGCCAGCCACAGAAGATCTCTGTCTCTGTCCCTGTGCACATCCCTTGACTTTCAAATACACAATCTTTTAAAAGATAATAATAGCAAAAAAAAAAAAATATGGTCAGATGGCGTGTCCCTAGTGTAGCATTTGTTGCCTCGGTGCGTTTATCTCTGTTCTGGGCCCGGACATTAGCTCAGAGACCAGAGTTGTGAGTCCTAAGAGCGGCAGCATCTCCCAGAGCAGACGCACGTTCACCAGGCTCATGAGACTGATATTTCAAATCAGATGCCACTTCACTCATTTCCAAGGGGAAGCAGGACTTGAAGCAGACTGGATCTTCCTGTTCACCCGAGTGCATTCTCTCCCTGTGGGTGGATCTGCAGGGGAAGCAGAATGGCTTTTGGAGGGTTGCCTGGTGATCCAGTGTGTGACTAAGAAGGGATCTGAACTGACTGGCTTCAGAGGGATGTGTCCTTCTTCCTGCCAGCATCTCTGTCCCAGGATGGTAACAGGATGGATACTGCTGATTACCTTGGCAACTCACCATAGTCTCTGGTTTCCTTGGCTACCCTGACCATCCCTGCTGCGTGAACAACCTTCACCAGGTTACAGTGTGCACTGGGTCTGAGAGTTATTCTGACTCCATTACATACATTGGTAAGTCTCTACATTTTTTATTTAGTTTTCTTGTTTTTTAGATGAACTTCTTTGAAAGGCACAGTGACAAAGAGAGGGAATGGGAGAGAATGAGAGATCCTCCCATCTGCTGTCTCAAATAGCCAGAACAGCCAGGTCTGTCAAGGCCAAGCACTGGGCTCTCCAACTTGGGTGGCCGAAGCCCCTGTGCTTGGGTCATCTCCCATGACCGTGCTGGACTGTGAGAGGAGTCATCTGGACTGTATCTGGCACTGGAATACCGGATGCTGATGTTGCGAGCTGCAGCACTGGTGGCCTGGTCTGCTGTGCCCCAGGGACAGCTCTGCCACCTCTCTACCTCAGTATTAGAGGCTTTGTTCAGCCAGGCAGCCCCTTTCCTAACCACTCAGGCTGTGGTGGGCTCTTTTCTAAGCCCCAGGGTGATGGTGAGAAACAAGACTAGTGTCTGGCCTTGCTGCCTGGAGCTTGCAGTCTGCTGAGGAAGACAGACCTCACACAAATAATTAACAAGCATGCAAAGTAAAGGAGCACCCTGACTCTCAGAAGACAGCGTAATTTCCTTTTTCCTGTCTTTTGAAGCGGGCATATCTTGGTGTTGCTAGAAATCACCTGTAAGCCTGAAATCATAAGTCTGCACTCCCGAAGAAGAAAAAGAACCAGTTCTCCAAGCACAGATCTCCAACATCCCATAAACTCTGTACTCTCAGATTCTCCTAATAAAGTTGCTTTCTACTTAAAAACATTTTTTCTTTTTATTTGAAAGGCAGATTTAAGGCCCAGCTCGGTGGCCAAGCAGCTTAAGTCCTCGCCTTGAACGCACCAACATCTCATTTGGGCACCGGTTCTAATCCAAACGGCCCTCCTTTCCATTCAGCTCCCTGCTTGTGGCCTGGGAAAGCAGTGGAGGACGGCCCAAAGCCTTGGCACTCTGCACCTGCATGGGAGACCTGGAAGAAGCTCCTGGCTCCTGGCTTTGGATTGGTACAGCTCCAGCATTGCGGTCTCTTGAAGAGTGAATCATCGGACGGAAGATCTTCCTGTCTGTCTCTCCTCTCTGTATATCTGACTTTGCAATAAAAATAAATAAACCTTTAAAACAAGAAAGGCAGATTTACAGAGAGGACAGACAAAAAGATCTTTCACCCATTGATTCACTCCCAATATGGCCACAATAGCCACAGCTGAGCTGACCCAAAGCCAGGAGCATCTTCCAAGTCTCCCATGTGGCTGCAGGATCTCAAGGCTTTGGCTCATCCTCCTTTGCTTTCCAGGGTCACAAGTAGGGAGCTGGATGGCAAGTGGAGCAGCCGGGATATGAAATGGTGCCCTTAAGGGATGCCGATGCTTGGAGGTGGAAGATTTGCCAATTTAGCCATTGTACCACGGCCCACATTTTCTTTTTTATACAACTCTTCAGTTAAATTGTTTCATCTCCCCCCTTTTGTGTAGATTTTTGTGTATCTATTACAAATCTAACCCTATATATTCCCATCATAATTAACAGTATTACTCCTTATAGTCAGGAACTTGGGCTATCCTTCACTGCCTTCCCAGGCCGTAAGCAGGAGCTGGGTGGGAAGTGGAAATGCAAATGGCTGCTATCCCCGGATATTTTCCTTAAGCCTAAATCTCAGACTGGCAGTAGAATTTTAGTTTTTCCTCTTTTACCAAAGGCAGTCTGTGCACGGAAGACGCAAGGAGTTACAGTCTGTCCTCCTGGCTAGTCACAGAAAGTTTAGATGTCTACCATGCTGCCTTGGTGTGGGTCAAAGCTTCGGACAACTTAATAACTTGATCCACAGGGAGCAAGTGGCTACGCAAGGATGTGTAGGAAGCTTCCAGATTCCCACTGTGCCATTTCCTTCTCCTTGGCTAGCAAGCCCTTGACCAGCGCTAGTTGTGGGAGGCGAGGGTCTTAGCCCTGTCCATGCCTTACAGAAAATGCTCCTTCCTGGCCGCATCACCGCCACGCCCCTTCCCAAGACAAAATCCAGACACCGATGCTGGGACGCCAGCTTTACCAATCCTTCGCCTTTCAGAGGAGACTGAGCCCCCTAAAGGTCTCAGCTCTGGTTCGCAAGTCCGCAATTTTCGCCCACTTAGCTGTGGTCCAGGTGGGCCACAGAGCTCAAGAAACGGACCGAAGGAAGATCAGGCAGACATTGCCACGAGCCTCAATCCAGGGCCGAGAGCCGCCAGGTGGCGCGGTGGAGGTGCGGCTGCCCCCCGCCGCGGGCCGGACGCACCTGAACCCATCCAGACGCGCCGGGGGAAGCCGGGTTCGCCGGACACGGCGGGGAGGAGCTCTGGTACCCAGCCCAGAAGTGGCATTATTCAGGGACTGGATCTGTCCGCGACTCGCTAGAATCACGCCTCAGCCAGGCGAGGGACTGCCCGGTACCCAGCTCTCTTCCTGCTCCGCGCTCACCAGGGTGCAATTTATTTGGGGCGGGGGTGGGGGAGGCCGACGGGAGGCTGCCGGGGGGATAGAATCCCGCGGGCGAGTCCAGCCAGGAGGTGGGGCCGGCCCCACCTGTCCACCGCCGGGGGCGGGGCAGGGGGCGGGGCTCGTCCCCCTAGGACCCGCCCCTCGGTCCCTGGGCTCGGGGCGCGCGACGAGATATAAGGCAGCCGGGAAACAATGCGCCTGTAGCTCGCGCTCCCGCGCCGATCCCGGGAGCGTCCGGGCCGCCGTGCGCGAGCGGGGAGCGGGGGGCGCGCGCGCTCGGGGGGAGCGCTCGGGAGTGAGGGCCGCGCGCTCGGTGGCGCGCATGTGCGTGTGTGCGGGCTGCCGGGCTGCCCCGAGCCGGCGGGGAGCCGCTCCGCTCCAGGTGGCGGGAGGCGGGAGCGTGGTGAGGCTGCGGGTGGCCAGGGCACGAGCGCGGGTCCTCGAGGGGGCGGGCGGACTGCGGTCTGCCTTCAGGGCACGGCGCGCCCCCGCCCGGCCCGGCCGGACCCTGGGAGCTGCGCTCCGGGCGGCGCTGGCAAAGTTTGCTTTGAACTCGCTCCCCCGCAGCCGGGTCCGCGCACGGTAAGCGGCTGCTCCCGGCGCTTCCAAGCCGCGGCCAGGCTGCCCGGGACGCCGCGGGGGCAGCTCACAGCTGCCAGCCGGCGGGTCCAGGGAGGGACAGGAGCCCAGAGGCCGCCGTGTTCAGGCACCCGGGGACGCTCCTCTTCCCCATCCCCCTCACCCCGGCCCGCACCCCAGTCGGCACGTCCCCTCCCCTCCCGCAGGGAGCGGACATGGACTTCGACTCGTACCAGCACTATTTCTACGACTACGACTGCGGGGAGGATTTCCACCGCTCCACGGCGCCCAGCGAGGACATCTGGAAGAAATTCGAGCTGGTGCCGTCGCCCCCCACGTCGCCGCCCTGGGGCTCCGGTCCTGGCGCCGGGGACCCAGCCTCCGGGATAGGTCCCCCCGAGCCTTGGCCCGGAGGGGGCGTCGGGGACGAAGCGGAATCTCGAGGCCACTGGAAAGCTTGGGGCAGGAACTACGCCTCCATCATTCGACGCGACTGCATGTGGAGTGGCTTTTCGGCCCGGGAGCGGCTGGAGCGAGTGGTGAGCGACCGACTCGCCCCCGGTGCCCCTCGCAGCAACCCGCCCAAGGCACCCGCTGCGCCGGACTGCACTCCCACTCTCGAAGCCGCCAACCCGCCGCCCGCCGCCCCTTGTCAGCTAGGCGAACCCAAGACCCAGGCCTGCTCGGGGTCCGAAAGCCCCAGCGACTCGGGTAAGGACTGCCCCAGGGCCATCCTAGAAGAGGGGGGCATCCCCTGGGTGGCCCCAGCTCAGCCGCTGCCTGAGGTCATTGCCGGCACTTCTCAAGCCCGCTGTGGCAGCTGCCTCCCCCTTTTTTTCTGACCGGAGCTGCCGGTGTAGCCCTCGGCACTGTCTGTCTGACACGTGCGTGTGTTGGTAAACAGTTTGGAGAAGTGGGGAGGGAGCCGGCGGCCCTTTGACGGTGATTGGAGCCCCAGGGGACAAGAGAGGCTTGGGGAGGGTCGGTGATTAGAGAGGACGTTACTCGGGTTGGACGGCAGGGGATTTTCTGTCCTTGCAAGGTTAGAAGAGGTCCCTTCAGAGTCGCAGAGCTGGAAGCTTTTTTGTTGCTGCCTCTTTCTCTGGGAAACTCACATTCCTAGGGAAAACCTTTTGTGCAAAGCCAAAGCCTTCCTCTCGCTAAATCCCGGTCTCCAACCTACTTTACTTTCTATGACCAGAGTATCCCCTACCCCGCTGCACCTCCCGTCTCTTGCCACCTGTACATGCTCGTCATCCTGCCCCTCCCTCCCCCAGGAGGACAGTTAGGAGGGAGAAATGAGTGCTCCCCATGAACAGAGGGCAAGACTGAGGCTTGGAGAGAGGACATTACCTGCAGCAGACTCCTGTGTCCTGCCGGCTAACCAGCTTTCCTCCATCCCTACCCAGGCACCTCTTCCTTGATACCCGAGAGGGGTCGGCATGGTAGTTTATCTGAGAAGCCTAGGTGGCAAGCTGTCCTTCCAGCTCCCTCTCAGTACACCTGCGCCTTTTCCATCAATAAACCGCTGGGCCAGGAGCTGAGTTCAGGATCATGGAGCCCCAGGCTGTCCTCCCACAGTCTGAATGCAAGTGCTGACTTGAGTCACTCGGAGCTACTAGACACTGTGCTGACCCCAACCTCTGTAACCCATGACACATCGTGGAGAATGCACTTTTGTGTAGGGGGCTGATTCAGGCCAGTGGCAAGTCCATCAAAACATAGGAAACGCACTGGCGGTTTAAAAACAAACAAACAAAAACCAAGTTCCATGAGCTTTTGAGAAGGAACTGCGGAATGGGATGTGGCAGTTGCACACTTGGAAGGGAAGTGAAGACAACATGAGAATTTAAAGTCAGGTTCCTCTCCCCACCCCCCATCTGCTGTGTGTAAGGTCGTTTTTAACCTGTTTTCCCTCTACACCAAGAACTTGTGTTCATTTAGTAGCTGGAATGGGAGTCTTGAAACTGAGAAACCTATAAAGATATGTTCCTACAAAGGCTGGCCAAGTGCTAGAGAGGAGAGAGCATTGTTTTGGAAGTTAGGAATATTTAGTTTGCCCCCCAGAATGTTACAAATGTGTGGACATGGCCCAACACCAACTCAGGGTCTCCCTTTGCACGTGAGGGGTTTGAACTGGTGGGTCGTACAGTTAGACTGTACTCTGAAAAGGAGAATAGGAACTTAGATTATTATTTTTTCCTTACACCAATCCTTCCCCAGCCATAATGTTCCCTACTGAAAATGAAAGGTTTCGGGTATAGGAAAGCTTCCTGAATTATCTTCTGACCTGTTCTTTAACCTGAGCCTGTTTGTAGGCTCCCGGTTCACTCTCAGGCCACATGGCCTAGAACAAAATGCAACAGATTGCAAACAATGAGGGGGGGTGGGGAGAGTGAGTGACAGCAGGGCTCAGCCAATAGGGTTAGGGGCTGGGTAAAACAGCATTCCAAACACAGCTTAGCCAGCCAATCACAGGCTTTGAGGCCAGGAGGGCTGAATGGTCAGGTTTTATTAATGGAGAAATAATGCGATTGTCCACACAATGGAAGCCTTCCTGACAAAGGGGCTCAAGCTTTCTGATATGCAAAAGAGGCTGAGAATGGAGCGGTTCAGCTGTCAGGGAAACTGCATGAAGGTGGCCTTCTTGGGGCGGGGGAGTCTCAAATGTGTTCAGCAGGAGAGTCCCCCACTCCCTTCCCTCTCTTCTGCCTGAGTTAGCCTAAAAGAGCTGGAATCAGGGGATGGTAGGGACAGTTCTAGGTGTCTGCAGCTCCCTGCTGTTTTGCCCCTGAAGTCTGGGCTAATCCGCTGCCAGTTAGCCTGGGCCTGTGGGGCAGGTGGCTTGGAGGTGGTGACTCGGACCTTTGTGAAGTTCCTGCAGCTCTGCCAGGCCTGTAATTACAAATCCAATCTCTTCTGGTCCAGGGAAGGGGGTGGGGCAGGCGACCAATAAATGATGGATGACTTTGGCAACCCATTGAACCCAGGAGCAAAATGCTCCTAAGGGAAACCTTTTCCCTCCCCACCCTGGGCCAGGAAGGATGGGTGGCAGCCCACCCTTCTCAGAATCCTCAGCTGAAAGGGATGGCAGAATAGAGAGATGGGGGAATAATAGGATTTATAACTTGTGAAAAGTAACAATTCCCCAAGTGCAGGCTGTGCTGGGCAGGAACAAAGGGCAGCTCTGCCCACAGACCCCTCATTTACAATTCTGATGGGGCATGAAAGAGTCCGACCAGGGAAGATCTTTATAGCTAAACTTTGTCCCAGACCCGGTAGCTCTGTCTCTCCATCCCTTCAGCAGGGGGAGGGGAGAGCCTGTGCAGACTGGGGGCTTTTGGCTTGGGTCTGCCTTTTGTTCTTATCTAAGCCTTACTGTGTCAAAGCAAATGGGAGAATATTTTCCTTCTTGCTGATTTCCCTTCCTTTCCTCCTTTCAGCCCCTACCCTTTTGCAAACGCACCAGCCGGTCTGCGATTTGTTTATAGCTAGCTTTCCCGGCCCCTGTGTAAAAACGCTGTGGTCTCGTGTGTGTGTGTGTGTGTGTGTGTGTGTGTGTGTGTGTGTGTGTTTTCTCACGGGAGGTGTGTCTTTTCTCTCTCCTTGGTTAGAAGGTGAGGAGATCGACGTGGTGACAGTGGAGAAGAGACAGTCTCTGGGTCTCCGGAAGCCAGTCACCATCACCGTGCGAGCAGACCCCCTGGACCCCTGCATGAAGCGCTTCCACATCTCCATCCACCAGCAGCAGCACAACTATGCTGCCCGCTTCCCCCCAGAAAGTCACTCCCAGGAAGGGGCTCCAGAGGGGGCACCCCCAGGAGAGGCTCTGCAGAGAGAGGCTGCAGAGGAGAAGGAGGAGGAAGAAGATGAGGAAGAGGAGGAGGACGCAGAGATGGTGAGCCTCCCGCCTGCAGAAAACCAGGCTTCTCAGCCCTGCCACCCCAGACCTGTCAGTTCCGACACAGAGGATCTGACCAAGAGGAAGAACCACAACTTCCTGGAACGCAAGAGACGAAATGATCTCCGATCGCGGTTCTTGGCCTTGCGGGACCAGGTCCCCACCCTGGCCAGCTGCTCAAAGGCACCCAAGGTAGTGATCCTAAGCAAGGCCTTGGAATACTTGCAAGCCCTGGTGGGGGCTGAAAAGCGGATGGCCACGGAGAAAAGGCAGCTCCGCTGCCGGCAGCAACAACTACAGAAAAGAATCGCGTACCTCAGCGGCTACTGACTGTATCCCAAAGGCACGAGTTGATTTTGTAACCTCCTGCTCTATCCCCTTTAGTAATTTGCACATTTGGGTTCTGGTGGGATGGTCTCAGCAGTAGCTCCCAAGATGCATTGCAGCTGGTGCATGCATGTGTGTGTGCGCGCACACACACACACACACACAATGAGGGCTTGCATTCTTAGAAGCCTTAGAGCCCAGCTCTCCCCCTGACTCTGAGGGAGTGCTGTATCTTCTCTGGCGCCTTTGGTTTCTCTTTAGGCAGCTGACTGAGGAGCCTTGGGGTCTGTCTCCCTCATACGCTCGGAAGAAAAGGCTGACAGATGCTATGCAACAGGTGGCGGACGCTGGGGGGGGGCAACGCGGGCTCTGGCCTGCATGAAATCTCACACTGCAGGAGCATTAGCTGGGAAAGGATGCTCTCACTGGTGTCTCCGGGGGTGAGGCAAGGACAGCTGGGCCTGGACACTCTCCCCGAGGCTCCTTTTTCCAGGAGACACTCGAGCTGTCGTGGTAAAGACGAGCTCGCAGACTCGATCCACAGGGACCGTTACCTCATCTTCAGACACTTTACAGGAGCTGAGGAGCCCAGACCTTTCATGGCAGCATCCTGGTGCCGGAAGACGCTCCTCCTCCTGCTCTCAGGCGTGCAATCCTGACAGTGTGTACCGAACTTGGCTTCTCCCACCTTCATCTCAGAGTCCTTCTGTCCTCACAAGGGACTTTTTTGGTTTCCTCCTGCCTTCATTATGCAACGGCCCCTCCGGCACCCTTTCCCACAGGTCAGAAAGGGTTTGCCGAGACACAGGGAAGTGAGACTTAGACCGGGGCCTGGGGAAGGCTTGGAGTCCTGGCCCTAAATCTTGTTTCCTGTCCAGGTGTTTTCCAGGGGGCACATTCTTGGAATCTTTTCTCAGTGCAGGTGTAAGGCACTCAGAAGGGAGAACCACACCACTTCCTCTTTCCCACCTGCCTCTTGTCTTATTCTCTGACTGGCAGGTCTGAAGTTCTAGTGGAACCATGCACACCAATCCACATGCGACTCTAAGGAGCTTCCTGGCCTTGCAGCCACCAGCTTGGGTTCCTGCCAGCCTGCCGTGAGTCAGATCCCTCTCCCAGAGTCTGAGCCTCACTGAGGTTCTGGAGAGAGCGCCTGAATCTCATCCAGGGCCCCAGAAGGTAGATTTGCTTCCCAGGGGGCTTTAAGGGGCTCTCCAGGAGGTCTGCATAACCAACCACAACAGGTTTTGCCCCAGCTGGACTTTGTAGCTCCAAATCCAATCCAGGCACAGTCTGAAATCCTAGAAAGCCACCCAACCAAGCAGGTGACATGTAGACTACCTTCGGAATCCCTAAGCCTGACAAGGAACGAGGAGCAGCCCCCTCCAGACCCATGCCCTGGACAGCAGGTGCCTGCTGGCTTGAAGTTTGAAAGTAGGGGAGGGGAGATAACAGGCAGTACTCTGGCCTGCAAAACCAGCTGATACACGCAAACCCTTTGGCTATGGCGCTATCTTTCTGAGGCTGTGTGCTATCCTCAGAAAAGCGTCAGTGGGAGTTTGGGACATAGACCCTCAACCTTCTGGAGTACAGTTTTCAGGAGCCAGCTGACTTCTGGAATTGTTTTTTGGAGGGCAGGTGGGGTGTAGGTGACTGATGGCTCAACTGAACAGCTTGTGTTGTATAAGCTGCTGTTGGGTGTTATGTTGAGGGGGAGGTTTTATATATATATATATATATATATATACTGTATTTTTGTATGCCTTTTCAAAGTGGTGTTAACTGTTTTTGTACAAGGAAAAAACCCTCTTGGGCAATTCCGTTGCAAAGGTCTGATTTATATTGAAAGGCAAGTTTAAGTTCAATTTTGAATTTAGTTGTGATTATTGATTGCCTGATTTTAAAATATTGCCTTCTGGGACATCTTCTAATAAAAGATTTCTCAAACATGTTGGAGTGGGGGCAACTCATGCCATCTGGGTTCTCCTGAGGCAAGGAGAGCTACTTCTGGGGAGCTACAGGCAATCCAGAAGACTGCGTTTCTCTAACCATGCAACTAACCCAGCCAAGCCACTCTGGGTTCCTGAAATGCCATTTCAGACATGTCCAAACAATGTAAGCTCAGGACTGGGTGAGCATGAAATTCTCTTGTGAATTGCAAAAGTGCCCACTTTGTAGAAGACTTGAAATCCCAGCCCTACCACTTCTTCAGAGACCTTTGATTTTACCTTTTGGATGATTGTTTTTCCTATCTGTAAAATGGGAGGAGAGTTAGAAAGATATTCCGTCTGAAAGATCTCTTAATTCTTCCCTCTTGCATCTACAGCAAGTTATAGGAAAGACTTTTGTTTCATTAATCAAGGGAGAAAGAAAAAAACTACCTTTCAGTTAAAAAAGAAAAAAGAGGGAAGGAGAGACAGAAAGATTTTCTGTCTGCTGGTTGGCTTCCCAAATGGCCACAAGACCCAAAGCTGAGCTGATCAGGAGCCAGGAGCTTCTTCCAGATCTCCCACGTGGGTGCAGGGTCCCAAGACATTGGGACATCCTCAATTGCTTTCCCAGGCCACAAGCAGGGAGCTGGATGGGAAGTGGAGCTGCCGGGATACAAACTGGTGCCCACAAGGGATCCTGGTGTGTATACAAGATGAAGATTTAGCCATTGAGCCATTGCATTGGGTTCTGTTTATTTCTTTTGAAAGTCAGATTTACAGAGAGCGGGAAAGACAAATCTTCCATCAGCTGGTTCACCGCTGAGATGGCTGCAATAGCCAGTACTGAGCAGCATTAGCCAGAAGTTAAGAGCTTTATCCAGGGCTGCCACAAGAGTGTCAGGGACCCAAACACTAGAGTCCCAGGCCATTAGCGGAGAGTTAGATCAGAAGTGGAACAGCCAGGACACAAACTGGGATACCAATACTGAAAGGTGGTGACTTCACTTACTAATGTCACAATGCCAGCCTCCTAAGTGTTATCTTAACTGCTGTACCAAATGCCCAGCCCAGAGCCTAAGCATCATTTGACTGCTTGTTGGAACTGTTTCCAGTGCCATTGTATCACCTACTTACTGGGATGAAAGGTAGCAAATGGCCCATGCCCAGCTACCCTGCAGCATTGGTGTGCTGGGATTGTCTTGTTCCAAAGAGGACCCTTCTTGGACTGTAGAAAGAACATATCTGCTGTTTGGAAAGCCATGGGCATTGTGTAAGAAGGCCACTCTGCCTCCATGTGTCCAGCGGGGGCTTGGGTTGGTATTGCCTACTAGCATTCCTATGGAGAGCAAGAAGACTTAAGAAAGGACCCTTAATTCCTTATGTTTCAAAGGCACCTGTACCACACCTGGTAAGTAAGTAAGCAGGGTTCGTCTTATGGTATTGGAACCCAAAGAGTTGTCTTGCTCAGAGTCAAGATTGCACACCCAGTCTCCTGGCAGGTATATATACCCTTTGACACCCTTCTTCCCACTCCAACCACCAACTGTCCCCGAGTCACAAAACCCAGAACCCAAGTTGCTGTTTGATAAAACAGATTTGGATTACTGGAACTCTTTTCAAACCCCCCAATGTGTTCATCTTCCTTTTTCCAAGACCATGTGTCAAGGGACTGACTCTATAGCAGGGCATCTTTCCTCCTTCTGTACTTTGGGAAGAATTATTAGACACTCAGAATGGTCAGAACCTGTGGGTACAGACATCCGTGCTGGTTGTTTTGTTGATATTCACAATAACCTAGAGAGCTGAGTGGTGTCAGTCCCATTTCACAGACAGGCAAATGAAACGTGGAGTCATTTAGACCATCTGCCCAAGGCCACACCACTAGAACCAGCTGCCACACTCCAAGCTTCAGCCCCTTTTAAGTCAACTCTGCCCAGAAAGGATTGAGAATAAAGCCACCTCCTGGGGGGAAGGGAGGGTGTTTCTGGAATGTGAAGTATTTTAAGCTCCTTCCTAGCTTATTTCTACAGTCTCCTACCTCTATCTTTGTCTGAAAACAGCCAGGAGTTTATTCCTGGATTTCAGGGAACAGTTTCTTACAAATGAGTTTCACTTCTGAATGTTGACCACACACAGCTAAGATATGGACAATGAGGGCTGCAGAGAAACTACGCGTGGACTGAAAAAGGCAGGCTGTCTTCTCGGTTAGGTAATACATGCCTAAAGCCTGGGCTTAACTCCTGCGTCTCCTGGCAGTTATTCCGGGAACTAAGACACATCGAACCACCTTAGGCTGCGTTTGAGTTGCTTCTATGGTCAGGATATTCTAGAATGTTCACCCTAAGAGGGTAAACAGGGACTGGGAGGTCTCTGTTGAACTGGAAGGTGACAAGATGGGGAGATAGGGAGGTATTCTTCCTAAGGAGAAGATAACCAGTCTGGAGGTAACTGGGGAGGGGGCTAAACAGATCCATTAGCATCCCATTGAGCTGCGGGCATTTCCTCTGTAAGTCCAGTGGGCAGCTTTTGTTAGTATCTATTTATTTAGAATTGCTCAGGACAAAGCAATCACCTGTATCAGTGTCACCATTCTCTTGGCAAGGAAATGTAAATGTGTTCTGCGGGTCTCTGCTCACATGCATTAATAATCGACTAGGCTCAGTGCCAGGGGTTCAGTAGGTGCCCAGTAAACACCAAACTGCCCTTCAGTTAGCTGGGAGCAGTGTGGTGAAGTGGTCATTCACACCTGATAGATCTCAGTTACAAGTCTTTGTAGCTGCATAACCTGTGGCAAGTTATTAACTTCTCCCACCCCATTTCCACATCTGTGAAATAGGTACACATAATAGCACCTGCTTCACCTGGGTATTGTGACCAATAAGAAATGCTCAGGGTAAATGATTACTAAATATTATTTACTAGCCTTTAGTGCTATTTGTCAAGCCTGTTAACAAGCCACACCTAGAATAAAGATTAGTCATATTTGAAAAGTGGTCGAGTGAAGGAATACTTGAGTACACATGTTCACACCTCAAGGGTCAGAAAATCAGCAGAGGAGGAGCAGTAAGGGCTCGGGAAGCTTGAGATGGGCAGAGGAGGAAGGGAGGGGAAAGAGCTGGGTCTGTTCACAACGTCCACAGCCACGGTGGGCTGAGGCCAGGGGTCTACATAATAAAGCAGTTGCTTATTGAAGACCTTCCATTTTCCCTCACTGGGCACCAGGATGCCTTTCAAACGGAGCTGGGATCCACTGGCCCCATTCAGTCAGCAAGACCCCAACACCTCTCTTCTCAAGGCAGTGGATCTTCAACCTTGATTGTGACGTGACAGCGACATCACCACTTAGGACACGTTCATCCACCAGGAGGATGCCTGTTCAGACCTAGTTGTTCCATGCCTCCAATCCAGACTGGGAGGCTGGGGATGACAGCCCAAGCACTTGGGTTCCTGTTGCCCATGTGAGGGATCTAGACTGTACTCTTGATTTTGGCCTGGCCTAACCCTGGCTCTTGTGGGCATTTGGGGAATGAAGCAGCAGATGGAAGATCTCGCTATTTCTCTTTTGCTCTGCCACCCTGTCTGTCAAACAATATATCACACACATACACACACATTTTAAAATGTATTTTAAGAATCTACTTAACAGACCCAGTGCCATAGCCTAGTGACTAAAGTCCTCACCTTGCATCCACTGGGAACCCACACGGACACTGGGTCATGTCCTGGCAGCCCTACTTCCCATCTGGCTCCCTGCTTGTGGTCTAGGAAAGCAGTCAAGGATGGCCCAAAGTGTTGGCATCCTGTGGGAGACCTGAAAGAGGCTCCAGGCTCCTGGCTTCAGATATGCGCAGTTCCAGCTTCAGCTGTTACAGCCAATTGGGGGGTGAACCAGTAGATGGAAGATCTTCCTCTGTCTCTCCTCCTCTCTGTGTATCTACCTTTCCAATCAAAACAAATCTCAGAAAAAAAAAAAAAACTACTTACCTTTTAAAAAAGAAAGAAATTGGGACTGGCAGCAATAATAGACTAAGCCTCAGCCTGCAAGCCAGCATCTTATACGAACACTGCTTCATTTCCCATCGAGCTCCCTGGGAGGGCAGCAGAGGATGGCCCAAGAGCTTGAGCCCTGCACCACTGGGAAACCCAAAGGAAGCTCCTGAGTCCTGGCTTCGGATTGGCTCACTCCCAGCTGTTGAGATTTTGGGGGAGTGTACTAGCAGATGGAAGATCTCTCTCTCTCCCTCTGTCTCTCCTCTCTATGAATCTGCCTTTTGACAAAAGGAGAGAGACTTAAAAAAAAAAAATAAAAGATTTTTTTTTTTAATTTTATTTATTTATTTATTTTTTATTACAAAGTCAGATGTACTGAGAGGAGGAGAGATAGAGAGGAAGTGGAGCTGCCGGGATTAGAACCAGCAGCCATATGGGATCAAGGCGAGGACCTTAGCCACTAGGCCACGCTGCCGAGCCTGATTTATTTATTTTTACTGGAAGCTCAGATTTACAGAGAAGGATATACAGAAAGATCTTCCATGTGCTGATTCACTCTGCAAATGGCTGTAATGTCCAGAGCTGCGCCAGCTTCTTCCGGGTCTTCCACATGGGTATAGGGTCCTAAGGTTTTGGGGATCCCGACTGTTGCAAGGCCAGGACTTTAGCCATTAGGCTACCGTGCCGGGCCTGAGAGAGACTTTTTGTTGGGGTCTGTGCTGTGGCACAGCAAATTAAGCCATAGTTGTGACTCTGGTATTTCCATATGAAAGCCAGTTAAAGTCCAAGATACTTTGCTTCTGACCCAGCTCCCTGCTAATGTACCTGGGAGAACAGCTAAAGATGAGTAAGAACTTGGGCCCCTACTTTCCAAGGTAGATCCTGATGGAGTTCCTGATCCCTGTTTTTGGTCCGGCTCTGCCCCATTGTTTTTCTCTCCTTTTTATAACTAAAGCTTTCATACAAATACATCTTAGAAGAAAAAAAAGTTCTTGTTGGAGAGTATAACTTTAACTGGGACTGGAGGTACAGGCAGTAGTTGGCTGAGTGAAGAGGAGGAAGATGTTCTAGTTTAAGAGAATAGCTTTGGGGCCTAGCGGCGTGGCCTGGTTGGCTAGGGTCCTTGCCTTGATCCCATATGGCCGCTGGTTCTAATCCCGGCAGCTCGACTTCCTCTCTGTCTCTCCTCCTCTCAGTGTATCTGACTTTGTAATAAAAATAAAAAAATAAAATCTTAAAAAAAAAAAAAAGAGAATAGCTTTGGGGAAGAGTGGGTAGAAGGTTGTGTCAAATCTGGGGAGTAGGGAGGAATCTGGTCCTGTTAATTGCCTGTGTAGTCTCACTTTTACAAAATGAGAGGGTTGTGCTCCATTTCTAAAGCAAACATCCTCTTAGGAGTCTTTGAAACAGGGAAGTTTGTATGGGGGGGGGAAGGGGGACTGTGGTTTGGAATACAAGATTGAGGTGATAGGGTCACCCAAAGACACAGCCAACAGAAAGTTGGAAATGTGACATTGAAGTTTTACAAACATGTTTGAATGGAATATAAGTGGTATTTTTTTGAAGATGTATTTATTTGAAATAAATATGGTCAAATGACCGCAATAGCTGGGATGGGGTCAGGCCAAAACCAGAATCCTGGAACAACATCTGGGTCTCCCACGTAGGTAGTAGGCATCCAAGCCTTTGGACATCATCTACTCCCTTTTCTTTTTGATTTTTTTAAAGATCAATTTGGTTTTCTGTTTTGGAAAGTCAGATTTACAAAGTGAAATAGAGAGGAGAAACATCTTCCATCCGCTGATTCACTTCCCAAGTAGCCACAACGGCCAGAGCTGAGCTGATCTGAAACCAGCAGCGAGGAGCTTCTTCTGGGTCTCTAACACAGGTGCAAGGTCCCAAGGCATTGGGCTGTCCTCCACTTCTTTCCCAGGCCACAAGCAGGGAACTGGATGGGAAGTGGAGCAGCCAGGGATACGAACTGGCAGCCAAAACGGATCCTGGGTGTGCAAGGCGAGGACTTTAACCACTAGGCTAACGTGCACCAGGCCGCATTAGCTCCCTTTTCCACAGCATTAGCAGGAAAGTAGATTAAAAGCAGAACAGGGTCCAGCGTGATAGCATAGCAGCTAAAGTCCTCACCTTGAATACACAGGGCGCCGGTTCTAATCCCGGCAGCCCCGCTTCCCAACCATCTCCCTGTTGTGGGCTGGGAAAGTGGTTGAAGGGACCCTGCACCTGCGTGGGAAACCCAGAAGAAGCTCCTGGCTGCTGGTTTAGGATTGGCTGCACTCCAGCCATTGCAGTTGCTTGGAGACTGATCCATTGGATGGAAGATCTTCCTGTCTGTCTCTACTCTTCTGGATATCTGCCTTTCTAATAAAAATAAATAAATCTTTAAAAAGAAAAAGAAAGCAGAACAGCTGGAACCCAAACCAGCACCTCACTATGGGATGCAGATGCCTTAAGAAGCAGCTTAGAGTCCGGCAGCATGGCCTAGCAGCTAAAGTCCTCGCCTTGAATGCACCAGGAACCCATATGAGTGCCAGTTCTAATCCCGGCAGCTCCACTTCCCATCCAGCTCCCTGCTTGTGGCCTGGGAAAGCAGTCGAGGACGGCCCAAAGCTTTGGGACCCTGCACCCGCGTGGGAAACCTGGAAGAGGTTCCTGGTTCCCGGCTTCGGATTGGCATAGCACCGACTGTTGCAGTCACTTGGGGAGTGAATCACTGGATGGAAGATCTTCCTCTCTGTACATCTGACGTTGTAATAAAAGTAAATAAATCTTTAAAAAAGAAGAAGAAAAAGAAGAAGAAGAAGAAGAAAAAACAGCTTAGTCCACTGTACTACAATGTCTGCCTTTGGCCAATACAGGGATGGGACAAGCTGAAGCTAGAAGTCCGGAACGCATCTGGGTCTCCCACGTGGGTGACCTGCACAACAACATTGACCCTGAAAATGTTTTTATTTAGGTACCTGTTTAACATGAGGGCTGGGCCTCCAAGGAATCTTGGGGTTCACCAAAAAGCTAGGGTATATCTTTGATCCACTTTTTTTTTAAGATTTATTTATTTTTTATTACAACATCAGTTATACAGAGAAGAGGAGAGACAGAGAGGGAGATCTTCTGTGTGATGATTCACTCCCCAAATGGCCGCAACGGGCCGGTGCGCGCCAATCCGAAGCCGGGAACCAGGAACCTCTTCTGGGTCTCCCATGCAGGTGCAGGGTCCCAAAGCTTTGGGCTGTCCTTGATTGCCTTCCTAGACCACAAGCAGGGAGCTGGATGGAAAGTGGAGCTGCCGGGATTAGAACCAGCGCCCATATGGGATCCTGGAGCGTTCAAGGCGAGGACTTAAGCCGCTAGGCCCCTGATCCACCTTTCTTTTCCTTTTTTTTTTTTAAGATTTTTTTTTTTTTTTTTGGTTGTTGTTGGAAAGTTGGATTTACAGAGAGAAGGAGAGAAACATCTTCCATGTGCTGATTCACTCCCCAAGTGGCTGCAACACCCGGAGCTGAGCTGATCTGAAGCCAGGAGCCAGATGTTTCTTCTGGGTCTCCCACGTGGGTGCAGGGTCCCAAGGCTTTGCGCCATCGTTGACTGCTTTCCCAGGCCACAAGCAGGGAGCTGGAAGGGTAGTAGTGCATCTAGAATACGAAATGACATCCACATGAGATCTCGGCACATACAAAGCAAGGACTTTAGCCACTCGGCTACCGTGCTGGGACCCCAACCCACCTTTCATCTCTTACTTTGGAGACAGGTGCTTCAAGCCTTCTCATGTCATGTTTCTTTTTCTGTCCTATCACAGTATCCCCTAGGATCCTATCTTGAATGTTTGGGATTTCAGGATGATCTTCTTTGAATGACCCTTCTGATCTAATGCCAGTATTTTTCCTTCTGACTATATGCTTCTTTCTTGTTATAAATACACAAGCCTCGGTTATCGGATCATCACCTCAGACATTCCTCTCTTCTGCACTCCTCCCTTTCTTCTTTTCTTCTTCTTCTTTTTTTTTTTAATAAGAATACAACTCTCAGAGGCAGTGTATTTTTTTTTAAGATTTATTTTTATTGCAAAGTCAGATATACAGAGAGGAGGAGAGACAGACAGGAAGATCTTCCATCCGATGGTTCACTCCCCAAGTAGCTGCAAAGGCTGGTGCTGTGCCGATCTGAAGCCAGGAGCCAGGAACTTCCTCCAGGTCTCCCACGTGGGTGCAGGGTGCCAAGGCTTTGGGCCATCCTCGACTGCTTTCCCAGGCCACAAGCAGGGAGCTGGATGGGAAGTGAAGCTGCCGGGATACAAACTGGGATCCTGGCATGTGCTAAGGGAGGACTTTGGCTGCTAGGCTATTGCACCAGGCCCCCTTTCTTCTTTTCTGCCATCCAGCTATGTCTATCCTACTCCCTGAACTGTTTTCAGTTTCCTAAAGAAAGAGGTAGGTGCAGAAGTAGGCAGCCTGATTATACCACTAAGACATAGTACAAACAGACACAATAGGAGTGAGAATTAAGTAAATTGACTAAGACCTTTTTTTTTCTTTTTGATAATCTTTACATACTTAATTAGGGCAAAAAGGTTCAAGAGCTACAGAAAAGTGGGTAAGGCTATTATTTCCACATTCTTTTCTCCTATATCTGGGGTAAAGGGGGAGGTAAAGGGAGAAGCCCTACCCAGTCTCCCACCCATCCCAGGTCCCTGATGTGGGGCATGCTCCGAGGATCTTGCTCAAGTGGTTTTGATAGTTCAACAGTCATGAATTGCTGCCAATCTCAAACTGAGACTTTTCAAAAGGGCAGTTCAATCAGGGAATTATTATTGTTTTAAAATTTTGTACTTATTTTCATTGTATTTGAAAAGCAGAGACACAGAAAACAAGTGACAGAGACAGACAGATATCTTCCATTTTCTAGTTCACTCGCCAAATGCCCAGAGCAGCCAGGAATGCACCAAGCTAAAGCCTGGAACTCAATTGGAGTTTCCCGCTGTGTAACAGGGCCCCAAGGTTTTTAGCCATCACCATGTGCTGACACCCAGGGTGTGCATTAGCAGGAAGCTGGAATCAGAAGAGTTGGGTTTCTAACCCAGATGATCTTATGTAGGGTGCAGGCACCATTATGGCCAAAACAAGCTCCAATCAAGGAATTATTCACCTCTGAGTAACCTGAGGATCCCTAATACCCCATTCCTAAACTGTGGAGTAAGTTCTTCTTAACTGAAGCCACCCCGGAATTTTTGCATTTAAACCTAGAATTCCTGGATCCTGTGCCATGGCATGTTGAGTTAAGCCTCCACCTGTGGTGATGGCATCCCATATGGGAGCTGGTTCAAGTCTTAGCTGCTCCACTTGCCATCTAGCTCCCTGCTAGTGGCATGAGAAGCAGCAAAGTCCTTAGACCTCTGCTACCTATGTGGGAGACCCAGAGGAAGCTCTAGGCTCCTGGCTTTGAACCAGCCTAGCTCAGCCCATGGCAGGCATCTGGGGAATGAACCAGGGGATGGAAGATCTTTTTCTGTGTGTGTGTGTCTTTCCTCTCTTGCTGTAAAATTCATCTTTCAAATACAAATAAATACATCTTTAGATAAAGTTAGCATTCCTTTGCCCACAATAACCTGTGGTAGTGAAGTACATTGAAGGTGGCCTTTCATATGCTTACCTGTAGTCACACACTTTGAGAAACTTTCTTCTGGACCTTCCTTTCAGGGTAGAGTGGCCTATACCTCGTCTGATCATATGGAAGATGGGGAAGAGCTTCCAGTCGATATCTGGGCATGAGCACAGATGGCTTCTCTGATTCCCTTTTGCCTTCTCTTGCCTCCTTATTACCCTGCAAAGCTTCCCATTAGAGGGTTGCACATTGTTTTTCTAGAAATACTTATTAACTCTTGATCATAGACTGCAATTTTCTGATTGTCCCTTGAACTTAATGTCTCTAATTAGAATTTCAAGTCACGGAATATCTTTCAGGAACCATTTTTAGTGTCATTTAGAGCTCAGAAGATTATGAGGGAAACAGTTACAAATGCACCAGCCTGAAGTATTTATGGGGTGAGGATTTGGCGCAGCAATTAAGACCTCATTTTTGGGGAGGTAGAGAGGGTGGCATGACAGTTCAACTGCCTAATTCTCCACCAGCAAGATCTGGGATCTCATAAGAGCGCCAATTCATGTCCCACCTGCTCCACTTCTCATCCAGCTCCCTGCTTGCAGAAAGCAGTGAAGGATGACTCAAAGTTTGGGCCCCTACACCCACATGAGAGACTCATAAGAAGTTCCTGGCTCCTGGCTTTGGATTGTCTCCGCTCCAGCCACTGTGGCCATTTGGAGAGTGAACCAGCAGATGGAAGATCTTTCTCGCTATTTCTCCTTTTCTCTGTAAATCTACCTTTCCAATAATACATACATACATACATAAATATTTTTAAAGACTACACTTAAGAGCTTCCCTTTCTTTTCCTTTCCTTTCTTCCTTCCTCTCTCTCTCTTTCTTTTTAAAAGATTTATTTATTTTTATTGCAAATTTTTATTACGGAGAGGAAGAGAGACAGAGAGGAAGATCTTCCTTCCAATGATTCACTCCCCAAGTGATCACAATGGCCAGAGCTGAGCCAATCCAAAGCCAGGGGCCAGGAGCTTCTTCCTGGTCTTCACGCAGGTGCAGGGTCCCAAGGCTTTGGGCCATCTTTCATTGCTTTCCCAGTCCACAAGCAGGGAGCTGGATGGGAAATGGGGTTGCCGGGATTAGAACCGGTGCCCATATGGGATCCTGGCATGTGCAAGGCGAGGACTTTAGACACTAGGCTACCACGCTGGTGCTGCCTTCCATTTCTTCGGTGCTTAGGTTTGTGTCCACTTCTGATTCCAGCTTGCTGCTAACAATGCTCACCTTGGCAGGCAGCAGGTCCTTGTCCCTCTGTGGAGCTCCTGACTGAGTTCCTGGATCCTGTCTCCAGCCTGGCCCAGCCCTAGCTATTGAGGGCATTTGGAGAGTGAAGCAGTAGGTAGGAGATATCTAACTCTGTCTCTTTGTCTCGCTATGTCTCTTTACCTTTTGAATAAAATAAAACAAGAACAACAAAATACATAAAAAATTTAAAAAGCATTTTTTTAAAAAAAAGCCTTTCTCCATTCTCTTTTGGAAGGAGATTGGCTGAATTACAATAGATGGAAATGGCGCTGCGTTTTTCTCACTTCTCCTTTGGTTTGGACCACAGGCTCCGTTCTGATTTAGGAGTCTTTCCTGCTCAGCATTTCAGTGATAATTCTCCCCATGGTCTATAGGATCCCTGTTCTCTTTGTTTCCATAGCAACAGTCCTGTGTTGCTTGGCTAGAAGCAATTTTCTGCTGCTGTGGTGAAGCCCCATTTTTTCATTCCTTTCTTCCCAGTTGCCTTGGTAACCAGTCTCTTCCTCTTCTGGTCTCCCAGTGGTAAATTCCAACTTCTCTCCCGCCCCAACTCCTTTTTTCCTCCCTGTCTGTAACAGTCACCTGCTCACGACTCGGACAGGGCTAGCCCATCTGTGAGTGAGCCCACTCTGTCATAGTCAGATTGTCATCATGAAATCAACCCCCCTCCCTGGCTTTATTTGCATCGTGTCTCTGCTCTGCCATCTTTCTGCTGGTTGTCATGGCAACTGTACCCTCTGAAAGTCTCCAGGCAAAGACTCTACAGCTAACAACCATCATGTGAATGCATCTGCCAATATGTAGCCACACATCTTCGTTTTAAACCTGGTCCCAGGCAGGTACTGCAAATGGGAGAGAACAGGGCATTTGATCAAAGGAGGCTGCATTGAGAAAAGGAGATACAAGGGACCCAGAACTGGGGTCTGGTGTTCTCCCAACAGGGGCCACTATCCCAATGATAATTCAGGTGGCTGAGAAAAATGTATTCATATTGGCAGTCATTCCCAGCATGCCCTTCTAGAGACCCTCGTCTGACCCCAGAACTACACACAGCCAACCTCAGGAAGAAAGCAATTAGAACTCTTCAATTGACTAACAGGGAGTTAGCTCAACAGATACTTAAGCACTTTTACGCATCACTGAAAATTTCTCTGCCCTTAGGCTATTGCTCTTACCTCTTCACCAAGGCAGATGGGATGCCACCATTATAATAAAACAAAGTATTCAACAAATGCTGGTGTGTGCATGTCAGGGCGTTGTGCATGTCAGGCAGGCAGCTTTCAGACCGCATTTCATTTTTTCCTTATAGCAGTCTGGGAGATGATTTTAAAGATAAGAACTCCTGTGGTGGCATTGTGGCTTACGGGCATCAATTCGGTCCTGGCTGCTCTACTTCAGATGCAGGGATCCAGCTCATTGCTGATGTGTCTGCAATAGCAGTGGGCGATGGTCCCTGAGCCCATGAAGGAAGCCCAGAAGAAACTCCTGGATGCTGACTTTGCCTGGCCCAGCCCTGGCTGTGTGGCCATGGGGGAGGGAAGTGAACCAAAGAATGGAACCATCTCTCTCTCTCTTTAAATATTTTCTTTAAAGATTAATTTTATTTTTATTGGAAAGACAGATATACAGAAAGGAAGAGTGACAAAGAGAAGATCTTTCTTCTGTTGATTCACTCCCCAAGCGGCCGCAATGACCAGAACTGCACCAATTAGAAGCCAGGAACCTGGAGCCTCTTCTGGGTCTTCCACATGGGTGCAGGGTCCCAAGGCTTTGGACCATCCTTGACTGTCTTCCCAGGTCACAAGCAGGGAGCTGGATGTGAAGCAGGGCTGCTGGGACACAAAACAGTGCCCATATAGGATCCTGGCATGGGCAAGGCAAGAACTTCTCTCTCTTATTTAAAAGTCTGTCTTTTAAATAAATACATAGACCTTAAAAATAAAACCACTCTGAGGTTGGGGCAGAGGTTAATGTGCTGCAAGTTAAGCATCTCATGTTGGTGCATCCCAGAGACATTGCTTTTCATCCAGCTTCCTGCTAATTCCTCCTGGGATGCAGCAGCGGATATGCCGCGTTCCCGTCACCCACATGGGAGTCCAGGGACACTGGTTTTAGTCTGGCCCACACCTGGTCATTGTGAGCATTTGGGGAGTGAACAGTGGCATGAAAAACTCTTTTTCTCTTTCTGTCACTCCACCTCTCAAGTCGATGAAAAAAGTACACATTACAAACAAGAGCCCTGAGGCGGAGGTGCTGTTAACAGAAGTGACCCAGCTGGTAAATCTCAGAGCTAAACTCTGAACCCAGATGTATCTGATTCTGAAGACTTACTCTGTTTTCTTTCTTTTGGTTCATTAATTTCTTTTTCCTTCTTACAACAATTTCTTATTTGAAAGGCAGAGCTAGAGAGAAAGAGAGAGAGTTCTTCCCTCCTGTGCTTCACTCGCCAAATGGTCCATGCTGGATCAGGCAGAAACCAGGAGATAGGAACTGCATCCCAGGTCCTGATGCCGTGGTCAGGAGCCTAAGCACTTGGGTCATCTGCAGCTGCTTTCCCAGGTGTGGTAACAGGGAGCTACAGCTGGGACTCGTATGGGCTCTCAGATATGGGATGCTGGTACCACAAACAGTGGCGTGACCTAATGCGCCACAATGCTAGTTCTAGGCCGGCTGCACCGCGGAGTGAAAATAGAGCAGTCAACGCCCTTGCCTGCGAACCCAGCAGATCTGAATGCCACACCCCAAACTCCTTGGCTCCAGGAGTGATAGGGAAGCCATTTTAAACATTTTAATCATTTAGTCGGTACCAGGTAATGTGCTAAGCATTGGAAATAGTCATGATCTAGGGAGAATTTGACCTTTGCATTTATGGAACTAACAGCCCGGAGTAGAAGTTAGACCATCTACAAGAGGCTAATACATAATTTTGCATTGTAATTGGTGCTATGAAGAAAAATAGTTGGATGCTGTGAAAGAACGAGTAGGGACAGATCTATTTTAGATGGGGCTATCATTCCCCTTTCAAGGCAGCAGGGAGTCGAGGTTCTGGCACTACTAGATCGTGAACAGCGGGGCAATGCGGAACCTCCTAAGCCGCCATGCACTAGCTGTTTGTCGGCAGCCTCCCTTTGCACTTTAGTCCCCGCCCCACCCGGGCTCCACCTCTACGCATACGCACCGGGGTTGCCATGGGGACAGCTGCTCCGGCGCAAGCGCAGAGACTTTCAAGATGGCAGCGGCTACGGCTGCACGAGCGCTGCCCAGGGGTCCAGGGCTCCGGGGCCTGCCACGGAGGTTGCCTCTGGTGGTGATTCTCGGGGCCACTGGCACTGGCAAATCTACCCTGGCGTTGCAGCTAGGCCAGCGGCTCGGGGGCGAGATCGTCAGCGCCGACTCCATGCAGGTATGGCGATGCGGCTGGCCTCAGGCCTGGGGAGCCCGGGGGCCGCGTGCAGGCCTCTGGTCGGTGGCCTCCCTGTCGCGTGGCGGTCGTGGGTGATCTGCGAAGCCTGTGGGGATTAGAGAGGGTAGGGGAGCGAACCTGTACTCAGCTCGGCGTCAGCATCTCACGAACTTCTCATGACTACTGTTTGGGAGCTACTGTGATTCTGTCCATTTACAAATGGAAGGGCATTGGGGCGTTAGGGAGGTGGAGTGACTTTTTACGCCAAGGTTGACATATAGGCTCCCAACAGGTAACTTTTGAATGACAGTGACTCCAGAGGTTTGCTGTATGTAGTCCTGCCTCTAACCCAGAAAGGCCGGGACGAATTAGATATTACATTTAAGTGTCTTCTGGGGGAATAATGTTCCAAGGTGGACAGTCAGGAGACCCGGAGTCCAGTCTGGAATCTACCCCTGACCACATGCTTTAGATGAATCATGTCGTCTGGACGTTGTTTTATCTATTTACAGAGTGGGGAAAATACCTATTGTGGGGGGTGTGATATTTAATTTAATAAGAGATCACAAATGTTGGAATGAAAAGTGGGGTGGCCAGTTGCCGACATAAATGCTTGCTGAAGTGGACTTTTTTTTAATTTTGCTGGCTGCTGTGAGTTAAGAGGCCTTTGTCCCCTTTGAGCTGGAAGGCCCAGAAGGGGTATAGTACTCCCGACATTTGGGAATGTTTGTGGACAGTGAGTGACATTTGGGTAAATTTCTGATGAAGGAACTGCAAAAGCTGTGTGTTGAGGAGAATTACAATTCCCAAACGACATAAATGAAATGTTTGATATAAATTGTCCTGCGCTAAGGCCAGCTGGCACCTGTTGGGGTGTCAGCAGCAAAAGGGGCAGACTTGTTCCCACACTACCTCACACTACCCCGCAGCCCCAGGCAGTTTCTGCCCTCAGTAGTTGACTTGGAGGAGATTAGAGCATCTGCCTATGTCAGCTTGAAAGGCAGAGTTCCTAGAAATGGACAGAAGGATCTTCCATTTGCTAGTTCACTACCACATGGCTGCATCATTGGTTTGTAGCTGTAGCTGAGCCAATCCAAAGTCAGGAGCCAGGAGCCTCAAGAGTGCAGGCTCAAGGACTTGGACTGTGTTCTGCTGCTTTGACAGGTACATTAGCAAGGAGCAGGATCAGTAGTAGAACTGCTAGACCTGGTATGATGGCTCAGTGGCTAAATCCTTACCTTGCGTGTGCTGGGATCCCATATGGATGCCAGATCGTGTCCTGACGATCACTTGGGGAGTCAACCAAAGGATAGAAGACCTTTCTGTATTTCCTTCTTTCTGTAAATATCCCTTTTAAATAAAAATAAACAAATCTTTAAAAACAGAAAGAATATTGGGCCCAGCGGCGTGGCCTAGCGGCTAAAGTCCTCGCCTTGAACGCTCCAGAATCCCAAATGGGCAGCAGTTCTAATGCTGGCAGCTCCACTTCCCATCCAGCTCCCTGCTTGTGGCCTGGGAAAGCAGTCGAGGATGGCCCAAGGCCTTGGGACCCTGGACCCGTGTGGGAGACCTGGAAGAGGTTCCTGGTTCCTGGCTTTGGATGGGCGCAGCACCGGCCATTGCAGTCACTTGGGGAGTGAATCATCGGATGGAAGATCTTCCTGTCTGTCTCTCCTCCTCTCTGTATATCTGACTTTGTAATAAAAAAAAAAAAAGAAAAAAAAAAGAAAAAAAAACAACCAAATCTTTAAAAAGAGAAAGAATATTGGGCCCAGCACAGTGGCCTAGCGGCTGAAGTCCTCTTCTTGAAAGCGCTGGGATCCCATATGGGCGCCAGTTCTAATCCCAGCAGCTCCACTTCCCATCCAGCTCCCTGCTTGTGGCCTGGGAAAGCAGTTGAGGGCGGCCCAAAGCCTTGGGACCCTGCACCCTTGTGGGAGACCTGGAGGAGGTTCCTGGCTCCTGGCTTTGGATCAGCACGGCGCCGGCTGTTGTGGTCACTTGGGGAGTGAATCGTCGGATGGAGGGTCTTCCTGTTTGTCTCTCCTCCTCTCTGTATATCTGACTTTGTAATAAAAATAAATGAATCTTTAAACAAAAATAAAAAGAGAAAGAATATAAAGTGGAACTGCCAGGGCTCCAAACAGCACCCATATGAGATCCCGGTGCTGAGGCAGGGGCTTAACTTACTTTGTCTTGGAGCTGGCCCCACAGCTAAATATTTTCTGAGATAAGGACTTCAGCCTGACCTCCTCATACCTTTGTTTCAAGTAGGAAGAGTATCAGCCACACCAGCTTCCTAATTTACATAGTTGAGTGTGATACATGCCCATGTGAGCCTCTGATTAGGGTAGGGAGGATCAGGTATGGAGGAAGGTGGGTGGGACATATGTTTCAGTCCTTTCTTTTTCCCCTCCTGTGTCTGCAGGGGAGGAGGGGGAGAGAGCCATTCCTTGCTGTCAAATTGCATCAGCACCCAGGGTTGGGGGATGTTCATGAATAACACCCTAGAGACCCCGAAGTGGGGAAGAGTGTTCCCACACTATTTCTTGAGTGGTTTTGATACTTAGGAGAAGTTGTTGGTTTCGTTGCTACACGGTTGGGAAAGAAATTATTTGAGTAAGTTAGACAAAGAGCTCCTACCCGTGACTTCATTCCCCAGGTGCTTGTCCGTGGCTGGGGCTAGGTTATGCTTGGGCCAGGCAGATGGGAGGTGGGAATTAGCAGCTTAGTCCCCTGTCTCAGATGGGGGTGGTGGAGGGGCGGCAAGCTGTTCCTGCTTGCAGTGGTTGCTGCTGCCTCCTGGAGTCTGCATTAGCAGGAAGCTGGAGTCAGGATCTGTAGGTGGGTATCACATGTGGGTACTCTGTGTGGGCTCTGAGCATGAGCTCATAACTGCCATGCCCATTCCCAGATCTTTGCATAAGTTCCCATTATTGGGACCTTTTTTTGACTCCACACACATCATCCATAGGCCCTGTCCAGAAAGTGTCCTCAACAACTTCATTTTGTTCATTTCTCAAACAATCTTCAGTAAACAAGTAAGTTAGTGGGTTCTGCAATGAGGCCTGTGTATAGCTCTGTAATAGTTACTCCATTCTCAGAACTATTTCCTGGGGTTACTGTTGAGGCCTGTGACACCTGCATACCATAGGAGCACTAGTTTGGATCCTGGCCATTCCATTTGTGATCCAGCTTCCTGCTAGTGGCCTGGGAAGGCATCAGAGGATGGCTTAAGTCCTTGGGCTTCTGCACCCAAGTGACAGACCTGGAGGGAGCACCTGACCTCGGGCCAGCCCAGTTTGGCTGCTGTGGCTTTTGGGAGAGTGAAAAGCAGATGGAAGATATTTCTTTTTGTTTTTTCTTCTCTCTCTGCCACCATGCCTTTCAAATAAAAATAGGTAAATCTTTTAAAAATTTATTTGGAATGCAGGGTGACAGATACAGGGAAAAAAAAATCTTCCAACTGGTTCAATCATGTGACATATACCATTTTCACAGGTGGCAGGTTTACGCACTGTGTCACAATGCTAACCTCTTGGCTTCTTCCTTCCTTCTTTCTTTCTTTTAATATTTTTATTTCAAAGGCAGTGTTTTTGAATTTTTTATTTTATGTTTTATCTTAAATATTTACTTTTTAAAAAATTTTATTGGGGCCTGCTGTGATGGCGTAGCGATTAAAGTCCTCGACTTGCACATGCCGGATCCCATATAGTTGCCAGTTCTAATTCCGGCAGCCCTGCTTCCTATCCTGCTCCCTGCTTGTTGCCTGGGAAAGCAGTGGAGGATGGCCCAATGCCTTGGGACCTGCATCCGTGTGGGAGACTGAGAAGAGACTCTGGGCTCCTGGCTTCGGATCAGCTCAGCTCTGGCTGTTGCAGCCACTTGGGGAGTGAAGCAGCAGACAGAAGATCTTCCTCTCTGTCTTTCCTCCTCTCTGTATATGTAAGTTTCCAATAAAATTTTTTTTAAGGTTTATTTATTTTTATTGGTAAGGTTTATTTTATTTTTATTGATAGAAACAGAGAGAAGCAGAGAGAAAGATCTTCCATTTGTTGATACACTCCCCAAAAATCCCAACTGCTAGAGCTGTTCACACCCAAGCAAGGTGAAGATTTAGCTGTAGAACCACCACACTGGGCCTTAGATCAATGTCTTAAAAAAATTGTAAAGCATCTGCCTGAAATTATAAATTGCCTTGCACCTCGTACTTTTGTCACCCTTTGTCCTGCCTTAATTGTGGGTTGATACTAGAAGAAGCCCTGCAGAGCACTTCCTTTTGAGAGAGAGTGCTGGTTTTTTTTTTTTTTTTTTTTTAAGATTTATTTATTTTTATTGGAAAGGCAGATATACAGAGAGGAGGAGAGACAGAGAGGAACATCTTCTGTCTGATGGTTCACTCCCCAAGTGACCGCAATGGCTCGAGCTGAGCCTATCCGACACCAAGAGCCAGGAGCTGTTCGGCTCTCGCATACAGGTGCAGAGTCCCAAGGCTTTGGGCCGTTCTCGGCTGCTTTCCCCACCACAAGCAGGGAGCTGGATGGGAAGTGGGGCCGCCGGGATTAGAATTGGCGCCCATATGGGATCCCAGCAAGGCGAGGACCTTAACCACTACGCTGTTGTGCCGGGCCCTGCTGTGGTTTTGTAAACATTGAATGTTAAGTGGTTGTAAGTGTTGAGCTAACTGCCGTGTGGTGGTTAAATGTGGCATGTGCAGCATGTTTTTTCCTCCTTGGAGCCTGCTATGCTGTAAAGTACCTCCAGAGCCACCACACTTCTCACCAGGTGGCCTTGGGCTCCTGGTGACTGGTGGGAGGGAGGTCAGACCTCCAGGCTGACGGATCACTTCCTTCCTTGCTCCAAAACTCTGGCCTTTCCTGCCGATTTCTCCTGACCAGCATGAGAAACCTTTTTGCTTCACTTTCTGAGTTTTCTGAACCCCAGTTCTTTCACAAATTGTAGAAACATCAATATTCTCCTTCAGTAATGAGAGTCTCAGTTCCAAGAGGGACAGGTAACACAACCCCTGTTTTCCAAGATGGAAAAACTGGGGTGCGGAAAGATTACAGAGCAGACCAGCGATCACACCGCTGACACTCACACCTGGGAATTGGATCTGGCTCTTCCAGCTCAGTTGTGGAGTCTGCTACATTTCAGGAAGATGATACCGGAGGTCTTCCTTTCAGCTCCGGCCTTCTCTTGGCAGGTACATTCAAAGTGCAATGTGTGGCCCTCAGTGGCTGGATGAGACATTTTTCTGAGAGTCTTGAAGGCACTGGTCATACGTGGGCAATGACGACCTGCAAGTACAGACCACAACAATATGCTGGGAGGAAATAAACACAAAGCTGGGTGTACAGAGGGAAGTGTCCCTAACGCCGTGAATCTTACAAAGTATTGTGGAGAAGCAGCAGTCAGACCCACAAGTGTAGTGTTTGCCTAAACCTACCAGAGAAGCAATTGATTTTTTGGCAGACTAGTAAGCTGGTTATGTGTCATCTACTAGGTGTGGAACTCTGTTGTTTTTTCTGCTTTGGGGCATAATTTAGGAACAGTGTTTTGTTCGAAAGAATGGTCTGCCTGATAGTGCTGCAGGAGACCTGCGATGCTGAGATGGGTGTGTGAAAGGAGAGGTGGGGTGGTGGGTCCCAGAGGCTTACTAGGGCATGAAACTGGTAAGGTGTTAGAGACCAGGCCTGTGCTGGGGGCTCTTTGACATAGCTGGCAGAGGTGATATTTAAATGGACAAGCCTGATGAAAGGAAATCTGTTTCTGATTCATAAAACTGTGTGACATTCAGGTCCTTAGGTGCTCCTCCATTGTAAATTCGTCTTGTTTTCCGTTGGCTCCCTTGTTTATTTGTTAAGGTCACGCATGCATGACCATTTTTTTTTGCAGCTAAGGGGAGAACTTGAAAGGAGAAATGGTGACTGGCCCACTGGGAAGGTGGAGGCCTGCGGACTCAGCTCTGAGTGGGAGACACTGCCATGATGCTTCAGGGCCCCAGGCAGAGTATAGAGGCAGCTCCCCTTCAGCAAGAAATGCTGGTGTGTGTTGGAAGGATAAATGGGACTTGGGTACATGGGATTCATACACACACTTGAGTGTTATTCAATGGAATTGGCTATAGTTTCAAGGTTGTGGGTTGGATTTTTCAGATACCTTTGATTCAGAGCAGAATCTTTTTTTTGTTTCCTTGCTTCTTTTGGGACCTGCTTCTGAATGGAAGCCTCATCATTCCATCCTCATTGTGGCAGCTGGGATTCCAAGGCTTATTAGTGGGCTGTGCAGGAGGAGGATGTAGTTTATAACAAAACATACTTAGGCACAATTCTTTTTTTTTTTTTTTTTTTTTTTTTAAGATTTATTTGTATTGCAAAGTCAGATATACAGAGAGGAGAGACAGAGAGAAAGATCTTCCATCCGATGATTCACTCCCCAAGTGACTGCAACAGCTGGTGCTGCACCAATCCGAAGCCAGGAACCAGGAACTCTTCCAGGTCTCCCAGGCGGGTGCAGGGTCCCAAGGCTTTGGGCCGTCCTCGACTGCTTTCCCAGGCCACAAGCAGGGAGCTGGATGGGAAGTGGAGCTGCCGGGATTAAAACCGGCGCCCATATGGGATCACGGGGCTTTCAAGGCGAGGACTTTAGCCGCTAGGCCACGCCGCCGGGCCCTATTTTTATTTTTAAAGACATGTCTATCTGTATGTATATGAAAGGCAGAATGACTGAGAGAAGGGATGACACATAATGCAGAGTGAGACAGAGACAGAAAAGGGGGATCTTACATGTGCTGGTTCACTTCTCACATGCTCCCAATAGTCTGGGCTGGGCCAGGCTGGAGCCAGGAGCCCAGAATTTCACCCTGGGACCCAAGCATTTGGGTGGTCTTCTGCTGCTTTCCTGGTGCATCAGCAGGAAGCTGGATCTGAAGCAGGACAGGTTAGACATGAACTAGGCCTCTGTCATGGGATGTGGGTCCCCCAATGGGTGAGCTGCCCCCAAAGTTGCTTGTTTTAGATCCTGTATCTGTATGTTGTTCTCTGCTTTCCCATTGACCTCCTTATGTTTATCCATTCGTTTTTTCCCTCTGTAACACTGTATATTTTATCAGGCAGAGAAGAGGAAAGAATATTTGTGACAGAACAGCATGAGCAAAGTCAAGAAAGGGTATAGTGTGTATGCTTTTGCAACTCTAGCATATGGAGTCCTGACGGATAGTTGTAGGAGGTGAAACCAAAAATATAGACAATGGGAACAAACTTTGGCGTTTTAAACAAGGAAGTGATAGTAAGTCTATTCATGGAATAACTAATGGGTGGGGGCAAATAGGCTAGAGAGGCAGACAATGGGATTCTCTTTCCTTAACCTGGGTGAGAGGGGCTAGAATTCAGTTGACTCGTGCCTGGAAAGAAGAGATAACTTAGCGCACTTTCTTTTTTTTTAAAGATTTTATTATTTTTGGGAAGCCGGATATACAGAGAGGAGGAGAGACAGAGAGGAAGATCTTCCGTCCGATGATTCACTCCCCAAGTGAGCCGCAACGGGCCGGTGCTGCGCCAATCTGATGCCGGGAAACTGGAACCTCTTCCGGGTCTCCCACGCGGGTCCAGGGTCCCAAAGCTTTGGGCCGTCCTCGACTGCTTTCCCAGGCCACAAGCAGGGAGCTGGATGGGAAGTGGGACTGCCGGGATTAGAACCGGCACCCATATGGGATCCCGGGACTTTCAAGGTGAGGACTTTAGCCGCTAGGCCACTGCGCCGGGCCCACTTAGCGCACTTTCAAAATGGAATCAGTGGTTGGTGAATTGAGAACATTAGCTAATAAGAATCAATGAAAAAAGCCTTTTTGTATTTGGGAAAAATGATATTTGCTTACTGAAAAAATTCCACTAGCACTGAAAAGTATAGAATAACAACATATAGACTTCATATCCAGGAATAACCTTTTTGACATCTTGGTGTACATATTCCTAGACATTTGTGTATGTATTTATGCTTATGTGTCCATTTTTTAGCTTTTATTTTATTTATTTATTTTTTTATTAGAAAGTCAGATATAGGGCCTGGCATGTGGCCTAGTGACTAAAGTCCTTGCCTTGAACGCACTGGGATCCCATATGGGCGCCAGTTCTAATCCCGGCAGCTCCACTTCCCATCCAGCTCCCTGCTTGTGGCCTGGGAAGGCAGTCGAGGACTGGGGCCCAAGGCTTTGGGTTCCTGCACCCTCGTGGGAGACCTGGAGAAGTTCCTGGCTCCTGGCTTCGGATCGCCATAGCACCAAGTGAGCGATTCATCGGACGGAAGATCTTCTCTATCTCTCCTCCTCTCTGTATACCTGACTTTTTTTTTTTTAAGATTTATTTATTTTTGTTAGAAAGTCAGGTATACAGAGAGGAGGAGAGGCAGAGAGGAAGATCTTCTGTCTGCTGATTCACTCCCCAAGTGGCCACAATGGCTGTAGCTGAGCCGATCTGAAGCCAGGAGCCCAGAGCCTCTTCTGGGTCCCCCACACGGGTGCAGGAACCCAAAGCATTGGGCCGTCCTCAACTGCTTTCCCAGGCCACTAGCAGGAAGCTGGAAGGAAAGTGGAGCAGCCAGGATTAGAACTGGCACCCATATGGGATACTGGTGTGTGTAAGGCCAGGACTTTTGCCACTAGGCTATCATGCCGGGCCCTAGCCATTATCTCTTTTTTGCCTCTCATTTATTTCTTTTGAAGGGGAGGTTGGTGAGAAGGATTCCAAATAGACAACTGTTAGACCTTCTCATTGTTTCTTTGATGTCGTGTGCCTTTTTTTCCTTCCTTCCTTCCTTCCTCCTTTCCTCAGGTTTACAGAAAGGAAAGACAGAGAGAAACAGCTTGCAGCCACTTGTTCACTCTCCAAATGGCTGCATAGGCCACAGCTGAGCCTATCTGAGTCCAGGAGCAGGAAGCTTCTCCTGGGTTTCACACGCAGGTGCAGAGTCCCAAGGCTTTAGGACATTCTCTGCTGCTTTTCTCAGGTCATAAGTAGGGAGCTGCATGGGAAGTGGAGCAACTGGGACATAAACCAGCACCAATATGGGATGCTGGTGCTTGTGTTGGGAGGTAGCCAATTGAGCCATTGTGCAGGGCCCTTGTTTATTTAGAAAGAGTTACAATAAGAGGGAGAGAGATCTTAAAGGCTGGGCCAGGCCGAAGTGAAGGATTTCACAAATGGGAGGCAGGGACCCAAACACTTGAACCATCTTCTGTTTTAGCATTAGTATGGAGCTGGGTTGGAAGTGAAGCAACTAGGACAGGAACCAACACCCATATGGGATTCTGATATCACAGGCCATATTTAAGAAATGTATTTATTTATTTTTATCTACTTGAAAGGTGCAGGGACAAAGAAAGTTCTTCTGTCTGCTGGTTCATTTTCCAAATGCCCACACCAGCCAGGGATGGACCAGGCTAAAAGCAAAAGAGCTTAGAACTCTTTCTGGCTTTCCCGCATGGATGGCAGGGATCCAAGTACATGAGCTTTCAGCTGCTGCTTCCCAGGATGCATTAACAGAAGTGGAATTTAGGAGTAGCTGGGACTAGAACTGGCACTCCAATAAAGGATGCAGCTGTCCCAAGTCATGGCTTAACTCTTAGCTTTACAGTGCCTAAGCTAACATCGTTAACTAAAGCATAGACTTGAATTTCATTAGTTTTTCCACTGTTGTACTCTTTTTGCTTCAGGATCTAACTTAGGATCTCATATTACATTTAGTCATCATGTGTCCACACTCTTTTCCAATCTTATTATTATATTTAGTATTATTTGAAAGACTGAGAGGCAGATCTTCCATCCACGAGCAGCTTAGGCTAGGCCAGGCCAAAGCCAGGAGCTAGGAACCCACTTTAGGTCTTCTGTGTGGGTGGCAGGAACCCAAGCATCTGGACCACCACCTTCTCTTTCCCAGTTTTGTTCAGTAGCAAGAAACTGGAATTGGAAACAGAACTGGGACTCAAACTCAAGCACTCCCACAAAGGATGCAAGTGTCATGGATAGTGTGTTAACCACGGTGTCAAAAGCCTGCTGCACCTCCCCACTCCTTGCTGCTGGTGGTTTATTTATTTATTTAATTTAAGAGGACTGGTCAGTTCTGCTTTAGAATGTCCCTCAATTACAGTTTCTCATGATTAGATGGATGGCATTGATTTTGGGAAAGTCACAGAAGTGAAGTCTCGTTATTGCTTCAGTAAGGTTAGGATGTCAACATGGCTTATTACTAGTGATGTTTAGGATTGTGTGGTTAAATTTGCGTCTGGCTGCCAGGTTTCTTTGTAGTAAAATCATGTTGTTTCCCTTTCCATACTCTTTTCCTGTTCGCTTCCCTGATATGACAGATCCTGTCATTTGTTTTTCAGTTATTTTCTAATTGGCGATAATAGTTTTGTATAGCTTGGGGTTCAATGTGGATTTCTTTCTTTTTTTTTTTTTTCCTCTCCCATTTGAAAGGTAGAGACATACACAGAGTCTTAGAAAGATTTCATATTTGCAGGTTAATTTCCCAGATGCCTGTAATAGTTAGGACTGGGCCAGGCTGAAACTGGGAGCTGAGAATTCAGTCTAGGTCTCCCCTGTGGGTGACAAGGACTCAAGTCTTTGAGCAAGCATCCACTACTTCCCAGGGTGTATGTTAGCAGGCAGTTGGAATCGGAAGCAGAGCCAGGACTTGAGCAAACCAGGTATTCTGATATAGGTTGTAGGTATCCCAAGCTGTGTCTTAACCACTGTACCAAACCCACCCGCCTCCAGTCTTCTCTGTTAGAAGTGAGTTGCCAATTTGACCCACACCAAGTGGGAGGACGAAGCTCCACCTCCTGGAGGGAGAGATGTCAAAGATTTGGCAGACTTATGCTAAAAGCACTTAACAATTAAACCAGTATTTTAAGGGAGATCTTGAAGGTTATGCAGATGTTTCGTTCTGGTCTTTCCTTGCTTCCTTCCTTCCTTTCTTTTTTTTTTTTTTTTAAAGATTTATTTTATTTTTATTACAAAGTCAGATACACTGAGAGGAGGAGAGATAGAGAGGAAGTAGAGCTGCCGGGATTAGAACCAGCGGCCACATGGGATCAAGGCGAGCACCTTATCCACTAGGCCACGCTGCCAAGCCCCCTTCCTTTCTTTTTAAGAATTTATTTATTTGAAAGAAAGATATTCTTCCATCTGCTGGTGCCTCATTCCTGGACCAGGCTAATGCTAGCAGCCTGAACTCCATCGGGGTCTCCTATGTGGATGGCAAGGGCCTCTGCCCTTGGATCACTCTCTGCTGCCTTCCCAGGTCTAGCAGGAAGCTGGATCAGAAGCTGGGCAACTCTGGTACTCTGACACTGGTGTCGTAAGTGCTGTCTTAAGCAGCTGGGCCACAGTTCCAGGCCCTCTGCCAGTATCTGCCTCAGATCCAGCAACATAGGATTCATTTCGGTCTTCCCTTCTTGCTTGTTTTGACTGAGAACACGAAATCTGATTCTCATTGTTTACAATACAGTAACTTATTGGCATGTCTTATAAAATATTTTCAGTAGTTATCCTGTGATAAATTTACCAACTGAGTACATTTGTACTTACCTAGCAATTACATTTTTTTTTATGTAGTTGTAGCATTGGTACATTATTCTTTGTAATGGTTGAATGTTACGCACTGTGTTTATGTGCTAAATTTTGTTTACTTGTTGATGAGCTTTAAAATCTTTAGCCTATAGTAAATAATGTCGTATTTGAGTGCCTGTTTTTCATTTATTTTGGGTAATGTAATTGTCAAGTCTTGTAGTACTTCTATTTAACTTTTTGAGGAGCTGCCAGACTTTGCCGTAGTAGCTGTGCTGTTTTGCATTCTCTCAGTAATGTACCACTATACATTACTGGATCTTGGTTTTTGTTGTTGTTGTTGCTAATAGCCACCCTACAGGTATCTCACTACATTTTTTTTTTTTTAAGATTTATTTTTATTGCAAAGTCAGATATACAGAGAGGAGGCGAGACAGAGAGGAAGATCCTCCATTCGATGATTCAGTCTCCAAGTGACCGCAACAACTGGAACGGTGCCTATCTGAGGCCAGGAGCTATGAACTTCCTTCAGGTCTCCCAAGGCATTGGGCCATCCTTGACTGCTCTGCCAGGCCACAAGCAGGGAGTAGGATGGGAAGCAGGGCTGCCAGGATTAGAACTGGTGCCCAAATGGGATCCTGGCACATTCAAGGCGAGGACTTAAGCTTCTATGCTATCGCACCAGACCCTCACCACTTATTTTTAAAAGATGTATTTGTTTATTTGAAATGCAGCGTGGCAGAGAGAGTAGGAAAAGAACATCTTTTTTGTTTACATGTTTACCAGGAAAACTAGTTTGCAAGTCTAGCATTGTCTCTGGCTCATGTAACCCCAGGCATGTTATTGACTCTTTGAGCTTACATTTCCTTTTTGGATATATTGGGAAGGGAAACTCATTTGATTGAATCAAGGGTTAGTGAATTTTTTTTTTTTTTTATATATATTTATTATTTAACTTCAGTAATTACATTGTATTATGTGACACAATTACATAGATACTTGGGTTCTCCCCACCCCTCCCCAAACCCTCCCACCATGGTGGATTCCTCCACCTTGTTGCATAACCACAGCTCAAGTTCAGTTGAGATTCCCCCATTGCAAGCGTATACCAAACATAGAGTCCAGCATCTTATTGTCCAGTCAAGTCCAACGGCTTCTTAGGTATACCCTCTCTGGTCTGAAGACAGAGCCAGCAGAGCATCATCCCAGTCAATTGAAAGCTCCAACATACCATCAGCACAAATTTACATCATTATGGAATTAATTGACATAGTAATGAGTAACCAATATGGTAAAAGTAAATGCGAGTTCTTAACCACCTTCTGTGACCACCTCATTGACATTTCAATTTTAGTTTATACACAACATATAACATACATAACATAACATGTTATACATAACATCATATCATCTTAAATTAAGGCAAACATGTGGTATTTAACCTTTTGGGATTGGCTCATTTCCCTTAGCATTATGGTTTCCAGTTTGGCCCATTTGGCCACAAAGAACTGCATTTTGTTTTTTTTAATAGCTGAGTAGTATTCCATGGAGTAGATGAACCATAGCTTTCTTATCCAATCCTCTGTTGATGGGCATTTTGGTTGCTTCCATGTTTTTGCAATTACTGATTGTGCTGCTATGAGCATAGGAGTGCATGTTGGTTTCTCATAAAACAAGTGTTCTGGATATATTCCTAGGAGTGCTATTGCTGGATCATACGGTATGTTGAATTTGAGTTGTTTGAATATTCTCCATACTGATTTCCATAGAGGCTGTACCAACCTGCAGCCCCACCAGCAGTGGAGTAGGGTTCCCTTTTCCCCGCAACCTCGCCAACAAGTGTTGTTGGTGCTTTTATTCATGTGGGCCAGTCTTACTGGTGTTAGGTGGTACCTCATTGATGTTTTAATTTGGATTTCCCTTATTGTCAGGGAACTTGAGCATTTTTTCATATGTTTATTTGCCATTTGGGTTTGTTCCTTTGTGAAGTGTTTGCCCATTTCCCGTGCCCATTTCTTGAGTGGCTTGTTTGTTTTGACATTTTGGTTGTTTTGTAGCTCTTTGTATATTCTGGAGATCAGCCCTCTATCACCTATGTCGTGTGCGAAGATCTTCTCCCATTCTGTGGGTTGCCTTTTTACTTTGTTGATTGTTTCTCTAGCTGTACAGAAGCTTCTTAGTTTGATGAGGTCCCAATTGTTTATTTTGGTCTCGATTTCTACTGCATTTGGAGTCTTTTTTAGGAAGTGAGGGCCTACCCCTAAGTGTTCCAGTGTGTTTCCAACATTTTCTTCCAAAAGTTTGAAGGTTTCTGGATGTAGGTTTAGATCTGTTATCCATTTAGATCTGATCTTAGTGTATGGTGAGAGATGTGGATCTATTTTTTTGTTTCTGCAGGCTATCAACCAGTTGTCCCAACAGCATTTATTGAACAGACCTTCCCATTTGCCTGGATTGTCGTTTGTCTTTTTGTCAAAGATTATTTGGCTGTATCTGTGTGGGTTTCCTTCTGGTGTTTCTATTCTGCTCCATTGATCTTCCTCTCTATCTTTGTGCCAGTACCACGCTGTTTTGATAACCACTGCCCTATAGTATGTCCAGAGGTCCGGAACTGTGATTCCCCCTGCTAACTTTCTGTTCTTCAGGATGGTTCTAGCTATCCGTGGTTTTTTGTGCTTCCAGATGAACCTTTGGATCATTGTTTCCAGTTCCATGAAGAATGTTTTGGGCAATTTGATTGGGATTGCGTTGAATGTATATATTGCTTTTGGCAGTATAGACATTTTAATGATATTGATTTTACCTATCCAGGAGCATGGGATGTTACTCCATCTTTTGAGGTCTTGTTCAATTTCTTTTTTAAGTAGTTTGTAGTTTTCTTCAAATAAGTCTCCTACATTTTTGGTTAGATTTATTCCCAGATATTTCATACTTTTCTCTGTTATTTTGAATGGTATCTTGCTGGTTAAGTCTTTTTCCATCTTGGGGCTGTTCGCATACACTATGGCTGTTGATTTTTGTTCATTAATTTTGTACCCTGCCACTCTACCAAACTCTCGTACAAGTTCTAGCAGTCTCTGTATTGAGTCTCTTGGCTCTTCTACATAAAGAATCATATCATCTGCATATAGTGAGAGTTTAACTTCTTCGTTTCCCATTTGGATTCCTCTGATTTCTTTTTCTTGTCTTATGGCCTCAGCGAGTACCTCTAGGACTATGTTGAATAGTAGTGGAGAAAGTGGACATCCCTGTCTTGTTCCAGATCTCAGTGGGAAGGGTTCCAGTTTTTCTCCATTCAGTATGATGCTGGCGTTGGGTTTTTCATATATGGCTTTAATTATGTTGTGGATTTTTCCATCTATGCCTACCTTGGTTAGGGTTTTTAGTAGGAAGTGGTGTTGGATTTTGTCGAAAGCTTTTTCTGCATCTATTGATACTATCATGTGATTCTTGTTTTTCAGTTTTTGGATGTGGTGTATCACATTTATGGATTTGCGAATGTTGAACCATCCCTGCATTCCAGGGATGAATCCTACTTGATCTGGATGAACGATCTGTCTGATGTGTTTTTGAATTCTGTTGGCTAGGATTTTGTTGAGAATCTTAGCATCAATGTTCATCAAAGAGATAGGTCTGTAGTTTTCCTTCTCTGTTAGTTCTCTGTCTGGTTTTGGGATTAAGGTAATGTTGGCTTCGTAGAATGAGTTTGGAAGGGTTGCCTCTTCTTCTATTGTTTTGAAGAGTTTGTAGAGGATTGGGGTCAGTTCTGTTCGGAATGTTTTGTAGAATTCTGGAGTGAAGCCGTCTGGGCCTGGGCTTTTCTTTGTTGGGAGGTCTTTAATCACTGATTCAATCTCTACTTCAGTTATGGGTTTGTTCAGGTCGTTTGTTGCCTCTGGGCTAAGTTTTGGTAGGTGGTAGAAGTCTAAGAACTTTTCCATTTCTTGGTGATCTTCTGATTTGTTGGAGTACAGTGCTTTGTAGTAATTTCTAATTATGGCCTTAATGGATGCGGTGTCTGTTGTTATGTTGCCTTTTTCATCTTTGATGCTGTTAATTCTTGCCTTCTCTTGTTTTTTCCTTGTCAGTCGGGCCAGTGGGGTGTCTATCTTGTTTATCTTCTCAAAAAACCAGCTTTTTGATTCATTGATTTTGTGTATGGTTTTTTTAATTTCTATCTGGTTGATTTCCTCCCTTGTTTTGATGATTTCTTGTTTCCTATTGTGTGTGGGGCTCTTCTGCTGTTGTTTTTCCAATTCCTGGAGGTGTGTGTTTAGTTCCTGTATTTGGCGCCTCTCTTGGGCCTTGACATGAGCTCCAATTGCGATGAGTTTACCCCGTAGCACTGCTTTGGCAGTGTCCCACAAATTTTGGAATGTTGTGTCAGAGTTTTCATTGGTTTCCATAAATTTTTTGATCTCATCTTTAATTTCTTCTCTGATCCATTGTTCGTTTAATAGCATATTGTTCAGCCTCCAAGAGTTTCTGTATTTCCTGGGACATTTTGAATTGCTGATTTCCAGCTTCATTCCGTGGTGGTCTGAGAGGGTACATGGTATGATTCCTATCTTTTGGAAGTTATTTAGGTTTGCTTTGTGTCCTATCATGTGGTCGATCCTGGAGAAGGTGCCATGCACTGCTGAAAAAAATGTATAATCTGTGGCCTTAGGGTAAAAAATTCTATAGATGTCAACCAAGTCCAGTTGTTCTATTGTTTGTATGAGCTCTGTTGTTTCTTTGTTGAGTTTTTGTTTTGTTGATCTGTCTATAGTTGTTAGTGGGGTGTTAAGATCACCCACTATTATTGTGTGCATATCTATGTCTCCCCTTAAGTCCGTGAGTAATTGCTTCACGTAGCTAGGTGCGTTTGAATTTGGTGCATATATGTTCACAATGGTAATTACTTCCTGATGGATCAGTCCCTTCACCAATATATAATGTCCTTCCCTGTCCTTTTTGATGTGTGTCAGATTGAAGTCCACATCATCTGAAATTAAGACAGCTACCCCAGCCTTTTTTTCTCGTCCATTGGCATGAAATATTTGTTTCCAACCTTTCACTTTCAGCTTCTTCGAATCTCTTCTGGTTAGATGTGTCTCTTGTAGGCAACAGATAGTTGGGTGCTGTTTGATAATCCATTCTGTTAATCTATGCCTTTTGATTGGTGAGTTCAGGCCATTTGTGTTAAGAGTTAAAATTGAGAGGTTGTGATTTTGCCCTGCCATACTTGTGTTTGTGGGTGTTGATATCTATCTGTGTAATTGCCCTTCCTTGTGTGGACTTTAGTGGGAAGATCTTCCTGTTTGCCATCTTTGCTTATGATTCACCTCCTTTTTTTCTGGATTTAGTGCATTTCTAAGGAGATTTTGTAGAGCTGGTTTTGTGCTGGCATATTCTTCTAATTTCTCTTTGCTGTGGAAGTATTTGATTTCGTTCTCAAATACGAATGAGATCTTTGCTGGGTACAATATTCTTGGTTGACAGTTGTTCTGATTCAGGATTTGGAAGATCTTTGTCCATTCTCTTCTTGCTTGTAAAGTCTCTTCAGAGAAGTCAGCAGTGATCCTGATTGGTTTTCCCCGGTATGTGATCTTTTCTCTGCTTCGTACTTGTCTTAGGATTCTTTCTTTGTCTTCGTTGGAGTGGAACTTGAGCACCATATGTCTGGGTGAAGATCGCTTTGGGTCATATCTGCTGGGAGTCCTCTGACCGTCCTGGATTTGGGCTGGGTTCATGTTCCAAGTGTTTTGAAAGTTTTCCTGTATAATTTCGTCGAGCACCATTTGCATTCCTGACTCTTTTTCCGCTCCTTCAGGAAGGCCAATAATCCTAATATTTGATTTTCTGAGGTTGTCTTTCATTTCTTGTATGGTCTTACTGGCTTTGTTCAGACTTGTCTCCAGCTGTTTCATGAACTGGGTATGTTCGTTTTGTGTGTCTTCTGTTTCAGAGATCCTCTCTTCTGCTGTATTTGTTCTGTTGGTTAGGCTCTCAATTTTGTGCTCTAAGTCAAGGATTTTACTTTTCATTTGTTGTATTTCTGAGGCTATGTGGTTCTTGAATTCCTTGAAGTCCTCCCAATTCTTCTCATTGTCTCTGACATATTTTAACATTATTTTTTTGAATTCCTTGTCTGGTAGATCTTCTATGTCTTCATCTCGCATCTCCGAAATAGACATTGGCTTTCGATCCTGTATTGGTAGGGTGTTGGCACTCTCATCTGGATCATTACCTTTTCTGGTATTTCTTCCCATTGTGTTAGTGTTTCTTTTTTGAGAGACCTAGGCACCAGTGTGCTGAGGGGTCTCCAAGCACTATCCTCTAGAGATCGGAGTCTGCAGGTGTGGAGTAGCAGGGTGTGGGGATTTTCAAGGCACTTTTGGTGCGTCTCCAGAACACTGGACCTCAGGGCGCCACTTCCAGGGCCCAGTGGATTCAAAGCGCACTCTCAGCTCGTCCCCTACAGGTATGCTACCACAGGGCGTGGGGGAGTGAAGGCACTCTCTGTGCGCACCCCCTGTGCGCGGGATCACAGGGCTCGGAGCACTGGACTATAGGGCGTGGGGTGTTCCAGGTGTTCTCTGGAAGCGCCTCCTGTGCAGGCCCGCCCACCGCAGCGCTTGCAGGGGACCGACCGCCCCAGCGCTAGCACGGGACTGCCCAGCCCAGATGGCGTGCTTGGGTTCCTGTGGTATAGCACCGCCCAGCTGAGTGCCAGACCGCAAAGGCACGGGGGAATATCCAATGTGCCTTTTGCCTTTCTCCCAGACACAGTTTTGGCAATTTCAAGGCACTCGCCCTGTGTCTCTAGACGCAGGAGTCTGGGGGTGGGGGAGGGGCGGGGAGAGGAGCACCAATTGTGTTCAGGCTTTGTGCATGCCCCTGGGGGGCCAACTCCCGAAGCCTCCAACCCACCACTGTCCCCACCCAACTCTCTCAAACCTCAGGTTCTTGCAGTCTGCCTCTTCCTCTGGTCGGAATTCTCGCCGCAGGTGTGTCTCCCAGCGACTGCTGTGTCCGTTGCTGGTCTCGGCGGGTGCAGGCGGCTGGAACCTGGAGGCTGCGGCTGGGGCAGGTCCCGGCGGGGCTTGGCGACCAGGGTGGGCGGATGCTGGCGGGTCCCGGTGATTCAGGGTCCTGGTGACCAGGGTGAGCAGATGCCAGCGGGTCCCAATCACCACTGGTCCTCATGGCCACTGCGTCTGCGGGTCGGTCTCCGGATCGGTCGGCGGCTTTCAGTGTCTGCACTCAGAGGTGACTCAGCCGGGTTAGTGAATTTTTATAAGAGCTAGATAGCAAGAATTTTAGGCTTTGTGGGTCATGCAGTGTCTCAGTCAGTATTTAAAGCCTCTGTGGGCCCGGCAGCGTGGCCTAGCGGCTAAAGTCCTCGCCTTGAACGCACCAGGGATCCTATATGGGTGCCTGTTCTAATCTCAGCAGCTCCACTTCCCATCCAGATCCCTGCTTGTGGCCTGGGAAAGCAGTCGAGGACGGCCCAAGGCTTTGGGACCCTGCACCCGCATGGGAGACCTGGAAGAGGCTCCTGGTTCCCGGCTTCGGATTGGCTTGCACCGGCCGTTGCGGCTCACTTGGGGAGTGAATCATCGGGTGGAAGATCTTCGTCTCTGTCTCTCCTCTCTGTATATCTGACTTTGTAGTAAAAATAAATAAATCTTTAAAAAAACACAAAGCCTCTGTCAGCTCTGGTATTGTATGGTTCTTTAAACCCCACCAGAGAATTGAAGAACCAAGGACATTTTTGTTTCTCCATTACCAATTAAATATAGATAATATCCAGTGCTTGCCTGTAACTCTTTTAAAACATTTTAAAAATGTTTGTTTATTTTCTCCTACTTGAAAGAACTACAGAGAGAGAGGAAGAAGGAGGTGGGGGGAATTGAAATAGGGGAGTGATATCGAGATTTTCCATCTAGTGGTTCAGTCTTCAAATGCCTAGAGGGCTTAGGCCAAACCACACCGGGAGTCCAGAACTCCATCCGGTTCTTCAGCTTAAGTGACAGGACCAAACCTTTGAGACGTCCACTATTCCCTTCTTAGGTGGATTAGCAGGAAGCTGGATCTAATGTGGAGCAGCTGAGATTTGAACCCACACTCTGAGACATGGCTATCCCAAGCTTACCTTGCTATGCCTGTGTTGTAAGCATTCTATATATGCTAACCCTAAGCCTCAGAATAAGCTAATGAAGAGTATAGGTGCTATTTTTTTCTGATTTACAGATGAGAAAACTTGAGACGAGAAAAAAATATATATGGTCCCTGGCGTGATAGCCTATTGGCTAAATCTCCGCCTTTCATCTTCTGGGTTCCCATGTGAGCACCAGTTCGTGTCCCAGTTTCCCCAGTTCCCATCCAGCTCCCTGATCTGTGGCTTGGGAAAGCAGTAGAAGATGGCTCAAAGCCTTGGTACCTGCATGGGAAACTCAGAAGAAGCTCCTGGCTCCTGCCTTTGCATCAGCTTAGCTCTGGCTGTTGTAGCCACTTGGGGAGTGAACCAGCGGATGGAAGAACTCTCTCTCTGTCTCTCCTTCTCTCTGTAACTCTGATTTTCCAATAAAATAGTAAATAAATCTTTAAAAATTAAAAATAAAAAAAAATACATATACTCTTAACCTGCCAAAAGAAGGCCACATCTGGCGGTAGAGCCAAAATACCCAAGCTGGCTTCCTTATATCTTGCTGCCTCTCCTGACCTAGACACACACCTCCAGATGAGTGATGGAGCGCTTCCGCTGTCAATAATGCCTTAAGATAACATACCACTCAGACCATCAAAATGGGCTACAGAGATTGCCACAGAATGAAAGTTAATTATGAACTTGGTTTTCTCAAACAAGACCTTTGTTAGTTACAAAGCATTCTCTGTGGATATATTTCTGATGCATGCTTTCTCCTGAGAGCTTTGAAAGGGTTTTCAGTGTGTTGTAGCTGTCTTCTCTTCAGTTTCTGGAATTGAATTCCACTGCAGGAAGAATTCATTTTTTCAGGCAGGAAGACAGATCTGAGCTAAATGAGGCTAAAAATTCTGCTAGTGAGAGCAGTAGAAAGAGCATAACCGATCCTGTCTCCTCCAGGTACAGGGCCAGAGGAGCCCTCAGAGAGAGCTCAGTGACTGACTGCATGTGTCGTTTCTGTTTCTTCACATCCATCTTCTTTGGGTATTTGCAGTTAGACCTCTAGGCAGCCACCGTACAGGCTCTACATTGTAGTTTCTTGTGTTTTAGCTTAAAAGCCAATTGTGCATTCTGTTCCAGATCTGTATTGATTCAGATGCAAAGATGTGTCCGATTTTTTTTCTTTTTTTACGTCTAAGATTGATGCTGTGCAGGAGTGAATCACATACATACTATGTCCATCGCAGTTTGGAAAGCCTAGCTTCGAATGGTTGCGGTTCCCTTTCCCTTAAAGAGAGACAGCCAGAGGAATACTACAAAACCTAATCTACCCTGTACATTCCAAACCACTCCTCTTGTCATACTGTTCGTTTTTTTTTTTAGAATGAATTTTTTTTAATTCCATTTTTTTCCATACCTATTTTCGCTTGAAAGATTTTATTTTCATTGGAAAGGCAGATTTGCAGAGAGAAGGAGAGATAGGGACAGAAAGGGAGAGAGAAATTTTCTGTTCACTGGTTTGTTCCTAAAATGTTCCTAAAATGACCACACAAAGCTGAGCTGATCTAAAGCTGGGAACCAGAGCAGGAGCGTGGTTTCCCATATGAGTGCAGGATTCTCTGCAATTGGGCCGTCCTCCCCTGCTTTCCCAGGCCATAACTAGAGAGCTGTATTGGAAGTGGAGCAGCTGGGACATGAACTGGCATCCTTATGGAATACTGAAACGACCACGCAGAGGATTAGCTTGCTGTGTCACTGTGCCAGCTCGCAAGGTTGTGATTTTCAAGGCAGGCGTAATATATAAAGGCCCAAATGTAGAGACTTTCAAAATCTATTTTTAAATGAAAAGGAAATGAAATAAAAAAGGGGAAGATAACTTTAGGGGAAAGGAACAAACCTAGGAGGCAGGTTCCCTTGTTGCTTAACCCACTGTCCCACAGTGCCTGGCTCTGAATTCAGTATGATTGTAACTAATAAACTAATCCATACCTAAACGTATAATTTGTAACTGGACAGCTCAATTAATGATCAGTGTTTAAGGTGCAGCTTGGGGTTCCTATATCCCACATCAGATGGCTACATTCGATATTGGGGTGCCTGCTTCAGTTTTGCTGGTGGAGGCTCAAGGGCGAGGGCCATCTTTCACCATTGCTTTCCCAGTTGAATTAGCAGGAAGCTGGCTTGGAAGCAGAACAGTGGGACTCCATTTGGTGTTCAGATACAGGCTGCCAGCATCTTGAGTAGTGAGTTAGCCTGCTGGGTCACGAAGCTGGTTCTGATTTTGCTTTCTTTAAATCATTAATACTTTTGTAGTATTTCCTGGCATTTTTATATATTAAAATCAGTATAGTAGGCAACTTTTGTAAGAAGCTGAGCTTAGTTCTAGGCTTCCTTTCTGTCTGAATTCTATTTGTGCCTTTTTTGTTTGTTAAAATTTGTGTTTTTTAAAAAAAGATTTATTTTTTGAAAGGAAGATTTATAGAGGAGAGACAGAGGTCTTCCATCTGCTGATTAACTCTCCAAATGGCTGCAGCAGCTAGAGCTGAGGAGCCACGAGTCTTCCTGGTTTTCCACATGGGTGCAGGTCCCAAGAACTTGGGCCATTTTCAGTTGCTTTCCCAGGCCACAATCAGGGAGCTGGCTGGGAAGTGGAGCAGCTGGGACATGAGCTGGTTGCCCATATGGGAAGCCAGTGCTTGGAGGTGAAGGATTAAGCTGGTAAACCATAATACCGGCTCTGAAATTTATCATCTTAAAAGCCTGTAGAATACATATCTAAGAGCAAATGTCAGGATGACTTTATCTAGTCATTTTGCGTCACTGATAGAATGTGCTGGTAGAAATATTTCCACTTTTTCTTTTCCAGTGCTTTTTTGTTTATTCGCCTGGCTAGGGTGGGGATTGGGGGGAAGGGGAGGAAGTTGTTCCTTTCTGTTAACTGTATCAGGACATGTAAGAGACTCCAGTATGGGGAAGAACATTCTGAGGGTGCTACCCTAGGGATTTTGATAGTTTGAAACAAGGTCTGCTTCGTTGCCCCAGGATTGAAAAATCTTTCCAAGGTTTATTGGCTGACCAAGTCCACCTAAGTCTGCATGCATTTCGTTGCCCCAGGATTGAAAAATCTTTCCAAGGTTTATTGGCTGACCAAGTCCACCTAAGTCTGCATGCATAGACTCAGACGCTTGTTACAAAGCTTATCCAGCAGAGTTGTCCAACCCGTTCTGCTTTCCATCCTCTGTGAAGAAACTTGATGTCCTTTGCTGGCATAGGTGAGCTTCCTGTCATGTCCCCTGTGTGCATCTGGGCAGACTGTTCACCACCAGGCTTCAGTAACTGAAGAGGCCCAATCCTGGTACATGCCCTCCAAAGTTGGGCCATATATTTTTTGATTTTTCTCTGTTTCTGGCATTTGAGTCCTCCAAGCAGTCTTGTCTGAGGTGACATCAGACTTGACTCTTGTGTGCAATAGTTTGTGCAGGGTCGAGTTTAGTTCGTTACCTGCCCCAGTCAACGCACATAGCAGTAGATATGTATGGTCAGTTCCTCCACCAGCCCCATCTCTCATGTGAATTGACAGGCTTTGTGGCCTAGCCCAGCCCAACCCACCACAGGCATGGTCTTCATTCACACCAGCGGGTGCCATGGCCTAGTTGGGGCAACCCCCAGTAACTCCCACCAGGCCCACCTACACTCAATGTTTTACATGTACTGGCATGTGTTGTATCTTAACCTGGTCTGTACTGCATTCCATCTGGCTCTTGTGCACAGCCATGAGTGCTACAGCTTAGCTCAGACTGACCTGCCTCCAGACCCAGCCCACATTTATGCCTGTGGGTGCTGCTGCCTTGATCAGCGTGGGCCTTCCCCAGGCCTGGTTCTCTTGCTCACCAATGGGAGCTGCAGGGAAGCCTGCCATTGGTGGGCATTATATATTTGGTGCTATGCATTTCTTTAAAATTAATCTCAGTGTGAAATGTAAGAATCCTTTTTACTGTAAAGAACTTACCAGATTTTAGAAATTCTATTGGTAAAATCTAGTTGTTGCTATGTAAGCTCTTCAATACTCTTCAATACTAGGTCATTTGGAATCCTAAACAATTGCAGAGCCAGTTAAGGGGTGGTAGGAAAAGAGAGAGCGCAACACCTAATTATTAACTCCTTTTCTTCTGTTAGTTTTCTGAAGTTGCATGATGGAAGCCATCACTGTATAATGTGTCCTGTAAGTTTTATCAGCAGAGCAGGAAAAGGAGACATTGTATTTTAGATTCCATTTTTTTAAAAGGCAGATTTACAGAGAAGGAGAGAGGAAGATCTTCTATGTGCTGATTCACTCCCCAAGTGGCCACAACGGCCAGAGCTGAGCCAGGAACCAGGAACTTTTTCTGGAGCTTCCACACGGGTGCAGGCTCCCAAGGCTTTGGAACATTGTCTGCTGCTTTCCCAGACCACAGCAGGGAGCTGGGTGAGAACTGGAGCAGCCCAGACAGGAACTGGTGCCTACATGGGATCCCGATGCTTGCAAGGCCAGATTCTATCTACAGTTCTAGGGGTTGTTGTGTGGCTCAACAGTCTTAATCCTCCACCTTCACGCTCCAGCATCCCATATGGGCTCCTGTGGTTTGTGTTGCAGCTGTTCCACATCCAATTCCACTGCTTGCTTATACGCTGGGAGGAAAGCTGAGGATGGCCCAAGTCCCTGGGACACTGCGCTCACCTGGAAGACCTGGAGGAAACTCCTGGCTTTGAATTGGTTGAGCTCTAGCCCTTGAGGCCATTTGGGGAGTGATGCAGCAATTGAAAGATCTTTCTGTCTCTCTTCTTCTGTAAATCTGCTTTTCAAGTAAAAGTAAATGAATCTTTTTGAAAAAAAAAGTTCTGTTGTTAGGCACAGATGTAGTTTAAAAGGCGGAGCCATATGGTTCTATTTATTGTTATTTTTTTGTGTACTGTTTTGTTACTTAGCGGTTTTATTTATTTGAATATAGCTTATGTCTTCGCGAGGTAACTAATATCAGTAGCAAAGAGCACAGAAACTTCAGAATGTAAAGCAGTGACACTGAACTTATTTTTTGTCCTGATCGTGTGGTAATTGTGATAGTAGTATTCATGTGGAGAGTGATATAATGACTCTTATAGCACTCTAAGTATGCCAGGCAAAACCAAACAAATGCTTTTATATTGATCATCTCATTTAATTTTGTGACAATCCTGTGAGAGAGATATTGTTATCCCCATTTTACTTATGAGGACTTGAGACACAGAGGTTCCTTTAAAAAAAAATAAAGATTTTGTTTTAATTGGAAAGGCAGATTTACAGAGAGAAGGAAGAAAGAAAGCTCTTCCATCCACTGGTTTACTCCCCAAATGGCCACAAGTGGCTGGAGTTGAGCTGATTTGAAGCTAGTAGCCAGAAACTTCTTTCAGATCTCACAGATGGGTTCAGGGTCCCAAGGACTTGGGCCGTTCTCTGCTGTTCTTCCAGGCCATAAGCAGGGAGCTGGATGAGAAGTGGAGCAGCTGGGAGCTGAACCAGTGCCCATATGGGATCCCAGCATTTGCAAGGGGGAAGACTAGCCAGTTGAGCTGTTGTGCTGGGCCCGAGATGCAGAGGTTCCTAACAGTATTCCAGGAACAAGTAGCAGAACTTGGAATTGATTTGAGGCAGCCTGGCGCCAGGGTTCTTCCTTCTAACTGTTACACTGTGCTGTACTTATTTGACACCCATGTAAGTAAAGGGAAACATGAGATATAAAATGCTTTTAACATCTTTGTGGGCTCTGCGGAACTTATTATTTGTTCATTCAGTGCTCCCTGTAGAATCAGTGATTACAGAGAGAACATTTAATCCCAAAGCATTCATCCCTATTTTCAAACTAGTGTTTTCAGATCTGTTCTCCATCTGAGACCGTGCATTTAGAAAAAGTACACTTGAACTTTTTAGTTGAATTGGCAGATCAAGAGCTTACAGACAGGATATTGCTCTTGCATATTTAGACTGTATGTGTTGACCCCCTGAAGCAGTAATTTGGATAGATCACAATGTTTCCACTGGAGTATAGCAGCAGTATTAGGGGTTCTGACTTCAAAGTGAGTATGTGTGCCTTTTATATATGTATCTTTGTAGGTTGGCCACTTCTCCACAAATGGAACCAATCTTATACAAATTCTAAAAACTTTTTAAAGTCAGTTAAATCCAAGAATATCTGAGCATTTAGAACCCTGAGCAATGCTGAATCTTACTTTTCTAGAGAATTGTGATAAGAAGAATAAATAAAATACCCTGCCCATTTTTAAAATGCTTACAGCTCAGTCCTATAGAACCGCGTTTTAATCTTAAAAAATTAGTTCTCATTTGGCGTGGGTTTGCAAACCCTTCTTATCTTTAAGTTTGAGCTAATAACCTCTGTTTGATAAAGTCGATGCTCTATTTTCTTTTTTCTTTGTATGGTTCTGTGGATTTTCTTTTCATCCAGGTCTATGATGGCTTGGACATCATCACTAACAAGGTTTCTGCCCAAGAACAGAAGATGTGCCGGCATCACATGATTAGCTTTGTGGATCCTCTCGTGACCAATTACACGGTGGTGGACTTCAGGAACAGAGCAACATCTCTGATATCCTTCAGAAATACAGTAACTGGGCCTGATGTATACAGAGCAGCCCAGGCCAAAAAAGGAAGTTTTCTTTCTAGTGGCAATTTTTCTTTTGTTCTTCTTTTTCTTCTAACTCTTCCTTTCTTCTTCTGAAAGATTTATTTTATTTTATTTGAAAAACAGTTACAGGAAAAGAAATTAAGAGAAAACTTTCATCTGGTTCACTCACCAAATGACCCCAGCTGGGCCAGACTGAAACCAGGAGCCAGAAACTTCATCTGGGTTTCCCACTTGGGTACAAGGGTTTGAGCCATTTTCTGCTGTTTTCCCAGACTTGTTAACAGGGAACTGAATTAAAAGTAGAACAGCTGGAATTCAAACTGGTGTTCAAGCATCCTCGGCAGCTGGTCGACCTGTGGTGCCACATTGCTGACTGCAGTAATTTTTTTTTAAAAAATTTTATTTATTTCTTTATTTTTAAAGGCAGGTTTACAGAAAGGAGAGCGAGAGAGATCTTCCATCTGCTGGTTCACTCCCCAAATGGCCGCAAGGACCGGAGCTTAGCCAGTCCAGAGTCAGGAGCCAAGACCTTCTTCTGGGTCTCCCACATGGGTGCAGGATCCCAAGGATTTGGGCTACTATTCTTTGCGTCTGGGACTCTAATCGGCAGCCATATGGGAAGCTGTAATTGCAGTCAGAGAATAAGCTTGCTAAGACACGGCGCAGCCCCCATCTCCAGTAATTTGTTCTAAGTGTGGGTGCACTAGACCTAATTAACGATAGGTAACATCTTTTTTTTTTTTAAGATTTATTCATTTTTATTACAGCCAGATATACACAGAGGAGGAGAGACAGAGAGGAAGATCTTCCATCCGATGATTCACTCCCCAAGTGAGCCGCAACAGGCCGGTGCGCGCCAATCCGAAGCCGGGAACCTGGAACCTCCTCCGGGTCTCCCACGCGGGTGCAGGGTCCGAAGGCATTGGGCCGTCCTCAACTGCTTTCCCAGGCCACAAGCAGGGAGCTGGATGGGAAGTGGAGCTGCAGGGATTAGAACCGGCGCCCATATGGGATCCCGGGGCGCTTTCAAGGCGAGGACTTTAGCCGCTAGGCCACGCTGCCGGGCCCATGATAGGTAACATCTTCCATAGGCCAGAGTCCTCAGATATATATCACATAAGAACACCACTTCATGTCCCGGCTGCTCCACTTCCAATCCAGCTCCCTGATAATGTGCCTGGCAAAGCAACAGAGGATCATCTAAATACTGGGTCTTTTCACCCATGTGGGAAACCCTGGAAAAACTCCTGGCTTCTGGTTTCAAAACTGGCCCAGTTCTGGCCATTGTGGCCCTTGGAGGACCGAAGCAGTGAATAGAAAAATCTATCTTTATAACTCTAACTTTAAAATAAATAAATAAGTCTTGAAACCAAACAAAAAAACACAACTTTAGGATGATGGATACTGTGTCCTTAAAGTCTTGACAGGTGCAGCATCCCTGTGGAACTTATTAGAAATAGTGAATTTTGGGTTCACATTGTAACCAGAGGCCTGCATGGTTTATATATACATTAGATTCTGAGAAACTCTATTTCAGTAAAACAGATGCTGATTTAGGGATCAGAAAATCTGTTCCAGTCCTAGGACTGCCTCTTTGAACCCTGTGAATTAATTACTACCCTTACAATTAATATCCACACTGCTTTTATATCTGGACTGTCAGATACTGAAGCACATTAAAAAGTCATAGTAAAGGGGCCCGGCAGCGTGGCCTAGCGGCTAAAGTCCTCCCCTTGAATGCCCCGTGATCCCATATGGACGCCGGTTCTAATCCCTGCAGCTCCACTTCCCATCCAGCTCCCTGCTTGTGGCCTGGGAAAGCAGTTGAGGACGGCCCAATGCCTTCGGACCCTGCACCCGCGTGGGAGACCCGGAAGAGGTTCCTGGTTCCCGGCTTCGGATTGGCGTGCACCGGCCCGTTGCGGCTCACTTGGGGAGTGAATAATCGGATGGAAGATCTTCGTCTCTGTCTCTCCTCCTCTCTGTACATCTGCCTTTCCAATAAAAAATGAATAAATCTTTAAAAAAAAAAAGTCATAGTAAAAATAGCATGCAGCATATATAATACTAGATAAATTTGTGGCACAGGATAGAAAACCCAAATATGTATTTTAATATCTGTATATATTTATGTTAGGATCAAGATAGCTTTTCAAAACAAAAAAATAGTGAAGTAGTTAATAATTGTTCCTGGGGCAATTAATTGTTTTGGAAAAATTTAAAATCAGGCTTAAATTGTATATGATGCATTATGTACGTATAATGAATCCCAGATGGACTTGATATTAAATGTATATTTTTATAATGAAACTTCAGAACAAATTAGAGAATATATGATTGAATGAGTAATTATAGGAATGATTCCTTTGAGAGGTAGAGCAACAAAGAGTGAGGGAATGACAGATCTTCTGCATGTTGGTTTATTCCTCAAATGGCCAGAACTGCCAGATCTGAGCTATACTGAAGCTAGCAGCCAGGACCTTCATCCTAGTCTCCCACGTGAGAGTACTTAGACCATCATCTGTATCCTTCCCTGGTGCATTAGCAGGAAACTGGATCAAAAGTAAAGGCAGGACTCGATCCTGGACACTCGATATAGGATAAAAGGGTCCCAAGTAGCAACTTAACTCATAGTGGTACTATGTGCACCCTGAAGTAACTTTTTTTTTAAAGATTATTTATTTGAAAGGCAGAGCAAGGGAGAAAGTCACTCTACTCCCCAGATGGACACAGCAGCTAGGATTGGGTCAGGAGCCAGGAACTCCATCCAGGTTTCGACATGGGTGGCAGGAACTAGAACACTTGGTTCATCTTCAATGCTTTCCCAGGTGCATTAGCAAGGAGGTGAATCATAAGCAGAGCATCCAGGATTTTCAGTTGTTGCATGTAACAGCTTAACCTGGTACATTACAACACCGAACCCTCATAGTGACTGTTTTTTTTTTTTTTTTTTTTTGTAAAGGAAAATAGCAGGGGCCATCACATTGGTGCAGCGGGCTAATCCTCCTCTCTGTTGCTAGCATCCCATGTGGACACCAGTTTGTGTCCCGGTTGCACCATTTCTGATCCAGCTCTCTGCTTACAACCTGGGAAAGCGGCAGAGGATGGCCCTCCTCTACCCGTGTGGGAGACGCAGAAGAAGCTCCTGGCTGCTTGGCTTTGGTTTGGATCAGTTCAACCCCAGCTGTAGCAGCTGTTTGGGGAGTGAACTAGTGGATGGAGAACCTTATCTCTGTATATCTCCTTCTGTCTGAAAATAATCTGCCATTCAAATAAGAATAAATCCCCCTCTTTTGTAAAGAAAAGCGCTCAATTTCAATATATAAGAATTAAGACTTTTTGAAAAAGATGTATTTATTTTTTATTGCAAAGTCAAATATACAGAGAGGAGAAGAGACAGAGGAAGATCTTCCATCCAATGATTCACTCCCCAAGTGACTGCAACAGCCAGTGCTGCGCAGGAATTTCCTCCAAGAGCCAGGAGTTTCTTCCAGGTCTCCCACATGGGTGCAGGGTCCCAAGGCTTTGGGCTGTCCTCAACTGCTTTCCCAGGCCACAAGCAGGGAGCTGGATGGGAAGTGGAGCTGCCGGGATTAGAACCGGCGCCCATATGGGATCCTGGCGCGTTAAAGGTGAGGACTTTAGCCCCTAGGCCACCGCTGGGTCCAAGAATTAAGACCTTGAATTAGGAAGTCTGTGTGTGTGTCCACCAAAATTTGTAGGTGTACACCACAGAGAAACTCTTGCTATAGGTCTATAAGTTTGTCAGGAGATCTTTGATCCTATTTGTAACAGCATTGTGTGTAACAACAGAAGCATGTAGGTACTTGAAAAATGTGTGCGGCTTGCTTTGTTTATGTAAGTTAGGTAGTTTTTAACATGAAAATGAATAACAATTACCTGTCACAATCAACGTGGAAGGATCTTAGAAACAATGAAATATGTGGGAAATCGCAGAAGGATACACACTTTTTTTTTGCCATTGTATGTTACTACAAAGGTTAAAAGGCAGCTAGCCAGTATATTGTGTATGTATCAGTAACAATATAAAGGAATGTGAGGAATGTTGAAAAAGCGAATCAAAATCCAAAAGCGGGTTCTGGATGGTGATTGCCTTTGAGACGGGAAGTAGGGGTTGGGATAGGAATGAATACACAGGAGGCTTCAGGGGAGCAGATGACATTCCAGTTCTTAGAATAGGTCCAGGAGTGTTTCTTGTTAAGTCTTCATAATGTACAGCCATTACATGTTCTTTTGTATATGGAAATATGTTATGACTTAAAAATGAAGGAAAACAGCCCACTACAAACAAAATGTATGCATAGTTTACAAACATTGGAGAAAATACTTGTATAATAGCAGAGGCATATAATAATATTCTTCAGTATGAAGAACTGTTATGAATCAGTTTAAAAAATTACAAGAGAATAGGGTTTGCCAGAGGTTGACACCTCTTGAGTTGTCTGTATCCCACATCAGAGTGCCTAGATTCAAGTCCTGGTTACTGTCCTGACTCCAGCTTCTTAGCATTGCAGGCTCTGGGAGACAACAGGTGGGTTGCTCCCTTGATAGACAGCAATAAGTTCTGGATTCCTAGCTTTGGTTGCCACAGTTGTTGGAGGGGCTTGGGGAATGAACTAGGCAATGGGAGATCTCTGTCTCTCTTTTCCATTCTTTACTCTTTCAAATAAGTAAAAAATTAAAAGAAGTGTTTATTTATTTTGAAGGAAGAATTACATTCAGGGAGAGAGAAGTCTTCTATCTGCTAGTTTCAAATAGCTGCAACAGCCAAAGCTTGGCCAGGCTGAACAAGGAGCCAAGAGCTTCCTCCAGGTCTCATGTGGGAGCAGGGGCCCCAGTACTTCGACCATCCTCTCCTCTTTCTTAGGTGGTTATCAGGGAGCTGGATTGGAAGTGGAGCTGCCGGATAAGGTTTATCCTTTCTGTTAAACAGGAGCATGCAAATCAAATAATGCAATAATGCTTTTTGCCTTCTCTGTTTGCTTTACAAGGCTGAGGTACCGAATGAGATAATGTTTGTGAAAGCCCTTTGCACACTGACCAAATGTCAGCTGTTAGTATGACACTGGGTAGTTCAGAAAGAACTGATATAAAGTGAAGTGCTAAGATTTTCAATGGAAAACAGCAAGAGATGACTTAATCAGATGATGTAACAGTTGGAAGATTCTTCAGTTTTTTTTAAAAAAAATATGAAGCCCAAATGTCAGACTGAAAATGCCTTCAGAAGTATTCAGCTTGCCTTCCTGATCTCCCAGGGAAAAGGGGTTTTGCCCAAGATCCCAGATGCGTCAAGGCTTGGCCAACAAGTTTAACCTTGGCCCATCCAGTCCCTCCTGTCACATCTCCTTCCCTCTTTTTGCTCTTCCCCTCTTCTGCTATCGCACCACTTCCCCCTTCCTCTTTTCCCCTTGTTCCTTTTCCCTTTGTTAATCATCTCATATAATTGAAGTTTTGTTTTACTGTGTAATTTATGTGTTTCTGATACATAATTTAAGGGGGATAGCGAGACTGTTTATCTTTTTAGAACAGTAGGGTATTTAGCATAGCAGTTAAGATGTCTGTATCTTGGATCAAAATGCTAGGTTTGATTGCTGGGCCTGGCTCTTGACCCTTGCTTCCTGTTAATGTGACTCCTAGGGGGGAAACTTGGATTGAGTTCTTAGTTCCCAGCTTTGGCCCTAGCTAGGAGCTGTGGCAGGTGGCTGGGAAGAAAACCAATAGATGGAACTCTCTGGCTTTCAAATAAATCAAAAATAAAATCAAGCAGTCATATTTTAAGAAGGTTTTTTAAAAATTTAAAAATTTTTTTATTTATTTTTTAAGATTTATTTATTTTTATTACAAAGTCAGATATACAGAGAGAAGAAGAGACAGAGAGGAAGATCTTCCATCCGATAGTTCATTCCCCAAGGGGCCACAACAGCAGGAGCTGAGCCAATCCAAAGCCAGGAGCCAGGAACTTCCTCCAGGTCTCCCATACAGGTGCAGGGTCCCAAGGCTTTGGGCCGTCCTTGACTGCTTTTCCAGGACACAAGCAGGGAGCTGGATGGGAAGCAGGGCCGCCGGAATTAGAACCAGCGCCCATATGGGATCCTGGTGTGTTCGAGGCGGTGACTTTAGCCACTAGGTCACTGCGCTGGGCTTGTGTTTTTTGTTTTTTTTGTTTGTTTGTTTGTTTGTTTTGATGAACTGTGATTGGAGGCATCTTTTTTCCCATCCTACCCAAATGCCTTAAGGATTAGGGAGGGTTTCCTTCTTTTATAAAAAAGACATTTGTCTCAGTGCCCACAGATTGATTGGCAAGGAAAAATGTATAAATGTTTTTTTTTAAATATTTATTCCAAAGACAAAGTGACAGAGATGGTTTATCTGCCAGTTTACTCCTCAGATAGCTGCAGCAGCCAGAACTAGGCAGCTCAGGGCTACAAACTCCATTCTCATCTCCCTCGTGGGTGAGAGGACTCCAAGTGTGTGAGCCATCTTCTGCTGCTTTCCCAGGTGCGTTAGTGGCTAGAACTTGAACTGACACTGATCCGGATGTCAGTGTTGCAAGGTTTGACCTAACCTGCTAAGCCACAGTACATAGCTTTTTGTCTAAGTATTGGAAGTATTTTTTAAGGTCAGTTATCTGAAGCAAAGCCCTTATTAAAGCAGATAATTATTTCATCAACAGATTCTGAAGAGTAGAATTCAAAGTAACAGAGCCATCAAAACAATAGTGATGATTGAATACCTATTGCCATTTTTCAGGCATTGTGACAGGGGCTTTTTACACATTGTCATATTTAATGCCCGTGAGAACCCATGGGGATTTTAGAACAGAAAAATTGAAGCTCAGGCAGATTGAGTAACTTGTAATGCTGGGCCAGGAAGTTGCAGCCTGTCTCTTTAGAACCTGTGCTTCTGTCTTTCCAGTGAAGGCTCAAGTTACTAACATGTGCACTGTTATCACATAATGGTGGTCCAAGAGCCATCACTTAGAGAAAACTGCTTGTGTTTTGCCTTAGAAGGCGGAGTTAAGCCGTGAATATCACCTTCTTGGCTTCCTAAGCACTGACGCTCGGTTCTGTGAGCATCTTTGGGCTTGTACTTATTACATTGATTTGGAATGCCCATAAAACTTTGAAACTTAGGAGAAACATCTAGGAAGTTCTAGAACTGGGAGCAATTACCATTATGCATTTGACTGTAATTTATGTAAATCCAGAAGTGGAAATGATTCTGAGAACTTAGGAGAAATATTGAAGGCTGATATGAGTTGATTTTTGTGTCTGCCCTTTCTCCTTTGCTCTATGGACAAATAAATTCTGATTATTACTCTGCTTGACGGAGGGTCTGGATTCTCTTCTTGATATTCAATACCGTGATGTCTTTCTTAATGTTCACATCGAAGATATATTTTCCCGAGACAAAATTCCTATTGTCGTGGGAGGAACCAATTACTACATTGAGTCTCTGCTCTGGAAAGTTCTTGTCAGTACCAAGGTATGTTTAATTTTTTTGTAACTCACTAAGGAGTGGTTGTTTCCTGTTTCTAGCTAGTAAATTTTAGTGAGAGGAGGGTTGGTTCTTACCTATTTCTTATACTCAGCAACTGTAATTTTCCTACTTAGGATTCTGAGGCAAATGCCACCTCCGTAAGTGAAGTGCGCTCCCTCTGGCTGGCCTCAGGGCAGGGGCTGTGTGTGGGAAAGTGCTCCTGTGTGGCTTAATTAGCATCCCTCAGTAAGTGAACAGTGCTTTAGTCTGATTCAGCGTTTCTTGGCTGGCAGCACAAAGCGTATGTCAGGGAGGAGGCCAGCACTGCCCCTGTGTGCCTGCGGAGGGTGAACCTTTGCAACCGGGAAGGTGCTGGCACTTCTGCCCCGCTCTTTGTTCACCTTGCTGAGAAGACCAGACTCTTGGAAATGATCAAATAGGTGTGGTGGCTCCACTACCTGTTTGTGTTTCTGAGAAGGAAGCAGAGAAGCTGAATACTTCCCCATTCAGAAAATCCTCCTTCCTCTTTGTTTGCTGTGGCCTCACAGCACTTACCACAGCATATTGGAATTTGTTGTTTATGATTATGTCTCGCTGTATGGCAAGATTGTCTGATTCACCTCTCTTCTGTATTCCCAAGTGTTAGCAGACAGCTGGGTGCATACATACTGTCTTAGTGTTCATTGAATTAAGTTTACTTCTAAACCTTCATTTCATAGCCCCAGGAAATGGGCAGTGAGAACACAGTTGACCGGAAACTAGAGCTTGAAAAGGAGGATAGCCATGAACTGCATAAGCGCCTAAGCCAGGTGGACCCAGAAATGGCCGCCAAGCTGCACCCACATGACAAGCGTAAAGTGGCCAGGTAAGAAAACCCTGGTGCACTAACCCTAGATTCCATTAGAGTTGGGGGCCAATAGCTCTTCTGTGTGCCTGGTTAATGAGAGAGTTTTGGTAATAGCAGTTAGAGATTGATATGTTGTTCTGGCTCAGCAGGTTGGGAGGCCCTGAGTCCAACTCTCTCCATAAATAGTTGCACCCTACTTTGTTGTTACTTTTAAAATACATAGTACAATATAGTTTTTACCCTAGGGCCTATGTAATCTTGCTTCATTTTCTGTTTGATCTTTGCTTGTATAACAGTTTTCATATAAATTTCTCTGGCACACAGTCCGTTTACATTGTGATTTGGGTTTCATAATTGGTTGTGCAATGCTTAGTTCTGCCCCAGCAGCTTTCCCAGTGGGAGGTGGATTTTATAAATTGTCTCATAGATCAGCTCCCCTTTGCACATGGAGATTTTCTTATAAGGCTGAGAGGTAATGAATGAACTCATCAGGTCATGTTTGCTTAGGTTGTTTTGACATTGCAGTCTCATGTTAATTTTGGTTTTCTGCAGTATTGGGAGTGAGACCACATCTGACATAGCAAAGCGTCTTGTGCTGTATGGAGAATTGTACAGGATAAATGTTGTAACATATATTATTGATAGAGGTTGTAAAGTATTCCATTCAGATGAATTTCCTAGATCCTTTTTACCTTAATCCCATTTTTTTTCCATCATTTCCCAATAAAATGTAGTGCTAAAGAGTGCAGTCTTTTCAGGTAGGGCTGTCCTTTGGGGGACCATACACCATTGTCTCAGCTTTTTTTTTTTTTTTTTTTTTTCTGTCTTACAAGACACCACAACCTTAGTAAGAGAATGCATGCTCTAGACTAATACAGCTTATGCTTTTTATAGCATCCAGCATTAAAAAAAAAAGAGAGATTTGTTTATTTTTACTGGAGAGGCATATCAGATCTATAGAAATCTCTGGTTTGCTCCCCAAATGGCCACAATGGCTGAAGCTGAGCTGAGCTGAGCTGATCCAAAGCCAGGAGCCAGAAACTTCTGGATCCCCCTAGTGGGTGAGGGTCCCAAGGGTCCCAGAACTAAGCATTGCACAACCACTGCTTTCCTAGGCCATAAACAGGGAGCTGAATGGGAAATGGAGCAGCCAGGACACGAACTGGTACCCATATGGGATCCTGGCGCATGCAAGGTGAGGATTTAGCTATATCGCTAAGGATTTTATCTGAAACAATTTACTAGAAGCCTTCAAAAACTCTTTGAAGAATTCCTTTATTTTTATATTATGACAGGATGCCAGAGCCTGGTCTGGTGTTATTCTCTCTCCTTTTCCTAATTGGTTTTTTTTTTTTTTTTTTTTCTTATTCCCTCTCCTTATTTTGATGCATGTAAATGAACAGCAATGCTTGAGAGTGGTGTCTCAGTGAGAGGCGGGAGGATCCAAGCATTGGAGAAGATTAGAAGGCCTTTTCTGTTTTCCTTTGGGTTTGAGGCTATATTGTAACCTCCAGATGAGTTAGATAGCCACTATTGTTTTTTTTTTTTTTTTTCTCGTAGATCCTCTTTGAGTGACCAGTGATACTGAAAGACAAGGGGTCTCTACTCCTGTGTTAGGGTTTCAGGAAGTAGAATTGGGTCAGGAAGAGAAAGATCAACTTTCCAGCTGATAAGTTGCAATCACCCAGAGTGGTGAAGTATAGATTTGGGCATTAAATTACCTGGGGCTGTTTAATATAGTAGATAGCGACAGAAGTAGATTGCGGCTTAGGAGTAAGTGGGTGAGTTCTTTCCTCGCTGATCATGTGCCAGTAGAGCAGTGGATTGGCCGGAAGTGTTCTTCATTAATTTTAGACATATTTAAAAAGAAAGTTGAGGAGCTGGATATGCAACATACTTTTCTACTGTGGGAAAGGCACGCCAGCGAGACCAGACTTGTTGGCTTATAACAAAGTGTCCCAAACAAGCTCTTTTAACTGCTTACCTGAAAATTCTGTTTATGTAGAAGCAGCCAGCTTCTGAACCTATTTAACTGTTTTCAGAAAGATTTATGTATGTTTACAAGAATAATGTTGTTTTTATTTTACCCAACATTTTCTTTAGTCCCTTTCTGAGGAAAACTAGGAGTGCAGTAACTCTGGACATGCATGTCTTTGGGGACTTAGGCAATAAAAGTGACAATGAGGTTTCTTTTTTCCTTTGTCTTTCTTTATCCCTTCCTCTCTCTTTCTCTCCCTCTCTCTCTTCTTCCCGCTCTCCTTCCCTTCCCGCTCTCCTTTCCACCTGCCCTTCCTTCCTTTCTTACAGCTGTAGTTGGGCTAGCCTGAAGCAAGGAGTCAGTAGCTTCTTATGGGTTTCTGTGTGGATGACAGAGTCCCAAGTGCTTAGACCATCCTCTGCTGCTTTCCCAGGCACATGAGTAGGGAGGGAGTTGGGTCGGAAGTGGTACAGCCAGCTCTGTAACCAGTACCCAGATGGCGGCTACACCACAACACTGGCCCTGATAATGAGATTTCTATAATGAGTAACTTCGTCCTTGTTTCACTTAAATGTAAATATTCCTAATGGCTTATGTGCCTGAATCACCTCTGCTTCTCATCCCCCTCCTTTTGAACACTTTAGGAGCTTGCAAGTGTTTGAAGAAACAGGAATCTCTCACAGTGAATTTCTTCATCGGCAGCACACGGAAGAAGGTGGTGGTCCTCTTGGAGGCCCGCTGAAGTTTCCTAACCCATGTATCCTCTGGCTCCATGCTGACCAGACAGGTAAAAGTCCTTTGATGTCCTGGAGTATGTCTGGCAAAACCTGGGAAAGATAAGTTCTTATATGAGGGAATTTTAAAAAATGTGTAGAAAAATGAAATCAGGGCCCGGCATGATAGCCTAGGGTTTAAGTCCTTGTATTGTACACGCCAACATCTCATATAGGTGCCGGTTTGTGTCCCAGCTGCTCCACTTTCCATCCAGCTCCCTGCCTGTGGCCTGGGAAAACAGTTGAGGACGGCCCAAAGCCTTGGGACTCTGCATCCATGTGGGAGACCTGGAAGAAGCTCCTGGTTGTTGGCTTTGGACCAGCTTAGCTGTGGCCATTGTGGTCACTTGGGGAGAGCAGAAACCTAAGGCTTTGGGACGACCTCTACTGCTTTCCTTGTCTACAACCAGGGAGCTGGATGGAAAGTAGAGCAACTGGGACATAAATTGGCACTGATATGGGATCCCAGCGCATGCAAGGCAAGAATTTTAGTCACTAGGCTACCACACCAGGCCTGAATTATTTATTTTTATTGAAAAGGCAGATTTACAGAAAGAAGGAGAGTTAGAGAGAAAGATCTTCCATCTGCTGGTTCATTCCTCAAGTGGCTGCAATGACTGGAGCTGAACCATCTGAAACCTGGAGCCAGGGACTTCTTCCTGAGTCTTCTACATGGGTACAAGGTCCCAAGTCTCTGTGCTATCCTCTTCTGCTTTTCCAGGGCACAAGTAGGAACCTGGATGGGAAGTGGATCATCTGGGGCATGAAACTGGCACCCATTTGGGATCCCAGTGCATGGAAGGCAAGGATTTACTGAGCTGTTGCACTGGGCTTGAGGTTTTCTTTTTTTTTTTTTTTTTAAGCAAAAGTTTTGAAGACTTCTTTATATATGAAATGTTTAGGAATATAGGTGGCTCAATAAGCAATAAAGAAGTGTTAATTTTATTATAACTGCCTTGGTCATTGATTAAGGCACATTGCCATTCCCACAAGTATTTGTCTGAAAAGGGAGGAAGGGTGGTTTTTCCACAGGGTTAGTCAACCAAGAGTAGAGGAGTTGGATGGAAAGTGGAGTACCTGGAACTCAATCTGACACCATATGGGATCCTGGCACTACAGGCAGAAATTAACATGCTGAGCCATGGTGCCAGACCTACTTTTAAGGAGTTTCTGATATCTGGCAGTGGCTGGATCTAGTTGGCTCTGTTGGCCATTTGGGAAGTTGAACAGCTAGATGGAAAATCTCTCTTTGTCTTGCTATTCCTTTTAAATTAAAAAAAAAAAAAAATCTTTTTTTTTTTAATATTTGTGTATTTTTACTGCAAAGTCAGATATGCAGAGAGGAGGAGAGACAGAGAGGAAGGTCTTCTGTCTCTGTGACCACAGTGGCTGGAGCTGAACCAATCCGAAGCCAGGAGCCAGGAACTTCCTGCAGGTCTCCCACACAGGTGTAGGATCCCAAGGCTTTGGGCCATCCTCGACTGCTTTCCCAGGCCACGGGCAGGGAGCTGGATGGGAAGTAGAGCTGCCAGGATTAGAACCAGCGCCCATATGGGATTCTGGGGCACGTTTAAGGCCAAGACTTTAGCTGCTAGGCCACATGCCGGGCCCTAAATAAATAAATAAATCTTAAAAAAAAATACAGAGAGAGGCTAAGTATCTCATTTTAAACTCTTTTTTCATTGTCTGTAGCTGTATTAATATTTTTGTTTTGATTTTTACTTTCATTTTATTTGCAAGGGTAGAGAGATCTTTGATCTGCTAGTTCAATCGCAAATGCATATAGAAGCTAGAGTTGGACCAAGCCAAAGCCTGAAGTCTGGAACCCAAACCAGACATTGCATGTGAGTGATAGGGAGCTGAGTACTTGAACCTTCATCTGCTGTCCCTTAGCAGGAAGCTGGCCTGGAAGTGGAGGATCTGGGACTCACCAGGCACTCTGAGGTAGGATGGAGGCATCTGAAGGACAGGCCTGAATGTTGTAGCAAACACCCATCCTGACCTCGTTATTATTCACTGTTCTGCTTGGTTTCATAGGTGAAAGTACACCTAGGATGGCTTTAGATTAAAATTCCTCATTCCTATCCATGGGAGAGGTTCTTAAAATAGAAAATTACACAAAGGGTAACAAATGTAATAACCAAGGCCTGGCATGACGATTCAGTGGGTAAATCCTCACCTTGCATGCACCAGAATCCCATATGGGCACTGATTTGTATCCTGGCTGCTCCACATTCCTTCCAGATCCTTGTGTATGGCCAGAGAAGGTAGTAAAGGATGACCCAAAGCCTTGGGGTATTGCAACATTATGGGAGACTGAGGAAGCTGCTGGTTCCTGGCTTCGAATGGGCTCAGCTCCAACGTTGCAGCCATCTGGGGAGTGAATCAGTGCATGGAGGATCTTTTTCTCTGTCTTTCCTTCTCTGCATAAATCTAATCTGCCTTTCCAATAAAAATAAATTTATCTTTTTTTTTGTTTTAAGATTTATTTATTTTTATTGGAAAATTAGATATACAGAGAGGAGGAGACAGAGAGAAATATCTTCCGTCTGATGGTTCACTCCCCAAGTGAACACAACAGCCAGAGCTAAGCCAATCTGAAGCCAGGAACTCTTCCGGGTTTCCCACATGGGTGCAGGGTCCCAAAGCTTTGGGCCATCCTGGACTGCTTTCCCAGGCCACAAGCAGGGAGCTGAATGGGAAGTGGAGCAGCTGGGACATGAACTGGCGCCCATATGGGATCTTGGCGCTTGCAAGGTGAGGATTTTCGCCTCTAGGCTACCACACTGGGCCCAAAATAAATATATTTTTAAAAAAAAATTTAATGACCAAAGTAAAGTGTGGTAGACCTGAAAAAAACAATGATCATATAGTCCCTACAAGGATGAAATACTGGGCGCCAGTTCTAATCCCGGCAGCTCCACGTCCCATCCAGCTCCCTGCTTGTGGCCTGGGAAAGCAGTCAAGGACGGCCCAAGGCTTTGGGACCCTGCACCCGCATGGGAGACCTGGAGGAGGTTCCTGGTTCCCGGCTTCGGATTGGCTTGCACCGGCCGTTGTGGCTCACTTGGGGAGTGAATCATCGGATGGAAGATCTTCCTCTCTGTCTGTCCTCCTCTCTATATCTGACTTTGTAATAAAATAAATAAATCTTTAAAGAAAAAAAGAATAGGGCCCGGCGGCGTGGCCTAGCGGCTAAAGTCCTCGCCTTGAATGCCCCGGGATCCCATATGGGCACCGGTTCTAATCCCGGCAGCTCCACTTCCCATCCAGCTCCCTGCTTGTGGCCTGGGAAGCAGTCGAGGATAGCCCAAAGCTTTGGGACCCTGCACCCGCGTGGGAGACCCGGAAGAGGTTCCTGGTTCCCGGCATCAGATCGGCGCACACCGGCCCGTTGCGGCTCACTTGGGGAGTGAATAATCGGATGGAAGATCTTCCTCTCTGTGTCTCCTCCTCTCTGTATATCTGACTTTGTAATAAAAAACAAATCTTTAAAAAAAAAAAAGAATAAAATATTTGTCCTTCATGATAGCAATAATTGTAAGCTCGCTCTTCATGTCCATGCTTAATTCTGGCTGTTTTTATTTGGACTTTACAGTCTTAGTGTGAATAAATATACTATGAATTGTTATTTAATCTTTGAAATCTACATCCTTTCTTCTGGTTGAATAAATTCTGTTTGTGACAGTCTGTTGGTTCACCATGAAGTAGATGCAGGTACCCACAATTTGTTGGCTGATGAGCTGATTTAATTCCAGTTCTAGATGAGCGCTTGGATAAGAGAGTGGACGACATGCTTGCTGCCGGCCTGTTGGAAGAACTAAGAGATTTTCACAGGCGCTATAACCAGAAGTTTGTTTCAGAAAAGAGGTGAGGCTTTGACTGTTGCCCTGCCCTGCATCCCTTGCCTGTGGTTGGTTTCACATCTGCCTGTTCATGAACATTTGTCCTAGGGTTTGGCAAGGCTTGGGGAAGGAGGTTTGATGTACTTACTGCAATTGTAGTTTTCTGATCTCCCAAGCAGTCACTTTTTAAGGAAGCCAGCTAGGAGCTGGAAGGGCGAGAATTTCAAAGTCAGTAACCCTAGGTTTTCAGTTTTCTCATCTGTGAGCTGGAATGGCTTGACTAGATCCCCTCCAGGATCCTGTCAGCTTTCGGCAGCGATGGCTCATCTGCGGATGCTCTCCTGTTCCCAGCCAGGACTACCAACACGGTATCTTCCAGTCGATTGGCTTCAAGGAGTTCCACGAGTACCTGATCACTGAGGGAAAATGCACCCCTGAGACAAGTAACCAGCTGCTAAAGAAAGGTGTGAATTCCTCCATCATACCTAGTCTTGGATCTCCTTGGGTGACAGAGGACCCTGCTGGTATGGTCTGAGAAAGAGTTGAGGCTAGAAGAGTTCCAAGTGGCCATCAGCTCAGAATCGACATTTTCATCCAACAAGTCTAACATGTACTGACTTTCTCTTCTGGGCTGGGAGGGCCTGCCTTTTTGGCAGAGTTGGAAGTCATTGTTCTTACCGCTGCTGTATCTTTCAGGTGTTGAGGCTCTGAAACAAGTAACTAAGCGATATGCTCGGAAACAAATCCGGTGGATTAGAAACCGCTTTTTGAGCAGTAAGTCTCATTTTTCCCGCTATCCTCAGGTTTGTTTTCGTTAGACTAAAGTCTTTAGCCAACCCAGAAAATGAACTTGGGTTTCTGAACCTGTTCTAAGATTTTTTTTAGGACTTGAACTAGCACTCTGATATGGGATGCCAGCATCATAGGTGATAACTTAACCCTCTGTACCTTGGTACTGGCCCCTGCTGGTTCAGGCTTATATCTGAAGAGGAGTCAGATTTCTGTCAGGATGCTTTCCTAGTTCAGATGGTTTTAGGGTCACATGATACCTGCACTGCTTCTCCCAGCATCTCCAATACATGGTGCTTCATTTTGCTTTGAGTCAAAGTTTCATTAAGGAGTGGAAGGAACTTCTCATTCACTGACCTGTGCTGTCTTTGGCGCTGTCTTTGGTGCTATATACTTATAAATTGGGAGGGGGCATTTTATTCTCTTTTTTATTTTGAATTTTATGGTACAATTTCATAGGGTGTGGGATTTGCCACCCCCCCCCCCCCAACACACACACTATATAGACTTTTTATTGAGTCTTTAAGGTAGGTGTTATTTCCTTTTGGATAAGAGAGTGAAGACCTAGAGAAGTTCAGTGACTTGCTCCCAGACCCTAGCTAGTAGTCAGGAAGAAGGAGTGAAGGCTGGTTCCAGAGTCTGCACTCTTTGCTTTATACTGCCCTTTCTGTTTCTTTAACTGTAACATCAGCTAACCACCATTACTATTCGCATTGGATGAGAAATTGTACTTATTGGGGCCCAGAGAGGTGGCCTACCGGCTAATGTCTGCCTTGAACACGCCAGGATCCCATATGGGCACTGGTTCTAATCCCGGCAGCTCCACTTCCCATCCAGCTCCCTGCTTGTAGCCTGGGAAAGCAGTCGAGGAAGACCCAAAGCTTTGGGACCCTACACCCTCGTGGGAAACCTGGAGGAAGTACCTGACTCCTGGTTTCGGATTGGTGCAGCACCGGCTGTTGCGGCTCACTTGGGGAGTGAATCATGAGACGGAAGATCTTCCTCTTTGTCTCTCCTCTTCCTCTCTGTACATCTGCCTTTCCAATAAAAATGAATGTTTTTTAAAAAATTGTATTTATTCGATAAGAATAGTTATGAGCTAATAGGAGATGAATTTAAATGAAACTTCAGTTTTATCTCATGAATGCATTGTAAATGTGCCACTGAATCATCCCGTGTTTACCTTTGGCCAGTAGACTTCTGCTTTCAGTTATGGACAAGGCCAGCTGAAGCCTGCCCCTGCTCCTCACTGCCTGCTTTATGCTCTGGTCTGCCGTGCCACCACTGACGGCTGTCCTGCTTGTCCCCTGTCCCCCCTCTGTCTGAGTTCCCCACTGGTTCTGGTGCCAAGAGGCTCTTTATACTTTTTTTTTTCAAAGCCTTCTTTCCTTGCATGTCCTGTTAGAGAAAAGTCTGAGCAGCAGCTGAGGTTGAAGTTCAATACTACAGATTTCTAATGCAGCTTCTCTTCTCCCCAAGTCTCTCTCACACAAAAGTCTTTAACAAAAGACTTTTTTTTTTTTGTAATAATTTGGAAGTTTTCTACTGTGGTCAAGCCACAGAAACTCCCCCATGTCTGAGCTGGGTGGTGGGGGTGGTTGTCCATGGCACTGTGTGTCAGAGTCCTATTCCTCACTCGGGTGTCTGCCGGCACAGTCCTGGTGCTAGAGTGAAAGGCACAGCTGCCCTGTAAATCAGGAGCCGCATGTGATTGGCCAGGGCTGGTTTGCTGGGATATGGCTCTGGCAAGGGGCCAGAGGGACTTCCCCACCCCAGCTTGGCCTTGGATTCTAGCCAGAAATAGCAGCTGGGAGCCGAGAACTTGTTGAAAGGTGCTTAGACAGGGCACAGAAGCCCAACAAAGGGCTTAGAGGAGAAAGGAAAATGTAGAGTGGCCTGGAAACAGGTGCAGAGCTTAGCCAAGGCCAGGTGTGCTGTGGATGCTGCCTGCACCCTCCTGGTCTCACCTTTCCGTGTGGTGGCAGATGCAGCCCAGTCCAGCCTATGAAGAATCTTATTTGTGGTTGGCATAATCCAAAGGCCAGCACCTGCCAGCCGTTGGCATCCCGTTGCCTTTGATGCTTTGTCCATGGGACGATGCTCTTTGCCTTTAGGCAACTGACTTCACCTAGCCATGAAGGCAATGGTGTTTCTGTAGGCTGGGACAGCTACCAGGAGAGACTGAGCTCTTGGTATCGGTGATTGAAAAGGTATAAAGTGCTTTGCTACATCCAGGCTCATTCAGAAGTGATGGCTACCGGGTGCTTCTTAGGTGCTCCTGTAGATCAGGTTCTTAAAGGAAGGGTTTCTGTCCAGTCATCTCTACTATCTCTTTGGTACTGTTGTTCCCTGCCTGTGATTTTTGGGATGTATTGAGGACTTTTGTGAATGCCAGGGTACTGAAGGGGTGCAACCTGAGTCTCCCTTATCTTAAAAGTCTCAGAGCAAAAAAATTTTTTGATGTTTTTAAATCTTGGAATATTGTGTGTACATAATTAGATTTCTTAGGGATGTGACCCAAGTCTGAGCCCAAGTCTATATAAACATTCATTTATGTAATAGACATAATCTTATGTACATGGCTCAAAGAGAAGTTTTACATGGTCTTTTTGATGCACCTGCATTTTATTTATTTATTAGAAAGGCAGTTAGAAGCAAAAAAGAGGGAAAGACAGAGAGCCTGCAGTGGCCAGGACTGGGCCGGGCTGAAGCCAGGAACCAGGAACTTCATCCATATCTCTCACATGGCTGCCAGTGTTCTAAGCATTTGTGCCATCTTCACCTTCCTTCGCAGGCTCAGTAGCAGGGACCTGGATCAGAACTGGAGCAGTTAGGATTTCAACCAGTGCTCATTGGATTGCAAATGTTGCAGAAGGCAGTCAAATTCTGTGTGCCACCACGTCAGCTCCTTAACCTACATTTTAAACTGTGACCTATGACATGAGATTAGTTCAAAATTTTTCCCACTAGTGATTTCACATCATTGCTCAAATTGTTTCAGATTTTGGAGCATTTCAGCTTTTGAGGCATTTTGGGTTTTGTGTTTTCAGAGTAGGGATGCCAATCTGAGACTGGACTACTCTTAAATAAAGCTGGTAGATCTCTGGTCACAGCATGCTGTTGCACTAAGATGGAACCTAGAACACATACTTCTATCAGTGCTTTTCCTCCTGTGATGTATTATCTGTATGTTGTAGCCCAAACAGTGGTCACTCAAGCTGCCATTACTCTATTCTGGTGTGCTGGTTGATCTGAAAGATACTGCACTTGAATCTAGATTATACAGTTGGGTTTGCTGGTTACTTACTAGATCTTTCTTGGATTGTAGTTTATGTTTTTGGTTAGAATGACTAGCATGGTTGGGATGTTTATTCCTTGGGCCCATGTGTTGTCCCTCGAGGAGTTTGAAATCTCAGAAGCAGAATAGATTGTGTTTGGGAAGCTGACCTCTCACAATTTTTCTTTGTCATCGTTAGGACCTGGTCCTAGTGTACCTCCAGTATATGGCTTAGAGGTATCTGACGTCTCCAAATGGGAAGAGTCTGTTCTGGAACCTGCTCTTGAAATCGTGCAAAGTTTCATCCAGGTGATTATCAATTGTAGTACAGTCTGTGGTCTGATTTTCATAGCACTTTCCTTAGCTGACACCTTTGTTGCCATGTGGGGAAACAAAGCCTTCCTTTCTATAGAGTAAAGCAGAAGGTCTGGCTGCTTTTAGATCCCTGGCAGCTGCATTTCTGCATTTTAAAAGGTTGTTGCTAAAATCTGTTCACAACCCACCTGCTCTGTAGGATGATTAAAAGGAATGCTGGGAAGGTCCCACTCCCCTGCATATCAGAAAAGTATACCTAAATCTTGATCAATCAAATGCTTCCCTCCACTTGCTGTTCTCTTAGGGCCACACGCCTGCTGCCACTCCAGTAAAGATGCCATACAATGAGACTGAGAATAAGAGGAGCTTTCACATGTGCGACTTCTGTGATCGGATCATCATTGGGGACCGTGAATGGGCAGGTAGTATGTGGAGAAAGCTGTGTGGAAGTCACATTGACTTCCTGAAGTTGTTTTTTTTTTTTTAATTATATATATATATTTTTTTATTAATTATTTTGCATTATGTGACAGTTTCATAGGCTCTGGGAATCCCCCACCCCTCCCCCTCCCCTCCCCCCTGGCGGATTCCTCCACCTTGATGCAGTATTACAGTTCAAATTCAATCAAGATTCTTTCCTTGCAAACATATACCAAGCATAGAGTCCAGCTACTTATTGTCCAGATGGGTTGAACAGTTTCTTGGGGAGACCATTTCCGGTCCAAAGTTAGAGCTGGTGGAATATCATCCCAGTCAATTAAGAGTCCCAGTATAACATCAACAGCAATTTGCAATATTATGGAATTGACATGGTTTTGAGTAACCAGTATGTTAAAAAAAAAAAAAAAAAAGCAAGTCCTAATCACAACCTATGATTAGCTCATTGACATTTCAATTTTAGTTTATATACAGGACCGGCTGCTATATACCTTAAAATGGCCATAAGGTACCATTCAGCTGTTTCGTGTCTATTTCATTTTAGTATTTAGCCATTTGTTGTGTTGAAGTATAATTTTGCTGATCTTGGCAGATTTTAGGATAATCTAGACTGGCTTGTAACTCTAACAAGATATTTGTCGACATTTAAGGTGCAGAACATTTTTTTGGGGGGGGGGGTGTGCAGGAAAATCCTCAACATCATGGTGAGGAGTAACTAATCTTTGTGTCCCACCCAGCGAGGCATGAGCCAATCCACTTCCTGAAGTTTTTAAGATTTCTGAAAGGCCGAATGCTTATTTGTAAAGGGGCAGTCAGATTCTTCTAAGAGTCTGTGCATCAAATTCCTTGAAAGCTTTCTCATACTGTTGGAGAGTTGTCTCTTCTGAACTTTGAAGGAGGATCATATGCCCTCTAGCTTCAGCTAGAATGGAAGTCTTAAACTGAGCACTCTCCGACTTCATGATCTTGGCCTTTTGTGTTTGCATCTCAGTAGGGGTAAGACAGGCTTGGGAGGAAAACCAGGAGGTTCATCCCAGAGAAGTGGGAAGGAAAGCAAGAAGGAGTGCAGACACTCGTGGGTTTGGCCTTCAGAAGTAGTGTCTCTTGGGCCTAGCGGCGTGGCCTAGTGGCTTAAGTCCTCGCCTTGAACACTCCGGGATCCCATATGGGCGCCGGTTCTAACACCAGCAGCTCTACTTCCCATCCAGCTTCCTGCTTGTGGCTTGGGAAAGCAATTGAGGATGGCCCAAAACTTTGGGATCCTGCACCTGTGTGGGAGACCTGGAGGAGGTTCCTGGCTCCTGGCCTCGGATTGGCTCAGCACCAGCTGTTGCGCTCACTTGGGGAGTGAATCATCATTTCCCAACGGAGTATCTTCTCTATCTCTCCTCCTCTCTGTATATCTGACTTTGTAATAAAAATAAATAAATCTTAAAAAAAAAAAAAGAAGTAGTGTCTCTTCCAGGGAGTTTTAAGGTAGGAGGTTGAGGTAGTGTTAGTTGCTCAAGCTGTGATGGAAGGATATTAATGCAGACTGCGAGAGCAGCCTGTTGGACATGTGTACTGAGGTGGTGCCTCACCACTCTGCTCCCCGCCCTGTGCTGAGATTCCGTGTGGATGCTCTAGGGCCTGGCTCTGCCCCTGTCGCAGTTGCATTGCACTCCCCTGTCTGATTTCTGCCGTTGCCCAGTCAAATCCCAAAGGGCTTCTTCCCTGAGTCTTAGATTTACGTCATATTTAGAAACAAGTGTGAGAGTCACTCATTTTAGGCACAGTAGGGTTTATAATATACTCGGTGGCTGGAATCTTTCTGTGCAGAGTTCTTCTTTGCATGGGATTCTCAGAGGAGTAGATTTTTCTCCCCATACCAACCAGTGGAATGATTCGGTCTATTAACTGGGAGCTCTGGCAAAATGAACTCCATTGTCAGCCTGGGGACGGCTGTGATCGCCCAGCTAGCAGAAGAAGCCTCGATTGTCGCTAGCTTATAATGATGAAAGGGGAAGAAAAAGAGTGTCTGATTGTGTTTTCTGAAGGAAACTTAGTGCTTCGATTGCCTGAATGTGCTTCAAGGAGGGCCTCCGAGCAGCAGCCTGTGGGGGCCGTTGTGCGCTTAGCCTGTGTGAGCCCTTCTATAGTGCCATCTGTCCCGTCCTTGCTCCCTCGCCTGCTGCCAGGGCGAGCCAGGCTGGAACCCCGTGCTTGCCTTAGGCGTTAGCTGGAGAACAAAGCTGATTTTTCTCCCCATGTCTTAGACTTCTAACCTCTTCCATACCATCTTTTGTTTCTAACCCCTGAAGGAGTGACACTTTATATACTTATAAAGGACAGTTTAGTCATGTATCTGTTCAAGTATTCCCAGACAAGATTGCTTTGCAAAGAACAGGATGGTAGAAACGAGCTGCTCTGAGTTAGACAGTGGGGCTGCCTGGGGATGCGAGGAGGTCACTTGCTGTCTGATTCACTGTCAGTGACCTTTCCACTTTCTGGCTTGTGTGGGCCTCAGTAGAGGTCTTCTGATGCAAACGCTCCTGATTCTCTTCAGCAGTGTGTGCTTGGAGAATGCGAGTCTCATGGGTCAGTCCTTAAAGAGGCTTCAAGGACACAGGCCAGGGCAGTCAGACGGGACCACATGGGAGATGAGGAAGGGAGAGGCAAAGTAGCTTTCTTCCTGGCATCTCTGTAGTGCTAGACACTGCAGGGTGAGGCATGACGTGCCACCTGTCCTGCAGTAGAAATAGGGTTTACATTTCCAGCTTTGTAGTTTTACTCTTTGAAATGTACCTGAAACAGACCCGATTCTGGAAAGTGGGGTCTCTTTTTTTTTTTTTAAATATTTATTTTTTAAAGAACTTTTGCTTAAATAGATAGAATTACAGAGAGAAGGAGGTCTTCAGTTCACTGGTTCACTCCCCAAAAGGGCCACAGAAGCATTAACTGAACCAGTCTGAAGCTAGAAGCTTCTTCCAGGTCTTCTCCATGGAAGAACTTAAGTCATTCTCTGTTGTTTTCCCATGCCATAAGCAGGGAACTGGATTGAAAGTGTGGAGCAGCCAGGGCACAAACAAGTGTCCATATGGGATGCCAGTGCCATGGATAGAGGTTTAGGTTGCTATGCCATAGCACCAGCAAAGTAGGATCTCTTTTAAGGAGCTGTAGGGTAGATCAAAGCAAAGGAGTTTCTGCTGTATGACCCTCAGCACATGGTGTAGAAGGAGCACAAAGCCCCTTGATACAGCAGTCCACACTAGTTTGCTAGCTAGCTGGCCTTGTCGCGTGTTCTTCGTTTAACATAACTAACCAACAGTGCCAGTACCCATGTTGACACTATTATTTATTGTCAAAGAAAATGATTGTGTAGTTAATTGTATTTGCTTTCAGTATTAATCTTAGAAAATCCTAATGAGTCTTTTGTTTGACTTGATTCTTGTCTTATCAGCTCATATAAAATCCAAATCCCACTTGCATCAAGTGAAGAAAAGAAGATTGGATGCACATGCTGTCAGCACGAGTGAATGCCAAAGTGTTTCCCAAGACTGTGACAAAGAACTTAAAGAGGAGGGATGCACAGGGCAGAATGGTCCAGAGCTGGTATCCAGCTCCTGAGAGATGTGCCTGGTAGCCGAGGCAAGGGGAAGCAGTGTGTCCGCCATCTGGGGCTGAAGAGTGCTATGCACCGAGGCTCCTACCATTTTATTTTGGTTGGTGTTGTGAAGTTTCGTGTTCTCTGAAACGGAAACAGCAGGCCTTGTGAGCTGCCTGTGTGTTTGCTGTGTCTGGCAGCGCTATAGTTCCAGAAGGGAATTTTTTCCTTTGAACCTTAAAGGTTTAAAAAGAGGCACAGATTGCACATTTTTATACTTGCCGATCTTTTAAATGGTGAGTGCCAGGATTCACTATATCCTTTAAAAGAATTTTTTCCCCTGATGCCAGTTAAAAATGCTTCATTTCCAGATGCTTTTTGTAGATAACTGAAGTATTGTAAGCTGCAAATCAGGAGGTCTGGGTTTGAATGGCAGGAAAGGACCAGCTCCAGCGAGGTGATCAAGTGAACAGAGTCAGGTCTTGGAATTGCAGGAAGGAGTCAGAAGTGGCTGGGACTTGGGGCTTAAACCAGGAGGACTGAAATTTGTTGAGCTGCTCTTGTGTGATAATTACTATCACTGGTATCTTTCTGTTGATTTACAAATACATATTCTTACACAAAGTGAAAGAAAAAAACCTGCAGGAGCCTTCTTGAGCCTTAAAAAAATAGAAATGTTAATAGTCAGTCGATGTACAGTGTGTTGTTATTAAAATGATAGTTTTTCAGGCAACCTGACCTTCCTCATAGATATCTTTATTCCTGTAGTAGGTGTTTATTGGGCACTTAGTTCCTGGAAGACTTCCACCCAGACAAGCTCTTTTTCAAGATTTGTTATTTCTTGTTGAAGTGTCTTTTCTGGAATGACCAGAACTGCTGGTACTTTTAAGTGCATATTTATTTATATAAATTAGTTTGAGCATTTCTGAATGTGTAATTCACAGCATTGATTAAATTCACAAGACTGTGTAAGTCATGACTACTGTTTCCAAAACCTTTTCATCACTGTAAACAGGAACTCTACTTGTGTAAGAATTTCCCACTCAAATATATTCTGTTTGTTCAGAATTTGCTGCATGAGATCCCGAACTAAGCAAGAGGCTTAGATGCAGAGCTGTGCTTCTTGCGTTCCGGGGGCTTACAAATTTCTTATGGAAACACAACCAGCATAGGTAAGAGTATTGAAAGTCATAGCAGTTGTGTAGGGGCGAGCTTTGGGTGCAGCGGTTCAGTTTCTGCCTGGGATGTCCACATCGTATCGGAGTGCCTGGTTGGAATCCCAGGGCAGCCTTCACATTCTGGGGGCGGCAAATAATGGTTCCTGGTTTTCCGCCACTTGCCTGGGAAACCCGGATTGAATTCTAGCATTCTAGCTTAGGACCAACTTAGCCCTGGCTACTTTGAATGTTTGGGAAGAGAACAATGGATGGAACGTCTCTGTCTATAGCTGTGTCTCTGTTTTTTAAATAATAAATAAATGAGGGGTTGGTTAATTCTCTACTGGCAAGCATCAGCATCCCATATGGGCACTGGTTCGTATTCTGGATGCTCCACTTCCCATCCAGCTCCCTGCTTGTGGCCTGGGAAATCAGCAGGATGGCCCAAAGCCCTAGGACCCTGCATCTACCTGGGAGACCTGGAAGAAACTCCTGGCTTCTGGCTTCAGATCGGCTCAGCTCTGACCTTTGTAGCCACTTGCGAAGTGAAATGGGATAGAAGACGTTTCTGTCTCTCCTCTCTGTAGATCTACCTTTCCAAAAATAAAAAAGTAAATCCTTAATAAGTTATTTGAAAGGCAGAGTTAGAGAGTGAGAGCACTTCTGTCTGCTGGTTCACTTCCCAGATGACCACAATAGCCAGGGCTGGGCCAGATGGAAGCCAGGAGAGAGAGTGATCATGTCTGCTGGGTCACTTCCCAGATGGCCATACAGCCAGGGCAGGCCAGATAGAAACCAGGAACCTGGAATTTCATCTGGGTCTCCCACCCAGGTAACGAGAGCTCAGTTGTTCCAGCCATCTTCCACTGCTTTCCCAGGTACATAATCAGGGAGCTGGATTGGAAGTGGAGCAGTTGGGACTTAAACTAGTGTCCATATGGGATGCCAGTGTCACAAGTGGTAGCTTAAAGCCAGGTAGAATGCTATTTTAAAGAGTTATGTAGCCTTTTGTTGTAGAGGCGAGAGGAAGGGATCATGGAAGAGAGAACATTTCTTTTTTTTTTATTTTATTGGAAAGGCAGATGTACAGAGAGGAGAGAGAGGAAGATCTTCTGTCCGATGATTCACTCCCCAAGTGAGCGCAACGGCTGGTACTGTGCTGATCCGAAACCAGGAGCCAGGAACTTCTTTCCGGGTCTCCCATGTGGGTGAAGGGTCCCAAGGCTTTGGGCAGTCCTCGACTGCTTTCCCAGACCACAAGCAGGGAGCTGGATGGGAAGTGGAGCTGCCGGGATTAGAACCAGCGCCCATATGGGATCCCAGTGCGTTCAAGGCGAGGACCTTAACCATTACGCTATTGCGCCGGGCCCAAGAGAACATTTCTGTTGGCCCTGAAAAAACTGGTTCTCAGGTGCTGCATGTTGTATGGAGGCAGCAGAGTGAAAGAACTACCTTGATTCACCTTTTAAAATCATGAAATTGCAGAGCCTTCCCAACCTTGGGGTGATTGGACTCAGGAATAAATTTAATATTTTGGTCAAGGAAACCGCTTATATCTAGTCCATCTTGTTCCCTGTATAATTGTTCCCTGGTATAATTTTCCCTGTTCAGTCTCTGAGAGCTAATGGTGGAGGCCTAATTTCCCCACCAGGAATGGAGATGGATATTTACAAAGAGCTAAGCATTGCCAGGTGCTTTGTCACACAACCCCGGGAGAGAGGTGCTGTTGCCATTGAGTTATTTAGCCAAATGGGGAAACTAAGGCTCAGCAGATGGCAGGGCTCGAAGTGAGGGGAGGCCAATAGGTCTGAACTCTTCAGCACTGGCTGTTTTTAGAGGACGAACCTTAGTCTTTCTGAAATATTCTTCATTTAAATTGCTAAATATAGATTAAAGCATAAAAGATTTCAGTGGACAGGCAGGAAAAACGAGTTGTAGTAATCCTACCTCAGAAAGTCTATAATCCTTCCATCTGAAATACCTGGAGCAACAACTTCTCATGGGAATCGTTGCAATCTTTATGACATGGAAGGGAGGAATTTTTTTTTTTTTAATAAACATAAAAAAAAAACCGAAGTGATTTGTATCTTTGAAGTGCATACTAAATTCAAGGCCCTGTGGCAGGTCACTGCCCGTTTTTAGGAATCAGCTCTGGCAACGTGGGATTCCTTCACCAGCGGGCAAGAGCCCGGGATGGTCAGAACAGCCACTAGGCACCTGCCTGCCATCCTGCTCCATTTCCCTTCTCTGACTTTGTAGTTACATATAAAGAGGGGCACCACTCTGCCTTGTCATTGTCCTAAGCGTGGAGATGAGACAGTCCTCGGGGCTTCTTGTGCATGTGGGGAAACAGGCTCAAAAATATGGTTTCCAGTCACAGAACAAGTTTTGACAAACGTGGGACAAACCTCAGGTCACCTGTCACCCTACCAGATCTCTTTGTAGCCTTCTCTGAGATCTGGGACGGACCAGCAGGCAGCCTGGAGCTATCGGTCAGCCTTGAGTATGGGTAAGGAGCACCTGTCTCGGAGCCTCTGGCCTTAGCTAATCTCCAGGAGAGCAGAGCACTTCAGTCTAGGTAACCAGTGCTTTAACTCTGTCTCCAGCAGGGCTGTCTAAATGGTTTGGGTAATTAATGCAGGAAATCCCAACACTCGGCATGCTGTGAAGTTCATCTACCTCTGTTAGCAGTAATCTTGATCATGTGTTGCACACTTTGCACAGTTCAATCCCCCCCCCATTTTTAAAAATTTTTATTAGAAAGGCAGATTTACAGAGAGAAGGGGAGACTAAGAGAAAGATCTTCTACCCACTTGTTCACTCCCCAAGCAGCCGCAATGGCCAGAGCTGAGCCAGTCTGAAGCCAGGAGCTTCTTCTGGGTCTGCCACGTGGGTGTAGGGTCCCAAGGCTTTGGCCATCCTCTGTTGCTTCCTCAAACCACAACAGGGAACTGGAAGGGAAGTGGAGCAGCTGGGATATGATCTGGCACCCATATGGGATCCTGGCACATGCAAGGCAGTGCCTTTATCTATCAAGCTACTGCGCCAGGCCCTGTTGTTTTAAGTGGATAAGAAGCACATTGAAAAGAACTTGGATTCCTAGTCTTTGTGGTATTATATTTGAATTTCAGGGTTGAGCAAGAGACAAGCTCACCTGTAGTATCTGGTTTGAACCTTTGTAACTCAGTAATTATTTGTACTCTTATCCTCAGTTCAGTCTTCTACCAAGAGGATTTTTCTGCTGAAAACACAAAGTAAGGCAGAACACTGAAAACAAAACCATCACACGCACACACATGCAAGCTTTTGTGAATGTAGTGGCCTGTGTCTGTCCCCAGCACCTAGAAACAGTCAAATATTTATGTGTATTAATTGCATGAATGCATAAAGTGGATCTCTACATAAGAATTCTGTTTCAATTGTTAAATCCCCTTTTACCTGGATGAAGAAATCTTGGGATAGTAGCCGCAGGCAGGAACTTCATTGTTTGATTATCACCGACTGGGGCAGTTTGGGCTGTTTTCTGAAATGTTGGCTTACTGGTCATCTGTAATGCTATTCTGAATTCACACAAAGCAAGCTGCGTGGTTGCGTTAGGGTAAAAGGCTGAGTTGCTGTAGCAAAGGGATTCAACAGGGCAGTGGCTTGAAGAACAAAGACCTTGATTCTTTGTCACCTCACAGCTCCGGGGGGAGTTAACCTTTCCGAAGTGAGCTGTCCGGGTCAGTGGGGCAGCTGTACACCAAACGGTCATTCAAGGACACAGGGCCACTAGAATCCTGTTGCTTCTCCCTCTGGAGCCAGGGCCTCATCTGCATGCTTGAAGCTGGGTCACCGCCAGTCCCAGCCAGTGGAAAGGGAGAGCGAGCTGGGAGGAGACGCACCCATGGCCTGAAGGCCTCGCCCCTGCAGTGGCATGCATGCTTCTGCCCGCTCTCCATTGGCAAGGCCTGAGTCATATGGCCACACCTGCCTGCCAGCCAGGCTGCGAAATGTAGTCCAGCCATGTGCCAAGAAAAGACTGGGAGAACAGATTTCAGTGGACAACTTGCAGTCTCCACTAAATTGGTATTGTGGAAAGAACACTGAATTCCAGGCTCATTTAACTAATTAGCTCTGTTAGTTTGCTAGGGGCAAATCTCCCTATTTTCCCATCTGTGAAATTCATACATTGTGTGAGCTGACCTCTGAAATTTTTCAAAGCTTAACAAAATCGTGGCTGGTGGGACTTACAAAATAAGAAAAATGAAGCATTATAAGGGCTCATTATGGTACATAGGTTAAGCCACCATGTGCAATGCCAGCATCCCATATGGGTGCCAGTTTGAGTCCTGTCTGCCTTACTTCCTGTCCAGCTCCCTGCTTCTATACCTGAAAAAAGCAGCAGAAGATGGCCCAAGTGTTTGGTCCCTGCCACCCACATAGGAGACCCAGATGGAGTGCCTAACTCCTGGCTTCCATCTGGCCCAGTCCTAGCTGTTGCAGCCATTTGGGGACTGAACCGGCAAATAATTCTCTATCTAGTTCTTTCAAATAAATAAATAATTGTAAAGCAGTTAGCATTACTGACAATGCTGAGACTGTGAGGCATGGTGGGGAAAAATATGGCTGGTGATTGTCTACTCCCAAGCTATTTTTTTTTTAAAGAGACACTCCAGTGGGAGCATGATGGACACACTTTGTGAACCTGGAGGGGATGGGAAGCAACTTAGGGGAGAGGGAGGGGATGGCCCAGTGCCAACTATATTGTATCAAAAAAAAAAGTCATCCATCCATTTGAAAGGCTTAGTCTGAGCCCGGCGCGATAGCGTAGTAGCTAAAGTCACCACCTTGCACATGCCGGGATTCCATATGGGTGCCGGTTTTAATCCCGGCAGCCCCGCTTCCCATCCAGCTCCCTGCTTGTGGTCTGGAAAAGCAGTCAAGGACGGCCCAAAGCCTTAGGACCCTACACTCACGTGGAAGACCTGGAGGAAGTTCCTGGCTCCTGGCTTCAGATCGGCACAGTACCAGCCGTTGTGGCCACTTGGGGAGTGAGCAATAGGATGGAAGATCTTCCTCTTTGTCTCTCCTTCTCTCTGTATATCTGACTTTGCAATAAAAATAAATAAATCTTAAAAAAACATAGGCTTAGTCTATAGAGAGTGGGAGAAACAAGAAAGAATCTTCCACTGATTTAATCTTCATATGCTTTGTGCTGGGTTAAACCAAAATCAGGAGCCAGGAGCTTCTTCTGGCTCTCCAACATGGGTACAGGGACTCGAGGACTTGGGTTGTCTTCTGCTGCTTGCCCAGGCACGTTAGCAGGGAGTTGAATAAAAAATGGAGTAACAGGGACATGCGCCAGTCATAACGGACGTTGGAATCACAGGCAGCAGTTTTTCTCACTATGCCACAATGCTGGTACTAGACTATTGATGTGGTGGAAGAAAAACCCACACTACATGTATCTGAATACTTCCCTGTCTAATGTGCTGTCCTCTGTAACCTTTGGGGAATTGCTGGAACTGCTGCAGTTTCAGTGTGTATAAAATGGTGCTCTTAGCTCCATTCTAGGGTACAGTTCAGAGTCCATGAGGTCTTTTTGTAAGAAGTCTAGCATTTTGGGGCCCTGCGTGGTAGCCTAGTGGCTAAAGTCCTTGCCTTGGATGCACTGGGATTTCATATGGGCACTGGTTCTAATCCTGGCAGCGCTGCTTCCCATCCAGCTCCCTGCTTGTGATCTGGGAAAGCAGTTGAGGACAGCCCAAAGCCTTGGAACTCTGCATGGGAGACCTGGAAGAAGCTCCTAACTCCTGGCTTTGGATCAGCTCAGCTTCGACCACTGCGGCCGCTTGGGAAGTGAATCAGTGGTCAGGAGATCTTCAATCTTAAAGAAGAAAAGTCTAGGATTTTGGTACTGTGATGTCTAGAATGTGGTCGGTTATAAATTGGATTTTTCTGCTTCCCGGGTGCAAGGTTGTTAATGGTACTGTACTAAGGTATGGGTTAAGTTTGGGTAAGGCATCAGTTCTTAAAAGTCACCTGGGCAAGCTGTGACTTGAAACTGACCAGTGTATACTGGAGAAGGCCGCAGTGGGAGCCTTGGGCTTATCTGCCACCCAGCTGGGCCTTTCGCTTTTGTTTGGATACAGGTGGTTTCTCTAGCTTTTGCTTGAACCCTTCACGTGCAATGCCCCAGTGCTGATTGCTCCCCTGGTGAGCTGTGCATCCTTCACCTGGATCTGCTGTCCTCCACTGCTTCGAGAAAGCTCGCGCAGCTCCTCCGGGAGGCTCAGTGTCTCCTTCCCACGCGTGTGCCCTCACGCTCTGTACCTGAGTGCTCACATTAGCAAGTAGCTGCATAGCGCTCCTCTTCCAGTACTTTTACACGTTAACTCACTTAATCGACGCTAAAGCAGACGAGGTGCTATCGTCATTGTTATTATTAGCCCTGTGTTACAATTGAAGTGAGCAGAGTGGTTCAGTGATTTTTTTTTCCCCCAAGGGCAAGCTGGGATTTTAAACAAGGTGGGTGGCTCCACAGGCTGCATTCTGCCTCATGATTCTGCCCCATAACATCGCACCTGCACCTCCTCTTGCTCCCAGTGGAGGGGAAGTTAGGACAGGGTGTGAATCCCACTTTAATACTAAGGCGGAACAGAGAGGCTGTTTATTTGGACGTGGTGGACTTCTGTGTCTGAACATAGACACAGCTACTCTTCACTGTCTGCTTTCTGTGTGTTGAGTGCATGCATATCACATAATATGCCTTAAGACAGATGGGCCAAATAATTTATAATGGATGTTCTATAAACAGGCACACGTATTTAGCTTCATTAAAACAGTAGCTGTGTCTAGACACACAGGTGCTTGCTGGGCACTCAACACTGAGGGTGAGTCCCTGTCCTTTGCGCGTTTCTTTCTCCCTGGCACCTGCAATGGAGAGCCTGCCCAAAAGGTACTTGGTCAACGTGTGTGTGTATGTTACTGTTTATGCCAGTCTCTTAAAAAACTTTTGCCAGCTTTACTGAGGTATAATTGACAAAATTGTATGTAATTAAGGTATGTAATGCAATGATTGGGTACATGTATATATTGTGAAATGATTACCAAAATCAGGTTGGTTAGCACATCCAGTAACATTTGTTGAGCTTGGATCTGAAGCCAGTTTGGGCCAACTCCAAGCCCATGCTCTAATGACCTGTTCGGTTTCTCCATGGACATTCCTTTAGAGCTTTTTTTTTTTTTTAATTGGTGCTTATTTTTATTTTATTTGAAAGGCAGAGAGACAGATTTTCTAACTGCTAGTTTGCTCCCCCAGTGCCTATAACTGCTGGCACAGGGCCAGGTCAGAACCATCCAGTGGTCCCATGTGAGTATTAAGGATCTGAGTACTTGAACCATCATTTGCAGCCATCCATGCTGCACAGTACCAGGAAGCTGGTTAGGAAGCTGCGTAGCCAGGACTGCAGCTCTCTGATATGGGAAATGTGATCTTCCCAAGTTGAAGGACTCAAGGGAGGGTGTGTTGGGCGGAACATGTTGAAGAACCAATTCTCCTAAGGTGTTTGTGGAATGGGCATTTTGGAGCAGCTGATTAAACCGCCATTTGGGTCATCCACATCGCACGTCTAAGTGTCAGGTCATGTCCCAGCTAACTCTGCTTCTGCTCCAGCTTCCTCCCAATGCACCTGAAGAGGCAGCAGGTGATGGCCCAAGTACTTGGGGCTCTGCCGCCCAAGTGAGAAATCTGGATTGAGTTCTGGACTCCTTGTCTCAGTCTGGCCCTGCTCTGACTGTTGTGGCCGTTTGGGAAATGAACCAGCAGATGGAAGATTCTTTTTGCCTCTATCTTTCTCTTTGTCCCTTTCAAGATTTTATTTATTTGAAAGACAGGGAGAAAGAGGGCTTCATCCTCTGATTCACTCCCCAAATGGCCACATTGGCCAGGGTAGACCAGGTTGAAGCCAAGAGCCAGGTCATCTGGGTATTCCATATACACACAGGGACCCAAGCATTTGGGCTATCCCTCTTCTATTTTCCCAGGCACACCAACAGGAAGCTGGGTCAGTAGTAGAACAAGCTGGGACTTGAACTAGTGCCCATGTGCTTTGCAGGAGGTGGCCAAACCCATTGTGCCACAACACTTTTCTTTATTCTTCCCTTTTTTCCTCATTCCCTCCCTTCCTTCCAGTCATTCTACCTTTCAAATAAATATTCTTTAAAGATGTTAGGACTCAGGTAGCAAATGAGACAAATCTAACTAACTTAAGTAAAACGATAAATCTGTGGTTGGGTTTCTGAAGTATTTCATACTCAAGGACAGAATAGTGTGCATTCCAGACTCAACTTACACCATTTAATCTGCAGCTTCAAAGACTCCCCCTCTTTACACATCACCTCCCCCATCTCCCATTGCAAGCAGCCTTGTCTACGTTCCCATAAGAAGAAAGGGGCTATTGGCACGTGCTTGCTACAGCATGATGTACTGGAAGGAGATTATGCTGAATGAAATAAGCAAGTCCCCCAAATGACAAGTGCTGTGTGCTGCCACTTCTCTGAGGTCTCTGGAGCAGCTCCATTCATAGAAACAGAGAAGGATGGTGGTTGCCAGGGAGAGAGGCAAATGAAGAATTGTTTCATGGGATAGAGTTTCTATTTTGCAAGATGGGAATGTTTGGAGATTGGTTACACAACAGGGTGAATGCACTTAACACTACTCAACTATGCACTTACAAATAGTTCCATGGTAAGATTGATTTACACCACAGTTAAAATCCCAGGAAAGGACTCCATTAGCCCAGCTTGGGCCCAGTGCTTTCTCTGCAGTCCATCAACCAGACAAGGGGGCGGATTCCTAAAAAGGACATGACAGTTCTCATGGAAACCAAGTGGATGCAGAGGAAGCAACAGGAGTCCCAGAAAGAGGGGAGGGCGACTGGACAGACCAGTCAGGGATACCCACTGTGGACTGCCTGCTGGTCAGCACAACACATGGGTTCCTAAGCAGCAGGCTAAATCCAGACTCCATCTGGGAATCGTCTGCTAGTAACCTCATCATCCACTATTGGCAAGGGTCATGTCGCACAGAGGGATGGCTCAGCACAGCTCTCGCAAAGCTACATGCCTCATTGGTCCTTTCCAGAAGCCTCTCCAGTACTTTCTACCAGTGAAGAAACAAACTCTGAACTGTTTAAGCAACTTAAAGCAGGGTAGATGTTGGTAATTAGTTTGAGCTGTTTAGCTATGAAGGAAGATTGATTGGTTCATGGTATCCAAAGGAGAGAATAGTACTTGAGCCTACCCGGACGGCAGGCAGGTGGCCGCTGGGCCTCAGGAGCCACTGCCACCATGGGCCTAGTCACCGCCAGCCCTGTCTGCCTTGTTTCTCTTCTCTGCCTCCTGACTTTGCCTTTTTAATTTTTTTCCCCTCCTTACCAACCAACCTGCTCCAAATGGTCCCTGGAAGAAGACTTTATACCTCGCACCTTACTGCTTCCCTCACTCCGAAGAAGTTGACCTTGAGTCCCAAGTTTAAAATCCCAGAGAGTCCAGGAAGATTTACCCTGTCTACCCTTGTGGGAAGCAGGAGAGCCTGTCATATAAGACTGTGGCAACTCCCTACAAACAGGAATAGAATGGATTTGGATATTTGGCAGATATTTTCCCAAAGAGGGAGTGAGGATAGAGTGGGCCAAATGATTGGTGCTCACAACAGGGACACAAAGTGGCAGGTCAGGGAGGAAGTCACACGGTCCTCTTGTCCCTCTGACTTGGTCTCCTCCCCTCTTGAAAATCCATGGTTGACATTTACCTCTTTGTTTAGCAATCAGGTGGAGAAACTGAGTCCCAGGGAGGTCTGGGTCGCCCAAAGCAGCACGAAGTTGATAGTGGCAGAGCAGTGGCTGCTACTCTGTCTCCTGGTTTAGAAATGGATTTTTTTTATTATTAAAGTTTATGTAGTTGAAAACAGATCTTCCATTCTCTGGTTCTTGCTCCAAATGTCTGCAGCAGCTGGTGGGGAGGGCTGGGCCAGGCTAAAGCCAGGAGCTTGGCATTCCATTCAGGTCTCCTGTTGTGGGTGGCAGGGACCCAAGTACTTGAGCCATCACCTGCTCTTTCTCAGGGTGCACATTAGCGGAAGCTGCATCCAAAGTGGAAGCTGGACTGGATTCCAGGTGTTGCCTTATGGGATTTGGGTGGCCTAAAGGGTGGCTTAACCCACTGCACCCTATTACCTGCCCCAAGAGGAGTGTATGTGCTGCTGCCAGCTATTTTGAATGAGCATGGCAACGAAAAATAGTTCTGTTTTTCTTGAGGTTCGTGGTAACTTGACCTGGACTAACATGAAGGCAAATAGAGGACTTGGGGAGCTTAACACGGTCAACAGATAAGAGCTTTGTAATTAAGAATGTCTAGTTAATTTATTCAACAGACTTAATGAGTGCTGACTGTTCATCATGCTAAGTGCTAGTGATAGTGGCAGACAAGATAATGCCTGTCTTCAAAGAGTTTAAGGCTCTCAAGCTATTTCAGCGACTGTGATCACAGCTGGAATAGAGGTGTTTCAAGAACACACACAGGATCCTACCAGACCTGGCCAGAAGAGCCCGGGGAAATAGCACCCAGGGAGACGTGGGAACACACCAAGGAAGGGGAACCTTAAAAGGGGTGGGTGGGAGTGGGGGTAGGACAGTGAAGTATAGCAGAGGGCTTCTGAGTGGCCAGAGCACACTGATGCAGCGACCCTTAGGACCGTTAGCAGGTGGATGTCACAGGAGCTGGCTAGGTGAGATACTAAAGGAAAGGCTAAGAGGTCCAGCATGAGGCCAGTTGTGAGTGCTTGGTGGGCAGTGGCCAGGATAACAGAGGGAGGAGAGCAGGAGTTCAGTATGGATTAGGCAGGGCTGGAGTGTCTGCGGGGAATCCTGACGGAGCACCCAAGGAGGGACTGGCCGTGCAGGTGGAGCCCAGACTGCATTCCGGGCTGCAGATAGGAATCTCCAAGTCCCAGCACTGATGGTATTTGCCACCGTGGAATGTGAAGTCACTGGGCCAAGGGCCATGGTGAGAATAGAGCAGCTTGGAGCAGCAGGTTGAGGAGCGTCCACCTGGCATCTCAGAGCTCCAAGGAAGCAGGAAAGGGTGTATGACCCAGCCTGGGAAGTCCACATTTTGGGTCAGTGTACCTAGGTTCAAGTCCCAGCTCCATTTCCAAACCCAACTTCCTACTAAAGCGCACCCGGGGAAGAAGCAGGTAGGCAGTGGCTTCAGTCATGGGGTCCCTGCTGCCCACTTGAGAGACCTAGCTGGGTTCCATACTCCTGGCTTTGGCCTAGCCCAGCCTCAGCTTTTGAGGGGCATTTGGAGAGCAAACCAGCAAATGAGAGATTCTCGTCTCTCTCTCTCTGCTCTGCATGAAATGAAAATGCATTTAAAACATGAGGAGTGTGTTGTTGGACAGGCACACTCAGCTGGAATGAACGGAAAGCATCCCATTGGATTTTTAGTGCACTGTGGGGACCTTGGCAGACAAAGCTTCAGCAGAGGGTCGGAGCATGCAGGCTGTGCTGTTTGGTGAGATGTCTGCTTTTTGAAGTTAGGACAGCAGGTGGTTCTCTGAAAGGTGCCCTGGGTTAAAGAAGCTATTCCTTTATTTTCAAGAGGCTCTCACAGGTTTTTGTGCCACTTGGCAGCAGCTGTGGTTCTGAAGACCAGAAAGGGGCTTCTTTGTCTTGTGAGAGATGTGGCGGACGAGTATCAACACCGATGCTGTGCAGCTCCTCCTGCACGCTGGCTGCAGGTGTTCAGGTAGTCAGCAACTCATCCTGCTTTGGCTTTGTTTCAAAGATTGTTTTATTTGAAAGGCAGAGCTATAGAGAAAGAAGAGACAGAGTGATAATCCACCTGCTGGTTCACTTCCTACATAGCCAAATGGCTGGAGGTGGGCCAGTCTGAAGCTCGGAGTCACGAACTTCTGAGCCTCCCACATGGGTGGCAGAGGCCCAAGTGTGTGAGTCATTCTCTGCTGCTTTCTCAGATACATTAGCAGGGAGATGGATGGGAAGTGAAGCAGTGGGGCTAGAATTGACAGCCATAAGGGATGCCAGCACAGCAGGTGGAGTCCTAACTTGCCATGCCACAGGACTCGTTCTGTTTTGACTTAAATTTTCTTGGCCTTAGCATTGAATGCCCCGTGCCCTGATAACAGCCATGCCACCTGCCACCCCAAGAAGAGACAAACCAAATAACTGACTACCCTCTGTGAGGACTTCCCTTTGTTATGGGTAAGTGAGATATTTGATCTGTTAAGAATTAGAAGAACCGCCTAATTCAGAAAAAGATCTGTCCCAAGGAACAAAGAAAGTGTAGGTTAACCCTTGATTGATGTTTCAGGAGAGTTCAAAAGATGATCCATGATTAATTTAGAATCGGGATCCTGCAAATAGAATGACCTGAAGCAGGAAGGATCAGGAGGAGATTACAGACAGGGTGACTGAAATAAAAACTGCACAGAGCACAGTCATTAATGCATCTTGGGACATGTGCCTTGCACAGCAGGGTGCCTGGGCTTGAGTCCTTGATCACTTCTGATCCAGCTTCCTGCTGCTGTGCACCCTTGGAGGCAGCAGGTGGTGGCTCAAGTATTTGGGTTCCTGCTACCCATGTGGGAGATCCAAACGGAGTTCCTCTCCCTGTCTTAGTTCTGTCACTCTGCCTTTGATGAAATAAAAATGAGTAAGACTTTAAGACAAATGAGATGCGTAGGAACAATCAGTGCCAGGTTGAACAGAATAGATCCATTCAGATGGGTTCCCACAACTCAGGAAACTGACAAAACAAGAGGAAAGAGGAGCAATGGAGGGTGCAGTCATGAAAGGTAGGTTTAAGAAATCTAAAGTGAACGAATTCCTGATAAATAATGAGGCGTAAGAGAAGGCATGTTGAGTCCACACGCATAGCAAGCTCTAAGTCTCTTTCTTGTATGAATTCATTTACACCTAGCCATCCGGCTGACAGCCTCCCCAGGCTGGAGCAAGGGTCAGTTAGCAAATGTCTACACAGGCAGGCAGCTGGAGAGCCCAGACCAGCGGCTCAGAAGCTTCCGCTTGCTCATGCTGGGTGGCCCTGCCGTGCTATTTCGGCCTCTGCTTGCTCATTCGCTTTGAGCATCCAGGACTCAATTCTGCTTCCGGGAAGATAGCAAAAAGCAGGAGACAGATCAGGTCGCTGCTTATATGGCACTTCTGTTCTAACAAGGACAGGAAGAAAACACGTAAAGGAATGAACAGGAGAGTCTTGAAGGGTTAAGTCCAGTGGTGGAGACGCTGGACAGCAGCCAACACTGTACCTCTTGAGGTGAGCGCCATCATTTCAGATGGGGTAGTCGGGCAGAGCCCTCTGAGCAGCTGACCCTGCCTGAGCCCACAGCAAGGTGCAGTTGGCCATGGTAGCGTCTGGAGCAGAGCAACAGCAAGTACTAAAGTCCTGGGGTAGGAACATACTTGCTCTGCTCAAAAGGTGAAAGAGGCTTTGGACCATGCCCCACTGCTTTTCCAGACCATAAGCAGGGAGTTGGATTATAAGTGGAACAGCCAGGACGTGAACTGGCACCCATCTGGCATGCCAGTACTACAGATGGAGGTTTAACCTACTATGCCATGGTGCCAGCCCCTGTTTTTCCTTTTAATCGGCACTCATCTTTCCCCCACCCCCTTTTTTTCCCTGTGTAACAGGAGATGAAATATAAATAAGTCATTGGTCAAACATCCTTTGAGTTGCTACTGTATGTTTGCCCTGTTGGTTATGCAAAGGTGAAGCTAGCTGGGCCTTCCTCCCTTACTGTTCTCCCTGAAGTCAGGGGCTTCTTGGCCATTGTTTCCAGGCCACAGGCCTCTTCATGCAATATCATCCACTCTCAGGCCTCAGCCTTAGCTCCCACCTGTTCTACAGGGTGAGCTGGATTTTTCTTTTTTAAGTGATCTATGACTTTTGCCCCATGCCCTTTGTATTCAGTGTGTGAATATTCACTTTGGCCCATGGAAAATTCCACCGAGATATTTCCATTGTCAGAAATGCCTTGGTGCTGTCCATAGGTGGGGCTTGAATTAGACTGGCCTCTCCACCAGAGGACGCCTTCAGACGCACTAGTGGGACGGACAGGCCCTGGAGGGCAGGGTTGGTCCTCCAGGAACCCGGTTCTTCGAGGCAACAGCAGGTGCACAGCCACCTGTGTCCACGGAGAGGAGACACTGGGAACCTCTGTGGACAAGGCCATTGTCTCGTGTCCTTTGTTACCAGTCTGCCACTCAGGATCCAGGATAGTGTGGGTAAAGGCAAGTTGGCACTTAGGTGTTCTTGACTGCAGGGAGGGAATGTTTGACCATGTGTCGCATAGTAGGAGCCCCTGTCCCTGGCTGTGAAGCTCTCTCAGCACTCTCACAGGAGCCTGTGCACACCCACGGCTCTCAGCTTCATCCCACCTCCTCCTGCATGTCCCAGACACTTCAAACCCATATGTCCAAGAACTCCTGCTTGGCAAGTTTTCTGTTTTTCCCCTTGAGTGCTCCATGAACCCGTCCACCTGCCCACCACTGCCTCTCCCACCCCTAACATGTGATTTCTCTCCAAGTCCTGGCTGTCACGGCCTCACTGTGACATCACACCTAGCCAAGATCTTACCCATCATCCTCAATCCCTGTCTTGCCTTCTGGTCCTCGTTATTGGGTTGTAAGTTGTCTGTCTACAGGCAGACACAGCATTTACCTACAGACTTGGTGCTTGCTTTGTTTAAGACTCATTTATTTTTTATTGGAAAGGCAGAAGTGCAGAGGGAAGGAGAGACAGAGAGAAAGGTCTTCCATCCACTGGTTCATTCCCCAAGTGGCTGCAACAGCCGGAGCTGAGTCGAGTGGAAGCCAGGAGCCAAGAGCCAGGAGATTTCCGGGGTCTCCCATGTGGGTGCAGGGTCTCAAGGTTTTGGGTTATCCTTTATTGCTTTTCCAGGCTTTCAAGCAAGGAGTTGGAGGGGAAGTGGAGCAGCTGAGACATGAACTGGCATCCATATGGGATGCTGGCATTTGAAAGTGGAGGATCAGCCAATACAGCCAACACGCCAGCTCCATAGACTTGATGTTTTTAAAACTTGTGAATTCACTTGGCTAGCCTTGAGAAGGTCAGGAGTCTGAAGCAGGTTTTGCTGGCTGAGATCAAGGTGTGTGCAGCGCTGGTCCTTCCAGGGGCTTGGCGGAGAGTCTGTGCTTTGTGCCCCTGGCCTCCTGAGGCTGCTTGCTTCCCTGTGCTTGTAGCTGCATTGCTTCTTGACTTCCATCAAGTCGCCTTCCTCCTCCTCCTCCTTCCTACCTTGGTGTGCTGACTTCGTGTCCCCTGTGATTACACTGACCCACCCAGATAACCTAGAATAATCTCCTCATCTCAGAATCCTTAATTTGGTCCTACCTATAGGTCTCTTTTGTCATAAAATGGCATTGCATAAATTCTGGGGATTTCTTCTTCCGAAGAATCTATTTTGCTTTATATCCTCTTGGGGTTTTCAGGCCTAGTCGTCTCTCATTTCGTCTGTGAGAAGAGCCTCCTCATTGGCGTCTGCCTCTGGTTCTGCCCTCCAATCCATTACCCTCCGGACTGCATCTTCTGGCTCTCACTGTTGATTAAAAGCTTTTGCTGATTCTCTGTGCTGTTGGGTTCAAATTTTGACTCCTTGGGTCTGGTGCGATAGCCTCTAGGCTATTGTCCTCACCGCTGGTTCTAATCCCAGTGGCCCCACTTCCCATCCAGCTTCCTGCTTGTGGCCAGGGAAAGCAGTTGAGGACGGCCCAAAGCCTTGGGACCCTACACCCATCTGAAGGATATGGGAAGAGGCTCTGAGCTCCTGGCTTTGGATTGGCTCAGCTCCAGCTGTTGCGGCCACTTGGAGTGAATCAGTGGACAGAAGATTTTCCTCTCTTTGTTTTCTCCTCTCTGTGTATCTGCCTTTCCAACAAAAAATAAATAAATCTTTAAAAAAATTTTTTTTTGACTCCACAGAGCTCTGATGTTCTGAGGTCTTTCTCCCGCTCACACCTTGGCTCAGTCTCCAAGCAGTTGTTGTAGAACTGCTCTGGGGTGTTACAGAGCTGCTTGGCGCCCATATGGGATCCCAGTGCATGGAAGGCGAGGATTTAGCCCCTGAGCCATTGCACCCCCCACCCTTCCACCCCCAACAGCTTTTTAACTACTGCACTAGTGCCTGTTCTAGTTCCATCTTTTGAAAAATTTGACCCTTGGGGCACTGCACTATGGTGCAGTACATTAAGCTGCCCTGTTTGTGGATGGAGGGGGCAGGGAGGGTGCCCACATCCCATAAAGGAGTACAGATCTAGCAGAGTGAGTCCTGGCTGCTCTGCTTCCAATCTAGCTTTTTTCAATGCATCCTGGGAGGCAGCAGAGGACACCTTAAGGATTTGGGTGCCTGCCATGGATATAGAGTACCCAGATGGAATTCCAGGCTCCTGGCTTTGGCCTGGCCCAGCCCTGGCTTTTGCTGGCATTGGGAGAGTGAAGCGACAGATGGATGGTCTCTTTCTCTATCTCCCTATGTGTCATTCTGCCTTTGAGAGAACTGAAGTGAAAATTTGTCCTCCAAGGCTGCTGTGGTGATGAAGCAGATATTCCAACAATGACGACCGGAACAGTTAGCGTCTCCTCCTTTTTCTCCTGATCCCTCACCCCACGCTGCTGTCTGGAATTCTCTCCCTGGAAATTCTCACCCATCACCTGCAGGCTCAGCTCTTGTCCCACCCCTCCTCCCCGGCCTCCTTGCCAGGCCCTCCCCTCCTGCCGCAGCCAGGTGAGGTGGCTGTTCTCTGCAGCCCTTGCACTCCAGGAAGTTGGTGTCAACCCTCCCTAGAGACGCTATCGCATTGTATTTGCAAGTATTTGATTATGTGAGAAGGAGGAAAACGTCCCGAAATACTAATATTTGTGCATTTCTTACCCGTACTTCCTGGTACGTGACCCTCCCTAGTCAGCCTTCATGTTTGCCTGCAAGAATTGTTGCTTTTATAGCAAAGAGCAGCAGTTTGGTTTTTCATTTTCCAAACCAGGCTTCAGGGTGGAGGTTCACACAAAGGTGTGAGAGCCAAGGGCTGGGCTTTCTGGAGAGAAGGGACCTCCATGAAGGAAATAAGTCCATGTTTTAGCAGTGGACTGGAAGAAGCTCACCCTTGCTCATGGGGAGGCCAGGCAGGTGGAACTCCGGCAGAGAAAAGGTAGACAGAGTTGATTCTGGGAGAGGTCAGAGCAATTGGAGATGGAAGCAAAGATGCCACTGGAGCCAGGTCAACCTCAGGAGCTTGCCTGGCTGCAGTGCTGGCTGTACAACACCGGCCACCAGCTGTAGCCACCCAGGGAGCCATGGTCACGGCTCTGCTCCTCGCATTAAGTGGTTCTCTGGCCAGCTGCCTCCTGTTGCCATCGGGGTGGTCCAGCAGCAGGGATGCCCACTTGTGCTGCATTCAACCCAGCCATTTTCTGTGCACACATACAGCTTCCCCAACAGTTCTCGTCAGCCTCACCCAGCAAAGGATGGGATGGTAACTCTTGCCGAGGGTGCAAGCAGGAAAGTGCCCAACCCCTGAACCTGGGTGGCAGGACAGGGAGGCTAATTCATTTCACATGACTGCCTGTTGGGCAGGCTGAGCCTGGGGGAGGGTGGTCAGCCCAGAGTCAGGTTCATGCTAACGTTCCTGACACTGGGCTGGTGATGGATAGATCATTACATTGAAAGACAACCATGGAGGAAGACGGATGCATGAGCAGGTAATGATAACAACCTGAGGGCTGTTTATAGATATTGCCATGGCCAGAGAAAAAGGGGCCCCCAGGCCCCAACCTCAGGATCAGTGCAGGGGTTCCTTGACCCCTGCTCCAAGGGCCATACGAGCAGGTGTTCTTGGGGACACCAGACCAGCTCCACTGCTGTCTCTGGGCACCCTGGGGGCAGGTTCCTGGCAGTCCCTCCAGTCACAGTTGGTGGGCACAATGGGTTCTTCCTCCTGTGATTTGCTGTTGGGATTCAGAGATGCTAGTTTGTCCGAGGACATTATTTGGTGATAAATCCCTGAGGCTGGGTAACTTATGAGGAAAAGAAGTTTATCTAATATACAATGCTGGAGATTTAAGAGTGTGGCACTATAAGGAGATAGGAAGGTAGGAAGATTGGTTCTTGGGTGTCATGCTACAGTTAGGAGTAAGAAGTTCTGAATTCCACTGTACAGTGACACTGGTGCATGAGTGGGGAGTATGGGCCATGTGGATTCATGAACCATTTCTCTAATTAAAAAACCTTGGTTGGGCCAGCACCATGTCATAGTAGATTAAGCCTCTGCCTGTGGTTCAAATCCTGGCTGCTCCACTTCTGATCTAACTCCCTGCTTATGGACTGGGAAAGCAGTGGAAGATGGCCCAGTCCTGCACCCAGGTGTGGGAGAATCTGAAGACGCTCCTGACTTCCGATCTGCCATTGCCATTGAAGAAGCTTCAGCCATTGCCACCACTTGGGGAGTGAAGCAATGGATGCAAGAGCTCTCTCTTTGTCCTGTAACTCTGCCTTTCAAGTAAAATAAATACATTAAAAAAAAAACAACCTTGCTGATTGGATTGTGAAGGTAGTTGCCATAGAGAAATATCACATCTTTGGAGAGATGGGTGTGTTATTGCCCAGATATTACAGCAGTGTTCCACATGTGTCCAGATATCCCACAAGACCCCATAAATACCATTCTCAAGTGCTGGTTAAAACTGCTGTTTCAGAACAGGCAGAGGGAGGGCCTGGCACAGTGACCTAGCGGCTAAAGTCCTTACCTTGAACGTTCCAGGATCCCATATGGGTGCCAATTCATATCCCGGCAGCTCCACTTCCCATCCAGCTCCCTGCTTGTGGCCTGGGAAAGCAGTCGAGGACGGCTCAAAGCCTTGGGACCTTTCACCCATGTGGGAGACCCGGAGGAAGTTCTTGGCTCCTGGTTTCGGATTGGCACAGCACCAGCCTTTGCGGTCACTTGGGGAGTGAATCATCGGACGGAGATCTTCCTCTCTGTCTCTCCTCTCTGTTTATCTGACTTTGCAATAAAAATAAATAAATCTTAAAAAAAAAAAAAACAGGCAGAGGGAAAAAGTGCTACCCTGACTTTGTGGGCCTCTGGTGAGCCCCCAGTGGCAGGTGGTGTAGGGCAGTGGAGGTGGAGACAGGAGGCAGGGGGGCCAGGGAGCCAGGACAGGTGTTGTGCTCAGCAGGAACAGCCCTCTGGCAAGAACTAACCAAGGCCCTGAGACCAGCCAATGGGCAGTGCCCCCTGGGACCTAACTGCCCTGAGCCAGGCTCCACCTCTTCAGAAGTCCCCCCACATTGCAACTGCCATACTGGACTGAGCTTCCATAATGGGGGAACTTGGGGGCCCGATTGAATCCTCCACAAATCCTGGGACCAGTGCCATGGTGCAGTGGGGTAAGCCACTGTGTACAGTGAGGTAAGTCACCACTTACAGCACCAGTAACCCATAGCTGATCTGAGCCTGACTGCCCTGCTTCCAACCCAGCTTCCTGCTACTTCCCCACCCCTGCTACCCTCACAGGCGACCCAGCTGGAGTTCCTAGCTCCTGGCTTTGGCTTGGCCCAGCCACAGACACTGCAGCCGTCTGGAAAGTAGCCATCTAGAGAGTGAATGAGAGAATAAAAGAGCTCTCTCTCTTGCTCACTCCATCAGCCTTTCAAATAAGTAAATTATTTTTATAAACATACACACACATTCTCCTGTCACCTAAGCAGGGAGACACGCTGTGTTTCACCAGATGCTCCGAGATGTGTGAGAAGCAGACCTGCCAAGATGGAGGACATGAAGGAAGGTGAGGAGGAGCCAGGGAGAAGTCTCCTGGCTGACCAGTGGCTTTCGGGATCCCAAGTCGTGTTCCCTGCCCTTGGATTCCGAGTGACACCTCTTAAGATATGCTAGGCAACTCACTGTTGACTTGATTTTCCATTCTGTGCACCCAAGAGTCTTGACTAACATCCTCCACTTCCTCCCCACCCCACCCCACCACCTCTGCTACCCTCAGGGTGGCAGAAAACACACACCTGGCTCTTGCTGTGTCCCAGGACTTGGCTCTAACAGTGGACATACCACCAAGTCCTCACCACAGTCCCCTGAGGTTGTGCATGTTCCTCAGATGGAGACATGTAGGTGCAGAAAGGGACTCTCCCATAATCACGGAGCTGGGATTCCAGTCTGCACAGAGCCCACTCCCAGCATTGCAACCCTGAGTAGAATCTCTGTTTTCCAACAACTTCTCCAGAAGGAAGAGACTCCAAACACCAGGAGGACCTCTTGCCTGCCGCAAGGGCCCCTGCAGGTCTGGCCTGAGAGGCACAGGAAGGAGCTGCCACTGGGCCAGGTTCAGGGCTTGGCGGCAAAGCTGTGAGGGAGGCGGGAGACCAGAGCCGCGCCCTGGCACCTGGCAGGCGGCCCGGCCCTACCGTTGAGAAAATACCTGTTACAAAGGTGTCCTCCCGCCATGCTGGCCGCCTTCCCTTGTCCCTGCAGCGCCTCAGCTGAGGAATCTGACCCCCAGGCCAGCCCAGCTCAGGTCCTCTCACGGCCTCAGTGGCTTCAGCAAAGTTACACCAACCCTCAGTGTAGCTGTCCCTTCGAACTTCCTTCCAGGCTCATTTCCACCCGGGGACTCTGGGGAGCTTTCCGCACATCCGGTCACCCCGGGATACCCAGGGCTGGGAACTTCACAGCTCCAGGGCCTGGAATTTGCCCAGACCACAGCTCCATCCCCAGCAGGTGCGCCTCAGAGGGGCACAGAATGGTGTGCAGTGAATGGAAAAGGGCAGAAGGTACAGGAATTCAGCCATGATCCCCCATGGGCACGTAGGTTGGGGGCCCAGGAGAGTAAAAAGCCTTTGGGAACACTGGGAACTGTGTGGGTCTTGGGGGGACATTAGTGGAGGGGAATGCATGAGCCTTCCAGCCTTTGGAAGGGGCTGGCCCTTGGCCAGCTCCCCTACTCCTCCTCAGGGGTAAAGTTTGCACAAGAAAATGGCTCAGGTACTGGCCGAGAGCACCAGGCTAGCAGCAAGCCTCACTCCAGCCCTGCGCCTCTGGGTCTGCTGTGGCTGGGCCATGCTGGCCCATGTGGCACCCAGGACAGCCTGGAGCATGTAGCCCCATGCCAGGGCCCAGTGGTGCCAAGTAGGGCAAGGCATGGCACTGGACCTTGCCTGGCACATGGGGCTTGATGCAGACCCACCCTCCCTGGGGACAGTGCCTGTCAGCATGACTCAAAACATAACCCTTGGTGCCCGTCCTGGGGTCAAACTCTGGTCTCCTGACCTGGATATTCCCTGAGCCATGTCATAGGATGTTGGCTCACGGCACTGGCCCAAATCAGCCTGCCACTCAGGAGGAGTCTTCCGGAAAGAGCCCTCTGGCCCTGGAGTAGACCTCAGCAGAGGGTGGCCTGCAGTCAGTCCAGGGGCTTCCTTGAGCTCCTGGTTCTGACTTTGTGGCCCGGAGATGAGGCCTAAGGCTGAGGCAGCTGGCTAGGCTGTCTGTCGCCTGAGGTCACCAACACACGACCAGTGCCGGGAACACGGGTTCCGAACGGCACCTGCTGCACATCCCACTTGGTCCACTGGCTCTAGCTGTAACCCAGGGCCCAGGCGTGGCACCCGCAGCCTCTGCAGTTGGCGCAATGCTCTCCTCCCACGAAGCAGGGGACGGGGTCACCGACGCCGAGGCCCGGGACCCCCAAAGCACCCCAAGCTCCCCCTCTCCTCTCTCAGCCACCCTGCCCCGCGCGATTCTTGAATAACTCGCGATGAAGAAGGAAAGTCGCCTCTCTCCGCCGGACATCTACAGAATACTGATCCCCTTCGCCTTCTCGCCTTCTCCGCGGTCCCAGCGGCCTGGCCTGGGAGCGGGCAGCTGCCCCGGCGGCGCGGCTGAGGGCCCAGTTGGCCGGCTCGTGCCCCCGGCGGCCGGGGACAAATGCCGGGAGGCGGGGAGTGCGCAGCTCGGGCCCTCCACCTGGGCTGGCCGCCGTGGCTCGCTGCGCCTCAGCTCGCTCTGTGGGAAAGGGAGACACGGGAGGCCTGGGCCCTTGACCGCCGGGGTGTCTCCCCACAAAGGCCGCTGAGGGATGTTCGGGAAAACACGGGGCCGGCTGCATTGCTGGCCCGCCTCTGCCCCCTGGAGGCCATCAGCAGCCTAGCACCCGGGGGAGATGGAGCCAGGGGAGTTCTCCAGGAAAGTGGGGGGGGGGCGGGGCTGTAACCTGAGTCCTCATCTGTTAGGTGAGCGTGACAATAGTGCCAGCATCGTAAGGATGCTGTGAAACCCTTGCCGTCAAGAAACATCAAAAAGTTGGTGGGAAAATGGAGTAAAAAGTTAGGGTTGGCGTTTGGAGTATCATTTTAAGGTGCTGCTTGTGTACCAGCAGCCCCAATCGAAGCCCAGTTGGAGTTCCAGCAATCATTTTTTTAAAAAAAGATTTATTTATTACAAAGACAGATATACAGAGAGGAGGAGGAGGAGAGAGGAAGATCTTTCGCCAGATGAATCACTCCCCAAGTGGCCACAATGGCTGGAGCTGAACCGATCTGAAGCCAGGAACCTGGAGCTTCTTCTGGGTCTCCCATGCGGGTTTTGGAACCCAAGGTTTTGGGCCGTTCTTGACTGCTTTCTCAGGCTACAGGCTGGGAGCCGGATGGGAAGCGGGGCTGCTGGGATTAGAACTGGCACCCATGGGCCCAGCGTGATGGCTTAATGGTTAAGGTCCTCGCCTTGAACACGCTGGGATTCCAGATGGGCACCAGTTCTAATCCTGGCAGCCCCGCTTCCCATCCAGCTTCGAGCTTGTGGCCTGGGAAAGCAGTCGAGGATGGCCCAAAGCCTTGGCACCCTGCACCCGCGTCGGAGACCCGGAAGAGCTCCTGGCTCCTGGCTTCAGATTGGCTCAGCTCCAGCTGTTGCGGCTGCTTGGGGAGTGAACTATCTGATGGAGGATCTTCCTCTCTGTCTCTCCTCCTCTCTATATGTCTGCCTTTCCAATAAAAATAAATAAATCTTAAAAAAAAAAAAAGAAGAACTGGTACCCATATGGGATTCCGGTGCATGCAAGGCGAGGACTTTAGCCACTATGCTATTGCGCTGGGCCCTCCAGCAGCTTTTCTTCCCACCCAGCTTTCTACTAATGCAACTGGAAGGCAGGGGATATAGCCTAAGAGCTTGGGCCCCTGCCATTAACTGGGGAAACCCTGAGGGAGTTCCTGGCTCCTGGCTTCCAACTGGCTCTGGCCTGGCTGTTGTTGGGCATTTGTGCAGTGAGCCATCAGATGATAAAATAGCTGTCTGTTCTTCAGCCTTTCAGATAAATACAGAAAATTTTAGTTTAAGTGAAGCTTGTTTTGTCGTGAACAATTTTGAATTCTTGTGCATAAATAAAGCATATTTTCCACCAACTTTTGGAAGACTCCCTGTACTGAGCCAATAAATGTTTCTCAGCTTCATGGCACCTCCTTCTCATGTCCAGCCAATCAGTAGCCCAATGGTTCTCGCTCCTCTCGTAACCTGCCTGTTCCCTCACCCCACGGCCATGCCTGGCTTCACCATCTCTCCAAGCTCTCCTGCCCTCTATCCCGCTAGCTCTCTCCACTCCCCTAAGATCAGACCTGCAAATCCCCCCGTGCAGTGCTGCCTAAGACCCTCAAGAGCCTTAAGAGGCGGTTGAACTTGAACTGGACAAGTGGGATGCTGGACTCTGTATGGTGTAAACTTTTAATTAGGGAATCTCAACGGAACTTGAGCTGTGGTTATGCATCAAGGTGAAGGAATTCATGATGGGGGAAGGGTTTGGGGTGAAGGGGGGGGAATCCCAGTACCTATGAAATTGTGTCATGTAATGCAATGTAATTAATGAATAAATGAATATTAAAAAAAAAAAAAAAAAAAAAAAAAAGACCCTCAAGAGCCTGGCCACCTGTGAGGCCTCAGTCACCTTGTACCTTGCTGCTCTTACCTTTTGATTAAGATCTGTTTATTTATTTAAAAGTGTTGCAGAGAGAGAGAGAGAAATCTTCCAGCTTCTGACTCACTACCCAAACGGCCCCAGTGGCCAGGGCTGAAGCCAGGAGCCAGAGCTTTGTCGGAGTTTCCCAAATGGGTGGCAGAGGCCCAAGCCCTTACGTCATCTTTTTTTTTTTTTTTTTTGCTTTCCCAGGCTACAAGCAGAAAGTTGGAAGGGAAGTGGAATAGCCAAAACATGAACTGGTACCCATAAAGGATGCTGACATTTGCAGGTAGAGGATTAGCTGAGCAATCATGCCCCCACCCACTACTATTTTTAAAGATTTATTTGAAAGGCAGAGTTACATATAGAGAGATGTGGGAGAGAGAGAGAGAGAGAATCTTTCATCTATTGGTTCACTCTACAAATGGTCACAACAGTTGGGTCTGGGTCAGGGGAAGCCAGGAGCCTAGGACTCTGTTCTGGTCTCTCATGTGGGTGGCAGGTGCCCAGGTATTTGGCCATTCTCTACTTCCTTCCCAGGTGCATTGGCAGGGAGCTCATTCAGAAACAGAGCAGCCAGCCCTCCACCCGGCATGCGGGTGGGGTATCAGCGTCACAGGCTACAACCCCACCTGCGGCACCGTATAGGCCTCAAGTCTTGTTCCTTCTGCAGCTGCCTGGTTATTCCGTGCTGGGGATGTACCGTTGTTTATTGCATCTGTCCTTTCTTAGTAACAGATACTTGGGTTGTTTCCAGTTTTATTATCATAGGTAATACTGTAATAACTAACCTTATGCCAATACACAAGGCAAGAATGGTTTTGTTTTTGAAAAAGTGAAAACGGGGGCCAGGATTGGGGCATATCAGGTAAAGCCACCACCTGCCATGCTGGCATCCCATATGGACACTGGTTGAGTCCTGGCTTCTCTGCTTCTGACCCCGCTACCTGCCAATGTGCCTGGGGAAAGCAGCAGATGGCCTAACGACTTGGGTCCTGCCACCCACATGGGAAACCCAGACAAAACTCCTGGCTTCAGTGTGGCTCAAACCTGGCCATTGTAGCCACCTGGGGAGTGAACCAAAGATGGAAGACCTCTCTCTGTCTCTCTCTCTCTTTCTGCAGCTCTAACTTTCCAATAAATAAATCAATCTTTAAAAGTATGGAAATAATCTCATAGTGCTGAATAAAGAATACAAGCCAACATCACAGTTGATAAGCTTAATGTAGGATATGAATTCTGCTATAAGCCATTTTAGTTCAGGCTGGGATTATAGGATGTCTGGACTCATCTGGTGACCCTGGACATACACGCATGTGAGAAACACAAGAAGCCACTTGGTATTTCAGCCCAGGACAAGGGGGAGCAATGAGACTGACTGCTCTGGGCCTTGTTTTGATTTATTTATTTGAAAGGCAGAGTAGGAGAGAGAGAGAAGGAAAAAGAGAGAGAGAGAGAGGTCTTCCATTCTCTGATTTGCTTCCCAAATGGTTTCAACAGCCAGGGCTGGGCTATTTTGAAGCTAGGAGCCAGGAGCTCCCTCTTGGTCTGTCACAGGGGCTGAGTACCAGGGCCATCCTCTGCCACCTTCCTGGGTACATCAGTAGAACCCTGGCTCAGACTTCAGAACCTGAAGCAGCTCTCTGTTATAGGAGGCTGGTGTCCCAAGCGTTGATTGACCCCTCTGTCCCACAGTGTCAGACTCAATATCAGATCGTTGTCATGAGGGTGTGGTCTCTGCTGTGTGGCCCCGGAAGTCAACAGACTCTGAAAAGGACTGCCCTCTTCACACAGGGACCCATCAAGGGGACAGTGTCCTTGTCAGCAGTTACAGAGTGCTTTCTGGAGTGACCAGAAAGCACATCCCGTGGCCCTCTGTCTGCCATGTACAAATGTATGTTTCCAAGTCTCTCAGGGTGGCACAGTGGGTCCATGTGGAGGCCATGTAAGCAGTAGTGGGTTGCAACCACAGCTGAGATTATCCGGGTTAAGCGCCCAGCATCTCTCTGGCTGGCAGTGAACAAGCCACTTCCCCTGTCCCTCCCCACCCTCTGCCCACCTGCCAGGGACAGATGGTTACCCAGACTTTTCTCCAGGGTCCCGTACCAACTTGGTTGCCCAGTGTTACCTGCAGGAATCGCCTAACACTAAGGGACAGTCAGCCCTGGTGTTTGGCACAGTTAGCAAGTGTCCACAGGAATGCCCAGAGCCACACAGCCTGCCATTTCCAACAGAGGCAAGGACTGCACCCTAAGGTCCGGTTCACCAGTATAGCTCTGTGCAAGTCAGAACAAAGTCACCAAAGACCAAAATCCAAGTATTAGCACCAGCCAAGGGGAGGAGCAGTGTACCTTTAAAGGAGGAGCAGGCAGACAGCAGACTTTTCGGCAGAGAAAGTGGAAGCCAGGAGACCCTGAGACATACCCTCTAAGCGCTGAAACAGCGTGGCTGCCTATCCGGGCTTGCACACTTAGTAATGAAGGCGCCACGTGGCTTTGTCAGACATAAGTGAGTTGATGAAAATGTCACTTCAAGCTGCTCAGCATGGAAGGAGAAAATACAGGATATTTCCTGACAGAAAGAAAAGAACCCCACTTGAAAGTTCAAGAATTCAGGAAGGATTGGAAGCCATGACAATGGTAAACACAGGGTTTGAGCAACACTGAATGAGTATTGATGAGTATTGGCTTTGTACAGCAATAACAGTAGAGGCAGGCATCGTGGTGGAGCAGGTTAACCCACAGCTAGTCTCAGTGCCATCCATACCCCTTATTGGGCTGCTGGTTGGCATCCTGGCTGAATGGCTTCTGATCCACCTTCCTGCTAACGCTCCTGGAAAACAGCAGATAATGTCCCAAGTGCCTAGGCTTCTGTGACTCACATGGGAGACCAGGATGGGGTCCAGGCTCCTGGCTTCAGCCTGTCCCAGCCCTAGCTAGTATGTCGCTCTGCCTTTCTAAATTAAAAATAACAAATAACTATCAAAAACGGGCCCAGCACGGTAGCCTAGCGGCTAAAGTCCTCGCCTTGCATGTGCCAGGCTCCCATATGGGTGCCGGTTCTAATCCCAGCGGCCCTGCTTCCCATCCAGCTCCCTGCTTGTGACCTGGGAAAAACAGTAGAGGATGGCCCAAAGCCTTGGGATTCTGCATCTGTGTGGCAGACCCGAAAGAGGTTTCTGGCTCCTGGCTTTGGATCTGCTCAGCTCCGGTCATTGTGACCACTTGGGGAGTGAATCATTGGATGGAAGATCTTTCTCTCTATCTCCTCCTCTCTGTATATCTGACTTTCCAATAAAAATAAATAAATAAACCTTAAAAAAAACCTACAAGAGGCATGCATAAAACGTAAGAATGAAGTAAGATAGAAATGAAAGGGAAAGGTGGGGGAGTGTTGTGCCGCAGGTCAAGCTGCCACTTGGAGTAACCGCCCCTCCTATCAGAGTGTTAGCTCCTCTGCTTGGACCTGACTTCCTGTTAATGCATCCTGGCAGGCAGCAGGCGATGGCTCAAGTTCTTGGGCCCCTGCCATTCCCATGGGAGACCTGGGTGGAGTTTCAGACTCCTGGCTTTGGCCAAAGTGAGCCCGGGGTTTGAGAGAACTCTCTCATCTTCCTCTCTTTCAGCCTTTCAAGTAGATGAAAATTAAAGGGGTGTAATTCCTGTGTTCCTTCCCCTTGATGTGGCAGCTCACTAGCAGGGAATTGCTGGGTGGAGGCATGGGTGGCAATGAGAAACTGGCCCGCACAGCTCTAAAACTTGCTGCACCCAGGAAGACAAAGCAAAAGGAGTCGAGAGGAGGTGGAACACATTGGGAGCCCAGGTTCTCCTCACCAGAGATGCGAACAAGAAATGTCATGCATGAGCTGAGATGGGCCCTGTGCTGTGGCTCAGCTTTGGAGTCTCCGCGTGAACTCCCAGCTCTTGGCATATGCAGGTGATCTGCAGAGCTAGATCTGGCCGCAGAAGGGTCTGTGCGCATGCGTACCTCTGTCTCCTGGGTCTGGCTGCTGAACCGAATCTTGGCTTGCAGGTATCATTCTCTCCCTTGTACCCGCGGACACCACCAGGGAAGAATGCTTCAAGTGTCTCTTCTCACTGCCCAAGTCCTCATCTTCTTTGTTTTAAAATATTTGTTGATTTTCATTTACTTGAAAGGCAGATGGACTAAGGGTGAGCGAGTGAGTGAATGAATTTCTACCTGCTGGAACCCGCTGGACCAGACTGAAGCCAGAACTCTACCCAAGTGTCCTACATGGGTGGCAGGGGTCTAAGCACTTGGGCCATCCTTGGCTGCCTCGCAGGATGCATTCTCAATAGTCAGACGGGAGTCAGCGCTCCGCTACGGGAGGCAGTGTCCGAGAGACCGCTTGTCTTGCTGTACAGCGACACTAGCCCAAGAGTGTGACAGCTGCAGCTGCTCTTCCTGCCCCCTGGCGAGAGTCTCAGGAGCCCTCTGAGCCGCAGGGATGTCCTGGACCGTGTGGATCCAGGGACTTGAGGTTTGTCGCCTATGTCCCCATGGAGGGGGTGAACACGGCTGTGACCCGATAGCAACATGGATGGGCAAGTTATGGCGCCAGAGAGGGCTGTCTCAAGAGAATACATTTAGCTGTGAGGTGCACCTGTGCGGGTGCTGGTGAAGACGACACAGGAGCACTTCGCAGAGGCTCCTCCCCTTAGCACGGGGACACCCCAGGACTGGGATTGTGACTGGCCAAGGCAGTGGCAAGAAGAGGCTTTTGTCCCGATGTTATGGCTCAGCTGGTTAAGCCACAGCTTTACTGCGCTGGCCTGGGAAAGCAATTGAGGACGATCCATGTGCTTGGGTCCCTGCCCCGACCTAGGAGACCTGGATGAAGCTCCTGGTTCCTGGCTTCGGTCGGGCCCAGCCCTGGCCATTGCAACCATTTGGGGAGTGAACCAATGAATGCAGAATCAATCTCTCTCTCTCTCTCTCTCTCTCTCTCTCTCCCCCCTTTCTCCCTCTCTCTATAATTCTGCCTTTCAAATGAATACATAAATCCTTTAGGAAATAAAATAAGAAGAAGGACTGGCTTCCTGTGACATTTGATGACCAAAGGTCCGTGAGTGGTGCTGTCATTCAGAAATCCCACACGCGGAATGGTCACGACTGGGAGAAAGGCAGGCAGGCAGGTGTGTGGGCCCCGTTGAAGCAGAGCTTCGTCCACCTAGAGGATGACATGATCCTGAAACCTCAGTGACAGTCATGTAGCCATTCTGGGGACACTGACAAGTTGATCCTGGAGGAAACCTCAGTGGTCCTGATGACTTTGGTAGCAGTCAAGGTGGTAGTGGATGTAGGGGCGGTGAGGATAGCTCCACTGCATCTGGAAATGAGGGAGTGGGTTGGGGAGCTCTAATTGTGGCAGTGATAGCGATTCATCTTCCAATTCTGGATCCACAAAAGAGGAATTGTTGGAGGCAGCAGCCCTGGTGCCTGTGGAGTGGAGGCAAGGGCTCGGCTGTGGCAGTGCCAGCAGCAGCAGCAGCCATGACCGTGGCCATGGCCAAGGGTTTCCATGACAGGTTATACTTCTGTGGGCTCAGCCAAGTACAGCGGCAGTGGAGCCTGGTGGTCAGAGAAGACACATTTTAGATGATACCCATGAGCATGGCAAAAAGCCTGCAGGCTGTATTTGTGACTAATTGTATAACTGGTTATTTTGGTTTCTGTTCTGTGGAAAGCATACAGCATTCCTTCAAAGCATTTTAATGTCATTTTTTCCTGTACCCATGATACTGAGTATATCAGTCCGATCATGACACTGAAGAAATACATCTTTTCAAAAATGTACTGTATAGGATTGGCATGGTGGCATACCAGATAAAGCTGCCACCAGCAAGAATCCCCTGGGGGATTCCAGCATGGTAGCCTAATGGCTAAGTCCTTGCCTTGCATGCGCCAGGATCCCAGATAGGTGCCAGTTCATGTCCCAGTGGCCCTGCTTCCCATCCATCTCCCTGCTTGTGGCCTGAGAAAACAGTCGAGGATGGCCCAAAGCCTTGGGACCCTGCACCCGTGTGGGAGACCAGGAAGAGGCTCCTGGCTTCTGGCTTCAGATTGGCTCAGTTCCAGCTGTTGTGGCCCCTTGGGGAGTGAACCAGCAGACAGATGATCTTCCTCTCTGTCTCTCCTCCTCTTTGTATATCTGACTTTGATTCATATCTTAACTGTTTCACTCCTGACCCAGCTTCCTGGAATCCAACTTTTTGGAAAAAACAGAAGATGGCTCAAGTGTTTGGGTCCCTGCAACCACATGGGAAACCTGGAATAAGCTCCTGGCTCTTGGCTTGGGCCTCTCCCAGCCAATGGCTGTTGCAACCATGTCTCTCTCTTTCTTTCTCCCTCCCTCCCTCCTCCCCCACGCCACTTCTCTTTTCCTCTGTCTGTTACTATTGTAAGTAAAACAAATCTTACATAATTTTAAAGTTAAAATGTGCTGTGTAGGGCTACCATGTGGCACAGCATCAAGGTGCTGCTGGGGACACCTGCATCTTGGATCACACGGGTTTGAATTTGGGTTCTGTTTTTTAACCCAGCTTCTTGGTAATGTGTGCCCTGGGGGGGCAGCAGATGAGGACTCAAGTGTTCAGGCCTCTGCCAGGGTGACCCAGATGGAGTTTCTGGCTCCTGGCCACTCTGAGCACTTGGGAAGTAGCAGACCAGTGGATGCCAAGATGTTGGTCTATCTGTCTCTCTTTGCTGCTTATTGAATAAGGTGGAAATTTAAAATACATAAAAAAAATTTATTGGCAAGTCAGATATACAAAGAGGAGGAGAGACAGAGAGGAAGATCTTTCGTCTGATGGTTCACTCTCCAAGTGGCTGCAACAGCCGAGCTGAAACCAGGAGCCAGGAGCCTCTTCCTGGTCTCCCACACGGGTGCAGGGTCCCAAGGCTTTGGGCCATCCTCGACTGTTTTCTCAGGCCACAAGCAGGGAGATGGATGGGAAGCAGGGCCACTGGGACATGAACTGGCACCTATCTGGGATCCTGGCGCATGCAAGGCAAGGACTTTAACCACTAGGCTACCATGCTGGGCCCCTAAAGTAAAATTTTTTTTTTTAAGATTTATTTATTTTATTGGAAAGGCAGATATATATAGAGGAGGAGAGACAGAGAGGAAGATCTTCCATCCAATGATTCACTCCCCAAGTGGCTCCAACGGCCAGTGCTGTGCCAATCTGAAGCCAGGAGCCTGGAACTTCTTTCCAGGTCTCCCACGTGGGTGCAGGAACCCAAAGCTTTGGGCCATCCTCGACTGTTTTCCCAGGCCACAAGCAGGGAGCTGGATGGGAAGTGGAGCTGCAGGAATTAGAACCGGTGCCCATATGGGATCCTGACGTGTTCAAGGCAAGGACCTTAACCATTACGCTATTGCGCCGGGCCCCCAAAGTACATTTTTATAAATATTATGTGTACAGCTAGTCTACTCTGAAGTCAGTTTGACACACTTCTCCAATGGTATCAAGCTACATTTCCTTCAGTATGATGCCTGATTTATTTTGAAATTTGTTTGTAATTGCATGGATGATGAAGCCAGTGTGTGCAGAAACTTAGGTGTGGTTGAAGTGAAATTACTCTTGCAATTTGAAGCTCACCATTTGAAAAAAAAGTTAGGGAATTATTTGGTTATAAAAATGAGTGTTGGCATATCCTCTATCGCACATCTAAACTGAACTGTGTTTCCATAAAAATTATAATGGAGAAAGAAGTTTGTGTATTACCCATTATTGTGTGTGATCCATGAATAATTTAATTGTGTTTAAAGAAAATACTATTCTCCAGTAAAGGACTAGAAATAACTGGTGTGTTCAGGAGTCATAAATGAGCAAGATGAACACAGAACTTTCTTTGAACCAGAAAATAAGGAAGTGCCCAGGAGTTAAAGAGATACACTGCAAAGCATGGCTGCCAGCTCAAAGCAGCTCCCACTGGCCATATCTGCGGTGGTTTGTGCTTCAAAATAAGTCACAAGGAATGGATTGGAGTTTGTTGAGAAAATAGGTATCCATGTGTTTTTTTTTTTAATTGTGTAACTTTTACTTATGATAATTTTTACATATTTGCTTAAGGTGCAAAGGTTCAAGGGCTTTAGGAAAGTGGGTGAGACCATTGTTTTGATGTTTTCTTTTTCCTTCCTGTATGGGGGGGGTGTGGGGAGAGGAGAGATAAGGGAAGAAGCCACACCCAGCCTCTCAATCATCCCAGGTCCCCAATGTGGAGCATGCTCCGAAGGCATTGCTCAGGTGGTTTCGATAGTCCAACAGTTCTGAATTGCTGCCAATCTTGCAATCCCAATCACCACGAAATCTCTCCAGACTCCATGGGCTGACATAGTCCACCTTAAAGTCTTTGTTTGCTCAGTTATTCACTGCCAACTCTTTGCTGGGTAGTTGATTGATTTGTTCTGTCTTCCATCCTCTGTCATGGTACCAGGTGTCCTCTGCAGATTCTAATGTACCATCATATCCTCCATGTGCATCTGGATATGCTGTCCACTGCTCCGTGAAAGTCACTGAGAAGGCCCAGCTCTGACACATGCATTCCATGGTCAGACCATGGACCCTGCAGTTTCCTCCATGGTTGGAGTTCTGAGTTGGGCAGTTCAGTTGGGGGATTCACAAACAAACTTCATCTGTGGTGATCCCAGATCTGATTCTTGTGTGTGCATGCCAATACAGGGTCTGGTACAGTCTGTTGCTCAAATTGGCCTACGCGCACACACTGTTAGTTGCAATTACTGGGCCAGTTGTCTCCAGTCCTGTTTTCTACACAAACTAATGGGTATTGCACTCCAGCCTGATCCTGCCCACCACACACTTGGTCCCCACGCAAACCGTAGGAGTTGTAGCCTAGTCGAAGCGACCTGCAATAACCCCCACCTGTATCCTGCCGTAGTTCCCATGCTTGCAAGTATGTACAGCAGACTGGTCCTGAGTGTCCCACACTCCATTCAGCTCTCATATGTGTCAATGGGCATTGAAGCCTAGTTCAACCCAACCAGCCCCACTATCCAGCCCACACATGTGCTGGCAGGTGCCACTCTCTGTCTAGCCATGCCTGTTCCATTCCTGGTTCTCATTCTCACCAGTCAGAGTGGCAAGAGGGAGGTGCCCACTGTTTCCCTACTGGGTCCCCTCCCACTCCCGGATCTTGCACTTTCCAGATAGTATTGCAGTTTAGCTCAGCAGAGTTTTCCCTCTGTGCCAGCATCTGCCAGCTGATGTTGCAGCAAAGCCCAACCAACCCTCACCCGGTCTGGCTTTTGCATGTAACAGTAGGTACAGTCTGCCCAGCCTGGCTTGTCCCTGATCCAGTTTTCATGCAGGGCAACAGGTGTTGTAGCCTTGCCTGGCCTAATTTGCCCCCAAATCCCAGCTCTCATGCTCAACAGTGGGAATACTGGCCCAGCAGGGGATCTCCCTGCAGCCCCACTGCTGGGTTCACCCACTCTCCCCTAGGTCTCATGTGTGCTGGTTGGGTGGTGCTGCCTAGAGTGGTATGACCTGCCTTACCTCAGTATTTGCCAGCGGGTGCTGCAGCCTGGCCCAGCCTGGTACCACCCTCAGTTCCAACTCATGCTGGTGGAGATTTACAGCCTAGCCCAGCCAACCCTCAGTCCTGGCCTTAGTGTGAATTGGCTGGTATTGCAGCCCAACCTGGCATGACCTGCACACCATTCTGGCTCTCGGATTTGCCGGCGGGTGATGCGAACTGGCCTAGCCTGACTTGCCCCAGACCTGAGCTAAAGGTAAGCCCGTGGGTACCATAACCTGGCCTGGTATGGGCTGCTTGCTGTCTTGGTTCTTGCGCTCACCTGCAGGGTGTGTGTCCCGACAGAGGAGTTGCCAAGCTCCTCCATCAGAACCTCTCCCAATACCAGATCTTGTGCACAGTCGTGGGTCCATGGACCAGCCCTACTTATTCCGCCTTCCGTCCTAGCTGGAACTGTGGCCTTTCCTGACTGGCCCTCATCCATTCTGATTCTTATTGTTGGGTACTACAGCCCAGCCAAGCCTGGTCCATACCCATACACAACTCACACATGGCTCAACAGGGACAGAGACCTAGCCCAGCCCATCCTACACCCATCCTGGTTCTCACGAGCTCCAGTGGGTGCTAGAGTCTAGCCCAGTCTTGCATGTCCCAGACCCAGTCCACACCCATGCTGAGGGAGACTGCTTTCATATCCAGACCAGACTGCATCCCCCTCTCTGGCCCCTGCACTCACCAGTGGGACCCACAACCCAGCCAGGGCATTCCCTTAGTTTCCCAACTAGGCCTGATCCCAGCCTCAGATCTCACGCGTTGCAGTGGTTGCTCTTGACCCAGCTTGGCATAGTCCCTCACCTGTCTTGGCCTCTGCCTTCAAATGCTGCAGCCTGGCCTGGCCCAGCCAGCCCCCAGTTCCAATTCTCACTGGTGGGTGCTGCAACCTGGCCTTACTCAATCTGCTCTCATTCCTGGCTTATACAAACCAGTAGGTGTGGTAGCTTAGCTTGGCGTGATCTGCACTCCATCCTGGTTTCTGCACTTGCTTGTGGGCTATGGTTTGTTCGGCCCTGCCAAGTCCACCCCCTTTCAAAAACAACTCGCATACTTGTCTATGAATGGAGCTACCCTGCCCAGCCTGCCCAACACCCAGGACTAGACCATGTGCTCATCAGTGGGAGCTATGACCCAATGAGGGAGATTCCCAGGTTCTCCCATTGGGGCCACTCCCAGGCCCAGATCTTGCACATGCCAGCAGGTGCTTGACCCTTACCCGATATGGCCTGCCCTATCCATCCCAGCCTTTGTATGAGCTGGTGCTGCCTAGCCTGGCCCACCCCACACCCTGATTTAGGGTTTTCATGTGGGTGCTGCAGCCTGGACCTGCCCCAGTTGTTCCCAGGCCCAGTACTGGTGAGCATTGGTGAGTCCCATGGTCACCCCTAGCTCAATCCATCACCATCCCAACTCTCAACCTAACCAGCGGGACTTGTAGTTCCGTAGATTTGGGCCCACATATCTCCCCCACAGAATCCAACCCCAGACCTGGTTCTCTTGTGTGCTGGTTGGTGTCATGGCTCAGTCTAATGTGACCCATCCCCTGATCCAACACTCGCTGTCAGATGCTGGCATCTAGCCCTGCCAGACAGGCCCCCAGCCATAGCTTGTATGTGCGCTGGCATGTGGTAGTCAGCCATATTCCATGCTAACAAGCCCAACCCAGGACTTCTGTGCAGACTGGTGCATCAGTCCGACCCATAAATATCTTCAGATATCTCCCCTCCAACTCACCAGGTCTCAGTCCCCTCGCTTACCTGCAAGTACAGTGGCTCTTTTGTTGGGTGTCCCTCAGTATTCATTCCTTACCTACATGTACAGTGGCCTTATCCATGGATGTCTCTAGGCAGTAACTCCATACCCCTAAGACCCCAGAGCTTGCAACCAGGCAGCCAGCGGGCAGAGCCTGGTGCCAGTTGGTGCTCTGGCCACCCACCAGCCCAGGACCCTTCCCCCACCCAGCGGGAAGCCTGGGTTGGCACGGGGGCCCAAAGCCACAGCCATATGGCTCGGGGACCCAGTACCTGTCCTGCACTCAGACTTACCTGGACTCTGCCCACCAAAAGATGGTGGTGGGCAGAGCCATGATCCTGGGCATGCTCAGATTGTCCAAGATCTGTCCCCAGTATGGTCGCTGTGGATGGAGGAAATTCTTGGACCTTGGGTTTGGACAAGCCCAGGAGCCTTTCCGCAACAGCAGCTGTGGATGGGGAGCTAGGATCCCCGGCAGGAAGCCTGGCCTGGCATGGGTACCCCTAGTGCCAGGCTGGGAGACCCAGACACCTTTGTCATTGCTCTGTATCCATGTGTTTCTACGGATAGAAATGGAGATGTGAATAAAGGAATGGAAGAAACTAAAGCTCTCCCTCATCTTAAAACACTAATGCACCAGTTTTTTCAACTATTCCACTTCTGATTCAGCTCCCTACTAACGCATCTTCCTATGAAAGTGGGAAGTAATAGAAAGTGGTCCAAGTGTTTGCAACCATGTCAACCATGGGAGAGACCCAGATGGAGTTCCAGGTTTCTGGCTTGGACCTGACCCAGTCCTGACTGTTGTGGCCATATTGGGAGTGAACCAGCAGATGGAAGATTCCTCTCTCCGTGTGTCTCTTCCTATCTCTGTCTTGCAAATAAATAAAATGAACCTTAAAAAAAAAAAAAAAGAAAAGACTTTGAGGTCTGGTGCAATGGACCAATGGTTAAAACCTTGCCTTGCATTTGCCAGGATCCCATATGGGTGCTGGTTCATATTTTGGCTGCTCCACTTCCCATCCAGCTGCTGGCTTGTGGCCTGGGAAAGCAGTGGAGGATGGTCCAAAGCCTTGGGACCCTGCACCCGTGTGGGAGACCTGAAAAAAGCTCCTGGCTCCTGGCTTCGCATTGTCTCAGCTCCAGCTGTTGTGGTCACTTGGGGAGTGAACCAGTGGATGGAAGATCTTTCTCTGAAAACAAAACAAAACAAAAACTTCCTTCCCAATAAAACTAAATAAATAGAGGAAAACAAAAATAAAAACAAAATCATGACCAAAATCAAGCCTATGAAAGAGAAGACTGAAAAATCTATTCTAGAATAAAAGAATTGCAGAGCCATGACAACTGGGTAAGCTCCTGGCCCTAAAAAGACCAGTTTGGGAATAATAATAGCAAATTTTGAATGGAATTAACATATGGTTTATTGGTAGCATCATGTCAATATCAATTTCCTGACTGCTTTTTTGTAAAGGTTATGTTGGATACTAAAATTTTTGTGAAATACAAGCTAAGAAGTTAGGGGTAATGGTGCATATCTACAACTTTCTTTCAAATGGAACTGAAAAAAATATATATATGATCTTAATTTCCTAAAGTTTTATAGAGAGAATATATATAAAAAGGTAGACCAGGAACAAGGCTAATGAATAGTCCAGGTTGGGTAGAGGTGTTGTATTTGTATTATTTCACAGCTTTCCTGCAGCTTTTTTTGGGTAAGATTTATTTATTTTTTATTGGAAAGGCAGATATACAGAGAGGAAGATCTTCCGTCTGATGATTCACTCCCCAAGTGACCACAACAGCTGGAGCTGAGACAATGCGAAGCCAGGAGCTTTTTCCAGGTCTCCCACACGGGTGCGGAGAGTCCAGCATCTTATTGTCCAGATAAATTCAACAGTTTCACTGGGAGACCATCCTTGGTCTGAAAGTAGAGCTGGTAGAATATCATTTCCTCCAATGAGATGTCACTACACAACTTCAACAACAGGAAGAAACATTGAAATTAACAGCATCATGAAGTTAATTAACATGGTATCGAGTGACCAATATGTTAGAAAATGCAAGTTCTTAACCACATCCTGTAACTATTTCCTTGGCATCTCAATTTTAGTATATACACAGGCAGCTGCTATAAACTTTTTTTTTTTCCCTCCCAAGGTAACATGTTTTTGAGTTTAACCTAAATCAGAGTGGCACAGGAAAAAATTAAGAACTTTTCATGCTACTGACTCAATAAAGAATTCAAGAATGTAAGGGACCTGGCACACGTGCTCAACTGGCTAATCCTCCCACTTCAATTGCCAGGATCCCATGGGGTGCCTTGGGACCCTGTACCAGCGTGAGAGATCCAGTAGAAGCTCCTGGCTCCTGGCTCTGCTCAGCTCAGCTCCAGCTGTCGTGGCCACTTGGGGAGTGAACCAATGGATGGCAGATGTTTCTCTCTGTCTTTTCTTCTCTCTGTAAATCTGCCTTTCCAATAAAAAAAATAACAAATCTTTAGAAAAAAGAATTCAAGAATGTAAAAATATTTAACATAATATTATAATGGTCAGAAGGAATTTTTAATGTGATTACTATTAGTTCAGCAGGAGCTAAGAAAAGTTTCAGCGTATTTAACAATATCACTGTTTCTGAGGGAAAAAAAGTCTCTGCTGAGTGAGAGTTCAAGTCACCGAAGAGGATCAAGTCCGTGGAGGAGGCGCTGGAAGCTTAGGGTCAGATGAGGGACTCATTCAGCTGTGACACTGCATGTACACAACAGCACACCCGTAATTTCTGAAAGCCAGTGCATGATTTGGAAATCATTAGGAAGAGTGCCAACAAATGTGTCAATTGTCAGTTGTAGATGAGTAATTTAGCCACCACGTGTGGCATCACAACGTTTAGGTCAGCGCTGGCTGTGCCTACGATGAGGGTCCTGGAGAATCAAAGCGAGGCAGAGCTGAAGATGGAGGTCAGGAAACAGGAAATCCACCGGCAGGCATTTAGCAGAAGCGTCTGTAGGGATCAGTCAACTCCTGAAAGTCCGTAAACGTGGGCCGTCCCCCAGGAAGGTTCTCGCTGGCAGAGAGCAGCGTTCGTGTGCACTGCCTGCCTCCAAGCCGACCCACAATGAAAAACAAGACCATTGCACTGGACAAGTTTCTCCAGCAGTTTCTGGGAGAAGCGCCTCAAGCAGGCCCTTCAGGAGGCGTCCAGAAGAGGGCGCTGTAATCAGCACGGGTGACAGCTCCTGGCCAGCTGTGGCCTTTGAAGTCGCCCGAGGGGACTTTGGAGGTGGGAGACAATGACACTCAAGGTCCTGGCCCTACACAGGCCTGGTCAACGTGTGTGTTGGTGTCTCAGACTTTGGTAATAAAGCTTAAAGAGTCAAAAAACACTTTTAAAGATTTAGTTTATTTGTAAAGACAGGGTAAAAGGCAGAGAGAAGACCCTCCACCTGCTGGTTCAGTTCCCAACTGGCTGCAATGGCTGGAGCTAGACCAAACACAAGCTAGGAATTCTATACGAGTCTCCCGTGTGGGTGGCAAGGGTTCAAGCACTTGGGGGCCACCTTTTGCTGCCCACCCAGGCCCACCAACAGGGAGCCGGTTCAGGGAGCTGGTGTCCGTGTGGGATGCCAGCAGTATCGGCGGTGGCTTGATCCTCTGTTGCAACACTGGTCCCAAGAAAGAAAATGATTTTAAAATGTTTATTTAATTTATTTGAAAGAGCGAGCGGGTTCTCTCCCATTTGCTATTCATTCCTCAGCTGCTAGCAACAGCCAGGGCTGGGCCAGGCCGAAGCCAGGAGCTAGAACCCAGGAATTCCATCCAGTTCTCTCACTTAGTGCCAAGCACCCAAGCTGTTGAACCATCATCCACTGCCTCCCAGAATGCATCTCAGTAAGCTGGATTAGAAGCAGAGGAGCCAGGATTCAAAATGACACATTGCATTCTGCTATGGAATGTCACCATCCCAAGTTATACAAATAATACAAGAACATCATGTTGTTCGATTGTACCACGGCTTTGTGTTCTGAGTGTTAATAAGAAGAGAGCAAGAAAATTTAAAGACACAGGTGTATAAAATACAATGGAACAGTAAGCTAAAGCACTGATTAGTGAAGGAAGAAAAATGTCTTCTGTAAAGTCCGTTTCTGAAGGGTGAGCAGTCGCTCCTGGGCCCCCCACTGCCTCGCTGGCTCACTGAGAGAAAGCTCAGGCCTGCCTGTTCCTCTGCGGTGAGCATCCCGCAGAGGCGACCCACTCACCACCTTCTGTTCTGGAGGCCTGCAGCCTGGGCGACAAGTCACGCCACGTGGCCCAGGCGTGCCCTTGGCTGTTGGTCTAGATGTGTGAACATGCAATGGGAATTCTCCGGATAATGCACTTCTCAGCAGGGCTCAGCAGCTAGCACTGCCTGGCTGAGTTCTAGTACTGACTTATTCAGATGTGGAAGGCAGAGAGATGGACAGACTATGCCCACCTGCTCATGCCCCACATGTCTGTGACAGCTGTGGCCAGGCCAGGCCAAACTCATGATTGGGACTGAGTTGAGGTCTTCCTTATGGGTGGCAACAATCCAACTACCTGGGATGTCAGCTGCTGCCTCCCAGGGTGCCCACTGGAGTGATGCTGCAATGGAGACTGGAGCCAGAATTCACAGCAGCATTCCAAGTGGCCGCTCAGCTGCTTAGCCAAATGCCCATCCCTTTTAGTTAATTAGCTCAAAGACAAAGAGATAAAGAATCAGAGGAAGGCATGCTGTATTTTAAAATCACTTGATATGGGTGAGAATATGTGTATCAATAGGTACTTACATATGCAGTTTATGTAAGCGCTAATCAAACTTAAAAAAAAAAAAGATTTATTGGGCACAGCGCGGTGGCCTAGCGGCTAAAATCCTCACCTTAAATACGCCAGGATCCCATATGGGCACCAGTTCTAATCCTGGCAGCCCCGTTTCCCATCCAGCTCCTTGATTGTGGCTTGGGAAGGCAGTTGAGGACAGCCCAAAGCCATGGGACCCTGCACCCACCTGGGAGACCAGGAAGAAGCTCCTAGTTCCTGACTTCGGCTCAGCTCAGCTCCAGCTTTTGCAGTCACTTGGGGATGGAAGATTTTCCTCTGTCTCTCCTCCTCTCTGTACATCTGACTTTACAATAAAAAATTATTTGTTTTCATTGGAAAGTCAGTTTTAAAGAGAGAAGAAGAGAAAGGTGTTTCATTTGCTGGTTCATGCCCCAAGTGGATGCAATGTCTGGAGCTGAGCTGATCCAAAGCCAGGACAGGAGCCAGGAGCTTCTTCCAGGCCTCCCATATGGGTAGAGGGTCTCAAGGCCACAAATAGGGAGCTGGATGGGAAGTGGGTTCCATATGGGTTCCTGGCACGTACAAGGCAGGAAACAATGAGCCACTGCGTCGGACCCCAGTTGTTAAATGTTTTAAACGTTACCTTGCACATGTATTACATTTAAATGCAGAAATACCCACTAAGTTCTCCAAAGTGGGGCTGCTGGACCAGAGGGTGAACGTGCTTGCAAGCTTGGTGGGCACTGCCCGTATTCCCTACATTCAGTGATGTTTGCACGCCCCTCAGGAATTTGGAAGAGGGCCTGTTTCCTGGCAGCCTGATCATCAGTGTTTATTTATCAAACTTGGTGATTTTGGGTTTTTTGCGTTTTTTTTTTTAAGGTTTATTTATTTTTATTGGAAAGGCAGATATACAGAGAGGAGGAGAGAGGAAGATATTCCGTCCAATGATTCACTCCCCAAGTGACCACAACGGTTGGTGCTGTGCCGATCCGAAGCCAGGAGCCGGAAACTTCTTTCCAGGTCTCCCACGTGGGTGCAGGAACCCAAGGCCTTGGGCCGTCCTCGACTGCTTTCCCAGGCCACAAGCAGGAAGCTGGATGGGAAGTGGAGCTGCAGGGATTAGAACCAGTGGCTATGTGGGATCCCGGGGCGTTCAAGGCGAGGACCTTAACCATTACGCTATTGTGCCAGGCCAGATTTTTGGTTTTTTGATAGGTAAGAAATTTTAGCTCAATATTTTAAATTAAATTTGCCTTTTTCTTATGATGCATACACATAGAACAAGAGAGAGAAAGAGATCTTCCATCTGTTGGTTTACTCCCAAAAGACTTCAATAGTCAGGACCGGGCTAGGTTGAAGTCAAGAAGCGCCAGTGACTCCATCCAAGTCTCCCATGTGAGTTCAGGGGTCCAAGGACTTGGACCGTCTTCTGCTGCTTTTCCAAGTGTGTTAGCAGGCAGCTGGATCAGAAGCAGAGCCGTGGGTACTGATACGGGATACTGGCAACACTTGCTGCCCCTTAGCCTGTGGCACCACAACATACCTTGCCCAGTGGTTCTTCAAGAAGGTTCACCTGCCAGGAGGAAGCACAAGCGAGGTGATGGGCGAGGAGGACATGCAGAATTGGTCTGGGGCTTCGGCTGGCTGCAGTCAGATTCACCTGGGGGGCGAGAGTACAGTCAGGCGGGGACTGAGGTCATTGGTAGTAGGGGACACAGTGTTCCTCAGCATTTCATTGGTACTACTGAAACTGTTTCCCTTTTTCTTCTTCTTTTTAAAAATATTTATTTGTTTATTTGAAAGGCAGAGTTAAAGAGAGGAGAGAGAGACAAATATCTTCCATGCATTGGTTCATTTCCCAAATGGCTAGAACAGCCAGAGCTGATCTGATCTGGTCTGAAGCTAGGAGCCAGAAGCTTCTTCTGGGTCTTCCACATGGGGATACAAGCCTAGCGCATGCAAGGCTGACTTTAGCCACTAGGCTACTGCACCAGACCCTGGAGTACTGCAAAGAGAATCTTGACAGTACCTGTGTGGAAGAACAAGGCTACACACTGTGTTGATGTCAGAATCTTCTAGAAAAATTTTCTCCCAAGTAGTTCCAAAAGAACACAGACGAATCATTTGCAAAACTAGAGTGCGAGGGAAATCTCAAGAGAATTATAAAGAATTGATGTTGAGGACAGAGCGATGGCTCAGTTGGTTAACATGCACCTGTCAGCGCTAGCATCCCAAGTCCTTGCGACCTTGCACCCATGTGGGAGACCCCAAAGGAACTCATGGCTCCCGCCTTTGGATTAGCTCAGCTTCGGCTGTTACGGCCATTTGGTGAGTGGAAGGTCTTTCTGTCTCTCCTCTCTATAAATCTGCCTTTCCAATAAAAAATACTTAAAATTGTAACCTAATGTCCCTCAATCAGGATGCAGAAAAATCACAGATTTTAAAATACAATAGGTGGCTTACATGTCTGGAAACCTTGACTTTTATAAATTACTTTAGGTGGAACAGGAGGCCATAAGGTCATTCAAGCAGTGGACATTGTGGTGCAGCAGCCTGGGCCACTGCTTGAGATGTCCACCTTCCATAGGAATGCCTGGGACAGAGCCTCGGCTCCACTTGCAATCCTGCTCCCTGCTAATGCATGTCGGAGGCAGCAGAGGGTGGCTAAAGGGCTTGCATCTCCTCATCCACATGGGAGACCCAGATGGAGTTCCAGGCCCCCGGCCTCAACCTGGTTCAGATGTGGCGCTTGTGGACATTTGGGGCAGGAACCAGCAGATAGAAGATTTCCCCTTTTCAGTCTCTCCCTTTTCGTCTCTGCCTCTTTGCCTTTCAAGCAGATGAAAATAAATTTTCAGGAATTTTTCAAAAATGAAGTTTAAGAAATGCTTCTCTCTGAGTAGAAGCAAACCCATACATCACAGCTTGTGGGACACAGCTAAAGTAGCATTTAGAGGCAAATTTGTATCTGTACATGTCTTTGTCAGGGAACAAAGCATGCATGAAAATGAACAAATTTGTCAGGAGAACTGAAGTCTAACTGTGAGCAAATGCCAACAGGAACAACTGCTTAAAACAGCCCCAAACTGCAAACAGCACAAATGTCCACTAGCTGATGAGTGGATAAACAAAATGGGGCCCCTTCCTCCATGTCCTGGAATATCATTCAGCAATGAAAAGGAACTGAATCCTGTCTGCCGCACAATGTGGATGACCCTCCAAAATACATCACTAAGCAAAGGAAGCCAGACACAAAATACCACACACTGGAAGGGCCCCTTATTGGTAAATATTCGGAAAAGACAAACCTAGCCACGAATCTGTTTCCATTTAGCCCCAGCTAGACTCATGGTTGCTTCAGACTGGGACAGGCACACACCGCCAACAGATACAGCCTTCTTTTGGGGATGATGGGAATAATGTTTGGGAGGATGCTGATTTTGTGACTACTAAGAACCACCACATTGTTCCATCAAAACTGGCAACTTTTACAGCGTGTAAACTGCACATCGATAAAACTGTTTAAAAGAAACATGGCCCACATTCAAGTGAAGTGAAAAGCAAAAAGAACACAAACTCTTTAAGACAGAATGGAAGGGAATAACAAAGGAAAAAGGAAACGGCAGACATAAAGGAAGGACAATATTTTACGCTTCTTTTTAGAAGAAAGCAAGGAAAAAATCCGTCAGCCTGGTGAGTTTTGTGACCAGAGGACAGGTCCATTGTTGGCTGAAGGCTATGAGTCTGGTTGCTAATGATAATCGTTGTCTCATTGTCGCCTAAGAACGCAGCCCCTGATTTCCTCCCGGACCTCAGGACTCCCCTGCGGCGATGTCAGTCCTCTGCACAGTGCCAGCGCGCTTTGCTCGCAGCTTCTTGCAATATCCAACAGCTCCGAGAGGCAGGTGGCATCATCCCGGCCTGAGAGCGCAACAATCGCGCTCCATCTCCCCGGGGTGCTAGGCTGCTGATGGCCACCAGGGGGCAGAGGCGGGCCAGCAATGCAGCCGGCCCCGTGTTTTCCCGAACATCCCTCAGCGGCCTTTGTGGGGAGACACCCCGGCGGTCAAGGGCCCAGGCCTCCCGTGTCTCCCTTTCCCACAGGGCGAGCTGAGGCGCAGCGATCCACGGCGGCCAGCCCACGGCGAAGGGCCCGAGCTGCGCACTCCCCGCCTCCCGGCATTTGTCCCCGGCCGCCGGGGGGACGTGACTCCGAGCCCGGCAGGGCAACTCGGCCCTCAGCCGCCGGGGCAGCTGACCGCTCCCAGGCCAGGCCGCTGGGACCGCGGAGAAGGCGAAGGCCGAGTCCAGGAGGCGAGGCACCGCCCAGCTGACCTCTTCCTACCGGGAGGGCTCGCAGGGGCGTCATGTGGCAAGAACGCCTGGAAATCTGACCGCAGACCCTGTGCACTTGGTCTAATCTTTATCTTGACTTCAGCCACGCTCTCCGCTTCAGGAATCAACAGGAATAAAAGCAGACATTGGGTCACTGGGTGTGCCATGTACAGTCACTGTCAGAGGGCACTGCTCTGTCCCCACCCCAGGATCCAGGTCATCCATCCCAATTGTTGCTGTGAGCGCCAGCGAATAGAAATGACTTTCAGTCACTTTAAAAAAAAGTTATGGTTCGGGCCTTGGGATCTGGGGCAAGTGCCACTCCTCACAATGTGGCGGCTGTGGAGGGTGCCCCTGCCGGGTCGGACCCAATGCGGGGGGGGCTCAAGCCAAAGACACTGCCCCAAGGCAGTGAACGAGTCCTCGGCCTCCCCCAGGGTGGCCAGTGCACCACGTGGTGCCAGGCTCTGCCTGCTGGCTGCCTGGTCAGGGAGCTCTGGGGTATTGGTTGTCTGAATCGCTGCTTAGGTAGCTACTTGAATCAAGGACACTAAGTCACACTGTCTAAGGCAGAGGCCAGGACAAGTGAGGGACTGAGATAAGCTGAGTCAGAGCAACCACTGGCAGGCGCATGATCTACGGCTAGGAACAGGTCCAGTTGGGGAGGTAAGGGGACACCTTAACTGGGTTGAGGTTCCCACCAAGGGGTGCGTGTGCTGGAATGGGGGCTGCGTTCTATCTAGGAGACAGTTGTGGTCTCCCGAGGCACTAGTGTGGGCTGGGATTGGATGCACCGGGCCAGGCCAGACCCCAACACCATCTGGTGTCCTGGAAAACCGGGGTGGATGTGGGACTGGCTAGGATGGGTCTCAACCCCATACTGAGCCATGTGTGAGCTGTACGTGGGTATGGACGAGCCGTGGCTGGGCTGAAACATCCAACAACAAGAACCAGAACGGGGTGAAAGCAAGCCAGGAAAAGCCACTGTTCCTGCTAGGACATGAGGTGAACTAAATAGGCTGGCTCAAGGACCCCCTGGTATGCGCAAAATCTGGCACTGGGAGAGGTTCTGATGGAGGAGCCTGGGCAACTCCTCTGGCAGGACACAGTCCCTGCAGGTAAGCACAAGAAGCATGATAGGAAACAGCCCAGAATAGGCCATGGACAGTTTCCCACTGGCATACATTTGGCATGGGTCAGGGGCAGACCAGGCTGAATCAGTTCATGTCATACACTGGTAAATCCGAGCACCAGAACAGAGTGTGGATCAGGCCGGGACTGGTCGCGACAAAACCAGTGCACACTATGGAACCCTAGGGTGAGGTTGACTGTAATGGATTTGACTGCAGCACCCAACCAGCACACGCGAGATCCAGGAAGGGAGGGGCAGAGCCAGCGTGGGGATTAAGGGGCTGGTCCCCTCGCCAGACAGCTACTCCCACTGGAGAGCTCGGGCTGGGATGGGGACAGATCAGACTAAGCAAGGCTGCAACACTTGTGCGCTGCACATGGACTAGATCAGGGAAAAGCCAGGCTAGGTGGATGATTCCTGCTGGTGCAAGCGTAAATTAAAGTGGGTGAGGGATGTTTGGGCTTAACCGCAGCATCAACTAGCAGAAGCTGGCACTGGGGACTAACTCTGTCAAGTCAAACCACAGAACCACCCGAAGAGTGCATAAACCGGGACTGAGAGAGACCTGGGAGGGAAATAGTGGGTTCCCCCCTCTTGGGTCACTACTCCCACGGGAGGGCATGAAAACTTAGACGGGGGCTGGGGTGGCTAGACAGAGAGGCACTCAACAACATCCGTGAGGGCTGGATAGTTGAGTTGGTTAGATGGAACTAAGCTTTAATACCCATTGACAAGTACAAGAACCAAATGGGATGTGAGACAGACTGGACTAGTCTGCTACACATACTGGCAAACCAGGGTAGGGGGCGGGCCTGGTGGGGGTTATTGGTGGTCGCCCCGACTAGGCTGCAGCTCTCACTGGTTGATGCGGGGGCCGAGTGTGTGCTGGACAGGGCCAGGCTGGACTGCAACACCCATTGGTTCCAGTGGAAATCAGGACTGAGAACAGAACCAACCCAGCAATTGAAACTACCAGCTGATCGTGGTGACGGACTGTGCCGGGCCCTTTGCTTTCTGGAGCATACAAGAATCTGGTCTGGGAATACCTCAAAGTTTCTTTGGAGATCTCCCCAATCGAACTGCTGGACTCAGAGCCCTACCCAGGAAAAGACAGAGGACAGAGCAACTCAATCAACCACCTCAGCTATATCTTGGCAGCTAAATACTGGGCAAATGAGGACTCTATGATGGACTGTGTCAATCAGTGGACAACCTCATCGAGTGAAACTGGCAGCGATTCATAACTGGAGAACTATTAAGACAATTTGAGCAAGGATCTCGGAGCTTGCCCCACATCCGGGACTTGGGGTGGGTGGGAAACTGGGTGGGGCTTCTCCGTCAATATCCCCCTTTACCTCAGATACATGATGGAAACAATATGGACATAATACTGTTACCCACTTCCCTGTACCCCCTGAACCTTTTTTTTTTTTTTTACCATAATTAACTATGTAAAGATTGTCAACAAAAATACAATTAAAAAATATATTTTAAAAAAGTTTTATATATATATATATATATATAGAGAGAGAGAGAGAGAGAGAGAGAGAGAGAGAGAGAGGGACCATTGCTCAGTTGGCTGAGCCTCCCCTTGCAAGCATCAACAGCTTCACTTACCAACCAACTCCCTGCTTGTGGTCTGGGATGGCAGCAGAGGATGGTCCAAAGCCTTAGGACCCTGTGTCCACGTGGAAAACCCAGAAGAAGATCCTGGCACCTGGCTCCTGGCTTTGGATTGGCTCAGCTCTGCCATTGTAGCCCTTTGGAGAATAAATCAGCAGACAGAACATCTTTCTGTCCCTCCTCTCTGTGAATGTGCCTTTCCATAAAAATAAATATTCAAAAATATCTGTGTATGTACACACACACACAGAGCCATGCCAGGTGTACAACTCAGCAACACGCACAGTCACATCCTTGTGCAACCACCTCCATCCCTTCCCTGAGCACGGCCGCTTTCCCAACTGAAGCACTCCTAGGAATGGGGTTCCTGTACTTCTCAGCTGGCGTGGTTAGAGGGCCACCTGCTGCTTTGATGGGTGGTGAGCGTGTACACCCTTTCATCCACTGGTTATGCAAAATGCAGCCACGGCTTGCTGGGGGAGGAGCCTGGCATGGGACTCAGGCAAGGACTTCATGGTGCCTGGTAGGTGAGGGGCGAGGTCTGAGCTACATGAGGGCGTCTGCGTGCCTGCTCCTTGCTCCGTGTGTTTGGACAAGCCATGGCTGACATCCAGTGTCTGTCAGAGAACTTGGCACAATACTTGAATCAGACTTGGCGGTGAGTGACCTTCACTTGGCGAGGCCTGCACCACCCTGTGCTTTCACCCACTGACGTTTCTTTGGAATCGATGACATTTCAGGTGGGAAACTTCAGAGTCACTTGTTTCCACTAAATTCCACGATGAGGATGAGAAGTGTTACAGGCATGACAGCTCTTACACAGTGACCCCAATTTAGGACCACCCAAGCTTGTGTTGCCCTAGTCCTGGCTGCCTGTTTATGCTGATGGACTCTGAGGACAGGTGGCCTGGGTCAGTATTCACATTCATATTCATCGTGGCGAAGCTGGTTTCCCCTGCAAGTTACTGCAGTTCCCTTGCACATGAGGTCTGGTCCTCCCTGCTCCCTGTCAGGAAAGGTTTGCAGCATTTCCACAGCCTGCCCTTTGTTCTGGTTTGTTTCTTGGTCTCGTCTGAGCATCCCTGGCTTCTTGGCTTTTAACACAAGCAGAGCTGACCCACAGGCTGGACACTCCCTGTGAAGGCAGGCACTGTGTCCTCATGTGTGTTTGGTTCTTTGTGATCTGTGAGCACAGCCTGGGAATGGGCTGAACTAGGTTTGCCCAGCATCTTTGAAGGGTCCAGCTGGGAAGGTGGGTGACACTCCTTTGGGGCCCCTCAGCAGCCTTTGAATGAGGCATCACAGTGAACCTGCCCCTGGAGGCCTCTGGGTGTGATCTGTGACAGGAAGAAGCCTGTGTCCAGATGACAGCATGCAGTATCACATGGGGCAGCGATAGTGCTGGTTAATCTCCACTCCTGCAGCATCGTTCTTTTTGGAAAAGCTTTAATTTAGTTTTCATTTTATTGGAAAGTTGCCCACGACCGCCAGGGTTGAGCCAGCTGTAGCCAGGAGCCAGGAACTCCACCCAGGTCTCCATGTGAGTGGCAGGTGCCTAGGGGCTTGATGTGCTGTCTCCCTCTGCACATCAGCAGGGAGTGGAGGTGAGCCCCGGATGCTGCCACCCTGATTTGGGATGTAGGTGTCCCAGAAGCCTGCTGTGTCGCATCTTTCTCATGAAAGGCAGTTCTGTCTATTCCTCCAAGTTGCAATTTCTTTTCCTATGCTATGTGCATAGCCACGAGTTTACCCTGTGGCTTCAGTGACAAACCTGGAGGGCTCTTCATGTGCTACTGGCGAGCCAGAGAAGCGGTCACTCACAGAGAGGGTCAGCTCCCAGCTCTGCTCCTCATCTAGCACTTCTCTCTTAAAATGTAAAAACATATGTATTAATTTATTGAAAGGCGTAATTAGAGAGGCAAAGATCTTCCATCCACACGGCCCTGGCCTAGCTGTGGCAATCTGCATTGGTGTCTGGGCTTCTAGTTCTGTTGAGTCCGGCCAGTCACTGGATATGTTACTCAGTTGTTCAGAAGGGCCTGCATAGGGGACGTGCATGAGACCACACTTTATGGTGGCACTGAATTCTTTGGGTCCATATCTAACAGGGAGAGCAGGGCTGTGGTCAAACCCAGGGCAACAAGGAGTTTAAGAAGGGAGAAGGGAGGACCAGGCGGGGGGCACAGAGATGAGAGCAGGTGTTTGCAAAGTCAGGGAAGAGAGTGTTTCAAAAGAAACACAAACTCTGGCTCCTGACTCCAGTTTCCTGCTACTGTGGGCTCTGGGAGGCAGCAGGTCAGGCTCCAGGAACTGAGTTCATGTCATGCATGTGGGAGACCCAGCTGCAGTTGCTTGGCTCCTGGCTTTGGTTGGAGAGTCACTGTGGGCTTCTCTTTCTAGTTGTCTCACAAATTAATTAAGACAAAACGAACAAACAAACAAACAAAAAGAAGACAGGAGTTTGTGTTAACTCCTCACATGCAAGTTATAGCAATAGAGAGGGATTTTTACCTGTAAGCATTAGAAATTACTTTATTTGTGTATTTAACAATAACATACAGTGTTGGTGAGGATGAGAAAAGAAATGACAGCATGATACTATTTAGGCATCAGAGAAAATGTATCAAAAACACTAGAAAGTGTTCATGTCTTTTGGATCCAAATATTCTAGCTTCAGAAATTTGTCCTAAACAAATGATCATATCTGGGCACAAATTATTCCATAAGGTTGTTCATAATGGCATTGTGCATACCATAAAAATAAAAAATAGTGTCTAATACCACATGCTTCATTAAACAAATTGTGATATCTATATGATGAAGCAATACTATGAAGTGTGTGAAGTAATCCATGATGTGGTGACATGTCACAATGGATCATGAAATGAATAAAGCAAGTGTGACCCTGTCTTTTTTAACATACAGAAGTTGGGATAGCACTGTGGTGCAGCGAGTGAACCCACTGCTCCTTGGCTACTCGCTTCTAAGTCAGCTTCTCGCATTGCATCCTGGGAGACAGAGATAATGGGTCAAGTGCTTGGGTCCCTGCCACCCACACAGGAGACCTGGATGGAGCTCTGGGCTCCTGACTTTGCTTGGTCCAGCCCTGGCTTTTGTGGGTATTTGGGGAGTGGACCAGCAGATGGAAGATCTCTCTCTCTCTTTCTCCATCTTCATCTTTCAAATGTATGTAATTCAATATGCATTTCAGAAACTACATACAGAAGTACATAAGAAAAAGATCAAATAGTACTCATGGCTGTTGATGCGGCATGGGTTTGAATGATTTTTAGAATTTGGGAGTGCACTTTACTTTTTTATATTTTCAAAAGTTTCCACAATAAAAAAATGTCATCATCAAGGAAAACTAATTTTTTTTAATCTTCTATTTATTCGAGAGGTAGAGAGGTAGATTTGTTCCCCAAGCGCCCATAATGGCTAGGATCGGGCCAAAGCTAGGAACTGGGGACCCAATCCAGGTCTCCAATGTGGGTGATGGGAACCCAGTTACTTGATCCACCATCACTGCCTCCCAAGGTACGCAATGGCAGGAAGTCAGAGTCAAGAGGAGGATGTGGGTCTCAAACCCAGGGATCACTAAGCCAAGTACCTGCCTTAGAAAAAGTGCTCTGAATAGTATGACAATACCAGTACCAATAGCTGAAGTGAGTGCTTACTTAGCCACTGGTTGTGCTAAGTGGTCCATACGTGAGAGATCTTCAAAAAGTTCATGAAAAGTGTGCCTTATGAATTTTGGTGTTGTGGCACAGGGCACAGGGGACTAAGCAGAAGCAGCCAGTTGCAATGGTAACATTCTCTAAGGGAGTATTGGCTCAAGTCTCAACTCCTGCACTTCTGATCCAGCTTCCTCTTATGTGCCTGAGAGGGCAGCAAGTGAGGCCCCAAATACTTGGGTTCCTGCCGCCTATTTGGGAGACCAGGAGGGACTCTTGGCAATTGGCTTCAGCCTAGCCCAGCCCTGGCTGCTGCAGCCATTTGGGGGAATGAACCAGCAAAGGAAAAACTCTCCTTCTGTTTCTCTCTCTCTCTCTCTCTCCCTCTCTCTCTTCCCTCTCTGTTGCTCCTTCAGATAATTTTTTAAAAATGTCTATTATGAGAAGACTACATATGTACTTAAAGGTTTTTTCACCAAAATAAAAACCTTTTATTTTTTCCCCACAGCCTTTTAACTTATGTATTTTAGAAGAGTGTTGACTTCTTTATTTGAAAATCAGAGCAGCAGCAAACAAGAGCATTCTTCCATCTGCTGGTTCACTTCCCAAATGGCTACAACAGCCAGTGCTGGGCCAGGCTGAAACTATATTTTTTTAAGATTTATTTATTTTTATTACAAAGTCAGATATACAGAGAGGAGGAGAGACAGACAGGAAGATCTTCCGTCCAATGATTCACTCCCCAAGTGACCGCAATGGCCGGTGCTGTGACGATCCGAAGCCAGGAACCAGGAACCTCTTCCGGGTCTCCCACATGAGTGCAGGGTCCCAAAGCTTTGGGCCATCCTCAACTGCTTTCCCACGCCACAAGCAGGGAGCTGGATGGGAAGTGGAGCTGCCGGGATTAGAACCGGCGCCCATATGGGATCCCAGAGCATTCAAGGTGAGGACCTTAGCCGCTAGGCCACGCCGCCAGGCCCTAAGTTCAATATTCTTATGTTGCTTATGAACAGTGTGAAAATTTCTTACTCAGTCTAGACATGTTTAGAGAATGGATATTTATGTTAAGAATTTGTTATTTGTGAACCTGGCAGGATGGCTCAATTAGGTTTCTCCACTTGCAGGTGCCAACATCCCACATGGGCCCCAGTTCACATCCCGGCTGCTCCACTTCCCATCTAACTCCCTGCTTACAGCCTGGAAAAGCAGTGGAAGATGGCTCAAAGCCTTGGGATCCTGCACCCATGTGGGAGACCCAGAAGACTTTCTTGGCTCCTGGCTTTGGATGGACTCAGCTATGGCCATTGTGGTCATGTGGGGAATGAACTAGAGAGTAGAAGATCTTTCTCCCTCTGCCTCTCCTCCCTGTAAATCTGCCTTTCCAATAAAAAAAAAATAAAAGAAATCTTAAAAATAAAAAAATAAATGACTTTTCCTTTGGGACCCATGTTTGACTCAACAGTTAAGATGGTGCGAAGGAGGCTAGGAGACCAGGTGGAGGTCATGGCTCTTGGCTTAGACCTGGCCCAGCCCCGGCTATTGTGGACATTTGGAATGAACCAGCAGCACAGGGCTTTTTCTTTTCCGTCTTTCTCCCCATTCCATCTTTCCCCCTCTCTGTCACTCTGCCTTTCAAATGAATAAATACAAATCTTAAAGGAAAAAAAAGGGTCCCTTGGGACACCCGCATCCGTGGGGGGCGGGGTGTTGGTTCAGTTTCCAGCTCTGCTTCAGGTTCTAGTTTCCTGCTCATGTGCAACTTGGGGCGGGGGGGCGGCTGTGATGGCTCACGTGCTTGGTTCCCTCACCCACATGGGAGACTCACAGAGCTTCCCCGATCTGACTTGGTGCAGCCTTAGCTGGCTCAGGGTGAGTGAATCAGCTGACCAGCGATCTTTGTCTTTCTCTCTGCCTTTCAAATAAGATAAATAAAAGCTTACAAAATTGTTACTTAATGCATACACAGCATACAAAAAAATGTAATCGGGCCTGGTGCAGTAGCCTAGCAGCTAAAGTGCTTGCCTTGCACACACCAGGATCCCATATGGACCCCAGTTCGTATCCCGACCCAGTTCATATCCCGGTGGACCTGCTTCCCATCCAGCTCCCTGCTTGTGGCCTGGGAAAGCAGTCAAGGACAGACCAAAGCCTTGGGACCCTGCACCCAAGTGGGAGACTTGGAAGAAACTCCTGGCTTCGGATTGGCTCAGCTCCGGCCGTTGTGGCCACTTGGGGAGTGAATCAATGGACGGAAGATCTTCCTCTCTGTCTCTCCTCCTTGCTGTATATCTGAATTTCCAATAAAAATAAATAAACCTTTGGGGAAAATGTAATCTACAGGTCCAAGGGTGACATTGTAGGATTGGATTATTGTATACAGCTTTTGCTTATGCTCTTGGGGAATAGCAAGTTCTTTGATTTTTTTTGGCTTTTTTTTTCTGGTTTTTTTTTTTTTGGTTGTTGTAATTATTGTTTTCCACTGACCACTTGTTGCTATTGTTACCTAATAGAGTGTTAAACATGTGAGAAAAAAGAAACAAAAAAGGGAAAGTAAAAGAAAGAGAAGATCGTAATTTAAAAGCATGTGTTCGCCTCACACGTGACTTGTGAGTATCAGGTCCTCATTTGGAGTTGGACTTCAAAGCCCCCATAACCACCTCACCACGTGGTGTCCCCGGCCTTCCTTAAAGGACCCCTCGGGCTCGCCAGGTTCCACTGCACAGCAGCCCTTGCCTTGCTTACCTGCCTGGTCTAGAGCCACTTCTGTGCCACCTGAGGGTTAGTCCCCTAGCCTCTGTGTGCCTGTTTCCCCGTCTGTTAGGAAGAGGAGGTTAGGAGATTCCCTACCGCATAACAGCGGCGACACAGGACACTCCCCAAAGCTCACCCAGCTGGGGCAGAAGCTCGCTGTCCCCTGATGTAGTGATGCCCCCCCCCCCCCATCCCATCCCTTCCCCTGCCTGCCGGCAGCGCTTTCCGCCGCTAACCTCTCCTGCCTCCCAGGCAAGGACCTTCCAGCCTCCGCTGCGCAGCCTGAGGCAGGCTTCAGCAGCAAGAGGATCGACGCGGGGAAAAAGCTCCCAAAGCAGAGCAGGTGTACCGGCGGCGCGGAGGCAGTTGAGGCGTCTCCGTGAGGATCCTTCTCCTGTGAGCCACGAGGGCCCCTGGTATCCTAAAGAGGCGCAAAGGGGACTCCGGGTGCTCTGGCGTAGCCCCGCGGCTCCTCGGCCGTATGGGAAGCGGGAGGCGGAGGACGTCGTTTCCGGAGACCAGCCCCGGGGCCCGCAGGGCGCTCAGCGTGAGACTGCGGGGCCGGGCCTCTCCGAGGCGCTTCTCCAGAGCAAGGGGAACCAGGTGGGCGCGCGGGGAGGAGTCCCTGAGAAGGTGCAGGCGTAGGAGGAGCCCGCAACAGCTCACCGAGGGAGGCAGGCGGGGGGGTTGGCGTGTCTCGCACACGCGCCGGTGTGCTCTGGCATAGGAATGCAAGCGCCCCACCTTTGGGGACAGCACCACCGGCGGATCTGGGGAGACCGAGGCCTCAGCGACCAGAGGCGAGGGCCTGTGAGTAGAGCAGGACGCCGGCGGGCCAGATCACCCGACTGAGGCGCAGGCACCCGCCTTCCCGGGAGGAGCCGCAGCCCTGCGGTCTCCCGGTCAGAGTTCCCACGCGGCGCCGGATGGCGTGGACAGGGGCTATGTGCGGGACAGCGGGGGATGGAGAGTCCCAGGACAGCCCTGACGATGCTGGCATCTGGACTGAGGACACCTGGCTCTACCTGTGTCGCACTTTGGAGTCGCCACCACTCAGAATACCAGGCGCCACTCGCAACTTCCAGGGCGTGGGTTCGGAGCTTTGACCCCACCCCCGCGGTCCCATTGGCCCGACCGGGCAGGGGCGCGGCCGGGGTGGTGCCCACGGCTGGGTCCGCGGCTCTGGATCGTCTAGGAGCTGTCCCGGCCCACTGAGCAGATCTGGCTCTAGGGTACTGGCGGCTACAACAGACCAGGACGGTGGTCCTCCGTCGCGGAAGTAGCTCCCGCCCCGAGGCGGCGGTGGCCGCATCCACACAGTCCCAAGCCAAGACAGGTGCCGCGGGGGCACCGCGTCCCCGAGTACCACCGGCCATAGAGCCTAGTCCCCGCTCGCCGTCGGGGCAGTCCCGGGTCCCGCCGCGGAGCCGATGCACGCCCGCTGAACGCCCAGCCCGGCGCGCCATGGCCGCGCTCCCTGGGCCGCTCTGGCTCCTGGGCCTGGCACTGTGCACCCTGGGCGGCGGCCCCGGCCCGCGCCCCCCGCCCGGCTGTCCCCAGCGTCGTCTGGGCGCGCGCGAGCGCCGCGACATGCAGCGCGAGATCCTGGCGGTGCTCGGGCTGCCCGGGCGGCCCCGGCCCCGCGCACCACCCGCCGCCTCCCGGCTGCCCGCGTCGGCGCCGCTCTTCATGCTGGACCTGTATCGTGCCATGGCCCGCGACGACGACGACGACGCCGGGCCCCCTGAGCGGCGCCTGGGCCGCGCGGACCTGGTCATGAGTTTCGTCAACATGGGTGAGTGCGGGCCCCGCTGTGACAGAGCTGACGCGGCTGAGTGTGCAGGTGCCCGCCCCCGCCCCGGGACCCTTCCTGGAGTGAAGGCCCCCTGCGGGGAGTCTCTGGACACCACCAGGCCCTGGCCCTAACGGGAACTGCAGGTGACACACTCCTAGGCAGGAAAGTGAGGGTCTGGGGGCGGAAGGGCTCCTTGAAGTGCAGAGGGGACTGGAGACTCCCTGGGCTGCATCCGCCCAGACCCCAGACCCCAGGAGGAAGGATTCAGCCGTGAGACCCACCTGGCTGCACCAGGAAGACAGGCTGGTCCTGGGAAGACGGTTGAGTAAACAGGCTGAGATGCTGGCGCTGCGATAAGCCAAGAGGAGGAGAGGGACAAAGGTCAGGGTGAAGCTGTGGTCACATCCTGGAGGTGACCAGTCGGCCCGCGCCCTGAGCTGCCCCAGGCTCTCCCGCTGCAGAGCCCCGAGCCTGGGGATGGGGTGCACGCTCAGGGATCAGGGAAGGAAGGCGTGGGTGCTCCGTGTGGGTCAGCAGCTGAGGTCTTGTGCTGTTGGGCCCCAACACCCTGGCCCTAGCCTGTGGGAGGGTCCAGGCTGGGCATGACCACCAGGGGCAGCCTGGACCCTCCTCCCAGGCACAGCCCAGTCTTTGCTCTCTGCAAGCATTTCCCGCCACTCCTCAGAGCCTTTGCTCCCCAAATGCTCACTCTGTCCTTTCTTCTTTATTCTGGCGTCCTAAGCACTTCCTGCACTCCCCACCCCCCTTATTCCTTCTGTGGCTGTACTAGGCAAAAGCAGGGGTCCCCTGGGCCATAGTCATCCTGGGTGGTGTAGGGGTGGGACAGAGAGTAGGGAAGGAACTCTTGCTTTGGCTACCAGCCTCCCCTACCCCGCTGCACTGTGTGGAATCTTCCGGGGACCCTGTTAGCAGCTGGGGTCCTCACGCCACCCAGCTGAGGCTTGGGGAGGTGGCAGCCCCCCTGCCCCCGCCCCAGAATGGCACAGGCTCCATGTGGCCGAGCTGGGACAGCCCAGGTCATCCAGCTGCACACCTGGTCCTTCCTCAGGTGATGTCAGGCTTGCAGTGTGGGTGGAGGCAGCTCTCTGAGGGGCTTGAGCAGAGGAACTCCATGAAGGAAGCTGCACTGCCAGTCTCCAGCTGTTTGTTTCCTGAACTAAGGGCCTCTCCTGCCCCAGGTCGGAGCTATGGCGGGCTGAGGAGACCCAGTGTCAGGCCTAGGAGGGGGCCAGGGGGCTATGGATGCCACCTTCCTGGGTAGAGATGGGGAGACCGTGGGTGGATCTGGGAGTGCACCTTGGAGGGGGCGCAGGAAGAGCTGTGGATGGAGCTGCCCAGCAGAGTGTGAGTCACGGCCCAGACCACGTCCTGCTTCCCTGGTGTCTCCTGGCCCCGGCGCTCCCTGGTGGGAGCTGCTGCTCTGACCTGGGCAGGACCCTCCCCTGCTGTGTGCTCAGGCTCCCTGAGCCTTGGGTCCCCCAAGATCTGACCTGAGGTTGTTACCTGACCGGTTGATAGAGGAGCAGAAAGCCAGCCTCTCCTCCATCCCTTGGAGGGGGAGCCTAGGCCTGCGGGCTTTTGGCCGCATCCCTCCCAGCTCTGCCCAGCCTATCTGTGGATGGGAAGGGATGTGTGGATTCTTGGCCACACACGGAACCCAGAATCAGCCTAAAACCCAACCCGAGGTGTTCCTACTGCTTTTTAGGGTAAAAATCTAGCCTTGGACCATTCATGGATTTTGTATTAATCCTTCAGTCCAAGCCTCATTTGCCAGTCTCATTCCATGGGCTTGGAGGGCCACATGCAGGTGACCTCCCTGCCTCTGATCCCCCCCCCCCATTCCCAGCTTCTTCCCCTGCCATCCGTGTGTGCGTCATCAGGATCTGGGACCCTGCAGGTTCCCCAGCTCAGTTGTGTCCAGGGAGGCCGGGTTGCAGGCGGGCAGCAGGGCCTTCCCACAGGGCTGCGTTCCTGCCACCAGCAGCACGAGGCTCCTGCAGAGGCAGGGTGGGCCTGTGCTGGGTAGGACTGCGGCTGCACAGAGGCTCACACGCACACACGGGGCCTCCCACGCTCTTGGAGGCCCAGGCCCCAGCAGCCCCTTGGGGTCTAATAGCAACGTCCTCGCTGTGGCATCCACGCCCACACCCAGGCTCCCACGCCTGCTGCCTCCAGCTCCACCTCTGCTATCGGCCCCATCTGGCTCCTGTGTCTGCCCGGCCCCTACTCGCTGAGCCTGGGGCATCTCACAGCTCTCCCGCCGCTGTGGGTGGGGTGTCTGTGAGGAGCGCAAGGCAGGATTGACAGCACCTGGCTGGGTGGCTGTGCACGCCAGATGGAGAGCCTGACTTCTCTGAGTCAAGACATAGCAAGAGGTCCCGGTACTCATCCAAGTCTCCCTATAGCAGGAGAAGGAGGCAAGACTGGCTTCCACTCCCACCCCCTCTGTTGCTTCTTTCCCGTGCTGTCTGCAGTGCTGGCATTGGCCAAGCTAGGTGCCACCGGCTCAGGGGAGATGCCTTCTCACCACAGCCCCGGGCCCAGCCTCACAGGCCTGCCCAGCGCCTGCTGAGTGAGGGGAGGGGGACTGGTTCTGCCCCTTATTCCTGTATCTCTGTCCACCCTGTGACAGACAGGCAGGTGCACAGGTTCCCAGCTGAGAAACCAAGGCACAAATGGCACAGACAGATGGAACTCAGGACCACAATGGCCTGCCTTCGCCTCACCCTGTCCTTTCCTGATTCGCACTCACTTATTCTCCTGGGCTCTGCTGGCCAAGGACAGGGACTTGGGAGGCTGTCCCAGTTGGGAGATGCAGGGATGCTTTGCGAATTAAGGACCTGGCTGTGACTTTGAACGATAGTGCTTGGCGTCTTTGGCCCCAGGTTACTTCTCCCAGTTCTCCCTAGGGGACGTTTCCATTTTTCCCACTCATTCTGTCAACAGATGGTGCTGTGTGCCAGGCACAGTTCTGTTTGCCTTAGTTATAACCGCGATTGGACACAGACCCTGCCTGCGCGCAGCTGAGCTTCTGGTGGGAGACGCAAATACAGAACACATAGTCGGGCTGCTGACGGGGACCCTGAGCCCATGGTGGGAAAGGCATGTGCTGGAGAATGGCAGAGCGACAGCCCTGGATGCCCAGGCTTAGGGTTGTATCCTCCTCTGCCGCCTTGTCAGGCCATGACCTGGGCTTTCTGGTGCCCCTCTCCCAGCCGTAGTTTACCCCTCTGTCAAATGCAGGAACTCTTCTTGCAGGGCTGTCATGGGCATAGGCGTGACACCTGCTGATGACAGCATGCCCAGAACTGCCTTGTTTGTTCACTTGCATTTCACACTGTTTTTACAGAAGAGAGTGAACTCAGAGAAGGTAGGTGATTTTCCCAAGGCCACATGACAGATGGCCACCTCCTCTGCCTCTCCCCTTCCCAGCAGTTGCCTCTCCGCACAGGCTGAGGCTGCCCCATTGCTGGTTGCATTAAATGCTGGCAATTTGAACTGCATTGAATATGAATATGCGGTGGATACGGAGGCTCATTGTGAGAATCCATCTTTGAGGATTTATGGAGCAGATGCCTATCCCTTGTGGAAAATTCCGATTGAGAGTGGGAGTTTGGTACAGTGGCTAAATGAAACTTGTCATGCCCAGGCTATGCCTGGTTTAGATCACTGGTTACTCACTTTCAATCCAGCATTCCTCCTAATGTGCACCTGGGAGACAGCAGGTAACTGGCTTAAATACTTGGGTTCCTGCCACCCATGTGGGAGACCTGGATGGAGCTGCTGACTCCTGGCTTGGCCTGGCACAACCTTAGCTCTTTGCTGCTGGGATGACCATTTGGCAGAGGTGAAGCTGGATCCCTTCTCTCCGAAGACCTGTGTGAGCACCAGGTTGGTATGTCCTGTGGATCCCTGGTGACTGACTGACCTTTCCCATCTCTTCAGTGTCTTCTTGCCCCTGGAGTAAATGCCTGCTTTTGGGCCTAGCTCACAGAGGAGCTAGGCAAAGTATGGTTTCTGGTCCCACGGCCTGGGTACCCAGATCAGCTGGAGTGGATACGGAAACCAGACCGTAGCAGCCACAAGGACGGCTGGCTCTGGAGTGGGCGGCTGTACTTGACCACTCTGGTATGGGGCATGTCAGATTTCCATTGTGGCTCTGTCCCTTGAGAACTATCAGATAATGAGTTAGAGGCTTGAAGTCTCTGCATCTCAATATCCTCCCTTTTAAAGCCTGTATGATGGCTGTAGTTGTTGCGATGCAGTGAGTTGAGCTGCTGCCTGGAATGCTGAAATCCCCACCGGAGTGCCTGGGGTCCAGTCCTGCCTCTACCTCTAGTATAGCTTCCTGCAGATGTATACACTTGCAGGCAATAGATGATGGCGCAAGAACCTGGTTCCCTGGCTTTGGCAAACCCTGTCTTGGCTTTTCCTATTCAGGATCCTGTGTGTGTCCCTTCTAGCTAGAACAGAATTCAAGCCTTTCCCTTCCCCCCTCCAAACTGTCATTCCAAGTTTTGTCTTCCATCTCAAATGAGCCAAGTGGTGGCCCCTTGACATGTTCCCCATCTGACATGGCCATTGACAAACAGAAAAGAATTCAGATTTTGGAGTACAGACTTGTCCAGCCTTGAATCCCATCTTGGGTGCTTCTAGGAGTGGCTTTGTGTCCATTAGGCAAGTCCCCTGATCTTTTTTTTTTTTTTTAGATTTATTTATTTTTATTGGAAAGGCAGATGTACAGAAAGGAAGATCTTCCATCCGATGATTCACTCCCCAAGTGACCACGACAGCCGGAGCTGAGCTGATTTGAAGCCAGGAGCCAGGAGCTCTTCCAGGTCTCCCATGTGGGTGCAGGGTCCCAAGGCTTTGGGCCATCCTCTGCTTTCCCAGGCCACAAGCAGAGAGCTGGATGGGAGACAGGGCCGCCGGGATTAAAACCTGCGCCATATGGGATCCTGGCGTGTTGAAGACTAGGATTTTAGCCACTAGGCCATCACGCTGGGCCCAAGCACCCTGATCTTTCACACTATCAGATCTTTAGCTAGTCAGATCAGCCTCAGGGCCCCCAGAAATTCCAGTACCCCTCACCTTCAGCATCAAACCAGTTCTGCTCTATGTGACAGTGTAATATAACAAGAGTGATGCTACACCCAAGACAGGATTAGACATGAAAGGAGGTGGTCTCCATCTCTCTTAGGTTACTCTTGCTGGGGGAAGTGAGGAGGTGGATAGCCCTCTGAGGAGGCCCCTGAGGTGAGGAGCCAAAGTCTGCCAACAATAGCGACATGCGGAGCTTGCAAGTGGACTGTGAACGCCATCCAGTCTTCAGACATGCGTAGTTTTCCTGGGATCTCACCAGAGATCATGACCCAGCCCTTCCCAACTAAGAGCCTGAATTCCTGATCCTAAGAGACAACATGAAATACACATAGTCTTAGATATAATTTTAAAAGATTTGTTTATTTATTCAGTAATTTAAAAGGTAAAGTTATAGTGGGGAGAGGGAGAGAGAACTTCCAGCTCTGGTTCACTTCCCAAATGGCTGCAGTGGCTAGGGCTGGGCCAGGCTGAAGCCAGGAGCCAAGAGTTTCATCTGGGTCTCCCGACTGGATGGTAAAGGACCAAGCACTCATGTTATCTTTAGTACGTTAGCAAGAACCTGGATCAGGAGTGGGGTCTCAAACTGGTATCCATATAGGGTGCCAGCATAGCAGGCAGGGGCTTAACGTGCCACAGCAGCATAGCGCTGACACCAACATGGGGTGATTTTTTTTTTAAAAGGTAGATTTATTTTCTTTTTCTGTTTTTTAAAGATTTTATTTATTTTTATTGGAAAGGCAGATATACAGAGAGGAGGAGAGACAGAGAGGAAGATATTCCGTCTGATGATTCACTCCCCAAGTGACCACAATGGCTGGTGCTGCGACGATCCGAAGCCAGGAGGCAGGAGCTCCTCTTGGTCTCCCACGCTGGTGCAGGGTCCCAAGGCTTTGGGCCATCCTCGACTGCTTTCCCAGGCCATGAGCAGGGAGCTGGACGGGAAGTGGAGCAGCCAGGATTAGAACCGCCACCCATATGGGATCCTGGCGCATTCAAGGCGAGGACCTTAGCTGCTAGGCCGCACCGCCGGGCTCTAGGTAGATTTATTTTCTTATCTGAAAGGCAGAGTGGCAGAAAGGAAGAGGAAAGAAAGAAAGAAAGAAAGAAAGAAAGAAAGAAAGAAAGAAAGAAAGAAAGAAAGAAAGAAAGAAAGAAAGAAAGAAAGAAAGAAAGAAAGAAAGAAAGAAAGAAAGAAAGAAAGAAAGAAAGATGGAAGGAAGGAAGGAAGGAAGGAAGGAAGGAAGGAAGGAAGGAAGGAAGGAAGGAAGGAAGGAAAGAAAGATAGATCTTCCTTCTGCTGGTTCTCAGATAAATGCAGCAGTGTGGCTGGGTGAGACTGCAGCCAGGAACCTGCAATTCCATCCAAATCTCCCACATGGATGGTAGTGGCTCAAGCACGTGGGCCATCTTCTGCTGCCTGCTCAGGTGGATTAGCAGGGAGCTGGATTAGAGATGAAGCAGGGCCCAGCATGGTGGCCTAGTGGCTAAAGTCCTCACTTAACACGAGCCAGGATTCCATATGGGTGCCAGTTCATTACCTGGCTGCCCTGCTTCCCATCTACCTTCTTGCCTGTGGCCTGGAAAGGCTGCTGAGGATGGCTCAAAGCCTTGGGACACTGTGCCTGCGTAGGAGACCTGAAAGAGGCTCCTTGCTCTGGGTTCAGATCAGCTCAGCTCCGGCTGTTGTGGCCACTTTAGGAGTAAACCAGTGTACGGATCTTCCTCTCTCTCTCCTCCTCTCTGTATACCTGACTTTCCAATAAAAATAAATAAATCTTAAAAAAAAAAAAAGAAATGAAGTAGCTGAGACTTGAAGCGATACTCAAATGTGAAATACCAGCACTGCAAGCAGAGGCTCATTTGGCTGTGTCACAATATCTGCCTCTTGTTTGTTGCTTTAAGCTGCTTGGGGTAATTTGTTACGCAGCAGGAGAGAATGAATACAGTTGGCAGGCATGAAGAGCAATGGCATCTCTGTGGGTCTTGGAACACAGTCCACAGCTTGGAGACTGGAAGTGCCCATCATTTACCGCCTCTGGGCTTTGGCCTATCAGGACCCCTCAACTGCTCTGCGGGACGCTGTCTTCTCCCCCAAGCACCCTATCGACTAGCACACTGTGCCTTCCTTGTGCCTATCAGGAGTCTAGTCATTTAACCCTCTTTCTCCTCCTCCTGAAAGCAGGACCACATGTGACCTTTTGTGGCAACCTACCGCTGCATAGCAAGTGCCAGGGGTAGGTGGCCAAAGCAAAGGAGAGAGGAGAGCAGAAGGTGGCAGGGGAGCCCCAAGAGAGGGAGGGGCTGAAGGAGCCTGGGGCTGGCCTTCATCTTTGTGGAAGCTGCAGGTGGATGGTGGGTGTGGCTTCTCTCAGGGGCTTGCCTGGAGGAGGGGGCATCAGCAGCATGCCCAGGGCAGCTATTGACAGAGGGCACCTGCCAACAGCTGCAGCATCTCCACCTGCTCAATCCCTGGACCACTGAGATGGCACTGGCATCAAGTCAGGGATGTCACGTTGGGAGCCCTGATCTGACCCACAACCACTGGAGAAGTCCTGCCCCTCTGAGCCTCAGTTTCCCCATCAGAGCTGCACCAAAGCTTTTTGAGCTCTGACCAGAGAGACCAGGAGACAAGACCATGCGCTCCTCCCACTCCCAATGGGTATTCCTCCAGAGGTGGGAGGTCCAGGGTAGGAAGGGGCACTGACCCATCTCCTCATCAGAGCCTCTTCCCCACAGATGAGAGAGGGTGAGGGTGAACCATCACCATGACCACACCTTTCTGGAAAATTCCCACAGCTGGAGGTAGACATTGCTTCCCTCTTGCCCGCAGCTCCTGGGACCTATTTTTGTCTCTGGCAGGCTTGATGTGGTGGCCAGTGCAGGCGCTTCCTTTTAATCTGGGGTCTACAGCCAGTGGAGGCTTGGGCGGGTAATTGTGAGTGCAGAGCTGTTTATAGAAACAGCCCTGAGCGGAGTCAGGAATCCAGCCAGTGGGTAAGAGCCCCAGTGGCAGCCCCAGCGGCAGCCCCAGCCCTCTCCCCACAGCTCCAGCGTTTCTGGGTGGTAAAAACCCTTCAAGACACAGGGTCTGTGGCCGTTGTGCAGAGCCCCACCCCCCCAGGTTCTTGGTCACCAGCAGGAGCAGCCCGCCAGGCCCAATCCCCTGGAGGGCATCCCTCCACCCTCAGGGGCTAGACCGGAACTCAGAGTTGAGTGTAGGCCCCCCACAGCCACTCTGAGTTTTTCAAATCTTGCCTTTTGGTCAGAAACAAGCCAGATTTAGATCAGCGGGCAAGTCTAAATGTTGTCTAGGATACAAAAATAGCTGAAGGCTTTGTTGGTGTTGGGTTGGTGTGGGCCAGGCCTGGCCTGGAAGCAGCAGGTGTGGGGGTCCAGATGCGGACAGTGCTGCAGCCAGGGAGGCCACCACCTGCCAGCAGCGGGTCTTTCCCGGAAGTGTGGGATCTGGTGGTTGTTTCATCAGAGGCTGGAGGAGGAGGTTGGGGCTTCTTGTCCACACGCATTGGTGATTCATGATGTTTATTTTCCAGGGAGCCACATTAAGGCAGTTCGGGAAATAAATCCATTTGCTGCTTCCGCAGAAGTTGGTTCAGGGTTTGAGCATTTGGGCTACTTTTTATAATCTTGTGGAAAATAAACACAGAGAGCTGCTGATGGAATGGGTTAGGACCATAATCTCAAAGACATAGTCTTGAATCCCATCTTGGGGAAACATTGAAATTCTGAAAGTCAAAATCCCTAAAAGACTAAAATCTCAAAAGATCAACAGTCCCAAAAAAAGTAATTATAGTAAAAATGAAAGTTTTTAAGAAGACATTTATTTACATTTTACAAAGGGGATATTTTAAAAAGATATATTTATTGTAAACTCAGTTTTACAAAGAGAGAGGAAGAGGCAGATCCTTCATGTGCTGGCTCGTTCCCTGGAGAGCTGCAATGGCTAAGGCAGGCCAGAGCCAAGAGCCAGGAGCCTCATCCAAGTATCCTACGTGGGTGACAGGAACCCCAACACTTGGGCCTTCCTCTACTTCATTTCCCAGGCGCATTAGCAGAAAGATTGATGGGAACAGGAGCAGTTAGCACACCTACATGGGATACTGGCTTTACAGGTGACTTTACATGCCATACCATGACGTTGGGTCCCAAAGTTTGTTTTTCTGGTTTTTTGTTTGTTTGTTTGTTTTTAAAGATTTATTCAGTTTATTACAAAGTCAGATATACAGAGAGGAGGAGAGACAGAGAGGAAGATCTTCCGTCCGACGATTCACTCCCCAAGTGAGCCGCAATGGCCGGTGCGCGCCAGTCCGAAGCCAGGAACCAGGAACCTCTTCTGGATCTCCCACGCGGGTGCAGGGTCCCAAGGCATTGGGCCGTCCTCGACTGCTTTCCCAGGCCACAAGCAGGGAGCTGGATGGGAAGTGGAGCTGCCAGGATTAGAACCGGCACCCATATGGGATCCCGGGGCGTTCAAGGCGAGGACTTTAGCTGCTAGGCCACACCGCCGGGCCCTGTTTGTTTTTAAGAAACATACAAAGCAGGCTGACACAATGGCTTGATTGGTTAATCATTTCCCTTCAAGCACCAAGATCCCATATGGGCGCTGGTTCTAATCCCAGAGGCTTCATTTCCCATCCAGCTCCCTGCTTGTGACCTGGGAAAGCAGTCGAGGACAGCCCAAGGCCTTGGAACCCTGCAGCAATAGAGACCCAGAAGACGCTCATGGCTGCTGGCTTCAGATGAGCTCAGTTCTGGCAATCAGTGACTTCTTGGGGAGTGAACGGATGAATGGAAGATCTTTCTGTCTCTCCTTCTCTTTATAAATCTGATCTGCCTTTCCAATAAAAATAAATAAGTCTTCCAAAAAATATATAGAAACATACAAAGCCATACTACTTTACACAATAAAACAGGCCTCTTTACACAGTAGTAGTGTATGTCTGTTGCAAGCATTAGCAGTCACACAGATGTCTCGTGTCGCTGTGCTCATGAAGAAATAGGTCAGACAGGGAAGTGCGAGTCAGCGTGCTTGGTGATTGTGTGACTCCAGCTTGGGACTGGTCGTGTGAGATCCTTTCTGACCTCAAATCTTTTGACAGCTCCACAGGTCAACAGATCCCTGCCATATACCTGCATGCCAAAGGACACCCTTAATTTATGAAGAAAGTTTTGGTGTTTTTCTGTACACACTCATGGCTTATGCACAAAGTCAAGGTTGTGATAATGTACCTCTACACAGTCACATTTGCAAACAATTCAAAAGATAAAACATTCTAAGGATCTTTACTCAATTTATGCCTCTAGTATTGAAAATGATGGCAAGATAAAATACATAAAATACATAACTTAGTTTGAAAGAAAATTTGCCACGTGAAAATGGGTATTGCAGGACTAAATTAGGGACCATTGTCCAGCAGGAACCCATAAGAACTGACTGGGGTCCCTGATTATTACCTGAAAAAATGTTTAAAGATTTACTTATTTTTATTGGAAAGGCAAATTTACAGAGAGAAGGACAAAGATCTTCTCTCCACTGGTTCACACCTGTGGTGGCCCCAACAGCTGGAGCTGAGCAATTTGAAGCCAGAAACCAGGAGCCAGGAGCTTCTTCCAGGTCTCCCATGTGGGATGCAGGGTTCCAAGGCTTTGGGCCGTCCTCAACTGCTTTCCCAGACCACAAGCAGGCAGCTGGAAGTGAAGTGGAGCAGCCAGGTCACAAACCGGCACCCATATAGGATCCTGGCGCGATTGCGTCGGGCTCATTAACTGAATCTTAAGAGTCTTGCATCAAGATACTTTGCTGTTGTTCTTGTATTTTTTTGTAGGGTGTGGCTTTCCTTGGAGCATGCATTCATATTCTTAGTCTAAGTGGCAATGATCTTTGGAAATTCTGCTGCAAATCAATATCTACTAATATGTGTATTCCCTGGTCAACTATCTTCTGTGCCACGATCAGAAAGCCATCCTACACTCATGTGCAGACAACAAATTTGATCCAACAGCAACATGTACCACGCACATAATTATCTTCTCACCTGGCAGTGATCTCACTGGCTTCTTTAGGCAAATGGGCCTCTGATTCATTGAAGACTCCATCAACTGGAAGGAACGCCCACTTAAGTGGTGCAAAGTGAAGCTGACATGTTCATCATTCCCACATCATATCCCTTCCCCAAAGCTGACCTTCTTTTAACAAAAAGACGTTCTATCTGGGAATGGTGATTTTTGCGATTTGGAATTTCAGGGTTTCCACATTTAGGATTCTGAAATTTTCAGGATTCTGATTTGGGGGATTTTTGTCTTTAGAGATTTTGATCCTCGAGGTTGTCATCAATACCTCTGTGGAACGCCATCTGCTCCCGGGGCCCAAGGAGTGTTGGGGATGGTTGTAGCACCAGGTAGATTCACTGGTGATCTGGCAGGATAGTGACAGCTTCCTGCACAGGTGTGTGAGTGTGGGTGTGTCCGATTCTTTCTGTGTCCTTTTTAAAAGCCATAATGAGCAGCATATGGAAAGCTCCCACAATGCTCCGAATCTTTCCATGACATCCCACGGTTTCTCTGTTAGCCTGTATCTTCCACCTGAGCAGAGATTTCATTTGTCTTTTTCACTCCTGAGTTCTCAATGCCTGAACAGTGTCGTGCATAAAGAACTTGATTAATTGGTTTCTAAATTGGACGGAGGAAAGCCTGAGTCTGAGTAAATAAGAAAAGAAATTCAGTCTTGTTCTGATCTTGAAGCAAACCTTAAGACATCCTGAGGTGCTGTGGGACAATGTACCTGGTCACCTTGGGGCCAGCCATCTTCTGTAGCCCAGACATGCCTGTCCCCTGCCCTGCCCTGCACAGCTGTGTGTGCCTGTGCGTCCCTGGCCCGGGTCCCTACCACAAGGACAGGAAGTGGTCCCCACATCCGCCCAGGGCCGCACAGCCTGGTGCTTTTTAAAACCCCGCCTTGTGGTCCCTGAGTCCAGCAGCCAGGGACGGCAGGTTTAAAAAGATACAAACTGGTCATTAAAATCTCAGCGTGGGGTTTGAGGGAAGGCCCAGGGCGGATCCCACCCCTGCTTTCCGGAAACACAGATTTCAGAGTTTGAGAGGGACGGAGGCGAAAGTGAGGCCTCCTGAATGCCCTGGCTGGGCAGCTGGGGAAGCGTGGGAAGGACCCCACCACCACAGGCTCTGCCTGGACTGCTGGACCAGTCTCCGGCCTGGGCCCCCACTCCACCCTACCCGCAGCCTGTCCTGGACCTCTGTCTGTGTGGAGTCTTCCCATCTGCCCCCAGCTCCTCTCCAGTCCGGCACTTCTGCTTCCTGTTGACCCAGAACCCCATTCCTCCCCCTCCCAACCGGAGTACAGCCCCTCTTCCAATGGTACAGTCCAGCCCCTTCTCCCACTGACCCTGACCTTAATCTCTGGGCACCTCTGGCACCCCCACACTGGAGCACAGAACCCCTCTACCTGGAGCAACTCTTGCCGCTCCCCAACATCTGGGACTCTACCCCATTGTCTTTCTTTTTTTTTTTTTTTTTTTTTTTTTATGTATAATCCTTTTTATTGTATTGTTGTTGACAATCTTTACATACTTAACTATAGTTGAAGGAAAATCAAGAAAGAGGAGGAAAAAAAAAAAAAAAGGTTCAGGGGGATAGGGAGGTGGGCAATGCTATTATGTCCATATTGTTTCCATCATGTATCTGAGGTAAAAGGGGATATTGAGGGAGAAGCCCCACCCGGTTTCCCGCCCACCCCAAGTCCCATATGTGGGGCATGCTCTGAGATATGTGCTCAAGTGGAGTTAATAGTTCTCCAGTTATGAGTCACTGCCAGTTTCGCTCGATGAGGTGGTCCACTGATTGATATGGTCCATCATGAAGTCTCCATTTGTCCCATATTTCGCTGCCAACATGTAGCTGAGATGAATGATTGTCCTATTCTGTCTTCTGTCTTTTCTTGGTTAGAATTCTGAGTCCAGCAGTTCAAGTGGGGAGATCTCCAAAGATACTTTGAGGTATTCCCAGACCAGATTCTTGTATGTTCTAGCAAGCACAGGGCCCGGCACAGTCCATCACCCTGATCAGCTGGTGGTTGCAATTGCTGTGTTGGTTCTGTTTTCAGTCCCGAGTTGCACTGGAACCAATGGGTGTTGCAGTCCAGTCTGGTTCGGCCCTTACATCAACCAGTGGGAGCTGCAGCCTAGTCGGGGCGACCCACAATAACCCCCACCAAGCCTGCCCCCTACCCTGGTTTGCCAATTTGTGTAGCAGAAGACCAGTCTGTCCCCCATCCCATTTGGCTCTGGTACTTGTCAATGGGTATTAAAGCTTAGTTCTATCTAATCGACTCAACCATCCAGCCCTCACAGATGTTGTTGAGTGCCTCTGTCTAGCCATCCCAGCCCCCGTCCTAGTTTTCATGCCCTCCCGTGGGACTAGTGACCCAGGAAGGGGGAACCCACTTTTTCCCTCCCAGGTCTCTCTGTCCCGGTTTATGCACTCTTTAGGTGGTCCTGTGATTTGACTCGACAGAATTAGTCCCCAGTGCCAGCTTCTGCCAGCTGATGCTGTGGCCCTGATCTTGTCCACATGCAGCGCACAGGTGTTGTAGCCTTGCTTAGTCGTGTCTGTCTCTATCCCAGCCAACACTCTCCAGTGGGAGTGGTTGTCCAGCGAGGGGACCAGCCCCTTAACCCCCCCGCCAGCTCTGCCCCTCCCTTCCTGATCTCACGTGTGCTGGATGGGTGTTGCATTCATATCCAGTACAGGCAACCACGCCCTGGCGTTCCAGAATGTGTACTGGTTTTGTCGCAACCAAACCCGGCCCATTCCACACTCTGTTCTGGTGATCGGATTTGCCAGAGGATGACATGAACTGATTCAGCCTGGCCTGCTCCTGACCCATGCCGAATGCATGCCAGTGGGAAACTTTCCATGGCCTATTCTGGGCTGTTTCCAATCATGCTTCTCGCGCTTACCTGCAGGGACTGTGTCCTGCCAGAGGAGTTGCCCAGGCTCCTCCATCAGAACCCCTCCCAATGCCAGATTTTGCGCTTGCCAGGGGGTTCTTGAGCCAACCCTACTCAGTTCACCTCCTGTCTTAGCAGGAACAGTGGCTTTTCCTGGCTGGCTTTCACCCCATTCTGACTCTTGTTGTTGGATGTTTCAGCCCAGCCATGGCTCGTCCATACCCACATACAGCTCACACATGGCTCAGAAGGGGATTGAGACCCAGCCTAGTCAGTCCCACATCTACCCTGTTTCTCCATAACACCAGATGGTGCTGGGATCTGAACCGGCCTGGTGCTTCCAATCCCAGCCCACACTAGTGCCTCGGGTGACTGCAACTGTTTCCTAGATAGAACGCAGCCCCCATTCCAGCACATACACCCCTTGGTGGGAACCTCATCCCAGCTGTGGCTTCCCAGATTGGGACCGTTCCTAGCTGTAAATCACACACCTGCACGTGGTTGCTCCGAGGACCATTAGGTGCCAGCCTGCTACACAAGCCGGAGCTTATCTTTTACTTGATAGGTGTTCAAAGCTCAGCATTGTTAAGGGATTGGAAGTTCTTCAAAGGAAGAGTTACTGGCATTGGGAATCTTTAGGATTGACTCAGATCCCAGAAACAGTGGGGTCACTCTAGAGTTATCTCAGCAGCGATTCAGATGTCCAATACCCCAGAGCTCCCCGGCCGGGAGGCCAGTAGGCACAGCCTGGCGCCAAATGGCGCACTGGCCGCCCTGGCCCAGCCCGCCATGAGCCATGGGCACATGGCGGACTGGGTTCGGGATCCGAGCTAGACGTCCTCTCCCGCAGCCCTCGGCTCGCCTCTGGCAGCCGGAAGTTAAATCCTGCAGGCCCGAGGTTGCGCCCCTCCCCAATCCCGTTCACCCACCACCCAATGAGGGTGTTGGGTGGGTCCCGGACATGCCCAGTCACGGAGGCCTCCCCCCTCGGCGTACTCACCCCAGAAGGAAGCAGGCCGCACCCAGGCATGTCCGGGCCCAGCCCGCCATGAGCCATGGGCACATGGCGGACTGGGTTTGGGATCCGAGCTAGACGTCCTCTCCCGCAGCCCTCGGCTCGCCTCTGGCAGCCGGAAGTTAAATCCTGCAGGCCCGAGGTTGCGCCCCTCCCCAATCCCGTTCACCCACCACCCAATGAGGGTGTTGGGTGGGTCCCGGACATGCCCAGTCACGGAGGCCTCCCCCCTCGGCGTACTCACCCCAGAAGGAAGCAGGCCGCACCCAGGCATGTCCGGGCCCAGCCCGCCATGAGCCATGGGCACATGGCGGACTGGGTTCGGGATCCGAGCTAGACGTCCTCTCCCGCAGCCCTCGGCTCGCCTCTGGCAGCCGGAAGTTAAATCCTGCAGGCCCGAGGTTGCGCCCCTCCCCAATCCCGTTCACCCACCACCCAATGAGGGTGTTGGGTGGGTCCCGGACATGCCCAGTCACGGAGGCCTCCCCCCTCGGCGTACTCACCCCAGAAGGAAGCAGGCCGCACCCAGGCATGTCCGGGCCCAGCCCGCCATGAGCCATGGGCACATGGCGGACTGGGTTCGGGATCCGAGCTAGACGTCCTCTCCCGCAGCCCTCCCCCATTGTCTTTCAGAGCCAGCTTAGATGTTCTGGGCTTCCCAGAACCTGCTAAGACCTACAGGCTACAGGGACTCTGGACAGCCCCGCCCTTGAAGGAACCTTCCAGAAGCCTGTTATCTCCTCCCTGTTTCACCTTTCCCATACCTCTTTTTTCCCCTTGTTCCCAGGATGCACTTGCGGCCTTAGCCCTACCCCCCAGCCCTAGGCCCTTCCACTCTCCGCCTTGCCTCTGCAGTGCCCTCTCTGGATGCTGAGGCCAGCTCTCATCATTTTGCACAGCTGCCTCAGCTGTCTGCTTGGATCCTTGTCCCCCTGACATGCGGGCAGCCATATCCCTGCCCCTCAGGGTCCCCCAAGGGCTGTGGCCTCGGGGCCATTATCCACCTCCCCTTCAGCCTGGGCACTCCAGAGGAGGGTCTGTCCCTGTTCCATATGTGGCCCAGGGCCCGCAGGGGATCAAGGGAGGACATGAGTGCTGTTTGGGGTTTGGTTCTGTTGAACACCTCCTCATTACACCGCTTCATGGAACCCCATATACACCCCTGAGCAAGCCACTTGCAGAGGAAGAATTCCACCTCACCCCAGCCCCAGAAGCCCAGGCCATCCAGCCCAGGGTGACACCCACTCTTGCGTGTCTTTCAGTGGAGCGCGACCATGTCCTGGGCCCCCAGGAGCCCGGCTGGAAGGAGCTGTTCTTTGACCTGACTCAGATCCCAGCAGGGGAGGCGGTGACAGCTGCCGAACTCCGCATCTACAAGGAGCCCAGCGCCCTGCTGGCCAACAGGACCCTCCTCGTCAGCACCTTCCAGGTGGTCCAGGAGCACGCCAACAGGTACCTCCCCAGAGCCAGCCCCATGGTCTCAGGCTCAATGTCATGGCACAGGAGCTGAGCTGTTACCTGTCTAGTTGGGTCGGGCACAGGAGTGGTATTTCCCAGAGGAGGAGGAGGGGGAGCTTCCTGGGAGAATGAACAGAAGGGTCAGGCAGGTGTGGGCTCCAGGCCTCAACCAACTTTGAGTCCCTGTCCTCCCAGCCTAGCTGTGGGGCCTGAGATGGGTGACCAAGCCTGTGTCCCCATGAGTACAGGTGCTGAACCAGCACCGTGGTTGCCGTTGGGAGCCAAGGTACAGATGGGCCCAGCTCCAAGTCAGGCAGGGCAGGTACTCTGTGACATCCCCAGGCAGGCACTAGATGCACAGTGGCAGCTGGTGGCCCATGGTTAATTGTTCTTTCGTGTCCACAGGGAGTCTGACTTGTTCTTTTTGGATCTTCAGACGCTCCAGGCTGGGAAGGAGGGCTGGCTGGTGCTGGACGTCACAGCGGCCAGTGACCGCTGGCTGCTGAACCGTCACAAGGACCTGGGACTCCGCCTCTATGTGGAGACGGAGGATGGTGAGGCTCAGGGCTGGGGGTGGGGCTCCTCAGAGGCTGAACCCGCAGGACCTTCTGGGAGCAGAGGCACTGGCCTCGCTGGTCCCAGGCAGCTTCCTCAGCTGATCCCTCGGGGAATGCCAGTAAGGTAGAGTGTGATCCTGGATAGAAGCCCGTGCCTGGACCAGAACCCCTCCCTCCTGACAGGAAGACCCGGGCCTGCAAGTGCATCCAGGGCCCTGTGTTTGAACCCACTTCTGCATGGCCCATGTCTCAAGTTTCCTCATCTGCAGATGATGAGTTGCTCACCCACTGGCCCACAGCACCTGTTGGCTGAGTCCCCTTCATCCCAGGCAGTGAGGATGGAGCCTCTGAAGGTGGGCCCAGGAGGGTCCCAGAAGAGGGGTGTGGAGGGGCTGAGTGGACAGGGCAGGGGGCTGGAGGAGGGGAGTGAGGGCGGCAAAGTCACTGAGTGCGGGCAGAGCGGGCGGGGTGTTGGGTGTTTGGCCTTGGCGTCTTTGAGCTAGAATAACCACGGGCATGCGCTGCCTTGGTTTCTACAGGAGCCCACCGAGCTCCACCACTCTAAGGAGCCGGGGACCTGCTTCCTGGGAGCACAGTGTGCTTGGGGCCGCAGAAAGCTGGCGAGCAGCGGCTCAGCTGTCAGTGCAGCGACGCTGGGGCCCTGGATATGAGGTGATGAGAAGGGCACTTCCTCGAGCCCTCAGACCCAGTGCAACCATCAGAAAACCCCAGAGCTACCCAAGCCAAAGCCCGGACTGCCACCCAAAGTCTGATTCTTGGTTACAAATCAGAATGGCAGGGACAAAGGTTGAAACCTAGGAGAGATATTTTAATTCAGCCATGGATGAGGATGGTGGCATAGTGCGGGTGTCAAGAACTAGTGCCAGCTCAGTGAGGTTGGTTTGGGGCCGTTCAGGAGCCTGAGAGGGAGGCTGGACTGCTGAGGTGTGACTAATGGCATGTCGGGGAAGCAGGGACTGACACTGGGTACAAAGCTGACGCCAGGGAGTCTCGGAAGCCGACACACTTCCTAGATGAACGTGCCTGATGGCTCAACTTCAGCAGGAAGAGTGGAGTCTCAGGGGGTTCTGAACAACCGAGCCACTGGAGAAAGTCGTTTGACTGAGATGGGACAGAGGAGAGGGCCTGGGCTAGGGGAGTCCCATGTTCCAAGTGAGAAGGATGGTCCACAGCCCACGCTCACTGTGCCCTTGTCACTTCCCTCCCTCTGTACTCTGTGTTACGATGGATCGTGTCCTCTTGTCATATTGATCCAGGAGGGCTCAACTGGCTTGCCCAAGGCCAAGGCCAGCTTCTGGACTCCACAGCAAACATGATTTGTTTCAATAAGCAGTCACACTCCATAGCTAGCTTGAGTTCATTATAATACAAGCAGTCGTACAGTCATAATTCCATAGGGCACACTACACTCACCTCTCAGAGAGGGCCAGGGCACCACAGAGCAGCCAGGAAGTCGCTGACAGCCACCTGTGGCATGGTGGCTTGGGCGGATCCTGATGTGGAGGGAGGGCCTCAAGGGAACCGTGCAGATTTGAACACCTTGTGGCATTTAGAGAAGGCTACGTAAGCTCCTGAGCTATGACAAATGTGCCCCAGGAATGTGAAATGCTGACTTTTCCCCAGGGACCTTAGGTCAGAGTGTGTGGGAACTGCCCAAGTGATCTAACATTGCTGGAAACCTGGACATAGTGACACTAAGACTTTGCTGGAGAGGTGCTGGAAATTCAGAATCACCTGCCCTGAGTAGGAAGCGCAGAGCGAGATGGGCAGGAGCGAGGTCAGATGCCAGCAGCCATGGAGCAGGAGGAAGGGGCGGGATGAGGGCTGCCACATCTAGGTGGGGGTGTCACGATGCTCATGATAAGGTGGTGGGGAAGTCACAGAAGAGGCCTGCATGAACCCCGGACAGGGCTCTTAGTCAGGGTTGTTTGCAGTCTGAGTGGAGGAAAAGGAGAAGAAGGCTGGGATGAGGCAGGCAGTCAGTCTCTTGGCTGGGGTGGTGCTGAACTCTTCCCTGGTCCTTATGTGATTGCCAGGCCCAGGGGTGGCAAGGAGAGGGCAGCCAAAGGACGAGGAGTGAGCTTCCAGGTGGGGGCAGAGACCTGGAGAGCAAGGTGACCCTGGCCCAAAAGAGGAAAGAGTTTCTGGAAGCCAGTGGGTGGCTCATGCGCAGCTATGAGAGCTGAAGTCAGGGACAGAGTAGCGAGCAGAGGAGTAGGGCACACTGCAGTTAAAGCGAGGGGGTGGGGGCTGGGGACAGAGTCTGAGCAGAAGCTGGAGGGAGCCAGGCAGTGGGGACAGCTCCTTCCTGAGCCTTGCTGGGGAAGGTGTGGCTGGGACGTACTGGGGGTCCAGGCAGGGGCTTCTCAAGTCAGAGATGGCCTGTGTTCCCAACGCTGGCAAAATCCTGGGCAAGTCTGAGGGCTGGATGTGGAGGATGGGGTCAGGCCAGCCTGTACAGGAGCAGTGGCCTTTCGCATTGCTCTGTGGAACCATGAATGCCACTGGCATGATGGGGTGACCTGGAGCTTCTCCTGGGTGCAGTGGGGCAAGCACTCGTGCCCCCAGCTGCCAATAGGACCAAACAAGGGCAGGAGCCTGGCACCTAGGGAGTGCCTGTGAGCAATGGTCGTCCCTTCTCGGTGTCCCAAGTCTGTGTGATAAACCTGGGTGGTCGCAGAATAGCTCTGTCTTTGCAGTTCTGTCCTGTGTAGGCTATGTGCATTCAGTTCTGCAGGACAGAGCTGTCTGGTAGAGCCCCCAACCCAGGCCAGGATGGATCGTGGGAGCAGCTCCCTTCCTGTCTGGGCCAGGACTGTTCTAGGTTCAGTACCCACTGCCCAGCACCAAGCAGAGCCTGGGGCAGCTGCCATGTACCCTCCCTGGTCTGATGCAGTGGCAGGAACCAGTGGCGGCAGGGTGTGCCTGCAGCCTGGCAAACCATGGTACGACAGAGGCTCCTGGAGTCACGTAGTGCCTGGCACTCGGGGCCCATGCTGGTTGGGGGCTGCTTGGCTGCCAGACCCTGGTCTTGTGCCTGCTTCTTCATGGACCCCATGAAGATGGTGAGTTACATCTCCAAGGGGGTTCGGTCCTGGTCAGGGGCTTCGGGCTCTGCAGGATCTTGGAGAAACTTGTTGAGGCGCTGCTGCGAACATGCGTCAGGGACCTGCGAGTGATTAGCAGCAACTTGGGCGTGGATGACTTCGGCCTGAGCCTGCTCCTGGCCACCAGGTAGATCTGGTGCATCGTGCGCCCGAACCTGGGTAAGAACCTGCTGTGCGAGCACCAGGAACTGGAGGGTAAGCTGGAGGTGGAGCTTGCCCGGCTTGCTGCAGGGCACTCTGGATTTTGTTTCCCTGTGGGCTTCCAGTCCCTGCCACATCGCTGGTCTTGGTGTCCCAAGGCAGCCCTGACAGGGAGCAGGGACTGAGTGTCAGGGCCATCTCCTTCTGACAGGGGCTCCAGAGTTCTTTTGGGCATAGCTGAGGCTGCTGGCCTGGCAGGACTAGCTCCATAGACCCAGCAAATGGGCCAATGGGGAATCTGCCCTAAACCCAGACGGTCTGTGGGCCTTTCCTTCCACTGGGAAGCACCTAAGGGTTTTCTCGCAACTGAAAAACCATGTGTGTGTGTGTGTGTGTGTGTGTGTGTTTGGGGGGTGTAGTTGAATGTGTGTATATGAATGTGTGTGTGATTGCATGTGTACATTTGAGTGTGTCAGGTAGGTGTATATATGGGGAGATGATGTGTGTGCAATCCGTGTGAACAAGTGTGTAGGAATGTGTGAATGTGAGTCAGAGTGGTATAAATTTGAATGTGCGCATGAATATGTGAATGTGAGAAGTGGATAATTATGAAAACTTGGCAGGATTTGTGAATATATGTGTGGACATATGAAGTGTGTATGAGGTATGTGTGTATGTGTGAATGTCAGAGTGTGCAGCTGTGATCCAGTTGGCCGGGCAGGAGACCCCTCAGGCAGATCCTGGAAGGGAGGGATGGTGGGGAAAGACAGCGCTCCATGAAGGGACAGCCGGGGGGTGGGGCAGCTGACCAGGGACCCTGACCAGGAGGACTGGAGCGTCCCTGAGTGGACAGTACCTTCTTGAGCCTGGAGGTCAGGAGTCCATAGTGAGGCTCAGGCTGGGGTTTCACGGCACAGAGGAGGAGAGGGGACTGCCAGGAGAGCAGAGACACGGCCCTGACAGGTCCCTCCTGCTCTGCCAGACACAGCTGCCTGGCCCCACAGAATAGTGGATCTGACGATTCTGTCAAGCTCCCCTGGACTTGCAGTGCTCCCTAAAGGGCGCCAGCCTCCAGGCTAGGCTGGCTCTGTGAGCTCAGCATCAGTTTGTTGTCCAGTGGGTTAAATGTGAGCACTCTGCACCCAGGAGGCCCTTGGAGGGAGACAGCCATGGAAAGCCAAACAAGGATAGGAGACACCTGGAGGACGGGACCTTCCCAAGGCAGTACAGCAGCAGCCATCCCCTGGGTGAGCCAGGCTGTGGGGTTGCTTCAGGCACTCAACTCTCTGCCGCCCCACTCTTTCCCTTGCCTGTTCCTCTGCCTTCTCATGGCTCTATAACTTCTCCATAGCCTTGACCTGGCTGATCCCTGCTCTCCCAGTGGCTGCTCTGTCGCAAAGTCAGCTCCTGCACGGCACAACGCCCTGTCTGGACAGCTCTTGCCCACAGCCCTGAGTGGGGCCTCTCACAGTCCAGTGCGTGACTGTGGCAGGTGATGTCATAGGTCAAAGGCCACATTCAAGTGGTCAGTGGACTTGGTCTGAGTCATGGTGTTTAAAGACTGACCATGAGTGGGACAGCAGGTGGGGCAGATGATGTTCATGACCTGTGGTGGATAAGGGAGGATGACATTAGCTTTGTCAGTGGAATAACTTTCCATGTTTACACTTGTGCTCGTGTGTGTGCATGTGTGTGCACCATCATGCTGATAGCACAGAGATGAAGCAGGTGCTCATGTCAACTGACCAGGAGCCAGGAACTTTATCTGATTCTCCCACATGGGTTCATGTGACCAAGCACTTAGTATATCTGCTGCCACTTTCCCAGGTACATTAGCAGAGAGCTGGATTGGAAATCGAGCAACCGAAACCCATATGGGCACTATACATGGTGGTTTAACCCCTTGTACCATGGCATTGGTTCCAGACAGTCTCCTTAAGCTATAATGTGATGCGAAAGTCACACTTCTGGTGTGCAGTGTAAGCAGTTTGCACACAGGCACAGCACGAGGAGCTCTGTTGGGTTGTGACCTAGCAGGAGTGAATGCCTCAGGACGTGAAGGTGCACCTGTCATAGGGACTCGCTCACAGGGCTGCTGATGCTGCAGATCAGACAGCCGGGAAAACGCTCGTGGTCAAAGACGAACAGCTTTGCTGTGCTGACCTCTGCCTAAGCTTCAGAGCGAGCTTGTGGGACCCGCCCGGGAGAATGAAGGGCAGCACGTGGGGCCGTGGGGCCAATGGAACAGCCCAGGAGAATGGAGGGCAGCGTGTGGGACCGGCAGGGAGTTTTGGGTTGGAGCTTCTCTTATGGCTTCCCTGGGTTCTGCAACTGCTCCCACAGCAAAGGAGAAAACGGGCATTGGCACCCAGTCAGGGTCGGAGGGTGGTTCTACTGGAGGCCTCCTCATGTGCCAGGCTAATCTCCCAGTTTATCAGCAGCATCCTGGGCTCAAAGTGAGTGGGGAAACCCTGCTTCTCTGGGTTCTCGTCTTCCCAGGACTGAGGTCCAAGTCTCACCTCTGCTTGCAGCCATTCTTTATCTGACTACCAGCTGGGCCCAGTGACTGTGAACTTGGGCTGTGGGATGAGACCAGGGCAGTGGAACCTTGGTGGAGGGACTGTATTCCCTTGCCCCTGCCTCACAGGGCTCGGCCTTTTGTCTGCAGACCCTGGGGGGCATCAGAGCTGAGCTTGGGCCTTTGCTGGGCATACAGGTCCCCAAGGCATGGCAGATGCTGCCACGAGTGGGGGCTGCCAAGAAGCAGGCATGTTGGGGCGGCAGGACCCCGTGCTGGTGTCCCTCGACCTAGGCAGAGATAGTGGACTGTACTCGTGACTACGCAACTCTCTGTGAAGATGAGAAGCAGACTGTGGGAGAGACGGGACCAGGGGAACCCAGGGGAGCGTAATGAGATCTGTGAACCCCACAGATGCCAGCATCACCACCCTGGGCCAGTGTCATTTGTGGTTCTCAAGCCTCCAGCCACCCTCCTCCACTGCCTTGTGCCCACCCGTGGGGAGCTGCACTCCACATGGGACTCAGGGCTGCAGATGAGGAAACCGAGGCTGGGCAGGGGATGGTACTTGGCCCTTAGCCTCTAGATGCAACTGCAGCAAGGCTGGCGCCCATGAGCGACCCTCTCTGCTCTCTGTCTCAGGGCTCAGCGTGGATCCTGGCCTGGCCGGGCTGCTGGGGCAGCGGGCCCCACGTTCCCGCCAGCCCTTCATGGTCACGTTCTTCAGGGCCAGCCCGAGTCCTGGGCGTGCCCCTCGGGCCCTGAGGCCCCTGAAGAGGAGGCAGCCAAAAAGAACCAACGAGCTACCGCACACCCACAAGCTGCCAGGGATCTTTGGTGAGGCTGGCGAGCCCAAGGCAGGCGGGCTTCTGGGGAGTGGGGTGGGTGAGACTGGGGCGGCCACCCCCCCAGGCTCTTTGCATGCTTCAAGCCTTTGTTCCTCTCCTGCCTCCTTTCCCTACCCTGTCCTGTGCCCAGATGCACACTGATGGCGGCTACTGCCTTCCGCCTCTGAGCTCTGTCCTGGCTGTCCCTGTTACCTACTGTCCCCTCATCTTCTCCCCGGGGAGCCTCTGTCAGATTCAGTCACCTCTTCCCTGGGCAACTGTGGCCCCCTGGCCCTGAGACCCTCTGTACTGGCCCGGATGCCCTATGCCAAGGTCAGTCCTTGGGGGTCAGGCCAGGACCCACCCCCATACCCTCCCTGCACCAGGAGCTGGCCTCTGGGTTGGCCTTGACTTGAACCCCTGGCACCTATGGAGTGGGCATGCTAGGTGAGGGGGACAGGAGAAGAGGAGCCACAGGATGGCCAAGGGTCTTGCTGGGCTGCCCTGGGGCATCAGAGGCCAGGGAGTCGGGGTTGAGATGGAATCCTTGGCAGCAGTTGGGTGATGGAAGGTTCTGAGCTGGGTCGCAGCAACACTGGGGCCCCAGGGATGGCTTTATGAGAGCCGATGGTTAGTTCATTGTTCATTGTCAAATGTGCCCATGAGGGCAACATCCCCTGGAACCTCTGAGATGACCTTGACCATCTGTCCCCACAGATGCTGTCCATGGCTCCAGTGGCCGGCAGGTTTGCCGCCGGCATGAGCTCTACGTCAGCTTCCGGGACCTTGGCTGGCTGGTAATTAGTGACTCTGCTCCTCTTCCCTCAGCAACTGTCCCCGCCTAGGGGTCCCGTGGCTCTCCAGGGGGAAGGGCATTGATTTGATGTTTTTCTTCTGGGAGTCTATACTTTGTAAAGTGATACTGTGGTACTTTCACGGTGAATTTCTTTAACTGTGACTGAAGCTGATCCAAGCCTGGGCCGAGGAAGCTGTCAGGTGTCTGGATGCTGATCTGCGCCCTGCGGATCCACTGGGAGTGCAGCCCCAGATGGCCTGGTGGGGGCAGGCTGGGGAGGCAGAGTGAGGATGGAGGGTGATGGGGACAGAGCTGGGGCCCAGCCCTCCTGCAGGGTCTCCAGGAGGATAGAGGGCAGTGGTGGGGGGAGGGCTGGGGCTCAGGGAGGGGGCTGGGCTGGGCTCACCTCCCCCGTTGCCTCTCCCCCCAGGACTGGGTCATCGCCCCCCAGGGCTACTCAGCCTATTACTGTGAGGGTGAGTGTGTCTTCCCACTGGACTCCTGCATGAACGCCACCAACCACGCCATCCTACAGTCCCTGGTCAGTACTGCAGCATCCTGGGAGGGCGGAGCAGGCCAGATCAGTGTGTCCAGCTGGGGGAGTGACAACTGCTTTATTCTCCCTAAATGGCTCACTAGCCAGGTCTGGACCGGTTCAAAGCCAGGAGCCAGGAATTTTGTTTGTGTCTCCCACATGGATTGTGGGAACTAAGCACTTGGGTTTTGTTCTGCTTTCCCAGATGGTTAGCAGGGAGCTGGATAGGAAGAATAGAAGCTGGGACTGACAGCTCAAATGGCATGCTGGCTTTGCAGACGGTGGCTTAACCTTCTGAGCTACAATGTGGATTGTTAAAAAGATTTAATTTTATTTATTTTGCTTTGTTTTTATTTGAAAGACAGAGTTACACAGACAAAAGGAGAGAGAGAGAGAGAGAGAGAGAGAGAGAGAGAGAGAGAGAGAGATCTTCCCATCCACTGGTTCATTCCCCAAATAGCCACAATGGATAGATGGATCTGAGCCAATCTGAACCCGGGAGCCTAGAGCTTCCTCTGGGTCTCCCATGTGGGTACACAGGCCCAAGGACTTGAGCCATCCTCTGCTACCTTCCCAGGCCACAAGCAGGGAATTTAATTAGAAGTGGAGGAGCTGGAGCTAGAACTGGTACCCATATGGGATGTTAATGTCGCAGGTGAAAGACTAGCTTACTACACTACAGCATCAGCCCCTAATTCTATATTTTTAATCTGCAGAGACGAGAGACAAAGAAAGAGAGACAGAGAGAGGGATTCCCCATCTACTGGTTATTCTCCAAACACCTGCAACATCTAGGCCTAGGCTAGACTGAAGTCAGCAGGTGGGAACTCCATGTGGGTCTCCCGTGAGTGGCAAGAAACCAATCACTTGAGCGCTCATTGCAGCTTCCCAGGGTCTGTCTGAGCAGACAGCTGAGTCAGGAACGAGAGCTGAGGATGGCACCCAGATACTCTGACATGGCATGTAGCTTGCCCCAGTGTTGGGGCAGCTTCCAGTGATGAGGCTCCAGGCGTGAGCCTCTCCCAGGCCTCTGTCCCTGGGACACTAAGGCTCAGCCACAGCCTCATGCCAGACCTGCTGTGGTTCCATGATCTGCCAGGTAGCAGACCACATGACCACTGCCCTCTAGGGTCCCAGGTGCACAGTGTGCAGGGGACTGACCATACGGTTGTCCTCGTCTGGGGACACAAATGAACAGCGCTGGGTTGGGGGTAGGCAGGAGGCTATAAGAGCCCAGGACCTGTGGGACCTGGCCTGTTGGCCTGGATAGTTGTGCCAAGTGCCTGGTCTGGGCCCTGAGTGGGCAGAGAGCAGATCTGCATAGTAGCACCTGCCCTGGTCACAGGAAACTAACATGGGAGGTTGAGAGCCATGCGGAGACAGATCAGGGTGGGGAGCAGGTGGGAGTTGCAGGTCACTGATGCCGCCACCTGCACCCACTCTGGCCAGGTGCACCTGATGAAGCCAGATGCAGTCCCCAAGGCGTGCTGCGCACCCACCAAGCTGAGCGCCACCTCCGTGCTCTACTACGACAGCAGCAACAACGTCATCCTACGGAAGCACCGCAACATGGTGGTCAAGGCCTGCGGCTGCCATTGAACCTGGCTGCCACCCACTGCAGCCAGTGCTCCCCAATCTCTCTCCATCCGAGCCAGGCCCCCAGGGGACTTATGGCCTCTACCCAGGCAAGGACAGTCTCAGACCCAGCCAGACATAGTTGGTGGGGAGGGTCCTCAAGCCTCCTGTTCCTGCTTCTCCCTTCTTCCTGCCAGGGTTTAGACCCCTGGGGGCCTTCATTTTCCCCTTCTTCTGCTTGAAGGTGCTGAGGTCATCCTGCCACCAGGCCTGGCAGTCTCATCTAGTGGTGTCCTACTCCAGCCCCCTACGCCCCCTAGGTGTGGACTGTTGTCTCTTTATGGCTGGCAAGTAACCCCTGCCTGCTGACCTAGTTATATCCAGTACTGCCCAGACTGCAGGCAGATGCGGGATGATTTGGGAATTACTTGGAGCCTGGGACTGACTGCATGGGCTTTGGTGGAGATGGGGTTTGGGCTGTCCTTGGGTTGCCCTCTGGGAGTTTTTGCACCTGGGAGTTTTCTCGAGAAGAAAGCTGAATCAGGGACTGCCCTCAGGGCTGTGTCTTCATGTATCTGAATCCAAAGCACTGGCCACAGATGGACAGGTGGGGCTCGCTCAGGAGAAAGCTCAGTGGACAAGATGGGTTAATTCAAAAGCCAAGGGTCCGTACTACCCAGGGCTTCCTGCCTTGGGTCAGCTGCTGGCTGCCACAGGGCAGAACATGCTGAATATGGACATTTTGCTTTGGAGAAACACACATCCTGGCTTCCAACTGACTGAAGTCTCTGTGCCTGGGCCCACAAGGGAAAGGTCCCATTTCATTGAGCATAGTGGCATGGGTGGCCCGCCATGATGGTATGCTGCAGAATACCCCGATCTCCATTCCCTTCTGTAGGCAGACAGCAATAATCCATCCTGACACTCCTTCCAAATCTGAACTACATTTGCCCATGTCAGCACAGGACTTCAGCATCCACTGCCAACTGATTGGCCCCCAGGAAGTGCAAACTATGTGCTGTCCTCTGCCACTAGTGATGCAGCCTCTGGGCAGGCCTGGCACAGGGCCAGGGGCTTGTCAGCACCTGCCGTGGGTACCAAGTTGTCAAAAACAAGGCTGGTCCCTGTGTGTAGACGAGCCCTGTCCTCTTTCTCAGACCTGTGAGTCAAAGGGAAGGCCCCTGTCCCCGGACAGGCGGTAATTAGGCCGAGCTGGGTGGGGAGCCTCGTCTCAGCTTCCACTGTTCCGGAAACCGCTGTGCTCCCTGCAGGAGCGCTGGGAGTTGTGGTGTTTATTTGATTTCTGACTCGCAAAGCCTATAATTTACCTGCTGGGACAGACAGAGTCCAACTGTCTGGACCCTATCATTAAAGTAGATTCTGGGTCCACCCTGACCACAGGCACACCCAGCTGAGGTAGGATGCGTCTTTGGTTCATGCTGCATATCCCTGAGGATGGGCTGTAGGGAAGGGGTCGGGGGCTGGGGCCATGCTGTGGGGCAGCTATCCTGCACCTGCGAAGGCTTCTCTGTGCAGGTGCTGAGGGAGAGGAAACCCTGCTCAACCCCACCACCCCTTAGCCTGCCATGCACACAGATGGCAGGTCCAGCGTGCTTGCAGCTCGTGAGTTCCCTGGCAGCGTAGGGCTCCCAGGCCTCGCATGGAGGAAAGGACATGTGACTCATGGAGGAGTGTCCTCACCTGGGGCTCCACTTTCCACCTGGAAGCTGAGGGAATCGCCTCATTTGATCTCCAAAGGGCCCTTAGATCTGTCAGCCAAGCCTTTTCTCACACTGAGCCCTTTTGGGACCAGGTGGCTGTCTCTTATAGGAGCTGGTGCTCACCCAGAAGCCTTTCAAGCAACTGTAAACTTTCAGTGAATCCATCACCTTGACAATGAAGTTTTCACTTCACCTGGTGTCTAGTGCCCAGCTGAAGAGCTGGCATGGTTACGGTACACTAGGAGCACCTGTCAAATTTCCCAGAGGTTTGTAGGCATGGAGTCCATTCTTCTGGCCCATCAAGCCATGCATGGCAGGAACTAATAGGACTTGCAATCTTCTTTTTTCATGCAGAACAACTGAAAAGCAGTAAGGTCTCACCTACCTAACCAGGCCTTCAGACTTCAGGCGATTTCTGCCATCCAGATAGTTAGCAAGTGAAATCAAACAGAAAGAGACCTGGAGCAGTGACTGGACACAAAAGCCACACATTTCCTCCCATGAGTTAGTTGTTTGCTGAGCCCAGCATGGCTCTGTGGTGGATGGCCCAGGCTGGCAGCATGGGTACCGCCATTTCTCTTTTCCTTGCTCAAGGAATGGCCTGATTATCTGGTTGTGTCAGACTAAAAAGAAGGTTCCATGGGAGTGGTCAGATCCAATCCACTGACCCTGGTGAGCAATCTGTGAGCTAACAGGAAGGGAAGATACAGACAATAACAGGCTCCCATATGCCCAGCAGCAGGGGCTTGCACTGCCATCCTGTCCCAGAGGCTGTGGCATCGGGTTAGCATATCTAAGACATGGAAGGAAGATGCTCTGGAGAAATTCCTAACAGGAAAGGCAGCATAGCCAGAGTCCAGGTTCTGAAACCTTGCTCACGTTGTCTGAGACACTAGGACCCCACTTCCAACACCACCCAGAGCCTCTGCAGCAGCTTGAATGGGGCACTCTCCTACTTACAGGGTGATCTACTAGGGGAAGGCCTTAGACCTTAAAAATTTTCCCATTTTTTCCTCCAAACCACAAACTATAAAATCACCATAGTTTCATGGCTCAGATAAGAACTTTGGTGACTTCATGTCTAGGACTTTTTCCTTAAGATCAACATGCAAATGTTAAGGACACTCCAGAAAGTTCTACAAATTTGGGATCATGCTGTATTCTGTAAATCTGTGATGTGCTTTTCCTCCTTTCTTATATAGTGAAAGATTCCCTGTTCATAAAGTTTTTTTTTTTTTTTGAAACATGGCTCTCGAGTTTCCTGTTGTCACCAGACTCTCAAGTTCCTTCTTTGGCTTGCTGTGCCAGGTGCCTGCACTTCAAGGGCAGGCATGAGATGGGCAGAGGAGTTGCCTCCAGCTCTGGCCTAGGCCTTTGTAAAGACACTCCACTGGTACTGAATGTCTTAGTGAGTGGATGTGTGCATTACGTGCAGAAGACTGCTTCTGTCCTGGAGCTTGGGAACAGGAGTCAAGGAGTCCCAAGAAAAGCAGCCTGGCTCTTCAGGGTGCAGAAAGGGTCCCTTCATGCCCTTAATCCACTCCCCGGACAAGCTTGGGTTCTCTCTGGCTGTCAGGTTTGTGCCACAAGCAGCTGAAACATCCTATTGGGCATGCTTTTTCCCAGGCCTTGGGGTCTGTCTCCCCTCCTGCCTCAAAGGGTAGGACTGTTTCTGGTGTCTCCTCACAGAGACCCAAGACAGTCATGGGGACCATGACTATGTCTCCCCTCAGGGCATGGACCCCAGCTGTCCCCTCCTCATAGGCATAATGGAGGTCCAGTCCCACGACGTCAGCATGGGCATAGTGCTGTCACACCATCCTGGATGGCCTCCTATCACCTAGGCCTTGGTTTACCCAGCCAGGGCTTTGGTGTGGACTCTATGAGAAAGGCAGAGCACAGGAACAGGGGCTGGTATCCAATGGCTACAGACTCGCCGAGGCTGCAGGCCTGCCCACTGGCCTCCACCACACCAGGCTCTCAGAGAGGGTTGGCCGCACTAAGCTCCTCTCTTGGTTCCGAAGTAAGCCCTAAAGTCAGTACTGTCATGCCCAGGTTGACAAATGCCTGTGACTGGCCTCTCGGCCAGCTTGTGCATCCCAAGATAAGGAGATAGAAATCCAGTTGAAAAAAAAAAAAAGAAATCCAGTTGACTGCTGCAAAGCTCTAGGTGAGTCCGACTTACACACAGAGGGGCCAGCATAGGGTCAGCATGTCACCACCTCCCAGAAGAGGTTAGGCCTCTCCTGCCTCCTGGCTCAGCCCAGTAGAATCGGAATGGTCTCAGTAAGCTGACCGAGAGCTCCAGGGCTCAGTCCCTGCAGGGAGCCTTCAGCACATGAGGGAATCTCAAAAGCTGCCCAGTGGGCCAGTGTCTGGAGAGGTAGAGGAATCAGCCCCATGCAGGTTCTTGGCAGCGCCACAGGTAGGGGATGCAGACCAGGAGCCCAGCAGGAAAGGGACCACGTGTTTGGCCAGAGGTTAGTGCATGCTCCCTGGGAAGGCCCTGCTGGTAAGTCCCCACTTCAGGCTTTGGGAAGGTGATGGTGCATCTCCTAAATCAACGTGGCCGGGTCGTGGTGCCCACCTTCTAGTCAAGCACCAGTCCAGAAACGTCTGTGGAGATTTTTTTCAATGGATAAAAATGAGAGTATTTCTGCAAGTTGGAAATATGAAAGATTTTGTAGCTTTTCCAGATAATTTTTGAAGTACCCTGGTATTTATGTCAGTAGAGTGAATAAAATAGGTTACCCTCCAAGTGAATGGCTCTCACTCAACCAGCTGAAAGCCTTGAGGGACAGAAAAGAGACATTCTGCATCCAGACCTAAACTTGCATCAGCCTGTCCCCGAGTCTCCAGCCTGGATCCTGCCCTACAGATTTGACTTGCCAAGTTCTATGACTGCAGGAGCCAATCTCTTCATAGCAATCTTTCCCCCTCTGTAAATATATACACATCCCACTGGTTCTCCAGAGCACCTCCCCACACACAGTCCACATACCATACAGTGTCTATCACCAACTATTCACTCTGCATTGAAGTGAGGAAGTCAACAGTGTGTAAACAAACAGCTGGGGATGTGTTCCGATAAAACTTTATTCACAAAAACAGGCAGTGGGTCAGCTTAAGTCCAGATAGTTTGTTGACTTCCTATCTCCCGATAAGCAAGTGCGGCTCCTGGCACAGAGACGGCACTTTGGCTGTAGCATTAAAAAAAATCTGCATAATGGCAATACACAAAATAAATGTGTGATCACTGGTGAGTACACCTGCTACGAGGCCAACAGCATGGGGTCCGGAGCAGAGGCTGCGGAAGACAGGCGGCACCCCACCCTGTATGATCTCCCGGTCTTGACAGTTCACCTGGTATTAAAAAGACGTGGCTGACTTGAAGGGAAATAGAATCCACTGGAAGGACACTGGACCCTGAGTACTTCTCAGCCTTTCTGGAGCAGGGGGCAGTTAGCCACAGATATAATCTCTGACAACCTTGGACCTGGCCAAAGGTAGCAGTCTGAGGACAAGGGTTTATTCTGGCAGAGAAAAAGCCCTGAGGGGGGTCCCATGGGCAGGGGCACCTGCACTGGCTTCTCCCACACTGGCTGCTCCTGGCTGCAGCCACACTGGGAAAGAACCCAGTAATGTCCAGGCTTTGTCTGCAGGAGCTACTCCAGGCTGGCCTTGAGGAAGGACTCAGGCCATGAGCGCTGCTTCCATGCGGGTCCCTGAGGCTGTGACTGCTTCCTGGGCATGCAGGGCAAGGGCAAAGAGGAGGGAAGGAGGGTGCTGGCTCACGCCAACTCGCCACAGTCCGCGATGATCACCTTCTGTTTGGGCTTCCCATCCTTGCTGCCCTGGGCCTTGGTGGGAAGAGCAGGAGAGAAGTCAGAGCCATGCAGGTGGGGAATGAAGGCTGGCTTGGGCACCCCAGCCCCACTGTCCACCCCCAGCCTAGAACCTTGTACCTGAGGACAGAACTGCTATGAGAAGCCGCCTCAGCCCAACCCTTCCAGAAGGGGCCCGGTCCCTGCCACTCACCTCAATCTGTCGCAACACATCCAGGCCTTCGGTAACCTCCCCAAACACCACGTGCTTGCCATCCAGCCAGTCTGTCTTGTCACACGTCAGGAAGAACTGGGAGCCATTGGTGTTAGGGCCAGAGTTAGCCATGGAGAGGAGGCCTGGGAGAAAAGTGGGAGTTCGTCAACACCTGCACCCCAAAAAATGCAGGTGCAGCCTGTTGGCAACCACAGTCACATAGACTGGGACTCTGGGATGCACAGAGCACGTGGATATGGCCACCTTGTACTCCACTCAGGTGATGGTAAAGCAGGATGGGCAGGGTGTTTCAATCACTTTATACTGGCTTATTTCATTTATTCGTTTAACAATTACTAGGCGTGTTCTATGAAAACAGAATGTCTAGGACAAGTGGGTCTCCATGGGGTTTGTTCTGCCCTTAAGAGCCCTTTGGGGGCCCGGCGGCGTGGCCTAGCAGCTAAAGTCCTCGCCTTGAATGCACCTGGATCCCATATGGGTGCCAGTTCTAATCCCGGCAGCCCCACTTCCCATCCAGCTCCCTGCTTGTGGCCTGGGAAAGCAGTCGAGGATGGCCCAAAGCTTTGGGACCCTGCACCCACATGGGAGACCCAGAAGAGGCTCCAGGTTCCTGGCTTCAGATCGGCACAGGACCGACCATTGCGGTCACTTGGGGAGTGAATCACCAGATGGAAGATCTTCCTCTCTGTCTCTCCTCTCTGTAATCTGACTTTGTAATAAAAATAAATCTTTTTTTTTTTTTTTCTAAAAAGAGCCCTTTGGAAACCTGAATGCATTTCTGACTGTCAGCAATTCTGTGAGGTGTGGGCATTAAGGAAAATGGTTAAGACATTGCTTGGGATGCTCACATTTTCATCAGAGGTCAAGATGGTGCCTGGCTTCCACGTGGCCCAGCCTTGGCCACTGTGGCCATCTAGAAAGTGAATTACTGGATGGAAGATATCTCTCTTTGTAATGCTGACCTTACAATAAATAAAATACTTCTTTTAAAAAAAGATGCTGATATGATGTTGAGTATTAAAGGAAAACGTTTAAAACGATCTGTAAATAAGACCTACTTCTCCTATATACACAAGTCCAATATTCTGGAGGTTTTTTGCTTTGTTTTATATGGACTTTCCCAGGAATGCTACTATGATGCAAATCAGCAGAATACTGTTTTTTTAACTTGGATTCTAATCAACTTCATCTACCCGTTCTCCCAATCACCACCAACAATACTGCTTATCGTACGCAAGCTGCTGGTTGACACCATGTCTACACTGCTAACTGTATTGTGCACATATTTGAATACTCATTGTGTCTCTGGGCATGGCTGTACCTAACACACACATTACAATGCCCTTTCCTGTGATGTATTCTTTTCAACTAGTTACAGGGTGTTACTGAGTTAAAATAATGGGATATATTGTACTTGCTAAAAACTTGAATTAATTAATTAAAAACCTCTATGGTAAAAGTTATAGTGTCAAACACATATGTCAGAATGCTTTTAGAGCATACTCCAGAAAAATAAAACATTTGCTATTAACTTTAAAAAATGACATGGGTAGGCTGGACATACTGCTTGTGCACAGTGAAGAGGAGTGCCACAAACCATCAGTTAGGAAAAGAGAGCACAAGAAACAGGGCTCTGTGGGGAACAGAAGACCATGCCCTGAGCCCGCTCAGCTTCTAAGGGTGAGGAAAAGGAAGAGACGACAAAGAAAGGAAATGCAGCCAACTAGACGAGGGCCAAGCCCTGCCAGAAGTGGGACATCAAGGAGCTCAGTGCTAATTAATTTGACCAGGGTAGAAAGGAATAGGGGGAGAGAAACACTCATCTTCCATTCACTGGCTCCCTCCCCAGATGGCTGCTCTAACAGCCGGATCTGGGCCAGGCTGAAGCTGGGAGCCGGAACTCGGGTTTCCCATGTGGGTGCCAAGGGCCCACATACTTAGGTCACCTTCAGCTGCCCTGCCAGGTGCATTAGTAGGAAGCTGGATCAAAAGTAAAGTACCCAGGACTTCAAACTGCACTAGGATAAGGGATTCCCGTGTCCCAACTGGTAGCTTAACCTACTGTGTCACATCACTAGCCCGATGTCATCTTTGGTAAGAGGGCTTCAATGAGAGGTGGGCCTGAAGTCTGGGTGGAAGGGCTTAGAAAGGCAGTATGCGTAAGCCACTTTTCCAGGATGTTTTGCTAAAAGGTAGACTAGAAGGGGAGAAGGCCCAAGAATGCCTCTGGTCACAGAGATACTGAACCCTGTGGCACAGCAGCGGAGGAGGATTACAAAAGAGGCAGAAATGAACTCCTGCAGAAGGCCAGGTCTTCAGTAGGGCTGAGGCAGGGGAGCCTGTCATGCGTGGACAGTTCTTCTGAAACGAGAGGGAAGTCAGCGTGCCCATGCAGACAGACAGGAGAGAAGAAAGCATCAACACCTCTGATTGGGACATAGCATCAACTTGGGAAATTGAGTCGACTGCCAAGCATTTCCCCCAAAAATTGCAGACATAAATTTCAAGTGAGATTATTCAGTACAATTCTGTGTTGCTGCTGCCTTTTTCCCTCCTCTAGCTGCTGGGGGACCATCCACTGAGAGTTTACCAGAGTAAGTCTGTCAGGGGTGGGGTGAGAGAGACAGCAACATTGAGGACAGAGGGAGAGCTCACAACAGCAGACCACAGAACGAAGCAAGGCTAACAGGGCATGCAAACACAGTAGGCGGATGGACAGCACAGGACGTGAGCAAGCCGGCCCACTGCAGTAGGGCTGGGCTCGTCTCCCCTAGACTACCTGTCCACCACCACAGTTCGTGCGTCCAGCCTGCACAGCCATCCTGCCCTGGCCCAGGCTGATGCGTCACTACATTGAGAGGCTCCTACCTGGTCCTGTGTGTTTGAGGATGAAGTTTTCATCATCAAACTTCTTCCCGTAGATGGACTTGCCCCCGGTGCCATTGTGGTTTGTGAAATCACCACCTTGGCACATGAACTGGGGGATGATACGGTGGAAGCTGCTCCCCTTGAAGCCAAAGCCCTTCTCATGGGTGCACAGGCAACGGAAGTTCTCTGGGGTGAGGAAGAAAAAAGTGCTAAAGTTGAAAAACGACACATGGTTTAATGCTCGTACAGTTGTCTCCTGCGGTTTGTCATGGTATCATGTTTAATATACAGAATATGCAATACTCAAAACTTAACAAAAAAATTTTAACTTGGTTAATAAATGGGACAAAGAGTTAAATAGGATTTCTCCATAAAAGATATACAAATGCCCAAGAAACATATTAAAAAATGCCTATGTCATTAGCCATTAAGGCAGCTTTCCAGTTACAGAATCTACACAGGGAAGTGTTTTCAGAAGCTACTAATTCTTTCTTTTCAAGTAGGAAGTCAAAAGACAAAGCTTAAAATGAAAAAAGTTGGAAGCAGCAATATAAATGTACAATTACAGAAAGTAAAAACTATAGGAAATGGCTAAAAGTCAAATGAACTGCTTGCAGGGAGCAGCAAACGGTGGCAGGGAAGAACACAACACCAGGGGACGACTTACTTTTTCAAAATCAGCTTTGTGAAATTAACTTTCTATGTTCAGATAAAAAAAATCAAAGGACTGTTTCAGAGGGGTCTGAGTCCTGTTCTGCTCCCCATTCCGGCTTCCTGCCACTGCACCCCACGACAGAGGGCAGGACGTGGCTTTCTCCTCCTACATAGGTAACCTGGACTGAGCTCCTGCCTCCCGGCTTTGGCCTGGCCCAGTCCCAGCTGTTGCAGGCATTTGGTGAGACTGAGAAACCTGTGTCTCTGGCTTTACAATCAATTAAATAAATAAAAATTAAAAATAGTAAGTCAATGTTTAAAAAATTAGAAGCAATTTAAGAAACTCAGCAGAGCTGGCACTGTGGCACAGCAAGTTAAGCTGTTGCTATGATCTGGCATCCCGTATCAGAGCACCACTCTGAGGCTCAGCTAGTCTGTCCTCAAGCCAGCTGTTGGCTGATGTGTCTGTGAAAGCAGCATGGCGTGGCCTAAATACTTGTTGATCCACTACCTTCCACATGGGACACCAAGATGGAGTTCCAGATTCCTGAACTCAGTTTAGCCTCAAACCCTGGCTGTAATAGGTTTATGGAGGTTGAGTCAGCAGATAAAAAAATGTTGGTCTCTAAAAATACAGGAAAAGTAATACACAACTAAGACAGAAATTCCTGCTCTGACTCATCCTACAACTCAAGAATTGAGCTGAGATGCTTCAAATTGACTCAAGTCAGAAAAGATTGTAAAGAGTAGAAGAGCCGAAGTAATGCAAACCCCCAAAGTCTCACTAGTCAGCCAAGAGCTTCCTGCTGGTCTGGACAGAGTCCTGCTCACCAGCTGTCATGGGCACGACATCTGAACGCAGGAGCATCTGGATGCGGCCGGCTGGCTTATTTCCAATCTTGATGTCCATGTATACCTGAGGGTTTGACCGGGCCTTTTTCGCAGGGGGCTCTCCCTAGGTATAGAAGCAAGTGTTAGAGGGAACTGCCTGCCTTCCCACACAGAAGTATACATAATCTCCTGCAAAAAACACACTCAGAACACACTGCCAGTGAGCAGGTTGGAGCACAGGGCTGACAGGTAGGATCTTGGTGCTGACAGAGCTGCAGGAGGCAAGGAGCTGTGATCACGGCACTCAGCTACATATGCAGTGACCACAGACCCGGCACCATCTCCCTCAACCCCATCCCTGGGCATACAGTCTCATCATCTTGTGTTCCTGTCCTAAGGTCACAGCGTGGCACTCTTCTGGCTCTTAACATCTTCCAGCCCTGGTTCAGTTAAGCAGACCCACTCATGCGTCGGACCCTCTGGCCTCTGCATCATGCCCTGTGTAGCCACACACTGGCCACATGGAAGCAAGCAGGGGAGGCGGCCCAGTCTTCAGTCAGGATGGGGAAAGAGGAGCAGCTGAGGTGTCCTTATTGTCAATAGCAGTCATAAATCTGGACCATGCAGAGCTGAGCAGCTCACAACACAGGACACAACCAGGACTAGGCGGCCAAAGCTTCCTCCTTCAATTCATTCAATGCTGCCTTCACCAAGTGCTAAGAGCACATTAGTTACCCTCTCTGATTTTATACCTATATTGGCACATTTCTGTCAAACTGAAAAAACAAAATCTCACACGTCTCCCGTGAACAGGGCAGCCTCTCGCCTTCACTCTCACCTCCTGGCTTTCTACTTTAGGAGGCTCTGACCCTTCTTCCTCTTTATTCTCTTCAAGAGTCTTCCCCGAAAATTTCTTCAACCAGTCATCGTCCGACCAAACTGAAAGAATCAAACAAATTGTTAATAATTTTAAGTTTTCAGCAAACTGTTAACAAACCGCTCTGGTCACAGAAGTGGAAGCCACTATGTGGCTCTTTTGGCCACAGGAGTCACAGTGCACAGTTCCCAGGAATATGGATGGCTCCCCAGAGCAGGTCAGCCCTCAAGTTCGGCAGCAGGGGTAAGTACCAAAGCCCTGGCCAAGGCACAGACTATCAGACGCAGCCCTTGGGGAGGCACCTCAGAATGGAATGTTGAGAAAACTGGGAAAGCTAAGAGATGAGGTACGGTCTCTCTCATGGGAGAAACAATCGCTCTGGCAGTGAGAAGGTTGCATGGTCTTAGCCAGTGTGAACCGTCTATTCCTATTCACCAGGAAGCACCAATTAGCACAAGTAAACAAGGATAAACACAAGTAAGGCCAAGCCTGGGGATGGGACAGGGAATCTGTGGGATGTTCCTGCTCACCTGGTCTGGAAGAGCCTTCCTTAATTCTCATTGGTTTGGCCAAATTGACCCGAATTGTCCGTCCAAAGAGCTCAGACTCATTCTGAAAGGATTGAAAATCCAGCTTCTCACAGTATTAGGTGAAAAGAGAACCAGGCAGCTTCCCATTTCCTTCTGAGACATGCTCATAATTTGCCCTCCCTTAACAACTGTGCCCCTCATAGCAAGCTATGCAATAGCACATTTTTACCAAGGACTTTTCCAGGACATTCAAAGCATCTGTATAAATTCATGTTTAGTGAACTTATCAATTATTAACTGGTCTAATGTTTCAAGAAATTCTGCCTCTTTTGCAAGCATGCAGTTGCACAGTGCAATCAACCTGCATTGTGTTTGCAAGTTATCCTGGACATGGGCAACTGGTCAGACTGGTTGACAAGACTGAGTAGGATTTACATTATTATTCAATGAGGAAGGATGCCTGAGTAAGGATTAACTTTACAAACGATCAATTGAACAGTGAATATGTTCATATGCAGATTTTTAACCTCCTTATACCACACTGTAACTCTAGAGGTTTGGAGAGCCAATCTATGACTATGGACCCTCTGTACCACCAAAAAGCAACTCAGTTGGAAAGCGCCTCTGACCATACCATGTTGTCAATGGCTGCTGCAGCATCCTGCCAAAGCAAAATACAATCTGTAAGTTAAGGTTTGCAGCTCTCTGAACACATACTCAGGAGCAGTAAGACGGGAATCACTTCCACTTTCCCCATCTGCACCAAATGTGTCCAGCAAGGAGTACTTCCTGGCAGCCATTTGCTGCTCTCCCAGGATGGAACGTGTCCCCCTACCCCTTGCCGACCCACTGGGGGCCCGGATGGCCCAGACTCCGCCTTGTGCCCGTGCTTGCTCGGTAGTCATATAGCTGATGTTACAAGAAATAATTACCAGGTAAGAGTGCTCCTGAATAGGGCTGGGAGCTTTGCATAGCCAGAGAGACACAGTCTGGCAAAGGACTGAGCTGTAATTCACAGGCTACAGTTGGAGTGAGAGCTTTCTTTCACACAGCAGCTCTGGTCTCTCCACAAGCATCCACTTTAGACCCAGAGACCTGACCAATGGGAGAGCAGACGCCCGGTCACCATTAACAACAACGTGCACCAAAGACCAGACACAGGTAGCTGACAATTCCTCACCTCTGCCAGCTCAAACTCCACAAAAGCAAACCCTCGGTGCTTTTCTGTAAAAAGGAAAAAACAAAAGCAGGTAACTACCTTGTGAGGGGATAGGAAGCAGATGGACAGTCACAAAGAAGGTGCTGTCAGTTACTGCCAAAGTGGAGACCAGAAGTTCCACACAGTCACTGGGAAGGAGGAATCGCCTTCTCTGAGTCTCAAATGGCAGTTTAAGCAATAACAAATTGTGGTTTTTAGTGCACAGAACTAAATAATGAATTACATGTTTAATCTTTAAAATGAACTTTCTTCCACTGCAGCTAAACTTAAAACTTTAACCTCTGCATGCAAGACAATCAGAAAAACAAAGGCATTTAACCCTTTAGCTATTTAGCTAAATATCCCTTCCAAACAAACTTGGGTATAGCATATGCCTCCTAAAGCCTGATACGAAATTCGGTCATTGTCCTCAGGAGAATTCTGTTCTAACTGCGGGGGCGGGGGGGGGGATGGGATACTGCTAACTTCACTAAAGAATCACCAAAGTCCCTAAGAAAGCTAATACAGCCTTATTGTCTTTGCAAGTAGACTGCCCAAGCCCAGAGGCTGAAGATCTTGCTATAGCACTCAGATGCGTCATAGGTGGGCTTAACACTTCCAAATAGGACAGCAAAGGTCAGAATAGAAAACAGGACTGCAGGTCACCTAGGTGAGTAATGATGAAGGCTTTCAAGCTGCCTTGTTGACTAGCACAGCTGCCAGGAAGAAAGCAGGAAGAACACTTAGGATTTCATTGCAGCTTAAAACACATCCTCTTAGTTCTAGTTTACTGAAAAATGCATCTTAGCTCAAGATGGGAATTCTGGAATGTATTTACCGCACAGCCTCAGATCACTCCTTCAGCATCAAGGACACTGTCATGCTAACCAACAAAATCATAATGCGACTGAGTTTTCTTCCTGGTCTGAATTCTGAACCTGAGAATTGTGAAGCGAACCCACCTGTCTCATAATCCAGGGGAATTTGAATATCTGTGATGTCTCCAAAAGGAATGAAAGCAGCATGCAGGACTTTGTCGTCCACCTCCTCTGCCAGTCCACCTGCAAATAAACCAAGGCTTCTGAGCCACCGTCCTGCAGAGGTGCCTGCGGCCCGGTGGGCGTGCTAAGTCAGGGTGCTTCCCTGAGCCCTTTGAGTACACCAACACCACCTCTCATCTGCTTAGCAAACAGCCCCTCAACACCCACCCACACTTATGAAGCACTCTTCACCTGTCCTTCAGACCTCACCTTGTCCCAGAATTAACCTAACAACTGCCTAACTCCAGGGCCTCTAGCAATTCCACAAGGCCAATTAACACGGCTTGGAGAACCTGCCAGTTTGAATCCATCACCAGATTCCCACAGGATACAGTGCAAACTCCTTAGGTTCTTTAATAGCCCCAGCTCTGGACCACTCTCCAACTTCTGGTTTTCCTTCCCCAACTTGGTAAGTTCCCCCCAATTGGCCCACCTGTTGCACCCAGGGGTCAGACTATTTCACACCCGCGGGGTTCCGCTCTGGTCTGGCCGCCGCTTTGCAGTAGAACAGCCTCGCCTCTCCTGTGCCTATCTCGCTACCTCCTGTCCATCTGCTCCGCCGTCAGCGCATGCGGAAAGGTGGCCCTCACCGTGCCAAGTGAACGGTTATTTCCCCGCTACCCTGACTCCTGTCATCACTGTCAGCCCCGACCACACCACTTAGAAATCGTGCTGAGAGGATTCCCATGTTTTTATGTCTAGACTGGAAACTCCTTTCTTCGGCAGAAGGGCTGGAGCAGGGACTGAGCCACTGCTGGAACCACTATTAGTAAAATGAATGGCGCGAAGAATTGGCGGGTCATAATATTCTCCTATTTGGCACACAAAAAAGGAAGCCAGCACCAAGGGCTCACATTGAGGTTAAGCCACAGCCGCACAGACCGGCCTTCACAGCCGCTCGCCGCCCTCCCGGGATGGAGAGAGTCCCGCCCCCTCCCCATGACCCACTGGGCTCCCGGTTCGCCCACACTCCGCCTTGTGCCCGCGCCTGCTCACCCACGTACAGCACGCGCTTGGTGGTGGCCATCTTGCTCCCGCGCTCTTCCGCCGGAAGCCGGCGTTCGGCCCGCCCCTTCTCTCGCGGTCCCCCTCCCCCTACACGGATGGCAGCTGCGGGCGGGGCCGGAGCAGCTGCGGGTCAGGGGTCGGGTCAGCGGCCGGAGCAGGTACGGGTCAGGGGCCCGGTCAGCGGCCGGAGCAGGTGCTGGGTCAGGGGCCGGATGTGGGCCTCCCACTCCCCGGGCTGATGCTGTTTGGGGAAGCAGAGCTTGACAAAGTCAGCCTGGGCTCGGTGGGCAAGCGATCAGCTTCCATTAAAATAGGCTTTGTGGCCCTCACCGCCCCGGCAGCCTATTTTTGCATAACCCAGGGGCTTCGAAGGGTTTTTACGTCTTACATTAGTTGGGTTACTTGGAAAACTGAAACAGCAATATTTCATGGCACGTAAAAATTTTTTGAAGCTAAGTTTTTAGTGTCCGTGCATGGAATTTCATTGCATCATAGCATAGCCATTTCTTAAAGCATTATAGGAGACTTATGGTTTGCAAAGGCTAAAATCTTTGCAAAAGTGAATAAAATAATAAAATTTTTCCCATCCAGCTCTTCAGGAAAAAGCTCCACTGACTCTTGGACTAAACCCACTCATATATCAATCACAGATTAACAAACAGATTAACAAATGTCAGAAAACAATGTGGCAGGGCACTTTTCCTTCCTTGGAACCCCCTCCTGCCACTATGTTGGAGAGAAAGAGAGAGGAAAGAAATAGAAAAGGAGAAAAGAAAATAAAGCAATGGGACCACATGTTTATTTTCTTTTCTCTTAAAATATTTTTTTATTTGAAAGGCAGATTTACAGAGCGGAGAGACAGAAAGGTCTTCCATCTGCTGACTCACTCCCTAAGTGGCCACGACAGCTGGAGCTGATCCAATCTGAAGCCAGGAGCCAAAGACTTCTTCTGAGTCTCCCACACGGGTGCAGGGTCCCAAGGCTTTGAGCTTTCCTTGACTGCTTTCCCAGGCCACAAGCAGGGAGCTGGATGGGAAGTGAGGCAGCCATAATATGACCTGGAGCCCATGTGGGATGCCAGTGCCACAGGAGGAGGATTAGCCTATTACGCCACAACTCCAGTCTCTTTTTTTCCTAACTGGAAACACCTGCTAGTCTTGCCAGCGGTCCTAGTTAAGGGTCACTTACCTAAACCCCTCTGGACAAGAGTCCATGGCCCCCCAAGTTCAGAGGTAGATTGGAACACCACCTGTAACTATAGTCAGATGTGTCTCCCTCCCACTGGGTCAAGATCTTTGACACCAAGCGCCTTACAGGCTGTGTGACTGCACACAAAGTTGACTTCACCAGTCCCAGGCCACACAAAGGAATGATGCTCATTAGGAATGAGGTTTGAAATCTGATCAGGAGAACTGTTTGTCTACCCTCACTATTGCAGACCCACAAGACCACTCTCAAGAAGAATCCAACCAGGTGTCTCTTAGGTGAGTGTAGTGTAATAATAAAAAGCAAATACATATTTGGTCTAATTCCTAAAAACCTTGTAATTTCCTTATGATACGAACATTTTTTCTTCTTTATGATGAGCCTATTTTTAAAAAAATTTTTTGAAAGGCAGATTTACATAGAGAAGGATAAACAGAAAGATCTTCCATCTACTGACTCACTACCCAATTGGCTGCAATGGTCAGACCTGAGCTGCTCTGAAGCCAGGAGCTTCTTGCCAGTCTTATAAGTGGATACAGGGTTCTAAGGCTTTGGGCCATCCTCTATTGCTTTCCCAGGCCACAAGCAGGGAGCTGAGTGGGAAGTGGAGCAGCCAGGACACAAACTGGTGTCTAATATGGGATCCTGGCACTTGGAGATGAGCAATTAGCCAGTTGAACCAATGTGCTGGCCCCAATGATCAGCCTATTTTGGCCATCCCTTAGTTCATGCTAAGTGGTGATTTGCAGCTTCAGGATGGGGTCTAGTTACCAGAGAAACCAACTACATGAATAGAGGGGAGGAACTTTCAGTCCCACCCCGTGACCTCCCAGGAGAGGAGAGAAAGCAATCTCCACTGGCTAATCACCAGTTGTGCCTAGGTAAGGAAATGCCATCTGAAAACGCTAGGTGGCGTTCGGGGAGTTCCCAGGCTGGTGTGCTCGGTTTGCTGGGAGGGTGGCATAACTGACAAGTGCATGGAAGCATTGCCTATTCCCTCCGTTCCACCTTGCCGTGCACATCTCTTGCTTTGAGCCAGGTCTGAGTTGTCTCCTTTATAATGAACTTCAATCATAGTGGACTCCTTTCCTGAGCTCTGTGATTTCTAGTGAATTGTCAGGATGGAAGGATTGAGCCTGGCACAATGGTTCAATGGCTAAATTCTTACCTTGCATGCACTGGGATTCCACGTGGGCACTGGTACATGTCCTGACTGCTCCACTTCCCATCCAGTTCCTTGCTTGTGGCCTGGAAAAGCAGTGGAGAATGGTCCAAGGTCTTGGGACCCTGCATCCATGTGGGAGACCCGGAAGAAGCTCCTGGCTTGAGATCGAATCAGTTATGGCCATTGCATCCACTTGGGGAGTGAACCAGAGGATTAAAGATCTTTCTATATCTCCTTTTCTCTGTAAATCTACGTTTCCAATAAAGATAAATTAATCTTAAAAAAAAAAAAAAAGATGGAGGTGTTATGGAAACTCCACAATCTAGTTGGTAGAAGTGTGGATAGCACAGGGACCTATTTGTAGGTAGTGTCTGAAATGGGAACAGTCTTAAAGCATTTTACCCTTAAACTGCAGGGGTCTGTGTTCCTCCTGGACAGTGTTAAAATTGAATTGTTGGACACCCACTTGGTGTCAGAGAACTGAAGAACTGATTGGTGTCCCCAAACTCTGTAGAACAGGAAGCTGTTGTTTGATTGTTTGATCATTTATAATTGTCCATTTTCTGCAGGGAGAGGCACACAAGGGGGTTGTGGCCCTGAGGCACAAAGCTCAGTCTAAGGTGAATAGATGCTGCTATGGTCATGATCAGAGTTCGTTAAATGGTTGTGTTGCCTGGGAAGCAGCTGCTGGGCATCTTCACAGCCCAAAATGACTTAGGCCTCACTGCAGACCCCAGCCCACTGTTAAGCACACAATGTCCAGGGACACCGAGGACCTCCTGAGCTGTGAGATGTGAGGACCACTCCCCATGGAGTGGAGGGACTCGGGGGACTCCAGCATGTGCAGCAGCTCCGAGTTGTCGATCTCCAGCAGCATCCCCGTGATCTTCCCGGCCAGGTTTGAGTGCGTCGTTTGGATGAGGGGGAACAATCGTTCTCCTGGGGGTGGGATGATGCATGAGGAATCAAATGGAAGCTCAGGCAAGGATAGGTGCTGCTGGCCAGGGCAGCCACCCTTCTCCGCAAGCACCTGGCCACTCACCCAGCATCTGCTTCTGTTCCTGGGCTGTGGGTACTGCGACAAGCATGGAGGCAGTCAGGGGCTCAGTGTTTGGGAAGTTGGTGTTGCAGGCAGTGGCTTAATGTGCTGAACTACAATGGCAACCCTCATCTCCTTTTTGCATTTTTGTGTATATGTAAGGCACTTCAGGAAGTTAGTGAAAATGAAATGAAAAAAGATAATTTTCATGCAAAAGGTTTTTGAAATCTAGGCAATATTTTTCGTAATACACATTTTCCATGAAAAGGAAGACTGTATGTGACCATATATGGGAATCCACTCAGGTTTGCTACTATCACCAATTGTCCCCCCCTCACCATGAACTCAATCAGATCCATAACTGGCTTTTGCCATTTGGGAACCAGTGGCTGGAGGATTTCTCTCTTTGTCTCATCTTCCTTCTCTATGACTCTGCCTTTCATATAAGTGAAATAAATATTAAAATAAAAAAAGAGAGAGAGGTGAGCCCTTGTAGAACACATGTTTTATGTGTCAGGCGTAGTGCTAAGGAGATATTCCCACAGACATTCAATCCACACGAACTTTATTTTCTTGAGAGACCAAGTGAAAGACAAATACACAGGGTGAGAGCTCTCATCTGTTCGTCCACTCCCACAGATGCTTGGACCAGCTGGGACTGTGCCAGGCCAACACTGAGAGCCATGAACTCAATCCAGGCCTCCCATGAGGGTGACGGGGTCCCAATTCCTTGAGCCATCAGTGGCACCCCTCAGGGTCTGCACTGGTATGAAGCAGCAGCCAGGAGTTGGAACCGGGATCAAACCCACTTACTCTGATTTGGGGTACAGGTATCTTACTGAGCATCTTAACTGCTGGTCTAAATGCCTGTCCCCCACGAACTTTGGAGGTAGCAATTACTGCCATATTTTACCCATGACACCCAGTTATTCTAACAATATAGTGACATCAGCAAACTAGCAGTTGAGGGTTCAATTTGCTTATGCATATATGAAGCTGCAAGAATCATTTTTAAGTGGCACAGCTTTTTGTTCTGAAGACCGCATTGTCCCTTCTGGAGAGATTCTCACCAGGAACTGGGTCAAAGGATATAAACATCAAAAGTTAGAGTTATGGTGCCGCCTACCACTGCTCTCATTAAATTCTCTAGAAACATTAGTGTATGGTATTAGTGGTGAGCTGAAGCCCAGGAGTGGCCCCTGAAGGCTGTTAGAAAGAGCTCAAATCTTTCACATGACATTCGCTTTTCAAAATCCCACCTTGGGGCTGACTCAGTGGCTGAACAGGCTAAGCCTCTTACTGTGGCACTAACATCCATTACAGGTGCCTGTTGAAGTCCTGGCTGCTTTACTTCCCATCTGGCTCCCTGATTGTGGCCTGGGAAAGCAATGGAGGCCTTGGACTCCTGCACCCATGCGGACGATCCACAAGAGGTACCTGGTTCCTGGTTTCAGGCTGGCCCATCTCTGGCCATTGTGACCATTTGGGATGAACCAGCAGATGGAAGATCTCTCTCTCTCTGTCTCTTTGTAACTGCCTTTCCAGTAAAAATAAATAAATCTTCAAAAAGAAGAAGAAAATAAAATCCCTCTGACCCTTGGGAATGCTTTAAAGATAAAACAAGTGAGAAAGTGAGAAGCAAGATTCTATCTTCCATATTTTTGATTAGTCATACTAGGTATAATTTGTTTGGCTTTTAAATATATATATATATATATACATATATATATATATATAATTGAAAGGTAGAATGAGAGAGAAAAAAAAAGTGAGTGAGCTCTTTCATCTCCTGGTTCACTGCCTAAATGGCCACAACAGCCAGGTCCAGGCCAGGCTGAAGCCAGGACCCAGAAACTTCGCTCTGATTTCCAACATGGGTGGCCAGGGCCAAGCACTAGGGCCATCATCCCAGGTGCATTATCTGGAAGCCTGATTGGAAATAGAGAAGCCAGGACTTGAACCAACACTTATTCAGGGCATGCTGACATCTCAAACTTGCTGTGCCACAACACTGGCCCCAATATTGTCATTTTTAGTGACAAAAACCTAGATACTTAGAATGATCCTGATTTGGTTGGCAACATCCACAGTATCATTACCAGGAACCAAGAGAACAGCCCTGCGTTCTCCATCGGGCCTGATGGGGGCGGTGTTCATCTCAGCCGCTTGAGTGTCTCAGAGCTTCTACATGGCCTGTTCGACCTGATTGCTGTTTGCCTTAACCTGTACAGTGTCATATATATGTCGTCTGCTGTCTGCCTCACAGCAGACAGTGGCTTGGGGACCTGATAATGCAACAGCGGTCAGACTGGTTGCCCCTGAGGCCCTCTGGGCTGCATCCAGGTCATGCTGTCTAGCCACTGAAAGATGAGTGGCCAGGATCCTTTTCTTGCATCTGCAGATACCTTTTAGCTCTGCTTTGGAGGCCCTCAATACCTTTACCCTGGCTGCTACTTGGGGAGTGGGGCTAGGAACTTCTTGGCCTCTGGCACCATCTTGGTGGAGAGGGCCTTCTGAGGTCTCTGCTTACTTTAAAATCCTCTCTGTCTGTGGGCCCTTCATTGCCAATGAACTGAAAGCATAAAACAAAAACAGCTTGGTTTCAAACTGGGATGCACACATGCAGCATAGAAACAGAACTAGTGGTCTAATGGAGTAAGGAAGGATTGGTGCTTTTGGAACAAGAATAGGAAGATGGGAAAATGCAGCTGAGCATTTGCTGGTGAGAAGCAAGGACTGAGCTAGCACAGCCCATGGTGGGCAGCTGACCCAAATCAGGTGCTTACCAAGCTTGCCAGCCCCTTAAAACATCCATGCCAAGGACAGGCTGAAATCTTCCCAGGCCCACTTGGGTTGATAAAGCATTGAGAATTCTTTAATTTTTCTCATCAGTAATTCTCTAAAGCTTACACAGGGATTTTTACTTTCTCTGTTATCCATCCTGCAGCCATTGCTACTTTAATTTTATCGTCTGCTTAACTAGAAGGAATAGTGTTTTTGCAAGCACAAATCATGTCAGTTTGTTTTCCGCTGTAACCCCAGCCCACAGGACTGCTCCTTGGCATTTATTAGAGTTGGAATATCTGATGAATGAGGCAGAGAAAAGCTTCTTGCACCCAAAGTGAAAATGGAAAGTTCTATTCTTAGCACAATGGGTGCCTGCGTCGCCTCTGCAAAGCTGAATTACAGCCCGTGGGCTGCCAGCATCAGGAGGTGGATAAATCCACCTGCTGAACCCCAGCCCCAGAAGGAGCAGTGAGCAGCAGTGTGGCAGCACAGGTGCACCAGGAGCCTCAATGAAACAACAAACCAAAGTAGAATTCCTCACTCTCAGCAACCCCAGGCTCTAAGAGTCTTTGACTTGTTTTTGTTTGTTTGTTTGTTTGTTTGTTTAAGATTTAGCTTATTCATTTATAAGGCAGAGAGCAGGGGAGAGAAAAAGAGAGAGATACAGAGAGAAGTTTTCTACCTGTTGGTTCACCACCCAAAAATAGATCAATAGCCAGAGCAGGGCCAGACCAAAGCTAGGATCCAGGAGCTTCATCAGAGTCTCCTACATGGGTTCAGGGGCCCAAGCAACTAGTGTGTCTTTCCTGCTTTCCAGAGCCATTGGCAAGGAGCTGGATTGGAAGTGGAGCAGCAGGTGAGGCTGAAACTGGCACCCAAATGGAATGCTGGCATTGTAGGCAGTGGCTTAGCCCCTTCTATTCCTAGTTTTCTGAGTTTGTGTTATGAATCCATCCTGAGTTTTGTTAGTTTTTCTACATCTTTGAAAGGATCTCATGAGTATTATTTTCTCCTTCATCAGTTAATTGGCCAGTCATAGTGATGTATTTCTGCTACTTACTTCCATGAATAAAAAGAAAATTACTGTAATATCAATCCTGAATTGGTACAAGCCTGGCTGATTCTAACCTTGGCCTTCCAACAACACTGTTTCCTTGGAAACTGTAGAGTTAAAATAAATGGGGATAGTATGTATATTGCCTTTGTTGTCTGGATTTAAAAGTATTGTCAATGGGTAAGTAAACTGTAAGATTTTTTTGAAGATTAATTTATTTTTATTACAGAGTCAGATATACAGAGAGGGGGAGAGATAGAGAGGAAGATCTTCCATCCGATGATTCACTCCCCAAGTGACTGCAATGGCCGGTGCTGTGCCGATCTGAAGCCGGGAACCAGGAACCTCTTACGGGTCTCCCACGCAGGTGCAGGGTCCCAAGGCTTTGGGCCGTCGTCAACTGCTTTCCCAGGCCACAAACAGGGAGCTGGATGGGAAGTGGAGCTGCCAGGATTCCTACTGGTGTCTGATATGGGATCCCGGCGCTGAAGGCAAAGCTTAACCTACCATGCCACAACACCAGTCCCAAGGTTACATCTTTTTAGAACACATATTTAAAGGCTATAGCATGAGAAGTAGCTAATCCTCTACCTTCATGTGCCCACATCCCATATAGGCACCAGTTCATTTTTCTGGCTGTTTCACTTCCCATCCAGCTCCCTGCTTGTGGCCTGGGAAAGCAGCCGAGGACAGCCCAAAGCCTTGGGACCCTGCACCCGTGTGGGAGACCCAGAGGAAGCAAGCTGTTCCTACTTACACTTATTTACTTGGGAGGTAAGAAGAGAGAGGGAAGAGAAAAATTCTGGGACGGAGAGGGAAAGGAAGAAAATGCTCCAATCTACACAACCCACTCTGCACAAGCCAGCAAAGGCCAGGACTGAGGCCGCTCAAGGCAGACCAGAGCAGCAGCTATGGGTTCAATCCCGGTCTTCATATGAGTGGTAGGATCCCATGGCTAGACTGGAGTCATTATTGTTGCCTGTCATGATCTGCAACGACAGGAAGCTGGAGCGAGGAGCCGGAGCACAGTCAAACCCAGGTACTCTGATGTGAGTTATAGACATGTTAACCATCGGGCCTGACACCTGCCCGGAGACTGGAGCTTCTGTGGCTCAGGGTGTCTTGCACACACCTTGACTCTCCCTGAAAGCTGCACCTGTCCTAAGATCTGTGCTCTTGGGCTAGCTACCATAAGGTAGGAACAGTTTGCTTCTTGAAAGTGTGGGACACCTGTTAGCAAAGCTCTGTGAGCTTCTTTCTCATCTTGTGTGTATGAATACATGTGAATGTGTGGATGCGCATCTGTGTTTCTGCGAATGTGTGTGTGTGTTATTGCTGTTGGTGGGTAACTTACTTTTTTAAGATTTATTTATTTATTTTTATTGCAAAGTCAGATATATATAGAGAGGAGGAGAGACAGAGAGGGAGATCTTCCGTCTAATGATTCACTCCACAAGTGACTGCAATGGCCGGTGCTGAACTAACTGATCCAAAGCCAGGAGCCAGGAGCTCTTCCAGGTCTTCCAAGTGGGTGCAGGGTCCCCATGCCTTGCACTGTCCTTGACTGCTTTCCCAGGCCGCAAACAGGGAGCTGGATGGATAGCAGGGCTGCCGGGATACGAACTGGCGTCCATATGGGATCCAGGCACGTTTAAGGCAAGGACTTTAGCCACTATGCTAAGCCACCATACCGGGTCCGGGTAACTCACTTTTATGGGAATATATTTTCTGCTGCTTTTCTGCCTGTGGTACCCAAGTGAGCCAGTCCTTCCTATTTGCCTTTAAGGAAGCCTGTTCTTGCAATTCCAAGAGACTTGGAGACACTACAGACCAACTGTTAACAGGGCATGTGCCTGGCTTTTGGCTGAACCAGTTCTGGAAGAGAAAGGCAATTTCAGGGATTATATTCAGCAGATTTGTGGAGTCAATGTTTTAGTTTACCTCTAGGGGGCAGTCATGGACCATAAATTGGTATACCATTAACCATTATCTCAAAATAGCTTGCATTCAGTATCCTAAGGTATACAATTTCTTACATTTTGCAGGTGAAGAAACTGAGTATTAGGAAAGCAAAATAACTTGCTTAGTGTGTGTGAGTTGTAGCAACAAGTATATCTTGGATTTATTTGCTATTAAGATGCATCTGTATTTCTTTTTAAATTTTTGCTTATTTCAGAGGGAGAGAGAGAGAGCAAGCTCCCACCTATTGGTTCACTTTTCAAATACTTGAAATGGTCTGAGGCTGAGTTCCACAAAATCAATCCAGGTCCCCTACATGGGTAGCAGGAATCAAGTTACTAGAGCCATCACTGCTGCTTCCCAGGGTCTGCATCAGCAGGAAGATGAGACAGGAGCTAGAACCGGAGTCAACCCCAGGTTCTCGAGCATGGGACCAGGGGTTTTCACTTGATAGACCACAGGTCCATCTCATCCTTGTCTCTCTGCTTCCCTCCTCCCTCATCTCTCCTTTTCACCCCTTTCATCTTTTCTATGGAAGCAGTGCACCCAAGTGGTTAAATACAGTAACTCTAAAGTCACCTTAATCTGTAGTCAAGCTGCTTGACCAGGAAGTCTTGGTCCATACAGCTACCTACAGGGCAAATGGCATCAGGATTGATCCACATGAAGACTCAACAGCCTAGCATATGCCCATGCTCTGGTTCTGTCACTCACCAGCAGTGTGACCATGGGAAAATTTTTTGATTACCTTGTACTTCAGGTTCCTCACTGGCAGACAAGAAAAGTCGAGTCAAGTTTGGGTAAGACTTGAGTGTGTGCAGACAGACTAACCCACCGCCTGGATGGGGGTTAAAACACGAGAAAGCAGTCAGTCAGGGTCCCAGAAGAAAGACCCAAAGCAACCATTGTGGGACAGATTGATCATAATCAGGAAAAAGGAAAAGCCTGATGACAAACTTAGCAGGCTTGTGCTCTGTGTCACTACTATCTATTTGAACTCAACTTAAGGGACTTACTATGTCAATAAAGTTTCCCAAGCTACACATAGAATGGGGCCTGAACTCCATCCTGCCTAAAAGGACAAGATAAAGACTTGCTTAAACTAGCTAAGCACTTCTCACGCAACTGCCTGACTTTTACCCATAGGAGCCCACATTAGCTTTTGGCCTGGAAGTCGGTCTTCTCGGGGCCTTATCTCCCTCGGATATTACCAGCCTATGGGTGAATCCGCCGTGCCTTAGTTGTGGATTGTCCTGATCGGAGGACCCAGTTCCACATGGCCTAATGCCTGTACTGGATCTGCTTTCTCCTGCCCTAGCTGACAGAGCATTTAGTTTAACACTCACTGTTTACCAGTATTCATTCGTTTCTTTTCATAAGAGAAATTGTTCCCATCTCATAAGATGATGTTGATGATGAAATGAGTTAATACAGGGCACTTAGAACAAAGGCAATAAAACATCAAGGTTATGTTATTGCGCAGTTGGCCCTGTGGCGTAGCTGTTAAAACCACTGCCTGTGATACCAACCTCCCGTGTGGGCTCTGGTTTGAGTCCTGGCTGCTTCTGTTCCAATTGGGCTTCCTGCTAGTGTGCCTGGGAAAGCATTGTTAGGATGATGCAAGTGTTTGGGTCCCTGTACACGGGTGGGAGACCCAGATGAAGCTTCTGGCCAATGTAGCCACTTGGGAATTGAACCAGCAGATGGAAGATTTCTCTTGGTGTGTAACTCTGCCTTTTGAATAAATATCTGCCTTTTTATTACAAAGGCAGATATACAGAGAGAAGGAAAGATAGAGAGGAAGATCTTCCGTCTGATGATTCACTCCCCAAGTGACCAATTCGCTCCCCAAGTGACCGCAACGGCCGGTGCTGCGCTGATCTGGAGCCAGGAGCCAGGAACTTCTCCAGGTCTCCTACACGGGTGCAGGATCCCAAAGCGTTGGGCTGTCCTCCACTGCTTTCCCAGGCTACAAGCAGGGAACTGGATGGGAAGTGGAGCTGCCGGGATTAGAACCGGCCCATATGGGATCCTGGCGCGCTCAAGGCAAGGACTTTAGCCACTGGGCCATGCCGCCGGGCCCCAATATCTTTATATATTATATAACATATAATATATGTTATACATATACATATTATAGCATATATATGTTATTGCTGTTCATTCAGTGAGCATTTTATTGATTTTCTATTAGTCAGACATAATTTTCCACTCAAAGGATGCTAAAGTGTATGTATTAGGAAGGGTCCGATACAGAGAGAGAAATCACACCAATTATATTTGCGCAGAGAAAATTGAATACAAAGAATCATTAAGTGGTGTCAAATTACTAACGGCTTAACTGAGAAAGCAAGCAAGGGAGAATGGGTTGTAGGAAGTGACTACCACCTCTTAGGTTGGGAGAATAAAGGAAAGTTATTTCAGTTATTGAGACTCAAATGTGGCTGAGAGGACTGATCGCAGCTCTTGCTCCCAGCTGCTGCGGAAATCTCTGGGTGAGGCAGGCTGAGTCTGGCTGCAGGTGTCGGAAGACCACGGACCTGGTCCAACCCCTCCTCGGCCCTCCTCGGGAGGAAGGCAGCTCTGTGGGCAAGGTAAGGAAGCATGGCTGGGGGGATGCTCAGAAGCTCAGGAAGCCCAATGGAAAAAATGAAGCCCTTCGTCACCCTCTAGTTTGCTGTATCCCCATCAGCTCTCCCAGTGACAGGGTCTGTTTAGTGAGCCTGCTTTTAGTTTGTAGCGTACTTGACCCACGATGCAGTGCAGAGTAGAGGAATGTGGATAAAACTACAAATAATGGCTTAATAACTGGCAGATCCATCACTCTGGCTATTCAGTGTCCATTTGTGCCTTTCTTCAATACTTTAACATCAATAAGTTAAAAACAACCATATTTCTGTGAAACAAGGTGCAGTGATTATTCATACAAAGACATGTGGTCTTCCCCTAAATAAGGAGGTGCCGCAAGCATCATCTTTTTGGGAGATGTTCGGTTCATCTTTTTCCAAGTTTTTTTTTTTTTTAAGATTTTATTATTATTGGAAAGCCAGATATACAGAGAGGAGGAGAGACAGAGAGGAAGATCTTCCATCCGATGTTTCACTCCCCAAGTGAGCTGCAACGGGCCGGTACGCGCCAATCCGATGCCGGGAACCAGGAACCTCTTCCGGGTCTCCCACGCGGGTGCAGGGTCCCAAAGGTTTGGGCCGTCCTGGACTGCTTTCCCAGGCCACAAGCAGGGAGCTGGATGGGAAGTGGAGCTGCCGGGATTAGAACCGGCGCCCATATGGGATCCCGGGGCGTTCAAGGCGAGGACTTAAGCCGCTAGGCCATGCCGCCGGGCCCCTCTTTTTGCAAGTTATATTAGTTATTTCTTACGGTTGTAATCTGAAATATTCAACTGAATTTGGCATTTTCTTTTTATCCCTGGTAGATTGTACTCAAAAAATCCACCTGCTATAGGATGGCATCCAAAACTAGTTGGAAGAACTGTTACAGAACTCCAGAACTAGGTCCACTCATCCACGCATCTAACACATGGTAAGTCAGACTGTAACACCAGGCTGCTGGGGAAAAGTAGGTATTTATTGCAATACACAGAGCAAGGAGCCAGGCAGCTATTGCTCAAGACTCAGATTCACCAAGGGAGTGAAAGCAGTGAATCTTTTTCATTTTTGAAGATTGATTTATTTATGTATGTGAAAGGCAGAGCTACAGAGGAAATGAGAAAGAGAGAGAGAGAGAGAGAGACAGATCTTTCATTAGTGGTTCAGTCCCCAAATGGCTATGGCTAGGACTGGGCCGATCTGAAGCCACCCAACCAGGAGCTTCTTCTGAGTCTCCCACATGGATGCTTGGGTCCAAGCCCTTGGACCATCTTCTGCTTCTTTCCCAGGCCACTAGCAGAGAGCTAGATGAGAAATGGAGCAGCAGAGACTCAAGCCAGAACTCCACATGGGATGCTGGGGCCACGTTTGACATCCCAACCTGCTACACCGTAACACCACCCTGAAGCTGGAGGTGAGCCATGCCTGCTTAGCTCTCCCGTGAGCCATTGGTTGGTTCGCAGTGTGTGTGGCCTCTCTTGCAGTGGTTAGTAATAAGTCCAAATATGTTTCCTTTAGGATAACAAAAGGTCTGTCAGGGTCTGAGGACAGCTTGGCATGTTAGTTTCCTAGATTTGTTGCTCTAAATTCCTGAAAAACAAAAATCTCAAAGTCTGTTACAAGGGTATTTCCATAGAAGTGATTAATGAATTTCAAAACCTGTTAGTGAAAGTTCAGCCTGAGTGTTCTTGCAGAGGCTCTCTCAGTACAGACTTGGATTGTGATATCAACTGCTGTGACACTCCTTTGATTTCATGAATTAAGCTTTCTGGAGGATTGCAAGCTAAAGTACTGAGATCCAATAAAATCTACAGCAGAGGTTGCTGGTGACGGGACTTGGTTGTACATTCCACACCACAGTCCTTCCACCATCAACACTGTTCCAATGATCAAGGAGGACAGCCACTTTGTCATTTAAGGATCTTTCCTTGGACTCTCCAACACGGTCAGTCACAGGTGACTTGAATAGCTGTGGTGCTGCTGCATACTGTGGATTGCCAAGATCCCACTTTCCATTGGCAACAAACTTTTGGCACTGAGTTTAAGTCCAAGAATATAACAACAACAACAACAACAAAATCCATCTTTGTGGATCTGTTTCCTGGAACCACTCCTGGTAACAATTTCTCCATCTGTCAGGGGGCACTCAGGGGACAGAGCCTCACTAGTGATTTGCATATAAACAATTGTTGAGTAAGTATAAAGTTGTTCAAGAGGCAACTTGAAAAAAAGACACCAGCATTTCACAGAGGTAGAGATTTCAGGAAGCAGCTACAACCCCTAGGGCCGAGAGAAGTAGGAGAGGTTTGATATATTAAAATGTACAAGTATGGAAGAGGATCCTGTATGGCTGAGGCTGAGAGCTCTAAGGATGGGTCACTGCTAGAATGATGCTACTGTCCCCAAGCCTGGCAGAGGGCCCCTGGGGGCTGGTGGCTGGACTTCTGACATTTCTGAAAAGAGCATATTCACAGGACAGGCCCTGCAGGCAGTGGGAGATTACATTCAGGCCAGCTCAAGGAGTAGAAGAGGAAGCCCACAGGAAGTGCCAGGGAGCCACTGGAAGAGCTCCGCTCTCTACCCAACCCTTGCTTCTCTCCCCATGTGTGTTTTACATCTTCTTTCATTTGCACCTTAGACAACTCAGGGCCTTACTGCCTCTGGAGGGGCTGTCCCTGGCAGCGCTAATGAATGCCTAGAGATAGCGAACAACTCAGTGAAGCTCTCCCCTTCCACATACAAACCCACTGACCCAGAGTCCATAACCCTAACTGCTGCCTCTTTCGGGCTTTTGAACTGGGCTTCCGTCTACCTGCCTCAATCACCAAGACCTAGTATCAAACTGCTAAGGGAAGTTCCTGTACCCTGAGAGCCTGCTGAAATCACTCAAACCAGCCCACCTCTCACCTGCCCTTAAAATACCCTAAAGCCTTCCCCATGGACAGGGTCTGCCAGGGAGCAAGCAAGCAAAGCAGAGATGTGTGTTGCAGATCCCAGCCCCAGACTCCCAAAGCAGATTAGAGAAGGGAGGGTTTGCAGAGGAAAGATAACAGCTTAATCATTGCTGCATGCAGGTTCAATGAGGCCCTAACTCTTAAGAAGCTTAAAGTGGAGGATGAAATGGTTTGTGCCTAGAGTAGAAAGCTGTATCTTTGAGGCATGAGGCAGGCGTCCACAGAAGCGCAGCTCCAGGGTTGGGGCTGGAGAATGGCTTGTAGTTTAACATGCGGCCATCAGAGAGAGTGGCACTGCAGTGACAGCCAGCTAACATCCCAGTAGGTGAGGGAGCCACAGCCAGTTTGTGACCTGGCTGCTCCACTTCCCATCCAGCTCCCTGTTTGTGGCCTGGGAAAGCGGTAGAGGATGGCCCAAAGCCTTGGGACCCTGCACCCACACGAGGGACCCAGAAGTAGCTCCTGGTTCCTGGTTTCAGATTGGATCAACACCAACCATTGTGACTACTTGGGGAGTGAACCAGTGGACAGAGGCTCTTTCTGCCTCTCTTTCTCTCTGTAAATATGCATTTCCAATAAAAACAAATAAATCCTAAGGAAAGGGAGAGAGGCAGAATTCCTGCTGTATCCCCTCACGAGAGGTCCCTACGATGGTCGCTGAAGTTGTAAGCAGAAGTCAGACTTGCTTTAGGGAACATGAGCTACTTGATCAGCCCTCGACACTGACTGTGAAAAGGGCCATGTGACTGCCGTCATGGCGAGATGTTCACAGCCCCAGATCTCACACTGGGCGAAAACCCCTGGCCACTGGGAACTTCAATTAATGACCAGCTAGTGTTCATTGCCCCACCTAATAGCTACGTGCTAGTGGGGTAATTAATGCTAATTACTGTAATAATGCCAAAATGTAAATGCCTTTGCTTACTAGAAAGGCATTTCTTATTCACATCATGGTCTGATGCATGTTAGCAGGCTTTGAGTTCGTGCCGTAAATGTGGACACCCAGATTTTGTCACCATCGGGGTTTGCTGTCCCCTAGGGTCCCAGAAGGCCTTTCCAGTCAACTGATGGATGGAGAAGAGAAAGCACCGCACACGGCTGGTTTGTGTTGCCCAGGCTGGAGGATAGACACACTTCTGCCACTCTCAGTCTCTTGGCCAGGTCTCTGTCACAAGGCCACACCTCAACAGCCTCAGCCGCAGGTCCTGCCAGCCAACCAACGTCAAGCACCTGTTGCTTGTGATGCTATCTCCAGGTGACTCGAGTGGTCGGATTTTCCCTGCTGAGGCTAAGGAGTGGAGACAGGCCTCCCCGGCTCTGCCATGAAATGAATCCTCACAATCGTGGAAGGGCAAATCTGCATGAAAAAGTCTTTTAGATTACTCACAGTGTTTCTGCTTGTCTGATCCAATCCCAAAACAAACGTTAAGTTCAAGTATTTATTCATTATTTATTTGTGAGGCAAAAAGACAGCTTCCATAAACTGGTTCATACCCCAAAGGTCCACTGCAGCTAGGACTGGGCCAGGCTGAAGCCAGGAATTCAACCCAAATCTCCTGTATGTGTGGGCACCAGGGCACAACTCTGAGTCATCACTGTTGCCAGGGTGTGTTTTAGCAGGAAGCTGGGACTGAAGACAGAGCCAGTGCTGGAAGGCGCTCCAGTACAGGATGTGGGCAGCCCAAGCCCCGTTCCAACCACTAGCCAAATACCTCACCTGTAAGTCATGAACTTGAACTGTACATAATTGTCATTCTGAAAGATATAAGGGCCACACACTTTTTTTTTTGCTTTTAACTTTTAACTTTCAATAACATCTAGATATCTTTGGATCCTGCATTCACTTCACAGTTAATTTCAAGTATCATACTTTAGTTTGAAACAGGAAACCTCTTCTATATTCCATACATGCAAGTTGATTTTGCACAGCGACTATAGCATCAAAGGCTTTTTCAGGCTGTTGTGATTTTGACACGGTGTCAACATTCGTTTTTCTTATCTATACCTCATGAAGAAGTCTTGCACAGATTTAGAATTTTTTTCTTTCTGATACTTTAAAGAAGCATTATTGTCTTTTTTGTCCAGAGTATTCACCTTCCAGATTCTTCCTTAAATTCTGGAACACTGCACACATACTACAAGTATTGTCATCATGTACAATAAAGCCAAAATAAGGGCTTTGCTATTTAGAGGCCCTGAACGTGAGTAATTTGAGGGTAAAGATAAACTGATGATTCCTGCAGGGCAGAGCGTGCCTCATAAAGAATGAGCAATGCAGTGTGTGTTGTCTGCCATGCCGTGGGGGCGAAGCGCATCTCGCTGAAGGCACTATTTTAGGAGTCCCATTTATCGATGATTACGATGGAGTCCTAATGAGTTTCTACTATAATTTATATAAATAAGTGCTTGACTATTTATTGCCATGGCTATTTGGCATTTGCCAACAAGTATGGTAGTATTTCAATATTTTATCAAGCTCTTTGCCCTTGCATACTTGTTTAGCAATCTTGTTCAGTTCAGTGCCTGCCATAGCTGAGCAGGAGGGAGGGCAGACAAGGATTATTTAGTGAGAGAGCTCACTTCGCTGACAAATCCTCCTTGCAGAATTCAACCTTGTTCTTCCCTTTCATTTTTCTTTTTTTAATTTGAGAAGCAGAAGGAGCTCCTGTCTGCTGATTCATGCCCCAAATACAATAACTAGGTGTGGGTTGGGGTTGTAATCAGAAGCTAGAAACACAATTTGGGTTCCCCAGGTGGGTGCGGGAGGCTGGCTGCTCGTCTGTTACCTGCTGCCTTCCGGGGTTTGCTTGGGCAGAGAGCTGGAATCAGGAGCCGGAGCAGGGAATCCAACCCAGTGACTGCAACATGGGGTGGCAACATCTGACCTGCTGTGCCCGAAACCATCTGCTAGGCTGCCACATTTCAATCAGTGGGCTAGAGATATGAGATAAAAAAAAAAAAAAACAAAAAAAACAAAAAAAAACAAAAACAAAAAACTAAAAATCTGTCATTGTCTAGTATCTGTAGGATGAAAATTAAACTTTTCAAAGTGATACAATTGAACAGCATGAAAATGGAATTTAAAAAGTTTTAAGGGCCAGGTAAGTCTGAGCAGCGGTGGGAGTGCCAGGATCCCCTAGCCACGTGGCTGTGGCTGGGGTACCTTTGCAGGTCCAGGTTTCCTGCTAGGAATCCTGGCTTCCCGTCCACAGCTGCTAGGCATGGGGAGAGTCCTGGGCTGGTGGGTGGCCAGAGCACCAACTGGCACCAGGCTCTGCCCGCTGGCTGCCTGGCTGCAAGCTCTGGGGTCTTAGGGGTCTGGAGTTACTGCCTAGGGACATCCATGGATAAGGCCACTGTACATGTAGGTGAGGAATGAATACTGAGGGACACCCAACAACAGAGCCACTGTACTTGCAGGTAAGCTAGGGGACTGAGACATAGTGGGTTGGAGGGGAGAGATCTGAAGATATTTATGGGTCGGACTGATGCACCAGTCCACATGGAAGTCCTGGGTTGGGCTTGTTAGCATGGAATATGGCTGACTACCACATGCCAGCGCACACACAAGCTATGGCTGGGGGCCTGTCTGGCAGGGCTAGATGCCAGTACATGCCAGCGCACATACAAGCTATGGCTGGGGGTCTGTCTGGCAGGGCTAGATGCCAGTATCTGACAGCGAGTGTTGGATCAGGGGATGGGTCACATTAGACTGAGCCATGACACCAACCAGCACACAAGAGAATCAGGTCTGGGATTGGATTCTGTGGGGGATATGTGGGCCCAAAACTATGAAACTACAAGTCCCGCTGGTTAGGTTGAGAGTTGGGATGGTGATGGATTGAGCTAGGGGTGACCATGGGACTCACCAGTGCTCACCAGTACTGGGCCTGGGAACAACTGGGGCAGGTCCAGGCTGCAGCACCCACATAAAAACCCTAAATCAGGGTGTGGGATGGACCAGGCTAGGCAGCACCAGCTCATACAAAGGCTGGGATGGATAGGGCAGGCCATATCGGGTAAGGGCCAAGCACCTGCTGGCATGTGTGAGATCTGGGCCTGGGAGTGGCCCCAATGGGAGAACCTGGGAACCTCCCTCATTGGGTCATAGCTCCCACTGATGAGCATGTGGTCCAGTCCTGGGTGTTGGGCAGGCTGGGCAGGATAGCTCCAAACATGGGCAAGTTCGTAAGTTGGCTTTGGAAGGAACCAGACCTGGTGGGTCTGAGCAAACCATAGCCCACAGGCAAGTGCAGAAACCAGGATGGAGTGCAGGTCATGCCAGGCTAGGCTGACACACCTACTGGCTTGCATGAGCTAGGGATGAGAGCAGACTGAGCAGGACCAAATTGGAGCACCCACCAGCGTGAGTTGGGACTAGGAGCTAGCTGGGCCAGGCCAGGCTGCAGCATTTGAAGGCAAAGGCCAAGACAGGAGGGGGGTTATGCCAAGCTGGGTCAGAGCAACCACTGGCACATGTGAGATCTGTGGCTGGGATCAGGCCTGGCTGGGGAGCTAAGGGGATGCCCTGGCTGGGTTGTGAGTCCCACTGATAAGTGTGAGAGCCAGAGTGGGGGCTGCAGTCTGGTCTGGGCATGACTGTAATGTCTCTCAGCATGGCTATGGACCGGGTCTGGGGTGTGCAAGACTGGGCTAGACTTCAGCACCTACTGGAGCTCTTGTGAACCAGCATGCATTTAGGATGGGCTGGTCTGTGTCCCTGCTAAGCCATGTGTGAGCTATGTCTGGGTATGGACCAGGCTTGGCTGGGCTGTAGCACTCAACAGTAAGAAACAGAATGGGTGAAGGCCGGTTTGGAAAGGCATTGTACCAGCTAGGACAGAAGGTGAACTAAGTAGGGCTGGCCCATGGACCCACCAGTGTGTGTGAGATCTGGTATTGGGAGAGATTCTGATGGAGGAGCTTGGCAACTCCTCTGTGGGGACACAGTCCCTGTAGCTGACCACAAGAACCAGATAGGGAGCAGCTCAGACCAGGCCAGGTAACAGTACTCACGGGCTTATCTTTAGCTCAGGTCTGGGGCAAGCCAAGCTGAGCCAGTTGATATCATCTGCTGGCAAATCTGAGCGCCAGAATGGTGTTTAGGTCAGGCTGTGTTGGGCCACAATACCAGCCAGCTTGCATTAGGGCTGGGTTTGGGGGCTGGCTGGGCTGGGCTAGGCTAGGCTGTAGTCTCCACCAGTGTGAGCTGGAACTGGAGGTGGTAGCAGGCTGGGCCATGCTGCAGCACCCACTGGCTGTGGTGAGATGGGCCAGACCAGATTTGGCTGCAGCGCCCAACCAGGCAAGAGTGGGCTAACCCAGTAGAGGGACTGTAGGGAGATCCCCTGCTGGGCCACTACTCCCACTGTTGAGCATGAGAGCTGGGATTGGGGGGGAACCAGGCCAGATATGGTTACAATATCTGTTGCCCTGCATGTAAGCTGAATCAGGGACAAGCCAGGCTGGGTTGACTGTACCTACTGGTACATGCATAAGCCAGAGTAGGTGAGGGTTGGTTGGGCTTTGACGCAGTATCAGCTAGCAGATGCTGATTCAGGGGGGAAAACTCTGTTAAGCTAAACTGCAGAACCACCTGGAGAGTGCTAAATCTGGGAGTAGGAATGGGCCTTTTAGGGAAACAGTGGGCACCTCCCTCTTGCCATTCCAACTGGTGAGACTGAGAACCAGGAATGGGACAAGCATGGCTAGACAGAGAGTGGCACCCGCCAGCACATGTGTGGGCTGGATAGTGGGGCTGGTTGGGTTGAACTAGACAGAGCCAGTCTGCTGTACATACTTGCAAGCGGGGGAACCAGGGCAGGAGGCAGGCCTGGTGGGGGTTATTGTAGGTTGCTCTGACTAGGCTTCAGCACCTACTGGTTTGTGTGGGAGCATAGTATGTTTTGGGCAGGACAGGACTGAAACACCATTAGTTTGCGTAGAAAGCAGGTTTGGAGACAACTGACCCAGCAATTGCAGCTACCAGTGTGCACATTGGTCAATTTGGGCAGTGGACTGTGTTGGACCCTGTATTGGCATACACACACAAAAATCAGGTCTGGAATCACTTCATATGAGTTTTCTTTGGGAATCACCCCAACTGAACCTCTGGACGCAGAACTCCAACCATGGAAGAAATTGCAGGGTCCATGGTCTGGCCGTGGGGTGCATGGGCCTCCTCAGTGCCTTAGACAGAGTGGTGGACAGCATATCCAGATGCACATGGAGGATATGTTGGTGCATTAGAACATGCAGAGGACACCTGGCACCATGACAGAGGATGGAAGACAGAACAAATCGATCAACTACCCAGCATAGAGTTGGTAGCGAATAACTGAGCAAACGGAGACTCTCAGGAGGACTATGTCAGCCAGTGGATTCTGGAGAGATTTCATCACGATGGAGTGGCAAGATCGGCAACAACACAGAACTGCTGAACTATCAAAACCATTTGAACAGGACTCTCAGAGCATGCTCCACATCGGGGACCTGGGATGGTTGAGAGGCTGGGTGTGGCTTCTCCCCTTATCCCTCCCCTTTCCCCAGATACAGGAAGGAAAAAAGAGAATGTGAAAACAATGTTCTTGCCCACTTTCCTCAAGCCCTTGACTGCCGGAGTCCAGCTCCAGCCGAGAGTTCGGAGCTCGGGAAGGGTGCGTGGAGTCGGCGATAAAGAAAGACACAGACACTGACACTTGGTGCGTTCTCACAACAGCCCAAGAAAAAGCTGTCCTTTTTATTTACTCAAAACCTCACAAGCTTCTGCACAAGCAACTAATTGTTCTATTTTTTTTTACTTCAAGACTAAGGGGGCATGTACAGACATTCGGTCATTCCGTCCACACTTCAGGGCTAAGCAGGTGTCCCCAGAGATAATTCTTTAAAACAGATAATTCTTTAAAACACTGTATTCATATTCTTCAAAGCAAGCCATTATTCATTCTTCAACAGCAGCCATGGAGCGGCAGCCAGGACTCCAAGGCCAAGGCACATGTGATTACCTGCTAATCAGTAGTACATTCCTACCACATTTCTATTTCTACAATTTGCTCATTATTCAATGGGAAAATAATTTACAAGGGAAAAAATATAATCTAAAAACAAAAATTACAAATATTAAATCCCTCTACAACTATAAGCTCTACAACCCCATAAACAATAAAACAATAATCAAAAGCACTTTTCTTTAATAAAAGCATCCTTAATTCCTCTAGCTAAAAATTATAAAAGCGTCTAAAACAGCTACATTTTCTATGCTCCAAAAAACTGCAAAAACAGGCCAGCCTATAAAATAACAATAACTATACTTATTGCCATAGCAATTTCAGCTCTCACTCCCATCACTTGCATTCCCGTGGGTCCACTGGGTGCTACCTGACTGGCCAGGCCCTGGAAAGGAGGCAGATCTGCCTCACCTGTGACCTCCTGTCTTCCTGCTGCCTCCTGGCCTTGAACCAGTCATTATTTTAGAGCAGGGCACTCGTGCAGTGCTCCCAACACTTGACCCTTTGCACTCTAATCAAATATGTAAAAATTGTCAAAATAAAATTTATATCATGAAAAAATAAAAAGTTGTAAGGACAGAATGAAGTAAAGTAAAAATGATAAGATCATTAAACTATAATTTTTTTGATGATTTGAAATCTTGCCAAAATAATACAAGGATATAAGTATTTAAAGACATTCAGTATAGATCCTCAATGGGCTTATGAATAGGGGGGTAAAATGCCACAGAAAACCATCCGAAGAACTGGTCAGCGAGAAAGTGACTGAGGGGGCACTGAGACTAGGAAGCCGCCAGGATCTCTGTGAAAAGAAATTTATATTCACTAGCCGGTAATTCCAGAGCATTGAGTCAAGGATAGCGCTCCCATGTGGCTGCACTGACCACCAGCCTTCAACGTGAGCCCCGTACAGGGGTCTGTCTCAGCCAAGGGAAGAGTGGCAGAGGGGCAGAAGCCTAGAAATCTCAGCCCTAGTCAAAGAGGAAGGAAGGAGGCCGAGCCAGCTCAGGTTCTCTGTGGACCAGTGCCCCATCCCGAACTCACGTCCTAACTGTGGTTGTGCAGGTCTGATGAGAGCAACAAGTGTGGCAGCTAACAATTGTGGAATGTTGACAATGTGCAGGATATTGACTGCTTTATGTGGGTAATGATTTCAAATCCTTACACTGGAGGCTGGTATGGTGGCCTAACAGGTGAAGGTGCCACTTGCAAAACCATCATCTCATAGAGGGATGCTCTCTGGTTCATGGTTGGGCTGCTCCCCTTCTCATCCTGCTCCCTGGTAATAGTCTAGAAAAGATCAGTGGAAAAAATGATCCAACTGTTTGAGCGTCTCCAGCTACATGGGAGACCTGGATGAAGCTGCTGGCTCCTGGATTCAGCCATCTCAGGAGTGACTCAGCACATTAAGGACCAGGTCCACACTCATTCTCCTGGTCGGAAACCTGTGTAGTCCTTTGGCCTCGGACGTTTCTCTAGTGCTCCCCATCTGGTTCCCAGCACCTGCGGATCCATCTGGCTAGCCTTGTGCCGTCTCAGCAAACTGGCTGATTCCAGAGGCAGCAAGCATTCATGTGTGATGCCAGCATCTCCTGGCCTTACTTCCATCATCTCAAGCATAGGGAAGAGGTTCCACTTCTTGGGCTAGCCCAAGGGTCAAATCATCAAATTATGCTTTCATCTGTAGAGTTTCCCATCGCCAGGACTGCCTCGGACTCTCCCAAGAAGATATCTGGTGCTCCCTCGGCTACGATTTGCATGTGGTGTGTTCCCCCAGCGGTCCATGCGGAGGAGCTTAATGCCTGCCCCTCCGTCAGAGCGGCACGGTTGAGAACTGGGAGGTCTTCAAGAGGGGACCTGATGGAAGGTGGTTAGATCGTGGGTCAACCCCCACAGAAGGGGTGAATGCAGTTCTGGCAGGACTGGCTTAGATTCCTGAGAGTGTGTAGTTGAAGGGCAAGCCTGACTCCCCCTTGCTCTCTCACTTCCTGGCTTGCACAGGTGCCTCTTCTACATGCGGACAGCTCCCATTCTGCATGTCTGCCCTGTTCCATCTGTCAGACACGTGCACCATGCTAATGGGACTTTCCAACCATCAGACTCATGAACTACATCAATGCCCCTTTTACTTATGTGTCACTCTGTGTCAGGATTTTGTTATAGCAACACAAACCAGACTAAGACCCCCCAGCCCCTGCCGCCCTGCCGCAGTCCAGCTGTAGAACTGCACATCTCTGGGTCCCTGGGAGGGCACCCCACCTGCCACTTGTCTGTATGCTCTCCTAGGGCTCTGGCATTTCTGTGCTGGGGGAAGGACAGTAGCAATAACAGCAACCACATATTAACCGTGTAGTGCCAGACAATCTTTGAAGCCCTTAGATGCACGATTACATTTAATCTTTACAATAATCTTGTAAGAGATGTTCCAGTATTATTCTGACTTTATAAAAGAATAAATTAGGAGGGCCGATGTTATGGCATAGAAAGTAAAGCCTCTGCCTGAGATGCTGGCATTCCATACCAGTTTGAGTCCCATCCAATCCGCTTCTGATCCTGCTCCCTGCTAATGGCCTGGAAAAACAGAGGAAGAGGGCCCAGGTCCTTGGGCCCCTGCCTTCCACACAGATACCTGCATGAAGTTCTGGCTTTAGCCTGGCCCAGGAGTGGCCTTTGCGGCCATCTGGAGAATGAACCAGTGGATAGAGCATCTCTCTCTTTCTAATTCTGACTTTTAAAAATAAATCATTTAAAAGAGAAAAAGACAAAACTAAATCAGCAATTAGGTGGAAACCACGTCAGCACAATTGGATGACTTGCCCAAGCCTACAAAAGGGTGAGGTGATGCGGCTGTGATGTCATCAAAGGCTCAGACAGTCCGAATGGCTCTCTCCTGGTGTGCCTACCTACCCCTGCTAGGGGAAAAGGCCCCAGGAAGAACCTCCTCCTCGCTGCCTGGCTCCCCACCCTCCTTTCCTCCCTTTGGGGCCGTTGAGAGATGCCTTCAAAATGAGCCAGCAGCCCCCTCTGTCGACAGCGGCCTGTCACTGCACCTTCTGACGCCACGACCTTGAATAGCCTTTGTCAGTTGAGAGGTGGTTGGCTGCAAGCCATGGAAAGCAGCTCTGGCTAACTTCAGGGTGAAGAGGGCAGGGATGCGGGATGGACTGGGGAAGGTGGGGAGAACCAGGAATAACCTGAGCAAACTCGTGGGGTGTCTCAGGGACACACACACCCCAAAGGAGGGTGGAGCAGCCAGGAAATTGCTACAAGGAGAGCCCCCTTCCACAGGGCTTCTTGCCAGAGAACAATCATCCCGTGACTCCCTTTGGTGACAAGCTGACTTCTGCCTCTCCATTCAGAATCCTTCACTCCCGGGAGACAGCCGCTGATTGGCCAGCATGAGTTCCTCTGGCCTCTATGCCTTGACCTGCTTCTGGACAGGCCAGGCTGTGTGTGCACCAGGGTGTGTGAATGTGTGTGTGGCCAAAGGCTGGGACAACACCAAGTGAATGAGCACTCCAGGGCCAAAGGGGGCTGTGAGTGACAGAAGGGGAATGCCAGCAGGTGCCCAGCAGCCCAATCAAGTGTGCCAAGTTCCACCTGCCTCCACCCCAATCCAGAGCCCACCATGTCAATCACATTCACTGAAATTCCATACAGTTCAGTCCCATTTAAAAAAAGATGGGTGACTCTTAAAATATATATTTAAAAAAATTTATTTGAAAGGCAAAAAGACACAAAGAACTCTGACCTGCTCTTTCTCTGTTCATTACCTAAATGCTTGCAGCAGCTGGGACTGGCTGGGCGAAAGTTAGTGGTCTCCCAAATGGGTGGCCGGGACCCAAGAACTTGAGCCACGATGTGATGCCTCTCAGGATGTGCATTAGCAGGAAGCTGGCCTTGGATGCTAAGCTGGGACTTGAACCCACGCACTCAGACATGGCCTGCATGTGTCCCAAGAAACATTTTAGTTTCTGTGCCCAAGTGCCTGTCCCTCAATTAGATAAGTGTGCGTTTTCACACTTACCTGGAATCTTCCCAGGCCACATCCCACGAAGGACACACTTGACCTGGGTAGGCTAGAAGGGAGTCATCACACACTCACCTCATCCTGTGATGGCTCCTCTGCTGGGCCACAGGGAGGAGAGGAAAAGGACAAAAGTTCTTCTAACATGCCTTGAGCTGGGGCAGCCTGCTTCCTGAGGGCCCTAAAGTCGACTCTGCTGCCTCACTAACCACACATTGAGGTCAGGAGTGATCCCAAATACTTAGCAACCAGAATGGCTCAGGCACCAACCCAGTCAGAAGTCTCTGCTGATCCTGAAAGCCTCCTGCTGCACCTGAGCCAGGGAAAGCAGGGACTGCGCTGGGTGGTTCAAAAGTTCAAGGAGGGGGCCAGCTCTTGTGGCACAGTGGGTTAAGCCACTGGGAGTGACACAGTCATCTCAAGTCAGGGCACCAGCTCGGGTCCCAGCTGCTTTTCTTTCAATCCAGATTCCCGCTAATGTGCGTGGGAGGGCAGCAGAAGATGCTCCAAGTGTCTTAGTCCCTGCCACCCACAGGGGACACCCAGATGGAGTTTCTGGCTCCTGGCTTCAGTCTGGCCCAGAGTGAGCCAGCAGTTGATCATTTTGTCTTTTCTTCCCTTTTTCTCTGCTACTCCACCTTTCAAATACACACATTTTTTAAGAGAAAAAACCCAAAGAGTTCTTGGATGGTAGGGGTGGGGCAAGGTTGCTGTTGTGGCAGGAAGCACAGGAAAACGGGGCCATTGGTCCACCAATGTGGAAATAGTTCAACATTTTAGCAGCATTACTGTTCTGGTATGTTTGCATTTCAGCCTTGCCACCTCTAATGCAATTGACTGTGGGGATACAGGCCGCTGCTGAGAGACTCACTCCCAGATACTGACGTCCCCAGAAACATAACTGCATTTTCCTGCACCTCCCCAGTTGGCTGTAGGTGCCATCCCTCAGCAAAGGCCACACTGCCCTATCTCTTGAGCTGTCACTTACTCCTGTGTTGGGGTCCACGGCTGGGCTGTCCAATCTAATAACACAAACTGTACAAGATGATTGAAATTAAAGATGGAATAAAAATCCAGGCTGCAGTCGCTTGTCAGAGCTTACTACACACCAAGTGTTCAGGTCAACAAGTGACAAGTAGCTAATCTGTTGAAGAGGATAGATTCTGGGATGTTTTCATAGGCAATGAAAACAGGCTACAGGGTCTGTTTTCTGCCACTATCAGGAGTTGACTTACCCTCTCTACCACAGGCAGTGATGTCTCTCCCCACTGCTTCTTCCTACTTCATGGCATCCCTGCCATGGCAGCACCAAGGTAGAGCCTCAACACTAGCTGGATGAGCTGTGAAGCAACCAGAAACGAAGAAGGGCCAGACCCTTCTCCCTGAGAATGCTCCAAATTAACATGAGCCCCTTCTGGGAGATTCCCCTAGCAGAGCTCTGGGAAAGGGCACCGTGAGATGCTCCCACTAGGAGTGAGGTGAAGGGGAAGGCTGTGTTCAGCCTGGCAGTACCTGTCCTTTCAGAGGGCAGGGGACTAGAGAGATTGCTGGGTTCATGATGAGGTTGGGCAGCTCTCAGCAAATACTGCAGGAAGGCGGCTGAGATGATAATCTTCAGGACTCTGATTCTTTGCTTTTTTATATATATTGGAAAATACAGATTTACAGAAGATTTTCCTTCAGCCAGTTCCTAAATCACCACAATGGCTGGAGCTGAGCCAGTCTGAAGCTAGGAGCTTCTTCCAGATCTCACATGTAGGTTGCAGGGTCCCAAGGCTTTGGGCCATGCTCTGCTGTTTTCCCAGACCACAAGCAGGGAGCTTGATGGGAAGTGGAGCATCCAGGACATGAACCAGTACCCTCATGGAATGTGGGCTGTTGCAGGGAGAAGATTAGCCAACTGAGCCATTACACAGTCCCCAGAACTCTGAGTCTTTGTCACCATCCGTGTCTGTCTGCTCTCACCCCACTATACTTCCTTTCATACCAGGAAGCACAGAAACAGTTTTTCAGATTCCTTTATCAACTGACTTTCCAGTAGGTTGTGCCAGTGAGTGGCACTGGTGGGAAACTGGATGGCAGAAGGCAGAAGCTGTTTTTTCTTTCTCCAGCAGAGGTAGGAACAGCAGCCAACATGGTGGGGTGGAGGCAGGCTGCTCCAAGTCCTCCAGGGCAGTGGTGGCCAGAGCTCCGACAGGCTCAGCAGCATGGTGCCCGTGAGCTCTACCTCCGACAGGGACAGCAGCAGCAGCAGGTGGCTTCAGACCTGCAGAGCTGCTCACTTCCTGCAGGGCAGTGGTGCTGGTGGACCTCCCACTGTGGTGCAGCAGGACCTCCCACTGTGGCCTCTGGGAGCATCCTTTTCCCTTTGCCCTTCCCACCTGGCAGCGCTAGTGACTTCCCACAGTTAGACATTTCCAGGTGACCCTTGTGTATCATCTGTGTCTTACTCCTCTAGCCATATGGCACTTAAGATAAAGATTTATTTATTTTTATTGGAAAATCAGATTTACACAGAGAAGGAGAGACAGAGAGAAAGATCTTTCATTCGCTGGTTCACTCCCCAAGTGGTTGCAATGGCCAGAGCTAAGCTGATCCAAAGCCAGGAGTCAGGAGCTTCTTTTGGATCTGAATCGAGTCTGAATGGGTGGCTCTGGCTTGGGTCTGCCCGGGGCCACCTGGATCCTGTGTGATCTGCAGGAGCCACAGGCAGCCTCACAGGTCCTGCTTAAGGGGTGCTTTTGAGCTCGCCCAGCTGGCGACGGGGACAGGGGTGACTCTGGGCTGGGCAGCCTGGGTGCCAACAGCACTGGGTGCAACCCTCTGGCCACCCAGCACTGCACTCTGGGAACTTGGGATTGAGGATTTGCAGGGAAACTGGGGGATCACACAGGTGAGGGAGAGCAAAGACCTGTGGATTAATGCCCAGGTGAGGAATTACTGCTGAGGGACACCCCCCCCAAAAAAAACCCCACCATTAATGTAGGTGAGGAATGACTCCAGAAGGACTCCAAATGACAAGTCCACTGTACCTGCAGGTCAGTGAGAGGACTGAGACCTGGGGGTTTGAAGGGGAGAGACCAGAAGACCTTTAAGCGTCAGACTGATGTTCCAGCCCACATGGGAGTCCTGAGCTGGGCATGTTAGCATGAAACATTGCTGACCAGCACATACCAGCCCACGTGAAAGCTATGGCTGGGGGCCTGTCTGGCAGGGCTAGATCTCAGTACATGACAGTGAGTGTCAGAAGAGTGAATGAGTCATGTTATGCTGGGCCATGACATCAACCAGCACATGCAAGATATGTGGCTGGGATCAGGCCTGGCTGGGGAGCTAAGGGGATACCCTGGCTGGGTTGTAAGTCCCACTGATAAGTGTGAGAGCCAGAGTGGGGGCTGCAGTCTGGTCTGGGCATGACTGTAATGTCTCTCAGCATGGCTATGGACCGGGTCTGGGGTGTGCAAGACTGGGCTAGACTTCAGCACCCACTGGAGCTCTTGTGAACCAGCATGCATTTAGGATGGGCTGGTCTGTGTCCCTGCTAAGCCATGTGTGAGCTATGTCTGGGTATGGACCAGGCTTGGCTGGGCTGTAGCACTCAACAGTAAGAAACAGAATGGGTGAAGGCCGGTTTGGAAAGGCATTGTACCAGCTAGGACAGAAGGTGAACTAAGTAGGGCTGGCCCATGGACCCACCAGTGTGTGTGAGATCTGGTATTGGGAGAGATTCTGATGGAGGAGCTTGGCAACTCCTCTGTGGGGACACAGTCCCTGTAGCTGACCACAAGAACCAGATAGGGAGCAGCTCAGACCAGGCCAGGTAACAGTACTCACGGGCTTATCTTTAGCTCAGGTCTGGGGCAAGCCAAGCTGAGCCAGTTGATATCATCTGCTGGCAAATCTGAGCGCCAGAATGGTGTTTAGGTCAGGCTGTGTTGGGCCACAATACCAGCCAGCTTGCATTAGGGCTGGGTTTGGGGGCTGGCTGGGCTGGGCTAGGCTAGGCTGTAGTCTCCACCAGTGTGAGCTGGACCTGGGGGTGGTAGCAGGCTGAGCCATGCTGCAGCACCCACTGGCTGTGGTGAGATGGGCCATACCAGATTTGGCTGCAGCGCCCAACCAGCACTCGTGAGACCTGGAGGCAATGGAGCAAACACAGTAGGGGTGCTGCGTGAGGCTTCCCTGCTGGGCCACTACTCCCACTGTTGAGCATGAGAGCTGGGATTGGGGACAGACCGTGCTGGGCAGGGCTACCACACCTGTTGGCCTCATGTGATCTGGATCAGGGGAAAGCCAGACTGGATTGACTGTTCTAATGGTGCATGCATAAGTCAGAGTAGGTGAGAATCGGTTGGGCTTTGCAGCAAGATGCTGGCACAGGGCGTGGGGGCAGTAAATTCTGTCAAGTTAAACTGCAGAACCACCTGGAGAGTGCTAAATCCGGGAGTGAGAGTGGACCCAGTAGGAAAACAGTGCGCACCTCCTTTTTGGATTGCCACTCCGTCTGATGAGCATGAGAATCAGGACTGGGGCAGGCATGGCAAGACAGAGAGTGGCACGTGCAGGCATGTGTATGGGCTGGATAGTGGGGCTGGTTAGGTTGAACTAGGCTTCAATGCCCATTGACATGTTTTTTGGTTTTTTTGTTTGTTTGTTTTTGTTTTTACTGTAAGGTTTCTTTTTTTCTTTTTTTAAAGATTTATTCCAATTTATTACAGCCAGATATACACAGAGGAAGAGAGACAGAGAGGAAGATCTTCCGTCCAATGATTCACTCCCCAACTGAGCCGCAACGGGCCGGTGCGTGCCCATCCGAAGCCAGGAACCTGGAACCTCTTCCGGGTCTCCCACGCGGGTGCAGTGTCCCAATGCATTGGGCCGTCCTCGACTGCTTTCCCAGGCCACAAGCAGGGAGCTGGATGGGAAGTGGAGCTGCCGGGATTAGAACCGGCGCCCATATGGGATCCCGAGGCTTTCAAGGCGAGGACTTCAGCCGCTAGGCCACGCCGCTGGGCCCAATGCCCATTGACATGTATGAGAGCTGAATGGAATGTGAGACAGACTGAACCAGTCTGCTGCACATAGTGGCAAGCATGGGAACCAAGAGAGGGGTAGGCCTGGTGGGAGTTGTTGCAAGTCGCCCCAACTATGCTGCAGCTCCCACTGGATTATGTGGCCAAGTGTGTGGTGGGTGAGACTGGGCTGAACTACTGTTATGGGGTACAGCCTGTGATAGCCAGCACCCATTGACAGTGGGCAAATGAAATTTGGCTGTGTCCCCCAACCTCTGTCCTGAAGGTGGATCCTAACAGCAATGGAATAGTAATTGCATCCTCAACCACTTCCCCCACATCCTAAATGAGCCAAAATATTGGAAGTCCAATTAGTCTAGGTGTTTTTAACTACAAGCCCAGTTCCTGTTCCTGCCCATCCTAACGAGCATTAATCAACTCTTTAGCCCACAACACTTGGGTATTCCCTCCTGCCCACCTGTGACTCACCTATCAACTGAGAGGGGACGGTATTGTGTTGTCTTGTAACCACTCCCCTCACAAGCCCCTTTAAAAGGCCCATGAAGCAGGGGCTCTCACTCTTTCTGGCCAGGTGCTTCCATTACTCTGGCACCTCGACTCTTGGCTGACCCAGGTCCCTGTTTTCTGCTTAAATAAGGCAATGGTTATAATAATGTTGTTTCTGGTTTGTGTGCTATCAGGAGTTCCAGGAGGGGTGAGGCAGAGACGCCAGGGAAAGGTGAATGTCTGCAGCTTTATAAGTGTGTCCAGGTTATTTGTTACATGTCTCTTAAGATAACATATATTATTATTAGGGAAGCTGGGACATAGGTTTTCAGCTTAATAGATGGACTTAAGGATGATGACCATTTGTTTCTTTTGAGATTATGATTAATTGGATTATGATTAGGTGAATTACTGTATGGACTTGTAATTTGCTATTGTCTCTTTTGTCTTCAAGCTTGATTAATAAAGACTCCTTAATAAACCTTAGACATATCTGGTATAATCTCGCTCGTACCCTACAACACTACAACACCCATTGGCTTGAGTAGAAGACAGGCCTGAGGCAGAACTGACCCAGCAATTGCAACCACCAGTGTGCACCGAAGTGGATTGGGGCGACAGACTGTTCTGGACCCTGTACTGGCAAGCACACACAAGAATTAGTTCTGAAGTGCTTGACATAGCTCTTATTAAGAATTGTGTTTGATTTCTTTCTCTTTTTTCTGTAACTCTGCCTTTGAAATAAATAAAAAATCTTTAAAACGGAAAAAAAAAAAAAAAAGAAGAATTAGTTCTGGAATCACCTCATATGAGGTTTCTTTGGGAATCACCACAACTGAACTGCTGGACCCAGAACTCCAACCATGGAGAAAACTGCAGGGTCCATGGTTCAACCGTGGAGTGCATGGGTCAGAGCTGGGCCTCCTCAGTGCCTTAGATGGAGCAGTGGACAGCATATCCAGATGCACATGGAGGATATGTTGGTGCATTAGAACATGCAGAGGACACCTGGTACCATAACAGATGGACGACAGAGCAAATTGATCAACTACCTCAGTCAGGTGTTGGCAGTGAAGAACTGGGCATACAGAGACTCTAAGAAGGACTGTGTCAGCCAATGGATTCTGGAGAGATTTCGTCGTGGTTGGAATGGCAAGATCGGCAACAACACAGAACTGCTGAACTATCAAAACCACTTGAGTAGGACCCTCAGAGCATGCCCCACATCGGGGACCTGGGATGGCTGGAGGCTGGGTGTGGCTTCTCTCTTTACCTCCCCTTTCCCCCAGATATAGGAAGGAAAAAAGAGAATATGAAAACAATGTTCTTGCCTACTTTCCTCAAGCACTTGACTCTTTGTGCCCTAATCAAGTATGTAAAGATTATTTTAAAAATATACACACACACACATAATCAAATTTGAGATCACCCCAGGTGAGGTATCCCCAACTAGATTGCTTCACTCAAACCCTGACCACAAGGGAAAACCACAGGATGTGTGGTCCAGCCTTGGTGTGTTTCGGGACTGGGCCTCCTCAGTTGCTGATACCTGTGTAGCAGACAGCATGCCCAGATGCACACAGGAGACATGGCAACCAACTGAGGTTTCATCAGAGGATGGAAAACAGAACAGGTGGGACAATTCTCCTGGCCAAGCTTTGCAGCATGTCCCCACGTCTGTGAATGCTCTAAGATAGATTTTGTCAACCAGTAGACTCTTGGAAAGATTTCCTCAGCCCTGCAGCAATGAATCTGACAATGTCTCAGAACTGTCAAAACCACTCAGATAATACCCTCAGAACATTCTTTTCTACATTAGGCTCTTCAAGGTATGATCAAATCAATATCCCCCATGCCTGGGTGTTGATGTAGTTTGACAGCAAAGAGCAGCTCCGTCTGCTTCCCCCCAAAGGACACAGGAGAAAGAAAACAGTTGTCCCACTCACCCTCCTCCATATCTTGACTCTCCCCAATCTAATCAAAGACCCTCTCAACTTTGCAAATAATATTAAATATAAAAACAAACATAACAAGACTGCAAGCTGATATTTCTACAAAAAACTTACTATTATTTTTTTAAAAATATATTAATTTTATTTTTATTTGAAAGTCAGATGTACAGAGAGGAGGAGAGACAGAGAGGAAGATCTTCCATCTATTGATTCACTCCCCAAGCGGTTGCAATAACCAAAACTGAGCCAATCTGAAGCCAGGAACCTCTTCCAGGTCTCCCACGTGGGAGCAGGGTTCCAAGGCTTTGGGCCGTCCTCAACTGCTTTCCCAGGTCACAAACAAGGAGCTGGATGGAAAGAGGAGTCGCCGGGATTAGGACTGGCGCCCATATGGGATCCTGGCATGTGCAAGGTGAGGACATTAGCCGCTAGGCTACTGCGCTGGGCCCAAAGATTTTAACCAAAAACCTGACCTCTAATTTTGTTCCAGTATACTTTTTTTTTAAATTTTAGAGATTTATCTTATTTATTTGGAAAGCAGAGTTGCAGAGAAAGAGGGAGAGAGACAAAGAGATCTTTCATTTTGCTGCAACTGGCCAAGACTGGTATGGGCTGAAGCCAGGAGCCTGAAAGTCTCCAGGTCTACCACATAAGGTGGAAGAGCAAGCATTTGGACCATCCTCTGCTGCCTTTCCAGACTCATTAGGAGGGAGCTAGACTGGAAGTGAAGCAGCCAGTACTTGAACCATGTTTATATGGAATTCTGGTGCTGTAGGCAGTGGCTTTACCAGCTATGCCATAATGCTGGGCTCTAAATCAAGATACTTTTAATTTCAAAAATTAATTTTTAGAAAAATCTGTAAGGGGCCAGTATGGTGGCTCAATAGGGTAATCATCCACCAAAAAGCCCTGACGTTCATATGGATGCCAGTTTGTGTCCCGGATGCTCCACTTCTGCTCCAGCTCCCTGCTTATGGCTCTTTTGATTATAATCAGCTGGATTATATACAAATTCCTTTTATAAAATTCTATCATTTCTGATCATTTAAAAATATGTCCAAATATTTCATTTTATTCTATATTTTCCTTTTCAAAAACTTGGAACACCTAATAATTTTGCCAAAGACAAAATCTTTCTCTTTTTCTCTTATCATAGGATTTTTCCTCCAAAAAATTACTCCTTCTAATTTAACTTTCTTTATCAATATTACATTCTTGTATCTAAACTTTCTTTATATTTTTCTTATGTTTGACTTTGTCTTTTTTTTCCCCTTTTGGTACTCATTTAGAAACAAACTTCAATAGCTTCCAAATTCAACTAACTCTAAGAAACCTTAATTTCTAGTGGAAACTGAATGCCTACACTGTAACGTTTAACATACGTTTAACATTCTGTCTTATTTTTGTAAGACTTGGATATTTGGGGCTACCATTGTGGTGTAGTGGATAAAACTGCTGCCTGGGATGCCAGCATCCCATATGGGCCCTTGGTTCAAGTTCCTGCTGTTCCATTTCTGATCCAGCTCCCTGCTAATGTACCTGGGAAAACAGCAGAAGATGTCTCAAATGCTTGGGCCCCTGAACCCACATGGAAGACCTGGAAGAAGTTGCTGGCTTCCATCTGGCTCAGGCCATTGCGGCCACAAGGGGCATGAACTAGCTGATGGATAATATCTTTCTCTCTCTCTCGGCCTCTCATTTTCTGTAACTCTGCCTTTGAAATAAATGAAATAAATATTTTTAAGAGATCTGAATATTTAATGATTATTTATCATTTTATTTAATTTAGTAAAATCACACAAATGTAGCTATTTTAAGAATTTAGAGAAATTCTTTTAAAAAGAAAATATACAAAGTATTCCTAAAAAGTATATTTATATCTACTTATCCCACTTATCTATATTTGATTTGCTCATTCTTAAGATCAAATTCTTGCCTTTATGATCTTAAATGCCTAGTAGAAATAGGATTATGTCTTGGATAGTTGGTTTGCAACAGTAACCAGGACATTAGTGCACAAAGCTGACCGAGTTACATCATGCCTTTTGATTAAGGTAGCCAGTTCCTAAAAGTGGTTGGCTAACTTAGCCTTGTTCCTGATTATCTAGAGGATTTTTACTCTGCAGTCAGCTTGCTTAATCTGGTACAAGTCTCAATATCCTCCTCCTTAAGCCTTGCCAGCAAAGTCAAGTTCCTTTGCAAACCCCATAGGGTCTTGCATGGGATCTGGAACATCTTGGTTGAGGCTCTTGGCTCAGTTCAAGTCCTGGGGACTGGGTTCTTTCAACCTGTAACAGGTTATCTCCCAGAAAGGGCTAGCATCACTTTTAGGCTCTGGATCTTTTTTCAAGGCTTAGGAATCAGGAAGAAGGTGGAGGCAGAAAAATAGAATCTGGGCCTGGAAGATCTGAGAGCACAGGACGAAAAGTCAGGGGAGAGGAGAGCTGAAGACCCACGATCAACTCCTCTGGCCTCTGCTGGTGGGGTCCTCCAGTTGCTATGGTCACCAAATTTGCTTTGGCTGCTTGCTTTAACTCTGATCGTTTCGGTTTCAGTTAAGGTCTTATTGATTTCTTGTAAGGAAACAATTCTAGCATTTCCCCTCTTTGATGTTTTCAAATATGATTCATAGTAATTATACCACTCGGGTTGCTTAATTTCTCTGGCTGGCTTGTAAACTCACAATAAGCAAAAGCATCAGCTTAGGTGTTTCAAACTTGTCCCTGCTAGACCAGGCTAAAGCAGTATTATCACTACTTGTGGCCTCTCATTCAGAGAGGGAGAGGAGGAGGAGAGAGAGATTACAATTTTGACCTACACGTGTGCTGCTCCTGGATCATGTCAGGTGTCCCAGTCATCTCAGTTTTATTTATTTATTTTTTACACTTTTCCCATTTTTTTAATTATACTTTTGACAATGTTTACACAGTTAATTATGATAAAAAGATTCATGGGCTACAAGAAAATGGGTAAGACTATGTTTCTTACATATATCTGAGGTAAACGAGGATTTTAAGGGAGAAGCCCCACCCAATTTCCCACCCATTCCAGGTCCCTGATGCGGGGCATGCTCCGAAGGTCTTGCTCAAGTGGTTTTGATAGTTCAACAGTTATGAATTGCTGCCAATCTCGCCACTCCAAGCACGATGAGGTCGTTGAAGAATCCACTGATTGACATAGTCCATCTTAGACTCTCCGTTTGCCCAGCTTTTCACTGCCAACATATAGCTGAGGTGGTTGATTGACTTGTTCTGTCCTCTGACTTTTCATGGTTAGGATTCTGAGTCTGGCAGTTTGACTGGGGGGATCCCCAAAGAAACTTCATCTGAGGTGTTCCCAGACCAAATTCTTGTGTGTACTTGCAAGTACAGGGCCCGGCACAGTCCATCGCCCCAATCAGCTGGTGGTTGCAATTGCCGGGTTGGTTCTGTTTCCAGCCCTGAGTTCCACTGGAACCAATGGGTGTTGCAGTCCAGCCTGACTCGGCCCAGCACACACTCGGCCCTCACATAAACCAGTGGGAGCTGCAGCCTAGTCGGAGCGACTTACAATAACTCCCACCAGGCCCACCCCCTATCCTGGTTTGCCAGTATGTGCAGCAGACTAGTCTGGTCTGTCCCACATCCCATTCAGCTCTCATACATGTCAATTGGTATTAAAGCCTAGTTCCATCTAACCAGCTCAACTATCCAGCCTTCACAGATGTTGTTGAGTGCCTCTGTCTAGCCACCCCTGCCCCCATCCTAATTTTCATGCCCTCCCATGGGAGTGGTAATCCAAGAGGGAGGAGCCCACTATTTCCCTCCCAAGCCACTCCTACACCTGGATTATGCACTCTCCAGAGGGTTCTGTGGTTTAACTTGACAGAACTAGCCCCCCGTGCCAGCTTCTGCCAGCTGATGCTGTGGCTAAGCCCGAACAACCCTCACCCACTCTAATTTTATTTTGGACTAGTAGGAACAATCAGCCCCGCCTGGCTTTTCCCTGATCTAGCCCACATGAGGCCCACAGGAATTGTAGCCCTGCTTAGTCTGATCTGCCCCCATCCCAGCCCACGCTCTCCAGTGTGAGTAACTGTCCAGCAAGGGACACCCCCCTCCCATATTCCCCCTGCCAGCTCTGCCCCTCCCTTCCTGGTTCTACGTGTGCTGGTTGGGCGCTGCAGTCACATCCGATATAGTTCACCTCACCTTGGCATTCCGTAATGTGCACTGGTTTTTTTTGTCGTGACTGAACCTGGCTCGAGCCACACTCTGTTCTGGTGCTCAGATTCACCAGTGGATGACGTGAACTGATTCAGCCTGGTCTGCCCCTGACCCATGCCAATTGTATGCCAGAGGGAAACTTTCCATGGGCTGTTCTGGGCTGTTTCCTATTATGCTTCTTGCACTTATCTGCCGGGACTGTGCCCTGCCAGAGGAGTTGCCCAGGCTCCTCCATCAGAACCTCTCCCAATGCCAGATTTCGCGCACACCAGGGTGTCCATGAGCCAGTCCTACTCAGTCCACGTCCTGTCCTAGCAGGAACAGTGACCTTTCCTGACTGGCCTTCTACCCAAGCTGATTCTTGCTGTTGGATGTTTCAGCCCAGCCACGGCTTGTCCATACCCACATACAGCCCACACATGGCTCAGATGTGGCAGAGACCTAGCCTAGTCCGTCCCACATCTACCCTGGTCCTCCAGAACACCAGAAGGTGTTGGAGTCTGGCCCAGCTTGGTGCGTCCAGTCCCAGTCCACACTTGTGCCAAGGGAAACTGCAACTGTTTCCTGATCAGAATGCAGACCCCATTCCAGTCCCCTCACTCTTCAGTGGGAACTTCAACCCAGCTGGGGTGTCCCCTTAGCTTCCCAACTGGGCCTATTCCCAGCCATAGATCACTCACATGCCAGTGGTTGCTCTGACTCAGCTTGGCATAGCCACTCACCCATCTTGGTTTTTGCCTTCGATGCTGTGGCTTAGCGTCCCTGGCTTATGCAGACCAGTAGGTGCAAGAGCTTAGCTCGGCATGACCTGTGCTCCATCCTGGTTTCTAATTTTATTTATGGGCTAAGGTTTGCTTGGCCATGCCAGGTCCACCAGTTCCATTACCAATTCACACATTGGCCAACCGTTGGTGCTACATTGCCCAGCTTGTCCAACCCCCAGGTCTGGACCACATGTTCACCAGTGGGAGCTATGACTCTCCAGGGGTTTCCCAAGTTCCTCCACTTCATCTACTCCCAGTCCTAGTTCTCATACATGCCAGTGGGTTTTAGGCCAGTGCCCGGCGTAGTGTGGCCTTCCATTTGGCCATGTATGAGCTGGTGAATGTTGCAGCCCGGCCCACCCCACACCCTATTCAGGATGCACATTCGGGTGCTGCTGCCTTGACCAGTCCAGACTGCTATCAGTTCCTTTACCCGTGAGTGATGGCAGGCTCCTTGGCCACACCTAGCTTAGTCCATCACCACCCCATCTCTTGAACTTACCGATGGGGCTAGAATTTCCACAGGGATTGACCCACACACACCCCACAGAATCTACCCGGATATGGTTCTCTTGTGTACTAGTTAATGTCATGGCCCTGCCTAATGTGACTCATCTCCTGATCCACCATCATGTCAGGTAATAGGATATGTTCCTGCTAGACCAGCTCTGATTCTTAGCTTTTGCGTGGAGTGGTGTTTGGTGGTCAGCATTGTTCAGTGATTACAAGTTCTTCAAAGGAAAAGTTACTCTGGCATTGGGAATCTTTAAGATTGATTCACATCCCAGAAGCACAGTGGCTTCAACGTGGAGCTACCTAAGCAGTGATTCAAAGAACCAAAACCGCAGAGCTTGCGGCCACCAGGTGGCCAGCAGATGGATCCTGGTGCCAAATGTCGTGCTGACTGCCCGGGACAGCTCACCACGTGCATGCAGTGACTGGAGTCAGGGATCCAAACCCATCTCAGTTTTAGATGCCTTGCTTTCCATCCATGCTCTCAGGGAGACAAAGTCTGAGCCCATGAGTGTGGTGGATCAAGGCTGCTTTGGGCTGTCTGCTGACCTTATGCATCTCGGGTTCTCCAGTCTGCTGTCTACACAACAGGAGGCTGGTACTCAGCCCTGTATGTGCTTCCTTAGATGAGACAGTTCGTGATTTCTGTGTAGAGGACCCTTACAGGAGCATGGCAGTGCCTTGAGAGTTCATCTCAGACACTTGCCCGGAGCCTCCTGTCACCCAGAATCCCTGGTGAACCAATGGCAGGGAGCAGATGTGTCTTTGAATCCTTGAGTTGGAAAATGCCAGCCCTCATTCCAGTTTCACTTTTGTATCTCATGGAACTGGGTATCATGATCTAGTTGGTCAAATGGGAAATATCCTGCTTTTCTTTCCCTGATAAACTCACTCTAGCTTCCTCAGTGTTTTCTCAATGTGTGTGTGTATACATACATATATATGTGCATATATATGCATACACACACACACACACACACACACACACTTTTTTTTTGAAAGCCAGAGTTACTGAAAGAGAGAGAAAGACAGAAATAGAGATCTTCCATCTGCTGGATGACTTCTCCAAACAGCTGTAACAGCAGGAGCTGAGCTAGGCTGAAGTCAGGAGCTTCATCTGATTCTCCCGCATGGGTACAGGGGCCTAAGCACTTGGATCAGACCATCCTCCACTGCTTTCCCAGCGCATCAGCAGGGAGCTGGATGGAAACAGAGCAGTCAGAACACCCATTCAGCATCTTCGTAACTGAGGCATCTTCATATCTAAAATTTGGAATTCCTGTCTCCATCACACAGCCCAATGATGAGAATGCAGAAAACTAGATGAACAAACTCGGGATTTTCAACCAGTGAGTGGGAGATGTGAGGTTTGAGAGTGACTAACCCGCTGAAGCCTCAGAGGGGTGAATGAGCTGACAACAGACCCTTCACAGGCCCCAGGTCCCCCGGGGGCCACACAAGGGGCTCCGGTCAATTTCCAGTGGTCTACTCCGGGTCCCATTGAGGTTGCTCGGATTGGTGACTGAAATAATGAGCATCTGGTGACAGAATCAAAGTCGGAGTTCACGCAGAAAGCCCAAGGGAGAGTTTCAACCTGAAGGCCAGGTCTCAACGGGCTGGCTTCCAAGCCACCGTTTGGATATAGGTTTTACATTTTCTCTTGAAGAGTAGATATGCATGTTGAGTAAGGTTTAAACAGGGCAGATTATGTCATGGCTGTCAATTGTATTACAAATTCAAGAGGTATACTTGTAAGAGTGATGGCCCTGCTTTCTGACAGGGGTGTGCAAAATATTACAGGGGTTGGTGCTGTGGCCAAAAAAAAAAAAAAAGTTGGTAGAAATAACAGGGTAAGTTTGTGGGAACTTTGTGGCATGATGGGACGCCTCCACTCCAGGGCTATCAGACTGCCTAGATTTGAACTCTACTTCCCCATTCACCCCAGCTTCCTGCTAATGTGAACCCTGGGAGGGAGCAGACAAGGAGTCGAGTACTTGAGCCCCTGCCTCCCATGAGAGAGATCAGGATGGAGGAGTGAGTTATGAACCTGTGGCTCCAGCCTGGCCCAGTCCTGGCTGTTGAAGGCATTTGGGGAGTGAACCAGAAGATGTCTCCCTCATTGCCATTCTACCTTCCAGATAAGTAAATAAATAAATTACCTTTTTTAAAAGATTAATTTATTTTGGTACAAAACATTCTTGAGGGGCCCAGCGCGGTAGCCTAGCAGATAAAATCCTTGCCTTGCACACACCAGGATCCCATATGTGTGCTGGTTCGTATCCCGGCAGCCTTGCTTCCCATCTAGCTCCCTGCTTGTGGCCTGAGAAAGCAGTCGAGGACGGCCCAAAGCCTTAGAACCCTGCTCCCACGCGGGAGACCAGGAAGAAGCTCCTGGCTCTTGGCTTCAGATCAGCTCAACTCCGGCCATTACAGACACTTGGGGAGTGAATCAGAGGATGGGAGATCTTCCATTCGGTCTCACCTCCTTTCTGTATATCTGACTTTCCAATAAAAATTAAAATCTTTTAAAAAATTCTTGAAATCCATGCATAGTTTTTGCATAACATGCATTTTTTAAAGATTTATTTATTTTTTATTACAAAGTCAGGTTTACAGAAAGGAGGTGAGACTGAACGGAAGATCTTCCGTCTGATGATGCACTCCCCAAGTGAGCGCAGCGGCCGGTGCTGTGCCCATCCGAAGCCAGGAACCAGGAACTTCTTCTGGGTCTCCCCCGCGGGTGCAGGGTCCCAAGGCTTTGGGCCGTCCTCGACTGCTTCCCCAAGCCACAGGCAGGGAGCTGGATGGGAAGTGGAGCTGCTGGGATTAGAACCGGTGCCCATATGGGATCCCAGGGTGTTCAAGGCGAGGACTTAAGCTGCTAGGCCACGCCGCCGGGCCCACATAACAAGTATTTTGTGTGAACAGTTTGACGCACTCTTGACTTGCTTTCTCCATAGAACAGGAATAGATGCAGGATGGGCAACAATGCAGAAGAGCTCTACATCAGTTTCTTACTCAGCATGTAACAACAAGAAAAAAAAATAGATTCTATTTTAGAAAGTAAAAAAAAAAAATCTTAGCCAATAGGGGACAGGAAAGGAACCCAACCCTGATGATCTCACTCTCCCAGCCGCAAAGCAGACTGTGAATTATCTAGGACCCAGGGGAATTCCAGCTGTCACCAGGCTGCACTAGCTAAGGTGGAGAAAACCCAGGGAGTCAGGAAGGCAGTATCCATCACAGTTGCTCCACTGGACCCAGGAGCTAAGGGATGCTAGCACGGTGCTGAGGCTCAGCCTAGCAGCCTCTGCCTGCAGAACCACCACCACCACCACTGCCACCACCACCCCCAAGCTCTCCCTGGCACCCTGCTGGGTTTGATCCCCTCCTCCATGTCCCCTCTTGCGGTCTCCTGGCCACACTGCCCCTGTCTCTGCCTTTCTCATTCTAGAGCAGGTATTAGAGAATGCTCCAAGCCTGAGAACTCACATCATCTACCCCTGGTTCAGGGGTATTATCATTTGGATAATGGTGGCAACTCCAGTTCCATCGTAGGTGTCATCCCTTCCCCAGAACCTCAATTATCCAGTGGTTAAGAGTGTGGACTCTAGGGTCCGACACGGTAGCCAAGCAGCTAAAGTCCTTGCCTTGCATGTGCCGGGATCCCACATGGGCGCCGGTTTGTATCCCTCTGGCCCTGCTTCCCATTCAGCTCCCTGCTTGTGTCCTGGGAAAGCAGTCAAGGATGACCCAAAGCCTTGGGACCTTGCACCTGCATGGGAGACCAGGAAGAGGTTCTGCGCTCCTGGCTCCTGGCTTCAGATCAGCTCAGCTCTGACCATTGCAGCCACTTGGGGAGTGAATCAGTGAACAGAAGATCTCCTTTCTGTCTCTCCTCCTCTGTATATCTGACTTTCCAATAAAAAAAAATTAATCTGGAAAAAAACAAAACAATCTGGGCTCTAGTAGCTGGTGCCACAGCATAGCACGCTAAACTTCTACACACAACACTGACCTCCCATATGGGTGCCAGTTCATGTCCCAGCTGTTCCACCTCCAATCCAGCTCTCTGCTTGAACTCTGGACCCCCTAAAAACATGTGGGAGACTCAGAAGAAGCTCCTGATGCCTGGCTTCCCTTCGTCTCAATTCCACCCCTTGAGGTCATTTGAAGAGGGAACCAGTAATGTGTCTCTCCTCTCTGTAAATCTGCCTTTCAAATAATCAATGGATTTTTTTTTTTTTGTAAAGAGGGGGAGGTGTGGGCTTTAGAATTATGTTGTGGGCTAAGGAGTTGATTAGCACTCATTAAACTGATCACTACAGGAAATGGGCTTGCGGCTAAAAGCACCTGGTCTAATGGGACTCCTTGGCATCCTATTGTTTGGTTAAAGCGCTTGGGGGAAAGAGTATATAAGGAGTAATAAAGGGAGGCTTCAGAGAGACTTCCACCATCTCTGGTCTCCTGTCGGTGCTTCATTCCCAGACCCTCACCAGGTCCACGTTACTGGCTCTGCTGGCCGGTGCAGAATTAGACCTCAGTTGGCACCCCAGCTCTGTCACTAATGACCTAGGTTAGGTGCAAGCCCTCCAAGCTTTTTTCATTGTCATGAAATAAACTCACACCAGTGCACTGTTACAGCATCCAAACACTTCCAAACCAATTGGTTGATAATCATTGCCTGTATTCCTCTACCTCCCCAGCCCCAACCCCGCCTGTTCCATTTGATCCAATGGTTTAATTTAGCTATTAAGGCTAGCATCCATCCTGGTGAGTAATGCCCATATCTGAATGAATTGATATATGTATTTCAGTGCCACCCCTGTTTGTGATCATCTTTGGGATAAAATGAGTCCCACAGACTTGGGACATAGTGCAGAGCCTGGTGGACATATGAAGGCACTAACTCGGACAGTGTCAGCTGTTAGTGCTTTAAACATCAAATCTGGAGAGAGAGAAACAGGATCAGGATGTGGGTCAGTGTTGTATGGTATGAGCAGGTGCAATCAGGTTATGAATGGCAGCTCAGGAGCAGCCATAGAGCTCTAAGATGATTCATGATCTGACCGGGCTAGGGTCAGATCATACAGAAGTTACATACTAGTTTACCTACTACAGGTCTGTGTCACTGGAAACCCATACTTCATTGCTTGCGATAGAGAAGTTTCTTCAGGAGATGGGGTTTTGTCTTCTGATGCCTTTGCGAGTCAGAAATGAATGTTCCAATCCAAGGTGACTCCTTGAAGGACCTCTAGCAGAGGCAGTACTGTGTCCAGGAGCGTGGGCTCTGGAACCAGACAGCTTGGGTTCAAATCCCAGCTGTGTGTGGTGAACTTGGACCAGCCACCTGCCCTGCTGCTGTGTGCTTTGATTCTTCGCGTACTGAAACAGAGCAACAGTGCCTTCTGTAGCGTTGTCATGAGGAATTGGTTGGGAAATGCGTACCCCTGCGTATTCCAGACCACCACTGGAGGCCTGGAGGCACAGACTAGTGAAGTCAGCTGTCCTAGTTTAACTCATGCTTTTGCAGTTTGAGGTGCAACAGCCAAGTCAGCCTAAATTTATATTTCTGTCTTCACTATTTCACAGGTGGAAGATTGGTTTTTGCTATAGATCTTAGCAATCAGCATGCGATTCCCCCTTCCTTCTTAGCGACAAGAACATTTACCTTTTCAGTTTCCCTTCAGCATATCTGAATTTCCACAATCACTACTCCTGTGCTTTGTGGTCTAAGTCAAAGAAGGGTTACACAAACAGGGCCCAGCACGATGGCTCAGTGACTAACTCCTCGTCTTACAAGAGCCAGGATCCAAGATGGGAGCCAGTTTGAGTCCCAGTTGCTCTGCGTCCTTGCAGCTCCCTGCTTGTCACCTGGGGAAGCCCTACAGGATAGGCCAAAGCCGTGGGACTCTGCACCCATGTGAGAGACTCGGAAGAAGTTCCTGGCTTCAGATTGGTTCAGCTCCAACCACTGCAGCCATTTGGGGACTGAACCAGTGGAAGGAAAACCTTTCTCTGTCTTGCCTTCTCTCTGCATTTCCAACAACAACAAAAAGAAGTAAAAAATAAGTAAATCTAAAAAAACAGAAGTGTTACTTAAATACAAACACTCTGATGCTATGACAATCTTTCTGATCACCAAGATGGCTGCTAGATCACTACTGTTGAAAGTCATGGAAAATGAGCTAATTCACACTGCAGGGGGAATGAGGTAGGCACGAGGGAGCCGGACCGGGCAAGGTCTAATCATGTCAGTCTGAATGGAATGCAATTTTGCACTAACGAACTGTTTCTCGAAATTTTCACTGAACATTTTCAGACCACAGTTGATCAAGGGTGACTGGAACAATGACCTCAATACTACAGATAAGGAGGGATGAAGACACTTGATGCAAAACAAGCTCTGAATATATACAGCCTGTGATTAGGGGGCTGGAGCCATCAGATTTGTCCCCACAAGATCCTGTACCAGGGGACAGATGTTCTGCATCCTATGGTCCAGCTCCCATGGTTTTTTCCCAGCTCTTTGGGCTTCCTCTCTCAGCTCTAGCACTTTCAGTCTTGGAGGCTCAGAGTGAGAAAAGGTCTTGCTTACACTGAAATGTGGACTCATAGCCAAAGCCGAGAAGCCATTGTAAGGTTTCAGATCCCACGTCCTTGCGATTTAGATGATGGTTACCTGGAAGCAAAGTTCACTCTTGCCCATCTCTGGATCTCCAGAGTCCAGAGCAGATACTTAGGCAACTGAAAGAGGTTGGGCATTCAAACATTTGCCACACCTGCCGTTTACAAGTCACCAACCACAACATACGCCTTAGGACTCTATCCTGCACCAGGTACCGTAGGACGTAGCCCACAGCCTAGAGAACAGAGCGCCAAATCAGGCTCAGAGGGGAATGGGATGGTTCCTCCTGGCCGAGTATACCAGGAGCAGAAGCTTCGCTCAGCTCCTAGCAGGTGGGTCTTCCAGCCCCCATCGCCCAGCCCACCTCTGCAGCGGCCGCTCCGACCCAGCCCCTTCCCACCCCCCGCCGCCCGGGCCCTTCAGAATCCGCGTTCCCATTTGACCAATCCCCAGGCGACCCGCCCTACTTTTGACAGCTCTCTGCAAGTCCCGTCCCCGCACGTGCCCCAGCCAGGAGATAACTGCTCCTCTCGTCAACCCCCAGTTTAGCGTAAAAGGGTCTCTTTGTCCAGCCTCATGTCGGAAGCTCTCAAATCCCTGGGGGCATCCCGGGTGGCCGGGCTGGGCTTTGGAAAGACCCCCAAGTCGGGGGTGGGGAGGAGGAGTTGTTCCCAAGGCCCTGAAACCTTCCAGATCCGCTTTGTGTAAACCCCCTCGGGTTTGTGTCAACATCCGAGGCCGGAGACTGGCGGCGGCTGGGGACCGGCTCCGTCTACGGGACGGGAAGACAGGAGGGTGGGGAATGGAGGAGGCCGTGTGGTGGCCACAGGGGACCTGCCAAGAAAGAAGCCGTGCCTATTTGGAGCGGGGTCGCAGCTGAGGGCTGCGGGATGATGCTGAGAGCCTCCGACAAGCGAGAGCCAGCGTCCACGCCGCGCACACTGCACCCTCTTGGCTCCGAGCCACGCGTGCAAAGGCGGGTATTGCCGACCACTCATTTCCTCCCCGGCACCGCCCACCCCCGCACTTGGCCGCTCTCTGCTGCCCCCTTCCAATTTCGGGAGGGTTATGGAGGTGGAGGGGGGGGTCTCATCTCGTGACTCATCCCCTCTTCCACCCCCATCCCTGCTAGGGCCCCGGGAAGAGATGGCTTCGAGATTCAGCTGTGGTTCTCCCGTTTCCATAGCAACTGTGAGGTTGTTTTTGCGCCTCCACTTCTTCAGTCGTCGACACTTTTCATCCCATACTGCGGCCCTGGGTCTGAGGCTGCTCGGCGTGAGGGTCCAGCTAGGGGTCCAGCCTCCCCCTTCCTGGCCACTGCGGGAAGGTCACCAGCGCGGGCGGGCGGGGCGCGCTCCTGACCCCAGGCCTCTCTGGCCGCCCATCCCCACCTGAAACCCCGTCTGCCACTCTGTCCGGAGGAGCCAATCCGCATCCGAGCATCCCGGGCCGGGGAGGGGTTTATGCAAACCGTGTCGCCTGTGAGAAGCACTGAGTGCTACAAGAGCTGGGAGGAGGCTCCGGCGCCGACCTCCGAGAGCCCTGCTCCAGCCGGAGAGCCAGCCTCGTCCCCGAGACCCGCCGAGGCTCGGGAGCCCTCAGCCACCGGGCAAGCAAGCGGCCTCAGGTAATGCGCGCGGATGGGGCCGGGCCCTGGGGTCACCCTCTGCTGTCCTCCCCCTGCGCTCTCCATTCCCATCTTCATCTCCTGTCACCCTCCCCACCACTCTCATTCATCTTTCTGACCCGGTTCTGCCTTACAGGGTCCGCCCCTCTGCGGGGGACCCTCACGGCAACCCAGACCCCACAGGTGTTAGAGCGGCTCTTGTAAGAAGAACCCTTGCCCTAGCACCGTGCGCGCGCGCGCACACACACACACACACACACACACAGAGAGCTACCTGTGGCATTGCTAAGACTGGTGGAAGCTCCAGTCACCATCCCTCCTGCTATATTTGGAGCAGGGTACGCTACCCAGCTCTGTGGCTGCCTCCCATCTCTACACACAGCCCCCACCCACACACAAGCCCCATTGCACTTCACCGGGGGTCCCACTCCCCCCACACAGCCTCCACTTCTTCCTCCTGCTGATCCCCCCCCCCCCCCGCCACATTGCACCCATTTGACAGAGCTCATAGTCACCCGAGGGAGACAAGAATCCTCCATGGGGGCCACATTCCCAGCAACCTTCCCACAGCGATCCCCAGTGCTAGGCCTCCAGTGCTAGGCGGAAGATCCCCCTAGCTGGCCTCCATGCCCTGGGAGTTTCTGCCAAGCCCCTAGCCCCCACACCTCCTGATTTCCTCTTACACCTCACAGCGGCCTGCTGGGTCTCCGGGATCTTTCTAATTCCTACCTGCTCGGCCTTCATGCACCTGGCTGCTCTCACTTTCCCACTTTTTTGCTGCTCCATGGGGACAGTGCTTGGAGCCCCATGTGGATGGTGTCACTTTTGTCCCTAAAGCCAGAACCAGAAGAGTTTGAGAGTTGGGTTCAGATCCCACCCTGATCTCAGCGGCTTGCTGATTTGGCCAAGTCTCTTTCTTCTGATTCTTCGTGAAATGGGGCTAAGGCCGCAGGACAGAGGATGGGGCTGGATGATCTTCAACAGCCCCTGACACTGACCCCCTCTGGGTCCAATGCTGATGAGGGAAAATAAGACCCCGAACCATTAGGACATCTCAGAGGGGAGGTCTGGAGGGCTTCAGATCCATGTAAAGGAACACTGCTTCTCACCCAGGGCCTGTGCACAGGCTACCCCCTTACACACATTTCTTTCAGGAGTCCCTCCTCAACCACCAGTCAGCCTTGGCTTGGGCAGCACTGAATTGGAGGAGGCCACCAAGGTCCACCTTTTGTTTGTCATCCCCTGCCTCTCATGGAGGGAGAAGACCTGGCCACTGCTGCCATTGCTTGCTGCCCGGAGAAAGGCTAAGGGAGGAGAGGAAAGAGAAAATCTCCTGACCAGGGAGCTGTTGTCACCATGGCAACCGCCTCAGCACCAGCTCCTCTGGAACTGCGTGAGGGTGTGGGATTCTTGCTTCCTTCAGTCCCGCCTACCCTCACTGCCACCTTCCTGTGCAAAGCCCACAGCCCTGAGCCCCCTAGAAAAAGCTCTTGAGCACAGAGGGGCTGTGGCTTGGGGAGCCAGGCAGTGCTTACCTCCATGGTGGCCAGGGGATAGCTCTCCAGAGGTAAGCACAGGAAACTCCCCCTGTCCAGTATGGCCCTGGTTGCAGCAGAACATGCCCCTAGCTGTACTCGGGCCTTTGCCTGGTTGCTGATTGGCTCTAGCTGGCCTTGCCTGAACCTGTCCTTACTCTGGCTCTGGGGGTTCCATGGTCTCTGAAGGGTGCGACAGCTGGAGAACACAGATAAACAGAACAACCTGACAAGTTCCAAGGTGGAAGAAGGTCTGTTCTTGTCACATCATTGAACATCACTATGTCCTCAGCCCTGCCAGGAGGTCTCTGCAGCATGGTTCTGTGCTGGCCCTGAGGGCAAGGTGGGAACCAGAGCTGGGGCGCTCTTGAGGGAGGGAAGACCTTGGAAGGACGGGAGAAACACATTCCTCGCTTTTTGAGCTGCTCAGAGTTGGCCTGGGTCATATGGGAGAGCAAAGTGCCTGGAGAACTTTTCCTGACTGGTAGGTTTCTCATGCAAAGACCTTCGTTGAATCAGGCTGCAGTCTGGACTCTTAGAGCACCAGCTGAGGGTCAGGAGGGCTCTAAAGTCTGCATGTATGAGTCAGGTGTAGGGTACCCCCAAAGCCTCACAGGGCCTGCTCACACCCAAAGCACTGAATCCACGCTGATCGAGGCCCACTTTGCATACACCAGAAAGGGCCGATCTTGAGTGAGTGGGGCTGCAGCCAGGCCCTCAAGGCTGACTGTAGCTTGTACCAGCCCAGGAGAGAAGAAAGGATGTATGGAGAGAGAGGAAGAGCAACACACAAGTGAGGCACACTCCAGCTGTGAGAAGCTTGGCTTGAAAAGAGTTCAGCAGTGAAGGGAGCAGGGGCAAGTGAGGCTAGGCAAATTGTAGATAATTCTGGAATGCCGAAGGACCCGGGGCATAGTCACCTCTGGCTTATACTGCATCTCTGGCAGGTAGGGAAACCTTACCCCAGAACAGAGAAATCCAAACCAAGTCATTTCCTGTGGAGCAGATGCATCCCCATGCGCCTGGGCTGGGTTTGGCAAGCTCAGTGCCAATTGGCCTTCAGCCCCCTTGAAGTGGTACCCTGGCTCTGGACACAGCGAAGCACTTGCAGAAAAGAGACTAGGGGACTTGGTGGTCAGTTAGACCTAGGGACGAGGAGAGGTGAAGACTGAAGGTAAGAAAGATTTCCTCCCATCTCTGAGTTGAGGAGCATCTCAGGTGGAGGATGAGCCTGCTGTGGACACACTGGCTCAGAGGTACCACTGAGCATTCCAGAGGTGGATACTTTGTGGTCATCAGAAAACTGGCCAGAAACTATCAGAAACTGCTCAGGCACAATGATCCCCAATGGTAACAAATAATTTACGAAATTTCAATCTCTTGGATATTTGAGGTACACCATTCCAAATATCTTTCTGTTAGAGAATGTGTAGGAACTAGTTTGAACATCTCGTTTCACAGTTGTTAGTGGTATAAACCCTTGCTGAAACCAGATCATGCATTTCTCATAAGGATGGCCTTGTTCTTTGCTGTTTCTCAACTATCTATCAGCCTGATCCCTATGGTGCCACACAGACACTGTGACACGCACACAGACTTGAGGGCCACACAGACACTGTGACACGCACAGCCATGTGTGGTGACATTGACAACCTCCCACACACAGAACCAGCCCTCACGCAGCACTCAGGCACATCTCACAGGAGACAGCGGGGAGAGGCTCTGCCTCCCCCATCTGACTCCTCTGCCTGTGAGTTCTCCAGCTTCTCTGACTACACCCTGTGCCTGCAGATTCCTTTGGATTTGGGGAGGGGTAGCTGGGGATGGAATCTACCTCTTTCTTTCCAGGGAGTTCCAGAGGCATCCAGGCCTGTCCCTGTTTGATGTCTCCCAGAGGAGTAGGGGGGATGGTTATTGCCACCCTGATCTTCCTCATGGTCCAGTGGAGCCATCTGAGCCCCGCAGATATCCTGTAACCAGCCTGAGGTCTTGTGAAAGGACCTGGAGCACATCACCCCTAGACCTCGTTGTTAAGGACAAACACACAAACAAAGGCTTGGGAGAGATAATGGAAGCAGAATTCCCCTGCCAGAGGATCTTGGGGGCATGCGCCCAGGGGTGGAGGCCTGGACCCCTTCCAAACAGATGCTAGGCAGGTCACAGGTGCTTTGTGAGCCACATGCTTCCTGTGCAGGTAAGAGAGGAGTGTCTATCCTACATCTGGGGCCTAGCCAAAATTCCAGGGGAAGGCTACAGATGTCCACTACCTGTGGACACCTTCCCTGGCACAGGCTCACATTCCAGCCAGGGACCAACCTGATTTGCTTCTCCACACCAGCACCTCCATTCTGTCCCAGCGCTGAGTACCTGCCTCTACCCCTTTATCTCTCAACATCACACGCAGTCGCTGCACCATCAGATGCTACAAGGACCCCTCCCACCCCCCTCATTTGTCCCATTTCTCCACAACCCCATCGTAGTGTCTTGCGCTCTTACCTGAATTGTGTGACAATGCCCCCTCTTCACTCCACCTACCTGTCTCTGACCCCAGGTGAACTTACACCCTGCAGCCAAAGGAAAGGCTTGAAAACACGCTCCTTCCCTCGGGATCCCCACCACCTGTCCCCCACAGGTGAAATTCAGACTCCTCGGCATCTACCTTTTCCACTCAATTATCCGCTATCGAAGCTTGGCTGTGTCTGCTTTCTCTCCATCCCTGGCACAGGGCCTAGCACACAGTCAGCCTCAATACATGCTCAGGGAATGCATGGATTAATGATAAGCAGAATGTAATCAGGTCATCAGTGCTACGGGCTGGGGTTTCTGTGTATACAGAGGAAAGAGGGGGAGAGAGACTTCCTGCTGGGGTGGCTCAGAAATGCCTTCAGGAAGAACTTCAGGAGACACACAAATGGCTTAGGATCCCTGGTAGGAGAGGAGCCTGCCAGAGAGGGCAGGGGCTGAATGCAACCAGCCCTGCACAGCCAGGAAAGTGCCAAGGCTTTGTTCTGGTGTGGACAGTGGCAGGTGTGCACGAGAGAGGAGGGACTGGAGGGGGTGGTCAGCTGTAGCCTGGGTGCCCAGAAGATGGGAGATGGAGAGCTGCTGTGAGGAGGAGGAAGATCTGCTGCAAGTTGCAGGGAGCTGGGAGGGAGAGGAGCCTGGGCTGAGGGCGTTGAGGGGGACTGTGAGCAGAGCCATGTGTGGTGGTGGGGCCTCATGAAGGACGGAGCCCTGGCTGGAGGAGGCCATTGTGGAAGGAGGGAAGGCTGCTGCCTGGGAACTTGGCCTTGAGGGCCAGGTCAGAGGGAGCCCTCTATCCCCCAGGCCCCCGCCATGGGGAAGACCAACAGCAAGCTGGCCCCCGAGGTGCTGGAGGACCTGGTTCAGAACACGGAGTTCAGCGAGCAAGAGCTGAAGCAGTGGTACAAGGGCTTCCTGAAGGACTGCCCCAGCGGCATCCTCAACCTGGAAGAGTTCCAGCAGCTCTACATCAAGGTGGCTGGCCAGAGCGCGGCAGCTGGGGGTGGAGAGCGAGACCCTGAACACTCCGTGGGGCGTGAGGGCAAGGCCGGGAGTGGGGTTGGGGGGCAGCTCTCGCACGCGCCGACCTCCTGCTCTCTCCTGCAGTTCTTCCCCTACGGCGACGCCTCCAAGTTCGCGCAACACGCTTTCCGCACCTTCGACAAAAATGGCGACGGCACCATCGACTTCCGGGAATTTATCTGCGCCCTTTCGGTCACCTCCCGGGGGAGCTTCGAGCAGAAACTCAATTGGGCCTTTGAGATGTATGACCTGGACGGCGACGGGCGCATCACCCGCCTGGAGATGCTGGAGATCATCGAGGTGCGCTGGGGTGGGCTGGGGCCCCCAGGAGTCAATCAGGGGGCTCTGACTGCAGCACTTAGTCCTTCAACAAGCGGATGTTAAAACATCTGACACCTGTCAGTCAGTGCAAAGTTCCCGCTTTCACCTGACATTGCTTCTGGTGAAATGTTTTGTTATTTGAGAGTGAGAGAGATATCCCATCTCCTGGTTCACTCCCTAAAATGCCAAAGCCAGGAACTGGAAACTCCATCCAGGTCTCCCACAGGAGAGGCAGGGACCTCCCAATTGAGCAGTCACCTGTTGCTTCCAGGAAGATATGCTGGCAGGAAGCTGGAATCTGGAGTGCAACTAGGACTCGAATCCAGGCACTCCAGTGTGGGCTTCAAGAATCCCAGTGGTGTGTTAACTGCTGTGCCAAATGCTCAGCTCCTAGTGAGAAATTGAAAATAAGTAAGGCCATGGCTTTTCCGTAAATGCTAAGATGGAGATAAGCCAGACAAAAGAAAGAGAATGAATGACACAGGAGAAGTGATTTTCTGTGCAGTGGAAAGGGAAAGCTGTTCCCCAGATGTGGGTGAAGAGGGACCAGCAAACTGGGGTCATTGTGTCTGCAAGTGTTCAAAGAGGAGCTGGGGAGAAGAGTGACAGGAGGTGGAGCTGATGGGGAGCCAGGAGCCCGGTCCCTGAGTGGCTTGTGCAAGGGGGAGAACACTGAGTTTATTCCCAGTGAGATGGAAAGCTCCAAGTGAAAGCTCCAGGTTATGCAAAGAGGACAAGGGCACCAGAGACAGGAAGACCAGTTGGTAGACTTCCTTGTAATCCAGTTGTGAGCTCGGTGGAGCTACAGAGGCTGAGATGCCAGGAAAATGGGAGGACGGGGTTGATAGGAATTTACTGAAACGTCGGAGCCAGTAAGGTTTGCTGAATGGTGTCATGAGGAAGTGTCATGAGGAAGAAAGTCAAGAATAGCATGAGGGTTTTTGTTCTCAACAATGGGCAGGGTAAAGTTGGTGTTTACTGGGGCAGAGGATGCTGTGTGCGGAGCAGGCTGGATAGAAGATTTGGGGTTTAGACAAGAAAGAGAGTTGATCTCCCATCTTCACATCCCAAATGCCTGCTACAACCAAGGCTGAACCAGGCCAAAGTCAGATAGAAATTCGATCGAAGACCTGGTGCAGTAGCCTAGTGCCTAAGTTCTCGCCTTGCGCGCACCAGGATCCCATATGGGCACCTGTCTGTATCCTGGGTGCACCACTTCCATTCCATTCCCTGTCTGCCTGTGGCCTGGGAAAACAGTCGAGGACAGCTCAAGGCTTTGGGACCCTATACCCATGTTGGAGACCCAAAGAGGCTCCTGGCTCCTGGCTCCTGGCTCCCGGTTCAGATTGACACAGGTCCAGCCATTGTGGCCACTTGGGGAGTGAACCAGTTGATGGAAGATCTTTCTCTCATTCTCTCTGTTTATCTGCCTTTCCAATAAAAATAAAATAAATCTTCAAAAAATTTAATCGAGATCTCCCACATGAGTGACAAGGATCAATCTAGTTGAGCCATCACCTGCTACATAAGGAAAAGCTGGACTTAGGAGCAAGGCTGAGACTCCAACCCAGCCGCTACCATATGGGATGCAGGCATTCCCGGTAGGGACTTAATGGCTAAACCAAATGTCAGTCCCAACTGTGCAGTCTAAGTGATCTTCCATCATCCTTAGCTTCCCATGGTGTTGGCCCTGTCCAGCTCTGATCTTTTTCCTTCACCCCCTAACCCTTCTGGCATCTTATGGGTACTTACACTCTTCTTTTACATGGCTATCTACCAGGCTATCTACAAGATGGTGGGCACCGTGATCATGATGCGCATGAACCAGGATGGGCTCACACCCCAGCAGCGTGTGGACAAGATCTTCAAGAAGATGGATCAGGACAAGGATGACCAAATTACCCTGGAAGAGTTTAAGGAGGCGGCCAAGAGCGACCCGTCCATCGTGCTGCTGCTACAGTGTGACATGCAGAAGTAGGGGCTGGTGAGGGGCAGGGCCCCTGGCCAAGACAGGCATGGTCACCTCCTCCCAACCTGATGACCTCCCTGGCTGATCCTCACTCAGAGGCAGGGGCACCCCAGCCTCAGCCTCTGGTCCACTTATTCCTCTGCCCATGAGCTCCTTCCCCTCAGTCAGGAGCCTTGAGGGATCACCTGACCCTGCCACAAAAAGACAGACCCTCAAGGGCCCTGTCATTTAGCCCCACCCCCAGCCTTGGCCCAAAACCAACATCCCTTGGGCATAGGGGGCTTAACTTTTGCCCCCAAGAGGCAGGCTTAAGGAGGGAGGAAATGGGGCCGGGGTCCTGCTAGGAGATCCTGCAAGTCCTGGGATTATGTTTTATAGAATATGGTCTCACAGGTCCCAGTCCAAGGGCCAGTTAGGGTCTTGTCCTGCCCTGGGGACTCAGATCCTTCAACAGTGGTCTCTTTCCTGCTCTCTCAGCAATCCTTGGCCCCTCTGGCCCCCAGCCTTTTGGAGCGTTCACCTAGTCCTTTCTTCAGCTAATGTTTGTTGAGCACGGATTCAATGCCAGGCACCTCCAGGGTGTAAGGAGGTGGCAGTTGACAAGACACGTTTCATGCCATCAGGAAGCGTCTCAGACAGGAATGGCAAGCACCTGAGCCAAGGGTGCCCTGAGCCTGGCGACGTCCAAGGGAGTTAGTGAATCTCCCAGCTCAGCTCCCCACAAAAGATGGACCAAAAAATGAAAGTTTAAGAGCCAGGCATGAGAGAGAATGCTTTAAGGAAAAATAAGCAATTTATGTAAAAGTTATTTTTTTAGTACCCTTTAAAAGAGCTAAAGCCATTTTACTAGTTTAGGATATAAAAATAGACTATTATTTGATTTCTTACAAAATGATTAAATATAGAAAATTACAATTTTAGGGGGGAAAGCTGGGAAAAACAGGAGGACATATTATCAAACTCGCCAGACAGGACTGTTTCTTATCAGGCAGTTTTGCTGCTTCTCTTTGATCACTTTTTGCAGTTTCACAATGGCCTCCCTACTGCGCACTCACTCTGGTTGGGTGCTGACTTCAGACAAGGCAAGGTTTGCTCGGAGTGCACCAAGTGTGTGGCCCACTTCTTGGCGCTTCACTCCTAGATTCAGTCTAGCTTTGAACCTGAGCTCCTCCTTTCGCCACTGCAAATCCAGAAGGAGCTGGAAGAAAAGGACCAGTCTGCCACAGTTCAGGCTCTCCTAGTCTGCACTTATGGACTAAATGCCTAAAAATGGGTTGGACATACTCCATGTGAAAGGCTTTTCCTAACCCGCATCCTACACCTTCCAGATAACTCATCACCTTCTAAGTATACTGGCTTTGCTTTCTGGTTTTGGATCCGTGAGCTATAGACACCTGCATGCTTTGACTGCCAGAAAAATTTCATCTTGCTTCTTCCATAAGGCTTTCACTTTACTTTCTCCTGTACTCCTGCTCAGAAATTAGCTTTGATGTGCCGTGACAGCTGACTTCCTCTTGAACTGCAGGTGAAAACACAGCCTAGTACATAGGTGCTGTCAACCCAGGGTGGGAGAAGGGAATGAATGCCAAGGTGGGGGTTGCATCTGCGAGAAAGAGGCTCAGTACATGTCTCACCACTGAGCGCGCAGCTGTCCTGCCTTTCAGCAGGTGGGGATACCGAGTTTTGGCCCCAAGCCCTGTTGGGCCTTTCTTCTTACAGCCTTAGAGGTACCAAAACCACTAGCTTGCACCCTCTTTCTGTCCTTCTGTTTCCATCATCCATCCACATGGTGAGGCTGGGAAATTCTCCCGCTCCCACGGTAGCTAGCAGACGTCTATCCTGTAATGCCTCCAGGAATGTTCTCTTGCTCCCCAGGGCTGGCTCTTTGGTGTGCCTTGTGCTGTCGGTCAGCACCGCAGACACATAAATGCTGTTACAACCTGTCTCAGGTGGGACCTGAATCTACTGATGGGGATTGCTTCCCTTCAGAAGATGGAATCTAGCCTTGCTCACATTCACACAGAATTGCATAGTGTTCAAAGGCTTGCCCTCTAGTCCAACCCGTTCTGTCCCTGTAGTCCAGGGAGGTTGGCAGGGGGAGTGTTTCATTCTCTTTCTTGGTACCTGGAAGCTGGGGTTCAGACAGCGGGAGTCCCTTGTGCAAGAGGTAGCAGTGCTGAGACTTAAACCCCAGGCTCAGAGAGCTTCTTCCCTTCTCTTCGCTGCTCATTTCTCTCTGACTCCAATATACAGAGGCTGACTGTGGGGCCGGCCAAATTGCTTTTATCCTTTGTAAGTTTCCTACTCAGAAGCCTTCGAGGCTACAGTCTTCCAAAAGAAGGAGACGCTCAGTCAAGTTTTCAGTTTCCTGTTTCCCAAGATCTTTCCAAGCATTCTGTTCCCTGCTTCTGGGCAGCTCCACTAATATGCTAAGGCTGTTTGAGGAGGCGTCTGACTCAGGACCCTGGAAGCATCTTGTATTTTTACTGCCATCTTCCTCCAGAAGAGAATAGTTTTTTTGTTTTTCTGAAGCAGGGCAGGCAAGTATTACCCATGAGAGCATGTTTGATCACTCCAAGCTTCTGGACACATAAGCATGGGTGTGATATTTGCTGGTCAGGCCAAGTATTCTCAGCAGAGTGGCATAAACATGCAGAATGCCAGGCCACGGTCTAAGGCCACCATCTCGCTGAAGGGAGGAGCCAGCGATGGGCCAGATCTTGCTCCTGCATGCTCCTGGGTATCTCACGAATTATGTGTCCAGGAGTTTCCGTGGTTGAGCACTAGCCCTGCCTTGAGAAGAGACACATGTCTCCCCTCCCAACCTCAGCTGAGAAAGCCTTGCCACAGAGCACTGATTTATCAGGGCGTTACTTATGACTTGCACCAATGCAAAAATATCCAGACAGTTCAAACCTTGATATCTTGATATATCCAAAATCTCTTTTCAAACTGTCTGCCTTGGAGAACTCAGTGAATTGCAAGGTCCCAGACTCTGCCTGCTCACATTCTGTATCCTCATTCACCCTTTAGGGTTCCATGAGGACCCCCTTATTTGCTTTCTCTAGGAGTCATCGGCAAGGCTGTTCGTGATGCCCACTGGAGTCTTTTGAACTGTAGTCAAGGATTCCTAACTTCTCTGAAGTCCAAAGTTGGGAGAAAATAAGTTCACGAGCAAGGGCATGAAACTGCTTTTTTTTTTTTTTTTCTGGCCATGGCAGAGTCTCATCTTGTTGCTGAGAGACAGAAAGTGAAACAGGGATGTGGTGTGGAGGGGAAGAAAGGAAAACTAGAGAATGGGAGAAGCAGCTGGGGTTTTGAGGCAGGGTAGTAAGCTTGCCACTGTAAATATTTTTACACAAAAATGTACTAAAGCAACAAATATTTCCTGAAGATCCACCCTGGGTGAGGCTTTGTGTTGACTTTAGAAATCACTGTCGGGCAGGAATACTTATCTTGCATATTTTATTCATCATTCTTGAACAAAGAAATCATTGAATCATCCGATTAAAGGTTTCAGACAAGGGTTGAATTTTCTTTCTGAAATGTCCAGGGTTTCCTTTTTCCTTTGCCAGAGTACAGGAGTGGAACTGAGTCTCCCGGGGTGGAAGGTCCTTCCTGCTCAGTGCAGGTTGGGGGAGGCCCAGGGCTCTCCAGGCAGCAGGAGCAAGGAGGCCTGGGGACACAGGAGGGCTGGGTGGCAGAAGGGAGCCCTGGGTTCCCCAATGTAGCCCCCTCCCCGCTCCGGATGGGCTACTTCTGGCTGTGTTCACAGTGGCTGTCCTCACTGTTTATGCTGTGCTGTGTGGTGTGTTTTCCCCACTAACAGTGAAATAAAAGACGTGACTGAGTTGGGGTGCCTGCTTCCTGATTCGGGGTAGGGCAGAGGGGAGGGGAAAGGGGGAGAAGAGGCCTGGGGAATCTCACACATGGTGGGGTTTCCTCGGGAGTCCCTAGTTCCAGAGTCCCACACCCTCACCCCCTCCCCAACACACTGCATCAAGATTCAGCAGGGCCTGACAGCCATCCCCTCTGGTCTCTTACAGTCCCAGTCCTGCAGTAACAGGATTTGATGGGCTTGTCTTAGCTTTTCAATGGGGGTGGTTCTGAGATGGGAATGCCTCCCTTGGCCCAACTACCTGGAGCCACACTTGCTTTCTGGGGCCTGGGAGCAGAGGAGTTCCCCCAACCCCCAACACAATAGGAAGCTAGCAGCCTCCCTGTTAAGACTTAACTCCTTCCTCTGACTGTGGAAGGCTTCACTCTGCATTGTGGCCAGTGCAAAGAAAGGCCAAGAGTCAGGGTTGCAGTGAGTCCAGGTGGGGTCTCTCATACAGTTAGGAAAAGGCACCCTCTCCAGTAGAGCAGCCCCATGGCATACGGGTCTGCGGTGGCTGGCACCTCAGGCTAATCTGAAAAAGATACACGCCCTCCTGGACAAGTGTTGCTGTGTCGTGCCAGAGCACCAAGCTAGGCCAGTGAGCGCCGGTTTCAGACCCCACCTACAGTGCTGGCCAGGCAAAATCTATTTCACGAGTCCTAGGAGTGCAGCCCAGAGCCCCGTCACCCCCTCTACTCACCCCACTAGAGAGCAAGTGGGTGGGTGGAGAGATTAGCCCTAGCAGCCGGAGACAGCATCCCCTGCAGAGTCAGGGGGCGTGGCCATGGAGGCACCTGTTTCTTCTTGCGCTCAGTTGCTGTGTCCTGTGTTTCCTCAAGGACACTTGGGGGTGGGGGCGCAGCTCCCTCCACAGGAAGCAATTAGGGCCCAGGAAGGCGGCTGACCTGGCCTCGGGGCAGCCATGACCTCCGGAGGTGACTCAAGCCTGGGCTTGGGGCTGCTATTCCTGGCTGAAACCACACAGGGGCAGGGATGGGAAGTCCTGGCCCCTGCCTGCCTGGAGGGGCTCAGGTCCCTAACTCCTTTCTCTCCAAATCTCCCCACTCAGGTGCTCCAAAGCCCTGGTTCAGTCTTACTCTCTCCTCCACTTAGCGGCCACCAAGAAGCAACGATGTGACGATGTGACAATGTGACGTGTCAGCTCTTCAAAGGCCCCCTCCGCTCTCTGCGGCCCCCTCCCCTCTCTGGCCCCACAAGGTGCTGCGTGCTGGGTGTCAGCTGGCCTGGGAAACCTTGATCTTCCTCTGATTTCCTTCTGCTGCACCTGTACTTGAGCCTGTGAGCAACTCCCCCAACTTTCCTAGGCTACCTGGGCTTCTGAGCTTAGACACAAGCCTCCATGGGCCACTCCTGCCCTTGTCCCCAACACACGTTCCTCTGTGAAGCCCTCTGGACGCTCCAGCAGGGGCCTTTATGTGCACACCACCCCCAAACAGTCCACAAACTGTGACTCTGCCAGCTGAGCGGAGTGCAGGCAGCTCAGTGGCTAAATCTTCACCTTGTGCACACCAGACTCACATGTATATGGGACTCCGGTTCGTGTCTCAGATGCTCCACCTCACATCCAGCTCCCTGCTTGTGGCCTGAGAAAGCAGCAGTAGGTGGCACAAAGCCTGCACTTGCATGGGATCCACATAAGAAACTCTAGGCTCCTGACTTCGGATCAGCTCAGCTCTGACTGTTGAGACCACTAGGGGAGTGAAATCAGTGAACAGAAGATCTTTCTCTCTGTCTTTCCTATCCGTAAATCTGCCTTTCCAATAAATAAGTAGATAAATCAATACACTTTAAAAGTATTCATTGATTGTTATTTGAAAGTCAGAGAGGCAGATAGACAGGCTTCCACCGACGGCTCCCTATGCTGGTTTAGTCCTCAGGTGCCTGTAACTGAAGCCAAGAGTCCAGAACTCAACCCAGGTCTCCCACATGGGTGGCAGGGACTCAAGCACTGATCCATCATCTGCTGCCTCCAAGGGTACACATTAGACAGAAACAGGAGCTGGGAGCAGAACCAGGACTCAAACCCAGGCACTCGGATTCAGGATAGGACATCCCAACTGGCATCTTACCCACTACAGCAAATGCTCAGCCCCTCTGTATTTATTATCTTGAGGACAAGAAAATCAAGGCTCAGAAAATGGTAAGCCTGGGACTTGAACTAATGCCTAACATCAAGGCCATAGGTTCTGATGCTTTCCCAGCCATGGGGGTGAAGAAAATCAGAATATGAACTGGAGCAGTATGGACCGGAGCAATATGAATAAGTAGCTTATCATGCTAACCCTCTGCTCGCAGTCCCAGCATCCTGTATGGGTGCTGGTTCATGCCCTAGCAGCTTCATTTCCCATCTAGCTCCCTGCTAATGCCCCTGGGAAAAGCAGTAGAGAATTATCCCTGCACCCATGTCGGAGACCCAGAAGAAGCTCCTGGCTTCGGAATCAGCTTGGCTCTGGCCATTGCAGCCATTTGGGGAGGGATGACTTCCAAGTAAGAAGTGGCATCTGCCTAGTGCCTTTCCCAGACTAGCCAACAAGGCCAGGCATGCTGGAGCTGGACTGCTAGGGGAACCTTTCGGAGCAGCAGTCCTGCGGTCACACTCAGAGAGGGTTCTCCCAGTTGACTCATCTGAGCAAGTGCTGGGCCCAGAGGAGATGGGCTGGCTGCAGTTCAGGAACACTCTGCCAAGGATTCCGTGTGCCCAGCCAGCCGCCTGCAACTGCATTTCACAGCCTCCGCGGTTTCCATTTCTGAGGCTGATTGGTCAGCTCCCTAGACAGAGGGATTTTGTGTCCACCTCCATGATCACCTGTGCAAGCCAGCCACGCCGGTCGAAGGTCACCGGAAAGGACAAGAATAACTCTCCTGGGCATCAAAAGCTCACCTACCACCCAGACAACCAGTCTGTCCCTTGAAGTGACCTCATCTGGCCCCTCTGTGAGGCCTGGAGAATAACTGACTGCTTCCTGGAGCTGTGATTGTTCATCACTCTCTCACAAGGCACTCCATACTCCGTGTGCATCTAACAAGTGTCTCGGGATTCTGCAGGTTGGCTGGGCTGCCTCGTGTGCTCTCTACTGGAAGCTCTCATGTAGTTGCACATGCCAGCATGCAGAAAAGTTGCAGAGGCCTCACTCCTGGGCCTGCCAACTTGTGCTGACCATGGCAAAGGAACCTTAGTCCTTACATCTCAAGGTTGGCCCTGGAGCCACTTTGCCTGCTTCTGTGGTCTTCCCAACAGGCTGGCCCTTACTAGTAGCTAGCTTCCAAAGGGCAAAAATCTGCAAGATCTGTTAGACTCAGATTTGGGGCTGGTATTGTGGTGCAGCACAGTGTGGGTTTGAACCCAGGCCGCTTCACTTCCAATCTAGCTCTCTGTGAATGTGCCTGGAAAAGCAGTCCTTGGTCCCTGCAATTCACATGGGATATCCAAATGGAGTTCTGGGTTCCAGCCTGACCCAGTCCTGGCTGTTGCACACATTTGGTGGAGTAAACCAGTAGATGGAAGATCTCATTTTCTCTCTCCAATTCTGCCTTACAGATAAATAAATAAGTCTTTAAGGGGACAGTTCTGTGGTATAGTAAATAAAGATGTCTCCTGCAGTGCCAGCATCCCATTTCCATTACCAGTTTGAGTCTCAACTGCTCCGCTTCCAATCTAGCTCCCTACTGGTGCAAGTGGGAAAGCAGTAGAACGTGACCCAAGTATTTGGGCTCCTGCACCCGTGTGGGAGGACAGGAAGAAGCTCTAGCTCCTGGCTGCAGACCAGCCCAGCTCTGGCCATTGAGGCCATTTGGGAAGTGAATCAGCAGATGGAAGACTTCTCTCTCTGTGTCTGTCTGTCTCTCCCCACTTTTGTAACTCTGCATTTCAAGTTTGGAAGTGCCACAGAATCACTTTTATGGCATCCTGTCGTCAAAACAGATCTAAAGGATGTCACAGTGGCACGGCAGGATCAGCTGCTGCTTGGGACACAGGCATCTCATATCAGAGGCTGCTTCTAGTCCTGGCCCCTCTGCTTCTGGTCCAGCTTCTTGCTAACATGCATCCTGGGAGGCAGCAGACAATGCCTCGGGATCCACAAGGAAGACCACATGTAGTTGCTGCTTCCTGACTTCAGCTTGGCCCAGCCCAGCCCTGGCTCTTGTGAGCATCTGAAGAGTAAACCAATGGCTAAAAGATTCTCTCTCTCTCTCTCTCTCTCTCTTTCTCTCTCTCTTTCTCTCCCTCTCCTGTTCCCCTCCCCTACCCTCTCCATCATTCTGCCTGTAATTTTTTTTTTCAACAGAAAACAGAGCCTGGAGCCCACCTCTGGATAGGAGAGTCCCAATCAATTGCCAAAGAACAGGTGGGAAGGGAGAAGTTTGGGGGCCGTCTCGGGAAGCAGTCTACAGTACTCTCAATCCTAATGTATTTATCATCAGGATTTCCCCTTCCTTCCACACAAGGTTTGCTTGGTTCCTCCCAGAACACCTTACAGGCCAGGCAGATCTCCCCACCCCACCTCAGGCCTGCCTGGCTAAGCTACTGTTTCCCCTGGCACTGCCACCCAGCTGTGCACTGTGCTGCGATGACACTTGTCTGCCCCCTGGTCTGTGCCTGCTGAAGGGTGGTGCTGGTGTCAGCGCCCTGGAAGCAGCACAGGGCCCTGCGCCCGACGGGGCAGTGTCTGGAATACACTGGGTGGTGCTTACAAGATCTTCATTCCGAAGCCCACCTTGCACGCCTGCTTCGCTCCCTGCGCAACCCGGCGGAGGAACCTGGGAGCGCGCGTCCCCTGCTGGCCGCTGGAGGGCCAGGGGAATCCGGGGTCTGAGTCCCTCAGCGTCTCCCCAGCTCTGGGTCGCTGACCGGGAGGAGAGGAGCTGGGTCTCTCCCCTTGGCGTGGAAGCGTTGCCCAGCTGGACCCTTCTGGCATGCTCCCCACTCGGAACGGGATGACTTAGGCTCTCAGATAAGGGGACACCGCGAGGTCCCAGGATCCCCGCCACGAGGAGAAACAGAGGCGACTGGCTTAGGATAGCGGTTGGACGGGTTGGGGAGTTGGGGTTAGTGATCAGGAAGAGGACCACAGTTTTTCGTTTTCTGTCTTGGGAATGACAGCCCGCCCCGGGGAGAGAGAAGTTATCAGGCCCCGCATCTCTCGGAGCCCTTGATCGTCGTCCCGGCCCTCGCGGATCCTCAGGCCCCCTCCTCCAGGAACCCAGGGAGTCAACCCAGCCTCACTCGCTTAGGGCATGAGTCGGCAGGGGAAGGACAGCTCGGCGGTGCCCCCTGCGCGCAGCGCGCCGCGGACTGCGTCCCCGGCACCCGCCCCGCCCCCGGCGCCCGGCTCTCGGCCACCCTCCCCACCGCCCGCATCGGCTCACGCCCGGGGCGCAGCTCGTCTCCTATCCCGGCCGGGGGAGCTCCGCGTCTCCGCCGCGCCTGCTGGGGCCGGGCGGGCTCAGAGCCCGAGAATGGACGCCGAGGAGCCACGGGAACCCAGAGAGCCCGGGCCTGGGGCAGAGACGGCGGCAGCGCCACGCTGGGAGGAAGCCAAGACTTTCTACGACAACGTCGCACCCAAGAAGAAACCCAAATCGGTGAGGGCAGGGCACGGGCTTGGGGTGTGTGTGCTGGGGCGGGGGGGGGGGGGGTCATTCCGGAGGAGGGGTCGCCAGCACGACCCCACACCCTCAGGGTAGGATCCTGTGGCTCGCAGCTCCCAGGGTCCGGAATGCGCTCTGCATTTGTCGCGGGCTTGGGTTTATTTTGGGAACCCTGTTCCCCACCCCCTCTCCGGCCCCAGGCTTGGGTTCTATGCTAGGATCCCCCTCCCCCATGCTGGCATCAGGGCTCCAGCCCCTCCCTGCGCGGGCAGCACTTGTTGGCCAAGCTGGGCACCAGCACAACCTGTGCGCTCCGGACTCGGGTAACCCAAGTCTGGAAACCTCTCTCCTAGCTGTGCGCTCCACTCCGGGCCAGCGGAGGCATGGGGCTCCAAACTGCTGCCTCTGGCGCCCGGGGCAGCCGGCACTGCGCTCCTGAAGGACTTAGTTCCAGGCACCAGGCTGTGTGCCCTGCCTGGGCTCCCAGGCCCCCTGCTTCTGGGCTCCCAACGCTGACTCTGCGCCCCGGCTAGGGGCCTCCTTGGCAGGGAGCGTTAACATCCTCCTGACTCTGGCAAGGGTGTCAGCTCTCTGGGGCCTCACACGGGGGCTGGGGGGGGGTGGTTAGAGGTGTTCCTTTCCTCCACTGAGCAAGTTCATAGTGCCATGAACGCCCCCTGGGCCTTGCTCACCCTCACCTGCCAGATCTCAGAGCTTGAAGAGGGGACTGAAGACAGAGGCTGGTCCACTCACATCCTCTACATAGCTCCAGCCTGTTTCCCTCTCAAAACCTTGCCCCTGTCAACAACAGTCCCTCCCTGGGCCTCTGCAGGCCTCTGGCAGCAGTGGGAGGGCTAGGACATTGAGGATGCTGAGTGCCTGTCTGGTGCACCAAGGAGGGTCTAGAGATGGTAGTTAAAGACCCTACAGCGATCAGTAGGCAGGCACATAGCTGGGAGACTTCCAGTTGGGGCTGGCTTTGTGAAAGGGGATTTGAGCTGATCTCATGATAGAGTTTCCTGGGCAGACAGAGAGAGACGAACAAGACCAAAGAATGCACCAAGTCGTCTTGCATCTTGCGACTGAGAGCTGTTTCAGCCAGGGAGTATGCAGGGGTGCTGGAGAGGAAGAGGGAGTTTGGGAGAGGGGAGATTGTGGAGGACCTCGAGTTCCCTGTTTAGGTGTCTGAACCTCAGCAAGGTGAGCAGACCTCAAGGTCAGTTTCTGTGGAGCCCCATGTTTCCAGAAGTGAACACACACAGGGTCACATCTCCTCTTCGTCCCATGTCTCAAATGATTAAAAACATGTACGAAGACTCAACATCCTGAAGATGTTAGATGGAAATGTTAGCATCTTGGAGACCATGAACCAACTAAGCTGTGGTTAAATAAGCCGCCAAGTTGATTGTTTACTTATTTATTAGCAAACTTGAGGCTGAAGCTCCGTCTGCAATCTGCTCCATGGGTGAGCATCATGGCATTGCCAAGCCTGTTGTTCAAAATTAAACGAAACAAAAAGCTTTTGATTGTTTGCAGCCAGCTACCAAGGGGGATCAGGACTTTCTCAAGCCTGTGGGGAAATGCAGGGATGGATTGGAGGGGTGCTGAAGCCAAGGGGTGCTCTAACCCCCTGCTTTCAAAGTTGCTGTCAGCCAGACAACTGGGTGGCTTTTCTGAGTTGCTTCTGTCATCAACATAATGCTCTAAATGTGAAAGGCTTGAACTTGTAAGATACATTCATACCAATTATCTGTAGCAATATCTGGCTTGGAGTTCTGCCCAATCGTTCATTTGAATAAAATGCTTTCTAAAAGCATGAAAACTATAATGGGGCCACTGTAGGATTTTTCAGCAGGGGATTACCTTCATCCCATTTTCATCTTTGAAAGAGCCTTCTGGGGCAGTGAGACAGAGGGCTTGGAAGGACACATTGCTGAGACACAATGGCCCCTATCAAGGAACCTGGCCTGATAAGAGAGCTCAGGCCCCGAGGAATAGCAGGTAGCAGATGCTCCCATGCTCCAAATCCATTTCCTCCCTAGGTGCTGAGGAAGCAAGTGGCCCAGGATCAGTGCTTCATCAGTCATGACCCCCTCACTCAGCCGCTGACCCTCGCTGTTCTCTGGGAAGAAAGGAGCTAGGAGGCTTCCCAACTCCCAGCCCTTCTTGTACTGACCCCTCTTCCCACAGGCTATTTTGGGGGTTTTTTGGGCCTCAAGGGCCCCATCAGGTCTTGGCCTGGGCTGGCTCCTGTTCCTGGTGGCCTGAGGGAAATGTTACACAGGGTGAAAGTCTCACGGAGGCCTTTATCTCCTGGGCTCAGAGAACTTCCTCTGGCCACAGCCATCCTGTCCAGCTCTCCAAGGCTTTCTGGAAAGAACAGCTTGTGGGCTATATTTGTATCTTGAGCTCAATAGGCAAAAATCATGCTGGCCTCAGTGGGTGCTCCTGGGCTGCCCCTTCCTAGCCCCAACAATATAGTTCCATCTCCTTTCCCCACAGCCAGAGTGGTCAGCCTGGTGGGTGGCTTCCCTTGACCACCAGAACCCAGAGGCTCAGCTCCACTCCAGCTCTGACTAGCTCTCTCCACCTCCGCCCTTCATACCCTGCTGTTTCAACTTTGTCTGTACCGGACAGGCTGAGATGCACATTCCACCCCACCCAGGAAGCCCGTGCCCTCTAAACCTCAGGATGCCACTTCCTTTATGCTGCGTCTGAGAAAGGAGAAACACACACACACACACACACACACACACACACACACACACATATCTTCCACCCACTGGTTCACTCCCTATATGACCACAATAGCCAGAGCTGAGCCAGTCCAAAGCCAGGAACCTGGAGCTTCTTCCTAGGTTTCTCAAGCACTTGGGCCATCTTTTGGTACATTCCCAGGCATATTAGCAGGGAACTGGATCGGAAGTAGAACAGTATGGACATGAATCAGTGCCCATATGGGACACAGGCATCACAGAAGGAGGTCTGACCTCCTATACCACAACACTGACCCTACTTCCCAGTTTCTAACAGTGCCCTGTGGCTATGTGTGTCCTTACACCATGGAATGGACAAGGCAGCTCTCTAGGGTCTCTTTCTCTCTCTCTCTCTCTCTCTCTCTCTCTCTCTTTAAGATTTATTTATATTGGAAAGCCAAATACACAGAGGAGGAGAGACAAAGAGGAAGATCTTCTGCTGGCTGATTCACTCACCAAGTGGCCACAATAGCCGGAGCTGCACCAATTCAAAGTCAGGAGCCCAGAGCCTCTTCCGGGTCTCCCATGCGGTACAGGGTCCCAAGGCTTTGAGCTGTCCTCGACTGCTTTCTCAGGCCACAAGCAGGGAGCTGGATGGGAAGCGGGACCGCTGAGATTAGAACCATTTCCCACTTGGGATCCCCATGCATACAAAGCGAGGACTTCAGCCACTAGGCTACCACGCTAGCCCATAGGGTCTCTTTCATAAGGGTGTTACTCCCATTATGAGTCCCCACCCCCACGACCCAGTCATCTCCCAAAGTCGGAGGTCTTGAAGGTCTTGAAGCCCCTCCCCCAGGGCAGCACATGGCCTGGCTACAGGTACCCCTGCGGATCAAAAAACCTGGCCTCCAGGATGGGGTGGTTCCGGAGACCGCCAAGCCACTCTCCCCCAAGGGAGCCGGTTTACTCAGGGGCTCGCGCATTCCACCAGGGTGTTAAAGCCTCCAAGCTGGGGGTCTTGAAGGTCTGCCGAGGGAGCCCCTCCCCAGGGCAGCACGTGGCCCGGCTACAGGTACTCCTGTGGGGTCTCTTTCATAAGAGTGTTACTCCCATCATGAGTCCCCACCCTCAGGACCCAGTCATCTCCCAAAGTCCCTACCTCTTAATACATCATCTTGGGGAGTTAAGATTTCAGCACCTGTATGTTTTCAAGGGGACTTGAATGTTCAGACTACAGCCTTGGGGGAGGGGTCCGAGGCTCTGAGAGAAGTCCCCTTTGCCAGCCAGCACCTGCCTTGCCTGCTCTCCTGGGCTCAGTCTTTCTCACACACACACGTTTGCAAATGCTCTGTGTGCACCTGCTCAGGCCTGCCTTCAACCTCCTCTCTCTTCAAGAACAGCTTCTTCCAAACTCCTCCCTGCCAGCTTCCACCTCTGCTCTGCCGCTGGCTCATACCTTCGGACGCCTAAGCCCTCTGTTTACCCCTCTTGTTGGGGGTACCAAGAGCTCTGCAGGGCAGGAGCCAGCTCTGCCTGGACCGCTCCCAGGCAGGGCACAGGCACTTGGCACACAGAGCCAGCAAATGTTTGTCTCATCTGTATCAACCCAAAAAAGTCTCTGATTGTTTACTATATAGCAAGCACTATGAACAGGTAAGCCAGATGCAGGCACTGGCCAGGGGTTTCTGTTTCATACCAAATACTGTTTCTCATTGAACTCAATGACTTAAACACTCAGGGGGCAGGGCCAGTGCTGTGGTGTAGAGGGTAAAGCCGCAGCCTGTGGTGCTGGCATCCCATATGGGTGCCTGTTTGAGCCAGTTCCCTGTTAATGTGCCTGAGAAAGCAAGAGAGGATGACCCAAGTGCTTGGGGCCCTGCACCCAAGGTGGAGACCCAGAAGAAGCTCCTGGCTTCTGGCTTTGGACTAGCCCAGCTCCCTCTGTTGCAGCCATTTGAAGAATGAACTGATGGATGGAAGATCTCTCTTAGTGTGTCTTCCCCACCCCCCTGTAACTCTTTCAAATAAATAAATAAATCTTTATTATTATTATTTCACTTTATGACACAGTTCCACAGGCTCTGGGATTCCCCCAGCCCCTCTCCCCAAGCCCTCCCCCCATATTGATTCCCTCCTTACTATTACAGCAGTATAGCTCGTAAACAGGCACAGTTCCATCATCGTGGGCATGGACCATGCAGGGAGTCCAGCATCTTATTGTCAAGATAAGTTCAACAGTTTAATTGGGAAACCATTTTTGATCTGAGAGTAATGGTAGAATATCATCCCCTCAAATGAAAAGCCACAACACAAATTCAACAACAGGAAGAAAATGTAAATTTACAGCATCATGAAGTTAACTAACATGCTACTGAGTGACCAATGTGTTAGAAAATGAAAGTTCTTAACCACATCCTGTAACTACTTCATTAACATCTCAATTTTAATTTATACATAACCAACTGTTATAAACCTTAAAGTGGTTGTAGGGTACTATTCATATATTTTTTATTATGATTATATTTTTACTATTAAACATTTTTCATATTTATATTTAACAGCTTATAGTATTCAAGTGAGATTTTACTGAATTTTGTGAATTTTAGGATAATCCAAACAGGCTTATAACTCTAACAAGCCATGTGTTAACAACTGAGGAGCAGAACAGTTTTAGGAGGGGTGTGCAGAGAAATCTTCAACACCTTAGAGAGGCGTAACTGATCTTTGTGTCCTGCCTAGTGAGGTATATGAGAGTCTAAGCTGACTCTCTCATCTGTTCTAAGCTTTCCTTATTGGTCTCTCTCTGTCTATCTGATCTAATTTTTGGGGCTCCAGAGCTACCCTGATAGTCATTATAAGAGAAGGTAGCCAAAGTTGGAACTAAGTAAGGACCAGAGAAAGCTCCTCTCCTGAGTCCAGAAGGAAGTTTACTATTCTTCTGTTTCTGAGGACCGCCTGGGGCTCCTGGCTGTTGTTCCGATGTCATTAGAATCTGTGAGGAGGGTTCTGGGCTTCTTCCATCCCATGTGGGAGATCCGATAGGGAATGGTTGACCTCAGAGTTCTCGGTCTACAAGGGCACTCAAATTCCCTGTGATCTCCTAGGCAGTTGGGTATGGTCCTTGGTGCCCGTACTGATATTCCTTGATGAGGTATCCACTGCTTCTGCGGTGAGAGCATTTGGGAGGTTACCAGGGGTCTCCGGGACTAGGATACAAACCACCTCCTGTCCTCCTGTTCCACTCCGAGGTCCCCTCCTGCTCTGTGCATATGACCTCCTGTTAAGAGGCTGTCAGGATCACTCTTGGATCCCACTGTATGTCTTTATAGTTTTTTGCTGATGTCTAATACAGATTCGAGTCTACTATGTATAAGTTACCTGTTACAATCTTGAGAGATTATACTTAACATCTCCCTCACACACTCTAAGAAGGTGGAAGATTTCTCTGCTCCCCAACCCATTGCGTATTAACAAAGGGTAATAAAAGCATATCAATCAGGCTTTTCAGTTCTTTGATGTAGATCCTCTGGGGATTCCATCTTCTCCAGGGGGCAGCATTGTATTCGAGGTGTGTTGCACTTCTGTGTTCAGTGGAGTCATAGGGAAACCCACAATTTTTCGGGGGAATCCCTCAGAAAAGACTATTGACAGCTGTATAACGTTTGCCACGGGTTATTAGTGTTCCAGGATACCAGTCATTTAGTTATTGTTTCTATGCTGGAGCTTATAAGGTCTTATCAGTGAATGTAGAAAAATGTTTATCAGCAGGGGTGTTCGAGTCTCCGTGTGGCCAGTTTTAAAAATTAATTGTTGGGCTCGGCAGCGTGGCCTGGTGGCTGAGGTCCTCGCCTTGATCCCATATGGCCGCTGGTTCTAATCCCGGCAGCTCCACTTCCTCTCTATCTCTCCTCCTCTCAGTATATCTAACTTTGTAATGAAAATAAAATAAATCTTAAAAAAAAATTAATTGTTAAAAGGCTGATTTTTGACAGTGTTACCATAAGCAGTCTGTCTCTCATTGATTATTGGTTCATTGGTAACATCACTAAAACATTGGTTCATTGGTGCATTGGTACCATCATTTAAAAAACATCAGAGAACACTAAAGGTTTACCGCCATGTACTAAAGTACTAATAATACAATAACAAACAAGATATTCATGGCTCCTGCTAATTCCCAAAGAGTGTGAACAGAATAAGCAATTATAATTGAAGCAGACCCATGGATGAGTTCCTGGATGGACAGTAGGGTGGGGAAGACTTCAGAGACGGTGTGTGGTTGGAGAGTCAGGTTGAACAGCAATTAGTTGAGCAGAGTCCAGCAGAGAGCACTAGGGGAACAGCATGTGCAAAGGCTCAGAGGAAGAAGAGTCAGAAGGGGCAGGTGGAAGGAGAGGCTGGGGTCTCTCAAGCTGCCCTCTTTATTCTGGTCTGAGTTTAAAATCCACAGAAGAGGTGGGTTGTGATCAAATTTGAACTTTAGAAAACTCCCCTGACAGCAGTGTGGACCACAGATTGGAGTAGGTGAGCGACGCAGTGGTCCAAGCAGAGGAGGCAGACTAGTGGCTGGGGTCTCAGCTGATGGAGAGGGAGCTGAAGCTGACTTCCAGGGGACAGGTGGAGTTCTGAGGGAAAGGAGCAGGAAGGGAGTAGGTGGAGTGGCCGCGTCTGCGGGTCAGAGGCACGGAGCTCAGTAGGCAGGTCTGAGCTGGAGTGGCGTTTCTGGGCACTGTCTCGCCCTGAGGGTGTATGGCTCCCATTTGCTAATGGGAACCATCTGGAGACCATGGCACGTGTTCGTTTTCTTGTCATGTCCGGATGGCCACGCAGATTGCTGTCCCAGTCCCCGAGGGCCTGGCCCCCTTCCCATCAAGCTCCTAGGTGGGGAGACATCCTTTCCCTCCCTGCCCTGACCTCCGTCTGCCCCTGCCCCAAATGGACCCTCTTTAGGGGCAGACTGGATCTAGGTGTCTTCTGCAGACCTGCAGAGGGGCTTGCCCGGGAAGGGGTGGGCCTGAGTGACATGGTCTCTCTCCTGCGCGTGCGCGTGCAGCCCAGGCCCCAGAATGCGGTCACCATCGCTGTGTCCTCCCGAGCCCTGTTCCGCATGGACGAGGAGCAGCGGATATACACAGAGCAGGGCGTGGAGGCATACGTGCGCTACCAGCTGGAGCACGAGAACGAACCCTTCGGCCCCGGACCTGCCTTCCCCTTCGTGAAGGTGAGGGCCAGCTTGCACGCCACCGCCTCTGTAGGGGCCAGTGTGAGAAGAGCTTCTGTGGTGGGGGTGGAGGGAGAAGGGGGCCTCTCTGGGTGCATGTAGCCTGGCTCAGCTGGGGGAAGAACCTTCATGGGTCTGCAGAAGGGCTACCTTTCATAAACTGCTTGCACGCAGCAGGGCCTCTGCTCCCAGGATCACTGAGGCCCTGGCCCCCAAGGGCCTGGCATGGATCTCGGAAGGTGTCCTCCCCCTCCCAGGCTCTGGAGGCTGTGAACAGGCGGCTGCGCGAGCTGTACCCGGACAGTGAAGACCTCTTCGACATTGTGCTCATGACCAACAACCACGCTCAAGTGGGCGTCCGCCTCATCAACAGCATCAACCACTACGGTGAGTGCCAGGGCTTCCATGCCAGGACTCCCTACCACATGGCCCCGGGGAGAGCTCCCATCCTGCAGAGGGAACCCCATGCCCTGTGTTGGGTTGTAATCTGGCTCTTCATACAGACCTACCAGATTTGTAGGATTCCCAGTTTTCACAGGGTGCATCTTCCCACCGAGTCGATTTTAAGCTCCCTAACCAACTCTCAACATTTTTTCAGACTTATTTTGTTTTTGAAAGGCAGAGTTACAGAGGGAAAGAGAGACATCTTCCATCTTCCCCAAGTAACTGGAGCTGGGCTGGTCCAAAGCCAGGAGCCAGAAGCTTCTTCTGGGTCTCCCATGGGTTACCCTGTGCTGCCTTTCCAGGCTGTAAGCAGGGAGCTGGATCCGAAGTGGAGCAGCCAGGACTTGAATCAGTGCCCACATAGGATGGCAGTACCACCTACAGTAGCTTTATTGGCTGTGCTACAGTACCAGTCCTGAATGTGGGCTCTTGCAAGCCAGCACATGACACGAATCCTGTTCTCTGTGATTGGGGTGGGCACTTCTGCCTTTGTGCCTCGGTGTCTAACTGGGAGGGGGCTGCTGGGAGAACAAGATGCAGTTGTTAGAGCAAAAGGGCTGTCTATCTAAGATAAGACCAAGTTCAGTATGGAAAGACATGGACTCTTCAGAGCCAGTCTATATGGCAGAGAATCATTTCTCATTGGGTTACAGAGGTGTCTCAGCACCATGGAGCAGGAAGCCAGACTGGGCCTACAAGGCCTTGGATCCAAGAAGTGCGAATCTCCCCCAGTTATTTCCTGTGGGCCACCTGAGCCCTTAATGTGCTCTGCTAGCAAGTGTGTGCCTTCCTTCCCCCACCCCCTTCTCTCTCTCTCTCTCTCTCTCCCCCTAAACTGGATTTCTCTGCTTTTCTTGAATAGAAAATCATATCCAGGAAAAGCGGAAAGATCCAGTTTGGAGAGAGAGCGAAATGAATGCACATTTATGGCCCTGTTTTAAGCAGCTGGGAGAATCTGGCTGACATTTTACAAAGGTTCACTTCAAATGGCTTTTCAAAATACCTAACTGCTTCTGTGACATGGGTGCCTGCTGACCAGGACAGACACTGCCAATGTCCTAGGCAGGGCGCTGCGGACCCTGGCCACACTTGCCTGCTGTGGACAGTGGGGAGCAAAGGGAGCCTAGGGAAAGGGTTGGGGCACTGTGGGGAAACTCAAGTGGGCTCTGAGCAGCATCTGTTTATCAACCAGCAAATATTGCACAGCCTGCACAGCCATGGGACCAGGTGCCTGAGAGGGCTTCTGATTGGGTCTGGGTCTGCGTCTGTCCAATCTGCTGCCACCGGAAGTCAGGGTTGCACCTCAGGAGTGCTCCCCTGCAAGAGGGTGCTGTGGACCAGGCCACTGCATCCAAGCGGTGATCATTTACACTTCCTGGATAAAGGCTGGCGGGGCATGGAGGAGGAACCACGATGGCATCCCCTGGGCACAGAGCACCCCTTCCAAGACCCTGAGGCTTCACTCTGGCCTCATCCGGGTCCTCTCAACCTCCTCCCCAGACCTGTTCATCGAGAGGTTCTGCATGACGGGTGGGAACAGCCCCATCTGCTACCTCAAGGCCTACCACACCAACCTCTACCTGTCAGCCGATGCAGAAAAGGTGCGGGAGGCCATTGATGAGGGTAAGTGGACTCTCTCTGGCAGAAAGCTTGGGGGGGGGGGGTCTGGCAAAGGAGGAGCTGAAAGTGAAAGGCTAGGGGGTGAGGGCGGAGGGGGGGTGCCAGGGGTCGCCATGGGAACTGGAAGGGGTAGTCATCCTAAAATCCTACCGTCTGATTCATGAACTCTAAAGCTAAGGCCCTAGCAAGTCCACTCCCCAACTCTAGCCCCATTTGGTTGCTCACCAGCAGCCCCCAGCCTCTGTCTCCATGGAAACCCTCCTTGCCACCCATAAAGGTGCCATCTTCTAAGAGGCCTCCAGGTCAGCAGGAGGGAATTCTGATTTCTGTGGAACCACAGGCAGCCTCTGCCCCTCTCAGGGCCAGTGGGGAGGGTCAGCGTGGTAGTGTCTGGGAGACAGCCAGTGTTGCCAACAGCTGGACTGGCCACAGCTGAGAGGAGGTTAGCTGACCCTGCTGCAAGTGCTGATGAAGAGAAGATCTCCCGCGTCTCAGGGACAGGCCAGGTGGTACCCATGGTCTCAACCCACCTGTTGCTCCAGGATTGGGACAAGCCCAGAGGAGAAGGGACTGAGCCTCCTTCCCTTCACCCACACACAGCCTGATGCCAGTGGGCAACTTCCTTTACCAGCCAATAGCACAGTCACTTCCTCCCATGCCTTACCTGCTATCTCCTGCCTGGAAACCTGGCCTCTCTCCCCAGCAGCCCTGCTCTCCTACCAGCTGCTTGGGAGCTCCACGAGGTTTGTTCTTACTTGCTATTGTTATTTTTAATTTACTTAACCAATTTGAAAAGCAGAGAGAAAGGGAAAGAGTGAGAGAGAGATCTTGCATCTGTTGGTTCACTTCCCAGATTCCTACAAAGCCAGGACGAAGCCAAGAGCCACACAAAATACAACCTGGAGTTTTCACATGGCGGGCAGGGATCCAACCACGTAGATCAACAGCTGCCTCTCAGGGCATGCACACACATGCAGCTGGAATTGGAAGCGGAGCTAGGACTCGAACTCACGTACACCAGGATAGACTGCAAGGATCCAAAGCAATATCTTAACCACAAGGGTACCCTCCAAGAGGCCATTTTTCCCAGACAGGTGTCACACTCTTGGGTGAGTGTCTTGGCACCAGCATGTGGGTCTGTAATTTGACCTTAGGCTAGGCAGCAGGGCTTGGGAGGGAGGGAGGCCCTTCTCAGGGTGGCAGCACCTCTGGGTCACCTTGACTCTGACATGGCAGAGCCAAGACAGTGCCCGGTCTGAAGCCCAGAGCCTGAGCCTGCCTGTAGCATCTTCCAGCTAATGACGTGGTTGCAAGGCTGACTCAGCTCCCTCCTCCCACAGCCCTCAGGAAGCCCTGTTTGTGAGATCCTGGATCCCCAGAAGGTGGGCAGAAAGTGACCTGAGGAGAGATGAGGGCTGCGGAGCGGGCTGCACAGCTGCCCAGGGCTCCAGTCACCATGCTGTCTGGCACAGCTTGAGCCTGGACCCTGGTCCCCAGCAGGTGTCCATGGCCGCCGGAGGAGCCCAGGGTTACAGAAGTTCTATGTACACAGGCTTGTGCTGCCCAGAGCACACTGTCTCTCATAACCAGGTGCCCAAGGAGGTGTACCTATAGCTATAGACCAAGCAGACCCATACCCACCCCACCCCACCCCACATAGCAGCCTGAGATGTCAGTCCCAGAGCTAGGAAGATCTGCATGTTACCTTAGCCTGGAGGAGGTGAGGGAATGGCCAGGACCAACAGGGATGCAGTGACTGAGACCCTAAGGCTATGTGTCCTCCCAACCCTTTGGCACCCCTCCAAGACCCTCCACAAAGTAGCAGCTGGAAGGCTGCTAAGGCGAAGGCCTTCAGAGCCTGCTGCACAGCCCCATTGCCATTCCCTTGGCAGCCAGTACCTGTGCACCTTCCAGTGTTGATGTGGTTGACATTGCTTCTCCCTGAGTCCCAGGTGAGCCTCTGGAGCAAGAGTTCTGGAGCAACCCTCCCCTGCTCGGACTGCAGACAGGTGACACTGCCCCCCTCTGCCCAGGGATCGCAGCTGCCACCATCTTCAGCCCCAGCAAGGATGTGGCCGTGTCCCAGAGTCAGCTGCGCGTGGCCTTCGATGGGGACGCTGTGCTCTTCTCGGACGAGTCGGAGCGCATCGTGAAGGCCCATGGGCTGGACAGATTCTTCGAACATGAGAAGGCTCACGAGAACAAGCCACTGGCACAGGTGCTCTGTCCACCCATTCCCACCAGCACCCTGAGAGTCAGGGACAGGGCAGTTCCCTGGAACCTGAACCTTCAGCCCAGCCCAGCCTCACATTCCAGCTGGGTGCCCTGACCAAAGCTTAAGCCCTCATCCCTCTTGATGGACCTTTGACTGTCCCCTGGGGGCGTCCACCCTCCTCAGAGCCCAGTTCCCTCGCCCAAGCCGCATCCTGCCTTTGGAAGCCTCTGTTCTCTCTCTGGCCCCCTCAGCTGCTCTGAATCCCATGCTAAGGTCTTCATTGCCCCACTGAAGACCCCCTTTGAAGGTCTCTTTCTGGTCTGAGGGCCTCACCCTGAGCTCCCCCATCCCCACCCCCTGAGGAAGTAAGCATCCCCCAAGCAGGAAAATCCAGCTGGGGAAGGGAGGGGTCCCGGGCACATCATCTGCCTTGTGCCACCTTCTGCTACCCCTTGTTTGGGAACTCAGGGAACCCCCTTGCCCTCCACTCAGTGTTCCTCTGAGAGTAGAGTGTTCTAGAGCTGTTGGGATTCTCTGGCCCTACCAGGAAGCTCCTGCTGGGGCTTTTCTGGTTTTGCTTTGTGTTATTTATCTGAAAGGCAAAGCAGTAGAGAAAGAGAGAGAGAGAATCTTCTATCTGCTGGTTCACTCCCTAGATGGCTGCAACAGCCCGGGTTGAGCCAGGCCAAAATCAGGAGCCAAGATCATAGGAGCCTGAACATTGGAGTCATTTTTCTGCTGCTTTCCCCAGGCCATTAGCAGGGAGCTGGGACAGGAACCAGTGCCCATTGGGATACCACATCACGAGTGGTAGTTTTACTTGCTGCATTGTAGTGCCAGCCCCTTACAATGGCAATCCTGACATAGTCTCCATCACCATGCTGCAGGGAAGCCCTGGTCCAATGCAGACACCCCCGTGCCCACCCTGAATGCACCAGGGGTCTATGAAACCCCACCTGGGAGACTTGGGGGTCTTGTGACAGGTTCTTGCTTCAGGAAGAAGGCGGCATCTGGGAGGACCATGAGCTCACCCTGCTCCTTTGCCTGCTCACAGGGCCCCCTAAAGGGCTTCCTGGAGGCGCTAGGCCGGCTGCAGAAGAAGTTCTATGCCAAGGGCCTGCGGCTGGAGTGCCCGATCCGCACCTACTTGGTAACAGCCCGCAGCGCGGCCAGCTCCGGGGCCCGGGCTCTCAAGACACTGCGTAGCTGGGGCCTGGAAACGGACGAAGCCCTGTTCCTGGCTGGTGCACCTAAGGGCCCTCTCCTGGAGAAGATCCGCCCACACATCTTCTTTGATGACCAGCTGTTCCACGTGGCTGGGGCTCAGGAGATGGGCACCGTGGCTGCCCACGTGCCTTATGGCGTGGCACAAGCGCCCCGACGAACTTCACCCACAAAGCAGGCCCCACCTGAGCAGTAGTCAAGCTGCCTTGCTCTGGGCTCCCCATCGCAACATGATGGACCCCACATCCTGTGGACCCTGTTAGCTCCTTCTGCATGTCTGCTTCGTCCCCATGAGTGAGGGGACTTGTAGAAAGTTAGGGGTCTGGGCCAGTATTCTCATCATCCCTCCTTTTGGGCAAACACTGGGCTGTGATCCTGGACAAAATGGCTGGATCTCAGGGAGAAGCTGGTGGGGCTGAGGACCACAGAAGCCAGTGTGGTTCAGAGGCTGATGCCAAGGCATAGCACGTTATGCTTGCATCCCATATGTGTGCCCGTTCAAGTCCTGGTTGCTCCACTTCTGATCCAGCTCCCTGTTGGTGGCCTGGAAAAAGCAGTGGAGGACAGCCCAGTTCCTTAAGCTCCTGTACTCATGTGGGAGACCTGGAAGGAGCTCCTGGCTCCCAGCTTTGGATCCAGCCCAGCTCCAGCTGTTGTAGCCATTTGAAGAGTGAACCAGCAAATGGAAGATCTCTCTCTCTCTCCTCTCTCTGTAGCTCTGCCTTTCAAATAAAAATAAATATTTTAAAAAAGAAAGTCAAGAAACAAAACCAACTCCGGGTTGAGCAAGAACTTTTCTGAGAGGATCTGGCTTCAAAGTTCCGCCCCAGTCTGAACTCTGTGACCTTAATCATGTCTCTCCCTTTGTGGGCCTCAGTTTCTGCATCTTTTAGGTGATTTTCAAATTCTCCTTTAGCCAAAGAAGCTTGGTTTTCTAAGAGTGTCTTTAAAGGGATTAAAAAAAAAATTGGTTCAGTTGAGAGGCAGAGAGAAAGAGAGGGGGCAGGAAACTTCCATCTGCTGGTTCGTTTCCTGGAAGTCTGAAATAGCAGAAGCTTGGAGCCTGGCACTTAGGCCAGGTCAGCCACATGGGCAGCAGGAACTCCCTCGCTCGCACCATCATGGCCTTGGAGTCAGGATTGGGGTCGTGGATCAAGGCCAGACACTTTTATGTGGGTTATAAGCACCTGCCAAGCCAACATCGTCCCCCCCAAATTGCCTTCTTTGAAGGAAGCTCTATGTTCCTGGAGCAGCTGCTGCTATGAACAACATCTTTGAAGGGCATCTCTTAGGGTGAGTGAACTACACAAAGGCAGCCTGTCCTCTGGTCTGACCCAGACCCTGACCCATTACCAGGCTTGATCCCCAGGGTAGAAGCTTGATTTCAGTCCCCCCGCTGGCCCCTCAGCCCAGTGACCTTTCTCAAATTGGCGAGTGCTCCACAGCAACCCTATTTATAATTTGATGTGTTTGGAAAGTACTAGAGATGACCTGTGAGGCTGTCACCTGAGTTGTCAGGGCCGGGTGGATGGAAGGAAAAGGGCAAGAAGCATGCAAATTCTCCTCTGGCCATCAGGGGGCACTGCAGGCTTTTTCTAGGGAGGAGCATTAGCAACGGGGGCGACTCAATTTCCCTTGTTTTTAACCCAAGTTCAGTTGTCCCTGCTCATCAACCCACTGCCTCAGCCTTCATTCCTCCAGTTACTGCATTTTGCTGTGCGGTGGGCAAAGAGGTGGAGTGTCTGTGCCTGCGGTTGCAATGCATGGAGAGGAAACACAATGACCCCAAGTTGTTGTTATTCAGGCAACTGTGAGGTGTGATGTCACCTGTCAGGATCTGGTCTGAGACAAAGGGTACAGAGACATTGACCGCTTGCAGGGTGAGGAGGTAAAAGGCATACTAGCAACATTCTGCAGCCTTGGGCTGTGAGTGGGAAGCCTGCTGGAGCTGGCCTGCAGGTAGTGAGCTCCCCGACACTGGGGTTGCACCCGTGAATCCTGCACCCTGACCCAGTGGAGAGATCCCCACTGGTCCCACTAACCTCCTGTGGCAGGCAGCCAGTGCAGCAGCCACCCACACATCACCTCCCTCCCATGCCTCCTTCCCCCTAGAAAGACCAAGGAGGAGCAAGCAGGTGCCTGTGTGGAGGCAGATCCCCCAGCTCCTGCGAGGAATGCGAGTGGTGCCCGAGCACCTAGTAAAAGGAACCTGGAGAGCAGGAGCCCAGAAGTGCCAGGGGGCTGGGGCCGGGCAACACCAGTGGACTCAGCTCAGAATCTGAACAGGCACCGATTCTGGGTACTGTGTGGCAGAAAGATCACCCAAGAAGGAGAATAAAACACGGAGGTGCTTCTTAAAATGAGCAAAGGATTAGGCAGGAAGGGAAGTCCTGGGCTGGCCTTGTGCTGTCAGGGTTGCAGGCTGCAAGCTGCGGGGCCCAGGGAAGGAGGTAGAGCTGATAAAGTCCCCAGCGGCCTTATCAGGAGACACTGGTACCATCCCACTCAGAAGCACACATGATGGAGCTAGGCTGGCATAAGGTCACGTTCATCTCACAGCCAGAATCACTGTGGCCAGCACAGCAGGCCTCAAGGCAGAGACCTGGTCTGCAATCCCCTGCAAACCAGGGCACCAAGCCTAGCCTAAGAACAGCCTCCAGAAAGTGACAAGGAGGCGGGAGGGGAGCTCGACCATGGAGTCCTCTCCCTATACCTTCAGCCGGGGCCCGGCCATGGGATGGCCATCAGCCTGCAAGATCAGAACTGTTCCCTTGGAGGAGTCTTCAGCCCCCACAGAGCTGGTGGACTGAGAAGCTGGTAAGGCTGGCCCTAGCCCAGGGCCAGACACAATGGCATTAGGCTGCCTGGCCTAATGCCACATTAGGGGGCATGGCAAGGGGAGTCGGGCAGAGGGGACCCCCACTGGGACAGCAGTACCAGATGTCATTTAACTGAGACAAACTCCAGGGATTCAGGGACCAATGAGGTCCTGCCCTGAGGGCCAAGCGCTGAACACCAGCAGGAGGTGATGATGCTGGAACAGAAAGATAAGGGGCACAGACAGCCAGCCCAGGCTCTCACTGGAGCCACCGCTAGTAGTCCTGGACAGCTCTGGGCGGTGCAGACACAGAAGCCCCCAATTCTATTACTGAAACCACAGATGCACATCTCTGGCCTGGGAGAATGCTCTCCATCGCTGCTGGAATAAAAGGCCCGAGGTCCTGTAGGCAGGCACAGGCTGTAGCCGGACAGGCCATCTGATGGTCTCAGGCAGGGAGGAGGTGGGGACAAGGAGCACCACCATTTGCGGTGTCACCAGGAGATGACAAAGCCAGATGAGATCCAAAGCCCCAGGCCCTGCAGTGGGGCCAAGCAGCCTGCGCTTCTGAAAATCTGCACGGCACCTCGTGTTGAAGGCACAGGCACTGCCGCCCAAGGAAGAGCTGCAGACCTCTGCCCCGGAGTCAGGCTTGTCCCCTTGGAGAGCCAACACCCTGTGACTGCAGAGCAGCCCCCTCCGCCACCCAAGGGCCCAGTCAAAGCAGCAGGGATATAGCAGAATATACCAAAAAACAAACAAAAACATGGAACCCAGCAAGCAGTTTCAATCCAAGGTCCATATGGCATTGTGATCATACTCAGTTGGTGTGCACCAGAACTGTCAAACTCAGAATTAAAACCTTGACATACCTCCCTAACAGCAGGTAAGTGACGCCGCTGGAGATCTCTGAGTGGCCCGCTGTGGCCCCAGCAGGCCTGGCACCTTCCACTGTGAACAGTCTGTCTTCTTCCCACGACCCCGCCTCTCAGGAAGGCCATGCCAGCATTGTGGTCAGAGTCCACTCGGTTTTATGGTGTCCCAGCCATGCTGCCCGAGGAGGTAAACTAACTCAGCCACACAGCATGTAAGTGGCAGCACTTAGTCTCAAACCCAAGTCTGGCTGACGCTAGGAACAGGCTCTCAACCAAAAAACTTCATAGAACAATGCAGATTATGAAAAACCGATGTATGAATTTTCAACAATGTTTGTCTTTTAATTCCATTTTCTGTGGACTTCCCAGAGTCCCCTCACCGAGTGTCAAATAAATAAGTAACAGCCAAATATTTGCAGATTCCCGCAACAAACCCAAGTTCAATAGAATTCATGTGAAGACTCCTGTCTTGGGCTAATGCAGGTTGAGGCAACCCGTAGACGCCTGGGTCAAATCTGACCCAACTACTGCTTTTGTAAAGAAACCTTTATTCGAACAGAGTTAGGCATCTGTCTGTGGCTGCTGAGTCTCCAGAAGTAAAGATTATCCTTACCTAGTCCCTTCCAGGACATGTTTGCCAGGACACTGGGCGGCCCAGTCCTAGGTGGGATGTAGCAGGTCACATCGTCCTTGGCATCTGAGGGCAGAGGTTGGCCCCTCTGCTGGGGTTAGGAGGTGGGGGCTCTATGCCCATCTGACCACTGACTGACAGCTAAGGATTTAAGCTGCCACGTTTTGTTTCTAAGAAGCCCATTGTGACTTGGGGTTTGACTTGCGTGTTCCCTGCCGAGGTGTGCTGCTAGGGTTCCTTAGCCAGGAATGAGTTCAGCTGGCTGTCTGGCTGTCCAGCACCTGCCCCACATGAGTTGGTACTCCTGACTCATCGCTGGCCTCCGGGGCCCTCTTGGGTTGTCATGAGTGCTAGTTGATGGATGGGCATTAGTTAAATACAAGGCTTGGATTAAAAGTGCTCAACATTGCCTAACGGGTCGTTCATCTGCTCTCTGTGGAAGCAGCAGAAGAGGGTCACAGCACCCGAAGTTACCAATTAAGTGAAACATCAAACCCCAATACAGCTGAAATGCACTTTTCTTGTGGGATAAGGGTGTGAGCTATGAACATACCCACTCTCACAATGGAATTATGGATCAGAAGATTCCAGAATCAGTGCAAGAGCGGCAAGTGTAGAAGCTGTCCCACCCACAGTCCCAGTGCTGTTCCACATAATATTCTCTGCCACACCCACACCTGGCCTCAGAATCCTTCTTAACCAGCGTTCCAAGTGGTTACTACCAGTGGGTTGGAGCTGGTGTGAAAAATGAGACCTGTTTTTGTTATCCACTGATTTGTGGGCATTCAAATCCCTAAATGCTCATTCTCCAAGGCTGTGATGCCAGGATCTCACCTGCTATGGGCACAACACGAGGCAGAGAAGAAATGGTACCCAGGCTTGAAGCGAAGTGCAAAACCTCCTCCTACCAGCTGGTGGCACTGCAGGCCAACCTTGGTGCTGGTGTTGGCTGGCTTCTTCCTCATAGCTGAGTGCTGTGCTGGACTTTCCCTCTGCCAAGCAGCTCTCTTCTGCTGTAAAGGACCTCGGGTGCTGTGCAAGTGTTTGCCAACACATCTTTGTAGTGAGCTGCTGGCTCTTGCCGATAATCACTGTGACTGTGTCTGAATCACATGCAAGCGTACGTGCTACATGACAAAAATAGTGCATGTGTATGGCTATGTAGTCATGTGCAATGGCTCCGACACACCTGCTGACTATGGGTATGGGTATGTGTGTTTATTCCTCACCGTGAGTGTGGACAGAGAGGCACTTCTGGGATTTGAAACTCCTCGGCCACCCTGCCGCCTGGGACTAATTCTGGCTCTTCCTCTTGTCTTCCGGACAAGCTGCACATGGGCAGCTTGGAGGGCTCTGAGCCCCTAGTCTTCTTCTCCAGCTTCCAGCCTTGGGCCAACAATGTCTTGGCTCCCAATCCTCTAGTTCCTGTCTTTACCTGCTGCAGCCAGCAGTCTTGGAAAGCAGTGAAACCAGAATCTGTCCCAAGACAACCTTTGTGTGATACCTGTCTTATCATGTCCACGTGTTTCTTCATTCTCCCTAACAGTGCAGAGCCAATACATCCAGTTCAGCAGATTATGCCCTGTAAAAGTCAAGGGAGCGCATTTGCACCACACGGCCCAGCTGGGAAGTTGCCTTCCACCCTGACCCTTGGCCCATCGCAACATAGATTTGCATTCCTTTCTCTGCCTGAGTTTTCTAGTCTGGCCCAGAAGGAACTTCTCTTTGGCCTTGATTGGGAAGTAGCTCCCTGATAGACCATTCCCTAGAGGCCTTTGAGATGCAGTTTGTGAGAAGGAACAACATCTAAGAAATTGTTGCTCGCTCATTTTTGCACAGTAAAGCAAGCCAGAGCCCTGTAGACTGGGTTCACGGAGTCCTCACCCCTGGCCTGTGCATGGGCCACGTGCATGGGCAGTCAGTCATAGAACTGGGATAAATGGCTGTGAGGCCAGACCTGTAGCTGCTACCAGGAAAGAACCCGCTGGGGTCTCCCCAGAGCAGGTGCCTGGGGCAGGGCTCACAAACCCTGACCCCAGAACCAGGCTATGACCAGATGAAGATGAGGCAGGGGAGGCTAGCAGACATCCTGGGGGCTTCTATGCCTGACATTGCCACTCCATGTTGCAAGAGGAACTAGAAATATGCAATTGCAAATGCCGGCCATGATTTGGAATTTGTGAAACACTGTGCAGGCCAGACAAAGCACACATCAGCTAGGCTTCGTCCAGCCTAGGAGCCCAGCCCTCACATGCTGATCCAGGCCAGGGGCTGGGTCTCTGAGACTCACATAATCGGGAGTGTTAGGGTGGTGACACCAGACGCCCAGTTGGGGAGCTCCAGGAGACCCTGCCAATGACTTTGCTCCGCCCTCATGTGTTCACACTGCGCACACACGTTGTTTGGCTAACTTAGGAGCGTAACTTATCCATGAGATGGTTTTATAGGTGTAGGGATATCCTCTCCCAGCACCTTATCCTTGACTTCTGGCTTCTACTTTCAAGACTCTGCCACCCTCCCGCCGCCTCTGCCACCTTTTTAAAAAAAAAATTTCTTCATTTTTGACAATCTTTACATAGTTAATTAGGGCACAAAGGTTCAAGGGCTACAGGGGTAAGTCTGGAATTTAACTTCCACATTTTTTTTTCCTGTATCTGGGGTAAAGGGGGAGATAAATGGAGAAGCCCCACCCAGACTCCCACCCATCCCAGGTCCGTGATGTGGGGCATGCTCTGAGGGTCTTGCTCAAGTGGATTTGATAATTCAACAGTTATGAATTGCTGCCAATCTCGCCATTCCAAGCATGATGAAATTACTGCAGAATCCACTGGCTAAAATAGTCCACCTTAGAGTCTCATTTTGCCCAATTTTTCACGGCCAACATATGGTTGGGATAGTTGATTTGTTCTGTCCTCTGTTATGGTGCCAGGTATCCTCTGCAGGTTCCAATGGACTGTCATATCCTCCACATGCACCTGATCATGCTCTCCACTGCTCTGTCTGAGCCTCTTAAGAGGCTCAGCTCTGGCACTTGCACTCCATGGCAGATCACGGAACCTGCACTTCTCTTCATGATTAGGGTTCTGAGTCGAGAAGTTCAATTGGGGAGATCCCCTTTGTCTGAGGTGATCCCAGACCAAATTCTTGTGTGTACTTGCAAGTACAGGGCCTGGCACAGTCCATCGCCCCAATCAGCTGGTGGTTGCAATTGCTGGGTCGGTTCTGTTTCCAGCCCTGTCTTCCACTGGAACCAATGGATGTTGCAGTCCAGCCTGATTCTGCCCAGCACACACTCGGCCCTTACATCAACCAGTGGGAGTTGCAGCCTAGTCAGAACGACCCACAATAACCCCCACCAGGCCAGCCCCTGTTCTAGTTTCCATGCTTGCCAGTATGTACCGCAGACTAGTCCATTCTGTCCCACATCCCATTCAGCTCTCATACATGTCTATGGGCATTGAAGCCTAGTTCAACCCAACCAGCTCCACTATCCAGCCCACACACATACTGGTGGGTGCCGTTCTGTCCAGCCACCCCTGCCCTGTCCTAGTTTTCATGCTTTCCAGTGGGAGTGGTAACCCAAGAGGGAGGTGCCCACTATTTCCCTCCTAGGCCATTCCCGGACCATGCACTTTCCGGATGGTTCTGTAGTTTAACTTGACAAATTAGCCACCAGTGTCAGCATCTGCTATCTGATGCTGCAGCAAAGCCCAGTCAACCCTCACCCATTCTGCTTTATGTTTGCACCAGTAGGGACAGTCAACCAAGCCTGGCTTTTCCCCGATTTGGCTCGTATGAGACCCACAGGTATTGTAGTCCTGCTCGGTCTAGTCTGCCCCCATTGCAACTCATGCTCTCCAGTGGGCGAGGTGTTCCAGCAGGGAGGCCCTCCACATTCCCCCTGCCAGCTTTACCCTATCCTTCCCTGATTCCTACTAGTGTTGCGGCCCAGTCGCATGGCCCACCTCACCTCGGCTTTTGCTAGTAGGCGCTATAGCCTGGCCCGGCCCAGCCCAACCACAATTCCAGCTAGTGAGGGTTACAGTCTAGCCCAGCCCAACATGTACCCTATCCCAGCTGTAATGTGTTGCCACCATACCTGGCCTGACCCACACTAACTTCTGGTGCTCAGATTCGTCAGTGGCTGATGTGAACTGGTTCAGCCTAGTCTGCCCCTAACCTATGCCAAATGTATGCCGGTGGGTACCTTTCCCTGGCCTGGTCTGGGCTGTTCCTAATCGTGTTTTTGCACTTACCTGCTGGGTCTGTGTCCTGCCAGAGGAGTTGCCCAGGCTCCTCCATCAGAACCTCTCCCAATGCCAGATTTCGTGCACACCAGAGGGTCCATGAGCCAGTCCTGCTCAGTCCACGTCCTGTGCTAGCAGGAACAGTGACCTTTCCTGACTGGCCTTCTACCCAATTTGGTTTTTATTGTTGGATGTTTCAGCCCAGCCACGGCTCATCCATACCCAAACATAACTCACACATGGCTTGGTAGAGACCTAGCCTAGTCCATTCTTTATCTACCCTGGTCCTCCAGAGCACCAGCTTGTCCTGGAGTCTAGCCTGGCTTGGTGCGTCCAGTCCCAGTCCACACTTGTGCCGAGAGAGACTGCAGCCATATCCAGACCAGAATACAACCCCCACTCCAGCCCATGCGCTGTCAGCGGGAACTTCAACCCAGCTAGGGTGTCCCCTTAGCTCCCCAACCATAGATCATGTGCATGCCAGTGGTTGCTCTGACTCAACTTGGCATAGCCACTCACCTGTCTTGGTCTTTGCCTTCAATGCTGTGGCTTAGCGTCCCTGGCTCATACAGACAAGTAGGTACAAGAGCCTAGCTTGGCATGACTTGTGTTCCATCCTGATTTCTAGTTTTGCTTGTGAGCTAAGGTTTGCTTGGCCATGCCAGGTCTACTCCGTTCCATTACCAACTCACACATTGGCCAACTGTTGGAGCTACTTTGCCCAGCTTGTCTGACCCCCAGGTCTGGACCATGTGCTCACCAGTGGGAGCTATGACCCACTAGGGGAGTTTCCCAAGTTTTTCCAGTTGACCCACTCCCAGACCCAGTTCTCATACATGCCAGTGGGTGTTAGGCAGTGCCTGTCATAGTCTGGCCTTCCATTTGGCCTTGTATGAGCTGGTGAACATTGCAGCCCGGCCCACCCCACACCCTATTCAGGATGCACATTCGGGTGCTGCTGCCTTGACCAGTCCAGACTGTTATTGGTTCCTTTACCTGTGAGTAATGGCAGGCTCCTTGGTCACACCTAGCTTAGTCCATCACCACCCCAACTCTTGAGCTAACCATTGGGACTAGTATTTCCACAGGGTTTGGCCCACACATCCCCCACAGAATCTACCCCCAGAAATGGTTCTCTCATTTGCTGATTAATGTCATGGTCCTGCCAGACAAATCCCCAGCCTTAGCTTTTGCATGGAGTGGTGTTTGGTGGTCAGCATTGTTCGGTGATTACAATTTCTACACAGAACTCAAATGAGACTGGTATATCAGTCTGACCCATGAAGATCATCTGGTCCCTCTTCTCCAAACTACCTGGTCTCCAAACTACCCTCGCTTTCCTTCAAAGGAAAGGTTACTCTTTTGTTGGGAGTCTTTAGGATTGATTCGAAACCCAGGAGCATAGTGGGTTGAACATGGAGGTACCTAGGCAGCAATTCATAGCCTCCAAATCCCAGAGCTCGCCATCTGGCGGTCAGCAGGCAGAGCCCTGCGCCATTTGATGCACTGGCCGCTCCCGCTAGTGGACAGCTCATCACATGTTCATGTTCACGGTGGCTGGAATCAGGGGCCGAGCATGGGAGTTGGACTCGGCCTGAAACCTGGCCACACCCAACCTTCCCGCTGCTGCCTTTTAAAGCAGACTGCAAATGAAGCCTCAACATCCGTGCAGGTATTGAACTCCCCTGTGAGAGTCGCTGCCTTCCAGACCGGGTATTGCTCCGTCTCCCTCATCATATAACTCTCTGTGTTGCTCTTTACGGCACACGCCTCCCAGGTGCCTCCTGTAATGGTGGAACACACGCTTCCCCCTCTGTGTGGCAGCCCTCGCCCGGGTGGAGCCTGCTCTTGTCCACTGCAGTACCGCTGCTCTCAGCACCCCACGCTACCTGCACTACCTGGCTCTTCACAGCGCATTCCCGGTCCTGTACGCCAGGCACCAAGTGCATATCAGTGTGGACCTGGCTCCTCGCATGTGTTCTGTTCCCTCCTCCGGCAACACTGACTTTTGTCTCTTAAAAGCCATGCAAATAAATCAGAGATTTATAACTGGCTTGTGCTGTCTTTGGTTTTTTCTTCTTTCTTTTTTCTTCTTTTTGTTTTCACTCCATACCTCCACAACTTTTTTTTAAAAGACTTTTATTTATTTCCATTAAAAAGGCAGGTTTACAAAGAGAAGGAGAAACAGAGAGAAAGATCTTTCATCTGCTGGTTCACTCTCCAAATGGCCACAATAGCTGGAGATGAGTCGAGTCGAGCTGAAACCAGGAGCTAGGAGCTTCTTTCAGGTCTCCCACATGGCTGCAGAGTCCCAGGGCTTTGGGCCATCCTCTACTGCTTTCCTAGGCCACAAGCAGGGGGTTGGATGGGAAGTGGAGCAGCTGGAGCATGAACCGGCACCCATTTGGGATGCTGGCATTTGCAGACGGAGAGTCAGCCAATTAAGCCATCACTCCAGCCCTTCCCTCTGCAATGGTATTCACAAAGTAGCCAATAGTTTTTGTAAGAAATGCTTGTTGGATACAGAGAATGAGCAGGTCTGGAACCAGTACCATCCATTGGTGCTGAGGTCTTTCTGTAGACTCCCCTCCCCATAACCACATGAAGACCACCTGGAGGGGGTACTCCATAATGGATGGTAGCCTGAGCCCAACACCAGGTCGGCTTCCCTGAGCACGCTCCTGCCTCAGCGTCCCCAGCTGGCACTTCCAAGGAAGTGGGAATAGAGGAAGAAAGAAGAGAAGATGAGAAAGGATGGGAGATGCAGGAGGAAGATGCTCCAGCTCCAGCCCTCACCAGTCCTCCTTCTTGCATCTCAGACTCGTGTGCAGGGAGGCAGGCGGAGTGGCTCAGTTGCTGGTTCCTGCTCAGATGGTCTCATGGAGTTTATAGCTAAGCTAGCAGGCAGGGCTGCTCTCATCACGAAGCTTGCCCGGGACTGGAGGACCTGCTTCCAGCAGGGCATGCTCACATTGCTGTGGATAGCTATCTTGGTCCCTTGTCACAGGATTGTCCCAATGTTCTCTTGGCGTGGCTGTGGGCTTCCCTAAGAATGAGTAAGCCAGGGGCTGGCGTGACAGCGTAATGGCTGAAGTCCTCGCCTTGAATGCACCGGGATCCCACATGGGCATCGGTTCTAATCCTGGCGGCGCTGCTTCCAGTCCAACTCCCTGCCTGTGTCCTGGGAATGCAATTGAGGACGGCCCGAAACTTTGGGACCCTGCACCCGCGTGGGAGACCTGAAAGAGGCTCCTGGCTTCTGATTGGCTCAGCTCCAGCCATTGCAGCCGCTTAGGGAGTGAACCATCGGAAGGAAGATTTTTCTCCCTGTCTTTCCTCTTCTCTGTATATCTGCCTTTCCAATAAAAATAAATAAATCATTTTTAAAAATGAGTAAGCCCAGCCAACGCAGGCAAGTCACACAGTGTTTTACTACCCAGCATCTGCCAACCCTGGCTTCCATGGTATATTGTTGGGTTGGTCATCCAGATCAACGCTGATACAATAATACAACCAGGTGTAAATACCAGGGCACGCAGCTCATCAGTGCCATTTTGGAGGCTAGCTGCCCCCCTATTAACATCCTCCCACCAGCAGCCTGCTATAGCCAGGACCTCTCCTGCTATCCTAGTCATTCTGCAGTCCCAGGGCTGGACGGGACACAAAGGTACATCCTTGAGTTTTCCACCTGAAGTCTTCCCACCTTCCTGCTTCCTCTTGCCAGGTACCATGGTTGGGGAGAAATGTGACTGCTCACCCACTTCCTTACCCTACAGCTCCCAACACCTGACCAGCAGACAGCTCAGGGACCCTAGAAAAATCTACCTGGGGACATCGCAGGAACTGTTTTCTGGGATCTCTTGGTCTCACAATGAAGTTTTTATAACATTCATAAGGCAGCGGGATTGGAGCTGCTGGCACCGGTTGGTAGCCAATGGGACATGTCCCAGGTGCTGGGAGGGGCAGTGGTAGAGGAAGAGCCTATGGACTCACACCCTTTCCTCCCCAGGCCCTGGACAAACACACCCAACCCTTTAGCCATGGTGGAATCCTCGACTCTCTCACATCACCTTGGCTTTAATTTGGGAGCCAACTCTGCGAGGTAGCAGAGATTTGACTGTGACTTGGAGCTGGAGGAGAAGGAAGCATGGGGTGGGGAAATAGTGGATCTAGTTTTTTCCCTTTGAGCCTTCCGTGCCTGAGAACCGCACAGTCCCTGTTTTTCTTCTGCTTATTAGAGGTCAGTTTTAGCTGCCAAGAGGTCACTGCAAATATTTTTATTGGGTCTGACATTGTAGTACAGTAGGTTAAGCCTCTGTCTGGGACACTAGCATATGAGTGAGTCCTGGCCGCTCCATTCCCATCCAACTGCCTGCTAATGTGCCTGGGAAAGCAGTGGAGGATGGCCCAAGGAGATCCAGACTCCTGGCTTCAGCTTGGCCCATCCCCCCCCCCCCAGTTGTAGCCATTTGAGGAGTGAACCAGCAAATAGAAGATATCTCTTTCTTTCCTTCTCCCTCCCTCCCCCTCTCTTTCTATAACTCTGCCTTTCAAATAAATAAATCTTTAAGAACAGATTTTTATTGTTCAGCACGGTGACTATAGTTAATGTTATATTGTGTTTTTGAAAAATTCCCAGTGGATGTTAACTGTTCCCACCCAAAAATGCTAATTATGTGAGGTAATCCAACCGTTCATTAGATTTAAATATTCAACCATGTACCTATATTTCAAAAAGTCATACATGATCTCTTATGTGATAAATATCCTCAAAACATCATCCATAATACACGTAAGTTTATGTTTATAAACTTATAAACTTATAATAACTTATAAATTTATAAGTTTTAGAAACACATGAGTTTTATAAATGAGGTAGCTCAAGAAGTGAAATCATGGGCCCGGAATAGTAGCCTAGTGGCTAAAGTTCTCGCCTTGCACACCGGGATCCCATATGGGCACTGGTTCATATTCTGGTGGCTCCACATCCCATCTAGCTCCCTGCTTGTAGCCTGGGAAAGCAGTTGAGGACAGCCCAAAGCCTTTGGACCCTGCACCTGTGTGGGAGACCCGGAAGAGACTCTGGGCTCCTGGCTTTAGAATGGCGCAGCTCCGGCCGTTGCGGCTCACTTGGGGAGTGAATCAGCACATGGAGGATCTTCCTTTCCATCACTCTTCCTCTCTGTATATCAGACTTTCCAATAAAAACAAATCAATCTTAAAAAAAAAAAAAAGGAAGTGAAATCACAAGTTGACATTGTAGCATTGTGACATTGTGACAGTTGACATTGTGAATGGAATAGGCCTTTTTTGCAAACCAATTCATTTCATACAACAACCTTGTTACCCCTTTTTTTCTGTTACCTCATTTTACAGAGGAAACTGAGGGTAGGTGACTCCCTCAGAATCCACAGCTAATTCGGGGCAGGCAAGGATTTGAAGTCAAGCTGTCTGGCTCCAGAGTATATCTGCTGCACTATGCCAATTTGCAAATATGTATATGTACATATAAAGATATATTTTACTTATTTATTCATTTGAAAGGCAGACCTACCGAGGTAAACAGAGAGAGAAGAAAGGTCTTCCATCTGCTGGTTTACTCCCTTTGCCAGGCCAAAGCAGGTCTCCCACATGGGGACCAGGGCACTTGGGCCATCTTCTGGTGCTTTTCCAGGCACATTAGCTGGGTCAGAATTGGGGCCTATACTCTCACGTGGGATACTGGCAACACACCTACTGTGCTACAATGCTGGTCCCTGCTCATGTAGATTTTTAAGATAAAATCCACAAATCTTAAAAGAAGGAATAGGGGAAAGAGAAGACAAAATCCACCGAAAAAAATTTGAGCTTCCATTCAGTGTGAGCTGTTTCTCCAAACACTGTGGTGAGCATGAATCATTTTTTTTTTCTTTTAAAGATTTATTTGTTTGTGGGTTTGGCATGGTGGCTCAGTTGGTTAATCCTCTACCTGCAAGTGCTGGGATCCCATATGGGAACCAGTTCATGTCCCAGCTGCTCCACTTTCCATGCAGCTCCTTGCCTGTGGCCTGGGAAAGCCTTGGGACCCTGCACCTGCATGAAAGACTCAAAAGAAGCTGCTGTCTCCTATTCAGACCAGCCCAGTCCTGACCACTGCAGCCATCTGGGGAGTGAACAGTGGTTGGAAAATCTGTCTCTCTGTAAATCTGCATTTCAAATAAAAACAAATAAATCTTACAAAAATAATAATTTTGAAATTTTTGTTTCAAATAGAAAAAAAAGGAGAGGGGAGAAGGGCCTATGAGAAGAGGCAGGGCTGGAGTGCAGGTGATAACAGCAAGGCAGGAGCTCCAGCTCTCAGATGACCCGCCAGGCAGGTGCTGGTCATGTTCCCATACTACAGATGAGGACACTGGGGCCCAGAGTCATGGCCACGGGCTCTGAAGGGAATGCACCAAGTCCCATCAGGATCCAGTCAGGCCTCTGAGCCAGAAGCAGCACCATCGAGTCTTTGTGATGTAAGCAGTGCCAGGGACAGGCTTCCCTGCTCCTACCCCACACCCCCAATGTCCCTGCCCTGCTGTCATCATGCACATATGGAAAAAAAATCTGTGAGATTCCAGAAAGGCCTGAGTGTGGGAACCAGGACAGATCCTGCTGGCCCTGTCCCAGGGCTGACACTCCTTGGGTGCTGCCAAGGGGGCTCTGGAATGTGTCTGCCTCGGGCGCTGGCTTCCCCCAGGATGACTGCCCCCCCCCCCACCTCCTGGGGCCTGGGAAAACTAGGAGGCTCTAACACCCAGCTTGCCTGTCTGCCCTGGGACCGCCTCTGCAGGACACATACTGTCTGGACCCACGGTGTCAGGACAGCCGGGACAGCCCAGCCAGTCTGCTCTCAAGGGTCCCTAGGGACAGCAAGACACTCATGAACTCCGCAGGCCAGCAGTGGGCAAAGGCAGCCGCTGTCAGCCACCCCCTCACCTGGAGAAGGAGCTGGAAGTGGAGGGTTGGCGTATGCGTGCATGTGTTGTAGATGGACAAACAGGCACAGACAGATGGTCCCACCCCTGCCCCCGCTGGCCCCAGGGGTGGCCATGCACCGCCTGCTCCACACATGTGGCTCACAGCAGCTGCACATTCCGTCAGTGACCAGCTGTGGCAGCAGCTGTGGAGGTGGAGAGAGCGCTGATGGGTCCCAGGGGAGCGGGGGTGGAAAGAGAGGGCAGGACAGGAAGGGCCTGGGATATGCAGGGGTCAGGGGAGAGGCAAGAAGGCCCAATTATTCCCAGGCCAGAGTAGGGAAGGGTGGGGTCTGGGGAGACCCCAGGGGGAGCTGGCCTAACATGAACATCAAGAGGAAGAACTGGCAAGAGGGGGTAGGGCTCCCGGTGTTAGACGGGGTCTGCACTGAAGATGTAAAATCTGGCTTATCACGGGAGGACACAGGTCAGCTGGGGAGAGGACAGGGCAGACAGGCAGAGCCCGGGAGTTGACACAGCCACGTGCTCTCCCCAGACGCCAGGCATTGGGCCTTGTTTCATCTCCCAGGAAACCTGCAGAGCAAGTAGCTTTGTTATCACCTCATTTTCACAGAAGAGTCAGCCAAGGCCTCACTGCATGGCCCTGGGGATGTTTCTGCTCAACTCTGGGTTCTCAATGTCCCCAGACAGACACACACACACACACACACACACACAGAGGGGCAAGGCAGAGGGAAGGCTGAGAGACTCCAAGGGGCTCCAGGTCCACTCCCTCCTTGTCTCTCCAGGACCACCTGCCCAGGGAGCCATGCAGCGGCTGCTCTGTGGAGCCTCCATGAGCCACTCCGTTTCTATCCCCAGCACTGGACACTCGGCCAGCATTAACCTACTGTGTGCTGCACACTGCCGAGCCTGGTGCAGACGGCAGGGATCAAAACCTACACGGTTCCTGCTTTTACAGGATTTACAGTTCAGTCCGAGTCCAGGCTTAGCTGACTGCACAATTGCTAACTACTACTAGCAGCTGTGTACCTCAGCAGCTGGCCTGGCAGAAGTCTCCAGAACCCTGCTCTGGCACACAATCTTCCTGCAGGCCAGCTTGCAAGTGTGGAGCCTGGACCCTGTCTGTTTCATAATCCTAGCGCCAGCCCTAAGGGAAGATGGGGGCAGGTCTAGGGTGAAGGTCAAGGGCAGAGACAGGATCAGTGGAGCTGGGACTTGACCCTGACAAATGCTCAGCCCCAGGCAGAGGCCCCCCTCTCTGTCACCTTCTGTTTGCTACAGAATTCTAGGGCCCTGGAACTCATCCTTCTGCCTGCTCCCGCGCCCCAGCCACAAGCAAACAGATGTCTCCGTGTCCCTGCTGGGCACTGAAGCTGTCCCCGGTGCCCTGGCTCATCCCACCTTGTCTGTGCATCCTTTGCCAGATGCTGTCTGATACTGGGGCCTGGCCCTCACTCATGGTCACCAAGGCCTCAGGGACATCCTGATGGATCTCTTTCTCTCTCAGCCCCCTCTTGCCTTAGCCCCTCATGTCTCTGCTGGCCTGGCTCCACTCCCCATTCCCAGAGCTTCCTGGGGCCTTTGTTCCCCACAGTCCTCTCCTGGGTTCTCCTCCTTTCTTCTCTATACCAGCTCCTAGAGTGCCCAGTCCTGGCATCTTTCCTCCAGCCCAGAGCTCTCTCCAGGGTTCCCTCATGGGACTGCTCTGTGTCCCCTGAATACCACAGCCGTGCTGGACTTCTTACCTTCACCAATGGTTCCTGTCACTACCTGTCATACCTGTCACCTTCCCTCTTCAGTACCTAGACAGGAGCCCAGCCTCATGCAGTCCTGTTCCTCTCCTCTCGCCTCCAAACGGTCTTCACAACCTATTGTTAAGTCTCCTGATGGGTCCATCCCATCAAACACATGATACAGTGGCCACACCTGCATGGATGCTGGTACCAATTTGCCTGGTTAGATCCCATCTCTACCACTTAGGAGCTGTGGGACCTTGGGTAAGTTACAATAAAATGGGGTGGCAGTAACTTTTACTGTAGTGTTGTTGTTAGGTTTAAATGAGTTAGTGTGTGTTCAAATGCCTGGTGGCAAAAGGGGTTAAGCTGCTGCTTCGGATGATCATATTCCCTATCAGGATGCTTGGGGTCAAACTGTACCTCCAGGGCCCAGCGCGGTGGCCTAGCGGCTAAAGTCCTCACCTTGAACGTGCCAGGATCCCATATGGGCACCAGTTCTTAACCCAGTGGCTCCACTTTTCATCCAGCTCCCTGCTTGTGCCTTGTGAAAGCAGTTGAGGACAGCCCAAAGCCTTGGGACCCTGCACCCATATAGGAGACCTGGAAGAGGTTCCTTGCTCCTGGCTTCGGATTGGCGCAGCACCGGCTGTTGTGATCACTTGGGGAATGAATTATTGGACGGAAGATCTTCCTCTTTGTCTCTCCTCCTCTCTGTATATCTGACTTTGCAATAAAAAGAAATAAATACTTATTTTTTTTTAATGCACCTCCACTCCCAATCCTGCTCCCTGCTAACATGCCTGGGAGGAACAGATGATGGCTTAAGCACTAAACTCCCTGATACCCACACTGGGGATCATGATAGAGTTCCTGGCTCCTGGCTTCAGTCTGATCCAGCCTCAATTGTTGCAGTGTGCCAACAAATAGAAGATCTCTTTCTCACTTTTCTCACTGTGCATCTCAAATAACAAATAAATCTTTCTTGAGGAAAAAAAAATACTAGTAGAGTGCCTCATACATGCTAATGGTAATATCTATTTGCATTATTAGCATTATCATGTATTTGCTAAGAAACATTTTAGAACACCTAATATGTGCGAAACGCTATGGGACATAGCAAGGAACAGTAAAATTCTTATCCCCAAGAACTTCACAGCTAAGGGGAAACCTCTCCACAAGTGGACCCTGAAGTGTGTGCTTCCTGCTGTTTGAAGCTTGCTTGGTTCTCTTCCACCATGGAGCAAGGAGGCGGCCGACACACCCCAGCTCCACATGCCCCCAGCTGTGGGCCTGCCTTACTCTCCCTTCTCAGACAAGTTTTTTGTGTGTGAGAAATGTGTTCCCCTGCAAGTGAATGCTGCACATCTACTTCAGGCCAGGTTCAGGTCCGGCAGCCAGAGCTGCAGAAGATCCCACCATCTACCCTTAGGGAGCTTACCTCCTGTGGCTCCCAGACAGAAAGGACACATGAGCACAAGATCCGTGAGGGAGCGAGGCGGCGAGGTGGGGGCACAGCAGGGCTGGGAGAATGCAGACTTGCAAGGATAGCTCTCTCCTGAGACATACCATGTGAGCAAAGTCCTGAAGGCAGTGAGCTAATCTAAGATGCAGGGCAAGGAGACTCAGGCAGAAGCAAGCAAGAAACACAAATCCCTGAGATAGGACCAAGCAGGACATATGAGGGGTACGGCAAGAAGCAGGAGTGGCCGAGTTTTGAGCAGGAACAGGTTCTGCCTGACATTTGGAAGTTTCACACTTTGATTTTATTTATTTTTGGCTCCTGGCATACCCACTCTTGGTCCTCCTCTGCCTCCCTGTTTTCCTTCAATCTTTTTTCCTAACTGTTACTTCTCTTCCACTCGCCTTCTAATTCATGGAGATTGGCGGCTCTCAACCAGGGACAATTTCTGCCCCCGGAAGACATTTAATATTATCTGGAGCTATTTCTATGGTCATGCACGGGAAAGGTGCCACTGGCATCCGGTGGACACAGAGCAGGAAGGATGTAAAACACCCAACAGTCCACAGAGCAGCCCACACCATGAAGCCTTCTCCAGCCCCAAACGTCAGTAAGTACAGTGAAGGAACCCTGCGCTAGGTGAACACTGCCTAACAGAAATAGCATGGTTGTTGTATACACAATCAGAAGTGTTGTAGTAACCACATGTTTAAAAATCCAAGAGGAAACAAGTAAAGATAATTTTACAAATTCAGTCCAATACATTAAAAATACTGTCATTTCAACTTAGTAATCAACCTGAGAGGAATCCATGGAATAGTTCACTTGTTAAAGCATTCTGGAATGTATTTCACACCTAGGGCATGCCCAACACAGGCCAGCCACATGCGCAGCTCACGGCTGCTGCTCTAATGGACAGCCCTGGGCTCAGCGTGCCTAAGAGCTGCAGGAGGGAGTAAAGCTGAGTGGATTGGCTTGAAACCCAGCAGCCTTAGCACAGTTTGGTGCTCAGGAGGACCAGGGTAGACGTGGGACGGACTCGGCTAGGTTTCAACCCCAACTGAGCCATATAAGAGCTATATGTGGGTATGAACGAGCCGTGGCTAGGCTGAAATTTCCAACAGCAGGAACCAGAATGGGTTGAAGAGCGGAGCTGGCCCAAGGAACTGCTGATATACGTGAAGCCTGACACCAGGAAGGGGTCTGATGGAGGAACCTGAGCAGTTCCTCTGACAGGACACTGACCCTACAAATAAACGCAGGAAGCAAGGAGGTAAACAACCCAGAAGAGGCGTTAAAAAGTAACCCACTTGCATACATTGGCTCAGGTTGGGGGCAGACCAGGCTGAGTTAGCTCGCGTTATCCACTGGCAAGTCTGTGCGCTGGAGCTGTGCGGGGGGGTCTGGCCAGGTTTGGTTGCGATAATAAAAAACAAAGTATACAATACAAAATGCCAAGGCAAGGCTGCCTGTGCAGGTTAGGAATGCAGCACCCAACCAGCACACCTCCCACTGGTTTAAGTGAAGGATGAGTGTGCGATGGCCAGAACCAGGATGGGCTGCAGTACTCATTGGTTCCAGTGGAGGTCGGGGCTGAGAATAGAACCAACCCAGCAGTTGCAACCACCAGCTGATGGGGTGATGGACTGTGGCGGGCACTGTGCTTACTAGTACATGTAGGAACCTGGTCTGGGAACACCTCAAAGTTTCTTTGGGAACTCCCTTAATCATAATGGAGGAATCAGAACATTAACCAAGAAAAGACGGAAGATGGAATAGATCAATCAACCACCTCAGTTATATGTTGGAAGCGAAATACTGGACAAGGGGAGACACTATGATGGTCTATATCAGTCAGTGGACTCTGCACCAGCCTCATCATACCTGGATTGTTGCTGATGATATGTTGGGGCTTCTAGTTGATCGGGATGACACTCTGCTGGCTCTGCCTTCGGACCTGAGAGGGCGTCCCTAAGAGGTCGTTGAATCTGGACAATGGGATGCTGGACTCTATGTATGGTATATGCTTGCAATGAGGGAATCCCAGCGGAACTTGAGCTGTGGCTATGCATCAGGATGGAGGAATCCACTGGGGGGGGGAGGGTTTGGGGTGAAGGGGGGAGAATCCCAGTACCTATGAAATTGTGTCGCGTAATACATTGTAATTAATGGGAAAAAATAATAAAATTTTTTAAAACAAGAAGTAAACCTAAAAAAAAAAAAAGAAAGAAACCCAGCGGCCTTGAAGAGCTTCAGCATTTCTATTTACAACCTGTTGACTTTATTTGCATGCATTACTCCGTCTCTCTGCCTTTCTTTCTCATTTATAAAAGGGGGTGATGATTATCATACCATTTTATAGGCTGTTGAAGATGACACGGGTTAGTATTTACAAAACACAGAGAACAGTTTCAGGTAGCATAATCAGTACTTGCTGAACAGGAAACATCAACTGTGCCCCTCTTCTGTCTCCAAGTGCCCCTTTTGGGAGGTCTCCCCTGCTTCCAGAGCTTTAGACGCAAACACAAATATGCAGCTTAGATCTCTTTTCAGGATCCCAGGCTCCCTACTTAATTGTGCACTCTACTTGGTGATCCGGGACATCTTACACGAATGTGTCCATGACACAGCCCTGACTAGCCCCCTGAGAATCTGTTCTGGCTAGCTCAGGCAACAGCTATACCAGACAGGTGCACGGGAGCCTTCCTTGCTTTCTGGCTTTTATAGCGCATGGATTGTGCAATTTCCACATGACTGGGTGTTCCCAGGGCCGCTGGCAGGTGCCCACAAAGGGCAGTTGAGAGTTGAAGGCATTTGGAGCAAGAGAGGCCGCAGGTGTAGCTGGGTGACTGCCAAGACTTCTCCTGCCAGTTGTGTGTCAGTGTATCTGAGGGTCTGTCGTCTGCACGGTTTGGGATTGGGCAGACTGGGTTACCTGTGGACACATGTGGAAGGAGGTACCAAGAGACCTCAACAAGTCATCCCATAGTGGCAAAAATACAGTTATTCTCAGATGGGCAACAGCACCTGCCAACTGCCAGGGACTTCCCTCTGCCCGTCCTGATGTGTGGGTGAAGGGGCAGAGCTTTCTTTGGCTCTGCCTCCAGCACCCCAAAGTCGGCTTCACCATCCCCTCCCTTTTCCAAGAAGCTTCCTTCAGCATCCTGGGGTTCCCCCTGAATGGTATCGGCCCATACACAGCGCAGGTGGATCTCAGAATGTAACATTAAGCCGCATCACCGCCACCACACCGCCATCACCACCATAGTAACCCTCCCAACCATCACCGTCGGCCCCTCCCTACCCCCCACCAAGTCAGGTCCTGGGGAGACTGGCCATAACTTCAACAGTTCCTTTGCGACGGAAGGGGAGTGGAATGCCATCTCTCACCGATCTTCCCTTCACCCTCCAAGGACTCTAGCCCCCCCCCCCCCCCCGCAACACACACACGGGGAGGAGCTGTTGGGGAATTCTTGTCAGGGGTTACACCCCAGCCAACACGGTCAGGCTCGTCCAACCAAACACATCTGCCGTCCCCAGAACTACACACAGGGAGCAGACGGGGCGACCGAGAGGGACAGCCCTTCAGGCCGGCGGCGCCCCTGGGCCAAGCAGGGCCAAGCGGGGACCCCCTGCTTTCCCCCTCCACAGGGCCTCCCAGGGCACCTGCCCAAGGCCACCCAGCGCGCGACGGCCGCGGCGGAGGAGCAGAGCCGGACCTCCCAGCCGTCGGTGGGGGCGGCGACCGCCCCGGGCCTTCCCACGGCTCGGCGGCGCGTCACGGCGGGGGCGCGGGGGCGCCGGGGCGCCCGGGGCTGCGGCGTAGGAAAGGGCCCTGGGAAAGGGCGGCGGCGGCGGCGGGGGTGGCGCCCCGGGGCGGGGCCGGGGCGGGGCCCGACTGGCGGACTCGGAGCCGCCGCCGCGGGGCTGGAAAGCTGGTTGCCGGCTCGCCATGAAGCGGCCCCTAGAGCCCAGCGGCTCGGACGGCGAGTCCGACGGCCCCATCGACGTGGGCCGAGAGGGCGATGTGAGGTAAGGGTTGGCCCGGCCGACGGCGCCGAGGGGCCAGCGGGGTGGGAGGCGCAGGTGCACGCGGCGGTGCGCAGTCGGCGCTCAGGGAGGGGGCTGGCTGGGCTGCCGGCCGCTCCTGTGCCTGGGGTTCCGATGCGTTTTTGAGGTGCCGGGACCTAGGTCCCCTCCAGCGTTCTGAAGGCCGGGGTGGGGTGGGTGGGGTGCTTCTTTGGGTGAGATGCCTGGGTTGTGGAGGCATTGCTGAGAAGTTTTCCTGAAACCGCCACAGGTTGGGGGACCGCACCCCCTGACCGGAATTTGCTGAATCTACAGAATAAGCATTCCTTCCTGATTTTACCCTGGCCTGGGTGCAATTCCTTTGGAGGTGGTTGGGAGGGTGTGGGGGCGGGGAATCTCTTCTCCTTTGAGCAAAATGGGACTTTGGCAATTGGGATTGAATACCAGAAGAAAATAGACACTGAGCATCGAGGACTCTGGCTCCAATTCCAGTGTCTTTCCAGTTGATGACCCACCGCCAGCATCCTTCTGTCCCTGGTCAGTGAAATGACCTGATTCAAGCCTATGGAACACACGGCGCTCGAGTGGTTCGGTTATCTCCTGGCTCTGTGAACCCTCTACGCTTCGATTTTCTCATCTGTAAAATGCGTATAAATAATAGAACCGACTTCACAAGGCGTATTGGGACAATCAAGTGAGATAATACATGTCTAGGGCTTAGCACACTCCTGGTGCATGGCAGGTGTTTAATTAGTGTCAGGCACACACCCTGTCAGAACTGCCGGACTAACTGGGAGCCCACAGGCCAGGGTCCCAGCCCCAGTCTGCTGGCTTTGAGCAGTTGCTTTCCCTGCCCAGCCTGTTGCCCATCCTGTGTTACAGGAGGACAGGGGTGGGAAGGGGAAGGCTTGGCTGGACCAAAGCTGACTCTTGGATAGAGCTGGAGGAGGATTCAATGCGTTCCTAAGGGTATTTTGAGGGCATTTCAGTAATTTCTATACTCATTTCTTTTTGTTGTTGTTGTTTTAAGATTTATTTTATTTATTTGCGAGACAGAGTTACATAGAGAGAGAGACAGACAGAAAGAGCCAAAGGCTGTGATAGCCAGGGCAGGGCCAAATCAAGGCCAGGTGCTTCTTTCTGGTCTCCCACATGGGCACAGGGGTTCAAGCACTTGGGTCATCTCAAACTGATTTCTTAGGAACATTAGCAAGGAACAAGATTACAAATGGGATATCTGGGTCTCCAATTGGCACCTATATGTGGTGCTGACTTTGCTACACCCCAATACTAGCCCCGGTCTTTTGTGTTTAAAGATTTATGTATTTGGGCCCAGCGGCGTGGCGTAGTGGCTAAAGTCCTCGCCTTGAACGCGCCGGGATCCCATATGGGCACCGGTTCTAATCCCGGCAGCTCTACTTTCCATCCAGCTCCCTTCCTGTGGCCTGGGAAAGCAGTTGAGGACGGCCCAAAGATTTGGGACCCTGCACCCGTGTGGGAGACCCGGAAGAGGCTCCTGGTTCCCAGCTTCAGATCGGCGCAGCACCGGTCATTGTGCTCACTTGGGGAGTGAATCATTGGACGGAAGATCTTCCTCTCTGTCTCTCCTCTCTGTATATCTGACTTTGTAATAAAATAAATAAATCTTTTTTTTAAAAAAAGATTTATGTATTTATTTGAGTAACTGAGTTACAGAGAGAAGCAGAGGTAGAAAGAAAAAGTGAGAGCGATCTTCCATCTACTGATTGACTAGCTGGAACAGGAGCCTGGAACGCTGTATGATCTCTCATATGGGTGCAGGGGTCCAAGTAGTGGGACCATTGTCTGCTGCGTTGATGAGGAACTGGATCAGAGCAGCCAGGACTTGAACCAGCACTCACTTGGGATGCCAGTGTCCCGGATGGTGGCTTTAACTGCTATACCACAACTCTTATGTTCTAGCAAAATGCAAAACCAATCACCAAGTATAGCTATTGAAGGGTAAAGGGCAGTAAGTCTTTCTTACTTCCACTACCTTAGCATGTGTGATACAATTTCTTAGGCAACATATTAAACTTGCTAATATACTTGATTGGAAACTGCTCTTTAGGGGCCAGTCTTGTGGTGTTGCAGGTTAAACTACTGTTTGTGATGCCAGCATCACAGCTTTGATCATCACATGTGGCTGCTCCACTTCCCATCTGGCAACTTGATGGTGCCCTGGGAAGGCAGTCCCAGGGCTTGGACTCCTGCCACCCATGTGGGAAACCCATATGAAGCTCCTGGCTTCACGCTTTAGCCTGTCCAGAGCTCGCCGTTGCAGCCATCTGAGTGAATTGGTGGATGGAAGGTCTTTTTTCTCTTTCTCTTTCTGTAACTCTGATTTTGGAAAGGAAAAGAAACTTCTGTTTAGATAAGCAGTTCTCTGACTCAGGGCTCATTAAAGGAAAGGGATGAATCCAACACCATGTGTTGGTGGGGGCAGGTGATGCAGGGTCCCAGATTCCGGTGTGACTGTGTCTTCAGGAATCAGAGATCCAAAGCCAGCGGCAGATAGCAGGATGGATCAGAACTGGCTTCTGTCCAGGTTTGCAGCCTGCCCAGGAACCTTCCAGAACACCCAAAGGCCCAGGAGGAAAGAGCGACCGACTGTGGGCTGTGAGGGCACTTGGTGGGGAGGGGGCCACTTGCAACTCAGCCCAGCAGGGAAGGCTTCTTGAAGGTGGTGTGGCCTTTGAGCTAAAGCTTATGTAAAGGGTCAGTGGAGTTGTTTCCCATGTCTGCCGGAGCCCGTTGGCAGGGAGTGTGCTGAGTGAGGCCTACCCTGGTGAGGCGAGGAAGCAGTTGGACATGTGGCAGAGGCTGGCTCATAGATGCCTCTTTGTGGCCCTCCCCAAAGAGCCCTCCCCCCAGCAAACATCAATGCTTCCATTCAGGGCACTCGGAGCCATGCCTGCTGTGGTCCCGACCCTGGGTCTGCCTGGAGGGACCCAGATGTGTCCTGCTCAGCCTCTGCCCTCTGGGGAGAAGAACTTGCTAGGCAAAGAAAGCCAGAAAAGCAGTGACAAGGGCCATGGTTATGGGGAGAGTGTTACAACATCCAGTCCCTCTGGGGTCAGCAGCAGGTGCAAACCCCCACATTCAGAGACCCGGTGATGTAAGGCACGTTGTGTCCCACTGGCTCCACGGGCATCTTCCTGGTGGCTGTGTCCAGCCCCATCTGCGTCATTCTCCCCAGAGTCCTTGTATGAACCTGGCCTGGACACAAGCTGGGTCCAGATTGTGAATCTAGCCTCTGCCCTACTCCTCTGCAACAGTTAATGAGCACCTGTCCCATGTCTGGCTCCAATTCAGGGTCTGTGGGTCCCTTCCTACACATTGGCCTTTGAAGTCAGAGAGACCCAGGTTTGACTCTCACCCCTGTGGCTTTACCCCTTTCTGAACCTGGCTTTTCTGTCTTGCAAAACGCGAGGGGGATAATGCCTGTGTCAGGCCAAGGCTTTGATGAGGTGATAACTTGTGGAAACCACACAGCTTTGGCACAAGGTGACTTCTCACAAAGGCTGCTAAGGGGACACCATCCAGTTAGGGGGTGCCTTGTGCCCGAGACCACATGCATGGTCTTATGAAAGCCACTGGACATTTGCAAGCAGCATTACAGGGCATGAGTCTTTTTTTTTTTAATTGAGAAGTCAGATTTACAGAAGGAGAGACAGAGAGAGATCTTCCATCAGTTAATTCTCTGCAAATGGCCTCAGTGACCAAAGCTGAGCCGAGCCGAAGCCGGTAGCCTCTTCTGGGTCTCCCACACGGGTACAGGGTCCCAAGGCTTTGGGTCATCCTCTGCTGTTTTCCCAGGCCACAAGCAGAGAGCTGGAAGGGATATGGAACCAGGACATGAACCAGCACACATATGGGGTCCTGGTATATGTAAGGCAAAGATTTAACCACTAGGCCATCACCCTGGGCCCGTGAGTCATTTCTTTTAAGACTTATTTATTTTTGTCCAAAAGGCAGAGATAGAAAAGGAGAGACAGAGAGATCTCCCTCCCCGTTCAGTTCAGGCCACAATGACCTGAGCTGAGCCAATTCATAGCCAAGAGCCAGGAGCTTCTTCTGGGTCTCCTACGTGGGTGCAGGGGCCCAAGCACGTGGGCCATTTTCTACTACTTTCCCAGGCCATAAGCAGGGAGCTGGATGGGATAGGAAGTGAAGCAGCTGGGACTCAAACTGGCACCCATACGAGATGCTGTTGGCCAGAGGTGGAGGTTTAACCTTGTTCACTACGACAGTGGCCCCACAGGGAATGATTCTTAACCCCTGAGGTCTATCACCCCATTTTTCTCCTAAATGTGAAATGGCCCAAACAACCCTTTCACTGCAGGCTAGAACAAAGAGTTCTTGATGAAGACGAGCCAATGCCAGGGCCGCCATGCTGGGTCAGGAGCTGGTGAACCTAGCACTACTTCAGGACCTGCCTTTGGTTTGCCTTGTGGCCTGAGGATATGCCCTCCCCCTGGAGATCTGGCCCTTGGTCAGTGTGACATGAGCAGGGTCATCTGTAAAGGCTCCGTGGGCTGGGGGGAAACAGGGTGGGGAGGGGTGGGCACTTAAGGGGTCAGGACTGGCAGTGAGACCTCCTAGAAAACTGTCTTGTCCCTTTCCCCACCCCCAACCACCAACAAAAAGACCACCCCAGAATTCTGGCAAAGGGCTGCTGGAGGCCCATGGCAGGATCTGGGAAGAAGTTAACATCAGCCTTACACTTAGCTCCCGCACCTCCTCCTGCCGTCGGAGCAGACCGCAGGTTGGAAACAGCTCCGCTGGTGGCTGCTGCAAGGCTCTGGGGAGCTCTAAGGCTAGGGGACTGGAGGGCCATTCAGACAGACAGGAAGTGGGAATTAGAAGGGAGAACAATGCTGAATGCGGAGCCAGAAGACACAGATACCCAAGCTGGCCTTGCTCCTTAGCAGCTGTGGAGGCTGGGCGAACTGCTTCAGCTCCCTGAGGTCCAGCAGCCCCATCTGGAAAATGGGGCTTTTGTTAAGGCTCCCCAAGTGAATGGCCAAGTGAGGTTTGTCTGTGAGATTCCGGCAGGGGGCAGGTAGTACTGCAGAGGGGAAAGAAAAAACACGGACCAGAAACCTGGAGGAAGGGACGACAGAGCTACCTAGTCCTGAAGCGGGTGTGCGGAGCCCTGCCAGGTGGTCCCTGAGGAGGGATCAGGCCAAGGGGCAGTGACGTGCATGGGGTTAACCCAATACCCCAAGAGACGCTTTATCAGGAGTGGGAGAACAAAGGCCGCGTTTCTTGATGTCCCTTGGCGCGTGAGCCCCGTCCCTGGGGGACCAGGACTACTCCGTCAGCCAGGTGTCCTACACATCTCAGGAGTGGGCAGCAGAGCCCCAGGCTTCCCAGAAACTTTCCCAGGTCTCTTACCAGCCTGGCTGGTCCAGATGCTTGGATGAAGGGTACCCCTTTCCAGATGTGGCTGGACAAAGCTAGCAGCATGGCAGCAGCCTCTAACACGTGCTATTTCCCCTTTCCTACCAGCTTTTCTCTCTGAGCCATTGTTGAAAAGGACTCAACCACAAATGTCAAAAGGGCATCACACGGGCCGCATGAACTCCCACTCCAAAAAGCCCAGAACACACGCTGTGTGATGCCTGCCTCTCTAGTCCCCCAGTGATACCCAAAAACCAGGGCCCAAGGGGGAAGTTCTACCATGAGCTCCAGCGTGTCCCAAGCCCTAGCAGAGTCCTGGGGCTGTGTCGGTAGATGGAATACACATGGTTTCCAGCCTTGTGGAGCATAGGGATTTGTTGATGAGATATACGCTGATCCAGTAATCACAGACACATATACCAGCTGGCATAAATATTGTGTGTGGGATGCCCGCAAGAAGTGCCCTAGAGGAAGGGCAGGCAGAAAAGCCTCCCCTGGGAGGTAATGTGTGAGTTGAAGTCTGGGGGGTGATAGAAGTGACTAGGGTCAGGGAGATGGGGTGAGCTAGAGAATTCTAGGTGAAGGCACAGCCTGGGAAACCCCAGGAAATATAGAGCGAGAGAGAGTGGAGTGACAGGGCCCCCTGGGTGCATTAGTGTGGATCCTAAAAGCTCTGGGAGGTGGACTGCAGATTTTCTAAGAGAATGATCAGATCAGATTGACCTTGGAGTGTCTACTTTGCCTGTAGTGTAGACCTGGGCTGCAGCAGGTCGAAGAGGAGCCAGATGGGGCCCAGCGCAGTAGCCTAATGGCTAAAGTCCTCGCCTTGCATGCACTAGAGTCCCATATGGGCACTGGTTCGTATCCTGGCTGCTCCACTTCCTTTCCAGCTCTCTGCTTGTGGACTGGGAAAGCAGCAGAAAATGGCCCAAAGCCTTGGGCCCCTGCACCCGAGTGGGAGACCCAGAAGAAACTCCTGGCTCCTAGCTTCAGATCAGCTCAGCTCTGGCTGTTGCGGCCACTTGGGAAATGAACCAGTGGAACAGGAGATCTTTCTGTCTCTCCTTCTCTCTATAAATCTGCTTTTCCAATAAAATTAAGTAATTCTTGAAGAAGGGAAGAAGGAAGGAACAGAGAGGGGCCAGGGGCATGTTTTGATGAGGCAGAGCAGAGGATGCAGGAGGAATCAAAGATAGTGCCAGTCCTGGGAACTGGAGGCTCCTTCCCTGAACTGGGGGCCCCAGAGGAGCGGGTTTGGAGGGGAAGAAACCTCTTGCCTTACTGCTCAGGTGTATTACAGTATGTATTCCATAATGGCAGGGAAATCGCCCTGTATAAAGTTGTTGCCCCAGTGACTGCGCGGAGCAGAGCTACCTGGGGCTAGGGAGGGGCCAAGGGCACCCAGCAGCTGCCAGGAACCTGAATTAGGGCCTCTCAAGTGCTGGCCACCCAAAGGATGACACCTTTGTGCCACCTGACCAGCCTCTCCATTCCCAGGGACCCGCTGAAATCAAACAGAGGAATGATTAAGCCAAAGATGGTTTTGGTCCCCTTCTGGGCAGCAAAGTCCTCCCTCCTCTGGGCTGAGGGCTGCAGAGGAGCTGGGGGGAGCTGAGGCTTGGGTTATGGGCACAAGGCCTTCCGGGAGGCCAGGGCAGGGTCCCAAGCCTGAGAGAGGGGCCTGGGACCCAGATGCTGCCTCCCCCTCGCCCCCAGCCGCGCCGCGTGGGAGGAGGCAGCAGCTGCAGGCCGGGGCGGAGGGCAGGCGGCCGGCGCGCCCGGCCCGTGGGAAGCGGCGGCATCTGCTCTTTCCACGCTCGTTCCCAGCGGCTCCCTCTGAAACCCAAGCCGCCCTGGCCTGGCCCAGCAGCCCGTGCCCTTGGCCGCCCCGCCCCTGGGGATCCGGTTGCAGGAGCCAGCAGGGCCGCGGGCGGTCACGGCTCCCCAGCGGCCCCCAGGGGCAAGGGGCAGAGCCTAGCAGGTCGGGGTTGAGAGCAAAATCCCTGCAGGACTAGGAGGCTGGTGAAAGCTGGGAGCTTGGGGGAGAGATGGGTCCTGCGGGGTGGGGGGGAAGGGAGCAGACGCCCTGCCCCTCCCTTGTTGCTTGGCCGCTCTTCCCAGCTGGGGAGCCCAAGCCAGGGAGATGATACCCCGGCTCTGAAAAGCCTTCTCCCGCCCCCTCCCCCGCCCCGCCTGTCCTCGCAGCCAGATGGCCAGGCCGCTGTCCACTCCCAGCCCATCACAGATGCAAGCCAGGAAGAAGCGCCGAGGGGTGAGTGTGTCTGTTATTGCCCCAACCCCCAACAGAGGTTTGTCCTGAAACCCCAGGGGCATTTCAGAGATTTGACTCTAAAGATAAATGGCCTGGATTCAAATCCTGACTCCCCTGGGAGTGATCGGGAGGACTTGGAGCTAGCCACTGTCCCTCTCTTGGCCATTTCCTCCCCTGTGTGCCTGGATAGTGAGCAGTACTCTGTGAACATGCTCCCCCTCTCCCCACAACACACATATCTCAGCTTCTGTCTCTCTGGGCATGAGGGCTGAGGCAGGGACAGGAGGCGGGAGGAGGCCCCCCAGCTTGTTGCTCTCTGTCCATTCTGCCTCACTTCCCAATCCAACACCCCCTTCTCTGCTCTGGGGACCCAGAGACCAGCCAGGACCCCTTAGGCAGGCCACATCCTTCTCCAGTCCAGCTTTCATTTTCTCGATCTGTGAAATGGGAGCATGATTTCTGCCCTGGCTTCAGTATCCCCTTACGGCACTGTGAGAGGAATGGGCAGGGTGATCGTGTAGAAGGAGAGGTCTCCAGCTGGACGAAGCAGCTGCCCAGACTTCCTGCCCAGGGCTAGGGTTTATGTCTCTATTCTGATTGGTTGGGGCACAGCTGGGCACCTGCTGTTATGGAGTACTACCTGCTACAGACCAAGACTGGAGATCAAGTTCTGCTTCTAGCCTTACACTGTCTTGCTGTGTGGCCATGAGCAAATCACTATCCCCTCCTGAGTTTGGTTTCCTCTTCCATAAAGCAAGACCAGGCTTCCCTCCCACACACGAACATTAAGAGGGGAAAAAATGTTTTGATGTCCATGAGGCCGGTTGGCTTCCCGATGAAGCACCTGCTGATACTGTCTTGCCTGTCTCAGATCATAGAGAAACGGCGCCGAGACCGCATCAACAGCAGCCTGTCTGAACTGCGGCGCTTGGTCCCCAGCGCCTTTGAGAAACAGGTATGCGTGTTCAGCAGCTGACGGCGCCACAGGAAACGCCCAGCCAGGCACTTAGGGCAGATAAGGCACCGTGCTTGCTGCTTGCCGAGTGGGTCACCGCTGCAAGGGAGGTTTTGGAGTTGGTGGCTTTATGGCTGTGTGTTGAGGATTCAGTTGAATGAAGGCCATAAAGCCAACAGGTGAAGCAAGAATTGGGCCAGCACCCGCTCAGGGCCAGGCAGAGCCAGAGGCATGGCGACAGGAGGACCCAGAAGGGGACATCATGCGGCCCTGGGAAGGATAAGTGGCCGCCAGAAAGAGGGTCGGCAGTGCAGGGAACAAGCTGATGGAGAGACTGGCGGAAGAAGCAGCTCAGCTGCAGACAGTGGCAGAGTGGGAGGAGGCTGGGAGAGTGGAGACAGCGAGTGCTGACAACAGGACAGGGAGGTGAGCCACAGAACTCACTTGCCCCCTCTGTGCCCACAGGGCTCTTCCAAACTGGAGAAGGCCGAAGTCCTACAGATGACAGTGGATCACTTGAAAATGCTGCATGCCACCGGAGGCACAGGTACCCATGCTCTTCCCGGCTGTCTGTGCAGCGGGCAGGCCCTGGAGGACTCGGGATTCATGGTCTCCAAAGGAGGGAGACTCTTCCTGCACTTTCAGGGTCTCCCCTTGTCCTAACCCTTTGCTCAACTCCGCACATTCCAGTCCCAGGGCAGGGCAGCTTTCTTCTGTACCACAGCATCCCAACAAGTGCGCATGAGGGTGTGGGAGTCAGCCTCCACAAGCCAGTCCTTCCTGGGGTGCCGCACTGTACCTGCCTGAAGCCAGCCAGGAGCCTGCCTGACACTCAACAGCCACATGCATTTCCCTGGTCCCGCCTGAGTTGAGGCTGCCCTTGGCAGTGCTCATGGCTTATCTTGGAAGCATCAGTGTATCCCAGACCAGGATGGGAAGCTAGTCTCTTAGGAACGGCGGCTCTGAAAAAATTCCAGACAAGTGGAAGTTCTGTCTGCATGAGGCTTTCCTTCCTGTTAGCAATTTCATAATCCGGAAACCCTGGATGCTCCACAGACCTTTGCCACAGTGACCTAGGTATCCAAGGCCTAACTATCCCAGGAGAGGATGCTTACAGTTTTTATCTATTATTTCTAAATATATAGAGGGTGTTTTGTTGGCTTTTTTTTTTTTTTCATTTTGGGAGGCATACACAAAAACCAGATCTGCCATCTACTGGCTCACTCCCCCAATGCCTGCAACAGCCTGGGGCTTATCTGTGACAAAACCAGGAGCCTAGAACTCAACTTGGGTCTCCCATGGGAGTGTCAGGGACCCAGATGCTTGAGCTGCTTCCTGGGGTGCACATTAACAGAGCTGGAACTTGAACCTAGGCACCCTGCTCTGGGATGCAGGTGTTTTAAGCAGCATCTTAATTGTGGTGCCAAATGCTTACCCTGATAGGTACATTTGAAACAACCCAACCAGGCCTGGCACCGTAGCCTAGCGGCTAAAGTCCTCACCTTGAACGCACTGGGATCCCATGTGGGCACCAGTTCATATCCCAGCAGCACCACTTCCCATTCAGATCCTTGCTTGTGGCCTGGGAAAGCAGCAGAAGATGGCCCAAAAACTTGGGACCCTGCACCTGTGTAGGAGACCTGGAAGAGGTTCCAGGCTGCTGGCTTTGGCTCGGCTCAGCTCCGGCCGTTGCAGCCACTTGGGGAGTGAATCCTGAGACAGAAGATCTTCCTCTCTGTCTCTCTTCCTCTCTGTATATCTGATTTTGCAATAAAAATAAATAAATCTTAAGAAAGTAAAGGAGGAAGGGAGGGAGGGAGGGAGGGTGGGAGGGAGGAAGGGAGGGAAACAACCCAACCAGGTGCTCCTTAAAGCCTCCATGTGCCATCATCTAGGGACAAGTGAAGTCACGGGCCTCAGCATCCTGAGGCAGGTGGCTCTGCGGGGAACTGCTGTAGCAGAAATGTGTTGCTACTAGTAGAGGCTGCTGTCTGCAATCAAACGAGAGGGGAAGATTTCAAATTAATTTATGGTTATCCTATTAAGAGAAATGTGGTGATTACTACGTGGGTGGCAAGCCTTCACGCCCATCATCCTGTTCGATTCTCACGGGAGCCTGGAAGGTGGGGGCTGTCAACCAGGTCAGAGCTATCGAGGAAGGCAAGGGATTGTGGTTTGGAGCACGGCTTTGGATTTGAATCCTGGCTCTTTTGACTAACTTTACGACTTTGGGTAAATCATTTAACCTCTCTCTTCTTTAATTACATCATTTCTAAAACAATAATAAGAGGGCTTTATGAGGATTAAATCACATAGTGCAATCAAGTGTTCAGAAAGAAGTCAGCAAAGGTAGAAAGGGAGATGGATTGGCTTGAAATCATGTGAAGCAGAGCAAAGGCTCATCTGTAAGTTGGCCTGATCCAAACACAGTCACCTGCCAAGCTGTCCCCCGGTGATGTTCAGTAAGCATCTCAGCTCTATACCAGGGACTGGATATTCACTGTCACATTCATGGGGCCAATGCCGGCTCGCAGAGTTCTATCTGCCGAGAGGTGACTGAAAGCTAGGCGGTCATGGAAAGGTATTCCAGGGGTGTTATTGAGTGGTTTTGATACTATAAAGCTGTCGGTGGCTTTGTTCAAAGCCCCAGGGTTGAGTAAATCTTTCAAGGTCTATTGGCTGACTAGGTCTACCTCAGTGCATCCACAGACCCAGAAACAGACACTTGACCTGAACCCACTTTGGACCCTTAGCTTCCCAGCACCCTCCATCCTAGGTAGAGCACTTCATTCCCACTTCATTCCCTGGGGAGGCTGGAGGCTCAGAGGCGGGAGGGGACATGTCGGAAGTTAGACAGGGCCAGGGTGGGGCAGACTCGGTGCCCCTCCCTCCACCTGTATGCCCTCGCTCTTCCTCACCTTGCAGGATTCCTGGATGCCCGAGCCCTGGCAGTTGACTTCCGGAGCATCGGATTCCGAGAATGCCTCACTGAGGTCATCAGGTACCTAGGGGCCCTGGAAGGGCCCAGCAGCCGCACGGACCCCGTCCGGATTCGCCTCCTGTCACACCTGAACAGCTACGCTGCTGAGATGGAGCCGTCGCCCATGCCTGCTGCTCCCCTGGCCTTCCCTGCCTGGCCCTGGTCCTTCTTCCATAGCTGTCCGGGGTTGCCAGCCCTCAGCCATCAGCTTGCCATCCTGGGAAGAGTGCCCCCTAGCCCCATCCTCCCCAGTGCCTCCTCTCCCACCTACCCCATCTCTACCCTCCGAACCACTCCCATGCGAAGAGCCACTGGCGCCCTCCTGCCAGCCCGGAGGAATTTGCTGCCCAGCCGAGCGGCCTCTGCCACCCGGAGGGTCCATGCCCTGGAGAGGCCAGCTGCCCCTGTTCTCGTGGGCCCCAGCAGCAGGGCTTCCAGGAGCAGCCACGTGGCTCCCGTCCTGCGGCCAGCCTCCCCTGCCTCTCCTGGAGCTGTGGGATCTGCGTCTTACTTGGCCAGTCCCACACCCAGCCTGTCTGCTTTGGGGCCTGCCGGGAGGCCTGCAGGAGCTGCCATGCGCTACCACTCCTGGGTCTCGGAAATCACGGAAATTGGGACTTTATGAGCTGGTGCTGCCCATTCTGCACTCCCCACCCCACCATCCACAGGAGTGAGGAAGGGTCTTTTTCCAGGAGCCTGTTCTGCCTTGCTCCCTGGACTGGCTCCCGCATGAAGGCACTCCCCCACCCCGCCCACCAGAGGAAATCTCTCCTTCAGTCTCACCTCTCTGCCTTTCCCAGTTGCCCACCCAGCTGTCCTGGAGTCACTCTGGCCTTGAGGCTCAGTCCCAGCTCTCTCTGCACAGATGATTCCTGGAAGGGGACTGTGCCCAGCTCCAGCTCCTGCCCAGCACAGGGCGGCGGGTATGACTTCTGGGTCAGGGGTCAAAGCTGTAGCCTGCAGGTGCCATGGCCAAGGCAGGTGTCCTCTGCCAAGAGGACAGGCCCCATTAGGGACAGCGACTCATCAGCTGCAGCCTGTGCTGCAAGGGGCCAAGACACAGCGGCTGCCTCATTTCAACTCAGCAGGGGCCACAAGAGGCCCCCTCACCCACATCCTGGGCGCCTTCTCTATTCCTTCCTGCCTGCGTTCGTTGACCACGGGACAGATGCTTTCTGTGCTACAACCAAGTCATGAAGACCAGGAGCCCGGCAGGCATTGCCCCCTGCAAGTACCTGACAAGCACCCTGGAGCTGTGGGGACAGCAGCAGTAAGACTGTGAGCTGGTGTCCTCTGTCCTCACCCCCAGGCCTCGGACCACGCTGCCCACCGCTTGCATCACTGTCTTCTGGCCGTGTGGTCTCTCTCCGCGGGTGCGCAGTGTACAGAAGCCGCTGCCCCACCTGATGGCGAGGGCTCCTGTTGGGACTTGCCCCCGTTGGCCACGCTGCCTGTTTTACATCCAGCTCCCAAAGCCCAGACTGCTGGAGCAGCCAAGGTTCTTTGGGCTGGACGAACACAACTGGGTCCAGGTGGGAGGAAGGACAGTAAGGCGGCTCAGCGCCACAAGGTCACCTGTGGGTCGATTCCCCACAGCTGGTGCCCAAAGGACCTCCTAGCACCCAACTCCGCCCTTGGACAAAGGCCACCAAGGCTCCAGAGAGCAGCATACCTGGTACTCGGTGGGAGCAGGCCAGCCACCCCAGCTGATGGAGTGGAGAAGTGCTTCTGGGCTTTTGGGTGGAAGACCTACTCCCCAGGGCAGGGCATCTCAGCGCCCCGCCCCTCACTATCTGATACACACCTGGCAGACCCCACAATACCTGGGGAGGCCCTCCCACCCTGTCCCTTTGGTGCCCCAGAAGGAGCAGGGTAGGGAGAGAGCCCTTTCAGGAGGAGGGGGGCAGGCCATTGGAGAAGGGGGGGTGGCTGCCCTCCCTCCTGCTGAGTGCTCCCTCAGAGCCCCCACCTGCGGAGTAATCACTGCAGGGGAACTGGAGACGCTGAGATGGGGGCAGGGCACTCACACAGATCCCTGCAAGGGAGGGGAGGGGACAGGACGGGAGCAAGTGACCAAAGGCCTCGCCTCCTTCACCAATGGGCACTCACGACAAAAAGAACTCTTCTTTCTCCTTCTCCACGTTCTCCACTGCCCCCTGGATGCCAAGGCAGTACTACAAGCCTGGCAGCTTCCAAACCTGAGAATCCAAGATCTGATCCTGTGGGGGGCTGAAAAATGGGTTTCCTGGTTGCTGGTACCCAGTCCCCGGGATGCGCGGACACCGCCGATAGGGGGCAGCAGTGGGCCAGCACCTCCCACGTCCCAGCCCTCCTATGGCTCATGACTCACTGCTTCTCCAACCCCCACCCCAGCATGGGGGCCCTTGCAGACATCCAGCAAGGCTTTTTAATTTTTCTGGAAACCTCCAGTAGATGTGGCTCAGGCCACATCAGCTGCTCTCCAGGGCACTGCCCTGGGCTCCTGAGGGCGCTCTCTTGTGCTTTAGCTGTTCCCACAGCAGCTAGAGACAGCTGGCCGTGTGCAGGTCATATTGTATCAGCCCTGGTTAAAAGCTTTGCTGTTTTCTAGGATTGTACTTACTGTTACAATGAAGTCAAGGGCTGGCATCCCCTCTCCGAGCACTCCGACTCAAGCCCCAGCTGCTAGACTTCTAATCCAGCTGCCTGCTGGAAGGCAGCAGAAGGTGACCCCTGTGTTTGGACTCCTGCTACTCAACTGGGAGACCAGATGAAGCTCTCGGCTCCTCCTGGCTTTGGAATTGGCCCAGCCTTAGCCATTAGGGCCATTTTCTGAGTGACCCAGCAGATGGAAGATCTCTTTCTGTGCCTTTCAAATGATATTTTTAAAGCTTTTTTTTTTTTTTTAAGTAAAATCCAAGCTCTCCCCCCCCCCCCGCCCCAAACCCATGTTCCACTTTCATTGCCTGGCCCACCTTCACTTCCTCAGGAATCCTGCCTCCAGAACTTGGCACATGCTGTTCCTTTGTGTCCAGAATGCTCTTGTCTGTGATTGATTCTTCAGAGTCTTAGACCCTGCCTTAAATGTCACCTCCTCCGAGAAGCCTTCCCTGACTATGGTACTTGAACAATCTCCAAGGCCCCATTCTTCCCCTTTTTGGAGAACTTGCCATGCGTCCCTGCTTCTGCACTAACTCGCTGTCTCCGCTACTAGGATGTAAGGCCAACGGGGCCAGGAGCAGCTGGCTTCGCTCTTCTCTATGCTCGGCACTAAGCACGGTGCCTGGCTCGCTGCCATGTGCAAGCAATCTTGTTGAGTAAACGAACTGACAAGGCGAGAAGTCTTCTTTACTGACCCTGTGAATGATACAGGTCCCCGTGGGGTTGAGCTTCTAGCTGGCACACTGTGGGGCAGGAAGAGTAGAAACAGAACCAGGGCCGAGGGACTGGCAGCTCTGGCAGGTGATAAAGCCTGGCCCATGTCGAGTGCGTGTGTGTGCACCTTGGAGTACAGGCTACCTTGCCAGTGGGTGTCACCCTGCACTCCTGACTTGGCTCTGAGACACACTCAGCTCCCGTCCATCTAACAGAGACTCCCAGAGGTTCACCCTGTGCCAGCCAGGACTTGTGTGGCCAGGGATCACGAGAACCCTGTTGGCCTGGGAGGCCCGTCTTATTCCCCCCATCAGAGTGAGATTTTAAGTTGGAGAAGCCCAGCTGAGAAGGCTGAAGGCTGGAGAGGGGGATCTGAGCCTCTTTTGAGGGTGTTCGCAGGGTCAAGGGTGGGAAGCCTAGGGAGACACCAACCCGATGGAGGAGGAGGAGGTGCATGCCGACAACAGAGAGACTTGGCTGTGCAAAAACCTGCATGCTGCATCCAGGGGAACTCTGCAAGCTGGCCCTGAGCTGAGCGCCTGCCTCTAGCAACAGGACGAGAGACAGGGCAGCCTGGGCCCCAAAGCTGCATCTGCTTCCAGACCCTTGTTAATGAGGTGTGGCCCTGAGCAGGTTCCTTAGCCTCCTGGAACTTCATGTACAGCAGTGATCAGATGAAGGAGGCTGGATCCAAGTTAGCCAGGGCCTTGCTTGCTTTGCTAAGTCTGGCCTTTGGCCTGTAGGTGACCGGAGTCGGCTGGAGGCCAAGGTCAGCCTTGGAGACACTTGCACCTCAGCAGTGTCCAGGCCCCAGAGGTGGTCACATCTGGCTTGTCCGGCATGGGACCCAGGCATGTCAGAAGGCCTTGTCCAGAGGAGAGTTCTTTGTAGATTTCCATCCTGTAACTAACCTGGAAAGGGCTGATGTTTTCTGAGGAGCAAGGCAGCAGTGAATCTCTGCCTGAGCATCTCCGTCGGCTGAGCCCTCACCTGCTTCCCAGACCATGGGTTATACTGAATATATGTGTTCAAGCCATTGACACTGACTGTATATTTCTCTGGCTCGTGAGAGACCCCCATTAGATGAGATAGGGGAAGATTTCCAAATCCAATAGAGACAATGCCTACACCCTTAATCAGCAGGGTACAGAAGATGGGATGAATCTTTGGCAACCATACACATTGGCAGTTGGAAGTATCTGAGGAGAGAATGAAATCGGATGGGTAGATAGCTGACTTAGGATTGTGAGTCAGAAGCCACACCTCCCCCACCATATGTATGCCTGTTTGCCTACGTGTCAATCAAAGCAGTTCCTCCACAGGCTGTACTTGCCCTCACCTGGGACCCGAGTGGGGGGCGGGGTATCCGGTAAGCATTCCCCTTTCTAGTAAAAGTACTCATTCTCTTCCCTCAGACACAGCAGGTCTCTGCCGTCTGTGGAACATGGAATTCCCGGAATAAAATAGTGTAACTGGCCAGTCTTACTGGTTCCTCGGTAGGTCCAGACCCAATCTCACCAGCTTGCATCAAAAACCAGCCCAGTGTGCTACAGCGGCTCAGCTCTGCGAGGCACGTTGCTGGTGCTCTGCTCAGGGCCTGACAAAGGCAGCAGAAGATGTTCCACACGCTTGGGCCCCTACCACCCACGAGGGGGACCCGGCTGAAGCTCCTGTTCCTAACTTCAGCCCAGCCCACACCTGACCGTCCCATGAATTTAGAAGTCTTTCTCGTGTGACCACAGGTCAGCAGACCACAGGGTGCAGTTCTCCCCATCCTGGTCCCCTGCCAGCCCTGAGCTCACTGTTGAGCCTGCATGACTGAATGCAGGCCCTTGTGGGTTCAAGTCAGCAGGAGGACCATGAGTGCTCAGTGACAGCCTGAGTGTGAGCCAGGAAGGAGTGCAAGCACCATGGCAAGCAGGGCCTTGGCAACGTCGCTCTGTAAAGGAAGCTGTAAAGCCACTCTGGTTTGGGCCCGGCGGCGTGGCCTAGTGGCTAAAGTCCTCGCCTTGAACACGCCGGGATCCCATATGGGTGCCGGTTCTAATCCCGGCAGCTCCACTTCCCATCTAGCTCCCTGCTTGTGGCCTGGGAGAGCAGTTGAGGATGGCCCAAAGATTTGGGACCCTGCACCCGTGTGGGAGACCTGGAAGAGGTTCCTGGTTCCTGGCATCGGATCGGCGAGCACCGGCCGTTGCGGCTCACTTGGGGAGTGAATCATCGGATGGAAGATCTTCCTCTCTGTCTCTCCTCCTCTCTGTATATCTGACTTTGTAATAAAATAAATAAATCTTTCAAAAAAAAAGCCACTCTGGTCTGTCCTCTGACATCATTGTGAGTGGACCTTGGCAGGCAACCTCTAACCCCTCCCTAAACTCCTCTGAGAAAGCAGGGGCCACTGACTGGCCAGGTGTGTGTGTGTGCAATGCTAGTATCACACTGTATGTGATCCGAGTTGGAGTAACCAAGAGTAGGGGTGCCATGCCCCCACTCTAATCCCACAGGGGTGGGGTGGGTATGTGTGATTCGGGCCCCAGGCTCTACCTTGAGCCCAGGTCCCCAGAAAACAGAGCATAAAGACAAGGAGGATTTATGGTCAATGATTGGCCCTGGACCCCGGGTCTCCCAAAGGGCATACTACCCAGGGGAATAGTGCACCCTAAGGTGTGGCTTTCAATGTCCTGGATCCCATGTGGGAAAGAGGGGCGGACAGATGTACAGCCGTCAAGGCTTCCCTTCACAGTCCCCTGCTGTGGCATGATGCTGCAGGGCTGTGTGCTTTGTTATGGAGGCCGTTTCATGGAGTGTGCTGCTGACAATCCCTTGTTAATGACCTGAGAGCTGCAGGTAAACACAGGTGGGCAACGCATCTCCAGGGACAGACCCTGGGCCAGAGAAGTGCCGTTTGCTCCATGTGCGAAGCAGGCAAAACACTTGCTGGGCCCAGGGAATGTCAGAAAGCAGGCCAGGTGCTGCACTACCCACAGCCCAAAGACCACTTGCAGCTCAGCTTGGCTCCACTGCCCTGCTCGCAACACCCCACCCCACACACTCTGAGGCAACCTGTGAAAAAGAATGGCCCTCTCACTCCCTGTGCCTCCAGCAACCCAAAAAGGAGCCCATCAACTGGCACCCAGGGTGCCAATCCTGGCACAGTCCAGTGCCAGGCTGTGTCCAGGTGCTTTCTCAGGTGTGACATCAAGTACACTCTTCAGCAGTATGGCAAAGTGAGCCCTGGTGGTGGTACTGGTTGCGAGCGAGATCACACCAGACATGTCTGAGGTTTATTAAGGAGTCTTTATTAACCAAGCTTGGTGATAGTAGAGCACACTAGAAATAGCAAATCACAAGTCCATACGGCAATCCAACCAATCATAATCCAACCAAACATAAGTCACAAGTCCATATGGCAATCCAATCATAATCCAACCAAGCATAATCCCAAAAGGAACAAATGGTCGTTACCCTTAAGTCCACCCGTTAAGCTGAAGACCTACGTTCCAGCTTCCCCAATAATATAAGTTATCCTAAGAGACATGCAACAAATAACCTGGACACACTTACAAAGCTGCAGACATTCACCTTTCCCTGGCTTCTCTGCCCACATTCCACTACTGCTAGGCCTCACCTCTCCTGGAACTCCTGACAGCACACAAACCAGAAACAGTGTTATTATACCCATTGTCCCATCTAAGCAGTACACAGGGACCATGCTCAGGGGATCACCTGTCCTGGGTCAGCCAAGAGTCGAGGTGCCAGAGTAACAGAAGCACCTGACCAGAAAGAGAGTGAGCCCCTGCTTCACAGGCCTTTTAAAGGGGCTTGTGAGGGGAGTGGTTACACAACAATGCAATACCATCCCCTCTCAGTTGATAAGTGAGTCACAGGTGGGCAGGAGCAAATACCTAAGTGATTGGGGGAGTGGTTGAGGATGGAATTAACATTCCATTGCTGTTAGGACCCACCTTCAGGACAAAGGGTAGGGGACACAGCCACATTTCATTTGCCCACTGTCAATGGGTGCTGGCTATCACTGGTTGCACCCCATAACAGTGGAACGTATTATCTCTATTATGTAGATGAGGAAACAGAATTTCATTTTCAGGAAACCACCAGCCCCGTTCTGATGCTTTGCAAAGGGCAACGCGTGTCTGGACCATAGAGCAAAGCCCTGCCGGCCATCAACCGGGAGAAGCAGAGCAGAATTATCCAGCGCATCTCGAGGACACACTGTGCACAGCAACTGTACTCAGAACTGTGCCTGCAGCTTTTAGTTCTGTGAGCTTCATGTCCCAAGAGTGGAAGCACAGGCCAGAGAGATCAAGTAACTTGTTCAAGGTAACACAGATGTTGGGCAGCAGCCTGCTCAGTGCTGTGTCTTCTGTCCACCCCTTCCAGTGGAGAGAGGCACCCAGCTGCTGGGGTCTGTGTGGTTGTGGAGGACACGAAGGTGTAAAGAGAACTGTTCCATTGCAGGCAGGGCCGCAAGGAATTTCCCACTGCATGGCAAGGCCCGGCCGATGTCTCTGCATCCACCTGAAAGCAGTTCCACCTCCTTTTGCATGGACACCTGGACAACCATGCTGGGATTCTGTAATCTATTTAGGCATTGTCTGCGGAGTTGGTCTTTACTATCAACGTGAGCTTGGAAATTGATGTTGCTGATAAGTCTTGGCAAAAGGGCCTTTTACAATTCATGCGGTCTCTGCTGCCCCTGTTGACCATCCTTGATCTTTAGCTCCCTCCTGCTGTGATGCATTTCCTTCCTTAACTGATTCAAGATTAAGTTGTAGAATGAGGTTTGTAGTAGGAATGTGTTACTGATTGATATGTGCCATCTATTGAGAACTTCCTGACCACAGGCCAGGATGGATAACATCCTGCGTTAAGGTGAAACAAATCGCAGAATTATGCTTAGAAACACCCACTTGACCATGACGTAAGAAGTCTGTACCAGCACTTGTGATTGCTTCTGTATAAATAAAGGGGACAGCTTTCTTGCATGGTTCATTATGATCCTGAAATTGTAGTGGTCCATTTCTTTTCTACGCCTACTCCACACACCCTTCTCGAGTTCCGAACTTGGCTGGAGCTGGGCTCCGACACCCGGCCATCTGCCACAAAGCCTGGCTTCTACCTTGCCACTTGAATCTCAGACCCACCAGAACCGACTCACCCAGCCTGCAGGACACAGAGATCGGCTCACCATGCCTTTTATGAAGCAGCTGCTGTGTAACAGGGAGACACAACAGCCGTGAACATACCCAAGCCCCAGATCTGGAGCTGACATGCTTGTTGGGGGAGAGAGATGGTATAAACACCCAGGCCCAGAGGTGGAGAAAATGCTGGAAGGTGGCAGTAGAGAGGGCAGAGTGGTGGGGAGGGGCAGGAAGGTGAGAAGCAAAGATTTATGATCTGTCAGAGGTGTGAGGAGAGCCCCATCAACCCTGCCTTCCAACTGTCTCCTTCCCACCACCCATAAAACTCACCCCCCCAAAACCACTCTTTTCAGAAATCCCAATTTTCTGAAAGATTTATTTATTTGAAAAAGTTACAGAGAGAGGGAGATACTGAGAGATCTTCCATCCACTGGTTCACTCCCCAGATGGTCACGATGGTCAGGGCTGGACAAAGCCGAAGCTGGGAGCCTTGAGCTTCTTCCAGATCTCCCCCACGCTGTAAGAGCCCAAGCACTTGACTGATCTTCCACTGAAAGATGAGCAGCTGTGGGACTCAAACTGGCACCCATATGGAATCCCAGGGTTGCAGGCAGCAGTTGTCCTGGTATGCCACAATGCCGCCCTCACCCCTTTCCCCATTTTTTTTTCAAAATTTATTTTGAGGGTGGCATTTTGGCACAGCAGCTTAAACCACCACCTGCTTACACTGGAATCTCATGTTGGAGCATAGGTTCAGTCTTAGCTGCCCTGCTTGTGGTCTAACGCCCTCCTGCTGCACCTGTCAGTGGAGGGTTGTCTGAGTGCATGGGCCCTGGCCACCCATGTGGGAGACCCAGATGCTCCTATCTCCTGGCTCGGGCCCGAAGCTGCCTGACTGCTCGTGTGACGAATGAATTGGCACATGAACTATCTCTCCTCCACTCTTTCTCTCTCTCTGTTACTCTGCCTTTAATAAATAAAGTTAATCTTAACAACAACAACTCTTTTAACATGAAAGCAAATATTAATCTACTGGGGAAGGACCGACACAAAGGCTCCATTGGCTAATCGTCCCCTTTCAAGTGCCAGCATCCCACATGGACACGTGTGTGTCCTGGCTGATCCACTTCCCAACCAGCTCCCTGCTTATAGCCTGGGAAAGCAGTCGAGGACTGCCCAAAGCCTTGCGACCCTGTACCCACGTGGAAGACCCAGAAGAAGCTCCTAACTCCTGGCTTCCAGTCAGCTCAGCTCCAGCCATTGTTGTTACTTGGGGAGGAACCTGCAGATAGAAGATATTTCTGTTTTTCATCCTCTCTGTAAATCTGCCTTTCCAATAAAAATAAATAAATAAATCTTTTAAAAAATAATCTAGTGGGGGGGGAAATGAAACAAACGTAATCATTATTGTTCTAAAATCAATAAAACTTGGAACCTGGCACACCTATGTTAGCATGTAACATGGAATACATGATTTCGGCAAGTCTTTTAGGTCCTCTGTCTCAGGATCCCTAGGGACAAAATGGGGAAAAATTCAATCCTTTTTGTTGGCTTCTAGTTGGCCTGTAATTATACAGTCCTTGATCCATTGCCGCCCTCTAGTGGTCAATTAAAATACATCACAACTTGGGTTTGGGTTTTTTATATATATATACTGTTGGAAAGGTAGATTTTACAGAAAGAGAGACAAAGAGAAAGATCTTCCATCCCCAGAGGGGTGTAACAGTCAGAACTGACCCAAATCAATCCAAAGCTAGGAGCCAGGAATTCTTCCAGATCTCCCACACGGGTGCAGGGTCCCAAGGACTTGGGCCATTCTCCACTGCTTTTCCAGGTCACAAGCTGGGAGCTGGTTGGAAATGGAGCCGGTAGGACATGAACTAGCATCCATACTGGATGCTGAGCTTGAAAGTAGAGGATTTTAGCCAATTGAACAGTTGTGCTAGCCCTACAACATCATAACTTGTAAAGCCTCCAAAGGTGGTAGTTTGCTCAGATAAAACAATCTTTAGTCTCCTAGATTCTTCAGTAACAGATCAGATTCCTTAGAGAACCAGAAATCCCAGATGACAAGGAAATAAATTATGTTCAAGAAAAACAAGTTACCCAACTCCCTTACCCAAAAGACAACAGGCTCAGTGGGTGTTAACAGGTGAGTTTTCCAGATCATCACAAAACACTGTGTTAGGACAGGTGTCTGGTGCATCAGTTAAGATGCTGCTGGCTGAGATGACTCCTCATCCCACATCACCTGCCTGATTAAAAGTCAGGCTATGCTCCTGACCCCAGCTTCACACTCACATGGAAGCAGTGGTGATGGCTGGAGTGTTTGGGTCCCTGCTACCTCTACTGACGATCTAGATTGAGTTCCCAGCTCCTGGGTATTTGGGGAATGAAATGGTGGGGAGAGATTTTCTCTGTCTCTCTAGTCATCTGCGTCTCTCTCCCTCTCAAATGCACTTCAATAGGTCAGCGTGATAGCTCAGTCGGTTAATTCTCCACCCTCAGGCACCAGCATCCCATATGGATGCTGATTTGTGTCTCATTTGCTCCACTTCCCATTCAGCTCCCTGCTTATGGTCTGGGAAAGCAGCAGAGGATGGTTCAAAACCTTGAGACCCTGCACCCACGTGGGAGAATAGAAGAAGCTGCTGCTTCGGATCAGCTCTGCTCTGGCCATTGCAGCCATCTGGGGAGTGACCCAGCAGATTAATTTTATTTATTAAAGGTAGTGTCACAGAGAAAGGGTAGAGGAGAGATCGCCCATCTCCCATTTCGTTCCTCACATGACCTTGGTAAGTTAGCCAAGCAGCATGCAGCAAGACCCCAATACTGTTCCAATCTTTTTTTTTTTTCTTCTTTTTAAGTCAAAGGGTTTTTCAGAGGCCTAAACTGATTCCAAATCTTTATGGAAGTGTGAAAGAGGCCCAAAGGCAGGCAATACAATACTGGAGAGGAAAGGAAGAAAGGGAGAAAAAGAAACAGAGAGAAAAAAAGCCCTAGAAATAAAGAAAATACCAGTGCAACTGAAACTGCCCAAGGATCAACTAGTTAAACCCCCAAAGCCTGGTAAATACCAACATGGGGAGGACTTGCAGGAACGTATAAGCTGCTGGTGGCAGGGAAGTGGATGTGACCGCTTTAGAGGACAATTTGACAATATCCCAAAAAAGCCGCCTTCCCTCCAACACAGCAGGTATATTATTTTTAATCCCAGAGGGAAATTCTTCCCAACTGTGCCCTCAGAGACACGGTCAAGGCCATTGCTGGTAGAGAGAAACCAAACCAACTGTGTTATCTGCTAATTGGAAAATAATTCATGCTCCTCCAGTGGAAGCTCATTGAACCGTTCACATAAACGAGCCAGATCTATCTGTAACTGCCGGATGGGAGTGTAGAAGGCAACAGGCTGCAATAATGTATCCACAGGAAGATACACTGCTGGCTTCGTGGTTGTGCAGGGCTTCTGCCGCTGGGCCCTGGCAGCCGCCGAGTGCCTTGTGCCTCTGCAGACATGTCCCCCTTGTATTTTCAAGACTGATTTATGTTAGCATGAGGGGCCCCTTTCTTTTGGCTCCTGAGTAAAAATCCTTGTAGAGATAGACCACAACCCGTTTCTCCATTCATGGATTGATGGACACTTGGTTTCTGCTTTATGGGTATTCTGAATAATGAAGCTATCAGCACACAGTTTTGTTCATGGAAATATAGGAGAAGAAGCCTGGATGCACTGACTTGATTGGCTAATCCTCCCCCTACAAGCGCTGGGATCTCCTATAGGCACTGGTTCATGTCCCAGCTGCTTCATTTCCCATCCGGCTTCCAACTTCCAGCTTGTCACCTGGGAAAGCAGTCGAGGATGGCCCAAAGCCTTGGGACCCTGCACCCATGTGGGAGACCCAGAAGAAGCTCCTGGCTCCTGGCTTTGAATCAGCTCAGCTCTGGCTCTTGCAGCCACTTGGGGAGTGAACCAGTAGACAGAAGATCTTTCTCTCTGTCTTTCCTCTCTGTCAACCTGACTTTCGAATAAAAATAAACAAATCTTTAAAACAACAATAACAACAAAGGAGAATACAGACAAAAACTGCAGAGCAGATTCATCATGACTGCTCTGGGAGTGAAAAGGAAGAAGAGGAACTGGACTGGGCAGAGGAATGAAGAAGTCTGTCGGCTTGGATCTGGTAGTAAACCTTGTAGAGGAATTCGGGGAACTCCCCTAGTAGATCCAAACTCCTGCTGGTGAACATGAGAGCTGAGACTGGGGTGAGCCAGGACAGCCAAGGCTGTATCCACTTGTTGGCTGGCTCAGAGTTGGGTTGTGGGGGAGAGGTGAGAGAGCTGGACCAAGCCTCAGCACCCACTGGCATGTGCTAGAATGTGGGCCATGTGGGGCTCGGCTACATCACCTCCCAGTTCATATGATAACCAAGAATGGGACGAAGCTGTACAGGGCTAGACCATAGCACCCACTGGTGAGAGCTGGGGCTGGGGAGGTCTGGTCTAGGTCAGGCTGCAACATCTGCTAGCAAGTGCTGAGACTGAGGGCAATGTCCGCCAGGCTGAGTCAAAGCACCACCAACACATGCAAAGTCCAGACTGGGAACAGGCCTGGTAGGAAACTAAGGGGACTCCTCTACAAGGCTGAAGTTCCCGCTGGTGAACACAAGAGCTGGGGCTGGAGCTGGACTGGGTTGGACATGGCTGTAGTACCCCTCGGCATGCATGTGGGCTACGTCGGGGAGTAGGCAGGACTAAGCTAGGCCCCAACACCTACTAGCACTCACAAGAGCCAGAAAGGGAAATTCAGGGAATCTTCTCCCAAGCCACTGCTCCCACTGGTAAGCATGAGAGCTGGGACTGGGCACAGACCGGGCTGGGCAGGGCTGCTGTAGTTGTCAGCCTACATGTGGGCTGAGTTTAGGGGAGCGCCTGACTAGGCTAGGCTACCACATCTGCTGGCACATGCAAGAGCCAGAATAGAGCAGGCCAGCCAGGTTTTGCTGCAGCATTGACTGGCATTGGGTGCAAATTATGTTTGCATGGAAGATGAGGCTGGGGCAGAACTGATCAGGCAACCTCATTCACTGGTATGTGCATAGGCTGATGCAGCTGATGGACTGAACCTGACCCCGCACTAACTAGTGCACACAAATCAACTAGTTGGGTCACTCCAGGTGAAGCTTCTTCAGAGACTCCCCAACTCGACTCAAATTCCAGCCACAGAGAAAATCATAGGATATGTTGTCTGACCTTAGAGTGCATGTGTTGGGACTGGGTCTCCTCTGTTGTCAATGCCTGTGCAATGAACAGCATGCGCAGATACACAAAGGAAACGTGACAGCCAGCTCATTCAAGTGAGCAGAATACATTGTGTGTCTCATCAAGAAGATGGAAAAAAGAAAAAAAGAAAAAAAAAAAAAAAAGAAGAAGATGGAAAGCAGAACAGGTTGGACAACCTGACCAAACTTTGTGGCAAGTGTCTGGGTGTGTGGATGTGCTAAGGTGGGCTTTGTGAACTGACAGACCTTGGAAAGATCTGTTCAACCCTAGAGCAATGAAACAAACATCTCAGAACTGTCAACACCACTCAAGTATCACCCTCCAAACACTCGAAGATGACATCACATCCCTGCCTCCCATCCCGGGGTGCTGATGCAGTGTGGCAGCAAGGAGCGGTCCCTTTCTCTCCCCAACTTCAGACACAGGAGAAAAAGAATACTGGGAACATTTGTCCCACTAGCCTTCCTCAGTACCACGACTCTCCTCATCAGTGGCCTAGGCAACCATCTTTCTCAACTAAGTAAACAACAATAAAAATAAAATGTATTAAAATCAAACAAAAAAAAGAAAAAGGAGAATCCACTCTATCAGGGATACCCTATTTATTTTATTTTGTATAAGAGTATAAATATTTGGAACAAGAATGCTTGTAGTTGATTATTCTGAGGGATGAACATACAGGTGTTTGTTAAGTTAGTCTCTGAACATTTCACAGTTTATTTATTTATTTATGTATGTATGTATGTATGTATGTATTTATTTATTTATGTATTTATTTATTTTTGGGCCCAGTGTGATAGCCTAGGGGTTAAAGTCCTTGCCTTGCGTGCGCTGGGATCCTGTATGGGCCCCAGTTCAGATCCTGGCTGCTCCACTTCCCTTCTAGCTCCCTGCTTGTGGCCTGGAAAAGCAGTAGAGAACAGCCCAAAGCCTTGGGACCCTGCACCCATGTGGGAAACTTGGAGGAGGCTCCTGGCTCCAGGCTTTGTATTACCATTGAGACGACTTGGGGGAGTGAACCAGCGGATGGAAGATCTTTCTTCCTGTCTCTCCTCTCTGTAAATACAACTTTCTTATATATATATATATATAACATTTATTTATTTTATTGCAAAGAGAGAAGATACAGAAAGATCTTCCGTCTGCTGGTTCACTCCCCAAGTGGCTACAACAGGCCAGAATTAAGCCACTCTGAAGCCAGAAGCCTGGAACTTCTTCTGTGTCTCCCAGGCAGGTGCAGGGTTTCAAGTCTTTGAGCCATCCACTACTGCTTTCCCAGGCCACAAGCTGGAGCTGGATGGGAAGGGGAGCAGCCAGGACATGAAAGAGCACCCTTATGGGATCCCAGATGTGCAAGACAAAGATTTAGCCACTAGGCTATTGCACCAGGGCTCAGACAATAATTTTTTTTTAATGGAAAAGATGTGTTATTTGTACCTAAATCTCTATAGCACACACCTGGCTGTGCAGTCAGGTTATGCAGCCGCTGAAGGGTTGGCAGGACCCAGAGGGAAGGTGAAGTCCAGGGCCACAACTGAGGGGGAGCTGCTGGAGCCACTTAGAAGCCTGACAGAATTTGCCATTAACCTGCAGGGCTCTGCAGGGGTCTCCCCGAAAGAGGCCAAGAGCTGGTCCCCGTGAGTCCCTGCTACAGAGCAAGGACAGGTTCCAGCTGGAAGGCAACATCTACAATCCTGTGCCTCCTTCTCAGCCGGCTCCTGCAGCCCCCTCCCCCATCCACCCACATCCAGTAGTGAGCTCACCCTGCATCCCCTCCACCCTCTGCAGGGGCTCAGCTGCATAGTTCATGGGACCTGGTGCAGAATGACCTGCGTGGGATCTCCTATTCAAAGTCTGTTCAGCAGCCACCACTGAGCGGCATCCATCTGCAGGGGACCAACGCTGGGGTCCCCTGTGTGGAGGTCATGGCTTCCGTTATCCAGACACCTGCTTTGTTTTTTGTCTGTCTTTCTTTCTTTCTCTCTCTCTCTCTCTCTCTTTCTCTCTTTCTTTCTTTTCTCCCTTCAGACACCTACTTTATGGGTGCCTGGCCCTGGGCTAGGCATGGCACAATGGTGAATCAAACCCAGTCCAGCATCCAGAAACTTGCATACTAATTGCAACAGGGAGCCAGACTTACAGATCATCACATGCTGCCTAAAGGGTGTGTGGAATAACAAGACAGGGGTCCCCACCAACGAGCCCCCACCCAGCCCATCTGGAGAGTGATGCCAGAACCAAGCTCTGAGAGCAATGATTTCAGCCAAAGACCTGAGTGATGGTGTGGGGCCGAGGGTGGTGACCATATGCAGAATATTCCGGGCAGACAAGCCTGTAACAATTTTCAAGGACTGGCAAGGCTGACGTAGCTAGGACGCAGGAGGCAGAGTCACGGGCCCCAGATAAAGCTGGGAGGGACTCGACTTCCTGCACCCCATTCCTGCGCCCCCTTCATGGGCTGCACACCTCTGATTTTTTAAATATTTTTAATATTTTTAAAAATTTTCCTCCTAAGCATGAACTCAAGAAATTGAGATACCACTACTATTTTCTAATCTGCAGCTGAAATTTTAAAATGTTCTTCCAATCCACCTAAAATCACTCCCTTGGTGAATTAGTCTAGAAAATCCCACTGCCTGTGGCCATCTGAGAACCCAGAAACCTCAGACAGGATTTAGCTAGGAGACACTGATGACACAAATTCATTCACATTTTTCTTTTTTTTTTTTTAAGAGTTATTTATTTTTATTACAGTCAGGTACACAAAGAGGAGGAGAGACAGAGAGGAAGATCTTCCGTCCGATGATTCACTCCCCAAGTGAGCCGCAACGGGCCGGTGCTGCGCCAACCCTAAGCTGGAAAACAGGAACCTCTTCCAGGTCTCCCACGCAGGCACAGGGTCCCAATGCATTGGGCCGTCCTCAACTGCTTTCCCAGGCCACAAGCAGGGAACTGGATGGGAAGTGGAGCTGCCGGGATTAGAACCAGCACCCATATGGGATCCCGGTGTGTTGAAGGTGAGGACTTTAGTCACTTGGCCACGCTGCCGGACCCAGATTTTTCTTTTTTGTAAGGATTATTTATTTAGGGGCTGGTACAATGACACAGCTGGTTAATCCTCTGTCCTATGGTGCCAGCATCCCATATGGGCACCTGTCCATGTCCCTGTCCCTGTTGCTCTACTTCCCATCCAACTACTGGCTTAATGGTCTAGGAAAACAGTGGAGAATGGCCCAAGGCCTAGGGACTCTGCACTCGCCTGGGAGACCCAGAAGAAGCTCCTGGCTCCTGGCTTTGGATCAGCTTGGCTCTGGTCATTGCAGCCATTTGTGGAGTGAACCTGCAGATGGAAGATCTTCCTCTCTCTTTCCTTCTCTCTATAAACTTGCCTTTCAAATAAACATAAATCAATCTTTTTAAAAAATAATTATTTATGTAAGAGTCATAATTACAGAGAAACAAAAAGAAATCTCCCATCCACTGATTCTCTCTTGAAATGATTGCTACAGGGCCCGATGCGATAACCTAGAGGCTAAAGTCCTTGCCTTGAACATGCTGGGATCCCATACGGGCACTGGTTCTAATCCACGTGGCCTCGCTTCCCATGCAGCTTCCCTGCTTGTGGCCTGGGAAAGCAGTCAAGGATGACCCAAGGCCTTGGGACCCTGCACCTGTGTGGGAGACCCGGAGGAGGCTCCAGGATCCTGGCTTTGGATTGGTGCAGTTCCAGCCATTGCAGCAGCTTGGGGAATGAAGCATTGGACAGAAGATCTTTCTCTGTCTCTCCTCCTCTCTGTATATCTGCCTTTCCAACAAAAATAATAAAGAAAGAAAGCAAAGAAAAATGACTACTACAACCAAAAGCAGGAGCCAGAAGCTTCATCTGGGTCTCCCACATAGGTAGCAGGGACCCCAGGCCTTGGATCATCATTTGCCATTTCTTCCCCAGGCCATGAGCAGGGAGCTTTATCAAAAGTGAAGCAGCAGGTCTTGAACCGGTGCCTACATGGGATGGCAGTATGCCAGGCTGCCGCTTTACCTGCTGTGCCACACACCAGCCCTTTGTTCACATCTTTGCAGAGAGCTCTCTGGCTGCTGTGTGCTGAGTGGCTGTTGGGAGCATCAGAAGGAGCTGGTGGGGGAGGCTGCTTCAGGCATCCAGGGAGAGCCCTGGGCGTGGGACTGGGGTGACCAGGCAGAGATGGGACTGGCCCTTCTCACAAAGCCGCTGTCCCTCAAATCCTCTTCTTTGTCTCCATTTGCCGATTCAAGGCCTTTCCTGATAAGGGCGGCTTCCACGACCCTCCCTTCCGGATGTCAGTCCTGGGGCTGCAGAGATGCAGGGACAGCATGTCCAGTCCATCCATGACGGCCTACCTCTCTGGGCTGTACAAGCTCAAGGTCATGTCCAGGCAGGCCCTGCAGACTCAGACTGACCATTCTGCAGGAGCTTCAGGAACCAAGTGGGTCCCGTGACTGGTCCTACCCGCAGTGTGTGCTGTTGGCCCCCAGCCCCTGGGCGGCCTTGCTGCATTCCCTCCCTCAGCGACCCTCCACAGCCGCCACACTCCCAGACCTCTGTCTAAAGGAGACTGTGCTAGGGTGTCTGTCTGCTCACTCTCCCCACCCCTGCTACTGCTGGTTTTTATGTTTTGTTTTGTTTTGTTTTGACACTATGATTTTTTTAAGATTTTATTTTACTTTTGTAATTGGCATATGTGTACCTTAAAAAAAAAAAAAACAAATTTTAGTAATGGTTAAGTGTAGCGATCAATGAGACATTTCAGAGAAGCTTTTTTTTTTTTTTTTTTTTTTTTTTTTTTTAAGTTGGAAAGGCAGATTTACAGAGAAGAAACACAGAAGAGATCCATCCCTTGGCTCACTCCCCAAATGGCCATAATGGCCAGAGCTGAGCTAATCCGAAGCCAGCAGCCAGAGGCTTCTTCTGTGTCTCTCATGCAGGTGCAGGGTCCCAAGGCTTTGGGCCATCCTCCACTGCTTTCCCCACCACAAGCAGGGAGCTGGATGGGAAGTGGAGCAGCTGGGACATGAACGGTGCCCATGTAGGATCCCATTGGTTGCAAGACGAGGATTTAGCCACAAAGTCATTGCACCAGGCCCATGTATGCCTTCTAAAGCCTTAATTACATGTTTGTTTGTTTATATTTTAAAGGCAGAGAAAGAGAGTTCTTCCATCCACTGATTTACTCTCCAGTTGACTAGAATAATTAGGGCTAGGGTTGGTCCAAGCCAAGACTGGGAGTTCAGAACTCCATCCAGGTCCAAACACCTGGTGGCAGGGCCCCAATCACTTGGCCAGCCTCTGTAACTTTGACAGGTGGAAGCCTAGTAAGTGGAGTATCCTGGACCTAAACAGGTACCTGATATGAGCTGTCAGAGCTGCACATTAGCCCATGCACCACAATGCTGGCCCCCATCACGGCTTATAAAACTGTTTTCCTTCATTGTTGAGAAAACAACAGAATCACTCAACTTCTGGGCTACCCCCAGCTTACCAGCTGTGTGTTTAATGAGTTGGAGGGAACAAGTGCCAGCGGTTCAACCCTGAGCTGGATGCCAAGGACACAAGGTGAGCAAGACAGACCTGCATCCCTCTCAGAATCCAATAGAGGCTAAACCCTGTCTCTTAGGGCCCAATGTGATGGCTCAAAGGCTAAATCTTCACCTTGCACACGTCGGGATCTCATATGGCTCCTGTTCATGTCCTGGCTGCTCCATTTCCCACCCAGTTCCCTCCTTGTGGCTTGGGAAAGCAGTAGAGGACAACCCAAGACTTTGGGATCCTGCACCCACTTGGGAGGCCCAGAGGAAGCTTCTGGCTCTTGGCTTTTTTTCAGCTCAGCTCTAGCCATTGTGGCCACTTGGGGAGTGAACCCACGGATGGAAGGTATTCCTTCTCTCTCTGTAAATCTGCCTTTCCAATAAAAATAAAAAAAATATTTTAAAAAATAAATACATCTGTCCCTTGACCTGGTGAGGTTTCTGATTTAGTAAGACAGGTATACTAGAATGGGTCGAGAACTGAGCAGGCTGGGAGGGAAAATCGTGTGCTTTAGGACAGTCCCAACAGGCCTCTGAGGGGAGGTGATACTGAAGGGTAATTAAACGATGCATTATTTCCATGAATTGCTCCGGTGCTTGGCACCAACAGATCCAGCTAAAAATCGTGGTGGAATCGCTCATGGAAAAGTGCCACATCCCCAGAGTGAAATTAAGCTGTTTATCTGGACTTCTGAGAAATCAGTCAAAATTCCCCAAGAGGCCTGTGTCAATTGTGGTAATAATGAAGTTCCCTGGTTTAATGCTTAGACCCAGGAGGGTGAGTTAGAATAACCTGAGGTGAACCAATCAGCTATTCATTCTTCAGTGTCCCTGCCCCTACCCAGCAAGGAAGTAACTTTGCAACAATCAATCTGCTTTTGTTCTGCTGTTCTCGGCCCTGGTGCATCTATAAAACTGAATCTTCTGCTCAACCCACTGGAACCCTGATTCTCTTGCGTGACGCTAAACCCAGAAATAAAAGTCAATTATGATTGTTACAGCAAATTGTTGTAATTTTGTCCTTTGGCAGAAAGGCATCAGAAGAATGAGAATGAAGCAGGCAGTTGTTGTGGGGAAGGCAGCTAATTCAGGGTCCCCACTGGAAGCCACCTAGGTGCTCCCTTCTGCCGACCTGGAACCTGAGAGGGGCGATAGTGTGTTGTGTAACCACGGCCCTCACAAGCCCCCAGAAAGGCCCATAATAGGGAGGGAGGGGCTCACTCTCTTGGTCACGTGCTTCTGGTGCTCTGGCACTCTAACTCTCGGCTCCCCCAGTACCCGCTTGCTCTCTGGCTTCCCGTGGACAGACTCCGAAGACAGATAGCCCCTGAGTATGGCCCGTTCACTGCTTGGGCGGGATAGTATAGATAGCAATGCTAAGATGCTTTGTATTTCTAATTTGTGTACTTTCTTTTTTTAAATTATTAATGATTTTTTTATGATTTTTACATAGTTGATTAGGATGCAAAGGGTCAAGGGCTACAGGAAGGTGAATGAGACTACCATTTCTACATTCTCTTTTTTTTCCTTCCTGTATCTGGAGAAAGGAGGGAGAGAGAGAAGCCACATCAGTCTCCCAAACGCCTCTGTACCCTGGGATGTAGGCCAGCATCTGACACCACCCCACGGTCCCCAATGTGGGGCATGCTCTGAGGGTCCTGCTCATGACGTTTTGATAGTTCAAGAGTTCCGAATTGCTGCCACTCCAAGCACTATGAAATCTCTCCAGAATCCACTAGTTGACATAGTCCACCTTAGAATCTCTGTTTGCCCAGGTATTCACTGCCAATCCTTGGCTGGGGTAGTTGATCAATTTGTTCTGTCCTCTGTCCTCTGTCATGGTACCAGGTGTCCTCTGCCAACCCTTGGCTGGGGTAGTTGATCAATTTGTTCTGTCCTCCGTCCTCTGTCATGGTACCAGGTGTCCTCTGCAGACTCCAATGTACTGCCATATCCTCCATGTGCACTTGGATATGCTGTCCACTGCTCCATCTAAGTTACTGAGGAGGCCTAGCTCTGACACATGCATTCCACAGTCAGACCACGAAACTTGCAATTCTCTCCATTGTTGGAGTTGAGTCCAGCAATTCAGCTGGAGGGATCCCCATGAAAACTTCATCTGAGGTGATCCCAAACCTTGTTTTTTTTTTTTTTTTTTTTTTTAGGTTTTATTATGTATTTTTATTGAAAAAGCAGATACATGGAGGGGAGGAGAGACAGAGAGGATGTCTTCCGTCCAATGATTCACTCCCCAAGTGACTATAACGGCCGGTGCTGCGCCAATCTGAAGCCAGGAGCCAGAAACCTCCTCCAGGTCTCCCATGCGGGTGCAGAGTCCAAGGCTTTGGGCTGTCCTCGACTGCTTTCCCAGGCCACAAGAAGGGAGCTGGATGGGAAATGGAGCCACCAGGATTAGAACCAGTGCCAATATGAGATCCCAGAGTGTATGAGGTGAGGACTTTAGCCGCTAGGTTACCACACTGGGCCCCATACCTGATTCTTGTGTGTGCTTGCCAATGCAGGGTCTGGCACAAGTCTGTTGCCCCAATCAGCTTATGCACATGATGGTGATTGCAATTGATGGGTCAGTTCTGCCTCCAGCCCTGTCTTTTACACAAACCAATGGGTGTTGCAGCCCAGCCCAATCCTGCCCACCATACACTCGGCCTTCATGTAAACTAGTGGGAGCTGCAGCATAGTCAAAGCAACCACCAGGCTAACCCCTGTCCTGGTTCCCACGCTTGCTAGTATGTACAGTAGACTGGTCCAGTCTGTCCCACATCTCATGCAGCTCTTGCACATGTCAATTGGCATTAAAGCCTAGTTCAACCAAACAGCTCCACTATCCAGCCCACACATGTGCCAGTGGGTGCCACTGTCCAGTCATGCCTAACCCAGTTTTCATGCTGGTTCTCATGCTCACCAGTCAGAGTGGCAACCCAGGAGGGAGGTGCCCACTGTTGCCCTTCTGGTCCCACTCCCACTTCCTGGACCTTGCACTCTCCAGGTGGTTCTGTAGTTTAACTTGACAGAATTTGTCCCCCCCCCCAACCGCCATGCCAACACCTGCCAGCTGAAGCTGCGCCAAAGCCCAACCAACCCACACTCACTCTGGCTTATGCATGCACCAGTAGGAACAGTCAACCCAGCCTGGTTTTCCCCTGATCCAGCTTACATGAGGCCCACAGGTGTTGTAGCCTTGTCTGGCCTGGTCTGCCCCATCCCAACTCACACTCTGCAATGGGAGTGGTGGTCCAGCAGGGAAGTCCTCCATAGCTCCCTACCAGCTTCACCTCCTCACTCTGCCCGCCCCCCGGTCTCACGTATGCCTATTGGGTGCTGCAGCCCACTCTGGCATGACCCGCCTCACCTCGGCATTTGCCAGTGGGTGCTGTAGCCTGGCTGGGCCCAGACCACCTCCAATTCTAGCTCATGCTGGTAGGGGCTACAGCCTAGCCTAGCCCATCAGGACCCCAGTCCTGGACCTCAAGTTACCTGGCTTGTGTTGTAACCTAATCTGGCCCAACGCACACTCCATTCTGGTGCTCAGATTTGCCAGCGGGTGATATGAACTGGCCCACCCTGGTTCACCCTCAACCTGAGCCAAATACATGCCAGTGGGTACCATTATCTGACCTGGTCTTAGCCGCTCCCTGTTTTGGTTCTTGCGCTCACCTGCAGGGACTGTGTCCTGACACAGGAGTTACCCAAGCTCCTCCATCAGAACCTCTCCCAATGCCAGATGTCATGCTCATCAATGGGTCCATGGGCCAGCCCTACTTAGTCTACCTCATATCCTAGCAGAAACAGTGGCATTTTCTGACTGGCCTTCACCCATTCCAGTTTTTACTGTTAGGTGTTACAGCTCAGCCAAGCCTGGTCCACACCCAGACACAGTTCACACATGGCTCATTAAGGACAGGGACCTAGCCGAGCCCGTCCTACTCCTACCCTGGTTCTCACAAGCACCAATGGGTGCTGGAGTCTAGCCCAGTCTGGCACACCCCAGACCCAGCCCACACTTGTTCCAAAACACTGCAACCATGCCCAGACTAAACAGCAGCCTCCTCTCTGGCCTTCACACTCACCAATGGGAACCACAATCCACCCAAGGTGTCCCCTTTGCTCCCCAACCAGGCCTGTTCCAGCCATAGATCTTGAGCATGCCAGTGGTTGCTCTGACCCAGCTTGGAATAGTCCCTCCTGTGTTAGCCTTTGCCTTTGGATGATGCACCCTGGCCTGATCCAGCTAGCTGCCAGCCCCAATCTCACTGGTGGGTGCTGGAACCTGGCCCTATTCATTCTGCTCCCATCCCTGACTCATGAAGACCAGCAGGTGTGACAGCCTAGCCCAGCATGATCTTTGTTCCAGCCTGGTTTCTGCACTTGCCAGTGACCTAAGGTTTGCTTGGCCCGCCTAGGCACCCTCTTCCAAAACCAACCCACACATTAACCAACAGTTGGAGCTCCCTTGCCCAGTCTGCCTGATTCCCAGGCCTGGACCATGTGCTCACCAGCAGGAGCTATGACCCACTAAGGGAGTTTCCCAAGTTCCCCCACTTGGCCCACTCCCAGACCCAGATCTCACACTTGCCAGCAGGCACTAGACCCTTGCCCAGCATAAACTGCTCCTCTGCCTTGGCCTAATATGAGCTGGTGAATGTTGCAGCCTGACCTTCCTGACACCCTGTTTCAGGATGCGCATGTGCAGGTGTTGCAGCCTGGACCTGCCCAGTCTATTCTTGGTCCCTGTACTCGTGAGTGTTGGCAGGTTCCATGTTCACACGTAGTTCAGCTCATCACCACCCCCAACTCTTGAGCTAACCAGTGGGACTTGCATTTCCATAGGGTTTGGCCCACAAACCTACCACAGAATCTACCCCAGGACCTGGTTCTCTCACATGCTGTCTTGACCTTGCCTGATGTGACCCATTCCCTGTTCCAACACTCAGTTAGGTACTGGGATTTAGCCCTGCCAGACAGGCCCCCAGTCCTAGCTTTCACATAGACTGGGGTGAGTGGTCAGCAATGTTCCATGCTAACAAGCCCAACTCCAGATTCCCATGTGGGCTGGTGCATGAGTCTGACCCATACAGATCTTCCAGTTTCTCCCCTCCAAACCACCAGGTCTCAGTCCTCTCGCTTACCTACAAGTACAGTGGCCCTGTCATTGAGTGTCCCTCAGGATTCATTCCTCATCAACACATACTGTGGCCTTATGCATGGATGTCCCTAGGCAGTAATTCCAGACCCCAAGACCCCAGAGCTCGCTGCCAGGCGGCCAGCAGGTGGATTTGCCCACCACTTGACAGTGGTGGACGAGGAGCTAGGATCCCCAGTAGGAAGCCTGGCCTGGCATGGGTGCTCCCAGCCACAGCCACGTGGCTGAGACACGCAGATACCCGCACTGCTGAGCAGACTTACCTGGACTCTAATTTGTGCACTTTCAAGAGTTCTAGGGGAGGTGAGGCCTAGCCGTAATGGAATGTGGGCAAAGAAACCAGGGAAAGGTGAATGTTTGGGGCTTCGTAAGTGTGCCTAGGTTGTTCACTGTATGTCTCAGGATAATTTACATTGCTGGGGAGGCTGGAACATAGGTCTTCAATAACAGGTGGACTTCAGGGTAATGACCATTTGTTCTGCTTGGGGTTTCAATTCAGAATGGATTTCCATTTGGACTTGTCATTTGATAATTTCTAGTCGGCCCTGTTATCACTAAGCTTGGCTAGTAAAGACTCCTTAATACACCCTAGACTTTTTTTTTTTTTTTACACCCTAGACTTGTATAGTGTGATCTTGCTCGCACCCCACAACACAGTGAGGAGCTGGGGGAAGAGCCTCCAACCATAGGAGAGGACCAGGCAAAGCCCTTGGGACCAAAAGGAACTGAGAACAGTGGAAAGCGGTTTGCCAGGAGTGTAGAAAACCAAGCATAAAGTGGGATGTGCCTGTAGACACTTGCACCAATCACGCAGCACCTTAAGAGCCACAGTAAACATCAGAGAGGGCCCGGCGGCGTGGCCTAGCGGCTAAAGTCCTCGCCTTGAGCGCCCCGGGATCCCATGTGGGCGCCGGTTCTAGTCCCGGCAGCTCCACTTCCCATCCAGCTCCCTGCTTGTGGCCTAGGAAGGCAGTTGAGGACGGCCCAAAGCTTTGGGACCCTGCACCCGCGTGGGAGACCTGGAGGAAGTTCCTGGTTCCCGATATCGGATCGGCGTAGCATCGGCCCGTTGCGGCTCACTTGGGGAGTGAATCATCGGATGGAAGATCTTCCTCTCTGTCTCTCCTCCTCTCTGTATATCTGACTTTGTAATAAAAAAAAAATTTTTAAATCTTAAAAAAAAAAAAAAAAAACATCAGAGAAAGCTCCAAGGGCTTTAGGTAGGTCTACTCCGGGGTTGGTGTAGTGGGCTATGCTTCCACCTGTAGTGCCAGCATCCCATAATGGGCACCATTTTGAGGCCTAGCTCCTCTACTTCCAATCCAGCTCCCTGCTGTGGTTTAAGTTCTTGGGCCCTTGCACCCACATGGGAGACCTGGAAGAAGCCCGAGGCTGTAGATCAGCCATTGAAGCTGATTTGGGGAGTGATCCAAATGGAGGATCTCTCTCTATGTCTCCTTCTATGTAATCATACCTTTTAAATAAAAAGAAAATCAATCTTTAAAAAGTGTACTCCAGGGCTTGGCAGTGTGGCCTAGTGGCTAAGGTCCTCGCCTTGATCCCATATGGCCGCTGGTTCTAATCCCAGCAGCTCCACTTCCTCTCTATCTCTCCTCCTCTCAGTATATCTGACTTTGTAATAAAAAAAAAAAAGTGTACTCCAGTTCCCGTGTGTTGGGAGCTGGCACTGGGCACAGCAGCTTAAACTTCTCCTCGCAAGGCCGCAATCCTATATTGGAGGGCAGATCGGAATAGCAGTCACTTGGCTTCTCATCCAGCTTCTTGGAAAGACAAGCAAGGATGAACCAAGCCCCTGGGCCCATGCCACCCTGTGGGAGACCTGGACGGAACTCCTGGCTCCTGGCTTCATACTGGTCAGCCCTAAGGTTATTGGAGATGGCTGATTGGAGGTTTCTGTCTTTGTACAAGAAAGCATTCATATGGGAGAGAGAGTGTAGCAGTAAGTATGCCCACCAGTTGAATGGAGAGTTCACCGACTGCCCAGGTGGCCATCATCAGCCAAGAACCCAGACTACACCAAGACCAGAGTTTTCATCACTGTATGTACAGATCACCCCCATTCCTCCTTCTCTCTTCCTTCTCTGGGAAAATGCTAGGTGGAGGGCTTTCTGGGTGGGGAATTCCCAGAAACCCTCTCAGCACCTTATCAGCACAGTGTTATGGAACTAAATGGGCCCCTTGGTGCTGGGCAGGGAAATTCCCCCACGCTGCCCCCAGGGAGAGGCCTACAGCCCTCCTGGCAACGTCATTGAATCAGAGCAATTGTTTATACACAGAATACTCATCAGACTCACATCTGTTTTTCTTCATTTCTCCACATACAAATCCTATTTTTCTAGGAAAAAAAAAAGCCCTTTTACCTTGACCCCCTTACACACATAGACTAATGTGCAGCTATTTGGGGAGTGAACCAGCAAATGAAAGTTCTCTTATCTATGCTGCTTTGCCTTTTTAAATAAAGAAGTAGTGGCAGGCATGGTGGATCAACTGGCTAATATTCTAACTGCAAGAGCCCAGTATTCCATATGGGCACCGGTTTGTCTCCCAGCTGCTCCATTTCCCATCCAGCTCCTGCTTAAGGCCTAGGAAAACAGTAGCTCGTGGTCCAAAACCTTGGAACCCTGCATCTGTGTGGGAGACCTGGAAGAAGCTCCTGGCTTTGAATTAGCTCAGCTCCAGCTGTTCCACCATAAATCTTTAACCCCTTTGGGGGCAGGTTCAGATCCTCATAGCTCCACTTCCAGTCTAGTTCCCTGCTGTTGCACCTGGGAAAGCAATGAGAATGACCCAAGTGCTTGGGCCCCTGCACCTACACGGGAGCCCCAGAACCAACTCCTGGTTCCTAGTCTCAGCCAGGTACAGCCCCGGCTGTTACAGCCATTTGGGGAGTGAACAATCAGATAGACATCTCCCCGTTTTCTCTATAATTATGCCTTTCATATAGATAAATGCTTCTTTATTTAAGGTAAGTAACAACAGCTGAGGCTGTGGAAGCCATTGATTGGTCAAGCCACTGGTTGGAGAAATACTGAGAGTTATTCAGGCACGCATACCCAGTTTCTCACCGGGCTGCCACATCTCCACCTCTGAGCTCTCACCGAGTCCACCTTATTACACCCAATGCTTTTTTGTTTAAGATTTTGTTGTTGTTGTTGTTGTTATTAGAAAGGCAGATTTACTGAAAAGAGATGTGTCTTTTTAAAATTTTTATTTTGATGATGTTTACATAGTTGATCAAGGTGGGAAGGGTCCAGGAGCAGAGGAAAGCGGGAAAGACCATTGTTTACACACTTTCTTCCTCTTCTTCCTGTATCTAGAGGAGGGGTGGCCACAGGGAGAAACCATACCTAGCCTCCTCAGGACCCGCTCTCATCCCAGGACTTCTGTTATGGAGCATGTTCGGAGGGTTCCGCTCGAGTGGTTTCGAGAATCCTGAGCTGCAGCTGATATTGCCTCTCCAAAGATGAAGAAATCCTTCCGAGGTCAATTGGCTGACACAATCCACCTCAGAGTCTCCATTTGCCCAGAAATTTGCTGTCAAGTTTCACTAGGGAGGGCCCGGCGGCATGGCCTAGAGGCTAAAGTCCTTACCTTGAACGCATCAGGATCCCCTATGGGCAACCGTTCTGATCCCAGAAGCTCCACTTCCCATCCAGCTCCCTGCTTGTGGCCTGGGAAAGCAGTCGAGGACGGCCCAAAGCCTTGGACCCTGCACCTGCATGGGAGACCTGGAGGAGGTTCCTGGCTCCTGGCTTCAGATTGCACAGCACAGGCCGTTGTAGTCACTTGGGGAGTGAATCATCGGATGGAAGATCTTCCTCTCTGTCTCTCCTCCTCTCTGTATATCTGACTTTGTAATAAGAATAAGTAACTCTTTAAAAAAAAGTTTCACTGGGGAAGTCAATCAGTTCCTCTGCAAACCAACAGGTGCTGCAGCCCAGCCCAACCCTGCTCAACACATGCTCAGTCTTCACATACCACATAAAGAGCTGCAGCCCAATCAGAGTGACCCCCAAATAAGCCTCACTACAGCAACCTCCCAGCTCTGGTTCCTGTACCTGCCAGCATGTGCAATGGACTGGTCAGGTCTGTCCCACATCCATTCAGCTCTCGTACATATTTTTGGATATGTATGAAGTCCAACCAACTGACTCTTCCCACTAGCCCACACTCATGCCAGTAGGTGCCACTGCCTGTCCAGCCAGGTCCATCCCCAGTCCTGGTTCTTGTACTCACCAGTAGAGCTACAGCCCATCAGAGAGGTGCCCACAGCATTTCCAGTGGCTGCATCTCTGTCCTGGATCTTGCACACTTCAAGTGGTCTAGTATAGGCTGGTCCTTGCCTTGGTTCTTGTGCTCACCTGCAGGGACTGCATCCTGACAAAGGAGTTCCCCAAGCTCCTTGTTGGGTCTTCTCACAATGGCAGATCTTGCATATACCTGTGGGTCCTTGGCCCAATTTGACTTAGTCTACCTACTATCCTGGCAGAAACAGTAGTCTTGGCCAAATTGCCCTTACCGAATCTTGTTCTTACTGTTGGGTATTACAGCCCAGCCACACCTGGTCCATGCCCTGACGCAGCTCTCATGTGGCCCAGTGGGAACTGAAAACTAGCCCAGCCAGTTCTACACCCACTCTTGCTTTCATGAGCACCAGTGGGTGCTAGAGAGACAAAGATCTTTCATCCACTGGTTCACTCTCCAAGTGGCCAAAACAGCTGGAGCTGAGCTGATTTGAAACCAGGAGTCAGGAGCTTCTTCCAGGTCTCACACGTGGGTGCAAGGTCCCAAAGCTTTAGGCCATCCTCTACTGTTTTCCTAAGTCACAAGCAGGGAGCTTGACGGGAAGCGGAGCAGCCGGGACATGAACTGGCACCCATATGTGATCCCAGCATGTGCAAAGCGAGGACTTTTAGCCACTGAGCCATCATGCTGGGCCCTTACCCAATGTTGAACTTTTTCTCCTTCACTCTCTATAGCATTCATTCACAATTCCTACTGTTGCTCTTGCAGGATGCAAGAGAGATCATACCAGACAACTCTAGAATTTATCAACAAGCCTTTGTTAACAAAGTTTGGTTAGATAGCAGCGCCCACTAGAAATTAGCAAATGAAAAGTCACTGTTGGAAACCAGTATGAATTGAAAGTGGTCATTACTGTGAAATACATCCATTAAAATAAAGACCTATGTCCCAGCTTCCCCAGCAACAGAAGTTATCATTAGCGATGTGCAGCAAATAACCTGGACACATTTCTGACATTCACCTTTTCCTGGCTTCTCTGCCCACATTCCCTTACTGCTAGGCCTCTCCTGGAATTCTTGAAAGTCCATGAATTAGAAATACAAAGCATTTAGCATTTACATCTTCACTGACTTGCCTAAGCAGTGAACAGAGGATGAGGAATACAGCCATATGTGAGATGTTCAAGGGCTACCTTTGTCCTCTGTCTTCTCGTGAGAAGCCAGAGAGCAAGCAGATACTGGGGAGGTCAAGAGTCAAAGTGTGAGGGCCCAGCCGCGTGGCCAGCGGCTTAAGTCCTCGCCTTGAACACCCCGGGATCCCATATGGGCGCCGGTTCTAATCCCGGCAGCTCCACTTCCCATCCAGCTCCCTGCTTGTGGCCTGGGAAAGCAGCGGAGGACGGCCCAATGCATTGGGACCCTGCACCCGCGTGGGAGACCTGGAAGAGGTTCCTGGTTCCAGGCTTCGGATCGGCGCGCATCGGCCATCGCGGCTCACTTGGGGAGTGAATCATCAGATGGAAGATCTTCCTCTCTGTCTCTCCTCCTCTGTGTATATTGACTTTGTAATAAAAATAAATCTTTAAAAAAAAAAAGAGTCAAAGTGTGAGAGCAACAGAAGCACAGGCTCAGAAGAGAGTCCCTCTGTACCATGGGCCTTTGGGGGGTTTCAGAGGGGAGTAGTCATGCAACAACGCAGTGCCCCTTCTCAGGTTCCAGGTGATGATAGGTGAGTGTCATTGGACTCACTGGGGGAAGAAAAGATTATATAGGTGGTAGAGGTGTGACCTCCAACGGTGACCCTGAACTAGCTGCCCAAGACTACAACAGTCTACTTTTTCAATTTCTCGGAGGCACTTCTTGCTAGTCTGTTCTTCCTGCCATGATCCTGACTGGACAATGGCTTCCTGGTGAACACCTTCTCCCCCTCTTACGGGTTCAGTTGTGTGCTCCACGCCACTCTGTTAACCCTCCCCTGTCACCGATAAAAAGAGCCTTTACTATTATGGGAAAACTGGTGGCAAAAGTGACCCCAGTTCTTATCTCACAAGAAGAATTTCCATGAAGACAAGGCAAATAAGCAAAGCAAAATGTATCAGAGTCAGAAACTTCCTGCCCCAGCTGTCTGGAGGGAACTCAAGCAAGGAAGACCTGAGAAGACAGTGGAAGTGAGCCGAATGACAGCTAACAGTCAACCAGAGGGCTGGGACACAGCCCACCAGATGGCCACAACTGTAATCCTCTCTAAAAAAAACATCAGAAGGGTGGGATAGATAACTTCTATTGACATGATAAAACTGGAGACTCAGAAAGCTGGCATGGCACTTTTGTTTTGCTGTGAAAGCACCTTCTGGGCAGAATTTAGCATCTTGTACACTCATAAAGGGCTTTCCCCTTCATCCCTGCAATGAGATGGGCCATCTGCCTATGAGTCCATCTTACTTCTTACACCAGGTGATCTTGTCTGTGCAAGGGAGGAAAAAGCCATAGCTTTTCCTCAGTCTTTGCAAGAGTCTTGACTGATAGCCTTAGCACAAAAGGCAGACAAATAAGACAGGAACGTTAAAATGTGTTTAACTCAAGTTTTAAATGACATAGACGTTAGGATGGTTGATCTCAGGTATAGCTTGACTAGGCTGAAAAATACTGAGAGAGTTAGCCAAGCATTACTTTTAGGAGTTTCTGTAACAACATTATGTATTTTTAAGATTTATTTATTCTTGTTGGAAAGTTAAATTTACAGAATGAACAGGAGACAAAGATCTCCCATCCGCTGGTTCACTCTCCAAGTGGCTGCAATGGTCAGAGAAGAGCTGATCTGAAGCCAGGAGCCAAGAGCTTCTTTCAGGTCTCCTAGGTGGGTGCAGGGTCCCAAGGCTTTGGGCCGTCCTCGACTGCTTTCCCAGGCCACAAGCAGGGAGCTGGATGGGAAGTGAAGGAGTCGGGGTATGAACTGGCACCCATACAGGATCCTGAACTTGCAAGACAAGGACTTTCGTGCTGGGCCCTGTAACATCATTTTTTAAAAAGATTTATTTATTTTTATTGGAAAGGCAGATATACAGAGAGGAAGATCTTCCATCTGATGATTCACTCTCCAAGTGGCTGCAACAGCTGGAGCTGAGCCAATCTGAAGCCAGGAGCTAGGAGCCTCCTCAGGGCCTCTCACACGGGAAGCAAGGCTGCCAGGATTAGAACCATCACCATATGGGATTCTGTCACATGCAAGGCGACTTGAGCCACTAGGCTATTGCACCTGGCCCCAAGTCCTCTTTACCATAAGCAGAAATACCAGATGCAATGAGGTATTAGGAGGTCCTTTATTCCAGCAGGGTAGAAACATGAGCAGGGTGGAGAGGAAGAAAACTAGAAGGGACATGACTCTTGTGATGATGGCAGGATGTGGGCTGCCAGGGCAAGGGAAGGGGGCAAGATGGAAGATGGGGGAGATCCAGGTAAAAAGGGAAGGTAAAAGGTAAAATGGGAAAGGGAAGAGAAGAGAGAGGTAAGGGGAGCACACAGAGGCTCATTTATACAACCCAGGTGAGCCTGCAAGGTGTTGGGGGTGTGGAGAATTGGGAGGGACTGTGGGTGGGCCCCAAGGCATTGGTGACTGAGATTGTCACAGGTGATTGCCTGAGGGTAAATGGTAAGTGGGCTGGGACTGGGGGGAAGAGGCGCTGAAAGATTCCGCAGTGGGATTCTCAGGTAAGACACCAGGAGGTTACATTTCATTGGTGGATAATCAGAATTTCTCAAGCAGTGGGAAGGGGAAGCCGGAAATGGCCCTGGATCCAGGATGGGATATTCGAATCATTACTCACAGAGATGCCCAGTGAGCATTTGGCATAGCAGCTAAGATGCCTCTTGGAGCACTCACATCCCATATCAGAATGCCTGGGTACTGATTCCAGCTGACAGTGAAGCTGCACTCTAAAAGACAGTAGTGATGACTCAGTCATGTGGGTCCCCAGCACCCATATGGGATGTATTTCTAGGATCCTGGCTTCTACCTATTCTAGCTCTGGCTGTTGTGGGTATTTGGGAGGGGTGAACCAACAGAAGAAAGATGTCTAATAAATCGAAGTTTATAATTTCAAACAGAAATGAAGACCCAAAGACTCAGGGAAAACTGAATTTTTATGTTTAGACTTGATGAAGAATGGACAATCAAGTACAAGTATAATTGGACGAAACAGGTATGACCTATCGGTAACACATGCTATTGTGGGGAATATCACACAAAAAGAAGGCACTCCCAGTTCTTGTCTCCCATGAGAGAATTTTCATGCAGACAATTTCAGTGTGCAAGGCAAGATTTATTAAAGATGGAATCCTCCTATGCAGCTCCAAGAGAGGGAAGACCCAAGTGGTATCTTTTAAGTGCAATTTTGGTGAGCAGAACAATGGACAACAATCAGCAAGAGGGCAGGAACAAAACCTGTCTAGCTTTTGATAAAACTAAAAGCCACCAGAAGGGTGTGGCTGATAACTTCTTTCTGTTCTCATGATAAAGAGCTCAGAAGGGTGGGAAGGTACTTTTGTCTTGATAAAAGTATCTTCCTCCTGGGCAGAAACAAGTATTCTGTAAACTTTTCAGAGACTTCCCTTTTCTCATTCCAGGAGAGATGAGTGACCCTGACAGCCCATCCAAACTGTCACACTGTTGGGAAGCTTAGGAAGCTTGATTTTTTTCCTGTACATTCTGAACATTCCTTCCCTCTAGGTATAAGAGCACCCATCATGCAAAGACCTTCAAGAGAGATCAGAGGCGTGTGATCTACCCAAATGTCTTCAGTTCCAACTATTTAGTATAGAAAGTTTAAATTAGGGAGAAGATTGCTTTTCTGTCTCCCCTTTGGAGCAAATATTTCTAGCCTCTCAGTTAATTTCTCCCTCTTGGCACTCATGCTGATGAAACTTACCTGTATTCTTCCTCCTGCCTCAATATTCAGCAGGTGTCAGATGGTTGTTGGATGGGTGGTGTGATGAAGGCAGGGAGATGGCTAGCAAGCAGGAACTGAAGTTTCCATCTCCTCCCTGCATACTCCTCTGCACTCCTGTTGCACCACGCTAATGGCCCCACATCAGCACAGTGGGAAACTACAACTTTCAGATGTCAGTTAAAAACAACCAACATGACTGCTGGTTGCATCTCTGTGATGATCTTTATAAATTATTATAGCTAACACATCTACTCCCATCATGCTCCTTAGGCTATACATTTCTGAGTTTTCCAAAGTAGAGGCAAGCAAATGAGCGGTACTGAAGCCTCACCCCAAATTGTCATCATTCAGGCTTCAATTAAGCCCGCACCACCACAGCCCCCACACTCCATGCCTCCAGGTCATGTAAATGGATAGCCCAGAACTCCTGGATGATGGCTACCCAGGGCACTGGAGGCAAAGGGCTGGGTCCAGGCTTCAGCCTGGAACAGGAGGGGCCACAGGAGCCAGTTACATCACCACCTGGTAGGATTCCAGCCGATCAATGACACACCTGAACAGACATTCCTTACCTAATTAGGGCATAGACAGCCCCCTTGCTAGCCCCATGTCCAGAGGAGTATAAGACTTCCCAATACATATCTTGACTGCCCCTTTCCCTCCTGCTGCTTCCCTCGACTCTGTGCGGAGGAGTCCCAGGAGCGGATTTTCCAGTAAAGCTTCCATTACAGCTTTGGACAACTTGCTGATATGATTCCATCAGCAGTCAGCGGTCATCTAACAAGGGAGCCCAGTCGTGTCTTGTGTTTGTCCACACTCCTTTTTTTCCTTTTTATTTTTTATTACACACTCCTTGAGTGTTTATTTTCATTTTACCTGAAAACTAATCTTGCCTCTCTGCTGATCTTTACCTACATCTCATCTTCAGATTCTTTTTTTTACAACAAATATAAGCGGGTCTAACCACATCAGCACAGAGGGATAGTTGGATGAATGGGTGGATTGATGGAGGTATAGAAAAATTATTTTGTGAGCTGCCCAAACCTCTCTGTATTACACTAAGAAATCCTTCTGAGTTTTTAATTCGTACGCCTATGTGTCTGAGTGTAGTAACCTTGGAGTGAAGTGTGTGATGAGTGTAGAACTGAGTGGGAATCCTGAGACCAAAAAATGAAGAAGGAAACTACATAAGGAATTACAGAATTGGGCCTGGCACAATGGTTCAGTGGTTAAATCCTCAGTTTGCAAGCACCAGGATCCCATATAGGTGCAGGTTCATGTCTCGGCTGCTCCACTTCCCATTCAAATCTGTACAGAAATGGGAAAGCAGCAGAGAATGGCCCCCTTGGGACTGCACCCACATGGGAGACTTGAAAGAAGCTCCTGGCTTTGGATCAACTCAGCTCCAACTATTAAGGCCACTTGAGGAATAAACCTGTGGATGGAAGATCTTTTTCTTTGTCTCTGCTTTTCTCTGTAAATCTGACTTTCCAATTAAAAAAATAAATAAATAAAGGGCCCAGCGCCGTGGCCTAGTGGCTAAAGTCCTCGCCTTGAACGCCCCGGATCCCATATGGGCACCGGTTCTGATTCCGGCAGTTCTACTTCCCATCCAGCTCCCTGTTTGTGGCCTGGGAAAACAGTCGAGGATGGCCCAAAGCCTTGGGACCCTGCACCCACATGGGAGACCTGGAAGAGGTTCCTGGCTCCTGGCTTCGGATCAGCGCAGCACCGGCCCGTTGCAACCACTTGGGGAGTGAATCATCGGATGGAAGATCTTCCTCTCTGTCTCTCCTCCTCTCTGTATATCTGACTTTGCAATAAAACAATAAATCTTTTAAAAAAAAGAATTACAGAGTTTATTAGGCTAACACATTTGGGATTTCAGACCTGGGTAGCAAATGAGCTAGAAGCTTCAACAAGGTTTACCCTACTTATTCTGCACTAAACAAAAGAGGAAGTAGGGTTTTATGCTTGTACGAAAGGGAGCTGTGAGTTAGAACTTGTCTTACAGCATTGCTTTGCAGTGTTTTTCAGGAATGGGCCCTCAGGCATCTTCCCAAGTTGCATCACCTTATCAGAAAGGCTTGTGATAATCACCTTAGGGTGCCCACTGGGCACAAGAGAGTGAAACTCAAGTTGGCATCACTGTGATTTGCTGTCGTACACAAAATCATTTCTTTCGCTAGACCATAGGCTGTCTGAGGGCAGGGTCTGTGTCTACCCCATGGTTGCTACTCCTGCAGAGCTAATGCTCCAGGAAGTTTTATTGGACTCCACAACAATTCACTGAAGTAGATACTTGTGTTTGTGTGTCTACGCATGCACTCACACACATTCTCACCAACTTTCTAGAGATTCACATACCACCTAATTCACTCCCTTTCAAGTGTGTAGTTCAGCTGTATTTAGCCTATTCGCAGTTCTATAACCATCTTAATAATAATAATCTATTTTAGAACATTTTTAATTCCCCCAAATGAAATTTCCTACTCATCAGCAGTCATTTCCCATATCCTGCCAGGCTCTACCCACCCTCAGGTGGATTAGGATGCACCAATCCGCCTCCTGTCTGTGGATTTGCCTCTTCTGCCCTTTTCATAGACATGAGCTCATACAATACATGGCTTTTTTGTGACTGGCTTCTGTCACTTAGCACACGACATTCAAGGGCCATCCATGCGGTAGCAAGTACCAATATTTTCAATTGTTTATGATTGAATAATGTTGTACTGTATGGCTATCACAATTACCTGGGACAGAATGGGTAGAAGGCAGGGTACCACATGCTTCTCAAGGTTCATTGGAGATCTTTTTTGTTTATTTTAATTTTACGTCTTTTTATTATTATTATCAATTTATGATTGAGGATTTTGATAAAATATAAATTATAATTTTGTAGGGCTTGAGATGCTGCCTGCATTCTTTAATTAAAAAAAATTTTAAGTTGTGTTATTTATCTGAAAGAGTAAAGAAATAGGCAGGATTTTGTATCTGCTGTTTCATTCACCAAATGCCCACAGTAGTAGCAGTTGGTCCAGGCTGAAGCCAGGAGCCAGGAACTCCATCCAGGGCTTCTATGTGGTTGGCAGGAACCCAGATGCTTGGGCCAGCATTTATTGTTTCACAGGTGCATTAGCAGAGAGCTGAATTGGAAGCAGAGCATCAGTTCTGATGTGGGATGCTGTGGAATCACGCCCAACAATACAGCTGGGCCAGCAGAGGCTTGTGGGATCCTGTTGAGAAGAGGCTCCAGGAAGGAGGAGGTGGAGGGCCTCTCACCCAGCATGCGGTCTTGTCCCCAGTGAGTCCGTGGATGTGCTTTTGTGCTTCCCTGATATAAAGCGAACATCTGTGCTCCAGTTATCCAATTATCCTACATCAAAGTAGTGCTCCTTATCAATATCTTACACCAACAATGCCTTGATCCTGGTGCCTGGTTAGCACTTCTGGAACTTCCTGCTTACACACATGACACAAGCTGTATATCAAACCTGACAATTGTGACCAATGACTGAGCTGAATTATGTTGGAACTATTGCTTTGCTGAATGTGTATAAACTGGAACCCTAGGAATGAACTTGTCAGTTGCCCAAGATAGCACTTTCCCTCCATTTCCTCTCAGTCACATCTTCTCCCAGGGAATCTGTAAGGTAAACTTGCAGGATACCAAGTCCCCCAAACAGTGGCTTAGCACACTACCCCACAACATCCTCCCTGAGACACTCCTACTTGTAAGTCAGAGTTACAGCAACAGAGGGAGACACAAAGAGTTCCATCTGCTGGCTCACCCCCTAAATATCCACAACAAGAGCTGGGATAGTATGAAGCTGAATCCAAGAGCTTTTTCCCAGTCACTCATGTGGGTGCAGAGATCCAAGGCCTTGAGCCATCCTCTACTGCTTTCCCTGTTGCAAGCTGACCAAATCGATCCCCAAAAAATAAATCAGAAGCAGCCTCTTAGAAGCTCAGGAATCTATTCACTGGTGTGCACTAACCAGTTCACTACATGTGGAAGCGGGGAGCTGCCCCAATCAATTGTGTTCAGTTCTTTTTTTTTTTTTTAAGAGTTATTTATTTTTATTACAAAGTCAGATATACACAGAGGAGGAGAGACAGAGAGGAAGATCTCCCATCCGATGATTCACTCTCCAAGTAAGCCGCAATGGCCGGTGCTGCGCTGATCCGAAGACGGGAACCAGGAACCTCTTCCAGGTCTCCCACGCGGGTGCAGGGTCCCAAGGCTTTGGGCCGTCCTCAACTGCTTTCCCAGGCCACAAGCAGGGAGCTGGATGGGAAGTGGAGCTGCCGGGATTAGAATCGGTGCCCATATGGGATCCTAGGTGTTCAAGGCGAGGACTTTGGCCGCTAGGCCACTGGGCTGGGTCCATTCAGGGGTTCTTAAGCAGTGCTCATCCAATCAAGTAAGAGAGCACTGGCACATATGCAAATCATTCAGTCGAACAAGCTTACATCTGTGCACAATACTAATAATCCAATCAACTGTAGTGGCATGGAAGATAGGCCTAGTTAAGCATCATGCACTTTACGTAATCAGTAAGAGTTGCATCCCACCTACTAGTGAACAACAGAATCAGGCAAACAAGCCCTTCCAATTTTGTTTACATAAAATAATTTGGGACAATCAATTTACTGTCTGAGCTGTAAAAGAAAAGCAAGATCTCATCCCAGAATGAGATACCATCTTGTGACAAGTACTGTCACTCCCCTCTCAGAACTTTTCAAGAAATCAAAGGTCTCCCAGGTCTCCCATATGGGTACAGGGTCCCAAGGCTTTGAACCACCCTCTACTTCTTTTTTTCTTTTTTTTTTTTTAAAGATTTATTTTATTTTTATTACAAAGTCAGATATAGTGAGAGGAGGAGAGATAGAGAGGAAGTGGAGCCGCCGGAATTAGAACCAGCGGCCATATGGGATCAAGGCGAGGACCTTAGCCACTAGGCCACGCTGCCGAGCCCCAAACCACCCTCTACTTCTTTCTCAGGCCACAAGCAGGGAGTTGGATGGGGAGTGGAACAGCCAGGATACAAACCAGTACCCATATGGGATCCCGGCATGTGCAGGGTAAGGACTTTAGCCACTAGGCTACCGTGACAGGCCAAATGAGTTGTTTTCCTACATCAGAACACTATACAGGTGAACAACATGATGAGTATGAATTAGAGCAAAGTTAGTTGGCTGCTTTTGAGAGAGACTTTGGTCCAGCTTTGTGTGGATCCTTCCAAAGCAGGTTCGTGTTGTCTCTGGGCCTATTTCTGGGTCAGAAGCAGACCACAGCCGAGGAAGCCACCAGTCTGCTCAGTGTTACCCAACAGCGCATACATCCTCTTCCCGCCTGGCATCCCTTGCCCTGATGCTTATGGCCACCAGTGTTTGGTGGCAGGCTCCTGCTTCCAGATGCTTAGGAAGCAGGTGGCTACACATGCTTCCTGTTGACCTGAAATAAACTGGTGGGTGTGAACTGCTCTGCCAACCTCCACAGCCATCCACAAGGGCAGGGGCACCCATACGGGTGCTGCTGGTGCTTAACCTGCTAAACCATGGTACCTGCCTCATTCCCTGATTTTTTAAATTCTGAGCTCCTTTTATCCTGCCACACCTCCCAGCCTCTATGAATCAACATTCTTTGTTCAGATTGAATTTAGTTGTTTAATGTTTTGTTTGTTTTCTTTTTACGTTGTAGCTCCTCCATGTAAGAGAGAATGTGTAGTGTTTGTTTTTCTGAATGTGGCTTATGTGATTCAAGGTAATGTCTTCCAGCTAGATTCATTTTGCTGTAAACGGCAGGATTCTCTTTTTAAACTTTTTTCCGTTTTTTATTATATTTTGACAATCTTTACATAGTTAATTAGGGTAAAAAGGTTCAAGGGCTACAGGAAAGTGTGTAAGACTACTATTTCCATATTATTCCCTTCATATATCTGAGGTAAAGGGGGATATATTTTTTTCCTCTTGAGTTTTTTTTTTATGATTGTTAAAATAATTTATTAGTACTTTTTCTTTTTTTATTTTTTAATTATTATTTTATTTTTGGCAACCATTACTTAGTTAACTACAGTAAAAAGGTTCAAGGGCTATAGGGAAGTGGGTAAGACTATTAGTTCCATATTGTTTCCTTCATATATCTGAGGTAAAGGAGGATTTTAAGGGAGAAGCCCCACCCAATTTCCCACCCATTCCAGGTCCCTGATGCGGGGCATGCTCCGAGGGTCTTGCTCAAGTGGTTTTGATAGTTCAACAGTTATGAATTGCTGCCAATCTCACCACGATGAGGTCATTGAAGAATCCACTGATTGACATATCCCATCATAGAGTCTCCGTTTGCCCAGTATTTCGCTGCCAACATATGGTTGAGGTAGTTGATTGACTTGTTCTGTCCTCACTGTTTTCATGGTCAGGGTTCTGAGTCCGGCAGTTTGACTGGGGGAGATCCCCAAAGAAACTTCGTCTGAGGTGTTCCCAGACCAGATTCTTGTATGTACTAGCAAGTACAGGGCCTGGCACAGTCCATTGCCCCGATCAACTGTGGTTGCAATTGCTGGGTTGGTTCTGTTTCCAGCCCCGACTTCCACTGGAACCAATGGGTGTTGCAGTCCAGCCTGACTCGGCCCAGCACACACTCGGCCCTCACATAAACCAGTGGGAGCTGCAGCCTAGTCGGAGTGACCCACAATAACCCCCACCAGACCCACCCCCTATCCTGGTTTGCTAGTATGTGTAGCAGACTAGTTCAGTCTGTCCCACATCCCATTTGGTTCTCATACACTTCAATGGGTATTAAAGCCTAGTTCCATCTAACCAGCTCAACTATCCAGCCTTCACGGATGTTGTTGAGTGCCTCTGTCTAGCCACCCCAGCCCCTGTCCTAGTTTTCATGCTCTCCAGTGAGAGTGGTAACCCAAGACGGAGGTGCCCACTATTTCCCTCCCAGGCCACTCCCACTCCTGGATCATGCACTCTCCAGGTGGTTCTGTAGTTTAACTTGACAGAATTAGACCCCAGTGCCAGCCTCTGCCAGCTGATGCTGTGACTAAGCACAAACAACCCTCACCCACTCTAATTCATGCTTGCACCAGTAGAAACAATCAGCCCAGCCTGGCTTTTCCCTGATCTAGTCCACATGAGGCCCACAGAAGTTGTAGCCCTGCTTAGTCTGATCTGCTCCCATCCCAGCTCACACTCTCCAGTGGGAACAGCTGTCCAGCAGGGGAGCACCCTCATATTTTCCCTGCCGGCTCTGTCCCCTCCCTTCCTGGTTCTCACGCGTGCTGGTTGGGCGCTGCAGTCACATCCAATACAGGTCACGTCACCTTGGCACTTGGCACTCCATAATATGTACTGATTTTTGTCGCGACTGAACCTGGCTCGAGCCACACTCTGTTCTGGTGCTCAGATTCACCAGTGGATGACGTGAACTGATTCAGCCTGGTCTGCCTCTGACCCATGCCAAATATATGTCAGTGGGAAACTTTCCCTGGCCTGTTCTGGGCTGTTTCCTTTCATGCTTCTTGCACTTACCTGCCGGGTCTGTGCCCTGCCAGAAGAGTTGCCCAGGCTCCTCCATCAGAACCTCTCCCAATGCCAGATTTCGTGCACACCGGGGGGTCCATGAGTCAGCCCTACTCAGTTCACCTCCTGTCCTAGCAGGAACAGTGGCCTTTTCTGATTGGCCTTCAACCCAATCTGGTTCTTACTATTGGATGTTTCAGCCCAGCCACGGCTTGTCCATACCCACATACAGCTCACACATGGCTCAGTAGGGGCAGAGACCTGGCCTAGTCTGATCTACATCTACCCTGGTCCTTCAGAACACCAGATGGAGTCTAGCCCGGCTTGGAGAGTCCAGTCCCAGGCCACACTTATTTTTTTTTTTTTTAAGATTTATTTATTTTTATTACAAAGTCAGACATACGGAGAGGAAGAGAGACAGAAAGGAAGATCTTCTGTCTGATGATTCACTCCCCAAGTGACCGCAACGGCCGGTGCTGCGCCGATCCGAAGCCGGGTACCAGGAACTTCTTTCTAGGTCTCCCACATGGGTGCAGTGTCCCAAAGCTTTGGGCCATCCTCGACTGCTTTCCCAGGGCACAAGCAGGGAGCAGGAAGGGAAGTGGAGGTGCCGGGATTAGAACTGGTGCCCATATGGGTTGTAGGTGCGTTCAAGGCGAGGACTTTAGCCACTAGATTACGCCGCCGGGCCCCCCAGTCCACACTTGTGCCAAGGGAGACTGCAACTGCCTCCTGATCAGAACACAGCCTCCACTCCAGCCCACACGCCCCTTGGTGGGAACCTCAACCCAGCCAGGGTGTCCCCTTAGCTTCCCAACTGGGCCAGTTCCCAGCCATAGATCATGTGCATGCCAGTTGTTGCTCTGACTCAGCTTGGTTCAGCTCCTCAGCTGTCCCGACCCCTGCCTCAGACACTTTGGCTTAGCGTCCCTGGCTCACACAGACCAGTAGGTGCAAGAGCCTAACTCGGCATAACCTGTGTTCCATCCTGATTTCTAATTTTGCTTGTGAGCTAAGGTTTGCTCAGTCCTGCCCGGTCCACTCCGTTCCATTACCAACTAACACATTGGCCAGTCTGTCTGACCCCCCAGACCTGGACCACATGTTCACCAGTGGGAGCTATGACTCGCCAGGGGAGTTTCCCAAATTCCTCCACTTGACCCACTTCCAGACCCAGTTCTCATACATGCCACTGGGTTTTAGGCCAGTGCCTGGCATAGTCTGGTCTTTCTTTTGGCCTTGTATGAGCTGGTGAATGTTGCAGCCCTGCCCACCCCACACCCTATTCAGGATGCACATTCGGGTGCTGCTGCTTTGACCAGTCCAGACTGTTGTCATCCCCCACAGAATCTACCCCCCAATATGGTTCTCTCGTGTGCTAGTTGATGTCATGGCCCTGCCTAATGTGACCCGTTTCCTGAGCCATCATCATATCAGGTAATAGGATATGCTCCTGCTAGACCAGCTCCAAATCTTAGCTTTTGCATGGACTGGTGTTCGGTGGTCAGCATTGTTCGGTGATTACAAGTTCTTCAAAGGAAAGGTCACTCTGGCATTGGGAATCTTTAGGATTGATTCCCATCCCAGAAGTACAGTGGCTTCAACGTGGAGCTACGTAAGCAGTGATTCAAAGAACCAAAACTGTAGAGCTTGTGGCCGCCAGGCGGCCAGCAGGTGGATCCCGGTGCCAAATGGCATGCTGGTCACCCAGGGACAGCTCACCACGTGCACGCAGTGGCTGGAGTCAGGGATCCAAGCATGGAGACGCCGCTGCCTGGCACCCACCTGTTCATCTGTCTCTTTGATACAAGAGTTTCATGTATTTACATGGAAAGCATGTAAGCACCTGGTTCCATTTCTAATTTCTGAAGACATTGTCATGGTGTTATAAATAGACTTACATTCCCAGGAATAGTGTTTGAGTTCCTTTTCTCCACATCCTCATCATTTTTGATAATAGTCATTTTGAGGGTCTGACATGATAGCTCAACTGGCTAATCCTCTACTTTCAAGTGCTGGCATTGTATATGAGTGCTGGTTCATGTCCTGGCTACCCCACTTTCCATCCAGCTCCCTGCTTGTGGTCTGGAAAAGCAGTAGAGTATGGCCCAAAGCCTTGGGACCCTGCACCCATGTGAAAGACTTGAAAAAAAAAAAAAAAAAAAAGAAAGACTTGGAAGAAGCTCTTGGCTCCTGGCTTCGAATCGCCTAAGCTCCAGCTGTTGTGGCCACTGGAGGAGTAACCAGCAGACAGAGATCTTTCTGTCTCTTCTTCTCTCTGTACATCTGACTTTCCAGGAAAGATAAATAAATCTTTTTTAAAATAGTCATTTTAACAGGAAGTGAGGTGCTAGCTTGTTGTGGTTTTGATTTGCATTTCTCTAAAGATCAATGGTCTGGAGAATTTTTTCTTTTTTGTATTATTTATTTTTTTTGTAGAGGAAGATTTAGAGGGATAGAAGGAGATACAGAGAGAAAGATATTCCACCTGCTGGTTCACTCCCCAGGTGGCTGTGATGACCAGGGCTGAGCTGATCTGAAGCCAGGAGCCTCTCCAGGTTTCCCACACGGGTGCAGGGTCCCAAGGCTTTGGGCCGTCCTAGACTGCTTTCTCAGGCCACAATCAGGGAGCTGGATGGGAAGCGGGGCTGCCAAGATACGATCCGGTGCCCATATGGGTTGTAGGTGCGTTCAAGGCGAGGACTTCAGCTGCTAGGCCACTGCGCCGGGCCCCACTTCTTTGAAACTTTAACAAAATGCGTTTATCTTTCCAGAACATCACATCACTCACGGGTCCTACTGTAATCCACCGTTCTCCCGGGTATATACCAGTCTTCACTATGTCTCCCGTTTGGGGACCCAGGTAGTCACAGGAGGGCTATTATTTCTTTGTAATTCGAATTACATCCTATGATTTTACAAATAGATATCCCGTTGATTTCCAAACAGAAGGCGTGTGGGGTGGGTTAAATGGCCCGCTGCGACCCACACTGCGTCGTCCCCTCCCCGCCCCGCGGCCATCTCCCGGAGCCGCGAGCCGAGCGGTCCTCCGCACGCCAGGGGGCGCTGTGGCGCCGCGCGGTCGCCCCGGTCGCTCTCGCGTGGCCGCCCCGCCTCGGGCCCCCGGGCCGAGTGGGCGGGCACGGCTGCGCCCAGGTCGCGAGGCGCCCTTCGACCAGCAGCGCCCGGGGCGGGCGGGTATAAATGGAGCGGTGGCTCCCCCGGCCGCCTCTCTCCGCCCCGGGTCGCCGCCTCCGCCTCCGCCGCTGTCGGGCTGAGCAGCCTCAAGAAGAAGAACAAGAAAAAAAAAGGGGGAACAGATAAGGAAAGAAAAAAAAAAAGAAAACGCTTTGAAATCTTAAAAAAGGAAGAAAGGACAAGAAAAGGCGAATCTTCGGAGAACCCGCGGGGAAGTCACTTTGCGCGCTTCCGGCCTGCCGCCCTGGGCGTCCGTGGGTCCGTCGGCCCGGTGGTGAGCGCCCGCCCGCGCCGCGTGGCAGCCCCGGCCCCGCCGGCCACCACGTGTCCGCGCTGCCCTTCGCCGGCCGCCCGCGCCTGCCCGAGTCGGCACCCACGATTCGGTGTCCCTCTGCCTGGCTGTTGTAATCTTAAACCGCCGGGAACCCGGGGCCTGTATTTATAGAGGAACGCGTGTCCCCAGGCCGCCGTGGGCAGCATCTGGTTGCCTCTGGAAGAATTTTTTTTTTTAACCTCCTCCCCCCCCCCTACGGAAAAGGGGTTGGTCGTTTAAAAGATTTTTTAAAAAATTATTTTAGCGTGTTTAATTTGGAACCTCAACCCGGGACAGCTGAAAATTACAAACTCCGGTTGAGGGCCATATTGTTTTGTTTTGTTTTGTTTTTTTTTGAGCGCCTTTTGTTTTGTGCTTTGGCTGGCCTCGAACTCGCGTTTCCGTCTTGTGAGACTGAGACCCCGGCCTCCTGTCCGTGCCCGGTGCCACCTGTGAGCGGCGCGGGCCACGGCTCCGAGCGGAGCCCCCACCCCCTTTCTCTTTATTTTGTTTTTTCGGTCCTGTGGTGGGCCCCTCTTAAGCAGTCCTCCTGGCGGGGCTCGGGGTGGTGGGGGGCGGGGAGATGAACGCTGCGGCCAGCAGCTACCCCATGGCCTCCCTGTACGTGGGTGACCTGCACTCGGACGTCACCGAGGCCATGCTGTATGAAAAGTTCAGCCCTGCGGGGCCTGTGCTATCCATCCGGGTCTGCCGTGATATGATCACCCGGCGCTCCCTGGGTTATGCCTACGTGAACTTCCAGCAGCCAGCCGATGGTGAGTGCTTGCCCTTCACTCCAGGGGAGCCCCGGCAGGAGTCCGGGTCTAGGCAGGGCTGTAGGTCTGTGACCAGGGAGGGGGGAGGGGGTGAGCCGACAGCAGGTGGCCACAGAAGCCACAGTGGGGCATGTGGTCCTACCCCAAGTTTCAGTCTGGCTCGCACTGCTTAATTGGCTAACAGGGTGACCTTGGCCTAATTGGTGGTGGTGGGATTGGAACAGGATCAGGCTGAAGTGACGGCCATTCCCTTGGGTCTGCTCTCGCGGTGCTGGGCTGTTAGGGCTCCTGGCCTGGCGAAGGGGCAGGGGTTAATGCTACCCTGGGACCTGCCAACCAGAAGAAGGTACAATTGAAGACAATTCCCTTCCAAAGTTTCAGATTGCAAAGGGACTGCTCCCCCCCCCCAGAGTCCCGTTTGATTGCAGGCTGATAAGGGATCTAGCAGGGCAGGCGGGGGTGGGGTGGGGGGAACAGTTCTGGGCACTCAGCTCTCCCAGGGAGCTGCACGGGCCTCGCCAGCTCCCTGGGGCTGTGTGTGCCGGTGTGCAGGTAGTCCAGGAAAACGTATCACTTCCAGATGACTGGGCTGGTAGCAGTTAGGCCTCACCTAGGAGCAGGGCCTTTCACTTCTCGCACTCCATTTTACTTCTTGCCACCTAAAGGACAGTAGGACCCCCGAGAAGGAAAAGGAACTGCCAAAGGTTGGTGCAGACCAGTGCGGGGTTCAAGGTACAGTGGCTCTGTCACGCCATATTGTGGCCCTAGCAGGGCGAGAGGTATGCAGTAGGCGTGCAGGAGTGAGCCCACATGCAACCTAATCAGGGGCCGCACGTGACTCCCAAGGAGCAGGAACAACTGCAGAGACCTTCCTGGAAGAGGCCAGCCGCCTGGCCAGGGCCCTGCAGGCCCCTATTTTTGTCCCCTCTCTGTTCGGCGTCCATAGGGCGGAGAATATTGCTTCTTCCTAAGGTGCAGCGTCGGGCTTGATGTTGGTCCTGCTACTACAGCATTCCCTATGCTGAGCTGAGGCTCAGGCCACAGGTACACAGAGCTAGCTGACTGTGGTCTGGTCTTACCGGGGAAGGGGGGTGAACTTGTTAGCTGTTGCTACCTGTGTTCTTGACTCTTGTGGACAAAATCCTTGTCACTTAAAGATGGTAGAAGCTGTTGGTCAGTGTGTCTGCCAGCACATACCTCTGCTATAAATAAGTGAGCCAGGTTTGTGGGGCTGAGCCAGCATGCCTTGTGCAGCGTTGTCTGGAAATAGCTGTGTGGAAGTGGGCTCATTTTGCTAATTAGTGAAAGGGTTGGGGTCTCGATGTGTGCTCAGTGCACTCCTGGGCTGGCCTGGTCTAATCTCTTTTCCTTTGCTCTTTCCCTGGACAACTAAGTGTGGGGAGTGTGTTGGACACAGAATGAGAAGTGCTCTTGGCAGCTGAACTTGTGGAAAGGGCAACATTAGAGGATGTTCCCATTTGCAGTGAGTGGATTCCCTGGACCCTGACCCTGTCTCCCGTGAGGGAGGTTCTGGGTAAAGCCATTGCAGCCGTGACCTTAACCACTTGTGTGGTCATAAGGTGAAGCCAGGCGGCTGCCAGATCAGGCCTCAGTGCAGTTTGCTAGCTTGGCCGGTAAGGATACATTAGGCCCTTCTGACCCTTTGCGCTCTGCTAGCACAAGGGCTTCATCGGGGATCTGAGGAAGCATCCAGAGATGCTGGACAGGAAATGCAGTTGGGCACCAGGGCAGTTGAAGTCCCAGAATTCCATAGAAGTCAGGTGACCAGTGGGAACACCATTGGGTGGGTGCAGGAGCAGTCTGCAGAACAGTGGCTGTTTTCATCCTGTTCTGATAAGGCAGAGAGCTTGCCTACAGCTAAGTGATGGAGGGTTCCAGATCCTGGGGTAGTTGAGTTTTTAATCAGTTGCTAACAGGTTTTGTCATTTCTCTGGAAGGACTGCAAATGAAAGCTTGTCGATAACACTTTGCTGGGAGATCTCACTGGAAAAACAAAAAAAGAAAATCTGAGTTCCTCACTAGCTGGCTGCACAGCTTTGCCACCCCATTTGCAAGTGTATTCCTTTACCAAGGCAGCATGTCAGTTGTCCTACCTGAGTCGCAGTGAGTGGTAGCTTAGTCGCAGGTGAAGTGTCCTCATTGCACCTTGGTGCCATGCAGGATGCCATGCCCCGCCCCTTCCCTGGGCAGAGACAGACCCAGAGGGTCATGGAAAGTGATGAGCCAGAACTCACTTAGTTGCAGTGAGGCCAGAGGGGGCGGATCCCTGTGGTGACCCGGACTTGGAATGGTGGCCACTTAGCCATGGGCTAATGTTTTCTGTTTCTCTCCCACAGCTGAGCGGGCCTTGGACACGATGAACTTCGATGTGATTAAGGGAAAGCCAATCCGCATAATGTGGTCTCAGAGGGATCCCTCTCTGAGAAAGTCTGGCGTGGGGAATGTCTTCATCAAGAACCTGGACAAATCTATAGATAACAAAGCACTTTATGACACATTTTCTGCTTTTGGAAACATCCTATCCTGTAAGGTAAATACTGAGTAAGCAGTTTTAGTACAATAGTTACCTGAATCCTGAAACAGGCGAATTGCCAAGTGAGGACTGCCTTGGAATTGGGGGCAACAGGATGGGGAAGCTTTCTAGATGCTGGAAATGGAATCGTGTTGGTTCCTGTAGGTCATCTCAGGGCTCAAACACAGCATTTCCAGTAGGTTCTCTCATAGCTTACTTGCTCTTCTCTCTTAAAATGCCCTCCCCGCTTTCCAGCTTTGGAAATCTCAAGACCAGAGACATCGGGAAGGGGCCAGAGATGCGCCTCTGGCTCTAGGAAGCTATATGTGTGTGTGTGTGTGTGTGTGTGTGTGTGTGTGTGTACATATATTTATTTATTTTACTGGAAAGTCATATATACAGAGAAGAGTATCTTTGGTTCAATGATTCATTCCTCAAGTGGCCACAACGGCCAGAGCTGAGCTAATCTGAAGCTAGGAGCCTTCTCCACATTTCCCACACGGGTCAGGGTCCCAAGGCTTTGGGATGTCCTTGACTGCTTTCCCAGGCCACAAGCAGGGAACTGGAAGGGAGTGGGGCCGCCAGGATTAGAATTGGCAACCATATGGGATCCTAGGTGAGGACTTGAGCCATTCTGACTACTGAGCCAGGTCCTCTAAGGAGCTTTGTTAGCACCTTCTTTCTGTGTTGCAAATCAAGATCAGTTTTTGAAAATATAATTTATGTAAATTCGCCCTCTTATCCACATATTGGACCACTTTGTAGAACTTGCATGATAGCCTCATTTCATTAGACTGAAATTCCATTGTGGGCCAAAAAATGGCTCGTCTTTCCACAGTACTGTAGTTTGCACCCAGACGTCCCAGGTGATATATATGTTTTTAATAAGAACGTTGTTTGGAACAGAGACAGCCTGATGTAAATGGAGTATTTATTTACACAGTACCCAGTGATGTGCTGTGCGTTAGAGAAGTCACTGGGGAGAGTGTTGTGGTGCTGTGGGTTAGCCTGTGCCCGTGAAACTCCTGTGCTGCGTGCCGCATTGGAGTATTGATTTGGGTCCCTGCTGTTCACCAGGCAGACAAGGGTGGAGCAGTAACATTTTGGAGAAGTCATACTGAGTATGATTGGTTGTCTTGGACTTTGGGGACTAACCAGAGGTACTAAGTGGTCTGGCTTGGCTTTGACAGGTGGTGTGTGATGAGAACGGCTCTAAGGGTTATGCCTTTGTTCACTTTGAGACGCAAGAGGCTGCCGACAAGGCCATAGAGAAGATGAACGGCATGCTCCTCAATGACCGCAAAGTGTGAGTGTCCCAGTCCGGAGCAACAGCCATCGCATGAGCCAGCCGTTGGCCCCACCTCGGTTTTAACTGGCACACACAAGGCGGCTACTGGTTCTCTCGGCCCAGTGTGGCCTGCTCCTACCTCTCCACTCCAGGGCTGGTGAGTCTCCCTGCCTGAGCTGTGGCAGCCCTTTTGACTCGCCAAGGTGGGCTTTTCTGCCCATGCCGTGGCCTGCCTGCTGCCTCCCTTAAAGGCATCCATCTGTGGGTTCTGTGAGCAACTGGGGCTGACGGGAAGGCAGCTCTATGCCCACTCCGAGCAGGGGTCTTGGCCAGCAGCAGAGTGGAGAGGGCCCTGAGCTGACCAGGAGCTATACACTAGCCATGTGACCTTGGCCTTCCTGTGACTCAGGTCTGTCCGTGGGTCTCTCGCTAGTGATGGATTCCAAATTGTCCCTCCAGTCCCTCCATTTTCTAAGGTGACTCTGACCTCTAAAACAAGGCTGGCTCCACCATAATACTTGGTTTGGTGTAATAAAAGCAATCCCATCCCATTGTCGCAGAGACCTCTCCTAACAGACCTTGTTGTTTTGGTGTGGTTGTGAAGTGCAATGGAGGGAGCAGGAGCTTAGCAAAGCACTGTGGGGGAGAGATGGTGCAAGCCCAGATCACGGGTGTTCTTGGTGATGGGCAGAGCAGAGAAAGGGTGCATTTCTGATGTCTGCCCTGTGTCAGTAAGAAAAAGTGTGGAAGTGTTCAGTGTATGAACCAGGATGAAATGAAATAACCAAGCAAAGGGTGCCTCTTCACTACTAGTATTAACCACTCACTGTTAACAGTTTGGTTTGTATCCTTCCAGACCTTTTCTATGCATTTACATAGATGCACAGAAATGAACGTTTTAAAAACATGGCCATCAGGCTTCTTCACGAAGGCAGTGTGATGTGGTAGGAGTGACCCTGGTTTGAGCCGGGAGCCTGGGACTGGTTGTTAAAGGATAGTCCTGCCACTTTCTCTTTCTGCTGGGGACTTGGTTGTTTCTTGAGCTTACTCTTGGTGGTGGATGGGACCTTACATGTTTTAACCTCTCCTGTCAGCATTTAACCTGTAAATCCTGTGGGCCCCTGGAAGTCATTTTTGTTCCCTTGGGTAATGACTGTTTTCCCTGGTCTCTTTCTAGGTTTGTAGGCAGGTTTAAGTCTCGCAAAGAGCGGGAAGCTGAACTTGGAGCCAAAGCCAAGGAATTCACTAATGTTTATATCAAAAACTTTGGGGAAGAGGTGGATGATGAGAGTCTGAAAGATCTGTTTAGTCAGTTTGGTAAGTTGAAGGGCTTCGGCCCACATGTCCTCTGTCACAGTCTGCTAGAGCCTCTGGAATGATCTATTTTTATTTAAGGATCAGGACAATCAGACCCAGAAATGCATGACCAAGGTCACAGCAGATAAACCTACCTCCTCCACCAAAGGCTGTCTCAGCTGCTTGGTCCCAGTTTGAAGGCCAAGCCTAGTGCCTGGCTGAAGTGGAAGTGTTTGTGTGGGTCAGCTAGGTTGCCATCCAGAGCAGTCCTATCGAGAAGCTTCTTCCCGCTAGCTTTGGTAAAGATGGTGCTACTAACAGTTCTCTCCTTTGGTAACAGGTAAAACGCTGAGTGTGAAGGTGATGAGAGATCCCACTGGGAAATCCAAAGGCTTTGGTTTTGTGAGTTATGAGAAGCATGAAGATGCCAATAAGGTGAGCATCGTGAGGGTTGGAACATTTGTTGTCCGTGACTCCAGCGTCAGGAGAGGGTGGAGCATGGGGGGTTGGGCGGGGGAGCTTCTTCCTTTGTTTCTCCCCTGACCCCAGATACAGGGGAAAAATGATATTAGTGTGGAAACAATGGTATTACCCACTTTCCTGTAGCCCTTGACCCTTTGTACCCTGATCAACTATGTAAGATTATTTTAAAAATTTGAAATTTTGGATAAGTTAAAAAGAATGGTCTAGACATCTGGGAGGGAATCTACTGTTAACTGTACTCAAGTCATCTTCCTCAGGGAGTTCATTCAGTGAATATGTCAGATTGTTCTCAAAGCATTTGGCACATGGGTGTCACCTCAGCTGCCTTCTGTTAAAAGGAGAGACGAAGGTGTGTTCTAGTCACAGGTGTGACTGGAACCGAGCTGCTGAGACAGTACAGCAGCTGCTTGTGCCGGACCCCAATGAGCTTGAGAAGCTTAATGACAGCCATGCCACTATGTTTACATAAATGCTGGGTGTTGTCCCCTTTTTTATTGTCTAGACAAATACCTATTAATTTTTTTTTTTAAACGGCAGAGCTAGGGGGAGATAGACATATCTGCTGTTAGCTGGCCACTCTCCAAATGGCCACAGTGCCTGGAGCTGGGCTGGTCTGAAGCCAGAGGACAGGAGATTTCTTCTAGTTCTCGTATGTGCATGCGGGTGTCCAATGACTGACATTAGCAGGGAGTTGGATCAGAAGTAGAGCAGTGGGCCTGGCACAATAACGTAGCGGCTAAACTCCTCACCTTGAATGTGCTGGTTCTAATCCCGGCAGCCCCACTTCCCATCCAGCTCCTGCTTGTGGCCTGGGAAAGCAGTGGAGGACAGACCAAAGCCTTGGGACCCTGCACCCACACCTGGGAGACCCGGAAGAAGCTCCGGGCTTCTGATTGGCTTAGCTGTTTGTGGCCATTTGAAGAGTGAGCCATCGGACAGAAGATCCTCCTCTGTCTCGCCTGTATATCTGCCTTTCCAATAAAAATAAATCTTTTAAAAAAAAAGTAGAGCAGCCAGGACTTGAACCAGCATCCATGTGGGTCCTCAACATAGCACCGGTCCCATCTACAATTTAATGTCTTTTTCTAGGCCGTGGAAGAGATGAATGGAAAAGAAATCGGCGGGAAAGTCATTTTTGTAGGCCGTGCACAGAAGAAAGTAGAACGGCAGGCCGAATTAAAACGGAAATTCGAGCAGCTGAAACAGGAGCGAATTAGTCGATACCAGGTGAAGCGGATTAGAACCAACATGCTGATACAGGATGAGGGTATTACAGGTGGCAGCCCCCAAGAATTTCCATTTCTGTAGCTTCCAAGGATGTTGCTATTACTGCTGTTGGTGATCTCATTTTGGGGACCATTTTCTTGGGAAATTGATGTGACTAATAGTGCAATTAATGGTAATGCTTCTCCTTTAGGGTGTAAACCTCTACATTAAGAACTTGGATGACACCATTGATGATGAGAAATTACGAAAAGAATTTTCTCCTTTCGGGTCAATCACCAGTGCAAAGGTATTTTAATTCAGGGGGGTTTGGGGAGTGAGAGCAGTAGTACTCCACTGCAGAGTGAGACTTTATTTCATTGAAGGAGCTAAATGGTTCTTTTCATAAAGTCACTACTCTAGAAAATTCTTCCTTGCCTTTAATTGTCTGTCTGGAGAATGATATCTCCTTAGGCTCCTGTTATAACCACCTGAGCACTGGAGGGGGCAGAGGGTGACCCAATCCCTCAACCCTGCTGAGCAAGCACCTGAATCTTTCCCATTTCCTGCTGTTCTGTGCTGGTGTGGGGACGCACGGTGCCATAGTGTGAGCAGAGTAAATCCAGACAGGTTGTTTTCCATTCATCTTGGAACCTGTCCCTACAACTCTGCGACATTTCTCATCTTGGAGGAAGAAGATGCTGTTGTGGAGCTGAAGTTGGCAGCTCTTCTCTTGGTTTTACTAAGGTGAAGGAAAAGGGGACAAGCAGTTTACTTTTTGATGTTTTTGTATCATTTGCTTCACATCAGCTGGCTTAGGATGAGTAAATATGAACCTCATTTTAGAGATTGGTTTTCATTGGAAAGACAGATTTACAGAGGAAGGGCAGATCTTCATCTGCTGGTTCACTTTCCAAATGGCCATAGCAACAAGCTGAGCCAATCAGGAGCCAGGAGCTTCTTCTGGGTCTCCCATATGGGTAGAGAGTCCCAAGGTTTTGGACCATCCTCCTTTGCTTTGCCAGGCCATATAAGTGGGGAGCTGGATTGTAAGTGGAGCAGCTGGGACATGAGCTGGAGCCTATGTGGGATGCTGGCACTTACTTGCTGGAGGAGAGTTAACTAGTTGGGCCCTCTCACCAGCCCCATGAACCTCATTTTAAAAATAAGGGATGTGTTGCATGTCCTTGACATTTCAAGGGTGTGATGGAGACTGATATTTGAAAGTTTTTGTTCTCGGCTTTGGCAGAGACATTGGCTTCTTGACAGATGCAATGGATGCCACAAAGTCCTTTGTGTGATGGGAAAGGGGAACAAGTGTGCTGGAAAGGTCTTGGCCTGCTCCAACCCTTAGCATGTCACTGCAACTGTGCAGAAGAACTTGGTTGTAGGATGTGAGGACATGAGGACAATTGTCTCCTTGTTTTTATCTGCACGGTAGACAAGTTCCTTCATAAGAAGATAGGTAAAGCGGGGCCCACTCCTTGCACGCGCCAGGATCCCATATGGGCGCCGGTTCTAATCCCGGTGGCCCTGCTTCCCTTCCAGCTCCCTGCCTGTGACCTGGGAAAGCAGGACGGCCCAAAGCCTTGGGACCCTGCACTCGCCTGGGAGACCTGGAAGAGCTCCTGGCTGCTGGCTTCAGATTGGCTCAGCTCCAGCCGTTGCAATCACTGGGGGAATGAATCATCGGATGGAAGATCTTCTGCCTCTCCTCCTCTTTATTCTGCCTTTCCAATAAAATAAATAAATCTTTTTAAAAAATAGAAAAGATAACTAAAGCAATTTTCAGCACTTTGTACTGGTCTGATCTACCTCATTGGGAGAGTATTGGGTTAAGCAGCAATTTTCTGCACAGTTCCCACTTTAGGAAGCTCTCTAGGTCATGGACTAAGGGTAAAAAACAGTCACCAGGGGAAGCAATACATACTATGTGGGGTGAAAAAAAAGTTAGTAAATGACTAACTGGAAAAGATTGCCTGGACCAGTGGTCATGTGGCTCTTGACTGTTCCTGGGGAATCTCATGGAACTATAGCTTGGGCTGTCGCCCAGCTTGTCCTTATTCTTATTGCATTCATGGTGGCTGTCATTGGTGACCTAAGGTTGTATGACTGCCTATGTGTGGTTGTTTCAAAAGCATTAGCCTGACTGTGCCAAGCTGGTGGACTGAGGTCTAGGAAAGGATGAGTTCTGCAAACAACTTGCTCCTATTTCTCACAGATATTGGGATCTGCTGTTTGTGGCTTAATTTTGGATGTCAGGAAACATTTGGATTACTTAAGAGGCTTGTCTTATTATGTAGGTGATGCTGGAGGATGGAAGAAGCAAAGGGTTTGGCTTTGTTTGCTTCTCATCTCCTGAAGAGGCTACCAAAGCAGTCACTGAGATGAATGGACGCATCGTGGGCTCCAAGCCACTGTACGTTGCCCTGGCCCAGAGAAAGGAAGAGAGAAAGGCCCATCTGACCAATCAGTACATGCAGCGTGTGGCTGGCATGAGAGCACTCCCTGCCAATGCCATCTTAAATCAGTTCCAGCCTGCAGCTGGTGGCTATTTTGTGCCAGCAGTTCCACAGGTGGGTCTACTGTCTATCTCTGAGGTCTGCCCAGTGACAGCTGGTAGTGTGTTCTTCCATGACTGGGAAGAGGGATCATGGAGTAATGGAATTCTAGACTAATAGACCTTGCAAGGGAAATGAAGGAAGGGCTTACTAACAGATACACAGAGGTAGAGTGAAGAGTTACTGAGCGGAGAGACCTCTACTCCAGGTAACCCTAGGCTAGGTAGTGAAATGAAAAACTGTAGGTGGTTTCAGGTCCTTAGGGTAAAAGGGCTTGAGTGCTGTTGTTTCTTTCTTACAGGCTCAGGGAAGACCTCCTTATTACACCCCTAACCAGCTAGCACAGATGAGGCCTAATCCACGCTGGCAGCAAGGTGGGAGACCTCAAGGTAGGTAGTGGTAGAAAGGGATTTGGTTACCAGGCTATACCTGTCCTGGTCCCCTGCCTTTTCTGCTTGTCGTCTAATGTGTTTGCCTAGATTCTGGTCTATATTGCTTGCCAGTGATATAGGGTTTTTTTGTTTGTTTGTTTGTTTGTTTTTCCTTTTCCAGGCTTCCAAGGAATGCCAAGTGCTATACGCCAGGCTGGGCCTCGTCCAACTCTTCGCCATCTGGCTCCAACTGGTAATGCTCCGGCCTCTCGTGGCCTCCCCACTACCACTCAGAGAGTCGGTGAGCACACTGGCTGTTAGCAGCGTGGCCCGGGAGGAGGGTTAGGATACGCAGGCCCTGCCCAGGTTTAGTCAGTTTGGCTTGACTTTGTCGTTCGGGTTCTGTAATCTTCCGTTGTGTGCTTAAGTAGGTACTTCAGTCGAGCGGGAGCATCAGCGAATCCTACTTGTGCTGCTTTGTTTTAACATGGCTTTGCTCGTCAGTGCTCATGTGGCAAAGGCTAACTGTTGAAGTTTGCTAGCTGGATGACTACAGAGGCAGCTTGTTCTTGGGTGGGGTGGGGAGTATAAGGAAACTCTTAAGAGATTATATCCTGTTCTAAGATGTGGAACTCCAAGAGTTGTGTTACCCTTTGGCCCCTTCTAGTAGCAGCAGAGGCCCCTTGTGTGATGTGTTGTGAACATGTGTTGGAATTTCTCCTTCCGTGGGGCGTGGCCAGTTGGACATGTGCTGCCAACACTGATGTGCGTTTGCTGGTCTGTTGTAGGGTCTGAGTGCCCGGACCGCTTGGCTATGGACTTTGGTGGGGCTGGTGCCGCCCAGCAAGGGCTGACTGACAGCTGCCAGTCTGGAGGTGGTATTGGGTGTATACAGAAGGGGGAAACATGGGATTTGAAGGGTCTGTGTCCAGACTGATGGGCTTTAATTGTGTTTGTTCCTTCCCTAAGGTGTTCCTGCAGCTGTGCAAAACCTAGCACCTCGTGCTGCTGTTGCTGCCGCTGCCCCTAGGGCGGTTGCGCCATACAAATATGCGTCCGCTGTCCGCAGCCCTCACCCTGGCATACAGCCTCTGCAGGTAATGCCATCATAACCACTTGACGTAAAAGGTGCTGAACTTTGACTTTTTTTTTTAACAAAGATTTCTCTAAGAGGGAGAGACAGATCTTTATCTGCTGGTTCACTCACTGAATGGCTTTAAACAGCTGGGCCGGGCCAAAGCCTGGTACCTTCTAGGTACCCCACATTTGTTTAGGGTCCCAAGCACTTGGGCCATCCTGCTTTATTCCTAGGCACATTAGCAGGGAGCTGGATCAGAATTGGGACAATTGGATATGAACGGAACATGAGCTGGCAATCCACATGGGATGCTGACATTGTAGGTCGGAGCTTAACTCCATCTGCCAACCCCCTTTGATTCTTACAAATTATTAAATGTTCTGTGGTGAGTTGTCATGTTCTGTGTCCCCGCCTTTAGGTCTGAAGGGACTGGAAAAGATTCTGATGGCCATTATTAAATTCTCCTGAGGGCAGCTGGCACTTCCTGCTCTCTCAGATGATTGGAGACATGAAGGCAGGAAAGAGGTAGCAGCACAGAGCTCACAAGGGGTTGTTGCTGTGCTCTCACCAGAGCTGTGCTTCTAAAGGTAAACCAAGAAGCAGCCAGTTTCTCAGCTTGGTGCCAGTTTGCTGTGGCAGTGCCACTCTCAGCCTTCATGTTGGTTGGCTGCTTAGTGGGCAGGTGGCTCCTTGATTAACCATCCAGCTGCCCTTACTGTCCAAGGTAGGATTTCCCAGAACTTAATGCTGTGGGACAAACACATTCTGCCTGCGAAGTTGTTTTAGGGCTGTGACTGACGCTGGCATTACACATCAGCCCACCTCAGCAGTAAAGGTGTTGATTAAGATTGCTTCCATCTTTGGACTCTGTCTATACTGTAAGTCACCATGAAGAAACATTTTCAGGGGAAGGCCATAAACAGATGCTGGCTGCAGCTTTATTTATAGAGCAAGGCTTTAAACTCATGAGTAACTTAGGATGAGTTGAATGAAATGTCAGAAAATGGCTGATCTGACTTGGAAGGATGGGTACGCTTATTTTGCTTTTGCTCCGACAGCACGTCCTTTTCATTAGTTGGTCATGTGTTAAGTACTTTTCCTCCCTGCATCACTTAATCTTCCAAGGACTGAAATTAGTTTCTCAACAACCTCCCCCACCAGCAAATGGCTTCTTGGTTCTAACTGTTGCCTCTCCCGGTTGCCAGGCTCCCCAGCCCGCTGTCCACGTGCAGGGGCAGGAGCCTCTGACCGCCTCCATGCTGGCCGCAGCACCCCCCCAGGAACAGAAGCAGATGCTGGGTGAGTGGCCTGGTGCTTGCGGAGAAGGGTGGCTGCCCTGGCCAGCAGCACCTATCCTTGCCTGAGCTTCCATTTGATTCCTCATGTATCATCCCACCCCCAGGAGAACGATTGTTCCCCCTCATCCAAACGATGCACGCAAACCTGGCCGGGAAGATCACGGGGATGCTGCTGGAGATCGACAACTCGGAGCTGCTGCACATGCTGGAGTCCCCCGAGTCCCTTCGCTCCAAGGTGAGTGGTCCTCAGCCCAAGTGGGTTCGACCCAGGAACCAGGGAGGGGTAGGGTAACTCACCTGAGCTTTACTTTACTTATCACCTGGGGATTTCTCACAGGTGGATGAAGCTGTGGCAGTTCTGCAGGCTCATCATGCCAAGAAAGAAGCTGCCCAGAAGGTGGGCGCTGTCGCTGCTGCTACCTCTTAGACGTGGAGAAACCGTATGTTGCCTATTTGATTTTTCTGCAGTAGTTTTTTATTTATTTATTTGGAAAGTCATGTACAGAGAGGAAGAGCTTCTGTCCGATGATTCACTCCCCAAGTGGCCTCAATGGCCAGAGCTGAGCTAATCTGAAGCCAGGAGCCTCTTCTGGGTCTCCCATGGGGTGCAGGGTCCCAAGGCTTTGGCAGTCCTCAACTGCTTTCCCAGGCCATAAGCTGGAGCTGGAAGGGAAGTGGAGCTGCTGGGATTAGAACCGGGCCCTGCAGTAGGTTTTGGTTTGTGAACATCTTAGTTAAAAAAAAAAATGTAGAGGCAGTATTAGAGCTTATAATTGATAGGCAGTATTGATAACTTATAAGCTATTACTGATCTGTTTCTGAGTGAGTTGGTGTGGACAGAGTACAAAGTTATGAATTAAAAAGAGCTCTGGTCACTTGTTGATCTGAAATAGTGGGCACATAAGGAGGTTCCTTAATCAGAACCCAAAACTTCTGTGTCATCTTCCCGGTTTGTGCGGAGATTGGCCAGGGAAACGCCGGCCCTCCAGGTGAGAGGCTCTCACTGAGGATGTGAGCTGGAGGTGGAGATGCTGGCTTCCTGCCGTGTTCCAGCTGACTGCCTAGCACAGGGCCTCGTGAGAATTCCTTTATGTATTGACTTGTTGGCACTTTTCTTTTCAGGATTCAAAAAGCCAAATAACCCATTGTGAAGTTCAGCTCAAGGTTTGAAGACTTCGTAGCTTGTCCTATGGACCTCAACACCAAGAACCACAAATTACAAATTTAATAGGTCATTTTGTATCAAAAGGTCAATTAATGAAGCACCTAGAATTTTTCGATTATATGACTCTATTCTCTGGGTTCTGCTTTGACCCAGATAGTGTGAACTTTTTTTTCTATTGTGGGTTTTGATTTTTTTTCCCCTACCCTGGAAATTGAATTTATTTGATGTACCCAAGTCTTATGTTTCTCAATAAAGAAAAATCTCCATAAAACTGCCTCCATCTTCTAAAATTATTTTTAATGATGTCAATATAGTTGAAAGATTTAGACACATGTGGACCATCAGTTAGGGTTGAGGAGTTGTGGAGGGTAGATGAGATGATCTTCCAGTGTCTGTGGAAAGCAGGGAGAGGAGAGAGGACCACTCAGAGCGGCCCAACCACATCAGTGCCCAGGAGTGGGGGGCTGCCACTCCCCCAATGTGGAGCATGTTACAAGGATACTGCCAAAGTGGTTTTGATCTGAGATGCTGTGGATTTTGTTGCTCCAAAGTTAAAATCCTTACAAGGGCCATTTGCTGACGGTCCACCTTCATTCATCCAGAGATACTGTCAAAACTTGGCAAGCAGAGCTGTTCAGTTTGTTTTGCCTTCCATGACATTACATTTCCTCTGCCTCAATGAACTGGTTATTATGTCCTCCATGTGCATGTGGGCACGCCATGCACTGAAAAACCTTGGCAGTTGTACAGTGTTCTGACACATGTACTCCATGGCCACAGAAATTCTGTGCTTTTCACCATGGTTGGAGTGCAGTGGTGCAGTTGAGGGGAGGGTCCCCAAATAAACCTTGCTGGAGATTCCACACCCCCCCACCAGATCTGACTCTGTGTGCCAGCCAATGCAGAATCTAGTTCATCACCACACCAGACTACACACACACACTAATGGTTAAAATCACCTGGTCAGTTCAGTCCCCAGCCCCACCCTGCCTACAATACACCAACGGGAACTACAACCTAGTTGGAGCAACCCCTTAGTCCCACCAGGCCTGTCCCCATCCATGGAATATGCAACAGATTAGTCCATTCTGTCCTTGGTCCCAGTCAGCTCTTGCACACATCAATGGGCATTGGAGCTTAACTTGGCTTGATTAGCCGCACTTTGCAGCCCACAATCATGCCAGTGTGTGCTACTGCCTATCCAGCCAATCTTGCCCCTAACCCTGCTTATGTTCACCAGTGGGAGTTGCAGCCCATCAGAGAGGTGTCCCCTTTCTCTTTTAGGCACACTTCCAGAAATGGATCTTGAACTTTCCAGGTGCTTCTGCAGTCTAGCCTGACAGGACTTGCCGCTAGTTCCAGCTCACGGTGGGTGCTGCAGCCTAGCCCAGCTTGGACAGCCCCCACTCCCAACACTAATGTGAACTGGCTGGTGGTGCAGTCCATCCTGGCCTATCCTGTACCTCGTCCTGGTTCTCACATTTGCCAGTGTATGCTATGAACTGGCCCAGCCTGGCCCACCTCTAGACATGACCAACACATATGCTGGCAGATAGTGTAACCTAGCCTGGTCTGGGCTGCTCCCAGCCTTGGTTCTTGTGTTCTATACAGGGATTGTATCCTGACAGAGGAGTTCCCCAAGCTCCTCTATCAGGTCACCTCCCAGTCACAGATCTTGCACACACCAGTAGGTTCTTGGCTCAACCTGACTTGGCCCATCTCCTGTTCTGGGACGGGGAGGGGGGTTACAGCAGCCTTAGCCAATCAGCCCACACGTACTCCAACTTGACTATTGGGTGCTACCACCCAGCCCTGCCTGGCCCACCCTCAGACTTGACACTCATATGTGCTTCAATGGGTGCTGAGACCTAGTCCAGCCTGCCTTACACCCATTCTGGCTCTTGTGAACACCAGTGAGTGCTGGAGCCTAGCCCAGTCTGGCATACCCTGATCCAGTCCACAAACATGCCGAAGGATAGCGCTGCCATGTCCAGCCCTGTTTACCGCCCCCATTCCAGCTCATGCAAGAACCAGTGGGAATGCAGTCCAGCCTGGGCGTCCCTTTAACTCCCCAACCAGGCCTGCTCCCAGTCACAGATCTTGTGTGTGCCAGTGGTTGCTTTGACCCAGCCTGGCATAGCTCATCTCATCTTGGTCTTTGCCATTGGATGCTGTAGTTTGGCCTGGCCTTCCCCAACTCTTCCACCCACTCTTACTGGTGGATACTACAGCCTAGCCCTGCCCAGTCTGCCCCCATCTCCAGCTTTCATGCAAACTAGTAGGTGTGATAGTCTGGCGCAGCATGGCCTGCCCTGTGCATGGCCATGTGCTAAGGTTTGGCCTGGCCCTGCCTGGTTTACCCGCCAGCCCAGAGCCAACTCACACACCTGCCACCAAGTGAACAGCCCTGCCCAGCCTGACCAACACCCAGCTCTGACTCACATGCCCACCAGCGGGAATGATGGCCCACCTGGGCAGTTCCCCAAGTTTCCCCAACAGGTCCACCCCATGTCCAGATCTCACATGTACCAGCAGGTGTTAGGCCCCTACTTGGCACAGTCTGTCCCTGATTATTGACCTTTGTGTGTGTTGATGGGTGTTGTGGTCTGGCATGCCCCACACCTGATTCTTGGGTTCATCTGAGTGCTACAGCCTGGACCAACCTAGTTTGCTCTCAACCCCAGCACTCATGAGTGTTGGTGAGTTCCATGGTCAGGCCTAGTTTTTTTTTTTTTTTTTTTTTTTTTCAGGTACAGCAATCTTTATTGTGACTTCCATGGTCAGGCCTAGTTCATCACCATTTCCAGCCCCCAAGTAAACCAGCTGGAATCGCAGTCCCAACAAAGGTGAGTTCACGACCCCCCACAGAATCTGTTCCCAGACCTGGTTCTCTTGCATGCTGGTTAGTGTCATGGCCCACCCTAACACAATTCACCCCCTGCCCTAGCACTGGCAGGTACTGTGGTTGAGCCTTGCCAGGCATGCCCCCATCTATGGCTTTCGTATGTGCCAGTAGATAGTGCTTGATACCAACAAGTCCTGCTTAGGTCTCCCACGTGGGCAGCTATATTGGTTTCACTGTGAAAGTTCTTCTGGATTCCCTCCTCCAAACCACAGTAGCCTAGTTGGTGGAAGTGCCCCAGAAGTCACTCCTCACCTCTCACATCCTCCCTCAGCAGTCCTCCCTCCTGCACGCCTCCAAATATGCTTCCTAGAGCAATTTCCAGCTCTCCACGCCCATGAGTGTGCAAATCCCCAAACCTGGTCTTCCCAAGGTGTGCCATGCCAGCCTGGGGCTTCGCCTACTCTCCCAGGGTCCACATACACTGTGTATGGCCCCCAGACCCTGTCTGCTGGCGTGTCAGCATCTGCCTTGACATAATAACCAGGCCCAGGATGCCCACCAGCTGTTAGTTGCTTTTCTGCCAGCAGTGTAACACTTGTCTGTACCGTACAACCTATGCAGTTCCCTACAGCTGGGGAAAACTGTTTCCATCTTACTATGCTTTTATTTTATAAATTCCAATCTTCACTAGAAGTAATTTTTGTGTTTTTTTTAAAGGAAAACCTGTATTCTTTTTTTTTTTAAGATTTATTTTTATTACAAAGTCAGATATACAGAGAGGAGGAGAGACAGAGAGGAAGATCTTCCGTCCGAAGTTTCACTCCCCAAGTGAACCACAACGGGCCGGTGCGCGCCGATCCGAAGCTGGGAACCAGGAACCTCTTCCAGGTCTCCCACGCGGGTGCAGGGTCCCAAGGCCTTGGGTAGTCCTCGACTGCTTTCCCAGGCCACAAACAGGGAGCTGGATGGGAAATGGAGCTGCCAAGATTAGAACCAGCGCCCATATGGGATCCCGGGGCGTTCAAGGCGAGGACTTTAGCCGCTAGGCCACGCCGCCAGGCCCTAGAAGTAATTTTTGGATTGTGAATAGTTTGGTGTGAACTTCAGTGTCATGACTGGTTATCACATGGGTGATCTGGGCTCACAGGCTGCACAGTACTGTCACTTGTGCCCGTCCCTCTGTCTTGTATTTCTGTTGGCTTGATCCGTGTGCAGAGGGCTCAGTCGGGTGTGTCAATGCAATCTGGAGTGGAGGGCAGCTGGCCACATCGCGAGGACAGAGAGTAAGGTCTATAAAGTGGCTTGGTGACCTGCTCCTTTCCTTTGTCTTTGGGTTTCTGTAACAGCAAGTTTCCCTCTGACTGGGAAAATGTTTAAAAGGTCTGTGACTGCAACGGACAAGCACTGGTTACTTAATCAAGTGTGACGAGGTCCTGGCCTTGAGCCACATTTAACTGATTTGTAAATGTTTGTTATATGGCTGAGGGGATTGCAGACTCACGCAGGTCTCTGGGTGGCTTGGGAAGGGATCAGGGAGGGATGGTAAGTGAAGGAAATGACCCTCCCTCCTGTGACTGCAGGAGGGAGGATGAGGAGATGTGCCAGATCACATCGGCTCTGCAGGGACGGAGATGCTTCCCTGATATTATGCCTAGGACCCTACTGGAGAGAAGAATGTTCTCAGGATATTCCTACAAAAGTCTTGATTATTCTGAGATGGGGTTGGCTTCCTTGCCCCTTGTGTGAGATACCACCTCCCAGCTGTCTGTTTTGGTATGTCTGTAGCCTTAGATGCTTGAAGGGGAGTTTGGTCTGTAGTGTTGTTCAGCTTGCCCTTCTTTCCATCTCTTGGTAGGGCAGTCAAGCTGTTCTCTGTTGAATCAGAGAGGCTGGCTACCCTGACATTGTGTGCATCCTGATATGTTATCTTTCCTTACATGTAGCCAGCAATGGCGACAGCCCACTCCTACAACATGTGGTCTGAGGCCAGACTAAACGTCCATGTGATATTCTCTGAGGTTGTTGATCGAGTGGAGTGGGCCCATCAGGATGACACCCAACAGCTCTGACTCTCACGTGCTGCAGCAGCGCTGGAGCCCAGCCCAGCCCCCTGGACCTCTGCCCTTGTATGTGCTTGTGGATTCTGTGACCTAGTTAGGGCAATCCTCAAGGACCCCATCCATATCTGGCCCCCATGCATGCCAGCATGTGCTGTGACCCAGCCCACCCCAGGCCTTGTACCAGTGAGTACAATGTCCTAGTGGGGAGACCCTTGAGGCAAGTGCTATTGCTTAACCACATTGAGCCTGCTCCTGTTCCTGGCTTGTGTGAGCTGTCAGCCACCATCTCCAGTTCCTGCCTGAATTGATGGATGCTGTGTGCTGGCCTGGCCTGCCCTAGAACTGGCTCTAGTGTATACAACAGGCACTGTGGCCTGGCTAAGCCCGTTCCTAGATCTGGCCCTTATTTGTATCAGCGGGTACTGCAGCCTTGTCGGGGAGCCCCCTGAGGACCCGTTCCAGGTGGGCTCCCAGAGCAGCCTCACATATGCTGCCAGTGGTTACTACAGCTTGCTCAGAGCAGTCCCTAAGAACCTCAGCTATGTCCACGCCAAGATTCTGGTCCTTCCTATTTCTTCTTCTGTTTCAAATAAATTTATTATAAGTAAATTTTTTATTAATTTATTTTAATGTTATTTACATAATTGAGAAGAACATATGCCCATGTGGGCCACTGATCAGGGTAAGATGAGAAATTGCTTCCATTTTTAAAAAAGTTTTGTTTTTTTTAACTTTCTAAAAAACTTTTTAAATATACATTTTATTGTTATTGCCATCATTTTACGATATAGCTCCATATTCCCTTATCCCCTCCCCAATTCCCTCCCCCCACCTAGTTCCTCTATATCATTACTAAAGTATAGTTCTTCATATACAGTCATATGTCCATCATTGCGGGCATGGACAATGGCAGAGTCCAGAATCCTATTGTCAAGATATAGTAAACAGTTTCATTGCAAGTCCATCTTTGTCTGGAAACAGAAATGCATACTACATTGTGTCCTCACATCTGGATATGTTAGTCTCCATTTCACAGCTACTGTACATCTCCTTAAATGAAAAGTCATGATACAAAATCAACAATAGAAAGAAAAATAGAAATTTACAACGCCATGAAGCTAAATGACACGTTACTAGATATGACAGTCTCTATTACACAACTACTGTACATCCCCTTAAATGAAAAGTCATGATACAAAATCAACAATAGAAAGAAAAGTAGAAATTTACAATGCCCTGAAGTTAAATGACATGTTACTAGATATGACAGTCTCCATTACACAGCTACTATACATCCCCTTAAATGAAGAGCCACAAAACAAAATCAACATCAGGGAGAAAAAAGAAATTAACAACACCAAAAAGTTAAATAACACGCTATTAAATGACTAATGTGTAGCTGAATAAACGAAAATCAAGAACCTTCTTGAAGAGAATGATGCCACTGCATGATCTACGAGTCACTGAATGATTTAATCAGAAGAAAGTGTTTTGAAGAGATGAAACCAACAGAAAACAATAAAACCCATGCAATATAGTTTCCGCTGATCTTTGTTGAAGTGTGTCTCCTCCAGACAATAAACAGATAGGTTTTGTTTTTTAATCCAGTGTACTAATCTATGACATTTGATTGAGCTTAACCAATTTACATTAAGAGTTTAATATACATGGGTGTTACTTAGGTCCTGTCATTTTAGGAATGGGTTGTTCATTGGTTTAGTCTTCTGTTGTCATTCTACTGGGATGTTCTTCTTATTTGCCTTTGGTTTTGGTGGGTGCTATTCCTCTTCTCTGTGAAGAGAACATCTTGAAGTATCATTTGTAGGACAGGTTTGGAAGAGGCAAATTCTTTTAACTTTTCTTTACTGTGGAAGAATTTTATTTCATTTATTTCATTTTCTTTTTCTTTTTTTAAAAAGATTTATTATTATTGGAAAGCCGGATATACAGAGAGGAGGAGAGACAGAGAGGAAGATCTTCCATCCGATGATTCACTCCCCAAGTGAACCGCAATGGCCAGTGCTGTGCCAATCCGAAGCCAGGAATCTGGAACCTCCTCCAGGTCTCCCACACAGGTGCAGGGTCCCAAAGCATTGGGCCATCCTCGACTGCTTTCCCAGGCCACAAGCAGGGAGCTGGATGGGAAGTGGAGCTGCCGGGATTAGAACCGGCGCCCATATGGGATCCCAGGGAGTTCAAGGCGAGGACTTTAGCCGCTAGGCCACGTCGCTGGGCCCCATTTATTTCATTTTCAAAGACAAAAGAAAGCTTTGCTGGATATGTTATCCTGGGCCGACAATTTTTTTCTTTTAGAATCTGGAATATGTCACTCCATTCTCTTCTTGCCAGTAGAGTTTCCTGTGAGAGATCTCCTGTGAGTTTAATCGGCATTCCTTTATATGTCAATTGATTTTTTTCACGTGCACATTTAAGGATCTTTTCCTTATGTTCAATTGAAGAGAGCTTGATGATCATGTGTCTTGGTGAAGATCGCTTTTGATCAAGCCTGTTGGGAGTTCTGTTGGGAGATCGGATCTTTTTTTTTTTTTTTTTTTTTTTTTAAGATTTATTTATTTGTACTGGAAAGGCAGATATACAGAGAGAGGAGGAGAGACAGAGAGGAAGATCTTCTGTCCAATGATTCACTCCCCAAGTGAGCGCAACGGCTGGTGCTGTGCCGATCCGAAGACGGGAACCAGGAACCTCTTCCAGGTCTCCCACGCGGATGCAGGGTCCCAATGCACTGGGCCGTCCTCGACTGCTTTCCCAGGCCACAAGCAGGGAGCTGGATGGGAAGTGGAGCTGCCGGGATTAGAACCGGCGCCCATATGAGATCCTGGTGCATTCAAGGCGAGGACTTAAGCCACTAGGCCACGCTGCCGGGGCCCCCCTCCTGGATCTTGTTTCCCAATTCTTTCTCCAGATGAGGGAAATTTTCCTTTATTATTTCATTAAATACATTTGCAAACTCAGCTTCTCTTTCTGTACCTTCTGGGACTCCCATAACTCTTATATTTGGTCTCTTAATAGTGTCTTTCAATTCTTGAATACTTTTTTTGGCCTGATCCAGCTCTGCTTCCAGCTTTTTGTTTGCTTCCTCCTGGTGACAGGAAATATTTTCCAATTCTGAGATTCTTTCTTCTGCCTCCTTCATTCCATTCTGGAGACTCTCCACTGTACTTTTAATTTGCTCTACTGTGTTCTTAATTTCTGATATACCAGCTTTGATTTGCTTTGTTACTTCCTTAAATTCTTTGAATTCTTGCATGAGCTTCTCATTGTTGATCAGAATCTTTAAAATGAGTCTTATGGATTCTGTGTCCCCCATTTTCTCGATGTCTTCCTCAGTTAACTCTAAGATTGGCATAGGGTTTTGCTCCTTTGCAGGAGAGTTTTCGGCAATATTCATTGTGCCTTTGTCTCTTCTTTTGCTCTTGATCATTGTACTTCTGGTTAGCAGAGTCTTCTCCTTGGGGCAGGTTTCTAAGCTGTCACCCACAGGTCTACAGTTCGATTTTACTTATTGCAGTTGGTGCACAACTTTTTGCTTGCAGCCACTTGTGCCACAACCTCCAGCAAGTTCCAGGTCTGGGTTCTTATGTCAGATTTCCACCGTGGTCTCCACAGCCCCAGCTCTTGGCTCACCACTCTCCACCTCCTTTGATACTGTGCTGAGGCTACACTGTTGTCTCTGCAACGTTTCTCCCACTTCTGGTTGGAGCACGTCCCAGGATTAGAGACTCCAGGTGTTCTCTTTAATTAGGTTGTTGGTGGCACTGATCTTGTTGGAACCTGTTGGACGTTAGGTCTGTGTGCCAGACAGACCTATTTTGGCCGATACGATGTCATACTCAGTATTATTTTCCTGCGGGACTGTACAATCCACTGACGTCAGCGAGTTCTCGCAAGCTCAGCACATGTGCAGTTCACTGTTGTCCCCTGCAGTCCCAAAGCTATTGTCACAGTGTACAAAATGGCGCCTGACGTACCACCACTACTGTTCTTGATCTGCTGGCCATCAGATCCGAGGGCTACCCAGACCTGCTCCGGGTGGAACCCATAGAATGCCACGTCATTGCAGTTCACTGACTCAGAAATGAGCTCACTCCCAGCTCAGCGCATGCTCAGTCCTTTCCCTTGCCCTTTTCTTCTTCTGCAAAATGGCGCCCAGTTCAGCTCTAGGGGGCTGACTGGGCTGTGAAATCCACCCTGTTCTCACACTGCCTGTCTGAGATCTGCTGCTCTGCTCCTGATCAAATCAAACAGACCAGTAGGACGGACAGTTCTTTGTCTGGGTTTTACCTCCCAAGCTCCCAGTAAAAGTCCCTTCCCACCTGGTTGCTGGTGGAGTTTCTGCTGCTGGTGGTGTTCAGATCGCCGTGCTGGAGCATCAGTCTCTGCAACACCACACTGCTGTGCCCACTGCTTTCCTGTGTCTGTCAGTCTCCAGGTACCCCTCTGCTGTTGCTCTGTCCTTTCCTATTTCCTGAAATATGTCCTCTCTGCTTCATACTGATTAAATATTTTTCCGTCCATTTAAACGTGTCCTTACCCTATTCCGCCATTTTGATTCTCCCAATTTTAAAAAAGATTTATTATTTTTAAGATTTTATTTATTTTTATTGGAAAGTCAGATATACAGAGAGGAGGAGAGACAGAGAGGAAGAGCTTCCATCTGCTGGCTCATTCCCCAAGTGGCCGCAACGGCCAGAACTGAGCTAATCTGAAACCAGGAGCCTCTTCTTCAGGGTCTCCCACGTGGGTGCAGGGTCCCAAAGCTTTGGTCCATCCTCAACTGCTTTCCCAGGCCACAAGCTGGGAGCTGGAAGGGAAAGTGGGGCCGCTGGGATTAGAATTGGCCATATGGGATCCCATATGGGATCCTGGTGTGTGCAAAGCAATGTCTTTAGCCACCGGGCAACTGTGCTGGGCCCTAAAGATTTATTTTTATTGGAAAGTCAGATTTACAGAGAAGGAGAGAGAAGATCTTTTGTCTGCTGATTCACTCACCAAGTAACTGCCAACAGCCAGAGCTGAGCAGATCCAAAGCCAGGAGCTGAGAACTTCTTCCACATCTCCCACAAGAGTGCAGAGTTCAAAGCTTTGGGCTGTTCTCTACGGCTTTCCCAGGCCAGAAGCAGAGAGCTGGATGAGAAGTAGAGCAGCTGGAATTACAACTGGTGCCCATAAGGGATCCTGGCACGTGCAAGGTGAGGGATTTAGCCGCCAGGCTACCATGCCATCTAGCCATTGTGCTGGGCCTTGTATCCTTTTTCTTCTCTACCAGCAGAACATTAGCTTCTTTGTTACCCTTTTTTTTTTCTTAATGTATTTATGGGCCCGGTACAGTAGCCTAATGGCTAAAGTCCTTATCTTGCACATGCCGGGATCCCATATGGACTCCAATTCATGTTCTGGCTGATCCATCTCCCTTCCAGATCCTTGCTTGTGGCCTGGGAAAGCAGTAGAGGATGGTCCAGGGTTTTGGGGCCCTGTACCCACCTAGGAGACCCGGAACAAGCTCCTGGCTGCTGACTTTGGGTCAGCTTGGCACTGGCCATTGTGGCTACTTGGTGGGGGGATAAACTAGAATGGAAGATCTTTCTCTCTGTCTCTCCTTCTCTCTGTAAATCTGACTTTCCAATAAAAATGTACAAAAATCTTTAATTAAAAAAAATCTATTTATGAGGTCCAGCATGGTAGCCTATCAGCTAGGGTCCTCACCTTATATGCGCCAGGTCCCCAAATAGGTGCCAACTTTAATCCTGGCCACCCCGCTTCCCATTCAGCTCCCTGCTTGTGGCCTGGGAAATCAATGGAGAATGGCCTAAAGTCTTGTGACCCTGTACCCACGTGGGAGACCCAGAGAAGGCTCCAGGCTCCTGGCTTCAGATCGACTCAGCTCTGGCTGTTGAGGCCACTTGAGGAGTGAATCAATGGACGGAGGATCTTTCTCTCTGTCTCTCCTCCCCTCTGTATGTACATCTCTAACTTTTAAAATGGAATAAATATTTTTTTCAAAATGTATTTACTTGAGAAAGAGAGAGATCTTCCATCTGCTGATTCACTCCTCAAATGGTTGCAACAGCCAGGACTGGGCAGGGCTGAAGTCAAGAGCCAGGAGCTCCTTCCAAGTCTCTCGCCTGGGTGGCTGGAACCTAGGACTCGAGTCATCGCCTGCTGTTTCCCAGGTGCACTAGCATGGAGCTGGATAGGAAGCAGAGCAGTGGGGATTTGAACGTATGCTCTGCCGTGAGATGAGAGCATCCCAGGTGGTAGCTTAATCTGTTGTGCCACAGTGCCACCCCACATTTATTTCTTCTAACTTCCCATTTTGGCTTTTATTGCTGCATCTCTAGAAGATACACACCTGACACTGCTACTTGGTTTATTTTGTGTTTTGGTTGTATTTGCTGGGAAGCTGATCTTCGGAGATTTGCTGCAGAACGTTGGGTGCCATGGTCTCAGAACAGCTCCTGTAAGAGTGAGGGAGGCAGATTGGACACAGATGGCTTGCCTTGCCAGGTAGTCACACAGATCATGCAGCTTTGGAGTCGTCCTGAAACGAGGCAAGGAACCAGGCCCTCTGTCCTCACATGGACCAATCACCAGTTCCAGCTCACTCCTGGGAGTTGGTATATACCGTGAAGCAGTTCTCTGGCTAAGAGAGTCTCATGGTAGCACTGCTTGCATCCAACAGCGCTGGAGAAGGGAGTCATGGTCTCAACCTGGCAGGGATCAGAGTGGGAGCCACCGCATTGCTGCGCTACCCGCATAGCACCACACAGGCCTGTGTCTGTCCTAGAATATTTACTTCTCAGGCCTCTGCTCTGCTCTCAGGGAATGAGAAGACACCATCCTGTCTGCTGCTGTTGGATCCAGAACTCAAGCTGATAGTCATCCCTTTAACTCCTCAATGGATATGAGTGACCTACCTTATTGTTGACCTAGATTTTTATCCACGGAAATTTGAGTTCCTGGTGATTAAACCCTTTTCAGGCCAAGGTTGCCTATCAGACCTGCACAGGGTATTGCAAGAGATGCCCCAGTAGATTTCATGTTCTGACCAGTTTTGTTGTGTAACGGCACATCTGCCTCCTCCCCAGGATCCAAACCCAGCATCCTGCAAAGAGGGACGCTCCTTTGCATGTCTCTAGGCATAAGAAGCTTCTATGTTTTGGGCCCGGTGTGGTAGCCTAGCAGCTAAAGTCCTCGCCTTGAACGCACCGGGATCCCATATGGGTGCCGGTTCTAATCCCAGCACCTCCACTTCCCATTCAGCTCCCTGCTTGTGGCCTGGGAAAGCAGTCGAGGACGACCCAAAGCCTTGGGACCCTGCACCCACATGTGCAGGGGACCGTGCAGTAGGTGTAGATGGCACGAAGGTGTGAAGAGAACAGCTCCCCTGCTTGGCAGGGCCCGGGGGAGCTTCCAGCTGTTTGGCAGGGCCCGGCGGATTTCTCTCTGACCACCTTGATGCAGTCTCACCACTCTTTTGAATGGACACTCAAGCACCCCACTAAGAATCTTGTAGTCTATTGAGGCATTGTTTGCCCCTGTGAGATGGCTTTGGCAAGTAATATGAGCTTGAGAGTTAATGTTACTGATAATGTCTTGGTGAGTGGGCCTTTAACTGCGCACAGGAGTGCAATTAAACCCATGCCATTTCTGGACACCTTGTTGTGTGCCTACCCATTGTCCTGAAATCTGGCCCAGACATATAGCATGCCTTCTGGGAAATGGCTTAATAGAATTTTACAGACTAACAGAATTGATGGGAGTATGAGTGGAAACTGCTATGGCAAAAAAAATATAGTTACTGTGACCTTAAAGGTTAGCCTGTCCTTGCAACTTTTAGAGCATAGAAAATGCAGCTGTTTTAGCCGTTTTTATAATTTTTTAACTAGAGGAAATATAGGGCAATTCTACTAACATCACAGAGATATACTTTTGATTATTGTTTAATTGTTTATGGGGTTGTAGGGTTTGCAGTTGTAGGGGGATTTAATGTTTGAAACCTTTTGCCTTAGATCCTTATGTTCTTTTCTTTTGATGTATCTTTGCCATTATGTGATAGATAAGTTGTGAAAATAAAATGTAGCAGGTAGGAATGTTTTACTGATTAGTAGGTAACCATCTGTGCCTCGGCCTTGGAGTTCTGGCTGTCACCTAATGGCTACTTCTGAAGAATGAATAATGGTTTGCTTTAAAGAAACTGATTATAGTAACTCACAGAATTATCTTTAAGAGCACCTGGTTGACCATGAAGTAAAAATTAATTGGACATCTGTGTATGCTGTCTTAGTTCTAAAGTTAAAGATAAAAAATCAAACGTTTGTGCAGAGGCTAGTGATGTGTCTAAGTAAATAAAAAGGACAGCTTCTTTTGGAGAAGATAGCACATAGCAAGAACGCACCAAGTGTCAGTGTCTGTGTCTTTCTTTATCGCCGACGCCACGCACCCTTCCCGAGCTCCGAACTCTCGGCTGGAGCTGGACTCTGGCACACGTGGGAGACCTGGAGGACGCTCCAGGCTCTTGGCTTCAGATTGATGCCGCTCCAGCTGTTGCAGCCACATGGGGAATGAATCAACAGACGGAAGATCTTCCCCTCTGTCTGTCTTCCTCTCTGTGTATCTGCATTTCCAATATATATGAATAAATAAATAAATAAATATACATATATTTGTAAAGAGGCTTCTGTGTTTTAGGCGCATAGTTGTCTTTTGTTTTGTTTTTTACATTTTATTATTATTATTATCATCTTATGATACAATTTCATAGGCTTCTGGCAGGAAGCAGGGCTGTTCCAGAGCCTGCTCTTGGTGTCTGGACCTGTTGAGGAAGGTACTGTCCAGCAGTCACCGGTCCAGGATGCTCAGTGGGTCCATTCTTGCAGGCTGGCTTTGCTTTGCTTTTCTCTTTCTTTCTCTTTTTTTTTAATTGATTTGTTTATTTGAGAGAATTAAAGGAAAGGACAGGTGGGGGGAGTATTTTCCATCTATTAAATCACTCCCCAGAATGCCACAATAGCTGGAGTTGGGCTCAGTCAATGCTGGGGACTCTACCCGGAGCTCCCTCACGGGTGGCAGAGCTGCAGCCATTATGGTCATGTTGCCTGACTCTTCCTGGGCAAGGAGCTAGATTGGAAGTGGAACAGGTGCAGCACTGACCAGCACCCATACGGGATGCCAGTGTCACAGGCTAGGCTTTCCTAGGCCGAACACTAGACAGGGCATCTTCGTTTCTATGCTGGTGCCTTCTGTGCCCCGTAAGCCTTTGCCATCTGTCTATTGTCTCTCGGTTCTAAAGGTGCTAATTGTGATAAAACAGTGCATTCCAAGTGAGGTGCTGACTGCTATGCCTCCTTTGGTGAAAATGCGTCCTTGGGGTTGATGTAGTGGTATGCAGTGTCTTAATAGTCCATTTGTACTCCATAACAAAAAATATTTTTGCCTAGTTCTGGAAGCTCAGAAGTCCAACATTCATAATTCCAGTAGGTCTGGCTCTCTGGGCAGGGGTGCTGCCTGTATTCTCTGGGAACAGAGGAGTGGCTTAGCTTCACACTATAGAAGAGAAGGCAGATATGCTGAACACTGCACGAAGCCTTTTATGTAAAGACTTTAATCCCATCCAGGAGAGGAGCTCTCGTGACCTAATTATCACTTAGAGGCCTCACCTCCTAAAACACAACGGCCGTAAAGTTTCAAGAGGCAAATTTTGGGAGCGATCGTGTTCTTGCCTTTTGCTGTGCGCTGCAGTAGGCATCAGGATCGTGGAGTCAGTTGGAGCTTTGCGGGCAATAGAAGCACATCCATTTACACAGTATTTGTTGATGCCTGTCAAGAGTAATCACAGTGCTGTTGGGGCTGAAGATGTCTGCTGTAATCAGCTTGCCCCCAAGCAGCTGATTCATCTGGAAGGCTCAGCATCAGCCTCAGTACGCAGCAGTTTGGGTATGTGGTGGTACTAACGGTAACTGTGGCTCAGCACTGCTGACGGACGCTTGTGTCATTGGTTTCAAATATTGCCTCTAATCTGGTGGTCATGACTACCCTGTCCTATATCCCTGGGCCAACACTGCAGTGATCTGGGTGAGAAATTGGCAGATAACAGCTCGCTGCGTTTCTCTCTTCGCTTTTAAGATCTATTTATTTGTTTGAAAGGCAGAGTTAACAGAGAGGGAAAGACAGATCTTCCGTCCATTGGCTGATTCCCCAGTTGTCAAGTCTGTGAAGCTGTGAGAAAAATGTGATGAATAATCACATCCTTTATGTATTTTCTTTCCTTTTAAATATTTGTGGTTCACACATAAATGCCTATGGCTGTTATTATGCGCTCCATTATTTGGAAATTTGTTATAGAGATTGTGAATTTTTAAAATTCCAAAATACTTAATCTGTATTTTGTAAGAATGAAGATATCATCTTATGTAATCATGATACAGGTAACAATTATGGAAATTAAATGCTAGAGCCACCTAATGGATATGCCATAGTCAAATTTTGTTGATTGTCCTAATTTTTTTTTTCCTATAGCAGATTTTGTCCCCATAATCAAGAATCACATATTGCATTTAGTTCTCATGTCAGCTGTTTTTTTTTTTTAATGTAGTTAATCTTTCTATCTGAAAGAAAAATAGAAGACAAAGAGACATTATATTTGCTTGTTCACTTTCTAGGTGCCAACAAAGCCAACACTGCTTCACACTCACGACAGGCGCCTGCACCTCCATCTGGATCTCCCACACAAGTGGCAGAATCCCAAGCACCAGGGCCAGCATCCGCTGCTTTCCCAGGTGCATTCATAGGAGCCAGGTTAGAGGCAGAGTAGTGGAAACTTGAACTGGAAATCTGAGGCAGCATGCCAGAGTCACAGGTGGTGGCTGTGCCATAATACCACCCCTCCCCGACATGTTTTTCTTTGTTTATTATTATTATCATTTTATGATACAGTTCCATAGACCTGGGATTTCCTCTACCCCTCCCATTCCTCCCACTCCACCCCCCCCCCAAGTTCTTCCATATCATTACAACACCATAGTTCCTCATAAACAGCCATGACGCCATCATCGCGGGCAGGGACGATGGCAGAGAGTCGAGCATCCTATTGTCAAGACACATCCAAGAGTTTCACTGGGAGTCCATCCTCGATCTGGAAGTAGAAACGCACACTGCACCGTATCCTCACATCTGGACATGTCAGTCTCCACTACACAGTCACTGTAAACCTCCCCAAGTGAAAAGCCACAAAACAAAATCAACAGTAGGAAGAAAAAGAGAAATTTACAATGCCAGGAAGTTAAATGACATGTCACTGGATGTGATCGTCTCCTTTACACAGTGCCTATACAGCCCCTTAAATGAAAAGCCACAAAACAAAATCAACAACAGAAAGAAATAATAGAAACTTACAATGCCATGAATTTAAATAACATGGTACTGAATGACTAATGTGTCACTGAAGAAATGAAAAAGGAATTCAAGAATCTTCTCAAAGAAAATGGTGCCAATGTCTGATCTATGAGTCATTAAAGTATTTAATGAGAAAAAAAAGTGTTTTGAAGAACTGAAACTAAAAAAAAAAAAATCAAAATCCACAAGATATAGTTTCTGCTGATCTTTTTTGGTGAGACGTATCTCCTGTAGGCAACAAATAGATGGGTTTTGTGTTTTTAGTCCAGTCTACTAATCTATGACATTTGATGGATGAATTTAAGCCGTTTACGTTCAGGGTTAATATAAATAAGTAGTAATTTATTTGTTCCTGTCACTTAGCAATGGGTTGTTAATTGATTTAGTCTTCTGTTATTTTACTGGGATGTTCTTCACACTTTCTTCAAAGATTTTTTAAAAAGATTTATTTATTTTTATTACAAAGTCAGATATACAGAAAGGAGGAGAGACAGAGAGGAAGATCTCCCATCCGATGATTCACTCCCCAAGCAGCCATAAAAGCCAGAGCTGCACTGATCCGAAGCCAGGAGCAAGGAATTTTCTCCAGGTCTCCCACATGGGTGCAGGGTCCCAAGGCCTTGGGCTGTGCTTGACTGCTCTCCCAGGCCACAAGCAGGAAGCTGATGGGAAGCAGGTCTGCCGAGATTAGAACCAGCACCCATATGGGATCCCGGTGCGTTCAAGGTGAAGACTTTAGCCACTAGGCCATCACACCGGGCCAGATTTACCCCCAAAGGTCCTCAGCAGCCAGAGCTGAGCCTGTCCAAAAACAGGAGCCTGGAACTTCTGAGTCTCCTACATGAGTGCAGGGGCCCAAGCATTTGGGCCATCCTCCACTGCCTTCCCAAACCATTAGCAGAGAGCTGGATTGGAAGTGGAGTGCTGGGACATGAATTGGCGTCAGTGTCATGGGTGGAGGATTAGCCTACTACACTACCATGTCGGCCGCCTGTGTTGTTATTGTTGTCGTTTTTAACTGGAAAGGCAGATTTACAGAGAGGAAGAGATACAGAGAGAAAGATCTTCCATCTGCTGGTTCATTCCCCAAGCAGCCACAGCGCCTGGAGCTGAGCCAGCCACAAGCCAGGAGCCAGCAATTAGCAGTCATTTGAGGAGTGAACCAGTGAGTGGAAAATCTTTCTCTCTCTCTTTTAACTCTACTTTCAAATAAAAGAAAAACAAACTTCAAGCAAATTATGTAGACTTACTGCTGGTTTCTTTCCTTGGCCTCTGCAGGGAGACTTTCTTCTCCATCCCCTACCATTTCTCATCAAAGATTCCAGCAGCATCCATCTCGGCCAGAGGCAAATTCTGCCCTTTCCCCTACCCAGCCACACGGGGAACTTATTATAGGCCTTCCCTGTGGGCCATCCTCTGCTGCTTTCCCAAGTGGGTCAACAGGGAGCTGGATTGCAAGTGGAGCATCTGGGATTTGAAGTGGTGCCCACAGAGGTTTAGCCCTGTACACCACAACACTGATCCCTAGCTGGTGGTTCTTAACCCTATCAGTCTATTACCACCTCTTCTGGCTAATGCTTTTATGCTGAGATGAAAGCAATTGCTAATCTATTATTTACTTGAGATGCAGAGAGCCGTGATCTGCTGGTTCACTCTTCGAATATCTACGTAACAGTGAACTGAATCCAGAAGCCGGGAATTCAGTTCAGCTCTACCAAATGGATGACAGGGGCCCAAATACTTGAGCCATCACCTGCTTTATCCCTCAGGTGCACATTTGCAGAAAGCTAGGAGCTAGAGCTGGGACTTGAGCTCAATGTGGAAACAATGGTCTTATCCACTTTCCTGTAGGTCTTGACCCTTTGTGCCCTAATCAACTATGCAAAGATTATCAAAATAATAACCATAAACTCTGATATGGGATGCAACATGCAAGCCAGTGTCTTAATCATTGAGCCAAGTGCCTATGTACCACTTCTACACATTTTGGGGGAAAAAAATAGTATTATGAGGGGCCAGCTCAGTTGCTCAACAGGCTAATCTTCCACCTACTGGCACCAGCATTCCATATGGGCAGCAGTTTGTGTCTCAGCTATTCCACTTCTGATCCAGTTCCCTGCTTATGGTCTGGGAATTCAGTGTAGGACGGCCCAAGTCCTTGAGCCCTGCACCCATGTGGGAGACCCAGAGGAGTCTCCTAGCTCCCAGCTTCCAATGAGCTCAACTCCAGCCTTTGTGGCCATTTAGGGAGGGAACCAGTGAATAGAAGATCTCTCTGTGTCTCATCTCTTTGTAAATCTGCCTTTCAAATAAAAATAAACACATCTTCTAAACAGTATTATACTAAAGTTTTCATATAAAGAAATTTATAACAGAATAATAATCATTTCATTATTTAAAAACTTGGACACAACTGCACATGTAAAATAATCAAATATTTAAATGTCTAAAACACATAAAATATTTATTTACTTATATTAAAGATTCATTTATTTTTATTGGAAAGGTAAATCTACAGAGAGGAGGAGAGATAGAGAGAAAGATCTTCCATCCATTGGTTCACTCCTCAAATGATTGCAATGGCCAGAGCTGAGCCGATCCCAAGCCAGGAGCCAGGAGCTTCTTCCTGGTCTTCCAGGTAGGTGCAGGGTCCCAAGACTAGGGCCATCCTCCTCTGATTTCCCAGACCACAGGCAGGGAGCTGGATGGGAAGTGGAGCAGCCAGGACACCCATATGGGATGCTTAGGTTTGGGCTGGAGGATTAGTTAGCTGAACCAATGTTCTGGCCCCCCAAAATGTAGAATATTTAAAACCTCTGCCCAGAGTAAGAGCTAGTAACACAGACTGACATTGGCATATTACATTGGCAGAATCACAGTAACATGAATTTCTGAACATCCTGAAAATCTCTTGGCAAAATTCTGAACGGAAGGAAATGAACTGTTCCCTCAGTTTACACAGTACGTCTATTTCTGGAACGATTTAGCACAACAATGCAATTCCTTGCTTTTGTATGGGAAATAGAATTTGGCTCAAGGCTCAGAGCATTGTAAATGGATTTTTTCTCATCCTTGTGAATATTTGTCAAAGCATTTGAAAGTACAAGAGGATTTAGAATGATTTTTTTTTTATTGTATTGTTGTTGACAATCTTTACATAGTTAACTATAGTTGAAGGAAAATCAAGAAAGAGAAGAAAAAAAAAAAAAAGGTTCAGGGGGATAGGGAGGTGGGCAATGCTATTATGTCCATATTGTTTCCATCATGTATCTGAGGTAAAAGGGGATATTGAGGGAGAAGCCCCACCCGGTTTCCCGCCCACCCCAAGTCCCGGATGTGGGGCTTAGAATGATTTTTTTTAACTTATTTTTTTTAAAGATTTATTTTATCTGAAAGGTAGATATACAGAGAGGAGCAGAGACAGAGAGGAAGATCTTCTGTCTGATGGTTCACTCCCTAAGTGAGCGCAATGGCTGGAGCTGAGCCAATCTGAAGCCAGGAGCCAGGAGCTCTTTCGGGTCTCCCACGCGGGTGCAGGGTCCCAAGGCCTTGGGTAGTCCTCGACTGCTTTCCCAGGCCACAAGCAGGGAGCTGGATGGGAAGCAGGGCCTCCGGGATTAGAATCGGTGCCCATATGGGATCCCGGTGCGTTCAAGGCGAGGACTTTAACCACTACGCTATCTCGCCAGGCCCTAGAATAATTTTTCGTTAGGTGGAATGTTGGAGGTCCTGTCCAATCTGTCAGTAGCGTCCTAGTCTTAGGCTGAAGTTTCCGTGCAGCCTGCAGGGGGCAGTATTACCTCACTGACAACCAAGACAGTGCTGTCCAGCATAAGGAGTTTTGAGTGTAATCTCTGAGTTAAACTTGTCCACACTGAATCTCCCTGAGTTTTGGACTGTTCCCCAGTTGTCCACCTACTCCATCAGGGAATGTCACATGGGCATCCTAAGCTCCCTGTGACCAGAGCAGCTCCTGTTCTTTCCCGCACAATCATCTCCCCCACTTCCCTGTTTTAATAAATGGTACCATTATCCACTGACTCTTGGTCCCAACTTAAGGCTTATCCTTTAAACTTTTTTTTAATTTTATTTTTAATGATGTTAAATAGTTGATCAGGATGGGAAGGGTCGAGGATCAAGGGGTAGTGGGTGAGACCCTTGTTTACACATTTTCTTCTGCCCGTATATGGGGGAGAGGATACAAGAGGAGAAAGCACGCCCAGCCTCCCAAACACCGCATTACCCCGGGGACTGGGGAACTGCCACCCGATGTCTTCCCAGGGTCCCAATTGTGGAGCATTTTCTCAGGGTTCTGGTCACGTGGTTTCGATAGCTTGAGAGGCTGCTAATATCACCGCTCCGAGGATGAGGGAATCCTTTCCAGATTGAATGGCAGTCAAGGTCCACCTCCGAGTCTCCTTTGGCCCAGAAATTTGCTGTCAAGCTTCATCGGTGTAGTTGATCAATTTGTTCTGCCCTCCACCCTCAGCAAACCAATGGGCGCTGTGAAGAAGGCTCATCCTGACTTCTTCCTGCGTCCTTGTCACTCCGTGTCCCCTCTGTCTTCAAGCTGTCCCCTGGCTGTCCAGCTACTCCTCCCCCAAGGCCCTCCGAGCTGTTCTCCATGCTCCCATTGGTGCTTCCCCAACGCTAGCATAATCTCTGGTAGACAGAGCGATCCTCTCCAAGCGTGGATCGGGTCACACCAGCTTCCTGCTGGCAATGCTCGTGGGGCTGCAGCTTTCCTAGGCTGTCATCCTGCCGTGCTGAGCAGCCCTGGGGTCTGGCCTGTCCGTGTGCTCAGGCTGTGTGCTCACACCTGCCTTGGAACACGCAGCTGCATCTCCTGGAGGGACCTTCCTGCCATCTCACTCTTGTTTTGAATCGCTGCATTTTTCTTCATGTGCTTACTGCCTGAAATTGTGTTACAAACATAATCTTTTTTCGTATTTCTCCTCTTGAATAGCATCTAGCACGTGTAAGTCCACAGTAACTATTTGAATCTTGAGCTATTTAGAATGGATGTTAATGGGCTGCTCCGTTAAGTGGCAGGCACCTGATGGACTGCGGGCACCACAGTCTGGCGTTTCAGTGTGGAGAAGAGGGGTCCTCAGACTCCACCCCGGGGAACCCCACCAGCCCCGGGGCCAGATCTCACTTCCTCCAGAAAGCCTCCCCCAATTCTGTGACATGCACACATGGGTGACTGCTTTGTGTTGCCATCCTATGTTCAAACCTTGGTGTCCCTGGGTTTGGCCATGCTGTGTGATTTCATTTTTTTTAGCAGTCATTAAGGGATAGGATTCCCAGACCACCCTTAATGATGGTTCGCACAGTATGTCTTCAATGCTGGGCAACCATCGCCATACACAATTTCAGAACATCTCCATAGCCCCATGCACACCTCATGGTGTCACCCAGCCCTAGGAAAACACGTGTCTCCTCTCTCTTGATTTGCCTATCTAGACATTTCTTAGACATGGAACCATACAATATGTAGGAATAATATTTTTAAATTTTAATATCTACTACAAAGATCAGGGCGTTTCAGACCTATGTGGGCCTCCAATCAGCGTGGAGAGGGTTGGGGTGAAGAAGGAAGGTGGGATGAATGTTTCCATCTTCCCTCCTGTGTCCACTGGGATGGAAGGAGATTTTTATTTCAAAGGCCGAGTGATTGATAGCACGTTTTCATGTGTCACCTGTGAGGTAGCCTGTATCAGTATTTCATTGTTTTTATTGCCATTCATGGTCCACTGCACGAATACACCACAGCTTGTGTAGCCGCTCCTGTGCTGATGGACCGTGATGGTCCTGTGTGTATTTTTGTTTAGGCATACGTTTTCGTGTCTCTGAAGTTTGTACCTGGAAGCTGGGACTGCTGGGTAATATGGTAGTGCTTCATAGTTTGCGAAGCTGCCAGACTGGTCTCCAAGGTAGACGTGGCTCTCAGCATCCTCACCTGTAATGTGTGAGGCTTCCAGCTGGCCCAAATCCTTGCTGGCACTCACATTAGCCATCCCTCTGACTGTTCCATCCTAGCAGTGTGCATTGCTATTCTGTTATGGTTCAGATTCGCATTTGGCTGACGGCTACATTACTGAGCATCTTTTCAGGTGCTTATGGCCATTTGCATAGCATCTTCAGAAAAATGTTCAAATTCTTTACCCATTTCTAACTGGGTTGTTTCCCTTTTCATTGTTAAGAGTGCATTACATGTGCTAGATGCAGGTCCCTAAGCAGAGAGATGGTTTGCAAATGTTCTTCTCCCATTCTGTGGGTTATCTTTACACTCTTGTGTACTTTGAAGGAAAGCTTTACATTTTGATGAAGTCCAGATCACTTCTTTTTTAAAAATTAATTAATCCATTTTTTATTGCAAAGTCAGATATACAGAGAGGAAGATCTTCCATCCAATGATTCACTCCCCAAGAGACCACAATAATCGGAGCTGAGCTGATCCGAAGCCAGGAGCTCAGAGCTTCTTCTGGGTCTCCCACACGGGTTCAGGATCCCAAGGCTTTGGGCCATCCTCGACTGTTTTCCCAGGCCACAGGCAGGGAGCTGGATGGGAAGCAGGGCCGCCAGGATTAGAACCGGTGCCCATATGAAAGCGGGATTCAAGGTGAAGACTTTAGCCCCTAGGCCAGCACGCCGGGCCCCAGATCACTTCTTTTTGTCTTCTGCTCTTGGACTTCTGGTCATGGTCATAGATTTACCTCTCTCGTTTCTGTTATAATGTTGGGGGTTTTGGCTGTTTCTCCTGAGCTGTGATCTTCAGAGCTAGCTTTTGAAGAGAGTGAGGGAAGTAGATCAGTTTCATTTTACTGCATCTAGGCATCTGGCCATCTATGGTTGAAAAGGCAGTCCTCGTCCTGTTCGTCTTGGCATCTGTGTGACCAGCATTTGACCATAAAGGTAAGGGCTATTTCTGGATTGTAAATTCTATTGCATTTGTATCACTCTGTTTTCTGTTGCTATAATAAAACACCTAAGCCTGGATACTTCATGAATAAGAGGAGTGTTGACCTCATAGCTTGGGAATTTCATGGGGGTTCAACACCAAGTGGCTGTGTTTGTTTGGCCTTGGGGAAGGGCCCTGTGGAGGATGACATCATGACAGGAACCGCGAATGGGAAGGACCATGTGATGAGACAAGAAGCCAGGAACAGAGAGGGAGCAAAGTTGGGCTGTTTCAACTCCCAGAGCAGCAGCTTGCTCTGCAGGCAACGCCGTGACGACCTCTCACGGAAGGTTCCACCACCTCCACATGACCACACTGAGGACCCGGCTTCGACACCTGAGTGTATAGGCGGCACACCACAGCCCAGCTGTAGCACTGTTGAGCTATGTGAGGGGACTTCAAAAGTTGGTGGGAAAATGAAATTAAAGGATTAAATTTGGAGGCTGGTGCTTTTTTAAAAAAAGATTTTATTTATTTTTATTGCAAAGTCAGATATACATAGAGGAGGAGAGACAGAGAGGAAGATCTTCTGTCCATTGATTCACTCCCCAAGTGGCCACAATGGCCAGAGCTGAGTCGATCCGAAGCCAGGAGCCAAGAGCCTCTTCCGGGTCTCCCACGCGGGTGCAGGGTCCCAAGGCTTTGGGCCGTCCGTTCTCAACTGCTTTCCCAGGCCACAAGCAGGGAGCAGGATGGGAAGCCAGGCTACAGGGATTAGAACTGGTGCCCGTATGAGATCCTGGTGTATGCAAGGCGAGGACTTTAGCCACTAGCCTACCACACCAGACCCTAAATTTGACTCTGAACAATCTGTCCCAAATTATTTTATCATTTTTGATGTAAGGGAATTATTTACTTGACTTTGTTTTCAGATTGTTCGTTGTTAATGTATAGACTTCCTGTTTTTATAATTTTGTATCCTGCAGTGTTGCAGAAGTCTGTTTATTAGTTTTGCCAGGCTTTTATTTTGGGGTGCCTGGGATTCCTTAGGATGTCCTATATACAATAGAGATGCCTTGATGTGTTTACATTTGACTTTCCTGTTGGATCCTTTTCACTTTGGCTTTATGCCTAATGACGTGGACTGGCCCCTTCAGGGCAAGGTTGAACGGACGTGGCAAGGGCAGACGCCCTTGCCTCATTTCCATTAGCAGGGAGGCAGCTCGTTCCATCATGAGACCTTGCTTGATGCCTGCTGTCAGGCTGGGGGGGTTCCTCCTCCCTCCGGGTTTGCTCAGCTCCAGAAGTCAACCAGGCAGTGACCCAATGGGTGGAAGATCTTCCTCTCTGTCTCTTCCTCTCTGTAAATTTGCTTTTCGAATATAAATAAATAAATAAATAAAGAAAGAAAGAAAGAAAGAAAGAAAGAAAGAAAGAAAGAAAGAAAGAAAGAAAGTAAGTTCCTCCTCGCCCTGGGATCCTGGGGCAAGCATTTGACTTTCTTTACCCAAGCTGTTTCTCATCTACGCTATCATACAAGTGGTGGGGAAACTTTGGGAAAAGGTTAAAAACAAAAACAAAAACAAAAAAACCACCCATCCACCCATAACGCCCCCACCCACAGACAACCAGGTCAATGCCTTCCAGGTTTTTTTCTCGGTACATACACATTTGTCTTCATATATGATACGTGGATGTTTGATGGTTATGATCATACTCTATGCACTGTTGGGTGACTTGATTTTTTCAACTTCTATGTGTACTTGAAAATAACATTATTAAACATTTGTGGTCTATATGACTTTTAGCAGCAGTCCGGTCTTGCAGTGCTGTTGCTGAAGTCAGCCGGGGTTCTGTGAGCAGGCCCAGTGCATGGCCTGTCAGTGTGCACGGCCGTGAGCCTGACCTCCAGCCCAGTGTCCTTGGACCAGGAAGCTTCTCTCTTCATCTGTCCAGCCACATGGTACCAACAAGGAACTTCTAGATACAATTTATCCCTCACTGTGCAGCAAGCTGTGAGGATGACCCCAGCCTCACTCACTTGCGCCCTCCCCACCAGTAAGCATACACCTGCTGTCATTGGGCTGGGCTGGCTGTCCTTGTTAACACTAACAGGCAGCCTATGCTGCCAGAGGTGACCAGCTGAGACCAAGCAATGGGAAGTGGCCCCGACACCTCATCAGCTCTCTGCACAATGACCTCGCTGCATCCCCCAAGGTATTTTCTGTCTGATAGTGTTTGGTGTGAAAGGAAGGTGTGTTACTTGCCTTCAAACCATTTGTCCACATGCTCTCCTGGCGCCCCCAAAGCAGGCCACATTAGGTGCTAGCCCCTAGTGCATCCAAGCTGCTCCAGCCCTGGTGTTGGGAGCCTCTTGCTGCTGGGCTGTCAGCTCCTGACAAAGCCACTGGGCTCCAGGCTTTGTTGGGGCCAAGGGTCAGGATGTTAGGCAGGTGCCCTGACTGGAAAGGCCTGGGCCATGAAAGTGTTCTGTGTCTTTGTGTCGCAGATGGTGAATTGGAGGTAGGGACAAGAAAGAGGACTTATTTAGACACTAAGCAAGTTACTGGCTGAGGTGAAATAAAAAATATGGGTCTCCTGACATGCAGGCGGGTGCCTGGGCCACTTGCTGCAGGCCTGAGCCAAGAGCCTGCTTCCGTTTCAGGGTCTGGGTGCATGGTGGGTAGGGAGGGGGTCTCCTCCTTGGCACCTGTACTCAGAGGCCCTCCTAGGTGCAGAAGCAGGTATAGGGTAGCTGTCCCACAGCATGGTCCCAGTCCCCCCACCCCTTCCCTATAGCTCATCCTCAAAGAACATGAGCCAAAGATGCATCCTTGGCACTCCGCTAATCCTACCTCAGCTGGGCATGCCCTTGGTTGGGACAGACCAAGGATCTGCTTTTAATTACAGGGTCCAGACTGCTGGACTCTGTCTGTCCCAGCAGGTAAATTACAGGCTTTGTGAGTCAGAAATCAAACACCACAACTCCCAGCGCTCCTGCAGGGAGCACAGCGGTTTCCGGAACAGTGGAGGCTGAGACGAGGCTCCCCACCCAGCTCGGCCTAATTACCGCCTGTCCAGGGACAGGGGCCTTCCCTTTGACTCACATGCCCAAGAAAGAGGACAGGGCTACTAGGCATGCAGGGTGACACAGACTTTAGTGTCCTGCCTGTTCCTGGTGCCAAGACATAAACACTGCCAATGCTTTGGGGCTGGGCTAGCCACGGTGCTTGGGGTGGAGTAGAACTCAGGACAGGGGTGAAGCTGGGCCTGTGGCAGCTCTAAGCAGCCTCTGAGACTTCCTTGCAGTTCTTGGTTTCTATTTATTTATTTATTTATTTATTTATTTACTTATTTATTTATATATTTTTGTTGCAAAGTCAAATATACAGAGAGGAAGATCTTCCATCTGATGATTCACTCCCCAAATGACCGCAACGGCGGGTGCTGCACCAATCTTAAACCAGGAGCCAGGAACCTCCTCCAGGTCTCCCACGCGGGTGCAGGGTTCCAATGCTTTGGGCCGTCCTCGACTGCTTTCCCAGGCCACAAGCAGGGAGCTGGATGGGAAGCTGGGCTACAGGAATTAGCGGCGCCCATATGGGATCCTGGAGTGTGCAAGGTGAGGACTTAACCCACTAGGCCATTGCGCCAGGCCCTTTTATTTTCGTTCTAATGTTGTTTATATAGTTGAGAGGGATGCATGCCCTTGTGAGTTTCTGATTAGGGTGGGGAGGATCAGGTATGGAGGAAGGTGGAAGGGACATGTTTCAATTCTTTTTGCCTGTGTCCCCAGGAGAGGAGGGTGGCATTCTTTGCTGTCGAACTACATCAGCACCCAGGGATGGGGGACAGTCCTTTGATGATGTCATAGAGATGCCTATGTGGGAAAGAGTGTATAAAGGTGTTACTTGAGTGCTTTTGATAGTTCTGACAAGTTGATTTTATTACTCCAGAACAGAGAAAACCTTTTCAAGGTCTATTGGTTGACAAAGTCCATCTTAGTACAACCACAGACCCAGGAACATGCTGCAAAGCTTGGTCAAGAGAGTGGTCCAACCTGTTCTGCTTCCCATCTTTTGATGAGGCAGTTGATGTCTCCTGCTGGCTTGATGAGCTGACTATCATGTCCCATGTGCATTTTGGCATGCTGTTACTGCACAGGCATTAGCTACCGAGGAGGCCCAGTCCCTATACATGCACTCTAGGCTCAGACCACAACAGCCTGTGATTTTTCCCTGTGGCTGGAGTCTTACTTGGGGAGTCCTCCAAAAAACCCATCCTGGGGTGACTTCAGATTTAACTCATGTGTGCCAGTCAGTGTAGTGTCAGGTTTGGTCTGTTACCTGCACCAGCCAATGCATATAGTGGTGGATGCAACTGCCTGGTCAGTTTTGTTCCCAGCCCCATAGCTCATGCAAACTGAACGGTGCTGCAGCCCAGCCCAGCCCAGCCAATCCACCCCACACCTGGTCCTCAGGCATACCAGTGGGTCCTGTGACCTAGTTCAGGCAACCCCCAAGAACCCCCATGAGGCCTGCCCCCAGCCCTGGTTTTTGCATGTGCCAGCCTCTGCTGCAGCCTAGTCTAGCTCAGCCTGCATCCCATCCTACTCTTGTGCCCACCCATGCATGTTGTGGCTTAGCCCAGACCAATCTGCTCCAGACCTAGACCTCGCATATGCCAATATGGGGACAGACCTATCAATGAGAGCCAGAATGGGTACGGGCCAGTGGGGCTAGGCTGCAGTACCCACCAGTGAGCGCACCACCTTGACCAACCTGACTCACTCCCTGCCCTGGTTCTATGCTTGCCAGCAGTAGGAACAGCCTAGCAGGGAAATGCATACAATTCCCCAGCTGGACTTGCTCCCAATCAGGTGACACTGCAGTCCAGCCTGACATTACTTGCACCTAGTCCCTGGTGCTTGCCCGCTGGTCCTCAGCCATTCTGGCTCTCATGCATGCCAGTGGGTACAGCAGCCTAGCTGATCCTGGCTCACTTCCAGACCAGTCTACCTCCAGTCCCAGCTCTCATGTTCACCAGTGAAGCAGAAACTCAGCAAAGGAGTCCCCTAAGTTCCCCTACCAGGCCCATTCCCAGCCTCAGGTCTTATGTGTGCCATCAGGTGCTGCAGCTCAGTCTGAAATGGTCAACCCCCAGACTCGGAATTCTCCAGAAGTTGCTGCAGCCTGGCACATCCTGGCCCACCTCCAGTCCCAGCTGTTGCTGGCAGAAGCAGCACTCTAGCCCAATCTGGTCTACTCCCAGCTCTAATCCTCATGTGAATTGGCAGGTGTTGTGGTCCAACCCAGCCTGGGCTATACTGTGTTCTGTCTACTGACCCTGCCCAGGCCATCCCTGACTTGGCTCACACATGTGCCAATGGGAACCTTTGGCCTGTTCCCAGCCTCTGCTATTGTGCTCATCAACAGGAGCTATAGCCTAGCAGGTGAGTTCTTCAAGTTCCCTAGCCAGGCCCACTCCCAGCAGTGGATCTCACATTTGCTGGCAGGTGCTGCTATCCAGACTGGCATGGCTGGCCTCCAGTACTGGCACTCACTGGTGGGTACTGCAGCCTAGCCCTACTGGCTCTCATTGGTAGGCCTGTCCCACATCCACTCTGGCTCTCATGAGAATCAGCAGGTGCTACAGCCTAGTCAAGTCTGGCCCACCTTTAGATGCAGTCCACATACATGCTGATGGTTGCTGCCCAGCCTGGTGTGCTTACATCCCTGGCTCTCGCACTCATTAGCAGGAGCTGCAGCCCAGCAGGGTGAGTCCCAAGAGTTCCCCTACAAGGCCTGTTCCCAGCCTCAGATCTTGTGCATTCTGAAAGGTGCTTTGATCCAGCCTGGCATGGCCTGCCTGCAGTCTCAGCTCTCTCTGGCAGGTGTTGCAGCCTATTCTAGCAAGGCATGGCCCACACCCTGTCCTAACTCTTATGCATGCCAGTGGATGCTGTGTCCTGGCCCAGCCCAGCCTGTCTCCAGATGTGGCTCATTGAATGCTGAGGAGTTCTGCAGCACTGCCTGGCTGGTTTCCCCCAGCTCTTGTGCTCTCCAATGGCAGCTCTTGCCTTATAGGAAAGTATCCCAAGTTCTCTTACCAGGCCTGTTCCTAGCCCTGGATCCCAAATATGCCGGCAGGTGCAATGGCCCTGCTTGGTATTGTCTACCCTCAGTCCCAGCCTTTGCATGTGCCAGCAGGTGCTGCAGCCTGGCCCTGCCCAGCCTCCTCCAAGCCCCAGCTCCCACGAGGGTCAAGTACTGTCAAGTGAGTTCCATGGTCCAGCCTGACTTGGCCCATCACTGCCCCAGCTATCCACATAAACTGTTGGGTGCTGCAGTCCCAGAGGCAAACTCACAATTCCCCTATAGAATCTGCCCCAGATCTTCTTCTCTCATGTTCTGGTGGGTGGCCTATCCTTACTTTGACACTCATGGGCTGGTATTATGGGTTAACCCAGCCAGGTATGCCCCCAGCCACAGCTTTTCATGCACTAGGAGTCAGTGAATGATGCTATTTAGCCCATCCCAGATCTCCAATAAGTGTAGGTGCCTTGGCCTGAGTCAGACATGCACCCTCATCCGCTCCCACTCCAACATATTCCTAGACCCTCTTTCCTGGGCAATCTGCAGCCCCATCCTGTCCCTGCTGTCTTGGGGCTGGGGCTGCGTGTCCTCTTGTGGCATTTCCTTCCTTCCCTACTCATCTAAACAATAAATAAATAAATAAGCAACTGTGCCAGCACACTGGTGTATAGTTAACACAAAAATGCTCACCAGCTACTGACTCTAATGAACAGTCAGTGTAACACTTGCCTAGGTACAAGGCAACCTAGGCAGTTGCCTATAGCTAGGGCCTGTAGTTCTTTGCTCACAGGACAAAGTACCCATCTGGATCTGCTCCCAAGGCAGTGGACAAGGGCATGGAGCACCTGCAGCTAAGGGTTGGGCCGCCCCTGCAGCTGCTCTTCTCACTTCTGCTATAAGTTAACTTCTTCCGAGAGCCAAGACTCAACTCAGTCAACATGGTGGAGACAGTTGAGGGAACTGGGAGACCCCCCAGGTTCTTTCTTTCTCTTGGAGTCTCCCCAGGCAGAAGGAGGTGTCCAGGGCAGGAGACGACACCAAGAACAGGAAACACCTCCTTTTCCTGTACTCCTAAGTCCCAGGCGCTCCCAGCTTGGCCTTTTCCTGCCATGTCGATGCCCATGTCCAGAACCCAGTGAACTGTAATCATGCCCAAGTGCTACACCTGCAAAGGCGCATAGCCCTCAGCCCATACCTGAACCCTGTGCAAGGGGCACACAGCTTGAGTTAGCCAAGTTCAAGTGCCAGGTGGGCCAGAAATGACTGTGGGCATATCTCAGCCAGTTCCATCTCTCCAGAGAGAGCAGCAAGCACACTGTTCTGGGGTTGTTGAGTGTGAGGCTTGTCAGAAAAGCAGGGCAAAGGGCCTGGCAGAAGCCTGGCAGGAAAGGTGTGCGGGGACGTTGCAGAGTCTCTGCAGAGGGCTGGGGAGCGCTGGCTGCAGTGGGTGGCAGCCAGGCTCAATGGCAGCCGCAGGCCTTGACCACCATGTTGAGGTGCTTCCGTAGGATGACGTTGCTGCTGTCGTAGTAGAGCATGGAGGTGGCGCTCAGCTTGGTGGGTGCACAGTATGCCTTGGGGACTGCATCTGGCTTCATCAGGTGCACCTGGGTGCAGGAGAGGGCATCAGCTCAGTGGCTGCCAGTTTCCACCTGCTCCCCACCCTGGCCCACCTTGGGGAGCTCAGCCCACTCACCCCCCTCCCACCGCCGCACTTCATGCTCATTCTTGACCTACTACCAATGTGACATCCCCCACGCAGCTGTTTCTCTGCATGCTGCACTCAGCATGTGTCCCAGACAATCCCTGCCCCATGTATCGTGCAGCCTCTGTCCACCTCAGCCCCATTTCCTGTTTCCTGCTGTGCCAGTCCCTAGCACACTGCGGTGCCTGGGATGCCCGCTCTGCTGCAACTGTGGAGAGCCTCCTTTCATGCTTCTCCCCTCAGTGCCACCATTCCCCCTCAGGGATCTTGTCTGTCTCAAACTGTGAGCAAGGGGAGGCTCAGAGACAAACCACCTGCTCTACCCGTGCTGCCTTCTGGGATAAATGTCACCATCCTAACGATGGCCGGCCAAGGCAAATAGTAGTCTTTGCAGATAACTGAGGCATACAAACTACGGACAATGCAGCCCTACCTAAATCAGTGTGCACTGACCAAAGGAGTCTATTGGAGTGAGTTGCCCACTTGCAGCTTCCAGAAAAGCCCTGTTCCTCCCACCACAGGCCTGAAGGATGATGCCAGCCTCCAGAAGGAGGGTGATGGTGGAGGGGCACCTACTTCCCCAGTCATGTGTTCTGGGTGTTCTATGGACCAGCCCCACCCAGCCCTTGCCCAACAGGACCACAGAGCTGTTTGAAGGGCGCTTGTCTTCCCATCCTGGACTGCTGCACTTGGCTCTGAGTCCATGCCCCAGGGGGTTGGGTGGATACCCAGCCAGATTGACTCAAGAGTCACTGTCCCCTGCTTGTCCAGGGACATGGACAGGGACACAGAGTGGAGGGAGTATTTCAGGGGGCAACCAGAACACACAGTAGTGACCCATGGCAGGCTGGAGCCCTGGGGACAGTCTACATCCTGAGGAGGACGTGGGACTGGGAGAGGCTGAACAGCTCGGTAGAGCAGCTGCTGAGGAGCCTTGCATGCCCAGCCAGGGGCTCATCATGGGGAGAATGAGAATTCATGACCAAGACCAACCCAGGCAGCCTTGTGTTTGGTGGGATCCTGCCTGCTGCTTTATGAACAGTCTCCCCATGGGTGGACATACAGGACCCACGGAGGTCTGGCTGCCCTCGTGCACCCCTGTCTCCCTTGCTCCAGAGGCTTGGGGAGCCCTCTTTGCCCCTGCCCTGTGCTCTGTCTCCCCCTGGAGAGGTTTGCATGGCTCAGGGACCCTTCACAGTCCTCATGACTCAAGCATGAATGTACTTCCTCAGGAGTGCCAGACATGTGGGTCCAGCTGCCCACCCCTGTACCCAGGGTCTAGCAAACCCACTCATCCCCTCCCTGCCCACCCCCCCTCAACAATCCTGCCTCCATGTCACGCCTTCCACTCCTTGGCCTTGACCTCAGGAATACTGCCTGGAGTCAGTCAGGCCTGCTCTAGGGGGAGTGATTTTGACTCCTCACCTCCCCACTGTTCCTTAGCCTGCAGTGTCCACCCTATTCTTATCTCTGTGGCCTTCTCTCACTTCCCCACCAACCCTACTTGGTTCAAGTTGCCATCGTCCGACCCCCTGCCTCCTTGCCCTCCATGTTGTTAGAACCTTCCAACAACGTCTCCTTTTACTTACAATAAAATCCACACTCCCTCTGCCCCTCTGCCCTCCCCTTCCCTGCTCTCCTCCAGCCTCACCTCCCTCTGGTCCTGAGCCTGCCCAGCTCCCATCTGTACTTGGGACCTTGCCCTGCTCCGCTCCCTTGCAGCTGCTGACCCTGCTCCTCCTGGGCCACACAGCCTGGCCCAGGCGCACTCCATGGAGGGTCTCTGGCTCTCCCGAACCTGCTGGAGGCCTCCCCAGAGAACAGCAGTGCTCTGCCCTATTGCCTGGCAGGTCATGAGCACTCATGTTTGTGAAGCCACTGTGTGTGTGGGCAGAAGCTATGGCCAGGCCTTGGTGTAAGGGGGTCTCAGGTCTGGGAAAAGCAGGTGCATTCATTGTCTTATGAGCCTCTCCATCTTGGGCTAGACCCTGCAGGTCCTAGCATCAACCCTTCTCCCGGAAAGGCTGTTCTGGGCACCCACAGGGTCCTCGACTTTTGAGAAAGGAAGTGTCACCATTCCTGGTCACTCTTTTTATTGAGGACTCTCCTACAATGGCACCCTTATTAGGGGTGCTGCTGCTGGGGGGTAGAGGGGGACGGTGTCTATGAGGTCAGCCTCATCGCTAGAAGCTGTTCCTACACTGAGAGGTCCTAATCAAGGGAAAACACAGCCAACAGAGCTCCAGGCAACAGCCTGAGGCTCAGAACCAAATCCCAGAGGAGCAGCCAGGTCGGCTGGTGGTGCTCCTGCCTGTGCTGTGAATAGTGGCATGTGCTCCAGCCATTTCAAGGCAGTCAGAAACACCAGTGCCTACCATGCATGCGGGCACAGATACCATGTGGGCAAGTGCATCCATGGTGTGTGCACTCTCCTCTGCATCAGACACGTACAAACAGGAACACGAATGTCCCCCACATGCGTGTGCTAGGCCCTGGACACACCCGACTGTTTCACAGGAGGCTGCAGGATTTGCATACGATCTCTGTGTGCAAATGTGGCCTCATGAGGAGCAGCTGTCACTGTCCCCACAACTAGACATGCCCATCGCACCTGCTATGCCCTCCCAGGATGCCACAATACTGACCAGGGACTACAGGATGGTGTGGTTGGTGGCGTTCATGCAGGAGTCTAGTGGGAAGACACACTCACCCTCACAGTAATAGGCCAAGTAGTCCTGGGGGGCAATGACCCAGTCCTGGGGGGAGAGGCAATGGAGGAGGTGAGCCCAGCCCAGCACCCTCCCCCCACCACTGCCCTCCATCCTCCTGGAGACCCTGCAGGAGGGCTGGGCCCCAGCTCTGTCCCCATCACCCTCCATCCTCACTCTGCCTCCCCAGCCTGCCCCCACCAGGCCATCTGGGGCTGCACTCCCAGTGGATCCGCAGGGCGCAGATCAGCATCCAGACACCTGACAGCTTCCTCGGCCCAGGCTTGGATCAGCTTCAGCTTCACCACAGTTGAAGAAATTCACCATGAAAGTACCACAGTATCACTTTACTAAGTATAGACTCCCAGAAGAAAAACGTCAAATCAATGCCCTTCCCCCTGGAGAGCCACGGGACCCCTAGGCGGGGACAGTTGCTGAGGGAAGAGGAGCAGAGTCACCAATTACCAGCCAGCCAAGGTCCCGGAAGCTGACATAAAGCTCATGCCGGCGGCAAACCTGCCGGCCACTGGAGCCATGGATAGCACCTGTGGGAACAGATGGTCAAGGTCATCTCAGAGGTTCCAGGGGATGTTGCCCTCATGAGCACATTTGACAATGAACAATGAACTAACCACCGGCTCTCATAAAGCCATCCCTGGGGCCCCAGTGTTGCTGCGACCCAGCTCAGAACCTTCCATAACCCAACTGCTGCCAAGGATTCCATCTCAACCCCGACTCCCTGGCCTCTGATGCCCCAGGGCAGCCCAGCAAGACCCTTGGCCATCCTGTGGCTCCTCTTCTCCTGTCCCCCTCACCTAGCATGCCCACTCCATAGGTGCCAGGGGCTCAAGTCAAGGCCATCCCAGAGGCCAGCTCCTGGTGCAGGGAGGGTATGGGGGTGGGTCCTGGCCTGACCCCCAAGGACTGACCTTGGCATAGGGCATCCGGGCCAGTACAGAGAGTCTCAGGGACGGGGGAGGGGGGCACAGTTGCCCAGGGAAGAGGTGGCTGAGTCTGACAGAGTCTCCCCGGGGAGAAGAGGAGGGGACAGTAGGTGACAGGGACAGCCAGGACAGAGCTCAGAGGCTGAAGGCAGTAGCCGCCATCAATGTGCGTCTGGGCACAGGACAGGGTCAGGAAAGGAGGCAGGAGAGGAACAAAGGCTTGAAGCATGCAGAGAGCCTGGGGGGTGGCTGCCCCAGTCTCACCCACCCCACTCCCCAGGAGCCTGCCTGCCTTGGGCTCGCCAGCCTCACCAAAGATCCCTGGCAGTTTGTGGGTGTGCGGTAGCTCATTGGTTCTTTTTGGCTGCCTCCTCTTCAGGGGCCTCAAGGCCCGAGGAGCATGCCCAGGACTTGGGCTGGCCCTGAAGAACGTGACCATGAAGGGCTGGCGGGAACGTGGGGCCCGCTGCCCCAGCAGCCCGGCCAGGCCAGGATCCACGCTGAGCCTTGAGACAGAAAGCAGAGAGGGTCACTCATGGGCGCCAGCCTTGCTGCAGTTGCATCTAGAGGTTAAGGGACAAGTACCATCCCCTGCCCAGCCTCAGTTTCCTCATCTGCAGCCCTGAGTCCCATGTGGAGTGCAGCTCCCCTCGGGTGGGCACAAGGCAGTGGAGGAGGGTGGCTGGAGGCCTGAGAACCGCAAGTGGCACTGGCCCAGGGTGGTGATGCTGGCATCTGTGGGGTTCACAGATCTCATTACGCTCCCCTGGGTTCCCCTGGTCCCGTCTCTCCCACAGTCTGCTTCTCATCTTCACAGAGAGTTGCGTAGTCACGAGTACAGTCCACTATCTCTGCCTAGGTCGAGGGACACCAGCATGGGGTCCTGCCGCCCCAACATGCCTGCTTCTTGGCAGCCCCCACTCGTGGTAGCATCTGCCATGCCTTGGGGACCTGTATGCCCAGCAAAGGCCCGAGCCCGGCTCTGATGCCCCCCAGGGTCTGCAGACAAAAGGCCGAGCCCTGTGAGGCAGGGGCAAGGGAATACAGTCCCTCCACCAAGGTTCCACTGCCCTGGTCTCATCCCACAGCCCAAGTTCACAGTCACTGGGCCCAGCTGGTAGTCAGATAAAGAATGGCTGCAAGCAGAGGTGAGACTTGGACCTCAGTCCTGGGAAGACGAGAACCCAGAGAAGCAGGGTTTCCCCACTCACTTTGAGCCCAGGATGCTGCTGATAAACTGGGAGATTAGCCTGGCACATGAGGAGGCCTCCAGTAGAACCACCCTCCGACCCTGACTGGGTGCCAATGCCCGTTTTCTCCTTTGCTGTGGGAGCAGTTGCAGAACCCAGGGAAGCCATAAGAGAAGCTCCAACCCAAAACTCCCTGCCGGTCCCACACGCTGCCCTCCATTCTCCTGGGCTGTTCCATTGGCCCCATGGCCCCACGTGCTGCCCTTCATTCTCCCGGGCGGGTCCCACGAGCTCGCTCTGAAGCCTAGGCAGAGGTCAGCACAGCAAAGCTGTTTGTTCGTCTTTGTCCATGAGCGTTCTCCCGGCTGTCTGATCTGCAGCATCAGCAGCCCTGTGAGCGAGTCCCTGTGACAGGTGTACCTTCACGTCCTGAGGCATTCACTCCTGCTAGGTCACAACCGAATGGAGCTCTTTGTGCTGCACCTGTGTGCAAACTGCTTAGCCACATTCTGCTGGCTCATTCTAACAGCTCTTTAAAGAGCGTGCCAACTGTTCGGTTTCCATACACACACATTTGATCTCCATGTTGTAATCATGACACCCCAACATATGCATACATCTATATGCATGTATGTAAGCATATAGACACATATTTAGACAGACTGATTATCCCTTAAGAGAAATGCTTGGGAACAAAAGTATTTCAGATTTTGTCTTTTTTTTTACCCCAGATTTTTTGATATTTGCATATGCATAATGAGATAACTTAGGGATGAGGCTTAATCATAACATGTTAAGTTGTATTCACACTTTATACACAAAATTTCAAGGTAATTGTATGCAATATTTTTAGTGCACCTTTGGGTTTTTTTAGTATTTATCTTTTTTGAAAGGAAGTTACAGAGAGAAACAGAAACACAGAGAGACCCTCCATTCACTGGTTCATTTTCCAGATGGCCACAATGACTCAGGCTACACCAGGAGCTTCATCCAGGTCTCCCATGCAGATGCAGGAGTCGAAGGACTTGGGTCATCGACTGCTGCCTTCCCAGGCCATTAACAGGGAGCCAGCTCAGCAGTGGAGCAGTTGGGACTCCAAACAGCTCCCATGTGGCATGCCAGTACTGCTTAATCTTAATATTTCAGCTCAGGTTCATGCACCTGTGCACTGAAATGCCGGAGTCCAGCTCCAGCCTGGGTTTCGGAACTCGGGAAGGGTGCGTGGATGAGGCGCAGAAAGAAAGAGACGGACCACTAGGATTCCATGATGATAGTGGACACAGCAATAAAACCGTCCGTTTTATTTATACAGAATCAGTTAAACTCTGGCTCAGACTTTTTACGTCATGATTAAATGGGTGTTTCTGAGAACAACCCTGCCATCTGCTTTACCCAAAAAACAATAGAAATTCCTGCTACAATTCTTACCCTACAACCTAATCTTGTGTCACAAAGAAAGGAAGAACCTAAAGATTAAGAAAAGAATGAAACCCTAAATACAGGTCCCTTGTTTAGCATAAGGTCAATGGAGACAGCCAAGACAGTAGGAATAATAGAAGGCCCTTTTGTAAGACATTATTATTGACATTAACCTCCAAGCTCACATTGCGTAAAAAACCAGTCTCACAATAGCAAAAATGTTTAGACAGATTAGAATTCTTCTGCTGAGCCGGCATAGTAGGCACGGCGAATGTCCAAGCGAAAAGCACCGACACACGGAGACCATGGTGGTGGTAGAAGTGCTGGGAGCCGTCTGCTCCTAAGCCTCTTTGTTACATATTATCTCCTCTTCCCCCCAAGTCCATTAACAGGACAATAGGACGTCAATGAGTCTGCAAAGGCCAGGTGCTACTGCCGTAGGCCTGATTCCTGAGTGCTCAGCTAAAGCAATGTAAATCAGCTCCTCAGCCCACAACATATTCCCCCTTCTGTATTAAAGCAGACTTGAATGCGCCTGTCTTAGGTTGTGGACTCTCAGGTTTAACAGCCTTACCCGTCATGGGGAATCTCCGTAGCATGACGGAGTCCCTGTCTTAGGTTGGTTCGTGCCTGTGTCCATCTTACCCGTCACTGGCTGCCTTTCAACGCGTTGTCTGCTGCAGCTGCTCAAACCATACTTGGGGAGGCTGGCAAACCTGTTCCAAGGCTAGGAGTGATATCAACTCAGTAGCAATGAGCAAACACCAGTTCCTGGGCTTGGGAAAACAAAGCACTTCACGGGTGAAACATACATGAAAGGCACAATGGGAGACAAGAGGCCTTGAACTTAGGAGTAACTTAGATCAGTAGCAATGAGCAGACAGCAGTTCCCAGGCTTGGGAAAACATTTTGCACTTGCACAGATGATACACCAGAAATGCATACAATACAACAGAAAGGCATACGATGGAGTACAGGAGGCTTAGACCAAATCTAACAATATCTGCTATTTCTTTTCCAACAAGTCAACCCACAGTCACAGCATAAGCATGCCCACCCGCTCATGTTCATCAGTAAAGTCCTGTTGTTCCATAACTCTGGCAGTCTGTTCTGCGACCTTGTTACTGGCTATGATGGTCGCCGTTATGCCAAAGTCTCTTTTATTCTTATTCAGTCCCAACAGGCACAGGCAGGATTCAGGGCAGCTGCAGGATAACAGCAGAATCGCAATTGCCATTCCAGCATGCTGTCAGGGTGCACTGGAACTTGGTGTCATTCACTTCAGAGGCGTCTCCTGTACAGTCAAGGGGTCCTTCCACATAACATGACCCTTCTGCTTCTGGTATCCAAGCAAAGGAAGGTGGAGCTGCATCCAGGTGACTGTAGACATCCACCGGGCCCTGCCTCAGCGGGAAGTTCCTTGTGGCCCTGCCTCATTGGAACAATGTCCTCACACCCTCGTGTCTCCCACATCCACTGCACAGACCCCAACACTGAAACCCATCACATGAGGTCAGGTGTAGAAATTTTCACTGATGCCATCATGTTGGAACTCAAAGAAAAATTCATGTGCTGGCACTGTGACACCATAGCCTAAACTGCCAACTGTGATGCTGGCAACCTTTTTGGGTGCCACTTGAAGTCCCAGTTGGTGAAATTCCCTTCCCAGGAAAAGCAGCAGAAGATGGCCCAAGTCCTTGGGATGTTGCACCCATATGGGAGATTTGGATGGCGGTCAGGGCTCCTGGCTCTGGCATGGCTCAGCCCCAGCTATTGTAGCCATTCCCACATCTCACATATACACATAACATCCCACATACACACCCATTCACAACTTCTACACACCCATTCACACTCACACCTCCTACATATACATAACTCACACCCCACCATGTACACATATCTCACACTCACTTACACTTCAACACACTCATTCCCAAACCACTGACTCAGACGGAGCTTCCCTGGAGGAGGCGGCCTTGACGTTCAGTGTCTGCTACTGTTTCCCAAGCCAGTCTCCTTCCCTGGGAAACACGGCTGCCTTTCCTGGGGACACTGAGGATCAGCAATGATGTGGAAATGTAAGGAGTTATTCCAATATCCTTCCCTGGACGGTGCCATTCCTTCTTCCTCACAGCTCATGAAGTTCGTGCCCGCCTAGCCATCCACCAATCAGATGTAACTTGGCATTCCACCTGAGAATCCCACCCCAATCTTCCAGCCCCCTCCCCAACTTCGCCCACTCGCCAATCATCCCTAGGCATTCACCTACAGGCACCAATCCCCTGGGGGCCTGGCCTCAATCCCTCCCAATCCCCACCCCCTACACCTGGAGACAAAAAGGCCCCCCCAGGTGTGGCTCGCTCTCTTATCCCTCCCTCTCTTACCCCACTCTTACCCCTCTCTTACCCCTCTCTTGTCCCGCTCTTATCCCTCTCTTACCCCCCTCTCCCCTCTCCCCCTCTTTCTTGCTCTTCCTGCTCCGTTGGAATAAACCTCCTAAGATACCTCGTTGCGTCTGGTGTGTTTCAGCTCACGGTAAAGAACCAGGTTGTGGGAATTAGCTGCGCGTAATAATATCATAATATCATATGGACTAGAACACTCAATCTTTTTAAATAACTAACAGGGAGGAGCTGGGAGTTCACAGGGAAATAAAATCCCACACAGAAAGGAAATCCTTGGAGAAGGAGGACAGGCTCCAGGGGGATGGTGCCTCTAGCGTCCATGCATGCCCACAGGGATGCTCGGTTGGTCCTGGTCACCACAGCAGTGGCCAGTGACCTCCCCTTTCACCTCCTTTGCTCCTTCTGTGTTACCTGGGTTTCCAGAACCATTGTCCTGCCCATGGGGGGCCTCTCTACATGTCTGCTTTACCCAGAACATGGGGAAGATGAGGAGGGTCTCCAGGAGCTGTGCCCAATCCCAGACCCCTGGGGATGAGTGGGCACTGTCTCCTTGGTGTTTAATTGTGCTCAAGTCCCTCCTCAGAAGACAGGGTCTGTCCAGCAGATACCTCCGAGAGCCAGGCATCCGTGTGGCCTCTCACGCCCTCTTGGGCACACCGCAGGAGGGTATCCCAAGAACCACATACTTACTCGGGGCCAACAGGGAGTCACCTGCTACACCGGCCTGAGGTTCGGCAACATGCAAAGGCACAGCTCCACAGCTCCTGCTGCTCTCCACTTCGGCCACCTGCAGGCCACTCAGAGCTCTGCCAGTGTCAGCCTCTTCTTCCTGTGCACTTGGAACATGGCCCTCTGGGCAGTGATGCGGTTGCTACACTGCTTCCTGCTCAGCTGCACGGGGCTCTCACCCAGGAGCGTGGGGGCCTTGTCCCTGGGGCCGTGTTGCATGGTGACCAGCGCTTGGGTCTTGTCACTGGACGCCAAGCCCACGACCCTGCCTATCTCTGACACCTTTGCCCCAGGTCATCCTGTTGGCCGGGTTACCTTATTTGGAGACCTGCATGGCACCCAGCATGGTCACCTACATGTGGGCCCCGTGGATCATGACAAAGGAGTCATCTCTGGAGAAGAAGCCACCCGTGGGGAGCAGGGCATCATGTGTTAATCCACTGACGACATCCATGTCCACTTTGCCTTTGCCCAGAATAAAGCTCAAACCCTGATTCCATTCTTGCTATGCTAGCAACAGTCCTGTGCCTGAACTTGCTGGCCAGCAAAGGGATACCTAGACCCATGTTGCCCAACATCTGAGAACTCCAGTTTCCACACAGGCTTCGACTACCCCCTCCCATCACTTGCCACTTGCCACTTTGTCGGTGCTCTATCCTCTTCTGGAATTTCTGTCCTGAGAGCACGCGGTCCACACAGATGCTGGGCAGGTGGGTGCTCTTCAGGCAGAAGGCCCCCACATCCATGAACTCCTTGACCTCTATGGCCACAGCTTACATGGCTTTGTTCATGGGAGCGTCGCAGTAGAAGACCATGTTGTGGTCACAGGCAGTCTTCTGGCCCTTGACCAGTGCAAAGGTGGCCCTGAAGAGACACTTTAGCAGACATTGGCGGGCGGCCCTCCAATGCCCTCACATGGCAGGGCTGGCTTCAGTTGGCCAACACCCCTGGGAATAGTAGCAGCTGGGGGGCACACCCCCTTCCTGCACCAGGTCCTGTAGGTTCTGGGCATGTGATAGGTGGGCAGCTCGGCGCCTCCACAGTGGATGCACTTGGCCAGGGTGCCCTGGGTGTGAGCTCCACCTGCAGCTCGTCCGCCAGGTCCTGGTGCTGGTGCAGCATGTTCTTGCTCAGGTATGGAACTACCTGGTGGCCAGGAGCAAGCCCAGGCTGAAGTTGTCCACGGCCCATGCTGCTGCTGATCACCCACAGGCCCCTCAGGCATGTCTGCAGCAGTGCTGTGATCAGCTTCTCACAGATCTCACAGAAGCCCCTGACTAGGACCGACACCCCGTCGGAGTTGGTCTTCACCATCTCCATGGGGAGTGGACATGGGCCCGGGGTTGGGCAGCCAACCTGCAGTGGTGCCAGTCCTAAACGCCCGGCAGGGACACAGCATCTGAACGCTGAGCCAGGAGCCACAGTGCCCTACGGCTGCTGTGTCACAGCACAGAGGGTGTTGGGTGGCTGCTCCAGGCCCTGCTTGGTGTTGGGCAGTAGGCATTGGAACAGTCCTGGCCCATATTGGAAGGGAGCTGTTCCCACAATCCTTCCTGGCCTGGGCTGGGGCCACCACCAGACAGTCCTATCCTGCGGGCCCTCAACCCGGTTATTCTGATTTGTAACCAAGACCGAGGCTTTGGGTGGCAGTCCAGCCTTTGGCTTGGGTAGCTCTGGGGTTTTCTGATGGTTGCACTGGGGCTGAGGGCCCTTCTCATCACCTGCTATCCAGGGCCCCAGCGTCGCTGCACTGATAGCTGAGCTGCTGCTCGCCAGCTTTCTGCAGCCCCAAGCACACTGTGCTCCCAGGAAGCAGGTCCCTGGCTCCTTAGAGTGGTGGAGCTCGGTGGGCTCCTGTAGAAACCAAGGCAGCGACTGCCCATGGTTATTCCAGCTCAAGGACGCCAAGGCCAAACGCCCAACATCCCGCCCGCTCTGCCCGCACTCAGTGACTTTGCCGCCCTCACACCCCTCCTCCAGCCCCCTACCCTGTCCACTCAGCCCCTCCACACCCCTCTTCTGGGACCCTCCTGGGCCTACCTTCAGAGGCTCCATCCTCACTGCCTGGGATGAAGGGGACTCAGCCAACAGGTGCTGTGGGCCAGTGGGTGAGCGACTCATCATCTGCAGATGAGGAAACTGAGACATGGGCCATGCAGAAGTGGGTTCAAACACAGGGCCCTGGATGCACTTGCAGGCCCGGGTCCTCCTGTCAGGAGGGAGGGGTTCTGGTCCAGGCAAGGTCTTCTATCCAGGATCACACTCTACCTTACTGGCATTCCCCGAGGGATCAGCTGTGGAAGCCGCCTGAGACCAGCGAGGCCAGTGCCTCTGCTCCCAGAAGGTCCTGCGGGTTCAGCCTCTGAGGAGCCCCACCCCCAGCCCTGAGCCTCACCATCCTCCATCTCCACATAGAGGCGGAGTCCCAGGTCCTTGTGACGGTTCAGCAGCCAGCGGTCACTGGCCGCTGTGACGTCCAGCACCAGCCAGCCCTCCTTCCCAGCCTGGAGCGTCTGAAGATCCAAAAAGAACAAGTCAGACTCCCTGTGGACACGAAAGAACAATTAACCATGGGCCACCAGCTGCCACTGTGCATCTAGTGCCTGCCTGGGGATGTCACAGAGCACCTGCCCTGCCTGACTTGGAGCTGGGCCCATCTGTGCCTTGGCTCCCAACGGCAACCACGGTGCTGGTTCAGCATCTATACTCATGGGGACACAGGCTTGGTCACCCATTTCAGGCCCCACAGCTAGGCTGGGAGGACAGGGACTCAAAGTTGGCTGAGGCCTGGAGCCCACACCTGCCTGACCCTTCTGTTCATTCTCCCAGGAAGCTCCCCCTCCTCCTCCTCTGGGAAATACCACTCCTGTGCCTGACCCAACTGGACAGGTCACAGCTCAGCTCCTGTGCCATGACATTGAGCCTGAGACCCCGGGGCTGGCTCTGGGGAGGTACCTGTTGGCATGCTCCTGGACCACCAGGGCGCTGGGCTCCTTGTAGATGCGGAGCTCGGCAGCTGTCACCACCTCCCCTGCTGGGATCTGAGTCAGGTCAAAGAACAGCTTCCAGCCGGGATCCTGGGGGCCAAGGACATGGTCGCGCTCCACTGAAAGATACACAAGAGTGGGTGTCACCCTGGGCTGGATGGCCTGGGCTTCTGGGGCTGGGGTGAGGTGGAATTTTTCCTCTGCAAGTGGCTTGCTCAGGGGTGTATATGGGGTTCCATGAAGCGGTGTAATGAGGAGGTGTCCAACAGGTATGGAACTACCTGGTGGCCAGGAGCAAGCCCAGGCTGAAGTTGTCCACGGTGCAACAGACACAAACCCCAAACAGCACTCATGTCCTCCCTTGATCCCCTTGTTGTAGGGTTTTTGAACCCCGAATACTGCAGCAACCTCAAATTCTTGTCTCGCAGGAAAGAAGAATTTTTATGCGGACACAGTTCAGTTTTAAAGTAAGATTTATTAGAAAAGCTGAGAAATGAGACTCCCGCCCTAGTGACGGGAGGGGGTTCTGAGATAGAAAAGACCCTTATCCCCTGCCATAGTGGCAGGAGGAAAAGCTAAAAGACCCTAGTCCCCTGCCATAGTGGCAGGAGGAAAAGCTAGAGAGAAAAACCCGTATTAATGGTGGAGAAAGCATCTTTTAAAGGTTCCTCTCAAAGATGTTTCTCCATAAACAAAGGAAATTCCTGGTTTCCATGGTACCTGGCCTTGGGACAAAAGGCCAGAAAGGTGTCACTGGCCAACTTCCTTGGTCCCTTTCTAATGATAAAGAGGCCAGCCTGAAGCCCTCCCCCTTGGCAATGGCTGGAGACAGAATTGGGCGGAGGCTTCAGGTGGGGAATAGATATGTTAATGTCACCCTTGTCTCCTGGGGGAAGCACTCCTGATAAAATATGCATTTGTCTTGGGAGAGACATGTTCTGGTGAATCCAAGACATGGTGGGGAAAATACCCCTTTATATTTGAGAAGAAAAATGACTTGGGGACCCAGAATACCCTAACTGCCTACCACCCAGTCTAACTCCTCTCACACCCTGTGGACCCTGGGCCACAGATGGAACAGAGACAGACCCTCCTCTGCCGGAGTCCAGCTCCGGCCCGAGGTTCAGAATTCGTGAAGTGTGCGTGGAGTTGGCGCAAAGAGAGAAAGAAAGAGACGGACCACTAGGAGTCCATGATTATAGTGGACTATGCAATAATGCCGTCCGCTTTATTTTAGCAGAATCAGTCAAACTCTGGCTCAGACTCATGGTCAAGTGGGTGTTTCTAAGGACAACCCTGCCACCTGCTTTACCCAAAAACAGTCAAAGTTCCTGCTACAATTCTTACCCTACAACCTAATCTTGTGTCACAAAGAAAAGGAGAACCTAAAGATTAAGAAAAGAATGAAACCCTAAATACAGGTCCCTTGATTAGCATAACGTCAATGGGGACAGCCAAGACAGTAGGAATAATAGAAGGCCCTTTTGTAAGACATTATTATTGACATTAACCTCCAAGCTCACATTGTGTAAAAAGCCAGTCTCACAGTAGCAAAAATGCCTGGACAGATTAGAATTCTTCCGCAGGGTGGTCCGGTATCCATGCAAACGAAGGTGGAGCTGCATCCAGGTGGCTGTAGATATCTGCTGGGCCCTGCCTCAGCGGGAGGTTCCTTGCGGCCCTGCCAGCAATGGAACAATGTCTTCACACCCTCGTGTCCCCCACATCCACTGCACGGACCCCAACACTCCTCTGGAGTGCCAAGGCTGAAGGGGAGGTGGATAATGGTCCCGAGGCCACAGCCCTTGGGGGACCCTGAGGGGCAGGGATATGGCTGCCCGCATCTCAGGGGGACAGGGATCCAAGCAGACAGCTGAGGCAGCTGAGCAAAATGATGGGAGTTGGCCTCAGCATCCAGAGAGGGCACTGCAGAGGCAAGGCGGACAGTGGAAGGGCCTAGGGCTGGGGGGTAGGGCTAAGGCCCCAAGTGCATCCTGGGAACAGGGGAAAAAAGAGGTATGGGAAAGGTAGGTGAAACAGGGAGGAGATAACAAGCTTTTGGAAAGTTCCTTCAAGGGCGGGGCTGTCCAGAGTCCCTGTAACCTGTAGGTCTTAGCAGGTTCTGGGGAGCCCAGAACACCTAAGCTGGCCCTGAAGGACAATGGGATAGAGTCCCAGATGTTGGGGAGTGGCAAGAGTTGCTCCAGACAGAGGGGTTCTGTGCTCCAGTGTGGGGGTGCCAGAGGTGCCCACAGATTAAGGTGTTGGGTACAGCAGGGGTCAGGGTCAGTGGGAGAAGGGGCTGGACTGTACCATTGGAAGAGGGGCTGTACTCCGGCTGGGAGGGGGAGGAATGGGGTTCTGGGGCAACAGGAAGCAGAAGTGCCGGACTGGAGAGGAGCTGGGGGCGGATGGGAAGACTCCACACAGACAGAGGTCCAGGACAGGCTGCGGGTAGGGTGGAGTGGGGGCCCAGGCCGGAGACTGGTCCAGCAGTCCAGGCAGAGCCTGTGGTGGTGGGGTCCTTCCCACGCTTCCCCAGCTGCCCAGCCAGGGCATTCAAGAGGCCTCACTTTCACTTCCGTCCCTCTCAAACTCTGAAATCTGTGTTTCCGGAAAGCAGGGGTGGGATCCGCCCTGGGCCTTCCCTTAAACCCCACGCTGAGATTTTAATGACCAGTTTGTGTGTCTTTTTAAACCTGTCCTCCCTGGCTGCTGGACTCAGGGACCACAAGGCGGGGTTTTAAAAAGCACCAGGCTGTGCGGCCCTGGGCGGATGTGGGGACCACTTCCTGTCCTTGTGGTAGGGACCAGGGATGCACAGGCACACACAGCTGTGCGGGGCAGGGCAGGGCTGGCCCCAAGATGACTAGGGACAGAGAGAAATAGAAGGTACGTTGTCCCAAAGCACCCATGTCCCATAGCAGGGCATGCAGCAAATGTCCACCCAGGAGCCAGGCAGCTTCCGAGCAAGGTGGCCAAAGTGAGATCAGGGTCTCCTTCCCCAAAAGCAGAGAGGGTTGAGAGCAGGCCTGGGCCTTTCCTAAATGATGCCCACCTGAATGCAGGCACTCCCTCCTGCCTCCCCACCCGGGTGACAATTGCTGTGTGTTCAAGCAGTGCATACAGCTCCTCCTCGCTGTGACTGTGTGCCATTGTCGCAGGGTATAGGACAGGAGGACAGACAGGGAGGGTCTTCAGTCACACCCTCCCCTCACCTCTTTCCTAACAAGGTTAAGTCCATTTGTTCCAGGAACGGCAGGAACTACCCATGGTCCTACCTGAAAACTGTGGCCACCTCTCTCTCTCTCTCTCTCTCTCTCTCTCTCTCTCTCTCAGCTTGGGGTGGCATCCAAGTCTGTTGAAGACCTCCCACTCCATGGAAATGACCCTGTGGGTTTGTGAGCTCTATTAATTACCTGGGAAACCAGGGCAGGAAACTGCCCACCCAGCAGCACCAGAAGTTGGGGGCTTTTGAGGAAAGTGATGATTTGATAAGTGATGACTTGTGATGATGGATAGGCACTTCCTGTGTCGGTAACTGCTGCAGGGAAGGCCCCTGTGCTGCGGGGTGGTGGGGGCTGCCAGCAGTCAGCACCCACTCCATCCCCTGAGGAAGGATGTTCCACGAAGCAGGGGGGTGGAAGACAGTGTTGGTTGGGACCAGGATGCCGTTCCTGCCCTGTGGTGAATCTTGGGAAGTCTTCCCCTCTCAGCCACCAGGACAGGTAGCTGGGGCTCCTGGTCCCAGCTCTGAGCCCAACCAGCCGTTGTGCGGCCTCAGGCTCCTCATCTGTCAAGTGGGGATACTGGCACCTTTCCCACTGAGGGCTGTGAAAGGGCAGGGACTGTGAGAGAGGAGCAGTGGTCATTCCTTGTGGTGGGTGCTGGCAGGCAGGTGGACCTCCAATTTCCTCACCCGGTGGATGCCTCAAAGTGCAATACCCAGGAGCAGCAGCAGGCCATGTCTAAAACTCAGGAGCGGAGCGTCAAGCCCAGCTGGTCGTGCTGCTGCTTGGAATGCCCTCAGCCCCTGTGTGAGCACCAGTCCTGGCTGCTCTGCTTCAGATCCAGCCCATGCTCATGCACCCGGAGAGCAGAAGATGGCCCAAGCACGTAGGCACCTGCACTCACATGGAGACCTGGATGGAGTTTTGGAATTCTGGCTTGGAATGGTCTACGGCTATTGCAAGCATTTGGGAAATGAACCAGAGGATGGAAGATCTGTCTCCTCTCTTTGTGTGTGTGTGCGTGTGCATGTGTGTATCTTTTCCTCTCTCTGTTAATATGCCTTTAAAATAAATAAGTATATCCTAAATAAAGAACGAGGTGGGGCCCGGCACGGTGGCCTAGCGGCTTAAGTCCTCACCTTGAACATGCTGGGATCCCATATGGGTGCCAGTTCTAACCCGGCGCCTCCACTTCCCATCCAGCTCCCTGCTTGTGGCCTGGGAAGGCAGTCGAGGACAGCTCAAAGCTGTGGGACCCTGCATCCGCGTGGGAGACCTGGAGGAGGCTCCTGGCTCCTGACTCTAGATCAGCGTAGCACTGGCTGTTGCAGTCACTTGTGGAGTGAATCATCGGACTGAAGATCTTCCTCTCTATCTCTCCTCCTCTCTGTATATTTGACTTTCCAATAAAAAATAAATAAATCTAAAAAAAAAAAAAATAGGGTGGGGGATTTGGGAGGTGTTCAATTTTATTTCTCTCTTTTTAAAATTATTCATTTGGGTCTGGACCGATGGTCTAGTGGCTAAATCCTTTCCTTACGCACACCAGGATCCCATATGGGCACCAGTTCTTGTCCTAGATGCTCCACTTCCCTTCCAGCTCCCTGCTTTTGGCCTGGGAAAGCACCTGTGTGGGGCTCCTGGCTCCTGGCTTTGGATTGGTTCAGCTCTCACCATTGCAGCCACTTGGGTAGTGAGCCAGCAGGTGAAAGATTTTTCTCTCTAAATTTGCGTTTCCAATAAAAACAAATAAATCTCACCCCCCCCCAAATCTATTTGTTATAAAGACAAGGAGAGGCATAGTGGCTCAGACGGAGCAATTGACAGTGTATTAAGATACACATGGACGATATGGGAGCCTGCAGAGGACACCTGGTACCACAACAGAGGACAGAACAAACTGATCAACTAGCCCAGCCAAGGTTCGGCAGTGAAAATCTGGGCAAGTGGAGACGCTAAGGTGGACTGTGTCAGCCAGTGGATTCTGCAGCGATTTCATTGTGCTTGGAGTGGCGAGATCAGCAGCAATTCAGAACTGTTGAACTATCAAAACCTCTTGAGCAGTGCCCTTGGAGCCTGCCTCACATGGGGGACCCTGGGATGGGTTGAAGGGTGGGTGTGGCTTCTCCTTTTATCTCCCCCTTTCCCCCAGATACCGGAAGGAAAAACAGAATGTGGAAACAATAGTCTTCTCCACTTTCCTGTAGCCCTTGACCCTTTGAGCCCTAACAACTATGTAAAAATCATAATATATATATATATGAAGAAACAACAAAAAAAAAAAGGGGGGGGGAGAAAGAGAAAAAGAGAACGATTTTCCATCTAGTGGGTCACTTTCCAAATGGCCGCAACAGCCAGTCCTGGGCCAGGCTGAAGCCAGGAGCCAGGAGCTTCATCTGTATCTCCCATTTGGATGATAGGGACCCAAGCACTTAGGTCATCTTCCACTGCTTTCCCAGTTATTGGCAGGTAGTTGGATCAGAAGTGGATGCCAGCACTGCAGATAGTGGTTTAACTTGCTGAGTCACAAAGCCAGCCTCCTCTGTTTTCTTTTTGTAAATAGAAGTAGAGAGCAATCAATGGCATGCACACAGCTCAAGATGTCCCCTGTTAATAGCTGACCTGGGCATAGCATACAGCCTCGGCTAAGTGAGCCTTCGCTGCAGTTGGCCACAGCTGGCCTACTTTGTCACTGCAGTTGCCACTTCCTTAGGGTCCCACACATCTCTCAGCATTCCCGCTTTCAATCTGCCCTGTTCCTACCTTCCCACAGAGCTCAGGTCTGGAATGCCCCCAAAGATGCCCAGAGGCAGCAAGGCAGTCCCAACTCTGAACTCTTGCTCCGGTTACACACAGAAGGAATAGAGACCCAGGACTCCTCACAGCAAGGGACTGCCACAACCTGATGGTGACCAAGACCAGCGTGCAAACCTGAGAGCCAGCACAAAACACTGGCTGCGGCTTCCCACGCTGCTGTGCCATCTGAGGACCCACCGAGGGGACTTACAGGAAAGGTCAGGGACAATGCGCACTCTTGGGTTTTCCCAGGAAAATTCTGCTACCAGCTGTGGGGGTGGGAGCTCATGCCTGCAGCTCCCGGTGGCTCAGATGGGCTGGGCGCAGTGCCAAGGCGTGTACTTGGCCTGGCCACCATCTGGCTGGTGACCGCTGTAGATACATCATACTGGGAAACCTTTCCCCTGGTGGCCATGGGAGAGGCACCGTGGATCTTCGAAGCAAGGTTTCTGGGCAATGAGTGCTTCCACTTTGTGGAAAAAAAAAAAAAATACTCGGTCGAGAGGCAGGATGGCTGATTTGGGGAGTCCCACAGTTTCTCTCTGGGTATATGGGGGTGAGGAGGGACGTGTCTTAGTGTGGTCTGTGGTCTGAGGTCTGAAAGCTTTCGGTGCCATTTGCTTTTCCCAGGTCCATCCAGAAACATCCATGAACTCATTTATTCAACCCTATTGAAAGCAGCGTTTCTGGTGTGCAAGCCAAGTGGACAGCCCAGGCCCCACGCCCACTGTTTACAGTCCTACGGGAAAGTTGGGTAACAAACAAGGAAGTAAGGAAATCATCCTGGGGGCTGGCACTGTGCCTCAACCGGCTAATCCTCCACTTTGCGGTGCCAGCAGCCCACAAGGACTCTGATTTGTGTCCTGGCTGCTCCACTTTCGATCCAGCTCCCTGCTAACGCACCTGTGGAGGCAGTGCAGGATGACTCCAAGGCTTGGGCCCCTGCACCCACGCAGGAGACACATATGGGGCTTCTGGCTCCTGGTTTCAGCATATACTTGCTCTGGCTATTGCTGCCACTTGGGGAGTGAATCAGTGGATAGAAGACCTCTCTTCCATCTGCCCTTCAAATCAGTCATATCTATCTATCTATCTATCTATCTATCTATCTATCTATCATCTGCAAAGATTCTGATCTGTATTTTCTCATGCTGCATGCTGTAAGCTTCTTCCTCCAGGAAGCCACTCGGACCTGACCCACTGAAAGCCCGCTTGCACCTAAGCCCAAGGGGGCCTTTTAGTGTTACTCTGACCCCACAGGTGAGGTTGTTGGTCTGTCCCTGTCCCCCATGCCAGCAGTCCATGTCCCTGCTGTAGCTGTGAAAGTTTGCTCTAGGAAAGAAGGTGCCATCGCTGAGTAAGCATGGAGCTCCCGGCAGCTATCAACAAGCCTCTGTGTCCAGGGCCTGGGCCCATTCTTCTAAAGCACTACTTGTCCTCCAGCCAGTGGCCGTGTCCCCCATTCACGGACCCTTAAACAGGGGCATGATCGCTGTCCTGGAGTGACCTCAAACGTTCCAATGCGTCTCCGCCAGAAGCTACCACCATCCCCACCTGGCAGGACACTGGCCTCCTTCCTTCCTGGCCCCTGAGGGTGGGCACTGATCCCTAGGGACCTGAAGTGAAGGGACTGGGCCTGGTGGGTTGCCATGCTGATGATCAAGGCCCAGGGCCAACTCTGCCACACAGCAGAACCTGGAGAGTTCTACCACCCAGCAACACTGGAGCTGCGGGGAGGGGCCTGGGGCTGCCGCTGGGGGTCTTCCCCACTGGCTGGATTCCTGACTCTGCTCAGGGCTGTTTCCATAAACAGCTCTGTGCTTGTAATTACCCGCCCAATCCTCCGCTGGCTGTAGACCCCAGATTAAAAGGAAGCGCCCACACAGGCCACCACATCAAGCCTGCCAGGACCAAAAATAGGCCCTAGGATCTGCGGGCAAGAGGGAAGCAATGCCTACCTCCAGCTGTGGGAATTTTCCAGAAAGGTGTGGTCATGGTGGTTCACCCCCGTTGGTTTGTGGGAAAGGCTCCTGCAAGGAGATGAGCCAGCACCCCTAACCACCCTGTACCTTCCACCCCTGATGGACCCTCATCAGCAGGAAGGAGAAAGATATAGTCTCCCTGGTCAGAGCAGGAAAGGCTTTGGGGCAGCCCTGCAGAAAAGGGGCGGAGCCTTTCCTGTGAATGAGGATCAAATTGGAGCCCTCGGTGGAGACATGCCCAGCCTGATCAACATCATGTGAGATGGGCCTTCAGCAGGTCCAGCCATCGGGGATGCTGCACCAGGGGAGGCCGCCTGTGGCCAGGCCCCCTTGTCAACAGCTGCCATGGGGATGTTACTGCTGCCTCCTCCTCCAGGCAGGCTCCTGAGAAACTCTGGGGTCCTGAATAGGACTCAGGGAGGAGCCGCATCCACCATCCTCCTGTACCTTCTGCAGAGCTGGAAGCCAGCTCTACCCTGCCCACCGGTTAGGCCCAGGCTCTTCACCCCAACCCCCCTCAGGACTGCCCTGTGCTGCTCTGGCCAGCTGCCCCGGCACCTGCCACCAGGGGTGGGTGTGCCATGAAGGGTTGCATTTGGTTCTGCTTTAAGGGGTGGGAGATAGAGAACCTTGATGTGCCCCTGAACCAAATGGACAGGAAGCACTAGAATCCTCAAAAGAAAGGCACTCACCGAAGGGTGGACTTCCCCTCGGAGAGGTCCTGCTTCCTGGGATGCAGTCAAGGAGGCTGGACACCTCCGTAACCCCTGACCCATACCCTCTTTTTTCAATATAATTTTATTTGTAGACGTTTGTTACATAGGTGAGAGGATGACAGACCCATGCGCACATGGGTCTCTGGGTGGTTTGGGAAGGGATGGGAGGGGCAGGAGTAGGTGAGGGAATAGACCCTGCCTTCCGTTCTGGGATAGTGGGGGCTAGGGAGGAGGGGAGGATGTGTTGCCCCTGGTTGCCACCTCATGTCAGCACCAGAGGATGGAATTGGTCCCCTGATGTCATCCCAGGGGCCCTGCTGTCCTGAGGGTATTCCTTGAGAAGTCTTGATTGTTCTGAGATGGGTTGGCTTCATTGCACCATGTGTGAGATACCACCTCCCACACTCACCAGCTGTCTGTTTTAGTATGTTTACAGCTTTAGATACTTGAAGGAAAATTTGACCTGTAGCGTTATTCAATCTGCTCTTCTTTCCATTTTTATGGTGAGGCACTCAGCATCCTGTCCTCTGTTGAATTAGAGATGGCCCATACCCTCTTAAAAGAGCAATGTTGCATAGAAGGTTAAGTTACTGCCTGCATTGACAGCATCCTAGCTGGGCACCAGTTCAAGTTCCAGATGTCCCACTTCCAATCCAGCTCCCTGTTAATGCTTGAGCTTCTTGCACCCACATGGGAGACCTGAAAGAAACTCCTGGCTCCTGGTTCCAGCCCAAGCCACTCTGGCCACTGTGGCCATTTGGCGAGTGAGTCAGTGGGTAGAAGATCTCTCTCTCTCTCTTTCTCTCTCTCTCTCTCTCTCTGCCTCTCCCTACCTCTATGTTACTCTATTTAAACACTTTTTTTTTAAGGAGCAGTGGAGTTTTGACAAGCAAAGCTGTACATGGATGTGCTCCCATGCAGAAGATACACGATGAGGCCAGGCACAGGGCAGTAGGTAAGAGCAAGCTGCCCTGGTTTAAGGGTGCACCATGTGAGGGAGCCTGCAGGCCCTATGCACACTGCACACAGCTCCCAGCTAATGGGCCTGGGAAACAGCAGGTGATGGCTTCGGTACTTGAGCTCCTGTCACCCCTTTGGGAGACTGGAATAAAGTTTTGGTCCCTGTCTTCAGTCTGGCCCAGGTCTGACTGTTGTGGCCACTTGGAGAGTAAACCAGCAGATGAAAGGAAAGAAGGAAGAAAGAAGAAATGAAGAAGGAAGGAAAGAAAGAAACGGATGAACGTGAAAGGAAGGAGGCCTGGTGGACTCCATGGCAACGGAGTCAGAGAGCAGCAAGCTGGAGGACTGGCTGGCAGGCTTCCCAGGGGCACGCAGTGCACATGTCTGTGAGCTCTGGATTTTGCATGAGAATGGGCTATTTTTTTGCAAATTCCAAAACAATAAGAGCACTTATGAAACTAGATTGACCTGGCACATTGGTTCAATGGCTAAATCCTCACCTTGTAAGAGCCAGGATCCCTTGTGGGCACCAGTTTTATCCCAACTGCTTCAATGCCTTGGGACCCTGCCCACGTGGGAGATCAGGAAGAAGCTCCTGGCTTCGGATCAGCTCAGCTCCAGCTGTTGTGGCCACTCAGAAGTGAACCAGTGGATGGAAAATCTTTCTCTCTGTCTCTCTTTTTCTCTATAAACCTGACTTTCCAATAAAAAATTAATAAATCTTTAAAAAATAGTTATGTTTAATTATTTTTAAATTTAATTTTATTAAATTAAATTGATGATGTTCACATACATGATCATGGTGGGAAGGGTCGAGGACCAGGAGGTAGTGAGTGAGACCCTTGTTTATATGTTTTCTTTTTAAAATTTTACTTCTTTTTATTACTATCATTTTATGATACAGTTCCATAGGCCCTGGGATTTTCCTTATCCCTTCCCCAACCACCTCCCTTGTCACTGAATTTTCTTCTATTATTACTACAGTATGGTTCTTCATACACAGTCATATGCCCATCATTGCAGGCATGGACAATGGCAGAGAGTCCAGCATCCTATTGTCAAGATATAGTAAACAGTTTCATTGGGAGTCCATCTTTGGTCTGGAAGTAGAGATGAATATTGCATTGAGTGCTCATATCTGGATATGATAGTCTCTATTACACAATTACTGTGCATCCCCTTAAATGAAAAGCCACAATACAAAATCAACAACAAGAAGAAAAAAGAAATTAACAATGCCATGAAGTTAAATAACATGCTAGTGAATGACTAATGTGTCACTGAAGAAAGGAAAAAGAAAATCAAGAATCTTCTTGAAGAAAATGATTCTACTGTATGATCTATGAATCAGTGAAGGATTTAATCAGAAGAATGTGTTTTGAAGAGGTGAGACTAACAACAACAACAAAAAAATCAAAATCCATGAGATAGTTTCGGCTGATCTTTGTTGGTGAAATGTGTCTCCTGTAGGCAACAAATAAATGTGTTTTGTTTTTTAATCCAGTCTGCTAATTTATGACATTTGATTGATGAGTTTAAGCCATTTACATTCAGGATTAATATGAATGGGTGGTAATTTGGTCCTGTCATTTTAGTACTGGGTTGTCCATTGATTTAGTCTTCTGTTGTTATGTTTCTAGGATGTTCTTCACATTTACCTTTGGTTTTAGTAGGTGCTATTCCTCTTCTCTGTCAAGAGAACATCTTTAATTATCATTTGTAGGGCAGGTTTGGAAGAGGCAAATTCTTTTAACTTTTCTTTACTGTGGAAGAATTTTATTTCATTTTCAAAGACAAAGGAAAAGTTTTGTTGGGTACTTTATCCTGGGCCTACAATTTTTTGCTTTTAGAATCTGGAATATGTTGCTCTATTATCTTCTGGCCAGTAGAATTTCCTGTGAGAGATCTCCTGTGAGTTTAATTGGCATTCCTTTATATGTCAGTTGATTTTTTTCACATGCATATTTAAGGATCTTTCCTTAGGTTCAATTGAAGAAAGCTTGATTATCATGTGTCGTGGTGAAGATCGCCTTTGGTCAAACCTGTTGGGGGTTCTATGCCCCTCCTGGATGTTGTCTTCTAATTATTTCTCTACATAAGGTAAATTTTCCTTTATTATTTCATTAAATACATTTGTAAACCCAGCTTCTCTTTCTGCACCTTCTGGAACTCCCATAACTCTTATATTAGGATTTTTAACGGTGTGTTTCAATTCTTGAGTTCTTTTTTTAGCCTGATCCAGCTCTGCTTCCAGTTTTTTGTTTGCTTCCCCCTGGTGACAGAAAATAGCTTCTAATTTTGAGATTCTTTCTTCTGCCTCCTTCATTCCATTCTGGAGACTCTCCACTGCACTTTTAATTTGCCCCACTATATTCTTCCTTTCTGATATATCAGCTTTCACTTCAATCATTTCCAGTGTGACATATTCCTCACATTTCTTGTTTGCCTGCTTTATGTGCTTCTCATTGTTGATAACAAGCTTTCTAACAAGTGTTTGGAATTCTGTGTGCCCCATTTTCTCCATGTCTTCCTCAGTTAACTCTGAGGTTGGCACAGGGTTTTGCTCCTTTGCAGGAGAGTCTTCAGTAATATTCATGGTGCCTCTGTCTCTTCTTTTGCTCTTGGTCATTGTACTTCTGGTTATCAGATTCTTCTCCTTGGGGCAGGTTGCTAAGCTGTGTCACCCACAGATCTACAGTTTGATTTTACTTCCTATAGTCGGTACATGGCTCTTTGTTTGCAGTCACTTGTGCCACTCCCTCCAGCAAGTTCCAGGTCTGGGTTCTTATGTTAGATTTCCACAAAAAACTTCCACAATGAAGCTGCACTGTTGTCTGTACAACTTTTCTCACACTTCTGGTTGGAATAGGTTCCAGGATTAGAGAGATACCAGGTGTCCTATATAGCTAGGTTGCTGGCAGTGCTGATCTTGCCGGAACCTGTTGGCTGTTAGGTCTGAGGACCACACGAACCTATTTTGAGTTATAAGATGCCAAAGTTGGTATTATTTTCCCGTGGGAGCAGTGCAATGCACTGAACTCAGTGAGTTCTCGCTGAGTTCAGTGCATGCGCAGCTCACTGTTGTCCCTGAAGTCTTAAAGTCTTTCCATACTGTACAAAATGGTGCCTGGTGTGCCATTTGTGGAGTTCTTGATCTGCTGGCCATCAGGTCTGAGAGTTACCCTGACCTGTCTTGCGTGGAACCTGTAGGATGCATGTTGCAGTTCACTGACCAGAAATGAGCTCACACCCAGCTCAGTGCATGTGCAGTACTGTCCCATTGCCTTGTCTCCTTAAACAATTCGGCTCTGGGGGGCAGACTGGGCTGTGAAATCCCGCACCGCCCATTTGGGATCTGCTGCTCTGTCTCTGCTCCTGGTCAAATCAAACAGACCAGCAGGATGGGCAGTTCTTTGTCTGGGTTCACCTCTGAGCTCCCAGTGAAAGTCCCTTTGCACCTGGTTGCTGGTGGAGTTCCAGCTACTGATGCAATTCAGATTGCCGTTTGCTGAATGCCGCTGGGGTATCAGTCACTGCAACACCACACTGTTGTTTTTGTTGCTTTCCTGTGTCTGTCAGTCTCCAGGCACCCCTCTGCTATTCTGTCCTCTCCTATTTCCTGGAATGTGCCCTCTCTGCTCCACACTGGCTAATGTTTCTCCATCTGTTTAAACCTGTGCTTACCCTATTTCACCATCTTGATTCGCTCCTACACATTTTCTTCTTCTTCCCGTATATGGAGGGAGAAGGTGATGCAAGAGGAGAAACCACGCCGTTTCCCAACTGCTGCATTCCCTGGGGCTGGGGAACTGCCACCCGATGTCATCCCAGGGTCCTCATTTTGCAGCATTCTTTGAGGATTCTCTTCATGTGTTTTCAATAGCTCTGAGATGCTGCTGCTATCGCTTCTCCACGGACGAGGAAATCTTTCTGAGGTCAATTGGCTGTCATAGTCCACCTCTGAGCCTCCTTTGGCCCAGAAATTTGCGGTCGGGTTTCATGAGATAGTTGATCAATTTGTTCTGCTCTCCATCTTCAGCAAATCAATGGGTGTTGAGGCCCAGCGCTGCCCTTCCCACCACACCCCCAGCCTTTATGTACCACAGGGGGGCGCTGCAGCCCAGTCAGAGCAATCCCCAATAACCCCCCCAACTGGACTGCCCCTCCAACTCTGCTTCCTGTGCTGCCAGCGTGTGCACTGGACTGGTCTGGTCTGGCCCACATCCCATTGAGATCTTGTATACAGCATTGCATAGTGGAGCCTAACTCAACCCAACTGACCCCACCCTCCAGCACACACTCATGCCAGCAGGTGTCACTGCCTGTCCAGCCAAGCCCACCCCAAAGATTTGTTTATTTTTGTTTTATTTATTTATTTTTTATTTGAAAGGCAGATTTATAGAGAGACACACAGAGAGAGAGAGAGTGCTTCATTCACTGGTTCACTTCCGAAATGCTGCAGCTGGGTTGGTCTGAAGCCAAGAGCCTCCTTTGGGTCACCCATGTGAGTGCAGGAGCCCAAGGACTTGGGCCATCTTTTGTTGTTTTCCCAGACACATTAGCAGGGAGCTAGAGAGGGAGGAACAACCAGAATTTGAACTGGTACCCATGTGGGAAGCCAGTTCTGCAGGCTTTATGTACTATGCTGTATCACTGGCCCAATTTTCTTTCTTTTTTTTTTTTTTTAAAGATTTATTCATTTTATTATAGCCAGATATACACAGAGGAGGAGAGGCAGAGAGGAAGATCTTCCGTCTGATGATTCACTCCCCAAGTGAGCCGCAACGGGCCGATGCGCGCCGATCCGAAGCCGGGAACCTGGAACCTCTTCCGGGTCTCCCACGCAGGTGCAGTGTCCCAATGCATTGGGCCATCCTCAGCTGCTTTCCCAGGCCACAAGCAGGGAGCTGGATGGGAAGTGGAGCTGCCGGGATTAGAACCGGCGCCCATATGGGATCCCGGGGCTTTCAAGGTGAGGACTTTAGCCGCTAGGCCACGCCACCGGGCCCAACTGGCCCAATTTTCTTCTTTTTTCTAACAAACATGGAACAGTAAGTGTAAGATGCCAGTGAACGAACAAGGCAGTTCTGGGCTTTCAGTCATCAGCAGGTGTCACGTCTATGCCCTGACAGCCCTGCAAGAAGAGTTCCTGCATTTGACAGAGGGGTAAACTAAGGCTGGGAGAGGGGCACCGGAAAGCCCAGGAAATATCGAAAGAAGGTGGCAGAGCAGAATGAGACTCTGAACCTGGGCATCCAGGGCTGTCCACTCTGGCACAGTCCAGTCATGCCTTTCCCACCATGGGCTCAGGGTCCCCGTCAGCAGCCCGACTGTGTGTTCTGTATTTGTGTCTCCCACCAGAAGCTCAGCTGCGCGCAGGCAGGGCCTGTGTCCAATCGCAGCTATAATTAAGGCAAACAGAACTGTGCCTGGCATGCAGCACCATCTGTTGACAGAATGAGTGGGAAAAATGGAAACGTTCCCTAGGGAGAACTGGGAGAAGTAAACTGGGGCTAAAGACGCCAAGCACTATCGTTCAAGGTCCTTAATTCGCAAAGCATCCCTGCATCTCCCAACTGGGACAGCCTCCAAAGTCCCTGTCCTTGGCCAGCAGAGCCCAAGAGAATAAATGAGTGTGAATCAGGAAAGGACAGGGTGAGGCGAAGGCAGGCCATTGTGGTCCTGAGTTCCATCTGTCTGTGCCATTTGTGCCTTGGTTTCTCAGCTGGGAACCTGTGCACCTGCCTGTCTGTCACAGGGTGGACAGAGATACAGGAATAAGGGGCAGAACCAGTCCCCCTCCCCTCGCTCAGCAGGCGCTGGGCAGGCCTGTGAGGCTGGGCCCGGGGCTGTGGTGAGAAGGCATCTCCCCTGAGCCGGTGGCACCTAGCTTGGCCAATGCCAGCACTGCAGACAGCACGGGAAAGAAGCACCAGAGGGGGTGGGAGTGGAAGCCAGTCTTGCCTCCTTCTCCTGCTATAGGGAGACTTGGATGAGTACTGGGACCTCTTGCTATGTCTTGACTCAGAGAAGTCAGGCTCTCCATCTGGAGTGCACAGCCACCCAGGCACAGTCAGGCGCTGTCAATCCTGCCTTGTGCTCCTCACAGACACCCCACCCACAGCGGCGGGAGAGCTGTGAGATGCCCCAGGCTCAGCGAGTAGGGGCCGGGCAGACACAGGAGCCAGATGGGGCCGATAGCAGAGGTGGAGCTGGAGGCAGCAGGCGTGGGAGCAGGGTGTGGGTGTGGATGCCACAGCGAGGACGCTGCTATTAGACCCCAAGGGGCTGCTGGGGCCTGGGCCTCCAAGAGCGTGGGAGGCCCCGTGTGTGCGTGTGAGCCTCTGTGCAGCCGCAGTCCTACCCAGCACAGGCCCACCCTGCCTCCGCAAGAGCCTCGTGCTGCTGGTGGCAGGAACGCAGCCCCGTGGGAAGGCCCTGCTGCCCGCCTGCAGCCCGGCCTCCCTGGACACAGCTGAGCTGGGGAACCTGCAGGGTCCCAGATCCTGATGACGCACACACGGATGGCAGGGGAGGGAGCTGAGAATGGGGGGGGGTCAGAGGCAGGGAGGTCACCCTGCATGTGGCCCTCCAAGCCCATGGAATGAGACTGGCAAATGAGGCTTGGACTGAATGAGGAATAAAAAAATCCATAAATGCCGGGAACTTGGAACTTCTTTCAGGTCTCTCACGCGGGTGCAGGGTCCTAAAGCTTTGGACCGTCATGAACTGCTTTCCCAGGCCACAAGCAGGGAGCTGGATGGGAAGTGGAGGCGCCGGGATTAGAACCGGCGCCCATATGGGATCTCGATGTGTTCAAGGGGAGGACTTTAGCCGCTAGGCCATGCTGCCGGGCCCTCAAATAAGTCTTAAAAGAACTAATTTGGATCTGTGCAGCTCAGGCTCTACCACCTACCAGGATCCTCCCTGCCCTGGACCTCTGCCGCCTAAGGACACTAGAGGCCATTAGGTTGAGAGGTTTCTATGAGCCCCTCTTCTCTGAATGGTCATGACTTAGGGGTTCTTGAAATGCTGCTAAGTGGCTCCCCTCCACAATCCTGTGTTTCTTTCTCAGGTCCCCAAAACACATTCCTTGCAAGGTTCATTCTTTGTTCTTGAGTCTCCATTCATTAATTTTCCAGATACGAGCACTTCACTGTGTCTACACTGATGATTTGCAAAGAAAATTTCCTTAGCATTTTCCTGGTTCTTTATTAAGAACTCACATCACTAATAAATCATGACCTATAGTTATTCATTTTTTGGATAAAGCTTCCAGCACAATGGTAGACACACAGTAGGCAATAAACACTAATGCATGAGTCAGCTGAGAATCAGGACACCCAAAAGAACTGCCAGTGACCCCAATCCTTAAAACATTTCAGCTGTATGGTTTGAACATGGCAAATATTTAATAGTTTATTTCTGAGCAAATTCTGTCAGAAACAAACAATGCAGCGAAGTAAGAGGAAACCTCAGCCATGGCATTTCACTTGAGGGCAATGAATGACATTTTAAATGTTTAGATTAGGTTACTTATAATAATATGACAGCATCATGATCCCTGTGCACTGTCCAATTTCCAAAGTGTTACCAGATAAGGTATTGCACCTGACTCTCATTAGCATCTTAAGATTACCTCTTAGGGATTATGAGCACAACACCTAGCACTCAGCCTTCTGGTGACCGCCACATGGGCCCTGATGCTCACTTCTTCCCATCGTCCCATCTGGCTGCTAATCTCATATGCTGTGCTGCAGTCACACGGAATAAGTCATTACTTATTAGCAATAACTGAGTCTTGGATAAGCCTCATTGGCTACAATACTGCCATTGTGCAAAGCCAATCACTACTTCTGGTCTGTAACCTGTTCTCCTGTGATGTTTTTAAGATTTATTTATTTATTTTCATTGGGAAGGCAACATTACACACAGAAGGAGAGACAGAAAGATCTTCCATCTGCTGGTTCACTTCCCAAATGGCTGTAACAGCTGGAGTTGAACCAATCTGAAGCCAGGTGCCAGGAGCTTATTCTCAGTCTCCCATGCATGAGCAGGGTCCCAAGGCCTTGGGCCATCCTCAACTGCTTTCTCAGGCCACAAGCAGAGAGCTGGATGGGAAAGGGAGCAGCTGGAACGTGAACCAGCAGACATATAGAATGCAGGCACTACAGGATTAGCCAGTTGTGGCCATTTGGGGAGTGATCTGGTGGATGGAAGATCTCTACCTTCTCTTCTCTTTGTAACTCTTTCAAATAAGGAAAATGAAACTTAATTTCTTTTAAGGAATTACAATGAAAACAGATTTGGGAAGGCCAATTCTTTGATTTTGGAAGTCACCAGAAAAGGCTGGTGGTGGCAGACACAACTAACGACAATAACAGCTGGAAACTGTGAGTTAGTTTCAAGGTAAAAAGTAAACATTATTCTTAAAATAGAAGGCAATAACAAAAAAATTCAGGTTAAGAAAATTACTAGCAACTGAGTGCAGTACAAAACGATATTTTCTAGTGTTTATATTGCTTCAGCTATTTCCCTAACACTGATATTCTATTCCTAGTTACAAAAAAAAGAGGATTCTTACTCAGGCCATGTTGCACTATTCTGGCAGGATTTTCCCCTTAAACATTCTTCTCACTGGGAAGAGCTATGGCTGAAACCTACAGGACCAGATTCCAAAGGCAGCCCTCTCAAGTCAGTCCTTCAATTCCCACAGAGCCTATCACTGTTCTCAGGAGTTATGCTGGCTACCTCACGTTGGCTGGAACAAAGTTGGCAGTTAAATTCAGTTCTATTTTTATGTGGCAGTTACAATTCAGTTCAGCTATTTCTGCTTTCTAACATTTCACTTATTTGTTGGGACTGGACTTATGGCTCAGTGAGTTACTGCCTACGATATTAGTACTCTACATGGGCATTGGCTCATGTCCTGAGGGCTCTGCTTCCAATCCAGCTTCCTATCAGCGCGCCTGGGAAAGCAGCAGAAGGTGATCCAGGTACTTGGGCCCCTACACTCACATGGGAGAACTGCTGCAAGCTCCTGGCTTCGGCCTGGCCTACCCCAGCCGTCACAGCCATCCAGCAGTTGGAAGATATCTCTCTCTCTCCCTTTCCAATACAATAAATAATTAGATATATAATACAGTGTATACATCCTTAACTGTGTAACTAGAACCAGTAAATTTAATGTTGCATGTGTTTACAATTTGAAAACAGAACAGTTCTAAGACAAATTGTGCCTTTTATTCACAAATGAAGTGTTCTATATATTTACTTACTTGGGAGAACTAATATGTGTATTATTCAAACATCGACCCCAGTGCCTTAGGTGGCAGGTACAGTGCTTTCTATTTCCATCCAAAACACAATCATCACGGGTGAAAGCAGAAACTGAAATCTAACTGTCACAGGATCAAGAGACTGTATAACTGGCAACCCTGTAATCCCTTTTTACATCTGGCTACTGCAACTTGCACTGATGGCCTTCATCTTGGACAGCGTGGGAGAGCTAATAAATGAGCGTATGCACTGGTGTGATGGGCCTATCATCAGGTTTGTGTAACATTCTCTATAGACCAAGGCAATGGGATACAAACGAATCCCCAAACCTCTCCCATCATTGCTTCTAGGAGCACACGAATCCTCATAGAACCCCAGAACATTTGAAGCTCTGGCCCTTTTTTTTAATGTTCATGCCCTTGCACTAACTTGCTATGGCCCACGCCAGCCCACAGCTGTCTACCTCCTGGCACTGTTTCCGGTCTGACTAGAAACAAACTATCTATCTGCCACTGGTAGAGCTGTGACTCAAAGCCACAGAGGCACCCACTCCACACTCACTGAATGGAGATGGTAACTGAGTTCAGGGAGGAAAAGAGAGGGGACAGAGGAAAGCCTTACCTTGTTTGCTCCAAAGGATGCTGCAAAAGGCTAAATAGCTATTTATCTTCTCTGTGTCTCTGACTTTGTCATATAAAATAAATCAATCTTTTTTTTAAAATAAATCAATCTTTTAAAAAATATATGTATATATATAAATCTTCTAAAAAAATGGGAAATGTTATCCGTGGTCAAATCACATAACCCATTATTATTATTTTGTGGTTTTGGCCCTGATTTTGTGTTTTTGGCCCTGATTTTGTGTGTTCAGCCCTGATTTTGTGTTTGTTTTTGGCCCTGATTTTGTGTTTGTTTTTGGCCCTGATTTTGTATGTTTGGCCCTGATTTTGTGTGTTTGGCCCTGAGATCTCGCCTCCATTCTGGTTGGGAGAAAACAGAAGAGGAAGTGGGTGGTTTCGCAAAGCCTACGGTCTGTGAGCTGCTTCCTGCCGTCTGTCTGTCCATCTCAAACAACCGCACACATAGCATCCATCCACCAAGAAATGATGTTTCAGGCACTGGGAACAAATGTGGAGCATTTTAAAGTAAGTAGATGTGTATGTTGTTTAAAAGTAACTATTATGTGTATGTTTTTCTGGAAGGAAAGCAGTGTTTTATTACCAAGTGACATACAAAAAGAAAAAAGAAAACTATTTTCTTAGCAGATGAAGATGCATGTGCTTATCTAGAGTGAGAGATGTTGACAGAAGGAATTAGACAGAAAATGTTTTTTTCCGGACTATGTCTCCAATCTAGCTTTGAGGAAGCAAGTAGCTTTTCACAGGTATTTTCCAAAAACAGGCACATGTGAAAGCCACGTCCGCAGCATGTGTTTAAGCTTCGCTATCTGCTGTATTTGAAATGTCAAGTTTCCTGTTGTTCTTGGTCTCAGGTGATGCTGTCGGACCCACGTTAGGCTGGTGTGCGCCTCCTGTGCTCTGCTGCCTCCCTCCGTCCTCCGTCCTCCGTCCTCCATCCTCCTTCCTCCGTCCTCCATCCTGCATCTCGGAACAAGATCGACAATGGTAAGAACAGCAATAAAAAAAATAATAAAAAAATTTAAACATAAGATTACATTAAAAAAAAAATAAAGCAGCAAAGAGAGATGCTTTGCAATCTCTGTTCCAAAAAAAAAAAAAAAAGACAAAAAACATAGAGCAGCAAAGAGATGCTTTGTTAATCCTTGTTCCAAAAAAAAAAAAAAAAAAAAAAAAAAGTATAGCCTCAATTTTGCCTAAAATGTGTCCTAACTCCCCCTTTGCTGAGAAAGTTTGTCAAGCCTCTGCTCCGGACTCACACTGTGTCACAGAATACGGCAAATAACAGTAAATCACAGTAAATCACATGTCTCACGCGAGCACTGGAAATGCACAGATTGAATTGTAAATTGCATTTGCTTTGAATTAATGCAGGTTTAAAATACCACGTGTGACTAGTAGCTGTCATGAGTCCAGGTAAACTCGACACTCTGAATCAGATTTTTTTTACCCTGGACTGGGGCTTTTATCGTCTGCTAGAAGATGATTCGGTGGAAGGGCTTTAAAAAATACATGTGGCACACACTTCCTCTCTAAGTTTCGATTTGACTCTGGCCGTCACATCTGCTTTAGTTTGGGGGTAAAAGTGAGCGGCATTTGCAGCTCAACCAAGCCCTGAGTTAAGGAAATTCTTAATCCGCTTAGAGTTCAGGATTTCAGAATGAGGAATTCTCTCTGAACAAACGGTAAGATTGGGAAAGAGCAGTAAAGATATTCCTAACACACACCTTGTTATATGGCATTTATTCCGATTTCCAAAATGCCGTCGAGTGTCTCACAGTGGCACAAGCAACATGAATCAGCTTCCTTATTCTCCACCAATCCCTGAGTTTTGTACATAATTGAATGACATCATCATCATAGAACGTCCGTCCTCTTTGTGGGAAGCAACTAGTTTTTCAATCACGTCTTGGAACAAGTGAGGTTTGCATTTGTGTGATGAAAATCCAATTCATGTTGTCTCAGCACAGTAATTTTCTGGTTTGTGCAAGGAGGGACCCCATGCCACTCTGGACCACAGTCACTAGCATGTTTTCCTGCTTTGCATGGTTCATGATGACTGGAACAATACCTACATTGTAAAAAAAATGAAAAAATCAGGCAAAATGTCATAGGAACAAGGGAAACAATCCTACAGTTTAAAAATATCCCAGAAAGTGCATACCTCACTTCCTGTCACATCCCATTGGCTCTAACGTAGTCATTTCGCTGTGGCGTAGCTGCAAAGGAGTCTGGGAAAAAGAAAATCCTTTTTTTTTTCCAAGTGTCACATTTCCAATGATAAAATTCAGGTTCTGTTCCTATGAGATGAGACAAAGGGGGAAAAAAAGATATTGGAAGAGAGAAATCTCTGGACTGTGTGAGGAAAACACCAATAATTGGTAGTGTAAGAAAGTACCCCAAGAAATAGTAGCAACATTTAGTAAGCTACATGTATACATTTGTCAACCTCTTGTCCAGAAATTATAAATGGCCTTTGTACATCATATGTTAGATTTCTTGATTTTGAGCTCCTTAAGTGCGGAAACTGCATGTGTCTTGCTCCTAGTGGATTTCTTGGTAAGAACACAAACAAGAGTTACTGGGATTTTGATGCTTATTTTTTTTTTTCTCACCGTTTACACCAAAGCTACTGCCATGGCATTGTTGGGTTGGTGTCCATTGTTCTGGCCAATGAGGACTGTCTGTGTGTCCCGTGGCGTTTCTGTGACCATGACTGTATTTCAGGAGAGGACATTGATGGAGTTCTTTTTGTGTGCAGTCAGTTTAGCAGGAAACGAGAGGGGGAGGTAGACTGTATTTCTGTATGGTTTGACCACAGGCTTCTTGGAGAAGCTGGGCTTCCACTGGGCAGATCATCTGCAATCTTTTTCCATCCCCCTTCAAGGATTCCCTGGCCAGATAAAATAAACAGAATATTTCCCCCAGTTGAATCTCCCCCAATGCATTCACATCACATCAAACTAAATATCCTGCTGACCTCCATATGCTGGCTTGTTTATTCTGTGATGTGTGAATGCACTGGGGGAGAAATCTTGATCTATGCTGAAGAGCCAAGTTATTCTTTCAGACCATTCCTCTCCCAATGAAAAAATCTTGCATATTCCTGCAAAAATTTTTTATCTGATTCTGGGATGCTACCACGGAGATACCTGTATCCTGATACTTTCTGAAACATTAAAAAAAATGTCCAATTCTAAAATACGTTTACCCCCAGTGATGATGGTTAACCACAGACCTGTATCACTGCTCTCATGATGGTTTTTTGTTGTTTTTTTTTTGCAAGGATGAAATGAGTTAATGCGAGTAGAGCATGCAAAAAACAGTTTTGGGGATATAGCAAGTGCTTGCCTGAGTTGCTTTGACTGTGCGAGAGAACTGATGTTTGTTGACCAGGGAAGGCTTCTCTGAGGATGTGTCACTTGGGCAGATGCTTTACACAGCTGCAATAAGCTGGCTGTGGGAAGAAGGGGGCGACAGATAATTCCAGGAAGAGGAAACAGCAAGTTGCAAGAACACAGCGGTTATAAGCTCGGTTCAAATGCAGAACAGAAAACAGGCCAGATGGCTGGTACATGGTTTACGCAGGGAAATAGTTTTTTTTTCTTTTTTTAGTACGTCTTCAAATATTTATTTTGTCATTCAGACTCTCATATCTCTTTTTTTTTAATTCCCCCCCCCAACTCCTCCTCCCCTGGGAAATATGTTTCAAAGTCACAGGTGCATCAGAACTTGCACAATCTAAGCAATGCTAAAGGCTGAATGTCATTGGACGTCTACTCAGAAGCCATTGTAATTAACGTGATTCTAGGTTGTCAAGAATGTTCTGATACTGTTTGATGACTGAATAGCATTGGCTGCAGGTAGATCAAGTGAGAGCCAATGACTGCTTGGAGTAGGGAGAAGGGGGATAATCATGATGGAGAAAAGTGGACAGATTAAAAATTATTTTTCTTTAGAAACAAGGAGAAAGAAAAGCTTTTTGGATGAATTTCACATTTTAATGTATAGCATGTCTGTATGTAGCTGCTAAAAACAAGGAGAAAGAAAAGCTTTTGGATGAATTTTACATTTTAATGTATGACAGCTCAACGTCTTTGAGAGTCTCTATTTTTCCCTGAGTCCCGAAATACTTTTAACCCAGACCCACCCTGGGAAACTCAGTGTGAAGATTTCATGTCTAAATCTCAGTAATTTTTTTATTTAGCGAAGGGCATCTTGTACCCCTAGCCTGTTGTCGTGACGTCCCATGTAACTGAGTGCTCTAATTGGACAAATCCAACCCTAGAGTAGAATTACAAGCCTGGCAGGTGTAGACGGTAGGTGAGAGTATTCCAAGTGGCGAGACAGACACGTCAGGAAAGGTGAGTTTAGAGATTAGAGAGCAAATGATCGAAGTTGAATTGGGGGTAAGCCTAGACAGTAATCAGGTATCACGATGCAATGCTGGAGCTTACGCTGTACAAAAAGTTAAAGAGAGACCATTTTTCAAATTGCAGAACAACATAATGACTGGTTAATCTTTAAACTTGGAATGGGCCAAGGGTTGATTCATCTCAGCTGATGCTGTGGCAGCTCGAATGGCAAAGCAAGGAAGATACCGAGAGAAACAATAAGAAGACCAATTAGATTGATGGCTGGTTTCACGATGGGAGGAGAGAGGTTATTGCAAACGAAAAATTAAAAAAAAAAACTGCACCTGTAACTCCAACAAACTTTGAAAGTCCTTTGAAAATAAAGCTGAAAGGATATTGGTTTGTTGACCTCCAATTGAAAAAATTAAGAGAAATAAGCATTCAGTGTACTCGCTACCAGCACGTTTGATTCCATCATCTGGAAAGCTAAAGGTGACAATGGAGTTAGAAGTCTGTTGTCGAGGCATGAAATGAAAACCTGATATGCGAGCGAAGCACTCATGCCAAACACACCCGGAAGATGATTTCCAAAAAAAAAAAAAAAACAGTTCTAGAGGAGGCTAGCTGACAGAAGGGCAGTGCCAAAGTGACAGCAGGAAGTCTATGTTTGATACTCCAAGGTTGTTTACTAATCTTATGACTTTGGGCAAATTGTGAAATAGTGGAATAGTGGTGAGTTGTATCTTCACCTGTGTTGTACGGGGAGAGTGAATCTCTTAGTTTTCCTGCTCAAACAATCATGAGACTTACATATTTTGAAAAGACTCTTACAATTTGTGCCAGACTGGGCTCAGCAATTAAACACTTAATTTCTACAGTTTTAATATGTAGAATATTCTTTTAATATTCTTAATATTCTAGAATATTCTTAATATTCTTCCCAGGCATGTCTGTACTTATAACTTTACCCTGTGAACTCAGACCACGAATCTATGGCTCTTCCGTTGTTACATTCCATCTAGCAACGAATAGGAAATGCTGCTTCTACAGTCTTAGAAGCTCTTAAAAAGCTACGATGATATGAGACAAATACAAAAGTGCTTAAAACTGTTCGTGGAAGATGGAACTGGCAAAAATCAGTGTATTTCGTTGCTAAATATTTTGAGATCCTTGCAGAGGTTTTTGTTTTTTCATAATAGGCAAATTCCATGCCATTTTTGAAGACCCCTTTCCTGTAAAAGAATTATTGCAAATCTCGGTAACTGACAAATGCAATCATGGAATGTGGGATACTGCTTGGACAACAGAAAATAAGGCCTGAATTGTTTTCTCTTCCAACTGTTACATAAGGGCGGCAGCAAGTGGGACATTTTTGGTTCTGATTTTTTTGGTACATTCTAGAAAAATCATGTGTTCTTCTATTTTCAGGTGTTTTCAGCAAAGAGTCAACTCCTTATCCTTTTTAATGTGATGCTGACTTCCGAAATCCTCGGGGCTAGATGGTTTCCTAAAACTCTGCCTTGTGATGTCACGGTGGATGCTTCACACACTCATGTGGTTGTGGACTGCACGGACAGGCGTCTGGTGGACATTCCAGAGGGTATCCCCGCCAACACCACCAACCTCACCCTCACCATCAACCACATCCCAAGCATCTCTCCAACCTCCTTCGAAAAGCTGCACCAGCTGGTGGAGATTGATTTCAGATGTAACTGCGTGCCCGTTCGACTGGGACCGAAAAACAACATATGCACCAAGAGACTACAAATTCAACCTGAAAGCTTTAACAGTCTTTTTAACTTAAGATCCCTTTATCTCGATGGAAATCAGCTTTCGGAAATACCTCGGAATCTTCCTCCCAGCTTACAGCTTCTGAGCCTGGAGGCCAACAACATTTTTTCCATCACGAAGGAGAACGTGACAGAGCTGGCCAACCTAGAAATCCTCTACCTGGGCCAGAACTGTTACTATCGTAACCCTTGCAATGCTTCCTTCTCCATAGAGAAAGACACCTTCCGAAACCTGGAAAACCTAAGAGTGCTTTCCTTGAAAGATGACAACATCACAGCAGTCCCCACAGAGCTGCCGCCTAATTTAACAGAACTCTATCTGTATAACAACATCATTACCAAAATCCAAGCAGATGACTTTAGCAACCTGCACAAGCTGCAGATTCTTGATCTCAGTGGGAACTGCCCTCGTTGTTACAATGTCCCGTTTCCTTGTACGCCATGTGAAAACAATTCCCCGTTAGATATCCATATCAATGCTTTCAATGCATTGACAGAATTAAAAGTTTTACGTCTACACAGTAACTCCCTTCAGCATGTGCCACAAGAATGGTTTAAAAACATGAATAACCTAGAGCAGCTAGATCTTTCCCAAAATTTTCTGGCCAAAGAAATTGGAGATGCCAAATTTTTGTACTCTCTTCCTAACCTCATTCAATTAGATCTGTCCTTCAATTACGAACTTCAGGTCTACCATGCATTTATGAATCTATCGGATTCATTTTCATCCCTCAAAAATCTGAAAATTTTGCGAATCAAAGGATACATCTTTAAAGAGCTGAGCAAAATGAACCTCTCTCCATTACGTCATCTTCAGCATCTCGAAGTTCTTGACCTTGGCACGAACTTCATTAAAATCGCTGATCTCAGCATATTTGAAGACTTTGAAAGATTGAAACTCATAGATCTCTCAGTGAATAAAATCTCACCTTCAGGTGATTCAAGTGAAGTCTGTTCCAACACCAGAACTTCTGCAGAAAGTCGTGGACCTCAGGTCATGGAGACATTGCATTATTTCAGATATGATGAGTATGCGAGGAGCTGCAAGTTTAAAACAAGAGAGAGTCTTTCTTTGGTGCCTCTCAACGAAGATTGTCACGCGTACGGGCAGACCTTGGATCTCAGTAGAAACAACATCTTTTTTATCCAGCCCTCTGATTTTCAGCATCTTTCTTTTCTCAAATGTTTAAACTTGTCAGGAAATAGCATCGGGCAAACTCTTAACGGCAGTGAATTCCAGCCTTTGGCAGAGCTGAAATATTTGGATTTCTCCAACAATCGGCTGGATCTACTTCACTCAACAGCGTTTGAGGAGCTCTCCAATCTGGAAGTTCTGGATATAAGTCATAATAACCATTACTTCGAGTCAGAAGGCATTACTCACATGCTCAACTTCACCAAGAACCTCAAGTTTCTGAGGAAACTGATGATGAACGACAACGATATCTCCACCTCCACCAGCAGGACCATGGACAGTGAATCTCTTAGAATTCTGGAATTCGGAGGAAACCACTTAGACGTTTTATGGCGAGATGGCGATAACAGGTACTTAGAGTTTTTCAAGAATCTGTTATCCTTAGAGGAATTAGACATTTCCAGAAATTCCCTGAGCTTCCTGCCTTCGGGTGTTTTTGATGGCATGCCTCCCAATCTAAAGACTCTCTCCTTGATGAAAAATGGGCTCAAATCTTTTAACTGGGGAAAACTCCAATCACTGAAGAAGCTGGAGGTGTTGGATCTCAGTCACAACCAATTGACAACTGTGCCCAAGAGATTATCCAACTGCTCCAAAAGCCTCCAGAAACTGATCCTCCGGCACAATCAAATCAGGTACCTGACGGAATATTTTCTACAAGACGCTTTTCAGTTGCGACACCTGGACCTCAGTTCGAATAAAATCCAAATTATCCACCAGTCTAGCTTCCCGGAAAATGTCCTAAACAATTTGGACGTATTGCTTTTGCATCGTAATCGGTTTCTGTGTACCTGTGATGCTGTGTGGTTTGTGTGGTGGGTGAATCGCACAGAGGTGACTATTCCATACTTGGCCACAGAAGTGACTTGTGCGGGACCAGGAGCGCACAAGGGCCAGAGCGTGGTGTCTCTGGATCTGTACACCTGCGAGTTGGATTTCACGAACCTGGTGCTGTTTTCCTTCTCCGTATCCGTGCTGCTCGTCCTGATGGTGGTGGTGATGGCGAGTCACCTCTACTTGTGGGATGTGTGGTACAGTTACCACTTATGTAAGGCCAAGATAAAGGGGTACCGGCATCTGACAATGAGTTCTTGTTACGACGCTTTTATAGTGTATGACACTCGAGACCCAGCTGTGACAGAGTGGGTTTTGGATGAGCTCGTGGCCAAACTGGAAGACCCCAAAGAGAAACATTTCAATTTGTGTCTTGAGGAACGAGACTGGTTACCAGGACAGCCAGTTCTGGAAAACCTTTCCCAGAGCATCCAACTTAGCAGAAAGACAGTGTTCGTGATGACAGACAAGTATGCAAAGACTGAGAATTTTAAGATAGCGTTTTACTTGTCCCATCAGAGGCTCATGGATGAGAAAGTAGATGTGATTATCTTGGTGTACCTTGAAAAGCCCTTGCACAAGTCCAAGTTTCTTCAGCTCCGAAAGAGGCTGTGTGCGAGTTCTGTCCTCGAGTGGCCGACAAACCCACAGGCCCATGCATACTTCTGGCAGTGTCTGAAAAATGCACTGGCCATGGACCATCATGTGGCCTACAGTCGGGTGTTCAAGGAAACCATCTAACCTGAGTCTTCTTTGCAAAATCTGACTGCCTAATGAGCCCAGTAGTTACCTGGATGCCCATACTTTCTCATCAGTATTTCACTGAGAGTTTTGAAATTGTCTGAGTTGGGATTGCCTGTATTATAGAGGAAAGTCACCAACGCATGACATTGATGTTGGCAAAAATGGACTTTATAATGCACCGAGTTCTCCTTCTTCAGCGTCTGTGTCTCCATTATTTTTTCTCTCGGCTTTTGTGTAAAATACTCTTGAGAGAGAGGTTGCAAGTAGATGATACAAGGCTCTGCTTCTCTTGTAATTATGATTATTAAGCAGAATTATACGTCTACCTTAAGAAGCACTGTATGTTAAAAATGTAAACTCACACAAGCTCTGTTCATTTGACACCAAAATTACCCAAGTTCAATAAAAAATCAGTTAACTCCCTCTCATCCAATTATTTCAGCCTCACCTAACCTGCAAGCTGAGTGGCCATGTCAAATAGGTGGCTGTGAGTTTGAGGTCTTTCGTGCTTTTTCCTTGAGAGTATTGGTAAATCTCATGGGGGAAACAATGAAAAACACAAGGAAAAACAAAAGCAGAAAATGAAAGTGAACTGCCTTTATATAAGGCGTTGCTGCTTACCTTCAATTTACCTGCTTAGATATTTTATGTGTACCCCAGAGTGCTATATCCAGAGTGAATCGTTTCATCCACTGTTCTCGCATAGTGCTGTATTAATTAATGTCATATATTTGTCAATATCCGTGACTTTGATGCACTAACATGGTATACCTTTACGCAAGGTGTCAAGGACATGCACTTATGTATAGTTATCAGGAATGGCAAGTATGTGGATTCAGTTTTGAACTTCAGCTTTCATATTTAAAAACAATACAGCGTAAGTTCCTATAAGTGTGACATTTGAAACCTGGCCAATTTAATTTCATGAAACAAATTGTGTCCAAATGTGCGTTGCCATTTTGAAAATAGTGTGTCTAGGCTCAAAGCCTGATGGTAGAAAGACCAAAGCTTTTCCTTTGAGTGTAACTGTGAATATGTAGTATATGAACTATTTAGGAAAGACATCTGGTCAATTAAGAAGAGTCGTAATTTCCAAAAATGAATCTCTGGAATGAATAGAAAGTTCACGAAGCTACTGGAGTTGATTATTTTACAACTTCTCAAAACTTTTGAGAAAGGGCATACACTTTTTTTTTAATTATTAGTGATGATGTTGACATGGTTAGGGTGGGAAGGGTCAAGGATCAGAGGATAGTGGGTGAGACCCTCGTTTACACATTTTCTTCTTCCTCCCGAATATGCGGGGGAGGAGGGAGGGATATAAGAGGAGAAACAACACCCAGCTTCCCAACTGCCACATTATCCCAGGGATTGGGGAACTGCCACCCGATGTCATCCAGGGTCCCCACAGCCTCCCCCAATTCTGCTTCCTCTGCCTGCCAGTATGTGCTGTGGACTGGTCCAGTCTGCCCCACATCCCATTGAGATCTCCTATATACATCATTGAGCAATGAAGCCTAACTCAACCCGACTGACTCCACCCTCCAGCCCACACTCATGCCAACGGGTGCCATCGCCTGTCCAGCCAAGCCCGCCCCCAGTCCTGGTTCTCATGCTCACCAGTGGGAGTTGCAGCCCATCAGAGAGGAGCCCACAACTCCCCCACTGGACCCACTCTCTGCCCCAAGTCTTGCACTTACAGTCTAGCTTGACAGAACTTAGCACCCAGTCCCAGCACGTAAAGGGCATACACTGTTTTTTACTTTTTTTTTTAATGAAAATTTCCCTATGTCTTCAAGCATATTTTTCTACTTCCTCCTTTTTTCATTCCTAACCCCGGTGAATGAGAATATCAACTTGCACATCCTACTATTTATTTATGGCGCGATTGTAAAAATGATGGTGCAGCTCAGGTTGGAGTTTTTCCTCCACCTCCTCTGTGAGTGAGGAATGCTGATTCTGTGGAAGAGCTATCAGAGCTTCATGTACAGAACACACTGCTGCTAATGGATGTGCTGGCAGGCCTCCGGTTCTAAGGACATTTACAATGAGCACTGTTGGTATCTACTGGCGAGCTAATAGCCAGCTGTGTGTGTGGGAAATGACCAAAAAAAAAAAAAATGTGTTTGAGGAAGGTTCAAAAAAGAAATGATTTGGAGAACACTAAGACAGATAATTCTTTTCCCTGTGATAAGGTAATGAATGAGAACATGAAACCAACCCACCCTGAAGCAACCAACACGGTGAAGGGAAAAGGATATAAAAGCAACAATGAGCCGAACCCATGATGAGTTCGTGCAGTAAGACCTTGACGACAGAGGGTCCATCATTCACCATGGTGCAAATGACATTATGACAAGGCAGTTTCACACTGTTGTAGGTTTTTCTTTCCCCCTTCCCTTCTCCGTTTCGTTTGGCTCTAGTCACCTGCAGCCAGCCTCATGCAATACACACAAGAGGAAAGGCAGGGCAGCAGTTGTAGCAGGTGGACTCTTCAGGTTGGAAACGGGTGGTTTGGTGTGTGTGTGTGTGTGTGTGTGTGTGTGTGTGTTGGGTTTGCAACCAGTCTCTCTGCAGTCTCAGACAGAGTCAATTCCCAGCTGCTTCAGTGAGCACAACTTTCTCTAGATTACTTCAGTGAAACTGCCTCTGAGTGGCACTGGCTGCTCTCCGCGTGGGAGTGAAGAAACTGGATGCAACCTTTCAGCTGAGTCTCCAGGTGCAATTCATTTCTAACACATCCGTCATGATGTTTTAGTGGGCTACGTGTTATCCTGTCTGTCCTCCCCTTCTTGGTGATTTATTTATTCTTTAAATTTTGTTTATTTTTACTGGAAAATCAGATATACAGAGAGGAGGAGAGACAGAGAGGAAGATCTTCTGTCCAATGATTCACTCCCCAAATGGTTGCAACGGCTGGTGCTGCGCCGATCCAAAACCAGGAGCGAAGAGCTTCTTCCAGATCTACCACACAGGTGCAGGGTCCCAAACTTTGGGCTGTCTTCGACTGCTTTTCCAGGCCACAAGCAGGGAGCTGGATGGGAAGTGGAGCAGCTGGGACTCAAAGCAGCGCCCACATGGGATCTTGGCACTGCAGGCAGCTTAACCTGTTGTTCCACACTGTCAGTTCCACAATGCACATTTTCAAGCACTTACCCTCAACACCCTCTGCATGGGTCAGTTGTAAGCCTAAGTGAGATTATCCATGAAATGTACTCCGTATAGGCTCTGACACCTTCCAGGAGCTCCTTAAATGTTAGATTACATTAATTAGTTTATATAATACTCAATTGTATTTAATAGAGTATACAAGCATTTAATTTTTATTTTAGTATGCAGTAGTTCAAATTTTTCCTACTAACAATTTCTTTCGTGTGTAAAACTTTGGCTCGCTCTCTCACATACTGTATTCATGTATCACATTTACTAAAGAGTAACATTCATTTTGTTCCCATTTCTATTCATCACGTGTTCTGAATTCTTTGACCTGCTCTTCTCTGCAGTTAAGTCCATCAAAAGTTCTAGAAATGTTTAAGATACTCAAAGTTCATCTCTGTAGACTTTCTTTAAAAATAGGATTTTCATCTTCCAGAATCTTCTCTGTATCTTCAGAACGCTGACTTCTTCCTTCCTAAAACTTATTCGAGGAAAGCCCCTTACTGTTGGTCCAAGTTACCAGCATTTCCCCCAGTTCTGCTTTTGCCTGTGATCCCACAAAAAGAAGATCTTACAGTAAGAAGCACTAGTTTTTATATAAAGCTGTGTCATGGCTCTTCACCTGCAAGAATCAGAATTGAGCTCTCATGTTTATGTGCTCACTCCCTTTGGCAGCTTTTTTTTTTTCTGACTCAATAAAACTGGGCTTCTTCCTTGTTTAAATTTTTTCCTGATGTAACCTCTTTTCATGAAGAGGAAGATTATGTAAAAAACATACCTACTCAAGCACAGAGTGGTTTTGTCCAAAATTTGCCATAACGGAGGTTATATCTCCAGAAGGGATTCTGGCGTGCCCTACAAAATGCAAGTTGGGTGTGCCCTACAAAATGCAAGTTGGGTGTGCCCTACAAAATGCAAGTTGGGTGTGTCCTTTCCAGGCTTCCTTTCAGTATGCATGTGCCTGACAGAAGACCTACAGTCTCTACCTCAGGTGGTGGAAGCTAGAGCTTCCAAGACTCATGATAACTGCCCCTAGAATGTTCTATAAACACTATGAGATGGCATATCATATGGTTAGGAGATTTATATCTGCATTATGTATATGTGAAGGTGTTTCCAAAAGTGTGTAGAGAATAGAACTAGAAAATGTGTGGCACAAAAAGTTTTTGAGATCCATGGGGTATTCTAAAGGTCCCCAAACTGCAATGGTGCTTTCAAAATCTTGACACAAAATACTGGGCCAGAACCTGCATTTTATATACTTACTCAGACATAAATAGTTTGCAAAAACCTGCATGTATTTGACTATCACAGACACATAAGAAGGAAAATGGGGGAATTTTACAGACTTGTGAATAAAAACTTTGGCTACCCTCCTATTTTCAAGATACTTGCTGGATTCGAGATGTTCTGATTTTATGAAGCTCTTACGCATGCCTATTAGTTTGGAGTTTTATCCATACTGTAAGTGCTCACAAACAGATGAGACAGCATTTTTAATTGGTTTTTCATAAAAGGATATTTAGTACAGTTTACTGTAACCATATGAATGAATATTTCCATGAAATATTCATATAATATTCATATAATTCAATATATATAATTAATTCAATGTAATAAAATTAATTCAATATAGTTCAATATATTATATTCATATAATATTCATACAATTCAAATATTCATATAATGAATATTTCCATGAAATCTTTGATGTGCTGGGGGATGTCGGGGGCCTACAGTACTCTAACGCGTGTAATATAATAATATAATATACTTATAAATGCACAGGTGGAAGATGGGCGTGTACCGGTAATAATGAAGGTTATAGCCACCCCAACATTCCAACAGGGAGCAGATATGTATTACGGGACAGCCCAGATGATTCTGATCCCAATTACCCCCATCTGTTACGGTGATTCTTACCTTTAACTGTACCCTGAAATCGCTTCACCAACCTTACAACAAACCCAATACTCAGGCTTGGGCTCCTCCATGGAAATTCCAATTGAATTCCTTTTGTCCATAGGCTGGGTGTTTGGATTTTAAAGTTTAAGGGTGTTTCCATCACACAGGCAACACTGAGGCTCACTGCTTTGAAATGCTCTCTAGCAGCTGGTTGGCGAACACTTGCGCTGCTGGGTCCGAGCTCACTGTTACTGGTTCTGTAGGTTTGGCATTCATAGCTGGACAATTTTCATCTCCAACAAGCTGACTCCCAGTGGTGCGAATGCTCTCTTGCATGATTCTCAAATGTCACTAGCAAATAGAGTTAACTTGCCATTAAGTCCTGGATGAACGTATCTGAAGCTGGAGCCTGACATCTACATTTTAAATGAAAACTCATGAGACAAATTATGAACAAAAGTAGATTTTGATTTGAAAATTGCATTGCCTTAACTGAAAGTGTCCCCAGAGCAAGAGCAAGACTTTTATGCGTGTTTATATTGTTATGTTTTACAGCTGTTTAAAATCTTATGCTCATTTGATTCTATATTGTTAATACAGCAAGGATTCCGTTGTTTCGGAAGAGGGAAAACACTGGGAGATGAGCACCGTATGGTGGTGAAATGGCGGTAAACTTTATTGCAGTGGGCAGTATTTTTAAAAGATTTTTCTGAAGATTTATTTATTATTATTGGAAAGCAGATTTACAGAGAGGAGAGAGGAGAGAAAGATCTTCCATCCGCTGGTTCACTCCCCAGATGGCTGCAACGGCCACGGTGCAAGTAAGAGCCAGGAGCCTCCCTCCAGGTCTCCCATGTGGGTGCAGGGTCCCAAGGGTTTAGGCCATCCTCAACTGCTTTCCCAGGCCACAAGCAGGGAGCTGGATGGGAAGTGGAGGCGCCGGAATTAGAACCGGCTCCCATATGGGATGCTGGTGCATGCAAGGTGAGGACTTTAGCCACTGGGCTACTGTTCTGAGCCCGGACAGTCTCTTCCATTGCAGGTGAATTTTGTCTTCCACTCCCCACTATCCTGCTGCACCACTTCCCTGTTAAAGAGTGGCCCGGTCTCTCGCTGAATCAAAAGCTCCTACTCCAGTTCATTTGCTCTTCCTGCTTGGGAAACTAGCCCTGTCACATTTGTCCCATCAGATGCTACCCTGTGTCTGTCCAGCCAGGTCCACCCACTGCTCTAACACAATCACTCTGCCCCAATCGTCTGAATTTTTCACCTCACCAGAAAACTTAACTTCCAATGATGTTCCCTCCAAGATGTTTGTGACTGTGCTGCTTGTGATTCTAACAATTTGGACAGATGCAACTGCCAGTCATTCGGACTTCATTAAGTAAAATTTTTATCTCCATAATAGACATTGAAAAAAAACCAGAAAATGATAGATCTGCAGATCCAAAACTCAGTGTTACGTGGCTAATATGGTACAGGACATCCCATAGCACACAATGTTATTTATACTCAGGATTTCTAGATGTAATTATGTCTGGGTGTATATATGGGACAATATTGTTTTTAAGATTTATTTATTTATTCAAATGGTGACATATTAGGCACACACACAATCCATTTGCTGTTTTATTTGTCAAACACCCCCAGGGCTGCGCCAGGTGGATTCCAGGAGGCAGGAATATCATCCAGGTCTTCTATGCAGTTGGCAGGAACCCATCTGACAGGACACCATATCAGAAGCAGAGCGGCCAGGACTGCAATTGGTCCACAACATGGAAAGCCTGAGTCGCAAGCAATGGTTTAACTCTCCTTGCCAAAACTTCCACCTTAAAAAGAATCTTGAAAATCTGTTATTATTTTTTTTCTTAGGAGAACTTCTATCTTTTATATTATATATGAATAGCTAGGAACACCACAGTCTAATAAAAATTATACACAAAATGCTTTTAAGATTCTACCAGTATTGTCCTCTTTTCTCGCTTCCAATTTCGCCAACATTTATTAATCAATCAGTGTCTAATACTGGCTAGATGAACAAAACATCCCCTGGAGTTCAAAAGCCTTGCAGTGTGGCCAAAAATATAAAGTAGGACCTGACAAAGTAGATGCCACTGGGTAGGGTAGGTAGGGGGTGCAGGACACAGGAAGGGAAGCCCACGTGATTCACAATGTTAGGATTATTTGGAGCAAAGAAAAGATCTTGTTCAGGAAGCGTGAAGGAGTAAAGGGTGGGCCGGGACCATTAAAAGCAAAAGTTGGTTAAAAAAAAAAAAAACCCGGAATCTAGATCCTAGTGAACAAAACTCCGTCACCAGCTTACTGGTTCATCAATGCGCATGGCAGAGGTTTGGGTCAGTGTAGTGGTCACCAATACAACATGGCAGGAAAGTTCACCTAAGCACTATGCGGTTGGTGCTGAGTGGTCTTATTCTCTTTCCACCCCGCACTGTCATTTAATCCCCTACAAGCTGGCTTTTTCAGTTCACCCACACCATCAACCGTGCTCTGGAATGTCACTCGGAACCTTCTCTTTGCCAAATGATGTCATTCTGTCTAGGTTGATGTGATGCTTGATACTGTTACGTTGTAAGTGGTTGAGAGCACATACTTAGGAGCCAGAATAACCTAACTTCTTTCTTTTTCTTTTCTTTTTTCTTTTTTTTTTTAAATATTCACTCCCCAAGTGACCATAATGGCTGGAGCTGCACCGATAAGGATCCAGGAGCCAGGAGCCAGGAGCCTCTTCACGTCTCCCACACGCGGGTGCAGGGTCCCAAGACTTTGATCTGGCTGCGGCTGCTCTCCCAGGCCACAAGCAGGGAGCTGGATGGGAACCGTAACACAGATGGGATCCCGGCATGCTCAAGGTGAAGACTTTAACCATTAGGCCATCACGCCGGGCCCCTAACTTCTTCTTTTTTTTTTTAAATATTATTCTTGATGTTTATATAGTCGAGAAGGATGCATGCTCATGTGGAGCACCGATTAGAGTTGGAAGAGTCGAGAAATAGGGCAAAGTGGATGAGAAAATTTGCTTCCAGTTTTCTTTTTCATCTTCCTGTATCTGGGGGAAGCAGGGAGAGAAGGGGAGAAGCCGCACCCAGCATCCTAACTGCATCTGTACCTTGGGGATGGGGGACAGTCACTCGATGTCACCCAGGGTCCCCGATGTGGGGCATGCTCTGAAGGTACTGTTTTCAGCGATTTTGATAGTTATGAGATGCTGTTGATTTCATTATTCCAAGGATGAGGAAATCCTTCCAAGGTCTGTTGGCTGACAGAGTCCACTTTACAATTGTCAATATCCCGGATGTGTGCCGCTGCCAACTCTTGGCTGGGGTAGTTGTGCAATTTGTTCTGCCCTGCTTCCTCTGCTATTGCACTGTATGTCCTCTGTAGGCCCCCATGGATGACATCTGGGCACGCCATCTACTACACCATCTTTAGCAACTGAGGAGGTCCAGTTCTGACACATGCACTCCATGGTCAGACCACAGATCCTGTGCTTCTCCCCGTGGTTGGAGTTTTGAGTCCAGCAATCTCGTTGTGGGGGGGTTCCCCCCAAAGAAGCCTTTGTTGGAGGTGACACCCAGACTTGACTCTTGTGTGTGCTAACCAGTACAGGTTCTAGCTCAGTCCATCACCCACATCAGCCTATTGCAAATATTGGTGGTTGCAGTTGCTGGGTCAGGTTCTGTCTCCAGCTCTATCTCTTATGCAAACCAATGGATGCTGCAGTTCAGCCCGACCCAGCCCACCACACATTTGGCCCTCATATATACCAGTGGGAACTGCAGCCTAGTCAGAGCAACCCCATAAACCCCCACCAGGTCTGCCCCCCAGCCCTGGTTCCAGCACATAACGGTATTCGCAGCTGACCGGTCTGCTCTGTCCCGCATCCTATTCAGCTTTTGAACACACCAATGGATGCTGTAGCCTAGTTCAGCTCAACGGTCTCCACTATCCAGCCCACACTTAGGCGGGGGGTGCTGTCCAGCAGGGTCCACTCCCAGTCCTGGTTCTAATGCTTACCAGTAGGAGCTTCAGCCCACCAAAGAGGTGCCCATAGTTTCGCTACTGGGCCCAATCCCAGCCCCAGATCTTGCACTTCCCAGGTGGTTCTGCAGTCTAAGTTGACAGGACTTGCCCTCCGTAGTCCCAGCACTTTCCAACTGATGCTGCAGCAAAGCCCAACCAGCCTGCCTTTACTTTGCACATGCACGTACCAGGGGATGCAGTTGTTTAGCCCAGCCTGGCTCTTCCCCCAACCCAGCTCACATGTAGGCCAAGGGGTGTTGTAGCCTTGCCTAGCCTGGTCTGCCCCAGTCCCAGTTTTCACACTCACCAGTAGGAGCAGTGGCCCAGCAGGGGAGCACCCTGAAGTCCCCCTACCAGGCTTGCTGTTCATCCCCCTTCCCCCCACCGCCCTGGTCTTGCATGTTCTTGTGAGCGCTGCAGCCTAGCCCAGCCTGGACTGCTCTCAGTCCCGGTCCGAATGCGAACTGGCACTCTCCAGGGGGGAACAGCCCTAAAGCGCCATCTTAGAAGCAGGGAGTAGCCCTCACTGTCACAGTACATGCTGATGCCTTAATCTTGCACTTCTTAGCCTCCCAACTGCAAGGAAAATATACGTTTGGAAAAAAAAACATATATGGAATGCAAGAGATTTGACACATGGTACTGCAGCCGAGCCCTGTGGCCCATCGCTGCTGTGTCTGTACCAGCTAGGGAAGGGCATCTGCTTGAAGGTGCAAAGAAACCCTGTAATGTGGCTCCTTGACATGGACCCAAACAAGTGTCCCCATTGGAACGCCTCATCTTCATTTAAAACCAACATTTCTTTATACACATCTTTTGCTTATTTGCATATTTCTTTAACATGATTCCTTTCACGATAGCCTTTTCTGTATTTAGCATCAACTTCATTTTCTGCATTTAGCATCAACTTCATTTTTCCCTCATGATTGCAGGCACTTGGAGTTGACCTAGGCCTTGAACCTTCTGTCTAGTGACACATGATTTCCATTTGTACTAGTTGGTGGCAGCCCTGAGGTAGAGAACGTCATTTGTTGTTCTATGAGTTCTCTGCTGTGGTTACTGACTCCGTGAAAAGGACTGTGACAGAGGCTCGGTGAGGTCTAGGGCTACACAGCTGCCAACCCTACAGATGAGTCGAGTCTACAAAGACAAGGGCAGTAATAATAGTAATAATATCAGTTCAACTTATGGAATGATGATTTTGTCCCAAGTACGTATCTAAGGATTTCTAAGTACGAAGGCGTTAAATTGTCAAAGCCTCTAAAGAGAAAATAGTTTTGTTGTTCTATTTGAGAGGGCCCGGTGGCGTGGTCTAGTGGCTAAAGTCCTTGCCTTGAATGTCCCGGGATCCCATATGGGCGCCGGTTCTAATCCCGGCAGCTCCACTTCCCATCCAGCTCCCTGCTTGTGGCCTGGGAAAGCAGTTGAGGATGGCCCAAAGCCTTGGGACACTGCACCCACGTGGGAGACCCTGAAGAAGCTCCTGGCTCCTGGCTTTGGATCGGCTCAGCTTCGGCCGTTGCGCTCACTTGGGGAGTGAATCAATGGCTGGAAGATCTTCCTCTCTGTCTCTCCTCCTCTCTGTATATCTGACTTTGTAATAAAAATGAATAAATCTTAAAAAAAAAAGTTCTATTTGAGAGATGAGAAAATGGAGGCTCATTTCCCCAAGTTAGATAGTTCTAGAAGATGCCCATGCAGGCCAGGCAGAGCAGCAGATTGAATCATCTGGTCACTTTCCACATGGGATGAAACTTCGCTGTTCACAGTGACCTGTCAGTCCTGCTGTCAGTTTTACCTTCAGGCTCATTTGCCGCGTTAAGTAGCTCGTTTTCACTAGTTTTCCTGGCATAGACACCACACTGTAGCTGTGTGTATATACGACACTATACATGTCATCTATCATGTAAACGCTAACCCTTATAATATATACATAAAAGATAGGCTTTGTGAGACTGTCCATGATTGGTTGATACTTTGTGGCTTTGAATCAAGAACACACGAATCTGACTTTTTGAGAAAAGTTGACAAACCCTCCAATCTCAAAGAAGATGACCCAGTCCACTGCTGAACATAGTTTCTACTGACTTCATTTTATTTCTAAGGAAAGGTTTTAAGGAAAACCAAGAGCCAGTCAGAATGATCTTGAATTGTCTTGGGGCTTAGATGGCATGGGTCACGCTGATGGGCATTCCAAATCGTTTGGGACTTCTGAACGGCGCTACTCCCTAACAAAGCTGTCCAAAGTCCTCCTCTGAACGTCACCTCTGCCCACCAGGTCCCCAGGATGGTCTCTGGCCCATTAAAAGAACTAAAAACATTTAACTTAAAAGAAGACTAAAGCTAATGTTCCTTATCATCAAGTCAATCACAGGTGTTCCTCTATAGAAGTTATTTTCCCCTGTCAGCTCAGAATTGCCTTTAAAGTTTGCCAATCCCTGCTCTATGGTTTAACCTTTTGAGAATTGAGTATCTAATTCACTCTGTCAGATCAATTCAGGAAAAATGAAATTTTCTGGCCTCATGAACTCTCTTCATCGACTCCTTCTTCAAACTTCGATTGTACCAAAACACAATAACTCACACAGAGAATTATACACAATAGCTCATATACAATAACCTAAAGTCAAGTATGTATAACTCACAGTATGTATAACTCATAGGAAAATAGCACAAAGGTGAGATTGGTAAACTTCAAGGGAGTAACTCATACGCACAGTTTGGCAAAGATCTCCCCCTTCTCCACCCCCGCCGCCCAGACTGTACATATCCAGCTTGCTCATATTCAAATCAGTTCGTGCATGTCCCTTTTCCCCTTTCCAATTTCAGTTTTGAAATTTTAAGCGATAGTCAGTAAATGATTTAGCAACAGTTAAGAAAATCACAAGTTCCCTTCTTCCCACAGAAACTTCTGCAAGCCACAAGCTCACTTCCACTGGTGCTAAAGGGGCCCATTTCAGGAAGTTCAGCAGTTTCTTTTCCCCACGCCATCTGCACAGAGGAGGAACGTATCATTCTCTGCTGCTCCAAGCCATGCAATGAAAAGTGAGGCTCTCAACAACCAAGTGGTAAGTCTTCCACTAATCTTCCAGTACAGCTCTCCAACAAAAAAGTGTGTTTTTTTTGACCCCATGAAATCTGGCTTGGTAGCAAGTGATCTGCTGAAGGTAATAAACAGGCAGATAAATATCCCAAAGGTAAGCCTGGAAACAACCCTACCTGTAGAGAAGGTGACTTGGCTTGTTCTCTGATTTGCCTGTGCATTGGTATAAAGTAATTAGCACATTTTTGTAAATCAATTGCGGTGACAACCTTGTTTCCTGGAACTGCAGAACAAGAAAATTCCAAGCTAGCTACATAATTGGACTATGGGCTTTCTTGCCCTGACACAAATAATGAACTTTTCTAGAACAACCTCAGTTCGGGGTGTAGGAAAGGGGATGATTTTATCTTGCTGTTTCTGCAGAAAATGCTACATTCTCCCTCACTTACAAAGATCAGCAGCCAGAACTTAATGAAACCTGAGCTGAACATATTACTGGATGCTTAAAGTCCAATGTTGATTGCTGTATTTCTTGTGTAGAATTTCAAGTACTATGCTTCTATTTTTATAATAATTTTGCACAATATGTAGACACAGTAGGAATTCCATTTCTGTTAATGTCAACAATGCTCTGATTGAAAAACATTTCTTTTAAATGATATATTCTCTAGAAAATTCAATGAGATTTAAGAGCAAGTACATAGCCTTATTTCAAGAGAACCCTACCTAAAATTCCTCTTGTATTTTAATTCATGGGTTTTTTTTACATGCACTTGTTCTCCATTGTGTATCTTGAAGGTAAATTAATTGGGCACTAAAATGTTATGATGCTTTACAAAATGATTGCAGTGGCACATGTGGGATTGGACCAACTAGGTCAATAGCCACACATGATGTTGCAGTTGAAGTCACTCCATTTCGACTTGATATTTATAAACTGCTGTGATTACCAACACAGATATGCCATAGGAAAGTATTAGACAGAATAATCATCGAACCAAATTAAACTTTGAAAAAAGATCACCTTGATGCCCTTGGTGGCAGATTGAGGTCAAGGTGTTCTTAGCTCTGGTTAGATTAGAATCCTAGGAAGAGCTTTGCAAAGTCATGCTAAACCCAGACCAACTGAGTTGGAATCTTGGGATAGGGGGTTGAGCATCTATTTTAAATTTTAATTTTGATGTTTCTGGGCATCTTTGGTATGAAGCCAAAGGAAAGAACCAATGACCGAGAGTAGTAGCTCATGAACAGTTTCTATCATTTCGTAAAAGAGCATGGTTCTTTTGTAGGGAGAAGGGGCTGAAAGATTTCAGAAAGTCTAGGAGCTTATTCATTTAGCCAAAAGCGTCAGGCATGCTTTACCTGATATGCCACAGGCTGTCGATAGAGTTTGCTCTCTTCCTTCAGTCACTATTTCACATCTTTTAATTCGCCAAAAACTGCAGAGTTAATGAGGGAGAAGACAGTCATGTGGGGCGGGGAATGTTATTCCAACAGAAGGTTTTTTTTTAATTCAACTGAGTCATCCAGTGGGACTGAAGGATTTGTGCATTTTACACTGTGAGCCCCAGATTGTGACTATTTGCAGTTGGTAGCAACAGATGGCAGTGTATGATTCGTCCTACATCAGTATTAGCAAATACAGGTTGTGATAGGTTTTTAGTTGGTTATGATGAAGCATACATCTGAAATCACTGGATTTTCCGCGGTGCTACAGATAGAATCTGGAAGGTCGTTGTGATCGGCATAGAAAGGCAAGATGGAAAATCCACCCCTAGTATTGGAATCCTCCGAATATTAGTTCTCAGCTGGTAACCAGATCGGTGCCAACCTTCCAAACTTATGAACTATTTGGGTGTATCAAGTCTCACTTTTAGCTCTGCCAAGCCCCCATATGAAGGACCTTGGACAGATAAACTCCTCTGGACTTTAGGTTCCATGTCTGTAACGCAGGGGGGCTTAAAGCACCCAACTTGTTGATTTTTAAAGAGGATTAGGCAAGACCAGGCATGACCTGAATTGTCCTCAGTGTTCGGGTTGTACAAAGCAGTCAACGCTCTGTACCATATTGACAGACAGAATCCAGGTAGCAGGATGTACTCTAGCTTTTATGTTTATGAAAGTGGGACCCCTCCCGTCACTAATGGGCATAACCTTAATGTAGTCATTTTTTTGTTTGTTTGTTTGTTTGTTTTATTATTGGAAAGGCAGATTTACAGAGAAGAGGACAGAGAGGAAGATCTTCCATCCACTGGTTCACTCCCCAAGAGGCTGCAATGGCCGGAGCTGCACTGAACCAATCTGAATCCAGGAGTCAGGAGCTCTGTCTGGGCACATGAGCACAGGGTCCCAAGGCTTTGGGCCGTCCTCGACTGCTTTCCCTGGCCACAAACAGGGAGCTGGATTAAAAGTAAAGCTGCCAGGAGCTCATATGGAATGGTACAATTGCAGGCTGCAGCTTTACCCTCTCTGTCACAAGCTTAGCCTCTTAGCAGGTGCCTTTGGGCAGTCAAACAAAGTGTCTTCAAAGTTTTCAATAGAGAAAATGTGCTTTACACAGTTGCCTATAAAAAGTGCTCTATGTTGGGCCCGGCGGCGTGGCCTAGTGGCTAAAGTCCTCGCCTTGAAAGCCCCGGGATCCCATATAGGCGCCGGTTCTAATCCCGGCAGCTCCACTTCCCATCCAGCTCCCTGCTTGTGGCCTGGGAAAGCAGTTGAGGACGGCCCAATGCATTGGGACACTGCACCCACGTGGGAGACCCGGAAGAGGTTCCTGGTTCCCGGCTTTGGATCGGCTCAGCTTCGGCCCGTTGCGGCTCACTTGGGGAGTGAATCAATGGCTGGAAGATCTTCCTCTCTGTCTCTCCTCCTCTGTGTATATCTGGCTGTAATAAAATGAATAAATCTTTAAAAAAAAAAAGTGCTCTATGTTATCCAAGCAGTTCATACTATAAGCTTCACTCTTATTGTTGTATGCAATTTTTTTGCTATCATTCAAATAAGCCTAGGTAAATAAATAAGACTAATAGATCACCTTAGAAAATCATGCAATCAATGTGAAACAATTGATGGTTGCAATGTGTCTTCTTTTGGTTTACAATCTATTTTAAAGCTACATCTGTATAAAATTTCTGTTTAAAGGTGTATTTCTTTTTTATGAGTTTATGGCTATGAAAACACCATCTGTTTTGTTACAGCTGGCTGTTTTTATAAGTGTATCACAATTTTCTTTATGCAGAAATGTTCTGAATGGGAGTGGTTATTGACTGTAACTACACAATTAAAATTGTTTGTATGGTATGAAAAAAAAAAAAAAAGAAGAAGGAATCATCTTTGCAAAACAGCTGCCCGCAGCCCGGGAAGGGCTGTGACCCAGAAAAAACTCTTGGTGCCACTTGATTGGTTTGAGAAACTCTGGGTCTCAACTAAATGCAGACCTCATGAGCTGTTGTGCAGACCACAGCGGGCTTTTTTTAGATGTGTGTTTGGTGGCTAAACAGACCGAATTGAGAAGGGGGATTTGGATGAGGCCTGAGAGAAGTAATTTTCCCTGAGCTGTGTGGTTCCTTCTGAGCTGAAGGAGAGAGCGAGCGCTGGATGCCCTGTGCTTTGGCTTCAATGCCAAGACTGAGTCATGCTGGGAAAATAACCTGCTGGGAAAATGGCCTCCTGGGAAACTGCAGCTGCTTGGGCAGAAGACCAGGAAGCCAGGCAGGTGGATGGTTTTTTTGTTTTTGTTTTTTTTTTAATATTTTGTCATTCATACGCTTTTCTTTAGAGAAATGGTATCTTTTCCCTCCAGGTGACCCTTTCTTCAGGGGAGGTCAGTGATGATCGGTGGGGGGGAGAGTTGAAGTGCACATGACCACAGGCTTCATCGATCTGCTCCCTGCTCTCACCTTTTTTTTTTTTTTTTTCCTTTGAGAGGGAGGTGGCTGTTGGAACAAAGCACCCCCAACAGGACTGCAAAGCACAGAAATTGATTTTCTCAGCTCTGGAAGCCAGAAGTCAAAAATTGAGATGGAATGGGATCCTTGAGGACCCAGACGGAAAACCTATTTCCTGCTCCTCTCCTGGCTTGGACATTGGCTGCATCCACATCTGTGTTCAGACTTCCCTCTTGGGGCATGGGGACCAACCACAGAATGGGGACCAGTCTTCCTTCATCCAATATGGCCCCCATCTGGAGTGGATTTTTTCGCAGTTCCAGATAAGGTCACGTGCACAGATACCAGGACTTCAATTTTTCTGTCTCTCCAATTTCTGGCCCTTCACTTCATCAGCTTCTAATTTAATTCATTTGTATGTTAAGGCAACAGGAAAATATAATTTTTACTATTTTTTTTTTTATGGGAGAAGGGGGTCTATGAGGGTCGAGTGCCACAGTTGCAAAAGTCATAACTTGGCCTTTTTGACAAGCACCTTCCATTTTCAGATTCAGTGTTTATGCCCAGGCAAATTCAGGACTTGTTCAAAAAGAGATATAAGTATATATCCACAGCGCCTATAGAATATCCATGGAACAAAATTGTGTCTAAGCTCAGAATTCATATTCTAGCAGAATAATGTGCTTTGCGTATTATGTATAAAAGGCTTCCAACTGTTTTGGAGCAATGCCTTAGTCAACAACATGAACATTTGTGCAGTAAGACTAGACATTTGACACGAAGTGGATTAAGAAAGATTAGAGTAAGCTCAGGTTAGTTCAAACTATTTATTTATTTATTTATTTATTTTAAAGTCAAACCAGCTACAAAAACCACAACAAAAAAAACCCCTGGGGCGGTCGGCATTTGGTCTGCAGGTTCAGATGCCCAGTCCCCCTCCCCCCCATCAAAGTAGCTGGGTTCAATTCCCAGCTCTGGCTTCAGATTCCAGCTTCTTGGTGATACAGACGCTGGGAAGTAGTGCTGATGGATCAAGTAACTGAGTTCCTTTCACCCATGTGGGAAACCTCGATTGAGTTCCTGAATTCTGACTTGCAGGCATTTAGGGTGTGAATCAGTGCACAGGATATTCATTCTCTCTCTCCCTCACCCTCTCTCTATCTCCCTCCCTCTCTCTTTCTCTCATTAATAAACAAATTAAAAGAAAAAAATACTTACACTTTTATTTAAAATAATTTAAAAAGCACTTTGGCTCTCAGGTCTTCTAGGATTTCAGAGAGGGACTGAAAATCTGTATAAGACAGGAATGATAAATAAACCATGTACTGGAGCCAGAAGACTTGGGTCTACCACCTGCTGCTCTCTTGACTATCTTGGTTTTTGTTTTCATATCTGTTTCGTGTTGTTGAACGAATTCCTTAGGCCACCAGTGCTGGCCACTGCCTACCATGAGCAGGGGTGTTAGTGTGCTGCTTGCTTGGGTTATGACCTGTGCAGTGGATGCGATAAAAGGACATGAGTAATGTGTTTCTTTGTCCTTGTACACATTTTTTTTTTTTACTATTTCTTTTTTATTGATTACATTGCATTATGTGACACAGTTTTATAGGCACTGGCATTCCCCCCCGCCCCTCCCCAAACTCTCCCCCCATGGTGGATTCCTCCACCTTACTGCATTACCACAGTTCAAATTCAGTTGAGATTCTTTCATTGCAAGCATCAACCAAGCATAAAGTCCAGCATCTTATTGTCCAGATAAGTTCAACGGCTTGTTGGGGAGACCATCTCTGGTCTGAAGGTAGAGCCGGCAGAGTATCATCCCGATCAATTAAAAGCCCCGACATACCATCAGCAACAATTTGTAACATCATGGAGTTAATTGACACAGTATTGAGTAACCAATATGTTAAAAGAGAGAGAGAAAAAAAAAAAAGAATGCTACCTGCTGTAGAAAATAAAATTTTACTGGAACCAGAGCTAGTATGATAGAAGAGCAAATAAAACAATATCTTACCAGCGCAAGGTGGCATCCCACCTTTACTTAAAATGCCATTCTTTTGTTCATTGTACATTTCCATTGTTTTTCAATAATGTTCATCTCGATGACAACGTTTCCCAGTGTTCCCTTCCATTCTGTGCACATGGCGTGTCTTGACCCTTTTTGGAGGGCTCAACTTCTCAGGCAGTTTCTGCCGCCAACTGCTCAGACACCCACTTTCTATCTTGACAAAAGGTAGGCATTTTCCAGTTAGGTTTTGTCTCCTCTTTATGCTTAAGGAAAGGAGACCTCGCATGGGTCTATTGTCTCACTCTCTACAGCTTCATTAGAAGCAGTCAACTGGCAAGTTCAACCAATAGCTGTCTCTCTCTCAGGTTCTCTGTTTTATTTGAATAGTTGCACATTTCATCCTCTCTTCCACTTGTAGTTACTATTTCTGTATTTTATTTGCATAGGTTCCCAACCGCGTTTGCCAGGATGGATGGCATTTCTTCACTGCTTATAACTGTACTGAGGACACATTTTCCTTGGTACTCTTCTCACTTCATGTAGCATCAAAGTCCCCCCACTGGCATCTTTTTGCACCCCCAATTTTTGGGGAGTCAAGGCATGATGTAGTTGGGAATAAGTGCTTGGCTGGGGAGATGCAACTCCAACTGGCTCTCTGGATTCTGCTCTCCTGGGATTTCAGCTGGACCATGTGAGCTGGGTTGAATCTCCTGGACGGTGTTACATGGCATCCCCCATCCCATGCCTGCAGCTGAGCACCCTGGGAGATGGGCAAAAGCAATCCTACCAAAGTCTGTAAAGACCTGCCCTGAATGGAAAGGCATAGTCCATCAGGGGTTTTTTTGTTTGTTTGTTTTTTAATTAATCTTTGCCAGCCACTTGCTCATCGTTTTTCACTGTCCCCATGCGGACTTTTCGAATTCAGCTTACTTGGAGTTTGCTAACCCCTGTTTTCACCTCAGTACTTTTTTCCACAAGGATGGCATTAGAAACTTCAAGCAGTTCACTCAGAAATTTGGCATTTCTGACATTTCCATGGCTCACAATTTACACCATCCACTTAAGCACCCACCGAAGATGACACACCTCCCAACAGTGCCCTCTTCTTTAGCATGCACACAGAAGAATCTGACGTCTGTTATGTTCCCCATAGTCCCCTTGAAACTCATTTTTATAACTATATACATGCTTAAAAACGGTAGGGACCTGGCAAATAACAGTTCACCCACATGATGCGGGTCCATGTCGGCAGTGGAAGCCGGGCTGGTAGCATGCATCCTTCAAACAGATTGGCATTTCACCCTAAAACACACAACCTCAGTGTACTTGTGACAAAAAAGTCTTTAGTTTTTTTTTTCCATAGCACTTCTCATTGTCTTTCAACATAAGATCAAAATGGGCAAGGATTTTAAGCGTTTGGTTCACTACTGCATCTCTGGCTTGGAAACAGCTCCTGAAATAAAACGTGCGCTGAAGAATGTGAAATGAATGAATGAATGAATTCTCTTAGCCTTTAAAATTGCTACACAGTCTCCCATAGTATAAATACAACATAATTTATTTAACCAGATCACTGCTCATGAGCGTTTTGATTATTTCCGATCTTTTGTTATTATTGAATTAAACATGTGGGTAATCATCATTTACATGCATAAAGTTGCATTGTTAGGACCTCCTTCTGAAACTGAAGCTACTGAATCCATGTGTATGCTTCCTGATATTAGAAATCATTATCTTAGAGATGGTGCTACTTTAGGCCTATCCACGAAATATAAGTGTTTTTCCATGGACTTATCTACACATTAGGACCAGTGACAATGCAATGGCAACACAACTTTTTGAATGAGGTTGAGTATGCTTTTTTTTTTTTTAATTTATGAACTATTGTGTTTTCTTTTTGTGTGAACTGTCTATTCATATCTTTCCATTCATTTTCTATTGCATTATCTTCTCATTGCATAGGAAATATTACATGTGATTATAATAGTGCAATCTCTAACACATATTATATTTTAAATACAAGTGGGCTAATGCAACAGAGGTGGGAGCCTAGTTCGCATATGATTAAGGGAGTATATGGAACCAAGGAGCAGAAGACTAAAGAAAAAATGTTGGTACCAACAAGTATCCATTTAGAAAAACATAACTGATATACTTAATATACCAAGTATACTAAGATATTCCAATGTCAGAAAGTAAAAATCATAAGATCGTGAGGAAACTCCAGGAGAAAGCTGTTTATTGATGTCATTCACCCCCAAGGGGACCAAGTGCCATGACTTGCAACTCATGTCCTTGACAGAGCACTCTTTTGATCTGCAGTCATATAGATAGCAGCCTATGGGGCAGCTCCACTGGAATCCCAACCACTCAGCTCAAAACCAGCATGGTAAATTCAGTAACATTCACTTCATCCATCCCCAACCCCAGCAGAGTTATCTCATTTTCCCCAGGGAATGCACCCCATGAACAGTTCAGGAACATGGAAGCCACTCTGAACCATCCCACTACCCTACAGTCCCACCATGCATGTGTGTATTCATCACTACAGTTCTCAAAATGACTTCCTAAATATTGCCCGAATCGACTTCTTTCTAGGCCCTTTGCCACCGACCTAGCTAAACTTACCAAGTTCTCGTCTCACGGCTGTGCTTCTTGCCAGCGACCGCTGCAGAATCAAGCTCAGCATGATACAACCCTGCTGAAAACCATCAAAAGAGGCTTGCACGGACCTTCGGGCAAAGCTCATAATGCATTCGTGAGTGGGTTCAGGGACAGGTTAGGGAGATAGTCTCCAAAAGTACATTTCAGTTAGACCGGAAGAATGAGTTCAAGAGCTCTTGTGTGTGACATGATTATAGTTACTAACAATGTATACCTGAAAATTGCTATAAGCGTAGATTTCAAATGTTCTCACTATAAAAAAACTGAGGTAATATGTTAATTTACTCATACCAGATACACAAATTTCAGATTTATGTTGTACATCATACATATACGCAATTTTTAGTTGTCAATTCAATCAATTTGAAAATGCATTCTTGTCTCAAGTCCCTGGCTTTCTCTCAGTCCCTTACATTTACATTCTCATCAAAATTAAAACGAGAACTGAGCCTGGGGACATGGAGATGCTGAGCAGCTCCGAAGCATCCCACTCCTGGTCCCTCTCTGACTCTCAGTACATACCCAGGGCCTTTGCATGCACTACTCTCTTCACGTGCAACATTGCTTGGATTTCTTTGTTGGGCCCTATACAACTTTAAACTTTCAGATTTTGTCTTTTTAGGAAATATAACTCTGCCAGGCCATCCCCCAAAGTTCCTTGCATTTCCTAGCTATCCCCCTGTGCACTTTGGTCTTCTGCTGGAGGTGCTGAGCTTGGAGCCCTGAAGCTGGTCTTGAAGCCTTTCATGTTTTCACTGAACAGCCCAAAATAATCTCAAAGTATGTGGTTTCTAGGCATATTAGTTTTCTATGGCTTAATAAAGAAGAGTCCCCAAGTTTTTTTTTTTTTAAAGATTTTTTTTTTATTTATTTTATTACAAAGTCAGATGTACTGAGGGGAGGAGAGATAGAGAGGAAGTGGAGCTGCCGGGATTAGAACCAGAAGCCATATGGGATCAAGGCGAGGACCTTAGCCACTAGGCCACGCTGCCGAGCCCAAGAATTCCCATGTTTAAAGGCTTTTAAAAAATACCCACTGATTACCTTGCATTACTTAGAATCTCAGTAGGGTTGCCAGAGTTCTCTACTGCAGGTCTCACAAAGCTGAAATGCAAGTGTTGGGCCAGTTGAACTCTTACTTGGCAGCTTCAGATAAAAATCCACGTCCAAGTTCATTCACATTTTCTGTGGATTTGAGCTGCTAGTGAGTGTGGCATTACGGTATCCTCTCATACCTACTTGTTGGTCAGTTGTCAACTCCTCCATTCCTCCATTCTTTGTCCAAGGCCCCCTCCATTTTGAATTCAACAATAGTGCATCCAGCTTTGTTCATGCTTCCAGTTTCTCTGACTATTCCTTCTGCCACCCGCCAGAGGAAACTCAGTTTTTGAAGTTTTGTACGAAGGCCATTTAGGTAATCTGGTCACCACATAACGTGTCTTAACCACAAAAGTGAATCCCAGAGGCACAATTCACAAGGACCTCCATCTTTTTTTTTTTTTAAGATTTATTTATTTTATTACAAAGTCAGATATACAGAGAGGAGGAGAGACAAAGAGGAAGATCTTCCAGCCATTGATTCACTCCCCAAGTGAGCGCAACAGCCAGAGCTGAGCCAATCCAAAGCCGGGAACCAGGAACCTCTTCCGGGTCTCTCACACGAGTGCAGGGTCCCAAGGCCTTAGGCCATCCTTGACTGCTTTCCCAGGTCACAAGCAGGGAGCTGGATGGGAAGTGGAGCTGCCGGGATTAGAACCGGCGCCCATATGGGATCCCGGGGCACTCAAGGCGAGGACTTTTAGTTGCTAGGCCATACCACCAGGCCCAAGGGCCTCCATCTTAATCATCTGCCTACCACTCCAAGAAAAACAGGCCCTTCTTTTCTTCTTTTTTAAAATATTTATTTTTATTGGAAAGATAGATACACAGAGAGAAGGAGAGACAGAGAGAAAGATCTTCCATGCACTGCTTCATTGCCCAAGTGACCGCAACGGCCGGAGCTGAGTCAATCCAAAACCAGGAGCCAGGAGCTCTTCCAGGTCTCCCACCCAAGTGGAGAGTCCCAAGGCCTTGGGCCATCCTCAACTGCCTTCCCAGGCCACAAGCAGGGAGCTGAATGGGAAGTGGAGCAGCAGGGATTAGAACTGGCGTCCATATGGGATCCTGGTACATACAAGGCAAGGACTTTAGCCACTAGGCTACCACACCAGGCCCCCAAAACAGGACTTTAGTTTAGAATTTAAGCGTGTAGCAGCAGCAGCACCTTAGAGATAACTTGCAGGCAACTGAAAATACCTTGGAGTTTGGTTCCATCAGCATTCACCTAGAACCTGTTACAACATAGTAAATTGTGTATCATGTGATGGTAAAAGAAGGCACTCACAGTAAAGCTATGTTTGGTTTTAACAAAGATCAAGTTTAACACAAGTTGGTCCCCATATCCAGTGAAATAAAATTTCGCGAGTTCTCTTAACCACAACTCTTGGCCAAACTAATCACACTAAGATATTTGTTTCATTGGATAGATAACAAAAGATACTCAGCCCTTTATATTAAAATGCCTGCAGAAATTGAGGCATTGCACTAAGTATTACAGATGGGAAAAAATATAAAACACCACATCTTCCTCACAGAAGCTTTAAAATTAGCAAAACAACAGCTACGGTGGCAGTATTTGTAGGATAAGGAATACACGACAAGTTGTCACACTACAAGTGATTGTTTTAATGTTGTCTGTATGTGAGGCTGCCGGGTCCGTGTGGTGGATGTGGGAGACAGGAAGGTGTAAAGGGCATTGTTTCATTGCGGCAGGGCTGCAAGGAACTTCCCGCTGCGGCAGGGCTCCAGCGGGATATCACTTTGACCATCTGAATGCAGCCCCGCTTCCCTTTGTGTGGACACAGGACTTTCCCACTGAGATTTCTGTAACCTATTTAGGTATTGTCTGCCCCTGGGGAGTTAACGTATAGTATCTATGCGAGCTTGAAAGCTGATGTTGGTGACATTGCTTTTAGCAATAAGGTTTCTCACTATTGCTGCTACAGCTCCCCCATTGACCATATGCTAATCAAGGGTGTTCTGTCCCCAGGTGGTGGGAACCTGTGTTTAGAGCCTTTCCTCTCCCATTGACCATATGCTAATTAAAGGTGCTAACTCTCCAGAGGTAGAGGAAATCCATTCTTTCCCTCTTTCTTTGATCTTTGGGTCCTGCCTCCGGACACATTTCTTTCCTTAGCTGATTCAAGAGAAATGTGTTGATAGATTGCCTGCCTTAGGTGAAACTTACGGCAGAATTAACCGTAGTAACACCCACTTGATCATGACGTAAAATGTCTGAGCCAGAGTTTGACTGATTCTGTATAAATAAAGCAGACAGCTTTATTGCATTGTCCACTATCATCAAGGAATTCTGGAGGTCCGTCTTATTCTCTCTTTGCGCCGACTCCACGCACCCTTCACGAGTTCCGAACCCAGGCTGGAGCTGGACTCTGGCACGAGGCAATATATTGGCACAAAAATTTCAAAAGGATGTTGTGTCAAATGAGGGACAGTGGCTAAAGATGGGGCAAAGGAATCAAATTTGCTCAAGCTCCATGGCTACAATAAATTCTGCTCCCAAAGTTGCTTAAGTTTCTGAATTTATTTTTTCCTCTGCAAACTAGGGATAGATGATAATAAAACTTCTCTTATTGTGCTCTTGTGAACATTGATATAGGTGAGAAAATGTTTATAAAGCACTGAACATGATACATGGCATTTTTCTTCTTGTTACTTTCAAACATTTATTTTTATGTGAAAGGCAGATCTACAGAGAACAGAGACAGAAACAAAGAGAGTCCATCTGCTGGTTCATTTTTCAAATGACCGAAACAGCTAGATCTGAGCTGATCCGAAGCCAGGAGCCAGGAGCTTCTTCGGGGTCTCCCATGTGGATGCAGGTTCCCAGGGACTTGGGCTGTCCGCCACAGCTTTCCCAGGCCACAAACAGGAGGCAGGAATGGATGTGGAGAAGCTGGGACATGAACCAGCATCTACACGGGATGCCAGCACCTGCAGACAGAAGAGTAGCCTGTTCAGCCAATGTGTTGGCCCTTGTTATCATTTATTAGATAAGGTTTTCACTTTCCAGTAATCTTGGGAATAGAAATGTATCATACATCACCATCACAGAAGTACAGAAAATGACGGGAAATACCAGAAAGTATTTATGAATATACAGATGAAACTGGCTTAAAGATCTTGAACGTTTGTGTGATAGAAGTTGAACCTGAGCTTTACTTAGCAGTTGGCCAAAGCATCATCAGAGTTGTTCCAATGGTTGATGCTGTAACTGTACAACCTACTACACCACTTTGGTCCAGTTCATTAGTATAGTGATGGGCAATCTTGATTCATGTCTCTGACAACCTCCCACGTTGTCATCATCATCTTTGGTAGCTTCATCTTTTGTCTTCAAGTTCTTTAAACGTCCTGAAGGTATCCACAATAAAAGAGTAAAATCATTATGAAAGTAATTCTAGGGGCCAGTTTGGGGCACACTGAGTTAAGCCACTACTTGTGATGCTGGCATCCTGTAAGGGTGACAGCTGAGTCCTAGCTATTCAACTTCCAATTGCTCCATACTATAGTGCCTGGGAAAACAGTGGAAGACAGCCCAACTGCTAGGCCTCCTGTACTCATATGGGAAACCCACAGGAAGCACCTGGCTCCTGACCTCAGGTGGGTCCAGCACTGGCTGTTACAGCCATTTGGAGAGTGAACCAGCAGATGGAAGCCTTCTCTCTTCCTCTCTGCCTTTCCCTCTCACTCTGTAACTCTGTTTTTCCTTTCAAATAAATAAATATGGCAAAAAGGAAAGTCATTTGATGCGATTAATTCCATTGTTGACGAAATCCACATTTCAAAAATCAAACAAGCGTAGTGAAGCACTATTAATTTTCTCATGACATCCATGACAAACACTGCTACTCTAATGTTGTACTTCCATCTTCTATTCTCCTTAGGAAAACATGTCCCTTCCTCCTTGGATTGTGGCCTGCCTCTTCCTGCTAACTGCTTTCTGTGAATTCTCCTCTGAAACCAATTACTCCAGAAGCTATCCTTGCGATGAAAAAAGGCAAAATGGCTCTGTTATTGCAGAGTGCAACAATCGTCACCTGCAAGAAGTTCCTCAGACAGTGGGCAACTATGTGACAGAACTAGATCTGTCTGATAATCTCATCACCCAAATAACAACTGAATCGTTCCACCAGCTGCAAAATGTCACCAAAATCAATCTAAACCACAATGCGAATCAACAACACCAGAATGAAAATCCCAATATGAGTAAACATGGCATGAATATTACCGATGGGGCCTTCCAGAACTTGGCCCACCTCCGAGAGTTGCTGCTTGAAGACAACCAGTTACACAAAATACCCGCTGGATTGCCCGAGTCTTTGCGAGAGCTTAGTCTAATTCAAAACAAAATCATTTCTATAACTAAAAATCATACTTCAGGACTCAAGAACCTGGAAAGTCTCTATTTGGGCTGGAACTGCTATTTTGCTTGTAACAAAACACTTAACATAGAAAATGGAACGTTTAAACAGCTTACAAGTTTGCAGGTGTTGTTGCTGTCTTTCAATAACCTTGTCCGTGTGCCACCAAGTCTGCCAGTCTCCCTAACCAAACTTTATTTGAGCAACACAAAGATCAGAAACATCAGCCAAGACGACTTCAAGGGGCTGACAAAATTAAAATTACTGGATTTAAGCGGAAACTGCCCGAGGTGTTTCAATGCCCCATTTCCTTGTACACCTTGTGATGGAGATGCTTCCATTGAGATACATCCTCTGGCTTTCCAACCCCTGTATGAACTCACGCACCTAAACCTCTCCAGCACTTCGCTCCACAGCATCCCAGCCACCTGGTTTGACAACATGACTTCTCTGAAGGTGCTGGATCTGGAATTCAACTACTTATTGCAAGAAATAGCCTCGGGGGAATTTTTAACAAAACTGCACCATTTAGAAACACTTGACTTATCTTTTAACTATAAAAAGACAAACTATTTACAATATATTAATATTTCCAAAAACTTTGCTTCCCTTCAGTCTCTCAAGGCACTGCATTTAAGAGGTTATGTGTTCCAAGAACTTAGAAAAGAAGATTTCCAGCCCTTGATGAACCTGCCACATTTAAAGACCATCAACTTGGGCATTAACTTCATTAAACAAATTGATTTTAGCCTTTTCCAGAACTTCTCCAGCCTGAAAATCATCTACTTGTCAGAAAACAGAATATCACCTTTGGTAAATGAAATTGGACAAAACTCTCTAAGAAATTCCTCTTGGCCTGGACACGTCCTTAAATTACGCTCAATTAAGCCTAGGTTTGACCCACATTCAAATTTTTATCACAACACCCGTCCTTTGATAAAGCCACAATGCACTGCCTATGGCAAAGCATTGGATTTAAGCTTGAATAGCATTTTCTTTATTGGGGAAAAGCAATTTGAAGGTTTCCAAGACATCGCGTGCTTAAACCTGTCTTCAAATGGCAATGGCCAAGTGTTACACGGAACTGAGTTTTCAGCTGTGCCTCATGTTAAATATTTGGATCTGACCAACAATAGATTAGACTTTGATGACAACAGAGCTCTCAATGAGCTGCCTGAATTGGAAGTTCTGGATCTCAGCTCCAATGCCCACTATTTTAGAATAGCGGGTGTCACACATCGTCTAGGATTTATTCAAAATTTAACACAGCTCAAAGTCTTAAATTTGAGCCACAACAACATTTATACTTTAACAGAGTATGAACTGAAAAGCATGTCCTTGAATGAATTAGTTTTCAGTGACAACCGCCTTGACCTTTTGTGGAATACTGGTGATAACAGATACTGGTGCATTTTTAAACGTCTCCAAAATCTAACACGGCTTGATTTATCCTCCAATAAACTTCAACATATCCCGAGTGCAGCATTCCTGAACTTTCCACACAGTCTCAAAGAACTATATCTAAACGATAATGTGCTGGATTTCTTTAACTGGACGTTACTCCAACACTTTCCTGATCTCCAACTGCTAGATTTAAGTGGGAATGAACTGTCCTCTTTGACTAATAGTCTGTCTCAATACACATCTTCGCTTCAGACACTCCTGCTGAGCCAAAACATGATTGCCCACCTGCCCTCTGGCTTCCTTTCTGAAGCCAGTAGCTTGGTGCACCTCGATCTACGATCCAACCTGCTAAAGACGATCAGCAAATCCACACTTCAAACGAAGACCCCCACCCAGTTGGCTCTTCTGGATCTAGGCGGAAACCCTTTCGACTGTACCTGTGACATTGGCGATTTTCGAATCTGGATGGATGAAAATCTGAACGTCACAATTCCGAGACTGACGGACATCGTATGTGCGAGTCCTGGGGATCAAAGAGGGAAGAGTATTGTGAGTCTGGAGCTCACGACTTGCGTTTCAGATACTGTTGCAGCAATACTATTTTTCTTCACATTCTTTATCACCTCTATGCTCATGTTAGTCGCCGTGGCTCACCATTTATTTTACTGGGATATCTGGTTTATCTATCGGGTGTGTTTAGCTAAGATAAAAGGCTACAGGTCCCTGTCTACATCCCAAACTTTCTACGATGCTTACATCTCCTATGACACTAAAGACGCCTCTGTGACGGACTGGGTGATAAATGAGCTGCGCTACCACCTTGAGGAGAGTGAAGACAAAAATGTCCTGCTTTGCTTGGAGGAGAGGGACTGGGACCCAGGACTAGCTATCATCGATAATCTCATGCAGAGTATAAACCAGAGTAAGAAAACGATATTTGTTTTAACCAAGGACTATGCAAAAAGCTGGAACTTCAAAACCGCGTTCTACCTGGCCTTGCAGAGGCTCATGGATGAGAACATGGATGTGATTATATTTATTCTGCTGGAGCCAGTGTTGCAACACTCTCAGTACCTGAGGCTGCGGCAACGCATCTGCAGGAGCTCCATTCTCCAGTGGCCCGACAACCCCAAGGCGGAAGGCTTGTTTTGGCAAAGCCTGAAAAACGTGGTCTTGACTGAAAATGATTCGCGGTATAATAATTTCTATGTTGATTCCATTAAGCAATACTGATGGAATATGAAGCTGATGGTAGGTCATGATTTGGTACTACAGTAAGAATGCAGAGCAGTGGTCCATCCTAGTTATCTGCTGCTCTGGAACAAGTCAACTCAAAACTTAGTGCCTCATGTTTACCCTCTCACCATCACTGCTGTTCAGACTCCAGGTGCTGCCCGTCAGTCCTGCCTAGCGCCTCTCAGAAGCTGCCATCTAGTGCGGTCCAAGCCTACCAGCACCTCTGACAATTATTAGGCTTCCAAGTTCACAACCCTGAGGTCTTTTCTGGATTCACTTCCCGCCCCTCCCAGGGCAATGGGCTAAAGGCTGCTTCCAGTTCCCTAAACTGTGGAGCTTTCTCGCTAGCAAGGTTATCTCATCACAACAAGCAAGGGACAGAAGCTGCCAACAAGACAGAGCCTCGGGTTTGCAGTGTTATCAAGGATGGGCTACCCTATCACTCCAGATACTTCTGTCTGCTAGAACTATACCACAGGTCCCACTGACTCCACAGGAGTGATCACCTTAGTCCAGGGGAGAAGCTGCAGGCCAAGATGGTATCCACTGTGATCATCACACTTGAGGGAAAAGAGTGCTATGATAGCCTTGCTTAGTCACCAACCATTCTCCCTGTATACACTGCCATCCAGGAACAGGCTGCCATGTTCCAGATTATAAATACCAGGAAGCAGGTAGCTGTTAGTCTACTATACTTTCTTGTCAATATTCAAGAACATTCAAGAACATTCAACATCATAATGAGTTGCATTACTGCTTAAATTTATCATACTTTTATGGCTATATTAGGATGTGGTTGTCTTTATACAACTATTGGCTACAATGTTCGACTTATCAGGTCTAGATGCCATTTAGAAACTGACATGGACAGTGTACTGTCTTTCACTTGTTAATCAGTTTTTAAAAGTATGCAACCAGAGTTTGGCACAGTAGCCTAGTGGCTAAGTCCTTGTCTTGAACGTGTCGGGATCCCTTGTGGGTGCCAGTTTGTGTTCCGGCAGCTCCATTTCCCATCCAGCTCCCGGCTTGTGGCCTGGGAAAGCAGTCGAGGATGGCCCAAAGCCTTGGGGCCCTGCACTTGCTTGGGAGACACAGAAGAGGCTTTGGGCTCCTGGCTTTGGATCGGCTCAGCTCTGGCCGTTGCAGCTGCTTGGGGAGTGAATCAGTGGACGGAAGATCTTACGCTCTGTCTCTCCTCCTCTCTCTGTATACCTGAATTTCCAATAAAAACAAAAATAAAAGTGTGCATGTTGGGAGTGCTGCATGTGTGCCCTAAGATGGCGCTGAGACCTTTCCTCCTCTCGGAGCTTGGCGGTACACAGGTTTCAGGAAGTGCCTTCTGATTAGCCCGTAGCTGCATGCTTGGCGCGTGTGCTACGCGTGATCAGAGCCATGATTGACGTGCCTGCCGCATGCATCGGTGACCTCTAAGCTGATTGGATAAGGATTGTATATAGCGGTGGGGGTTCCAAGAAGAAGTATGGGACAGGACAGGAAGAAGGAGACAGACAGACGGACGGACTGAGACGGAGGACAGGGTACGACTGGGACGGGCGGATGGACAGAAGAAGACTAGGGGCTACGAGGAGACTGGGGAATGAAGCAGAGAGAAACGGGAAGAAAAACGGGAGGTAAAAGAAGTCAAGTCAACCGGCTGGGAAACGGGCTGGTTGGAAAAATAAAGTGCCTCAAGAAACAGAGCCTGGAGTGTCGGGTGAATTCTTCTGTGGGACGGAAGACCCCGATATGTGCAGCCAAACCAAACACTTTTGGAGTATATGTTAAATTGCATTGCTGTACATCTTAAAGTGAATGATTAAGAATGCTACATTTCACGTAAGTGTGACAAATACAGAGTAGGGAAACAAACTGGTAATATAAAAGATTGTCATCTATGCTTTTTACTTGCTTCAACAGCTTACTCATTTTTTTAAAATTTATTTTATTGTATTGTTGTTGACAATCTTTACATAGTTAATCACGGTTTAAAAAAAAAAAGGTTCAGGGGGATAGGGAAGTGGGTAATACTGTTATGTCCATATTGTTTCCATCATGTATCTGAGGTAAAGGGGGATATTGAGGGAGAAGCCCCACCCGGTTTCCCGCCCACTCCGAGTCCCGGATGTGGGGCATGCTCTGAGATATGTGCTCGAGTGGTGTTAATAGTTCTCCGGTTATGAATCGCTGCCAGTTTCGCTCGATGAGGTCGTCCACTGATTGATATGGTCCATCATAAGGTCTTCATTTGCCCAGTATTTCGCTGCCAACATATAGCTGAGATGAATGATTGTCCTGTTCTGTCTTCTGTCTTTTCTTGGTTAGAGTCCTGAGTCCAGCAGTTCGATTGGGGAGATCTCCAAAGAAACTCTGAGGTATTCCCAGACCAGATTCTTGTATGTTCTAGCAAGCACAGGGCCCGGCATAGTCCATCACCCTGATCAGCTGGTGGTTTCAATTGCTGGATTGGTTCTGTTTTCAGGCCCAAGTTGCACTGGAACCAATAGTTTACTCATTTTTAAAATTTATTTGAAAGGTAGAGTGAGCGACAAATAGAAAGACCTTCCATCCTCTTACTCTAAGTTTCCAAAGCGCTTAGCTCTGGGCCAGGCTGAAACAGGAGCCAGGAACACTTGTTACATCTCTCACATGTAACAGACACAATCCAAGTACTTGAGCCATCACCTGCCACCTTCCAGGCAGCGATAACAAGAAGCTAGGTTTGGGCCTGGCGGCATGGCCTAGCGGCTAAAGTCCTCGCCTTGAAAGCCCCGGGATCCCATATGGGTGCCAGTTCTAATCCTGGCAGTTCCACTTCCCATCCAGCTCCCTGCTTGTGGCCTGGGAAAGCAGTCGAGGACGGCCCAATGCATTGGGACCCTGCACCCACGTGGGAGACCAGGAAGAGGTTCCTGGTTCCTGGCTTCGGATCGGCACGTATCGGCCCGTTGCAGCTCACTTGGGGAGTGAAACATTGGACGGAAGATCTTCCTCTCTGTCTCTCCTCCTCTCTGTATATCTGGCTGTAATAAAATGAATAAATCTTTTAAAAAAAAAAGAAGCTAGGTTGGAAGTGGAGGTATGACTCAATCCTGGTGTTATAATGGAGGATGTGAACATCCTAGGCGCTAGCTCACCACAATACTGGATTTTTAAGAATCTTTTCCTTGATGGCTTTGCAATAGAAATCAAAGAGGAAGTACTAGTCATGAAGATTTTTGCACTATGGTAATTATCAATAGAGAAATTAATTCTATCTTGACTTCACATGATGAAATGCCAGAATGCCTACCTGTTGGTACTCTTCATGCAGTTCTTACAAACCAAACAGTTATGATCCCCCTGCCCATGTCTATTAGGCCTGTGGCTCACCTACCTCAGCTCATCCTCCATGAAGCATGAACTGAATTCTGAGACGTCTTGTGAAAACTGTCCGAGAACATCTGAAATTATCCAAGCGTAAGAAAAGAAAGTCCCCTCAGAATGAAAAGTAGTAGAAAACCTGCAATGCACTACTTCTCCTTCAACAGCTTCTCTATTAACCTTCTCTTTCCAAGGACACTTATTTAGCCTGAGAGTTAAAAAAGACAGAGACAGAGAGACGTTTCCCACCTGCTGGTTCATTCTCCAAGTGGCCCCTGTGGCCTAAACCAGAAACCAGGAGTTTCTCCTGTGTCCCCCTCCTGGGTGGAAGGGGCCTAAACAATTGGGCCATTCTCTGCTGCTTTTCTGAGGCCATTAGCAGGGAGCTAAGTCAGCCTAGAGTTGAGCCAGTGTTGCAGACACTGCTTTACCCACTATGGTACAACAACAACAACCCCAGCATAACTTATCCTTAAATCTACATCTCTAAAGTACTAAACAGAATGGAATGACATCATGTTAATATGAAGAAAGTGGAAATCGGCATAAGTTTGCCAAAGACCATTTCATTTTGTGCTGTAGAACTTTGTTTTGTGACCGTGATGACTTTGTAGGAAGAGAGTTATGCTAGTGCTGATTGAGGCATGGTAACAGGCTTAAAGGCAAGACACTTACACGAACAGACACCTCAGAAAGAACAGTGAGATGGAGGAGGTGCACTTCTGGTCCTTGCCAGCTGAAGCTGCCATAACCAACTATACTTTTCCAGCTCTAGAGGGGGAAAGTCACAGACCAGGGTGCCAACATACCTGGGCTTTTTGAGGGCTCTGTTCCAGGCCGCAGATGAGCAACTTCTCATTGCATCCTCACATGGAGGCTGTGAGGAGTGAGTGAGCCTTCTGGGGGTAACGACTGCACATGCGCTAATCCCATTCCTGATGATGTCACCCTCAATACCTACTGCTTTCCCAAAGGTCTGTCTCCTACTGCCACCACACTGGAGGAAACTCAACATAAGCATTTAGGAGAGCACAAAATAGTCCAGAACATCTCCGTTAATATCATATTGGTTTGTTGTCTGGTTAGAAGTTTAATTCTATGTTCCTTAAAGGTTTTTAGTAAAGCAACAATATAGTTTTTAGTAGCACTTGTAATTAAGAATCTATATTAAGCTCATGTGCTTTGGAGGTGTTCTGTTGACACGATGAAAAGTTAAAGTCCCAAACAGGCTTATAGCAAATATTGTCATAAAGTGAAGCTACTATTTATTATTTGCTATTTGAAGAATAGACCATTTAGTTTAATCAGTATGTGTAAAAGTGCACATGCAGTGTTAGAGATGGGAATCATTGAAAAGATGGTTGATGTTACTGTTAAAATTATTGTACTTCTTTATATTTAGTTCTGATCTAAATATAGATTGCTGCAAGTCAGGTCCCACGGCAAGAGATGGTGAAAATTCTCTGTTCTAGGCATGTAGGCATTCCATGGATGAAGTAACAGCAGAGTATATTTAGCATGTTGTGAACATGAATATGGCAAATTGGCAGTTTCCGTCAGTTGCTGGCAATAGTTTAGAGTGATGACAAATGTTATTTTGATTTTTTTGTGTGTTATTTAGTTATGAGGAAAGTGTATGGTAAGTAGTCCATTTGATGGTTTACTAATTTCCTCGTTGTTGAGAAGTCCGAGTTGATTATGTATTTAATATGATAACCATTTGTGTGCTGTGAATTGCATTAAGAGTTAAGTAGGGCAGAGTTGATGCTTACTAAATGTACAAAATGGATTGATGAGATTAGCCAGTTAAATCTTTTCACCAGTAAGGCACTCAATAGCCCATGAGATATTTATTAAAAATGTCAAGTAAATCCTCTTATTTTTGTATCATAGTGTCAAATAGCAGTAAAACAAACATGTTAAGATCCTTAATCTACTGCTATGTTTCACTGTAAAATTTACCTTTGTTAAAATTTGCTTCTGTTCAAATTTGTTGAGACCGCACGTAAAAGTATCCTAATATTACTTTGGCTGGTATTTTCTAATTACTGTAAAATATTTTGGGAATGCAAATTTCATTTAAATGTCAACTACAGTTAAGCATGTGCCGTTTGTTTTTCTTACTCAGGTTTTGTAATTTGATGGAATGTTTTTGTCACAATTTAATAAATGTTTGCTTTATTTAATAATAAAAAAAAGAATAGACCAAAGATTGCTAGAGGCTATGAAGAATAAATGGAAGGGGGAGAGGGATGGAGAATAATGGGTACCAAAATATGGAGGGGAGTAAGCAATTTTAGCACAGGATAACACAGTAAAAGAACTAATGAAATCTTGTTGTACAACTTAAAATAACTATAAGAGGACAATTTGAAAGTTCCTGACACACAAAAACGATTGCATTTGAACAGATGGAAATCCTAATTATCTTCATTTGATCATCACACATTATATATACATATCAAATTATAATAATGTGTCACTTAAATCAGTATAAATATTATATGCATGCTATTTCAAAATTTGGGAAAACAGAAATAAAAGATAATATCTGGGTGGCTGTTTGTCCTTATGGTTAAGCGGCTCATTAAGATGCCTACATGCCACATCTGGATGTCTGTTTAGAATCCAAGATCCCCACCCCCCAATTCCAGCTCCCTATGCTCATTCAAACTCATGCACACCCTCCCTATAAAGTCATCTTGGTGATACACCTATTTGTCAATAAGAAAAAAATGAAACTGCCAACTCAGGCTGGTTTCCACTTTATCCATATTAATCAATGAGTCAATTCTTTAGAAACACATATTTAAAGATAACAAAAATTCTGTACCTCCAGGAAGTGATGGCTCCAGTAGTTGGATCCTTGCCACACACAGAAGACCTGGATTGGATTCCCAGCTCCTGGCTTCAGCACTGGTAATTGTAGGCACTTACGAAGTGAGTCAGTGAATGATAGCACTCGCTCTGTCTCTCGAATATACAAATGTTAAGACAATAATGCCTATTTTCCAATAATCGTTTTGGAGTTACTTCATATGTGAAATAAAAATAGCACGTAAAAGACATATGACGGAGACCATGAAATCAGTGGCTAACAAATATGTTTATTTCTGAAATTCACTCATTCCTCATTTAAGACTCTGGTGTGGAAACCCAGACCTATACTTTATTGATGAGAAAGTCAACATTGCTCTAGTTTCTATTACTTAAAACCAAAACAAAAAAATACCAATATCATCCAACAGTTTTTAGAAATTCAAATTTAAAAGACTGAGCTATAAGGACACTTAAATCTCTTGCCAATATATCTTTACTTCCTACAGGCAAGGACCATTACGGCTTCTTGCGTATCTTCCTACATTGAAAGTCTGAAGGCTTGGTTGACTGGACCAAAGTGACCAAATATCACAAAGGGTTATTTATCTGTTTTATAAATAGTTGTGCAAGAATACTTTATGTTGGCAGGGCAGCTTTTTTTTTTTAATTTTACTTCTTTTTTAAAATTATTATCATTTTATGATACAGTTCCAAAGGCCCTGGGATTTCCCTAATTCCTTCCCCAATTCCCTCTCCCCCTCACTGAGTTTCCCTACATCATTACTATAGTATAGTTCTTCGTAAATAATCATATGTCCATCATTGCAGGCATGGACAGTGGCAAAGAGTCCAGCATCTTATTGTCAAGATAAAGTAAACAGTTTTATTGGAAATCCATCTTTAGTGTGAGAGTAGAGATGCCTACTGCATTGTATCCTCACATCTGGATATGAGTCTCTATTGCACAGCTACTATACATCCCCTTAAATGAAAAGCCACAAAACAAAATCAACAATAGGAAGAAAAAAGAAAATAATAATGCCATGAAGTTAAATAACATGCTACTGAATGACTAATGTGTCACTGAAGGAAGGAAAAAGAAAATCAAGAAACTTCTTGAAGAAAATGCTGCTGTATGACCTATGAGTCATTGAATTTAATAAGAGTTTTCAAGAGATGAAACTAAAAAAAAAACCAAAATCCATGAGATATAAGTTCCACTGATCTTTGTTGGTGAGATATGTCTTCTTCAGGCAAAAAATAGATGCTTTTTAAAAAAAAAAATCCTTTCTACTAATCTATGATGTTCAATTGATGAGTTTAAGCCATTTATATTCAGGGTTAAATGCCATTTTAGTAATGGGTTGTTCATTGATTTAGTCTTCTGTTGTTATTTTACTAGGATAGTAAAATATGCCTTTGGTTTTGTTGGGCACTATTCCTTTTCTCTGTCAAGAGAATGTCTTTAAATATCATTTGTAGGGCAGGTTTGGAAGAGGCAAATTCTTTTAACTTTTCTTTACTGTGGAAGAATTTTGTTTCATTTTCAAAACTTTCAAAGGAAAGTTTTGTTGGGTACATTATCCTGGGCCTACAATTTTTTGCTTTTAGAATCTGGAATATGTCACTCCATTCTCTTCTTGCCTGTAGAGTTTCCTGTAAGAGATCTCCTGTGAGTTTAATTGGCATTCCTTTATATGTCAGTTGATTTTTTTCACATGCACATTTAAGGATCTTTCCTTATGTTCGATTGAAGAGAGCTTGATTATCATGTGTCGTGGTAAAGATCACTTTTGATCAAGCCTGTTGGGGGTTCTATGCCCCTCCTGGATGTTGTCTTCTAATTCTTTCTCTACATAAGGTAAATTTTCCTTTATTATTTCATTAAATACATTTGTAAACCCAGCTTCTCTTTGTGCACCTTCTGGAACTCCCATAACTCTTATATTAGGATTTTTAACGGTGTTTTTCAATTCTTGAGTTCTTTTTTTAGCCTGATCCAGCTCTGCTTCCAGTTTTTTGTTTGTTTCCCCCTGGTGACAGAAAATAGCTTCTAATTTTGAGATTCTTTCTTCTGCCTCCTTCATTCCATTCTGGAGACTCTCCACTGCACTTTTAATTTGCCCCACTGTATTCTTCCTTTCTGATATATCAGCTTTCACTTCAATCATTTCCAGTGTGACATATTCCTCACATTTCTTGTTTGCCTGCTTTATGTGCTTCTCATTGTTGATAAGAAGCTTTCTAACAAGTGTTTGGAATTCTGTGTGCCCCATTTTCCCCATGTCTTCCTCAGTTAACTCTGAGGTTGGGTTTTGCTCCTTTGCAGGAGAGTCTTCAGTAATATTCATGGTGCCTCTGTCTCTTCTTTTGCTCTTGATCATTGTACTTCTGGTTATCAGATTCTTCTCCTTGGGGCAGGTTTCTAAGCTGTGTCACCCACAGATCTACAGTTTGATTTTACTTACTATAGTTGGTACATGGCTCTTTGTTTGCAGTCACTTGTGCCACTCCCTCCAGCAAGTTCCAGGTCTGGGTTCTTATGTTAGATTTCCACAAAGAACTTCCACAATGAAGCTGCATTGTTGTCTGTACAACTTTTCTCACACTTCTGGTTGGAATAGGTCCCAGGATTAGAGAGATACCAGGTGTCCTATATAGCTAGGTTGCTGGCAGTGCTGATCTTGCTGGAACCTGTTGGCTGTTAGGTCTGAGGACCACACGAAACTATTTTGAGTTATAAGATGCCAAAGTTGGTATTATTTTCCTGTGGGACCAGTGCAATGCACTGAACTCAGTGAGTTCTCGCTGAGTTCAGTGCATGCGCAGCTCACTGTTGTCCCTGAAGTCTTAAAGTCTTTCCATACTGTACAAAATGGTGCCTGGTGTGCCATTCGTGGAGTTCTTGATCTGCTGGCCATCAGGTCTGAGAGTTACCCTGACCTGTCTTGCGTGGAACCTGTAGGATGCATGTTGCAGTTCACTGACCAGAAATGAGCTCACACCCAGCTCAGTGCATGTGCAGTACTGTCCCATTGCCTTTGTCTCCTTAAACAATTCGGCTCTGGGGGGCAGACTGGGCTGTGAAATCCCGCACCGCCCATCTGGGATCTGCTGCTCTGTCTCTGCTCCTGGTCAAATCAAACAGACCAGCAGGATGGGCAGTTCTTTGTCTGGGTTCACCTCTGAGCTCCCAGTGAAAGTCCCTTTGCACCTGGTAGCTGGTGGAGTTCCAGCTACTGATGCAATTCAGATCGCCGTTTGCTGAATGCCGCTGGGGTATCAGTCACTGCAACACCACACTGTTGTTTTCGTTGCTTTCCTGTGTCTGTCAGTCTCCAGGCACCCCTCTGCTGTTCTGTCCTCTCCTATTTCCTGGAATGTGCCCTCTCTGCTCCACACTGGCTAATGTTTCTCCATCTGTTTAAACCTGTGCTTACCCTATTTCACCATCTTGATTCGCTCCTACACATTTTCTTCTTCTTCCCGTATATGGGGGGAGAAGGTGATGCAAGAGGAGAAACCACGCCGTTGTCCAACTGCTGCATTCCCCGGGGCTGGGGAACTGCCACCCGATGTCATCCCAGGGTCCTCATTTTGCAGCATTCTTTGAGGATTCTCTTCATGTGTTTTCAATAGCTCTGAGATGCTGCTGCTATCGCTGCTCCACGGACGAGGAAATCTCTCTGAGGTCAATTGGCTGTCATAGCCCACCTCTGAGCCTCCTTTGGCTGTCAAGTTTCACTTGGGTAGTTGATCAATTTGTTCTGCTCTCCATCTTCAGCAAATCAATGGGTGTTGAGGCCCAGCTGCCCTTCCCACCACACCCTCAGCGCTTATGTACCACAAGGGGGCGCTGCAGCCCAGTCAGAGCAATCCCCAATAACCCCACCCCCCCCCCACTGGACTGCCCCTCCAACTCTGCTTCCTGTGCCTGCCAGCGTGTGCACTGGACTGGTCTGGTCTGGCCCACATCCCATTGAGATCTTGTGTACAGCGTTGCGCAGTGGAGCCTAACTCAACCCAACTGACCCCACCCTCCAGCACACACTCATGCCAGCAGGTGTCATTGCCTGTCCAGCCAAGCCCACCCCAAAGATTTGTTTATTTTTGTTTTATTTATTTATTTCTTATTTGAAAGGCAGATTTATAGAGAGACACAGAGAGAGAGAGTGCTTCATTCACTGGTTCACTTCCCAAATGCTGCAGCTGGGTTGGTCTGAAGCCAAGAGCCTCCTTTGGGTCACCCACGTGAGTGCAGGAGCCCAAGGACTTGGGCCATCTTTTGTTGTTTTCCCAGACACATTAGCAGGGAGCTAGAGAGGGAGGAACAACCAGAATTTGAACTGGTACCCATGTGGGAAGCCAGCTCTGCAGGCTTTATGTATTATGCTGTATCATGTGGCCCAATTTTCTTCTTTTTTCCAACAAACATGGAACAGTAAGTTTAAGACGCCAGTGAACGAACAAGGCAGTTCTGGGCTTGCAGTCATCAGCAGGTGTCACGCCTATGCCCTGACGGCCCTGCAAGAAGAGTTCCTGCATTTGACAGAGGGGTAAACTAAGGCTGGGAGAGGGGCACCGGAAAGCCCAGGTCATGGCCTGAGAAGGCAGCAGAGGAGGGTGCGACCCTGAGCCTGTGCATCCAGGGCCGTCCACTCTGGCACAGTCCAGTCATGCCTTTCCCACCATGGGCTCAGGGTCCCCGTCAGCAGCCCGACTATGTGTTCTGTATTTGCGTCTCCCACCAGAAGCTCAGCTGCGCGCAGGCAGGGTCTGTGTCCAATCGCGGTTATAACTAAGGCAAACAGAACTGTGCCTGGCACACAGCACCATCTGTTGACAGAATGAGTGGGAAAAATGGAAACGTCCCCTAGGGAGAACTGGGAGAAGTAACCTGGGGCCAAAGACGCCAAGCACTATCGTTCAAAGTCACAGCCAGTTCCTTAATTCGCAAAGCATCCCTGCATCTCCCAACTGGGACAGCCTCCCAAGTCCCTGTCCTTGGCCACCAGAGCCCAGAATAAGTGAGTGCGAATCAGGAAAGGACAGGGTGAGGCGAAGGCAGGCCATTGTGGTCCTGAGTTCCATCTGCCCATGCTGTTTGTGCCTTGGTTTCTCAGCTGGGAACCTGTGCACCTGCCTGTCTGTCACAGGGTGGACAGAGATACAGGAATAAGGGGCAGAACCGTGCCCCTCCCCTCACTCAGCAGGCGCTGGGCAGGCCTGTGAGGCTGGGCCCGGGGCTGTGGTGAGAAGGCATCTCCCCTGAGCCGGTGGCACCTAGCTTGGCCAATGCCAGCACTGCAGACAGCACGGGAAAGAAGCAACAGAGGTGGTGGGAGTGGAAGCCAGTCTTGCCTCCTTCTCCTGCTATAGGGAGACTTGGATGAGTACCGGGACCTCTTGCTATGTCTTGACTCAGAGAAGTCAGGCTCTGTCGCGGCTAGCTGAGCCGGGCGTAGTAGGCACGACGAATGTCCGAGCGAAAAGCACCGACACACGGAGACCATGATGGTGTTACAAGTGCTGGGAGCCGTCTCCTCGAGCCGTCCTCCACAAGCCTCTTTATTACCATATTGTCTCCTCTTTCCCCCAAGCCCATCAACAGGACAATAGGACGCCAATGAATCTGCAAAGGCTAGGTGCTACTGCCTTAGGCCTGATTCCTGAGTGATCAGCTCAAGGAGTGTAAATCAGCTCCACAGCCCACAACATATTCCCCCTTCTGTATTAAAGCAGACTTGAATGCGCCTGTCTTAGGTTGTGGACTCTCAGGTTATCAGCCTTACCCGTCATGGGGAACCTCCGTAGCATGACGGAGACCCTGTCCTAGGTTGGTCAGTTCCCGGTCCATCTTACCCGTCACTGGCTGCCATTCAACGCCTTGTCTGCTGCAGCTGCTCAACCATACTTGGGGAGGCTGGTAACCCTGTTCCAAGGCTGGGAGTGAATATCAGCTCAGTAGCAATGAGCAAACAGCAGTTTTCGGGCTTGGGAAAACAAAGCACTTCACAGGTGAAACATACATTAAAGGCACAATGGGAGGCAAGAGGTCATGATCTTAGGAGTAACTTAGCTCGTAACAATGAGCAGACAGCAGTTCCCAGGCTTGGGAAAACAATTAGCACTTGCACAGATGATAAAACAGAAATGCATACAATACAACAGAAAGGCATACGATGGGGTACAGGAGGCCTAGACCAAATCTAACAGCATTTGCTATTTCTTTTCCAACAAATCAACCCATAGTCCAGCATAGTCCAGTATGCCCACCCGCTCATGTTCATCAGTAAAGTCCTGTTGTTCCATAACTCTGGCAGTCTGTTCTGCAACCTTGTTCACTGTCACCACGGTAGCTGGTGGTGGCGGCTGTTGATGTACTGGCTATGATGGTCGCCGTTATGCCAAAGTCTCTTTTATTCTTATCAGGCCAACATAGGCCTCTCCATCAGTCCCAACAGGCACAGGCGGGATTCAGGGCAGCTGCAGGATAACAGCAGAATCGCAATAGCCATTCCAGCATGCTGTCAGGGTGCACTGGAACTTGGTGTCATTCCTTTCAGAGGCATCTCCTGTGCTTAAGAGAGAAGCATAGGGATAACACAAGCAAACACAAGCTTCAAATTCAAAGAGCTAAGGTTCACTCACAAGAGCGAGTCCTCAGGTTCAGAGGAAAGAAGGAACTAATCCTCTGCCATAGTGGCGGGAGGAGAAACAAGAGAGAAAAACCCGTAAAGTTTCCTCTCAAAGATGTTTCTCCAAAAACAAAGAAAATTCCTGATATCCAAGGTACCTGGCCCTGGGACAAAAGGCCAGAAAGGTGTTACTGGCCAACTTCCTTGGTCCCTTTCAAATGATAAAGAGGCCAGTCTGAAGCCCTCCTCCTTGCCAATGCCTGGAGAAGTGGGCTGAGGCTTCAGGTGGGGAATAGAAATGCAAATGTCACCCTTGTCTGTTGGGGAAGTAAGTACCTGTTAAGATAAGCATTTGTCCTGGGAGAGACATGCTCTGGTGACTCCAAGACAAGGTGGGGAAAATATAAACCTAACAAAAGTAGTTTCAAATCAAAGCACGGATGGGTAATAGCAAGGCTCAATACTTCCTCCCCCATCCCACATGCCTCTCAGAGAACAAAGTCCAAAGCCACCGATAAGCTTCGGCTTTGCCAACAGTCAGGGAACACGCTGCAGAACAGCGACAAAATACTGATATACTTATGTTAAATATAAAGGCCTAATATACTTGCTTGTCCCGTTGATCTTCCGACTCAAATGCCATCATGTTGTCCAGTATCCGAGCTTTCCCAAGACTCTGCAGCAGAAGCTTGCCGGACAAGCCTCTCAGGAATCCACCTCAGACCATTTTCATTTTCTGGGAAAACACAAACTGATCCTCGCCCCCAAATGAGGACGGGATCTGGGCCTAGCCACTTACCAGTCAAGGGGTCCTTCCACATAACATAACCTTTCTGCTTCTGAGACGGATTCCAATGACGATCTGCAGCAGACCGTCCTTCAGCATCCAATGTTAGAAAATTTAAAATAAATAATACAAGATTCAAATGATCTCGGGGAGTGCTATATTTCCCCTTTTTGGTTTTAATAAGGTAATCCTTAATAGTACGGTTGGCACGTTCCACAATACCTTGTCCTTGAGGATTATAAGAAATACCTGTAATTAGTTGTATATGGTAGGAGGCAGCAAAATCACGAAACTTGCTGCTAGTATAGCAAGGACCATTATCAGTTTTGATAACTTTAGGAGTTCCCAAGATGGAAAAACATGCATAGCAATGGGCTAGAGTATGTCTGACTTGTTCTCCTGTCTGAGGAGTAGCTAAAATAAATCCAGAACAAGTATCAATAGTGACATGCACATACTTTAGTGTCCCAAACTCTGGGATGTGTGTCATGTCCATTTGCCAGACATGATTGGGCAACAGTCCTCTGGGATTTACACCATAACGAGGAACAGGTAAAAATTGAGGGCACACTGAGCATTGCTTCACGATGGTTCTGGCTTGTTCCTTAGTCAGACTAAAGCGCAAACGAAGCGTGTTAGAATTCAAGTGAAATCTAGCATGTGCCTTTTGAGCTTCTTCAAGAGCTGAGGCCACCAATTTGGTGGCTGAATCTGCAGCCGCATTTCCTGATGTCAAGGGCCCAGGTAAACCTGTATGGGCTCGAATATGAGTCACAAAGAATTTATCTTTGCGGGCCCAAATACAGGCCTGAATTTTAGCAAATAGAGATGCTGCTGTGGAGTGGGAAGAAATTTGGCCCGCAGTCTCCAGCACAGGAAGGGAATGGGCAACATATCCACTATCAGAATACAAATTAAAGGGCTGCATGGAAAATGTTTGAAAGACAGCAAGAACTGCCACCAATTCTACAACCTGTGCAGAGACAAAAGATGTGGGGATGGTGGTAACCTGGCCATCTACTACAAAAGCTGCCTGGCCATTTGACGACCCATCAGTGAAAACAGTTAAAGCTTCTGGCAATGATTGAAGAGAGGTTACAAGTGGAAAAACAACAGGATGCAAAATAAAAAACTGTACAATGGGGTCCTTGGGATAGTGGTTGTCAAAATTAACATTTAAAGTACTCAAAAGTATTGACCAGGTCTCTTCCATATTCTGCAACCACAAAAGCTGCTTCTGAGTGTATGGAACAATAATGGTATCTGGGACCTTCCCAAAATGTCTTAGGCTGCTTTTAGTGGCCTTTTGTATCAACTCTGCTATGGCCAAATAGTAAGGCACAATTGTCTTAGCAGGAGAGACATGCAAATGTTCCCACAAAATAGGTCCCTGCTGATAAAATACCCCTGTAGGTGTATATGAGGATGCTATAACAATAAATAAAAGTGGAGTACTGTAATCAATCCTGGTCAAATGGGATTGCTCAATCACTATCTCAACTTTGCGTAGGGCGTGACGTCCCTCCATAGTCATTACCCTAGGGGATGTTGGAGAGGAGTCACCTTTTAAGATATCAAACAAAGGTTTCAAATCTGCATTAGTAAGATTCAAACTGGGCCTCATCCAATTTATATCCCCTAACAATTTCTGAAAATCATTAAGAGTTCGCAGCTTTTCTGTGGCTATGGAAATTTTTTGGGGTTTAACACAATTCTGAAAAAGCTGAAATCCCAAATAATTAAATGGAGAAACAAGTTGTATTTTATCTGGGGCTATAGCTAATCCTGCTTTTTCTAACTCTTGCTGTAACTTACACAAACAGGATTGCAACACCTGAGTAGATAGAGCTGCCAGCAAAATATCATCCATATAATGAACGATCATAACAGAGGGAAAGCTGGCGCGCACCGGTTTTAAGGCGGCAGCCACATAAATCTGACACATAGTAGGACTATTAGCCATTCCTTGGGGTAAAAATTTCCATTGGTAACGTTCAAATGGTTCTTGCAAATTAACAGAAGGCACACTGAAAGCAAAACGAGGTGAATCTTCTGGATGAAGAGGAATGGAAAAAAAACAATCCTTTAAATCAATCACAACAATATTAAAATCTTTTGGCATGGCAGAAGGCAGTGGTAATCCTGGCTGCTGTGATCCCATTATCTCCATGGTAGCATTCACTGCTCTGAGATCCTGTAAAAGTTTCCACTTCCCTGATTTCTTTTTTTTTTTTTTTTAAAGATTTATTCATTTTATTACAGCCAGATATATACAGAGGAGAGACAGAGAGGAAGATCTTCCGTCCGATGATTCACTCCCCAAGTGAGCCTCAACGGGCCGATGCGCGCCGATACGAAGCCGGGAACCTGGAACCTCTTCCGGGTCTCCCAAGCGGGTGCAGTGTCCCAAAGCATTGGGCCGTCCTCAACTGCCTTCCCAGGCCACAAGCAGGGAGCTGGATGGGAAGTGGAGCTGCCGGGATCAGAACCGGCGCCCATATGGGATCCCGGGGCTTTCAAGGCGAGGACTTTAGCCGCTAGGCCACGCCGCCGGGCCCCTGATTTCTTTTTAATCACAAAAATAGGTGTATTCCAAGGTGAAGTGGAAGGGACAATATGTCCAGCAGCTAGCTGTTCTTGAACTATTTCCTTAACGGCGGCTATTTTTTCTGTAGAAAGGAGCCATTGGTCAATCCAAACGGGTTGAGAACTTTTCCATGTAATCTTCTGTGGAGTAACCTCAGCCGCCATCACAATGGCCCCTAGGGAAAATGCCCTAGCCCTTTCTTTATCCTTCTTATGTTCCACGGAGATTGGTTGAGTAATTCCTTGCAGCTTTCTTCCTATACCTTTTCCAGGAATGTAGCCGTACCTCTCCATCTGCTGCATAGCTAATTACTGACCAGATACTAATACTGCTCCCATTTGTTGCAAAACATCTCTCCCCCACAAATTAACTGGCAGACCTGGTACTACATAGGGGGTAACATGGCCACCATTTCCTTCCTTATCCCTCCAGGCTAGAGGCCTGGAGCTAGCTAGGGGGCTTTGGGTAATCCCCAAACCTTGTAAAATGGTCATGGTGGGTGTAACAGGCCAACCTGGGGGCCAATATTTCTGTGAAATAAGAGTGGTGTCAGCACCAGTGTCTAGAAGTCCAATAAATTTCTTTCCTTCTATACTCAACTCCAAAGTAGGGCGGCTTGCCATATCAGCGACCCAATAAACAGAGGCTTCACCACTGGAACCAAACCCTGCTTTCTTCTGTCCAAGCCTGCAAGCATTATCTGACTTCACTGTGGGGAGCAGCACTAACTGTGCTATTCGTGCCCCTTGGGGCAACACTGCAACCCCAGCATGAACACTGGCTAAAACTTTAATTTCCCCTGTATAGTCTGCATCAATCACTCCTGGGGTAATATGAACTCCTTTCAAGGCTGTGCTGCTACATCCCAGCAGAAGCCCTACAGTGTCAGGGGGTAGTGGTCCATAAATTCCTGTAGGAATAGCCTGTACCCCCATTTGGGGTGTCAATACTATGTAGGAGGTGGTATGGAGGTCCCATCCTCCACTGCCTGTGTTCCCTCGGGCAAGGTCATGAATGACCTTTGTCCCTGAGGAACAAACTGAATCGCTGCCCCGTACATTGGTGCTTGCGGGGCCCGGAGCTGGCCCCTGCTCCCGTTTCCCGGCACAGATGGCTGCCTGGAGATGTCTGTCTTGGACCTGCATTCATTTGCCCAATGTTTCCCACGTTGGCATCGAGGGCAAACTCCTGGGGACTGCCTGTCCATATTAGCAGCCTGTGCACAACCTTGGAGTGGGCAGTTCCGGCGGATATGTCCTAGCCGGCCACATTTAAAACATCCTTGTTTTGGGCGAGCTCCCGAGCCCACGGTTGTGCCACCACGCAATGCCTCTGCAATGGCTGCACCCATTATCTGTCCTTCCCCAATGTCTTTACAAAGTTTAAGATACGTGTTAAGGGGCTCATGCTTCCAAGGTCTAATTGCTTCCTGGCACCACTTGTTGGCATTTTCATATGCTAATTGCTTTACAAAAGGCATGGCTTGATCTGCATCACCAAATACCCTATCTGCAGTTACCAGTAGGCGATCTACAAATGCCTGGTAAGGCTCGCCCGGGCCTTGGACAATTTTAGAGAGATGTAAATGTAGCGAGCCCTTTGGTGATAAAGACTTCCAGGCCCTCACTGCAGCAGCAGCGGTCTGTGCATAAACTCCTGGGTCATAATTAATCTGATCCTGTACATTAGCAAAATTCCCCTCTCCTGTCAACATATCATGATTTCTCTCAGGAAAGCCTGCCTGGGTATTTTGCCGTGCTGTGTCAAGGCAAAGCTCAAAGAACTCAGATTTCCACATTAGAAAATCGCCCCCATCCAGAGTAGCCTTACAGAGCTGTTTCCAATCGGCCGGAGTCAAATTGTTAGGTGCTAAGGCTTCAATCATGGAAACAGTAAAGGGGGCCGATGGACCATATGTGGCAACAGCGTCCCTCAGACTCTTTATGTCCTTAAAGGACAGTGCCAGGTGCTGTCTGATTCTCTGCCCCTGCTGATTCTCTACCTCAACTACCGGGAAGGTAAAGCGCCTAGCAAGGGTAGCTGCCTCAGGGTCTCCCTGCTCCTGTGCTTGCTTTACCGCACGTTCCACAGCTGAAAGAGAAGTTGAAAGCGGGGGTCCAGCACAAACCCCAACAGTGCATCCACTCTGCTCCTGCCTCAACTGAAGGGAGAGGCGCTGAAGTTGCTCCTGTAAACCTTTTACAACTGTGCTCAGACATGATGGCGCCAATGGCTCAGGCGGCGCAGAGAGCTCTGTGCCTTTCCAAGAGGGACTTTTGTTTGGCACACGCTCTACAGGTGGAGGATCCTCAGCAAACTCACTTCCATCCTTTTCCTTCTCAGCCTCCTCAGAAGAGGACCACAAATCTCCTTCGCGCACTTTCTCCAGACTTTGTCTTGTCTGGGGCTCCTTCTCCTTATTTACCCTGGTTTGTAGCTGTCTCCTACTTTTAACAGACAATTTCTTACGGCGGGCTTCCACCACTGCTTGACGGGATGACCAAGCAATATTTAGCAAGCGCCAGAGAAAAAAGATGACTACAATGAAAGCAAACCATGGGAATACGTCGCAGACAGTTTCAAAAAAACTCTGCGAGGCCTTAAGCTTAGTGTCGGTGCCTAGTGACTGGAGCAGATCTCGGATTCCCTTAATTACCTGCATTTTAGAGAGTTCTTGCCCCATGATAAATTTTACTTATGCCCCTGCAAAAATTATAAAACCTGCCTCTAGATTTCCGGGGTCCCTCAGATTGTCCCTCGTGTCCCAAGACGGGGAGAAGGTCTGGGGATGAAATTAATTATGCCCCTCTAGAGTTAAATCCTAAACTTGCCTCTGGATTTCTGGGGTCCCTCAGATTGTCCCTCATGCCCCTGAACGGGGAGAAGGTCTGGGGATGAGATTAATTTGCCCCTCCAGAGTTCCAGGGGTCCCTCAGATTGTCCCTCGTGCCCTAGCACAGGGAGAGGGTCTGGGGATTAAATCAGTTATGCCCCTGCAGAATTCCCAAATTCCGAATTCTTAATTCAAAATTCCTTAATTCCTAATTCCTTACCTTCATAGTTCCAGGGGTCCCTCGGACGTCCTTTGCGCTGTGCCATGCCCCACGTTACGGCGCCATTTGTCACGGCTAGCTGAGCCGGGCGTAGTAGGCACGACGAATGTCCGAGCGAAAAGCACCGACACACGGAGACCATGATGGTGTTACAAGTGCTGGGAGCCGTCTCCTCGAGCCGTCCTCCACAAGCCTCTTTATTACCATATTGTCTCCTCTTTCCCCCAAGCCCATCAACAGGACAATAGGACGCCAATGAATCTGCAAAGGCTAGGTGCTACTGCCTTAGGCCTGATTCCTGAGTGATCAGCTCAAGGAGTGTAAATCAGCTCCACAGCCCACAACAAGGCTCTCCATCTGGAGTGCACAGCCACCCAGGCACAGTCAGGCGCTGTCAATCCCGCCTTGTGCTCCTCACAGACACCCCACCCACAGTGGCGGGAGAGCTGTGAGATGCCCCAGGCTCAGCGAGCAGGGGCCAGGCAGACACAGGAGCCAGATGGGGCCGATAGCAGAGGTGGAGCTGGAGGCAGCAGGCCTGGAAGCCTGGGTGTGGGCGTGGATGCCACAGCAAGGACGCTGCTATTAGACCCCAAGGGGCTGCTGGGGCCTGGGCCTCCAAGAGCGTGGGAGGCCCCGTGTGTGCGTGTGAGCCTCTGTGCAGCCGCAGTCCTACCCAGCACAGGCCCACCCTGCCTCCACAAGAGCCTCGTGCTGCTGGTGGCAGGAACGCAGCCCCGTGGGAAGGCCCTGATGCCCGCCTGCAGCCCGGCCTCCCTGGACACAGCTGAGCTGGGGAAGCTGCAGGGTCCCAGATCCTGATGACGCACACACGGATGGCAGGGGAAGAAGCTGGGAATGGGGGGGTCAGAGGCAGGGAGGTCACCTGCATGTGGCCCTCCAAGCCCATGGAATGAGACTGGCAAATGAGGCTTGGACTGAAGGATTAATACAAAATCCATGAATGGTCCAAGGGTAGATTTTTACCCTAAAAAGCAGTAGGAACACCTCGGGTTGGGTTTTAGGCTGATTCTGGGTTCCGTGTGTGGCCAAGAATCCACACATCCCTTCCCATCCACAGATAGGCTGGGCAGAGCTGGGAGGGATGCGGCCAGAAGCCAGCAGGCCTAGGCTCCCCCTCCAAGGGATGGAGGAGAGGCTGGCTTTCTGCTCCTCCATCAACCGGTTAGGTAACAGCCTCAGGTCAGATCTGGGGGACCCAAGGCTCAGGGAGCCTGAGCACACAGCAGGGGAGGGTCCTGCCCAGGTCAGAGCAGCAGCTCCCACTAGGGAGCGCCCGGGGCCAGGAGACACCAGGGAAGCAGGACGTGGTCTAGGCCATGACTCACACTCTGCTGGGCAGCTCCATCCACAGCTCTTCCTGCGCCCCCTCCGAGGTGCACTCCCAGATCCACCCACGGTCTCCCCATCTCTACCCAGGAAGGTGGCATCCATAGCCCCCTGGCCCCCTCCTAGGCCTGACACTGGGTCTCCTCAGCCCGCCATAGCTCCGACCTGGGGCAGGAGAGGCCCTTAGTGCAGGAAACAAACAGCTGGAGACTGGCACTGCAGCTTCCTTCATGGAGTTCCTCTGCTCAAGCCCCTCAGAGAGCTGCCTCCACCCACACTGCAAGCCTGACATCACCTCAGGAAGGACCAGGTGTGCAGCTGATGACCTGGGCTGTCCCAGCTCGACCACATGGAACCTGTGCCATTCCGGGGCGGGACGGGGGGCTGCCACCTCCCAAGCCTCAGCTGGGTGGCGTGAAGACCCCAGCTGCTAACAGGGTCCCGGGAAGATTTCACACAGTGCAGGGTAGGGGAGGCTGGTAGCCAAGACAAGAGTTCCTTCCCTGCTCTCTGTCCCACCCCTACACCACCCAGGATGACTATGGCCCATGGGACCCCGGGACCCCTGGACCCCTGCTTTTGCCCAGTGCAGCCACAGAAGGAATAAGAGGGGTGGGGAGTGCAGGAAGTGCTTAGGTCTCCAGAATAAAGAAGAAAGGACAGAGTGAGCATTTGGGGAGCAAAGGCTCTGAGGAGTGGAGGGAAATGCCCGCAGAGAGCAAAGACTGGGCTGTGCCTGGGAGGAGGGTCCAGGCTGCCCCTGGTGGTCATGCCCAGCCTGGACCCTCCCACAGGCCAGGGCCAGGGTGCTGGGGCCCAGGAGCACAAGACCTCAGCTGCTGACCCACACGGAGCACCCACGCCTTCCTTCCCTGATCCCTGAGCGTGCACCCCATCCCCAGGCTCGGGGCTCTGCAGTGGGAGAGCCTGGGGCAGCTCAGGGTCACCTCCAGGATGTGACCACAGCTTCACCCTGACCTTTGTCCCTCTCCTCCTCTTGGCTTATCGCAGCGCCAGCATCCCAGCCTGTTTACTCAGCCGTCTTCCCAGGACCAGCCTGTCTTCCTGGTGCAGCCAGGTGGGTCTCATGGCTGAATCCTTCCTCCTGGGGTCTGGGGTCTGGGCGGATGCAGCCCAGGGAGTCCCCAGTCCCCTCTGCACTTCAAGGAACCCTTCCGCCCCCAGACCCTCACTTCCCTGCCTAGGAGTGTGTCACCTGCGGTTCCCGTTAGGGCCAGGGCCTGGTGGTGTCCAGAGACTCCCCGCAGGGGGCCTTCACTCCAGGAAGGGTCCCGGGGCGGGGGCGGGCACCTGCACACTCAGCCGCGTCAGCTCTGTCACCGCGGGGCCCGCACTCACCCATGTTGACGAAACTCATGACCAGGTCCGCGCGGCCCAGGCGCCGCTCAGGGGGCCCGGCGTCGTCGTCGTCGTCGCGGGCCATGGCACGATACAGGTCCAGCATGAAGAGCGGCGCCGACGCGGGCAGCCGGGAGGCGGCGGGTGGTGCGCGGGGCCGGGGCCGCCCGGGCAGCCCGAGCACCGCCAGGATCTCGCGCTGCATGTCGCGGCGCTCGCGCGTGCCCAGACGACGCTGGGGACAGCCGGGCGGGGGGCGCGGGCCGGGGCCGCCGCCCAGGGTGCACAGTGCCAGGCCCAGGAGCCAGAGCGGCCGGGGAGCGCGGCCATGGCGCGCCGGGCTGGGTGCTCAGCGGGCGTGCATCGGCTCCGCGGCGGGACCCGGGACTGCCCCGATGGCGAGCGGGGACTAGGCTCTATGGCCGGTGGTACTCGGGGACGCGGTGCCCCCGCGGCACCTGTCTCGGCTTGGGACTGTGTGGATGCGGCCGCCGCCCCCTAGGTTAGAGAATGCGTCTGAGGTGCTGCTGTCGCCAGTCCCTAAAGGGACCAGGTCTGCTGGGGCTGTGCCGGCGATCCCGCGGCGCGGACCTCCAGTGGCCTCAGCCGGCCCTGCCATCTGCTTTTTCCTGGCCGCGCCCCAGCCAGGGCGAACCAATGAGAGAGCAAGGGCAGGACCGACGTGCGGAACCCACGCTCGGGAGGGGATCCTGCTGGCAGCAGGCATGGCCGGTGGTGGCCATTCCCAGGTGGGTGTGGACGGTCAGGGTCAGGAGTGTGCACTGCGGAGGATCAGCGTGGTCAGGGATCCACGCCGCCCTAGGATCCACGCCGTGTTCGCAGCCGCTGTTTACACTATGGGGGGCGGCTCTGGGTCTGGAGACCTCAGTAGGGTTGCGGGGCCGCCCTGGAAGCATGTGTTCTGCCATCCTTCAGGGCGCCCTAGCCGAGGCCGGCGTCTGATCCGGGTGTGGGGGAGGGAACCCGCCTGCCGAGGCCCAGCGGCCCAGTCTGCACGTCCGGGTGGGGCTGGGCAGGGCTGGGTCCGAGGGTGGCGCGCTTTCTTTCAGGGGCGCAACCCGCTCCCCTGCCTCCCAGGGCCGGCTCGCCTCCCTTGGGTGTGATGCTGCGAGCTACTCAGGGACTCCTCCCCGCGCGCCCACCTGGAACCCGCTTGCTCCCAGGCGGTGCCCTGGTGGTGGTGGTGGGGTCGACCCCGTAGCCTCTTGCGGAGCGCTGTGCGGGTTCCGGAATGACCTTACCGCACGGGAAGCGCACATCCACCTCCTGCTTCTCGTCTCCAGTTTCCAGGGAGCCGTGGGTCCCCCACCAATCCCCGGAGCCCCCTTTTGAGCGTCTTCTGGGTATCACGGGCCCCTGCGGCTCGCAGGAGAGTAATCCTCGCGGAGACGCAGCACACTTTTTTCCCCACCTTGATTCTGTTGTGCCCTAGACTGCGCGGGAAAGGCTTGAAGAACCTGGCCTGGGAGACAGGAGAGGTAAGCGGCAGGAAGCGTTGCTGGCGAGGGGTGGTGGTGATGGTGGTGGTGGTGGTGGTGGGGTGTGTGTGTGTGTGTGTGTGTGTGTGTTAGGGCTGGTATCACCTACCTTCCACTACTAGTTCTTTTTTACATTTTTTTTTTATTGATAAGTCATATATACAGACAGAAGGGGAGACAGAGAAAGATCTTCCATCTGCTGGTTCACTCTGAGCCCATCCGAAGACAGGAGTCAGGAGCCTCTTTCGGGTCTCCCACGCGGGTGTAGGGTCCCAAGGCTTTGGCTTTCCCAGGCCACAAGCAGGGAGTTGGATGGAAAGTGGGGCATGTGAACCGGCACCCATATGGGATCCCAGCGCATGCAAGGTGAGGACTTCTACCCCCAGGTGACATGCAGGTGGCGCTAGTCCAGGCAAGTAGGCAAGGAGGACAGGTTAGCTGTACAGCGGAGCTTTGACTGACACCAGACATAAAGGGCCTCTCGGGGTGGGCGAGGGCCCTGGGCACGAAATGATTATGGTGGATTCAAGATCAAATGCTAGGGCCACTTCCAATCCAGCTCCCTGCAGATACATCTGGGAAAACAGTGGGAGATGGCTTAGGTATTTAGTCTCTGCACTCACATGGTAGACCTGGGTAGAGTTCCAGGCTCCTGGCTTCAGCTTGCACCAGCCCTGCCTGCTGCATGTGTTTGGGCAAGTGAACCAGTAGTTGAAGATTCCTCCCTGACCTTTCCTAATAAATCAATCTTTTAAAAAGGGCAAACCTGCAAATAAGTGTATGATGCCTACCTAAATTACATGTTAATGGCTTTCCTTTATGTTTTAAATGTGAAATGCATGAGAGAGAGACAAAGAGAGAGAGTTAGTTTTCATCTGCTGGGACCTGGCCAGGCAGAAGCCAGGAACTGAAAATTCCTTGCAAGTCTCCCATTTGGGCAGGGACCCAAACAACTTGAGCCATCACCTATTGTTTCCCAGTGTAGACATTAGCAGCAAGCTGAACTGGGAGCAGAGTCCGCACTGGATTGCAGAAACTGTCTTGGGTGGAAGGACAGGCAACAATGCCGTGTAGGAGGCTGAATCTACAGGGGTTGGGGACTGAGGTGGGGCACAGTGAATGGGGCTGACCCTTGTCAGCGTGGCGATCTCTGAATGTCATCCCTCCTGTACATTCTCTCTGCACCCCTGGACATCCCTCTGCAGCCCCCCTCTTGCATCAGCTGGGACCTCAGATCTCTGGGGTGTCATGTTAAGGCTGACCAGCTTCTTAGTATGGCAATCACTGTTCTCTTGTGAACCGACAAGTTCTCTGCTCATGGCTCTGCGTGCCCTTGAACCTTCAAGGCAGGTTTCAGCCATTGTAGGGGCCCCACCTGTGATCCAGTTTGGCAGCAACCACTTGGCTGCCCTGTGCCGCATCCCAAGCCGGAGACGATGCTGACAGGGTCCCCATCCTGAGCGGCCCCTGCTCAACAAGGATGAACCAGTGAACAGTCACCTCCAAAGATGGTGTTAAAGCTGTGCTCCCATGGAAGGACAGCAAGAAGTGCACACCAGGGTGGAGGAGGAGCTGGACAGAGGGGGCAGGTCACATGTAAGTGGAATTCCTAAACACCAAACCAGAAGGGAACTGAGGTGGGGAAACTTAGAGAAAGTGGCATCCAAACAAGGGCTTTGCCAATCACAGCTGGGAGACCTGGGCAGGACAAGATGCTGCTTCCCTCCGGGCGGATGAGAGGGGTGGTTTTCAGGACCACAGAATTATGCTGGGTGTTGAATGAGGAAGTCTAGGATATACAGCACTTGGCACCAATGCTGGGGAAAGCAAGCATTCAGTATGTGCCTGCTACTGTTACTTCGTCGTTCAAAGTCCCAACAGACACACACAAGTTTTTCATTCCTTGTTTAGCATTTCTCTCAGAGATGCTGATCTTTTTTCTGGCACCCATCTATCTCCTACCTAGTGTTGCACGCATCCATTGGCAGATCAATTTTCTGTAGGTGTTACTATCAACAGAACCCTTCAGGGCCACTGCCTTCCAGCTCCCTGCTTGTGGCCTAGGAAAGCAGCGGAGGATGACCTAAAGCCTTGGGACCCCGCACCTGCACGTGAGATGTGAAGAGCCTCCTGGCTTCAGATCGGCTCAGTACTGACCATTGTGGCTACTTGGGGAGTGAACCAGTCGGTGGAAGATCTTCCTGTCTCTCCTTCACTCTGACTCTCCAATAAAATAAATCTTACAAAGAAAACACAATGACTGCATTCTACACTCTGAAATGATGAAGGCCACACAAATCTCAGTGTGGCCCATTGCCAGGTGGCCTAGAGGGTGGAGAGGATGTGGGTGAAAAAATGCATGCAACATTAAATTCTGGCAGCTGCAGGTGAGCAGGGGTTCCTTCAGAGCCCACCAGGCTGCGGACGTCTGATCTCCGTCAGCTCTGGCCAACAGGCACTGATCCTGCGGGACTCTGGTGCCACGGAAGGAGGAAGGCCCAGTGCTCAGGCACACAGCGGCCTGCGTCCTGAGCACGCTCCGGTTCTCCGACCCTTCCCTGCTGGTAGAGGTGGCTGCAACCCTTATACAGCCAGGAAACCCCGAGGGCCAGGCTTGAGTGGGCAGAAGACAGGACGCAAGGCCCACATGAGACCTCTCCTGGGTCTACAGTACCGGAGAAACCACTCTCATTCCTTTGCTATCCCAGCTTCTCCGCAGGTGCTGTCTGTGCCTCAGAATGTTGGCCAGGAATGTTGCCAGCCAGCAGCAAGCTGTCCCCATGCTCTCAAACACCAGCCGTTTGTGTGACTTCCTATACAACAATCTTCTTAGTGATATTTATCATCTGAGTGGGACAATACCCTACATATTTATGTTAGCGATATCTAGGTTGTTTGTTGCCATGAGAAACAAAATTAACAAGGATAAGAATATACAAGAAAAATCTATTAACTGCATAATTTATCCTTTGAGATATTTGAATAATGCATTTAAAGCACCTACAACACTATTATATACCCCAGGGTGACATTTAAATAACAGTTGAGAAGAAAAATCAGCAAATACAAACATTTGTTACTGCAAGCAATTTTAATACAAAAAGTGTGTCTTGTTTTTAAACAGTTCATTGGTAGAGCTTCAATTTCTGCCTCAATTAAAACCAATTGAGATAATCACACAGCAACATGGTCGGAGCTGAAGAGTAACAGCAGCTAAAAAACAGGATCCCCGGACAGCCCCTCTTCACGGTCACTTGGTCAGTGGATTTCATCACTCACGGAAAGACGGCAGCAAACGAGACTGGGTAACAGGTGTGCTGGTGAACTCCGTGGGAAGGACGAGCAAGTGTCTGCCCTTAAGTCCATATTTTCAGAATCAGTTTGTGGGACTTATTCCTCAGTTTGTGGGAAGTTGATCGACCATTTAATAAATAGCAAAAAATGCAGAAAAGCACATCTGTGATTCACAATGCCACCAAGGAGTCTCCCTTGCCAAGGGCATGGGTCCCGGTGAGCCCAGGAGTTAGTGGTGGCCAGGCTGGCTGGGAAGTTATAAATCAGTTTAAAAATCCTAGTGTTGTGACGTTTTTTTGAACAGTTACATTTACCCCTGAATGCTAGCAGCTATTCGTCCTGTAAACAGCCAGTACTGAGACAGTATTCCGAGACAGTATTGCCATGAGCTCCTTCTGCCATGTCATGTGCAAAGTTCCCTCTCTTGAGCTAAAATCACACAACATTGAAACAATGGAAAAAGCAATTATAAGTGCCCTCTCCCTCAGTTCTTTGAGGTGTCTGTGATTAAAAAAAAAAAAGAGTTCCTTAAACACTGCAGGATTCTTATTATTTTTTTTAATATAATTTCTCTTGCTGAGACAGCAAGTCAAATTTATAAAGAAGATGCATTTAGGAATAATCCTAAAAGATAAAGCAGGTTTACAACCCTGCACCGCGCAGAAACCCCAGAGGCTTTTTTTTTCTTTAATACACATTCATATTTTGACCTTTTCACTTGTTTGCATCAAATATTTCATTTCTGGGCCCCATTCATCATAGGGTTACCAGGAGGCAAATTTTATCTACATAAATATTCACATGAAAATAGTAACTTACAAAAAGAAAAAAATAAGGCAGCTTCATAACACAATTATTCTTTTACACTTTTAACAATATAACTTCTCCCATTCAGAATAAATATACACCCAATGTATGGAGCAGGATTCAAAGTGGAGAGTGGCTTGGGGTGCTTGTACAGTGTTATCGCTTGGGACCCGGAGTCCTGGGGGAGGCAGTGGTGGTCTTCTTGGACATGGTGGGGATTTTGGAAGGCTTGCTGAGCCCCCTCCTGGAGCCGCCCTGGCCCCCTGCAGCGCTGCTTTCGGAGGTGTCTGAACAAGCCGACTGGGTCTCCAAGAGGTCAAAGTCAGAGGCGTCACTCCCTCGTCGGCTGCTGGCTCGACTCCCTGCCCGACTCCCAGCCCGACTTCCGGGGCGACTGGCTGACTTTTTAGGGTCTGGAAATCAAGAATTAAAGCAAACAACTTAACAGGCACAGCACAGGAGTAGGGGAGGAAGTGCCCAGAGGCCAGGATTCTGATCCTAATACCACCTGATACACTGTGTGGCTCTGGGCACATGCCAGCCTTTTCTCATCTTGACAGAAGCTGCTGCAGCCTCCTTCGGCCTACAGTTCTCCCAGCAATGCCCCTGACAAGTGGAAAGCAGTTTCTACCAGCAGCACCCAGCGTGGATCGAGCGGGGCTGCTCACTTCCTTGGCACGGAGTGCAGGGCTCCTGCATGGGCATCCTGAGAGCAGGGGTGAGATGATGGGACCCATGTGACACTCCTGGGTGCCTGAGAGGAACATGAGCAGGTGTGCAGATGAGCCCTCCCCCTATGCTGTCTGTCACCAGCAGCCAGTCAGTACATGGCGTCAGGAAATCAGTGCCATCAGCCACTTCACAGCTGGCTGATCTTGAGCTCGGAAAGCCCTTTCTTCCCTTCCGCGTCCTCTCTGATGTGACAGTTTCTGGTCTGGCTGCAGCCATGGAGGCGAGCTCAGAGCTCACCAGGCAGGTGTGCCTCTCTGCTGGTTCTTTTGGTGGAGCAGTGACACACAGCTGACAGGTTGCTGTCTCCAAAGGCTTAGCCTGGCCGTCCCCGGTCATCAGCCCAACACACAGGTCATGGGACAGACACTTACCTGCCCGGTTAGTTTTGGCACCTGTGGAGGCTGGGGATGAACTATTGCTAGTGTCACCAGCAAGGGATGTTCGACTAGAATGAAAAGTCGGTGTTGGTCGTTTCAGTTTGCTGCCTGTTGATGGAATAACCTTGAAAAGAAAATTAAAAGGTCATATTTACCCAGTAAAATCATTGATATAAATTTAATTTTAAGAGGTCTACTTAGGGCTCTTGAATCTGACCAAGTGAAAAACAAATTAAGAGTCCAGGAAAACAAATATTTATTTTGAAAGTGTCCTAGGTTGTCCTGTGTTTCATGATTCTTCAAAGTTAACTTAGATTTTTAAAACGTCTTGCAAAACCTTTGTTTTGCTAACAAATTTCCATTAGACCTGGGGGGAGGGGAATCCTCATATGGTAAGATTACAATCATTATAAGCAATCAGAATTACAGTGAATGAGCAAAAACAAAAATTCAGATAATACTAGGTATCAATATTTTGGGGTTTGAAATTCCAACTGTGAAGTTTACTGCATGTATTTAATAGAGATTCAAATACTGCTCTGACCTCTATCCCTGAGGCAGTGAGGGAAGCAGGCATCTTCCCAGCTGGGGAGAGCTGCCCATCGCTGCTGCCACTGCCAGAGGGGGCTCAGGGTTTTTTTTTTCCTTTTGGACAGTAGACTTAATTTGGTGAAAGAGTATTTTAAATCTCTTGTAAATATCACTCAAGCTCCCCACAGGGTGATTTTTTTTTTTAAATAAATGTGTAAACTGTTTTCCAGGACCTTTAAAATGTTGAGATTAAAGAGTCAAGTGATCCATGTCCTTGTGTTTCTATTTCTTTAACGTGTAAAGCAAAAGCAAAGCGACAGAAAGTGATTAATGTTCCCGTGCACACTCCTGGCCCACCCAGGAGCAGGGCACCAGTTTCAGAAGCCATGGGTCCTCAGCATGGCTGCTGGGGAGACCAGCCCAGGCTAGGGTTCCAGGTCGGGATGTGGCCTGGCTATGCAGCACCAATAAACGAGCAAAGATGTAAACTCAAAATGAAATGAAACAAAAGATAAAACCTTAAGACCAAACAAAAAGGCTGATCTACTGGAATTGTATGAGAATTTGATCTTCAGATTTAAACATTTACAATTTTAGAACTTTTGCGATTTTCATGAAACTGGAGCCATTAAGGAATAAAGGCTAGATGGGCAGGTTGAATGTTGGGGTTTTACTGATAGTTTCCAAATCACGTTTTCAATCAGACACACTGCTGATCTGAGTTTCACCTTGGAGTGGAGGAAGCCCAAAGCAGCGGTTGCTTGGCAAGCACCGGCTTCTTGTGTCTCAGTGGTTTCTCTGACGGAGGTGTTACAAGAGGAGTCAGGCTCATCTTTGTGAGGCACGAGAACCCAGTGCTGCCCAGTAGGAGCTAGACTGCAAATCGTACCGCTCCCGTTCAAGCTGTTAGTCTGTGTTTTATTTCTGAAACACTGCTCTTCCCAACGTGTTTGGGCATTTTAGCAGCGGTACTTGAACATACTTAACTGCTGACATGTATGTTCAAATCAAGGTGACAAAACCCAAACAACTAAGCCAAGAAATTTAGAAGTTAAACTCTTGAGCTTCAGAGCAGTGTTCAGGAATCTTGTGCTTGGCTGAGGCAGGCAGCACCCATGCTTTGGAAGAGTGTGGCAATCCCAGCCACCCTGGGGAGACGTCTCAGGGCAAGTGGTGCCAACTGTTCTACTGATCTGAGTAGAGAAAGAACACTGGTGAGCATGCGCCACAGTTGAGTTTCAAGTGTTCATAACTCGTCTGTGTATCTGACATTGGAGATCCCAAGAGGCCTGGTTAAAAATCACGCTGATATATACTCCACCAAGAATAACCACTGCTTACCATCCCAAGTGACTATTCTAAAGACATTCATATAAAACCATCTAGTTTTAGGCATCTCTTATTCATCTCCAGTTTTGGTGAAATCGAGTTAGAACCCCCTGAAAACACTTGACTAGATGAATCAGCTCTGCCAGCAAGCACCACAAAGATGGAAAAGAGCAGGGGCTCATGTTGGGAAGAGGAGCCGGGCAAGTTCTTGGTATGAGCGAGGATCTTGTCTTGATCGTGTCCATAAGTCAGCAAAGCCATACTCTACCTCGGGGCTGGGCAGCTGGAGGTCAGGATAATGGCTGTCCCTGACAGGGGTGCCAGCTTTACTGTTTACCAACCAGGGTTTGTCATAACAGCGAGAGAGCTGAAGTGGAGTCTGTGAAACGGAAATCCAAAGGGAAGGATGGCAACAAGTGAAAATGGAACAGAAAGGAAGCAAATTTGGAACATAAAAACAAAAAACAACCAAACAAATAAATAGAAGACACTAAATTTTAAAGGAACAGAAAACAAAATAAAATGCACATCAGTCCAATGGGAGGAGAGGGACCAGGCAGAAAGGCAATGGCATCATTCTCCATACATAACCCACCATTAACAACAAATCTATTGTCAACTCCAGCTGGAAGGCACAGCACTTGAATTTACAAAATCATTTCTTCTGGACGGGCTCAAACTGAAACTGGCAGTACAAGGAAAGAAATGCTTCTCTCAGGTTCCAGAGGATCACCTTAAAGTCGCTTATTTGGGTGATGCTAGGGCCTGGGCATTCTTGGTCTAGGGTGAGGCTAGACCGTGTGTTTCCATGCTCCTCTTTCAGAGGCTACAGTGAACAATGAACCGCTACCTGCAAAGATGTGTGCTGGGAAGAAGGCTGTGATAGAGATGGCTCTTACCTTGGCACCACTGGCAGGGGTGGCTGGAGAAGATGGCATGGATGTGCAGCTGTGGTTACTCTGACTAGCACTTGAGCTGGAGCGGGTAGGGGAAGCTGTCCGGGAAGATGGTTTGGACCTCCGGCCTCGTGATCGGAAAGGGGTCATTCCCTGGGATGCCCCCTCTGGCAGGATGAATTTCTCTCTGAGTTCGAGGTTAGTTCTACCTCGTGCTAAAAAGGAAAAAAATACATACACAGCCAATGTCAGTTACTCTTTTAAAAAAATATACCTCTGAAGGTCATACAGCGGCTTGACCCCAAGGTAACAGTGATGGAAGTTACAGGCCTAGTACTATGTGTGGGTTCTTTCATAAACAGAGATGAATTCATGACTTGCCAGCTGTGTCATGACTCTTATGGAGAGAAGACACATTAAGCAATATGTTCCTGGGGTTGCTGTAAGCATACAAAGTTGCATCGCATTCTGCTAGGGGTAATTCTGCTGCACTACTGTCCTCTGGGTAAGCACATTGTAATGGTTCAAGGTGAAGCAGATGCAGTAATTCATTCACAGACCTCAAGTCAAAACCCTTCTTTCTTCTCTCACAGTACATGTGTACTTTTTACTCAACTTTTGTAGGATATGTGGTAATGAAACAGTGGAGAAAAATAGAATTACAGAAACTGACATAGTCCAGACTCTTTCATTGAGTTCACTCAATAACAAGGCTGAGGAAAGGGGTCCAGGAAATCAGGACAACAAAAAGATCAGGACAGAGTCATCAGGAAGTAGACATGTGGGGAGAGAGAGAGAAAGATTGAAACCATGCACAGAACTTGCCAGTGAGAAACTGTTAGGTCAAACAATGAAAGCAATGAGAAGCTGCAGGTAGGAGGGGACATCAAGGTAGAAGAACCTGAACACTGCAGAGACCACAGGTGTGACCTTGTAGCTTTCCAGAGCTGTAACGCCAGAACTGGACATCTGGATCCCATCGGGGGGATCACAAATTGCCAATGCAGACATTCAGTGCTAATCTCAGTTCCGGATAACTCGCTGGGAACACATCCTTAGATTATTCCTCACTGACTGATGCTATCCTGTTTAATCCTGTCTCCTCTTCCATTCCAGATTGCTCACTCTTTGGAAGATATTGGATAGTGAACATAATGGTGTCTTTCTCTGCTATCTGATTCTTTATCTCAACCATAAACTGTGAGCCTAGTACACTTCAAGTCACTGCATTCATATGCTCTGCTGCCCCACACCCCATCTGCCTTTCAAGAAGTTTGACAGAATCAGATTTTAGATCAAGTTGCATGAGTGTCCAAACGCTGTGCTTCCAAATTCCTAGATGAAATCCCAGTGCTTTCGTAACATGTTATATTCTCCCCTAACACATCAAAGTTTATCAAAAGCACTAACTTGGGACCAGCAAAGTGCTGTAGTGGGTAAAGACATTGTGTGCAGTGTTGGAATCCACCAGTGACATTTGAGTCATAGTTACTCCACTTCTGATCTAGCTCCCTGCTAACGTACCTGGGAAAGTAGTAGAGGATGCTCCAATTGCTTGCGTGGGGACCTGAGGAAGCTTCTGATTCCCATTTGGCTAGCTCTGGCCATAATAGCCACCTGGGCAGTGAACTAGTGGGTGGCAACTCTCCGTCTAACAATTTCTTTCAAATAAGTCTTAAAAGAACTAATTTGGATCTGTGCAGCTCAGGCTCTACCACCTACCAGGATCCTCCCTGCCCTGGGCCTCTGCCGCCTAAGGACACTAGAGGCCATTAGGTTGAGAGGTTTCTATGAGCCCCTCTTCTCTGAATGGTCATGACTTAGGGGTTCTTGAAATGCTGCTAAGTGGCTCCCCTCCACAATCCTGTGTTTCTTTCTCAGGTCCCCAAAACACATTCCTTGCAAGGTTCATTCTTTGTTCTTGAGTCTCCATTCATTAATTTTCCAGATACGAGCACTTCACTCTGTCTACACTGATGATTTGCAAAGAAAATTTTCTTTAGCATTTTCCTGGTTCTTTATTAAGAACTCACATCACTAATAAATCATGACCTATAGTTATTCATTTTTTGGATAAAGCTTCCAGCACAATGGTAGACACACAGTAGGCAATAAACACTAATGCATGAGTCAGCTGAGAATCAGGACACCCAAAAGAACTGCCAGTGACCCCAATCCTTAAAACATTTCAGCTGTATGGTTTGAACATGGCAAATATTTAATAGTTTATTTCTGAGCAAATTCTGTCAGAAACAAACAATGCAGCGAAGTAAGAGGAAACCTCAGCCATGGCATTTCACTTGAGGGCAATGAATGACATTTTAAATGTTTAGATTAGGTTACTTATAATAATATGACAGCATCATGATCCCTGTGCACTGTCCAATTTCCAAAGTGTTACCAGATAAGGTATTGCACCTGACTCTCATTAGCATCTTAAGATTACCTCTTAGGGATTATGAGCGCAACACCAGGCACTCAGCCTTCTGGTGACCGCCACATGGGCCCTGATGCTCACTTCTTCCCATCGTCCCATCTGGCTGCTAATCTCATATGCTGTGCTGCAGTCACACGGAATAAGTCATTACTTATTAGCAATAACTGAGTCCTGGATAAGCCTCATTGGCTACAATACTGCCATTGTGCAAAGCCAATCACTACTTCTGGTCTGTAACCTGTTCTCCTGTGATTTTTTAAAATTTTTTTTAAAGATTTATTCATTTTTTATTACAATCAGATATACACAGAGGAAGAGACACAGAGAGGAAGATCTTCCGTCCGATGATTCACTCCCCAAGTGAGCCACAACGGCCAGTACACGCCGATCCGAAGCTGGGAACCAGGAACCTCTTCCGGGTCTCCCACGCGGGTGCAAGGTCCCAAAGCTTTGGGCCGTCTTCTCCTGCCCTCCCAGGCCACAAGCAGGGAGCTGGATGGGAAGTGGAGCTGCCGGGATTAAAACCAGCGCCCATATGGGATCTCGGGGCGTTCAAGGCGAGGACTTTACCCACTAGGCCACGCTGCCGGGCCCCTCCTGTGATATTTTTAAGAATTATTTATTTATTTTCATTGGGAAGGCAAGATTACACACAGAAGGAGAGACAGAAAGATCTTCCATCTGCTGGTTCACTTCCCAAATGGCTGCAACAGCTGGAGTTGAACCAATCTGAAGCCAGGTGCCAGGAGCTTCGTCTCAGTCTCCCACGCGGTGCAGGGTCCCAAGGCCTTGGGCCGTCCTCAACTGCTTTCTCAGGCCACAAGCAGAGAGCTGGATGGGAAAGGGAGCAGCTGGAACATGAACCAGCAGACATATAGAATGCTGGCACTACAGGATTAGCCAGTTGTGGCCATTTGGGGAGTGATCTGGTGGATGGAAGATCTCTACCTTCTCTTCTCTTTGTAACTCTTTCAAATAAGGAAAATGAAACTTAATTTTTTTTTAAGGAATTACAATTAAAACAGATTTGGGAAGGCCAATTCTTTGATTTTGGAAGTCACCAGAAAAGGTTGGTGGTGGCGGACACAACTAACGACAATAACAGCTGGAAACTGTGAGTTAGTTTCAAGGTAAAAAGTAAACATTATTCTTAAAATAGAAGGCAATAACAAAAAAATTCAGGTTAAGCAAATTACTAGCAACTGAGTGCAGTACAAAACGATATTTTCTAGTGTTTATATTGCTTCAGCTATTTCCCTAACACTGATATTCTATTCCTAGTTACAAAAAAAAGAGGATTCTTACTCAGGCCATGTTGCACTATTCTGGCAGGATTTTCCCCTTTAACATTCTTCTCACTGGGAAGAGCTATGGCTGAAACCTACAGGACCAGATTCCAAAGGCAGCCCTCTCAAGTCAGTCCTTCAATTCCCATAGAGCCTATCACTGTTCTCAGGAGTTATGCTGGCTACCTCACGTTGGCTGGAACAAAGTTGGCAGTTAAATTCAGTTCTATTTTTATGTGGCAGTTACAATTCAGTTCAGCTATTTCTGCTTTCTAACATTTCACTTATTTGTTGGGACTGGACTTATGGCTCAGTGAGTTACTGCCTACGATATTAGCACTCTACATGGGCATTGGCTCATGTCCTGAGGGCTCTGCTTCCAATCCAGCTTCCTATCAGCGCGCCTGGGAAAGCAGCAGAAGGTGATCCAGGTACTTGGGCCCCTACACTCACATGGGAGAACTGCTGCAAGCTCCTGGCTTCGGCCTGGCCTACCCCAGCTGTCACAGCCATCCAGCAGTTGGAAGATATCTCTCTCTCTCCCTTTCCAATACAATAAATAATTAGATATATAATACAGTGTATACATCCTTAACTGTGTAACTAGAACCAGTAAATTTAATGTTGCATGTGTTTACAATTTGAAAACAGAATAGTTCTAAGACAAATTGTGCCTTTTATTCACAAATGAAGTGTTCTATATATTCACTTACTTGGGAGAACTAATATGTGTATTATTCAAACATCGACCCCAGTGCCTTAGGTGGCAGGTACAGTGCTTTCTATTTCCATCCAAAACACAATCATCACGGGTAAAAGCAGAAACTGAAATCTAACTGTCACAGGATCAAGAGACTGTATAACTGGCAACCCTGTAATCCCTTTTTACATCTGGCTACTGCAACTTGCACTGATGGCCTTCATCTTGGACAGCGTGGGAGAGCTAATAAATGAGCATATGCACTGGTGTGATGGGTCTATCATCAGGTTTGTGTAACATTCTCTATAGACCAAGGCAATGGGATACAAACGAATCCCCAAACCTCTCCCATCATTGCTTCTAGGAGCACACGAATCCTCATAGAACCCCAGAACATTTGAAGCTCTGGCCCTTTTTTTTAATGTTCATGCCCTTGCACTAACTTGCTATGGCCCACGCCAGCCCACAGCTGTCTACCTCCTGGCACTGTTTCCGGTCTGACTAGAAACAAACTATCTATCTGCCACTGGTATAGCTGTGACTCAAAGCCACAGAGGCACCCACTCCACACTCACTGAATGGAGATGGTAACTCAGTTCTGGGAGGAAAAGAGAGGGGACAGAAGAAAGCCTTACCTTGTTTGCTCCAAAGGATGCTGCAAAAGGCTAAATAGCTACTAGACAGCCCTTCCAAATTCCCTTGGGGTTCCAATTTTTTAATATTAAGACAAGGACAAAGCAATCAGTCTTTCCCTTGGCCAGCAGCATAGTATTACCATAAACAGAGCAGGCAGCAAATAAAACAGGCAGCCAAGGATTCCAAAGTGCCACATGCATTGTTTGTGTAGTCCAATCAGACAGAACAGGAAAACTACAACCTACTGAATATCACTGGAAAGGAGTAATGTTACTGCACTGAGTTCAACTTAACATGTTATGTACCAATCCTCATAGAAACAATGAAAGAGGATTTTTAAATCAAAGCACTGGCTTATTTTAAAAGTCCTAAAACCTATTTTCTCAAATTTTTGTAAGAAAAGGTATTTTTTTGAAATTGATTATATATTTTTAACAACGAAAATTGCTAACTAAAATCACTACTGCTTAGCTGCTTTACTATAGTAAATGCAGAACAAGTTAAGAAAAATTACTCTGGACCTATCTGAATTCATGCGGGAGCTCTACTCTAAGTTCTGTCCTCTCTAAATGCTTTAGAGTGTGAGTATGAATCACTTCCAAAGAAGTGATATAACCTTACTATAAGCCTTTCTATATGCTAGGTTTATAAATAAACCTTAATAATTTTAACCAACAGGCTGGACCTGTAATACTCAACTAAGAAGGATGACCACAGCATGCTGCTGTTGAAGGCACTCCGCAGACGGACTACTCTGTATCTGAATCCCACATCTGACACTGACTGTCTTTAAGCCAGCTGTTTAACTTTTTTATGCCTCAAATTTCCTATTCTGCAAAATGGATATATCATAGTGTCCATGTTACATTTTACTATCTGTTTGAACGCAGTGTGTGTCACATAATGCTATATGAGCATTTGTTGACACAGAGAGAGTGAACTAATTCACATGGACGCTGTTCTCCACAGTATTTCATGCCCTGATAATTCAGAGCCCCAAGAAAAGCTATTGTTTGGCTATTTCAAGCATTCATGATGGCAGCATGTATCACAGAGCCAAAAGGTGTTATCAGTTTAAGAAGCAAAGCCATTCTCAACGGGCTGGGGTGTGGGGAAGAGGGACAAAGCCTGAAAGCCAACCTATGGGAGACTGACTGGAAATCGAAGAGCTGGAATCAGAGCGCTTTATTTTACTCCCAGGATGGTGAACTAGAACAGAAAATATGTAAACACACAGACACACAGCAGGAAATGCAGAAACCAGTCAAGAAAGACAAATTGGCAGACAGTGTGGGGAGCCTGTTACACCCACATGCTGCTCTGCTAACAGGAAAAGAAATGGATGTAGCTGGAAAGGATTTAGCAACTAGAGTTCAGTTATGTCTCATTGTTGCAGACCTAACTGCAGTGCCGCCACTCATGCCCAAATTGACAGTTCCTCTCCGCCTCAGGCTGGCAGGCAAGCCTTTCATGTTTAGCAGCAAGATGCTGCCATGCTCCTGCTTGCATTACCATCTGTCCTTGGAGTGGCTGGGCTCAGTGGTAGGTGTCCTCTATCCTTTTTAGTCAAGGGGGCTCACCAGTCAGTCCCAGCACAAGAAGGTCCCAACACTCTCTCCCACTTTCAGTGGCAAGGATTAGAGGTAAAGCCATCTGGAGCTCTAAAGGGGAGACTAAAGGAAGGGCTTCACTGGGCTCCTTTTCCTTCACTAGTGGTCAAACTCGAAACTGAGACACTCAGGTGATGCCAATAAACCCTTAATTCTCAGGACTATGTTTGAGTTCTAATCCATGCTGGTAGGATGACAACTGAAACACTTGGCAATAAATAAAAAACAGGACCCTCCCTCCCCTCACTGGCCACTTCTTGTCGGTACGAGGGAGCAGCTGTGTAAGCCCACGTCACAGGTGATCCATGCTCAGGTTCCTTACCTCGGCAGGGATCATTTTTCACTAAAAATTCATCCAGTGCCATCCATCCTCCGCCGACGCGGACCATCACTGTGCTGCGCAGAATACGGACCAGCCGCAACTGCTGCGAATCCCCGAACTGCAGAATCAAGGGGGGCGGGGGCTGAGTTAGCAAGTGTATGTTTCAAAGCGTACCTGTACTTTTTTCCTGAAGCAGACTGTATTCAGACAGGATGATAACTTGGGAAAAAAATTTTAAGTTTTATTTTTGCATTTTTCACAACAGGCTTAAAAACCAGTAAAGCAGAAACATCAAGTTAAGGAGTTAACTTTTAATGGTTACATCCCTGCCCCTGCACCACACAGGAGAGGGCAAGAATAGTTTGTTCTTTTTGATTCTTTTAAAGATTCTACCCAAATTAATCATGTTCTTTGTGATCACAGCGTCTTCCTACAAGAACGGTGGTAGAGGTCAACTTCTGAATACAGTGTGCTCCAAAGTGAGTGGAGAACAGCAAGTACTATTTCAAGCCTTAAGAAAACCCCTGCAAAGCATCCTCATTACCAGTTTAGAGGAAAATTAGACTTTCTGCATCACACTTTTCACAAATAAATTCCCAAGCATTCTCTAATTGTGATCTCATTAGCAGGAGTTTCTCTGAACAAATGATTAAATGATATTTACACTAAAATTTATTGAAGAAATTAAAAATTTGATCTCTCGATCACAAATATTCAATAATCATTTTGGATATTAAAACAAGCATGATTTTTCTGCCTAATATTCCTGCTTTCCAGTTCTATCTTAACACCTGCAATTTCCCATTGCGTAAAGTACCCCTTTCCCAAAATAAAGAGGAAACAAAAGAGAAGCATGCCAAGATTCCAAAACAAACACCAAACATTTGGTTATTTAATCCAAAGAGGATGTTGGGGGTGAGGGGAGAGACTACTTAATCACTTAACTGGAGTTTTCAAAGTTAGAAAGGAGAATTCTAACTTTGAAACCAGGTACACAGATTGGAAGTATCAGAAAAGATATTTGTGAAGGACATATAACCATCCTCCCTTAAAATTCTTTGTTGTAATTTTCCGCATTCCTTCGCTGTTCTACCTCAAATGCCCTATTAACAAGGGCAGCTAGAACGTACTGTCCCCCCCTTCCCTAGCCATTGAAATTGAAAATAACAACAGCCCCATACCTTTTTGCCTCAAAAGTTTTTGATACCAAGTGACTATAGCAATAGCACGGTGTAGTAGAAGCAGCACTGAACCCATGGGTGTGAGGGGATACAAGTCCGGTCCTGGGAAGGAAGCTGCTTGGTTGGCCTCAGTGGCAGGCTCCCTCAGAGGATGAACCTAACAAGTGAAAACAGGGGTCCCCAGAAGCAGGCTCTGGGAGGAACTGGGGATACTGCCAGACAGAGGCAGAGTGACCACCAAGTCAGTCTGGGGTCTGTGCAGGGCAGTGAGTAGAGGGAGGAATATGCACGTACGTGTCCTCCAGAGTGGACCAGGAGGGAACCCGAGAGTGCTTTGTTTTTCAAATAATGTAATACATTATTTGAAAATTATAATACATTATTCTATTTACTTCTTGTCCCTTCCTCCTTCATTTTTTGATGAGTTTTATTTGAAAAAACTCCAGCCAGCAGTCAGAGTAGCTGGAGAGTCTGAGGCCACAGTGGCAAGTGGTGGGAGGGGTCAGGGCAGCTCTAAATGGGGACCTCCACACACCTGACACAACAGGCTAGTCATTTAGGCAAACAGGAAGCCTAAGAGCCAGGCACCCATTTCTTGCTCTTTAAAGGGACTTGAGTTCTTAGAATGGCTGACATTAGCGGTCTTGACAGTAGGAATGAGCTCCTGAAGTCACAGGTGCCTTCCATACAAAATTTTCTAATTTTGTTGGCAACATTAGACCAACTTATCTCTCTCTCCTGGTCAATGGAACAGTAGAGTGGTGCATCAGTGCCCCTCCAAAGGGGCCTGGTGCTTGCCTGAATCCATTAGGAAACAGGCACACTGAGAACTCTGCTGTAAGCTCTTATTTAAAGCCAATTGACTTGTCTCATTTTCCATCTCCTGTTCTTCCCAGTGACCCAGGACAATACTGTAGCTGTCAGTGAGCACTGCAGAGCCTGGAACGCTGATTCTGGGCCTCACATCGACCCTTAGTGTTGCTCATTTCATTTCAGAGACAGATTTTCCTCATGCAACTTCCTTCCACATTTGAGGACACAGGACCTCAGAGCCCTCAGAAAAATCTGAGAAGGTTGGAGTTACCAAGTGGAGTCAGAGCACCTAAGCTTTTATTGCAAGTCCAGTTTGATTGTATAAGATTTTGGTTGTCTGTCATCAGCAAACTTTAGGCCATAGCCCACACTGCATCAGGTCCCTTATAATCATAAAATATATATAAAATAATGGAAATATTAATCAGGTATTTAAATAAAGAGTACTAAAGCATCCTGGAAGCTTTTGACTTAGTGTGCATGATGGAATTTATATTAGCTGTCAAAAGACAGAAAGCCAGCACTGTGCTGGTGGCATTGGGACCTCCAGCACAGAACAGACTCTTTCTAAAAGTGGAATGGACTGAAACCATGGTCTCCATTTCTCCAAGCCATATCACTTACAATTCAGTCCGGCAAAATACCATCATTGTTAGCCAATGTAATTTTTCAATGGAAAAGTTTATCTCTCCCTCCTCCACAAATGTATTCATATCCTTTGGCTGCTAAGACAGTTTTTGCGTTCCTGGCTCAGTTAACAGTTTCTCCACTTGGTAAGACAACCAAAGGTGACCCAGGCATGCTTCAGATGATGTCTTCTCCCCACAGCAAACAACAGGCAGCATTAGCTACACAGACCACATCCACCGGGAGGGAGAACGTTGCAAGGCACACTGTACCTGATTGCCGAGGAAGAACTACAGACAGAAAGAGTACAAGGATGAAGGGGAAAAAAGAGAACATTTTGTCAAATTAATACTGGGAAACAAAACCATACTGTGTCAGCAGTCTTTCAGCAGGGCGAAGCACAATGACTGCATTCTCACCACACTCCTGCTTGCCACAGGGATATGCTTCTACATATTAAGATCAACCTTCCAACCTACTGTGCCCTGGTCTATTTGTTTCCCTCATAGGTAACCTCAAACTAAAATAAAACAAGAAACCAACACTCAGCAAGCACACATAGAGTTAGCTGGAGCTTTACAGTCCTAGCATTCAACACTCCTCATGCTGTGGACTTACTGTACTTTAAGGACTTTCAGATGTACTAATTGAACTGGATTTTCCTTTCCCTCAGTGCATTTAACCACAGTCCTTCATGACCATCTAAATCCTCTTTGCCAATCAAATTTTTCTAGGACTTTAAAGAATCCTAACAAACTGCTGAATATCTTTTCAGGAGCTCTGTTTCAGATCCTTGTGGATTTTGGTCTTAAAAGAAATGTAAACATATGTAGGGTTCACTGTTGGTTACAGCCACACTTAGTCCAGTTCAGATCAGGCACAGTATTTTCTAGTCTCTACTCACCCTTCTCTGAGCCTCAGAGCTGTCCCAGGCTTACAACGACCAGCTCTTTGGGGAGGGGGAAACAGCCAATTATTAGATGTACTTGTTTTCAAAAGTACTTCATCTCCTAAACACTCTGGTCAGCACTGCAATGTCTCTAATTTCCACTGAAGTACACATTACTGACTTAGATGGACCTATGTAGGGCATTAGGTAAGCTTAGCACAACAGGACATGTGACATTGATAACTGACAGAAAGTGACCACATTGCAAGTCCTACCGGATGTGGGCTTCCAAGCATCAGGAGGGAGAAGGTGGGAACATCTAGTTAGCTTAGACTGCTTGCACCCATAATGGCCACACATGAAGAAAAGATCACGACAAAGAACTGGGTTTTCTCTTTCTTACCCGGTATTTATTCTCTCCAATCTGCTCCACTTGAAACCTTTTTGCACACTTGCACTGAGCCACTTGTCTTGTTACCTATTGGTTGTGAACAGAAAAAGTGTGACTCCCTATTTAAAGAAACATTTGGACAGAGAGCTAGTCTTTGCTCCTTTTTATGCATTTCAGGCTTTTGACAAATGCATTTATTTTCAGTTCCAAATTAATATCAGTTGCTCTCACCAATTGATAACATTGAGACAACCTGGAGAATATGACAGAAATTACCAAGAAACTATCCAGCTTGTTTCACAATGGCTTCAGAGAAGTGCTAATCCATGAGTCAAAATCAGTGACTAACAGCAAATTATGAAATGACACGAAATTTCAATCTCCTGGTCTGAGATTGCCTGGATGTCAGTCCGGCTAAGTTCTAAGCGTATTCATTCCTGAGGCCTGCCTTGCTGCCTCTCCCTCCCCAAGGCTGTCACCAGTGCATTCTGGGATATTTACGTGCTGCTATTAAGTTTGTTATTTTCAATGTGATACAGTTTTAAATGAGGCAGAAAACATGGTAGGTAGGAATACATCTTAACTATTGTATTTCACCTGTTAAGCCCTACATTTGATGACACCATCTCTGGATTTTAAAATAGGTCAAACAAGGCTTGTGATAAGCCCACACTAAGCAATGTGGTACTTGTGAAGAACACCTAGATGGAAGTCACCTGAGTAACCCAGCCAGACAGGGTTAGCACTCAGTGGCCGGAGATGCTCCAGGGTTCTCTGAAGGCCATCGCAAAATGAGATCCCAAAAGAGAACCCGAAATAATCACCCCCAATAGACAAATTAAAGAGTTAGTAAGGTAAACTGCACTGTATCAAATTCAGAATATAAATCTATGCTCAAAAAATGCCCTATTAAAAAAAAAACAGCACACAGTTCTTTTCCATACCTCATCTTCAATTTTATCTGCGTCAGTGGTTGGCCGATAAGCATCCTTGTTGGGATGGAGAGCAGCCACAAATTCATAGTAATCAATGTAGCCATCCCCATCTCTGTCAAAAATGTCGGCCACAGCAGTCATCTCCAATTTGGTGGTAGGGAACTCTGGAGAAATGCAAGCAAGAGGGTTTCTTTTAATATTTCTTGATAGTAAAAACTTACGTGATTTTTCTTTTTTTTGAAAAGTGCCTACTTTAGAAAAATCTAAGAGCCACAAACTGGAAAAATAAATACTAACCAAAATTAGAGCATCCAGACACTGTGTGCTTATACACTTTCTTGTTGCCCCTTAGGCAATTTTAGTTTTTTTTAGAAGTATTATTTCAGACATCACAAAACTAATTCACACAATATTATGGCTATAGACCTGCCACTCAATTTGGGAAAATGTTTAGATTATTTCAGAAATAGCATTAAGTTTTTTCTCTTTGAACTACTGTAGCCTTAGCTTTCTGATAAACTGCTTTCCAAAGGGAAGTGTGAGTGCTTACAGTGGTCAGAATGAGGTACTGCAGCATATATCAGATCCTATTATTTCTCAGCTGGAAGCTTCCTGGTGTCTAATTATCGTCCCACTGTCTTTAGAATGACATCTGCACTAGTCACAAAGGCCTATAAGGCCCTGCCTTACCTGGTCCCTGCCTACTGTCCTTCCAGTTCCCATCTAGGTCATGACACCCTTTGTCATACTAACCTTTCCATCCTCAGGACATGCCAAGTTCACTCTCATCTCCATTCTGTTGCACATTCTGATTCCTCTGCCCTGCCTCTAGCTCTTCCCTCCACTCTTCACGTGGCTGAATCCTCCTCCTAAGCTAGAGCTAGCTCAGCTCAAGCACCATTCCCTCAGACAAGGCTTCCCTGACTGCGACATGTGAAGTCACACAGCTGCGAGAAGTGCTGTCATTTCAGTAAAGTCACTTCACTACTTTACATCTTAGTGATGTCTTACGCCACAAATGAGACCACATGCTTTGTTAGCTGCTACACAGATGTCAGAAGTTGTTCTTACAAAAGAACTTACATTTTTGAACCTATTACTTACAGTCTCATCATAATTCACAAAGTTTAGTTCCTTATCTATACCTCAAATGTGCTTTGTTTGTACTAATGTAGTTGATCCAACATGATTAACCTTTTTCTTCATCAGAATGATAGGACACTTTTAATGGCCAGTTGCTTCCCTTCAGCCACAACTTTCATCTAACACTGCTGAGGCTGGATACCACAGCTTCCACAAAACACTGCAAACCAATGAGATGTGGTGTGGACCCCCTGATTTGAAGAATGACTGGACTCACTGGAGGCTAAAATGCCATCGATAAACTCCTGACGTGTTATCTTCCCGTCCTGGTCCTTGTCGATGCGCCGGAAAAAATCCATCACCCGAGACTTTTTGTGGTTCATCCAACGCATATACTTTTTCCTCCAGACATCAAAGTCAAAGTTGGCAAATTCTTTCAACTAGACAGAAATCGGAGGCATCAATAAGACTTATTGTTTTGGCCCTCATAATGTCCAACACACCCAAGCTTCCAGACGCCGAACGAAGCCATGCAGGCCTTCCAGGGGAGAGGCAACAATGAGGTCTATGTGCTGCCTGTTCTGTGAAGGCGATGTGGCACCTTCACGTCAAGCCATGATCCTTCACACAAGCTGTGGCAAATCATGGAGTGGCAGCAAGAAGAGCAAGTGAACAACCACCATGGCACATACGGAGCACATGGAACAGAAGGGGCAGTGCCAGCCGTGCTCCTCATCGGGCTTTTTCCAAGTATCTTAGATGGAAGGGAATGGACGCTATGCAAGAGGAGGTCCTTAGCACCCCTCGCTTCTGTTGCTTTGAAAGGTGCTATAATCACACACAGGGCCCTCAGTGGGGGGCTGGTGTTCCCCACCATCTTTTGAGACTTGCAGGAAACCATCTGAGTTCCAGATGGAAGCATTAGGAACAACACTGCACCCAAGCATGCTTCTTTGGAATGGCACCAGAGGGAGTGAAGTGCCCATCTGACTTTTACGTTAAATATTTGGCCTTGACAGAAAACAGCAGGCCTGCGCAGTGGGCAAGGCAGGGCTCTGTAGCACTCAGGATCACTTCAACAGTGCAGCAGTTTCTCCCTGGTCTTTCCAAACCCAAAATTGGAAGGAAAAGGAGAAAAAAGCACCAAGAACCAAATATGCTGATAACTCAGCTGACCTATGGGAACAACAACAAACAACACAGAACACTCACTTCCGGGCATAGCTGCTTTGATAGGCACAAATAAAAAAAATACACAAGATATTAGAGATTTTTAAAGCTAGGAAATGTAGTACTGTATTTTTTTTTTTTAATACTGGGTAATGATACTCCAAAACAGACTTACTATTCATGATTCAGTAAAGACAAATCAACTAACAAGATTACAAAAAAGTATTTCACAATCGTGTAACATATGCCTTTTTTACCACAGGCTCAGAAATGGTCATTCCTGTGATAGTCACGCGTTTGAGGATAACTTTTTAGTTATGTTTCTAATTCTCAGCTGTGGCAAGGTACTGAGAAGGAGCAGGTCACAGGCTAGGCCTTGACGGGCTAGCTATTTTTTCCACAATCAGAGGCTACGGTCCTGCCACCTCAGAGTGGTTTCCTCTCACAGGACTCTTTTGGGGGCCTGAAGCAAAGAGCACTGGCCCAGGACAGGTTGCTTCGACTACTGAAGGGGCAGAAGAGACGCACAGCTGATGCGCAGAGGGCCTCGGAGGGCTGTGTGCTGATGCAAAGTTGCTTCCCTCCAGGGAGAGACACTCAGCAGGGTCTTACCTCCTCCAGTCGATCCAAGGCATCATTCAGTTTCCGCTGCCGCTCCAGAGCTAACAGCCACACCTGCTGCCAGCGAGCCGAGAGCTGGTTGATCCGTGGGTTTGTGGCTTCAGACTGTGAAAGGATTGGCATCGGAGGGGGTGTGGGCTGATTCAAGGACTTCCCTATAAGGAAAAAACAATCACAAGATTAGAAAAGCTAGTTTTGTCAGTCCATGAAGAGAAACAGCAGTCCGCGTGAACTTTTAGACATCTCTATAATATCTAGTTAGTAACTGTGAACAGAAATACAAGGCTTGGCAATAAGTTGCTAAGAAGGAGTAGTTATTTCAAAACTATCAATTCTCTCCAGCCAATAAGTATCTGTCTTCTATATTATCTCCAACCAGTCCTGACCAAATTTAGTGAGTTGAAAACACATTACCACAACAAAAAGAGGCATGGATTTCACAAAAAGAGCTCACTTAGTTATGTTTAATTGAGTGCAAGCCAAATGTAAGCAGCTAGCACTAATGACCCAAACAACGGAAAGATCACTGCTAAAAGAACAGGTATTAACACTTTGTAACCTCATACTGCAGAACACAGGTGAGAAAAGAGAATTTAAAAACACAGGTTTTGGCTCAGGTGTTGTGCTGAAGTGGGTTAAGCCCCTGTTTGGGATAGCTGCATCCCACATCAGAATATCGGCTTATGCCTTAGGTGCTCTGATTGCAAACCCAATTTCCTACTAACGTATCCTGGGAGGCACTGGATCACAGCCCAGAAACTGGGTTCCTGCCACCGCCATGGGGGACGACGAGGGTATAATTCCAGGTTTCTAGTTTCCGCTTAGTCCTGCCCTGGCTTTTATGTGCATTTGGGGAGCGCATCAGTGAATGAAAGATCTGTCACTCTGCCTTTCAAATAAATGAGAAATAAATCAGTATTAAAAAAAAAGATGTGTAAGAAGGAAAATTAAAAGGATTTTGGTTCCAATCCAATTAGCTCCCGCAAATGGAAAGAATTTTTTGACAGGCATTTGGAAACTGCTACTCTCTAACAAGAGGACAGAACACAGTGGCCTGGGAACATACTGCTGCCTCTGTGGGATTTCTCCACGAAGGGTGTGTGGGTGGGCTCAACGGTCTTCCTCTTGTATGTCTTGGTGACTCGGTCCACGTCAGGCTGTTTGCGAGTCATCTCCTCCATAAATGTCTGAAAAAAAAAAAAAAAAAAAAGAGTTCAGAGTTTTCCTGGATTTAAATGGAATCCGGCAATTTCTTACCACCAAAAGCCAAGTCCATGACAGGCTGATCAAGTGACAGACACCTTGGTGTACTTACCCCTCCTCTGGAGAAACCTTGAGCAAGCTAAGTACTTTCTCAGGTGCTAGAGACCTAAGTGGGGACATGAGGCCTCTGACTTCAAGGAGCCCCCGGCCCACTGAGGAAAGCCCCAGAACTAGAGCAATGAGTGCTACTTAGGGTCCAAAGAAGACTTAGAAGGGGAGCTACCCAGTCAAGCTGTCTGCAGGCTGCTGCCTTGGCTGAGTTATAGAGGCATGAAGAGCTACTCAAAGCCTAGGCGGAAGGCAGTCCCGGCAGAGGGCACAGCCTGAGCAGAACCAGGGAGGCCTGACAGTGCTGTGACACAGGACCCTGCCATTCACCGCCTGAGCAGAGGATGCAAATGGAGGAGTGGCAAGAGATGGGACTGGAGAGTCAGGCAGGAGAAAATACAAGAAAGGCCTGGCACTGTGTCATGAGGTAGGGTCTTATTCTGAGAGCAAGGGGGACAGGGGACAGGACAACTGAAGGATTTTGGTCCAAGGAAGAGAAGTAATCCGATCTCTACTATAGATCTATCACCATGGCTTCGTAGTAGGAGAGTAACTGGGAATGGGTTGCAGGGAGGTAGCAAACACTGTAGAAATGAAGTCAAAACCTGGTGAGGACTTGAACCAGGGCAGGAAAGATGAAACCGAGAGGGACAGGTAAGACCTGTTGCTCGTACAGGCACAGGAAAGGAAGGAATGGCTGCCATGCCACTGAGTGGCTGATAAGATGAACAGACAAAGACAAATTTGGAAGAGAGGTGAGGGGTCAGGAAGATGAAGTTGAATTTCTAGTTTACTGTACGTGGACTTCCAGGAAAAGTGGAGCCAGAGATGAAGAAAAACAGTGGGTTTACAGGCGATAGCTGAAGCTACTGTTCAGGGTAAGCCCCAGCAGTGTGAGAAGAGCATTAAGGATGAACTCAGGGAGTATCTGTGTTAAAGGGTGAGCAAAGTAGCAGGAACCAGTGAAGGCTGAGAGGAAAGAGCCAGAAAGATTGGAGGAAAACAAAAGATGGAAGGATGTCGATGGCATGAAGAGTTTGGAGAAGAATCAACTGTACCACGTGTCAAAGAGAGGAAGACTGAGAACATCTGTGGTCTGAGGGAGGTGGACGCCAGGCCACAGGAACCTGGGGTGGAAACAGGGAATGAGGCAGAAGGTGGACAAGAAACTTGGCTGAAAGAGGTGTGGTGTAGGTCAACCTCATGGGAGCCATAGGAGTTCTCATTTGCTGAAGTAATTATGTACATGAACTAAGACACCCATATTGTCTGCAGTATAACTAAGCAAGATCCACACTCTGATCAGGGTAAATTATCACCATAAAAAACTATATTTGCTTCCTAAAGATACATTTTGGAGATTGCTTATCTAAGTGCTTCTTTGTTCTTAGCTGCCTCTGAGTTCAATGAGAAGTCTTTGCAAATCCTGGTATAATGGAGATAGACGAGTATGCCCTTGACTAAGAGGTCAGTAAAACAAAATATTGCCAGTGGGGTGGAGAGAGGACAGGGAGAGGGCAGGGAAGCAGGGGAGGGGGGAGCAGACTTTCAAGACAGCACCCAAAATACCCACTCCTGGTGTAAATGCCTTGTGTAATTCCTTCCCTGAGTGTAGAGGACATCTGTGAAAATGATGGAACAATCCTTCTCCTGATTAATATTACTACGTAAGATTCATCAGATCATGCTGGACAGTTCTCTTGCCAGCTTTGAAAACACAACAGGCTATGTGTCCAAGACCCGAGAGAGGTCTCCAGCAGCTGACAGCAAGACCTGACTGAGAGCCAGCAAGGAAATGGAGACCTGTCTGCACAGAAGTGAACTGTCAACAACCCAAATGAGCCTGAAAGAGGATCCTGAACTCCTGATGAGAGCCACAGCCCTGAATGGTACCTTGCTTTCAGCCTGGTATGACCCTAAGGAGAAGATGTGGCCTACTCATGGCCGATGTCCTGGGACACGTGTTTGTGTTAAGCTGCTAAGCCCACAGTAAGATATAGTTTTTTCATCATTTGCATTTTCTATGAACTTTTTGAAGATGCCTCATATGCACAATTTCAAAATTTTTGCACCAAAATAAAGTTCTTAATTTCATTTTCAACTTTAAAGAAGTATCTGTGTATATGAAGTAGCAATTAAAAATATGAATGTGGGGCTGTAGCTGTGGTATAGTGGTAAAGCTGCCACCTGTAGTACCACCATCCCATCTGGGTGCTGGTTCAAATCCTGGCTGCTCCACTTCTGAACCAATTCCCTGCTAATAAGTGGCCTGGGAAAGCAATGAAGGAGGGTCCAAGTGCTTGGACCCCTGCACCCACTTGGGAGACTCCTGACTCCTAGCTTTGAATTTGCCCAGGTCCAGCCATGTGGCTATTTGAAGCTATTTGGCAGACAGAGGCTCTCTCTCTTTTTGTAACTCCAGTTTTCAAATACATAAACAGATCTCAAAACAAAACAAAATGAATGCACAGGGTAAAGGAAAGGGGAGCCATAACCAACGCAGAAACACCAGTAACTCCACAAGGAGGTTCAGATACCTGATGCTCAGCAATCAGGGCTTTCACTCGATCGATGTTCTGAGGAATTGGTTCCTGGTCCCGCTGGATGAGGGTGGTCTCGGCCCATTGGATCCACGCCAGAAGTTCCTCCAGGAGCTCAGCGTTAGCCACCAGTTCTGACAGGGCTGCTTCCAGACGCTGCTGGTGCTGCTTCGCCCACGTCAGCACCTATGGAGGCAGAGGAAACATGGCCTCCTTCAGTCAAGCAGATCCGTTTGTGTCCTTTTCACCTCCTCACAATGACTGGCTGAGACCATCACACGGTCAATAGGCTTCGTCCTTATGCCCATGACAGAGTTGCAACAGCAAATCTGCTCTCTTGAAAGTAAATCTAGTACATACTGTTACACAGAGAACTTCTCAGGAAGGGGCAGCAACCCAGAGCACGTGTCCCCTAGAATCACTACCCCGGCACTATTCTTCCAGATACTGTACATTGCCAAGTCTTCACTAAACTGCTAGTTTAACTTCTGTTGAAATGACCCCAGTGACTCAGAACCCACAGGTCAAAGAGGTTCGGGAGGGAGGTGAAGGGAGGAGGAAGAAGAAAAGGAGGCTCTGTAGTACTTCATCGCCTAAGCCCATTTTGGGGGCACATGGTGACTCACTTCCTCAAAGCGAGCTCGGATGATGGTGATCCAGTGCTTGATGGTCGTGATGCAGTCAGGGTGGCACACAGCCAGGATGACTTCGCCCATGGCTACTGCTGCGTTCACATCCACTCTCTTTTCTTCCACTTTTTTCATGAATTCCTACACAAAAAACAATTTGCAAACAGAAACTAAGGAACTCTACCCCATGGGCACTGGTGGTTGACCATGGGAGTTGGGGGACGACACTTCAGTGTAATGATTTTCCTGAAACATGTTGACACAGATTTCTAAGTCTATGTTGTTTGATATCTAGCAGGGGTTTATACAAGAATGACTTCCTCTGTTAGAAGAGACTATAGCTGCCTTCTCCTGTTTTAACCCTATTTTTATTTATTTTCACATGGAAATGTTTGTTTTTGGAAAAATTTAACAGTTATGAAACGTAATATTTTTTAAAAATTCACAATATAATGATAGATGCAAAATTATAATCTCCAGGAGGCAGGAGGTGTCTGCTTCCTGCCCACGCACACTCTGGGAAGCAGCGGAGACGGCTCAGGTAACTGAGTCCTGGCTACAAACGTGGGAGATCGGGACTGAACTTGTGGCTTCCAGCATGTGAGGAGTGAAGCAGCGATGGGAGCACCAGCCTGTGTCATTGTCTGCCTTCTCAAATAAGATCAAGTAGGATCTCTGGAGGAGCAACATGAAAATGTACAAATGTAACATTTCCCCACTCATTAGGACAGATGGAGGCCCCAGAGACTCCACTGTTTTCTACAGCTTGGAAGGGTTCTGGGGAATCAGACCATCGTCCAAAGTTGGTGTCATGGTATAGCAGGTAAAGCCACCACCCACAATACTGGCATTCCACACGGGTGCTGGTTCAAGGCCATGCTGCTCCACTTCTGATCCAGCTCCCTGATAATGGCCTAGGAAAGCAGTGGAGCGTAGTCCAAGTGTTTGAGTCTGTACTCCTTGAACCTGGCTTTGGCCTGACACTGCCTTAGCTATTATGGTCATCTGAAGCGTGAGTTAGCAGATGGAAGACTTCTCTCTCTCTCTCTGTAACTTTGACTTTCAAATAAATAAATCTTAAAAAATGCCAAAATATGTGACAGTGATGCAAAGATAAACTAATTCACATTTTACTTTACATGCTTGCCAGGTGCTTATACATTGTTACAACCAACATGTTATTTTTAAGAAAGTGAATGAAGGTGTCACAAAGCCCACCAATTGCTTCCCTCTCATTCCTGCTCAAACAGTGAGCTTCCGACTTTGTCCCCTTTCAAGCAGAAGCTGCTTTCCTTGAGGCTGAGGCAGGCAGCCAAGACCACGGCATCCGGGGTTGGATTACCTTATGGGTGTCAATTAGAGACTGCAGGGCCTCTGTGTCATCAGGAAGTGCTCCCCGAAAGCGAAGTGTCTGCTCTGCTTCAGAAAGCCACTCCAAGAGCATATGGACGGTGTCCCGGAACTCTTCTGCCTGAGATGACCAAGCACAAAAGGTCAGGCCCCTTGCTACAGCTGAGGTGTCAGACATTGTGACATGGCAGGTAAAAACACCACCACCAAATTCCTCAGTGCACACAGGAGTTAAGGTCCCCATTCATTTGCAGATCTTTGAAAATAAGTAAACTATTGCTGTGACACCAGTACAAATAGGTGTTAAAAGTCTTGTAGAACATTTTAGAGTATCCACTTTCAACTTTGCTATGTTCACAACTTGTTAGAACTGACCACAAGAGACAAACAACGAGTCAGCTCAGACATGCTGCGGCTAACTCCTCTTACCTGTTTTAAGGCCTGCTCAAGTCGGCTTTGTTTGGAAACAGAGAGTTTACACACGGTGTCCCAGCGGGTACTTAGTTCCTGAAGCTGCCCTTTGACCCAAGTGGTGTCATCTCGGCTGTTCTCAATCAGCTCTCGGCCTGACCGCTTCAGGACCTGAACTGTTCCTGTTCGCTTTCCCAATTCCTTCTGGAAAACCTAGAAAACGAAACAGGAAAATTACTTTGCTTGAAGAATGCTTCGAGTCTAAGAAGTCAAACCACAGAGAAAGTAATCATTTCCTTGGTACATTGTAATCATGTCTCTTGGAGGAACAGAGGGAGGCAGAACAATGTGTAGGAAAGAACAGCCAGAAGACCTGGCTCTAAAATAAATGTCAGCTCAAGCATTTATGAGCTGCGTGACTTTGGGTAAGTTGCCTAATTTGAGTCCTAGTTTCCTCATCTGTAAAACAGGAATAATTATCCTAACATTTTCAAAATTATGGGCAATAAAAAAGAACACCATCGGCTGTGCACAGAAATAATTTCAAGATAAAGTTGAATGCTTTGTGCTGAAATAGGAGGGCATTCTGCAGCTGAACATGACAGTGGAGGCTATACTAAACACTGATGTGCATGATGCAAAGCTTGTTAGGTTCAGAAATGGATTGATAAAAATCATTTATTTCCATTTTAGGAGTCAGTGGAAACAGCTATGCTGAGGGTCTCCAGATTTCAAATTCATTTTGTGACTCAACTGAGCCACAAACAAGTGGTAGGGGAACCTCACAGTGAAGTTTACACTGTGCCCAATCTGAATCAAACCAATTTTGGCAAATTCTTTGTGACGGATGGAAAATGTCAACAACTGTCAACGTGCAGAGCGAGGAGCTGCTGCTCTGGCGGCGGAGAAACAGGGTGTCAGGTTTCTTCTTCCCGGGGGAGAGGGAGGAACAGTCAACACAGAGCAGAGGCACACCAAAGACCCCATGGCTTTGCCCGCCATGCAATCTGGACGCTGCCCTCACCTTATGGGCATCTATGAGGTTCATGACGAGGTCGAGGTCCCCGTGCACAGGCTGGTCCTCAGCCAGCTGGGGCTCCACCTTGTACAACCAGTCGACCAAGGCCTGCAAGGCATCCATGAACTGGCCTGAAAACAGCAGGGCTTCCTCCAACTTGTGCTGCCTGTGAAATGCACACAAACCCCAACATTTTTAAGGATTTCTTTTAGGAATGGCATACACTTCTAACTGTTGAAAGGGAATGATGCTTGAACTCTGTACATACAGACTTCCACACTGTAATACTTAGAAACAGAGGGAAAAGTGGTTATGAGAGTTGCCTAGACATTTTTAAACAAACTGCTTTCCAGAATGGATTAAGTGTAGTGCAGGGGACAGGTATGGTTGTCCTCTGGCCACCTTATACTTGAACACACGGATCCAGCCTGACACCCAAGGTCTGTTACTCCAAGAAGGCAATGGGCTATCGCTTCATCTCTGTTCACCTTAGCTGTATTATTAAAAACAGCAGAGTACAAATACTGCAAAGACTCCAACATTTAGTATAGCACAGTGGACCTGAGTGAATAAAAGTAGAACTTTTCATACTGAACTGCCTAGGTTCAAACCCCAGCTCTGCCACGTAGAAGCTGAGTGATCTTGGATGGGGTGCTAGGAAATCTCATGATGCTTGCCTCTTCATTTGCAGAGCAGGAGTAAAACAGTGCCCATCTCAGTGGGTAAGAGGATTAAATGATAGGCAGGCACTGCTTGGCACAAACTCATTACTAACTGCTCAGGAAGAGGTACTGTAGCCACCTGGTGAATTCCAAGAAAGGATGACACACGATTAGCACTCTTCAGCAGCCAGCTATTGGTATTACAAATTGGTGACTTGCAAATATGGTGCAGTTACTCACCTTCTATTATTGCTGCCTTGATTTTACAGGCATCTACTTTTCTAAAACACATTTAAAATGAGACTTTAAATCCACTTAATTCAAATTGTTTCATAATGCTCTTTAACTGGAGATCTGAAGATGGTACAAATTCTCTACCTGATAGAAGCTGGCAACAGTGCCTTAAGTTACTTTGTAATGTCAAACAGACACAAAAAAGGGACAGTCGTGCTCACCGCTCCACAGACTTGCCACAGACAGTATCCCACTTGTCTCTGACTTCTCCCAGTAAGTTGTCAAGTTTCTGAGTATCATCAGGAAGCAGCGTCTTCTCTTTAAGTGCTCGGCCAGTTCTAATTGTGGTATCATACACAGGCTGTTTTCCACCAAGAGTTTTTTGAAACTCCTGTGTTTCCAGAAAGTAAAGAAAAACACACGTTAAAATTCAAATATCCTGACTTGGAATAAAATTTGTTTTTTAGTTTTCAGATTAGAAATCAAATAACATACGACTAACACTTGACTTAACATTAATGGATATTTATACCACTGTGTAATAACTCATCCCACTGTTTTTTGCATGTTTTTTTTGAGCAAGCAACAAATTTCTTTACCTTATGCTTAGAAAGCTGAAGTTTAATTTTGTCTGGGTCATTGGATATCTCCAGCTCTGAGTCTAAGTGACTTTCTGCATCTTCTAGCCAGTCAATCAGTTTTTTCCAAGCTTCATGGAACTGAAGTTATATAAGAAACAAGGAACAGGAATGCATATGCAAATTATACAATCTGTGTATAAGAGTCATTCCAGAGACTCAAAACATGCAGTTCAAGGTTGTCTGAAATAAATGACTATGTTTTCTTTTACTTACTTGTTTGGCTCGCTTCCGGGCATCATCTAGTGATCGGCCTCTTTCAACTGATCTCTGCACAACCTTCTCCCACCGAGACTGGACGCTAACCAACAAATTCTTGATCAGAACCACATCCTGTTTTTGGCTAAGGAACTTCAACTGATTTCCAGTTTGATCCAACTCGATGATCTGGTCTCGATGAGCATTTACTTCATTAGCAAAAACCTGGGAGAGTGGAGGGAAAAACAACAGTGCTCTTTTTAAGCTTAAAGTAACATGAAGAAGTATTCCTTTTGACCAGTCCTTTCAGAAAGAAGGCAACACCAAAACGTCATTGTTACCTTGTGCTCCTCTATCTGGGAGAGCACAGTGTTCAGGATCAGGCTGGGCGGAGAAGCGATATTTAAACTCTGCTCTGCTAGAGTCAGCCAGTTGATAAATTCTTGCAGGGAATTCTGGAATTCTGTAGCCACGTTGAGGGCTTCTTCCAGTTTTGACTAAATTTGAAGGAAGACACACAGAGAGAAAAAGTGCCAGATTCAGGAATTACATACTTCAGTGACAGACTGATGAACTGTGCGACACATAAAACCATCTCTAAAAAGGAAACTCAACTTTATCAACCTCCAAACATGCATGGCTTCTAAAGAAGGGGACACTTCAACATCTGAAACTGAACAATGGGACAAGGACTATGCCGGAGGAAAAGAAGAGCCATTGCAATTAGCAGAGGAGTTCTTTTCTCTGCTCCTCCATACTTTCTGGGATATTAAATAACAGAACAGCAACAAAACTATTCAGCAAGTGTACGTGACCAGATCCTTCAGCAGCCACTGTCCCAGGATCTGCAACTTGTTTTGGGAAAAGTTTCAGTTTCCCTTACTGTATGGGGGGGAGGGGTGCAAGTGTGGAGTGTGTGTGTGTGTATGTGTGGTGTAAAATGGTTAAATGAAAAGAAGATAAATTTAAAAGTGACAATCACTCCTGTGATCTCTGCTGAAATATGTGCTTGCAGGGCCCAGTGGTTAAAGTCCTCGCCTTGAACGCACCAAGATCCCATATAGTCGCCAGTTCTAATCCTGGCGGCTCTGCTTTCCATCCAGCTCCCTGCATGTGGCCTGGGAAAGCAGTCGATGATGGCCCAAAGCCTTGGGACCCTGCACCTGCATGGGAGACCCGGAAGAGCTCCTGGCTCCTGGCTTCAGATTGGCTCAGCACCAGCCATTGAGGCCACTTGGGGAGTGAAGCATTGTACAGAGCTCTTCCTTTCTGTCTCTTCTCCTCTCGGTATACCTACTTTTCCAATAAAAATAAATCTTTTTTTTAAAAATATGTGCTTTCAGAAGGAACATGAAAATGCATAAATCTGAACCTTACACTTAATGTTACAAGCAGGAAATGTATTAAAAGAAGCCATGACCTTCTAGACAGAAGTCTAATCACACCAGATGTAAATTACTAGTCATTTTCACCCGCTCAGAATGGTAAAAGAACTGCTTTGTCAGGATAAGCACTTCTCAACCCAAGCACATTCCATGGCTAGGGTCCACAAGTTTCACCTTCAAAGACCCAACCTGCAATGTATTGGTGATCACTTCTGCTTCTGACCCATCTCCCCAGGCAGGCAAGGCAAAAGTGTAACAGGACATGGAGAAGGAAGATACAGAATACTCACAGGAAAACTCCAAGTTGTACACTAGAAATGTGAACTGCTGTTAATTCTACCTGATGGGTTCTATATGACTTTCATTTTCTTTCTTTTTTTTTCTACGAGTCATTGAATGATTCAATCAGAAGAAAGTGTTTTGAAGAGATGAAACCAACAGAAAACAAAACCCATGTGATATAGTTTCCGCTGATCTTTGTTGAAGTGTGTCTCCTCCAGACAATAAACAGATGGGTTTTGTTTTTTAATCCAGTCTACTAGTCTATGACGTTGATTGAGCTTAAGCCATTTACATTCACAGTTTAATACACATGGATGCTACTTTGGTCCTCTCATTTGAGGAATGGGTTGTTCATTGGTTTAGACTTCTGTTGTCATTTTACTGGGATGTTCTTCCCATTTGCCTTTGGTTTTGGTGGGTGCTATTCCTTTTCTCTGTCAAGAGAACATCTTGAAGTATCATTTGCAGGGCAGGTTTGGAAGAGGCAAATTCTTTTAGCTTTTCTTTACTGTGGAAGAATTTTATATCATTTTCAAAGATGAAAGAAAGCTTTGCTGGATATGTTATCCTAGGCCGACAATTTTTTTCTTTTAGAATCTGGAATATGTCACTCCATTCTCTTCTGGCCTGTAGAGTTTCCTGAGAGAGATCTCCTGTGAGCTTAATTGGCATTCCTTTATATGTCAATTGATTTTTTTCCCGTGCACATTTAAGGATCTTTTCCTTATGTTCAATTGAAGACAGCTTGATTATCATGTGTCGTGGTGAAGATCGATTTGATCCAGCCTGTTGGGAGTTCTGTGCCCCTCCTGGACCTTGTTTCCCAATTCTTTCTCCAGATGAGGGAAATTTTCCTTTATTATTTCATTAAATACATTTGCAAACTCAGCTTCTTTTTCTGCACCTTCTGGGACTCCCATAACTCTTATATTTGGCCTCTTAATAGTATCTTTCAATTCTTGAATACTTTTTTTGGCCTGATCCAGCTCTGCTTCCAGCTTTTTGTTTGCTTCCCCCTGATGACAGGAAATATCTTCCAATTCTGAGATTCTTTCTTCTGCTTGCTTCATTCTATTTTGCAGACTCTCCATTGTACTTTTTTTTTTTTTTTAGATTTATTTATTTTTATTACAAAGTCAGGTATACAGAGAGGAGGAGAGACAGAGAGGAAGAACTTCCCTCCGCTGATTCACTCCACAGGTGACTGCAACGGCCGGTGCTGTGCCGATCCAAAGCCAGGAACCAGGAACCTCTTCCGGGTCTCCCACACGGGTGCAGGGTCCCAAGGCTTTGGGCCGTCCTCGACTGCTTTCCCAGGCCACAAGCAAGGAGCTGGATGGGAAGTGGAGCTGCCGGGATTAGAACTGGCGACTATATGGGATCTTGGTGCGTTCAAGGTGAGGACTTTTAGCTGCTAGGCCACGCCGCCGGGCCCTCCACTGTACTTTTAATTTGCTCTACTGTGTTCTTAATTTCTGATATACCAGCCTTAATTTGCTTTGTTGCTTCCTTAAATTCTTTGAACTCTTGCATGAGCTTCTCATTTTTTATCAGAATCTTTAAAATGAGTCTTATGGATTCTGTGTCCCCCATTTTCTCAATGTCTTCCTCAGTGAACTCTGAGGTTGGCACAGGGTTTTGCTCCTTTGCAGGGGAGTCTTCAGTAATATTCATGGTGCCTCTGTCTCTTCTTTTGCTCTTGATCATTGTACTTCTGGTTATCAGATTCTTCTCCTTGGGGCAGGTTTCTAAGCTGTGTCACCCACAGATCTACAGTTCGATTTTACTTATTGCGGTTTGTCCTGAAATATGTCCTCTCTGCTTCATACTGATTAAACGTTTTTCCGTCCATTTAAACATGTACTTACCCTATTCCGCCATCTTGATTCTCCCTGACTTTCATTTTCTTTCTTTTTTTGTGTCTTCACATTACTCTTGTAATCGCCCCTCCTTCCCCAACCCTCGGCCCAAAGCGTTAATTCATATCATGTGCAGACTGTCAGGGCCTAGCTGTTCCACTTATGATCTAGCTCCCTGCTAACAGCCTGGGAAAAGCAGAGGAAGATAACCCAAGTGCGTGGGCATCTCCCCTTCTGGGAGACCCAGAAGAAGATCCTGACACTTTGTTCTGTCCAGCTCAGCCTAGGTTGTGGCAACCACCAGAAGAGTAGGAATCAGTGTATGGAAGAGCTCTCCCTCTTTCAAATAAATTTTTCTAAAGTACAATCTAAATAAGTCTGGTGGAAAAATCTATTTGAACTTTATCAAAGAAATGTTCAGGAAACTTGCACTACAAGTGGTAAGAACTTTTTTCATGTAGTAGTTTTTAATAGAATACCACATATACTTAACAAAATGACCGGTGATTTTGAAACATAATGTTCTGCAAAATCAGGTACAAATATCCTTGATGCCCAGATCTTGCCCGACTTATTCCAACAATAAGCAATTGTCTCCTAGTCATATCAGCAGGGAGCTGGATGGGGAAGTGGAGCAGCTGGGGCTCAAACTGGCACTCCATGGGGCCAGTGATACAGCACAGCACACTAACCCTCCTCCTGCAGTGCTGGATCCCATATGGGCACCAATTCAAGTCTCAGGTGCTCCACTTTCGTTCTGGCTCCCTGCTAATGTTCTGGGAAAGCAGCAGAGAATGGCCCAAGGCTTTGGGTTCTGCACCCATGTGAGAAACAGAAGTTCCCAGTTCCCAGCCTAACAGACCGGTCCTATTGTGGCTATTGGAGGGAGTGAACCAGCTGATAAAAGATCTCTATCTCCTTTTTCTCTCCCTCTCTCTGCTACTCTGTCAAGTAAAATAAATAAATCTCTTTTAAATTATTATTGGAAACTCGGATATACAGAGAGGAGGAGAGACAGAAAGGAAGAGCTTCTGTACGATGGTTCACTCCCCAAGTGGCCACAACGGCTGGTACTGAGCCAATCTGAAGCCAGGAGCCAGGAGCTTCTTCTGGGCCTCCCATGCAGGTGCAGGGTCCCAAGGCTTTGGGCCATCATCGACTGCTTTCCCAGGCCACATGCAGGGAGCTGGATGGGAAGCAGAGCCGCCAGGATTAGAACCGGTGACCTTATGGGATCCCGGCGCATTCAAGGCGAGGACTTCAACCACTACGCTACTGCGCTGGGCCCAAAATAAATAAATCTTTTTAAAATATATGTTTATTGGGCCCGGCGCTGGGGCCTAGCAGCTAGTGGCCAAAGTCCTCATCTTGAATGCCCTGGGATCCCATATGCACTCTGGTTCTAATCCTGGTGGCCCCGCTTCCCATCAAGCTCCCTGCTTATGGCCGGGGAAAGCAGTTAAAGACGGCCCAAAGCCTTGGGACCCTGCAGCCATGTGGGAGACCTGGAAGAGGATCTGGGCTCCTGGCTTCGGATGGGCGCAGCACCAGCTGTTGTGGTCACTTGTGGAATGAATCATCTGAAGGCAGATCTTCCTCTCTGTCTCTCCTCCTCTCTGTATATATCTGACTTTGCAATAAAAATTTTAAAATGTATATATATGTGTGTGTTTGTGTATATATCTATATATATCTATAAATATATGCTTGTTAAAATAAACTGGCACTCCAGTATAGTAAGTGGGCATCCCAAGAACATGCTTACCCTGCTCCATCACAATATTAGCCCCCAGCCATACTTTATAATAAAATTATCAAACTCTATACCTTCAGGATTCAAGAAAACTGTTAATTCTGGCATAATCTTCATTTATATGTATAAATGCTTTATGGCTTCCTGCTTGGTAATTACACAAGCATAGGTGCCATGAATTAATTTATTGTTCTCAGTATAAACCCAGTACAACACCTGGTGAATACTTGCTCATTAGGTATTTATTATATGGACCTATACATTAGGTTGTCTATATATTTCTCACTTGATTTGACAACTTCTTTCTTACAAATCTTGATTATAAATCACTTGGGGTAAGTTATTTGGTCCCGGGTTATCATCCTTATTTTTGAAAAAAAAAAATGGATTTTGAATAGTGGCAGAAGCCATTTTTTAGTAAATTTCTTTCTCCACATTGTACCTATACTAGCAGGCAAATTCCATGTGGAGGATGAAGTCATACTCATTATGTGACCTGTTCATACTCTCCCAATCCCAAATCACCAACTCCAGCAAAACCTTGTTCTGAGTGAGGACAAAAACTGATGAGCAACATGGGATATAAAATCTATGACCAAACAGCATCAGGCAATAACATCTTAATTGGTAGATATATAAAACAGGAATTAATAATTAATTATCAACACAAATGGTGGTAGAAACTAATAGCATCAATGTAATCTGACATGAATAGAAAACAGAAACTTCATGGCAGAAAAGAGAAGTTGCCTAGTAGGAAACCAGTTTGGAGGATTTCAGTTCTGTAACTTCCGTTAGAACATACTGCTCTGTGAAAAACCCTCAGTGAAACAAGACGGTAACTACACACCATGGCAGGCACATTACTCAGACCCTGCGACCACGCTGCCCCTGCGACCACGTGGCATGCTCTGTGGCCATACCTTTCTTTCCTCCATCTTGCTGCTGACCACGTGCCACTTGTGCTCCAGCAGTGCCACGCTCTGCTCCGTCTTGGAGCCAGACCCAGCATCATCGCGGCTGAGGAGCATGAGTCTGCCTTTGTCCAGCAGCTGATTGTAAGTCTCTTCCTTGGCTTTCAGCTGTGAGTAAAGCTCCTACAAGACAGGCAGGAAGGAGACCGGTAACCCAAACGCTCTAGGCGAGTTTCACAGTCAGTCAACCGATTCATCTGGCAAATCCCAGGAAGGCCTCACCGTGACAAACAGCTTTGCTTCTGGATCTGGAAGTTAAACCGCTGAGCTATTAGTGAAAAATGGGCCATTCTCCCTTAACAGGAAGATAATCCCATCACCAAGTAAATAAAAAAATTTCTTTTCTTTTTAGGATCAGAGATCACAACAACAGACTCCTATTGTTCGGCTCTTCTTTCCATGAAAGATTTGCCTGGAAATTACATTGCCTTTTGTTCTCAGCATTCATGTTGAAACACTGTCAGTGTCTATGTGATTTCCCTAAATCTCCATCAAGGAGTCTTCTGAAATACAATTTCTGTCACATTTTTGTCTCCTTGATCCTCTCACCTTGAAGTTGGCAGCCTTGTGCAAACCAAAGAGATTAATTCAACATTTACCATTTCATCAACGTATTTCCAGTTAGTTATTCCCAATTACTAGTGTTGCCTAGGGTTAGGTATTAAAAGTCTGTAAATGAGGCAGTGGAAACGAGAGGGATGGAGCCACTACGCTGTAACCTATGACACTAATATCTCATACATGAGTGTTGGTTCTGACTGCTCTACCTCTGATCCTGCCTCCCGGCTAAAGTACCTGGGAAAGCAGTGGAAGACGGCCCAAGTTTTTGGATTCCTACTACCCTTGTGGGAAGGCTCTGTGATGCTCCTGGCTTCAGCCTGGCTTGCCCCTGGTCATGCAGCCATTTTGGGAGTAAACTAGCAGATAAAAGGTTTTCTTCCATCTTTCATATAAATATATAAATCTTAAAAAAAAAAAGCCCCAAAATGAACAGTAATCTCCAGGGTGTACTACATTGCTGTATTGCTTCATAAATTCCCAGATAAATTTATCTTTGTGCATTCAGAAGGGAGATACTGAATATGAGTTGCTTATGTTCAATTTCAAGAAGCACCATTACCATATGTGTGTCAAGCTGTTCCCTAGCAGTTTCAGGAAGTCCTCCTGTGGGCTTGGATGCAGAAAGCTGGCTCTCCATTCTAGTCAGCTCCAAGAGGAAATCTTCAATTTCACTATGGAAGCCCTGGGCCTTTGAGAGAAAGATATTAGCAATATCACTAGTAAGTTCTTAGTTTAAAAAAAAACCAAAAAACAAAAAAACAAAACTTGCAAGATGACTATAAGAAGAATTGAATCTTGGGCCTGGCAAAGTGGCCTAGCGGCTAAAGTCCTCGCCTTGAAAGCCCCAGGATCCCATATGGGCGCCGGTTCTAATCCCGGCAGCTCCACTTCCCATCCAGCTCCCTGCTTGTGGCCTGGGAAAGCAGTCGAGGACGGCCCAATGCATTGGGACACTGCACCCGCGTGGGAGACCCGGAAGAGGTTCCAGGTTCCCGGCTTCTGATAGGCGCGCACCAGCCCGTTGCGGCTCACTTGGGGAGTGAAACATCGGATGGAAGATCTTCCTCTCTGTCTCTCCTCCTCTCTGTATATCTGGCTGTAATAAAATGAATAAATCTTTAAAAAAAAAAAAAAAGAAAGAAGAATTGAATCTGAGGTGCAATTCTGAGATACTTTCAGAGCTTTTCTGTTACTAGATGAGTATATGGTCAATTTACTTAATTACTGTTAGAAGTCTGGCTGAATCTTTACTACGAAAGGGGAATATCCTGACTGCAGATTACATAAGGCCTGTGAAATCCTTTGGTCTGGTCCTGTGGCCAAGGAAACCACAGGCAGGATTTGAAACTCAATTAACCTGCAGTACACTAATTGTTAAGATGATATTTTGTCGGACTCATGAATGATGCCATAAATATCCAAATATACTTGGCAGAAAAAAAGATCTCTTTGTCACACACTCTAGGCACAATCTGATGAGGAACTGACTAACTGAATAAGGTGTCACTGAATGAGGAGAGACCTGACTTGATCCAAGAAAAAAACAGGATCTGTGAACAAGGTTTGTCAAATCGCAGATCCACTAACTTGGGATAGTTTACAGATTAGGCTACAAAGAGAACCTCCAGTCAAAAGCAGTTCTTTACCAGAACAGAAAAGTTCTTCCTCTCAAGACATGGTAGGTGTGGGGAGGGAGTGATTCCACTTCATACAGCTTTCCTCTCTCTGACCTCGGCTTTCTTGCCAATGCTATTTGCACAGCTCTCCGGGTTGGGCCTGGGGGCGCTCCTACCTGCTGCAGCGTTGACTGAAGCTGCTGCTCCCTCTCCTCTGTTTTCTGTAACACTGACTCCCAGCACTGGTTCATGGTTTCCAAACGGCTCCGTAAGCTGCTGGCATCATCTCCAGCACTAGACTCAAGCAGTTCATTGCCAGCTTTGTTGACTGTTTCCACGGTGGCTTGATGAGCCAAAACATCATTTTTCAGAACCTAAAAAAATGTTCAACAATGTAACTTATTTCTGCAGATATCACTGACTCTGGTTCTCCAAGGTACACACAGCATCAAATGGCTTCTTTGGGTGACAATGTCTGGTCTCCAACTAAGGGAGTCAGAGACGGAAAATGAAAACACTCACATGGTGCTTGGCAAGTTCAACTTCAATGACTTTGGGGTCTCCGCTTATTGGTCTTTGAGCATCTAACAATTCTTCAGTGTGAATCAGCCAACTCATCAGCTCCTCCAAGGCATGCTGGAATTGACCAAGGGCCAAGAGAGCGCCTTCTAGCTTGTGCTGTCTGTGGGCAATTTTTTCACACAGGTTCTCCCAGAGGTGTTTGAGTTCTGTCAGAGGTTCTCGTATAATGTCTCTGTCTGTTTCGTCAGTAGCTTTCTTTAACATCAGCTCACCCTGGTGATTAAGCTTCTCCATTTCAATTTGCTGCTGGTAAACTTCCACTTTGAATTCCTATCAAAGACACAGATATTTCACATCAAACCAAGACTTCAAAAATGAAAAAGCAATTTGTCTTCAAAAACCATTATTCCCAGATACAGACCTTCATTTCATTTAACTGATCTTTAACAGTGTTGAGGTCAGTGCCAACAGGAGGCATGGTGCAGAGTTTGATCACAGTGTTATCCAGCCAGTCAAACATAGCCTAAAATAATTACAGATAGTCAAAAACAAACACACAGGGAGCCAAGAGAGAACTGCCATTTATTCCTGACAATATAAGAGTTAAGGCAAAGCACCAAGTGCTGCTTGTGACCTAATCATGGGCCATAAGTAAGGAATAATGATCTTTATTGCAGAAACGTTGGGATTTGGGAATAGAGTCAACATCATTGGGATGATGCCCAAAATTAACTACAGCCTGGAAATATGAGTTAATTACAAAAGGTTCATGGAAACTTGCATTAGAAGATACATTTACTTTGATGAAAAATTTTTGAATTTTGTAAATCTGAGTGGTCTTTAATAAGTTTGTGGGTGCCTGGCGTGACAGCATAGTGGTTAAAGTCCTCGCCTTGAATGTGCTGGGATCCCATATGGGTGCTGGTTCTAATCTCAGCAGCCCCACTTCCCATCCAGTTCCCTGCTTGTGGCCTGGGAAAGCAGTCGAGGATGGCCCAAAGCCTTGGGACTCTGCACCCACGTGGGAGACCTGGAAGAGGCTCCTGGCTTTGGATTGGCTCAGCTCCAGCCATTGCGGTCACTTGGGGAGCGAACCATCGAATAGAAGATCTTCCTCTCTGTCTCTCCTCATTTCTATTTATCTGCCTTTCCAATAAAAATAAATAAATCTTTAAAAAAAGCTTGGGGAAAATTTGTATCATGAAAAAAATCTGGATTTAAAATTTCTTTGGTATCAACATAAACTTTTAACTCTGCTTCCCTATGAACTTTCAGAAGTACTCTTGTACTCAATTTCAATAAACATGAATATTTCTTACTGCCAGTTAGCTAGCAGTCCTAAAACTACTATGTCAAATGTATTTCCAGATAACCTGGGTGTGGAATTCAGAGTAGGCAGTGATGTTCACAGTAAGGCCAATTTCACTGTAAGCATACAAGATGATAAAAACAGCAGGAAGAGAGGAAACTTGGGCATATATCAGTTCTTTTCTCATGAGAAGTGGGAAACTTCTGTCTTGTGTTTAAGGATGCTGTAGCAAAGATGGTGCAGTCTTGTGCTGAGTTCAGAAAATGATAAAGGAAAATGGAACCATCTGGTGGTCACCTCCTGGCTTCTTACCTGAAGAGTGTCCTGATACTGTACGGCAGCTTGCATGGCATCCTCAAGCTTGTCTAGCCTCTCTTTCCATGTCTTGTTTAAGTTCTCCCAAGCATTATTCATCTGTGGGAAAAGCATTCAATCAGACTTGCCCAATAATAGCACTCTCTAGTCTGAGGCCACTAACATATCATTGAAATCCGAATCCCTTTCTCCACACCTCATCAATGCTCTTCTTCACTTCAGGCTTCTCCGTTTCCCCACAGGCAAAGATCAAATCTGCTCCAAGGATTCGGATGAACTCCAACTCCTCATGCAGCCCATCTGTCTCTTCCTTAATAGTCTACACGGAAATGAACAGAACATGAGCCAAAGCAGAGCAGAACAAAACTTTCCAAACTTTGCAAATGTGACTTATACCCTCATCAATAGCAGATGTTCAACAGGACTGTGGGATTCACAAAAGTTTTTCAATGTTCTTAGTATTTCACTTATCTAGATAAAGAAGTCTCAGACTCCAGGTGGCAGGAGAATACACAAACACACCCAGACACATATGCATACATTTAAAACAGTGCAGGAAAATACGAGCTTTAGTAATTTACCAAATGCTCACCCCTGGTAGCCACCAAGGAGATTATACTGTATAATCAGAAATCTATTACAAAGAAAATTATCAACAAGGGTAGAGTCATTGAGTACAAGTCACAAGCCTAGTGCTGACAGTCCAGCATAATAGAAGTCTAAGTTATATAATCTGGAAGAAAGTCAATTCTATGACAGGTTCTTAAGGGTGATGTATGGACTGGCATTCATGAGGTAGAGAGGGAAAAAATTTGTATAAGAAAAAATAGTTGAAATAAAATAAAAATAAATAAACATAAGAAAGTAACAGCGATAACATTAAGATAGGCTTGGCTTGTGCTAAATGGATAGGAAATGAATTTTGCAAAAATAGACTCCCTCCCTCAAAAGGTTAGAAAAATGTATGTCAAAGTAGTAAATGTTACTGCTGGATAATGAATCTGAAATTGATTCTTTCTACTGTTTATTTTTCCATATTATAGGCATTTATATAATGAGGAAAGTTTGTTTTTTTTTTTTTTTTTCCAAGTGGAATAAAAGGAACCTTTAAAAAAAAAAAACTCTTCAGGGTACTCCGTCTGGTTAAGCAGCTAACATAATATTCTCAGATAAAGTACTTTCCTGCAAGATTTGTTTGTGCTTTACCTCGGCAGCTTCAACCTGCTGTTTGATGATGGATGGGTCAATGCCAGGGCTTTCTAAGTCATGGATGATGTCCTGAGTATCTCTCATGGTGGTCAGGAGAGCTGCCATGTCATACCAGAACTTTTCTGCTAATTCAAGGACATCAAGGAATTTAGTTTCTCGCTCCTCAGCCCGGGCTTTGATGTCCTCCCAGAAGAACACCATCTGATCCAATTTGTCTTGGATTTCTGAGGGTAAAAAGGAGACAAGAATAAATATTTGCAAGCAATTTCAACAGAGCCCAGAGCCCATCCAAAACTGACATGTCCAATGAAATGATATCTTTAAAAAAAGCTCTAAAAATGTGTAACTATCAATCAAAGGGTAGTTCTCCATCTCAGCCTTATTTTTATTATTTTTGACTTAGCATTTTCTGCTTATATTGGTTTCCCACATGGAGGGATCACAAAGGTACTCTGGAAATAAACCACTGTCTCTTACAGAGGTATTGCTCATTTATAAAACCTCTCATTGATGTCATGTTGTGGAACTTGTTGTATGCTTCCCAAGAAAAGTATCACAAAAGGTAGTTCTATCCGCTATTGAGACTGAACTTCACTCACATTAGGGGTTAAAGGAGCATTTGTTTTCTGGCCTGGGAATCTAACTACCCATTGTAACCTTGTTTCAATGGGAAGATGTGTTCGGAATTCTAAGTGACTTCAGATGACTTTCTGGAATACTCATTACTTGGGGATGGCTCTTGTATTTGCTGAAACACATCTGGTGGGATGCCGGATAAAACCATAGCCTGGAATTTATTCTACTGATTTACTTTAAATATAATTAGATCCACTGAGCACCTTTTGCAGCCAGATCCTTGTCTGCTCCTTGTGATCGCCCGATGAGCTCCTCTCCACGGCGCTTCAAGGCCTCAAAGGACGGCTGCAGTTTTTCCAGCTCCACATTGGCGTTCTTGTTGTCACTGATGCACTCACGGATTTTGTCTACTTCAGCAGGAATCAGTGGCGGCATTCGTAGGCGAGAAGAAAGATTCTCCAGTGTCTCCAACATGGGCTCAATTTTATCATGAAACTAAACAAATGTTGGGACATTAGCCATCATGGCAATACTTCATCTCATTTCTTGGGGGAAATGTTGGGGAAGAAGGACAAGCCATGGTTCTTGTACTGGTTAGGACAACCTGCATTCAGCCTTGCCCAGTGACTGTCACATGCTGAATTTGGCTAACAAACTATGTTGGCCATATTACACCAGAGCTGGCACGTCAGAAAAAAAAAATGTTGTAACTAAACTATTGTGTCATATACCAGAAATCTCTGGTGCTGTCAAAACTTCCTCTATGTCAACTAATGTGACAAAAGGAACAAAACTATGAAACTGGCAAGAGTCAGTATACCAACATCTCAGATGACAGGTGCAGGCAACAGACTAGACCAAGAAGTTAGATGCCCTCTGTGTATATGGATGGGGAACTCAATATGCTCCATGATTTAGAGTTTAAAAAGTATTATGGCATGCAACCCACCATACAGAACAGTGAGAAAGGAAAACGTTGGCATGATGAAAGGCAATTAAGGAAGGCCAGATCTAACTTCATCCTAAAAGAACAAATTACATTCCCACTTTTTCTGGTACTTTAACAGGAACTACACCTATAAAATCCTAATCTTTAATCTGACATAGAAAAGGGATATAAGGATTAGAAACAGATATTCTTATCTTTTGAAAAAAAAAAGTATCTATAATCAACTCTGGATTCATTAGAGTAAGGCTTATTGATTTAAATGTCCTAAAGAAAAACAAACAAATAAACAAACAAAAAACAATGTGGGATTTCCTTAACAAAATTGCCTCCCATTTTTAAAGTTCCACCCCCAGGTGAAAGTGCCATAATAACCTGTACTAACCAGATTCATTCTGATTAGTGAAGGGAAATTTCCTGATGGGTAGTAGCCTAGATTTTCAGTTTTGTAATACTCTAATCCCAACAGGGGTGGGGACCTTACCTCTGTAATCTGTAATGGTGCGCGGTCAACACAACAATGAAATGTGACGATGTGGGGAAGACAGGAGCAGGCAGCAACACACAAAGTAACACATTCCACAATGTGAGTGAGAGATGGGACGGGAGGTGGGGGGAGAAACTTGAGTGAGTACAAATATTAACCAAGAACACTGACTAAACACAGGAATAAAATATCCAGACATGACAAAATTACCACTAACAGTAATATGCATGTATTAGTTGAAACGTATGTAGTTACATGCTTTAAACTCCGTTGCAGGTAGTTAGGCTTCTCTTTGGCTCTCAGTTCTGCCTACTCACACATCTCTCTCTGACCTAGGAGCTTAGTGGGTGGCTCCCTGAGTAAGACAACTAACGTCTGGCAATTTTAGGTCTCAAAAGTATTAGGCCAATGGGAACCTGAAGTCTGCTCAGGCAGTCTCTGCTTCGGAATCTGCAAGATCAGTTTACACCCAATCATCCCTGCTTAAGGATCATCACAACACAAAGTTTCAGGGAAACCATTAAGAGACAATGCATATCCGCCACGATGCTCTAGCTTCCTTACACTGTCTACAGATGCTTATTCACGGAAATAAAAACGCAAAGCTTCCTATTCTTATTCTCCTGAAAATGTATATGTATTATCAACACGCTGCTCTGGACATTCCTGAGCACAGGGGCATAACCAACACAGTGACTTCCTGCTGAGTCTGACGACTGAAGCTTGGAGTGGTCTAAGACAGACACATACCTGGGCGGACTGGGAAACAGCCTCGTCAAGTGCGAGAGCCCTCTGGCGCACCTCCTCTTTTATTTGCGCGTACGTATTTTCTGCTTTCTGGTATTTTTCTTCCACCATTACCCCTTCTTCAGGGTTTAACTCCTTCAGTTGTGGTCCTATTTTTAGCAGTTTATCAATATGAGGCTTATGTTCCGCAATGGATTCTCTTAGTTGCTATGGAGAGACATACCAATGAAAACACGGTAAGTCTATTTTTTATTGAGGGTCAGAGAGAGAGAAAGAGAGAGAGAGAGCGCGCACATGCTCCTCCAACTCCTGTTTCACCCAGCAGATGCCTGCAATGGTGAGGGATACAAGCCAAGAGCCAGGAACTCAGCCCAGGGCTCCAACCTAGGTGGCAAGAACTCCAGTATTGGAGCCATTACAGTTGCTTCCCAAGGTCTGTATTGGCAAGTAACTGGAGTTAGAAGTCAGTTAAGTATCAAATCCAGGTATGCTGATGTGGCACGTGGGCATCTTAACTGGCACCTTAACTGCTAAGGCCAAACACCCAGTTTCTTTGTGTGTCACTTTGATCAGAGCTAATAACAACTTTGAGAGGAATAAACTGAATTGCTGAAAACCAGCAAGTCTTAGAACTTACCATTTATGGAGAAACAAAAAACAAAACACTTAGTCTTGTGCTCTGCTGCTGCCGCTTCTCTTTATTTTTCATAAGCCTGTTTCCATGTACCATCACCCTCAAAGGCCCCCAAAACACAGCGTCTCTCTCCCCTCACTGCCTTTGTCATATATGTCTACCCCACCTTTGTGTGTAATCATAAATATGTCTATGTATTATACTGTATTGTACTTTACATGGTTTAACAACTCTGCATCCCCCAAAATGGGAAATGCCAGGCAGCATAAACTGTGAATAGCAACATGCCTGGCAATCCAATCACTCCTTGACTTTATTCTGAATACTTTTGGTTTAAATTCTTCCACTTACAGGAAATAGAAGTAGCAAAAAAGCACACGCTACGGAACAGAAGTAAGAAACATTAAAGGTAACAGTATTAGTTGAAATATAAATGTCCATGAATTTCCCTTCCAGTCTAAACTGCATGCGCCAAATGCTTCCTGACACTCCTGCACAGCTCTCACTCCAGGAGCTGCTTCACCAAGTGCAAAGTCACCCAGCCACACCTTGACTTCAACAGTACTGTTCCGAGACTCGTCTTAGGTTCCTTTTTATGGTTTGTTGTTTCTTTAGCACTGTAATACCTAAACTCTCAATATTAATTTGCATTAAATGTTGAAGAAAACAATTCAGATATACATTTGTATTGTCAAAGAAATTCTGATTAAGAATTAACACAGAAGTTGCAGCTAGTAGACGTTAATAAACTCTTGTTTCTTCAGTAAATGACAGAGCCCATTTTAATTATGCAGGAAAACAAACGTGGCGTGTTCTTTACCCGCATTTCCTCTTGCTGCTGCCTGAGCTGCTCGTGATCAACAGCAGGAGGAGGCAGTTGTGCTATCAGTGCTCGAGTTTCCTCAATCCAGGGACTGAGCTCTTCATACGTTTCCCAGAACTGGTTCACCAAGACCTGGGCCCGCTCCAGGCGAGCATAGCGCTCGGAATTGAGCAGGCTAATGGCTTCATACTGTTGTATTAAAGACTCTGTCTTTTCCTATAAATACGAAGAGAAAAGCATTCATATTACTATTATGAAATTTCCTCTTAAGAAAGGAAGGCATACATACATTAAAACGTAATAAATATACACTGTTGTTAACAAATGTGGACTACAGTAGTGACACTATAAAGTATAATCTTTATGTCTTTATATTTAACTGAATTTTCTTATCTTGCCATTATACATGTTTTATTCAAGTAATACTTAAGTCTGAAAACGGCTTAAAAGGCAATACAATAGCACAAGAAAAGTTAATGTTTTAGTGAAGAGTTACCGTGATACAGCATTATCGTAACAGATCAATGTAGAATAGAATATCTCTAGGGCTATGATGAAGACTTTGCCTATAAAGTTTCACTTGTCTTTCTTCTTCTGATTAAAAAATAAAGTCTCAGGCCTGACACAATAACCTAGCAGCTAAAGTTCTAGCCTTAAACATGTCGGGATCCCATATGGGCACCAATTCTAATCCCGGCAGCCCTGCTTCCCATCCAGCCCCCTGCTTTGTGGTCTGGGAAAGTAGTGGAGGATGACCCAAAGCCTTGGGACCCTGCACCCGAATGGGAGACCCGGAAGAGGCTTCTTGATTCAGATTGGCTCAGTTCAGGCCATTATGGCTGCTTAGGGAGTGAATCAACAGACAGATCTTCCTCTTTGCCTTTCATTCCTCTCTGTATATCTGACTTTCCAATAAAAATAAAATCAATCTTTTAAAAAAATAATAAATAAAGTCTCCAGGGGCTGGCACAGTGCCAATATTCCATACGTGGACACTGGTTCAAGTCCCGGCTGCTCCACTTTCAACCCAGCTGGAAAAGCAGTGGAGAACAGCTGAAGTGCCTGGGTCCCTGCACGCAAGTAGGAGACCCAGAAGCTCCTGGCTTCTGTCAGGCTCAGGCCCAACCCCAGCCGTTGTAGCCATCTGGAGAGTGAATCAACAGATAGAAGATCTCTCGCCTCTCCCTCCCTTCTCTGTAACTCTTTCAAATCAATAAATCTTGAAAAACAAACAAAAAACCCAAACAACACAAAAGTCTCCAAAAAACATAGTTTCTGCTGGTATTCATACTCCAAATGTTTAGGATGAGTTTTCAATTTATGAAGACTCTTGACAAAATATGGGTAACTATATCATTTCAAAACAGACAAAAACTGATCTATATACTGACTCTCTTGAGTCAATTTATTAATTTTTAAATTAATTTATTTATTTTTATTACAAAGGCAGAAATATGGAGAGGAGGAGAAACAGAGAGGAAGATCTTTCGTCCGATGATTCACTCCCCAAGTGGCTGCAATGGCCGGTGCTGCACCGATCTGAAGCCGGGAGTCAGGAACCTCCTCCAGGTTTCTCACGTGGGTGCAGGGTCCCAAGGCTTTGGGCTGTCTCCGACCACTGTCTCAGGCCACAAGCAAGGAGCTGGATGGGAAGTGGAGCTGCCGGGACCAGAATCGGCACCCACATGGGATCCTGGAGCGTTCAAGGTGAGGACTCCAGCCACTAGGCCATGGCGCCGGGCCTGAGTTAATTTATTTTAAAATAGGTATGATCTCTTAGAAGGACTTGAAGAAGAAACTAATATCTAAATATGGGTTTTGAAAAAGCTGCATAAGTATCTTGAAATTCAAAGCTTTTTCCATATCGACTGAAGATAAGAAGTAATAACTCCATCACAAAGAAGATGGAATTATAATGTATTTCACAGGTATGGTATGGCTATTTAGACACATATGAACACAAGGTTAGGGATCTAAACTATTTAGGACATCAAAAGTGTACCTTAGTTAACAGTCAGTAACAATAGGGCCCAGCGGCGTGGCCTAGTGGCTTAAGTCCTCACTTTGAACACGCCGGGATCCCACATGGGCGCTGGTTCTAATCCCGGCAGCTCCACTTCCTATCCAGCTCCCTGCTTGTGGCCTGGGAAAGCAGTCGAGGACAGCCCAAAGATTTGGGACCCTGCACCCACGTGGGAGACCTGGAAGAGGTTCCAGGTTCCCGGCTTCGGATCGGTGCAACACCGGCCGTTGCGCTCACTTGGGGAGTGAATCATCGGATGGAAGATCTTCCTCTCTGTCTCTCCTCCTCTATGTATATCCGACTTTGTAATAAAGATAAAATAAATCTTAAAAAAAAAAAATCAGTAACAATAAAGTCAGAGGAAAAACATGTTCAACCACCATTTCACAACTTACTTCTAATTCACTATGACCAACACAAACCCAATATGGTCAATCAGTAACTGTAATTCACCTGTAATATAGCTTTCTGCTCCTCCCCACAAGTTCCAAAGATTTCTCCACGGTGACTGAAGAGTTCATCCATTGAATCTTTGTGTCGAATGATGTCAATGGAGAAAGCCTTTGAAAAATAAGCTGTAGTTAGGTCAAGAAGCAAACAGATCCGAGCCTGCGTTAGTGAAAGTAAGACAAAACCTCCCCCAAAATTCCTTGCTTTAAAGTCACCTAAAAATTATTTTTGTTTGACATTTTCCCTGTCTGACATTATGTTTTCAGTAGCTTATAAAGATATGTTTCTCTCAGAGTGAAAAAAAATCTCTTCCTGATATGAAGTACCTATAATGTCATTACATAATTCCACTTAACTTTGGAGAGTCAGAGACTCTCCTAGTCTCTCCAAGCAGTGGGCATGTGGGCATCACACATTTACCTTCTGCACCTGCAGTTGAGCTGTGGTCTGATCCTGTTCCAGGCGAATTGGACCCAGGGCCGTCAGTTTCCGTTTTGTTTCAGCAACCCAAGCTAGCTCTGCATCAGCAGCTTGTTCATACTAACAGACACAGTAAGGGATAACACACAAATTACACCCAGCCAAGGTTTCTCAGAAATTTAATTTTCTCAACACTGAAAGGCAGGGATTTTCAGTAATGTAGTTTACATTTTAAAAACTAAAGAAAAAACTGGGAAGAGTCTCATAAAATCACAAATCAAGATGTGGCAAATTACAATTGATCATATTTTGTCTTTATGCAAAGAAGTTACAGATCTCAGTTGGTGGTCTCACAGCTAGAAACGATGACAGAAATTAACACCCTTCAAAAGAAATCTGCTTCTAATCAAACTGCTTTTACGAGATGGCATTCTCCTCCTGCCAACCCTTTTTCCTACCCATAAGCTGAACAGTTTTAGGCAGACGTTAAAATATAAACTGAATATGACCATAGACAGCTGAGTCAAGTTAACTGGAAATACTTGCTTGGCTGAAGAAGCCCAAGTCCCCAAAAGAACATCAGGCCTTCCCAGGGTTACACAACAACCTGAAATACGTTGTACACCACTGCTCTTTCATGAGGGTCTCCAATCTTGTACTTTTCTCCTATTCAACTCTGTTAATAAATGCTTAGATTTGAAGAGAAAAGTGAGCTTTTCCCAAACCTAAGTTTCATACTGAAATATCTGAAAGAGATTAAAAATAACAGGAAAGGGGCTGGTGCAGTGGCATATTATACCAATCCTCTACTTGTGGCACTGGCATCTCATATGGGCGCCAATTCAAGTCCTGGCTGCTCCACTTCCAGCTGACAGCTGGTGGCCTGGGAAAGCAAAGGAGGACTGTACAAGGCTTTGGGCCCCTACAGCCACAAAGGAGACCCAAAAGAAGCTCCTGGCTCCCAGCTCCGGACCAGCCCATCTCTGGCCATTACAGTCATTTGGGGAGTCAATCAGTGATGGAAGATCTCTCTTTTCTTTCTCTCTCTGTAACTAACTATCAAGTAAAGTAAGTCTTACAAAAATAACAGAAAAAATGTATTGGGAAGCAAAGGAAATGTCCATGTGGTTTAGGCAGCATTCCATTACCTCTCTGAGCACAAGGAGTTGTTTATTAATGTATGTGTGTGATATGGCACATTAATATGTACACAACCAGTTACAGAGAAAAGCAGAGTTTTTTCCAGAAAGCAGGAAGCAAAAAAGATCAAAGGAAACATGACACCTGTGCTTACTGAGAGGATTCTATTTTGGGTGGCTATGCTATTTTGGTTTGCATATTTGATATTAATTATAGTTCCTGGTTCCTTGTCCTCTTCTAAAACGGTTGATTATGTCAAACTAAGACTGTGATGCATTTGGTTCTTTGGGGCTACATATTACCTTCATAATCATTGACCTGGCTTAGGAGGAGGACACTAGTTAAGAAAGCCCTCACAGGCCCGGCGCAGTAGCCTAGTGGCTATAGCTCTTGCTTGGCACACTCTGGGATCCCATTGGGTGCCAGTTTGTGTCCCAGCTGTTCCACTTCCCTTCTGGCTCCCTGCTTGTGACTTGGGAAAGCAGTTGAGGATGGCCCAGGGCATTGGGAAACCTGGAAGAAGCTCTCGGCTCCTACCTTTGGATTGGCTCAACTCCAACCACTGTGGCCACCTGGGGAGCGAACCAGCTGACAGAAGATATTACTGTCTCTCCTTCTCTCTGTATATCTCCCTTTCCAATAAAAATAAATCTTAAAAAAAAAAAAGCCTCACATTGACACACTGACTTGTCTCATAGTTCTTCACTCAAGGTATTTTGGATCAAATCAGGGTTCGCTTGTCACATTAGATTTAGGTTAGTTTCATTATTCTGATTCCCAAGCCAGTATTCAGGGCGGTCTTAGCATCGTGCCTCATGCACCTATCATTACTGCTTGAAATATTAATGCCAATTGTTACAAACATTACCTGCTGGGATCTCTGAATGGCAGCATCAATTTCATCCACCCTTTGACCAATGGTGTCGCTGACCAATTTGTACTGTTCGTTGACATCGGACACAAGCTTATCCAGCCCCTCTCTGGCTCTCCAGGGCACCAGCTCTAAGAGGGCACGGCTCACTTCGTTCACTGTGTCCAACACCAGCCTATGCTCCATGACCTCCTTCTTCAATTCCTAAGAAGGGAAAAAAGTTTTCAGGCCATACTTTGCTAAATTAAGCACATTAGCAGCTGTGCCGGGTGGGAAGTGCTGTCTCTACCACACCTCCCAGCAGGGCACTGACCTCCTTCCTTCAGCTATTTTTTTCCTTGTCCTAGGTTTTTCAATCATCCTGAAGCCTGGTGTTAGGCTTAGCTGATGCCTACTTAGAATCATCTGTATTTGAGCCAGACTGACTTTCATCTTTTACCCCTACTCTCACAGAAGTGATAAATAATGCTTTTAAGCCCAGGTATTTAACGTAACATACATCTATCTATATGGTATTTCTGCCCATCTTCAACTACACAAGATAATGCAAGAAAATCAAATACAACCATGAAACATCAAGAACAAACCAAGCAGGTAAATTATAAAATGGCATACACAAAGCAAATTTTCTAAGAACCTGGGCTTCAGTTTTTTTTTTCCCCTTAGGTTGTGATAAGTGCTCTTACAGTTTTATGTCAAATCTCACTGCATGTGAGTCAGTACAGATTGAGGTAAGCAGAGACTGCGGTTTAGGCTGAAGTGTAAAGGCGATGAAACAGGGATTCTGATAAAGACAACACTTGTTTCCATTCACAGTGAAATGACAGCTTACCTTCTGCCTTTGCTGAAACTGGGGTATCTGCTCCCCTGTGGGAGACTGTCCTCCGCTGGCTGCCAGCTCGTCCTCTACATCCCTCAGCCACCCGGTCAGTTCTTCGTAGGTAGACTGGAACTTGGTGGCCAGCTGTCGGGCTTGCTCTAAAGTTCTGAGGGCCTTGGAGCTTGTGACTGTGATATCTGCATAACGGGTCTTGATTCCATCCAGTTTCTCCTGGATGAGTAACACTTCTTCACCTATGCAGGATGGTGCACAGTTAGGCTTACAGAGACATAAGGATCAAAGAGTCCCTGTGATCCTTCCTTTAAAATACACTTTCAGGGCATGGCGGGATAACCTGTTGGCTAAAGTCCTTGCCTTGCATATGTCAGGATCCCATATGGGCACTGGTTCGTATCCCAGCTGCTCCACTTCCCTTCCAGCTCTCTGCTTGTAGCCTGGGAAAGCAGCAGAGGATGGCCAAAAGCCTTGAGACACTGTGCCAATGTGGGAAATTTGGAAAAAGCTCATGGCTCCTGGCTTAGGGTCAACACAGCTCCAGCCACCATGGCCACTTGGAGAGTGAACCAGTAGATTGAAGATCTTTCTGTCTCTCCTTCTCTCTGTAAATCTTTCCAATATAAATAAATATATCTTTCCAATATAATAAAATAGTTAAATCTTATACATGCTCTCTCCCTGTGATTCTGACACCATCTAACAACCCATATGAATGGTAAGTGGAAAATGAAGTGTATCTTTCATTTGATAAAAGAAAGTCACTTCTGAGATAAGTAAGGTCCAAGTTCAGTTACTGATGTTTCTAGAATTCCCAGTGCTAGTCAGTGAGTGCTGATATTGCAGATACTGGACAGCAGAGGGAATCTGCAACAGATGTGAGACAATTAAGTCTTAAGTTCTGCAAAGATTTAGCAGGTAATGAAAACAGGCCATCAGCCCCACCCTGGAGCACACAGTAATATAATCGGGGAACACTGTGCTTCTCAGAGACTCAATCCAAGGTAGCTAATGCTGTGTGCTTATTGCCCTGGCCATGGAGGTGATGAGAGACACATTTCTCAAAGTACCTGTGGTTTGTTTTAGAAGAGCCTGGCCATTTTTAATGGCTTGATCTACATTCTTCTTTCTATTAACAATCTCTTCATTTAGAGCCTGAAAGGAAAGAACATCATTATTCTCCAAACAAAGGAAAAGAAATCTGAGACCCTTGAAAGGTCAAATTTAAGGAGATGAATGCCAGCTTAAAGTATCTTTTGAGTTACACCAGTGATTATTCAAAAGAATTAAATCAGGTACGTAAAGGCGTGTTTTTCCTTGTGCTGGTTGAGAAGAGATTTAGAATTAAATCAAATTTACCAATTATTGGTATCAAGCATGAATTCAAGATAAGTAGCAGTGGAATTCAGTAAAATGACATACTATGTCAAAAACAAAACAAGAAAAAAAAATAAACACAAACATACTAGGACAGATGTCTAAGAGAACAAAGTCAGCAAGCGCGTATCAACTTCAGTAAGTATGTGGTTAGAAAAACACTCTCCTGAAGCCAAAGAAGACTAAGAAATCTACGCTGGCTGGTGCCATGATGTAGTAGCTTAAACCTCCACCTGTGATGCTAGTGTCTCATCTGGGTGTCGGTTCAAGTCCTAGCTGCTTAACTTGCAATCTAGCTCCCTGCAGACGTGCCTGGGAAAGCAGTGGAGGATGGCTTAAGTCCTTGCGGCCTTGCACCTATGAGGAAGACCTGGAAGAAGCTCCAGGCTCCTGGCTTCAGACCAGTCCAGCTCTGGCAACTGTGGCTATGTGGGGCACGAATCAGTGCAGGGAAGCATTCTCTTTCTTTCTCTCTCTGTAAATCTGCCTTCAAAGAAACAAAAAAACCAAACAAACAAAAACAATAAAGGAAACTCAGCTTTCTACTAAAATGATACAGATGCCCCAAAATTTCAAAGTACAAAAATGTTTTTAAAATGGTAACTTCATGATCAAATTCCAGACACTACTGAGGTAAATCTGGTCTTGTTAAAGTACATTCTCTTTCATAAAACTGCACGTGGGGCCTGGCGCAATAGCGTGATGGCTAAGGTCCTCGCCTTGAACGTGCCGGGATTCCATATGGGCGCCAGTTCTAATCCTGGCAGCTCTACTTCCCATCCAGCTCCCTGTTTGTGTCCTGGGAAAGCAGCTGAGGACAGCCCAAAGCCTTGGGACCCTGCACCCATGTGGGAGACCTGGAAAGAAGTTCCAGGCTCCTGGCTTCAGATCAGTGTAGCACCAGCCATTGCGGCCACTTGGGGAGTGAATCAGTGGATGGAAGATCTTTTTCTCTGTCTCTTGTCCTCTCTGTACATCTGCCTTTCCAATAAAAAATAAAAATAAAAAAAGAAACCTGCATGTGGACACTCAGGGATACATGACCTAATGATGTTAATCACAAATTGAGGCTGAGACAGCCTCTGACTACACTTTGTATCACTTTCTAGAGCTATTCTTAGCTTGTCAAATACAACTATTTCCACTGGCTCATCCAAAAAAGGATTAGTATTTAACACCAAGTCTATAAAGTATGCACTTGTGTATAAAATAAAGTCAAAGGGTTCAGAATGAAGAAGAAAAGAAACGGAAAGTAGAAATCAAAATTGTAACTTAGCAACATAACCAATAAGAATGGAAAACATGAATACCAGGTGGTCAGCATGCTGTTTTTGCAGGACTTCCTGTCTGTAATCCTTTACGAACACTGAACTGAGCTTGTCCTCAACCTCAGCCAGCCAGTTGAGCACCTCCACCTCATCCTCCCCGAACAGTCTAGCGTTAGACAGGGCTTGCTCAAGCAGGGCTGCTTTCCGACAACACCGGTCCTGAATCTCAGTGTATCGGGTCTGCAAAGAGTCTAGCTTTTCTGACAGCACACCCTGTTCCGCAGGACATGTCAGGGAGGAGAGGGACTGCCCAGTTTTGACTGCCTGGTGCACATCTGTTGCATGGTTCTCTATTTCTTCCTCCAGAGCCTGGAAATCCAGATGGGAAAAAAAAATGAGAAAAAACAGAAACAAAGTAACTGAAAAGCAAACATGGACCAATGAGTAACAAATGATATAAGAAATTAAATCTCAAAAAATTCACATATTACAAAAATAACATAAAAATTGGGGAACAAACGCTATTTTCTTGGATGGCAACCTGTGAGTCAATTTCTATTTTTACTTAAAGGATGTGATTTTTCTAGCTAATAATTTGCCATTACTTTCAAGTTGAAACACATCTTTCAGAACATAGGAGGTAATTTCCTAAGGTCTAGCACTATGACTTCACTTACTGTAACCACTTCCTACCTTGTGCCGAATGATCTGCTGCTGTATTTTGGCAGTCTGAGTGCCAACAGGTTCTGAGTTAGCAAGCTTTTTCTCTGTGACAGATAAGAAGTCAGAAATAGGCTCAGCTGTTTCGTGGAATTGTTTGGCCAGAACCAGGATATCTTCCAGCTGTTTTTGCCTACACAAATATATAGAACAAGCTGCTCAAGCAGAAAGTTACAATAAGACTAATAATAGTAAAACACTCAAAGAAGAGTTTTCAGGAGATACAGTTCAAATACCAATAGGAAACAGAACACACATTACGTAGCATTTTGCTGTTAAACATAACCTCTCTGCAATCTTATCATAACTTTGTAATGGGGCAGAATTATTACTCCATTATTGTTTAAGAGGAACCCAACCCTGAAGGCTTAAAGACATTCCCGTCCTATCACCCGGTGAACAGCAATAGTATCACGTGGGTCATGATCCAATGTTCTAACACTTTTTGTCCTTATACATCATGGACATGTACCAAAATGGAATGTAGCGCCTGTATCCCCTGAACACATGATCAAAATTAAGTTTAAAGAAGTCAAAACATCATCAGTCTTCATTTTTCTCTCCGTGCTATTTTCTCTTTAAGTGAAGACATTGTCTGCAGAGCAAAGGTAATAGATTCTAAGAACTAGAATTCCTTTCCTGGATCCCAACCATCAGGCTTTGGAATCCTAAAGTATGACAAACTCAATATAGTTGAGATGTAGGGTATAAGAAATGGGCCAAAATAATTCACATGTATCTCCCCTGCCAGGCAAGTATTCACATGTATCAAATACCGAAAATTAAAGCATCCAAATAAGCTTCTTTTATGGGGAGGATTTACGTCTTTGTATTTGAGAGGCAGATTTACAGAGAGAAAGAGGCTGGTTCCCTCGCCAAATGACTGCAATGGCTGACGCGGAGTTGATCCAAAGTCAGGAGCTTCCTCCCGGCTTCCCGCATGCATGCAAGGTTCCAAGGACTTGAGCCATCCTCTTCTGCTCTTCCAGGCCACAAGCAGGCAGCTGGATTGGCAGTGAAGCAGCTAGGACTAGAATTGGTGCCCATTTGGCATGCCAGTGCTAGCAGGCTGAGAATTAGCCTACTGAGTCACTACATCAGCTCCCAAATAAGTCTTTGGAATATCTGTAACAAATGAAACTACTCTTGGTATTTCTCTTTAAAATACTGGCCCAGGAGTTGTCACCAAGATAGTAGCTTAAGCTTCTGCCTGCAGTACTGGCATACCAGTTCTGGTCCTGGCTACTCTATCTCCAATCCAGCTGCCCATTAATGTGCCTGAGAAAGTAGCATGAGATGGCCCAAGGACCATGTGGGAGTGGCTCTTGGCTCCTGGCTTCAGCCCAGCCCAGCTCTGGCCATTTGGAGAGTGAGGCAGTGCATGGAGATGTCTGTCTCACCCTCCTTTCTTTGAAATTCTTCCTCTCAAATAAATAAATAAGTCTTTAATAATAATAATAGGGGAAACTAGGAATGGTAGGTTAGGGTCAAGTGGTAGATGACTAAATATTGAGCTAAAAAGTTTGGATTTTACTTTCTTGGCTATAGGAAATCAAAAAAGGTTCACCTACAGCTGGATGCTAGCAAAAGCAGCTCCCTCAACAGCCCAGGTGAGAGCTCAGAAGGAGAATGGCAATCAGAGAAACAGATGACCAGGACACAGGATGTTCAGAACTTTGCATTCTGATAGCTGTGTGGCCCGAAACAAGGATGAAGAGCAGTAAAAGTGGTTGAGGTTCTAGGCCTAAGTAACTAAAAGATTAATGGCTCCATTAATTTAAAAAAATACAGAAAAAGGGGGAAAAAACTGCAAATGTGTAAATAAAAGCAAGTAAAGTTCTTTCAATTTTGTCTCTTGCACTGCTACAGGCAAGGTGTACTTCATGTGTCTGAAACAGGCAAGTTACATGCAGGTGAAAAAGAGAGACTAAGGAGGGAGTTACTTGAAGATTGCCATTAGATACCCAGAAAACCTAGAGAATACAACAATAAATGATCAATCATATTATTCTCTTAATTGATTTCTGATTAGCTGCCATTTGTTCTTAAAACTGGGGACAATAAAAACGTAAAGATACCTAAGTGACTTAGCGACATGAGTATTATCTGTAATTACGGAAAGGGAAAGCACTTCTCCGAGGAGGAAGTCCATTGCCTTGCTCCTGACCACTTTACTGATGAATGTTCACTTATGCATGTCTTGGATGCTCAGAGCTTTAACAGTACAAACCCCTGGTGGCAAAAACCTTTAATGTGAGGCTAAGCTCAAAGAAATAAGACAAATTTCAATTCCAAGTATCAAGAGCATTATTTAGACAGATGAAGAGGGAAAAATTTGTTTGAAAAACTTAGAAACTTGGCTGGATGGTAGAAATCTGTGTCTGTCACGTGGAGCCTTGATTACAGCTCAGCACAACATAGAGCGATGGATCGTCCAGTCCTCGGAATTGTACCAGGAGCTCTCATTCATTTCCTCACAGTGATTCTGTTTATGAGAATCATGTCTAAGAATGTATTACTCAAATGAAAGGCATAAAACACATACCAAAGCATGGTATGAGTTGTCTAGGAGCTTTTAGCACATTTCTGCAACAGCAAGTCGAGAACAAGACAAAGCAAGTTTCGGACCCACTACTGCCGACCCTTTACTCACCTGGCCGCAGCCTTGCCGAGCAGTTCTGTCCACCTACTTTCAAGACTTTCCAGCTGTCCAGTGATCTTTTCTCTGTCGGCCAGCTCTGCGGATTGAGCGATTCGGCCTCCTTCTGCTTGAAGCATATCAACTGTGGCTTTTCGGTCATCTAGGAGCCGTTGGAGCAGCTATCGCGCACGATTAGAAGGAATGAAAAGTGGTAATGTGGATTCAAAACAGCAAGAAACAACAAAAGCCAAACCCCGATTCGCCAAACCCTAAGCTTAAATGAGTACCAGAAGTTTTCTTCATCCTAGAGGCAAAACCATAAGATGTGCCAAGTTTCTACCACCCACGTAAGCTTTTCACATTAAGGTTTTTAAGTGGAGCAGTGAATTAGGTGACTAGCAAGGAACTCCTCTGAACCTCAACAGAAAAGCATATCAAAACATGAATAAGATGTGAGGTGACAGCTATATTAATTAGCCTAATTATAGTAGCCATTTTGTAATGTGTATATATACTAAAACATATTGTACACTGTGGATATATACAGTTTTGCCATTATACCTCAGTAAAGCTGGAAAAAAAATCTTTCAGCATAAACTTTTTTTGAAAGGGAAATGCACTGAAATAGAAATTAACCAACAAAAATACAGGATCTTGAACATGAAATACAACATTATTTGCAATACTGCTGATCTTGAAAGCACTAAAAAACTTGTAAACGTGAAGCTATGGCTAACACACTGACACAGAATTCATGAACAAGTAAAACTATTCAATCTAATACATGCCACAGTATACTCATAGATTAAGATGACAGAAGTAAATTTCTACCTTTCCTTACAGGGTGACAAAGCAGATTAGGACTGTACTAAAACTCATACACTCAAACTTGAATCAAACATGTTGTCTACCGCTCCCTTCAGCTGTCACACTTCGCTGTCCCAACACTCTCACTCACCTTCTGTTCTTGGATCTGTGCTTTCACCACTTTATACTCAGCAGATGGAGGTTTCTGATTTGCTATGAGCTCCTCAGTGTCTGCCAACCAGCTGAGCAATGGCTCCAAGGCATCTTGAAATTTCCCACAATGCAATAAAGCCTCCTGTAGCTGTGCAATTCTTTGTGCAACCTGCAGCACAGAAATAAAGATTTAGTATGAGAAAGGGGAGAGTAGTTTTTGGATTACTACTACTCCTTTTTATTAGCTATAAATTATAACTGCTGAATTTGTATTGCTTTCAGTTTCCAGGGACTGTAGGCTTAGATGTCCCTTTTGTATGCCTCCTGTTCCCAGTACACTTGCTACCCTGCCTTCCCACTCACCTTCTTGTTCAGTGTATTCCATCGAGCATTGATCTCTTCCATATCATGTTCCAAACCCTGCACGTCACAGTTCTTTCCAGCACTCTGAATTAATCCCTGGCCAAGTCCATTCACCTGCTGCAGCTTCATCTGAAGAGGATCCACTTGTTCTTTCTGAAACATCTGAGTAAATGCAAGCCAAAGATTTGATCAACAGGCCGTTATCATCCTTGAAAGATTTAAAATTCAATGGAGGAGGACCAGAAATAAAAAGGAAAAACAAGCCATTTGCATGGTGAAGTATCGAGGGAACATGGGGCTTCATATTTTGCTACGTCCTCCTATGGACATGCTATCACAAAGAGTTACAACACTCATGGGGTTTTACATTTTCTTCAATTTTTAGTGTAGAAAGCTCTAAGGAATAGAAGTATCAGCTTTAAGATACTGAAAAGTGCAATGCATATGAATCCCAACAGGGAAAAATGATAGCAAATAATTTCAGATGAAAAATACTGTAGAGGATAGCCTTAACTTACCACTGATAACAGGCAATGCTCTTCTCTGACAAGAACTAATAACTGTTTAGTCTAAACATATTAACAATGTGAAAACCTCCAACCTCATAGCTTAATCCTCTTGGGACCATTTAATGACACTCTGTTCCAAGGCCACAGACCACACACAGCTAATAATCTTGAAACAGTATTTCTTTGAATACAAAGGGAAATGAACCACTATTGCTGAGAAGTGTCCTAAACAACTTCAGACATATACTCAAAAATCAGAAGCAGATATGAGAGAGGCTTCAAAAGTTCAAGAGAAAATTAACGTGGGGCCGACATTTGGATGGTGGTTAGCATGTTCATTGAATGCGTGCCTCTCCTGTCACAATTCTTGGGTTCAATACCTGGCTCCAGTGTCCAAGCCAGCTTCCTACTAACACACTCCCAGGGAAGCAGCAGTGATGGGCCATGTTAGCCAACATGACTTTCTTTGGTAACATGATTCCTAGAAAATGCAAATGCTATAATTCCATTTTGTAACATTAAAGATGCTTTCATTGAAGAAAAATCAGAATAGAAAGGGGAGGGGCGAGTTCCTGAGTTCAAAGTTGCTTTGGTACAGTAAAATCACGGTGGTAATCAGCCACAGTGGAGGTAAGAAAGGACTGGCAAAAAAACCAAAGGGATAAAGGGAAGGCATCAAGTCCACAACGAAGGGCCCTTTTTACCCAACAGTCAAATCCTGTCTCATACTATGACTGCTATTTAAATTCTTTCTGTGCTGCCCAATATGGTAGCCATTACCTATATTTCAACAACACGTTACTGGAATTCAATTTAAACTAACGATTCAGTGGCTTAGTCACCACTAACCACATTTTATATGGTCAACAGCCCCATACGACTAGGGCCTATTTCACTGGATCACAGATGGACAGCACGCACCTGCATCAGGGCAGGAAATCCCAGTGCGCTAGACAGGATGCAGAACAGTAAAACACATTTCAATACCACACCAATGCCTAATACAACAGAGCCAATCCACCTTTAAATTTAGATTTACTTTATGCATGTTTTCTGTAGTTGCATAAGCTATTGCTTTGTTTCTTATTTCCATTCCATGGATTAAGTTGACAAAAACAATGGGTATATGTGTCTCATATTTTTCAAAGTTAAAAATTATATTAAAGCACCTCCAAAGAACCATTTATCCAGATCCTCATTATGAACACAAGTAAACAGAACATTAAAGAAAATAAAATTGGAGATACTTTTTCCTTCTGACAACTTCCAAATTTGCCAAGTACTGGCAAAACCAGTACTTTCAGATTTTTAAAAATTCCTTCTTCCTGCAAAGGATGGAAAGAAAAGCAAGTGGCACAACACTTCAGGCCAAGTTCTACAGAAAGCACCTACACCTCTGGACAGTGTGAGGCCAACACAGACAACCCACAGGCAATAAAACCTATGCAGAAAGCACAATGAGCCCCTGTGAGGACAGATGGAATATGTCACCTCTTACCGAATGAAGCCAGCAATATCTTAGTGCAATAAGATGCAGGGGACACAGACACAGCCAGCGGAAGGGAAAGCCTCTGGCTAAATGTAAGGATTCACTCCATGAGGCTCCGAATCGGGATAATTATGCAGCAAGCTTAGGGTCACAGGCTGTTATACCTCCCACAGTCTGTCAGTCTAACCCATCCACCACTCGAGTAACACTCGCAGAAACCTGGAGTTTCTTCTGGGTCTCCCACATAGGTGCACACAGGATGACTTTGGCCACCGTCCTCTGCCTTCCCAGGCCATAGCAGACAGTTGCATCAGATTTGAGTAGCCAGGACATGAACCAGTGCCTATAGCGAATGACGGTCCCACAGGTGGAAGATCAGCCTGTTGAGCCTCTGCACTAGCCCGATTCTTTAATGTCTTGTGTTCTCTTTCTCTTCTGGACCTTCACATGCTGGAGTTTAGGGGTGTTAGGGATGTGGACAGATCGTCAGTTCAAGGCCCTCTTCTCAATTCTGTTCTTTCTAGGTAATTCCATCCATTACCATAGCTTTACTCATAGATACTAATCTATGTAAATACTTCTGACTCTCAATTCATAACACTTCTGAGTTTCAAATCTGTATGAGAGTAGTTCAAACTGTTCACAGAAGGACCAGTTTTATGACAAAGTGGATGAACCCACCTCTTGTAATGCTTGAATCCCACAAAGAGTGCTGGTTCAAGCTCCAGCTCCCTGCTAATGAGTCTGGGGAAGCAGTGAAGATGTCCCCATGTACTTGGTTCCCTATCACCCATTTGAGAGACATAGTTGGATTCTAGGCTCCTGGCATTAGCTTGGTGCAGCACTGGCCAATGTGGCCACTGGGAGAGAGAACCAGATGGAAGATCTCTTTCTCATTTTCACTCACTCTCTCTCTCTCTCTGCCACCCTGCTATCAAAACAAACAAAACAAATCTTAAAAAAAAGTTTATGGGGCTGGAAGGCTAATCCTCTACCCCGTGGCACTGGCATTCCCTATGAACACCTGTGCGTGTCCTGGCTGCTACTCTTCTGATCCAACTCTGTTTTTGGCATGCAAAAGCAGCAAAGAATGGTCCACGGCCTTAGGGCCCTGCACTCACATGAAGACATGGAAGCTCCTGGCTCCCATCTTTGGATCAGTTCAGCTCCAGCCATTGTGGCTATTTGGAGACTGAAAAGCATGGAAGACCTTTTCTGTCTTTAAATGAAAATGAATGAATCTTTTAAGACTTAAATATATATAGCACATTCCCAAGAAAGGCAACTGAAAATGACCCAGGAGCTTAGGCTCTTGCCACTTATGTGGGAAAACACGGATGGAGACTCCAGCTCTGGCGCTGGCCTCAATCAGATCTGGCTGAACCAGTGGTTGGAAGTCATCTCTCCAGCTCTCCCTCTTTCTGTTGCTTTGACTTTCAAATCCATCCAATAAAAGAAAAAACTCCATGCATTTGATGCATGTTCAAAAAAGTACCATGAGAAACTATGCAGGAATTTCAAGGTTTTTTTTTTTTTTGCAACACAATAAACATTTACCAAAAACTTCCTGTATATCCCTGTATATTCAGCTGCTTTAATATCTTCATGCAAACAAATCATAGGCATCTCAAACCTATCAGTCCCAGAATGTAGCACTGTCTCCTACCTTACTATGCCCTGACACCTGTTCTTTCCTCATCAATCCTGTCCTCATGGCTATTCTTAGTTTTCACTTATTTTAATCACGTGAGTATCTGCATTTGTACATACATATACACAGGGTGTACAACAGTTTATTCACCATGTGATAGATAGGATCACTGAGTTCTAAGTGTCCATGTATCAACATGACAGGTTCAACTGCCTCTGGGAACCCTGTAAAAATGGAAGAGTTGAAATTCAAACATCTCTTCATTTGGCAAAAGCTTCTTAAAAAAATACTTCACTGGGCCTGATGCAATACCTAAATCCTCATCTTGCAAATGCCAGGATCCCTTGTGGGTGATAGTTTGAGTCCCAGATGTTCTACTTCCCATCCAGTTCCCTGCTGATTGCCTGGGAAAGCAGTCAAGGATGGCCCAAAGCCTTGGGACCTTGCACCCATGTGGGAGACCCAGAAGCAGCTCTGGACTCCTGGCTTCAGATCAACTCAGCTTTGGCTGTTGCCACCATTTGGTGAACCAGTGGATGGAAGACCTATCTCTCCTCTCCATAAAATCTTATTTGCCTTACCAATAAAAATAAGTAAATCTTAAAAAAATATATATACTTCACTAGTTGCACTTCCCAACTAAGCTGGAGCTCCTGCTGGTTAGCATGAAAGCCAGGGCTGGAGGTGAGTCAGGCTGGAACATGCATCAGCACCCAATGGCATTATGTGTGGGTCGGATTCAGGGGTGGGTTGGGCTGAGCTAAGCTACAGCACTCATGGATGCGCATGAGAGCCAGATGGGATGTGGGCTGTGCCAGAACTGGCAACAGCATATGCCAGCGTGTGCAAAAACTGGGGCTGGGGGTGGGTCTGGTGGGGAGTTACATGGGGATACCCTGATAGGCCAGAGCTGGTGAGTGTGAAGACCTGGCCTATGGTGGGCTGGACGAGGCTGTAGTACCCGTCAGTTCTCATGAGAGACAGGGCTAGGAGCAGAACTGACCTGGCAGCTGCATGCACCAGTATATGTGCTGGCTGGTGAGGCTGACAGACTGAACCTGATCCTGCACTGGCTAGCGCATACAACAGTCAAGTCTGAGGCCACCCCACGTGGAGTTTCTTGAGGGATTCCCCAACTACATCACCTTTCTCAAAACCTGACCATACAGAAAATCACAAATATGTGGTCCAACACTGGAGTGCACGTATTGGGGTTGGGCCTCCTTAGTTGCTGATGCCCATGCAATGGACAGCATGCCCAGATCCACACGGGGTGTGAGACAGCCAGCTCCTCCAGGCCAGAAAGAGATATCAAATGCCTCATCAGAGGATGGGAAGCAGAACAGGTTGGGCAATTCTCCTGGCCAAGCTTGGCAGCACGTGTCTGGGTCTGTGGATGCACTAAGGTGGATTTGGTCAGCCAACAGGCCTTGGAGAGATTTTCTCAACCCTGGTACGATGAAGGCAATGACATCTCACAACCATCAGAGCCATTCCAGTGACACCCTGGGAACATTAGAAATCTCTAAGTCTTCATCCAGTAATGGTTCCCTTCCCCAGGTGCTCTTTCCTGTCCCCCTCAGTGGACAGAGGAGGTTAAAAAAAAGGAAAAAGAAAGAAACATTTGTCTCCCTCATCTTCCTCTACACCTTGACCCTCCCCACACTAACTGGAGACCCACATGGGTGTGCGTCCACCTCAACTATGTAAACAATATCAAAATTGGGGAGAAAGGGCCCAGTGCGATAGCGTAGTGGTTAAGGTCCTTGCCTTGAACGTGCCGGGATCCCATATAGGCACTGGTTCTATTTCTAGCAACCCCACTTCCTATCCAGTTCCCTGCCTATGGCCTGGGAATGCAGCTGAGGGCAGCCCAAAGCCTTGGGACCCTGCACCCACGTGGGAGACCTGGAAGAGCTCCTGGCCTCTGGCTTCGGATTGGCTCAGCTTTGACTATTGTGGCCACCTGGGAAGTGAACCATTGGATGGAAGATATTCTTCTCTGTCTCTCCTCTCTTTATATCTGCCTTTCCAATAAAAATAAATAAATCTTTTAAAAAATGTGTGTGGGGAGGGTACTTCACCATGTAAGCAAATCCTTATTCTCTGTGCTAACTCTATGGTGTTTGTGTAAGTATTTTTAAAATGGCATTCCAGGGCCCAGCACGGTGGCCTAGTGGCTAATGTCCTCGCCCTGCATATGCCAGGATCCCATATGTGCACCAATTCATGTCCTGCCGGTCCCATTTCCCATTCAGCTCCCTGCAGCGTTGGGACCCTGCACCTGCGTGGGAGACCTGGAAGAGGCTCTGGGTTCCTGGCTTTGGATCAGCTCAATTCTGGTCATTGCGGCTCACTTGGGGAGTGAATTAATGGACAGAAGATCACCTCTCTGTCTCTCCTCCTCTCTGTATATCTGACTTTTCAATAAAAATAACACATAAAATGGCCTTCCAATATTTTCACTGGTTAAGGATCCTGGCTGGTATTACAGCTTAGATACTTCCACTTATTTACACAAATACAATCATCTGCTTACTTCCAGATACTTCATCAAGTAACCACTTCAAAGACAGGCAATATGCAGGGGCGCTACCATTTCCTTCTGTCACTAATATCAGGCAGCATCTCGGGAAATGACTGTCCCTTGAAGCTGGAGGGATTCTTATGGACTATCAAGTCCCAGTTATCAATATTTATTCTGCAGATCTAGAAACGGATCCCAGATACTTATAAGTTTCCCTCAGGTCCTGCCAACATAGCGTAGTGCCAAATCCTAGCCATACATGGACAGGGATCCCATATGGGCACTGGTTTGTACCCCAGTTGCTCCATTTCCCTTCTAGCTCCCTGTTTGTGGCCTGGGAAAGCAGTTGAGGATGACCCAAAGCCTTGGGACCCTGCACCCACATGGGAGACTTGGAAGAGGCTCTGGACTCTCGCTTCAGATTAGCTCAGTTCCAGCTGTTGCGGTCACTTGTGGAGTGAATCAGTGGAATGAATATCTTTCTGCCTCTCCTCTCTGTAAATCTGACTTTCCAATAAAAATAAACAAATCTTGCACAGATGTGACTGGCTCCTGACAAATATAATAACTGTATTTTACTGGCTGCTGCAGTACTTTGTTATCAATAATGGCAGCATAAGAAACTTAGTCTGTTACTGGCTTATCATCCTATTTTTGGACAGGTTATGGGGATCTTTGGTGTCAATAACAGATTCAATAAAACTCAAAAAATCAATCTAAAATCCATCTATTTGAAAAGTGACACATCCTAATTTGATGGGAGACTGCATTACGAGAAAACTGTCAAAGCCCAAGGTGACACAGCTTATCACTCAGCTGGGCAGGAGGATCTTCGGCAACATTAACAGCCTCAAGGATGCAGCCGGCATGACTTTGAGACTAGGAGGTACGTGTCTGTTTACCTGGCACTCTGGCTCTCAGTGGGGTGGGCAATGGAACTCATCTTCCCTGCACAGCCATGGGCATCCCAGGAGATTACTAGTCATTCATTCATGAATGCCCGCCACGAGGGTGGCACTGATTTGGATATTGGAGATGGAATCAAATCAAAGCTTCCTCCTCACTCAGTTTTCCCCCACTGAATTAGATTAACCCTCTAACTTCATTCCTTACCAAAGAGGAAATAACACCTGGGCAGTTAACCATAGAAAGCTGCTGATCTCAAATTCCTTTGTCTAGGAGGGCTGAAGAATGTGGAAAACTGTTTTCAACTATTTCCTAACACATACAGGTCTCCAATGTCTGAAAACTCATAGTTGAGAGAGAATATTTACCCCAATTCTCTTATTTTATATAGTAACTGAAGGAAAACGACTAATGTAAAGTCTCAGAGGCAGTCTGACAAAATGACTGAAATACCTCTATTTTTGTAAGCATTGGTGTGTCTTTGGTTTTAAGAAACCTACTTTCATGTTAAGATGCTGTTATTCAAATATCTCTACACTGGTTTCACGCAGCCAACTTTGACCAATTCTTCCAATCAACTAATACATCCGTTTGAAGAAAAAGGGGAGAAAGGGCCAGTGATTCAGATCTTGCACGCCTGGTACCCCAGATGTCCTATCTCATTTTGTCCTCAAATCCCCACAGGGTACTACCTTAACACGAGAAAACTGGAGACAGGCTATCTAACCTTCCCAACAATTCAGAAGTACTCTAGTTTTTACTGCAAAGCTCACACCCTGGCCTCTACATAACTACTGACATCACAGATAAGCAAATAATTTGATTTAGGAAAGAACATAATCTCTGTGTATTTCAAAAGCAAATGATCCTTTCATGCTAATAATCGTTAGAAAAAAATGCACTGACAACTGTTTACATCATTTTCCCTTGAGCTTGGCTTATCTGAATGAAAAATGGAGTATGAGTAATAGAGACAAAATTAAAATACATTTTCCCTATAAATTCAATGAAGAACAGAAAACTAAAATCCTAGGGGGCTCAAAAAGAATAAAGGAAAGGACTGCCAGTGCCATTTCTCAACACTACCAAGTTAGAGAACTTGTAAATCTCACTTAACTCTCCAGACCCTTCCAGGCAACAAAAGGGGCAACAATTACCTCATTTGAATTTAATCCATCAGTTGCAGCCAGTGGCACTTTCCCATGTAGCACTGTGCCAGTCACCTCTTTTAATCCAAATGCTGAGGAATCAAGGTCCTCCTTGATCCGTTCTACAACAGGAGTTCCTTCTTCCAATATAGGCACTGATTCAGTAAGAGCAGTGTCTCCCAGGAAGGGTGTGCCAGCAGGGCAACTGTTCTCCTCCACAGAAGGCACTGCAGCACCCGGGGCAGCAGGGTCCTCTGGGGTGGGTACTTCAGCAGCTGGGGTGGCAGGCCCTTCCGGGGTAAGCACTGTAGCAGCTAGGAACTCAGACTCTAGTGGAGCAAACACTGCTACAGCAGCTGGGGCAGCAGGGTCCTTTGGAGTGGACAATGCTGCAACAGCTGGGGCAGCAGGCCCTTCTGGGGCGAGTACTACAGCAGCTAAAGAGGCGGGCTTCCATGGGGCAGATACTGCTGCAGGGGCTGAGGCAGCAGGCTCCCCTGTGGTTGGAACTGTAGGAGCTGAGGCAGCAGGCTCCTCTGGGGAAAATGGTACTGTAGGAGCTGGGGTGGCAAGCTCCCCCAGGGTTGTTACTGCAGCATCTGTGATGGCAGGCTCCTCTGGGGATAACAGTACTGCAGGAGCTGGGCTGGCAGGCTCCTCTGGGGATGGTGGTGCTGCAGCAGCTGAGGCAGTAGGCTCCTCTGGGGTTGGTATTACAGGAGCTGGGGTGGCAGGCTCCTCTGGGCATGACGGTGCTGTAGCAGCTGAGGCAGTAGGCTCCTCTGGGGTTGGTATTACAGGAGCTGGGGTGGCAGGCTCCTCTGGGGATGATGGTGTTGCAGGAGCTGAGGCAGTAGGCTCCCCTGGGGTTGGTATTACAGGAGCTGGGGTGGTAGGCTCCTCTGGGGACAATGGTACTGCAGGAGCTGGGGCAGCAGGCTCCTCTGGCGTAGGTAGTGCTGGAGCTAGGGTGACAGGCTCCTCTGGGAACAACAGTGCTGCAGAAGCTGGGGTGGCAGGCTCCTTGGGAGACGATGGTGCTGCAGGAGCTGGAATGGCAGGCTCCTCTGGGGTAAGAAGTGCAGGAGCTAGGGCGACAGGCTTCTCTGGGGACAATGGTGCTGCAGAAGCTGGGGTGGCAGACTCCTCTGGGGTAAGTAATGCGGGAGCTAGAGCAACAAGCTCATCTGGGGATGACGGTGCTGCAGAAGCTGGGGTGGCAGGCTCCTTGGGGGACAATGGTGTTCCAAGAGTTGGGGCAACAGGCTCCTCTGGAGTGAGGACTGCAACGGCCAGGATGCTACACTCCTCTAGGATAGGTACTGAAAGAGCTGGGTCAGTGGGCTCCCCTGGGGATGGTACTGCAACAGTCAAGATGCTAGACCCCTCTAGGGTAGGTACTGAAGAACAGGGAGCAGCTGGCTCCTGTGGGGCTGATGTTGCTGCAGGAGCTGGGGCATCAGGCTTCTCTGGGGTAGGCACTGCAGCAGCTGGAGCAGTATACTTCTCTGAGGTCGCTGCTGCTACAGGAACTGGAGTGGTGGGTTCTTCCCGGACAGGCACTGAAGCAGCAGGGGTGGTGGGCTCTTCCAGGACAGGCACTGAAGCAGCGGGGGTGGCAGGCTTTTCTGGGGTGTCATCCTCTTTTGTGATGGACACTGGAGCAGCTGGAGCAATCCCCTCTGGGGCAGACACTGCAGCAGCTGTGACATTCTCAGTGGGAACCACGGAGGCAGCTGGGATGTCTTCCTTTGGGAAGGGCACTAGAGCAGCAGCCACAGCAGTTCCTTGTGGTTCAGACACTGCAGCGAGCAGGACATTCTCTTCCAGGGTGGGCACTGCAGCAGTTGGGGCAAGCCCTTGGAGGATGGGCATCCTTTCCTCTAAAACAGATTCAGTATTACTAGACTTGGTGGCTTGCTCCCCTGGAAGGATATTTTGGAGTGAAGTTCCTCCCCATGATGCTACATTCAGCTCAGGCTTTCCATCAATCACAGTTCCTACTCCATCTCTGTGTCTCAGTTCCCTAACCAGAACGTCTGATTCTGGAAACTCGTTCTGGAGACTGTCTGGGACCTGCTCTGGGGAGTCTTTATGAGAATGTGTTGGGGCTCCATCTTCCAAAAGTTTGGCTTGACAATCCAGCTCTTCTGCCTCATCAAAAACTTTCTCCACACACAATTCACAAAGGTCCACATTTCCCAAGGATGTCACACTATTATTTTCTGGATTAATGGCTCCTTTCTCACTTTCCAAACACATCTCATCTGTTAGTAAACGTGAATCATAGGAGAACACCTCTGCTTCAGGTCCTGAGGTAACATCTGCAAGTTCATGATTTAGCGCAAAACTGAGGGGAGGACTCTCAATATACTTCACATTCCTCTCAGTTTGACTACAGTCTATCTGGGACAAACTGCCATTTTCTTTGGCCAGCTCAGAAGCAATAAAGCCTGATAAATCATCATGAGAAGCCAGGTGATCAGGGTTTGGCAATTCTCCTGAATCCTGCATTCCTAGTGACTCCAGGTCTGCTGGGTTACTGGACTTAAACTCCCCTGCAGTCGTGGGGCTAAAAGGCACTTTTTCACACTCCTCCTTGTTAACAGTGGAAGCGTCCCTCATAATATCAGAGGAGGCAATAAGTTCCATAGCATCAGGCACCTGAGAAGAATCCAGGGCACTAAAATACTCACAATCCAACCCAACAGCATAGTCCTTTTTGCTTACATTTAAAAGGCTTACATTCTGTCCCTTCTCTGAGGGTGCCCCTGGAAAGTGACTAATCACAGATGAATTTTCTGCATCCTGGGATGGGGCCAGCCATTCAGCAGAGGCCTGATTCTGCAGCTCAGCTGGAGGAGTGACCGCTTCTTCACACAGACACTCCTTCTCAAGTTCAAGAAACATCTGCACTGAGTCTGTGTCAGAGAGCTGCTCTGCATCAACAGGGCTCTCCAGGCCCCGAGCAGTTCTGTCTTCCATCTCCCCTGTGAGAACATAACTGTGATCTAGGGGTGTATCCCTGGGAACAGAAGCCAACTGGTCCTGAGATGGCTGTGGGTTATCACAACAAGAAAGCTGATTGAGATCTGGGTGGCCATGAATCCCCGAGGCAGCAGCTAAGCAATCAGTTCCACCCTCTGCCACTGCTGTTGTGTCTGTTGGTTCCTTCTCCTCTCCAATATCTGTCAGGTTGTTCTCATTTGCCATCAGAGAAGTCTTTCCTCTCTCTGACAGTTTCTCTTCCTCCCACTCCTCCTCAGCCTCCATCATGATCCATCGCTCATCCTCCTCAAACTTCAGCTCAGACTCGGTTTTCTCTCTCAGGGTGGGGATTACAAGGATATTCAATTCCGGATCCAAGAGCTCTTCACTCAGGCAAGGTGAGAGAGGCGGCATTTCTACAGCGCAGGCTGTTTCCCCAAGGGGGTGCTGCTTCTCACCGAAGCTTCCCTTAGCCAAACTTTTCATGGCCCTGGGCCAGGTTGCACTTGAGAATCTGTGTTCCTGCGTAACATCTGTGTTAGCACTTGCCACTGTAGCTTCTGATTCTGCAGGCAGGAATTCGTAGGGAGAGCTCTCACTGTGCTGCTGAAATCTCAAGTCCTGACAGTCTCCACTTAAGTTCTTCACATCTTGCACTTCTGAAACACCTACAGACTTGGATACATGTTGCAGAGTGACAGGCTCTGCCCGAGGCACCCTCTGGTCTAACTGACCAGAGCTTGCTGTTAATACAGACTTGGATTCCTTCTTCTCTTGCAAGGAAGGGTTGGAAGCACCAACTTCTGAAACCTCACTGAGAGAAGCTTCCATCCTTTCTGCAAATTCTGGGAAGTTGGGTGGCATGAAGGACTTCCACGATCTCCTGTTAACATTGTCTCTGCGCTCTGCATTGGGCCGCCTCCTGGGTGGTGCAGGTGCCGATTTCTGCACATCACTGCTTAGCTTTAGTGCATCAAAGATGATTCTCTCATCCAGCTTTTTGCCTTCCGGCGCTCTAGATTCAAAAACATTAGACACTGCCCCTAACGTCCCATTGCTGGATATAGTGCTTCCCTCCAGCTTTTCCATGGTGCTTTTGGAAGTCTGATTAAGCTTTGACCCCTGGTCAATCTGTTCATTTATCCTCATGGTATCATAGATAGAACGCTGTGGAACATAGCAATCCTCTATATAGCCATCCTCCTCCTCTCCCTTCCCCAGGCAGGTGGGGTTCCGCCTTAAACAGTCTGGCCTGCTCAGTGGCTTACCCATACTTTTTTAATCACGAGAAATCATTAATCTCTGAAAAAAATTTTTTTTCACAGCTCCTCCCAAAACACATTGTATGAAAAGTCCTTTTACATGTTCATGTCCCCACACCACCAAGTGCATTCGTCCTCCAGAAGGGTCTGGAAGCCCCGCTTTGGAACCATCCTGGGAGAAGCTCTCAGAGGAAGCTTTTTACTCACAGGCAAGCAGCCTCAAAGTTGCAGACAGATAAACGGCATAATTCAATCAACAAATAAAATAATTCCTCATATGGCTTCTGGTTCTTTTTAAATTATTATTTTAAAGAGCACTGCTCTTTCTCATTCAGTTAGCAAAAAATCATCTGCTATTGACATGTCATATTCAATACCTAAGTTCCGGTAACTTCTCATCAAAGCTGAGTGAGTCTTTTAATAACAATGGCACAGCCTCTCTAGTCTTCCAAGTATGGCCCAAGCTCCCATAAATTCCTTTCATTTTCTCCTCAGTCCCAGCCCTGGAGAGTCCAGCTGGTCTGAATTAGCCATTCGTCCTCCCAAGTTGGGATGTTTGCATTTGAACTGGGCTGGTCGGCGGATATTCCTGCAACTTTAAACACAGGAAGTCCTTCATTCGCGGCCAGCTTGGGGCTTCCTGTCTCCAAAACATCATGGCATTGTTGTGGCTCCCAGGCCAACCCCGCGCTGTGGCCGCAAAACAAGCCGATTGCAGCCCGCGCCGGGCCTTCCAGTAGGCGTACGGGCGGGCTGCAGCGGCGGCGAGGGTCGGTCGGAGGGGCTCCCTCAGCACCGCTTCCTCTCCCGCGCCCCGTCGCGCGCCCCGGAGGGCCAGGGTTGCCTCACCGTGGGCTGGCAGGTGGGTCCCGCGCTCAGGAAGTTAGTTTGTCCCTCCGGCAGCCGCGTTCTTCTGCCGTGGGCGCCGCCGCCCCCGCCAGTCCCCGGCCTGCAGCCTCCGCACCGTGGGCTGCATGACAAGCAGCCACCTCTATTCTCCGCTGCGCCGCTGACCCTGCGGCCCGCCGTCCTCCCCAGCCCGCAGCTGTCACGGTCCCGGCATGCGAACTTCTGGCTGGGAACAAAAGGCTCCGCTCCGGCCGGGCGGGAGGCGCCCTCCTCCCTCGCGCCGCGCGGCTCTCTCCCTCGCCGCTCGCGGGAAGTGCTGGGCTGGCGGCGGCCCTCCTCCCCCTTCCCGCGCCGCCGCCGCCCGCCCCGCCCGGGCAGCCCCCCAGGCCGCGGGCAGCGCGCTCCGCGCAGAGCCGAGGGGAGGAGGGCGGAGCCGCGGTGAGGAACGACCCCCGCGAGGGCGGAGGCGGCCGACGGGATTGGAGACCGAGCCACCGAGGGAAGGGCTTCCAGGGGCTCCGAACGAGCCAGGGACCCCCGGCGCCAGCCACTCGGCTCCCGAAGGCCACGCCCACCGCGCCCCGGGGCCCCGGGCGGGAGCCCCGCCCCCGAGACCGAGCGGGGAGCGGCACCGGCGCGAGGCTCGGCCGCGCCACGCAAATCCCCTGACAAAGGGAGGCCTGGCCCCACCGCCCCCGCCTCGCTCCAACCCGCCGGACTCGCCGCCCAGCCCAAGGGCGAACGGACCCAGAAGCGGCGCCCCCGCCTCCCCACTGCCAGCCGGCCCTGGCAAGGGCCACTCCGGGCCCCATCTGCTGTCAGGGTTGCGCTGGCTGCAGTGGGCGGCCCGCAGCGCCCTTGGATCCGGCGCTGCCGCCAAAGGCTGTCCCCAGTCTCCAATGTCACCTTTGGCACGCCCCTCTGCCGGCCCACAGACGACCACAGCCTCACACTCAATACTTGGCTGGTGTCCCACGGAATTCGGCCACGCAGAGACCCAGTCATTGGATATACTCTAGGCACATTCCACGTCCTGTTTCCCCCATTCCAGTCCCGGACCATCCTCCCGGCGGGATCTTCCTGCCCACAAATCTGAGTGGTGCCCGGGGAGGAAGATGGAATGAAGGGGACGGCGGCGATGCCCCACTCCCAAACACCTGAACTCCTTATTGCCATGCACAGCCAAGTAAACCTGAGCCTCCTTGCGGCCATATGAAGAGCACGGGTCTGTATTTCAAGTCTCAGAACAGACAATATTAAAGTTAACCACAATTCAGTTCTCAGCCTCTTAGCTTTTAGGAAATCCAGCTGGTCACCTGGTGACTTAAACAAAAGGCCAACCTAGGAAGCCGGTTGTCCGCCAGAGGCAGCAGCGTGGCTGCAGGGGTACCACACCATGCTCCCTTTGTGAAGGCCGTTCGTTCCCTGGCTCAAGGAAGGAGCAAAGGAGAATATATGTACATCTTGGAATCACACTGAGCCATACCATCGGTCTTGGAAAACTTAAGGAAAAGTTATTTCTGTCCTTTACGCCAACATGAAGAGAAGGCAGTGGATGGTATGTGGAGATCTGGCAGTGAAACCTCAGGCTAAGGAGTCGGAGAAGTCCTGGCCAAAAGTGAGGGCTGTGCTCAATCCTGGGACTGGAACTAAACAAATGGAAGATCTCTCTGGCAAATGGCTTCACACCTCATTTCTTACTTAACAAGGGGCTACTGATGGAATCTCCCCACTCAGACCAGAAACTGAGCAAAGGGGAGGCAGCCCAGTTTCAGAATTCTTTAGCTGTAACCCTCTTAAAGGAGATGCCCCCAAATTCCTGTGTCCTAGTCCCACACGGCAAGGCTCTAGAAACCCTGCTTGACCTAGAGAAAGTTCCAGGAGACGTGACCAGTGTGAATTATCTGGAGGCTGCGATGTGGGAGGAAGGAAATCTGTTCCGTTGGACTCCTTAGGCTGGCATGCTAAGATTCAAGGGCAGTTTTCAAACCAACAGTGAGCTTTCTCACAGCTACTCAAAGAATAGGGTGTCCCTTTAAAGGGCGACTCTCCTGACCCAGGAAATGTGAGCAAACATTTCCAGCAAATAAATAGCAGAAATTTACAAATCCTCTACAGTTTATACAGGATGAGTTTTAAGGTACTTCTGAATTGAGACGCACAGTGATCCTAAGGATCCTAAGCTTAGGGACCTGATAGGCAGCTTGAAGAATCCAGGTTTTAGTTTTCTTCAATTATTCAGAACTAGAAAAAGCCACGGGAAGCAGATCAATTTCATTAGCAAATCTCCTCGGCCAAATACGTTCACATAAGTGTTCAGATATCGTAACAGACCATTTAGCATGCCATAGTTCCTCTGGTTGGAAGAATCTGAGGAATTCAGGCTGTGGACTAAGGGTGGGTGGTTGTTCTGCAAAAAAGAATGATCTTGATGTGCAGTCACAAGCTTCATGGCCAGAAATTCCTTTCCTCTTTCCTCACCACCAAGTCAGGTGCCAATCGATTCAGCATTTTTCTTAATGAACCCTTCTTTACACCTACTCAAGGACTGGACTTCCCTCATCAAGGTCCCACAGAAGTAAACGGAGCATTCCAGCACATTCAAATTACTTATCAGCTTGAGTCATTCGCTCTAATTAAGGTGTTAGGAAAAACATTACAGAGAAACCCCTCAAAAGCCAGCGGGGAAAGATTACGTATAGTCAATCAATTTCCCTTCCCACTCAAAAAAAAAAAATTCCACAAAGCCAAACAATGCTTTAAGTCTTTACTCTTGTTTTCCTTTTTAATATCATGCATGTGATCAGAAATAAATCACAGGAAGCAGGTCGGTTCCCTCCACATCTTACTCCGTTTCTGCTCGTAAGCTTCCCCCTAGTTTAGGTATGTGGAACTCTGCCAACGGCCATCTCAGAGACTGAAATAAATACCTGATACGCCTTTCAGCCTCTTGCTGCCCCAACTACAACAACAACAACAGGCATCTGTTCAAACTTCTTAAAAGAGAAATACAGGCAGCTCCCCCACCACCCAAGACAACCTCTTTGCATGCTTCTTCTACTGTTAAACACACAAATGCAGGCACTAAAGCCAAATTTCAAATTAATTTTCAGTTAGCTGATTACACAGCTCAAAGAATTTTCTACTCGTTTTGAAATCCCTTAGAACAGACTTCGGTGTCAGTTTTTCCTTCATTGAAGTGTAGGAGAACTAGGCGTCCTGGCCCCTCCAGCTCCTCCCTGCTGTCTTCCTAATTACAGGCAGTCGGGTGCAGTCACACCCTCACACAACACCCTCTCCAAGCCCTGGACCTGGCAGCCTGCCTTCCTCGGCTGCAGGCCTCTACTGCCAGCCTGTCAGGACAATCTGGCGCCCTCATAGCTATACCTCCTTCGGTTCTACAATATCTTTGCATCTACCTTGGACGGGGCGGGGGGGGGGGGGGTTCTCTCTCTCTCTCTCTCTCTCTCTCTCTCAGGATTCTATCTGCATAAGAGAAGATCCAGAGGACTGGTTGGATCTTGCTCATTTTGAACCTACAAAATGCCTTTCATCTTTGGATCTTGACTTTACAAGCATTATTTAGTGGCAAGTGGAAACTCCACACTATTGGTCTGTACCTGTTAGGTCTCAACTACTTCCACCCTCTGGTGCTTTTACTGTTATAAAACTGGCTACAAAGTGGCTCATAAAGTACAGCATGCTGTGCGGTGTTTGTTTAAAATGGGAAGCGTTTCATAGCAGTGCTGAACCCATGAAAAAGCTATACACACTCTGCAAGAACTCTCCTAACCCTCGTGAGCCCTTTCCTGCTTATTCGCTTCCCAAAAAGACAGTGTATTTATCCCCGCATTTAGACTAATGTCATCAAAAGAGTGGTGATGACAAAACCACCCAGCTTTGCAAGTTAGGAAAGATCTGACAAGGGCAGCGGGAAGGAAGGCAGGGTGACGCAGGGAAGGCTGCAGGGAGGGAGGGAAGTGCACTGACTTATCAGGATTTGGACAGACAGAATTATTGAAGACAAATCTTTCTAAAGTGAAGTGCTAGAGTCAGCAAAGCACAGGGCCCTAAAAAAGCAAATTCTAATTTCAGAATAGTTTAGGTACAAGTGAATATGCCTAAATAAATGGTTAAATAGCTCAAGGTCATTCACCAACGCCTTTGGACGCCAACACCGAAAACCTTTATTACATCTAGATTTAGCCAAAGGAAACTTTAAGGGGGGGAGTGTGGCTGTGGTATAAGTGATTGAATGATGAGAAGAAGGTTTATTAGAAATTTGGGACAGTGTGCTTATTCAACTTCTGTTTCTGTCTTAGTTAACAAAACCAAATCCTGGAGTCAGTGTTGTAGTTAAGCCCGCTAAGCTGTTGCTTGCGTCGCATATTGGAATGCCACCTCAAATTCTGGCTGCTCTGCCTCTGCTCCAGCTTCCTGCTAACATATCTGGGAAGGCAGCCAAGGAAAGTTCAGGGATTGGGTTCTTGATGTGCAGACCTGGATGGAATTCCCAGCTTTTATCTGGCCCAGTTCAGACAATTGTGGCTATTTGGGGAATTAACCAATGGATGGAAAACCCCTCCACTATTGTGCATTTCAAATCAATCAATCATTAAAAATAAAAAAAAAACTTTATATATGAAGCTTATGGTGCTAAGCTTACTTGTTTAAAATAACATAGCTAGTGAAAATGGGAGGGCAAAGCACAGTAGCCTAGCAGTTAAAGTCCTTGCCTTGAGTGTGCTGGGATCCCACATGGGTGCCAATTTGTGTCTCAGTGGCCCAAATTCCCATCTAGTTCCCTGCTTGTGGCCTGGGAAAGCAGTCAAGGGCAGCCCAAAGCCTTGGGACCCTTGCGGCCACTTGGGAATCAACAGTGAATCAGCTGACAGAAGATCTTTCCATCTCTCCTCTCTGTGTATCTGACATTCCAATAAAAATAAATAACTTAAAAAATGGGGAGAAGGACTGCAAAGAAGTCACAGAAGCATAGTATTTGGATTTTACAACTGACCAGACAGATGGCAAGTTAAAGGAAGAATAAATGAGACATAATACAGCAGTATTAGTCTTGGGTTACTAAGGGCATAGTGATAGTGCCTGGGTGTTTAATGTGAGTAAAGTTGCCACTTGGAATGTCCTCATCTCCTATGGGAGTACCTGGTTCAAAATCCTGCTCCTCCACTTCCAATCCAGCTTCCTGCTGATGTGCACCTAGGAGGCAAGCGATGGTCCAAGTCCCTACCACCAATATGGAAGACTCAGAAATCCAGTTTTCTAGCTTTGACTTGTCTCAGCCTTGACTTCTACAGGTATCTGGGGGTTAGCTTACAGATGGAAGATCTTTTTTTTAAAGATTTTTAAAAAAAATTTATTGCAAAGTCATATATATATATATATAGAGAGAGAGAGAGACAGAGAGACAGAGAAAGAGAGACAGACAGAGAGGAACATCTTCCATCCAATGATTCACTCCCCCAAGTGACTGCAATGGCCGGAGCTGCAATGACCTGAAGCTAGGAGCCAGGAGCTCTTTGGATCTCCCACATGGGTGCAGAGTCCCAAGGCTTTGGACTGTCCTCTATTGCTTTACTAGGCCACAAGCGGGGAGCTGGAAGGGAAACGGGGCTGCGGCAATTTCAAGGCAAAGACTTTAGTAGCTAGGCTACTGCACCAGGCCCAGATAGAAGATCTTGATATTTTCTCTTTTACCTCACCCCCACTTTATTATTTTTTTTTAACATTTATTCATTTTTATTGGAAAGGAAAATTTGCAGTGAGAAGGAAAGACACAAAGAAAGATCTTCTGTCCACTGGTTTACTCCCCAAATGGCCACAATGACTGCAGCTGAGCCAATTGAAGCCAAGAATCAGCAGTTTCTTCCAGGCCTCCCACACAGTTGCAGGGTCCCAAGGCTTTGGGCTATCCTCTGCTGCTTTCCCAGGCCACAAGCAGGAAAGTGGATAGAAGTGAGGCCACCTGGACATGAACTGGTACCCATATGGGATCCCAGCACTTGCAAGGTGAGGATTAGCTAATTTAGGTATCATGCCAAGTCTTAACTTTACCTTTCAAATAAATAAATAAATATTTTGAAAAAATTTGCAAAGTATGAGAGCCAAGGCTGGGACTGGGCCAGGCAGGGCAAGGCTGCAACACTTGTTGGCTTATATGTGGGCGGGTCTGGATGTCGGCCAGGCTGAGCTAGTCCGCAGCACCCACTGGCACATGTGAGAACCAAGACTGGATGTAGGCCGCACTGGAATGGGCTAGGCTGCAATACCCACTAGTGAGAGCTCAGACTGTGGGCAGGCCATGCCAAACCAGGTGGAACCATCCACCAGCACACAAAATATCTAGGGCTAAGAACAGGACTGGCAGGAGAACCTTGGGGCTCTCCTGCTAGTCTGAAGCTCCCACTAGTGAGTGTGAGAGTGGGAATTGGGGGTGGACCTGGCCGGGAAAGCTGCAGCATCCCTCAGCATATGCGTTGGCCGAGTCTGGGGACATTCCCACTGAGTTGTAAAATGCGAGGCTGTAGCATCATTGGCAAGTGCTGGGACTAGATGCATGTGGAGCTAAACCACAGTACCCTCTGGCAAGCAGAACTGTGGGAACTCTTCTGCTAGGGTGCGGCTCCCAATGGTGAGTACAAGGGCCAGGATGGACAAGGCACTGTCATCCATCAGTATGTGGGCTGGGTCTGCAGACAGGTTGGACTGACCTAAGCTACAGCACTCATGGATGTGCATGAGAGCCAGATGGGATATGGTACAGACTGGGCAAAGCCATAGCACATGCCAGCACATGAAAATTCTGGGGCAGGGGACAGGCCTAGGGGATATTTCTAGGGGTTGCACTGACTAGGCTGTGGCACTCACTGGTGTGCATGAGGGTCAGGCCTGTGGACAGCTGGGCTGGGCGAGGCCACAGCACACATTGGTTTGCGTGAGAGACAGGGCTAGGAGCAAAACTGACTTGGCAGCTGCATGCACCAGTATATGTGCTGGCTGGTGAGGCTGACAGACTGAACCTGATCCTGCACTGGCTAGCGCATACAACAGTCAAGTCTGAGGCCACCCCACGTGGAGTTTCTTGAGGGATTCCCCAACTACATCACCTTTCTCAAAACCTGACCATACAGAAAATCACAAATATGTGGTCCAACACTGGAGTGCACGTATTGGGGTTGGGCCTCCTTAGTTGCTGATGCCCATGCAATGGACAGCATGCCCAGATCCACACGGGGTGTGAGACAGCCAGCTCCTCCAGGCCAGAAAGAGATATCAAATGCCTCATCAGAGGATGGGAAGCAGAACAGGTTGGGCAATTCTCCTGGCCAAGCTTGGCAGCACGTGTCTGGGTCTGTGGATGCACTAAGGTGGATTTGGTCAGCCAACAGGCCTTGGAGAGATTTTCTCAACCCTGGTACGATGAAGGCAATGACATCTCACAACCATCAGAGCCATTCCAGTGACACCCTGGGAACATTAGAAATCTCTAAGTCTTCATCCAGTAATGGTTCCCTTCCCCAGGTGCTCTTTCCTGTCCCCCTCAGTAGACAGAGGAGGTTAAAAAAAAGAGAAAGAAAGAAACATTTGTCTCCCTCATCTTCCTCTACACCTTGACCCTCCCCACACTAACTGGAGACCCACATGGGTGTGCATACAATATTATAAGTAAAATAAAAGTTACAAAAATATTTAGTCATTTTTATTTGCAAGGCAACATTATGGAGTAAGGAGAGAGAGAGCTTCCATCTTTCAGTTTACTCCTCAAGTGGTTGGAATAGTCAGAACTGGGCCAAGCTTAAGCCAGAAGTTTCTTTTGGGTCTCTCACATGGATTTAGGAGCCCAAGGATTTGGGTCATTCTCTGCTGTTTTCTCAGGCCATTTGCAGGGAGCTGGATAGGAAGTGGAGTAGTCAGGACTTGAACCTATAAAGGATGTTGGTGCCACAGGCAATGGCCTAGCCCGTTATGCTATAGTGCTGGTCATAAATCTTTTTTAAAGGGTCTGGGGCAGTAGCCTAGTAGCTAAAGTCCTTGGCTTGAATATGCCAGGATCCCATATGGGTACCAGTTCATGTCCAGGTGGCCCAAATTCCCATCCAGCTCCCTGCTTGTGGTCTTGGAACACAGTAGAGGATGCCCCAAACCCTTGGGACCCTGTACCCGCGTGGGAGACCCGGAGGAAGCTCCTGGTTCCTGGCTTCAATCAGCTCAGCTTTGGCCATTGTGGCCACTTGGGGAGTGAATCAGCGGATGGAAGTTCTTCCTCTCAGTATATCTGCCCTTCCAATAAAAATAAATAAATATTTTAAAAAATATTTTTAAAAAGATGAATGAGCATTGTGAACGTGAAGTACTCAAAGACCACGCCTGTAGAAGTGTCCAGAAGAGTCCTCACAAAAGGATCAAGCCTGAGGTGGAGGTGGAGGTTTAGGTATCTTCTCCCCAGAGCTGGCCATTACATATGCTGAGAGCAGGAAGAAAAGAGGATGACAGAATTCCAGGAACTGCTTATTTAGGAGATAGGAAGACAAGTTCAAAAGGAAAGAAGAAGAGAAAAGCCAGAGAAGAGATGGGAGAGTACAATGTCAGAACACTAAATGGACAGAAAGGTTTTTAAAAGACAGGTGAAATGTTGCCCAATGGACAAAGCAGTGAATGAGACAAGACCACTAGAACTGACAACCAAAAATGTTCTTTTGGCTTTTGTGAGATAGTACAAGCCTGCTGCTGCTTTTCCTGCCAGTCCTTGTCTCCTTGGCTTCTGTTTTGTCCTCTCAAGGCAATTTCACAAGGTAGTATCCTTGATTCTCTTATTTTTGCTTATTCAACAGATACTTATTGGGATCTACTAAGCGCACAACTATGCCAGGCACTAAGGAAGAAAGTGACAAGCAGGATGTGGTCAGAAGCCTACATTCCAGCAGGGAAAAGAAACATTAACTTTAAGTCAATTGCAAAGAAAAGCAAACAGTGCTAAGGTAGCATGGGCCAAAGGGATCTCATCTAGCCTGCGAGCTCTGCGAGCCTCCCTGAGAAAATGACCGCACGGATCTTCCCTTGGGATTGACAGTAGGATGTCCAGTTCAAGTTCCTCGGCTATTTCCATGAAACAGATGTATCTCTAAAGAATCCTGCTGCAGGAGTTCCCTCTCAAATATTAGAAAGGAAGTTGGAATAAATGACACTGAGAAATTTCTGGAAATTGCCTTCCATTTTGCTACTAAAGCATTTCTTACTACTGATCATGAATAACTTAGACTTGAGATCAAAACCAGAGCTCCTGCTTTGGGAATGCATTACAAGCTGACAGTGATATTAAATGGATCACTTGAATGGAATGACTAATTCAAGCTGGTAAGCTCCAATTATTTTAATTCTTATCTTCTTCTTTTGACTCTTTCGAACTCATGACCATGTATTATTATAGGCATATTTAGAATATATATATATATATATATGCATATATATATATGCCAAAACTGTAAAGAATTTAAGATTTTTCTGTAAAACATCTCAATCTGGCATGAGATTGGCAAACAGATGAACTGTATCTGTGTTTTTAAGCTGTTTTCCTATGAAACTAAACTGATGATTTTCTCTTCTACCTTGAGGCTCTAATTAAAGAGTGATTAACAACAAAAGGTATCTCTCCTACTAAAGATGCTGACTTAGTGGTTGCCACTCTATAGCAATGGAGGAAGAGAACATGGTCTGTGCTAAAAACTAATTAGGCCAAGGACCCAGAGATCGTTAGAGCTTATCTGATGGGTAAATGATTGGCTGGTAACGTCTTCTAGTTAATCCTGGCTATTGATACGAAAATAATATTGACGTGGGCAGTACAAATGCCATGACCAAATGGTCTCAGAAAAACTTGCTAGCTATGGGCTTGTAATAGGAATGTATAAATGAATAAATATGTAAATAGGTATACATATGCATGGGTTCATACAATATATTTAAAACTATGCTTGAGGAATCATAACTTGTTATGAATTGCTACTCCAGGGTTAGAAATAATTCCTGTGCTTGTTTTTCCACAAAAACTCCTCAGGAAGGCTGTATGTCTGCCTGCTTGTTTCTTTGTTGCCATCAAACTAATTTTGCTTTATCCCATAAGATTCATTTTTCCAAGAAGATAAAGAGCTAATCTAATTTGGTGCTGGGAATGAGACCAAGTCTTCTCAAGAATGATCACCCTTGGGTAAGGGGAAATAACTATTCTCATAGAAAATATTTCATTATGTTCTAATTAGTATGCCTGGATAGGCATTTTAAAAAACGATTTATTATCTTGGAACTCACAGTTACAGAGAAAGAGGGAGAAAGAGAGAGAGAGAGAGAGAGAGAGAGAGACAGACAGACAGACAGACAGACAATCTTCTATTCACTGGTTCACTTCTCAAGTAGCCACAATGAACAGATGACCAGAGCGGGGTGGTCTGTAGCCAGGAGCCAGGAGATTCTTCTGGCTCTCCCACGTGGGTGCAGGGATGAGCTATCCTCTGATTTCCCAAGCCATTAAGAGGGAGCTGGATTGGATGGTGGAGCAGCTGAGACTTGAACCAGTGCCCATATGGGATGCTGTCACTGCAGGCTGAGGATTAGCTTGCCACTGTACCAGCCCTTGGATAGACATTAAAAAAAAATGGATATGACAGGGGGAGGAGGCTTTGTGGAGTGCCTGAAATTCAGTCTCACTTCTGTTTCTATCCAACTTCCTGCTAACATATATCCTTAGAGACAGCAGATAATGGCTCAAGCATTTGGCTCCTTGCCACCCTTGTGGGAGACCCAGATATTTCCTGCATGTTGGCTTTGGCCTGGCCCAGCCATGGCTATTGTAGGTATCTGGAGAGTGAACCAATGAATGGAAGATCTCTCTCTCTCTGCCTTTCAAATAAATAAAATCTCTAAAATGTATAGTTGCACATATTTAGCAGCTAATATAAGCTTTGTGGTTTTATCTATTTCATTATGTTTAATTGTCATAGAAACATTAAAGATATTAATTACCATCATTAACATTTTATAATTGAAGTAACTAGGAAACAGAGAAGTTAAATAATTTCTCTTAAGGTAACTCAGCTAGCAAATGATAGAGCCAAGATTTAAAGCTAGATATTTCTGACTTATATTCAGCTTTTTCCACCACATCAAGCGGAATGAAGTATTAAGACTCTTGTCAACTACCAACTGATTAAACAGCAATGGCCCTGAAGTAATAGGCAACTACAAAACACTATTTCAGGGAGCTGGCACTGTGGTGTAGCAAATAAAGTTGCTACATTCAGTGCCAGCTTCCAATACATGTGCCAATTCATTTCCCAGCTGTTTCACTTTCAATCCAATTCCTCGCTCATGTGCCTGGCAAAGCCTGAGGGCTTGGGCCCCTGCACCCATGTGGGAGAGTCAGAAGACACTCCTGGCTCTAGGCTTTGGACAGGCCCACTTACAACTTCTGTGGCCATTTGGGGAGTTAATCAGTGAATGGAAGATCTCTCTCTCTTTCTCCCTCCCTCCCTCCTCTATCCGTAGCTCTGCCTTTCAAATAAATAGATCTTTTTTAAGTGACTATTTCAGAATCTGTTTATCTTCAAGTGTGTATGAATTATTAATTTTCATTCTTAGGGTTAACACTGAAATGAGTTTGTGCTCCCTTAACATATGTTAACTAGTGGAGGAGGCAGAATCTAGCGAAAGATGGAGAGGCGAGAAGGCCAGGCGAAGACTACCATTGTTCAGGACACACAGAATATACCTCAAGTCTTACAGACAGCATTAGAGCTTGCATGGCTTATGGGAAATACAGAGAATTCATTCAGTAAAATATTCACTAGTCTCCAACTATGTATATACATACATTAACTACTTTGAGAGACACAAAAATGTATGAGATGAGAAGACAAAGCACACAATCAGGAAATGCCAAAACTACAGTGTGTGATAAGGGCGAAATGAGTTACATATATTGATTTTGGAGATCAGAACAGCAGTGAAATAGGGAGATCAGGAAACCTTTCCAGGAAAAGAACTTGAGTTATGACTTCAGGTACGGGTATAAATTAAATAGATAATGTGTAGGGAGTGTCTGCGGCAGGTGACTGGTTTATATGGGAAATAAGACTGGAAAGCTAGTGAGGATCAGTCATGGAGCTTCCAGGGGTAGAGAAGGAACAGGTTGGGGACATAAATAGGCTAGTTCTGAATGCTGCCATCACTGAATTCATCAGATCCTGCATTCACTGAGAGGAAGGAGAAGCACTCACAGAAAGAAGGGTGACTGCAGCCTGAAGCTCAGAAACTCCACCTTGGCAGCCCAAGGGTTAGAAAACTACAGTGTAATTAATGTCTGCTTTTTTTCTTTTCCACCCCCGTGGGAACCATGTGCATGCACGCTGGATGTCCAATCACACTGGCTCTCTGCTTTCTTAACAGAGGATTCTTTGTCCCAAACAGCAAGGCTCAAAAGAGACAGAGTCTGATAAAAATCACACTGAGATCAGAACTCCCAGCTGGTGCAGGGGCTGGTGCCATTCCATAACACACCCCACAGGAAGCAGCCTGAGATACACAGCTGATGGATTCCCCAGCGGGAGCCTGTGGCAGGGTGGGGTGCGGACTGGTCAAGCATGGAGAGAATTCTTTGGCCACTGACTCAAATTAGTTCAGCAAGATCCTGACTTTACACAACAATCACTCTGAGAAACAACACCATTTCTTAATTATGGTTTGCAAAAACTTCGAAATTTTCCCAGGCATCAGAATTGCTGCAGCAGTTAATACTTGTCACACAATCTGAACATACAAAAATTAAGCTCCCTCTTTTTTCGAGAAGTGGGCTGAATAATTCCCTCATTCTAAGGAACTCTTCTGTGTACAGTCTCATGCTTAGTAGCATCTACTAGATGCTAAGTAGTAGCCTCTGCAGTTGTGATAACAAAATGTCTACAGACCCTGGCCAATGTCCCCGAAGGGGCAAACTGCCCTGGGTGAGAACCACTGGGGCAGCATGAGCTTTGGTGTCAAACAGACCTTTTCTAATCCTGACATGAATGTTTTACTGATTATGTGGCTTGTACAAGTTATTTTAGCCTCTTCGAATCTCAGGTTTCTCATTTGCAACCTGAGATTTTAAATGTCTGGTTCACAGAGGGTTCTTTTGGATTAGGGACCATTTGGACTCAGGTCTCTCTCTTGTACTACTTATCACTACTGCCACAATTATCTGTACCTGTTTCCCACTTTACATTGGTAACCCAGAATGCACAGCAAAGGCTGAACAAGGCTCAGTAAAGACGAGGGAAAAGGAACATGGACTCATGGAGGGTTGCCTTGTATCTCATGAGAAATGCACATCATCTTTTAGTTTCAACTTTTCAGTGCAGTTTTTGAAACCCTCTTTTTTTAAAAAGATTTATTTATTTTTATTACAAAGTCAGATATACAGACAGGAGGAGAGATAGAGAGGAAGATCTTCCGTCCGCTGATTCACTCCCCAAGTGAGCGCAACGGCCGGTGCTGAACCGATCCGGAGCCAGGAGCCAGGAGCCAGGAGCCAGGAACCTCTTCCAGGTCTCCCAAGCGGATGCAGGGTCCCAAAGCTTTGGGCCATCCTCGACTGCTTTCCCAGGCCACAAGCAGGGAGCTGGCTGGGAAGTGGAGCAGCTGGGATTAGAACCGGCACCCATATGGGATCCTGGCGTGTTCAAGGCGAAGACTTTAGCCGCTAGGCCACGCTGCCGGGCCCCTCTTTTTTTTTTATTTCATACCTGATTCTCAAATGATCCTTACTTCAAACAACAGTACTGGTGGTAGGAAGTCAGTTGTGAAGGCATAGGCAGTATGTGTATTTCATTCATCCTGCACTGCCAATTCGTGTTTGAAAAGTACCAAGTGGTGCAAAATACTAAGGAAGGTAGGGAGGGAGCACATTCTCCCCATAGCTCAGCTCTTCCAACTGGGACAGCTGAGACTTAGACAGAATTCACTGGCAGGAGGCAGTCCTTTGGTGCAGTGATGCTTTGGTCCTCTGTCCTGATACAATTCCTCTTGGGACTCATTTTATTCCTGGTTAAGCCAACCAACTCTAACAAAAATAAGAACCCTTCAGAGCAACTCATCATGCTTCCCACAGGCTCCCCACTCACGTGCCAGCTAGTCAGCCAGGCAGAAAGTTCCCGGGATATATTTGTCAAGTTCCAGGGCCAGGCTAGGCTGAGACCACTTACCATTCACTTTTAGTCATAGTGAGAAGCAGTCATGCTTTGCAAGTCTGTGCCTAACTTTGTCCACTAATCAAATACACAGCAATAAATGTAAGTTCTACTTAAGATACATCCTAGTTTTTCTAGGAACAGGTTTCTCTCCCTTCTGGCACAAAACACATGCTTGAATCTTAGATGTGAGTGCTATATGCTGATATTGTATGTGAATAATTTCAGAAAACTAACTATTCACTCTTTTTTCTTTTTTAACAGAAAGATCCTCCCTTGCTACCAAAATTTCAGGAATTTCAACACCTTTTTGATAACCTTCTATTTCATCTTCCTATCCCTATTGAGGCATGGGACTCATTTAGGATGATGTAATGACGGCAAGCTTGGGATTTTACTTCTGTTATTGACATTAAACACACTAACTGGCAACCTTCAGTATGGAGCTGGAAAAGGTACCACACAAAGCAAACTTAGCAGCACTGAAGGTCCCTTCTCCTTCTCTCCATCCAACTGGTATGGAGAACAGTGGAATTCTTCTTTGGGGAGTGGGGGAGTAGATGGGAGGATGGCCACACAAGGGTTAAAATATCAGTAGCCAAACTCTGAGTTGGCTGGAAAACAACTGACAACTGTAGTCTCCCCTTAAAGTCACGGAACAAAGAAGCTCCCTGAAGTATTTCCATGAAGGAAGTTCCTCCTCTGTTTAGAAATAGATCACCAACCAAACACCTGCATCAACAAATGCAGGCGAATTCCCAGGGGGCAGGGAAAATGGCTCTGAGATTTTAAGGCAGACACAAATTAACACTAGCAAAAAATAAAACAAAACAAAAAACAAACAAACAAAAAAACAAGGAATCCAGGGCTCATCTTAAAGGAAGGCTGACTTAGACAGGTTTTGTTACTATGTTGAGACAAAATCAGATTATCAGAAAGCTGCCTGCCACAGAACTATTTAATTTATATCAACCAGATCCTATTCCAATGGAGCCCTAACTTTCCCACATATGGTAATTTTCTTTTAGGGCAATGGTTCTCAACCAACTGATTCTGCCTTCAGGGGACATTTGGCAGTGTCTGCAAATACTGAGAAGATACTGTTACATCTAGGTTTGGAAGGTCAGAGATACTGCTAAATATCCAACAAAGCAAAGGACACAGCCCAGAGGCTGGTGTTGTGGTAGCCACCTGTAACACTGGCATCCCAAACGGGCGCTGCTTCAAGACCTGTATGTTCCACTTCCCATTCAGCTCCCTGCTAATGCACCTGGGAAAACAGTGGAGTAGGACCCAAGCATTTGGACCCCTGTACTCACAGGGGAGACCTGGAGGATGCTCCTGGATCCTGGCTCCAGCTGGCCCAGCCCTGGCTACTGTGGCTCTTTGGGGAGTGAACCAGCAAACGGAGGATCTCTATTGCTTGCTCCTTCTCCTCCCTTTCTTTCTGTGGCTATTCCTTTCAAGTGAATGAAATAATCTTAGAAAAAAAAAGAAAGAAAGAAAAAGAAAAGAAAAGAAAAGAAAAGAAAAGAAAAGAAATGAAATGAAATGAAATTATCCAGGTCAAAATATCAACAGTGCTCAAGATGAGAAATTCTGTTTGGGGCTATTCTTTCCACATGCTTGGAAGATAGTTCTTACCAGAGCAGCCTTGTTTAAGAAAGAAGGAACAAAATCAAGACAGTTCAAGGATCAAGCACGCGGGGAGGTGTTGGGTACAGAGGGTTTCTATTCATCTTATCTCAGCTGCTGTAAAGCTAGTGATACCTAAAACTCAGCTGACAGGTCATGCCAGGTTTCAATTCCTTTCTCTCAGGGCAGGTAGATAATACTGACCTCAGTTATTTTATCCTCTAGTGACTCTTTCAGGCAAGTGTACTGACTGTTAAAAACACAGATGGGCTGACACTGCCTTTATAAACATTTGAAAGGAAAGCATAAGTATCCCTGTACAAATTGGCAGTATTTCAACTCCATGCTGGGCCTTATCTCCCACACATGCTCATGGAGATGCCTAAGTAAACTTTAAAAAGGCAAACACCCCAACTCCATCTCTCCCATCTTCCCTTTCCCCCCACCAAAAACAAAACAGATGAAGGGGTTTAAGAGGACTTTCTAGTGTTTTCATAGCAGGGTATTTAGGTTTTCCAGATATAAATTGTTAAGTGTATCGGGTCCCTAATCCTGAGCAATGTTCAACCTACAATAAGAGTATAAAGAGCCCCTAGTAGCCAGGGTTGCGGTGTAGCACGTTAACCCCCAACCTTTGATGCTGATTCCAATCTTGGCTGCTCCACTTCTGATCCAGATCCCTGCTAAAACACTTGGCAAAGCAGAGGAAGGTGGCCCACATGTTTAGGTTCCCATGTAGGAGACCTCGAGGAAGCTCCTTACTTTAAACTGGCCCCGCTCTGGCTGTTATGGCCATTTAGGGACTGAACCAGTATATAGAAGACCTCTTTTTCCTGTAACTCTGCTTTTCAAGAAAAAGAAAACAAATCTTTAAAAATAATGTTCGTTAGGGAAGCTAATATTGCACTTACATCCCATCTGGATTAGAAAGGAAATGACTGAGGACTTGAATGCCACAAAAGCAACATTAGAGGAAGGAAACCAATGTTAGAAACCCAGAGACCCAGGCCCAGTGCAGTAGCCTAGTGGCTAACGTCCTCGCCTTGTACACACTGGGATTCCACAGGGGCGCCGGTTTTAATCCTGGCAGCCCTGCTACCCATTCAGCTCCCTGCCTGTGGCCTGGGAAAGTAGCCAAGGATGGCCCAAAGCTTTGGGACCCTGCATCCATGTGGGTGACCCAGAGGAGGCTCTGGGCTCCTGGCTTAGGATTGGTGCAGCACTGGCTGTTGCGGCCACTAAGGGAGTAAATCAATGGATGGAGGATCTTCCTCTCTGTATATCTGACTTTCCAATAAAAATAAATAAAAATCTTAAAAACAAGAAAGAAAGAAAAAAGAAACCCAGAGACCCTAAGAGATTTCCCCTTTTCCCATGTCAAAAAGGTAGGATGCCAAGTCTTAAGTTTGGCTTGAATACACAGCAAACACCACCACCCTTGAAACACAAAGTGCGAATGATGGAGCATCCGGGATTCTCGGCATTGCTCATCAGTATTCGCCAAAACCGCCAAATACTTTCTGACTGAGAGGACAGTACTGTTCTTGGAGGAAGTGGGGAGCTGGGGTACAAGTGACTTAAGACTCAGCATGATCTTAATTCCTGACAAGTAAAACCTACTTAGGCAATGTTAAAAGCAAGAAAGCCTCTTGTTATCATTAAACTTAGCGTCTCTCTCTCTCTCTCTCTCTCCCCCCCCCTTTTTTTTTTCTTTTTCTCCTTCCTAGGAAGGTCATGCAGGGTGAATTCTTTGGCTCAAGTTTAGGTGGTATAAGGTTCCTCTTTCCTTGCTAGTCTCCTGATCCATGAATACAATTCCTTTTCCTCAATTATCACAGACTCTCTTGTTCAGGAAAACGGAATTTCCTAAAGAGATTTGCCAAAGTCTTTTCCTTCCAGTTTTTTGAAAACATGCTCAGTACTCTCATTAGTGATTTCTGGAAAGGCTTCTTCCTGTCTGCTTCCCACAGAGAGCTGACCCCAGGAAGACCCTAACTCAGGAATCTTGGGGGTTTTGCCTGGCTGTAGTGGCAAAGCACTCACTCCCATCCCCACCTGATAGGATCTGGCCAGCCAGTGAGGACCTATCAATTATTCAGAATCAATCAAGGGACAGCCTTTCCCAGGAATAATGACTTCTGGTTTCTTCACATTCATTTAAGGAGGAAATAGCTTTTCCCACATCTGAACTGCAGCTTCATGGGTTTGTCAGTACTATTGCGTGGTCCCAAATAAGCATGGGAGCTGTTCTCCACAGACCCATCTCATCTTTCTGTTCCGACTATGCCCAGTGGAGTTAGCCATTCACGCAGAGACACGTCTCAGGCCTCACAGATGCATATCCTCTGTGCTCACACAGGCTCCATGCTAGGAGTGTGATTCATTAAACAGGAGAAAAAGCCAAAAACTTGAAAGACTAACACTATTTAAAAATATGTATCCTCATCTCCATATCTTTTCTTATTAAAACAACTGAATCTCACAGTAGACTCACACTTTATGAATCTGGCCTGCTGCTAGTTTAAGACAAGATTAACCAACTGTTGGGTTACAGCACTCAAACCATACGAATGACTCAGTCCCCAGAATGGGTCCCAAAAGACCTCCCTTTCTGCAGTCTCTAGGGAACTGTGGAACTGACACAGAGTTTTTCCTTCTGATTGTTTTCACTTCCCATGAGCTCAGCATGAGCTCAGCCAGGAGTGAACTCCTCCCTTCCCACCAAACACTTTTGCTGGGAAGAGGCAAAAAGTCTTGCAGAAGTTCTGACTTCTCTATAGTGAACAGGGCTTCTGATGTGCATTGCCCATTTGAGGAGGGATCCCCATCCCTTTGTATTAATTACCTACTGCAGGGTGTTCCATTACCCTCGACCCTCCTCACACTCCTCTAGTCTTGTCAGCAGCAATCCATTACAGATAAACACACACTCCCTACGCCCAGCTGATCAGTGTCTGACTCCCATCTTCTCATCCACCGTGTTCACGGTGGCAGGCACACTCTTAGAAATCAGTGAGATAAGCTGGCTGTAACAAGCAACTGAGCAGCTACTTGGAGCACTTCTAGGCAAATTGCTTGAGTATAAATAAATGCAGCAATGACCAGTAATTGCTTGATATCTTCTACAACATTAAAATTCAGAATATCTCAATCATGCCTGCCTACAGACTTTTTTATATTCTAGCTCTTATGTAATGTATATTTAATAGTACTATTTATTTCATTTTCTAGTTCACTAAAGATTGCAAGCGAGGAGTATTCTGCTAAAGGCAGATCCAATGACAGCAGTGAGAACATCTGATGGCATGGTAATGAGGGCAAAAATCAGAGATTACCTACTCCCTTCACCTGATGATTCTGTTTACAGCACTATAGAAGTCTCATACAAGAACTGCAATACAGAACTCAAACTGCACAGTACATAGCAAGTTAATACAAAGCAGCCCCAAATGTCTTTAAATATCCCACCATAGTAGACGATGACATATTATCTTTTTAAGAATGTTAGCCTGTACACTTAAGAAAAACTATGCAATACAGAGTATTGAGAAAATTAGGCCAACAAAATTCAAAACATGCCTATATAATATAACAGAATCTGGTTAGATAAAGTTGTTTTTGAGCCTAGAGAAATGCATTTCAGTTTTAAAGAAACAGATAAAATTCTAAAATAACCTGGATTCAAATGAACTAAATAATGGAAGCATATCTGCAGAGAAGTCACTGCTTTCAAGGGATTTACAATGGAAGAGGAAAGAAAAATGCATGAGCTGAAACAGACAAAGCCACACTACCATAACAGAGGTGTGGGGGTTTCCAAGAGGCACACTTGTTGGCTTATGGATCTGAACTTTTACTACTTTCCTTTCTTTATGTAGGTACCTCAAGAAACCCCAATATGATGACTTGTAATTATAGTTCCAAAGTATTCAAACGCAATTAAGCAGATCTTTTGCTAATGTTCTACTTCAGTGCTGCAGGTTGCTAGAGGGGCCCGTCTAAAACAAACCCTTCTTGGTACCTGGATCTGCTTTACAGAGCAGTCACCTTTCTGGGAACCATGAACTTCTCACCTATGTCAACACCATCTCTCCACCCAGTTTTCAAATGAGCAACAATGCTGACAGGCAGGGGCTTGGATGTCAGAAAATGTTAACGAACTGTATAAACGTCACAATTTATGCTAGTGACAGGAATGAATTGCTGGAAGTATCCTTTGTAAAATTTATTCCATTGGCGCCAGCACTGTTGTAGAGCAGATAAAGCCACCACCGGCAGCACCAACATTCCATATGGGCACTGGTTTGAGTCCTGGATATTCTACTTCCAACCCACCTCCCTGCTGATGGTCTGGGAAAGCAGCAAAAGTCGGCCCAGGTGTTTGGGCTCCTGATCTCCACATGGGAGACCTGGATGAAGCATCTGGCTCCCAGCTTTGGTCTAGCTCAGCACAGGCCATTGTGACCAGCAGATGGAAGCTCTCTTCCTCTTTGTTCCCCTCTCTCTGTTACTCTTTCAAAAACAAATAAATAAATAAATCTTTTTTAAAAATTATGAAAAACAGCAGCAGAGTAGAGTGAAGCACTTTTAGGTATTTACAACAAAGCAAGTTCTTGAGCAAAAGATTCAAATAGTGACAGTGCCAGGACCCAAAAGACTGACCAGCACACTCAAATTTTTGGTCACATTATTTAATCATCCTCTGCTACTTTGACTAACACAAATCTCAGGACCAGAAATTAAGACTCAGGCAAGAATTAAAGTATTTCTTAAATAAAGGCAGCACTAGGCCTGGTGTGGTAACCTAGTGGCCAAAGTCCTCGTCTTACATGTGCTAGGATCCCATATGGGCGTCAGTTTGTGTACTGGTTGCTTCATGTCCCATCCAGCTTCCTGCTTGTGACCTGGGAAAGCAGTCAGGGATGGCACAAAGCCTTGGGACCAAAGCCTGCACCCACATGGGAGACCTGGAAGAAGTTTCTGGCTCCTGGCTGTGGAACAGCTCAGCTCTGGCCATTGCGGCCATTTGGGGAGTGAACCAACAGATCGAAGATTTTTCTCTCTACCTCTCCTATCTGTAAATTTGCCTTCCCAATAAAAACAAATAAATCTTTAAAAAAATAAACTAAAAATAAAGGCAGCACTTTTCAAATTCCTACCAACACAAGGGAATGGGGTATGTTATTAGGCTACTTGCTCAAACTAAGATCTTACTAAACATGAGAATTTTGCCTCTTTTTGCATAATATACCAATGACTCTGTTCAAATCTGTGTAAAATCAGCACTTTACAAGGGTGAGCCCATATTCACCTATGGTTTGTTATAGAGCAATTTGAAAAACAAAGACCTATACACACATTCCCTTCTGTTTATAATCCATTAACTTGGAATCACAAGAAAGCACCAGAGTTGATTCTTAGAGTAAACGATAAGGCTTAGACACTTTTTCTATGTCCTCAGCTGTCCATAACAACTACAGAAAACTACAAGAGAAAAATACTCAAATCATCCTCCAAGAGACTTGTTTAGTCTCCAGTGTGCTTTGATGGTGATAGAAGTGAGAATAACGAAACCAGGCAGAAAAGCTAAAATACACACTCAATCTGTTTCTAAGTTACAAGCAAATAAACAAACATCGTAAACAGAAAAGGATTTACAAACAAGGGTGAGACTTACCTTAAAATCTGCTAACTGTTGATTGATGACGTCCACTTCAGTCCCGACTACCCACTGGAGGGCCTCTCCTTCCTCTGCTGCGGTGGTCGCATCACTGAGTACTTTCAACTTCCTGTAGAAGTCTTCTACTCGGCCCAGAGTCAGTTCCAGCTGCTCCCGACGAGCTTTTGCCCTCTCTGTCAGTTTGCCACACTGCTTGCTCAGGGCTTCTAGTTCCCTCTTGAGACCTAACAGGTCCAGAGTCCCCTCTTCTTCCAGCATTTGTCGGCACTCTGCTTCAGAGGCCTCTATTTCCAACTTGAGGGCTTGGATTTTGTTGAGGAACAACCGGACATCCTCAATCTGGGACTGCAGGCTATCGGTGTCTCTGCCGATAGCACCCATGCCATCTAGCTCATCATCCAGGTCAGCCAACTGAGAGAACATTTCTCGAACTCGGCAGTGAAACTGCCCGATGCCCTCCAGTTTGTTTTCCATTGTAGCGCATCCACTGTTCACCCTTTGCTTCACTTCCAGGAACTCTTGCTGGGTAACCTCAGCTTGGTGTAGAAGCTGAGAAGCATCGGATCCGTCAGGGGCATCTTCTACCAGCCCTTGAGTGAAGTTCCTCAGATAGTCAACCTGAGGCTCCAGAGCCTGCAGCACTTCCTGTTGAGCCCGCAGCTTCTCCAGATTCTTGTTGCTACAGGCTTGAGATCCTAAAGCATCAAAAATCTCAAGTTGGTGTTTGGCTCCTTCAATCTTTTTCTCGATATTCTTAAAGCTTTCCTGGAACTCCTTGAGCCTCTGGGTCATTTCTTCCAGTGAACTTGTTTTGGCCTGGAGCTCCTCTGTAATAGCATCCATGTTCTGGTTGATCCCTGCCTTCTCATCGCGGATGTCATCCTCATCTGTTTCTGAAGAATTGATCAGAATGTCAGCAGCATTATTGAGTATTTCTAGCAGGGAGCGGCGCTTCTCCGCCTCAGTCAACATAGCCTTTGATCTCAGGAGACAGGACTCCAGCTGTACTGGATCCAGGGTGATCTGCAACTCAGACATCTTGGCCTTACAATCTTCTATCCAAGGCAGGAGGTCTTCTACATGCCAATGGTACTTCTGAGCTTTCTGCATGCAGTCCTTGAGTCTAGACTGTCTGTCTGCAGTTTTTTTACTAAGTTCTTCCCAATGGCTTTTGAGTTCTACTAATTGGTTTTGTAATGTCCTTTTCTCTTCTCCAGGAGGTACAGAAAGAAGCAGAGACTCCCCTTCAGCCACAATCACCTCATAGGAACCACTGTGTTGATTCAGGCTCTTCTGAAACTCTTCATTTTCTTGTAGCTGAGACTGTAGCCGCTCCAATTTTGCAGAAACTGGGCAGTTTTTTGCTTGCTGGCTTTGTTTGTTATCCAACCAAGTCCTCAGCTCATCAAACATTTGCTGGAACTGCTGGGTGCTGGCAAGAGCTGCCTGGAGTCGGTTCATTCGATCAGCTGAAATGAGAGCACAAAACTGAAATCAATCAAGCCCAAACATGGCATTTGAAGTGTTTGTTATGATTATGTGGTCTAGTCGTAGGGGAAGAAGCTAAGGTTAATTGAGAGCCTACCATAAACACAGCATTTAATTAGGCTCCTTCACATATTATTTTTAAAATAAGATTTATTTATCTATTTTTGTTGGAAGGGCAGATTGACAGAGAAAAGGAGAGACACAGAGAAAAATCTTCCACTTGCTGATTCACTCCCCAAGTGACCACAATGTCTGGAGCTGAGCTGATCCAAAGCCAGGAGCCAGGAGCTTCCTCAAGATCTCCTGCTAGGGTGCACAGGATCCCAAGGCTTTGTGCCATCCCTGACTGCTTTCTTAGGTCACAAACAGGGAGATGTATGGTAAGTGGAACAGCTGAGACTTGAGCCAGTGCCCATATAGGATCCCGGGGCTTTCAAGGCGAGGACTTTAGCCACTAGGCTACTGTGCCAGGCCCCTATTTATTTATTTTTTAATCATTTATGTATTTTATTTGAAAGGCAGAGGAGCAGAGAAATAGAAAGATGTTTTCTATCCACTGGCTCACTTCCCAAATACTTGCAACAGCCAGAGTTGGGCCAGCCCAAAGACAGGAGCCAGAAACTCAACCTACATGACTCATCTGGGTGGCAGAGCCCAAGTGCTTGAGCCATCATCTGCTGCCTCCCAGGTGCACAGCAAAAGAAAGCTGCACTGGAAGCAGAGTCAAGACTTGAACCTACGGACTCCGATATTGCAGGCATGTATGCCAAGCAGCATCCTAAAAACTATACTAAATACCTGTTCCAACATGTTATAGTTTAATAAATCCTGTTCCCACCTTGTAAGGTGATCTGAATAACAAAAATAAACTTCTACTTCTAAGCCAGTAAAAAGTGAAAGTCATAAACATTTCCAGAAAAAGAGGCACTGGATTTATTACAAAATTTTTCTTGTGTGAGGTCATCATAAGCTCAAAGTATGCTCTAATTTTGTATATAAGATGTGTCTCTGTGTATGTGTCCATGAGCAGGAATTTTTACCTGCTGGTTAGATTTCCATTTGAGTTTCAATTTTAGGACTGAGCTATGTAATATTTCACATATCCTAATGTTCAATGTATAACGATCATCAAGTTGACACTGTAGTTCGGAGGTTATTCACACTGTTCTCAGTGCTCAGCTACTCAAGAATGATCAAATGGTTCCTGGGCCTTCTACTAAACCATCCTCCTTTCTGTTTGCCACAGATAATGCCACAAATGTGTGCTTCATTCCAACTCACCTGCAAGGTCTTCTAAACCTTGGAGAGGCAGGGCAACTGTTTCCAAACGCTTCTTCAGCTCATCCTTGAGGTACTGCTCACCAATGAGCACTGAGAGCTCATTGCACAGTGTCTGAGCCTCCTTAATCTCATGATCTAATCGCTCCACATCGGACCGAATCTCACTGGTTTCCTCCAGTTGCTGCTTCACAACTTCAGGTTGGGCGCTGATGGCCGACTGGCCACTTAACCGCTGCCCAACTGCCTTTACCTTTTCTGATAAGTCCTGAAGCAGCTCCTGGTACTGGGTGCTTTTGATAATAGCTTGGTCAATTTGGCTGGAGCGGGAGTTGAGTTTGTCAGTCAGCTCAACCCACTTCTGGTTGATGCTCTGCAGTTCCTTCTGTACTTGGCTGGTAGATGGAGAGACATCTCCGGGGCCTGCGAGGATGCCCTGAGCTGCCTCATTCAGCTGCTCATGCTGCTGCCTGCGTGCTTCAAATTCCTTCAGCATAAACTGAAACAGAAACAACACCAAGATGTTTAGATAGGAAAAACAGAACTAAAAGCCATGTCAAAACAAAAACTGATTTTGGATTGTGCCAGACAGTAAATAAACCAAAAACATTTTAAGAAACAGGCTTCTAGGCCAATACAGAATCATCTGACAATGGTTTAATACAAATTTATTTTGAAAGTATCATTATATCTATTTTGTTTCTTTTCCTTATTTGTCCTGTTTTAATACTGGTTACTAACATAGGTCTAGGTTGGGATACTGAATTTGTTCTCTGGATTGGTATTCCTCAGTATAGCCATGCTATGTGCAGGCCTCCAAACTACAGACAGTGGAACACTGGCTCATCATATTACATCTGGCTCTGTCATTTCAATTCTTAATGTCTCCACTTTCCTTTCCCAAAATTTCAACAGCACACATGATCTGTACATACAATAGCACACACAAAAATGAAGAGCTACTTTAAAGCAAGGACCATGGCATTTTATCTTTTTTTCTAACCTCCTTTTTTTTTTTTTTTTAAGATTTTACTTATTTGAAAATCGGGTATATGGAGAAGGAAAAAAAGAGGAGGAGAGAGAGAGAGAGAAGAGTGGAGGAGGGAGGGGGAGGGGTGTATTTTTCATCTACAGGTGGGATCAGGCCAGGCTGGAGCCACAAGCTTCATTTGGGTCTCCCTTGTGAGTGCAAGGGCCCAAACACTTGGGCATCTTCTGTTACTTTTCCAGCCACATTAGGGAGCTGGGCTGGAACTGAAGCAGCAAGAACAAAGACTGGCACCCAAATGGGAGAGCAGGTACTGACTTAACCTACCACAGTATCAGCCATAGCTCTTTATCTATTTTCTGTTTTTTTTAAAAAGATTTATTCATTTTATTACAGCCAGATATACAGAGAGGAGGAGAGACAGAGAGGAAGATCTTCCGTCCGATGATTCACTCCCCAAGTGAGCCGCAACGGGCCAGTGCGCGCCGATCCGATGCCGGGAACCTGGAACCTCTTCCAGGTCTCCCACACGGGTCCAGGGTCCCAATGCATTGGGCCGTCCTCAACTGCTTTCCCAGGCCACAAACAGGGAGCTGGATGGGAAGTGGAGCTGCCGGGATCAGAACCGGGGCCCATATGGGATCCCGGGGCTTTCAAGGCGAGGACTTTAGCCGCTAGGCCATGCCGCCGAGCCCTTATCTATTTTATTTTTAAAACAGACTTATTTTTATTAGAAAGGCAGATGTACAGGCAAAAGGAGACACAAAGAGAAAGATCTGTCTGCTAGTTCACTCCCCAAGTGCTTGCAATGGCTGGAGCTGAGCCAATCCGAAGCCAGAAGCCAGGAGCTTTTTCCTGGTCTCCCACACGGGTGCAAGGTTCCAAGGCATTGGGCTGTCCTCTAATGCTTTGCAAGTCCACAACAGGGAGCTGAAAGGAAGTGGAGCAGCTGGGACACAAACTAGCACTCATATGGGATCCCAACAGATGCAAGGTGAGTATTTAGCCACTAGGCTATCGTGTTGGGCGCTTTTTATCTATTTTCTACCCCTGATGCTCTCATCAAAGAAGTCTGAATTACAGGTTCTGGAGTTAGGCTCCTGCAGTCAAATGCTCCAGCATTACTTGCTAACTATAAAATTATAGGCACGTATTACTAAGGTTTTCAGGCTGTAGCTTCCTTATGTGTAAAAAATCAAGGATATTAAAATAACTTGGTTATAACAAGGATTAAATGAGATGCTTTATGAAAAACACTGAGCATCAATACTGTACAAAAGTAAACATAATATGATCTGAAGAGATAACAGACAGGCAAAAACTGAACTCTAGTAAATGTAATAAGAGGAGCTGGTGCGATGGCTCAACTGGCTAATCCTCTACCTGCAAGCATGAGTATCCCACATAGGCATTGGTTTGTGTCCTGGCTGCTCCACTTCTGATCCAGCTCCTGGATCCTAGCTTCAGATTAGCTTAGCTCCAGCAATTGTGATCATTTGGGAGAGAGAACCAATGGATGGAAGATCTTTGTCTCTCCTCTGTAAATCTGCCTTTCTAATAAGAATAAATCTTCTTCTTCTTATTTTTTAAATTAAGTCTGCCAGCATACCCAGATGCACATGGAGGATATGGCAGTACATTGGAGTCTGCAGAGGACACCTGGTACCATAACAGAGAACAGAGGACAGAACAAATTGACCAACTGCCCCAGCCATGTTTTTGCAGTGAGTATCTGGGCAAACGGAGACTCTAAGGTGGATTACGTCAACCAGTGGATTCTGGAGAGATTTCATCATGCTGGGAGTGGCGAGATCGGCAGTAATTCAGAACTGCTGAACTATCAAAACCTCCTGAGCAGGACCCTTGGAGCGTGCCCCACACTGGGGATCCAGGGGTGGTGTCAGGTGGCTGTTCTCCATCTCAGGCTATGGAGGTGGTTGGGAGGCTGGGTGTGACTTCTCTGTTTATTTCCCCCTTCCTCTAGATACAGGAAGGGAAACAAGATAATGTGGAAATAATGGTCTCATCCTCCTTCCTATAGCCTTTGACCCTTTGTACCCTAATCAACTATATAAAAATCATCAAAAATAAAAATAATTATTACCAAAAATAAAGTCTGTTTTGAACGCCATACATCGTTTTGTCACTATGCATATTTTCCATGTATTTCATAACATTCTGCACCAAAACAGGCCCATTTTAATTCAGTTTCCCATGAAATTTCTGAAATAACTTCATATTCACATTAAGTAGATATTTCGACTCACTTTAATAGGCAGCCTAGAATCATTAGACATCGGAAATAAATTCAGTTGCATGATGCTAAGGAGATAATTTTAAAACTAGAAAAAGAGACCTCCAAGTACACTGTTCCAATGGTAAAGTCCAGAGATAAAATCAACAGAGAGAATGGAGAAAAGGAAAAAGATCACAACAACGGTTCTCAAAGTATGGTTCAGGAACCCCTGGAACGCCCTCACAAGGAGTCCACGCAATACAGACTATTCTCATAATAGTATTAAGATGTTGCTTGCATACTAGAATTCTTGTTCTTTCACAAATGCTCAGTAGTGTCTTCCAGAAGTTAACTAGTGTCTCAGATTGAACACAGAAGTAGATGTGAGAATATTCTACTAAGCCAGATGTTATTAAGATTTGTAAAGACAGAAAACAATGTCACTTTTATTAAAAACTACCTGTGTTTTGGAAAATACTTTTTTTAAATGAAAATGTTACAGCTTTAAAAAAATTACTTATTTATGTTTGAAGAGGAGAGTAACACACACACACACACACACACACACACACACACACACACACACATCTTCCATTCCCCACATGGTTGCAATAGCCATGTTTGGAACAAGCCCAAAGCTAAGAGTCTAGAACTCCTTTGAGGTCTCCATGTGGACAGCAGCGACCCAAGTACTTGAGCCATCATCCTCTGCCTTCTTGGATACATTATCTGAGCACCAATGTGGGACACAGGCTTTGCAAGTAGCAGCTTAATTTACCATTCCACAAGTCCTGCCCTATGAGACCAAAAAGTATGTAAATTATTGTACTAAAAAAACATGTTCAGGTAGACAAAGACTCAATAATTATTTAGATTCAGGGGTTGAAATAGTTCCTCTAAAAATCAGGGTGGGCCCTGTGCAGTAACCTAGTGGCTGAAGTCCTCCGCTTGCATGCACCGGGATCTAATATGGGTGCCAGTTTGTATCCCAGCAGCCCCACTCCCCATCCAGCTCCCTGCTTGTGGCCTGGGAAAGCAGTCCAGGATGGCCCAAAGCCTTGGGACCCTGCACCCACATGGGAGACCCAAAAGAAGCTCCTGGGTTCAGATCAGCTCAGCTCCAATTGTTGTGGTCACTTGGGGATGGAAGATCTTCTCTGTCTCTCCTCCCTCTTTGTATATCTGACTTTCCAATTAAAAAAGAATATATATATATATATCTTTGAAAAAAAATTACTCTTATGTCTTAGGGAATGTGGTGGCACGTAAAAAGGAAGAGACAGAAAGCAGAGCAAGAGAGATTCTAGGCAGGATTTTGTTTCAAATGACAGAATTCTAAACAACCTAAATTTCTATAACGTCAGGCACCTGAATCAAGGTTTTTTTTAAATATTTGATTAGGAAAAATCTTGAAGGAGGTAAATTCAAGATATTACATTAAGTAATGTTGATCACTACAGGGATTAAAAGTAAGGTACAATTCTACAATTTATTCAGAAAGTTTCCTACTCTCACATCTACTCTGTTAATAACAATAAAATCAGGGCCATTAACTGTTTACCATTTGATAGGCAAGATGATACATATATTAGAACATCTCTTTTACACCCAGGAAGGATGGCAAAATTTCGGGGAATTAAATGACTTCTGAAAATGACATGAAGTCTACTTGTTGGGGAGAGCCAGAATGGGAGCAGGATGGGCTAGGCTAGGCCATGGCACCTGCCAGTTCACATGAGAGCTGGGTCTGGGGGTAGGCCAGCCTAGGTCAGGTTGTTGCACCCACCAGGTGAGAGCTGGAACTGATGCAGGCTGGTTGGGCTGGGCCTCAGTACTTGCTCGTGAATGCCAGGACTCAGGGTGGGCCATGTCACTCTAGACTGCAGAACCCACTAGCTTGTACAAGGCCTGGGTCTGGGAGGTGGCCTGATAGGGGAACTTCAGGAACTCCCCTGCTAGGCTGCTACTTCCACTGATGAATGTAAGAGCTGGGATTAAGGGCGGGCCAGTCCGGGCAGGGCTGTAGCACCTGTCAGCCTGCATGTGGGCTGGGTCTGAGGGCTGGCCAGGAGGGCTAGGTTGCCGCACCCACTGGCACATGTGAGAGCCAAAATGGGTGTGGGTCAGCTGGGCTTGGCCACAGCACTTACTGGCAAGTGCTGGAACTGGATGCAAGTCTGTCAGGCTGGATGGCAGTACTCCCTGACAAGGGCGAGATCCGGGGCTGGGAGTGGGTCTGGTAGGGGAACTGTGGGCACTCCCTTGCTAGGCTGTAGCTCCCACTGGCAAGCACAAGAATCAGGGCTGGGGGTGGGATAGGTTGGACAGAAGTGTCCCCCTTTCCCTGCCCAGTGCACACAGGAGAAAATAAAGAACAGGACTGAAACATTTGCCCTACCCAACTTCCTTCATATCTCGATCCTTCCCACCCCAATTTAGAGTCCCACTGGGTATGCATCCCTCTTAACTATGTAAACAATATTTAAAAAAATAATAAAATAAAAAAATCGACTTGCTGGGAATAGAATTTAAACCAAGGTTCATGTGACTCCACTTCCCTTGCTCGAATGTGTTGGTCTGTAATGGCTTACCTGGACCTGTTGCTTCTGTGCATTCAGCATGTTGGGGTCAATAGACAGGGGCCCTAGCACCCCCATCATCAGTTCCTTCTCCATCAGCCAGGGCCGAAGCTGAGACTCTGCAGCCTGGAAGCAGGCCAGCTGGCTTGCAGACTCCTCTAGCTGCTTTTGTCGAGCCACAGTCACCTCAGTGGCCCTTTCCCATCGGGAATCTGTTGACAGGAAATGAGAGAATCATCAGCAACTGACCTGATCCTTAAATTATGTTCCTAATATACTACAGGAAATGACCCCACAGGCATTTTTTAAATTAAAAATAACCTTTAAAATGTTATAACCAAATAACAACTCTATATCTTGATTGCCATAATAGCTATACAAAACTGCATGAGCTAAAACTGCATAGAATATACATATATTAATGCAAATATATTACATTATTTCATAGTCTGTTTTAAAATTTACTATATTATAAACATCTTTCATGCTGCCAAGGTATTATGCTAAAATACTAATCTCAATATTATGAACACATTATTTGATCTAATGTCTTTATTGAATATGTAGACAATCTTCCATATTTTCTTTAAAGAAAGATTTGTTTATGCGTAAGTCACAGAGAAAGAGATATCAATCTTCCTTTCTCTGGTTCACTCCCCAATTGGCCACAACAGCTAGGATCAGGCCAGGCTGAAGTCAGGAGCCAGGAACTCCATCTCGGCCTTCCATGTGGGTGACGGTGATTCAAGAGCCTCATCTGCTGTATGGATGAAGGCGTCGTAAGAGAGGCCTGACCTACTGTACCACAATACCTGTACCCCTCCCTGCCATTTCTCATTTTTATCATCAATGTTTTCTTTAGTTTGGAGGTATAGTAATGGTATCAGTTTAACCTGTCAAAGAAAACCAAACTTCTGACTCTTTCAGTGGAATCTCTAAATATTTTTCCCTAATGAGATTTACTCCTTAGTTCTATCTGGGTCTCCTTCTTGCTTATAAAGATTAACCAAAGGGCCCAGTGGTAGCCTAGTGGCTAAAGCATTCACCTTGCATACCCTGCGGTCCCATATTTGCACTGGTTTGTGTCCTGGCTACCCCGCTTTCTATCCAGCTCTCTGCTTGTGGCCTAGGCATGCAGTCAAGGACGGCCCAAAGCCTTGGGACCCTGCACCTGTGAGGGAGACCTGGAGGAAGCTCCTGGCTCCTGGTTTTGGATCAATTTAGTTCTGGTCGTTGTGTCCACTTAGGGAGTGAATCAACGGATCGAAGGTCTTTCTTTGTGTCTCTTATTCTCTGTGTAAATCTGACTTTGCAATTCAAAAACAAAATAAATCTTAAAACAAAAGATTAACTAAAAAAAATTCTTGCTTTTCAGAATGTGCTGCAATGCTCTATTTGCTTTGACGACAGAGACAATAACCCTGTGACAACTTACTGAGTTCCTCTTGCATTTTCTTCCAATGTTCTGCTTCTTGTGAGTTGGGATACGTCACAAGCAACCCAGCCAGGGCTTCCTTGACTTTTTGGATTTTTGGAGAATTCTGTTCTAACTCAGCCAGGAAGGCCTAGGAGAAAGAATATCATGCATGACATGAGGTTCTCTCTACAGTGAAAAAGCTCTGGTGTTGCAAAAACAACTGGAGAAGTGGGTGCCAATTCCAAGTTCCTCTCTGATTCTACTCAGGACTTGCTTATGATTTTGATATTTAATCTTTCTGTTTTAATATTGCTTTCAAAAAGAAAATCACGATGGCAGTATTTCAGCTTCTTTTCTGTATAACGTATCAGCATAACCCAATATGAAGGAATTATCACTCCCTACAAACCAAAAGTACCAACATATGATGATGAGGATGCTGATATTTTACAGTTGGAGGAAAGTGAAATACAAAAATTTCTTTCAGGAATTTTCTATGGTCTTTAACCTGACATTTTCCCTTTTCCCACCTGTCCACCTTAAGAATGAATTATAAACTCTATTTTTTTTTTTTTCAGATCCTTCTGAGAGTTAGAAAGGGGCTTTGAGTAGTATAGTTTGATTCTCTTGGAAGTGTCACAAATGAGATTCCATTCTTACTCAGCTAATGCTTCCAGGGAAGGGCTAGTCTTTTTCGAACACATCTGGCTTTGTTTCTGTTGTTGATATATAACAATCTCTAACTGTATAGGTAAGGAAACTCTTCAGGAGATTTAAGGCATGTGATTCATTTCCATACTGCTCCTCACAGCACAGGCAGGCAGCCAGGTCTCTCTCGGGCAGCTAGGCACGGCAGGAACACTGGTACAAAGTCCCTTCCTTTTAGTGTCTGGCTGCAGCAGCTGCAAACACAGTACCTTGTTAGATTCAGCTTGGGCTTTCACTGTTTCTGTCTTGGTTGGAGACAAAGAGGCATCCATGGTTTTCAGTATTTCCTCTTTTGATTCTAGCCACTGCAGCACCGAATTTGTTTCCTTCTGAATTTCATTCATTCTGTTAAAGACAGCCTGAAGGCTTTCTTGACGCTCACGAAGTACTCCCCCGAGTTTCTCATACTTCAGGTTTACATCTGACATGTCACACTGGATCTCCGTCAGATCTAGTATCACAGAGACAGAAATCAGTGCACATAGCTCTCCAAGCGTTCCCCTCGGTTCCTCACTCTTAAATTTACTTGTCAGGATTAAGCATCTGTCCCACTCTTATAGCAAACCAGAGATTATCTCCCCGTCATATCACATAATGAGGGTTTTGGCACGATACAGTCGGATGTATAAGGTGTATACCTTAAAATGCTCAACACACATGGAATCAAAAGTGATGGGAACAAAGGTAAGAAGTCAGTGTTAGTTGGGTTAATGGATTTAGGAGCATTCGTCTGCTGTCTCTGTTCCAAACTAGACAGGCTACAAAGCTGAGAGACTGAGGGCCAGATCAGGTACCTTTAGAATAGAATGGTTTCTTTATAATTCAAAAATTCATATACACAGGTGAAGAGGATTTCCCCCCAAAATATTTTTTTATTTATTTGAAAGGCAGAATAACAGAGAGAAAGGGAAGAAGAAAAAGAGAGACATAGAGATCTATCGCTACTTTATTTTCCAATTTGCCACCACAGCCAGGTCTGGGCCAGGCCAAGGCTGGGAGCCAGGACCCCCACCCTGATCTCCCACAGGAGTGGCAGGGGCCCAGATGTGGCCATCTTTTGCTGCCTTTCTGGGTACTTCAGCAGGAAGCTGTATCAGAAGTAGAGTACCCAGGACTCAAATCAGCACTCTAATAAAGGATGCTGACTTCAGGAGCTATGGTCTAACCCACTGCACAACAACACTGACCTCATATAGAGAATTGTCTGGATTTTTATTTACTCATTTACTTGGAAGAGATACTGAGAAACTGATTAGACAGACAGACAGACAGGAATCTCCCATCTATTGATTTACTTCCTAATATATAAAAGCTGGAACTGGGATGGCCCAAGCCAGGAATTCAATCCAGGTCTACTACAAGAGCAGTAAGGATGAAATGACTTGAGCCTGTCGACCTCCAGGGTATGTGCTGGGAGCTAGGACTCAAACCCAATATGGGACACGGGGTCTTAACTGCTAAGCTAAACACCTGCCCATACATATTTTTTCAAAAAAATTTTAAACTGGCCTTATCCAATAATCCTGTTTGTTTCATGGATGCATTTAGTTCTGAGGTCGCCAACCTATTTAGTCCACATCCGGCAAACAGAGTGGCATTGTAGTTGCTTTTCCCAATTTCCTCCCTCTGATTTTCTTGGCAGCCATTCTCCCACACATTTTGAAACATACACAGATGCAAGCATGAACACCGTCCTAACACATCCAACAAAGAGGCACTGTGGAAATGGCATTCTCACCTTTGCAGGTGTGGTATCCGTTTACACTGCCTACAGAACTTCCTACAGGGGGCAGTATGGAACCTGAGCAGAAGGACAAGGAGACAAACAAGGCAAGACCAATGTGTTAGGCATACATACAGGCAAGCCGTTTGTTCTTTGACACTCACTTTAAGCTTGGGTATCAGGAAGTTAACACAGCACAAGACAACATACTTATGGAAAGACAAATCATTTTAGCTGCCAGGCAACAAAGTGTCACTTGAGATAGTTTAGCTCTTTAGCAGTAATGATTCTTAATCCTTTCTAGAGGAAATTTAAACTCTGTTCTTAAATCCTTTGGATCCTGCCCTAGTTTTTGCAAATCAAGCACTGGTAAAATTACTAGGTTTTTAGAAAACTATCTGTCACATTTTGGAATGAGGATTTATAATGAAGTGAAAAAATTTCACCTTTAATATCAGTATCATTCAAGACAATAAAAAATGAATAATGAATAACAATTCAGGGCATAAAAATATCCATTATTAATTTAATAAAACATTACAATGAGCCCTTTTTATAGAGTTTTTAAAGAAGATTCTCTGCCTTCCTTTCAAGACCTCTTCTGGCTCCTCTTGCCCCACCAGGAAGACAAAAAAAGTGCCAATAAATCAGGCTCATGCTCTTTTGGTCTTTGGTTCTGTTCCTGATTACATAATTGCACCTTTATTCTTCCCAGGTTGATTCTTCATTTCTCTAAAATGTTTTCCAAATTAAATAAGGACCAGGTCATGTCATTTTAAATATTATAAAGAAACATGAAAAATATTCATGATATAACATTACATTCAGGTACAGAATAAATTAAGGTACTCACATGAGCACTGATTTCACTGTACAAAAAGCCATGTATAACAATATTGTCTTAAAAATAATTGGATTAGCATGGTGACGAAAAACTTCTAAATGTTAGGTTATTGTATTTTAATTAAAAAACTGATCATACAGAAAATTAATTTTCCAGTGTAGTATGCTAACAACAACAACAACAACAACAAAACCGAACTGGTAATAAGAAGGCAGTCCTGGACGAGAGGGTCACTAGTCCAGGATGTGGGCTTTAATCTGTAGACAGACTTTCAGGACGGAAAGGTAATATTACTTCTTCCCTGTCAATGCTCAGGGGCTTATCAGAGACAGCCACAAGGTGACATATATGAAAGTACTTTACTGAGCAAGAAAAAACAAACTGGAATTTTCATGAATTTTTTTCAGAATGGGAGGAAAACTTCGAGAGAATTCAGGAGAGTGATTTTCACAGCACCCAAAAGAAATACTTTAGGATTTGGTTTAAATTTAATTTTCACATACATTCTAACTATTTAGAAATGGCAATAAACATGCATGTTTAATTACACTGAATGCCACTTCTTAACCCACTAGACACAATCAATTAGTACTGTCTTTATGGGCAGAATAAGTAGATCCAGTTACCTTTATTTAAAATTCTTTTTGAATGTCACTAATAGCAAAAGTTACAGCTCTTCTCTAGCAACTTACAATATTTAAATTTGTATGTAAACACTCCAGTATACTGTATAAAATATAGCACATGTGTCAGACGTTAAATAAAATGACAAAAACAGGCTTAGGAGCATCTGCTCAAAGCAAGCTCTTATCAAGGCAGAATTCTGCCATAACAGAATCTTAACATTGCAGGTCATGGCAGTCTCAGCATGTGGAACACTGTGGTCCTCACTGCCAGTATAAGGTGCGATCTATCAAAGTTTAAGGATGTGAAGCCTCAGGCCCAGCCGGTGGCTCTGCTTTCCATCCAGCTCCTTGCTTGTGGCCTGGGAAAGCAGTTGAGGATGGCCCAAAGCCTTGGGATCCTGCACCCGCGTGGGAGACCCAGAAGAGCTCCGGGCTCCTGGCTTCAAATCGGCGCAGCACAGGCCATTGTGGTCACTTGGGGAGTGAATCATCAGATGGAAGATCTTCCTCTCTGTCTCTCCTTCTCTCTGTATATCTGTATATCTGACTTTGTAATAAAAATAAATAAATCTTTTTAAAAAAAGAATGTGAAGCCTCGTTAAATATTTTTAGCGACTTGACATTGAAATGAAAATTTATTATATCCCTCTCAAGCTTCTAGTTCAGTTTAAGGCGAGTATTTTAAGATTGTAAGTAAAAAATTTTTTAAAAATTTTGTCATTTTTAACTATCTGTGCAAGTTACATTTTTCTGGACACAATACCAAATAAAATTTAGAAACAGATCAGGATGCCTTCATCCAATAATCCTCATTGTCAAAATATTATATGCATTAAGATAGTATTACTTATTACTGGCAGATTTCATTACATCTAAGTGTTATAAATTAATCTATAAGAGAAATTGACACCAACAAAATTTCCACTTATATGGTAGGGTTCTATATAGGATTTATTTTTAAAGAGTCTAGGGCTTATAAAGATTGAAAATGAAGATCCAGTCCAAGAGTCATCAGGCATAGCCCACCTGCCAAATATAGCCCTTTGTACATTTCTTTTTTTTTTCTTTTTATTATTTATTTTGATAATCTTTACATAGTTGATTAGGGCACAAAGGGTCAAGGGCTACAGGAAAGTGGGTAAGACCATTGTTTCCAATTTTTTTTTCTCTATCTGGGGTAATGGGGAGATAAAGGGAGAAGCCCCACTCAGCCTCCCACTCATCCCATGGTCCCTGACATGGGGCGTACTCACCAGGAAGAAAAACGCCTCTTGGCCCCAGGCAAGCCCAGGACTCGCTCACCACATGTCAGTGGTGGCTGTGGCCAGCGTCCCAAGCACTGAGTCCAAACTGGCTTGGGTACCCCCAGCAGCCACTAGGCTGCTGGAAGTTCTCTCTACCCAGGCCCAAGGTTGCACTCCCCTGGGTCCCTCCTGCTGCACGATGTTGGTCTCAGGCGGAGCCTAGGCCTGCCCTGTTCCCAAGAGATCCCCTCCCAGCATACTCACCAGGAAGGAAGAAGTCTCTGGGGCTCAGGCAAGCCCAGAACTCACCGCATGTCAACGGTGGCTGTGGCTAGGACCTCAAGGCGGTGTTCACAATTTCAATATGGTGACTGCAGAGCATGGGCTAGTCCCTCTGACTGTAACCCTTGTTCCTAAGGCAGCAGGTCAGCCCTCTCTCTGACCCCAGGGTGCCCAGGCACCCTGGGAGGCTGGGTTGGGGGGAGGCCATTGCAGAACTGCCCTTTGTACATTTCTGCATTTAAAGTTTTATTGGAACACAGCCATACCATATAGTGTCATTTTTACTTCTGTGCCACAATACATAACTGTGACAAAGACAATATGGCTTGCAAGCCTAAAATATTTATTATCTTTCTCCTTGTAGCAAAGTTTGCAGGCCCCTAATCTAATCACATACAACAAATTTACTGAGCCTCAGCAGCTTATATACAGAACACAAAAACCACCAAGTTTTTGAAATGTTATCACTTCTGAGTAGTTCCAAGAAATTCTTAAGGTTTAGCATACTAGAGTAGATGCTCTCAACATACACACTCACACACACAAAAGTACAGTACACACTTGGACTATCACAGCTGGTAATAAAACATACGACCCCATTTACCAACCAATGTGAATTCATTAGATTTTGTGTGAAAGACTTCATTTATAGTCAGAGATTGTATATCTGACACAATTTTTGTTCCCACCCTGACAAAGTCTGTCAAACTCTCTGCCAATATCACCTTCAAAATACCTAGCTTCTTCCTGGATATCACGGTAATACCTATCCATGCCTGGCCCAAGTTTAATTTAGTGACAATACATACCCACCTCATTCACATGTCTGCAAGACAGAAATTCTTCAAGATTAAAGTCCTTTTTTTTTAAACTCTTCTTTATCCACTTCACTGTTTTAAGTGGGCATTTTGTCCAATGACTTTGCCCATCATGGGAAGGGATTTTGCAAAACAGAGTAATGTTATATGTCAATGGAGGAAACAGATCAAGTTGAGGGAGAAAACTTCTTTGTAGATATCCTTTGTGTTCATATCTGACCTTGATTTTGGCTTTTAATAAAATAAAGAGGCATCTCTAAAGGCCAAAAGCAAAGAATGATGCTTATTCACCACAGTATGAAGACCCTGCACTTACCTGATTTGGCTTGGGAATCAGGTGCTGTGATCTCCATAATGAGATTTTCTAAAGAAGTGCCTTTGCAATTGATTTCTTCCACCAGAGATCTCTTACTGACCCAGTCATCCAGGAGGCCCTGTTTGATGAAGAACAAAATGACCAAATACTACATCTGAGGGACTCCTTACAAGTAGGAACATTCTATATAAACTCTCTGAAGTTTGGAGAAGCTTAGAGGACCATCTTCATATATCCAGCCATTTCAAAATCATAAGTTAGCCAGCCAAGTTACGGCAGAACAATACTCTGGAATTTTCAGGACTTTCAGACTCATTTACTCCATTGAATATTTATTAAGCATTTATTTTTTATAGCTTAGGCACTGGGGATACAAAATAGAATTATGAAACACTTCCTTAAACCACGAGTTCAGATTATCAATTACATTATAATGTATGAGATGTTTTTACAGAATTATGGACAATCAATAAATTCTGAGGACACAGGAAAAGACACACCTACCTCTGACTAGAGGGAGAAAGGTACTGAGCTGTGATATTTGCTAGGTGGACAAAGGAGAACAACCTTTGCATAAAGAATAGAGAGAAAATAATAACTAGAGGACAAACGAGGAATGTGATATAGAGATGTAAAGAAATAAATAGTATTGGGTGTGGCATGATAGCCTAACTGCCAAAATCCCATGTAGATGGCAGTTCATGTCTTTGCTGCTCCACCTGCTCCATCCAGGTGCCTGCTTGTGGCCTGGGAAAGCAATAGAGGACAGCCCAAGTCCTTGGGACCCTGCACCTGTGTGGGAGACCCAAAGGAAGCTCCTGGCTTCTGGCTTTGGATTGGTTTAGCTCTGGCCATTGCGGCCACTTGGGGAGTGAAGCAGCGGACAAAAGATCTTTCTCTCTTTCTTTCCTTCTTTCTATAAATCTTCCTGTCCAACAAAAATAAATAAACCTTAAAAAAAAAAGAAAAAGAGGCTATACTCTTTATATATGTTTATTAAGGGAACTTCATGTTAGGTTTTATTATCAGAGTTGAGATTACCATAGAAACTCATTAGGAATCAATGGCATCTATCTGCTCTAAGACAAAAGGACTGGGTCTGGCGCAGTGGCTCAATTTGTTAATCCTCCAAGTACCAGGATCCCATATGGGCACTGGTTCATATACCAGCTACTCTATTTCCCATCCATCTTCCTGCTTGGCCTGGGAAAAGAATGGAGGATGACCCAAAATCTTGGGACTTTGCACCCACATGGGAGACCAAAAAGAAGCTCCTGGCTCCTGGCTTTGGGTCACCTCCATTCTATCTGTTGTGGTCATTTGCGAAGTGTACCAGCAGATGGAAGATCTTTCTGTCTCTCCTCTCCCTATAAATCTGCCTTTCCAAACAAACAAATAAACAAACAAATAAATCTTTAAGAAAAGACAAAAGGACCTGGTCACACTAAGTCTCTGGCAGAATAGTAGGATATTATTTCTTTCAAAGCCAGGACAACATCCTAGCTTTCAGCCTCTATCTTCACATTGAATACCTCTGACTGTTTGCTTAGTTTGCTATTAACTTCAAACTGCAGAAAAACATCAGAGAAAGGAGAGCCATTAACATCTGGCAAATCATGCTCACCAACTTGTGGCCTGTGATCACTGCTTGTCAATTCTTTCATTAATCACTCTTGATTCCAAAGAACCATAGTCCCTAAGCAATTAATTAACATGCAGGGCATTCTAAATCTCTGGGGGAAATACGATGACACATGTTGGACATGGCATGGATGACTACTATTAAGTTGTCTGGAACTAACTTGTTCTTCCGATTCTGTTTATTTTGCAGGGGTTACACATTGAGGTGCCATGAAAACACTTCCTGAAGCACTGAGAGCACAGTGAACCAATAAAGTGGGGAGCCTCCATCTTAGAAAACTGTCAAGGGCGGATGCTCCTGGCAGCCACTCACTGGAACTTACAAAGTTCTTCCTTCACTGGTCAAGATATAGCCTATCTCACGGAGAAAACTAAGGAAGAACACATGGAAGCTAGAGTTAGAGGCAGTTTTGGCTTATGTCAACATAAACAAGAGAGATGTCAGAGGTGCAAGCAGAGGCCGGATGACTACAAATCCAAAGTGACACAGAAAAGGGGTTCTGCAAGAAACAGGAGAAAGGTTGGTCATGTCCTTGAAGGTATCTTCCAACCATGTGATGACTTTTTTTTTTAAGATTTATTTATTTTATTGGAAAGGCAGATTTACAGACAAAGGGAGAAGACAGAGATATCTCTCATCTGTTGGTTCATTTCCCAAATGGCTGCAATGGCAGAAGCTGAGCCCATCCAAAGCCAGGAACCAGGGGCTTTAGAATGCAGGGTTCCAGGGCTTTGGGCCATTCTCCACTGTTTTCCCAGGCCATATGCAGGAAACTGGATGGGAAGTGGAGCAGCTGGGACATGAACTGGCACCCATATGGGATGCTGGCACTGACAGTGTGCCAGCCCCATAACCATGTGATTCTAACCTTTCCTTTACTAGCTGGAATAGACAAGTTCTTCCCTCCTCAATTTTCTGATCATGTACTTGGTCACTTTCTCATATATAGTTGCCTAACTTTCAAACATTTAATTAAAGTTTAAGTACCTTGAGGACTGCATCTTGACCAATCTTTCAATTGGACTTATTTACAACTCATCCCAGCATCAGAGGGATCTAAGCAATAACTGAAACAATACAGATTTTACCCGTGGAGGATTTGTTTGATTTTGGTTTTTACATAGGAGATGTTAAAAGTATTCAGTGCTATATAGGGATAAATGGAAATTACACAAAGATGATGGAGGAAGCCCTACTAACCTTCATTTCTCATATCACATCCACACCATCACTAAGATCAGTTGAAACAAGCTGCTGCTGGCTTTTTTTTCCTAAAGATTTATTCACTTTTCAGTGGAAAGTCAGATACACAGAGAGGAGGAGAGAGAGGAAGATCTTGCATCTGCTGGTTCACTCCCCAAGTGGCCACAATCGCCAGAGCTGAGCCAATCTGAAACCAGGAGCCAGAAGCCAGGCGCTTCATCCAGATCTCCCATATGGGGGCAGGGTCCCAAGGCTTCGGGCCATCCTGGGCTGCTTTTCCAGGCCACAAGCAAGAAGCTGGATGGGAAAGTGGGGCCACCGGGATTAGAATTGACACCCATAGGGGATCCTGCCGTGTGCAAGGCGAGGACTTTAGCCACTAGGCTACTGTGCCAGGTCTGGTACAAGCTTCTAAGCTACTGTGAGTCATACTCCAGGGGAGCTTTTTCTTTACCCACCTTCAGGTGTTCAATCTGCTTTTCTAGTTCTTTAGTACTTAAGAAAGTCTCTGCAGGTGGAATGCTCCCTTCAGTTTCTTTCAGCCATTTCTGGAAGATCCTAATCAACTTCCGGAATTCATCCAACTGTTCCTGGCAAGATGATGCATCTTTCTCTCTGTCAACAAAGAAGTTTGTTAATTGCAGACAAGTTTTGTAAACAAAAAACAAATAACAAACAACAATAAAAAAACTTGAACTGAAATTAGGTTCACTCTGGGACTTTAGGCATCAATTTTAACAGAGCCCTTCTTTCCCATAATCTTTTCCACAGCAAATCTGGCTGAACAACCACATATAATATAGGGGAGCATCAATCTCAGGAATTTGTTGTCCTTGTTTGGACATTTCTTGGGAAAGAAGTCTTCACTCTCACTCTAGGCTAAAGTGGAAGTGAGAAAAACTGAAGAGAGCTTGCTATTTAGGTACTATGATATCACGGAAAGAATGCAGGCTTTGGAGCTCAGCTCCAGCTCAGCTATTTAGGTATTTGACTCTTTCAACACCCAGTTCAAATGCTTATTCCTTAGGCAGGGAGCTAGTGTTTCTACCGCTCAAAGATTCTTGGGATTGGGCCTAGGTGCCATATAACAATGGATAAAATTAAATGAAAATAGCCACATGTCTCTGTTAGACATCAATCCAGAGCTTCTGGCTTCTCATACACCTAAAAGCCCTGGGCAGAAGAGACAAGCAGAGCAGTCCTGGTCTTTGCTCCCACCTCCTCCACTGCTGCTTACAGGGATGATCTGAGAACTGCTTTCCTCTAGTCACTACGGCAGATGACTTGGTTTATGGCTACAGCAAGCAAGAAAGAAATCTTGCCCACATTCTTAAGCCCATGTAAGGCTTTCTAATGAAGAATCATGGCTTTTTAAATTATAAGCTAAAACCAACCAGCCTTTGCTTTATATTTGCTTGTTAGCTTTCAAAGAACCTGCCACTCCTCTTGTGACCCAGCTCCCTAAGGATCTGGGAAAGCAGTGGAGGATGGTCTCTGGCCTCGGGTTGCTACACTCAAATGGGAGACCAGGAAGAAGTACCTGGCTTCTAGCTTTGGACTAGATCAGGCCAAGCTCTGGTTGTTGTTGCCATCAGGGAAGGAAATCAGCACATAGAAGACCTTGTTCTCTTTGTTTCTCCCTTTCTCTGTAACTCTGACTTTCAAGTAAATAAATCTTCAACAGAAAAACAATCTGCACAGTCCTCCAAAATAGCAATTTAAATGTGACTAAAACAAGCAGGGTGAATTTCAAAGTGGCCTTTAATTATGTCTGGGAATTTTCTTCCCATTACTTTCTTTATTTCAATTTCTGCCTCATTCCTGCTTGTTGCCCCAAATTTGTTCTATTTGGTCTAGCTAGGCCTTTGTACAGAGCATAGGTTCAGTCCTGTCATTTACCAACTAGTAATAGAGAAACCACTGGGCATTAATGAGATAAGTTGGTTTGATTAAAAGAGGCACTGTTCACTTTAGCAGGAAAGTTCTGGATGCTATCCCTTTGGTAAATGAAGATCGTTTCATCCTCCAGCAAAAAAGAATGTTCTGAAAAACAAACCAATAGAAGTGACAGCTCACCTGTCTTTAACTGTCTTCTGCAGCTCTGTGAAGTCCTTTCTGAGGGTCTGTAAGCGGTCTCGGTGCGGGGACAGGTCCAGTGTGAAGCCACAAGCACTCAGCTCCGTGACCAGATGCTCAAGAGTATCCAAGTTCTCCCGCTGGTCTTCCATTTCCAAATTGAGCTCCTGTGAAGCCACAATCAAATGTGTTAAATGTCCTGGTACTCAAAAGTAAATACACTCAAACAAAAAGTATCTACGAGAAGTCTGGGATGAGTTTTTGCTAATCTGTGGAAAGCAAGAAACAAGAAAGAACAAGCTTGCTGTATCAACTGGCGGATCAAAATGGTAAAATGCAGAACCTCTACGATCCCTGCTAGAGGGAAATTAGGTAGAACTATACAGAAGCCTTGTCACCTTTCATCAAATATTCTAAGACTTGGTAAGTAGTCTGACAGAAGCAAAAATTACACGAAGGTTGTTCTAGGAGTCAAAAAGGTCTGAACCTGATTCATGGATTTGCAACTGGTTACTAGGTTATGACAAAGCTACAACCTTCTCTAAGCTTCTAGTTTTTTCTGTAAAATGGAGCAAACACAATCTCCCCAGGACATCCTGAGCGAGTTCTTGGCTCCTGGCTTTGGCTTGCTCTGGCTCAGAGCTAGCCGCTGTACACATCTGGGAAATGAAGCAGCAACTGTTTCGGTCTCTTTTTCTGTTTTTTTTTTTTTTTAAAGATTTATTCATTTTATTACAGCCAGATATACAGAGAGGAGGAGAGACAGAGAGGAAGATCTTCCGTCTGATGATTCACTCCCCAAGTGAGTCGCGACGGGCCGATGCGTGCCGATCCGCGCCAATCCGAAGCCGGGAACCAGGAACCTCTTCCAGGTCTCCCACGGGGGTGCAGTGTCCCAATGCATTGGGCCGTCCTCGACTGCTTTCCCAGGCCACAAGCAGGGAGCTGGATGGGAAGTGGAGCTGCCGGGATTAGAACCGGCGCCCATATGGGATCCCAGCGCATTGAAGGCGAGGACTTTAGCTGCTAGGCCATGCCGCCGGGCCCTCTTTTTCTGTTTTTCAAATAAGTATGTAAGTAACAAACAAATAAATGAATGAATGATTTTAAAATTAAAAAAATAGATTTAGGGATAGGTGTTGTGGCACAACCAGTCAAGCTGCCACCTGTGGTGCCAGCGTCCCATATGGAAGCAAGTTCCATTTCTGATCCAGCTCCCTGCCAGTGCACCTGCAAAAGCAGAAGCTGGCCCCGGTGCCTGAGCCCTGCACCCACACAGGAGACCTGCAAGAAGCTCCTGGCTTTGCATAGGTCTAGTCCTTGTTGTTGCGACCATTTGGGGAGTGAACCAGCAGATAGAAGATATCTCTTTGTCTCTCCCTCTCTTTCTATGACCCTGCCTTTAAATAAATAAATCTTTTAAAAAAATCAAATAAATTAATTTTGGTGTGGGCCCAGCACAGTAGCCTAGTGGCTAAAGTCCTCGCCTTGCAAGCGCTGGAATCCCAAATAGGTGCCAGTTTTAATCCTGGCAGGTCTCAGTTTCCCATCCAGCTTCCTGCTTGTGGCCTGGAAAAGCAGCCCAGGATGGCCCAAAGCCTTGGGATCCTGCCCCAAGATAGGAGACCTGGAAAAGGCTCCAGGCCTCTGGCTTCGGTTCAGCTCAGCTCTGGCGATTGTGGCCACTTGGGGAGTGAATCAGCAAACGGAAGATCTTCCTCTGTCTCCTCTTCTCTGTACATCTGGCTTTCCAATAAAAATAAAACAAAATCTTCATTTTTTTTTATTTTGGTGCAAAAACTGAAATGTTTGTATATTTTCCAAATATGTATATTTGCAGCTTTTTGAATCTCTGTATCTCTATCTCTATCTATGCCAACATTGCACATCATAGCACCAGAATCTTAGGTTCTGGCTCTACTTCTGGCTGCAGGGGCTTCTGGATGCACACGCTGAGAGGCAGCAGGTGACGGCCCAAGCACCTGGGTGTCTGCCACCACGTGGGAGTCCTGGCTTGAGTTGTGGGCTCCTGGCTTTGGGCTGCACAATCCAAGCTGTTGCAAGTTTCTGGGAAGAAAACCACTGGATTGTTTTCTACTTCTTTCTGTTTCTCTACCTTTCAAATATAAATAATAAACAGTTAAAGGAAATTAACCTGAAAGGAAAAAAAGAGCAAGAAACTTGACAGAAATTGGAAAAAGATAAAAAGCAATAGTCACAAATAGTCACTCTTAAAAAAAATTATTTATCTTTATTGGAAAGGCAGACTTCCTGAGAGAAACAGACACAGAGAGAAAGATCTTCCACTCATTGGTTCATTCCCCAAATGTCCACAATGGCTGGAGTTGAGCCGATCTGAGGCCAGGAACCCAGAGCTACTTCTGGGTCTCCCAAAGGGTACAGGGTCCCAAGGACTTTGGCCAGCTTCTGCTGCTTCCCATCCAACAGGGAGCTGGAACTAGCACCCATATGGGATCCCAGCACTTGTAACGGGAGGATTAGCCAATCAAGAAATCGTGTCAACCCTATACTTTTTTTTTAAGTAAGAATGAGAAATATTAAATTGCATATTCATTTTAGGAAAAAAAAAAGAAAGAAGCTTGACTCCTTCAGTACACAAGTGAGTGCAGTAGGATGGTGGAATTTATCCTCTGAGCATAACTCCGAGTAGTTTTACATTTGAGCTATGTCAATGGCTTCCATAACTAAAAATGAAATTTAATCAAAAGAGAAAATGAAAACCCTAGAGTACAAACAGAAGCAAGTAAACCTAATTATATATGGAATCACAGGGGAAAACTAATCCAGGTTATTTACTTTTGTCTTGAACTTTCTCTTTATTACTTACTTATTTGAGAGTCAGGGAGAGAAGGGAGGGGGAAGAGAAAGCAAGATCCTTTCAGAGTGGCCGTCCACCCCCCCACATGCTCACACGGCAGACTTTACACACACCTGGATATGCTGGAAGAAACGTGCAATATCTTGATCTGGCTGATTTCCAGAGGCTAGCATCCGACTTTTGTTTTCCAAGAACTGCTGCAGTTTATCAGAGAGATGTTCAAACATCTCAACCTGTGGCAGAAGCTTCTTCAGTGAACTTTCCTTCTCCTGATGCTGTAGACAGAGCTGCTCGAAGTGCTGGCTCACCTCTGCCAGTTTGCCCTGCAGTACCGCTGCAGTGCTGCTGTCTGCTGTCTCCATGAATTGGGTCACCATTTCCCGGGTAGCCTGTAAGCTGCTCTTTTGTCGAGCAATGTCTTGCTTCAATTTCTGTCATCAAGAACATGCCTGTCAGTGCCTGGCTCACTAATCCTAGGTTAGCTAAGCATAAGCTATAACATGTTAATTTTTTCATGGTCACTTCCTCAAGGAGAACTGGAGGACCAGAATACCACATATCTTATCCCCTTAGTTCTGCATCCATCCCACCTAAATGACTTGGCTATTGTCACTTTTCCTGGAGCTCAACGGTAGTTTGGAAACGGATAGAAGTATCTTTACATAGATTAGTCATCTTTAAATGTTACTGGGAAATTCATGAAAATGATTTTTTTCTGCTACTTTGCAAAAATTTAAATATGATACGTGGCAAACACACCCTCTTTGCTAATTCTTGGGACATGGGTCTTACCATATTAGTGGCCAGGGCTTCTTGGATCACTCCTGACGAAAGTGAGGCCACCTGCTCCCCTTTCAGGTTTTGTTCAACTTCCCTAATGGATTGCAACAGGCTCTCTAGACTTTCCTGGACACTCTGAGATTGGGCAATTGCCTTCTGCAGTAGAGCAGAGCGCTCAGCCAGGCTAGAGGAAAGCCTGTGGAATCGGTTGAGTATGGAATCTGCAAAACCAAGGCCATGAGAAGAAAAAGTGAACACTATTTTTGCATGGTTCTGTTAAAAAAAATACCATATTTAAATTGCACATATTAGTTATAAGAATAATTTATATCAAGAGAAATAGAAATAGCTCAAAGTGCATTAGTATTGGAGTCAAATTCAATAAACATTTTTTAGCACCTACTAAGAGCCAGGAATTATGCTAGATCTTTAGGACTAAGGATAATTAAGACAAAGTGTCAACTGCCTAAACATTTAAAGCTATATACAGAGCAACGGCAGAAGAAGTTACTTTACAACTAACAGTCAAAATAAAACCCTAAATGCTATGCTAATTCTGGAAGCTCTGTCCTAGAGAAGCCCAGAAGGAAGAACAATTATTTTTTATCTTTCATTTCCTTTGAAATGAAAGGTGAGAGTGGTAATCAGAAATTTACAAGGGAAGCAATGTCTTTGATAAACTTTTTTTCTTGAAAACTACAAATTATATTATTTATAGTGCACAATTTTATCTCTTGAAATCAATACACATATACACACATATACATATTCACACAGTTAAGCAATGACTAAATTAAGGCACTTAAAACATTCATTACTTCCCATAATTATTACATTTCTTGTGATGAAAAGATTCTCATAGTAATTTCAAGTATAGAATATATTGTTAACCACAGTCACCAAGATGTATTACTCTTGGCTACTTCTTTAAGGATGAGTAAGATCTTGGGCCCAGTGCGATAGCGTGGTGGTTAAAGTCTTTGCCTTGCATGCCTGGGATCTCATATGGGCGCTAGTTCTAATCCTGGCAGCCCCGCTTCCCATCCAGCTCCCTGCTTGTGGCCTGGAAAAGCAATCGAAGACAGCCCAAAGCTTTGGGACCCTGCACCCGTGTGGGAGACCCAGAAAAAACTCCTGGCTTAGGATCGTCTCAGCTCCAGCTGTTGCGGCTGCTTGGGGAGTGAATCATGGGATGGAAGATCTTCCTCTCTGTCTTTCCACCTCTCTGTATATCTGACTTTCCAATAAAAATAAATATATATATAAATAAAAGGATGAGTAAGATTTCCATTACACATGGTAAACACTCCATAAATGTGAGCAGTTAAGCAATAGAAAAGACTTTAGGAGTAACATAATGTAGAAATGACTGGTTTACTTCAGAAATGGAGGAAGTAGAGTGCAGTTAGAAGGCAGATGCCTGTGGAGAAGGGGCTGGAGCCAGACAGGGACAGTCCTTCACGTGGTGCAAGAATGGATTTCATCAGAGAAGGAGCTCTATGAGTTACTCATATCTGTCCTCAGCCCCTGCCCTACCATCGCAGACACTTAGGCAGCATAATGTGATACAGTGCAACATAAAGGCACACACTCGGAGCGGAGGGAGCAGCCCCACCGCTACTACCGCTTTATACCTGTTGTTTCTTGAACATGTTTGTGGTCTGGGGCTGGCTCCCCTTCAATTTCCATGAGGTCACGAGCTATTTTTTGGAGCTTTTCTACAGGTACTTGATGCTCAGCCAGTTCCTCTTGTAACTGCTGCTTTTCCATAAAAAAGGACAAAAGAAAACCATCTGAGAAGATAATCAAAGCTGATTCTAGAAACTCAAATTTACCAAGCAGTTTTACAGAAAAATTTCTCAATTTATCCACTGCTACAGAGAATAAGATAAAGTATTTAGGAATCAGATCTTGTCCATGACATCCCAGGCACTGCCTTTAATCCATGAAAGCTTTTGCTTTTCTTTGGGGAACTCCAAGCCATACAACACACCTGTGCCCAGGCTTACCTTTGTTGTTGCAAGCTGCTGTTGCAGGATTGCAGGGTCAGAGGAAACAGTATCTGAGAGCAGCTTCTCCACGTTGGCCTCACAGGTCTGCATCCAGGCCTGCAGGCTGTCAGCACTGTTTTGGAACTGCTGGGACTGGCCTAGCAGCATGTTCAGGTGAGCGCCCAACCGTGTGCACTGCCACAGAAAGACAGGAAGGCAAAGCTAAGCAATACCAGGCCAAAGAAAACTTCCTAAGCACAGCCTAAAGGAAGACAGGCACTTTATTAGGGAGAGTTTATGGGGACTTTCAGTAAGGGTGCATTAAGGACTGTGGATGCTAGATTCATAGCAATCATCTAAGTGGGGTCATCACTGCTTCACGCTATTCATCTCAACCATGTTATAAACCCAGGAATATTTAATAAGTTACATGAAAAGCCACCAATGAAATACACATCAGTGGATGTCATTTAGCCCAGCTGTTAGGCCACAGGTCGGGACACCCACATCTCATGGGGGTGCTTTGGTCTGAGTCCGAGCTCTGCTCCTGCTCTTTATGATCCTATCAGTATGCACCTTGAAAGGCAATATGCATTCCCTGTTCCTGGCCTTAGCCCTAAGGTCTACAGTTCTTATGAATATCTGGAGAGTGAACCAGTAGATGGAAGTGCTCTCAAAAAATAAATAAATAAAAGTAAATAAAAATAAGTTATACCAGGTTGTGGCCAAAGATGCAGACAAAAAAGTACAAAAAGTGTTGTACTAGCAGAAAACATAAGAGGTAGCAACTGCCTGGATTCTAAGCTTTAAGACAAAGAGGGAGTTCTTTGCATGAATTTACCTTAGATGTTCTATACAAACTTTCCCCTGTGTTGTGTCTCCTGGGAACCCATGATACTGGTCAGGACACAGTAAGATGGATATTTATATCTTCAGCACTATTGTAACACACTCCCAACACTACTATAATCAGTCTTTAGTCTATGGGCCTATACAGTTAGTGATTTTTTGCAGTTCAAAGAAACCCTCTGTTCTGAAGGTCTGATTCTGTGCCCCAAACCACCAGCAACTGTATCAGGCTCTGCATCAGTTTCGGCTGAGGCTGCAGAACTGCCCCCTTACCTTTGAATGAAGAGCAGTGTATCTTCCTGTTGCATCCTTCAGCTTCTCCTTCACTAAGTTTCTAGTTGCAGATGGTTCTTTGCCTTCCTCCAAGTTATTTTCTGTATCCAAGACTTTCTGTCCAGAGATGGTCACAAATCGCAAGTCTCCTTTGTGAGAAATGACATCCTCTGAGAAGCTGCCCTGCCTCTTCAGTAGCAAGTGGAGGGCTTCAGGGTCACTGCCTCCTTTGTGCATGTTCTCCAGTTCTTTCTCAGAACGCTCCAGCCAGCTTTCAAATTCTTTATGATCTTGCAGAAACTTCTGTAACTCATCCCGGAGTGTCTGCACTTGCTTCAGTTCTGCCTCTGATTGGGCCAAAGAAGCTGCATATTGTTCCTTAAGCTCTCCCAGCTTTTCCTGCAGTGCCTGCCGATCTTTGGGTTCAAGATTATGACCGTGCTGGTCCAGGAAGGCCTGAGCTGACTGGGTGGCCAGAATGAAATTTTGCTGCTGGGACAGCAATTCTTGGTGACAGGCCTGGCAAATAATTCCCCGCAAAATAAGGACAATTAGTAAGGAAACTAAATAATTTGGTTATGTATCCAACTAGAGGTACAAAAAATAATCTGTTTCTACTACAACAGGTCCTCATAGGTAGACAAGACAGTGCCCATTTAAGCACAAGACAAATGAACACCACAAATACACCCCAATTCAGGTCATATGGGTAATTAAGGGTCAGAACCATGACAAGAACCTGATTCTCTTTAGTAAATGAACCCAAGCTGAAGAGGATGTGCAGATGGCCAACTAACAGAAATCAACATTAATGGAAGACAAGAATAGCTAGATGAGTATACATATGACAACGTAAAAACTGCAAATAAAGAGCTGTGAATAAGTCATGGATATGTTCATGAAGACTTATCCCTATTAGGAAAGAGCTCGCAAAATTCATTAACTAGAAATTAAACTGCGCATAAGAAGTTCATTCATAATATTTACTGTTTTGGTATGTCATATCTCAATGCTCATATGTAAATCCTTTTCTCTGTTCCAGTGGAAGGCACATTCTCTGGAGAGAGCTGTGGAGTTTTCTTTTGTTTTGAAACATGAGTCTAGGGTTGGAGGATGCAGATAGGTCATTGTTCCTGACCATCTATTCTCTTTATGCAAGTACCTGGACTTACAGCTTATTTTTCTTCAGAATATAGTATGGGGGCTCAGCATCGTAGCCTAGTGGCTAAAGTCCTTGCCTTGCACATGCCAGAATTCCACAGGGGTGCCAGTTCTAATCCCAGCAACCCCGCTTCCCATCCAGCTCCCTGCTTGTGGCCTGGGAAAGCAGTCAAGGACAGCCCAGACTCTTGGGACCCTGCACCCTCATGAGAGACCCGGAAGAGGCTTCTGGCTCAGCTCTGGCCATTGTGGCCGCTTGGGAAGTGAATCATTGGACAGAAGATCTTCCTTTCTGTCTCTCTTCCTCTCTCTATATCTGATTTTTGAATAAAAATAAATACATCTTTTTAAAAAAAGAATATAGTCTTCCCACACCTTCTTCGACATACTTAAACCTGGAAGTATTTTGTAAAATAAGCACATAGGTTTATGTGATGCTTTGGAGTAATTTAACAGTGACTTAGGACAAGTTTATACCAGATTATTTTTTATATAACCATTACATTAAGTTACAAAAAAAAAAAAAGAATATAGTTCGGTTTCAGCCTGTGTCAACCACAACCAAATCCAGGATAGGAGAAAGACTACTGTTTTGTCTATTTAGCACCTGGATTCCCCAGTCTTATCCTTGTGCCCATCCACTTAGCAGGGCACGGCAGTTTCTGCCTTGGGATGGAGCTGCTGCTTGACTGGGCTGATGGGCCAGCAAGCGATGCCAAGTGGTGCCAGGAGGTAACTGTTGACAAGAGACTCTTCCCTCTCTGCTTTTCTAAGACTGCCAGGGATTTGGGAGGACATACTACAACAGATCTTCCAAGTGCAGAGGCAGTACGCAAGAGGCAGAAATCCTATTAATACAAATACAGTAATAGTAAACGCAGGCTATTTAAAGTACTTCAGCTAATCTGAATTTTCTTTGCTACAAAGGTTATACTCACTAAAATATTTATAATTTATCTATCCTATTGGTTCACTGGTTTACTTCCAATTTTTAACATGTGGCAGATATTCAGTATTAGCAGGGTGAATGAACAAATGAGTAGAAATAAATGATGAATGAGAAACGAAATGGTTCCTACTCTCAAATTTAATACATAGAAAGGAACACAGAATGAGAAATGCCATACATTAGGAAAATTATAAGAGGAATCTATGCAAGAAATACAAATGCTTAACCCGGGGAGTGAGGAAGAAGGAAGTGAAACATAAGCTGGACCTGAAGGATGAATGCAAATGAAGGAAGAGCTGGACCTCTCGAATTTTCTCCTTTGGAGAGTCAGGCGAGGTTCCAACAGCACACAAAGCCCAGAGGTGAGTGAGAGCACAGTACAATGAACAGGCTAAAAGGGATCAATAGGGCTGAAATGTGAAGGGAAGAATGACTAAAGGATAAAGAAAGTTGAGGGCTCGGCAGTGTGGCCTGGTGTCTAAGGTCCTCGCCTTGATCCCATATGGCCGCTGGTTCTAATCCCGGCAGCTCCACTTCCTCTCTATCTCTCCTCCTCTCAGTATATCTGACTTTGTAATAAAAATAAAATAAATCTTTAAAAAAAAAAAAAAAGAAAGTTGAGAGATAGGGTCAAAGGGTGACAGCAGACATAACGGGGAGTGGGGTACAGACCATAAACTGCTACATTTTTGACTCAGTTCTGAAGATGACAGGGAACCATTGAAAGGGCTATGCAGGGATATAGCATTTAAGAAAGATTAGTTCAAAAAAAAAAAAGAAAGAAAGATTAGTTAGTAGTACAGGAAATTAATTGGATTGTAAAAACCAAGAGGCAAGGAAAAGGGCTACAATAATATAAGTGAAAACTGGTGGCAGTTTAATAAATGTTTGCTTTATTTATTTAAAAAAAAAAAGAAAAAAAAAAAAGAAAACTGGTGGCAGTCTAAGTTATAATAATGTTTTAATGGAGATGAAGAAATGTGGATGACTCTGAATGAGATACCAGATCACAGGATTTAATGAATGATTCAACATGGGAGAGTGAGGGAAAAAACTCAATCTAGGACAAAGTCTGTTCAAGCAATTAAGTGGGAATACAGTAAGAATCATCTGATTGGATATGGGTATTACAGGAAACAAAATCAGGTTGAGTTACTTGTGGTTACAAGTGGCAATGAGCACATATATTCATACACTGGTTTGTAGCTCAGGACAGGTATTAAGGTTGGAAAGCAATATGTGCACGGAATCAACTAGTGTAATTGGCAAAGCATGATCAGGCAGGGTAGTGCTATGGAAACCAAGTGAGATAGTGTTTCGTGGGGAATAAGCTATAAAAAAGATACAAACTGAGAAGCGTTCACTGGACTAAGGCCCCAGAAGGTTGCAGGAGCTGGCCAAAGCAGAAGAGGTTTTACAGAATAGTGAGGACAAGCTGGCATTCTCACCTTCATCTTTTCACATTGTTTGTCTAGGTTCTCTGGGGCAAAGCTTTCTCCCATGTGACCGTCAGTGGTATCTGGGACTCCTTTCTCCAGACCAGCACCTGAGAGCTGCTCCATTCTTGGAGGATTGGTCTGCAGTTGTCCACATGATGAGCCCACTGAAGTCACCCAGTCCAAGAGAGCATCAATCTTGCTCCTGTTCTCTGCCAGGTCTTTTGCTGCTTTACTCTGAAAGTGAAGGGGATAGTCTAACGAGAAGATCATAGATACTCCCACTCCCCTAGATTATAGGAGGCTATACCAAAAGGAGGGAGGATTTTACACTAAAGAAAAAAGAGAAGCTCTAAGGTTATAAACAGTTTTTTGCATATACAAGAAAGTCAGTATTCTAAAATATATTGAAAATAATTATTTAAAAATAATCTCCAGATTCAATAAAGAAAGGATTGAAGAAGACTTTAAGACATCATTTAATGCTGCTATTCCAATAAGGCTTAAAAAATCCTTTCTCATGAGAAACAAGTTTATGGACTATGTGTTCTATTTGAGTGATACATAATGGGAGAAATTTGCTTTCTTTTTAGGGAAGAGCTGCCAGATAACCAAATGTGACTATACCATGCCTGCCTCTTCTAACCCAGTGTAACACTGCCATGCTATGCATGCACGAATGTTGAAATTTATCTTTTGAGGCCAGCAATGTGCTACTGCAGGTTAAGCTACTGCCTGAGACACTGGCATCTCATGTGAGTGCTAAGTGGAGTTCCAACTACTCTACTTTCATTCTGTCTGCCTGCCAGCATGCCTGAGAGCTAAATGAAAGGTGACTTAAGTGGCTTGGGCCCCTGCCACCCACCTGAGGAACATGGATTGTGTTCTAGGCTCCTGATTGTGGCCCGACTCCATCACAGCCTTTGCAGCCATTTTAGGAGTGAACCAGCAAATGGAATATCTCTTTGTCCCTTCCTTGCTGTTACTCTTTCAAATAAATGTGTACACACACACACACACACACACACACACACTTTTAAAAGAATTCAGTAACTTTCAGTAACTTATTTATCTTTTTTTTCTCTACCTTATTCACGGATGTCAGGGCCTAAGGCTAAATGAAGGACTAGAATTCAATTTGCCAGTGCTCAGTGGGGTACAGAAAACCATTTAAGATGGTCTCTTCTTCGTTTTATCCCACTGTCATCATTCTCAACAAAACTACAGAGGCAGCTTGTGGATAGTTCGTGATCCACTAGGAATCCACAGGCATTTCCCCCTTATACTATTGTATCGTCAGACCACATACATGTTAGAAACACACCATTCACTTTTTCTTCCTTCCTAAGTTCTTTCTGACCTTTATAAATTAGAATACCGAGTACACAGCCAGCATGCATGCAGTGTGCACTTACTACCCTCCTGATTTGAAATTCTCTTGGATGTTTCTTATAAAAACAAACATACACACTGGGGCTGGTGCAGCAGTGTAGCATACTAATCTTCCACTTGGGGCACTGGCATCCCATATGGATGCCTCAACAGTTCAAGTTCTAGCTGCTCCACTTCCAATCAAGCTCCCAGCTTATGGAATTGGGAGTTTATGTAAGGCAGCAGAGAATGGTCTAAAGCCTTGGGCTCCTGCACCCATGTGGAAGACCTGAAGAAGCTCCTGGCTCCTGGCTTCAGACTGGCTCAGCACTGGCCATTTTAACAATATGGTGAGTAAACCAGCACATGGAAGATCTCTTTTTCTCTGTCTCTCTCTCTGTCTCTCTCTCTCTCTAACTTTCACTTTGAGGAAAATTAAACAAATCTTTAAAAACAAACAAACTCCAGTTCCCGAAGAAGGCCTTATTGGTGGCTCCATGTTCTCACAAGGCATCTTCCCTTCATTAAGTACCAGGATCGTCTATGGGAAGATACCAAGCTGTCTGGTTACCTTTTCAGTCTCCTGTTGTAAGGCTGAGGACACTGCTTCCTCCAGCTCCTTCTGGGCCACTCGTGTCTGTGCCTGGAGAGCCTCATATTGCTCCTTCGCCCGATCAAGTTTTTCCCGAAGAGCTGTCAATTCCTGGGGGCTCAGTTTGGTGTGGTTCTCTTCCAGAAACCCTTCGACGTCTTTGACAACAGTAGCAAATGAGGTAGCATGATTCTGAATGTCATCCTGTAAATCCTGAATGCACAAAAGTGGGGGTGGTAGAGCCTTTAACTGTAGTATTCCTAGGTTCTCCAACAGTGCAAAGACAGGATGGCTTAAATGACATAGTTTATTTAAAGTTAAAGCCCAAACTAATGCAAAGGAATTTTAAAATACTTAATTCTCAGGCAAATATTGAGTGTAGGCAAAAAAGATTGCCCACAATAAGTACAACAGAGATTATCACTTTACCATAAAGTTTCCTCAAAGAGGGCATTGTTTCTACCAAGAAAAGTTGACAACATGACTAGCAGAACTGAGGCCTGTTCCTTCTCTGTATTCTCTTGGTAGTAACTCATTTTCCTTATTACAGGCGATAAAACCCAAGATGACTAGGGGTTCAGCTGATCTTTCCAACTTCAACTTTCACTAATTTTCCATTTGTTCTCTGTGATGCATTTAAATGAGCTTTCGTTCAGTTCTTGGAAATGCTACGCTCAATCCATTCCTTCTCCTCCCTTCATGCATCAACACCTACGTACCTTTCATTTTCATTCTAAGGGATACTACTCCAACAAAGTAGACCAGGGCAGTCTCCCTGGAAAATGTTCTCATGTAACTTTTCCTTTATGGGCATAACAGTTAATAATCATTACATTTCACTTTTATGATAACCTGTGTAATATGTTTCACCCAACTGACTGTGAGCTTCTTGAGGGTGAGGAATAATGTCTATTTATCACTGTTGCTAGCATGAAGCAATGCACCTGGCACATACTCAGTCTTCATAAGGTGTTGAAGGATTTGGAAAAAAAAAAAAACAACTAACTCACACTGACCTTCAAATCACTTTTGTTCTTCTGCAAGGCAGAGAGGTCCTGTTGGGTGCCTCTGCCCTGCTGGCCCGCTAGTGTTTTTTCTGCCTGTCCAATCCATCTACAAAGATCCTCCAGTTTCTCATGACAAGTGTTCTGTTGTTTGTGCAGAGTCTAATTAAAATGCAAAGGGGATTAAGAGATGATTAATAATTCTCACCTTCAAATACAAAATAGCTTCCTGCAATACAAATTAGGAAGGTTATAGCTCAAGGAAGGAAGATGAGAATAGCAAAAGGCATTGAATTCATATTCCCAAAACTCTCCTTATTTAGGCAGTCCATTGACCAAGGTTCATGCCTGGCATAATTCTCTGAATATAGTTTTTAGTTTGCTGTTATTATCTTTGAAAATGGAGAATAAAGAGCCGAGATGCTTGATAAAGGTGATGGTAATAAATTAGTGCTCTAGTTCCTCCAGTAAAACCAGAGAACTTACTACCTATTAAGTCAAAGTAGAGCTGGAGTGGAAGAAAAAAACCCAAAGACTTGGATAATTCATAAAGCAAACTACACTTGTGAATGATTGAGTTGATTTTATAAATCAAATGCCTCCCAATTACAGAGACTTACTAAATAGAATGATTACATTCTAGCTATGAGGGCACTTAATTTGTTTTTTTTCAGAAGGAAACCACCATGAACGGCAAAGCAAGGCCCAAGAGGAGTGAGGGAATATGTTTCTCCGCCTGATCCTTTCTCTACATCTCATCGCAGTTGCATGACACTGAAACACTTGACTGAGCAATTGAGCATGATGTGTTCTCCTGATCATCCTTCTAAAACCATTTTCCACCAGTGTCTACCTTCTGACAGTGTTCTAGTCACCTGCACTTACAAACAGGTGCCCACATTGGCCCTCTCTCCCCTCTTTAGGACAAATAGAAGGGCTCTGGAAGAGAACTCCTAAGAGCTCTTCAGCTGTAAACAGGATCTTCATGGGTTAGGATGGGTGCAGACTGAATCTGAAAAAAGCAAAGCAAACAAGTTAACACAGAGACACACACATGCATTCAAGGCAAATATAGAAAGAAGCAGAGCATTTCTGACAATAACAAGGTTAATAAACATTGTGAAATTAATTATGTGCTCAGAGAAAATGCTCACATGCAGCTCTATCACTTGCCACAGCTCAGGGGCATACTTGGATTTGGGCTGGGTTTGGAGGTGGCTTAGTGCTAAGCTACTTCATTAATTATGACATCACACTATATAAATACTTATGGTAGGGCATGGCAAATCTTCAGACTTGGAAGATAACCTGAAATGCTTCTTATTATTTTATTTCAATATCAATATAGTTGAAAGAATTAAGCACTAGTGGGGAACACTGATACTAACTGGATTTAGGAAGGACTCAAAAGTTCAATTATATCTTGTAAAATATTTAATAAAGGAGTACCATTCTAATAACATACTGCTGTATGCCAAATTATCACTCAAACACAAGAAATGGCATAGATATCATTCTAGGCATTCTAAGATAATGCTAATATTAATAAAAATTAGATTGAGATTTATAAGAAAGAATTATAATGGATGTTGGTACAATGGTTAGATTGTTTTTTTAATGTATTACCCCTGCTTCTACACACTATTTGTCAAGATTTTATACTATTATATAAAGAAAGGTGCCAATAAATAATACTGATAATTTAAGAGGTACTAGAAAATTACTATGATTCTGAAAAAAAAATTGTCAGCTGTTTGAATACTGTCAAAACTCTTTTGATAGCCCCAGAATAAAAACTGATTATAGACCATTCCTTGAGACATCGGAATAGTGCTCAACAGAATCCTGAGGGCAGAGGGCATTTGGCACAGCAGCTGACGCCACTTAGGGTGTCACCTTCCCACATCAGAATGCCTGGGTACAAGCCCTGCCCCTCTTTCCAGTTTCCTGATCACGGAAGACAGCAAGTGATGGCTTCTGTAGTGTGGTTCCTGCCACCCGTGGGGACTGGGTTCTCAGTTCTTGGCTTCAGTCTGCTCTAGCTCAGCTGTTGCAGGCATTTGGGGAGTGAGCCAGAGGGTGAAAAATCTCTATCTCTATCTCTCTGACTTTCAAATAGATAAAATCGAGGAGAGAGAGGGGAAGGGAAAAAAAGAATATTGAAGGAAAAAGTAAAAGGAAGAAAGAGCTAGGTACATGATTTTAATTTGAAAGTCAGAGACAATGAAGGTAGCCTCACTAGAAAGAAAACACTTGCACATGCAATCACATGTGAACATACATGTTCTCTCACACACACACAGAACCAGAAACATGGCAAGAAAAATAGCCAAACAGCTGTCTCCTGGTCTAGAACCAAACTGGCCTAAATGACATGAAATTTCAAAATTGGTAAACCCAGGCTCCCAGAATCATGAAATAGGGAATCTGGTCAGAAAATCCAAAGGCAGAGGACATCCCAAAAGATAAACTGAGCCCAGTTGTTGGTTCAGTCTGACCTTAACCTGGGCTTCCTGCTCGAGTTGCTGAAGCGATCCCTGCAAGGCGTCCGTCTGAGCTGTAGTCCGTTGCGCCAGGTCCTGGAAGGACCTCTGCAGTTCACTGAGAAGCCGCAGCATCTGTCGGTTCTGCTGAGGGGACAAGTCCCGGGCATGCTCCGAGATAAAAAGCTGAGTGTCAAAAGCAAGAGCATCCAGCTGGGATTTCCTTTCAGCTGTGAGTTGTTTTAAATCCTAAGACAAGTAGGGAAATGAAAAAGAGATGAAATTTCCCTTTCTATATGCATGAAAAAGTTGTTGGTTCTAATCAAACAACTAACTGAATCAGACAGGCCAATTCCCTCACTTTTAAAATTGGACTGACAGGACCAAACTGGATTGGGTGTCTAACTTTTGTCTCCGTAAATGCCTCTTAAATTATATTTCTTTTACTGGACCTGGATTTCCAAATATAGTAAACTTTAAATTCTTTCATTCTTTCTTTCTTTCTTTCTTTCTTTCTTCCTTCCTTCCTTCCTTCCTTCCTTCCTTCCTTCCTTCCTTCCTTCCTTTCTTGTCAGGTAGCTTATGCTTCACATCTGCTACCTTGTTTTAAATTATTTATGTTAACAGAATTATACTATATATGGCTAATCCAAAAATTATCTATGATTTAAAAGAATTTTTTGCAAAGTATAAATTTCTGGTCTGAGATTTTTATTTGTACGATTTTATTTTCCTTAGTTTAGATATCCACTTATATTTGTCTACCAGTGAGTTGCTGAAGAAAGGAGAAGACACCTCTGGTTCTGTCTTTCCAAAGTGCATAAGAAGAGAGTAGATCTGAGATGATTGGCAGAGCATTGTGCATATAATAACTGATGCGATTTTAAGTATAACAACAAATAAGAATAATGTTGGGCAGAAAAAACTCTCATACGCACAGTCTAATAAACAGAATCAATTAACTTGGAGCATAACAAGAAGAAAAGTATCTCTTGGATTGGAGGGTCAGCAAACTATGGCTCCCTGGCCAAATTTGGCCTGCAACTCGCTTTTGTGAGTCATTTTATTGTAAACACATCACAAACAAAAGTTTATGCACTGTCTATGCTTTAATGCTTCAAAGAGAGAGTGAAGTGATTTCAGCAGAAATGGGTTATTTGCATATGGTCCTGAAAACCCCCAACACTTACTATCTGGTCTTTTCAAAAAAGATTTGTCAACTCATGTGCTAATTTCTGACCAAAAATTTTCCCCAAATTTTTAAGAGCTATGAGTAGAATCAGATCTGGGGCAAAAGAAAAACTATGGATGTTTAGATTCCGTCCATACTAGAATGTTAGAAACGAAAAATGGTAACAGCCATGGTCACGCCAAGAGTTTGATAACTCAAGAAACTAAACATAACTGACTTTATTTCTGTAGTGGAAAGTCATGCAGTCCAAGATTAGTTAAGTACAAATACTGGCCTGCTGGGAGGAAAATAAAACAAGCGCAAATCAAAAAACAAAGCACACTCAAGAATGGATGAAGAACTTGCCTCCCACTGTTGGAGAGAGTGCTTCAGGCTATTGACATCTGTCTTACTGCTGCAGCTCTTGCTGCTCAGAGTTGCACTAGTGTCGCCAACCCAGGCTCTCAGGTCCTTAAGCTTGTCTTCCAACTCCATGTGCTGATTTAACACTATAGTCTAAGAAAAACACAGCAAGTCAGATTATGAAAATCTGCTAACCAGTCAGGACTTTTGTGAACCTTTAGTAATAAAAATCACATAGAACCTGCTTGGCTTCCACGGCACTTTGGAGGTGGAGTAGTCTGGAACTCCAGGTGTCAGTCACAGAGCTGAAAGACTTTTGAAGATTCTTGGCATCTTTCTCTAGAGCCTTCAAGAGCTGAGCAGGGACTTCCTGAGGCTGACTGGTGATGATCTGATTCACACATTCCAATTCCTGATTCACAAGGGTGGACAGATCCTTCAGCTCCGTGTCTAGTACCTGAGGGGACACAGTGGAGTTACCTCCAGAAGGAAGACTAGAAATCGTGCTGTCTGGGTATCAGCTGTAAAGACATGTTTTCTCACTTGATGCGTACATGGGCATATACATTCATTATTTACTTGGTTCTTACAATCAATATCTCATAAATTGGCAGGGTATCCATTACTACTTTGGATTTAAAGAAGAGGTGTAGCAGTACTTAAAAATTAGAGGTCACCTAGCTGGTAAGCAGAGTTGGGACAAGGATTCAGGTTTGCTGACCCAGTGCAGTGCTCCCTCCACTACCACCTGCTACCTCTCCGAGAGGGTCTTTATGCCTTTCCCCAGGGAGCTATTCTGAATTAATGCGCTGCAAGATAAGTCAATGAAAAGAATAGTTTTTCCACTCAAAATCCCAAGGGGACAGGAATAAACACCCTAAAAATATTCCAAACGAGTCTTGTGTATAATACTCTGATTCTCAACACAGAAACCAGAACTGAACTGTGGAATACTTCCCATTTAGCCAGTTCCCCGCCCCCCACATGTGCTGGTTGCTGAGAGAACTGGCAAATCTCTTATAGTCTGTCCTCATTGGATTCCAGTGCTGTCAACATTTTTTTTTAATGAGAAAAATTCATTTATTTGAGAAGCAAAGAGATGGAAAAAGAGAGACAGAAACATCCTCCCAAATGCCTCAATGACTGAGGTAGGGCTGGGCTGAAGCAGAAAACTGGTAATACAAAGTTGTGTGAGACACAGGGCCCCAACCACCTGAGGCACACTACTGCTCCCCAGGTACTGCATCAGTAGGAAGCTGGACTCAGAAGCCACAGCTGGTCACCAAAGCCAGGCATTCTGTTGTAGGACCAAGGTGTCTTAACCAGTGTCTCAACCTCTAATCTAAACAACAGCGTCCCACTCTATTTGTCTGACAATTTTTTTTTTAAGATTTATCTATTTCCTTATTCGAAACGTAGAGTGACAGAAGGGTAGACATATCTGTCATTTGTTGGTTCATCCTCCAACTGGCCACAATAGTCAGGGCAAGGCCAGATCGAAGCCAAGAGTCTGGAACCATATTCAATCCCTTACATGGGTGACAGAAGTCTAAGCACTTAAGCCATTATTTACTGCCTCCCAGGTGCATTAGCAGGAAATTAGTTTGGAAACGGAGGAGCCGGGAATTGAACCTGGGCTCCAATATGGGATGCAGGCTTCCCAAGCAGTAGCTTAACCTGCTATGTTTAAATTCCTTCCTGCATTCTTTTTTTTTTTTTTTGAAGTATTGCCTTTTTACTTTATTGACAGAGAAAGGAAGAGATAGAGATCTTCATCTATTGACTCATTCCCCAAATGGCCATGAAACGTCAAGATGGGGCAAAGACAAAGCCAGAAACCAGGAACGTCATTCACACAGGCAGAAGGGACCCAAATACTCGGGCCATCACTCGCTGTCTCCACCTATTAGTTCACTTCCCAAGGGGCCACACATCAGCCAAGGTTTGGGCCACGGCAAAGCTGGGAGCCTAGAACTCTAACCAGCTCTCCCATGAGTAGCAGGGACCTGCTTTCTTAGGTACATTAGTAGGGAGCTGGATCAGAAGTGGATCAAACAAATGTTTTCCGCCCTTAGCATTTCTTGTTTGAATTAACTGTTAACAGTTTCCTAACTAATCACTGTCTTTGAGCAATGATCAAATATCATCAATCCAAGATCACATGGAGGACAAATGATGGTAATTAGATTCACAGTCAAATCTGTCCACAGTCTGTTCAAGTCTATCCCTTACAAATCTCGTCCAGTGTAGGGTGTGGGGTGCTGAAGCCGCTCCGGGATTGATAGGGGCCATGGCAAGATGGTGGCTGGCCCAGGGCCAGGAGGCGGAGTCGGTCTCGCCAGCAGGTAAATAGGAAGTCACAGGGATAGGCTAATGCTCTCGCTGTGATTACTGGCCTATCATATAGTGCCAAGTGGACCCACGGGGAGAAGTGATTGGTGGAGAACTATATGAAAGTAGCCGGTAAAAGTATGACGAAGGATGGCAGGGGAGGCTGAACAGAGTGGCGGACCAATGGGGAGGACAACGGACAGCGGGACAGAAGATGGGACGAAGGAGAAGGAAAACGGGCGGGAGGAAGGGTGCCGGAGAGAAAGTAGAAAGGAGGGATACAGACAGAAGCAGTAAACAAGAACGGAGAAATGGAGCAGAAAGTACGGGAAGAAATATGGGAGGAAGGGTGCCGGAGAGAAGCGGGGAGGAAAGCTTAGACCAATGGGGACAGAAGCAACGGAGAGAAAGTTTTAAACACAGCCGCTTTTGGCAGTGAAGGGTCCAGTTGCCAGCTTTTCCCGGACCCTCAAGAGTATGACTCAGCATTTTAGTGTCGCCGCTGCTGGGCGGCAGCGTCCAGTCCTTCCAATCCTAGCCCATGTTACAATCTGACAAGGAGTTGAGACTGTTTACCCCAATGTATAACTGAGTGCCAAGTAGGTCCTTTTACAATGGAGGCGATGATCCTAAAATGAAAGGATCTGCTCAAAGTTTCTGGGAACCTACCTTGGCTTGACATAGCAGATCCTGCAGTTCTGCCAGGCCTAGCTCCAAAGGCTGAATCTGTCTGGTCCTCATCTCAATGTCCCGCAGCAGAGAGAGATAGGATACCAGCTTCTCATCATACTCTAAACAGAGTCTCCGGTTAAATACATTCTGCGGAGCCAAAAAGGAAACTCACTCAGTTTTGATATTTTCCTTTAAAACCAGCTTTTAAAAGTATGTAGGGTTTCTAGATAGAGACATGAGAAATAAAGCCAGTTTCACTAAATTCAGGATAAAATAAGAACAGGTTATTTGTCCTTTTTCAAATCTTTAGGCAAAGTGATTTTCTTCCTTTTCCCACAGCAGGAGCCCATAATTATCAACATATAAGTATCATTTTAAGCAAATGATAAAAGGCTATTAGAATTTCAGTAGTATCATGCCAGTATTTCAAACCAGTTCGAACATTAGTTTTTTACTCCCCAAATGGTCACACTGGCTGGGGCTGAGCCAGGCGAGACCCAGGCCAGAGCCCGGGTCCAGAGCTTCTTCTTGGTCTCCCATGTTGGGTGCAGGGGTCTGAGGATTTGGGCCTTTTCCCCCTGCTTTCCCAGGTACATTAGCAAGGAGCTGGATTTGAACTGAAGTAACTAGGTCTTGAACTGGCATTCACAGGGTTGCCAGCATTGCAGGCAATGGCTTAACCTGCCAAGCAACAATGCTGGCCCCAGTGTTAGTTTCTAATTTAAAACTTTTGCACATTTCAGAAAGATATTGAGAGGCAATGGTTAATTTTCTGACAATAGTATTACAATGGTAAATCTTAGAGAAGTGTCTAGTGCCCTAAAATGTAGATATACAGATTGTTATATGTGTATAGACCCGAGAATTACAGCATTAACCTAGCTATATCTAAAAAAGAAAACAGGGCCCCGCACAGTGGCCTAGCGGCTAAAGTCTCGCCTTGAACACCCCAGGATCCCATATGGGCGCCGGTTCTAATCCTGGCAGCTCCACTTCCCATCCAGCTCCCTGCTTGTGGCCTGGCAAAGCAGTCAAGGACGGCCCAAATTCTTTGGGACCCTGCACCCGCGTGGGAGACCTGGAAGAGGTTCCAGGTTCCCGGCTTCAGATTAGCGCAGCACCGGCCGTTGCGGCTCACTTGGGGAGTGAATCATCAGACGGAGGATCTTCCTCTCTGTCTCTCCTCCTCTCTGTATGTTTGACTTTGTAATAAAAATAAATAAATCTTTAAAAAGAATAAAATAAAAAAGAAAACAAGAGTGCAAACATGCCACTGGAATACTTACTTGGGCTGCACGGAAGGGTTCAAGGTTTGCACCGTCATTTCCTTTCCCCTCAGGTGCTGCCATGAAGGGAGTCTGGCCACTCACAGGGCTCTGCCTGGGCTCTTCCTGTGAGAGCTGCTCATCCACCCTCTTCACAGAGCATGATGTTAAGGTTACTGGTTCCTCTTCACTGGTCTCTGGAGAGGTGGGACTGGAAAAGGTATCCTGCTGTTTTGTGCTCTCTTTTTCAGACACATCTTTGAGTAGTTTTTCTGGAGGAATGGATCCCAAGACAGTGGGACCTCTCTGAGTCACTACATCATCGGGACACCCTGCTGTTGAACCTGTGACTAGAGGATCTGCCGCTTCTGGAACTTTCTCTCCAGTTATGTCCTGGGTTGCTGCAAGTTCACAATTATCTTTGTAACCCTGATGACAAAGGCCTTCTCTGTCACCGAAGGCTAAATAATCACCTTCTTTTGGATCTACTTTGTAAATTGCAAGTTCATCGGAAGTTCTTGTTGAATTGAAAGGAACTTCTTGGAAGGTCTTTTTATATTCAGGAGATGAGAACATCAGATCTTCGGTTTCCTTAGCCTTAGAAGTAACACAGGGATCTTGAGAATTGTTGGGCTCCAGCCTAGTTGTTCCTTGGAAAGACTTATCTGCTTTGGAAATTTGGGATGTGTCTGTAAATTGGGCTTTTCCAACTAAGTCCTGGTAGTGTAATCCTTCAGGCCTTGGAATCATAGGAGAGAATTGTTCACTACTGGCCCTGCTAGTAATTTCTTGAAGTAAATTTTCTTCTGGTTTTGAAGTGAAATAGGGGTTTACATTTTTTGCTTCCCTTTCACTGACCTGTTCAGAGCTGAAGAATGTTAACACATCTTGATCCTGTACAGAAATGTCTGTGAGGATCAGTTGGGAAGAAGAGTCTTTAATTTTGCAAATAAGAGAACATTCCTCCTCTATACTGAGCTCTTTCCCCTTTTCACTTACAGTCATTTCCACAGGTGGACTCTTTAGAGGAGAAGTAGGCTTACTGCCACTGGTAATTTCCCGATTCAACCTTTCTTCTGAAAAAACTGATAGCTTGCATGTTTTAACACCTTTTTCTGCAATCATCTCTTTCTTTTCTATCTTACTTTTCAACCTGGTATTCACTGGTTGCTCACGCAGAAATTTATCTGATCTTTCAGAATTAGATTCTTGTACATCTGAAATTATGTCCCTTCCTTCATCAGAATCAATATGTGGAGCGGATTGTTCTATATGAGTGATAATTTCTGCTTCTGTCACTACTTTTTCCTGTTCTTCAGTCCCACTTTTTTCCAGGTCATGTTCAGCCATCTCCTTGGGTTTAAAATCACAAACTTCTGAAACTTGACCCAAAGGTTCATCTTTAAGATTCCTAGGGATTGTGATGTTGACGGATTCTTTAGCTTCTGGAGTGGGTCTGTGCTGATCTTGATCCTTGTGCTCCAATTCCTTTAATGCAATCTCCCTACTCTTTTTAACCTGCTTCCCATGAGATACTTTCACTGTGAACTTTTCTGGGGCAGACTCACTTTTGACTTGAAATGATGTCTCGCGCTCTCCTTGACCACAACTTACTTCAGAATTTTTACTACAAGCGACCATTGTCTCCTTTCTTGAAAATTCATTCTTTAATTCACATACGTCAGTTCCATTTTGCTTTTCAAACTGAGATCTGTGATCATTGAACTCTAAAGTATCTGTTTGGATCACAGCTGCCAGTTCAGGGCTTATAAATCTTTTCTCAACAGCTTCTTCTACAGTCACTCTCTGATTATTAAATATATCAACAATCCCTCCACTTAACACCTGATGAGATGCAATCATTTTAGCCATATTTTCATCCACCAATTTCTGTTCCAAAGCTGATGCCAAAGTCAGTCTTTCTCCTGTAGCAATATCTATTATTCCTCCAGTACTTGCCTGGGCTTCCAGAACCTTCAGTGCAGACACAAAATCTACCCTTCCAAGCTGAATTGCTTCAGACAAAGTAAGCACTTTATCACTCACTTTATCTTTGATGTCTGAGAAGGGAATTGCCTCCAGATATCTCTGCCCAGATTCAATATCAATCTTGCATTTCTTCACTAGTTCTGAATAGGGAACAATTTTGTAATTCTCAGGATCTACAATCCCATGGATCATTCCTGAAGCTACTACTGCTTTCTCAGTCAGCAGTCCTTCTTTTTTAGCTTCTGCCAAGGTCAATCCTCGACTAGAAACGAGATCTATAAAGTTTCCAGTAAAGGCCTGGACTTCTTGAATTTCTCTTTTCAAATCTGGAGAAACAAGATCTAATTCTACAGCTTCAGCTAAAGAAATAGTCTCCTTTGTCTCAGGATGGGAAAACTGATGAGCATTTAAGTTCTCAACTTTTTTGAGTTGCTTGGCTAAGTCTTCATTGATCAAGCCACGCTGAAAGGCATTATCAACAGAAAGTCTCATTCCAGAGGTATGGTGAATGATACCTCCATCTACCACCTGCCTGGTCAACAAATGAAGGGCTTCCTCATTCTCCAAGAGACCTCTGTCAATGGACTCTACAACTGTCAACGGGGCTTTCCTTGCAGGGTCCACAAGTCCTGTTGTTTCCATTTGGAGACTAATCAATCTCTCTCTAACCTCTTTTCCAGCATCTCTGCCTTTGACAGCTTTCTCTAGCTTTGTAAGCTCTGTTTGGTCAGCACTGTCCACCAAGCCAAGATTTGAGGCCAAAGTTACTGAAACTTTTTTGCCTCGCTTCAGGTCAACAATCCCACCAGTCACCACCTGGCCCTCTAAAATTCTGGTGGCTGTTTCCTTATCAAGAAGTCCAACGGCAACTGCATCCTTCACGGAGTACAGCGTGTGGGTACTGGGGTCTAAAATGCCGCTGACACTTTTGTCTGCCAGGAGGACATGATGCAGTAATTTCTCATCCATCAGCCCTTCATCAATGACTTCTTCAGTTGTTAAAGACTCACAGGTCTGAGAGTCAAAGAAACCTCGGAACATGTTCAGCTTTCTCATCAGTTTCACTGCAGTGTGGCTGGGCATGATGCCTTGGGCTACTGCTTCATTTAATAAGAGTTTTTCCCCAGTTTGTTCTTGCGATATACCACCTCTTAGGAGCTGCGCAGACAATACATTTAAGGTATCTTCTTCAAGCAATTCTGCAGGACGATGGCACGACAGGGAAGTGTCGACCCCATCACCTTCCTCGGCAGTCTTTTCTAACACCTTATTGTTAGTGTCTGAAATGTGTGCTACTTCTTCTTCAGTGTGTTTATAGTCATCCCCAGACAAAGATATCTTATTCAACACTTCCTTTTTGTCCTGAAAATGAATATTCTTATCTTTTTCAGATTTGGGTTCTGATTTTAAACCTATAGTTTTCTCTAGCTGAAATTGTGACTTCTTGCTTTGGGGTTTCACGAGTGGTCCTCCAGCTTCACCTGGAATATATTCAATCTCAAAAGGGTTTGCTAGTTCTTTCTGACAAGTAAATGAAGTCTTTCTGAGCACCTGCATTTCTTTCTTTGGTGTTCCAATAGCTAAAAGGTCTTTGCCTGGCACCGAGGGTACACTTTCTGTTTGCTCGGGAGGTACTGCCAGGGGGAAGGCTTTGCTGCCATCACCTCTGGCAGACATTTCTGACTGGCCTTGTTTTTTTGTACCTACCAACTCTTTCTGTAACTCTGATTTGACTTTACTCATGACCTTCACTGTGCTGATAACTGGATTTTTTATTCTTTCTTCTACAAATTCATTCCTGCCAGGGCTCTCTACAGAAGAACATTCTGTTTTTACAGCAGTCTTTTTGCCTCTTGCTTCAGTGCTATCTTTGTGATCAGCGTACTCCTCATTCTGAGATGCAAACTCGAGTTCAGCAGGTCTTACAGTGGACTTATCACTGGAAGTTTCTGTGGTTTTCACATTAGCTGATTCTTGATGCTCCTCAGGAGCTCCTAGTCCTTGAACCCCCATCCCAAACACTTCTGGAGGACTTGTTTGAGCTTCATTTCTGGATGTTAGTATCTTTATCAACTCTTTATCTAACAGCAGCAGTCGCTGTCCATTTTGCACATTAATATAGCTGTGAGTCATCAGTTGAAACAACAGCTTCTCTCTCTGGCTTGCTACACCCTCAGTTGGGCCCTTGCTGCATGGCAGAGCTTCTGCTCTAGGATTAATGCTCAGTTTGCATTGTTCTGAAGACACTGCTAATTGCATGTGCGGCATCACATCTGGTATACAAACCGATTTTAGGTTATTGGCAAGATCTTTGTCCAAGATACCATTTTCTATTGCTTTTTCCCAGGACGAAATCTCTGTGGTGTCTGGTAAAAATAGAGCCTTAATATACTGTCGATTGCTGAGGATTTTATGTGCCAATTCAGTAGACACGATACCTTGTTCTAGAGCATCTGTAACTGGAAGGATCTCTCCAGATTCGGGCCACAGGAATCCCATGAGTGACCAGAGGGACTCCAGAATCACAAGTGCAGTCTTGGCAGCTACCAGATCATTGCTCACGGCTTCGTCTACTGTCAACCTCTGTCCAGTGGCAGTGTCGATGATGCCTCCTGTCTGCAGCTGCCTTATGAGAATAGCACAGGCCATATCTTGGTCAATCAAACTATGTCTTACAGCCTCGTGTACTGTAAGTCTGTGACCTGTTCTTGGATCTACAATGCCACCAGCAAAAAGCTGAGCTTCCAGCAGCCGGACAGTGACCTGCCTATCTATTAGCCCTTCCTGAACTGCTCGGAAAATGCTCACCTTCCGACCTGACTTCAAGCTCACCATTCCACCTGCCAATTGCTTGACAGGTAGCAATTTCAATCCTGATTCCTGGTGGATGATACATCTCTGCATCAGCTCCAGCAAACCGATTTTCTCAGCTGTGTTGGGGTCTATCAAATTCTTGGATGATCTCAGGTGAGATTCTAATGCTGAATGTAGCGAGGCAGAAATGAGGCCTTGATGGAAAGCCTCTTCCAGGTTAATACAGTTCTCACTGAGGGACAGACAGAAACCTCCGGTTGCCAGGTGAGCCTCTAAGATTTTCAGTCCAAGTTTCTCACTTATTATCCTCTTTTCAATTGCTTCTACCACAGAAAGAGGGCCTTGGCTCTCAGTAAGCTTGGCTATTAAGAACAGGGCATCCTGTAGCTCTTGGAGCTGCTGGTACATTTGTGGATTAATGAGATTTCTGGCTAGGCCCTCCTGCAGAGAGAGCTTTTCATTGGTCTCAGGGGCAATGAGGCCAGACAGGATAATTTGGGATTCAAGGAGAACAAGGCCTGTATCTTGGTCAATGAGGCCCTTTTGCATAGCTCTGAAGATGGGAAATATCTCCACTGTGCCTAGGTCAATCACCCCAGCAACTGCTCTGCAACCCTAAAAGAAAAAAATGAAGAAAACCAAATCAGAGCCAATGACAGACCCCAACTGCTCAAAGCACAAATTCAAATATTAGATAAACTCTGACAGCAAGAAAAGTCTAGCCTGAGTAAGCCTGAACATATAGAAGGCATTCTGAAGCAAGCCTGGCAGTACTAATGTGAAAAAAGAATTTTTCTAAACTGCAGAATGTTTAACAGGGCTAGAAGTTCACAGGTTACCTGAGGAATGGTAGCATTAAGCATATCTAAATGATAAGCTCTACAAAGTTGCAAGCGGTGAAATAGAACAGATTCTATTTTTATGGCTAAACCATATCAAATGTTCTTAAAAGACACATACCAGCTCCCAAAAAGTGAGAATCCAACCCCACATGACAGCTTCTTGGTGTTACAATTCATGCAGAGGACTGTGAAAATAGCACTTTTCTGTTGACGCACAGCAGGACTGGTTCATAGAATGAGAGGAGATTTAAGCAGACCAACACTCACAGAGCAGCTCTGCATCCCGTATGTGGGTCTGCACACACTACTCAAAGTAACTGCCCAGCACTTGGAGCTGTCACAGACTTGGCAGCCAGTGTTAGCTTCTTCAAAGGCAACAGCCCCAAATAAATTTGTTTTAGGACTAGAGCAAATCAAGGAAAGTCAGGGAAAGCACAGAGTGGGGAACTTTGCCTATGGAACCACCAGTAACTTTCCTTCTGGTTCAGGCTGTCACAGGCAGTATAACATAATGACAGCTACCACTCACTATGAAATTTTTTGAGCAATGATACTTAAGCTTAATAACAATCCTAAGAAAAGAAGTATTTTAATCTTCAATTTTGCTGGTAAGGAAATGAGGCATGGAGTGGTTAGGAACTTGTCCCAGATCACAAAACTATTGAGTTCAAAAACAACTCAAGGTCTGCCTCAAAATTTTGTGCTATATATTGCCTGCCCAGTGGTGTCTGGAAAGGCCTAAAGAATAGGCAGAGGGATCACATCTGACGTAGGAGTTAGGTCCTACTGTCAGTAAGTAAAGCAAACTGTATACCCTGTCAAAGTCACTCCTCTTTTTCCAGCATTACTTTCTGGTCCTTCTGCAGCTCTAACTTATCCATCAAGAATCTGGTTGCCAGTGCCACTCACTTTCTGTCTCTTAAATGCATTCCATTTCTATCTCAGTGAGGAAAGAAGAAAGCTCCCTACACACAGAGAACACCTGCAGCTCAACAGATTCGATGAACAAAAAAATAAATGAGTATGTAGTAAAGAAACAGTCTTTAAAGTCATTAAGCCATTTCCTCTGCATTTTAAAAACATCCAATGAGGATTCCGTGTTTGACTGCTGTGGAAGAATGTGGAATAGACAGCAAACGAAGAAGAGCAGATTTGGTTCTGACCTCCACTCCAGTGTACAAGGGTACTTCAAAAAGTTCATGGAACAAGACCTTCATTTTGTTGCAAGGGATTGTGCAATTCCTGCATACATGGAGTCATCAAATGGTTGTAAGAGTCAGAGTCAGGCTAGGCTGAAGCTAGGAACTGTGTCCTGGTCGCCCAGGTAGGTGGCAGAGGCCCCCCAACACAGGCCTTTCTCCATCCTGCATCTTCCAATGTCTTCCCAGGTGCATTAGCAAGAGGCCAACTGGGAAGCAGAGCAGCCAGGACTCAAAATGGGCACTCTTGATGTGGGGTGCTGATGTCACAAACAGTGGGTTAACATAGTATACCACAATTCTGGGTCATCTACAAACTTTTTGTTGTACTCTCATATAATGTTCAATTAATAATCAACTGACTCCTGCCCACTATTTACAATGTCATATGCTATTGTGCTTCCCTCGTTTCCGACACAGAATGTAGAGTTCGATTTCTACGAGTTAATTTATGTAATGTAAATTTATTGTGTCTATTTTACCAAGAGTGAAGGGAAAAGTTCATTGGCATCAGGCTCTTTGAGAAACCCAAAAAGTTTCTTTTAGAAAACCTATGGCAGAGCTTGATGCTATGCTATAGTATACTAAACTTCTGCCTGAAGTGCTGACATCCTACACAAGTGCTGGTTCAAACCCCAGTTGTTCCCTTTGTGATCCAGTTCTCTGTTAACATTCCTGGGGAAACAGCAAAGGACACTCCAAGTGGTTGGGCACCACAATCAGGAAGACGCTACTGGCTACTGGCTTTGGCCTGACCCAGTCTCAGCCATTAGGACCCTTTGTGGAGTAAACCAGTAGATGAAGATCTTTCTGTGTCTCTCTCGCTCTATCCTTGTATGAATGTGTGTCTCCTTTCCAACTTTCAGTAACTCTGCCTTTTGAATAAATAAAATAAATCTTAAAAAAAGGGGGGGGGGCAAGAATATCAGAAGCAGGCAATAGAACAAAGGAAAAGATTCTTGTAGGAGATTCGTGAGTCTCCCAAATGCTGACACTGAAGAAAGGCCTGGAATTCAGCCGAGAAACAAAGACTACATTGTTGCTTCCACAACTTGAGGATAGACAGGAAGCACTGAGCTGGGAAAGAATCCAGAAAAATCCATTTCAGTCCTACCAAACATGGACATTCTGACCTAACCACGCATTAAAAGACAGAGGGAGTCAAGGAAAGAGAACACAAAAGACTTCTACTTACCAGAGTTGCAGGGCACGCCTTGGGCAGATAAGAGAGAGAGCCTTATGGAGCAGCTCAGCCGTATCACACATACAGTGTAAGCTTGGTGTTAGCGTCCAGCATGCGACTGTTTTTTGCTTTTTTGTATTGTTTTGTTTTGCAAAAAAGAACCCCAGACAGGTCGTCCTCTTTTCCCTTTGTGCATTTGTGCTTAAACTCCAAAGGGTTAGTGAAACTTGTAAGCAAGGATGTCAGTTAATCGGAACACTACTTCACATGAAACACACAAACAGTACAGGGACACATCATGCTCAATGTAGTGGTGCTCAGCAGCTTTTCTTTCTTTCCTTTTTCTTTCCCTATTCCGCCTCCCCCTTTTCAACTCTCCAAAAATGAGAACCGGTTGTTCTCAGCAAGCAGTTGTTAACACTTTTCACGTACTCCCTTATATGGTGAAGCAACAAGCCTTTAGGCATGGGCTACCTTACCCACACATTTGTTTTGGAAGTATACCATCAAATTGCAGCTGGTCCTACCTTGTGCTCTTTGCAACCTCAGCACAGACTTAATATGCAAGGACCAGGATTAAGGCATATCGCATCTTATTTTAAGCATTATCTGGACCAAATCTGATGACCAAATAAAGAGAAGTTTTGACCCGCCCCACATAAGTTGGCCATTGCTTCACAACATAGGAAATAAGCAGGCAAACACATATACACCCAGAGACACAGGTATATAATACGGTGAGTGTACACATACACATAGAGATCCAGAAAGGACTTAGGACAACCAGCAGGAGCTACACCGACGTCCACATGGTCTGGGAAATGAACATGGAGCATGAACTGGTAAAGATGTCACATGATGGGATGACGATGGGTGGGGGGAACCAGTGTCTCAGTCAGCGAAGCTAATCCAACAGTTTGCCTCGAAAGCAAACATTTCCCATTATTGTTGTATGGAGGGAAAAAGTTCATAGCTTTTTGTTCCCAGTACCCTGATCTCTTGTGTACAAGAGTTTGGGGGCAAGGCCACAAAGAAACAATCTTTTTCCAATGTGATCATTTCTGATACAGAATTTATGTGTTCCCTGATTTGCCTGCCACAAAATGGCAGACAATAAGAAAGTGAAATGGTCCTAAAAAGCAAACCAGGAGTACCTTCTAGTGTTTTTGACTGACCAACACATCATGGAACCCCAGTAAAGAAACACAAGACAAATGGCTGCTAATGTGAGGTTAAGAATTAAACACATTGGTCATGGGTAGCTAGTGATCATGACTCTCAATCAGCAAAGCTGCTTTCATACCATTTCAAAGATCCTCTCACAGCATTTGGAGATTAAAACTGAAAGTACCTTTTGTTCAGTCTGTTGAGCCAACTGGCTCTGAAGTTGCTGAAGCTGGTTTGCAGAACCATCACAAAGGTCATGGTAAGTCTTATTCAGGTCGCTCAGTTGCTCAGATATCTGTTCCTTCTCTTTTTCTGAGAGCCTGAAAATGAAATATCATGGTTCTTTCAGTGGAAAAAAAATACTCAAAATTTTCCTCAAATGCTTTACAATTGTCACTTCTCTGCCTTGGATGGACTATGCAGTCAGGCTTCCACACCCACTGACAACTTTGGCATCTCGGTCACTGTATTCCATCTATTGCACATAGAATCATTGTTCTTCATCATGTCACTTGCTCTGGCAACTTTCTTAATCCAAACGACCTCCTCTCCATTTGAACCTCGCCCTTTCATGCCAAACTTAGGCCTGACCACCATCTGGAATAACTATACTTCTGAAACATTAGACTTAAGAATCCACCACATGATTACAACCCTATCTTGCAGTTTTATATTTCTTTACCTTTTTAAACTTATTTCTAATATAGAAATAGGTTAAATAGCATAACACAACTCTCATTTTCCCATTCATTAGCCACCTAAGCAACTTTACAATTTTTGACTATTTTAGCACATTCGCTTTAGATTTTTTTTTTCTAAGAAGGAAGACATTATAGAAATACTTCAACCCTCACTGTCCTGGTTACCGAGTCCATTCCTTTTCCTTTCTCCCCAGAGGAAATTACCTCTTGAATATGGTGAATCTTATAACTTACTTTTATCATTCTATGTTACTTTAAAAAAAAATTATTTTATCTGAAAGGCATAATTATGGGGAGAGGAAGAAAAAGGGAGAGGGGAAAAAGGAGAGAGAAGTCTCGAGAGAGAGAGAGAGAAGTATCTTCCACTTGCTGGTTCATTCCCCAGATAGCTGCAAAGGCTGGGCCTGGTTTCCAACCTCAACTTTGCTACTTCCTGACAGTACTCTTGCAAGTTTCCATTCAAATTCAAGCCCCCTGCCTTTCCCCTTAGCCTCCCTGTTATTTTCTGGAAACCTCTCTGCTTATTTCTAAGAGAAAAGGTAGACCACTAGATATAAATTCTTTCATCTTCTGGCTTCATTCCTGAAAAATTTGTCTCTTTCCACAGTTTTATTAATTTCCTATCCCTCATACACCAGAGAAAAGGTGTCCCAACTCCTACTTAAGGTGTGTTTTGGGGCCAGCACTGTAGCATGCCAGTTAAGCCCCCCACCTGCAGCCTAAGCATCCCTTTTGGGCACTGGTTCAAGTCCCATTGCTGAACTTCCAATCCAGCTCCCTACTAGTGTGCCTAAAAGGCAGTGTGGGAAGATGGTCCATGTGCCTGTGTCCCAGCACCCACGTGGGAGACTCTGATCTGATGAAGCTTCTGGCCCTGGCTTTAGCCTGGCATAGTCTCATTTTTTGTGGCCATTTAGGGAGAGGGCCAGCGGATAAAAGACTTCTTTCTTTCTCTCTGTTTCTACCTTTCTCTACGTTAACTTTCCGTTAACTCCACCTTAAAAAAATTTTTTTAAAGAAGGTCATGCTTTATTTCCATAGGTACATTTTTTAAAAAGATCTATTTATTTTTACTGGAAAATCCAATTTACAAAGAAAGATAGGAAGATCTCCCATCCACTGAATTATTCCCCAGACAGTTATAATGGCCAGAGCTGAGCCAATCCAAAGCCAGAAGCCAGGAGCTTCTTCTGGGTCTCCCACGCGGGTACAGGGTCCCAATGACTTGGACCATCTTCTGCTGCTTTCCCTGGTCATAAACAGGGAACCGGATGGGAAGTGGAGTAGCTGGCACATGAACCAGTACTCATATGGGATCCTGGAGCTTACAAGGGGAGGATCAGCCAGTTGAGTCATCACGTTGGGCCCTCCATTGGTGAATTTCATCTTTACATCCTCTGAGAGCTGCATTATCTCTTCCCTTTTGTCCTTGAGACTAAGTCTATAAACACAAATCCCTCCTTCCCAACTTTTGAGAAAACAAAACTTTTTGGCTGTATATTCAACTCCACTTATTCAACTGTATTATTTCTTTCCTATGATCAAGCTTCTTGATCTGCAGTCAAATGCTGTACCCCTGAGCTCTATCCCCATGTGAGCGATCATGAGCTACATCCGTGTATATGATCAAGCTTCTTAAAAGAATAATTTTATAACCATAAGCTTCCTCACCCTATTCATCTTACTAAATCTGACATTATTTCCCAATTTCATCATCAGAGTCACCAGAAACTTCCAACTTGCCAAGTATAAGACACTTCAATTTTTCTTAACTTCAGAGTATTCCCTTCTTTCTGAAGCTTTGTTCTTCTGGATTCAGAGTTACCATTCAGTTTTCCTTCTCCTGAGATTTTTCTGTACAGCAGGCAGAGAAATTCTGATGACTTAAATTTTGTCATTTCAGAGTTCCATCATTAATTCTAAACTTACACCTTCCCATTGGATATCTTCCGTGGAATTATGAAAGGCAAAAATTAATGTAGTAGATACTTTCTGATATGTTTCTGCTCTGATGTCCTACACGTTTTTCATACTCAAGATAACCAGCAACCACCTTGTCTCCCTTCAACCTACTGTGTTTGTTGTTGTTTTAGTTGGTTATTACCACACAAACAGTGGTTTTAGCAAGAGGCTTAGAGTTAATATCTGTTGATTTTCATTTGTTACTTTAACTCAACATTTACCATGATTAATAGCCCTCAAATCTGTTGTCTTCTCTTCTCCAACCTGCCTCATTTTCTTGACCCTCTCAGCCTCTAATCTTGGCCCCTTATGAATCCATTGCTAAGTAAATACTGTAGCATCCCTAAACAAAATTTAATCATGTTTAAAATCCCTTTTCATGGCAAATAAGGCAAAATACAAACTCCAAAATAGAGTGTAAAGTTCGTTATAATCTGGCTCTTGCTATCTTAAAATCTCATCATGACTATAAGATTTAGCCAGGTAGAATGGTTCCCCAGTTAAGCCATAATTTTTCATTTAATACTCACTTATGACCATGTTTGGCCAAGAAGATCTGTGACGTTTTAATGGCCTCTGAGACTTGTTCTCTCTTGGTAGTTAATTCTTCTGCCAAAACCTATATAGTGCGGATAAACAGAAAAGGTTCAAAACTCAAGAATTGCAGGGTCAAAACTTATTTGAAATAACAAATCCTGAAGCATAGGCCAGACTATTAATACCAATGAGCTTCAGCTGGCCAAAAAGTTAGATGTACAAACAAGATGATTTCTTTTTTAAAAATTGCTATTCTTATTTTGGACGATTTTTACATAGATGTTTAGGGTGATTAGGGTCAACAGCTACAGGCAGATGGGTGAGATCACCATTTCCACATTCTCTTTTTTTCCTTCTTGTATCTGGGAGAAGAAGGGAGACAAGGAGAGAAGCCAATCTAGTCTCCCAAATGCCTCTGCACCCTGGAATGCAGGACAGTCACAGACACCATCACAAGATGGTTTATTAAACCATCAGGTAAGAGGCGGTTTTGAAAAGGTCCATATTTGACTTTGTTATCCCACATATTCGTTCCACTAGAGACAGATGTGGACCACCTTCTACTTACTTGCTGTTCCAAAATAGCTTTTTCAATGTCTGTGGATTCTTTGGTCTGGGATGAGGTAGCTTTGTCTTGTGTGTTCTTCACCAGGGTAGACACCCAGCCCAAAAGTTCTTTAACTTTCTCCACATGTTCCTGTTTCTCCTCTTCTACCACTTTCTACAACAGGAAATTTATTATCAGTAACCTGATTAATTTGTTAGGAGACTTGCGTAACTTCAGATTTCTTCTTTTTCAAAGATTTGTTTATTTATTTGAAAAGCAGATTTAGAGAAGGAAGAGAGAGACAGAGAGGGGGGAAAAAATACAGAAACAGAGAGAATCTTCTATCTTCTGGTTCATTCTCCAGCTCTCTAGAAGGCTACATACCAGGGGTTGGGCCAGGCTGAAGCCAGGGGATTTTTTGGGATTTCCTATACAGGTGGCAGGGGCACAAGTACCTGGAATACCTTCCTCTGCTTTCCTAAGCATATTAACAGGGAGCTGGATTGGAAGTGGAGCAGTTGGGACTTGAACTAATGCCCATTTGGAATGTCAGGATTAGAGGCGGTGGCTTAACCTGAGGAGTGGCAGCACCTACTTCAACTTCAGATTTATTAAAGCATAGAAATGAGTTACCTGAAGTACCCTATAGTGAAAGTAACCTTGTTACATATAACTTACCTAGCCAATGGCATTGCTGACAAATGTTTACAAATATGATACTAACAGCAAAATTCATTATACTTAATGCCTTTTTGAAAAAGCACCATTCTACATGATGTGAACTTTAATCAGTGATTAAATAAATAATTTTTCAGGAGTAGTTGTTCTGGCACGGCAAATTAAGCCACCCTTTGGGATGTCTGTACCCCATGTTCAAGTGCCTGGTTTAAGTCCCGGTTACTCTACTTCGGATCCAACTTTCTACTAATGCACATAATGGGAGGCAGAAAATGATGGTTTAAGTACTTGAGTCCCTATCACCCCTACAGGAGAGTTGGATGTTGTTTCAGACTGGTTTTGGTCTGGTCCAGCCCGGACTTTTGTGGCCTGGCCCATACCTGATACATGGGAGTGAACCAGTGGATGCAAGTACTATCTGCATTTCAAATAAATAAAAATATGTAAATAAATATTTAAAATAAACTTTCCAGGGGTGGGTGTTTGAAGCAACAGTTAAAGATGCCTACACTCAGTATTAGAGTACCTGTGTTTGAGTCCTGGCTCTACTTCTGATGCCAGCTTCCTGCTCACGTGTACCAGCAGCAGCAGCAGTGATGGCTCATGCTGCTGAGTCTCTGCCACACATATGAGAATTCTGGACTGAATTCATGTCCTGACTTTTGTGTGCCCCAGCCCTGGCTGCACCAAGCTTTATGGAGTAAACTACCAGATGGAAACTCTATAGCCGCCTCTTTTTGCCTTCCAAATAAAAATAATGTAAATATTTTAAAAAGCACTCCTCACTTACAGCATTATTTTAACTTTTTTAATTCTTGGTTTAGAGATGAAGAGACTGAAGTTTACAGAGATTATAATGAGGTAATATTTACTGCATACAAAGAAAGTAGATATAGGCAAAAGATGGTATAGCTAACAATTTCAATAGCACCTACCCTAAGAAAATGGTTGAATAGATGAAAATTTATTTAGCAAGACATAAACTTTTATAATTATAAAAAGATTCAATATTCATTACGAAGTATTTTTAAAACTATGAAATCCATAATATACATACTTTTTAGTTTATTTCCTAAAAAATTTGATATTCATGTTTTTATACTTATTTCTGTGTAATACTGTGTCTTTGTGGTACACAATTTTATTGAAATCATACTTAGACAGTATAGCTTGCTTTGTCTAATAATAAATTATAAGAGTACTTCAGTAAATACATGGAGGGCCCAGCGGCGTGGCCTAGTGGCTAAAGTCCTCGCCTTGAAAGCCCCGGGATCCCACAGGGGCGCTGGTTCTAGTCCCGGCAGCTTCACTTCCCATCCAGCTCCCTGCTTGGGGCCTGGGAAAGCAGTAGAGGACAGCCCAAAGCCTTGGGACTCTGCACCCGTGTGGGAGACCTGGAAGAGGTTCCTGGCTCCTGGCTTCGGATCAGTTCAGCACCAGCCGTTGTGCTCACTTGGGGAGTGAATCATTGGATGGAAGATCTTCCTCTCTGTCTCTCCTCCTCTCTGTATATCTGACTTTGTAATAAAAATAAATAAATCTTTATAAAAAAATAAATAAATACATGGAAAATGGCATTAAAAGTGTGCTGGAGCAAAAAAAAATTAAAAGCATACAGTTTTTTAATAACATATTAACTATAAACTTTTTTGAGGACAACCACACAAATATTTATCCATATCCAATTCACTTAAATCTACATACTTTTAATACCTTCACAGCATTCCACTAAATGCAATTTGGAAATTTCTAATATTTGACAAATTATACTGAAAGAGTTCTGTTCACATTCTTTCTTTTATATCCTTATATTTCTATAAATAAAAATACTTGGAAGTAGAAGTGTTTGATGCAATAGGCCTCATTGGTTGTGGATTCTGTATTGTACATTTATCTACTCACTAAAATATGTCTGTAATTCCAAAGTCAATATTTGTGACACTTTTGTTGTCATTCCCACAAATGCACGAAGTGACAAAAACATTTCAGTTGCTTGGTGCCCTGTTATCAGCAGGGAAAGACAACGTGGCACTTGGCCTTCTTGTTTCAAGTCTCATGCTGTGCTCTGGTGACTTCCCAGTGCATTCAGGACCCAAGGTTCCTTACCTCCTCCTCCTCCAGGCGCCTCAGTGCATCGCTGATGTACTTCACGTGCTGAGTGGTTAGGGTCACCAGCGCTGTGTAGCGAGTCCTCAAGTCCATGAACTACGGTTCAAAAGAACAATTGAGATGAACTGTCTTCCAGAGCTATAATATGCTTAAGCAGTGGGAAATAAAGGGAAGTTTTCACAGGGTCATAGGTTCAACAAAGAGTGGGCCTGAATTGCAATGTAAGGCCCGGACGGACAGTGGCCTGTTTCCTCCCCCTGCCCTTCACCTCTTGTGTGACGGCATCTGAGGAGGAGAGCATGCGACGGCGCTTGCCAGGCGATTTCTGTTGTGAGTCCACAAACGCTTTGTATGTCATCAGCTGTAATTCATAGTCCTGGGAAACGAAAAAAATTTTGATTAGTTACTTGGGTTTTATAAGCTCACATACCGCACACAATAGAATCAGAGCATTTTATTGCTACAAAATGTTTTTGGCGATAATTCAGATAAGAGGTTTGCCAACTTTCCTGTAGAGGACCCAACAGAAAATACCAGCCCAAGCCATCTGTCACAGCCACTCACTTCTGCCTTGGTCAAGTGAACACAATCACAGATAATATGCAAACTCCACTTGCGGATGATGCAAGTCCAAACAGTCGTCATGGCACAACGGTACTTTTAAGGCTTTCACCTCCCCTAATCATTTCTCATGATTATATATAAAAAAGCATCTAGATTTAGCCTCCAGGTCATAGTTGGCTGACTCCTGAGTTTTCGCTCTGTTTATCTGCTAACACTTTCAACTCATTCACAAGGAAACTGACGTCCAGTGAGGGCAAGTGAATAGCCTTAATTAGTTCCATGGAACTAATTAAGAGACCCAACGCTCCTTTGATTTCCTTCTGCTATTCTGTCCCCAGGGCTGTCCTGGTCCGGACTCTCTTCATCCTTCCCACGGATGGGAGCAGCAGAGTCCTCTTTGCTACCCTTCTCCTCTGACCTCCATTTAGTCTTGTCCCTAGAGTAACTTCTCCAAAATACAGAAATGCTCACATTGTTTCTCTGCATTAAAGCTTCAAAGACCTAGAGGAGAGCTTCTCAAACATCAACATGCACATAAATCAACTAGGGACTGTGTTAAAATGCAAAATCTGATTCAGAAGGTCTAAGTTTTTGCATTTATGACAAGGTCCCAGGTAATGTTGTGGTTACTGGTTCAAAGAATGTGTTGAAGAGTAAGAAAAAAAAGCTGAAGCCAAAACAGAGAGGAACAAGCCTTTCATGAATGGGTCATCACCTCCCTTTCCTCACGCCACATAGTTTCTAGCTATAACAGAGTTCGCACAAGCACATACAATGTGGTTCCTTTGCCTACAGTGCACTTCTGCTTTCAATTAGAAAACTATGCAAGGGGCCAGTGCTGTGGCACAGCTAAATAAATTGCTGCCTGCAAAACCAGCATCTCATTTGAAAAGATCTTCCCTCTGCTGATTCACTCCCCAAGTGGCCGCAATAGCCAGAGCTGAGCTGATCCAAAACCAGGAGGCTGGAGCTTCTTCTGGGTCTTCCATGCAGGTGCAGGTCCCAAGGCATTGGGCCATCCTGAACTGTTTTTCCAGGCCACAAGAGGGAAGCTAGATGGGCTGCGGGGGGCAGCATGGACATGACCTGGCACCCATATGAGATCCCAGAGTGTGCAAGGTGAGGATTTAGCCACTATGCCATTGCGCTGGGCCCTTCATTTAATCTTTATAGCCAATGTTCTCATTTTATAGATATAGCAACAGAAACTCAGGTTAAATGCTTGCTCAAAGTTTCAAGTCTTGGGGACAGCATTGTGGCATAGCATGTGAAGCTGCCATGAAGCCAGCATCCTATGTGAACGCTGCTTCATGTCCTGGATACTTCATTTCTGATCCAACGCCCTAATCACCTAGGAAACAGCAGCAGAGGATGGCTCAGGTGTTTGGGTTTTTGCCACCCATGTTGCAGAATGTATACACTTCCTGTCTGCTGATTTCATCCTGGTCTGGTACTGGCTGTTGTGGCCATCTGGGAAGTAAACCAGATGAAGCAGGAAGATGAACTCTCTCTCTCTCTCTCTCTATATATATATATATAGATGATATATATATATATACACATACATAAATATATATCAGCTGTAATTCATATTCCTGGGAAATATATGTATACACACTATATAAAAATATAGATAGTGTGTGTGTGTGTGTGTGTGCGTATATATATATATATATATATATATATATTTGCCTGTCTCCTCTTCTAACATTCAAAATAGATAAACTCAACAACAACAACAAAAAAAAACAAACCTCAGGCTTAGATTATTTCTGACACTAAGTTTTCAGTTATTAACTTAAAGGAACACATTTATCCAAACATTATTTGTTTACCATCTACACATGCCTCACATTGCTTTGACTGCAACACACAAAGTGGGGTACCAGAGAGGGAAAAAAACTTCTCTAGAATTTATATTCTAGCGCAAAGCCAATAAATAAATAAATAATAACATTCTTCTTAACTGATGTTTCAGAGAAAAAGAAACAGGCTAGATCATCCATGGTCTTTTAACTTTTAAAGATTCATCTATTTGTTTGAAAGGCAAGCAGACAGAATGAGAGAAAAAAAAGATCTTTCATTTGCTGCTTTGCTCCTCCAGTGGCTGCAATGTTTGGGGTTGGTCCAGGAGGAAGCCAAGTGCCAGGACCTCATTCTTGGCCTCCCATGTGGTGGGAGGGGCCCAAGCACTTGGACTGCCTTCTCCTGCTTTCTTACGTATATTAGCAGGGAGCTGAAGGGGAAGTGGAATAGCTGGGACTTGAACTGGGGCTCTCACAGGGGATGGCGGCACTGCAAGCGGTAGCTTAATCCATTATGCCATAAGGCTGGCCCCTCAACATTCTTTTCAATCAAGTGAGGATTTTGAATTTTATTGTGAAGACAATATGAAGCCATTGGACAATTATAGCCAAGGAGTGATATAAGCTGATTTACTTTATTCTACACATTATTCCCCACATTTTAGTATATTTAAAATTTAGAGTATCTCGGCATTGCTGGCTCAAAAAAAACTAGAGTATCTCTTATAATCAGAGGCATGTCATAGAATTGGAAGAGTTTTTTGGTATACATGAAATTACAGCATAGTCCATCACTGATGATGTCTGAGAATCAGGGACACGCAGTATGTTCTAAAAAGGGTTGTCCAATTACTGTGTGAAAACTAGTCTGTGGGAGCAGTAACAGAAGCAGGAACAGGAACTGCTCAGAGCTAATGAAACAATTTAAAGAAGAGTCTTCATCTGGATGTGAATTAGGGAATTAGAGGGGAAGTGATAAGACATAACTATGTTTGGCACATATTTGAAGAGTGCCAATAGAGCACTTGATCATAGACCAAACATAAAGATTAGGCAAAGAGTTGAGAAAGACTTATAAGATTTTTGCCTCCAGACTAGGCCAGGCAGGGCTACAACTCCTGTTGGCCTGCATGTGAACTGGGTTAGAGGGAGACCCAGACTGTGCAGACCAACTGTATCCACTGGTGTATCCATGAGCCAGAGTAAGTGCAGGTTGACTGGGTTTTACTGCAGCATCATCTGGCAAGTGCTGGGACTCAGGGCAAGACCTGCCAAGCTAGACTGCAGAACCTCCTGGAAAGCATAAGATTTGGGCCTGGGAATGGGCCCAGTAGGGAAACTGTGGGCACCTTTCTGATGGGCTGCAACTCCCACTGGTCAGCATCTGAACCAGGGCTGGGGGTGGGCCTGGCTAGACAGCTAGTGGCATCCACTGGCATGCATGTGGGATCAATAGTGGGGTTGGTTGGGTTAAGCTAGACTTCAATGTCCATTGATGTACACAAGAGCTGAATGGGATGTGGGACACACCAGACCAGTCTGCTGCACATACTGGTAAGCACAGGAGCCAGAGCTGGGGGCAAGACAGCTGGGGCTTATTGGGAGCTTCTCCGAGTAGGCTGCATGCAGTTCCAGCTGGTGTATGTGAGCGCCAAGTGTGTGGTGAGCAAGGTTATGCTGGGTCACAGCATCCATTGGTTTACGTAAGAGATGGGGCTGGAGACAGAACTGATCCAGCAACTGCAACTAAAAGTTTGTGCACAGGCAGATGTGGGTGACGGACTGAGCCAGACACAGTATTGGCAAGCACACACGAGAGTCAGATCTGGGATCACTTCAGATGAGGTTTATTTGAGGATCTCCCCAACTAAACTGCTGAATTCAGAGCTCCAACCATGGGGAGAATCACATGATTGGTGATCTGACTGTGGGGTGGGTGTGTCAGAACTGGGCCTCCTCAGTGGACAGCATGTCCAGATGCATGTGGAGGATATGGCAGTCCACTGGGGCCTGCAGAGGACATCTGGTACCACAGCAGAGGAAGGAGGGCAGAAGAAATTGGTCCACTACCCTAGCCAAGTGTTGACAGCAAATATCTGGCCTTAGATTCTAAGGTGGACCATGTCAGCCTATGGAACTTGAAAGGATTTCCTCATCCTTGCATTGGTGACATTGACAGCATTTCAGAACTATGGAAAGCACTTGAGCAGAACCACTGGAGCGTGCTGCACACTGGGAACTCTGGGATGACATCAGGTGGCCATCTCCCATTCCTGGGTACTAAGGTGGTTGGGAGGCTGGTGCGGCTTTTTCCCTTATCTCCCTCCTTCCCCAGATACAAGTAGAAAAAGATTTGGAAACAATGGTCTCACCCACTTTACCTCAATCTTCAACCCTTCCCACCCTAATCAACTGTGTGAACATCATCAGAAAAAATTAGGAAAAAAAAAATTCTTGACTCTGTAACTAGGAAAATGATGTCACTGTTTTTTGAGACAGGCTGGATGGGTAAGTGGTTATTTGAGAGAAAATCCAAACATTCTGCTTTTGTTATGGCAAGTTTAAGAGGCCTGCAGACACACAAACATGGCTCCTCAAATCACAGCCAATCTCTGACACTTCTCTGAGCATCCCTAATCACAGGACCACAGCAAGTACACATCTGTATTAATGGGAATGAGGCCAGGCTCTCACAGAAGAACTTAGCTTAATTTGTCCTGAAACAGAATATAGAGGGACAAATGTAAGTTTTGCTAACTAGGAGACTTTTAGGGTATTTAGGTAAAGTTACCTTTACAATAGTGGAGTATTGCTGGGAAAATTTTTGACACTGGTCCAGTTTTGTCTGATTTCTCTCGATTTCTGCAAACAAATCCTAGGAACCAAAACATGATGTTATCATAGTCAGTATCATCACTGAAACAATGGTGCATCTGCTATGTCATCAGGTAGTTACTGTCAAACCTTAGCTGCATTTAAATCACTGGGGAAGTTGATTAAAACAGAGATGACTCACTCCATCCAGCATGGGTTTCTGATACGGTAGGTCTAGGACTGGGCTCAAAATTGTGCACTGACACCATGTTCTGGGGGATGCTGACTCTGCTGGTTTGCGGTTCACGCTTTGAGAACTACTGTTCTAAGTGTTTACCATGTATTACTTCACTCATTCTTAACAATAACCTTACAAACTGAGTTAAAGAAAGAACCAATCATATCCATTGAATGAGTGAGCAAATAAATACTGAGGAGTTTGTTGGAGATCTAAGAGTTGGTAGGTGAGTCAGGTAATCAGAATCCAGGTAAAGTCACTTTGAACCTCACAGTCCTAACCACTACACTAAGAAAGCAAACAAAACAAAACACCAAGAAAAAAGGTGGTTTTTTTCCCTACTTACAGCTTTCCCTGGGTTTTCAAAACCCCACACTCTAATCCTAGTGAAACAAAATGTAACATTAAGAAATAAAATACAAATATTTAATCTGTTCATCTAGTGATTTAATACAGTCATAGAAACTCAGGATTGAAGAACTCTTACAGGACTTTCGATCCAAATGTGAAACCACTGTTTTGAGACCATCATATGGAGCTCTCTAGGAGGGGTCTTGGAATGGTCCTGCTATTTTGGGGATAGCTTTCATTCCTAGAACTTTATCTTCTTTCATGATGAGCTAACTCATTCCACTGCGACTTCCAACATGCTATGGCCACACCCACCGTCTGCTGGCTGAGCTGCTCTGACAGCACCCTGCTGTCCTCTGCTTGCCCCAGCTTCATCATCTCCTGCTGGGCAGTGGTTTCCTCTATCCACTTGATGAGGGTTCCATGGCAGGCTCGGTAATCTCCCAGTACTTCCTGGATACTTTCCAGTTCAGATTGGCTGAAGAAGCAAAGGGAAACTGCTGTCAGATACCTTAGTATACCTACAAGCAAATGAGGCAATTCCTCCCATGTTAATGTGTCTAGTTGATTTTTATTTCAGAGAATACATCTTTATTTATGCAGGACAAGGTAAGGCTGAGAGAGCCCCATGCATACACCTAGCATATGTAATAAAAAAAAAAATAGAAGCCAACTGTATCCTATTGGCCTGACATCCCATGATGGGTCCTGTCACAACCTAAGTTTCCGGAGATTATCATGGCTGTCCATAAAGTAATACTGACTGTATTCTTCTGTACCATGACAACAACGTAATCTGTAAGAGTACAAAAACGTGACTGATGAATCACCACTGTTGTCCCAGGGCAAAAAAGGGGAGAGGAGCAAAAAATAGCAGCGATTTACTGGTATTTCCAGTTACATCATTTCTGTTAGTCTAATCAGCCTTAGAAGTTAGTCAATTAGAATCAGCCAAACTTCTAGGTGTTTCTGAACTTTTCTCTTTATATATTCCCTACCAACTTAGCCTCAAAGAAGTGCAGGTTTCCTTACTTCCTATTCATATCAGTCAACAAAGACAGAACCTCAAGTTCCAGAAATAAAATCCTCTGAATTAACAAATGAGATAGAAGCAAAACCTTCTGCAAAGCCCCAGGCTCATGTCTAGATCCAAAGCTAATGACACAAGAACTAAAACCTACATTCTGCCCTTACGAATTATCACCAAATCTCTTCCTGGTTGCTGGTGGGTCTCAGGACTGGGCGTCTCATGCCTGGATCCCAGACCCCAGACACCACGTGCACGTGGTGAGCTGTCCCCAGGCCTGCCCGGGGTTCCGGGGGCTGCTCCCTTCAGGGTGAGTACACTGAGGGGGGAGGTCTCTGTGACTGGGAAGGTCCGGGGCCCACCTGCCGTGCTCATTGGGTGGTGAATGGGATTGGGGAGGGACGCGACCTTGGGCCTGGGAGTTTAAACTTCCAGCAGCCTCCTGGCTGCTGCTGGGTCTCAAGACGGGGCATCTCATGCCTGGATCCCAGCCACCAGCCACCACGTGCACGTGATGAGCTGTCCCCGGGTGGCCAGTGTGTCATTGGGCACCAGGCTCTGCCTGCTGGCCGCACTCACTGGGCAGCTCTGGGGTTTTGGTTCTTTGTATCACTGCTTAGGTAGCCCCAGGTTGAACCCACTGAGCTTCTAGGACGTGAATCAATCGTAAAGATTCCCAATGACAGTAACTCTTCCTTTGAAGAACTTGTAATCACTGAACAATGCTGACCACCAAACACCACTCCACGCAAAAGCTATGGCTCGGGGCTTGTCCAGCAGAATCATATCCTGTTACCTGACATGATGATGGATCAGGAGAAGGGTCACACTAAGCAGTGCCATTACATTAACTAGCACTCGAGAACCAAATCTGGGGGTAGATTCTGTGGGGGATGTGTGGGCCAAACCCTGTGGAAATTCTAGCCCCACTGGTTAGCTCAAGAGTTGGGGTGGTGATGGACTAAGCTAGGTGTGACCAAGGAGCTTGCCATCAATCACAGGTAAAGGAATCCACAACAGTCGGGACTGGTCAAGGCAGCAGCACCCGAATGTGCATCCTGAATAGGGTGTGGGGTGGGCCGGGCTGCAATGTTCACCAGCTCACACAAGGCCAAATGGAAGGCCAGACTTCTCCGGAACCTGGCTTAAACCCAATGGTATGTATGAGAACTGGGTCTGGGAGGGGATCAAGTGGAGGAACTTGGGAAACTCCCTTGGCGAGTCATAGCTCCTGCTGGTGAACATATGGTCCAGACCTGGGGGTCGGACAAGCTGGGCAAAGTAGCTCCAACCTCTGGGTAATGTGTCAATTGGTAATTGGAACAGGGTGGACCAGGCAGGACTGAGCAAATCTTAGCCCACAAGAGAAACTAGAGACCAGGATGGAGCACAGGTCATGTCGAGCTAGGCTCTTACACCTACTGGTCTGCAAGAACCAGGGACGCTAAGCCATAATGTCTAAGACAGAGGTCAGGACAGGTGAGGGGCTGAGCCAAGCTGAGTCAGAGCAGCCATTGGCAGGCGTGTGATCTAAGTCTGGGAACAGGCCTGGTTGGGGAGCTAAGGAGACAACCCTATCTGGGTTGAGGTTCCCACCAAGGGGCATGTGGCCTGGAATGGGGGCTGCGTTCTGATCAGGAAATGGTTGTAGTCTCCCTTGGTACAAGTGTGGACTGCGATTGGATGCACTGAGCCGGGTCAGACTCCAACACCCTCTGGTGTCCTGAAGGACCAGGGTAGACGTGGGATGGACTAGGCAAGGTCTCAACCCCTACTGAGCCATGTGTGAGCCATATGTGGGTATGGACGAGCCATGACTGGGCTGAAACATCCAATAGCAAGGATCAGTTTGGGTTGAAGGTCAGTCAGGAAAAGCCACTGAGTGAACTGAGCCAGGAGGTGAACTGAGTAGGGCTGGCTCGTGGACCCACTGGTATGTGCAAAATCTGGCACTGGGAGAGGTCCTGATGGAGGTGCCTGGGCAACTCCTCTGGCAGGACACAGACCCGGCAGGTAAGCACAAGAAACATGATAGGAAACAGCCCAGAATAGGCCATGGAAGTTTCCCCCTGGCATACAGTTTGCATGGGTCGGGGGAAGACCAGGCTGAATCAGTTCACGTCATCCACTGGTGAATCTGAGCACCAGAACAGTGTGGGTTGAGCCAGGTTCGGTTGCAACAAAAAACTAGTGCACATTACAGAATGCCAAGGTGCGGTTGCCTGTACCGGATGTGACTGCAGCACCCATCCAGCACGCATGAGAACCAGGAAGGGAGGGGGAGGAGCTGGCAGGGGAATAAGGGGTGGTTCCCTTGCTGGACAGCTACTCCCACTGGAGAGCGTGAGCTGGGATGGGGACAGACCAGACTAGGCAGGGCTACAACACCTGTGCGCCTCATGCGGACCAGATCAGGGAAAAGCTAGGCTGGGCTGATTATTCCTACTGGTGCAAACAATATTAGAGTGGGTGAGGGTTGTTTGGGCTTAGCCACAGCACCAGCTGGCACTGGGGTCTAATTCTGTCAAGTCAAATCACAGAACTACCTGTAGAGTGCACAATCTGGGAGTGGGAGAGGCCTGGGAGGGAAATAGTGGGCTCCTCCCTCTTGGGTTACCACTTCCACGGGAGGGCACGAAAACTAGGACAAGGACTGGGGTGGCTAGACAGATACCCAACAGCATCTATGTGGGCTGCATAGTGGAACTGGTTAGATGGAACGAAGCTTTAATACCCATTGACATGTACGAGAACCGAATGGGGTGTGGGACAGACCCGACTGGTCTGCTACACATACTGGCAAATCAGGGGAGGAGGCGGGCCTGGTGGGGGTTATTGTGGGTCGCTCTGACTAGGTTGCAGCTCCCCCTGGTTTATATGAGGGCCAAGTATGTGCTAGGCAGAACCAGGCTGGACTGCAACACCGATTGGTTCCAGTGGAAGTCGGGGCTGAAAACAGAACCAACGCAGCAACTGCAACCACCAGCTGAATGGGGCAATCAACTGTGCCAGGCCCTGTACTTGCTAGTACATAGAAGAATCTGGTCTGAGAACACCTCAGACAAAGTTTCTTTGGAGATCTCCCCAACTGAAATGCTGGACTCAGAACCCTAACCAAGAAAAGACAGAAGACAGAACAGGTCAATCAACCATCTCAGCTATATGTTGGCAGCGAAATATGGGGCAAATGGAGACTCTATGATGGGATATGTCAATCAGTGGATTCTTTAAACACCTCATCGTACTTGGAGTGGCAAGATTGGCAGCGATTCATGACTGGTGAACTATCAAAACCACTTGAGCAAGAACCTCGGAGCAAGCCCTACATCCGGGACCTGGAGTGGGTGGGAAACTGGGTGGGCCTTTTCCCTTAATACCGCCCTTTAAACATGAAGGAAACAATATGGAAATAATAGTCTTACCCACTTTCCTATAGCCCTTGAACCTTTTTACCCTAATTAACTATGTAAAGATTATAAAAAATATAATAATAAATAAAAATTAAAAATAAATAAATAAAAAAAGAACCCAGAAAAAAAAAAAGAAATATCACCAAATGACCTTTCAAATCTTTTAGATGCCACACCACCAGTGACTTAATTAGATAAAGCCTGGGAGAGAGAAGGATTGTTAATAATAACAACACTACTAGACCCAGCATGATAGCTTAATGGCTAATTCCACATGGGTGCCAGTTCAGGTTCAAGGTGCTCCACTTCCCATCCAGTTCCCTACTTGTGGCTTGGGAAAGCAGAACAAGACAACCCAAAGCATTGGGACCTTGCACCAGTGTGAAACACCCAAATGAAGCTCCTGGCTTTAGATCGTTTTAGCTCCAGCAACTGTGGCCACTTGGGGCGTGAACCAACAGATTAAGATATTTTTCTCTGCTTCTCCTTATTCCTGTAAATCTTATCTCCCTTTCCAATAAAAATAAATACTACACTTGATCTTAGCCAAAAGGCCAAGAAGCGATTCCAATAAATATAAATAAAAAAGCAAAATATTTATATGATCTGAAGAGAAACCAGTGTATCAATAAAAATAAATAAAAAACAAATTAATTAATTAAAAAGGTTCATTCCACAAATGGCCACAATGGCTGCTAAGTCCAGGATCCAGGAGCTTATTCTGGATCTCCCATGTGGCAGCAGGCTCCCAAGGCTTTGGGCCACCCTCCATTGCTTTCCCAGGCCATAAACAGGGAGCTGCAAGGAAAACAGAATAACCAGGACACAAACTTGTGCCCATATGGGATCCCAGTGTATGCAAGACAAGGACTTTCGTGACTAGGCTACCATGCTGGACCCATAAATAAATTTTAGGGAAAAAAAAAAGCAGACCAACACTACTAATCCAAAACCAAGTCACAATTTTGCTTTAGGGTGGGTGATTCCAACATTCAATCATGAATTCTTATGCAGAATTCATGCCATTGTAAAATTTCTGCCATCCCCTATCAACTTCTGTCTTAATCATGTACACATAAACACAACTCTACTGTGTTTAAGACTCAGTCCTTGCAAGCCAGAACAGGCTGTGGCACCTGCTGGGACACATGAGAACTGGGTCGGTGGGACAGGCCAAGCTAGGCTGTAGCACCCATCTGTCAGAACCTGAACAGGTGTGGGCCACTTAGGATAGGCCCCAGTACCCGCCAGTGAGTGCCAGAACTAGGGGTCGGCATGTCAGTCTGGGCAGCAGCATCTGCTGGAAAATGTGAGATTCATTTCTGGGAGTGGGCCGGGTAGGGGAACTCCCCTGCTAGGCTGAAGCTCCCACTGGATGAGTAAAAAGAGCTGGTGCTTGCAGCAGGCCAGGCCAGGCCAGATCAGACTGGGCTGTAGTGCCTGTATATGTATGAGCCGGGTCTAGAGGTGGGCCAGGTAGGGTCAGTTCACAGCACAGACTGGCACAAGTGAGATCCAGAACTAGGTGCAGGCCAAACTGGGTTGGACCACATCTGACAGTTCATATTTAGGGCTGGGGCTGGGAGTGGGCCAGGCTGCTGCACCTGGTGGCAGGAGTTGAACTGGGTGTAGGCTAGTCTGCGCAGGATGCAAGCAAGGCTAGGCTGCAGCACCAGATGCCAGGTGCCAGAACTGAGTATGAATCATGTCAGGCTGGACTGCAGTATCTGCTAGCAGATGCAAGATCCAAGGCTGGAAACATTCATGGCAGAGGAACCATGGGCATGCCCCTGCTAGTCTATATCTATTGTTGGGGAGACTGAAAACCAGGGCTAATTGCAGGCCAGGCTGGACAATGCAGCAGCACCTGTCAGCATATATGAGGGACAGGTCAACATCACAAGCAAGCATATGCAAAAACTGGAGCTGGGGGCCAGCAAGGTAAGGGTATTAGAGATTGTCCCAGTTAGGCAAAGGTACTCACTGATGTGTGTGAGGCCCAGTCCTGTGCTGGGTTGGGCTAGGCTGCAGCACCTGTCAGTTCCTGTGAGAGAAGGAGCTGGGAGCAGAACATACCAGGCAGCTGCATCCACTGATAAGTGCAATGGCTGGTGTGGTTGATAGACTGAACTAAATCTGCACTGGCTGATGCACACAAGAACCAAGCCTGAAGTTATCCCAGGCTAGGTTTCCTGGGGGATTTCTGAACTAGATTGCTGGCCACAGGGAAAATCACAGGATGTGTGTTCCAACTTGGAGTGCATGTATTAGGACTGAGAGGCCTCAGCTGCCAATGTCTGTGCAGTGGACAGCATGCCCAGACACACACAGCGGACATGACATCCAGCTCCTCTAGGCCAGCAAGAGATGTTGAGTGCCTTGTCAGAAGAAGGAAAGCAGGACAGACTGGACAATTCTCCTGGCCAAACTTTGTAGCATATTCCTGGGTCTGAGGATGCTATAAGGTGAAATTTGGAAATCAATAGACTGTGGGAATATTTTCTCAACCCTGGTGCAATGAAGCCAACATCTCAGAATTATCAAACCACTCAAATAATGCTCTTGGAACACTCTTCCCCACAAGGGTCTCTAAGGTATCATCAAATGACCGTCCTCCACACCTGGGACAGGACATTTGTTGTTTGACAGCAAGGAGCTCCCCCTCTTCCCCTGTGGACACAGGAGGGAATAAAAAAATCCTCAAAGCATGTGTCTCACCCATACCTGATCCTCCATACCTGATCCTCCTTGCTTCAGTCAGAGGTCTACATTGTCATGAATTCCTCTCAACTTTGTAAATTTGTTTTATTTAAAAAGAAATTAAAAAAAAGACCTAGTCCTTGAACACTAACTGGACAACAAGGTGGGACAGCCACCCACCGGGTCTCTAGCTGGCCAATGACACGGTGCCAACGCTCCTGCAGCTGGGAGCCTTTCTCTTGATAGCGCTCCAAATCCAGGTTTCGTTCTGGTGTCAAACGACTCAGCTGCTCTGCCACGACCTTGGCCTTGGAGATTTCTTCATTCAAGATTGAAAACACCGAGTTTTTGTCCTTCACATCACTAAGCCAATGCTATAAAACATGAGCACAGAAACAGGTTAATTATTTTCCATGCTAAAACAATTCAGACTAAGGTAGGAAATAAGGATATTGCCTATAGTTGACTTCACAGTACATTTCTAGTTCAGAAATGAGTATCTGTGCCAGAAATGCCTCCACAAGTCACACTCTGCTTTCCTGATGCACACAGGAAGTGCAGGAAGTGTCATACAGAGATGTGTACAAAGAACTTGTGTTTGATGCCCAGCTTGACCACTGTAAGCTATAACACCAAGGCAAGTCTAATCCAGTCTTAGTCTTGGTCTTCTTATCTATAAATGGAGATTAAAATAAAATCTCTACCTTATTTACTCCACAGAGTGTCTTGTGAGAATAAAATGAGTTAACAGCTACATGCATTACCAACTTACATTATAACCATTCATCATAACCAATTAAGCTAGAATGCATGAGGGAGAAAGTAAATCAAAGATGAATTCTTTTCCTTTAAAATATATTAATATAATATTGTCCCTAGTCCAAATACAAACTTAAATCACTATCATGCCATCCAAAACTGCATTTCCTTACTAACCCACAGTGGCGTTTAAGATATCAACCTCCTAAGAAACTCGGAGCAACCAACCCGTAATGTAGACCGATGGGACTCCAGGGCTGAGAGATCTGCTGGTACTGCTTCTTCTTGACTCAACTTGATTTCATAACCTTTAACCAAAAGCTCAGCATCCTGCATGCTACGCATTATAACATCAATTGTCTTTAATCTGTGGGAGTAAAATCATCATCATTAATACATGGATTTTAAAAACTAGATTATATACCTGGAGTACTACAGAGGTTTACAACATATAACTGCAAAAATCTGTTACCATTGTTTTACAACAGGAGGGTTTTGTAAAAGCAAGAAAGCATAGTATATATGCTGCCAATTTATACCAATTCAGTCTAAAGTTCTGAGTGCACCAGAGTGTGCACCCGTGTCACAGACTCGTGGAGAAAAGCCATGAGGCCAGAAATCTACTGGAGAAGCCTAGGATGATCCATTGATGAAGATGAATAGAGAAGGGGGAGATTTTATCGCATTAATACCTAGTTGAGCTGAAAACCTTTCTTTTGGTTCTTCTGTCTCTCTTCCTTTTCTTACTGCTTTCAAACAGTATTCTCAGAGTCATCTAACTAAGTGGAAATAAGGCACAAAATGGTCTTAACAAGGCGAATTAACTCCTCAGCCACTCAGCTGGTTCACATGAACACTACGGTCCTTTTGGATAACCGGTGAATTATCCCAGGCCCTTGCCTTTCTTATCCCAATGGGAACACCACTCTCCTTTAGGCCCAGAACTTCAGCTCACTTACTTATTCAGATAGACTGTAGAAAGACCATAGACACGGTCCATTTTCTCGACCAGTAGATTAAGTTCTGAACGGAGAGTTGGAACACTCGAACCAGATGGAGACTGATGCAGAAAGCTGTTGCATTTCATGGAAAAAGCATCCAGTTCTGACCTCAGCTGCTGCAAATCCTCCTGGGTGTGCTATCGGTAACAACATACACAACAGAGCCGGGAAGAGAACTGAATGAGGAAGCTGGAAAGAAGCGCTTTTTTTTTTCAGTAGCAAAACACTGGAAACTACTTATGGTAAAAGAATACACACAAAGTAGTTTCTAAACATAATATTTGAATTATACATTTTTCTTCAAGCTAAAGATAAAAAGAATTATAAATAAACATCAAACTCCAGTTTAATAAGTTTGTTTATTGCAGTAGTATGAGTTATTAATTCTCCAACTAATTCTAACTGCTAGCACCAAGAGTAAGTAAATAGATTGTGGCTCATGAAGCTGGATTTTTCACTCTGAGGAAGGAGTTATAAATTTGGAAAGGAATAAGTCAGGGCTTTGGAACTAGATGGCGATAGATACATATAAATTTATGGGTGCAGATTTCTGTATATATATATATGACACTGATAAATACACATTTATCTATGTGAAATATACACAGGTAAATATACAAATACAAACACAGTTGGAATATCTGTTATACAAAATACTTGAGACTATAAGTGTTTTAGTTTTGAATTTTAGAATTTGCAAATGATTAACATCTAGAGGATAGAATTCAATTTTAAACACAAAATTCATTTACTTTTTTCTCCTTTTTTCTGTTTAAGATTTGTTCACTTCAAAGGCAGAATTACAGAGAGAGAAAGGAAGAAACAAAGACAGCAATCTTTCATCTGTTGGTTCACTTACCAAATGGCCACAAGGGCCAGGGTGAGACCAGGCCAGAGGCAGAAGCAGCCAGGAGGCTCTTCTGGGTGCAGGGTCCCAAGCACCTACTCCCCCCTATGCCACTTTCCCAGGTGCATTAGAAGGGGAATGAATAGGAAATGGAACAGCCAGGACTCAAATCCGTGCCTATATGGGATACTGGCACTGTAGGTGGTGGCTTTACTCATTGTGCCAAATCACTAGGGCCTCACTTATGTTTCATATCACCTTATACACATGAATGAAGAACAACTTAATGCAGCTTTTTGAATAATTGTGTGTACCAAATATGTACATGGACCTGCCAGACTGCGGCAGCACAGTGGCCATCAGACGTTTCTGATTTTGGAGCAGCACAGATTGCAGATTTTTTTAATTAGCAATTCTCAGTTTGTATAAATACATGCATATTTGCAGCATGTGTGTATGCAAATATTTGTAGATATGTTTTTACCATTGTCAAGCAAGCCTCTGATCAAAAACATAACAATAACAACGAGCATACAGGCACACAGATCTTGGTTTCTTTTAATTTTTTAAGATGTATTTATGCTTACTGGCAAATCAGATTTACAGAGTGAAGGAGAGACAGAGAGGAAGATCTTCCATCCACTAGTTCACACACCAAGTAGCCACAACAGTCAGTGCCAAGCTGATCCGAAGCCAGGAGCTTCTTCCTGATCCCCCTCACGGGTGCAGGGTCCCAAGCTTCAGGTTGTCCTCTCCTTTTTTCCTAAGCCACAAGCAAGGAGCTGGAAGGGAAGTGGAGCAGCCAGCATACGAACCAGTAGCCATATGGGACCCTGGGGATGCAGGCAGGAATTTAGCCACTAGGCTACTGCACCGGGTCCCAGATCTTGGTTTCTAAACAACAGTCTTCATAAAAAAGCAGCAGCATGAGCCCGGTGCAGTAACCTAGTGGCTGAAGTCCTCGCCTTGCACATGCCAAGCTGCCATATATGCACCAGTTCTAATCCCAGCAGCCCTGCTTCCCATCCAGCTCCCTGCTTGTGGTCTGAGAAAGCAGCTGAAGACAGCCCAAAGCCCTGGAACCGTGCGCCTGTGTGGGAGATTTGGAATAAGTTCCTGGCTCCTGACTTCAGATCAGCTCAGCTCTGGCCATGACAGCCACCTGGGGAGTCTATTATCGAATGGAAAATCCTCCTCTCTATATATCTGACTTTCCAATAAAAATAAAAAATACATCTTAAAAAATAATAAAATTTTTTTAAAAATTGAAACAAAAAAAGCAGCAGCACTTCTTGGGGAAAAAAAAAGCTGATTCCAAGGCTAACAAAAAGAAAGGGACTGGCCCCGGTGCGATAGCCTAGGGGCTAAAATTCTTGTCTTGTACACACAGAGATTCTAAACGGGCCCTGGTTCCTGTCCAGACAGCTGGCCCCGCTTCCCTTCCAGCTCCCTGCTTGTGAACTGGGAAAGCAGCTGAGGACGGCCTAAAGCCTTGGGACCCTGTGCCCACATGGAAGACCCAGAGGAGGCTCCTGGCTCCTGGGTTTGGTTAGGCTCAGCTCTGGCTGTTACAGCTGCTTGGGAAGTGAATCATCAGATGGAAGATCTTCCTCTCTGTATATCTGACTTTCAAATAAATAAATAAATCTTTACAAAAGGATTAAAGAAGTACACTTGAAAGGGAATAGAAGCTTAGAATAGGCTCCCATTGGCTGCATTTGGAGCATCAAAATAATAAAAATGATAGTAACAAATTTACACACGACTGAATAAAGCAATAAGCCATGAGTCTACCCTGAATATAAAACAAAAGAACAGAGGGAAGGAAAGGAGGGGAGAAGGCAGGTTGACTTCTTCTGTTTGCACAGAACAAAAATTTTTTAAATGTAAGAGTAACCGAATCAGAAAATCAGCATTTGACAACTGTGTTACTAATAACTGATTCAACCAAGAATCAACAACTGTCTGCCTAACAATCTGGAAACTCACTAGTTACTATCGTACGACATGCCGGACACTGAACTCTCTAATTTAAATGTCAACCTTTTATTTTGCTTTGCACAACAAGCCAAAACAAGGACTCTTCATTGCATGAGCTTACTTTTCACTGCATGCCTACCAGCCACGAACAAAGTCATTCCTATGTGCTGCTTTTGCTTCAGGAGCATGACTACGTTTTTACAGCACTTCCCTAGGAGGCTCATTCTATGCAGTATGCCGCTTCGTGACTTGCAAAGCATCCTCTTCATTTTGTAAGAAACGAGGAAAGTTGATTTGCTCCACAGTGTGCATTGCAGCCCACGTGAAACCTGATTCTTCCCTTCTTTCCTTGTATATTTATTAAATCCCATGATCAAAGGTAACCAGGTCACACAAAGTAATATGTGCCTTTAAGCTACCAGAGAAGGAAGTATCTTTACCAATAAATTTTAAAATAAACAACAAATGCAAAGCTTACAACAATTTGCTAGTCTATTTGCCTTCTCAATTGTGTAGGAAACTACTACTCAGCAATATACTAGGAACTACAATTCTAACTCCTTTGGTAAAAGGCAGTATTTATAGGCTGTACGGAAGAATTCCTAAACAGGACCACATTGAATCCATTTGCCTCATATTTTAGAATCTTTACTCATATGCCATCCAGTTGATTCTGGAACAGCACCCACTTTGCTCCCAGGGCTTACCTCCTGCTCTGCAATCCTTAATGCACTGTCCTGCCGGGCGTCTCTGTCAGTCCTAGAGCTGGCTGGAGACTGAATCCGTTTGACCAGCCTCTGCTCACACTCCTCGAGGCGTAGCTGGATATTTTTCAGCTCTGAGATGTACATCTTGGCCACAGTCTCCTCTTTGTCTTCTGTAAAAGCACAAGCACAGAAGACCAGAAAGCTCTACAGCAAAGACCAGCAAGCATGATGACAACAGAGCTACCGGCAGACAGAGGGCGCCACTGGCGCAAGAACTGACACTACACAGATAAGGCCTTACTTAGGGATGCTCTGCCAGATCCCAGAGGTCACACACCGATAGTCAGGACCCAAATATATACTGTATCCACAAGAGGATGTGAGGAGCTGACTAGTAAGAACAGCTGAAGTATCAACAAGCCCTTCTTCCCTGAGCTGACCTCTTTGTCCTGGCAGGTCACATACCATTTTCCATGGACTTCATTAGGTGCTGGAAATGCGCTTTACAAGCTTCCACCTCCTCTTCCAAGCGCAAGCGATCAGCCACAGAGAAGAGCACAGAGTCACGACTGTCCTGCAGGAAATCTTCATAGTGGGTCTGTAGATTCTTCATGACCTGGTGGCATTCCCCTGACGCTGAGGATCGGAGCTGGTGGGAAAAAGCCAGAAGAAATTTCAACACAATGGAAACATACTCTTTTTAGGTTTTTTTTTTTTTTTTAAGTTAAAGTCTAACATATATATAAAATGGTACATAAATCGTAACTGTAAACATGTCAATTTTCATAAATTCAACTCATTCAGGTGACCAACATTTACAACTACATGCCCCTTTGCCAAGAAAAACAAGATACTACTTCTTGCATCAGACATTTCCTTCACAGTCCAAGCTGTTTTTTCCAGCTTTTAAGTTCCCCAACTCTTAAAACAGCATCTCTGGGCCCGGCGCAATAGCCTAGCAGCTAAAGTCCTTGTCCTGCACATGCCGGGATCCCATTTGGGTGCTGCTCTAATCCCGGCAGCTCCACTTCCCATCCAGCTCCCTGCTTGTGGCCTGGGAAAGCAGCCAAGGACGGCCCAAAGCCTTGGGACCCTGCACCCATGTGGGAGACCTGGAAGAAGTTCCTGGCTCCTGGCTCCTGGCTTCAGATCAACTCAGCTCCGGCCATAGTGGCCACTTAAGGAGTGAATCAACGGATGGAAGATCTTCCTCTGCCTCTTGTCCTCTCTGTATATCTGCCTTTCAATAAAAATAAATAGATCTTTAAAAAAAAAATAGCATCCCTGATTGCACTGCGCTCTTTGAGATCTCACAATAACGAAAGGATGCAAGCCTGGGGTATTTTTCAGTTACCTTTTCTAGGTTCCAAGTCTGTACAAGCTCAAGGTCTTTCCGAAGGTAGTTCCAAGAGATCAGGCTTTTGGTGTTAATGTGTAGCTGGTGCCAAAGCGCCATCACCTTCTGATAAGATTGTTCCACCCTACAAAACAATACAGAAGTGAGCTGAGGCTTTTCAACACTTAAACTTCGCGTCAGAGACCTTCTAAGGAAAACTGGAATTTTCTGAACAGAACAATATGTTAAGCAGAGGAAGACAACTCAAATATTAACAACACAGGAATCTTTGGTACTAAATAGAGATCTTCAATCTGGATTTGCTATAATAGATATGTAAGCTCATATTTCACAATTTTATACATGTTATGAAAATGTAAAATGATTATAGCAAGCTAAAGAGAGAAAATTATCAGAGAAAGTAATAATAGAGAAAAGCACAGCTAAAATAATCTCATTTGCTAAGAAGTAGAATTAATGCTTAAAAATACTGATTTCCTGTATCCTCTATTTTTATAAAAACACTGAAATACTTACAAATTAGTAACAACTGAAGAAGTTTATCTAATATACAAAAGGAACCTGCAGCGGAGTAGTTTGAGAAGATTTTACTCAAGCACTGTATGTCCAACTCATTCTTTAAGACTTAAAAACACAAAGACACAGAGACATACTCATACCTACAAGTTACCTTAAATTTCTCCAAGTTGAGCAGATAATGAGATATAAAGATTAGAATGAAAACTAGAAGCTAGGGTATGAGTTACATAACACTCATTAGTTATCTTTCTCTAAAAATCCCACTAAAATTTTGCTAAAGTTGAAGATAAAAACTCAAGACATCTTAAACAAGAAATGAAAGATACAAAAATAGGATACAAGAGAACTGACTACAGATTTAGTTCAAGAAGTCTAACATCTGATACAAGGGAATTCTTCAATGTAAGGAAAAGAAAAACACAGAGAATAAAAAACTTGAATAACCCAGAAAACATTTACCCATATTGGAAAAATGAATTTTCAGTTTGTACTGATTAGCAAAATGAACTAAAAAAAAACTCATTCAAAGTTATGGCACTCCTTCAATGATCAGAGATAAACCAAGTTTAAAAGCTTCCAGAACAACGGAGATTTTCATTTAAAAGGTAAGTGTCAAACTCCTCAATATCATGGCTGTGGTAGAGGACTCAAAGCCAACAGCACTGCTCACTACAACAGGTGAATTCTACTGCTAGGTAAGCTCTTATGAGAAAAAAGATAATGAATGTAAAGTACATTACATCTCTCAATAAGATAGGCTGGGAGCAAGAAAACAGCAGGGCAAAGCCTTCCAAGTTCAGACTGAAGGTTAATTTCCAGAAGAATGATGTATCTGGCTACTGGATTGCGAAGGGAGAAGAAAGGCATTTCAGATGTTAACTGGTACAACATTTACCACTCACACAGCCATTTTTAACAACACTGGAGAGTGTACTCCCCCAAACCAGTGCCTAGATCAATAAATAAGACCTGGAAACTAGGGGTCAGTGGGCACAAAGAGAGGCGATGCAGATGCCAGGTGAAGAGCAGGTGAAACGCCCAAGGGGCAGCACTGAATCAGGCCACAAGACAGTCCCAGACCGGGAAAGCAAGACAGGGCACAAGAAAACAGTCCACGGAAACATTAATGTTCCCAAGAGAAATTTAAACAAAGGGTGCCTGGGATGTTTGGTCATGCTGAGAGACGATGTCTCCATAATGAAGTTGGGGAGTTTGGGGACAAATTAACAACATGTAGAAAAAATTAAACAAAAATAAAAATAGGGCCCGGCACGACAGCGGAGTGGTCAAAGTCCTCGCCTTGCACATGCCGGAATCCCATATGGGCGCCGGTTCTAATTCCAGCAGCCCTGCTTCCCATTCAGCTCCCGGCTTATGGCCTGGGAAAGTAGTTGAGGACGGTCCAAAGCCTTGGGACCCTGCGCCCACATGGGAGACCTGGAAGAGCTCCTGGCTCCTGGCTTTGGATCGGCGCGGTACCGTCCATTGTGGTCACTTGGGCAGTGAATCATCGGACAGAAGATCTTTCTCTCTGTCTTTCCTCCTCTCTGTATATCCGCCTTTACAATAAAGTAATAATAATAATAAAGAATAAAAATAAAAATAAGCTTACTTCAAGGAAACAAAAAGTTATACAGAAAAGTAAATCTACAGATAATAAAACAATTTATGTATTTGTTTTAAATATTTTATATATTTATTCACCTACTCATTCACATTCTTTCAACAATTATTTACTGAGTATCTACTATGTGCCAGGGATGGATTTAAGTGAATGTTTGCTAAAAGTCAAAAACAACAAAAAAATCTCTAATAAGAGGAAAACAGGCAATAAATGCAATGTAATTCCAAAACGTTCATGGGAAACTGGACTGATGAGTTTGGTGTAAAAAGAAAACTAAAATCCATGCCTAGTTTTTTTGATAATACACATTTTCCATACACTGGTCTGAGGCCCCCTGTAAATACAGTACCTGTGAAGCAGGATTTGGTGTTCTGAAGAACAGTGAAGATGAGATAAGCATACGCAGAGGAGTATTTGCAGGGAACGGGAACAGGGGCCCCCAAGAGGGACAACACCAACCGGAGAAGTGAGGAATGGACTGGGTGAACGTCTAGAACAAGCAGCAAGTACAAAGCTCCCGAGTGAGGTAAGGACCTGCACCCAGGTGGGAGATCCGGAAGAAGCTCCTGGCTCCTGGCTTCAGATCAGCTCAGCTCTGGCCGTTGTGGCTGCTTGGGGAGTAAACCAGCAGATGGAAGATATTTCTCTCTGTCTCTCCTTCTCTCTGTAAATCTAACCATTTAATAAAAAATAAATAAATCTTACAAAGAATAAGTTAAAAACTCTAAAATTGCAAAAAAAAAAAAGCAGGAAAATTATTCAGAAACTTGGAGTTAAAACTCAGGTCTGTTAAAAGAGCTGGAAACTGGCCCGGCGGCATGGCCTAGCGGCTAAAGTCCTCGCCTTGAAAGCCCCGGGATCCCATATGGGCGCCGGTTCTTATCCCGGCAGCTCCACTTCCCATCCTGCTCCCTGCTTGTGGCCTGGGAAAGCAGTCGAGGACGGCCCAAAGCTTTGGGACCCTGCACCCGCGTGGGAGACCCGGAAGAGGTTCCTGGTTCCCGGCATTGGATTGGCGCGTACCGGCCTGTTGTGGCTCACTTGGGGAGTGAAACATCGGATGGAAGATCTTCCTCTCTGTCTCTCCTCCTCTCTGTATATCCGGCTTTCCAATAATAATAATAAAATCTTAAAAAAAAAAAAAGAGCTGGAAACTGCTGACTCTGGGAAGAACTCTGAGGAGGGAAGGCGGTTGCTTACTTTCATGATAAGCTTTAGGATATATCAATCTTTTAAATACCATTTTAACAAAACACACATTAAGGAAAATTAGCTTTTTCTTACAATAGCAGATTTTCCAAAAGTAAGTTATTTATCAGATTCCTTTCCAAAACAAGTATCACCAAATAGGCTTCAATTAAACAATAGCCTTTACTGAAGATCTTCTATGTGGCTGACAATATGAGACTTGCCAGCCCTATCAGGAGGCCCCTCTTTTCCAGAAGTAACTTGACAACTGGGTCACTCTGCACAAGGAGATGGCAACCACAGGCCAATCCCTGCATCGGATCATCCAGAGGCGGCAGGAAGGCACGGAGAGCCAGCTCACCTGCTGGCCATCTCGACGGCCTCCTTATTGGGCGGGGGGATGAGGAAGCAGACGGATGGCACCATTGCCTCATTCCCTGTGGGACTGATCACTTTCCATTTGGTCCGCTGAGAATTGTCTTCCAGCACACACTCGTCATTTTTGCAAATTGTGATCTAAAGGTACAAATTCATAAGTTATTGCTAATGTGCAAAACAACAACCCACTCTTATCTCCTGTCTAACGCTAAAGCTCTAAAATCCTTAAAATATGCCTAAGATATGCTATTATTTAATAAGGGTTCTTGATTTTATAAATCCACAACACAGGAAAAGTAACAACATCAAATAAATCAAGGGAGCTTGTTCATTAAATGCCTGTTACATGTCAAGTAGCAGAGCACATGAAAATCATAAAGAAATTATAAAAAATCTGCAAGAGCAATTTCCGAACCAAAAACTATCAGAGTAAAAGCCGATGGTCTCATGATTCCACCTCATCCTCCCTTCCTATCAGCCCACGAAAACCCCAAAAATGTCCAAACATTTTGTAATCACTGATTTTCATTTGAGAGGAAGTAACCAACATCACAGACAGAAAACCTGAGACACGCAAGAGTGCAGCCTCATTCTTCCACTCCTTCACTCTTCTGTACTACCAACGGCTACTGAACGCCTGCTGAGAGCCTGGCAATGCACTAGGCCCTTACGGATGAAAACAGCAGAGTGGCAAGCAAACACGGTCTGCATTCCACATACTCTGCTGGGGCCATACAGTATTCATGTTGTGTGCTAGACGCAATTTTCCAGGGTCAAAGGAAATGACAGGACGCAGGAACTGAAGGCCACATTAAGGAATTCAGACTTTCTCCTAGGAACAGTGTGTTCTCAGTCATGCTTGTAAGCAGGAAAGAGGACAATCCATGGAATGGGGACTGACTGTGAGGTAGTGGGCAAAGCCACCAGCACTGTTACCATCTCATGTGGGAGCTGGCTGGAGTACTGGTTGCTCAGGGTCCCATCCAGCTCCCTGCCAATGCACCTGGGTGGGCAGCAGAAGATGACCTAAGTCCTTGGGTTCCTGCTATCCACATGGGAGACTTAAGTGAGCCTCCTGGCTCCTGGCTTCAGCCTGGCTCAGACTGAGCAGATGTAATCATTTGAGGAATTAGCCAGTAGATGAAAGATTCTCTCTCTAATTTTACCTTTCAAACAAAAACTTTTTTTAAAAAATGAGAAGGCTACAAAATCAAAGTGAGGGAAACTTATGATCTAACTCAGGGTAGGAGAAGGCAGACAGAAAGAACAACATATGCAAGGGATGTTTACAGATTAGTATTGATTTGGTCCAACTCGCCGTGGGAAACAAGAGAAGGTAGCATACAGGATATCTCCCAGGTGTCACAAAGTACTGTTTCCTCCAACACTTGGGCACCTGGGTGGATGATGCTGTCAATCACTGAGGTGGGAGAAGATTAGGTCTACATGGTTTGAATGACAGCAGAGATTTGAATATATTAAAAATCCTACAATCTGACCTTTCCTTATGACCAGACTCCCTTTCTCTCTCCCTTCCCGCTGGAGCCCAAAGATGCCCCTTCCACCTCCTCACCTCAATCTGCCGATAGTCGCAGATGGCCTTAACAGAAATGGTGCTCTTTAGCACATGGTCTGGACTGCGTGGCTTTAGCTGAACAATGGTTTTTGATCTCCCAACAAGACTGGCAACGGAACTCTTGGACTGTATAAGCTGCTCCTTTTCATCCTACAAAATGAGAAAAAAACACAAAAAGACATTAATGTTACTACTCAGGGTGACTAAATCAACAAAGAAAACTGAGCGCTGCATCCCCGAGGAGCATGTCCCTTCTCAGTAATTGGGGAGCCTTGGTGTAGTCATCTTACATTGGGATTTAGCAAGGATAAAGACAAAAGCACATGTACTAAATGCTTTTTGTAGGAAAAATGTAGTTTTTTTCCATGTGTCTTTTCCAGTGAATCATAAAGCCACATGCAAAAGGCAAAAATGAACTTTATTTGCCAAAACACAGTCATATATAGCTAATACAGAATTTCCCAATAAAGTTCACAGAACATGGGAGTTAAAAACAATAATAATAATAATAGTAATAGTAGTAGTGATATTCAATTTTTCTCTGGTAAAAACAATTTCTTAACCTTTCTGTTTAGAAGAAACCAGAATTATATTATTTAAACTTATAAAAATTGTATCTCCCAAACTGTACTTCAAATATTTCACTTTCTTAAAATGAGTTAAGCATTCCTGATAAAGATCAGATATCTTCAACCAACAATCTGTAAACCAATGCTGTTGGCCAAAGCATCATGATAAATGGAGTTAGAGTTTACTTTTTTAGTATCTTGCCATGAGATATTCATATAGATTTGACAAGTTTGAAGAGGGTATCATGCAAAATTGAAACACTCAATTCTCTGCAAACTCAATTATCTTAAAAACTAATAAAATTCTTGACAACAAAATTGGTAGCAATCTACTACAATTCCATTAGAGAATAAAAGATAATCTTGGTCTATCAACCAGGATGGTCCAAGCCCATTTTGTGCCATAAAAGTCTCCAGAAGAGGGGCTTTCTTTGGATGGATGCAGATGTGATGAGAGTGAAGAGTTAATAATGTTAAGAAATGCCATTAAAGAATTAAGAATATGCAAGTATAGAAAAAGGAAATGCTTAAACAAACTACCTGTGCCTGTCCCCGGGAGCATGATTGGAAGAAATACAACTTTAACTTCTTAGTTAAGAGAGAGAATAGAATATATCAGGGAGGCAGCCACACTTCCATATGGAGAGCTGCTCTACCCGTTTCAGTTTCCTTGCAATAAAGATGTCAGTTTCTCTCTAACCCACAGCCAAACATATCAAGCTTCAGAGATCAAGTGCTCAGCGTGGTCAAAGTTTCTGGAAAGAACCAGAAGCCAGGACAGATGCTCCCGAACCTGACGGTCCAGCTGAGGAGCAGACCCAGGTGACTCCACGCCCCGATGACGCCGCCAACCCGATGCCCCTGACCTGGAGAGTAGGGAACAGAGCAGCGGCCCTCGAGAAGAGAAGATATGACAACTGCAGAGGAGTTACCCTACGACAGGAAGACACTCTGTGGGAGGGAGGAGATAATAGCCAAGGATTATATTTCTCCTTCAAGCTTATAGTACCTCTGAGAGACATTTTAGAGACAACATCTGAAAAGTCAGACTTTCATCCTTCATGCCAAATAAATTAACAGATTATTTGCTCAAGTGAAGCACTGAACATAAGATTCACTACAATTGAAAGTGCTAATACAAAAAATCAAATCAATGACTAGTGTAAATGCCCAAATCTCACCCACCAAATAAAGGAACTGTTGGGAGTTACCGGCGTTCTCTTCTTTAGACTTTCCTGTTGAAATGTGCAGACTCCCCAGGTTTTTACATAGGAAAAGTCAATTCCCTTCTCCACACACATTTCAATCTCAATTTGAGATGTAGCTTGAGCCCTATGCTGTCAATTCTGTGCAATACACATTCAACAACTGTAAACAGTTTTGCTACTGATTTTGTAACTGGCACCTCAGAAGCAATTATTTATTGGAGAAAATGAATAAAAAATATCTGGATTAAATATTGGATGTTATTGTTCAAAGTTAGTATGACTGCATAAATAAACTGGACAAAAATTGCATTACATCTAAATAAGATTTTAATGTTAGCCCTCATTAAAATCAATTTTCATCTTATGAAAAAAAATCACAAAGGAGGGAAACATGGTTTGAGACTATTTCATTTTTTTTTTTTTAATTTCTTTGCATAACAGAGTAAAAAAGAATTTGATGTCAGCTAATCCCCTTCAACCCTTTTTTTTTTTTTTTTGGTATTTTTAAATGTTCTATATACCTTCATCCAAGACTCCAACTTCTGCGTTGAAATAGGGACAATGCAAAGAAAGCAGTGACCCTTAAGTGGCTTTGGGAGATTACTAAGCTTATACTTTGGTAACACACCCAGAGAAATCTCATTAGTAACATTTTTCAGGAAAGAAAAGAAATAAAGGAGAGAGGAAAATGGAGTAAGGTAAGCTATTCATTTTTTTTAAGCACGGCCCCTGCCTTGGAGCTTTCAAGGATATACACAGCAGCCGTGGACGTAACCGTCCCCACGGAGGCAACACCCACCATGGAGTCCTGGAGCAGGTCCTCAAGGCGGGATAAGCTGGTGTTGTGGTCACAGGAATATTTGCGCTTGATTGAGTCTTGGAGGTTCCTCAGGAATGACTCCAGGTCTCGTGCGTCACTGAAGAACTGCGGGAACGTAAGGGAGGGGCGCCTTCTGCTTAACACATTGGAGCACTGTGAGAGGCCGACTGGGGAAGTGACCTCTGCCATGCCGTCCAGCCGAGTGACCACTGTATAGTGTTAGCTCATCACCGAGGCCACCCAAATGTCCAGCGGAGGACTTAACCTTACAGACGAGGTAGCCTGTTTCATCCCTCAGAAATCATTATTCTTTCCTCTTGACTTCTGGCTAGTGACCACACTGGGCTGCAAGGGATGTTTAATGAAAAGTCTGGTGGTTGAGTGATCAAGCATTTCAATGAATTACTATAATTACACAATGACCACAGAGATGATACAGGTGACAGCTGATTCCCTCTTCCAGCCACACCTGGAAGCAGTGCAGTCTTTCTTGCTGTGATGCAGAAGAAAGAGTACAGCCATGTGACCTGCGTGGACCTGCGGCACATGACTAAGTGTGATGCAGAAACAGCGCTTGTGCACCGGGGCACGCTCTCCTCTGCTGCTGTCAAGAAGGCTGTTGGGTGCTAAAGACACGAGGCTTTACATCCTGCCACCTCAGCCAACTGTCAGACATGTGAGCCATGCTGTTTGGAACCAAACAGCTCAGAGTCTGTTTGCCAACGGTCTGCAGCCATTTCTGAAACAGGTTAAGATGAAAAGCGCTTATCTAAGCCCTGAACAAACTGAGCTAATGAAGTGAGACTATTGGTGGTTAGTTTATACAGTGTTTCTCACTGACTACACACACACACACACACACAGAGGCCCGCCATACCTGAAAGTAAGCAGTATTGTCTTTGACATGCTGTTCAACACACAGGCACAGCTGCTTCATCCACTGCAGCTGGGACTGGACAGCAGCACTGTAAGCCTGCAGCAACCAAGCACCAGAGAGAGGCTATGAGTTGAACAGGCTCTAGCCAGAGGTGCAATGCTCTTTTCCAGATGCAACTGCTAGACTCACCATCAGAACAGACATTGGAGATACCTGACTGGCATCTGCTAAATGCTTCCAAACAGAGAAAAGCTTGCCTCTTATCCAACATGGTTCTGTTACAATGGTTTACAGAGAAAAGGGTTCTTCCACATTCAGTGGTACCTAAATGACCTGGTCATATAACCCAGGGATAAACAAATTCCTCCTGGATTTCTTCACTGCTTCTCTTCTCAACGAAAAGGCATTATATCAATTAGATGCAGGATGCATACAGATAGCTGTTTGCAGAAATATGTTCACATCACCATTCTCCCTGAAGTTAAGAGTCAGTGTATATTCTAATGTTTCTCCTAGTATCATCCTTAAGCAATCAAAATGGCAGGCTTCAGAGGGATATTGGAACAGAGAAAAAGGGAGAAGACCCCAGAGCAGAGATCCTGGGCACTTCCTCCAGACTTTCAGCAGAACAGACACAGGGACTGATTTGAACACCTTTACAACAACCACCTTGAAGCTTCTGACCTTCACACATCCTCAAGCCACATACCTCCACCGTCTGCTTGGCTGGATGATTCTCAAGTGACAGTAGTTCTGCTGTATCCTGAAGAGACCGAAATACATCCTGTTTCTTGTCCAGTTCCATCATCAACTCCTGAAAATTGAAATAAGTTTTAAGGAATAAGTGCAATGAAGATGGAGTTGTGTTAAAGAAAAGTTGTATTCCCTGCCTTTGTATAAAGGAAAGTACAACAATACAAGGTTGGTAAAATGATGAGATGTGTAAATAGCACGTGACAGAGGATTTGAGATTAGGGCAAGTACATTAGAATTATCGGAAAACGACATACAAAGAACAGGGGACCTGAGTCAGATCTGAGTAAACAGGGAGAACACAGAGTGAGAACTGCAAGCAGAGAAAGGAGATAGCCTGGCTGGAGAGGATGGTCCATGTCAACTCCCATACCAGTACACGGCACACCAGGAGAGCAGCAGCATTCTCCCAGCTTACAATGCCTCGTCTGACTCTAAATTCTATTCATACTATAAGATGCAATTTAAGTGCCAGTTCTTTGGTGAGGCTAAGTGTTAATCCTCACTATCACCTCCTCCTTGATGCTTTCAGAGCACTTTCTTTGTATGTGGACCACAGTCCAGCTTCAGTTCTCAGAGTATCTACTGTACTACAGTGTCCACACCTCCCTTGTTTCAGAGGAATCATCTATCACTCTTCAAAAGCAGGAGACACTCATAACCCTAAATTAATGGAATTAAAGTATCTAAATGAGTATTACAAAAAAAAAATAAAGTTTTCAATTTGCACAGGGTTAATAAAATCCTTTAAAATTCTCTGAGAATGGGACTACTCAAAAAAAAACCAAAAAAACAAAAAAGGCACGGCACAGTAAGTAGCCTAGTGGCTGAAGGCCTTGCCTCACACACACCGGGATCCTATATGGGTGCTGGTTCTAATCCCTGCGGCCCCTGCTTCCCATCCAGCTCCCTGCTTGTGGCCTGGGAAAGCAGTTGAGGACGGCCCAAAGCCTTGGGACCCTGCACCGTGTGGAAGACCTGAAAGAAGCTCCAGACTTCTGGCTTCGGATCAGATCAGTTCTGGCTATTGCAGCCACTTGGGAAGTGAATCAGTCAAGGGAAGATCTTCTTCTCTGTCTCTCCTCCTCTCTATATATCTGACTTTCCAATAAAAATAAATAAATCTTAAAAAAAGAAGAAGAAAAAGAAAAAAAATTGTCTATATCTTTTGATGGCAAGAAAAAAGGCATTCTCTCATTGCCAAAACAGAATTTTCCTTATCATTATACAAAAGAGCAGATTCAGAACAAAACATCATTACATTTATTAAGAATGGTTATTTTCTTAGAATTGTGGATACAATATACATTAAATCTCTTCCTTATATTAAATTTTTTTGAATTAAGAACTAAGAAAATTGTGGAAAGTTAGATATCACAGTTAAACAATACTAAATTCTATTCTAAATCCTTGGCCTAGTTTTAACTTAATAAATGTTAATCTTTTACTCAACTCTTTGAAGTGATGTTATTTCCTATTTCACAAATGGTCCAGAGAATTAAGCATTTTGCCAAGGGATACAGAACTAATTATCAGAGAAATAAGAATTTGAACCTAAGTGTGTCTCACTCTAGAGCTTATAACCTAACCACAGAGCTGTTTGTCTTCGGCATGACTGACTGAAGATGGCTGCTCCTTTTACCCAAGACCCTCCCTTTGTAAATGCTCCACTGTCTGTCACCTGGTACCCACTTCTCACATTTACAGATGAAGTGAGTAGGGCCTCTGTTTCTGTCTCTCAAACTGCAACTCTGGAAACCCAAGCAGATTAACCCTCTTTCTTTCTGGTACAATTAAATAAATATGATAGGCCCGCTGTGCTAGACTCACAGAGAAGTAATTTCTCTTGGCTGAGATATTGGGATTGTTGTCACTCCAGTCATATGCTAATTCCTCCTCCTCTTTCTCATTCAACCAGATCAACTCAGCAGTAGCTCGGGAGACAAACTTGTGCAGACTCTGAAGGTGCCTCATGCGGAAGCTAGAAGTTTCCTAGACAAAGTAAGGATTATAAAGTTAGACTGACGGTCACTGCATTGTAGAGGACAGCACACCTGACATAAATGTAAATAACAACTCATTAAGCAAATTTACTTTTCATATTTAAACTTTGGTATTGTCACTTAATACAAGTTTGATACAAATTTAGCACAAGACCCCCAGAGGGGCTGGTGTTGTGATGCAGTGGGTTAAACTACAGTTTACAGCACAGACATCCCATGTAGGTGCCAGTTCAAGCCCCAGCTGCTCCACTTTGAATCCAGCTTCCAGCTAACATGCCTGAGAAAGCAGCGGAGGATGGCTCAATGAGGAACACCCAGATGAAGTTCCTGGCTACTGACCTGAGCCTGGACCAGTTCCAGCCAAGGCAAGACAGGCCCAGTGCAATAGCTCAGTGGCTAAATCCTTGCTTGCATGCACCAGGATCCCATATGGGCACCAGTTCAAGTTCCAGTTGCTCCACTTCCCATTCAGCTCCCTGTTTGTGGCCTGGGAGAGCAATACAGGATGGCCCAAAGCCTTGGGACTCTGCACCCTCATGGGAGACCCAGTAGAAACTCGGGGCTCTTAGCTTCAGATTGGCTCAGCTCTGACTGTTGTGGCCACTTCGGGAGTAAACCACTGGATGTTAGATCTTCCTCTTTCTCTCCTATCCTTCTCTGTATAAATCTGACATTCCAATAAAAATAAATAAATATTTTTTTTAAAAAGGGCCCAATTCAGTAATCTAGTGGCCAAAGTCCTCGCCTTGCACACACTGGGATCCCATATGGTCGCCGGTTCTAATCCTGGCTGCTCCGCTTTCCATCCGGCTCTCTGATTGTGGCCTGGGAAAACAGTTGAGGACGGCCCAAAGCCTTGGGACCCTGCACCCGTGTGGGAGGCCCGGAAAAGGCTCCTGGCTTCAGATTGGCTCAGCTCCAGCCATTGCAGCCACTTGGGGAATGAACCATCAGACGGATCTTTCTCTCTCTCTCCTCCTCTCTGTATATCTATATATCTGTCTTTCCAATAAAAATAAACAAATCTCAAAAAAAAAAAAAAAAAGAAAAGAAAAAAAGGACTCCCAGAGATACTGTCGATCCTAGGCAGAAGGCACGGATCAGAAGGTCTTTATGCGAATTTTTGGGTCTGTGCTACTCTGAAGAACCTTGACACAAACAAACGAAAAACAACAGCTACGGAGGAAGTCCCCTCTCTGTTAATCTCAACATTTCAACTTTGGTGTCTCAAAACACAACAGCTAGAGTGAGTTCTGACCAATGAAAGAAAACATATCTATGAACATAGTAAATGATACAAATTAATAAACAGAAAACCCAAAACAGGGCCAAACCATGAACTTTTCTGAAATAGGGAAGAGAGCTGTCTGGGCCAGAAGGCTAAGAGTCAGGCCAAACTCACCTTCAGTTTACAATACTGTGTCTCCAGCTTCCCAAGAGTTTCAACATAACTGGTATGGAAATTTTGGGACATTTTTCCCTGATAAGAAAGGAATTAAGTAACAATACATTAGAAAGAGTAAGTAAACAATATGTTACGGTTTCAACTACACAAATATTATGTCTGCATATGGATAAGCATTGGAATCTCTAAAAAAACAGAAGTTGAGACAAGTCGGCCTCACATCCCACAGACTGGAGCAACATTAACTGGGTACTGGTTCAGCATGGTAATTTCAACTAGCAGACCTCATCATCCTGTGTTGCCAGCAATCCTGGGAGGCTGCCAAGCAAAACGTTTGCTCAATGAACTCCCAAAACTCGACTGCTTTTTTTGAATGATGGAATTGAAATTAAAAATAGGAAGACATAATAACAAGTAAGTGAGAAGAGAGACTGAGGGGATGGTTTCTCTAAGCTGGCTCTCTAATAAAGACTGTGGATGTTTGTAGTCGGAGAGCCTGAGTTTGGACACTGCTTCCAGGATGACCTGCTCCTTAGTGAAAAGGGATTGACCAAAATCCTTTGCTGACAAGGTTATTTCAAAGATTAACAGAGAACACTTCATTTCAAAAGGAAATTTATTGTAAAGTACTGTTCATGAATATTCATTATTCTTCCTTTCTAGATACCCTTCTACTTAGAGGCAACTGCCCCTGCTCTATAGTGGATTCTGAATGCTACACACCTCATACAGCCTGGCCTCTTTGACACTGGAGCCCAGTTCTTCTACACTGGTGTGGATCTGCTGTTGTGTTTCAAGCTGCAACTCCACACTGGGCAGGTCATTACCCCACTCTGCTCGTTCCAATTTCATCTGAAAAAGAAAAAAACACGTGTATCATTTACTGTTGTACTGGCAGAAAAAAAAATGGTCAGAACAAATGTTTTGGCAAAAGTATTTAAATCATTTTTTTTCATTCCATGGCCTCTTACAAAACAAACAAACAAAAAAACCCCAAAACAGTACCACAATCCATAATCACCCCAAAGGAGGTGCAGATCAAATCCCAGCAGCTAAAGCAACAGAGGAACAGATTCCTAAGTCTAACATTCAGAAAAGGGGTCTTGAAGCTGGCATTGTGGTACAGCAGAGACAGCAGACTAAGCCAGGATTAATGACCACATCCTGGTTCCAGTCCTGGCTACTTGTCTTTTGATCCAACTCCCTGTTAAGATGCCGGGGATGGTGTCGATGATGGTTCCAGTAGTTGAATTTTTGACAACCACATGGGAGACCCAGATAGAGCTTCTGCCTGGCATAGACCTGGATGTTGTGGCCATCTGGGAAGTGAACCAACTAAGAAAAGACTTCCATGCTGGTCGTCGCCCTGCCACACTACCTTTCATACAACAAATGTTAAACAATAAAATAGGCACCTCCACAGATGAAAGTGCTTTATTATATTACCTAGGCTTTTCCCTTTATGAAGTCTCTTTATTTCACAATCAGATCAGATAATACAGAACTCCAAAAAGGTTGTGAGAAAATCCGCTATTGATTAATGAAAGGTAATTTTAGCTTGTCTTGGGATTTTATATATATATGTGTGTGTGTGTATATATATAAATATATACAGTTTGTCTCTGGATATTGGTACATGGAGTGTTTATCATCTGCAGAGAGGAAGAATATGGAACAGAAGGATTAGGCTAAGAATAACATCAACTTTGAATCATTACCCTGGAATGCAATAAATTATGTCCCTAAAAATTGTGGAACACAGAAACCTTGCTTAAACATAAGAGTTAAGACTAACAGCAAAACCTGAAGAATAAAAATCCCCCCAAAAATAACTGAATTTTTCATAAGCACTGGAATTTTCCCACAAGCTCACACTTATGGTACAGTGGCTGAAGCAGCAGGTTCGCAAATGAGAACGGCTCGGGGCTCACCTGCATCTCCTCTACCCAAGACAGTAGTTCATACACAAATCGGAGATTGCCTTCGTCCTCAGAGGAAGAGATAGACACAAGCTCAGCGCGAGTCATGGGCTTGCGGAACCAGGAGGTAGAAGAAGAATGGGTTGCCTTGGTCAAGGGGTCTGTTTTCAGATGAGTAGTGGTTAAAGTGGAGGGTGGAACCAATTCAATAGATGTGAAATGGCCTTTCCGGTACAGGTTTGTACATTCTAGACGCAAGGTGACCAGTTCATCCTGCAGACGCGTGACCCTGAATTGGAAGGAAAAAAAAAACATGAAGGCACTTAAATCTGAAACTTATTTTTAAAAATTTTTGTTTGCCAGGCCTGACACATTAGCCTAGTGGCTAAAGTCCTCGCCTTAAATGTGCCAGGATAACATATGAGTGCCAGTTCTAAACCTGGTGACCCACTTCCCATCCAGCTCCCTGCTTGTGGCCTGGGAAAGCAGTCGAGGACGGCCCAAAGCCTTGGGACCCTGCACCTGCATGGGAGACCAGGAAGAAGCTCCTGGCTTCTGATCGGCCCAGCTCTGGCTGTTGCGGTCACTTAGGGAATGAGTTAGCAGATGGAAGATCTTCTTTTCTGTTTTTCTTCCTCTCTGTATACCTGACTTTCCAATAAAAATGAAAATAAAATAAAAAGTATTTGTTTGCTTATTTATTTGAACAGCAGAGTAACAGAGAAGGAGACTGACATCTCCTCTCTGCTATTTCATTCCCCAAGTGCCTGCAACAGCCAGGCTAAAGCTAGGAACCCAGAACTCCAACTGGATGGCAGAAACCAAAGCATTTAAGCCATCATCACTATCTATTGCCTGCATTAGCAGGAAGCTGGATTGGAAGCAAACTAACTGGGACTCAAACTGGGACTCACTTAGTATGTGGACATCCTAAGTGGCAACTTAAAGCTACTGCAACATAACACCCATTGCTCTAACATATTTAAAAAAAAAAAAGAAAAGAAAAGAAAAGAAAAGCTTTCCCTAATCCATGACAGCAGTGTGTAAAAAATAAAAATGACATCATATCTGGAAAATTATTAAATGAATGATAATAACATCTTCAACTAGTTCTGAATTGTTTTCAAGGCAATTGTAAAATTACAGTGTTAACATGAAAGATTCAAATCAATACCTACTTTAAAAATGCCTGAATGGTATAAATGAATAAACGATGGATAAGAGGTGAGAGATGAGGGTCCCACTCTTTGTATAAACCAGCCTTCTTACTTTAGATGACCCTCATCTTCCCAGTGGGTCTCGGTCTCCTGCTCTAGAAAATGAGTGCATTGGGGCAGTGTCTGTAAAACACACATACTATCACAACCCAGCAGATTGTGCCCAAGTAAGGGGGAATGTTGTAAGAGTCACAGGGACTTGGGGAATCCAACAGGTATTCAGTGGGAAAGGCATGTAGTAAGAGGAAACGGTCCTCCGGCATGAGAATCCTGTCCAGAATCAGTGCCTGCAGGATCCCCATCCTGATGCTGAGTCTGACTTGGGATACCCTCTTCACCCATGAACCTCAGTGGAAAGCAAGACCCTCATTTGACTCTCTAGTTCCTCACCTAAACGCCAGCTCTTCCAGCTGGTAGTAATTCTCATCCCGTAGGATCTGGAGATCCACTTGCAGCTGCCTGATGAGACCTTCACACTCCTGAATGTACATGACGACATCTGACTCACATCGTACTGGTTGTCCCAATTCCAGGTTAGCAGTGTCCTGAAACAGAAAGGGAGAGTAAGAATGGGAAAATTCCACTGGCTCCACCTGTAACACGGAAGGAGGCAAGGGACACACTGTAATCTCAAGAACAAGAAAGCGGTACGGCCGGATTCTGCACCGTTTCATTGTGACCATGAGAGCAGAGGGTAAGAACTGGTGCACACGTGACAGAGGCAGGACAGAACAGGGACTCACAGCCTGCAGTGTATTCTTGGCTAGTGTCAGTTTTTCTTCACAGTTCAAAGCACCATTCTGGATCTTGTTTGCAATTTGTAGCAGCAATTCCAGCCTAAAATAAGGAAAACCACAATTACACACAAGCTCAAAGCAGCTGAGTGAGTCACCTCAGGTCACCCCCGACGCTCTGGACTTACCTCTCCACAGCTGGCCGAAGTGATTTTTCTCGCTCCAGCATCTCAATAATGAGTTTTCCCCACTCTTCTTCCACATCATTAGGGTGATAACCCTGAGGCAGTTTAATTCGGCCAAACTCAATCCACACCTGAAAGAGATGTTCCTTAGGTCCAACAGCACAGCCATGCTCTCGGCTCTTCTTCTGCTCACTCCCTATACAGGCTTAGCACTTCTTGATCCAGTCATTATCTAACACCTTTAAATAACCACTTAGTTAGCAGCGCCGTTGAGACATGAGCAACAAAATCTCTAAAACACAAGGATGATTCGCTCAAAGTCCTTCCATTCCTTCTATATGTTCCATAGCTTCATATTTTCTCAATATTCTTCATTTGGGCAAAGTTAAGTGCCAATTTCTATAGCTCCACATTTTCTAGGAATCAAATATGAATGGAAGTTTATTTCTTTCCATCCTAAGTTTCAGCTTTCTTTCCTCTAGATACATGACTATAGTCATGTATCTTTTGTCGTCACAAAAGTCAAGAGTTCTGCATTGGGCATCTGGCATTGCAGTTTAGTGCCAGCTGGGTACCTGCACCCTCTCCCAGAGCATCTGGCTCTGGTTCCCGAGGCGAGCTTGGCAGACACAGATCCTGCGAGCCAGCACTGAGCAGGTTCCTGTGACCAACATGGAAGACCTGAGCTCAAGTCCTGGCTCCTGGCTGTGACTCACGGCCTAGCCCAGAGATGCAGACATGTGGGAGTGAGGCAGCAGACAGGTGCTCTTTTTCTTTGTTTTCCACCTCTTTGAGAGGTGGAAAGCAAATTTTTAAGCAAATTTTTAAAAATGAAAAAATTCAAAATTTCTGAATACTATTCACCATTTTATGGTTTTTTGGAAAATACAGATAGCAGTAGAGAAGGCATTTATAGCACAGCACGACTTAAGCTGCTGTTAGACGCCACATCCCATAGCAAAACGCCTAGGTTTAAGTCCTGGCTGCTCCACTTCCAATTCAGCATCCTGATAACGTATCTTGGGAGGCAGCAGGTGAGGTACAAGTACTTTAGCCCTTGCCACCATGTAGGAAAACCAGACAGTTCCAAGCTTCTCGACTCAATCTGGTCTAGCACAGCTACTGCAGGTATTTGGAAGACTGATCTCTCACTTCCTCCTTTTCCGTGTTGCCCTAACTTTCAAAAGATTGTGAAAATAAGCATTTTTTTTTTAAATAGAGGATACTACCCTTTTACCACAAATTTTTAAGACCAGCCTGCAAGCAGTGTTGAACTTATTACCCTAGAATTTTGCTATTCATGCAGATTGGAAAGAAAATATAGATGGAACACAGATCTCTTTTTCTCTGTCTCCCTCACTCATCTCCTTCCTTCTATCTCTCTGCCTTTCTAAGTAATTAATTTTACATACTTATTTATTAAAATTGCATTATTTGTTTAGTAAATATGTAATATTTATTTATTTAGAAAAGAAGCAATTAATAGTGAAACCCAGCAAACACTAAGACTCAGCAAAGGATAAACTTCCTTACCTCTAATAATTTATACAGTTCCTCAATTCTTCCTTTTTCTCTCTCCTTGGCCAAAATTTCCGTTTCTTTGAAGTGTATGTATTGGTTATAAAGTGCCTAGAAAATTAATATTTGGTAAACAAATGAAAGAATAAAAGCAACAAGACCCCATTTTTCATTCTAAGTTATCCAGAAGCTAGCAGCAACAAACTAGAGGAAATTCATAAAAATGATTTAAGTTCATGGCTTTACCTTTAATTCAACAGGGTTCTGGGGAAAAGATTTATCTGACATCAATATTGTGTGCTGTTTGATCCAGGGAATGAGGGAATCCACTCGGCTTTGGTATTCCTGCCACCTGGAGTCTACTTCCTGTTATCAGAAAGTAAACATTATACACCTGATGAGTAAGAGTCAAAACAGGCATAAGACAAAGGAGGTCAGGCCACCCACATCACATCAAAACCTTTTCTTCCAGTTGCGTAGACAGTTGCTCAGTTTAATAACCACAGTTTCAATTTCAAAGCTTCTCTAGGACTCTCAGAATGGGACCTCATTTCCTGACACCTTGAAAGTCTACACTACTAAAAATATTTACAGAAAGAGTCACACTAAAGCAAGCTGATATCAGTGGCTGAGAAAACACTGCTTCCCAGTGATTACAGCTGGGGGTGAGGAGAGGGCCATCCTTTGCTGGCATTTAGCAACAAATGACCTGGGCTAGGTGCATCAAAATCAGAAATATCAAGACTTTTTCCCTGAGACAAAGACCATGTCCATGTAAACCTAATGCACACTGAGTTTACTTTGTATAAACGTGCTCTTTGTACAATGAGTTCTTAACAATATTATCTTGTGAATGCATTCCATCCAAACAAACCAGAGGGAAAAGTTCTCTTACAGTGGCACTGATTCCTTCTCCACCCTCGGGGACTTTGGGGAAGGCATCATAAATGGAAGACACATAAGTGATGACAGACTTTTCATCCGGAGATGGCACATCCACATCTAAGAGGGAACGGGCAAGAAATTCCTCAGTTGAGTCAAAGCAATCTGCTGGAAAGTACCGCGAATATATGCCAGACTTACTCAGGCTCAGGTAAGCACTCACCTTCGGCGTCCAGCAAGCGGGTGACCCCTAGTCTTTCTGCCACTTCAAAAGCCTGTTCCAGGTTTTCTCGGTTACTCTGGATTTGCACTCTCTCCATATCTACCAGATCAGGTCTGTAGAAAAAAAAAATCCGCTACTTACACATGCAAGATCACACAAAGAAAACATCACAAATGTCCCCAGAGTCAAAAAAAAAAAATACAGACTTAGAGTGGGATGTTTATTGCTTATTATCCCTCACTGGTCTAGATACACAAATATTCATTTTCATGCAAATAAATGAACCAGCTTTGATTCTTACTTGAGGAGGAAATGGCATTATAACTAATGAACAAACAAGAGATGAGAAGAAGCCACTCCAGGGGCCTGAAACACCACGGTGCTTACCTGTATCGGTGGATAAGTGCATTGAACATCTTCCCATCACTCCAACAGGAGGAGAAGTTGGTGCATTTGATTCCTGCGTAACCAGCTGTCACCTTCTGGGTCCACAGGAGTAGTTTCTCCTTGGCTGACATGTCCCCAGACTCCCCACTAATGTAGATGTCAGAGATCTGCCAAAAGATAGGGCACAGAGCACTTGAGTACAAATGAGATCAAACCTTTTAACCTTCTCTTTTCCGTACAGTACAGCTCTTAGGAGGGGATGAGCCAAGGCTGGCAGAGTTTCAGATAACAACTCCAACCAATGATTCACTCTCTTTGATAGTCAGAGAAATGTAAACTCAAGCCATGAGCATCTTTTTCTCACTTATCAAACTGAAAAGAAGGTTGTAAACGATGATGCTGCAAGGGAATATACAGAATGGCTAAAGCTGAGTATTCTCATAGACTGTGACCAGTGAGACGATAAAAGGTACAACTTGTCTGGACGTCAATTTTTAATCAAAAGTCAAAGGAAATATATAACTTTATAAGGAATAACCAGAAACATGTGCAAAAAGATTGTATCAAAGATTTGTTTATTTTTATTGGAAAGTCAGATATACAGAGAAAAGGAGAGGCGGAGAGGAAAAGATCTTCCACCCACAGGTTCACTCCCCAAGTGGCTGCAAAGGCCGGAGCTGAGCCTATCCAAACCCAGGAGCTTCCTCCTGATCTCCCATGTGGATGCAGGTTTCCAAGGCTTTGGGCTGTCCTCCACTGCCTTCCCAGGCCACAAGCAGGGAGCTGGATGGAAAATGGAGCAGCCAGGACATGAACCAGGTGCATGCAAGGCAAGGACTTTAGCTACCAGGCTACATTACCAGGCCTGCAAAAAGATTTTATAGCAAAATCTTAACCAAACCATGACAAACATGGGATAGCAAAAAGTTGTAAGGAGCTTAAAATCTACTGAGAGATTGATTGGTCTCAAATTATATCACACATACAGGATGGAATTCTTTGTAGTACATATATATATATATATACTTTTTAAAGTTTCAATGGAAACAACCATCAAATTTTATAAAAACAGAGATGGGACCATATGGGCATTACTTCAAGTCCCAGCTGCTCCATTCCCATCTCGCTCCCTGTTAATGCACTTGGGAAAGCAGCAGGAGAAACCCAAGTACCTGGGCCCCTATACTCACATGGGAGACCCAGAAGAAGCACCTGGCTTCAGATCAGCTCAGATCAGTCATCGCAGTCATTTGGAAAGCGAGCCAGGAGATGAAAGATCTTCCTGTCCCTCCTTTCCATCCCCGTGCCCACTCTGTAACTCTTTCAAATAGATAAAATACTTATTTAGAAGTAAACAAAAAATAAAAAAACGTATACAGAAAAAAATAGTATTGTGTACATGCACACACACATATACATATACATAAATCCTGATTTTGTAGGAAGGATATAAAAATGTATATTTAAGTTACCAAAGGATCTTTAAAAAGTTAATGGAAAATGCAACCATGGAAAAACAGGTATGGTTTCAATTTTTTTAATACCAAAATAGCTTTATGTTTTCTTTTAAATTATTTATCTATTTATTTAAAAGTCAGTGTGATAGAGAGGTAACTTCCACCTATTGGTTCATTCTCGCGTCTCCAACAGCCATGCTGGCCAGGCCAAAACCGGAAACCTGGAATTCCACTGGGGTCTCCCATTAGAGTGGCAAGGATCCAAGTACTTGGGCCTTTGCCTGCTGTCTTACAGGCACATTACCTGGGAGTGAGCTCAGAAACACAAAGCAGCCAGAACTTGAACCAGATGCTCCAATACAGGATGCTTAAACTACGGCACCACAATGCCAGCCCCTAGGCCTTCAATATTATTTTTCCATGAACTTTGTACCTTCACACAGCCACATATGTGCACATGAATGCATACATATGCTTGTATGTTATAAATACCTCTATATATTAAGTACATCAAAATAGTAATAATGGTTCTGAGTAGCAGAAACACAATTTTCATACTTTCCAAATTTTCCATAGAAAGCATATTCATATATAAGAAAAAATATTTTTAAAAAATATTTTTTTAGGGCCCAGCGGCGTGGTCTAGCGGCTAAAGTCCTCGCCTTGAACGCCCCGGGATCCCATATGGGTGCCAGTTCTTATCCCGGCAGCTCTACTTCCCATCCATCTCCCTGCTTGTGGCCTGGCAAAGCAGTCGAGGATGGTCCACAGCTTTGGGACCCTGCACCTGCGTGGGAGACCTGGAAGAGGTTCCTGGTTCCCCGCTTCAGATCGGCGCAGCACCGGCCATTGCGGCTCACTTGGGGAGTGAAACATTGGATGGAAGATCTTCCTCTCTGTCTCTCCTCCTCTCTGTATATCTGACTTTGTAATAAATATATATATATATATAATATTTTATTAAAAGAAATTCACAAAACAGCACAAGACCTACTTTAGAAAAGAACCCTGTTAAGAGAGGGAAAAGTATATGTCTTTGAATCCAAATAGACCTGAGTTTGAATTCCAGCATGATCCATTGGAAACTCACTTAGTGAATCTTTAAAATGGCAGGAACAACCGTCATCTTTTCATGATTGCTGTGGTAATTAACAGAGCATGCATGAAATGTTACATCTTGCCCAAACTCGGGGTATTGTTTCACAAAGAATGCCTTTCCGGACCCGGCGCCAAGGCCTAGCGGCTAAAGCCCTCGTCTTGAATGCGCTGGGATCCCATACGGGCACAGGTTGTAATCCCGGCAGCTCCACTTCCCATCCAGCTCCCTGCTTGTGGACTGGGAAAGCAGTTGAGGATGGCCCAAAGCCTTGGGACCCTGCATCCGTGTGGGAGATCTGCAGGAAATTTCTGGCTCCTGGCTTTGGATCGGCATAGCACCGGCCGTTGTGCTCACTTGGGGAGTGAATCGTCGGACGGAAGATCTTCCTCTCTGTCTCTCCTCCTCTCTGTATATCTGACTTTGTAATAAAAGTAAATAAATCTTAAAAAAAAAAAAAAAGAATCCCTTTCCTTCTTCCTAACAGGGATGATGATCAGCCTTCAATTCTTCTTGGTCTAAGTCCCACAGTATGGAAGGTTGTATTAACTCATCAAATGTTATTTTGCTATGCTGTCTATCATTTCACAAATGCAATTGTTTCAAGACTACAGGTTCCTTGAGGGGCTAACATACATCTTTTAAGCGGAACTGCATTTTTCTTCTTAAAAAAAAAGATTTATTTTCATTTGAAAGGCAGATTTACAGAGAGAGAGAGAGAGAGAGAGAGAGAGAGAGAGAGATCTCCCATCCACTGGTTCACTCCCCAAATTGTCACAATGGCCAGAGCTGGGTTGGTCCAAAGACAGGATCCTGGAGTTTCTTCCTATACCCACATGGGTGCCATGGCCTAAGGACTCGGCCATCGTTTGCTGTTTTCCTGGGCACATGAGCGGGGAGCTTGATCAGAAATAAGTAGCCAGAATTCAAACTGGCATCCGTATGTGATGCTATCTTGCAGGTAGAGGCTGCATTAATCTACTGGGTCACAAACGCTAGCCCTGACAAATAATTTTATTTTTTATGCTGAAGTCTTTAAAATAATAAGAAGATATAAATGGTCCATGGCTATGATGGTTCAACTTTATTTTAATTTTTTTATTAAATATATTTATTTTATTATTTTATGATACAGTCCTATAGGGCCTGGGATTTCCCTGTCACCTTCCCCAAAACCCCCCAACCCACTGATTTCCTCTATACCATTAAGTAGTATAGTTAAGACTATACTTTCGGGACCATTAAATAGTATAGTCCTTCATAAATAGCCATAAGTCCATCATTTTGATACTTAAGTGTATCCTGACATTGTAGGCTAGAACAATGGAAGAGTCCAGCATCCTATAGTCAAGATACATTTAACAGTTTAAGAGTCCATCTTTGGGCCCAGCGGCGTGGCCTAGTGGCTAAAGTCCTCGCCTTGAACGCCCCGGGATCCCATATGGGCGCCGGTTCTAATCCCGGCAGCTCCACTTCCCATCCAGCTCCCTGCTTGTGGCCTGGGAAAGCGGCCGAGGACAGCCCAAGGCTTTGGGACCCTGCACCCGCGTGGGAGACCTGGAGGAGGTTCCTGGTTCCCGGCATCGGATTGGCGCGTACCGGCCCGTTGCGGCTCACTTGGGGAGTGAAACATTGGATGGAAGATCTTCCTCTCTGTCTCTCCTCCTCTCTGTATATCCGGCTTTCCAATAATAATAAAAAAAAAAAAATCTAAAAAAAAAAAAAAACAGAGTCCATCTTTGATTGGGAAGTAGAAATGTATACTGCATTGTATCTTCACATCTGGATATGATTTTAAAAGATACATTGATTTTATTTCAAAGGCAGCATTACAGAGGGTGAGACAGAGAAAGAAGAGATTTTCCATCTGCTGACTTACTGCCAAATGGCTCCGTTAGCCAGGACTGGGTCAGATCAAAGCCAGGAGCCAGGATCTTTACTTGTGTCTCCCACATAGATGCAGGGATCCAAGCACTTGGCCATCTTCCACTGCTTGCCCTGGCTGGACTGTAAGTGGAGCAGTAGGGACTCAAACCAAGGTCCACACAGGATGCCTATAGTACAGGTAGTGGTTTAATGAGCTGCAAACAGAGACTTAACCTGCCATTGGCCCCATCAACTTTTTCTTTTAAATATTTTACTTATTCGAAAGGCAGAGTTGACACACAGAGAGAAAGAGATCCCCTTTCCTCTGGATCACTCCCTAGATGGCCACATCAGCTGAAGCTGTGTCAGGCCAAAGCCAGGAACGGGGAACTCCAACCTGGTCTCCCATGTGGGAGGAAGGGGTGCAAGCCCTCAGGTCATCTTCCCCTGCTTCTTCAGCCACAGTACAGAGAAGCTGGAACTTAAACTGGTACTCAGATATATGAAGCTTGTATCACAGACAGCAGCATAGCCTACTGTGGCAACACCAGCCCAATTCAACTTTATCATGGGGCAAGAGCACACCCATACAATCACTATGATACTGGTTTTCAGTACAGTAGTCAATGAAGTGTATGATATATGCAAAACTTTATTATAATAGGCTTTGTGTTGAGCTGGTTTTGCCTAATTAAGTGTTAATGTGTTTTTTTTATATGCACAAAGGTTATATTCACACAAGGTAAATTTTAGGCAAATCATTTTACACTGTTCTTTGGGAGTTTACGACATGAAAAAAGACACAGTCTATACATGTTCAGTGCAGACACATATTTTGGAGCATTTCTGATTTGCAGTGACTTGGATACAGAACCTGTCAATACAGAGGGCTGTCCACATAATTCTCTTAGAGATAAAAAGAATGCAGTTATAGAATTAGAAATCATATGATGGGCCCAGCAGCGTAGCCTAGCGGCTAAAGTCCTCGCCTTGAACGTGCCGGAATCCCATATGGGTGCTGGTTCTAATCCCGGCAGCTCCACTTCCCATCCAGCTCCCTGCTTCTGGCCTGGGAAAGCAGTTGAGGACGGACGGCCCAAAGCCTTGGGACCCTGCACCTGCATGGGAGACCTGGAGGAAGTTCCTGGCTCCTGGCTCCGGATCGGCACCACACTGGCCGTTGCACTCACTAGCGGAGTGAATCATTGGATGGAAGATCTTCCTCTCTGTCTCTATCTTTCCTCCTCTCTGTATATCTGACTTTGCAATAGAAATAAATAAATCTTTAAAAGAAATCATATGTTTCACTATAGAATAACATTATGTATACAATGCACTAGCCCAGACATTTTTAGCTCTTTCAAACCAAAAGCCAAGATTGCAAGCATCTAGCAGAAGGCTGAAACATTAGCCATAGTTTTAATATTTATTTTTTTTTTTACAATCTTGACATAATTCGTGTAAAAAGGTTCAAGCACTACGGGAAGATGGGCAAGACAATTAGTTCCGTTATTGTTTCCTTAATATATCTGATGTAAAAGCGGATTTTAAGGGAGAAGCCCAACCCAGTCTTCCACCCACCCCAGGTCCCTGATGTGAGGCATGCTCCGAGGGTTCTGCTCAAGTGGTTTTGATAGTTCAACAGTTCTGAGTTGCTGCCACTCTCACCACTCCAAAGTATTAATGTGTTTTAAACGTCAAGGTGGTCCATTCTGTTCAGTAGTTTAAGTGTATAAATACATTTTCAACTCCATGTACTTCTAGCTGCCTAAATGCCAAATTAACATATCACAGTACCTTCAGGGCAGCCACTTCACATACACACAAGTATTAAAGTAATAGCATTATTGGGAACAGGAATATATGTTGAGGCAAAAAAAGGGGGGGGAGGGAGAATCTAAATAAATAAAATAAAACTTCAGTAGCTAGGTTCTTTATCAAAATGAAATTCCAGTAAATTAATATTTTATATCCAATATAACCAAACCCAATCTCTGATGACATCTTCTATCTGCTAACTATATGATTTCTATAGATTGTACTGAAACTATTTCAGTGAGTGGCTTTCCTTCAGAGCTTCAAGACAGCTATAAATGAGACCGGAAAATATTTAGATCCCATAGGAAAAGGAAAAATACCCTATGTGGATTAGAGCTCTCCTAGACTGTAAATGGGATCAGAAAAACTAGATTATCATCACAAACTTCTCAGTAATACACGTGATGCGTGTGCACATTACAGCCCTTTGTGCTATATGTAAAAGCTTCTACCTTAATCTCCCAAATGTGGAAATCCAGCTTCAATTTTAGGGAGCTTTCTCCCCCATTTGGTTTTAAGTAGGAAACCATTTGGGGAAGGAGGACAGCCCTAATATGCCAGAAACTGCTACTGATCTACTTCCCAAGTCTTGGTTAATTCCTTTTCTAAAGCATTCCCAGAAATTTTTTGCGTCTAAAATTCAGTCAATTTTTACTGACTTATTTACTCGAGAGACAGAGCACACTCCCACTCACTGGTTCATTCTAAGACAGAGAGTACACTCCCACCTGCTTGTTCGCTCTTCTAGTGCCTACAACAGCCACAGGCAGGCCAGACTGAGGCGAGCAGCCAGGAGCTCAACCAGCTGAGCTCTTACCTAATGCATCCCAGCACATGCACATCCATGAATAGGAAGCTGGGATCAGGAGCAGAGTCAGCACTCCAATTCCAGATGCAGGATCCCAAGTGGCGTCTGAACCACTACACCAAATACCCACCTAGGGTCACTGTGCCAGGCACCTTTCATTCTGTTATCTTTTCTCTAGCAACCACTATGCTCTGGGGGATATGCGTACATTTCTAATCTCAAAATAAAACACTGGTTCAAGCCTCAAGCAATCTAGTCAGGAAGACAATTTGCTTACAATTCAATGTTTTGACAGATAAGCAAAGTAAAGCACACTATCAATGCCAAGGAGTTACTCAGAGACAACACCTTCACTGAGTTTTATTAAGCAGAAGTTAGCCAGTTACAAAAGACAGCTGATACACAAAAGACATGTTTGCCCTTACCAAGTTAGTTGAAAGGTGCTCTAATTAAAATAAGGCTGTTCCAGATACTCCCCCAAATGACCACAGATGAGTGGATGTAAGAGTGAAGGAGGAAGGGAAACTTTGAGTCCTACTGAACATGTAATTTTTAAAATAAAATTTACATGTATATCTATGTTAAAATAAATAATATATTGAATGCATTAATTCAATTAATGTTTTTCCTGTCATTATAATTCAAAAATTCCAATTATTTGAACTTTATATATACACATATCAATGTCTTTTTCAACAATAAAGCTACTTTTTGAGCAAATTTTCTAGAAAATATCATCTACATTTTAAGATTTTGAGATATAATAACACTTTTCTGTTAGACTCTGGAAATTTCATTTTGAATAATAAGCATATAGTTGCAAAACAATGAATTAGTTTTTTTCTCATTTATTCTATTGCTGTCTGTTCAATATGACCCCCTGTTCTATGCCTGTGTGTCTTATAAGAGATTCACATTTAAAAAATTTTTATTGTTAAGGTTAACAATTATGCCTAATACCTCACATTAAGAGATCATATTCCTAAGTATAATAGCCAAAACTTTTTTTTAGATTAGAAGCTTCTGTTTTATTTAGTGAATTATGTTGACTGAACTCTACAGAAACTGATCTCAATTGAACTGGCAGAATGCACAGTCATCCACTGTTTCCAAGAACTGACTACAATATCACGTAGAGTCAAATAACCACAAAGACTTTATAAGACATCAAATACATAGAGAACTCCTCTTTACTTAAAACTAATTTCTGGAGAGGAGAAAAAGCTCATATTTAGTTATAAGCGGAAAGTCACATAAAAGAGCTACACATAATTTAATGCCAAAATGAGCAATAGTTACAGTAATACACAAAATAGAATCTAGTAGAATGAAAGACTAGTGTAGGCTGGAATGATCAAAGCACTTTCTTGAAGAAATATGATTTAAACTCATCCTTGGAGGGTGTTACTGAATAGACAAAGAGAAAAAGAAATAGGATTTAAACTCATACCTGAGGGAAAAGAAGAATTCCAGGAAGCAACTAGATGTAACCAAAGATTTGAATCTGAGAGAAGTTTAAACGAAAACAGTAGTAAGGGATGGGTTCAAACTGGGAACTGGCAGGAGACAAGACTGGATGGGCAGATTACTAAGGAGCTAGGATAACAGCTGAGAAGTTTGTATTTTTAAAATCTCTATAAACCTGAGGAAATGAGATAAGATACCTGACTCTTCCAGAAGCTTCTAGCTGACCTCAGCCCACTACAGAGAAGGCAAGGAAGAGCACAGTGCAGTGGTATTTCATCAAGGCCTACCTAAGGTGTTGAATGACAACTCCATCGGGAATAGAGAAAGGTGTGGAGTATCAATGCCAGAGTCAGGTAAAGGTCAATCTTGAAGGTTTCAACGGAGAAGAGTCTAACTAGAATGGCACGTCTATCTCAGAATATAGATGTAGATATATGGCAGGTCTATCTCAGAATATAGATATAGATATATGGCAGGTCTATCTCAGAATATAGATGTAGATATATGGCAGGTCTATCTCAGAATCCTACTAAATATAGTCAAACTGCTCTCTAAATTCTTCTTCCACCCTCAGGCAATCAAGAGGCTTCCCTCCACTACTACCTCACCTACACTGCCTATTATTGCTGCAATTTTCTTAGTAACTGGTGAGCAAGCCTTTTGTGTACAATGTGGTTGGATTTTCTTGTTTGTGAATTGCTTATTCCTGTCTCTCCCCTATATTTCTGCAAGGAAATGTGGTTTTTTCCTTGTTTACATGTAGGAATCTTTTTTATGACTAGCATTTATTATGCTTTACTTGTATTAATTCATATCTCACAATCCTAAAAGTTTATATTATCTGTATCCTCAATTTACAAATGAGAAAATTTTGCCGTAGAAGTCACATGCCCTACACTGCTAGTAAGTGACACATCTGGGGTTTAAATACAGCCAGTCTGGCTCTGTATTTTTATCCACTTTGCCGATTTGTCATTTCACATATCTTGGATGTTAATCTTTTTTCCCCCCAGTATATGTATTATGTAATGATTTTGCCATTTTTATTATGCTTATTTTATGCATATTTTTAACTTTCTATTTTATGTTTCTTAAGTTTCCATTTCAAATGAAAAAGTATATATGTAAAATGAAGACAATATGAATATAATGATCCTCTTTATACTCATCACCCAGTTTCAAATATTATAATTCTTAGCTATTCTCTACTCAATCCTAAACTTCCCCTGGTACAATGATGTAAAAGTCCACCCATATTATTTCCTCTATAAACATTTCATTAAGTATCTCTAAAATGTAAGACTCTTGGGAGCTAGCTGGTGCCTTGGTGTACCACACTAACCTCCGCCAGCAGTATGAGCATCCTATACGGATGCCGGTTCTAATCCTGGAACTTCCATTTCTGCTAATGGCCTGGGAAGGCAGTAGAAGTGTGCCCAGATCCTGGGACCCTTGAATCCACCTGGGAGAGACAGAAGAAGCTCCTGGCTCCCAGCTTCACACAGGACAAGCTCTAGCTATTATGGACATTTGAGGAATGAACCAGCAGATCAAAGATCTTTCTCTTTCTGTGTCTCTCCCTCTAAGTCTGCCTTGTAAATAATAATAAAAAAAGCTTTTTAACAAAAAATTTTTAAATAAATATAAGACTCTTAATATACCCACAACACTACTGTTAACACCTATCACATAATAATGACTCCTAAGTAATATTTTAGTTAAGCAAAAAAATTAAAAGAAATAAAATGTTTTCTTAGACAAAGCTTTTACTGCACCTTTCACTTTTTATCACCTGGCTAATTTTACTTTCTCCTTATAATACAAAGCCAGTACTAGTGAAACAACTTTCCTCATAAATAAAGAGGAAAAATTAGAAAAGGATACTTTAAACTCACAAGGTCAAGCCCAAAGGCAACACATCATCTGATTGCTTTCTCATTGTCCTAGCCGCCAATGTTTCAAATTGTAGGGGCTAGGAAGGTTTTGTGACAAGGACACTACTATTGAGTCAATTTGTCAACATCCATTAACAGTGTAGATGGGAGACTAGCAGTGGAAGCCAAGAAGAGGAAGAAGGGATTTTCAACAATTTTCCTTGTTCAAATAAGCCAGGTAATAGCAATATTGATGGCAGCTGAGCAGAGAGTCCTGGGAGAAGGAACAGGCCAGAGCAGGCCTTTGTTTGACATCAAAGAACAACTGCAATCAGTCTGCTCACATCCAGCTTCAAATTCCAGTCTAGTTATCATTCTGAAAACCACTGCTGTCAGCTAGCCCTATCATCCTTCTCCTGTGTTAACTGTTTCCTGACAACAAAAGTAAGAAGCATAACAGGTGAACAGGAAAACAGACCATTTATCTTCTGTTATCTAAAGCAAATACCCAGCAGGATTAGATCAGCTCAACAACCTTAAAAGCAGCAAAACCCATGGTGAACGTTATGTCCAGCTGTAGCCTGGTCCCACTTCCATCAACATGCCCCGAAATAATCAACAGGAGACAGAATGTTGCTTGATTTATCCAAGTCCAGATTCCACTCTGGAAATTGAATTATTTTCTGAGAAGGGTTACTACACTGACATTAAAAACAAAACAAGCACCAAAGAAGCATGTAAAAAAAAAAAAAATCAACTCTACTGACGTGTCAGCAGATTCCGGCTGTGTGACTAGCAGTGGCCACTTGGCAACCCAGGTCCCTCTGCTGAGCTCTCCCCCGAGCTCCAATCCTCACTCACAGGAGCCTTCTGAGTTGGGACGAGCTGCTCTCTGTCTCACTGGCTGCTCTGTCCTCGAGAGCTGTGGGCAGCAGCCTTGCTAGAGAAGGCGGGAGCTTCTTGCAGACAGGCCAGCAGGGTTTCAGGTCCCTTGCCACCAAGGGCTTTCTCCTTCTCAAGGGCTTCACACTGATCTTGAGAAATTCGTTATCTGTCATATAAGATGGTCAGTCTATGATTCCGGCATGATGTGATGGCCACAAAGCTTCAGAAGCATGTTAGCTGTCCAAACTGAGATGTGGCTCCTCTGCAGTTGGGCCTTTACTATCTCTGAGCAGTGTGGTGGCATCTGCTGCAAAGGTAGAAGGGGTGGATGGCTTCCTAGAAAATGTCAACAATCGGACTCAAGGAGCAGCAGCAGGACCATACTGCTACTGATGCCCTCAAACCTCAGGTCCCTGTACAAAGGTTTCCCCCCTGCAGTTTTTCTTTTTTTGTTTGAATTCCTCACAATAACTTTTGGAACCTTCGCTTCCCAGCATGAAGATCCAGCCCATACAACTGTGTTACTGCCATCCAGGGACCACTGTCTACTACATATTTCTATCAGGAGTCCCTGAAATTTTGTGCCAAACTTCCTGAAAATGCCACACACAATGATAAGCAAATATTCTATAATATTGATTGGTTCCAGGATGTCAATTTTGATGCCAGTGGTATTAAGAGAGTTATCAGTTCAGCAGTTGGTTTTATCCCAACTATTCCATATCTATTCCATTCAAAAATAAATGTTGACTTGTGCATTCCAAATATTTTGATGCACCCCTCTAATACTTGTAGATTCTATCTAGTGCATGATTTTTTTTAAAATTGGAAAATCAGATGTATATAGAGAAGAGACAGAGAGGAAGATTTTCTGTTGATTCACTCCCCAAGAAGCCTCAATGGTCAGAACTGAACCAATCCGAAGCCAGGAGCTTCTTCCAGGTCTCTCATGCGGGTGCAGGGTCCCAAGGCTTTGGGCCATCCTCTATTGCTTTTCCAAGCCACAAGCAGGGAGCTGGATGGGAAGCGGGGCTGCCGAGATTCAAACTGACACCCATATGGGACCTCAGTGCATTAGGCGAGGACTTCAGCCCTGAGCAGGGCCCTGGTTTATCTTCTGAGCAGGGCCCTGGTTTGTCTTCTTGCCATAATACATGCTTACATGTGTGTATACTTACATATTTAGACACACATCCATTTTCGTTTTTTTTTCACACATCCATTTTCACACGAGGCTCAAAGAACCTCTTGTCCATTCACACAAAAGGAATTTTTCAGTGGTTCCTTTTTCTCCAAACTGGAGAATCTCCAAATGCTAATAACAGAGGGCCCTGAGATGGGCCCGGCCAAGGAGGAAACTCATTCCAAGGGGAGAGGTCAAGCACAGAACAGCCTAAAATGTGTGTCCATCCTCAGGCTCGTGCTACTGGGTATAAGCAGGGCACCCACATCTCAGCTCTTCAAGCATCAGGGCAGCTGATTACTGTCCCTGTCCATTGTCTAGCCAAGAAAGGTGCCCTATTTCATCTTCCATCTATTGCTGCTTTGAGATCCTAAGTTTTAATTTCCTTTCCCGCAAAGGTCAACATGTCTATAAAAATCTTCAGCCACCAGTGAATTGCAGCTTCAGTTACTATACTTGATGTTAGCTAAAAGGCCGAGAAGTGATACAGCTTCAGCTACCTACATGTCAGAGTCTTGCTGAACTGTTAACTAGGTGGTTACATCTCTGAATTCTTGCTGGCCCCAAGCTCTTTATTCACAGAAGGGTGGGTTTTTGACACGCATTAGAGTCCCTGTCCCAGACTATATCCCCTATTAGAGTACCTGGCTTAAGTCTTGGCTACACCGCTTCCATTCCAGCTTCCTGCTAATGTGCGTGCTGAGAAACACTAGGAGACAGATTGAGTACTTGGGTCCTTGCTACTCATGTGGAGACCCTGATGGAGTCCTAGGGTCCTGGCTTCAGCGTGGCTTAGCCTTGGCTATTTTGAGAGTGAACCACTAGATAGGAGCTCTCCCTCTCTGTGTCTGTTTCTCTACCTTTCAAATAAAACAAAAGTAATCAAAAAAAAAAAAAACCACCACACACCTCAATGCATACCTCACAAATAAAAACATGTAAAAGCTCTAAGTAACTTCCATCACAAAACAAACTTTGAGCACTGAACTTTCAACTGCTGCACAATCTCCCTCCTTATCTCTCTCCCTCTCCCTTCCCCTTCCTATTCCCTGATAACCCTATACCCCTCTCCTCTAATCCATGAGCCTGGCACCAAAGGAGGATGAGCCTCTCCATCGATACAAATATTGAATGAGTGCTATCCTCACATGTCTCCTGCAGGAGAGGGATTGCATCAGCTCTAATAAGAGCACCTTTCTCCAGGGGAGGAGAGCAAATGCGTTGAACACAGCTGTCTCACCTCCAGCTCCTAACAATCCGTCACCCTTTCCACACTTTTTTCAGACTCAGCTGGGCCTCCCCATATGCTCACGGGCAACACTACAACTTCCTACAGCAGGAAAGCTGGAAAGCAGATCTGCCTGGGAGTAAGCACACCTAGTCCTGCACAAGGACAGACAGGCCCACCAGATATCACATGCAATTATGCCGTGTTGTTACCTGGAACCAGAATTCCCCAGAGAAAACAAGTCTTGGTTTCAAGCATCAAGGGGCAGATCTGAAATAGACTCTGCCTGCTGAGCTCCAGCACGGAGTCACAGTCCCCAGTGAGCATTAAGTTTGAGAAGTACTCACTGCTTACCACACTGGTGGACCAGGAATTCAAACCATGACACGCCCACCTACCTCCTCCAGACCCCAGGAAGGTGTGTGGCTTGCCTCCAAAGAAAGGGTGCCATCCTCTTCTGAGAAGGATATGGAGCTCTTTTCTGGCTCTGTATCTTTAGGCTGGGTTCCACGAATGTGTGGCCCATCACTGCCATAGCCAGAGGAGCAGTGCAAAATGCTCACAGTCATGACACTGACAGAAAAATCACTCTGAGAGGTGGGCAATCTGGGACCCTGGTTGGCCACTTGGTGAATAGGTTCTGCTTGCCTGTGGCCTCCTGGCTGGTCTGGTAGTGAGGAGGGAACAGAACATCCTGCAGCCCGAGAGGTCGTGTGAGGAGCATCTGAATTACTGCTGGTTCCTCCGCCAACACTCCGGTCCTGTGGAAGTTGGTCTCGGTGTCCTGGGTTGGTGTGGCAGTTTGTCCCAGGCACAGCAGTGCTCTGGAATGTGAGCTGGGGACTTCCCCTCTCCACAGCAGCCTCTCCTTGCAAAGGAAGCAGCAGAGCCCTGCTGCTGCAGGATGCTGTCCTGGGAAATTCCACCAGTTGGCTCACTGACTTCTCACAGTTCTTTTCTGCTGGGTTATCGAGCAGGTGAGCAATGACAGTCATTCCCTCTTCCAGGGAACCCCAGACCCCTCCAGCAAGCGATGACTCATTCTCTACCAGAAGGTGAGCAGTCTGGACCTCCCCCTGGAAGCTCTGCTTCACCTGCACAATCATGCCCGCACCGCCGTTCACCCCCGAATGAGGGGCTGAGTCTCCAGGCAGCAAAACGTCTGCGGGGGGGAGCTCTCCCCCTCCCACTCCGTCCTCCTTTCGGAGACTCACTGTGAACTTCCTCAGGGCTTTAGTCTCTTCAATGACTCCAGTTCCTTCCAGGGGTTCTTCTTGGTGAGGTGCCTCTGGAGTAGGGCTTTTCTTCCCCCTCCACTTCCTTTTGAAGCGAACCCTTTTCTTTGGAGATACAGGAGCCTTCGTAGGAACAGCTATTGACTCTTTCGGTTCCTTAACACAGCCCAGTGAATTTCCCATTTCTTTCTCCTCCTAATCCCAGCAAAAATGTAGCTAAGGCAGTCCTGGAATCCCAGAGAAATCCCAGCCTTGGCTTCATCGGATTCGATGCACATTTAAAAACACGCACTATGCCGGCAATCCCTCCAATTCTTCCTCCCTCCCTCCCAGCCTCTGTCTCTTCCAGCCGCGGCCGTTCAGACAGCCATCTTACAGGCTCAGAGCTGCAATAAGACAAATTCAAAGCATCTCACTGCAGTTCAGAAATCACTTGACCTAAAAGCAGACAGAAACCGGATTGGCTGCAGCTTCCTGTCTCCAAATATGAGGTAATTGGAGCACTGCCCTCAGTAACACAAACAGAAAGCAAAAGAGAGCTAGAAACCAGGGGAGGGGAGAAGCAGAGGGGGTGGGTGGACGTGAGAGTAAATGGAAAAGGGAGGAGGAAAGGAGAGGCCAAGGGAGAGGCTAATGTGGAGGAAGGAGGAGGGAAACGCTGGCAGCTGGGCTGGTACCAACCAGCAGGGGAACGGAAGGGCCGGGCAGAGCCAGGGTTAGGAAGCTGCAATTACGGCTCCCAATACACAAAATTAAATAGGTTTTAATTGCTGCACCAAGATGTCCAAAAGAAAATATCAAACAATATACACATTTGTAAAGTTGGAATACAATACATTTATTTAAATCAAATAGTAACCTGAAAAGAGACTGGAGCCTACTCCTGGTGCTTTAGGAAAGAACACAGCCTTTGCTAGGCTCCTCGAAGTAAAAAAATAAATACATAGATGTATTTATTCTGCTGGCCAATAACGTATAGGAAAAACCTGGAAATCAGTTTTGATGTGGCATATGGGAACTCGACAGGAAGGATGGCACTTCAAAACACAACAGAAAAGCAGGGTCTGCAGAGTACCTGGCATCAGTGATTCCTGCAGCTGCTATGGATATCTAACATATTCCCCACATACCTGTGCCAATTCCGTGTGGTGCTATGTGGGTTATCTTACTTAATACAGTAACCGCATGAGGTCAAAACTATTTTACATTAAAGAAACAGAAGTTGGGGCACACATGTGGCCTGTAAGTCAGGAGACCAATAAAGATGTCTACATCCCACACTGGAGTGCTTAGGCTTGATCAGATGCTCTGGTTCTAGCTTCTTGCTAACGCACACCCTGGGGAGGCAGATCAGGGGTTCACAAAGATAGACGCCTGACCGTTCACTCAGATTGGATTGCTGGTTCTTAGCTCCTGGCCACTCTTGGTGTGGTAGTCATTTGAACAGTGAGCCAGCAGGTGGGGGAAACTCTACTGTATGTTCTCTTCCCCCTTCTCATGTAAATATGTAACAGAAATGTAAGAAAGATGATTTGCCCAAGGTTATACAATCAGTAAATAGCAACGTGAGATGATCTTCTACTATTAAAATTTCATCTGAATCCCACATTATACTACTTTCTAAACCCTGCAGGGATGAGAACTGTACTCAGTCGCATAAGACAGAAAGGCACAATCCCTCCACCCCCACACACGTGTGTACACACACACACACACACACACACACTCTCTCTCTTACGCACAGCTGTTCTGAAGTAGCTTCCAGACCGCAGGGACCAAGAGATCAAACAAAAAGGTAAAATGTAGGACATTTGGTGGTAGGAGAACAACTGCTAAAATGAAGTTTAGGTGGTTTTTATTCAAACTGAAGTAGGTCAGACATTCTGAATCACAGATTTTAAGTTAAACTAGAAAGAAAAAAAACCACCTGTGATGTCACTGGGATTCTCCCCTAACACACACACACACACACACACACACACACACACACACACACACACATACCCCATATATTCTTAACAGAGGGTCTGACAGATAAGAAAACACCCTGATCCAAAGGGCTCTGAAGGGAATGGAGCAAGGGCAGCGGTACGTGTTTCTTTCCCGATGTAGATGTTGCTATCACAGAGACCCAGACTAGAGAGAACCAAGTGGCTCGCCAGGCTCCGTGTTGGTCCTTTTTACCCAGCACAGCACTTGCCACCTTTCCTGGAGCCTTTCCTAGAGACTTTCCCGGAAGTTCTAACACAACGGCTTCCGTACAACCCATTCTGAGTCTTTACTAATGCTCCACCAGCCACACAACCACAGTAGGTATGTTCCTATATGACAATTCTTTAAAGTTGTCTGCAAAGCAGCCGCACCATCTTAAGGCCATCATAAAACACAGCAAGAAACAAGAGGAGGTTGTATGGGAGAGAATCATTGACTATGGCATATCATTTAATCAGCAAAATATCTGACATTCTAATACAGTTCTCTAGGTAAGCATCAGGCTCTACTCCCTCAGTGGAGAAAATTGTAATCAAAGACCACACAAAACACAAGCAAACAAAACTCCTCACACTAAGGAGGAGACAAGACACAACTGTCTAACAACCACAGCGGCCAGGTAGAATTTAGCATGCTGACGTCCATGAACCCAGGAGTGTTTAAGATTCTGCATGTGCAAAACAAATGAGGCTTTCACTTTCTTCTGCTCCAGAGAAAAGATTCCAGTCAAGTGCACAGAGATCCGGATTCCCAGCGAAGTAACTTATCTAATTTACCAGGCAATTCCATTTCTTTACCTGTAAAATGTGAAGCCATCAAATACTTAATGTGGTTATGGACAGGGTTAATGAGATGATTCCGATAAAGTATTTGGCTCAGTGCCTGATTTGCACTGTTTATTTTCTTGACATTTGCTATCAGATGCGTTCCAGGGGAGGGCGCTCTGGTGTAGTGCATAAAGCCTCGCACTGCTTGTAGTACCAGCATCCCATGGACACCGGTTCAAGTCCTGGCCAGACCATATCCAATGCAGTTCTCTGCTGATATGACTGGGAAGGCAGTGGAAGACAGCCCAAAGGGCTTGGGACCCGGCACCCACATGGGAGACTCAGAAGAAGCTTCTGGCTCCTGGTTTCAGACCAGCCCAGCTTCAGCTGCTTCGGCCATTTGGGCAGTGAATCAGCATATGGAAGACCCCTTTCTTTATCTCTCCCTCTCTAGCTACTTTTCAAGTAAAAAATAAATCCAAAAAAGAAAACAAAAAGGCAAAACATGCAAACTATATACTTATTTGCATAGTTTTTCATATACCCTTTTTCCATGAACTTTTGAAGACCCCACATATGCATGGATTTAAAATTTTTTCTAACCAATATAAACTTGTAATTACATTTTTTCATGAACATTGTTGAAGTGCCTGCCTATATTCCTTTTGTGGACTGGAAATTAAGGAAAATAGATGTAACAGATCTATCCCGAAGTCCAAAGGCTGTCTCAGAGACTGCTCCTGCTACTAAAGAGCTCACATGGCTGGGCGCTAAGCATGTGGCCTACTGCCTTTTAGGAAGGCAGGATTTTAGAGTTCACCAGTTCTTCCTCCCATACTTCACCATAGAGACAACCAGACTAAAAGACCCTGGGGCAGACAGAGCTCATTCATTCACTCCACACACATGAAATGGCACCTCTTCGATATGCCAGGCACTAAGTGCGACCAAACGCACAACAGGGGAGACCTCAGCAGAGCCAGCCTTTAGTCCAGCCTCTCTACCTGAATTCCAGAATGTTGGGCATGCACTAGTATTTCACAAACACAAGAGACTTGAAAAGCTAATTTTGTTAAATTTTCACTACCAAGAACTTACCTTTTTTTAGAGAACTATAGATCTTAGATTACACCTTGAAATGGGTTTGCACAAAGCCAAGAAACAAGAAATTTTATTATTTAACTTCAGGGTGCGTGACCTAAAACAGTCAGTTGATCTTCGTTTCCTTATGTGCACAATAGACACACACAAAATAGACAGCACACTATTTATTTGGTCCATCTGACTCATGGCTTTAAGAAGATCTAATTCATAGGACAATAATTCACTTAACATTGAATGAATGTCTATTCTATGTCAGTTAAAAAAAACGATTAAGAAAGACAGTATTCTTGAATGCAACACCTGGATATTAGTGTAACAATCCAGACGGTCCAGATAGCAAGCCCGGTGCAATAGCCTAGCAGTTAAAACCTCACCTTGTGGGCCCGCACAATAGCCTAGTGGTTAAAATCCTCACTTTGCACATACCAGGATCCCATATGGGCACTGGTTCATGTCCCAGCTGCTCAACTTCCCATCCAGCTCCCTGCTTGTGGCCTGGGAAAGCAGCAGAGGATGGAGCAAAGCCTTGAGACCTTGCACCCACGTGGGAGACCCAGAAGAAGCTCCTGGTTCCTGGCTTTGGATCAGACAGGCACAGTTTCGGCCGCTGCAGCCACTTTGGGGAGTGAATGAGTCAATGGAGGATCTCCTTCTCTATATATATCTGCCTTTCCAATAAAAATAAATAAATCTTAAAAAAAAAACTTCGCCTTGCATCTGTTGAGATATTGGTGCCCAGCTCCCTGCCCCATCTTGTCCAGCTCCGTCCTTGTGGCCTGGGAAAGCAGTCGAGGATGGACCAAAGCCTTGGGACCCTGCACCCATGTGGGAGACCTGGAAGAAGCTCCTGGCTTCGGATTGGCTCAGCTCTGGCTGTTGCAGCCACTTGGGGAGTGAACCAGCAGACAGCAGATCTTTTTCTCTATATCTCCTTTCCTCTATAAATCTGCCTTTCCAATTAAAAAACATTATAAAATAAATCTTAAAAAGAAAAAGAATCCAGATGGCAACCAACCATATAAACATGCAATCTATCAAACAGTACTGACAGTGATCTACAGCACTATTGAGAGCAATCTGGCAAAACCCAGGCAGGCTGAAGCAAAGTACGCAACACAGCCACTCCAAGTGCGGGTATCTACCCCTGTCCCCGCAAAAATGAATGAATGAATAAATAAATAAATAAATAAATAAATAAATAATTTTTAAAAATCCAATTCTCTAAATCAACAAGGACACTTGTACACAGATGTTCAGCATAACAACGATCAACCAAAAACTTGGTTCACATAATTACATAATACACTAGAAATAATAGCTGTGTTGTACCACTGCGGGGAGCAGCACTCATATTACACTCTACTTAAACCAGTAAATGAATGGTGTGTGCCTCCCTTTATATGGACAAATCTCCAAAAATACAATTTAGTTTTAAAAACAAACAGGGGCCAATGCCATGGCACAGCTCGTTATGCTACCACCTGTGATGCCGGGATCCTGGAAGTGCTGGTGCAGGTCCCAGCTGACCGACTTCCAACCCAGCTCTCTACTAAAGGGTGTGGGGACCACGAATAGAGTTTCAGGCTCCAGGCTCTGCCTTGTCCTAGCGTCAGCCATTGCAGCCATTTGGGGAATGAGCCAGCAGATGGTAGATCTCCCTCTCTTTCTCTGTAACCCTGCTTTTCAAACAAACAAATCTTTAAAAGAAATACATAGAAATACTCTTTGTGTCCAAGATTAAGGCAAACAAATGCATATACTACTTATGAATTCCTTCCTGCTATAAATGTACAAAACATGATAATGATGTGTGCCAACTGTGAGACAGAATTTATCGAAGGTGAAGGGCCAAGAGGAAAATAACATTGCCTGTATCATAATTATTTTTTAAAAAACAAAACAAACAAAAACAGCCACATGTTTTATAAAGAAAATCTTCACTTGATCTTAGCCAAGAGGTCTAGAAGAGATAGTAGTTAATGAAAATCTTAATATCTGCTTGATTTTGAAGTGATCACACGTGCAATGATCTATTAGATGTATTTCTGAGTACTTGAAATTGTCATAAAACTCAAATAAAATAGAAAAGAATCCTAACCATTTGCCACCCACTTAGCTTATACTTTATTTCTTTAAATGTGTTAAAGGATTCTGGAATCTATAAACCTTTCTACAAAGCCACCAATATTATCAGTCCCACCAACAGCACAAGTGTGAAATCCGAACCATCCTCTCCTCCAGCTGAGACACGAGCCACGGGCTGCCTCTGCATGCACCCCCTCTTCTCACTTCATTGGCACTGAGTAACACAGCTCAACCACTGTGGCTACTGTCGAACAGTTCTACTCTGCATTTGTATTTTATAAGTTGTTGATGAGAACAGCTAACAGACATTCAATGATAAAAGACTCAAAGTTACAAGGATAGATAATTAGCAAGAGACAAAGGAATGCAGATAGTCATTATTAGCCAAACTCCCAAACACTAACTACAGGCAAGCACCAAGCTGTAAGAGAGGCAAGAAACGGGATTCCTAGCTAGTTGCACGTGGGAAAACACTCTGGAAGTGGAGCTTTCCATCTTACAAGATAAAATGGACACTTAGTGGTGCTGGAAAGCAAACAGAAAAGCATGTGGTGGACAGACTAAGCCAAGGCTGTTGCACCTGTCTGTAAAATCAGCAGTGGCAGCAAACAGTGGGCTAAGCCAAGAGTTCTGGAAGTTATAAGACCCGTTAATGACTGTAGCAAATTGCTGCTAATCATTCCTGGACTGTTGCATTCAGTGCGTTCCATCACCCTGTCCTAAGACAGCCCTGATTCCTCTCACTCCCCTGAAATTACACAGTCCGGCTGCATCGTCTGTCTCTAGTTCAATGGCCACCTCACTCAGCGCTGCAGCTCAGCAAACATTCGTGCACTGGAAGAATATATTTTCATGCAAATTAAAACCACAGAAGATTCCTTTCCACACCTACTGTGATGACAACATAAATAATCAATGTTGGTAATGATGTAGGAAAACAGAATTTCTTACGTATTACTGGTACTAACGTGAAAATCTCCAGTCACTTTGGAAAGCAATTTGGCAATTTTTAAAACATAAACAAATCACACAACCCAATAATTTTACTGCTAGGTGTCTCCATAACAGAAATGAAAATCCCATCCACACAAAACTGGTACAAAAATATCCATATCAGCATTATTTGTAAGAGCAGCAAGTTAGCCTGCTGCCTTCAATACCCACATCCTGTACTGGAGTGTTGGTCTGAGTCCTGGCTGCTCCACTTTGTACACAGCAGCCTTATAACAGACCTGGGAAAGCAGTAGAAGATGGTTCAAGCACTTGGACCCTTACCACCCACCCACATGGGAAACCAGAATAGAGTTCCATGTTCCTGGCTTTTGCCTGGTCATTGCTGCCCTGTGGAGAATGAAGTAGCAGGTGAGAGATTATTTTCTCTCTTTTCTTCTTTGTTACTTTGCCTTTCAAATAAATAAAATACTTTAAAAAAAAAGTATTTATGGGCCCGACACAGTGGCCTACTGGCTAAAGTCCTCGCCTTGAACGCCACCAGGATCCCATGTTGGCTGGTTCTTATTAAAGCTGTTCCACTTCCTATCCAGCTCCCTGCTCGTGGCCTGGGAAAGCAGTTGAGGACGACCCAAAGCCTTGAGACCCTGCACCCACGGGGGAGACCCAGAAGAAGTTCCTGGCTTCGGATCTGTGCAGTACTGGCCGCTGCGGCCTCTTTGGGAGTGAATCATATGGAAGATCTTCCTCTATCTCTCCTCCTCTCAACATATCTGACTTTGCAAATAAAAATAAATAAATCTTTTAAAAAAATATTTATGATAGTCAAAAATTGAAAACAACCTAAATGTCCATTGACTGCTGAATAATTAAAATATGATAGATTCACAACAGAGTATTATTCAGCAATTCAAAATAAAATACTGATGGAAACAGAAACAAGAATCTTAAAATAATGTTAAGTGAAATAAGTCAGATATAAAAGATTATATGGGCCCAGCGGCGTGGCCTAGCGGCTAAAGTCCTCGTCTTGAAATTCCCAGGATCCCATATGGGCACCGGTTCTAATCCCGGCAGCTCCACTTCCCATCCAGCTCCCTGCTTGTGGCCTGGGAAAGCAGTCGAGGACGGCCCAAGGCTTTGGGACACTGCACCTGCGTGGGAGACCTGGAAGAGGTTCCCGGTTCCCGGCTTCGGATCGGCGCGCATCGGCCCGTTGCGGCTCACTTGGGGAGTGAAACATCGGAGGGAAGATCTTCCTCTCTGTCTCTCCTCCTCTCTGTATATCTGGCTGTAATAAAATGAATAAATCTTAAAAAAAAAAGATTATGTGTTGTGTGATTCTATTTACATGAAATATCCCGAACAGATGAACCTATAGATATAAGAGAACAGGTTAGTCACGAATGAAGAACAACTACAAATGTATAAAAGAGATGTGATTAGGGTGACAAAAATGTTCCAAAACTAGATTAGAGTTTTGGTCACAAAACTCGTTAAAACCACTGAACTATACAATAATAATGGATTGATTTTATGGTATTTACATTTCAATGAAGTAACTTTTAAAACTCAGTGTATTATCTTCCTAAAACAGATCATAACCAAGAGGTGTTTTAATGGAAACAATAGAGAAAGGGAAGAAATAGGATGGAGAGAACACAGAGGGAATTTAAACTTCTCTGAGCAAACCTTACATTCACTTAAAAGAGAGAGATTTATTTTATTTGAAAGGCAGAGTTACAGAGAGAGGAAGAGACAGAGGTCTTCCGTCTGCTGGACCTGCCTGCTAACATCCCGGATGGCCACTGACTAGGAGTTTCTTCAGTATCTCGTGGGAGGGAAGGGGGCAGCACAGGCCCAGACACTTCAGCCATTCTCCACTGCTTTCCCAGCTGCGTTAGCAGCTCGCTGAACTGGAAGTGGAGCAGCCAGGAGCTAGACTCTGGGAAGCCAGTGCTGCAGGCAGCAGCTTAATCCTCTAGGCTCTAACGCTGGGGCCTGCATTCATTTTTTAACACGTTGCTTTGGAATGATGTAAATAATCTACACGATGTTAAATAATAATGAAATGGAAAAACACAACCTCTAAAAACAGAAAGCAAATTAAAAAAAAAAAAAACCCTGTGCACTGAATTGGTGGCTGAAATCCATAAAAAGAAATGATTCCAAATGACTTTAAAATATCTGTCTCTAAGGAAAAAAGATTGTAGAGAAATTATCACTTTCTAAGTATCCATACTAAATAAGTATGATTTTTATTCACATTATATTACATACACTATGTAAGTATGACTATGTGTATGGAAAGGGAACATATCAGTATGTAACCATTACAGTCAAAATTTTCAGTGTAAGAAAATACAAAGATAGATAAGTAAAACTGTGTAACTCTAAATTTCAATTTCAATAAAAATTTCTTATTTTTTTAAAACAGAAAAATACGAGCATCTCTTTAATTCTGCCTCCAGAAAGAGACTAACAACAATAAATAACTTGGTAATACTGATTAGGGTCAGTAAATAAAGAATTGGGTTCTCAGACAAACTGCAAAGATCAGATCCAAGAGAGGGATTACGCACAATCAAGAACATCTTATCACACAAGAAATAAGGAAAATGATCAAAGACTGTGAGGGTCATATCACAGATTTCAGAGTTAACTTAAAGAATCTCTCAACCCAGCACCCAAGTGTAGTGGGTAAAACCTCCACCGGGGGTACAGCCATCCCATATGGTCGCTGGTTTGAGTCCTGGCTGGTCCACTTACGATCCAACTCCTTGCCCTGGGGAAACAGTGAAGGACAGCCCAGGCACTTGGGCCCCTGTACCCGTGTGGGAGACCCAGAAGTTCCTGCGACTGGTCCAGCTCCGGCTGTTGTAGGCATCTGGAGAGTGAGCCCGTGGGTGGAAGGCCTCTCTCTGCCCTCCACCCCCCAGCAACTCATAAACCTGCCTTTCACCAAATAAATCTCAAGAGTCAGAGTCTTTTATTGGTGAAAGATAGTTATTTGAATATTGGGAAGAATGGTAACTGTATTTGATGAAACATATTGTCTTAAAACTCCATTAATAATAGTGACAATTTTTTTTATAAATAGTGACAATTTTTTTCTTGTTTCCCCAAGAAAATCTTGGGGAACCAACTAAACTAATTATTCTGGCAAACAGAAGGAAATAGGGGATCAATTTTCTTGCCTTTCTTGTAGGAACTATCCCTCATGGCGGCTGATGAGATTAAGCTCCTGTTAACTAAGAAAGAACACTACAATGTGAACGTCACCATTTTGCAATCCCTAATGAGATGAGGAAACAAGCAATGATGACGAGCAGCTGCTAAGCAATTGACCAGAATGGATGAATCAGGCTGCTAACACCTGAACCCACTGACAAGCCGGAACACCTCCAGGGAGAACAGACACCCTGGGCATCCTAAACCGACACCCTGTGCTTGCCAAAAAGCCAGCATCAACTAAACACAAGCTGCGTGCCGCTGAAACTTGGGCATAGCTCTAAAGCAAACATCTGTGAGCGATGCAATAAGGAGCTGCAGGACACGGTCAAAGACATCCCAGAGATGCCGTGAGCATCTTTATCAACTGCGTAACAACAAAGACATGATGTCTTCCAGAACTGCAGGGCTGAGACAGGACAGAACTTTAGTATACTATGTGGACTTTGTTTGGACCCTGATTCAAATCAATGTTACTGTTGCACTTAAACAAGATAACTGGAGGAAATCTGAACACTGCTCAAATATTTGATGATTTCAAGAAAGTATTAACTTAGGCCTGCACAATAGCCTGGCGGCTAAAGTCCTTGCTTTGCATGTGCAGGGATCCCATATGGGCACCAGCTCTAATCCCGGCGCTCTGCTTCCCATCCAGCTCCCTGCTTGTGGCCTGGGAAAGCAGTCAAGAACAGCCCAGGGCATTGGGACCCTGCACCCGCTTGGGAGACCTGGAAGAATCTCCTGGCTCCTGATCGGTTTAGTTTTGGCTGTTGCGGCCACTTGGGGAGTGATCCACTGTCGGAAAATCTTCCTCTCTGTCTCTCCTTCCCTCTGTGTATATTTGCCTTTCCAATAAAAATAAATCTTTTTTTTTAAAAAAAGAAAATATTAACTTTTAAAACATGATTTTATCATATTTTGATAAACTAGGACTTTTATTTTTCAGAGTATTTTTAAATGTAAGTATTTTTAAGATACTTCTACATGAAATTATATGGAATTTCCTTCAAAACTAGTTGCATTTGAGGAACAAATTAGGATACAGATCTAATAACATTTAATTATTATAGTAATTGTTGAGATAATAGGAACGGAGTAGTTTTTCATATTATTTTTCTTCTTGTTCATAACAATTTTTACTTATTTATTTATTTATTGTACTGCAAAGTCAGATAAACAGAGAGGAGAGAGACAGAAAAAAATGTTTCCCTGACAAAGCTGTTTAGTGAAGGAAACATCCCATTACTCCCATTTCTGTCCTAGTAATAATTTTATTTATTTTACTTGAAAGAGTTATAGAGAGTGCGAGACAGAGGGAAATCTTACATCTGCCAGTCTACTCCCCAGATGGCCACAATGGCTGGAGTTGGGCCAGTCCAAAGCTGGGAGTTTCTTACAGGTCTACCACTTGAGTACAGGGACCTAGGGCCTCAGGTCATCCTCCCCTGGTTTCCCAGGCCATTAGCAGGAAGCTGGATTACAAGTGGGTCATCTGGGACTCAAACTGGTGCCCATATGGGATGCCGGTGCTGGCACCAGAGGTGGAGTATTAGCTTGCTAAACCACTGCACCACCCCTATGTTCCGCCTTTTAAAGGAAATCTGGTTGTGTCAGGGTAAATTGAAACATATTAAGTAGATTCTTTTTACTTCATGCTTATGAATCTAATGCTGGACATTCAGTGAGGGCAAGTTTACCAACTCTATCTAAAATTCTTTTCTGATCATAAGGATTCCAAGGGAATAACTCTGGTCTCGCAAAACTCAACCAATTCTTATTCCCACCCTCCAGGGCACACTCCCAAGTTCATGTTCCTTCTTATTCCTATACATAAGGCTTGCTGAGATCACGCTGTGGTTGCCCATACAGAATCCTAACTTTCTCGCTTGCTGGAGTTTGCCAGTGCTGACTCCAAGCTGCGGGTGGGGCCGGGAGGCGGTGAGAGGTGGTGGGAAGGGCCACCTGTGGTCTGATTTTCTGAGGGTGTTAAGGAATCCAGAACACCTGCGGTTCTGCCTTCAATCAGCAGGTGGCGCTAACGCCACACACTGACCTCACCCAAGCCCTGTCTTGAGTCCCTCACTAGCTACTTTTTCCCACCTGCTGAAGGAGAACACTTCCTCTACCCACCAAGCCTAATATATATGTATATGTGTGTGTGTGTATATATATATATATATGTATATATGTATATATGTATATATGTATATATATATATAGAGAGAGAGAGCGCTGTCTAAAGAATAGCTTTGTTAGGCAGGGCTAAACATTATTTAAAAGAACCGTATCTATAAAACAGGACTGCTTCATTCCAACAGCAATCCAGACTTCAAAAGGACTGGCCTTCTTGGGATTGGGAGGAGAGAGGCAATGACAGCCTTGTGACCACGTGAACACTTCCTTTGGCCATTGCTGTAAGGCTGTTTACCAGCACAAATACAGCCCTGCTGGCTAGGCTGCTACAGTGTTACAAGTTCCCAGGCTGGTTCCATGTTTAGAGACCAGACAGCGTACATCAGAGCAGGATTAGGAACCTTCATCCCACCTCTAAATACACACAGCTTTCTCCACTTCTATTCTGAGTCCCTCAAAAGCTCAGCTTTGATTTTGTTAAGCAATCAGACTTCTTTCTCTCTTTTTTTTTTAATCTTCAATGATGGAACCTAATGACTATAGGAATTGTATACTTGGACACAATAAGGTGACAAGGCCATTTCATGGCAGTGATCAAGGTCTAAGTGTCTGTAACACACAAACTGCAAAAAGACTTCTAATGACCAGACTGCCAACAACACGGCCAAGATACAAACAAGTAAAAAATGCTCCATCTCCCCAGGCAAACAACCACGGCTCATCTCCAGGCCGCTCCTAAGGCTCCTTCGCAGCTCCCACCCACACCGCTCACTGCCAAGTACAGAAAGCATACCCAGTGGTGCCTTGCTGAAGGCAGTACAACTATCTAGGCCATGTCCTAACAGAGCAGATGGAACTCCAAGTGCAGATCCCCTACCTGGAAGTGTAAAATAATGGTCCAGATGAGGCCCAGGGTCAGCTTGGGGTTGCCATCTGTAATGTCATCATTGCGGATATTCACCAACTTCACCTGAAAAAGAGAGTTTTACCACACTGAATTTTTTGCTCTGATTTTTACATATTTTCATTACTTGATATAAGCAAAACTTTTACAATCTCTTTCGTATGTGGTTCTATGAGTTGTAGCAGACATATAAATTCACATATTTTACCACCCCCAAAACACCCCCTGTGCTATGTTCAAATCCTGTCCCATACTGTAACTCCGGGACTCTTCATCTCTTTCTGGTCCCTAGTTTTGCTTTGCCCATAATGTCATATAAATGGAATGATGTATTAAACAAACTTTTTTCAAATTATTATTTTATTTTGATAATCTTTACATACTTGATTAGGGCACAAAGAGTCAAGGGCTATAGGAAAGTTGGTAAAACCATTGTTTCCACATTGTTTTTTCTATATTTCTGGGGTGAGGGTGAGGGTAAAGGGAGAAGCCCCACCCAGCTTCCCACTTAGCCCTAACCAAACTTTTGATGCTGGCTTTTTCCTCACTCAGCACAATGCCCTTAAGATCATCCTCCAACCTGTTGCTTTTTTCTTTACTGAACAGTACTCCACTGTACAGACATGCAACCCAGAGTGTAGCCAGTCATGCACTGACAGGCATGTGGGCTGTTTCCAGAACTTGGCAATTATGAATAAAGTTCCTATGTTCTCATGCAGGTTTCCGTGCAGGCATGTTCTCATTTCTGCAGGGGAACTTCCTAGGAGTGGGAGTGTTGAGGCACAGGGTAGATGCTTCACTTCATAAGAAGCAGTAGAGGGACTGGCATAATGGCTCAACTGGTTAACCCTCCACCTCCAAGCACTGGCATCCCACATGGGCGTCAGCTCATATCCTGACTATGCCACTTCCCATCTAGTTCCCTGCTTATGGCCTGTGAAAACGGCAGAAAACGGCCCAAAGCCTCGGGACTCTGCACCCACATGGGAGACCGGGAGGAAGGTCCTGGCTTCAGATTGGCTCAGTTCCAGCAGCTGCGGCCATTTAGGGAGTGAACCAGCAGATGGCAGAACTTTCTCTGCTTCTCTCTGTAAATCTGCCTTTCTAATAAAAATGAATAAATTTTAAAAAATTAAAGAAACTGCAGAATTGTTTTACAGAGTGGCTATGTCATTCTGTATTCCACCAGCAAAGCAACTTTGCAAGCTTGTGGTACTGTGAGCTACGTTTTTATGAAGTTGTCCAAGCTTTGATTAAGCCGTCCAAGATTGAGAAGGAAACGCCTTTTCTCCATCACCAGGCTCCAGTCTCCTGGCACCCCATGGCTTCCCTCCCCCGACCTCTGTCAAAGACACACAGCCTTGACTGTCGTAGCACCTGCTTCCAAGTCCCTCTGTTACCCAGGGTACGGGTTCCCTGGGACATGGAATTCTGAAACAGAGCAACCCCAAGGTAAGCCACTCTGCTTCCATCTCCACCTGTGCAGCTGTAACAAGCTGTCCTCGAGTTGTCCTCCCCCTTTCTCTCCATTGAACTGGAACATGCATGTCTCCAAACGAACCTAGTGACTCTCAAACAGGAGCCTTACTTCTTCCTGATGCTAAAGGCCACGGGGCAAATTTCCATTTTCTGTGTCTGTCTAAACTGAGTGGGGTAGAGATGGAAAAATTCAGTTTTTATTTTTGCCTTTTTTTTAAAAAAAAAAGATTTATTTGATTTTTATTTAAAAGGCAGACAGAGAAAAGTCAGATCTTCCATCTGCTGGTTCACTCCCCAATGGCCACAACAGTTCTGAACTGAGCTGAGCCAATCCGGAGTCAGGAGCTTCTGACAGGTCTCCTTATGAAGACCTGAGCCATCTTCTGCCACTTTCCCAGGCATAAGCAGGGAGCTGGATCACAAACAGCACAGCCAGGACTCGAACCAGCACCCAAAAGAAATGCTGGTGATGCAGATGGAAGCTGAGCCTACTACACCATGGCTCCAGCCCCAGAATTCAGCTTTTCTAATCACTAATCTACAGCTGGTGGATTGGTGCTGCTGGACAAGTCCACCTGCCGCAGTCTTAACTACCGCCTCTGACTGCGAGGCCTACCTCCCTTGGCCAGACCACTCCCGCTCTCCTCTGACCTGGCCTCGGTGACTTCAACTCCTTCCCACTTCATCGTCTCCCATCCTGCTGGGCAACTGTAGCACTTGCGTCTATGACCCGAGCTACTGCCTCACCTCACGGCGTGTCTGCCTTCTCCATGCTGGTGACTTGCAGGTTACTGTACTTTGGCCACTTGTGCCGCTATGACCTGGGACTTCCCACCACTGAGAACTGCTCTGGAACACCCCTGCCACTCGGAGCTGCCCCACGGCACCACTAGAACTGCTCTGGAACACCCCTGCCACTCGGAGCTGTCCCACAGCACCACTAGAACTGCTCTGGAACACCCCTGCCACTCAGTCACCCCACAGCACCACTAGAACTGCTCCGGAACACCCCTGCCACTCAGAGTCGCCCCACGGCACCACTAGAACTGCTCTGGAACACCCCTGCCACTCGGAGCTGTCCCACGGCACTACTAGAACTGCTCTGGAATACCCCTGCCACTCAGAGTCGCCCCACGGCACCACTAGAACTGCTCTGGAACACCCCTGCCACTCGGAGCTGTCCCACGGCACTACTAGAACTGCTCTGGAATACCCCTGCCACTCAGAGTCGCCCCATGGCACCACTAGAACTGCTCTGGAACACCCCTGCCACTCAGAGTCGCCCCATGGCACCACTAGAACTGCTCTGGAACACCCCTGCCACTCGGAGCTGTCCCATGGTTTGCTCTTTGTCATGCTTCCACCCTGTCGCAGGAGCCAAATCTGCTTTAGAACTATTTAGACCTCTGGTAAACCAATTCTTGCCCACCAGAACCCTCAGTGTCCCTTAAGTTTGCATGGGCATTTTAATGCTGTTTCCTCATTCCTTAAACACCGCCACAGCCTTCACTGTCCCTACCATCTTTTATTTATTACTTTAAGAATTATTTTATCAAGTGCCAATCACAGAACATTCACTCTGACAGATGCTAAAGGGAAAAAAACTTTATTTAAAAGGCTTACTTATTTTGAAGGTCAAAATTAGCAAGAGTCAGAGAAGAAGAAACCCCACCCGGATCCCTGACGTGGTGGCCTAGGCCCGAGTACTTGGGCAATCTCTCGTTGCTTTCTTTTATTTTTAAAGATTTATTTTATTTTTATTGCAACATCAGATATACAGAGAGGAGAAACAGAGAGGAAGATCTTCCGTCTGATGATTGACTCCTCAAGTGACTGCAATGGCCAGTGCTGAGCTGATCCGAAGTCAGGAGTGAGGAGCTCTTCCTGATCTCCCACACGGGTGTGGGTTCCAAGGCTTTGGGCCATCCTAGATTGCATTCCCAGGCCACAGGCAGGGAGCTGGATGGGAAGCGGGGCCACTGGGATAAGAACCAGCACCCATATGGGATCCCAGTGCATTCAAGAGGACTTCAGCCACTAGGTTGTCGCGCCAGACCCTCTCGCCGCTCTCTTTAGGACATTAGCAGGACACTGGACTGGAGGTAGAGTAAGCAGGACTCAAAGCACCACTCACATGAGAAACTGACATTGCAGGCGTCAGGTTAACTCATTGCACCACAACGTGGTCCCTGTCTTCACACAGCCTTTAGGACATTGTCACAGAGAAACAATACTAAAGTAGTAAGTGAAGTAATCTGATACGGGAGCATAAAGAAAAAGAATTTCCCAAGTTAATGAGAGTCACTGATAAGAGGGACGAAAAAGAAGTGACTCCAAAAATATGCATGACATTGAATGTCCCATTGACCAGTGTTTAATGTCATGTTGCTTGGCAACCTGAGCTATACCAAATCATGCAGCTTACACTGGGCAGATGACTTCCTCTCCACCACAAACCATGTCTGCATCTCCACTCTTTCTCCAGTCCTTCCCCCTGGCTCCCAGAAAAAGAAGTATCTTGCCTTTCCTTTGGGGGAGGCATGAGCGCTGGAAAGTGGCCAGGAGAGCAGCAGGAGTCTCGAGCTGGACCTCAAGAAAGCTGAGCTAACATCTCCACCGCTCTCTGTCTGTGTGACTTGCGGAGGGCCACTGTGCCTGCTGAGATTTGAGTCTTTAAGTGTAACATGAAGAAACCGGGCTAGCAGATGGCAAGGACATCTTTGCCCAACATCCCAATTCCACTGCCCCCTCATTTTCAATCCTGCTCTGTCCAACGGCTTCTCCTCTGTGTCTGAAAACACAACGCTGTCTTCTCCTGCTCTTTATGAAATCACCAGTGCTTAGCAGCTGACACCTTTTTCCTCAGACTTGTGGCATTCATCAATCCAATCACCTCATCTCATTTTCATGATAAGGCAGCATTCTAATTCCCCGTCCTGAATGCCACCCCATTTCCCATCTTCTTTGCTGGCTTATTTATCATCTTCATTTGGACCTCACCTAAGGTGGGTCCAACAAGGCTCCATCCCCAGAGTATGGTTCTCCTCTACCACACTCTTCCTCCCAAGGAAGTCCTGGTGGGGCTAGGTCAGGACCGTCAGCAGTGGTTAGCGCAGCTGCCATACACCCAGCCCCTAGCAGGCAACGCTGGTACTGGGGCAACCAGACTGAGCATCGGTCAGGGCTGACCAGGGGCACTGAGCAGGGGCACCGAGAACACTCCTGGACAGGGCCCCCCAGCAGGAGGAGGACAGCATGGGGTGTGCTTACCTGTCGCTGCTTTAGGAAGTCCAGGGCAATCTGCACATTCTGCAGCCTATGGAAACGCATCCTGCCCTTCTCCCGAGGCTACAAACAAACAAGAGTGGAATTAATGTCAGCAATACCAGTTTATGCACAGTCTTTCTTCTTTCAAGGATGAGAATCACACAAGAATTCCTCGTGGTTGAAGCCAGGCGTGGGAGCATCACACAAAGGCTTCCTTTAGCGTGGGACCTGCGAGGGCTTCACCAGGCTCCTGTGCACTCATGACACTGCTTGGCCACCAACAGTGAACCAAGGCCGAGCCCCTCTGCAGGTGCTATGTGTGCTCTGTGTGGCAGAACTGGATTCTGACTGTGAGGTTAATGGAAACAAAGACTGGTCCTATGGCTTATAAACGCTATTGCAGAGAAAGAGCACAAGGTCCTAACTGCACAGTAATTATAAACCTGCTAAAAGGAGCTCAGGGCAGGCACTAACTACAAAGAATGAGAAGTAATATATGATTAAAAAATGATAAGGAAACATGAAAAAAAATTCCAAAATGAGTGGCAAGAATCAGGAGACAACCCACTACTACCCAGAAAGAGGGGTGCTAAATGGAAGTCACCTTTTACCTCTGCATGAACTGCCCAAAGCAAGCCAAAGCTTGATGGTGCAGGGCTGCTCAGCATAATTACTCCAAAGAGAACTGTTTTCTACCCTCTCCCAATCCTGGACGGAAGACACCATGAGGAGGTAACCCGCCGCCCATGATGCCTGTCCGAGGCTCACCAATTCTGCCTCCTCCATTGGCCTAAGGAGCACCTGTGGGGGGCTATCTAGCCCCAGAACCGTTCCCTTCTGCTTGTTTCCCAGTGTTATTTTTACTAAAATTGGGACTGAAACATCACTCTCACTAGAAGATGCCCAGTGTGTCTGCCAATCTCAAATTGGCAGTGAGCAGAAGCTGACAGAACAGAATGCAGCTTTGTTGTGGGTGTTGGCACAGAGGCAGCAGTGCCCTTGGGTCAAGCAGGCACAGAGGAGCCTGCCACATGGCCCAGGAGGACAGAGCATGTCTCTGGGGACCCCCTTCATGCCCCAACAGAAGGTATCTTACAGAGGTGTCAAGCCATATCTGCCTTCTTAAGTCAACTGTTAGGGGAAATCTTTTAGAACCTCTTCTCTGTCACTTCAGCTAAACTGATTAGGAATTTGGCTTGGAACACGGGTAGGGAGCGTCCTGCCCAGGGGCTGTATGAAGCCTGTGAAATCACTTGGTCTGACCCTGCTAAAGCAACTGCAGGCAGGGCTTGAAATTCAATAAATTTACAGGAGGCTAATTCTTAAGTACATAATCTTACATGGCTTGTAAATGCTGCTGTAAGTGACCAAATGGTCCTTGGCAGAAAAATGTTACCCACTGGGCCCAGTGCAATAGCCTAGAGGCTGAAGTCTTCGCCTGGTCTGTGCCAGGATCCCATGCGGGCGCTGGTTTATGCCCCACCCACTTCCATTCAGCTCCCTGCCTGGGAAAGCAGTTGAGGACAGCCCAAGGCCTTGGAACCCTGCACCCTCCAACATGGGAGACCCAGAAGGAGCTCCTGGCTTCAGATTGAATCAGCTCCAGCTGCTGCGGCTGCTTGGGGAATAAATGAGCAGATGGAAGCTCTTTCTTTCTGTATCTCCTTCTCTCTTTAACTCAGCCTTCCCAATAAAAACTAATAAATCTCGAAAAAAAAAAAAAAAAGGTTCCCCATTCTAGAGGGATGACATATGATTGAAGATATGTGGCCGGCACTATGACATAGTGGGTTAAGCTGTCACTTGCAGTGCCAGCATTCCATGTGAGCACTGGTTCAAGACCCAGCTGTTCCACTTGCGATACAGCTCCCTACTGATGCACCCAGGAAACCAGCAGGGGGGTGACCCAAGCACTTGGGCCCCTGCATTCATGTGGGAGACCCAGCATAAGCTCCTTGTTCTTGACTTTTCTGCCTGGCCCAGCCCCAGCCACTGCAGCCATTTGGGGAGTGAACCAGTGGATGGAAGACCTTTCTCTCTTTCTCTATATTTCCCCTCTCTATAACTGTGTCTTTCAAATGAACGTATCTTTAAAAAAAAAAAAAGACAACATGCAAAGTCAACGGCAAGAGGAATCAAGGAGAAGAAAAGCTGACTTTGTGAGGACAAGGACAAGGGATATTAACCAATCTGTTTCTGTGAAAAAGATTCTGGGCTATAATTGAAGGACTGTACACAGAGAATGCTCCTCTTATACTCTCATCTTTACATTCAAGGTACCCCCACCAAAAATAAATAGCCTAAGAAGATGCAAGTTAAACCTCTGTCCTAATACTACACATAGCATTAACTGAGGCCAGAGAACCTTCATGCAGTGAGTTCACAAACAACAGGTTAATTTGAAAACAAACGGCCCGGTGTGTGGTGAGAACCTAGAGGCCAAAGGAGATGGTGAGAAAGTACCAGTTAGTCCGGACTGTGAAGGTGTGAGCAATTAACCATCATGCTGTCCACTCAACCTGCCCTGAAGTCTGCAGTCTGGAGTCACACAACACAGCAAGGCAACCAGAAAGCCACGGGTCTCTAGGTCACAAAGGGACTTAATACCGCCAAACGTTATGATTCTTTTGGTGTCAACCACTCTCAAATACACAAAACAATTCCCCCTCCAGGGTCATCTAACGGTGGCAAGAGGCACAATTAGTTTTAACCACTTTCGTTGGGAGCCAAATTCCCAGGTGAAAAGAGAAGGCAACTGGTGGCTAAGCTACTTGGAGACCTAGAGAACCTCGGCCTCTGGTGGCCCCGCAGTGCCAGCAGTGCCAGCCGGGATGCCCGCATCCACAGGAGAACCTACTACATCATCATCATCTTCTTCCTCCTGCTCCTCGCTGTTTGCGTGGCGCCAGGAGGGCATGCTCACCAGACGGAGGGTCTTCAGCCCTGCTGGCTCCTTTGACCACCAACCAAGGCAAAGAGACAGCAGACGAAACAGGCAGTTCATAACACAGAGATGGAATGGAAGTGAATGCAACATTGAAAAACAAAAAGTGAAACTCAATAAGAAAATACCCTCCCACTTTCAAGACACAAAACCAAATCAAGACCACAGCAGATGGTCATGTTAAACACCTGTTACATTGGAACACATCTTTAATTCTCCACAATCTCCCACAATCTTTGCTTTTGTGAATCAACTGAGGGAGAAACCAATGATGAAATTAACCCTAAGATTGTAATATCTGGGTTCTTTCTTTTTTCCAAAAAAGATAATGTCCTATGAGTATTCTAGAAACACTTGCAGATTTTCAAGGACTAGGAAGATTAATAATATTGCATAAGTTTTAACCCATTTTATAAGCAATATCACCAAGGAAAATAACTTTTAACATGAAATCATTACAAGTTCATAATATACCATCCACGTTGCCCAAAATAGAACCTGAGAGCTGAAGAATACAGTCCAACACAGTGAAAATAAAATTCTGCCTGCATATTAGATTTTAAAATTCAGGCTGTGGAAGAACCACAGACTACTTGTCCTGGCTGTGCTAATAGAAGTCTCTGTAAATTTAAGCCATTAAAAAATATACATTTAATTCTATTGAAAGGGGGAAAAAAGATGTGAAATCAAAACAAAGGGCCTGGGAATGCCAAATCCCCAATCCTAGAAGGAACTGAAAATCACTTAAACAGCGCACTCCAACTTGCCAAACTATTCTTTAATACAACAAACAATGACTAAGAATTCACCACCGGCAGTGAGGGGGCTGGGCTTCACAGGCGACTAGCCGCCATGCTGCTCCAGGGCGCCCTCTCCACAGCTGTTTCCAATCTTCAGCCCTGGCCTTCTCTGAATGGAAATCATTTGTCTTACGGTATTAGACAGAATGTGAGCCACATGGGATCACTAGCTCCCACTGAGAATGTGTGAAACAATAGGCTCACAAGTGGGAGATTTTGATCTCTCAAAAAACTAGCCTCTGAGAGGCCCTGGGCTAAGACAAAGGTTAATGCACTTTGTGAGGAGGCAGGCGCATCCAAGAAAGCTCAATGTCCTGCGAACAGGCCTCTGCTTGGCCATCAACTACAGCACCTCGACAGATCTGGAAGACTCAATGATCATTGGGGACAAGAAGGGAAACTCCAAACACATGAACTTTTAAATGGAAGTTTCAGGGCCTTAGCTGAAAATAAGCCAAAAATTTACAAAAATTCATAACAAATGGGAGGCGTCTACTTAGAAGACAAATAAAACTCTAAGGTAAAAAAAAAAATACAACTTATTTAAAAACCTTTAAATATGAATCTAATGTTCTGAAATGCTACAATCTAGTAGTAAAGAATGACCAACAATAAGCAATGGGGAGTTGGTGCTGTGGGAAAGTGGGCTGAGCAACTGCCTGTGACACTGACATCCCACAGGAGAGCCACTTTGTGTCCTGGCTGCTCTACTTCCACCCTAGGCTCCCAGCTTCCGCCTGGCCTAGCCCTCATTAGTTGCAGCCATTTAGAGAGAGAACCAGAGGACAGAAGACCTCTCCTTATTCTCTCTGTCCAACTCCACCTTTAAAATAACAGAGAGATATAACAAAAACACATAAATTGGAGGAAAAAAAACACGTGAACCCTGATTTCATTTCATTAAGACACATCTCTCTCTCTCTCTCTCTCTCTCTCTCTATATATATATATATATATATATATATATTACACATCCTGGAATTATGATTTGTAAACTCTAAGTGTGAATCAGAAATAAAGTCCACCACCAAACAAAATCTTACCTACTTCTTCACAGCCCACCCCCTTCGCATGCATCAAGCTAGTAGAGCTGGCAGAGTTGGCCACTTACTGCCCCAATACTCAACAAACTGCACTGATGTGCCACAAGACCACTTATTAGGAGGAGAGAGAAGCTCACCAGCTTGATACCCGAGAGGACCTCCAGCAGAGAGATCAGGTTATGGCCATCCCGCAGGTCTTCGTAGAGGTCATTGATGTGCTTACGCACCTGCGAATGAGTGAAACAGACTCATTGTTATTTGGCCCTGAATCTCATAGGAATCTTTGGTTCTAGGTAAACGCAAATTAAAGAGCTTAAAACTAAAAGCAACAATAAATTCACGAATTTTCAAGTTGAAATAAAGTACACATGAAATGATTATTTGTACTGGAAGTGAGGGAGAGGGGAATTACTTTTCTGCTAATAATTTTCTTGCTAGGATATATTGACACATTTTTGCCACCAGGACAGAGGAAGTGGATGACTCACAGTTCCACCTGAGGGGACGATTTGCAAGGTGTTAACAAGTGTTATTTAGCCGGCTGGGAAACACCGTTCTCTGCCCAGAACCAGGGCATCCTTGTTCTTTGATCCTCTCAAGAGGCTTCCAAACACTGCTTCCATAATCATGGCGGCTATGTAGTGACCAACTCGCGAAACTGTTCAAAATGTAACACTTGGCTCTTACAAGTCCATTTAAGCTGGCTCCAGCACACCAGTGGCTCCAAAACTTGAAGGGCCCTCCCTTAAATGGTCCAAGACTTCAAGCTTAGGGTATAGAACCACAATAGCACACCACTAACAGAACCAAGCAAATCATGAGAGTTGGAAGAGATTTGTTCAATTATACATATATGTTGACTTAAAATGGCACAAAGAGGTGAAGGGTGCGGGTTGGCACAGCAGTTAAGACACGGCTTGAGATGTGCTCAAGTTGGGTTTAAGTACCAGGTCTGTTTGATTCCCACTTCCTGCTGGACAGCAGCAGATAATGACTCAAGTAGCTGCATCCCTGTCACTCACACGAGAGACCTGGATGGATTGGCAGGCTGTGGGTTTCAACCTGGCCCAGCTCTGGCTTTAGCGGATATCTGGGGGTAAACCAGGAGCTAGGAGATCTCAATCCTCAGCCCCAGCCATAAAAATGTTTAATGGCCCAAAGAAATTACACATTAAGACTTATTTGTTCTTATTAGAAAGGCAGATATACAGAGAGGAAGATCTTCCGTCCAATGGCTCGCTCCCCAAGTGGCTGCAACAGCCAGAGCTGAGCCAATCCGAAGCCAGGAACCCGGAGCCTCCTCCACTTCTCCCACGCAGGTGCAGGGTCCCAAGGTTTTGGGCTGTCCTCAACTGTCTTCCCAGACCACAAGCAGGGAGATGGATGGGAAGCAAGGCAATTGGGACTAGAATCAGCGCCCACATGGGACCCCGGCGCATTCAAGGCAAGGACTCTAGCTGTTAGGCCATCGTGCCAGGCCCGGAAATATTCTTAAAGCATCTGGAAATATCAGAATTCATTCTACATTGGCTGAGAACTTAAGTTTAGAAGTCTCATGCATAGAAGTGCTAGCTAAAGACATGGGAATACAGAGCTTTCTAAGTTAATGGCAAGAAAGAGCACAGTGCAAGGAACTGAGCTCTAGGGAATAGCCAAAATTAGAAAACAGGAGATGGAAAAGCAATCAACAAAGGACAGAAAATTTAAAAATACAGGAGCAGCGGACAAGGTAGGCTGAAAAGCAGAGATGCAGGGAGTCAAGAAGAAAGATGAGAACTAAAAAAAGATTTTGAAACTTTCTACAGAGTGTGGTATGTGCACATGCATGTGTAAATAATTTTCCAGAGTAGCAAAATGGAAATTAGACTACAAGTGAATAAAAGTTTAAAAAAATACATATCGTAAGGGTTTGGTATTGTGGCACAGTAGGCTAGCCATCACTTACATACACACATCCCATTCTGGAGTCTTCACTCCTAGACTTCCAACCCAGTTTCCTGCTGCTGCACATGAGAGACAGTGGATAGTAGCTCAGATAATTGAGTCCCTATGCCTACACAGGAGACACAGATGGAGTTCCTGTGTCCTGGCTTATTTCTAACCCAGAAGCATCTGTTATAAGCATTTAGGGAGTGAACCAACAGGTAGAAAGTCTCTGTCATTCTCCCTTTTAAATAAGTGAATCTGTTTCCAACAGTCAGATTTTCTAATACTAGTTCAGTGTCACAAGAGGGCCTAGCCCTTTCCAAAGCCAGGAATCAGTACTGACCAACAAATTCTTATGTGAATAAATAAATTACAACCAGACTTGACAACCAAGGGAAAGCATGTTATCATGATTTAGAATACTAAACTCTACAGAGTATCAAAGAGAAAAACAATGAACCTTTAAATGAAACATTAATTTCACTTGAAGGCCACAGCAGCTCCCTCTGAAAATTCTAGTTTTTAATACCTGAAATAACAAAACTATACCCTATGACAAAATATTTAGATAAAAACCAGCTTATTATCAATCTGTGTCTGATTAGAATAACCAAATAGCTATTAAAATAAAACTACCAAAGCTGATAAGGAAGGAGAATATAGAGACTTTCATTTCTTGAGGTGTTTAAAAATGAGAAAAAATTTACCTGAATTCCTTTCACTGTATTTCAAAGACAGAGAGGAAGAGAGGGCTCTTCCATTCAGTGGTTCACTCTCCAAACGCCAGTAGCAGCCATGCCCAAGCTGGGAGCCCAGTGATCCAAGCACCTGAGCCACCATCTGCTGCCTCCCAGCATGCACACAGGCAGGAAGCTGGACAGGAAACGGAGGAGCCCGAACTCAACTCAAACCACTTCAGTGTGAGCTGGGGGCATCCTAAGTGGATTTAATTACTAGATCACAAACCAACCCCACTTGCATAATTTTCAGCAGGGGAGAAGTGTCTGCTTCTGAAGCACATGGGACAAAGCTCTGCTTGAGGAAACTAAAGAAATAACTGACACTAGGTGCTTCCTTATTGGAAGTATTTCAGACACAGAGACAGGATTTGGAGGGCTCAACTAACATCCCGAAATCATACAGCTAGTAAATGACCCAGATAAACAGTTCCAGGTCTGTCCTATTTTACCGTCCTTACTTCTTCCTACACATGCTAGTTGCCTCTGAAATTTTCCATAAGTGTTTTAATACAAAGTTCTAAACATTTAAAGTTTTAGAAACAGTCAAGCGTGGGGCCAGTGCTACAGTATAGCAAGTAAAGCTGCCAATGACCATTTGGGGAGTGAACCAGCACAAGGAAGATTGTGTCTATAACTCTGCTTTTCAAACAAATAAAAAATGTTTTAACATGCAAATAAAAAATGTTAATATTAGTTATAATGTAAATAAAAACCTTAAGGATTACACCTACTAGGATGGCTACCATCAGGATGGATAATAGGCATCAAGGATAATGTGGAGAAACTAGAAGACTCATACACTGTTGCTGGGTGCAACTTAACCTGTTAGATTAAGTTCCTCAAAAAGCTAAACTCAAATTATGATACAACCCACCAGTTCTACTCCTAAGTATGTAACTAAAGAGTACTGAAAATGGCCAAAAACTTTTAAGCGAATGCTCACAGCAGCACTGTTCATAAAAATCAAAAAGTGGCAACAGCTCAAATACCCATCAACTGATAAATGGACAGACAGAATGTAGTATATCCACAAGAATATCATCCAGCAACTTGCAAAATGAAATACTGATATTACAATGTGAATAAACCTTGAAAATATTACGGTAAGTGAAGGAAGTCAGTTACCAAAGGTCACATATTGAATGGTTTCATTTGAATAGTTTATCTAAAATAGAAAATCCATGGAGATAGAAAGCTTGTGGATAGGAAAAGCCTATAGCTAAGGGTGACGGTTTGACAGCTATAAGGTGTAGTGTCTGTTTTTAGGATGATGACAATGTTTTAAAATTAAATGTGATGACTGCACAACTCTGTGAATATACCACAAGTCTGTATACCTTAAAAAAGTGATTTGTATACTTAGATGATGTGTGAATTAAGTATTAATAAAGCAATCTTCTAAAGCTAGTGAAACTCTAAATTTTGAGAGACCAAGCCCATTCCAACCCAGGCCAATTCCCCCTGGTTCCACAGCATCAACAAGCCAAGAAGACCTCTGTGCTCCCAATTCTTTTTTTTTTTTTTTAAATCTATTTTATTGTGTTGTTGTTGACAATCTTTTCATAGTTAATTACAGTTAAAGAAAGAAAAAGAAAAAAAAAGGTTCAGGGGGATAGGGAAGTGGATAATACTATTATGTCCATATTGTTTCCATCATGTATCTGAGGTAAAGGGGGATACTGAGGGAGAAGCCCCACCCGGTTTCCCGCCCACTCTGAGTCCCGGATGTGGGGCATGCTCTGAGATATGTGCTCGAGTGGTGTTAATAGTTCTCCAGTTATGAACCGCTGCCAGTTTCACTTGATGAGGTCGTCCACTGATTGATATGGTCCATTATAAAGTCTCCGTTTGCCCCATATTTCGCTGCCAACATATAGCTGAGATGAATGATTGATCTGCTCTGTCTTCTGTCTTTTCTTGATTAGAGTTCTGAGTCCAGCAGTTCAATTGGGGAGATCTCCAAAGAAACTCTGAGGTATTCCCAGACTAGTTTCTTGTATGTTCTAGCAAGCACAGGGCCCGGCACAGTCCATCACCCCGATCAGCTGGTGGTTTCAATTGCTGAGTTGGTTCTGTGCTCCTAATTCTTTTTAAAACAGTGGCTTAAAACTGAAAAAAACAGCTTGCCCTAATTTCTAAGCAGGGAATATAAATGCTACAGAAGTACCCAAGGGGACTTCAAAGAGCACTTAACCTTTAATCCTCTCAGTTAACAGATGAGCCAACTATTCCACAGGGAGTGATGTATCTGTCAGGGCTGGGTCCAGGGACTCTCCTGACTCCAGTGGCATCCTTTCCTTTCCCAAGCTTCCATGATGCCTCAACAGTCAATGGCACTCTGTCAACATTGTAACTACCGAGAAACCCTTCTCCGCCAAAAAAAAGCATTCTTGGATTTTTTTTTTTTGCAGAATATCAGATCTAGAAAACTTTTCTCTAAGATGGCATATTAAAAGGAAACACAACCAGCAGTTTCATTGATCTAAACTAGGTTGAAGAACAATAAACAGATCAAAGGAGGAAGTTTTGAAGATAAAGTTACTTTCTCCCATCTATACTTAATAAAGGATACAGCATGGGGCTGTGTTGTGGCATAGTGGAAGAAGATGCCACCCATGACTCTGGCATCCCATAAAGGTGCTTGTTAGAATCCTAGATGTTCAACTTCCAATCCAGCTCCCTGTTAACGCATCTGAGAAATCAGTGGAAGACAGCTTAATTACTTGGTCTTTGGTACCCATGTGGGAGACCCAGATGGAGTTCCAGCATCCTTGCTTCAGCATGGTCCAGCCCTGGCCTTCGCAGCTATCTTGGGAGTAAACCAAGAGATGGATGATCTCTCTCTCTCTCTCTCTCTTTCTCTCCCTCACTCCACCATTTTCTCTGTCTGTACCTCTGCACTTCAAACAAATAAATCTTAAAAACATACATACACATATACATAAAAGACACAGGGTGAGAGTGGGCTGGTGACCTAAGATGAGAATACCATATCTCCCTGTTATGAGAAGTCCCTACAATTTTTTATAATTTATTTTAATTTTTATTTAAAAGGCAGAATTAGAGAGAGAAGGAGAGATACATAGAGGTCTTCCATTCAATGGTTCACTCTTTAAATGGTTGCAATGGCCAGAGCTGAGCCAATCTGAAGCCAGGAGCCAGAAACTTCCTCCGGATCTTCTATGCAGACAGAGGTCCAAGAGCCATCCACTGCTTTCCCAGATCATAAGCAGCCAGCTGGATTGGAAGAGAAGCAGCCAGGACTCAAACCACTGCCCATATGGGATGCCAGCACCATAGGCAGAGGCTTATCCTACTACGCCACAGCACTGACCCCAATCTCTAAGTTTTTAGGAATCTGATAGCAGTAGGGACAAGCCAACCCGGAGTAACAAGAGCTTCTAAAGAAGGGGCTGACTCTATAACACACAAAAGACAGTTTTACCACATAAGAATAACTTCGGCATCAAAAACAGAGAACCTAGGGGCCAACATGGTGGCCTAGTGGCTAAAGAGCTGGCCTTACACACAGGGATCCCATATGGGCGCCACTTCCCATCCAGTTCCCTGCCTGTGGCCTGAGAAAGCAGTCAAGGATGGCCCAAAGCCTTGGGATCCTGCACCTGAGTGGCTTTGCCTCAGCTCAGCACCAGCCATTGTGGCCTCTTGGGGAGTGAATCATCGGATGGAAGATCTTCCTCTCAGTGTATCTGACTTTCCAATAAAAATAAAATGAATATTAAAAAAAAAATAGAGACCCTAGAGTAAAGCTGAAGTCTACAATCAAGCTTCAAAGTTGTTTTTTTGCGAGAGCTGAGATGCATTTAGTGTGAAATCAAGCCAGATACGGCCCGGTGGCATGGCCTAAAGGCTAAAGTCCTCACCTTGAATGCCCCGGATCCCATATGGGCACCGGTTCTAATCCCGGCAGCTCCACTTCCCATCCTGCTCCCTGCTTGGGGCCTGGGAAAGCAGTTGAGGACAGCCCAAAGCCTTGGGACCCTGCACCCACGTGGGAGACCCGGAGGAGGTTCCTGGTTCCCGGCATCGGATTGGCGCGCACCGGCCCGTTGCGGCTCACTTGGGGAGTGAATCATCGGATGGAGGATCTTCCTCTCTGTCTCTCCTCCTCTGTGTATATCTGACTTTGTAATGAAACAAATAAATCTTTAAAAAAAAAAATCAAGCCAGATAGCCACAAACTGCTGCCATACAGTCACATTCATCAACAAAGGCACGACTTCCTTCCTCAGCAACTAAGCTCTCCAGCCACGCTCCACTACCAGGCTCTCAGACAATCCCACAGACACGAAGAAGCAGTGAGGTGAGACAGTTCAAGCGAGCTGCCACATGCAGCCACCACAGAGGCTGTGCTGGAGAGAATGCTACTCTCAAACAGAAAAGTTGGGAGTGCTACTTAGAAAACATTTTCTAACAGATGTAAAGTTTTATCTCATTTTAGTATTATTTTTAAATACGTTTTTATTTATTTGAGAGAATCTTCCATCCACTGGTTCACTCCTGAAATGGCTGCAGCATCAGAGAACAGGCTGGTTCAAAGCTGGGAGCCTAGAACTTCTTCCAGGCCTCCCTTCCCTTGAACCATCCTCCACTGCTTTTCTTAAGCCATTAGTAGGGAGTGGGATAGAAAATGGAACATCCAGGACATGAACTGGGACCCATATGGGATGCCAGGGCTGCAGGCTGCGACTCCTACAATGCAACAACACTGGTCCCAGATCTAAAACTTTTTAACTAAAATTCCAGGAAGGCCCAGTGGCTTCTAGATTACATACATGAATTAAAATTGGGAAGATGGATTCCATCTGGGAGATTAAATACTGCTCTTTCCCTTCTACCTACTAATTTCTGAAGTCAATAGGAACTGCTGAGAAAAAGCATCTCTCTTGTGGAAGAAGAGCTTATGCAAGAGAACGAGACAAGAGAGAGGTATCTTCCATCTGCTGGCTTACTTCCCAAATGCCCACACAACCACAGCTAGGCCAGGCTGAAGCCAGGAGTCAGGAACTCCACCCAGGTCTTCCACCTGGGCAACAGGAAACCCTGGGCATCACCCACTGCCTCCCAGGCACATTAGCAGGATCAGAAACACAAAGTAGCTAGGGCTCAAACCAGGCACTCAAATAGGGAGTACAGGTATCCTAAGCAACAACCAAAACCACTACACCACAACATCCGGTCCCAGCATGGACAACTGAACTCTAGATTTTTCTTTTTGATGGCCCTGGCATAATAAACAGATCTCTTAGGTTTGTGGACTTGTATGCTAAATCATTTGTTTATGTATTTCACATGCTTACATCCTTAACAAATCTCTTTTAAAACTGAATCAAAAGTGTTGTCAATTAACCAATAAGAATGTAATTTGCTCATTCCAGGACAGCTTCCCAAATGAATATCTGTGAACCCAAGACATCTTCAATCAACTAAACCTAGAATTTGCAAGCCTTGATAGGTTTGACCATGCACTGGTCTGCTACTGAAGACAACGCTAATTGGGGTGCACTTGGGGAAGCAGGCAAAGGTTATTTGAGCTGCAGAAACCAAATTCTGAACCCTGATTCTCAGGCTAAAGTTCAAAGAATTTTAACTTATAGCAGTGCTTTTATGAGCAGTAAAGGTTTCTCTGAAATACCCTAAGATGAGAAACTGCTGTAGGAACTGGTGAGGCTGGTAGCCTGAGAAGAGATGAAAAATAGCCGAGGATTTGAGTCAAAGCTCTGGCTGGCCTCCAACAACTAACAATGCTGTGATGTGTTCCTCTGGCTTCTCTCTTCCCAGGCCTCCTGTCATCACACAGTGCTGAGACAGAGCTCCAACAGGCAGCAACAGCCACAAATGAGCAGCAGGAGTTAGAGCACTTGCATTCAATTGTAAATTTTAGGGGGGCAAGCTTAAGCAGGATGGCTGCAGTTCTTCCCACTGTGGGAGAAATGAGGCATGGCAGGTGAATCAAGGGAGGCTTGTTCAGTAGCAAGGCCATTCAGCTTTGATCTGAAGACTTCCCACTGATGCTCAGCAGCTCCCTCCGGGGTCATATGATCTTGAGAATGCCATGTTACCCCTCTAATTATTTGGTTATAAAAATCGAGAGGATAAGATATCTTTATTTCCTTCAAGAGGAGAATGGGCTTCTCTGACAGAATATTATTTACAGGGCCAGCACTGCAGCGTAACATACAAAGCCACCGCCTGCTGAGCCAGCACTGCAGGTGGGTATTGAGTTGAGTTTGGCTGCTCCACTTCTGAACCAGCTCACTGTTAATGCACCTGGGAAAGCAGCGAAAAATGGCTCAAATACTTGGGCTTCTGCAATCACATGGGAGACCCACAAGAAGCTCTGGGATCCTGGCTTTGGACTGGTCCAGTTTCAGCAGTTCAACTATTTGGGGAGTGAACCAGTATATGGAAGCACTCTCTCTCAGTTGCTCCCTCTAACTCTTTCAAGTACATAAACAAATCTTAAATATATATATATTTATTATAATATATATTATTGGGCCCAGCACAATAGCGTAGTGGACAAATCCTCGCCCTCCATATGCCGAGAGGGTGCCAGTTCATATCCCAGTTGCTCCATTTCCCTTCCAGCTCCCTGCTTGTGGCCTGGGAAAGCAGTCGAGGACAGCCCAAAGCCTTGGGACCCTGCACCTACATGGGAGACACAGAAGAAGCTCTTGGCTCCTGGCTTCGGATAGACTCAGCTCCGGCCATTGCAACCACTTGGGGAGTGAACCAGTGAATGGAAGATCTTCCTTGTCTCTCCTTCTCTCTGTAAATCTACCTTTCCAATAAAAATAAATAAATCTTAAATAAATAAAATATATATATATATGTATATGTTTACTCAAGACAGAAACACATGAAATTCTCACATTACTTGTACAGTGCTTGATAAAGGAAGTGGCACAGCACAGCCTCAGCCTTTAAGGAACACTCGAATGAGGAAATGAGATGTGGGGCACACAGGGATCCCTTCAAAGCGATATGCAACACAAACCGACTTGCGACTGATTTAGTCTAAGGAATGAGAGTCGAGTTTCAGGAAAGTGATGGGCCTTAAGCAACTAAGTGGGTGATAACAAGGCAGAGATATCTGGGATATATATTATAGGAACAAAGGAATAAACAAGCAAAGGGTTGTGCAAGCACACAGGGTTTGGGGAGCAGTGACTCGCCTCACGTGGCTGCACAAGCTGCTCAGGAGACTGCTGCATCGTGACAGCCATCAATCAGAAGCCACTGAAGGCCTTTACTCTCCCTCAAAACACAGTATCTGCTTTCAAGTCACAACCTAGCAGAAGGATATGGAATGCATATAAATGCTATAGGCACAAAACAGGATGTAAGAAATCCAGTAAGGGGCACAAGGAAAAGTCAATTACACATGGGAAATCAAAAACTATATATTAATATATTAAGAAGTATTGAGCCTGGCATGATAGTTCAGTGGCTATCATGTGGCTTGCACGTGCCAGGATCCCATAATGCCAGTTCATGTCCCAGCTGCTCTACTTCCCACCCAGCTCCCTGCTTGGCTCCCTGATTGTGGCCTGGGAAAGCAGTACAGGAGTAAATCTGACTTTCCAATAATAATTAATAAATCTTAAAAAAAAACAGAAGTATTAAGTTGGTGTTATCCAGACAGAATAAATTTGGGGATGATATTGGAATATCAAAAAGAAGAAGCAACACAACAACGACAAAGAGTGCAAAATATCATGATGCCTAAGTCGGCAAGAGTGTAACATCTGCGGGGAATGTGGCAGTAGGAGTCTAGCAAAGGGAAGCAAAAGTTACGGTCAGTAGCGCACAGGTGCAGCGCAGGCACTGAACTTGAGCTGCCTCTGTCCAGCAGCGTGACCTTGAACAAGTGACTCTAAATTTCATTTTTCTCAATGACCAAAAATGGAGAAATTGCTGAAACCTACAATTTAAAGTCACTGAGGGATTATATGAGATAAGCCATGTAAAGAATTTAGTATGGAATGTCTAATCTACAACAGACTGTCAACAACAAACTACTATAGGGATGATCATCATCATTGTTTTAATAGAAAACAATCAAAGTGGTTAATGTGAGATACAGAGAGGCTGTGGGTGACAGTACAAGTGATGGAGCTGGAAAAGAAACGGTAAAGTGATCTTTCTGAGGAAGAAGTGATTGATGGGACTCGGGAACAAGGGAAAGATTATGAATGGCATTGACCAAAAACGATGCAAAGTTCTCAACTTGGACAAACAGGTACAGCGAAACTATTTCGCAATTTTGGATGTGCGCGATATTCACATGGGAATAATCTCAATAGCATCCAGATGAACATGTCCGTATACACTGTGAGAAACACAGGTCACTGACTCAGGGAGGTCTGGCTCTTTATTCAAATCTTGTAATTTGAAAACCATCCTCTCCTATAGCTCCCTCCAAACAAATGTAGTGTAGTGGCTTAAGCCACCATTTGCAATACCTCACCACCTATAACCTTAACTCTTCTGTTTCTGACCCAGTTTCCTACCAATAATACTCCTGCAAAAGCAGCAGATGATGTTTCAAATTACTTGGGCCCCTGATATTGATGTGGGAGACCCAGATAGAGATCCTGGCATTCACCTGGCCCAGACCCGGCTGTTACGGCCATTTGGGGAGAGAGCCAGCAGATGAAAATCTCTCTCACTCTCTCTCTCTTTATGTGTCTCCCTCTTTCTCTATCGTTGTGCCTTTCAAATAAATCAGCGTTAAAAAAATAAACAAGTGGTCCTAAAGAGCCACATATGATTTTTGTAATGACCTCCACAGCTGTAGCTTGCTTACTTACTAACTCAAAGAAATCCCACTGATCAGATTTCCGCTACTTGTCCCTTTAGAATAATGTGGTCTCAGGCATTTTTAAAAATAAATTCATCTTTTAATTCTATTTTTTCATAAACTTTAAAAAATTTTTTAAATTATTTTCACTTTCATTTGAAAGGCAGAGTGACAGTGACAGGACAGAGAAAGTCATCTTCTCTGCTGGTCCACACCCCCATGCCTGAATTAGCTGGATCAGGTCAAAGCCAGGAAGCCAGAACTCAGCCTGGGTCTCTCATGTGGCTAGCAGGAAACTAACTGCTTGGAATCATCATTACTGCCTTCCAGAATGTACACAGCAGGGAGCTGGACTGGAAGGGGAAGAGCAGGACATGAACCAAGCACATGGATACCAGATGTGGGCAGTCTGGGTAAAGCCATAGCCATGTGTCAACACCTACCCCAGCCTCAGGGCAGCTGCATTGCAGCTCACACATTCACCATGGTAACAAATGCAGAGAAATGGATGTCAGAGATGTGCACAAAGAGGTGAAAATGAGGGGACACAAGCTTCATAAAAGGAGAAAAAGTAGTTGCTTGAGGTGTTTACTTTTCACATAAAGTCCAGCTGCATGCAGACGCCAGACTTAGCAAGGCAATCCTGCACTCACAGCTACTTGTGGTTTTTTTGTGTTCCAGGCAACCAAACAACCCTGGGACTAAATCAGATGAGATGGATCAAAAAGAATACGGAGAATAAAACAGGAAAATGGCCAAGATTAGGAAACTGGGGAACATGAACATGCAAGAAAAGCCCATAAAAAGCAGAAAGAAGGACATTCTTAGAAAGAGGGAATTCAGGAATAAAGCAAAACTCTAGGAGTCTACATCACAGAAGGCTTCAAAGAGCAAACAATGGTGTCAAACGCTACCAAAAAATCCCATCAGAGGGTGAAACTAGACCACAGCATTTGGCAACCAAGAGATCCCTGGAGACCTCTCTCAGATCAGCAGTCATTACCACTCAACTCTGTTTGCAGAGCCTGCCACAGCAGTCACACTGTTTACCCCTAGCTCGGCCTCTCACACTCATGCACGTCTGCCTTGGTTCCTTTCCTCCTTCAAAAACAATAATCGAGAATCAAGATGGCGGAATAGGGTAAGGACACGTTTATGCGGACAGAAAAACATTTAATCAGGATGAAGCAGAGAGGACATATTTCAGGAAATAGGAAGGGACAGAACAACAGCAGAGGGGTACCTGGAGACTGACAGACACAGGAAAGCAGCGGACACAACGGTGTGGTGTTGCAGAGACTGATGCTCCAGCACGGCGATCTAAACTTCAACAGCATCCGGAACTCCACCAGCAACCAGGTGGGAAGGCACTTTCACTGGGAGCTCAGGTGGTGAACCCAGACAAAGAACTGTCCGTTCTGCTGGTCCGTTTGATTTGACCAGGAGCAGAGACAGAGCAGCAGATCTCAGATGGGCAGTTTGAGAACAGAGTGGATTTCACAGCCCAATCAGCTCCTTAGAGCTGAATTGGGCGCCATTTTGCGAAAGAAGAAAAGGGCAAGGGAAGGGACGGAGCATGTGCTGAGTTGGGAGTGAGCTCATTTCTGTCTCAGTGAACTGCAACGACGTAGCATTCTATGGATTCCACCCAGGACAGGTCTGGGTAGCCCTCGGATCTGATGGCCAGCAGATCAAGAATTATAGTGGTTGTATATCAGGCGCCATTTTGGGCACTGTGGCAATAGCTTTGGGACTGCATGGGGACAATAGTGAACTGCGCATGTGCTGATCTTGCGAGAACTTGCTGAGGTCCGTGACTGCACTGGTCGCACAGGAAAATAATACTGACTCTGGCAGCGTGCCGGTCAAAATAGGTCCGTCTGGCACCCAGACCTAAAGTCCAACAGGTTCCGGTAAGATCAGCGCCACCAACAACCTAATTAAAGAGGACACCTGGTGTATCTCTAATCCTGGGACCGGCTCCAACAAGAAGTGGGAGAAATGTTGCAGTGACAACAGTGCAGCCTCAGCACGGTATCAAAGGAGGTGGAGAGTGGTGAGCCAAGAGCTGGGGCTGTGGAGACCACGGTGGAAATCTGACGTAAGAACCCAGACCTGCAACTCGCTGGAGGTTGTGGCACAAGTGGCTGCAAGGAAAAAGCTGTGTACCAACCACAAAAGTAACATCGCATTGTAGACCTGTGGGTGACAAAGCTTAGAAACCTGCCCCAAGGAATTCAAGACTCTGCTAACCAGAAGTGCAATGACCAAGAGCAAAAGAAGAGACAAAGGCACAATGAATATTACCGAAGATTCCCCTACAAAGGAGCAAAACCCTATGCCTACCTCAGAGTTAACTGAGGAAGACATCGAGAAAATGGGGCACACAGAATCCATAAAACTCATTTTAAAGATTCTGATCAAAAATCAGAAACTCATGCAAGAGTTCAAAGAATTTAAGGAAGCAATAAAGCAAATCAAGGCTGGTATATCAGAAATTAAGAACACAGTAGAGCAAATTAAGAGTACAGTAGAGAGTCTCTAAAATAGAATGAAGAAAGCAGAAGAAAGAATCTCGGAAATGGAAGGTATTTCCTGTCATCAGGGGGAAACAAACAAAAGGCTGGAAGCAGAGTTGGATCAGGCCAAAAAAAGTATTCAAGAATTGAAAGACACTATTAAGAGGTCAAATATTAGAGTTATGGGAGTCCCAGAAGGTACAGAAAGAGAAGCTGAGTTTGCAAATGTATTTAATGAAATAATAAGGGAAAATTTCCCTCATCTGGAGAAAGAATTGGGAAACAAGGTCCAGGAGGGGCACAGAACTCCCAACAGGCTGGATCAAAAGCGATCTTCACCACGACATATGATAATCAAGCTCTCTTCAACAGAACATAAGGAAAAGATTCTTAAATGTGCACGCGAAAAAAATCAATTGACATATAAAGGAATGCCAATTAAGCTCACAGGAGATCTCTCTGAGGAAACTCTACAGGCAAGAAGAGAATGGAATGACATATTCCAGATTCTAAAAGAAAAAAATTGTCGGCCTAGGATAACATATCCAGCAAAGCTTTCTTTTGTCTTTGAAAATGAAATAAAATTCTTCCACAGTAAAGAAAAGCTAAAAGAATTTGCCTTTTCCAAACCTTCCCTACAAATGATACCTCAAGAAGTTCTCTTGACAGAAAAGAGGAATAGCACCTACCAAAACCAAAGGCAAAAGTGAACAACATCCCAGTAAAATGACAACAGAAGACTAAACCAATGAACAACCCATTCCTAAAACGACAGGACCAAAGTAACACCCATGTATATTAAACCCTGAATGCAAATGGCTTAAGCTCAATCAACGTCATAGATTAGTACACTGGATTAAAAAACAAAACCCATCTGCTTAATGTCTGGAGGAGACACACTTCAACAAAGATCAGCGGAAACTATATCACATGTGTTTTGTTGTTTTCTGTTGTTTTCATCTCTTCAAAACACTTCCTTCTGATTAAATCATTCAATGACTCGAGAACATGCAGTGGTATTATTTTCTTCAAGAAGGTTCTTGATTTTCATTTCTTCAACTACACATTAGTCATTTAATAGCATGTTACTTAACTTCTTGATGTTGTTAACTTCTTTTTTCTTCCAGATGTTGATTTTGTTTTGTGGCTCTTCATTTAAGGGGATGTATAGTAGCCGTGTAAAGAGACTGTCATATCTAGTAACATGTCATTTAACTTCAGGCATTGTAACTTTCTATTTTTCCTTTTGTTGTTGATTTTGTATCATGACTTTTCATTTAAGGGGATGTATAGTAGCTGTGTAATGGAAACTGTCATATCTAGTAACATGTCATTTAACTTCATGGCATTGTAAATTTCTTCTTTCTATTGTTGATTTTGAATCATGACTTTTCATTTAAGGAGATGTACAGTAGCTGCGAAATTGAGACTAACAATCAGATGTGAGGATGTAGTGTGGTATGCATTTCTACTTCCAGACAAAGATGGACTTACAATGAAACTGTATAGTATATCTTGACAATAGGATTCTGGACTCTCTGCCATTGTCTGTGCCTGCAATGATGGACATATGACTGAGTATGAAGAACTATACGTTAGTAATGATATAGAGGAACTGGGGGGGAGGGAACTGGGGAGAGGATAAGGGAATATGATACTGTATTATAAAATAATAACAATAATAATAAAATGTATTAAAATTAAAAAAAAAATAATAATCGTGGGGGCCCAGTGCAGTGGTCTAGCGGCTATAGTTCTCGCCTTGAACGCGCCAGGATCCCATGTGGGCGCCAGTTCATATCCCGGTAGCTCCACTTCCCATCCAGCTCCCTGCTTGAGGCCTGGGAAAGCAGTCAAGGATAGCCCAAAGCCTTGGGACCCTGCACTTGCATGGAAGACCTAGAAGAAGCTCCAGGCTTCTGGCTTCAGATCGGCACAGTTCTAGTTGTTGCGGCTGCTTGGGGAGTGAATCAATGGACGGAAGATCTTCCTCTCTGTCTCTCCTCTATATGTATCTGACTCTTCAATAAAAAATAAAATAAATCTTTAAAAAATAATAATAATAATCACAAGCTCTTCCCCCCCAACCCTAGCCATTCAGGAATTTTTTTTTTATCTTGAGCTAAGTAGTGGTAAATCTCATGTGAGGATTCAGATTTGTGCACTTTCAAAAAGAAAATAAAATCTCTCTGTCATATCTTTACATAGATTAAAAGTCAGATTAAAAAATAAAGGGGCTTATAAAATAATTTGGAAAGCTAGTAGCAATTTTCTTAGACTTGTAGCATCCGTTATATAGTATGCTCAACCTGGGTCTTCTCGTGTACTGTTAATATTGTCCTACTGCAGCCAGTATTGTGTCACAGGAGGTTAATACTTCCCCTGTGACACTGGCATGTCACATGGGCATGGGAAATCATCAGAAGGTGGCCAAGTACTTGGGCCCTGCACTCACTTAAGAAAAACGAATTAAGCTCCTTGAGCACTTTGTGTTCGTGTTTGCTCTCTCTCTCTCTCTCTGTTTCGATCTCTCCCTAAGTAATTATTTCAAATAAAAAATACTGTCCTACAAAGAAAATGACACGTTCCCACAATACTATGACCATATTAGTTTGAAACAGAAAGATAAATTCTATGTGTATCTTCCCAGATTCCATATAGCACGCAGCAGCCACTGTGAGCCACCTGCTAGAAAGGACCAACAGGCCCCGAGTACGAGCAGTCAGGAGTGCTATGGCAGCACACAGGAGGGAGTCCTACCTTCATCAAGTGCTTGTTGACCCACTTGGTAAACGTTTTTTTCTGAACCCGGTCTCGCTCATCTGTAAAAGAAAGAGAAGGCTTAGTACTGTACAAGCAACAAGTTATCACATGCCTGACTTGCACATACTCCACAGTTTCTCAGGGACCACTTTACATAAGATCGGTTTTAGCCACAGAACCATGGGACATTGACTTGCTGGCAAAGTTGGCCTATCTGAACTTCCTCTTTGGTCCTGACCAGGCTGTTTCTTTATAGTTCAGATAAGACTCACAAGCCTCAAAAATTACGTTGTGTCATGGCAACACCTCCTTGCCACAATCATTAGAGCAGATAGAGGAACAGAGTGATTCCCTGCTTCCTTTGTAAGCTCCAACGCAGTGGCCATCACTGACGGAAGAGGCGGGAGGCTACCTCCCCGGGCACCACTCTGCCTCTGCAAGGCTCTGCTGCATCCGGCTTCTGCCTTCCAATTTCCTCACCAGCCAGATTCTCAAAATCACCCAGCTTACCCTCATTGCACAAATCATTTCCCCTGTTCCTAGACAGAATATAAACAGGCTCCTTTCTCAGTTTTTCCTGATCTTTAACACTTGACAATGACTGCTCCGCAGAGGTCTGTCCTGAGGAGGCCCCTACTTTCTTGCACCCCTAACGGACCCCAAGAGCCACTTCCAGATCACTTTACCATCAGTCCTCCCACTAGTCAACTTATTTGAAGCCATGCCACCCATCTCCTACACCATCTCATTAAAAATCATCCTTGCCGTTCCCTGTTGACTACGCTCTTCTATGTAACCTTCCCTGACCAACTTGGGAAGTTGTTTCTGACCTGATCAGGCTCCGTTGACTTTCACCTGCAATTCATATCCAGCCTTCCCACTGACCATCCTGGGTTTTATTCTTTCTCCGAACATATCAATTTACCAGTATCTTTACCAATCTCTGATATTCTCTAATTATTCCCAATTTTCCATAACTCTATTTTTATTTTATAATGTAAGAACTTCTAATTGTGTTCCTGGCTGTGGTGGACAACAGAGTGAAGCAATTCCAAGCTGTCTCACCATCACCCAGGGATTCTCACTCATGTAACCTTGTATTAGTGTGCTCACCCTGGCCATCTCCAAACCTTAATTACTACCATAGCTTGACTCTTCCAATTCTTTCCTAAATCAGAGAATATTTTAGAAGAAAACTACGAAGTATATATAGTCCGGTTCACTAGTAACTCACTGAATCAAGGTTCTATTTTATTTTATTTGGAGATTTATTTTTATTTGAAAGTAAGAGTTACAGAGAAAGAGAGAATGAGAGAGGCCTTCCATCTGCTAGTCCACTCCCCAAATGGCCATGATGGTCAAAGCTAAGCCAATTCTAAGCCAGGAGCTTCTTCCAAGTCTCCCACATGTGTGCGTGCTGGGGTCCAAGGAGTTCGGCCATCCTCCACTGCTTTCCCAGGATATTAACAGGGAGCTGAATGAAAAGTGGAGCAGCCAGAACACGAATCAGCATCAATATGGGATATTGGTACTTCAGGTAGAGGCTGGCTATTGATGTGACAGCACCAGCCTGAGGTTCTCTACATTAATGAGTTAGTCTCTTCTTACTGATACTCCACTAAAAATCATATGGCATCATCCAAATACTGCCAGTGTACTATCTCCACCCGCTATCTACACACTTGTCTCAATTTGTAGTCATTCAGTAAGTTTCCCCAGCTTTGTCTCTCATTTCATTTTACCCTTATAACCTTTCCTGCTTTGCAAGAAATAATTATCTTCCTACCAATGGCCACAGAATTAACAAATCTTAGAAGTTATATAGTCTGGGCCAGCACTGTGGCATAGCAGGTGCCCACATAGGTGCTGGTTCGAGTCCTGGCTGCTCCACTCTGAAACAGGTCCCTGCTACTGTGTCTGGGAAATTAGCAGAGAATGGGCCAACGTCTTGGTTCCCAGCTTCAGACTAACCCAGTTCTGGCCATCGTGGTCATTCAGAGAATGAATCAGTGGATGGAAAAATCTTTGTAACTCTGCCTTTCAAATAAAATAGTAATAGTAACTCAGCTATTCAACAACTTCAACATCCTTTGCAAGTCCAAGACACCCACACACTAAATCAGGGCCAGTCTAACTGCAGTGTCATCTAAATCACCGATACTTTGCTCATACTGTTTATTTTCCATTCATGGCATGCTACCTCTGTTCCTTACTACCTTCCCGATGTTATTTATTCAATGAAGGGAATGAACCCCTTCATTCCCTTGTTTGTTCTTTTTGTACTTATTTAAAGAACTAACTGCTAAATCCCTTTGATGCTAGCAAAAGAAACAGCAAAGTCACAATCTCTACCTATTGGAGGGATGATAGTATAGCAAGGATGAGAAAAATGTCAATACAACAGGTAAACACAGAGTGTTCCAGAACATAATAGACAGTGGGCATCTGGCCTGGCAGTTAAAACACAAGGTAAAACCCCCACATCCCATACTGGTGGAGTGCCTGAGTCCAAGTCCCAACTCTGCTCCTTACTCCAGCCTCTTCCCTTCCTGGAAGCAGCAGGCCATGGTTGTAGCAGTGGAGTTGCTGCCATGTATGTAGACAATGGTGAGCTCCTGGCTCCTGGCTCCAGCCTGTCCTGATCCCAGCTACTGCAAGTGTCTGGGGAGCACACAAGCAGAAGAGAGATGTTTCTCTGTTTGCCTCTCCCAGACAAACAGAAGAATTTTAAAAGAACACTAAGAGAAGCGGTTAAGCTTCCTTCCCTGTGTAGGTAGGGAAGACAAGCTCCCAGAGCAGTGACTCTAACTAGAAGTACAAGTGGGGCCAACATCACTTCTGCCTGCAATGCCAGTATCCCAATGGGTGCCAGTTCTAGTCCCAATTGCATCATTTCCAATCTAGCTCTCAGCTGGTGGCCTAGGAAAGCAGCAGAGGATGGAACAAAGCCTTCGAACACTGCACCAACAAAAGAAATCTGGAAGAAGCTTCTGGCTCTTGGCTTTGGATGGGCTCAGCTCTAGCCACTGTGGCCATTTAGGAATGAACCAATAGGTGGGAGATCTCTCTTTCTCTCTGTTTTTTCCTCAGTTTGTAAATCTAACATTCAAATAAATACTATTATCTTAATAAGTAGAAGTCAGCCAGAAACAGGAATCAGCAATGCTGCTAGGTAAACTTACACCTATTGCAAACTCATGGAGACAAGAAAAAGCTTATATTCAGAGAACTCCATAAAATTAAGAGTGGTTGAAAGATGGGATATGTATTAGTCATGCGACTTAAACTGGACAAGATGAACTAGGCCTGTGCATGATCTTTCACAACAAGCAAAGGAGTTCCAACTTTGCTCTGTATGCGAAGGGAAGCACTGAAAGATTTTTAATTGGAATATATAAACACCAAATCCGTGCTGGAGAAAAATTAGCCTGGCCACTTTTACTGGCAACTCCTATTCTCAATGATCTCTTTGTCCTCCAAATTATTATGACATTCTCTCAATCGGCACTTATATAATTACATGTAAAGTAAGCTTTTAATACACTTATTCTCAGATCACCAGTGAAATCAATAAAACTCCTTGAAGGAAGAGAGCATGCCTTACTTTTTATGTTTCCCACAACTTATAATAGCTGAAGCTCTACATATAATAAGACGTAAAAAAAATAAAATAAAAACCTTTTATGATGGGCCAACACAATTAGAAGACTGGGTAAGGACCCAGTGCAACGGTTTAGCAGCTAAATCCTCACCTTGCAAGTGCCAGCATCCCATATGGGTGCCGATTCAGCTCATGCCTGCTCCACTTCCCACCCATCTCCCTGCTTGAGGCCTGGGATAACAGTAGAGGATGGCCCAAAGCCTTGGGATCCTGCACCCGCATAGGAGACCCAAAGAAGCGCCTGGCTTCATATCAGTTCAGCTGTGGCCATTTGGGGAGTGAACCAACAGATGGAAGCAAATGGAAGATCTTTGTCTCTCTTTTTCTCCATAAATTCCAATCTGCCTTTTCAATAAAAACAAATGAATCTTAAAGGGGGGGAAAAAAAGGAAAAGAAACAAAGAAAAGAAAAAGACTGGCTAAGGCAACACAAACTAAAATTGCTACCTACGAGATTTCTTTTTGTAAGTTCTCTACAAAATGTATGCAGTTTTGCTATAATGTCAAACAATACATAGATGGAAAAGGAAAAAGGTAACAACTTCTCTTTTGAACTAGTATGTATTTTATTTTTTTTTTATAAGATTTATTTTATTTTCATTACAAAGTCAGATATACTGAGAGGAGGAGAGCTAGAGAGGAAGTGGAGCTGCTGGGATTAGAACCAGCGGCCATATGGGATCAAGGCGAGGACCTTAGCCACTAGGCCACACTGCCAAGCCCGAACTAGTATGTATTTTAAAGAAGAGGTGGGACCCAGTGCAACAGCTCAGTGGCTAATTCCTCCCTTTCCATGTGCTGGGATCCCATACGGACACTGGGGCATGTCCTGGTTGCTCCACTTCCCATCCAGCTCCTTGCTATGGGTTGGGAAAGCAGTCGAGGATTACCTAAAGCCTTGAGACCATGCACCCACGTGGGAGGCCACAGAGAAGCTCCTGGCTTCTTTGGATCAGCTCAGCTCTGGCAACTGTGCCCACGTGGGGAATGAACCAGTGGATGGAAGATCTCTCTCTTTCTCTTTCTATCTCTGTCTCTTCTCTCTGTAAATCCGCCTTTCCAATAAAAATAAACAAATCTTAACAAAAAATAAGTGGAATTCGCTTGAATTCTCTTTGGTTCACTGCCTAATTTTTTCCATACCTTAAGATGTGAGTAGTCGGGCCTGGCGCAGAGGCCTAGCGGCTAAAGTCCTCGCCTTGAATGCCCCGGGATCCCATATGGGCACCGGTTCTAATCCCGGCAGCTCCACTTCCCATCCCGCTCCTTGCTTGTGGCCTGGGACGACCCAAAGCTTTGGGACCCTGCATCCACGTGGGAGACCTGGAAGAGGTTCCTGGTTCCTGACTTCGGATCAGCACAGAACTGGCCATTGCGCTCACTTGGGGAGTGAATCATCAGAATGAAGATCTTCCTCTCTGTCTCTCCTCCTCTATGTATATCTGACTTTGTAATAAAAAATAAATAAATCTTTAAAAAAAAGAGATGTGAGTAGTCTAATTTAGTTTCTTCAGTTTAACTATCCAATTGTGCAACTCATCTACCAAAGCCTTGCCCAAGTGCTTGGACTATCTTCCACAGCTAGGTCAGAGGTGGAGCAGCTGGAATTTGAACCTGTGCCCTAATGAGATAATGGCATTGCAGGCAGCAGCTTTTTGTGCTATGCCACAGTGCTGCTCCCCACCTAATAGTTTAATTCCACCTCTCCTCTTTTCTCTGGAAATTGAAGTGACCATTATCTCCTTGTCTTTACATCTTCCATATCTTCTCCCCCAACAGTTCCCTCCCTTCAGCTTCCTGAACATGTCTGATGACAATGTTCACACTCCACTTCCTTAGTCCTACTCAACCATGTGGCTTTAACTTCCAGCTCTACAAACTTACTGAAACCGCTCTCTCCACAACTGCTTAACTGCCAATTCAATGGGCAGTGTCAAATCCTACCTCAAATTCTGTGAAGCAGAAGACACTGATTGCCATGCCTTCACCTGGCAAATCTCTTCACTAGTTGGTCTTCCTCTTCTGCCAACCCCTTGTCTACACATCCTCAACCTTCACTTTATTCCATATTAGCTTCTGAAGATAACCAGGAACCAAGAGTCAACTGATGTGTATGGAAAGGAAGTGCTCATGAAGGATGCAAGCTGTTCTGACACGGTAAAGGGAAAAAACCCACAGTTTTCCCAAAAAGTGAGAAACAGCTATTCTCTATATCTCCCAGATCTACCTGCATGGTTTTAACTGTAACATATACAATAATAATTACTAAATCTATTTCTTCCAGTTGGACCTTTGTCCCCAAAATAGCTCTCATATATCTAATTGTTTCCTAAAATTTTCATGCTCATCTGAAACTCAATTTGTCTGAAACAGGATTCTGTTTTCTCTCTTTCCTTCCTTCCACCAGGTTTCCTTGCTCTAAGCCATCCTTCTCAATGCTCCCAGCAATCTTTCAGGCAGGCTGATTTTGTTACTGTCCATCTTAAATTCCTTCACTGAGGAGCCAGCACTGTGGCATAGCAAGTAAAGCCACCACCTGTGGCACTGGCATCCCTTATGGGCACCAGTTCAAGTCCTGGTTGTTCCAGTTCCTATCTAGCTCACTGATAATTTACCTATGATTGCATCAGGAGATGGCCCAGGACCACGGGCTTCTGCACCTATGCAGGACCCCAAGCTTAGGACCAGCCCTGCTCCAGTCACTCTGGAAATTTGGGGACTGAACCAGCAGATGGAAGATTATCCCTCTGACTCTCTCTCTCCAACTCTGTCTTTCAATAAACAATCAAAACTTCCTTCCCTGAGCTTAAGCGCTAAGCATTTTTTAAAATTCATTTTAAGAAAATGTTTTATTGGAAAGTCAGATATACAAAGAGGAGGAGAGACAGAGAGTAGCTCTTCCATCTACTGATTCACTCCCCAAGTAGCCGCAACAGCCAGAGCTGTGCTGATCCAAAGCCAGGAGCCTGAATGGCAAGTAGGTCTGCTGGGATTAGAACCACACCCATATGGGATCCTGGTGTGTGCAAGGCTAGGACTTTAACTGCTAGACTACCATGCTGGGCCTGCTAAGCATGTATTCTTCCTAATACTAAACAAACCTAGTGGGTAGTTATTATCCAAGATCATGAGGTAAGTAATAAAGGCAGATTTGACTCCAGCTCTGATTCCAAAGCCTGATGCCTCCATCCAGTAAAACATCCAAACTTTCTAACTTGAGATATAAGACCCATGTGACACGATGCCTCCCTGCCACTCATCCCTCTCTACCCTTCCAAACATTCCAAAATGTAGGTTTGCTAAAAACAAGCAAACAAAAAGCCCTCCCAGAAGCGGACCCACATCTCTGAAGATCCTATTTCCTCTGTGTAAAATGTAGCTCTCCTTCTCTGTCTGCTCATCCTTCAACACTCAATTCGACTATCACCTCTTCTGGGAGCTTTTTCTATCCCTTACACACTCTAGTTTAGGTAACTATTGAGGGGTATCACTATTTATTTGCTCATCTGCGCTATCTTATTTGGAATAATTTGAGCACATTCCTGGCACTAAATAAAGGCCTGCATTTGAAGTACAGTTCTATGTTCTGATCCAACAATGTCTGTCTACCAGGCACTGAAAAGTAAGTGAGAAAAGAGCTTCACTTTTGGTTCCCTAAGGGGTACAGAAAAATCACAAGTGCTTCAAGAAGCTCAAAAGCACCTGAAAATCTAAAAATAATACACCCAAGCTGACAGAGAAGAGAAACGGGCCTGCTCCACGATATTATGAAGTTTATAGTAGCAGAGACCAACATGTTAATAATTCACAACACTAAGAAAACAACAATACTACATGTACAAAATAATACTGAAGCACAACTACAGAGTCGGTTAATTCTGACAGTAGGAAAAGAGTTCTTGGGACTTACATTTGAACTTCATCTTAACAAACTAGCAAGAAGTCATTGGTATTAGAGCTAAATATTTTGATAGCCCAAACAGGGGCTATAGAATTTCAAACAGGAAAAAGCATAGTGATTTGGAAACATGTAAGTACACAAGATGTGTTTTCAGAAATGGGAGGTAACCCAAACATTTAGAAATGTACTGAGAAAGGAGGCAAGCAGGATCATCTAACTGAGCTCCAATCTTAGAGGACCCAGAAAGCCAGCAAGGACTGTGTACTTAACAGAACAGAGACTGTACTAACACTTTCTGAAGCAGGATGGACTTTGGAAGATTATTCTGGTATTGGACTGAAAAGGCCAAACTGCTCTAGAGACACACTAAGAGGGAGAGAAACAGGATAGAGTCTACTCTTATGGACTAAAAAATAGACTGAAAACCCTCAACTAGAGCAGAAACAGCAGGAAAAAGAAGGCAGGTAGCCCTTCATGAGAATGCAGAGGCAGAAACAACAGCCCTTAGCTGCTAAGCTTTGCTCAGTTACTTACTAAATGCAGAGATAAGAAAAGAGCATTCAAGATAATTCTAACTATTTCCAGTCAATGGTACCTCAAGACAATGAAAATAGGAGGCAAAGATCTGGCGAGGATGGACTGGGCAAAGCAAAGGGACAAACAAATCACAAGGTATTAGCAGAATCTTGCAGACTGTTGGAATCTTAGTTGAGAATTCAGAAGGGCAATCAGAATGCAAGCAGAGAAGATGTGCCATTTCAACAAATCTTCCCAAGTTATATTTGGGCTGCATCACTGTGCTTTTCAAAATCCTGTAGTGACCTGGTGATTCCCAAAAAACCAGAGGATCATTCTCATATTTAAACCTCCCCACAATCCTAAGAAATTAAATTCCCAGTTTTTGCTCACTATATTTTTATTTGGAGGAGACAAAGATAAGATCTGACCTCTGACCTGAGGAATTCACAATCCCTATGTTCTTCCAACTTTATCTCTAAATTCTCCCCAGCTGGGCTACAATCATCCTGAATTGTTTCCAAGCACACCTCCTCTCATTCCTGCCTTTGTCCATCCTGCCTCACCTCCCACCCACCCACCCAAAATTATCTATTCCTATCTTGGCTTATCCAAATTACAGCCTCCATTCAAAGTCTAGCTGAAGTCCCACTTCTGCCTTTTAGGCCTTTCTGACCATACTTGCCACTGGATGTGCTATGTCACTTACAAATTTGTTCGACTTACTTAAGCACTGAGCATATCATATCTATTGTTAACTATCTCTGTATGCAAGCCCTATTTCTCTAATTAAACTGGGTTTTTTGAAGTCAAGCTTCATGTTTTAAATTTTCTTAACTATCCAACATTTAGGTCAACAGTAGGTACTCAAGAACACTCATTCCTTTAACAAACATATACTCAGCACTCACTGTGAGCCAAGGTTATATCTAGAAGAACACAGCGAAATAATATGTTAATCAAACTAAGAAGTGATCCCCTATGATCCTCATCAGGGAGCTAGGAGTCCTACTCAATTGTCTCTTCCACAGACACAGCCTTCCTAAGTTCTTCTTGCCACTCCTGGATGCCACTTAATGTTCAGCTAAACTGGAGATCAAGCAATTAAAATACGCTCACTAAGAATGTGTGAGAGCTGTACCAGTATTACAAATGACTCCTATCTTCACAAGGCCACCAGTCTTCTTTGAAAAATCAGACTGGGATTCCAGTGCCTAGGGTGCTCACCTCACACACTCTGGGATCCCATATGGATGTCAGTTCTAATCCTGGCAGCCCACTTCCCATTCAGCTCCTTGCTTGTGGCCTGGGAAAGCAGTCCAGGACAGCCCAAAGCCTTCATCCTGCTTGTGTGTGGGAGAACTGGAGGAGGCACTGGGCTCCTGGCTTTGGATTGGTGCAGCTCCAGCCACTGCAGCCACTTGGGGAGTGGGAAACTAACACTCTAAAAGACTTACTTATAATTCCATCCCCCACATAAAAAATCACAAAATAAGTAGAGATTCCAGTTGAAGCCTTTCAGATGTTAATTCATGGACCATTATACTCTACTATCTACATAGATTCATTACAAGGCAACAGAGTATAGACCTACACAATCAGGGGAAAGGAGAGAGAGATGCAAACTGTACTTTCCCTAGGGATTCAGGAAAGGAAACAGTAAGAGGTCTCAAGAGGGATTTAGAAACTTTAGGAAAAATTAAGTTTATCTGATCTCTTAGGAAAGCTTGATTTTTACTAACGATAATCAATTGAACTATTAGGTATCAGAAAATAAGACTGAAGTTACATCAATAAACAAGCCCAAGACAAGCACACGCAAAAGGAAAAAGCCACAGATATGGAAGAAAAGAAAAGCTCAATAGTTTCTAGAATATTCATTAGAATATTTCATTCAGAAAAACTAAATATTTCAAAGAGACACAGAGTTTTAAGAATCTTCAAAAATCATCTTAAATATAAAAAGATTCCATTTCATAGAAATTAACGAATGCAGACAAAGTCACAGCCAGGCTGCACAAGATCAGGCAGGATTTGGATTTCCTCGTCTCCGGCATACGGTTTCTACATTTTTGATATTCATCAACTTCCTGCAAAGTTATGAGCTTGAGTTAAGGCCAAAGGCCCCCCCAAATACCACACTTACAAACAGCCGTATCAAAATCAAATGGGGAGTTTACAAAAAACTACAAAGTCAGGCAAACTAACACAATATCTGCATCTGTATTCGAAAGGTCTTCCTTTCCCACAGCAGTTGCATACATTCTGTTGCTAGCAGAGCTTCAATGCTCTAAAACAAACACCCTTTCCAGCCATCAAGATATCTCAGAGAAGCAAAGGCTATGCAACCAGGTATGCATTCCTATGCCTCAATTTGTACAGGGAGAATTGAATGCAGACTGACACTGAATTTTCATATTAGATACATTTCATTTATTACTGCTATACTGTCTTTAGCATTTCTGAACTGATTATGCATAAAGCACAGGACTAATTGTTTTAATATCCCTTCATAATGACCCCATGAGTAGGGCCTATTTTAATCACCTTTAACAAATAGGAAAATGGAAGCATACAAATGTTCAGCAATTTTCAGCTTATACAGCTATTAACTGGTAAAGCAGCAGCCCCATCCCCAGCTGACATCAAAACCCATCTTCTTAACTATTAGGCTGAAGTGCCCCTAGCTGATTCAACATGGTAGGGTGAATGGGGCTTTAATGTTTTTGCTTTGGGTTAGTGGTACTCACCACTTCAGAAAAACGGTCCTTTAGCAATCCATTTATGTCCCATAACTTTTAGACACATAAGGTAATTTCAGATCCCAGGAAGGAAATCTCAAAGATACCCAAGGGAAGATGAAAAGATTAAAAACAAACAAACAAACAAACAAACATCCTGCCCCGCCCTGTGCCCCAGACATTACAGTATCAGCTTTGTTGCTCAAAACACACTTAACTATTTGGCAGCACTTGTCTGACAGTCAGGAAACAAGAGAAGAACCTTAGTTTTGCTTCTCTGAGATTCTTCTAACGTCTCACACTCACCAAGGAAGCAGCAATTTCAATTAATTCACATCTGCCTATCCACAGTTTTTTTCACTTAAGAGACTCAAAGAGCACAAAATTAAAAGACATTAGATTATCGATCCAGTAGTCCCCAAACTTAGATTTCACAGAGCTACGTTTTCTAAAACAATAATTAGAAAGTATAACAAAGTTGTCAATCTTTCGTTTCACTAAAGAAATCTAAAAACAAACTACCAGCAAGTGACAACCCTTTCATAAGACGCTTTTTCAGTACACAACAAATCAGGAAGGGCAATTGCAGAATAAAGCACAGTTGTTGCAGTGTGGCTTTACGAAAGACACGTCACATTTCCCTCTTTTTCATTTTATTGAGAATTACTAAACTGTCTCAGTCCAACACCATTCTGTACATCCAAAAATTTGAAATGAAACCTGTGGCCCAAAGAGATTGCTAAAGGCCACTTATTTCAATGAAGGTTTCTCCCTTATCTAAGTCACAGCTAACCAGATTCTTCCCCAAGCCTCTAAGTCCCTGTCCCAGACCATCTTCTAGCCTTTTTCGCTCATCGTAGCTGGCAGAAGTTAAGACAATTAGCAATAGACCCAAAGAGGAAAGCTACACCATGTCTCCTCCCTTCCACCCTTCCCCCTTCCCAGTGAGCTGGAGTTAGACTCATAACCAACCAACTTCTGCTAAAAATACCCTCTGGACTTTCAGCACTTCGCAACACAACTTAAAAGTGGTTTCCTGACATAGGCAGAAGCATGAACATGAATTCAGCCTCTATAAAAAAGCCCCACACCCAAAGCTTAGGCTCAACCGCCAGTCACTGGAAGTGTAAGAGGTTCCCCAGGAAGTAGGACACCCCCTGCTATTCTACTGCACATTTTAATAAGCTCAAAGCGGGTGATGCCTGCAAGACTTCAAAAGCCATGCATCCTATGAGTCAATGAGAACAAGGGCTATTTGGGATCCTCAGGCCCAGACAAGGAAGAAAAAAAACTTCACATACTAACCCATACAGCACATGCGGCAAGCCAGGTGGGTGTTGAACTCGTGCTCATCTTGGTAATTGGGCCACATGGCGCCCCTGTGTCTTGCTGGCCCCACCTAAGAAGAGGGGCTCTCAAAGAGCCTCTAGGTAGTGGCCCAGGCACCCTCTGCCACTCCTCAAAAAAGGCTCAGAGGTGCACAGAGACGGACAGCCAAAAAGGGCGTGTGATGAACAGAAAGAGAGAACAGAGAAGTGACTCCGCCCACAACTTCCTACTGACCTCCTTCTTCCCTTGAGGTCAGAGAGCAAGCTCCTCCCTAGGGCACTTCCAAAACCTGGGTCCAGGTCCTCAGGCAGACAGCACTCCAAAAACGGCACCAGCTGTGTGTCTTGAGGCTACACAGACTGCAGAGGTGGAGTGTCCAAAATGCAAGTCCGGTCAAGGTATTAGGTGAGTAAGCTGCACATACAGAAGCTGGTCCTTGGGGTGCCCTCCATTTTCAGACAGTAGCTTCTAACCAGGTGAGTCTCAGACAGCTGCAGAAGAGCTGGTGAACTACAGTGCCAAGTCAGGAACAGTGCATCCATTGCCCAACAACCTGCTCCTCAGGCTCTCTTCTCAGACAGAAACATACACACGTGTTAACCAACCGGAGGGACTACGACTACAACTACAACTCAGCAAGCCCAAACGCTATCCACTGCCAACAACAGTCCTAGATTCCAAAAGGAAGCTCTCTTTCACTTCCCCTCACTTACTACAGCTGGCCAAAGGGAAGAGTCGCGGCCTCTCTTCAATGATTCCGCCTGCTTGACCCAAACAGTGCAGCCTCGAGCAGATTAGCTCTGCAGATTTCATCAACATCAAAAATGCAGCTTGCTGGTTGCTCCATTCTTTCCCTTCATCCAGTCAGGAATGGCATCTCAAAGTCCCAGACCCTCCCACTTTTGCCTTCACAGTCAGTGCACTTAGCTCGGCCATGCAGAAATCCCTTTATCCATCAGCGGAAGACTGCTTGTCTGCTTGTTTGTCCAACTTGTTTTCTGAGTTCTGGCTAATTGTACCAGACACTGGAATGCTGAAGAAACACAATGAAGGCCTTTTTCACTGAGATAGCCCAACCTATCGATTGTTTCTTCACAGTTCTGACCCAAGCAGGGAACAGAAGAGCCAGGCCTCTGGGGACGTCAGGACAGACACTCCAACCCTGCCCCACACCACTCAGGAGGGCACTGCGGCTGCTAAGGGCCTCCTCACTGGCCCTCTGCTCTCACTCCCTAAATAGAACAACTTCTTCAGGCTAACGCTATTTGCAATCTTGCTCCTGAGCTAGAGAGGGAGCGGTGGCACTCGGAAAGCCAGTATCCAAAGATCAGCCCAAAAGACTACAAATGAAAAAAGCAAACCTGGGCTTGCCCAGCAGACCACCCCATCGCAGCAAGCCCTGGGAGCTGCCTCAGTGGCTGGATGACCTCCTTCACTCGCAGCTGGGCACCCCTCCCCCCTCCAAACTGCTGATAATCTTGTTACTGCTTACTAGTAAAGGGACTCACAGCTAACTTTATCCTTCCCTAAGTAAGCTCCCACTCACCTCAGTATCCTGTGACGGCTGTACACAATCTGCCCCTCTTATCAGATTCTTCTTAGTCTTGAAGAGGAAAGGTCTGCCTAGAATTTACCTTGGTCTAGGAAAATGAATGCAAAGGAAAAAAGAAGAAAAATCCACAAACATCTCCTGATTCATGTTTGGGAACTTCTTTTTTTCTCAGGTCTAAATTGCCTGAGTGCAGTGAATGTCTTGTCATCGTACCCCGGGCTCTAGAAACCATCTCAGCTACCCTTAACTGAGCCATCTATCAGAATTGCAAGTTTACAGGTAAGGTGCAAAGAATTTTAAATATAATTTCATTTAATCCCAATGATTCTCTTAAAAAAAGGCATTATCTCTTCTTTCAGTGGTTAAATAACTCGACCAGGGTGACATATCCTTCTTCCCAGCTCCAGAACTGTGCCTCCTGTGATACCCCATAGCTCTAAGAGGGACCGACAGAGTGAGTAAACTGGAGTAGACAAGTTGTGAATAAAGAGCCGGCTGGTATGTTGTCAGGAAACTTAAAAAACAAACACACTTAACTGGACGACTGGAGATTAAAGGTGCATCCCGAATAAATACATGGAGCAACTTCTAAAAATAGTAAATAATTTTGGAGTCTTCAAACATCAGAGTCATCATTACTGGGTAAAGACTGAGGAATGCGAACCAAAGCCTGTCACATCCTCACTCCCGTGTCCCTCCTGACGGCACTGCAGACTGATGAAACAGGAGCCTGAGACAAGGTCATCGAGCCATCAGGAGACGGGGCTTCCCTGGCAGGTTCCCAAAGAGAGAGAGATGCTGCTGACCTGCAGGACTGGACTTGAAGTCAGCTCTCCATCACCCTCAGGGAACGGGTTGGCAGAGTGAGTATCCTGGCCGTTCCTCCTTTGTTTTCACCCAACTTTCTGTGCGTATCAGAAAGTGAAAAGATGAAGAGACTGAAGTCAGTGTCTCCACAATTGGGCAGACGTTACCTGAAAATGTACAGGTACTGGCTTCCTTGCAGCACAGAGAGCTGAAGCTGTATATTTAATGTCTTTACTCAAATGTCCCTAAATCAGCCACGACTAAGATATAAAAGCAGGTACAGAAGCCTCCTTCTAAAGTGTAAGACAGTGATTCATAGCTTATCGCTATTTTTTTAAAGATTTACTTATTTTTATTGGAAAGTCAGATGCACAGAGAGGAGAGACAAAGAGGAAGATCCACCGTCCAATGATTCATTAAGTGGCCGATATGGCTGGAGCTGAGACAATCCAAAGCCAGGAGTGAACCAGGAGCTTTTTCCAGGTCTCCCATGTAGGTGCAGGGTCTCAAGGCCTTGTTCCGTCCTTGACTGCCTTCCCACAAGCAGGGAGCTGGATGGGAAATGGGGCCGCTGGGGCATGAACTGGTGACCATATGGATCCCAGCATGTTCAAGGTGAGTACTTTAGCCATTAGGCTACCTCACCAGGCCCTCCATCACATTTCTTAATTCCCAACTGTAAGTTGTACAACAGAGAAGCCCAGAGGAAGATATGTCTTTAATTGTAACTTTTGTGAAAAAATTATAATAATTATAGGAACAATTAAATAGTCCTTAACCATGTGCAAAACATGTTCTAAGAACTAACTCAAAAAAACCATGCAGCATTATTAACCCATTTTACAGAAGAGGAAACACAGGCCCGTATTAATGTCACCCAGTCATATGGGCCGGTTCCAGATGCTCACCTTACTCTCAACCACAGTCCTCCAAATGCAGGCCAGAGGACTGCAAAGCCAGAATCACCGAAAATTAGAGACCCTAGTTTTCTTTTTCTTTTCATTCAGACTAGAAGTTAAAGGAACTAAGCAACTTGTCTAACATAGTCCAGTAAGCAGAAAAGTCAGAACACAGCCCAAATCTTCTGCCTCTTACTACACTGTACACACCTAGGGAACAAGTCCTAAAGGGAAGAAAGACAAAGACTCCCCCTTGCTTATATCATCTAGTGCTTTAGTTATTTGAGTAAAGATTTATTAGATCTATTTTATCATATTTATTGAGTACCTATTACATGCTTGACAAATCTGTAGTTAACACAAAAGGAAGATACACAGCAAATATCATAAATGGAGAAATTTAACAGTCAATGAAATCTTAAAAAATAAAAAGCTGCAAAAAACCTCACAAAACAAAACAAAGCCAGTATACCTAAGGTTCAAAAAATGCCTTAGCTAGTACACCCAGATTTATGAAAATCAGACACAACAGTGACTAAAGGGGAATAAAAGAGCAGCTCATGTACAAGGTTTTGCTATTTCATAACTGACCTTATGTTTAACATGACCCAATAGGGCAACAGAGTTGCTGTCAAAAGGTCAGGGAGAGGGCCCCGCGCAGTGGCCTAGCGGCTAAAGTCCTCTCCTTGAACCCCCAGGATCCCATATGGGCGCCAGTTCTAATCCCGGCAGCTCCACTTCCCATCCAGCTCCCTGCTTGTGGCCTGGGAAAGCAGTCGAGGACGGCCCAAAGCCTTGGAACCCTGCACTCGTGTGGGAGACCCGGAAGAGGTTCCAGGTTCCCGGCTTCGGATAGGCGTGCACCGGCCCGTTGTGGCTCACCTGGGGAGTGAATCATCGGACGGAAGATCTTCCTCTCTGTCTCTCCTCCTCTCTGTATATCTGACTTTGTAATAAAATAAATAAATCTTTCAAAAAAAAAAAAAAAAAAAGGTCGGGGAGGGATGGACAGACATTTCTCAGCGGGCTTTATGTACTCCTGAGGACGCCCACATCCTGGGTCAGAGTGTCTGTGTTTGAGTTCCAGCTCTTTCCAATTCCAGCTTCCAGTTCATGTGCACACTGGGGAGCTGCAGGTGACAGCTCAAGTAGTTGGGTCCCTGATCCCTATGCAGGAAACTTGGATTGAGTTCCAGGCTCCTGCCTGCTGCCTGGCCACAGCTGGAGATGCTGTGAACATTTGAGGAGTGAACCAGACAGACGGAAGCCCCTCTCTTTATCTCTTTTCCCACCTTTCAAATGAAGGAAGAAAACTTAATTTAAAAACAGCAATTCAGATGGGGACAAGTTGATGCAATCTTCAATTTAGAGAGCCCTTAAAGTTAGAGATCAGGGATTAAGCTAATTCTCCCAGTGCGATGTTGGAAATGGAAAGAACTTTAAGAAATCAGATTTTCCAATCATTAATTTTTACATATAAAGAAAACACATACCAAACAAAATCCTCAAGTGTTCTTTTCAAGTAACCACAAAGCCCTTTTACTGTAACAATGTGAGACATTAATAAACTAAGACACAGGATAACCTCAATCAGTCTAAACCGGTCAACCACCTTAGGCTACACATTAAACTAAGCCACACCCTTTAAACATACAAGCAAACAGAGCACAGTTTCGGATATAAGTTGAGAATTTGTTTGGAGGTTCTAGCAGGGGAGCACAACCAATCCTCCTCCAGCCGGGTCGGTCACCCTCTGACCAAGCAGCTTCAGCAGCGACGCACAGGGTGTGGCAAGGGAGGAAGGAGACACGCGCCTGGCCAGCCACATCAGCCAGATCAACCCTGGTGCTCAATGGAGAAGTAATAGATGTTGCAGCCAGATTGCTGTCACACCCAGTTCCTGATGTAACTGAGAACTAAAACCGTCTTAATTCTTTCACTTGCGTATTCAAGTAACTTTTAGTGACACATAATTCTGTTTCAGATGCCTGAGATGCTGAGATGAGTGAGAGCCTGTTTTAGCAACTGAAGAGATGGAACAAACCAAGCAAGAAGGTAACACAGATTTGAATAAGGCTATTACCACAGCACAGAACAGGAAGTCCAGGAAAGCTTTCTGGGAGCAGTAACTACTTACTCTGAAGAACCAGCACCAAGCATTCCCACTGAGAGGAGGAAACGGGCATTTCAGGGAGGGATCTGCAGGTTTTTAAATGACATGCAATAATGAATGCTAAGACAGGAAATGAAACTCGTCAAACAGGCAGGGTGGGGGGGAGAGCAGATCATAAAAACCCTTTTTTTACATTGTACTGTAGAGTTTGAACTTCTAAAAAAAAAAGCACAGGGGAAGAATTTTAAGCAGCAGAGTGACATATCTGTTTTAGAAGGATTACTTTGGGTACAGTTAGCAGGTGGGAGGGGCAGAGGATGGGAGAAGTAAGAGGTTCCTCCAACATTCTGAGTGAGGGAAAACGAAAAAATAAGGAAGTAGATGGTTTTAAGAATAATGACATAATACACATGAATTCATGTGTGGGTGAGGTGTGTTTAAAATTATTCAAAATTCTAAATACAAATTGAGTATTAAGGCCTGTATTGCAGGCATCACACAGTTCTGATACAAACTGTGTCTTCCTGTGTCTAGTTTACATCTGCTGAAAAGATGATGATGTGAGACTGTGGCTGTGAAGGCCATGTACTTACAGCATTTAATCAATTCTCATCAATCACGGAGTAATTGCTTCCACACATCTCTGCTGCATTTCCTCGACCCCTCTCTCACCACACACAACAGTCATCACACTTTCAAAGTAAAAACAATAAATCTAACTGCCCAAAAGGAGTCCTAGTACTGGATATAGTAATGATAAGGAGGTGTCCAGCTACAGAAGACAGCTTTGAAATATAAGCCAATCTGACACCTAGAAGAAGGAGCAGAGTTGATCTGTGCTAGGTAGAAACTGGACTACAAAGTATAAATTGTAAGCAATCCACATTTGGTTTATAAAAGAACTCCTCAGTAAGCAACACAAGGATTGTATGTTCTACAGTCATAAACTTTCAAGCAAAGGAAGAATAACTCCAACAAGAGTAAGAGTAAGTAGAAAGCTGGGTTTTACAGCAAGCCAGAGTACACTTAAACTATACAATATATGAATTGAAACATCTAGATCCATAATGACAATTTACTAGAACATGATCTCAGAGATGACCCAGTGCAATGATTTTCACCTCTGACAACGCTTTTTTAAACAATTTGTATATAAAACTCAACATACAGAACATGCATATAAGCAGCATTTCATAGTATAAATCAGTATTATGTGCTCAAGGTCATATTACTTATTTTAAAGCTAGATTATATAAACAATCATATATTGGGAGAGTAACTGACTGCAATTATGTTATCCTCAGCATCTAGTTTATTTGTGTTTATTTTACTGCAGAGCCAATTTTTAAACAATGGTTCACACAAACAAACAGAAAAAACAGCAGCAGTTTCATCAGTCTGGCAATTCCGGGTTATTGGTCAAATAAAAGGAAACAAAAGCCTGAACGAACAGCAGAAATCCTGGTGCAAAATTGAGTATCTTCACTGTCTGAGACTATGCACATCCTTTATACTTTGTAAACATGAACAGGTGTCAGAGGTCAAGCTGCCGCTTGGGATGCCCATCTCCTGGATCCTCCCACCTACTCTGTGCCACAGATCACCTTCCTGTTAGTGCACCTGACAGGTACTGCAGAGTGGACAGCCCAAGCACGCGGGTTCCTGTTACCCAAGTGGGACAGCCTCTCTCCCTCCCCCACCACTATCACTGTCTTTCAAATAAATAAAACTTTAAAAGAAGAAAAGTGACATAACAACAAAGTGCAAAAACACACTAAGCCATTATAATATTATCACAGCAATGTGTCACCAACTCACCACTGTGTACTAAACACCTTACAACTGAGTCTTGCTCCAAATCTGTTATGCCTATGATCCATTCTCTGTGATAGTATACATCTGAGATGAAAAGGAGCAGCTCTGAAGAGATTATCTTCATGTTTTTAATCGAGTGTACATTAATGAACGGTACAATAACCACAGAGATGATGGAGAAAGCCTTCTGGCAATGTCCAATGGCAAGTAGGAATGACATAGTACATGTTTCTGTCTTTTTTTTTTTAAGATTTTTATTTATTTTTTTTATTGGAAAGTCAGATATACAGAGAGGAGGAGAGACACAGAAGAAGATCTTCTGTCCACTGATTTACTCCCCAAGTGGCCGCAATGGCCGGAGCTGATCTGATCTGAAGCCAGGAGCCAGAAGCTTCTTCGGGGACTCCCACGTGGTGCAGGGTCTCAAGGCTTTGGGCCATCCTCGACCGCCTTCCCAGACACAGAAGCAGGGAGCTGGATGGGAAGCGGGGCTGCTGGGATTAAAACTGACATCCTGGTGCATTCAAGGCAAGGGCTTTAGTCACTAGGCTACCACACTGGGCTCATCTTTAAGTCCAATTGATATGATACAGCTTAAACTTGAAATTACAAATGGATTCAGAATGTAAGTACCTCCTTGGAAGGCTTGATACTCATAGTCTTCAACTGAAAATCATTGCTCTAACTTTACACATAAACTGACCACAATATGTTCCCAATACAACATTTAGGTACTAGAATCAAGGTTGTGTCATAAAAACAAAAAAGCATTTACAATGCATTTTTCTTTTTATTTCAATGTTTTATGGTTTTTTTTTTTTTAAGGATTTATTTATTGTATTACAAAGTCAGATACACAGAGAGGAGCAGAGACAGAGAGGAAGATCTTCCGTTGGATGGTTCACTCCCCAAGTGAGTGCAACGGCCTATGCTCCGCAGATCCGAAGCCAGGAACCAGGAACCTCTTCCGGGTCTCCCACGTGGGTGCAGGGTCCCAAGGCTTTGGGCCGTCCTCGACTGCTTTCCCAGGCCACAAGCAGGGAGCTGGATGGGAAGTGGGGCTGCCGGGATTAGAACCGGCGCCCATATGGGATCCCGGGGCGTTCAAGGCGAGGACTTTAGCTGCTAGGCCACTGCGCGGGGCCCCAATGTTTTATGTTTACAAATGAATATTTCTAAAACATTCAAAATAAAGCAAAGATAGGGCAATGGCTCTTAAGTTCCATAGAAAAACTGATAATGAAAACGAACTTCGAAAACACGAACCAACTGTTGGGTTAGAAATGGCAGTATTGCAATACGTGAGGAAAGGAAACCAGAAGCTTCTGCCTAAATGGTGCTTATTTTCTCATTTCACAAGAAATAGCAAGTGGGGTCAAATAACCCCAGCCTACCTTCCAAAGCTTTCCTGCTAAGAACACAGAGCAGCCACTCTGGGTATCCTAAAAACACAGCACCACACCAGCAAGCCTGTCTCTGCTGTTGCTGACAGACACATCCTGGGACCTGGATATTTACTCAAAAGCTTTTCTGAGACTTACTGGAAAGGGCACTGGGGAATGACTGAATCCAGCTGTAATTCTGCCAAGCATTCATGAACTTTTAATAGAAAGTTAAGTAATAAGTCATCAAATCTCCATCCTAACTTGTAAGCTCCACAGGAACAAGGGTCTATATGACTTGGCTTGGAAACAGGAAGCTTCAGAATCACAGTGGGAGTACTGCAGGTAGGGAGACCCGAGGGTGCACTTGGAGAAAACGGAGACCTTATTAAATGCTAGATAACGGAACTGCACCCCAACAAACTCCAGGCAGAGGATTCTTGCATCATTGAAAAACAATTTTTTTTAAAGTTTTCAGAAATCAACTCCCTAGAGAAAAGAGTGAACTTCTTTACTCTGAAGAGCAAGACTTGCATGCACAGAGCTAAGCTGTGAGAGGAAAGAAGTAGCTGCATAACAAAGAGAAAGTTCCAGGATGCATCTCGGCAAGATATCACTTGACCCTTTCCTCTCACTGACCCTTCCTCCTCTGCCTTTTCTTACCAACTAATAAAAGCAAATCTAGAAACTTCTCCAGTCCCACCAAGCCCAGAAATTTTCCCCAAACCTACACCCTGAAGGAGGATGACAGCCTTAACGGAATGCTTTTGGTTAGAAACAAGTATCCAAAAGACTGCTCTGAGACGCAAAAGGACAGACTTGCTTCTCTGAGGAAGGACATGGTCGGTGCCCAGTGGTCACTTCCCTCCAGCTTCCAGCCCAGACATCAGCTCGTGGTTATAACCAGCACCCTCCAGCAGACAGCCTCACCAAACAGGAAAGAGTCTGGGTCCCCAAGTGGCCCCAGGGCAACCCATTTCCTCAGTATATCCACTCACCCTATACCCCACATCTCAACCCAAAGACGCACTGGCCCTTTAAGAAGCGCAACTGAGAAGACCTCTGTCACTCACCCCACCCTCACTAGACCCACTGTAGATGAAAGAATAACTTGTTGCTTACCTGCTCTGCCCCTGGCACGTCTCTTCCAGTACAGAACACCAGCAATTCCAAGAATGTGAGTCAAAATAAAGACAGTTGGCGGCAAATAAGATGAATCTAAGAGCGGCATTTTCGGGTCTGTCTTCTCTCTCCTCTTGAGTCAGTCCCAAGGCCCCACTCCGTGCTGGCCTGGATGCCTTTCTCCTGAGCTTACTGCTGTCCTGCACTATCAGCACGCCCCGGCTCAGCGCTGTCAGAAACTTCCTGGTGGTTTCTCCTCCATCTCGCCTCTGACTGGCTTTCTACAGGCAGTCGTAGCCTGGGACTAAAACTGTACAGTGTATCTCGGGCAAAGCCGGGAAATGAGCGGTCAGCAGGAGTTGGGGGAGGGAAGGAGGGCCGCGCAGAGTGAAAAGCAGGGCCTTAGCCAGCGTCAAGCTGACTCAAACCTCTATCTTTGGCATCCTCTGTTCAGCTTAAACAAACAAACCTCAGACCCTTCCACAAGAAGGGAGGTGTCTGAGGACGTCACTCCCTCAACTTTCCATTCCCAGCTGGGCTGGAGCGCCAGACTTCAGCATGCAGCCAGAAGGGAGAAGTTCTAGGAGCACTTAGGGGTACTCTTGTCAGGTGGAAACAAAGTATACAAGGACAGACAAGCCCTGGTAGGCTGCAGGGCAACCCTGACCCACCTACAGCCAGGCAGCTGGTGAAAGCAGAGGATGTGAATATTCCTGCAGGAAACATACACACAGAATAGACCGCAGGGAAACAGACTTGACACTTAGGTACAATGAAAAATGAAAGAAAACAGCCAAGAACCAATAAAACCGCTGTGCACACAAAGACCTGTACACAAAGTGCTGTACACAAAACTTGAAAATGACTCAAATGTCCATCAATTGGTGAACTTAGAAGCACACTGTTATATACCCACACAGAGGACTACTACTCTGCAAGAAAAAGGAACAGAGGTCCACACTGTGGTAGCCCCTGCTGCTCTGCTTCTAATCCAGCTCCTTGCTAATGTGCCGGGGAAAGCAGCGACAGATTTTCCAAGTGCTTAGGCCTGTGCCACCCATGTAGGAAACCTGGATGAAGCTCCTGGCCCTTGGCTTTGGCTAGACATTGTAGTTATCTGGGGAGTGAACCAGCAGATGGAAGACTTCTCTGTCTTTCCTCTAACTGCCTTTGACATAAATAAATAAAATCTTGGAAGGAAAGAACTGATTTGATACATATATTATGCTACAAAACAAAAGCCAAGCGCAAAAGGATGCATACTATCTGGTTCCATGAATATGACCAAGTACAGCCCGGAGGGCAGAAGGGGTGTGGGATCAGGGAAGTGAACCACAAAGGGCACATGGAAATTCAGGAAATGACGGCAATGTTGTATACGTTGATTGTGGTGGTGGGTCCATGACTGCACACTTGTCCAAACTCATTAAAGTGCACATCTAAAAGGATGCATTTTACTGTATAAATTATGCCTTAGCAAACTTAATAAAAACAAAGGCATGGAAGCAGTTTGTGCAACCTGAAGGGAACCCATAGCAGTTCTCTCAGCCGCATCACTCCTCCACTCAAAAGGTACTCTAAACAAAACAAATGGAACACAGCTAATCCCAGCTTTTACACAGCATCCTTCGATCATGGAAAATAGTGGGCTGTAACTTTATCTTCCTATCAAACTAGATATTTCTAGGGTGTCTATTACAGTTTGGGTATATAAAAATATTTTATTTTCAGCAAACTTAAAAAAAATTTGCAGGACCAGCACTGCAGCACTGTATATGATGCTGGTATCCCATATGAATACCTGTTTAAGACCCAGCCATTCCACTTCCCATCCAGTTCCTGCGAAAGCAGCAGAGGATGGTCCAAGCACTTGGACCTCTGCACCCACTTGGGAGACCCAGAGAAAGCTCCAGGCTCCTGGCTACAGACTGGACCAGCCCTGACCTTTATGACCAACTGGATCTGGGAAACGGATCAGTGGATGGAGATCTCTCTTTCTCACTCTCTCCAGTAAGTAAATATAAAAATTGCTTTAGATATCTATAGTTACCTTTCTAATAAAAGAGAAGGGTTTTCTATTTGAAGAATCCGCTACTTAGTAAAATAATGACATCTGGAGAGGAGCTAAAATAATAGAAACTCTTTAATATGACATTAGGATCACCTTTCTTAAAATTTATTTATTTGTGAAACAGAGCTCCCCTGTGCCACAATGGTCAAGGTTGAGGCAGGTCAAAGCCAAGAGTCAGAAACACAATTCAAATCTCCCATGCAGGTGTCAGGGACCCATCTACTTAACCAGCACCTGCTGCATCCCATGTCCACCTTAGAGCAAGCTGCCATCGTAGCAGCGCCAGGACTCAAAGACGGCCATGCTGACAGGGATGCAGGAATCATAACCGCCAGGTCACATGCCGACCACAGCTCACCTACAGCTGTGCTCCAATCTGTATTTAATGCACAAATATTTACTTCAGACAATGTGACAGGCATTATTCTAGATACCAGAGACACAGTCATGAGGAACAATAAAAGATTTTACACTTCTAGTAGGAAAAGGCAAAAATTATAATCAGGTATGGCTTGCCTGCCAAGGGAAGACAGAAAACACAAATAAACATATAATTCATTACATAAATGCTGTGAATATCAAAGGTGAAAAGAAGGGAGTACAACAAGGCAAAGTTTACAATTTTCTTTGTATGGGATGCTGAGAGAAAGCACTCTTTTTCGAATATTCATTTTACTTTATTAAAAATTATATATCTTTATTTGTAAGACTGAGTTACAGAGGTGAAAGCAGAGAAAGAGAGAGGATCTTGCATCTTCCAGTACACTACCCAAATGGTCACAATGGCTGGGGCTGCGCCAGTCCAATGCCAGGAGCCTGGAGCTTCTGGGTCTCCCACGTGATTGCAGGGACCCAAGGACTCGGACCATCTTTCACTGTTTTCCCAGACCATTAGCAGGAAACTGCATCAGAAATAGAGCAGCTGAGACTCACACTGGTGCCTGTATGGGATGCTGGTACTGCAAGGTGGAAGCTTAATCTACTACAAACCAACAGTGTTTGGCTCCTATTCATTCATTTCAAAGATAAGAGTTACAGAGTGAAAGCAAGAGACCAAGAAAGCGAAGAAGTGTGTTAGGAGGTAGCAATTAACCAGTTCAGAGCTTATAGCGCACCAAGATGTGGCCTGGGACATAATCACTGAATTGAGCTTTGTGGAAGTCACTGGTGTCTATTTTGTTGGCACAGTGGAGAAAAATCCTGCTTAGAATAATTTAAGATGGAATGAGAAGAGGAGTAAGGGACAATTAAGACCAATGCTTTTTTTTTTTAAAGATATAAGTCATATACTAATTGGAGATGTTGGATTAGCTGTTGGAATAGTGCATCCAATTTTTTTTCTTTTTAAAATTTATTTATTTTTATTGGAAAGGCAGATATACAGAGAGGAAGAGAGACAGAGAGGAAGATCTTCCATTCTATGGTTTACTCCCCAAGCAGCCACAATGGATGGAGCTGAGCCGATCTGAAGCCAGGAGCCAGGAGCTTTTTCCTGGTGGGTACAAGATCCCAAGGCCCTGGAGCTGTCCTCCACTACTTTCCCAGGCCACAAACAGGGAACTGGATGGGAAGCAGGGCCCCCGGGATTAAAATGGATGCCCATATGGAATCTCGGTGTGTTCATGCGCGCTCAAGGCAAGGACTTCAGCCACTAGGCTATCGGCTGGGCCCAAGACGAATACTTTTAAGAAATTTTGCTATAAAGGGGAACACAGAGAGAATTCTAGTTGATATATTCAAGTGATGTATGTTTGCTGAAGAAAACAGCACTGGAGAGAGAAAACTCATGATGATTCCAAGGAAGACTAAGCCAGAGCTCCCTCTCACGGGACACACAGCACTTCATCCATTCAGCTTAAATATACACTGTATATGCTAGATCCCATGGGCACAAAGATGATCAAACACATCCTTTACAAAGGAGAAGCAAGAAAGCTCCTGAACTGTGATGGTCAAAGATGGCCTTACTTAATATTTGTTAAACAGCTGCTTAAAAAAAAACAAAAAACTAAAACAAAAGCACCTCTTCCCTCCTAACTCTAGTTCTAGAATCAGGAGACCAGATGACATCACTTTAGTTCATTTTGGTATATATATTTTTTCAAATCTATGCATACTTGTTTAACACACAGTTTTCATAAGCTTTCTGAAACTTTAATACAAATGGCTTTCAAAATAAACTAATCTTTTAATTCCACTTTGTTACAAACTTTTCGAAGCACCATGGCATGTATGTATGTATGTGGGAAGGAAGTGGAGGGGAGTTGCCGTTGTGAAAATAAGACTTTTCACTCAGTGAAACGAAGATGGATCTGTGTGCTGTCACCTGCAGGAAGTGGTTAGACGCTGGCAGCAGGGAGTGACGAGTGGGTTTTTTTTTTCAGAGATCGTTTATTATATAAGGAATGTACCACTAAAAGTCACATTTTGCACCTCCCAGCACATCCTTTGCTAACAGCCAGTGGGCATGTCTCCAAATCATCAAAGCCTTGTAGAAACAGGATGCAGAACTTTGCATTGACTTCAGACCCACCGTTCTCTGAGGTTACTTCACTCACATGAAGTCAGGATGGTCCCCTTCAACCGTGACACACAAGAAACCTCAACAGAAGGCAACGCCCTAGAAACACATTCATGTTTGAGGCTGAGATCAAAAAGAACACATGGAAAGGTATGCTGTGTGTTTTATTTAAACTGACATGAGATTTCACTCAGTCTCAAAATAAGTGATATCCATAAATATCATAATCTCACCAGACGCACACTGAAATTTTAAGACCTATCATCATTAAAAGACCAAAGTCTATAAAAGCATTGCTTCCAGAAACAGAATTTTTTTGGTAGAAAACTACAAATATATCCGAGATTTAAATTTGTCATAGGGAATAACACATGACTACAAATCTTGGGTTCCTGAGAATGGCACAATCTAGGCATCAAAGACTGGTCTTGAAGTCAATTTTTTTAAAAGATTTATTTTTATATTTATCACAAAGTCAGATATACCAAGAGGAGGAGAGACAGAGAGAAAGATCTTTCGTCCGATGATTCACTCCCCAAGTGGCCAGTGCTGAGCCAATCCGAAGCCAGGAGCCAGGAACTTCCTCCAGGTCTCCCATGCGGGTGCAGTGTCCCAAGGCTTTGGGCCGTCCTCGACTGCTTTCCCAGGCCACAAGCAGGGAGCTGGATGGGAAGTGGGTCTGCAGGGATTAGAACCGGCGCCCATATGGGATCCCGGGGCGCATTCAAGGCGAGGACCTTAGCCACAAGGCCACTGCGCGGGGCCCAATCTCCTGAACTCTTTGTCCTCTGCCTTCTCCCATGGGAACAGGTTGCATCTTACTGCAGACAAGAAGAGGAGGATATAGCTTCACAGCAGATACACAGGATACAGCCTCTACCCCTGCTCTGTGTTTCAGTAATGTGGCACTGAGACCACAATCAACATATGGAAGTACAAAGCATCTGGTACAGAGTATTCCACATACTCAAGTTTCATCACTGAAGCAGAGAAAATCTCTCTACTTCTGGCTCAGTGTGCACAGCTGCCATGAGCATTACAGCAGCAGAGTAACTGCAAGTCTAGTGTGCCTGGGTTCAAACGCAGACTACTCTCCATACTACATTTAGCACCAGTAGGCAAGTTTCTTAACTTCATGGAACCTCAATGTACTTCTCTATAAAATAGTAACATTGTGCCTGACTCACAAAACTGTAAGGATTAAATGAGTTAATGATGTATTTAAGGTGCTCAATATGTGTTCAATGATTACTAGCTACTTCAAGGGGCATAAAACAAAGCATATGTGGCCACCAACTTTTGAATGTTATTCAGACTTTACAAAACCTTGGCAAACTGACAATTTCACATTTATTAGCCAAATTACTTAATCTAATTCAGCTAATCCCTGTCTCATTCACCTGCCACAAGCAGGGAGCTGGATTGGAAGTAGAGCAGCCAGGACACAAACCAAGGCCCATATGGGGGATCTCAGCACAGAATAAATGCTTACCCTCCTTTGTAAAACCTGAGTCCTTGATTGAGGAATGAGTGAATAAATTAATTTATGAACAAGAAGGTCTAAAGAGCATTGTAAGATCAAGGAATATAATGAGAGAAGGTGGGGAACAAATTAGAAAGAAAACTGGGTGCAAAAAACCATCAATATTCCCCACATATAAACTTCTTTTTGTTTGTTTGTTTGTTTGTTTAACTGGATGGGAAGTGGAGCCGCTGGGATTAGAACCGGCACCCATATGGGATCCCGGGGCGTTCAAGGCGAGGACTTTAGCCGCTAGGCCACGCTGCCGGGCCCCCCACATATAAACTTCTTTTTTTTTTTTTTTTCCTGGGAATCTACCTAATTTGACTGCAAAAACAGAAAGCAAGTGCCTAGAAATGCATCTGTCTTGCATCAGGAACAACTCAAAAGACTCTTCTACACAAACTCACTAATATTAATATTTGAAATTAATTAAAATTAAACTCATTGAAATTAATATTCAAAAAAAAGTTGAACCATCTTCAAACACTGAAGTTCCAAATATACCTGGGAATGTGACTCCAACAACAGGCTTATAAATCTGACTTCTTCATGAAGCCAGTTTATTAATTCTGAAATTCCACCTCTGGAATACTTTCCACACATGGATTTCTGCCTAACGTCCAAACTTTGTGGCCACCCTGTACAGCTCAGCAAGTGAAGCCATTACCTTTCAGAAAGAGAAAGAAAAGGAAAGCTAGCAACGAAGCAGCTCTGGGAAAAGACATATTTGAAAAACATACTGTTCTTCTTATTCCTAAAAAGTCATTTATTTATTTGAAAGGCAGAGTTACAGAGACAGAGCGAAACATTTTCCATCTGCTAGTTCATTCCCCAAATGGCCACAATGGTCAGAGTTGGGCCAGGCCAAAGCCAAAGCCCAGTTTCTTCCAGGTCTCCATTGTGAGTGCAGGGGCCCAAGTACTTGGACCATCCTCTGCTGCATTCCCAGGCACATTAACAGAGCTAGATCAAAGTGGAGCAACCAGGACTCAACCAGCACTCGTAATGGATGCTGGCACTGCAGGTGGTACCTTAGCTTGCTACACCACAACACTGGTCCTATGAAGTTTTCACGTATGTATATACACTGTAGAAAAATTAAATAAAATGAATTAACATATCTATCACCTCACCAACTTATTTTTGTGTATTAGCACATTTAAAATTTGTTCTTTCAGCAGCACATTGGAAATATCTATTATCCATTTTCTGCCTTTTAAAACTATTTGTTCCTTGTATCCAGCTGTTGACTAAACTTAAATCCAAATTCTGACTACATCATCTTTAGTCAGAACTAATCTCTTCAATCTTTAGTTCCTCTCCAGCAAAATGGGCATAATAAAGTTATCTCTTCTTGTATTAGGATTTTTAAGTGATTTATTTATGTTCTTATTTGAAAGGTAGAGTGCCAGACAGAATGAGCATGTGCATTGGGTGTGTGTACACATACCCGAAGAAGCCAGAGAGAGAGAGAGAGAGAGAGAGAGAGAGAGAGAGAGAGAGATGCCTTTACCCAATATACCACAGCGCCAGCCTCCTCCAGTGAGGATAAAGTGACAGAATGTGTGGGATGTTTGACACAGTGAACATTAACTGATTTAGAAGCATTAAACATTAACTCATAAACGTTAACCACTGTCATATGATTACTACACAGGAACATCCATACCCTAGCAGAGCATCAAGTTGTCAACAACCCATGTCAAGAGGCAAGTCAAGGTAAAGCAGGGCTTTTAGGAGTTCTAAGCCACTAACTCCATGAATAAATCAAATAGGGAACATTTCCCCACTAAAATAGTAAAATCTAGATATCAGATGTTTTCCAGGAAACTCTGGTAGTCAACATCTTAAATAAAAGGATTGGCACCATGGCTCAATAGGCCAATCCTCACCTTTAAGCACCAGCATCCCATATTGGCTCCAGTTTGTGTCCCCACTGCTTCACTTCCCATCCAAGCTCAGTACTTGTAACCTGGGAAAGCAGTAGAGGATGGCCCAAAGCCTTGGGACCCTGCACCCAGGTGGGAGACTCAGAAGTTCTTGGCTGCTGGCTTTGGATTGTTTTAGCTCCAACCTCTGTGGTCACAAAAGAAGGATCTTTGTCTCTCCTTTTCTCTGTAAATCTGCCTTTCCAGTAAAACATCAGTAAGTCTTAAAAAAGAAGAATTATCTATGAGGATCATTCTTGATTCTTACCATGATTGTTATTTGTATCCAAAGTATCACTTGAAAATAAATGCAGTAATGAAAGGGTGACTTTTTAAAATACTTTCCTAAACTTTTTTTTTAAAGTTTCACTGGGAAATGTCTTTAGGTTCTTTACTAAGAAGTGATGGATTTTAGGTTTCTCGATGAAGCCAGAAAGCAGAATGAGCATGAGAGTCTTATGTGGCTGACAAAGCAGCCAGGAGTTCAATAATGAGGTAACGTGGAAGGCTTGTGATGGCCCAGAGGTGGCACAAGACTTGGGGCTTGAAAAACCCAGGCCACGGCTCAAAGACTGAGTCTAAGCCAACACAAGTCAGGCCGACTTAAACTATTTATCCATGGAAACCAGGCTTTGCACACAAACAAAGCTAATTTTAGATCCCTGTAAGACACTTTTCCAAACCCTGGCAATAACCCTAAGTCAAAAAGAGCAAGAAGTGGCCACCTGAAGGCAGAGGGAAGCTGCAGGTTCTTCTCCCTGGAGGATGTTTAGAGCCTGGGTGGAACTCTAATCCACCACACAAGAATTCTTTTTTTTTTTTCTTTTTTTTTTTTTTAAGATTTATTCATTTTATTACAGCCAGATATACACAGAGGAAGAGAGACAGAGAGGAAGATCTTTCGTCTGATGATTCACTCCCCAAGTGAGCCGCAACGCGCCGATGCGCGCCGATCCGATGCCGGGAACCTGGAACCTCTTCCGGGTCTCCAAAGTGGGTGCAGTGTCCCAATGCATTGGGCCGTCCTCAACTGCCTTCCCAGGCCACAAGCAGGGAGCTGGATGGGAAGTGGAGCTGCCGGGATTAGAACCGGCACCCATATGGGATCCCGGGGCTTTCAAGGCGAGGACTTTAGCCGCTAGACCACGCCGCCGGGCCCCACACAAGAATTCTTTCACTCGTTCTCAGGAATGGCCACCACCAGGCTCTGCAAACTTTCTGATAAAATCCTCAAAACCCCAAGAGTCCAAGGACCAAAGTCAAACGAAGCAAGCGGGTTGGGCAGACTGAGAGCAACCATGCATGACGACGCGAGGCTGCTTAGTAGTTCTGAACTTTAGGTTCCTTACACAATGTATATGAAAATAGGTATTTCTTCAGTGTGGTTATCAAGATTAAATAAGGGATGCCTGCACAGCTACGGATCTAGGCACACATCAGATGCTGAGTAAAACCATTTTCTTCCCCTTCCCCCAACCCCACTTCCAATCCTCCTTTCCTTCCTTCCTTTATTTTATTTTTTAAATTGATTCTCAGATCTCATTCATAAAACCAATCCTATTTCTGCTTTAGTTTTTTTCTTCACCTGGCATCTGGAATAATCTATTCTTCAAATGCTAGGTAAAGCCACAATGTTCTTAATACAAACTCACATTTTGTTTCTACTCCAATATAAACAATACTTGATGAACAAAGATGCCATGAGAAAAACAGGAAATTTTACTGGTCTACCATAGAATTAGACAATTTCTCCCATTTAGAGCCTACCCCCCAGTGACCCCTACTGGCCAAAGACAGATACTGACAACTTGACTTTTTATGACAAAGGGCTCCTATGCTTTTATTCTAGTGAAATACATATACGGCTTTCATTATGTAAGCTCGAACTTGTCTCAGAATCTATGTATCCATATCACAGAAGGCAACAGTGCTATGTCCAGGCAGCTCGTTCCTTTCATGGGAAATGGCACCCTAAATCTGGTGGGTTAAATGGCTCCCAACAGGATACGCATTGTTCACAGCCTTGGAACAGGTCCTTGCAGAACAAACAGCAGACAGAGCAGTCACTTGTCTACTGTCCGGAGCCCCAGTAGCCCGCAAGTTTTCCAGTCTCTGACGCTGACTCACTCTCAGCACAGTCCAGACTCCCTGCCAGTAGCTGGAGCTACCATGTGCACTGGTGAGTAATGCTTCCCCAGGGCCTCCTCCCAGCCACCTGGGACTCCACAAGTCATAAAAGGAAATCTGGGTAACAGTCACAAGTTTTAAGAACACATGCCTCATCCTCTTAGTCCTGCAGGGACCTCAGCTTTACAGTGAATTCCCTCCAATGACAGCCAGGTGGCAATGTAGAAACAGGCAGAAGCACAAAGAATAATGGGCAAACAAATGTTTACTGTGAAATCTGGAAACCACAGCTTCTACCTGAATAAATCCAAAAGCAATGTGCGTAAGGCAAAGCCCAACCCAGGCCAGGGTCAGCAGGGTTCATTCCACCATACCCTGCTTGGTTAGCAACAGCTCTGCCCGTGAAGACTGCAAAGCAGCCCATTATCACACCATCTGCCATCACTCAGGTTCACATTGTGAGGCAAAATCCCAGTGAAAAAGAACACCAGATCTCAGAGGAAAGGATCAGCCTCCTGAATGCCCACCCATCCTCTCCCAAGGGATCAGAGCAGGGAGAGCACCTGGATTTTTGGGTTAATGGATGGCACACTTGATATTCATCAACTCCTACATAGCCAATAGCTGTGGTTCAACTTCTTCCCAATAGTGTACCTGAAGCATCCAATCCCCCAAACACACATTTGCAGAGCTAGCTCAGCATTCTGAATACAGCTGCTGAGATCTTGGTAAGGGACAGAAATGGAGACAGGCCTCTACCACAAACATCCTACTTCAAAGATAATTTAAATAATAATTCATAGTCAATTGCAAAACAAAAATTTGAATTGCACAGGGCCTCATCAGGTCTGCAGTCTACTTGGTAGTCATTCTAATTACATTAGATCACTGATTTTTAAAATTTTTCCTGAGAGGTACACAGCTAATGCAAGAGTTAAGACACTATTTGGGATGCTTACATCACGCCAGATTGTGTCAGTTCCAGTATCAGCTTCCCTCGGATTCCAGCTTCTTGCTGAAGACCCTGAGAGGCAGCAGGTGGCAGCTGAAGCACCGGGAGCCCTGCCCCCGCCTGGAAGATCTGTATCAGGTGGATGTGCAGCTCCTGCTTCAGCCCGGCCTAGCCCCAGGGATTTACAGATACTCAAGAAATGAACCAGCAAATGGAAGCTCTCAAATATGCTTTTTCTTCCTCTTCAAACCAGAGTACTTTCAGTACAACTGCTTACATTTTCTCTTCCTATAATCCTTGTATCTCTGGTACTCATATGCCTTAGAAGAAAACTACTACATAGCTCAATTTTTTACAAAACCCAGAATATTCAAGATCCTGGTTTATCAAAAGAGAAAAGAAATGACCTATGGTGTACCTAATTACTAAAACAAAACAAAAGATAGTCACAAAATTTTTGAACAAAATGAAAAACAAGTGCCCTCTGGTTAACCTTGGATTAACCACAAATTTAAATTAAGCATATATCAGATTCATTACTACATTTAACAGAGAGCTATAGAAAGAGGTTATAACTTGAGTTTCCTTTAAAGGATCATTTACCCACACTGGATCTGTTTACTCATTCATAAAAGAAGTTGTCACTGTAAATCTAGAAAATCATGCAGCTCTGAAACGCTATGGCTGTGTTACATATTTAGTTGCCTAGGTACCATACACCTTCCCAAAATATTACAAAGCCAATCTTATACACTATCACTTCAGAATTTAATTAGGGAAATAAGATAATTTTTAATATAAGGTAGTAGATTCTATATCATGAGTGTAACAGGACTATAAGAATTCAATGAATAGAATTTAAATATCTAAGTCACTATAGTGATCATTTCCAGTATAGAAATCAAAGTAAGATCGGACTGGAAGAAAATCTAGAATTTCAACAGTCTGAGATAAGAATTCACATTCCATGAAGAGCTGGCCTATGGAAGAGCATGAAAAAGGACGAGTGGCCTGACCTAGAGCACAGCACTGATATTGTGAGCGGTGTGGGGGACAGTGAATTAAGATTAATTTCTGCCAACTGGAGTTTATCTCCATTCTTTTCTGAAATCTCAAAGTTGCAAAAAAAAAAAGGGGGGGGTGGTGGTACAAAAAGAACTAGACGAGGTGTTTAGCTTGGTGTTTACAATGTAGGCTCAGATGATCATGCCCCACATTGGGACACCTGAACTCAATGCTAGTGTCAGCTTCCTGACTCCTGATAATTCAGCCTTTGGGAGACAGCAGTGATGGCTCAAGTCATTGAGCTCCTGTCACGACACAGAGACCTGGATTGAGTTCCCAGCTTCCAGCTTTAGCACCTTCCAACTCCTGGTCATTGAAGACATTTGGAGAGCAAACTAGTGGTTATACATTCTCAAAAGACATTCCAGAAACTGGAAAGTGGATAAACAATTGGTCACTATTTAAATCTCAGCTTTCTCTTTCTGCTAAGTGCCAAAGGAGAAAGGAGCACAATAAGAAACAAACAAAAACAAAGACAAAAAACAGAAACCTGTGCTACAGAACAAAGATAGACATTGCGAGTACCAGTGCCTCTGAATGTTTGGGAGAACGGGAAAGAGAGCTGCAGGGTGAGCTGAAAACAAGACTAGTTGAAAAGCTTCAGCCCCACATGAGGTCAGCACTGAGGTGACAACAAAGGCAGTTAGGTGAAATTTGACATAATGAATAGTACACCCTTTTCCCATCTCCCCATTCCTCTTGGCAGTCCCAGAGCTCTGCCTGCCAGGCTTCAATTCAAAGGCTCTTGACAGGAGACTGGCCTCCCCTACCTGGTTATTCATTAAGCGTACCAGCCAGGGAGGCCCACCAATCAGTTCTGTAGAGTTAGCTCTTACACATGAAGATCATCAAGGAACATCAGGCATTTAAGAGAGTTTCTGACATGAAAGACAGATGCAACATGAACAAACAACCTGGAAGAAAGACAGCATTACAAGAGAGAAAAACATCAAGAACTCCTAGGGCCGGCTCTGTGGCTTAGCGGGGAAAGCCAAAGCCCGTGTCTGCAGGGCTGACATCCCACATGAGCACCAGTTTGAGTCCTGGCTGCTCCACTTCTGGTACAATGCCCTTCTAATGTGCCTGGGAAAGCAGCCAAGGAGGGGCCAAGTGTTTGGGCGCTTGCATCCATGTAGCCAACCCACATGAAGCTCCTGGCTCCAGAAAGGTCCAACTCTGGCCATGTGATCATTTGGGGAACAAGCCAGTGCACGAAGACCTCTCTCTCTGTCTCTCTCTTTCTCCTTCTCTTTACCCCTTTAACTCTGCCTTTAAAACAAATAAATTTTAAAACTTTATATAATTTTTAAAACTTTTTTTTATCTTACCTGAAATGCAGAGAGAAGGGAGGAAATAGAAATCTCCTATCCACTGTTTTGCACCCCAATTGCCTGCAACAGTCAGGAACGGGCCAAGCAAAAGCCAGAAGCCAGAACTCAAGCCCAGTCTCCCACAAACATGGCAGGGACCCAAAAACTGCTTCTTCTGCTCAAATTCATTTAAGTCATGGAGTCATATTGTGACCTCTGAAATAGCATCATCACAAATTACCCTCAAAGAACTCGAAAAATCAAGCTAACCTTACGAGGCACTTTGGACTGAGTTTCTTCTAGTGATTTGTTACTTCACGAGGAGATGCAGGGAGCCCTACTGCTAACCTCGGCCCAGGGCAGTGCAGTACTCATCGCCTGACTCAGTCCCGCCTGACTTCCTGCCCTACTTCAAAGATCAGTCTTCATCCCACAGTAGTACCTTCCTATAGTGTTGTCTAAAATAGAGCACACAAGCAGCCAGAAAGATGCAGTAATTAAAGACAGCATCAAAACCAAAACCCAGGAAAAGCCTCCCTCCCTCCTGGGTTAAAAAAAATATTCCTTACAGCTTATCATCTACTTTTTTTAAGGATTTATTCATTTTATTACAGCCAGATATACACAGAGGAGGAGAGACAGAGAGAAAGATCTCCCATCCAATGATTCACTCCCCAAGTGAGCCGCAACGGGCCGGTGCACGCCGATCCAAAGCTGGGAACCTGGAGCCTCTTCCGGGTCTCCCACGTGGGTGCAGGGTCCCAATGCATTGGGCCGTCCTCAACTGCTTTCCCAGGCCACAAGCAGAGAGCTGGATGGGAAGTGGAGCTGCCGGGATTAGAACCGGCGCCCATATGGGATCCTGGGGCTTTCAAGGCGAGGACTTTAGCTGCTAGGCCACGCCGCCGGGCCCCATCTATTTTGTTTAAAGATTTATTTATTTTCATTGCAAAGCCAGATATACAGAGAGGAGAAGAGACAGAGAGGAAGATCTTCTGTTTGATGATTCACTCTCCAAATTGCCATAATGGCTGGAGTTGAGCTGACCCAAAGCCAGGATCCTGGAGCTTCTTGTGGCTCTCCCATGTGGGTGCAGGGTCCTAAGCTGTCCTCCAGTGCCTTCCCAGGCAGGGAGAAGGGAGCTGGATGGGAAGCAAGGCCACGAGGATTAGAACCAATGCCCATTTGGGATCCTGGTGCATGCAAGGCAAGGACTTTAGTTGTTGAGCTACCACGCTGAGCCGTTATGATCTATCTTGAAGAGCATTATGTTATAACTTCTGCTTTCTGGTAATGGTTTTTGCAGCCTAAAAGTTCTATGTCTCCATGTCACCTTCAGGTGAAGTCTTCATAAAGCACAAAAACAAGAAACTGACAGAACAATGCTAAGGCATTTTTCACCAAGTTCTCCTTTTAAGTGACCTATAACCTGAGCAGAGTAATATTAACAAATATCCTCTCCTTTATATAAACTGCTGATTTAGCCTCCAACCTCATAATCACAGACTCCAATAGGCAGGGGCTAAGACACAGGGATGACCAGGAACACTCTTTCACAATTTCATATCAATGGGAGCCTGACAACTTCATCAACTTTGGTGCTTTATACAACGAAAGACACCAAGATTAATCCTTCCTCCTGACTGTACCTCCCTTCCATCACTGGAAGGCTCTCAAAAAGACAGAAAAAAAAATAATCTGTGGTTGAAGCAAGGATCTAATTCTTGCCAAAGCACTGGAGGAAACCAGAGTACTTTTGGCTATAAAATCCCTGAGATCCAACTTTCTGATGTCTAGGCAAATTCCTCTACCTAAATGTGTCAAGGGAAATGCCACACCCTCAAATAAGCCACCAGGAGCAAATGAGGGTCAACTCTAAGACACAAACCTTGCTAGCAAGGAAATGAGGCACACTAAGCAGGTACCACACATACAGTTCTCCAGGACTGGTACAGGATGTCAGGAGCCAACAGCAGATACACCCAAGGCATGCATAGACTTGACCACACTCTCTGAAGGCACCAGAACAGCACTGCCTACAGCAGGGCTCCAGATACAGGAACTAAAAAACAAGTGATGTTTCCTATGATCTATGCCAGTCAATCATTCCAACTGCCCAGGCAATACCTCCTTCCAGCACCTCAATCAAGATTCATGTCTCCACCTGTTCCTATAATATAATCCTGTCATTATATTTTCTTTGATGAGAAATGAGTCACTTTTTCTTGCCAACACAGGTCTGAGCCTCTTCCAGGCAATGTAAGGTTTTTCTGGCAATGCTCTGGGGGCAGGCGCCACCCAGCGGCTTCTCTAGTTACTATTTCTCCACACCTCCCCAGAACAAGATTATAGATGGCCTGGAGGAGAAAGGGGGAGCAATGAAAGAAGGGAGGATCTTGGTGGAGCTGAGAACCAGAACATAAACTGGCTACTCCAACGCCATACAGTCATCTCTCCCCAGGGCTCAAAACTGCAATACTTATGCTCCAAGGTTCACAGCGGCAAGGGAAAGGGGTCAAGTATAACGTCATAAAATGCTCTTCATACATGCAAATTACCCTAAATATTCTTTAAATAATAGTTTCATTGAGACTAAGTCCACATAGTGTACAATTCGCCCCATTAAAGTATACAATTCAGTGGATTTCAGTATAGCCTGTCATGGGACAGGGATACATTTCGACTAATATACTGGTAAGCAATTTCATAGCATAGTTACACAATCCTAAACAGTACAGCCAACTATGCATCTCGAGGTGATATGATACATCGGTCTGACACTGATGGGAACATCACTATGTGACACATGACTGTACATTCTCAAGAGCTGTACAACCATCATGTAGTTTTAGAACAGACCACCACCTGCAAAAGTATTCCTGTATCCATTAGCAATCACTTCCCATTCCACTCCCCATCCTAGCCTAGGAACATCTAATACTGTCTCTATAGATTGGCCTATTCTTTATAAATGGGATTATAATACATGGGCTTTTGTGTATGGCTTCTGTCACTTGGCCTAACATTCTCAAGGTTGATCCATGTCAGCAACAATCATTACTTCTTTCCTTTTTACTGTCAAATAAGTTGTAATATACAGATAATCACATTTTGTCCACTCATCAGATGATGAATACTTGGGTGGTTCCCACTTTCGGGTCATTATGAGTAATGCTGCTATAAGCAGTCATGTACAAATTTTCTATGAGTATACATTTTCAATTATCGTGGATATATATTTAGGAGTGGAATTGCTGGGTGATGCAGCAACTCTATGTTTAACTTTTTGAGGAACTGCCCAAGCAGCTGTGCCATTCCCACCAGCAGTGTGTGAAGGCTCCAATTTTTCCATATCCTTTTTTTTTTTTTAATCACAGCAACTCTGGTGAATAAGAAATAGTATCTCATTGTAGGTTTGACTGTGTTTCCATAACGACTAATGATGTTCGGCATCTTGTCAGGCATGTACTGGCCATTTGCATGCCTTCTTTGAAGAAATGGCCCTTGAAATGCTTTGCCCATGTTTTGATTGTGTTCTCTTTCTACTGTTCAATTCTAAGAATTCTTCCCATATTCCAGACTCAAAGTCCTTATTAGGTGCTTGATTTCCAGATATTTTCTCCCACTCTATGCAAGCACAAAAGGCTTTTTTAAAGTTATAGTATGAAGTGACTATTTGAGTCTGTAGCTGCATCACGGTGCAGCATGTGAAGCTGCTGCCTGTGACACCAGCATCCTGTGTGAGTGCTGCTTTGAGTCCAGCTGCTAACCTGCCTGGGAAAGCAGATGTGCTAGGGTGCTTGCCATCTACGTGGGAGACCCAGACAGAGCTCAGGGTTCCTAGCCTTTGTGGCCATTTAGGGAAAGAACTAGCAGATGAAGTTCTTTTCTCTGTCTTGCTCTGCCTTTCAAATAAAAAAAAATCAAGTTTTAAAATCAAGTAAGAAATAAATTATTTCAAAAAACCATTTTGAAGCACTGAAGTTTTATATCTTGCCCAAGTTCAATTTATCTAATTTATTGTTGTTTTTTTGCTTTTGCTGTCATAGCCAAGAAATTATTGCCAAACCTATGGTCACAAAGATTTGCTTCTAATAGATTTGTAACTGTAGCTCTCACATGTAGATGTATGCTTATGATTACTATTATTAAATTTATTTAAGAGGGAGAGAAGGAGAGAAATCTACAGAGCAAGAGTGGGATGCCCTCCCACCTGCTGATTCCTCCAATGAGCACGGTGGGCAAGTCAGAGCCAGGAGCCAGGAAATGAATCCAGGTCTCGCACATGGCTGGCAGGGACTTGGTTACTTGGGCCATCATCTGATGTTTCCCAAGGTGCAGATGATCAGGCACTTAGAACTGGGAGCCCAGTGTCCCACCTGGCACCTTGATGACCAGGCCAAAGATCTGCACCTGTGATTCTTTTTGAGTCAACTTTTTCATACTGTACGAGGCAAGCATCCAAATTCATCCTCTTGTCTATATATATACACAGTTGCCCTGATATAAATATAGAAATAACTACTATTTTTCCTTTAACTGTGAATCAAATGACCACAACTGAAAGGATTTCTTTTGGATTCTCAATTCTATCGCGCTCATCTTTCTGTCTATCCTTATGCCACTACCATGCTATCTTCATTATTGCAGCTTTCTAGGAAGTTTTCAAATTAGGAAGAGTATATGTCTTTGAGTTTTGTATTTTTTTAAAAAAAGATGTATTTATTTTTTATTGGCAAGTCAGACAAACAGAGGAGGAGAGAGAGGGAGGAAAATCTTCCATCCGATGATTCACTCCCCAGGCAGCTGCAACGGCTGGAGCTGCGCTGATTGGAAGTCAGAAGCCCGGAGCCTCTTCCGGGTCTCCCATGCAGGTGCAGGGGCCCAAGGCTTTGGGCTGTCCTTGACTACATTCCCAGGCCACAAGCAGGGAGCTGGATGGGAAGTGGGGCCCCAGCGTATGTAAGATGATGACTTTAGCCATGATAATTTAATCCTATCATACAATTAATATCACAAACATAGACCAAAGCTAAGCAGCCATAGTCTGAACCCTTCATCATCTTTAATCACGCAACAGAGCTCCTACTTTCAAACATAATGAAGTACCCACCATGTGTGCTAGGCAAGGCTCTTGACTCTTGGGTCAAACTCTAACTCTCTCTAGTTCATCTCTCAGATAGGAATTATCATGCCCATTCTACAGAAGAAACAGACACACAAGGATTCAGTAATTTACCCAAGATCATACTGCTAATAAGAAACATGGCTGGGATTTAAACTCAGGCCTCATTAACTTGTGTTCTGCTATCTCCTTTATCAGTCCATAGGCTTTCCAACATCCCACATTTCTTTCTTTTTTTAAGAAATTATTTTTTAAAAATTTTTATTGGAAAGTCAAATATACAGAGAGGAGGAGAAACAGAGGAAGATCTTCCATCTACTGATTCACTCCATAAGTGGCAGCAATGGCCAGAGCTGCATCAATATGAAGCCAGGACCCAGGAGCCTCTTCTGGGTCTCCCACCCAAGTGCAAGGTCCCAAGGCTTTGGGCCATCCTCGACTGCTTTCCCAGGCCACAAGTAGAGAGCTAGATGGGAAACAGGGCCAGGATTAGAATTGGCGCCCATATGGGATCCAGGCATGTACAAGGTGAGGACTTTAGTCACTAGGCTACCGCACCAGGCCCATTACAGACTTCTTATCTGGGCTTCATCCCAGGCCTTCAAGAAACAGAAGACACAGAAGGCCAACTGAGTCCCATCCCAACTGTGCTATGACAGGAACTGGTTTTCCTAGAATAGCATTGGATTGGAGATGCGGAATATGTACAAAGAAAAAACGGACATCAAGGCCCAGCGTAGCAGCCTAGTGGCTAAAGTCCTTGCCTTGCATGTGCTATGATCCCATATGGATGACGGTTCTTATCCCAGTGGCCCCACTTCCCATCCAGCTTCCTGCTCGTGGCCTGGGAAAGCAGTCGAGGACAGCCCAAAGCTTTGGAAGAGGTTCCAGGCTCCTGGCTTTGGATCAGCTTAGTTCTGACCATTGTGGCAGCTTGGGCAGTGAATCAGCAGACAGATCTTCCTCTCTGTCTCTCCTCTCTGTATATCTGACTTTCCCATAAAAATAAATAAATAAAATGGATATCAGTAAAGAAATGTGTGTGGGAGTTCACCTTGCAGCTAAAAATGAAACCAAGAACAGGTACCTCTGGTCAACAGAGACGACATGATTTCAAAATCTCAAACTTTTTTTCCTGATGATTTCCATTTCTCCCCTATAAACAGAAGTTAAAATATCACTTAATCACTGTTTAATCATTGTCCACACGTTCACTCTGCAGTTTAACCCCTTACATTCCATCTCCAGCAAGATGCTAAAAACTGTGGAAAGGAACTAAAGAAATGGCTCAAGAAAAAGGAAATGTCCAATAAGCCTATATCTCCAGAACGCTTCACCGAAGTTTCAGGTTAAGGCCACCGGCCACCTGTTCCTTTGGTTTTCCAACCTGACGCCTAATTCATGCCAATCTGCATGATGGGATTCCAAGAGAAATGCCAGACCAGAATTTCACTACTGGGGGTCGGGACTTTAAGACTGCTGGAATGTGCCTAGTAAAGACATGGGGGTGTCTGGGCAGCTGAAAGCCTCCACAGGGGAATTCAGTAGGAACAACTGCTTCCCATCAGCTCAGAGTTCTAAGTTTAAAAATAGATCTCAGTGACACTCATGCTTTCAGGATCATTTGGGAAAGAATGCTGCTAAATGCAACAACTATTTGCCCCACTGGGCAGATCAGAGAGAGGAAAGAGGGAGTGCTCGCACTGCCCTTCGGAAGTGGTGGAATAGGACAAAGGGACATGGGAAATCCAATTTGGCTTCCCTGAGAAGGTCTTAAGCTACCATTATCTCTGTATTTCTTATATTTTTCAGATTTCAGAAAGAGTGTTATCAATGTGCATTCTCTGTGAGTCAAAGTAGTCTCAAGGTCAGTGTAGAGCAGTATTCTGGTAGGCTCAATGCACTCCCTGCTGTACTACCTTGAGGTCTCCTGTTCTTCTGACATTTGCAAATAGAAGACAGTGTGGAGCAACTGTTTCTCTGACAGCGGAGATTCCGTGGAAACCCCTTCTCAACGATCCCATTTCTCACTTGATTGAAATCACTACCACCCAGATGACTGGAAATTGCCATTTTACTTATTCAATGGGAAGCTTTATTGCCATGGCAATACCGCTTTTCTTTGGAGCCAAATACAGCATTATTCTCGCCCAAATGATTCTTAAGACAGCAGGGTCACGGAGAATGGCCTAAGGGCATTTGAGAAGGCAAAGGCTCCCCCTCTCTCTCTGCAGCTGCTGGCAGAGACCGCAGAGTAAACAGTGCACAGAGCAAAACTGAAAGGTTGCCACAAAGTCACCTCTTGAAACTAACTGAAAAACGATTGTACATATTACCAATTTCAATTAGAAACCGGGCTTGGGGATTGTAGTTCATCCAAACTCTAGAAACACAAACACCTCGATCGCTATCACCAGCACAAAAATGCTAGGTATAGTGGCTTTTGCCCTTCTGGGTTTATATAGCAAAACGGTGACAGCCAGGGACTAATGCCAAGTGTCTATACGTTGGACACCAGTGCAGAGAAGTTTTGTTATGGAAACAGCAGTTGGTAGGCTAGCAGACCGTTCAGGGGTTTAATGACTTTACATTCCACAAGTCAGTTGAGGCTATTGAAGCTTCTGTTTTAATGCAGCATTTTGTTGGTTTGTGATTTTTGCTTAATGTTTTTCCAGGATCAAAGACAAAATATACAAGGGATCGTCAAAAAGTTCACTCAAAACACATCATTAAAAAAAAAAAAAAAGCTCATGGATTAAATTTTTCTTTTCTTCACTGGAACAGTTGAAATTAACCTGCTTTCCTTTTTCATGATTGAGAAAGCACAAGTCACAGCCTTGACCTTTTTGTATTATGTGATGTTTTACACAAAACAAGCTAAAGGAGCCCAGACAACTAAGGAACACACCAAGGCAGGACTGTGAAAACCAGAATAACTACAAGCCCCTTCCAGCCAGAATTTGCTACCTGTCCCAGTAGCTGAAAATACTACATAAACTTCCCCTATGGGCTGGTAGTCATTTGATTTGCATATAGGAAAAGCTGCCTTTTATAAATCATTTTTTTTATTACGAAGTCAGATATACACAGAGGAGGAGAGACAGAGAGGAAGATCTTCCCTCCGATGTTTCACTCCCCAAGTGAGCCGCAACGGCTGGAGCTGAGACAATCCGAAGCCAGGATATGGAGCCTCCTCCAGGTCTCCCACGCAGGTGCAGGGTCCCAAAGCCTTGGGCCGTCCTCAACTGTATTCCCATGCCACAAGCCGGGAGCTGGATGGGAAGCTGGGCTGCCGGGACTAGAACCGGCGCCCATACGGGATCCTGGGGCGTACAAGGCGAGGACCTTAACCACTACGCTATCATGCCAGGCCCTATAAATAATTTTTTATGAATTCTTTTTGCTTTTGTTAACTCTATTGCTCAAATGAAATTTTGTTTAAAGATTTATTTATTTTTATTGCAAAGTCAGATATACAGAGAGGAAGATCTTCCATCCAATGGTTCACTCCCCAAGTGACCACAATGGCTAGAGCTTAGCCAATCTGAAGCCAGGAGCCAGGAGCTCTTCCGCATCTCCCACACGGGTGCAGGGTCCCAAGGCTTTGGGCTGTCCTCAACTGTTTTCCCAGGCCACAAACAGGGAGCTGGATGGGAAGCAGGGCTGCCAGGATTAGAACCAGTGCCCATATGGGATTCCAGCGCATGCAAGGCGAGGACTTTAACCACTACACTCTCACGCCAGGCCCTGCTCAAATGAACTTTTAAAAATAATAAAAAGAGGGGCCAGTATAGTAGCAGAGCAAACTAATCTTCAGACTGTGGTACCGGCACCCTATATGCCTTGTATTGGGGGGTTTCCCTAAAGTCCCAATGATGGCACCTTTCTCCTCCAATTCCATGGCCAAATCAATACAACAGAAACCATAGCTGTACTGAGATCTCTCTGTAAATAGCATTGTCTTTTCTATAATCCAGAGGACTGATTTCCCTGAAAGCAGAAATTGTGTGTGTTATGTTCTGTAACATTTTTATTTATTTATTTGGAAAGTCAGAGTTAATGAGACAGAAGGTCTGTGGGGAGAAAGAGGAAAGGAGGGATCAGTCTTCCATCCACTGGTTCAATCTCCTGCTGATCACAACAACCAGAACTACGGGGCCAGACAAAAGCCAGGAGCTTTTTCCAGGTCTCCCGTGTGGGAGCAGGGACCAAAACACCTAAGCCATCTTCCACTGCTTTCCCAGGCCATTAGCAGGAGCTGGAGCACAAGTTGAGTAATTGGTATATGAATTGGTGCCCATGTGGCCTGCAAGTGTCACAAGTAAGTCTCCAGAATTATGTTTTCTCCTCCCACTACTTGCCCTGTGCCTTGCAAAATACAGAACTTAACAAATGCTGGCTGGCTAACTTTAATTACCTTTCTGTGTTCTGCTAGATTCCTTATACAAAATGCTTACCACCCTAGAACCAAGGTCACCAACCTCCTTTGTCTCAAGTCTGTAGATCAGTGACAGGGATTCCTAACTTGAAAGTTCTAGGGCAGTGCAACCTCTCCAGGTGGGCTCAGTTCGTCATGTACTGATTTGTAATCATTTGTGAATATGAGGTTGATTCAAGAGCAAACTAAACATACAGAGACAGGACCAGAGATGGTTAGTACGTATTGAGAAATTCAGGATCCCATATGGGTGCCAGTTCATGTCCCGGCGGCTCCAGTTTCCTTCCAGCTCCCTGTTTATGGAAAGAAGCAGAGGACAGCCCAAAGCTGCACTCGTGTGGGAGACCTGGAAGAAACTCTTGGATCCTGGTGTCGGAGTGGCTCAGCTCCGGTTGTTGCAGCCTCAGGGAGTGAACCAGCAGACGGAAGATTTTTCTCCCTGTATCTCCTTCTCTCTGCAAATCTGCCTTCCTGATAAAATAATTTTTTAAAAATTATTTAATATAAAAGCATGGATTTACTCATATAAAAGTGTGGCTTTACTCATACCTCACTAGGTGGGGCACAAAGATTAGTTACTCCTCACTGGGGTATTGAAGATTTCTCTGCACACTCCCCCCCAAAAAAATGTTCTGCACCTAAACTGTTGACACATATCTTGTTAGAGCTATAAGCCAGTTCAGACCACCCCAAAAAAACAACAAAGTTCAACAAAATCATGCTTCAACACTATAAACAGCTAAACACTAAAATGAAAATGGACATGAGACAGCTGAATAGTAATCTATAACCATTTTAAGGTGTACAGAACACGGTTAAACATAAACCAAAATTGAAATGTCTATGAAGAAGTTACAGGTTGTGGTTGAGAACCTGCATTTTCCTATTAACATATTGGTTAATCAATACCATGTCAATTAATACCATAATGCTATAAATTGTTGTAAATATTATGTTGGGGCTTTTAATTGACTGGGATGATACTCTGCCGGCTCTACCTTCAGACCAGAGATGGTCTCACCAAGAAACCATTGAACTTACCAGGACAATAAGATCCTGGACTTTATGCTTGGTAAATACCTCCAATGAAAGAATCTCAACTGAATTTGAACTATGGTAATGCAACAAGGTGGAGCAATCCACCGTGGGGGGAGGGTTTGGGGAGGGGCGGGGGAATCCCAGTGCATATAAAAATGTGTCACATAATGCAATGTAATTAATAAAAAAAATTAATTTCCAACTGCCCTAGCGTAAGGAATTTCCAACATAAAAATAACCTAAAAAGAGAGAAACAAAGGGTGTCAGAGGCAAGAGGTAAGACTCACAAATGCAAGGCATGAGGAGGACAGTGAAAGGGACGGCTACAGCATTTAAATGAAGACAGTGATTAGGCACCTCTGCTTCCCATTCCCACTTCTCCTTTAAAGAATCCTGAACATTGAAAGTAATTAACAACTAGAACAAGCAAACGCACAAACAAGCATTACTAGTAAAAGAAGAATTGTCGAGAGCTTTAAAATGGACTCAGAAGAAGAAATTTAGGATTTATAAGGTAAAAAAGCAGAAAGGACAGACACAGTAGAATCTCAAACCACTTTCATTTAACTCTATCAATGTGGCCAAGGAGAAATAATGTGCACAGTGCAGAGATTCTCTCTTGACACCACTTAAAGAGGTTTTACACCATGGTAAAGTTACAGATCAGGATAAACATGAGACTAAGAAACCTTGAGTCCTAGATTAGCAAGTTTCAGTTCCCATGGGACTCTCACATTTTAAACATAAATGTTGCATATATCATTCCAGCGTCTGAGAACACTTATTTTTCCAAATAAAATATCCTCTTAACTGCAGGCTATTTAAGATGGTGTTCCTGGCATGTACACAAAATCATGTTTATATACTTCGATTTCTAAGTCATGTAGGATATTTTTCAAGGATCATTTTGGTTATTTGGGATCTTCCCTTTACACCTAACCCCCTGAAGAAGATGAGACGCGCACCTGCAGGAGAGGAGGCGAGAGGGAGTAGAAGGGCGGAGAAGGAAATCCTTGCTAAAAGCTACAGGCCCTACAGCAAAGAAACAGACAAAACCCTACATTTATGTGTCACTTCCTTAGCCACTCCCAGAATCTTGGGAAAGGAAGTGATATCTTGTGAAACAGCCCAGAAGCTTGAGCAGGTCATAATGTCTCTTAGGGCCAGGCCTTTGCTCAGAATCCCCCTTAAAGACATCCCTGGAACTGGTAACAGGGTCACTAGAACCAGAATCAGAACCAGGCCCAGCCCTGAGGACGCCCCCCCTTTCCTATGAGCATTACTCCTGCTTCTCTTACTATCCTGCATTTTTTTTTTTCCAGCAACAGGAGCCCCTCCTTGATTCCTTGATTAAGGCTCTCCTGGGGCACATCACCTCCCTCAAACTCTGAGAGAGTTGGGGCCTGGTGGTGTGGCCTAGCAGCTAAAGTCCTCGCCTTGAAAGCCCCGGGATCCCATATGGGTGCCGGTTCTAATCCCGGTAGCTCCACTTCCCATCCAGCTCCCTGCTTGCGGCCTGGGAAAGCAGTTGAGGATGGCCCAATGCATTGGGACACTGCACCTGTGTGGGAGACCCAGAAGAGGTTCCAGGTTCCCGGCTTCGGATCGGCGCGCATCAGCCCGTTGTGGCTCACTTGGGGAATGAATCATCGGACGGAAGATCTTCCTCTCTGTCTCTCTTCCTCTCTGTATATCTGACTTTGTAATAAAAAATAAATAAATCTTTAAAAAAAAGTCTAAGAGAGTGGATGGCCCATCCACCTCCTACATAGAGGAACTGCTTTTGCTAAAGCATAAAAGGATTTCCTTGCTAATATTCAACTAAGAAGACAACAGGCCTCCAAGATATGTTCATACAGAGAATAAATCTTTCCCTTTGCCTCTGATTAAAAAATAACATACTTAATGAAAAATCTGCCTCCTTTTCATTTTAAAAAGACAAAGGGGGTGGGCATTTACCACAACCATCTTGCTGCCCGAGAAGCCTGCATTACACATCAAAGTCTGAACTGTGCTTCATATCCAACTTCCTGCTAATATGCATGCTGGAAGGCAGTAGGTGATGACTGAAGTACTTGGGACCCTGGGAGATGACATCTGACTTCTGGGATCTTAGCTTTGGCCTGGCCCACTGCTGGGTGTTGTGGAGCTTGGGGAAGTAAAGTAGAAGATGTAATGTTCTCTCTGCTAATTTTTTTTTTTTCTTTTTTGAGTCTGATTTATTTAACTAAGTTTAATGGTCTTCAGTTGTATCCATTTTGCTGCAAAAGACAGAATTGCATTCATTTATGGCACATTTTTAAATCCCCTCACAATGTATGGAATACTTTTTTTTTTAATCTATTTTATTGTGTTGTTGTTGACAATCTTTACATAGTTAATTACAGTTAAAGAAAGAAAAAGAAAAAAAAAAGGTTCAGGGGGATAGGGAAGTGGGTAATACTATTATTTCCATATTGTTTCCTTCATGTATCTGAGGTAAAGGGGGATATTGAGGGAGAAGCCCCACCCGGTTTCCCGCCCACCCCGAGTCCCGGATGTGGGGCATGCTCTGAGATATGTGCTCAAGTGGTGTTAAAGGTAAAGAAGATGAAAGATTGACTTCACTAACCCTAGAAAGGCACATTTGCACATGGGGATTAGGAAACTAAATATGCACTCCGGTTTTGTCATAGTGGTAGTAATACTTGCCAGGACTGGGCCCGGCAGCATGGCCTAGCGGCTAAAGTCCTCGCCTTGAACGCCCCGGGATCCCATATGGGCGCCAGTTCTAATCCCGGCAGCTCCACTTCCCTTCCAGCTCCCTGCTTGTGGCCTGGGAAAGCAGTCGAGGACGGCTCAAAGCTTTGGGACACTGCACCCGCGTGGGATACCTGGAAGAGGTTCCAGGTTCCTGGCTTCATATTGGCGCAGCACCGGCTGTTGCAGTCACTTGGGGAGTAAATCATTGGACAGAAGACCTTCCTCTCTGTCTCTCCTCCTCTCTGTATATCTGACTTCGTAATAAAATAAATAAATCTTTTAAAAAAAAATACTTGCCAGGACAAGCACTTAGTATGTGTCAGGTAAAGTTCTAAGTAGTTATCATATATATCAACTCATTACATAAAAAATTGGGATTTCAAAATTCCAATTTTATAGTAGCAAAACTCTGGTGTAAAAAGAAAGGTTAGGCAATAACTTGCTCAAATCAAACTAACTGACATACCAGGATTCAAGGTCAGATCACTACTGCAGGTCCTCTGGCAACTACTGTTTTGCATGGATTTCATGAAAAGATCAGGAAAAAAAAAAAGGCAAGTAGAGAAAGGATAGTCTTTAGTGTTGGCAAAAATGAACACAGATAAATGTACCTCTCACCACATATAAAAATCAATGCAAGGTGGATCAAAGAGCTGAAATCATTAAATTGCTGAAAGAAGCTATAGTGGAAACTCTTCGAGACATTGGTGTAGGTAAAGATTTTTTTAGACAAAATCCCAACAGGAGAGGCCACAAAAGCAAAATTGGACAAATGGGACTATATCAAGTTCAGAAGCTTCTGGATAGCAAAGGAAATGATCCACACAGCGAAGAGACACCCAGTCGAATGCAAGAAACTATTTGCCAGCTACTTATCTGACAAAGGAGATCCATAATATATCAGGAACTCAAAAAACCAATTCAATTAAGAAATGGGCAAAGGACTTGAATAGATCATTCTCAAAAGAAGAAATGCAATGGGCAACAAATCTATGAAAATATGCTCAAAGGCAGTCAGTCACTGTGGTACAGTGGGTTAAGGCACCATCCCTTTCAGCTACTCTGCTTCTGATTCAGCTCCCTGCTAATGTGCCTGGGAAGCAGTGGTTGACAGCTGGAGTACCTGCGTTCCAGCCAGCTGGGTGGGAGACTCAGATGGGGGATCCTGGCTCCTGGCTTCAGGTTAGCCCACCCCTGGTTTTGGCAGCCACTAGGGGATGGTGAGTTGGCAGTTGGAAAACCTCTCTGTCTCTCGCTTGTGTCAGTCTTTCAAATATGTACTTATATTTTACAATACACTCAATATCACTAACCATCAAAGAAATGCAAATCAAAACCACAATGAGATCATCAGCCTGCCTCTGTCAGAATAGCTAGGATCAAAAAGGCAGAAAGCAACAAATGCTGGCAAGGATACAGAGAGACAGAAATGTATACACTATGAGTGGGAATGTAAAGTAGTGCAACCACTGTGGAAAACTGTGGAGATTTCTTAAGAAACTACAAATGGAATCACCACACCCATCAACCCCACTGCTTAGCATATATACCCAAAAGATACTACCTCATTGTAACAAAGAGATAACTTCCACCATGTTCATCATAGCACTGCTCACAACAGACAAGATATATAATCAACCAAGGTGTGTATTATCAGACGACTAAATAAAGAAAATGTGGTATACACAATGGAATATTATTCCACCATAAAAAAAAAAAAGGATGAAATCCTCTCATTTGCAGCAAATTGCCTGGGACTGAAAAGCATGTTAAATGAAATAAACCAAAGAAAGATAAATAACTATGTGTTCTCCTTAATATGTGAGAACTAAAAATAAAAACTGAAACATCATCCACCTCTCTCCTTATTTCTACCCTCCCCGCCATAATCAGAGGCCCACATGGGTGTGCACCCCTCAACTATGTAAATAATAAAAATAAAATTTAAAAAGTGTAAAAACAGAACCCCATTTATTTTTGCTTCTCAAATAAATAAGTTATGGTGTGGCATTATGGTGTAGTGAGCAAAGCCTCCATTTAAGATGCCAGCATCCCATAATGGACACTGCTTTAAGTCCCTGCTGCTCTACTTCCAATACAGCATCCTGCTAATGCACCTGGGAAAGTAACAGAAGATGATCCAAGTCCTTGGGCGAGAAACCCAACTGAAGCTCGTGGCTCCTGACTTCGGCCTGACCTGGCCCCTGTGATCACTGTGGCCATTTGGGGAGCAAACCAATAGATGAAAGAGCTCTCTCTCTCTCCCTCTCTGTAACTCTGCCTTTCAAATAAATAAAATAAATCTTTTTAAAAATTTTACAGTTTTTTTTATTATTATTTAATTTGAAAGGCAGTTTCAGAGAGGAGATGCAAAGAGAGAGATACACCATCCTCTGGTTCATTCCTCAAATACAATGGCTGAAGCTGAGCCAAACGTAAGCCAGGAGCCAGGAGCTTCCTGTGGGTCTCCCACGCTGCTTTCCAAGTCCATAAGCAGGGAATTGCATCATAAATGGAGCAGCTGGTATTAGAACTGGTACTCATATGGGATGTCGGTGTTACAAGGCAGAAGATTAGCTAATGGACCCACAGCATCAGCCCCATAAAATAAATCTTAAACACAGCTTATTTTGGCAGAAAAAAACTTAGAAACTCATGTGTTGGTTCATTACATGCATTTCAATAAGATTTTTGAAGATCCTCTATAAAATTAAAAAAAATTTGCACCTAAATCATGTTTTAATTCCATCTCATGAACTTTCCAAAGTAACTCATAGAGATTTCTACTCTCAAATAGTCATATTTGACTTTCCAAGATGCACATTTTTCTAGTTAGACTAGGTCTTCTTAAATAAAAACTATGCTTTTCTTCTCCCAATATTTTTGCCCATTACTATTTTTCTTGAGCTGTTTTCATATCATTATTTTTTGTGAAATTAAAAAATCTTGGGTGAACCAAATGGCCCAACATCCCTATGGGTGCCAGCTCATGTCCTAGTTGCTCCACTTCTGATCCAGTTCTCTGCTTACGGCCTAGGAAAGCACTGCATGATGAACCAAGACCACGGGACCCTGCACCCATGTTGGAGACACTTTAGGAACTCCTGGCTCCTGGCTCAGATCAATTCAGCTCTGGCTATTGCGGCCATTTGAAGAATGAACCAGTGGATGGAAAATCTTTCTCTCTTTATTTTTCTCTCTATAAATCTGACTTTCCAACAAAAATAAATAAATCTTAAAAAAAAATTGGGACCACCAATAAATGCTTTTACCTCATACTCACAATTACACCACATGTAGACTGCCAAGTTGAGAGGAATGAATGGATAGCCTGTGTTTGAATTAAATATTAAATTAACCCTTGATAAGAGCTGCTGTTTTTTTTAGGAGTTAGTGCTTGAGTGCCACTTTGTCCTTCTGGAGTGACCTGTTTTACCAGGCAGCCTATTCTCTGTCTGACTGTGCAAGCACTTTAATGGCATGAATCGTTTTTCTCTATTAAAAAATAAAAGGACAGACTTTGCTGCTGTTCATTTCCACACACTTAAGGAGCAAGTTATGATTAAGTCTCTATCTGTCCTAGCCTAAACCCTTGGAACACACCACCTTCAGAGGCTATGCAGTCTTCTCACAGTAGCTTAAGGAAAAGGAGGGAGGAAAAAGAGGGCCTTCATCAAAAGCCTTTTCTTCTGGCAAACAAAAGGGCTTGGTATTTCCAGGGACAGACTAGTTATTCTTAACACTAACCAAAGATTCTTTGGCAGAGAAAGAAATATGAAAATGTTAGGCTTGTGGGAATGGCCTGTGCTTTGGGCCTTTTTGTCCCGCTCAGTAAAGTCAGCCCACTGAAAAACAAACACAGCCACCCCTCGTAACTCTCACAATCGAGAGAGAGAGAGAGAGAGAGAGAGAGAGAGAGAGAGAGCAGATTCCCTATTCTTGATTTGTCCAACCCCCTTTATTCTTTCATCTTCCCTCAGAGGGAACTGTTCAACAAGTTTTGAAGATTACAAGGAAAAGCATATTTGAACATTCAGGCACAGAAAAATTCAATTCTGCTAATGGAAGAAAAGCAGCAAAACAACATATTTCTTTTTATTGAAAAGTCAGATTTACAGAGAGAAGGAAAGACAGAAAGAAAGATCTTCTATCTGCTGGTTCACTCCCCAAATGGCTGCAATCGCAAATGAGCTGAGCCAATCTAGAAGAGCCAGAAACATCTTCCAGGTCTATCACAAGGGTTCAGGGTCCCAAGGCTTTGGGCCATTCTCTACTGCTTTTCCCAAGCCATAAGCAGGGAGCTGAATGCGAAGTGAAGTGGCTAGAACAAGAACCAGCAATCACATGAGATCCCAGCGATTGCAAGGTAAGGATTTAGTCATTGAACCATCACTCCAGGCCCTTCCAATGCTTTCTCTACTCAACATTGGGTTTTGGAGGCATAGTGCGACCCTAAATGGCTAACTGATCTACATTTTGTCAGTAAGATAGACAGAAATTAAGAATATTTTGCTAAATGGGTCAGTAACAAAAAGGAGGAGGGGATAGTCTGCCAAAAGATGAGAAGGCCCCAGGAACACTTATCCTCCATTCATCTATGTTAAGGTCAGAATGCGTGACATCCCGACATCAGCCTCGCATGAAGACAGGAACATTATTATAATAAAGTCCCAGAATCCATCCACACACCCAGCCAACAAACACCCTCCCTCCGCTTCCCTGTCCAGGAAATTATGGGGAAAAAACCCATTATGAGGCCACAGGCCCAGTGGCGTATCTCCTAGCAACGAAGGGGGAGAACAAGGGACTACCACGTATGAAGTCACTCATCCTGGCCTTGAAATCCCCTGGGGTGAGTAGCCCAATTAATGTGTGATTAGCATGATTAGTTTGGACAGTGGCACCAAACCCTGAGGTGTTCAACCATGAACAGCTAAGACCTCAGGCACTTCAGGCCTCGACATCAGCTCTGATTATCCCGGAATTGGGTTCTCTCTCATCTTGTGCCCAGGCAGTAAAAAAGGCCCACCGAGTAAAGACACTATTTAATCAACCTCAGCCACCAGCAAGTTTTGAATATCTCAAATATCTGTACAAAGAATAAGTGAATAAAACATTTCATTTTTTTTTCTATATTTAAGGGGGTAGAAGAGAGTGTCAGAGAAGAATTCTAAAGTGTGTGTATGATGGGGGGGCGGAATAACTTTTTTTCTTAGCAATCAAACTCCTACTTTGTGAAGCAAATTCACTGCTCAACTGTTCTCATACAGAGTAAAACAGATTACATTCTCCTAAATCACAGACAGTGGTTCTTCGGCAGCTGGTGTTTTAAAAACAGTCTCTTCGGCCCGGCGGCGTGGCCTAGCGGCTAAAGTCCTCGCCTTGAACGCCCCGGGATCCCATATGGGCACCGGTTCTGATCCCGGCAGCTCCACTTCCCATCCAGCTCCCTACTTGTGGCCTGGGAAAGCAGTCGAGGACGGCCCAATGCATTGGGACACTGCACCCACGTGGGAGACCCGGAAGAGGTTCCAGGTTCCCGGCTTCGTTCGGATCGGCGTGCACCGGCCCGTTGCGGCTCACTTGGGGAGTGAATCATTGGATGGGAGATCTTTCTCTCTCCTCCTCTGTGTATATCTGGCTGTAATAAAATAAATAAATCTTAAAATAAAATAAAATAAAATAAAATAAAATAAAATAAAATAAAATAAAATAAAATAAAATAAAATAAAATAAAATAAAATAAAATAAAAACAGTCTCTGAAACACGGCAGGACAGTAGTCCAGGAAATGTTCACTGCTGTATTTCTTAAACAACAACTTGAAATAACTCAAAATATTCAACAAAAAGGGAATGGCCAAGTAAAGCTACTGTGAGCAAGATAACTTAAAATCATGATGATTACAAACAAACATTGGGAGAAAAGTGGTATGGAAGGGGTTGACATGATGACTCAATGCCTAATCCTTGCTTGCACATGCTGGGATCCTATATGGGTGCCAGCTCATATCCTAGCTACTCTACTTCCCATCCGGTGGCCTGGGAAAGCAGCGGAGGATGGCCCAAAGATTGACCCTCTACTCAAATGGAGATCTGAAAGAAGCTCTTGCCTCCTGGTTTTGGATTAGCTCAGCTCAGCTCAGCTCCAGCAGTTGCAACCATCTGCAGAGTGAACAAGCATATGGAAGATCTTTTTCTCTGTCTCTCCTCTCTGCATATTTTGAAAAACAATATGGAAAGAGCATGTGCATGCTAAGTGGAAGAGGCCAGACACAAATGGCAACTGGATTCTATCTGTGCAAAATAGAATAGGCTGGACAGAAAGCACATTATGGTTGCTAATGGACATGTGACCTCCACATGGAATCATGACGGCAATGGCGGTTGCCCATACTTCAAATGTATGAAATGTTGGAAATCATACTCCCTGAAGTGGCTGTAAGAACAGATCTATGTTACATGTACTTAACCACAACCATAACCCCCAAATTTCTAAATAATCACAAAATCAAAATACACAAAGACATATTTCAATTATATATAAAAAAGTATGATCTGAAAGTAAATCCGTCAAGTCCCAACTTCCATTACATCAAAATGGCATGGAAATTTAAAAAGGAAAATAAAAGTGACAGAATCACATAGCCACCCCTGCAGGCACAATCACTGGCCTATAAACAAGTGCCGACCAAGTGGGGGACACGTTACACAGCCTAACAGGCGCCAGAACAGCAGATGTGTGTGCTGTGGGTGAAGAAGGGTCTCAGGCCTCCTCTGCCTAGTGCTCTAACGCCCTTATACACTCTTGAGCAAGGCGGAGAAACTGTGTTTCATCGAAGCCTAGAGCCCTAGCAGCATATTAACTTCTTCACTGCTGATCCACTGGCGGCCGTTACCCAGTGTTGAAGTATTTTCATTTCAAAAATGCACCTAAATGGCAGAATGCTCACCTAAGCGCTAAGACAGAAGGTCTTCTTCATTGATATATATCCCTTAATGCCTGGAATTCATTTTTTGCTGATAAATAATACACAAATTATTTGCTGAGAGATCTATTAAATTTCTTCCCTCCTAGAATAGTTGCTTCATTGGTCCCTTGTTTTCAGAAGACTCCCTTCCTGCTACCTGTCCGCACTGAAAGTCCTGCTTGGCTTCTGAAATACGTATGATCAGCAAGCATTTGCCTAGTGTCTCTTGTGGATGACGTAAGCCATCTTTCTCCTCTATTGCTTACTGCTGCATCCAGGGCCCAGCACAACACACTGAATGCTCAAGCATACCTCTCAAGCAAAAAAAGAGTGGTTCACTTTGCTCTCAAGACTTTATAAGTGCTCAGCATTTTAACTTGGCTGGACATGGTCTAGACTCCATGAGAGCTATAAAATTAGAATCTCTATAAAGCATTCCCCTCCAAGGTTCACAATCTCAACAGAGACAAACCCAGTGTGGGAAAAAGTCTCAAAGTTAGACTTGATGGAATGGTTAGAGTTCAGTTAAAATGAAGAGCTGGGGCAATCCAGGTAAAGAGAACTGAATAAAGAAAGGCAAGAAGAGAGAATGAACAGGGACACAGAGGAGCTGAAGGAAGCTATCTGCGATGAGTTGGATAAGAAGGAAGCAGTCAGTGCACAAAAGGTCTTTTTAACAAATTTATACTTTCAGCACTTTGGGAATCCCAGGAAAGCAGCTGCTGCTGGTATTGGCTGGAAAGGGGAGACAGCACACAGGAAACAGAACCCAACACAGCAACTCCATTTCAGGCTCGAGGTGACGAGTGACCGGACTAGAACCACGGCAAAGGGAAGGGGAGGAAAGGGCAGATTTAAGAGAAACACTGAAGAAACGAAAGAACTTGGTGACAGACTGAAAAAACGGGAGTTGATGAAGAGAGAAGTCAAAGATGTTTCCAAGGTTGCCGATCTCAGAGACGGGAAGAATGTGAACACACCGTCAAAAAAGGGCCACGGCTAAGCTTCGTTTCAAAAACACTCAACTGAACACCCAAGCAGAGATCCTTTTGCTAAAAACAAACAAAAAAACTAAAACTAAAACAAGAAAAAAAGTGTGGGGTATGGGGGTCTTCATGCCTGGAAGGGAATGTTACTCAGCCTTCAGAAGGAAGCAAATCCTGTCACTATGTACAACATCGACGAAAGTTTGAGGGCAATGTGTCAAGTGAAATAAGCCAGTCCCAGAATACTGCCAATACTGCATGAGTTCACTTAAGGCAAGGCTTTCACGCAAACTCAGGGGCAGAAGGCTGGTAGTTGCTGGAGTCAGCAGAGCGAAGAAGGGGGAGCTGATGTTTAGAGGGTACAGCATTTCATTGCAGGGAGTCCTAGGTCCTGCACAGAAGTGTGCACAGAGTTAATTAATGCTGTGCTGCGCTGTATGCGTAACAGTTCCTTTAAGGGGTAGATTCCATGCTATGTGTTTTACCACCACTAGCACAACAGAAAGAACACAAAAACGTGTTTGGAGATTTTAAGCAACAGAAGACAAACATGAAATTTCAATTAAAAAGAAAAATTTAAGACGGAATATCTTAGCCAGAGAAAGGAAAGGTCAGGAGCAGCATAATAATATGAACAGGGCCCGGCGGGGTGATATATTGGCTAAAGTCCTCGCCTTGTATGCACTGGGATCCCATTTACATACTGGTTCTTGCCCTGGCTGTTCTACTTCCCTTCCAGCTCCCAGCTTATGGCCTGGGGAAGCAGTCGAGGATGGCCCAAAGCCTTGAGACCCTGCACCTGCATGTGGGAGACCCAGAAGAGCTCCTGGCTTCAAAGCAGCTCAGCTCTGGCCATTGCGGTCACTTGGGAAGTGAACCAACAAAGAGATCTTTCTCTCTCTCACCTTCTCTTTGTAAATCTGACTTCTGACTTTCATTGGAAAATCAAATTTACAGATAGAAGGTGAGACAGAGAGGAAGATCTTCCATCCAATGATTCACTCCCTAAGTGACCACAACAGCCGGTGCTGTGCCAATCCGAAGCCAGGAGCCAGGAACTTCCTCCAAGTCTCCCAAATGGATGCAGGATCCCAAGGCTTGTCTTCAATTGCTTTCCTAGGTCACAAACAGGGAGCAGGATGGGAAGCAGGGCTGCCAGGATTAGAACTGGTGCCCAAATGGTATCCCAGTGCTTGCAAGGTAAGGACTTTAGCTACTAGGCCATAGCGCCAGGCCCAAAGTAAACAGATCTTTAACAAATAATAATACAGACAGCTATGGACTTTCTCTAATATCACATCAGCACCGTGAAGGAAGCTTTAGCCATGCCATTCCATTGAATCCTCCTAATTTCATGGGCAAGATGATAATATCATCTTCCTTTTACAGATGAGAAAATTGAGGCTTAGAGAAGATGAGTAAGTTGGGTCACCCAAATGATAAACATGCAATTTTGGATTTGAACTCAGCATTGACTTTTCCCCACTCCACTAAGTGTCTCACATCTTAGGAAACTGCCACAGTTAAGAATCAGGAGAAGAAAATACCCAACCATGGGAGACAAACAGCAATCAGGTTTGTAGGGAAGGGGGAGGAATCAGGTAACAACAACAAAGAAAAATGAGGAAACACTTACTAAAGCTAAAGGAAGACAAGATTTTGAACTGCAAACAGCAGTGCCCAGCGCCACCCAGAAGGCAGTCAGCACTCCAAATCTATCCGGACAGAGTTGTGTAAAGAGTGGGACCAGGGCCAGGGAGTAGCCCAGGGGATTTCAGAGAAACAGAAGCCCTATCCAGAGACAATTCTCTCCCCCTTATCACTGATGACCACCCTGCGCTGCTGGTCTCTAGTTACCCCACAGGCCTCATGATGAAGTGCATCACATGACCATTCCCAAGAAACACCAACCAAAGTACAAAGCGTTGCACAACACAAGGGTCAAGGAGCCTGAGGGTAAATTCATTCTCCATTCCCCAGTTTTGTATGATTCTAAAACAAAACAAAACCAAAACTATCTTTTAGAATGATTCTGTATACCTGCTCTTTGCTTCTGTCACCTCTTTGCACTCTAAACAAGTTAAAATTAGGTACATACTTACAAGTTTAGCTGCTGCATCTCCGTTTCCCTACAAATTATATTTGTTTTGCTGCTGCCAGAACTAACCTCTGCCTCTCTTCCTGGTGCCACTCCTGCTGCAAAACACTACTCTGTGTAATTCTTAAAAGAAACAAAAAAAGATTTACTTATTTTTATAGGAAAGGCAGACATATAGAGAGAAGAGGGTAGAGAGACAAAGATCCTCCATCCGCTTGTTCACTGCCCAAGTGGCCCCAACGGCTGGAGCTAAACCTATCTGAAGCCAAGAGCTTTCTCCGGATCCCCCATATGGGTGCAGGGCCCCAAGTCTTGTCCTCTATTGCTTTCCCAGGCCACAGAGCAGGGAGCTGGAAGGGAAGTGGAGCAGCTGGGACATGAATCAGCATGTAAATGGGATCCTAGCACACACATGGTATGGACTTTACCCACTAGGCTACCATGCTGGGCCCACCATTCTTCCCTGATTAACAGGAAAACTCCTTTCTATCCAACCTACTTCAAGACTTACCTCAATATCAATTTCAGAGTAATGCTTGCCCAACTTTCTTTTTTACCTCAAAAGAGAACTGCCCATTGTTTTACTTATTTATTTATTAAATCACTGGAAGCTTAATTTATGTTAAATGAAAATCTGCTTCCAACAGATCTCAAATCCAAAACTTAATATAGCCTATCCTTCCACCCTATACCATGAAAACAAAATGGAAAACTTACACATGTGAAGGGTGTTCAAAACCTCTCATGGAACATGCATATTACAAAAAAACCTATGCGTACATTTTGCATCAAAATAAACTTATTTTAATGCCATTTCCCTCAATCTCTGTGAAGTTCCCTCATGCATTAATGACCACCTTATTTTCCCCAACGTCTTAACACATTGCCCAGGTAATCATGCCACTTCTATTTTCACAGCACTTTATTCATATTTCAGCAAGAACACCTACTGTGGTGTGGAAATTACACACACACACACAATCATTGTATTTATCAACCTACTAGACTGCATGTAGCACTGATATCCCTCAACCACAGGACTGTCATTAATTTTTGCTTCCCAGTTTCTTGTACAGGTCTGTCACACAGAAGATTTTCAATGAAAGGAAGGACGGGTGGACATAAGGATTTCCAGTGGAAGAAATAACAGGGGAGAAAAAACTATAAACAGTGAAGTTTCAAATCAAAAAAATCCAAGATACATCAATCCAGGAAGTCCAAAAGATCTGGACATTCCATAACAAGCAAAAGATGGTATTTAATAAGTGAATTCATTCAGAGAAACCATTTCCACAATTGTTGAGTAACAGATCACCAGCCTAGAGTTTCTACAGGACTGTAGCCACCACACATTGTAGAGGAATCCTTGAGACCCACTTCAAAGAAAAAAAAAAGACCAACCATGGAAAAAGATGGTAATTTATACTTTGTTGGCCACCTAGGATCACTCTGAAAAAAACAGTGTAGCCACTATCTCAGAGTTGTAACAAAAGCAAGGTTGCAAACCAGTAGCAACAGAAATCAACCAACCCCAAAGTAAATCTGTGCTAATACTGACATGAACCAATAAGCCCAAGGAATATCCAATTAAGGGGAGAATAAAACACACAAAACTGCCAGCCACTCAACAAAAGATAGGGGCTGCTAGGTGCCTATTGCTATAAAATTGTTGACAGGCATCACCCCAGAAACATGTATATTCCCAGCTTCCCTGCAGTGGAGAGAATCACCCCGTTGACACAGGCTTGCTTAAGGGCTCTGGGAATGGGAGGGGCAAACAGTTCTCACTGCAAGGGTTGCAGTTCTGCAGGTGACTCAAGCCATTTTCCACTATCCTTGCTGCAACAGTGACTTTCTTAATGCACAGAAAGTCCCACACAAGGGCCTCTTCTCACTCATCTCAAACTATTCTCTAACACTCCCACTGGATCATCACCTGGAAAAACTCACATTACCTACCCCAGGATGTCAACTCCAAGTCAGAAACAAGAACATACTATTCAAAGTCTACCATAAAGCAACCAAGCCAATGACTTGACTGCAATGTGTTCATTAACACAGAACCAGTTCCATCTTTTCTAAAGGCAGGTGTCTGCCATAAGCAAGGGTGTTGATTATACTCAAGTGTGTCAGTCCATTGTTATCAGGTCAGACTTGTCCAACTTTCTACCTAGGTGCTGGCTTAGTAACAGCAGGAACGAAAAGAAATGCTCAACCTGGGAACAATCTGAGCTGCAGTGTGGGCTTGCCATACAGCACTGATTGGGTTATTTTTGGTACTGCAATTTCCCAACCAACATTAATGGGTCTCTCCCCAATACCTCAAGCCCTCACCCACCCCCCCCAAAAAAAGGTACCAGAGTTGGATGGATCAATGAAGCCACTGAAGTCATTCAAAATACCTGGCGCAACTAAGAGAAATGCTTCAGCCTAAAACTGTGCAATGATATGATGATGACATGTGGGAGCTGCTGACTAAGTAAGAGAGACACTTGGCAACTGTCCTACTGTGAAATTAACTGGATAATAAAACATCTGAGCCAGCTGGCCACTAAGCCTGAATACTGAGCTATCCCTAGAGACAACCAGACGCATGCTCAATGTTCCAGGTATTCTCTTTTTACCCTCGCGAGCTTCAAAAGCGAAATAAAATTAGAAACCAACTTCTACAACCTTGAATACACATGCTAAGATTCAGTAATTTTGCTTCCAGGATTCTATTGCCCCCACAGAGATGTGGGCAGAGATGTATGGGAAAAAAATTATTTACAAAGATATTCCTTCTGTTCCTGCTGAGAAAAATTAGGAAGGTACAGACCCTACCCCATAGCTGGGGCATGGTAATTAATGATTCTTCTATTTGCTGTAATTTCCCACAACTAATAAAAATCATACTGTAGGGCCCAGCACAATAGCATAGTGGTTAAAGTCCTCGCCTTGCACGTGCCGGGATCCCATATGGGAGCCGGTTCTAATCCCGGCAGCTCCACCTCCCATCCAGCTCCCTGCTTGTGGCCTGGGAAAGCAGCAGAGGACGGCCCAAAGCCTTGGGACCCTGCACCCACATGGGAGACCCACAAGGGCTCCTGGCTTTGGATTGGCTCAGCTCCAGCTGTTGCAGTCACTTGGGGAGTGAACCATCAGATGGAAGATCTTCCTCTCTGTCTCTCCTTTCTGTATATCCACCTTTCCAATAAAAATAAATAAATGTTTTAAAAAAAAATCATACTGTAGATATATAGTTAAGAGATAAAGCCTGCTCAGAAAATTATTAAGATACAACACTACTTTGCAATAACAAGTACGTCAAAACAATTTTTTACAAAATGGATAAATATTAGGTAAAAATACAAAATACAATAAAATATGAACATGGTAATCTGTACATTGTAGGATTGGGTGTTTTTTTGCTTTTTTCTCATTTTTCACTAGGACAATATAAAGTGCCTATTTGTCATCAGGGGCAGGAGTAGAAAAATTTTTCTTTTCCTTTTTTCAGAAAAGATATATTTATTTACTCATTTATTTCAAAGCCAGAGTGACAGAGTTAAAGACAGACAGAGTTTTTCTATCCACTGGTTTCCTCTCCAAATGATCCTAAGAGGGGATCTGGGTAGGGTGAAGCCATGAGCTGAAACTCCACTCTGCTCCCCCATCTGGCTGGCTGGCTTGAGCCTAAGTAACTGAGCCCTAACCCACTGTCTTCCAAGGAGCATCAGCAGGAAGCTGGGCGCTGGCACAACTGGCACTTCTATAGGGGATACAGGCTGTCTGTGTTGGTGTCCTAAGTAGTTTAACTCCCTATGCCACAACCCACAACGAGAAGGAGAAAAAAACATACAAATGTCTACTCTCTCAGGAGCTACATGAGGAGTGAGTGAGAACTCATCCTGCCTGCCCAGATGGGACAACAGGGAACAGGCTGCTCAGCTGGCCCACTAAGTACATGTCCAAAGCCAAGCTGTAAGATGATTAGAAAGATGATCTGACAAACACATTAGCACTAACAGAACCAAAAAGGACTGTATTTCTTCTCAGAAGCTTTTTTCACCTACTCAACAATATTGCCACTGTTGAAATGCAACTGGAACTCCTTATTTGCAACTTCCTACAGACTAGTAACATTATCTTCCCAATGTTTGTAATAACAGTACATTTTTTCTCATTCTTTCAATGGGTTTAATTCTTAGATAACATAATTTTTTTAAAGATTTATTTATTTTTATTGGAAAGCCGGATATACAGAGAGGAGAGACAGAAAGGAAGATCTTCCATCTGATAGTTCAATCCCCAAGTGACTGCAACAGCTGGAGCTGAGCCAATTCGAAGCCAGGAGCCAGGAACTCTTCCGGGTCTCCCACGCGGGTACAGGGTCCCAAGGTTTTGGGCCGTCCTCAATGGCTTTCCCAGGCCACAAGCAGGGAGCTGGACAGGAAGTGGAGCTGCCGGGATTAGAACCGGCTCCCATATGGGATCCCGGCACGTGCAAGGCGAGGACTTCAACCACTACACTATCGTGACAGGCCCAGATAATACAATTTTTAACAAAAAATTAGATATGCCTATTAAATGTGGAATTCCTGATGAGGTTCATAATCTGGTGCTCAAGGGAGAAACACAGTTACATTAATGTATACAGCCAAAGTACCACAGGAAATTCGGAACCAGAACTTCACAAAAATTTCTGCAATATTTCTACACTCCTATTGGGATTCCTTCAACAATTACCCCATAACAGATAGAAGAATGGTTGCCAAGTTGAAACATGTTGAGAAAAGGGAAAAATCTGCAACAAAATGAACAGGGGAGCCAATTATCTCTGTCAGCCCTTCTGCAATACACAAGAGTACAGTTGCAATGCAAAAGGGCAGTAAATGCTCATCATAATCAGGGACACTGGGTAAAATAGAACCCACCACAATGCTGAAAAAGATGATGGTTTGCATCTCTCTACATGGTATCTTAGGGCTTGGTGAATATCTAAGACCTATAGCAACATTCCAGAAATGATTATAAGGACAAAACCAAAACAACTACATGCCTGTCCTTGTTTCAGATTAGTATCTTCACTCCAAACCACCACACTGCTGCTTGCTCTTAGACAGGAATACTCCAAATTGCATTTTATGGATATGTCCGGCCAAACACGGGTATTCCTCCCTAATTCACATGGTCTCCAGAACCAGATTAGCTATCTCGGCTGATGCATTCGCAGGCATGGTTGACTCCTCAGCAGGACAGATGACCAAACTCTGTTCTCAGGCCAGCTAAGCCTTAGATGTGCCAGTGTAAACTTTCTGGGTTATAGAATAGAAGTGTTATAACAGATACTTGGATTAGCACGTGTAAGATGTCCCTAGTTCATCAGCAACACTTACGAGTGCTTTCCATCGTTACCATCATCATTAGAGTGGTTCTCTTCTAGTCTTAACCATCCTGTCTGTCCCATGGGAAGATCCAGTAAGACTGGGAGTCAAACATAAGTGATTGGGGGAGTATAGTCCCCAACAAGAACGTCACTTGTTCCAGCTCATCTTGGAACTCAGAAGCACATGGATTTATGTGATTCAAAAAAGTCTCTAGTAGAGGAGGGAGCAAGAAGAGGCAGAACTAACATTTGGTGAATTCCAACCAAACACTGAACTAAAAATAAACATTGAAATAAAATAAATATCCTCCTGTTTAATGCCCATAGCACTGTACTTCTGAGTTCATCTGAGAGTTTCAGAACCAAAATAACACAACAGAGAATCCCAATGCCTGAAGTCAGAAGAATGGAGCACAAATTGCTGCTGTTCTAGTCTTCTCTCTGACTTGAGGTCCACACAGGATATATCCTAGGTCCATCTAGTCAGTTCATTCCCAGTACAGAGAAAAGCAGAAACGTTAAAAAAAATCACTTTATAGGTAGGCTGAGAAAACAGATGATTGCCAAGCTGGTTTTAATATAACCTCTTTCTGAAACAGAAAAAAAAAAAACTTTCCTGAGTGTAATCATAAACCCCCAACCCACGAGAGAACGATCAAACGAACAGCTGCTGTTCAATCAGCTTCACTGAGAAAGTCAGCAAAGGAAACTGAGGACCAAAATCACTCTTAGAGAACAAAACACAACTTCTTCCTCCATGTACGTTTAATAAAAAGGAACCATACCTGTTCTGAGGTCCCACAGTACATACAGCAGAGTCAGCGCTGCTACGATCTCTCCTGAAAAGCCTCAGGAATCTGCCTGGGTCATGTCTAAACCAGATTCATACACGACTCTGCTATACTGGTGTGGTCAACTGCTCATGTAAACCCTTAACCAACAAGGGAACCAAAGAGAAAAGTTGTATTCTTAAATTCTAAGACAAATAAATCTATAGTTTCCAGTCACTCTGCCACTTGTTCATCTTTACGAAGTCTTGGCAGATTTTATCAGAATGGCACTAAGGGTCATGAAGCAAACCAACATGCAGGGCAGTAAGTAGCTCGGTGTCCAAGGAGAACCCCTCTGTTCCTACTCTGAGCTTTGTTTTTATTTTGTTTTGTTTTGTTTTCTGCTGAAGCAACATGCAGGTTAGTGAAGTCTGATCAACCTGCCACAAGGAACTGGGACAAGAAAGGGAGGCACCTTCCCTCATCCAGTCCTCACAAGAGCTGAAAGAGTTACTGGGAATCATCACTGACTCCTGCCCCCTCCTCCCAGCTCTTCTCCACGAGACTGGATTAAGAATCCAGAGATTTTACTTTCTCAGAATTGTCCTTGAAAGGGTAGTGAGAGTAACAATTAATATCACACACTCTTCCCAAGACCTGTCTGATGTTACAGCGAGCTCGACAAGTCCCAAACCTACGAAGGATGGGACTTAGTTGTCAGAGTTCACAAGGGAACAAAAAAAAATTTGTATAAAGAGAAAAAGAAAGGGAAGATAAAGATGAACAGAATATTTTTAATTCTATATCCTTTTATAGCCTAAAATATTCTCCTGTATGTTTCCTAGAAAGAGCTTTTACTCTCCTAAAATGTCCATTTTGTCCCTTTTTCTTCCCCTACCTTCTCCTACTCATGAACGCTCTGGGTCCAGAATTTTGCCTATTCATAAAACAAATGATTTTTCAAATTTTTATGTATTTCTTTATTTCAGAGGCAGAAAGACAGCGAATTAGAAAAATCACTCCATCCACTGATTCATTTCTCAAATGCCCAAGGGTCGGTGCTGAGAGTCAACCCAGGGCTCCGACATTAGTAGCAGGGATTCACCACCTGTTGCCTCCCAGCTGGGCACTAGCAGGAGACTGGAATCAGGACCTAGAGCTGGGAGAAACTCAGGCACTATGAAATGGAAAGGTGCCTTGTAATCACCAGGCTCGTTATTCTCCCCAAAGAGATGGTTTGAGCACACAGTTCGTAGAAGGAAATAAAATCACCTATTATTTGTGGAAGGAGTGAAAAGATCTCATTCATTTTATTCCTTAATAGCAAAAAAAGTCCTGTATCATCACATATGAGTGCATTCTTCTCATTTATGAACCAGTGAAGCCCTTGCCAAAGCTATAAAGAAAACATCATTTCCTCTAAACATTATTTTAACAGAAAATACCTCCTTCAAAGTCACTGATTTATACTTTGCAAAGGCATCTACGGACCATCAACCTGTATTCCACCCCCTTTCTGCTCCCTGTTCTCAGATGGGTCTCTGACTCACTGTGGACACAGTCAACTAGAAAACCCAGCCCAAGAAACCTAGCTACACCTAGGCGAACCTGCAGGGCCTGCAGGCAGGAGCCCTCCACCCACAGCTGCCTTCCAGAGCACAAGGAGTGCCCTGATGCCTGTAGAACTACAAGAGCAGGGGACATTTCTTTAGTTGCCTATTCAAGCAAAGTAACAGGCTGCTGCTGAAGTCACTGAGGCAATTCTCTTCTACTTACTTAGGACCACATCTATAAATCTTAGCCTTTTGATGTAATTGTGTAAAACACATGTGATGAAATAAAATAAAATAAAAAAATACAGCCAGCTAAGAGTAAGAGGGTTTTCTAAGTATACAAGTGGATGTTGGAACATAAAGACCTTAAACAACAACACAATAACACAACAAATGTTCACATAATCAGCAAGGGAAAAGGGCAGGGAGGCTAACACCTGGTAATACCTCTAAGGCTGTTGAGTCCCTCCAGGAACTTCTGATACTTGTAGGCGTTCATCCCCCCAATCCAGCCGTGTCGGTTCAGTGGCTGGAAGCAGGCACCATGGAGCAGTGACAGCTGAGAAGCGAGAGCATGCAAACGGCCTGATCTCTATTTCAGCTTCTATTGGCTTCTGAGAACTGGACTTTGACCACATTTACAAGTGATGTCACCAGTGAAGCCTCATTACATTACAACCCTTTGTGCACCCTCATTTGTTGCACTGGCCGGAAATACCTCCCAAGGGGGAGGCCTGCCCCTCCTCTGTGCAAATGAGCTGTGAGACCACAACAGCCTTTGCCTGTCATCTGCCACCTTCACGGTCTAGACTCCAGCCCAGGCTGCACTGGGATTACTGCTGTTCTTGCTTAAACTTAGGAGAAACAATTTCTGCACTTTTTGCACACAGCAGTTAGGAGTTCATTTAACACTTGCAAAGGAAATTATTAAAGAGCCACAGTCACCACAGGAATGTCACATCAGGCACTCTTGGGCAAATATCACATGGCACTAGGACAGGTTCTACAAAATAAACAACCATTTCCACACTCCCCTTACACCAGTCATGTTAGCAGACTCTCCTTAGAACACTCGTATTGGCAGAATATAGCCACCCTACAGACGAGACATTGCGTATCAAGGCAGTCCACAGATGGGAAAACGACAGAAACATAGCCAATTCCCTAAACGTTAAAACAATTCAGGGAAGTAGGCCTTCTTCCACAGGTAACTAGGGAGAAAATGCAGCCCAGATCTCACAGGCATGTTTCGCACTCCAGGATATCACTTCAGTCAGCTCAACTGCTTTAGGGTTGCTTTAATACTTAGCAGCTGCTGCTGTAAATTTCCTTCTAGTCTTAAAAACATGCCCACCCGGAGCCTCTGTGCTGCACAGCAAGTTCTATTGCTCCTTGTGCTCTCTGAATCCCATACGCAGTGCTAGGTTGAGTTCTGGATGCTCAGCCTCCAATCCAACTCCCTATTAATTGCTTTGGAAAGCAGATGTTGGCCCAAATATTTGGGCCCTTGCCATCTACAAGGGAGATTCAAATGGAGCTCTGGGCTGCTGCCTTCAAGCTAATCCCTGACCATCATAGCCTCTGGGGGAGTGAATCAGCAGATGGAAGAACTCTTTCTCACTTTGCCCTTCCCTCTCTCTCTGCAACTCTTCCAAATAAATAAAATAAATGCTTAATAATAGAAAACGATGTCCACTCCAACCATCACAGACTCTTAGGCTAAACTACACATAATCAGAGAGCTGGGGAAAACATCTGAAATTTCTATAGCATCTTTGTGCTATAACCCAAATTAGTTCATCAACATTAAACTCGTATTTGAAGAAAAATTTATGAAATAACTAAAACTTTGCATTAAGAAAACAAACAGAGCTTAAGTAATATGACCAAAGGTCATGCATCAGGCCAAGGAGATAGCATGGAAAGAACCTGTGTTTCCCAAATCTGGTATTTTTGTTTTTCTTACCATGAGGACCTTGGCATCCTGGTAACGCAGAAGCAATCACGGGTGTCAGACTGTCCCAGCCAATCCCTCTCAAGAGGGAAACATACACAAACTCCAACAAAATCTAAACCTCTTCAGACAATCTGGCTCAAACGGCTACCATTCAGTGACAGAGTACAGAACTCACAGGGTACTGAATAATTGAAGACAACTGCAAAATTCCCAATGATACAAGTTAGATGCAAGTGGAGAACCTTAAGCAGTATTATGAAAAAAATACATAAACAAATCAGAAAAGTGAGTACCTCACTTGAAAAGATCAAGCTAAATAAATAACTAAATAAATAACTAACCCAAGCTCAAGTGCATTTTGATGATACTGGTCAGTTAACAGTATCAACAAGGAAGCCAACTATGTTGTACAGATCTGAGTATCAGAAGTAAAGGGAACACAAATACACAGTTCCTTTTCTCAAAGAACAAGCTAATAAGCAAGATAAAAAGTTTTTTAAAAAAAGAGTTTAATGCTTAACAGTTAGATAGAATGCAATGAAAAAAAAAAAAAGACAAATATAGATTCCACAATGTGTTAGAATCACAGCGTCTTTAAGGTCACTTAGCCCAACAGAACAGCCACGTGATCTGCCTCACCAGGCCTTGCATTCACCATCTGTGAAATGAGGCGGCTATGGCAGGAGAAAGGCAAACATTCAGTGAGAGTTCAGCTCTCGTGTGACTGTTTTCAGGAGTTACTACTCTGTGTCCTTCTTTGGGAAGAGAATGGAGAACAGAATACAGTGGAAAGAACTCTGAGGACTCAACGCCTGGATACCAGAGTCTGTCTCAAGATCTGACCTTGCCACTAAGCAGCCACGTGAGCAGGAGTCTCAAGCTATTTTAAAATGCCTGTTCTTAACTGTTTTTCAGGTCACAAACACCAGTGAAAACTGGATGAAAACTAATGATACTATTCCTTTAAAAGAAATGGTATAGGGCCCGGGGGCGTGGCCTAGCGGCTAAAGTCCTCGCCTTGAAAGCCCCGGGATCCCATATGGGCGCCAGTTCTAATCCCGGCAGCTCCACTTCCCATCCAGCTCCCTGCTTGTGGCCTGGGAAAGCAGTTGAGGATGGCCCAATGCCTTGGGACCCTGCACTCGCGTGGGAGACCCGGAAGAGGTTCCAGGTTCCCGGCTTCGGATCGGCGCGCATCAGCCCGTTGCGGCTCACTTGGGGAGTGAATCATCGGACGGAGGATCTTCCTCTCTGTCTCTCCTCCTCTGTGTATATCTGGCTGTAATAAAAATGAATAAATCTTAAAAAAAAAAAAAAGAAATGGTATATTCTCCTACATATGAACTTTTGTTTCTAAGCAGAGAGGGGTCAAGGAACCTCAGGGACAAACGCCCAAAGTGATGGCTAACACCCCTGCTCGCTCATGATCTGAAGTCAATTAACATGATACATCTGAATATATGGTCTGAAAAGCATGAGGTGTAAATGAATGATCCACCAATCTGCCAGAAAAGACCTGAATTCTTTTGCTTTAGTGCTGCTGTAAAAGTCTACTCAGACTCCTCCCACCTAAAGGAGAGCAGACCAAATGGACAACAGTAATCTCACAACAGGACAAGACTTTCAAAACAGCCACTTGAACTAAGTGCACTTAAAAGGCAACACATGCTAGTTTGTCATTTCCTCCATTCATTTCATTACCAAAATTGGTTAATAACACTTTATTACATAAAAAATTAACGAAAACAAGGATCTTTGGATTATGGAATGAGTGACAGTTCCAACTTGGGTTTCTGAGGAATCGGGGGTGGTGTAGTGGTCTGGACCACAGCTCCAGTCCTAGAGTCCAGAGACCTTTCTCCACAACAGGAGCACTTCAAACGCCACAGCAGCTCCACATGTTCTTCGTGGCTGCTCTTTCACTCTCCGAAGGTCCCACAGAGGTGAACAGAGTGATGGAGCCTCAGGTGGTTAAGAGTCGGCCCTGAGTTCCAAACACAGACAAATACAAAAGGCTTAGGATCTGGCAACCCGATAGGCGTTTTCTGGCCAGCTGCTGACAAAGGGGAAAAAAAAGCCCTGCTGTCTCCAACAGCTCTACAAAGGCACAGACACCCCAGAGCTGAGTGGGACTGGAGTGAACACAGCCCCAATCAGGAGGGCCAGGCCACAGTATGTAAGGGACAGTCCTGAGCGCTGCTCACTCTACCCTGGCAGGGTGACTGGTGAAAGGAATGTCCTACCCTGCTCTCAGGAACAGAGCCTAGGTGACAGGAAGGCCTGTGTTGGGGCTGGGACCACTGCCTCTGAACCAGGAAGGAGAGTCCATTGCAGAGTTACAACCGAGGAAGAAGATCCAGGCCAGTAAAGAGAGCACAGGTCTACCCTGAGCCTCCCACATGGCCCCTAAAACCACTCTAGAAATCAAGATCTCCCATAATTCCTTCTAAAAAGACAGGGCTTCCTCCCCTTCAGTATCCCCATATCAGATCAGTGGAATTAAACCCGGACAGCTAGAGGAAGGAAACTGTTCAAGCTTGTGTGCTAGTTTTGTTTGTTGTATATGTAGCACACTAGATGCTAAGCAAAAGGCTGGGCACACAGAATTCAGAGGCCAAAGAGAGAAAGCAGCAAACAGAAATGGCAGTGACTCCTCAGACGTAGAGAAGATGAGCCTCACAGGGTCACCATACGAAGGGCACAGCTGACTGCCAACTGCTGTCTCACCACAGACCCCGAAGACAAACAGTTGCAGCAAAGGTAACCCTCCTCATAAAAATACAGCAAACAGTTACAACCAGTTGCCACCATTACCCCAGAGCAGCTGCTACCCAGGAAGACAGAACTGTTTTCAGTGACTAAGACGCAGTAACAAAAGCGGGTGCCCTGTTCAGGGTCCCATTCAGGGAGCCACAAAGATCACTTTCTTCATTGTCTCCCTCCGGCAGCCATGTCTGATGGAGAGAAGGGTTGAATTACACCTTGTCCCTTTGGTCTGCTGGAGAGGAAATGAGTTTGCCACCTGAAGAAAGAGCCGTCCCCTGGGCAAAAGCTGCCATTGCAGAATTGAGGAACAGAAAACAAAGGGAGTTAGGCCTTGTGCTTAAAGGAGAGGATTGGAAAAGCTAGACCAAGTGGAGACTTTTAATAGAATGCAGATCTGGCAAAATCTGTCCGAGGAAGCTCAGCCCACTCTGTGCCCACCAAGGCCTGGGAGAGGTATCTGGTGTGGATTGGACTCCATGCTAGAGGGCTCAGCAATGGGCTTCTAAAATGCCGTGCTGGGGCTAGCGCTGTGGCAGGTAAAGCCACCGCCTGTGACACCAGCATCCCATATGGGAATTGATTCGAGTTCTGCTATTCTGTTTCCTATTAAAAAGAGACCAGAAGAGACTCCTGGTTCCTGACTTTGGACTGACCATTGTGGTCATCTAGGGGGTGCACCAGTGTGAAAGATCTCTGTTTCTCTCTCACACACACACATACTTTATAACTCTAAGTTTCAAAGAAATTTAAAAAATTGTTTTAAGCAATCCTGTGCTTTAGGCCACAAACTGTCAAATCAGCTCATTCCCTGTTTCTTATTTTTTCAGTTGTATGGTCCATGGAGAAATGGTTGCATACTAAGGTCTCTCCTCCCTACAGTGGTTACAAGACCAAACAAAATAGGAAACAACGAGCAACTGGGAGGGAAGGGGGAAAAAAACAAAAACAAAAACAAAACACCTGCTCTTATGGAATTGGCGCACACACACACACACTCACACACACGGCCTCAGATTCCAGCCCCAGCAGAGATGTAGGTTCCCTACGCGGTTTATAAAATCGCCTACATGTCTCAATGCTGGGAATTCTGAGAACACGAGGAAAAGACCGGACAAGAGTCACCTACCACCAGAACAAGGTTACAGAACTCCAGCAGAGATGAGAGGGAGGGAAATTCATTTCAGCCAAAGTATGCTGAAAGAGCAACAGCTTTCTGAAGTGACAGAAGTCAACTGCCTCTACCTCCCCCATCAGGATCCAGAAAACACAACTGTACTTCCAAGTCAGCTAAAGGTGGGCACACTTTAAAAAGCCACATTTAGTCATTCTAACAAGACTGGGGCAGAGAAAAGTACTTGCTGGCTTAATTGACCTGGGCTCCTCTGCCAGCAAACAAGTCTCCATAAAACCCCACCAACTTCCAGGAACATTCTTTTGTTGCTGTTGAGCAGAGGAAGGAGGCAAAATAAACACTTTTAAGAAGTTGGATTTCAGATCCTAAGAATAGCATAATGGAATTTTTCTCTGAGGTTGCCTTTTGTTAACAATGAGGTTATATTTAAAGGGAATCCAAGACAAGCTATGGTGGCGCCTCCACAATACAGCATGAGTTCTGAGAAACTTACTATTGAGTCTAAGACAAAATTCTGTGAAGGCACATTAAAATGTTAGGAGAGCACTAAAAGTACCTAACAGGCAGAGCTTCAACGAGGAATGTCAGTACCTGTTGAATGAGTAGTCAGTATTGTGGCACTGCAAGTTAAGCCACCACTTACAATGTCAGCATATGTTAGACCATCAGCCCAAGTCCCGTTCACTCTTTTTCCAAAACACATCACTACTGGTGTGACTGCGAAGGCAGCAGAAGATGCCCCTAGCACTCAGGTCCCTGCAATTCACACGGGAACAATGGATGCAGTTAGATTCTTCACTTTGGCCTAGCTCATCCCTGGCCATTGTGGCTACTTTGAACTATTTTCAAACTCTGACACTGTAATACATACTCTCTCAGTTAAATAAAATAAGTGTTTAAAAAATACAGATATCGGGGCTCGGCAGTGTGGCCTAGTGGCTAAGGTCCTCGCCTTGATCCCATATGGCTGCTGGTTCTAATCCCGGCAGCTCCACTTCCTCTCTGTCTCTCCTCCTCTCAGTGTATCTGACTTTGTAATAAAAAGAAAACAAATCTTAAAAAAAAAAAAATACAGATATCTGTTGGACGTACTGGGCTAAGTGAGTAGGACCACTGCCTGCAGTGCCAGCATCCCATATGGGTGCCAGTTCGAGTCCCAGATGCCCCACTTCTAATCCTACTCATGATCTTTAAAAAGCAGTAGAGGAAGGGCCAATTCCCTGGATCCTTGCACCCATGTGGGAGACCTGGAAGCAGCTCAAGGTCCTGGCCTCGGACCAGCCTGTGTTCCTTTCAACTAAATAATAAAACAAATTTTTTTTTCATCTGTTGAATGAGTAATGAGTAGATAAGTATAACTTCCATAGTATTTTTTATGTTTGTCTACATGCTTGAAATATTCACACTCTGAAAATTAAAAGCAGTAGGTCAAACCATCCAGCAAATTTACAAATATGCACACCCTTTTTGATCAAGCAATTCCAAATCTAAGAATTTTCCTTAAAGATATACATATGAAAAGTGACAATTATACAGCAAGGTTTTGCACTGTAGCATTCTGGAATAACAAAACACTGGTAACACTCTGCCCATCAACAGGGCATGGTTATATAAACAACAATACTTTCATAAAACAGGATAATAAGCAGGAAGGGGAAAAGGTCTTTATATGCTGATACGGATTAATTTTCAAACTACAATGAGTAAAACAAAGCAGAAAACAGCACATGTGATGTCATTCATGGAGTCTTTTTTTAAGGGAAGAAAACTATTTATAGACTTTAGGTTCTAGAAAGGAAAGGATCTTTTGTGTTCTTTGTCCAGTTTATCTCAAGAGCTTAACCCAGTGCCCAGCATGTAATCAATGGTGAATAACCATTTGCTGAATTCATTTCTTCAGCAAAGAAATGTAGATGTCATCTTTGGAAAGACACACATACACACCAAAAAAAAAAAAAAAAAAACAGAAGAAGAAGAAGAAAAGACCACAATCCTCAATATTTCTTGCCTTCAGGTAGGAAAAAGGCTGGATAAGGTGAGCATGAGATTCTTCAAGGGGTAGCTGCTTTTGTCTTTGAAATATTCTATTATGTAAACACACTAAGTAGTCAAAATAGCAGTCTGAAAGACAAGTACATGAGTGCTCCATCCTGATCCCATTCATTAACGCCACGATCACAGTACCCTCTGCACTCAATCACACATGCGTTCTGTAAGCAGCCTTTTGCAGCCTGCCCTGTGTCAAGCTTTGGGGGACTGAACGTGGAGATGAAGAGCTCACTGTCTCAAGCAGCATCTAACTCAGGAAGGAGGAACACAGCCTCACATATAATGTACAATGGAAGCTGACGCATTTGTGTGGGTAGCAAAGCTAAAAGGAAGTCTTCTGAAGCTCACACAACACTGCCAGGACATGTTGCTTGAAATGGAACATGAGGCTCAGAGAAAAAGAGGTTGATGGGAACAGCAGAGTTTTACAGGAAACACAGGGACAACATGGGAAAACATGGTGTATTTAAGGAACTCAATGTGGCAGGGCTGGAGTATAGGATACTATCTTAGAGGAATGATGATAGGACATGAAAGCCTTGCATACCCTTCTAAAGCAATTAAATTTCACCTAAAAACAATGGAAATTCATGGGATGCTTTTAAGCTTGGGAGTGATTATTTTTATGATTGGAGTTTAATTTTCAAAAATGGATTCTAGCAGAAAAGAGGGTACAAATGCAGAAGGGATGGGAATCAGTTAGGATACCATTACAGTTACATAATGAAAAACAAGAGTCTGAGCTAAGAAAGTGAGTTCTGTTTTTTAAGGATTTATTTATTATTTATTTATTTGAGAAGCAGCGTTGAGGGTGGGTGAGAGAAAGGCAGAAATTTTTCATTCCCTACTTTACACCTCACACACCCACAATTAAGGCTGGGCCAGGGGCAAATGAGGCTCCATTGGAACTCCATCCAGCCTCCTACATAGGTGAAGGGGCCCAAGCACTGGGGCCATCTTTTGCTGCATTCACAGGCACATTAGCAGGGAACTGGGTAGGATAGGGGAAAGCCGGTGCTCAAACAGGTGCTCAAATGGGATACCTGCATTGCATTGCAGGCAGCAGCTTAACTTACTGTGTCACAATGCTGGCTTCAGTGATAAGAATGCAGTAGCATTACACAACATCTGATGGTGGTTTTACTTGAGTTGAGACAGGGCAGGATAGATGAACAAAGAGGGAAATTTTTCAAATGGTTCCCAAATATTCCATTTATGACGCTAGTTACAGGGTAGTGTTTGAGTAAAGCAAGAAACAGGAGAAAAGTAGGTTTGCTGGAATGAAAAACAGTTCTTTGTGTACACATACAGGATTTCCAAAAGAAGTCATGCATTCATTACTCACAGGCAAATGTCTAGAACTCAGGGAAGAAATTTGACTCAGAGACACAAAGCTGTGAAAAGCAGAGGTATGAATAAGATCACTCATGAAAACTATGCAGAGGTTCAAGACAAAATCCTAGAAAGCATTCATGAAGGAAGATGAACCAGTAAGTGAGAAAGGATGGAAATCAGAAAAGGACAGACGGGTTACAAGGTTAGGGAAGGAGAAACTGTCAAAGAGGATGGAGTGTTCCTTGGTGTCAAGTATCATGGAAAGGTTAAATAACATCAGAGCTGAAAAATTACCATTAGATTTGCCAAATTAGGGAGTGATTAATGACCCTGACAACAGCAATTTCAGTAGAACTGAAAGTATGGAAACTGAAGGATGGGTATATAGCATTTTTTTTTAGTTTTTGTTGTTTTGTAATTGGAAAGGCAGACAGATATACAGAGAGGAGTGACAGAGAGAAAGATCTTTTGTCTGCTGCTTCACTCCCCAAGTGGCCATAACGACTGGAGCTGAATCCTGGGGGAGTGTAGGCATTTAGTCTAGCTAAGATCCTGCATATAATATCAGAGTGCTTAGTCTCAGTACTCAGTTCCAGCTATGACTCCAGCTAGCTTCCTACTAATGCAGACCCTCAGAGGCAACAGCGATAACTCAAGAGATTGCTTTTCTGCAACCCACATGGATTCAGTATCTAGTTCCCAAATGCAGCCCAATCACAGCCATTGTGGGCATTTGGGAAGTGAACCAGTCGATGGGAGAGTGCTTAAATGTTCATTCATCTCTCTCATTCATTCTCATTCATTCATATTCTCTCTCTCTCGCTCGCTCTCTCTCACACACACACACATATGTAAAATAATGTAATGCTAACACTTCATTATGTTTTAGATATAGAGTGAAAACAATCCAATGTATTGCTGCTTTTATCATTAAGCAGGTTCCCATATACTCTGTAAATCACCAAATATACTTGAACATATTTATGATACAGCCACCAACTTCTAGGCGTTTCCAATCTTGCAAAAGAAAATGATGTGTACATGCAAACAAGATGTTAAAGGACAAATGATACAGGAAAAATGACTATGAGCATTCAGGAAACTAAAAACTAACTTCAAGTAGCATGATCAGAGGCTTTGAGGCAGATTGTATACCCTGGGTGAGATCCTATACGTCAGAGGAAGTGAAGGCCCAGCAGGAAGCAGTCTTGAGTGCCTAGACGCAAGGAAGCAGTGGCAGAGAAGGCTGAAGAAGCAAGGAAGGAAGCCTTAAACACAAGACTGAGACAACAGAACACTGACACTCTGCAGTGCTGCCGGCCAACTGGACACTTCCTCCTGAGCATCCCACAGCACCAAAACTCAAGTTACTAAAAGAGATATCTTAAAAGCAATGCCTCAGCAAGCACACACAGGAATCAGTTCTGGGATCACTTCAGATGAGGTTTATTTGGGGATTCCCCCCAACTGGACTGCTAGACTCAGAATCCCAACCATGGAGAGAATTGTAGGTTCCATGGTCTGACCGTGGGGTGTTTGTGTAAGAGCTGGGCCTCCTCAGTGGCTTAGACAGAGCAGTAGACAGCATATCCAGGTGCACATGGAGGACATGGCAGTACATTGGAGTCTGCAGAGGACACCTGGTACCATAATAGAGGACAGAGGACAAAACATATTGATTAACTATCCTAGCCAAGTGCTGGCAATGAATACCTGGGCAAACAGAGACTCTAGGGTGGACTATATCAACCAGTGGGTTCTGGAAAGATTTTATTGTGCTTGGAGTGGTGAGATCAGCAATAATTCAGAACTGTTGAACTATCAAACCTTCTAGAGCAGGACCCTCAAAGCATGCCCTATATCAGGGACCCTGGGGTAGTGTCGGGTGGCTGTCTCCCATGCCAGGGTGCAGAGGCGTTTGAGAGGCTGGGTGTGGCTTCTTCCCTTATCGTCTCCCTTTCCCCAGATACAGGAAGGAAAAAAAGAAAATGTGGGAATAATGCTCTCACCCTCCTACCTGTAGCCCTGAAACCATATCACCCTAATTAACTATGTAAAAAATCATCACAAATAAATAGATAAATATAGCTTCACAAAAAAACAAAAAAAAAACAAAAAACAAAAACAATGCCTCGGGCCCAGCGTGATGGGTTAGTGGCTAAATCTTCACCTTGCACGTGCCTGGATCCCATATGGGCACCAGTTCATCTACTGGCTGCTCCACTTCCCATCCAGAAGCGGGGCTGCTCCACTTCCCATCCAGCTCCCTGCCTGTGGCCTGGGAAAGCATTAGAGGATGGCCCAAAACCTTGAGACCCTTCACCCACCAGTGTGGGAGACCGGGAAGAAGCTCCTGGCTTTGGATTGGCTCAGCACCACCTGTTCCTACCATTTTGGGATTGAACCAGCAAATGGAAGATCTTCCTCTCTCCTTCTTTCTATAAATCTGAATTTCCAATAAAAATAAGTAAATCTTTTTTGTTTTTTTACATTTTATTATTATTATCATTTTATGATACAGTTTCATAGGCTCCTGGCATTTTCCTTATCCCCTCCCCAATTCCCTCCCCCCCCACCTAGTTCCTCTATATCATTACTAAAGTAAAGTTCTTCATACACAGTCATATGTCCATCATTGCGGGCATGGACAATGACAGAAAGTCCAGCATCCTATTGTCAAGATATAGTGAACAGTTTCATTGTAAGTCCACCTTTGCCTGGAAGTAGAAATGCATAGTAAATCTTTTTTTAAAAAGCTGCCTTTTTGCCTTCCAACTTGGAATAATAATGACACCATCTTTTAAGCAACCCACTATCAAGGCCTATCAGTTCTTTTTTTTTTTTAATATTTATTTTTATTGGAAAGTCAGTTATACAGAGAGGAGGAGAGACAGAGAGGAAGATCTTCTGTCTGCTGGTTCACTCCCCAAGCGGCTGCAACACTTGGAGCTGAACCAATCTGAAGCCAGGAGCTTCTTCCAGGTCTCCCAAACTGGTGGGTGAAGGGTCCCAAGGCTTTGGGCCATCCTCGACTGCTTTCCCAGGCCACAAGCAGGGAGCTGGATGGGAATTCCATGGGGCCACCAGGATTAGAACTGGCGCCCATATGGGATGCCGGGGATTTCAAGGCAAGGACTTTAGCCACTACACTAGCGCACTTGGCCAGAGGCCTATTGGTTCTTACACATGCCTCTCACAGTCACTTTCTCCTTCATTCAACAATCAGCTCTCCTATCTCCTCATTATGTCTCATTTACATTGATAAAATAATTGCAAAGAAAAAAAATCCATTTCTCTCTTCATCCAATCCTTCTGCACATGTTGCTAGTTCAGTCTGCCTTAACACAGCCTCAACTAAATAAATCCTCCTCCAACAGCAACACGAAACTTGCCAGACTCAATGAAGTACAAAAATTCAACACAAACCAAAATTTTTTGTGGAGAGTAGTTTGGCAAAAATATATTTAAGGTTTTTTAAAGTGTGCAACAACTTACAATCCCACTTTTGGAAATTTATAAAAAAAAAACCTGAGATTAAGAGTATAAAAACACATATACAAGTAGATTCTTTTTGCATTCAATATCAAACTATGTAAAATTATCTCAAAGTCTGATGACAGGAATTTAGCTCAAATGCAATACATCCTTACAAAAGAATATCAACAGCAACTAAAATTATAATATTGGGGCCAGTGATGTGGTGCTGAGGGCTATCCCATATTTGCCTGTTACTCTAGCATCTCATATGAGTTCTAGCTGCTCTGCTTCCAATCTAGCTTCCTGCTAATGCTCATGGGAAAGCAGAAGAAGGTTCAAGTGTTTGGGCCTCTGCACCCATTTGGGAGACCCAGATGGAGTTCTAGGCTCCTGGTTTCATTCTGGCCTAGCCCCAGTGGATACAGTCATCTGAGGAGTGAACCAGCAGATATAACACCTCTCTTTCTCTGTCCTTCCCACTCCTTCTATAACAATGCATTTCAAGTAAATACATAAATACTTTTTTTACAAAGATTTATTTATTTTTATTACAAAGTCAGATATACAGAGAGGAGGAAAGACAGAGAGGAAGATCTTCCATCCAATGATTCACTGCCCAAGTGACCGCAACGGCCAGTGCTGTCCCGATCTGAAGCCAGGAGCCAGGAACTTCCTCCAGGTCTCCCACATGGGTGCAGGGTCCCAAGGTTCTAGGCCGTCCTTGACTGCTCTCACAGGCCACAAGCAGGCAGCTGGATGGGAAGTGGAGCTGCCGGGATTAGAACTGGCGCCCATAAGGGATCCCGGTATGTTCAAGGCAAGGACTTTAGCCACTAGGCCACTTTGCCGGGCCCAAATACATAAATACTTTTAAAAAGAAGCAACAGCAACAACAAAAAAGTGCAGTGGGGAGCAAGCATTGTAGTGCAGCAAGTTAAATGACTGCTTGACATGCTTGTATCTCAGACTGAAATACTGGTTTGAGTCTTGGCTACTCCACTTCCCATCCAGCTTCCCACTAACACACTTGGGTGTACAGCAGGTGGCCCAGGAACTTGGTTCTCCACAATCCACTTGGAATACCCAGATGAGGTTCTGGACTCTTGGCTCTGGGTTGTCCCAGGCTGCTATACAACAGCAGATGGAAAATCTCTTTTTCCTTCTCTCAACGCGTCTCTGCCTTCAAATGAATAAAATTAACAATAAATATTTTAAAATGAAGTAACAAGGACAGCACCATGGATCAACAGGCTAATCCTCTGCCTGCACGCACCAGCATTGCATATGGGTACTGGTTCACATCCCAGTGGCGCCACTTCCCATCCAGCTCCCTGCTTGTGGCCTGGGAAGGCAGCAAAAGATGGTACAAGTTCTTGAGACCCTGTACCATGTGGGAGACCCATAAGTAAAGTAGCTCCTTGCTCCTGGTTTTCAATTAGCTCAGGTCATCTGGAGAATGAACAAGCAAATGGAAAATCTTTGTCTCTATAGATCTGCCTTTCTAGTAAAGATAACTATAAATATTAAAAAAAAAATAAAAATAAGCTACCATCTATTTTTAATGAATTCACAGACTAGGGAAGCCACATGAACAGATACAATAAGTACTATTTTACAGGAGGATGTAAAAGATGCCATCAGAACTAAGGTGAGAAGTTAAAATCTTCTGGTTGAGGTAGAAAGAGAGCAGGAATACCATAAAAAGCTATTAAATTATAAGCTCAGGCAAAAAATGTGAACAGGAGATTGTAGAAAGACAAAGTAGAACACACATTCGAAGTGTAGGAAACAGCATTAGCAAGCAATGAAACAGAAAATCAGTTTTTAAGAAGAGTTGGGGCATGATGGCTGGCAGAGGCCAAAGATGAGGATCTAACACAGGGCCTAGAGTCCAGCCCGGAAGGCATAGCTGCTGAGATATTTCTGAGCCAAAATTATAGAACTCAGAATCAATTCAGATGTTAAAAGTGAAAAAAGACAAAACTCGATTTCCAGGGCATAGGCACTGTGCTGCAGCCGGCTAAACCACCTCCTATGGCGCCGGCATTCCGTCTTAGAGCGCTGGTTCAGTCCCAGCTCCTCCGCTTCCCATGCAGCTTCCTGCTACTGCATCTGCAAAGGCAGCTGAAGATGTCACAAGTGTTTTGTGAGACAGGATACCCACATGGGAGACCAGGATGAAGCTCTAGGCTCCTGTCTCAGTGTGTCCAAATCTGGCTATTGAGGGCATTTGGGGAGTGAACCAGCAGATGGGACATAACTCTATCTAGGTCACTCTGTCTTTCAAGTAGATGAAAATAAATTAATTAAAAATTGAATGGGTAGGGTCCATCACATTAGCCTAGTGGCTAAAGTCCTCGCCTTGCACGCCCGGAATCCCATATGGGCGCCAGTTCTAACCCTGGCTAAACCACTTTTTTTTTTCCACTTCCCATTCAGCTCCCTGTTTGTGGCCTGGGAAAGCAGTCAAGGATGACCCAAGTCTTGAGACTCTGCATCCACATGGGAGACCAGGATGAAGCTCCTAGCTCCTGGCTTCAGATTGGCCCAGCTCCGGCTGTTGCGCTCACTTGGGGAGTGAATCAATGGATAGACGATCTTCCTCTCTGTCTCTCCTCCTCTCTATATATCTGATTTTCCAATAAAAATAACAAATAAATCTTTTTTAAAAACTGAGTGGGTAAATAGGTAGAGAGTGATAGTGGCTTCTGAGCGTTTACAGACTGTGCAAAAAGAGATACATTTCATTGGCATTTCTGTACACTGCAAAATGGAAAAGGACCACAATCACTTGGAAATACAAGTCTGGGAACTCAGGGAAAAGCTCATATTAAGACTTTTGTTTGAAAGTCATCATTGCACGTAGAAACAAAGTTGCTAAATGCAATCATCAGAGTAGGTAAAATCACTTTGGGAAAGCAAAGAGACTAGGGGCAAGAATGCAGGAAAAATCCGAGAAGTATCAGATGACCTGACAAGGTCAAATAGTGACAGAACTCGAGAAGCTCCTGACCGCTACAAGCCGGTCATCGCAGGAGAGGGAAGGTCAGCTGAGCTGGTGGGCACAAAGCCTGGCCACAGTGGGTGAAGCAGACTAAAGGAATGTAAGAAAGGTTGCTGAAGAAGTTCCCCAGCTAAAAACAAAGGCAAGGAAAGTTGTTTCCTTAGGATGGATAAAACCTGAACACATTTTTCAAGAGTTGCTAGTAAGGGAGAGACATATATACATACATTGCAGAAATAAGAAGATGTGGGAAAGATTACAGATAAACTGAGAGTGTGTGGAAAATAAAAGGCTAAATGACCGGTTGAGGCACTCTCGGGTTAGGTGGAGCCATGACGCTGAGGAGAGTGGCAAAAGTCTGAAATAGCTGCTGCAGGCGAAAGGAACGGGTGTCAACCTGGACAGTGCTGCAGAGGAGGGCTGGAAGCCATGCTGCGACTGGGGCTCATAAATCTATGAAGCAGTCAGGATGGCATGGGGTGATGGAGAAGCACTCAGGAGCTCAGTGGAAAAAAGGAGCATGAGGCCAGTGCAAGACAGACACCTGGGGTGGCCATCTGACCTAGCTGGTAAGATGTCAGTTAGGACACTCATGTCCCACATCACAGTGCCTGCATTCAATTCCCTAGGGGATCCAGCTCCCGATTCTAGCTCCTGATTAGTACAGACCCTAGGGCTTCCTGCCTCCCACGGAGAGGCCTGGATTGGTTCAGCTTCCTTGTGTGAATGTCTTGGAAATGAATCAGCTAATGGGAGCATGCTTCTCTCTCTCTCTCTGCTCCGCAGAGACCTAAGAATGCTCACGCTGTATATGTTTCTATAAATGTTTCTGTATAGGATTCGTCAGGGGGCTGGCATGGTGGCATACGGTAAAGCCACTGCCTACAAAGCCGGCATCCCATATGGGCACCAGTTCAAGTTCCAGCTGCTCCACTTCCGGTCTATCTCCTTGACAGTGTGACCGAGAAGGTAGTGAAAGGTGGCCCAAGACCCATAAGAAGCTTCCTGCCCCTGCGTCCAGTCTGGTCCAATGCTGGCAATTGCAGCCATTTGAGGGAGTGAATCAGCACTTGGTGGACTTGTCTCTGTCTCTCTCTCTCTTTGTGAAATTCTGCCTTCTAAATAAATAAAATACATTTAAAAATACATAAATAAAAGATTCATCAGGATGGTACAGACACTTAGAGGGGCTCCTAGATTGGGAAAGAGCAGAGCCCAGGCTTCATGAACACAGAAAAAAGCAGTGAGGAAAATAAGGCTGTGACTGGATACTAGAATTTCTAGGAGAAATGGAGCTATTTCAGACCACCAAAAATATTTTTCTCCCACAAAACTCAGCCATCTATAAAACTGAAATTGATACCATGCTACTTCCAGGCCATACTCTGATATATAAACTAGTTATCAAACAGAGCTGACATCTCCCAAGTCATTAGATGGGAGTTCCAAAGAGAGTGTGGCAAAATGAGGTTATAAGTTCTTTCCTTCCTTAACTTTAGGATTCAATCTGGACCTCCGACGGCGATACTGAAGATGTTTCTTTTGATTGGCACAGATGGTTTAGGACTTCTCATGTATGTGGAGCTACTGAAAATACAAAGCTTTAAGAAACTGCCTAATTGCCACTTTGGAAATCCCCTTAGTGTCCTGGAGCCAGTCAGTGTAGGGCAAGAGTGACTCCCCAGGGCCTTGGATGCTCCTCCCATGGTAAAGCACCTAAGCAAGGATCATCTGAGCAGTTATTCAACAGCAAAGAGAAGTTGGGATCTGCTAACAAGGCAATACCCAGGACTGGGGTGGGAATATAAGTTCACAGCCTTTCACTGCACACTGCATCTGCTCCTTAGGGCCTTACCCTACCAGGGCAGGAAAACATGAACCAGCTGCTCACTCAATTCCTAAAGATATGGTCTCCTAAACCAGTACAAAAAAAAAAAAAAAAAAAGTGGTTCAATTCCTCTCAGAGATGCCAAAAAAGCAGCAAAATAAAGTATTGGCTTATATTGGTGATTCCCTCTAAGAACCCCAAACTTCCTTTTAAACTTTCTCCTATCACCCAAAAGACAAGGGTACAATGATTATTAAAATTAACTCTGAGATTCAAGTGTATTGATGGAATTAAGAACTCAAAGGTTGGTTGGCTATCTAGATAAGCATCTGGAAGTTGCTCCCCCATTGGCCTAGTCTGCCATTCCATCTGGACAGAGATGGGCCCTGCTGAGTGAGATGGAAAAAATAACTCCAAATGTTTGTTTAATGCAGCTCTGGTTCACCTTCACTCGGGTCACCGCCTTCCTTTGCTCACAAACACTTAATTGTCCCTGAAAAGTAGGTCAGTGCCTTGTGGAACAAGCTGGAGGGAGAACTAAGGCCCAGCCTATCACTTCAACAGGCCTAGAGAGGTCCAAATTGTGTCTAGGAGACCAAGACCAGTCAACAACACATTACACCAAGTGTGCCCCCAGGTGCTCCAGGCGGCAACCTGGCTACTGCCATTCCTAGGTGGTGAGTCAGCCAGTTGCGAGAACAGAAGACGCCCAGAATGTAAGGCTGAGGCTCACGTGAGTCCAGGAAATACTTGCTTCATTCCCTTGGCTAATGAGGTGTCTCTGATCGTCCCTGAATGGAGGGAGCAAGAGGTGAACACCCGGAATGCTGAATTCTTCCCCACTGTCCATATGGTCCCTTCTGCAGAATGCCAAGCATTGCTCAACCATAAATGGGGCTGCCTGAGCCTCTCCCAACTCCTTCTCCCAAGGATTTTCTTCAGAACACCTAAAAATAAACGCTGCTCCTTACTCACGAGCTAGAGATGGATTCTTAGCACTATAAGTTTTCATTTGAATATGATGAAAGGATTAAATTTTTTTGGACTGGATACTTCTTAGGGCCCAATACTGCTTTCATCCAGAATTTTAAAGGGGGAGAGACTCTCCCCATGAAATCTGCTCCAGCCCCTAATTGGCTGGTTCACTAAATATAGGATGTTGCTTCAGCGTTAAAAAAGAAGGGGCCCAAGGAGATGAGGCACAGGGGGTTGACCAGTTGGGAAATAGCTACCAGCAGGTCAGCTGTCCAGCTGGCTCTGGAATCTGAAAATTTCCAAACCTAACAACTGCCTTTCTCAGCAAGAATCAGAAGTATGTGGCAGCTGTGGAGGATAAAGGCTGTAGAGCCCAGCTCCAGAAGCCACTAGCAAACCACTTCCTTAGCCATTGTTTCCCACAAAAGGCAAACACTGACAGGAACTTCACCTTCGGACCAGCTATCAGTTCTAGAGAAATGGGAAATGGGAACCAGTGGTCTCTTCGGCAAACACACAGCACAGGCATGCTTGTTGCTTCCCTTTTGCTAACAAAATCAAAACCACTGGTAATCTATGCTCTTACTAACTTTCCAGCATCTTACAGACCCATACACTTCTCCCAGTCTTCCGCTGCCTCCCCTAAGTCCCAAAGTACACACACTTCACCTCTCCAAGTCTGAGTTACTCTAGTTGGAATCTTATAAACTAGACCTGATTTCATGCTGCTTACTGTTGTTTAAACTAGTCTAATAAATTCCAAAACCTACAAAGGAAGGAACATGTCATCACCATCAATAAAGTGAAGATGGTGTGCTTACTAAGAGTCAAGCACTATTCTAAGCCCTTTACACATATTCACTGAATCTCCCTAAGAATCCGATGAGATCGATGTCACTGTACAGAGGAGAGCCTGGCACAGAAGCCTAGTGCCTAAAAAGTCCTTGTCCTGCATGTATTGGGATCCCATATGGCCCGGCAGCTCCATTTCCCTTCTAGCTCCTTTCTTATGATCTGGGAAAGCCTTGGATCCTGTAGCTACATGAGTGTCCTGGAACAAACTCCTGGCTCCCGGTTTTGGATTAGTTCAGCTCCGGCCGTTGCAGCCACTTCAGGAGTGAACCAACAGACAGAAGATCTTTCTGCCTTTCCTTTCTGTAAATCTGACTTTCCAATAAAAATAAAAAAAATCTTGGGCCCGGCGGCGTGGCCTAGCGGCTAAAGTCCTCGCCTTGAACGCCCCAGGATCCCATATGGGCGCCGGTTCTTTTTTTTTTTTTTTTCCTTTAATATTCATTTATTCATTAATTACATTGCATTACATGACACAATTTCATAGGTACTGGGATTCCCCCCCTTTCACCCCAAACCCTTCCCCCATCATGAATTCCTTCACCTTGATGCATAACCACAGTTCAAGTTCCGTTGAGATTCCCTAATTAAAAGTTTACACCATACAGAGTCCAGCATCCCACTTGTCCAGTTCAAGTTCAACGGCCTTTTAGGGAGGCCCTCGGGCGCCGGTTCTAATCCCAGCAGCTCCACTTCCCATCCAGCTCCCTGCTTGTGGCCTGGGAAAGCAGTTGAGGACGGCCCAAAGCCTTGGGACCCTGCACCTGCGTGGGAGACCCGGAAGAGGTTCCTGGTTCCCGGCTTCGGATTGGCGCGCACCGGCCCGTTGCGGCTCACGTGGGGAGTGAATCATCGGATGGAAGATCTTCCTCTCTGTCTCTCCTCCTCTCTGTATATCCAGCTTTCCAATAATAATAAAAAAATCTTTTAAAAAAAAATCTTAAAAGTTTTTTCGTTTTTTGGGGTTTTTTTGTTTTTGTTTTTGTTTTACAGATGAGAAGTGTAAGGTTCACAATCTTGCCTGACCTAAGTTAATATATGGCAGAGCTGAGATTTAAATCCTGACATTTTAATCCGAGCTTACAGTCTTAACCCTCACACTCTACTCCAGTGGTCACTGGATCAGCAGCAGCAACACTCCCAAGAGCTTGTTAGAAACAGATTTTCAAGCCCCACCCCAGATTTCAAATAATTGAAGCAGAACTGGAGTGGGACCTAGCAATATGTGTTTTTACAAGCCCTCCAGGTGATCCTGATACAGGCCAAGGGTTTAAAATCACCTCTCTGGAGTGTGTGCAGAAGCTATACCTGAGCCTAACCCAAAGCAGAAATATGTGCTGGGGGCAATCACCATGCCTTCCTGCTCCTTAGTTTCAGCAAGTGATAAACAAATGACGTGGATTAAATGAGCTACTAGCTACTATCATACAAAGCTTTTATAACAGTGCCTAGTAATTAGTAAATCCTATAAGGTTTGCCGACCACCAGGGGAGTAACACATCAGCCGAATTCAGAAAAGAATTTAGAAGGCCTTTATTCCAGGGCACTTTGGTCACGGGCTTCCCTTCCCCATGCAGCAAAAAGACAGATGTGAAGCAGGGGGTTACTGAGGAAGAGGAGGAGCCAGGAAGAGACATGCAAGGGAGTTTTAAACCCCCTCTTTACATGGAAGCTGAAGTGGGGGTCGCTTTGGCCCTTCTTTGGTGGGGAATATTGGTTTGTGTCTGCCATTGGTGCAGCAGTGACCCCATCGCCTGAGAGGCGCACCAGAATTCCGTCCTTCCAGGTCCCAGCCTGAGGTTTGAGTGACACACTGGCTCGAGGCAAGCTCCGCCCTCCTCCGGTCACTGTGGCAACCATCAAATGCCATCTAAGCTCTTATTATTGTGGTTTTTGATCGATTTTAAATTCAACACACACTTATTAGGTCTCTACGTATTAGACACATGCACTGATCAAAGTTTCCCCCTTTGAACAAACGTTTATTGATACAATTCCTGGTGATGGAGGATGTGAGGCACACAAAGAACAGGTATTAACTTTTCCCTTAAGGACAGTCCAAAGTAATGGATCAGATATGAAGTTTACACAAGTAACAATAACACATTACGTCAAGTGATAACGACTGTACGATACCATTGTTTGGTGAAAAGGACCCTGGGTTTGAAGTCATAAGACTTAGACTCATTTTTACCTGTGGGTGAGCTCATGAAAGCCGCTTAACTTCCTTGAGCCTCAGTTTCCTCAGCTATAAAACAGGAGTGATAAACTACCTGTTGGGTGCTAAGGAGCTGTTCTGTGAAAACATTTTGTAAAACCCTGTGTGAATAGTAATTTGCAGCTTCTCTTAATAATACTGCGTGAGTACAAGAAAATGATACTGCTTGTACCTAAGATGATCAGGAAAAGCAACACACACACACACAGATTTGAGGTGGATGGAGAACAAATAAAATGCAGAAATATCCAAGCATAGGAAACAGGATGAAGAAAGACACAGAAGCAGAAAAGTCAGGGCAGGATTTAATTTTAGCTAGAATGTAAACAACAGATAACATTAAAAAGCTAGGTGATACCCCTTCTCTCTCCTTGCACACACAAGAGAAAAAAAATTGAAACATGTGTCCCACTCACCTTCCTCCACGTCCCGGCCCTCCACACTCTAATCAGAGAACCACGTAAGCGTTCATCCCTCTCAAATGTTAAATAATATTAAAAATAATTTTTAAATGAATGGTAACAGGGTAAACAGGAGGAAAAAGCATTGTTTCTTAGCCCCCTCACAAATATTCTTGATAATCCAAGTACAGTTGGTTAAAATGTGTATCAGGGATTTATCTCTGAGTTTAGCAGGTGCAGCCAGCCCTGTCCCCAACTCCACCGGGTGTTTAAGAGCTGGCTGTATTGTATGGAACTACAGAGGCAAATCTACAAATGATACTGTCCTCGCTCATCTCGGTTTCTCACAAAGATGGTGGTGGCCTTTAGAACCCTTTGCCAACACCATTCTAAGAAAACTGCGTTCATCTAATACTAAATGCAAACCCAAGTGCAAAAGGCTCAGCCAGTTCTTAAGTACTTGTGGAGACCTCTATATGAACACATTTTTGCCTCACTTGTTTTTCCTGTATTTTCATTCATTGTTTTTATACAAGAAAAAGTATTTTCACTGCACAAGAAAAGTATTTTCAACAAGATCCTTGAGTAACAGGTGCACATAATCTAGAGTACCAAGGTGTTCATGTAGAAATTCAGGCTTTCAAGGCACTATTAAAGATAGTGCTGGGCCCGGCGGCGTGGCCTAGCAGCTAAAGTCCTCGCCTTGAAAGCCCCGGGATCCCATATGGGTGCCAGTTCTAATCCCGGCAGCTCCACTTCCCATCCAGCTCCCTGCTTGTGGCCTGGGAAAGCAGTCGAGGACGGCCCAATGCATTGCGACACTGCACCCGCATGGGAGACCCGGAAGAGGTTCCAGGTTCCCGGCATCGGATCGGCGCGCATCAGCCCGTTGCGGCTCACTTGGGGAGTGAATCATTGGACGAAAGATCTTCCTCTCTGTCTCTTCTCCTCTGTGTATATCTGGCTGTAATAAAATGAATAAATCTTTAAAAAAAAAAAGTGCTGTCTATGTTGATGGACTTGAGTGACATAATGCACTTTAAAAAAAAAGATTTATTTATTTTTATTTGAAAGGCAGATTTTTACAGAGAGAGAAAGAGAGATTTTTCCATTTACTGATTCACTCTCAAAATGGTTGCAATGGTTGGAACTATACCAGTCAGTCCAAACCCCGAACTTCTTCTGTGACTCCCACATGGATGTGGGGACCCAAAAACTTGGGCCATCTTCCATTGCTTTCCCAGGCCATAAGCAGAGAGCTGGATGGAAAGTGGAGTCACTGGGACACAAATAGGTACCCTTATGGGATGCCGGGGATTGAAGGTGAAAATTAGCCTGTTATGTTACCCTGCCAGCCCCAACATAATATACTTTTTTTTTTTTTTTAGATTTATTTTTATTGTAAAGGCAGATACACAGATAGGAGGAGAAACAGAGAGGAAGATCTTCCAACCACTGGCTCACTCCCCAAGTGGCCACAACAGCCGGAGCTGAGCTGATTTGAAGCCAGGAGCTGGTCCCGAAGTCAGGCTGGTCCAAGTGCTTGGCACATGTACCCATGAAGCTCCTGGCTTCTGGTTTTGGATCAGCCCAGCTCCAGCCACTGAGGCCATTTGGGGAACCAGCTAGTAAATTAAAGTTCTCTCCTTTCTGTAACTCTGACTTTCAAATAAAAATAAACTCTTAAAAAAAAAAAGGAAACCAACCCAGGGGTTAAAACCATCAGCTGATCGGAGTGATGGACGGTGGCGGGCACTGTGCTTACTAGTAGTACATGCAGGAGCCTGGACTGGGAATGCCTCAAAGTTTTTTTTAGGGGGATTCCCCTGAACAAAACGGAGGAATCAAAGCATTAATCAAAAAAAGATGGAAAATGGAGTAGATGAATCAACCACCTCAGCTTTATGCTTGCAGCGGAAAACTGGACAAGGGGAAACCCTAAGACGGACTATGTTAATCAGTGGACTCTGCACCAGCCTCATCATACCTGGACTGTTGCTGATGATATGTTGGAGCTTCTAACTGATCGAGGTGACGCTCTGCTGGCTCTGCCTACAAACCTGAGAGGGCCTCCCTAAGAGGCCGTTGAACTTGAACTGGACAAGTGGGATGCTGGACTCTGTATGGTGTAAACTTTTAATTAGGGAATCTCAACGGAACTTGAGCTGTGGTTATGCATCAAGGTGAAGGAATTCATGATGGGGGAAGGGTTTGGGGTGAAGGGGGGGGAATCCCAGTACCTATGAAATTGTGTCATGTAATGCAATGCAATGTAATTAATGAATAAATGAATATTAAAGAAAAAAAAAAGCAAAAAAAAAAAAGGAAACTTAAACTTTGACAAAGTCCATTTTTAATCAACAAAAGTAAATATAATCAGTATCTTACATTTAAAATCTTGCATTTAAAATCCAACTGTTGGTTTTGCATGCAATAAGCTGCAAACGGAAGAAACATGAAACTTCCCAACGAAGAGGCTCAAATTTCAAACCAAACATTCCTGTGCTTTGTTTCACTGTCATACAAGTGCCCTCTGCTGTCGTTCATGTTTAACCTATGTTTCTCAAAAACAGATTATTTTTTAAGATTAATTTTTGATTGTCTCCTGTAGTGTCCTTAACAAAGCACACACAGAATTTTTCATAGATACTTATAAAATCTGAATTGACTACTATAATTCATTTAGTATAATTCATTTATTTGTATTATGTTGACAGCATAAAATAATCCCGAATAACATTTTAAATGTAATTGATGTTTAGGCATTAAAGTTACAGAAGCAGAGAATATGAAAGCATGCCAGTCTCCTTAGGGGAGTGTAGTGAGGGGCATGTGTCTCTGGACCTGTGAACCCACTGGGCAAAACCCCACTGACACTGCAGCCCCATCAAACATAGAAAAGGGGACTGGTGATAAAACAGAATGAACCACCTATTCTCACCTTCAAGCAGGTCCTTAGCTAGAGGCCCAGGGGAGGGAGCTGGGAGCCCCTTCTAATCTGTAACCCGCTATGTCTGCACAAGACACAGACACCAGGGCCCTCAGACCTTCCCATGTCTGTGTAGCTGTGGAGAAAGGTAGACAAATCAGGACACCACTTTCTCTTCGAATTTTGGTAGAAATTAGAAGAACCTGTCTTCAGTGTCAAGACCCACTGCTATGATTCTTTCGACTTCAATTCTCTTGGAGACTTCTCCCATCATTCTGAGATCCGATCCAATAGGAGGCTGGACTGAGAGGATTCTAGAGAGGAACATGTAATTTCCATATTGTGTCAGTTGTCAATAATGGGATATCTGTGTATGCGTATGTATTTGTATGCATAACTACACATATATGAGTGCACTCAGAAAGTTTATGAAAAAATGAATTCGAGGTAAGTCTATTCTGGTGCAAAAATTTTTTTTCAACATTAATTTTATTTTTATTAGAAAGTCAGTTATACAGTGAGGAGGACAGAGATAAAGATCTTCTGTCCGATGGTTCACTACCCAAGTGGCCACAACGGCCAAAGCTCAACCAAACTGAAGCCAGGATCCCAGAGCCTCTTCCAGGTCTCCCGCATGGGTGCAGGGTCCCAAGGCTTTGGGCCGTCCTCAATTGCTTTCCCAGGCCACAGCAGGGAGCTGGATGGGAAGCAGGGCTGCTGGGGCTTGACGCAGTGGCCGAGCAGTTAAAGTCCTCATCTTGAATGCTCCGGGATCCCATATGGGCACTGGTTCTGGTCCCAGCTGCTCCACTTCCATTCCAGCTCCCTACTTGTGGCCTGGCAAGGCAGTCGAGGACAGCTCAAAGCCTTGGGCTCTGCACCTGAGTGGGAGATCTGGAGGAGATTCCTGGTTCCTGGCTCCTGCCGTTGTGATCCCTTGGGGAGTGAATCATCGGATAGAGGATCCGGGCCCGGCGGCGTGGCCTAGCGGCTAAAGTCCTCACCTTGAACGCCCCGGGATCCCATATGGGCGCCGGTTCTAATCCCGGCAGCTCCACTTCCCATCCAGCTCCCTGCTTGTGGCCTGGGAAGGCAGTCGAGGACGGCCCAGTGCATTGGGACCCTGCACCCATGTGCGAGACCCGGAAGAAGTTCCTGGTTCCTGGCTTCGGATCGGCGCGCACCGGCCCATTGCGGCTCACTTGGGGAGTGAATCATCGGACGGATCTTCCTCTCTGTCTCTCCTCTTCTCTGTATATCTGACTTTGCAGTAAAATAAATAAATCTTAAAAAAAAAAAAAAAAAAAAAGAATTGGCGCCCATATGGGATCCTGGCACATGCCGGGACTTCAGCCACTAGGCTAACACACCAGGCCCACAAAATCTTTTGAACTGCATGTAGTTTTTCATAATACACATTTTCCATAAAATTTTAAGGTCCCCCTCATATACATGCATATGTATGTGTGTGTGTGTGTGTGCACACATACACATTGATATGTACACACACTTCCTACTAATTCTACCCTAGCGAGCTAGGCTGCCACAAGGTGGCCCATTCACTGGGATCACACCACTGCTGTGCAGGAGTCTCTCTCTCTCAGATGCTGACTTCTGCAAAAGAAACCAAGAGTCTAGACACATCACGATGGCAGACCCCTTTCAAAATAGCTGCTGCACCAAAAGCCCAAAGACACAGTCAACACAGAAACAACAGTATCATTCCGCTCAGTCCTCTTCCTCCTAGCTTTGAAGATAGCCGAAGTCAGAAAATCAGCTCAACACGGTTACTACTAAAAGCAATGTTACCAGCAACCTAACTATTCATCAACCAATAAATGATAGATACAACATGGCATATACAAATAATTAACTCTTCTTTTTTTTTAAAAGATTTATTTTCATTTTTATTTTTATTTTTATTCTTATTACAAAGTCAGATATACTGAGAGGAGGAGATATAGAGAGGAAGTGGAGCTGCCGGGATTAGAACCAGCGGCCATATGGGATCAAGGCGAGGAACTTAGCCACTAGGCCACGCTGCCGAGCCCAATTAACTCTTCTTTAGCCTTTAAAGGGTAGGAAATTCTTATGTATGGTAACATAAATGAACCTTAAAGAGATCATTTATCTGAAACAAAGCCACTCACAAAAGGGCATGTGTCAACATGATCCCACTGATACGCAGTGCCTAGAAGGTAGAATGGGGTCACGGAAGGAGAGTTATTACTTAATGAGTATGGGATTTCACTTTTGGGAGGATGAGAAAGTCCAGGAGATGACTGGTGGTGGGGTTCCACAACAACATGAATGTAAGTGGCACTGCTGATCTGTTCATTCAGACATGTTGAAATGGCCACTTTGTGTCACATTTTATAAGAAAAAGCTCACATTGTTTTTATGACTCAATGCAGAAGGGTGGACATTGTGGCAGAGCAGGGCAGCTGTTCTTGGGATGCCCGGATCTCCTCTCAGAGTACTAGTCAGAATCCTGCTGCACCCATTCTGATCTCGCTTTCTTCTGATGCAGCTTAGGAAGACAACGCAGCAAGTGCCAGGGTCCTGCCACTAGATGGAATCACAGGGTCCTGAACTGGGACCAACCCAGCCACCGCAGGCATTTGGGAAACAGACCAACAGACTGGAAATCTATCAATCTACCAATCTATCTATCTATCTATCTATCATCTTTTTTTTCTGCTCCAGGGAAACAGATGAATATAAGCAAACACTTTAAGTTCACAGAAAAAATTTCTAAAGATTTATTTATTTTTATTACAAAGTCAGACATTAAGAGGAGGAGAGACAGAGGAAAATCTTCTGTCCATTGATTCACTCCCCAAGTGGCTGCAACAGCTGGAGCTGAGCCAATCCAAAGTCAGGAACTAGGAGCTTCTTCCAGATCTCCCAACAGGTGCAGGGTCCCAAGGCTCTGGGCCATCCTTGACTACTTCCCCAGGTCACAAGAAGGGAGGTGGATGGGAAGCGGGGCTACCAGGATTAGAGTCAGCGCCCATATGGGATCCCAGCACGTGCAAGGCGAGGATTTTAGATGTTAGGCCAGGCCCCACAGAAAATTTTTTTAAATGAAACAGGCTACATACCTAGCACATGCCAAACAACACATTTTACATATCTTCCATATGGTTAATATTCCTAACTTTTTGAAAATGAGATTATGGGGCTGGCACTGTGGCTCAATAGGCTAATCCACCTTCAAGCACCAGCATCTCATAAGGGTGCCACTTTGTGTCCTGGCCATTCCATTTCATATCCAGCTCCCTGCTTGTGGCCTGGAAGGGCAGCGGAGGATGGCCCAAGCCCCTAGAACCCTGAACACTCTTGGCTTCAGATTGGCTCAGCCTCAGCCGTTGTGGCCATTTGGAGAGTGAGCCAGTGGATGGAAGATCTTTCTCTGTCTCTTCTTCTGTCTTTAAATTTGCCTTTCTCATAAAAATAAATGACTTTAAAAAAAAGAAAATGAGAGAAGTATACTGTTGAGAGAGGTTGGGTGGCTGTCGAAAGTCATGGAGTTAGTAACAGAGTTAGCATTCCTTTCCACTGTCAAATGCAGCTTTCCACCCTGGAGGAAAAACTCATGCTGCTACAAAATAGCCACGAGACAGAAAACCTCTGGAGCAGGATACAAAGGCACATGGCAACAACAGAGGTAAAAGTAAGATTTTACTAATAAAGTTTTTTTTAACACATTATTCTTTTTTCTTTTTTTTTTTTTTGAAGATTTATTTTATTTTCATTACAAAGTCGGATAACTGAGAGGAGAGACAGGGAGGAAGATCTTGCGTCTGATGATTCACTCCCCAAGTGAGCGCAATGGCAGGTGCTATGCTGATCAAAAGCCAGGAACCAGGAACCTCTTCCGGGTCTCCCACCCGGGTCTCTTCCGGGTCCCAAAGCATTGGGCCGTCCTCGACTGCTTTCCCAGGCCACAAACAGGGAGCTGGATGGGAAATGGAACTGCCGGGATTAGAACCAGCGCTCATATGGGATTTTGGGACATTCAAGGCGAGGACTTTAGCCGCTAGGCCACTGCGTCCGGCCCAAGATTTCACTAATAAAGTTAAATACATACTCCCTCTCCTCCCACTTACAAGGCTGTTCCTCTGATAATATCCAAAAGCTTTAACACACCAGTCACCTGATCATGCAAAAACCTTAATAAGCCAGGAAAAACTATTAGTACAAAGCTCAAAAAACAAATTCCTCATAATCTCTAAAATAATTCCCCATTTTCTAAGAATTCTTAAGGACTTCTTCAAGGCCAAGAAAAAAAAACTAAGTTAATTCAAAAGCAAAATAATCTAAGAAAATATACACCTTAAACAACAATTTCCAAAACTAAATCTTTGGTCCCTAAACACTAAATAAAGCTCCACAAGAAGCAAAGCGGATCTTAAAGACTTCCTCCCAGCTAGTCTTCTCTGGTTCTCTGCTTTCACTCTAGACGATCTGGGAGGAACTGGCCAGACTGGACGGGCAGCTTGTGGTTGGGAAAGCAGAAGTGCCTGTGAATGTCCACAGGGGGCGCTGCTTCTCAATAATCCTCTTCCGTCCCCTTTCAGAGAGGAAGCCAGAGACTGTGTGGAAGATAGCACAGGAAATATGGCCAGCCAGATCCCAATTCCAGCCTGTGTCATTCAACTAATGGGTCAAGGCTCCAAGGGGCATCCTGCCAGGTTCATTCCAAGGATGGTGTCACTTCCAACCAGGGATCAACAGTTGCTGCCCAACATATTCTGGTACCAAAAGATCTGCGCAGAGGATGTGGCAAGAGAGGAATCCACAGTATGTGTGTGCCCATGAGGAGGCAGATTTTCTGACCTAAGTTGGAGACTAGGCTGTAACGCCGTAAGTCCAGTAAGTACAGCCCAGGAAAGGAATTCAAAACAATCCCCTTAGGTCTGTGTCTCTCCCAAGAGAACTAGGAAGTGTGGCTTTGTAAATGTGCTTTGAATTCCTCAAATGACGGCCATTCTGCTAAAAAAACGAAAGCAGCCCCCTTCCCTCCCCCAACCCATCCCAACTGATTTAGACTCACCCAGTGTCTCCTGGTCTTCAGAAAATATGCTATCAAACAGGAAATGAAAAAATATCCATTTATTCCGTAAGTTTGAGGGAGGAAACACATCCCTACATAGACAGGAAACCAGCTGACCAGAATCCAAGCTGTGCTCAGGAAAATGACTACTCCATTCTCTTGTCAGGGAATGCAAAGTCTGGTTCCTTCCTGGCTTCAGCTACCCGCTGGGTAAAAATTTTCAAGCTGGGTCATATTATTAGGGAGTTGAATATTTGCTAGTTAAATCGAGAAAACGAAGGTATCTCGTGCCCTAACATCAACCAAAACCACATCACCACAAACCCCTTACTTACCCGATGGACAGAGAAGAGCCAAAAAGGAACCATTGCATAATACCCAGAGAAACCATTAGTAACGTTTGCCAACAACTACAGCTGACCTCCGTATTTCATATGCATTCACTCAATCTGAGGTTGTAGCTGAACGTGAGGTATAAGACAGAGAAGAGGTGGAGGTGCTGCTCTTTTGCGCCTACAGCAATCATCATAACAAGAGTGTTGTGCACCCATAGTGCCTGGCTAGCAGGAGTTCAAGGCTTTCTTTCCCTACTCCCAATGCAATCCTGAGCCACTCCACTTGCTGAGAGATAGGTAAGTATATTTAGTCCCTGCCACAGGAGGGTGACAGTGTCTACAAACCTCATCATTAGTTAGTCAGACAGAACTAAGTGCTCTCCTATAAAACAGAACTGCAAAACAACTGCTTCTCAAAGAAACTTAGAAAAAAAAATTCCTTTATCTCCACTTTCTACCCATGTCTTCTAATTCAACATGCTACACGTGCAGCCCTCTATTATTCAACTCAACCTACTTTATGAACATCTGCTTTAAGCTGAGCATGGTGCCACCATCATAGAGACACAAAGATGAACAAACAAACTGCTTTCCTAACTCTCAAGGTGCCCATGGTCTTTCAGAAGCAAAAACTATTATTCACAGGGGCTGGTGGCACTGAAGAGAAAGAGCACCACGTGTAGACTTCTTCGGTCATCAGACACAGAACTAGGGTTACTTGGGTTGCCCAGGGAAAAGGCCCTTTCTCTCAAGGAACCTCTGAAAAATCTTTACCTTCCTCACTCCCAACTTAACACCTCCAGGTGATGTTGCCCAAAATTCCAAGGCTGTAATTGGGACAGCATGTAAGAACAAGAACAGTTCCACAGTGGAAAAGAATTCTTGAGTCAGCTCTCAGAGGAAGTTCTACCCAACCGCACCCAGGAAAGGACCTAAACAATGAAATAGTGTATGAGCTTCTCCCCACTGTCTGTCCCTCCCAGGGCCAGAGACAACGTAGGAGGATTTATCTGAAGGGAGAAAGGAGCAGACACCCAAACCCACATCATTCCCATGGACCAAAATTCAAGATACTTTCAGTAATGTCACAATGTTTAATGATCTGCAAATGGTCACTTAGTATTGTTATTCCCTCCAGCTCAGTCTTCAGCTAAATTATCCCACAAAAGTAGGAAGGTAGCTAGCATAAAACAACACACGCGTAAAAGGGTGGGGTTGAGACTATTTACTTTTTATAAACAGCTCTCATAAAATCCAATCTATCTTTGGAGCTCAGTTCAAGTTCTCCTGTCTTGGGTTGTGAATCCTTTGCAACCCATACTAACCCATAACTCACTCTGCCTCTCAACTCATAACATTAACTCCTGCCACTCATCTGTCAAATGTGTGAACCACAAGGCTTCTTATCACTTAAGTAGCAACTCAATACTGGCAAACACAAGGAGGTTCTGACCATTCTTAAGGTCCAGGGCTCGTAGAAAAAAATTGTGAAAGGTATGTATCCCCATTCCCTGTTCCCTAATAACCATCCTGTATCTTTCTTGGATTTCTTCATTCAAACCCAAGTCTTTCTCCAGAGTCAATCTAATGGGAAAGTAACTGGGTGGTACAATTTTATTACAGTGAAAATAAATGGCAATTAATAACTGGTTTGCACCAGAGAAGCCGGTTTTGTCAAATTACTCTACTGGTTCCAAGAAGCTTCTCTCTAAATTACATCATCCTTTTTATTTATTTTTTTTATAAAGCTATATCCCTATATCTAACAATGTAGCATCCTCCCATCCATCCCCTCTCAGCCCTCCTCCTACACTATCTCTTCTCCCCAAGTGACATTTTATTCCCATTCATTGCAGGAGGGAAAACATAACCTGTTACATAGGTATTTCATCTAGACACTCCTCTGTGGCACACACCCCATCCTGGCAGGCACCCAGGATGATGTCACTGTCAGCCAGTCAAGTGTTCCCTCAGGCTTCCGGCTCTGAACACATGATCATGAAAAGGGTGTAAACTACCAACAAAATCCAACAGCGTCAACATTTCACGAACAACTGCTTAATGTAGGGCAGTTCGCTAGGCCAAATGGGGAACAAAGAAGAGTACAGCACAATCCATACAGCTTACAATATAATCTAGTTGAGCAAATAAGTATGAAGTTAAACAGCAAATAATAAAACACAGACAACGATTCACAGGACTTCACACAACTGGCATATGAGTGGCAGTTGTTAAAGTTAGGAGTTCAGAGGCTGAGTGAATTATCATGGGTTAGTATCAGTTGCAAAGGATTCAGAGCTGGGCTCTAAAGATAGCTAGGATTGGGGCCCCGGCGGCGTGGCCTAGAGGCTAAAGTCCTCACCTTGAACGTGCCAGGATCCCATATGAGCGTCGATTCTAATCTTGGCCGCCCCACTTCCCATCCAGCTCCCTGCTTGTGGCCTGGGAAAGCAGTCGAGGATGGCCCAAGGCTTTGGGACCCTGCAACCGCGTGGGAGACCCGGAAGAGGTTCCTGGTTCCCGGCATCGGATCAGCGCGCACCAGCCCGTTGCGGCTCACTTGGGGAGTGAATCATCGGATGGAAGATCTTCCTCTCTGTCTCTCCTCCTCTCTGTATATCCGGCTTTCCAATAATAATAAAATATTTTTAAAAACAAAACAAAACAAAAAGATAGCTAGGATTTTAGAAGTGTTGGGAGAGACCTAGTGAGAAAGGGTGTTTTGCCAAAGGTACAAATCCCAGGTGTCCTAGGAACTTAACACTAAGCCAGGTGAACGGCAATAAGAACAACGAAGAAGCCATGCTAATGAGACAGACAAGAGGAGACATCACAAAGGAGAAGCAGGCAGAGGGGCAGTTCTAAAGTCAGTCTGGCAAAGAAAAAGCTAGAGTACAAACTAAAGCTTCAAGCAGTTACCCTAACTAGTGGGATGAGGTGGCAAACAGATAGAAAACTTGACAATTTCTGCTTAACTTCATTACAGTGCATGTAATGTTACAATAACAACAGAGGTTAAGTCAACAGAGTAGGTCTGTGTTTGTCCTCTCCTAAGTTCTAGGATTTTTTTTTTTTAAGCAATTCACAATGCCCCACACCTGACTAGGGCCTCCTGGCAAGACTTAACTCACTAGATAGGAAAACAAACAAACAAACAAACAAAAAACCGATTGAATTCACACTCCCTTTCCCACTTAGAAACAATGAGCGCTCACAAGCATGCAAGTAGAGGTCACTTTTCTCAGCAGGATTCCAGAACTAGGAGTTTTTAGAGAAAAGAAGGAAGTTCAGGACAGACAGTGTATTCAAGGAAGTGAAGCAGAAGCTAAAATACTTTAGTTAAGGGTGGAAGATTTGAAGTCCGGTGGAGTTAGATCTGAGTGCCTGCTCTGTCATTTACTGGATGTGACCTTGGACAAGTTGTTAATACTGGCTGAGCCTCACCTTTCTCCCCTGATATTATGATAATAATATCTACTTCTTAAGAGACTTAAATGGAGGTCCTGGCACAATGGCTGATGGCTCAACTGGTTGATCTTCCCTTCACAAGCACCAGGATCCCATATGCACACCTATCCATGTCCTGGCTGGCCCACCTCACATTAAGCTCCTGCTTATTACCTGGGAAGGCAGCAGAGGATGGCCCAAAGCCTTGGGAGCCAGCACCCATGTGGGAAACCTGGAAGAAGCTCCTGGCTCCTGGTTTCACATCAGCTCAGTTCGAGCCATTGCGGTCACTTGGGAGGTAAACCAGCAGATGGAAGCCCTTTCTCTCCATCTATTCTTTCTGCAAACTTTCCTTTCCGATAAAAATAAATAAATCTTACTGTTTTCTCATGAGCCCTTATTGCCAAAATGAAAAAGAAGAGGGAGGCGTTAGTGAGACGGCTTAAAGACTAATCCTCCACCTACAACCAGAGTCTACAAGAACTGAAGGTATCCTGCAGAAAAATAATGCGGAAGTTATACTTAAAAAAAAAAAAAAAAGGTGGGGGGAGGGAGTGGGACGGGGAAGGCATGCTAGCCTAGTGGCTAAATCCTCACCTTGCAACCAGCACGATCCCATACAGGCACCAGTTCATATCCCAGCTGCTCCACTTCCCTTCCAGCTCCCTGCTTGTGGCCTGGGAAAGCAGTCGAGGATGGCCCAAAGCCTTGGGACCCTGCACCCGCGTGGGAGACTCAGAAGCTCCTGGCTGCTGGGTTCAGATCGACTCGGCTCCGGCCATTGCAGTCACTCTTGCAGAGTAAATCAGCAGATGGAAAATCTCTGTTTATCCTTTTCTCTGTATATCTCACTTTCCAATAAAAAATTTTTTTTAAACCTTAGTAATAAATCTTAGAAGACTGGCAAACATTAAATTCTTACATGCTTTTCTGTCCAGAATACAAAGTAGCCAACCCATCTGTTAGGAGTTGAATTATATCCACCAAACTATATATATTTATATATATTTTCACATAAACCACTACAGTGGTTTATGTGAAAATAGGATCTTTATAACTAATCAAGGTCAGAAGTTGTAGAGGAGGTCCTGAAATTGTGGTGCAGTTACCCCAGTAGCACAGAATGGAATGCCAGTTAATCCCAGCTGCTCCACTTCTGACCCAGCTCGCTGATAATGCACCTGGGCACACTGGATGCTGGTCCAGGTACTTAGACCCCCTATACCTATACGGCAGAGCAGGATGTGGCTCCTGACTTCTTGCTTCTAGCTTTGGCCAAGTGCAGCCCTTTTACAAGCTATTTGGGAAACCACAGCCCTAGCTCCTATGTCCATGTGGGGAGCAAACCAGCAGATGACAGCACTCTGTGCATGTGCCTGTGTTTGTGCACATGTGTGTGTCTCCATCCTTCTCTGTCGCTCTGCCTTTCAAACAAATCTTACAAAGAAGTCAACCCATATGAGTAGTGTTCTTCCACCCAGAGGCCCTACTGACACCCACAGTGTGTGCAGATGCTGCAGAACACTGGGAGCCAAGGAGCCCCTGAGGGCACCAAGAGCTAAGAGGCATGGAGAATAGAGCTTGGAGCACATCAGTTAAGCCACTACCTGGGGGTGTGCCTGGTTGGAGTCAGGGCTTCTCCACCTTTGATCCTGCTTCCCACTGATGTACATACATCCTGGCAGCTAGCAGACAATGGCTCAAGTCTTCAGATTTCCACCACCCATGCGGGAGAACCACAGGGAGTTTCCAGCCAGTCCTGGTTGACGGAGGAGTTTGGGAAGTGAAACAGTGGATTGAAGGTATCTTCTGGGGCTGGCATGATGGCTTGGCTAGTTAATTCTCTGCCTGCAAGAGCTAGCATCCAACATGAACTTCTGTTCCTGTCCCAGCTCCACTTCCCATCCAGCTCCCTGCTAATGTTTTGCGAAATCAACGTAAGATGGACCAGTCCTGGCTCCTCTGCACCCCTGTGGGAGATCCAGAAGAAGCTCCTGGTGCTGGCTTCAGATCAATCAGCTTAAGTCATTGTGGCCACTGGAGGAGCAAATGCAAGATCTTTGAAAATAATAATAATATATTTACATACATTATATATTCATTTATATACATTTATATATGTGTGTATGTGTGTGTTTGTGTGTGTATATATATATATATATAGAGAGAGAGAGAGAGAGAGAGAGAGAGAAAGAGAGAGATTGTCACCTACCACCACTTCAGTTATTCCAAATAATTTTCTTCGATTTTAAAAGAAAGGTACAGAAAACATTCTCTCTCACAACCCTCAGAAGAAAGCAACCTCCGCTGACAACTTCATTTTTGACTGCTACAGAACTCTAAAACAGTAAATTTCTGTTGTTAAAGCCACCCAGTTTGTGGTACTGCATTATGGTGGCTCCAGGAAACTACACACTATCTTTAAACAAAACAAAAACCTAGCATTCATCCTATTATAAACTATGTAGTTTTAGAAGGAGTTTTAATCTAAAATCAGGTCAGTTATTTTTTTAAAAAATTATCTTTATTGGAAAGAAAGATTTATAGAAAGAAGGAGAGACAGAGAGAAAAATCTTCCATCTTCCGGTCACTCCCCAGATGGGTGCAACGGCCAGAGCTAAGCCAATCTGAAGCCAAGAGTGAGGAGTTTGCTCTCGGTCTCCCACACAGGTACAGAGTCCCAAGGCTTTGGGCCATCCTATGCTGCTTTCCAAGGCCATAAGGAGGGAGCTGGATGTGAGGTGGGGCATCCGGGACACGAATGAGTGTCCATATAGGAGCTTGGTACTTGAAGGGGAAGAATTTGTCAATTGAGCCATTATGCCCTGCCTAGAAGGTTGGTTATTTTAAAATAAAATAACATGTGTACTCCTCTCACTACTAACTCTCACTTCTCAATTATCATTATAGGAAAAAACCTTAAGATCAAGAGAGACTCCAGATCCATTTGACTGTGTTCCATGTGCTCTCTTAACCATGGTGAATGAAAGAACTACTAATTCATCGACTGGGTATCCACAGGATGCCTCACATGGGCTAGGTGTTAATACACATTATCTTATTCAATCTCACAATATCCCTGCAAGGTATGAACCAGTATTCTCTCCACTGTTCATGAGGTAATCAATATTTAGAGAGCTTAAGTTGCCTAAGGTCATACAGCCACTAAGCAGCTGAGCCAAGATTCAACCACCTTGTTCTTCACATTGCAACCTGCATGAACAGGTAATCTTGAACCAAATTCCCAGTTAGGATTCACTTCCAAGCTTTTGAGTGAAATCACACTGTGTTGAATGAAGTCTCCGAGAAGACCTTATCAATTCTCTATGTTTACAAGGAAACAAGCCAAAGAAGAAAAACGTCTTCATCAAGGTCACAGGTAAGTAAGTCAGTGGCAGAATCAGGTATCCAACCAAAGCCTCCTGAATTTCATAACACTGTAAGTGCGAGGTTAACAACTCGTGAAAATAAATTGCACAGTGCTGGAATCAGATTGTTTCAGTCCAAATCTGGGCTCTGCCATTTATTGACTACGTGACCTTAGGCAAGTCACTTCATCTCTCTGTTCTGTTTTCTGAAAATGAAGATAAAAATACTTACTTTTATGGTTGCTCTAAGACTGACTAAATAAATGAATAAAACACAAAGTACTAAAACAAGTGCCTGATGTATTAGTGAGTGCTGTTTGCGTTTGGCTGTTAATCTTGCTGCAACTACTATTAAATAATGCTAAGCAAAACACCAAAGTCTAAACATGATATCAGCTTTATAAAACTACAGACAAAGCACTCATCAAGAGATAAGGAAAGAAAAGATAGATAGATAGACTTAATTCTGGTAACTTGCACAACTTAATAACAGTTATCGAGCATTTACTCTGTGCCAGACTCAGCGTTTAGTATGTTAATTTCATTAAGCAGGGGCTGGTGTTATGGCACACCGAAACTGCATTAAGACATCACCTGTTATGCCAGAATCTCATACCAGAGTGCCAGTTTGAGTCCTGGCTGCTCCACTTCTGATCCAGCTCTCTACTAATGCATCTGGGAAAGCAGTATATCATGGTCCAAGTACCTGGGCCCCTGCCACCCATGATAGGTGCTCCTGCCTCCTAGCTTCACCCTGGCCCAGCCCTGGCTGTTGCAGGTATTTGGGGAGTGAATAAACAGATAAAAATTTCTCTCTGTTGCTCTTTCAAATGAATAAATTTATTAAATATTTATTCATGCGCCCAATGTGGTAGCCTACCGGCTAAAGTCCTAGCTTTGCATGCACCAGGATCCCATATGAGCGCTGGTTCTAGTCCCGGTTGTTCCACTTCCCATCTAGCTCCCTGTCTGTGGCCTGGGAAAGCAGTCGAGGACAGCCCAAAGCCTTGGGACCCTGCAACCTGTGTGGTAGATCTGGAAGAAGCTCCTGGCTCCTGGCTTCAGATATGCTCAGCTCTGGCCGTTGCAGCCACTTGACAAATAAACCGGCAATGGAAGACCTTTCTTTCTGTGTCTCCTTCTCTGTGTACATCTGCCTTTCCGATAAAAAGAAAAGAGATGGAAGGACAGACATTGATCTTTCATCACTGGTTCTCTCCCCAAATGGCCTCAATGACAAGGGCTAATTTATCCAAAGCCAGGAGCTTCTTCTGGGTCTCCCACATGGATTCAGGGGCACAAGGACTTGGGTCATCCTCAGCTGCTTTCCCAGGTCATAGCAGAGAGTTGGATCAGAAGTGAAACAGCTGGGACATGAATCAGTGCCCACATGGGATGTGGTACCTACTACTACACCACAGCATGAGCCCCAATAAACTAATCTTTTTTTAAAAAAAAAATCCCATTAGACACCATCAATCACAAAATGCATCGGTATTTTCTTTACTCTTCCAATAGCCCCAATGTTTTTACTCTCCCCATCAGTTTCTTATTCTGAGGAAGAGAAACTGACGCAGTGCATCGAGTTAAGCTGCCTGCTACAACACCAGCATCCCGTATTGAGTGCTGGCTCAAGTCCTGCCTGCTCCACTTCAGAGCCATGTCTCTGTTAATGAACCTGGGAAGGTAGCACAAGTCCAACTACCTGGGTCCCACATGGCAGATTAAGATGGAGCTCCTCACTCCTGGCTTCAGCCTGGCCCCATTTAGGAGTGAGCAACAGGTGGAAAGGCAATCTTTCTCTCTCTCTCTCTCTCTCTCTCTCTCTGTCACTCTGCTTTTCCAAACATAAATAAACCATAAGAAAAGAAAGGAAGGCAGGTAAGAAAGCAAGCAAGAGAAAAAGAAAGAAACAAAGAAAAAAGGAAAAAGACAAAGAGGGGTTAAACAATTTATTCAAGCACACAGAGCAAGTAACTGACAAAACTAGGTTCAACACCAGCTCTATACAAATTGAACCACTCCAATCACAAACTTTGTGCTGCTCAAACTTTACAATGTGCAGAGTCACCTGAGAATTTTACTAAAATGAAGACTAGTTCAGCAGGTCTGGGGTGAATCCCCCCATTCTGCATTTCTAACAAGTTCCTTGGACCAGCACCAAGTGCAGGCCATTCTGCTTCCCTCTCCCTTTCTCCTGGGTACCAACCACAGTCCTGATCTCAGCAACCAGCTAATGAAAAGGTCCTGAACTCCCCAAAGGTGAGGAAGCTCCTAATTAGTCCTTTGTTTTCCTGCTACTTTCACTCTCTCCTCCTCTGTGCTCCATCAACTCTGTCCCACCCTCCTTTCCAAAGGAGGCTACACAAAGTCACCTGAGAGAAAGCTAATACGAAGTTCAAAATGAATGGCTGTTGTACCCAAGGAAAACTCTCTGATACAAAAAGAAAGGAAAAAAAAGCCTTTCACCTTCACCTTGAATAATCTGGGGGTGGCATGGTGCCAACCCGAAGTCCATATCACCACTGTGACTCTGAATTAAAGTGAATGCTGCTGGAGTGAACCGGACTGGAAACTAAGTGTTATTTACTCCCATCATTTCTCCAAAGATGATGGGTGTGACCGCTCCCCACCCGTTCTCAGCTGTCTCTGGGCAACACAGGTAATTATGATCTGCCTGTTTGCTACACAGACAGCCAGTTTCAATTGGGTTCCAGTTCTTCCTCTTGCTACCTGTCCTACATTTTAGATATCATTGTTGTTTGTGCTATTAGTGTTTAAAAGTACTACCAGGGGTCCAGCATAGCAGCCTAGCAGCTAAAGTCCTCGCCTTGCATGCACCAGGATCCCATATGGGTGCCGGCTCATGTCCCGGCAGTCCCGCTTCCCATCCAGCCCCTACTTATAGCCTTGGAAAGCAGTCAAGGACAGCCCAAAGCCTTGGGACCCTACACCCGCGTGTGAGTCCCTGAAGAGGCTCCTGGCTCCTGGCTTCAGAATGGTGCAGCTCCAGCCATTGCAGCCACTCGGGGAGTGAATCAGCAGATGGAAGATCTTCCTTTCTGTCTCTCCTCCTCTCTGTATATCTAACTTTCCAATAAAAATAAATAAATAAATAAATAAATTTTTTTAAAGTACTACCAAACTCTCCGCCATGGTGCCTCACACGGGATCAACAGCTTCAAGAAGAAGCTGAATATCTCCTTCCCAGCCACCAGCTGCCAAAAACTTAGAGAAGTGGACAATGAGCATCAACTTCGAACTTTCTATGAGAAGCGCATAACTACTGAAGTTGCTGCCGATGCTCTGGGCAAGCAGTGAAAGGGCTATGCAGTGCAGATCAGTGGCGGAAATGACAAACAAGGCTTCCCCATGAAGCAAGGTGTCTTCACCCATGGCCAGGCCAGGTTCACCTGCTGCTGAGCAAGGGGCACTCCTTTTACAGACCAAGAAGAACTGGAGAAAAATGCAAATCAGTTTGGGGTTGAATTGTCAATGCCAACTTCAGGATTCTCAAGTTGGTTGTTGTAAAAAAAAAACAAATTAATTAAAAATGAAAGATATTCCAGGATTGACTGGTACCACAGTGCCTCATCACCTGGGTCCTAAAAGAGCCAGCAGAACTCACGAAGTTTTCAATCTCTCTAAAGAAGATACTGTACACCACTATGTTGTAAGAAAGCCTCTAAACAATAAAGTAAGAAACCTAGAACCAAAGCACCTAAGATTCAGCGTCTTATTACTCCACGAATCCTCCAGCACAAATGCTGGCACGTTGCGCTGAAGAAACAACAGACTAAGAAAAATAAGGAAGAGGCTGGAAAACATGCCAAACTTCTGGCCAAGAGAATACAGGAGGCCAAAGAAAAACACCAGTCGCAGATGGCCAAGAGATAGATTCAGGCTGTCTTCCCTGAAAGCATCCACTTCTAAGTCAGAGTCTAGTCAAAAATAAGGTTTAAGAATAAACAAATGAATGGATTAAAAAAAATTCTACCAAACACACTCAGAAGTGGTTGCACTGCACAAGTGTGACAAAATCACTGTTCAGAGTTGGCACTGGGCACAGTCTAGCTGGGCCTCCGGTTGGAACACAAGCACCCACACCAGGGTGCCTGGGACCCTGTCCCACCCTCCACTTCTGATTCAGCTTCCTGTCAATGCATTCTGAGAGGCAGCAGATGATGGCTCAAGTGCTTGGATCTTTGTCACTCACAGGGGAAACTTGGATGAAACCTGTGGCTCCTGGCTTGGGCTGGGACTGCTCTAGCTATTGCACATGCTAGGGGAGTGAACTCTGTCCCTCTCTCTATGTCAATTCTGCCTTTCTAATAATATAAATCAAAAATGAACAAAGAACATAAATTAAACACCTGTTTAAAAATCGTCTTTCTATACTTGTTTAGAATTAATTCCTGGTTTAAAAGTTTGAAATTTAAATTATAACTGCAGGGGGCAAAACTGTGGCTCATGTTTTGACTCCACAGCCCACTAGGCTCCTGTGACCACACCCTCCTGCCCCATGGCATTTTTCTTAATGTAAACAATCTCTACAAGTCTCTGTGTGAGCTATTCAGATCTGATCATCTTCAAGAGTAGTCTGATTTGCAAATCTTAAAACAGTTCAGACCACAAACCCAAAAACTATGCCGTGCCTTAGGAAGAGAAGATCTGCAGCCAAGTGGAATTCATCAGGCTTCAGCTCAAACACAGTTTGGTCACTTGCTAGTTAGGTGACCCTTGGGAAAGTTACTCAGTTTCTTTAAGTCCAAATTTCATCATCTGTAAAATTTACCAATGTCACTGGATTGCCATAAGCTATCATTTATGATTGATTAAGGAGATAAAGTACCTAGAACTTGATGAATACTCTCTATATATATGTATATATGTATGTATATATTTGCTTCCTCCATTATACTTCCCCTGCTCCTGCTCACAGAGATAAAAAGCTAAGTCCATAATTCACATTTGTATCAAGTCACATAAAAGAACTATGATTAAGCTCTTAACTGGTAGAAGTAATTGTTACATGACCTTGAACAAGTTACTGTGTCTTTTTCTGCCTTTTTCCTTATCACAAACCAGAGTAAGCTAATTCCAGTCATTTCTAGTTCATTCAGTCAATAAGCATTGACTGAGCACCTACTATATTCCAGACACTCTTCTACAGTTCAACACTGCAAAAATTAATAAACAAAAGCTTCCACTCCTATGGAGTCCAACTTCTAGTAAGGAAGAATCACACCAGAAATAATTCTATTAGGTAGTAACAAGGGACTTCCAGGGAGGAGACAGAACTACAACATTCCAAAGGGGAACGTGAGTTTATGAAATGGAGATGAGGGCATATGCCATCGCCAATTCCAAAAGGTAGAAATCAGAAAACTACATAAGAGACTTAATTACACTGTACACATTACAATTCTCCATCTGACAGTAATACACTCCAGTAGGTATATTACATTTAGCAAACACAAAGAACTCAGTGCACAAGCACCTCACAGTGAATCCTAGACAAAGTTAGCCATTAGAGCTGGCATCATGGTGTAGCACGTAAAGCCACCACCTGAGATGCTGGCATCTCATATGGCATGATGCTTAATGTCCCTGCTTCTCCATTTCCAATCCAGCTCCATGTTGATGGCCTGGGAAAAGCAGAAGATTGCCCAAATGCCTGGGCCCCTACTACTCACACGAGAAACCTGAAGAAGCTCTTGGCTCCTGACTTCAGCCTAGCTCAGCGCTGACCATCACAACACCTGGTGAGTGAATCATCAGATGGAAGATTCTCTATCTCCTCTTTCTTCCTCTCTCTTTCCCTCTCCCTCATTCTCTCCGTAACTCTTTCAATAAATAAATAAATAAATCTTTAAAAAAGGAAAGTCAGGGTCTGGCATGATGGTTCAGCAGCTAAATCCTTGTCCTGCATGCGCCAGGACCCCATATGGTCTCCAGTTCATGTCCCGGCTGCTCCACTTCCCATCCAGCTCCTCACTTATAGCCGGGGAAAGAAGTGGAGGATAGCCCAAGCCTTGGGACCCTGCACCTGCACGGGAGACCCGGAAGAAGCTCCTGGCTCCTGGCTTCAGATCAGCTCAGCTCCAGCCACTTGGGGAGTAAACCAGTGGATGGAAGATCTTTCTCTCTCCTCCCTGTAAATCTTTCTTTCCAATAAAAATGAATAAATCTTTTAAAAAAAGTAAAGAAAAAGAAAAGTTAGCCATTAGGGCTGGCACTGTGGCACAGCCAGTAAGGCTCCCACTTGTGGTGCCAGCATCCCATATCAAGAGTACCAGTTTGAGCCCAGCTGCTCTGTTTCTAATTGGCTCCAACTAATGTACCTGGGAAAAGAGCAGAATGGCCCACGTACTTGAATCTTTGCCACTTGCATGAGAAACCTAGATGGAGTTCCAGGCTCCTAGCTTCAGCCTGGGCCAGCCTGACTGTTGTGACCATTCGTGGAGTAAACCAGCAGGTAGCAGATCATGTATCCATATCTCTCTGTCCTCTCTTTCTCTTTCTGTCATCCCCTTAATCTGTCACCCTGTCTTTCACATAAATAATCTTTTTTAAAGACAGAAATTCTTAAAGAGCAAAAATGACAAATATACTACAATGCTTTCCCCATTTTCCTTAAGCTTTCCCCATTTTCCTTAATTTTTCCTACTATTACCCAACAGGTTAAGAATCCTTAAAACAAAATTTTGAAAACTAAAACGTTCCAAAATCCAAAACTTTTTACCACTGACATGACAATGCCAGTGGGAAATTTCGTACCTGAGCTCATGTGAGTGGTTGTAATCAAAACACATGTGCACTAAAAATGATGCATAAAATTATCTTCAGACATATGTATAAGGCATATAGAAAACATAAATCCTGTGCTGATCTTTGAGTCCCATCCCCAAAATACCCAGATGTATATGTGAATACTTCAAATCTTGAAAAAAAAAATCCCAAATCCAAAACACTTCTAGTACTCAGCATTTCAGATAAGCAAGGTTGAATATGTACTGTATTCTCTCTCTCTCAAAAAAAAAAAAAAAAAAGACATTTATCTACATGAAAAGCAGTTACAGAGAGAGGAGTGGGAAGAGAAATCTATCTCCTGGTTCATTCATGGCCACAACAGCCATGACTGGGGCAGGCTGCAGCCAGCCAGAAGCAGCCAGGAGGCTCTTCTGGATTTGCCACGTGGGAGCTGAGGCCTAAGCACATAGGCCATCTCCTGTTGCTCTCCAAGATGCATTAGCAGGGAGCTGGACTGGAAGTGGAGAAGCTGGGATTTGAATCCATGCTCATATGGGATGCTGGTGTTGCAGGAAGTAGCTTAAACCATTAACCACAGTGCCAGCCCCTACGTATTCTCTTTGGTAGATGCAATGTTGTACAATGAACACATATAGCAAACTGGTATATACAGCATTCACCCATCAAACATTCTATAACAGCTATGCATGCTAGGCTTTGTGCATAGGCTAAGGAACACAGCATTTACAAATGTGAAGAGGAAAGAACCATATAAACAACCCAACCACAACACTTGGTAATGTCAAAGGATATATATAACTTGCAGTGGTATCAGGGAAGGAAAAAAAAAAACTTTCTTCTAGCAACATAGTTTAAATTGGGATTGATAAGGGAAAACTGGAATTTGCTGACATGGGAGGCTAACAGATAAAAAAGGGATTCTAGGCAGAGGGAAAACAAGGGCTAAGAAAACCAGAGAGACATTTTCTAGCCTGGCATTCCCAGGAAGCTGAGAGAGAAAAGTGCAAGGAAATGAGGTTAAGGAGCAGGCAAGGATTCAGGTCATCACAGACTGCTGCCTGCCTGGCCTTGAGGGCGCAGACAACAGAAAGCACTGAGCGACTGCAGAACAGGGAATGCACAGGAGTAGCTTAGCACTTTTGAAGTCCCCACCCTTAGGTGAAAGGAGTGAGCTCAACCCAGTTAAGAGCAATCCCAACAGGCCAGCCAAGTGCCATGAAGCCCTGGACTCATGCCTTAGCAGTGGAGCTGGAGAGGTGGCAGAAGGACACAGGACTCAGGGGAGCAAGGGCCGCCAGAGAAGGATGAGGGACAGGGAGGAGACACACATGAAACTCAGGTTCTGGGCTGGCACCACTAAGGGGTGGACGTTCTCCAACCTGGGAAACAATGACACCCATTTTGCATACAACAAGTTTGTGATATCTATGAAACAATCACATGGAAAAATACACTGTGAAAGGTGTTCGAAGTTGCAAAAAATACTTAGAAACCAAGCAATCACCACCACTTGCAAGTTATTTTATTCATAAGCTGCATCAAATGCACATTTGACACAATGTGGATTTAGTAAGAGGTCACAATTATATTGGGAAGTTCAGACAAAATATACACAAAAAGTAACAAAAGATGGAAAAAATGCTATAAGGCAGTTTTGATTTATGCTAAATTGCATGAAAAACAGCTGTCATATCTAAAAACCATAAACAAATTGTCATCTAGCTTTCCAATCTCAGGATTTTCTGCTTATTTAACTTTCCATATCATCACAAGCCTGGTTTGCTTGAAGCTGTTACGCATTTTTACATGTCAGAGAAGATACAATCAAGATACAAGGGCTGTGGTTTTAGACAACACATGTAGGTAGCTAAGGGAAGCAACATTTTTTTCTGTCTTTGTTGACCACCCCCTTAATCCTGCCCCCACACCTGTCTTCTCTAACATAGTATTTGTGCTACAACTACTCCTTTTATTCCTTCACCAACAGCATATTCTTGCCAGGACTGAATCACTCCCCCCACTGCCCCCTTTCTACAAACCTCCCATAGGAAAGCAGAGAGGAGGCTTGAGGAGCCAGAGGTGAAAGCTCTGCCTTTCTTCCCTAGGGAAGGTGAAGGGAAATTCTAGTGCTTGACAGTTGCCCTTTCTTCCTAATTAAGAGCAGAACTACACGTATACCACTGTTATACTTAAGGTAACAGCAACAATAAAAATTATAAACCAATCCTCTGGTGAGATGCAAGAATCTCTAAGTACTTCAACTAAACAAGTCTGTTTCCCATTTTTTATTTGGGAAACTAGCCAACAAAGCCTAGGAGAAGTCCTATGTTCATGACCCTTAGAAGTGACTCAGACAGGCCAGGTCAGTAGCTTTTAACTCAGTACTGACCTCATGTTCAGGCTAGGGCTACTGCTCAGTTTATGAGCACATGGATGTTTGTGTAGGCCTAGGGTGAATTTCCTCATGTTACAAAGATAATTGTATCTGAGGAGTCAAGCCTTCCAGGTGCTCTCCATACTGGGAATTGGAGCCTACGGCTTCAGCCACAGGTCACTGAAGGGCGAGGGCCCTCTTAGGAACCCATCCTAGATGTACACAAAGATAGCGCATAGAAAAGGCACTGCGTGACTAAAAAGGCGGTTAGAGAAAAACCACCTAGCACCAAAGGACCATGGGTGGCAGCCCCTGCCATCCTAGTTAGAAAAAAAGATGACCTCACCCCTGTTGGTCCTCCCAACTCAGTCTCCCTTTCTAAAAATTAATTATTTCAGGAGCAGTGGTAGGGAGCAAGAGGGCACATTCGCATCTACTGGTCTACTCCTCACATGCCCACACTGGCCAGGACAGGGCGTGCCTCGGCCAGGACTCGGGAACTCAGTTCAGATTCCCCACAGGGGTGGAAGGGACCCAACAACATAAGCCATCCTTGCTGCCTTGGAGTCAAGAGCTGGTCAGGAATAGAATCCAAGCACTCAAATACATGAAGCAGGTATCCAAACTAGGTCAAAGGGCAACCCTGACTAAGTCATTTTTTAGGATATCTTATACGGTAAAGTCAGCTAAATGAGTAGTTGTTATTTGCTCTACTACTTAAATGTTCTTTATTATCTTTTGTTACTTGTGATGTCTACTGCTGGCTATAAACCTATACAGGGCATGTGGAGGGCTTATGAGCTCTAATATCTGTGCAATATCCTATGTCACAAAGAAGTTCTTAAAGAGGCATTTTTACTGATAGTGATGACGATGATACTAGGGGGAACCTATATACGTAAGATGACAAGCCACAGAGTAGATCATCTACTGCAAAACGTGAAACCAGACACAAAGAGTACACAGTACACACGCACACACCTCTCTTGCAGGACATGGGAAAAAAATAAATAAACCCCTCCACCAGATAAGTCAGAGACTGAAACAAGATCAAAGATTCTCCAAATTAATGGAGACATACCTTCCACTCCCTGGAGTGACTCATGTCAAATTTATCTGATATGGAGTTCAAATTTACAAAACAAGTAGAAAACACTGTGGAGAACATTCCAATTAACAACCAGAGGGAGGTGCAATGGCCCAAAAGGGGTAAGACCTAAGTAAATTTCAAACCAGGCCTGACACATTAGGAAATATCTGCTACACTGGACTAAAGATGAAAAAAAACAAAAGCCACAAGGAGAGACAAAGGGTAAGTGATACTCTTTCTAGATATAAAGGTCAGATAAACTCTGAAGGACACTGTCACCACCTGAAGGGCAGGGATCATACAGAACCTGTTAAAGTTAGGCAGAGAAGGCTCTAAGTCATGAGAACAAATCCATCACGTTTGCTGCCTGCCTGCCAAAACAAGCAAGGAGCAGGCTGTGTGTTCCACAATGGCCCCTCTGTCTAGTCTTGCAAAGAACCCTGGTCTTTACAAGCCCTCGTCCAAACAGACTGGGGCAAACTAATCACATAAGCCTCTTGGAAAGCTAAGCCCACAAATGACTCTAAGCTCACCTACCCTGGGGAGAGTGGGGAGGTTTACACAGAAGCTAGGCCTGGAGCTCAATCTCAAACTCATGAATTGTATGGGGAGATGGGGACTCCAGAGCTCAGATGAAAAAAGGCTCTTCTCCATGTTAAGACTAAAAGATGCTCTTGTCTGCAGAAGTCAAATTAGGAGCCCAGCGCAGCAGCCGATTGGTTAAATCCTCACCTTGCAAGCACCGGGATGCCAAATAGGAATGGGTTCACATTCCAGCTGCTCCACTTCCCTTCCAGCTCCCTGCTTGTAGCCTAGCAAAGCAAACAAGGATGGCCCAAAGCCTTAGGACCAAGCACCCATGTGGTAGACCTGGAAGAAGCTCCTGGCTTCGAAGCAGCTCAGCGCTGACCATTGTAGCCACTTGGGAAGTGAATCAGCAGAGACCAGATCTTTCTCTGTCTTTCCTTTTCTCTATAAATCTGGCTTTCCAATAAAAACAAATTTTTTTAAGATTTATCTATTTTTATTGCAAAATCAGATATACAGAGAGGAGGAGAGACAGAGAGGAAGATCTTCCATCCAATGATTCACTCCCCAACTGACCACAACGGCCGGTGCTGGCATCAATCTGGAGCCAGGAGCAAGGAACTTCCTCCAGGTCTCCCACGCGGGTGCAGTGTCCCAAGGCTCTGGGCCATCCTTGACTGCTTTCCCAGGCCACAAGCAGGGAGCTGGATGGGAAGTGGAGCTGCCGGGATTAGAACTGGCCATATGGGATCCTGGTGTGTTCAAGGTGACGACTTTAACTGCTAGGCCACCACATCCGACCCTAAAAATAAATCTTAAAAGAAAAAAGCCAAATTAACTTCTGCCCAGCACTTCGCTGAATGATATAAAGAAATGTACAGGGTTTGGGTTGGTGGCCTAGCAGCTAAAGTCCATGCCTTGCATGCTCCAGGATCCCGTATGGTCTCCAGTTCTAGTTCCGGCAGCCCCACTTCCCATCCAGCTCCCTGCTTGTGGCCTGGGAAAGCAGCAGAGGACATCCCAACGCCTTGTGACCCTGCACCTGAGTGGGAGAGCCAGAAGAGTTTCCTGACTCAGCACTGGCCATTTTGGTCACTTGGGGAGTGAATCATCGGTCGAAAGAGCTTCTTCTCTGTGTCTGCTCTTCTCTGTATATCTGACTTTGCAAAATAAATAAATAAGTAAATAAATCCTTAAAAAAGAGAAAAAGAAATGTACACATACATGGTGCCTGCCCTGAAAAGCAAATAATTTTCCTTGGGGGACAAACAAAGAGAGACTGACCAAAGAGCCACATAAACGATGGACAATCAAGAATATGTGACATTTTTCAGAGAAATGCAAGGCTTACTCTTTCACCAAAGTTAGGATTGAAAATCCTGAACTTTGGCCCAGCGTGATAGCCTAGTGGTTAAGTTTTTTCCTTGCGTGCACCTGGATCCCATATAGGCACTGCTTCGTGTTCCAGCTGTCCCACTTCCCTTCCAGCTTCCTGCTTGTGGCCTGGGAAAGCAGTAGAGGACAGCCCAAAGCCTTTAGATCCTCCATCCGCCTGTGAGATCTGAAGGAAGCTCCCGGCTTCAGATTAGCTTAGCTCTGGCTGTTGCGGTCACTTGGGGAGTGAACCAGTGGAGAGAAGATCTTTCTCTGTCTCTCCTTCTCTTTGTAAAGCTGCCTTTCCACTAAAAATAAAAAAAAATAAAAAAAATAAAAAACTCTGATCTTGGATCACTCCACCTCTCTGCCCAAGTCTTACACACACAGCCCCTTCTCCCCTTCCTCCTCTCTCTCAGGAGGTGACATTACCCCTAGCAAAATTCCACCACATTAACCAAACTAACCCAGCCACCTGTTCTCTGGCTTTCTTCCCTCTCATCTTTCTCAGAGATGCATCTTTTGACTGAATTCCATGCTTCCTCCTTTGAATGTTATCTCTTCTCCTCTACTGACTCTTTCTGAACACCACATAAACACGCTTCATGCTCTGCTAGGTTACTGTAAACAAAATTCCCTGCACCCCACATCCGCCTCTATTTAAAGGCGTCCTCCTCGCTCTGTTCCTTCAAAGCCCAGACTCCACTTCTGTACTTCCCGTTCACTTCCCACAACTCCCCGACAACACTCCAGTAAAGCAGCCTGTTCCAGTGGACACCTACAGCCCTGCTCCTGCCTGACCTCCAGGCTCTGTGACACACCCACCACACCACACCCTCCCAGAAACTGTCCTGCTCCTCCTCCTACCTCTGCCCCTCCGTGGCTGTGGACAGTTTCCCTCAGGGGATCCTCTGCCTCTGCTCTGAAAACCACTCTCCTTTCGGAACTCACAGGAATTTTTATCTAAGACCTCTCTCTTCTCATTTTATACTCCTTCCCTACAAAATCTCCTCCTTGATTCCTTTGGCTTTAATTCGATAAACTCACAAATGGAGCCAGCACTGTGGTACAATGGGTTAAGTCACTGCTTGTAACACTAGCGTCCCATATAGGAGTGCCAGTCAGAGACCTGGCACTCAGATTCAGCTGCCCGTCAATGTGCCTGGGAGATAAAGCATGGTGGGCCAGTGTTTGGGTTCCTGCCACCACCTGGGAGACCTAGGTGGACTTCCAAGTTCCTGGCTTCCCCTGGCTGTTGTAGGTATTTGGGGAGTAAATCAGCAGATAGAGGAATCTCTTTTTCCTTTCTCTCTCCCCCTCTCTCTTTCATAAACCTTAAAAAAATAAATAAATAAACTGATGGCTATCTCTTCTGTAGCTCTCCTGAACAACACATCTGTCCTACACATCTTTCTCCAGCATCCCTCAGCATCCTCAGCCTTGGGGAAGGTATTTGACCTAGCAGTTAAGACATGATTTGACATCCATATCCTATACTAGAATGCCTAGGTTCAAATCCAGACTCCACCCACTCCCAATCCCAGCTTTCTGCTACTATATGCCCTAAAAGCTGACAGGTAACAATAGCTCAGATTTATGCCATCCACACGATTGAGTTTCTGGCTTTGGTCTGGCCCTGACAGACTGCTGTGGGCATTTGGAAAGTGAATCAGTGGATGCAAACAAGTCTAATTCTATCACTCTGCCTCTCAAATAGATAAACTGCAATAAAATTAATCTGAACAGTAAATGAAATGAAACAGTATCTTCTCCTATACCATCACTGTCACCATCTCACCACGAAGAACTTCCTCTCTTATAGTCCCTATTTTAACTTCAAACTATCCAGGCCCGGCAAGGTGGCCTAGTGGCATTCACCTTGAATGCATCGGAATCCCATATGAGCACCAGTTCTAATCCCGGCAGCTCCACTTCCCATCCAGCTCCCTGCTTGTGGCCTGGGAAAGCAGTCAAGAACGGCCCAAAGCCTTGGGACCCTGCACCTGTGTGGGAGACCTGGAGGAAGTTCCTGGCTCCTGGCTTCGGATTGGCTCAGCTCCAGCCGTTGAGGCCACTTGGGGAGTGAATCATTGGATGGAAGATCTTCCTCTCTGTCTCTCCGCCTCTCTGTATATCTAACTTTCCAATAAAAAAAAAAAAATCTTTAAAAATAAATAAATGCATCTTTAACTTTAAACTACCCACCCGCACACACCCAACTCAGAAACCTACAAGTCATCCCAGGGTCTTTTCTCTCCCTATCAAATATCACATTCAATTAGTCATCAAAAGATTGGAATTATCCCTTCTTGACTTACCCATTTGCTACATTACTTCTTTTATTTTTTTTAAGATTTATTTATTTTAATTGGAAAGGCAGATATACAGAGAGGCAGAGAGACAGAGAGGAAGATCTTCCATCCGATGATTCATTCCCCAAGTGACCACAACGGCCGGTGCTGCGCCTATCTGAAGCCGGGAACCAGGAACCTCTTCCGGGCCTCCCACACGGGTACAGGGTCCCAATGCTTTGGGCCATCCTCAACTGCTTTCCCAAGCCACAAGCAGGGAGCTGGATGGGAAGTGGAGCTGCCGGGATTAGAACTGGGGCCCATATGGGATCTGGGCGCGTTCAAGGCTAGGACTTTAGCCTCTAGGCCACGCCGCTGGGCCCGCTACATTACTTCTTTCACAACCTGAATTTACAGCCTTACTCCCTGCCCACAGTATTGTGGTCTGTCACTGCTCTTGCCCCATGACTAGCCTTCCCTCCTCCTGCTTCCAAGAAGTGTTCACTAAATGTAAATCTAATCATTAACTGGTCTTGTCTAAAACCGTTCAGGAGCTCCCCAAAATCTTCAGGATAAAGTCCAAACTCAGCAGAGCAGGACATGAAAACCAATCAACACTTCAGTCCTGCTACTCTCCCTACTTCACCTCCTTTCTGCTTCCCTCATGTCCAACATCACTAATGCCCCCATTCCCTCCCCCTGGGCTCTCACCCTTTACTTGTGTTCATACTGAGCACAGTGTCCCCTACTGGAATTTGGCTCAGGCTTCACTGCCGTTCGGGTGCCTTCCCTGACCCTTTCCCATCCTGGCGTGCTGGGTACTCTTCCTGATTACCATAGCATCATGCAGTAATCCAGGTTATAACGCTAGTAACGCATGTGTTACTATGGCACCACCATCTATCTATTTTACAACACTTCCTATAATTGTCCGTTTACCAATATATTTTATACATTATGTCACAGAAGCACAAGGACAGTATTTTTGTTGCCCTTACCTAACTCTTAAGAGCAGATATTCAATAAATTTTTTATTAATTAAAGGAACAAATGAATCCTTCAAACAAACCCTGGTACCCTGAGTGATTAACAAAACAACAAATAACTGAAGACATCAGGGTGCACTTAAGGGGATTTCTTATGCAATTCTTGCCAGGTATTTATTCCTAGAAGCATACAATGAAGGTGGTCCAAAGTAGATCAGGTATAAATGGGTAGAACAGGCAAATTAGTATTGTTGATTTAAGTGAGAAATAATGCTATGAGACACAACATTGGTGTGTTCAAAGAGTAGCTTTATCATACAAGTCCAGGAGGAATAAAATCTTCTAAAAAGTTTTTTTTTTAAGATTTATTTTTATTGGAAAGACAGACACACAGAGAGGAAGATCTTCTATCCGATGATTTATTCCCCAAGTGGTCTCAATGGCCGGAGATGAGCTGATCCGGAGCCAGGAGCTGGGAGCTTCTTCCGGGTCTCCGAAGCAGATGCAGGGTCCCAAGGCTTTGGGCCATCCCCAACTGCTTTCCCAGGCCGCAACCATGGGAAGCATGACTGCTGGGATTAAAACTGGCAGCCATATGGGATCCCAGCACATGCAAGGCAAGGACTTTAGCCACTAGGCTACTGCATCAGGCCCCTAAAAAGTTTTTATGCAGAAAGACAGAGTCCTGGGACAAGGGTAATTCTTTCTCAAGGCAAAAAAAAAATTTTAGAAAAAAATTATGTCCCTCTACCTATTCAAAATGTCTGTCAAATATTGTCTCTCTCCTCTTGGACAATCATGCTAAAGTTTAATCTAACCTCATGACTCAATTAGCACAGCAGACTCCTGGACAGAGCTTTACTCTCGTCCGTCATTTACATAGCCTCTACATTAATCCTGCCCATTGTATAAAACTCAGGTTATTCCTACTTACACTCAGAACTCTTACATTCGTATCACTCAGCGCTTCTAACAGACCCAGCTATGTCCCCAATGCTGTCTGCTTCTAGGTACTAACAGGATGTACAGTGAGCTTGCTTCTCGTTGCTGACTAAAATTCACCAAAAGCAAGACAAAACAAAACAAAAAAAAATCACTTCCTATATGTCTCAATCCAACAAGCTCCTGCAGGTTAGAAACCATTTCAACTCCAAAGGCACTTCAAGCAAGCTCATTCCTTTCGTCAACACAAAGGAATTGTGTTTACTTTGCTCAACAGAAATCGCTGTAGAAATTTGCTGCTGTAAGAGAGAACCCAGCAGGACAGCTTAGCAAAGCCCTTGTCCCAAAGACAGCGTCTGACCAATTAACTGTCTCAGCTGACTAATCCAATCTTTCCCAATAGTTGGGACATAACTGACACAAAAACAGAAAGAAGAAAAACATTTAAAGATTTATTTATGTGACAGGTATAGTTACTGAGAGAGAGATGCAGACAAAGGGAAGTGTTCCGTTTGCTGGTTCACTCCCTCAAACTGCCATAATGACCAGGCTAGACCATAATGACCATAATGACCATAATGACCAAAGCCAGGAGCTGCATCTGGGTTTCCCAGGTGAACACAGGGGCCCAGACCCTGCGCCACCTTCAGCTACATTCCCAGGTACACTGGCAGGGAGCTAGATCAGATGTGGAGTAGCCAGGACTCGAACTATCACTCAAATGAGATGCCAGCATTGCAGATAGCAGCTTAACCTGAAACATCATAGTGCTGATCCCATGAAGAAATAAATTTTAAACAAAGAAAGAAAAACAAATGTTTGTGCCCTATGAAGGCAGACTCATACTGTTAGACAACTGTATATAGACACAGCAAGTGGTCAGAATCCAGGCTGGCAAAAAGAGCCTATTCTGGAGTGCTCCATTCTCTGCCAGGCACAGCACCTCTCTGTTAGTCTGTCTCCAGGAGTAACAGGAGAAAATGTTTATGGAAATCAGAGTTCTCATGCTCAGCTTTAATTACTTTTAAAAAGTAACATTTGAATAATCAGAAAGGGAAAAGGCCTTTTAGGAAGAAGGAATATAAACAGAAGCCCAGAAGCAAGTATGAGAACCTGGGAGAAAGATTGCAAGGACCAGCCCAAATGAAACAGGGAGCTGTGCTGGGCCATGTGTTGGTACAGCTGAGAGTGTCAAGTCGTACTGTGAAAGGCCCAGTAAACTGCAGATAGAACTCATTGTAATTTACTCCAGGAATTGAGAATGCCCTAGAAGGAAAAATAACCTTTTTATTGGAAAGGTTAGTTAGAGAAAGGAGAAACAGAGATATCCTCCATCCACTGTGTTACTCACCAGACAGCCTCAACAGCCAGAATTTGGCCAGTCCAAAGCCTTGCACCTGGAGCTTCTTCTGGGACTCACATGTGGGTACAGGGGCCCAAGGCCTTGGGCCAGTCTCTGCTGCATTCCCAAAGAAAGCAAAGAGCTAGACCAGAAGAGGAGCAGCCGGGATTTGAACTGGCACCCATTAGTTGTGCCCACTGCAGGCAGAGGCTTAGGCCACTATGCCACATTCTCAAATATTACAAGCCAAGAGGCATGAAAGGGTTCCTCTGAGTCAGGAAATTGGAAAACGACCCAGCAGAAGCTAGGCAGCAGAGACTTCAGCCCCGGTCAAAATCAGGGAAGCAGAGGTAGGGAGAGGGTCAAGAGTTTTGATTCTGAGATGTTTCTGTTCCATGATGTGTATGCTGAAGTATTTTTCCCACCGTGATCTCTGCAGTTTGCAGTTAGCACTGAAACCATGCAGGGCCCCAGCTGATGTACTTCCCTGGCCTGTATGACATCACTTGCCAGGCAAGCTCAAGACGAAGACACTGTTAGCACATGCTCACATTTTATTATTGCAACAGCGTGAATGTGGCCAAAGCTTGTGATTTCCCGGCAGATGGACTTGACTCACTTTCTGAATTAACAGTGTCCATGTCCAGAAGTAGCAATTATTCTATTGTTCTGTCTAGAAGCTATCCACTCTAACTCCAGGACTTTGTTCTAAAAAGGAACTTATAAACCAACTCTGCATGAAATCAAGAAGAGGTTACTTCAGAACGTCACTTAGGGAAACAATCCCAAATTCCTGGCCCATATTTTCCAGCCACTGTTAGCAGATTTTCAACACTTTACGCTATACAACTTTTTTTTTTTAAAGATTTATTCATTTTATTACAGCCAGATATACACAGAGGAGGAGAGACAGAGAGGAAGATCTTCCATCCAATGATTCACTCCCCAAGTGAGCCGCAACGGGCCGATGTGCACCGATACGAAGCCGGGAACCTGGAACCTCTTCTGGGTCTCCCACGCGGGTGCAGAGTCCCAATGCATTGGGCCGTCCTCAACTGCTTTCCCAGGCCACAAGCAGGGAGCTGGATGGGAAGTGGAGCTGCCGGGATTAGAACCGGCGCCCATATGGGATCCCGGGGCTTTCAAGGCGAGGACTTTTAGCCGCTAGGCCACGCCACCGGGCCCACGCTATACAACTTTTACATAACATTTTCAACGCAACTTCTGACCCAGCTCCCTGCTGATGTGCCAGGGTGGCAGCAGTTCATGACTCAAGAACTCGAGTTCCTGCCACCCATGCAGGAGACCCAGATGGAGTTTGGGCTCCCGGCCTTGGCCTGGCCCAGCCCTATTGTGAGAATCTGGGAAGAGAACCAGCAGACGGAAGACTGTATGCATCACTTTCCCTTTCAAATACACAAATACTTTAAAGAATAATAATAAAGCTCAGGGCCCTGCACAGTAGTGAAGCAGGTAAAGCTGCAGCCCGCAAAGCCAGCATCCCACACAGGTGCCTACTCCACTTCCAATCCAGCTTCCTGCCAATTCACCTGGGAAAGCAGCAGACAACTGCCCAAGTGAGAGACTCAAACAGCCTGGCTTCAGGTGGGTCCAGCTCTGGCCACTGCAACCACCTGGGGAGTGGACCAATGGGTGGAAGATCGATATTTCTTTCTCTTTCTCTTACTCTGATTTTCAAATAAAGAACTCTTTAAAAAAAAAAAAAAAAAAGACCCTAGCATTTTATTTAGGACAATGTGAAAACAGAGTCTAATTCTGCCTGAAACAATGTATCTACAAACATGTTATCATTTCTTACCACCTTGGATCCAGATTGTATGTTATCCAGCCTCTAAAACATAAAACTAAGCCACTATGCGATCTGCTTCTTCAGTACTTTGTCACTAACTCAGGACAGGAAGCAGACTCTCGTTTTCCCACCTCTCTGTCCCTTCTTCCTCTGGTGTTCCTAAAGACTTCAACTCAAGAAGAGGAAAGCTTTGTTGTGGGACATATCATCATTTGGATGTGATAGTTCTCAAAATGATTCACCTCTCTTTATTTTCATATTTCCCAGAAAAGCTTCTGATTTTTTAACTCTTTTATCTCTTTATTAGAGAAGACAGTGTGTGTGTGTGTTCTTATCTGCTGGTTCCCTCCCAAACTAAGCCAGGAGGCAAGTGCGAATCCAGGGCTCCCACATGGGGAGCAGGAACATGATAATTCCTGTCAGCACCTGCCGCTGCCTAAGCTGCGCATCGACAGGAAGCTGGAGCCAGGAACTGGAGCCAGGAATGAACCACCAGCCCCAAAAGTGAACCCTAACATCCCCAGCTTCTCAAGCACTTTGGTATAGGGAAGAGGATGCTTGGGACAGCGTAAGTATTTCAATACTGAACAAATATTCTCTCACTATGAATTAATCAAATTGGCATACTATTTGTTACTTCTTTAAAAACCTCAACAACCTCTGGAGTAAGGCTATAACTGAGTATTTTAAGCTGGACCCTGGGTTCTTTGCCGTGTCGTATGCTCCCACCCACTCTGGTCCTTTAGTGGTAGTCAGCAGCTTAAACCCCTTAAACTCATCCATTCACTATTGCCTCTCCATGAGTCATATGTGCCAATTTATTCTCTCTGTCCACTCCCCATCCACCCTCCTCCACACAGCTACACCCTTTTCATCCCTAAAAGTACTCTCAAGTGTCACTTCCTGTGTCAACTTTTCCAATGCAGCCCAAGTGGAGATCCCCATCCTTCTCATAGTACCTGATGTACACCTCTGGATAAACACTTAACTCAGTACCACAGTTACTTGTTTGCAAATATCTTTCCCTTGCTAGATATGACTAACCAGTGGCAGGAGCCAGACCTCATTCATAATTCTGGCATCCCCAGAACCTGATACTATGTCGCCTCCAACAGACCAAATAATTTTCAGGGGCCTGGAAAGCATAAAAGATGTATCCCCTAGGTCTCATGGTTGCTGCTCACGCTGAAATCTTAGGATCCAGTTATTACCTAATGCCTCCTGTTTACTGGCCAGCTATCTGAAAGAGCCTTTGGGATATTCAGGAAATGAGGGGGAGCATTTATGTCCATGCTGAATCATCGAATCCTGCCAAGACCGTGCTCCCTACCAACACAGAGGGAAATGGCTGCCAAACAGAGTTCTGGAAAATCCATGACTGACAACCACACTTACAGCTGCAGTCAACACAGCCCTGCGTCCTCCCAGTGCCTTCCTCCCGTTTCACCTTAGCCCCGCCAGGAGCAGTTCATGCAACTGAGAATTCCAGCTCTCCCGCAGTTAAACCAAAAAATCCTGCTTCAGTTTGGAGAATGAGAGGACTACAAATGATCAGCAGCAGAGAGAAAGAGGTCCGAGAAATTCGGAGGTCCACCAAGGAGTTTAAAACCCCACCATCAGTATTTTCTCATCACTCTCCCAAACTCAGTCCTGGTACTATCCTTACAAGCCATCTCCCCTGGTCACGCCATGGACTCAAGCACACTCCCCAACTGAGGCATAAGGGGATCTCTAAGTCTGTAAATGTAAGAATTCCACACAGCAAAGTAACAAAGGCCCGGATGCTAAGCCACTGGCCTTCCCAATGAGAATGCTGCAGGGGGGGTGGGGGCGGGCAGGGAGGAGGGGGCGGGTCTCCTCAGGTATCAGAACTGGCTACACAGCCACCCCATCCAGCACAGGTGAGTGTGGCCAGCAATTTTTGACTCACTTCTTTTCTCAAGAAAGACATCTGTGTCTGGGAGAGATCAAATTCCTACACACCTGATCAAAGTCCTTCAGTGGAAAGGCCAATGAACCGAGACAGCGAAAGGGACTGAGCACGAAAAGGCCTGGCCTTTCCCAGCAAGTGCCACTTTGCCTTTCTTTGCGGGCCTCGCTGGCTGGGAGCACAACTTCCTTTCTGTTGGAGGCCACCAGCACTGCCGACCAGTGAGGTGCTGAGATTGCCCACCTATTTTCTGCTTTAATTGGGCTGGTCTTAAAGCTGTCACAGCCAGAGACAGCCCCAATGGCTCCTCCCTCGGCAGAGTGCACTGTTGCTCAAAAGCCTGCAAATGCAACTTAATGGGACCATTCACTGAGCAGCATTTTTTTTTTCAATGAAGTTCAGCAGCACAATCTCACCTCTTTGTGCTCTGAAATGAACCACACTTCTTAAAAGCAAGACCACAGGGGGTTGACAGAAAACTTGCTGCAGGCAGGAAAAAACTGGACAGTTTACAGGAGCTGGTGCAGAAGCGAGAACTGGAAGCCCCAGCAGGTCCATTTTAGTCTCTCCCTCCCTCCCTCTCTCCCTGCTGCATTCCCAAGCACAGCTCTAGTGCCACAAGAAAAAAGAAAAAAAAAAGAGGGGAGAATGTTTTACAGCGTCTTCATTAGTTTCCCTTCACTGGGTAGGTGTCGTAAACAACTATTCTGGATTCCGTCATAAGGGTTGAAGTTTCCTCTACTTCAGATGAAAAGAAAAAGAAAGAGCCAAATCACAAGGGCCAGAGCTAAATAAAATCGGGGGGGGGGGGAGAAAGTGCTGCCTATGTGGTTTCTGGAAAAATCTCCACCTCTGCGGAAAGCACAACTGCCACCCAAAGCAAAAATCCCAGAACTGGACGTTAAAGATCAAAGCCAGGGCTTCCTAGGGCCCCGCACTCCAGGCTTCCACTTAGGGCAGCTCCAGCCGTTAGCAAAAAGCAGCCCACAGCCCCTGTCAAAACTTTTCTAGCTCTGCAGCCGGGCTTCCCAGCAGGCACTAACTTGCAGAACTACTTCTCCAGAGAAAGCCTTCGGGGGGCTGCAGCCTGAGCTCCCAACCAAACCTTAATTTTTAAAGGAAAAACAGAAATAGACCCCTGCCTCACTGAGGCTCGGACCCCGAGCAGGATGCTGGTGGGGTAGGGGTGACCTCCCCCCTCTTTAAAAAAAAATCTGCACACTCACTGACCCCACTGCCTCCGCAATCCGAGACACCCGGGGGTCGGGGGGGGAGCGGTTCGCCACCTTGGCTTCCGCGCCACTCCTCCGAGCTCTGGGGAGACAAAAGGGGGCGAGGACCCCTCCGCGGGCACGCACAAGCCCGAGGACGATCGTGCAGGGAACAGAGCAGAGGGCTTCCCTCGCGCCCAACTCCTCCTCCTCCTCCTTCTCCTCCTCCTCCTCCTCCGCGGTCAGCGCCTAGTCTCGCCTCCCTCCAGCTGGGCCAGATAATAGAGCAAATACTGTACCCGGCGATATGAAAGCGCCGACTACCAACGCAGAGGGTTCCCAGGGCTTATCTCAACTCTGTAAATAAGCCGGTCCCCGCAAACAGCCGTTCAGAGCCAAGTCCCAGCGCGGTGGGCGCGACCCCGCCCGGCCGCCCCACCTGCAGCGGCCGAGCCGCCCGGCTCCGAAGGCCAGCCACGCCGCGCCGGCCCTCGGCGGGCCTCGGCTCCGGCCCTACCTTTGTAGCGCTCCAGCACATCCTCGTACGCCTGCACGAACTCCTTCTCCTGGCTGCGGTTGGCCGGCTGCTGACCCGGCACGTAGCCGGCCATGGCCGCCCGCGCCGCCGCGCTCTCCCCGGGCCCCGGGGGGCGCCGGTTCCAGGCCCCGCGCGCCGAGGAGACGGCGGCGGCCCCAGCCTCGGCCCTTTGTGCGGCTCGGGGGGACGGCGGCGGCGCCCTCGCTCGTCGCTGCTTCTTCGCTCTCCGCCCGCCTCGCCCGGCTCGACTTGTCGCGCTCCGCTCCTCAGCCCGCTCGCAGCCGGCCCGCTCGCGCTCCGCCGGTCCGGGCTCGCGTTTCCGCCTCCCCACCCCTCGGCTCCGCTCCTCCCTCAGGCTCCCTCAGCCCGCCCCGGCGTGGCGGCGGCGGCGGCTCCTCCTGTCAGGAGTGCCAGGCCCGGCCGCGTTCCCCGCCCCTCTACCGGACGCCTCCGCGGTCCGGCGCGTCCCTCGGCCCCTGGGGCTGCGGCCGTACGAATGCCGGCTGCCCACACGGCTCCGCCGGCCGGGATTGGCGGCCCCCCGAGCTCTCGAGGCCGGCCCACGCGGGGAGTCCGGCTGGCGGGGAAGCCGGGCCGGGAGGACAGGCTGGGCCGGCCGCGGTGGGCGACAGGCCGACCCCGGGGCTGGCTCCTCAGGGTGGGAGGGCGGCCCCGGGCAGAGGTGACCCACGCTCGGGAGCCGGGACAAAGAAGGGAGACCCCTGGCTGGAGAGAAACCGAGCTGGGCTGCCGAGGCGGCTGCGGAGGGAGGGCAGAGAGCTCTCACATCCCAGGGCCGGAATGAGGACAAGGACAAGCTCCGGACAGGCTGCGGGGTGAGGGCAAAGGGGAGGACGCGCCACAAAGAGCCCCCACAAACAAAGGGCTTCCCAGAAATGGGAGAAACTCAACTGCAAGTGAGGAAGGCAGATCCGGCATCGCCAAATAACCCGGTCCAGGGAGCCCAGGCCATGCCAACTGAGGGGAGGAAGGAGAGGGGGGGTTCCGCCTGAGCTCCAGTGTGAACCTGAGAGGCGCCAGGAGGTCATAAATCTATGGAGGGCATGGCCCCACCAGGATTATTTAACTGACAGGCTTCTGAAGAGCGAATTAGGCCAAAAACGCGGGAACCTGAGCCTGAACCAAGACGGTTAAGGAACAAAGACAGGCATCTGGAACACAACTGGCCAGCGAAGGGACAAGTGGGGCCAATGATTCTGTTATCAGGGGAAGGGAAGAAGTTAAAAAAAAGACAAGCCCTAGTGACAAGGTAGGAATTTATTTGGGGCCACTTGGAGCTGGAGGGAGTTCATCCCATCCTTTGAGAAGGTTGAGAAAGATGCACTGGATGAGAAACTTCTGGAGGTCAGTGGTAGGTGACACTTCTTGCTCCTGCCTTCCCCCATTCAGCCACCATTCTCCGTGGGTCACCTAGTCAGGGGTGAGTGGAGGTGTGGGTAAGAAGTTGCACTGGTTGATGTCACCACAAGGCTATGTGAGCAAGGAAAGAATTCATGAGATGTTGACCTGCTCCAGGTGGGCTGCGGGCTTCCACTCAGGGCCCATTCCCAAGACCGGGAAGGAGGCGCTCTTGCCCTTGGGGCTGGGACTGTCTCTACCGTGTGAGTCAGGCCAGGCGTTGGCCAACGCTCAGCACTTTAACACCAAGACAGAAAAGGGGTGCCTTTCACTAACAGGCATATGCTGCTTGTTGCCACATCACACCATCACCAGAAATGGGGTGAGCAAATCATTAATCACATCTTTCTTCATTGACTTGTGCAGGCCCATCCAAGAGCTGGGCACGGAGATCACACAAGGAAGGACCCGAAAGAGAACAAGGAGGATCCTTAAACAAATACTCCTTTCCTTCCAGCTTAATTCTGTGTGCTTTAGAAAGAGGAGGGGGGGGTGGAATCAAGCTAACTTCAGTTTAGTTTCAGCTGCTAATGAGCTCAGTTTAGGAAAAAGAGAGGACTCGGTTTGAGGTGTTTGGGGGGAATTTGTAAAAGGCGTGTTTAGTGGGAAATGCAGGATGGAGATGGTGATTGATGGCACTAGCCCAGTTTTCAGAAACAGCAAAGAAGACAGAAATGCTAACTGCAGGATCTCAACTATCACTGCTGAGTCATCTGCTTCGCCTAATTACCTTATGCCAGTGGTGCTAAGAAGACCCCGGCACAAACACAAGCAGACACACCTCCACCCTCAGACTCACATAGACGTCCGCCTCCCATTCCCATCCCAGCACACCTAAAGCCCCTGCAGTCCCCTCCTGGGGCTGACACGCACATCACTTCGGTCCTTAAGACTGCTGCTTGCCAGAGAGGAGGTTAGAACAGGGGGCAGGAGTCCACTGTGGGAATCGGGCTTTGTTGAAGATTTAGGGCTTGGGGGCAGAGGGCAAGAGGGAGAGAGTCCTGCTGGGGAGAAAGTGTCATCTGGAAGGAAAGTTCTGATTGGAGTTGTGGCTACAGGGCTTCTCGCAGACTCAAATTGCTTTCTTAACAGAAATTTGCATGTAAATGGTCCCAAGGGAGTTTGAAGTAAGGCATTCTTCTAATGAATGGAAAGGGGGAAGTCCACACGTTTGGCTGATGTTCTTGTTTTATACCAGAGAAAATTTTACAACACCAGAGGAACAAAGAGGCTGCTGGGGGGCGGGGAAGAGGAAGACAGAAAGAAGGAAGCTTAGGAAGGGGAGCTTGTTTGGTGTTTCTCAAGCAACTGCCCACACACACAATCACAGTCCACACACACACACACAACAAGACCACACAGTCGGGGTTTTCTCCTTTCGTCAGTGATTTTCGTGGCTTTTGATGGGTGAGAGCGCTGCTGCGTTTCTCAAGCTGCAACGGGGAGAGGAGGAGGCAGGGCGTGCTCGGGAGGACCTCTAGTGGGGGAGGAGGGTAATACAAACCGATTTTTTTTTTCCATGTCCTTCCCTGCCTAAACCTCACCAAGTGCCCCAATCCTTACAGCCCTGCCCTATCCTACAACTCCTATCTTACAACTCCTCGGGTATGTTCTCTCTTGCCTCAGGGTCTTTCACCTGCTCGCTCAAGGGCGTCAAGCCAAGGTCGTTCTCCTTGGAAACAACCACCAGGACGCCTTCCTTGATTCTGTCAAATCGGTTCTCTGGAATCCCTTCCTTAGAACCCATTCCGTGTCTGTCACCCTTCCTAAATCATTTGCTCTCTACGAGCTCAGGCTGTGGTCTCTCTTGTTCACCACAGGATCTACAGCTTCTCACAAATAAACTAGCCCCCAGTATGCATGTGTTTAAAATGTCGATTCAGTGTGTGATTGGGTGAAGCAGATGATGCTGCCTGTGGCTTCTAACTGCTGGGGGTGAGAGCATTAAGGATGCCCTTCACAGCACCCTAACCGGGCCTGGCCGACTGAGTCCTCCACATTCCTTTTCAGACTGATCTCCCATGACCTCCTAGTAGACAGCATCTTCCTCTTCAGTCAAACTCTTGGCTTTTCCCCAGAATGTCCACCCTCAACTCCGCCTACTCAAATCCTGCCTGGAAAGCACATCCCCCCTATGTGAGTATGCTTTTAATCACTCCCCTGTAGAAAAGCCTGCCCTGTTGTTGGGGTTCCCACCTCAGGAGTTGTAGTATGTGCAGCACTGTCTCCTGGCCTCCTAGTACATACATCCTTTGAGGGCAGATGCACTTCTCTCCTCTTTTTTGCTTTTTAATGCTAAGCCTAGCATAATAATTTTGCACCTAGTTCCATAAATATTAGCAGGGGGATAGACGCTTCACAGAATACATATGCTGGTGGAGCGTCTGGGGTTCTATCTGTGACCTAAGATAACTGAGAACTCAGTTTGGTGTCACTCCAGGGCTGAAGGCCCTTCTCATGTGGAGGGAGGAGAGGACTCACAGGGTGTGTTCTCCTCTGCCAGCATCCCTCCCCCAGCCTCTAGAAGCCAGCACTCCAGCTTGGCTCTGCTGCAGTATTTTACATGTGCTAATTGGTGTTTTATAAAAATAGGTAGGGGTGTGTGTGCACGTGTTCTCTCCAGTTCTCCTTGGAGGCTAAGCTGTCTCCTGCGCCTTTCACATTTCCCAGTCATAGCCAACGCCAGCCAGGTGGAAGAGATTAGCCCCAGCCTCATCCTTTGGCCAGCTCTTGACAGAAAACGGCCACGTTCAGTCTCAGGGGCCTCAGTTCTTCCACCTTCTAGCGCACAGGCTCAGGTCAGTCTCAAGCAATGCTCGCTGGCTCAGCTGTGCCCGATTCCCCATCTACACTGGGGGTAGTAAGCCTTTGCCCACTCTCCTGCTGCCCTCTTCTGTTCAGAAAATGTAACTCCTCTCATTTAAGAAGCCACCCAGGAAGACAAAATCCCTGCCACCCAGCAGCCTGTCACCATAGCAACCTTCAAAATGGTTACCCAGCCATCTGGGTAACCATAGCAACAGGCCCCAGTTCTTCACCTCGGCCTATTCCTAAACTACCTCCTCTGGCTTGTGCGAGCCAATACCAAAGATTCTTTGATCTTCCCTGGAGGAAATGAGCAAAGGCTGCACCTCTGATAGGCAGATGTCCCAAAGGGGCGTGGGATGCCGAACCCACCCAGGACCTCCCGAAGCACATGAGATAATGGGTATTAAGGTGCTCTGTGAACCTTGAAGTGCTGCCCAGATGTCAGCTATTATTAAATTACTGTTCCTTATAGTGGGGGAGGCCATGAGTTGCCCTAGGCGGAGTCAGCACCATCAACATATCCCTTGCCTGGCAGGGAGACCCTGAGTGAAGCCATAGAACTCGGGTTTGCTTCCTTTACTGACACATGGTGGGCAGTCAAATACAGCAAGGAAGATGCCAAGCACAAAGGTTGGTACTCAGAACACAATATTCAGGGTAGCAGAAGCATCGGCCCTTCCGTTACCCCCAGCCTCACTGTGAATGGACTGTTGTATTCTTCCTCTTAAGGGGAATCCAGCTAGCAGCAAATTGCTTTTCCTGCTCTGGGGCAGGACAGGGCCTTATTCTGTATGGGACCCCGGAGGTGCTCAGCAAACAAAGTTGCAGGAAGTAAGTTACTGGGAGGTTCCCCAAATTGGTGTGGAGCCTTACCCATGAACCTGCCTCTTCCGGGAAAAACATCTCCGCAGCCTATACCACCTTAGCACAGAAACCTCTAAAGGGACCAGGATAGGCAACCTGGAAAACTAGCACAAATTCCCAAGGCCCGGAGAGGCTCCTTGGAGTACTGGTGGCTGCTGCTGCCGAATGAGATCAAAGTCGTTTGGAACATTCAGCAGCCTCTGAACAGACCTGGGATGCAAGCCCTTCACACAGAACAACTCCTTCCCTCCGTGATTTCAGAAGCTTCACTCCTATTGCATCTCAGCTTGGATCTCTCCAGATTAAATCCTTGGGGGGCTGGCGATGCAGTCTGGTTAAGGTGCCACCTGCAATGCCAGCATCCCATAACGGGCACCAGTTCATTTCCTGATGGCTCCACTTCTGATCTAGCTTCCTGTAAATGTGCCTAGGAAAGCTGTAGAGGATGGCCCAGATCCTTGGGCTCCTGCACCCACTTGGAAGACCCAAATGTAATTCCTAGCTCCTGGCTTCAGCCTCACCCAGCCCCGGCTACCGTGACCACTTGAGGAGCGAACCAGCAGAAAGAAAATGTCTCTCTTTTTCTCTATGTGTAACTCTGCCTTTCATATAAATGAGCCTTTAAAAAAAAATGAACCCTTTTTCTGAGTACTTAACTCAATGATACTGGCAGGTTCTTTTTTTTTTTTTTTTTAAGATTTATTTATTTTGGGCCCGGTGGCCTAGCCTAGCGGCTAAAGTCCTCCACTTGAACACGCCAGGATCCCATATGGGTTCCGGTTCTAATCCCGACAGCTCCACTTCCCATCCAGCTCCCTGCTTGTGGCCTGGGAAAGCAGTCGAGGACGGCCCAAAGCCTTGGGACACTGCACCCACGTGGAAGACCTGGAAGAAGCTCCTGGATCCTGGCTTCAGATCGGTGCAACAGCAGCCGTTGCGTTCACTTGGGGAGTGAATCATTGGACAAAGATCTTTCTCTGTGTCTCTCCTCATTTCTGGATATCTGACTTTTCAATAAAAAGAAAATCAATCTTTAAAAATTATTTGTTTTTATTGGAAAGACAGATTTACAGAGAGGAGAGAGAGAAATATCTGCCATCCACTGGTTCACTCCCCAGGTGGCCACAACGGCCAGAGCTGAGCCTATCCAAAAACAGAAACCAGGAGCTCTTCCAGGCCTCCCAGGTGGGTGCAGGGTCCCAAGGCTTTGGGCCATCCTCAATCGCTTTCCCAGGCCACAGGCCACAGACAGGGAGCTGGGAGAGAAGTGGAACAACCGGGATACAAACCAGCATCCATATGGGATCCTGACACATGCAAAGCGAGACTTCAGCCACTAGGCTACTGCACCAGGACCTGCTGGCATTTTTATTTCACATTCATCGTGCATGGGTTTGAGATGTTTTAGACAAAATACACAAGTCTCTACAATGCAGACTAGGTATGCTATAGCCCATCTCTGTATGGTTAATACGGTGCAGACTCAGGCTAAAAGACCAGAAGCCCAGCTGAGCAGCACCGGGGGGCCAGTGCCCCTACAGCCCTACCACTGGGGAGTCACAATCACTGTAGATCAATGGGCACTGCTTCCAGCCTTCAGACAGAGACTCCAAAGCAGATAAACGGATGTGTTTACTACTACAGGAAAGGCGACAGAATGTCATGGTTTAAAAGTATGGGGAGGGGACAGGCATTGGGCCCAGTGGTAAGACGCCACTCGAGATCCCTGCATCCCATATCAGAGGGCCTGGATGATGCACCTTGGGAGGTAACAGGTGTTAAGTCAAGTGTCTGGGTCCCTACCAGCCATGTAGAAGTCCCGGCATGACCTCCGGGCTCCTGGCTTTAGCATGACCAAGATTTGGCTATTGCAGGTATTTGGGGAGTGAACCGGCAGATGGAAGATTCCTATGTCTCTCTAAGCCTTTCAAATAAATAAGCAAAAATAAAAAGCTATGAATAAAATAATAAAATTGTTAGAGGGGTAAATGTATGATTACCCAAACTTTTTATGTGAATGAAGAGGCAGTGATGGGGTGTACATAGTGAAATAATACTAGCCATGAATTGATGGTGCTTTTTTTCTGGTTGATGGGACTTCATTATATTATCCCAGCTGCTTTAGTTTAGGCTTGAAATGTTCTGGAAAATACAGGTGCTTTGGAGTGAGGCTGACCTGAAGCATAGCTTTGCACTCCAAGGACAGTCTGTACCTGTCTGCTGCCAGGAGGCGCCAAGCACGCTGAGCGAAGGCTATTTGCTCCCTAACTTGAGATAAGTCCCTTCCATTTCTTTTGTTGAGGATGGCACCTACCTCCTGGGATGTGCAAGGATGACATAAGACATGTAACATACCTAGCTCAAAGGGGAGGGCTCAGAGGGTTAACCCCTGCCTCATCCTAAATTCCATCAGCATTTTGAGTTCCCACTGCTTCTTCTTGTTTTTAGATTTATTTTATTTTTATTAGAAAGGCAGATATACAGAGAGGAGGAGAGACAGAGAGGAAGATCTTCCATCTGTTGACTCACTCCCCAAGCTGCCACAACGGCTGGAGCTATGCTGATTTGAACCCAGGAACCCAGAACCTCTTCCAGGTCTCCCACATGGGTGCAGGGTCCCAAGGCTTTGGGCCGTCCTCGACTGCTTTCCCAGGCCACAGGCAGGGAGCTGGATGGGAAGCAGGGCTGCTAGGATTAGAACCAGCGCCCCATGGGATCCTGGCACGTTCAAGGTGAGGACTTTAGCCACTAGGCTACCGTGCCAGGTCCAAGTACCTACAGCTTCAAATCTAACTCCCTGCTACTATGCCTGGGAAAGCAGCAGAGGATGGCTCAAACACTTGACTCCTCCCACTCAGGTGGGAGTCCTGGATGGAATTCCAGGCTCCTGACTTCAGCCTAGCCCAGCCTTGGCCTTTGCAGCCATTTAGAGAATGAACCAGTGAAAGAAAATCTCTGTCTCTCTCTCCTTCTCTCTGTGTCCTTCTCATTTCAAAGAAATAAAATATATCTTAAAAAAAAAAAAAAAACCCTAGGGGACAACACTGTGACATAGCAAGCTAAGCCTCTACATTCAGTGCAGCATCCCATACAGGTGCCAGTTCAAGTCTCAGCTGCTCCACTTTTGGTACAGCTCCCTGCTAATAGCCTAGGAAAGCACTGGAGGCTGGCTCAAGTCCTGGGCCCTTGCACCCATCACCCTTATGGGAGACTTGGAAAAATCTCCTGGCTTTGGACCAGCCCGGTTCCAGCTGAGTCAGGGAAACAAAGCCTCACATACATTGTGGGCTCCACCCAGCAGCCTTTCCAGGCATCTACTAGGGGATCCGCGCTGGCAATCAGCTCCCAGGAGCTCCTGAATGGGAGGATTTAAATCCTTAACTCCCACCAGCTGTTCTCTGGTCATTGTCTTTGCCTCTTTTTGAGACCAAGAAACAGGGAATGGGGATATTCAGGTTATCCTGACAAATCCCATTTCAAATGTGGCCATTGCTGTAAGGCCCATTCCTTCCAGGATTCCCTCCAAGTGCTCATGGGGCTTTCAGTATAGCACAGCCCAGGTTCCACTCTAACTGGCTTCATTGGCTGGGCTGGGCTGAGGCCGCGTCTGAGTCCAGAAGAAAGTAGCCCATTTGTTAAATGAGCAAGGGCATGATCAATGAGTGGGCAAGAAGCCAAATCAGCATAGTTGTGAACCAAAGAACAAGCATGTGAATGAATAAGTGATGTTAATGAGAACAGCTAACATGTCCCAAGGGTTGACTACAGAGCAGGCCAAGTGAGAACCAAGCATGCTATACCCACTCTCGTGCCCCCATACTGAGTGTGAGAAACAGAGACTTAGGAACTTCTCAGAGTCATCCAACTGGCAAGTGAAGGATGAAACTGGGACTCCAAGGGACACCATGTTCCCTTGCCTGAATGGATGGAAAAGGGAGCACATGGAGTAAGCAGGCAAGCTGTGCCAGAGACACACCCAGGGAGGATCACAGCAGAGTCCTCCCCTGGGCCTTGAGGCCAAAGCCTGGCATCTTCCGGAGTGAGCATGGGGCGCAGCTCAGCACAGAAATGGCAGTGCACGGGGAGGTCAGGCCTTCCCTGCAAACCGCATCCTCAGTCTTGGCAGACTGTAGCCAGCAGCACTCCTGCTCCTACGGAGAGCCAAGGCAGTGCCAGGAAGCCAGCCAGCTTCTAAAGGACAGGTGGCAGCAGGCAGTCAGGAGGCCAAGTCAGGGCCCACCCAGCCGCAGCAGACGGGAGAGGGCTGCTGGCCGGGCTGAGTGCCATACGTCGGGGAGACTGGATTGCCAGCCCTGTGCTCACCCTCAGGTGTGCTCATAAGGTCTTTCCTCAGGCAGAGGGCTGCTGAAATAAAAGCAGATCCCGCTGCAACGTCAGTTCCTCTGGGGGCATCTGAGAGGGCCTCCCATAGTCCCCCCAGACAACCAGCCCTTCCCCTGCATTCCCTACCCTTACTCAGTCCCAGGCTCCTTAGGAAAGGCATGAGGCCAGCTGCCATTCCAAACCTCTCTCCGTGTCACCTAGGAAACCTCTAAGAATTCAGGATGGGAAGTTGCTGGCCTATGGGCAGCACTGCACCTTGCAATGCAGCAACCACCTCCCTCACCAGCTGGGCTCCCACGGGGACCCGGAGCCTAGAGAAAAGACTGATTGGCTGTCTTTGCTGCCGCTTGCCCAGAATTCTGCCCACGTGGTCAGTTTCCATCCCCACAGCTGATGTGACCCAGATTTCCTTTCAAAGAGCAGGAGCAGAGCTGGTCGCTGTGTGGCTACAGTTCATTGTGCCCCACTTTCAGGGGACTCTGTTCATCTCTCACGCCACTGATACCAAGCTGCAGGCCAGGAGCAACAGAAAGAAACCGGGGAAGGAGGAGGAGCTTTCTGGGATCAGAGCTCCAAAGTGCCTCAGGGCCAGGAAGGTGGCCAGCCCAGGAATTGTTTGAGTGCCCCATTTCTCACCCCTGGCTTTGTCAGAATGTGCCACTGCCAAGTGCTCTGACAATGCCCTGGGGTGAACAGAAGACAGGGATAGGCTCCCTTGCTGGTCTAGGAAAGTGCTGGCCTCCTCGGGTTGCCAGGGAGGCTGAAAGGAATCTCCTCACTAGGTGAGCTCCCAGGCCTCTGAACACATGTGTGTCCAGCATGTGGAGACTCTCATTCAGGGTTCTCTGAGCAGGCATCACCCCCACCCCGGCTCTCAGGCACAGATGAGAAAGTGAGGTCCCAAGAAGTGTAGGGGCCAGCATTACAGCGCAGTGGGTGAAGCTGCCACCTGCATTGCTGGCATCCCTTATGAGCACCGGTTCAAGTTCCAGTTGCTTCACTTCTGATTTACATCCTGGTAATGCACTCACAGCTTCAGTGTGGTACAGCTCCCTGACATTGTGGCCCACTGGGAAGTGAACTAGTGTATGAAAGATCTCTCTCTCTCTTTCTCTTTAACTGTGGAAGGAAGGAAGGAAGCAAGGAAGGAAAGGAGGGAGGGAAGGAGAGAGGGAGGAGCAAGCCATGAGGCTGGTGTTGTGGCACAGTGGATAAAGGTACCACCTGCAATTCTGACATCCCATTTGGGCACTGATTCAAGTCCCAGCTGCTTCACTTCCCATCCCTGCTGGTGTGTCTGGGAAAGCAGCAGAACATAGCCCAACAGCTTGGCCCCTACAACCATGTGGCAGACCCACTCTCCGACTTCTGGCTTTGGCCTGACCTAGCCCTGGCAGGTTGCAGCCACTTTTGGAGTGAAAACCTCTCTCACTCCATTTCTCCTTCTTGCTCTGTACTCTGCCTTTCTTTTTTTTTTTTTTTTAAGATTTATTTATTTTATTACAAAGTCAGATATACAGAGGAGAGACAGAGAGGAAGATCTTCCGTCCGATGATTCACTCCCCAAGTGCGCGCCGATCCGATGCTGGGAACCAGGAACCTCTTCCGGGTCTCCCACGCGGGTGCAGGGTCCCAAAGCCTTGGGCCATCCTCAACTGCTTTCCCAAGCCACAAGCAGGGAGCTGGATGGGAAGTGGAGCTGCCGGGATTAGAACCGGCGCCCATATGGGATCCTGGGGCATTTTAAGGCGAGGACTTTAGCCGCTAGGCCACGTCGCCAGGCCCATGTACTCTGCCTTTCAAGTAAATGAACAGACAAACAAAAAAAAATTTTTTTTTAAGAACTCCTTGGCTTAAGCTTTCTGACTCCAGGTCAATTGTCCCTATAGCACCTGGCACATAACCCAATCCATTCTTTTAACTGAATGAATGAATAAGTGAATGAATGAATGAATGAATGAATGGGCAAAGAGGGCTGTTGATGTCTTCTCAGAGCTCTCATCTTAGAGAAAAGACTCGAGGCAGCAGAAGAGGGGCAGCCTCCCTCCAGCGACCAGCCTGGTGCTTGCACTGAAAGGGTAAGACGGGACTACTGACTACCTTGAACTCCAGGGCAAGGAGAATGAACCTGGAAAGAACAAACTGTAATGTAAGTGCTGGATAGAGACACAACTGCCGGCGCCTGAAGAGATCAGGGAAGGCTTCCTGGGGGAGGGAGTACCACAGTGAAGATGTCAGTGCATCGGCTGAGGGGCTCAGAAGAAGGGGTCCCGAAGGTGCTTCCTACCAGCCAATTACACACAGTCTCCAGCCCTGAGTCATGGTGTTTCCTACTTTCACAATACACAAAAAGGGACTGGGCCTGGCAAGGTGGCCTAGCGGCTAAAGTCCTAAGCTTGAATGCACCAGGATCCCATATGGGTGCCAGTTCTAATCCCGACAGCTCCACTTCCCATCCACTCCCTGCTTGTGGCCTGGGAAAGCAGTCGAGGATGGACCAAAGCCTTGGGACACTGTACCCATTTGGGAGACCCGGAAGAAGTTCCTGGCTCCTGGCTTTGGGTTGGCTCAGCTCCAGCTGTTGCAGTCACTTGGGGAGTGAATCATCGGATGGAAGATCTTCCTCTCTGTCTCTTTTACTCTCTGTATATCTGAATTTGCAATAAAAATAAAATAAATCTTTAAAAGAAAAGAAAGGGACTACGGTTTCATTTCTATCCACTCAGCCAAAGAGTTCCAAGAAGAAAAGAACCACATTCAAACCATCTTGGGACACCAACAACAAGAACAGGGAGCAGGACTGGCATTGTAGCTCAGCATGTTAAACCACTAGCTGAAATGCCAATATCCCAAATGAGCACCACGATCCAGCTCCCTGCTAATGCACCTAGGAAAGCAACGGAAGATGACTCAAGTGTTTGAGTTCCTGCAACCACAAGGGAGGACTCAGAAGAAATGCCCAGTTCTTGGCTTCGCTCTGGCCCAGGCCTGGCCATTGTAGCCATTTGGGAAGTGAGCCTTTCTCTTTCCCTCTCACTCCCTCTCTCTGTAGCTCTACCCTTCAAATAAATAAAGAAATCTTTTAAATTAAAAGTTACCGGGGAGGGTCTAGAGTATGTGTTGCTGGCCAGATGACCCCCTGATTGGTGATGGGTTCCTCCTGCACCTACCCTGGCCTCATCCATACATGAGCCACTTTACTTCCCACTGCAGGAAAGCCGTGACAATAACCGAATCGACGATGACGGCAAATGTGAGTGCTGCTCCTGGAGTTGTACAGTGCACACTGTGTGACAGCCTGCCCCATTCTCTGTGGCCCACCCCCTGCCCATAGCCCCGACGGAGAGTCTTTCTTCCTCTTCCCTTCTCTGCCCTTCGGAGTTGTGCTCCTGGCTTGAGTAACCGCCCACTCCTGTTGCCCTCCATTCCCAAGACAGGACAATACTACTGCTGTTCACCAAAGACAGAAGGCCGGGCGAACAGCAAAGATTCCCCCGTCACCATCACTGCCCTCTCCTTTCTCTACCGGCCAGGATCCCGAGGCCTCTCCCAGAAAGACCACAGGTGTTCCAGGTGAGTCTGGGGAACAAGTCAGAACTGTGTAGGTCCATCACATGCAGGGCCCGGCCTAAGCAAATGGAAACTATGATGCACTTAGATAGTCCACTGGTCGTACACAATGAGCACATGGAAGTCCTGTGAGCCTGCTGGGTCTCAGCAGCTCCATCCTGCCAAGTGTAAACTCTGTGTATAACCCACACAGTGGACCCACACAAACAAGGCACTCCCCCGAGTGATCCCTGCTCCATCTCGGTGTGCCTGGGCTTAGGGAGCCGAGCAGAAGGCTGCAAAGAAGAGGGAAGGAGGAGACATGGTTGGCAAGGACGAGGCTGGGAAGACGCAAGACAGAATGGGCTTGCAGGGTGCGTGGAGCCCCTCGAGCCTGTCTTGGCAGTGCAGGCGGACACCAGCGGAGCTCTTCGCCTGCCAGGCCTCTGTCCTCTGCCACGGTGGCTGTGCAGCGCCATCCCCAGGTTTCTTGAGCTGGGACAAGGCCCTGCCACAACCCCAGAGAGCAGCTCAGGACAGCTAGCAGGACTAAGCAAGAGGAGGATCTGTGCTTGGGGAGACGGACTCAGACACCCCCGGGATGGCTTCATCAGCCAGATCCAGTGGGAGGAGAAAACTGCACAGGCCAGGCTAGCTTCCAGTGTGACACTGACTTCATTTCCTCCCAGAAGGAGAGGTGTGCCTCAGAGAGCTTCAGGCATGTGGGTGGGTGTGGGGGGAGGAGGGCTTCCAGACATGCACACCCCCACCCCTGCCAAAGCACCCCTGCAGAGGAGCCGGGCTGCTTCATTCCTTTCTCTGGAGGGGCCCCCACACAATGTCCTCCGATCACATGAAGCTTTCTGCCAAGACCCTAAAGCGGCAGTCCCGCCTCGTCTCTGCTGCCTTGCTTCTTTCCTTCTAAAGAAACACGCCCAACTGCAGCACACAAGTTATTTTTATCCACGGCAGTCTCCCCACGTGCAGCCTCACTGGCCCAGCCCCCTCCTCACAGCAGCGTCATTCAGCAGCGTCAGGATGCAAAGACACAACCCAGCACCTGCACCCACACCCCTCTGCTCAGCCCAGCCCAGCAGGGGCCTCAGGGGCTTTGCCTGGAGATTAAGCACCCTCTGGAGTCCACTCCACTTGCAACCTAGACTCAGGATCCTAAACCGCAAGCCAATGGTCCCATGGGCCTACCCTTTGGAGGGGGAAACCATCACAAAGCGATCGGTGCCTGGGGGCTGGAGGCTCTGGGAAGAAGGCAGAAGAGAAGCAGAAGGAAACATCTACTCTGCCTTCAGCCAAACTAGGGGACTGAGTCACAGCCCTCCAAACCGGGGAACAAATAAAACCATTCTGCACCCTGGAGACAGCTCAGAAATCTATTAACCAGTCGATGCCATAGCCCAAATGGCTTTTTACTTTCTTTGTAAAAGGGAAAATAGTGTGTGTGTGTGTGTGTGTGTGTGTGTGTGTGTTTGAAAGGAAGAAAGACAGAAGACAAAGAAGAGACGGAGAGATCTTCGACCTGCTGGTTCACCCCCTGCCATCACCACCAATTCTGCAAAGCCACAGCTGACTCAGGCAAAAGCCAAGCACTCCATCCAGGTTTCCCACATAAATGGCAGGGATCCAAACATTTGGTCCATCATCCACGGCCTCCCAGGTGCATTAGCAGGAAGCTGGATTGCAAACAGAGGTGGGACTCCATCTCAGGCATTCTGATGTGGGGTGCAGGCTAACCCACTGCAGGCACCGTAAGGCCTTCCCGCAGCCCATTGGTCTTGAGAAGGACTTCCTCCCAGGTTTTCTACTGTCCCCCTGGCCTCTGGAGCAGCTCAGGCTCTTCAACCTGCCATCCAGGGCTCATTGTCATCGCCTTCTCTGCAGGCAGCTCTGGCCATAGTCCAACCCTCTCCCTTCTACCTTTCCATTGCAGCCCACTCCCTACTCCTGGACCGCATTACCCTCTAAACTCCGTGCTTGCATTTAGTCACTCAGTACTGCTTCATCTCCAGCCTGCACAAGGCTCCCAGGCAGGTCCCTGGGGGTGAAAACATAAACAAGGCACAGTCCCAAAGGAGAGCTGGGCTCCCTGTGGATATCTTCTACTGGATCGTACAAGGTTAGCTGGAAGCAAGAAGAATGCCGGAATGGAGGAGGAGCTTTTGGGGGGCACTGGGAGGAGGGGGACACTGGGGATAGAGGAAGTGGCACTTAAAAGGAGGAGGAGGAGGGGCTAGTCGCATCTTACAGAAAAAGAAAATTACAGCATGGAAGTCTGAGCCTGTGATGTGCAAACCCCTGGTGGGCAAGAAACAGTACAACATGACACCGTGCCAAAGGGTAGGAGTGGCAGCAGCGAAGCTGAAGAGGTGGCTGGGACCAGATTTTGATAGGTCCTTGGGTGGAAGTCACTAATTTACAGGGCGTGAGCAGACAAAGACTCTTTATAAACACCTGAATAACAGTATCAGATTTGCACTTTGGAATGTGGAGGAAGGGAGCCAGTCCTTGGAATGGGCAAGTAGATAAAGCAGAGAGGACCGGATGCACAAAGTGGGTGACGTTGATGAATGAGCTGCAGGCACGGCTGGATCCCTGCGTATGCACTCTGGCACCTGCCTGTGCTGAGGGAGGAAGCTCCAGATGCCTTCAGTGCAAACATCGCCCTTACTGACTCCCCACCTGGGGGTAAGGGCACTGCATACATCCTCTCATCTAACTCCCAGTGCAAATACACAGAAGGGACAGTCAAGGAAAGCGAGGCTCGACGGCGTAAGGGATTGTCTAGGGCCAACACAGCTCATCGGTGAAAGGCCACCAACCAGTACCCCACCTGTCTGACTCTGGAGCCCACGCTCACAACTACTGCATGGGGCTCTGCTATTTGGCTGGAAACTGGGCTCCTCCCACGTGGTGAGGAGACAGCCCCAGACCTTGCCCCATGTGCCAAGGGTGAATATGTATCACTTTGGAAGGGAACATGAGCAAACCTGCACTCTTTCTGAGGGTTTCTTTATGAGGAAGTAGCTCAATAGAGTTGAAAGTTAATTGCTCATAAATATGCTTACCATTGGCTACTACAGAAAAAAATAGGTTTGAGAAAATTGTGAACTATTACACAGCCTTTAAAAGTGGAAACTATAAAGTCTAAAGTGTAATATGGAAAATACTGCTGAGATAGGCGTAACTGAAGGAGTCGATCTAGAATGTACCTAGGCCATGATGGGAGCTGCTTAGGAAATACAACTGAGTGGAGACAAGAACAGGGAAGACGCCACAAAGCCTGGCATAGGTCGCCTGCTGGCATACTTCATCACCTCTCCAGGAATAACAGTAACATGCTAGATTCCAGCCACCTTGGTCCTTAGGCCTGCCCTGTTGTCCTCACCCCAGCAGTGCAGCCCAGCCCCCCTCCCTCCCAGCCACAACACTCAGCTCTTACCAGCGACTCTGACCACAGCACGCTCTGCGGGGTCCAGCACAGAGTCCTGGCTTTTCCGCTTTTTCTGTTCATGCAGTGGCAGGTTCCAGGGCAAGGTGTCCCCTGGGGGACAGGGAGAAAGGCTCCCAGAACGCTCGCTCCTATAAGAGCGCTCGCTGCGGCACGACCGCTCACTCCGGCAGGACCGCTCACTGAGCGTTTCTTCATCCGAGGAAGACATGGCGCCGGCAGGGCTGCGGCAGGACAGCCGGTGAGTCCCGCAGACAAGGGATCTGGAGGAGGGAGAGAGAGATGTGAACACATGGCAGGGACGGGGGTCACAGGAGGAATGGTGGGACGCAGGCAGCAGAAGTTCTAGTCCTGATTCTGCCACTGACTCGTTACCCATCTGAACCTCAGCTTCTTCATCTCGAAAACGGAATGACAAAAGTGCACACCAAAAGGAACCCACAGGGTCTGAGTGACATCACCTGAAATTATGTATGCGGATGTAGCTGTAAACCTTAAGATACTATCTGGGGCCCGGCGGCGTGGCCTAGCAGCTAAAGTCCTCGCCTTGAAAGCCCCGGGATCCCATATGGGCGCCGGTTCTAATCCCGGCAGCTCCACTTCCCATCCAGCTCCCTGCTTGTGGCCTGGGAAAGCAGGAGAGGACAGCCCAAAGCTTTGGGACCCTGCACCCGCGTGGGAGACCCGGAAGAGGTTCCTGGTTCCCGGCTTCGGATTGGCGCGTACCAGCTCGTTGCGGCTCACTTGGGGAGTGAATCATTGGATGGAAGATCTTCCTCTCTGTCTCTCCTCCTCTCTGTATATCCGGCTTTCCAATAATAATAAAAATCTTTAAAAAAAAAAAAGATACTCTCTGAAAGTTAGCTCCTACTGGGACTGGTGCAATGGCTCAACTGGCTAATCCTCCACCTTCAAGCGCTGGCATCCCATATGGGCGCTAGTTCGTGTCTCGGTTGCTTTATGTCGTGTTCAATTCCCTGCTTATGGCCCAGAAAAGCAGCAGAGGACGGCCCAAAGCCTTTGGACCCTGTACCGTGTGGAAGATGCGGAAGAGGTTCCTGGCTTCAGATCAGCTCAGCTCCTGATCATTTAGGGGGTAAGCCAGTGGATGGAAGACCATTCTGTAAATCTGCCTTTCCAATAAAAAACAAAAATCCCTTCTTAAAAAGTTATCTGCTGTTACTGGTAAGCAGTATTATTGTGATTTGACATGTTTGAAGAATTTAAACTCATGGTTTCCAGAGACAAAAAGATGTGGCTTCAAATTGCACTCCACCATTTGAGCCCTGGGACCTTGGAGCAGCCAGGGAACCTCTTGGAGGTTAACTCTGGCTCAGTCTGCTTAGCTAGAAAACCGGGGTGATGACGGGTACCTACTAACCTCACAGCATTGTTTGCAAGGACTAGCCAAGGTCCTGCAGGTAAAGTCCTAGGCAGGTGCCTCCTGCCCAGTAAGCATACAAGAAACAGCATTTATTATTATAGCTCTGTTCTTCCTACCTCCCAGGAATGCTATATGGATAAACTAGGGCAACAGATGGGGAAGTATTTGCAAAAAATGAAAGCACCATCTCAGCGACAGGCAAGATACAAAGCCGGAGCTCAAACAGACCGAAATTCCCTGATGTCTCCTGCTCTGCCTCCAGCAGCTCTGTTAGAAAAAGCACTAAACTAGAAACCAGGCAGCCCTGGCTGTAAATCCTGGCCACTTTGAAATCTGTGTACTGTGGGGCCTCTCTGAGACTCGTGTTTTTCCTATGCGAACTGGGAGGCATAGTCCACCTTAGAGACTGTCTCCAGATTGTAGCGGAACACAAATGCAAAACTGGCCGGTACCACGCATGACATACAAAAGACCTAAGAGCAACATTCATGTGCTCATTCCAAGGACTCCTGTGGGCATAAGTGGCACATCATGGGTGGGTGGGCGGGTGGTACAGAAAGTCCTGTTTTTTTCTGGTCAGTTTGGACAGTACAGAGAGATGCATGGAAACACAATTGCTCTGCGACCAGCTGGGCTCCATCAGCCAGACTGGGCAGCCTTGCCTCACTCAGGCCAAGCTCTCTGCCCACAGCCATCTGCTAGGCACGGCTCACCAACCTCACGGTTGCCACAGAGCATCCCTTCCACTCCCGGCCTTTCTGCAGGCCTCCCGCACCAGCCCCTCACCAGCGCTTGCCGTGCCTCTAGAGCCGTGACTTTCCCTTTGGGAGAATTCCTGCACACAGGGCCGAGTGGAGACAGCCAGGTGGCCTAAATGGCTGCACACCATGGGTCTATGAGCACAGCTGCTTCTGGATTTGGGGATTCTTAGCCTAGAGGTACCAAGGAGCAGCATCAGCCTCTTGGGGGCACTGGCAGGGCCCCCCACCACAGACTCAGCATTCCAAGTGATAACAAAAGAAACCCCAAATGGCAAAGGCGGCTGAAGGCAGACGGAACAACCCTAGCAGGGCACCGCCAGAACCAGCAGCACGGAAGCTCTCTTCCCATGGAGCATCCGCACGGGATCCACCAGGCGGAAAGAAAAGGACCCAGGTGCTGGCATAGCTCTGCCCTTTATCAGAGCAGTTAGCCCCTCCCCCGTCAATTCTGGTGTCCACCTGAGAGCTTCTATAGCCGGGACAGGGGCTAAAACGAAAGCCCTTGCGTCCCTCAGACCCCCTGGTCGGGACAGGAAAACGCCCCTCCCCTCGGACCACCTGCTTCATCTCAGAACCGCCCATTCCTCTTCTAGATGCTCATTTTACTACAAAGGCCGGCTCATCCCGGGCTTCCTCCTGCAGAAACCGTCCCTCCTTGGCTCTGCCCTGGTCAGTCCCCTGCCCTTCACACACACCTGACCCCGGGGCGCCTGCCCGACCCTTGGGTCACCCGATGCTCTCCATCAATCTTCCATTCACAGAAGCGCGCGCCCACGCCCCCAATAGACTCCAAAGGCCTCAGGTCGAATGCGCGACCTGCAGGTCACCTGGCGCCCATCAGTTGCGGTACCATACCTCCGTGTCACCCCCCAACCCACCCCCACCTAGATCCCACGGTGGGGGAAGGCCGCGCCCGCGAACGGGTGGCAGCGCGCGTGGGTCCGCGTGCCCGCCGCGCGTGGCTGACAAAGAGCGGGTACGCGCGACCGGGGACCGAGAGGGCGATGGGGCCAGACGCCGGGCCCTGCCGCTGGACATCGTCCTTCCCCGCCCGGTCCTGCCCCTCCCGCAGGTCCCTCGCCCGGCCCGAGGTAGGCTCCGCGCTCCATTTTCCAGGGGAACACGCCTCCCTTCGGCCCGGGCAGCGCCCGCCCAGGGGAAACCCCAGCCCTGCGTGCTCGCCGCTCCCGGGCACCGGCCGCTGCTGCTGCAGGTGTGCGGCCCGGACGGCAGCCTGTCACCTCGGCTGGACGCAGGCACCTCAGCCCGGCGGTCGGGGCGCGGCCGCCCCACAGCAATCCATCCCGGTGCCCCGAACGCAGACGCACAGCCCGCGCTCCCGCAGGAAGCCGGGATCCAGCTCCGCGCCCCGCGCCTTACCCTGGCAGCGGCAGGAAGAGGACGACCGGAGGGCTGCAGCGAGCCAGGCGGCGATCGCCGGCGCGCCCTGGGGCTGGAGCGCGGCGGAGCCGAGGGGAGCGGCTCCCACAATGGCCGAGCTCGCGGCGCCGAGCCCCCCGCCCCCCGCGCCCTAGCGGCGGCGGCTGGAGCGGAGCCGGCGCAGCCGCCCCGCCCGCTCCCCCACCCCCAGCGCCGACGCCGCCCCCCGCCCCCCAGGCGCGCTCCCCGCCCAGCACCCCAGCCCGCTCCCCGCGCGCGCCTCGCTGACCCCGGGTCCTCCAGCTGCGTCCCCCGCCCCCACCACCGCATGTGTCCCCGGGCTCCCGCCGCGGCGCCCTCGCAGCCCATAGCCGCACATTCCCCGCCCGCTGCCCCGCCGACCTCTCTGCTCTGGCCCTGCGGCTGCTCGGTGACACTGGGACGCTCTCCTGGCCCAGGCGCTGGGGACTGTTCCCGGCCACTCCCCGACTTGCTCTCCCGACCTCGCTTCTGCCCACTTTCCCCAACCCCCATTGCATCCCTGCTTCTGGGGCTCCTGCTCAGGCCCCTAGATAACGGCCTTCGTTGGGGGGCTGCTTGTAGCAGGGACCGAAAGGAGGCACCCCCTTTGCCTCAGGGTAAATGGCAGAGGGGGCCAGCCCGGTAGCCAGGAACTGGGTGTTCGCTTTAGACAGAACGCGCCTGGACTGGAGTGGAAGAGGGCCCATCCCCTGGGAAAGGGTTTGCCAAGCTCCTTGTGCATGCAACCAAAAGCCAGGAGTGCCTTTGACCCTCGCCAGTGTGTCCAGAGAGGGAGGGAATGTGGCTAAAGCCATTCTCTTAGTAAGCTGCAGCCACCCCACGCCCCACGGGCCTGCTTGCTGGTGACTGGTGTACTTTCACCTGGACTGCCAAAGCTAGTCCCCGTCTCCGGATTCAGCCATTCAGCCAACAAACCGAACACCTGACTCGTGTGAGATGCCATGCTGAGCCCTGCAGAGGTCGCATCTGCTTTCTGCCCATTGGCCACTAAGCTTGTAATGCAGCCCATGGAGTAGCACTGCCATCTTTGCTTTGTAAATGTAGATCTGGGGTCTCATGACTGACCTAGTCACCTAAGGGGACAGTAAGTGATCCCAGGACTGGGCCCTGTCTTCAAGTTTCACAACATTTCCATCTGATGCTTTCTGACCCTCCACATATACAAACTGTATGGAAGGGGAAAGGATGGTTTGGTTGGAGCAACATATAGGGGGTCTTGAACTTCGCGTTAAGAAGTTTGACCTAGGGCCTGGTGCGGTGGCCCAGCGGCTAAAGTCCTAGACTTGAATGCGCCAGGATCCCATATGGGTGCCGGTTCTAATCCCGGCAGCTCCACTTCCCATCCAGCTCCCTGCTTGTGGCCTGGGAAAGCAGCCAAGGACGGCCCAAAGCCTTGGGACCCTGCACTCACGTGGCAGACCTGGAGGAAGTTCTTGGCTCCTGGCTTCAGACTGGTGCAACACCGACTGTTGCAGCTGGTTGGGGAGTGAACCAGCGGAGGGAAGATCTTCCTCTCTGTCTCTCCTCTCTGCATATCTGACTTTGCAATAAAAATAAATAAATCTTTAAAATAAAAAAAAGGCTTAACCTAAGTTGTGTGACTATGTGTAGCAAAGGAAAGTGTCACAGTGGAAGAGTGGCAAGAATGGGTGTGAGGTGGTCGCTGACTGTCGTGATAGGGGACCAGTCCCGGCCAACGACAAGGCTGTGAGCAAGACAGGGCCAGAGCGGATCAAGAGGGGAGGTTTCCACCCATGCAATGTGTGTAGGTATTCTCCCAGGGTAAATCAGGAAAAGCAAGGGTCGTTCACTCAACTCCTACCAAGTACTAAGGAATGCCTGAACATTTGCTACATGCTACCTCATTAAATCCTCCCTAAACCCTGTAAAGTAGCTACCGCTTTTCTTTTTAACAAGTGATTTTTTTTTCATTATTGGAAAGACAGATACACAGAGAAGAGGAGAGACAAAGAGAAAGATCTTCCATCCGCTGATTCACTTCCCAAGTGACCACAACAACCAGAGTTGAGCTGATCCAAAGCCAGGAGCTCAGCAGCCTTCTCCAGGTCTCCCACGTGGCTTCAGGGTTCCAAGGCTTTGGGCTGTCCTCAACTGCTTTCCCAGGCCACAAGCAGGGAGCTGTATGGGAAGTGGGGCTGCCAGGATTAGAACCGGCACCCCTATGGGATCCTGGCAGCATGTTCAAGTCGAGGACTTTAGCCACTAGGCCACCTTGCCAGGCCCAGTAGGTACCTTTGTAGTCTTCATTTTACAATAAAGAGGTTATGCAAATTCTGAAGCCCACGAGCAGACTAGTGTTGGAGCTGGGGTTTGAGCCCAGCTCTGCTTCCCAGTCTCATCACCACTGCTTTCCACTGTCAGGTCATTTGAGTTAGTTACAGGTTCTGTTCTCAGGCAGCACATGCCTCTGGGAGAAAGGCCAGGAACCAACAGCTGCACCCTGAACTGCACAGAGGCCAGTGGGCAGGTGCCATGGTGGGTGGGGTACAGCCTGACGGCCTGCTTCTTTTCAGGTTCTCTGGAGCAGTGGCAGGAAATCTTTCGTTAAAAGGGGAAACCACAGGTGAAGCCAGAAGACATTGCTTTCAGTGAAATAAGCCAGGCAGGCTCAGAAAGCTGAAGCCTGTGTGTGGAATGTGGAAGACCTTCATGCCCAGTTGCGGGGCTGGGGGCTGAGCGAGGGGAGGGGGCTAGAGGGAGCTTAGTCAAAGCACGAAACACGTTAGTTAGCCAGGAGGGGTCCACTGAAGATACCAATGTACAGCATGACAACTGCAGTCTATAACCCTGCTTCTCAAAGTCCCAGAGTGAGCATGTTTTCACTTTTTTTTTCCTTTACTTATTATTATTTTTTTAAGATGCACTTTTTTTTTGAAAGGCAAAGGTGACAGGAAGAGGCAGAGAGCTCCCCCATCATCAGGTTCACTCTCCACATGAGGACTGGGCCCGTCTGCAGCCAGGAGCCTAGGCCTGGGTCAGGATCTCCCATGGAGCCATCACCTGCAGCCTCCCGGGAACTTTAGCAGGAAGCTGGATCAGTAGCACAGTAACCCTAAGGGTTCAAACCAGCACTTTGATGTGGGACGTGGGCTGCCCAAGCTGCGGCTTAATCAGACACCTGCCCCATCCTTTTAAAGTCACTACATTCATTCTCCCCACAAAAAATAAATAATGCATACATTAATTATCTTGATTTCACGATTCCATAATATATGTGTATTTTAAAATGCTCTATTGTATATAATAACTGCATATGTTTTGTCAAAAGCAAATAAAAATTTTTTTAAAGATTTATTTTATTTTTTTAAATGGGAAAATCAGAGAGGAGGAGAGACAAAGAGGAAGACCTTCTGTCTGATGATTCACTCCCCAAGTGAGCGCAACGGCCGGTGCTGTGCCGATCCGAAGCCAGGAGCCTCTTCCAGGTCTCCCACATGGGTGCAGGGTCTCAAGGCTTTGGGCTGTCCTGGACTGCTTTCCCAGGCCACAAGCAGAGAGTTAAATGGGATGGGAAGTGGAGCTGCCAGGATTAGAACTGGCACCCAAATGGGATCCCAGTGCGTTCAAGGCGGGGACTTTAGCCACTAGGCCACGCCACCGGGCCCAGTAAATAAAATTTTTAAAATGAATTTATTTGAAAGTATTCCAGAGAGAGGGAAGAAAGGGAGCCAGAGATCTTCCATCTGCTCATTCAAATGGCCACGAGAGTGGGGGGCTGGGCCAGGCAGAAACCAGGCTGCATTCCATTCAGGTGTCCCATGGAGTGTGGGGGCCTAAGCAGGTGGGCCATCTTCTACTGCTTTCCCAGGCCCAGTCGCAGGGAGCTGGATCAGAAGTAGAGCAGCCAGGATTTGAACCAGCACTCCTATGGGATATTATTGCTGCAGATGGCAGCTTAACCTGTGACATCACAACATTGACTGCAATAAATGCTCTTGTAAAATAATTTTTTAAAAAAAGTTCCGGGCCCGGCAGCGTGGTCTAGCGGCTAAAGTCCTCGCCTTGAATGCGCCGGGATCCCATATGGGCGCCGGTTCTAATCCCGGCAGCCCCACTTCCCATCCAGCTCCCTGCTTGTGGCCTGGGAAAGCAGTCGAGGACGGCCCAAAGCTTTGGGACCCTGCACCCGCATGGGAGACCCGGAAGAGGTTCCTGGTTTCTGGCTTCGGATCGGCGCGTATCCGCCCGTTGCGGCTCACTTGGGGAGTGAAACATCGGATGGAAGATCTTTCTCTCTGTCTCTCCTCTTCTCTGTATATCCGGCTTTCCAATAATAATAAATTCTTAAAAAAAAAAAAAGTTCCTATGGAGTAGACTGAGAGATACCAAGGCATGAACAATTGAGGAATCATTTTCAGCTTAGAAATAAGTGCTAGGGCACTTCTCCGGTGGGACTGGGGAGAACGAGCAGTAAATCTGGAAGAGTGTATGGGGCCTGGTGGGACATTATGTCTCCAAGGGGTGGGGATCTGTGGGTAGGATCTGGGCACACAGGGCCAGCAGGGAGGCCTGCAAAGCCGCCCCAGAAGCTGGAAGCCCAGCCTCGCTGACTGCAAGCCGGGCACAGTGTTCATCTCCCCAGCCTCAGTGCCCTTCCCAGTGCGTCCCCCAGACCCTTCCTGAATTATTCATGCTGTGGGCTCTGACAGAGTGGAACTACTCGCAGCTACTGGACTGAGGATGTTCAGCTGTGTATCCCCAGAGCTGTACCTCCAGCTCCCACAGTGCCACCCGGGGACTGAGCTTTGCCAAGTTATTTGCAGCTGGCACACAGCCGGTCACCTTGGGCTCCTGGGCTTCGATTTATTTCCACAATCTTTGCCTGAGGAATATTGTGCACTACAGAGAGGCCTGGGCTCTGTCTGGAACACGGCAGTCAGCTCCTTGTCCTTGACGATTCACGGGACAGGAGAGGCAGTGAGGACTTAGAGGCCTGCTGTGCGCTCACGTCTGCTGCATCTCATTCTGCCCACTGAAGGTCATTACTGACTCACTGCAGGAGTCAGTGGCCTTGGCTCTCAGCGCCCGAACACCTAAGCAAGACCGTCCTTAGGGCCTGGAGAGGCACGGAGCAGCTCCTCGCCATGTGACTGCTCAGGGGCCGGAGCTCATTCCAGGACCACTGCTTGGGCCACGGCTTCCCATCACACAGGAAGATGACATCATTCAGCAAGCACGAGTGTAAGTGTGGCCTGATGCCAGGCTCCGAGCTTAAGGCTTAAAAATAAGAAAATCAGACATCCGTGGCCCCTCTCCTCAAAGCAGCTCACAGCCCAACGGGGGCAGGAATAAAGAAGTAAAAGGGTAGTGGCAGCCTTGTGATGAAGCAATACTGGCATCCCATAGAGGTTCCATTTCAACTCCTGGCTGCTCCACTTCTGATCCAGCTCCCTGCTAATGGCCTGGGGAAAGCAGTGGAGAATGGCTCAAGTGCTTGGGCCCCTGTAATCCTATGGGACACCTGGAAGAAACTCCTGGCTCCTGGCTCTGGCTTGGCCCAGGCCCAACCCTTGTAGCCATCTGAACAGAGAGTTGCCTTCTCTCTCTCTCTCTCTTCTCTTTCTCTCTCTAACTCTGATACCAACTACTGAAAGAGACACTCCCAAGAAGTTTGAGGCCATGCAATATTTAAAAAAATATATTTTTAAAAACAATATTTGAAAGGCAGAATCACAGAGAATTATACTGGTTTACTTCCCAGATGGCTGCAGCAGCCAGAGCTGAGTCAGTCCAAAAGCAGGAGCTTCTTTCAGCTCTCCCATGTGGCTACAGGGACCAAAGAGCCATCCCCTGCTGCGTACCCAGGTGCTTTAGGAGGGGGCTGGATTGTAAGTGGAGCAGCCAGGTTTCAACCGGTGCCCATAAAGGATGCTGGCACTGCAGGTGGCATGTTAAGCCATTATACCGCAACACCAGTCCCAGAAGTCATTCAATTTCACCATGTCTTTTGTCCTTGTCTTTTTAGGTCCACATCAAAATGGAAGTTCATGGAAAAGCTCTCTTCCATGCATGCTTTTCTTCTGTATACATCTCTTTTAAAAGGTACCCCTCAAAGAGGCTTTTGTGGAGAACCTGTCTGAAATAGCCCCTCCCTCAAACCTTGTCATAATACCTACTACTTTGCCATCATCTTACTCATTTGCTTCCCTGTCTAGTCTCTATCTTGCCCTCAGCCCCAGGATGTAAGCTCCTCGAGAATGAAGATTCTATGCTGTTCACCACTGCATCCCTCAGTGTATGGCACAAGGAAGGAGTCAGGTGGGCACTGGGTGAATGAGTGGATGCTGGTGGATGGAGGAATGCCGGTGTGATACCCCGAGTGGGGACAGCAGAGGCAAGGCTTTCCAGGAGAGAAGTTTGTACATCCAAAGATCTGAAATTAAAAGAGAGTACAGAAGGCTTAAGAAGTTGAAAGATGTTCTGAACACTTGGCCAGAAGGCAGCAAAGGGGTAAGTTATCCAATACAAGGCTGGAACAGTTGTCAGGAGAGATTATGGAAGACCTGGGCTTAGATTCTCCCCACGTTCCATAGAAATCATTGAGGAAACTTCACATGGAATAGTACATTTTTGCTTGCTACAACAGCCTACCTGTAGCTGGGTAGAAGGTCTAAAGAAGAGAGGTTCCTGTATCTCAGTTCTAGAGCTTCAGCAGGGTGCCAGGATCAGCTAGGCTTGGGTGAGGGTGTCAGCTCCATCATGGTGAGAGTTGGTGAGAGAAGACAGGTTCTATCATGAGACAGGAAGAAAGTAGGGCAGGGATACTTACTCTTTCCTAACAACCCTTGTCAGTGGGAACCAACTGGAGTCCCAGGAGAACCACACTGATACCTCCTGAAGGCATAGCTCCACATGACCCAACTGTATCCCCTAAGGCCCCACCTCTAAAGGTTTCACAATCTTTTTAAAATTTATTTTATCTTTTCAGATTTTTTTTTCCTGGAAGGCAGAGTTACAGAAAGAGAGACAAATTTAGATCTCCCATTGGTTGCAGTGACCTGGTCTGAGCCAGGCCCAAGCCAGGAGCCAGAGTTTCTTTCAGGTCTTCCATATTGGGGTCAGAGATCTAGGCACGTAAGCCACCTGCCTCTGCTTTCCCAGGTGCATTAGCAGGGGGCTGGATTGGAAATGCGGCAGCCAGGACACAAACTAGCACCCATGTGGGATACTGATAGTAGTTTAATCACATCCCAGTGCAGGCCCCTTTTACAATCTCCTAGTCCCCCTACACATTAGGAGACAAATTATTCTAAAACAATAGCATTAACTTAATGTGTATTCTGAGAGGGAAAAAAAAAGTCATTCTTAGTGTTGTAGATGCAGGAGTCTTCAAGGAAGCAAAATCAGTTGTGAGAAACTATAGCTGGGTGCCAGTTAGAAGGCATTTAAATTTGTCCGGGCAAAATGTGTTGAAATATTGAGAAGAGTGGTAGAGGAGTAATGGAATCCAACATGTCTGGGAGGTGACATCAACAGGCTTAAGGGTGAACTAGATGTTGGGATAAGGGAGAGAACACACTGAGAATAGCTTCCAGGTTTCTGTCTCAAACAGATTAACATGTAGTGCTCTAAAATAGGTTATACAGAAGGAGGAGCAGGTCTGGGGAGAACAATGCCTGGTTCGTTTTTAGAGAAGCTCTCTTTGAAATGCCTCTGGGATCCCCAGTGGAGGTATCTAGCTCTGAGGCTCCACAGAAAGGTCACAGCTGGAAATAGACCAGGGAGTTGTCTGCGCAAGAATGAAAAGTGAATCCATGGTTGAGGGCACCCAGGGGTATGAAGAATGAGCGGAGGTGAGGATCCCCGGAACCTGCCACTGCCTTGAAACCCCCAGCACCATTCAGGATGGGGTGGAGGAGGGTTGTGGAGATGGCCCTGAGAAGGGGGTCTGGGGACAGATCAGAATAGGACCCATCAAGGGTATGTGTGACAGGTGTGGAATGACTTCTGGGGACTTCCTCAGACCAGGTCATCTCATTCGCAGATAACCAAGGGAACTGAGGAGTAGTTTAAAATGGGAATCACATGTTTAAAATTGGTTCACATGAGAGCTGGGGCTGGTAGCACATCAGGCTGGACAAGGCCACCGCATCCATTGGTCCGTGTAACAGATGGGGCTGGCAGTGTGCCTAATCAGGCAGCTGCATCCACCAGTATGTGAATTGGGCTGTGCAGGAGATGGATTAAATCTGATCCTGCACCAACTGGCACACACAAAAGTTAAATAAGAGGACTTCCCAGGCCCCACGCAGTGGCCTAGCAGCTAAAGTCCTCGCCTTGAACGCGCTGGGATCCCATATGGGCACCTGTTCTAATCCTGGCAGCTCCACTTCCCATCCAGCTCCCTGCTTGTGGCCTGGGAAAGCAGTTGAGGACAGCCCAAAGCCTTGGAGCCCTGCACCCATGTGGGACACCCGAAAGAGTTTCCTGGTTCCCGGCTTCGGATCAGCACAGCACCAGCTGTTGCAGTCACTTGGGGAGTGAATCATTGGATGGGAGATCTTCCTCTCTGTCTCTCCTCCTCTCTGTATATCTGACTTTGAAATAAAAATAAATAAATCTTAAAAAAAAGATAAATCTAAAAAAAAAAATTCCCAAGTGAAGTTTCTTAGGGGATTCCTCAACTAGACCACTGTATTCAAACCCCATCCTCAGGGAAAACCATAAGATATGTAATCTGACCTTGGAGTGCATTTATCAGGACTGGCCTCCTCAGTTGCTAATGCCTGTATAGTGGACAGCATGCCCAGATATATATGGGGCACATGACAGCCAGCTCATCTAGGACAGCAGAGGATGTTAAGTGTCTTGTCAGAGTATGAAAGGCAGAACAGGTTGAGTAACTCTCTCCTGGCCAAGCGTTATAACAGATGTCTGGGTCTATGGATGCACTGAGGTGGACCTGGTTAGTCAACAGACCTTGCAAAGATTTTCTCAATTCTGGTGCAATGAAACTGACAACATTTCAGAACTAGAAAGACCACTCGAGCAACACCCTCCTAACATTGCACCCCACATTAGCGTCTCTAAGGCATCATCAAAGAACTGTCCCTGGAGTTCTGATGTGGCTTAACAGCAAAGAGTGGCTTTCTCATTTCTCACCCCTTCTCTGTGAACACAAAAGAAAAAGAAATAACGGAAACATTTATTCACCCACCTTTCTCCACACCTCAACCCTCCCCACATTATCAGAGGCTCACATGGGTATACATCCCTCTCTACTCTGTAATCATTATTTCTTCCCAATTATGTAATCATCATCATCATCATCACAGAAGAGATTAAAGACAGAGCCTGAGCTACAGAGCTGATGCACATGATAAGCACCCAGAGAGACATCTGGGAAAGCATTGTGGAGTGCACAGAGGAAACTTTCAGTAAGAAGAAAGTGATTGGGGCCCGGCGGCGTGGCCTAGTGGCTAAAGTCCTCGACTTGAATGTGCCAGGATCCCATATGGGCGCCGGTTCTAATCCTGGCAGCTCCACTTCCCATCCAGCTCCCTGCTTGTGGCCTGGGAAAGCAGTCGAGGATGGCCCAAAGCCTTGGAACCCTGCACCCGTGTGGGAGACCCGGAAGAGGCTCCAGGTTCCCGGCTTCAGATCGGTGCAGCACCAGCCGTTGGGGTCACTTGGGGAGTGAATCATTGGACGGAAGATCTTCCTCTCTGTCTCTCCTCTCTGTATATCTGATTTTGAAATAAAAATAAATAAATCTTAAAAAAAAAAAAAAAAAAGTGATTGAAAAACAAGCATGAAAATCATGTTGCCTGGGCCGTCAGTGTTTGGCCTTCCCCTTGTTACCTGGACTGGATTTGAAATGAACACAAGACCACTGCAGGCCAGGGAAACAGAGAGAATATGGGTAAATAGGAAGAGAGTCCTCGAGAGACTTTGCTATTGTTTTGGCTGCTGTCATTATCATATTGTTCCAGGTACTTGGTTTGAGAGATTGTGATAGCTAGCAACATGAACACTAACTAATTCATTAAGTGTCTTTCAACTGCCAACTATTCCAGGTGATGTGATAATAAGACAGAAGAATCGTCTGCCCTCCTAAGACTAAAATCATAAAGGCAGAGATAGGCATTAGGCACACATATAGCTTTATAGAGTGAGTTAGTCATCAATAAGTGCGTTAGGAGAAAGAATAAACAAGGAAGAGACGCATTCCTGAAGGAGCTTTGACTGAAACAGGTTTGGGTGGTCAGGGAAGGCCTTGATGAGGAGGCGATGGTTGAGCAGAGTGGATCAGAGGAAGAGAGGCAGCTGGTGAACACACAGAGCTATAGCGCTACCCCATGGGGAGAAGACACCCACTACCTATAGAATCTGAAGTTTTCTAACAGTCACATGCAGGGGGTCAGGAGAGGGAGGGATAACCAGGGGAGGAGTTTTAGGGCAGTAAAATGTCTCAGAATGACACCATTGTATGGTTACACATTTATCAGAACCTAAGACGTATACGGCTCTAGGAATGAAGCTTAATGCAAACTACGAACCTGGGGAAATGTTGATCTGTCAACATAGGCTCATGGATGGCAGCCAGTAGACCCTGCCATGTGTGCTATTGATGGCAGTAGGAAGCGGAGCTGCCGGGATTAGAACCGGTGCCCATAGGGAAACTCTGCCATAGGGAGCCATAGGGAAACTGCATATTCTGTCTTCACAGCAACCCTGTGTGTGCAACATACCCAGCATTTTGTATTCAAAATGTACCAATATTAAAAAAAAATCATTTAAGGTGTTTTTTCCAGGGAACTAAGTTCTCAAATTCTGGTGTGTATTTTACCCTCCTTCTCATTTTGAAGTAGCCACATGTGGCTGGAAGCTTTGATACCAGGCAGCCTAGAGGAACAATGTTCCAGGCAAAGGAAACAGCAGATGCAGGAACACAGAGGGAGAAAGTGGGGAGTAAGCTGGAGGCGTGTGAGGAGAGCCAGCAGCAGAAAGGCATGAGGAGTGGGCAGCAAGAGAAAGGGGAAGATGATGCTGCTGGGGAAAGGGGTGGGGCTAGCTCCTGGACTCTTGGGAATGACGCAATGGGGAAACGTAGACTCCAAGGATTCTGAGCAAGGGTTGTGTAAAGCCGCCATGTAACCCAAAATGCAGCGCAAACACTGGCTGCCGTAAGGTGTTTCTAATTACAAAGAAAGCTGTGTGGGGCCCTGTCTCTCTTCTGACGCACAGGGAAGCCAACTGTCTTCCTCCAATCTCACAATTGCACACTGGATGGAGATCAGGCACAAAGTGGACCAGAATCAGAAGGCCCCGCTCACTTTTTGTTGTCCATGATTGGGCACAAGCAGGCAAGGTGGACTTCTAAGATTAAAAGCCGGGCGCGACGCTGGGCTGACCCAGAGCAACCTCTGGCATACTTAACACTGGCTGGGAACAGGCCTGGTTGGGAAGCTTGGGGGAGGCCTTGGCTGGGTGGAGCTTACCACTAAGGGGCGCAGGAATTGGAAGGGGGCTGAGTTCTGGTCGGGTCACAGTTGTAGTCCCTTGGCACAAATATGGATTCGGACATGACGCACCACGCCAGGTTAGACCGCAGCATAGTTTGGTGCTCTGGTGGACCAGGGTAGATGTGGGACGGGCTCGTCTAGGTTTCAACCCCAATTGAGCTATATATGAGCTATATGTGGGTTTGGACGAGCCGTGGCTGGGCTGAAACTTCCAACAGCAGGAACCAGAATGGATTGAAGAGCGGTGCTGGCCGAAGGACCTGCTGGTATGCGTGAAGCCTGACACCAGGAAGGGGTCTGATAGAGGAATCTGAACAGTTCCTCTGACGGGACACTGACCCAACAAATAAACGCAGGAAGAATGGAGGTAAACGACCCAGAAGAGGCTTTGGAAAGTAACCCACTGGCATACATTTGGCTCGGGTTGGGGCAGACCAGGCTGAGTCAGTTCACGTCATCCACTGGCAAGTCCAAGTGCTGGAACTGTGTGAGGGCCTGGCCAGGTTCGGTTGCGATAAAAACAGTACAAAACACAAAATGCCAAGGTGAAATGGCCTGTGCCAGTAGGGAATGCAACACCCAACCAGCACACCTCCCACTGGTTTAGGTGAGGGACCAGTGTGTGTTGGGCAGAGTCAGGAAGGGCTGCAATACTGATTGGTTCCAATGGAGGTCGGGGCTCAGAATAGAACCAACCCAGGGGTTACAACCACCAGCTGATCAGAGTGATGGACTGTGGCGGGCACTGTGCTTACTAGTACATGTTGGAGCCTGGACTGGGAACACCTCAAAGTTTCTTTGGGGATTCCCCTGAACAAAATGGAGGAATCAAAACATTAACCAAGAAAAGATGGAAGATGGAGTAGATCAATCAACCACCTCAGCTATATGTTGGCAGCGAAATACTGAACAAGAAGAGACTCTATGATGGTCTATGTTAATCAGTGGACTCTGCACCAGCCTCATCATACCTGGACTGTTGCTGATGATATGTTGGAGCTTCTAATTGATCGAGGTGACACTCTGCTGGCTCTGCCTTCAAACCTGAGAGGGCGTCCCTAAGAGGCCGTTGAACTTGAACTGGACAAGTGGGATGCTGGACTCCGTATGGTGTAAACCTTTAATTAGGGAATCCCAACGGAACTTGAGCTGTGGTTATGCATCAAGGTGAAGGAATCCACCATGGGGGAAGGGTTTAGGGTGAAGGGGGAGAATCCCAATACCTATGGAATTGTGTCATGTAATACAATGTAATTAATGAATAAATGAGAAGAGAAAAAAAAAAAAAGCCGGGCCCGGCGGCGTGGTCTAGCGGCTAAAGTCCTTATCTGGAACGCCCCGGGATCCCATATGGGTGCTGGTTCTAATCCCAGCAGCTCCACTTCCCATCCAGCTCCCTGCTTGTGGCCTGGGAAAGCAGTCGAGGACAGCCCAAAGCCTTGGGACCCTGCACCCGTGTGGGAGACCAGGAAGAAGTTCCAGGTTCCCGGCTCCGGATCGGCTCAGCACTGGCCATTGCAGCCACTTGGGGAGTGAATCTTCGGACGGAAGGTATTCCTCTCTATTTCTCTGCCTCTCTGTATATCTGATTTTGTAATAAAAATAAACAAATCTTTAAAAAAAATAACGGCAAAAGCCAGACTCGAGTGAGGTGAGGGGTGAGGAGGCCAAATGAAGACAAGAGAAGTTCTAGGGCAGTAACTGAGGAATTAAATTTACAGTTGTGTTTATTTGCTTCTGTGTTTCTATTTTTCTTTTTAAAAGGTTTATTTTATCCTTATTTGAAAGGCAGAGTTACAGAGAGAAGGAGAGAGAGTAGAAGTGAGAGAAAGAGATCTTGCTAAAAATGGCATTGGACAATTTGTTGCACCAATATTTGTGGAGGCTGTCAATCACACTGGGCACACTGGGACGAGTCTCTTCGTTATTCCTAGAGAATTTTACACTTTAGCTGTGAAGGTCAGTTACCAGGGCCAGGCTTGTTGTGGGTTCATACAGTCAGACCCTCATGTCCCTTTCCAGCCTATTCACTTGCAGAGAGGAGTAGAAACTGGAACCAGGTTCATCCCAGGCCACTGAGTGCGATGCTCCATCTTCATACACTGTCCTGCTTCTTTAAGATAAAAGGGATCCCCACGCTGTAGCCTAGCAGCTAAAGTCCTCACCTTGTACCCGCCCAGATCCCATATGGACAATGGTTCATGGAAAGCCCCGCTTCCCATCCAGCTCCCTGCTTGTGGCCTGGGAAAGCAGTCGAGGACAGTTCAAAGCCCTGGGACCCTGCACCTGCTCAGGAGACCCGGAAGAGGCTCAGTTCCAGCCATTGTGGCCACTTGGGGAGTGAATCATTGGACGGAGGATCTTTCTCTCTGTCTCTCCTCCTCTCTGTATATCTGGCTTTACAATAAAAATAAATAAATATCAAAAGAGAGAGAGAGAGAGAGAAAGGAGTGACTGTAGCAGGGCCACGTAGATAAGGAAGCGATGTTTGGAGGAGGGGACATCCTCACGCATCTTGCACTTCATCTCCTCTGGGTCTAGCTTCTGTGCGAGCTGATTGATTAGAAACATCACTGTTCTCGGTCCCAGGATTTCTCAGCAGTAGCAGCAGCGAGGCAATCACTCCTGTGCTCTGGAACTAGCACCTCAGCCGCCAAGAGAGATCTTCCATCTACTGGTTCACTCCCCAAATGCCTACAACGGTCAGGACTGGCCAGGCCCGAGACAAGAGCCTAGAACTCCATCTGGCTCTCCCACATGGGTAGCAGAGGCCAAAGCACTCGGGGCACCTTCCGCAGCTTTTCTACGCCATGCAGGGAGTTGGAGCAGAAGTGGAGCAGCTGTAGAAAAAACAAAGCCAAGAGAGAGAGAGTTTTTGTGTGTGCCTACAGAAACAGCCTCTAAGGAACTCTGCTGTCTCACGGCTGGGGGGCTGGCAAGTCCACAGCGCAGACTCCGAGGCTTACAGGAGAAAGCCATTGCAGCTGGAGGCGGGCAGCCTGCTCACAGAAGCGTTTCATTTCCAGCCTTTTCTCTCTCTCTCTTTTAAAGATTTATTTATTTTTATTGCAAAGTCAGATATACAAAGAGGTGGAGAGACAGAGAGGAAGATCTTCCATCCAATGATTCACTCCCCAAGCAACCGCAATGGCCAGTGCTGCGCCGATCCGAAGCCAGGAGCCAGGAAATTCCTCCAGGTCTCCCACATGGGTGCAGGGTCCCAAGGCTTTGGGCCGTCCTCAACTACTTTCCCAGGCCACAGGCAGGGAGCTCGATGGGAAGTGGAGCTGCCGGGATTAGAACCAGTATCCATATGGGATCCCGGGGCGTTCAAGGTAAGGACTTTAGCCGCCAGGCTGTCGTGCTGGGACCCCAGCCTTTTTTCTTAAGGCCCTCCACAGATTGGATACTGAGGTTCACCCACATTGTGGACAGTAATCTGCTTAACTCAGTCTAGTGATTTACACACTAATCTCATCGAAAAGGCAGTTTTACAAAATTTTCTGAACTGGTGCATAACCAAAACCTGAGTAGCCTGGTCTAGCCCGAGTGACAGATAAAATCAGCTCCCACGGAACAGTCTCTTGCTTTCTGAAACAACATACTTGCCCAATTATCCTATTTTATTAATTTTCTTTTTTTAAAAGATTTATTTATTTTATTGCAAAGTCAGATATACAGAGAGGAGGAAAGACAGAGAGGAAGATCTTCCATCCAATGATTCACTCCCCAAGTGAGCCGCAACGGCCGGTGCGCGCCTATCCAAAGCTGGGAACCTGGAACCTCTTCCAGGTCTCCTGAGCGGGTGCAGGGTCCCAAGGCTTTGGGCTGTCCTCGACTGCTTTCCCAGGCCACAAGCAGGGAGCTGGATGGGAAGTGGAGCTGCCGGGATTAGAACCGGCGCCGATATGGGATCCCGGGGCGTTCAAGGCGAGGACTCTAGCCGCTAGGCCACGCCGCCGGGCCCTTATTAATTTTCTTAAAGCTGATTTTACTACATCTTCTTCCTTTAAGATTTTAATGTTCATGGTTCAGAAACGAACTTCATTCTCGTGCTCTGTATCCTTTTTTTAAAAAATTTTACTTCTTCTTCTTATTATTATTATTTTATGATACAGTTCCATAGACCTGGGATTTCGCTTATCCCCTCCCCAATTCCCTCCCTCCTCACTAAGTTCCCCTCTGTTATTACTATAGTATAGTTCTTCATACACAGTCATATGTCCATCACTGCAGGCATGGACAATGGCAGAGTCCAGTATCCTATTGTCAAGATACAGTAACCAGTTCCATTGGAAGTCCATCTTTGGTAGTAAAGATGCATACTGCATTGTATCCTCACATCTGGATATGATAGTCTCCATTACATAGTTACTATACATCCCCTTAATTGAAAAGCAACAATACAAAATCAACAACAGGAAAAAAAAGAGAAATTTAAAACACCATCAAGTTAAAAAACATGCTGCTAGATACAGTAGTCTCCATTACACCGTTATTATAGATCCCCTTAAATGAAAAGCCACAAAACCGAATCAACAAAGGAAGAAAAAGAAATTAACAACACCATAAAGTTAAGTAACATGCTACTGAATGACCAATGTGTCACTGAAGAAATGTAAAAGAAAATCAAGAACCTTCTCGAAGAAAATGCTATATAAGTCATTGAAGAATTTAATCAGAAGAAAGTATTTTGGAGAGATGAAACTAACAAAAAGGGCCCGGCGCTGTGGCCTAGCGGCTAAAGTCCTTACCTTGAACACGCCAGGATCCCATATGGGCGCTGGTTCTAATCCTGGCAGTCCTGCTTCCCATCCAGCTCCCTGTTTGTGGCCTGGGAAAGCAGTTGAGGATGGCCCAAAGCCTTGGGATCCTGCACCCATGTGGGAGACCTGGAGGAACTTCCTGGCTCCTGACTGCAGATCGGCGCAGCACTGGCCATTGCGGTTGCTTGGGGAGTGAATCATTGGATGGAAGATCTTCCTCTCTGTCTCTCCACCTCTCTGTATATCTGACTTTGTAATGAAAATAAAATATATCTTTTAAAAAAGAAACTAACAAAAAAACCAAAATCCATGAGATATAGTTTCTGCTGATCTTTGTTGGTGAAATGTGTCTCCTGTAGGTAACAAATATATGGGTTTTGTTTTTAAATCCAGTCTGCTAATTTATGATATTTAATTGATGAGTTTAAGCCATTTCCATCCAGGGTTAATATGAATGGGTGGTAATTTGGTCTTGTCAGTTCAGCAATGGGTTGTTCATTGATTTAGTCTTCTGTTGTTATTTCACTGGAATGTTCTTCATATCTACCCTTGGTTTTGGTGGGTGCTATTCCTTTTCTCTGTCAAGAGATCATCTTTAAATATCTTTTGTAGAGCAGGTTTGGAAGAGGCATATTCTTTTAACTTTTCCTTACTGTCAAAGAATTTTATTTCATTTTCAAAGACAAAGGAAAGCTTTGCTGGGTACATTGCTCTGTATCCTTTTATGTGTGGCTAGTAAGAAGACAGAAGCAAGATATAAAATAAAACTGTGTGTTTACTAAAAGCTGTGGGTTGGGCACCGTGGACGCCTGCTGCCAGGCAGGGTGTCTTGGGTTCAGTGGGCCAGCTTCTGTAGCAGTGTTCTGTTTTCTGTCTATAGCATTCAATTGCTACAGCAGTATTTATTGAAAAGGCTCCTTTTCTCCCACTGAAATGCACAAAGGTATTTCTGGGTACTCCATTCTGTCCAGTTGATCTGTTTGTCTTCCCAGCTGTCAGTAGTACATAGATTTTTTTTTAAAAGATTTACTTATTTTATTTGAAGGGCAGATTTACAGAAAGAAGGAGAAACAGAAAAAGAGAGATCTTCCATTTGTTGCAATAGCTGGAACTGAGCTGATCCAAAGACCAGAGCCAGAAGCCTCCTCCAGGTCTCCCATGAACTCCCAAGGACTTGAGGTATTTTCTGCTGTTTTTCCAACAGCTAGGTCTAGACCAGGTGGAAGCCACGATTCAGGAACTCCATCTGTATCTCCTATGTGGGTGGGCTTGAAGTGGAACAGCGAGGATTAGAACCAGCATCCATATGGGATGCCAGCACTGGCACACACTCTAACTCAAACCGTGCTGGCCTCTGCAGTCTTAAATACTACAGCATTGTGATGATTCTTCAAGTTCGGCGGTGATGGCTAGTTATTTCTTTTCAAAATTAATTTATCAAGTTGAAAGACAAAGTTATGGAGCAAGAAGCAACAAACAAAGAGATTGTCCATTTGCTGGTTCCTTCCCAAATCGTGATAACAGCCAAGGTTGGGCCAGGCTGAAGCCAGGAGTCAGGAGCTTCACCTAGGTCTCCCACATGAGCAGCAGGGCGATCAAGCACTTGGGCGATCTGCTGCTTTCCCAGACACATTAGCAGGGAACTGGAACAGAAGCAGAGCAACAGGGCTTGTACCTGTACCTAAAACAGCAGTACCAGTACCACAAACAGCAACTTGACCCACTGTGCCAGTTAACAGCCCCTATTTTCTATACACATTTTAGAATTAGTATGTCTTTATCAAAAGTCACAGTGGGAGTTGAATAGGAATTACACCCAATGTATGTGTTAATTTGGGGAGAACTGGTATTCCTGCTGCGATCAGTGTTTGCAGCTCTGAACACAGCATGTCTCTCCACTGACTTCGATCTGCGGTTTCTTCCAACAACATTTCTGGGTTTTCACTAGGAGTCTTGCACATGTTTTATTAGATGTATATTTGCTTCTTTTCTGTGATTGTAAATGTTGTAAATGGTATTGTATTTTGAACTTTTGGTGTCCATATATTCACTGCTGATATACTTAATGAGATACTAGGTTGGGGAACATGGTGTGGTCAGGCAGAAGCCACGACTTGGGATGCCCACATCCCATACTGGAGTGACTGAGACCCAGCCTTAGCTTCCTGTTAATGCACCAGGGAGGCAGCAGACAACAGCTTTAGTGCTTGGGCCCCACCACCTGTGAGAGGTCCAGATAGAGCGTCTGACCCCTGGCTTTGGCTTGGCCCACACCCAGTTACTAAGCAGTGGATTGTAAGATTCTCTCTCTCTCTTTCCTCTCTCTCCCCACACCCCCTTTAAAAAATATTTATTTATTATTCTTATTGGAAAGTCACATATACAGAGAGGAGAAGAGACAGAGAGGAAGATCCTCTGTCCAATGATTCACTCCCAAGTGGCCACAATGGCTGGAGCTGAGCCAATTCAAAGCCAAGAGCCAGCCAGGTCTCCCATTTTGGTGCAGAGTCCCAAGGCTTTGGGCTGTCCTCGACTGCTTTCCCAGCCACAAGCAGGGAAGTGGGGCTACCGGTATTAGAATCGGCGCCCATATGGGATTCTGGCACATTCAAGGCTAGGACTTTAGCCGCGAGGCTATTGTGCTGGGCCCTGTTTCTATTCTTTCTTTCTTTTTTTAAAAAAATTTATTCAGTTTACTACAAAGTCAGATATACAGAGAAGAGGAGAGACAGAGAGGAAGATCTTCCACCTGATGATTCACTCCCCAAGTGAGCCGCAATGGGCCGATGCGCGCCGATCCGAAGCTGGGAACCTGGAACCTCTTCCGGGTCTCCCACACGGGTGCAGGGTCCCAATGCATTGGGCCGTCCTTGACTGCTTTCCCAGGCCACAAGTAGGGAGCTGGATGGGAAGTAGAGCTGCCGGGATTAGAACCGGCGCCCATGTGGGATCCCGGGGTGTTCAAGGCGAGGACTCTAGCTGCTAGGCCATGCCGCCGGGCCCAAATTTCAAAATTTTTGCACCAAAGTAAACTTACCTTTTTGAAAGAAGATATATTTAATTAATTGCAAAGACAGAGTTATATAGAGAAAAGTTTCGGGAGACAGATTTTGCCTCTACTTCACTCCCCAAAAGGCCATAACAGCCATGAGTGGGCCAGGCTTAAGTCAGGGGCCTGAGCTTCTTCCCCATCTCCCACACCTCCCAGGAGGGAACCGGGGACCCAGTCACCTGGACCATCTTCTGTTGCTTTCCCAAGCAGGTTAGCAAGGAGCTAGATTGGAAGTGGGGCAACCAGCACTCAAACCAGCATATCTGTATGGCATCACAGGCAGCTGTACCACAATGCCAGCCCCTAAATTTATCTTTTGATTCAGTTTCTTCATGATCTTTTTAAAGTTCCCTTATATTCAAATTGACAGATACTGAAAATATCTTTCTGCTTATTTTCTCTTTGACTAATTCATATTTTGGGGTTGTACACTTTTCATGAAATGAGTTAGGAAATGCTTTCTCTCTTTTGTTTCCTGGAAGAGATTTGCAACACGATATTAATTCTTTAAGTATTTGATAGAATTCTCCACTGAAACCATTTAGGAATGAAATTTTCTCTTAAGGGAGGTTTTCAGCTATGAATTCAATTTTCTTAGTAGCAAAAGAACTGTGAAAATTTTCTGCTTACTATTGGGTGAGTGGTAGTAGTTTTTAATTTTTTTCAACAAATTGATCTGTGCTTTCTAGGTTGTCAGATGCAATTTGTAGCATTGCTCACAGTGCTCTGTTGTATACCCATAGGGTCTGTAGTGATGTATTCTGTTTTAGTCCTGATATTAATCATTTGTGTCTTTCTTGCTCTCACTCTTGCTTTCTCTCTGTTAGTTTTGATAAAGGGGTGCTAAATTTACTGATCTTCTGAAGCAACTAGCTTTTCTTGTTGTTTCACTGGTTTTCCCTATGATTTTTCTATTATGTGCATTTCTGCTCTTGATTATTTCTTTCCTTCTGCTTGTTGGGAGTTTATTTTGTCCCTTTCTAATTTCTTGTTGTGGGAGCTTAGATTTGGGTCTTCTCTTTTTGTATTTATATATCTATTTATTAAAATTGTATGGCTTGTTATTTGAAAGCTAGATTTACAGAGAGAAGGTGAGGCAGGGAGAGATTTTCTATTTGCTGATTCATTCCCCAAATGGCCACACTGGCTGGAACTAAGCCTAAATGGCCAGGAGCTTCCCCCTCTGGGTCTCCAAAATGGGTGCAGGGGACCAAGGACTTGAGCCATGCTCCACTGCTTTCCTAGTCCTTAAGCAGGGAGCTGGATCAAAGTGGAGCAGCTAGGACTAGAACCAGCACCCATATCGGTGTGCCAGCACCACAGGCAGAGGATTAATTTGTTGAACCACCATGCTGATCCTCTTCTCCTTTTGTTTCTTAACATTTTAATATCTAGTTTTATTTATTTTAATTTACTGAAAGAGAACAGCACTGGCCTTGTGGCATGGTGAGTAGAGCTGCTACCCACAATGTAGGCATCACATATGGGCTCTTATTCAAGACCAAGTTGCTCCACTTCTTTTTTTTTTTAAAGATTTATTCATTTTATTACAGCCAGATATACACAGAGGAGGAGAGACAGAGGGAAAGATCTTCCGTCCTATCATTCACTCCCCAAGTGAGCCACAAAGGGCCGGTGCGCGCCGATCCAAAGCCAGGAACCTGGAACCTCTTCTGGGTCTCCCACGCGGGTGCAGGGTCCCGATGCATTGGGCCGTCCTCAACTGCTTTCCCAGGCCACAAGCAGGGAGCTGGATGGGAAGTGGAGCTGCCGGGATTAGAACCGGCGCCCCTATGGGATCCCAGAGCTTTCAAGGCGAGGACTTTAGCCGCTAGGCCACGCCGCCGGGCCCAAGTTGCTCCACTTCTGATCCAGCTCTCTGGTGATGTGCACGGAAAAGCAGTGAAAAGTCATTCAAGTGCTTGGGTTCCTGCAAGACTCATGATTAAGCCTGGTCACACCCTGGCTATTCCAGCCATTTTTAGTGAGTAAACCAGCAGATCTGTCCTCTCTTTCTGTCTCATCCTCTCTGTGTGCAATTCTGACTTTCAAATAAACAAATTAAAAAAAAGAATGGCTGGGCGCGGTAGTCTGGTGGCTAAAGTCCTCGCCTTGCATGAGCCGGGATCCCATGTGGGAGCCAGTTCATGTGCCAGCTGCTCCACTTCCCATCCAGCTCCCTGCTCATGGCCTGGGAAGGCAGCAGAGGATGACCCAAAGTCTTGGGACCCTGTACCCATGTGGGAGAACAGAAAGAAGCTTCTGGCTCCTGATTGGCTCAGTTTCAGCTGCTGCAGCCACTTGGGGAGTAAACCAGTGGGTGCAAGATCTTTCTCTCTGTCTCTCCTTCTCTATGTAAATCTGATTTTCCAATGAAAATAAATAAATCTTGAAAGAAAGAAAGAAAAAGAAAGAAAGAAAAGAGAAAGAAGGAAAGAAAGAAAGAAAGAGAAAAAAAAAGAGAGCGAGAGCATGAGGTTTTAGACCTGTTGGTTCATTCTCCTGAATGCCCACAACAAGCATGAATGGGCCAGGCCAAAGCCAGGAATCTGCCATCCCATCCAGCCTCCCACATGGGTGGCAGGGGCCCAAGCACTTAAGCCATTATTTGATGCCTCCCAAGAAGCATGAACTGAAGCTGGATTAGAAGCAGAACAGCTGAGACTCAGACCAGCGCTTCAGCATTGTTGATGACATCCCAACAGGTGACTTAACTGACATACCACAGTAACTGTCCCCTCTCCTCTTTTTACATGTATGCGTGTGTTACCATCAATTTGTAGCACTGATTTATCTGCCTCATTATTTTAATGTTTTATTTTCCTTCAACTGAATGCATCTTTTATTTCCTCTGAGAATATGTCTTTGGCATATAGGTTAATTAGAAATGTGTTATTTATTTTTCAAATGGTATTCCTGGAGCTTATCTTTGTGTTTTGTATTTCCAGTTTCAGTCCATCACGGTCCTAACACTCCCTATGATGTTATCCCTTCTAAAACGGTTGAGACTCGTTTTATAACCTGCAATATGGTTGATCTTGCTAAGTGCAGCATGGATGCTCCCACTGTGTTTCCATGTTGCTGGATGGTGGACTCTGCAAAGACCAGTTGCCTCTTGTTGGTTGTGGTAGGACTGAGTTCTGTGTCCCTGTTGACTTTCTGTCTCTTCTAGTTTGATCTGTTACTCACAAATGGGTATTACCTATTTCTCTTTTCAGGTCTAGCAACCTTTGCATATATTTTGTGATTCTGCATTTTGGTTTATACATATTTAGATTGCTATGTATTTTTTTTATCCATTTTATTGTATTGTTGTTGACAATCTTTACATAGTTAACTATAGTTGAAGGAAAAACAAGAAAAAGAAAAAAAAAAGGTTCAGGGGGATAGGGAGGTGGGCAATGCTATTATGTCCATATTGTTTCCATCATGTATCTGAGGTAAAGGGGGATATTGAGGGAGAAGCCCCACCTGGTTTCCCGCCCACCCCAAGTCCCGGATGTGGGGCATGCTCTGAGATATGTGCTCAAGTGGAGTTAATAGTTCTCCAGTTATGAGTCACTGCCAGTTTCGCTCGATGAGGTGGTCCACTGATTGATATGGTCCATCATGAAGTCTCCATTTGTCCCATATTTCGCTGCCAACATGTAGCTGAGATGAATGATTGTCCTATTCTGTCTTCTGTGTTTTCTTGGTTAGAATTCTGAGTCCAGCAGTTCAAGTGGGGAGATCTCCAAAGATCTCCAAAGGTATTCCCAGATTAGTTTCTTGTATGTTCTAGCAAGCACAGGGCCCGGCACAGTCCATCACCCTGATCAGCTGGTGGTGGCAATTGCTGTGTTGGTTCTGTTTTCAGTCCCGAGTTGCACTGGAACCAATGGGTGTTGCAGTCCAGTCTGGTTCGGCCCTTACATCAACCAGTGGGAGCTGCAGCCTAGTTGGGGCGACCCACAATAACCCCCACCAGACCGCCCCCTACCCTGGTTTGCCAGTATGTGTAGCAGAAGACCAGTCTGTCCCCCATCCCATTTGGCTCTGGTACTTGTCAATGGGTATTAAAGCTTAGTTTTATCTAACCAACTCAACCATCCAGCCCTCACAGATATTGTTGAGTACCTCTCTATCTAGCCATCCCAGACCCCGTCCTAGTTTTCATGCCCTCCCACGGGAATAGTGACCCAAGAAGGGGGAACCCACTTTTTCCCTCCCAGGTCTCTCTGTCCCGGTTTATGCACTCTTTAGGTGGTCCTGTGATTTGACTCGACAGAATTAGTCCCCAGTGCCAGCTTCTGCCAGCTGATGCTGCGGCCCTGATCTAGTCCACATGCAGCACACAGGTGTTGTAGCCTTGCTTAGTCGTGTCTGTCTCTATCCCAGCCCACGCTCTCCAGTGGGAGTGGCTGTCCAGCGAGGGGACCAGCTCCTTAACCCCCCCTCCAGCTCTGCCCCTCCCTTCCTGGATCTCACGTGTGCTGGATGAGTGCTGCATTCATATCCAGTACAGGCAACCACGCCCTGGCGTTCCATAATGTGTACTGGTTTTGTCGCAACCAAACCCGGCCCATTCCACACTCTGTTCTGGTGATCGGGTTTGCCAGAGGATGACATGAACTGATTCAGCCTGGTCTGCTCCTGACCCATGCTGAATGTGTGCCAGTGGGAAACTTTCCATGGCCTATTCTGGGCTGTTTCCTATCATGCTTCTTACGCTTACCTGCAGGGACTGTGTCCTGCCAGAGAAGTTGCCCAGGCTCCTCCATCAGAACCCCTCCCAATGCCAGATTTTGCGCTTGCCAGGGGGTTCTTGAGCCAACCCTACTCAGTTCACCTCCTGTCCTAGCAGGAACAGTGGCTTTTCCTGGCTGGCTTTCACCCCATTCTGACTCTTGTTGTTGGATGTTTCAGCCCAGCCATGGCTCGTCCATACAGCTCACACATGGCTCAGAAGGGGATTGAGACCCAGCCTAGTCAGTTCCACATCTACCCTGTTTCTCCATAACACCAGATGGTGCTGGGATCTGAACCGGCCTGGTGCATCCAATCCCAGCCCACACTAGTGCCTCGGGTGACTGCAACTGTTTCCTAGATAGAACGCAGCCCCCATTCCAGCACATACACCCCTTGGTGGGAACCTCATCCCAGCTGTGGCATCCCAGATTGGGACCTTTCCTAGCCATAAATCACGCACCTGCACGTGGTTGCTCCGAGGACCATTAGGTGCCAGCCTGCTAGACAAGCCGGAGCTTATCTTTTACTTGATAGGTGTTCAAAGCTCAGCATTATTAAGGGATTGGAAGTTCTTCAAAGGAAGAGTTACTGGCATTGGGAATCTTTAGGATTGACTCAGATCCCAGAAACAGTGGGGTCACTCTAGAGCTATCTCAGCAGCGATTCAGACGTCCAATACCCAAGAGCTCCCCGACCGGGCGGCCAGCAGGCACAGCCCGGCGCCAAATGGCGCACTGGCCGCCCGGGCCCAGCCCGCCATGAGCCATGGGCACATGGCGGACTGGGTTCGGGATCCGAGCTAGACGTCCTCTCCCGCAGCCCTCGGCTCGCCTCTGGCAGCCGGAGGTGTAATCCTGCAGGCCCAAGGTTGCGCCCCTCCCCAGTCCTGTTCACCACCCAATGAGGGTGGTGGGTGGGCCCCGGACATGCCCAGTCACAGAGGCCTCCCCCCTCGGCGTACTCACCCCAGAAGGAAGCAGGCCCCGCACCCAGGCATGTCCGGGCCCAGCCCGCCATGAGCCATGGGCACATGGCGGACTGGGTTCGGGATCCGAGCTAGACGTCCTCTCCCGCAGCCCTCGCTATGTATTCTTGATGGATTGACCCTTCTTTCCTCATATAGTATCCCTTTTTTGCCCTAGTAATTTTCTTTGCTCTAAAATTGACTTAATTTTTTTTGTATTAGAGTATATATTATAAATATTATATATATTGTTTCTGCTTCTTGTGATTATTTTCTTTTCTAAAAAACATATTTTTATTGCATTTCATTTTTTTAAATTAATTACATGGCATTATGTGATACATTTTTATATGCACTGGGATTCCCTCCTCCTCTCCCCACACCCTCCCCCCATGGCGGATTGCTCCACCTTGTTGCATTTCCATAGTTCAAATTCAGTTGACATTCTTTCATTGGAGGTATTTACCAAGCATAAAGTCCAGCATCTTATTGTCCTGGTAAGTTCAATGGTTTCTTGGTGAGACCATCTCTGGTCTGAAGGTAGAGCCGGCAGAGTATCATCCCAATCAATTAAAAGCCCCAACATAATATTTCCAACCATTTACAACATTATGGCATTAATTGACATGGTATTGATTAACCAATATGTTAATAGGAAAATGCAGGTTCTCAACCACAACCTGTGACTTTTTCCTAGACATTTCAATTTTGGTTTATATTCAACCGTGTTCTATACACCTTAAAATGGCTTAGATTGCCATTCGGCTGTCTCATGCCTATTTTAATTTTAGTATTTAGCAGTTTATAGCTTTGAAGCACGTTTTTGCTGAACCTGGCTGTTTTTCAGGTGGTCTAACTCTATAATTCCAGCAGGATATATGTCAACAGTTTAGGTGAGCATGTTTAGGAGGGGTGTGCAGAGAGATCTTCCATACCCCAGTGAGGAGTAACTAATCTTTGTGTCCCACCCAGTGAGTTATAAGTGCATCCCCGCTGACCGTTTCCTGTCTGTTTCTAAGCTGTGATTATTTTCATTCATACCTTTTCAAATCCTTTTACTTTAAACGTACCTATAGGATTACATACATGCACATTATATAATACATATAAATAAATAAAGATATGTATTTGATTTATTTGAAAGGAAGAGTTACAGATAAAGAGAGCGAGAAAGAGGTCTTTGTCCATTGGTTCACTTTCCAAATGGACTCAACAGTTGGAACTGGGTCAGGCTGAAGCCAGAAGCCAGGCACTTCTTCCTGGTCTCCCAACTGGGTGCAGGGGTCTTCTGCTGCTTTCCTGGACACATTAGCAGGGAGCTGAATTGGAAGTGAGCATCCAGACATTGAACCGGCACCTGTATGAGATGCTGCCACTGCAGGCAACGGCTTAATCAGCTATGTCACAGCACCGTCCCCTCTACTATTATGTTAATTAATTTGTTCTAGACATCAAGTAGCTGGATAAATTTTTAAAAATTCATTCTGCTAATCTATTTCTTTTCATTGGTATCAGGCAATATAATTATGAACACATTAAGACCTTAGTGAAAAAAGAAAGACTTCAGTGGGTTCTGTCCTTCCATTCCTCGGTCATCTTTTTCCTGTAGGTCACAAATAAACTGTACAGCCAGACAAAAAGATTTTCTTTCTTTGTATCCTTGCTCTATACGCTGTTTTCTACTTAAACAATTTAAATTTATCTTTAAGCTTTTGGGATTAAATAAAGAGACGAGCACTGGCCCTAGCTTAGTCTGCACCCCCACATCTTGCCCCCCGGAAGGGACTCAGAGAGCAATAGTGCAGCCGGCCTGTCACCTCCTCCGCTCTGCTTGAATGGGTGTCACACTCTCCAGAAATGCGCTTGGGATGGCGTGCCTGGTTTGCTGCTTTTCTCCCTCATTGATTGGTCCACAGGCAGACACTACACCACCCACATCTCCACTCATGGGAACATTTCCATGCTGGCGACCGTATTTCCAGATTCTTTGAGAAGCTTTTTGAAGTCAGCCAGGTGCCTTCATGGGGGCTCTATTCCTTCCTCTACTGCTCCTTTTTTTTTTTCTCCATTCAGAGAAACAAGTTTTTAAAAAAAACCATGAGCCTTGCAATAGCTACATACGCTAATGAACAAAATGTAAATTTATAAACTGCTGAAAGAAATAACATCCATATCACCAAGTTTAATATGAGATTGAAAAAGTTACAATTATCCAAACAGCATGGTACTGGCAATATGATAACCAGTCAGATGAATGGAATAGGCTTCAGAATCGAAAATAAGCCCAAATATCTGTGGTTAATTTTCTTTTTTTTTTTTTATTAATTTATTTTATTTTTGGTGCTGTTTCTGTAAGTGAGAAGAGTATATAGCCACATGGACACTGATAGGGGTGGGAAGGGTCAAGGTATGAGGGAAACTAGATGAGAAAATTGCAAGCAGTTGGTTTTTTCTCTTTCTGTATCTGGAAGAAGAGGAGAAAGCAGGGGAGAGGGCCACTCCCAGCCTAACTGAATCAGACGCCAGAAACAAAGGATGATCACTTGATGTCATCCCAGGGTCCTCAGTGTGGAACATGTTCTAAGGGCACTGCTTAAGTGGTTTTGATAGTTCTGAAGTGTTGATTTCATTGCTCCAAGGTCGAGGAAGTCCTTCCAAGATCTATTGGCTGACATAGTCAACCCTAGAGGATCCACTCACCCAGATACTTGCTGTTGAAGCTTGGCCAGGAGCGCTGTCCAACTTGTTCTGCCCTCCATTCTCTGACATGGAAGGCCAGACATCTTCTGCAGGCTTCAATGAGCTGTCATATCCCCTATATGGCATCTGGGCATGCCACCCACTGCACAGGCCTTAGCAACTGAGAAGGCCCAGTTTCAATACATGCATTCCACAGCCAGACCACAGGTCCTGTGATTTCCCCTGTGGTTAGAGTTTTGAGTCCAGTGGTCCATTGAGGGGGTCCCCCCAAAAAACCTCGTCTGAACTGATCCCAGATCTGACATCTGGGTGTATCAGCCAGTGTGGGGTTCAGCTCAGTCACCCACAACAGCCTACATACAAACTGATGGTTGCAGTTGCACGGTCAGTTCTGTTCCCAGCCCCATCTCATACACACACCAATGGATGCTGCAGCACAGCCCAACCCTGGCCACTGCACACTCAGCCCTCACAAGTGGGAACTGCAGCTTAGAGTGATGCCCAATAACCCCCACCAGGCCTGACCCCAGACCCGGTTCCTGCACATGCCGGTATGTGCGGCAGACTGGTCCAGTCCATCCCGCATTCCATTTGGCTCTTGTACACCAATGAGTGCTGCAGCTTAGCTCAGCCCAACCAACCTCACTTATGCCAGTGGGTGCTGCCACCTTGTCCATCCATCCAGACCAGCCCCTAGCCCTGGTTCTCATGCTCAAAGGTGGAAGCTGTAGTCCAACAGAGGGGTGCCCACATTTTTCCTACTAAGCCTATTTCCAGCCCCAGATCTTATACTCTTCAGGTGGTACTGCACTTGGCCCTAGCCCTTGCACTTTCCAGCTGATTTTGAGGCAAAACCTGACAAGCCAGCACTTACTCTGGCTCATGTATGTGACAGCAGATATGGTAACCTAGCCCAGCCCAGCTTTCCCTCAGACCCAGCTCACATGCAGGCTGATGGGTGAGGTAGCCCTGCCCAGCCTAGTCCGCCCCAAGTCCCAGCTCTCATGCTCACCAGCAGGAGCAGCAGCCCAGCAGGGGAATCCCCGCAGCGCCTTCCGATGTGGCTCATCCCCCTCCTTGGTGTCTTGTGTGTACCAGTGGGTGCTGTGGTCCAGACTTTCATGGTCTGTCTTGCCTCGGCATTCACTAGTGGGTGTTGCAGCCTGGCTCTGCCCAGCTGGTCCCCAATTTCAGCTCATGCTGGGGGGTGCTACAACCTAGCCCTGGCCAGCCCCCAGTCCCAGCACTAATTTGAACTTGCTGGTGTTGTGGTCCAACCTGGCCTGTCCTGCACCCCATCCTGGTGCTTATTCTTGCTAGTGTGTATAGGAATAAGAACTGGCCCCTCCTGGCCCACCGCTAGATGACCCACACATATGTCAGTGGATACTATAACTCCACCTGGCCTGGGGAGCTCCCAGCCTCAGCTCTTGTGCTCACCAGCAGGGACTGTGTCCTGACAGAGGCCACCTCCTAGTCCCAGATCAAGGTTTATGCTTGGCCCAGCCTGACCTCGCAAGAGCTACAGCCTAGTAGAGGAGTTCCCCAAGTTCCCTCACCACTCCCACATCCAGATCTCACAGTCAGCAGGTGCTAGAGTTCTGTCCAGCATAGTCTAATCCCCCAGTCTTCGCCTTTATGAGTGCTGGTGGGTGTTGCATCCTGACCCGCCCCTACACCCAATTCTGGGATGCGTCTGTGGATGCTATAGCTTGGGCCAACACAGCCTACTTGAAACCCCAGTTCTCATGAGCGCTGGTGAGCTTGGTGGTCATGCCCAGTTTGGCCCATCACCACCCTCAGCTCTTGGGCAGACCTGTGAGTATTGCAGTCCCACAGGGGTGAGCCCACAAATCCCTCACAGAATCTGCCCCCAGACCCAGCCTAATGTGACCCATCTCCTGCTCCAGTCCTCATTATCAGGTGCTGTGGCCCCATCATGCCATGCAGATCCCTAGGCCCAGCTTTCATGTGTGCTAGTGAGCTATGATTGATGCCAGCTAGCCCAGACCAGCCCAGGTCTCCCACACAGGTAGATGTCCTCCGGCTTCCCCGCTCCCCGTGTCACCCAGTCTGAGCCCCTCGTTCACCTGTGATTGCAGTGGTCCGGTCAGCAGACGTCCCCCAGAAGTAATTCCTTACCCATAATGTACTTCCTCAGCAGTGCCCCCATCCACACATCCCCCAAATCCTGCTCCCAGGGCAACTCACAGCCACCATATCCATGGCTGAGTCAGCATGGGTCAGGGCCTGGTCTTCTGGTTGTGCAGTGTACCAACCTGGCATGCCGCCCACCTGCCCTGGTCCATGCCGCATTTTTTCCTTTTCTCTTGCCTATTCTTCAGTTCTGTGCCCATGTTCCAGTCCCCAAAGTCCTCTCTGAGGACTTTGTTCCAGTCCCCAAAGTCCTCTGAGTCAGCCCTTCGGGAATCACGCCTGGAGCTCCTCTGTGTCACCTTCATCCGCACCAGGCTCACAGCTGTTGGCCATCTCAGCCACAGCCTGATGGAGGTTTGCACCTGCCTCCTCCTCAGTCAATCATTTTTTTAAAAAGATTTATTTATTTTAGTGGAAAGTCAGATATACAGAGAGGAGGAGAGACAGAGAGGAGGAGGTTCCTGGAGTTGAGAAATGTTGCAGCTGCCTTCATGTCAGCACTCAGACTCACTTTTTTTTCTTTTCAAGATTTATTTTGTTTTTATTCGAAAGGCAAAGACACAGAGAGAAGGAAAAGTTCTTCCAGCCATTTGTGTGTTCCCCAGATAGCTACAACAGCCAGTGCCGAACCTGTCTGAAGCCAGCAGCCAGGAGCCTCTATAGGTCTCCCATGTGGGTGCAGGGGCCCACGGTCTTGGGCCATCCTCCCCTGTTTTCCTAGGCCACAAGCAGGGTGCTTGATAGTAACTGGAACAATTAGACTTGAACAGATATCAGTAGGGCTCTAGCGCCATAGGCAGCTTAGCCCACAAGGCCATGGCACCAGACCCAGTCTCACTTTTACCTTGTGTCAAGACTAACGAATAATTTGACCCATGCAGGAAATTCAACGTCTCAGTCAAATCCAGTCTTTTGTTCCTTACCTAGAATTTTTCACATTTTAAATTTTATTTTTAATATTGCTTAATAGTCGAGAAGGAGACATATCCATGTGGGCTTCTAATTAAGGTGGGAAGGGTCAAGGCATGGGGGAACTTGGATGGAACGAATGTTTCAGTTCTTTTTATTTTCCTGGTCTGCTGGGGGTCCGGAGGAGGCACAGAATCACTCCTTGCTGCCAAACTACACCTGGGGATGGAGGATAGTTTTAGAGACCCTGATGTAGGGGAAAATGTCACAAGAATATTGCTTAAGTGGTTTTTAGTAGTTCTGAACCATATACTTGCTGCAAAGATTGGCCAGGTTTGCTGCCCAACCCACCCTGCTCTCCATTCCTCAACGAAGCACTCGGTCTCTGTTGGCTTAGTGAGCTGGCTGTCATGTCCCCCACACGCATCTTGGCATGCTGTCCACTGCACAGGCATCAGCTGAGGAGGCCCAGTCCCAACATACGCACTCTAAGGTTGGACCACACAATCTGTGATTTCTCCCTGTGGCTGGATTTGAGTCCAGCGATATCATTGGTCAGTCCTCCAAGAAACCTTATCTTGGGTGACCTCAGACTTAACTTCTGTGTGTGCCAGCTAGTCAGGGTCAGACCACTAATTACCTCCAGTTCCACCCCTGTTTTTCAAGTGATAAGATTTCATCTTATTTAATAACTCAGTAATATTTCATTATGGAGTTGTACTAAATTTTCCTTTCATCATTTGATAGACACTTATTACATTGTTTCCATTTCCTGATAATTATGAATGGTGTGGAAATAAACATGGGACGCAGCGGCCTCTGATAGATGGATTTTCTTTCCCACTGACATACCTAGAAGGGAGATTATTGGATCACATGGTAGTTCTATTTTTACTTTTTTTTTTTTTTGAGAAAAATCCATACTGTTTTCCACATTGCCAGCTCTTCCAACAATGCAAATAAGTCTCTATCATTGCAAATAAACTCTTTAAAAACAAAGATTTACGTATTTATTTGAAATGCAGGGTTACAAAGAAAGAGAAAGGGAGAGAGAAAGAGACATTATATTTACTGTAAATTTTCCAAATGGCCAAAATGATTGGGGCTGGGCCAAGCCAAAACTAAGCAGATGGGAACTTCTGGGTTTGCTACGTGGATGCAGGGACCCAAGCACTTGGTCGTCTTCTGCAGCTTTCAGGCCGTTAGAGGGAGCAGAATCACAAGTGGAGCAGGCAGGACTTGAACCAATGCTGATATGGAAGCTGGCGCCACAGAAGGTAGTTTAACCTGTGATTCTACAGTGCTGGTCCTGCAAGTAAACTTTTTTGCTCCAGTCATAACCATTGTGTGCTAAGAGAAATGTGCTCGTGTGTGGCATTCAGTCCAGGTTCCTTAGAAGTTTCTGCATATTGGAGCTGGCGCTATGGCTCAATTGACTAATCCTCTGCCTGCAAGCACCAGATGCTGATTGGTGTCCTGGTTGCTCCATTTCCCATCCAGCTCTCTGCTTGTAGCATTGGGAAGGCAGTGGAAGGTGGCCCAAGTGCTTGGGATTCTGCACCTGCATGGGATACCCAGAAGAGGTTACTGACTTCTGGTTTCGGATTGGCTCAACCACTGTGGCGATTTGGGGAATAAGTCAGCAGGTGGAAGATCTTTCTGGGCCATTCTAGAGCTTTCATTGTTCTTGTTGCCAGCAGTGAAGTGATCCCGTGATCTCATTCTGCAGTTGGCAAGCAGCTACAAGCCCCGACTGTCCATCTTTGTGGTCAGTCCTTGACCTCCAGGCCCATGATTCCACACCATCTCCTGCTGGCCATGATAGCAGTGGATTTTCTGTCTTAGGGGCCACGAGGAACAAAATCCAGCACAAGAGAAAACGAGGCAATCTAGAGACCTGGCATGTGAGGCTGCTGCTGGCAGGCCCAGCTCCTGGCTAACATGCCTAGGAGGGTTGCGGAGGATGACCCCAAGTACTTGGGCCCCTGTCACCCACATGGAAGATGAAGATGGAGTTCCTGGCTCCTGACTTTGGCCTGCGCCAGCCCTGGCTGTGGCTGCCATTTGGGGAGTTAATGAGCGAATGAAAGATCTCTTTCTGTTTTCCAAGAAACAAATCAAACTTTAAATAAGATAACAGACTTCTCAGAAAATGCTGGCTGAAGATTCTCCCTGGAAACACGTGGCTGGAGATGGGTACCTGCACCCCGACAGGTGGATGGGCCCTGGATCCCCCACCCCCTTCACTGACTCCCTGAAGATCTGTACTGCTCCTTCTGAATTTGCTCCCTCCATGTGGGAACCTGGGCCTCATCTCCAGGAAGTGCTAGATGCGATGACAGAGAGCCATTGACACGATCCTGGAACCCTGGAACGGTCCTGCTACAATCACTGCCGAAATGTTCTCTGTCTCGGGGGACAAAAACTGAGCCTGGGCACACAGTATTCTGAGCAATTACTGCTACAAAGAAACCGCGGCTCTCAGCAAGGAGCCAGCACACTGCTCTGAGAAACCTCTCATCAGGAGCCAAAGCTAAGTGCACAGCCTGTTCCTGTGGGAACACTGCAGAATGTGCCGGTTGGCCCGGACACAGGACAGACAGGACGAGGTGCAGATGCCTGGCATTCTCTGAGGTCCCTGCAGGAGGCAGTGATGTGTGAAGGGACCTGGGATGCTGCCTCCAGGCAGAAGGTGACCCCAGTCCTGCAGGACTTCCAGCGACCCCAGGAGGACCTAAACATGTGGTTCATTTCTCGCAGATCACCGGGTCAGGTCATTCCTGCTCCAGTCTCTGGTTTGCAGGTGACGGGTGTGGACAGGAGGCAGAGAAGGGAGGGGACGCCGGTTCTACAGACTCCAGGAGGGATAGATTTCGTATGCTTCTGAATAAAAAACACCTCTGTTTTCACAGTTTAAGTTAAGAGAGTGCAGCCTGTGCTGAAACAAGGAACTAAAAAAGAAAGTGGTAATTACAGTGAGAACTGCATTAAAAACCTATTGGGCATTTTCTTTAAAAGTCGTTTTTTTAAATCTCATCATTCTTGACACTGTTTTCTTTGTTCTCTTTCTCTCTCTCCTTTTCAAACACTTTTTAAGATTGTTTCTGTAGGTGAGAGGGACGCATGCCCATGTAAGATGCTGTGCACACCAAGTGATTCTGCTCACAGCTGTTCTCAGAGACCTCTCTGCTTTTGCTCTGCCTGTTGTGCCTGGCACCTCCCCTACCTGTCGCTTCCCGCCCCCGACATCGCTCTGGTTACTGCAAGTACTGGGCTCCCAGGAGACTTGAGTTTCACTCCTGAAACTGACCGAGTGCTCTCTCCATGGAATGATGATTCTTATCCCTATTTCAGCTCGCCCTGTGCTGGGTGCTCCACCATACCATCATCTTTGACTCTTCCGCCAAACTCAACAGAAGACTTTTTTAAGTTTAAAATTTGTTTTCATCTACACCAAAGAGTTACAGACAGAGAGAGAGATATCTTCCATTTACTTGTTCACTTTCCAAATACCCACAACAGTTGAGGGTTGTGCTTGGCCAAAGCCAGGAGCCAGTCATTTCATCGGAGTCTCCCACATGCAAGTTAGGGACCCAAGTCCCCCAGCTGTCATCAGCTGCCTCTGAGGAATGCGCATTGGCAGGAAGCTGGATCAGAAGCAAGCTGCAACTTAGCCCTTGCAGACCAGCCCTCTCAGGACCAGGGATACCTTTTAGGAAGACCTGCATGTGGGTAAGGCTGTGACAGCATTCAGAATTGAGACCTCTTCTCAGAGATGGGTCATGCAGCAGCGAGGGGCTACCTTAGGGCCTGTTTGCCTTCCTTCTGATGTCCCCTTTCCCGATGCTTCTGGAACCCTCACCTTGGGGGATCGCCCTCAGCCTGGCAGTCACAGCCTCAGTTTGGTCCCATCCACTCTGCAGGTTTTCTCAGTTGTTTGGTCTTGCTGCTTCCCAAAAACTGCTTTGCCTCTCTGACCCCGCCTGAATCACCTTCTCACAAGCGCACCAGTGTCCCAGGTTCAAGACGGATGTGGATTCAGTATCTTTGAAGCAATATCTAAAATACAAATATGGAGCCAGCACTGTGATGCAACAGGAAGTCCTATCTGGATCCCATGTAGGTGTCGGATTGAGTCCTGCTCCACTTTGGATCCAGTTCCCTGCTAATGCACCTGGGAAGGCAGTGGAGGACGGCCCGAGTGTGTGGGCCTCTGTACTCACATGAGAGATCCAAAAGCAGCTCCTGCTTCCTGACTTTGGACTGGCCCAGCTTCTTCGGCCACCGTGAACACTTGGGGAGTGAACCAGCATATGGAAGACATCTCTGCCTGTGTCTTTCCCTCCCTCTTTCTGTAACTTTCATTTTATTTGAAAGGCAGAGAAACAGAGATCTTCCACCCCCAAGTTCATTCTGTAAATGCCCGCGATAGCCAGGACTGGGCAAGGTGAAAGCCAGGAGCCTAGAATCCCATCCTGGTCTCCCAAGTGTGTACCAGAGCCGCAAATGTTTGGCCTTTTAAGTGCTGCCTCCTTTGATGGGCATGAGAAAGAAGCTGGATTTGAAGCAGAAGAGCTGGGACTGGAACCTGGCACTCCAATATGGACTGTCAGATGCTCCAACAGTGCCTAACGGCTGTGCCAAATGCCCCTCTTTGCTTCCCATAAGGTTTTTTTCAAATGAGGTAAAATTTACAAATAATCTGAATGACTTCCACATCCATGGGAAACTCATACTAATGACAAATCTATGTGTGGATTTCAAAGTTGTTTTGGTACCAAAATGATTCTATTTTCCATTAACTTTCTCAAGTACTGTTGCACATTACATCTTTTTTTTTTTTATTTCTCTGAAACAGAATGGCAGAGACAGCAAGAGACAGAGACAAAGAGAGAGACATAGGAGCTGCTGCGATGGCATATCAGGTTAGTCCTCCACCTGAAGCACCAGCATCCTATATGGGTTCATGTCCTGACTGCTCCACTTACAGCCCAGCTCCCTGCTTGTGGCCTGGGAAAGCAGTCGAAGACGGCCCAAAGCCTTGGGACCCTGCACCCGCGTGGGAGACCTGGAAGAGGTTCCTGGTTTCTGGCTTTGGATTGGTGCAGCACCGACCCGTTGCGGCTCACTTGGGGAGTGAGTCATCAGATGAAAGATCTTCCTCTCTGTCTCTCCTCCTCTCTGTATATCTGACTTCGCAATAAAAATAAATAAATAAATCTTAGAAGAAAAAACAAAGACGCAAGTTGCTAACTCAGACATAAGTTACAGTAAAAGACAACTATAAAAAGGCAGGAATTAAAAAAAAAAAAAAGGAGTGAGGATGTTTGAGAGATGTTTCAGAAGTAGCTTACCAAAGTCATCTTTAATTTCTTTGGAAGTTCAGGGGCTTCCACTTTCTGGTTCACTCCCCAAGTGCTTGCCAGGTTCAGGCTTGCCAGGTCAAAGCCAAGAATGTGGAATTCCATCCAGGTCTCCACGTGGTAGCAGGGACCCAGTACTTGAGCTGTCATTGCTGCCTCTTCAGATGGCAGGCAGCTGGAAGCTAGACCACTCAGAAGCAGAGACCGTAGGACGAACCAGGTACTCTGACAGGGGCGCAGCTGTCCCAAGGGGAGTCTTAATGACTGCATCAGTTACCCGCCCGTCTTCTTATCACATTATCAAAAGTCTCTCAAGGCCTTCCAAACATAAGTGGAAATACAAATCACACCATTCAGGTACTTAACAGCTGCCGGATACCAGGGGACTACATCAGTTAAGCCTCATTCTCTTACAGTGTAAAATGAGGCAACTTTGATGCACCTGTATTCACCTGGGCCTCTAAATATCTACGTGAGGCCAGCTTAGGCATAAACAGATGTTACAAAAGGAACTTATTGGTGCACACAGCTTCAAATGCAGAGATGGGGCTTCTCCTACAGAGATTTTGATGCAGTAGCTCACATGTATAGCTCAGGGCCAATATTTCTTTCTTAGTATTTATTTGAAAGTCAGAGTTACAGAGAGGGAGGGGAGGAAAGAAGGAGAGAGCAAGGAAGGGAGGGAGGGAGATCATCCAGCTACTGGCTCATAGATGGTCACAATGGTCAGGGATTGGCCAGGCCAAAGCCAGGAATTTCTTTGCATCTCCTACATGCTGGAAGGTCTTCAGCTGCCTTTCCCAGGAAGCCAGCAGGGAGCTGGATTCGAAGAGGAGCAGCAGGCGCTTGAACTGGTGCCCATATGGGATGCCAGCGTATTAACAATACCACATCAGCCTCTTTTCTCTTTTTTGTTTTTTAAATGATCAAGTTTTTTTTTTTTTAGATTTATTTATTTTTAATGGAAAGTCACATTTACAGAGAGAAGGAGAAACAGAAATATCTTCCATTCACTGGTTCACTCCCCAAGTGGCTGATACAGTCAGAGCTGAGCCAGAAGTTTCTTCTGGGTCTCCTATGTGGGTGCAGGGTCCCAAAGCTTTGGGCCATCCTCTACTGCTTTCCCAAGTCACAAGCAGGGAGTGGGAAGGGAAGTGAAGCAGCCAGGATACGAACAGGCGCCATGTAGGATCTCCGCCCATGCAAGGCAAGGATTTAGTCACTCGGCTACTAGCTACTGTGCAGGTCAATCAGCCTCATTTCTTTTTCTTTCCTTCTTTTCTTTCTTTCTCTCTCCCTCTCTCTCTTCCTTCCTTCCTTCCAAGATTAATTTATTCTTATTAAAAAGTCAGATATACAGAGATGAGAGACATAAAGGAAAATCTTCCATCCATTGATTCACTCCCCAAATGGCTGCAATGGCTGGAGCTGAGCCAATCTGAACTAGGAGCCAGGAGCTTCTTCCAGCTCTCCCACGTGGGCCCCAAGGCTTTGGGCTGTCCCTCAACTGCTCTCCCAGGCAACAAGCAGGGGAGTTGGATGGGAAGCAGGACTGCCAGGATTAGAACCAACGCCCATATGGGATCCAGTACATACAAGGTGAGGACTTTAGCCACTAGGCTACCATGCTGGAGCCCAGCCTCTTATTTCTAAGTTTTATATATTTGGAGCTCAGTGGCTAGGTCCTCATCTTGTAAGCTCCAGAATCCCTCATGGGCGCCAGTTGGTTTCCCTGTTGCTCCACTTCCCATCCAGCTCCCTGCTTGTGGCCCTGAAAAGCAGCCAAGGATGGCCCAAAGCCTTGGGACCCTGCACTCACGTGGGAGACCCAGAAGAAGCTCTTGGCTCCTGGCTTCAGATCAGCTCATCTCTGGCTGATGTAGTCATTTGGGGAGTGAACCAGCAGAGGGAGAATATTTCTGTTTCTCTTTCTCTCCAGAAATCTGATCTGCCTTTCTAATCAAATAAAATAAACTAAAAAAAGATTTCTTTATTTGAAAGGCTGTGAGAGAGAGGTCTTTCATCAGTCGTTTACTCCCCATGTGGCTGCAATGTTTGGGTCGGTGCCAGGCCCAAATCAGAACTCGGGCCTTCCTGCTGATCTCCTGTGTGTACAGGGATCCAAGAACGCGAGCTATTCTCCACTGCTCCCCCAGGTGCGTTTTCAGGGAGCTGGACCAAAAGTAGAGCTGCCACTACTTGAACTCGTACCTATATGGGATGCTAGCATGTAAGGGGGTGGATTTACATGCAGTGCCACAGTGCTGGCCAGGGCCAGTTTTTTTATGTCTTCCAACTTAGTTACTTCTCTCCACCTACTGCATGTAGTGTTGCATTGTTCTTCTTGTGATAGTCAATCCTTGATAAATATTTGTTGAGGACATAATGTCTAAGCCATCTATAAGCCTTAAACTCCCTGTGCAGCAATGCAGAGGAAGTAGCCTCCTTCCCACCAGGCGTCCAAGCACATCTCAATAGAAAGCAGTGAACTAGGCAGCTAGTTAGGTTGAGGCCAGCTGGACTTCTCACAGCCTGCACAGTGATGTTCCTCTCTCTAACTGTGGGTTTGATTTGCCTGTCTTCCCAGGATGCACTTGTCTCATCCATGAACAAGGCGCATGCTAAGACCCCACCCAGCTTGTTTACTGGATTAAGGCACCACCCCTTACCTCACCCAAGACTGCCAATGAGGGGAAGTTCTTTCCAGCAGGGACCATGCTCAGACACTGCTGATATTCTTTCTTGGTAGCCCTCTAGCCCACTCACGATGGGTATGGGGCTGCCCACAGTCACGCATGAATGGATACTCATTCCTCACTGTTAAATAATGCCTGTGTGGGAGACGAGATCCTGGATTAGAAATGAAACTCTCACGCTCACAGCAAGCACTGGTTCCAATGTGTTCATGTTCCTGCCGGGAAAATTCTTGAAAATGTAATAAAGGAAAATCCACAAACCAGATGAACACTTGCTATTTTGCTAAAAGGGGCAGAGGAGCTGGAATTGGCAAGATAAGCCACCACCTTTGACGGTGACAACCCCATAGGGGCACTGTTTCAAGTCTCAGCTGTTTCACTTCCAGTCCAGCTCTCTGTTAATGGGCCTGTGGAGGCAGCAGGTGGCGGCCAAGCACTCGTGCCCCTGCCACACATGTGGGAGATCCCGATGGAGCTCCTGGCTCCTGGCTTCTGGCTTCAGCCTGGCCCAGGCATGGTTATTAAGGCCACTTAGGGAAAGAACTAGCAGATGGTGATCTCAATCTCTCTCTACCTTTACCTCTCCCTGTTTGTACCTCTGCCTTTCAAACAGATTAACCTTTTTTAAAGATTCATTTTATTTTTTGTTGGAAAGGTAGATACACAGAGAGAAGAAGAGGCAGAGAGAAAGATCTGTCTGCTGGTTCATTCCCCAGGTAGCTGGAACAGCTGCAGCTGAGCCAATCTGAAGCCAGGAGCCAGCAGCCAGCAGCCAGGAGCTTCTTCTGAGTCTGCCATGTGGGTGCAGGTCCCAAGGCCTTGGGCCATCCTCTACTGTTTTCCCAGATCACAAGCAGGGAGCTGGAAAGAAAGTGATGCCGCCAGGACACGCACGGGCACCCAAGTGGGATCCTGGTGCCTGTGAGGTGAGGATTTAACTACTAGGGTATCATGCTGGGCCCATAAATAAATCTTTTAAAAAGTAAAATAAATAGTCTTATGTGTAGCACAGTGTGTTGGGCAACTACCTCCAATTTCAGCATCCCACATAAGCACCACTTTGTGTCCCTACTGCTGCACTTGTGATCCTGGGAAAGCAGCTAAAGCTAGCCCTGTAAGCTTCAGTTTCTGCCACTCATGTGGAGACCTGGATGGAGCAGCAGGCTCTGGCCTGGCCTGGCCCAGCCTTGGCCGTTGTGGCCATCTGGGGAAGTGAAGCAGCGGATTGAAGATATACTTCTTTACTAAATCTGCTTTTCAAATAAATATTTTTTTTTAAAGATTTATTCATTTTTATTACAGCCAGATATACACAGAGGAGGAGAGACAGAGAGGAAGATCTTCCGTCCGATGATTCACTCCCCAAGTGAGCCGCAACGGGCCGGTGTGCGCCGATCCGAAGCCGGGAACCTGGAACCTCTTCCGGGTCTCCCACGCGGGTGCAGGGTCCCAATGCATTGGGCCGTCCTCAACTGCTTTCCCAGGTCACAAGCAGGCAGCTGGATGGGAAGTGGAGCTGCCGGGATTAGAACTGGCGCCCATATGGGATCCCGGGGCTTTCAAGGTGAGGACTTTAGCCGCTAGGCCACGCCGCCGGGCCCAGCCTAAAGCTATTCTTAAAAAAAAATGCAGACATGGGAGCAGGTGTTCAACCCAGAGATGAAGACAGCAACATTCCTTTCCTAGACCTTCTTATCCTGACAGGCAGCAGTGATGGTGGAAATGATCAGCTGAGTGCCTCAAAGGGAGAGCCAGTGCACGGCTCCAGCCCACCCTCAGCACAGCCCGGCTCCAGCCACCCCCAGCACAGCAGACAGGATCCCTCTCTTCATCTATTGTGACAATAGCCACAGGCCCGGCCAGTGGCCTAGTGGCTAAAGTCCTCGCCTTGAATGCTGGGATCCCATATGGGCACTGGTTCTAATCCCGGCAGCATCGCTTCCCATCCAGCTCCCTGCTTGTGGCCTGAAAAGCCTTCGAGGACAGCCCAATGCTTTGGGACCCTGCAACCATGTGGGAGACCTGGAAGAAGTTCCTGGCTCCTGGCTCCAGATCGGCATAGCACCGACCATTGCGGTCGTTTGGGGAGTGAATCATTGGACGGAAGATCTTCCTCTCTGTCTCTCCTCCTCTCTGTATATCTGACTTTCCAATATAAATAAATAAATCTAAAAAAAAAAGAGACAACAGCCACACAAAATCTGAACTCTGCTTGTTTTTCGTTCAAGCTGCTTGAACAGAGGCGCAGTAGAGGTGAACCCATAGATTATTCCCATTACTAGCTCACATCAGACCTACTTTTTCTTAAAAAAAAAAAAAGGTGGCTAAGGCATGGAAGGGACCACACACACTGGGACAGGAGGCAGGGGTGCTTGTCCCAGAGCTCTGTGGGCATCGGCTATAAAGGAGAGCTTTCACTATCTTGTAAAGGTATCAAGGCAACGCTTTCCCAGAAGCACACTTCAGTGCTCCTATCACTCATATTTTACCAATGGGATTTAATTTCCCTTTATTCTCAGCCCTCAGGACTAAAAGACAGCATTGTATGAAAGGGCACACACCTACTTTCAAGATTTAATCTTTTTTGACACTTCCAGTTGGATTCTGGTTTTACAAAAATGTGTATGCACTGAATGTCATTTTGGATTTAGTAAAGCTTGTGTGTGCAGAGCACAGTAGCACCTAACACGGGCTCACAGGAGGGGCTCCTGCTTGCAAGGACCCCATCTGGCTTCTCCTTTGTGACTGAGGACTGATTTGTAAGGGGTTTAAGAAAATGCTGCTTGGTAAGGATTTTCCCTAAAACACTGGCCAGGCCCAAATCAGACGCTAACTACCATCCTCCCCCTTGGGACACCAGCACCCAGCGCACATATGCCATTCCCTTCTGAGAACATACACACCGTCACCCCTCACAGCTGCCACTGATGACCGCTGTGGGCCCAACATGGACAGTCAATGTAACTAACAAGACAATTCCATTTACAATAGTATCAAGAACGTACTTGGGAATTAGACATGGAGGTAAAAGACTTAAATAGTACCACACATAATCATAGTACCACACATAATCATAGCACCACACATTTCTGAAAAAATAAGGGAGACAAATGAACTACATCAGTATTTATGTATTAGAATACTGAATATTAGTACAATGTCAAAATCACCCAAACTGACTGACAGACTTAATGCAATCCCTACAAAAATGAATTTAAAATTTTTTTAAAAAGGGCTCAGCGGCGTGGCCTAGCAGCTAAAAGTGAACACGCCACCAGGATACAATATGGGCGCCAGTTCTAATTCCGGCTGCTCCACTTCCCATCCAGCTCCCTGCTTGTGGCCTGGGAAGGCAGTCAAGGACGCCTCAAAGCCTTGGGACCCTGAACCTACATGGGAGACCTGGAAGAAGTTCCTGGCTCCTGGCTTCGGATCAGCACAACACCAGCCACTGCAGTCATTTGGGGAGTGAATCATTGGACAGATCTTTCTCTGTCTCTCCTACTCTCTGTATATCTGACTTTCCAGTAAAAATAAAGTATATCTTTAAAAAACATATTTTTTAAAGACTTATGTCACTGAAAGGCAGAGTTAGACAGTAGGGGATGGAGAGACAGAGATTTCTCCATCAGCTGGTTGAGTCCCCAAATGGCTGCAAAGATTGGGCTGGTCAGACCAAAGCCAGGAGCCAGAAACTCCATCCCATGCAGGTGGCAGGTGCCCAAGCACTTGGGCTGTCTTACACTGTAGGGGCCTGGGTTGGAAGCAGAGCCACCAGGGCTCCAACTGTTTCTCATGTGGGAAGCTGGCATCACAGATAGCAGCTTACCCTGCTACATCAGAATGTTGGTCCAGGATATTTTTTTGAAGATTTACTTGAAGCAGAGTAACAAGACAGGGAGTAACGGGCAGAACTATTCCATATACTGATTTACTCGCCAGATGGCTGTGGAGACAGGGACCCCATCCGGGTCTCCCATATGGGTGGCAACAGCTCAAGTAGTTGCCCATCTTCTGCTGCTTTCCCAGGCACATAAGCAGGGAGCTGGATGAGAGGCAGAGCAGGTGGGACTTAATAGGTATACCAATGAGTGGCTGATGTCCTGGGTGGTGGTTTAGCCTACTACACCACTAGGCCAATTCCAATAGCCTCTGCAGAAAGAAAAACCCATTCCCCAATCCACCTGGCATCTGAAAGGACCCTGAAAAACAAAAACACTCCTTGAAAAGAACAGAAAAGAGCCTCATCTGAAAATGTACTATAATGCTAAAGTAACCAAAGCGCTGCTACAGTGGCACAGACACACACTGGACACAACAAAGAAATCCCTACACACAGGGCCTAATGTTTCCAAACAAGGCTTCCAAGGCCATTGAATGGGCACAAGAACAATCCTTCCAGGAAGAAAAAAATGGTGCTCAGAAAACTGGTCAAATAAAAGGGGACCCTCATCTAATACCACACACACAAATGAACTTAAAACTGCAGGGGCAGGGGCTGGACGTAGCGCTTAGGACTCTGCTTGGGATGAGCACAGCCCGCATCAGAGCGCCTGCTTCGCTTCGGCTCCAGCTTCCTGCTAGTGTGCACAATGGGAGGCGGTGGAGGACGGCCCTCGCACTCAGGCCCCGCCACCGATGCGAGGGGGCCCGACAGCTGCAGGCTCATGAATTTGGCCTGGTCCAGCTCTGGTCGCTGAAGGCGTTTGGGGAGTGATAAACGGATAGATTTTTTGCTTTTCAAATAAAGATTTTAGGTGCCAATGCAATGACATACCAGGCTAAATCTCCACCCACAGTGCTGTCAGCTCATGTCCCAGCTAATCTACTTCCAATTTAGCTCTCTGGGAAGGCAATAGACATAGCTGACTGGGAATAAACTCCTGGCTTTTTTTTTTTTTTAAAGATTTATTTATTTTGGGCCCGGTGGCGTGGCCTAGCGGCTAAAGTCCTCGCCTTGAACATGCTGGGATCCCATAGGGGCGCTGGTTCTAATCCCGGCAGCTCCACTTCCCATCCAGCTCCCTGCTTGTGGCCTGGGAAAGCAGTCGAGGACGGCCCAAGGCTTTGGGACCCTGCACCCGCGTGGGAGATCTGAAGGAAGTTCCTGGCTCCTGGCTTCGGATCGGTGCAGCACCGGCCGTTGTGGCTCACTTGGGGAGTGAATGATAGGACGGAAGATCTTCCCCTCTGTTTCCCCTCCTCTCTGTATATGTGACTTTGCAATAAAAATAAATTGAAAAAAAAAAAAAGTAAACTGCAATCTCATTAAGGCATAATTAAAAAAAAAAAAATCAGAACCACCAGGGTGCCAGGTTGGTGCAATCCTTTATTTTTACACACTGTGACAAAGAGGTTTGCAGTGGCGACGTGTCCCAGAAGCTCAGGGCCGAGGCTCCTCGGTGCCCAGGTGCTGGGGCGGAGGGGTGTACTTTCCTTCCTTTATCAGCTTATCCCTCTGCTGCCTGATGGCTTGCATCCTTTTTATCTGTCAAAGCAAAAGACAGCTCATGAGGGGAGCACCCGGCACATAGTGAGGCCTCAGCGGGGACGGCGGGCCAGGCTGGGTTTCATCTTCAACCCCAGGCAGCATGTCCTCCTGCAGGACCTGAGCTGTGGCCCACCTCTCCAAGCTTGTAACAAACACACACAGGGTAGCAATACCTCCTTGCAGCCTAAGAAACAAACGTCTTTAACATATTCAGGACAGACCCAGTCCCTTGATCCATGAATTCTGCATTCATGGAAACAACCAGTCAAGCCCCAACGATCCTGGGGAAGAGTCTGGGGGCGCTGAGCAGGCACACACCTGCTCTCCTGGTCATGACCCTCTAGGATGCCTGCTCACCTACTATGCGCATTTCACGACAACCCAGAGCTAACCACAAACACTATACCACTGCAGAAGAAACTGGGGCACCTGCGGATGTCGGTGTCCTTGGGGTGCGTCCTGGAACCAGTACCCTACAGACATCAAGTTACGACTGCATCTATAAGAACCTTTGTGAAATATTCTTGTGCACATGAAAGCCTTTATTTTTATTTTTTATTTTCATTGGAAAGGCAGATAAACAGAGAGGAGGAGAAACAGAGAGGAAAATGTTCCATCCTTTGGAAATTCCCCAAGCGGCTGCAATGGCCGGAGCTGAGCCCATTCGAAGCCAGGAACCAGGATCCTCTTCTGGGTCTCCCACACAGGTGAAAGGGTCCCAAGGTTTGGGGCCGTCCTCGACTGCTTTCCCAGGCCACAGGGAGCAAGATGGGAAGTAGAACTGCAGGGATTAAAACTGGCACCCATATAGGTTCCCAGGGAGTACATGGCGAGGACTTTGGCTGCTAAGCTTTGCGCCGGGACCATGAAAGCCTTTTAAGATAACAAAGACAGGGCCTGGCACGGTAGCCTAGCTGCTAAAGTCCTCGCCTTGCATGCTCCAGGATCCCACATGCACACCAGTTCATATTCCAGTTACTCCACTTCCCATCTAGCTCCCTGCTTGTGGTCTAGGAAAGTAGTTGAGGACGGCCCAAAGCCTTGGGATCCTGTGCCCGCGTGAGAGATCCGGAAGAAGCTTCTGGCTCCTGGCCTTGGGTCGGCTCAGCTCCAGCCATTGCAGCCTCTTGGGAAGTGAATCATTGGACAGAAGATCTTCTTCTCTGTCTCTCCTCCTCACTGTGTATCTGACTTTCCAATAAAAATAAATAAATATTAAAAATAAATACAGCTATGATCTCACAGCTTCCGGTTTCCCAACCTTTCTAGGTGAAGGCAGTGGTGGTGCTGACTAGGCAACAGAAACATCCAGTGTGAGGTCTCAGCACACTGGGGGTCCAGGTGCTACTCAGCCCCCAGTCGCCGTCAAGCTCCGAGGTCTGCCCCTCCCTCTCCAACAGGTTACATCAAAGTCAGGCTAAACAAAACTCTCAAAGCCACCCAGCGAACTGGCCCCCTGGATCCCGTGACGTAAACTGACTAATCCAATGGCTTTCCAGCACAATGAGAGTAAAGGACAAATCCCCCTAGGGGCTTACAGGGTATCCTCTGAGCTCACCTCGGAATACCTTTCCTGGCTCACTCCATTCCAGCTCAGGAACCCCTGCCCGGCTGCTTCCGCTGCTGCCAACACTCTTCCATCCAAGGGGCTCACTTCTTTTTTTTTCTTTTTTCTTTTTTTTATTTTTTTATGATACAGTTCCATAGGCTCTGGGATTTCCTGTCTCCCTCCCCAAGTGCCCTCCTCCCCCACTGATTTCCCCATGTACTACAATGGGTGGTCTGGCTTGCTTCTAGTAGGCTGCTCACACAGCTTCCTGTGTTATCTCTGTCTGATTTTAAGAGAATCCACTCAGATCTAGTCCTAGCACTATTTAACTGATTCATTTTTCCTGCTGTATTTATCATGGATTGTCACACTGTATTTTCATGTTTGTTAATTTTTTAAGATTCATTTTTTATTGGAAAGGGAAATTTGTAGACAGAAGGACAGAGAAGGATCTTCTATCCACTGGTTCACTCCCCAAGTGACTGCAATGCCTGGAGCTGAGCCAAACAGAAATCAGGAGCCAGGAGCCTCTTCTGGGTCTCCCAAGGGTCTCAAGGCTTTGGGTCATCCTCTACTGCTTTCCCAGATCACAGCTATGGGATGTGAAGCAGCCGGGATCCCACTGCATGCAAAGCAATGATTTAGCCACTGAGCCATCGTGATGGGCCCGTACTTCCTTCCACAAGACTATATTGCCCATGAAATTAGGCTTATTCCTGTGCTCCAAGTGCCCTCAATAGTATCTGACATCATAAATGCAGCAACAAATTTTTTTTTTTAAACAATGACTAACTTCCTAAAGCCATGCAGAGCTGGTATATTCAGAGAAACACTCATTAACTTTAAACAAGCAGTCAGGAAATTACTTCAGTGGAAAAGCTCCAGTATCCTGGACACTGACACAAACATTAGAACCACTTTAAAAAGACCACACATTCTTGGCCCAGAGCAATTGCTCAGTAGCTAAAGTCCTTGCCTTGAACACCCCGGGATCCCATAGGGGCGCTGGTTCTAATCCCGGCAGACCCCCTTCCCATCCAGCTCCCTGTTTGTGGCCTGGGAAAGCAGTCAAGGACAGCCCAAAGCCTTGAGACCCTGCACCCACGTAGGAGACCCAGAAGCTCCTGGCTCCTGATCAGCTCAGCTCTTACCACTGCAACCACTTGGGGAGTGAATCATTGGACAGAAGATCTTTCTCTTTGTCTTTCCTTCTCTCTGTACATCTGCCTTTTCAATAAAAATAAATAAATCTTAAAAAAAAAAAAAAAAAACCACACACACAAGATGTCAAGACACTTTGTGGGGCTGCTGCTGTGGTACAGTGAGTTAAGCCACTGTCTGCAGTGCCAGCATCCCATATGGGTGCCTATTCAGAATCCCAGCTGTTGGGCCCAGTGCAATGGCTCAGTGCTAAATGCTTGCTTTGTATGTGCTAGGACCCCAAATGGACGCTGGTTCACCCTAGCTGATCCCAGCTGCTGCACTTCCCATCCAGCTCCCTGCTTGTGGCCTAGGAAAGCAGTCGAGGACGGCCCAAAGCTTTCAGACTCTGCATCCATGTGGGGGACCCAGAGGAAGTTCCTGGCTTCAGATCTGACCCAGTCTGGCTACTGTGGTCACTGCAGTAATGGCTCAGCAGATGGAAGACAGATTTCACTGCGATTTTTCAAATAAATCAGCCTTTAAGCAAAGAAGCAAGAGATGTGCTGTGAGCTAGATGGCTGAGAGTTGGCCAGATATATAATCCACTCAGAGTCCCTCAGTGGCGCTTCCTGCAGAGATCAACGCCAAGCCAGTACCTGCCGTTACCCCAGGCCTTCCACATTTGGCTGACTTTAATCAAATACCAACAGCAGATATTAAACAGTATCTTTAAAATTTCTGATCCACATAACTGTTAGAAATTTAACTGGGGGTTGGCATAATGGCTCAATTGGCTAATCTACTTCCAAGCACTGGCATCTCCTATGGGTGCTGCCGGTTCATGTCCTGGCTGCTCCACTTCCCATCCAGCTCCCTGCTTGTGGCCTGGGAAAGCAGTCAAGGCCAGCCCAAAGCCTTGGGACCCTGTATCCACGAGGGAGGCCTGGAGGAGGCTCCTGGCTTCAGACTGGCTCAGCTCCAGCCACTGTGGCCATTTGTGGAGACACTCATCAGGTGGAAGATCTTCCTCTCTGTAAATCTGCCTTTCCAATGAAAATAAATTTAAAAAATAAAAACGTAAAAAGGTGTAGCCCCAAAGAAACAAGGAGATAATTCCACTCCCCCACACACCATCTCCTACCGTTTTCTGGCGAAGCATACATTCCGTGAGATCGTCATATTCGATCTTGCATTCCTTCTGGGCCCGGATACTTCCAATCCCATGGGCACACTCGATCCATTCCTTTTCAAAAGCATGGCATCGAGATGGGATCTTGAAGGGCTGCTCTGCGCTTTGGATTGTCAACCCTCGATCCAAGTTAAGGCCAAACCTCTTCTGCACATCGAAGAAAGGCATGGCTGTACAGGGAGAGGAACACATTGTTAAGGAGGCCACAGCACAACCGCGAATCACAGGAGAACATTGCGGACCCCACCCACGGCCGCCGGAAGGCTGCTGGACACCACTGTCCCACGCCATCTCACGCAACTTTCCCACTCGGCACGTTTGTCTAGTTCAAGGTAGATGAGCGACATCTATGCCTTCCTAACTCAGGGAAAAGAGAATGAAAACTACACAAAGCACGAAAGTCTCATCACACCATTCTGTCAAAACCCGAAAAAAAAAAAGTTGGACTAAATCATCATAACTCTTTGAAGTCAACCTGGACAAATGACAAAAGAAAAAAGAAAGAAACGAACTAGGCACAAAACAGTCCCTTGCCTATTTCTACTCATTCTTTCTGGATCAAGCTGGCCGGCGGCTGTCCCGAGACGACCCCCTGTGCTCCCCGAGCATCCTCAAACTCCAACCTGACTAGCTCCTTGGAGGTCTCCCCTAGAGGAACCGAGCGCTCCAACTGGCAAGACATGGAATCTTCAGCAACCAGAATGCGCAGCAATGACAACAGGGTCCTCTTAGCAGCGTGTGACGGATGTGGGGAGACAGCTAACATACACGGCAGGTGCAAGACCACGCCGAATAGAGAGACAATGATGGGGAGGCGGCTGCTCGCATAGACAGAACACACGTCCACACGATCGCCAGGGTGCGGGGATGGACACCTAACTTCTGAAGTCGCCTTCCATTTTTCAGACACCTGCTGAGTAGGAAAGCTCCAGGTGTTGAGATGGACGGAAGCAGCAGCTCCGACCGCGCGCGCGCGCACACACACACACACACACACACACTGGGAACCTTCTAGAAGGAGGACAGTGGACTTCAAGCGGGGTCGTTGGTGCTGGGCAGGGCCGGGCCAAGGAGCGTGGCCCTGAGCTCGAGCGAAGCCGGGACGGGCGCGGGGAGCGCTGCGGGCTCCGAGGCTCCGAGGACATGGTATGGGTGCAGGGGCCTAGCAAAGCAGCCGACCTGCCTCGGACTGCGGTTCCCTGGGGGAACCGGCCACCCCGCAGGCCGAGAGCACGCTCCGCAGGGAGACCTCCGCAGGAAGCGTCTCGGCCAGGGAGCCGCGCGGACGAAGCAGGGCCTACCGTGCCGCCGCCGCCGCCGCAGTGCCCTTGTCTCCGCACCGGCCCGAGCCGCACGACCGCCGGCCAGCGACGCCGACGCCTGCCGCAAAGCACGCCGCAGCGCGACGCCGGCAGCCCCGCCCCGGAAACCATAGAAACCTCGCCCTCTGCAGGCCCTGATTGGTAACAGAGCCCTTCGTCCGGGAGTTGCCGCTTCTTCCTGGCACTGTCCCTGGAAGTCTCAGGAAGGCTGTGCTTGGTCAGCGACGGGGGAGAAGGCGAGGGGAGAAGGAGAGGGGAGGCTTAAAGAAAGGTTTTGTGTCTAAAAATTCTTATTGACTTGAAACGCAGAGTTACAGAGAGGGAGGAAACGAGAGATTGTCCGTCCGCTGGTTCTCTCCCCAATGGCCACACAGCCCGCGCCGAGCCAATCTGACGCCAGGAACTTCTTCTGGGACTCCCATGTGGTCGCAAGGGCCCCTTTTTCCTGGAAGTGGAGCAGCTGGACTTCTACTGGTGCCCATATGTAATGCTGGCACCACAGGCAGAAACTTAACATGCTACACGAGGGCACCAGCCCCCCCAAAGATTTTTTGTTTTGTTTTTAATTTTTTTTATTTGCGAGGTTGTTTACATAGTGGTAGGGATGCATAGCCATGGGGAGCACTGATTAGGATGGAGAGGGTCAAAGCATGGGGATAGGTGAGTGGGACAAATGCTTCCAATTTTCCTTTTCTTCCCTTTTCTTCTGTATCTGAGGCGTGTCCCCGGGGCAGGGGATGAGGGAGAGGGCACTCCCCAGCTACTAAACATCAGTACTTGGGCATGGGGGATGTCTACTTGATATCATCTTAGGAACCCTGATGTAGAGAATGTTCTGAAGGTAGTGAGTGCTTTTGCCGGTGCTGAGACGCTGTTGGTTTCACTGCGCCAAGGTTGAGGAAATCCTCCCAAGGTCCATTGGCTGACAGACTGTACCCCAGTGCATATGCGCGCCCAGATACTTGCTGCCAGAGTTCAGCCAGGAGAGTTTCCAACCAGATCTGTTCTCCATTTCCTGACACAGTACTCAGTGTCCTCTGCAGGTCCAAATAAGCCATCTTGTCCCCTGTATACGCCTGGGCATGCTGTCCATTGCACAGGCATCAGCGATCAAGGAGACCAGGTCCTGACACATGTATTCCAAGGTCAGATCCAAATCCTATGGTCCTCCTGTGGCTGGAGTTTTGAGTCCAGCAGCCTACTTTGGGAGTCCCCCAAGAAACCTCAGCTGGGCTGTCCCCAGGCCTGATTCTTGCATATGCTAGCCAGCACAGGGTCTGGTTCAGTGTGTCACCGATATTAAACTAAGCACACAACAGGGAGACTGCTGAAGCAGAAATGCTGGCCACAGCCCTGCCCAGGAATGGCGGATCCCATGGACTGTGAGCGCAAACCATGTGGGGACAAGCTACTTCTGTGTGAATCTGCAAAAGCCTCAGTAGCCTTACCAGTTAAAATATTCATAATACCTACAGATGAAAGCACTGAGGCCATGGCTTGGACAGTGAAAGGACGAAGTAGTCACTGTTCTTTGCTGAACTTCTGCAATTGCCCCTCTATTCTAGAACCTTCGGTGGCTTCCTTTGACTATGTCAGAGCCTCCTGAATGGTGTGGTGCAGGGACGGGAATGCAGAGTGTGAGATATGATACTGTGGGAGAATGGGAAGAAAATACTAGAACATTTATATTTAATCTTAGAATTTTGACTTTCGGGCCTGGCGCGGTGGCCTAGCAGCTGAAGTCCTCGTGTTGAACGTGCCGGGATCCCATATGGGCGCCAGTTCTGTTGTGCTCAGATTTTGTGATCCCCAGAAATCACCAGGAGTCTGAAGTCGATCCAAGTGCTCAAGGATGGTTTATTCAAGCTTGGCACATCCGAGCCTGGGTTCTTGGTTGAGAGCAGGTAGCAGCCAACTGAGCGATGAGCAAGCTGGCCGGCTGGGACTAACACCCCTTACTGGAGTGTGGCCCCGAACAGCACATTCATAGGGTTTTTATAGGGACAGTCCACAATAGCTTGAAAAGGGGCAATTCACAATAGCCTGCAAGGTGAGGGGAAATACCACACATTCCCTACCTATGTTGGCTGGACAGCCCTTGCCTCCAGCAAGTAAGGGAAGCACCCACTTAATTACTTGTAGCCACCTATGAGATAACCAGCTTAGGTGGGCTTTGATTGGTAAGAATTGGGGCCAATTGGGCCCGGCGCGATAGCGTAGTGGTTAAGGTCCTCACCTTGAACTCTCCCAGAATCCCATATGGGTGCCGGTTCTAATCCCGGCAGCTCCACTTCCCATCCAGCTCCCTGTCTGTGGCCTGGGAAAGCAGTCAAGGATAGCCCAAAGCCATGGGACCCTGCACCCGTGTGGGAGATCTAAAGGAAGTTCCTGGCTCCTGGCTTCAGATCGGCACAGCACCAGTCATTGCGGCCGTTGCAGCCACTTGGGGAGTGAATCATCAGGTGGAAGATCTTCCTCTCTGTCTCTCCTCTCTGTATATCTGACTTTGTAATAAAAAAAATAACTAAATCTTAAAAAAAAAAAACTCAGCTGCCCCTTTTGCTTCCTCCTTCCCTCTGCTCTGTGCGAAGGGGGCCCTGGAACGGATTTTCAAAAAAAAAACTTCTTATAACTATGGACAACTTGCTGATATTATTCCACCAGCGGGTGGGTGGTTAGCAGTCATCATCTAACAAAAAGATCAAAATAAAAAAATTTTTAAAAAGAATTTCGACCTTCATTTTATAAGTATTTATGAATGCATAATGTCACGCAGTTGCACATACAAATAACTTATGAGTGAATAAATATTTGGGGTTTGGATTGTTTTTTTTTCTTTTTGAATATGAGCATCAAAACTTTTTCCTTTTTTTGGAAAACTTTTTTTTTTCCTTCCCAGCTGGCCAGGCAGGAAATCCTGGGACCAGAATTCACTTTGTCCTTTTCTTTCATCCACTAATTATCCACTTTTCATCCACTTTCATCCACTAATTATCCACTTTTCATCCACTAATTATGGCCCTAATTCTGTTGAATGGGTCCTTCAACAAGTTTCTCTTTGATGTCTTCCCACGTTCCAGCTCCTCATTTTATCCACTTGCGTGATTAGACATCCTATCACACACACGTGACAGCAGCATTCCTCAGATCCCTCACACTGCAACAGCACAAAGAGTGCACCCTGGACGCCTCCGGGCCCAGCAGGACTCCCTTTAAGGAAACTGTAACAAATGCATCTAGACAAGTAAGTGGCAAATGACACTTGATTTCAGTAACAGGGATGGTGGATGGAGTGTGGGAAATTAAAAACAAAAGGTGGCGAGGGCTACTCAATTCCATTGCCTTTTTAAAAAAGATTTATTTTTATTTGAAAAGCAGACTTTACAGAGAGAGAGGGGGTGGGGAAGAGAAGAGACAGAGAGAAGAGATCTTGCATCCACTGGTTCACTCCCCAAATGGCTGTAACAGAGCTGAGCTGATCTGAAGCCAGGAGCCAAGAGCCTCTTCAGGTTTCCCATGCTCTGAGCCATCCTTCCCTGCTTTCCCAGGCCATTAGCAGGGAGCTGAATGGGAATCAAGGTGTAGGATTAGTTTGCTGCGCCACCACACCGGCCCAATTCTGTCTTCTTATTGCTATGAATCAGAGCCCCAAACCGTCAAATTCTCAGCTTTTGCAAGAGAAGCTAGAAATCTGTTATGGCTTAAATGTGAAAACCCACACTTTAAAATACGCAGCAACTTACTTTTTGTTTCTTTGCTTTTCATGCTGCTCAGGGCTGATGGTTTAGCACTGCAGGTTAAGCCAGCCCTCAACACGGGCATTCCATACGAACACAAGTTTGAGTCCCAGACGCTCCACTTGTGATTCATCTCTCTACCAGAGAAAGTGCCTGGGCAAGCAGCAGAGACTGACCGCCGTGCTATGGGTCTCCATAATGAATTTCCAACATCCTGGCTTCCTGTCATTTCTGGAGTGAATCAGTAAATATGACGTCACCCTATTCCTCCTCTTTGCCTGGTAATTCTGCCTTTAAAATAAGTCTTGGAGGGGCCCGGTGGCGTGGCCTAGCGGCTAAAGTCCTCACCTTGAATGCCCCAGGATCCCATATGGGCACCGGTTCTAATCCCGGCAGCTCCACTTCCCATCCAGCTCCCTGCTTCTGGCCTGGGAAAGCAGTCGAGGATGGCCCAAGGCTTTGGGACCCTGTACCCGCGTGGGAGACCTGGGGGAGGTTCCAGGTTCCCGGCTTCGGATTGGCGCGCACCGGCCCGTTGCGGCTCACTTGGGGGGTGAAACATCGGATGGAAGATCTTCCTCTCTGTCTCTCCTCCTCTCTGTATATCCGGCTTTCCAATAATAATAAAACTAAAAAAAAAAGTAAGTCTTGGGCCCGGCGCGATAGTGTAGTGGTTAAAGTCCTCGCCTTGAATGCATCAGGATCCCATATGAGCGCCGCTTCTAATCTCAGCAGCCCCTGATTCCCATCCAGTTCCTGCCTGTGGCCTGAAGAAGCAGTGGAGAATGGTCCAAAGCCTTGGGACCCTGCACCCATGTGGGAGACCCAGAGGAAGCTCCTGGTTCCTGGCTTCGGATTGCTCAGCTCTGGCCGTTGCGGCCACTTGGGGAGTGAATCATCAGGTGAAAGATCTTCCTCTCTGTCTCTCCTCCTCTCCGTACATCTGCCTTTCCAATAAAAATAAATATATCTTTTTAAAAAATCTTAAAACAAAAAAGCTAGTTAAACAAAGGCAAGAGTAGAAATGGAGGTGAAGGTGCCACTGAAGTAAATACATTTGGAGTCCCGCGCAGGCACGCAAAGGACAGTATTTCGAATTCCGATGAGTTAGTACCTGGTTTTGCTCCATTTTCCTATTGGTGCTTTAGTAAAAGATAGATCCAATCGTTGCGCAACCACTTCCAGGGCCCTTCCCACCTGCCGCAGCCCTTGGGGCGTTCTTGGGACAAGGTGCTCATGAGGAACCACCGGTTTGTTTCTCCTGGGTTGGGAGTGGACTGATCCTTCAGGGTCTGGCTTCCTACCAATTCCAGATCCCCGATCCCAGCGCGTACCATCTTTCCCGGCCATCCAGAATTTTCCTTTTGCTTCTAAGCTTTGTAAAGGAGTGATCTCTTCTGCCAGAAACGACCCCACCCACTGGCTGCCCCGGCTGAAGCCCTAATATTTCCTGATCCATTTTCTGAGGATAACGTTCCTAAGTCTTCGGGCAGTAGGCCTTTCCGAGGTCCCACTGGCCGTGGAAGGTTCCACTACTTACAGTGTGGACACGCCGGCTGTCATTCTCTAAATCGCCTCTTTGAACGAGACTACGACTCCCAGAAGCCCACGCGGGAACCGAGCTTGTGCCGTTGCCATGGAGCCCGTGGGAGGATGCTTCGACGTCACAAGCGAGCTCAAGAGAAGTGCTTCCTTGAGAGGAAAGGTTCGTCTCTGGTTATCCCATCTCACGGCCTCGTTTCGTGGTTTTGCTTCGTGGGAATGTGTGTTTATAATGAAACTAAAGGATTTTATGCTCCGCGTTTTCGCCGGCCCCACCCTCCCGCTCCCGTTCAGGACACGGTGTGCCCGCAGAGGAAGGCCTGGACATTTTAGTCCAGGGCCCCCAGGCCGGCCCTGTGAGCAAACCTCGACCTCAGTGGACTGTGTGGCCTGCAGATCGCAGCACGTTGCGGGGAGACGGTGAGTGTGCAAGCCCTCCCCCTCCCGCCAAGCCCCAGTCATTGTGCTTTAGGGCAGAGAAGCAAAGCAGTCCGACAGGGCCTGGAATAGAATGGAAACCAGCGTGGCCACTAACAAAGCGTGCCATCTGGCGGTAGGGGGAATAGCTAGTTGGACCAGTAAGTCAGCAATCAGGGAGGTAAACCGAACTTGGGAGGGAGCCTGGCACAGGCTTCTTGTGGACGGGGGAAGTGTCAGGGAAGGCTGCATTCCTACAACTCCTCTCATTCTGATATATGACTGCGTGAAGCACACACAGCCTGAAGCTCTGGCCACATGCTCTTTTTATTTTTCATTTTTATTGGTAAGTCAGATATACAGAAAGGAAGACCTGTCCACTGAACACCAAGTGACCGCTATGGACGGAGCTGAGCCAATCCGAAGCCAGGAGCCAGGAGCTTCTTCCGGGTCTCCCACGTGGAGGACAGTTTTGGGCCTTCCTCGACTGCTTTCCCAGGCCACACAAGCAGGGGAGCTGGATGGGAAGCGGGGCTTCCAGGATTAGAAAGGGCGCCCACATGGGATCCTGGCGCATGCAAGGTGAGGACTTCAGCTGTTAGGCTAAGGACCGGGGCCCCTGGCTACACATTCTCAGTGAACAGACTGGAGTCCACATTCCCAGGCACAGATCAGAACAAACTAGCTGGAGAGACCTGCAAGAGCAGCTGAGCAGCCCAACCAATCGCCTGGTCTCTGCAGCTCATGAAACACCCGCGAGCTTGGTCACACTCCCACCCTTAGACTCCAGGCTGCCCTGTGCTTTACACCAGCTGCTGAGAGCCTACGGAAGGCTTACATATGCTTGACCTGGGAGTTGAGAAGACCAGGAATGGGTTAACAACTTGCTCCCAAGAGCTCAGTAGTCCCTTGAGTCATCCAGACACAGGCATACCTTGTACAACTTTATCATACAGAGTGATAATGGTTTTTCTTAATCCATTTAGGCAGCAGTTGGTTCCTTTTTTTTTTTTCCTTTCAGTTTTTATTTGGAAGGCAGACTTACAGAGGAAAGGTATCTTCCATCCACTGGTTCACTCCCCGGATGGCTGCAATGGTCAGAGCTGAGAGCCAGTTCAAAGCCAGGAGCTTCTTTTGGTCTCCTATATGGTTTAAGGGTCCCAAGGACTTGGGCCATCCTTGGCTGTTTTCCCAGACCATAAACAGGGAGCTGAATTGGAAATGGAGCAGTCGGGATGAGAACCCATACCCATATGGGATGCTGGCACTTCCAAGTGGAGTATTAGCCTATTGAGTCACCATGCCAGCCCCTTTCTTCACTTGTAAATCTTGGATTAACATTCTCTAGCTTGCCTGTCTTGCCTCACAGACAATGTAAGTACCTCCAAAGCAGGGCCCTTGTGTGTCTAGTTCAGTGACAACACTTCCAGTGCCTAGAACACCTGGCAAATAGTGGGCGCTCAGCAAACATTTATTAACTGCCTTGAAGGGAACACAAAGGCAATAACAATCTTTACAGTAAGCACATAAGCATGAGATTCCAGAAGATCACAAAGGAGCAGCATAAAAAATATTGCTTGAATCAGTGTTGGGGAGTCTTGAGGAAAATTCTTCAGTTGTCCAAGCAGGAGACAGATCCACCTGTATTCGGTGGATTTAAAGGAATCCATTCCCGGGGCTGTGAAGAGCCACTAGTGGCTAAGGGGACCTGGATTAGGTGAGGGGCAGACATGAACCAAAAGGAAAAGAATTTTTGGAAAGTTTACCTACGAGGAAGAGAAAAACAGCAAGAATGACGAGCTATAGTCTTTCTCGGCAGATGGAGCCATCGCCATGTTGACCACACCACTGGACAGGCCTTTGTTAGTTTTGACTACACACAAGAGGTGCCAGGGTCGGAGATAGGGCAGTGTAGGTGGTTCTGGCATCCCATACAAGCTGCTCCACTTCCCATCCAGCTCCCTGCTTAGGGCCTGGGAAAGTAAGAGGATGGATGGCTTAAGCTCTTGGATCCCTGAACCTACAATGGGAAACCCGGAGAGTGCTCTGGGTTCCTGGCTTTGCACTGGCCCAGCTTGAGCCATTGGAGGCATTTGGGCAGTGAACCAGTGGATGCAAGATCTTGCTCTGTGACTCTTTCACCTTTCCAGTAAGCAGTGCTTAGGTCAAGTGTGCTCTAGTTGAGTGACCGCCTTTGTGTCCTGCACCCAGCTCTCAGTTTTCCAACTCATCCAGTTCCACAGCTCAAAGGCCAGGCTGCCAGCCAAGGCCTTCTGTCCCTAGCCCCCACTGCCTAGGCACCTTGCCTCTCTTCCCAGACTTCTTTCTACTCCAGTTACACAAGAATGCCCTCCACCAAGACTTCCTACCAGTCTGTTTACTAAAGCACTAATTCCTGAAGCCTCCCCGAGACCTAGTCACCCTTTTAAGGCTTGCTTCACCCCATTTCCTTCCATGAGGGCCTTCCTGATTGCTCTTAACCAAAACTACCTCTTCATTTCCTTGGGTCACTACCTGTGCACTGATAATGCTTTTTGCTGGGCCTGGTGCAATAGCATAATGGTTAAGGTCCTCGCCTTGAACGCACCGGGATCCCATATAGGCACCGGTTCTAATCCTGGCAGACCCACTTCCCATCCAACTCCCTGCTTGTGGCCTGGGAAAGCAGTCGAGGAAGGCCCAAAGCCTTGGGACCCTGCACCCGCATGGGAGACCTGGAAGAGCTCCTGGCTTCTTTAAAAAAACAGAAAGTATATATATATTTTTTTAGATTTATTTTATTGGAAAGGCAGATGTACAGAGAGGAGAGACAGAGAAAGATCTTCTGTCCAATGATTCACTCCCCAACTGACCACAACAGCCGGTGTTGCGCCGATCTGAAGCCAGGAGCTCTTCCAGGACTCCCAGGCGGGTGCAGGGTCCCACAGCTTTGGGCTGTCCTCGACTGCTTTCCCAGGTCACAAGCAGGGAGCTGGATGGGAAGTGGAGCTGCCGGGATTAGAACCGGCGCCCATATGGGATCCTGGCATGTTCAAGGCAAGAATTTTAGCGCTAGGCCACCACACAGGGAACCCACTGATAATATTCTAACTTTTTCCTTGGTAGATTGTAACCATTTTCTCAGGTGTTGAGATGCAACTGGCAGTTTGTTAATTTTCAGTCAGGCACTAGGGAAGTTAAAGACCAAGGTTACTCACATCACTTTTCTAGTTTTTTTTTTCTTTGTTGTTTTTTTTAAGATTTTATTATTATTGGAAAGCCAGATATACAGAGAGGAGGAGAGACAGAGAGGAAGATCTTCCGTCCAATGTTTCACTCCCCAAGTGAGCCGCAACGGGCCGGTGCGCGCCAATCCGAAGCCGGGAACCAGGAACCTCTTCCAGGTCTCCCACATTGGTGCAGGGTCCCAAAGTCCTTGACTGCTTTCCCAGGCCACAAGCAGGGAGCTGGATGGGAAGTGGAGCTGCCAGGATTAGAACCGGCGCCCATATGGAATCCTGGGGCATTCAAGGCGAGGACTTTAGCTGCTAGGCCACGCCGCCGGACCCACTTTTCTAGTTTTTAAAAACTCAAATATCGGATGCGTGCTTGGCTTAGCCTAACAGTTCAGACATCTGTGTGTCCGAAGTTCAAGTACCTGGGTTTCACTTGGCTCCAGCTTCCTGCTAAGGTACACCCTGTCAGGTGACAGTGGTAGCTCAACTAACTGGGTTGAGGTACCCATGGCGGACCCTGAGTGGAGTTCCTAGCTTGCACGTTTGGCCCAGCCCAGCCTTGGCCCCTGCAGGCATTTGGGGAAGTGAACCAGAGGATGGGGAATCTGTTTCCCTATTTCCTCCTTCTCAACTAAGTGAATACCAAAAATATTTAAACTTCAAATATCAATCTACTCTAAAAAAGAAACTTTAGTCATGCTTACTGAACTGAGAACTACTCCAAACCAACATGGTATCTTTCCCTACTTATGCTCATAAACATCAAGTCTTGTTGGACACCAAGTCTGACTTCACTGCCTAATCAAAGCTCTGATGAAACATGGAATACAAAGGGAATTCCACTTCAAGAAATGGATTCTGAGCAAGCTACTAGTAACTCTGGTTATCTAACAGACAATGCAAATAACAGCATTTAAAAAAAAAAGATTTACTTGTTTTTCTTGGAACACCAGATGTAGAGCAAAGGTCCTCCCTCCTCTGGTTCACACCGCAAGTAGTTGCAAAGGCCGATCCCAAGTCAGGAGCCTCTGCCAGGGTCTCCCACGTGGGTGCAGGGTCCCAAGGCCTTGGGCTGTCCTCCATGCTTTCCCAGGCCACAGGCAGGGAGCTGGAAAGGAAGTGGATCAGCTGGGACATGAACGGGCACCCATATGGGACCCCGGTGCATGCAAGGTGAGGACTTCAGCCACAAGGCTATAGTGCCGGGCGCGATAAATGTTACTTTTTTTTTTTTTTAAAGATTTATTTTATTTTTATTGTTAAGTCAGATATGCAGAGAGGAGGAGAGACAGAGAAAGACCTTCCATCCGATGATTCACTCCCCAAGTGACTGCAAAGGCTGGTGCTGCGCTGATCCGAAGCCAGGATACAGGAACTTCTTCCATGTCTCCCACATGAGGGCAGAGTCCCAAGGCTTTGAGCCTTCCTTAACTGCTTTCTCAAGCCACAAGCAGGGAGCTGGATGGGAAGTGGAGCTGCCAGGGTTATAACCTGTGCCCATATGGGATCCTGGTGGCGTTCAAGGCAAGGACTTTAGCTGCCAGGCCACGCTGCCGGGCCCAAATGTTACTTTTCTTAAAAACATCAAAAGTCGGGCCCGGCGGCGTGGCCTAGCGGCTAAAGTCCTCGCCTTGAAAGCCCTGGGATCCCATATGGGCGCCGGTTCTAATCCCAGCAGCTCCACTTCCCATCCAGCTCCCTGCTTGTGGCCTGGGAAAGCAGTCGAGGACGGCCCAAAGCTTTGGGACACTGCACCCGCGTGGGAGACCCGGAAGAGGTTCCCGGTTCCCGGCTTCGGATCGGCGCGCATCGGCCCGTTGCGGCTCACTTGGGGAGTGAATCATCGGACGGAAGATCTTCCTCTCTGTCTCTCCTCTGTGTATATCTGGCTGTAATAAAATGAATAAATCTTTAAAAAAAAAAAAAAAAAAAAAAAACATCAAAAGTCTAGCTAGATAATGAAAAGCAACCAAGCTACGTCTAATAAATTAAGAACCAGTTAGCACTGCAGTGAAATCAGGGTGAGCTCAGCACCCTGAGCTAACCTAGCACGTCTATGGCATCTGCTGATGTAGAAAACACTTCTGGACACCAAGGGTCAAAGCCCAAGGTGGGAACTCCCACGAGACAGCAGCAGGTGGAATCTTGGAGCAGCTTCAGGGTAAGGGTGAGCCAGCAGCTGCCTGTGTGCCATCCAGACCACCCCAGGGGACCTCGCCTCCCTGCATCAAGGTGGTGTTTGAGTCTCCTCCGCACAGGCATCCAGAAATCCTTCCTAAATGTGGATTGTCATCTTTTTCCTGTTTACTCCTACACACTGCTCACAGATGAACCGGGAACCCTAGGAAATACAGCACTGTGACAAAAATGATAGACCCCTGATTCACAGATATTGAAATTCTTTTTTTTTTAAAGATTTATTTATTTTTATTACAAAGTCAGATATACAAAGATATTACAAAGTCAGATATTACAAAGTCAGAGAGGAGAGACAGAGAGGAAGATCTTCCGTCCGATGATTCACTCCCCCAAGTGAGCTCAAAGGTCGGGAACCAGGAACCTCTTCCAGGTCTCCCACGCAGGTGCAGGGTCATCCTCAACTGCTTTCCCAGGCCACAAGCAGGGAGCTGGATGGGAAGTGGAGCGGCCGGGATTAGAACCGGCGGCCATATGGGATCCCAGCATGTTCAAGGCGAGGACTTTAGCCGCTAGGCCACACTGCCGGGCCCGGATATTGAGACTATTAAAGTACTATATTGTTCCTATCAAAGTGCTCGTTATTTACATAAAAGTATGGTTTGTGATGGGTTGAAGACTTCCTCCTAGAGACAGAACCATATCCAAGTCCAAGTGTAATTGTTGCTCTAGAAAACACAACTAGCGCAAACTGTTCCCAATGGAATCTTCCGGGCTGAGGTGAGGTCTGTTTTTTTTTTTTTTGGTAAGATTTTTGTTATTTTTATTCGAAGACAGGTGTACAGAGGGGAGGAGAGATCGTCTGTCCATTGATTCACTCCCCCAGCGCCTGCACCGATCCAAGGCCAGGAGCCTGGGCCTCTTCTGGGTCTCCCACTGGGTCCCCAGGCTTTGGGCAGTCCTCAACTGCTTTCTCAGGCCACAAGCAGGGAGCAGGATGGGAAGCGGAGCCTCTGGGATTAGAACTGGAGCCCACATGGGATCCCGGCACTTGCAAGGTGAGGACTTTAGCCACTAGGCTACCGTGCTGGGCCTGAGGTCTGTTTTTAAAAGAGCATTTCACAACCTATATTTAAGTCCATGCTATATTCTGATAAATTTAAAATTCCCATGTTTGTATTTAGTTTCAAAATTAAATATGCTAATGTGTTAGCTTTTTGCAGTAGTGATGTAAAAGCTAAAACAAAGTACTTAGGAAGGAAATAATACTGTGTTTATTTTCGAGGCTCAAGCCCCAGCCACAGCAGTTCCGTTGGCTGGATGTCAGGTGAGTAGCAGATGGCAGTGGTGGGACACCTGAAGGAAGGCTCCCACGACGCGCAGGTCTGCTCCCAGCAGCCTTTCAGTCGATCCAATGGCAAGAACTGCCTTTTGAGATAAACTAAGGACTTCCCCCTTGGCCCACCTCCTAAACAGCAGTTTCCCGGTTAGTACCACTAATTTATGATTTGTGGGTTTAAATGCTGCATGGAAACTAAAACATACTCCAAACTGCAGAATGCTCCGACATTCTGAATTTTTTTCTCCTTCCCAACACAGCATGCCTCCTGCCCCATCTTCGACAATCATTGTTCCAAGATGCTGTTCATCCACTTGCAATTTTCCTCTGGAAGCAAAGGATTTTTTTCACCATACCTCAATTTAGAGTACTGGGAATGACTTTACCTTTGTCTGCCTTGTGGTCTTTCTCACAGTGGCAAGCTTCTGTACAGGGTCTGACAGGGCTTTCGGCTCTGTGGTCTTTGTTGTCGCAGATGCAAATGAGTAGGTGGAGCAGTATTTCCCCACCAGGCCAGCGTGTGGACCTCTGCACTACAGAATGTAATCATACAGACTCACTCCCAGACATCACTGCCTGCCTTTGTCACTGATCTGTTTCCTCGAACACTGAAAAGACTGATGTGGGGGTTTCATGCTGTCCATACTAGAAAGTCAAGAATCATTACTGTCAGACAGGGAGCTTTGGGGCTTCAGATCTGATGAGAACCACTAATACAGCACTGTGCTTTAATGTCTTATGGTGTATTGAATACTCTGTTCATGTGGCCTAATACTTGGATTTAAACATTCACCCCAATGATGTACACACAACCCCCCCCCCATTTTACAGGTAAAGAAGCCAGTGGAAGTAAGTGTGACACCGAACTAGAGCCAGGTCGCGGACGAGCCTCCAGGGCTCCAGCAGTCCTCCGCAGTGGGCAGACAAGCTCCACCGCAGACAGCAGGCCTGCCCAGATGCTCCCCCGCCCCCGGGACATTCACCCCTTCTACTCCCCCCTTCAGGCTGCTAAAAGGAGAGCCAACTAACAAGGTCAGCAGATACGACTGTCCTGAAACCACGGCTCCTGGAACACCCTCACAGGACTTCGTAAGATACTTTTTCCTCGAGTTGTGTTTTCCACAAGACAAAGATATTTCCTTCTCTGGAATCTGGGTGTTGGCGGAAATTTGTTCTGCCAGCCTGAAATTCACTTTCCAGATACCTACATTCTGTCCCAGGGTCTGCCATTCTTCTCTCAAGCTTTCAAGCTTTATTTATCTGAAACAGAGAGCCATTCCTCAGATGGCTGCAGTGGTCAGGGCTGGCCCAGGCTAAAGCCAGGGTCATTCTCTGCTGCTCTTCCCAGGCCACCAGCAGGCAGCTGGACTGGGACCTGAACCAGGGCCCCTGGGGGATACTGGTGCTGCAGGCAGCATCTCACCAGACGGTAGGTCTCAGATGAGCTTCTCAAACACGGCCATGGTGATATGGCCTTAACCTGTATTCCAGAGGGCAACAGCACAGCAACCCAGCAGCAGTGAGAGGGTGCCATTTTCCTTACTGAAGCCTTTGAGTAGGGATGCAGAGTTGAGCTGTCCAGTACTAAGGCAGCACAACACCGGTGTGTAAGACTTCATTTTTAGTCCACCTGCAGTTTTGTAAAGCTCCCACAGCAGCCACTCTATTGTTCCTCTCCCAAGAACCAGCCACTATTCTGGACATGAGGAGATAAAACAAATTGCCCCTTCAAACAGGAAATAGAAACATTCTTCAATTATTAAAAGATCACAGCTGAACTTTGGAAGACGCCTATAAATCTTCAATGTGATGCTGAGCCAGGGCGATGGCTGTTACAGCCTTAGGCAAATTATTTGAATTAAATGTATGACAGTATTAAGAAGGCAAGGTAAACAAATAGCTTAAGTATTTTATTTGTTTGCAACTAAGCTTGTTAAGACTATATAATGAAAATGTACAAAGAATAAGGTTGCAGTTTTTGGTTAGATTTAAGTCAAAGACATTCATTAACAAGGAATCTCCGAATGTGAATATTCCAGAAATTTCTCTAAGCCATCTGATCAGAACAACTGTCTTACTTTGGAAGGTACTGGCATACATCTGAATTAAACCCAACATTTTTCAAAATAAGCCCTAGTTAAAAAACAAAAACAAAAAACCTACTCTATAGTCAAACTAAAACAGTTTTAATAGAACTTTCCTTTCCAGAAACAATATTAATGGAAACAAGGCATTTTGTAAAATGTGGTCCTGAACAAGTCACAGTAAAAAATAAATGTATACTTAACTTCCACCTCCTCAAACAGAGGCTACTCTCTGTTCCTCGGCCTTGGAAACAAGGGCCAGAACAGCCTGTAAGCTGCGTCAGGCAGCGGCTGCCAAACAAAGCTCAAGCAGTTGAACATGGACACCTCCGAACAATCTGCGGAACCTGATCCAGGGATCCAAATCCTACCTCTAAGAACTGAAACAAAGGTGAAGTGAGTGGCTCCTCCCAGGCAGCAGTGCTGCGGGGCTGGCCCTGTGCTCACCTGTGGTGCTCCCACTCCGCGGAGGTCTTTTCCCTTGAGAGGAGTGGTGTCCAGGGAGCTCTTCAGTTGTGTGAATGAGGTGAGCGCCGACTCCATTTCGGTATTTTAAGGCTTGGAGTCAGGATATTTTTCTAACACAGCTAGGCAGAGTCCATGCGTCAATGGCCTGTCTCCGGTTTGTTCTAATTTCTCACCACGCATGTGTAGACCTAGGACCATAGATCTCCACTCCATCGTCATAATCACATCTAATGTCCATCCGAAGTTATGACTCATACTCTGTGCCTGGATATAGTCCCTGTGTTTAACAATAATACCTACACATAAAACAATCCACTGTTACAACTTATATGGTCACAAAACATTAATGATCTTCTGTAGACCAAGCCAATGTTTTTAACCATAATTGTCGTGCATCAAATTCACAGCCAGAATCCCCAAGATTAAAAAGTTTGCACAATACAAATAATAACTTAAAATACACGCACACACACACACTCTCACACACACTTCTTACAGAACTGTGCTTGGGGAAACTCCGTTTGTTGAGTGCCACTGAAGGCATATTTTGCTAAACTGCTGCTCCAGGTATTTTTGTATGGAAAATCTATCACAGTAGGGCACAGCTGTTTATTGGATGAGCAGAAAAGAAAGATATGCTTGTGGCAACCAGAAAGTTTTAGGTCTTTCAAGTTGTATAAAATGGACCTGCAGAAACATTTAAGTGTTCTCAGGATGCGAAGTTGGAGCTGAAATGTGATATCAAACCAGTTGCAAAAAGTGTACAGCAGCCATCTTTTGAGGTCAAGCCTGGTACCCAGATACACACAAAAGCTTCAGGACACATCTGTAAGGTAGAGACAGGAGAGAGTAAAAATACCAAGTGTGATGCCATGTATGTGATAACAGCATGCAGAACAGCATTAAAATGGAAGAAACCTGGCTCAAGCGCAGGCAGATACACGGCTACTTGGCATTTTTGAATTGGCAGCCGCAAATGTTTACCTCCAAGAAGCCTTTGTCACATACCTGATATAACCTAAGGAATCAATGCTCATGAATTAACAATAGAATAATGTTTTAGAGAAAAGCCAGCACCAGAGCCAGACCATCCCCTTAATTTAATCATAAACCACCAGCTTTATGAGCTCAGGCAAATTATTTACCTTCTGAAAGGGCTATTCTCACTTGTCAAATGGGGACACTCATAGTTTCTCATTCACAGGACTACTGTGGAGATGACGCACGCTCTGGGAAGAGTTAAAGGGCAAGCACAGTGCCCAGTACGATAGCTGCGCATACTTAGCTGTTATTTACTTCACTGCAGCTGTGTGTTCTCAGGAGACAAGATATTTAGTGTCAAAATATTGCCCTTGAACTTGGAAAAAAATTCCAGAAAATTTGGCAATACTTACAGCTTGTTGGCCTTGTCCCGTATCGTCGCATAATCTGATCATGTGTGAATTTCACAAACGATTCATATTGTTCTGTGAGGGGGGGAAACTGTATATTATTCTCTGCAGAAACAGAATCAAGCACAGCTTCACAGGTACTCTCCCCAGGCCCTTTTCATTCAGGTTACCTGTTCCTGTGCCTCCCCCCTTCCATCCCAGAACCAAATCCCTGGCTCCCAGATTTGGCTCCTGATCACAGTATTTTCCTCTAATAACGTTCCTAAGGCCAAGTCCATCCCTCATCAACAGGCCATCAAATTTTAGCAATCTCCAGTGGGCTATGAAGCTTTACAAAAATTGACATGTAAAAACTGCCAGTGTTTATGGGTTATCACATGTGACATGAAGTTCTGAAACTCTTGCTTTGCTATACGTTCCCATACACTCTGAGTGAGAAACATGAGCAGAGGCAGGATGGCCAGAAAGCTATGGGAAAATTCTACATCATTAATTGCTGATAGTTCTACAGAAATATTAACTTCTAGGAAGAAACTGGGCAGAAAGGTAGAAAATGGCCTGATGCTGGTGAACCAAGTCACTGCGAGCCAGGTCATCTGAATGATCGCAAGTGAGAGGGGAGCGACATCCCAGAGCTGCTGCTTGTTTGAGAGTATTACTGACAGATTACCGACAGACAGCCTACTGTGAGGGAGCACGGCTCTGCTTAACCCAGCAGTTCCGAAAAGAAAAGCAGACTGTTAACATTCCCAGGAACCAAGATGTAGGGCATCAGCTTAGGAAAACAACGCTGTGCCGGGAAGTAGCAGTTGCCGAAAACCTCTGAGCCCAGCACTTTCCTTTCTCATTAAACAACTACTACTTGTTATTCCTGATTCGGTCTCTCTCTCTACACACACACACACACACACACACACACACACTCACTCTCTCATCGTCATCGTCACTGCCTTTGCTCTAACCAAGCTGGGCTCTCCCTGCTTTAACTGCATCATAGCTCCTGATCACAGGACGTCCAACTTCCCAGAAGCACAAAGGGACCTCCACTAAGAAGCCTGAACACACTGACAACATTAAACTCCCTAACACCTGTTGGGTGCTTAGCGCTATATCCCAACACCTGTTTACTCATCGTCAGCCCCAATGGCCTACTTGTTGCCTTCCATATAATGTATAAGTAACATGTTTAAAATCACTGAGAGTAACTTCAATCCTCACCGCTTAATTGATTCTGCTGAAGGAAGCCCTCTTTCTAAGTTACTTTACTTGGCATTTATTCATTCTGAACTCTGACCACCCACAGCAACCCGCCGCCTCAAAGCCTACCTGCTAGTTTGGTATTGAGGATTTGCTCATATTCCTCCCGAATTTTATCTTCATAGTCTTTTAGAAGACGCTCACATATTATTCCAACTTGTCGGAGGGTAAAGGTAGGTTGGTCCTTCTTCATCCAGGAAGAACCTGACCAAAAAGGAAATCCAGTTCACGTACTATATTAATTCTAATCCGGAATTAATACCTTCATATAAACAGTTCTCAAGACATTAAAAACCAGAAAAATCACATTTTTCATTACATGGAATATTTGCAAGAAGTTCTCTCAGTTTTCACTATTTGTTCTACAAAGCAAAATCAAACATAAGCTGGGAGGTAAGAGAAACAGCATGTTTCCGGGTGTGCCCTGGACTGGCGTACAGAAACAGTGGTGGGGCCACAGCCACCTAGGACCAGACTAACATTCATTTCTTCAAAATAAATAAATAAATAAATAGATAAATAAATAAATAAATATTGATTTAAGGCAGAGCTACAGAGACAGAGGTCCTTCCTCAAGTTCACTCCCCAAACAGGTACAATGGCCTTGTGCCACCTTCTGCTGCTTTTCCATGCACATTAGCAGGGAATTCGATCGTAAGTGGGGTAGCCAGGACACTCAGCTGTCCCGTCAGCACTGCAGAAAGAAGCTTAACTCACATGGCCACAGTGCTGGCTCCCAACATTCATTTCCTAAGGGACAAGATATTATAACTGATATAAAACCTTTAGTATGAATTACAGAAAGCCAATTCACTGTGTGACAGCTACTTAGATCGTTGGAGAGCTTCTAGACTCAGGTTTAACCAAGGAGGAATATTACATGCAGAAACTCAGCAAAAAAAAAAAAAACCATATTTTGACTTATACATATTTTGGCTCAAGCACCCTTCAAACTTCATACGTGATTCTAATAAGAAGTTTGAGGGAGTGAACAAGCAGATGGAAAATCTTTCTCTCTGTACATCTACCTTTGAGGCTTAGGAAACCAGGGGACTTGCGTAATATAAAAACCTTCACCAGGCACATTGCTGTGGTGCTGTGGGTTACACCACCACTTAGGATGTAGGATAAGTAACCTCCCATGTTGGCGTGCCTGGTCAAGTCCTGGCTTCTTCACTTCCAATCCAGCTTATCATGAATGGCTCCTCTGGGAAGGTGGCAGGGGTTCCCGAGTCCCTGTCACTTTTATGGGAGGCCTTGCCAAGGTCCCAGGCTGCTGGCTCTGCTCGGCTGTTTGTTACAGGTAGCTGGGGAGTGATTCAGCACAGATCTCTCTCTACATCTCTCCTTCTGCCTTCCACACAAGAACATGTAAGAAGTGAGTGAAGTCCTTGAAGGCCATCAGATCCTCTGCACAAGTGCAAGCACATTCACCATGAAGAATGTCTGAAGGATGGAGACAGTCAGGCACTACGGGTCTCTCCTTGATTCTTTCAGATTCTAGGTTTAGGAGTGAAACATTCATAAAATAACAAAGTTGGAAACGAAAATATCCACTGGAATGCTACAAGACAGGGAAATCTAGCATGAGAAATCAGAACTCTGTGACAGGAGACCTGGGCGTCCTTGTCAAGAATCGTTACAACCACTGTTCCTTTCCCAGGCTGTGACAATCCAAACTGCACCATGCACACTCCCTGGTGGCCTCAAGTTCAGATCTGGTTCTGCTCTGCCAGCCACGTGAGGAACCTGCTCTGGCGCTGGCAGAGTACACCTTCTACAGGGAGCTTCCTGATCAAGACCGAGGCAGCAGACCCGGGGTGGCCAGTTCTAAGGTGTGCCTCTAGGATTCAACTGGAACTATTTGTTCAACCTTGTTTATGTCTAAGTCATTTAATGCCTTGAACCAAATTGTTTTTGTGTAAACCAAGAATGTAATTTTTGCTACAGCTGACTAAAGTGTCTAGCCAGTCCTTATTGAACCTGCCTCTCATATTCCACTACTTCAAAATTACGGAAATGTCATGAGAAGACAGACTTGCTACCTGTAATCATCAAAATGCCTAACCATCATTCATTCCCATGGAGCTGCTCTCAAATGGGTGTGGAGGGACTGGCAGTGTGGCACGGAGGGTTAAGCAGCTACTTGCAAGGCCAGCATCCCAGAGGAGTGCTGGGTTCAGGTCCTGGCAACACCACTTCTGATCCAGCTCCGATCCTGCCTAGCCCCTCTTGAGCTGCTGTAGTCATCTGGGGAATGAACCAATGGATGAAAAAGATGTCTGTCTCTAACTCTGCCTTTCAAATAAAAAAAAAAGACATACATCCTTAAAAAAGAAAAGAAAAGGTGGGGGATGGTTCTGGAGCCAGGCTCTTGGTGTTATAAGGAAACAAAACATAAACTCACCGAGATAAATTTCATACAAAATTAACACTCTGGGCCCAGTGTGATAGCCTAGTGGCTAAATCCTTACCTTGCACACACTGGGATCTCATATGGGCACCGGTTCATGTCCCAGTTGCTCCACTTACTTTCCAGCTCTCTGCTTGTGGCCTGGAAAAGCAGTGGAGGATGGCCCAAAGCCTTGGGCTCCTGTACCTGCATGGTATACCTGGAAGAAGCTCCTGGCTTCAGCTCACCTTAGGCTGTGGCAGCCACTTGGGGAGTGAACCAATGGACGCAAGATCATCTTCTCCGTTTCTCCTCCTTTCTGTATATTTTTATTTCCAATAAAAAAATAAATCTAAAAAAATTTAAAAAGGATTCATTTATTTTTATTGGGAAGGCAGATTTACAGAAAGGAGGAGACAAAAAGATCTTCCCTCTGCTGATTCACTCCCCATGGGGGTGCAGGCTCCCAAGCACTGAGCCATTTTTCACTGCTAGATAGGAAGTGAAACAGCCGGGACACAAACCAGCACTCATATCGCAAGGGGAAGATTAGCCAATTGAGCTATTGCTATTGCACCAGGCCTGTCTTTTTTTTTTTTAATATTTTGTTTTTATTTGAAAGACAGCTACACAGGAGAGACACAGAGAGAGGTCTTCCATCTGCTGGTTCACTCCCTAAATGGCCACAATGGCTTGGCTGAGCCTGAGCCTCTTCCCAATCTCCATGTGGGTGTGGTCAGGGCACTGGTTCCTCACACTGTACTATTATTGATAAGTGTATATCAGGTAAGTTCACTACATCACCATGAAGTTTCTCTCCAGAGACTCCATTTCTGAGCTCATCCTCCTTGACCACCCCTCACTACAGCTCAGAGCTACCCAGCTAACTTTATTAAATGATGGAAATGCCCAACACAAGAGCCACCAAATGTCACCACTGTGCAGCTGACATGTAATCACTGCATGAGAGAGAAAATTCTATTTTTGTGTAAATTTAAGATTAAATAACCATATGTGGTTAATACCTAAAGCATTACACACTTTAGCTATAGAAAAGGGTACCAATGTGTTGAAAGTCAAGCCCATCGAGCCTGCTCCAGGTCTCCCACATGGATGCAGGATCCCAGGGCTTTGGCCGTTGTCCACGCTCTCAGGCCATAAGCAGGGATCTACAGTAGAAGTCAGGCAGCCAGACACGAACTGGCGCCCATATGGGATGCTAGCACTTGAAAGCAGAGGATTTAGCCTGTTCAGCCATGGCACCATCCCCTGTATGGTTTTAAAACTATTTGTATGGGGTCTGGCACAGTGGTGTAGTATGCTAATCTTTCTTCCGTGGTGCCAGCATCTGATATGGGCATTGGTTCGAGTCCCAGCTGCTTCACTTCTGATCCAGCTTCCTGCTAATGGCATGGGAGAGCAGTGGAGAATGGCAAAAGTGCTAGGCTCCCAGCTTTGGACTAGCCTACTCCAGCCATTGCAGCCATTAGGAAAATGAAAAGTGGATGGAAGATATATGTCTCCCTTTCTCTCTTTCAATTCTGCCTTCCAAATAAATCAATCAATCTTGGGGAAAAAACTCCTATTTGTAAGTAGTGATACGCTGCACCTGCTTTCCTGGTTTTACTGCTTCAGAGAGCAGTGCCAGTCTGGAAGCTGTCACAATCAGTACCTCTTCACAGCCCTCAAGTGCCTGCACAGACACGATGGTGCTTACCTGGGGAGCTAGGTGCTGCGAGTGCTGCCGAGTGAGGCTGACTCTCCGAGGCGCAGGCTTCACTCTGATTAAGAACAACTTCTAGATGTCTCCACCTCTGGTAACGACTATATTCTTGCTTTATGTTCTGAAAAATTTGCTCTAATAAAAAATAAACATGCTTGAGTATTTATGTGTCATTCCTTCTAACTTTATCATTTTACTTGAAAGTTAAAGAGAGACAGAACTTCTAACTGCTGGTTCATTCTTCAAATGTAGTAACTGCAGCTGGTCAGGCCGGGAGCCGGGAGCCAGGAACTCAAGTATGGAAACCATAGCCTGTGGCCCCCAGGGTGTTCATTAGCTGGAAGCTGGAATTAGAAGCGAAGCTGGGGAGCCGGTGTGCTGGCATGGCAGTATAAGCCTCTGCCTGCAGCACCAGCATCCCACATGAGTGTACTGGTTCCTGTCCCAGCTACTCCACTTCCCTTCCAGCTCCATGCTTGTGGCCTAGGAAAGCAAAGGAGGATGGCCCCACACCTTGGGCCCTTGTGCTCAAGTGGGAAACCTGGAAGAGGCTCCTGGCTTCAGATCGGCTCACCTCCAACCACTGAGGCCATTTAGGGAGTGAACCAGCAGATGGAGGAACTCTGTCTTTAATTCTCTCTGTAACTCTGGATTTCAAATAAAAATTTAGAGATAAACTTTTAATGATAGTAAGAGCACATTGGCTTAACTGGCTAGTCCTCCACCTCTAAGCGCTGGCATCTCACACAGGCGTTGGTTCATGTCCCAGCTTCTGCACTTCTAGATCAGCTCCCTGCGGGCTTCAGATCGGCTCAGCTCTGACTGTTGTGGCCATTTGGGAAGTAAGCCAGCAGGTGGAAAATCATTCTGTCTCTCCTCTCTGTAAACCAGCCTTTTCAATAAAAATAAATCTTAAACAAACAGAAACAGTAACAATAAAAACAAAACAAAACTGTGGCGCTGGAATTGGAACCCTGGCGCTTTAATATAGGATGAGTGTCCCAAAGCAGTGCACCCAACACCCTCACCCTCCTCCTCTTCCTCCAATTTTCTTGGAAGTGGGTTTAGATACTCTCTTTAGCATGCAGGTTCAACCTCTGGGTAAATGCTTATACTGTACAAAGCACTCTAATGTTCTTACAGACAGTGTGCTGTTACTGTCCGACTACAACTGTGTATACAACCGAAGCTGTTCTGGCATAAGCCACTCAATTCACTTGCTTCCCTGTGGCAATGAAGACATCAGCCATTTGCTACACTAACCAGTACAATTTACAGTAAGTAAAGAATGAACTTCCCTTTACCTTATCAGGAGTTACCTTTGATCTGTTAGTTTTACAATTTTACAAACTGGGACATTAAGTGATGGGTCTCTTACACCTAAGGCCTCCTGACAGGGATGCTCCAGGAAGCCAGCAAAAATGACTGCTCACAGCTGGGCGCTGGTCAGGAGGGCAGCAGTGACTTCCTGCTCAGAATTGGTGGTCAAGGCTTAGAGGAGGATTTTCTGACCCCACAAGGGGACTTGTTAGCACTCACATTCCTATTCTGGCTCAGATAACAGGTTTTCCGACATAACTATGGGGAATCCAGAAAACACTACTGACAACCAAGAATCTACAGATAACGGCAAGTAACCATATTTACTTTTCAGATGAGTCTTCCAATTAAAGAAAATGGTATTACGGATCTAAATAATTCTAAAGTATATCATTATTTTTTTAAAGCAGGAAGTGTTAACAATACCAATTTGCTTATTAGCTATGTGACTGTAACCTTGGAAGCCATTCAGTCTAGGTTTTTGATATAAATGTCAAATGCCTATCTGATAAGGCAGCAAGAATCACAGAGGTAATGACGGTATATTCCAGGAACTAACAGCAGCTACAAACACAGCCCAAGCAACCCAACAATCCACACACAGGATCAACAGGAGATCAGCAAGGCTTTCCTGCTAAGAGTGCTGGGTCACACTTTGGATCCCTGAATGTGTGAAGTGTTCATGTTTAAAATAATTATTCCTCAAGCACATCCTTGGCAGCATCAATACCAGGAAGTAAGGAACTGCAAAGATAGGAAACAAGAAACCACCAGGACGAGGACAAGGCTCAGGAGAAGAGCTGCTCTGGGACCAAGCTAGGCTGGAGGGCAAGGGGAGCGAAGCAAAGACGCCACTTCGAGGGTGGCGGAGAGCAGCCAGCTCCGGAACCTAGCACTCTACATCCATCCACAGGAGAAACAAGGAACCAGATGTGCCTTTCTTCTGAAAAGGGCCACAGCAAACACCACTTCTTTAAACAGGATCATTTGAATCTTCGCCTCCCATGATCAAGGCTGTATCAGGCTGAGCCCATCCTCAAGCACCACAGGGGTTTCTAGCCCCTGTGACTCCAAGAACACGACATCCACAGCCTCCCGAGACCTGCTCTCTGTCCAGTTCCGCCTCCCTAAGTGTGGCACCACTCTCCTTTCGTCAGTGAGTGGCCTGCAGCTCAATTCTCTGAATCCTGATGCAACCGGCACACCCCACCCCTCCAGTCGGGTCTCCGCCTAGCACCAACACAAATGCAACCAGTAAAAGCCTTAATTTTATAGGTTGTTTTTTATAGGTTTTTTTTCCCCCCACAGAATGTGCTACAGTGCACATCTTTTTTTTTTTAAGCAAAATAAAAATTTCTTGGCTACTTCAGACATAAGTTTGTAGCCCTTGAGATAACAAATGAGATGTCACAATGAACTGACTTAAACTTACTCTTGCATTAGCTGGTTTTATCCTTTCTATCTGAAGAGAAATTAAAATTCTCTCATTATGTTTTTAATGCACAAGTCATCTTTCATTTAAGCTAAAGCATCCAATCAGCAACCATTAATACTTTGTGCTCCTTTCATGATGGGACATTTTGATTAGCATTAATAAACAATTAGTCACTCTATTTAACATAAAGGACCAAGAAACTGGTTTGCATGGTCTCTGAAAAAAAAAAAGTGTACTTAAAAGATTTAGAAAACAGCAGCTCCATTGTAATCCCCAGCCACAGCCAGGCTTCCAAGTACAAATACATTCACCAGTCACTTGGGCGGGATCTGCTGGAATGCGGACTGCCACCGGAACTAAGCTGGAGGGGCGTCTAAGGAAACCCAACATTTACATAAAGCACATTATTAGACTTCTAAAAGCCTCTTCAAAGCCGTGACAGGGACTGGGATCCCCTTCTGCACAGCAGGAGGGACTCCCCAAGAGATACATTGTTCTTGGGTATCTGTGGGTTCAGTAGCAGGAAAAAAAATCCCTGCCAAAAGGACACCTCCGCCTCCGGCCTGGGAGGGCTCATTACAAAGAACCTGAGGCAGCAGCATCCAGTAGGTGAGGCCGAGGCGCTCCCTGTGGGGCAGGTGGGGCAGCTGGGTCAGGGGTGGGAGCTAGGGAAGGGACTCCACTGGGATCAGCAAATAGAGGGAGAACATCCTGTGACAGGCACAGCACGTGGGGTTCCCCGGCGGGGGGAGCAGATGGGGGTTAGGTTTTAGAAACCAAGAGGCTGCCGAAGACACAACATTCTGATTTCCAGGAAAAGACGGTGAATACAAGCAAGCAGGAATCCTCCGTGAGGAAGAGAGCCCAAAATCCACACTGTGCACAGGCAAGGGGAGGCGAACCCTAACGCTACTGGGACCCGAAGCGGGGCGAAGAAGAAAGGATGCCGCGGTGATGGTACCAAGGATGCGCTTAAGCTTGCAGAAGCACACAGCAAGGAAGGAATCGCCCCCAATCCCTCCTTTCGGGAGCTGCTGTCACATCGGCCCTCCCCTCTCCTCGGCCCGAGTGGAATGTCTTCTAGGAGAGCCCTTCCTAGCATGGTCAGCGGAATTCCTGCTCCCAGAGCCTCTGCATGTTGAAGAATTCTCGAATTCTAGCCAGCGATCCACCGACTTCAGGCCATATATGGTGCAAGACAATAGCCATACAATAAAAGAACATGGCCAGTCGCTTATTTAGAAACGGATCGCGCTGAAATCAGATTCCACGACTCCTGCGGCAGCCTCCGCTCCCTCAAGACTTTTGGAAACCCAGGTCTCCCCTACAAGCCTCGGTACACTGGGCGGAGCGGCTCACACGCCCCCTCCCAGGAAGGGGCCCCCAGCCCCCACTCCCAAGGCCGGTTCGTGAGCAGAATCCAATTTTCCATGGCCCAGTGGGTCTGCAGGGCGGCTCAGCGCAGGCCGGGGCAGCAAGGCAGGGACGACTCCGGAGCCAGGGAGGGTCCTGGCATTCCCACCCCTCCTCTGGGTGCCCACCCTCCGCAAGCTTCCCAGCTCCAGGAAAAAAAAAATAATAAAAACCGACCCTTTGACCCCAGTGCCCCTCCCGGGTGCCTCCTACCCCCGGAAGCAACCAGGCCCAGCTGCACCCCGGTTCCCTTTTCTAAAGGCGATGAAGGGGGCCCGTGGGTGAGTCGGTCCGGCGTTCCTAAATCCACCCTCTCCCATTCCCACCACCGCCCTCCACCCCACCTCCCCCAAAAAATATGCCGGGGCCTGGCGTCGTGCCAAGCCCGCAGCAGCACAGGTTACCCGGCGTTGGGAGGCGCCGCTCGCTGCCGGGCGGGGCGGGCTGCTGCAGAGTCGGCGCGGGGGTCTGCGTCAGGAACGGCGGCGGCTCCGCGCCCGGGGGCCTGAGGCCCGGAGTGGGGCCGGCCAGAGGGGCGCAGCGCCGCCGCTTCGGGGAACCGGGGCTCAGCAGCGCCGCCTCGAATTCCATGGGCCGCTTCAGCGTCGCTCCGCACGCCATGCCGCTGAGGGGGCCAGAGGGACCCGGCGCGGACGCACAGGTAACTGCAGCCCGACCTCCGGCTCCTCAGCGGGGCTCGCAAGCCCAGCCGGCTCCAATGGCGCCTCCAGCACCCGGCAGCGCCGCTGACCCCGCCTCCTGTGACGTCACGGGCGTCGGCCACTGCCCGTCGCGGTGTGGGGGGGGGAGGAGCCGGAAGGAGGGCCTTCCCGGGAGGTCTGTCAGCGGCGGCCGGGGCCTTCGTGTCCCCTTGCTGAGGAAATGGAACAGTCTGGGCGGAGAGCGCGGTCACCAAGCAACAAGGGGAAGGCCCCCACCCCCGCCTCCGCCCCTCCCGGGGCGCGCCCCCGCCGTCGCGCCCGGGTGGGCCCTCAGGGCTTCGCACCTGCGCGGCACGGGCGGAGGGGGAAGGGAGAGCCGGGGGGAGGGAGCCTGGCAAGAGTGCTTGGGGACCCGGAGCCTCCGGGTCGAATCTGCTGCTCGTGGGCCACTCTTATCTCTGATGAAGGGGTGATTTAAAAAGGTCATCAGGGGCATTTTCCGAGCCGCTGAGGGAAGTCTGCACTTCAACTTAACCGGTTGCCTGAGCGGGGCTTTAACGAGTACCCTGGACCCCGTGAAATTGGGTAGACTGTGAGGTGAGGGGTGATTATGGAAGCATTTTGGCATAGATGTCCCCATACCTTAATTAGCTTATCAAGAGGACCTATTGTTAAAAAGGGGGACGAACCGAAATCAGCCCTTCTAGGAACCCTGTCCCAGGGTTCAGAAACTGAGCTGACAGCAGGCTGCCTGGCCGCGGCCAGCTGTGAACTGCTCTCGAGAAAGTTCGGAGAAATGAATGCGTAACAGCAGGATTCTGCTTCCAGAAACCCCTTACTTGGACTTCCCCTGGGAGCCGGTTCCGGGCTTTTAACACGTCAAAGGGACCCGTGATCCAAAGCGTGGGGAAGCCTTTCTGTAAGGACCAAGAAGCCTGGGAACTGCCTCAGCACACCGCTGGAAGTTTTCTAGAATAGTCCAAGGTGCAGACGGCCCTGTAAGAGCCCTTAGGCCAAATCATTGTGCTTCTGCACTCCAGTTAGAGAACAGGGCCTAATGCCTCAGTCCCATTTTTTTCTCCACTGTGTAAGAATTTAATTATCTGAAAGACAAAGTTATAGAATCGGAGAAAGAGGAAGAAATGGAAGAGAGAGGTCTTCAATCAGCTGGTTCACTCCACAAATGGCTGCATTTGCGGGGCAGGGCTGAAATCAGGATCAAGGAGTTTCATCTGGTCTCCCTCGTGGGTATAGGGGCCCAAAGATTTGGGTCATTTTCTGCTGTTTTCCCTGGCACACTAACAGGGAGCTGAAGTGAAGCAGCCGGGACTCCAACTGTTGCCCATATGGTTTAACCCACCACACCACAGTGCTGACAACACACGCCCAGCTTTTGTCCCTTCAGTTTCTCCAGCTTCTTTAGAGATTTTTTTTTTTTAATTTGAAAAGTAGATTTCAGAGAGAAAGGACAAAAAAGATCTTCCATCTGCTGATTCATCCCCAAATTCACCATGGTTAGAGCCAAGAACTTCTTACCCAGTCTCCCACCTTGGTACAAAGGACCCATTCTCTGGTGCTTTCCCAGGCTGCAAGTGAAGAGCTGGGTGGGAAGTGGAGCAGCCAGAACTTGAACCAGCCGCAATGGGATGCTGGTACTGCAGGGGCAAGCCTAGTTTACTATGCTATACTGCCAGTCACAAAGTCATGTGTTTTGGCATATACTTATTTATTTATTTTAAAGATTTATTTATTTTTATTGGAAAGTCAGATATACAGAGAGGAGGAGAGACAGAGGAAGATCTTCCATCCAATGATCCACTCCCCAAGTGGCCGCAATGCCTGGAGCTGAGCTGATCCAAAGCCAGGAGCCCAGATCCTCTTCCAGGACTCCCACACGTGTGCAGGGTCCCAAGGCTTTTTGGGCTGTCCTCAATTGCTTTCCCAGACAACAAGCAGGGAGCTGGATGGGAAGCAGGGCTGCGGGAATTAGAACCAGTGCTCATATGGGATTCCAGTGCTTGCAAGGTAAGGACTTAAGCAGCTACGCCACTGTGCCAGGCCCTGGCATTTATTTTTATAAAATAGCGAAATAATTCTAAACTGACTAAACATACCAAGTGTTAAGTTTTTCTCATCCTTTGTCTACAGGAACCTAAAGAAGATTTATAGTATGCTGAAAGACTCAAGGTAGAATATTAGATGCCATTGCTGTAGAGTAGCAAACTAAGCTTCTGCCTGTGGTGCCAGCTGCTCCACTTCTGATCCCACTTCCTGCCTGGGAAAGTAGCAGAGGATGTCCCAAGCGCTTGAGCTCCTGTGCTCACAAGGGAAACCCACATGAAGCTCCTAGCGCCTGGCTTCAGATAGGTTCAGTTCTGGCTATTGCAGCCTTTTGGGGGAGTGGAACAAAAGATTCTCTCTTTCTGTAACTCTGCCTTTCAAATAAAAGTAGGCAAATCATGAACAACAAAAAAGCATTAAAGCAAATGAAAAAGTAGGTGACAATTATCGTGGAACTAAACATGCTGTGTCTACATTTGAAGTTTGGCTCTGAGCTTCCCGGGCTGCCAGGGCAAAATGGGAAAAATCCATATTGAATAGATTTAGCCATCTGAAAGCATCATGTCATCAGAGGAGATGGACCATAAATCTTGTTTTATTTTCTGTTTCACTCGTGCTGCAGGTACTTTCTCGTGTGGCTTTCTTTTTTCTTTTTTTGTTTTTAAAGATTTATTTATTTTATTATAAAGTCAGATATACAGAGAGGAGGAGAGACAGAGAGGAAGATCTTCCCTCCGATGATTCACTCCCCAGCTGAGCCGCAACGGCCAGTGCTGTGCCGATCTGAAGCCAGGAACGAGGAACCTCTTCCGGGTCTCCCACGTGGGTGCAGGGTCCCAAAGCTTTGGGCCATCCTTGACTGCCCTCCCAGGCCACAAGCAGGGAGCTGGATGGGAAGTGGAGCTGCCGGGATTAGAACCGGCGCCCATATGGGATCCCGGGGCATTCAAGGCGAGGACTTTAGCCGCTAGGCCACGCCGCCGGGCCCTTGTGTGGCTTTCTTAGGAAGCAATAGATGATCTAGTGAAGCAGCCAAGAGGATCTGAAGTAAAATCCATATGGAATTTTCCACCTATTTTCTTTTTATTCTCCTGGTCTGCTGTGGGGGCTGGGAGGGGGACTGCTCCTTGCTGGCCACTACATCAGCATCTGGGGAGAGGGGACGGTCATTTGATGATGCCTTAGAGACACCAATGTGGCAAAGATTGTTCTGGTGGGGTTCCCTGAGTGGTTTTCATAGTTCTTTCTTCATCTTTTTAAAAAAATACATTTATGTATTTTTATTGAAATGGTAAATTTATACAGAGGAGAGACAGAAAGATCTTCCATGCACTGGTTCACTCCCCAAATGGCCACAGTGGTCAGCCAGAGCTGATCTGAAGCCAGGAGCTTCTTCCAGATCTCCTGTGCTTTGGGTCATCCTCCATTGCTTTCCTAGGCCGTAAGCAGGGAGCTGCATCAGAAGCAGAGCATGCTGTCCACCGCACAGGCATCAGCAACTGAGGAGGCACAGTCCCAATAAATACACTCCAAGGTCAGAGCACACATATTGTGATTTTCTCTGTGTCCTTGGTTTGAGTCCAGCAATCTAGTTGGGAAGTTCCCCAAGAAACCTTGCCTGGGTGACGTAAGACTTGATTCTTATGTGTGCCAGCTAGCGCAGAGTCAGGTTCGGTCTGTCAGCCACACCAGCTAACCACCTACAGGTAGATGCAGTTGCCTGGTCAGTTCTGCCCCTAGTCCCATCTCTCAAGGGAGCTGATGGATATACTGCAACCCAGCCCAGACCAGGCCACCACAGACCTGGTCTTCATGCACACCAAAAGGTGATGTGGTCTAGCCGGGGCAATTCCCAATAAACCCTACCAGGTCTGTCCCCAGCCCTGGTTTTTGTGTGTGGTGGCGTGTGTTGTGGCACTGTCCCACATCCCATTTAGCTCTCGTGTACACCCATGGGTGCTGCAGCTTAGCTAAGCCTGGCCTGCCGCAGGACCCAGCTCACAGGCATGCTTATGGGTAATGCTGCCTTGACCAGCCTGGCCCACCCTCAGACCCAGCCCACATGGTGACTTTCAGGTGCTGTAGCCATGCCCAGATCAGTCTGTCCTCAGTTCCAGCTCTCACATTCAACAGTGGAAGCATCAGCCATGCAGTAGAGTCCCCAAAGCTACCCTACCAGGACTGCCCCAGTCCTGGGTCTTGCATGTGCCAAAGGGTGCTGTAGCCCAGGCTAAGATGGCATGCCGCCTGTGTCATCATCCAGCAGCAGGTACTGCAGCCTACCTGAGTCTGGCTTACTCCCAGTCCCAGCCCTTGTATGAACTGGCAGATGTTATAGTTCAATCTGGCTGCATATTTTTTATGTCATAAAAACAAAAGATAAAAAGAACAGCCTAATGATGGTTATTTTTTTAAGGTACTTGTCTAATATGGTCCAAATAAAATTGCTTGGTTTTGGGATAAACATGTCTGAGGATACAGCTTAGAGGATTCGAAAAGTAAATCTCTTGGGTAGATATTTTATTTTATTCTTATTTTTTGGATTTATTTACTTTTATTTGAACTGTAGATTTTACAGAGGAACAAGAAGGGATAGGGACGAAGGCCTACCATCCACTGTTTACTTCACAAATGGCAGCAATGGCTACAGCCGAACGGATGCAAAGCTGGGATTTTATAGCTTCTTTTGGGTCTCCCATGCAGGTGCAGGGTCCCAAGGACTTGACCCATTCTCTGCTGCTTTCCCAGGCCATAAGCAGGGAACTGGATCAGAAGTGAAGCAGCCAGGGCACAAACTGACACCCATCTGTGATGCTGACACCACAGGGTTGAGGACTGGCCTGTTGTGCTACCACAGCAGCCCTGGGTAATCATATTAAATAGCGTTTCTTTTAGCTAGGGTACTGTGAAGTGCTTTGATAGTCAGTCTCTTCCCTGTGATCCTTTAGCACTTTGAGTGTGCCTTGTAATATGAGTGTTTTAAAAGAGGAAGTTGTAATTTGTTTATATAGGACTGTGCTTCAAAACTATAAATTCCTTGAGAATAATAACCAGGCCCTGTTCGTCTGTGTTTCCCCATCCCATCGTGTTTGAACATAGTAGGGGTAGGCACAGAATAAATATTGGTTGAGTGAATACATGGCAATTGTTCTGTCTTTGAAAGCTGACAGTCCACATTGCTGAATGAGGGTGGATTCAGATGATTCAGAAACCAAACAAGTAGGTGGTATATCCTATTTCATATTGCAGGTGACAGTGGCTCAACCAGAGTGATGTCCTTGAGGGAGACAGATGGGTTGCTTTAAAAAGACCATTTGGTGTGGTTTCATCTCCTGAGGTCCCATGGTCTAGGTCTCTCTTGTGTTGCGTATCCAGATATTCCATGTGTTCATTACTGAGTACCTTCTGTGCACTAGGCCTTGTACTACCATGCTGTCCTGGCTGAGGACAAATGAAAAGCAGCCTGCTGTCTCACTTCCTAGAACTTCTAATCCTTTAGGGGATGACAGACAATATTCAAATAATCACAACCTAATTGCAATCTTGCAAGTACTAAAGAGGAAAAGGGCCAGAGGTGATGAGTGTGTACAAATGGAGGTTTTAACTTGGCTTGGGGAATGGTGAAGACTTCCCTGGGGATAAGTTTGAGCTCAGAGCCATCGAATCAACAGGTGTTAACTAGGCAAAGAGAGGGTGGGGACATCTAGAAGAGGGGGCAGTTTACACAAGCATAAGGATAAAACACATCAGTCATCAGAGTGCCAGGTTTGAACACCTAGCTCTGCTTTTGACTCCAGTTTCCTGCTGATGTACATCTCGAGAGGCAGCAGTGTGGGAGACCTGGACGAAGCTCCTGGCTCCTGGCTTCGGATCGGCATAGCACCATTTGTTGCGGTCATTTGGGGAGTGAATCATTGGACAGAAGATCTTCCTCTCTATCTCTCCTCCTCTCTGTATATCTGACTTTGTAATAAAAATAAATAAATCTTTTTTAAAAAAAAAGATGAAAGAACTGAAATTTAAAACAGAAATCTGGTGAAAAAACTTCAAATCCTTGCATAGTTTTTACAAATGCTTTTGTTTTTAATTTGAAAGGCAGAGTTAGAGAGAAAAGGAGTGGTATCTTCTATTTGCTAGTTCACTCTTAAAGTAGCTGCAACAGCCAAGTTGGGCTGGTCCAAAGCCGGGATTCAGGAGCTTCTTCCAGGTCTCCATTGTGGGTGTGGGGGCTCAAGCAGTTGGGCCATCTTCACTACTTTCCCAGGTCATCAGCAGGGAGCTGGATTAGAAGTAGAGCTGCTGAGACTAGGTATGTGATGCTGGTGTCACAGACAGTAGCTTATTCTGGTATGCTACAGCACCAATCCCAGAAGTTTTCTTATGATGCACATTTATTTCCTCAAATATCTTGGCATATCCTCATCTCTGTACCCAAATAATGTTGATACATTCTCTGGAAATACATAATATGAAGGTTAAAATAAGAATAACTGAAATGGAAATCATTTGAAAAATGACCTCAGAGTACCAAATCATCTGTACAAAACTCAAGCTGAGGTAGGAGAGAAGCAAGAGGAAGTTCGTATTGGAGGAAATGGGGATATGAAATTATTCTAAATATCCTGTGAAGGAAAAATAAGCAAGAAATGAGGAAACAGGACTCTTCAGTGAAATTTGTTCATTTTTTATATAGCATTAGAAAAAGGTGTGTGAGCACAGGGAACAGAAAAGCAACCATAACTAAAATGGAGAAGTGTCGTAGAAAAAAATAATTACAAGAAAAAGCCTAGCAGTGAAGAAGCCATCTCTCCCATCTCAGAGCCCTTGAATTTAAGTCCTGCCTCCAGCTACCTGCCAATTCAGCCCCCTGGAGGCAGCAATAGTGGCTCAAGTAATTGCATTCCTGCCACCCACAGGGGAGATGCATCAATCTGAAAGCCATACACATTTTTAAAAGTATATTCTTTTTTAAAGATAAATTTGTTTTTATTGGAAAGGCAGATATTACAGAGAAAAGAGAGATAGTGAAGGTCTACCATTCATTGGTTCACTCCTCAAATGGCTGTCACAGCCAGAACTGAGCTAATCTGAAGCTGGGAGCTTTTTCCAGGTCTCCTATGGGAGATGGCTCCTGGATCTCTGCCTGCCTAGCCCATATGGGAAGCCTTAGACGCATGACACACTGTGCCTTTAGCTAACAGACCCCAACATGGCCTGTGCCCTGGGCATACAACAAGAAGCATGGGCTGCACCCCAGTCTCTCTTCCCTACTCTGCTAGGACTTCCTTTGTAAACAACTCTAGAAAGTCAAATGTTGCATTCATCCTGCTTTTCAGCAGGTTAGATACAATTTTTTGTGCTTGCTGACCTTTAACTTTATTAGAGGATCCAGAGAGCTAGATACATCTGTTAGCCAGTCACAATGTTGTTATCTGGAAGTACTGTTGCCACCACTCTTCTGCCTGCCGGCTTCTTCTATATAAACTTGTGACTTCTCTTAAATAAATGGACATCCTTCACCATCAGTTTGTCTCCAGTGTTTCTGCTGCAAGAAAGGCACTGTTGTCTCAATCCTTGGTGGTCTCGGGGCCTGCTGGAGAAAAGACCCCCCAAAAGTCTCCCACGTAGTGTAGAGTCCCAAGCACTTGAACCATCCTCTATTGCTTTTCCAGGCCATAAGCAAGGAGTTGGATCAGAAGTGGAGCACTGAGAATATGAACTGGCATCCATATAGGATGCTGGTACCACAGGATGGAAGATTAGCCTTTTGTATCATTGTGCCAGCTTCTTACAGCAATATATTTTCAAGAAGGGTAATAAATTAGATGAGCTCCCTAAATGTCTCACCAAGAAAGGAAGACAAAAATTTTAATCTTAGAAGTGAGAGAAAAAAAAAAAAAACTATAGCTACAGGAGAGATGACAGGATTAGATGGCACTTTGAGGACTAGGTGGGATGGCCTACCTAGCTAATCCTCTACCTCCAAGCATGGCATCCCAGAAGTGCACTGGTTTGTGTCTCAGCTGCCCATCTAGCTCCCTGCTTGTGGCCTGGGAAAGCAGTTGACCCAAAGCCTTAGGACCCTGCACCTACTTGGGAGAAGTTCCTGGCTCCTGGCTTTAGAGAACCTCAACTCCAGCCATTGTGGCCATTTTTGGGATGGGAGATCTTTCTGTCTCTCCTTCTCTCAGTGAATCTTTCTAATAAAAAATATCTTCAAATTAAAAATAAAATATGTTCTTTCAGCTACAAATCCACCTTCATGGTAGGCATTCTGTAAAAGAAAAGCACTGGGCTGCATCTATGAGGATGTTCATTGTGGCATCATTTGCAGTGGTTAAACACTAACATTAAAGAGAATGTCATCATCCAAGTTATGACTGAATGAATTGCAATAGACTTAATGCAACTTTAAAAAGAATGAGGGGTAGGCAGTCATTAGGATGCAACGCAATGAAGCTGTTGTTTGGGCTGCCCACAGCTCTTATTGGAGTGTTTGGTTGGAGTTCCAGCTCCTCTGTGCTTCTGACCCAGTTTTCTGCTAATGCTCCTTGGATGCAGCGTATGATGGATAGCAGCTTGAGTTTCTACCATCCACGTGGGAAACCTGGATGTTTCTAGCTCCAGATTTCTGCATGGCCTACTCCTGCCTGTTGCAGGCAATATGGGAGTGAACCAGAAAATGAAAAATCTGTGTATATGTATGTCTCTTTCCCTCTCTCTATTACTCTACCAAATAAAAAAATAAACACGTATGAAATAAATAAATACATAATAGACTGGAAGCGAGGGAGGAGGAAGGAAGGAGGGAGTAGGGAGAGAAAGAATATCAGAGGGATACAAATGTATATGGTGGGAATTGAAAAGAGAAAACTAAGGAATGGAGAATTCATGTGATTATGGAAGACGTAGCATTAGTAAGGAAGAAGGTCAGGATTAAAGACGTCTGATAAGAGGTGGTGGTTCCTCTTATCAGAGAGAGAGAATGGAAAATTGGTCAAGAATAACAAGAACAGCATGCAACTAAATGCCATGAAGGTCAAAAGGTGCATAGAACAAAGGTGAAATAATGATTTAGTAACAATTGGTTGAGATATTTCCAACTCCTGCCACCTTCCTTATCATTCACAATTATATCTGCTAAGGCAAGCTTCCCTTCCTGGTACTCCACATGGTGTGGAACTGGCTCTTCTCAGGCCACCAGAGGTCACTCCATCTTCCTGTGGTGGAGGATTGGCGGCAGGTAACACAGTGCCTTGAATCTGCCTTCCCTTCCTGACTTGTTCCTGTGCCAGCACAGCTCTGACTCCACTGCAGCTGGCGCAGCCAGTATCGGACGGAGATGGAGCCGGGGAGGTCCTTCTGCTCTCTGCCAACCTGCAGAGGCACATGGGTCAAACACAGAGGTGGACTCAAATATCAGCTAGGTTGTGGGCTACTTTGGATTTTTGTTTAAGATTTATTTATATTCTTGAAATGCAAAGTTAGAGTTACACAGAGAGAAAGCAGGCGAGACAGAGGGAAAGAACCTTCAATGACCACAACTACAAGAGTGGTTCCAGGATGAAGCCAAGAGCTCCGGGGTGCAGGGGCCCAAGCACGTGGCTTGTTTTCCATTGCTTTTCCAAGTGCAGGAAGTGGATTGGAAGTGGAACAGCCACTTAAGCCCCCAGCCCATAGTGCCGGCTCCCGTTGTGGGTTTCTTTGTAAGCTATTGTCTCAGTGTCCTCATTGTAAAATGAACCTGCAGAATGGATTGACTGTCAGAATTAACTGAGATAATAATAAGATTGAATGGTTATGCCAGTTCTGATACTTACAATCAGCAAATTTTTCTCCAATTTTCAGCTGATAGCTGATAGCTTTTCTTCTCTCTGTTCACTACAGGCTGCCAAGAAAGAAAGATGTTGGGCAGAGAACTGGTGCAGTGCTGGATTGGAAGCTGGAACTGGTGCTCATATGGGATGCTGCATTGCAGGTAATGGCTTAACCTGATGTGCTACAACATCAGCCCCTAAATGAATTTTTTGTTTATGATATTTTCTACTTATTACAAATACAGTTTAAAATTTTTTAATTGGGCCCAGTGTGGTGGCCTAGCGGCTAAAGTCCTCGCCTTGAACGCGCTGGGTTCCCATATGGGTGCCAGTTCTAATAGCGGCAGTCCCACTTCCCATTCAGCTCTCTGCTTGTGACTTGGGAAAGCAGTCGAGGATGGCCCAAAGCCTTGGGACCCTGCACCTGTGTGGGAGACCCGGAGGAGGTTCCTGGTTCCTGGCTTCGGATTGGCACAGCACCAGCTGTTGTGGTCACTTGGGGAGTGAATTATTGGATGGAATATCTTCCTCTCTGTCTCTTCTCTCTGTACATCTGACTTTGCCATAAAAATAAATAAATCTTTAAAAAATGTTTTTTTAATTGAGAGCAAAGAGCAGACACAGAGAGGGAGAGGGCTACCATCCACTGGTTCACTCCTCAAATGCCTGTAATGGCCAGAGAGCTGAAGCTGGGAGCAAGAAATTCCATCCAGGACTCTTACAGGGGTAGCAGAAACCCAAATACTCAAGAGTTCACAGTAGCAGGAAGCTAGAATCAGGAGCTGGAGCTCCAGGGTGGGATGTGGGCATGCTAGGCAGCATCTTAAAACCTGGGCTAAAAGCCTGCCATTTAGCTACCTTGACGGGGATGCAACCCCATCTCAAGTACTGATTCTATCTATACTTACCACAACAGTATTAGAATGGATACTTCTTGAGGCAACCCAAATAAAGAGATACAATGAAAGAAGCCTTATAAAATTTGGCACGAGAAGTCTCTAAAACAGTCCTCTCCTTGTGGAATCAAAGTGCCTCATCCTCCTAGCACAGTAGTGTGTCAGCAGGAAGCTCCACCAAGCTTTAGTGCCCAGAGTTTCTAGTGAGCATTCATTGTGTAAGCATGGCTGAGGAGCCACTGGTTGGCTCTCAACCACCAGTTGAATTCAATGTCTTTTCCTCTACCTTCCTCAGAGATTAGGTTGATATTTTATTGATGTAAATAGTACCTCCTTGTGAATTTGATTGGAATTTCTCTGATAACCAATGATGAATGATATTGAGCATTTGTACAGGATCTTACTGGTTGTTTAGATATTTTCTTTGGAGAAAGAATTAAATCCTTTTCTCCTGGAGCAGATATTTAGCTTTGAGGCTAAGATGTCCAATGTTCCTATTAGGATGCCTAGATTTCATTCTTGGTTTTGGCTCCAGAGTCCAACTTTCTGCTAACGCAGACCTTGGGAGGTGGTGGTGATGACGTATGTCACTGGGTTCCCGAGTGGAACCCAGTGGAACCCCAGTTGTATTCCTGGTTCCCCCTTTGGCCCTAGTCCAGCTCTGCTGTTGTGGGCATTTTAGGGGGTGGGAGCTAGTAGCTGTGAACTCTCCTTCTGTTTGTCTCTCTGTGTCTCCCCACTCCATCTCCTCTCAAATAAAGATACAGTTTAAATATTTTAAGAATTTTCTTTGCTCAGTTTGAAATGGAGTTATGTAATTTTTACTTTTACCAAATTTGAGAGTTTTTTATATATTTTACACAAGTCCCTTATCATATAAATGGCGTTTCCAATATTTTCTTCTGTTTTATGGATTGTCTTTTTTCCTTATAGTGTCCTTTACAGCATAAAATTTCTAATTTTATTACTTTTTTCTTTTGTCACTGGGGCTTTTGATGTCATAGCTAAGAAATCACTGGTTAACCCAAGGTCATGAAGACTTACTCCAGCAGGTTTATGACTTAGTAACTCCTTTTAAGTCTGTTATGATTTATGTTGATTTATTTTATCTATGGTGTGAGGTAGGGGATTCAACTTTGTTCTTTTGCATGTGGATATTCAGTTGTCTCCCTGATAGCTTTCATTGTTGAAAATCAATACTTTTTTTAAAGATTATTTATTTTATTGGAAAGTCAGAATTCTAGAAAGGAGAGACAGAGAGAAAGATCTTCCGTCTACTGTTTCACTCCCCAAGTTGCCACAATGGCCAGAGTTGAGCTGATCCAAAGCCAGGAGGCAGGAGCTTCTTCCAGGTCTCCCACATGAGTACAGGACAGGGTCCTGAGGCTTTGGGCTATCCTCCAGTGCTTTCCCAGGCCTCAAGCAGGGAGCTGGATGGGAAGTGGAACAGCCAGGATGCAAGCCGGTGCCCACGTAGGATCCTGGGATGCAAGCAAAGGACCCCAGCCACCAGGCTACTGCACCAAGCCAGGAAATCAATACTTTTTAAAATAGAATTTCCATTATGAGAATATTGAACCTTTAAACATGCTTTTCATTTGATTTCATTATTTATTCGTGAGAGAGAAAACAGACAAATGAAGAGAGGGAATATATACTACCATATGTTGATGATTCATCTCCCAAATGGAGACTGGGCCAGTCCAAAACCTGGAGCCTGAAACTAAATCCAGATCTGCCATGTTGGTTTAGGGAACCAAGAACTTGTGCCATCATCACAGCTTCTCAGAGTCTGCATTAACAGGAAGCCAGAACCGAGGGCAGGAGCTGGGGTCAGACTCAGGTTCTGTGAAGTGGGCTGCAAGCATCTTAATCAATGATTAAACACTTGTCCTACAGATCAATAATTTTTTAGTCAAGTGTTCAACAGCTGCAGCATGTTTGTTGCAGGCAGAAGCACTTCCTGTCCCATGTACCAATGGGCCTGAATGCTAAAATTTGCTTTGAACTGAGAGTCTAAGCCAAAACTTTCTGTTTCTTATGTCAGTGATATATCAGTTAACTCTGTTTTACATGTTTCAGGCCCATGAAATTGCTCCAGTCAATTTTTGGGTGGCCGGGGACAGCACATCGTTCTGAAGTGAATCACAGTTAATGAACTGCCGCAAACAGCACATCACTAGAAATTCTAATTATCAGGCTTTGTGAGTTGCAACAATAGAAGGCCCAAGTATATAGCTTAGGTAGGAAAGCAATTTTTTTAACTATTTATTTTGTGTTTATTGGAAAGACAGATATACAGAGAGAAGGAGAGACAGAGATATCTTCCATCTGCTGAGTCACTCCCAAGGTGGCTACAATGGCTGGAGCTGAACTGATCCTAAGCGAGGAGCCAGGAGCTTCTTCTGGGTCTCCCATGTGGTTGCAGGGTCCCAAGGCTTTGGGTCATCCTTGACTGCTTTCCCAGGCCACAAGTAGGGAGCTGGGTGGGAAGTGAGCAGCAGGACATGAACCAATGCCCATGTGGGATCCCAGCACTATTAAATCTTTTCAAGGTGAGGATTTAGCCAATAGGCTATCATGCCAGGCCCAGAAAAAAAATTTTTTTGAAATGATGTATTTTATTTTTATTAGAAAGGCAGAGTTTCAGAGAGAGAATTTCTGCTGGTTCATTCCCTAAATGGCTGTAACAGTTGGAGGGAGTCTATTCCAAGGGAAGAGCCAGAAGTTCCTTCGAGGTCTCCCACGTGGGTGCAGGGGCCCCAGGACTTGAGCCATCCTCTGCTGTTTCCCCAGGTCATAGCAAGGAGCTGCAACAGAAATTGAGCAACAGGGACTTGAACTGATGCCCATATGGGATGCCAGTGCTGCAGGCAAGAGGCTTAGCTACTATGCTATCACATATCATACTAATCCTCCATCTGCTGGTGAACTGGATGCTGGTTCATGTCCTGGTTCCTGATTTCTTTTTTTAAAGGCAGATTTACAAAAAGAAGGAGAGACAGAGAGAAAGAGGTTCCATCTGCTGGTTCACTCCCCAAGGGGCCATAATGGCCTGAGCTGAGCCAATCCAAAACTGGGAGCCAGGGGCTTCCTCCAGGTCTCCCACGTAAGTAAGTATAGTCTCCCAAGGCGTTGTGTAATCCTGTGCTGCTTTCCTGTAAGCAGGGAGCTGGATGGGAAGTGGAGCAGCTAGAGCACAAATCGGCATCCATAAGACATGCTGGTTCTTGAAGGTAGAGGATTAACCAGTTGAGCCAACGTGCTGGCCCCTGTTCCACTCCTGCTCCAGCTCCCTGCTTGTGACCTGGGAAAAAGTGGAGGGTGGCCCAAGGCCTTGGAACCCCGTACCAGTGTGAGAGATCCAGAAGAAGCTCCTGGCTTCTGGATTCAAATTAGCTTAGCTCTGGCCATTGAGGCCATTTGGCGGAATGAACAGGTGGATGGAAGATGTCTCTCTCTCACTGCTTGTCTCCGTTAAATCTGCCTTCCAAATGAAAATAAGCAAATGTTTTAAAAAAATAAACAGCAATAACAACAAAAATAATGTGGCAGAATATAACATGGAAGAGTCTGAATTTCAAGTATTTGACACCAAGAAATAGCAAGCATAAGGTTAGAACATGTATGTTTGCTCCTAGAGACACAAGATTTAAGGGATTAATGTAGGCTGTGGCCTTAACATTAATAGCTTACAGGTCTGTGAGACAAATTCTGACACAATACCTCCAGGTACTGAAGAATGCGAGTAATGCTTAGGAAGGAATTCAAAGCCACAAAAGCTGTACACACATATGTATACTCAGAGGGTTAGATCATAGATAAATAGACAAATAGATAATAGATACATGATAGGTATGCAAACTATTTATATAGTACTTTTGGAACTGGAGTTAAGAAATACTTCTTTTTTTTTTTTCTACCTGTTCACGCTGCTTACATGATTTGCAACTCTAAAAATGTCTTCCAGAAATGAAGACTAAGGATCAAAATGGACTTCCAGTTGTCAGTCTGTCTTTCTTTGGCTCTAGATTCTGTAACACTCTTCTCCTTCATTGATAATTAGAAATATTTTGGGAAGGGTGTAATGTTGCGGCGTAACTGGAAAAGCTGCTGCCTGTGACACCAGCATTCCATACAGATCCCAGTTTGGGTCCCAGATGCTCTGCTTTTGATCCAACTCCCTGCTAATAGCCTAGCAGAGCAGCAGAAGGTGGCTCAAGTGTTTGGCCGCCTGCTCCCCGCGTGGGAGTCCCAGGTGAATCCCTTGGCCCCCAGTGTTGACTTAATTCAGCCCTTGCCATGGCAGCCTTCTCTCTCTGATTCTCACTTTCTCTCCCTAGCTTTTTCTAAATAAATAAATAAATACATACATACATACATACATACATACATACATCTTTTAAAAAAAATCTGATATAATTAATGTGTTATGCTTCATACATACAGGGACTTTTTAAAATGTTCTTAGAAAACACATTGGGATAGCTCAGTGGCTAAATCCTCACCTTGCATGCTTTAGGATCCCATGGGTGCCGGTTCATGTTCCAGCTGCTCCATTTCCCATTCAGCTCCCTGGGTGGCCCAAGGCCTTGGGACTCTGTACCCTTGTGGGAGACCACGAAAAAGCTCTTGGCTCCTGGCTTCAAATTGGTACAGCTTCAGCAGTTATGGTCATTTGGGGAGTGAGCCCGTGGCCTGGAATCGATCTCTTTGTCTTACTTTCTCCCTGTAAATCTGCCCTTCCAGTAAAAATAAATAAATCTTAAAAATGTTTTAAGATAATTTGCATCAAAATAAACAATATTAAGTTGTTATAACATGTATGAACAAAGTCCAAGTAGAGACACACAAAAAAATATATGTTTGAAAAGAACCACCATCAGATAAGTCGATAAATCCCGCTAAAATTGGAGCAAGAACAGCAAATTTGTAGTGAAGTTTGGGTAGAAGAAAGGTGAAATCATAGATGCTTTCCAAATGTCTTAGGAGGACATTGTCTCAAAGAAGCAGCAGTTCATGAGTAGATAATTTGCTTTAAAAAGGGAAAAGGAAAGGCATTTAGTCCAACAGTGAAGACATTGGTGTGTGTGCTCATGTCTGTGTTGGAGTGTGCAGGTTTGATGCCCAGCTCTGGTTCTGGCTCCGGGTTCCAGCTTCCTACTGTGCCTAGCCTGGAAGGCAAGGCTTTGGAGTCCTACCACCCCTATGGGAGACCTAGATTAAGTTTTGTGCTCCTGGCTTTGCCTGGCCCAGACCCAGCCCAGGTGGGCATTTGGTGCATGAGACAGAAGATAGAATACAAACACACACACACACATTCTCTCTCTGTCTTTAACTGTTCCTTTCTTTCTCTGTCTCTCAAATAAAGAGCCAAAAATTTTTTTAAAAAGTGTTAAAATTATGGTGAAGATGAAGCCCATATAATTTTTCTTTATTGTTTTTTAAAGGTTTACTTATTTTTAAATTTTTGCGCCCCAAGTGGCCACCATAGCCAGAGCTGAGCTGATCAGAAGCCAGGAGCCAGGAGTTTTTTTCTGGGTCTCCCACATGGGTGCAGGGTTTCTCAAAAAATATGCAAATAGTTGAATGACACATGAGCATTATCCAGATTTGACTAATAATGCCATCATGGGCATTGAGGTAATTCTCATTGCTTAAGTCAAACAAACAAGTGGCTGTGTGCTATTTAACAGAAAACATCCCTTCGTACAGCACTGGTCCGATGGCCATCGTGTCAAGAGAGTGTGGTGAAAGTTGAGATGAGGGGGCGGGGGGAGAAATTAAAAGCAAACAGTGGAGCCATACCAGCAAGCTTCTCTTTGGCAAAAACTGCGTAGTCACACTGTCATTCTTTCCCAAACCTTTCCCCAGTGCCACCAGGGAAACTGAGCGGAGCTTACTTCTTCAGCTGCACTCCTACTGAGTGCAAGCAAACACTGAAGGCCTGAAAGCCAGCCCCACATGCCTCTATCTCCCCATTTAGCCCATAAATGTCTCACTGCCCAACTCAATCGTCTATGAAACTGTTGCTCTGGGGATGCCAGGCAACATGATATGTTCATTTACTGTGGAATTTCTTAGCCCACTAGAGGAGACTGTGGGCTGAAGAAATGCGACTCAGAGACCTAAAATGGCACAGAACCTTCTGTTCCAAACCTTTAATAGTATTGGAGCTTTTGCAGCTACCACTGGCCATACACAGCCCAGTTCAAAGTAGGTGTCTATTCCTGGCTGGACCCATTTATAGCCCCCAGGGCTAAGGCTTGGGTCCAATGTAATCCACTTGCAGGCTGTGTGCTGAACCTTACCCCAGGGGCCTTTGCGCATAACCGTGAGCAGTCTGACCCTCTTGAAGATGGAACATTTCTTATTATAGCCTCTCAGGCTGCAATAGAAAGACACCCAGACTCCGCCATCTCTGCACTGATGCATGGACCCATGAGGCCACCTCCGGAGGATCTACCAGAAGATCCCTTTAGTGGTTTTACCACTTTCTGATCCTGGAAGAGGGTTCTCCTGATGGGCACTGCTGTGTCCTACATTAATGCACCCCTTAAAAATCCAAAGTGATTTCCACAGGGCTGCACCCCATACAGGCATCCCTTTATTAGTTCAGTTTTCCACTGCCTGTCTACCTGACCACGTGGTCAGATCATTGACCACTGCCCCCAATCAGGAGAAAGCTGAATACAAAGGCCGCCTTACCATTGCTCAATTATTCAGTCACTATTCGGAAAACAGTATGCAATTCACCCCCTACTGAGCTGATACATGCTTATTTTCTTCAGTAAGAATTGTTCATCTGCTGGTCTTTTCAATAAAGATTTTTTATTGGGATTTTATTGAAAGGCAAAGAGAAAGAAAGAGAGAGAGCTTTTCATCTGTTGGTTCACTCCCCAAACGGCCATGGCTGGTCAAGCCGAATCAGGAGTCTGGAACCCCATCTGGGTCACTTACGTGGGTGGCAGGAGCCTAAGCGCTTGGATTGTCTTCTGCTGCCTTCCTGCGTGCATCAGCAGGAAGTGGAATGAGAAGCAGAGCAGCTGGCCCTCAGACCAGCACTCTGAAATAGGATGCCGGAGTTGCAAATAATGGCTTAACTTTCTGGGCAACAACACTGTCCCCCACCTTCTGTGTTCTCATCGTGAAAAATCTTCCGAACAAGATACCATCCCTATACCTTGGAACTGCTGTCATCACGCCAAACCACTCTGGTCACTTTAGGGTTTTTTCTAGGGTACTGTCTGTGTAGATTCTGGCAGCTCCTCAGATCAGGCCAGCATCAGTCCTAAAGAAAAAGAGGCTACCTGCCTCTGGATATCATGGGTACCTCTTTGAAAACCTCCCCCTTCATGCTCCTGGGTAAACCATTTTCATTTTATTGTGGAATTTTCTGGACTCTGCCTTCCCTATCAGAATGTTTCTTGGAGATTAGCTGGGGCATAAAGGTTTCTCAGGTTTAGTGATTATTTTATGTTCTCCAGTCACTGAGGCAGTCTCCATGGATATCCAATAACAGGCTAGTAATTGTCTGCACTTGGTAAAAGCAATAGGGCGTTTTGTTGGGCTAACATCCCAGTGGGCACTGCTGGGAGGCACTTGTGAGGCTGACAAAAAGCTCCAGTCTGTCTTGGTGCAAGTGAAGTCACTTCCACAGGCACGTCTGAGTGGGACTCACAGGAGACAGCAGTGTTGGAAAGGCTTTTTGTCAAGCAGACATGGTCTGTTTTTGTTCAGGTTTCCACTTAAATCGGGCTTTCTTTCAGTAGCTGGGAGGTAGCAAGTCTTCCAAGTGTAGAAGGGGTTTTCTCCAGAATCCTAAGAAAACCACCAAATGCTAGGCTTGTTGCTTGTTCCTAGAGGTGGAGAGTGACAGGGGTTTATTTGAAATCCCTTGTGGGATACCCTGGGTGGCTTCCACCCAGACTGTTCCTAAGAAGTTCACTGTTTGGAGATGCTCTCAAGCCTGGTGGCTTCATTACCCAGCCTCCCTTGGTCCCATGAGTCACCACAACCTTTGCATCAATCCTGTTCTCACTTTCTAATATTATAATCATCAATGCAGCTTATTATTATAGCTGAGGCCCGCATCAAGTCCAAATTATGCCAGTGAAATGTAAACAGTGCTTATAAATTGGAAACTTTGCCACGTAAAAGCAAGCTGTAGGCAGGGCTCTTCTCTCAACTTGAGACACAGAGGACAGCCTTTGCAAGATGCATCACTGAGAGTCTGCCTATTGTGTCCTGTTGTATTTTCTGTGCAATTGGAACTCTAGAACTGCTGAGATTATGGGTGGTGTAACTTCACTTAAGCCATCATGGTACACAGCTAGTCTCCATGAGCCATCTGCCCTTTTCAGAACTATGACACGGAGAATTGGTTGCCATCAGAACACCAGCTTCCAGCACATAGTTGATTATAGTGATCATCTCTTTCTGCTGCCAGCCATGCTGTATTTTTTTTAAATCAACCATCTTCATGGGCTGAGAATTTTCTAATGATGTCCATTTGGTAAGTCAGATCAAGCCTGGCCTAGGGGCAGACCTATATGTCTGTGGTTTGTGGTGTTCAATAGGCAAACAATCCCTAGTCAAATAGAATTTTCATTCTAGTAACACGGACAAATAAAGGAACACAACCACCTCACATAAAGTTTGTTCAGAAGCCCTGATTTTCATCCCAACTTTATCTTAGTCTCCTCAGCCACTGCATCTCCACATCCTCCCAATCTAACCTCAGCTGTCATCAAGATTTCACCAATAGGTTCTAGAATTGTGGTGCACTGGGCTCCTGTGTCAAGAAGCCTGCAAAAGTTTTCCTCTCACTGACCCAGAGATTTCACCTGCATATGTGTATTCAAGGTCATGTCTCCAGCCAGGCATTGGGCCAAGAGATTCAGGCTTTTTGTCCAACTTTACCTTAATTAGTCAAGAGTTAACCATTGTTCCAGGTTGATTCGAGGGGGAGCTTTTCATCCTAATCTTTGCCTATCAACTTTTTTTTAATATATATTTTTATTATATTATTTATGTATCTGAGGTGAAGGGGGATATTGAGGGAGAATCCCCACCCAGTCTCCCACCCGCCCAAGGTCCCAGATGTGGGGCATGCTGAGATATTTGCTCAAGTGGTCTTAATAGTCTTCCAGTTATGGATCGCTGCCAGTCATATCCCTCCCAGCTCGATTAGGTCATTGAAGAAGCCACTGATTGTCACAGTCCATCTTTGAGTCTTCGTTTGCCCAGTATTTCGCTGCCCAACGTTTAGCTGAGGTGGTTGATTGACCTGTTCCGTCCTCCGTCCTCGCCTAGCCAGGGCTCTGAGTCCAGCAGTTCGATTGGGGAGATCACCAAAGAGACTTAGAGGTATTCCCAGATCAGATTCCCGCATGTTCCAGCTAGCACCGGTTCCAGCACAGTCCATCGCCACAATCAGTTGGTGGTTGCAATCGCTGGGCTGGCTCCGTTCTCAGTCCCAACTTGCACTGGAACCAAGGGTGTTGCAGTCCAGCCTGGTTCTGCCCAGCATGCACTCGACTCTTTCATTAACCAGTGGGGTCTGCAGCCCAGTCGGGGCGACCCACAATAACTGCCACCAGGCCCGCCCCTCACCCTGGTCTGCAAGTATACATAGCAGACTAGTCCAGTCTGTCCCACTTCCCATATGGCTCCAGTACCTGTCAATGGGCATTGAAGCTTAGTTCCCTCCAACCAACCAACTCTCCAGCCCTCACGGATATTGCTGAGTGCCTCTCCTTCTAGCCACCCCAGCCCCTGTCCTAGTTTTCATGCCCTCTCGTGGGAGTAGTAACCTAAGAGGCGGAACCCCACCACTTCCCTCTTGGGTCTCTCTCAGCCCCGGTTTATGATCTCTTTGGGTGGTTCTGTGGTTTGACTTGACAGAATTAGCTCCCAGTGCCAGCTTCTGCCAGCTGTCTGCAGTTAAGCCCAAACAACGTTCACCCACTCCAATTTATGCTAGAACTGGTAGGAATAATCAGCCCAAGCTGGCTTTTCCCTGTTCTAGTCCACGTGCGGCGCTCAGGTGTTGCAGCCCTGCCCAGTCTGGTCTGTCCCCATCCCATCCCACACTATCCAGTGAGAGTAGCTGTCCGGTGAGGGGACCAGCCCCTCCATCCCCCCGCTGCTCTACCCTCTCCCTTCCTGGTTCTCACGCGTGTTGGTTGGGTGCTGCATTCTAATCCAGTACAGGTAATCTCTCCCTGGAATTCCGTATCATGCACTAGTTTTAGTCGCGACCGAACTTGGCCCGACCCACACTCTCCTCCGGTGCCCGGGTTTGCCAGTGGATGACATGAACTGATTCAGCCTGGTACGCCCCTGACCCATGCCAAATGTATGCCAATGGGAAACTTTCCATGGCCCATTCGGGGCTGTTTCCTATCATACTTCTTGTGCTTATTTTGCGCATACCAGGGGGTCCATGAGCCAGCCCTTCTCAGTTCACCTTCTGTCCTAGCAGGAACAGTGGCTTTTCATGGCTGGCTTTCACCCCACTCTGGTTCCTGTTGCTGGATGACTCAGCCCATCCATGGCTCGTCCATACCCATGTATAGCTCACACATGGCTCAGTAGGGGATTGAGACCTAGCCAAGTCAGTCCCACATCCACCCTGGTTCTCCAGGACACCAGATAGTGCTGGGGTCTGGCCCAGCCCGGTGCATCCAATCCCTGCCATACTAGCGTCATGGGAGACCATGACTGTTTCCTAGCTAGAACGCAGCCCCCATTCCAGCACTCGTGTCCTTGGTGGGAACCTCAACCCAGTTAGGGTGTCCCCCCTGCTGACCAAATGGCCTGCTCCATGGCGGCAGATCACGCACCCAACAGTGAATGTTCTGACTCAATTGTCTCAGGACCTCTCCTGTCTTGGCCTCTACCAGAGACACCATGGCCCAGCATCCCCGACGAAAGTAGACCTGCAGGTGCAAGCGCAAAGAGTTACATGTCCCTATCACTGGCAGTCGCCAGGGATTCATGTTTCACCTATACTAAAGTTGGCCTAATTCATGAGTGTCCCTGAGCAGCTATTACAAATAATAAAATCCCCAGAGCTTGCCGCTGGGCGGCCAGCAGGCAGAGCCTGGCACCAATTGGTGCACTGGCCGCCCTAAGCAGCAGGACGGAGCTGGATTAGTCCAGCTCCCAAATTGCCCTCATGGTTTGCGAACGTATGGGGGTCTGCTTACCGGAGGGATCGTTGCTCCATGGGCGTGGAGAAGACTAAAGGCTCGTCCACCGCCTTGCGGGGTGGTTCTGGCTCGAACCCTTAGCCGGATCCGCCTTAGCCGAGGCACCACCCCACAGGCCTATCAACTTTTAAAATGCCTCCAAACTGGGATAAATGGAGTGGACTTGCCCAGGACCTCACAGGGTTAGGGAATCACTGGAGGATCCCATTGGCAACCCAACTTTCAACAGTGTTGCGTCAATACTTCTGTTTCAGACGACTCCCTGCTACATTCACCAATGTCCACACATTTAAGGTGGACCTTGTAACAATGTGGCTGAGTAGCAGTCAGTGCTCTCTAATTAGATCCCCCCATCTTGGAGTTTGGGGAAGCTTTATGATGACTAGGTAGGAAGGGCTGGTATGCAGACATGCTGGTGAGGCAAGTTCTCTTTGGAGGGACTTGGAATCCATCAGGCCAGCACTGGGTCGTTATGCTTAGCAGTTTCCTTAGAAGCCAGGTTCATAACATGAGCAGATCCATGTCAAGATGAGTCTTCCTTGTTTTCCCTTGAATCTTGGCTGGTCCTTGACTGCTCTGAGTAAGGGAGGATTGAGGTTGTGTAATTTTTGATGCTGGGCTTTAAGAAGTGTGGAATGTCTGCTTTCACACTCTTGGCATGCTCCTATCAAGAAGCCAGCCCCGGGCCTGGTGCGATAGCATAGCGGTTAAGGTCCTTGCCTTGAACGTGCTAGGATCCCATATGGGTGCCATGCTTCCCATCCAGCTCCCTGCCTGTGACCTGGGAATGCAGTCGTAGACGGTCTAAGACTTTGGGACCCTGCACCCACGTTGGAGACCTGGAGGAGTCTCCTGGCTTTGGATTGGCTCAGATCCAGCCATTGTGGCTGCTTGAAGAGTTAACCATCGGACAGAAGATCTTCCTCTCTGTCTCTCCTCTCTGTATATCCCCCTTTCCAATAAAAATAAATAAATAAATAAATAAATAAATAAATAAATAAATAAATAAATCAAAAGAATCCAGCCCCGCTAGCTGTGAGAATTCAAGTCATGTGGCAGTCAGCAGCCCCAATCCTGCTCCCAGTCAACGGCCAATACCACCTGCCAATCAGGTGAATACAGTCCACACAAACTGGAATTGTTGATGCCTCAAGCCATATCTGGAAGGGGAGAACTGCTCAGCGGAGCAGCTAACTCACAGTATTGGAAGAGATAGAAAACAACCATGGGGATTGCTTTAATTCACCATGCACAAGGAGCATTCATTATGCAGCAATAAATAAAATAAAACAATTGTCAGTAGTAGAGCACTCCAAAATTAAGTTGAAAAGCAGTGAACTAAGGCTTAATTGAGCCAGGAGGAAGAAAAACAGTAAGGACCAACGACTATACAACCTCACAGACATTAGCTTGTCTCCAAGAGCAGTGCTAAAGTGGAACAACTCTCAAGCCAGAATCTGTTCTGCTCTCTACCTGAGGAGTAGCTGTACAGAGGTTTGTTGGGGTTTTTTGTTTTTAAAAATTGTAGCTCTGGGGCCCAGCGCGATGGCGTAGTGGTTAAAGTCCTCACCTTGAACGTGCCCAGGATCCCATATGGGCGCCAGTTTTTGTCCCGGCAGTCCCGTTTCCCATCCAGCTCCCTGCTTGTGGGCTGGGAAAGCGGTCGAGGATGGCCCAAAGCTTTGGGACCCTGTACCCATGTGAGAAACCAGGTAGAGGCTCCTGGCTTCGGATTGGCTCATCCAGCTGTTGCGGCTCGCTTGGGGAGTGAATCATCGGATGGAGGATCTTCTTTTCTGTCTCTCCTCCTCTCTGTATCTCCGACTTCACAATAAAAATTTAAAAAAAAAATAGATCTTCAAAAAAAATTGCAGCTCTGAGGCATTTTATTATAAATGGTTGGCACTCTTATACATAAATTAACATGAGCTGAAAATTCATCATACATTTACTTTGCTTTTAGCTTGACTTTCTAGTGAATCTGTAGCTTCATTTGTTTTGACTGCCATGTAATGAGATCCGTCTTCATGCGAGTGATTTAAGAGCATAATTTGTTGGTAAGCTTCTTCTGTTTTACCCCTTTTGGCAGTAGAAGGTTTACATGGTACAAATGCTGCTTCTTGTTTTGTCATTGGGGTTCAAACCCACCTCTCTAACGGCCACCACTGAAGGCAAATTTTAATAAACTTTGGAAACGTCTTTTACTTGAGATGTCATATGCTTCATGGCTTGTAACACGTAACAGCTTACAAATCCCACATGAGCAATAGTAGTTAGTCCACCTGTCACCACTGTACTAGCCATGGCTCGGGCCCAGCTGCCCTACCCACACGGGGAGCATGGTTCATCCTAGTCCAGAGACCACAACCATCAACCAAATGCCTTTCCCTGAGGTTGGAAGTCTAAAGGCAAGGTGCTGGCAGGGTTGCTTTTAGCTGTATTCCTTTCTCTCCTTGACTCATCAGCGTCTGTATTTCTACCATGCTTTCAATCACAGTGTGTCTGGGTCTAAATTCTCTCTTCTCTAAGGGCACCAGTCATATCGGATTAGAGCTCACCCTAATGACCTCATTTTAATTTAATTATCTATTTGAAGATCCTATTTCCAAATAATTGTATTGTGAGGTCCCGGGATGTAAGACTTCAACATGTGAAGTTGGGAAGGGGATACAATTTAACTCATAACAAGGGTGTCCTGCTTTGCCTTCCATGGCAGATATAAAGAATGTTGCTTGGCATCAAATGTTTCCTTCTGACCTTAGGCCGTAAGATCTGTAGGTGACTGGGAAGATGGGACACCCGTTAGTGATGCTTCCCTCTGTGTTGGATGCAGTCACTGGAAGAAAAACTGGATGTGAGTGTTCTTGAGCTTGTATAAAGCATCATTCCTTACTAGTAGGTAGGAGGTTTTATTGCAAGACGTATTTCTTTATCTAATTTGGAAGGCAGAGTGACAGACATAGAGACCCTCTATCCAGGGTTCACTTTCCAAATGGCCACAATAGCCAGGTCTAGGTCAGACCAAAGTCAAGATCCAAGCCTCCATCTCTGTCTTCTGCCTAGGTGGCCAAGACCCAGGCACTTGGAGCATATTCTACTGCCCTCCCAGATGTGTTAGTAGGAAGCTGGGTCATAAACAGAGCACTGAGAATCCAATCCAGAATAATATGGTGTGCTGGTGTCCCAAGTGGTAGTTTGACTTGCTGTACCATAGCACTGACCCCTAGGTAGGGAAATTTTGTTTATGTGTATAGAAAAGGTGTATGTAGGTATTACACCTATATGCATGTATGTGTTCACTTATTTATACATTGGTTAATGAGTAGACTGTGTTAAATAACTACAGTACGGTACATCCCACACTTCTCTCTTGTTTTGGAAACTATCTCATCCCTTCTTACCATTCATGAGTCCCATAGGAGAAGCCACGGTTTAAATAGCCACATCGTTTCCTGGCCACAGCTCACTGGTCTGCCAAGGATACTTGATTTAAGTTAGGCCAATCAAATTCCTGGATCCAGAATTTTTTTTTGGTTTGAGTTATCAAACAAAACTCGTCCTGCTTAAGCATAGGAAATTTAGGTTAAAAAAAAGAAATCACACTTTCCTGCCATATTGAGAAAGCCAGTTGCTAATGAAAGGAAATGAAATCAGTGTACTGAAGATGGGAGAAAACAAAACAGGGTAAACACAAAAGGGAGGAAGTTCTAAAGCCAAGCTATTATCCCAGTCTCTCCTTAACTAAACAGATAGCCAGTCAATAATATTTTCACCATTTTGCCTGATTGTCTTTTTGTTATTTTAACCAAAGATCTTTATTAGTGCCATAGGATATATAATGCAATAGGAAATCCATGTCATCACTTACAGCCAAACTTCTTTTAATAGAAAATGTGTTCCTTAAATGACAAATCTTGTTAATAAAGGCCCTACCCGGGTAGGAGATTTTGTCCTTCCTATTTCTACCCACCAGAATTCTTATTTATTCAATTTTCACTATGTATTTTTACTTTGGAATTTTTTTAAAAGAGTAACTTATTTTTATTAGAAGGGCAGATTTATAGAGAGAAGGCAATATAGAAAGAAAAAGATCTTTTGTCCACTGGTTCACTCCCCAAGAAGCCTCAATGGGCAGAACTGAGTCAGTCCGAAGCTAGGAGCCAGGAGCTTCCTCCAGGTCTCCCATGCGGTTCAGGGCCCCAAGGCTTTGGGCCATCCTTTACTGTTTTCCCAGGCCACAGGCAGGGAGCTGAATTGGGAAGTACAGCAGCCAGGACACAAACCAGCGCCCATAGGGGATCCCGGCACATGCAAGGCGAGGATTTAGCCACTGAGCCATCATGTGGAGCCCAATTTAGACTTGAAAGGCAGAAATATAAAAAGAGAAAGATCTTCCTTCTGCTGATTTACCTCCCAATTGCCAACAATAGACAAGGTTGTGCCAGGCTGAAGGCAGAAGACAGGAACTCCATCCAAGTTTCTCAGGTGAATGACAGGGAGACAAATACTTGCATTGTTACCTGCTGCCTTACAGGGTGCACTTTAGCAAAACACTGCATTGGAAGTGGAGGAGCTGGGTCTTGAACCAGGCACTCCAATACGGGACGTCAGCATCTCAAGTGGCACCTTTATTTAAAAAAGAAAGAAAGAAAGAAAGATTTATTTATTTTTATTGGAAAGCAGATTTACAGAGAGAAGGAGATACAGAGGGAGAGGTCTTTCATCCATTGGTTCACTCTGTAAACAGCCACAAAGGTCAGAGCTAAGCTGATCTGAAGCTGGGAACCTGGAGCTTCTTCCATGTCTCCCATGTAGGTGTATGGTCCCAAGGATGTGGACTATACTTCTGCTGCTTTTCCAGGCCACACACAGGGAGCTGGATAGAAAGTGGAGCAGTCAAGCCATGGAACCAGCACCCAAATGGGACGCTGGCACCTGAAAGTTAAGGATTAGCCTGTTGTGCCACCGCACCGGCTCCTCAAGTGGCATCTTGACTATTGTGCCAAGTGACCACTCCCTTAAGAATTCTTACTTGCTAGCAGAAGATCAACTCTAGGTGTCTCAAGCAAAAAAGAATTTTGAAAAAGATATTAAGTAGCTCATAGACTAGTTGGAGGGCTCAAACAACCTTCTTCCAAGCTTCATAATAAAAAGCAGTCAGAGCCAAGCAGCAGACATTGGCAATGAGTCCACTGCTGTGGCTGTGGGTTCTGGACAGGCAGGTGTGCCAACCTCAAACGCAAGACTCATCACCTTCTGGCAGCCATGCTCTTCCAGGAAGTGATCTTCCTGACACTGACTTTTCTAGCAATTGTTGAGGCAAGTGTGCCTGCCTGCCTGGCAGGCTTTTACTCTAAGCACAAGGAATGCTGAGGGGGCAGGAGGTGGGGACAGGGTCTGCCTAGCACTTCCAGCTTCTGTACAGAATGATCAGATACAAAACTGAGAGAACTCCCTAATGCAAGAAGTGGGGGGAGGGTGAATCCTGATGTGGGGGGGTCCAAAATAATCCAAGTGTCCACTGCCTCTTCAATTATTATTGTTTAATTCATTTTATTTGAAAGTCAGAGAGACAGAGGCAGAGATCTTCTACCAACCAGTTCACTCCCCAACAGTTGCAATAGTCAGGATTAGGCAAAGCCACAGACACGAATCAAGAACCCAAAGCAGGTCTCCCCTGCAATGGGCATAGACCCCAGCATCTGATTCCTTACCTGCTGCCTGCCAGGATGCTCATTTGCAGAAAAGTTGTAAAAAAAAAAAAAAAAAAATTTTTTTTTTGCTTTAATGCAAACCCTGGGCAGGTATCTGGCTTAGTGATTAAGACCCTGAGTTAATGACCCGGCACAATAGCGTAGCTGTTAAAATCCTCGCCTTGAACGTGCCCGGATCCCATATGGGTGCCAGTTCTAACATCCCAGCCGCTCCGCTTCCCAATTCAGCTCCGTGCCTGTGGCCTGGGAAAGCAGTGGAGGACAGCCCAAAGCCTTGGGACCCTGCACCCACATGGGGGACCTGGAAGAAGATCTTGCTCCTGGCTTCAAATCAGCTCAGCTCCAGCCATTGCGGCCACTTGGGGAGTGAACCATCAGATGGAAGATCTTCCTCTCTGTCTCTCTTCCTCTCTGCATATCCACCTTTCCAACAAAAATAAATAAATCTTATATTAAAAAAAGACCCTGAGTTAAGACACCCTCAGCTCATGGTGGCCATGACCTTTGCTCTTGACCTATCAGCCTCAGCTTTGGCTGGCCACTTCCACCTCTGGAAACCATTGCTTCAAGTGCATTGTTTTCATGATTGCATTGGCAAGCCATGATTCGTCTCCTGTTACAGTTCTCACCATTGTGGAAATACTGAGAAAATCATAAAGGAATGCATTTTAATTTATGCTGATTGCTTGAAAAGAAAAATCTCAGAGGACTCAATAATTTTTAAGGACTTTTAAAAATTGTGTGCAGGGCATGCATATTGCTTTAAGTATAAGGGAGTAGAATAAACTTTTAGTAATACACAAAGGAGAAACATCTTCTGTTTGCTCTTGGGTGAGAAGGCCTCGTCGTGGGAAATGCCTCTATGTTCTTGCTTTGGATTCAGCTGTTACTGTATTGTTGGAATACAAAACACTTGAATCACGCCTGTTAGTGATCCACATCCTCCCAAGTCACTCACAGACAGCAGGGCTCAAGTTGGGAAGGAACTAACTCATACGCTTCCCCTGGGGCATGCTCTCCACGAGTCACCTGCAGACTGCCCCAAAAGTACTGTGGTCCTGACACCCCGTGATCCTACTTATACTCAAGTTCACATTCATATCCTGGGGGTTCCCTGAGCCTCTCACTAGGAAGTACATATTGGTTCTTCCTCCTCTTCTCCTGGCATACAACTCTTAAACTGTTTGAGATCTCCATAGTAGTAAGTGGCTTTTTGGATGCTAGGCTGACTGGTAGCTGGCAGTCTGTGGGTGGCTTCAGGATCTGGGCTGGTCTTGGGAAAAAAACAAGGTATGATTAGGGAGGACTGGAAATGTTTAGCTTATCCCCTGAACCTCAAAGGAAGAGAGAGGAGTTGGAGATAAGTGGTTGCCATTGGTCAGGGGTTGATTTAATTGTGCCAATGTAAGGAATCTCCCATAAAAGCCCAAAGGGGAGAGTTCAAATGAACTTCCAGATGACAGAAAGTGCTGGAAACCTCCTGCCCTTTTCTCCCTTTCTCCCTTATCTTGCCCTACCCATCTCTTTATCTGATGTCCTTCAGTTACCTTTGTAATATCTTCTATAGTAAACCAGTGAACCTAAGTGGTTTGAATTCTGTCAGCCACTAAAGCCAGCACATTCAACTGGAGGAGGGGATTGTGGGAACGTGAATTTATAGCTGCTTGGTCAGAAGCACAGGTGAACAACTTGGAATTTGTGATTGGCATCCAAAGTGAGCAGTACAGTCTTGTGGACTGCACCCCTAACTTGTGCAATGTGACACTATCTTCAGGATTTGAGTTGAACTAGATGACACCTGGTTAGTTCTCACAGAAATGGTTGGTATACTAGGGACTTCCCCTGTAAACACCCACACGTGTACACACACACACACACACACATACACACACACAAGAGTCTTTTCTGTTGATTGCTAAATAACAGCATAGGAGGAACTACATTTGGTTTTTCCTATGTCCTCAAAAGGCACAGTAATCAAAATTGTCTGAATGTTCTGTTGTTAAATGTTCCTTAGTTCTTTACTTACCGCATGTAAACAGATGAGAACATAGAGTTAACAGAAGTCATTGCAATTGAACTTGACATAAAACATTATTTACATTATTTAGTAGAGAGTAAGAAAGAGACAGGCAGAAAGAGAGCTTCCATCTGTTGGTTCACTTTCCAAATACTCACCGCTTCCAAGCCTAGATCAGGCTGAAGCTAGGAGCTGGGAACTCAGTCTGGGTCTCCCTTGTGTGTGGCAGGCACCCAGGGGTGCCATCACCTGCTGCACGTTGGCAGGAAGTGGGAATCAGAAGAGCCAGTGAAGGGGCAGCAGGGGTGGAACAGAACAGAAGAGTAGCATTGTGGAGCAGTGGAGTGAGCCGCAGCTTGCAACATGTGCATCCCATTTTAGAATGCTAGTTGAATCCTATTTGCACCATTTTTAACCCAATTCCTGCTGGTGCACCTGGGAAGGCAACAGAGAGTAGCCCATGTATTTGACTCCCAATAACCATGTGGGAGACCAAGATGGAATTCCTGGCTGGCAGTTTCTGCCCGATCCGGATCTGGCTGTTATGGCCATTTGGACAAGATAGAAGGCAGAAACACAAGATCTCTCTCTTCCCTCTTTCTCTTTATATGTTTTTCTTAAGATTTATTTTATTTTTGCTCCCTGCATGTGGCCTGGAAAGCAGCGGAGGATGGTCCAAAGCCTTCGGATCCTGCACCTGCATGGGATACCTGGAAGAAGCTCCTGGCTTCAATCAGCTCAGCTCTGGCCATTGCTGCCACTTGGGGAGTGAATCAATGGACACAAGATCTTCCTCTCTGTCTCTCCTTCTTCCTGTATATCTGACTTTTTAATAAAAATAAATAAATCTTTTTAAGAAAGATTTATTTTATTTTAATTGGAGAGGCAGATTTGTAGAGAGAAGGAGAGATAAAAACCTTCTATCTGCCGGTTTACTCCCCAGATGCCTACAATGGCTGGAGCCAGTCTGAAGCCAGGAGCTTCCTCAGGGGCTCCCACTTGGGTGCAGCATCCCAAGGCTTTGGGCCGTCCTCCACTGCTTTCCCAGGCCACAAGCAGAGAGCTCCATGGGTAGTGGAGCAGCTGGGATATAAGCTGGTGTCCGTATGGGATCCCAGCACTTGCAGACAGAGGATTAGCTTATTGAACCATGACACTGGCTCCTCTGCTTTTCAAATAAGCAAAGTTAAAAAAGAAAGAAAAAACAGTAATGAGGATTGTTATCACAAGTAAATAAACCAAAAATGGCAGAGTCGGAATTTGGACTTAGGTACTCTGGTAAGTCCCTGTAAGATTTTAAGCTACAGTACCTATGTTTTGTAAGCGAATGTTCTCTGTAGTCCACAAAGTGATTGCCAGAGGGCGTTGCTAGTCTGAGGGATGAGTTGGGTGACAGGCATCACAGCTGCAGGAAAGAGGCCAGACAGGTTTGGGAAGCAGCAAGTGGAGCTGAGCTGAACAGGCTTGTTTGCTGCAAGGCTTTGGTGACATAGACCTGCTCTGTGAGTCATTGAGAGAGGCCTGGGAGAGGCAGTGTGCGCTCCAAACCTGTTCAGCCAAAACAGAACAAAGGACTCATCAGGCACATTTTTCTCAGTGCGGATCAATTTCAAGATACCCCTCCTTGTCAACCTGATCATTCAGAGATGACCATCTCTACTTCATATATAAATAGAAGTAGAAAATTTTACCAAATAATGAGTCAAGGCATGTATAAAAGTAAAATCATGGAGCAGGCATGATGGTACAGTAGGTTAAACCTCTGCTTGGAACCCTCACATTCCATATTAGAGAGTCAGGGGTTCAAGTCCTCACTGCGCCAACGTTGCTGACCTAGCTTCCGGCTTAAGCACACTTGGGGGGCAGCAGGTAGTGGATCAGGCACTTGGCTTCCTGACACCCAGGTGGGAGACCCATGTGGAGTCTCGGGTCTCTGGCTTGGACCTGAAGCAGCCCTAACTCTTGTGGGATGTTGAGGAGTAAGCCACAGGACAGAATATCTCTGTGTTTCTCTCTTCGCCCTTCACCCCTAGAGCTCTGCCATTCAAATAAACTTTTTTTTTTTTTTTGCAATAAAATCTATTTACTTTTTAAGGATTTATTATTTGTTTGAAGGGAAAATGATAAAGCAAAAGGGAGAGATAGAAAGAAAGCTATCTTCCGTCCATTGGTTCAACTCCAAAGGGCTGCAATGGTTGGGGCAGGACTAGGATGAAACCGGAATCAAGGACTCCACCGAGTCTTCTGCCTCCTGCCGGCAGGGGTCCACGCGCCGTCCCAGGCGTGTTGGCACGGACCTGCAAGTGGAGCAGTTGGAACTGGGACTGGCGCTGTTGCCAGTGTCTCAGGCAGCAGCTTCACATGCGGCACCACAGCCCAGGCCTGTGCAGTACATTTTTAAAAGTGAATAATTAAAAAAAAAAAAAGATAAACTTATTTGATCTGAACATATTTTGAAATATACAGTTTTCCATAAAATGCATTTTCATGAACTTTATGAAAGCCCTTCAGATGCATGGATTTCAGAAAGTTTGGCTTCAGGATAAATTTATCTTTTATTTCAATATCTTCAGAATGGTTTGACATATGCTCATGTATTCCTAAATGGTGTATTATAAAATTTTGCCTGATTTTTGAATTTTATATAAATGCAATCATTCCATATGCATTGTTTTATAACCTGCTTCTTTTGCTCAACAGCATGCTTTCGACATGTTACTGCAGTGCAGAAAACTTAATCTAGTTAGTTGCACTGTTTAGTAGTCTATTGTCTGAAGATACCATAATTTATTGTTTCCTTGCTGTTATGAACAAAAACATGGCATATAAATTCTTTTTTAAAAGATTTATTTATTTTTGCTGGAAAGGCAGATATACACAGAGGAGGAGAGATAGAGAGGAAGATCTTCTATCCGCTGATTCACTCCTCAAGTGGCTGCAATGAGGCCACTGGGACACAAACTGGCACTCATTTGGGATGCCAACATAAGCAAGGTGCTTTAGCCACTAGGCTATGGTGCTGGATCCTGCATGAGTTCTTCAACATGTCCCTTGGCATACAGACGCATATGTTGGGATGTGTACTACATGTTAGAATGTTGTAATCTAGGACATATATTTGCAAAACTGTGCTAGGTAATGTTAAACTGCTGTGTGAGAATTCCTGTGGGTTTGCATCCTCCCCAACACTCAGGACACTCTGACACTTGAATTATTTTCAGTAATTGGATATAAAAGGAGTAGCATGTCACCATGGGTCTGGTTAGCATCTTTCAGAGGAGTGGTGGGGGTCAATGCTTCTTGGCTATTGGTATGAGTACACACACACTATATCTATGTATGTTGTGTATATGTATGCATATATATACACACACATACGTACATATACAAATACCCTTTGCTCAGTTTACTATTTGACCATTTGTGTTTTCCTCCTGTTTGATATGCTTGGATAGAAAGATGTGACTTTTACTGTGGTTGAATATATTTATCTTTTCCTTAACAGGATGTCTAAGACATAAGGACAGGAAAAAACAAAACAAAAAAAAACAGCCCCAAATGCTTTTCCTATTCTCATACAGTTGTTTTTCCTTGACCACCAGAAATCATCATAAACAAACAGTTGTAAGGCAGATACCAACCGAATGCCCTATAATTTAAAAAAAAAAAAAAAAAAAATTCTGTTGTAGGGGCCAGGGCAAAGGCTTTTCAGGCGTATCTTTGGCCTGAAGAACTGGTGTCCCATTTGGGTATGGGTTCAAGTCCCTGCTGCTTCAATTCCAATCCAGCTCCCTGTCAATACACCCGAGAAAGCTGCAGTGGACGGCTGAAGTTCTTGGGCTCCTGCTCACATGTGGGAGACTGAAGAAGTTCTTGGCTTCTGACTTTGGATCAGCTCAACTCTGGCTATTGCAGCCAGTTGGGGAATTAGCCAATAGCTGGAAGATTCTCTTATTGTTTTTACTCTTGCTCTCTGTCTCTCCCTTTCTCTCAGTGAATCAACCTGCAGATAAAATTTTTTATCTTAAAAAATTTTTTTTCTTATCCAAAGTTCTTCAATTTCCTTAAGTTTCTTTGAAAAGGTCAACATTTTGGCCTCACTTAAGTCCTGGGTCTATTTGGAATTTCTTTTTCTACAACGTGGACATGAGAGAGTAAGGCTTGTGGACCCCTAAACTCATGTATTAATCAGTTTCAGCCTGGGTGTGATGGGACTCAAGTGTAGCCTTCAGAGAGTGAACAGGTCATGACCAATGAGCTTGATGACCTGACCCGAGACTCTGGGAGTGTCCTCGCCGCCTCCACTCCTTGAGGACACAGAGAAGGCTATTTCTGAGAGGAAGTGGTCTTTCCTGGACACGGAACCTACTGGATCCTTCATGTTGGATCTCCGAATCTCTACAACGGTGAGAGAAATTTCTGTTGTTTATAAGCTAGCCAGTGAATGGCATTTTTCTCTTTTTTTTCTTTCTTCTCTCTCTCTCTCTTTCTCCTTTTACTTAAGATTTTTCTTATTTTTTCCCCTTTGTTTCTCTCCTTACCCCAGAAACAGCAAGAAGAAATAGCAAATTTGGAAGCAATGAATTCACCCAGTTTTCCCTAAACCTTGAATCTTCCCAACCTGATCAACCATGTAATCATTATTTTAAAAACTGATTAAAAAGATTTATCTTATTTTTATTTTAAAGGCAGATTCTTAAAAAAAGATTTATTTATTTATTTATTTATTTATTTATTTATTTATTTATTTACTAGAGAGGCAGATTTACAAAGAGAAGGAGAGACAGAGAGGAAGATCTTGTGTCCACTGATTCACTCCCCAATGGCTGCAATGGCCAGAGCTGAGTTGATCCAAAACCAGGAGCTCCTTATAAGTTTCTCATGTGCACCATCCACTGCTGCTTTCCCAAGGTGTAAGCAGTGAGCTAGATTAGAGGTGGAGCAGCTGGGACATGAACCAGTGTCCAGATGGAATGTTGGTGCCATGGGCTGAGACAGCCTACTACACCATGTGCCAACCTTGATATTTTTCTTAAAGCAGCTCAAATGAGTTAAGACAATAGGGGAAGTGTTCTCATTCTGTCTGTCTGTGAATCTCTCCTTTCTGCTGCATGGATAGGCATTTGCCAGTTATAAAGCATCCCTTCCTTTCTGCTCTAACTTAAAATGTCAATTCTGTCGTTGATGTATGATTGGGGTTTCGTTCATGTTCTCTATTCTGATTGGTCTATTTATCCTTGAATTCAAATCACATGGCTTTAATTACTGTAACTTGGTAGGTTCAATGTAAAATACTCAACCAGTGCCTTCCACATGGTAAACAACACACACACACACACACACACTATCTAAATACATATTTTTTCTGTGTTTGTTTAGACTTTAGTTAAGACAATGTTTAGCATGTTTGCTATGCTTTTTATGACTCTGCTTAAGATAATATTTAGTAGGGCACATCTGTCCACCAGTCTCAGCCACACTCCGTGAGGATGGAGGAAGACTGTAATATTGTTATTATTACTTGTGGTAAGAAGCAGGAGACATGTATCCAATCTGCTTCCATAGCTGGTGCTCAGGAGAGGCATCACAGACAAACAAGGGATGGCTGGTGTGTGGGGATGCCCAGCAGGACAAACCCTGGTCACAGAGACTTGGAATCAGGTCAGCAAGGGGAGATTTAGGTTCTTGATGGCTGTGTTTGTGAGATTTCTGGCACACAAGTTCCGCTATTCCTCGGCCTTTGTGCTTCCGCCTGTTCCAGTTCCCTTGCTGTGTGCAGGCTTTGGTGATGTGACAATTCATTCTCTGCTCTGGACTTGCTGGGCACTTATGTGGCCATAACCTGAAAAGCAGGGACCTAAAAATGCAGTCAGGCCTGTCGTGAAAACATAAAACAGGGAAGCTTTCAGGAGAAGGATGGGGAAGCTCAGCTAGAGGTGTTTTTTTGGGAGAATCAGGGAAAACCCGGAGAAAGGGCAGTTGTGACATCAAATCCTCGTGATCGCCTCTGCTTCTTGGGAGTGCCGTGGTTATTTCTGATGCTTTACTCATTCACATACATTTTTTAAAAGATTTATTTATTTTTATTGCAAAGTCAGATATGCAAAGAGAAGGAGAGACAGAGAGGGAAATCTTCCATCCGATGATTCACTCCCCAAGTGAGCACAACGGCTGGAGCTGAGCTGATCCTAAGCCAGGAACCAGGAGCTCTTCCGGCTCTCCCACATGGGTGCAGGGTCCTGAGGCTTTGGGCCGTCCTCGACTGCTTTCCCAGGCCACAGGCAGGGAGCTGGATGGGAAGTGGGGCTGCCAGGATTAGAACCGGCGCCCATATGAGATCCTGATGCATTCAAGGCAAGGACTTTAGCAGCTACGCTAGGCCACCGCACCGAGCCCCATCATTCGTATACATTTTACAAGAATCTATTGACGCTACATGTGGCAGTTGCTATCTTTCCTATAGTGAGCTCTTCTACCCTGAATATGGTACTTGCTGCATTTTGTGTTGTTTTTTTTGTTTGTTGTTTTTTTGTTTTGTTTTTTTTATGGGCTGCTAATATCATTTATTTTTTTTATTATATTTTTGACAATCTTTACATAGTTAATTACGGTAAAAAGGTTCAAGGGCTATAGGAAAGTGGGTAAGACTATTATTTCCATATTGTTTCCTTCATGTATCTGAGGTAAAGGGGATTATTGAGGGAGAAGCCCCACCCAGTTTCCCACCCACCCCAAATCCCTGATGTGGGGCATGCTCTGAGATCCTTGCTCAAGTGGTTTTAATAGTTCTCCAGTTATGAATCGCTGCCAGTCTCGCCACTCCAAGCACGATGAGGTCGTTGAAGAATCCACTGATTGACATAGTCCATCATAGAGTCTCCATTTGCCCAGTGTTTCGCTGCCAACATATAGCTGAGGTGGTTGATTGACTTGCTCTGTCTTCTTTTCTTGGCTAGGGTTCTGAGTCCAGCATTTTGATTGGGGAGATCCCCAAAGAAACTTTGAGGTATTCCCAGACCAGATTCTTGTGTGTTCTAGCAAGCACAGGGCCCGGCACAGTCCATCTCCACGATCAGCTGGTGGTTGCAATTGCTGGGTTGGTTCTGTTTTCAGTCCCGACATCCACTGGAACCAATGGGTGTTGTAGTCCAGTCTGGTTCTGCCCAGCACATACTCGGCCCTCACATCAACCAGTGGGAGCTGCAGCCTAGTCGGGGCGACCCACAGTAACCCCCACCAGGCCCGCCCCCTCCCCTGATTTGCCAGTATGTGTAGCAGACTAGTCCAGTCTGTCCCACACCCCATTCGGCTCTCGTACATGTCAATGGGTATTGAAGCTTTGTTCCATCTAACCAGCTCAACTATCCAGACCTCACAGATGTTGTTGAGTGCCTCTCTGTCTAGCTACCCCAGCCCCTGTTCTAGTTTTCATGCCCTCCCGCTGGAGTGGTAACCCAAGAAGAAAGAGCCCACTATTTCACTCCCAGGTCTCTCTCAATCCTGGTTTATGCACTCTTTGGGTGGTTCTGTGGTTTGACTTGACAGAATTAGCCCCCAGTGCCAGCTTCTGCCAGTTGATGCTGTGGCTAAGCCCAAACAACTCTCACCCACTCTAATACTGTTTGCACCAGTAGGAATAATCCGCTCAGTCTGGCTTTTCCCTGATCTAGTCCACATGTGGCGCACAGGTGTTAGTCTGGTCTGCCCCCATCCCAGCCCATGCTGTCCAGTGGGAGTAGCTGTCCAGCAAGGGAACCAACCCCTTGATCCCCTGCCAGTTCTGCCCCCTCCCTTCCTGGTTCTCATGCGTGCTGGTTGGGTGCTGCGGTCACATCCAGTATAGGCATTCCATATTGGCATTCCATATTGTGCACTGGGTTTTTGTCGTGACCGAACCTGGCCCGTCCCACACTTTGTTCTGGTGTTTGGATTTGCCAGTGGATGACATGAACTGATTCAGCCTGGTCTGCCCCGGACCCATGCCAAATGTATGCCAGAGGGAAACTTTCCATGGCCTATTCTGGGCTGTTTCCTATCATGCTTCTTACGCTTACCTGCAGAGACTGTGTCCTGCCAGAGGAGTTGCCCAGGCTCCTCCATCAGACTCTCTTCCAATGCCAGATGTTGCGCATACCAGGGGGTCCTTGAGCCAACCCTACTCAGTTCACCTCCTGTCCTAGCTGGAACAGTGGCTTTTCTTGACTGGCTTTCAACCCATTCTGGTTCTATTTTTTTTTAAGATTTATTCATTTTTATTGTTATTGGAAAGCCGGATATACAGAGAGGAGGAGAGACAGAGAGGAAGATCTTCCATCTGATGATTCACTCCCCAAGTGAGCCGTAACGGCCGGTGCTGCGCCAATCCGAGGCTGGGAACCTGGAACCTCTTCCGGGTCTCCCACATGGGTGCAGGGTCCCAAAGCTTTGGGTCATCCTCAACTGCTTTCCCAGGCCACAAGCAGGGAGCTGGATGGGAAGTGGAGCTGCCGGGATTAGAACCGGCGCCCATATGGAATCCCAGGGCGTTCAAGGCGAGGAGTTTAGCCACTAGGCCACACCATCGGGCCCCCCATTCTGTTTCTTGCTGTTGGATGTTTCAGCCCCGCCATGGCTCGTCCATACCCATATACGGCTCACATATGGCTCAGTAGGGGTTGTGACCTAGCCTAGTCCAGATGGTGTTGGGGTCTGGCCTGGCCTGGTGCATCCAGTCCCTGTTCACACTAGTGCCAAGGGAGACTACAACTGTTTCCTGGTTAGAACACAGCCCCATTCCAACACACGCGCCCCTTGGTGGGATCCTCAACCCAGTTAGGGTGTCCCCTTAGCTCCCCAGCCAGACCTGTTCCCAGCCATAGATCACACGCATACCAGTGGCTGCTCTGAGTCAGCTTGGCTTAGTCCCTCACATGTCCTGGCCTCTGCCTTAGACACTGTGGCTTAGCATCCTTGACTCACACAGACCAGTAGGTGCAAGACTGGACAATAAGATGCTGGACTCTATGTTTGGTGTATGCTTGCAATGGGGGAATCTCAACTGAACTTGAGCTGTGGTTATGCAACAAGGTGGAGGAATCCACCATGGTGGGAGGGTTTGGGGAGGGGTGGGAGAACCCAAGTATCTATGTAACTGTGTCACATAATACAATGTAATTAATGAAGTTAAATAATAATAATAAAAAAAAAAAAAAGATCCTAGCTCGGTATGACTGTTCAATCCTGGTTTCTAGTTTCACTTGTAGGCTAGGGTTTGTTCAGTCCTGCCCATTACCACATTAGCGAACTGTTGGAGCTACTTTGCCCAGCTTGTCCGACCCCCAGGTCTGGACCACATGTTCACCAGTGGGAGCTATGACTTTGCCAGGGGAGTTTCCCAAGTTCCTCCACTTGATCCCCTTCCAGACCCAGTTCTCATACATGCCAATGGGTTTTAGGCCAGTGCCCGGTGCAGTCTGGCTTTCCATTTGGCCGTATATGAGCTGGTGAATGTTGCAGCCCGGCCCATCCCACACCCTATTCAGGATGCATATTCGAGTGCTGCTGCCTTGACCAGTCCCGACTGTTGTGGCAGGCTCCTTGGTCACACTTAGCTTAGTCCATCACCACCCAAACTCTTGAGCTAACCAGTGGGGCTAGAATTTCCACAGGGTTTGGCCCATACATCCCCCACAGAATCTACCCCTGGATATGGTTCTCGAGTACTAGTTAATGTTATGGCCCTGCCTAATGTGACCCATCTGCTGATTCATCATCATGTCACGTAATAGGATATCCTGCTGGACAAGCCCCAAGCCTTCGCTTTTGCATGAACTGGTGTTCAGTGCTCAGCATTGTTAAGTGATTACAAGTTTTTCAAAGGAAGAGTTACTGTCATTGGGAATCTTTAGGATTGACTCAGATCCCAGAAGCACAGTGGGATCAACCTAGAGCTACCTAAGCAGTGATTCAAAGAACCAAAACCCCAGAGCTCCCCAGCTGGGTGGCCAGCAGGCAGAGCCTGGTGCCAAATGGCACACTGGCCACTCAGGGACAGCTCACCTTGTGCACATGGTGGCTGGAGTCGGGATCTGAGCAAGACGCCCCGTCCTGAGGCCCACCAGCAGCTGGGAGGCTGCTGGAAGTGTAAACCCCCAGGCCCAAGGTCGCGCCCCTCCCCAATCCCATTCACTGCCCAATGAGGGCGGTGGGTGGGTCCCAGACCTACCCAGCCATGGAGACGCCTCCCCTTGGTGTGCTCACCCCAAAGGGAGCAGCCCCCGAACCCAGGCAGGCCCGGGCACAGCTCACCACGTGCACATGGTGGCTGGAGTTGGGATCCAAGCAAGATGCCCTAAGGCCCACCCGGATTTTGTGTTGTTTTAAGAGGATACCACTGACTGGGTAATTCATGAACATTTTTTTTTTTTTTTATTGATAGGGTTGTTGCTAGACCAAGCTGAAGCCAGGGCCAAGAATTCCATCTGAGTCTCTCGTGTGGATGGCAAGATCTCAAGTGTTCAGACCGTCACCTGCTACCTCCCAGGTTTATGAGCAGGAAAGTAGATTGGAAACAGAGATGGAACTCTGATATGGGCATGTGGCTGTCCCAAGTGACAATTCAACCCACAGTTCTGTGATGCTCATTCCTGAACCAAGTAATTTTACTTATTTACTTAATTTTTTAAAATTTTGATGATCTTTACATAGTTGATTAGGGCACAAAGGGTCAAGGGCTGCAGGAAAGTGAGTAAGACCATTGTTTCCACATTCTGTTTTTTTCTTTCCTGTATCTAGGGGAAGGGGAGAGGCAAAGGGAGAAGCCACACCTACCCTGTACCATTCCAGGGTCCCCGATGTGGGGCATGCTCTGAGGGTTCTGCTCAAGTAGTTTCAATAGTTCAACTGTTCTGAATTGCTGCCAATCTCACCATTGCAAACATGATGAAATCTCTTCAGAATCAGCTGGCTAACATAGTCCATCTAGCGTCTCTACTTGCCCAGATTTTCACTGCCAACACTTGGCTGGGATAGTTGACCAATTTGTTCTGTCCTCTGTTGTGGTATCAGGTATCCTCTGCAGGCCTCAATATACTACCATATCCTCCATGTGCACCTGGATATGCTGTCCACTGCTCTGTCTGAGCCACTGAGGAGGCTCCGCATTGACACACGCACTCCATGGTCAGACCATGGAACCTACAATTCTCTTCATGGTTGGGGTTCTGAGTCCAGCAGTTTGACTGGGGAGATCTCCAAAGAAATTTTGTAAAACAAATGATCCCAGACTAGATTCTTGGGTGTGTTTGCTAGTACAATGTCTGGTACAGTCCGTCATCTCTATCAGCTTATGCACATGCTGGTGGTTGCAATTGCTGGGTCAGTTCTGTTTCCAGCCCCATCTTCTACACAAACCAATGGGTGTTGGAGCCCATCCCAATCCTGCCCACCATGTATACCAGTGGGAGCTGCAGCCTAGTTGGGGCGATGACAAATAACCCTCACCAGTCCCACCCCCTACCCTAGTTTCCATACTTGCCAGTATATACAACAGACTGATTCAGTCTGTCCTGCAACCCATTCAGCTCTCATACTTGTCAATGGGCATTGAAGCCTAGTTCAACCCAACAAGATCCACTATCCAGCCCACACATCTGCCAATGGGTGCCATACTGTCTAGCCATGCCTGCCCAAGTTCTGGTTCGCATGCTCACCAGACGGAGTGGCATCCTAGGAGGGACATACCCACTGTTTCCCTCCTGTGCCATTCCCACTCCAGAATCATGCACTCTCTATATGGTTCTGCAGTTTGATTGACAGAATTAGCCCGCCATGCTAGCATCTGCTAGCTGATGCTGTGGCAGAGCCCAATCAATCCACACCCACTCTGACTTATACTTGCACCAGTAGGAACAGTCAACCCAGCCTGGCTTTTCCTTGGTCCAGCTCACATGAGGCTCACAGGTGTTGCAGCTCTGCTGGGTCTGTTCTGCCCCCACTCCAACTCATGTTCTTCAGTAGGAGTGGTGATTCACATTCCCCCTACAAATTTTGTTCCCTCCCCCCAGGGTTTTACATGTGCTGGTTGGGTGCTGTGGCCTGGTCTGGCATGACCTGCCTCACCTCAGCTTTTGCCATTGGCTGCCATAGCCTGGCCTGGTCTGGTCTGGCCCACCCCCAATTCCAGCTAAGCTTGGTGGGGGATAAAGCCTACCTGAGACTAGCCTGCACCCAGTCCAAGCCTTCATGTGCACTAGTTTGTGTTGTGACCGAACCTGGCCAGCATTCTAGTGCTTAGGTTTGCCAGCAGGCAATGTGAACTGGCCCTGCCTGATTCGCCCCCGATTTGTGCCAAATGTATGCCACTGGGTACCATTCCCTGGCCTGGTCTGGGCTACTCCCTATCATGGTTCTTGTGCTCACCTGCATGGACTGTGTCCCAACAGAGTTTACCAGGCTCTTCCATCAGAACCTCTCCCAATGCCAGATCTCATGCACACAGGTGGGTCCATGGCCTTGCCCTACTCAGTCCACCTCCTGACCTAGCAGGAACGATGGCCTTTCTTGATGGCCTTCAACCCATTCTGATTATTATTGTTGGGTGTTACAGCCTAGTCTAGCCTGGTCCACATGCACTCACAGCTCATACCCGGCTCATCAGGGGCAAAAACCTAGCCTAGACTGTTCTGCATCTACCCTGGTCCTCACAAGCACCAGTGGGTGCTGGGATTTAGCCGAGTCTGGCACACTCAACCCCAGTCCACACTTGTGCCTAGGTATGCTGCAGCCATATCCAGACCAGAATGAGGCTCCCATTCCAGCCCCATGCTATCCAGTGGGAACCACAACCCAGCCATGGCATCCCCTTAACTCCCCAACCAGGTGTGTTTCCAGCTATAGATCTTGCATGTGGCAGTGGTTGCTTCTGACCCAGCTTGGCCTAGTCCTTCACCTGTCATGATCTTTGCCTTTGGATGCTGTAACCTGGCCTGACCCAGCCTATTCCTAGTCCCACCATTTGCTGGTGGGTGCTGGAACCTGGTCCTGCTCTGTCTGCTCCCATCCCAGTCTCATGTAACCTGGTAGATGTGACAGTCTAGCTGAGCTTGACCTGTACTCCAGCCTGGTTTCTGCTCTTGCAAGTGAGGTAAGGTTGGCTCTACCCTACCCAGTTGTCCCCTTCCAAAACCAATCTACACATTAGCCAACAGTTGGAGTTACCCTGCTCAGGCTGTCCAACACTAGATCTTGTGCTCACCAGTGGGAGCTGTGACCCCCAATATGTTCCCCAAGTTCCCAGGTTCCCCTACTTGGCCCACTCCCTGACCCAGAGCTCACATGCTTCAGCAGGTGCTAGATCCTTACCTGGCATAGCCTGCCACTCCATCTTGGCCTTTGTATGAGCTGGAGGATGTTGTGGCCCTGCCTGCCTCACACCCTGTGGTAGGATGCACATTTGGGTGCTGCAGCCTGGACCTGCCCAGACTGTTTCCAGCCCCAGCACCTGAGAGTGTCAGCGAGTTCCATGGACACTCCTAGCTCAGCCCATCACCACCCCAACTCTTAAACTAACCAGTGGGACTTAGCCATAACTTTTGTGTGGACTGGTGTGTGGCAGTCAGAGATGTTCAATGCTAACAGCCAATCTCAGGACTCCCATGTAGGCTGGTAAATCAGTCTGACCCAAACAGATCTTATGGATTCTCCCCTCCAAACCACCAGGTTTCAGTCCCCAAGCTTGCCAGCAAGTTCAGTGACCTTGTCGCTAGAAGTCACACAGGATTCATCCCTCACCAACACTCATATCGTCCTTATCCATGGATGTTCCCAGGCAGCAATTTACATACCCCCAAAATTTTAGAGTTCACCTCTGTGGTACCAGCAGGCAGAGCCTGGTGCCATTTGGCACACTGGCCACCCAAAGCCCAGGACTCACTCACCGCATGGCAGTAGTGGCCATGTCCTGAGTCCCAAGCATTGAGTTCCACCTGGTTCAGGTACCCTCAGCAGCCGCCAAACTGCTGACGACTCCTTTCACTCAAGCCCTGTGGCTGGTGTTTATCTATTTTTAAGGCAGAATGACAGACAAGGAAAGAAAGAGAGAGAGAGAGATCTTCCATTTGCTACCTACCAGGATCATCAACAGGAAACAGGACCAGAAATGTGTCACAATCATTGCATTTTTAGACAAATTGAAAAGTTGTGGCAACTCTTTGTTGAACAGATGCATAGCACCATTTTTGCAGTAGTTCAGATGATTTGTTTTAGTACTTTTAGCTAACTTTAGTACTTTTAATTAAGATATGTATGAATAGCATTTTAAAGAGGCAATGATATAATACTTGTAAAAATTTTAAGATTTGTTTGAAAGGCAGACAGACACCAATAGAGTAAGCAACCTTTCTTCCTCCAGTTTACTCCTCAAATGCACATCACATCTGGGCCAGTTTCTCACGTGGGGGACAGAAATTCAAGTACGTAAGGCATCACCTGCTGCCTTCAGTGATTGAGATCCTAGACACTCATGGAAAGGAAAAGGAGAATATATGGCAGTCTCAGGGGTTTCCTAACCAGCAGGCCCCTGCAGCCACTGAGGGAATGAGATGATGGTGTCCTGCAGCAGCAAGAATCACTGGAGACAGTCTGGTCGAGCATGTCCACTTATTATAAAGCAAGCACAAACTTATATAGACTAAGAAAAGGGAAGGCGGGGGGGCATCTCCCGACAGTCCTCCCACCCAACGATGACACTGTGATTGGCTAGAAGGCACGTCAACGTCTATCTCTCTGGATGCTTCTATCATGTAGTAGGTCACGCACAACACGTATGGCTGACAGGTATGCTGCATGTCACAGGTAGGTAGGCTGTAGGTCACAGACAACAATTAAGTTGGCAGGTAACAAGGACCGCACCTGACTTCTCAGAGTTGCTTATCAAGGAAGTCCCAGCACAGCTCATCCAAGAACAGCGAAGAAAAACTGGGGTGAAAGCCAATGGCTCTTGCCTGTACGGCCAGTGATCAGGCCAATGGTCTCGGTGAGCCAAGACCATTGTTAGAGATTTCCCCTGGGGATACAGTGTGCTATGTTCCTATGACCTCCGTCATAGGCCAAGCAGGCAGAGACCCAGGGGTGATCTCCCACATGGGGTAACCTTTCAGGAATCCTGGGAAACAGGAAGAACATAATGTAATCTTCCAATGTTGTCACATCTTTGATCTGATTGAATAATCAGCAAATGTCTATGCAAAGTAGGCAACTCAGTGTCAGCCTGTGATTGATTCACATGATTAACACACACCTTGATCAATCAGGCAACTTCCACCTGTGGAAGCTCATGAAAATCTCAAGCCAGATAGTCCTAGCTGGCAGGTTCCTTTGGGCAGCCCCTCCCAGTAGCTAGGAGCTTTCTCTGCTTCTTTCAATAAACTTTCTTTGCTTTACTCACCCTTCTTTGCTAATGCTCTTCATTCTTCATGATCATGAGACCAAGAGCCTGGTAGAGAAGGAGCGCTATCATGCAATGGACTATATCACTTTTTGATCGACTGGGCAGGGATGAGAACTTGTGAACCAAAGGGAGAGGCTAGGCTGCAGCACAGGGGGCTACGACACAGGAGCTATGTCAACTTCAAAGAAGCCACCACTTTTCTTGGGGATGAGCTACGACCTAGCAATTGGAGCCAGACTCCTCCTGGCCCTCCTGCAGCACCAGGGTTTGCATGAACAGAAAGTTAGAATCTGAAGGGCAATCTCGACCCAAACCTGGGCCCTCCATGGACATCACAAATGGCATTTTAATCACTAGGCCAAACTCCTGCTTTATTTTTGAAAAGATTTATTTATCTGCTTGAAAGAGATAACTTCCACCTGCTGTTTCACTTAACAAATGGCTATAATGGCTAGGACTGGGCCAGGCCAAAGCCAGGAACCAGAAACTTTTTCTGAGCCTTCCACATGGGTGCAGGGACCCAGGAACTTGGACCATCCTCTGCTGCTTTCTCAAGTGCATTAGCAGGGAGCTGGATTGGAAGTGAAGTAGTTGATACTTGAACTGTCACTCTGATTAGAATACCAGCATTGCAAATAGTGGCTTAACCAGCCATGCCACAATGTCAGCCTTTCTCCTTTTATAAAAAAATTAAATAATTGATTATTTTCATTTATTCAAAAAGCTATAGATAGAAATAGAGAAGAGGAAGAGAGAGATATTGCACTCTTAAACTATACTACAATGTAAATATTTATTTTGCACTGGGAAATTAAATAATGTGTGTGACTCACTTAATTGTAATGTTGGCTTTATTGCAATGGTCTGGATATGAACCTGCAATATTTCTGAGCTATGCTTGTGTTCAACTGGTTTTTGTACATTAATCCTAAATACGCTCAACTTGCTAAGCATTCATTGAAGGAGATCGTAGTGTTGGGGGGAGGTGTTCTGCATGGGTCAGTATATCACCTGCAAATGATTAGCTTTGTTTTTCCTTTCCAGTTTTTTTTTTTAAAGATTTATTCATTTTATTACAGCCAGATATATACAGAGGAGAGACAGAGAGGAAGATCTTCCGTCCGATGATTCACTCCCCAAGTGAGCCGCAACGGGCCGGTGCGCGCCGATCCGAAGCCTGGAACCTGGAACCTCTTCCGGGTCTCCCACGCGGGTGCAGTGTCCCAATGCATTGGGCCATCCTCAACTGCTTTCCCAGGCCACAAGCAGGGAGCTGGATGGGAAGTGGAGCTGCCGGGATTAGAACCGGCGCCTATATGGGATCCTGGGGCTTTCAAGGTGAGGACTTTAGCCGCTAGGCCACGCCGCCGGGCCCTTTCCAGTTTTTAAAAAATATATTTTTTTTCTCTTTTTAATGGACAGTCTGTGACGTTTAGTATAATATCAAATCCAAATCAGGGTAATAGGCATTCTCGTCCCGTTTCTGATTCTAGGAAAAAGTTTCTTGTTATGCCCCGATACCCATCGACCAGCAATGAAGTCAGGACACTCGGAGTCTTCTGCGGTAATCTTTATTGCACGCTCATCAGGTTGAAGGAGGAAGGCCCCTATCCCGGGGAAATGAGCTACTCTTATGCCGGAAGATTACGCCCATCCTTGGCTATACAGTTGTCATGCTTAGGTTTTGCGTCCTGATTGGCATGACAGTGTGAGCACGCCTTGATCATGCATCACCCTCCCTTAGGGATTGGTGGAGTGAGGTGATCAAGCGCCGGTCACACACAGGCTCTCCGCGCATGCGCCACTTGGCGCACGCGCAGTGCTCAGCGCCATCTTAACTGAACGCGGCGGCGGGCAACAGTTTCTAACAGTTCCCACTGGGCGATAGCAAGCCCGTAGGAGTGGGAGAGAGAGACAGACAGAAGGCAAGAGAGGAGAAAGTGAGAGAGAGGAGAGATCTTTCATCTAGGTAGAAAATACTAATACAACACAAGTTTGGCATAACTTTATAACCCTAAAACATACTTTGTATAATTTAAATGAACTCCAAAGACCATTATCTCATTCAAATTGAGTTTCATCCTGTGAGAGTTCCAGGGATCCAACTGGAAGTCTCCAAATCAGGAGACTTGGTTTACAATTTGGAAGAATTATCAAAAGGGAATCACTAGGTCAAAATAAAATACATTTAACTGAGCATTTTAACAAAGATCATAAGTCAGAGCTGATTGGGCTTAAGGTGATCATTAAAAATAGGCAGGTAACTTTCACTTCTTTCCAAACTCTATAACAGCAACAGCAAAGCGCTGCTTACCTAAGTCAGTTCCAATAGCTCGAAAGAACATTGAATCCGCACATGAACCCATTGTTTATGACAGTGACATTTGGAGGCTCTTGAACATGCTGGGGAGGCTCTCAGGCCAGGCAAAGGGTTTTATTGTCAAGAGAGTGTGGTGGGCCATTCCCCTGTGGGAGTCACAGATGGTCAGGGTGGTCCCAGCAGGGCAATCCCGACATTCTTAGGTGGAGTGTTGGCTGGAACAGAAGATGTTCACTTTGTCAGGGTGGTCACATTGGAGTCACTCAGCCAAACACATTCCTGTAGGAATGTCTGCAGGATAAAGCTAGCATAAACTGCAGAGAAGGGGGGAGAGTCTCCTGGGTTGGAAAGGGTTAAGGGACTCAGGTCCCTCACTAGCGCAGCTGGGGAAATAAGTCTGGCCAGCTGTAGCCTTTCCTTCTGGATGTTGGTGGAGGAGTGGGGACAAAGCAGGAGCTTCCGTCTCTTGCCAGACAATCCTGACAGTGCCTGCAAGGGTGCAGCCAAGAGACTTTGGCTAAAAGCTGGACAGAACAGGGGAAGGTCAAGGTGGATCACAGAACAGCTGTCGTATTAGAGGGGTAGGGCCATCACAGCAGCTAAGTCAATCCATTCCAGCTAGGCACAGAAAGTCCATTTAGGCTAACTCTCTCCATCCTCTAGCTTGTAAGCAGGTCATGCAGTGGTGTAGAAAAATATCAGGCATTTGTCTTTAAGCTCTAGCGGGTGGGGAAGGAGAGATGTCAGGGGAATCTGGGCGTCTAAGGTGGCACCCCAAAAGAATGTCTACTGTAGATCGTGTGTTTCTCATCTGGAGTGAGAGGCTAAAATCAGGATCATCTTTCATTTGTATCACCCCTGAGTTTGAGACATTTCTCAACAAAAAAAATCTGTCATTGCCTGTGGTGCCCAGACATGCACTGAAGCCCCCAGGGAAGGGAGGAAGGTGAGGGTGGGATTAGCACACATCACCCAGGGTCGTTCAACCATCCACGTCTAGAACAGCACGTGCAAGGATTGATCAGTTCCCTTTACCAGCAGTGAGCTAGAACCGGTTCTCTGCCAGGAAAAAATATATATATAATATATATATATTTATATATATATATATATTATATATGTGTGTGTTATATATATATATAATCACTCTGTCCCCTGAAGGAAAATAGTAACCTGAGTCTTGTCTAATGGGTCTGATTTTGACAATGAACCTTTCCAGCAAAAGCCTTAGCAAAGGTATTTAGAGTTTGGAGAGATGGAGAGAAGGTGCCAATCCTGGCTGCTGCTTGGATTGGTGACTAGGCAGGTGAAGGGATAATGAAACATGGTAGGGGAATAAAACTTCTCCCCAGCAAGCTTTGTCTGAGGTCTAGGCCACGTGGGAAGGGTCCTGACAGAGGGAATCCAAAGAGAGACTTAGGAAGGAAGAGTACCAGAGAACATGCTGGAGAACCTGTCTCCAGATCTGCATCTGATGAGTCCAGATGGAAAAGCCACCTGTCTTCGAAAGTGTTATTTGAGGTCTGACCCAGAACTAGAGATAGTTAGCAAATACTGGCTAGCAGGGCCAGGAAGCTGAGTCTGTGGAGGAGATTTGGGCAGGGTCAAGAGAGCATTTAGAGGAGTGGCAAGCAGAAAAAGGGACGAGGACTTGTCAGGGTCTAGAGCAGATGGGGTGTCCGTTGAGGTACACAGCACAAGAGCTCATCATAGCCTCGCTCCCACCTGTGCCCACTCTCACCAACAAATGGATCTCCAAGGAAGGAAGAAAATGCAGATTTTTTTTTAAGCCCTACACCCTCAGGTACTGTTGTAGTCTGGGGTCCAGTCCGGGAGCTCTCTGAAAAATACTGCCCAGGCCTGAATTATAAAATGACTTCAAGATCATCCCTAGTCGCATGACAGGCCTGCCCTGCGAAAGGAAGCTAAGACTGAACGGGACCACATTCCCAGAACTGAACTGAAAGTACTCTCAGCCCCAGGGGACTGCTCAGGTTCATCCAGCTAGCCTGACTCCCGAGTCTTAAGACCAGCAGCTCCAATGAGATGTTTGGATGCTACTTGGAGTCACATTTAAATTGGATTTGAGTTGCATTGGAGTCCAGAGTCACACTGGAGTTTTATCCAAGCATTGGCACCAAAATTGTTTCAGGGAATTTCATACAAAACAACAAAGGCAACCTCAGTTCTTGTTTCATACAAAAGAAGAATTTTCACTTGAATAATTTCAGTGAGCATATAAGATTTATTAAAGATATTAAAGATAGAAGCCTCCTGTTGTAGTGTCAGGAAGAGGGCTCCCAGAGAGGAAGGACCCAAGAAAATGATGAAAGCGTGTATTTAAAGCATAATTTGGGTGCGCAGAACAATGACTAACAATCAACAAAAGGAAAGGAACAAATTGTATCAGAAAGCCACAACTGTAATCCTGTCTAGCTGAGCCAGTGTGAAGCCAGGAGCGTCTTCCGGATCTCACACATGGTGCAGGAGCCCAAGGATTTGGTCCATCCTCAGCGGCTTTCCCAGCCCACAAGCAGGGAGCTGGACCAGAAGTGGAACAGCTGGGACACAAATCGGCACCCACCCGGAATGTTGGTGCCTACAGACAGAGGACTGGCCATGCTGATCCTCTTTCCATTCTCATTATAAGCTAAGAACTCAGATGGGTGTCCTGCTAACAGTAGCTTCTGTGCAGAAGCAAGCGTTGTGTACACTTTTAAAGAGACTCCCCTTTTTTCATTCCAGCAGGGAGGTGACTCTAACTACCTGCTGGCTAATCTAACTGTCACACTTCAATGGAACTGATTCACATGAATGAATTTATAAGAGACGAACAGGGCCTGGCACAATAGCCTTGGGGCTAAATACTTGCTTTGCTTGTGCCGGGATCCTATATGGGCACCAGTTCATGTCCTGGCTCCTCCACTTCTCATTCAACTCCCTGCTTGTGGCCTGGGAAGGCAGTAGAGGGTAGTCCCAAACTTTGGGACCCTGCACCCACATGGAGATCCAGAAGAAGCTCTGGTTTCTGGCTTCAGATTGGCTCAGCTCCGACCATTGTGGCCATATGGAGAATGAACCAGCCATGGAAGATCTTTGTCTCTCTCTCCTTTTCTCTCTGTAAATCTGCCTAACAAAAACAAATAAATTACAAAACAAAAAAGAAACCATCTCCTTTAAACTTAGTAGTCACATGATTTTAAAAAAAATAGTTCTTGTCAGCACTTCATACACAAGCTCAATTGATCCAGTTGTTTTGAGCTGTCATTAGTTATTTTAAGTCTGTCAAACCACTTATTGGAGATGCTTCCACTCAAAGGAGTATACAGCCAAAGAAATAAGATGTTCCTTTGGATCAGGAATGTTTTTGTAGGGTTTCCTACCAGTGTACCTATGGAATGCAGTCCCTGGTATCGGCATAGGGATCTCTAACATCAAGTGTCAGAATAGAGCACAGCGTTCCTAGCAGCTGCCAGGAAATCATTTTTTTTCTGTACAGGAACACTGAATCTTAATTGAAAACTTGGCTTGACCCATGTTCTCATCCCAGTCCAGAGTCACATGAGCCTTGCAGGAAGATCAGAGAGGCGCAGTGCCTCCCAGCCAGCAACACTGGGCACCACCAAAGGTGGACTAGACCTGCCTAGTCATCACTGCCAGGGACACAGCCAGAGTCCACCAAGCCCTTCTTGAGCGGATCCTCCTGGCCTCCAATGAGTACTGCTAGCAGTTGCTGCCATATTGCATCCCTTTGCATGGCTTCCTGCTGTCTGCTGTCCTTCTGTACCTCTAATTCTGGGGAACTCCAATTAGGCTTTCCAACCCCAGCCTTATACATCATTTCCTCCAAAGGCCTTCCAGGGTTCTCTCCTGCAGGGCCACCCTCTGCGGGTCCCTGCGGCCAGAATTGGGGAAGCATCTACTGAAGGACTTCATTCGCTGTCTTCCCAGTGGAGTAGCAAGAAAGGGGTCATGGTCATCTACCTCTTCATTCAAAGTGTGCAATCCACAGAAACGAGCAGGCCTATGTTACCAAGGGCCAAGGAAACCCAGGATGATGGGCAGGATCCAAGGGGCTGTGGGTAAACCTCTGGGAAGCATCATCAAGGCGCCCCACCTGGGCCCTGCAGGTCCTTGGGGGAGGGTGATGGGAGGACTCGGCCAGGCTTCCCAGAGGAGGCCCACAGAGACCTTTTATAGGGAGCCGAGGGGAGGGGAAGGGGAGCCGGGCACCGGGCGGGACCAGGCAGGACCAGGCAGGACGCCAGGCCTTGGAGGAGGGAAGGAGAAGGGAGGGGTGCTCTGGCTCAGCCCCAAGCAGGCGGAGCAGGAGAACTCATTCATCCCAGGCCAGCCCACCAGCCACTGCCGAGCAGGCTGGCCCGGCCCAGGCCAGTCTCCCCTTCGAGATTGGGAGGGAATTTCCTGGGGATCCCTCCTGCCCCAGGGGGAATCGGCCGGGCGACTTCAGTCCCAGGAGCAGGGACGCAGGAGCTCCTAGAAGCCCAGGAACTTCGACCTGCAGGCAGCCCCGCGAGCCTGCGACGCCCGGACCACTTGTGCTGCCCCGAGGCGAGGTCCCCCCAGGTGAGGTGTGGCGCGCAGCAGGAAGCGCGGAGCGGAGTGTGTGCGCGTGGGGTGGGAGGACACTTCAGGGCCGAGGATGGCCCGCCGGTTCAGGAAGAAGGCGGGAAGGGAGGGCGCTGCTGGGTCACCTCTTCCCGGTCACCTCCCCGAGGGGCCGCTGAGGATCTTCAAGTTTCGTTTCACAAGTTGGCAGCAGGTAGAGCCGTGTGGCCGGGGCTTGATGGGTGTCCACCACCACCGCTCCGTTACCGGGCTCTACCCTCTATAAGAAGCTGGCTTTCTCCCCATCAGTTCTCCTCCACGCCTGGCTAGCCCCCAACTGCTTCTCCCAGCCCAGGGCCAGTTCCTGCCCAGCCAGACCAGCGTTTCTCCTGGGCACAGGAGCTCTGAGATCACACATTGCGTCCTTCAGCTCCAAGCCCTGAGCTCCTTCCTTGAGCTCCTTCCTGGTACCGGGTGCCTCCGGGCTTCAGCTCGCTCATTCGTTTATTACTTTGGTTTGGTTGGGTGGTGATTGTTCGAGCCAGTGGGTGATTTTTCTGGGAGGTGGGACAGTTTCTTCTTCCCTTGGAGTAGGACAATGCCGCGGATGCCGCCACTACTACCGTGGAATCCACGACAGGCTGCGTGTGAGAGGCGTGGCCCAGGGGAAGACTATTTTTGGAGTCTAGCAGAGAGACTTGGATTCATAGTCCAGGTGTCTCCTGTTGACTTCGTGTCACTCAGCTTCCTCAGCTGTAAAATGGTGTTTTTTCTCCACAGGATGGGTGACTAGGCAGCTCCAGCACCAGGCCACCTGGCAGGTGCACCTGGGGCTTGCTGCTGCACACCTGTGTGTGCCTACCTGCCACGCCCCTCTCTATTGGGCTCCTGTCCTCTCTCTAAGCTTATAAAGAGATACGCCAACCCCTGACCTAGAAGGCACTGGAGACTGGCAGTGAAGGGGGTGGCCCAGGCGGAGGGAGGCCAGAAAGGAGGGGCTGGATGGGGAAGGTGCCAGCCGCTGGTGTCTGATGGAAGCTCTGGGGCCTGCGTCCTACTGTGCTTCTGAATGGTGCCCTCACTGAACCCGTGGCAAGGGAACAACTGGCTCCCAGCGCCAGCTCTGCCTGGCCCCAGGGCAACGCCATCTCATTTAATCATCCTGTTAGATTCCTATTATTGCCCCCATTTTATTGATAAGGAACTAAGGATACACACAGGTTAATGGATTTGCTTGGGGTCATGTGGTTGATGAGTCACGGCTCCAGGAGTCCCAGACTTGGGATCAGACTCCAACCTGGGCGCTCTCTGCTGGGGTTCCTTGTTGCTGTTCAGGCTGCTCCACTGGAAAGCCCTAAAGGACATTCTCTCCCACACCCGCACACCCCCACACTCCCACACGACAGCTCTTCACTTCCTGTTTACTCTTGCTCTGGGCTGCTTTGTCCAGGTGAGGAGGGGCTCGCTCCTTCGCTGATTTATTAATCCATACACTCTCACACATCCTTCATTCACTGGCGCGCTCTGCTCCTCCCACAGGGTCCCAAGACTCCACGCAGGCAGGGATCTTGTGTGCTGGTTCACTCTTGCACAACCAGCACCTTGTGCGGTCCTGGGCTGAAACTGCTGGGTGAACTCTGCGTGTAAATGGAGCTGCCAGTATTTAAGGTGCACTGCATGAGCCGGTGATAGGGATTCAAAGAGGATGTGCTGTCTGTCCTCAGAAGGTGCATAGGCTCTCATCTTGACTCCAGCATCTCGCAGGACACGAGTTTGTGTCCCAGCTGCCCCACTTCGGATCTACCTCCCTGCTAATGCACCTGGAAAAACATTGGCAATGTCCATGTGGGAGACCCGGCAATAGCTCTTGGCTTTAGCCTGGAACAACCCTGGCTTATACAGCCATCTGGTAAACGAACAAGAATGGAAATCTTTCTATGTCTCTCCCTCTCTTTATAACTTTGCCTTTCAAATAAAGAAGATAAACTTTTGAAAAAAAAGAGGAAGCTTAATACTAAGGGCACCTGCCTCTAAGGCGTCCAGATTTAAGTCCTGGCTGTGCTTCATGTTGTAATGCTCATGTTCGTCCTGGGAGATAGCAGTGATGGCTCTAGCACTTGGGTCCTTGGCTTCAGGCTTGCCCAGCCCTTGCTATTGTGGTTATCTGTGTGAATAAAACAGCTGATGAAATCTTCTGTCTCTCCAATCAATTAAAAAAAAAAAAGAGTGAAGTAGGAGCTGATGCTCCTGGGCTCAGTGTGACTGGGGTGCAGGATGACTGGGAGATAGAAAGAAATGAGGGCAGACAATAGGCAGAGCTCAGGTCGGGAGCCCAGTGTGCTTTGGTAAGGAGCCTGGGTTTTATGCCAAGGGCACTGGGTACCCGCTGGAGGGACTGAGTAGTGGCCTGCATCCCAGGGGCGTGGCTGGTACTTGGGGCCTGGAAGAGGACCCTGAGGTCTTCAGGGCTGATGTGGCCCACTCCTGTCTGAGGGAATGAGCCTTCCTTCCTTTGTAGGACTTCATGGTGGTTCCTTCAGATAGGCCCCCGGGAGTTTCCTGCATCCTGATCATCTGAGACTTTGCCTGCCACTGTACTCTGGGTCACCACTAATCTGTTTCTCTAATGAGAGCCCTGAAATTGCTGAGTAATTTACATTTGTATAATTTGGAGCAAATTCAAGGATATCCTGTTGCCAATTTGCAATCCCTTGTGCTTTTCTGTGTGTGTGAGACAGAGAGAGAGAAAGAGAGAGAAGAAGGGGGGGAAGAGAATGTGGTGTTGGTTGGGTGCAAGGGAATTTAGCTCTGGTGTGCCCAGGGAGGATGTGTCAAATACGCCAGGAGACACCTGGCATAGACAGCTTTAAAGAGTGGAGTGTTCTGTTAATAGCTTTCATTTTCCAGATCTTCAGCTTCCACAGCGATTCTTTGCAAAAGTAACCTGCTTACTGGGACTTTTTTTTTGGTTCTCCTTTTCAATTCTGCTTTCTTTGCTTCCCTTCTTTGTCTTTTACCAAAGAAGGTTGTGTGTCCGCCGACCTTCAGTTCTCCTACAGTAAATTGTCCAAAAGGATGATTGGAGAAGGCTCTGCTCCTGAGCCGAGAGCGAAGGGAGTATGGGGAGATGGACTGCAGGCGTTGGAGCCTCGCGACAGGTTCTGGCTATTGCAACCATTTGGAGAGTGAACCCACAGGTGGGAGATCTCAGTTTCTCTGCCTCTCTGTATAACTGATTTTCAAGTAAAAAAACAAATATTACTTTAAAAAAAATGTATTGTCATCCAACCCTGGAGCTACAATAAACTAAATTACTGAATTTGTGGCACCTGCTCACCCATCAATCCAGTTGACAAAGTCACTCCTAGTGTCAAACCAATCAACCAAATCAGAGCAGCTTTTTGGTCTGTGGAAAGACCCACCGTCGGTTTTCAGAAGTGCCATAGCTGCGTTCATCTGCATCCCCACAACGACCAACTCTTGCCTCCATTTTAATTTTACAATAAACAGATGAAGATATAGAATAGCATAATGATGATTAAGAGCACAAATTCCAGAACATTTCAAAAGTATCTGAACGGAAATCCTGATTTCACCCCTCAATAGCTTGTCTGTGACCTTGGGCAATGCATTAGACCTCTTGGTGCCTTGGAACCTCCTCTATATAAGGCCGACAGCTACTGTCTTTTGCAGACGTGGTGTGAGTATGCATTTGCTTATTATTTGTGGAGCCCTCAGAACAGTGCTTAGCCCATAATTTGCATTTGGTGTATATTCTGTACACCTCTCAGCTCTGACCATTGTGGCCACTTGGAGAGTCAATCTACGGGCAGAAGATTTTCCTGTTTCTCCTCTTCTCTGTATATCTTCTACAATAAAATTAAATCAATCTTAAAAAAAAAAAAAAAAAGAAGGCAAGAGCTGGATCAGGCAGGGTCTTATCAACTCTGATAAAGCTTCTGTACTTATTTATCCTGAAGAAAATGGAAAACTATTGAAAACTTTTATTTTTTTTTAAGATTAATTAATTAAACCATTAGTCTTGGAAAGGCAAATCAGATTTACAGAGAGAAGGAGAGATAAAGATCTTTCATCCACTGGTTCACTCTGCAAATGTTCACAAAGGCCAGAGCTGAGCCTATCTGAAGCCAGGAGCCAGGAGCTTCTTCCGGGTCTCCCACACAGATACAGGATCCCAATGCTTGGGGCTATCCTAGACTGCTTGCCAGGCCACAAGCAGTTTGCTGGATGGGAAATGGAGCAGCTGGGACAAGAACTGGCGATCACGTAGGATGCCTGTGCTTGCAAGGAGGAAGATTAACTAATTGGGCCATCGTACCGGGTCCCAATCATTTTCTTTTGTCATGATTCTGCAGGTTGGGAATTTGGACAGAGGTCAACTCTGCCATTCTTTAGTTTCATGTGGTGCCTGTGGAGGCTGTGTTGCTTGGCTGTGTTCAGCAGGTGTTGTCTGTGGAGGCTGTGTTGCTTGGCTGTGTTCAGCAGGTGTTGTCTGTGGAGGTTGTATGGCTTGGCTGTGTTCAGCAGGTGTTGTCTATGGAGGCTGTGTTGCTTGGCTGTGTTCAGCAGGTGTTGTCTGTGGAGGTTGTATGGCTTGGCTGTGTTCAGCAGGTGTTGTCTGTGGAGGCTGTGTTGCTTGGCTGTGTTCAGCAGGTGAATGACTTGGTTGGGAAGGGCAACCAAGTTTCATTCATGGGCCTGGCACTTTGTACTCTACCTCCTTCCCTAACGTGGGGTAGATGTGTGGGCTCGAAAAGCCGAGGGGCCTCACAGCGGTCAACCTTTTCATATGAGAAGAGGTTTCAGAGACTGAGATTTCTAAAAGGAGTACACGTGGGAGCCCTGCATTCGATTTCATAAGCCTGGCTTTGGAAGCTACCCAGCATGCCTCTGCCACATGCATTGGTCAACACCAATCTCAAGGTTGGCGCACAGTTAAGGAGAGGGGAAGGAAACCCCATCTCTCAGGGAGAAAAAGTCGCAAATAATCATCTCTTTAACTTGCACACTAGGCTGGAATTGCCATCACCGCCAATGTGACGATGCTGATTCACTTTTTAATCTAAGTCACAGTATATAATTTGGGAACAATTTATAGTTTTGTATTTCCCACTCAATAGGGAGGACCTGGAGAAAAGGAGGCAGTTTTTCTCTCTCTCTCATTTTTGAGGGGAGAGGGGGAGGAGGAGGAGTGTATGTTTCTAGAACTTAAAACAATCTAAGGCACTCAGGGAGTGCCTGCCCAGTAGCAGCACAGCACAGAGCATGCAAGCATTCATTGGCTGTCAGAGGTGGTGTACAGAAGAATTCCCGGGGGTGCTATAAACAGTGCATGCAGATTCCTAGGCAAGTCCCAAGCCCAGATCCTCCGAATCCAGACCTCTAGGACAGGAGTTTTGGATCCTGGCCATACATTTGAAGACAGGAGTGCCTGCCCTGGTCCCTGAGACTGTGACTCCAATCAAATAGAATCATCGGATGATCTGATGTGAGGCTGGGGTGAGGCGCCCCTGCTGGGGAGCAGGGCAGGTCATCTTCACCTAACTTCCCCGGGTGACTCTGATACAAATGGTCTGGGACAGAGAGGTCAGATGTCCTTGGTCTGCCCAGGTTTGTCCTTATTTTAGCCCCCAAAATCCCACATTCTGAGAAACCCCTGCTCCTTTGTACACCAGGACCATTACTGAAGAAACATTGCAGATGAGGCAAGGAGTGTATTCTCTTAAAAATAGCTACAAAAAACAATTTTTGTCTCTTGATGCCACTGGAGTAGTCTCATGATGCTGTCCGCCACAGACAGCTTGTTGAAGTAAGGAGGGAGTGACTTGGGTTCGGCTCTCCCTGCAGCCATGTGCACAGGGAGGCTGTCTGTTCATTCATTTGTGAGTGTGAGTTTGCATTTGGATGTCTTGCAGACTGTCTTCTGTGTCCGCAGGCGGCTTTGAAAGCCCACTCCTAGGCAGCAAGGATGCACTAAAATAAAGATAGTGCAGGGTCCGGCGCGGTGGCCTAGCGGCTAAAGTCCTCGCCTTGAACGCCCCGGGATAGCATATGGGCGCCAGTTCTAATCCCGGCAGCTCCACTTCCCATCCAGCTCCCTGCTTGTGGCCTGGGAAAGCATCGAGGATGGCCCAAAGCCTTGGGACCCTGCACCCCTGTGGGAGACCTGGAGGAATCCTGGCTTTGGATCAGCGCAGCATTGACCGCTGTGGTTACTTGGGAAGTAAATCATCGGATGGAAGATCTTCCTCTCTGTCTCTCCACCTCTCTGTATATCTGACTTTGCAATGAAGATAAAATAAATCTTTATTAAAAAAAATATAGGGCCCGGCGGCGTGGCCTAGCGGCTGGAGTCCTCGCCTTGAGGGCCCCGGGATCCCATATGGGCGCCGGTTCTAATCCCGGCAGCTCCACTTCCCATCCAGCTCCCTGCTTGTGGCCTGGGAAAGCAGTCGAGGACGGCCCAAGGCTTTGGGACACTGCACCCGCGTGGGAGACCCGGAAAGAGGTTCCGGGTTCCCGGCTTCGGATCGGCGCGCACCGGCCCGTTGCGGCTCACTTGGGGAGTGAATCATCGGATGGAAGATCTTCCTCTCTGTCTCTCCTCCTCTGTGTATATCTGGCTGTAATAAAATGAATAAATCTTTAAAAAAAAAAATATATAGTGCAAGATACAGGAAGAAATTCCTGTGTCTTCTATACCATTGTGCATCACTATTATAATAAGGGGTATGTGTGTGTGCACGTGTGTGTGTGTGTGTGTGTGAGTGTGTGTGTAGTCCATATGGATTATCTCTGAGGAGCAGGAAGTATGGTAGAGAAAAGGCTAGAATCTGGTGTCAGATCACTGGGTTTGCTTTGTCCTCATTAGGTATATAATCATGGTTGCCTCTTATGTCTTAGTTGTTCATTTACAAAAATGAGAGTTGGAGGAGGCATTGTGGTACAAGGGGTTAGGGTGCCACTTGAAATAACTGCATCCCAAACTGGAGTGCTGGTTTGAGTCCCAACTAATCTGTGACAGCTCAAATACTTCAGTTCCTGTTACCCACAGGGGAGACCCAGATGGAGTAGTAGGCTTCTGGTTTTAGTGTGGTCTGTCCCTGCTGTCGTGAGCCTTTGCGGAATGAACTGGCACATGGGGAAGTGAAAGAGCTTTCTTTGTCTCTAAATATCTATATCACTATCTGTTTCTATCTATAAACATAGTAAAATATATATAAGTGAACATTTTAATAAATAACATGGGAATTTTATAGGCATGTGTTTGGTGAAGTGGTTCAGCCGCTACCTAGGATGCCCAAGTCCCATCTTGAAGTCTCTGAGCTGGAGTCTTGGCTTGTCTTCCTATCCCAGCTGGCTGGTGCACACCTGGAAGGCAGCAGAGGCTAGAGCTCGGAACTGAGCTCCTGGCTCCTGGCCGTGGCTTGGCCCAGCCCTGGCTATCGCAGGCATTTGGGAGTGAACCAGTGGACAGAGTAGCTCTCTTGTGTCTATCTGTCTCTGTTTCTTTCAGACAAACTTAAATAGATACATAGATAAGTCAATAAGTCAATAAATAAGTAACTGTGAGCATGATAATTAGAATGGTAACTTCTACACAAGGTGGGTGTGAGGATCCCTGCAAACAACGTAAGTGAAAGTGGATCTGTAGCCTGGAGGGTGCCTTTGGGAGGAACAGGAAGAGTTCATTCTGCCCATGGCAGAAGCTGTAGCCCCGACCCTGACCCCCAGCTGCAACTGTGAGGAAAATGCAAGTTTGAGGAAGAAACTTTGCTATCCCATGGGCCATCTTCTCCCTGCCGCCCTGACTGTTGGGTATGCCTAGGTGCTTAGCTGCAGGAGAAAGGAGCCTCTTAGGAAAATGGGGCTTATGAAGGCCTTTTTTTGTCTTTAAATCTCTTGCTTGTTCATTCCAGCTGTATCTTCAGAGATGGAGCAAAAGCGACCACAACCCCAACCCCTTAAGAGTGAAAAGTCAGTTCTTAATTTCTGTAGCTAAAAATGCAGGCTTTCAGCCTCTGACCACAGAGAAATGGCTGTGGGCCTTGGAAAGGGGGGTTAATGACAGCGTGCATTGTGGCCATGGAAGCTGCTCATCTCTGTGGTATAGGAGTCCATTCTGGGGCCTCTCCAGTTACCAAGGTTGCCTAGCGATGCCACCCAAAGCCTCCCCACCAGGCCACGCTGGGCAGCCATTCAGTATGCCCAGGAGAGTCTGCTACCCAGGATGCCTGGGTTCCCTGGCCACATCAAGGCTGGACCCAGTGCTGGCAGAAGCCTGCCTGGTACCCATGAGTGGGTGGGGCCAGCTGTTTATATAAATATAATTTAGGCATTCGCAACCTACTTGTTTGGAAGCAGCTGGGGAAAGAGCTCCAATCACTAAGCCCAAGGTTCTTCCAGCCATGGGTGTGGCCTTGCCAGTACCTTTCCAAGTGAAAAGAAGGAAGAAGGGGGATCTTGACTGTGCACCGAGTGGGTCCCTGGGCAACACTGATCATGCAATCCTGTCCTGGATTCCTGCCTCCTTCTAGACTCCCCCTCTGGGGTGGCAAGGAGGCAATGGGGAGTCCCAACTTCAACAGCCAGAGGTCATGACCTTCCCCTTCTGGTGTCTCTGCCTGGGAATTCCCAGTCAGGCTGGGCAGCCAGAGGAAGAAGAGGGAGAACAGCATGGCGGGAAGAATGGGATGCAAGCAATCCGTCAGAGACTGCACACTCGGATCCCTCTGTGCTGCTCAGAAACCACAGCGGCAGCAGAAGGTACAGGTGGGGGGACGTGATGGCTCAGTTGGCTAATCCTCCACCTCCAAGTGCTAGCATCCCATATGGGCATGTTTGTGTCCCAGCTTCTCCACTTCCCACGCAGCTCCCTGCTAGTGGCCTGTGAGAGCAGTAGAGGATGGCTCAAAGCCTTGGAATCCTGCACCCACATGGGAGACCTGGAAGAAGCTCTTGGCTCCTGGCTTCAGATTGGCTCAGCTCTGGCTGTTGCAGCCATTTGGGGAGTGAACCAGCACATGTTAGATCTTATTCCCCATCTCTCCTCTCCATAAATCTGCATTTCCAATAAAAATAAATAAAATTTAAAAGAAGTGCAGAGGCTCAGGGCTGCAGTGCGCTGGGGTCTTCTCACCCTTGTCTCACTGACTGTAGGATCTGGGGTAAGTCACCCTGGGAGCCCAGCTTTTCTTATCTATAAGCTAAGGATGTTATTACTGTACTTCACAAGTTTATGAAAATCAGTGAAGAGAATGTTCAGAAAGGGTTTAATATGGGAACTGGTACACAGTAAGTGTTTGCTGTTTTGCAAGTCTTTCCCCCTCATACACTTCTAAATTTAAAACAGTTTAATTTTTAATTTATTTTATTTAAGAAACAGAGACATGTTTACCTCTGTATCTGTTGATTTTGTGTTTTGCATGAAGGTCATCTTATATTAAAGAGAATATATGAAATTTATCCTTTTGGGGTTGGTTTATTTCACTGAGCATAATGGTCTCTAGTTGGGACCATTTGGTTGCAAATGGTAGAGAATTTCAATCTTTTTAATGGTTGAGTAGTATTCCATAAAGTAGATGTACCACAGTTTCTTTATTCACTCCTCTTTGGACAGGCATCTGGGTTGTTTCCATATCTTCACTACTGTGGATTATGCTGCTGTAAATATAGGATTATAGGTCACTTCATATGCAAATTTCATTTCCTTTGGAAACATTCCCAGAAGTGGGAAAGCTGGGTCATATGGCAGATCACTTCTCGGTTCTCTTAACAACTCTCCAGATTGACTTCCATAATGGTTGCACTAGCCTACACTCCCATCAGCAGTGAAGTAGGGTACCTTTTTCCCTACATCCACCCCAGCAGGTATTGTTAGAGTTCTGAATGTAAGCCAATCTTATTGGAGTTAGGTGGAACCTCAATGTGGTTTTATTTGTATTTCCTTGATGGCTAAGGAACCTGAGCATTTTTTCATATGTCTATTAGCCATTTGAATTTGTTCTTTTGGAAAATGTAGATGCAGAGATAAACTTGCATGTACATATAGTCATCTAAAGGAAGTGTATAATAGACTATCATATCGACAAGTGAAGATATATTGCAGTATGCATCTCTACTTCCGAATCAAAGATGGACTCCCAACAAAACTGCTAAATATATCCTGAGAATAGGATGCTGGACTTTCTGCCATTGTCTATACCTATAATGTCATGACACACTTAAATAGCAGAATAATGGACTTATGACTGTTTCTGAAGGATTATACTATTGTAATAATATAGGGGAAACCAGTCAGGAGTGGAGGGTCAGTGTGGGGAGGGAGAACAGAAATCTCTGAGCCTATGGAACTGTATTATAAAATAAAGAGACAAAATTAAAAAACCATCAAATACAGAGGCAAAGAGAGCATTTCAACCACAGGTTCACTCTTTATATGCCTGCAACAGCCAGGTTGAAGCCAGGAGCCTGAAGTTCAGTGTAGGTCTCACACATGGGTAGCAAGGACGCCACTACTTGAGCCAGCCCCGCTGCCTCCCAGGTGTGCCTTAGCAGGGAGCTGGATTGCAAGCAGAGCTGGTACCTTATTAGCATTCTGATATGGGCATCTCAGAGGTGTCTTAACCACTGTGCCAAGCACTCACCTCAAAAGCAACTCTTCGAGTTTCCTTTGATTCTCCCAGCAAGTCTGCAAGGTATTCAGAATAAAAGTGCCCTCTGGTTTCCAGCTGAGGCAATGGGAGCCAGTGTAATGGAATGCACATGCCGGGAGAGGAACTCAGGTCTTCAGGGAACCAGGCACAAAGGCATGTACTGACCCGAGGCAGTGGAGGGCGCCCTTTTGGTAGCTATTATAATGTGGTGGTGGGGCTCCACAGAAGGTCTAGTCCGACAGCTCAGGAAAGGGGGAACAATCATGGAGTGGGGGCCGTGTGTGGAGGAACAGGTGGGTGGGGCACCTTTTTTGTCAAGTTCCTCGGTGCTCTCCGTGAAGACTTACTAATGGTGCAAACACTGAGTCACCCTGAGGGGAAGCACCCTGTGGGGAGAGAGCCCCTGAAGAGGTCAGGTCTCCTGGGTGTGCAGGGCACATTTCAGCACAGGGACAGTATGCGGGGTCCCTCCTCAGGGCCCTGGGCTCCCTCAAGGCCACAGGTTGAAGAGGGGCTGGCAGTGGGCTCTGATCCAGGCTTGGGCTCTCTTCCTTTCCCAGGTTCTTGCAGGTGCAGGCCCCGGTTTTCTGCTGCTTTGAGGGGCGGCTGGGGAGCCAGGGCTCGCTCTGGGCCTGGTTCTGTCTTCCTCCATGGGTGCTGGCCTCTCCTGGCTGGGTCAGCCTCCACTGAGCCTGGTGAGATGCCTGGACATCTTTGGTGATCTCGGTCATCAGCTCCTACATAGCTAGTTCCCAACAGGTATTGTCCATATTGAACGGTGACGGGGCTCTGGCTCCAAGGCTGGCATAAGCCTCGTGACGTAGGGCTAGGGCTTCTTGGCTCATATCTGTGAAGGCCTGAGGACATTGGCTCGAGTGACTGCTCAGCACATCGAAGCGGTCAAGGGCCCAAACCCAGGCCTATTTTGGGTTCAGGTCTGGAAGTATATGGGGCTCCAGAAGGCCCAGGGTTCTTGCACAAGGGAAGGAGAGCCATTGCTGCAGCCTCCCCTGCAGGACAAACCTGGGCCTCCTGGCTGGTTAGTAACGTACAAGTGAGTGGGGACACTTTGAACACAATGTAGCCTGAAGGCTTAGTGAGTATGGTGTGGATGGGTGCTTCCCTTCCTCCCTCCTCTCTTCCTTCTCTCTGCTTCTCCTTTTGTTGTACAAGTATTTTTTTTTAAGTAAGCTTCTTAATCTGGAGTAATTTTACTTCATTTAAAAGACTTTATTAGCATGAGAGAGAGAGAGAGCTCATGTGCTTGCATTCGTGGGCTCACACTCCAAATGCCTGTGACATCCAGGCCTGGGCTGGGCCTGAGCTCAAGGGGTCAAGTCTCCCACGTGGATGACAGAAGTCTGATTACCTGGAGCCTCTCCTGCTGTTTCCCAGGCTCCACATTAGCAGCAAGTTGGGGTCAGGAGCCAGAGCCAGAGCCAGGACTTGAACCTGGATATTGTGATAAGGGATCTTGAACATGTTAATCCACATCTGAATAGCTAGGCTAAATGCCCACCCCTGGAATAATTTCAGAGGGATAGAGAAGTTGCAAAGATGGTACAGACTTTGCAGATACCCTTTACTCAGATATAAGTAGTTGTGGGCCAGAAGCTGTTCAGGTCACAAAGAATACAGCAATGAAGTGCCCCCTGCCCTTCTTGAGCGCATCACAGATCAGGTGAGCCCTGGATGTTCTGAGGACCATCAGCCTTTATGGCTCCAGGAGGCTGCTGTTGCTGCTGCTCTCAGTCGTGCTGGCCAGAGATCTACTGAGCCTGTTCAGTTCCCCTTCAGCAGTAGATCTGGGAACCTGTATGGAAACAGAGGGTGGATAACAAATGCCTCTAAGACTCATCACTGTGCGGGAGAGCATTAGAGCTCAGAGCCGGAAGTTGACCCCAGTGCCGCAGCCAGGAAGTGGCAGAATGGAGACCTAGAACACATGTGATCCAAACAGAATGACACAGGGACTTTACCAGCAACAGAAAGGATCCAGACAGTTGAGAAAAAATTGTTGGCTGTTCAAGTGAGTCGGTCAAGTTCCTCGTGGTAAGGGATGGAAACAGGTTCTGACTAATGGAATCAGGAAATGGGTTTTATTGAAAGCACAGTGGGTGAGTCATCGGGTCGCCAGAAGGCTTCAGGGACAAGCCTGGGAAATGAGCAGAAACCAGGGGAGCTCAGTTACCTGGAACCACACCCATACCCCGTCACTGAGCTCAACAGGTGAGGGCACCCCGTCATTGCCTCTGTCACAGGAACAGTGGATATGGGCACTGGATGCCACGCTGACTCCAGTGACAAGGCTGTTTGCATGCTGGGTACTGCTGCCCATCTCCAGCTCAAAATCCTAAGCACTTGCAAGGGATTGGTCAAGTGTGGGTCATGTATCTGACCCGTAGCTACCCCAGGGTCTGGAAATGTCTCGGGCATGTTGCAGAAAGAGATCCTTGTTGCCCTTAGTTTAATACTAAGAGTAAGGCTTGCCCACAAAAACTGACAAATGAAAAAATAGAAATAAAAAAACCTGACAAATGACCAATACACAAGTGTCATTAAAAGAATGGGGCTGGTGTTGTGGCACACTGAGTTAAGAACCTCCTGCGATGCTAAAAATCCTGGAGCAGCACTGGTTCAAGTACCAGTGGCTCCACTTCCAATCCAGCTCCCTGCTAATGCAACTGGGAAAACACTGGAAGATGACCCAAGTGTTTGGGCCCCTGCACCCACATGGGAGACCCAGAGGAGGGTCCTCTTGGCTCTGGCTTAGCCTAGTCCTGATTGCTGTGGCCATCCGGGGAGTAAACCAGAGGATAGAAGATTCTCTCTCGCCCCACCATCTGTAATTCTGCCTTCCAAATAAATAATAAAATAAGATTTTAAAAAAGAATACACTGGCAGAGTTGCTGCCCCCGGCCGGGCCCCCGCCGTTCCGCAGTCCAGAGCTCCAAGACCCCGGAGGTGGGGAGAGAGAGAGAGGGAGCAAGGCCGGTGGGCACCAGCGGCGGGACCCACGGAGCCCCGCAGCCCGCTGAGCCTGGGGCCGGGACCGGGGTGCTGACGTCGGCTGGAGCCTGGAGCAAACTTGGCAGCCTGGTGGGGGCACAGCAGTGACCCCGTCCCAGGCTGGAGGAGGGGGCGGCTGTCGGAGCCAAACTGCCTGGCTCGCAGAGCCCTAGGGCGACCGCACCACCGCCTGGGCCGCCACCCCCGCCCTGGCCCTGCCACCTCTATCCAGTAATGCACACACACACACACACACACACACACACACACACACACACACACACCTTCCATCTGCTAATTCAATTTCCAAGCTCCTAGGACAGCCTGGGTTAGGCCTGGGTTAAGGCAGGAGCCCAGAACTCAGCCCAGATCTCCCACATGGATGACGGGGACTTAAGCACTTGGGCCATCACTTGATGCCTTGCAAAATCTACATGCACAGGAAGCTGCAATGGGAATTGAACCTTGGATTCACGTTTTGCTTTATTTTGACAATCTTTACATAGTTAATTTGGGTAAAAAGTTTCAAGGGCTATAGGAAAGTGGGTAAGACTATTATTTCCATATTGTTTCTTTCATGTATTGCGGGAGAAGCCCCACCCAGTTTCCCACCCACCCCAAGTCCCAGATGTGGGGCATGCTCTGAGATATTTGCTCAAGTGGTTTTGATAGTTCACCAGTTATGAAATGCTGCCAATCTCACTACTCAAACCTTGGATTCAAACCAATCACCCCTGTATGGAAAATGAACATTCTAAGCACCCACAGTGCAAAATACTGCCCCATCCTAATTTTATGAGTAACTTTACTTTTGTATTTACAGGATCATTTAAGGACAGAAATGGAATCCAACTTTTCTGGTTATAAATTTGCAGTGTAATTTTGCAAGGCACCATGTGATAGGGAGTAAATGAGGGTCTCTGAAAGGTCTTTGGAAAATTCCCTTACGAATGTCAAGGGTCTGCTAAGGAAATCTCCTTTTCTACATTTGTTTTTTTTTTTTATTACAAAGTCAGATATACAGAGAGGAGAAGAGATAGAGAGGAAGTGGAGCTGCCGGGATTAGAACCAGCGGCCATATGGGATCCCGGCACATTCAAGGCGAGGACCTTAGCCACTAGACCACGCCGCCGGGCCCTCTACATTTGTATTTAAAGGTAGACATCTGTTTTTGATAAATGAGCACAGTGCTGCCCTTGTAGTGATTGGCTAATGCATTAGCTCCGTGATTTGTAACACAAGCAATTCTGATTACAACAGGCAAGATTAGGGAGTAGAAAGGCTTTCTTTTTTTTTTTTTTTTTAAGATTTATTTATTTCATTACAAAGTCAGATACACAAAGAGGAGAGACAGAGAGGAAGATCTTCCCTCCGATGATTTACTCCCCAAGTGAGCCCCAACGGCCGGTGCTGCGCCAATCCGAAGCCGGGAACCAGGAACCTCTTCCAGGTCTCCCACACAAGTGCAGGGTCCCAATACATTGGGCTGTTCTCGACTGCTTTCCCAGGCCAGAAGCAGGGAGCTGGATGGGAAGTGGAGCTGCCGGGATTAGAACCGGCGCCCATATGGGATCCCGGGGCTTTCAAGGCGAGGACTTTAGCCGCTAGGCCACGCCGCTGGGCCCTAAGAAAGGCTTTCTTTTTAAGATTTGTGTGTGTGTGTGTGGGGGGGGGGGTGCCGGCCCAGTGGTCTAGTGACTAAATCCTCGCCTTGCATGTGCTGGGATTTCATATGGGCACCAGTTCATGTTCTGGCTGCTCCACTTCCCATCCAGCTCCCTGCTTGTGGCCTGGGAAAGCAGTAGAGGACGGCCCAAAGCCTTGGGACCCTGCACTTGTGTGGGAGACCTGGAAGAGGCTCCTGGCTTCGGATCGGAACAACTTTGGCCATTGCAGCCACTTGGGGAGTGAACCAGCAGATGGAAGATCTTCCTCTCCGTCTCTCCTTCTCTCCGTAACTGCCTTTCCAGTAAAATAAACAAACAAATATTTTTTAAAATTGTTTTTTCTACTTATTTGACAGGCAGAGTTACAGAGCTCCTGCTCAAATTCACTCCCCAAAGTTCTCAATCACCAAGCCAGCCAGGCTGAAGCCAGGAGCCTGTAGCTCCATTACCAGCGCCTGTGTGGGGGGTTGTGGCCAAAGGCCTTGGGCCATTATTTGCTGCTTCCCCAATGTATTAGGGAGGAGCTGGATCAGAAATGGAGCAGATGGGACTGGAGCTGGGGCTCATATGGGACGCTGGTGTTGCAGGCAATAGCCAAACCCGTTGTGCCACAAATGCTGGCCCTCAGTAAAAAAGCTTTCTGTTAAAATACTCAAAAAATACTTTCTAGTCATGAGGGGAAGGGTTTTGGTACTTACCACATGTGAGGAATATCTCCAGTTATTTATTTATTTGGACGGCAGAGTTATGTAGAGAAAGAGAGCTCTCTGTTGTTTGTTCAAGTAACATCAGCCAGGACTGCGCAAGGCTGGAACCAGGAAGGAGTTTCTTCCAGCTCTCCCACGTGGTGCAGGGGTCCAAAGACACGGGCCATGTTCTGTCGCCTTCCCAGGTGCATCTTCCAAGAGCTGGGTCAGAAGTGAACAGTCAGGACTCGAACCCGTGCACGCATGGAGTGCCAGTGTCATAGCTAGCAGCTTAACTCTTACACAACAATCCCGGACCCCATCTCTGCTATTAATCAGAAGTTAGAGGTAGTCTAACAGTTTGTCCCATCTCTTGCCTACCAGCAGGATAAGAACGTTCATTGCAGTGCCACCCAGTTTTGATTCCCATGTGTTTGGCTTTTCAGCAGCTCACTGCAGATAAGAAGTGGGAGGTGTGGTGTAACATCAAGGTAACACTCAAGAAAGTTCAAGAAACCCATGTGATCTTTGCTTACCGTGTAAGAAAGCAGCCCGTATAGTGCAGTCAAAATCCACTCTATTGGTGACCCATGACCTAGGGGGATCCAGGAAATCACTGGAGGACTGTGAACACTTTCACATCTCTGGGAGACTCTAGTGTGTGAGAATCAGTGCCCTTGTTTTGTTTTGAGATGGCTGCTCTGTTTAGCTGAGTCTCCAAAAGTTCTGATACTCTTAGAGTGTTTCTAAGACTCTATCTCACCTTTGACCTAGAGAGTCTGTTGAATAACTTCACAGACCACACCTTAACAAAATTAATGATTTCAGATTAGACTTGCTTCGTGAGGCCCTAGTGAAGGAATCCTTGATCCCAAGAGCGGACGTGCTGGTGAGCAGGTGGCAGAACCTAAGAATCAGAATGAGCAGAAAAGACAGCCACTCCACTGAAGTGTTTCTTTCTAGATTGTTTATCATTTTTCATGGCTCTGAACAGTTCTGCACGAAGCATCTTTGAAATACAGCATGCGTGCTTGCTCAAATACATTTGAAATGTGGAGTTCAAGAAGCAGGAGGCTCCTCCTTTTTCTATTGTATAGCTGTTCCCCCATGGCCTTCCAAAAGCTCACATCAGTTTTCACCTCCTTTTCCACTGCACCCATCTCACAGGCTCAGTAAGTGTGGAATGCCAACAGCATTTCTTACTGTTGCTAGATAGATCGGAGAGATTGCCAAGGTGGTTAGCTGCACTTGGCAGCTCAGGAGTGGGAGGGATGGGGAATGTCAGAGTGGAAAGAACGCTTCTGAACGCCACAGTGCCAGGTGTTGTCAGTGACCCTTGTCCTCAGGGAACCAGGCAGACGGGTATGGGTGCTGGGCGTGATGGAGGTGGACTGAGGAGAGAGAAAACACTACCAGTCACTACCAATGCTCGCCTGTTGCTGGTGCCCAAAGCAGCTGTGGCCACAGGCCCAGCGCCTTCAGAGCATCTGCCAAAGACAAGGACACATGTGCCGAATGAGTCTTGACTATGACTCTATTCTGGGTGGGAGCTGTGGCTCCCAGACATACCTAAACTGGACTTGTTGCAGTGGTAAAGTTTCTGGAAATTTTGAAATCTGGAAAGAAAAGGAAAACCCTCATTTTTCTAGCTCCTTTTATACATATACTGTGGATGGTTAGGAATGTGGAAATTTATTGTCTTGTAAAATGATCCTGGATGGTATTTAAATTTACAATAGGGCTTGTTCATAGGGTGTAAATCATCCCTGATAGAGCTGATTTTTAAGTGTTTTAGTATTGATGGTGACAATCTGATGATCTTAAGTCCACACTGTTGTTCTGTTAATTATGAGACGTGGAAAAAAGCTGGAAATAATCATCAGTAATCAAGGGAAATTAAAATGCTTCTGTCTGTGGATCACGTGTCTGACCCTGAGCGGTAGTAAGTGGGAGGATGAAAGATACTGCAGAGGAAAGAGGCTTTTGTTTTGAGAACAGTGATCGTAGAGAAGAAAATCAAAAGTAGAATTCTCTTCTTCCCTCAATTTCTTGAATGGAACCTATTGTCACATAGAACTTGCCTATTGAGATGAATTTAAAATTAAATTGAATTTGATATGACTCTCAGTATCTTGTGCATGAAAATAGGCTGCAGGTTTAACTCCATCTCACCTGTGTATCCATCCTTCCACACACCTGCTACCCATTCATAATAGTAACTAGTAATTATGGAATTTTTTTTTTTTTTTTTAAAGTTTTATTCATTTTATTACAGCCAGATATATACAGAGGAGAGACAGAGAGGAAGATCTTCCGTCCGATGATTCACTCCCCAAGTGAGCCGCAACGGGCCGATGCGCGCCGATCCGAAGCCGGGAACCTGGAACCTCTTCCGGGTCTCCCACGCGGGTGCAGTGTCCCAATGCATTGGGCCGTCCTCAACTGCTTTCCCAGGCCACAAGCAGGGAGCTGGATGGGAAGTGGAGCTGCCGGGATTAGAACCGGCGCCCATATGGGATCCCGGGGCGTTCAAGGCGAGGACTTTAGCCGCTAGGCCACGCCGCCGGGCCCGTAATTATGGAATGTTTACTACCTGCCAGATATGCTTCAATCGGTTTGCATGCATTGTCTCAAATCTTCCCAGGAATGTTATGGTGTGAGTGCCACCATTTGTTCCACTTTAAAATTGAGTCTGAGGGCTTCCTAGTAAGTAAAATGTATAATCAACGTATGGCCCAGCAATTACACTCCTATGTCTCTCCCCACAAAGAATTGGAAACAGATGTTTAATCAAACACTTTTGGGGCCAGCACTGGGGCTCAGTGACTTAAGCCACCACCTGTGGTGCCTGGTGTCCCACATGGGCTCTGGTTTCTGGTCGCCACAAATGTAATTTTATCCAGCCATAAAAAGGGAAGAAATGCTGACTCAGCTACAACAGGGTAAACCTTGAAAATATTATGCTGCTTGTAGGAAGTCAGACATAAGAGATCACATATGACATTTTAGGATTCTGTTTGCATGGGATATTCACAGTTGGCAAATCCACAGAGACGGAAGGTAGACTAGTGGTAGCCAGGGGCGGGGTTAGGCAATGGATGAGACTGCTCAATGGGTGTGGTGTTTTTGGAGTGATAAAAAAGGTTTTGGAAAAAAAAGTTTTGGAAGTAAATAGCAGTGGTGGTTAAAACATTGTGGATACACTCCAAACCACTGGATTGTTTATTTACAAACAACTTTTTTCTGAGACACACACACACACACACGGAAAGGGCAGAGAGAGACAGAGAAAGAGAGAGAGTAAAAGAGAGAGGGAACAATTTTGAGGGTAAGCGCTCATCTGCTGGTTTGTTCTCCAAGTGCCTGCAACAGCCGGGGCTGAGCCAGAACCAGAGCTGGGGACTCTGCCTAGATCATTCACTTAGATGGCAGGAACTCTATTACTTATGTATTACCATTATCTCTGTTATGGGAAGCCGTTGTCTTAACTAGTCTCTTAACCAGTAGCTCAAATGTCTAATCCTGAGTTGTACATTTTATTTTATTTTAAATCTTTAAAGTTTTGTTATAAATAATACATATTTATTAAAATTCAAATACAGAAATAAAAGGTTAAAACAGAGTTTTATGTGTAGTTTAGTATTTTAGTATTATTAGTTAGTATTTTAGTATTATTTTAGAAGGTGTATATATATTTTTTCCATTTTTAAATAAAAGACTTATTTATTTATTTAAGGGCAGAGAGTTACTGAATAAGAAGGAGGGCCAGAGAAAGACAGATCTTTTATGCACTGGTTCACTCCCCAAATGGCCACTATAGCCAGTACTGAGTCAAGCAAAAGCCAGGAACCTTTCTATGTCTCCCACGTGGGTGGCCCGATTCCACGCGCTTGGAACTGTGTTCCACTGATTTCCCAGGTGCTTGGCAGGAAGCCAGATTGGAAGCAAAGCAGCTGGGACTCAAACTGGCCTTCATTTGGGATGTCAGTGTTACAAGCAACTACTTAATGCACTGTGTCACAATGCTGGTCCCAGACAATGCTATTTGAAAGCTAGACAGTGTGACTTTCCTAAGGTTCCTTATACATGGTACATGGAGTCATGTTCTATCCTGGTCATCTGGATCCATGGCTCATGCTTTTTACAATAGTAAGCTCTTCTGGGCCAGTTAGGAAGTTTAGGCTGTTTTAACCTTGGAAGCCATCAGTGGTGCCAGAGAGCCCAACAGAGAGAATTGGCCTGAGTGAAGACGGTCAGGTTGCCTGATCTCCTTGCCCTTTGTGTGCCTTTCAGGTGGACAATGGCTGTGGCTCATGACTTGGAGCTGGAGAGTGTCAATCTGAATATGGACAGAGTGGGGAAAGAAGAGCAGGAAGAGGAGAGAATGAGAGAGGATGGAGCGGATACAGCCCCCCGCAAGGCTAGGAAGGTGCACAGGATCGTCTCGAAGTGGATGCTTCCGGAAAAGGTCCGGAGAAACTACTTGGAGAGAGCCAATTGCCTCCCACCACCTTTGTTCATCATCTCCATCAGCCTGGCTGAGGTAAATGTGCTGGTGCAGGGGTGGGGGTCCCTGGCCCCACTGAGGGACTGCAAAGAAGCTGGGGGTTACTGGGAATGAGAGGGGAAAGAGCTCAGTAGGGACTGGACAGCCCATATGGAGCCTCTACCCACCCGTTCTATCTTCGCTATGCTTCTGGTCACTGCCAAGCAGGGATTAAGATCCATGTGCCTACCAGTGACTATAATTTTCCTGGCTGCCTTCATTTTTATCTGGTGGGACCTTTAGAAATCAGATAATCTTGGGGCTGGCTGCAAATTTGCCTTTCCTCATGAACCAACTGAGACTGATTGGCAAGGGCAATCTGGGCTGTATGTTTAGGAAAGTTAGAAGTGGCCTTTGAGTTTCCATAGGAAAAAACTGTGACTCTCTAACGATGGCATTTTGAGCAATGTGTGTGCTTTCAGACTCTGGTCTTGTTTACCCTCTTGTTTTCCAGAAAAGCGAGGTGGGGTAACTTGCCCATGGTTACATCTGGATGACTGGGCCAGGACCAGGCTCCTCAGGAGCCTCATAGCACTTAACTTCTCTTCAGTTTGCAATGTCTCATAAAGGTTTTGGCGGGAAGTGGCTGCTTGTGGGGAGGGACTTTAGGAGCAATAAGAAGTTCATCTTGTCATCCTCTGAGTTCCCAGTTATGCCTCAGCTTCTTTATCAGAATCTGGTTCAGGAAGATAATCAATAATGTATGTGTGTGCACTCATATATATATATACATGCATATAGACAGAGTGAGGGACTGAGATTTATTCTAGGGAATTGGCTTCAATAATTGTGGAGGTTTGCAAAGTTGAAGTTTACAGAGCTGAAGCAGGCTGGAGACCCAGGAAGATTTACAGTTCAAGTCTGAAGGCACCTGCTGCCAGAATCCTCTCTTCCTAACGAAGGAAAGACTTTTCGCATTAAGAGGTCTTCGATTAATTGGATGAGGTCCACCCAGTCTGTTTTACTAAGTCAACTGATTTGCTAATCTCATCTTAAAAATATCCTTGCAGAAATACCTAGCTTGAAAAAACATGTGACTCACCTAGTACCCATGTCTCATTGACATGTAAATTAACCGTGGCTGGGACCACGCCTCTAAGGGCTCCGTAATGAAGGCTTGTGTGGAAGCATTCTTGGCAGCAGTTTGGGTTGAGGGCGTTAGGGTCGGCAGCCTGCAGTTTTCTGGTGAGATGGCCTGCCAGCTGGGAAGTCCCTAGCATCTTTGGCATCCTTTCCGCTCCTCCCCCGGATCAGCCGGGGCCCTCAGTGCTACAGTCATCTGTGGGGAGCAGGGGAGGAGGGCTTGGAAGAGAATGGATAAGGTCACATGGCACAAAGCACAAGTGCTTAGACAATGAGGACCATTCAGAAGACACTTTGTCCGTGAAAGGGTTTTGGAGCAGGTGCTAAGACATCTGTTTCTCATAGAAATATCAATTGAAAAAAATGTCGAAGATAGATTTTTATTTTGGAGCAAGTTCGGTTGTATATAAAAGTTGCAGAGATCACATAGCGGGTTCTTATGTACCCCTCTCCCATTTCTCCCACTGTGACTATCTTGGATTTTCTGTAGTACGTTTGATCAAAACGGAGGAACTGGCCTTGGTCTACTGCTGTAACTGAACTCTAGACTTTGTAGTATTTTACCACTTTTCCCTGAATGTCCTCCTTTCGTTCCGCTGATGCCCTCCAGCCCTGGCTCTTATACTGCGTTTAGCTGTCATGAATGCTTGGGGATCTGTAATAGTTTCTGTTTGTGTTTGAGGAAAACTGGCAGGCATCCTATAGACTGTCATCCAGTCTGGGTTTGTCTGATGTTTTGTCCATGAGTACACTAGAATTATGGGTTTAGGGAAAGAGTCCCATAAAAGGGGAAGTGTCCTTCTCACCAGGCCGCATTGGGGACTAGAAGACATTCGTGGGACATCAGCATGACATTGACTTTTACCACTTAAGGCAGTGCTTGCCAGGTTTCTCCAGTATAAATTTAGAAAGTTCCCCTTTCCCCTGTTCAGTCTTTGGAAACCTGTACCAACTTCATCTTAAGCGCAAAGCGGAGGCTCAAGTAATGGGGATGGGAAGAAGAGGGCAGTGGAAATTTAAATGGGGGGAAGGGTGGCAGAGAAAAAAGTGCTGGCAATTAGGGTGTCTGAGAGCAGAAGCGGGCAGTCCTCCCACCCTGGGCTGGCTCTGGCCCTCACCCATGCAATCAGTCGGGTCTGCCTAGAGTGAAGGGTGGTGGAGGCATTGAATTCCTATTGTCTCCTGAGCCATGCCATGGGATGGCCCACTTGGGAGCACATCTTTGGCAACATTTCTACCATACTTGGGCTTGAAGGGGGCCACTCTCTGGAAATATTGTGTCTAATACTCATGTCTTCCCCTCCTGGTCAGCTGGCTGTGTTTATTTACTATGCTGTGTGGAAGCCTCAGAAACAGTGGATCACCCTGGACACGGGCATCCTGGAGAGTCCCTTCATCTATAGCCCCAACAAGAGGCAGGAAGCCTGGAGGTTCATCTCATACATGCTGGTGCATGCTGGGTAAGGACTGGTGTGTAGTGCCTGGTGTCGGAGGTGATGGTAAGTGATTGTGACCCCTCATATGTGTTTATTTAAGAAACAGACGGTGAGATCGCTCATTCATTGGTTCACTCCTCAAGTGTTCACAAGAGCTGGGGCTGTGCTTGGTCCAAGCCAAGAAACTGGAATTCCATCTGCTTTTTCCATGTGGTTGGCTGAGTCCAGGTAGAGCCATCACCTGCTTGCCTTTCAGGGTGAACATTAGTGGCAAATTAGAGTCAGGAGCAAGGCCAGGATACAGGAGTCAGGCGTCGTAGGCTGCATCTTAACCACTGTACCTAACGCCCACCCCTTGGTGCTTTACTGTTGGTAGGACACATGTCCAGTGCCCTGTTGGACTAGAAGATGGGCGTTGCTTCCACTGTTTTATGGCTGAGGCTCAGACGAGGAGGTTACTTGCTCCAAGTAGCACAGTTAAGCTGCAGGGATAGGATCTCAACTCACTACTGCTAACTCTAAGGCTAGAGGACTTTATACTTCATTTCAACTGTCTGATGTCAGTGTGGGAATAGCGGTTTTCACGACTGGAGACCAAGCCATTACCTAACCAAAAGCATGACCCACTGCCTGTTGGGTGTTGTGCATGATCCCTCTACGTTAGTAACTCTGGAGCTGAACCACGGTCTCCCTCTGTCACAACTACGTGCTACGAGAAATTAATTCCTGAACGGTGTGATACGTGTGTAATGCTGTCGTCCATCTGAGATAATCAAGCACTACAGCATTCGGTGTCTAAGCCTTGATTAGCATCCCTCAACATGCTGATGGCTTTTAATGGTCCCATTCAGCATGATACTCCATCCTGCCCACTGCAGCTATAGAGCCACTTGGTGCTGGGCCCACCTCTCTGCTGGGATCCTGTGGTGGCAGGTGAGGCCAACCTTGGCCATGCCATGTACCCAGCCCAAGATTTGAAGATGACTCTTCTGACTGCAGACTCAGTAACAATGGGGTGCAGGACTCAAGCAGAGGCGTGGTGAGCCAGAGATGACACCAGCAATTGCTTCTGCAGGCACTGGTTTCTGTAGATACCCATTTTCCATGTGACAAGTGTATTTTTTGACAAACCTGGTTCCTGCATTCAAGGACTATAAAATTATGTCAAATAGTAGTTCAAGGCAGTATAGTGTAACAGTATGCACTAGCTACTTAACCTCTGGATACCTTAGGCTCCATGCCTATAGACTGGGGTGGTAGTACTTCCCTCATATAACCCTCGTAAGGTTGTTGTGATTAGATAACACAATACCAATGCTTTTCCTAACACATAAGTAAGTCACTTAAAAAAAATTCACTGGGCTGTGTAGGATGTTTCATTTATGGGGTGGAATAGAGTAGAAATGCTTCATAATGCAAGTAACTAGCGACAATAGTGTAACCAAAGCACAACCAGAGATAAAAGCTGATTTTGTTCCATCTGAGAACAGACGCAGGTGCTTGGTTCACCAGTAATGATGCCAAGGCTCTTGGTCTTATCCCGACATCTCTGTTGCCCTGGCCTTCCTCTTGTGGTCCCAAGTGGGCTGCTATTACCACTGCACTCAAAGGCAAAAGAAGGGGAAGGGATAGTCCCAGCTAGTGTTCCATCATGCCTTTCGTCAGGAGGAATCTCTTTAAAAATCCCCTGCTGGTGCTCTTATTTGTCATCTCGTTGGCCAGAACTATGTGACATGGCTGTCTGAGGTCATGGGTAGGCTGGAGGTGTCAACGTGGGCTCTTGCATCTTCGTTGGAGGAAGCAAGCAAAGGCTACGAGAACTCGGTGTTGGACTGGCCATAGAGAGGAAGATCAGAGTAAGATTGGCTTCATGGATGACACAGATTCAAGTTAGTGCTTGAAGGATAAATCAAATGTGAATTAAAAAAACCTAGTATTTCTGGGGCAAGCATTGTGGCTCAGCAGGTTGAACTTTGACCTGTGATGCCAACATCTCATATTGCAGCACTGTTTCAAATCCCAGCTGCTTCACTTCTAATCCAGCTAATGCACCTGGGAAGCATGTTGAAGATGACGTAAGGGCTTGGACTCAGCTCACACACATGGAAAAGCAGATCGGAGTTCCTGTGCCCAGCCCTGGCTGTATCAGCCACTTGGATGGAATCTCTTTCTTTCCCTCTCTCTATCATTCTGTCTTTGCATAAATGAATAAATCTTAAAAAGAACTTAGTGTTTCAAACTTGCATTTATTTTTAACATATTGGTTACTCAATACTATGTCAATTAATTCCATAACGTTATAAATTGTTGCTGATATTATGTTGGAGCTTTTAATTGATCGGGATGATATTCTGCTGGCTCTACCTTCAGACCAGAGAAGATCTCCCTAAGAAGCCATTGAACTTATCTGGACAATAAGATGCTGGACTCTGTGCTTGGTATATGCTTGCAAGGAAGGAATCTCAACTGAACTTGAACTGTGGTTATGCAATAAGGTGGAGGAATCCACCATGGGGGGAGGGTTAGGGAAGAGGTGGGGGGGGAATCCCAGTACCTATAAAACTGTCACATAATACAATGTAATTAATAAATAAATTTTACAAAAAAAGAACTTAGTGTTTCTGTTTCAGGCACAGGATAGCAATGGATCTTCATGCCACTTCTGGTCCTGCCCTTGAGCAACAAGGAGGATGAGGGGAGAGTCTGTGAGGGTTTTTTTTTTTTTTTAATATGACTTACCTCTTCTGCAAGGAGTCCTCAGAGAACAGGATGGCTTTCTTCAAATTCAGGAGCAGCCATTCCTTGTTTCTTTGTTTCTTTCTTTTAAAGATTTATTTATGTTTTTATTGCAGAGTCAGATATACAGAGAGGAGAAGAGACAGAGAGGAAGATTTTCCAAGTAACTGCAATGGCCGGTGCTGCGCCGATCCGAAGCCAGGAGCCTGGAACTTTCTCCAGGTCTCCCACTCGGGTGCAGGATCCCAAGGTTTTGGGCCATCCTTGACTGCTTTCCCAGGTTACAAGCAGGGAGCTGGGTGGGAAGTGGAGCTGCCAGGATTAGAACTGGAGCCCATATGGGATCCCGGGGCGTTCTAGGCAAGGACCTCAGTCGCTAGGCTACTATGCTGGGTCCCGCAGGACAGCCATCTCTAATTCCCTTTATGTCTGAGGTCTGGGAACAAACTTGTGTAGCTGTGCTGGCTACTCTATTCTGTGTGGAAGGACATGTTACCTATCCTGTGGCTTTGCACATGGCTTGGCAGTGACAGTGGTGGCTGGGCATGCACATGGCCGTGAAACTGCCTGCAGAGCCTCTTTTTTGGTCAGCTGTTATTTGTTAAGTGAATGATCCTGCAAAACTGCAAATCCTGAAGCAAATACGGAAGCTGCTGCGCTAGGGAAGATCCAATTTTGGCTTTGTGGCTTAACTTTTAGGCTAATCTGAAATCTCCTTTAAAGAAAATGAAAACATGATGGGAGTTTTTCAAGATTCAGAGACTCTCTCTCGAGGTGTTTGTTGCGTTTGTCCAGCAAGATGATTCAAATGTCATTTTAAATTATATTTTTGGACTTATTATTTATTTTGATTTTATTTAAAGATGGGGTGGGAGGGAAGAGAGAGAAAGAGAGAGAGAATGAGAAAGAGATCTTTCGTCTACTTGTTCATCCATCAAACGCCCTGTAATATCCAGCGCTGAGCCAACATGAAGCCAGGAGTCTAGAGCTTGGTCTGGATCTCCCATGTGGTTCGCAGGACCCAACTACTTGAGCCGTTATCACTGCCTTCCCAGGGTGCACATGAGCAGGAAGCCATATTGGAAACAATAGCCAGAACTTGAGCCATGTACTCTAATATGGGATGTAGCTTTTTCTTTTCTTTTAAAAGATTTATTTATTTATTTTTATTTGAAAGGCAGCATTACAGAGAGAATTTGGGCAGAGAGAGAGAGAGATCTTCTATCCACTGCTCTACTCGCCAAATGGCTGCAGCAGCTAGGGCTGGGCTGATCTGAAGCTGGGAGCCAGGAGCTTTTTCCAGGGCTCTTATGTTGTTGCAGCAGCCCAGGCATTTGGGCCATCTTCTGTTGCTGTGTTAGCAAGGGGGTTGAACACAAGCAGCCAGGACCTGAACCAGTGCTCACATGGGATGATGGTGTGGCAAGCCATGGTTTAAGCCATCATACCTTCTTCTTTTTAATGTGAAGCTATTTCAAAAAATATTTATTTATTAATTCTTATTGTAAAGGCAGATTTGCAGAGAGAAGGAGAGACGGAGAAAGATCTTTGGGCTGCTGGTTCACTCTGCAAGTGGCTGCAATGGCCAGAGCTGAGCTGATCCAAAGCCAGGAGTCAGGAACTTCTTCTGAGTCTCCCACTGGGTGCAGGGTCCCAAGGCTTTGGGCCGTCCTTGACTGCTTTCCCAGGCCACAAGCAGGGAGCTGGAAGGGAAGCAGAGCAGCCAGGATATGAACCTGTGGCTGTATGGGATCCCAGCGCATGCAAGACAAATACTGCCGGAGTCCAGCTCCAGCCGAGGTTCAGAACTCGCGAAGTGTGCGTGGAGTCGGCGCAAAGAAAGAAAGAGACGGACCACCAGAATTCCTTGATGATAGTGGACACGGCAATAAAGCCTTCCGCTTTATTTATACAGAATCAGTTAAACTTTGGCTCAGACTTTCCACGTCATGGTCAAGTGGGTGTTTCTAAGAACAACCATGCCATCTGCTTTATCCAAAAACAATAGAAATTCCTGCTACAATTCTTATCCTACAACCTAATCTTGTATCACAAAGGAGAACCTAAAGATTAAGGAAAGAATGAAACCCTAAATACATATCCCTTGATTAGCATAAAGTCAATGGGGACAGCCAAAACAGTAGGAATAATAGAAGGCCCTTTTGTAAGACATTATCATTGACATTAACCTCCAAGTTCACATTGTGTAAAAAGCCAGTCTCACAATAGCAAAAATGCCTGGACAGATTAGAATTCTTCCGCTGAGCCGGCATAGTAGGCACGGCGAATGTCCAAGCGAAAAGCACCGACACATGGAGACCACGGTGGTGGTAGAAGTGCTGGGAGCCCTCTGCTCCTAAGCCTCTCTGTTACATATTATCTCCTCTTCCCCCCAAGTCCATTAACAGGACAATAGGACGTCAATGAGTCTGCAAAGGCCAGGTGCTACTGCCGTAGGCCTGATTCCTGAGTGCTCAGCTAAAGCAATGTAAATCAGCTCCTCAGCCCACAACAAAGTACTTCAGCCACTGGTCTACAATCAGGCCCGAAAATCAATACCTTCTTAATCAGCATTGCAACTACTTGGCCAAACATTCCTCCGCAGACCCACATTTTTTTCTACATAAAAAGTGCAATTAAAAACACTCAGATTCAAATATGATATGTCACAAACCGTAGCATATGAGATACCACCCTTAGCTCATATTCTTAAGCCTTTTTTTAAAGAGAAAGAATTTTTTTTTTAAATTTGAAAGCCAGAATTACAGAGAGAAAGTTGGACAGAGAGACTCCATCCATTTTTCCTTCCCTAAGTGGCCACATGACTGGGGCTGACCTATTTAAAGCCAGGAGCTGGGAGTTTCTTCTGGGTCTCCCATGTGTGTACAGGGCCTCAAGTGCTTGAACCATCCTCAGCTGCTTACCCAGACCATTGGCAAGTAGGATTGGAAGTAGAAGAGCCAGTGCCCATACGGGATTGTTGAGGCCAGAGGCAGAAGCTTTGCCTACTATACCACAGAACTGCCCTCCACTCCCTTGCCCTTAAGTAAGCTTGTTTGATGTAGAACTGGGAGTGAGATCTTTCTGGCCATTTCTGTTTTATTAAATATTTTGAAGTTGTAAGGGACAGGCTGTTAAAAAAAAATCTATTGAAATTTAAACCCTGGAATATTGTAGTGTGTGGGTAAAGCCAGCATTGCCAGGCTAACATCCCATATGAGTGTTGGCTCAAGTCCTAGATGCTCCACTTCTGATCCAGTTCCCTGCTAATGGCCTGGGAAAGCTGCAAAAGTTCCACACGAAACTCCTGGCTTTGGCCTGACCCCGCGCTGGCCATACAGGGAGTGAACCGTGGGAAGATCTCTCTTTCCCTCTCGCTGTAAATCTGATGTTCAAATACATTAATAAGCTTTTTTTTTTTTTAATCTTAATCCCTGTGTAAGGCTTTTCTCAAAAACTGCACCCTGCAAACAAAACCAGATGCCTATGCTAATACTGTTGTAGGGTTTTTGAACCCCGAATACTGCAGCAACCTCAAATTCTTGTCTCGCAGGAAAGAATTTTCATGCGGACACAGTTTAGTTTTAAAGTAAGGTTTATTAGAAAAGCTGAGAAAGGAGACTCCCGCCCTAGTGACCGGAGGGGGTTCTGAGATAGAAAAGACCCTTACCCCCTGCCATAGTGGCAGGAGGAAAAGCAAAAAGACCCTAGTCCCCTGCCATAGTGGCAGGAGGAAAAGTTAAAAGAGAAAAACCCTCGTTCCCTGCCATGGTGGCAGGAGGAAAAGCTAAGAGAAAAAAACCCATATCAATGGTGGGGAAAGCATCTTTTAAAGGTTCCCCTCAAAGATGTTTCTCCATAAACAAAGGAAATTCCTGGTTTCCATGGTACCTGGCCTTGGGACAAAAGGCCAGAAAGGTGTCACTGGCCAACTTCCTTGGTCCCTTTCTAATGATAAAGAGGGCAGTCTGAAGCCCACCCCCTTGGCAATGGCTGGAGACAGAATTGGGCGGAGGCTTCAGGTGGGGAATAGATGTGTTAATGTCACCCTTGTCTCCTGGGGGAAGCACTCCTGATAAAATATGCATTTGTCTTGGGAGAGACATGTTCTGGTGAATCCAAGACATGGTGGGGAAAATACCCCTTTATATTTGAGAAGAAAAATGACTTGGGGACCCAGAAAACCCTAACTGCCTACCACCCAGTCTAACTCCTCTCACAATGCGATGCAGATATTGTCATGCAAATCCCCAGCTTCACCTTCATACTCCTTCAGCCGCCTTCACTGGTCTCTGGTGTTATAATTGTTAAAAAGCAACCCATGCTAAATGTGCATTTACTTCCCAAGGGCCCGTGTCTCTGACATTTGGAAAGTTCACGTGAGATATGGTTGATGGCAAGGCCCTCAGGGTCCCAGGGGGTAAGAGGCTGGTGGCATCTGAGCATCTGTGACTGTGTTTGTCTCCGCAGCGTTCAGCACATCGTGGGCAACCTCTTCATGCAGCTCGTCCTGGGCATTCCCCTGGAAATGGTCCACAAAGGCCTCCGTGTGGGGCTGGTATACCTGGCCGGTGTGCTTGCAGGTCGGTTCCTCAGGGTGATGTGGCCAGGTCCTGCAGGCTGTGGGGGTGGAGTCAGAAGGAATGCCTGCCTTATTGAAAGTGGGAATTTGTTGGACTCCAAAGGTGTCTGGGAGCACGCCGAGTGTCAGCGAGAGTTTATTTAGCAATCAGGTATTAGAGGTGGCGTCAGCACCTGAAAGCAAGCCATTGCACCTGTTCTTGGGTCTCTCTCACATACAGAGGACCCTGGAACCTGCACGTCTTAAACCTAAGACTCAAAACCAGATCACAGAAGCCCTTATGTGTTGGACTGCTGAACTGGGGAGGCAACTTGAGCAAATTCGCAAATTTTAAGAGTGTGGAGAACAACTAAAGGGGATCATGAAGCGGGACTAGGAGCCCGGGGTGGTGATCTCCAAACCTGGGTGTGCCATCCAAGGGAGTGTTGGAAGAACATACTAGAACTCTTCTCCATTTATTTTTTGGAAATATATATTTTTAAGGTTTAGCTTCTGAAGCCTTGCATATTTTTATTTATTTGCAAGGCAAGAGAGACACGGAGAAGTCTACCATCTGCCAGTTCACTCCTTAATGCCAGGCCAAAGTCAGGAGACTGGACTTAGATATCTTAACCAGGGTCTCAGCCACTTGGTAAATGCCCGCTCCTTTCCATAAACCTTTCAAAGCCCCCTGGTGTATATGTGATTTATAAGTAAATCAATGACTCCCATTGCTGTGGGGGTGGTGACAGTTTGCTGGAGTGGCCATAGGGGTGGCTTAACTAATGGAAATATATGGCCTCGGGCCTGGTATGATGGCTCAGTTGGCTACTCCTCCCTCTTCAAGCACCGGGATCCTATATAGGCACAGGTTTGTATCTCAGCTGCTCCGCTTCCCATCCAGTTCCCTGCTTGTGGACTGGGAAAACACTAGAGGATGACCCAAAGTCTTGGGGCCCTGTACCTGTGTGGGGGACCAGGAGGAAGCTCCTGGTTCCTGGCTTTGGATCAGCTTAGCTCTGGCCATTGTGGCCACTTGGGGAGTGAACCAGCTGATGAAAGATGTTTTCCTGTCTCTCAGTAAATTTCCCTTTCCAATAAAAATAAATAAATCTAAAAAAAAAAAAAAACAAAAAGAAAGAGAAAAAAGAAATGTGAGTCTCACATTTCTGGACGCAAAACATCTGAAATCATGATGCCAGCAGGGACCTGATCCTTGGTGGCGGCAGGGCGGGCAGTGCTGCCCAGCCGCTGAGTCCCCCACAACCAGGGCTGTCTCTCCATTGTGTTCCTTGGCTGGTGGCTTCATTTCCCCGATCCTGCTTCCCCTGAGGTTTGTCTGCTCAGAGGCGCACCTGTCCTTGTGTATAGCCCTGGCCTAACCCAGTGTGACCTCATCTTTTTTTTTTTTTTTTAAGATTTATTTTATTTTTATTACAAAGTCAGATATACTGAGAGGAAGTGGAGCTGCCGGGATTAGAACCAGCGGCCATATGGGATCAAGGCGAGGACCTTAGCCACTAGGCCACGCCGCCGAGTCCGTGACCTCATCTTAATTGACTACACCCACAACCACCCTGGTTGCAAGTCATTTCCACAAGCGGGACTGGGCGTTAGGATTTCAAGGAATCTTTTTTTTTTTTTTTTTTTAAATGGAGCGATCTTCCATCTGGTAGATTGCTCCCTTACTGACTTTTTTTTTTTAAAGATTTATTTATTTTATTACAGCCAGATATACACAGAGGAGGAGAGACAGAGAGGAAGATCTTCCGTCCGATGATTCACTCCCCAAGTGAGCCGCAACGGGCTGGTGCGCACCGATCCGAAGCCGGGAACCTGGAACCTCTTCCAGGTCTCCCACACAAGTGCAGGATCCCAAAGCTTTGGGCCGTCCTCAACTGCTTTCCCAGGCCACAAGCAGGGAGCTGGATGGGAAGTGGAGCTTCCGGGATTAGAACCGGCGCCCATATGGGATCCTGGGGCTTTCAAGGTGAGGACTTTAGCCGCTAGGCCACTGTGCCGGGCCCCTTCAAGGAATCTTTTAAGGAATCACAATTTGGTCTATCACTGTGTTTGAAGCTTCTCTGATTACAAGTTTGTCAGTCCCCTAGACTTCAGGGGCCCAGCAGGGGACCCAAGAGTGGCACTGACAGTGCCCAGCCAGAGCAAGGGGCAGTTTAGTCCTGTTAAAGAGATGCAATCAGCAAGGCTGGCACCCAGCTGCCTTCCTTTTGCCTGATTTGCAGATCCTGTTTTTCCACCTTCTCTCCCTGCACACACTTGTTTTTCTCTGCTCCCCCCACAACCCGACCTCCCAAAGTCCTTCGCAATAGCCAGGACCTGTTCAGCTGCAGCGCCTACATGCCTGTGGGTCCCACAGTTTCGTTTCCACTTGTGCTGTCAGCCATGACCCAGTTCCAGAAAGCTGAAGCGGAGAGCCAAGGGGAGCATGAACTATCTGCTCACACCCTCTGCCAATGCTGACAAGAGCTGCTGGGCACAGATCACTTTGTCCTTCCAGTCTGTCCTTATCAGTGGGATCTAGGGTCACCCTCCTCACATACAGACGAGAGCTGGGGAGGGGAGAAAGTGTGTGGCTCCTTGCTGTCATGCTGTAGCAGCACTCCAGGAGGAGATAGTGGCTTCCCGTGTGGGGAAGAATGTTTCAGAGGTGTCCCTGGAGGGGTCTGGATGGTTGTGAGAGATCATCAGCTTTGTTAGAACAGAGGTGCAATTTTTTCTGTAAGGTGTGCTGGCTATCCTTGCCTGCCTCCGTGGATCTAGGTGCCTGTTGTAGAGCCTGCCCTGCAGTGCTTTTCAAACTGTCCTTTGCATCTTTTGATGAGGTATTCAATCAGAGGAATTGGCTGTCTTGTCTTTCATGTGCATCTGGGTGTGCTCTCCAATTTTGCCTGGGCTCAGCAATGGAGGTGGCCCAATCCTGCCGCATGAGCTCCAAGACTGGACCACATATGATTCTCCCTGAGGTCGGCAGTTGAGCGCAGCGGTGTAGTTGAACCCCTTAAGAAACCTCACCTGGGAGGTCTTCAGACCTTGTTCTCATGTATGCCAGGTAGTTAGGCTCTGCCAGCTCCATGCACCAGCCAATACATTTCCCAGTGCGTGCAGTTATTTGGTCAGTCCACCCTAGCCTTGGCTGAGAGAGTATGCTCTTATTATTTGGTTCATTTGCCAAGTGTCCACGTTGACTGGAACTGGGGAGGGGCTGAAGCCCAGAGCGAGCACATCTAGGTCTGCCCCCATGGGTGGCTCAACTAGTTGAGCTGTCATCATCACTAGTCCGCCAGGGTTCCCACGTGCAGGAAGCTGGAGTCAGGAGCCAGAACTGGATTTCAAACCTAGGTCCTCTGAATTATGGGTGTCTTAACTGCTAAGCCAAACACAGTCTCCAAGCCAAAAAACCATTTTAGTGGCTTGACTGAGATATACTTCATATGCCATGTGAGTTGCCCACTTAGTATACACAGCCCAATGTGTTTTTAGTTAATTCACACACTTAGACACTACTCATCACAAAACCAAAGAGCATTCTTTTAAAAAAAGATTTATTTTTATTTGAAAGATAAGACTTTTGCAAGGAGAGGAGAAACAGTTTTCATTCACTCCGCAGATGGTCATCACAGACAGAGCTGAGCTGGCCCAAAATTGGGAGCTAGGAGCTTCCTCTGAGTCTCCCAAGTGGGCTTCCTCTTCTGCTTTCCCAGGCCATAACCAGAAAACTGTCTCAAAAGCGGAGTAGCCAGGACATGAACTGGCACCCATAGGGAATGCCCCTATAACAGGGTGAAGGATTAGCCTACCCGTGCCAACCCCACCGCAGTGCAGTCTTATCCTCTAAGCAGAAATCCGGCACCCACTAGCAGTCATTCCTCACCCCTGCCCACGTTCTCATTCCAGCTCTGGGCCAAGCACTCCTGCGTGTCTGTATATGTGCCCATTTTGAACATTTCATGGAAGTGGTGGTCTGTGAGCAGCTTTGAAAAACTTGGCATAGTATTTTCAGCGTTCATCTCTGTGGTCGTATGGATTATTCTTGGCTCCTTCCTTTTTGTGGTGTTTCATTGTGTGGATTTAACATTAGCCTGCTGATGGCTATTTAGATAGTTTCTATGTGTCAGCTGTTCGGAATAACACTGCTGTGACCTGTGGCTCTAAGCCTTCATTTTTCTTGGGGACACACCCAGGGGTAGGATCGTTAGGCCAAATAATAGCAAAGTGGAACCCATTTTTCCTTCTCACTAAATGTTCCTTTCTTCTACATCCTCACACGTACTCGAAACAGTCTTTCTAATTTCAACCGATCTATTAAGGAAGTAATGAGATTTCAGTGAATCTGAATTTGCATTTCCAAGGGATTAATGAAGGTGTATCTTTGGTAAAGGTCTTGTTTGAATCATTTGCCCATTTAAAAAATCGGAGCGTATTCATTATTGTATGTAGTACTATACATTATATGTTGTAAATTCTTTGTGGAATACCTAACTTGCAAATATGTTCTCCTAGAATGTGGCTTACTTTTTTATTCTCTTTTAAAAAATTTATTTGAAAGGCAGAGTAATAGAGTGAGAAATCTTCCACCCATTGATTCACTCTCCAGTCACAGTGACTGGGGCGGGGTCAAGCAGAAGTCAAGGGCCTGGAACTCTGTTTTTTAAAAGATTTATGTATTTATTTTTATTGCAAAGTCAGATATACAGAGAGGAAGATCTTCCATCTGATGATTCACTCCTCCAAGTAACTGCAACGACTGGAGCTGAGCCAATCTGAAGCCAGGAGACAGGAACCTCTTCCGGGTCTCCTACACGGGTGCAGAGTCCCAAGGCTTTGGGCTGTCCTCGACTGCTTTCCCAGGTCACAGGCAGGGAACTTGATGGGAAGTGAGGCTTCCGGGATTAGAAGTGGTGTCCATACGAGATCCCTGTGCGTTCAAAGCGTTGACTTTAGCTGCTAGGCCACAGTGCTGGGTTCTCTTTCTGGGTTTTAAAAACATTTCATTTTCTTGAAAAACAGAAATTTTAAGTTTTGATGAAATTTAATTTATCATTTTTAAGAATTGTACTTGTTCATGTCATATCAAAGAGATTTGGTTTAACACACAAAAACCTCACCTACATTTTTTTTTAAAAGATTTATTTATTTTTATTACAAAGTCAGATACACAGAGAGGAGAGACAGAGAGGAAGATCTTCCGTCCGATGATTCATTCCCCAAGTGAGCGCAATGGCTGGTGCTGCGCCGATCCAAAGCTGGGAACCTGGAACCCCTTCTGGGTCTCCCACATGGGTGCAGTGTCCCAATGCATTGGGCCGTCCTCGACTGCTTTCCCAGGCCACAAGCAGGGAGCTGGATGGGAAGTGGAGCTGCCGGGATTAGAACCGGCACCCATATGGGATCCCAGGCGTTCAAGGCGAGGGCTTTAGCAGCTAGGCCACTGTGCTAGGCCCTCACCTACATTTCTTCTGCAAGTCTTATGATTTTAGATGTTATAGTAAGATCTATAACTCATTTTTAGAGCTGGCACAAGGTATGGATTGAAGTGTCATTGTTTTGGTATGTATCTGTTCCAGCGTCACTACTGCTGAAAGGACTGTCCTTTTCCCAATGAATTCCTTTGCATCTTTGTTGAAATCAATGTCCATTGTAGACCTGTGAGTTTGTTTCTGGACTTTGTACTCTGTTTCTACTGAAGTATTTATGTATTTTAACACTGATGCCAAACTACCTTTCTTAATTACCTAAGTTTTCTAGTGAGTCTGGAAGGCAGGTAGTGCCAGCATGTCGTTATTGCTTTTCTTTTTTTTAGCATTTTTTGGTTATTCTAGGTTCTTCACATGTCCTCATGAATAATATTCGCAGTTTCTACAAAAATTGATGTACTGGGATTTGTATTTGTATTGCGTTGAACTTTTAGATAAATTTTGGGAAACTGACATTTTAACAATACTGAACCTTCCAATCTATGAAGGAGATAAATACTATCATTTTTACATATCTTCCCAAATCCCTCACACTGCGTTTTATAGTTGTTAGTGTTTAGGTCTGGCCAACTGATTGGTTAGATGTATCTCTACGTTTTATATTTTGGATGTAAATGATACATAGAGCTTAGGTCTGTAGGTTATGAATCAAGCTTTTATCTGAAAAAAAAACTTTGTAATTTTTTTGAAAATTTATTTATTTGGAAGGTAGGAGGTCAGAGACAAAGATTTTTCTCATCTGTTCATTTAGTCTCTGCCCACAATGACTGGGGCTGAATCAGGTGGACACCAGGACCCTATCCAGGTCTCCCAGGGAGTGAGAGGAACCTAGCAACTTCAGTCATCGCCTGCTATCTCCCATCATGCTCTTCAGGAGGAAATTGGCATTGGAGCAGAATCAGGATATGAACCCAGGCACCCCAAGGGGGTGTCTTAAGTGCTAGGCCAAATGCCTGTCCCTTGCCTTCAGTTTCAGTAATTTTGCTAGGGATCACATTCAACCTTGAGAGTATTGGAGTTAAGCTGTAGGTTGAAAGAAGTCTCAGAGACAGTTGGTTAAGGCAAGAAAGATTTGGGCCTGGCATGATGGCTCAACGGGCCAATCTTCCAGCTCCAAGCACCAGCATCCCATATGGATACCAGTTTGTGTCCCGTTGCTCCACTTCCCATCCAGTTCTCTCCTTATGATCTGGGAAAGCAGCAGAGGATGTCCCAAGCTTTGGGATCCTGCACCCTCATGGGAGACCCAGAGGAAGCTCCTGGCTTAGAATTGGTTCAGCTCTGGCAATTGTGGCTATTTGGGGAGTGAAGTGAGAGATCGAAGATCTTTCTGTCTTTCCTTCTCTCTGTAAATCTGCCTTTCCAATAAAAAATATAAATCTTTACTATACATATATTTTCTGGTTTATTTTCTTTTGAATAGTTTCTCTTACTGTGTCACATGCCTTAATCTTTTCTTCTGCAATATCCAATCTACCATTAAACCCACTGGTTATTGTTTTCATTGTCAGCGTTGTTTTCATCTCTAGAAATTTAATTTGAGTCCATTTTATATCAAATGTCTGTGCTCAATTTTTGGACACTATATAGAGTTGTAATGCTTTGGTCTGCTACATCTCACTTTTGGGCAGGTTTTCCCTATTGACTGATTTTTCTCTTGAGCATATGCCATTTTCTGGATGCTTGATAGGTTTTGATAGGTTTATCTTACCTTGTTGGATAATTTTTTTGTATATTTTTGTATCCATGTAACAATTCTTTAGGTTTGTTCTGGAACTTAGTTACTTGGAGGCACTTTGGCCCTTTTTAGTAAGATTTCCCAAGTGAAACTTTTTCAAGTCATGCTTAGCACCAGCTAGTCGCATCACGGGTGCAGACACTCCTTTGCTCTGTATCCAGTACCTCGTGGATTATGAAATGGTCTAGTGTAGAAATTCGGTCTCACTGGTACAGTGTGAGCAACAAGTAGTATTTCCACCTTTTTTAAAAGATATTTCTTCCTTCCTGTTTTATTTGAAAGACAGTTGCAGACAGAGAAGGAGAGACACAGAGAGCTCTTCCATGTGTTAGTTTACTCCCCAATGGCCACAACAGTCAGGGTTGGGCCAGGCCAAAGTCGGGATCACAGAGCTCCAACTGGGATTCCTGTAAGAATGACAGGAACCCTAGTGCGTGAAGCATTGCCAGTTGGAATTAGCAGTGGGGCTGGCACCCCACCAGCGGGTATGGCTGTCCCAGGCGGGGTTTCCCTGCTATACTGTCTGCCCCCATGATACCCACCCACATCCCCTCCTCCTCGGGGTAACGGAGTCCCCACCTCCCTGTGTGGGAAAAGCCATTCCTTCCTCGGAGCTCTCAGCACATCCACTCCATTTGGATACCTGTGGTTGCTACAGTCTGTATGTTTGTAAGAATAGTTGGCTCATCTGTTTTTAAGATTCCTGTGGTTGAAACTTTGTCTTTGTTGCCCTCAGTAGTGTTATATTGTGTCGGAAGGAATAAACCGGGGCCTTGAACAACAGAGACCAAGCAATAGCACTGAACAGAGCAGAGAGAACATCTGAGAACATGTAAACACTTTGTCAGGCCTTGTTTGGGTGCAGGAAATTTTGGGTTGGGTTAATGAGCAGGTTTAGTCTTGCTTGGGGGATAAGATTGCATGTTATATACAGCAGCATCCTTAGGGCACATACTAGTTCCATGAGAAAGATGACAGCTGGATAATAAAATGTTGGCATGTCTCAGATATTTTGATAGTTTTGACTGACTGTGTTGGATATTTTGAAGTGACAGCTAAAGAGCGTACAATGTGTGTTAGGTAGTAATATATCAGGGTTCCACAGACAGCCTATGAAGTCAGTTCTATGGATAGCCCCATTTTGCAGGTAGGGAAAGTGAGGCACACAGAGGTAAAATCACTTTCTCAGCTGGTACTTCTGGTTCCACAGTCTCTGTTCCTGTCCCTATCACACTACCGTGCTGGGTAGTTAACCTACAGAGTTGGACTTGTCTTACTAGGTTTTGTACAGGATTTGGTTTACCTCAAATTCACACAGAGACTTACACCTCAAAGTTTTACACTAATCATGAATGGGTTCATGACTGATGGAGTAAGGATAGAACGTACCCATGATGCTGTGAGAAGTTGGAGCTTTGAGAGGGGTGGACTGGGTTAGGTCCTGGGTGGAACTTCAAGACGCCTGTGATGGCTCGAGAAGCAGGGACCACACAGCAGGGAGCTGAGGTTTGCTTCTGCACCTCTGCTTCCTGGCTCACCGCCGCATCATCGCTTTGCAATTCTCCAGCCCAAGCACATGGGGCAGCCACGTCTTGGCCTGTGAATCCTCCAACTGCTCTTGAGAGCAGCCTTCCTTCCTAGGCGGCGCATCTCAAGTCAGGGAGCAAACAGCTGACTCTCAAGGGGATAGAGTGAATTTGTTCTTGTGAATATCAAAGTGGCCTTATTGTCTGTGATGCTTACCATCATGTCTGACCTGTTGTGTTTTGTTTCCGTAGGATCCTTGGCCAGCTCCATCTTTGACCCACTCAAATCTCTTGTGGGGGCTTCGGGAGGTGTCTACGCTCTCATGGGAGGCTATTTCATGAATGTTCTGGTGGTAAGAACTTCAGGAATCGAGTCTGTGGGCTCTGGTTTCTTTTTTAGAGTGGCTGGTTCAGGCAGTTTGCATTACGAGTTCACCAAGTATTCATCTTTGTCAGATACTTCTGACTGACAGTGTTCACTATTCAATGGCTCATTTTTTTTCCTGACCTCTAAATTCATGAGCACTCAATAAGCTATTAAATTTGGAAAATAAGAAAGTCAAGGTCCTCCATATGGTGTTTGTTCGTTTGATAACTGTATGCCCATTCAGGCCTTTTTCTCTTGGGACTCAAAATCCTGGTGGTAATGACTAGGAAAATGGAAGTGGATTCTCTATGGCGCCACACCCTGACCTAGATAGGGAATTGTTCCCAGGGAGAAAATGTGATTTGCACTTGGCCTGTGTACAAAGAATGTCATAAGGAACGTTATCTATTGTGCTCTGTATCTGCCAACTTGCCCTCTGAAGCTGGTATTTACACTGCCTTGAGTAGGATGTGACAGGCTGAGATCCTGGCTGCTTCTTAGCCCTTTAGCCCTTTAACTATATTTGACAAATACTGTAGGAGAAAAAAAAATACCAAGTGATTATAATCCGGAAGTCGCTTGGAGATTGGTTTTTAAACTTGGAATTGCAACTGTGAGTGATTACAAATTTAGTTTAAGGGACTGTGCTCCTCATCAGGATCTTTAAGGCACAATCAGATGACTGTCGCCCAGCCCCAGGTGTAGTTTGAGAGTAAGGAGAAGTCCCCTCCTCTCCATTCCCAGCAGTTCAGGAGAGTAAAAAAGAACTGAAACATTTGTCCTACCCACCTTCCTCCATACTTCGACCCTCCCCAGGTAATCAGAGCCCCACATGAGCATTGGGTGTGTGACTCTCTCAACTGTATAAACAATATTAAAAAAATAAAAGTTGCTGTGGCCCCAAAATTGAATCAAAGGAAAAAAATAGTGGCTTGTAAGTACTGTTGGCTTTGTGTGTGTTAATGAATTGTGATGCAAATTACTTCCTAGTGTAGGTTATGATTGTCCTGCTAGAAAATAATTTATAGTAAACACACCTATTTCAGCACCTTCACTTTTTTTTAAAGATTTATTTTATTTTTATTGCAAAGTCAGATATACAGAAAGGAGGAGAGACAGAGAGAAAAATCTTCCATCTGACGATTCACTCCCCAAGTGAGCTGCAACGACTGGAGCTGAGCTGATCTGAAGCCAGGAGCCAGGAACTTCTTCCAAATCTCCCACACGAGTCCTGGGGCCCAAGGCTTTGAGCCGTCTTCAACTGCTTTCCTAGGCCACAAGCAGAGAGCGGGATGGGAAGTGGAGCTGCCAGGATTAGAACCGGCGCCCATATGGGATCCCAGTGCGTTCAAGGCAAGGACTTTAGCCGCTAGGCCACTGTGCTAGGTCCAGCACCTTTACTTTTTGAAAACAAATCTGCTAACTTGAAAAAAAAATAATTCAATACAAGTAGAAATGTCTGAACAGTTTTGCAGTGATGTGTGGGGCCACTGAAGGCAGACTAAGATTTTTCAGAGCTAAGATCAAACTTGGATCCACATTTAAAAAATATTTTTTCTAAGTTCCTTCTTAATTTTATCTTTGTTTGCCAATGTCTACTGGAAAAGAGGATGAAGAAATAGACTTAGTCTGACCGCATTTATTCATCCACTTATGGACATGGAAAGTGTTCATTTTATATGAGTTGGGCTGTTCCTAGCTAATCAAATTGAGTCTGGTTTATGTCATGCAGTTACACATTATATTGTGGGACCCATGCTTTGTTTTGCAAATATCTGACACTCTGACAAAGGAGTGGGTTTTGGCTTTCATTTGCCAATAAATGGTTCATGTCGCTATTATTTCTCTCTTCACAAGAATTTTCGAGAAATGATCCCTGCCTTTGGAATTATCAGACTACTGATCATCATTCTCATAAGTAAGTGTGTTTCCCAAACACCCCACACTTTGGCCTTGAGCAGTTCAGCCTTCTGAAAGTCTTCCCAGACACTGTTGGGGTGTCCCCTTAGAGCCCTGCTCAGACAGGGGTGAGCCAGGGAGTTTTCACAGACCCTGACAGGTGGCACTTAGAGGCGCCTAGGTGATGTGTGTGCTTTCGCTTTCTGCTTCCTGCCGGAGTGCAGCTCTGCTCTCCCTCTGCTTCCCTTAGGACACACGTGCTAGACTTCTGCTTTCATAGTTGAAACTTGTAGGTGATTTGTCGGCAAAGGGCAAGCTTAGAAAACATGGATGCAATCTGTCTGCTTCCTCAGTTTTTAAATTTTTTTAAAAAAAGATTTTATTTTTATTTAAAAGGCAGAGTTACTTAGAGAGAAGGAGACACAGAGCTCTTGCATCTATTGGTACACTCCCCAAATGGCTGTAATAGCCCAAGCTGGGCTAGCCTAAAGCAATGAGCCAGAAGCATCTTCCAGGGTCTTCCATCCACATGGGATGCCAGCACTGCGGGTAGAGCCTTAAGCTTCTATACTGTGGTGCCAGTTCCCAGTTCTAAGATTTAAGGTTAAATTTTAAATCCTTATGATTGATTAAGTGCTCCAGCCAGCAGAGCCTGTAACATGGACAGGGAGAGGGTCTGGGGATGAAGCACCGCCAGGAGACCAGTGATGGTAGAAGTCTCTGTGAAGTCTCCGTTTATTGCGCCTTCACCTCTCCTTACATACTCTCCCCCCACCCCCATGTGCTCATTTAGCAGGATTATGGATACGGACTGATGAGCCCAATTAGTCTAGGTGTTTTTAGCCACAAATCCAGTTCCTGTTCCTGCCTGTTCCAACCAGCACTAATCAGGAAAAGGAGATCAAGGAACTGAGAAGCCCAGCAGTTAGAAGGGTGTCCACTTTGAGGCTTTAGAAATCTCTAATGATTCTAGAATTGCATGCTGAAGGAGTTAAGGAGGAATGCCCAATCCAGAGAGAGATTGAAATGCTAGCTAAGTCTGAAAGCAAGGATAGATTTGGGACATTGGCAGGCCAGGCAAGGCAGCAGAGGGAAGGGCAGGAGTGGGGTGGTGACTCCTGTTAGTGTGAACCTGCTCCAGGTGAGGTGCAGCCGCCATGGATGGACCCTGGGGTCTGACCTCAAAGTCATGCTGGAGGTGGCACTATATTAAGTTTGGGATTCTAGCCTATCCAAAGTAGGGAAAATAATTGATTCTGCTACTTGGCATTAAGAGTTCAGTTATCCATATTATGGGAACAGGGAGGGGCCGCTACCTCTGTGGGGAGAGACTCCATTTACGTTTTGAACCATTTGATTTTAACAACAGCAGTTATTTCACTTGGAGGTAATGTTAAACACCTGTCTGTAATGTATGGTGTTTTGGTTTTTGTTTTTCCACACGGCACCCAAGAGACAAGGGAAAATTTTCAGCATAGAAGGGAGAGGGAGCATCTGGGAGCTAGGAAAGCCACTGTAGATGTGCCACTCTTGTTTATAGGAGTCATAACCAGAACCCAGGGGTGAACCAGTGCCATCCTCCAACTTCCCGAAGGCTCCAGTCAATCCACTTCTTTTAGGTAATTATGAGTGACTTTGGTAAAATAACCCTCAAGTTATATGTAAGGGAATGAATTAAGCAGTCTTCTTTAATGCTGTTGAATGTTGGCGTGAAGATTGTGTAATGTGACTGGCAAGCACTGGTGTCACCGAATGACGCATGTTTTCTGCTAGCTTCCCTTCCCTTACCCCCGGCACATGGCATTTCTAAAAGTTCTTTAGTTCGGTTTCCCTATTGTCGTAAATGAAGAGTGCAAAATATTGTGGAGTACAAGAGCACAAGGGACCCAGGTATAGGATGTTATGAGCAGTCTGTGTTGCCTAAGCTTGCTGACAGCTCCAGCTAAACTCCTGGGGCTACTGTGGCTCGGGACAGAATTCAGGGTTGTTTTTTGTTTGTTTTTTTTAGCTCTTATCCTCCAATCAGATTGAGAGCTGTGCAGAATAGTTTCCCATGTGTTTAATTACTAAGTGCTGGAGGCAGGAACGGAGCTGCTGGAGCCCGAAGTTTTCCTGTAGTTAACTCACCTACCCTAACAGGAGGCAGGAGGGACCAGGTACACAGAGCCTCCAGAGCCATTTCTGTGCTGTCCATTAACTTGATTGGTGCAGAAGGTAGGCAGGCCATGGAACCTGTTTCCGTGCTGTCGGTTAACCTGACAAGTGGGTGCTAGCCATCAATCTGCTGTTCACCATCATGATATACAAGGTTGATTAAATACAAATCAAGGAATACATTTTATTTGAAACCCAAATCCTTGGGAGGATAGATGCTATTTTGCTCCTTTATGCATTTATTTGAGAGGAAGGGAGGGAGGTGGAAAGGATAGGGGAGAGAGAAGGAGAGAGGGCTTCCATACAGCTCTCTCCCCAAACACCCACAATGACAAAGATTAGGCTGAGCCACAGCCAGGAGCCAAGAACTCAGTTCAGGTCTCCCACGAAAGTCGCAGGAGCCCAAGCACTTGAGCCATCACCCCTGCCTCCTGAAGCAGCCAGAAGTTGGAGTTAGCAACGGGATCTGGGAGTTGAACTCAGTTCTGACATGGGGTACCAATGTTTCAACAGCTACGTAAAAACTTGCCCCATTGTTTTGTTTTAAATGGCAAATATTTACAATTTTATTCTTAATGTGAAGGACAGTTGGCCTTAAGTACCTCCTTTCTTCAAGCATTAATTGTGGGATGCGTTTTCCAACTAAGCAACTGAGTTTCTTTTTGAGGAAAGTTATGGGAATGTCACATATTCATCTTTAAAAAATCCACATAAAGGTGACTCTTCAAATGAGTCCCAGATTTTCAATGAGAATAATGATTTGGCTTATTGGACTAAAGGCTTCATTTTAGGAGAAGTGTGGGAAGGGAGGTGAGGGGGTGTCCCAGTTTAGAAGTTGTGGCACACCAGGAGCAAATTTTTCATGAGCAAAGAGCTGCAGTGATACATCAAGCTTACAAGATAAACAAGAGGAAATTGACATTTCATTGGTTACAGTGTTTGAGAGCAAGCAGGCCTAGGGTGAACACCAGACCAAAAGTAACTTCAGCGTCAAGTCTGCCCTGCGCTTGGGCCAAGGTTTCTGTTAGCCTTTTGTGACCCCGCTGGTGTGTTCCTTAGGCTGCATCTGGAAAGGCCAGTGACTGACAGTGTGAGATAGAGCTGCATTTACCTGGCTCTTGATGGAAGTTATTTACAATTAAAGTAATATTGAATACTCTTCGACCTTAATTTCTGTGCAATGACTTCAACATCAATACGGTATTGAACGGGAAAGTCGCCAGAGCACATGGTCCTCCTGCTCTTTACCCAAAGGCAAGCACTAGCTCTCAGGATCTCATGGGGCACCGTGGCTCTGAAGTTGGAAGGATGAGTACAGTGTGTATAAGACAGGTTTCCAAGTGTGGTTCATGCAGGGCAGAATTCATCTGGGCCTCAGCCAAAGATCTAGAAACTCGCCCTTGCAGCACAGTCTGAAGATTCTTGCAGGGAGGTTCCCGTGGGTCCACAGTCGAATGTGAATGTACTCCCTTTTCTGGCCCATCTTTACAACTCCTGATGCTGATTAGAGGCAGTTGGTACAGTGGATGAGAGTGGAGCATTCATGTTGGAGGTTTAAGCACAAAATGGAACCATTGTTATTCAGCATTATCGTAGGAAAATTTTTCTAGATGATTTCTTGTTCTTTCTGTTCTATAGTCTAGCTCAAGGAGGGCAGTCAGAACCATCTCTTGAAACAAGTCTGATTAGAAGCTTTTGCATGCTTCCTATTACTCAAGATCCTTACTGTGGCCCACCAGGCTCCTGCATGAGCTGTCCTCCACTACCTGCCTGGCCTCATCACTTGCCAACCCTCGTCCAGAATCACCCCGAGGTCCTGTTAAATTGTAGAATATTAAGCTCCACTCTCAAGAGCCTCTGGGTTGCAGGTCTGGGGAGGCTCTGGAAGTTTCCATTTCTACAGGGTCTGACATGATGCTGATGCTGCTGGTCTTGGGGGAGGATCTCACTTCGGAGACCATGGCTCCCGCCAAGCCAGCTGCTCTGGAATTTCTCCCCTATACTATGCACATTCCTGTCTTAGGGACTTTATGCTTGCTTATCCTTCTGTCTGTAAGATTCCTACTTCACTCATCAGCATGGCCTGCTCCCTCCTCCCCATCCCATGTCAAACATAGCCAGGGATCCTCCCCGACCCTCTGCTTAAACAGCACCTGCCACTCCTGGCATTCCCACCTGTCTTCCTCCCTGTATCTTCTCCATAGCAGTTAGCACCATTAGATATACTGTGCTTGACTTATATGCCCCCTATCATGAGACTCTTAGCTCAGTGTGGTCTGTTCTTCTGTTCATTACTGTGTATCTGTTGCCTAGAACAGTGCCTGGCATACAGTGGGCAATCAGTGCCAGAGGAAATGAATTTGTAAAGTGGGAAGAGGGTGGAATCCATTTCAGGAAGCTGTGGGAAGAACTCATGAGCCCTTAGAGCAGCACCCAGCAAGAGTCTCAGCACATGCTATTGCTACCGCTTCTACTGCTGCTGCTGCTGCTGCTCCACCTCTACTGCGACTGGTATACAGAGGAACCAAAGAACCCTGTGCACTGCTGTGGGCGTCATCAAGGTGTTTTTCCTTCTAGTTGCATCAGACATGGGATTTGCTCTCTACAGAAGGTTCTTTGTTCCTGAAAATGGGTCTCCGGTGAGTTCAGTTTCTTGTTTTTAAAATAAAGACAGTCACTACATAAGGGTTGGAACTCTGCAATGTAGATCACGTTTCTATTTGTAAGCTAAGAAAATTCCTGAGAAATCATATTTGTGAACTGTGTTTCTCAGCTACTGCTCCCCCTCGCTGTCCCCTGGGCTCTGCCCAGTTGGCCCTGCCGTATTGGGACTACACCATCAGGAGAGAGGGCTTTCCTTTTCATAGAGGAAAAAAACCACAGATCGAAGACAAGCAATGGAGTTCTGGGTCCGTTCAGTTTATACCATAGGGAAAACTGATACTTTCAGTCTTTTACTTTTTTTAGTTTCTGTCTGTGACTGTTCATGATTGCTTACATTTTAGTTCTGATGCATTTGTGGGATCAGATAATGTTCCTCAGAGATAGATCACTCAAGGCCCCTCAACTCCTACTCTTTTGGTTGGTATTAAGCAGAGCCACTCCAAACGTCATGACGATCAAGAATGAGCAGTGATGACTTCATCTTGTGTTCTCACTAAATGGTTGAAAATCCCATATTTCAGCTCTGCACGATTTATTTAAGACTTATTTCTTTGGAAAGCAAAATAACAGAGAGAGAGAGAGAGCAAAAGAGAGATTGTATGCATAGTCTCTCACTGCCCAGTGGATGCCAAGGGCCAGGGCTGGTCCAGGCTGAAGCCAGGAGCCCAGAACCCTAGCCAGGTCTTACCTGAATCCATACTCAGATGTGGGTTGTTAGTGTGGTGGCCACAGCTTACCACAACACTAGGCCCTCTGCATGGTTTCCAGAAATCTTTTTCTTTGTTATCATTGCTGCCTTACCATCTAGTTATCTAGATTTCCAAAATCTTTGTCTGATTGTGAGGGTATTTGGGTTTTGAGTAAGAGAGGTACAGCTGAAATAGGTAACAAATATTTTCCTTATTTCCACCCCATCCCCTTTCTTTTTTCTCCAAAGGTGTCCTTCGCAGCTCACATAGCAGGTGGCTTTGCTGGCATGTCCATAGGTTACACTGTGTTCAGCTGCTTCGATCAGGCACTGCTGAAAGATCCAAGGTTTTGGATAGCGATTGCTGCTTATTTAGCGTGTGTCATATTTGCTGTATTGTTCAACATTTTCCTATCTCCAGCAAACTGACCTACCTTTCACACAAATCAAGTAATAAAAGAGCCATCTGGATAGGGAGGAAGATGGAAAACTCTTAATGAAGAAACAGAAGTCCCAGCAAATGCTAACAGTTTTGAAAGGAGGACTTACAAGGATCTCTGGATGGCAGGAGGGGGCTTCCGGATGTGAAGGAAGAGGAAGAGAAGAACAGAAGGGCACAGACAGCCCGAGGCTGGGTCTCCTCCAGGCATCTGGTGTGCGTGTAGTCTGCAAAGGAGAACGTGCTGTCCTGGCAGGTCTGTTTTGCAGGTGGCTGGACGGCATCCGTGAATAATGCACTATGCTGGCAATAAACATTTCCCATATTTGTGTCCGACTCTTGATGACCATGTTTAAATAGATGGCTACTGTTGAAGGCACTTTGAAGATGCTTTCACTGATCTTAACAAACCTGCAAAGTACCTTAGATAGGAGGATCTGAAAACCCTATTCAAAACTTGAGCATTTGTCTGAAAGGAGAGGAATTGAAACATAAACATGACTGGAAACCCTTTACTCTTCCTTGTTGGTCCACCCACAATGTACTTGCCAAATATTAAAGATGTTAGTATCCTAGGAGCATTGAAACGAACCTCTCTGAGGCTACTCCAGGAATGGTAGGAAGACCTTTCTGGAGACCTGGCGTTTTCTGGGATGTTTGTTTAAGGTTCTCTGGTAGGTCTGCGTTCCCAAGGCACCTGGAACTGGGTCCGTGGTGCTAGCTGGATACCTGGGCTCTCTGGATTCCCGTTAGTGATGTGATTCTCATCCTTCCCCTAGGAGGGGAAGACTCCATCTGCATCAGGCGCCAGTGTCACCTCTAGAAGGCTGAGACACCTGTCTCCCTTCCCTGTATGGAATCCAGATGGCCGATTTCTCCTATTTTTAAAATGGTAGCTGTGGATCATTTGGAAGGAGCGCATGCACTTGATCCGATGCAGTGAGAACAGTTGGTATTCTAGTATGTTGAGAAAACTGGTTTGGGATTCACCAGGAAAATTAAAGTATGAGAATGTGAGTATGTTTCGGCTTAAGCAAAGATTTAAACAGAAATGCAAAAGACAAACGCTCCTTTTGCCTTGCTGCTCCGAACCTGCTCGTTTCTCCTGGCGATGACCATTGCCAACCGCCTGGCATGTGTCCTTGCGGACTTTTTCTATCTGTGTTAAGATTCTAGTTCAGGGTGGCTCCTGCACCGCAGTAACTGCACCGAATCTGCTCTGTACCTGCAGAGGGGCAGACACATTCAGAGAGTAGACCGAAGGCGTCCACGTTACAACTCTCCCTAAGCATGACCTAAACCAAGAAAAGTCTCTGTTTTAGCTAATCAAATATAGACATATAAAATGTTGGTTTTTCAAAATAAATGAGATGTAGGTATTTGTTCTGTAACTTGTTATGCAATATGACTTACAGATACGTTAGTTCATAAAAATCTGTTTCCTCTGAACTGTTGAAGGCATATGGACACACCAGAGTTAACAGTTCCTCTACTGGACCTTTATTACTGCTTTTGTGCAGTTACCAACAGTGCCATGTTAGCATCATAACACCTGCAGAAGCAGAACTGCTATGTTAAGCTTTAAACTGCCAGGTAAGCAGGTGTGTCTAGTTCCACTCTATACCTATGGTACAGGAAACGAACAGCTTTCTCCTGTTTTGTGGAAAGAAGGCAAAGTGCACCTTGATTGTGTTTTTACAGTTAAAGTATTTCACTTAAATTTGTATTTCTTGGGCTGGTGTAGTGGTATGGAACACTAATCTTCTGCATGGGGGGCTAGCATTCCTGGTGGGCACCAGTTCTTGTCCTGGCAGCTCCACTTTCGATCCAGCTCCCTGCTAATGGCCTGGGAAAGCGGTCGAGGACGGCCCAAAGCCTTGGGACCCTGCACCCACGTAGGAGACTTGATAGAAGCTCCTGGCTCCTGATCAGCTCGGTATTGGCTGTTGCAGCCATCTGAGGGAGGGTGCAGTGGCGTGGTAGTGAATCAGCAAGTGTAAGATCTCTTTCTCTCTGTAACTTGCAAGTAAAAGTAAATAAATATATTTTAAAAATTTATATTTCTCTAGGATGAATTATTTCCAAGTTTTTTAATAATTTATGCTTGCACATATGTAATTTATAGAGTAAACATGTGTATATAAATGCTTACATTCAATCTGAAAGGTAGCTGTTTTTGAGAAGTTTCTTTTTTTTTTTTTAAGGTTTATTTATTTTGATTGGCAAGTTAGATATACACAGAGGAGCAGAGACAGAGAGGAAAGATCTTTCGTCCAATGATTCACTCCCCAAGTGACCACAACAGCCGGTGCTGTGCCAATCTGAACCCAGGAGCCTGGAACTTCCTCCCGGTCTCCCACGCGGGTGCAGGGTCTCAAGGCCTTCAGCCATCCTCGGGGTGCAGGGTCCCAAGGCCTTCGGCTGTTCTCGACTGCTTTCCCAGGCCACAAGCAGGAAACTGGATGAGAAGCAGGGCTGCTGGCATTAGAACTGGCACCTATATGGGATCCCGGGTGTGCAATGTGAGGACTTGAGCCACTATGCTATCACACCAGGCCCTGAGAAGTTTATTTTCATTGGGGGGTGGGCAATCTTCCATCTGCTGGTTTACTTCTCAAATGCCCACAATATCCAGGGATAGACCAGGCCAAAGCCACAAGCCCAGAACGCCATCTTGTCTCCCAAATGGATAGCAGGGCCGAACTACCTGAGCCATCCTCTGGTTGGGCCTTCCAGGGTGCATATTCGCAGGAAACTGGTCCAACAGCAGAAGATCCAGGGACTGAACTGGCCCTCAGATATGGGATGTAAGCATGCCACACAGTAGCCTAACCTGCTGCTACTGTGTGGCTGCCCCTGAAAAATCATTGTTAATTGGCAAAAGGGATCAGGAAATACTCATTCATCAGCCATGGCCAACTGCCCCCTCAGGGACACCCCTCCCTGGCAGGCCACTGTCTCTGAGGAGACCAATGCCCCAGAGTATAACGCAGTGCTACTAAGAGAAAATGTAACAGAGAAACAGGATTTATCTGACCATGAAATTGGACATGACCCACTAATTATTTGGTCTGATAATCAAGAAGATATTGCTTTATTATGGCTATGTTTTATTGGATATCCCCATTCCCCAAAATGATGGTTAAACACACACACACACACACCCCTACCTCCTCAGCTTTAAACTGGCATTATGGCTATATTTTATTGGATATCCCCATTTCCAAAAATGATTCCTAAACACACACACACACCTCCTGGTGCTTTAAATTGACATCTTCTGATTGACTGTACTGTTATTAGGACTATTGGAAACATTCTTTATCTGTGATGTCCAATAAATTAGCCACTAGGCGCATGCAGCTCTTTAAACTTGTATCAAAACTAATTAAAATCTCAGTTACTGTGATAGGCAAGCCATAGTACATGTAGCAGGTGTCCACATTACTGGACAGCATGAAAATTAATTTTACTGTTGCAGAAAGTTCTATTGCACACTGCCGAGCAAGTGTCTACTGGAAGCAACTATTGGAAGCAAGAATGAGCAGAAAGGGAAATGATTTCAGTTACTGGCTGACCCCCTGAACTGCCCACAACTGACCCTGCTCTGCTGTGGGCAGGGCGCATGTTCAGAGGACAAGGTGAAGATGGCCATGGTCTCACTTTCAGGCATGAGTGACTTCTCAGATTTACCCAAACTAAAGAAGGTTTTTGTTAATTTCTCTTGCTTAGCTAATTAAGAAAGTTGCTTAAAATGTTTGAATTCTTTAGTGCTGTGTTTAAGTATACTCATTTTCATGCCATGTGCTATGAAAGCCTTCATTTGTAGCTAAATAATAGTGCTCTTGCTTTTAGGATATACTATATTCTTGTTCTTTAAGCCAAAAAAATTCTTGATTTCTTTTTGTGATGATGGTGGTCATGATGAAAAATTAAAATACATGCAATTGTAAAAGACGAAGTCAATGGTAATTACACTATCCAGAGATAACCACAGTTACTATTTTAATGAATAACTTCTAGTTTTCTATGTATCTCTACCTATGAGTAAATTTATAACAAGGGGTCTTAGTATGAATTTCATTGACACAACATGTCAAATGTCTTTTGTATCGGTCTATACTCACGTTACTGGTCACACAGTATCCCAGGGTTTTTCACCACTCTTTATTTTATTGATCTTGTCTGTGTTGATAATTATTTTGGATGTTTTCAGTTTAGCACTATTATAAACGATAACATAAATAACATCTTTGCTTACATCTGGAAGTGTTTTTGCATTATTAGGTCACAATATGTGACTGTTAATAAAGTCAACAGAAACTTTCTCTAAGGAATATAACTACATTTTAAACGTATCATGTATCACAAGTCTTAGGAAATGTACAAAGTCTTAAAAAAGGAACTGAAGCCATTTAGTAGAAAGCCAAAATTGTCACCGACATTCCTAAGTTAAATAAATTGTTAACAAAAAAAACAACTGTCTTTAATTTTTAAATGCAAATTTCATGTTTTCTCAGAAAAATCACAGTTTGAAAATAAGGCTGATTGTAGAACTACATGCATCTTTGAGGGCCAGCTCCAGCTGTTTGGCCTTGGGTGAAACCAAGACATGCAAAATGCGGGAAACCATTACCTGCCCCACGGGCTTTTTTGTGATGGACACAGTCTTGCAGCTACTGGACCCTACTATTTGTGTGACATTTCAAAGCAAAAGAGGACATTCACTCTTTTCTTTCCTTGGGGGTACAGTTCCTATGGTATCAATCTGAATATGGAATCCATCTTGGCTGATAGTACAGTAGTTAAATTATAATGTGCCTCACTGTTCCCTTAAATGAAGAAATCAAGCAGCATGTCTAAGTTGGTCAAGCATTGTTCCAACAGAAATTTCTATAATACTATCATATAAATGATCGGTTTATTTCAAGTAGTATCTAAGAACATTCCAAGACCATAAAATAGCTGAGAATTCTTCAAGTTCATTTTAACATGATAAAAATTCGGAGACTTTTTTATAATATGGTGTGAAAATTTTATAAATACTCATAAATATTCCCGAAATGGGTTTCTGGAAATGTTCATCAACTCCCAGAAAGAAACCTCCCGAATTTAGATATTTAAATGTGGATTTAAAATTCTTATACCATGAGCCAGATGTGTTTGCTCTTGTTTCATTAAATGTTGTTATGTTGTGGAATTATCAAATGAAGCACATTCATTTTTAAATGTCAATGAGAATTTAAAAATCACCAACTGATAGAATTATGATTCCTTATGAAGGACTACACTATTGTAACAAAATGGGAATAATCTGGCGGGGGGTGGGAGTTTGAGGGGGAATCCCAGCCTATACAAAATTGTACTACATAATTCAAAATAAAAATATATTTAAAAAAATCACCAACTTTGATTATATCAATATAAAATAATCAGTAATAATAGGCTTGTAAGGTCAAGTCAGTTGTCTTAGAAACCTTTCCAGAAAACAAGAAGAAAATATGTCAATAAACTTCAGCTAAATAAGGTGACTCTTCTCTGATAGGGACTCTTGCAATTCTATTTTTTTTAAAGACTTATTTTATCTACTTGACAGAGTTATGGGGAGGGGGAGGTAGAGACAAAGAGAGATATTTTGTATCTATTGGTTCATTTTCCTAATGGCAACAATGGCAGGGCCAGGGTGAAGCCAGGAACCAGCAATTCCAATCTGGTCTTCCATGAGGGTGCAGGGGCCCGAGTATTTGGGATGCCTTCTACTGTTTTCCCAAGGACACTAGCAGAGAGCTGGGCTGCACATGGAGCAGCCTGGGACAGGAGCTGGTACTCATTTGGGACACTATTGTTGCAGACAGTGTCTCAACCCTCTGTGCCACAATGCCAACCTGTTACTCCATTGTTTTTCACTTCAAAAATTTTTTTTTAAATGGGAGCTCCCTACTTTCCTTTTTTTTTTTTTTTTATTTATTTTTATTACAAAGTTGGATATACAGAGAGGAGGAGAGACAGGAAGATCTTCCGTCCAATGATTCACTCCCCAAGTGAGCTGCAATGGCCGGTGCTGAGCCAATCCGAAGCCAGGAATCAGGAACCTCCTCCAGGTCTCCCATGCAGGCGCAGGGTCCCAAAGCCCTGGGCCATCCCCGACTGCCTTCCCAGGCCACAGGCAGGGAGCTGGATGGGAAGTGGAGCTGCGGGACCAGAACCGGCGCCCACATGGGATCCCGGGGCGTTCAAGGCGAGGACCCCTGCCACCAGGCCACGCCTCCGGGCCCAAAAACATTTTTTTTTTTTTACAATTTTTTATTTGAAAGGTAGATTTTACAGAGAGGGAGGGCGAGACAGAGGGAGACGTGTTCCTTGCACTGGTTCACACCCCAAAGGTCGCAATAGCCAAAGCTGAACTGATCTGAAGCTGGGAGCCGGCAGTTTCTTCTTGATTTCCCATGTGGGTGCAGTGTCCCAAGGCTTTGGGCCATCTTCTGCTGCGTTCCCAGGCCTTAAGCAGAGAGCTGGGTTGGTGGTGGAGCAGCTGGGACTTGAACTGACGCCTGTATGGGATGCCAGTGCCAGAGCATAGAGGATAAGCCTGATGTGCCACTGCAAGGCCTCCTGCTATTCTATTTAATAGACGTCATGCATACTTCTCTGCCAGGTATTTCCTTTTAAACTGCTTTATGGTATCTAAACATTTCATTTAAAATTCCTGACATATGACATACATTCTTGGTATCAGATGATCACTGCTATTTAGGGGAAAAACAAAGCAACCAGCTTATGAAAGAGTGATGCTATGTTGGTGTTTTGGCTGCAGGTTGGCATTAACCTACAGTACTCCCTCCAGAATAGAACACAGCTGCTTCCTTTCTGACGGTGCAGAGCTGGCAGCTGAATAAACACAGGGGCCTGAGTGAACCGGGAGGCATTCTGGAGGAAGCTCCCATCCACTCCACCACGATCTAAAGCTCTGGCTCCCTGTCCTGATCACGTTTTGAATGCTCGTTTGAGTGCAGCAGCTGAGGACGTGTGGGCCAATGAGCAGTCCGGCTGCCTCTGCAACACACAACAGGCAGGCTGCAGGGACGCATGCTACGCCCGGGCTGTCCCCATCTCCCGTCAGGTACTGGGCGCTGTGGGTGATCTTTGTGTCTTTGCCGTTTCAGGTCTACATGGGCCGTACTTTGTACTGACAGAAGGTTCTGGAGAAAGAGAGGCAGAGGGTGAAAGTGCAATTAAGGGGAGAACTGGAGGGAGGCCTGGAAATGTCTGGGGACGGGGGACACCGGAGCGGGAGCACTGCCAGTTGGGACAGAGGACACCAAGCCGAGCTCGGCTCCGGGAAAGCCTGCAGTGCACCTATGTGATCCACATTCTTACTCGCTCTGCGCTGGAAGTGGGGCTCATGAGGGGCCAACAGCTTTATTGCACCTGGACCCTCTGGTTAAATGTCACAGGTGGCCCTATCCAAACATAATGGACTGTTCTGTGCCATGACCCATGGAAAAGACAGTATTCCTATTATTCATGCAATTCGTAGCTACTATTTTTTTTCTGTCTCTGTATCTTTTTTTATAATTTATTTATTTATTTTTTAATTATATTGTTGACAATCTTTAAATAGTTAATTAGGGAAAAAAGGTTCAGGGGTATAGGAAAATGGGTAAAACTATTATGTCCATATTGTTTCCTTCTTGTATCTGAGGTAAAGGGGGATATTGAGGGAGAAGCCCCACCCAGTTTCCCACCCACCCCAGGTCCTGGATGTGGGGCATGCTCTGAGATCCTTGCTCAAGTGGTTTTAATAGTTCACCAGTTATGAATCGCTGCCATTTTCGCCACTTCCAGCTCGGTGAGGTCATTGAAGAATCCACTGATTGACATAGTCCATCATAGAGTCTCCATTTGCCCAGTATTTCGTTGCCAACATATAGCTTAGGTGGTTGATTGAGTTGTTCTTTCTTTTGTCTTTTCTTGGCTAGCTAGGGTTCTGAGTCCAGCGTTTTGATTGGGGAGATCCCCAAAGAAACTTTGAGGTATTCCCAGACCAGATTCTTGTGTGTTCTAGCAAGCACAGGGCCCGGCACAGTCCATCTCCACGATCAGCTGGTGGTTTCAATTGCTGGGTTGGTTCTGTTTTCAGTCCCGACTTCCACTGGAACCAATGGGTGTTGCAGTCCAGCCTGCTTCTGCCCAGCACATACTCGGCCCTCACATCAACCAGTGGGAGCCTAGTCGGAGCGACCCACAGTAAGCCCCACCAGGCCCGCCCCCTACCCTGGTTTGCCAGTATGTATGTAGCTACTGTTTTTTTCTTGAACATGCTAGAAATTTTTCACTTCAGATTTAAAAAGCTGAAAGGAGGGCTTTGGGGCCAAGGTAAACTAAAGGGGGAACTTAATGAATTCTATGTAATCGAGTCAAAACCAATTCCAGCCAAGCAACTGAAGCGGTTTCCTTTTGCACGGGATCTTGTCAGTGGAAAAGCCAACAGGCAGAGCAGTGTATCCTAGTTTAAGCACATCTTCCGCAGCTCGGGCAGCTCCTGGCAAGCGTAGGCTGAAGGCTGGGCAGGACATTGTGCTTTCGAACACGATGTGTCCACTCCATCCTGCCTGCAGCCTCTTCAACACATCAGCGCCAGGAACCGCAGGGATGCTCATAACAACGTTTGGAAAAGAAGCTACTGGGAATGAGTCAAGGGAAAAAAGAGAAACTGATGGCCGAGTCGGCCAAGGAAGCCCCTGCGGCACAGGTCGCTGGTCTGTGTCCGCTGTGCCTCTGTCAGCTCTCTGTCCCTGTAGACCCAGGAGCTCAGTGCTCCCCAGCATCTCTCTGTAGAAGATAAAAGCTGCAGGTCACCTTCTAAAGCAGACCCCAGGGCCTGCTAGCAGAGGGCACTGTGAGAACCTCAGTACCCTCACGGTGGGGCCTCCCAGCCACCTGATGTCCCATGCACTCCCCCACCCCCGGGGAAGAACTGTGCTGTGCGCCTGAGTTGGTCTGAACCCGCCACAGTCCTTTCTGTCCCCCACACCCCACGGTGTCCCTGACAAACCCCCTCACTGGGCGGCGGCTTCCCACTGCCCTTCAGATCTGAATAGCGGTTGGCTTTGGGACATGAAGCCCCGTGACTGTAGAGCATGGGAAAGCATGTAAGGCCAGCTGTCAAGGCCGACAATTGGGAGCCATTTCAGGAAGGGAAGACAAATCCTCCCCATGAACCCCAGGGGAACAAGTCTGACTTCAAAGATCAAGAGTTGCCAAATCCAGGTTAATTATATTTATAAATATATGCACATATGTATACACTATATATATAACTTTACACATATGTGTATATACATATATTATGCATATTTACCTATATATAAAGCTTCCTCCAGAATGTGTGAAACTGATTTGGTGAAAAAGAAAATTGCATGTTCAGGGCCCAGCATGGTGGCTCAACAGGCCAATCCTGCTCCTGTGGCACTGTCATCCCACATGGATACCAGTTCGTGTCCTAGCTACTCCACTTCCCAGTCAGCTCCCTTCTTGTGGCCTAGGAAAGCAACAGAGTATGACCCAAGGCCTTCACACCCTGCACCCATGTAGGAGACCCTGAGGAGGCTCCAGGCTCCTGGCTTTGGATCAGCGCAGCTTTGGCCGTCACAGCCATCTGGGGAGTGAACCAGCACATGGAAGGTCTCTTTCTGTCTCTCTGTAAATCTGCTTTTCAAATAAATCCTTAAAAATATATTTAGAAAATCACACGTTCAAAACCCATGCTTGATGGTTTGGAATAGTGTTATCTTTCAGAATGGGCCCATTATGTTGGGGCATTGTTCCTGAACTATGTAATGCCCAATTTTTAGCTGCCAATTCCTTTCCTTTGGGCAGTGTGTTGGTCCTGTGCATCACGGGATTTCATAGTTCTTTTTTTTTCTAATAGGCTGCACCCAAATGTGTAAGGAGTGTAAACAAAGTAAGATCTTCCAGAGACCTGTGACTGCTCTCACCGGTTTACAGCACCGTAACTCACCGCGGCCTCGCCACCTGACCCGGCCTCACTCCCAGCGGGCAGGAGGGTTAAAGCCCAAAGGCGCCAGGGCCGAGGCCCGCGCGTGGCAGCGCTCCGGGAGCTCCCGCGAGCACGTGGCCACTCAGGCCCACGCCCACGTGCAGAAGCTGCGGCCGGAACGCACGCGTGTCCACCCGGACGCCTTCTTGCAGGATGCCCACCGCGCACAGGCTCGGCCGAGGAGGCTCCGCACGGCGGCCGAGCCCACCACAGGGCGGCACACCCCCTCCAGCTGCTCGGCCTGAGCGACCCCAGCTCGGCCTCTCCACTCGGCAACCGAATCGCCGCGGGGACCGGAAGAGGAAAGAGGGCCGCTGCTGCGATGGCCCGAGGGGCGGGCGCGCGCAGCCTCCCTCGGCTACGCCCGCACCGGGGGAAATCCAGAGCGTCCCGGTCGCCATGAAAACAGGCCACACCCCGGCCGGCCGGGCCCGTGGTTCGCCGGTGCGCAGTCGCGCGCGCCCTGCCGCGCATGAGCAGTGCCGTCCCGAGCCCGCCAGCCACGGTCTCCGGCGCCAGCGACGCCGTTGCCGCTGTCACTATGGCCCATTACAAAGTGAGGGGGGCGGGGGGCGCGGCGTGGCCGGGGGCGTGCGGGCGGTCGCCGGCCGCGGGGTCGGCCCCGGGCGGGCGTGGGGGCGGCGGCGGCGGCGCGCGCGCAGGTGTTGAAGGAGTGGGGGGGCCTTCCGCGGTAGCGAGGCGGAGGCGGGCTTGCCGGACTCCCAGAGCCGCCTTCCTGCTCCGGTCTCTGGGCTCCGGCCCCCTGACCCGCCGTGTCTCCTCAGGCCGCCGACTCGAAGCGCGAGCAGTTCCGGAGGTACTTGGAGAAGTCGGGGGTGCTGGACACGCTGACCAAGGGTGAGCATGGGCTCAGACAGGACTCGCGTGCCTCCCCCCTTCCCCTGATGGGCCTCGCCGCGGGGGAAGGAGGGAGAACAGGTGGTTTGCGTCCAGGGCCTCGGCGAGGTGGCCTGGGGGCCGGACGCCGCCCGAGGGGAGCCTGGCTCGCACTGCCGTCTGTCCCCGCGTCCAGAGCTCAACTCTTGCAAAGTCGCTCCAACTTCCGCCGCGGCGCTTGGAGCAGCCGCACAGGACGTGTTGGCCCGAGACCCATGGGTGCACGCCTCCTGCTCCCACCTCAGAGCGTTTGAGGGGTCCCTAGAAGCATTAAGACATATTTCCCCCTCGGGTCCAGAACAACTGGGGGAAATGGCTAGTTAGGAAAAGAGGGTTGTGAGGCAGCTGAGTGGGGTCCAGGCACTTATGGGAGGAGAGGGGAGCCCGTTCGGCTGTGGACACCGCCCCCGCGCCCCCCTGCCCCGATTCCTGTTGTGTGTAGATTTTGTAAATGAAGGTAGAGGTACAGCCTTCAAAAGCCAGAGGACGCAGCAAAGTGGTTATATTGATCTCAGGTTTAAAACTGGAAGTTTACACTGTGTGAGCTCCGGATCTACCAGGCAGATGACAACGTTCTGCAAGGTGGGGAAGGTTCTTCCTGCTTCGGTGAGCTTGCTGTGTGTCACCCAGCTCCCTGCCTGGAATTTTCCAGGATGAAGAATGGGACTGGTGGCAGGGATGAGCGCAGGGACGGCAGGAGAACCATGGGTAATGTGGAAATAATTTGGTATCTGCTCTGTAGGCATAAACCAAGGGGAGGTATATTCCTAAAGTGGAACTGAGTTCTGAGTCTTAAAAGAAGGCAGGGGTTTCAGTGTCTGTGCATGGGGTGGTAGTTTGAATCGCTACACTGTCTCTTTGCAAATACATTTCAGCTGATGCTACGGAGTTCCTCTGAGGGCACTGTGTTGTGTCCTCCAAAAATCCCGCAGGTTCTTTAACCATTTTACTCAGGCCTTTTGGACAGTAACAAGAGTGACCTTAAAAATGTCCCAGCTCTGTGTACTTACGCCTGGGGAGACACATCATGAGAGAAACACATAGTGTCAACTAGTGGCAAGTGTTAGGAATGCAAGCCTAGCAAGGTTAGGGGCCCAGGGTTAACTGAGCCGGTCAGGCAGCGGCAGGTGGGAGACTTTCCTTGAGAAGTCACTTTTGAGCAGAGACCTGAATGAGCTATTTGGTGTTAAACAGTTGCAGTCATTCTTACAGGTTGATTGTTTTCAGTCTGAGACATCCAAAATGTGCTGGCACCTGAAATGTGGGAAACTGTGGCGCTTGACAGTCAGAATGCAGACTTTACCTTCAGGCAGCGTAAGAGGAATGGATCCCTTGGATTCATCCCCAAGATAGCTCATGTATACCAAAGATTTTGAAATCTGGCAAAAAAAAAAAAAAATCTGAACGCCTTCTCAGTGCAGGCATTTTGGATAAGGGATTATCAAGGAGGCCAGAGCGGCTGGGTGGAGCGGGGCAGCTGTTGGAGTTAACTGACCCCACGGGAGAGGCGCAACCTTCTCTCTCTCGCACACACCCCTGGACTCTTACCCTTCAGTCTCTAAAGGAACATCAGACAGCATGGTGTCTGCTGGTATGTTTTATTTAAAATTTTCAGTTTCAAACATAGGTTCTTCCAATTTTTTTAAACAGCTCATTCCAAGAGGATTTGAAACTGCTTACAACATTAACACAACTAAGGAGAACTGCAAAGGGGCCAAATCGTTTGGAAGAAGAGGCATTCTAGTTACTTCCAACACTTTGTCAACCTCTGACAACTCTGGGTTATGGCAGAAAAGGGGAACAGAATGGGGCAGAGAGTTTAACTTCTCTTACTGCAACAAGGAAGTGTAGTTCATCTGTAGAAAAGCACAGGAAACACCAGTTCCATTAGATTCTTTATTAAGGCTGAAAGGACTACCGACAAATCCAGAAGCTGAAGGAGATGGGGTGGGAGACGAGGGGATGAAAGGGTGAGTGTTAGTACCCAGTCTTCAGCAAACTATGGTTCAGCAGAGATGAGTGGGAGCTAACGGAAGAAGACACAGGCCAGGTGTGAGCATATAAATAAAGGACAGAGTGAACAGCAGCGCCTGCAGAAGGGGAGGGATGGTGGTGGTGTGCTGTAAAGGTCCTGGAAGGAAGATGTTAAGGGCTTACTCATTGGATTTTTCTCATTCTGTCATCCATTATCAGAACTGCAGAAGACCAGGGGGAAGCAGCTAAACTGGCTTACAAGACTCATCTAGACAGCACCTTTCAAATTTGTACTTCCAGTTTTTGTTTTGTGAGAACTCTCAAGGGGTTTCCTTCACAGAAAGGCCAAGCGCTGGTGGAGAGAGTCCTAAGGAGTAAACTGTAGGAGGAAATTCTTCACTAGGAGTAAGGGTAGCACTCACACGAGTTAGAGGATTTGAAACCACTGGCGTGTGTGTATGATGATGTTGACTCTGGGTGAGTTTTTGATTGGTAGTTTTTGTTGTGCTGAGTTTGCCACTTTGATCCTGAAGAACGTGTGGATCTGAGGCTGCTTGCGATAATTAGCATATCCCTGTTGATCCTAAATTTTCTCCAGATTTTCCTTTGCACTTGTCTCTGCCTGTAGTGCAGGTCACTGACTTGTTAGACCGGATTGACACGTCAGCTTCTGAACTGTTGCGCTAGCGATTATCTTCGTGTCACCCCGTCGGGGCTCCATGCAGCTGTCTAGAGTGATCCTGTCTCTCTCCTGCTTAGAACTGTTTAATTATATGCCTGTTGCTCTTGGGATCAAAGTCCAACCCAGCCCAGGTACCCCTCTGCAGTGTGGAGCCTGACCACCTTTCCAGCCACATCACTCCCAACTCCCATCCTGCCATACTTGAATTTTCAGTTGGATGCTATGGTTGACTTGCGCTGGGGCCCACGTGTTTGATATGTACCACTCATCGCCTAGATCTCAGGCCTCTCTCCCTGAAGCCCAGGCTGAGATAGTGGTGCTCCTGTACTGCCTGTTCGGTGCTCTGCCTGGTTCCTTGCTTATCTTCTGCGCTATACTGTGTAATCCTCGCCAGCAGGACCATTCTGTCCTGAGCACCACTGTATAGACTGTCCTAACGATGCAGCACTTAGCCTGTGGTAGGCAGTTCGTACTTACTGGCTTAAGAAATAGAATCTCAGCCATTGCAAAAATGTAAGACTATAATTGTTGCTTTCTCTGCTTTTTTGATTTGCAGTGTTGGTAGCCTTATATGAAGAACCAGAGAAACCTAATAGTGCTTTGGAGTATCCTTTTCACCTCTGAAGTCAGCTCAAGGCCTCATTTTGGAGTGTGTCTTTTTTTTTTTTTTCCCACACAGATAATTGTAAAGCACTTTGACTTATTGAAAGAATTATTCTCCTTTGAGTTTTTGGAAAATCTCTGGGTAAATATTGGTGGCAGGGTGGGTGAATGGTCAGTGATGTGAATGCTACCTTGGGTTACTTAGTAGGTTCACTTCGCTCTCAGCAGTAAATTCTTAACACTGACATTAGCTTTTTAAAGCATCACTTAGGAGCTGCTACCCCAGAAAATCCAGAGATAGAGCTGCTTCGCCTAGAATTGGCAGAAATGAAAGAAAAATATGAAGCTATTGTAGAAGAAAATAAAAAACTGAAAACAAAGGTAAATCTTAAAACAAGGAATTCATGTTAAAATCATTTCATCTTCAATGATTCTGTAATCAAAGCTTTACTAAAATTGGCCCCGAGATAGGTGCCTTCCAGTCTGATTCAGTGCAAGGCAAAGTTAGGAAAACTCCAGGAAACCTCAAGATTGATTCAGCAGAACAAGCAGAATGTGGCCAAGAGGAGGCTCTTGGGTGCTTGAATCCACAAAAAAATAAGAATTCTGGTTCGTGTTACTGAGAAGTAAATGGAGAGTTGTGAGAGTCTTAAAGTAGCTGATTGAATTAGGTCACTCTTTGTAAGTGGCACCTCTTGGGGTGGTGTGTGTGTAATCTGCATGGTCATAGACGGTAACCCTGAATGAACAAATCGGTGCTGAACATTTTTCTTTGTTGATAAATTTTCAATTAGTCAATTAGTCTTTTATCACATTTGGAATCACATAATGTATTTTATGTGGCCCTAGGTATTTCTCCTCATGTGTTTTATTTTTCAAAGCACAGTGAAATATCTAATAAGCTTTTGGATCTGACAGCTAATGGGAAGAACCCAAAGCTTAACCTCATGTTCTTCCAGGAAATTACACCTTTGCATGAAAGAAAAATGCATCACCTTAAATAATCTGAGATTCCACAAGGCACTAATGCTTATTAACCTCTTTGCACCTTTTAAGTCAAAGGGATTGGTTAGATTGATCCATGTCACATACAGTCTTTTCTCTATTTTTTAGGGGGTAAGCCCAGTTAAACTTGGTGGAGAGGAAGAAATTCTTTACTATAAGCCACTGTATCTTTGGGAAGATAGACTATTACATACTAAGAATCCGAACAGGACTGTCAGGAGTTAGGATTTTAGTTTTCTAAAAAGGGATTTTGATTAGGTTGACTGTTAAATTTAAAATCGAATGGTTTCAGGAGAGACATAGTAACTGATGTACTTCAACTTATTGATTTAGTAGCTAAACTTGTATTTTTTTTAACGTAGTTTAGAATAAAATTCACCTAAACTCCTCTGTCTTTGCCCCATAGCTTGCTCAGTATGAACCACCTCAGGAGGAGAAGCGTGCTGAATAGGATTCTTCTCAGTTGAAAAGACACTGAAATGGTTTTGTATGACTTAAATAGTTTGTATAGTATATAATCTTTTCTGAACAGATGCTATAGAACTTTTAATATGTTAAATTCACCTATTACACTTTAATTGTTAAAAACACATATATTAGAATCACCAATAAAAACTCAGTATAACTTTCTTTGGGTCTTACAGCAGGAGAATCCAAAGTAAATCCCGGGAGAAAACAAACAACAGCAACAACAAAAAAAGCCATTTAACATTACATGATCTTAAAAACATTGTGTTTATTATCTGATGAGGAGTGATGGGATGGGGGTGTGTTTTAGCCAAGAGAGGTTAGCGTGGGGCTGTTACTTGGTGTGGGTCAGGATGTGAGCACAGGTACAGTCATTATTTAACGTGAAGCTGACACTGTTGTTTATATTGCTGTAGGCAGCTAGAGAGATCTGTGAGACTTGGGATGCACCTGCGGCGGGCTCCCCTGCATCTGCTGTTCTGGTTTCTGTACTGCGGAATAACTTGGAACAAGTAACTCATCTTTGCCACCACTTTGCCTTAGAGAACTCTGTGTGTGCCAGCTGAACTCTGACACCACGTTTTCCTTCTATGCAATCAGTGCACTCTCTGATACTGTTGCCTTGCTTTGCTCAGTGCCTCCTTGGGTCCCAGCTGCACACTGGCCTTTCTGTGTGTTTAGGAACAGCAGTTACGCTGATTGTACTTGATAGAACTTTATACAGATCACACTGTTCTCCTGCCTTACTGCATTGTTTAACATTGAGCACAACAACAGAGGGAATAGAGATTAGGGGTCCACACGCACAAGCTGAAATGCAGAGGGAAAGGAGCCACACACTGTGGGTGTAATCACAGTGCTCCCCCCACCTTCATTTTTTCCCCTAACCTTGAATTCATTTTATCTTCATTATCCCTGTGAAGTAGGTAGGGCAAACCTGAGAGGAGGTTGGGTGTTGAAATTTTGGGCCAAAGACTGATGTTGATACAAAATGTGCACTAACTGTAGAACTTGGGCACATCAGTTTACTGTTGGGAGACACTGTCCTCATCTGTCAAATGAGAAGACTGTCTGTGCTGCCTACCTCACAGGGTTGTTGTGAGGGTCAAATGAGAATGTATGTGAAAGATTTGTAAATGGTAAAGCACTGTATTGTCTGTCAGTCCTTTTCTCCCCAAAGACCTGTAGTTAGATGTTTGTTTCACTGCTCACGGATAGACATTTTAAAGAAGCTTTACTTCATGTATTCTATCCCTGTTGTTAGAGAAACTGTATTTATTTTTTAGTCAAAACACACACAGCAAAACGATCCAAGGAAAGCTGGTTTAACTAGCAAGAGCCGTGGCGCCTGCTGGGAGCTGTGACCAAGCCAATTGTGAGGGCATTTTAATCAGCCACGTTGGCAGGAATGTGGCCGTGGTCTGTGTCTCTCTTAGTCACAAGTTTGTTTTTGGAGGGGGGCCAGATGCTACTGGAAGAACATTGATTTGGATGGATTTCTCTTGTACCAAGTTGAGTGCCTCCTACATGGGCAGCGCTGAGCTGAGTGCTGGGTGTGATAAAGATGAATGACTTGAAGTTGGTTGTGAGACATATGTATAAACAGTTACAGTGTGGCTTAGGATGTGCAGGGAACCATATGAATAATAAAGCTCGGCCCTACGAAGAGTTTGGAAGAGAGGGAGACTTGGCTTCTTCAATCAGCAGTTAGTACCACAGCCTCTCCGCTTAGACAAGCCCAAGCTGTCTGTCTCCTGGCAGCCCACCCTCATCTGCTTTTTCTCTCTTGGGGCTAAAATCCATGCTTGTCACTGTAGTCAGGTGTCTTTCCTGTGGCAATGTGTGGCGGGATAATCACACTTCCGGGGGAACGGACCTGCTCCAGTGCTGTGCTGGCCAGTGCTGCTGCAGAACTGAGGGTTAGCCCGGGGTCTGGAGGTGTTGTTCTCAACATTCCCTTCAGGAATTTGAACGGAGACTGATATATCAGAGGCTCTCCAAGCCAACAGAAATGGACCCGATCAGATCAGTTCCTGCAGTGCCTACACTGCTTTATTTATAAAATAGAGATTTCTTGTCTTGCCTACCTCACAAGATAGTCGTAAGGATCATATTGAACATAATGGATGTAAAAGTGCCTTGCAAACTGTAAAGGACTACATATGGAGCAGATGGGAGAAATGCCAGATCTAAGTGCCACAAAATTGGAAGGGCTGGGTGGTAGATTATATTGAAATAAGCTTTAAAATGACTAACAACCTGAGCACCCAAACTGAGTACCCAAAACATTGAAATCCCAAGTCTTATATTTAGGATACAAAATGTAGTGATCCAAGCTGAGGCTCTAGGACGGCTGGGAGAGTTCTAGCTCCAGTAATTCGCGGTGTGGACCACGGACACTGTAGACACTTTGCACTGGGAAGCATTAATAGAAATATTACCCTAAGACGGCTGGTGTTGCTTTCAAAGTCACAGGGGTTTTGAGGGCTGTCAGGAAACTTGAAATTAAGTGAACAATGGACCTGCAGGGAGATGGGATTTGAAATTATATGGCCACCAGACAGGGTAGCCACTGGCTACATGTGGTAATTAAAACTAAATGAAAATTCAGTTTGAGGGCTAAATCCACCTGTGGCTGGTGGCTACCACACGCACCAAGCTGTACCAACACAGAACATTTTGTTAATGACATAAAGTTACACTGGACAATGTTATAGAAAGAATGGTTCAAGGAGCAGTTGGAACAGAGAAGAGTAAGTGGGTAATGACGATGACCAAAATAGATGAAGGGTTGTCGTGAAAACCACGACTACCATACTTCTCCACTATTTTTGGTATCAAGGGGATTTTCAGCTTTAATAAAATCTGTGGGATTGGTGTCCAGATGAGAGAGTGAGCCCTCCTCCTTCCAAACTGTCATCCGCCTTCCCTCTCCATGGGTGCTACGTTTATGGACTAGCCAACTATGGTTTGAAAATATTGGGGAAAATGGTGTGTGAACATATGCAGACTTTTTTTGGGGGGGGGTTATTATCTCTGAGTATGGCAACCATGTTTACAGTATTTCCCTTGTATTAGATAAGTAATCCAGTGATAATATAAAGGATATGGGGGGCTGTGTATAGACGACATGCCAATTCAACACCATGTTACACAAGGAACTTAAGACTAGCATTTGGTATCCTGGAGGGTTTGGCTGTCCTGGGGACCACAGCATAAGCACCAGGGCCTCCCGCAGGTCTACCAGAAACTCCCTGAAAGCTTACTGTTCAGGTAAGTGGTTGGGCTATATGACAGCCCAAGTTCCAGACCTCGCAGGGGTGGGCCTGCCCTTCGTGATCGCCACAACCCCTGCTCTAATTGATGTGAACTGGGCTGCACTCTTAAGAGGGGCATCCCGTCCAGTTTTAGGGTTCCAGAGCCCAATGGCTGAAGGTGAACATTTTTACAGCTTTCTCAGACATAGCTGGTGAATAAACATTTGCTTTGCTTTGCTTTCAACACCACCGGTTCCTCTGGCCACTAATCTGGGGCGGGAGGATTTAGAACGCGCTGTGTCCAGTCTGGGGATGGATGTTGCTGGAGGAGTGGCCTCGGACTAGGTGGAAAGGAAGGAAATGGAATCCCACTAAGGTGGACGCGGCAGCAGTACTCACTGTCGAGCTTTCTGCTGTGGAGAGATGGTTCTAGTTTGGCCGGCCTGGTTTTAAAACTATCCCACAGTCGTAGGACCGGGCTTCGGCCTCTCGGCTCTTGTGGCTCCGCCTCCTCCACGCCTCACGTCCACCCTCTAGACCTGCCCAGACGCCACCCCTCCAACACATTCTCATCCCAACTCCGAGACTTCCACCTGCATCCACGGCTTCCCAACCCTATCCACGTCCCGCGGCTACTCACGAGAGGTCCGTGCTCTCTGTCTGTCCATCTGGCCACTCGAGGGCAGGCGCGATGCAAGTCGGTTCCAGTTTTGAGCCCTTGGGTAGGGCCCCAGGACCTCGCAGGCATCCATGTAGAACGGCGCGTGCGGCCGTACAACGAGAATCCATCCTCCCCCGCCCCAGGGATGCTCAGAGAGCATCGCCCACTTTGGCACCCCGGGTTCCAGGCGCCAGGCCCGGGAGCTTTGAGCAGCCCGATGGGCGCACTCGGCGTGCTGGGGCGGACCGAGGGCCCCGGAGCCGGGCGAGAGGCGCGGCCGGGCCGCCCTCCTCGTGACTCCTCCTCCCCCCCCTCCGCCGCGGCGAGTCAGGTGATTCCGGGCACGTGACGGGCACCGCCGACCCTGCTTGAGCCCGAGTGGCGGCTCGGACGGCCAATGAGGGGCCGGACCCCGGCTCGGGGCCTATGAGAACCGGGCTCGGGGGCGGGCAGGACGGTGGCGGCTGCCGGGGGCGGTGGCAGCGGCGGCGGCCGAGTGGGGAGGCGGCGGCCTGGCTCGGCCTGGCCTGGCCTGTCAGGGCGCGGGCAGCGGCGGCGGCGGCTCCGGCACCATGTCCCTGCAGTACGGGGCCGAGGAGGCGCCCCTGGCTGGCAGTTACGGCGCGGCCGACTCATTCCCGAAAGACTTCGGCTACGGCGTGGAGGAGGAAGAAGAGGAGGCGGCGGCGGCGGGCGGCGGGGTCGGGGCGGGGGCCGGCGGAGGCTGCGGCCCTGGGGGCGCTGACAGCTCCAAGCCGAGGATTCTGCTCATGGGACTCCGGCGCAGCGGCAAGTCGTCCATCCAGAAGGTGAGTGGGGCCCGCGCCGGCTCTGCCCGGTGCCCGGTGTGCAGGTGCTGCCCGCGGGGGAGGCCGGGGAGGGCGGCGGCCGGTCCGGCGCCCCGTCCCGTCTCACTTTCTCTTCTCCTCGTGCGTCGGCGCGCACGCTGGGACCCCGACCTCTGCGCCGGAGCCAGAGTGGACACGGGGAGGGGAGGCGGGAGGGGAGGCAGGTGCCCGGTGAGTGCCGCCCGAAACCTCCGCCCCTTGGGACCAGGCCCCTGTCATTTGCGAAACTGAGACGTGCTAGTCTCTAGTGTTCCCTTGGAGCACTTGGCAGACGCCTGCCCCTGCTCTTCGTGCTTGCTTGTCTCCCCTCTCTCCTCGCCTCCCTCCTCGAGCCGCGGCCGGGGTTGTGGCCGACCCCCCGCTGCCTACTCTTGCTCCCGGGTTCTACACAGCCGTTGCACCTGTCCGAGGTTTGGGACCCGGGGAATGTTGTGACGGACGGTCATCTCCTGCTCCCCATCTCCATCTCGCGTGGGAGGGTGGTCAGCCAGAATCTTTTGAGACTCTGGGTAGGTTTTGCAGACGGTTCTCAGCCCGTTTGTCTGCACTTAGGACCGTAGACTGCACATTAGAAATAGGGAAAGAGACGAAGGACCTTCAGGAAGGCCACGGAAATGCCTATGATGAGAGAGAAAGGAAAAAAATACGCGCGAATTTCAGAGAGTTCTCACCAAAATGAAACTTTTCGTTCCATTTCCCACGAGCTTTCTGAAGTACCGCGGTTGGGCCAAGGTTAACTTCCTCTCTCACCGTTCGGGTTCCGCAGGGCGAGCCACACCGGCCGCCCCCTTCTCCTCCCCCCCCCCCCCCCCCCGCTACTCAGTCCTGTCCAGGACCCATGAAGTTGAAACAAAAGTAACCTTCCCGGTTTGCTGCGCTACGGTGCTTTCCTTACCTTGCCTTTCGCCTCCCCAGTAAAATTGGGTGTGTTAAGCAATGGGGTTGCAGCCAGCTGATTTTAATTCTCACTTTCTAGTGGCGTGTCATCTGACGACTTTTCTAGAAAGTTGGATCCTCAGTTAGCTTGCTTGTGATGTTTGTGAATTGAGGTCCTTGAGCCTGTGCTGTGGCAGCAGTCTCTTCGCTGTCCCTACCTGAGGCTTCCCACACCCACCTGGACAGCCTCGCTTCTTGGTATAGTTACCAACCAACCCCATTTTATTTCTCCTACAAGAATGTTAAGTCAGTGTGGCATGGCCACTGTATTTATTTTCTAATTATTTCTCAGATATAATTGTCTGAGAATGAAGTAGTTGTCAAAGAATGTTCATTTATCTTTATGTATTGAAAGTCAGAGCAAGAGATGTTGCATCTGCTGGTTCACTCCCCAAATGGCTGCAACAGCTGGGACTTGGCCAGGTGGAACCCTAGAGCCAGGCACCTCACCTCCATGTGTTGGTGCCTGGAACTCCATGCCCGAGTCCGGTGTTGGTGCCAGGAGCTCCATGCCCATGCCTGGTGTTGGTGCCAGAGCTCCATGCCCATGCCAGGTGTTGGTGCCAGGAGCTCCATGTCCGTGCCTGGTGTTGGTGCCAGGAGCTCCATGCCTGTGCCCGGTGTTGGTGCCAGGAGCTCCATGCCCGTGCCCAGTGTTGGTGCCAGGAGCTCCAAGTACATGCCCCGTGTTGGTGCCAGGAGCTCTGTGCCCATGCCTGGTGTTGGTGCCAGGAGCTCCATGTCCATGCCCGGTGTTGGTGCCAGGAGCATAAGCGCTGGAACCCTCACCTGCTGTCTCCCAGGCTGCATTAGCAGGAAGCTGGGTGGGAAGCCAAGCAGTTGGGACTCGAGCTGCCACTTTGGTGAGACAGGCAAGCAGTGATGGAAACCTTTGTGCTGCAGCCTACTCCTTTCAAGAAATTTTTTAGTGAACAAAGCTTCTTAAACTTTAGCTATAAAACAATCATTTAAAAAAGATTATTTATTTATTTGAAAGACAGACTAATGGAGGTGTTGGGAAGAAGAGATTTTTGACAGTTCATTCACCAACACCTACAGCAGTAGGGGCTAATCCAGGCTGAAGCCAGGGGCCGGGAACTCCGACTTCTCTGTGGCTGGTGGGCACATAAACGCTTGGGCACTCCCTCCCAGGGATGTTAGGAAACTGGGTTGCAAGTGGAGTAGCGTGGACTTGACCAGGAGCTCTGAAGTAGGTGTCCTAGGCAGTAGCTAGCTGAACTGTACCACAACACTCTTCCCTTCTTTCATAATCTTAAAGCAGATTTTGACGGAACTAATACATCTGAAGCCAGGTGTCAGGAGCCTTTTCCGGATCTCCCACATGGGTGCAGGGTCCCATGGCCCTGGGCCATTGTCCACTGCCTTCTCAGGCCACAAGCAGGGAGCTTGTGGCAGTGGAACAGCTGGGACATGAACTGACACCCACATGGAATCCTGGTACATTCAAGGCAAGGATTTAGCCACTGGGCCATTGTGCTGGGCCTATGACCAATTATTTTTGTATTAGTCTGGGATATTCACTTTGAATTTAAGTTCTGAACTTGAGTAATCATAGTATTTTCTGGTTTCTTTTCACAGGTGGTGTTTCATAAGATGTCACCCAATGAGACCCTCTTTTTGGAAAGTACCAACAAGATTTACAAAGACGACATTTCCAATAGCTCCTTTGTGAATTTCCAGATCTGGGATTTTCCTGGACAAATGGACTTTTTTGATCCAACCTTTGACTATGAGATGATCTTCAGGGGAACAGGAGCTTTGATATATGTCATTGATGCACAGGTAGTTAGGAATAAGGATGCTTGCACCTACTCCTAGGGCACGAAGATGTGGCAGCAAAGGGAGGCTTGGCTCTGCCTTCATCTCTTGGGGGCCCCCGACAGTAGGCGTTAAGGAGGTAGCTGGAGAGTGGGCACGTACTGGGAAGCACAAGGGGATCAGACCATTAGAAGATGGGCTTTGCATCCCGCACTCCTGGCTAATGAGCAGTTAATACTGGTTCTCCGGTATTATTGGTTACTCATAGATATTGCTGTACTTCATCAACTATTACATTAGTTCCATCACTCACTGAAGAGGTACCATTAACGCCCACGATACACGGAGAAATTTGCAAACAGTCAGTGGATATTCAAGATTAGTTTCCTTAATTATTCAAATCAAATTTACTCCAAGAAACAGTTACGGAAGGCCTAGCGTGTAGCTGGGGCCCCGTGAATGGGTTGTGTTGCTGTCTTTAAGAAACTGACCTTTTAGAAGCTTGGGCTTCGCAGAGGCTCTGACAGTCTCTGTCATGTGTGCCCTCACCTACTTGTTGCAGTTTAATTTAGTCTTCACAGTATTGTGTGCTGGATATTGCAATTTCAAATTTATAGGTGAGTCAGCAGAGGTCCCAGAGTTTAATGACTAGCCCAGAGCCATACATCTAATAAATGGCAGAGCTGGGATTACTTAACAATTCTGGTGGAAAGGAATGTCCATTCCCTGTCCCATTGCTTTATATTATCAGTTTTGGAAACTACAAGCATCAGCTTGGTAGCTGAATCTTAAGCAATTGAAGGGCTTCATTATTAGTGTAAATCAGTGTATTTGAATGTTTGATTGTGAGTAATTAAGATAATCCATTTTCTGTGGTTGGGAAAGAAGTGGTCTGGAGACTTTCTTAACTTGTTCTTTTTTGTAAGATTTTTAACAGATACTTTGTTCTGACTTGCAGGATGACTACATGGAGGCTTTGACTAGACTCCACATTACTGTTTCCAAAGCCTACAAAGTGAACCCAGACATGAATTTTGAGGTTTTTATTCACAAAGTTGATGGTCTGTCTGATGATCACAAGATAGAAACCCAGCGGGACATCCACCAGAGGGCCAATGATGACCTGGCGGACGCAGGGCTGGAGAAGCTGCACCTCAGGTAACGATCTATGGTAGCCGGGAGGGCCCCGAGGGCACGTGATGGGTGCCGCTCCAGTGGTGCAATGTGGCTGAGAAGTGACTTTGCCAAGGCCATTGCACTTGTTGCTGCTGGTTGAAGTCCCATGAAGTGTCTTCTTCCACACTCTGAGAAGTTTGTCTTGAGACTGGAGTCAGGCTCATCTCTGGGGTTGCCGATCTGCTTTGGGACACCCCTTGTTGGTTTCATCGTCTCCCCCCCTTGCTTCAGTGCAGGAATAATCTCTGTCCCGGTGGCTGGAGACGTCTTTAGCGTGAGTTGTCAGTAGGACAAGCATCTTAGAAGGAGTTCGCGTTCAAGTTTGGACTGATGCTAATAAATCTTAGTTTTTTAAATTGGATGCCTTTATGAGACCAACTCAGGTTTGAATTGGGGTTGAGGAATCCCCTTGAAGTTTGTATGGGGCTGGTATTAAATGTAAAGGACTACTGTTTTATAATTAAATATCCCTAGGAAACTATTGCTAATGACCACCTACTAGTTTTGATTGGTGATCTGTGTATCTCAGTGCTGGAAGTACCTGCTGAATGTTTGCATACATCTTTCTTTTTCTGATGATGTATCTAGGTAGACATGAATATTCTCAAGAAGAATGTTCTCTTGATGAAATAAACAGCTTAAGGGAAGAGCAGGGGAAGGGTGCAAGTGAATTTCTTTATCCTCGATTTGTTGCAGTAATTTCCCCAGAGGCCCTAGTCAGCCCTCAGTGTTTCCCCTTTTTTTATCCTCAGTATTTCCATCCTTCAATATCTTTGTTACTCTTCCAAGAAAACCACTTGGGAATGCCTCAATGGCTTGTTATTTGCCTGGATTACATTTTTTTAAAGTTATCAAAGTAATTGGTATTAAAAAAAATAAGATGTTAGCTTTATGTGTAAGTGAAAATGCTGCCCTATAAAATGTGTGCATCTTATTTTTCGGGAATTCCGTGTGGATTTTTTTGGAGCCAGGCTTGTCTTGTGTGCCCCAGCACCCAGGGCTCCTGGTTCTCTTTATTCCATGTCTGTGTTCCTTTCCGAGGCATCCTGTCCCGTGAGAGATATCAAGCCTTTCCCCAGTACTTGCAAGCCCTCGGCCTTGGCAGTCTCAATAGAGTTTTGTATTCAGCTTTATTTAGTCCTGGCGGGTCCAGGGCTGAAGCTGCAGTTCATTTACAGTTTCCAGAAACTCCTCTTGGGAAAGTTCTTTTCTCCCTGAACACCTCCAAGCCTCACAGACCCTGCAGGACCTTCTCAGTCTGCTGAACTTCTTTGTAGAAACACTAAATGTTCCCTGTCTCTCCTGGTGCTTGTGGATCATCCTGCTCTTGACAATTTTGGGGGTCTTGCCCAAAAGAGAGCCTCTTCTCGTTTGTCGCTTCCTGATGGGTTGTTAGCTCAGCTTTGGAAAGGAGCTTTAAGTTACCTGTAAAGTTGTGTACACAGCCCTGTATCTGTGACTCTGCAGAGTTTACACATTTGTGTCCTGAATACAGTTTTAGAATGAAGAGTGTACTCCCCAAATACAAAAACAGGTAGAATTGCCCCCAGAGTTGAACTGGTTGCAGATTTCTCACCCACAGATGTCATTAAGTCTGCATGTGACTTCTGTGCTATTCATGCTTTCAGGCCTTGAGACTCCCACCATGCCCCTCGAGCCCCAGCCCCCATCCTCCTCAGTATGCTCTTGGCATACAATCTGAGCACCAGTTTCAGGTGTTCATTCAGAGGCTATTGGAAGCACTGGTGGGGACAGTCAGCTGGCAGCAGGAGGAGACTGACCAAGTGTCTTCATGGAGCTTACATTCTGCGGACTGACACAGCTCAGACGCCCCCTGGATCAGTCACTTAAGTGCTCAAGAAAAGGCAGGAGAAAGGAATAAAAAGCATTGGTCCTGGGCAGGGCGGTCAACAAAGAGCTTTTTGAGGAAGTGACATTTTTATCAGAAACCTGAATTGTGGTTGAATAGACGTTTGCAGAACAGATGGCAGACCATGTTTGTAGTCTTTGGTGGTAAGGATGGTCAGACAAGTTGGAGGAGTTTATTTGAACTTAAATGATTTAAAATTTCTGTGTCAAAAGTACTTACATATTACAGAAGAGAGACAAAATTGTATTATGACAGTTGTCACTAAACTTAAGATATGTCTCGTTAATCAGACTGTGTTGTTTTGCAGCTTTTATTTGACTAGTATCTATGACCATTCAATATTTGAAGCCTTTAGTAAGGTGGTGCAGAAACTCATCCCACAACTGCCGACCCTGGAAAACCTATTAAATATCTTTATATCAGTAAGTGAGCTACTTTGCTATAGTTTCTGATTATGTTTTTAGTAACTGTCTTTACGTCTGCACATTCTGCTGAAAGTGGGACTTGATTTAGTTCAAATCAAAGTTAAAGGCTAAAGTGACACATTTAAGCACATAAAATAAAAAGGTTATGAAATAATGGCTTAAATTACTGTTTTTTTAAGTACTATGTTTTTGTCATTTCTGCCTTACTTGAAGTCATATTGAAGAATTAACCTTTTCCTTTCTTTGCTGACTATAATCTTGGTATTATTTTAGATTCTTATTTTGAGGATTCATCTTAAAAGGATCGCTTCCCAATAGGTTTAGCATTTAACTATTATACTTGCAAACAGTACTTATTTTCAACAAGCCAGTTATTTATTTGAAAGGCAGAGAAACATGGGCATTCCTCAAAGACCTGCCTTGGCTAGGGGACCGAGGCCAGCCATGCTTGGAGCTAGCAGCTGGGAACGCAGTCACGTGGGCCTTCATTGCTGTCTGGCAGGATCTTTTTAGCAAGAAACTCAAATCAGGTGACAGATGTCCAACCCAGGCACCCCAATATGGGTGTTGGCCCCCTAATGCTTTTCTTAACTGCTAAGCCAAGTGCCGGTCCCTCCCTATGCTGGTCGGAGTCTGTGGTGATCCCCACTTGGATTCTTCAGAATTTTTGGGTTATACTTGTAATCCTTTTATCTTTTATTTTTTGCTAATTGCTATGTAAAGTCTTTATCCTGATTATAAAGATATTCAAATCAGAAACTGATTATAATAAGGAAAAAAAGATTATTGAAAATGTAGCATAGCTTGATTTTTAGAGAATGTTTTTGTGAAATTTTTGGTGTCATTGAAAAGAAAAATTTGGGTGTATACAGTTAAATCAGAGCAGGTATTATTATTCTTTAGAATATAGTAATAAGTAATAGAATTTAGATAACAGAAAAAGCCTCAACCAAATACTATTTTTGTTTTTTTTGGTATTGGATTGTATTATTAAAAATGACTTGGGATGTTATTTAATCATTCAAGATCTTTGATAACTAGCAGAATACTGAACACTTCCCCAATTTTGTTTTTCCAAGAATTCAGGTATTGAAAAAGCTTTTCTCTTTGATGTTGTCAGCAAAATCTACATTGCCACCGACAGTTCCCCTGTGGATATGCAGTCTTATGAACTGTGCTGTGACATGATTGATGTTGTAATCGACGTGTCGTGTATATACGGGTAAGTTCCATACACATTTCTGCAAGATTAAGAGTGACAGACCACTAGTTGTGGGAAAAGGGCCCAGTGTTTGAGGCTCTGGGCAGATACTATAGGAAATGGGGTTGCTCTTTCTTGTCCCACAGGATGAACTTGGGAGTGTGGCAGAGAGCAGTGTCAGGCAGCGGGGTGCAAGTTTCTCAAAAGCCACTGTTTGGGCTTTTGTTCTGTGCCTTCTCCTTACTGGGACTTAAATGGTCTGAGAGGCAGATGATTCAGAATGATCTGAATAACAAAGTGAATGGTGGTTCCTCAGGTCTTGTGAAATGAGAGTCAAGAATCAGAATATCCCAGCGTGGCTGTCAGAAGGGCACCACACACAAAAAGGGACTTCTACAGCCAGATTTCCGTGGTAGTTCTAAAATATGGGATCTTCCTTTTTAGAAATGTGTTGAACTTCGTATAGAATTCTACAAAAATCTCCATATAGAAAAGCACAAAAGCCAACAAACAAGTGCTTTTTGTAGACTAGGCCAGACAGAGAGTGACCAAGAGTGTTGGCGAACTCCAGGCATTTCAAATGCTGCTGCCATTTTGGGTACCCTGTTACAGCCCCGATTCATCTGAGTTGCTTTCTGACGCCTGGTCCTGATGTGCCAGTCTGCTCCACCCTGTCTGAATTCTTTGCTTTCTGACCCTGCGCTGCACCTTGGCTCCCGTACCTCATTGGTCAGGGTCTGTCCAGCTGCCTTTGAATAGGGAAGTGCATTTGTTGGGCCTCTTGGCACTTCTGTGATTACATGCTCTCCTTTGTTTCCAATGAAAATGAGATATAAGATTTATTACATTATTCAGTAGTTTTGTGCTTCATTAATTTTAAAAATGTAAGAACATACAAATCAAAATTTTATGAACTGAATTTTTATAGTTTCCAAAGTTTAGTTACAAAATTTTTTCAATGTAAGGTACATTATAAAGCACATGCGTTGGGGCTGGCTTTGCAGTACGGTGGCTGTCTGTGATGCCGGCATCACGTGTAAGGGCTGAGTCCAGTCCTGACTGCTTCCCCTCCAGTGCAGCTCCTGCTGATGCGTCTGGGAAAGCATGGCAGAAGGCCGAGTGCGTGGGCCCCGGCCCGCCTGTGGAAGACCTGGATGGAGGGCCTAGCCCTAGCCTTTTCTGACTTTCTGGGGGGTGAACCCGCTGATGGAAGATCTCTTTCTCTCTTTCCATCTCTCCTTCTCTCTGAGTCTAGCTCTCTCTTCCTTTTTTCTTTTATTTTCCTTTTTTAAAGATGTATTTATTTATTAGAAAGTCAGAATGACAGGCAATTAGAGTTGTGGACTTTGGCCATTCTCCGCTGCTTTTCCAGGCTACTAGCAGGGAACTGGACTGCAAGTGAAGTAGCCAGGACATGAAGTGGTGTCCATATGGGATGCTGGCATTGTGTTGCTGTTGGTGGTATTACTGGCTATGCCACAATGCCAGCCTTAACTCTGCCTTTCAAATAGATAATTTTTAAAAAACATCTGTGCAAACAAAATTCACATATGCTAAAAAGTACAGTAGAGAAGAGAAAAAGTCCATGACCTCACTGTTCTGAGCTGTGTGTGTAGACTGTTTGATCTACTTTGCTGTAGCTTAATTTGCCTCTTACTTGATTGTACTATTGATTTACAGGTTTTTTTTTTTTAAAGATGTATTAATTTTTATTGCGAAGTCAGATATACAGAGAGGAGAGACAGAGAGGAAGATCTTTCGTCCGATGATTTACGCCCTAAATAGCTGCAGTGGCCAGAGCTGAGCCAATCTGAAGCCAGGAGCTAGGAGCTTCTTCTGGATCTCCCTCGTGGGTGCAGGGTCCCAAGGCTTTGGGCTGTCCTCGACTGCTTTCCCAGGCCACAAGCAGGGAGCTGGATGGGAAACAGTGCTGCCAGGACTAGAACTGGCGCCCATATGGGATCCCAGCACGTGCAAGGCTAGGCTACTGCACCAGGCTTTACAGTTTCTTGAAAGTAAAATTACTTATAATTCTGACAATTCTAGTTTAATAAATCTGGTAACTTTCAAACCCAGTTAGCCTCACTCTGTATCAGGATTCCATAGTGTATAAAAGTCAGGTTTCTTGCAGGTTTTATACTCACTTCTTTTTCACTAGTGGCAGTTTTCGTATCTTAGATCCTTCTTTTCTATGGGCTGTTTCAATACAGATAGAGTGAGCAGGAGGGAAAACCTGCTGTATTCTTTTCATCCTTCGTACGTGAGACAGGGGAGGGAATGCCTGGAATACTGCCAGGTCACAGGAGGGAAAGTGTCTGCCTGGCCCCTTGGTGCCTACTTTATCTCATGGTACTTGCTGCAAGCTTTCTACTTTATAAGTTCAGTGCCATTCTCAGATTTTGTCATATTCCATTGTGCATTCCGAATTGTCTTAAAAAGTCTTGGGTCCAACAATTTGCTGCTGTGGGTAGAGTTGCTGCTTTTTTTTTTTTTTTTTTTTTTAAGATTTATTTATTTTTATTACAATGTTAGATATGCAGAGAGGAGGAGAGAGAGAGAGCAAGATCTTCTGTCCAGTGATTCACTCTCCAAGTGAGCACAACGGCCGGTGCTGTGCTGATCCAGAGCCAGGAACCAGGAACCTCCTCCGGGTCTCACACGCGGGTGCAGAGTCCCAAGGCCCCGGGCTGTCCTCGACTGCTTTCCCAGGCCACAAGCAGGGAGCTGGATGGGAAGTGGAGCTGCCGGGATTAGAACCGGCGCCCATATGGGATCCTGGGGCGTTCAAGGTGAGGACTTTAGCCGCTAGGCCACGCCGCCGGGCCCCTGAGCAAGTTTTTAAGATCATTGTCATTTTCTCCTTTTTTAAAAAATTTACTTTTTTTTTCTGTTTGAAAGCCAAAGTTATGGACAAAAGAAGAGACAGAATTTTTTCCATCTGCTGGTTCACTCCCCAAATGGCTGAAATAGCTGGAGTTGTGCCAGTCTGCAGCAAAGAACCAGAACCTTGCTTTGGGTCTCCCAGGTGGATGCAGGGGTCCAAGGCCTTAGGCCAGCCTCTGCCACCCCCAGCCAAGTCAGAAGCGTGGAGCTGGATGGGAAGTGGATCAGCCAGAGAAGAAGCAGCGGCCTTGTGGGATCCCGGAAGTACAGTCAGCACACTGCTACAGTGCTGATCCCTTCATAAGCTACTCTTACTAACCACAGCCAGATTAGATCTGATTACTCTCCAGACTTTGGATGGAATGTGCTTTTCATCTTTCTCATGTTGACATGTGACCCAACGGTACAACTCTAGTTGGACTTTAGAAGCACTACAGCTGCTTGAGCTGTTGGCCCTGGATGTGTGTGGCTCAGGGAGTAATGTTCAGGGTTGACTGTGTTGGAGCCACTGGCAGAGTTAGTGCCTGTTCTCTTTCTGCATGGGACCGAAAAGGATGCACTTAAAAGTGTCCCACAGAACCTAACTTCCTCTTCTCTAACCAGAAAGTAGTTTTTTATGTTCTAAAAGCAGATGACACCTACCTCCCCACCACTGTGCCTTCCAAGGCTAACTGTGTTTGGGTTGGCCAGGGAAGACCGCGACCTGTATCAAAGTCTGGGCCTTGATGCCTTTGCTGGGAGCTCTCTTTATTTATATATTAAAATCAGTCTGGGCCCGGCAGCATGGCCTAGCAGCTGAAGTCCTCGCTTTGAAAGCCCCGGGATCCCATATGGACGCCGGTTCTAATCCCGGCAGCTCCACTTCCCATCCAGCTCCCTGCTTGTGGCCTGGGAAAGCAGTCGAGGACGGCCCAATGCTTTGGGACCCTGCACCCGTGTGGGAGACCCGGAAGAGGTTCCTGGTCCGGGCATCGGATTGGCGCATACCGGCCCGTTGCAGCTCACTTGGGGAGTGAATCATCGGATGGAAGATCTTCCTCTCTGTCTCTCCTCCTCTCTGTATATCCAGCTTTCCAATAACAATAAAATCTTTAAAAAAAAAAAAAAACCAGTCTGTTAGGCAGGGAGCTGACTAAACCAAACCACAGAAGGAAGTGTCTACTACTGGTTGCTCCCTAGATGCCTGCAGTGGCTAGGCCAGGGTGATACTGGGAGCCAGGACCTCAGAACACTCCCACGCGGGTCACAGTGACCCCAGGGACTCTGAGACAGGACATTGGCCAGTCCATAGGGTGACAGCCACTTAACTTTTAATAAGCTTGAGTTTTAGATCTTTAAAGTAGGGACTTTTAAAGGCCTCTGAATTTATTTAGCTTATTGTGATTTGTTACAAAAGGGTTTAAGTGGGTCAAATAGGGCTGTCGTGGATATTTCCTGTTCCTAGGGTCGTTGTGAGGCTTAGAGAAGGGGAACTGTAGGGTGCAGAGTAGTTTAGTAAAGAAGCCGCCGTACATGGAGAAAGTCCCCAGAAAATATAAAACGGTGGGAACGGAGAAGCCACTGCCAGAGACACTGCTGGTTTTTCTTTTAGTATTATTTCCTCCCTTTTTAATGTTTTTTGAAGGCAAATTATTTTTATATTAATACGGAAGAAAGTAAACTGTAAGGTTCAGAACAGTTCTGTAAGTAAGCACTACCATTGTTAAAAAAATATCAAAAATACAGAAAAATGATAACAAGAGAAAATGCATTGTTTTATCAAAGACATCTGCTGCCATTTTCCTTTTAGTGTATGAGGTATTCCAAAATGTGGAAAAATTAAATTGGCAGTTTACCTTGGTGTCAAAACAGTTTTGAGATTCACAGTTTTTTCATAATATGTATTTTTTTGGTGAATTTTTATAAAGATTTATTTTATTTTTATTGAAAAGTCAGATATACAAAGAGGAAGAGAGACAGGAAAGATCTTCTGTCCACTGGTTCACTCCCCAAATAGCTGCAGTGGCCAGAGCTTAGCCAGTTTGAAGCCAGGAGCTTCTTCTGGGTCTCCCACGCGGGTACAGGGTCCCAAGGCTTTGGGCCGTCCTCGACTGCTTTCCCAGGGCACAAGCAGGGAGCTGGATGGGAAGTGGGGCTGTCGAGATTAGAACCAGTATCCACGTGGGATCCCAGTGTGTGCAAGGTGAGGACTTAAGCCACTAGGCTATGGTGCTGGGCCTTGTGTGAATTTTTAAACACTTCTTTGCTTTAACTGTTTTTAAAATTTGGTAAAATTTGAGAGATAAAGGGTATTAAGTTTGTGTCTGCTAGTTCATTCCCTAAAAGCCTGCAATGGCTGGGGCTGGGCCTGGGCTGGAGCTGAGAGTAGGAATTCAACCCGGGTCTCCCACACAGATAGTAGGAACCCAGTGACTAAAGCCATTACTCTGCCTTTCTGGACTGTATTGTCAGAAGCTGGAATCCAACCCTAGGTACTGGTGTCTGGGTTATTTTAACTTCAGGGGAAAATATCTGCCCTTTCTTTTTCTTTTTCTTCTTCTTTTTTTTAATGTAAATGCTATTTTTTTAAAGGTTTATTTAATTTTTACTGGAAAGTCAGATTTATAGAGAGGAGGAGAGACAGAGATAAAGATCTTCCAATACCTGATTTATCTGCCAAGTGGCCGCAATGGCTAGAACTGAGCTGATCCAAAGCCAGGAGCCAGGAGTTTCTTCTGGGTCTCCCATGGGAGTACAGGGTCCCAAGGCTTTGGGCCGTCCTCAACTGCTTTCCCAGGCCATGAGCAGAGAGCTGGATGGGAAGTGGAACAGCCGGGACATGAACTGGCACCCATATGGGATCCTGGCGCATGCAAGGCGAGGATTTAGCCACTGAACCATCCTGCTGGGCCCAGTAAATATTTTTTAAAAAACAATAATTTTGATAGTTCTTTTAGTGTTGTTTTAAAAGATTTTTTTTCTTTTAATTATTTATGATTTTACTTCATTAATTACATTGTATTATGTGATACAGTTACATAGATACTTGGGTTCTCCCCACCCCTCCCCAAACCCTCCCACCATGGTGGATTCCTCCACCTTGTTGCATAACCACAGCTCAAGTTCAGTTGAGATTCCCCCATTGCAAGCGTATACCAAACATAGAGTCCAGCATCTTATTGTCCAGTCAAGTTCAACGGCTTCTTAGGTATACCCTCTCTGGTCTGAAGACAGAGCCAGCAGAGTATCATCCCAGTCAATTGAAAGCTCCAACATACCATCAGCAAAAATTTACATCATTATGGAATTAATTGACATAGTAATGAGTAACCAATATGTTAAAAGTAAATGCGAGTTCCCAGCCACCTTCTGTGACCACCTCACCTACACTTCAATTTTAGTTTATGCACAACATATAACATTCATAACATAACGTGTTATACATAACATCATATCATCTTAAATTAAGGCAAACATGTGGTATTTAACCTTTTGGGATTGGCTCATTTCCCTTAGCATTATGGTTTCCAGTTTGGCCCATTTGGCCACAAAGAACTGCATTTTGTTTTTTTTAATAGCTGAGTAGTATTCCATGGAGTAGATGAACCATAGCTTTCTTATCCAATCCTCTGTTGATGGGCATTTTGGTTGCTTCCATGTTTTTTATTGAAAGAGTTACAGAGGGAGAAAGGGAGAGAAAGAGGAAAAATGAAAAGGCTGTCTTCCACCCACTGGTTCATTTCCTGTGTGACCTCAGTGGTCTCTTAGTCATTCTAAAGCTGGAAGCCAGGAGCTTCCTCCAGGGCCTCATTTGAGTTCAGGATAGAGCAGCTGGAATGCCAGTGTTGCAATGGGAGCTTAATGCTTTACACACTATCAACAATCTCTAGTTTGACAATTCTTAATTCCTAGTAAGAATTAGACAACCCTGGAGCTAGTGTTGTGGCCTAGTATGTTAATCCACTGCCTGTAATGGCAGCATCCCATATGGTCACTAGCTTGTGTTCCAGCTGCACCACTTCTGGTCAGCTCCTTGCTAATGGCCCGGGAAAAGCAGTGCTTCCACTGCTTTTGGCCCAAGTATTTGGGTCCCTACTCCCCATTTGGAAGACCTGAATGGAGCTCTTGGCTCCCAGCTTCTCTTTGGCTCAGCCCTGGCCCTTGTGGCCATCCGTGGAGTAAAGTAGCAGATGGAAGATCTCTGTGTGTGTCTGTCCTCTCTCCGTAACTCTGACTTCAAATAAATAAATAGATCATAAAAGGAAATAAGATAGTTCTTAGACTTTTGTTAAGCATGCACATCAGAGTGGAGTGTCAGAACACTAACCTCATTATTAGTTGTTAATTTCAACAGTTGCCACAGGCTTCTAGCTGTTTTTGTGTGCTTTCGAAATGAAGGGAAAAAAAAGGTGTTTTGAGAAGATGTGTGTTTGTCCTACCCTGTAGAACATGCCCTGAAGAATATATTCAGTTTGGTGGTGGAAGTGCCAGAGGGGCCCCTTGAGCTGGGGGAGATAGAGGAGGGGTCTGCATTTGGCCCGGGAAGCCCGCAAGCTGAGGCCTGGCTGTTGCCTTGGTGGTGTTCCTCAGGTCAAAATCTGCCCGTGTTGTCCATGTGTTGTCCACCCTCCACAGCGGTGCTTCTGGTGGGAAGCCCTGAGAAGCCCGTGTTTGGGAACTGGATGCCTGGCCACAACTGTTCTGATGGGTTTAAGCCAGTATTCATGTTTCTCCAAAGACACTCAGGAAACTGGGTGGCAAGACTTGTCATTGTGCAAATTGAAAGTGACAGAAAGCCAAGTTGGGAAACCTGTAACGAACAGCTGTTTCTTTTAAAACAGGTTAAAGGAAGATGGAAGTGGGAGTGCGTATGACAAAGAATCCATGGCAATCATCAAGCTGAACAACACAACTGTCCTTTATCTAAAGGAGGTGACGAAGTTTTTGGCACTGGTTTGCATTCTTAGGGAAGAAAGCTTTGAACGAAAAGGTAATGACATCTGAAAAAGTGTTTTTATGTTAAGTTCTTTATCTTAATGGGAGTTATTGGAAATAGGAGAAAGTCCTATTGCAGTGGTGGATGAATGATTGGTTGTCTCGTGGAAAGAATCATCTCAAATTACTTTAGTGCCCCCTTCCATGGAGAGTTGGGACTCTGTCTCCCTTCTTTGGGTAGCTTGTCTAAGTGTCTGTCTTACTGCAGCATCTCCAGCTCTGCATCTTTTTGTCACCTGTACCGCTGTCACGAGTGGGTCCCCTCCCCATCCCTTCCTGCTGCCCCCTTGCTGCACCCCGGGACTGTTTCTCAGTCTGCAACCTTGTTAACCTTATGATGCTTGGGATCCCGGGATCCCGTCACTTCCTCCTTCTCTGAATTTGTTCCGCTATGGCTTCCTCAGCTTCCCCTCTGGGCCGTGAGGATTTGAGAGCCGAGTTGGCTGGCACCTTCGCTTGTTTTCCATTGACGCCCCTGCAGTCCAAGGCTTCAGTGGATCTTCTGAACGGGATTGGTGGGAAGGTTCCTGTCTCCAGCCCTGACGTGGATTCACGGTCCCCGTCCTGTGTTTCTATCTCTTTCTGTTTAGACAGTCTTCACTGAAGCTTTTAGTTACTGTCTTGGCTATGGTGTCGGCTTTGACTGGGGATGGTTTCCCCGTCCCTCTCGGGGCTTGGCCTCCCTCCTGCTGCTTAGGCCGCTTTCCTCAGGTCCAGGGAGCAGTGGTGCCTGTGTCTGAGGGACCCTTGCACAGCTGCTCGCAGAGGGGCTGGCTGCGCATTTCCCTCCCTCTTTGCTCTTTCGTGTTGTGCATATGGCTTTTCCTTTGTTCCTTGGAACTGATTCCTGGATTTCCTTGCTCCTCCCACTGTCAGTGGCTGCAGTTCAGCTCCTCATCCTTGTGGGCCTGTGGCCCTGGTGCGACCACCTGCTTGGTAGTATGCACTCATTTGGTGGACGTATTGAGGATCTAGTGTGTGTCATCTTTCACCCCAAAGGCAGACTCGTTTTCAGAAAACTGCTTTTATCTGCAGGAGCTCTCTGTTGCTCACTGTAACGTGTCCCCCTCTTCTGCCTCTGCTTTCAATGAAATGGTTCATTTAGCGACAGTTTTTTTAAGATAAGAATGTATGCATATTCTTCATATACATACTTCAGCAAGTTCATGGAAAATGCATGTTATATGCATGCATGCACACACACATGTATTACTGTTTTAACTAGAAAGTTTTGAAAGGCAAAGAGATAGAGAAGGCTCTTTGTCATTGATATGCTGCCCCAAGGTCTCAAACAGCTGAAGGTGGACTGGGCCAGGGCCAGAACTGGGAGCTGTGAGCAGGTGCAGGTCTTGGACCTGAGTCCCAGCGAGCCGGCTGCTGGAGCAGGCCGCCGCTGCCTTGTGGAGGAACCGAGAGCTGGGAAGGCAGTGACACTTGCTGCTTTATGTTGTAATTGTGTTTTCCTGTGAACTCCCTGAAGTGCTCTCATACATTTTCCTTTAAGCTTAAGAATTAAAATGTGACGTAACAGTTAAAGTGCTCCACAGATTCTCTTAGCTGAACTCCCTCCCCTTGTGCCATGTTGTTTTATTTTTCCATTGTATGATTTATTCATTTATTGCATATTCATACCTAAACAGTTCAGAATATTGAACATTTTTGTATAAATGACTTAAAAATAGTAATTTTGTTCAGCTGGTTTGTTTCTGGGCACAGTTTTTGAGATATAATCAAGTTGACAACACGTAACTCATTTTCATTGCCATATTTTATTCTGTGAGTTGACTGTGTCACAGTTTATTTTCCTATCGCTGGGCATCTAGATCACTTTAAAGGTCATATGTAGTTCTGCAACAGAGGCTCATGCACTGGTTTGCATTTGCAGAGACTTGCTATAGGGTCTGTATTTAGGAGTGGAATTTATAGAGTACATACCACTTCAGCTTTATTCCCTATTGCCAGACTGCGCTCCAAACTGCTCTCCAAAGTGACTTTTCTGTGGTCAGCCCTGGGTAGTGTGTGGGAGTTCTTAACCACTGTCTGTCTTCCTGGTGTTGGAGATTGTTTGACTGTTTGATTAGACAGAGAACTGGCATTTGATATTTCACTTCTGTGATGCCTGCGACAGCCAGGGCTGGCCCGTGCTGAAGCCTGGAGCTCCATCCGGGTGGCAAGGACCTAAGTGCTCGAGCTACCATATGCCGCCTCCTAGGGTGTGCATTAGCAAGAAGCTGGAATCTGAAGTGGAGCTTGAGCCCAAGCATTCTGACATGGGATGACTGGCAAGTCCTAACTGCCACACAAAATGCCTGCCCCACAAGTCAGATTTTAGAAAAAGGTTTATTTGAAAGACATAATTACAGAGTGAGGTTGAGGGAAATCTTATGTTTGCTGATTGATTCCTCAGATGGCCTCGTGAAGCCAGGAGCTTCATTTGGGTCTCCAACGTGGGTGGAAGAGGCCCAAACACTCAGCCCCCAACTCTGGCTGCTTTTCCCAGGGTATTTGCAGGGTACTAGATCAGAAGTGAAACAGCTTGGACATAAACTAGCACTTACATAGGAGGCCATTGTTGCGGGTGGCAGCTTTGCACGCTCTACGCGACACTGGCTCCAGAAGTTGAGTTTTCTAGTTTGTTTTCTCTCCAGCGTCTAAAGGACTCCGTTAGTTTGGTCCCAACCTGCTTACTCAGCCCTGATCCCCAGCATGTCCCCCCAGGAGTACTCCAGTACCCCCTCTCCAGTCTGACCTGTTGCTGACCTGTTTCCCTTGTGTGCTGTGTCCTTGCCGGCTTCCTCAAGTGCTCCTGTAGTTTGGTTCCTGCTTTGATGCCTAGTTAGATCCTGTCTCCTCTCTGGTGTTTTTGGCGACGTCTCTCCCTTCTTTGCATTTGGTTCACATCTGTAGTCAACCTGACAGCAAAGTGTTTAGGTTGGTGTGGTGTGTGCCGCTGACTGTGTGCCCTGGCCGGTGTGTCCTTGGAGGCCCGGGCTGTGCTGCCGCTGCCACCACTTCGTGCCTTCTCGGGCTGCTCAGTAACTGCTGGGATGGCTCAGGTGTTCTTGTTACCTAGGAAGTTGCTATATGGGTTAGAAATTTAAGGTTTCCCAGTCGTGTTTATCCGTCATTGTGGGGAAGGCTGCTCCTCTCACTTGAAGGCGGGCTGGAGGTGGACGGGCTAGGACAGCTTCCTGTGTCCTCTGGCTCAGTGGCACCAGTGTTCCTGCTCTGCTGTTCTTAGCACTGCCTCAGGATTGCCTCATGGTCATAAGTGGCTTCTGGAGTTCCAGCCATCTTCTCTCTGCTTTAGACAGGATGCAGGAACAGCCAGGGTCTCAGTGGACCTGATCGGACCTGTGGCCATAGCTAACTGCAAGGAAGGCTGGGAAGTTAATGTTTTGACTCGGCACCAGTGTGTCCATACAGGATTGGGGTTCTGAGGAAGAAAGAGGAAATGGCTTTCTGGTAGCAACTGACCGTTTCTTTTCTGTTTTTAAAGGATTTACATATTATGTATTTGAAAGAGAACAAGATTTTTCATTCTCTGGTTCACTCCCAGATCTCTGGTCTGGGCTGAAGTCCAGAGCCTGAAACTCCATCTGGGTCTCCCCTGTGGGTGCAGGACCCCAAGCGCTGGGGCTGTCTTCTACTTTACTGGGCAAAGCAGCTGCAGTAGCAGGGAGCTGGAATGAAGTGAAGCATTTTGGATTTAAACTGGTACTCACATGGGATGCTGGCGTTGCAGGCAGTGCCTTAATCCGTTGTGCCACAGTAGCAGCCCCTGCAACTAGCTGTTTCCATCACAGTTTGAAGCCTTTGTTCAGCCAGTTCTAAGGCCCATATGAGTGCAGAGGAAGGCAGCTATGTGAGCTCTGGCATTGCCATGGCGCTGCCCTGACAGCTCGCAGACTGGACTCTGGGTCTCCCTCAGTTCTTCTTGGCTGCCCCGAAGACTCCTGCAAGGCGCACTTGACTTGGACCTCAGATTTTACTGTCTGTCCTTTGGCGTGCTGACTTTCCTGGTGGCCATACTTATTCCTTAAGCCCCACCCTCTCCCTGACCCCTACCTCCAGACGGCCAAGGTGTCAGTCCCTGGGCTGTTGAGCTCCATCCTGTTAGGTGGGCGGGTGCTTTGCAGTGCCTGCTTGTTTTCCTAGTGGATAATTTCACATGTGACACTCAGGAGGTGTGGTTATCTTTTTTCTCTCTTGCAGGTTTAATAGACTACAACTTCCACTGTTTCCGGAAAGCTATTCACGAGGTGTTCGAGGTGGGCGTGGCTTCCCACCGGGGCTGTGGGCACCTGAGCAGCGCGCCCAGCCTGAAAGCGCTGACGCACAATGGCACGCCACGCAACGCCATCTAGCCAGCGGCCAAGGGCCGCTGCCTCTGTGCTCCAGGGTCAGCCACTGCCGCTGTGGGCGGGGGCTGCCGCTGCTGGGAATCGGGAGCCTGTCTCGTAGAGACCCAGGGTTGAGTTTCTCATTTGGATGAAACCTCTCCAACCCATGGGGTACAACCGGAGCGCCCGTTTCCTCTTGGACACATGGCAACCGAGAATCCCAGAGACCGAGAACTCACGTGTGGCTTGGCCCTCCTTGGGTACTGCTGTAAGCAGTGGGGCAGGTTGGACCTGGAGATGTTCCCCATCCTTACCCGGGATGTTGCCATCAATTCCAGTTAAAAATAATAGCAACAGACTGAGTTTTCTATATGCTTCACGTAGGCTTTCATTGGAGTAGTCTAAAAATTCTGCCTTGCTTAAGTTCTAACACTGCCTCTCAGATTTGAATTCTGGACATTGCACATTTCAGACCTTTGAAATGGCACCTGTTTTGCTAACTCAGAAGACAGAGATTGCAGCCAAGAACATTGTTGGTGTGTTGCTGCAGACTGAGATGAGCTGCCCGCAGTGGTGGCAGTGGGCGGAGAGCAGGGCTCGGTAGCCGCAACTGTGGCCGTGCCGTTGGAAGTGCCGGGGGAGGCCTCGGTGGCGGAGAAAACTTTTGCACCTGTGGCAGGTTTACCAGCTGTCCAGGGTCCTTCCCCTCATTACATAAATGATCATGCTCAGTGTCACAAAGGAATTGAAGATAAATTTTGTGTTTCCCAGAATCCTCTTCCAGGAAGGAACTCATGTCCCTGAAAGGTTTAACTGCCTTTTCTTTCGTCTAGATATCGGCCTCTACGGACCTTCTAAGCAACCTAGATTCTTTATCAGTTGCTGTTTGTTGACCACAAGTGACCCCAGGGCACTGATGAATTGGCCCCTTGGGAGTGGAGAGAGCTTGCAGGGGCCGCAGGGTGTGCTGTCTGCAGTCCTCTCCCCGCTGTCCGGCAGCACCTGTGCCCTGTGCCTAGGATGTTGATTCGTAGTCGTGTCTTATGTTGGTGGTCGATACCCTTCCTGTCGGTTTCAGCACACACATTGTTTTTACTGCACATGCCCAGTAGTCCTCTATTCCAAAGCCACCGGCCCACTTGAGTACAGAAGTGCCACTGTTGAATGCGATGCGTCTATTCAGGTCTAATGCCCTAACAGTGTGACTTGGAGAGCTTCCCGCAGACGACTCTGACTGTTGAGTATTTACATGGACCACGGTGATATCCAAAAGAAAAGTGCTTTTATATTTATAGATGATTTCATTGAACTATATATGAAATGGGTATCAATAAATGTATTTACTCCAAAATCAGTCTTCCCGCCTGCGTGCCGTGTCGGGGGAGGGCACGTGGGGCTGTCCCATATGTCATTCTGTGACCTCGCACAGTGCTCCTTCCGTCTCGGACGGCTGCCTTGAGGGGGAAGCACATGGCCTTTGTGGCCAGCTGTGTCCCCGGGCCCATTTGTGTTTCAGGGCAACACAGGTGCGCCCAGGTGAAAGCATTTTTGATGGATGGCTTGTTAGCAGGTTCCACGTGGGAATAGCCGGTGCCCGGCACCAGGGATGCTCTGTGTCATGTGAGGAAGAGGTGAGGAGGCTGCAGGAGAGCACTGTGCGCTGGTTGATCCCAAGATCCTCTCATTCCTGAGCCAGAAACACCGGCTCAATTAGCATGAGGTGTCTGCACTGGCAGAGTCAGGGTGGGTCTGAGCGAGTGCACCTTCAGGAGGGAGGAGGGTGCTTGGGGAGCCATCCTGAGTTTCACAGTTGGACTACTTTAGGCAGCCAACTTTAAGTGGAAATTACTGAAACAGTTGAGTTTGAAAAAAGCTCTGACTGATGTGCTTCTAATCCTATATCCTCTACCAGATGGTAGAGCGAGGACAGTGAGGAGGGTTTGTTAAAGGTTAGGGTAAGGTGGCCGGAAGATCCCCTCCCCACCAGGCTGCTGTTGGGAGTGGAAAGCATGCTGTTACCGGTGGGGCCTGAGGAAGGGTGCTACAGCCAGTTTGCTCTGGGTTGGCCGGCCCTGCTGTCCCAGCTCTGCCCTAGGCCAGCCAGCTGTGTCCTAGGTCAGCCAGCCCTGCTGCCCCTGGTCGGCCAACTCTATCCTAGGTCAGCCAGTACAACCAGCCTGACAGTGAAGTGGGGCTTATACTTCGGGACTGCCTGCCCACATGGCCTCCAGCCTTAGCTGCCGTCAGGCCACGAAGACCTGGCTGATTCAGGACAAGGCCCCTCCCTACACTGGGAGGGATATCCTCGGAGTGTTCAGAAGGACCAATGAAAAGCAGTGGAATAGGAGTGGGGTGGATGTGAACACAGACAACTTGGGAGAAATGAAATGGAAGAGCAGTCAGGAACTGTGAGCTGTCCCTGGAGTCCTGTTGGATGTCTCGGTCACGTCATGGAGAGTTGAGGCCAACTGTCCAGCAGGTGGCTTACTGCTGTCATGGCTGTAATTCCAGAACCCCCGCTTGGTGCAGCCCGTCATTGTGACGATCTGGACAGAACCAGTGAATGGAAGATCTCGTTCTCACTGTGAACTTTGCCATTCAAACAAAAAAAGCAAAACCTTTTGATTTCATTTGCACAAACTGAAGCACTGCCAGCCTGCGATTGCACACTGAGCAGCATGGATAGAGTGATGTCCTCAGGATAGGATGTTGGAGGAATTCGTGAGTTGGGTTAATTCACCTCTGTTTTGAGTTCTGTGCTTGTAGGAGAAATGACGTCAGTGATAACATTAGGGTTGCTGTACGCTTTGGGGAAAGAGCTGTGTGTGAGGTTTGTGTACTCCTGAGCGTCTCTGTGCTCATGTTTGTTTTGCACATTGTGGAAGCTTTGTCAGTGTTGCAACAGAGGTTGGAACTTCAAGGCCTCAGGAGTCCTAGGAACACAGTAACCGGGGACATGGCCTGTACTTGGGTGTAATTCGAGTGCTCGTTGATAGCAGCTCCCCTTAATAGGAGCGCTGTCTATGAGAGAATAAGGAAATTCTGTGCGTAAATGACAGGTGACAGGGACGTGTATTGCCTCCTGAAGTCTTGACGTTGCCAGGCAGGCACTGCACTCCTGAGAGACGTGCCCCTGGAGTTGGCATTGGAATCCGTGCGTCTTCATGGCCGAGCCCGCCGCCTCATTCCACCACTTGATTTTTTTTTTTACTTTTTTTATTATTTATTATTTTTAATTCATTAATTACATTGTATTATGTGACACAGTTTCATAGGTACTTGGGTTCTCCCCACCCCTCCCCAAACCCTCCCACCATGGTGGATTCCTCCACCTTGTTGCATAACCACAGTTCAAGTTCAGTTGAGATTCCCCCATTGCAAGCGTATACCAAACATAGAGTCCAGCATCTTATTGTCCAGTCAAGTTCAACGGCTTCTTAGGTTTTCCCTCTCTGGTCTGAAGACAGAGCCAGCAGAGTATCATCCCAGTCAATTAAAAGCTCCAACATACCATCAGCAAAAATTTACATCATTATGGAATTAATTGACATAGTAATGAGTAACCAATATGTTAAAAGTAAATGCGAGTTCTTAACCACCTTCTGTGACCACCTCATTGACATTTCAATTTTAGTTTATGCACAACATATAACATACATAACATGTTATACGTAACATCATATCATCTTAAATTAAGGCAAACATGTGGTATTTAACCTTTTGGGATTGGCTCATTTCCCTTAGCATTATGGTTTCCAGTTTGGCCCATTTGGCCACAAAGAACTGCATTTTGTTTTTTTTAATAGCTGAGTAGTATTCCATGGAGTAGATGAACCATAGCTTTCTTATCCAATCCTCTGTTGATGGGCATTTTGGCTGCTTCCATGTTTTTGCAATTACTGATTGTGCTGCTGTGAACATAGGAGTGCATGTTGGTTTCTCGTAAAACAAGTGTTCTGGATATATTCCTAGGAGTGCTATTGCTGGATCATACGGTATGTTGATTTTGAGTTGTTTGAATGTTCTCCATACTGATTTCCATAGAGGCTGTACCAGCCTGCAGCCCCAGCAGTGGAGTAGGGTTCCCTTTTCCCCGCAACCTCGCCAACAAGTGTTGTTGGTGCTTTTATTCATGCCACCACTTGATTTTGATTCCCACGTGGGGAGAGAGCGTTTGCCCGTGATACGTTTGGCAGAAAAAGGATCTAGAGTTAAGTTTCAGGAGCGTGCAATCTGCAGTCGCTGTGGAGACTCGCCCTGTGCCATGACATAGTAAAGGCTGTGAGAGTTGCCTTCAGAGACGCCTGCTTACCTTGATTATATCTGCATTATAGACTGTGTGGCCCCTCCAGAACTGCTCTTTGAAGCAGCATGCGGTGTTGAGACACAGCTGTGCTCTGTGGCACTGGGATTGTCATTTTTATACCACGTCCTTCCAGGTGTCATACTGCTTCCTTCAGTCCATGGTTTCTTAGTCTGGCACTGTCTTTGAAGGTAGTGAGAGAGGAGAGGCCTGTGGAGCTTTTGGGTAGCATTTTGTCCATATGAATGTTGAGGGAAAAGCCATGGCCATTTCCAGTGCCTGTCTTCCCAATTTTGAAGGGCAGGGGTGCTGTTGGGTGCTGGAAGCCACTGCTAACTGGTCTAACGTTTGGCCTCTAGGTGGCAGTGTTGGATTTCTTAAACACAGCTCTCCGCTTGCTGGCACACGTGCTCTGTTCTGGGTGTTTTTTGTTGCCTGCAAAACCCAAGGGCACGCCCAACTTTGAGAACCAAAGAGTTGCTGAAGTTTTTTTTTTTCTCCCCTGAGATAATCATCAGGATGGATTTGAGACATTTTACTGGAACAGTGCAATTGGATAGGACCAAGGTCAGAGCATCCTGTTTTAGGAATTGTGAGTTATGAAGAAGCTTCAAAAAGACACCTCCATCCCCATTCCTGAACCGGCAATGCTTCCTGTCTGCTGAGGCAAGTGCTGTAGAGGTGTGTGCTTTGAAAGACTGGGGAAGGCAGTGCCCATATTTGAATTGTAATACCTGTTTTCACTCCACTCTCCTTTTTGTTGTTGCTGCCTAAAGTGAGAGTTGTTGAACTTATTTCCCATGTGGTCTTCAGAGAGAGAGAAAGAGAGAGAGCCGCAGAGGAAAAGGCCACAACATGGTAACTGCAGGGGCACTTGCTTTTCCTTCTAGAGTTGTGTCATTTCTTCACCATCCCTAGCTGTGAGTGGAGTGTGTTCTGCAAAGACAAACTTTAAAGAAAAAAGAATTAGATGCCTTGATGCATCTCTGGTCTATTTTAAAAATGTAAGAGGGAGAATCAAGATGGCGGAGTAGGGTAAGGACACGTTTAAACAGACGGAGAAAGCAGAGAGGGCACATTGCAGGAAATAGGAGAGGATAGAACGACAGCAGAGGGGTGCCTGGAGACTGACGGACACAGGAAAGTAGTGGGCACAACGGTGTGGTGTTATGATGATGGATACCCCAGCAGCATTCAGCGGGTGGCGATCTGAACTCCACCGGCAGCCAGAACTCCACCAGCAAGCAGGTGGGAAGGGACATTTACTGGGAGCTCCAGAGGTGAACCCAGACAAAGAACTCCCCTGCTGGTCTGTTTGATTTGACCAGGAGCGGAGACAGAATGGAGGTCCCAGACAGGCGATGCGGGAATAGGGTGGATTTCACAGCCCAGTCTGCCTCCTAGAGCCAAATTGGGTGCCCTTATATTTAAGGAGGCAAGGGCAATGGGACAGTAATGCAAATGCACTGAGCTGGAAGTGAACTCATTTCTGGCTCAGTGGGCTGCAACAACGTAGCATCCTCCAGGTTCCACCCAAGATAGGTCCAGATAGCCCCCAGACCTGATGGCCAGAAGATTAAGAACTCTGGTAGTGGTACATCAGGTGCCATTTTGTAGTGTGGAAAAACTTTAAGACCGCAGGGGACAACAGTGAGCTGCACATGCAATGTGCTGGGAGTGAACTCAATGAGCTCAGGCATTGCACTGGTCCCACTTGGAAAATAATACCGACTTTGGCATCGTACAGGTCAAAATAGGTCCATGTGGCCTTCAGACCTAACAAGCAGCAAGTTCCAGCAAGATCAGCACCAGCAACAATCTAATTATATAGGATACCTGGTGTCTCTCTAGTCCTGGGACCTGCTCCAATCAGAAGTGGGAGAAAGATTGTACAGAAAATGGTGCAGCCTCAGCATGGTGTCAAAGGAGATGGAGACTGGTGAGCCAGGAGGCTGGGGCTATGGAAACCATGGTGGAAATCTAATGTAAGAACCCAGACCTGGAACTTGCTGGAGGGAGTGACACAAGTGGCTGCAAACACAGAACCGTGTGCCAACAGCAGTAAGTAAAATTGAACTATAGACCTGTGGGTGACACAGCTTAGAAACCTGCCCCAAGGAGAAGAATCTGATAGCCAGAAGTACAATGATCAAGAGCAAAAGAAGAGACAAAGGCACAATGAATATTACTGAAGACTCCCCTGCAAAGGAGCAAAACCCTATGCCAACCTCAGAGTTTACTGAGGAAGACCTCAAGAAAATGGGGGACACAGAATTCAAAACACTTGTTATAAAGTTTCTTTTTTTTTTTTGTAGTCCTAAATATTTTTTGTTGACCTTAGAAAATGCTTATATGTTAATAATAGGCAAAAGAATAAGATGCACATTTATATATCTTACGTCATCATGCAGAAAATAACATGCATAAGCATGCATAGGGAAATGTAAAAGGGAGAAGTCATGTAAGTAAATAATAATGCCTGTCTCTAAATGTAGTCACACTATCTAGATGATTTTTGCTTTCTTTTTTTTTTTTAATTATTATTTTTTCAATCTTACTTAGTTGGTTAGGGTACAAAGGGTCAAGGGCTACAGGGTGAAAGTGGGTAATACCATTGTTTCCACACTAATATTACCATTTTTTCCCTGAATCTGGGGTCAGAGGAAAAACAAAGGGAAAAGCCCCACCCAGCCTCCCACCCATCCCCAGGTCCCCAACGTGAGGCGTACTCCAAGGGTCCTGCTCAAGCAGTTTTGATAGTTCAACAGTTCTGGATTGCTGCCAATCTCACTGTTCCAATCGCAATGAAACCTATTCAGAATCCACTGGCTGACATAGCCTCTACATAGTTGGGGTTCTGAGATGAGCAGTTCAGTTGGAGGGATCTCCAAAGAAACTTCATCTGAGATGTTCCCAGACCTGATTCTTGTGTGAGTTTGCCAGTACAGGGTCCAACACCGTCCTCATGCCAATCAGCTTTTGCACATGCTGGTCGTTGCTATTGCTGAGTCAGTTCTGTTTCTAGCCCTGTCTTCCTTGTGAACCAACGGGTGTTGTAGTCCAGCTCAATCCTACCCACATCATACTTGGTCCTCACACAAACCAGTGGGAGCTGCAGCCTAGTTGGGGTGACTCCCCATAACACCCACCAGGCCTACCCCCTACCCTGGTTCCCATGCTTGCCAGTATATACTGCTGGCTTGTCCAGTCTGTCCCACATCCCATTTAGCTCTCGTACTTGTCAATGGGCATTGAAGCCTAGTTCAACCCAACCAACCTACTATTTAGCCCACACACTTACTGGCAGGTGCCTTTCTGTATAGCCATGCCTGCCCCTGTCCTGGTTTTCATGCTGTCTAGTGAGAGTGGTAACCCTGAGGGAGGTGTCCACTACCTCCATACTGGGCCATTCAAAGCCTCAGATCCACTCTCCATGTGGTTCTGGCATTTGGCTTGACAGAATTAGCTCCCAGTGCCAGCCTCTGCCAGATGATGCTGCGGCGAAGCCCAACCAACCCTCACCCACTCTAATTTTTGCTTGCACCAGTCGGGACAATCAGCCCACCATGGCCCTTCCCTTACCTAGCTCACATGAGGCCCACAGGTGTTATAGCCCTGCCTAGTCTGGTCTGCCTCCATCCCAGCCCACGCTCTCCAGTGGGAGTAGCTGTCCAGCAAGGGAACCAACCCCTTAATCCTCCTGCCAGTTCTGCCCCCTCCCTTCCTGGTTCTCATGCGTGCTGGTTGGGTGCTGCGGTCACATCCAGTATAGGCAACCTCACCTTGGCATTCCATATTGTGCACTGCTTTTTGTCGCGACCGAACCTAGCCCGACCCACACTCTGTTCTGGTGTTTGGATTTCCCAGTGGATGACGTGAACTGATTCAACCTGGTCTGCCTCCGACCCATGCCAAATGTATGCCAGAGGGAAACTTTCCATGGCCTATTCTGGGCTGTTTCCTATCATGCTTCTTGTGCTTACCTGCAGAGACTGTGTCCTGCCAGAGGAGTTGCCCAGGCTCCTCCATCAGGACCTCTCCCAATGCCAGATGTTGCACATACCAGGGGGTCCATGAGCCAGCCCTACTCAGTTTACCTCCTGTTCTAGCAGGAACAGTGGCTTTTCCTGACTGGCCTTCAACCCAATCTGGTTCTTACTGTTGGATGTTTCAACCCAGCCATGGCTCTTCCATACCCGCATACAGCTCACACATGGTCAGGTAAGGGCTGAGACCTAGCTAGTCTGTAACACGTCTACTCTGATTCACCAGAGCACAAGATGGTGCTGGAGTCTAGGTCAGTTTGGTGCTTCCAGTCCCAGTCCACACTAGTGCCAAGGGAGATTACAATCGTATCCTGATTAGAATGCAGCCCCCATTCCAGCCCATGCGTTTCTTGATGGGAAACTCAACCCAGCTAGGCCTTAGCCCCCCAACTGGGCCTATTCCCAGCCATAGATCATGCGCACGCCAGTGGTTGCTCTGACTCACCTTGGCAGAGCCCCTCACTTGTCCTGGTCCCTGCCTTAGCTGCTGTGGCTTAGCGTCCCTGGATCACACAGATCAGTAGATGCAAGGGCCTACTCGGCATAACCTGTGCTCCAACCTGGTTTCTGTTGTTTCTTGTGAGTTAAGGTTTGCTCAGCCCTGCCCATTCTGCCCTCTTCCAGTTGCAGCCCGGCCCACCCCACATCCTGTTTTAGGATGTACATTCGGGTGGTGCTGCCTTGACCTGCCCAGACTGTTGTGGGTTCCTTTACCCATGAGTGATGGTCACACCTAGCTTAGTCCATTGCAACCCCAGCTTGCGAGCTAACCAGGGGGACTTGTATTACCACAGGGTTGGGCCCACACAACCCCACAGAGTCTACCCCCAGACTGAATAATGTCTGAATAATGTCTTGACCCTGCCAAATGTGACCACTCCACCACCCAGTTGGGCAATGGTATCTAACACTGCCAAAGAGGCCCCCATCCATAGCTTTGGTGTGGACTGGTATGTGGCCGTCAGTGATGGTCTATGCTACCAGCCCATCTCTGGATTCCTAATTGGGCTGGTGAATCAGTCTAACCCAAATTATCTTATAGATGCTTCCCTCCATACCATCTGGTCTCAGTCCCCACGCATGCCTGAAACTTTCATGACCCTGTCACTGGGAATCATCCAAAATTCACCTCTCACCTACACTAAAACTGGCCTTATTCATGGGTGTCTCCAGGCAGCAATTTCATATCTTAAAAACCCCAGAGTGCGCCACTGGGCAGCCAGCAGGCAAAGCCTGGCACCACTTGGTGCACTGGATGCCCAAGGCCGAGGACTCATTCACTGCCTTCCGGCAGTGTCTTTGGCTTGAGTCCCCAGCATTAGGTCTGGCCCAGCAGGGGCACCCTCCCACAGCCGCCACACTGCAGGGAGCTGCAGTTGCCCCCAACCCCACAGCCGAACCCCTCCCAACTCGCCCAGCCACAAGATTTTAGCAGGGCTGAGCTAGGAGTTTAATCCAGTTCCCAAGTTCCCTCATGGCATACTTACCCTGAGGGAAGAGCTCTCTTGGGTCCTGGGGGAAGCTGAGGACTCATTCACTGCCTTCCGGCTATGTCTTTGGCTTGAGTCCCCAGCATCAGGTCCAACCCAGCAGGGACACCCCCCACAGCTGCCATACTGCAGGGAGCTGCAGTTGCCCCCAACCCCAAGACCCGAACCCCTCCCGTTATAAAGTTTCTTATCAACAACAAGAAGTATGTAATACAGGAGTTAAATGAATTTCAGGAACATGTCACACAGGAAATGAATCAAATGAAAGCCGATATATCAGAAATGAAAAATACAGTCAAGCAAATTAAAAATACAGAGAGTCTGAAAAATAGAACGAAGGAAGCAGAAGGAAGAATCTTAGAATTGGAAGATATTTCCTGTCACTAAGAGGAAACAAACAAAAAACTGGAAGCAGAGCTGGGTCAAGCTAAGAATAAGTATTCAAGAATTGAAAGGTCTAATTTAAGAGTTATGGGAGTCCCAGAAGGTGCAGAAAAAAGAAGCTGGGATTACAGGTGTATTCAATGAAATAATAAAGAAAAATTTCCCTAATCTGGAGAAAGAATTGGGAAACAGTATCCAGGAGGGGGCACAGAACTCCCAACAGGCTTGACCAAAAGTGATCTTCACCATGGTACATGATAATCAAGCTCTCTTCAATGAACATAAGGAAAAGACCCTTAAGTGTGCACGTGAAAAAAAATCAGTTGACATACAAAGAAATGCCAATTAAATTCACAGGAGATCTCTCACAGGAAACTCGACAGGCCAGAAGAGAATGGAGTAACATATTCCAGATTCTAAAAGCAAAAAATTGTTGGCTCAGGATAACGTAGCCAGAAAAGTTTTCCTTTGTCTTTGAAAATGAAATAAAATTCTTCCACAGTAAAGGAAGGTTAAAAGAATATGCCTCTTCCAAACCTACCCTACAAGATATCTAAAGATGTTCTCTTGACAGAGAAAAGGAATAGCATCCACCAAAACCAAAGGCAAATGTCAGGAGCTGGGAGTTTCATCGGGGTCTCCCACATGGGTAGCGGGATCCAAAGCACCTGGGCCATCCTTGGCTGCTTTCCCAGGCACGTTAGAAGAAAGCTGGATTGACAGCAGAGCAGCTGGGATGCAAACAGCACCCTTTAGGATGCCTGCGTTGTAGGCAGCGGTTTAACTATAGCGCTGGCCTGGAGAGCTTTTCTTGAGACCCAAACATTAGCATATGGCACAAGTGTCCTTGAGCAAGCAGGCCAGTCTGGGCACAGGAAATCACGGTATACAACTGGATTGTCTTGTGACCTGGTAGAGCATCAGCTTGCCATGCTAGCAAGAAAAGCCTCAGAGCGACCCGGCTGGCCTGGGCCCAAGTGCTCCATCCTTGCTTTCTAAAGACACCTTCCTAACCCTGTTTTTCCTTCTTTGATGTCACCCTGCTGTCAGATTTATGGTACCCATGTTAGCAGATGTCCTACAGGCTTAGTGAAATCCTGCAGGAGCCAGCTCGAAGCTGCCGGGCTGTATCTATCTGCTTTTGCCTGCTGTGTCTGCACCAGCGGTGCCTGGCACTGGCTGGCATCACACTGCGCTCTCAGCCTACACTTCACCGGGTTGGAGCCAGCACCCTCGAGATGTTGTTTCTGCCCCCATGGACATTCTAGGAGCAGTGATTTCCTGGCCTATGGGGTTTAGCCAATCCAAATTTAGTTTCTGCTCAGGGCAGCACCTCAAGTCATATGCTGATTCACTCATTCAACTTTTTTAAAAAAGATTTATTTTTATTGGAAAGTCAGATACACAGAGAGGAGAGATGGAGAAAGATCTTCCATCCACTGATTCACTTCCCAAGTGGCCACAACAGCCGGAGCTGAGTGATCTGAAGCCAGGAGCCAGGAGCTTCTTGTGGGTCTCCCATGTGGGTGCAGAGTCCCAAGGCTTTGGGCCATCCTTGACTGCTTTCCCAGGCCACAAGCAGGGAGCTGGATGGGAAGTAGAGCAGCTGGGACATGAACCGACATCCATATGGGATCCTGACATGTGCAAGGTGAGGACTTTAGCCGCTAGGCTACTGTGCCAGGTCCTCATTCAATTTTTTTTTCTGATGCTGCTGGACACAGGGCTCCTGTTCAAGGTTCTGGGGACACAACAGAGAACCAGAGGGCAAAGATCCTGCCATTCTAGCACTGGCGAAAGACAGAATGCAACTGGGGCAAAGCGACCCAGACAAGTGAAGCGGCTCATCTGGGATCACACAGCAGGTGAGTGAGTAATGGCTCTGTGGACATGATGACCACCAAGCGGGAGGACGGAGGTCCTCAGGTAATTTACCAGAGTTCAGTTTGCTGGCCATGTTTTTATAGAACGAAGTTTCTTTATGTCAGAAGCACTGTAAGAAAAATGAAAGAAGCTAGGAAAAATGCTAGTTATGCATATTATAGCCAAATTTAATTTTTAGAATTCGTAGGAAGGGAGGAAGAGAGGGCGAGAGTAAGAGAGAGAAAAACTTAAAACTGCTGGTTCTTTCCTCAAATGACTGCAGTGGCTAATCTAACCCAGGTTGAAACCAGGAACCTGAGGCTCCATCCATGCTTCCCACTTGGGTGGTCAGGGCTTGAATGCTCCAGCTGCCTTCTGCTGCTTTCCTGGCACATTAGCTGGCACAGGAGCGGGATTGGAAGCAGAGCAGCTAGGACTCGAATCCGTGCTGTGATACAGGACGCTAGCATTGCAGGCAGATTAGCTAGCTTCATTACAATGCCTGCACCTCACCCACACACCTGCTGCTGGTCTGTTATTTCACTGCCCAAGTGCCAGCAGTGGCCTATCATCCACATGGGTGGTCAGAACCCAGTGACTGAGGCACTCACTACTGCCCTCTAGGGGCTGCATCATCAGGGAGCCACTCCAGCGATGGGTATTGCCGTCCTAACTTTAACTGTCAGGCTAACAACTGCCTCCGGAGTTAATGATTTTTCCTGGATTTTGCAAATCAGGAAGAAATATGTTCCAAAATAGAAGGAGAAGACAGTGTGTGACACATAGAGTAGAAGAGGCCAGAAACGTGAAAACCCATAAAGCCTCACTAGTAATAGCGGAAATGCAAATGAAAATCAAGCGCTTCCTTTCACTGTATCAAACGGGCATTTTTTCAAAGGCTGTTACTCCATGTTGATGAGCGCGAGGGCGAACTTCCGTGCTCTCACGACCAATCTGAGGAGGTTCTTAAATAGACTGATTCTTATACTTTAAAAAAAAAAACGTAGATTTGAAAAGTCGCATTTTTAAAAAAAATCATATTAACAGCGTCTTCCAATTTTTTCTACAATGAATGAATATGTATTCTTTTTATAATTAACAATATACACACATGCATTTTAAAATCCTGCAAAACTGAAGATGAAGAGCTGTTTGCCATTTTTTTTTTTTTTTTTTTTTTTTTTGCAAGCAGTTGTGGAGAGACAGGGAGAGACAGAAAAAGAGGGACATCTTTCATTTGCTGATTTACTCCCTTATTCCCCTAAAATGGCTGCAAAGGCTATTGGCTGGGCAGGGAAATTCATCCAGGCCTTCCACATGGGTGACACAGTTCAAGTACTTGGGGGTGTCCTCTGTTCCTTTCCCGGGAACATTAGTGGGGAGTGAGGTTGGAAGTGGTGCACCCAGAACACAAACCGGCACCCAGATGCAATGCATGAGTTGTAGGCAGCAACTTAATACATCGCAACACTGGCTTCTGTTTGTTGGATGCCCACTTACTAGGTGGGTGTTGGGTTTGTGAGCCTCAGGGCTGGGGATTCAGGAAGACTTGGGTCACCTGGCCTGGGTTCCAGGATCTACCTACTAAGTAGGTGTCGGGCTTCCTGAGCCCCATGGGTGGGAGATCTGGTGGAGCTTGGGTCTTCTGGCCCAGGTCCTGGGGCCTGCCTACTAGGTGGGTGTTGGGTTTGTAAGCCCCAGGGGTGGGGGATCTGGCAATACTTGGGACGCCTGGCCTGGTCCTTAAACTTGCCTGCAAGAACATGTCCTACTTGATGAAAAAAGCAGAGCAGTGGACACAGGCCATGTTGTAACAGGAGAATATGGCAGCTCATTTGGTGCCGTGGCAGAAGAAGGAGAATAGAACAAACTGGACAACTACCCCAAACAAAGGATGACGGCAAAAAATCTTGGTGAATGAAATCAATGGACATTGGCAGGGTGACATCACCCTCGGATTGGTGAAATTGGCAGCATTTCAGAACTATCCATACAGTTGGACAGAACCCTCGGAGTATGTACACATTGAGACTCTGGGTTGATATGAGGTGATGGTTCCTCATCCCTGGGTACTGGGACGTGTGGAAAGTCACGAGTGGTTTCCCTCTTTGTCTCTCCCCTTCCCCCAGAAACAACAAGAAGAAACATCAAATTTGGACATACTGAGTTCACCCAATTTTCTGTAAACCTCGATTCTTCCCACCTGATTAAGCATGTAATCATTCTAAAAAAAATGTAAAAGAATAAATTATTTTATTTCATTTGAGATTTTGAGAGGGGGAAGAGAAAGATTGATTCTGTTTACCAGTTCATTTCTCAAATGGTCGTAAGGACTGGGGATGGGCCAGGTTCAAGCCAACAGTCAAGAACTCGATCTGCTTCTCCCACAAGGATGGCAGGGATCCAGGTGTTGAGCCATCACCTGCTGTGTCCCAGGGTCTGCATGAGCAAACATCTGGAACTTAGACCCCAATACTCTGAGAGGGGATGCAGAGTCTTAACTGATAGGTCAAAGGCCTGCCTTATTTGTTGTTTTAATTGTTTTTATATATTTTCATTTCATTTGGAAGGGAGAAGAGAGAGAAAGAGATTGAAATGGAAATCTTCTATCTGCTGCCTTACTTCCTGATTGCCCATGGTGGTTCACTGCCTAAAATGCTCACAATAGCCAGAGTGGGGCCAGAGCCAAGCCAGGAGTGCAGAGTGCAATATCAGTGTTCCCTGTGGACAATGGGGGCCCAAGAGCTTGAGGCCATCAGCAGCTGCTTTCCGTGGACCTGCAGAGGAGTTGGAGCTTAAATCAGGCACTTGACACTGGATGGGGCATACCCAATGGCAGCTAAATGATGGCACCAAACACTTAGCCCTGTTTATTGTTTTTTTATTACTTTTTAAATTATTATTATTATTGTTATTATTATTATATGAAACATTTATATAGGCCCTGGGATTTTTCTTACCTCCTCCCCAAGTCCCCTCCTGCACAGAATTTCTCTATATTATTACTATTGTACAGTTCTTCATACACAGTCATATGTCCATTATTGCAGCTATGGACAGTGACAGAGAGTCCAGCATCCTATTGTCAAGATATAGTTAACAGTTTCATGGTGAGTCCATCTTTGATCTGGAAGTAGAGATGCCTACTGCAGTGTATCCTCACATCTGGATATGATAGTCTCCATTACACAGTTACTATACATCCCATTAAATGAAAAGCCACAAAACAAAATCAACAACAGGAAGAAAAATAGAAATTTATAATGCCATGAAGTTCTCAAGAGGTTTTGATAGTTCAACAGTCCTGAATTGCTGGTGATCCCGCCACTCCAATCACAATGATATCTCTCCAGAATCCACTGGCTGCTATGGCCCATCTTAAAATCTCCATCTGCCCAGATATTCACTGTCAATGCTTTGTTGGAGTAGTTGATCAATTTGTTCTGTCCTCTGTCCTCTGCCATGGTACCAGGTGTCCTCTGGAGGCTCCAATGTACTGCCATATCCTCCAGGTGCACTTGGATATGCTGTCCACTGCTCCATCTGAGCCACTGAGGAGGCCCAGCTCTGACACATGCGCTCTACAGTCAGACCTTGGAAACTGCAATTCCCTCCATGGTTGGGGTTCTGAGTCCAGTGGTTCAGTTGGTAGGGAATCGCCGAAGAAACTTCATCTGAGACCATCCAAGACATGATCATTGTGTGTGCTTGTCAATACAGGGCCAGCGCACAGTCTGTCACCAAATCAGCTTACGCACACACTGGTATTTTCAATTCCTGGGTCAGTTCTGTCTCCAGCTCTGTGTTTTATACAAACCAATGGGTGTTGGAGTCCAGCCTGATCCTGCCCACCACGTACTCTGCCTTCACGCAAACCAGTGGGAGCTGCAGCCTAGTCAGAGCAACCAATAATAACCCCCACCATGCCTACCCACTATCCTGGTTCCCATGCTTGCCAGTATATACAGCTGACTGGTCCGGTCTGTCCCATATCCATTCAGCGCTCACACATGTCAATGGGCACGGAAGCCTAGTTCATCCCAACCAGCCCCACTATCCAGTCCACACTGGTGCTAGCAGGTGCCACCATCTGTCTAGCCATGCCTGCACCTGACAGAATTTGCCCCCCACCCCCATGGCAGCATCTGCCACCTGATGCTGTGGAAAAATCCAACCCCCTCACACCCACTCTGGCTTATGCATGTACCAGGAGACACAGTCAGCCCAGCCTGGCCTTTCCCTGCTCCAGCTCACATGTAGGCTATCAAACGTTGTGGCCCAGTCTGGCCTGGTCTGCCCCCATCCCAGCTCTCATGCTCACCAGTGGGAGTAGTGGCCAAACAGAGAGGCCCCCGCAGTGCCCTCCCCATTTTTCACATGTGCTGGTTGGTTGCTGTGGACCAGTCCAGCATAACCCACCTCACCTCAGCATTTGCCAGTGGGTGCTGTAGCCGGGCTGGGCCCAGCCCACCCCCAATTTGCCAGTGGGTGCTGTAGCCGGGCTGGGCCCAGCCCACCCCCAATTCCAGCTCATACTGGTGTCTGCTACAGCCTAGCCCAACCCTGTCAGCCCCCAGTTCTGGCCCTAATGTGCACTGGCTGGTATTGTGTCTAGACCCGGCCTAACCCCACATTCCATTTTGGTACTTGGATTCTTTAATGGGTGATGTGAACTGATCCAGCCTAACTTGCCTCTGACCTGAGCCAAATGTATGCTGGTGGGTGCCATATTTTGGCCTGGTCTGGACTGTTCCCTGCCTTGGTTCTTGCATTTACCTGCAGGGAGTATGTTCTGACAGAGGAGTTACCCAAGCTCCTCCTTCAGGACCTCTCTCAATGCCAGATCTCATGCACACTGGTGGGTTCATGAGCCAGCCCTACTTAGTCCACCACCTGTCCTACAGAAACAGTGATCTTTCCTGACCGGCCCTCACCCATTCTGGTTCTTGTTGTTGAGTGCTACAGCCCAGCCAAGTCTGGTCTGCACCCAAACACAGTTCATACATACTCAGCAGGAACAGAGACCTAGTCTAGCCCATCCTACACCCACCCTAGTTCTCATGAGCACCAGTGGGTGCTGGAGTCTGGTCCAATTGGCGCATCCCAGACCCAGCAGACACCTATGCCGAGGTACCCTGCAGCCATATCCAGACTAGACTGCAGCTCCTATCCTGACTTTTGCGCTCACCAATGGGAATCACACCCCGGACAGGGCTTCCCCTTAGGTCCCCAACCAAGCCTGTTCCCATCTACAGATCTCACATATGCCAGTGGTTGCTCTGAGCTGGCCTGACATAGCCCCTCATCCTTCTTAGCCTTTACCTTCAGATACTGCAGCCTGGCCTGGCCCAGCCAGACCCTAGTCCCAACTCTCGCTGGTGGGTGCTGCAACCTGGTCCTGCTCAATCTGCTCCCATCCCTGGCTCATATGAACCAGTAGGTGTGATAACCTAACCTGACATAATGTACACTCCAGCCTGGTTTCTGCACTTGCCAGTGCCTTAAGGTTTGCTCTGCCCTGCCCAATTTGCCCCCTTCCAAAACCAATCCACACACTTGCCAGCTGATGGGGCTACCTTGCCCAGCTTGCTCGACTCCTAGTTCTGGACCATGTGTTCACCAGTGGAGCTATGATCCCGTAGGGGAGTTTCCCAGGTTTCTCAGTCCATTTCCTGATCCAGATCTCACATGCACCAGCAGGTGCTAGGCCCTTGCCCAGCATAGCCTGCCCCTCCATCTTGGCCTTTGTATGAACTGGTGAATGTTGTGGGCCAGCCCACTCGACACTCTGTTTTAAGATGACATGCAGGTGCTACAGCTTGGACCTGCCCAGCCTATTCTTGGCCCCAGTACCCATGAGTGTTGGCAGGTTCCATATTCACACCTAGTTCAGCCAATCACCACTCCAACTTTTGAGCTAACTAGCAGGACTTGTATTTCCACAGGGTTGGACCCACTTATCCCCCACAGAATCTACCCCCAGACCTGGTTCTCTCATGTGCTGGTTAGTGTCATGGCCCTGCCTGATGTGACCCACCCCCTGGTCCAACATTCAGTCAGGTATTGGGATCTAGCTCTGCTAGACATGTCCCCAGCCATAGCTTTCATGTGGGGTGGCGTGTGGCATTCAGTGATGCTCTACGCTGACAAGCCCACCTCAGGACTCCCATGGAGGCTGGTGAATCAGTCTGACCCATGCAAATCTTCCAATCTCTCCCCTCCAAACCACCAGGTCTCAGTCCCCTCGCTTACCTGCAAGAACAGTAGCTTTGTCATTGAGTGTCTCTCAGGATTCATTCCTCATCTACAAGTACAGTGGCCTTATCCATGGATGTCCCTAAGTAGTAACTGATACCCCCCAAGATCCCAGAGCTTTCTGGTGGGTGACCAGTGGGCAAAGCCCACAACCCCAGGACTCGCTTCCCTGCCCAGCAGCAGTGGGTGGGGAGCTAGGGTTCCCAGAAGGCAGCCTGGTGCAGCACAGGTTGTCCCAGCCACAGCCACATGGCCAGGAGAGTAAGGAACCCGCTCTGCTGCTCAGACTTACCTGGGCTCCACACTATTTGTTGGTTTTTAATGTGTTAAAGAACACAGTCCCAGCCTCAGAGCAAGGCTTTGCCATCTGTAGATTCCAGGGTGGTAAATTGCCCTTTATTCGAGCAGCCTGCCCAGCCCATCGGGGCTCCCTCCCCTTAGCTCCTGGCTCGTGTGGTCACCAGGTCTTGTCTGCTTTGCACTCACGCTGTGTAGTTTCAATTTGATTTTTTTCCTTTTAAATAACAAATCAATTTTTGATGATATTTACATAGTAGAGAGGGATGCATGCCTATGTGGAACACCAATTAGGGTGGGGAGGGTTGAAGGATGGGAGAAAGTGGATGAGGCAACTATCTGTGGAAAATGAGGAGAGAAGGGGAGAGGGCCACTCCCAGCCGCCTGCCCCATCTGTACCCAGAAATGGGGGTTGCCACCTAATGTCATCCAAAGGTCCCCAGTGTGGAGCATGTTCTGAGGGTACTGCTTACGTCGTTTTGATAGTCTTGAGATGCTGTTGATTTTGTTGCTCCATGGTTGAGGCAATCTTTCCAAGGTGCATTGGCTAACATAGTCCATCTGTGGTCAAACCACAGATCCTGTGATGTTCACTGTGGTTCAAGTTCTGAGTCCAGTCATCCAGTTGAGAAGGGAGGGTACCCAAAGAAACCTTACAAGAGGTGTTTCCAACCTGACTCCTATGTGTGTCAGTCAGTGCAGAGTCGGGTTCAGCCCATCACCCACATTAACCTACACACACACTAGAGGTTGCAACCACTTGGTCAGTTCTGTGCCTAGCCCCATCTCATTATGCAAACCAGTGGATACTGTGGCACAGTCCATTCCTGCCCACTACACACTTGGCCCTCACATACACTAGGGGGAACTGCAGCCTAGTTGGAATGACCCCCCAATAACTCCCACCAGGCCTGCCCCAGTCTGAGTTCCTGCACATGCCATTATGTGTAGCCGACTGGTCCAGTCTCTCCTGCATCCCATTCGGCTCTTGTACACATCCATGAATGTTGGAGTCTAGCTCAGCCTGACCAACCCAACTATCCTGCCCATACTCATACTGGCGAGTGCCACAGCTCTCCCACTGCTCTCATCCCTCATTTTGAGTCTTACATGTGCTGGTGGGAACTGCTGCTCAGTCTAGCATGGCCCACATCACCTCGGCATTCAGCAGCAAATGCTGCAGCCCAGCCCAGTTTGTACAACCCTCAGTTCCAGCTCATACTGAGAGTGAGTGTTGTAGCCTAACCCAGCCCAGCCAGCCCCGAGTCTTAGCCCCATGTGAACTGATGGTTGTATGGTCCAACTTAGCCTCTCCTGCACCATGTCCTGATTCTCACATCTGCCAATGGGTGTTATGAACTGGCTCAACCCCAGATCTGATCCGCACATATGCCAGTGGGTATTGTAACCTGGCCTGGTCTGGGCTGCTCCCAGCCTTGGTTCTTATGCTCACCTGTAGAAGCTGCATCTTGTCAGAGGAGTTTCCCAAGCAACTCCAGCAGGTCACATCCCAGAGGCAAATCTTGCTCACACCAGTGGGTTCTTGGCCCAGCCTAACTTGGCCTACCTGTGTTCTGGCAGGTACAGAGACGTAGCCCAACCAATGCATATCCATCCTGGCTCTTATTAGGTGCTTCAGCCCAGCCCTGCCTGGTCCACCCCCAGACCCAGCTCTTGCACAGTTCAGCGGGTGCAGAAATCTAGTCCAGCCTATCTTACACCCATTCTGACTCTGGCAAGCATCAGCAGGTGCTGGAGCCCAGGCCAGGATGGCACACCCCAGACTCAGCCCACACATATACCGAGGGGTGCTGCAGTCCAGTCCAGCCCAGATTTCTACCCCCATCCTGGCTCTTTCACTCACTATTGGGAGCTGCATCCCAGCAGGGATGTCCCCTTAGCTCCCTGATAGGCCTGCTTCCACCTAGCCACGTATCTTGGCATGTACCAGTGGTTGCATGTACCAGTGGTTGTTCCAACCCTAGCCCTGCATTACCCATCCCCAGCTTGGCCTTTGCCATCAGATTCTGCAGTTAGGCCTGGCCTGGCCTGCCCCCTATCCCAACTCTAGCTGGTAGGTGCTACAGCCTAGCTTAGCCCTGCCCAGCCTACCCCATACCTGGCTTTCATGCAAACCAGTAGTTGTGATAACCTAGCCCAGCACTGCATGGCCTGCACGCCATTCTGGCTCCAATGTACTATGGTTTTGCCTGGCTCTGCCTGGTCTGTCCCCTCCAGAGCCAACCCACAACCCTGCCAACATGTGAAGCAGGCCTGCCTGGCCTGACCAACACCCAGCCCTGACTCATGTGATCACCAGTGGGAGTTATAGCCCACCAGTTCCCCCACCAGTTCTACTCCCAGACCCGGATCTCACAGGTGCCAGTGAGTGGTAGGCCCTTACTCAGCATAGTCTGCACCCCGCCCCCCAGTCTCGGCCTTTTTGTGCTGGTGGATGTTGTGGCTCGGCATGGCCCACACCAAATTCTCAGGTGCACCTGCGGGTGTTACAGTCTGGACCAGCCCAGCCTGTTCCCAGTCCCAGCACCCATGAGTGTTGTTGAGTTCATGATCATGCCTAGTTTAGCCCATCAACACTCTCAGCACTTGAGCAAACCAGCTGGTATGGCAGTCCCGCAGGGGTGAGCCCACAAATCCCTCACAGAATATGCTCCCAGACATGGTTCTCTCACGTCCTGGATAGTGTCATGGCCCAGTCTGACAGACACTCACTAATGAGTGCTGTTAAAGAGCCCTGCTAACCAGGCCCTCTAACCATGGCTTTGTGCGTGCTGGTAGGCGGTGGTTGATACCAACAATCCAAGCTCAGGTCTCCCATGTGGAACGGTGTATAGGTTTGGTCTCAAAAGATCCTCTGTTTTCCTCTAAACCACCTGGTCTCAGCACCCTCATTTATCTGCAAGTGCAGGAGCCTGGTTGGTGGAAGTGCTCCAGAAGTCACTCCTCACCTTTCACGTTCTCCCTCTCATACATTTCCAGACCTGCTTCTCTGAGTAACCCACAGCACTCCCATGCCTGCAAGCACACAGATCCCCAAGCCTGGTCCTCCAGGCGAGCCTGGACCCTGCTAGCCTGGGACCCTGCCTGCCTACCCAGGGCCCATGCTCACTTGCATGTAGGTTCTCAGACCCTGTCTGCTGGCATGTGGCACCTACCCCCCATGTATCTTAAGAAAAGAAAAAGAATAGGCAACTATGCTGGCACATTGGTTTAGTTAACACAAACTTGGCATTAACTAGGCCCAGAATGCCTGGCAGCTATTGGCTGCTTTTCTCCTAGCAGTGTAATGCTTGCCTAGGTACGAGGCAGCCTAGGCAGTTACAGCTGGGGTTTAATTTGCTTTTAATGTTGTGTCCACAGCAGAGGTTCTCAACCCTCACCGCACGCAGCCCTCCAGAATGTGGGGCATGGCCTCATTGAAAGTAAAGGCACTTGTTCAGTTCACAGAAAACATGAACAGCCTCCCCAGCACAAGGCTCTTCAGTTCCCAGACACAAGGAGAATACAGTTCAGGATGCCTAGTTAACCTTTAAATCTTTACAAAGAGAAAGTCAAGCAAATTACTGTCACTAAAAGAAGTAAAGAATGTGAAAAGATAGATTTGAAGCAATATTAAAATAACAGCTTGTAGAGGGTGGTTTTATTTGAGAATAGTCAAAATCAGAACTCCTGAATTGAGTTAAATGGTATGAGAGCATTAGCATGAACTGTTACTCAAAAAATGATTGTATCTCAGCTAATTGATTTATGTTTAGTTGTAGATAGATGTTACAGAGTTTATTAAGAACTTCTATGATGTAAACCAAAAGTTAAACATTCTTACTAAGAACTCTTAGCCTTCAAATTCTGTTGACATTATCTTTCTGATACTTTCATTTGATGGGTTGTATTCAAAATAGTTTTAAAAAATTAAATATTGAATTCATTTAACTGTACATACTTTCGACAACATAAAAATGTTAGTATTTCATTTTTTCCCCCTTCAAATACTTTTTGATTCTAAAAATAGAACAAGTTAAAATTGAGCAAAACTTGTAAGCAAAATTGTAAATATTGTTTTGGAAATTAAAGAATTATCTAAATACACTGCATTTCTCCTAGAATCACTTGGGGTGATTTTTTTAAAAGGAGATATTCCCATTTATATGAAAAGCAGAGTTACAGAAAGGGAGAGGCAGAGGACGAGAGAGAGAGAGAGAGAGAGAGAGAGATTTTCTGTTGCTGTACCCTCCAAGGGGCCGCAACGACTGGGGCTGGCAGAAGCCAGGAGTCAGATATTTTCTCTAGGTCTGCCATGTGGGTGCAGGGGCCCAGCCACTTTGGCCATCTTTCACTGTCCCCAGGCACATTAACAGGGAGCTCTATTGGAAGTGGAGCAACTGAGAACCATACTGGTGCCCACTTGGGATGCTGGTTCTGCAGGTGGTAGCTTAACAACATGAACCCTGCCAGGATTTTTGAAACAATAGTGATGCTAGGCCTGTCTCAAACCGAGACCCTGAGAGTGTTCCGACATGTCATAGTGTCAGCAGAGATGAGCCCCTGGGCCCGCAGACTGCGTCGGCTCCGCTGGGCTGCCCTCAGGCCTGTGTCATGAGGTACCCTTGTTGAGTCGAGCTGAACGGATTTGGGCTCGCAGCTCCTGCAGCGCAGAGAATTCTGACTTGGCTGCTGTTTTCTTTCTCAATTTTGTTGGTGCTAACCCAAAGTGTCAAACAAGAGACCCACAAGAGGCGTCAGATGCAGATCTGTGAGTCAGTACGTTCTTTTTATTTTTTTTTTCCCTTCTAACTTCCTGAGTTGTGACAGCTCAAAGTATTTACAGTTAGTACCAGGATTATTGTGAAATTTTCAAAGCCAGATGAATTTCAACTCACTTGGTTAAGCAAACCACCACCACCCCAACACAATGTTGCACCGCACTTTTGGCAGAAGCTAAGACGAGCCACCATGGAGTGATTACTGTATTTATCCCCGGTGTCGTACAGGAACTTCATAATCCCAGGGTGAATGAAGGAACGACAAAATTGGTACTACACTTGAATTTAGCCCAAGCGCTGAGCAGCGAGGAATGAGAACACGGAAATCAGTGCAGCACAGCGTCTTTAGCTTCATCCACTGTGTGCGCTTCAACTTCCATCACTACATTAGTACTGAGGTCTTAAGTTTAGAATGACTGTTGATCACACTTTCCCTAAAACAACTTTGCAAGCGCCACATGATTTCTATTGGAAACCTATTTATGGACGGGAACAGAGGTCCGGAGCATTCCCGCTAGCATGCGGGCTGCCATTTTTCTTGCGCTGGTTGAATGCCAGCACTGGGCTCTCCTGTCCCCATCCACCCACCTGCACATCCTCCTTTGCCTGAACACAGGTAGGAGCCTTCCTCAAGTTCACGGTTGCCCCCCGCTCTGTAGTCAGGCAGGGAAATGGGAAGACACATGTCAGCACAGCCGCCGTAATTTAAGACGTCCTTTTAAAAAATTCCAATTTCATCATTTCACAGAAGAATAGATCAATATTTCTACAGTTAAGAGTTTAGTTAAAAACCCTGCTGTGCAATGAAATAATGCATCTGCTATTGGCGTCGCGCGACTGGGATGTTAATTCCCTGGTTTTGTGTCAGTTAAGGGCAAATTAGCCTTCCAGCACCAGTCATGACTCATTATGTCATTATGTGGAAGGCACTTACTGTACCTCCACCACTATGCAATTTAGATCCAATAAAAATTGTGACAGCGTTTTTATCCACTTCATTAAGCTACTAATTTCTTGTAAAAAAATGTACATTAATCTTTTTATAGCTTCATGCAGAGTGGCATATTTTTAGACTCCAACATTGATTAGGTCCTGGTTAAGAATAATTTTCACAGTACTTTTAAGAAATGTAAATAAAGTTACAATAATTTAATTTTTCAACACAGTTATGACAGTATTGATCTTAAAATGAACATGTTGGCTGAATTAAAGTGTGGCCCAAATGAAATACAGACTGAATATTTAAATGCGCAACAAATGACAAAGCCTGCCTTGACAATACCTGCAAACAGAATGAAGAGAGGGGGCGTGAACCCACGCAGAAAACATTAATTGCTTGCATTTTCAAAGATGTAAATGGGGATTTTTTTTGACATCTGACTTTTCTTACCCAAATGTTTAAAAACTGCAGTTGAAAAAAAAATGTCTTTTCCCTTTGATTTTTTTCACTCCTTGTGAAGTGTGAGCGATTCTCCTGCCGAAATAGGGTAGGAATGAGTAAGTGGGGCAGAAAGCAGCTCCGCCCGCCCTTCAGCAAGGCTGTGGCAGCTCAGAGCAGCGGCCAAGGGCAAGGTGCACCTGCGCGGGCGGGACGGGGCACCTCCCCGTCCAGTAGTGCGACCCTCGCCTTGGTTCTGGGGTGGGGGGGAGCAGCTCCTAGCGCCGCCGGCCTCGGTTGTCCTCAGACTTGCCTGCAGACCCTGGTCGGCCTCTTTGGGCCTTAAGGTCGCCTTGCTCAGCCATCAGCGGTGGTTCTTGCTTTCCTGGGTGAGGGGAACTAGGCTCCATGTCCTGGCCTTCACGCCTCCCCACGCTGCACCTTGGTGGCTGATCAGTTAGGCTTTCTCCCCCGAGTATGTAAGGTGTGGCGCTGCTGTTGTGGACGGATGCTCCCAGGAAGCAACCGGTCCCTTCCTCAAGTCTGACCCTGTGTTCTCAGGGAAGGTCGCTTGGTGCTAAAGAGCTGCAGACCTCTCACTGCAGGAGACCTCTCTGGGAGCATCCTGCCAGGCTATGATCTGGCTTTCCTTCCTCCCTCCCTTCCTTCCTTGGGCCATCTTCCACGGTTGGTGCCCCAAGTGGCTGGTGCCCCAAGTGGCAGCTTAATCTGCTGTGTTATTATGGCTAGCCCCATGTGTATGTTTCTAATGCTGTGAGGCGCCCTTTTATTTTCTTCCTGAATTTTGATTGTGTCCTGAAAGGTCTCCCTCATCCCCAAGTTTAATTTGAAAGAGCTACAGAAGGAAAGAGAGAGAGAGAGAGAGAGATCTTCCACCCATTGATTCAGTCCCCAAATGTCTGCAATACCTGGAGCTGGGCCAGACCAAAGCCTGGAGCCAGGAGCCAGGAGATTCTTCAGGGTTCCCCAGGGACAGGGGCTATCTTCTGCTTTCCCAGGTGCATTAGCAGGAAACTGGATAGGAAGTGGAGCAGCTGGGATTCAACCAGCAGCCCTACGGGATGACTGCACTGCAGGTGGAGGCTTCATGCGCTTCACCATGGCACCTGCGCCCTATAAAAGTCTGGAAGTGGGCATAGAGAAGCGCTTCCTGGCTTACAACATCTTCCCATTCATGATAATCAAAACAGTTCACAGGGCTGTCAGCTGCCAGTCATGTCTCAGTTGGGAAGATGTCCCCATGCAGGGTTGTTCTCCAAGCAGGCTTTTGTAGGGCCAGAGGCCTGTCCTTTCCTCAGCCGTGTATTTCTGGCCCTTGTTTGGTATCCAGAGTGGTCACTCTTGTTCTCTTTGCTGGTCGCACAGTAGGTTCCAACAGAGCTTCCTTCAGGGACATTTCCCTGAAGCTCCGCCCCCGTGGAGTTGCTGCTGTAGCTGCCCAGGCTCTCCCGCTGGCTCCCTCCCACCCGAGGGGAGCTTGTGTGAATACTGCTTCCGGCCATCCTGTGCTTTTCCCACTGCGAGGAGCAGGTGGTCTTAGGCCTCATCCCTGTGCGCAGAGAGGCACAGCCACTTGTGCAGGCCACGCAGCAGGAAACGGGGGTAGGGACTCAGGATCCTGTGCTCGGTGTCACAAGGCTTATGGACACTTTTGGTGGTGGACAGAGCAGTGGATGAGAGCGTGGACACTGAGTTAGTGAGACCCTGCACCCGCGTGGGAGATCCAGAAAGAAGTTCTTGGCTCCTGGCTTAGGATCGGCGCAGCACCAGCTGTTGTGGCCACTTGGGGAGTGAATCATTGGACAGAAGATCTTCCTCTCTGTCTCTCCTCCTCTCTGTACATCTGCCTTTCCAATAACATAAATAAATCTTAAAAAAATATATATTTATTTATTTTTGTTGGAAAGGCAGATATACAGAGAGAAGGAAAGAAAGGGAGAAAGGTTTTCCATCTGCTGGTTCACTCCCCAAGTAGTTGCAATGGCCAGAGCAGAACCAATCTGGAACCAGGAGCCAGGAGTTTCTTCTGGGTCTCCCACATGGGTGAAGGTTTCCAAGCTGTTGGGCCGTCCTTGACTCCTTTCCCAAGCAACAAGCAGGGAGCTGGATGGGAAGTGGAGCAGCCAGGACATGTACTGGTACCCATGTGGGATGCTGGTGCTTAAAGGTGGAGGAGTAGCCAGTTGAGCCCCAATCCGCTTTTCCCAAGTGGGCCAGGCTGAAGCCAAGGGCCAGGTATTTCTTCCAGGCCTGCCCCGTGAGTTCAGGGGCCTAGGAACTTCAAGCCATTGTCCGCTACTTCCCCAGGCCATTCTGAGCTGGATTGGAAATGGAGCAGTCGGGACTCAAACCAGTGGCCATAAGGAAAGCTGGTCCCACAAGTGGTAGCTTCATCTGCTTTGCCATAGCACTGGCTCCACTAAGTACTTTTCAGTGAGGATTAGAGGAAATGTCGTGGGACAACCTTTCCCTGGTCCTTGATCCTTAGCACACGCAGCCAATGGTCTCTCTTCTGATTGTTATCATGACTGCTGAGGACTCTGAAGGCCTCAGTGGAGCAGCAGGCTTCACAGATCTGCGCACAGATATTTATGATCCTAATAGCTAAAGCCTATGTTGTAGGGACAGCTGAGATGTGGCAGCCGTGGTCAGCCTCTCCTGGTAGCCCGTTCCTAACGTCTTCCTGCAGTACACAGGCTCGAGCATGCTGGGGGCCGCCTCTTGGCCGGGTGGCCTCTGGTTCCCAGGAGGCCACGGGTGTGACAGCGATGCCATGGCCAGGGGAAGCAGGATCCTGTCCAGAGGAGGAGCCGAGCTGTGCCCCAAGCACCCAGCCTCTCTCTCCAGGAAGCGGTATGGTTCTGGGGTCACCTAATTACTCCCTACAGAAAGCTCTCTGCACTTAAGTATAGGGTTCTACATGCGCCTCTGTCTGCACGGCACCCCGGGGACTGGCATGAGGTTGCGTGCTGCTTCTCTTCAAAACAACGAGCCCTCTGAGATTTACATAAATACTTCATCTGTTTTCTATTAGGACAATGCCAAGGAGCAGTTGGTTGCATCGTCATAACTAAGACTTGAAGACAAGTCACTGATGGGGAATAAATCAGACGCCTCTGTCTGTGTCCTCATCCCTAGGTGCTTCAGGGCTCCCTCCAGGTGTGTGGGGGGACACCTGGTGGCTTGGGTTGGGGGTTGCCAGGTCTGACCCAGGGTGCAGGAGGAAGAGAGTGCATGAAGAGGAGTCCCACACGGGGACCTGCTCCCTCCCCACCCAGCTGGGGAGTCCCAGAGTAGGAGGGTTTTGGTGTGAGGCTCCTCTGCCAGATGGTGTTTGATGTGAATATTGATGTTAATGGCATTTGGATAATGACACTGTCTGTGGCTGGGGCTTCATTACCGTTACAAACGGCTCTGTCCTAGAGGGAACCATCGTATTTAGTTACCTGTGTGTGTGCTGCAAGTGTTTAACAGACAATTATCAGAAGACCCTGTGCTCTGGGAGTTGGGCTTTTCCTGGAGTCCCAGGCAGGCAGGCCCTGGAGTCAGTCTACATGGTTGGGCTGCAGTGTCTCCACACAGTCTAGGGGGTTGCATGCCATGATCATTATCGAACCTGTTAATTTGCTTATTGGACACACACACTCAAGACATAAATACACACAGAAAGGCAGGTGGACAGAAATCTCCTATCTGCAGGTTCACTCCCCAAATGTCGGTAAAACTGGGAGCCAGGGAGCCAGTCTGGGTCTCCCATGAGGGTAGCAAGAACCTTAGCACTTGACTGTCTCCCAGGATGTGCACGTACACACAGGGAGCTGAAAGATACAGCCAACACTGCATCCGGGGACGTAGGCATCTCAAGCTCTGTGTTGACTTCCAGACCAAACTGCGCCTCTAGCGAAGCTGACAGATCCTCCTCCCCTGGAGAATACGGCGCCCGAGCCATTCCTCGCTCCCATACCTCACCATTCCTCCAGGATCAGCTGCTCTGTGGCAACCTCCCCATAACCAGACGGATCGACACCCTCCCTGCCTTTTAACACTTCCTGGAGGAGTTTGAGCTTCTCCCTATTAAAAAATATGAATAATAAAATCCTCCACTTTCATCCTAATGGGGTTAGTAGGAGGTGTTTTGCTTTTTATAGTCACCTAGATGATCGAAAGAGGCAGATGGAAGTATCAGAAAACTGAGGAAGAGGTCAGCATTAGAACACAAGGGACTAAAGTCTTTAAAAGCATTTCTGGTCTTCATTCAACGCACCTGGCTGGAGTGCTTCCTCCAGCTGCGCCTGTGCGTGTCCTCTGTTGGAACCAGAGCAGGGGCAAGGTGACTGCTCTGTGAGTCTCGTGGCAGGACCCACCCCTTCGAGTTCTGTGAGGGTGGGTGGCTGGGCCGCTGGGCTTGTTTCTCACTACATCACACAAAAGTCTTGCCCCTGTGTGGGACTCTGTTTTTGCAGTCTTGTCAGATGACTTGGGGTGTGTGTGTGTGTGGGGCGGAGTTGGGGTGCTAGCCATGGCTGTGTCCCAAAGGCTTGACACCGGGAGCTTCAGGTAAGACGGGAGATGAGGAGGGTGCATACAAATGGGAGCTGTGTGTGCACCCCGCTAGGCCAGCAGACAGTGTGAGCTCCAAAGGTGAATGCAAAACAGGATGCTCTTTCGCTCCTTTCAGACTAATGATTTTGTCCTTTTTCCCTCTCCTCCTTGCTTTATTTCTTCATCTATAACATCTGCAAGAAGCTAGCCAGACTAATAAAACTGTGCTAAGCTCGACTAATGCCAGCCATTGATCCGGGGGGTGGAGGGGTGGTACCTGATTAATCAATGGGGTTTTAGCAATGTTCCCAGCCCTAAGGAGCGGTGAGCCTGGAGACAGCTCTCGCCTCAGCACACAGGAAGACTCTGAGAAGGCAGAGTTTTCCTCCGGCTGGGGACTCTGGGGGGTGGTACAAGATGGGGTGCCCCCTCGAACCCCTGAAGTTTTTGTGGCAGTTTTTGGGAATCACCTTGCCTTGGTGTAAGCTGGCTTATAAAAGCAGTGTGACGTCATCGCTACTTCAAGTAAACGATCAACAAATCCCTTTGTGACACCACCCAGGTCAAAGATTGAGTGTGGTCAGGCACCCCAGTGGCCTCTGATGCGATAGGAGCCCCCCTCTGCTTGACTCTGCTCTCCTGGGAGTGACCATGTCCTTGTCCGCTATTGTAATTTTACATCCAAATAGTTTGGTGCTGTCTGCATATAAACTTTATATAAACGGAATCATGCTGCGGGTACTCTTTTTTGCATCCTGTCTTTTCTAATCCACCATTGCAACATTCATCTGTGTTATAGCAGGTAGCACATTGATTCATATTCTATCTTTACTTGTTTGTGTTTTGGCCTAGGGATTATTTTTAAGCAACTATTAAGATCCTACCCCATGATCCTTGCCGTAGCTCAGACTAGGGTGATAGATATCAGAACAAATATACCCCAAAGGGTTGAGTTTTAGGATTTCGGTCCAGGTTGCCTTGATGAAATAACCCTCTTCTCCCCCTGCCCTTTGCATTATTTTGAATTTCAAGGTCCTGATTGTTTTAAGAATTTCTCAAAATTATGCATTAATTTAAGGGACACAGGAGAGTGTAGGAGGGCCCAGACCTCCATGGGGGGGGGGGTTGCAGGAAAAGGAATCCCCGAATTCCCTGCCCTGCAGAGGCGGCACCTGCCTTAGACAGTGAGCCCGCTGGGGGGCAGAAGTTATTTAGTCTGTCCTCCCTCTCTGGAGGCCTGGTGTCCAGTCAGGCCAGAGGAGATCAATAAGTTTGTGCAATGAATGAAAGGAGAAAGGTCACTCAGCACAGCCTCTGTAGCACATCTGGATTTCCTCAGCTTGACCCAACCCCAGGACTGCTGTCAGTTACCAAGGGGCTGTTGCCTGGGTGGCTAGGGAAGGCCTTCACAGTGCAAAAATCCAGAAAGTGAGAGTCATTGTCTACTGGTCTACTCAACATGCCTGCAGCAGCCGGGGCCAGGCCACGGAACTCCATCCGGGTCTCTTCCGTGGCTGGCAGGGACCCAGGCACCTGAGCCATCCCTGCTGCCCCCCCAGGGTGCACATCAGCAGGAGGTTGAATTGGAGGCCAAGGAGCCAGGACTCCAGTGACCCAAGCACCAACCAACTTGAACAGGGGATACAGGGTCCCCAGAGGTAACTTGACTTCTGTGGGAATCTTGAGCATTTTACGTGCGTTTGTGTCACATGTAGAAAGATTAGTATTCTTCAGAGACTTCACATGTCTCCAGAAAACACAGCAAAGGAGTGTGGGGGAGGACAAGTCCTCAGGACACGCAAAGGCGGCCTGCAAGGTGATTTTGCTGGGGCTCCAGCTGGAGGAGGGCTTGTGGCCACAGATGCCTCTCCAGCTGGCTCTGAGCCCACAGGATGCTGCACCATGCCCCTTCTGCACCTGTGCCCAGCTGGCCACACTGAGCAGCTGTGCCGGTGAGCTCACAGCTTCTCGTCTCCACTTGCCTGTGCCTTACTGGACAAGGTCAGGTACCAGGCAGACATCGCAGCAGCTATATGTGCCTGTGCATATTGCTGGAATTCTTCATAATTTTTTTTTTTTAAAGTTTTTTAAGCTCCCCCTTTACAAGAACACCTTAAGGGGCCAGCCACCGTCTCTGTTGCGGACATCCCATAGGGGCGCTGGTTCGTGTCCTGGCTGCTCTGTTTTCCACCCAGCTCCCTGCTGATGGCCTGAGAAGCAGCAGTCTTTGTGCTTGGGCCCCTGCACCCACGTGGGAGACCCTGATGAAAGTCCTGGCTCCTGACCAGCCCGGCTCTGGCTGTTAATGGCCATTTGGGGAGTGAATGCTCTGTAATTCTGAGTTTCAAGTAAAATAAACAAATCATTAAAAAGTATACCTTAAAACATTAGAACATGCAGAATTAAGGAAGCTATATACACTCTGGAATCCCTCCTCTGAAAGTTAAGGACCTGTACTATGATCCGCCCCTCCCACCTGCTACCACCCTCCCCCAACAGGCACCGCCTGTAGTGCCTAATGTGTATTTATTTGTGGGACTGTTCATTCAGTCAACCTTCCCCGCCAGATGGGAGTGCCATGACTGTTTTGGCTACCAGCGTTCTGTAGAGGGCTTGCTGGGTACTGGTTGATGAAGTATTTGTTGAATGAATGATGAGTGACTGCTCAGGGGTCTGACTCAGCTGCGCGTTGAAAAAAAAAAAGACAGTCCTTGCCAGACCCCATCCAGTCCGGGCCACTGCCTGTCTTCCACCCCAGGCCCCAGCGGCAAGGGGAGAAGTGCCCCTCCTATCCCACTCCTGCCCCCGGGGAACCCTGGAAGGCGCCGCAGGGAGGCCTGCCTTCCTGGAAAGCCACATTTGCAATTGTCTTCAAAAGCTGCGACAGCCCCCGGAGTTTGAGCACGAATAAATCATTAGCATTTTATTTACAATTCTGGGTTTACAATTCCTAGAAAAAGATCCTGCTGTTCAGTGCGGATTCCTGCTTGGCGGGTCTTCCCCGGCGCCGCCTTCCACCTCCCCTCTTTGTGGAGGACCCGAGCTCGTTCAAGACTCTCTAGGACTGGGGTGAGCGTGGTGGGGACCGCTGTGGGTGCGGAGCGCCGGGTAGATGGTCTCCACCCCCTTGGGGTCTGGCGTTCCCGGGCGTCCCACAGCCCACCGTAAGGGGTAAGGAGGTTTAGCTCAGAGAGGGTTGGCGAATGGCCCGAAGCCGTACAGCTCGTGCGGGGCTCCGCGCCCGATCCCGGGCCTCCCAGGCCAGGTGAGCGTCGGCGGATCCCGAGTCCTCTGGGCGTCCGGGCACCGCGGGGCCCCGACGGCACTGCCAGCCCGCCGGCCGCCGTGCCCACTAGATGGCAGCCTTGGTCTCCGCGGCGCACGCGGGCCGCCCAGGAGTCGGGCGCGGTGGCCGCGCTTCCCCGGGTCCGGCTGGAGGCCTCCGGGGCTGCTCGGTGGGAGGCGCTGCCGGTGGCACCCTAGGCTGCGCGCACGGGGAGCAAATGAGTAACGGACAAAGGAAAGTTGCTGGAAGCGGCCCAGGGACTCCCGTGTTTGGAACGAAACCGGGGCTGGTCCCGCCGGACCCGAGGGCGCGGCGGGCCTGACTCCGGAGAGCTCTGCTCGGCGTGCTGCGCGCCTTCTACCCTGCCTGGGTCAGTGCGGATCTTGTTTGGCCGTGTGCGCGGGAGCCAGGACAGCGTGGGGGCGAGGGCGCGTGGTGAAATTCACGCGGGAGGACCCGTGGCATCCGATCAGCTGAGACACCACCCACGACCGAACCTTCCCCGGTCTCCCTTCCCCAGTCCCCCAGACTTGGGCATTTTGAGCCAAACAATATCTGCGTGACGATGAAGGATCAGCCTTTGACCGGCCTCCCAGCTGCACCGGTCCCCCTCCTTTCCCAGCACCTGCAGCAGCAGGTGGAGCTGCGGCCACACTTTTGGGTGCGCGGCTTGGAGGCGGGCACACCTTGCCCTGGCCTCTGGGCCATTTTCAGGTGTGGGGCAGAGCCAGACTGCTACCAGGCTTCAGGTTGTAAGAAATGGAGCCTCTTTGTGGCTCCCGAGAGCGGGAAGGTCGAGGCCCTAAGGAAATGGGCCTTGGCCTTCACAAACTGGTGGTGATTTTCACACACTTGTCCTGGAGCCTGGACTCTTGGGCCTAGGAACATGGTCAGGTGGTGACAAGGCCTTGCTGTGGGTGCGTCTCCAGGCCATCGCTTGCCTGGTGTGGGTCCTAGGGGCAGGTTAGACAGGGCAGTGAGCCTGCACAATGCCAAGGGAGGCGACTGTGTGCAAGTGGCACTTGCAATTGGTGTCTGCCATTTGTCCTGTTGCGGCCTCCATACTCCCCGGGGCGGAGGCCTCTCCAGTGGTGTGAGCCATTCTGTCTGGGCTTGGTTGGCTCGGGGTGCAGTGTGGTAGACAGCACCAGACACGTGGAGCTCAGGCGCTGATCTCTCTGGACCAGCGCACTGGGTCCTTGATTGCACCTCGTTGGGTCATCTGCTAGGGTTGCCAGGAGCCCGAACCCCGACAGGGCAGGCTTGGCATCCCCGGGGACCACCCTCCTCGTACCCTCTTCCTCCTGCCCTGTGGGGTCAGGAACTGTGGTAGGGAGGACTTGTGTGGGCTGTTTCAGTCTGGGTGAGCCCAGCGGTTTGCCGTGCGTGGCTTTTGGCGCTTGGCTCAGCGCAGCTTAAAAGGAAGCGGCCAGGGGCCAGGAGGACCCAGGGTTCATGCTGCTTGCTTGGCCAGGGCAGTCCGCACTGCTCTCTGAGCAGCGAGCTGCGCTCGGCCCCCCCCGCCCTTCCCCGCACCCGGCAGAGACACCCCCTCCCACGCCCAATCGGTCCTCCTCCCCTCTCCCCCGCAAGGCTCAAGGTGCTGGGTTCTCTTGGGCCCTTTTGGTTTCTGCCTGTTCTGTGGCCACCTTATACCCACGCCTAACGGGTCCTCTGACCTCTCTTGGCCCTTTGATGGCACACCCATGTGGCCTTTCCTTGCTGAGATGCCAGGGATCTGGGGACACCAGGATTCACCTGTGTTCTCAGCGGCTGCTTCCGTGGGGGCAGGGTTGACACCCCTGGGGGCAGGAACAACGATCAGAGGAGGGTATTGCATCATCTATAAATTTAAAATTCCTTTAATTGCCAGCCCAAGGGAAATCGGTCCATTGGAGAAATTAGATTGTACTTGGCCCTTCTCTGCTCCACATGTTCTTGGTAAATCTTGTCTAAGGGAGAATTTCTGTAATGAAAACCTGGGAGTTGGGAGTGCAGGAGGGGCAGGGGACACTCCCTCTCGTGGGAGGGGCCTTGGCGGGGGGGCTTCCTGTCTGGAGGGTCCTTGGGTCTAGCTCCTGATGGAAAGCAAATTCCAGCTGTGGCTCCAGGATCTGCAGGTGCTCCGGTTTCAGGGGCCAAGGTGCTTAACAAGAGACCTCGCTGGTAGCGATGATGAACTTGATCATGCATGGCGGCTTCTGTGTATGTCAGATATTGGACCTTTTAGGGTTGTTATTTCATCTTCAGAGCAGTCCCATTTTACAGGGGAGCAAACTGAGGACTGGAGCTGTTAACCACCTTGGGGAAGGTGACACGGCTGAAAACAGACAGGTGGCCTGTAGCCCAAGTCCTTCATATTTCAAAGCCCTGACCTCAGTTACTCTGCTGGATTACTGCAGACACCTGTTGTTTGCTCGTTGCCAAGCACAGATGTATGCTGGGAAAATGATTCAAATTCCCGATTATGTTGGACTGGCATTGTGGTGAGTTAAGCCACCCCTTGTGTTGCCAGCATCCTCCATGGATGCTGCTTTGTGTCCCACCTGCCCCACTTCCCATCCAGCACCTGTTAATGGCTTGGGAAAGCAGCAAAGAATGGCCCAAATAACTGGGTCCCATGTGGGAAACCTGGAAGATGTTTCTGGCTTCTGACTTGGGCCTGACTGGGCCCTGGTCCTTGTCGCCATTTGGGGAATGAATAAACAGATGGACAATCCTCCCCACTCCTGCCTTGACTCAGCCCTGTCTTTCTCTCTTTAATTCTGCGTTCCAAGCAAATGAGCACATCTTTAAATTATTACAGTTTTAAAAATAGGTAATATCCCTCTGTTTTAAAAATGTATATATTTAGCTTATTGGAAATGGAGAAAGAGTGAGAGAGAGAGAATGTGAGAGATCTTCCCTCTGCTGGTTCATTTCCAAAAGGAACACAACCTCTGGGGTTGGGCCAGACTGAAGCAAGGAGCAGGAGTTCCATCCAGGGCCCCCAGGTGGGTGCCAGGGACCCAAGCACTTGACCATCAGCCCCTGGCTCCCACGGGGTGCATTAGCGAGTGAGAACAGTTTTGCAGTGAGAGGATGTTTGTTTCTGCTGTGCCTTTCTGCTTCTCAAAAACAGAGAGCTCAACCCAGAGCCAGGCTCCCCAGTGGGTCAGCCACAGCAGAGGGTGAGGAGGCTGCTGAGTCTCCGCTGCTTTGTTTATTTTGAAGATTTATTTATTTTTGTTGGAAAGGCAGATTGACAGAAAGACAGCGAGATCTTCTACCCACTGATTCACTCCCCAAATAGCCTCAGTGGCTGGAGCTGAGCCAATCTGAAGCCAGGAGCTTCTTCCTGGTCTCTCCCATGTGGGTACAGGGTCCCAAGGCTTTGGGCTGTCCTCTACTGCTTTCCCAGGCCACAAGCAGGGAGCTGGATGGGAAGTGGAGCAGCCAGGACCATGAACCAGCATCCATATGGGATGCTGGCACATGCAAGGTGAGGATTTAGCCTCTAGGCTATCACACTGGGCCCCTCACTGCTGCTTTTGTGAAGAGAAGTTGTCTTGGTCTTGCCCTTGTTTGTCTTCACAAACAGTGATCCATTAATTTCAATACCATGTGGGTGTGGTGTTGTGGTCCTCTTGAGTGGCTCCCCTGTGCTGCTGTGTGCCTGCAGTGCCCCCGCCTTGCCAACGTGGGTGCCGGGGAGCCGGGAGCCGGCTGCTCAGCCCAGTTAGCTGTGAATTGGCCCAGAGCCATGAAGTGTGAGAAACTTTCAAATTCCAAAACTGCCCTGGGCCAATTTAATAAACTTCTGCCAGCGCCAGCCTCTCCACACTCTCGACTTCTCAAATATTCACTCCCATCGAAGACACATACCAGAGTGGAAGGATTTGGGAATGTTAATAATGCAGAATTCTGCAGCACAGCAAAGTGAATTCTCCAGGGGGGACGGGCAACACCTGCTTTCTCTTTTCCCCAGATAACGATGGGGCAGTCAGGCCTCTCAGCACGCAGCCTGTGCTGCCTTGGCAGCTTAGACTCTGTCCCTGTCTTCCTTGCTCTTGGCCAAATGGACAAATGGGCCTCCCAAATCTAGCCAGAACACTTGCATGTAGCAAGAGAGAGTGTATGAGAAAACACCCCCCCCGCAAAACGCACCTACCACCTATAGTGCAACTTCTTGGCTAAGAACAAGACCCTGTCTTCCGGGCAGGAAGCATCCTGTTGGCTCTCTCGGTGGGCACTGCTTGTCAGCCAGCTAGAGCTGTGAGCCTGACCTGTCCCCTGGGCGGTGGCAGGAGGCTTTGGGTGAGAGAGGACAATGGGAGAGGACTTGGTCACCCGAGTGGGAGCCCTCTTGGAGGGGGTATGTTTAGCTGTCTGCCCTCCCGAGGGAAGAGTGGTGGCTACCAGCTGTGAGCTCTGGGACCCTGTGCTTGGTCTGCCCATTTGAACACAGCTAAGTGACGTCCCCCAGCCTCAGTTTTCTTGTCTGTAAAATGGAGCAGACAACCCTTGCCTGCTGTATGGTGGGCTGCTCAGACAAACCTGGCTGACTCCATGCTTGCTTTTTCGCAGACCCATTCCATTCATTTTTAGTTGCTCCTTTTAGAGACTAAATTGTTCTAGGGCTTGGAACCAGGTGGTTCTGAATCTAATTTCCAATCTTCCCCCGCCCTGTAGGTTCACTGGAATGAGCTTAGGGAAGGGAAGTGATTGGTGCAGCATTGGTACTCTTTTTGAAGGGAATCTCTTGGTGGATTTTGTCTGTAAAAAATGACCCAGAAGTTATTTTTAAAAATGGAGGGTGCCAACCTTGTGTTTGCAGTTACCTCGAGATTTTTTTTTATCTCATGATTTTTTTTTTTGCTGCACAACAAATGCTTCTCTATGCTGCAGCGACAGCTTGCCGCTAAGAGGGGCGTGCAGAAACGGCCAGGCCCGGTGGTGCGGGTGCCGCCCCAGCCGAATGCGCAGAGCCCTGAACTGGCTCTGGCTTCTCTTTTTCACTTGCATAATGCAATTTAAATCCCTTGTTAATTTCCAGGTCGAGTTTCATTCATGAGGATAATCTTTAATTGATGTTAAATATAGGGATCAAGTTAAGTGCATTATTTCTTTTTTACAAAGTGCTAATTGTTCATGTTCTCATAAATTATTTTCTCTCCCCATGTAGCAGGCTTTATGAAAGAACTTTTCAGCCAGTGCTTTTAACCTCATTGTATGAATATTATCCTGTAATCAGCAGGTCGTTCAGATACTTCCTGTGCCGATGCGCTCCCTGTCACCTTTCAGAGCAGTAAGAAGAAAAATGAGCTTATATGGCCAGCCTCGCAGGCATTAAATGGTATTTATACCAAGATGTTTTCAACTTCTAATATATTTTTTCACCTTTTTTTTTTCTACAAAATCCTTGAAGAGTCCGGCCTAATGCTCCTTTTGTTTGTTTCTTGGTTCTAGAAGTTATTTATTTCTTATTGGTTTAAAAATATTTGTGAATTCATTTGAAAGTCAGAGAGAGAGGGAGAGACAGAGAAAGACAGAGGGAAAATAGGAGAACACAGATTTTCCACCTGCTGGTTCATCTCCCAGATGGTTGCAACAGCCAGGGCTCAGCCAGGCTGAAGCCAAAAACCAGGAATATGGGAGTTCAAGTGCTTGGGACATTTTTTTTGCTGCTTTTTCCCAGGCCATTAGTAGGGAGGAGATTGGAAGTAGAGCAGGGAGCAGCTGGGAAACAAACTGGCACCCACATAGGATGGACAGTTTTGCAAGCAGTGGTTTTACCTTCCATGTCACAATGCTACCCCTTTTATATAATTATATATATTTTATATAATAAAATATTGTTTATTCTATTAACTTATTTTTTATTGGAAATTCAGATATACAGAGAGGAGGATATTCAGAGAGGAAGATCTTATGTTGCTGATTCACTCTCCAGGTGGCCAGAATGGCCAGAGCTGAGCTGATCTGAAGCCAGGAACCAGGAACTTGTTCTGGGTCTCCCACATGGGTGCAGGGTCCCAAGGCTTTGGGTTGTCCTCCACTACTTTCCCAGGCCACAAGCAGGGAGCTGGATGGGAAGTGGAGCAGCCGGGACACGAACCAGCGCCCATATGGGATGCCAGTGCTTGGAGGCAGAGGATAAGCTAATTGAGGTATCATGCTGGGCCTGGAAACTGTTTTGTTTCAACATTTTAGCTAGTGTTAATAATGTTGCTTATGAGCATTGAGATATAGCCTGAACTTACATTTTTAAACCCACTTCTTTTATTTGAGAAATGAAGGACAGAGAGGAACTTCTCACCCGTAAGTTCATTTCCCAAATACCCAGGAACTGGGGGCTCAATTCACTCTCCCATGTGGGTGGCTCGGACTCCATGTTTGAGCTACCACCTGCTGCCTCCCAAGGTGGGCCTTGGGAGGGAGCAGCACTAGGTCCAGAACCCAGCACTCTGATATGGAATGCGGGCAACCCCAGGTGCTTGAGTCTTAACTGCTGTGTCAATGTCTGGTCTCTTGAAATTATTTTTGATTTTTGTTGGTTGTTGTGGTTATTCTAAAAATGTGTAGCCATACTGGGCTTCCCTAGATAGAAGATAAAGACTCTTTGCTCTCAAAAAACTTTTGTAAAATGGAAGATGATGGGAAGACCCAGTGTTCATTGAGCTCTTGCATGCATTGCTTTATTTCTTTTCTTTTTTTTTTTTAAAGATTTATTCATTTTATTACAGCCAGATATACACAGAGGAGGAGAGACAGAGAGGAGATCTTCCGTCCGATGATTCACTCCCCAAGTGAGCCGCAATGGGCCAATGCGCGCCGATTCGAAGCCGGGAACCTGGAACCTCTTCCGGGTCTCCCACGCGGGTGCAGGGTCCCAATGCATTGGGCCGTCCTCAACTGCTTTCCCAGGCCACAAGCAGGCAGCTGGATGGGAAGTGGAGCTGCCGGGATTAGAACTGGCGCCCATATGGGATCCTGGGGCTTTCAAGGCGAGGACTTTAGCTGTTAGGCCACGCCGCCGGGCCCGCATTGCTTTATTTCATCTTCACCGAGTCCCCGTGGAGGAGATGCGGTGCCGCTCCTGGGCACACAGGGGTAAAGTGGAATTCACACCTGGGAATCACCTGCCTAAGGGGATCTGGGACTCAGGACCTGTGTCATAGTCCATACAACAGTGTGCCACTTGCAAGGATGTGACAACACAGAGAAGTGGGGGTGGGGTGGGGCATCAAGCTGCTTAGGGGAGCCAGAGGTGCTAGGGAAGGGATGTCCACAGGAGAGTGACAAAGCTCTCTTCTTGGGATGGAAGCAGGAGTTTGAGTAAGATTTGGATGGACAGAAAGGGAAGAGATGATTTCATAGGAAGAGGCATCCTGAACAAAGGTCCTGAGAGTGTGTGTCGGGGTGGGTGAGTGGGTGGGATGGAGGCGCCAGGAGGCATGGGAAGATTCCAGAGCAGGCTGAGTTGTTTGGGTGGAGTATGCAAGGTTGCACTGGGTGATAAGCTGGCTGAGGTATCCAGGGTTGAAACCAGCTGAGCCAGAATGGCCGAGAGAGAGACACCCTCACAGCACAGGTCAGGAAAGGCAAGCAGCAGGGAAGCTTATGACACCAAGGTCACGAGCAAGCAAAACTCAAGCCTCCAGATTCTATTCCTGCCCAGGGTCTAGAGCAACACAAAAATCGGAGGGTCCTCAGGCTGGTGTTGGGTGTGACCCCACAGTCTCTGCTCTTGGCATATGGATAACCCTGGCAGGAGAGCCTACTGCCCGGGCACTGACAGAGTCAGACCTTTCTGCTCATTCCTCCATTATCGCCAGACCTTTCCCAGATGATGTGGGCACGTGGGGGTAACGGGCCCTTCACACAGACTGTGTTGTATAACTTCTCCCCAAAGCGCAGTCCTTCATAGCCTGGTTGAGCTTTGGGGCACATGCTTGTGGCAGGAACTATTTTTGTTCTGAGTGTGTTTTGCTCTCTCCCTATTCCCCAGTTTATGTGCTCTGAGCCAGTGGCCTGGCCCTTCCAATTCCTCTACTGTAGGAGCATTTGCACTGGCCAGAGCTGAAGCTGACTGCAGAGAGAAGCCTTTTCCCTTAAAAGCCACAGCTCCTTGAATAAATGATGCCTGGTGTCTTAAAGCATGGCAAGTGACATGTTGAGCATCAACAGAGAAGAAAGGATCTTCAAGCACCTGGAGAGGGCGAGGGCAGGGGACCTCCGACCCAGGGACCTAACCCAGCCTTCCAGGGCTGGCAGAAGGGCACAAGGAGGCCGAGCTGCCTGGCTGACTAGAAGGTCTGGGACCAGAGGACCCCAGGAGGCATTTGCTTGGGGACAAATAGGACAGATGATAGGTGGGGAACCAGAAGCCCTCTCTGATGTTTGGTAACCCCAAGACTTTGAGGTCACAGAGCCACCCAGAGAAGAGCTCTCAAAGAGACGGATTAAGTTTTTCTTGCTTTACAGGGATGGATTCTCAGAGTTGGGTTTCAGTTTAAAGAAGTTAAGACACCAAGAGTTTGAAGACTGAAGCTTTCTCCCATCCACTCTCCATTTCACCCACACCAAGCAAGCGGCAGTCGTGGCTTGGCAGGTGTGTGAGTGTGCTCGGAGGAGAAGTAAGCAGGTAAGGGAGCCAAGACCATTCTGCTGTGACCGAGGTCTCTTGGTTTTGGCATTGATCAATGTGCAGAGATGTGTTGCAGGCATCCAAGGACGTGGGGCTGGAGGCACTGTTGGGCCGAGAGGATGGGTTAGGCCAGCTGTGGCAGTGGGGAGGAGCAGCTGTGGTCATCTTGGTGCCTTTTCACTTGTTCATGACAGGGTACTCCCTGTGCCTGGGGCAGTGTTGGGTCCCCAGCACTGAGCATGGAGCCTCTCCTCTGCCCCCTGTGAGGTTCACAGGTCCTAATTCAGGATGGGAATCCCAAGGGCAGAGGGGCTCTGGGAGCCGAAGGCGGGGGGAGGGGGGGCTGAGTGGGAGCTGGAGAGAGGTCGAGGGAGGACTGGTCCCCAAGAGGCTGTGATGTCTGAGCTGCAGTGGGAAAGACAGGGAAGCAGTAGCCAGGTGGATGGCAGAATGGGGGGTGTTCTATGCAGAAGGCGAAGTATGTGCAGAGGCAAGAGAGCAGTAGCATACAGGCTCGCAGAAGACGAGGTGCGGAACAGGTGCTGGGCAGGGGAAGCAAGGTGTGTGCCCGGATCTGTGCTGTGTGTGACAAGGAGAGGGATGGCCTAGCTGCCTGGTATCCTTGGAGGAAAGCCCGCCTTTGTCACCATGGCCCGGGAGACCCTTTGTGATCTGGCTCTCTATCCTTCTCTCAAAGCTCCACCATGTCTCTGTCCTCTCCTGACTGCCACTCCACTCACGCTACGTGCCAATGCCACCGTCTGCAACTCACTTCCTCTTTATCTAAATATGAAAATGTATGTAGATATTACTTGAAAGGGAGGGAGGAATGAAGTTCACTTCCAAGCAGCCAGGGTTGCCAGGGCCAGGCCAGAGTTCCCTGTCTCATGGGTGCCAGTGACCCAAGCACTTGAACCCTCCTGAGGTACCCTTCAGGGTGTGCATCAGTGGGAAGCAGAGGGGGACTCAGCTCAGGCACCCCAACTTGGGATGTGAATATTTCAAGTATCCACCTGCCCCATGCTGTACTTTTTTGTTTTTTAGATTTTTGTTTATTTTTATTGGGAAGTCAGATATGCAGAGAGGAGGAGAGACAGACAGGAAGATCTTATGTTTGCTGATTCACTCCCCAAGTGGCTGCAATGGCCAGAGCTGAGCTGATCGATCCAAAGTCAGGAGCCAGGAGCTTCTTCTGGGTCTCCCACATTGGTACAGGGTTCCAAGACCTTGGGCTGTCCTCAACTGCTTTCCTAGGCCACAAGCAGGGAGCTAGAAAGGAAGTGGGGCTGATGTGATTAACATTTTTAACCATATGGGATCCTGGTGCATGGAAGGTGAGGACTTTAGCCACTAGGCTACTGCACTGGGCCCCCCATGCTGTACTTTTAAAGTTGATTTTTATCTACATGAATAACCCATGAATTCCTCTATTTTTTCTGAACAGTGAAACAATTTTATTTTTAGTTGCAATTCTTGTGGTATAACATCCACGTGTTAAAAACACACCATTCAGTGGGATCTGGCGTATTTACATTGTTGGGCAACTGTTACCAGTGTACAAGTCCATGGCATTCTCGTTGCCCCCACAGGAGCCCTCCTGCGTGCAGTCACACCGTCACACCGTCTCCCTCCAACTCCCGGGAGCCACCCATTCACTTTCTGCCTCTTTGGATTTGTCTCCTCAGTGACCTTTTGTCACTGGCTTCTTTGATTGACATGGTATTTTCAAGGTTCAGCCATGTTGTAGTATAGATTAGTAATTCCTTCTAAATTTAAGATTTAAATTTTTTTTTTTTTTTCATGAGAGAGAGAGGGAGAGAAAGCATCTCCAATTTGCTGGTTCCCACCGGGAGCTGGGTGTTCAGCCCAGGGCTGTATGAGTAGCAGGAGCCCAGTGGCTTGAGTGATCATCGCTACCTCCCAGTGTCTGTGTCAGGGCGGCAGCATCAAACCCAAGTCCTCTGCTCTGGGTGTCCCAGTTTAGTGGGCTGGACTGTTAGGCCAAACACATTTCTTTTGTTTCCTTTTAGGGCTGAATTCTATCCCATGGCATGGATAGGCCATATTTTATTTATCTGTTCACGCTTGACAGACATCTGAGTTTTTGGCTATCATGACTAGTGCGGTTATGAAATTAAAGGACGTGTTTTTGCATGAATACGGTTTTACTTTCTCTTGGGTACATCTCTTGTGTAAAACTGCTGAGCGGCATGACAACTTTCGGTTTAATTTGGAGCGATTTCCACACTGTTTTCTAAGGGCTGGACCATATTGCACAAGGTTCCAATTTCTCCACCTGCCTCCTGTCTGCCTGATTAGAGTCATCTTAATGTATACGAAAGGGATTCTCATTTGCATTTCCTTAATGATTAATGATCAGACACATCTTTTCATATTCAGTGGCCACCGACATATCCTTTAGAAAAATGTCTGTTCAAATTCCTTCTCCATTTGAAAATTTCATTTATTTGTTATTATTCAGTTGTAAGAGTTCCTGATACATTTTGGACATAAGTTCCTTACTGGTTATATGATTTGCAAATTTTCAAACCAATGTTTTGAATTTTATGGTTTTAACTTTTTTTTTTTTTTTTTTTTTTGCAGCACACAGTTTTAAATTTGGATGTATTTTACCTTTTTATTTTGACCTCAAGTTCAAGACACCATTGCCTTAATCCTAATAAGGGTTTATTTCTGTGTTGTCTTCTAAGGCTTCTATACTTTCAGCCCTTAACGTTTGAGCCTACCTGGAGTTACTTGCTGTATTTGCAGAAGTGGCTTGCTGGTAGTTTGTTTTCCCTATTCAATCTGTCCTGAAACTGTTGTCCAAAGGCCGCTGACCACAGAGGTTAGAGTTTTCTACTGGACTTACCACACTCTGCTGATCATTGTAGTTTTGTGTTTGTTTTGACTGTTTTCCCTCCCCTCCCCCAGGCAGTCGCAGGTGCTCTGCACGCGCTGGGAGGGAAGGCCTGCCGGGGCTGGAAAGGGGCAGCCACCCGCTGAGCCTGATGCTGGGGCAGGTGCACGCCCACCTCTATCTGAACCTCAGGGCTTCTTGCTCCTTTAAAGATGTCTGCCCCAAAGGCGGGCTGCTTCTTCAGCCTCCTCCTCTCCCTGCTTTCCGTTCTTTCTTGGGTCGGAAAACTTCTCTTCCATATAAAGTACACACCTATTTACCCGAGAGAAAACCCGGCCGGCCCTGGACTGCCTCCATCGGCAGGTGCAGCAGCTTCTCTGCTGTGGAGACCTCCGCCGGGTTGCCTCACCCTGCCAACTGCTCCCCCCCCCCCCCCCACGATGCTAGGACCCACATCCAGGTGCAAGGATTCAGGCCCAGGCGTGGTTCCATCCTTGCGTCACTTCTGAGGGCACACACCGAAGGAGCCATAGACTACGCACCGTGTCCTGGCAGCGGCAGGTGAAGCCCACAGGTCTGGCGTCACCCTGGAAGAAGGGAGCGAATTTCGGGGCGAAGCGAGCCTTTGGCCCTGACTCCTAGCCTTCCCCTAACCCCCAACCCCGGGACGACGCCCTCCCAAGAGCAGGAGAAGCGGCCTCGCAGTCGCTGTTTTCAAAACCAGGGCAGCTGCACTCTGATCCGGCAGCCCCGCTGCTCGCACGCGGCGTGGGATGTGCCGAGCATTCGGGCTGGAAAATGAGCACAAAAGAACAAATAAGAAGGCCTGGGAAATGCTAATGTGTTGCCCGCGCGCCCGGCGGTGGCGCAGCCCAGGAGCCGTGGTCACGGCGCTCTGCCTCATTATTACCGTAGGGGCCCAAGGCCGGGAGCAGCGGGGTGCAGGGCCGCTCACAGCGCGGCTGATGGCGCGGATGGCGCGCCCGGGGGTGGCCAGTGGGGTGGGAGCCCAGCGGGCGCCGCCCGGCCTCAGGGACTGCGCGCCCCGGAGCCCAGGCCCGCAGGGATGCTGCCCAGGCATGCACCTGCTTCCTAATTTTTCTGCTGAATTTCAAATCAAGAAGTATTTATTTACTTCCTGTAAAAAATTTTTTTTAAAGCTGTGATCGTGTTTTGCTAGTGCGAGAAGTTCCAACAATGCAAAGTTCCTCCATCCACTCATTCCACGAGCCTTCCTCTAGCTCCAGAGGTAAGCGCTGTTCACGCGTGAGCCTGCAAGCCATCCAGATTTTCAATGCTTAGGGCATGTTTTTTTTTTTCTAATTCAGATCGAAACATCATATACGGTGTTACTGTTTTCCACCCCAAATGCGTTCCTGGTATGCATTCTGGTCTCTTGTTTGTTTCATACAAGGATGTGTCGGGAGATCTTTGCCTGCCAGCGGGCTGCATGCTGCACGGGGCCAGGTGCACTGATTGATTTAGCCTCTCTGAGACTATGACGGACTAGGTGTCTGCCCCACACCACACCTTGGCTGCTTGGGATCATTTAATAGTGAATATTATTAAAGAATTAGAATTCCCCCCCTTTTGAAGGAACGTGGACAGGGGCCCACAGAGGTGGAGGGAGTTGCTTGGAGTCACACAGCTGGTTATAGGACAGGACTTTGAACTCTGGTTCTCTTCCCAGAGCACGACCAGCAGGCAGGCTCGCCCCCAGCCCCCACCGCTGTGTGTCCGTGTTCTGCTGTTTGCACCGGGGTAAGTCCAGGCCAGCGAGTGACAAATACAGATCGCATTACCGTGGAGAGAAACACGTGGGTGCTGCAGGGTAGGAAGCAAAGAGGGTTTCTCTCCCACTCTAGATTTGCACCTTCCTCTCCCGAGGACACTGTTCCCGGCAGCGGGTTCTTAGGTATCTTTTGAGTCATTCTCAAGGCACACGCGTTCCCATAGAAATGGCACTCCCTGCACCTTGCTTTTTCCAAATAACAATGTGCCTGGAGGTTACTCTGTCCAGGCATAGACAGATGAGCCCATTCTTGTTAAAATTCAGTGTTGGTTTTAGAGACGGCAATACACTCAGCAATTTAAAAAATCAAAGCAGTAGAAACTGGAGTTCATTGAGAAATCTTGCTCCCACTCCTGACTTCCCGAGGGGGGCTCCCCGCCCCCCCCCCCCCAGTAACTGGGGCATCTGCTTGTGTGTCTGCCCAGGGGCTCCTCATCCACCCATCATTGTGTCTGCCAGGCGTTTACCTGTACAGTTGGCAAATGCTTCTCAGTTTCCTTTTTCTTTTTTCCTTTTGGTGATCACATTAAAAACCTGCAGAAAACATTCTTGTAGGAAGAATTTCAAAAAGCTCAGAAAAAAATAAGATTAAAAGATAAGCTGTTTTTGGAACAATTTTTGAAATGCACTCACAGTATTTTTCATAATGTTCACTTTCCATGAACTTGTTGAAATGCACTTGTATGTAACTTTTGCACATGCATGGGAATGTATCTGTAGGGAAATATTCTTTTTTTTTTTTTTAATTTGTTTTAAGAAAAGAGAGATCTGGTTTACTCCCCAAATGGTTGCAATAACTAGAGCTGGGCTGATCCAAATCTGGGAGCCAGGAGCTTCTTCCAGGTCTCCCCCGTAGTTGCAGGGGACCAAGGACTTGAGCCATCCTCCATGCTTTCCCAGGCCATCAGCAGGAGCTGGATTGGAAGTGGAGCACCCAGGACACGAGCCAGCACCCATATGGGATCTGGTGCCACAGTCTGAGTACCAGCCTCCTATGCCACCACTCCTGCCCTGGGAAATATTAGAAGTACAATTACTGGGACAATGTTGTGGCATAGTGGGTTAACTGACTGATTCACACACAGCTCAAGTTTCAGCTGCTCCACTTCTGATGCAGCTCCCTGCCACAGGCCTGGGACAGAAGCAAAAGATGGCCCAAGCATTCCGGCTCCTGCTACTCAGCAGGTGAAGCTCCAGGCTTACTTCTGCCTTTCTGTTAATTTAGGGGAGCGAACCAGTGGATGGAAGATTGCTATGTGGCCACTCTCCATGCTGGTCCTTCCCCTCACTCTGCCCCTGCTCTGTCTTCCAAATGAATCTTTAAAAAGTACAATTATTGGGTCAAAGGACATGAAGTCTTTCTGAGGAGTTTAGATGCTAGTGTGTCCATAGCTTCACCTCCACTAGATACTATTGTGTTTTCGAATCATTTCTAATCAGGAGGATTAAAAGAGGAATTCACTGTGTTAACTGTGATGCAGGGTAGACATTTTCTCAAATGTTTAAGAGTCAGTTGAATTTCTTTTTTGTGCATCACCATTTTATTGTTGGGCTGTTTGCCTCTTTCTTCTTGAGTTTTGCAAATCCTTACATAATATTACGGTTATCAGTGCTTTCTCCATTTGCCGTTGTCTTTTGATTTTTGTTTTCATTCTGTCTGGGAGACATTTTCACTGTTTTTTTTTTTTTTAAGATGTATTCATTTTATTACAGCCAGATATACACAGAGGAGGAGAGACAGAGAGGAAGATCTTCCGTCCGATGATTCACTCCGCAAGTGAGCCGCAACAGGCCGATGCACGCCGATCCGGAGCCGGGAACCTGGAACCTCTTCTGGGTCTCCCATGTGGGTGCAGGGTCCCAAAGCTTTGAGCCGTCCTCAACTGCTTTCCCAGGCCATAAGCAGGGAGCTGGATGGGAAGTGGAGCTGCCGGGATTAGAACCGGCGCCCATATGGGATCCCGGCGCATGTAAGGCGAGGACTTTAATGGCTAGGCCACGCCGCCGGGCCCCCATTTTCACTGTTTTTGAGTGTAATTAAGTTTATTTGAAAAATAATTTCAAATAAAAAAAATTTTTAATTAAAAAATTAAATTTAAAAAAATTTTTATGCTTTCTTTTGTGTTTTTATCACTTTATTTTTAATGTTTAGCTTTTTAATTTATCCATGATTTGTTTTAGTATAAAAATTAGTTATGATCTAGTTTCCCCTTTCTCCACAAGGCCAGTCAGTGCCCTAACATCATTTATCAAACAATAACAATGTTCCCTTTTGTTTGGAAGCACCATCTCTGTTTTGTGTCAAATGGTGTGCCTGTTTTTGCCTTTGCAGGTCCTCTGTTCTTTCCATTGACTGATCTGTCGATTCATGTCTCAAGACAGAGTGTTTTGGTTACTGATGCTCTGCAGCGTGTTCTAGAAGTTGGTAGGGCCAGTTCCCATGGCCAACTCCGTTTTCCCCAGACCATTTCTGGCTGTATTTACACATTCAGTTGATATGAGCTGCGGTTAAGAGTGGTCCTCCGTCCGTTTTCATAACTGACTAGTACTCTGCTGTGTGTCCGTGCTGTGTGCGCTCTATCTCGTCATCCATGGATAAACCCAGAGGCTGATTACATCTTGGCTCTTGTGAAGAGAGCTGCAACAACGCAGCGAGCACAGGGTGTGTGTCTCAATGGTCATGTTTACTGGATTGTAGGACGCTCTAGTTTTAGTTTTTGGAGGCGTTGGGGCACAATGGTTGAACGGGTCTACATTCCCACCCACGGTGAGCAGGGGTCCCCTTTGCTCCCCATCCTCCACAGTACTTGTTCTCTTTGTCACTGATGATTGCCCATCTAACTGGGGGGAGGTGGTAGCTCGCTGTGTTTTTTATTTGTATTTCTCTGATGGCTAATATAAAATAGAACAATTAGAACAATACCCTGTAGTAAAAGTTATTTCAAATGTATGAATTATTTATTTTCTGGAATTCTCCACTTAATATTTTTGGACTTTGGTTGATTGTGAGTAACCGAGTCTGCAGAAGTGGAAACTGCAGATGTGGGGGTTCCTGCTGACTTGTCTTGTTCTAACAAGTATCCAAGTGTTGCTTTAATTGAAATCACATTAAATTTATACCAGAATTTAAGGACAATTGGTATCTCTATTAGAGTCTCCTTTTAAAAGATTTATTTATTTGAAAGATGGAGTTGCAGAAGGGGAGAGAAGACAGATCTTGTGTTATCTGGTTCACTCCCTGTGTGGCTGCAATGGCTGGGGTTGAAGCTAGGAGCTTGGAACTGCATTTGGGTCTCCCATATAGGTAACGGTGGTTCAAGCACTGGGATCATCTCCCGCTGGTTTTCCAGGAGTGTTAGCAGGCAGGTGGATAGGGAGTAGGCTTGAACTGGCGTGTCTATAGGGTGCTGGCATCATAGGAGTGCCTTAGTCCATTGTGTCACAAGGCCTGACCCTTCCTGGGTTCTTTTAAAATTTATCTATTTTTAATAATCTTACTTAGTTGATTAGGGTACAAAGGGTCAAGGACTACAGGAAAGTGGGTAATGCCATTGTTTCCACACTAACATCATCATCCATTGGGTTTTAAACAAAATCACAAAATGGCTTCAATGTACCCTGGGGCACAGACAGCAAATGCTCAGCAACTGTTTCATTTGCTCCCCTACGTGCAGTGACAGAAAGAGAGGGAGTCGGAGATCTCTCCACCAGCTCACTGTCATCAAATGTCTGTAGCAGTAGGGGGTGAACGAGGACACCTCCACAAACCAGGCACTCCGTTTGGGTCTCCCACGTAGCTGGCATGGATGCAAGTACTTGTGCCATCACCTGCTCCCTCCTGATGTGCTGCAGTTAGATGTGGAGCCAGGGCTCCAGCAGGGACTGTGAGAGGGGGTATGGGCACCCAAGGGCTTCACTGCTGTGACAGGTGCCTTCCCCCAGATTTTCTAACAGGTTTTTAGCAGATCACCTTGGACAGAATTTTTCCTTTTATTATTTTCTTCTTGCCTATTTGTTAATATGAACATTGAAACTGCTGTAAGGTTGGGTATATTTTTAAAATGTAGACTTTCAGAGCTGACTCTGTGGCTGAGCTGATTAAGTTACTGCCTGCAGTGCTGACATCAAATACAGGTACTGCTTCACATCCTGACTGCTCCAGAAAGAAAATTTCTGATCCAGTTCCCTGTTAATGTGCCTGGGGAAGCAGTGGAAGACGGCCCTGCCACCCATGTGGGAGACCCGGAAGAAGTTCCGGGTTCCTGGCTTTTGCCCATTTCAGCCCGATGCTGTGATCATTTGGGGAGTGAGCCAGCAGATGGGAGGTCTTTCTATATTTCTTTCTCTCTAAAACTCTGCCTTTCAAATAAAACTTAAAAGTCTTTTTAAAGAAGACTTTCCCCCAAACATACCAAAAGTTGGTATCTTAACTTATCATGAGCTTTTGGATAATTTGACAACTCTGGGATGGAATTCCTTCAGGAGGAAGTCCATTGGAGCTCACAAGTTCTTATTTAGTCCTTGTTTATTTATTGATGTATTATTATTATGTCTAATGTAAGACAGAGAGAGAGAGTTTTCACTCACTAGTTTATTTCTGAAATGCCCATAATGGTCAGGGCTGGAGTTGGGAAATCATTCGAGACTTCCCAGGTGGGAGGCAGAATTCCCATGATCTTCTTGAGCCCATCAGTGCTGTCTCCCGGGGTCAAGAGCTGGAGCTGGAATCCAATCTGGGTCCTCCAGTGTGGAGCTTAAGCATCTTTCCTGAGCTCTCATTGTTTAAATACTTTGCTTCCTTTGTGTGTTTCCCTGATCTGCATGGTCCCCGAAGGCACTTAGTTTGGAATCTTACTAGTATTTTTAGCATGACATCAGAAGGTATTAGTGACAGAACTTGACACAGTTCTGACTTTAATGGAAAGTTCTGACTTTAATTAAAAAGCTTCTACACTTGACCTTAGCCAAAAGGTTGAGAAGTGATTGTAGGAAAGCTTTTAGTGTTTTACTGTTAAGTATGAAGTGGCCTCTTCCAACGTTTGATCATGGAAACTTTCATATGCACAGAAAAGTTGGCAGTACAGTCAGCACCCCTATAGCCAGCACCTTGCTGCTACAGTTAACATTTTCCTATGCTTGTTTTAAAGTGCAGTTTTTTTAAAAAAATATTTATTCATTTATTAGAAAGGCAGAGTTAAAGAGAGAGAAGGCAAAATCTTTCATCTGCTGGTTCACTCCCCAAATGGCCTCAGTCGCCAAAACCAGGAGCCCAGAGCTTCTTCTGGGTTTCCCACAGAGATACAGGGGCCCAAGCCCTTGGGGTCTTCTTCAGCTGCTTTCCCAGGTGCATTAGTAGGAAACTGAATTAGAAGTGGAGTAGCTGGGACTTGAAGCAGCACCCATATGTGCGGCTGGTACTACAGGTGGCTGTTTAATCTGTGGTGCCACAACCCCTGGCCTCTGATTTTTTTTTTTATTATATCTTCATCCATACATTGTTCCCTTCACCTATTTCTTAAGTCATGTTAATTTCTTGATGCATTTCCAAGTAAATGAAAGATGTCAGTAGAATTATCGCTTAACAAAATGCAGCATGCGAATCATTAGCTAGAGTTCACCATGTGCTTCTAGTTGGTTTTCTTTGAGCTAAAATTTATACACAATTCAACATAGCATTCTTAAGCATACTATTTTATGTATATTTGACAAATTTATGCACTTGTACAAGCCACCCCGTTGTCCAAATACAGGATTTCCCTGCCATTCAGTGTCCTCATTCATCTCCATTTCTCTGTCTCAGACAGCATCCCTTGGGTTTCTCCCACCCTGGATCACCTTGATCCATTCATGTAGAAGGCCTCACTTGTTTGCTTTTTCCCCAAAGTGTGTCATGTCTGAGTCACCCGTGTTGCCCCAGGTGATGCCAGTCCCTTTGTCTTGGTGAGGGTTTCATTGTTACAGTGTTTGTGTCTGCCCGATTGCTGTATCGAAGCCCTGACACCCAGTTCGGTGTTTGGAGATGGGGCCTTGTGGAGGTAGTTAGGGCTCCATGAGGCCTGGAGGGTGGAGTTCTGGTGTGATGGGGTAACCCCCCTCCTTGGAAGAGACACCAGCGAGCTTGCTCTCTCTGTCTCTCCCCACCAGCTGAGGACACAGTGAGAAGGTGTCCATTGGCCACCCAGGGAAAGAACCCTCAGCACAACCCAGCATCCTATGTCGCTCATGAACCACCTGGGTACTTAGAAGGAAAAGAAGCTCATTTAGCTGAAAATCTGAAAGTCCAAACAGTATGGTTTTGGCTCTAGCGAAGTGCTCCCCGCTGTCTCATCTCCAGCAATACAAGATCACGGCAAGGAACAGGTGCAAGGCAGTGACGTCAATGTCTTGAGATGGGACGCCAGGGAGCGCCGAGGGTCCTAGGAGGAGAACCAGGCTAACTGCTTCTGAATGCATTGCCCCAAGGACCTCCTACCTGGCCATGCCTCTTAGAGACAGCACCTGGTAACACTGCCACTTGGTGATAACACTCCCATCTGGGAGCCAACCACGGCTCCAGCCATAACACTGATCATTCTGACACCTTAGAACTGTGAGAAAATAAATGTCATTTGTTTCATTTATCCGGACAATGGTGTTTTATTTTGGCAGTCTGAGTTAACAGTGAATGTTAATTATTTAATGTTAACCATTTAAGCATGATTTCTTTCTTTTTTTTCTTTTAGATTTATTTGTTTTTATTACAAAGTCAGATATACAGAGAGGAGGAGAGATAGAGAGGAAGATCTTCCATCCAGTGATTCACTCCCTAAGTGACCGCAACGGCCAGTGCTGTGCCAATCCGGAACCAGGAGCCAGAAACTTCCTCCAGGTCTCCCACACGGGTGCAGGATCCCAAAGCATTGGGCTGTCCTTGACTGCTTTCCCAGGCCACAAGCAGGAAGCTGGATGGGAAGTGGAGCTGCCGGGATTAGAACCGGCGCCCATATGGGATCCCGGGGCTTTCAAGGTGAGGACTTTAGTCACTAGGCCTTGCCACCGGGCCCCTAAGCATGATTTCTTTGACTATTTTCCAATGGGTGGATACCTATTGTTTTCCAGGTTTTAGTTATACCTGTATGAATAAAACTGTTATAAACATTTGTATACAAGTCTCTTCAGGTACATACCCCTTCATTTCTCTTGAGAAAATATCTGGGAGTACAATTGCTGAGTTTCAGTATATTTAATTTTTTTTAAAGGTTTATTTATTTTTATTGGAAAGGTGGATATACAGAGAGGAGGAGAGACACAAAGGAAGATCTTCCATCCAATGGTTCACTCTCCCAAGTGACCGCAATGACTGGAGCTGAGCCGATCCGAAGCCGGGAACCAGGAACCTCTTACAGGTCTCTCACGTGGGTGCAGGATCCCAAAGCTTTGGGCCATCCTTGACTGCTTTCCCAGGCCACAAGCAGGGAGCTGGATAGGAAACGGGACTGCCAGGACCAGAACTGGAGCCCATATGGGATCCCGGCCCATGTAAGGCGAGGACCTTAACCACTATGCTATCATGTTGGGCCCCAGTATATTTAATTTTATGAGAAAGTACTGGAATGTTCCCCAAAGTTTTACAGATCTGCCAACACATGAGAAAATGTTGCTCTGTGTCCTCACCAACACTTACTGTTGTCTGACTTTTATTTTTATGCTGAATATGTATAAATCATGCTAAGACACTATTCATCTTTTTCTATAGTATTAAAAGTTTTTAGAAATCCAGAATATAAAATTGATAAATTCTTTTCCAGCATTCATATGTAACAGTCCCTATTATTTAATCTGTTACTATAGTAATAAAGCTCCCCAAATTATGCTGTCCTTGCATTCCTGTGATAAACTCTACTTAGTCGTATGCTAGTTTTTAAACTATTGTTCATGATTCACAAACAAAAATAAAAAATCATGATGAGTTCTTTGAAGATTTGCTATCAATGACTTTGGGAGCTTTTTAGCTTCCTCTGCTCTGTCCCAGGAATTTTGTATCGATGATTTCTGTACAATTTTTTCCAGCCAGTAGGCCTGTTAATTTGGCCTCATAAGCTTGCTGCTATTTGCTATGGGATCACCAAATCTGAAGACATAATACATGGAGACAATGCAGTTGCTGGTAAAGGGCCCAGAATCTGTGACTCAGTGGGGTCAAATTCCATCCCCAGCACCTGCTGGCAGCATGGGGGCCCCTGTGGCGGAGGGAGGCCGAGGACCCCGCCAGAGCGCGAAGATAAAGACATTTCTCCACCATTCACCTCTGTAAAGCAGGGAGGTCCTGGGGCTCTTCTTCCAGGGCAGTCAGGAGGTGCAGGAGCAGATGAAGATCCTACGCTACATGGCAGCCAGCACAGCTTGGCTGCTTCCAGCCAGCCGGCAGAGTCCCTTTAGTCTAACTGTTCAACTTGTAACCCACAAAGCCGGTGTCCTTTCCTAGGTGGTGGCATCTTCTATCTGCAGCGTGAGGAGGCCAGGCTGCTGGCTGGACAGCACAGCTTGGCTGGTGATAGCTGTCCCTTCACATGTGGGGCCAGCCTGACCCTGCGCCCCACGGAGGTCAGTTGTAGGAGAGATGTCCTCTCCACTACTCTTTCTTTCACCTGTTCCTGCTTTTGTTGTCTCAAGTGTTTGGATCCCTATCACGCACGTGGGAGACTGGCTCCTGGCTTTGGTCTGCATTTGAGGAGTGAGCCAGAAGATAGGAAATATGTTTTTATCTGTTATTTTCCAGAAAATGAAACAAGCAAACAAAACCCAAACAGGCAAATTGAAAAAATAAAGAAATGGAAACATGCTCTATGCTCTCTCTTTTGTGTTCAGGTGCCTGAGCCTAGGCAATGGCTCTGGGTCCGGCTGCTGCTGCTAGGATCCAGGCACTGGGTGGTGGGTGGGCACGGAGCGGGGAAAGGCTAACTGCTAGGAAGATGCATGAAAACCAGACTCTCAGGTGTCCGGGCCTTGGGGTTGGGGACAGCTTGCAGCTCCCTGCAGTGTGGTGGCTGTGGGGGGTGCCCCTGCCAGGCCGGATCCAAGGCTGGGGACTCAGGCCAAAGCCACTACCGAAAGGCAGTGACTGAGTCCCTGACTTTCTCCAGGTCACTGCACCAAATGGTGCCAGGTTCTGCCTGCTGGCTGCCCAGTGGCGAGCTCTGGGGTTTTTAGGATATGAAATTGCTGCTTAGGGACACTCATGAATAAGGCCAGCTTTAGTGTAGGTGAGAGATGAATTCTGGGTGATTCCCAGTAACAGGGTCATGAATCTTTCGGGCAAGCATGGGGACTGAGACCTGATGGTTTGGAGAGGAGTATCCATAAGATCTATTTGGGCCAGACTGATTCACCAGCCAAATTAGGAATCCTGAGTTGGGCTGTTAGCATAGAGCATCACTGACTGCCACATACCAGTCCACATGAAAGCTATGGATGGGGTCCTGTCTGGCAGGGCTAGGCACCAGTACCTGACTGAGTGGTGGAACAGGGGATGGGTCACACTTGGCAGGGACAAGACACTAACCAGCACGTAAGAGAACTTGGTCCGGGGGTAAACTCTGTGGGGTTGTGTGGGCCCAACCCTGTGGAAATACAAGACCCGCTGGTTAGCTCATGAGCTGGGGTGGCGATGGGTGACCATGGCACCTGTCATCACTTACGGGTAAAGGAACTGATGGCAATCTGGGCAGGTCAAGGCAACACCACCTGAAGGTGAGTCCTAAAATAGGAAGTGGGGTGGGCCGAGCTGCAACTGAAAGGGGGCAGACTGGGCAGGGCCAAGCAAACTTCAACTCACAAAAAAGGAAAGAAATCAGAATGGAGCACATGTCATTCTAACCTAGGCTCTTCCTCCAGCTGGTCTTCGTGAGGAATGGATACTAGGTCACAGCATTGAAGGCAAAGGCTGAGACAGGTGAGGGGCTAAGCTAACTGGGTCAGAGCACCCACTGGCACACGTGCAATCTAGGGCTGGGAATAGACTCGGTTGGGGAGCTGTGAGAGTACGACCTTGCTGGATTGGGATTCCCACGGGAAGGTGTGGGAGCCAGAGTGGGGGGCTGTGTTCTGGTCTAGACATGGCCGCAAACTCCCTAGGCACAATTGTGGACTGGGGCTGGGTGCACCAAACTGGGCTAGATGCCAGCACCATCTGGCGTTCTGGAGAAACTGGGTAGATGTAGGATGGACTAGGCTGGGTCTCTCTCCCTACTGAGCCATGTGTGAGCAGTGTCTCGGTATGGACAAGCCTTGGCTGGGCTGAAACATCCAACAGCAAGAACTGGAATGGATTGAAGGCCAGCAATGAGGGCTGGCCCATGGACCACCAGTACGTGCAAAACCTGGCATAGGGAGAGGTTCTGAAGGAGGAGCTTGGGAAACTCCTCTGTTGGAACACAGCCCTACGGGTGAGCACAAGAATCACGATATGGAACAACCCAGACCAGGCCAGAGAAAGATACCCACCATCATACATATGACATAGGTGGGGAGTGGAACAGGCTGAACCTATCCACACCACTCGCTGGTGAATCCAAGCACCAGAATAGAGTGTGGGTCAGGCCAGTTTCAGTCGCAACACACATCAGTGGACATTAAGGAATGCCAAGGTGAGGTGAGCCATACCAGATGTGGCCAGAGCACCCAAACAGCACACTTGAGAACCAGGGAAGGAGGAGGCAAAGCTGGCAGGGGGAATGTGGGCTACCCTGCTGGGCAACCACTCCCACTGGAGAGCATGAGTTGGGATGGGAGGCAGACCAGACTAGGCAGGGCTACAACACCTGTGGGTCTCATGTGAGCTAGATCAGGGAAAAGCCTGGCTGGGCTGACTATTCCTACTGGTGCAAGCAAAAATCAGAGTGGGTGAGGGTTGGTTGGGCTTTGCCGCAGCATCAGATGGCAGAGGCTGGCACTGGGGACCAATTCTGTTAAGTTAAATGCCAGAACCACCTGGAGAGTGCATAATCAGGTAGTGGGAGTGGCCTAGGAGGGAAATAGTGGGCACCTCCCTCTTGGGTAACTACTTCCACTGGAGAGCACGGAAACCAGGACTGGGGCAGGGGTGGCTAGCAGAAAGGCACCTGCCAAGTACGTGTGTGGGCTGGATAGTAGGGTTGGTTGGGTTGAACTAGGCTTCAAGGTCCATTGACATGTATGAGAGCTAAATGGGATGTGGGACAGACTGGACAAGCCTGGGGCACATACTGGCATGCATGGCAACCGGGGTAGGGGGTAGGCCTAGTGGGTGTTATGGGGAGTCGCCCCAGCTAGGCTGCAGCTCCCACTGGTTTGTGTGAGGGCTGAGTATGAAGTGGGCAGGATCAGGCTGGACTGCAATACCCATTGGTTCACAAGGAAGACAGGGCTAGAAACAGAACTGACTCAGCAATAGCAACGACCAGCATATGCATAAGCTGATTGGCATGAGGAAGGTGTTGGACTCTGTACTGGCAAACTCACACAAGAATCAGGTCTGGGAACATCTCAGATGAAGTTTCTTTGGAGATCCCTCCAACTGAACTGCTCATCTCAGAACCCCAACCATGAAGAGACTATGTCAGTCAGTGGATTCTGAATAGGTTTCATCACAATTGGAACAGTGAGATTGGCAGCAATCCAGAACTGTTGAACTATCAAAACTGCTTGAGCAGGACCCTCGGAGCGTGCCCCACATTGGGGACCTGGGAAGAGGTGGGTGGGAGACTGGGTGGGGTTTCTCCCTTTGTTTCTCCCCAACCCCAGATACAGGGGAAAAAACGTGATACTAATAGTGTTAAAACAATGGTCTTAGCCACTTTCCTGTAGCCCTTGACCCTTTGTACCCTAACCAACTAAGTAAGATCATTTTAAAAAATAAATACATTAAAAAAAATTTTAAAAAGCCTCTTACCAAAAAAAAAAAAAAAAAAGAAAACCAGACTCTCATCTTTGTGACTTCCTAGTAGTGTGATCTCTGGCACATTACTGCTTTCAGATTCTCAGTTTCCCCATCTGTGAAATGGCACAATAATGCTTATGTCACAGGAAGAGCCACCGGGACGATGGGGATGAAATGCTGTTTATTTTTACTTGGAGGTTCCGCCAAAGCAGAGAGAGGGCTTTTCTCCCATGCTCAGTAGGACAAACACTGGTGTTTTGCTCTCTGTCCCTCTGAGCAGCACATCCCCACAGAGCACCCAGGTGCTGCTTGGTGTTAAACGTTTCTGTATCAGAGTCCTCAGGCACTGTGCCACACGGTCAAGGACACATACACACGTCGTCTGGGGGGAGACCCTGCTGGTGACAACTGCCTCTCACTTTAGTTACAGCTGTCTTTTCCTTTCCCAGATTTTATGTGGTGTTAGGTTTGTTGTTGCCACGGGGAGGTCCACGTGAGCAAGCTGACCTGCCTTGGCCTGGAAATGTGGCTGCCTTGTGACCTCCTTGTGCCCCCCACGAAATTCAAGTTGGAATGTTAACTCTGCCATGCTGGGGTGGAGAAGGCAGTCAGACGTCAGGGCAAGCCATTGCATTTTTGAGTGTTCAGCTCACAGTCTGTGAAGCAGACATTTCCAAGACAGGAAAGATTCAAAGTACAAGCTTGTCTTGAGGTCTGATCGTTAAACATCATATTCTAGAACTACAAGATGTAATAATGAAAAAATCTGGGAAAATTTCCCTACAATGGCAGATGGAGATTAAAATGCATTTGGGGATATTTCCAACATCCGTGAGCATAATGAATGGGAAGCAAATCCTAAATGAGCTAACCTGTGGGGACCCAGCTCTGCCCTCACACTTGAGGTAGCCTTGGCTGCCTCTGGGGTCTTCAGATAACTAATTAAATCAGGTAGGTGCAATGAGAGGTTGATGAGAGGAACTGATCCAGGGACAAGAATGGGAAGCAAGAACGGAAATTTGGTTTTAGGTTCCAAAAGATGCTGATCTAATCATTAAGGTCCTAGAATGATGTCACTTCTGCAGTGATGGTACATTGAGGCATGGAAGTGCTGAGATTTCTAGAGGCTACCCAAGGAGTCAGGTGGACTTGAGCCAATCATCCAAGTCTTCTTTGTGTTGATCTTCCCCATGATCGGAGCAAGTGGGTACTATTGTTCAGGCTGGGCATGCACATGCAAGATCAGGATTACAGATCTCCCTTCTGTGGCCTAATTGGGAAGAGGGAGGAGAGCTACCTTCAAAACCTCATGACAGCTGTGCCCCTGACTTGTATGTGGGAGAGGTTGCCTAAGGTTTGTATGTGCAGGAGGCTGGGAGTGTGGATGACTCACAGCACTCCCATCCCCATCGTGTAGCAGTGACTCAGAGGCCTAGGAGGCTTGGCAGAGGAGGTGGCCCTGGGGTGGTGGAGTGCCCTTGGTTGCTCACTAGTCCCAACTGGGATGGAGCGTGAAGGTGTTGGTGGACTCTGTACTGTCTGCTGTGGCTCCTTATGCTCCTCTCTCTCTATTGCTGAAGTCCTCAAGAGTTCTATGAAAACCTCTCAGCTGCTCACTGTAGAGGGAGCTGTGCACTTGGGCTGATGTGGGGCAGGACAGCCAAGCCCTGGGGGAGTGGAGAAGTAGCATGTAGGTGACACATGGATGAATGTGTCACGTGGGGACCCATCTCCAGCCACAACCCAGGAAGGCTGGAAAACCGTGCAGTCTCATTGTTCCAGGCTCTGGTTGCATTTGGCTTACCTTATTAACTGCCCTGCCCAGGTGACAGCGGAAGCTTCTGAGCTGAAATCTGTTCCCATTTGGAACTTTCAACCCTGGAAGCCATGGTCCTGCCCCTAGCTTCTGAGACAGGGCAGGTCTACTGTTAGGGGGGGTGAGTGAGATCCCCCCCAATAGGGTGGCGTTACAGAGGCAGAGAGGGGACAAGGCAGACGGGAAGTGGGGCTTTGCTATGGTCAAGGCCACTCAACCCAAGATCTATGTGGGTTCTGAAGATTGTTTTCTGGGGCTGTGTCCCTCTGCTCCCGGCTCCTCTCCGTCGAGACCCCAGCGTCTGCAGGCCAGGAGCTTCCCACCCCAGCAAGTGTGTACTTCTCAGCATCACTGACAAATACATCTGAGAAAAGGGGGCTCTTTTTTCCCCCAGATGTTTATTATTAGGGCCAGTGGCACCCGGAGCAAACCAAAACAAAACACAAAAGAACCAAAATCCACCAACTTCCAAATTCTGTTCTGGAAAGCAAACCTAATTCAGGGGAGTACAACGTGCTGAAGAAAGATTGCCTCTTAATTTCAGATTCATGTGGAAGGCAGGCAGGAAGGCAGGCTCCCTTAACATAACACCGTCCTTTTGGTGGTGTAACAGAATAATAAATCCTTGAGGAATTCCCCAAGCAAGGGAAAGTAGGATAATATACATTTCTTAATATTGCAGAAGTTTCCTTAATCTTATTGTTCAAACTTTTCAATAAACCGTAATGTTTATTAGTAGTTTTTCATTTCCAACTGTCAGATAATTCCTTTTGCTAAGTTGGGATAAACAGGAAGCCCTCAGTGCCTCTGGTTTCAGTTCTGTGTGATAGATATCTGACCAGACACTTGATGTAATAGAGAAGTATTGTGTTTTCCACTGTGTTGAACTTAGAGGTTCAAACGTGTTAATGCAATTGAATTGATTGTAATATTTTATAAAAGTTTCTCCAAAGGAAATATGGTTAGCGATTTGAGTTGCCAGGGGTTACAAGAGCACCATGGGAGGCTTGCTGGCTGCTCTCGGCCAAGGTCTAGAGGTGGGGAGGAGCTGGACAAGGAAGCCAGTGGCGTGGGGGAGGGTCTCATTTCCTCATTTTCTAGGGAGAAATTCTTGAGAAGGAAGCAGAGCTACAGCGCCCCAGAAACACCTGCAGGAGAGGCAAATGCGTTAGTGTTTTGCATGTGCTTACTGACCGTGAGCTTGGGCGACAGGTCCCACACACGACCTCCTTAGCCAAGCACCCCAGATGCTGAGCCGATGGAGAAGCAGGGTAAGAGGCACAAAACTAGAGGTGGAGCTGAAGGATTCCAAGCCCTTTTTGCCAGAAAGAGATGAGAGATAGCATCATTACTAAGAGGACTTTTTACTTTCGTGTAGCAATTATTATTACTATTATTATTAATATATTTATTTATTTGAAAGGCAGAGAGAGGGAGAGAGAGAGAGAGATGTTCTATGTGTGATCGACTCCACAGATGCTCAGCATAGCCAGGGCTAGGAGCCAGGCTGAAGCGAGGAGCCCAGAGCTCCATGTAGGAGTCCTGTGTGTGTGGCCGGGATCCAGCTAGCTAAGGCATCCCTGCTGCTTCCTTGGGTATTCATCCACAGGGAGCTGCAACTAGAAGCAGAGTTGGGACTCAAACCCATTCACCCTAACATGGGATGCGAGCATCCTAAGCACAAAGTTCCAACTGCTATGCCAAATGCCTTCCCTGGGGACTTTTTTTTTTTTTTACCAACTCAACTGCCCTGCAACTACTGTTATTTTTCATAATACATTGACTCAGGGGAAAACTCATCTTGGCAAAAGCTCATGGTCATTGCAGGTGTTTGTGGATCCCTTCCTTAGTCCACTCTGCATGCCTTTTGCCTCTTGCAGCCCAGCCCTGGCATTCTGATCTTTGAGGATTCAAAGACAAGTATGAGCTGGGTCATCATGCTTTCTGTGCAGGTGCGGGTTGACAGGGAGGATGCTCTGGGCAGTAGCCTGCTGGTTTTCTGATGCCATATTTCGGCTCCTTAGTCTTCTAATGTTTCGTGAGCAGAGCTGTCTGAATAGGATTTTCAGAAAAGGTTGGCGTGAATGGAGCAATCAGCAGACAAGAGTTTGGAGCTCGCCATTTGTAATTTCTGCTTGCTCTTCTTTGAATGCCGCTCCAAACCAGTCAGGACCCACGGGGGCTGGCGGCACTCAGGTGAGCCTGTCTTCTCTGGGTTTGTCCTTGGGCTAAGTCTCCTTTCTACCTTAGGAGTCAGGACTGCTCTCAAGCTGGAATGTACAATCATTACTGTCTCCTCTGGTACCCGCCAGCCCTGTGTGGCCATTTAAATATAAGGAAACCAAAACTACAGTTTAATGTTTAAATAAAAACTTTTATTCCTTCTTTAGCACACCCTGCATGCCTTTTGCTTCCTGCAGCCCAGCCCTGGCACTCTGGTCTATCTGGTTTATTCTGGTCTAGAGTCAATCACAGATAGAACATCTCTCTCTGCCTTTCAAATAAACAAATAATAATAATCATTGTTATACAAAAGGAAAAAGCCCTCTTAGTTGCATCTATTGTGTGTTACAGCTGAATAGCTGCCTTTGGCTGATGGCCTCTGAATTGACTAGCACAGATACAGGGCACTCCCATCATCCCAGTGAGTCCTGTTGGGCAGGATCTGCAGGAGACTCTGGAACTTGGGGACCCACGCTGGAGGGCTAGGAGGTTTTAGGGGCACAAAATGTGGTGTGAGCAACAAGACTTACTGAGTCATGGCAGAGAGCTGGGAGGAACCTTCCGTGGAGGAAAGAAAAGATGACCTTGGGCTCTCCATGAGCCAGAGGGATGGCAGCTGCAGGATAGAGGTGATCTCATTTGCAGGGAGACTCAGCCTGCTGCACCTGGCCTTGTTGGGTCAGGACTCTGAAGGGAAGACCCACAGGAAGCAAATCATTACACCATGGATGACTCTACTAGACATGTTCATTAGGGATTACTTTACCAATTGGAAAGTCAGAGTTAGAGAGAGAGGGAGAGACAGAAAGATCTTCTATATGCTGGTTCATTCCCTACATGGCTGCAACACCTGGGGCTGGGTCAGGCTGCTGCCAGGAGCCAGGTGCTTCATTCGGGTCTCCCACATGGATGCAGGGATCCAAGCACTTGGACCGTCTTCTGCTGCTTTCCCAGGCCATCAGCAAGGAGCTAGAACAGTGGAGACGTGAACTAGTTTCCATGTGAGATGTGGGCATCACAGGTGGTGACTTTACCTGCTACACCGGCTCCTACTCATGTTCTTTCCCCCCCGTATTTTAGGATACATTAATGTCTCAGGGTGGGGAGAGGGGTGTTGTTAATCCTGGCACATTGTCCCTCCCAGAGCTGGTAAATTCTTAGAGACAGTCTTTTGCTGAGACCACCAGGCTGCACCTTGTGTGTCCAGCAGCATCCTTATGAAACTCTCGTACAGCGCTTTCCTTGCCAACAACGCTTCCGGACCAGGGACTTGACAGAGGCCACCCCTAGAGCCCACAGACCTCTGAAATTCGAACAAGCCATTTCTAAATGTGCCAGACTTTCCCGTCCTGCCCACCCCACCCCTCATTCCCTCCATGGGAAACCACAGCAAAGGCTGTGGGCCACAGTCACCCTCTGCTCCTCTGGTTCCTGGCTGAGCCCAGTGCCTCCCTACTTGGTCAGCTGGGTGTGTGGTGAGAACTGTATGTGATAAACCCTTCTTTCAAAAATGGTTGTCTCTGCCTGTTTTTCATACCATACCCGATTTAAACCAACCCCCCGGCACACCTAAAAACAGTCATTTACTTACTGTTGTGGGAAGTGAATCAAGAGGGACCTGCTTTGTGTTCAAAGAGGTGGGACTTCAGCCAGGGAGGGAGTGTACTGGGGAATGATTCCCTGAAGAAATGGCTATGGGAGTGGGGGCAAGGGGACTGCAAGATGGAGAAGGGGGCGGGGATGATTTGTTACACAGCTACGGTAAGTGGCAAGGCTGGCGCCATACGTGGACACTAGGGAAAGAAGCAGCTTTTCATCTCGGGCCGCCCACAGCATCCCTGGCAAAGCGTACCTTGTCAGATGCAGTCCAACCTTGTGATTTAAGAATTTGGAATGTGGTCTAGTTTCTAGTTAGGTTTGGGGTGGAACTCCCCAGAGGCTCTCCCATCAGGAAGGGACTTGAGAGAGCTGACAGGAGCAGTGGCCAGTGTGGGGGGAGAAGTTCAGTCCCCTAGGACAACCTGACTGGGGGAGACCCAGCCAAGCATGCCTCACTGTTTATACATACATATTTGACATGCTGGCCACAAATCCCCCCCACAGCTGGCCAACATATCCCCTAGGGACCTGGTTCCTGAAACCGCAGGTAGCCTGGCAAAACTTAGAATTCGACTAACGTTGCTCTTAGCTATGATTCTTCAAAATCTCACGTTTGCTTCTGTGAGGTTAGTCTAGCTGCTGAACTGGCCTGGTGTGGAGAATCATGGCTGCTGTTTCTTGGCAGCTTCCAATGTGCCCAGCAGGGGTTGGGAGGCTGCTTTCAATTGTGGAAGATTTTCACTCAACCTTTAGGAAGCTCTCGTAATTATCTTTGCTTTTCCTTTCCCCAGAGGGGATCATGGGTCAGAGCTTGGGGCTGGGATGCTGGGCAGGTTAGCCTCAGAGCCTGCTGAGTGGGTGACCACGTGGGGACCCAGTGGAAGATGACCATGTATTTTCATAGTTCTGTGACCCAGAGCAAGTCGTGCTCTGGCTGGGGCTCCGGGCCTTGACATTCTTACACCCAGTCTTGTAGCTAAGAGGTTGAGGGTGCCGGCAGGAGGCAAGCACCCGTGCAGGTCGCAGCTCCGGTTTGCCACCTAAGCTACAGATGCCATCGCTAATTATTCAGGCTGCCAAAATCAGAGGGCTGAGCCAAGATCACAGGAATACAATCAGCGGGAGCCCTGCTGGGGGAAACGCAGCTTCCAGCGTGGTGCGGAGGAAAGGCCCTCCCTCTCCCGTCGGTGGACCCCTATTCCGCGCCCCCGGTTCTGCCAGGTGACACCGGTGTCCTTTAATAATGGATGTGCGGGCTCTGGACGCCCCTGGCCCGCTTGGGTCCCCAGGGGCGGCCCCTGGGCTGTGGCCGCGCGCTCGCGGGCACTGCAGAGGCGGCGGGTCCGCACCGCGCTCCCCCGCGCACCCCCGCGCGTGCCCGCCCCTCGAGTCACGCCGGCTGACCCAGCAAAGTGCCGCGAGTCTGACCAGAATGAGGGGTTGCTCGGGCTGCTGCGAGGTGGCGTGGCAGATCAAATCACAGCGGATCAGGCGGCGAGATGTTGCCTTGCTCTGAGTGACAGAAGTTAATAATTAGTGACAATGATTGACAGATCCACTCCATCTGCTGCTCCGACGCCTAGGAGCAGTTATTCCACAACTGTCTGCGGGCACAGCCAACTCCCCCGGGAGCGCGGGCTGGCCTGTGATTGACAGCTGCCTCCGAGAGCGACAGGCCACTGACGGGAAAGTCGCCGTCAGCACAAGCGCCGCGGTCCCCCTCGTGTTCCCGAGGAAGCTCTCTCGCTGTATACATTAATTCTGTTTCATTTATCATGTCAGCCGTGGTTTTAAATAGATTACTAGCCGGCCTGTTCCTTAACCGGAGAGTTTTCTGTGGCTAAATGAGCAATACCCACGTGCAGGGAGCGGCACTGCTTCCCGGGATGCCAGGCTTCCCCTCGCCTGCTCTCCCGGCAGCGCTGGCGCTGCAGGTGCAACTGATCTTCCGGTTGCAATCAAAACGGAATCTTCAACCAGAGATCGGGCGAAACGGCGCTGAGCATCGCCCTCTAAACCGAGCTCCAAAGTCTGCGCCTGTCCCCGAGAGCTGCTGACTTTTCCCCCAGGAAATGAGCTGGTGGGGGCAGCGATGCCTCCGGCAGTCCTGAGCAGGAACAGTTCCTCCCCAGTGAGCTTGCATTCCTTGACCCTGCAGACCCAGGCCTTTTGGGGGTAGGACCCTCTCTTTTCTTCTGATTTTACAGTCAAAGCTAGCCGGATGATCTCAAGTGTGGTGTAGTTCTACCATTCTATCTGGACTCAGGCTTCTGGGGTGGTTTCTTCCTAGAGTTATTTGAGCAAGAGAGAGAGAGAGGAGAGAGAGAGAGAGAATGAGCTAGAGAGAGCACACTTCCTTCTGCTGATTTCTTCCCAGGTAGCCAAACTAGGCTGTGCCCAGACCTGGAATGAGGAAGTCAGTTCAGGTCTCCCAGAGAGGTGGCAGGAATCCCATCACTTGGGTCATCACCAGGGATTCTGTTGGAGGACGCTGGATCAGGAGTGGGAGCCCATATCCAACCAGGTACTCTAACGGGGATCTGGGTGGCTGCACTGCTAAGCTAATGCTTCCTGGATGGAGTTCCATCTGCCACCAGCGCCTAGCTTCCAAGCAGCCCGCATGTGACTGGAGGACTCTGGCACCTTCTAGCTCCATTACAAACAGGAAAATACATATATATATAAATGTTTTTTTTTTTTCAACCAGAGAGATTGTCATTACCTAATTGTTCCTACTTATAATTTGTTTGGCTTTCTGGAAGAGTGCATTCTAACTTTGCTTCATTTAGAGTCTCACAGCTGCACTTTTTGAGCCATCCCTCACTCCCCTCTTTCCTTTTGTTCCCCCTCCCCATGCTTCCGCATAATTTAAAAGACTGTCCATTGCGTTATGAATAAAAGCCTACTTAAATCCCGCTATTTAAAATACAATGAACCCTGTTTATATTGATCTCATTCGGAATGTTTTCCCGCATATGATGTCCATCTCTTAAAGTATGGGTCATGTTTCCTCTTAAGATATTTTCTTATCTTATTCCCCTAAAATGAAATAAACAGTTTCAGTATTCTTGATAATTAGGTATGCGGGTAAAGAAAAGACATCCTGTTCCTTTTCAAGTTTTTAAATGATCAGGGTACCAGAAAATGAAGTCATAGGGAATACAAATGTTTGCTTCTCATCCAGCGATCTGCTCTCCTTCTTGTTTCCATAAAAAGGAAATGTATGAGGATACAAGATGTTAATGGCGCCTTAGCCCACACCCCCGGCTGGGGGAGCCGGCCTCTGTGTTGGTGCAAACTGCCTCCTTCGTCTGGCTCTGTCCAGTCGTCAGGGTGCCCTCTGGCATGCAGTGCATGTACAGATATGGTGTCTTCCTACAGCTTTGCTCCAAAGGCCCTATTTGAAAAGCAAGACTATTATTTGTTTGAAAGGCAGAGACAGAGAGAGGGAGATGAGATTCCCCCACAGCCAAGGTGGGCCAGGCGCAAGCCAAGAGCCTGGACCTCCATCTGGGTCTTCCACATGTGGCAGGGGCCCAAGAACTTGGGATATTACTAGCTGCCTCCCAGGGTGAGCACTAGCAGGAAGCTGGAATTGGAAGTGGAGCCAGAAGTAGGAGCCAGGCACTCAGCTATGGGAGGTGACATCTTAACTGTCTCAGTACATGCCCCCTGGGGTTTATTGGATTTCAGTTTATCACTTGGAAGGTCACCAGCCTTTTTGTTTCCTGCTTAGAATCTGCCCCCAGGTGGGTCATAATCTCCTACATAGGCAGGCACCACGCCAGGCCCAAGAAGCAGTGGGAGCAGAGAGACCCTCAGTAACTCACTATACAATGAGGGTTTGGAGCAGCAAACAGGAGTTGATCCAGCCTAGAGGTGGGCTGTGACTGGGAGAGCAAACCCTGAGGAAACACACAAGTGGGCTGTTCACCTGGGCGTCAGGTTGTCATGGAGGAGGGTTGGGTGACAGGGATGACTGAGGACAGGTGGGAGGGACCAGAACAAGGCTCAGGTTGGAGCAGGAGGAAGTCTGTCTTTTTGAGCAGCATGGTTTGGACTTCAATGGTTTTGTACATCCAGCTGCAGTGTGGAAGTGGTTTCGGATTCTATGCGAGTGGATACACAGTATGTGGTTGCAGGAGGCAAGTACAGGAATGATTTTGGTCTGTGTTAGGAAAGTGACTGTAGGAAAGGCTTCCATGGGCCATCCAGGCTAACGTCCCACTCTCTGAGTAACTGGACAAAGGGTGGGCCTGTCCATGAAGGTACAGAGCTGCTGTGGGGCCGTATGCTCTGGTGGGAGAAGCAGGAGTCAAATTTTGGACAAGCTGAGTTCACAGTGTCTGCAAGCCGAGGCCAGTGTCATGGGCGTGTGACCTGGGTGTCGGCCTGTGCTAAGAAGAGCTCTGCACTTGGTCGAATGCTCAGCTGTCACTGTCATCACATTTGAATATGTTTCGAATAAAGACACCCTGGGTTGCCGTTCCACAGTGAGCCTGCGTGTGGCTGATCCAAGAGGAAGGTCAAGGATGCCGCTTGCTGTCTGGTGGCTTACGCCAAGTGGTAGATGGGGTGCTTAAAGCCCCCTCGTGGGGGGAGCACACTGGCCTATAGAGGGATAATGAAAACTGAGAGTCAAGGACAGGACCCCAAAGGACCGAGCATCTGAGGGGCAGCCCCTCGGGGAGTGGAGCCTCCAAAGGAAGACTCAGGGAACCGTTGTCACTTTGTGCCTTTTCAAATGAGGCCTTGGAGCCTGGCTGGGGTCTCCAGACTGAGGGAACCTGGCTTGGTCTCTGATGTTAGCTAGATGGCAAATCCGACCAGCAAGGGCAAAGGAAACCTCAACTTTTGAAGAGTGTATTTATTTGAAAGATAGAATTACAGAAAGGAAGAGCCACACACATATACATATGCAACACATACACAGAAAGTGAGATTCTTCCATCCCCTGGTTCACTCCCTCAAATGGCTATAAAGCGACAGCTAAGGCTGGGCCAGGCAGAAGCCAGGAGCTTAGAACTCCATCAGGGTCTCCCACGTGAGTGGTAGAGGACCAAGGACTGTGTCATCGTCTGCTGCCTCCCTGGGTGCATGAGGAGGGGCTGGCCTGGGAGTGGGGCAGCTGGCACTCAAATCCACACTCATGTGGGAAGTTGGCGTCATTACAGGTGGCGACAGTGCTGGCCTCGGGAAAACAAACAAACAAGACAAGAAACGAGTTATGGCTTTGATAAACAAACAGTGGCAGAATTCTCTAGATTTCAAGGTATCTTTGTCCATTCACCCAGCGGATGATTCTTAAACACCTACTGTGTGCCAGGTTTTGCCCTGGGCACCAGGGGAGTTCCGTGAACAAAAGGGAAAAAAACTCTCTATGCTGAAGGATCTTGGATTCCAGTCAAGAGAAAGAGTAAACAACACACACAATAAATTATACATTATAGGAGGGCACTTCAAAAACTTCATGGAAAATGTGATTTAAAATAAGCTTATTTTGTGCTAAACTTTTTTTGGAGTCCATGCATAATTCTTTCGTAATGTGCATTTTTTCCAAGAAGACTCCATTGTATGTTAAAAGTTGATAAACTGCTTTGGAGAAAATAAAATCTTGGGGGCTGCCCTGGAGGCTTGGTGGGTTAAAATGCTGCTTGAAATGCCTGTGTTCCGTATTGAAGAGCCAGCTGGAGTCCTGGGAGTCCTGCTTCTGATCCAGCTCCCTGCCAGCGCACGGGGGAAGGTATTGGAAGGCAGTGCCTGTCACCTACATGCGAGACCTGGATAGAGTTTTCTGAGCTCCTGGCTTTGGCTTGGCCCAGCCCTAGCTGTTGTGCCATTTGGAGAGTTGAATAAATAGATGAAAGATCTTCGTCTTTCTATCACTCTGCCTCTGAAAGAAATAAATCTTCATAAAGAGGAAAAAAAGCAAGTATTTTGTTTTATGCACCATGAAGCCCCTTGGATGGACGCTGAGCTCCATGGCTGACCAAGGCCTGGTTTCTGTGTGCTTTCTTTAAGCTCACTTTCCCAGCCTGGACCCTGCCCAAGTGAGCAGTCAGATATGCTGAATGAATGATCAGTGTGAATCCAGAGAAGGGAGCAAGTGCCTGCATCCGCCTTGTTGGCCAAGCCTCAAAGGACACTGGGAGAGGCAGATGCTCTGAACTGCTCTGCTTCCTTGGAACATTTCTGTGTGTGTGTGTGTGTGTGTGTGTGTGTGTGTGTGAGAGAGAGAGAGAGAGAGAGAGAGAGAGAGAGAGAGAGAGAAGCTGTCCTTATTCCCATTTCACAGCAGAGAAAAACTGAGATCAGTAGCAGTGAGTGACTCCTGCATCCTGAGAAAGTAACAGACCTCAAAGCTGAGCCTAGACTCTCTGTCCCCTTAACCTGAAGTGGTGTCCACAAGAAGTCTCAAGGCAAACTGACTCAAAGATGTCATCTGTCCCCAAACAAATTTGGTGGCAAATTTGGATCACTGTGAAAGACTGAGTGAAGGCTGTGATTAGGTAACCCAGGTGAGTGTACCAGTGAGACCTGCCTTTCAATGTGCTGTGCAATCCTGGAATCACACACACTGAGACCCTGAAAGGCTCTGCGGCCCATCATTATCTCTTACGGGCAAGGACGCTGATGTGTTGAGAACGTGAGGGATTGGGTCGCTTAGTAAGTAGCACAGGGCAGGGTTGGGGGGTGGGTGGGGAGGGAGGTGAGCGCTGTGTCCAGCTGGGCCTGTGCAAGTGTCTAGATCAGACCTTTCTGAAGCCTCTTGTGTCTGCGCTTGGCTAGCGCTTCCCAACTGGCTAACCACAGGGCTACTGATGAATATTCACCAACTTCTAACTACGTGATCATTTGCTCACTGAACCCTCCCCAAACTGGTTTTTCCTCACTGTTAAAGTTATAGCAACATCACACTTTCATTGTGTGCCAGAGCTCTGGGAGATTTGTCACAGTTAACTCTAGTAGCAGCCTCAGAGGGTGGGCCCAGTTTCTGATCCCCATCTTACAAACAAGGCGATCATATCAAAAGGACATGAGGCAGCTTCCTCTGTCTTGGGGAGTGAGGCTACACAGTCCCAAACTCAAGTCCAGATCTACTTGTTTCTCCAGCCTTTCAGCCACTGGCAGAACAAAAATTCTTCCTTTGCAGTTTAACAAAAGAACCAAAAGAAAAGAAAAAGGCAGGGATACAGAGAACAGTTTGTCACTTTCCCACAGTCTTTTATTTTTGAGGTGGAGTCGGCCACCTGCTAGGGCTAGAAACCATCAGCTGAGTAGCAGAGCTTTGCACGGCTGGTGCTCAGAGCCTGGGATCTTGATAAGGGGCTTGACTGTTTCAATGGTACTTGGAGGCTGAAGGAAGTAGAAGGTTATTCAGCCCTGGGACAGAGGTCCTCCCTCTCCTTGGGCTAGGCTGGACCTGCTCGCAGGGGATTTGTGCGTCTCAGTCAAGTGCCTTGTGAGTTTCTCCGGGGCCTTGCCCTCATCCAAAGCCAAGGGAATGATCAAATAAAAATAAGCCCAGCACCGTGGCTCACTGAGTGCTCGCATGCCAGAGCTGGTGAAGGGCTTTATGTAATTACTTCCTTTAATCCTCAGAAGAGCTGGTGTGAGAACAGAGGGGGCTGGGTCTCGGAAAAAGGATACATTGAAAATCTCCAATGCACACAAGACTAAACTTAGGACTTGCTTAGCTGGGGTTCAGAGCCTTGTGGAGGATTCATTTCCAAAGTGGTAGAATTTGAAGCTAGGTCTTCTGGGGTTGAAGCCACAGTACTGACAGAACTGCAATAGAGCTGGGGGGGGGGGGGGACATTTTCAAGGTCGCTAAGCCCTACAGAAGTGAGAGTCAGACAAAGGCTTGTCCAAGGCGCTGAAGCAGAGATGTGCTGGGGTCCATGTGATGGGTGTGGAAGACAGGAAGGTGCGAAGAGAATGTTCCATTGCAGGTAGGGCCGCAAGTAATTTCCCGCTGTTTGGCAGGGCCTGGCGGATGTCTCTACGACCACCTGAATGCAGCTTCACCTCCCTTTGCATGGACACCGGACTACCCCACTGATATTTCTGTAATCTATTTAGGCATCATCTGCCTCTGTGGAGTTAATGTTTGGCATCAATGTGAGCTTGGAAGTTGATGTTGCTGATACCATTTTAGCTAAAGGGCCTTTTATTATTGCTGCCCCCAATGACCATATGCTAATCAAGGGTGCTCCATCCCCAGGTGTAGTGGGAATCTATTCTTTCCCTCTTTCTTTGATCTTTAAGTCCTTCCTTCTGTGATGCCTTTCCTCCCTTAACTGATTCAAGGCTAAGTTGTAGAATGAGGATTGTAGTAGGAATGTGTTACTGATTGATATGCAGCATCTATTGAGAACTTCCTGACCACAGGCCAGGAAGGATAACATCCTGCTTTAAGGTGAAACAAATGGCAGAATTATCCTTAGAAACCTCCACTTGACCATGACGTAAAAAGCCTGAGCCAGAATTTGACTGGTTCTGTATAAATGAAGCGGACAGCTTTATTGCATTGTCCACGATGATCATGGAATCCTAGTGGTCCGTCTATTTTCTTTACGCCGCATCCACGCACCCTTCTTGAGTTCCGAACTCAGCTGGAGCTGGACTCCAGCAGAGATGCAGCTAGGAGGAGCCAGCAGGTGTTTGGACTCCCAGCCTCGCAATTCCTGGTGCTGTGTGGAACTCTGGAGCCACTTGTTCTGCAGTAAGTTCTAAAACCCTCCTAGGAGAAAAGGTGAAAGCCCTGCTCCTAAAACTCTTCCCAGTGCAGTAAGCGATGAGCCATTATGCCTGCATGAGCTTGGCATCAACCCTGCCCGTTGTCCACATTTTTCAGCGGCTGTCAGTGACCTCAGTTTCAGGGTGGTGAGTTCATCTTTGCTCGGGAGCAGTAAGTAGTGTGCTGTGCCAATGGGCCAGCCTTCCTTAGTTTATCAGGCCCTTTCCAACAGCAAGCCTTTTTGGGGTAGAGGGGGGCTACAGAGAGGCTGGGGATGTGTCATCAACAGAATCACCACTTCACCCGGTTCTGCTTGTGAATGGATGCACGCTCCATTGACAAGAGAGCCGGAGCTTGCTACACTCCCGGCTTTCTGCCTGACTCGTCCCATTTCATCTCCACTCCCACCCTTGGCAGGACGTGCTGCTTCTAACCCTCCTTTACAGAAGAAAGACTGGAAGAGGTGCTGAGGCTTGCTCAAGGACTCAGCCAGTGGGCGGCAGAGCGAGGGCTTGAGCCTATCAGGTTGGTGCGATGCAAGCTTCTACACTTTGCTTCATGACTGCCAACTATGTCTTTCAGGAGGAGTTACCCCACATTGGAGGGGAAGCCCCGAGGAGACTTTGCCCTTGCACATGGCTCACCGGCCTCTTGGGAGATAGTGATCAGGGCCATCCCCAGGCCCCAGAACAAGGCCAAATCCATGTGTCCAGGAACTGGAGACCTTCAGGCCTGAATATGATCCAACCAAACTGTGGGGCTTCTGACTTTGGGCTATCAAATAGACATAGTAAGAAGCCATGTGGTAATGGGCAAAGATACCCCCTGTAATGCGGGTGTCCTATTTCAGTGCCAGGTCAAGTCCTGGCTGCTCCACCTTCTATCGAGATTCCTGCTAATGACCTGGGAAAAGCAGGGGAAAGACGGCTTGGGTTTTTGGGTCTTTGTGCCCTTGCCACTCATGAGTAAGATCCAGAAGTTCCTGGCTCCTCCTGGCTTTGGCTTTGACCTACCCCAGTTGTTGCAGCCAGCTGAGGAGTGAACCAACAGATACAAGATCTCTATTTCTCCCTGTCTCTCCATAGCTCAGACTTCCAAGTAAATAACTAAATCTTGAAAAAAAACAAGTGATAAGATTGTGAAAATTATGGGTGTTGATGCGAGCTGGGGGTCCATGGTAGTGCCTGGTCTTAGGAAGTGCAACATGTGGATGCTTGTGACTGTTGCTGGCACATACCTGCCTGACCCCTAGAAGTTCTCAGTTGATAATGGAGAGACTCAGCTTATTATCATGAAGCTTGACCCTTCTGCAATACTGCTTCAAACAGGGAGCAGTCACCTTTTGTGGCAGGGAACAGGTACAGTTCCCAAGAAATGCTGATTTTAAGCAAATGCTCAGAGCATGAGCAGAAATATGAGGCAAAGAAGAGGAGGAAGGATCTTTCTTTCTGCAAGGGCACACAAGTGCCTTGTGGGAAGGCAGGTAGTGAATATGCTCAGAACTTTAAGTGTGAGTGCATGAGTGGGACTGGCTGGAAACAGGACCTGGGCTGCGCGCGGGAAGCCTTGGTGCCAGACTCAGGAGTCCCAGGGGTGCTGCAGGGAGCTGTCATCCTGAGCAATGCTCTCTGAAGCCCTGGGGGCTGAATCAGGTGCAGAAACATGGCTCAGCCTTGGCCATGGCCCTTGCACAGGGACACTAGTCTAAGGGGAACAAAGCCTGCTTCCCTTGGCTTAAGCTGAGGTCTTATCCCTCACATTTGGGGGGTGTTGGTGGCAGTGCAGTTACAGGTGCAGGGCAGCCACCATCAAGTTTGAAGCGCAAGGTGAGAGGGCAAGACTGTGTGTTCTGGAGCTTCTTTCTGATGACCTGGGGGCTGGCGCCAAGTCCCTGGGACGCTGTTTGGAGGGTCCGATCAGCTCCGCCGAGCCTGCTCTGCGCTAAGCGGGTGACTCCCTTAGCTGTGTCCCTCTCTGAAAGTCTGCTGCCTTTCAAGTATCCGAAGTAGGGAAACTTCCTGCCACATCCTGCAGTTCTCCGTCTGACCTCTCTGCTGCGGCACTTGAAAGCTGAAGGTTATAGGATTCAGGCTCAGCAGATTGACACTTGAAAGCCACAGTGGGCCTTTCTGGGGGGTTAAAGGTTACAGTCACCAGAGCTGCAGTTGAACTTGAAAATTTTATTTGAAGTCCTTTTTTTTTTTTTCCTGTCACTCCTTTCTCATTTTTCTTCCCATCACTTCCCTTCCCTTCCTTTCCCTCCATCTTTCTAACAAGACTGGCCAGCTGGAAATGACACTTTCCAACCTAGCAAATTCTGCAGAGATCAGCACATGTGATGAGCACACCAGTGTGGCAGATTTTCCCCAGGCTTGGGGTTTCTCTGTTACCTTGAAGTGGGGGTGAGGGTAGAACTGCCTGAAAATGTGGATTCCACAGTACCTGTTTCTTGGGTCACTTGTGTGTTCAGTTTGGAAACACAGGCCCGAGTGCCTTCTGCTTTCTGCATCCAATTCTCGGTACTCCGCAGGGGGAAGCCCTCCTCCAGTCTCTCTGCTCAGCCTCGTCCAGCCCCCAGCAGCGGGGTGCCCCTGTCCCACTCCTACACACAGGTCCTAGCCCAGTCTGCCCAGGCTCTGTCCTGGGCTGCAGAAACCCTACTCCCTCCTCTGGCCCGAGCTCTCAGACCAAGCCAGGCTCTAGCTGCTGGGGTGGTGAGAGAAGTGGCCCAGGGGCAGGGACCAGGACCAGTCAGGGGCAGGGAGGTGACCTTGAGCATTCTGTGGGATGAATGTTGCTGGTGGCGATGAGGGCTGGTCCTCATCTCTGCCTCCTACACCACTCTGGCTTCCTGTGGCTGCAGGGGCAGTGGCTCTCGCTGGCATTTCAGGGGTTTCTCTCCCTAAGGGGCCAACACTGATGATGAATGCTCATGAATTCTTCTCAATATACAGCCTCAGTGCTGCTCTCTCTCTCTCTCTCTCTTTTAAGTTTTTGTAAAGATTTATTTCATTTCTAGTGGAAAGTCAGATATACAGAGAGATCTTCCATCCAATGATTTACTCCCCAAGTGGCCGCAATGGCCAGAGCTGAGATGATCCGAAGCCAGGCACCCAGATCTGGGTCTCCCAAGGCTTTGGACCGTCTTTGACTGCTTTCCCAGGCCACAAGCAGGGAGTTGGAAAGGAAATGGGGCTGTTGGGATTAGAACCGGTGTCCATAAGGGATCACGGCACATGCAAGGCAAGGACCTTAGCCATTATGCTATCGCACCAGGCCCTCTTTTTTTTTTTTTTTTTTTTAAGATTGATTTATTTGAAAGGTAGAGTTACAGAGAGAGAGAGAGAGAGAGAAGCTGAAACTGAGAGAGAGATTTTCATCCCCTGGGTTCACTCTCCAAATGGCTGCAATGCCTGGGTATGGGCCAGATCAAAGTCAGGAGCCAGGAGTCAAGGTCTTTTTGTTCAGGCCTCCAACATGGGTGCAGGGACTTGGGCATCTTCCACAGCTTTCCCAAGTGCAATAGCAAGGAACTCGGTTGGAAATGGAGCAGCAGGAACACAGACCAGTGCCTACACAGGATGCTAGCATTGCAGGTGGCATCTTAACCTGCTATACCATAATGCCAGCCCCCCAATTCTGCTCTTAGGAGAAATATCCCATCTTCTGCTATGCCAGGATCCCCACTTGAGAAGCCTTATCTTGCTCCTTATTCCAATGTAGCTCTTGGGAAAAAGTGCCCTGGGCTGTGCTAATTATTGAAGATACCAGCAGTGCCTTTCCCACTGGGAACTCTTGGTGCCCTGGAGGTCTTGGTCTCCGAGTCTTTGTTCCAAATATAACTCATCTGGAAGAGAATTCATCCTCTACCCTTCTTTCTCCACATGATTTCCCCAGGTGGCCTCATGTACTCATATGACTGTAAATATTGCATACATATTAGCATCTGTGAGCAGCAGAAAGGAGCTATGGCTGCCTTAGGCAAAAAGTCAATCTACTGAAAGGCTTTTGGGTTACTCCTAGGCTGGATGGGAGCAGGGGAATCAGGCTTAAGCAGGAGGTGAGCCGCAGCGGCAGGAGCTGCAGGTCTTCAGGAGACTCCCACCCTCATGCACCTGCTGCCACTGTCATTGACTGACCTTGGGTCACACCCACCAATTTTTGGGCTCCTGAGCCGTGGGAACTATGATCTGATAGACCTCACATTTATCAAACCCATGCCCATTTCAGAAGGTGGAAGGAGAATCTTTTTCTATTTTTTAAAGATTTATTTATTTTTCTTAAAAAGTCAGATACACAGAGAGGAGGAGCGACAGAGAGGAACATCTTCTGTCTGTTGATTCACTCCCCAAGTGACCTCAACGGCCGGAACTGAGCCGATCCAAAGCCAAGAGCCCAGAGCTTCCTTGGGGTCTCCCACATGGGTGCAGGGTTTCAAGGCTTTGGGTCATCCTTGACTGCATTCCCAGGCCACAAGCAGGGAGCTGGATGGGAACTGGAGCTGCCGGGATTAGAACTGGTGCCCATATGGGACCCTGGTGTATACGAGGCGAGAATTTTAGCCTCTAGGCTACCACGCCAGGCCCATGAAGGGAGATTCTTAGTGCCTCCTAAGGGTGGCCTTTCCCCAGGGAATGAACTCTGGATCATATGCCAGGGCTTCCAGACCCCCATTGGGATGCTTCTCCATTTCACCAACTTCTTCTCATGCCCCTTTCTCTACCTGCCCCCCTCTTCATCATCCTCCAAACACACAGGTTTCTTTCTGTCCCGGTACATTCAACCTTTGCCTGGGCCTGGCCCTGGCTCTCGCCACATTCCCAGGAGGATGTACTTACCCCTGAGCTAGACTCTCACATGAACACCTCTGACTTCCCCAAGGTTCTCCCCATCCGTGCTTTCTATCTTTCTATGATTAGGTTTACAACACTTGCTGTAATCTGAAATGATCTCATTTGTTTGTGTCCTTACCGTGATATTGTCTGCTCATCTGTGTTCCCACATGGAAGGCACTCAGAGGCATCTGGCTGTTGGGTGAATGATGGGCACGCATGCTACGAGTCTGGACTCACCAAACCCAGGAGCCATCAAGATGTGGGGTGGTGACAGGGATGACAGTGACCTGCAGCACAGCCGGGCCTCCATCCGACACTGTGGCAGATAGCGCCCCCTGGGTGCTGGGTAGTGTACTCCAGGTGCTCCCCATCCCAATGAATGACCCCATCACCTCCAGGTTTGTCCTGAAGACTTCTCAAAGGTGTGCCTGTACGTCCTTTCCACTTTTACATTCCCCACATTTAATCCATTACCTAGATGAGGAAATGGGTGTTCATGGTCTGGGGGTGCAGTTGTGACACAAATCAAAATGCACCTGCCCGCACCCTGCAAGAGAGTGATCTGTCCCACAGAACCATTCTTGTGAGTTCCCAGAGAGCAAGGAGGACCACTGCGACAGGGTTTATAGAGTCAAGAAGCTGGCAGCAGCGTAAGTGCCCAGCCACAGGAGACGAGTTACATACAGGGGACGTTCCTCAATACAAGTTAGGGCAGTGAGCCTGTGATGCAGCTATATCTTTAAGTGTTGCTGTGGCAATACCTCCAACAAAAGGCACTGTTACAAAAAATACACAAGATGTGTAACAATGCTGTTAGCACCATCTTGCTCAAGTAAAAGTAACCATACAATGAGTATTTGTAATAATCACCAATATTTCTCAATTATACAACAGCAAGAGCTAATGTTTATGGATGTTTACTGTGTCCCAGGCAATAGTTTTTTCTTTTTTATTTTTAATTGAAAGAGGGAGAGTAGGTGGAGAGAGAGAGAGAGAGAGAGATTTTCCATGTAATGGTTGGGTTCCTAAAAGTCCACAACAGGCAGGATGACCCAGTCTGAAGACAGAACTCTTTCTGGGGCTTCCGCATGGGTGTTAAGAACCCAAGTGCCTGAGCCATCACCTGCTGCCTCCCAGGGTGCACAGCAGCAGGCAGCTGGATGGCAAATCAAGGCCAAGATGCAAACCCAGGCACTTGGTTACACAGCACAGATGCCCCAGTGGCATCTGAACTACAACGTCAAATGAACAAAGCAGGTGTACTCACTCACGATGGTGTTTTGAATTTTCATAATCACTTTGTCAGTCATAATAATGCAATATCAGCAGCAACTCCACCTATCGATGAGGAAGTTAAGGCACAGAGCACTTTGCACAGAGAATCGAGAGTGGAGATGGAATTTAAAACTTGTCTGGTTGTCTTATAACTATCGCGTGATACATTTTAACTATTGCATGATACATTTTACTGGTGTCATTCTCTTTTTACAGATGAGCAAGCTGAGTAACACAGAGGTCAAGTCATCTGTGCAGAGTCATACCTGGTTCAAAAGGGAGGACTACCTGGGGACCCAGATGAGGACAGCGCTGTATGCCTCACCGCTGCACTGTCTCCCAGTATTCATGTGTGTTTATTAGCAATGAAGATGCACCATCAAACCACTGGGAAGAACACAGGGTCAGAAAGAGCCCTTCTCCTCCCCACTCAGATTTCCTGTTCTCCCTTCTGTGGCTTCTCAGGTCACTTCCCAAACCAGACCCTTCTTTCCACTTTCTGCTGGTGGGAGAAGGCAGCCTGGGGTAGCCCAAGCCAGAAACTGCAGAGTTGCCCTTCAACTCCCACAATTGCACCTGCCAAATTCTGCCAGCACACCCCTGTGGCAGACGGAAGTATGGTTCCCAAAGACAGCCTGGTCCTGCTCTCTGGAATCTGAAAATGTACCTTACACGGCAAAAGGGGACTTGGTAAATGTGAGTGAATTCTGGATCTTGAGATGGGGAGACAGGCAGCCCTGGGCCATCTGGGAGGGTTCTGAAGGCCATTGCAAGGGTCCTCATCAAGGGAGGCTGAGGGAGTTTAACTGCAGAAGAGGAAGTAGGAATGAGGATCAAAACGAGAGGGTGAAGTGACTCAGGGAAGGGGCCACAAGCCCAGGAATGCAGGTGAGCTGCCAGAACCGGAGGAGCCTGGAGCTGTATTCTCACCATGAACCTCCAGAACGAACTGGCCCCCCAAGTACTTTGACTTCATCCCAGTGACATTGATTGTGGACTTCTGGTCTCCAGGACAGTGAGAGAATGCATTGTGTTGTTTTAAGTCATCCAAGTGTTACAGTAGCCTCCGGAAAGGAAGGAACTCACTTTGAGACACTTCTCCAGTCTTGCTCCCTGCCCCAGCTCTGTCACCTGTCCTTGTTTCATGCCTGTGGCATCTTCCAAATCTTGCTGCTCATCTGTATCAGCCCTTTCTGTTACTGTAACAAAATGCCATATGAAGAAGAGAGATTTGCATAACTCAGAGATCTGGCAGACCCAGTGCCCAGTGGCAGCTTGTTCTTACTGCACTGAAGGCCTCCTAACAGATGTCATCACTGTGTTGGGTGCACCTGCGAGAGGGAAGTACCACACAGTGAGATGGGCATCCAGAGAGTGGCCAGGCAGGATCTTTTTTAAACAACTCATTTCTTGCCTCTTGGAAACTCACTAGTGGGAGTGGAGAGAGGATTCTAGGAGAAACTCAAGCACCTTTATCCCTTCAGAAGACAAGGTCTCTAACAACCTAAGGACCACCCACCAGGTCCTAAAGAGCCCATGGCTTATGAACATCACTACACTGGGGATCGATGCTCTAGTCCATGAGCTTGGAAGACAGACTCCCATCAGACCCACCTCAGCAGCAGCATAAGGATCTCACATTGATGGTTGTCATCCTTCTCAAGCCACAGCCTCCTGATGCGACTGGCTATGCACAGACATCTACCTCTGGCTGCACCTGTGTCTCCTGCCTCTCTCTCGCCGGGCATCAACATTCTTCACCGCGGACCCACAGACTCACCCACTTTCCCCTTGCCAGTTTTTGTGACTGAGCTGCCAAAGGTCCATGCACCTCCCTCTTCCATCTTGTGCACACCTGTGTTCCTGGATGTTCCTAGAGACAGGGCCTGCCAGGGCAGGGGTAGCCATAGATGGGCTCCTGTGCCCTGAGCTGAAGCACAGTGGCCTGTACTTCCTCCTGCTGGTACCACTCTCTGTGCTCCTGGATCCCAGCATCCCCTCATCCCATTCACCTGCCCTCACTGCCATCTTTGAGCAGACCCTGGGTGGGACAGGGTGTGTGTTTGAGCCTCACCTGACCTGTGCTACTTCCCACCTCCACCCCTGCAACCTTCCCCCAGGAGGGATTTGGGGACCAGAGTTCAAGGTGTTTTCCTGAAGGATAACATCCTCCTGCTTAGGAGAAATTCTGATGTCAGCCATTAGATAATCATTTCCCCACCTCATTACCTAAACCATGAACTTGGAAGAAATAAATGTTACAATGCCGGAACCAGGCTATGTGTTGCAAGCTAGAGCATTGGTGATTAATTCCAACTTGGAGGATTACGGCAGCTGCATAGAAGAAATGTGGCTGAAGTTGTTTGTCATGGATGAATGAGGGGTATTTTGATAGGGAAAAAGAAGAAGGACACAGGCAGAGAAAAGTGTCGGGCCTTGGGCATTCATGGTGTGGGGGCTGGGAGCCATCTGTGTTATTTGGGAGGGAGCTGTGACCAAACAGTCACGTGTGAGGTTGCCTTGTCTCCCCTCCCCTTACTCGCTTCACTCCCCTCCCTCCCCTCCTCTCCTTCCTTCCCTTCCATCTTTATTTCTTTCTAGATTTTATTTATTTTCATTGGAAAGACACATTTACAGAGAGAAGGCGAGACCCAGGGAAAGATCTCCTATCTGCTGGTTCACTCCCCAGATGGCCACAATGACTGGAGTTGGGTTGGTCCTAAGACAGGATGTAGGAGATTCTTCTGGGTCTCCCACGTGGGTGCAGGGTCCTGAGCCGCTCTTCTAACTTCTGACGTTTTTCTAGGTACTTTAGCAGAGAGCTGGATCAAAAGAGAAGCAGCTGGGACTCAAACAAGTGCCCATAAGGGGAGTCAATTTCATAGGTGGCAGCTGTGCCCACCATGCCACAGTGCCAGCCCCGGGAAGAGATGCATTTGTTCAAAGGAATGAGCCTATATTGGAAGAGTGACTGGGGCGTGCATGGAGTGGGGGTGGCAAAATGAAAGATTGGAAAGGATGGGGAGGGCCAGGGTGCTCCTGGGTGGAGAGTTACTTAGGGGAGAAGATGGAAAGGCTTGCCCTATGAAACGCTGGAAGATTAAAAGAGGGAGTCGGGGGAGGGTTGATATTTTGGCTTAGGAGGAGGTAGATGGCAGTGCCGCTTGGGAGAAGCATCAGGTCTGGGGGTGCAGAATGGGGAGGAGAACCGGGCAATACAAGGCTGGTTGTACGGAGCTGAGTCGGGGTCTGCACAGCTGCAAGTTTTATTGGAGCCAGAGCAGGAGCTGTACAATTTATAAATGACTCTGATCCTCTCCCCAAGAGAGACAGGTCTGCAAAGGTTCCCCCGCAGACAGCACCCCCCCTCCTTGTCTGTCTCAGGACAAGCCTGGCATGAAGCAGCCATTCTTCATCCCTGTCCTCCCTGGAGGACTGCCTCCTCCCTGGAGCCCTCACTGTTATCTCTCGACTTGGCATGGCCATCATTTAGACGAGGCACTGCATCTTGTGAGATTGCCCCGATACACTGTCAGGTGTGCGCCTTGCACTACAGGTTTGTGAGAGGACTAGGCTGCCAACGGGATGTGAATTGTTTGTAGGATGTGAGGGTGCTTCTGGATGCTGGTCAAACCACGGGCGCCCCTCACTCCATACTTTGAAGGTTCCCCAAGAGCCCCGAAAGAGGCAGTGCACAGGGAGCTCTGCTCTATAGCCATTATGGGACTCAGTTTCCATGAGGCATGTATGGATATGAGCCAGTGACTGATTCTGTATCCAACCCATCTACCCATTTCACAGATTGTCAAATGAGGCTCATACCACATACCATTGATATAAAGGTGAGTGCAACAGATTTACCTGTGCTTTGTTGCTCAGACAGGTAACTAAGCAGGCAATCCCAACTCAGAGATGATCAACTGTGGGGTAGAGAGGCAGCTAGGTAGAAAGGAGTAAAGTGAAAGGAAGGTTCCAGAAGCAGTGTTGGAGAAAGTATGATGAGCTCAGGAAGCAGTCCAATGCATGTGTGCACACCTGTGTATTTGTACATGTGTGTAGGTGTGTGTAGGCTGATGCTCAGGAACATGCACACACACATGCGTGTGTGTGTGTGTGTGTGTGTGTGTGTGTGTGTGTGTGTGTGATGGTGCATTTGTACATGTGGGCCTCTCTGTTGAGGTGCTTGGGGACTTAAAAGAGATGAGGCTACATCCTGAGGTCAACGGAGAGAATCATAGACTCTGAGAAGAGCTCAGGTGAAGCTAGGAAAGGAAGTGTTTTACGGTAAGCTCTGCCCCATTTTTGTAACTCTTGTCTTTAAACAAACTTACCCATGGGGACCTTCATAACACAAGAGAGAGGGCAGAGTCACAGGAGAGGAGCCGTCATCACTGGGCCCCCCCGTCCTCGGAGCACAGGCGAGGGGTCTGAGCAGTCCCCTCACCTCTGTCCTGAAAGTCAGAGCCCTGGACTCCACTCCCCATGTGGCACCCACCTCCCTGAGGTGCCACCAGGGCTTGATCTTCGCTTAGCTTTTCCTGGTATGCCAGGCCCTGTGTAAGCTGTGTGCCACTGTCTTTCAGGAGGCAGAGGTGAGGGGACATGTAGACAAGCAGGTGTACTGCAGTGTGACAAACACCCTAGGAGAGGCCAGTGATAACACTTAGCTGCTATTTCCTGAAAATTTGCCACAGAGGCAGGGGGAAGTGGGTAAGCAACAATGATAACAGGTCATTGGGTGCTTACAGGTGCCTGACACTACCTTGGTTTAGGCACTTTTTATGCATCATTCATTTGATGCTTAGAAATAACCCCATGAGGCAGGTGTAGGAGAAAGAACCATGGTCCCTCCATGATGTCCTCATCTTCAGATCAGGAACCTGGGAATATGGTGTATTCCTGTCAATGCACCTGGGAAGGCAGTGGAAGATGGCCCCTGCCACCCATGTGGGGGACTGTGATGTGGTGCTGTCGTTGACGGCTCGCACCACTTGTCAGGTTAATTGGCAGCGGACAGGGCACAGAAACAGTTTCACATCCCGCCCTTCCTACCTTCTCTCCCACCATTCAAGTTACTCGAAGGCGCAAAAAGCGCACCCCGCCCCTCCTGTCTTTTGCACCATTCAGAACAACGGACTGCACGGAAATTACTCCGGACGTTCTGAGCACTCAGCCCCTCCTGCCTCCTATTGTGCTAGGTTAGGTTAGTTAAGTATAGGAAAACTTTGGGCTCTGGTAACTCCTTTCTTGCCTGAAATTTTGTACTGCATGGCTATCAATTTAATTGGAGGATGAGAGCTTAAAATCCCCTGACTTCAGCGGCTTGCTGCAGCGGCTCCTGGAGTGTAGTGGGAGCTGCTGCCGTTAGGCTTGAACAATAAAGATTCCTTCAACTCTACACTTGTGTCTGGCGCGATCTTTCTTGCGCTCTGTTAACAGGACCTGGATGGAATACCATGCTCATGGTTTGTGCCTGGCTCAGCCATAGGTTTAAGAGTCAACTGGGGAGTAAACCATCCAATGGAAGTTTCTCTGTTTCTCCTTCTCCCTGTCACACTGCTTAAAAAAATAAAAGAACGCATTTCTTTTAAAATGGTACTGGAGAATGTGTTTGGGATTATTAAAAATGGGTGTATTGCAGTAGAGGAAAGGGGTTGGATTCCCATCTGAAGCCAATGAGGAAGTACCATGAGAGGATGTGGCTGTGTCTGGCTCCAAGTCTTGATTCTAGCACAACTGAGAAATGATTTCCTGAGGAAGTTGTTACGTGCTGTGTGTTTCTTTCCCGGGACCTAGATACATGGAATGGGGTGGAACTGGGGCTGCTCTAAGCCTAGAAAGAGGTGTCTCTGTTACCCAGGAGTGCCCAGTCTGGACACGAGCAGAGTTTGCCTTGAGAGGTTGGCAGGAGTGGCTGTGGTCATGCTGAACTTCCACCGCCTAGAGGGTGTGACCTAGAGGGTTGTTGGATGCAGATGGCACCATGGTAATGGCTTTGTTTTTAAGGATTGAACTTATTTATCTGAACGAGTGACAGAAAGGGAGAAGAAGAGAGCACGTGCGGGAGAGCAATACTTTCCATCTGCTAGCTCATGTCCCCCTAAATTGCAATGGTCAAGATTGGGCCAGCTTGCAACCTGGAACCTGGAACTCCACATGGGTCTCCCATGTGGGTGGAAAAGTCCCCAGGGTCCCAAGTATTCTGGACATCACTTTCTACTTTCCTGGGGGCCTTAGCAAGAAGCTAGGTCAGAATAGAACAACCGAGACTTCAGTGGCACTCTGAAATGTAAACAGAAGTTTAGTTTTACGTCCATGAGGCTTTTTGGTCAGACATTATTCTGGATGTTTCTGTGAGGGTGTTTTGGATATGATGAGCATTTAAGTTGGCACGGTTTCAGTAACACATATTGCCTTAATCGGGTGGTTCACACCCAATCAGCTGAAGGACAAAATAGAACCAAGCAATGATCTCTGAGCAAGAGGAAACTCGGCAGCGCTTGGGCTGGTCTTTGGATTTGAAACGCAACAGCAGTCTGCTTGAGTCTTTGGTCTGTTGGCCCACTGTGGATTTTGGACTTGCCATAGACACATGAGCCAATTCCTTAAGCTATATCTTTTCCTAAATATGCACATCTTATTGATTTTCTCTGGAGAATCCTATTACACCACCCAAAGGACCTTCATCAAGGATGAGGCAACCTCAGCACAAAGAGGCTGCAGACTGGAGGGGCAATCATTTGGCTCGGCCATTCAGACACCTCCTGCCATGCCTACACCAAGTACCATTGCTGTGGACTCACAGCAGGAACATTTTCAAGGAAGTTATGCAAGCCACTTATTCAGGAGAGTTGGTGATAGAAAGACCTCATCAGGTTATTGTGGAATCCCAAAGTGCCCAGAAAAGTTCCTGCAACAAGGAACCTTTCTTTAAAATGTCAATTCTAAGGCAGAGAGGCAAATACCCTCCCCACATGCCCCACACACATATGCAACCATGCAAACAGACCTTCCACTCACTGGTTTGTTCTGCAGATGCCTGTAACAGTCAGCAGTGGGCCAGGACTCATTGACTTCAGTCATTCCCTGCTGCTTCCTAAGTGTGCATAGCAGGGAACTGGTGTCAGAGGCAGAGTTGAGACCCCAGCTCACACATTCCAATATGGGGTCCACGCATAACTGGCAGCATCTTCATTGTTGATCCCAATGCCTGTCTCCAGCCAGGAGTCTTGAGAGAGGCAGGCACTGGGGAGCAGAGAGCTGACAGGACACTCAGACATCCTCTCTACCTGCACCCCGAGAGCTCCATCCCCTCCTCCCTGTGGGTGACTCTGCTTGCTTGCTCATCATTGGATGGACCCTCAAAAATGTCTTCCCATTCAGCCTGGTAGTTAAGACACCTGAACGCTGCGTTGGTGCCTGGATTTGGAACCTGCCTCTGCTCTGGACTCCGGATTCCTGTGAATGCGGATGCTGGGAGGCAACGGGGTTGCTCAGGAGACCCATCTGGGAGACCTGAATTGAGTTCCTGGATTGTGATATTGGATTCTGCTTGGGCATTTCACACATTTGTAGAGTGAACCAAGAGCTGGGAGCTCTTCATCGTTTTGTCCCTGTAAAAATAAAACTTCATTTATGGGTTCAAGACTACTATTTAGCAACTACCACTTTTATTTCCAAGATCAAGTTTCTAAGAGAAATCTGATTGATGAATAGCCAATGGACTGCCTCTTCTGTGACAGGAGCACCACCCCTTCAATAATAAATTGGGGCTTGGATTTGTCAGGTGCCCTGGGAATAGATGCTATTTGAGCTGCTCCCATTCAGAGAAATGAGTGGAACACACGAGCTAGGAGTGCGAGTTAAGTATGGCTGCAAGTTAAGGGAGGCTGTCAAAGGAGAGGTTGTGAGGGGCACTGGAAGCTGGATTGTGGAGTTATGAATGCCAAGAGTTCAAGCTTTAACTTGAACTCCTCGTTAAAGTTAGGGACCTTTGGAGGGACCAGGGTCTATGGAGAGACACTGATCCACAGCTGTCTACCTTCAGGTCACTGCCGAGTGGCTCATTTGCCTGGCTAAGTGGCATGATTAGAAGGTGGCAGGTAGCTAGGGAGTGCTCTGAGAATGTGCCTTTTTGATGGGCACTTGAAAGTATGCTTCGGTTTTGGAATGATCCACTTCAAGGCCTCTTGGCTTTTGTGTGTTTCAATTCTCGATTGCAACACTACACTAATGTGGTTATTTGCATTGAATTAAAATTAATCTAATACTTGACAACTCTGGCTGGATGCCTGCCAACTACGGAGACTGGAGATGCTTCCTGTAAATTCTGCCACCGAGGATTCTCACGATTCAGGGAACATCTCATTTATCTCACTGCTATGCACTCCTGACCCAACTGCTCAGGGGATGCCTTCTACGACAGCCTTTCGCACACACGTGGGCGTGTTCTGTGGCAGCTCCTTTTTCAAATCTGGGCCCTCTCTGGGGATCAGGATGGTCTGGAGTACAGAACATGGGTCATTTAGAGGAAGGAACTCTGCTGAAAGTCAGCCTTGGATTTTTTCCAGTAATAGTCTGTTTGGTCATTAATAGCCTGCTGGGTGAATCTTATTATCTCTCCTTAAAATAACTCAGATGCTAATACCTCCCCGTGACCACCGTGTGGGGGAACACTGGTGGAGGTAGTGGAGGGGAAGATTGAAAGCTTTCTAAGTCTGTGCTGTTCACAGCAGGAGATTCTCGGGCAACGGCCTTGGGCAAGCTGTCCCAGCAACCAGGATTTTCACCGCTTTCTACCCAAAAGGCCTTTGTTGCTATTCCAAAAGTTCTACTTTCTGAGATGCAGGGCGAGGAGTCTGGGTGATCGATCCAAGGGGATTTCGCGTGAATATTCCTGAGACACATCTGCTTAAACAATGAAAGGTCATTTTTTAAAAGATTTATTTTTATTGGAAAGTCAGATATTCAGAGAGGAGGAGAGACAGAAAGGAAGATCTTGGTTCACTTGGTTCACTTGGTTCACTCCCCAAGTGGCTGCAATGGCCGGAGCTGAGCTGATCCAATGCCAGGAGTTAGGAGCCTCTTCCGGGTTTCCCACTCAGGTGCAGGATCCTAAGTCTTTGGGCCATCCTCGACTGCTTTCCCAGGCCACAAGCAGGGAGCTGGATGGGATGTGGGGCTGCTAGGATTTGAAGTGTTGCCCATATGGGATCCTGGCGTGTGTAAGGTGAGGACTTTAGCTGCTGGACTATTGTGCCAGGCCCAGAAGGTTATTTTAAAAGTTAGAATAGAAATGAGATTCACAGTGGAGTGGGGCAGGCATGGGGAAAAGAGGGAAGATTCTGGTAGATTGGCAGTCAGGAGATTTGATTTTTAGGTGTTTTTTGTTGTTGTTTTAAAACAGTAGACTCCCCTTTTCCTCTCCTCTGCTTTCTCTCTCTCTCTCTCTCATGACTTGTCTGTCTTGGATCTTGCACTGGTTCTGAGCTAAACAAGCCATCATTCCTGCTTTCTGGAGCTCATAGCTTATGGTGACTTTGTTCTCCCAGGGCCTCGATTCCCTTATCTGTATGGGGAGGAAATTGGAGTAGAAGTTCTTGGAAGATCCTTCTGGATCGTGTATTCTGGAATCCTAGGAGCCAGAACCTATTGCCTCTGATTTCATCCACCGCCTGCTCTCTGAGCCCCGATGTGAGTGCATCAGGATCTTGTCCTTGAAGAACCACAGGAAGTGCAGCACCTACCCGTGACACGGTGGTCCATGGCCCCACTGCTGCTTGTTCAGAGCACAGTGTGGAAGCATTGAGGTCTACACAGCTGTGCTCATGGATGGGGCTGGGAAGCTGGAGGGCACCAAGTCTTAATGCACCAGCCTCCGAGAATCCCAGCCAGCATCCAGCTGCCTCTGAAGCTCCTTTCATGGGACAGAGGCTGTGTACAGCTCTCTTGCAACTCCCTGGAGTGTGGTTTCTGCTTCAAGCCTGGAGAATCGAGTCATAAAACAGGCTAAGTCGACACCGAGGTTCTCAATTTTGAGCACTAGGGAATATGCCACCACTTAAAAGCAAAGTGATAATGTTGTTGACATTTTAACAGAAATATTTCTTGTTGGATGCTAGAGAGAATGCCAATGTTGTTTTCTTAGAACAGGAGGAAGTGTGGGGTGTGAGTATAAAGCTTGATTGTGTAGCATATGGGCCTTAACAACTGGGAGGAGGGGTCAAGATGGTATCCCAATGAGCGTCCCTTGGATGCTATGCTTCCTTCTACCTGTGGGAGCTCCAGCTGCCTCATTCCCCAAAGGTCCTGGAAAGGCTGCACCTGCTGTCCTGCCATAGGGTCTTACGGAGTCAGAGTCTGTTAATCTTAGGATTCAGTGAGAGAGATGCAACCACCACTGGGAGGACGCAAAATTGTGGCAGGGTGGGTAGGTGGCTGTCTCACTGAGACAGAACTGGTAAAGAACATGAAATCAACACTGACTCTTATCAAGCAGACCCTTATCAATAATTCATCTGCCATATCCAAATACTTCTTCCCACTAAGAACAACTAAAAAAAATTGTTATCAAATTGAGCAGCTGACCAACACTTGCTTTATTATAAAGGCAAAACACCCTGGGAGGAGACTTAGGATGCTAATGAAACATACAGTGCATGTTAAAGCCTACTATGCCAATGGCTTATGTGAACAACCACCTGCTCATAGCACAGGAAAGCACCTCTGGTCAATGAAGGGGCAGGTGGAGCAGCTGTGCACCCCTGGCCAGCAGGGTGACTCCAGCCTGCCAGCCACAGATGTCTGAGACACAAAACAGCAACTGCCTCCCCTCTGTCCTCCCAGTCTCCCACAAAAAGCCCTTTTCGTGAATGACGTTTTTACCGGAGACTAGTAGGAAGTGGAATTCTGGGAGCCGCAGTTTAACCTAGCCGGGTTGGCACATTTTACAGTCATGAGAGCAGTGGTCTGAGTCTAAGGAGTTTACTTAGGAGCTGATTGCAGGAAACAGTGATGTGGGGATAAGGGAGGCAGAACAGGGAAGGAAAAGATGTGGGAGAAGTGAGGGCACCCAGCTTCACTCCATCACCCGGGGCTTGATCTGCAGGCACTTGGGGGACCATATGAAGGCTCCAGAGTTAGCTCCTCAGAAAGCTGGGGTATGGCTTCCCCACCACATTACTACCTGTCGCAGAGTGGGGGTTGCTCCCATTGAGAGGCCATAACGGTAGACAGGTGTTCATGACACACAGTGCCAGCGGAAGCGGGGGAGCACTGGAGGCCATGTTGGAAGGACATGGAGCATGCCCTGGTGTTCTCAGGCCCCAGGAGTCCTGTGTTGTTCTGCGCTTGCTGTGGCTGTGATGGTGACAGCAGCTCTGTTCTTTACGAAGAGAAAAGGGTGACAGTTGTGCTCACCATGGCTGCTCTTTATTGACTTGTCCTCAGAGTGAGCAGTTCTCGGTTTGCAATCCCGCCTCACAGAGGTTTTGGAGAAAGGATGCCAAAGGACTTACTTCTTCCTTGCTTTTCCTTGGCATGCTGAGCATGGGAGTGGGCCTGGAAGAGGGCCGCCACTGTCACGTTATTTTTGACTGTAAGAAAATGGTGGTCTGCTTTCAGCACACAATGGGAAATCATTGCTAGCTACCTTACAGATGTTGCAAAACTCACTAGATACATGGGAGATTATGGAGTAGGCAACTTAGAAGAGGAAATCAGAGAGAAAGAAAGAGGAAGGTGTCTTTGTAACTTAGGCTACTTCTGGGAAGGTTTTGAACCCCATAGTACTCAGACAATGAAGAACAAGGGGAGAGAAGGATATAAATCATCCTTTGTAGCTGCCCCAGGTGTGTCTGCTCATAAGACTCCTGTTGTTGCAAGATAGATAATAGATCAGTGCTTTCGTTGCACCAAGTCTTGGGCCTTCCCCTGAGTGGATAGGTGAAGATGGTGCCCACAGAACCAAAACTCTTCTGACCAACACCCACAACTCACAGGGTTGTGGGTATGCCCTGGGATCCAGAGGACCTTCTGTGGCTGACTTTGGGCCAGTTTAACAACTGTGTTTGTCTGTCATAGTTACATCCCACAGTGTTCTTGGGCAAGAGTTGTTTGATGATTCCACAGAAGACTAGAGAGAATCCAAAAGTGAAGAGTACATTTGAGTGTCAGAAACTATGTGGCACAATACCAATAGGAGGCTGCCTAAGACCTGATGAAATTGTCACACCATTGAGTTATACAGTTATTAAAAATCGCATTGAAAACACATTTCATGACAAGCAGAATAATTCTTCTGTTTTTAGTGAAGAAGTACATAGAAAATATACCACATAGTGTGACTTCGCTTAAAATATATATACACACAGAAAAAGCTTAAGAATGTTCTTTCTAGACAATCCAGTGTTGAGCAATTTTTGTTTTTGTTTCTCTGAATTTTCTGAAGTGTTTATATTTTTTGAGCATGCTCAAAAAATACTCCTCTTTCGCCTATCTAGGCTTTGCATTAGCTAAGAGAATACAAAAGACTAAGACAGGGAAAGATTGAAGGGACAGTTTTATTACTGGCACTGGCAGTGTTGGAGGGAGGGCTTACTGGGGAGGGACAAGGGCCAGGCAAGCAGATAGGTGTGATTAGATAAATAGCAGTGGAAGGGGAAAAAGATCCCGTAAAACAGTAAAAATATCACCACGTGCCTTATTTTGTTTAATCTTCACAACCAGTCTGAAAAGCACAAAATGTTATCTGACCTGAAAGGAGCTCACACAAATTAAGGGTTTGGCTCTGACCTGAATCCTATAACTAAGGTTGACAACCCTTGGGCCAGAAGCCACGACTCCTGATCCCAAATTCCTGGGCCCTCCATGTGGATTACAGAAAAGTAATGTTGACAGAGTGTGGGGACCCAGGCTCTTGGTATTTCTTTCTTTAAAAAGGTTTGTGTATTTTTGTTTTAAAGGCAGAGTTACAACACAGCAAGAGAGACATTATCATTTCACTGGTTCATACCCCAGTGACCTCAAAGACCAGAGCTGGGGCAGTCCAAATCCGAGAGCCAATAACTTCTCCCAGGTCTCCCATGTGGGTGTAGAGGCCCAAGGACTTGGGCCACCTTCTGGTGCTTTCCCTGCTCATTAACAGGGAGATGGATTGGAAGTAGAGCAGCCAGGATTGGAAGTAGAGCAGCCAGGATTTGAACTGGCACTCACAGGGGATGCCATCACTGCAGGTGGGGCTTCCTCTGATTCACCACAATGTTGAACCACTCTTGATATTTCTAATTGGAGCCTTAGAGCCTGAGATGACAGCGAGAAGTGATGGCGGTGAGCAGACCACATCTCGCTCAGCCTTGTTGAAGGAGCTGCGCTGGTGTGCCACACCTTTCTGTTTTTTCTTTCCCACTTTCCACTTGGCCCCCATCTCTGCTCACCTCTGTGCCTTTGCACAGTCTTTTCCATCCTTCCAGAATGCTCTCTTTACCTATTAAGTATTGTCATAATTTTGTGTCCTTGGAGAAATAATTGAAATACTCCCCATTTTCATGAAGCCCAGTTTGACCCCACCACTGTCCATGCTCTCTTCTTCCTCTGACTCTGTGGGGCACTGGGCCATGGACTCCCTGGGAAGCTCATGCAGGGTCCTGCCCCTGGCTTCAGCAGCAGCTTGTCCTTAGAGGGAGTGCAGCTGCCTGTCAAATCACATCAGAAGCAAGGATCTTTGCTTCTTGACATTGTCCCGTGCTTTCCACAATATAATGGTGCTTCAAGAAACTTGTGAAATTGGGATTAAAAGATATGTTTATTTTGGTATGAAAGTTTTGAAATTTATGCACAGCATGGATTTAAAATTTGAGGAAAAATATGCATTATGAAAAGGCCACACACAGATTCTTGTTTGAGGTCTGCTCTGATCTGTAGTGGCTCTTCTAGCTCCCTGCTCACTCGCACACAAACAGACCCCACATACATGGTCTTCATGATGGCTCCACCCCGACTGCCACTGGACATCCTCCCGGGTTTCTCTTCCATCCTTCCCTACCTTGTCATCCTTTCAGGTGTCAGCTGAAAAAATCAATGACCACAATTTGCTATTTCTCATGATTTGCTGGGTTGGCATGACTCAGCTGAATGGTTCTCCTGTTTTCTATAACTGAGGTTGTGTTGTGGCTGCATCTCATAGCTCAAGATTATCAGAAGCCCAAATTAAGTTTTTTCACATGGAAACTGACTTCCAGAGAGAAAAATTGAAGCAGTCCACTTATATAAAGCTTTTATTCTGTGGATGAACACAGCACAGCTCCACCCAGCTTCAAGGGATGAAAAATATTCTCTCTCCCTCTCTTTAAGATTTACTTTTATTGGAAAGACAGATTTACAGAGAGGAAAGGAGAGACAGAAAAAACATCTTCCATCAGCTAGTTCACTCCCCAAGTGGTTGCAACGGCTAGAGCTAAGCTGATACAAAGCCAGGAGCCCGGAGCTTCCTCCTAGTCTCCCACGTTGGTGCAGGGTCCCAAGGCTTTGGACCATCCTCTACTGTTTTCCCAGGCCACAAGCAGGGAGCTGGATGGGAAGTGGGGCAGCTGGGAAACGAGCAGGCACTCACTGGGATCCTGGCGCTTGCAAGGTGAGAATTAGTCAATTGAGCCATTGGGCCGGGCCCAGTGTCTCCCTCTTGATGTGAAGAGCAGCTTGTGTGTGCAGGGTCCTCTCCCTCCCTTGTGTAAGGCCAGCTTCCTCATCAACAACCTTCTCACAGAGAGGTGAGATGCTGCATCTTCCACCCCATCTTCAATCACACTGCAAAGCTAACCATGTGACTATCCTTCTGTGGCTTCTATTGCCCTATGATTTTAATCCAAGTGTCTCAGCCTGGTATATATATCATTGGAAGCATGCTTGAAGCCTCATGTTGTGTTGATTTCCTCCTGTTTAAGCCTTATCATAGTCCTGATTGTGTCCATTGCGCCTTGGTTCTTCATGCCTCTCTGTAAGGCAGAGGCTCATCCATCAACCATCAACCTAGAACGGGCTCCCCTCGCCTTGCACAATGTTCCCCTTTGTGCTTTAGGCACCCACTTGAAGGCCATCTCTTCTGTAAAGCTGCATACGTCAGTTCTTCCAACAGCTTCTAGTTCTGTGTAAGCCTAGTTAGCCCAGATCACACGCAAGTTCAATTGCCAAATTGCTGTTTTTCAGCACTTCTCAGATTTTCCACGTGTGCATATCTCTGAAATTGGGACATGTTTTTACAAGGCAGGACATTTGTCACAATCCCTGTTGAGTAGGCAGGAGGTTACCGCTGCCCGTACATGCAGTAGTGGATTATGGTTCCTGGTGGGCTGATCACACAACTACAGCCCCTCAGTGTTGCAGTCACAAGCCAATTAAAGGCCATTCGAGGGAAGAGGTGAGCCTAGGATTTTGTCTGCAAGTTTTCTGTTGACACATTTCTTGTCAGAAGAAGAATGTCCAGAATCAAAACTTGCAAAATAAGTGTCAGCAGCTTGGAAGAAAATCCCAGAGATGGAAATGGAGCCGTCTCTGAATAAATACTGCATTATCATACTCTGGATGCTACAAAGGATGGAGGATGTGAAAAAAAATGCAACTATAGATCACTCCGAGTAGAAAATGGATTCAGAAGAGTCGCATTCTAAATGTGAGATGTAGAGACCTTAAGCAAATGACTTAGCTTACCGGTTTCTCTTTATGCCTGAAAATTACCATGTGATAATGACCAACCCAGCTCTAATTAAGTTGAACAGAGACGATTTTTAAAAATGATCAGAATACAAAATTTTCCTTAAAGGGATTTGTGTCTCAGTCTCATTTGTAGCATTTTCTTTCTCACTACTACCAAGAAGAATGATTTATCTAATAACTGATACTATTGTATATTGAAGGAAATCTGGTCATTATTTGTGCAAGATTCAAAATTCTCCCTTCAAACTAAGCACCCCCAGGGCAGAAGCCACCCATTGAGCTTCACAGCCCACATCTTAGGGATCTGTAACCGTCTTCATGTGAATGAATTTTATTCCATTCCTAGAAAGAGACGAGCAAGGCAAGCCCCAGAGGGGGTGATGGCACACTTCTACAAGGAAACATGGTAGACCTGAGATCTGATCTCCAATGTGCTCGGACTCCAAGATTGGTGCATTTTTCATCACATGATTCAATCAGGATGTGTCTTACTATGAGAAACTGAAGTTGCAACTCAAAAAAGTTTAGACAAGATGGATAATCGAGTGCTCACTTAGCCCAGAGTTAGGGCAGTTCCAGGTGTGGCTATTTCTCTTATTCATGACCTCATCAGGAACTTGGGTTCGCTCTCCCTTTCATCTCAGGCATCCTCAATGCTTTTCAAATGTTCCTTCCTGATCATAGCATAGCTGCAGCAGAGCTCCAGAAAAGCCAAAGGTCTTCAAGATCCCTGAAACCCTTCAGCAAACTCACATTCCATGCCTGGTCCAACAACAACCCCTGGCAAGAGGATCACTTCACTGGTTCAGGCCAATGAAAATCACCTTGTGTGAGCTTGCAACCTCCTGATACCAGAAGGAAACCAAACCAAGCCTGCACGAACCAGGGAGAGGGGAAATGACACCAGACAGTCGCATCAGGCCCAGACTTGCAAGTTCAAGGAAGAACAGAACATGTCCCCGACGTCAGAGCTCTTTGTTAGCTTCTCTGTTTACCTTCTATTAGGAGACCTCAAAAAGCTAATTAGGAAATGAAATGAAATGATTTTTTGGGTGCAAACAGCTTTTGAAATCTATGTTGGTTTGTTTCCATAACTGTTATTTTCCAAGAACTTTGTGAAGGCCTTGCAGTGCTCAGGAGGCCTGGTTTGGCCTGACCAAGGGACCCTGGCTGTCACTGCCCAGAGCATGCCTGCCTGCTGGGTGTGGAGGGAGGAGACCCCTTCCCCCTCTGGAACCCAAATTTCCTCGACTGAAATCTTTCCCCTTCCAGCTGTCTTGACGTCTGGGAAATCAACCCTGTCTCTTAACCTCCCTTATCTTTCCCAGCTAAGAGTCGGCTCGCCTTCTCTGACTCTGATAACATGTGAAAATGTGAGGCTTGGCTTGTTTAACAGTGACTGATTGGGGCTGTATGTGAATATATTCTAAGGGTTTCAAGATTAAACTTTTTCTCCCTCTGCATAACTCAGATTGTGGATGTAACTTCGTGTTCCTTTGATCTGTTTTCTTGCGTTCTGGGCGTTGCATGCAGAGGCTACTCCCAGGCCTGTGTGGCTGCATGGAGCTTCTCCCGGGAGGACTAGGACATACTGACCAAAAGCCTTGGCACGCAGACCCGGATTCAAAACACATTGTCACTGACAGTTGAGAACTTGGAGAAAAGCCATCAGCTGTCTGACCTTGACTCCTCAAGAGGGGCCAATGACTGAAGGCCCTAATCAGTCACTCTTATTCAAGGCAAGCCTCACATTTTCACATGTTATCAGAGTCAGAGAAGGCCAGCCGACTCTGAGCGGGGGAAGATAAGGGAGGTTAGAGACGAGGGTAACTGAAGGCAGTTTTCTTGGTCAGTTCAGCCATGAATGGGGGTGGCAGCTCATGGGACAAAGATCTCCTGCCTGCCTTCTTTTCCTCCTCAGTTTTCTTCTAATTTTTGTTTTAATTAAATATTTGCGGAACCCTATTATGAATGAGATGCCTCCCTTGGAATAGAATACAGAGAGCAAGACAGATGCAGCCTATGTCGACGGGGCCATGGCAGGCTGGCAAAATCAATCATTTAGTCTGACTGCTAAGGCAACCGCAGGTGGAACTCGAAATTCAGTAGATTTAAAGCAGTTTAACTTTTAAGTTGATAATTTTGTATGGCTAGCAAATGATATTATAAATACCCAAATGGTCCTTGGCAGAAGAAAAAGATTTCCCAGCCCTTGGAGTCCTGCAAGGAAGACATGTCTACAAACAATAAAGGTTAAAAGCAAGGTGGTAAGGATTCCAGAGGGCAACAGAGATGCCGTGATGGGCTGGACCAAACAGGGAGATGGACCAGGATGCAGCGTAGGTGGGGAATGGTCAAGGAAGACTTCTTAGGAGCCTTGAGATCCAAGCTGAGCCCTGAAGGATCACAGAGGAAGTGCACTGGGAAAGTGTTCTGGGCAGAGGGGGCAGCTGGTGCAAAGACGCAGGGAAAGAGGGCAAAGCATGCTTAAGCCAGCTGACATGCAGTGCGGATGTACAGGGGAGGCGTGAGGAGGGAGCTCCTTGTGGGCCCGTGAAGGGATCTAATTTTTTGTTTTTTAAATAGTGAGGAGCTTTAAGGGGTCTCAAGCAGGCATGCTACCAGAGATGCATTCATTCAACAGGGTTTCCCACAGAGGGTGGATGAGGCCAGGGGGAGTGCCAAGAGGAGGAGGAGGAGGCAGGGGACTGTGTCAGTGGTTTGGATAAGAAAGGACAGGTGTGTGACGCTGAAATGTCACCTGAGCTCAAGTGAGACAGTCTGCTGCTAAGGAACCACAGGGTTTCTCCTGCAGCAAAGTCTCACTGGGCTGCAGTTTGCAAGGCTGCCTGACTTTGGGGGCCTAACAGTCCTTATTGGATTCCAGTGTCCCTCTGCTGGGTTAGGGGCCCTCTGGATCTCTTGTGGCTTTGCATGAGACTGTATTTATCTTTTGTTTTAATGGTACTTCTGTTTATTATTATCATTTTATGATACAGTTCCATAGGCCCCGGGATTTCCCTTACTATATTTATCTCTGAAGTTGAGCAAGGTTGACATGGTGCCAACCGGACAATTCCAGAATGCTTTTTCTTGTGTATCAGTTGCTTTTCGTTTTATTTTCCTTATCTAGAAATGGGAGCAGTGCCATGTTGCAACAGATACAGTCACCATGAAGATGACATGAGGACAGAGTGATTAAAAACGGCCGGTGTGGGAAATTGGCAGAGTGTCCAAGTTATCACTTAGGGCTCCCACATCCCAGGTTGGATACGGAATGCCTGGTTAAAGTTCTGGATCCTCCGCCTCTGGTACAGCTTCCTGCCAGCGTGCATCCTGGGAAGCAGTAGACAATGACTCCAGTACTTTGGTCCCTGTCACCCCATGGAAGATCTCCTTTGAGTTCTGGGATCTTGGCTTCAGCCTGGCTCAGCTCTGGCTGCTTCAGGCATTCAGAGAGTGAACTTAGAGATGGGAAATCTTTACTCTTCCTTTACGTGTCTCTCTTTCTCGACCCTTCAAATAAAGTGGAAATAAAAAAAAGAAAGGAAACATCAAGAGTTGGCCTCTGTTTGGTCCCCGGAGAGGCTGATGTTATATTTGCTTTGCAACAGTGCAGACTGCAACTGTGTGTGTGTGTGTGTGTGTGTGTGTGTGTGTGTGTGTGTGATTAGGTGGGAGAAGATAGAATAACACCCCTTCTTTTAGTAACTGAATCATAATCACATTTTGTTCTGGGAGCCTGTGACGGTGAAAGCACAGACTCTAACCCACAGCAGGTGGAGAACGTGGAGTGCATTAGTAGCAAGACCATCAACCAGGGGTCAGGAACCAGGGGTCCCGAGCTGTTCCATCTGCCACCATGCCTTCTGTGACTTGGAGTAAACCCTGGCCAGGGTCAGTGCCCTCATTGGAATCACGGGACTGCTCATTGCTGTCCTGCTGTGCATACCATATGTTTGAGTTCCTCACCCCTCTTCTTTGGGGACAGAGGATATATGGGGGCAGGGAGAAGAGAACAGCCAGTCCCCCTCACTGCAAGGCGTCATAGAGAGCGAAGAGTAGCAGTGCTGCCTGGACCCTGAGAGCTCAATTCTTCTGCTTTGCCTTGAAACTTCTTAGGGGGCTCACAATAGGGCTGCTGAGCTCCTGCTGCACACGCACTGTCTCTCTCCACTGCTGGCTGCAGCCTTGAGAAAGTGTGGTCTCTTACAGGCCCACTGGAAGAGGAGGGGGCAGAGGAGGCCCCAGGTTTCCATGCTTGTGTGCCCATGCTTGGGCTTGGAAGGAAAAAGCAAATGCATGGCAGAGTCCCATTGGCCTCATAGCATACCCTTGACCTCTGTTCCCCCTTTTGTGGGAACCCCAGAATGGCCCTCCCACCTCCAGGCTTCTGCTTGCGTCTTCTTACTGCCTGATGTCTTCAAGCTTTGCCTCATGGATGCCTTCGGTCTTCAAGGCCAAGTCCAGAGCACGTCTTCTCAGTACATTCCTGAGTCATCCACACAGCATGTCCTGCTCCCCTCCCGGCTCTCCATCTTTTGTTTTGTCTTAAGAAAGATTTATCATCTGTGTATCTGTGAATGTGCTTATAGTTTATTTATTTGAAGGGAAGAGAGATAGAGAGGGAGACCTTCCACCTGTTGGTTCCCTCCATAGATGGCTGTAACGGCCAGGGTTGGACCAGGCTAAAGTCAAGAACAGACTCTCCATCCAGGTCTCCTACATGAATACTTGGGTCATCCTCTGCTGCCTTCTGGATCAGAAGTGGAGCAGCTGGGACTGGAATGGGTGCTTAAACCTACTATACCATAATGCCAGCCTCTCTGTGGCATTTCAGATGAGCACTGAGCTAGAGGCTCCTTGAGTATTAAAATGTGGTGGGTCAGTCCCTACATTCCCTGGGGACGAAGGTTGGTAGGCCCACAAGAGGTATCATTTAGCTGTAGGCGTATAACCAAATGTCTCCAAATGTCTCACAGCGTTTGGGTACAAGTGAACAGATGAGGACCCCTTACTATGCAGGCCTCTCTGGCCAACAGCCCCTGTAGGCAGAACGGCAATGGTCTGTGCTTTTGATAATATACTCCACTTCCCATCCCCACCCCAGGGTCTTCAGCAGGCACCAGGGATGCCACACTGTCTTCAGTAATGCTTTTCAGGTTCTCTAGCCCTGTGTGGCAGCAGACACCGTATCTGCCTCCAGGGATGCTCCACCATGGCTCGGGAGTCTCTGTGGCAGGTGCTGTTCTGATTCATTCTTGCCCCTCTTCCTTGGAACTCAGGCCTGCACCTGTCACCACTGTGTGTCCCGTGGGGAATTTCAGCCCCTCTGCTGAGTTCTGCCTTGGGGCAGGGGCTGGGGCTCCATTGTCTGGTACAAGATGCTACAGCTTTTCTGATTTCTTTGCTTCCAGGCCCTTCTGTCTCTTGATTGGCTTGGGGGGGAGCAGGTTGGAAGAGTTTCTTCTTGGTCCTCGGACCATGGGTAAAATAGACTCTCCCTTATATCTGGGACTTTCTTGAGGTTTGACATCTGTAGGGTCCCGACTCCCAGGCTTGTCTGCAAACAGCCCACATCTACCTCTAACCCAGCTGCAAGCTTTCTCAGAGTGGTTTTCCAGACTTATCATTTGCTGCCATGTCTCATCAGTGGATACAAAAAGGGTATGTGTGCCTGTGGAGAGTTCCCACCTACACACCCAATCTCTGCCTTGAATCAGCTGGAAGGTCCTGATGCTGTTGAGTGAATGTATTGGTGCCTATCCCGGCCGCTCAGGGATGCTGAGTGATGCAGCGATGAAGGGATGTCACTGCTCGTAACCGGCACCTTTCAGGTGGGTTCTGTTTATGTGTTTCTACCATCCACTGGGTAAACTGAGACACGCTTTTTTTTTTCTTCCTTGCAGCCTTGGTTTCCTCTTGGGAAGAAGGAAGGAAACAAGAGATGGGTGTGTGCAGTCTCCACCCAACTCCATAGGGTTATGGTGGGAAGTTGGGGGTCTGAGGAGCAGATGCTTTGCAAGGTAACACAAACCCACACGGAAGGGACTAATGCACCATCTGGCAGGTGGAGCCAGGGAGAGTGAGGATGGCGTTAGGGCAAGAAGCCAAAAAGGAGAGGTATTTGGGAACAGAGCAGAGTGGGTCTTAGAGATGGACTCTTCTCTCAGCTATCTTGGGCCAGCACCTGCGCCCCAAGCAGAAGGAGGCAGAAGCAGCAATAGTGCAATGTAGGCTTCTTCCACCTGAGCTGGTGCGAACCGGGAAGCTTGGCTCCGAGCTGCAGTCACTGCCTTGCTATCTTTCTTGGGCTGCTGCGTTTTATGAAGCAGTGTGGGGGGCTCCCATACTGTGGCCCTCAGCCGACCTTCTGGCCACCCTTGGAGAGGGTGTTGTGTTCTTGGCAATGACAGTGGGGTGAGGAAGGGGAAAGGGTGATTATTCAGAGGCATTAAACTCTGCTCATTGATTGTAGTTTTTCCTAAGTCAGCTGATTGCCTTAAGAACATGCGTGTTTATACAAATGAGCACATTTGCAGCATCTAGCCCTCCGTGGCCACCCAGTGCCTGCTGCACCTGCCCCACCTGCACCCACCTCTCTTGCCTCTGGGAAGCCAGACAGCTTCTGCACTCATCAGGATGAGTGAAAGCAAATCCATCTGGTTTTCTTCAACAGCTGATTCCAGACGTGCCACTGGAGAAGACCTACCTTCCAGGTGAGCCAGCGGGGAAGGTGGAGGGGGGCAGGGGTGGTGTCTGTCTTCACGGAGATGAAAGGGCTCAGCAGCTACAGAACGCCTTGCAGCAGCATCAAACGTCTGTGAATCACATCAAAGGCCTCCCTGCCATGGCAGGCCCTTCCAGCTGTGGGAAAATGGGCTCATTAGGAGTAGGAAGAGCTTGTTGTTTACATTAGGCAGCGCTGATTTACAGGCGTGCAGCTGCCATTTTTCCTTCCCTTCCAGCTCCCGGCCCTCCACTTGCCCAGAACCGTGGCCTTTGAAGGTGATGGCAGCCACCGCTCCTCCCTCCCTGCTTCCCTTTCTCAGCTAATTAGGCTCTTACCAATTGAGCAATATCTGAGGCTGGGGAGAAGCTAGCAAGGGGGACTGTTGGCAAAGGGCTCGGCATAATTGTGTTGATTAAGAGGTACAAGGCTGCAAATGTTGTCTTCCTTCAAGATCAAATCCCTGTGCTTATGGGAGCCCTGATTTTCTGGGCCGATTTGTTTGTGTTGGCCTAATTGCTCAGGAAGAGCATTTTTCACAGAAGTCACAGCCTAGATGGATTGGTGAAGGGCACGGCTTGTGGCAATGATGCTCGGGTGACCTCTTGTGCTGGGCAGGGTGGCGGGGGGTGAGGGGAAGTTGCAACTAATTACAAACAATATGAGTGATGGCGACATAGGTCAAAGGCTGGTGTCCTTCGGTCATCTCACTTTTTGTCTCTGGGACAGAGACCTGTGACCCCAACATTCTAGGCAGGGAGGGAGCGCCTGACTCACACCTGATGTTTCGTAAGAAATTAACTTTCCTTGTTTGAAGCCTGAGACCTTGTAGTTCAGTTCTTCCTGCAATCCAGCTTAGCCTGTCCTACCCAACACATGGACACAGCTAATGCCACCAGCAGCAGGAAAATGACCACCTCAGGTTTACACTTGGTGAACATTCTAGGCAAGACAATTCTAACAAAGAAAAGCTTCTTTCCCCCTCCTCTGTCCTCACCACCCTCCCCCCCCAAGCTTGCCACTCGGTTTACCCACATCCTGGGAGATGTCATCCTGGCTCAATTTATGGTTTTCTTTTGAGCAGTTGGGAGAGCCTGTCTGTTTGGGTCATGTGCTCACCCTTGGGCCAATCGTTTTGAGTCCAGTGGATTGGAGGATTTTGATTGGTTAACTGGGATTGGGGAGGTGGGGCTGTGTGATGGACAGTCTAAACCCTCTGGAGAAGTCAGGTTCTAAGCAAGGGAAAATGTTGACTGTAAATGCTATTCCTCAGACCAGTGTGTGGGATCAGGCTAGAACAACCCAGGTACTTCAATAAGAATTTACTGCTAGGCCCAGGGCAGTGGCTAGATCTTTGCCTTGCAAACACTGTGATCTCATGTGGGTACCAGTTCATGTCCTGGCTGTTCCACTTCCCATCCAGCTCCCTGCTTGTACCTGGCAAACCAGTAGAGATTGGCCTAGAGCCTTGGGACTCTGCACTCACATGGAAGACCAGGAGAAAGTTCCTGGTTCCTGGTTTCGGGTTGACTCAGGTCTGGCTCCTGTGGCCACGTGGTGAGCAGACCAATGGATGGAAGATGTTTTTGTCTCTCTTTCTCTTTCTGAGTGTGACCTGCCTTTCCAATAAAAAAAAAAAAAAATCTAAAAACCTAATTTACTGTCAAGGCCCCAGGGAAGCTATTTGGCTAGGTACCAAAAAGGTGTATGATGGGAAGGGGGTGTGGTCATTGACCTAGCTGTACTGCCCGTGCTACAGTGAAGGAATCTTAACTGAAGAAGGCTTTTGCTTCTTTGACGGCTGCATAGATTGGAAATGAGGGCAGGGGCCCGGGAACTGCAGGATGCCTGCTGTGGTTGTGGGTCCTGGAATGGGGGGAATGCGTAGGAGGCACTGTCTGGGCTTTTGTGGGACATGATGGCTGCCCTGTCCATCTTCACAGCAGGAGAGGGACCTCATGAGCACCCATCTCCTCCACACTTCTGCACTCTCCCTCTATCCTATGGCTTGCCTTCTGCCCCCATTCCCCTCTCGCGGTCTGCTTGGTGAAGCCCACGGTAATATCATCAAAGGGCAGAGGATTCGCCTATGTGTCCGTGATCTCTTGGTGCCATACCCCAAGCCTAACCACCACAGGCTTTGTGCCCTCACTCAAACTCCCAGGAGGACCCTGCAAGACGGCGCAGTGTACCATGGGTGTCCATCCACGGCCATTTGGCTCTGGGCGTTGTGGAAGGCACTCAGTACTCCAGGTCTGGTTGGGAGATGCATTGTTGAAAAGAGGGGAAAGAGAGACTAGATCTAGGATCCCTTGTGTACAGCCAGATGTAGGTCTTGAACTGTGAGTAAGTCTGGGTTATCCTAAAAAAAAAATACCACAGACTGCAAATAAGAACAGGAAAGCATTGTTCTGGAAGATCTGGTGTCTGTTGAAGTGTGTTCTGCTTTTAAGATGGCACCATGTCATGTGACCTCTAGAAGGGATGAGGGCTGTGTCCTCACATGGTAGGAGGGCAGGAAGGCAGGAAGGCCAAGGACAGAGCCTACCTCCTCCCCTGTACAGAGGTGTTCACCTCATTCTCCAAGACTCTGCCCTGGTGACCAAAGCCCCTCCTGAAGGGGACACATTCAGCCCACAGCAGGCTCTCCAAGTCCTGGGCTCCAGCAGATGGGCTGAGCAGGGTGGAGCTGAGTGCAGTAATAAGTCACTGCTTGGGACACTCATATCCCGTATCAGAGTGCCTGGTGGTGTCTGGGCTCCTCCGCTTCTAACCCAGCTCCCTGCTGATGCTCATCCTGGCAGCAGGTGCTGACCCAAGTCCTTGGGCATCTGGGGAACAAACCAATGAGTGGAAGCTATCTCTTGTTCTGCTTTTCTAATAAAGTAAACATCAATGAATGAAAATATTTGAAAAATAAAGCACAAGGTGCTCAGATAATTTAAAGAAATGAGAGGGGCAAAACCTGGGCTCCCGGAGCTGGAGCCGAAGAGAGGCAAGCTTCAGTTGCAACATGCCCATGTCACGGTGTGCAGTGGCCCCTCCTGTGTGATTCTGATCTTTGGGATCCTCTAATGGGTCCCCATGGAACTCCCAAGAATTCTTGAGATCATGTCCTCGCTGCCTCCCCAGGCTATTGCTGAGCAGACAGAGTTTCACTGCTTTCTCAGTTCAGCACAGTGCTGGTCAATCATCTTCCAGAGACCGGAGGCTGCCATCCTTGGCCACATGCCCCGTGATAACCTGTCAGGTGCTGCAGTGACTGGTGTGGCAAACAGAACCTGGAGACCCTTGGGCATTGCTGTGAGTTCACCGAGTCATCTGGACAGGCCCAGTTCTTTTTCTCAGAGTCTGTTTGCTCTGGGGTGCCTGGTGTCTCTGCTGGTGGGAAGGCAGCGTGGTGCCATGGTAAGGGGCCCTGTGGGAGCCCTGGGAGTGAATCTCACCAGCCCTCTTGTTTGCTGTGCCTTATTGAGGAAGCTACTTGAGCTCTCTGCATTGTAATTTCCTCCCTTATGAAGTAAAGGAGTTAGTGATGCCTTCTTCAAGAGTTTTACATGTTTTTTTCTTCTTCTGTTTTTACTTCCCAGGGCTGACTGAGATGATGTATGTAAACCATTTACACTGTGGCTGGTGCATAGCAACTGCTCGACAAATGTAGCTACCAAAAGTCCTATCAGCTTCGAATCTGTTCTCAGGCATCTCTTCTACAGAGGAAGGATTGTGTTTTAACACTGATGTCCTGGGGGTGGGGTTGAGAACAGGAGGGTGGCAGTGTGGAAATCCCCTGTGTTCTTTTAACTCCACTGGGCTCAGGGATGAAGCAAGAGGATGGGAGACCCGGATAGAAACTTGGCTAGTGAGGATGCCACTGGGTCCAGGCTGAGTGCCAGGGCTACTGGAAGCTCTGGGCACTAAGTGTGGTATGCTTGACAGTGTGTGTGGGCCCTTCCGGTCTCGGAAGGACCAGTAGGTTGAAGGCAGGAAGGCAGGCTCTGGGTTCTCTGAGACTCCTATGCATGACTGTTGGTCCTGGAAACTCTGTCTGGTTGTGATTGTTCCATGATCAAGATTGCTTGCCCCTGGGCATGAGGCATGTCAAAGATTTTAATCAGGGGCCAAGGCCAGACTACCAGGACCTGATCATAGCGCTGGGGACAGGAAACCATGGGGTTCCTGGGAAGGCAGAAGTTAAGTCTCTGAAGCCAGAGAGCTCAGCCAGCCCCAGGTGGGACAGAGATGACGTAGGTTCCAGGAGGACCAGAACCTGTTCTTGCAACTTGGAGAGGCAATGGAGCCAGCTCAGTAATCAGAGCTGAGTCACCAGGCTGGGGGCAATGGCTTCATTCCAGCCTTGAGGGTTGGTATTGAAGTGCCCACCCCAGCCAGGACTGTCACAGAACTCAAGAGCGTGAGGGGATGATGTACAGCAGCAGGAGGAGGAATGGACAACTGCAGCATGATGGAAAGTGACGCTTTCATGGAGGACACAGGGCTTGCGTTGTGGTGGCAGAGCTCAGAGGGAGCAATCAGAAAGTTACACCAGGGCAAATGACAGCAGGCAAACATCAACGGACCTCAGCATCAGCCTCGACTGTCACCCATTGAATGTTTACCATGAGCCATCATTGTGCCAAGAATGAGATTTGCCTGTCTGTGTTCTTCCACTCAGCCATGACATTGATATTGTGACACAAGGACAGATTATTATTCTTATTTTTCTCTTTTCTTATTTTGAACTATTCCCCTTTTCTTGAGTTTGAAGAGAGGGGCTCAGAGAAGTCAAGTCACTTATCCAAATCACCTCTAAGAGTTGCTCCAAGTTTGGCTGGTTCCAAAACACAGACTCTTGCCTTCTACCCTCTCTTCTGCCTCCCAGGCCCATCTAGATCATTTCCTGCCCTTGCCCCCTGGTCTCCAATCACACTGCCTTCCTGTCCACTCCCTGATGGTCTATGGAGCTCTTCTGGCCCAGAGTCTCAGTGTATGCCAATGGATCCCCTCACTTCTCCATACGATAGGTTCCAGTCTACTGGCATTTCCCTAAACTCTTCCTGATCCCTTGGCTGAACTGGATCTGACTGCTCAAAGTGTCCTTTCTCATCCCTGGCAACTGTAATGCCAGGTCTTCATCTGTGAACATGGCATCAACTCAGTGTCTCCCAGGGGCTGTAAGGTCTGGTTGGGTAGGGAGAGCCCTGACCTAGAGCCAGGGACAGGAAGCACCACTTGTCCATGGTACCGGTTCTGACCTTGCTGGCTCTAGGGCCCTCTTTGTAGCTTTCACATCTTAGTTTCTCACCTACAGCTTGGGCTCTGAAGGTGGGCTATGCCAACAGATGCCCTGGGCACTAGCCTGGCATCCACAGGCCTTGGCCTCTGCCAGGCTGTGCCTTTCCTCTGCAGTCTATCACAGGGGTGCTGGTGCAGGAGCAGGCCTGAGGCTCAACTCACCTCTTGGCCATTGCTTGTCTCTCTTGACAGCAGAAGAGCCCTTGCACCACCTGGGGTCAGAGAAGCCTCGGCTGGACACGGGAAATTATGTACTGACATTTTGCACCATGAAGCTCTCTGCTGGGTTCTGGCAGAAGATGATAGCATTATGAAGTCCTTCTTGACCTGGGCAGCATTCTTGATATTTGAGTCCAGGTGCCTGAGTCTGGAAGGCTTCTCATGCTTGCGTTGTGGGTAACTGAGTGGCGATAGACTCGACTTGAGAAGCCTGCGGCAGTTTGCTCGTAATTCTAATAACCATCCGGAATTAGATCACTTCACATTCGCCTTATTTCTTCCCTCATTCATCTTCTGGTCAGGTCATTAGGAACTCCCCGATTCTTCCCCCAGCCTCAGCGTTCTATTATTTATGTACTATACACAGCCTCTACTGAGTCCCTGGAAAATGGTGAGGCAGCAACAGAGGATGGGCTTTCTCCCTACGTCAGGCTAGGGTATCCTTGTTGTTGCCAGCAGGTCCTGGCAGAGGGGTGGAGGGGTAGAGGGGCTTAAGCCTTCAACTGTAAATGTGGGTGTAGGCTTCTCCCTGGGCTCCTGATGAATCTGGGGCAAGCCAGGTGTTGCAGCTTGGAGGGAGGACAGGGGGAGGTGAAATGTTGGCCACTCGGCTCCTTCAGTGACATTAAGTGACGATTTGATGTGGTCATTAGTGCTGAGATGCTGACTATGGCCATGTCAGCATGGAATGATTGATTGGAAAATCATCACTTAAAGATGGGCATTTATCTGCATTGTTTGTTTATCCTGATGGCAAAAGAGGCATTTTCTCCTTGGAGAAAACCAGGCTGTAGGAGTTAATATGTCTTGTAACCCCAGCAGTCTTAGACATGACTGTTCTAGAATACTAGCCTAGATTCCCCCCTCCTACCTTGTATGTACAGACTCAATCAAGAATAGATGACTGTGCGCAACAGTTTTGTCATAAAGTGAGTATGCCACAGATATCCTCACTATACACCATTTCCATCCATTTAATGTTACCAAACATATAGTGGGGGCTCCAGATGTCACCACCCACAGCACTGCAAGTAAAAAAAATGAACCGTTAATGGCTGTGGTTAAGTCCATGTCAAAATGTCCTTGGGGGAGGGGGTGATTCGGCTGTGGGGTTGGGGCAAAAGCAGCTCCCTGCAGTGTGGTGACTGTTGGGGGTGCCCCAGCCAGGCTGGACCCAATGTTGGGGACTCAGGCCAAAGTCACGGCCAACAGGCAGTGACTGAGTCCTAGCCTTTCTCCAGACCAGTGCAGCAAGTGATGCCAGGCTCTGCCTGCTAGTCGCCCAGTGGCGAACTCTGGGGTTATTAGGATATGTAATTGCTGCTTAGGGACACTCATGAATAAGGCCAGTGTGAGTGTAGGTGAGGGATGAATACTGGGTGATTCCCAGCGATGGGGTCATGGAACATTCTGGCAAACGAGAGGACTGAGACTTGGTGGTTTGGAGTGGAGAGTCCATAAGATCTATTTGGGTCAGACTGATTCACCAACCAATTGGGAATGCTGAGATGGGTTGTTAGCATAGAGCATCACTGACTGCCACACACCAGTCCATATGAAAGCTATGGCTGGGGTCCTGTCTGGCAGGGCTAGGTACCAGTACCTGACTGAGTGGTGGAACAGGGGATGGGTCACACTTGGCAGGGTCAAGACACTAACCAGTATGCGTAACCAGCACGCGAGAAAACCAGGTCCAGGGGTAGATTCTGTGGGGGAAGTGTGGGCCCAACCCTGTGGAAATACAAGGTTCTACTTGTTAGCTCGCGAGGGTGGTGATAGGTTGAGCTAAGAGTGACTATGGAACTTGCTATTACTTATGGGTAAAGGAACCGACAACAGTATAGGCAGGTCAAGGCAGCACCACCTGAAGGTGAGTCCTAAAATAGGAAGTGGGTGGGCCGAGCTGCAACTGGAAGGGGGCGGATGGGGCAAGGCCAAGCAAAACTCAACTCACAAGGAAGAACAGAATTCAGGATGGAGCACAGGTCATGCCAAATTAGGCGCTTACACCGACTGGTCTGCATGAGTCAGGGATACTAGGTCACAGCATCGAAGACAAAGGCTGAGACAGGTGAGGGGCTAAGCCAACTGGGTCTGAGCAACCACTGGCATGTGCGTAATAAAGACTGGGGATGGGCGCAGTTGGGGAGCTGTGAGAATAAACCTTTGCTGGGTTGGGGCTCCCATGGGAGAATGTGGGGGCCAGGGTGGAGGCTGTGTTTTGGTCTGGATATGACTTCAATTTTCCCTGACACAAGTGTGAACTGGGGCTGGGTGCACCTAACTGGACTAGACGCCAGTACCATCTGGGGCTCTGGACAACCTGTGCAAATGTAGGACGGACTAGCCTAGGTCTCTGACCCTACTGAGCCATGTGTGAGCAGTGTCTCGGTATGCACAAGCCTTGGCTGGGCTGAAACATCCAACAGTAAGAACCAGAATGGATTGAAGGCCAGCAATGAGGGTATGCACAAGATCTGGCATAGGGAGTGATTCTGAAGAAGGAGCTTGGGAAACTCTTCTGTCAGGACACAGTCCCTGCAAGATGAGTGAAAGAACCACAATATGGAGCAACCCAGCCCAGACCAGGCAAGAGAAAGATACCCTCTAGCATACATTTGGCATAGGTTGGGGGCGGAACAACTGAACCAATTCACATCAACCGCTGGTGAATTGGAGCACCAGCATAGAGTGTGGGTCAGGCCAGGTTCGGTTGCGACACAAACCAGTGCACATTACAGAATGCCAAGGTGAGGTGAGCCATACCAGACATGGCCACAGCACCCAAACAGCACACGTGAGAACCAAGGAGGGAGGGTGCAAAGGCAGCAGGGGGAATGTGGGCTACCCTGCTGGACCACTCCCACTGGAGAGCATGGGATGGGATGGGGACAGACCAGACTAGGCAGGGCTACAACACTTGTGGGCCTCATGTGAGCTAGATCAGGGAAAAGCCTGGCTGGGCTGACTGCTCCTACTGGTAAAAGCAAAAATCAGAGTGGGTGAGGGTTGGTTGGGCTTTGTCACAGCATCAGCTGGCAGAGGCTGGAACTGGGGCCAATTCTGTTAAGTTAAACTGCAGAACCACCTGGAGAATGCATAATCAGGTAGTGGGAGTGGCCCAAGAGGGAAATAGTGGGCACCTCCCTCTTGGGTAACCACTCCCACTGGAAAGCATGAAAAACAGGACTGGGGCAGAGGTGGCTAGCAGAAAGGCACCCGCCAAGTACGTGTGTGGGCTGGATAGTAGGGTTGGTTGGGTTGAACTAGGCTTCAAGGTCCATTGACATGTATGAGAGCTAAATGGGATGTGGGACAGACTGCACAAGCCTGCGGTACATACTGGCAAGCATGGGAACCAGGACAGGGGCAGGCCTGGTGGGTGTTATGGGGAGTCGCCCCAGCTAGGCTGCAGCTCCCACTGGTTTGTGTGAGGGCCGAGTATGAAGTGGGCAGGATCAGGCTGGACTGCAACACCCATCGGTTCGCATGGAAGACAAGGCTAGAAACAGAACGGACCCAGCAATTGCAACCACCAGCATGTGCACAAGCTGATTGGGGTGACAGAGTGTGCCAGACCCTGTACTGGCAAGCACACACAAGAACCATGTCTGGGATCACCTCAGACGAAGTTTCTTTGGAGATCCCTCCAACTGAACTGCTCATCTCAGAACCCCAACCATGAAGAGACTGTCAGTCAGTGGATTCTGAAGAGATTTCATAATGCTCGGAATGGCGAGATTGGCAGCAATTCAGAACTGTTGAACTATCAAAACTGCTTAAGCAGGACCCTTGGAGCGTGCCCCACATTGGGGACCTGGGAAGGGATGGGTGGGAGGCTGGGTGGGGTTTCTGCGTTTATTTCCCCACCTTTCCCTAGATACAGGGGAAAGAAAAAAAGAGAATTGGAAATAATGGTCTTAGCTACTTTCCTGTAGCGCTTGTCAATCCTAATCAACTATGTAAAATTCATCAAAAACAAAAATAATTAACAGAAAAAAAGAACTGTAAAAATAAAATTCTGTATAAAAAAAAAGAGAATAACAAATGAAAGCAAGCCGGGAAGTCAGCAGATTGTGCAGAATATCATTGTCACCATCCCTGGGGACACCACTCCACCTGCAGGCCCCCTGGGGCCACCTTCACGAATTCTAATCTGCCTTCTGCTCTGTGCATTGTCACCCAGTCAAGAACCACATGTAAGAGGGCAAGAGCATCTCCCAAGTGAGCGTGGAGCTTGTGGCGGCTTACCCCACTCAGCGCCTATTTGGGAAGAGGAGCTTTTATTCCAGCATGTCCTACCCATAGGTACCCATAGGGAGAGTACTTTGATTCCAGGCAATCCCAACAGGCAAGGAGCTACTGGGCACTCTTTGACCTCTGTCATGTCATTTGACTTTCACAAGAATTCCAAAGCCATAGAAGAGCAGGAGTCACTCCCCATCTTCTCACCAAGGAAATGGAGGCTCAGTCAGACTAGCTGATTCCCAAGCTGAAGTGACAGGTGGAGATGAGCCCTGCCTGCCCCCTCCCCCAGACGAGCTCTTTGTGTGGTCTGACTTTGAACTATCGACAACAAGCGCCTGTTATTTGAGCAATGAGTTATGGACAGAGGACCAGCTCTCACGGCCGTTAGACACTGCACTTTATAAAGCTTACTGATCTTCACATCATTCATCTTATATTTTATTGTTGTTAATACTTTTCAGCCCTGCAGAAATGACTGAGCAGTGAGCTCATCTGTTCTGTCACTCAGTGTATTACATGAACACCTCAATGCGCAGACTGCAAGTTAGGGGTGAGAAGTCTGGCCCTTGAAGCCACCGCCGAACAGCGTTTCTCTTCACCTTACAGATTGGGGCGGCTGTCTGCAAATGTAACTTTGATGTCCATTGAAAACAAAGGGATCCGCTGCATTGTTTAGAGGACTGAATAAATCCCAAAGAGAAAAGTTGAGCCTTGTTAAGTTTGAGAATCGTGCGGCCTCTTAGTGGAACCTTGCCTCTCTCAGTTTTGTGCTTTGTTGGGCAACAGAAGCAAGCCTGGAAGGACTCTAGGCAGGGAGTGCAGGGACTTCCAGGGAAAAGGGGACATAGGAAATGGTTGACCGTGGAGAGTGGATGTCACAGAGGCTACTGGGAGATCATGGCAGGTCAGTGCCACAAAATATGCTGGGAGCCAGCAGGAAATGAGGCAAAACAGGGAAGAGCCGTCTCTGACTTGGCCTATGGACTAAAGAACATTATTGTTTCTTTTTTTAATCAAGATAATATTATTTCATTTGCAGTTACATTTTTCTTTTTATTCTTTTTTTTTTTTTGATCTTACATAGTCGATTAGGGTACAAAGGGTCAAGGGCCATAGGAAAGTGGATAAGACCATTGTTTTAACACTATTAGTATCACATTTTTTCCTCTGTATCTGGGTCGGGGAGAAACAAATGGAGAAGAAGCCCCACCCAGCCTCCCACCCATCCCTTCCCAGGTCCCCAATGTGGGGCACGCTCCAAGGGTCCTGCTTAAGCAGTTTTGATAGTTCAACAGTTCTGAATTGCTGCCAATCTCACCATTCCGAGCATTATGAAATCTCTTCAGAATCCACTGACTGACAGTCTCTTCATGGTTGGGGTTCTGAGATGAGCAGTTCAGTTGGAGGGATCTCCAAAGAAACTTCGTCTGAGGTGATCCCAGACATGGTTCTTGTGTGTGCTTGCCAGTACAGGGTCTGGCACACTCTGTCACCCCAATCAGCTTGTGCACATGCTGGTGGTTGCAATTGCTGGGTCTGTTCTGTTTCTAGCCTTGTCTTCCATGCGAACCGATGGGTGTTGCAGTCCAGCCTGATCCTGCCCACTTCATACTCGGCCCTCACACAAACCAGTGGGAGCTGCAGCCTAGCTGGGGCGACTCCCCATAACACCCACCAGGCCTGCCCCTGTCCTGGTTCCCATGCTTGCCAGTATGTACCGCAGGCTTGTGCAGTATGTCCCACATCCCATTTAGCTCTCATACATGTCAATGGACCTTGAAGCCTAGTTCAACCCAACCAACCCTACTATCCAGCCCACACACGTACTTGGCGGGTGCCTTTCTGCTAGCCACCTCTGCCCCAGTCCTGTTTTTCATGCTTTCCAGTGGGAGTGGTTACCCAAGAGGGAGGTGCCCACTATTTCCCTCTTGGGCCACTCCCACTACCTGATTATGCATTCTCCAGGTGGTTCTGCAGTTTAACTTAACAGAATTGGCCCCAGTTCCAGCCTCTGCCAGCTGATGCTGTGACTAAGCCCAACCAACCCTCACCCACTCTGATTTTTGCTTTTACCAGTAGGAGCAGTCAGCCCAGCCAGGCTTTTCCCTGATCTAGCTCACATGAGGCCCACAGGTGTTGTAGCCCTGCCTAGTCTGGTCTGCACCCATCCCAACTCTCACGTTGGGATGTGGGAGTGGTGGTTCTGTTACTGGGTATCCCTCATGATTCATTCCTCACCTACATGTACAATGGCCTTATTCATGGATGTCCTAGGCAGTAATTCCACACCCCCAGAACCCTAGAGCTCATCAGCCACCACTTGGCAGCAGTGGACAGGCAGCTAGTTTCCCCAGCAGGAAGCCTGGCATGAATGTCCCCAGCCGCAGTTATGTGGCCAGGAGATCCAGACAGCTGTGCCTCTGAGCAGGCTTAACTGGACTCTGCCCAGCAACATTTTATAGCTCTTTTTAAAATTTTGTTTCATGATACCATTCCACAGGCACAGAGATTCTCTCCTCTGCCGCTTTCCAATCCCCTGCACTCTTTCCCCTCACATTATTGCAATAGTATAGTCCTTCAACAAAAATCATAAGTCCGACATTCTACTATTTAGTGTATCTTGGCATTGTAGGTATAGACAATGTAGACAGTCTAGTATCCTATTCAAGACATATTTAACAGTTTCATAGGGGTCCTCCTTTTAGTCAGGAGTAGAGATGCATGTTGCAACGTATCTTCGTTTCCCTGAATGCTAGTCTGCAATATACAAGTCACACAGGTTTGTACCTCTTTGTGGACCTGGTTCTTCTTTTGAAGCTGTAAGCAGCCAGATAGTTTTCTGTGCTGTTTGAGTCACTTGAAAAAGGCTTCAGTTGTTTGCAACCAAGAGCCCTGACTCCTGGGGCGTTTGTGAGCCGGGGACCCATGAGAAGTTTGTGTGTGGCACAGAGGTTCTTTCCCTGGAGCTGCTGTGAGATCCTGAGGTAGCCAATCCTTGGGCATTTGGTAGTTGTTCAACTTGGAAGGTGTTTTTAGAGGTCACAGGATCAAGCCCTTGACACTCTTCATGTTCTTGGCAGGGTCTTCTATAGGAATACAGATGCTTCTATTGTCTGCCTCAGCTGCTTATCCCAGAAGCCCTCTGAACTTGCCCACTTGACGCATGGCTTTGAACACAGGGATGTTCAGCATTGTGTGTGATTGAACAGTGTGGAGGTCGGTCTGACTCCCTCAAAGGAGTTTGATATTAGCTTAAGTAAGCCAAGATTCAACTACTTAAAGGAATATTATGCACCAAGTGTTTTGGAGCAGAGGTTTTTAAATGAACACTAGGAGACATTTCTAAGTGAAATCTGCAGGAATAAAATAAAATCAATCAAAATATTGATACTGCATTGTAGTTTCTATGAAGTACAGTTTTTCCTTCCTCTCATTCCTCCTGTTCACAATGCTTGATATGGTGACCATGGCTTCTGTGCATAGAAATTTTCCATCAAAGTAACTACGGGTAAATAGCAACCCATAGGACAGCAGTGATTTTAAGGTCAATCAAAAGGCTTGAAACAATCTTGGACTAATGATTTTCCTTGAGCTTTAGGTATGCTTCCCTTACGGTAGCTGCCATTGGTATACATGTAGGGGAAAGTGTCATTTGTTTGAAAGTCAAAAATCCAGTCTTGCTCTCAGTTTGCAGAGCAGCAGGCTATATGACCTGTTCCAGTTACTTTACAATTTCCACATTAGACTTTTCAATAAAATGAAGTAATGCTTCAATTAAACTCAAGTTTCTTAGCTTGTGAATAATACAGACCAAGAGAATCATGAAGGCTCATGATACATTTCTAGTCTTAATTTTAAAAATGACTTGGTTTCACTTTATTTGAAAGGTAGAGAGACATAGAAATCTTCTGTCCACTGATTCACTCCCAAATATCTGTAATAAACAGGGCTGAACTAGATTGAAGCCAGGAGCCTGGGACTCTATTCAAATCTCCTTTGTGGGTGACAGGACCCCAAGGGCTTGAGTTATCACTTGCTGTCTCTTTGGATGTATTGTAGTAGGAAGCTGGATTAGAAGTAGAGGAGCCACAACTTGAACCAGACACTGCTATAGCGTATGGGCATCTTCTGTGGCTTCTTAACCTCTGTGCTAAGCACACATCCCTAACTCTTTTTTTTTAAAAGCAGATTGCCATGAGTAGGAGGAAAGCATTTGCTCATTCCTCCATTGTGCGTTTACTGAGGACAGAGCTGGGAACCCCCTCATTGCCTTGTACTGTTTCTGAAAATCAGAAGCTGCTGGTGGTGTGTTGAGGTTCATCCTCAGCGTTTTGAAGCTTTTGATGCTGGTCTTTGCCCAAGACTTTCAGGATTTTTCGGCGCATTCAGGTGGTTTTAGTCTATCTTCTCATGGTGTTGAGTTGAAAGTTACAGTTCTGCCCCACATTCCCACAGCCTCGTCGAGCAGGAAGCTCTGAGTACGTGGAGGGCAGCTTACTCTGAGCCTCCACCTGTGCTGGGGTGGAGGTGGGTCTAAGAGAAGCTGCAGAGATCTGAATATCTTGCAGAGACAAGATGAGCAGCAAGGGTCTCGGACACCCTGCAAAGACCCCGTGAGGAACCCTGCTCCAGCAGCTGTCCCCACTCCTGGTTGGTGGCCATTAGTCAATCATTTGTTAGTTTATTTTCTCAACAAACCTGCTGTGTCCTGAGCAGGAAATGTGCAAGCCCAGGAATGAGAAAGAGTCAGAAGCTCACAGCTTGAGGGAGATATGTCCACAAATTCTTGATGATTCTACTTCTTTACTGGCTCTCAAAAATCTTTCCCTCCCCCATCCTCACTGCTCATGCTTTGCGCTTGGGTGATCACACACCCACTGCTGCCTCGAGTCCAGCTCTTACAGTCCCATCAGATGTGCTTGTCTCAAATCTGAGCATAGAAGTCCTAGCTCCAAGCCCCCTGTTCTCTATGCTAGACCGTCCGTGAGGTTGGCTTCCACCCCTGCTTGCTAGCCAGCTCTCTTGTGCTCCTAAGAGACTCACGTTTCCTTTAACATTCATTCCACCATATCATGTGGTGGAAGTCCCTGTTTGCAGCAGGAGTTTGGTGCATTTGTTAAACCCCTGCTTGGGATGCTCAGAGCCTATATCAGAGTGCCTGTTTTCATTTATTTGTTTTTTTTTTAAAGATTTATTTATTTTTATTGCAAAGTCAGATATACAGAGAGGAGGAGAGACAGAGAGGAGGATCTTCCATCTGACGATTCACTCCCCAAGTGACCGCAATGGCTGGTGCTGCGCCGGTCCAAAGCCAGGAGCCAGGAACTTATTCCAGGTCTCCCACTCGGGTGCAGGGTCCTAAGGCTTTGGGCTGTCCTCGACTGCTTTCCCAGGCCACAAGCAGGGAGCTGGATGGGAAGTGGGACTGCCAGGTTTAGAACTGGCGCCCATATTGGATCCTGGGGCATGCAAGGCGAGGACTTTAACCAGTACGCTATTGCGCTGGGCCCTATGTTTTTTTTTTTTTTTTTTTTTTTTTTTTTTCAAATCACAGCTTCTGAATCCAGCTTCCTACTAGTATGCACCCTGGGAGACGGTAGTCATGGTGCAAATACTTGTGGAAAGTGCAGGACCACCCATGTGGGAGATACTGATTAAGTTTTTGGCTACTGGCCTTGACCTGGTCCAGTATTGACTGTTTCAGGCATTTGGGGAGTGAACCAGTAGATGGAAGATCTTTCTCTGTCTCTCTAACTCTCAGATAAAACAAAAATATATAATAAGTAAAAAATTAAAAATGGTCCCTACCTGCCATGACTCCATTCATCCATCCATTCATTTGTTCAATGATTCTTTACTAAGTGTCCCTTATGTACCAGGCTTGGTGCCAGGAAGATGAAGGGACATAACAATTAGTCTGGCACCTGACTTTGCAGAGCGTCAAGACAAACAATGAAGAGAGATGCTTATTGCGTTAAAGTAGATATAATATTACAAACTACAATAGGCAGGATAAAAAATAATGCAGGGTTCTGTTGGGAATACTGCCAGGGCTCTTCTTCCTACGTGTGTCTGTAGGGTTTCAGTCCCTACTTGCTGTCCCCCTGTCATCCAAGGAGATGTTCTGTCGAGAACATAATTGGTGTGAGTCACTTGAGCTGACTATAGCTGTGTGTATTAGACTATTTCAGTACCTCTGGCTATGACAGTGGATACCTTCTCTGGACTGCCTAGGTCATAGATAGGGTCCAGATTTGCCCTTCTCATTCTTGCCCAAAAGCCTACAGAGTCACATGTGTACTATGGGAGCCTCCGCCTTGCAGTGGTTGAATGTGTCAGCATGGTGACACACTGACCCAAATCTGGTGACTCGGATCCTTCCTTCTGAGCCATTGAGACCCTTGGGGTCCAGGTTCTTGTAGAGGCTAGGTAGTTTCTAGAATAGACCAGAAGGGAATTTGGCATCGTAAGGTGGTCTTTTCCTTTTTCCTTGTGAATTGAGAAGCAAACATGATGAGAAGAGCAGAAATGAGACATGGAGGGTGTTCTTTCTTGAAGTCTGGTGCACTTAGCACCTTCAAGAGATCCAGGAAGCAATCTTACATCCTTGTAATGAATTCCCCCATTGCTGCCTCAGCTTAGCTCATGTTGGTTTCTATTTCTTGTACTTTAAGAATTCTCACCAACCAGATCCCGAACAGCCAATCACCCATGCAAGTGAGTTTAAGAAAAATGAGTCACCCCAGCAAAGACTTGGATGGAGCTATTCAAGGCACATCAATCAGCAGCGTCAGATGGATCAGTTTGGGAGTTTCTTGGCTGACCTTGAGATGTTTCATGGGCAGTTTAGATGTCTTGTGCCTAAGTTTACTCTGTAAAATTGCTCAGAGAGCTATTTACCATACCCCTTACAGGTGGTTTCCCCAGTTCTAATTGTTGGTTGGTGCCGGTTATGTATCTCCCATACATTTTTTTTTTGGCGGGGGGGGGAGAGTAGTTGTTAACCCTGCCATGCAGGTGGTCTTGTTGTAATCTTTTTTTTTTTTTTTTTTTTTTAAAGATTTATTCATTTTATTACAGCCAGATATACACAGAGGAGGAGAGACAGAGAGGAAGATCTTCCGTCCGATGATTCACTCCCCAAGTGAGCCGCAACGGGCCGATGCGCACCGATCCGAAGCCGGGAACCTGGAAGCTCTTCCGGGTCTCCCACGCGGGTGCAGTGTCCCAAAGCATTGGGCCGTCCTCAACTGCTTTCCCAGGCCACAAGCAGGGAGCTGGATGGGAAGTGGAGCTGCCGGGATTAGAACCGGTGCCCATATGGGATCCCGGGGCTTTCAAGGCGAGGACTTTTAGCCGCTAGACCACGCCGCCGGGCCCTGGTCTTGTTGTAATCTTTGCAGGGCTATTTTATGCTTAGTCAATGCATTGTTTTCTAAGTGAAATTTCTTTTTTTTTTTTAAATTTCTTTCCTTTCAAATGTAGTTTTCTCTCCTTCTGTAGCACAAAAAGAATGATTCTTTATTGGATTTTAAACAGATAATTTATGATTATAATGAAATGTCCTTGACTTTGGGACTTTATTCTTCTCTTAAGTTAATGTTAGGCAAAGTAAGGTTCCTAAAAATCATGCTTCCCTCCACTGTAAAAAGACAAAAAAGAGAGAAAAAAGAGACTCCATTGAATGGCCTTGTTATTTCTCTTGTGTGATTGGCACAGGTTTAGCCTTCTTGCTCTTGTCCATGTACAATGTAATCCAAAGGTCACAAAACTCCTTTGACACACTTAGCTGTGGCAATGGCATCATTGGCACGAGCATGGGCTTAATCCACATATTTCCTTGTTTGCAAATTTTCAGCTAATGAAAGGAATCAAACATTGTGTTTGGGGGAGAGATTAGGGTCACTGGCCCTCATTTGAGTTGATTGGTTTCTTCAAATGAGATGTTAATTGTGAAACTGATAGGCAGACTTCCATTTGATTTTACCCCAACTTTGTTTATAATTAAAATAATAAAAAATGGAAAATGTCCAGTTCAATCAGCATAATCTCCCATCTAGTCTCCAGCAGCAGAATTGAAGCAAGGTGCATCTGTGTATGTACGTCACATGCTCCTGTTTCTTTGCCTCTGCTGGCTGCAGGGGAAGGGAGGAAGAAATTCCTTAGAGTCTAGGTACGCTGACAAAGCCTCTGAAACTAGAGATGGCCAGCATAATGTGAGACTCCAAAGAGAAAACACAATAGAAACGGGGCTGCTTCTATATACATGATGGAAGATCATTGTTGGTGTTTGCAGCTGAGGTGTTACTTGATTTGTTCGTGCAAGAGTTAGCTACTCAGTTCCCACTCTGTGCCACACATTGCTATAGGGACTAGAGGTACACAGGTGAACATGAAAGGTGAGTTCCCCCGGCAAATGCTGTGTAGCACAGCAAGTTAAACTGCCATTATCCCATATGGGCATTGGTTCAAACCTTGATGGCTCCACTTCTCATCCAACTCCTTGCTAATGTGCTTGGGAAAGCAGTGGAAGATGGCCGAGGGCTTGGACCCCTGCCACCCACTGGGAGATCCAGATGAAACTCTTGATCTCTGGCTTCGGCCTGGCCCAGCATTGACCATTGTGGCCATTTGGAGAGTAAACCAGTGGATGGAAAATCTGATTCTCTCCTCTTCTTCCTCCGCTCCTCTCCTCTCCTCTCCTCTCCTCTCCTCTCCTCTCCTCTCCTCTCCTCTCTTCTCCTTTCTTCTTCCCTCTCCTCCCCTCCCCTCTCTTCCTCTCCTCTGCTTGTAGCTCCACCTTTCAAAAAATAAACTACGTATCTGAAAAAGAAAAGACGATTGGGTCCGAGATCTGGTGGAGCTTAAGGGCGTGGTTTGCAGCAGGGGAGGGTGTGACCCAATCCTGGTCAGGTGGAATCCTTGTGGCTGTTTGTGGGACAGGCACTGGAGGGACTCGGGTAGAAGTGGGAAGGCCAGTAAACAGTCCAGGGAAGAGGTGACTGTGGTGAAAGCAGGAAGTGGTGGATTTGTTATTTGCTTTGGAATTTGGGTGGAATTTCGTGGATATGATGTGGGGGGAGGAAGAACAGAGAACAACAGACTTTTCTTTTCTGTACCTGACTGAATCAATGATGGTACTTTAGCACAGGTGGGAAGCCTGGACAGGAATCAGGAGGTCCCTTTTGGGTACCTGATGTGTGAAGTGTGTCCAGTTGACTTACAGGTTGCTAGAGACCTAGTTTCTAGAAAGGGCTGTGGTGTTCAATCCTTGCCTCAGGGAGGTGGAGTTATCCTTTCTGTACGCAGTGCAAGAAAAACGACTCATGTGACAATTTAGCATGGGGGAAGACATCTTGGCCAAGAGTACATTGGACAGCAATAATTGATTAAAAAAAGTAATTCGGTAAAGATAAATGAAATATCCTAAATCTGAAGACAGAAAGCAGAAGGAGTAGTGGGGAGGAGCACAGGATCTTCAGATTTCTTAATATATTCAAAAGGGTGGGAGAGCGAGAGAGAGACCTATTATCTGCTGGTTCACTCTCCAAATGGCTTTAATGACTAGAACTGGTGGAACTGGATCAGGCCAAAATCAGGAGCCCAGAACTCCATTCAGGTCTCCCACATGGATGGCAGGGGTTCAAGGACTTGGGCCATCTTCTGCTGCTTTCCTAGGTGCATCAGCAGGGAGTCATATCAGTGGCCAGAGTCCTGACTTGGCTGTCAGGCAGATCTAGGTGTTAATCCAGATCTGTGTCTTCTGCCCACGCTCTAGTACACATCCTTTCAAAGATTTTTGTTTCTCCAAAACAGCTGGAGTCATTAGGTAAGAAATTCATTCCCCCATCCTTTTCTTGAGCAAAGCTAGACCAAGCTGCAGCTTGAACTGTCAGGTCAACTTGAGAAGAGTGTGACCACATGAATTGAAATAATTGCCGCCCAAAGCAAAGGCATTTTTCTTTAGGCATAGGTCCTCTCTTGCATGAATGGGTCATTGCAGTTGTGATTTGTAAAACCTTGAGACAAGTTTCTGCATCCCTGTGGCTGTCTTTTCAATTCCCAGGATAGGGGTCAGTGTTCTCTCTACCAAGTGTATCCCAGATGCGGAATTTGGAGTACCCAGTAATTACTACTACTTTGGCACTCTACAGAGAGGATCAAGGGAAGTGGGGATACCGCTTTCTAAGAATAAAAACCTTCAGCTTTAAGGAAGAAACAGGGAGCATCTTCTTTCTGGGATGCCACTTTCCGAATGGCATTAGCAATGGGCACTTACTGTGCCTTCATCTCCAGCCATTTCTACCTCCCACTAGGAAATGGAAGAAACCCTCCACTGTGAGAACTCTTTTGCATAAATCTATCAGATGCTACAGAACTTCAACTTAAGCCTGAACCTAGCTGACAGACCTACAGGGTGCAAAAAATTATCTTTTTTTGGTGAATTGATCATTTTCACTATGAAAAGATCATAATTTTTTTTTGTAAGGCAGAGTGGCAGAGAGAAAGAGAATTGGAGAGAACAAGAACAGGAGGGAGCAAGGGAGAGGGGAAGAGAGAAATATCTTCAATCTGCTGGTTCACTCCCCACTTGTTTCTAACAGCTTTGACTGGCCCAGACAGAGATCAGGGGCCAGCAGTCCATGCATATCTCTCCAATGGGTGGCCGGAACCCGAACACTTGGGCCATCTTCTATTCTTTTTCCCTTTTACATTAACAGGGAGCTGCATTGGAAGTGGAGCAGCTGGGACACACAGCAGCCCCCATATGGATTGCTAGCACAGCAGGTGGAAGTTAAACCCATTACACCAGAACACCAGTTGTGATGGATTTGATGGTCTGTGGTCATTCAGCCTTGTTTCTCAAGTTGTGAACAACAGGCTAATGCTTCCCCAATCTTCATGGTCACAGGAACCTCCTGGGCATCTCCTTAAAAATGCAGACCCTGATTCAAATGGTGTTATGGGTTGGGGACTCAGGTCCTGCATCTCTGGTACCTGGTGATGTCTCATCCTGATGGTCTGGGGTTCACACCATGAGCAGAAAGCTATGGAAGCTTGATTTCATAGTGGAATCGAGTTGCTCAAGAAAACAGAGGTGGAACTAGAGTGGTGATGCAGCACCTCAAGCTGCTGCCTGTGACACTGGCATCCCACATAGGACATAGGTTCAAGTCCTGTGTGCTTCACTTCCAATCCAGCTCCCTACTATTGTGTCTGGGATGGCAACAGAGGACAGTTCAGGGGGCTGGACCCCTGCCACTCATGTAGGAGACTGATTGGAGTTTCAGACTCCTGGCCTTGCTCAGGACCAATCCTGGTCATCGCAGCCATTTTGGAGAGTGAACCAGTGAATGAAAGATTTCTTTTTCCCTTTCTTTCTATCTCTTTGTGCACAAAATGAATAAATAGATCTTACAAAAAAGAAAGAAGAATGGGTCTACGGACAAATAAGCTTGCTGACCTTTTCGCTCTTGTAGCTTTTAAATGTACCAGGAAGTCCTGCAGTTAAAAAGAAAGAAACTATTCACTTGTTTTACTCCCAAACTCCTTTGATCATGAAAAATTTTTTTTCCAGGAAAACCTGTTAACATTTGCAGAAGTTGCATTCTTTATTAACATTTGGAGAAGTTGCATTCTTTGTGTCACTGTTTGAAAGCCAATTTGAGGCCCGAGAGATACAAATTGTGCTATAGCCACATGAATTATAAGCCATAGTCCAGTGAGGCAACTACACAGGTAGCTGGCAGCGTGTAATGAAGGAGTGCCAGGTCTCTGGAGCCGGGTCGGAAGCCAAGGCTGAGACTTGGCCATCTGTTCTGTGTCTGTCCACTTCTCTGAGGTGTGGTTTCCTAATGTATAAAATGGGGCCCAGAGAAGATGCTGTACGGAAGGGCCATTGTGACTGCTGCCTCGAGAGAAAGAGGGTGGTCCTGATTATCTCTGTGGGGATGGAGAGCACTCTGGACACAGGAAACACTGAGGAAGGGAATATGCAGAGGCTGCTGGGCAGAAAGGACCCTTGGAGACTGTGAGATGGAACCCTTATTGGATAGACGGCAAATGGGAAAAATTCTCACAGGTTGGGTAACAGATGGCAGACCAGGACCCAGACCCCAGGCTGAACCTGGCCATCTCAGCCACACAGTCCAGGTTACTTGTCAATTGTCATCCGGTTCCCACATATGGCTTTAGGGTGGATAAAAACCATCTTCATGTGCCAAGTCCAGAATCAGCGTTCTTTGTCCGTCAGCATGAGGGGGACAGAGAAGAAAAGGGAATAAAGATTTTGGCTGTTGGTACATTCTGGCCGTGGGGGCATCCCCTAAAGGCTGGCTGGAATCCTTAGGCTTAGAGGGGGCTCTTCTGGCAGTGGTGAGACCCTCTCACTCCCAGGATGTGGAGGGAGCCTGAGAACACAAACAGGCCATGCTAACTGCAACCTAGATCAGACCCCTGACTGCACCTTGCAATGCCCTGCCAGCAGGTGCACACTGAACAAAACAGGAGGTAATTCTGAGTGGAACAATATCTACTAATGGCAAGATCTAGGATTTGACAAAGGCAAGTGAGAAGCACAGAAGCTCTAACTGCCCCTGCTTTCATGACAACTAAGGTATGACCGCTGCTTCTGCCCTATGGAGAGGACAGTGTAAAAACACCCCAAGAACCCCCAGACAATGAATTTCAGCAGCTCAGTCTCTCTCCACCAGTCCCAACCCTGGCTGGGAGTCTGTCTTTGTTTCTTTCTCTCTTTCTTTTCTTTCTTTTTTCCCCTTCCTTCCTTTTTTCTCTTTCTTTCTTTCTTTCTTTCTTTCTTTCTTTCTTTCTTTCTTTCTTTCTTTCTTTCTTTCTTTCTTTCTTTCTTTCTTTTTAAAAGATTTACTTATTTGCATTGGAAAATCAGATTTACAGAGAGAGGGAGAGACAGAACGGTCTTCCATCCGATGGTTCACTCCCCAGGTGGCTGCAATGGCTGAAGCTGAGCCGATCCAAAGCCAGGAGCCAGGAGCTTCTGCCAAGTCTCCCACACAGGTGCAGGGTCCTAAGGCATTGAGCCATCCTCTATTGTTTCCCAGGAAACAAGCAGGGAGCTGGAAGGGAAATGGAGCATCTGGACAGAAACCAGCACCGGTATGGAATGATGGTGCTTGGAGATGAAGGACTTGCCAGTTGAGCTATTGCGCCAGCCCCCCAGATTGGGGTTTTTGTCAACATGAATGTGGAGTTTCCCATTTTTTTCTCCCCTCCGCCCTCTTCCGGGAAAATCTGAATGGACGACATATCACAAAGCTCTTTCTCCTCTCAAACATTTCTCGCTAAGTGTCCTAATCCCTGGGGCCAACACTGACCATCAAGGTTCTTATCTGTCAGAGAAGAAAATGACTCCTTCCCCTCAGTGATCGTCAGCTTGTTGGACCAGTGATATTTCTCCCCCATTTCAATGAATTCCTTTTGATAAGAAACAGGCGAGGACACATTGGCGAGAACAAGAGGTTGGGTCCTGTGTTCAGGGCTGCTTCCTTCTCTACATACTACGGCTCTTCTCATGTTCTTCAGCCTCTCTTACACACATAGACAACTTTCTATCTAGCTGCCTTAACATCTCTTCCCCAAGGTTGCTCATGGAAATCATGTGCCCTAAGTTTATTACCCTCAGCAACAACCCTGCCTGTGTGTGCAACAGCTGGCGGTAAAGAAATGAAGACCATTCCAGAGGGGTCCAGCCCTGCTCCTGGGAGGTGATGGCTGCCCAGGGCACTGGAGACAAGGAGCTGGTCTGCTCTGGACCTGGCATGTCTCCCAGGCTTCAGCCTGGAACAGGAGTGGCCACAGGAGCCAGTTACATCACCGACCTGGCGGGATTCCAGTTGACCAATGGCACACCTGAATGGACATTCCTTACATAGCTGGGGCACAGACAGCCCCTTCGCCTGTCCACGTGTTTAGAAGGGTATAAAACTCCTCCTCAGAGGCCCTTTTCACCTCCATCTTCCTTTCCCTCTGTGCGAAGGTGGCCCAGGAGCGATTTTCCAATAAAGCTTCCGTTACAACTATGGACAACTTGCTGATATTATTCCACCAGCGGGCGGTGGTCATCATCTAACAGGAGGAAGAAATGCTACCCAGAGAGGTCTGCATGGTTTCCATGACCAACCTTGGGGAAGGATCGACACAGACAGGGCTTGCTGGAGTTTCCCTCAGTCCATTACATCAGCTCATACCCTTTCCACACAATCCAGTTTTATGTGGTGTCAGCCACTCTGGGTCTTTAAGTCTGGAGGCTTCCATGTCATGTTAAACTGGCTGTGCTTTTCCACTGTGGACCTGTCTTGGGTTATAGGGGTGTTGGCGTGACCCTTTATGAAGGACACAAACAGGATCACCTGCTTTCCTGCCACAGAGTGGTGTGCTGGATTTTGAGATCTCCAGAAAATCATCGAGTCTGAGGTCGGTGCTAAGGCATAAAGGCAGTTTATTCAGGTTAACCTAGGTCTTCCAGCCATTCTCCACCATCAGGGCTGGGCGGGGGAGGGGCAGCTGCAGCCGAGGCTGCAGCAGGAACAGCAGCGCAGAAAAAAAGAGCGAGGTTGAACAGCACAGGGCTCTTAAACATTTCAGGCTAATAATTATACAGTCATGATTGGTCAGTTTTAACTGTTAATTTTCAAAAAGAGCAGGTTGGCAGGCTTCTATTGGTGGGTTTGAAGCAAGCAACTTTCAAAAAGCACAAACTGATGGGCTATAGGGCGGTGGGTCTTATCTAGCACCAGGGACCTCCTTCCTGAGGAGTGCTCTGCCTGCGTGGCCTGCCAGGTACCCTGCCGGGTGTCACAGAGACTGTCAGGCCTGGAGTTCACACAGCCCCCAGCCAGGCAAGTAAGGCAGAATCACAAAAGCAGAAAACATCTAGGTTCTTCAAGAGGAGCCCTCTGGGCTAACCCAAACCACGGCAGGAAAGAACCTGGAAGTTCCTGCTCCTTGGCTCCTTATTTTGCCACATCCAGGAAAAAGCACGACCCCTACACAGCCCCCTGCACTAGCCAGGGAAAGTGGGAGGTTTGTAGGTCCTCTGCCTGGGCCACAGGCAGCCTGAATGTTCATGTGTGCATACATGTGTGCGGGTGCGTGTGCGTGTGCGTGTCTGTGTGTGTGTGCAGGGAGGGAGCATTGAATGGGAGTGGCAACAAGCAGGCAGAGCACCCGGGGCTCCTCGCCCGGCCCCAGCGGTTTCCCAGGAGGGAAGCAGGCCTCCGGGCAGAATGCCAGGAGTGCCCCTCATCAGCTCCCGAAAATGAGTCCTAGCAAGGGGAGCCCGCCCTATCCCCGCTCCTGGTGGGAAGTGGGGGGCGGGGTGGCGAGGAGAAGAATCGTGGCTGCACCCCCAGGGGACTCCCGCTGCGTCCAGGAGGAAGCTCGCATATTTATCTTATTTCCTGTGCACCATTTTGACTTATTTTTCCGATCCACAGAAGGAGCTGCGGCGTCAACCAAGGCTTCCTTCTTAGGGGGCCTGTTGGCTCCTCGGAGTCTGTAATTGGGGCATTGAAAGGATACAAAAAAAAAAAAGAAGAAGAAGAAAAAAGCCCACAGTGGAGTGGATGATCTTTTATACTTAAAGTTCCCCCCTCTATAAAAGCGACATATTACAAACCTCTTTCTCCTCTCGAACATTTCTAGCTAAGTGCATTCTGATGCCACATTGAAACGCAAAATAGCTGGAATCAAGCAGGCTCCGAAGGCTATTTATATGCTAATCTCTATTTCCCAAGCTGAAGCAGGAACCTCGAGCTCTGCGCTGCCTCTAATGATGGCTGGGCTTTAACCTCTCTGGAAGAAAGAAAAGTATTTTCCTTAAGAAAACAACTCAGTTTCTTTAAGATGAAATGTAATTATCTATTATCAGATGTCCCTTAAAATGCAAGGCCTATTAAAGCTGCTAAAAATATTGAAGCCCTAATTTCCCCATAATAGCATTTTAATTTCAGCAAATCACGCTTCTATTGTTACAGGACATTTTGCGGTGGGGATGTGGTAAGAGGTCCATCTTAGCTTTTTTCTTAACATTTTCCTTTCTTTGAGAAGTACAATTAAATCATTGCAATCATCTAACCTTGTTCGACACAAAATTTTACCTATCAAGTGCGAAAACAATGGTCATTAGCATTTAAAAGAATTTGTTTTAAAAAGTAGCTAAAGTTTAATTGCTTTAAATACTCTTGTTGGAATGTGCTGTGGCTGTTGGTTCAATGTTCATATTAAAGAGAGAGCGCTGTTTAATTGATCGTTGAATTTCACTGAAAAATATTTACCTTTTTCTGGGCAAAGTATGAAAGAGATGTTCTGACGGACCCTTAAGGAAGGAAGGGTATAGGCGGAAGTTAGTCCTTTAAGGTTGAGGGGGGAGGCAGCTGTGGACTTTTTGACCCAGCTATGTGCTGGCTCCTTACTCTGATTTATTTTGGAAACTTGGGAAAACTTCCAAAATGAGCTACTCCAGGCCACTTTTAAAATTGTAGGTACCTGTGACTCCATGCCACAGCCTGAAACTTGCATGCTTGATTTTTAGGGGCCCTGTGACTATTGCAGACACAAAAGAGGGGGTTCTTCCATGCTCGCAGGACCACCCTGCCCACTGGTAAAAGGGCCTGTTTTTTTAAAATTGGGGTGTGGCTGAGTGCGGAAGGCAGGCTGGGGCACACCTGGGGCCACTCTCCCATGAGTCTTATGCGCATACTTGTTGATGAAGGCAACATTCTCATAAACATACACCCATCTCATCTTCCTCATTTCTCTTTTTACACATTTTAAAATTCATTTGAAAAGGAAAATAGAGACAATGAGATTTTCCATTGGCTGATTCACTCCCTGTATGCCTGCAACAGATAACGCACCAGGGCAAACCCAGGAGCCCCGAACTCCAACTTGATCTCCTGTTTGGGTGACAGGGACCCAAAAACTTCAACTGTCACCTGCCATGGCACATGACATGCATTAGCAGGAAGTTGGGATTGGAAGTGGAGCTGGGATTTGAACCTGGATCCTTTCACAGGAAATGTGGGCCTCCTGAGTGGGAACCGAACTGCCAATGCCCACTCTGCTTTCCTCTCCTAGCTTACCTGTTAAGCCACGTTAGGGGGACTGAATGGTCGCAGAGTCTTACCAACTTTGCTGGGTTTTGAGTTCCTGGGAGAGGCTTTTTCAGGCAGAAGGAACAGTGACAAAGTAGGCAGGCTGAGCAAAAACAGCTCAAGAAGCTACTGATGGGAGTTGGCTGAAACAGTATGACTGAATCTGTAGGCTGCAGGGCTGCTTGTTGAGCACTTACTATATACCAGGCCTGGTGTTGAGCTCCTTGCACATCCTTCTCCTTAATCTCCGCAGGCAGCTTATGATGCCAAGTATTACCCTCCCCCAGGCTCACTTAGGCTAATTTGTCCAACCTTAGTGACCCAGTGGGAAGCATAACCCCAAGTTGGTCCCAAGACCTGCTTGGCACCAAACACCAGGCTATGCTGCTTCCGGCCTCACTCATCCCCTGAATGTGGGTCCCAGCTTAGATCCCATTTCCTGGCTCCACGCTGTTTCCTTCCCTCACTCTTTGCTTTGGGACCACGGGTGTCCCTGTGCATGTGAAATTCAAAGAGTCTCAGCCACCCTTTCCCTCTCTGGGTCTTAGTTTCTCACCTGTAAGACAAGAAATGTGCGTGACCCAATCTCAAGAGCTCTTCCAGGTTCAAGTCAAAAAATGGAAACTGAGTGCCTGCTGTGGCCCAGTCAGAGATGGGTGACATGAATGCGCAGCCCAGCCAGCTCAGGGCAGCTCATTGTGCCTGTGTCTGTCGCTGGAGCACAAGGACTCCGCCCAGCCCAGCAAGGGTCGCATCGCTCAGGGTCGCAGGACAGTCTGAGGTTTTGCTTGTTTTTTTTTTTTCCCCTTTGTATACTGCACACACTCCTGCTTCTCTATGAACATCCAGCTCAGTGTTAAGTCTTTGTGGGAGGCTGTGGGCCTTTTGGAAGCCCTGATTCCCACATATGTCTGTCTCATAGTGTGCAGCCCTGCAGTCCACAGAGAAAGGAAGAAGGCAGCCCAGTGGGAATTCCTGGGTCCCTAGCTTACCAGGGTCTGATCTCATGGCCCCCTCTTTGTCCACACCATGGACACAGTATTGACTTTCCCTCTGGCTGCTATGGCACCAAATCAGGTCTATATGAAACTCCTGCAACAGCGCCTGGCATATATAATAAGTGCTCAATAAACATGACTGATTAGTCCTACAATAAAGCTTCTTATTTGTAAGTGTGCATCCCAGCCAGGCTGTGCACTCGGCCAGCTCTGCAGCCCCCAGGCTGTCATTTTTAAGAAAGATTTATCTTATTTTTATTGGAAAGTCAGATATATAGTGACGAGGAAAGACAGAGAGGAAGATCTTCCAGCCATTGATCTACTCTCCAACTGGCCACAACTGCCAGAGCTGAGCCTATCTGAAGCCAGGAGCCAGAAGCCTCTTCCAGGTCTCACTTTTGCGTACAGGGTCCCAAGGCTTTGAGCAGTCCTTGACTGCTTTCCCAGGCCACAGGCAGGAAGCTGGATGGGAAGCAGGACGCTGGAATTAGAACTGCTGCCCATATAGGGTCCGGGTACATGCAAGGTGAAAACTTTAGCTGCTAGGCTACCACGCTAGGCCCCAGGCTGTCATTTTAATCTCCCTGAAGCTAGCACGGCAGCTGTTGCTGAGCAGAAAGCACTATAGAAACACCAAGAGTGGGGTTTCTACTCTGTGTCGTGTCACTCACAGGCCCTGTGACCTTTGGTAGCTTCCATGGCTTCTCTGGTCTTTAGCCTCTTCCTATGCAAATAGAGATCATTCAAGTGCCCTCCTTGTGCCATCCCCAGGAGGATGCAATGAGACCAAGCTGGGGCAGGAAAGTCCTCACCCCATAGCCATCGTCTGAGCTCAAGCCATGGCACCTCATTAGCAACCACCATCTGTATTCCACTCTCGCACTCTTATCTCATTTAATCCTCACAGTGACTCTGGGAAGGGTCCCCATTATCATCTGTTTCACCCAGATTTTAACAGCTGGTAGGAGATGGGGCACCTGACTTTACGGCCCAATTCTCATTTGCTGTCCTGTGACGTCGCCACATATCCTGAAGCCAGGTGGCTGAGAGCATGATGCTCAAATAGACCAAACCATCTTCCATGAAAGCTAGACAGGGCTGGAACTTGGTGGCTCGTTAGGAATCCCAGCCAAACTGATTTCGTAGCATTGGGTTGTGACAAGGCATCTCCAACAGGAAGCTGTCCTTGGCTTTTTCTGCTCTGCAGGGGCTGTTATAAATTTGATTATATCTGAAATAGCAGATTTCAAGTTGAAGTCCCCTTTGTCCACTCTGGAATTCAGATTTATTTCCGAGAGACCAGTGCAATTTTCTTATCTTTGTTACAAATTACTACAGTCTGGGTTAATCTCACGCAGCAATAAAGCTGTTTGCCTACAACGCTTCCTGCCGTGTCAGCGCTGATGAATGGCTCCCTTGGGCTATAATAATTCAGTCTAGAACATGGGAAAGAAACAGCAACTTGGTTCTGCAGGAAACTCTAACATGTGCTTGGCTGCCGGGACTCTTCTTCTTCTTATTATTATTTATTTTAATTGGAAAGTCAGATTTACAGAGAAAAGGAGACACAGAAAGATATTCTATCCCCTGGCTCACTCCCCAAGTGGCCACAACACCTGGAGTTGAATGAATCTAAAGCCAGGAGCCAGGAACTTCCTCTAGGCCTCCCACACAGGTGCAGAATCCCAGGACTTTGGGCCGTCCTTGACTGCTTTCCCAGGCCACAAGCAGGGAGCTGGATGGGAAGTAGGGCATCCAGGACATGAACCAGTGCCCATGTGGGATCCCAGTCATTGCAAGGACAGGATTTAGCCATTAGGCTACCGTGCTGCGCCTGGCTACTGGAACTCTCAAGGAGGACCTGGTGAGGGCCTTAGGGGTCTTTGCATCTGAAAATATAGAACACTGGAGGTGCCCTTTAAAGAAAATCAGGCAACGCCTCCACCTTTCCGCAATTTGGTGAAGAAGGCTTTCCTGGCCAGGTGCAGAGCATGGCTAGCAGTGACAGTAATGGAAGGCAGAACAGGCAGAGGGTATGGACTGGAATGAGAGGCCCTGCGGTGGTCTCAGAAGCAGAGAAGAACTGGCTGCATGGAAGCAGTAAGTGTAAGGAGTTATTCAATGTAAGGAGTTATTCCAATAGCCTTCCCTGGACGGTGCCATTCCTTCTTCCCACAGCTCATGAAGTTCGTGCCCGCCTAGCCGTCCACCAATCAGATGTAACCTGGCATTCCACCTGAGAATCCCACCCCAATCTTCCAGCCCCCTCCCCAACTTCGCCCACTCGCCAATCATCCCTAGGCATTCACCTACAGGCACCAATCCCCTGGGGGCCTGGCCTCAATCCCTCCCAATCCCCACCCCCTACACCTGGCAGACAAAAAGGCCCCCCAGGTGCGGCTCGCTCTCTTATCCCTCCCTCTCTTACCCCCGCTCTTATCCCTCTCTTATCCCTCTCTTATCCCTCTCTTACCCCTCTCTTACCCTCCTCTCTCCCCCTCTTTCTTGCTCTTCCTGCCCCGTTGGAATAAACCTCCTAAGATACCTCGTTGCGTCTGGTGTGTTTCAGCTCACGGTAAAGAACCAGGTTGTGGGAATTAGCTGCGCGTAATAATATCGTAATAATATCGTATGAACTAGAACTCTCAACTCTTTTTAAATAACTAACAGTAAGGAGCTGTGTTTCATTCATTCAACAATTATACTTAAAACATCTATCATGCACCTCCCTTCTACCTTTAGAAACACATCATTGAACACAAACAAGGAATGAAACAGTACTACTTTTAGGGTGTATGCTGATTCCAAAGCCTGGTGGTGCCCTAGAAGGTGTTTGAGGGAGAGTGAGATCCGTAGGACAGTAAGAAAGGGTTAGGATGTGAGCATGTGATTTCTGAGTAGTTGAGGATGCTGGAAAGAAAAGTATTCGGGCTGACAGAGTAGCATGCCCAAAGATCTTTGAGATAAGAGGGCTTGTTCAAGAAACTGAAAGAGCACGTGATGTGGGCAGAGGGGGATGTGGCCTTGCAGGCTGACTAAGGCGTTCAGATGCAACTCTGAGAATAATGAAGAGTTCTTGGTGGATTTTAAGTGAGAGGATGATACTTTCTGTATTAGGAGAGGCAAAGCGATGTCAACTTGTGAAGGGGAACTGAGGTATGGGGGTGCTGCTGATGGGGACCCACGTGGGGCGAGCACTGGCTGGTTTGCACTTCACAAAGTGCCTCAGGCTAAATCGGAGTTTCTGGGGCCATCAAACAGGGCCTCTGTCTTAACTGTAAGCCAAAGTGCACCTGTTTCTCCAGCTTGCTGAGCTGGAGTTGTCAGCAGCGGTTCTGACCCGTGGCTTCCCTCCACTGTGCATAATGTAAATATGTGGGAGGGCCTCCCTCAGGCCAACCTGGTTGCTGTCCTATTGGGCTGCGCAGTGCTCCTCTGTCCTTGTGCCATGCTCGGACTTGGGGATCCTGTCACGTGAATCCAAGGCCATGGCCCTTGTGGTTAATGGCCTTCTCCCACCACCGCCCCTCCTGTCACAGCAGCTCCTCATCGTGGGTGCTGCTTGCCAGTTGTCTCTGCTATACTCCGGGATCCCTCAGAATCCCATCCTATCACTTTCTCCTTTCTATGGTGGCTTGACCATCTGGATTCTTTGCATTCTTTTCTTTCTCACTTTTTCAGTTGTATTATTGATGATTACATAGTCAATCAGAGTGGGAAGGGTCGAGGGTAAGGGAGTAATGGGTGAGACCCTTGTTTACACATTTTCTTCTTCTTCCCTATAGGGAGGAGAGGGGGATACAAGAAAGCACGCCCAGCCTCCCAACCACCGCATTACCCCGGGACTGGGGAACTGCCACCCAATGTCTTCCCAGGGCCCATCATGGAGCATTTTCTGGGGGTTCTCCTCATGCAATTTTGACAGTTCTGAGATGCTGCTGACATCGCCGCTCCATGGACAAGGAAATCTGTCTGAGGTCAACTGGCTGTCATAGTCCACCTCTGAGCCTCCTTTGGCCCAGAAATTTGCTGTCGGGTTTCATGAGGTAGTTGATCAATTTGTTCTGCTCTCCATCCTCAGCAAACCAATGGGTGCTGCGGCCCAGCCCAGCCCTGCCCAACACATGCTCAGCCCTTATGTACCACAGGGAGCACTGCAGCCCAGTCAGAGCAATCCCCAATAACCCCCACTGGACTAGTCCCCCAGCTCTGGTTCCTGCGCCTGCCAGCATGTGCAGTAGACTGGTCTGGTCTGTCTGCCCCACATCCCATTGAGATCTTGTATACATCATTGGGCATTGAAGCCTAACTAAACCCAACTGACGCCACCCTTTGGCACACACTCGTGCCAGCAGGTGCCACCATCCGTCCAGCCATGCTCGTCCCCAATCCTGGTTCTCATGCTCACCGTTGGCAGTTACAGCACATCAGAGAGGTGCCTACAACCCCTCCCCTGGACCCACTCTGCGCCCCGGATCTCACACTCTCCAGGTGGTTTTATGGTCTAGCTTGACAGGACTCGTCCCCAGTCCCAGCACTTGCCAGCTGATGCTGTGGCAAAGCCCAACCCGCCTGCCCTTATTCTCACTCATGCCTGTACCAGTTGAGACAATTGGCTACAGCAGCCTGGCTCTCCCCCTAACCTGGATCACACGTAGGCCAACAGGTGTTGTGCCCTGCCCAGCCTGGTTCCAGCTCTCACTCTCACCAGCATGAGCTGTGGCCCAGCTTTGGAGTCCACACTGCTCCTCTACCAGGCTCAGCTCCCAGTCCCAGTCCTAATGTGAACTGGCTGGTGATGTGGCCAAACCCAGCCTATCCTACATCCTACTCCGGGTGTTATGAACTGGCTCAGCCTGGCCCAACCCCATATCTGAACCACACTTACACTGGCAGGTACTGTAATCTGGCCTGCTCTGTGCTGCTCCTTGCTTTGGTCTAGGTACTTTGCGTTCTAAGTATTCTCTTCCATCCATTCTCCTTATGAGATAATCCAGTGAATAAAGCAGTGAATTATCTTTTCTTGCCCTGGAATTTTAGCTTTTTTCCCTCAACAATAAAGACCTTGATGAAAAGGAGTACAAAATCTTAGTCACTTTCTTGCTGTTATCCATTTGTTTATTTATTTAAAATATTTACTTGTTGTTTTGAAAGTCAGTTACAGAGAGTCACAGAGAGAGGGAGATCTTCCGCTTGCTAGTTCACTCTCCAGATGACCATAATAGCCTGTTCTGGATCAGTCAGAAGCCAGGGGCTTTGTCCCCGTCTCCCATGTGAGTGGCAGGGGCCATCTGCTGGTGCTTGTTCCAGGCCAATAGAAGAGAGGCAGATTAAAAGTGGAGCAACCAGCTTTCAAATTAGAACACTCTTCCTCCCACCCCAGCCATGTTGATTATCAGCTTTCAGGTGAAGGCTGGGTTGGGAGTTGGGGATGGCCTGCAGAATATTTTGGGAGGTAAACCCATCCTTCACTGGCATCAGCTCAGCAGTCCTTGAGCCCCTCCTCCTGTCAGCATCTGCCATGCTCCTCCCAGGCTCAGTGTCAGCCACGCCCCTCCCAGGCTCAGCGTCTGTCTGCCCATCAGTACAGCACCCACTCTTCTGTGCCCCTCTCCACCTGTGCTATTTTGCTTCCCCTAAAGCACACATGTGACTTCACTCTGCCCCAAGCCCCTTCAGTTGGTGCCCCTAGAGCGCTGTCACCTCATTTTGAGTGTTCTTGAAATACTAAGTGGTTGTTTTGTTCTTCCTTGTTTTTTGCCTGTCAGACTTGGACCTCTTCAAGGACAAGACCTATGGTTTATTCATTGTTGTCTCTCCAGAGCATCCATAAATGTTTATTGACTGTGTGATCAGACTTTTTAGTTTTGGTAAGGGCTTTTCTCTATACTACGTTGCTGGGAGACTTTTGGGGTTGAGAAACTTGAGCTAGGGGCCTGGTCAGTGGAGCAGGCCTGGGAACTCATGTTTGCACCTAGGTTCCAGGGGAGGTGGGCAGGCAGGGGGTAGGGCCCAGACTGTCATGCTGACCTGGGATGCTGGTGAGCCAGGCTTAGGACTCACGCATATGCTTGTGTCCCAGGTCCCAAGCTAGTGGGACAGGGTGTGGAGACCCATGCATGTGCTGGAGTCTTGCTTGGGCAGACTTCACCCTACTGGAAGACTAGGTTCAGAAAGATTGGGCTGGGGAGACCAGGCGCTCATGGGCAGGGAGGAGTATGGGATATGTGTATGGTGGGGGGACCTTTAAGAGAATACATTACAGGTGAGGAATGACTTCTGGGGGCTGAGACCAGTTGGTTTCAAGGAGGGAAACTGGAGGATTTTTCTGGGTCAGATCAACACACCTGCCTACAAGGGAGACCTGAGGTGAGCTAGTTGACTACCAGCCACTGGTGCACACGAAAGCTTGAGCTGGAGGCCTGCCTGATGGGCTGGACCATAGTACTTGTTGGTGAGTGTTGGAGCAGGGAATTGATCATGTTAAGCTGGGCCATGATACTAACAAGCACACAGGAGAACTGGATCTGGGGGCAGATTGTGAGGGGGATATATGGGCTTGCCCCCGTGGAACTGCAATACCTGCTAGTTTGCTCAAGAGATGGCGGTGGTAACAGTTCAAAAACAGGGGTGGAATTCAACAACACTGATTGGGTACTAGGGTTGGAAACAGGCTGGGTTGGTCCAGGCTGCAGCACCTGCAGCCACATCCATCATCTACCAGCACACACAAAGGCAGAGGTGGAGGGGGTGAACTCTGGTGGGTAAGGACCTAGCGTCCACTGGAACATGTGAGATCTGGGTTTGGGAGTGTGCCTAGTGGGGGAACACTCCCCTGATGGGTTGTCATTCCCACTGGTGAGCACATAAGTCAGTGCTAGGTGTCAGTAAGGCCAGGCAAGACTGCTCCACTTGTTGGCATTCTGCAAACTGGGTAGGTCCAAACTGGGGCACACTGGCATGTGAAGGAGCCAGAATGGGGTGTTGGCCATGTTGGGCTAGGTTAGGCTATCACACCTACTGATTTGCATGGAAGCTAGATATGGGGGTAGGCTGAGCAGGGATAGGCTACAGCACCTACCAACAAGAGTTAAGACTGTGGGCAGACCGGGCCAGGCCAAAAGGTAGCATCCAAAGGCAGAGGCCAAGCTGGAGGATGGGTTATGCTGGGTGGGGTTGAAGTAACAACTGGCATATAGAAGACCTGTGACTAGAAACAGGCCTTGTTGAGAGATAAGGGGGCACTCTGCTGGGGTGTGGTTCCCACTGGTGAGCACAAGACCCAAAAAGGGGGCAACAAACTGGGCTGGACATGACTGCAGTATCTCTCAGCATAGATATGAACTGGGTCTGGGGTGTCCCAGACTGGGCTAGGCACTGGTACCCAATGGTGTTTACAAGAGCCAGGGTGGGTGTAAGACAGGCTGGGCTAGGTCTCAACACCCGTTGAGCCATGCAAAAACTGAGTTTGCGGGTGGGCCAGGTGGGACTGGGCCATAGCACCTGATGGTAAGAACTGTAATGGGTGTGGGCCAGTCAGGCCAGGCTACTGTACCTGCTGGGACAGGAGATAGGTCAAGTCAGACCGGATCAGGAAGCCACCAATGTGCATGAGATCTGTAGCTGGCAGGTGATTTGACAGAGGAGCTTGGGGAACTCCTCTGTCAGGATACAGTCCCTATAGGTGAGTGCAAGAACCAAGACTAGGGGGCCAGGCGCTGTGGCCTAGTGGCTAAAGTCCTCGCCTTGAATGCCCCGGGATCCCATATGGGCTCTGGTTCTAATCCCAGCAGCTCCACTTCCCATCCAGCTCCCTGCTTGTGGCATGGAAAAGCAGCCGAGGATGGCCCAAAGCTTTGGGACCCTGCACCTGCGTGGGAGACCCGGAAGAGGTTCCTGGTTCCTGGCTTCGGATCGGCGCAGCACCGGCCGTTGCGGTCACTTGGGGAGTGAATCATTGGACGGAAGATCTTCCTCTCTGTCTCTCCTCCTCTGTGTATATTTGACTTTGCAATTAAAAAAAAAAAAAAAAAAAAAAAGAACCAAGGTTGGGAGCAGCCCAGACTATACCAATCTACAGTATTCACCATTATACATGTGGCTCATGTCTGGGAATGGGCCAGTTCATAGCACCCACTGGCAGATGTGAGAACCAGGACAGGATGCAGGACAGGCCAGGTTGGGCCACAATACCATCAGTTCATATTAGAGTCAGGACTCAGGAGTTGGCTGGGCTGGGCTAGGCTGTAGTACCTGCTAGCATGAGCTGGAACTAGGGATATGCCAGACTGAGACAGGCTGCAGCAGTCACTGGCAAATACCAAGGTGAAGGAGGCCTTGCCAGACAGGGCCATAGCACTCATCAGCACACATAAGAGTGTGCGTGTGTGTGTGTGTGTGTGTGTGTGTGTGTGGCAGGCTCAATAGGGAAGCTGTGAGATCTCCACTGCTGGGTCACTGTTCCTGCTGGTGAACATGAGAGCTAGAACTGGATGAGGACTAGGTTGGGTAGGGCTACAACACCTGTTGGCCTGCATGTGAACTGGGTTAGGGGGAAAGCTTGGCTGGTGCATGCATGAGCCAGAGTAAGTACAGGATGGTTGGGCTTTGTTGTAGCATCAATTTACAAGTGCCAAGTCTGGGGCAAGTCCTATAAAGTTAGACTGCAGTACCACCAGGAAAGTGCAAAATCCAGGAGTGGGCCTAGTAGGGAAATTGTGGGTATCTCTCTGATAGGCTGTGGCTCCTACCGATGAGCATGAGATGCAGGGCTGGAAGTGGACCTGGCTGGACAGGTGGTAGCGTAAGTGTGGGTTGGCTAGTGTGGTCAATTGAGTTGAGTTAGGCTGCAGCATTCATTGCTGTGTATAAGAACCGAATGGGATGGAAATTCACCAGACCAGTCTGCTGTACACACTGGCATGTGCAGGAACTAGGGCTAGGGGTGGGCCTGCTGGGAGTTAATTGGGGATGTTCTGACTGAGTTGCAGTTCCCGCTGGTGTACATGAGGCTGAGTGTTTGGTGGACAGGGTTAGGCTCAGCTGCAGCATCCTTTGGTTTGTGTATGAGATGTGACTGGAGATAGAACTGACTAGGACATTGCAACCACCAGTGTGTGTGTAGGCTGATGTGGCTGATGTGAGCTGGACCTCACACTGGTGCGTGTGCGCGCACACACACACACAGAAGTCAGATCTGGAATCACCTCAGCCAAGGTTTCTTTGGGGACCTCCTCAACTGGACTGCTGGACTCAAAACTCCGATCACAAGGAAAATCACAAAATCTGTGATCTGACCATGGATTGCATGTATCAGTACTGGGCCTCCTCAGTTGTTGAAGCCTGTGCAATGGGCAACATACCCAGATGCACATGGGGACACGACAGCTTTTTGAAGCCTGCAGAGGTTGTCTAATACCATGGAGGGCAGAATAAATTGGCCAATTCTGCTGGCCAAGCTTTGATAGCAAATACTTGGGTGAGTGGGGACTCTAAGGTGGATCATGTCAGTCAATGCACATTGGAAGGATTTCTTCAACCTTGGGACAATGAAATCAACTTACCACGTTCGAAACCACTTACGCAGTACCCTCAGAACATGCTCCACATTGGGTACCCTGGGATGACATCAAGCAGCCATCCCACATCCCTGGATATTTATGAGGTTGGGCTGCTGGGAGCAACTCTGTCCCCTTCTCTCCCTGCTTCTTCCAGATACAGGAACAAAAACAAAACAAAACAAAAATATTGGAAGCAATTGTCTCATCCACTTTCTCCCATTCCTTGACCTTCCCACCCCAATCGATGCTCCACATGGCCGTGCATCCTTCTCAACTAAGTAAATATCATCAAAAATAACATTTAAAATAAGCAAAGTTTTGGTAGCCTTCAATCAGAAACATTGGTGCTGAACTAAGACTAATTCTTTTATATAATCCTATAGGTACAGGATAGTCCTATCAGTGTGACTCAGAGAAGATGCACTGGGCAGGGCCAGAGGGAGTGAAATAAGGCAACATAGCTACTGAAATGGTAGGATCTGATTTTTTTCAACCCCAGTTGGTTTGAGTTCCAAGCTTTTAACTCTTCAAAATGACAGAAAACTGCCTCCGTTCTCTAGAAAAGCAAATTAGAACAACAAATTAGAGCCTGTTTAACAAGGATAAAAAGACATGTACTTTAACAAGGATAAAAGTGTTGACAACGCTGCAGGCACCTAAACATTCACCTATGCTTGCAGTGCTGGGGCTGAGTCAAAAATGGATTGCAGGGTGGCCATTTGGCCTGGGACTCAAGACATCAGTTAGAGCATCTGCATCTCACATCAGAATACCCGGGTTTGATTCCTGGATCCAGCCTTAAACTCCAACTTCTTGTTAGTGTGTATCCTGGGAGGCAGTGGGTAGTGAGTCAATCACAGGTGTGTTCTTGCTCCCCGTGCGGGAGACCGAATTGAGATCCAGGCTCCTGATGGAATCTCTCCCTCTACCGCAGCACTCTTTGGGGGAGTGGACCAGTAGGTGGAAGCTCTTTGTCATTCTCTCTCAGATTCTCAGATAAATAAAACAAAACTGGTGGCTTCCTTTGACCAAACTATTGCATTATAGGAAAAATGGTTGAGACTGAACCTCCATAATATAAAGATAGGATGGAACTTCTTGCCTGTCTCCATTAACCCATCCTTGAGCAAAAGGAATTCACTGAATTGTGGGAGTTACACAGCTGCCCTGGGAGCTTCTATTCACTGCCCCGAGAAGTCATTTGCTCCCCCAACCAATAAAGCCTTCCGCGCCAGTTTTTCCCAGAAGGCTTTGCTTAGGGGAATTCCAAGTCCAGGCAAAGAAATTGCAGTTCAGGGGCAGAAGGCAACTGCCGTTGATATGTAATTGTTACCTCCCTGCCTGCCCCACTCCAGACCAGTGACCCACGGAAGGCCACCTGGCCATCACAAATTTCCAAAGGGACAGCACGAGCGTCACTGGTGGACCAGAGACTTCGACATGAGCTGATCAACTACCTCTCGGCCCAATTTTAATCTATAAAAACGCTCACTCCCAACTCCTGGCAGACCTCGGGAATTAAGCCATCGCTCTCTGAGTCCTTGTTCTGTCCTTTGCAATAAACACCTCCTTCCTTCACCACCCCAATAGTAGTGATTGGCTTCTTGGGTGAGCAGACCCAGGTTTGGGGGTTCTACAGCCATACCTCCAACGAGCTGAGGTGTTGTTTGGCAACATTATCTCAAGAGAATAATGCTAAACAGGGAAGAAAATTACAAATATGCAAATATTCATTGCAGCACTATTATGATGGCAAAGTGCTCCTCAATAGAATAAGCAAATTCTGGCACAATATCATGGAATATTAGGCAGTTATTAAAAAGACAACTATTTAGATTGTATATGATGCAACATATGTTAGAAAAGAATAGACAAACACTTGTGAGTACATATGGTTCCAGTGAGGTAGGAGCCAGAGCTAGGGGAGAGGAAACATACCCAGAATGTTAATAGTGGTTTGTGTCAGGATGAATGAATTATGGCTTATTTTTCTTTCTTTTTTTTTTCTGTTCCAGTTCTTCTGTAACATAGTTATATTATTTTTTATGATGAAAATGATTTATTTTTTTTAAAGCTGATGAATAATTCTATAGCTAAGCCTTATTAGCAATCAAAGGTGACCTTGTCTGTGGAAGATATTCTCGAGGTTTGGTCAATACAGGGAGGGCAGAGCGGCATGTGGCACAGGGCCCTGGTTTGTGGACAGCCTTGTGTCTCACTCCCTTGGAAAACCGTGGGTGTGGGGCCTATATACAGCATCCTATAGGAGCTACACACCAGGAAAAGCTGAGCCCTCTCTGAGCTTGTGGTTGGATGCTCTGGGGCCCTTTCACTACCTGCCCCATTGGCCGAGCGTTGCTCTGTGCACTTGTTCTTCTGCAGGCCTGTTTGGGCTGTGCTTTTTCTACCTCTCAGCTCTTGCTGGGCATCCCCTGCTCTCTGAGAAGCTGAAACAAGAGGGAAGGAAATGGACTCATGATACCTCATCTGGTGTGAGGTTACTAGCACTTCCCTAGGAGGAGCAGGGCCGAGGGGAGGCAGGTAAAGATCACATGGGGTCCTGAATCTCCCATTTTATCTATTTCCTAATTGTGGTTTAATTATTTGGGCAAAGTCCTGCATCTTTGGTGGGGGGAGGTTCAATTTTCTTGTACGTGAATTCTATAGTATGGGTTAAGTTCTTTTGTAAAAAAAAAAAAAATGAGTTTTGGCGGAGAGAGGAGAGGAGAGAGAGAGAGAGAGATTTTCCACTTGCTGGTTCTCTCTCCAGATGACCTCAACAGCCAGGGCTGGGCCATGCCAGAACCAGGAGCTTTACCTGGGTCTCCCACATGAGCGCAGGCCATCTTCTGCTTCTTTCCCAGGCCATCAGCGGGAGCCGGACTGGGCTTTGACCTGTGGCCGTGTGCGATGTTGCTGTTGCAGCTCTTTGGGCTTTACTCTATGGCACAGCAGTGGCCCTAGGAGTTAAGCCTCAAAAACACCGATACCTAACTCACAGTAAATAAGCACAAGTTGAGAGTGTGAGCTCCGTGATGAAAGTACTGTCTGTCTTGTTCACTGTGGTGCAGCTAAGACCTCAGCCTGTTCCTGGTGCAAACTGAGCTCAGTGTCTGCTGCATGATCAAGCGGTGGAGCCCCAGGGTCACTAAGTCATTCTCCATCCAGGAGCACCCATTGAGTGCTGGATCTTTCTGAAGGGCCAGGGCCTACCTGTCACTCTGGTAAACAATCTCACATCCTGTGGATATCATGGCCTAGAGACCTGATCCAGGGGCAGCTGTTAGGGACAGTCACATGGGCAGACAATGGCGGCTTCTATCTGAGACTTGTTTCTCTATTTCCCTGTGAGCTGAATCCATCCAGGGAGTTCTCTGTGGATCTCTGGAGTTGCTTTGTCAGAATCTATTGGTCGGAGTCAAAGGAAAGGTGATTATCAAATGGGCATTGCACAAGGCTGGACAGACTGCTGGGGCTTGGGCCACGGTGCAGCCCTGTGTGAGGCCGCCTACCCTTCTCTTCCCTAATAGGATGCCACGCATAGTTAGAATTCAATTAAGCCCTGCTAAAGGGAGTCTTCCAGGCAGAGCTGCGGCTGGCCCATGTCTGGGCTGAACAGAACAACCGATTTAAGCTAAATCAACGCCTACTTAAGTGAGCTGTAATAAGCATTCTGGGGGCAACGCCAGCCTGGGGGCGCCATTTATCACTGGGTAATAGAAAACCGTACTGAATAATAACTTGGGCCCAGTAGCTGAAGCGTGCATACATTACGGGTTTCCAGCCGCCGCTGTCCACTGAGCTGGAGGGTGGGGTCTGAGGCCAGGATGCAGGGCCGGGGGGAGGGATTGTGGGTTGCATATTGAATTCTGTCACTGTGCACGAAGGCTTTTGTTGTCCAGGAAAACCATTCATCTCACACCTGCCTGGCCAGGCCGCAGTCAGCTCCGTGAACACGCCAGTCTGTTTGCTTGTGTTACATTGAGAGCGAACAAGGTGCCCCAAGGGAGAAAACCTATTCAGGAGAGGTGTTGGTGTTGGCTTTTACTATGGCCCCTGCTGGAGAACGTAGACCTCAAAAAGCTCCTCCCTGAGGCATGGTCACGTGGTGCATTTGCACCCTCACAGGGCATGGCAGGGCACCACCATCTGAGCACCCACTATGCCCCAGGTCTGTGCTTGGACATGAGAGATTGGGGGACAGTGTGGAGTTGGATTGCGAAGTTCCTGCCCTGGCATGCTCAGGTTTGAAACCCACTGCTGGTTTGAAGATGGGTGTTAGATATGTGTCCATTTTATAGACGAGAAAGCTGCGCGTAAGAATGGTCACATGACTTACAAAAGACAACCAGGGAATAGGGACCTGGACTTTGCAACCAGGTGTTCTGGTGGAAAGTCTGACCCTTGACCTTCCATCCGTTCTTCCCAGGGACAGAGTTCTCACGCCGCTCCCTTTGTTCTCAGGCTCAGGCTCTGGATCCTGGGGCGCTGGAGACTGCCCCATTGCCACCACTCCTTCCTTTCAAAGTTTTCCCTGTGCCTTCTGTAACACACCTTCTACCAGTGTTGCACCCACTTAACCACTGAAACAGAATGTTACACACACCAGTGATAGTCACAACAAAGTATTGCCATGAGGGACAAGGCAACTGACCGGGACCAACACCTCTTACCGCAGTGTGGGTCCAAACAGCACATTTACAGAGGTTTTCTTTCTTTTTTTTTTTTTTTAAGATTTATTTATTTTTATTGCAAAGTCAGATATACAGAGAGGAGGAGAGACAGAGAGGAGGATCTTCCACCTGATGATCCATTCCCCAAGTGATCGCTACGGCCGGTGCTGTGCCGATCTGAAGCCAGGAGCCAAGCACTTCCTCCAGGTCTCCCATGCAGGTGCAGGGTCCTAAGACTTTGTGCCATCCTTGACTGCTTTCCCAGGCCACAAACAGGGAGCTGGATGGGAAGTGGAGTTGCTGGGATTAGAACCAGAGCCCATTTGGGATCCCGGGGCATTCAAGGCGAGGACTTTAGCTGCTAGGCCATGGCACTGGGCCCATTTACAGAGTTTTTATAGGGGCAGTTTACAATAGCTGCTTGTGGCTGGACAGCCTGTGTCTGGCTCATCTCCGGTCCAGTAGCTGAGAGAAACAGACGCAGGCCTTGGAGCCACCTGTGAGATAACCAGACTGGGCCTTGATTCCTGGGAACTGAGAAGGAACTATGCTGAAGGTCATGTAGGCAGCTCGGCCTTGGAGCTGACAAGGTCTCATAGTTTCATAGCCAAGCAATCAAAGCAGAAGTTACAAAAGTAAAAAAGTACTGCAGTTATCAGTGAGGCACGTGAATTCCATTTTGTGACTGGGTTCCACACCAGCACATTGGCTTCCGGGGAGGGTGATCGTGACCTTTCATGGCTGTTTTAAGCCTAGAGCCTCCACGTGGGCTGGGGCAGGCCTGGTCAGGTCCTGTTGGAATAGGGGCAGGAGAAGAGCCATGGAATCATTTCAAAACATGCCCTCCTGATTCAGGGCTGGGCAGACCTCACCTCTTCATTTCTTGCCGGTCTCCAGGGGACCTCATCCTGCTGCCAGCTCCTACAGCTTCCAGGGAGCCTGTCTGATTTTTTTTTTCTCCTGTCCTTCTGCTGGTCCCATCGAGTGACTCAGTTCCGTGTTAACCTCTTTGGCCCAAAACTGGCTTACTTGTGCTGGCTCTTTGGGGTTCTTAGTTCCTCTGATGGAGGTTGGGGGGGGGGTGACTTCTTTATTGCTCTCCCAAATCCCCTCCCCCGCCACTGAAATGGAGTAAAGTTTACCCTCTTACAGATTCAGTGATTCATTCAAGAAACATTCATGTGCATCTCCTAGTGGCCGGAAATTCAAAGGGGACTTGGACCATGCCCTCCTACATAGGACAGATGCCTTCCCCAGAGCTGCGTCCTTATGTCAAGTTGGCCCCAGCTGTTAGTTTCAGAGCCATTTGGTCTTGAGCTCTTGTTCAAAAATGCACCGGTGGTGTTTGTTGACTTGACAGGCTCTCGACCACGAGCTCGGTTCCTCTGGGCCCACAGCCGGTGTATGGAAGCCTGGAGGACTTGTGAGCTGTGTGGGGCTCAGCTCTCCCTCCTCTTGGCCCCCAGCTACTTCCTCGGGATGGGGCCTGAGTGGGAATTTTGTTTGACCGAAGTCAAACTGATTTAGATTGGCATCTGAAGATTGAACAACCAACTTCAGGCAAGTACCTCGACAGCATTCTTCATAAGCCATTGTAAACAAACCGTCCAAATTCAAGTCACTTTAATCAACCAAAACGGATAAAATCAAACAAAGCCACAAGAAAAGAAAACAAAGTGTCCTAACTCTGATTTGCGTCCTAATAGCCGCATTAGTTCCTCCTCGTTTATCCCCAATCATTATTGGATGCGTGATTCCTTCGGCTCTTTAATCCCGTGCTACTCCATTTAATAAATTCTCTATGGATTCAGCATCTGCAGAATGAAATCAGCTGTGAGGTGCTGGCGGTGGAGAAGGCTCCCTGATGCTCCCTTCCCAAGAGCCACTTGGGGAGAGCAGAACTGACTGTTGGCCTCCAGGGGCTGCACTTTTGGGCCCTGAGATGGCTGCCTGTGGCCTCATTATCCCTGTGGGTTGCACCTGGCCAACCACTGGGGCCTGAAGGGGACGGGAGGGACCAGAGCTGGCCGCTTTCTGCCTGTGTGGGACTCTTCTTTGGACAATCTGTGTTCCATGGCTGCTTACTGGCCTGGTCAAGATGTTCCCACAGGCGCTCTGTGGTCCAAGGCTCTTCCCACTTCATCTCCTTCCTTCCCCTTCTGTTTTCACAGGTATCATATTTTGGAGGCTTCTCCACCTACTTCTTCATTTTTCCTCTAAAGATTTGTCTTATTTATTTGATAAGGTAGAGTTAACAGAAAGAGAGAGAGAGCAAGAGCAGGAATGAAAGCGAGAGAAAATCTTCCATCACTGGTTCATTTCTCAAATGGCTACAATGGTCAGTGCTGTGTCAGATTGATGCCAGGAGTCAGGAGCTTCTTCTGCGTCTCCCTCACAGGTGCAGGAGCCCAAGCACTTGCAACATTTTCTGCTACTTCCTTTCCTAGGTGCATTAGCAGGGAGTTGGACTGGAAGTTGAACAGTTGGAAATCCAATCCAGCCTCTATGGGATACTGTCACAGCAGACTGTCTGCTGCCTGCTGCAATCCGATGCCAGCCCCTGTGCCCTGCCTGCGTTTGCTCCCTCTCCTCTATACCGCTTGCAGGCATTTCCCTACAATAAACACCTTGTACTTCTCATTCTGCCCCAGCTCCTACTTCTGAGCTGACACATGCTCGGAGAGAAGCAACCAGGCATATTCACACATCAGCTGTGCATTTTGTGTGGCTTACAGTGAGTAGAGAATGGCGGCTTCAGTAAGACGGTGCTCTGGGGAGGACCTTGGTTTCCCTGTGATGTCTGGCACAGGCATGGCTTTCATCTGGGGCTCAGTGAGCGAGGGACACAGGATCCTTCCTGCATAAGAGTGTGTGCCCAGGCCAGAACTGAGACGCCACAGGCTCTCTGGCCTGCCTCATTCATACCCTGTTTCTGTTGTCACCAAGGACCGTGTCAATGGCTGATATTGAAGCAAGCAGCTGTTTGCTGCTTTGGGGTCGCTGAGCCTCCTGGCTGGGGTTAGGGGAAATCCTTCAGAACAATCCATTGATCTTGGTTTTGCCTCTGGAAACTCCTGATGCCATGGCTCAAGGTACCTGCTGGTCCTTGCATCCTGAAAGTATACCACTTTACTCCACACATCCTCACCTCCAGGCTTTGGGGAAGTCTGCAGTTCTAGCTCAGAGCAGACCCATGTCTGCCACAGTCATGGGCTAGATTGTGCTCTGAGTGGCAGATGTGGTAAGTGGGAACTGAGCTGGGTGGCCAAATGGCTGAAGCGAGTGAGCAGAGTGTGTGCTCTGAGAGGATGTGAGGGTGCTACCTGCAGGAACTTCCAGGTGGCATAGCGGCGTTGTGTCTGGAAACTGTGTGCTGCTAAACCCAACATTCTCTCTCTTCACCCATCCCTCAGCAGAAGTCCACGGGGCTGATGCCCCTTAAAGACATTCTCGAAGGATCCTGTGCTTTAGCTCTTCCCTCACCACCCGCTTGTAATTTCTTTATATGGTTTTGGTCCCATGAGTTAGAAGATGTCCCCCTTATTTTTTGTCTTCTGCAAAGAGTTTGTGTAGAATAGTTATTGTTTCTTCCTTCAGTGTTAGAATTTACTGCTGGAGTTTAATGCTGATGCCATCTGGGACTGGAGTTTTCTTTGTAGAAGGTTTTTAGCTATGAATTTAATTTCTTTAGCAGATACATAACCCCTAAGGCTGTTTATTTCTACTTAAATAAACTTTGTAAGCTTGCATCTTTCAAGAAGTTTGTCCATTTCATTTCAGTTAGACTGTATCTGTTCGTGCCATTTCCTTGCTATGCATTCAGGATTTGTAGTGATACATACATTTTAATTTCTCGGTGTTTTTAGTAACTTTTTAAAAATCTCTTTTTTATCTTTCTAGATAGGGGTTAATCAATTTTACTGATCTTTCCAAAGAGGCGTTTTTGTATTTCATTAACTTACTCCATTGTTTTCCTGTGTGCCATATGGTTGATTTCTTTCTCAGTTTATTTCCTCCTTTCTGCTTCTTTCGAATTTCATTTGCTCTTCCCTTTCTAATTGTTTAAGGTAGAAATAAAGGTAATTGATTCAGGACCTGGCATGATAGCCTACTGGCTAAATCTTCTTGCATGCTCTGGGTTCCCAGTTCGTGTCCTGGCTGCTCCATTTCCCATCCAGCTCCCTGTTTGTGACCTGGGAAAGCCGTCGAGGAAGATCCAAAGCCTTGGAACCCTGCACCCGTGTGGGAGACCCAGAAGAAGCTCCTGGCTTCGGATTGGCTCAGCTGATGCCATTGGAGCCACTTGGGGAGTAAACCAGCTGATGGCATATCATTTTTTTCTGTCTGTCCTTCTCTCTGTAAATCTGACTTTCCGATAAAAATAAACAAATCTTTTAAAAAAGTCATTGATTCAAGAAATTCTGTTTTTTCTTTTTCTGCCGTTGTTGTATATATTGCCTCTGTTTTCAGATAGGTTCCTTCTATACTTTATTGTGTTTTTTTAAAAGTTGCTAACATTAAGAGAATAGATTTCGTGTATTTCATTGATATAGTTCTAATCATGAAACCTCCCCAATTCCCCTTCATTTTCCTATGTGCAATTTGCTTTATGATCACTAACTTGGTGTGCCACAAAAATAAATAAAATCAGATATAGGAAAGGCGATAATGTAATTGATATTACAGAAATATAAAGGATCATAAGAAACTCCTAAAAATGACTATTTGCTAACAAATTAGAAAAATCATGAAGAAATAGACAAGTTTGGGGCACATAGAAACTTTCTCACACCAAATTGTGAAAATACAGAAAATTTCAATAGATCAACAGCAAGTAATAAGATCAAAGCAGTAATTAAATCTCCTTTCCAAGAAAAGACTAGAACCTGAAGGCTTTACCACTGAGTCCTACAAAACATGCAATTTGAATCTGTCTCAATACTTCTGAGTAGTCTAAAAAACTGGAAGTGATGAATTTCTGCCAAAGTCTCTTTACAAGGCCAGCATCGCTGTGATACTCAGAGCAAACAAAGAATAATGCACCAAGAAAAGCAGAAACCAATATCTTTGGTGAACATACTTGCAAAAATTCTCAATAAAATGTTAGCAAACAAGCAAATAGCACATCAAATTGGAATTTATCCCAGGGATGCAGATAATTAAACATTTGCAAATAAATAAATAAATGTAGAGAGTCACATTGGCAGAATGAAGCCCCAAACCATATGATCACCTCAGGAGATGGCTGAAAAACATGTGCTGAAGATCCAGTTATGGGTAAGAATGGAAATGACATGTTCTGGTTTGGTTATTGTGTGTAGTGTTTGCGCTCCTGTGGAACAGTGATCTTTGTGTTTTTTTACGTGCTTTTCTAATATAAACAATTAATGCTATAAATCTTTCTTCCAAGCATTATTTTAGCTATAATACATACATTTTGATGTGCTTCCATTTTAATTTTAATTTGTCTAAAAATATTGACAATTCTTTCCTGGTTTCGCCAGATCAATGGGTGATTTAGAAGAGTGGTTTACTTCCCAGGTAGTTGAGGGATTTTAGATTTTAAAAATATTTTTTGTTGAGTTCTGACTTCAATCCATTATGGTCCCAAAGCTTTACATGAGTTTAACCATCTTAAAATTATCTGAGAGTCATCTTACAACCCAGTGATATTTGTAACCTTAAAAAGTTCTTCTCATGTTTTGTGAGTGTGTGATCTGATACTGTGCTTGTTATGAATATAGCCCATTCCTTTTTTATTGATGTTAGCGGAACACACATTTTTAGAACTTTTAACCTGAGCTATATTTGGAGTGGATTTCTTGCAGATCACCTTCAGAGGTGCCCAGTCTGACTCTCTCGGCCTTTTGATTGGGCTGTTTAAACTTTTTTAGTTAATACAATTGTTTAAAAAGTTGGGTTTAACTTTGCCATCTGACTATTTTTCCTGTTTGTCCATCTGTTCTTTGGTCTCTGTCCTCATTTGTCTTGCTTTCTTTTATAATAAATGAGTTTTTAGAGGAGATTCTATGTTCAGTATTGGCTTTTAAAAAAATTTCTTTCTTGTGTCTCAAGTAGTTAATATAGGGGTTTCACTTAATCTTAACTTTTCACAAATACTTTCAATGATTTTATAACACTTCGTATAGTATAGGAACTTTACAACATATTTCTATTTTTTCATATTTCCCTGCAGTATACCTCCAATTATCCCTTCCGGTTTTTAGCTGCTATTTTAATAGCTTTAATTTGTACATGTACTACAAATTTCACAGTATATTCTTTAAATTTTAGTTGTCATTATTTCCTAAAGAGATCCAAAATGAGAAAAATGGATTTTATTTATTTTTATATTTACTCACAGTCACTGCTTGTAGTAATCTTTCCTATTCTTTTTTGTAGTAATCCAATTTTTATCAGATATTAACTCCTGATGCTCCAAGAACTTCTTTTATCACTTCTTGTAGTGTAAATCATGGGTGATAAATTATCCCAGCTCCTGTATGTCTCAAACACCTTTAGTTCAAATTCACATTTAAAAGAGATTTTTACGAGGTAAAGAATTTTTGGTTGATAGTGCTTTTCTTTTAGTACCTTAATGATGTATTTTCTTTCTTTCATTTTTTGCTTGCGTAGTTTCTGATAAAAGACATTTGCTCTCATTTTAATCTTTGTTTTTCTGTACATAATGTGCTTGATTGCATTTAAGATTTTCTTTTTATCACCACTTTCAGCATTTTGATTATAGTGTGTTTTGGAGTCATTTTCTTTAGATTCTTTCGCCACAGAACTCATTGAGCTTCTTAGGTTGTAGCTTATTACTATGAGTAATTTTGAAATACATTTTGGTCTTTTTCATTCAAATCTTTTTCTGTTCTTTTCTTTTTCCTGGCTCTCAAACTATGCATATATCAGCTTTCTTAATATGGTTCTAGAGATCACTAATGCATTTCTTGGTCTTTCTTCCCCTCAGTCTCCATTTTGGTTGGTTAATACTGATATATTCTCAAGATAATTGCCACCAATCTTGTCTTCTGCAAGTGTCAAAATGTATTAGATGTAAAATCTAATCATCTCATTGAGTGTATTTAAACATTTTAAATTTTTTCTTAACTTAGTTGAAAGAAAGAGATAGATGGATAGACAGAGCTCTTCCATCAGCTGGCTCACTCCGCAAATGCTAACAACTGTTGGGGTTGAACCAATCCCAAACCAGAAGCCTGGAATTCATTTGAGTCTCCCATAGGATTGGCTGGGACCCAACTACTTGGGCCATCACCTGTTGCCACCCAGGATGCACATTAACAGGAAACTGGAATCAGAAGTGGGCCTGATACCTGCAAGTAGTTGTTCTAATATGGATGCGGCACCCTAAGTGGTGCTTTAGAAACCACACCAAATGTCTGCTCCCCGTCCGGTGCATTTTCTCATTTCACACATTATATTTTTTAATCTCCAGAGTTGTCATTTGCCACTTTTTTATGTCACTTTTTTATATCACTTTTTTATATCACGCTCATGTTTTTTCCATCTTCTTGAAAAACAGAATCTGTTGATGACAGCTTATCAGTCTCTTCTGTTAGTTCCATCATTTGTGGGTCTGTGTCTACTGGTCAAGTTTTCTCTTGATATGGAGGAAACATTTTCCTGTTTCTTTGCCTGCCTAGAAATTTTTGATTCAAGGCTAGATATTATGAATTGCATACTTCTTGTTGGTTGCTGGTTTTATTTATTTAGCATTATCTTATTTTTGTTTTCCTGGTGCAGAGTAACTTGGAATCAATTAGATTCTTTCAACCCTTTTTAGCTTTGCTATGGCAGATCCAAGGCAACTATTTATTACCAGAACTAAGGTAACTGCCTCTGCTTTTTCTAGTCTTCCTATCTTTGGCTTGTATACATCAACACTCAGCCACAAGCTTACAGGGATCCTTTTAGAGATCCTTGAAAATCTTTGTGTGTGTAAATGCCTCTTCTCTGGGCCCCCACTTGCAAGTTCTAACTCCTTAGCTTTTCTGAAGGTTCATTTCTGACTTCCCAAATAGGTTTAGCCGTTGGCTTTTGTTTTGGTTTCCATCGCCTTTGCAAAGGCCTGAAAATTGTGTCTAGGCAACAAGGTGGCATGATGACTGATTCACTTTGCTTGTTTTTCTTCTCTCAGGGATCAAATTTATTTACTGTTCAATGTGCAATAACCAAAAACTCTTGTTATGAAACAGTACTTGGCTAGTCTCATTGAAGGTGGGAGATTATGTGGTCTCTGTTACTCCATCTTGACTGAAATCCCAAGGGATCATTCCACCATTCTTGAAACACTTTTTTTTTCTTTGTTGCTCTCCTGTGTTGTTGGTTATTCTATCTCCTTTTCATCTTTATCTTTCTTCTAATCTACACAGAAATGTTAGTATGCCTTATGCATGAGGCCTGCTTCTCTTCTACACGCATTTTTTTTCTGTTGGTGAATCCAAATGGCCTTATTCAGATAGGATGTTGGCTCCCATATGGCTATTTGTAGTCCGTTACCCTCCCTGAACCACAGGCTCACATACTTGACTTCATTTTTGGCTTCTCTTCCGTGATATCTGCTAGGCCATTTGATGCGCTCATAGTAAAACTCCTGAACTATTCTTTTTCTTCCAAATGCATTCCTTTCACATTCTTTTTATGTTAGCAATATGCTTTATTCAGTAGATCATTGTCTTAACCTGTTTATCAGTACCATAGCCTAGATGTGTTATAAACAACAGAAATTTATTTCTCACAGCTCTGGGGGCTGGGAAGCCCAAAATCAATGCACCAGTGGATGTGGCACCTTGCAAGCAACAGTTGGTTTCATAGATAAATGTCTATTCACTGTGACCTCACATGGTAGTAAGACCTCCATCATAATAAAAAGGCACTAATCCAATTGATGAAGGAACTACTCTTATGACTCCAGGCCCCACCTCTTAATATCATCACCTTAGGGGTGAGGGTTTCAACATAAGAATCTGGTGGCAGGATCATTCCAACCACAGCTCTTGTCATCCACTCCCAAGGCTCAATGTAAAAGATCTGGAGTCCCCTTGACTCTGCTCCTCCACCCCTATTTTCTTCAACATCCAATCCACTGGGCTGTGCTTCACAACCATATTGCAGAGCACCCCATCGTTACTGTCTCTACTGCTCCCAATTCAGTCTCTATCGTGACAGTTCTCATCTGCGCCATTGGACTCTTCACGGCCCTCTGCTTCTGCTCTTGCCCCTCTCAACTTTGACTACTCTCCTCAATCACTAAAGTGGCCTTTCTTTGTCAAAACCTCTCATGACTTCCTAGCACCTTTGAAATAAAAACCCAAACTGCCTAACCACAGCCTTTAAGGCCAAGCATGATTGCTCCCCTCCTGTTTCTTTCCTATCCTCTCCTAATGTTGCCTTCCTCCATCTGTCTACTCCACTTCACTCTGAATCCTAAGAAGCATCACCAAGTCTTTTTTCCTGCTCAGGGCCTTTGCACCTGCTACTTTGATTTTTGTGCTCATCTACTTAGTCCTTGAAATATGGTTGTTGTTTCAAACAACTCAGTTTGGGAAATAAAGGTGTACCAGCTTTGAGCCTTTCTGTCTTCCTCTGTTTCCCTCTTTTACCACTATAATGGCCATGAGAAGGGCCTGGGCCAGCAGAGCAGAGGACAGAAGCACACACGGAGGAAGGCTGAAGCCTTTTGGCCCACAGCCCATCTTCCACAGATATGAGCCATCTGGCTGTCTTGGAGCCAATGGCAGTTATGTGAAGGAGCCCAGGTAAGACCAGCAGAACTGCTCAGCTTGTTTAAGGACCACTTAAAAAAAAATAAAACATTAGCATGGTTGGTCATGCAGCAAAAGCTAATTGATCCAGTCCATTTTGATATCTGAAATCATCTTACATAGATGTTCAATTCCTTATTGAGGTTTCCCAAACAAAACAAATTACTCAAGGGTAGAGACTTTTGTTCATCTTCTTACTGGGTTTAGCAAGGGATCAAAACAATTCATATGGCATTTTGAGAAAGACCAAAATATTGGCATTTTATTAAAGAAGATGAGAATGACCTCCAAGGTCGTTTGTAATTTATCCTAAGTTCTTGAGAGAAGACAGAGTTAAGGGCTGAGACCATCTGGTTCTTCCAGGAGAACCATGGCAAATACAAACTAAAGGAAATTATTCTAGGGGGGACAGCCCCAGCAGTGGCTCTGGGAGGGGACTAGAGAACAACCAGACTCAAGGAAGGGAAGGTGGGAGCGCTTGGTCTGCTGCCACTGACAAGTGAGACTCAGATTCAGTTCCTGGATCCTAGTCTCAGCCCTAGAGCCCAGGGCTAGATCTTGAGATAAAAAAATACATCTCAAAAGATTTAGAAACACACACAAGAACCCTCATGCCAAAAGCATACATCACCTCCCCAGACAACAGCTCTGCTTTGAGGTAGGTCCCAGCCCCGGCAGGAGAGGTGGTGGGAGTAGGTTCCATAAGGGCCGTGTGTCCTGATGCTACAGCAGCCTGCCTGGTAGGGATGGGACTGCATATCCTTCCTGTCCCCCTGGGATGGCAGGGCCTTGTCTTCTGGCAGAAGAGATGGGACTGGGAAGTAGAATTGCAATAATGAGCGTGTTCGTGGCTGCCTCCTGACAGTGCCAGGCACAGTGCAGATCCTTTTCCATATTCCTCCGTCTCAGTCTCAATAGCAGTCTCTTCGGTGAACGAGGACATGGAGGCTGAGTAAGTTAAATCAGTCGCCTGTGGCCACACAAGATCTGGATTCATGTGCAGGTTCTTCTGTGCCTCATGTCTCAGGAGGTAGAGATGCTGGGTGAGTGCCTCCCTTGCACTGAGCAGCCCTTCCCTGCTTTTGTCCCAGGGAGGGGCCAAGTGCACACTCGGAGTCCTCATGCACATGAGCCGGAGCTCCTAGGCCTAACCAGGGTTTTCCTAATGGTTTTCTTCTTGGGATTAGCCTCTTGCTGGTCTCTGCCTGGAGCTCTCTTCCTACGTGACTCGTACCTTTGCTCTTTCTTTTCAATGTGGACTCATTTGAAAAAGGGCTGAACTCTTCCTGCCAGATCAGCCTGGATCCCTCAAGGGTTCCACTTCTCTCTTTAGACATCCACACAGCCCCTCCGCAAACAGCAGGCTGATTCTGCGCCTTTTCTCAAGTGCTGTATACTGAACACACATCACAGGAGTCCACATACACGCTGCACAGCCCGTCCCCCCGCCACAGGAAAAGGGCTCCCAAACACCAGATACACAGGAGCCATGCACCCCATACACGTGAGCCACCACTTTCCACACACATGCACAGTACCTCTACACATGCAGTGTATGTGCACATTTGTGTGCCTAATTATAAGAAACATCATGCCTCCAGACAAGCCAAACACAGACACACACCTCCACATATACATGCACACATACCTGTACTACATGTGACATATATGTGTACACAGTCACCAGATACATCATACTCCAGACAAGCCACACACACACTAAACACACACGCTTGCACTGCACAGGCTCTTATGCCTTCTGCTGGCTACTGTGGCCCATATCCCCTCCCTCACACAACCGAGAGGTGGTCATTTGGTGCGGCGGGTAGGAAAGGCTGAAATAGAACTGGAGCTCACTTAGGATTTTTGAATAAAGCAAAACATGAATGGGGAGAGAAAATCCCCAAAGCCGACTAGACTCTGGCCACTGCCCTAAATAGGGAGAGGCTTCTCCTGAGGACTGGACTCCTCTGAAGTGCTTCATTCCTCTGCCTGGAGTTTAAAGAATGATCCTTGAGCTGTCAATAAGCCTGAGTGGAAATTCTGTCAGGAGGGAGCCTGGCCAGGTCACGTCTTTGGCATTCATCCATTTGCATGTAGTTGATTAGTGCAGGAGGAGGTCTGCAGACAAGGCTTGGAAGGAAAAAGGAAGAAAGCTAGAACCTCTGGAGATGAGCAGTATTTATTTATTAAATGTATGCAAGCATGGGAGGGAGGGAGAGAACATGGAACTCAGTTTGAGTCTCCTGGGTGGACAGTAGGGACCCACTATTTGAGCATTCACCTGCCGCCTCCCTGGGTGTGCATTAGCAGGAAGCTGGAATTGGGGCTGGGAGCAGGTACTCTGATGTGGGTTGCAGGCATCCCAAGAGGCATCTTAGCCACTGTGCCAAGCATCCACCTGTCAGCTGTGTTTTGGGGAGTCACTGTGACTAAAGGCATAGGCAGCGTGGCTGGGGCCTTTTGGAAAGTCTGACACTGAGCAGGGAACAAAGCCTCCCTCCCACTTTTCTGGGATGCACAGTATGGCTTTGGATGAGCAGGTGGCACTGGGACAATGGTGTCTGCATCCCACAAAGTGGAGGGTCTTCTTACTGAGGGCCGTGGAGGTGGGGGCACTGGTGAGCGGTACCCTGGGTGCTTCCAAAGCTGGCAATGACAGTTTTTATAAGAGCACTACTTATGAGCCAAGAGGACACCTGGACATTTCATGTGGCAGAGGAGTCACATTTGTACAGTTAGAGTTTGTGGTGGGCAGGTTGAGGGTGCGGGTGTGAGCCAGAAGAATCTGAATAATTCAATTACATAACCTCAGTCCTGGAGACTCCCATATTCTTATGTGAGTGTACCTAGAAGCAAATGGGTCCCTGCAGAGTGGCCGATGGTAGCCCTAACGCCCTTGCTGCTCCAGCCAAGGTTGATGCCTCCTGGTGGTAGGGGAAGCTTATTGCAGGTGTAAAGCTGTGGGAAGGCCCTGGGCCCTTCAAGCACATATTGATTGGCCCTTCTGGACAGCTTGCCTCCCATAAATCCAGGAGGCTCCCAAGATGCAAATGGTCCTTTGGGATTGGATGAAGCAGGGTTTGGATAGCAAGGGCTAAGGCTGGAGAAGTGTTTTTTGGCAGAATAAACTGCATGAGCAAAGCTAGGGAGGTGGGGTAGTGCTGGTCTTATCTGGGGAAGTGTGCTGAGGCCAGGGTGCTAGTTAATTCTGTACTATCTTGACTGGGCAATGGGGTGCCCAGAAACTTGACCAAGCATTCCTCAGAACATGCCTGTGAGGATGTCTCTCAGTGAGATTAATGCTTGAATTGCAGACTGGCCCTCTGCACCTAATCCATGGAGGCCTCCACAGAGCAGAAAGGCTGAGTAAGACAGGATTCTTCATACGGGAACTTCAGTCTTCTCTTGTCTACGGACTCAGACTGGAACTTACACATTAGCTTTCCCAGGTCTCTAGCTCGCCAACCATAGAACCGGGCAACTTCTCAGCCTTTGTAATTGTGTGAGGCAATTCTCTCTAGTCAGTTTCCTTCGTGTCTGTCTCTCCTCATTAGCTCTGTTTCTCTGAACTAGCATGGCCAGCGCAGTGGTGCTCTACTGGGATTGCACACTAACATCATTGGGCAGGCGGCAGTGGGTTGTGGGTTCAAAAAGTACAAATCCCTGAACATCTCTGCTTTGCAAAGTTCCCCAGGATCTCCATTGTGCAGCTAGGAGCAGCTCTGCACCCGGGCAAGGAGCACAGTAGGGAGAAGAGGACATTGGGGCATCTGTGTGCTGCAGGTATGGGTGTAGGTAAGCTTGTTTCATACCAGACAACAACGCGGTATACCCGCAGCAACCATCATCCATTCAGCTTCTCAAGGGAGCAAATCAGGTGTTCCATGAGGGAGTGGGCGGCTCCAAGTCCTAAGGCTGGTGAGCAGCAGATTTTGGATTCGTCATCTGTCCCACCCTACAAACTGGAGGGTGAGTCTAGAGAGGCTTGGCTCAGAAGGAACATTTGCTTTTGAGTCTGGAACGAGGGTATGGAGCAGGCAACCTCCACGGAGACCAGAACTTTTTTTTTTTATCAGCCACGCCACACACCTGCTTGAGGGGAGATCCTTAAGCTTGGGGAGGTTGCGGGATTTGTGAGTACCATGGTACCAATGTCTTGTCCTTTTAAATGTTATTAGCAGAATATTGGTACTGGACTGGACCTCAGAGATCAGGGCATCCCCCTAGTGCCCTGTCTCCCAGGGTAGGCAATCTTAATTGTGATAGGTGTCTCGTACACTTCTCTAGTCCCTTGAGAGACTGTTTGGCACGCACAAGGCACTCAATTAGTGTTTATGGAATGGAAGTAATTGGTTTTAGAGTTCACAGAACTGATGCCATGATGCTCAGGGAAGCCTAATGTATCTCTTAGGTCACAGCTATTGCAGAGCTGGAACTGGGATCAATTCTTCTGATCCCAGCCAAGTATTGTTTCCACATTGTTGCTCTGCAGCATCGTCAGTTTCAGAGACATCGGCAATCAGGGCAGAATGGGCTACAGGAAAGCTTTCTACGGCATTTACAAACGAGCTTCACTGTCTGTGTCTGCAGTGACTGTCTGCAATGCCACGTGAAGAACTGTCCTGAGATTTGTACGCAGCGCTGTCCTTGCTTGGTGAGGAGTGCTGCCGTGTGGGCATGGGAGTGCGGAGTGGAAGCTTGTATGCCAGATAGTTGCTGTTCTTGGCTTCTCCTAAGTCCTTTTATGATTAAAAAGTCAAGGTTCTGTTTGTTTTCCATAAAACTTGCCACTAAATGCGTATCACAGGGGGCTGTTTCACAAATAGTAGGTCTTCTAGGATCTCCTGAAAGAAATCAGCAATGGGGTTATGGCAAGTTTCTGAACTTGAAGTTGGATGAAGAGACTGACAAACATTTTTGTGTTTGAGTCAGGTCTGAAGCAGTCTTGCACAGACACTTCCACTTGCTCTCTGTGTCTTTGTTATTTCCACGAGAAAAACATGCCAGAGCCTGCCCACTGGCTCAAGGAGGAGGAGAGAAACATGGAACAAAGGCCAATCAAAGCCACAGTTCAGAGCTGCCCGGCCAAGTCCAACTCGGATTAGAGAACTCCCACCTGACCTGCAGATTCCTGAACAAATCAAATGCCTTTGTGGTGTGTGACTGAGGTTATATGTAACATGTTAGTAACTGACGGAGCACTTCTAAATGGTCATGTTTGATTAAAGGGCAGATCTCCCTCTTTGACATTACAGTTTCACTGCAGAGTGAGTGAAGAAGAGTGTGCACTTGTCGCAGGTGGGGCTTCCTCACTGTTTCACCTCTGGAAGGAGCGAAGGGTCTCCTGGAGGCTGCTGACATGGAGACATCCACAGGCTTGCATGGCTCTGTGGCTGTCCACAGGCTCAACAGAGAACCAGGAGTTTGGGTTTTGTTTCATCAACCCTAGCGTTTTACCAATCACTTATTTCTGCAACCCCCTTCTGGGATCCTCATTGCTCATTTATCATTCTCTATTCCTTCTCTCTGTCTCTGGACTTTCACTCTCTACAGAAGGAGTGGAGGATATATGGGAAGGGCATCTGCTCCAATTAGCTGCGGAGGGAATCAGCCTTGTCTCAGCCAGGGAGCGCAGCAGGTCTGCAATGGGCAACTCAAGGGCAAAGAGGACCCTGACGAGTCCAGGAGAATATGCAAAATCATGCATTAACTAGGCGAAGGCTCAGCTGAGTCTTTTACTCTGAAGTTCAAGCAGAACATGTGAGACTTGATATGCTAAATGGATGCAAAGAAAAGAAATTCTTCCAGCAGGTCTCCTCGTCTAAGCATTTTCTCCCCAGATGAAGAAAAGAAAGGTGATGCACTCTCTGGAGCAGTTCCAACGGGTATTTCTCACGGGCAGAGGCGGTTGGACCTTGAGGTCACTGGTAAAGAGAAAGGATCCAGGGTCAGATGGGGTGGTGGTTTGCCCGAGGTCACACAATGCTTTCTTGGGGGTCAGAGCAGAGATTGGGATCCAGGTGTGCTTAGCTCTCATTTGGGTCTTTCCTTTGCTGAGTGGATTTTCTGCACCAAGGTCAGCTCGGAGATGATCACATCTCAAGGTTCATTGTTCTCTTGTCTTCATGTGTTCTTATTTTTTTTTTAAAGTTTATTTATTCGTATTGGAAAGTAAGATTTACAGAGTGAAGGAGACATAGAAAGATCTTTCATCCACTCTTCTGGGTCTCCCATGCAGGTGCAGGGTCCCAAGGCTTTGGACCATCCTCAACTGTCTTCCTAGGCCACAAGCAGGGAGTTGGATGGAAAGTGGAGCAGCTAGGATATGAATCAGCACCCACATGGGGTGTTGGCTTCACAAGGTGGAGGATTATTAGCCTGTTGAGCCTCAGCATCAACCTCATGGTCCAATTTTCTATTAACTTAGTAGCTGCCACAGAATTCTCAGTGGAAAACATCCCTCTTTGTCTATTTACCTCTTTTCATTGCGTAACCCTACTGGCCTTGTGTCTGAAGCATCATTCCTTGTTGGCACTAGAGCATGTCTCTGCTAACCCAGATATTGACTATCCTGACCATAGCTGCTTCCCTGCTTTGTGGACCCTTGACTGCTGCACTCCTTCAATCCTGCTGATAAAATCTGGAGACCTGCTATTTCTTGTCTACATCCCATGGTTAGGGCAACACACTCCTCTCTCGCAAATCCCGTGCTGCACAAAGAGAGTTACCACTGCTTCTCTCCAGCATCCTGGACCTTTACTGTCTCCTGGGTTTATAACTTCACAGGAAGATGGTCACTCACTCCCTTCCAGGAAGTGGAGTTTTTTGCTAGTCTTGGAAAGGTAATCACAAAATGCTTTGTGATTGATGTATTTCTAAGAGTTGTGGTGTGTGTGTGCTTGTGCGTGTGTGTGTGTGTGTGTGTGTGTGAGAGAGAGAGAGAGAGAGAGAGAGAGAGAGAAAGGAGGGGGGCTAGTTTTTATCATTGTTGTCCTATTAAATGGTATAATAAATGGTGAACAAAAGTGCAGAGGGTATAAGGGAACAACCTCAGGTAACATTGCTGGTTATTGTTGGCGTGCTGGTGTCAGGGACTGACATCATTGTGTCTCTTCATATCTGTGTGTGGAATCTTTAATTCCCAGTGGGATGTTAGGAGGTGGGACCTCATGGGAGTGATGACGTTTAGATGATGTCATGAGGATGCATCCCACAAAAGAAACAGAAGATTTTCCTTCTCTGTCTCTCCATGAGCACACTGAGCAAGAACCCTGAGAGGATGCACTAACAAGGCAGTTGTCCTCAGCTAGGAAGCAGATCCCACCAGGTATCTATCTGCCAGCGCCTTGATTTGGGTCTTCCTAATCCCAGAACTGTGAGACAGAAATGCCTGCTGTTGAAGCCATCCAGTTTACAGCAGCCCAAACTAAGACAGGAGATGAGAAGCCAGGTTTGGACTCAGTCCTTTTCTTCACCCCCGTGTCTGCTGGCTGATGTAGACTACACACCCTACTGACCAACGGTCTAAGGTTTTGTTAACTCACTCTTGCGGGATGCAGCAGGCATCATGGTGATGGCTTAAGGCTTTGTTTAAGCAGGTGCTTTGGGGTGTGGAGCACAGGACGTGAACTTCATTCTGTCCTCTGCAGGGAGTGATGGGGTGGGCTTGGCTGAGAGTCAACAGCTTTAGTGACAAAAGTTAGAAAAATGTGTTTCTCTGAGAACACTTGTGGCAAGAGAGCAGGAACAGACATCTTGCTGTCCAACAACCAAGGTAATTAATATTCCATTAACAAGGCCATTACAACTCCTGAATAGAAATATACTTCATCTTAAGGTACGGAGCCTACTTCTAAGTGAGGTGTAACAGCTGAATAAGCATACCTACTGATTTATGTCCATAAAACTTAATTTATTAGCAATGTCTTAATTGTGATGGTGCATACAGTCCCTGAGCCATTAGCAAAATCCTCTAAAAGCCATTGACGAGACTAATATACCCAATAAATGGGTCGGGCTGCACTTTTTCCAGCCTCGGAAGCTATAGACTTGCTAATAAGGCTGGCCTAGTCTTTTAATGGAGTGTCCCAAGTGGGTGGCAGGGTGATCCAGCAGTGTTGATGGAGGGTGGCCCCTTCCCTGCACTGGAACCAGCCCCACAGTGATGTCTAAAGGATGGGAGGTATGTGGATATGAGAAGATACGGGGAGAAACCAGGGTCTTGTGAGGGGGCTTTCCAAAGCACTGGGGGGAGGCAGTGAGGAGGAGTGGGAGGCGACCCAGGCAACACTGAATCGTTCTGTTTGGCTGGAGAACAGATCTGCTTGCCTGCTCGGCTTTCTTCCTTCCCTCCCTCGTACCTTGTCTTTGCTCACTCTCTGTCTCCCTCCATCCTTCTCATTCTTCTTTTTGTTTTCTTTCCTATTGGAAAGGTAGATACACAGAGAGAATATTATACAGAGAAAAAGATCTTCTGTCTGCTGGTTGACTCTCCAAGTGGTTACAACGGCTAGAGCTGAGACTATCCACAAGCTAGGATCTTCTCCCGGGTCTCCCACGTGGGTGCAGGGTCCCAAGACTTTAAGCTGTCCTCAACTGCTTTCCCAGACCACAAGCAGGGAGCTGGATGGGAACTGGGGCCGCAGGGACACAAACCAGCACCCGATTTGGGATCTCAGTGAGTGCAGTGCAAGGATTTAGCCACTGAGCCATCATGCCAGGCCCTCTTCTTCACCTTTTCTTGCGGTGCTGTCAAGAGCCTGGCCTCCACATCAAGTCCTCACAGCTCATTGTCCTGGGGTCTCTGTGACTTCCAAGAGTCGATCTCTCTCCCAGAGATTTACCAGAGAGGCCCCTCTCTCTCAGAGATTCTTCCTCTACTCCAAAGAGCAACCAGCCAGGCAGAACCAACCATCCCTGGGGGCGGAAGGGAATGCAATATTGTATACTGCAGGATTTACACAGGTGCATTCAGGTTGCAAAAACAGAATTTTCTATCTCTTCTGATAACTCTAAGTCAATGAATTCTATGAGCTGCCCCTCCTACCTCTCCCTACATGGGACAGAAAGGTGTACAGCCCTGACAGGAAAAACCGCCCCGATGACTGCTGCTCAAGCACTGACACCCAGCAGCTCATCCCATCTGCTCTCCTGGGCACCATTTTCTGAAAGGGGCAAATGAAAGGGTGATTTGAACACATACAGTTCCAGATTGCCCCGGGGCAAGTGTTGCGACCAAGCTTCCCCCTGGCCTCAGTGCTCATGGGATGGGATGTGGCAGAGACGCCTCCCAGCAGCATCGCTGCTGAAGACCCTAATTTGAGTCAGGCAAACTCCTCTCTTCAACTAATTTAGAGTTATGTCACCAAAAGCATCTTGATGATTGTAATCCTACCATGGACTTCTCATTATTTTTAAAAATACACAGTGTAGGGTCCGGCACGGCAGACTGGCGACTAAAGTCCTTGCCTTGCACACACTGGATGGTATATGGGTGCAGGTTCTAATCTACGAAGCCCTGCTTCCCATCCAGCTCCCTGCTTGTGGCCTGGGAAAGCAGTCAAGGACGGCCCAAAGCCTTGAGACCCTGTACCTGCATGGGAGATCCGGAAGAGGCTCCTGGCTCCTGGCTTCAGATTGGCACAGCTCTGGCCATTGTGGCAGCTTGGGGCATGAATCAACTGATGGAAGCTCTTCTTTTGTCTCTCCTCCTCTGTGTATATCTGACTTTTCAATAACAATAAAATAAATCTTCAAGAAAAATAAACAGTGTAGATGTGGTGATGGGGCAACAAGAACCAACAACATAAGGAAAAAATACTGGCATTGAGGTACTATCGTAATCCTGCTCTAGTTTATTTATGTATTTATTTCTATTGGAAAGGAAGATATACAGAGAAGAGGAGATATAGAAACGAAGATCTTTCTTTTGCTGATTCATTCCTCAAGTGACCACAATGGCTGGAGCTGTGCCAATCCGAAACCAGGAGCCAGGAGCATATTCCGAGTCGACCACACAGGTACAGGGTCCCAAGGCTTTGGGCCGTCCTCGACTGCTTTCCCAGGCCACAAGCAGGGAGCTGGATGGGAAGTGGGGCATTCGGGATTAGAACTGGTGCCCATTTAAGATCCTGGTGTATGCAAGGCAAGGACTTTAGCCGCCATCGCATCAGACCCTAGTTTTTTTTTTTTAATCAGCTTTTTTGAGGTGTAGTATATATCCATCCAATAAAATGTATGTACTGTCAGCATACAGGTTGATGAGGCTGGAGAAATGTGTATCCTGTGTGACTGCCATCTCCATAAAGACAGAGAGCATTTCCATCTACCCACCTGCTGCCAGGAACCCTATGACAAGATGCTGTTGTAACCACTGGACTGATATATTAATTCTTTTTTTTTGGTAATTGTTTTATTTTGCTAATCTTTACATAGTTGATTAGGGTACAAAGGGTCAAGGGCTACAGGAAAGTGGGTAAGACCGTTTTTTCAACATTATTATTACTTTTTCTGTATCTGGGGTAAAGGGAGAGATAAAGGGAGAAGCCACACCCAGTCTCCCACCCATCCCAGGTCCCCGATGCGGAGCATGCTCTGAGGATCCTGCTCAAGTGGTTTTGATAGTTCAACAATTCTGAATCGCTGCCAATCTCGCCATTCAAAGCTTGAGAAAATCTCTCCAGAATCCACTGATTGACACAGTCCGCCTTAGCATTTCCATTTGCCCAGATTTTCACTGCCAACACATGGCTGGGATAGTTGAATGATTTGTTCTGTCCTCTGTCCTCTGTTATGGTACTGGGTATCCTCTGCAGGTTCCTATGGTCTGCCGTGTCCTCCATGTGAACCCAGGCATGCACTTCACAGTCAGACTATGGAACCTGCAATTCTCTCCATGGTTGGGGTTTTGAGATCAGCAGTTCAGTTGGAGGGATCCCCAAAGAAACTTCGTCTGAGATGATCCCAGACCTGATCCTTGTGTGTGTATGCCAATACAGGGTCTGGCACAGTCCGTTGCCCCAAACAGCTTGTGCACATGCTGATGGTTGTCATTGCTGTGTCAGTTCTGTTTCTAGTTCTGTCTTCCACATGAACCAATGGGTGCTGCAGTCCAGCCTGATTCTGCCCAGCACACACTCAGCCCTTGCACCAACTGGTGGGAGCTGCAGCCTAGTTGGAGTGACCTGCAATAACCGCCCCCGACGCCTGCCCCCTGCCCTGGTTCCCATACTTGCCAGTATGTACTGCAGGCTTGTTTAGTCTGTCCCACACATCCTATTCACCTCTCATACATGTCAATGGGCATTGAAGCCTAGTTCAACTCAACCAACCCTACTATCCAGCCACACATGTACTTGGCAGGTGCTGTTCTGTCTAGCCCTGCTCCAGTCCTGGTTCTCATGCTCTCCAGTGGGAGTGGCAACCCAAGAGGGAGGTGTCCACTATTTCCCTCCTGGGCCCACTCCCACTTTCAGATCATGCACTCGCCAGGTGGTTCTGCAGTTTAACTTCACAGAAGCAGCCCCCCGTGCCAGCCTCTGCCAATTGATGCTGTGGCAAAGCCCAACCAACCAACCCTCAACCACTCTAATTTATGCTTGCACCAGTAGGAATAGTCAGCCCAGCCTGACTTTTCCCTGATTTAGCTCACATGAGGCCCACAGGAGGTATAGCCCTGCCTGGTCTGGTCTGCACCCATCCCAACTCATGCTCTCCAGTGGGAGTGGTTGCCCAGCAGAGGAGCCGTCCACATTCCCCCTGCTGGCTTTGCCCCCTCCCTCCCTGGTTCTCACGTGTGCTGTTTGGGCGCTGTGGCCACATCTGGTACGGCTCACCTCACCTTGGCGTGCTGTAATGTGCATTGGTTTGTGTCGTGACAGAACCTGGCCTGACCCACACTCTATTCTGGTGCTCGGATTCGCCTTTGGGTGATGTGAATTTGTTCAACCTGTTCCACCCCCGACCTATGCCAAATGTATGCCAGTAGGCACTTTTCCCTGGTCTGGTCTGGGCTGCTCTTTATTGTGGTTCTTTCACTCACTTGTAGCGACTGTGTCCTGACAGAGGAGTTTCCCAAGCTCCTCCATCAGAACCTCTCCCTATGCCAGATCTTGTGCATACCGGTGGGTCCATGGACCAGTCCTACTTAGTCCACCTCCTGTCCTGGCAGTAACTGTGGCCTTTCCTGAGTGGCCTTCACCTGGTTCTTATTGTTGGATGTTTCAGCCCAGCCAAGGTTTGTCCATACCCAGACACAGCTCACACATGGCTCAGTAGGGTCAGAGACCTATCCTAGTCCATCCTACATCTACCCTGGTCCTCCAGAGCCCCAGATGATTAATTCTTCAATATCACAGAAATGGGTCATACCAAATGTGTCTCGTTATATCAGAATTCTTTTACTCAGCATAATCATATTGCAGCATAGTATTCCATTGTCTGAGTACAGCATGATTTGTTTGTTCATTCAGCTGTTGATGAACATTCAAGTTGTTTCCAGTCCCGAAGAGGTTATGAATACAAGTATTATGAACATTTTTGTTCAACCATATGTGTGTGTGTATGCATAGGATACTTCTAAAAATTGGTGGAAAATAGAATAGATAGGTTTGTTTATTTTTCAAGATTTATTTATTTATTTACTTTGTTGGAAAGACAGATTGACAGAGAGAAAGAGAGACCAAGAAAAAGATCTTCCATCTACTGGCTAACTCCCCAAATGGCCGCAATGACTGGAGCTGAACTAATCCAAAGCCAGGAGCCAGGAGCTTCTTCCAGATCTCCCACATGAATGCAGGTCTTAAGGCTTTGGGCTGTCCTCAACTGCTTTCCCAGGCCACAAGCAGGGAGCTGGATGGGAAGTAAAGCATCTGGGATACAAACAGCAGATGCAAGTCGAGAATTTAGCCACTAGGCTATCACACCAGACCTGGTATAATTTTTTTTTAAATCCATGCATATTAGAGGGGATCTTCAAAATATTTGTGGAAATGCTCTTTCTAAATAATTATGTGTAGATTTTTAAAAATTTGCACCAAACTTTTAATTCCATGATTCTATGAATATCTATAAAATCTTTTAATTCCGTGTTTCTCTGAATGTCTGAAGCATGTTTGTACACACGCACACACTGGTTGTTCTGGATAAATTTGTAAGAGCAGAGCTGCCGGGTTGGATATGTGTAACTGTGTAAGAAACTAACCGCTTTCTAAAGTGCCATTTTGTCTGATTCATTCATGCCCTCATCATCTGACTTTGGACATGTCCTTTCCAATATCTCCCCAGTTATGCTTATTTAAAAAAAAAAATAAGGTGGTTTGTCTTCTTCATGAATCACAAAATTTCTGCTTTGAAGGATTTGTTTATATCAAAAAATTAAAGAGAGAGAGTGAGAGTTAGTTTTCAATTCTTTTGTTCACTCTCCCAATGGCTGCAGAAGCAGGGACTGGGCCAGGCTGAGCCAGGAACTCCGCTGGCTTTCCTGTGATGGTGGCAGGAAGTTAAGGACTTGAGCCAACTTTGCTGTGACTCAGGTGCAGTAGCAGGCAGTTTGATGGGAAGCCGAGTAGCTGGGACGGAAACTGCTTAAACCACTGTGTCACAATGCCAGTCCCCCCAAGAGTCCTTTTCATATCCTGGATACCAGCTCCTTGAGCAAAGAACACGCTACCACTTTGCGACTTGCTTTTTCGCTTTCTTGATTGTGCTGTTAAAAGGGCAAGAGTGTCTTATTTTGGTGAGGTCTAATGTATCATTTTTATGACTGTTGTTTTTCCTTTGCTATCAATTAAATCTTCACCTAATCCGAAATTGTACAAATTTTCTTCTAGAAGTTGTGTAGTTTTAGCTTATAGATTTATCCCAATGATCATTTCCAATTAACTTTTGGCTGAGATGAGGTAGGGATTGAATTTATTTTTCCTCCATATGACTATCCGGTTGTTCTACTCCATTTGTGTACAACGCCATCTTTTCCCCTGTTGAATTCCGCTGAGGACTGTACTGTTGAATATCAATTGGTCATGCATATGTTGGTCTATTTCTGGGCTGAGCTGTCTATCCAATCGCTCTCTATGATTGCCCTTATAATAACACCATTCTGTCTTGGTATCTACAGCTTTACAGTATAAGTTTTGAAATCAGGCAGTGTAAAGAAACCCTTCAGCTTGTTCTTTTTTTTTTTTTTTCAGATTTCTATTAGCTGTTCTAAAGTAAATGTACTAATTATATAAAACATTTCAATATCAGTAACAATATTTTTATTGCTATTGCATAGCATGTATAGATAGATTTAGTAACAATGTACAGTTTAAAGAAACTAAATCTTCTCTCAATGAATACAACATAAATCTCATTTTATTTAGAGCCTGTTTTAGTTTTTTCCCCCACGAATACAATTTTCAGTGTGGACGTGTTACCTTCTTTTATTGAATTTATTCTGAGTTTTTAAAAAAGATTTGTTTATTTTTATTGAAAAGGCAGATTTACGGGTAGAAGGAGAGACAGAAAGATCTTCCATTGCCGATTCACTCACCAAATGGCCACAATGGCTAGAGTTGAGCAGAAGCCAGGAGTCAGAAACTTCTTCTGGGTCTCCCATGTGGGCTCAAGGTCCCAAGGCTTCAGGCCGTCCTCAACCCAGACCACAGGCAGGGAGCATCTGGGACTCAAACCAGCACCCATATGGGATGGTGATACTACAGTCAGAGGTTTAACTTCCTGTGCCATGGCACTGCCCCCAAGAACGTCTTAATTAAATGAGCAAAAGGCAAGGACAACATTTTGCAAAGAACAAACAGATATTCAAGAAAAGTATGAAAAGATAATGTTAAAATAAATACAAAGAATAGTGTTATTCAGTGGATAGGTGAATATTAGCAAAATTATAGTATTCAGTATCAAGACGAATGTAAGAAAATACTCATGTCAGTGGGAAAACAATTGATACATTTGGCAACAGTTATCAAAAGCCTTAAAAGTGTGTACTCCTGAACACACAGTTTGATTCCTGAGAATTTGTTCTAAACCAATAATTGAACACATTGAGAAAATATTTACATATAAAGATATTAATTGTAAATTATAGATAGCAATAAATTTTAGAAATTATCTAAATATCCATCAGGAGGTACCTGATTAAACAAATGATACTGCAGGCATTCAATGGAATACTATGGAACTGTGTAAATGGAATATATAGATCTATATTTCTTGAAATGAAATTAAAGATGCTATGTGTTTAGCTAACCCGTTGTTTCGCATTAAGAAAGGAAATGTGTATACATATGCCTAAACATTACGGACACACAGCAGATGTTTATTAAATATTGAGTAACTGTACAGCTTTCTTTTTAAAGTTTAGATGTGACAACACCCAAAATATTAGCAAATGTGATCTGTGATTATTCCCTTCTGTGGGCATTTCTGTTATCATCAGAAAATATTTTAATAAACAGATGTTACCTTTATGATTAGAAATAACAGCGTATCTGTTTACTTTCCAAAAAACAATGAAAAGGACTTGGTGAGAGGCTGGAAATGGGGCCTGGGGACAACGGACGCCTTGCTGCACCTGAGCTCGGATGACGGCTCCAGTCAGAGCTGTCCAGAGGATGGCGTGTGTGCACGACTGTGTTAGCTATCAGATTTCCCACTTACGGCACTTGGGATGCCAGTGCAGCGCCCAGAAAGACACAGGAGTGCCAAGAAACAGGCGGAATTGGAAAGCAGTTGCTACAAATTGCAAGGGGAAGTGTGGTCATTACAATACCAGCAATGAACACTCCTGCGCAGCGGAGGGGACACAGTAGGGTGAGGGCCAAAGGCAAGTCCTGTTGAATGAGCACCCAGTCTGCAGAGAGGGTGCAAAGTTTCCTGGAAAGGAATCGGAGGAAGAACAGTCAGGCAGGAGGACAAGGAGCAGATTGGTGACCAATGCGGTTGAAAGGTCAGGGTGTGGAATGAAATGTCCACCCTGTCCCCCAGGGAGGATGTACTCATCAGCTGCATGTTCATGATCTTGGTGGAAATGGTCCTGTTGGAGCCCTGGGTGTGGAAGTCAAAATGAAATGTAAAGAAGGGCAGATGTGGTGTGAGTTGGTGGGGCAGGAAGTGTATTCCATTTTTATGACCAAGCAATTAAAAAAATAACTGTGGAGAGGGAGCTGGAGGACTTGAAAAGTCAATATGTATATGGGAGATTTTTGATCATGTTCACAGGAGGAAGAGGGTTGTGAAGGACATTCCCAGAGTGGCACCATGGCAGGGGACAGAGTGGCAGGAAGGGACAAGAGCCATGGCACCAGAGAAAGACTCGCGTGAGGAACCGCCCTCTTTCAGCATTATGCGGGTGGGAGGTGGGGAGGAGACAGTGCAGTGGCAGCAGCGGCGGCAGGATGAGGGCCAGTAATGAGAGGCGCTCGGTGCTTGCTTGTCACGCTTCAGGCAGGTTCATCATCTCCCTACTGGGGAGACCCACGTTTTAAGGTTCCCACTTGATGAAGTTGGCTTGACGCAAAGCAATAACGAAAGTTGCCAATGGAGGATGTGGCAGGAATCAGCCCGAGTGTCAAATTCACTCAGCCCCTATGTGCAAATAGATAATTACCAGGCATCTCTACCAGTCGTATGACTCTCCATTCTTCTCGTGCGTAAGCCGGCACATGTTTAAGATTTTCAGGATACAGATTTCCGAAATAATGATTCTAATAAACAGCGGTTATCTTAACTTTATTTTCAGGCCATAAAACACATCTTTTGATAAATTATTTCACTGCCTATCCCCAAGTGCACCTCTCCAAGCGAGCTTCCCCTCCCCCGGCCAGCAGCCGCCCCAACAGCAGCTCCATATATTATTCATTCCAATCAAATAAGACACAGTGGTGCCTCAGTAAACTTGCTTTTCATATCAGAATTGCTCTTATTGAGTAATACACACTGCAGACCCCAGCTTCCAGCACCAGGCCTGAAATGAGCAATTCTCTCATTGTAATAATGTGCCTCTGTCATCTCCTTATTATCAGCATGATAAAAGATGAAATATTCACAGATGCTGCCCTCCTAACCTGATCACAGCTTGATATTTGAGCTTTGGAAATGAGTTTTATAAGCTTTAATATACTCCTTGGCGGAGTGACCCCTGAAATTAAACATTATTACAGAGCGGATATTTAAAAAGCTGGGGCCGCAAATTACATCAAAATGAAAATATTAAGGAGTATTACGAATATACCGAGTGGGAGCTCACAGCTCTGGAAGCTGTGAGCGCCAGAGAACTCCACACGCGGGTGTCAAAAACATCAGAAAAAATAATAACAGCAGAGACACCTTGACTTCGCTTATTTTATACTTAGGACTAAACGAAATTATTTGAATGGATTTTTTTTTCCTGCTGTAGGCTAGCTTTCCAGGAGGGAGAAAAAAAAAGGCCCATTATTCTCAACTTTAGGTTCCTAATACATTTCACATTTGGTTTAAAGAGGTAACCTTCTCCTTCTTTTTTTTTTTTTTTTTTCTTTTTCCTGGCGCATGGATAAATAAAAGAAATACCTAAATGTAATGAAACTAAAGATCATGCTAAGAAAAAAGTGAACAAACACGACTAGGAAGAGCCCCTGGATTCAATTTCCCCTATGACTGGGACGTTGATGGGCAGCTCCCAGCAGCATCGGGGCAGCTAGAGAGACCTGGGGAGGAGGCGGGGGTTGAGAGACAGGTCGCAGCACCAGCACAAGGCTGTGGCGGCTGCCAGATAGAGGGACCTGGGGCTGCTATGGAACCCAGCACAGGCTCCATGTGCCTCAAACAGGCCTGCCATTGGATTGATGGTGAGAGCTGGGCTTGGAGACCCAGTACAGACCAATGCTCTTGCTGGGTTGAATGTTTCCTGAGGCAGGCACTATTCCCAGCTGTGCTCTCAACATGCAGCCTACCACTACCACTCCAATCAATCCTCAGCTTCACTGAATGAATGAATGGGCCTTCTCAGTTGTCTCCCCTCTCAGAGGAGTTCCTCACCTCCCTGGAGCTAGAGAACACACAAGCGAGCTTCCCAAGCTCCAAGTGTCATGATCCTTGGAGGCTGTAAACCTAGCCTGGAAGTTACAGTTGGCGGTGATTCCAAACAGTCTGATGCAACACTAGTGTCCCTGTATTTAACGTTCCTATTTTTGGACATTGCTTTTATAGGTCCATCTTTCTTCTATTCCTTTTAAAAAAAGATTATTTGCTTGAAAGACAGAGTTAAAGAGAGAAAGGAGAGACACAGACAGAAAAGGTCTCCCCAAGTGAGAGCTGGACCAGCCAAAGCCAGGAGCCAGGAACTTCCTCCACGTCTCCCACATGAGCAGAGACTGAAGCTGTCAGGCCTGTCTGTACGGCTTTCCCAGGCTGTAGACGGGAAGCTGGATCTGAAGCAGAGCAGCCGGGACTTGAGCCCATGCCCATCTGGGATGCTGGCACCACAGGCAGTGGCTTTACCTGATACACCATAACACTGGCCCCTCTATATTCATCTTTCTAGTTTATCTACAAGACTGGGACACCAACACCCAACTTGATGGCGAAGATGGGTAAGTGAACACACACAGAATGATTCATTAGTTCTCTGTCTCTGTACTTTTTACTGATGCAGGTGCACTGAGCAGCTCAAAAACAAATCTTGTATTCCTCAAAGAAACAAAGAAAGGAAAACCATTTGCTTTGGTGGCAGACCAACATTTTTAATCCGTCAAGATTTTCTGTTACAAGATTCAAATATAGAAATACATGTATTTTGGGGAAGGAGAAACCCAAAATGTAATGGATAATAATTTAGATTTTGGATTGGCTGTGTCTTAATTTTGCCTCTTTCTAGCTGTGAGACCTAGGCAAGTAACTTTGTCTGAGGCTCAAGTTTGTTATTTACAAAAAGTGGAAATAATAGTTATGTTTACTCCATTTTCTTGCCTCATGTCAACGTATAGTTTTAAAATTGAATATGAAATATAATGATTAGGAAACAAGCAGCAAAGTAGTTTTTGAGTTTGAGTTTTTGTGTCAGGAACTAAAAAAGGAGCTAGAGATAAACTATGGGAATAAAAATGAGACTTCAGAGGGACTGCGGGATACAAAATCAATATACAAGAGTCAATTCAGCTTTACAGACTGCTGTCAATCAGTTGAGGATTTTAATTTAAAACAAAGCATTCACATGAGCAGAAAAATATTCAAGTACCGAGAGTGAACATAATATAAACTATGAAAGATTTTTTTTATGGAGGAAATTGGAAAATTTTACTAAAACATCATATCATCATCTAAACAAAAAGGCGTATCATGTCCTTGGACAAACTATTTCAACATTTTTATATAGATATAACTCCCCCAAACTAACTTTTTGATTTAATGCAATTCCATTTAAATTTATAGTGAAGTTGGAACCGGACAAGTTAAGTCTTGTGTTTATGGAACAACAAAAAGCCAAGAACCTTCTAAAGATTTGTTATGGGCTCAGCAAAATAGGTAAATCCTCACCTTGTAAGCATCAGGATCCAATAGGGTACCAGTTCATGTCTTGGCTGCTCCACTTCCCACCCAGCTCCCTGCTTGTAGCCTGGGAAAGCAGCAGAGGATGGTCCAAATCCTTCGGATCCATGTGGGAGACCTGGAATAAGCTCCTGGTTCCTGGCTTTAGATTGGCTTAGCTCCTGCCATTGCGACCATTTGGGGCATGAATCGGTAGATAGAAGATCTTCCTCTGTCTCTCCTCCTTTCTATATATCTGACTTTGCAATAAAAATAAATATGAACATATTTTTAAAAATGGAATTAAACTTAAGTTTACTGTGGTGTAAAAAAACTTGAAATTCACACGTAGGTTTTTTTTTTTTTTCTCATAATACATGTGTTCCACGAACTTTCTGAAAGCCCTTTGGATGATTCTATCTAAATAGATTAATGAACAGATAGACATAATAAGGTTTTGCTGAAGATAGATACACAGAGGGTAAAACTATTGGGGAAGTCTAAGAAATGAGTCAAACCAGACGGGGCTTATGCAGGATGGCCTAAGACTCGGGGAAAGGACACAGGAAGCTTTTCTGTTTTCTGACCCGGGTATGAGTACCTGGATTTTTGTTTCACTGATACAATTCTGATAGCACATACATGTTTGAAATCCTTTTTTGGCATGGCCTCTTTTATAGCTAAAAGGAAAAAAAAAGATACAAGCTACAAGATGGAAAGTTGTTTGATCAGAGTAGGAAGTAGAGCAGTGATTTAGACCACGTTCTGCAGACCGTGTCCTTCTCCACAGCATTAGTTTGGGAAAGAACATGAATTCATGTGGAAAAGGATTGCCGTCTGCTCACGGTGTCTCTCTTCATTGCACCTGTGTGCCCAGGACTCCCTGAGTCCTATAGCTCCTCCTTGGGATTTGTAAGACTCCTCTGTGGGATAAGAAGCTAAGTTAGAAGGCCATATTTCCTAACAGGACTGTGTATTTTCCTACAATCTGTAAGCAGGAGACAATATGGAAATTCAAATACCAAGTATATCAGTCATTGGTCAAAGGAACAATTTGCAAATTCAGTTCCTTGAGTGCTTGTAAAATGCCAGAAGTTGCCAGCAAATGCCTCAAAAGAGTTACCAGAAAAGCTGCCATCAGAAAGAGTGGAGACAATGTTGTCTAAGTCCCTCATCTTATCCAAGAACTAGAAACTTCTGTCAGGTCCTAGAGTCAACAAGTGGTGGTGCTGGGACTAGAGTGCCAACTCCTAAACCAATGAGGATTCCGCTTTTCCCACCTGGTATCAGAAATAACCTTCTATTTCTTAGATGCCCAAGACCATTATGAATTCCAAAGAACCAACGGGATCGATGAGTACCTTTGTTCACACACTGGGTTCCATCCTTATGTGAGTTATGGTAATATAAAGGATCTTATGAATCATCAGGAAAATATCCTAGAATGTTCTGAATCATTTTGGTGTTAGCTACATTTTATAAGTTAGGAATTAGAGTGTTCTGAAATTTTGGACAATCAAGGTATTTATTCATTGATTCAGCAAGTATTTGTTGATGCTTGTCCGACACAATGCACAAAATTGGTGTGTATGGGGTTAAGGGAGGCAGCTAGAAGGGAAAAGGAAAGAGGCTCATTTTTAAGAATGTGGTCTCTAAAGGAGTGGGCTGGAGAAAGGTGCCTTAAGACAAGAGTATGAAAGTGATCTATTTGCTTTTTATTGCTACAAGGGTGAGCCACCACCAACTCAGTGTCAACAGCACATGCTTACTATCTTACAGCTCTGAATGCTAGTAGTCTGGGGACACTCTTATTGGCCTTAAATCAAGTGGGTAACAGGGTTGTGTTCCTTATAGGAGGTTCTAAGCAAGGGTCTATTTGCTGTCCTTTTCCTTCTTATAGCTCATGCATAGTTTGGTCCTTGGGCTTAGGCAAACTCCTTGGCTTGTAGCTCCTTCCATCCTCAAACCAGCAACATTACATCTAAATAACTCTTCCACATGAGTCTAACTCAAATGTCTGAGAGAAGTAGAAAGGAAGAAGTCTTATTTTGGACTTCAACTTGGAGGGACAAGGTCCAAGGCTGGCATCTAGGGGAAGCTGACAATGGTAGGGTATTTGCAGAGGAACACTTATAGGATGAGCTAGGAAATAGGTCAACAGGGAACGTGCTCTTCTTCTACCCTTTGCGTGACCTCCCTTTATGATGCTGTCATGATTTGATCATAGAGGCTCCATCACAGCAACTAATCCAGTCCAATCACTTCCCAAATGTCCCCGCTTCAGACACCATAATTGGAGTAAGCTTCCATCCAAATGCATCCACCGTTAACATCAGACTTCAAGGTTTAAATGTGTGCATGGCCTGGGGAAACCAAATCCTGTCCATAGTGCCTTACATCTTCGTGTCATCTAGCCTTGCCCCCTTCCTCTTCCACTTCTATAGACCTCTCTTATGTATGAGGCCCACATAGATACTTCAAGACTGTATCCTTATCTGAGGATTAGCAACCTCAGTTTCACCTGCTGCCTTAACTCCTCTTTGGTACCTTAACATGGCATGTTATTAGTATGTGAACATTAGCATGTGAATTAGTACATGGACATCTATGGGAGCCTGTATAAATTCATTGTCTGTTTTAACAAATTAAATAAAAGGATTATTAAAAATGTATTCATTTTAGAAAGTATTTGTGCCTATTAGTTCACCATTCCCTTAAAATGCTTACAGTGGCTAGGAAAGACTGGAGCTAAAACTGGGGACTTGTAAATACAAACCAGTTCTCCAATGTGGGTGGAAGGAATAGCAATTACTTCACTGCTGTCTCCCAGGATCTGCACTAGTGGGAAGCTGGAATAAGGAGCTGGACTTGGGTGATGGACTCAGGGGCTGTCATATGAAATGCGATAATCTTAACCATGTGACTAAATGAACTATCCCCTAAAATAAACTCATTGTGGCTTTGGTGGCATAAAGTCCCAGAGGGCTCCCTGGGTCGTGTCGCAAAATAGTGGATAGCAGAAAATCAAGATGGCAGAATATGGTGAGGACACGTTTAAACAGATGGAGAAACATTAGCCAGTGTTAAGCAGAGAGGGCACATTCCAGGAAACAGGAGAGGACAGAGCAACAGCAGAGGGGCATCAGCAGACTGACAGACACAGGAAAGAAGCGGATACAATGGTGTGGTGTTGCAGTGACTGATACCCCAGCGGCATTCAGCAAATGGCAATCTGAACTCCACTGGCAGTCGGAACTCCATTAGCAACCAGGTGGGAAGGGACTTTCACCTGGAGCCTGGATACAGGCAAAGAATTGCCTGTTCTGCTGGTGTGTTTGATTTGACCAGGAGCAGATATAGAGCAGAAGAACCCAGATAGGCAGTGCGGGAACAGGGGGATTTCACAACTCAGTCTACCCCCTAGAGCCATATCAGGCGCCATTTTGTTTAAGAAGGCAAGGGCTATGGACAGTACTGTGCATGCACTGAGCTGGGAGTGAGCTAATTCATGACTCAGCGAACTGCAACAATATGGCATCCTCCAGGTTCCACCCAAGATAGGTCCAGGTAGCCCCCAGACCTGATGGCCAGCAGATCAAGAACTCTAGTAGTGGCACATCAGGTGCCATTTCTTACAGTGTGGCAAAACATTTAAGACAGCAGGAGACAACAGTGAGCTGTGCATGCTCTAGGCTGGACGAGAACTCAATGAGCTCAGTGCATTGCACTAGTCTCACAGGGAAAATAATGCTGACTATGGCACTGTATGGTTCAAAATAGGTCCATGTGGCCCCCAGACCTAATTATTAACAGGTTCTGGCAAGATCAATACCACCTACAGCCTAGCTATATAGGATACTTGGTGTCTCCCTAATCCTGGGACCTACTCCAACCATTAGTGGGAGAAAGATTGTACAGATAATGGTGCAACCTCAGCATGGTATCACAGGAGGTGGAGACTGGTGAGCCAGGAGCTGGGGCTATGGAGACCGTGGTGGAAAGCTAACATAAGAACCCAGACCTGGAACTTGCTGGAGGGAGTGGCACAAGTGACTGCAAATGAAGAGCCGTGTACCAACAGCAATAAGTAAAATTGAACTGTAGGTCTGTGGGTGACACAGTTTAGAAACCTGCCCCAAGGAGAAGAATCTGATAGCCAGAGTTACAATGACCAAGAGCAAAAGTCTTTGCCAACCTCAGAGTTAACTGAGCAAGACATGAAAATGGGGGATACAGAATTCAAGCATTTATTATAAAGCTTCTTATCAACAATGAGAAACACATAAAGCTGGTATTCAAGGAATTTAAGGAATATGTCAGAAATGAAGGATACAGTGGAGCAAATTAAAAATACAGTGATGAGTCTCTAAAATAGAATGAAGGAGGCAGAAGAAAGAATCTCAGAATTGGAAGATATTTCCTGTCACCAGGGGGGAAACAAACAAAAAGCTGGAAGCAGAGCTGCATCACGCCAAAAAAAGTATTCAAGAATTGAAAGACACTACTAAAAGGCCAAATGTAAGAGTTCTGGAAGTCCCAGAAGGTGCAGAAAGAAAAGCTGGGATTAAAGGTGTATTCAATGAAATAAAAGGGAAAATTTCGCTAATCTAGAGAAAGAATTGGTAAATAACATCCAAGAGGAGCACAACTCCTACCAGGCTTGACCAAAAGCGATATTCACCACGACACATGATAAGGAAAAGATCCTGAAATGTGCACGTGAAAAAAAAATCAACTGACATATATAAAGCAATGTCAAACTCACAGGAGACCTCTCACAGGAAACTCTACAGGCAAGAAGAGAATGGAGAGACGTATGCCAGATTCTAAAAGAAAAAAAATTGTCAGCTCAGGATAACATACCCAGTAAAACTTTCCTTGTCTTTGAAAATGAAATAAAAGTCTTTCACAGTAAAAAAAAAAAAAAGTTAGAATAATATACTACTTCCAAACCAGCTCTACAAATGATACTTCAAGATGTTCTCTTCACAGAGAAGAGGAATAGCACCAAACAAAACCAAAGGTAAATGTGAAGAACATCACAGTAAAATGACAACAGAAGACTAAATCAATGAACAACCCACTGCTAAAATGATAGGAACAAATTACCACCCATTCATATTAACCCTGAATGTAAATGGCTTAAACTCATCCAACCTCATAGATTAGTAGACTGGATTGAAAAACAAAATCCATCCATTTGTTGCTTACAGGAGATACATTTCACCAAGGAAGATCAGCAGAAATTGTATCTCATGGCCTTTGATTCTTTTTGTTAATTTCATCTCTTCAAAACACTTTCTTCTGATTAAATTCGTCAATGACTCATAGATCATACAGTAGCATCATTTTCTTCAAGAAGGTTCTTGATTTTCTTTTTCATTTATTCAGCAACACATTAGGTATTCAATACCATGTTATTTAACTTAATGGTGCTGTTAATTTCTTTTTTTTCCTCCTTTTGTGGCTTTTCATTTAAGGGTATGAATAGTAACTGCGTAATGGAGTCTATCATATCTAGCAGCATGTAATTTAACTTCATGTCATTGTAAATTTCTACTTTTCTTCCTGTTGTTGATTGTGTATTGTGGCATTTCATTTAATGGGAATGTATAGTAACTGCGTAATGGACACTATCATATCCAGATGTGAGGATACAATGTGGTAGGCATCTCTAATTCTAGATAATAAATGGACTCCCAGTGAAACTGTTTACTATATCTTGACAATAGGATGCTGGACTCTCTACCTTTGTCCATGCCCGCAATGATGGACATATGATTGTCTGAAGAACTGTACTATAGTAATGATATAGGGGAACTCAGTGAGGGGGAAGGAAGTTGGGGAGGGGATAAGGAAAATTCCAGGGCCTATGTAGCTGTATTATAAACTGATAATAATGAAAAGAAGTAAAATTAAAAGAAAAAAATAGTGGGTAGCATTGTGGCCATCCATGTTGTGAAAAGAAGAGATCACGTGATGAGGCGGAAAACGGGGAGGATCCCGGGGCCGAGATGTTTCTAACAGCAAGTCATTTGCACAGAAGCTAACTCACGCTGTGAGATGAGAATGAATCCTTTTCAATGGACAATAACCCATTGCCTAACACTCATGTCTAGCTCTTGAAAGTTCTGCCACTGCTTAACACCACCACATGGGTGTTAAGCCACTGTGCATGTACTCTCCAGGTCTCAAATCACAGCCAAACCATAGCAGGGGACATTACTTGTGTGCTTGGAATGCCTATATGGCAATTTGCTGTAACTATACCGCATTTCCTCGAAAAACAGAGCTCAGTTCTAAGGAGTGGAGATCTCTGAAGGCCCCCAGATGATTTGTCTGTCTCTAATTTGTAGATTTGCCTATAATTGCCCTTCTGGGTCTTCTATCATAACACAGAGATAGGAGAATTATCAGCACCTAGGTAGCAGGCACAATCTGTGCACCAGAGGCACAGAGGATAAAGAGATAACTTGGGCTCTCAAGGAACCCACAGCGAAGCCAGCCCATGCTGTTGCAGCAATTGCGATGTGGCAATTGCCTTACATTTTAGTTTGTGCAGCAACAAATATTACCCCACAGTCAGTTCTCCATTGAGACTGAAGAATTGGGTGGGTTTGACACTCAAATGATAATCTAGAGTGGCTGGAGTTAAAACTGGCCACCAGCTGGGAACTCAGCTGTGGCTACTGAATGGGGCACCAATGTGTGGTCTCTAAATTAATGGTCTTCAAGTAATTGTTTTATTATTTATTTATTTATGGCCGGCTCTGAATGAGTGCTTTAAGAAAACCAGGTGGGGGCTGCATACTGCTTAGGACTCAGTCTTAAAAGTCATATAACAACACCTTCACAACACTTCATTTGTTAAGGAAAAAGAGAATGACACTGCTTCCTCTAAGTGGGAAGTAGAAGGCAAGAGCACCATGCCCAGAGGACTGGCAACATCATGAGGGCAGCGAAGATGCAGGTCTTGTCCCTGAGCACCTGGCAACCTCGTGCGGTGACTGGCATGTAGTAGGAGGTGTGTGTGTGAACGGTGACTGAGGAGTCATCATGATATCGGAATGTGATTAAGCACTTTTGAGTTCACGAGTCTATCTACTCTCCACAGTAACACTGGGAAGCAGGTGTCATTACCATACTGGTCGGGCAGATGAGGAAACTGAGACATGAGTTAGTCTGCAATGTTGTTGGAAGCATGGAGCTAGAAAGTAGGAAAGCCAGGATTCAAACCCGGGCTGTTTGTCTATAAAGACATTCCCTTAATAGGTTTCATGGTCAAAAACACAATAGTGCATTAAGATGCACAAGGACATGCCTCTAGTGAGGACTATTCAAGGCTGTCTGTGAACATAAGGGGCCAAGCAAGTTTTTCTGAAAAGACCTTTACCTTCAAGGGGGGTGTTTTTGAAGAAGAAGTTGCAGGGAAGGTATCAGGAAAGGCACCAGTAAGGGCAATATCTAGAGATACAGAGAAATGAGTGATAGGTCCTATGCATGCAGATGGCATAAGGAGACAAGACTAGGGAGGGAGAAAGTTGCTCTAGGCAACTCTCAAGGCCTAGTGTTCCATGCTTAGGAACTTCAGCCCTGAACCTGAAGGGAGTTGGAAATCGTGGTGGTGCTTGTGAAAGATGGCCTGGCTAGCAGGGAGGCATTGGTGGAGAGGGATCCCCTCAGAAAGCAGCCTCCACTCCAGTGCTTATGCAACATGTCTGCGTGCTGGAGAGAGCCTGCAGTGTTAGCCGGTGTGATAGATGGTACCTTTCAGATGTCGATGAGTTGAGACTCAAGGAGAAGACAGTGGTGGTGGCGTTCATTGTTGTCTTCTGGTATCTCCCTGGATCCCACAGCAATCCAAAGGAGAAGGGATGCTATTCCCAGTTGATAATAAGGAAACTGTGTGCCAGGAAGAAAAGGTAACTAGCCTATGTTCACACAGTTAGCAGACAGCACAGGAACTAAAACAACATCTGTCTGGCCCTTAGGCTCCTGAGTGGCTCAAATAGCTACATGAACACCAGCTCTGGCCAGGCTGCAACATCTCAGATGAGCCCCAAAGGCAGACAACTCAGAAGGAAGGGTCATGTCTACAGATCATTGGGGCTGTATTCCAAGTAAATGAAAATGTGAAATCTGTTGCTTAAAAAATTATTAGGAATGGAAAGACAAGGGCAGCAAAGAGCTAAATCAAACACTGACCCTGTTGCGCGCAGGCCACAGGCCCATGAGGCTGGCCTTGGTCGTGTGATTACACCTTCATTCCTAGCAAAGCTCACGACAGCTTGCACGGGAGGTACAGCCAGGTCATGCTTCCAGGAAGGGTCTCTTCTTCCTTAGCTGATGCTGTGGGAACATGAGCATTCAGTGGGAAATGTGTCCATCGCCAGATACTTTGAAACTCATTGTGGACTATATATTGTCATATCCTAGGGGCAAGAACTGCTTGTTGGAGGGTGTATAGACAGGCACTGGGGGGTTGGGAATGAGGCTGAAGAGATGGGGTCCCAGGTAACCAACGAAAGCTGCTCTATGTCTTTTGAGTCTGCGCACTGCCTCTTGTGCAGGATGCTCTTCTAGCGCTCAGAAGAACCTGTGGAAGCCACTGGGGTCTCTCCTCTGATACATGTTGCTGTCTTGTTCTGCCCCAGGACTCTGGGTATCACAGGGTGCACCTTGCAGGTGTTCTCACTCTGTCATGCCCAGTCTCGAGGACTTTAAGATCAGACTTTGATGATATGGTTCTCATAGTGCTGATTTAGTCCCACCTGCTTGATTGGCTAGGAAGTAACACTGTGAAGTAATCCCAAGTCACTTGGTACAGGAAAGAACACACAGGCCCTGGCTAGCAGTGAGGCTGATAAACTGACCCTTCCCAGACACACAACCTGTGGCCTGCTGGGTCTTCTGTTGGAAAGGAATACATGGGGCCAGTGCCCACTCCCCAACACACTGGTGCACACACACACACACACACACACACACACTCATCAGTGAGCCCAACCAAGCAGCATCCACACATAGCTCTCCCACCCGTTCACCGGTGCAGATGAGTGACAACAGCACAAATATTGAGCGCCTACTGTCACCGCTGTAACTGCTCTCCGTTACTCATTCCGACAGACCTTCACCGTCCCGTATTTCCTTCTTAGATCTCGCTTAAGCCCAGTCAATTTGATTCCAAAACCTTGACTATTTCACACATATTCAATGACTGATTCTATGTCTTTCTGGTCTGACTGCCCAAAAAGCTACATCTAAAACCTAAGCTCCAAGGCAGTGGTGTTAAGAGATGGGGCTTTGGGGAAGTAAGAAGACAAGAGGACTCAGCCTTCCTGAATAGGCGTAGTGTTCTTGTTGGAAAGCCTGAGCAAACTTCTTTTTTTTTTTTAAAGAAAATATTTTATTATTATTATTATCATTTTATGAGACAGTTACATAGACCTCAGTATTTCCCTTACCTTACCCAAAATCCCCTCCCCAGGCATTGAGTTCCCTTATGTTAGTACGATACTATAGTTCTCCATAAACAGTCATATGTCCATTATTGCAGGCATGGACAATGGCAGAGAGTCCAGCATCTTATTGTCAAGATCATTTCATTGGTAGTCATCTTTGATCTGGAAGTAGAGATGCCTACTGATATCCTCATATCTGAATATGACAGCCGCCATTACACAGTTACTATACATTCCCTTAAATGAAAAGCCACAATACAAAATCAACAACAGGAGGAACAGAAATTCACAACATGATGAAGTTCTCAAGAGGTTTTGAGAGTTCAACAGTCCTGAATTATTGTTGATGTTACCACTTTCATCGCGATGAAATCTCTCCAGAATCCACTTGCTGCTATGGTCCACTTTAAAGTCTCCATCTGTCCAGATATTCACTGCCAACACTTGGTTGGAGTAGTTGATCAATTTGTTTTGTCCTCTATCTTCTGTTATGGTACCAGGTTACCTCTAGAGGCTTCAATGTACTGCCATATCCTCCATGTGCATTTGGATATGCTGTCCACTGCTCTATCTGAGCCACTGAGGAGGCCCAGCTCTGACACATGCGCTCTACACTCAGACCATGGAACCTGAAATTCTCTCCATGGTTGGGGTTCTGCGTCCAGCAGTTCAGTTGTTAGAAACTTCATCTGAGACCATCCAAGACATGATCATTGTGTGTGCTTGTCAATACAGGGCCAGCGCATAGTCTGTCACCAGATCAGCATAGGCACACACTGGTATTTTCGATTCCTGGGTCAGTTCTGTCTCCAGCCCCGTGTTTTATACAAACCAATGGGTGTTGGAGTCCAGCCTGATCCTGCCCACCACATACTCCGCATTCATGTAAACCAGTGGGAGCCGTAGTCTAGTTGGAGTGACCCACAATAACCCCCAACAAGCCTACCCCCTACCCTGGTTCCCATGCTTGCCAATATGTACAGCTGACTGGTCCTGTCTGTCCCATATCCCATTCAGCTCTTGTACATGTCAACGGGCACTGAAGCCCAGTTCATCCCAACCAGCCCCACTACCCAGTCCACACTGATGCCAGTAGGTGCCACCATCTGTCTAGACATGACAGAATTTGCTCCTCATGCCAGCATCTGCCAGCTGATGCTGCAGCAAAGCTCAATCCCTCCACACCCATTCTGGCTTATGCATGTACCAAGAGATACAGTCAACCCAGCCTGGCCTTTCCCTGATCCAGTTTACATGTAGGTCATCAGATGTTGTGGCCCAGCCTGGCCTGGTCCATCCCCATCCCAGCTTTCATTCTTACTGTGGGAATAATGGCCCAGTAGGCACCCCCCGCCACCGCAGCTCCCCTACTGGGTTCTGTCTCCACCACCCCTAGTGTTTCACTTGTGCTGGTTGGGTGCTGTAGCCCAGTTCAGCATGGCCCCCTTTTGCCTCGGCCTTTGCCAGTGGGTGCTGGAGCCTGGCCGAGCCTGGCCCACCCCCAATTCCAGCTCATACTGGTGGGGGCTACAGCCTAGCCCAGCCCTGTCAGCCCCCAGTTCCAGCGCTAATGTGGACTGGCTGGTATTGTATCCAACCCGGCCTGACCCACACTCCATTCTGGTGCTCAGATTCGCCAGTGGGTGTTTTGAACTGGCCCAGCCTAGTTCACCCCTGACCTGAGCCAAATGTATGCTTGGTGAATACCATATTTTGGCCTGGTCTGAGCTGTTCCCCATCTTGGTTCTTGCATTTACCTACAGGGAGTGTGTCCCAACAGTGGAGTTTCCCAAGATCTTCCATCAGGATCTCTCCCAGTGCCAGATCACATGCATACTGGTGGGTCCATGGCCCAGTCCTACTTAGTCCACCTCCTGTCCCACAGGAACAGTGGCCTTTCCTGACTGACTCTCACCCATTCCGGTTCTTGTTGTTGGGTGACCCACATTGGTCCACACCAAGACACAGCTCACGCATGGCTCAGTAGGAGCAGAGACCTAGTTTAGCCCGTCCTACACTCACCCTGGTTCTCATGAGCACCAGTGGGTGCTAGAGTCTAGTCCAGTCTGGTGCATCCCAGATCCAGCCCACACCCATGCTAAGGGACCCTGTATCCATATCCAGACTAGATTGCAGCCCCCACCCTGGCCCTCGCGCTCACTGATGGGAATCACATCCCGGCCAGAGCTTTCCCTTAGTTCTCCAATCAGGCCTGTTCCAATCTACGGATCTCACATATACCAGTGGTTGCTCTGACCTGGCCTGGCATAGTCCCTCATCTGTCTTAGCCTTTGCCTTCAGATGCTGCAGCCTAGCTTGACCTAGCCAGCCTCCAGTCCCTACTGTCACTGGTGGGTGCTGCAAACTGGCCCTGCTCAATCTGTTCCCATCCCTCGCTCATATGAACCAGTAGGTATGATATCCTAGCCTGGCATAACCTGTACTCCAGCCTGGTTTCTGCACTTGCCAGTGGGCTAAGGTTTACTCGGCCGAGCCCAGTCCACCCTCTTCCAAAACCAACCCATACACTTGCCAACTGATGGGGCTGCCTTGCCCAGCTTGCCCGACTCCTAGTTCTGGACCAAAAGTTCACCAGTGGGAGCTATGATCCTGTAGGGCAGTTTCCCAGTTCCCCTACTCGGTCCACTCCCAAATCCAGATCTCACATGTGCCAGCAGGTGCTAGGCCCTTGCCCAGCATAGCCTGCCTGTCCATCTTGGCCTCTGTATTAGCTAGAGGATGTTGCAGGCCAGCCCTCTCCACACCCTGTGTTAGGATGGCATGTAGGTGCTGCAGCTTGGATCTGCTCGGCCTATTCTTAGTTCCAGTACCCATGAGTGTTGGCAGGTTCCATGTTCAGCCCATCAGTACCCCAACTCCTGAGCTAGCTAATAGGACTTATATTTCCACAGGGTTGGGCCCACTTATCCCCCACAGAATCTACCCCCAGATCTGGTTCTTTTGCATGCTGGTTAGTGTCATGGCCCTGCCTGATGTGACCCATCCCCTGTTCCAACATTTAGTCAGGTACTGGGATCTAGCTCTGCTAGACAGGCCCCCAGCCATAGCTTTTGTGTGGGGTGGGGTATGGTGGTCAGTGATGCTCTACGCTAAGAAGCCCACCTCAGGACTCCCATGGGGGCTGGTGAATCAGTCTGACCCATATAGATTTTCCAATCTCTCTCCTCAAAACCACCAAGTCTCAGTCCCCTCGCTTACCTGCAAGTACAGTAGCTTTGTCATTGAGTGTCTCTCAGGATGCATTCCTCATCTACAAGTACAGTGGCCTTATCCATGTATGACCCTAAGCAGTAAAATCCCAGAGCTTGCTACTGGTTGGCTGGTGGGTAGAGCCCACAACCCCAGGACCCTCCCTCCACCCAGCAGCAGTAGATGGGGAGCTAGGTGCCCCAGGCAGTCTGGCATGGCATGGCATGGGTTCTCCCAGCCACAGCCACACTTCCTAGAGAATAAAGTACCCACTGTGCTACTCAGATTTACCTGGGTTCCACCTACCCAGATGGCAGTGGTGGGCGGAGCCATGGTTCTGAGCATGCTCACAGGCTTATGATATCCATACCCAAGCATGGTCATTGTGGAAGGAGGAAATTCTTGGAATTCCAGCTTGGATAAGCCCAGGACCTTCCCCCCGCATCAAGCAGTGGTAGATGGGGACTAGGTTCCACAGCAGGCAGTCTGGCGCAGCCTGGGTTCTCCCAGCCACAGCCACGCGGCCGAGAGGGAGAGTAAGGTACCTGCTCTGCTCTGAGTGAGCTGCTTAACTCCCCTGGGTCCTTATGCTGTGTGAGGACCCAGAGAAGTCACCAGCCATCAGGAAGAGGCCCCCACTAGGCACTAGGTCTGCTGGCCCCTTGCTCTTGGACTCACAGTCTCCAGAACTCTGAGGAATCACTGTGTGTTTATAAATCACCTGATCTAAGACATCTTATCACAGCAGCATGAACAGACTAAGACACATGCTTGTTCTATGCAGGGACACGACATGATTGGTGAGCAAAACGGAGGTGGCCCTGGCCATTGTGAAGCTGACGGTCCGGGGGGAAGGGGCAGGTGGCTTCAGTCATTCAGAACCACAAGTGCTGATGAGGCTTTGGAGCAGAAGGAACATGGGATGAGAGATTCCAGAGGGTGACAGAGTTAGGGAGAGCTTTACCAGGAAGCAGATTCCAAGATGAAAGTTCATAAACTAGCCTGGGGATGGAGTTTTGACACCAGAGAAGGCAAGTATAGGGCAGAGGAAGACCAGCACAAAGCAGGAGAAGGTACGCATCTCTGAAACGGCAAGGGCTAGAGAGAGGTGATGACGAGTATGTTGCATTGGAGACCTCATCTTCAAAGAGAACTGCAGAGTTAGGGATAAGAATAGCAGAGGAAGCAACGTACCCCAAATTGCCCAAGTGATTCGTAGCACTGAGCATGGTTCATGCAGCACCTTGGGGCCGAGCTCTGCTGACTTGGGTTGTGACGGGAAGCAGCAGTCATTTCCTGTTCCTGCACTTGTTCTTCCTGGGCTCAGGGCAGCTGCCTTCAAGGACTCCCTATCTTCCCTGAGATGCAAGTGGCTGCTCTTGGACCACAGCTGGATTCCCGGCATCCGACTCCAAGAGTTTGTGAATTCAGAAAATACCCAGGATATGTATGTGCTCTTCTGCACCAAGTGACTCGGGAATACTTCACAGCCAATCAAGTGGGTGGGACTAAATCAGCACTATGAGAACAATGTCATCAAGATCTGACCTTAAGGTCGTCCAGGCTGGGCATGGCAGTGTGCGTGTCAAAGTGTCCAGGTGGAAAAGATGTGTGTTCCAGCTCCGTCTTCGGTCCTTCTGCTCCCTCTTTTCGTTTCAACACAAGCAGGCTCTGCTTATCATCAGTTTATTTATTCCAAGATGATTTGTGCCTCGTTTTCTCTGTATCAATGAGGACCAATGCTTGCAAGTGACATGAATTGAGCTGAGGTTAGCAAAAAAAAAAAAGGTTTGTTATAAGGATGTTGGATGTTTCATGAGACAAAGAAAGCAACGCGTCTGGGCTTGAGGAACAAGTGGATGCATAGTGCAGGATGCCCCTGTACCTGTCTTTAACTGATGGGAACTGCTTCGTTCCTGTAGGCATGGGCAGGACACGAGAGAGCTTAGAGCAGGCCAGTGCTGCACAGGAAGCCGAAGGGCTATTATGAAAGAGGAAGGAGAATGTCCTGCATCTTGCCATTCACCACAGGAGTCTTGCCATTTCTCAATGACTAATTAAATTCAACCCAAGGAGCAACCACGTTTCCTCCATTAAGAGAAAGAAAGGGGGCCCAGCACAATTGCTCAATTGGCTAATCTTCCTTCTTCAAGTGCTAGGATTCCATATGGGCACTGGTTCATGTCCTGGCTGTGCCACTTCCCATCCATCTCCCTACTTGTGGCCTGGGAAAGTAGAGGATGGCCCAAAGTCTTGGCACCCTGTATCTATGTTGGAAGTCAGGAGGAAGCTCCTGGCTCCTTGGCTCCAGGCTTTGGAGCAGGTCAGCTCTGACTGTTGCTGCCAATATGGGGAGTGAACCAGTGGGTGGAAAAGATCTTTCTCTGACTCTCTTTCTCTTTGTAAGTATGTCTTTCCAATGGAAATAGATAATGTTAAAAAGAGAGAGAGAAGGAAATGCAGGTGAGGTGTTACTGAGAGGAGAGATGGGAAGGAGAGGGAGACAAGCCCTTCGAGTTGGGCTCCAGAATGTCACCAGCAAGCAAACACACCTGCAGCCTGTGTCTTGGCCCAAACCCACCTCTCATTTCATCCAGGATGCTCTCTTGCTCTGAATGTCCTACATGGGAACTAGCTCTTCACTGGTCCATCTCCCCCAGCATGGCTCTTAGAAGTGGAAGCTTATTTCCTATTGGCTCACACATATCCAACATTGCTTTGCAAGTGAAAGCTTATTGTTCAAGCACATCTAGCTGGGTACATTAAAATGCAAGCCTGCCAGGGATGGCGGCTTTGTACCGATCTTTACCAATGGAGATCAAGTTACTTTTGCTTTCTTATCACAGGCCTTGAAGAACATGAACATGCCTCAGTATCCACAGGGAATTGGTTCCAGGATTCCCTGCGGATGCCCAAATCCACAAATACTCAATGTCCTTGTAGACAGCAGTGTAGTACTTGCATATACTCTGCACTCATCATTCCATGTGCCTTAAGCCAGCTCTCGACTCCTTACCTAATGTGATGCAAACTCTGCGAATAGTTATCGCATTGCATTATTTGGTGAATAATGATGAGAAGTCTACTTGCTCAACACAGATACTATGTTTTGCTAGATATTTTTGATGTGCAGTTAAACTGTGGGTGCAAAACCCATGGATACAGAAAGAGCTGACTGTTTTGTTTTTCTCTCACCAAGGTAAACATGAGCAGAATGTTAAGGAAATCCTTGTTATGCATTTGGAGACTGCAGGTCCAAACTTAACAGAGTTTTTTCCTTCAGCCTCGGCATAGGGCCTACCCAGGTCCTCCCCAGCAAGGTCTGGGTCATAGCATGGGATTTACTTGGATGCTCTCAGCTGTTGGGATGATGGTGGCTGCTTCTAATAGTCTCTTTTTCTCTATATTCTCTGGAGATCTGGTAGCCTGTGGGATTCCATTCTCTTGCTGTAGCTACTGATTCTTGCACTAAGCATTCACTGTTTAAGCTACTCCGTGTTTCCTCTTTCCTGATGGGACCCAGACAAACTTGTCTGAACTGAGCAGAGATGGTTGCGTTCAAGGACAGAAACACAAAATTTCGAATCAGGTTCATTATTCCCATTTCACAGATGGCAGATGGAGACCAGAGGGGAGTATATGTTTTGCAGCAGATGCTGTGAGTGCCCTGGCCTCTACCTCTTTGGTGCACTTCTAGCTGTTTACATCTGTCTGTGTCTGAGGACTTTGCTTTGCTGTCAGTGTCTCTGTGGTAGGCAGAAATGCCAGGGTAATTAACACAGCCAGAGCAGTCTTCAACCAATGACTGAGAGCTGTGGGACACCTGGCGTTCTTGCTGCTGGGGCTGGGACCCTCTGGATGCAGGGCTTCTCTGATGGTCTGAGTTTTCCTTAGTGGTGTGAGGCTCATCAGCCACCGCAGTAAGTGGTACCATAATTCACCCTTTGTTGCTGCAGCTTCTCTGTTCCCCTGCCCCACTTCTCTGCCAGTGTTTCTTTTACCTTGCAAACAAGCCACCTGCACTCAGATCCCTTTCTCTGCTCTGTTTTCTAGGTCCAAGATCATACAATGAGGCAGTAGTAGAGAAGGGTCTGGAATCTCACTCTGTTACCCCTTACGTTCTATGAACAGCATGGCTTGACTCTCATGTTCTTAGCAAGTCCTGCTTCAAACAAGACTTTACGTGTGAATTGGTGTCTACTTCTCAGCAAATTATAAAGTTTCCAGCTTCCTAACTGTCGAAACTGTCCGTCACTACCTCCTCAGACACACCCCTCCGAGAGAAAACACTTCTGCTTAGGTTCCTGTTCACTGGGAGAAGGTCTTAGTGACCTTTTTGTACTAACTGGGAGGCCCGGTGCCAGACACTTCATTAAGCCCTTACTGGTCTCGGTTCATGCAATCTGTAGCACGGTCCTATGCAGGAGGACTTAGCTTGGTAATTACTTCAATTCTAGGTCACATCATCTGTTAGTTAATTTTTGGGAGGAACGAAAGTCACTATTACATCCGATGCATGCATGCATCACCCTGCTTGCAAAATGCTTAACATCAAAAATCCTAACGTGAAAAGGTGCCAGACTCTCTTCACTTAGCAGTAAGACTTGGAGACATTCAAGCTTCCAAGATTCAGCAATGTACCCATGTTCACACAGGTCATAATCAGTAGAGCTGAAGTTCAAACCCAGGTCTTTTTGATCCTAAAACTATGTTAATGTGAGATGACTCAAGCTCTTCATTCCTGTTTTGGTTACCTCTATCGCTCTCCACTGAGGTGTCTGAGGCCAGGTGTCATGGCTGCTGGGCCCACATGCGTCCACCTGATCTCCAGCTGTTCTAAGCATTGTCTTTCTTTCAGAAATGAAGTCTTGAAGTTCAGGGCGAATGGCCCTGCCTGGAGCAGCAGGACTGGGAAACCTGCAAGAGAGCCAGAGTATTAGGGAAGCTGACATAGGGGGAACAGATGCTGACGATGGGAAGAGGCAATTCAAGGAGCCAGTAGGTGGGGCAGCACCCCTGAGAAGGTAGAAAGAAGAGAGAGCTCATCTTCTTGAATATCTTCACTTTTTCCCAACAGGATTCTAGAACATTCTCCTGAATAAAAATAGCAATGTGTATTTGCCAGGCTTTGTGCTAAACTTTAACAAACAGTATCCTGGGTCACTCTCAGGACAATCATCTAGCAGGTTCTGTTCCCATCTGGTTTGGGACTGGAGGACACCTGGGTTTCTTCTAGAAGGTGATAGAACTGGCCTTGGCTCTACACAGTCTCTGTCAAGAGCCGTGTTTCTCATTTCTCTAGAACAGTACTTTGGAATCATCAGAAACAAGAACAACAAACTGGCCCAAAACACCCCAAACCACGTTTCTCTCCACTGGTTTGTTTGAGTCTTTGATTCTTGGCACTAAGCAATCCTGTCTGGCACAGAAGTTTTCACCAAGGATTTTGTTTCCCCTCCGGGTTTATCCTGTTTGAATGTGATATTGGTGACAACATCTGCTTTGTATTTTCACAGAATCTTGTTCAAAGCATGTACTTGAAGCGTGACTGAGTATTTGGTTTGGGGACTAAGGGAGTCTGTTGTCTTTCTCTAATTGCCCATCTCCTCCCGGGTGCAGGGCTATTAGACTTGTGTGGGTCACCTGAGTCATCTGTGCTCTGAGTTTGCTTCTCATCACCTCCCTGCCCCGACCCTGGGGATGAGTCCATGTGACAGTGTTGCACACTCATCCCTCACATGTTTACCGATTCACAGGTTTATCTGTCAGCATTGACAGAGCAGCTCCTCTTTGCAGGCCATTACGCCAGTGACAAGGGAGTTCAAATAACAGTGTCCCAGCTTGAAGAAGCTCACAGGGTGGGGCGTGGGGAGGATGAGGGGAAGGAAGAGGACTCTGAGGACACCACTGCAGCCTACACACCATTACAGAGGTCAGCACAGGGGTGACAGAGTTCCAAAAGACGGTAGTTCCGGATGCATCTGCCTGAGGTCATAGCCAAGCTCCTGAATGAACTGGTCATGGCAGTGAAGTTTGATTGCGACACACACCTGTCAGCGAGCACTTGCAGAAACGATAGTGAATTTCCAGACAGGTGCAGCTTAGCAGCAGAGAAGGCGGTCAGGTCCTGCCAAGTGCAGTAAGAGGCGGCTGTGGGCAGCATGACCCAGAGAGAGCATGGGATTCAGTGGGTACACTGAGCAGGGGCCTTCCCAGTACCTGAAAGTGTTTGTCTTCTTTCCTGAAAGCAGTAAGGAACCATGGGAGGACTTGAGCAGGAAGTGCTACTGCTGCCCGATTCTTTGGGTGTAGCAGAAGGGTGGCAAGGCAGTTGTTCTGATCTGGAGGGCAAGGACAATAGCAGTGGTGGACAGAGTGGAGATGAGAGATGTTTGACATGGAGGACTGATCAAACTTGGTTGGGTTGAGCTGAACTGCAGCAGAAGGAGGCATAACCATTAGGCTAGAGGCTTGGGGTGACTTTTCTGGGGTGGTGGTGTCATTTACTGGGATGGGTGGATGAGGTCATGTTGGAACTTGTTGAACTAGATGTGCTTGTGGGACAATCTGGGAGAATGCTGGATATTTGGAGATAGAGCTTCAGAGAGGAGTGATCTTATAGTCTCTGGCAACTCAACATGGCATCCTACAGCTACCGCGGGCGTGAGAGCTGACGCTTGTGTATGAGGGATCTTTAGCTTAGCATAGAAACCTTGATTCTTTTCTAACAAACCTTTTTCACTTGGAAAATTTGCCCATCAGTTTTGGGGGGGTGTTGTGAAGTTGCCTTGCTGGTGGCCCCAACACTTGTAGCTTCCCCGGAGGGAGGTGTCTTCCTACCCATTAGGACGGGAGCCGATGTTGAGGTTTTTAGCTCTTTGCAGTTCATGAGTACATTCTGTGCATTTGGTATCTGTAGTCCTCTGACCATCACCAAGTCAACGGGATTCTAATATTCCTCTCCCTGATCCAACCAAAGCTCTTTGTAAATTGGACTCAGCAGGAGTAAGTCCAGTGACCTCATAAATAGTGGAAATGATTGCAAATCAGAATTCATATATGTTCCCAACTCAGTGGGCATCCTCTCCCCCGCAAAGGAAGCAATCAGCGCTTTCAAATTTCTGTTTGCCCTTTCACTCAGCTACGTTGGAAGAAAATATATAGAGAGATTTTGCTGTATAAGCTGAAAGGCCCACTTTCTCCTACTTAGGAAAAAAGAAAGAAAGAAAGATCCTTTGGCTGGCCCTGTGTAGTCAGGATGGTCCCACCTGGAGAACCACTGGAGGGGGAAGGATCTGACTGAGGTTCACAGAAATGATCTTCCATCGGCACCCGGGAAAAGATTTCATAGTACCAGGAAATACTATAAAAATTGTGGCAGAAATCGGCATTGTGTTGCAGTGGGTTAAGTTTTGGCCTGGGACACCTGCATCCCATATGATTACCAGCTTGAGCTCGGGCTTCTCTGCTTCCAATGCTGCTCCCTACTAACATACATGGAAAAGCAGCAGAGTATGGCTTGAGTGTTTAAGCTCCTAGCAATCACATGGGAGACCTGGATGGAGTTCCTAACTCCTAGTGTCAGCATGGCTCAGCTGAAACTAGGCCGTTTGTGTGTGAACAAAACTGGCCATTTGTGGAGTGAAGCAGTGGATAGAATATCTCTGTGTGTGTCTTTCCCTCTTTCTGTGTAACTCTGACTTTCTAATCAATCAATCAATGAGTCTTTATTTTTTATTTTTTTTAAATTAAATTTATTCATTAATTACATTGTGTTGTAATTACATAGAATCTGGGATTCTCCCCCCACCCTCCCCCCATGGTGGGTTCCTCCACCCCGCTGCATAATCAATAAGTCTTTAAAAGGACATTCATAGCAGACACTGCTCATACTCCATCGATAGCTGTGTTTCTCCTTCTCTCACTGCACGTTACATTTCACTGGGGCTCATTTTGTTGAGGGACATGATTAGGTCCCTCTTAGGGTTGCCCTTCAAAAGATCCTCCATATTCTTTTTCTTTTCCTGTTTTACGGAGACCAGAGGATTCTGGGCCCTTTAAAGATGATGGACCAAGTGGATGAAAGGAGCTTGAGGCCCTAAATGCCTGCAGAGAGTAGAGTACCACCCATAGACCAGTGGTGAATATGATCAAGAGGAAGAGGTGAGTCTCTCTCTCTCTCTCTCTCTCTCTCTGATTTATTTTTCAGGGCCTGCACTGTGGTGTAGCAAGTAGAGTCATCAGCAGTGCTGACATCCCATACAGGTGCTGCTTTAAGTCCCAGCTGCTCCATTTCTTATCCAACTCCCTGCTAGTGTGCCTGAGAAATCCGTGAAAGATGGCACAAGTGCCTGGGTCCCTGGTAATGTAAGAGACATATTCATGGCCATTTGAACCATTTGAATAGGATTGAACTAGCAGGTGGAAGACATCTCTCAAACAAATAAAATATTTTTTAAATTTTATTTGAAAGGTGGATTTACAGGAGAGAGAGAGACAGAGAGGGAGAATATCCACTGGCTTATTCCGCAGATGTCTGCAGATGTCCACAATAGCCAGGGCTGGGTCAGGACAAAACCAGAAGGCAAGAACTTCTTTTAGATCTCTCACATAGGCGGAAAGGGTCCAATTACTTGGGCAACCTCTGCTACTCTTCCTAGGTCGTTAGCAGGGAGCTAGATCACAAACTGGTGCTTGTATGGGATGCCAGCATTTCAGGGGGTGGCTTAACCTGTTATGTCACAATACCAGCCTAGCAAATCTTTTGTATAGGTAACACTAAGACTTTGGAACTCTTGGACTTGGGAGTTAGCTTATCCTTCCTAATAGGTATTTCTTGACTGAGTACACTTTTAAGAGCCCTGATTTTGTTTGCACAGAAAAGGCTTTTTCTTACCTTTTTTTTCCTGATTCCCTCACCTTCCCTGTTCTTTTCCATACAGAGAAATGTATCAATCCAGTAACTTCCGGTTCTAATGTGTAAAGGTTCTATAAGATCAAGTGAGGGCACAAGATTGCTTGGGAGAGAGCATGGGTCGTCTTGCTTTCGGGCTGACAAACTACTTCTTGTCCAACCTCTATCCCTTATATCTGCAAAGGGCAGATATGACTGAAAGGGATTGCTATGAGCAATACTGTCTATGAAAGCCATTTATAAACTGGGTACTCACCCATTTTCTATCACAAAACCCTGGATCCTGGGAAATGTAATGAGAGAAGGGGCTTGTTCAGCTCACAGTTTTGGAGGCTGAAAGTCCAAGATCCAGCAACCCCAAGGTTCAGCTTCTGGCAAGGGCCTCCTGGCAGGTGGTGTCAGGGATGCAGGCAAGAAGGGCCATCTGAGAAATAGGAAGCCAAGACTCAGGGCTCAGGTTTGTTTTTTTGTAGTAACTCAACTCGGGTACCAGCCTAGATCCCATGAGAACTGCCTTAATCCCCTTGGGGGCAGTGCCCACCGTGACTTCACCATCTCCTACCAGGCTTCTTTTCTTAACGACTTCGCCTTTTCAATACCACCAAGCACCCAGCATATCAACCCTTGGGGGACCAAGCCCATGCAGATCAAAGCGAACCATGAAATTCTGAATACCTGAGGAAGGGGTGGGAAGAATGAACCATTCAAACCTTTTCAAGTGATGTCTTCATTCCTGCTATTCTGACCTCCCCTTTGCAATTTTGGGGATCCACATTTTTTTCTCAGAAATATCAGCTTTACTTCCCCAATCCTATTGTGTTGCACTGATGGGAATATTCTTTGGGCAGCACTTATAGAAAACAAGGTTAATTTGCCCACTCTCAACCCCTTGTCTTTTGGCTGTTGTTAGATTTATGCAGGGAGAATTCATAGCAGTTAATAAGTCAATTAAATTTCTTTTTGTTTACCAAAAACTCTCCAGTTTTGAAAACTTCCAAGAAGCAAAGCCATATCTATTCACACAAATTGCAGTGATTTTTTTCTGAATAAATAATTTCTTTTTTGTGTTTTATTGTTTTTATGTCCTAAAAGGACAGAGCGATTCACTCGTCTTAGAATTTCCATAATTTAAGAGCAATCATTTGCTTTTTCTAATTTGTCCTAATGAGCTCGCATTTTTTTCTTTATCAGACCCATTTTCGCTGGCAAAAGGTCATCATGGGCAATCATCCATGACTGCTGGGTATAAATTGTTTTCATAACAATTTTCATTTGCCTTGGAAACTGCGCCAGGGCAGAAACATGGCTACTTTGTATCAATGACAGTGCACATCATGTTTCCCCATTTGCTTTGCGGGTGTTAGCCTTCCAAAGAACAATAAACTGTGGACTCTGTAATGTGAGCTAGTGGTGTGTGCGGACAAGACTCCTTCCCTGCCTGGAGCTTTCGCTTATAGACCTTGCCTTCCAGGGATGCAGAGATCTTGTCTCCTCTCTCTGATCCGCTTCAGGCTCCGGATCCTGTTTTTGCTCTCCTCACACATTGCTGGTGAGTTTTCCTAGGTCTTAGACATCAATGTCCCCTGCCTTTGTACCACACTGACAAAGGAGGGTCAAGTCCACCCCCACTTCCAGCCACAGCTCTTTCTTAAGGTCTTCATTAAGGTTGGAACTCTGTGATGGAGTAAGAGAAAGGTTCAGAAAATGCCCCATTCACACACTGGCCTTAATTCTGAAAAATCTCATGAGTGTAATCTATTGATTCATTCATCTAACAAATGATGTTAGGCTTCTATTCTGCTCTAGGAACTGGGCACCAGCAAGCACACTCCTTGGCATAGGTGCTTTCAGCCCAGTGGTGGAAGTGGACATTGGTCTAGAAAATTGCATTATCATTTGGAAAAGTGCAGAGGCAAAAGCAACAGATGTCTGTCTGCTGAGACCCAAGTTATGCAGAAACAACACTGAGTGGAGGAGTTGAATCTGGTCCTATGCTGGTTCCACTTATGAATGTTTTATTGTATGATAGTGAGAAGGCTATTCATGTGCAATAGAAACTTTGCTTTGGGGTTTGGCCTTTTCCTGGTACCCTGTGGTGATGCTGGGCAGCAGCAGCCACCTGCAGTTCCCAGGCAGCCACGGTGAGGAGGTAACAGCCTGTATCCACAGTGTGCCATTGCTAAACTAAGATGCCCAGCAGATGACTTGACTGAGGAGCATGTGTGCAACAGGAGCCACTCATGTAAATTTAAAAATGTTTCTTTCTTTTCTTTCTCCCTACCTTTCTTTTTGAATAAAGAGAGGAGGTGGGAGGAGAGAGAAAGAGAGATCTATTCATTGCTTCACTCCTCAAATGGCTGCAAGAATTGGGACTGGGCCAGGCAAAACCAGGAGCCCTTCATCTCCCCTGTGGGTGACAGGGCTTAAGCACCCCTGCTTTCCCAAGTGTGTTAGTGGGGAGCTGGATTCAAATGGAGAAGCTGGGACTCGGAGCGTTACTCCAATATGAGATGTCAGTATTGCAGGTAGTGATTCAACCTGCTGCACACGACCCCAGCCCCCTCCTGCATAAATTTTAAAAAGTATATTGTAAAATTGATTTTTTTTCCCTTTTGGAATCCATTTCTATGAATTTTAACCCACCCATGTAATAGGAGCGTGTAGCCATGACTACCAAGCACCGAGTGGCTCTCTCCTCCCTGTGCCTCCAAGTTTCCCTGTCATCACACCTTCTGTCAACCCACTCTTTGGCAACTTTGGTCTGTTTCTCACCTCTGTGGTTGGGTCTTCTTAAGAATATCAAATGCACAGAGTTAGGCAGCATGCAGCAGTGGCGACTGGCTTCTTCCACCAGGCAGCGTAGCTTGAAGGTTCCAGGAGTCCTTGTGTTTGAGAGTAGTTTACTCGTCCTCCCCGCTCAGCATTCTGCCCAGTGTGGATGTGCTGTAGCTTATCCATCCGCTCAGGAGAACACAGGAGCTGATTCCTACTACTGGTTCCAATGGAGAAGTGTGTTATATTTGTGTCCAGACTGTACTTAAATTCGAATTTTCTTCTAACAAGGGTGAAAGCCCAGCAGTAGCGTTGCTAAGGTGTGTGTGTGTGTGTGTGTGTGTGTGAACTTTACAAGAAGCTACTTGGCATTCCCATGCCAATCTGCGGGAGTGCTGGTTGCTCTTCCTCTTCTCTGATGCTTGGTATCATCGACAATTTTTGCTTTAGCCATTGCATGGATATAAAGTGACATCTCATCATTTCCCTAAATGCATGTTTTCACAGTTGACCTCTTCATATCCTCTTGGTGAAGTTTGCCTGTCTCTTCCCTGTGCTTTCAGAATTTTTTGTGTATCTTCAATGCAAATCCAGTGTCAGATGTGAGGTTTGAAAATATTTTCCCTCAGTTTGCAGCTTGCCTGTTGATTATCTTGTTAATGTCTTCAACAGGACAAGAATTTTTACATTTTTATTAAATCCAATTTATCAACTTCTATTTTTTGTGGATCATTTTGGTGTCATTTCTAAGAACCCCATGTGCTTTAACCTTTTAATAGCTGTCTAAGGAAAAGTAAAAAGAAATAGGCAAAATTAATTCTTATTAATCTGTTCTATTTGACCCAGTGTTTCTAAAACACTGCAAGTTTAGAACATAATCACTGCTAACATTATTAAGGAGATATTTACTTTACATGTTTCCATTATGCTTGGTCTACAGAGCTGTCTGTGCACTATGTACTTATTTAAGAGCCATCTCCAGTTGACATGAGCCACATAGGATGGGGACAGCTGGGGAGAGGAGCTTGGAAAGGAAGATGGCTATGCGTATGCTCCAAGGGGAGCATGCAGGAAGGACTTTGTTGGGAGTTAATTCACACCTTCTCCAGTTTACAGAGGTGTGTCTAGAGAGACACAGGCAGTAAATATATACCTGTCAATCTTTAAAAAGAAACAAAAAGATCCTCCATAGAATAATGATATGTATGAGACTAATGGAGCCCTGCTATAGGAATAACCATGGTGTATTAAAGGAGATGAGGGGAAGTTTTCAAATTAAGGAGAGATTTCCTGCCTGCCACAGCCTGGAGCTAGCAGCTGGGAACCTGGAACTCACACAAAGTAGTCAGTCTTCCATGAGGATGGCAAGGATGCAAACACTTGAGCCTCTGCCTCTTGGGGTCTGCATTTGCAGGAAGCTGGAGTCAGGATCTGGAGTCAGGACTCAAGCCCAGGTAATCCAATGTGGCAGGTGTCTTAACTCCTAGGCTAAATTCTGGCCCTGGCTGCCATTTAAAATCAGGCTCAGGTATTTGATTCAATTACAGTGCAGGACATTTGAATCACTGACTTGTAACCCTCTGGGGACTTAGGTGGATACAAGATGTCATATTTCTCACTTGCTTAGTGTCATGGTTCCCAAGTCTCATCTTCCTGCTTCCAAATTCGTATTGCTCCCTCTGCTGTTGGAACTTACTCATTGGCTTTGGGTACAGTGCCTTGAATCAGCTCCATTCATAACACACTGCTCAGAAACCTGGCAAATACAAAGTCCTTGTGACTGTCACTATAACAAAATGGTAGAAGATACTTCTTCTATTGTGCCAAAAGGTGTCACAGTGGGGGGTCATAACAATAAGTGAGACAAGGAGTGGAGGACAGTTTATCTGTCTTGGGTGATTTGGGAGCCCTTGCCCAGATATTGTTTAGTTTGCTTCCAAAAAGGAAAATCAAATGCATTCTCAAGGGAAATTGGTCAGTTGGAACTTCTGAAATATCATCGGAACATTGTTGATTATAAGTCAGTCAATCAATCAATCATCAAATGTGTTTGGCGGAAAATATGAAAGATTGAATTGGATGATTTAAAAAAAAAGATTCATTTTATTCATTTGAAAAGCAGAATTACATAAAGAGAAGACAGAGAGTGACAGAGAGAGACAGAGAGAGAGAGTGAAAGAGAATCTTCCATCTACTGATTCACTGCCCAAATGAGCCTCAATGACCAGGGCTGGGCCAAAATAAATCCAGGAGTCAAGAGCTTCTTCAGGCTCTCCCACAGAGGTGCAGGGTCCCAAGCACTTGATCCATCTTCTCTTCTTTCCTAGGGGCATTATCAGGGAGCTGGACTGGAAGTGGAGTGCCTAGGACTCAAACCGGCACTCTTGTTGGATGCTGACATCACAGGCTACAGCTTTATCTGGTACTAGAAGGCAGCCACTAGATGATTTAATAATTCAAGAATGATTCATTGAACCAAGTCCCATGCTAGAGAGCTGGAAATGTACTGTATCAAGTCATAGTCTCTGTTCTCACCAAGTTTATGGTTTACTTGATGAGACCTATGAAAGAAAACATACACAGGGCTTGCCGTGAGACAGGAAGTCCCTGCACGAGGCTGCTGTGAGACAGGAAGTCCCCACAAGAGGCTTGTCAAGACAGGAAGTCCCCGCATGAGGCTGTTGTGCGACAGGAAGTCCCTGCACGAGGCTGTTGTGCGACAGGAAGTCCTGGCACGAGGCTGTTGTGCGACAGGAAGTCCTGGCACGAGGTTGTTGTGAAAGTCCCTGATGCTTTGAATGTCCACCAAGGAGATAGTGTTTAAAGACTTACATTTTTGACTTTCTAGCAACTGGGATTCAAATTTGGAAAGATTTGGAAAGAAAACAACTGTCAAAGTTCGCAGATCCTGTGAGAGACAGAAATGAAATAGTGTTATTTGGTAAGACCGTAACAATAAGGCAAGTAAAGGCAAGAAAAAATCTAAACCATCCAATGACAAGTGTGGCAACCAGTTAACATGCATCAATCACGGGAGGTAGATAAAAGAATTACCATTCACTAAAAATTCATTTAAAAGTCCATCCCACCCATGGAAGCAAACATTCATATATTCCAGATGATGGTTAAAAGTGGGTACTGGTTTGATGTAGTCTTTACATGATAATGGTTATCACACACCTGTCTGATTTCCAGTGATGGGGATCATCACTAACCCGTAGTCCCCTTGCTGAGCTCTGAAATCTCTCATGGGTTTTGCCTGTAGACCATGTGTCCTACAAGTTGTCCCCAGCCTGTGTTGGAGCATGGGCAGGAGGATTACCAAGGCCAACTAGTTCCCAGGGAGATGTGAGCTTTGGCTTGGGAACTCTCTGAATTCTGCCAAGCCTGGAATTGCCCTCACAGTCTTGGATGCTTCCACCCAATCTCCCTCTACCCAGTCTCCTTCTTTTTATCTCTCTCTCCATCACATTCCTCGGTGTCACACTCCAGCCTTCCAAGTCCCCTCCCCTGTCTTTGGCATATTGGCTCCTGTCAGAAGACCCTGAAAATAATGTTCCAGAGGACATTTTCAGACATCTCTCAAGGCCTCATTTGGATCCAGAAATCCCTCAGTAGTGGAGGGGTGCCAAACAAGATTGTAAGGCCTCACACACGTTCCTGTGTGACCAGGATCAAGTCACTTAATCTCAGTTTTCTTAAAACGGGGTACTGGTGTTTTCCCGCCCAGGTTTTCTTGTTTTAAAGGAGCATCTGGCACAGAGTAAGCTGATTGTGGCCAACAGCTAAGGATGCCCTTGCTTCTCTCCTTCACCCCGGCATCCCTTGTCCCCATCAGAGAAGGGAGGAAACCTAAGTCAGGTGCTCGTTTCTCATGCTGGATGCCCACCCTACGAAGCTGTTTCCACCAAGGTCTTGGCTTCTTCCTCTGCCTTCTGGTTTAGTGCCCTTCTCTTCGTTCTGGTTGTGCAAGACTCTGTGTGGTTCCCAGTGGCTCTCTTCAGCATCTCTGGTTCAGGAATATCCTCCCTGCCAGCTGCCTGCCCACCCTGGCAGCTGCTTATGGCTGCTGAGTATGATGGACTTGGAGTCACTGTGAATACAATTGTCCTGGGGGCCAGGGAGGGAAAAGAGGTGTGTTGCCTCTCTCAAAATGAGTGCTCACTGCCTCCCCTAGGAATCTTGGGTTCTGCCCTTGGAGTGCCAGGCTCTCTCTGTCTCCCTCTGGAGGCAGCTATTGACAGAGCCAGGTTTTCACTGTGGGAAAGGAAAAAGCCAGGCCACAGAAGGAAAGTGGTTGTCACACAAGGGAGGAAGGGCTGTGAGGTGGAGGGCAGTCTGGCCTGGATTCCTCTTTGGGTTTTCTAAGACCCCGTATTCTCACAATCAACTCTGCTTTGTGCAAGCTTGTCTGGGTAGGATGCCTACCTCTTGCACCCCAAAGGGGTCTGACTGATGAAGGCATGGTTTTGGTCCGTGTGTCTTTCCTGCCTTCCCACTGGACAGCAAGGTTCTCAGCAGGCAGATACCGTACCCCTTGTTCTGCTGCTGCCCACAGTGCCCAGAATAGGGCCTAGCTCCTGCAGCTGTCCCAGACAGATGTGCACTTGACAATGAGGCTCAATCAAATTTTCTGCTCATAGAAGCTTTCTATATATTCCCTACATGATGTCACAGGAACACTTTTAATCCACGCTCAGTATTCTGGTCTCAGTGTGCTAAAAATGTTTGGTGGCTGAGGACGGGGGACCCTCTTGGAGATGAGCACTGGCAGGTACCTTGTAAGCGGCACTGGGGTATTTCAGGTTGAAGGATGTTGCTGGAGAATCTTGGTACATAACACGAAGCAATGTCAGCACCTGCCCCCGCGCAGGCATTTCCTGCCCTGCTCTCCCTGGTTCTACCAAACAGCCTATTTTGAAGAGGACTCTGAGGCCTTTCCCCATGGCTGCAGGGATGCAGGGGGCTTAATTCTTTCTTGGCCATTTCATAAGCATTCTCTCACCGACTCTACAGTAACATGTCGAATACGTGAGGGTAGACATTTGCTTGGTGTTTCATATTATAGCCTAGCCTGGGCTGGGTGTTCACGAAGCATTTTGTATTCCTATCCTCCAACATTCATCACACAGTTTCCATGAGCCTGAGTCTTTCTTATGTGCTTCCTCATTTACTCGGGCACTCCAGGGCCCAGGATTTGTGGTCTTCACTTAACAGATGAGCCAACACACACCCAGAGACACCAAGGAACCAGTTTCAGGCCACACAGCTCATCAGTGGCTATGCTGGTATTGAACTCCACATCGGGTTCCATTTCCACATAATGTATGGAATAACAAATGGTGCAGGAACCCCATGGGCAGGCGCTGCTTTCAGAAAGAAAGATGTAGAAAATATTTCCTTCAAATTGGAGAAAAAAATTGGTCCCCATGAATTTCTTCTAGGCTGGGAATTGAGTGAAATGAATGAGCAAAAAATTTAGTCACCAAGAAGAGTAATGTTTTAATGCATTTTTTAAAGATTAAAATTAATTTAAAAAATCTCTGATAAAAAAATCCACTGTTTTATTAAAGACAGGAGGTATTGACAAGGTCAGGACCAGATGAAGTGGGAGGAGCCAGCAAGTTGAGGATTGAGGTCTTCTGGAAGCCTTTTTCTTTTTTTCTTTTTCTTTTTTTTTCTTTTGCCTTCCTTTTTGGCTTTGGTTTTTTTCCTTTTATTCATTTGAAAGGCAAATCTTCCATCTGTAAGATCATCCCACAAATGCCCTCCTAAATCCAGGAGCCTGGAGCTCACCATGGATCTCCCACATCGGTGACAGGGACCAAGTACAGGAGCCATTACCTGCTGCCTGCCAGGCCTGCAGCTGGAACTGGAAGCAGAGGCAGGATTTGAATCCACCCATTCTAACACAATCGCCATTGTCTCAGGCAGTGTCTTAACTGCTCCACCAAACACCTGCCCCCACCTTCCGGGGCTGCTAGGGGGATGTGTCTCCTCCTTTGCAGCTAAGTGTGACTGTAGCGTTGGGTTCTGGCTGGGGGAACATCAGGCGAGCTGACCTGAGCCCCACCAGACCTGGCCATGAAACATCCAACATTCGATGATGCATTCTCTTTCCCTTTTGCAACTTGATTCAGATGGACACAGAGACCCAGAAGACCAAGAATGAAGATGACAGAGCCCCCAGATAAATAGAATCCTGGAAATGGGGCCAGCATGGTGGCACAGCTTGCTGCTCGTCGGCCATGTGTCACCGGCATCCCGATATGGGCACTGGTTCATGTCCTAGCTGCTCCATTTCTGATTCAACTCTCTGCTTATGGCCTAGGAAAGGATGGAGTACGGCCCAAATCCTTGGGGATGCTGCGCCCACATGGCTCCAGCTCAGCTCTGGTCATTGCAGCCATTTAAGGGAGTAAACCAGTGCATGGAAGACTGTCTCTCCTTTTCTCTATGTAAAATCTGCTTTTCAGATAAAAGTAAATAAGTACTAAAAAAAAAAAAAAAGAACCTGGGGGCCTGGCATGGTAGCCTAGCAGCTAAGGTCCTCGTCTTGAACAAGTCAGGATTCCATATGGGCGCCGGTTCTAAACCTGGCAGCCCCGCTTCCCATCCAGCTTCCTGCTTGTGGCCTGGGAAGGCAGTACAGGGTGACCCAAAGCCTTGGGATCCTGCACCCACGTGGGAGACCTGGAAGAGGCTCCAGTTTCCTGGCTTCAGATTGGCTCAACTCCAGCCGTTGCGGCCACTTGGAGAGTGAATCAGCAGTGGACAGAAGATCTTCCTCTCTGTCTCTCCTCCTCTCTGTATATCTGACTTTGCAATAAAAATAAATAAATCTTTTTTTAAAAAAGGGATCTTGGAAATGGAGTCGTTGATAAAGGAAGCAGCCCACTGGCCACACTAAGACTTCCTTTTTGGATTGAAGGGGGAGTGAAGACATGCCTTCTTGCACACCGCTGCAAATCTCAGGAGCCTTACACTCGGGCAGCTCTTGTTACTTGAACTGACAAAGAATTTGCTGTCAGAAGCAGGGTGCTGCTGTTACAAAAGCACGGAATCCGAGATACCAGCTTGGGATCAGGGGCCCGGCAGCGCGGAAACTGGTTTTGGAGCCTGGAGGTATGGAAACCTGTGATGTACAAGAGCAAACAGTGAAACTGTCACCTCTGACAGCTCGGAAGACAGACCGCGTGCCGGCTGAGCCTGCGGTTCCCGGGAACACGGCAGGAGAGAGACAGGGCGGGGACACGACTTGGCTGAGACTTCCTGCTTTTGACAAGGTCTTACAAGAAAGAGATGAGCTCAGGAGAGATTTGGCAGCTGAGCCTGAAAACTCCCTGCAGCCCCTGAACTTGCACAGCAGGAAGGAAGGGGGAGAACAGCTCCAAAAACCACTTCAGAGTAGCTGGGTGGGGAGTGAAGTTGGGGAAGGGGGCACACAGTGGACCCCGGAAGAACCCCTGTGAGCTGGGAGTTGGGAGCCACAGGAAGTAATGAATGTGGCCGACTCTCCCGGAGTCCAGCCAGCAGCTCGTTAAGAGCATTTTGCTCTGCAGGGTCAGGTACCTCACCTTGCTTTTCTAAACCCACTTGGTGGATTGCTCATTGGGACTTCTTTTGTCTCAGCCCTTGTATGTTCCTTGAAGAATGAGGTTGGTCAGGGTGTGGTGAGACCAGCATTCCACATATCACTGACCACAAAGCAACCTTGATGGAAACACAACAGATTAGTCCGCTGCATGTGCACCCCCTGCCACCACTACCGGTGCCTGAAACCAAGGGTGGTACTGAGCTCCATACAGCCGATGCTTGTTCGGATACTTAGATGCCTAGGATAATATTTATATTTTCATGTAAGTACAGTAAGTGATGACCAATGATTGATAATAAAATAGAACCATCACAAAATATGCTCCAGTGCAAGATTATTTAACATGTAGGAATCATCCACTTCTGAAACTTTTCCATTTTGCATTTTCAGATTGCTAGGGACCGTGGGTAATTGAAACCTTGGAAAGAAAGCTATAGATCCAGGGGACTGTAGCGTGAATCAGAACCTTTTGGCCCTCAAATTCCATGTCTGAGTCTAGGCCCAGGAAATCATGTCGTGTATAAGTTTAGATTTAAACACAAAGACAGCAGAACGAGGTATACGGTCATGAAGATGCTGGTTGGGACACCCTTGTCCCCTACTGGAGTTCCAACGCTGACTTCGCCTCCATCCCAGCTTCCTGCCAATGAGCATCCGGGGAGCAGCAGATGAGGCTCAGGGAACAGGGGCCCTGCCACACAAGTGGGAGATCAGACATTTGGTGAGTAAATCAATGGATGAGAACTTTGACTGTCTTGTCATACACACACACATACACACACATAGTGAATGTCATATTATTTAAGTAATAAAAATATTGAGAGCTATCCAAATATGAAATAGTGGGCTACATTAATGATTTAGGAGATATATAATATTTCTGTAGGGTTGATTATGATTATGATTTATGATTTATCCACTGACTTCTCTTTGTCCAGAAAAAGCTTCAATGACTTGGGGAAATGCTTACAACCCAAATGTGTATGTATCTCAAGTCTTTAAGTATGTACAAGACATATGCATGGAAAAAATACTGGAAGAAGATGTGTTAGAATGCTGCTGTGATTGTACAGGCAGCTATAGGAAGTCTTTGAAGCAGGGAGTCGGGGAGGGAGGGATGTAAAGTTCCCTCCCTCCTATAAAGTTCCTGAATGACTTTTTTCTATGGGATAGCATCCTCACTGAAAGGATAATCAGGATTGTGGGTCAAAGTTTTCTTCTTTAAAAAGTTTGAAAGGCACGTGCACACACACACATACATACACACACATGGGGGTAGTGGGGGGGGGGAGAGAGAGAGAGAGAGAGAGAGAGAGAGAGAGAGAGAGAGAAGTACTCCCATATACCAGTCCTCACCCCAGATGGCCACTGTGGGACTGGGTTGAGCTGAATCCAGAGCAGAGGAATGAACCCAAGTCTCCCATGTGGATTTCAGAGACCCTGTCACTTGAACCATCACCGCTGTGGCCAAGGTTCTGCATCAGCAGGAAGCTGAAACCGGCAACTGGAGGCGAACATCAAATCTAGATGCTTGGATAAGGCACAGGGAATTTATCTGGCAGGACGAACGCCTGCAACCACTTTCGCTCCCCGCCAAGTCTGCTAGGAGCCTTCAACATCTACCAGGATGTAATGAAGACACTGGCCTGAGAATCAAGAGGTCTGAGTTCTGGATTAATTTTCAGTGTGACCTTTGTTTTCATTTGGGCCAGTTTTCCCTTGTGTGGAGGATCTTGTGGGATAATATGGAACCTGCCTTTCCAGAGAGTCTTGCTATAAATGTGCTGAATCACCCCCAGTTTATCATCCCTTTTCATTCCTGGAGGTAAAACCAGCCTCCAAATCTTGGAGCCTGATAGACTTTGAAATTGGCCTTCATTTTAATTCTCAGGTTCTTAGCATGAGAGCAACATTCAATATGGTTCTGAAATATCTCATGCAAAAAAAGTGCCAGAGTCATAGACTGAAATATTTATTTGAATATAAATGAACTCAGATTTGCCAAAATCCGTTCCCCCTGTTGTCATGGACACAAATGCCTGATTCTCTGATTTGCATTTCTTTTCTAATGGGTACAATATGCTTCAGCTCCTCACTGGGGCCCGGACTGGGTTTGAGAAACTCACCATTCTCTGAGCTCCCCAAAATGTCAACCCGGGGGATCTTTTGTGTCCTTGATTCTGTCTTACCCAGCCAGCAGGAAGGACGGTGGCCTGGTGGGTCAGGGGTTCCCAGGAGGTGTAGACGATGGATTTTAGAGGCGCTGGAATCTGCACCGATTGCCCTCCAAGTTGCCTGAAATAATTTATTTTTAATACTTTGGGGTTTTTTTGGAAAGACAGATATGCGGAGAGAAAGACCTTCTATCCACTGGTTCACTGGTTCATTCCCCAAGTGGCTGCAATGACTGGAGTTGAGCCAACCCAAAGCCAGGAGTCAGGAGCTTCCTCTGGGTCTCCCACGCAGGTGCAGGTGCTTGTGACCCAAACAGGGAGCTGGAAGGGAAGTGGAGCAGCTGGGATACAAACTGACCCCCGTATGGAATCCTGGTACGTGCAAAGCAAAAGACCTTAGCTACCAGGCTATCACACCGGGCCCTCTGCCTTAAAGACTCCTTAATTTTATTTTAAAAGTGTATTTGAGAGGCACACACACACACACACACACACACTTATATCCATTGATTTACTTCTCAAATGACTGCAAAGGCTGCAGCCAGGCTCAAGCCAAAAGCCTGGAACCTCATGTGAGTTTCCCAGATAAACAGCTGGGGCCCCAGCCTCTGGGCCATCTTCTGCTGTTTTCTTAGGCATGTTAGCGGGCAGCAAGATTGGAAGTGGAGCAACTGGGACTCAAACCGGGAGGCTGGAGTTGCAGACAGTGGCTCAGCTTGCCACTACACCACCTCTTGTCCTTCTGCTTTATTCACAGTTCAGTTTGGGGGAAATGTAGCAGAAGCAGGCCTATCCCGCATGTTCCACAGAAGTTTTCTTCCTTTCTGTTTGGCATTTAAATTGATTTTTCATTTTAGAGTAGTTGTAGGCTTGCGGGGCAAGTGCAAGATAATACAGATAGCTTCTAGGTAACGCACACGTTTCATCTCATTTGGAACCCAAACCAAATGGGTACATTCTTGTTAACTGTTGTCCGTGCTGCACTCAGGCACCTTCTCCATCAGCAACATGACTCATCTCTGCTGATGCCGACCCTGACCACTGACTGAGGTCGTGTTTGCTAAATGGCTCCCTTGCCACCCTGTTGGATGCTGCACTCACGGGAGGGAAGTCAGCACGCACAGCTCACACTGAAGAGTGGGGATTGTGCTAGACCCTCCTGAGAGCCACAGAGCTACAGACTGCAGGGTCCTCCTACAGGGGAGGCTTGTCTTCTCTTCACCTTCTATTTCTTTTCCCACTAATTTATGGATGGTACCTGGCTTGACTTCACAATGCTGTGAAGGTGATACGTGTTTAATAGAAACCACCGTTTAAAATGTGAATTAGGATCCTTTCTCCAGACTAATGGGTTGCTGGGCCAGTGGCGTTCTCTTTTAGTTCTGGATGGCCCCAGTGAGTCTCAGCTCCCAGACAGCTACACTATCAGAGGGGGATCCCTGCCACTCTGTAGTGTACTGCATGGCCAATATTGACAGGATGCAGGTATTCATGAATTCGTGAGATACACAACGCTTTAACATATGATAGAATTCGTTAGGTGATTTTGCTCCACTGTAGGTGAATGTGTTCTGAGCACACTAAAGTTTTTCATTTCTTTATGCATTTAAAAGCAGATAAAGGGAGAGAGAAGAGAAAGACAATCTCCCATGTCTTGTTTCACTCCCCCAACAAACGCACAATAGTAACGACTGGGCTAGGTTGTAACTGGGAGATGAGACCCGTGGCAGAGACCCAACTGCTTGAGCCATCATCCAGTACTCACCACTCCTGGCAGCATTAGCGGTCGGCTGGAATTGAGAGCAGAGCTACTGCTTAAACCCAAACACTGTGAATTGGCATGTGGGCGTCCCAAGTGTCCACTTAACCACCATGCCTATTGCCTACTCTTGCGAACATGAATACAGTAAGCTAGACTGAGCTATGATGCAGGCATGGCAAGGCAGGTAGACTAAATACATCTCCAACTCACCATTTTCCATTTGCTATGAATTGATTGGGATATAATCACACCATAAATCAAACAGCACCCGTATTTATCTCAGCACAGACTCATAGATACTTACTTTATATTTTGGGTTATCATCCAACACTATCCTTGCTTGCAAGGAGTTTTGGTTGCATAAGAGCTTGGCTGTCAGATGGTAATGCCCTGGGAAGGGGAAGCTGGGCAGGGAGACAGTGCTAGTGCAGGAGGAGGGACAGGACCTAACTCTAATGGGAGGTCATCCCTCAGTGCTCATGCTGGGGACACTTTGTGGTCACAGGAGAAGGGGCGGCACTCCTCCCACTCCATACTTACTACCCCCAAAGAATTAAACAATTGATGGGACAACCTGGTTGGAGCCTACTTTCTGTTTCCTGAGTGTATGTCTTTTTTTTTTTTTTTAAGGTGTTTATTTATTTGAAAGGTAGAGTTACAGAGAGAGAGGGAGGGACAGAGAGAGGTCTTCCATCTGTGGGTTCACTCCCCAAATGGCTGCAATAATAGCTGGGACTGGGCCAGATCGGAGCCAGGAGCCAGGATCTTCTTTCAGATCACCAGTGTGTTGAGGGTCCAAGCATTTGAGCCATCTTCAATAGCTTTTCCTGGGCTTTTAGTGGGAAACTGTGTCAGAAGTAGAGCAGCCAGGACACCCACTGGTGACCATAAAAGTCCTATCATCACAGATGGTGGCATAGCTCACTATACCACAATGTCGTTGTTCCTTGAGTGGTTTTGATTACAGGTTTTAAAGGGACAGTCATGAATGTTCCCAGTACTCATGTTACTTGCGCCTCATGTAGCAGGGCTTCCTGAGTCAACTGAGCAGCAAAGATGTTACCTGCAGTATTTATGCCAAGAGTGCTCCTCAATGTGGTACGTGTGTGAATGTGTGTGTGTGTGTGTGTGAGTACGTGTGAATATGTGTGAGTGTCATGCTGGGTTCTGGTGATCTGTGGAACCAGCAGGGATAATGGCAGGACCCACCTGGGAATGTTTCTGCCTGAGAGAGGCTGTTGAAGGCTGGAGCTTGAGGGTCCGGCCTGCCCTTCATCTGGTAGTGGTGGGATGCTGGCAGGGGATGTCTGGTCTCGTATCTTGCCATTCTGACCCGCAAAGCATGGAATTAGAAGCTAAGGGGGTGAGTGACCACAGCAACAAGACACATTCAGTTCAGTCCATATCATGTGACAGATGCTGTTGGGAGAGCATCACGGGCACCTTCTCCTTCCATCCAACAGCCCTAAGAAGCAGGTGTATTGTGCTCCCTCGCAACCAAGAAAGTGACTCAATGCACTCCTTTTATTTTATTTTATTTTATTTTTTGTTTCTTAAGATTTATTTATTTTCATTGGAAAGGCAGGTTTACAGAGAGGAGAGACAAACATCTTCCATCTGCTGGGTCACTTCCCAAAATGGCTGCAATGGCCAGAGCTGAGCTGATCCACATTAGGAGCCAGGAGTGTGGACTCTGGTAGGACAGAGCACAGTCAGGCTGCAGCCGGCCTTTGGATTTCTTCTATTGTTATAGTGGGACAATATATGTCATGTAAAGATCACCATTGTAACCACTTTTGAGCATGCAGTTTGATGGTCTGAAGTGCACCCATGCTGTTTTGCAACCACCTAATGCCAGAATGTTTTGTTGTTCTACACCAAATTTCAGTTCCCATTAAATAGTAATTCCCCTTTACCTCCTCCCTTAGGCCCTGTAGCAACCAACCTTCTTTCCATTACCAGGCTTTCCAAACTACAAATGCAGGCATGGGAAAAATTCCCTGGGCTTCAGTCCTGTGTTCGTAAAGCTCTTTAAACATTAATTAATGAATGAGTGGGAGATGGAGTGGGAGAGGGGCAGGGAGAAAGGTGGGGATGGAGGAAGAACTCTTAATTTGCTGATTCGTTTCACAAATGCCATACCTGAGCTGTGACCAAAAGATGGGAGTTCCATCCAGGACTCCCATGTGAGTTGCAGGAACTGAATTATTTGAGGTATCACCCTGCCTTCCAGGATTTGCATTTGCAGGAGCCAGGAGCTGGACTTGAACCTGGGAAGTGAACTCTGCTTTGGGATATGGGCATCTAAACCACTAGGCTTAAAGCCTGCTTCTACTCAGGCCATTGTGTTTACTTTCTATACCTCCAGTTTCTTAGTGTAACAGAAGTCATCACTAAGAAGGAGGCGCTGTCATTGGACTGCTGTCCCAAGGAAGCCCCATGCCAGGAGCCAAGCTGGCTTTAGCATACAGATGCTAAGAGTTCAAGTTCATTGGTTCAGACTGCAACAGTTTGAAACTGGTAGGACCAGACTTCCTTTAAGCTGTAACTAGGAGAGTGAGGGAGGAAGCAGGCGAGGCGCAGCAGAGCAGGAGAGCTCAGGCAGGCCTCTGTTCTCAGAATGCTGCCAGAGAATGGTAATATACACCAAAATGCAAGGGTTTTCAATCGCTTTGAGGCTGCTGTTTACACAACAGTATGCTAATTGCAAACTACCAGTGGCCTCCTCAAAGTAGGCTCTAGGCTCTAGTCTATTAAAATTCGTTTTTTAAGTTTTCTGTTCTTTTTTTCTTTCTTTTTTTTTTCTTGACGCATAATAATAGTACATGTTTATGGAGGACCGGGTGATATTTTGATGCATGTACATGCTGTGTAATGATCACACCATGCTACTCAGCATATCCATCATCTCATTTATCCACGTCTTTGAGGCGAGCACATTCAGAATCCTTTCTGTGTGTTAGGGTGGAATTTCCGCAGCCACACTGTTCGTCATAGTCACCCCACTGAGCCAATGAGTGGTATGCACTGGACCTCACCGCTCCTTACTGTCGTGCTGTGTTCATTGACCAACCTCCTTGCCATTATCTGTTCCCCCGGCCCCACAACCAGGCATAGGTGACCACTATTCTACTTGGTGCTTGGATGTTTTTTCTTTTTTAGAATACACACAGGTGAGAACCTATAGTAGCTGTCTGTCTGTACCTGGCTTATTTCAATGAACATAATGTCCTTCCAATTCATCTAGGGCCATAAATGAGAGGATTTCCCTGTTCTTTGTGGCTGGGAAATATCACATTGTATATATAAGCAACTATATTTCTTCATTTATTCACCCACAAATAGACCCTCACACTTATGTATGTACATTTATTTGAAAGGTAGAGAGAAATACCTTCATTTGCTGGTTCACTCCCCAAATGTTCACAACAACTGGGGCTGTACTAGGCTTCAACCAGCAGCCAGGAGCTCCATCTGGATCTCCCATGCAATGGCAAGAACCCAGGTACTCAGGCCGTCATCTGCTGCTTCCCAGACACATTCAGTAGGAAATCAAACCAGAGGCTGAGGTAGGACTTAATCCCAGACACTTGGATACAGGATGTAGTTATCCCAAGTCGTGGTTTAACCCACTGCACCCAGACACTTAAGTTTTAATGGAGAACACAGTGCTTTTCCCAAAATCTACTTTGTAGGTTAGAATTTTCATTCGGCCTTGGCATTCAGCAAGTATCTATTGTTGAGCCTGGTATGTTGGTGCTGTGCCTTGTCTGGGGTATATGAAATGAGTGACCCAGGCAAAGCATATACAGCTGGGTTGAAACTTGCGGGGTCTCAGACATGGACTAGTGGGGAGCCAAGGAGAGAGCCTTTGGGACAGGGGTTTACCTGGTGAAGGCTTTTCAGGAGGAAGTGAGGATTGATTTGGGTCTTGGCCTGATTTGGAGTTCGCTCCTCAGCTCATGGCCCCCATCTGTCTCATCCCTTCACAGACATTTCAATCTCCTTTTCTTTCCCTGCCCCACCATTTACATGATTCTCAGCTACCCAATCAGAGCCCAAGGACCAGCTCCCACTAGTGGACACAACCCTGGGGGAGCCCAGGAATTCCCTACCCATTGAATTCATGGTCTATGAAACCAGAGAAAATTGATGGGAAACTTAAAGGTATCTGTACGGGTCTGACTGTGTAAAGTCAGAGCAGAGGACCACAGGGCAGGGTTTAGTGCACCTGCTGCAGGGCTCAGAGAGCTGCATAAGCCCATTGTGCTTTGCTCAGCTGTTGGATTTTTGTGCTTTTGTTGCTTCTTCCTTGTCAACAAATGTAACTAATTTGTTACTTATGAGCTAGCCACCTAACTGTGTGTCTATGCCACACACAGAACCTCATTTAGGGGTCCAATGATGGGTGATGCTAATTCCTGTCCTGAAGAACTTCATAGCCAGAGTGTAAGAACTGTGGGAATGTCATGGTGACCTCATGTGGGAGCACAGTGGATATGGTGCAGGGTTCAGCTTGCAAGGGCTGAGGAGTATTTCTCAAGAGAGGTAGCCTCAAGGATGGTCTTTGAAAGAAAAGCGGACTTCTCCAGGCTGAGAGGAGGGAAGTGGCAGGGACTGGGGCAAGTACAAAGGTAGGGAAGTGTATGAGCAGGTCATGCATCCATCTCCCGCCAGGTGCCAAGATGAGAAGCACTTTGGATTCATGAGCTGTTGATAACCCTAGAAGGTGAGGACTACTTTTCATTCCTGATTTATAAATTAGGAAAATGAGGTAGAGGAAGAGTGGACAGCAGGTCTGAGATCCTACAATTAGCAAGGAGAGGCTCTAAAGCTGAAGCCAAGCTGCAGCTGATCTCAGAGCAAGAATTGGCAAAGTGTGATGGGAGTGGGGATGTGTGATACATGATGTTACACATCTCTTTACACTTAGACAAATTAATTTGATGAGAGAGAGAGAGAGAGAGATCTGGTTCACTTGCTGTGTCTCAGGCTCAGCAGGGTGCTGCTTGTCATGCTAGTCTCTGGGCACAAGGACCATTTGGCATTATAAGAGAGCTCAGAAGAAAGTCCTGATCCCCTGTTACCCTGACAAAAGTTAGGATGTTAAAAATCTACTTCTCTGGGACCTTTTTCATGCAGAGCCAAATGAACTAATTTGAGGAACAGGCCTAGTCCATGTTAAATACAAAGAGGATGAGAGAATTAATTAAAGAGGAGGGGCAGGAGGGATTTTAGTGTCTGCAGCTTCAGAACCTTGGCTTGACACATCCGTGACAGCCTCTGATGTTCGGTGTCCTCTGGAAGGCATCTTCCCCATGCCAGGTGATGGCAGAATCAGATCAGCAGACAGAACAGCCCATCTATACCCTAGTGAGGATTAGGAAAAGGAGCCTCTTTTGGAACAGAACAGCAGAGAGAGCGCCCAGCTCGGCTCACAGTGGGAGACTGATTAAATTTCTCTTGTTCATCACTTCAAGGACAGGTGCCTTGTGAACTTGCACATCTGTGCACAGCAGCTCTGTTCACAAGGACCTTGCAGTTGACTTTGGGACCTCCGAGTCTGAGACCTCACTTTCAAGAAGAGAAACTGGAGCTGGTCTGTGAGCCAGACAGATGGGTTCCCTGGGCGACCTACTTTTTATTGACCAGATAACCTTTGTGCACTGTGCACCTACTCCCCCTATACTCTCATAGTCAGGAGTCATCTGCCTTCCCTTAAAAGGCCCAAGCCACTATTTGTAATAATCTATACTGAGCTCAGCCCACCTTGTCCCTCTTTGAGTCTCTCACTGCTCTGTGGTGATCTGGTGTTTTGGACCCCTCATAAAATGTGTTTTCTTCCTTGCTTATTTGTCCTCAATTCATCTCACAGGCTAAAATGATCAAGGTAGCAGAAGGAAAAGAGTACAGAGACAGTAGGATATGTAAGAAGAGACAACACATCATGGGATAAACGGCCCCTGAAGTGATGGAAATCTTAACATGTCAGCAACATGCTAGAGTGCCGGAAAGACCTATGGTGGGATTTGATCCAAGTCCATGGGTCTGAGCATCAAGCAGGGGGCAGTGGTGGAGACTTTGAGCCCACCTCCCAGGATTCCCATGTCCAAGAGCTGGGGAAGGTGATAGACATTGACCTTGATCTTCTTACATTCTCCTTGGATCCCGGATAGGACAAATGATGTCCACCCGCACGGCTGAGGGGGATCTTCTGTACTGCCTGTTCAGATTCAACGGTTGGTCTCCTCCACAAACACCTTCACACACCTGGGAGAAGTAATATATTATCTGTGCCTTGGGCATCCCTTCGCCCAGTCAAATGGACACACAAGATTACCCAGGACCCCCAAGCCCAGTACAGCTTGAATATCCCTTATCCCAAATGGTTGAAACCATTTCTAGATTCTTCTTTGCTTTGAGATATTTGCATATGTGTAATGATACATCTTGGGGATGGAACCCAAATCTAAAAATGGAATTCATTTATGGTTTACATATACCTTATACACATAAGCCTGGAGGTAATTTTATGCAATATTTTAAATAATTTGCTGCATGGAACAAAGTTTCATGCTGTTTCTATATGTAGAGTCATGTCAGGTCCCAAAAGCTTTTAGACTTTAAGATGTCTTGAATTTCAGTATGTGTGTGTGTGTGTGTGTGTGTGTTTAATTGGGAATGCTTTACCTGTAACTGAAAATAACAGGTTATAGTTTCCCAGTAGTCTATAGGCTGGCTTGAATGTTCTATTGTACTGGGGTAGACTTCATTGGCTGGACTTGCCTCTGTGCCCGGGTCCCTTTCTGGGACAACCAGGGTCTGGTTGGCCTTGGTTAACTTGAGCTGTTAATGCCCGGTAGACAGCCATGGCTTGTTCTACAGCAGGTGCTGGATTCCATGAGAGAGTAAAAGTGCACAAATGCAGAAGTGACATAGCATCAATTTGGTGGTATCCTGTTGGCTAATACAAAATAGAGGCTGGATCCAACGGGTATAGAAATATCTGTACTTCTTTATGGAAGTGTCTGCAAGTCCATTGCAGAGGCCATGGATATAGGGCAAGGCGGAAAACTGCGACCAGCTTCATAATTATCCTGTCACACTCCAGGGCTGCTCACGTTTTTAAATTCATCTAATCCTGTGTTTTTTTTTTTTGCCTGAAAAACAGTATTATTATTTATAATAATAATGGTGATGCTATCGATTTCACTGTAGTGAGGATTCAGTTAGATAAAGCACCAACACAGCGTTCAGTAACAATAGCACCTGTAGTATTCAATGAGAAGTCACAACTATGTTGTTGCTAGCATTATTGTGATAACAGTAATTAATATCATCTTTATTACAAGGATTGGGAAGAAATCATGGTATTAGTTCATCTTCCATACTATAACAAAATCTGAGGATACAAAAAAGCTTATAGAAAAATATATACTATGCATGGATTTCAATTTTTATTTTTTGCACCAGAACAAACATTTTTACTACTTTTTGAAGCAGCCTCATCTCTGAGGTTGCATCATGGAAAAGAGAAGATGGTGATTTTCCTCAGAGTTTTTTTGGGGAATGAAACTCCAAGATCTAGGAGCCCCCCACCCAAGCCCTCGTAAGGGTCTTCATGACTACGTCACAGCATGGCTGACTGCATCCCAGCAGGAGTGCCTGCTAAAGGAAGAGTTCATACAGTAAGGCGGGGCCCTGAGGATCAGAGGTCCTTCTATTATTATTATTATTATTATTATTATTATTATTATTGCAACTCTCTCTCAAGGCTACTGAATTGGTGTAGTGTGCCAGCATTACAAATAAGCTCCTATTCAAGTACCAGTGGCTCCACCTCTGATCCAGCTCCCTGCTAATACACCTGGGAAAGCAGCAGAGGATGGCCCAAATATTTGGATCCCTGTACCCACAGGGGAGACCTGGAAGAAACTCTACGTTCCTGGCTTCAGACCGACCCATTTGAGGAGTGAACCAGTAGATGGAAAGTTCTCTCTCTCTCTCTTTGTACCCCACCCCAACTTTCTCTGTATAACTCTGCCTTTCAAACAAATAAATAAATCTAACCCCCCCCCACACACACATACAAACATTTTCTTCTTTCATCAGTCCCTTCCAAGGATGACATGAATGACCTTGCATGAAGTCCTGTCTCTCAGAGGCTTCACAATCGCCCAATTCTGAGGACCAAGCTTGGGGGAAAATGCACAGCACAGTCAAGGCGCAACACGATGACTTTGAGAAGTCAGCAGACGCTGCAGTGGCAAACCCTACTTGGCTGAAAAAGGAAAGGGGACAGACAAAACCTTGCAGTGCTTTTGGTCATTGAGCACCTGTTACAATGTCCCATTCCACAAGCAAATGGTTATTGCTTGAGGTCATCTAAAAACAGCCTTTAGGGACAGTGTGGGACTTGAGTTTAGATGGCTTAGATCCAATGGATACTTCTTCATTGTATTGGCTATTAGAAATGGGACAAATTGCTGTACTTTTTGAGCCTCAATTTCTTCACGTATAGAACAGAGATCAGTTTGGTACTCACTTTCCAAGACTGTTACATGAATTGAGTCACTGAATGTGAGAGAGAGAAAGAGAGAGAGCACGCTTTGGCAGCAGCAAAGCCCTGGGCAATCTGGGCAGGCATGCGTTATTAGAATCAATGCTCTCCTTTTTCTCATTTGCATCTGTGATACCAGAAGCATTGTCTCAGGTTGATGGAGCTGTAAGAAGATGATGGAAGCTCCTCAGCTCTCTGGATATCTCCAAGCAGGAAACTTATTTCAACCTGTGTGATTTTCCAGCAGTTACTCGTGCTTAAAAGTTTCATAAAAACAAGATAAATTCCAAATGCTCAACCTTCTAAAACCAAAAGGAGTGACTCATGGGTCATTAGCATCCCTGGAACACAGTGGCTTCTGTTTTATGGCTATTAAGTGGGATTGAGCTCTATTTTATTAAGGCAATTTTTACAATCATGTGAGAGGTTAATGCATTTTGCACATAATCCATGCCTAGCTCAGTAAATGTTGAACCCATTAAAACCAAGCCATACAGGGCGAGATTTCAAGATGGAGTGACATATTATGGGTGGTATGAAAAGGATGAAAGCATCTGAGAGGTTCCCCCCTCCGCCCTGCCTCTTCAAAATTTAAAATTTGTTCTTAAGCAGGAAAATCACAGGGCAAACACAGGGTGAGCCAGCCATGCTGGGCATCGTGGGCCAAGGCTACGAGGGCTGAGGGCACTGGGAGAGGACCTTTTCACTATTGCTACTCCTCATACCAGTAAGTTCTGCCTTTACAACTTTTCTGCATCTCAGAACCTGAGAGGTAATACCTGCCAAGAACACTGCATGTATTAAGCAGTAATGGATTTCCTTGCCACAATACTGCTCTCCTAACACGGAGGTGACTGGAGCAGAGACGGGTCGCCACGATCATGCGGATCTGAAGGCTGGGGGAGAAGATACGCGTCAGGTTAGGAAAGCCTGTGTACATTGCTTTTTTTTTGAGTTTGAGTTTGAGTTTTAAGTTGCAGGAAGTAGAGCAGAATTTAGTTTCGTTTTAAATCGACTTTACTGAGACATGTTATACACAGCAAAATGTCCCCATGCCTCATTTAACTGTTTGGCTTGTTGAATTTTCACAGATGTACTCACTTGCACAGAAAGCGCCACAATCAAGAGATAGACTGTTCGCATCAGTCTTTCAAAGTTCGTTAATGTCCTTCTGCTTTCAGTCCCCAGACCCCATGCAGGCAACCGCTGATCTGATTTCAGGACAGGTTGGCTTATTTCATGATTTAGCACACTATTTTTAAACCATGTTGCTGAGGGTTATCAGGACTTCATGTTTTTTATTACTGGGTAGGAACCCTCTGTATGGATTTCCACAATTTGGTTATGTATGTTCTTTTGGGTTTTCTAGTTTCATAAATAAGGCTGTTATCAACATTTCATTTACCTTAGGAAAATACCTAGGAGTGGGATTGCTGATTCTGTATGAGGTATTTGTTTATCATGTATCATTTCTTTTCCAAAAAGGTAAGATTTGCTGTTCTATTGGCAAGAGTGCAAGTATTCCAGCAACAGCAGCATCTTTGTCATGTTCACCCCTCTGGTGGGTCTGTAGTATCATCTCATTATGTCTCCCTAATGATATCAACATGTTTTCATGTACTCTTTTAACAAGGGAGCTGTTGGATCAACTTTCTTTTCATCATTCCAGCTGAAGTGATGCAACTGGAGTAACAAGGAAAATCTGGTTAATCACTAACATCCAGAGATTTGACCCACTTGATATGAAACCTCTGAGAGTTTGAGTTTAAAATAATAATGCAAGAAAAACGCACGGACATGTGCAAGGGTGGCTCGCTCTGCTGTCCAGTGGTAGGGACACCGACTGAGTAATTCCCACTCTGCCCCAGGCCTCTAGTGCTTCTTGGGTCAGAGCAGTGCAGGTAGAAATAGAACAAGCAAAGGTCTAATTCAGAAACGTCTGGTTGTCCCCTGGTCTCCGGTCTCCCCTTCCTTCACGGCAATGGAACTGTTAGCTGGTCAAGCAAACATGCAGAGTACAGGTCATGTCTTTTAGCCTCTCTTGAAATGGAGGCATCATTGCGTGATTAAGTTACAGTCCGTGGAATGTAAGTAGATATGGGGAGAGTCATTTCCAGTAAGTTCTTACAGGGAAAGAACATGACCTTTCTCCACCTGCCTTTTGCCATCCAGAATATAGACTTAATGACGGGTGCTAACGTATCGACTTGGACTATGAAACAGATGCCATAGGCTGAGGAAGGTGGAACGCTGAGTTGGAAAGAGCCAAACCCTGACACTGTGTACACTCCATGAACCCATCCTGACAATATCTGGATTTCTTTAATCTGAACAAAAAGCAAATTCATATCTTATTTGAAACAATACTACTTAGATTGACTGTGATTTGTAACTCAAGCCAATTCTAATTTCTTATAATAGTTACATTTTCTTTTTTAAAAAATTATTTATTTACTTTCATTTGAAAGGCAGAGTTACAGAGAGAGAAGGAGAGGCAGAGAAAGATTTCCCATCTGCTGGATCACTCCACAAATGTCCACAATGGCCCGGAGCTGAGCCGGTCAGAAGCCAGGAACCTAGAGCTTCCTCTGGGTCTCCCACACGGGAACAGAGGCCCAAGGGCTTGCATATCCCCGCCACTTTTCCAGACCACCATCAGGGACCTGGGTTGGAAGTGGAGCTGCCAGGATTCAAACTGGTGCTCATATGGGGTGGCATCCATTGTCAAACATTCACAGACATTTCATCTCATTGGTAAAAGGCTGCTGGTGCAGCGAAAAGATTCAGCAGTTTGAGAGACCCAGAAACTAATGTGAGCATTTAGCACAAAATGTACCCAAAGAAATGCTTTCAAGACATAGATAGGAATTTGTAAAAGCCTTCTTAGCTTCATATTTAGCAAGATTAGATAAGCCGTTACAGTGTTTTTAAAAAGGTCAGCCTGAAAATAATACAGGGTTCTTGGAATGAAAGGTGGGATTTCCAAGTTAAAATGCTTTTGGGTGCCAGGCACAGAAGGAAGGGTCTTTTAGAAAACCAACCCAAGGAAGTAAAAATTAGCTTGAGACATCCTTCCAGAACTCAAGGGAAAACGTGAGGCGATAGAACAGAATCTCTGAGGGAAATGAGGAGTTTAAAAAAGAGTGGGGAAATCTGAGCAAAATTAGGCATTGGGCTGATCTAAAGCAGTCACCTCCTTTTAATGGCAGCTCAGAAAAAGAGAAGTTTCTAGAAGGGAGACTGTAACAAAAGAAATCCTAGAAGAAAATGGCCTTGAGCTGGAAAAAAAATAAACATAACTTCGATTGAAAATATGCACCCATGGTTTGGAAAATGCATTCTGTTCAAAACTGAAGAGATTATCCTACAAGTATCAGAAAAACCAGCAAAAAGATCGGGGTGTTATCTGATTTATCTCTAACTTGTGAACAAATTTAAGGGTACTTCAGAATGTCCATAGAAATGGAAGTACAATACAAGTTTATTTTAGTATGAAGGTTTTTTTTTTTAAATCCATGCATGTTTTCTCATAATCTCCATTTCCATGAATTTTTTGAAGTCCTCTGAGAAAATGTAATTGTGACTCCAATTTTTCCTATACATTTTAAGATAATAGCAACAGCTTTTGTTGTTCCCTATATGCCCGGCACTGTTAAAGTACCTTTGCTGAATTGTTTCATGTAACAATCACAATAAACCCATAAATAAGGTACATGATATCATGCATATTACAGATGAGGAAATGGAGGCCAAGAGAGACTAAGTAACTTGTTTGAGGTCACACAAGTAGTACAGAAGTGGACAGCGCGGAGGAGCCAGAGCCAGAACTCAACTCATGTTGATACCACATGAGGCTGCCTCCTAAAACAAGGCAAGAAATATCCATCTGCCTCCCAGGAGGGAGCCCCGACTCTCCTGATCTGTAAATGCAAAACGGCAGTTAGGACAAAAGCCATGAGGGGGCGCTGTGGGAGCTATGTACTTGGAGAGCCATTGTTTCATGTCAGTGAATGGCAGACAGCTGTGACTTACGGAACACTTCCCTTCCATTAGCTGCTGAGTATCACCCAAAGAGAAAAATTAGAGGGTGGGGACATGGTGCCAATTTTTCTGTTTATGTACAGAGCTTAGAAACTTGAACACATCCAGTGTCCAAACACTTTGTCTTATCCAAGCCGGGCTTTCCAGTTTGCTTGCCTCGCTACGATGTCAGTGGGGGACTCGCCACCACCTGCAGGATTCCATGTCTTCCCTGGGCTCCTGGACCCTAAACAGTCCCAGTTTTCCGAATTGAGAGCTGTCCTTGAAGCTTTGAAACAGAAAATGGTGCCCTGCTGGGACACAGAAGAAGGCGTGTTAGCTTGTTTTAAGAGGTGATCTAGTTTGGGAGCTAAGATCATGAAGCTTTACCTGAAAGTGAAGTGACCCCCGGGCTTCTCTCCCAAGCCTCCCCAAAGGGCAGGGCACAATGGTGTAAAAGGAAGGGCTTCCGCCAATCATGCGGGCAGAGTCCCAGGGGGCTGTTCTTGTGGCCACGTTCTCCGGAACACTGTAGGACCCTCTACTGCTCTCTGGGTCTTCCTCACACCCTCACTCATTCCTTCACTGGCATGTTCACACTCAGCCATGCCTTATTTCTTTACTAGTAGACATTTGCTGGGCCTTTCCTAACAGGATGGGGGCACAGGACTTATCTCTGGGAGGTCCTACGTGGTTTAAACTCAGGCTCAAGTTACTGGCTGCAGATTTTCCAAATGTATGTGGTCTGCATGTGGGGCTGCTCCCAGCATCCAACCAGAAGACCAGAGCTGGGGGACCAAGTCTGTACGCAAGCCCTGACTGTCCCCAGAATTCAATGTCAACCCTGTCCCAAGAATTCACTGTGGAAACGGGGCTTGAAACACTGAAACACAAACAAAACTCACATTTTATAGTGAAGGTCCAGACTCAGGTACCATCGCCTGTGACACGGTGTGAAAGCCAGGTGCGAGTGACTGCGCATCACGTAGACATCCCAGGAACCGTAGCAGGAAGCAGTTGAAGACTCGTTCACACCCGAGCCCAATGTGTGATTTTTACATCCTGGGCCAGGTATAATCAGTCAGCAAGAGAGGAAAACAGGATGAAGAAAATGTTCTGTGGGGTTTTCATGCAGGCTAAAGGAGACCTTTGAAGGCCAAAGGGTCAACGTTGGGGTCAAAGGTGGGTAGACTGGAACCTGGGCAGTAAAGCAGGGGTTCAAACCTGGGGATTTTTCTAGAAGCTTACTTGCGGTGACCTCAATGCCGACTTAGGGTTGTCTTGATATCAGCAGTGCTTTCTCGGGGTGCATCCTTTGTGGAGCTCATTCCTGGGTCCTTCAGCTGCTAGGACCAGAAATCCCCTGGTACAAAGAAGCTGGTCCCTGCGTGTGCACGCCTGTGCTCCTCTCTTGATTGCTCCAGTTCTTTCTCCCTCCGCTTTCCAGCCTTCTCTCTTCTGCCTGTCTTTCTTTTTATTTCTTCTTTCCCCTCTTCCTTGATCTCTCCCTTCCTTACACCTTTGCTCATTTTACATCATTGCAGTGAATACTAAGCAATGCCTCTCAATTGCCAGATGCCAAGGGTACTGACAGGACAGGGTCAAGGTCTCCTGCACGCAGAGCAGCTGGGCGGAATGTGGGGGAAGAGGGTGAGGGGAGGTCGTGGCAGTGAATGTGTCGGACAGTTGGGACGAAGCACAAGACTGTGAGAGCATGGGGTGGGCTGGGGTGATTAAATCAGCGGGCATCAACACCAACATCCTGTGTCAGAGCACCGGGTTGAGTCCTAGCTTCTCTGCTTCCCATCCAGCTCCCTGTTATCACACTTAGGAAAGCAGTGCAAGATGGCTCAACAGCTTGAGTCCCTGCTGCTATGAGACCTTGATGGAGTTCCAGGCTCCTGACTTTGGCCTGGCCCAGCCCTGTCTGTATCAACCGCTGGGAATTAGAACCACTGGGTGAACGATCTGTGTGCATGTGTGTGTGTGTGTGTGTGTGTGTGTGTCCTTCTCTCTGCTATTCTTCCTTTCAAATAAATAAACAAAACTTAAAAAAAAATAAGTGGGTACCCAGGGGAGGATGCAGGAAAGGCAGGGATGGAGGGGCACGAAGAGGAGCTGGTATTTGGCATGGGCTTTGACCAATCACCAGGAGCTCCCAGGCCGATGAGAGAGACTGGTCATTCAGGAAGCTGGCCCAGCAGGTGCCAAGGCTTGAGGACTGGAAGAGCCTGAGGCTTCTGTGTGCCCGGGTCTCAGGGAGGGGCCAAGTGTAGAGATACCGCTGTGTCATGGAGCGAGGCAGGCTCATCCCACACATGGAGTGCACGTTCAGGCCCATGGTCTAGAGCACTCTGGGAGAAGGGCTGCACCTTCACTGCCAGGTGGAGGGAGCTGGTGAGCTACACACAGGCAGAAGACAGAGGCTAGGCCCTGACGCTCACTGCCCTGTCCTGTCCTGTCGCTTTTGGGATGCTCAACCTTGCTGGGAAAAGAAACACAGGGAATGGTGGAAAAAATGAACGCCCTTAGGAGGCAGCACTTTCAGGGCCCTCTCCGTAGATGTGGCTTCACTGGGCCTGGCTGCTGGGCCTTGGCCATTGAGGGTAAGGTGGGGGCAACAGCTCCTCAAGCTGCCCCAAGTGTCTCCCAGATTTCTCATTGGGCAGGGGGCTTTCCTGGCAAAATCACTGGCAGCAGACTGCAGCACCAGGCCAGCACCTGACCCTGCTGCACAGGGGCCTGTGGCTGCATTTGGAGCAAGGCCCACACACAGGCCCAGAAGGGCGTCCACGGTATCTGGATGACTAGGAATGAAGTCATTGTACCAGAGTGGGAAATCTGTGCTCCTTCTGTTTGGTGGTGCCAGCACCTTTCCCTTTGTGTGCCCATGAGGACTCATCAACTCCTGAGTACCAGAAGGAACAATCTTCCTCTCCCCCCGCCACCATGCTCCCTTACAATCCACTGTGCAAATCCCTGCTCAGCCTCATAGCCCAGAATGGAGTCAGACGCCTCTGGATTCATGGCTGTCACTGTCCTAGAACTTAACACTGTGACCTGGACTCCTTAAACTTATCATTGACACCACTTTGCCTGGGTTAGTGATCTGGGGCAGGGAGCCGCCTGGCCCTCACTGCCTCCCGCTGCCAGTAGACCAACCACGGGCAATAGCTTGGCAGTTCATAATAATAACAATGATGATAATAGCTATCATTTATTGGACACTTGCTGTGGGCCAGGCACAAGGCTAGGTGTTTTACATGTGAAATCAGGCCTACCCCTGCTCCTCTCCCAGCGGTTCCCATCCTCCCACTCTGGTCTGGTTCACGGCCATTGATTTGCATGGCAGTTGCTGCTGATGGCAGGGTAGAGAGGGGTGTTGGGGGAGGAGCTGCAGGGGTGACCAGCACTGCTTCCCATCCAGCCCCTGATGTGGCTGGGCTTTGAGTATTACGGCCGGAAGACAAAGCTGGAAGTGGACAGGACTCTGCTTTTCATGATTTGGTTAGATTTGGCTAGAAATCCTGAACAGCAATGACTGGAAACCAGGGAGGCCCTGTGAGGGTTAGCGTTAAGCAGCTTGCCCCGGAAGAGGAACCCCCCGCCCCGGTCTGCCTCTGCCTGGACCCTGGAAGTCAGTGCTGTTGAGAGCATGTTGGGGCAGCCCTGTGGACACAAAGATACTTGTACGTTACATTCTTCCTAAGCAGGCCCTGAGGAGAGTCTAGGACACACACTGACCCTGGAGACTCAAGGCTATGAGGGACTGGGACAGGTGGGGTAGAAGAAGAAGGGGAAGGAGCTGGGTCCGTCTACCTCACTGGGGGTCCCGGATGTGGCTGCTCAAGTGCGCCCCCACCTGGCAGAAATGCTCAGCTCTAACCCTGCTCAGTTGCTGGATGAAAGCTGCCCCTGAGTCCGAGGGCTGGAACACCTGCAGGAGTGGGTATTTGCTGCTGATACGCTTCCTGGGCACTGCACATCTCCAAGGGGGAAGGGGAGGGCCCGGATAGGGAGCAGCCAAGATGGAAGAGGAGGAGCAGCATGGAGACTGGCTGGTGGACATCCAGCTGCCTGGCTTTGTGGGAATGTGTGAGGTTTCCCTTGGCAACTCTTAAAAAAAAAAAAAAAAAAAACAGACTGGGCATACTCTGGGAAGTCAGCTGCCACCAGTCCCGCCCATAAGGCCTGGGGCGCCCCATTTATTTGCTCATTGATGCTAACTGTGGCCACCTTTGTTTGGTCATTTAGAAGTCAAAAGACCTTATCCTCCAGTCAAATACTGGTGAGACAGCACACACACACACACACACACACACACACACACACACACACACATTCCATACAACAGTTCCACTCAGTGGAGGAGGAGGCCTGGGGTTCCAGAGGCTTGGGTGACTAAGGGGTTCAAGGTCACTATTTGGAAGCCTCCTGTCACCTGTGGCCCCTTGTCCCTGGGCAGGGAGCTGAGGGCCTCTGGCAGAGCTGCCCCTGCTCAGCCTTCACTGGGATTAGTTCCATTTGCAACACACAGAGGACCCAGCTGCTTCAGTTTCCTAGAGGGTGGATATGACAAAGTGCCCCCTCCAGGTGGCTTACACCAGCCAGAAAGGTGCTTTCTCACAGTTCAGGAGACTGGAACTTGGGAGCCGAGACACTGGCAGGCCGTGTCTTCCAGGCTACAGGAGAGAGGAATCTCAGCTTTGCGAGGTGCTGGCAAGGCTCATTTGCAGCTGCACAGCTGCAACTGTCCCATGTGTTCCCGCACATCACACATGGGCATCTGTCATATCAGATCAAGGACCCATCCTTTCTCTGTCAGACTTCATTCTACACTGACAACCACCCTCTGTGTAAATAAAATCACACTCCAAGGGCCTTGTATTCCAGGACTCGTTCAAACCTGAACCAGAACTGGTCAGACCCAGATTCTAGTTGTCCTACTACTCCTGCTGCCCTTGACTCAAGGGTGCAGAAGGGTGAGGAGGAACTTGGGAGTCCAGCTGTAGGGTAGAGGGCTTAATGCACTCCTACTTTCTTGCACATGAAGAAATGAAGGTGGGCACAGCTGGTATCAATGAGCAAACGCGTACCTTCACAGCAGGGTCTCACGAGAGCAGCTGATGGACCCCAGGTCCACAGTGTGCAACACCCCAGGCTCCTGCGTGATAGAATCCCCCATGGCACTTAGCAGTTGCTACAGCTGGAGGACTAGAAAGGATTTTAGAGGAACTGCCCTGGCAGGTGTAGTACAGGGTGGGGAACTGCCAACACAGGGCATGAGTGGGGACTATGAGGCCTGGCAGCGTCACAGCTGCTGGTACCTTGGTGGGTCGTACTGTGGCGGGGTTCCAGAGTCAGCCGGGATAAAGAAGTGGAGGCAGGGAGGGTAGACAATTCTTTGGGAGAGTTTTGCAGTGGCCCAGAGGATTTAGGTAATAGCTGAGACTTAGGAAGGGCGGGGGATTGGGATAAAGCACGTTTTTGTTTTTAGTTTTGTTTTTCCCAGTGGGAAGACTCGGGCTTCTGAGCTGGCTTCGGAGCTGGAGAGGCTGCAGATGCAGGCCAGGCAAAGGAGGAAGTGAGGCTGGGCAGGAAGGTTTTCCTCTCTCTGCGTTTCTGTGGTCCACAGCATCTGGCCCACTCCAGCGATTTCAGTCCACTCTTGACCCCAGAGGCCTGGTGGTGTCATGCAGCGACTGCTCACGTCTTTAGATCCAGGCTCGGGACTACTGCCTCCCGAGGTCCTTCCCTCTGCTCCCCAGGCTGGATCTGATTCTTGTAGTGGGATTTCTGTGGTTTAGAACGGCACCTCCCCTCTGCTTCTGTCAGTGTCTAGGCCCTCAATCAATGTTTGCTGAGCAGAGAATGAATGGACGGTTCCCAAGGACAGGGTTACCGCGGAGCTCCCAACATTTATCATCGAATCTGAACGATGCAAGAAAAATGGGCCCATCCCTTTCTGTGTTATATCAGGATCACCAAAAGCCACAAAACTTAACTCCATCATGTGGGACAACAAGGCAGGATGCCTTGGTGGAACCTGCTCTGTGTGTGTGTGTATGTGTGTGTGTGTACAGACTGTGGAACTGGATGTGATGGTATATACATGGTGTGTGTAAGGGGTTCATGTCTGAGCATGTGTGTGTTACCAAGCATGTGTGCTTGTTCTTGTGTAATTGCATGCATCCATCTAAGTGAACAGGTGTCTTCAAGATTGTGCACGTGTGTGTGTGAACTTGTGAGACCATGTATACATATCTGACCACACAGGCTCAGAGGAGTAGGTGTGTTACACACTGCTGTCTGGTTGTGTTCACATGTTATGCCTGCCCCACCCTGAAAAAGCCTTGTCTATAAGCTCGTGACGTGCAAATTAAGTAAAAACTAGTCTACCCTGCTCATTCAGGCCCATCTGACTTGAGCCAGTATGAATTGGTTGGAAACTCGGAATTGTTAGATAGCGAAACAGCTAGGCAATCATTACTGCACAGAATAGCTGATAATTACAGCAAGCCAACCTCCCACCCCAGGCAGCCAGCCATTGCTTCATCTGTCAATTTGCAAAACTGTTCTTCTTTTCATTTGTTTTATTTGAAAGGCAGAGATTGAGAAATACAGATAACATGCATCCACTGGATGATGCCCGAACACCCCCACCGGCCAAGGCTGAGCCAGCCTGACGCCAGGAACCAGGAATGCTATCCCTGCCTGCCTCGTGGGTGCCAGGGACCCAGGTACCTGAGCCATCCCCTGCTGGCCTCTAGGATGCGCTTTAGCAGGAAGCTGGGCTGGAAGCAGAGGCGGGGCTTGACCCCAGCGAGTGCGAGCAACACTTCCACAGCCGGACTAGATGTCCACCCCAGGCATTCTTTTCGGTAAACCCTTCTGTGATGACAGAAATGGCCTCTGTCCATGCTGTCTTGTGAGAGCCACCGTACTGTCCACACACCAGACACTCAGAATATGGCTCCTGTGATGGAGGAACTGGATTTTAAGCATTATTTCTTTAAAAAAAGATTCATCAATTTTTATTTGGAAGAGTTACGAAGAGACAAGGAGAGACAGAGAAGTCTTCCATTTTTTGGTTCACTCCCCCAAGTGGCCACAATGGTCAGAGCTGAGCCAATCTGAAGCCAGGAGCCAGGAGCTTCCTGGCTTTCTTTTACAGAGGTGCAGGGTCCCAAGGACTCGGGATATCCTCCATTGCTCTCCCAGGCTATCAGCAGGGAGCTGAGTGAGAAGTGGAGTAGCCAGGACATGAATCGGCCACCCATATGGGATGCTGGTGATTTGAAGGCAGAGGATTAGCCAGTTGAACCATCACACCAGTCCCTGAGCTTTATTTCATCTTCCTAAATTACCATTTGAATTTTAACAGCCACACTTGGCTAGTCACTAACCAACTGCCAGGTGCAGGGCCAGATGCTACCAGGCCTTTCTTCTGCTACCATGTTCCCCACGGCCCAGCCTGGTGTTTGACGGGAAAGGCTGCTGAGTAAGTATCAAGAGGCATGCAGCCAGGGCAAGCCTTTGGGGATTTGCACTAATGAATAGAATAATGGAGATTGACGTCATAAGTGGAAAAATGAATCTTGTTTGCAGATAAACGAGTGCTTCTGAAGTGTTGGGTAAATATCTTCCCTAAAGAGTCACACGCAGTAGCTTTATGGTGGGGCTTCTGCGGAGCGCTCGTTACAGTTTTGTCATTTTTTCCTCCTTTCTTTCTCTCTTTCCCTGCGGCTGCTCTCCACCTCTTTCCAGCCTGGCATGAGCAGATCTCATATTTGGGAGGGGGGTAGTCATTGCTCCCTGTCTCAGCCCATTCTCCGTCACTGTAACAAAGTGGGACTAGGAACAGAGCTCATGCATGGGGCAGCATCTTCTCAGCTTCTGGTGAGGGGCCTTGCTGCTGCCCCTCATTGTGGCAGAAGGCAAGAGGGGAGGGGCGTGAAGAAGCCCAGGAGGTCAGGTTTTCTCATGAAACCCCTCATTTTCATGAGAACAGCATTCGTTCTTCCATGAGGGTGAGACCCTTGCCCCCCAACACTGCTGCACTGACGTGTAGGTGCTTCTGGGGGATGCATGTCAATTGCAGTGAGGTCCTGCAACGATGCTGGCAGCCCGGCCTTCCCTGTACACTCAGTGGCTGGGGGGTTCAAAGGAGTCTCCATCTCTAATGGGGCATCATGGAAACTAGCTCGACTCGCCAGTGGGCACACACCGTCAGGAGGAATGTCCACCCTCTGATTCAGTAGCCTTGTTGCTCTCTGGACTGTCTCGTTCCTCACTGGCTGCTCCTTCTCTGCAGGTTCCTCCACCCGCCTCTGAACAGCTGGTGGTGTGCACCCTAAGTCCATGACCCCAAGTGAATGTCCCCTGGCGGGCCTCAGGAATTTCGCCCTGTGAAATGGGGTTGGTAGGAGAACCTGTAGCATGCACCTGACCTGGTGGTGGAGCTAATCCAGTGAACTGACACATCTATAGGAACTTAAAAGAGACCCTAACATTTAGATTCATTGTTGACTTATCATTGGTTGTCAATGGAGATGTGTTTTTACAACTATACTTTCAAAAGCCAGCGGGTTGTTTTTTTTTTTTTTTCACTTTAAATAAGAAATCGGGGGGGTGAGCATTGGTGTAGCATTTAGCTTCCTCTTGGGACAACCCTTACCGGAGTACCCATGCTGGGGTCTCAGCTCCCCAGCTCTGATTCCAGCTTCCTGCTAATGTGCACCCTGGGAGGGAGTGGCGATGGCTCAAGTGGTTGTAGTCCAGCCTCCCACATGGGAGACCTCAGTTCGGTGCTGGCTCTGTTCCAGCCTGCTCCAGTCCTGGCTGTCAGAAGCACCTGGGGAGGAGCCAGCGGATGAAAGCCACTCTCTCTCTTCCTCCATTCTCTCCTCGTCCCTCTTTGCTTTTCAAATACATGAAAAAATGAATAAATAAAATTGGCAGGATAAGAACCAATGGAGTCAGTATGCATGGTCTTTGGGAGTAACTAGGAGTAAAAGTAAGTATAAACTGGGACCTTCTCTGTTTTTTGGAGTTATGGAACCCATTTCATAAGCCACGTAGGAATGGAGTTTCCAGCCAGAGAGACAGTGAAAGACTTGGCCTGCCCCAGCCCTTCCAAAGAACCTCCAGGAATCCAGGAACATCCTTTAAATCCCAGAAAATTAGGTTTAACGGAATATGGTTTCCATGCCCGGTCCATCTTCACCGCATGAAAATCTTTCTAAATGAGCACTTGTTCCAGAGACTGTCTATGCGCTCATTGGAGGCTGTATGACCCCATGTTGATGCTCTGCTCTCTCCCAATCTGGAGTCCTTTCCACTGCCCTTGGTTGAGTTGTGTCCCAAACCTTTACTCTCTCCAAACACACTGACGCTCAACTTCTGATGTCCAACAGGGACACTCGCTGGAGATGCTGCTGCCTTTGCAGTATCCACAGCTTCTGTCTCTGCTGTCCTCCCCCAACACATTGAACTGCAGGGACAGAGCTGAGGTCTCCTCTTCCTTTCCACAGCCCACTAAGAGGCCAGGCACCTGGCAGGCGCTCAACAAGCACTTGCAGAATGAGTGACTCTCCTAAGAAAAAAGCAAGGTTCTGGAGTCAGCAGGTCTGGGTTTAAGTCCAGCTGTGTGCCTTCAGGCCAGTCTCCTATGCCTTTCTGAGCTTCGGTTTCCTCATCTGTAAAGTAGCAGCAGGATATCACAGCCCTGACCAAGGGGCAGATGAGGCCCAGCCAAAGCGTCTGCATGCTGTTTTAGGCACCTGCAGCACAGGCCTACACGGAAGAGGCGACTTCGGCTCAGCTCCCGGCTAGGGATGGATTCATTTGCAGAAAAATGTTTGCTAATTATTGTCTGGCTTGAGTAATTACCCAGGGATCCTGGAAACAGCCCTTCCCACGGATCAAACTGTCACATCGGCAGCTGACCTTTAAGTAATCTGAGTGGGGGTAATTGCAAAGGGGCTGGTTCTCTCTAAATATAGCTGTTCCCCAGCTAAAGGTCAGCTCGAGGGAGCATGGGTTGATAATTGCAAACGGTCTGATAATGAATTGGGGCAAACATTCCCAGGGGTACAGTCAGCGGTTTCCACTTACAAAGCCCAGGGTGTGGACGTCATGATGGGGAAGGCCTGGCTCTCTGACCCCTGCTGGAAAATATCTCTGTTCTCACTTTGCCCAAGTTCCAGGAATCAAGAGGCAATGTTGGCTCCTGAGCAGGTAACTGCGGCAAAAACTTTTACAAGGCTGCAACCCCATCCCCACAGCCCTGGAGTGCCGTGGGTTCTGGTACTCAGCTCCACCTGCTGCTTCTCTCTAGGTGTGTGCCTTCACAGCTGCCCGGTGGAGGGCGTCTTTGCTACTCCACCACGGAGACCAGGGCGGATTCTTTAGCATACTTTGCACATGTTCCTTTTTTGTTGACCTCATTGACAAAGCAGGGTTTGTGAATAACTTGCCAGCCCGCCAGGACAGCCCCTAAGGAGATCTAATGAGGAAATGTCCAGGAAAGCACATTGCAAACCCCCACCCCATCCCCATCCCCAGTGCTCTTTAGATGCTAGAGGCCAATTGAGACAAACCCCTGCCTCATCTCCTTAGCTTGATCTCCAGTTCCCCTGTAGAGGATCTTACATTTCTCCAGCAACGGTCATCTCCTCCAATTTCTCCCCACCTGCTGCTTAAAGCAGAAAGAAAAAAAAAAGATCTTTTTTTCCCCTTTGAAAGAAAGTGAATTGAAATAAAAGGGAGATGGGGAGAACAAACCAGAGGAGAAATACTGCCCTAATGCAGGACTTGGTGCCCACACTGTGGGTAATAAAAACCCCAGTTGGTTACTTAAACAATTTTATTTATAGGGACTGGTGTTCTAGCACAGCAGGTGAACTCATCACTTACAACACTGGCATCCCATATGAGCTGCTCCACTGCCAATGCAGCTCCCTGATAATGGCCTGGGAAAAACAGTGGGAGCCAGTGTAACTGTTTGGCCCCTGCCATCTGCCTGGGAGACCTAGATGAACCTCCTGCCTCCTGGCTTTGGACTGGCACAGCCCTGGCTCTTATAACGATTTAGGGTGTGAGCCAGCAGATGGGATCTATCTCTCTCTTACTATCAAATAAATAAATAATTAAATCTTTATAAAAGAAATAAAATTTTTACTTGTTTTATTTTGTTGGAAAGGCAGAGAGACACAGAGATAGAAACAAAGATCTCCTACATGATGGTCTACTCCCCAAAGCCCACAACAGCCAGGGGGTAAGGCAGCTAAAGCCAGTACCCAAGGACTCATCCTGGTCTTCCATGGGGGTGTCAGCAACCTAACAACTTGAACTGCCACCACTGCCTCCCAGAATAGCAGGAAGCCAGAACTGGAAATAGAGCCAGGACTCAAACCCAGGCTGTCTTACCGTATATAGGCACCCCAAGCAGTGCCTTTAAGTGCTAGTTCACATGCCTACCCCAAAGTCCCCATTCTATATTCATTTTCTTCACTAAACTCATCCTTTACTGCTATGCCTCTTCTACTCCCATTCCTGGGCCTCTTCTTAAGTCTATATGCTAAGCAATCTGTCCCTCCCCCCAAAAAAATTTTTTTCTAGAAGTTTCCTAACCCTATCCTGCACTAGATTAAAGGTTTGTCAGTTTAGTAGAGCTGGGCTGCAATATCCCACTTACCAGCAGGTGTCACCATCGAGCACACAATGTACTCAACAGCTTTCTATGCTAGACTCTCTTCCAGGCATGAGTGCCAAGGGAGCAAAGCAAACAACATCCTTGCCTCCCCCCAAAAGTGGGACAGTGATGCCACAATTATGTCAGGTCATGGTGAATGCTATGAAGACAGGCATGGCTCAGAAGAGACAGAGTGAAGCTGGGCACTATTTTAGCCAGGGTGATCACAGAGGCCTGTCTGAGCAGACTATAATGATGTCTTGAGGCCATGTTGATGTGTCTGTGTATCCAGACATGTTACTGTGAGAGGTTTTCTTTTCTGTCATTAAATTGGATTTTGGACTCGAGGCCTTCAGTGCTTGGGGTTTGAGGAGGTAGAAAACAGCTATGAGCTTGCTTGTGGTTCCTCTCCCTCAGGGGAGGGTTATAACCCTGGGCCCTTAGGCAGAACCAAAAGCTTGAGGACTCAAGTAAAGAAATAAGCCGCCTGCCCTGAGTCATTGCCCTCCTCCCACACCTCCTTCCGGGGCTCTCTCTGGGGCCTGGTGACCTTCAGCTGCTTCTGGATCCTGCTGGAGTAGAGACCATGTGCGGCTGGCCTCAGTGCCGACTGCCCAGAGGGGCTGCTGAGAGCAAGCCTGCTCTGCCCGCTCCTGTCTCTCCTCCCTGATGCCCTTCACACCATCCTCCGCTGTCGTTGGAGGGTGGATTTTCACCTGGACCACTTGCAGCATCCCCCAGCGCTTGCTTCTGAACAAGACACCTGTCAAGAGCCAGGCCTGAGAACTCTTCCCTGGGGCAGTGTGTGTGTGTGTGTGTGTGTGTGTGTGTGTTTTTACAACAAGCTGGAGAGTGATGTGCAGCCTATTTCAGTCCTTCACTTTGCTGTCTCCTTCTCCAAAGCGATGAGCAGAGGGATGGGCAATCCAGGGGAGGAAAATTATAGTTTAGACAAATCTGTGTCCCCAGTTATCTTCTTGGGATGGGCATTTGGCCTAGTGGTTAAGACGCAGCTTGGGACACCTGGGTTCCCTACTGGAGTACCTGGGCTCATGTCTTCACTCTGCTTCTAGCTTCCTGCTAATGCACACCTTGGGCGCAGCAGGTTCTGGCTCAAGTAGCTGAGCCCCTGCCACCCACATGGGACACCTGAATAGAGTTCCCAGCTGCTGGTTTCAGCCTGGTCCAGCTCAGGTTCTTGCAGATATTTGGGGAGTGAACCAGTGGATGGCTTCCCTCTTGCTTCCTCACTCTCTCTTCCTCTCTTTCCCCCTTTCCAGTAAATAAAAGAAAAATGAAAGTATAGTCCCAGTCATACTTGTTAGATCCCGGCCTTACATCGTGACTTCGGTTAAGCGTTCGTTGTGTCTGGGGTACTTGAGCCAAGGATCCACTGATGTTGGAGTTAGCTGTCCCTGCTTGCTCTTGGTGTTCAAATGCAGGGGCAATAATTAGGTGTCAGTAAAGGTCTTTCTCTTCACGCTACAGGAAGACTGATGCTGCCAGGCAAGAGGTGACACAAAGCTTGTCATTGGCTTCAGGGTGACACGGAAAGTTTGGTCTAACATCACAGAGCGGCGGGAGCATGATGGCAAGTGGAGGGGGGATGTTCCCATGGTTCCCCACAGTCAGGGCAACCGCGGCCACGTGGAAAATGAGCCCGAATGCCCGTGAGAAGAGCTGTTTGTAGAACAAGCTCTGCTCTCACCCCAAGACCTACAGCACACCCCACCCGGAAATGGACACTTCTCCCAGCCCAGGAAACAGAAGACAAAGGTGATTGAGTGATGGGGCATCAGAATATGCAGAATCAGAGCACAGAGCAGGCTGGGCCCATTAGCTGCTGTCTGGCCCTGGTTCTCCGCAGTGGTCTTCAAGAGTCTGGTGGGGAGACAAGGGGAGCCGGTGAAGGCTGGCATGCCTGACACCCAATTAGTGTACAGTGGCCAGCTGCCCAACCAGCCTGTGCCTGGCCAGCTCCTGAGCCAGCAGCTCTGAGGCCAGAGGGTGCTAATCGGAAGTGGATACCCAGTGGTCTCTGCAGCTGCTCAGACTGGCTGTCCCGTTGGAGCTTCATGTTCTGGATTCTGCCGCTGACGCCTCCTCCCTGGAATGACAGTGGTTCCTCTCCGATGGGAAGGGCCCAGCTGACTTGGCATCTCTCTGAAGAGCGATTGAAGGGCTCATGCCAGAGCCAAAGCCAGGTTGGTGGGGGGACTAGACAGTGGGAGGGATGAGAGGCAGGGGTAATGGGGTCACCAGATTCCTCCAAGTGCTGGGAAAGGCACTGGGGTGGGAGACAGGGAGTTCCTGCCACTGATCCTTTGTGGTGCCTGTCTTTCCTGCGTCTCAGTTTCCTTACTGACACACGAGGTGGGGGGGCAGGGATAAAGGGGAGATCCCATTTGTTGCCCCACATGTGCCCATCCAGGCCTGCTGTGAAGCATCTCAGCCAAGGTGTTGAGGTAACTGGAATTCTTGGCTGCTGGGCTGTGTGCACCTTGGGGTCCTGAGTCCTAGGAGCCATTTTTTAACCCATCCTCTTTTTTATTTTTTTAAGAGGCTGGGCTCTGCAGGACAAGACCAGGTCCTTGGGGCACAGCCCTGCAGTGCTGGTCCTGTGAACCCAGGCCTTCAGATTATTCTGCTCATGTCTGCTGTGCCCGTCCTCCCAGTACTGTGTCAATGATTCTAGGGAGGCCATGGCTCATGGCAGGTGCACAGAGGGGGCTCTCTGGATTGAGCCTCACATCCACACACTTCCAGATGTGTACCTTAAAAATTGCGATGTCTGACTTCATTGTCATTCTGGTAGGTGTGTCGAGATATTAGGTGTTATAGATATGAGTAAGTGTCCAAGTGAGAACTCACCTTGTGACATTCTCTGCTGGCCCAATTCTCGACTCCCTCCGTGTTGTAGAATCACACTTCCACGCCCTTTATAACATGATTTTGAAGTTCTTGCAGCCACCCTGAGTGGTGTGTATGGCCCCATCCCCTGATGGTAAGCTGGATCAGGTAACCTGGCTGGTGGCATGTGGGCAGTGGTGACCATGTGCCAGTCTTGAGTTGACACCCTGGTGCCGATCATTGTCTCCCCTCAGCCTTCTCATGCCCCTTCCTGTGATTTGCCTTGAACAGAGCATGCTCCAAGGTAGCCAAGGCCCAACCAGCCTGGGCTCCAGAGTGAGATATGTAGAGGAGCACTGAGCCCAGCCCAGAAGCCCAAGCTAACCTGGACCACAAGAGCTCCTTATAGAGCAGCCAAGCCTTGGTCAACCCACAGGTTTAAAAACAGATGTGTGTTGTGGGGAGCCACTGAGATGGTGAGGTTACCTGATAAGGAGTGGCAGAGTGTTAGGGGACATTTCCAATGAAGGGATGCTGTGCAGCACCTTGTGGGCTTCAAGAGGCTGGGGACAACAGAGAACCCATGATCTCCCCGGCTCGGGACAGTTCCTGGAACTGGCTGTTCTCTCTTACGGCAAACCCGTCACTGGCCACACTTCCCTTCGATTGTACTCGGGCCAAGTCAAGCTCCAAAGGCACCACTGGCCCTTGGCTGGTTCCCAGGAGGCTCTGCCTTCATCCAGAGAATACGTCAGGAGCACCTGTGCTAGCAGGGGTAGCGGGCACGACCGGAAGTCTGCAGCCTGCCAAGGGCATTTGGGCTGACCCTAGAGCAGCTGAGAGGCAGGTGGATTTGGCCGTCTGGGTGGCAGCTCTCCACACTGCTGCGATTCAGGCAAGGCAGAAAGAGATGGTGATTCCTAATCAGTTTAACCCAATGGCAGATGACTTCTCCCCAGGAGTCAGCAGCTCTGAGAGCATTGCTGTAATTGCAGGCACTTGGCAAGGAAATCAGGCGCCTGCCTCTGGTCCCTCAGGCTGTGTTCCCTGGAGACCCCAGCTCAGAGGACACCCCCACCCCGTGCCCTCCATCCCTCAGCTGTGGATCCCTGAGTAGAGCTGAGCAGATCCTCATGTGGGTGTTGACCACAGCCTGTTGGCACATGGCTGGAATACGGACCAGGGGCTTTTCTAATTGCAGCCTGATTTGTCACTTCAGATATGCACAGAAGTTAGGATGCACACGGAATTTTGATTCCAGCTGTTCTTTGTGCTTGGAGAGATGAGACTTTTCCCAGGGACAGCTGTGGAATAGGCCAGGCGGGCAAGGCAGCTCTGCAGCTTTCCAGGAGTTGCCTTCACTCAGGGGAGTCATGGCAACACGGCCCTTGTGTTAGTCCCGCCTACCTCATCAAGGAGGACTCTGGGCAAGCCTGGGCACAGAGTGGGGCATCAGTTTTCTTCTCTGTGAAATGGGAGTAATAATGACCACCCTCTAAGGCATTCTATGAGGGCCCGATGGGATGATGCAGGAAGATGCTTGTCACTGAGCCCGGAACGCAGTCCAGCAGCTACTCTTGACCTTTCTAGTGAGTACTGGTATGTTCAGATTACAGTAAGTACCCCACCAGAGGCTGCAATGGTTGAGATGATTGTTACAACACAGACCAGATCACGTGCCTCTCTCCCTCTGGAATTCTCCCTTCATCTTCACACCTTCTTCTCAGCTTGTCCAAAGTACAGCCCGGTCTGTGGAAGCTCTCTGATTTGGCTTCCGGGTTTGGTCATACAGGTGTATCTCCTTGTATGGCCTTCAAGGAGCAGCCCTGGCCTGAGCCCTCCAGCCTCCTCATAGACTATGTGCCAAACACGGGCTGATTCAAGGCTACCCATGAAGGTCAGACCAAGTCGCCACAGCCTAGCCTCACCCCTGCTCCGAGCTCAGGCCTACAGAATCCTGCAGGAACCCAGGCCTGAGCTGGCATCCTGGCCACATCTATACACATCAGCTTTGCAGCAGGCCCTGAAATCTTATTGTCAGATGAACTACAGGGTGCCCAGGTAAAGTTAATCTTCCTTTTTCTTTTTTTTCTTTCTCTTCTTTCTCTTTCTTCCTTTCTTTCCTATTTTAGAAAGATTTCTTTCACTTGTTTAAAAGTTATACAAAGAGAGAGATCCTCCACCTTCTTAGTTCACTCCCCAGATGGCTTCATCAGCCGGCGCTGAGCCAATCCAAAGCTAGGAACCAGAAAACTACCACATCTTCCACGTGGATAGAGGGGCCCAAGCCTGCTGGACCATCTCCTGCTGCTTTCCCAGAGCTTTAGCAGGAAGCTGGATCAGAAGTGGAGCCGCTGGAACTTGAATTCATGTGCCTATGGAATGCTAATATACCTGACAGTGGTTTAACTTATTGTGTCATAGCACTGGCCCCTTCATTTTTCTTCTAATGGATATTTGGTGCAGACACTAAGAATTATTCATGAAAATCAAATGTAATGGCTGTCCTTTATTTGCCAAATCTGTCAAGCCTTTGTCCCTGGCACACTGTCCTGGGTCAGGCCACGCAGGACACACTTGAATACTTGACCGCTGGCCTGGGTGAATTGCCTTAAGCTTGGAGGAACATGGAAGGAGGGAGAGGGGGCCTTTCCCTGGAGATGACCTCTGTGTCTGTGGGTCCCAAGAAATGATCATTCTCCAAGGACGACATCTCATTTACACAGGAGGGGACCTGTCAGGGTTCGGGGAGGAGCAGTTCTCAGTTCTCCCTGGAGATGCGCCATGCATTACAGAATCTCTATTTTCATGCTGTTACCAAATCCTGTGGGGTCACAAAGAAATCCCCTAAAGCCCCAGGACCTTCCAGCAACCCACCTGGTGTGGAGTGGGGGAGGGGAGATGGAGGGCAGTTTCACTGCAGGTCGAGCTCATAGGACCGCAGGGTCTGCTTGGTTTGGTGAGCAGCCTGGCCATCCTGGCCCCACCTCCATGGCCTGGCAGCCTCATCTTCCAGGAAGTCACAGCCTTATTTTAGGAGTGTTCAAGTGTAAGCCTAGTGTCAGATGGAGTAGGGGGCCCAGCCCTGGGCATCCCTGCCTCCTCCACCAGACCCAGCCTTCCTCTCCACAGAAACATTTTCCCTGCATCCCTGGGGCAGCCTCAGAGAGAGAGAGGCACGTCGCCTCCTTTTCATTTACATGGGGATTACTGGAGACCAGAAAAGTGCTTTAAAATGATATAATGTCTCTGCACCTCATCAAACCCTTCCCCTTCCACCAATTTCTGCCTGATTTACAGTTAATATTGCACACTCCCATCACCCTGCCAGAGAAGCGGTGATTATTTCTCCATTGCCATAAAGAATGTAAAGGAGATGGGAAAAATCAGGTGAATTCAGAGAAAGTTTAGTGGGGGGGCAGGTGCTGGGGGGAGGTGGTGTCGGGGAAGGCAGTGGAATAATACAGCAAAAGTGTTCCTGGAACCAATTTCAGAGTCAGGCCATTCCTTGGGGACTTTGTAATCAGGCCTGGTGGCACAAGCTGGTATTAAGTGTATTCAATGTCTGGCAGGTGCACAGGACTCCGCAGGGCAGGGGCCAGTGCCAGTCCTCTGGAGTGCTCATCGCCCTTTGGTCTGCTCTGGATAGACCCCTCTAGGAAGGAGGTGAGATGACCACCTGCTCCTGATCCAAGGCCCCACCCACCATAGTCTGGTTATCATCCAAGCCTTAAGATGCAGAAAACGGCTCTTCCTGGAGAGTTTCTGGATAGAAACCTCCTATTCTGTTTGACTCCACTGAATACTGACATCCTTGCTGTGGGCTCTGGACTGAAATCCTGGCCATGAAAAGTCCTGGCTGTGAGCTTTTGGGAACCCATTTGCTATTGCTCTCTTGTCTTCTATAACATGCAGTGAATTGGCACAGAGTAAGTGCTAATTGAAAAAAAAAATCACTCTAGGGCAGGTGTTTGGGGTAGCAATTAAAACACTTGAAATGCCTACATCTCAAATTAGAGTTCCTGGGTTGAAGTTCATGTCTCCTCTGGATGCTTCCAGCTTTCTGCTAAAGCACACCCTGGGAGGCAAAGATGATGGCTCAAATAGCTGGGTCCTTCCACCCACAAGGGAAGCCTGGATTGGATTCCAAGCTCCTGGCTCATGCCTAGCTCAGACTTGGCTGTGACAGACAATTGGGGAGGGGCGATTTCTCCCTCCTACCACTCCGTCAATCTACCATTCAATAGATACAAAAATAAGTTACTCTAATTGTTTGTATCCATTGCCCATCATCCTGATCAGCAGCGTCAGCATGGCCATGGTGCAGCAGGTGAGTATGCAATGACTGCCATCATGCCATTGGTACCTGATGAATCTGTGTTGGTTTTATGAGGAAGGGATGAGTGTCAATGGGAAAAAGACACTGGGTTTCCCATAACCACCACCAGCCAAAGGTGGCAATACCATCAAATGTCATTACTGTTACTGTGTCAACTCGGTATTTCTGATACCACAAAGCAAACTACCCCACACTAACAACTTAACACTTGACCATGTGGCTTGTGCGACTGCCATTTGTGCAGGGCTGAGTGGGGACAGCTTGTCTGGGCTGTGTGCAGCATCCACTGAACACTTGGCACAGCTCCATTTGGAACCAGACTGAGTTTCTTAATCTGTACATGGTCAGCTTGGGTGTCCTCACACTGACAAGGCAGCCTCGGTACAATCAGACTTCTCCCACATAGTTGACATTCCCCAAGAGTCCAACCTAACTGTGGCTTCCATGGCTCAGGAAAGCTGAGAATGGGGCTAGACACAGCATCACATCGACATGTTCTGCTGGCTGTAGCAGGTCACAGAGTCAGCCCGAAATCAAGGGACGTGAAAACCAGGTGGTTCATTACAAATGCAACATTAACCGCATGAGGGTCTTTGGTATCACTACTGTTTTATTTCTTCCATCATCATTTTCATTTAGAGTCTTTACTTCTGTGCTTCCCATTTATTACACATGAATCTTTTGTGTCAAATGTTTCCAAATCAGATGTTTTTGTTTTTGGTATTAGGCAAGACAGCCTTGAGAGTGTAAGAGTGTTCTGTGGCCTTCCCTCTTGATGCTCTCCTGGGTTTCCAGGCCTTGAGCGTCCTTCCTGCCTCTGTTTCTCTCACTGTGAGCATTTCTCCCTGTCTCTAGGAGTGGGAGAAGAGTGAGGAGGGGAGGGAATTTGGGGAGCGAGAAGGGAGACCCCAGTGACTAATCGGTGTCATAAAACAATAATAATAATAATAATAATAAATATGAATGTAAGCACCACCACTAGAACTCAACAGAGAAGCTGTTTGCAAGAGAGAAATTGATATGTTTGCTCTTTAAATCCTATATTATTTTCCCCTTGCCTAGGGGGTGTTTGAAAGCTGTCTGCACCTTGAAGAGATCCTCTGTGACCCTCATGCAGTCTACTTGTGATCTGGTGCCCAAGGACAGCTGAAGGTCATTTCCAAGTGAAGGTCATTTCCAGCCCTGCCCAGCCTGCACCCACCTCTGCCAGCCAAATGCAAGGCAGCAATGGTGCCAACAGGGAAACGGAGGCAGAAGATGCTGGGAGAGGAGCCTGGGAATGAGAGGACTTGGCCAGAGTTGTGAGGCCAAGGCCGGGGTCCCCTACTTAATGGACCTTTAGTTTACTCCACACCTGAATTTCCAAGCATGAAGCACAGGCTTGCACCAATCTTTGAAGAAGCAGCTTGCTAAACAAAGTCTTGGGGATGCCCTACCCCAGCTTGCACAACTGCAGGAATGGGTACTTCACTACCTCATGAAGCAACTGGTTTTCACTGGATACCTACTGGGAAGGTGTGGAGGTATTCATCATTTCCCAACCTACTGTGTTCCCTCCAGTCCAGTGCCATGTAAGGAGAATCAGACAAGGTCTACTACCTGCAGTCCACCACATGGATGTCTTTCGTGAATTTTCACATTATCCTGGGGCTCACTGTGCATCCCTGGTTGGAGCTGTACTGGGCAAAATAGACCCAAGGGGATGAGGACACAGACCCAGCTACAGCCTGCACACCTGCCCTCAAAGTCAAGTCCACCGGCACAGGTGAACGTGCACAGCTACACACCCACACAGTAAGCATATCTACACACCTAAAGCACACACAATGAGAAGGCACAACTACATTGGCAAACCCATCCACACGCAGGAAGCATCAACACATGTAGACAAATATACACGCTCGTGTCTGTGTGCATGCCTGCACATAGAAGACCCACATGAAGCCACACCTGAATGCTCATGTACGTGTGTATATACACAGAAAGCAGGTGTACATGGATCAATCCTATCTGGTTCAATTCTTGGTCTCGTCACTCTAGCTTGACCTTGAACGAGTGACCCTAAGCAAGTTATTTGCCGTCTCGGTTTCTACATCTACTGAATGGAGGCCAACAACAGTCTCCAGCTTGCAGGATTTTCCTGAAGATAAAGTCTTTGGAATATACAAAGCCTAAGAATCATGCTTTGCACATGGTAGACTGCAGGGCTATCACAGTTGACTGCTATAGGAGTGGAGCTAAGGCAAGGCAAGAGAACATAGGATTTAGGGCAAGAAGACTCTAGTTCCTGACCTTGTCATCTGGCCAGGGTTCTGGGCTCAAACTCCATTGCTTTGTGCCTCAGTTTCCTCACTTGTGAATGAGGACACACTGCCCTGCCCTAGCTGCCTGCTGAGGGCTCAGGTGGCAAGCAGCTCCTTAGGAGCAGAATGTAGGTGTAGGGAAGTTCACAAAGCCATCTCCATGGAAATTCTCTATGGAAGAGTCACCTGGTGGAGAACCACAGGATCCAAAGGCACTACTTGGGGCCTGGTGTTGGCTTCAGGGTGGCTGCCACCCACGGGCTGCCTCCCAGCATCCCTTGTCCACCCAGCCCAGAGCCCTAGTGCTTTCAGTGTCAGAGTCACAGTCGTCACTTGTGGCAGGTGTCGATGGCTGGTGGGATAGCGGAGATTTGCTTGGAGGGAAAAGCTCAGTGGTTCTCACTGCACTGGGAAGCCTAGAAGCTGTAGTTGGTAGGGCCCTTGCTGCTGGGTTTCCTGGTCTGTGCAGGTGCCTTCTCTTCTCAGGAGAGTCCTTCTCTTTCCCCCGAGTGGGACTTTCAGGAGGACCATGGGAAATGGGGAGGAGACCTCCCATGCCTACTTGGCTAATGGGGCCTGCTGCACCTGGTGGCCCACTGGGAGTGTCAGACCATCGATCCGCTGCAGTGGAACATCTCTGATGTCCCTAAAGGAGCCCCCACGCCCTTCTTTGGGCCTCCAGTGTGCTCTGTGAGTGTCTCCTTCCCACTGATCTACAGCATCTCCCCTCGTTCTTTCTGATCCTATCATGCTGGATTTCTTGCTGCTGCTGCTCCTGTTGGAGGTTTCGTCCCTGCAGGCCCTTCTGCCTGGAGCACTCTGTGTTCAGATGTGCACGGCTGACTAGCCTCCCCCACCTGACCCCCCGTCCAGACTCAGCTCAATCAAGCTCCCTGCAAGGGTCCTGTCCTGGCGCATCTCTTCCCACTTCATCCCACAGCCATACGTTATTTTTTTTTTAAATGTCGTTAATTTCTTTGAGAGGCAGACAGACAGGCAGACAGCTTTAGTGAGCTCTCATCTGATCTGCAGGTTAATTCTCCCAGATACTCGCAAAGGCTGGGACTGATGAAGTAGGGAGTTGGGAGTGGGGTTCCCACCAGGATGGCAGGAAAGAATTTCCCCACAAGGTACTGACATCAACCACATAGAGGTCTAAGCTTGTGCACGCTCAGGACACAGCATAAGGGTAACGACAGGTAAGCAAACGAGAGCGAGGAGCCTCAGTCATCAGCTGCTGCGTTGCAGGGTGTGCATTGTCAGGAAGCTCGAACTGGGAGTGGAGCCAATACCCAAACGCACACTCCGACATGGCACACAGGTGTCTTAATAGCGTGTAATAATAAGTGGTCCTACCCCTTTCCCGGTATGTGATCTCTTTAAGTTTCTGCAGTCATCATTTATGCAAATGGAGTTTTAAAAATGTGTTTATTTGTCCACCTGTTCGGTGCTCCTCCTAACCATAAAGCAGCCTTTTAAAACCAGCAGGATTAGCCAATTGAGCCATCCTGCTGGACCCATGGTTTTTCCTTTCCAGATAATTGAGAGCAGACTCCAGGTCCTCACTGTCATGATGCTGCTCTCACTTTTCCCAAATCCAACATGATTTTTGAGTAAGCTAAGGACAGTCTGGTGCCCCTGCCTAATTTCTCCTCTGCCTCAGCTGGCAGTCAGCTGGCAGATCCATAACACGTGCCAGTGTCTTCACAATGCCGTTGGTGGCATCAGGATCTAGGCATGTCTCAGGCTCTAGTGTACAGGCGGCTTTCCGTGCCCTTGGGAAGGTGAACGGATTGGGAGCCTCTGGTGGCCCTGGAGAAGCTGAGCTGCCGACACTGGAGGAGCAGTAAGTGCCTGCTGGGATTTGCAGGTTGTTGGTCATGCAGCGTCATCACAGTGACAGCTGACTGATAGGAGCTGAGTGACAGCCTTGTGTGGGCGAGACAGCTCTTGGCCAAACGTCTCTGACCCAGGACCTAGAGGGCCACTTCGGGTGGGGTGACCCTGATAACACTGGCCATGCTGGGCGCCCGTGGCTTGTCTGTCCTTGTGCTCATCACCTTTAACATGATCTGAGCACTGTCCCTGCTCCAAATGATTGGCTGATCGAACAAGTGAGTAGCAGGACCGCATCTTGACCTACACATTTAGCCAAACAAAAAGTGTTACATTTTTTTTTCTAAGAAACAAAATGTATTTCTGTTTTTAAGAAAATCAGATGAATTTATAATTGGAACCCTTTCCTAAGTGTGTGACCATGCCAAGCTCTATAAGAGAAGCCCTTCTTTTTTTTCCTCCTTCTCATTTTATGTTCCACCTTCAAAGATGTAGCCTGACCCGCTAGAAGAAATAAGAAAATCAGATCACGGGCCCAGCATGGTAGCCTAGTGGCTGAAGATCCTGCTTTGCATGCACTGGAATCCCATTTGGGTGCCAGTCCTAATCCTAAGCCAGCCCCGCTTCCTTTCCAGCTCCCTGCGTGTGGCCTGGGAAAGCAGTCAAGGATGACCCAAAGCCTTGGGACCCTGCACCCATGTGGGAGACCCGGAAGAAGCTCCTGGCTCCTGGCTTCAGATCGGCTCAGCTCCAGCTACTGTGGCTACTTGAGCAGTAAATCAGCAGATGGAAAATCTTGCTCTCTGTATCTCCTCTCTGTATATTTGACTTTCCAATAAAAATAAAAATAAACCTTAAAAAAAAAAAAGAAAAAAACAAAATCAGATCAGGATGATCTGAGTTCAGATCCTGGATCTGTCCTCCCCTGTCATGTGAGTTAAGGTAATCCACCCATTTGCACCTCAGTCTTCTCATCTGTAAATGGGACTTAACAGTTCTCTCCTCCTGGGAGGTTGTGAGGTTCAGGAGCATGACTCCAGGCTCCAGGGTGGTCAGATTTTGCTCTAGGGAAGGGGCAGGAAACAACTGCCCCTTTTGGACGTCTGAGATGTCAATCAAGCCACATCACCCGATGACAGTAGAGAGAGAAACCCGTGGAGCCCTCGCCAGTTGGACCCATTTCTGCTTTGCTCTCTCGCTAGACCTGCAACTTTCCTGGCTCCTCCGCCTGTCCACCTCCCATTGTCTCGAGGCACATCTCACAATCAGTACCTTCATTTTCTTCTGTGTTGGTCTTATTTTTTATAAGATAAATTACAACAAAGCAGGGCCTATAACTCCCCCTCCCGCCCTGGTTGGGAAGTCACAGGAGACCTTTTGTTTTTTCTTTTTGTAACAAATCTGTACCTGTCACTCAGCAGGGCTTGAAGACTGTCCTTGGATAGGGAAGCAGTTCCCCACAGACAATACTGAGGATTAGAAACATGTATGTTTTGGGCCCTGCACAATGACTCCACATGCTAACCTTTCCTTTCATGTGTGCGAAACCACATGGACACAAGTTTGTGTCTTGGCCGCTCTACTTCCCTTCCAGCTTCCTGCTTATGGCCTGGGAAAGCAATAGAGTTGGTCCAAAGCCTTGGGATCCTGGCATTCACATGGGAGACCTGGAAGAAACTCCTGGCTCCTGACTTCAGTTTGGCCTCAGCTCCAGCCATTGTAGCCATGTGGGGAGTAAACCAGTGAATTGAAGACTATAAATCTGATCTGCATTTCAGTAAAAAAAAATTTCTAAAAATTAAAAATAATGCATATATATATATATAATGTGTGTGTTTCAAGAGGCAGTAAGAAATGAAGCGAAAGCCAACTAAAAAGCAAAGATTCTCAGTTGAAAGGGTTCATATGCTTCTAATACACTGAGGACTCTGACAATGCAGCTAGACAAACACTAACACTTCAATTACAAAATGAGAAAACAACATAATTCGCAGAAAATGAACTTGAAATAGTCAATAAACATGTGAAAAGATGTTCCATTGTACTAGTAATTAAAGAAATAGAAATTAAGACAAAATAGCATCTTTGTCTACCCAATCAGCAGAGATTTCAGAAGCGGTGATGCCCAGGATTTGCAAGGATGAAGCAGAACAGCACTCTCCTATTGTTGGTCATTTAAAGTGGGAGCTCTCTTCTGCACTGTGCAAACTCCAATTACAAGCTGGGACCAGCACAATGGCATATCCGGCTAACCTTCCACCTGTAATAGAGGCATTCCATATGAGTATCAGTTTGTGTCCAGGCTGTTCTATTTCCAATCCAGTTCCTTGCTTACACCTTAGGAAAGTGGCAGAAGATGGTTCAAGTCCTTAGTCCCCTACACCCACATGGGAGACTGAGAGGAAGCTCCTGGCTTTGAATCAGCTCAGTTCTGGCCATTGCAGTCATTTGGGAAGTAAACCAGTAGATGGAAGACTTCTCTTTCTGTCTCTCCTTTTCTCTGTGTAAAAATCTGCCTTTCTAATAAAAATAAAATAAATCTTTTTGAAAATACAAGGTGATATTCTCTGTTTTAAGAAGGACACAACTGGGGCAAGATTTGTGGCACAAATGCAATGCATTGCATATCAGAGCAGACGGTACTGAGTCACAACTCTGCTTACAATCCAACTCTCTGCTTGCACCTGTGAGGCAGAAAATGATGACCCAAGTACTTGGGTCCCTGTAATCCACTTGGAAGACTTGGATGGAATTCCTAGCTCCTGGCTCCAGCCTGGGCTGGTGTTGCCAACTGGGGAATAAACCAGTAGATGGAAGACCTCTCTCTCTCTCTCTCTCTCTCTCTCTCTCTCTCTGTCTCTCTCTCCCTGTCTGTCACTCTGCCTTTCAAATAAATCAGTAAAAAGGAGACAGTCGTAGTATTTCACAGTGAGTGTTTGGGTACACATCTATGATGCAACATTCCGCAGTCATGAATAACTGTGTTCTCCAAGAATCTTTAATGACATGGGATAATACTCTGTACTATTAAATGAGAAAAACAGGATACAGAACTGTATGTCGCTAGGCTGCAAATCTTGGTTATGTAAATAGATAAATCAGCTGCAGAAGGGAGACCAATGAGGCAGAGCTGAACACAGTAGAGAGACTGTATGTTTGAAAAGTTCCTACAATTATTTCCTGTCCGATACAGAAGAAAAGGAAAATTGGAAGCCTTTGTCCCACCCATGTTCCCCCACACCTCAACCCTCCCCACCCTAATTAGTGGTCCTCAGAGGTGTGTATCCTTGTCAACTATGTAAACAACATCAAAAATTAATTTTTTTAAATAGAAGAATTTGTGGGGCCCAGCATGATAGCCTAGTGGCTAAAGTCTTCACCTTGCACATGCCAGGATCTCATTATGGGCACTGGTTCTCATCCTGGCAGCCCTGCTTTCCATCCAGCTTCCTGCTTGTGGTCTGGGAAAGCAATAGAGGTTGGTCCAAAGCCTTGGGACCCTACACCTGCATGGGAGATCCGGAAGAAGCTCCTGGCTCCTGGCTTTGGATTGGCTCAGCTCCAGTCATTGTAGCCACTTGGGGAGTTAATCATCAGTGGACAAAAGATCTTCCTCTCTGTATCTCCTTCTCTCTGTATATCTATCTTTCCAGTAAAAAAATAGATAGATAGATAGATAGATAGATGATAGATAGATAGATAGATAATAGATAAAAAGAAGAGTTCTTGCAGACTCCAGTGCCCCCTAGCCTCTTGTGTCGAAGACAGAGGTTGCCTGGGGAAATGGCTCCCATCTCACATGTCACACATGTGCAATAGCCATCATGTTCCTGGGGTACTACTAAGTATCAATGAAATTCCCATGTGTGAGTGAACTGCTCCGTTACGATTGTCAACACTGGAAGAAAAGATCAATTTGTGTGGTCTTAGGGCACGTTAAGAAAGATATCTCAGTATTAAAGGATTTCTTTCTTTCTTTCTTGTCTTCGGAAAAAGGGAAGGAGAGCTGTGTGGAAAAGGCCCGATTCATTCTCTGGGGGATGACTGGCTGGCTACCCCACGTCAGGTGGGCAGCAGGCACATTGAAGTGGGAGAAACAGCCAGGCTAAATAAATAAATCAATATTCAAGAAAAGAAATTTGCGATTTTGATGCACCAGGGACAGTTTCTTGAGGCAATCCTGGGTGCCTGAACTTCCAGAACTTCCCGTCAAAGCCCAAGCATCAACATTTCCCATTCCTCTCTCTGGCTTGAGTGAGACAGATAGCAAACAAATGCCACGGGGCTTCAAAAAGGTTAATACACTTGGGCACAAAATGTTGAAATCTATGTGGTTTTTAAATCACGCACATTTTCCATGAGCTTTCTGAAGACCCCTCCTAACATTCACTCATTTTGAGCATCCACTCAACGGATCTCGACAGGTGTCTGCCTCCGCATAACTACCACAACCATCAAGCCACAGGACACTTGGCATGCCCTTGTTCCCTTGAGCAGTCAACCCCTGCCCGCCTCAGCCCACAGCAGCCCGCGGCCTGCATTGCGCCCCTGGTGCTGCACAGCGCTCACTCTTGCGTCTGGCTGCTCTTGCTCAGCTGCTGCATGTGTTCTGAGATCCACCCAAGTGATGCGTGCTGCTCTTTATTCGTATTTCTGAGCCATGCCCCTTGGCAGGTGCTTTTTCATTCGTCTGCCAATGGACACTTGCAGCTTTCTGGTTTGAGATCCCTAGGAATAATGTTGTGAACATTCTTGTACACTTATCACGGGCATCCACATTTGTAACTCTAGGGCAAAAAAAATAAAAAACAAAAAACTCTACGAGTGACATGGTGGGCAGTGAGCTGAGTTTGAGTGTGTACTTGCATTTATTAGGAGCTGCTGGTCTTGAATAGTGGTCGGGCCAGTTTCCATGATCACCAGTGGCATGCACATGTCCTGGTTGCCCTGCGTCCTCTCCAGGACTTGGCATGTAGCTCCTTCTCGTGGCTCCTCCCTGGGACCTGCATAGTCTTGGCATGTGTCTTGGTAACAGCATGATCTTAGGCCATTCGACCTCCTGTGTTTTGGCTTCTTTGTCTGTAAAAGAGAACTAGCAATAGTTCCCACCTCCTGATGCTTATGAGGGTTACCTGTAGTGATGCAGGTGTGGCACCTACGCAGCACTGGGCATGTGGCAAGTGCCCACCATAACAGGGCTGGGTCTTAGCTCTTGGCAGAGGAAGTGCTCTGTTAGCTTCCAGTCATAGGCTCCCTGATCTGTCACCTCTCACCCAGGCTGCTGGAGATCACTCACTCCCTTGGGGAGGGTTCCGGCTCTCCTGTCCCCTGCGCTCCAACCTCCAAGAGGAGGCTCACCGGTCGCTCACCATCCTAGTGCTCTGTGTTGGAGCTCCCCTTTCAGCCCATGCACCTCTTGAAGGCATTCACAGTCATAGATGGAAGAACTTGTCCATTATCCCCTGTGGCTCTGCCAGAGTGGGTTTTCAGGGGGAGTACCTGCTCCCTCCAGGGCAACTTGGGCATCTATGATGGCAGGGAGCCACTACCCAGGCAAGCCTGGAAGGAGTGAGTCCTCTGGGCACCCACTGGCTGCTCCACTGCACAGCCGTGACCATCCCACCTCCCAGCTCTGCATTCCTGCTTCCTCAAGGAAATCGTGAATATTTATCATGTATTAGGTGAAAGAAGAAGTGGAACCAGAGAAAATTGTGTTACTGCATATGAAATTTTCCTGAAAAAGTTTCCACTCTTCCTCAAGTTGAGAAATAGTTTTGATTGGAAATAGAAAGCATCTCTGTGATTTATTATCTCAGAGACAGGGATAGGAAACGCTGTTCCTTGGGCTTCGGGTGGAGGCCCCTAGGGTGGTGGTGGGTGTAACAGGGCACCCAGGATTGTCTGAAGAAATTGTCTCTGGTGCATGAAAATTGCAAATTTTTTTTTCCTTGCCTGGCTGTCTGCTCCACTGAAACGTCCCTGTAGCTAACAGGGAGGAGGAAACAGAGAGCCTGGTGGAAACAGGGCCCCTGGCAGCAGGTGGGATGTTTTCCCCCAGATAGACACTTGACTGCAGCAGTAATTGCTCTGTGTTGATTTGGTCTAGGCTAGAAGGAATCTCACAAGCCCCAGACTCCAACTCCCTTTGTGTTGATTTCCGATGCTTTTCCTGGGCCGCTGCTGGCTTGGAGACTTAGGGTCACTGTGGGAGTCACTCTCCAGAAACACACACATCTGCACACACCTGGACAGGGTTTGCAGAGTCCTTAAGTTCAACCCACTTCCCAGTTATGTGCTCCCTAGCATGATATTGGAAAGACACCAGCACAAAATCAGAAGAGACCCTGCGAAGGAAGTGCTCATCAGTGAGTTGTGTCAGGGAGCTTGGCCTGGGGCCTGGCATGTGGACAGTGTTCTCCAGGTAAGCTCGTGGTGTCCTGATGACCATGTTCACGGCTGTGATTTCCATCCTGCCTTAAGTCATATGTCGAAATACCAGCAGGGACGGGACTTCAACCTTGGTCATTCTATACCAGGCAATGGTGGATGGAGGGGAGGCTGTCCCTTCTGATTCCTGTTGCAGATGGCTCTCCCCTCTCCTTGCTCATAAAGACAGGTTTCCCAGGGTCCAGTGCAATAGTTCAATTGGTTAATTCTCCACCTGCAAATGCCTGGATCCCACATGGCCTCTAGTTTGCATCCTGGCAGCTTCACTTCCCATCCAGCTCCCTGCCTGTAGCCTGGGAAAGCAGTGAAGGATGGCCCAAAGCCTTGGGACCCTGCACCTGCGTGGGAGACCCGGAAGAGGCTGCTGGTTCCCAGCTACGGATTGGCTCAGCTGCAGCTGCTACAGTCATTAGGGGAATGAGCCAGAGAATGGAAGATGTCTCTCTCTGTCTCTCCTCTCTGTAAATCTACCTTTCCAGTAAAAATAAATATTTGTAAACAAAATACAGGGCTCCTGCAGCCACTCAAAGCTGTCCATCTTTCCTGAGCTACACTGCTGTCTTTCCCTGACTGAAGCCAATATTTGCCTCCCTGTCCCAGCCCTCAGTTGTCCTACAAGGGCCATGCATGTTAGGTTTTAAACAGACTCATGTTTTCTTCCTGCGATTTCCTCCATCTACCTTCTGAAGACCAGTGGAGACTGGAATCAGACAGGGGCATACTGACATTTTGTTGTTGAAAAAAGAACAAGAATGCATTCTAGCATGGTTCTGGGAATGGTGGAACTCTGAGCCAAACTGTATGCAAGGTTAGTTCTGTTTAGAAGCTCTAGATGAGACTTTGTTCTGGCCCTTTTCTAGCCCACAGTGACGGCCAGATTTCCTTGCTTTGTCACGGAGGACAGAGTCATGCTGGTAGTAAGTCCACCCTAGGACCTCATGTTAACTCAATTTCTTCTGTAAAGACTGGTTCCAAATAAGGCTGCTGTATGAGGTGCAAGGGTTTAGGACTTGAACGTTTCCTCTTTTGGCAAGGTAACTAAACCATAGCACTGCCCTTGGCCTGCTAGGGCATGGTGGGAGCGTGGGTACCAGGTCTGGAGAGAGGAGCTGAGAGCACTGTGGATGCGCAATGCCAGTTGCCGCCTCTGCTTTCACATAGCTTTCTCCTCCGAGGATCTCTCCTCCCATCTTTTAATACTGAATTTATTTGATTGTTTTATGATGTTCACATAGCTAAGAAGGATGCATGCCCATATGGACCACCAGTTAGGGTGGGGTCTCCTCCCCTGTGACGGGCTCAAGGCTCACCAGAACAGTGCAAGATGATCTAATATCTGGATTCTTCATGACGTCTGTGAACTGTTACTCTTACCCAAGTAACAGTGGTTACTGGTAGACAGAGGCTCCTGGTAGACAGGTCTGTTTTGAGAGTGGAGGGGGCCTCTACAGAGAATCTCCTCAACTCTGTGACTGACCCTAATGGTAAAGTCTGGTGCTTCCATACCATGGGGTGAATGGGACCCACAGTCACATTTGATTTGACCTGACAACATTTAAAGGGAAATTCGAATTAGTTACGATTATTTAGCAACTGGAAAACCACGTTACATCATGGTATAGTAAGTAAGGCTGTTGCCTGTGGCAACAGTATCCTTTAGGGGCGCTAGTTCAAGTTCAAGCTGCTCTACTTCTGATCCAGCTCCCTGCTAGTGTGCCTGGAAGGAAAGCAAAGGATTGTCTCTGCACCCACGTGGGGAACCTGAAAAACGCTCCTTGCTCTGTGCTTCAGGCTGGTCCAGCTCCCACCATTATAGCTATTTGGGGAGTGGACCAGCAGATGAGAGCTCTCTCTCTCTCTCTCTCTCTCTCTCTCTCTCTTTCCTTGTTTTCCAAATAAATAAGCAAATCTTTTTAAGATTTATTTTTATTGCAAAGTCAGATATACAGAGAGGAGGAGAGACAGAAAGGAAGATCTTCCGTCCGATGATTCACTCCCCAAGTGACCACAACGGCCGGTGCTGCACCGATCTGAAGCCAGGAGCCAGGAACCTCCTTCAGGTCTCCCACGTGGGTCCCAAGGCTTTGGGCTGTCCTCAACTGCTTTCCCAGGTCACAAGCAGTGAGCTGGATAGGAAGCGGGGCTGCCAGGATTAGAACCAGCACCCATATGGGATCCTGGCGTGTTCAAGGTGAAGACTTTGGTTGCCAAGCCACCGCTCCAGGCCCGGCAAATCTTTTCTTAAACAAATAGATGACTAAAACTTGATTTTTAAAATGAATGGATTGCATTGATTTATGTCTTTGTATGTTTTCTTAATGATGCATAATACTCTTCAATTATATGAACATGTTATAATGATTAGTTCTCCCAATGGGTATTCAGATGGTTCCTTGGGTTGGAGAATGCCCTTAATGGTTTAGATCATTCTAGGGTGCATGTGTGTGAGAGAGAGGCAGTTCAAAACGCCTGCACTACCCAGGGAATATAAATTCAGTCCTACATGAGTCACTTGGATTTTGAATTCTTATAGATGACTTAAATTTATTTCCACATGTGGCCCAAGCAATTTAGTATATCAATGAGTTGATGAAAAAGTTTCTCTGTATCCTTCCCCTCCCCCAGGCTTGTTTATTTTTATTGAAAAGACAGACTTTACAGAAAGAAAGGGAGACAAAGAGAAATGTCTTCCATCCACTAGTTCATTCCCTAAGTGGCCTTGATGGCCAGAGCTAAGCTGATCTAAAGCCAAGAACTTACTCCAGGTCCCCCGCAAGGGTGCAGGGTCCTGAGGCTACTGTATATTCTGTAAGGCAGCTAGTAATGGTTCAACTACTTGGGTCCCTGTCATCTGCATGGGTGACCTAGACTGATATCTAGGCCCCTAGTTTCAGCCTGACCAAGTCCTGGAAGTTGTGGACATTTGGGGACTGAATCAGCAGATGGGAAACACACACACTCTCTCTCTCTCTCTCTCTCTCATTCTGGCTTTCAAACAAATAAATATAAAAATAAATAAATATTGTAAAAGAGATAAAGAGAGGACTCCAACACCATAACCTAGTGGTTAAGACACACACACATCCCACCTCAAAGTGCCTGGATTTGGGGCTAGCACTGTGATCTAGTGAATACAGCTGCCACCTGCAATGTCAGCATCCCATATGAGCAGTGGTTTGTGTCCTGGCTGCTTCACTTCCAATCCAGCTCTGCTAATGGCCCAGGAAAAGCAGCAGAGGATGGCCCAACTGCTTGGGCCCCTATGCCCACATGGGGGACCTGGCAGAAGCTCCTGACTCCTAGATGATGGCTTTGTCTGGCCCAGCCTCAGCCATTGTAGACATCTGGGCAGTGGGAGTGAAGCAGCAGATGGAAGCTCTCTCTCTGCCTCTCCCTCTCGATAACTCCGACTCCCAAGTAAATAAATAAATCGTGGGAGACCTGGCCCTGCCCAGTCTTGGCCACTGCAAGCATTTGCAAAGTAAACCAGGGAGTGGGAGCACTGCCTCTGTCTTCCCTCATCTGTGCATCTTGAATAAATAATGATTGTAAAATGTTTTTCTAGTCCCAGGGCCAAGATCACCAGGTCCAGTTCCCAGAGAGCCTCTGTCTTGTGCTAGCTGCATTGAGGTTCCCCATAACTCCTGTGGACTGCAGTTCTTTCTTTCCACATTGACTATACTGTAACTTTGTAATCTTGAGGCTGTATTATTTATTTAGTTGTTTGAAAGTCAGAGAGAGAGAGAGAGAGAGAGAGAGAGAGAGAGAGAGATCGTCTCTCTGCTGGTTCATTCCCCAGATAGCTGCAATGCCCAGTAGTCATGAGGTCTTTCTCAGCCTCCTACTTGAGTGGCAAGGACCCAAGCACATAAGTTATCTCATGACGCTTTTCCAGGTCGTTGGTAGGCAGTTGGGTTGAGTGGAGCAACCAGGACTTGAATCAGTGCCTACATGGGATTCTGGAGTTGCAGGTGGCAGGTGGCTTTACCTGCTACAACACAGCGCTAGCCCCTTGGTGCTTTATTTCTCTTGGCATTATTAAGTGGGAGGTGGGAGGTGGGAACCCCTTTTACATCAACTCTGTGGACCATGTTGTCAGAAGTTCAGGATTCATGAGGGTTCCCTGGAACCTCCTTGCTTGTTCATCTGCCCCACTAGTCACATCTTTTCATGTCGCATGCTGGTCCCTGGCCTGCTGGCTGCCTCTGCTTGGTCAACCCAGCACACCTTCATCCATGACCCCAGGGTGTGGGGCAGAAGCTGCCCATCCCCACTCTGCAAGTAAGACTGACACAAAGACTTTACACTCATCTCCAGGTTGGTGCCAGCCTACTGGGCAGTGTAGACAGTCACTGATTTCCAAGGTCATGGAGTTCTGTTGCCAATCAGTCCATCCAAGAACAGCCTGCTCTGAGCATCCACAGCCTCTGTGCTATGGGTGTCTTGGGGTCATCAAAGGTGCTGGGAGAAGGAAGAACAAATCCTGATCGAAGTTGGGAAATCAAGTACCCTGGGGATTTGTTCTTCAGGAGTTCTTTTCCTGTGGGTAGAGGGAAGCAGGTTTGAGGTGTCCACTAGAGATCTCTGAGAGCTCCAATGTGGAGGATTGGTTCCTGTGGGGCTCTTTCCAATGGTAAAAGATTGTTTGGAACAAGATTCAGGGTAATCCCCTTTAGTAAAACAGAAGTTGTGGGTGCTGGAAAGAGTTCACCAAGCCAGGACTCAAGACAGCGCCCCAGGGCGAGACTGCAGCTGGGTGAGAGCTCTCTCTGCACACAGACCAAGGCCAAACTCAAAGTGGCACAAACACCTTCATCTTCTACCCACTGGTGGGAGAGGTAGGTGGAGCCCCTGGTGCCCAGCCAGGCAGAACCCCAGGGACTACTAGTGGGTGGAATTGAGGCACAATGTGTGAGTAATGGGTGTGGTTCTCTGCCCAATGCCATAGAAAGTCAGACCCAAGAAACCATGGGTTCAAACCTATCTGTGATCCAGAGCCCTCCCACTGAAACTGCCATCATATAATTTTACGCCTTTCTCTTCCACGTTGGGGAAAACTCTTGAAATTGGAACAAAGAGGCATGTCAAACATAGCAATTGCTAGGATTTTGTACTCATTCTGTAACCATAACTTGGCTGGGGTTTGTTTACAACTTTTATTGGTACCCCATGTCTGTGACTCAGGTGTTTCAGTGACTGTGGAGTGTGTGTTAGCAGCTTGAGATTTCTGGATGGATGGTGGGGATTCAGAAAGGGTGACGTGTGTGTGTGTGTGTGTGTGTGTGTGTGTGTGTGTGTGTGAGGGTTAAGGACCAGTGAGAGGCATTATCTCAGTGTCTTGATCAGTGAGACCAAATCTCTGTTCTGACATTAGCCTGCCTTCACGAGTGGCAGTGGGAGGTGGGAACCCCTTTTACCCCTTTATTGATGGTGGTATCTTGCTGGTCTCCCCACACCCTGCCCTCATACCATATGCAGCAGCGGGCACATGAGGGGTGAGTCATCACTCAGCCAGCAGGTGCTCCTTTTGCTGATACTGACCATTACTTAGAAGCTGGTAGGTGAGAGGGCCATCTCTGAGATTCTGTCATGTCATGGTCTCCCATGGAGGGGACGTGTTTTGATTTGGGTGACTCTAGTACTTGAGGAATGGACAGAGATGGTGATTGGGAAGCCAACTGGAGATGCTGAGCTAGGAAGACGTTTTGTCTGCATGAATGTGCTGTGAAAAAGGGACATTTTAGAAGACAGAAAGCATTCTAGAACAATCGCCCCGCACACAAAAAGTATTTTAAGAGCAAGTTAAGTGCTATTTGTTCATGGCATCATACCTAAACCCAGGAGTCCATCTATAACTTCCTCTATGGTTGTCCACAAGAAGTGTTGGGATTTGGGCCCAGCACTGCCGCTCAGTGCCCTAGCTTCACCTTGCCCACTCCAGCCCAAGTAGCCAGTGGTGTATGGAATGGAGGAACACCCTCTCCAGGGACAGCGATGGACCTGGTTCTCAGCACTGAAGATTACCACTTTTTTACACCATATGTCCACCCAGCCACGAGGCCCGAGGATGACATCTTGTGGCAATTAGCCTCCCGATCATAACAAACCTCAGTGCTTACATCTTGTATTTCTTATGTGCAACCCTGAGGTATGATTTTTTATTTGATCATGCATTAATGAAGTATCTGCAGTTTTTGAAGAATCAAGTCTATCAGGAGATTAAATTACTGTCCAGTCATTGCCATGGATAAGTATTCCCACTGTGTCGTTGTTCCTGCTGGAGCTGAGAGGTTAAGCAAGCTGTATGATGACAGAGGGGAGTTTTTAAATGGCTGGTTTCAACTCATTTTCAGTGTTATATCCTTCCTGTTTTTCAATGACATGCTTATCTACTGGATTCACAGAGATCTTCATCACAGGCTGGTATATAAGCACACACATAAGCCTCATCATATCTGGAAGAGTCCCACTCCCTTCGCAAGTCATGCTTTTCACCCTGTGGATGGCTTCAGCCAGAGTCCACCTTAGCATCTATACCCTTTTGTCTTTCCATTGCACAAGGTGGTTTCTTTAGGCTTATACGTCTTGGTTAACATCTGGACGATTTCCATTCACGATGGTGATTTCCGTGTCCCCAAAGTGTTAACACCATTTATTAATGGCTCTGCTCACCACACAGACCACCACATGTACCTTGACTACAACTATGGACAGTATTTCACTTTGTGGGATAGAATTGGAGGTTCATTCAAAGACCCTCCCTGCTTTAAGGGGAAGGGACCGCTTAACTGTGTGAGCAAGATGATCGAAGACAAGTGCAACGACCATGCAGAAAACGAGCCTGAGAGTGAAAAAATAGCCAATAGAGAGTTCACAAAGACTGAGTAGATTATCATCCAGTTAGTCTTAGATGTTTTTAATAAGGAAAAGTACAGCCAACAGACATAGCAACTGAACGGTATCATTTGAACATGAGCAGTGTTCATTGATGGTACGCTCAGGGAAGATGCTATGGGCCCCAGGATTCTGATCTCTCATTTAACAGGCCCCATGTTGGTCCCAGGCATGACCCATCTCCCCAGCCAGCAGAGCTGCCCTTTGTATAGCCTCCGCAACAATTTTAAACTAGCCGAGAATAAGCTGTTGAGGGGATCGGCTGTGTTTTTTTGCCTTAATTCTCCCATATTCATTGAGAAACTCTTTGTACTGAATAATACCAAGACTAAGCACCATAACCAAGAAATAGTAATGTCAAGAGGTTCTTCATTTCAGAAATGGCTAATTCTTCAGTAATGGTATGATAATAATGATTTGTTCAGCTGGAAACATCTATGTGAAAAGCAAGTTCTACCACATTATTGGCTTTGTAAATGAACTAAATAAAGCAGGTACATAGTAAGATTGTCAATCTTCCCGTGTATACGCTCAATCTCTAGGGAATATTATCAAGTATTCCAATTTACTGATGAATAAGTAAACTGGATTTTTAAAAATACCATAATTTAATCCAGATCTGAAATTATTAAACTAAAGATTTTGCTGGTTACTGTTTGCAAACATTATTTAATAAATGTAACAAATGTGTGAATCTGAGTGGTTTCAGGAAATTTGATACCCAAATAATATACTTAGCACAACTGATTTTTTAAAAATTAAATGGATGCACTGCACTTTTGGTATGTTTTGAAGTTGTAAACTTGTGCTGTTTTATGAAAGGGAATAATTGCCAAATAGATATCCCTGTCACTGAAAATTTCTTTTGAAGTCTTACTCCTCCCTTACTTTTCTCCACCTCATCAACAAAAAAAGTTAATAAATACTTTTATAAAGAAATGTGTGTTCAGGGGAATCCCCTAAAAAACTTTGAGGCATTCCCAGTCCAGGCTCCTACATGTACTACTAGTAAACACAGTGCCCGCCACCGTCCATCACTCCGATCAGCTGGTGGTTTTACCCCCTGGGTTGGTTCTATTCTGAGCCCCGACCTCCATTGGAACCAATGAGTATTGCAGCTCTCCCCGGCTCTGCCCATCACACTCTCGTCCCTCACCTAAACTAGTGGGAGGTGTGCTGGTCGGGTGTTGCATTCCCTACTGGCACAGGCCATTTCACCTTAACCAAGAAAAGATGGAAAATGGAGTAGATCAATCAACCACCTCAGCTATATGCTTCCAGCGGAAAACTGGACAAGGGGAAACCCTAAGATGGACTATGTCAATCAGTGGACTCTGCACCAGCCTCATCATACCTGGACTGTTGCTGATGATATGTTGGAGCTTCTAACTGATCGAGGTGACGCTCTGCTGGCTCTACCTTCAAACCTGAGAGGGCCTCCCTAAGAGGCTGTTGAACTTGAACTGGACAAGTGGGATGCTGGACTCTGTATGGTGTGAGCTTTTAATTAGGGAATCCCAACGGAACCTGAGCTGTGGTTATGCATCAAGGTGAAGGAATTCACCATGGGGGAAGGGTTTGGGGTGAAGGAGGTGGGGGGAATCCCAGTACCTATGAAATTGTGTCATGTAATACAGTGTAATTAATGAATAAATGAATATATATAAAAAAAATAAAATAAAGAAATGTGTGTTGTGCAACTGATAGGGAACTATCATATCTTGGATTAACAAAGAGCTCCAGAAACTCAAAGACCGCAAAATGAACCTGTGAAGAAATGGGCAAAGGTAATGGACATTTTTCAAAAGAACAAATTCAAAATGACTGATAGACAATAGACGTGAAAAAGTGCTCAAGCTTCCTAGCATCAGGGAAATACAAATAAAAAGCACATTTAGGTTCCATATAACTCCAGTGAGATTAGCCTATATTCAGAACTGTATTAACCACACTTACTGGCATGGATGTGGGGAGAAAGGTACCCTTTTTTACCGTTGGCGGGCATGTTGGCCAGTAAAACCACTATGGAAGTTAGTATAGACAGTACTGAGAGAACTGAAACTTGATCTGCCGCACGACCAAGCTATCTCACTCCTGGGAATGTATCCAAAGGAAATTAAACCTGCACATGAGGAAGCGATCTATAATCCTATATGTACAGCAATTCAGTCTACAAAAGGGAAGACATGAAAACAACCCAAACGCCCACCAAAGGAGAAATGGATAAAGAAACGGTGGTACATCTACTTTATGGAATACTACCCAGCTATTAAAAAGAATGACATTCTGCCATTTAGAACAAAATGGTCCCAGCCAGAGACCATTATGCATAGTGAAATAAACCAGTCCCAAAAGGACAAACATATGTTCTGTCTGATATAGGGCAACCTTCATTCCGAATACAAGGTCAATAGTTATACAGGTAAACCTGTATATACATATATTTATTTAGAGTATCTATAAAATGGAGGCAAGTATACCATGAATCAGATATGTTGCAGTATGCATCTCTACTTCTGAACAAAAGATGAACTTTCAATGAAACTGTTACATATATCTTGACAATAGATTGCTGGACTTTATACCATTTTCTATACCTACAATATAAGGATACACTTAAATAACAGAATGATGGACTTGTGATGTTGCTGAGGAAATAAACTGTTGTTATAATACAGGGCAAAACAGCATGGGGAGGGCTGGAGAGGATGGAAAGGGAAATCCCTGAGCCTAAGGAACTGTATTGTGAAAAATAAAGAATTAAACAAGAAGAAATGTTGGGATTCAGAATGCGTGCCTATTAGAGCATGCTAAACAAACCAAGAGTGGTCTATACAGCATGTTGTGAATTTGGGATGCTTTGAACAGCGTGGCAGAAACGTGGGCTGCATGAGGGCAGGACTCGCCAGGTGGCAAGGACACCACTGCAACCTGCAGGGTCTCAGCCACCTGCCAGCAGCTGCTGGGGAGGAAACTCTGACACGTGCCACGGGATTGAGGGCACATCACCTGATCAGAAGGGCTCTGTGGAGCAGGGATGTCCATAAGATGATGGGTCCCCCAGAGGAGCTGCTTTGTCCTCCACACTACTCTTTCCTGACAAAATAAGAATCATCAAGCTTCTAAGTGCAGTAGAGCCTCCTGACAGCAAGGGGGCAGCCAAGAGCAACTCCAGGGCATAGAGGGCAGTTAGGAATTGCTGGTGCAAGGAAGCAGCCCTAGGATGCTGGGAAGCTGGCATTCAAGACACAGGGGCCCAAGGAGAAAGCCCCATAAATATTTGGAAACAACAAGATTGTTTTTTGCCTCACGCTGATGCCACCTTGGCAGGATTGGGCCAGGAGGATCCTGAGGAAGCAGATCTGCAGATTCGTCCAGTAGAGGCAAGGGTGACTCCTGGAACCCCAAAGTAGAGAGAACTGCCTAATCTCTAAGGTTGGTCATGTCTGTAGGGCCTTTCTGTCTACGGCCATACCACCCTGAACGCGCCCGATCTCGTCTGTAGGGCCTTTCTTCTGTCCTTCCTCAGAGATTCCGGCTCAGTGGTTCTCAACCAGGGCTAATTCTCATCCTCCCGTTCCCCACTACCAACTCCCTGGGGATGGCTGGCAGCGTCTGGAGACTCTTGTATTGTTACAATGCGTGTGAAGGCTGCTGCTCGCGCCTCCCAGGCAGAGACCAGCCATCCTACCCAGGTCAGCCTCCCTCAACCAAGAATGGTCACCTGTCAATGTCAGCCGTGTGCAGCCATAGAGACCCTTCCTGACCAAGGATGATCTTGCTGTGTCTGTGTTCTCAGTGGTAAATTCCAGGCTTCAGACTGTTTTTGCTGTTCGCTTAGCCAACATCACTCCCCAGCCCTCCCTAGGAGGCCAGAAGTCCTGGGTACTGTTGTCGAATTGACAAGAAAAAAAAAAAAAAAAGACAAAGAACACAGTGTACGTCGTTTTCTGAGATTTCTGCATCGGGGAAAACAAAATGTAAATTAAATGTTCAATCCATTATTCCACCACACCTTCAACCTGCCAAGCTTTGAGGTGCCCAAGGACTTCTAACTCCACGATTTTAGTTGCATTTTTTTCCCCCCTTTTCAGCTTCGTGCTTCAGTGCGGGGACAGAAGTTGAACGTGTGGGCGGGGATGAGATCACTCCCAGAGCATTCTCAGCGGAGTGGGAAGAGCAGAGGAACGAGCACAGAACCCTGCAGAATGGAAACATGCGATGAGGGGCAATGGAGTGGGCAGGGCGAGAATGCAACTCACTGAGGGAGGAAGAGAAGCGGCGGCGAGAGGTGGGAGGACAACTGAATTAAAACCCTACGCTCGCTTCCAAAAGCACTGACCGCGTGCCAGGCATTGTGCTCAAGTCCAAAGATGCTGCTGTGCTGGGAGCCAGCGCTTCAGGAAGACAAGGGCTTCATTCACTCATTCATTCATTCCTTGGTCCATTCACTCATCGGCGGCTAATGGTGCTGGAAAGAGCACCTGTCGGCAACGATCAAAGCAGGTCCCTCCGCACACAGCTTGGACCCTGGCAGGGAAGACACACAAACGAAAGGTGAGGTCGTGGCACCGGAGAGACAAGTTGGGGTGAGGACTGGAGAGAAATGGAGACACCTCCCTGGGGACCACGGAAAACAGTCCTGGGAGATGGATGGGTGCAAAACCTCACTCCCAACCACCCAGTGCAGAGCACATAGTAGGCTCACCAGATGTTGGACAAACAGACCCGTTTCTGGGTCAGAGCCCCAAAATAGCCCCAGCTCTCCTTCCCTAGTGACTGGCTGCCGCTGCGTGGATGTCTTTGTGCTTTTTTTTTTCCTGAGAAGCTTTGCGATGTGTAGGAAAGAAAAAGGGCTGGAGCCCTAGATTTGGAGAGGAAAACGAGGTATTTATTATTCCTTGAGTATAAGAAAAGGCACAGGCCCCGGAAAGGAATAATCAAAGTTGACAGCTCAGAGGAGATGACAGGGAACGGTTTGGAGGAGTCCGCTTTGGTCACGAATGCTAAGAGAATTGGTGCCGAACCCGGGAGTTAACTGGGAGAGATTTTGCCTCAAAAACATGTCTAATTTCATTTTTTAAAGCCTTCTAGTAGAGGTGAAGCGGGCTTGTATCTGTGGATTATAACACCCCAGGAGGGCTCTGTAACAGACGTGAAAATAAATGAGTTATGACAGTCACTTCCCGAAGTCTGCAATGTGAGTTCTCACTGGAGATCCACTGGCCATCGGAGCTGCAGCAGGAGGAGCTGTAAATGCCTATCTGGGGGCGCATGGTGAGGCCTGGATTCAGTGGCTGTGGGGAAATGTGCATGGCGCAGCCCCGTCCTCCAGCCATGACTAGGGCGAGACCTGCTGCTTCAGGGCTTGCCGGAAGTGGAGGGAGTAGAATGCCACACTGAGGAGACACAGCAGTCACACCAAATCTGGAGCCAGCAGCCTTGTGTGTTAGGCCTGTGTCTATCCTCTGTGTGTGACCACAGGCTGTGCACTTGCCCCCTCGGAGCTTCCACACCACCATAGGATCAGCCCGTCTTCCTGTGAGTCCCAGACGTGATCGGCTCTTGTTTTACCTGTCCGGCACCCATCCTCATTCGTGCAGCAACTGCAGCTCCATATCCTTCAAGCAGCCCCATGAATGTGGTTTGCCAGAAATCACAGGAGCCAGTCCCAGCCCTGCTCCGGGTCCCAGGACAGCTTGGCTTCCCGTTTGCACAGAGGTGTGCTTCTTCAGCCTCAGCTCCCCAGCACCCGAGCCTCCCCAGACCTTCCGTTGAACATGTTCTGAGCCTACACTAGCAATCCCTGGGTCTCCTGCCTGCAGCCCACATATCCTAACATTATGGGCCTGGAGAGCCCTGAAATCCAGGGAGGCTAATCCCACTGCAGAGCGTTGTTGCAGAGTTTGGACGAAGCAAGGATTGTGAGGCCCAGGGAACAGGAGGGGCTGCATCCAGGGCCAGGTAGGCTGCACGCCCACTTCTTCCTCAGCTCAATGACTAGCCTTTGATGATGGATTCTCTGGCTCTCCTACATTTCTTTTTCTCTTTTTTTCTTGTTTTTTTTTTTTTTTTTTAATTTGACAGGCTAAGAGAGAGAGGTGGGGGAGGGGAGAGAGTTTCCGTCTACTCTCCCAAATGCCCCAACAGTCAGGGCTGGGCCAAGTGGAAGCCAGGAACTCAAGCTAAGTCTACCATGTGAGTGACAGGCACTCAACTACTGAGCCATCACCTGGTGCCACCTTGGATACAGAAAGCTGTACTTGAACCCAGGCACTCTGCATACTATGTGCTATGTGGGCCTCCCAGGCAGCAGCTAACCACTGCACCAAATGCTTTGTCCACTTCTTGCGACGTTTGGGTTAGAAATACATTCAGCAAGAGTCACTGTGATCATTCATCTCTACATTTACGAATGTTGAATGAGCTCTTACTATGCAACAGGACCTTGTAGGCACTGCAGTGGAGCAGTGAATAAGACCAAGGGGTTGCTCTCAAGCAGTCTGCATTATAGCAGGAGATGCAGACAGTTAGAAGCGAGACATGGGGCTGAGGTGGTTGGGGAATGTACCTCTCTGGGGTGACAGATGGGCTGAAATAGGAGGTAAGGAGCCATGTTGATGCCTGGCGGGTGGGCGGAGCTTCACAAGCTGTGCAGATAGTATGTGCAAAGGTGCTGAAGTGGAGGCTGAGCAAGTTGGGGCTGAGGACCAGCCAGGAGGTCGGAGCGGGGGGAGGGGCTGGAAGGCATGAGAAGGGAGGAGGATGGTAGGACAGGAGACTGGATACATAGCCAGGCTCACAGCCTCCCTGCCAAGGGGCCAGTTCTGGGCAGCTTTCAGGGGTGGGGGCTCCCTTCTCCCTGAGGTCTTATCCACCACACTTGAGCAGATTTGACTTTCACCAGTTCTATCTTCTCATGAACTTCCTACAACCAGCTCCTGTGCCTCATGGGCCCACCTGCCCTTGAGTGCCTTGGCCACCCCCTGGGAGATCTGCAGCCAATTCTTATTCCTTATGTCTCCATCCTGTTCCCTTGAGGGGTTCCTCATGCTACCACTCGGGGTTCACTTTTAATCCGTCGGGATAGTCCTTCCTCCAATCCGTCTTGCTCTAGGCACAGCATATTGGTTCGTTCTGCCCAGGAGGAGCTTGGCTTTTACGGCAGTCTGCTGCACAAAGGCACCGTCCATCACCCCACGGTTTCTTTCATGGGAGGGCCTGCTCATGTTGTCTGTCCTCCCTCTGCTCCTGTTCTGAGGCTGCTGGTTGGACACTGAACCACAGGCCTCAGCATTTATGTGTGCTAAATGCCTCTTGCTGGATTGGCCCTGGCAAAGCAGCAAGGCAGATCTTTCAAGATTCAAATTCCATCACCCAATCTAGCTATCATTTTCCTAATTTGTTGTCTCCTACACATCTCACCCAGGTGTCACTTGTGTGTATGCCAGCGCAGGTTGCTCAGGGCTTCATGACAGCTTCTGACCACCTTCTGCAAAAGTAGACATCCTCCAGGGGACCCCACGATCTAGCTTGGTGGGGGACATGAGAATAGGTGATTGGCAGCACGGTACTGTGGGAACCTGGTGTGGGCTGGGTGCCGGGAAATGCAAGCAGAGGTGGCAAGGAGCAGGTCTTTTACTAGAAACTCAGCTGAAAGGAAAGGCATTCTGGAAGGGAAGCACAGCACATGCAAAGGCGAGAGACAGGGAAGTGTCATCATGTCCAGAGAACGGCACGTGGAGTGCTCTGGTTCCTATGGCTGGCTCTGCAGAGGCTTACCCTGGCTGGAAAGGGGGACAGAGACACTGTTGTTCTGGTTCCCAAGGACCGGCTGAGTTTTCATCATGAATACAACCTGAGATCTCCTGCAGGGCCTCCTGGGGGCACAGTGTCTCTTCTGTGGGGTTGCTAAGACCTCCTTTGGGGGTTTCTCCGTAAACCCCACCAGGACCAGGATGAGCTTGGTGATTCTTGAGCATGGAGCATGGACCACGGACAACCACCTCTCAATCAACAAACACTTTCTAAAAAATATTTAAAATGATTTACTTTTTTTCCCCTTATACAGTTATTTATTTGAAAGTCAGAGTTGAGAGAGAGAGAGAGAGAGAGAGAAATCTTCCACAGGCTAGTTCGCTCTCTAGATGGCTGCAACAACCAGGGCTGCACCCTCCTAGCCAGGAGCTAGGAGCTTCTTCTGGGTTTCCCACATGGATTCAGGATTCAAAACTCTTTGGCCATCTACTGCTGCTTTTCCTAGGCCATTAGCAGAGAGCTGGATTGGAAGTGGAGCAGCTGGGACTTGAACTGATGTCCTTATGGAATGTTGGCATTACAGGCAGCGGCTTTATCCACTATGCCACAGTGCTGGCCCATCCCAGGGTCTTGATCCAAGTTTTCCCCCCACCTGCCCACCTTTCCCTTGGCTGTCCCTGTAAGATCCTTGAAATTCTGGGGGCCCAGAGCTTTCTGAATTTGGCACCTTCGCCCAGCAGCGTTTCTGTCTTGCAAAAACATCACTCTGCCAGCTTCACATGACGGGGCGTTTAATATGCAGCTGAGAAAACAGCCCCACAAAGCTAAGCAGATAAGGTGGGAATACTGAATATTCATTTTTGTGGTTGGAGGGTGTTTCTACTATGATTCTGTTATTCAAATGAGCTTGGATTACAACTTCCAATTCAACAACAAATGCTTCAAGACACACAACAGAATCACCCCCACCTTATTCTCCTGAAATCTCCTCTAGGGTCACTGGCTCCCCACAGGCACTGACCGGGGCTGAGCCATTCCTTCCAACCTCCATAGGCCTAATCTGGCAGACCAGAAGGAGGGGAAAAGACAGGACCTTGAGGTCACTCCCCACAACGCCAAGATCCGCAGTCACAGCCCCAGATCAGTTAGCCACGAGCGCAGTAAGTTCAGCTATGAGGAGGCCCTGTGCTCCTAGTTGAGTTTGCAAAGCCCATACATTCCACTGAGCCGGACACTGGCAACCCCCAAGAGTGACCAAAAGGCCACCAGCACCCGGCTTGTATTTATTTAAATGTAGGCACTTCAATGAAGTTTATATGATAAAGTGTAATTAAGCATATGTTTCTCTTGATACAAAATAATTTGCAATCCATTCATAGGAGGGGGTCTTTCAGAAGGCTCATAGAAATGCATATTTATTAGGAAAAAACTGTATGGGCTTCCAAATCTTTGGCATCAGAATTAGCTTATCCTTTAATTTTATTTTCCATGAACTCCTTCAACAAGCACCTATTACAATGAACTGTTTTTCCAAGTCTCCATGACACTTCTTAGTTTCAGCCTGTAAAGTCCCTCACCTCCTAATGACTGCTGTGTTCACTCTGGCTCCTGTCCCCTTTATAATTGGATTATGTCACCCTTACTTAAAAGCCTTCCAGGGCTGGCATTTGGCCTGATGATTAAAACACCAATTACGGGACCAGAGTTGTAATGTGGTGGATTAAGCCACTACCTGCCAGATTTGCATCTCATGTGAACACTGGTTGGAGTCCCAGCTGCTCCATTTCCAATCCAGCTCCCTGCTAATGCACCTGGGAAAGCCGTGGAAGACGTGTGAGGTGCTTGGGCCTCTGCTACCCATGCGGGAGATGTGGGTGGCGTTCCAGGCTGTGGGCTGTGGCCCAGCTCAGCCCCTGCTGCTGCAGCCATTTGGGGAGTGAATCAGCTAAATTCTGCCATGACTTCCCATTGGGCTAAGGATCAAATCCACTATTCACCCAACTTCTGAATCCTTTTTCTGCTGCTCTGCACGTCCCTCCCACTGTGTTGCTGCTGCAGCTGCCAGTGCCTGGAATCTGCCAAGCTCTCCTCACTGTCCTCCCTCCTGGACATGCTTCTCAGCCCCTCTGCTGGCCAACTCCATGTCGCCTTGCAGCTTCCATATGCACCTCCTCAGGAAGGCCTGCCCAGATTTCTCCAGGTCAGTTTCTCTGCTGGCATCAATCATGGCGCTGTCTTTCACATTCCTGGCCAGTCTGCAATGTGTCCTTTGTTGTGCTCTATCTCCCTGTCTCTCTCACGATGAGGCAATTTCTCCTTGTTCCTTTTAGTTGCTATAGCCCAGTCCTCAGCACTGTCTGCATGAATACTTACCAAAGGAACGGTGTTGCTGTCGCAGTATTTCCGGGTGTTCCTAAACCTGTTCCTTACTCATTCTCTACTTAAACCTTAGGGCGCAGGTCCATGTCCCCTAACACAGTGCATAATCACCTCTCAGCATCACATAGTGGCAGAGACACTCAACTCAAGGGACAGACACACCCTTTGCCCACTCTGTGCCCAAAGTCCCAAGTCCCAAATGTAAACAAACTGAATCACCCTCCCCGCCCCCAATGCTGCAGGGGAGCAGAGGCCCTGGCCCAGTCCCCTGTTGTCCTCTTGGGGAGGGGTTATACACGGGTCTCTGGACCTGTCTATGGCTCAGTTATTGTTATTTTAAAGATTTATATTTATTTATTTATTTGAAAGGCACAATTACAGAGAGGGAGGGGAAGAGAGGAAGGGAGAGAGAGATCTTCCCCCTTCTGGTTAATGCCAGGATTGGGCTGGCTGAAGCCAGTAGTTCAGAAATTCATCCAAGCCTCCCCTTTGGGTGAGGGGACCTAAGTACTGCCTCCCCAGGAGTATCAGCAGGGAGCTGGAACAGATGTAGTAAGATTGGCATTGTGGCATAGCAAGCTAAGCCTCTACCTGCTATATGAAAGCAGCCTAACCCACAAGCAGCTTAACCCACAAGGCACAACACTGGCCCTGTGCCTCAGTTTTGCAATCTGTGACATGGGTGTAAGTAGAGATGTGAAGATGATTACTTGAGACAATGTCTGTAACGCTTTAGCAGGCACAAGCAAGTGCTGGCACAGCGAAAGTCAAGCTCTCCGTTTTACCAGTGTGCAGTTAAAAACTGTACTGCCTTCTCAAGCCCTTCCCAGTTCAGCCTGCCAGAAAATCCTTGACCTAAACAGGAAAGGCTGCTTTGGGTCTTGCCCAGTCTCCCCCCCCCCCCCCCCCCCCCAGCAGCTGAGAGCCCCGGGAGCTCCAGGCTTGTGAAAGCAACTCTCAGCCTTCTCCCGCAGCCTGCGCCGCCCCTCAAGCCGCACCTGCCCGGCTTCTGCTGATCTGTCTTTTGCTCCATTAGGCAGGGCCGCGGCCCCCCGGCCCCGCCAAGCTCCCGGCGCCCAGGGCGCGCTCCGGCGGAACGACCCCGCCCGGGGAAGTGACGGCCAAGTGAATTAGCGGCCGGCGAGGGCGCGGGGGCGCTCGGAGGGCGCAGCACTTCCCGGCCTGATATTTGCACAGAGTGCTCTCAGGGCCTCTTTACATTTGCGCTCGCCCCGTGGAGTGAGTGTTGCCACGGAGCACGACTTCTCCGAAGGGCGCCGGCAGCCCGTGTTGGAGAAACGCCGGGGCGAACGCTCGCTCGCGGCGTCTCCGCGGCCGCTGTCTCCGCCGCCTTTGCACCCCGGGCACGCGCTCCCTCCCGCGTCTGCCTCCAACTCCCTCCCATTCTCCCTGGTGCACCTCTCTGTCCTTTCTCTCCCCAAGAAGAAAAATCAACCCCCATCTCTCCTCCATCGGCTTCACTCTCTCCTGTTTCCCTATCCCTTCAACAGAAAGAATAAGGCTCCCGGTGGGTGGCGGAGTGTTTTGAACCTGTTCCTTGAACCCAACGTCCTTCAAGCTCTTTCAAGAGGAGAGTGTAGGGGAAGAGGCAGCCGGTCGCCCCTGTGCCAAGCCCCTACTGTGCATGTGGCTTTTGGGACAATCAATGCAGGAAGCAGTTGTGGTGGTGGTGTTTGCCCAGTTTGCTGCCAACTTCTGTTTCCCCCCATCCTCTTCACAGCTCTCCACCAGGTGCCAAAGCTGTGTGGAGACACCCTCATCCTCTTGGGTAATTCTGCACCCTTCGGCTTCTCTTAGCAGGTGGAATCACCCCTTGCTCAGCAGCTAGGTGACCTCCAGGGGCATGGGAAACTCTTGACCTGGTTGTCTCTGACTGGAAGCATTTAGGGATAGGAGGGGTTCAGAGTGTGCAGGGCAACTAAGATTCCTGCTCCCTGCCACGCTGGACATGGGCTGGTCATTGGCTATAGCAGATTGTGAGAAACACTATGCCCCCAGGGACAAGAGACCCCATGAAGTGGCTACAGTTGTGTGGGGCCTCTTACTGCCTGGGGACATCGTGTGACTGCAGGCAGAGACCTGCCACAGTGCGTTCTGCAGGCTGAGTGCTCCAACACATCGAAGACAGAACCTCATTGTTACCATGAAGTGATTCCTGTGCAGCAGTTGGTTGCGGCTCTGTGCCCATTTGCTTCAGCCTGAGAAATTCTACTGTTGCTTTTGTCAGTGAAGAAAAGGACTATTCAAGTGTGGGAAGGTAGTTGCCATCCTTGTGTTAAGTGGTTGTTCAAAAACGATCTTAAATGCTTCATCACACAGGAGAATAAATGTTCTCATTGATGATGCCTACTAGGGATCTTTAAAGACCCTGTTTCTGCGGGGTCATTGGATGAATGGTGTATGACACTTCCGATAAAAACCCTGAGCTGAACAGACACCTGTGTTTCTTGGGCTGAGTGCCTGGCCCGGAGGTTAATGTGCTGGGTGAGATGCCTGTAGCCTACTTGGAGTGCCTGGGTTTGAGTCCTTGCCCCCACTCCTGCTAAGTTAGACCTCAGGAAATGGACGGCGCAGGTAGTGGTTCCCGTCATCCACTCGGTGTTTCTTATTCCTGGCGTCCATCCAGCCCCATTCTGGCTCTTGCAGGCATTGGTAAGTGAATCAGTGGATGGGAGCTCTCTCTCTCTCTCTCTTTATCTCTCTCTCTCTCTCGTTTCACCCTCTCAAATAAATTTTTAAAACATTGGGCCCAGTATGGTAGCTTAGTAGCTAAAGTCCTTGCCTTGCATGCACCTGGATCCCATGCAGGTGCTGGTTAGTGTCCCAACTGCTCCATTTCCCATCCAGCTCCCTGCTTGTGGTCTGGGAAAGCAGTCGAGGACAGCCCAAAGCCTTGGGACCCTGCACCCATGTGGGAAATCAGGAAGAAGCTCCTGGCTCCTGGCTTTGGATTGGCACAGCTCTGTGTTGCGGCCACTTGGGGGAGTGAACCAGTGGACAGAAGATCTTCCTCTCTGTCTCTCCTTCTCTCTGTGGATCTGCTTTCTAATAAAAATGTAAAATAAAATAAAAAAAAAACATGAAAACCCCTTATTTCCAAGAAGATATTTGAAAAACAAATACCTGTTCAGGGCTGGCATGGTGAGGTAGTAGGGTAAGCCTCTGATTGTAGTGCCAGCGTTGCCTCTGGGCAACAGTTCATATACCAGCTGCTCCACTTCCAATCCCTGTTGATGACCTGGGAAAGCAATGGAGGATGGCTAAAGGCCTTGGGCCCCTGCACTCATGTGGGAGACCCAAAGAAGTTCCTGCTTTCAGATTGGTTCAGCTCTGGCTGTTCCAGCCATTTGGAGATGTGAATCTGCAGACAGAAGATTTTTCTGTCTCTCTCCCTTTCTCTAACTCTTCTTCAAATAAAAACAAGGCCTTAAATAATAACTAATTGAATAAATAAATACATGTTTCCCAACACAAACTTGAGTGGTTTTTAAAAGAAGATTTATTTTATCTTTATTGGAAAGTCAGATATACAGAGGAAAGACAGAGAGGAAGATCTTCTATTCGATCTTCCCCCAAGTGACCACAACAGCCAGAGCTATGCTGATCTGAATCCAGGAGCCAGGAGCCTTTTCTGGGTCTCCCACACGGGTGCAGGGTCCCAAGATTTTGGGCCATTCTCAACTGCTTTCCCAGGCCACAAGCAGGGACTGGATGGAAATCAGGACTGCCAGGATTAGAATTGGTGCCCATATAAGATACTGGTGCGTGCAAGGCGAGGACTTTAACTGCTAGGCTACCATGTCAGACCCCACAAACTTGAGTTTCTTATTAAAACATTTGAAAGGATTTTGTTTGCAAGTTACATACAAACTCACTATCTAGGGACAGGTCTTGCTGCTCAGTTGGTTAAGCCACAGCTTGGGTTCTTTGCACTACATGTTGCAGTCCCGGGGAACCCTGGCTGCTCTATGTCTGAATCTGTGTGCCAGGGCGATGAAGGCTCTAGGCCTGGGTCCCTGCCATCTGCAGGAAAGACCCGGATGGAGTTCTCGGCTCTTTGTTTTAGACTGGCCGTGCCCTGGCTGTCATAAATATTTGAGAAGTAACCCCATGGATGGAGAAGCTCTCCCTCTCTCCTTTGTTACCATGAATAAATCTGTGAGCAAATCCTTCCATAGCTAATATCTCTCTTAGAAACCTTGTGTGTTATTTTTTTTGTTATATTTTATAAAGAATATGTGTCAATTGGTGGATGCCCCTCTGTGGGTCAATATGAGGTCTGTAGGGCCCGGCGGCGTGGCCTAGCGGCTAAAGTCCTCGCCTTGAAAGCCCCGGGATCCCATATGGGCGCTGGTTCTAATATGAGGTCTGTAGAGAAACAATTGGCTTTTGGAGAGATGGTGACAGCAAATGGTAAATTCCCAGCACCTGCTGTTCTCTGAGGGCAGTGGGATGTTCTTCAAGAACCGGAAGCTATGGGCAACCTAGGATTGTAGCGTCATTGTTGTCCCTCTCCTTGTAACAGTACAGCCCCTAGTCAGCTATAATTCCAACCCCAAGATTGCACATCTAGTTTTAGACACTGGCTGTATCCTGCAGCAGAGTCACCACCCAGACTTCCACATTTGTCACCCTGCTCTTGCCCACCTGCTGTCACCTTGGGATTAGCCACCTCAGCCAAGACATTGGTTTGTTTGGACCAGCGGCTGACACCCATCCCCAACAATGCTTCCTCCAGAAGGCCTTTCTTGTCATACTCCTGAACATTGCAGGTGCAAAGCAAGAAAAGGGGTGCCTAACCCTGCCTTTGTGGGGACTTAAACACCTCCTCGTAAGCAGAAAGCTGGGCACCTCTCTCCCTCAGATGCCCAGGAGATGGATCTGCACTGCAGAGAGGCAGTTTGAGTGAAAGGCAGAGATCCAAATCTGGTTCTACCCTTTGCCAGTGGGCGACCTAGAGCTGCACCTTGTTAATTACTCTCCGTATGCCCCAGGTCCCACATGGCTACTGGGAAGCAGGAGCGCTCATCTCATAGGATTATAAAGAGCAAACGAGCGTGTGCCTGGAAAGCTGCTCTGTAACTGTCGTGTGCTGTGGACGTGGAGGGCTTGTAATGATTGCTGTCTGTGAAGGCAGAATCACCACGACTCCAAGGAAACAGTGGTGGATCACTGACCCTCACAGAAGCTCTGGGACGACCCTACAATGGAAACCTTGGCTGGGGTGCAGTTGGCAACATCTGGGTGGTGGGGCAGGAGACTTGGCAAGCAGGAAATGACGTTTGCTCCACAATCCAGCTCCGAGTTAGTCTCTCCTCCTACAATGGGGTCCTCTGCATTCATTCACTCTTCACTCAACACACCTCTATGTATTTATTTCAAAAACAACTTTTTTCACTTTTTATTCCAAAGATAATACGTGTTCCTCCTAGAACATTTAGAAATACAGATATGCTAAAGGAAGAAAATGAGAGTCACCCTAAATTTTGCCACCATGAATGAAGGAGCACACACATCTCCCCTCATTTTATAATAATGTTATCCCATATAATACTGGCTGCTTTGTGATATGCTTTAAAAAAATCTAGTGATAATCTGTGAACATTTACTAGGTCATAAACTATCTTTCTACAGTATCATAAAAATCACTGCCGAGCTGCCCATAGCATTAAGCACTCAGTGGTGTCTGCTTCTGCTTTGTACAGAGCCCTAAGCAAGCCCTAATCAGGGAAAGGGATGACAGAGCCTTCCCTGCCTGTCACTTGGGAAATTCACCCTCCTGAGAAGAAAGTTGGATCACATCAGGGGGACAGAACCTGCTAAAACCCAAGATAGGTAGTTCACCTATAGGTGGGGTGCCAGAATGGGAGCTGTTTCCAGAACAGAGAGCAGGAAAGGATCTGAGAAGAAAGGACTTGCCCATTAAGGGTAGGCTGGGTTCAAGTGTAGGAAACTGAGGAAAGAATTCTGAGGAGAGGAGTCGGGCAGCGGATGAACTCCCTTGTATTCATAAAAATGGCTAAAGTCGTATTGTGATCTCTCTTGGTAGAGAGGTGTGGTTTTATGTCAACATTGGTAAACTAAGTCCTGTTTTCCCACCTGAAGGATGAGAATCATTTAGAATGGGCTATATTGGTGAGCCTGGGCAAGTCACATAACCTCAAAATATTAAAACAGGAAGGACTCAGTGGCCTGATTCCAACTTTTCATCTTACAGATGCAGGAATGAGGCCCAAACAGGGAGCAACTAACGTCAAACAGCACATGAACTGTTGAGAGTGATGCTGGGAACTGGAGGACAGCTTCAAGGGTGAGGACCAGGTTGTTCATGAGAATCCCCCCAACGCTGTGGAGAGACATACACCCCCAAAGCAGGCTCTGTGAACTGAGCTGAGCCCCAGTCCTCTGATAACTCATCCATCCATCCACTTATCTACCACTCTGTCCACTCACTCGTCCACTCATCCATCCCTACATCCAGTCAGCCACCCAGCCATGCAACCACCCATCCACTCATCCATCCACCCGCCCACCCATCCATGCATCTACTCTTCCATCCATCCTCCAGCCAGCCAGTTAACCATCCTCCCATCTGTTCATCTACTTTTCCATCCATCCATTCATGCACTCATCCACTCATCCAGCCAGCCAACCAGCCAACCAGCCAACCAGCCACCCACCCATGCACTCATTCACCCACCCATCCCTCCATCCTGCCACCCACCCAACAATCCACTCATCCATTCATCCATCCACTCATCCATCCATCCAGCCAGCCATCTACCAATGCAATCAAATGTTTCCTAAGGCTATGCCCTCCAGTTATACCCTGCCAGGTACTATCACACGCTATGGAGAAGTCACAAATGAACAAGTACAGTTCTTGTTCTTAAGGAGCTCACAGCCTAATAAAAACTTCCCATTACTCTTATTCATCTCCTACTTCAGCAAGCATTTCTGTGTGCCAAGTGGGCACTGGTATTGGTGGGGACAAATGGGGTACCTTGTCCCATCCCAGGAGCTCACAATCCAGGGTGGGGACCTATGAGTATAGTTATAATACCATCTGATTGGTGCTGAGAAGAGAATTGATTGATTGATTGATATTCGGCTTTGTTCCATCAAAGATTTCAGATTTAAAGATATGTGGATTCGGTTTGGGCCTTGGGTTTAGGGGCAAGTGCCGCTCTTCACAGTGTGGCGGCTGTGGGGGGTGCCCCTGCCAGGTCGGACCCAATGCTGGGGGCTCACGCCAAAGACACTGCCCCAAGGCAGTGAACGGGTCCTTGGCCTCCCCCAGGACCCAAGAGAGCTCTTTCCTCAGGGTAAGTGCGCCATGAGGGAACTTGGAACTGGGTTAAAATTCCTAGCTCCACCCAGCTGCTAATATCTGGCGGCTGGGTGAGTTTGGGAGGGGTCCGGGCCTTGGGTTTGGGGGCAAGTGCCTCTCCTCACTGTGTGGCGGCTGTGGGGGGTGCCCCTGCCGGGTCGGACCCAATGCTGGGGGCTCACGCCAAAGACACTGCCGCAAGGCAGTGAACGAGTCCTCGGCCTCCCCCAGGGCGGCCAGTGCACATGTGGTGCCAGGCTCTGCCTGCTTGCTGCCCGGCCAGGGAGCTCTGGGGTATTGGTTGTCTGAATCGCTGCTTAGGTAGCTCCAGGTTGATCCCACTGAGCTTCTGGGATCTCAGTCAATCCTTAACATTCCCAATGGCGGTAACTCCTCCTTTGAAGAAATTGGTAACGGAACAGAATGTACTGGGCAGGACTGAACACACTTTAGCCTACAAGCAAAACTAGAAACCAGCATGGAGCACAGGTCATGCCGAGCCATGCTCTTGCACCTACTGGTCTACTTGAGTCAAGGACACTAAGTCACACTGTCTAAGGCAGAGGCCAGGACAAGTGAGGGACTGAGACAAGCTGAGTCAGAGCAACCACTGGCAGGCACACAATCTACAGCTAGGAACAGGCCCAGTTGGGGAGGTAAGGGGACACCTTAACTGGGTTGAGGTTCCCACCAAGGGGCGCGTGTGCTGGAATGGGGCTGCGTTCTATCTAGGAAACAGTTGCAATCTCCCGAGGCACTAGTGTGGGCTGGGATTGGATGCACCAGGCCAGGCCAGACCCCAACATCATCTGGTGTCCTGGAGAACCAGGGTGGATGTGGGACTGACTAGGCTGGGTCTCAACCCCATACTGAACCATGTGTGAGCTGTACGTGGGTATGGACGAGCCATGGCTGGGCTGAAACATCCAACAACAAGAACCAGAATGGGGTGAAAGCAAGCCAGGAAAAGCCACTGTTCCTGCTAGGACATGAGGTGAACTGAATAGGGCTGGCTTAAGGACCCCCTGGTATGCGCAAAATCTGGCATTGGGAGAGGTTCTGATGGAGGAGCCTGGGCAACTCCTCTGGCAGGACACAGTCCCTGCAGGTAAGCGCAAGAAGCATGATAGGAAACAACCCAGAATAGGCCATGGAAAGTTTCCCACTGGCATACATTCGGCATGGGTCAGGGGCAAACCAGGCTGAATCAGTTCACGTCATACACTGGTAAATCCGAACACTGGAACAGAGTGTGGGTCGAGCCGTGACTGGTCGCGACAAAACCAGTGCACACTATGGAACACTAGGGTGAGGTTGCCTGTACTGGGTGTGACTGCAGCACCCAACCAGCAAGATCCAGGAAGGGAGGGGAGAGCTGGCAGGGGGATTAAGGGGCTGGTCCCCTCGCCGGACAGCTACTCCCACTGGACAGCATGGACTGGGATGGGGACAGACCAGACTAAGCAAGGCTGCAACACCTGTGCGCTGCACGTGGACTAGATCAGGGAAAAGCCAGGCTAGGTGGATTATTCCTGCTGGTGCAAGCATAAATTAGAGTGGGTGAGGGATGTTTGGGCTTAGCCACAGCATCAACTGGCAGAAGCTGGCACTGGGGACTAATTCTGTCAAGTCAAATCACAGAACCACCCGAAGAGTACAAAACCGGGACTGAGAGAGACCTGGGAGGGAAATAGTGGGTTCCCCCCTCTTGGGTTACTAGTCTCACGGGAGGGCATGAAAACTTAGACGGGGGCTGGGATGGCTAGACAGAGAGGCACTCAACAACATCCGTGAGGGCTGGAGAGCTGAGTTGGCTAGATGGAACTAAGCTTTAATACCCACTGACAAGTACAAGAGCCAAATAGGATGTGGGACAGACTGGACTAGTCTGCTATACATACTGGCAAACCAGGGTAGGGGGTGGGCCTGATGGGGGTTATTGTGGGTCGCCCCAACTAGGATGCAGCTCTCACTGGTTGATGCAAGGGCCGAGTGTGTGCTGGGCAGAACCAGGCTGGACTGCAACACCCATTGGTTCCAGTGGAAATCAGGACTGAGAACAGAACCAACCCAGCAATTGCAACCACCAGCTGATTGTGGTGACGGACTGTGCCGGGCCCTGTGCTTGCTAGAGCATACAAGAATCTGGTCTGGGAATACCTCAAAGTTTCTTTGGAGATCTCCCCAATCGAACTGCTGGACTCAGAACCCTAGCCAAGAAAAGACAGAGGACAGAGCAAGTCAATCAACCACCTCAGCTATATGTTGGCAGCGAAATACTGGGCAAATGAAGACTCTATGATGGACTGTGTCAATCAGTGGACGACCTCATTGAGTGAAACTAGCAGCAATTCATAACTGGAGAACTATTAAAACCATTTGAGCAAGGATCTCAGAGCATGCCCCACATCCGGGACTTGGGGTGGGTGGGAAACCGGGTGGGGCTTCTTCGTCAATATTCCCCTTTACCTCAGATACATGATGGAACCAATATGGACATAATAGTATTACCCACTTCCCTATACCCCCTGAACCTTTTTTTTTTTTTTTACCGTAATTAACTATGTAAAGATTGTCAACAAAAATACAATAAAAATATATATATGTATATAAAAGATATGTGGATTCAGACTCTGAGACATGAATCAGTGCAGAATTATTGAGATTGTGTTGTTGGGGTCACAGGTCCACAGTACACTGTTATGGATGGGAGTGGGGTTTTCTCAAAAGGAAATGAAAGTGTCCGTTGTCAGCCTTCTAAGAAAGATGTCACTCCTGCTGCAGGAAATGAGGACTTTGTTAAGTAGGCCGTAGTGGGGAATGAAAGACTTCTTGTCTGTGGTGCTAGGAAGCAGTTTATTTTGGATCCTGCGGTGTGGAAGCCCTTGGAGCATCGTCAGAGGTGCTGGGGTGGGGTGGAGCGTGAGTATCCCTTGTTCACAGGGCCCTGCCAGGAGCAGAGTCCAGAACGTGTTCTGAAAGGAATGTAAGGGCAAGTCTAGGCCTGGGCCATCCTTCTATTTATGTTGCTTTCTTCCCTTATGGCAAGGTGACCATGCAACGTAGGTCCTAGTGTGAAGGGGGAGCTGAAAATAACTGTACTCATATTGCAAGAATAAATGGGACCATATAACCTGTGCTTATCACTAATGGTTCCGTTAAGTGCTTTAAGTGTTACATAGGCCTCAATCGTCTGGAGGGCAATAAGAAACTAGGACTGTGATCATACTGGAGGTTCATGATAATATTTGAAATCTGAAAGAAATTGTCAATTCCAAAATGCAAAAATAAAACTGAAAGGTTCACAAGTCAGAAAGAATAGATGTCAGGGATGACTGCTGGGTGCAGTAGCTAGGATCTGTATCCGTATGCTATCTCAGAGTGTGTGAATCCTGGCTCCAATTCCAGCCTCCTGCTGATGTGCACCCTGGGAGGCAGCAGAGGGTGGCTGAACCATCTGGGTCTCTGCCACATAGGTGGGAGACGCAGATGGGGGGTTTGGGCGCCTGGCTTCAGTCTGGCCAGACTCTGGCTGTCACAGACATGCAGGGGACTGACCCAGAGGATGGAGGACACCCCTCTGCCTGTCTTTGTCTGCCTCTCAAATAAAAATAAATACTAAAATAAAACTTTAAAAAGTTAGTGTTTATTGAAATGGTTAGAAAACATTAGGTCAACTTCATCCATGCCTAAATTCATTAAAAACTGCTTGGCATTTGAAACCAGTTTACAGCTTTGGTTTTCTCTTCTCTCAAGGATCTCGAAGAATGCATGATAATTGCTGGGAAACCACAGCGAAACATCAATCAGTTGCTCATAGCCAAATCCTTTCAAAAGTCAAATCACAAAAATCTTCTCAAAACACTTTTGTAGTAAGAAATCACAAACTGAAGTGAGTGAGTGAGGGTGAGACCTACAGCAGTCCAAGGGTCAGGAATCCAGCTAAAGTCTCCTCCAAGCTTTTGAGAACAGGTGGCGCTTCTGTGGAAGCAACTGCATGGATGCCATCATGTTAAGGTCATGTGATTGGCATCCTAGAGTTGTATGGCTGTGACACGGAGCCCTGGGTGAGGTCAAAGCTCAAAATCCTGGGTGGCACCGGCAGGGCAGTCCTCACAGCAGATGGTCACATCTAGGAATCAGTGTGCTGGCAACACAAGAAGAGCAGACACTGAGCACACTCCAGCCAGGGCTTGGTGTTCTGTTCCCAGCTGGGGGCTGGAGGCAGATGTGCACACAGAGAATCCGGATCACAAGTGGGGATGATGACAATGGCCGTGGCACTGGGCAGAGAGAGAGCAGGAGTAGGGGTGGATGTGGGTAAGGAAGAGAAGGTAATCCTATGTGAAGGCACAGGAGAGGCCGAGGGACAAGCAGAGATGTGTCCCAAGCCCCAGAGCACAGCAAGGATTTATTCAGGCAGGGAGCCAGAACACAGGGCTCGCTGCAGGTCCCTGGGGCCTTCTGCCACCTGCTCTGCCAACCCTTTCCCTGCTGAAAGATGTCAGCTACCAGGTGCTGTTAAGCTCCAGCTGGACAAAGTCGGCCAGACAGGCGAGTGGGGCCCGATTTGCTGGAAGCACAGGTGCTCAAAAAGCTCCGGCCTTCTTCCTGACCCTGGCTGGCATCCTGGCAGAGCAAGTGCTGCAGGGCGTACCCAGAACTTTCTCTCTTCCCAAGATGAAGGGTGTTTTTGTTTGCTTGTTTGTTTGTTTCTGTTTGCCACAAAACAGCTTCCATGTTTACTGTAAATCTGGAAACCTAGCCCCTGCTGGGGGTAGAAGCATGAGGAGAGTTGATGCGCCATAAAGGGGTGCTGATCCAGCTTTGGGACCTGACTGTTACCAGCCTCCCACCCCCAGCAGAAAGGTAAGGAAGCGACCATCCCTCTACGAGCTGGTGAGTGATGTCAAAGTTGAAGAGGGCATATGCAACTGTTGGACCCAGCCTCCCAACCACAGTGGGCCAAGCTTGGCAGCAAACGTGGTGCCTGAGCTAGATTTACTGTAAGGGGGTGGGGGCGGGGAGTAGATTTGCATTTGCAAGGATGGGCCCAGGAAGATTTCAACTGAGGGGTTAAGGGGAACAAGGGGCACCGCAGATGACAGTGACAGCTTCTACATGGAAAAAAAAAAAAAAAAACAAACGTGCATTTAAAGCGCTACTTGAATATTTATTTATTTATTCGAGAGACACGCGACAGCATGAGAGATTTTCTGCTTGTTTGCCCTCTCAATGCCTGCAACAGTCAGGGGTCAGGTCAGGCCAAAGCCTGGCGCCCAGAGCTTAAGGAGGGGCTCTGATGTATGTGGAAGGGAGCTAAGGACTTGATCCATCACCTGCTGGCTCCCAGGGTGTGATGAGCCACAAGCTGAAATTGACAGCAAAGCTGGGACTCAAACTAGGCACCCTGATCTAGGATGTGGGTACCCCTAGAGAACTCCTTACCTGCTGTACTCAATCCCTGCCTTTTTTTTTTTAAGATGCTTTTTTGGAACCAGATCAGGCTTTTTGGTGCTTGCTTGTATTTGTTCATTTAACCCTCACAACCACATTACGTATGTATTGGATGTGATGATACCCATCTTACGGATGTGAACTCCGAGGCACAGCAAAGTTCAACGGCCTATGTGAGGTCACACAAAGTGTCAGGGGTGGGATTTGAACCTGGGACAGCTTGCTCCAGGATTCCCCCTCCCCCACTCCTTAGCCACATGCAGCAGCACCCTCTCTCACACCGTGTACTCAGCCTGGGCAGCCACACTTCCATGCTTAGCGCCTTCCAGGCACTGTCCTATGGCATCCTGCTAAAGTCTCTAAGAGTAGAACAACCATCACTGTCCTTTGCACACACGGGTGAGTTAACCACCTGCCCAAGGTCCAGCCTTGGGCCTCCGCCTCCAAAGACATCTTCTCCAGAAGCTGCGGCTTCATTGAGAAAAGCCCAGGTTCTCACACTTCCAGATTAATGCTCCCAGTTCATCACAGAGGCCCCTGTCACCGATAAATGAGTTTTAAGGTTTTCAATAATTCTGTGCAGAGACAGAGCAGCATAAAGCAAAGCTAAAAATATCATTTTTCTGTAGCTGTCATAACAACATTTGGGCTAATTGATTCTCAATAGAATAATGACATCCAGGATGTAGCGAGAAATATTCATGAAGAGGTCTGTGAAATCCTCGAGGTGCAGGGCAGCACCACAGCCTGGGACGGCCCAGGCAGGCGTTGGTGCATGCGCGGGGCTTGAGCGCTAGGCTGGCACGCGGTAGGTGAGCCCCACAGCCCTTATGCACCGCCACCACCGCCACAGCCTGTGGGGCTGTCTTTGGACATCAAAGCGGTTTAGTCGGCAGAGGACTTGGGGCTCCCCAGCCCTGAGGCTGCTTTAATCAGGGAAAGGTGATGAAAAGATTAGAGGGTATGATTTATGGAGGGAGATTAGCATCAGAGCAGCTAAGGGAAAGGAAAGAGAACCCTTTCAAAGTAGTTGAGATAAGGTGGAGGCAGCAGTGGATCCCCAGTCTAAGATGGATCAAGGTGGAGTTGTAGAGACCTGTGGGGCTGGGCAGGAAAGGAGGGAAGTCCCCAGCCCAGCCCCGACTCCCGCCCAGCATGGCTGCTCCTGCAACCTATGCCCAGGTCTGGCTCCTGGCACTACTTGACATAAGTGCATCTGGGTAGGGGATGGCATTTCTGCTAGTTGTTGGGAGAAGGGAAGTCAGTGTGGCGATCTTTGAAGGGTTTGGTGGCCGAATGAGTTGGCTGGGAACAGTGGTGCCGAGGCCACATGTGCTGTGAGCATCTGTGGGTGGTTGTGTGTGCCAGGACGGTTTGAAGGACTTTCTGCCCAGGAGCTGGTTTCCTTCTCCCAGCTGTCTGATAGAGTAGGGGGTCCTGCTAGTCAGAAAATGGAAACTGAGGCTCAGAAAAGCTGTGTCTCCTCCCAGAGTCCATGGTTGGGATTGGGCTGAACAGACAGACCCTCAGAGTCCCCACAGGGAGAGGAGACAAGCCCCCCAGGAGAGGATTGTGGTTTGTGTAGGAAGCTCAGTGTGCGCTGGCTCTGTGTATGTGTTCTAAAGACGTATTTATCCTAAAGGCAGAGGGAGAGAGACACACACACACATCCTCTGGTTCGCTTTCCAAATGGTAGCGACAACCAGGTTTCAGCCAGGCCAAAGCCAGAAGCTCAGAGCTTCTTCCTGGTCTCCCATGTGGGTGCAGGGACCCAAGCGCTTTCATCCTCTGCTGCTTTCTCGTGCCATTAGCAGGGAGCTGGATTGGAAGTGGGGCAACTGGGACTTGAACCAGCACTGATATGGGATGCTGGTGTGGCAAGCAGTGGCTTAATTTGCTACATCACACCATGGGCCCTAGGGAGTGTTCTAGCATGTGTGTCTCCTGGTGGGTCTGATGAGGGGTTCACACAGTCACAAGGCGGTGCCACACCCACATGAGCTGCTCCACTGCCAGCCCTTCATCTTCCCCCTGCCTGAGTTCACTAACCTTTAAAGAGCAAGGCTCCTTCAACCATAACAACCATCATGTCACTATCATTGTCCCCCTGTAAGGTCTGACCTCGTCACTCACTGTGTCGCTTCTAGAAGCTCTCTGAGTGTTTTCTGGGAACCCAAAGAATGTTCTTTGAGGTTCTGTTGCCCCAAACGCCTCAGTGAGAATTTGCAGCCTTGAACAGGTGCCAGGCTGGTGCACCAGCCTGTGTGTCCTACTGCTCAATGCCCCCCCCACACCCTGCCCAGCCACCACCAGCACTGAGACTCCTTCAGTAGATGCCATCAGATGTGGATGCAGGTGCAGAAGCTCAGTTATACTGTGGGTGCCACGTGGCCAGAACCGTTTCCTGCTCCCCGCTCAATCCTCAGCACCAAGAAAGCCTGTGGACCTGGCAGCTGTTCGGTACATAGAAATCTTCAAGAGGGCTTGTGCAATGGCTCAACTTGCCAATCCTCTGCCTGCGAGCACCAATATCCCATATGGTGCCAGTTAAAATCTTGGCTGCTCCACTTCCCATCCAGCTCCCTGCTTGTGGCCTGGGAAAGCAGCAGAGGATGGTCCAAAGCCTTGGGACCCTGCAGCTACATGACAGACCTGGAGGAGGCTCCTGGCTTCAGATCGGTTGAGCTCCGGCCTTTGAGATCACTTGGGGAGTGGACGGAAGATCTTTTTCTATGTCTCTCTCTCTGTAAAACTGATTTTACAATAATAAACAAATACAAATAAATAAATCTTTTTTTAAAGAAGAACGAAATCTTCAGCTTCCCTGGAAATGCTACTGGCCTTGCCCTTGGCCATTATGCTTTGTATACTGGTCCCTGAAAGTGGATCCTCTCCCTTCCACCTATCACCCGCAACCTTATTTGGGCTTTGGTGCCAGCCTGCTGCTGAGGACCGACAGCTCTGCCTTTGTTCTACAGAGCTGCCCCTTCAGACTCACCCAACCGCCCGGGAACATAGCTAATAAGGCTAATAGCTAACGCCCAACACTGGGTCCTGGTGGAGTGCCAGACGATGCGTTAAGCGGCGGATGTGAGTAATCTCTGCTGTGCGAAGTGGCGCCTTCATGTCAGTAATGTTGCTGTCCTTATCCCATGGGGATGCACCCAGCTATGTGGGGCCTGGGAGCCAACACCGCTGTGAACTCAAAGCTTATTAAGTTCAAATCAGCCACATCTGATGTGCACATGATTGCCCTTGTTTTACAGATAAAGCAGCTCAGCTCAGGGAAACAGCTTGTCAACGGTCAGACAAGTGCTAGAAGCCAAGTTAGGATTTGAATGCAGAGCAGCTAGCTCCATCCCTGTGGATGTGTCCGATGGAGACATGACGGGCCAGAGGGATGGGAAGAGCCCATGGTGGGTGAGGCCCTGGGGCTGTGTACCAGGTCCAGGAGGAAAGCATCCTAAGAAAGAAAGAAAGCATTGTAACCCAATCACCCAGAGAGGCTGGGCTGAAGCAGGCAGGTGGCCCGGCATCCGCGAGGGGGAGCTGTTGACTCCCTCGGCACAGGCGTGTGTGCGGTTTGACCTGCAGTGAACCTGCTGTGTGAACTCCATCCCTAGTGCTCAGCAGGAATTCCCTGCAGGGGGCCTCTCCCGAGTCTCCCCTTGGTAACAGAGCTCCCTTAAACAGAACGAGCATCTTTGTCCCAAGGTAGCAGGTGATTAAATGCAAACAAGGCGCAGACAGGTCCTCAGCCCAGGGCCCAGGGGCCCACCTGTGCCTCTCAGAGCTTCAACTACCTGATGCCCAAGCCAGAGTGTCACTGCCCACCCTCTCTTCCTGCCAGGGTGCCCCATGGGAGGTATCCGGATGGCAGGAACCGGATCAGGGGCAACGAGGATTAGCAGCAACGAGGAGTGGGGAAGCTACAGGGGAGAGAGTTCCCCCATGATCCCTGGGATCAGGCCAGATTGAAACACTCAGGCCACCTAGCCCTGAGCCCAGGTGTCCTGTGCCCCTGCGTCATCAAACATTTCTGTCAGCCACAATAAGCCATTCTTGCCATTCAGGTATTTTGTCTTTGAATCAGTATGTATTGAAAAGGGAAAAGGGGGAAGAATTTGGGCCAAGTGCGAGGGGGGACCTCAGGGCTGAGGCAGACAAGAATCCTGACACACTTACGGAGACAGTCTACACATCGTCACTGTGCCATTAGGCTCCAAGTGGCCTCTTCTATCAAATGGGCACAGATGGGGTACTTTGGGGGTCCATGATTTGGAGGATGCCATTTCATGCTGAAACGCTCAGGCAATACCTCCTAGGGGAAGCAGCACTTAGCATGTTGAAGTTGCCTGGAAGTATATACCTATATCGCAGGGCAGGGGTGAGACCCAGGAAGATTGTCCTTCGGGTTTCCGAAATTCACCAGGCGTACATCCTAGTAACAGCCAGAGCTTACAACCACAAAGGGACCACAGGGAGGATCAAGTGGGGATTCTGATCCCGTTTCACTCCAGGAACTAGCACAAAGTGAGGGCAGGGTCTGCTGTCTCCTCTACGTCTTGTAGGTTCTCTGAGTATCACCCTGGGGGTGATCCCAGCTTGCAAAGAAACGCATGTGTTCCCCAGGTCTGGTTGCACAACTCAAGGCGACGGTCTCATCTGGTCCTTAAGCCAGAGAAAAGCAATTTGTTCCAGCACTGGAGGAAAAGCCAGCTGTGCAGGACTGGCTGCGAGCCGATGGATTGCTCTCCCTCCTGAGGGATGTGTCAGGGTGATTTGAACTGCGCCTGGTCTTTCCCTTTCTACACTGGCGTTAGCCACCATCTCTGCATCACTGGCACCACTGTCATGGGTGTAGCACTGCATAGTGTGGCAGCCAGTGCAGCAGGGCTGAGCAGGGAGCATAAGGAAAGGGCTGCACGGCCATAATGGTCCACAGATTCTGAGAGACCGGGAGTCGACTGTGATCTTTGGAATCCTCATTTGGAATTCCCTCCAGAGCCCCGGGCATATGCTTTTGCTCGTCTTTAATAATGGCAAGTCTTCCTGCTTTGAGCTTGGATTTGATTTCGGGAAGCAACCACAAGAGGCGTTTGGAGCCCAGCCTGGTGGAAGAACTTCTGGTTGCATGGGAGGTGTGACTCTAATTGGCACATGGGGATGCCAAGTTCAGGTAGAAGCCAGAGCAGGAAGCTCCAGGGGGAAGCTCCAGAGCTGCTGCAGGGAATGCCAGTGGGGGGTAGGCGGCAAGGGAGTTCTGCAGGCTCAGGCTTGGGCGCAGTGGGTGTCACACCGGGTGACCTGACTCAATCTGCCTCCCACAGCTCGGGTTCCAATGAGTGTAGGGCCATCTCGCTGTGTTTGGGCCCAGGCCATGCTAGAAGTTTCCAGCTCAGACTGTGAACTCTGCTGTGGAAAGATTTCAGAGGCCACCCAGTAAATAAGGAGGCCTCTTTGAACCTCACCGGCCTGATGCCGAAAGGTAGCCAAAGGAAGAGCCACATCTGGGCTGCAACTCTTGCACCTCTACCAGGGCACTCTGCCCTGCCAAGGCAAGGGTCTTCGGCAGCCCTGCTTGGGTTGTTTCACTGACCTGCAAACTACCACCTCTCTCTACCCCTACCAGAACCTTGGCACCATGGTAAGAAGGGGTGGAGCCCACAGGGCTTGGCACACCTGCTCTTTCCTCCCTACACCTTTGCCACCCAGGGCTGCTGACATGATTCCACCCTGATCTTCTGTGCCCAGATCCAACATGTACAAAATGACAGGGCTTCTCTTCTGAGTGGCTTGATCACTGGTTGCAAAGATGCTTTTCTTCAGAAACATCAGCTCCAGAGACCAGGGGCACATTCTGAGCTTTCAGGAGGATGCTTTTGGGAAGAGGGTGGACTGTGTTTGTTGGAGTGTTTATTTCATCATCATCCACGAATCACCAGCAAACTACAGCCCATTAAGCCTTCTGCTTTTAAAGATTTATCTGATTTATTTGAAAGTAGAAAGAGGAGACAGGAGAGAGAGAGAGAGAAGGATATTTACCTTCCTTCCCCAATGAAATTCCTCATCCACTTTTTCACTTCCCAGATGTCCACAGTGGTCAGGACTAGGGCAGGCTAAAGCCAGGAGCCAGGAACTCCATCCAGATTTCCCACATAGGCTGCTGTCCACTGTCTTCACAGCACATTGCCAGGAAGCTGGATCAGAAGTGGAACCACTGGGATTCAAACTGGTACCCCCATATGGGATGCCAGAGTTAAAGCAGCTGCTGAACTCAGTACACCACAACATTCCATCCAATCTTCTTGTCCTAAGAGACTGAATGCCACAATCTTGGGGTTCCAAAGACTAAGTACAGTGTGATCCAACAGAAGGACAGTGAGACAGAAGCCCACATCCCTGAGAGCACTCAGTACACATCTACAGTATGCCCTCAGCCCCCTTAGATTCTCATGCCCACATCCTTACACACCCACACTCAAGCTACGCCAGGACACATGCACACACTCTATCTTCTCCCTAACCTCCATGCACAGACAGCCCCATCTCCCCATGGCACAGGCGCACAGTGCCACATCCTATCCCCTGCTGCTCCCGGAGGATCCAGACTTAGCAAGGACTTCTGAGAGCACCTTGGAAAAGCTCCTCCCCACCCAGCAGACTTTCAGCAAACCGAGGTAAGCGCAAAGGTACAATGAGCCAAGCTCAAGAACTGGCATTGTCACATATGAGTCAGGGACACTTGGGCAAGTCCCTTCACCATGTGGCATGTTTCCTTATCTGCAGAGTGGGTGTAATGATAGTCATTCCCACACAAGGTCATTGCAAGAATGGAATGAGTACACAGGGGTGTGAGCTTTGGTTGATACACTGCAAAGGACAACAGAAGGGCGTATCACCAGGGTTATGGTCATGATCCCCAGCTGTGGAACAGGCCAGATGCAGGGGCAATGGCTCCTTCCCCATGGACCAGTCAAAGGAAAGTGGACGAGGCACATTTGCATTGGATGGGGAAGGGTTTTCCATCCCACCACATCTGGAGCTGTGCCTTACTTCCAGAGCCTCTGGCTCAGGTAGTCGCCTGCTCCTGACCCAGGACATCCAAATGCGCGTTGGAGGTGGGACTAGTCAGTGAGGACCCAGAAGCAGCCAGGCGATTCCCAAAAGAACTTTACATAATCAATGCAGCATCTATTACCAAACATCTATATGCAAAGATGACGCTTACCCCAGCTGATGAAAAAGTGAGTATTGGCAAATCCCTGACAAATGTTTCTGGGATGTGAGGGCTTTGGAAAAGGTAAAGAGGAGAGGCGGAAGGGGGATGTGGTGGTTTGCGGATCAAGGCCTGGTGGGCCGGGGATAAGGGGAAGTGTTAGGGGTAGCGGGCAGAGCAAGGAGTAGCAGAATAGGGTACCTGTCCCCTTCAGAAAGGTGACATGGGGTCACTAATGGCTGGTGAGACACACACTTGAAGGATGCCCAGATTATGCTGCAAGGGCATGTCTGGACCTCAACTTGCCACAGGCTTCCTGTAACTGCCGGAGAAACAAACGGTTCCAATAAAGGAGGCAGGGTGAGCAGAAGGGGTGGGGTGCATGGTGCGTGCAGAGTGGCTAACAACTCCAAGATGTCAATTCCACACCCCCCACCCCAGGGATGTGGATTTTCCAAATGAGCCTGAGCAGCAGGGATAGGGTGAGGTACCTGTGATGCCAAGGAGAGGCAATGGACAGAAGTGGGTTCCCCAGCCTCTGTCCTTCTTGGAGAGCTGGAGGTCCTAGGAGGTCAGAAAGGGTTGTCTTATAAGCTTTGTAGTGAATGGCCATGGTGGTCTTTAGGGTGGTGGGTGGGGTTGAAGGCAGTGCACCTGTGCTGGATGTTATGGGGCAGTGTGTGTTTCCCAAGAAGCCCCATAGTTTTCATCACATTTCCAAAGGGTCATAAGACTTCCAGCATGGGGATAAATAAGATGGATAGCCAAAGGCTAGCACACCAAGATGCACGTTCTGCCTCAGCTCTTATCTAACTGTGTGACTTTGAGCAGCTGACCAGCCTGCTCGCTTCTTACTTTTCTCACCTGTAAACTGGGGACAAGGAAGTTCTCACTTCACAGCCCTCCATTTAAAAAGACCACAGAATACCTTGCATGTTCTATGTATCTGGAGAATAACTACCATTCTTTACATTCGTATAAAGATTATGCTGTTATTTTGAATACGAGCAGCGGGGAACAGGCACCTCCTGCTGCCAGTTACATCCTAGCGGCTGGTCAGTCTGGCCTGCAGAAGTAGGGTGCAGAGCTGGGGGCTGCAGCCAGGCACGGCTGGGAGCCGCCCCGCACCCCAGGCGTTGGTATGCAGCGGGTGTTGTGTGAGTGTGTCCCCGAGAGGGGAGGGCTGCTCCATAAGACTGATTTGTTGCTGCTGAACCTCATTAATCAAATCTTACCGGAGAGAGCCTCCTGCAGCTGCTGGCAGGTCAGCGTCGGGGAGATAAGTGATGTAGCCAGACCCAGCGAGGGGGAGACACACAGCAGCCATAAGTCTTGGTGGTGGCAGGCTCAGAGGCAGGAGCTCCGCACAGGCATGTCCTGGGTGCCTGGAGGCAGATCTCCAAGTTGGGACCGAGTTGCTCCTCCTGAGGGATGCTCCATGGACAGGGCAGCTGGCACAGGCTGTGCCTGAGAGTCAGGCACCAAGAGGCAGGGGGCACAGGCGAATATAAGTTGACTTGAGGCATTAGTGGGATTGTGGTCCTCAGGTCCCTGGATGCCCTGCTCTGGCCCTGATCACTGTGCCCTAGCACTGTCCATGCCCCCGCGCACACAGTCCTGCTGGACAAGCCATGCATCTGCCAAACACTTTGGGTACTGACGGCACCTGCTGGTGCTTGGTGGGCCAGGTGCCTCCGCCACTCGGTGCTCAGTGTCCTCTTGGTAACCGCAGCCTCAGCACCAAGACATCCATGCCAGCTGTGGTTTCATTCACCTGCCAAATATTTACCTGCCATGCTTAATCCCTCTTTGGCAATCTTAGGATGCGGGCGTCATGCTCTTCTCATTTTATAGCTCCAGAAACCAAGGTGGAGCAGTGGTCCCCTCTACAGAGGTGATTGGGGAGTGGGTTCTCATGGTCAAGGGGCTTTGGTCTGATTGTCAGGGAGGGCTGGGTCAGGTCACAAGCAAGTGTCAGGGGCCACTGTCCCAAGATGCCAGCCTGAGACGCACAGGGGACTTGGCTGGTCATTTAGACCAAAGGGCTGTCCCTGCCTTCTCTGGTGCAGCTTTCTGCTCCGCTGTGATGCCCCCTAGGGCTGAGACCTGTGCTGTGAGAGGCAGTAGACGGACCAGCGTCCCATCACTCACTGCCTAGCTGAGTGTCCTAGTCCTGAACTTCATGGACCCTCTACTGCTCTAGTCAAAACATAAGCAAGACCACTTACAAAGAGCCATTTTGAAGCTTATGTGAAAAGCAAAAACAAAACTTGTGAAGTATTTAAGGCCCCCCGGTAAGCACTTAGTTGTGGCTGCTGGTATTGGAGGACTTAATAGAGACATCACCCTGGTAGTTCCCCATCAGCCTCTTACTTTCTCTCCTGACAGTAATGATTGAAGTTGCACGTCTCCAGAGACCCCCCCTTATCCTGCAGAACCTGCTGTGGGGAACTCCTCACTCCCTGCCCTCCTCAGCTTTTTCCTATGTGCACACCACATTCATAGGACCATGGGTTGCTCTCAATCCTGGCAAGAAGTGGGTCAGGTACTGCCTGCCCTGCAGGTACAACTTCCTGGGCAACCTCAGATGCCAAAAAGTTTGGGAAACAATCCTCAGAACCCAGCAGAGGTGTCGACGCAAAGTCGAGCTTCGCACACTTGCTACGTGCTGAGCAACACGCTGCACACTTTGCAAACACGCACGGCAGCCTCTCAAGTTAGCTCCTATTTCAGGAAGCTCAAGGAAGGCAAACCGCTTCTCCCAGGTCACCATGTGGTTGAGAGCCAGTGCTGAGTCTCGCCCCCTGGTGGCCGACTCTGAAGGCTGTGCCCTCAACCCTCCCTGGATGTTGGGGTGAGGATCTCCAGCTCAAAGAGCAACACCAGCATCAGAAAATGTCAACTCCTTCCCGCCTAGCCCCACACTGCCTTGGAGAACTCCCAACACTGAAAGGGTTGGCTGGGCCCAAGTTCGGGAGTTGTTAACTTCTTAGTAGTTCTCTCTTTGCCTCGTTGTGGGGTAAAGCTGCATTTGGTTTTTAAAATTCCCTTTTTTTATTTAGTCGCTGTGAATGTTGAGAACTGCCAGTACTGGAAGCTGAGATCCCATCCATATGCCAGGTTTTAAATAGCAGACTAGAAACAAGTTTACACAGGAAGATCAAACTCATGGCAAACACGCAGCTCCTGCACTGTTCAGACAAGACCCCTGTGCCCCCCGCCCCGCCCCGCCCCGCCCGCGCCCCCGTCTCCCAGCGTGCCACACACGATTTCGGAAAGTCATCTTTCTGGTTTTAGAAAAACATGACTGAGTTCCGCCTGCTGCTCTTCCTGCTCAGGGAAGCGAGTGGCGACCCAGGCACACCACACCGGTGGCCTTGGCTCTGGTTGGTTCCTCGGTGCGGGCTGGAAGTGACCTTGAAGGATCCCTCCCGCATTCACCCTAGACATAGTTTGCAGTCCCAGAGGTGTTGAAGGGGCTTCATGGCTTGCCTGCGCAGTCAGTGGCACAGGAAACGCCCCTGATCCGCTATCACGGGCTCTGTGACCTTGGCCACCCCAGTCTTTCAAGCGTGGCTCTGCTGCTGTGCCAGGTGAGACAGCAAACAGAACAGTGCTGTGCCCAGCCTCTGACACTGCACAGCTGCTCGCACAACCTCTCAGTCGTGCAGCTGCCTGCTGAGGACAATTGCATAAGCCCTGTCTGGGTCTCTGTCCACAGCCTGTCCTTCCCTGCCCTCCCAGTGCCCTGGCTGAGCATTGTGGGCACTGTGCATTAAAGAATCGGAGCATCCCCACAACTCCACTTCCGCTCCAGCTCCCTGCTAATGTGCCTGGGGAAGCAGCAGAAGACGATCCACGTGTTTGGGCCACTGTCACCCACGTGGGGGACCCAGATGGAGATCTAGGCTCCTGGTTTCAGCCTGGTCCAGCCTCCACCACTGTGGCCATTTAGGGAGTAAATCATTGGATGGAAGGTCTCCCTGCTCCTGATCCCTCTTCTCTCTCTGTCAGGCTGTCTAAAATAAATTTTAAACAAAAGAGTTCCTAAGGCATGGCTGTGCGGAGGGAGTGGCAGCAAACCCCGCAGGACATTCTGCATGCTGTGTGTGTGTGTGTGTGTTACAGAGATTCAGGCAGTGACATCTACCAGCCCAGAACTTGACACTGGCATCGAAACCACACTTCTACATCCTGACCCTCAGGAGTGTCTACTGAGGGGCTCTTGGCCCCATAGGTGATCACCCACTTTTCTTAGCCTGGATTCACTGGGGGCTCCTTCCAGTGGCAGGGAGGGGAGCAAGGTTGATCTATGGGCTGGGTAACCTGCTGCCAGGGGGAGGCAGGCAGGAAGCCTCTGACCCCCGGGGTAAATCATGGCCTTCCCCCCAGGGCCTGTCCTCTCCCAGGAAAGCAGCCTTGGGCATTTGTTATCTCAATGTTTCCCTGAGGGGCTGACCACATGATTCATTTCACTCACACTAATTGGATGTAAATTAGATGAGAAATCAGTAATTTGTCCAAAGATTTGTCATTCTGGTGGCTTTCCAAGACAGAGTAAAGCGCTGGTCTGGGGAAGATGCCCTAGAAGCCTTCCAGTGTTTAGAGCAGGGGAGCCTGGCCCTGGTGAGTTGGGGTGTGTAGTTTTTTTCCCCCCAGGATGGAGTGGAAGAAGGGAGGTGAGAGAGTAGCTGGGGGTTAGAGTAGGCGGTCACATCAGAGGATCTTTGGCTGCCAGTGGAGGGTGGGGGAGCCTTCGGGGAAAGGTTTTTCACTGTGGACTGGAGCAGGGCCTGCTCCACGCTGGCTCCCTACAGCACTGTGCTAATCAACCCCTTGGGCCCACTCCTGCCTGGGAAACAAAGCAGCTGCCTCTGTCGTGTCTCCGGAGCATGATGGCCCTGATTTAATGAGGAGGAGAGCACAGAACGGGCTCTGGCTCTGGAGAGTGAAATCAGACAATGGCACGGGGCCCAGGGCAGTGTGGAAGGGGTGGGTCTGACGGGGAAGTCTACGCGGAGAGGAACAGCAGCAGCCAGGGTGCCCCAAGACCCCCATCACCACCGCCAGTGTTGCTCCAGGGTTGGGCAAGACTACCGGCTCATGTTCTATGTATTAGTGACGCGGAGACAGATCCTAGAAGAAGGACAGTAATGTAAATAATTTTAAAACGGAATCAGTGGCCCGAGTCAAGGGTATAAAGGAAGGAAAGGAAAAGTGCTGAGGTTGGCAGGAAGAAAAACAGAAAGGGGTCAATGGTCTGAAAAACCCTTTAGGATAATTGCATCCTGATTGTGCTAGGCTGCGAGACCCCTGCTCAGAGTCCAGGAGGGGTCCCTGCCCCTCCTGCTAGAAGAAAGACCCTGAGCGTTTCTGCTGAGGAAGAGGCAGCTGTCTGGACTGCAGACGCCGGCCCTGACCTTGCCAAAAAGTGCAAGAGCAGAGCGGGAGAGGACTGGGGCTAGAGGGCACCCTACGAGGTTAGGGACCTGGTGCGGAGGCAGGTACAAGGCAGGGGATTTGTAGCACTTAAGACTGTGACTTTGAAAAGACTCCTGGCTATGTGCTCATTCATTCATTTCAATTCCACAGGCATTTATTAAACTCCTACTGTTTGCCAGACTTCTAGATGCAGAATGAGCCACGCTGCTGCAGTTACCGTAGCTCTGAAGCCAAAGAAGAAAGTCTAGGCTTGGGGAAGAAGACAATGACAGGAATTGCGCATGTTCCTCTGTGATGTGTGGTGCAGAGAAGGAGCCCAGGGTTTTGACAGCTTCGTGACACGGGAACTAAGCCCAGCCTACGGGGCAAGGAGAACGATGCTAAAATAATCGATGCTGAGTGCGAACAAGGTAACTGCTTTTGATTCTCACAAGGAGAAGCCTTGACCTTGAACACCTAAACCTGGTTGACTATGCATGTGAGTGTGTGCAAGTGAGCGTCTGAAGAATGCCTTGTGAGTGTGCACACCCATGAGCGTGTGTCCGTGTTTGTCTTTCTGCAGCAGCAATTGGAATCTGGGAGCAGCCTAAAGAGGAGCTTATGTCTGCCTCTTTGCCTCACACCTCCAGATTTTGATCAGGAGACAAGGGAAGTGGCCCAATCCCAGTTTCTGGACCAACTTCTTCCAGGCTTCTGTGTGTGTTCCAGGCAGTGATGCAGTGAACCTGCCTGGTTCCTGCTTAGCAGAGCTCAATCAGGGTCTCCCTCTCTTCCCCCAGCCCTTCCTTCCACCTTTCTTCTTAGCTTAACACCTTACATCTTATTGCTCGCAGTCCAAGTGCACTGGGTAAGCCCTTAAGCTCCATTATTTCACTTAGTAGGCTTTTGTATCCCCATTCTACACATCAGAGTGGGGCTAGAGGTGCAGTGGCTCATTCAAGATCACTGTCAGCAAACAGTCACCAAGGCAGCAAGGTCTGCCTGCCAGGTGCCGGCTGCTGGTCCCTGCTGGCCTTTCCTCCGCTCTCTCACTTTTTCTCCTTCCGCTCTTCTCTCTCTTCCTTCTTCGCTCCCTTCCAAGCTGGTATAAGCCAGCTACCTGTAAGTTCATGATGAATTCAAGGCTGGTTATTCACACAACACCATGGCTCTCTGCTTTGCACAGTGTAGTTCTGTAACAAGCTTCTGATTCATGCATAACTTTTGAGGACACCTATATCCGCATCCCATTGCCAAGTTCCTCGGCAAATGTTAAAGCACTGAGGGAGAATCAGCGACATTTCAAGTTGGAAGTGCACCCCTCCTCCCTTGTTTCCCACAGAAGAACAGAAGGCCTGGGAAGAAAGAAAGCTTGTGGAGGAGGACGGACGTGCCACCGGAAGGGTGAAGATGAAGGGCAGGGAGCTGAGGCAGCAGTCATGATGAGATTTTATCTGGGATGCTGGCATCCCCTATCAGAATGTATGATTCAAGTCCACGCACCTCTGCTTTTCATCCAACTTCCTGCTAAAGAACACACCTAGGGAATCGGCAAATGATGGCTTTATTAACTGGGTCCCTGGAATCTGTGTGGGAGACCTGGATGGAGTTCCCAGCTGCTGGTGTCAGCCTGGCCAAGCCCTGGTTGTTGCAGGCATTTAGGGGAGGGAATCAATGGATGAGAAGATTTTTGTTCTTTTCTCTGTTTCTGCCTGCCTGTCTGGTCTGTCTGTCTGTCGTCTGTCTCTCTCTGTTTTTCTATCTTCCAGGTAAAATAAAATGACAATCAGTACACACAAATGTATCTCAAAAGTCAAGACTAGAAGCCAGAAAGGCCCACTTCTGAAGGCTCTGAGAAGTTGGGACACCCTAGTGGGTGCAACCAAACATTCAGCCAAAGAAACACCCCCAGAGGCACCACCAGCCCTTTTAAAAGTTCTCATACAGAGCCACTTAGAACAGCTTTCTCTCCTGGAATGAACTTGCCCCTGTCCCACTGCTGTGGAGGATGACTTTGACCACTGTGGTCAAGGGACCACAGTTCTACCCTCTTCGTTAGAGGATGGGGAAATGGGGCGACCAAAAGGATCCAGTGCAGCTGAGCAATCTGAGACCCCTGCCCAGTCACCAGTGACCATGCCAGTGGTGGTTGAGTGTGGTGCTTGCCAGGACTCCTGTTGATAGGAGAGCCCAAGGCTCACAGGCAGGTAGCTTGGGTGCCAAACCAAGTCTTCATCCTTGGGAGTCTCAGCTTCCCCACCTGTAAGGTGGGAATAAAGCCCTATATGCCAGGAAGTGCTAAGATTCTTTTGGCACAAAGAAATTTTAAAATCCATACACACGAGAGATCTTCAGAAAGTTCATGAAAAATGCATATTGTGAAAGAACTATGCCTGCATTTCAAAGTGTTCTTTTTTTTTAACACCAAAATAAGCTTACCTTTTAATTCCATTTTCCATGAACTTTTGAAAGTGCCTGCCTGTGGCTCTCAGGATCGTTGGAAGATCAGCTCATGCTGGACTGAACGCAAAGCCAGCGGTCCCACGTCTGGCCAGGTGTGAGACGGCACTGAACAAAGGATGGAGAAACACGTACAAGGAGCACCATCACAGTGAATTCATGACATGATATTGACCATTTCAATGGGTTCTGTTGAGTGGCCCATTTAGTGCAGCTGCAATAGTATGTGATCACCTTGCATATCAAGTTCTAAAACTCTGACATACTGCACCTGTTGGGGTAACTCCTATTCCAGCCTCCCATCCTAGTTCCCGGCAACCCTAGGCTTTTGTGGTTGTTGCCTCACTGGATTTAACTGGTCTGAATATTTCATATAAATGGTATCACACAATCTGTCTGACTTTTTCCTTCTCCTGGAAAATGTTCCTAAGTTCACCCACCTTGGAGCATACGCCAGTGATTCTTTTCATGACGGCGTAATAATCTCCCAAATGGGTATGTTGCATTCTGCCTGTCCATTCATACACTGATGGACATTGGAGCTGTTATTTTGTTACTGCAAATTGTTGTGGTAGAAATGCTGGAAGGCAAGTATTTGGATGTCTGTTGTCAGTTCTTTAGGGCCTATACTTGATAGAATGGATCAGCTTTGTTGAGATTTTGAAGTTAGCTTCCAAGGAGCCACTGTACTGTTTTCCACATGGGGTTGTGCCATTTTCGCCTTTCCAGCAGCAATGAACAAGGCTTCTAATTTCTGCCCAGCCTCGCCTTCGTCTATTTTTAGATTTCTTTTTTTAAAACTATAGCCATCTTAATTAGTGTGAAGTGATATTTCTCTGTGGTTTTGATTTTTCATTTCTCTGATGACTAATGATTGTTGAGCATCTTTTCAAATGTTTGCCCATCGATTGCATAACTTCTTTGGAGAAATGGCTATTCAAACCCTCCACTCATTTGTAAATTGGATTGTTGGTCATCTTGTTAAGTTGGTTACATCTCCAGGGAATTTGGGGATACCTAGAACAAGACTTTCTGGGTTGTCTGACCAAGAGACTCAGCTGTCACAAATTAGGATTCTTTTGGCTAAGTCGTGACACTTGGTTATCTTATTTTCACTCATACTGTGGCACAGCAGGCAAATCAAGGCCTGCTGCAGTGACACAAAATAGAATTTGAATTCCTCTCCTCTTTACCGGCTGTGTGTGATCGGTTTCATGACAAGGCCAGGGCATCAGGCGCCCAGTCTGTAGAATGTCTCTGAGGGGGTCGGGGGTCTAAGGGATTTATCTAAGTCAGGAGAAACACAAAGCATGTTGCACCATCTTGGCAGCTGGGGGTGCTCCCTCCACACTCATCCGAGCTTCTAATCCTCACCTCCTACTTTATGGAAGGCTGAGGTGAATTCAGGGACAATTGGCGGGGTTGGGTGAGGAGGAGCCACAGGAAGTCACAGCAAATGGAGGTGAGTCTGGGGAGGAGCTCTCCTCCAAGGATTGATCCTGAGAGTCCAACTGTCAGTGTGGCAAACGGGGCACCCTGAAAGTGCAGGGGAGAGAGGCAGGAGGTGCTCCAGGCCTCTCTGCTTACTCAGTTACCAGCCCCAAGTTCACTGCTAGGGTTGAGCCTGGTAGATCACCAAATGCAGACCTTCAAGCACTGTGCTCTGGACTGATGATTTACCCAGAATGCCACACCAACTCCAAGTGCAGAGCTCCTGGACCAACCATTGAGTTTAACTGACCAGTTTAACTGATGGGACATTGGTTTGCCTGGGATGGATCTTAGGCTCCAGCAAGAAAATTGAGTTCTAAAGCTACCAAGTATGTCATAAAGTTACTTTCTATTTCCTTCCTTCCTTCCTTCCTTCCTTCCTTCCTTCCTTCCTCCCTCCCTCCCTCCCTTCCTCTCTCTCTTTCTTTTTTTCGTCGCTCTCCAAACTAATTATGACTTTTGTTAAGAAAATATCCAGGGCCTGGCATGGTAGCCTAGCGGGAAAGTCCTTGCCCAGGATCCCACATGGGCACCAGTTCGTATCCGGGCAGCCCTGCTTCCCATCCAACTCCCTACTTGTGGCCTGAGAAAATAATGATGACAGCCTTGGAACCCTGAAGCTTCATGGGAGACCCAAAAGAAGCTCCTAGTTCCTGGCTTTGGATTGGCGCAGCTCTGGCCATTGCGGCCACTTGGGGAGTGAATCATTGGACGGAAGATCTTCCTCTCTGTCTTTCTTCCTCTCTGTATATCGTACTTTCCAATAAAAATAAACCTTAAAAAAAAGAGAGAAAGTATTCAGCATTAGCTTGCACATATTGAGTGCTTACCATGTAGCAGACACACCATGGGAAGCACAATCCTATTACCATGGATTGAACTGTGTCTCCCCAAAATTCACATGTGAAGCCCTATGCCCTCGTGACTGTTTTGTACATAGGGCCTATAAGAAGGTGATTAAGGTAAGAATGGGGTCCTGATGGAAAAGAAAGTAAAAGGAAGGGGTACCAAGGCCCTGTCTTCCATGTGAGGATACAGAGAGAGGCTGCTTTTTGCAAGCCAGGAAAAGAGCCCTCACCAAGAACCCAGCCGCATAGCCATCGGATCTCAAATTCCAGGCTCCAGAACTGTGAGCAATAAATTCTGTTCTCCAAGCCCACTCGGTATATGATATTTTGACATACTACTGGAGTTGGTTAGTATACCTAGGAGGTCTGACATAAAAAAATAAAATAAAATAAAATAAAATAAAATAAAATAAAATAAAATAAAATAAAATAAAATAATGCATGGGGAAATAGAATTAAAAGATAAGCTTATTTCGATCCATACTTCTTAAAATCCAGGCACAGTTTTTTCATAATACTCCTTTTCCATCAATGTTTTAAAGACCCTTATACATATAGTTGTAATTTTGCACCAAAATAAACATCTCTTAAACCCATTTATCCATGAAGTTTTTGTCATTTTTCCACAGATAGGCTATTCTCGCTTTATGTGTTTCACAGAGAAGCTGAGCTACCTGACCAAAGCTGCCCAGCTGGTGTCCCGGTCAGGATGTGGGCCTTGGATGTCATCGTAACCTGCCAGAGGATCAAAGCAACCCTCTTCAACACGTGCAGGAGTGATACTGGCCTTTGCATGTGGTCTTCCCACCAGGGAAAGTGGAGAAGGGATGACTTGCCAATTCCCCCCAACACAAATTGCGAGTGGTATGCTGCAGTTGGTCCAACTGCCAGGCTTTGAGAGCTTGAATCCACGATATTTGTTGGATGATTGAAACCCACCACGGTGGGCACATTTACACCACAGCAATTGGCAAACACTGTAAGTCGGAGCTTTCTTCCTGGAGAGATCACTGTTCGCTATCTACCAGTGCACTGTTCCATAACATAGTCAACGCACAGACAAGATAAATCAGGAGCTGGGCTCCTCGGCAGCAGGACACAGCCTCGGACCTGCAGAAGTTGACCTTCAACTGCCTTATTTTCTTTTCTTTTGATGGAATCATAGACCTCTGGACATGGAAACTGGACAAATCCCTTATGAAATTCAAGCCAATTTCAAGTGAAAGACCCAAAGATGAGCAGTGACTCATCTAGGGTCACATAGCACATCTCAGCAACTGACATCCATTCACACCTGTTAAATCCATTCTGGGAGATGTAGCTGGGGAGAAATGCCAGAGGTTTTCTGCTGTGAATTGAACGTGGATAATGCCACTATTTGGGGAAATAGTCTATGAAGATGGGGTGGGGTGGTGTTTTCCGGATTTCCTGGCTGTTCCCCACCCCCCTGCATTTCCACACCCCGCAGGGTATAGTAGCGAGCTAAGCAAGATGTGCGCGCTGTCATCAGTAGCGCAGCCTCCCCTGTCTCCAAGTGGAGTCTGTAGAAGTCGATGCAAATAGCACAGCTTGTAAATGTGCAGATTGGACCCAAGCCCCAAAGTGCACCCTAGAAAACACGGCTGCGTGTTCTTCATCTACGGCTAATTATAACTTTATTCATTACAGTCTGGCTCATAAGATTATAGACCTAAATCAGGAATAGAATATGTGTTACATATATATTTTTGTAATACTTTCCCTCCGTCAGAAGTGAGTCTCTGCCTGGATCAGGAGGCGTGAAGTCAGAGTCCCATCCCCAAGTCAGGCGTCTGCACAGTGGCACTTTCTGTCGCCGCCCCACACTTTGCTCAAAGCAACGTGGAGGTGTTAATCAACTCAGAAAGCGCCCGACCGCCCCGCCTGACAAATCAGAGCGACTGTCAGAGGAAGATGCAAGAGGAGTTATTAATCTTTGGGGCCAAATGTTTTTAATTATGTGCATATGATATTTAAATGAGATTACAATGGGGCTCACGGGTTCCGTTTTTCCTCCGAGGTTTATCCTACAGTGCAGTGGGACACGCGCCTATGAAGGGGAGATGGTACATTTGGGATTTGGAATTAGCCCAAAGGGCTTGGCAGGATCCCAGAGGCTCAGTTCCTGGACCCCATTCACCCTGTCTGTTTCTCTCCTTAGACAACCTTGTCGTTAACGACAGTCTCAACGATAAGGTCGACATCAAATCGACCCTAAGGTTTCAAGTGCAGCCCTTTTCTGCACTCCAGAATCCTAGATGCCCTGCTTCATGTCTCAGACAAGCTGTGTGCGTTTTTCATCTGCCAAAGCTTGACTTCTGCCTGATGCCCTCAGGAATGGCAGTAGCTGCTATCCACTGTCACACACTAAGAAACACCGTCTGCTTGTGCAACCAGCAAACCGAGGCATCCTTCTGGCTTTTTCCCACCTTACACATGCAACCAGTACATGTTACCTACATGTATTCTTGCCCTTTGCCTTCTCTCTCATGTTGCTGGAATGTTCTAGCTGTCACCATCTCATCCCTGGTCCACAGCAGGTGTCCCCTCGTTTATCCTGTTGAGTCTCTCCAAAGTCTATTCTTCAACCAAGAACATTGTAAGATATAGAAGACTTCTAAGCCCTCTGATGACTTAAGAACAAATTCGGGATTCCTTGCAAAGATCTTCTGGGTCCAACAGCTTCTGGTCCCAGCCTGCCTCTCTCTGCTCTCCATTATTCGTGTCACACCGCACATTCTTTGAACCCACCAAGCTCATTCCTGCTTCAAGCCATTGGACATTCTTACTGGTTTTTATCTGTTGGAATCCTTCAAATACCACCTCCATGGGGAGTCCTGAGCCAGAGCTGGGAAAGGGAGGATGACGCTCCCTCTACTCCCTTGGAGGGAGTTTTGTGCTTTCACTGCCCAAGTTTCATGTAAGAGGGAATTTTCATAGAAAACCAAGCAGTTGGAGCTTTGGGAAAAATGAATGTCAACTGCCCTGGAGAAGCCCACGATGACTATCAGCTGCATGGTAGGCGGCTAATTCACAGAGCAGTCAGTGATTAAAATCCATTGGACAGACCTTGGCTATGACTTTGGGGTGTGGTGCTTGAATGATCCCACACCTCTATATGTTGAATTTTACCATTTCTTCCAAGATCCTTCTAAAAACTCCTCTGGCTGCTAATTAGATGCACTCTTCTTCGGGAGAATTTTTACAGCATGAGGGCTCCTAATTTTCTGAGGGCAGGAATGGGCCTGTCCACATGCTGCACTGTAGCTGAAGCACAGTAGGCACACTGCAGAGGAATGGGGCAAGAGTGGTAGCTGCATGGGTGACTGTCCCATCGGCCTTGCCTGCACAGGTGTACTTTTCTCACGCACCCTTCACTGTGAGGACCTGGGTGTTGAGGCTGAGCCCATTAGGACTCATCACAGTGTCCCCAACAGCACCAAGCTTATATGGCCTCTCCATACTCTTGTGAAGAACAGAATCTCCAGGGAGGGGAGCCATCTGGAGTCCTTACAGCCTAACGGACTGGACCAGTGACATCAAAAGTCAGGCTTCTGTCTTCCAGGTACTTGGAGTCCTAGGTGCAAAGAGGTCATGTGAGGAGCAAAGGGCCCGATGAAGATGGTGTTGAGGCCTCCTCCTTTGGAGCTTCATCTGGAAAAGAGAGAGTTTCCCCCTTTTCCTAAAGAAGCCAAATGAGGCCTGGCAGGAAACATGGATTCTCAAACCTTTTTGTGTGCAAACAATGCATCCATTATAGAACAGCTTTCTATTTCCTCATCTGACATGCTAGGGTGGCGCTTTATGTAAACCACATTGTTTGAGCTGAAAATTGTATTCTACAGATTTCATTTTGATAAGAGAGTTCTGGCTTTGTCGCCAACCAACATTTTAAGAAGTCACATAAAGAAGCAATGCGTTGAAAATTCATTTTTTTTTAGTGTGCTAATTCTGGTAGGGATCACCATTCTCCACTGTTCCTTAACTTGTAGACCGAACATTCTGCGTTTAATCAGAAGAGTGTGCTGGCCAAGGCGATAATCATAAATAAAGTTTCTCCTCTTTTAGGGCAGCTCCCGTGGATGTGTCCCACAGGCTGTTTCAATGCCAGAGTCTTCATCATCACTGTCACCATCACCACCATCAGCATCTTCACCATTGTCATCACCGACATTTACATTCGTTGAGCGCTGTCTGAGGGACAGCACCTTGCTAGGCACATCCTGTCTGTTTGCTTGCTTAATCCTCACAGCAGTCTCATGAGAAGCTCGGTGTGCTTGAACAGCTTGTCCAAGGTCACAGGGCTAGTAAAATGTGGAGTTACCAAGACCACACAAAGCCCATGCTCTTGAGATCACTGCAACAATCTTGAAATTCATGCATAATTTTTCATAATATGCATTTTCCATTAACTTTTTGAAACCCTCTCATAGACATGCATTTCAAATTTATTTTGCATCAATAGAAATTTATCTTTTAAATCCATCTTCCACAAACCCTTTGAAGAATGCTTGTAGGAGATAGTGTGCACATACCACAGTGTAGGCTTCTACAGTGGGGAACACCACTTATTTCCTGAGAGGCTTTTGGGGACTTCTGAATTGACCTGAAAAAACACCTTGGACATTGGTGTTCAAGTCAGACTTCAGTTCTCAGCCCACACCATTACCTATCACTTACTGACCTTGAGAAAGTTGCTTAATTAGCTGAGCTTAACTCACCCTATCCTGAAAAAGAGGGACAAGAATCATGTCTGCCAAGCATTGCGTATGCATCTACAGTACAGAGGGTTCCCCATGGTAACATCTAGACTGACCATTACTGGGTACATATCAAAGGTATGTTTTCCTACGTTATCGACATCATTCTCAAGGCAATTCCATGAGCTCGGTATCTGTGTCCTGCCTCTATTCCACAGAGGGGTAAACTGCAGTTTAGAGGGTGAAACTCCCTGACAATAGTTTCAATCAGATGAGGCCATGTGTAACACATGAGTCTTAACAACGGTTTCCTGAGCTTCATAGTTCAGGCTTGCCTTCTTTGTCTTGTATATGCATGAATTCCTAGCTCCAGGGGGATGGAAGAAATGGAGTGAAATTAGGGAGATTACTAGCAATCAAACATGCTCATTCCTTTCCCAAGCTCCCCGCTGCATCTGCTTCCCCCTCGAAGTTCCCATCGTACGCTCGCCTCTTTCAGGATCCGTGACTCCAGACACCTCCAACGCAAACCTGGAGGCTCCTGGGACTCCAAGATGAACTTTGTCTTTGAGTCCCTCTCAGCATCTTTCACAGAATATTAATAAAACTAAAACATCTGGGTCATGAAATAGACACATGTGTATACAAGGCACCGTGCTGGCTTCCTCCAACAAGAGGCCCCAACACGAGAACCTCCAGTGCCACATTACTGCACCTTCTTTTTGAATGACACCTTTGGTTTATCTTAAGGGTGTCTAAGGGGGCCAGAAAGCTGGCTCTGCATTTCTCTGGCTGCCCCCTTTTCAGCCGGGGGAGATTCTAACCAGCCTCTCTTTGATAGGAAAGAAGCCATAAAGCCTGGGCGTGCATGTGCCAGAGGAGACTTGATTCACAGTTGCTGCACTGTGGAGGAAGGACAAACTGGGAGGCAAACTGCTAGCATGCTCCAGGGTTTGCCTCTCGGTAATGCAAGCTTTGCAGTCTGGCCAGGAGTGAGCTTTTTACCATAAACATTCAGGGCATGCTGCTTATGTTTTAAAAGTGACGTGTTTTAATTTCCAGCCAAAAATACTATATGTTTGGATTGCAGTTTCTCAAGTTGCTAAAAAATTATTCAGAGGAGATGAAAACCTGCCACGCGGTAGAGGAAGCAGCCTGATGTTTAATGCAAAGGCTAAACCCGTTCTCCTGGAGGCGCGGTCTCCTCCTCTCTACACCAGGCCGTGAAAGCAAACAGGGCAGAGCTGAGATGGTTTTGGTCTCCCATGAGTTGATGTCATCTCCGGCCAGCCTGGATCCTCCAGGACACAGGAACAACAGCAGGGCGATTGCTTTGAATGTGCTTATGTACTTTGAGTGGATCAGACAAAATAGGCTGGGTTGGGCTGCAGTAGCAAATGACTCTAGCGGCAGCGTTCGGCACAGTCAAGGTGACTTCCTACTCATGGACGTGTTGCTCTTGGGTCAGCAGGAAGCTGTGCGCTGTGTGTCCTCTTGAGGGACCTGGGCTGCACAGTGGAGCAGCCACCATCTTGAACACTGACAGTCACCACCCAGCAGGAGGATGGGGAGGAAAAGAGAGAGAGAGAGAGGGAGAGAGAGAAGAGAGAATGCTCTGGACACCTCTCAGTGGCAGCTCCAGCCCAAAGGCAACACACGTCACTCCTGCTGACAACTCATTGACCAGAACTCATCACCTGCCTGCATCCAACTGCAAGGAGCCAGGAGCGCATCCATTCTGGGCCTGAAAGGAGCAGCAGAGAGCAGTAAGCTGCCCCAACCACTGCCACATTGGGCATTTAATACACATGAAGTTGCTGAGGTAGAAGAAGAGAGAGATTGTAGTCATCTCTCAGGGGAATGGAAAGCTTGACTCTCGGAGAAATCTTTTTTAATCCATTCTGAGCAGGATATAAATTTTTTTCCCTTTCCTGTAACTTCTAAGGGATTGTTTATAAATTCTCTCTGTACTTGAAAAATAACTAAACCATTAGATTTGAGAAGGGTTCATATGAAATGGAGCTGAAGACAAAGTATTTTAGTAGACACAGGCCCTCTCTGAGCTACTCAAGCATGCTGAGGTCATTGGAAAGCTGGCAAGTCTGCAATCAGCCATCCCCTGGTTAGGGACCTTCTAAAGCAGCCAAGATCCAGCTTATGGTTAGAAAGAACACGTTTTCCTCAATTTGCCCAGTAATGCTTGAACTCAAGATGATGTCAAGTACAGGTTAGATGACAACACTGCACTCCTCCAACCAGGAAGGGAACCACTGACATCAGAAACCACAACAAGCACCATCCTGCCATCCATCTCCAATTTTGCTATCCCTCTACCACCTGTGCAGCAGAGCGAGCATGAATCTATTTATTTCCCAGAGGACAGACCTAAGGTTTGGAAGGGTAAGCTGCTTCACACAAAGTAGCCTACTGGCAGAGTCAGGATTTAAACCTGAGGTGTCCGACAGCCAGATCCAGAGCTTTCTCCTGCAGCATCCATGAGAAGCAGAAGCTGTGGCATCCCAGTTTCACCTTCCTCTCAAGAGCAGCTGGGCCTTGGATACACATCCAAGCACTGGGAGCAGCCCCTGTCCCTCAGGGCCACACTCCAAAGGGCAAGGATTTCAGCAGAAGCAGTTCTGGCCCTTGTGCCCCTTCACCAAGGGGATCCCAAAGGAAGGCAGAGTTCTCCAAGGGGCAAGCTTCAGAGAAGAGGCCAAGCATGCTCAGCTCAGCCTTTGCTTTGTTTTTTTGTATCCACCTGCAAGGAGGAGGCCTTCAGGACTGGGTTCTAGGACCTGAGCTGCAAACAGGCACATTATGGTCACCCATATCCTGGCTAGGTAAGCTGGAACAAGAAGTGAAAGACGGAGAAGCCACTGTGATGTTACATCTTAAGGCATGCTTTTCAAACAGCCTGCAAAGATGACCTATAGATATTCTGATTTCCATCTATGTTTTATCTCTTTTAGCTCCAAACTTAATATAGAAGAGCAGAATAGGGTAAAATTCAACTTCAAGAATGATCAACTGTGTACTAATGGGTGAATATTAGTATAGAATTCCCAGTCCTCTGTCTTCCTGATTTCTTAGGACAAAAACAAAAAGAGAGAGAGAGAAAAGAAAGAAAAGCTGTCTGATTTTCAGGACTCTATGAAAAGGCCCATGCCTTATTTATGCCTGAATTATTCATGTCTAATACAGTCCATAGGCTTCCTCTGTTTGCAGAATAAAATCCACAGCTAGCCAGGGAAGCTAGGTCAGGACAAGGGACAGAGGATGTGGGCCAGCCAGAAGAGCACTGATGTAGAGCTCCAGAGACTGGGCTAGAGCTGGGGTGGCACCCTAGGGCTCCAGAGACTGGGCTAGAGCCAGGGGTGGCACCCTAGGGCTCCAGAGACTGGGCTAGAGCCAGGGGTGTCACCCTAGGGCTCCAGAGACTGAGCTAGAGCCAGGGGTGTCACCCTAGGGCTCCAGAGACTGGGCTAGAGCCAGGAGTGGCACCCTAGGGCTCTGCACCAGCAGGACATGGGGTCTTAGCTTCCCATCCATGCAGATGTGGCCCAGAACTGAGGTCTACTCCAGGGGGCCCCTAAGGACAAGGCAACCTTATCAAACAGAACTCACACATACACAAATACACACCATATACACCACAGACTCCATACACATACACATGCACACATATGCACTTCACACTCCACACACACACTGCACACATATTACATATACACACACAACACACATACACACACCACACACAAATACACACCATACACATACACTCATCACATATTACACACACACACCTCCCATAGACTCTGCAGACACACGCATACTCTACACACATAGGCACATACCACACACACACACATACATCACACACTCCACACACACACCACACTCACACACATCATACCTTCCTCAGCTGGGCAGCCCTGTCTTATCTTGTCTGCAGAGCTGTACTTGCGGCCAGGTACCAATAGCGTTTTCCCCACATGAGCCCTGTCTTGATAAGTTGTGTGAATCTCAGGATTCAGTAGGTTTAAAGCCCAAACCTCTGTGTTGATCAAAGACTGCATTCCCAAAGCAACCTCAAGTCCACACGTATCTGTGTAGATGCACCTGCAAACGTTCTCTGCACGCGTGAGAGACACACATACACATCACCATGTGACTGTGTGTCTACTCAAAGCCTAGGCCAGTGGTCTTCAGTGTGGTGTTGAGGGCTTGGAGTTTGGGTGTAGGAACTGCCTTCTGCTTATTTAGGTTCATTTCCTATGCACACACACACACAATCTCTTTTTCTCTTGCGCTGTTCCCATCCCCCCCTATTCCTCTCTCTCCCTCTCTTCTGGCACCATGCAGCTTTCAACTCAGTCCCATTAGAGATAACTAGCTTGTCCTGACTGGCTCAACCCTTGGCCACTTGTTTCAGGATTCCCATCGTCTCTATCATCCCTACTGCTCACATCATTTCTGGAAGCCTTACACATGCTTGGGAACAACTTCTGTCACTTGGATACGACATCCACCTGCTTTCTTTTTTCTCTGATGTCGACTGCTAAAAAGGATGCTCACTGGAACTACTTGTGCACAGAACAGAGCCTATGACATATAACAGGTTCTGTATTCTGCAGGGAAATAGGAGGGGTGTGTGTGCGTGAACATACTTGTGTAAACACAGAGAGAAAATGAAACTTACTGCAAGGAAGCAGCGTACACAATTGTGGATGCCTGAAAATCTCAAGGTCAGCTCCTGGCAAGCTGGAGACCCGGGAGAGCTGGCCCTATCAGATCCAGCCATTTACCAAGGAGGTCAACATTTTGGGTTAGCCAGGCAGGGCCAGTTCCCTCTGGCTCTGCCTTTGTTGTGCTCACTGCTGAGTGGCTGGCGGAAGCCCACTCACGTTAGGAAGGAAATCTGCCTTACTCAGTCTGTAACTTCAAGATTTCCCTTAAGAAGATATTGGCCTAAATGTCTAGATGCCCTCCTGGGGCCTGGGGATGACCTGGACAAGCCCCCGCCCCAAACCCCTGCAAAGTCAGTGAGCTGGAAGCTCCATCCCAGGATGTTCTAAAGTGGTATCAAGGTGGTAGAGGCTTCAGTAGGAGGGGTCTGGTGGGAGTTATTAGTGGCCTTGCCCCCAAAAGAGATGAATGGCATTCCCCTGGGACCAATATTGACATAAAGGCCACAAACTCGGCCCCCAACCCCTGATTCTTTGACTTTCAGCCTCATCATGTGATCCTCTCTCCATGAGACAGCTTCTCCTTCTCTCTATCATGTTGTGGAGAAAGAACCCTTGCCAGAGAATAAACACATGGGGCCACCCGACCTTGAACTATGTGCAAGACTATGTGCAAAACTATGTTCCAAAACTATGTGCAAGACACATTTCTTTAAAAAGTTCCTAACTGGAGATTCTGCTACGGCAACAGAAAGCAGACTACAACATACCCTGCGGCTCACATTGACTCTTGATGTAACCACAGAGAGAAATCAGGAAAATAGCATTTATTTAATGCACCTGTTAGTGTATTGGTGGGTGACATGCTGGCTGCTGCCAAGTTGGCTTATCACTATGGGAGCAGGTTTCCGTTGTGGTAACATCCTGGGACAACTTCACACCTGTGCAGGAGCTGCCCTGATGAAGTGGGAAGATTTTCTTCGTCCCAGGCTTGTGGCTCATAGCGACAAGCAGCCAGGTGCATGGGTTTGTGATGAGCCTAAGAAAGCTGCCCTGAACTCCCAGCAGCACTCCACTGGGATTCTCTCAGCACATCATTGCTTCTTTCTGCTATTCACCTTACAACTCAGACTCGCGTGGATGAGGGCTGGCGGTGCACACACCTGCCTGCCTGCCTGGTTCACAGCACACTATATCCTTCTTAGCCTGTTCCCATTCAGGGTGCACCTGCCTCTATTCACCCCAAACTGTTTTCTTGTTGGTCCTTCCTTCCCCAGGGTTTTGTAAAGAGTCCACTCAACATTTGCCTTGTGCTGAGCCCTGAGCTTTCCATGGACACACAGGCAATCCTGAGTCAGGAGCCAATTTGCTGCCTGCCTTTGATTCAGTACAGTCCACATGCATTCGCTGTCTCCTGTCACACCCTGTGTGGGCAGAGCTACACTCATTACCAAGCATTTTGTTCTCATCACCTTTAGTTGGCGTTGCCCAGGAATGAGCAGTTGTGGCTTGTCTGTGCTGGACCAAGGCCAGTTGCCCTTGGCAATTGGCAGGGCCAACCTTATCCAAAATGGGAGCATCAATTACACGAGGTTGCTCTGGGACCCCAGAAGTGGGAGATGGGAGGCGTTCCTATGCAGGGCACTTATGGCTCATGGCAAAAAGGGTTGTTGGAGGTCTTGGAACTTTACTGGCCTTTGGGGCTTTACTTGATTTCACCACATCTTCACCACCTCATTGAACCACTGCCACAAGGATCCAGGGTAGGGGTGCTTGTGCTGTTCCAAACAACACAACTCACTGTTAAACAGCTCCAGCAACAAAAGCAAACCCTAACCCTCCAGGAATAATCACTGCAGACAGCACTCACAGAGTACTCCCACGAATTATTTCACTCAAATCTCCCAAGAACTCTGTAAGTCAGGTGTTAATACTTCCCCTATTTTATATACAAGGAGGCTTATGATTTTAAATGGGTTGAGTGCATCTGAATGGGGATCCAAGTCCAGCTTGTCTAACTCCAACATCTCTGTTCTTAGACACCTTTGTGAGTTCTCTCTGCTGGTTGTGTTTCCACTGCTACCCTTTTTCTACTTTTGGGCCCTGGGTTTACTCTTTTTTTTTCTATTTATTATTTTTTAAAAACATTGTGAAGGTAGAGTGAGAGAGAAACAGAGGGAGATCTCCTATCTGCTGGTTTTTCTCCAAATATCTACAATAGTTGGGGTGAAGCTGGGTCAGAGCCAATCCAGGTGTCATGTGGGTCGCTGAGACCTGGCACTTGTGCCATCCCTTTCTGTCTTGCAGGGTGCACGTTAGCAGGAAGCTGGATCAGAAGTAGGTAGAGGTCTTGACCCAAAGCCCTTGGTCATGGAATAAAGGCATCTCAAGTTAACTGAATGTCCACTCCCCAGCTTGCTGTTTTCTTCGACCCACAGGCTTCTCTTTCTTGCCTCTTTCAGCCTCCTCAACGGCTCTTGCCAACTGGGCATTGTCTGAAGTGTATAAACCAGATGTGAGCCTTAGGCCCAGGTGCCAGACACCAGGTCAGGAGGACATCCCTTCCTGGGCACACTGAAACACTTGGTGGCAACCTTGCCCAAGAGTACCTGAGCATCCATGTCTAGAATGTTGGCTCATCCTGGCCTCCATGACAGCGACCCACCTCTCCTTCCCCTTCCCCAGGAATGTTCTCATTGGCTTTTGCTGCTGAGTTTCTCTTTTATTATCTTGCCATTCGGCACCCATCTTCTTGAACCTATGACCTGAACCTAACAATCGCATCTATTAATAAAGTGAAGTATGACAGTCCCACTCTGGATTCTATGTAGAAAACAGAGCCACATGTCCCCAGATATCCTGAGTGGAGTTGCCTGGTAATCTTGCACTGGCCAAGATGTGTGCAATAATCAGTTTGGTCAGTCTCAAAAGGCAGAGACGCAAAGGAAGGTGATGCAATCAGAAGTCCTGGGTTCTAGGTCTAGGTTCAAATCTACTACACTAGCCAGGTGACCTTTGTCCAAAAGCTTCACCAGCCACCAGCAGGTGACCTCATTAGCAGGCAAAATTCACTAGTCTCCAGACATGCGTGGGGTTTGTAGTCCAACCCCTGTGTTTGAATCCTGGCTCTGAATAGCAAACTATGTGCCCTCAGGTAGGGTAGCAGCATCTTTCTTTGGACTCAGCTTGCCCAACTGTAGAATGGAAAGAATAGTAGCACTTACTTTAAGAGTTATTTCAAGATCAGAATGAATGTAGATAAAGCATCAAGAACATTCCCCAACACCTAGGAAGTCGGTGTCCAGTCAGTCATTGCTCACATTGTTATTTGACTTGAGTGTCAGAATGATGGTGCGAGATAAGAGTAGGAATTAACCACCTTGCATCCTGTATTGATTTTCTTGCTTATGTACTAAAGTTCAATAACTAAATATGTATGCAATAGGACATGTGACACAGCATAACCACTGATCAAAAGAGCTAAGTTCTTGGGATTTTTTACTCATAAGAGCAAAAACACATTTAAAACTATGTATGATGTACGACTTGATCAGAGTCAGTTTTTTTTTTTTTTTAACTTTGCATATACTTTCCTTGGGAACTAGATAAACCTGCTGCAAGAAGAAATGAAAAAGTACAAGTGGCAAATGACCAAGAGGAGGCCCTGCATGGTGGCCTAGTGGCTAAATCCTCACCTTGCATGCACTGGGATCCAGTATGGGTGCCAGTTTGTTTCCCAGCTGCCCCACTTCCATTCCAGATCCCAGCTTGTGGCCTGGGAAAGCAGTAGAGACAGCCCAAAGCCTTGGGACCCTGCACCCGTGTGCAAGACTTGGAAGAAGCTTCTGTCTTCAGATCTGCACAGCTCTGGCCATTGCTGCCACTTGGGGAATGGACCGCAGATGGAAGATCTATCTCTCTGTCTCTTTCTGTCTATATATCTGCCTTTCCAATAAAATAAGCCTTTTAAAAAAAAGTGACCAAGAGGTTGAAGCAGCTCTGTGGCCTGCCTTTTGTTCCACCTTGACCTACTTAGTGCTGGGACAGGCAGCAGCGACAGCCACTTTGGAAGGGCCAAGAGGAGCTAATGACCTGGAGGGCTCTCACCTGGCCTCTAAGCCAAGCGTGGATGAAGACAAGTCTTGCAGGCTGCGTCACAGAGCATGTTGTGGTCTGGCAGGAGCCAGGTCTGGAGGGTGCATGCAAAAGCAACTAGTATAGATGAACCAAGGCCTCTTGTCCACTGATGTCCTGGCACCCGGCAAGTCCAACCAAGAAGAAAACAACCACTTAAGCAACTCACAGTCTAACTGCCCCCCAAACAATCACTGCTAATATTTTGATACCGTATGCACAGACTAGACAGATACACACAGGTCTGGATCTGGTCACTTTATGTTAACAATGTGTCTGGATATAGATTATTAACTTGAAAGGAGCACAGTGAGAGAAAAAATACATTAGATGGAAGCTATGACACAAAAGAGTTGATTGAGTATAAATTAATCTTGTGAACCAAGATATGCACTACAGATATCAGCATACTGTATTTGTCAAAATGCAGTTTTTATCTGAAAATGGAAACATAAGCTTAGCTGAAACCCATATATTTAATGATGCAAACACAAAACTGTTTTCTTTATGAACTTATCCATGGAAATCAAAGTAGTAGAATAATGCATAAAGGCATTATTTTAAAATGTTTACAGCATATTTTAAATTTCTATTGACCAGTAAGTTTTTCATCATCTATATATGAGGTTGTGATAAGACTTACGGCCAGGGTTGGTTGTGACTTCTTCCTCTTGCTTCTCCTGTTCTTTCACATTCCCTTTATTCTGAGCATTGTCTGCAATACCTTCAGCAGGCTGGGACGTGGTCTGGCTACCATGAGACAGGGTTCTCGTGGCAGGAAGTAGCCTCCATGGAATCACGCAATGTGTGGTGATCGGCCCTACCCTATGTGAGCTGTCACAGGTTGACAGGCACACTGGAACCCACTTCTGCTCACTGCAGCAATTTGCATACTTCCTGATCACACAAGAGGGATGTTTAAAGCTATTTTGGAAAACCCTTGCAAAATCAAAGCTCTGCAGATCCAGGGGTCTCAGAAATAAAAGGGTTTGTTTGGCCATTACGCTTGCTGGACAGATTCCCACAGCTTCCTGCAGGAGGGCCAGGTAACAGTTGGGAATTTGTCTCCCAGGACAAAACTAGAAGAAGTTTTCTCAAGAGAAATTGGAGGAAGGAAGGCAGAGACTGTTTATATGGAATACACATTGGCTATAGATAGGAGGGGTAGAATTCAAGGAGGCAGGAAACCCAACTTTGGGCTGAAGGACTGTTCATAAGCAAAATGTTATTTAAAAATACCTGTAATATCTGGATTGGATGGGGTTGCCAGTTCAGAAAATTCATAGCAGCAGATTACAAAATTTTCATGGAAAATGCATATTATGAAGAACCATGCATGGGATTCTAAAATGTTGGCATCCAAAAAGCTTATCTTGTATTTCAATTTTTCTGCAAATGAGTTGAAGCCCATCCACTGGTAGACGGGAGACACTGAGGCTGGTGGTCAGCTGCGATGGGATTTAATTAAGCCAAAGTTTCAACATAAACAGTCTTCTTGTTGGTTCCACCTGAAACTCTCTTTTTTTTTTTTTAAGATTTCTTTTATTATTTTCTTATTGGAAAGTCAGATATACAGAGAGGAAGAGAGACAGAGAGGAAGATCTTCCATCCGCTGACTCACTCCCCAAGTGGCCACAATGACCAGAGCTGAGCTGATCCGAAGCCAGGAATCAGGAGCCTCTTCTGGGTCTCTTATGCACGTGCAGGGCCCCAAGACTTTGGGTTTTCCCATCCACAAGCAGGGAACTGGATGGGAAATGGGGCTGTTGGGATTAGAACCGGGCACCCATATGGGATCCCGAGCATGCAAAGCAAGGACTTTAGCCACTAGGCCACAGTGACAGGCTGGACCCTCCACCTGAAACTCTTAACTGATTGTATTCCCTTATCTCTTCCCACCTCCCGTCCTCTGGCCCTTGTAACTAAATTTAGAACATCTCAGAATTTTTCTTCTATCACTCTTTTAGAATAAAACTTTCAATTTTTATATGCTTAATTTTAGATTCCAAGATAAAATATCTTATCATTTCCACAGACTCACATGCATGGATTTCAGGGTTCTTTTGCAAGCAAAATAAACTCGCTTCTTAATTCTATTTTCTATGAACATTTTGAAGCACTCTTGTGTATGTATATCATAGATACTATGTATATTGTTTTCATCAACTACTTGTATAACAATTAATGCAACCTGTCATTCACTTATTTAAAAATTCATTTATTTATTTTGAAAAGAAACAGGGACAGAGATGAAAAGAGATCTTTCACTCATTGCTTTATACCTCAAATGCCTGTAACATCCTGGTTGTAACTCGGTCAAAATCGCCTGCATGGGTGCTGGGACCAACATGCTTGAGCCATCATCTGCTGCCTCCCAGAGTGCGTATCAGCAGGAAACTGGAATCAGGAGCAAGGCTAGGACTCAAATTCAGGCTCGCTGATAGGGGATAGAGTGGCCACAGGTATTGTCTGAACTGCTGTACCAAATTCCCACCTCATTTATTCTTTGAAATGTATCTTTACAGGGTCTTTCCAGGGTCTTTCCAGGGCCAGTGGCTCAATAACTAAATCTTCACCTTGCAAGCTCTGGGATCCCACATGGACGCCAGTTCATGTCCTGGCTCCACTTCCCATTCAGCTCCCTGCTTGTGGCCTGGAAAAGCAGTGGAGGACAAACCAAATCTTGAGACCCTGCACCTGTGTGGGAGACTGGAAGAAGCTCCTGGCTCCTGCCTTTGGATTGGCTCAACTCCAGCCATTGAGGCCATTTGGGGAGTGAATCAGTAGATGGAAGATCTTTCTCTTTCTGTCTCTCATTCTTTCTGTAAATCTGCCTTTCAAATAAAAATAAATAAATCTTCATTTATGCTGGGAAAGTAGCATAAGATGACCCAAGTGCTTGGATGCCTGTCACCCATGTGGGAGACTTGCAAGAAGCTCCTGGTTTCTGGCTTCAGCCAGTCTGTGAAAGCACAGCTCTGCCTCTGTGTCTCCCCCTATCTCTGCAATTCTTTCAAATAAATAATAAATAATCTTTTAAAAAATTTAGACTCGTGACCCCTGGGGACCAAATGGAGGCAAATCAGATTGTCTCACAATGGAGGACAGACCAGCTGGGTGCCATTCTGATCACCCAGATGCCCACTTAGTTGGGTTCAGTACCTGGGAGAGGGGATGGAATATGGTTAGGGACTGAGAACATGCCCTTTGGAGTCAGGTAATCCAGGTTCAGCTCTTGGCTTCTTCCAACTCAGACCTCAGGGCATAAAGCAGGAGCAGTAAGACCATGCTCCTAAGGGCTGTTAAGAGGGCAAACCAGCTCTGCACGTAAACTGAGCTCTGAGTATCATGTGTGATCCACAGCAGGAGGCTATAATGGGAGCCATCATTCTTTCATGGTCCAAGACTGCAGCTACTTGAGGGCAAGAACCATGTGCCTTGGAGGTCTCAGAGTCCAACCAAGTGCCCAGCATGGTTATTAGGACAGCCAAGTGGGATGATTGGGTCAGTAGCTACCAACTTTTACACGCAGGCCACCACTGGCCAGTATAATCCTGCATTCATTTCAGGTGATTTGGTTCTCATGCTGCTTCTGAGATCTCTACCCTAGATGCTGCCAGAGAATATAGATATGACCATAGGTGGGTGGATTGTCACATAGGACAGGTTAGAACTGCAGGTTCTTCCTTTGGGAAATAAGTCTAAGAACATGTATTCTGTGAGGATGCTCTGAAAGTTCAGTGGTCAGGGCTGGGGACAGAGCCCAGCTACTGGAGCACTCATGGCCAGCTAGGTCCTCAATGCCATGATCCACTCTGCCCACATTAGACCACCCAAGTTCAAATCTTAACGCCTACCACTTCCCAGCCACGAGAATTTGGGCAAACCACCTAACAATTCCCTCAAGCCTTTGGGTTTTTCCATCCTTAAGGTGGGGGGAATGATAATGAGATCTAGTTCTTAAGGTTATGAAAATTCAGTGAGTAAAGATGTATGATGGTGACTGGTATCTAATAAACGCTATGGATGAAGGGGCTCTAAGAACTTCTGGAGAATGGAATTCAAAGGTAATGCCGCAAACTTTTTGAAACGCATAATTGCATTTGGATATCCCAAAGGGCATCAGTAGTAGAAGCACATTTACTGAAACTGTGTGTGTCACCTCAGCCATCTTGTAAGCATGCTCCAAGCAAGTTGGCATGCCTCGGATAACAGGGCTTGAGGAAGGAAGTAGAATTCTGGGAGGGTCAGGACCCGGAGGATAATTCCTTCTGGCTCAGGGTTTCCTGCATGAGGTACGATTTGCAGGGGGAAGAGTCCCAGTTTGCCACTCCTTGCTGAGAATCACAGATCACTTCTCTCCTCTCTGAACATCTCACTGTCCCAGTCACAGAAGACCTGGTTAAAGCCCAGGTTTCCTGCAGGCATCCAGCCAGCAGAGTGGTGGCAGGATGTCCCATTTCCTGCAGGGAAATCCATTCTCCAACACGTGCTGGGGATGAGCCAAGTCCTAATGCGGTGTCCTTTTTGAAGACGCGCCCAGCTCCCCCATTTCAAATGCAATATGCTTATTGCTGGCCTGATTTTTATTGGGAAAAAGCAGTGGTGTACTCTCCAGGTCCCTGGGGTCTGAATTAAAATAAAGGAAGTACTTTAAAAAATCAAATCCAAGTAGTGGGAGTTGGAAGTACACAGTTAAGTGAGGGGATCACAGACCTCAGGAGTTGCTTGCATCCCAACGCCTGAGATGGAGCCGCATGGTAATTGCATTTGGATATCCCAAAGGGCATCAGTAATGGAAGTGAGATTGTCTCCAACTCGTGCTTGCATAACAAAGCAGACAAATGACAACCCCCAGCTTACTGAGCACCTACTAAATACCTGGGCCCAGGCTCGGTTGGATACCAGTAAGCCTATCTTCACTTTATAAACAAGTGAAACCAAGAAATGTTTAACTGTGTAAGCACAGGTAGGGAAGCAACCAAGCTGAGTTTAGATTCAAAATTTGGGGGTTGTTTTAGATTTATTTTATTTTTATTTAAAGGGAGATTTATAGAGAAAGGGAGAGAGAGAAATCTTACACCTGCCAGTTCACTACGCAAGTGGCTGCCATGGCTGGAGCTGAGCCGATCCAAAGCCAAGAGCCAGGAGCTTGTTTCTGTCTCTCACAAGGTTGTAGAGGCCCAAGGCCCTGGACAATTCTCTGCTTCTTCCCCAGGCCACAAGCAGGGAGCTGTATGGGTAGTGGAGCAGCCAGGACACGAACCATTGCCCCTATGGAATGCCAGCACTTGCAAGTGGAGGATTAGCCTGCTGACGTTGCGCCATGGCACCAGCCCCAGGTTCCAGGTTGTTCTTATATGGAAGAGTGCAGGCTTTCCACCATGCAGTGCTTTTCTGATTGCTGAGCTTCTGTAGGGAGTCCTGGAATCTAGTCAGTGAGTTGCCACCATTATTGAAAAGAAGGAAGAAGGGAAGGAAGGAAAAAAAAAAACAGGCTATGGCTGAGGCACCACGAGGGTTTGTGATCACAAATGGTGGGGACGGTCCAGTGGCAGGTCTGGAAGAGTCTGACACCTACCAGGCCTGGCCACCTGCGGCCGGGGACTTCTGCCAGCCTCTCTGATATGTCAGTCTTTTAGTTCCTCCCCTTTCCATCAGCAAGGTGGGATTTGGAGCTCTTGCTTGAAACTGTAGCTTCCAATTTCTCTCATCTCTTTATGTTTCAGATTAATTAACCGCCTAACTATTTAGACATTCATTCTCGGGCTTGTGTGCAATTCAAATCTATGACACTTCAGGGGCTGTGGCGTGCGTATTCCGCCACGAACCTCACGTGGTCAGAGCAGAAGTGAGGCTGCTGGGGGCGGGAGGAGATTTGTAGAATCAATTTTTTAAAATTCCGATGCATTTCTGAGGCATCTGAAGTGTTGATGAGATAGCTGGGGTGCTTGGGTGCTTGACTTTTAAATTCACATTTCTGAAAGGCAAGATACAAAATTGATTATACAGTATGATCTCAACTGTGTTAAAAATGTATATAGAAAGGATTGCAAGGAAGTGAATGGCAGCTGCCTCTGGTGGTGGGGTGATGGGTGATTCTGATTTTTCCCTTTTTGGGTTTTTTTTTTCCTTCCTAAATTTCCTGTCATTGCTAAAAAAAAAAAATGTGTGACTTTTAAAAATTCACTAAGTAAAATTTAATTTCCAAGGTAGAATATTGGATTGCGTATCATTGTAAGGCATGAGTGCAGTTTGCAAGCTAAACACATCTTGCTCTTGGTACCGATTAAGAAGCATCATGGTGGCAGGCCAGTAGGGCCTGAGCCACATGACACATCAGGAGGTGTGGGATGTACCCACATGGCTCCTACCCTCTCTTCTCCAGCCATCTCACTCCACACTGGGGGGGAGGGGGCAGCCAGTCCAGGGCCCAGAGTCTGCCATCCAACAGATACTCTTACGGGTGGGCATAGGGTTCACTGCTCTACACTAAACCATCCTAAGCGATTGTGCTTGTGCTGATGCGCTGTATCCATGTTAGTGCCTCCTAGGGTCATGGTGTGAGAGCAGAGGTTCTGAGGAATGAATCTGTGAATTTATCTCCCTCTACATACAGCTGGATGTATTTAATACTGCAACCCTGCGATGTAGGTGCTTTTATTGGCCCTGTTTGTGGGTAGCAATAACTGAGGCAAATACCCCTTAAGTGACCAGTTTAAATCCCAGAGTGAGGCAACAGCAAAACAGAGTAAGGCAAGAGCAAAACTTATATAGTGTATATAAAACAAACCTCAAACTCAGGTCAGGCCTGCTCTGAGGTTTGTTTTATATACACTATATAAGTTTTATTATTATTATTTGAGGGAGAGAGGGCACCCACTTACTGGTCCAGTCCCCAACTACTTGCAATGGATAGGACTGGATCAGGCCAAAGACAGGAGCCGGGCACTCCAGCCAGGTAGCCCATGTGGGTGGCAGGGACCATCCCCCGGTGCTTCACCTGCCATCCCAGGGTGCACGTTGGCAGGAAGCTGGAGTCTGGAGAGAAGCTGGGATTCCGGTGGAAGTACTTCTGTCTGGGATATGGGTAACTTCACTGCCAGATTAACGCCTGCCCCCGGAATGGAGATCCACAACATGGCACTATGTCTCTGACCTTAAGACACCACTCAAGTTCAATGTCAGTCACAGGAGACCCAAATGCCTGTGGGGCTGCCAGACGCTCAGTCACAGAGGTCACCCAATGGAAGAGGTCGGTATCTCCAAGGAAAGCTTTCATCCAGTCATGCAGATATGAGGTGGTCTTTGACTAGTTCACAATGAATGTATATTATAAGCAAATTATGCATGGATTTCAAAAATGTTCTTGCACCAAAATTAATGCATCTTTTGATTTTAATTTCTACAAGCTTTTTAAAAGTGGCGGGGCAACAGTGTCCTGTTCCCTGTTATTGAAGCATCCGTCTGAAATGTGCAATGAACCAATGTTTTTATAACCTCAAAATTGTCTCCTCAATGCAAATTTTCCATTGCACTATGTCACAAAAACATTAGAAGCATGTGTTAAATATGAACATTTAAACTACATTGAAATAGTGCAACTTTGACTTTTTATACTTACTGTGGTACACCAAGGAGTTACAAATGAAAGTGATGTGGGACCTTTTGGCTCAGAACAGGCCCTCTTTAAATCAGTTCCTGGGGGCTAGTGTTGTGGCACTGCAAGTTACGCTGCTGCCTGCAACACCAGAATCCTGTACGGATGCCAGTTCGTGTCCCAGCTACTCCATATCTAACTCTGCTCCCTGTTAATGCCCTAGGAAAGCAGCAGAAGATGACCAAAGCGCTTTATCTTCTGCACCCATATGGGAGACCTGAAAGAAGTTTCTGGATCCTGGCTTTGGCCAGGGCCAGTCCTACTTGCTGAGACCATTTTGGGAATAAACTACAGAATGGAAGATCTTTCTCAATCTCTCTATGTAACTATGCCTTTCTGATAAATAAATCTTGGAAAAAATAACTCCTGTACCTGATTCTTTTTTCCTTGTTGTTCCTCTTTACTGCAATAGCAAAGGCATTTCTAAGTCGACTTAACACGTCACCCTGACTTGTACAACTCTCAAACCATGTGTTTGGGTTAAAATCTCTGCTGTTAATGCCTGGCGCGGTAGCCTAGTGGCTAAAGTCCTTGCCTTGTATGTGCCAACATCCCATATAGGCACTGGTTTGTGTCACAGCTGCTCCACTTCCTTTCCAGCTCCCAGCTTGTGGCCTGGGAAAGCAGTAGAGGACAGCCCACAGCTTTGGAGCACCCACATGGGAGCTCCAAAGGAAGCTGCTGGCTTCAGATCGACTCATTTCCAGCCGTTGTGGCCACTTTCTCTCTCTGTCGTTCCTTCTCTGTGTAAATTTCCCTTTCCAATAAAAATAAATAAAAATAAATCTTTAAAAAAAAAACTCTGCTGCTTGCTGGCATTGAGAGCTTGGAGAAGTAAATCTGCCTGGATCTCAGTTTTCTTACCTGTAAAATGCAAAGAATAGTACCTTCATTGCAGAGTTGTACCAATAAAACCTGTGACATGTTAGGACCAGTGGCTGGCATGCAAGGGTGCATATCAGTGTGGGCTGTTCTTAGGACGGACATGATAATGTGTCTGTCTTCCCTACTGGAGTCTGTGTCCTTTGAGGGCAAGTAGTGTATTTCGTTCGTCTCTCTTCACAGGTGCTCCCAAGAGTTGGGCCCAGATCAGGTGCATCCCAAACATCCGTTCAATAAGCAAAGGAGAAACACCAAGTACCTCGCTGGATTTTAGTGAAGTGCAAAAGGAAGAAAAGATGAGTAAACGCCTCCTAAAGTGAGGGGAGGATGCTGACCTGTCACAGTGAGCGGGTTGGTGCTGACTAACACAGGCAAGTGTTAGGCACTCGCCGCCCAGCAGGTCTGTGCACAGCATCCATGGCTGGGTGGGTAGGTGCTGACGGATCATCAGGCCTGACCAAGCCTCATCACAGGTGGATGCTAACCAGTGCCTTCTGATGTGTGCATTGGGTGTCCAGGTCAGGCCTGCTCTCAGTGCCTACAGGACATTGCCTGGCCCCTGTCTCCAGGCAAGATGGCGGTGGTGGCATTGACAGGGGTCTAATCCCTGGGTGAGATTACCCTGCAGGAGGAGGTTTGGGGCTATCCAAGCAGTGGAGCGAAGCGGAAGCGCTCCCGTCCAGCCTGAGTCCTGGGAAGTTAACTGTTCTGCTGCCTCTTCCTTAGCAGCCTGAATGCTGTGGAATCTCACCCCTGCCTTCCTGTTTCCCACCTGCTTCTGACACCTTGGGTTGCTCCTTCCTGTTGCAAGGAAGGAAGCTGCGAGAACTATGAAATTCTCCAGAGGTTTCTGTTCTTTCTAGAACAAAACCATGGCCTGTGTTCAGGAATGATTTCCTGCTGGATTGGGGTGTCCTGCTGCATGATGCCCGGGAGAGGATCAGAGGAGAACGGGGGACTTCGAACTTCAGTAACAAACTCCGGAAGTGTCAATGCGCTGTGCCCTCTTGAGCCGTGTTTCTTTCTTTCCTTTTTTTTTTTTAATTTATTATTATTGGAAAGCCGGATATACAGAGAGGAAGACCTTCCATCTGATGATTCACTCCCCAAGTGAGCCGCAACGGGCTGGTGCACACCGATCCGATGCCGGGGACCTGGAACCTCTTCCAGGTCTCCCACGCGGGTGCAGGGGCCCAAAGCCTCGGACCGTCCTTGACTGCTTTCCCAGGCCACAAGCAGGGAGCTGGATGGGAAGTGGAGCTGCCGGGATTAGAACCGGCGCCCATATGGGATCCCGGGGCGTTCAAGGCGAGGACTTTAGCCGGTGGCCCCTTAAGCCGTGTTTCTAACTGTGCACACCTGCACTCCTTTACCTGATCTTCCTTTCACTGTGGACCCCGCATTAACAGCTCCATTTTCTTTCTCCTGGAAATGGTGCCAATCAGGAAAATGACATCTACAACATGGCTGGAAAAGGACGCTTCAGGATCTTGTAAAATTGGCACCTTTGGCCAGGTTGGAAGGGGACTTTCTGACCCCACCATGGCTTTGCAGATGTTTGTTACAATTTGTGACCTATGCTCTGAAGAGGCTCAAACGTTTGTCTGAAATCACGTCTTACTCCAGTCACTGTTTGTGAGAACTCACTAGGAACCTGTGAGGAACACAGGGGCTGGCAAAGCATCAAAACATCGACTGTCCCTGCTCTCTGAGGGAGAGATGACTACAACACGCCCCCTAGGAGGCTGATGCCAGCAAGGTCACGGAAGGAGAAGGGGCGACGTGTGCCCAGAGGAGAGTGACAAGTCAGACTATGTGTGTGAACTCAATTTTGAAAGCTGAGGAGGATTTCAGCAGGCAAAGAATGGGAGGGGAAGCTTGCCAATGTGTGTGTGTGTGTGTGTGTGTGTGTGTGTACACATATATGAAAGAATAATCATGGAGCATTCTCCTATGGCCATTTGCAGAGGCTACTGTGAATGGGCTCACCCAGGCAGGCACAGCCCCTGCCTTGGAGGACATAGCCAGAGGGAAGGGGGTGACTGTGGACAAACGTACACACACACACACACACACACACACACACATACACACACCCCATGGCTGGGCCTATAATAGTGGCACAAATGAAATATTTTGGGACTGTGGAGAAGGGAGATGATGACATGTCATAAAATAGTTGGCATTTGGCTCTATTTCTCTTTTTAGTTTCTGCTTAGTTCATGATTTCCTGGAAAATGCCATCCCCCTCCCTCCCTCTACCCCCTCAATCTTCACGCCACACCATCTTGCTACAAATGGACTGGAAGCAATTAGTTTTTCTCATCCCCTTGATCATTGCTAGCACTTGTCCACGGCAGGTGTCCACAGCACATTATGGAACCCTTTGTTACCTCTGCAATGTGGACCCCTCAAAAAATGGCTTAAAATCTCCACCTTATATTGGCACTTATATTTAGGGAAAGAAAACAGTTTCTAAAAACTTCTATCTTATATTGGCACTCATATTTAGGGAAAGAAAACATTTTATAAAGATAAAAGGAAGTTTCTTGTAAAGGCCCTCTGTTTGTAGATTGGCTGAGTTGCCCGATCCCTTTCACCGCCCTTTAACAAAGAACAAAAAACAATTAAATCAACATTAAGAACAAAAAAAAAAAAAAGCAATTGAATCAGCACTAGGTGAAGGTGACAGCAATGCATGATTTGATTGTAAGATTTAGCAAAGAATCTATGTTACATGATTTTATAAATTCCTTTCATCTATGATCTTTTAACTCTATACTCTTAACATTTTAAGCAATATTAGTTTGTGTTTAGTAAAAATTGGATTTTGGATATAAGTAAACCACTTGTCACTACGTAACTGCTTGTGCTGCCAACCGTGGAGTTCCTGGCTTCTGCCAGGTCACTGCAGGTTTGAATGAGTAATAGCTTGCTGAAAATATTTTCTCTAAAGTAAAATAATAATAATGTTATTTAGGATTGATTCTGTAATCATTCTTTTGTAATGAAGTAAAAATGAAACAATTGGATGTTGTGCAAAAGCTTGTGATGATTTGTGTATAAATAGAGAACTTTTCTGAGTTGTCCGTTATGAGCATCATGCCGAAATGGTCCATGCCTCCTCTGCCTCTCCTGCTTATCTCCTCTTATCGTCTCGCCGATCCACGCATCCTTTGCAAATCAGCGAAGCAGGCCTCCAGCATTCAGGGGTCTGTAACAACGTCTCCCCCGTGCAGATCACAGAAACACAAGGCACAGGTTTCAAACTTTTGTGTGCCACAAGCAAACATTCTTAGTTCCGTTTTCCACAAACTTTTGGAAGTCCTGTCGTGAGTAATTCATTGCCGCCTACTCTGCTTGGTGGTTTAAAGTTAGTGCTGTGTGTTGTCTCATCACCGCGGCGACTCAGCTTCCGTGGGCCCTGTGACTCAGAGTGTCTCTAGTTGCTGGCAGGGCTGCAGTCGCCCCACAAGGCGTTGCCCCTGAGCCCTTTCGCAGGGCCATTGGCAGGATTCAGTGCTCGTCCGGCTGTCAGCCGCAGAGCCTCTGTTCCTTACCAGCTCTAGGCTGGAGGCTGGACTCAGTTCTCTGCTGTGTGGATCTTATGTAGGGCAGATCTCAGCGGGGGCACGTGGAACATCTCTGCTCCAGATGAAATCCTAAATGTTCCCTAATCTGAAACTTCCTGAGTCTCGCCATGACACCCCCAAGTGGAAAATCCCACAACAAGGAACTGTTTCCTGCACAAACTTATTTGAAAATATTGTATGCGATTACTTTCTGGTTGGATATGTAAGAACCATACGTGAATTTTGTGTTACGACTTGCTCCCATCCCGAGACACCTCACTCTGTCTATACAAATAGGCCAATATCTGCATACAATCCCAAATCTCAAATGGTCCTGGGCTCAAGCATTTTGGATAAGCATTTGGATACGGGTCCAGAAAGGGAGCCGTAGAGGGAGACGTGTGAGATGGAAATCACGGTCATTACCATCACATTTCAGAAGGGTCGCCCGGCAGGATTTGCCTGCTTAGAGGTGGGTCACTAGGTCTGGTGCACATGATGGGGGTGGGGGTGATGGATCGGAGGAGGGGATGAGTAGCAAAGATGGGGGCCCCTGGGGAACTGTTTTAGAAGCTCATATGACAGCTGCTCCAGAGAATATGAGGGGGACTTCAAAACAGTCATGGAAAAGAAAATGAAATTAAATGATAAATTGATCTGCTGCAAAAAAAAAAAAGAAAAAAATTGAAATTCATGTAGATGAGAGGCTTCCAAAAAGTTCAGGGGGAAAAAAATGCATGTGATTTAAAAACTACACTACATTAAAAAAAAAAAAATTTTTTTTTTTTGCCCAAAAGTTCATGTAAGCTTTTAATTCTATTTGCCATAAACTTTTTGAATTACCCTTAAAAGTTCTCTCACATTTTCTAGAAAAGGAAGCAGGCATTTGACACCTTAGTTCACAGCCTAAGTAATAGAACCAAAGTATGGACCCATCTGTCTGCAAAGCACGCCTCTCTCTGCTCTGGCGGGCTGCCTCGAGTGGCTGGTTCCATTCTCACAAGACAGACCAGGTCTCACCAAGAACCACCTACTGCAGTGGCCTGGTTGACAGCTGCCCAGCCTCACCCTTGAGGGTCTAACTCAAGTCTGGGTACCCTTCCTAATCTTTCTGACCCTGAAAGCTCTTCTTTCCATTCTAGCTTTAGGCAGAACAGAGAGTTCTCAGAAAAGGCCAAGTGTTTGCTGCCTTGTAATCCGCTCTTTTCGTGGATGTCTTGCAGAAAGCACTTTGAGCGAGAACTTGCCACAGTGCACTCCTTCCACGGGTGATTAATCAGAAGCGTCCCTGCATGGCTTGGCACAGATGGAGGTGAGGGAGAGAGCCGGATCGTAAATCCCAAGGAATTTATGGCTTCACCATCCACCCCTATTACTACATCAGAATGGCTGTGTTTCCCTTCAGCGCTTGAAGACATGGAAAAGGTTTTGAAGGTGTGGCCTGCAGCACCCAACTCTGTCGGGCAGGATTTGGGTCACGAATCACACAGGGGACATTGTTTCAGAGGGGCTTAAAGTTCTCTCCATCGTGGATGGGATCAGCTTGACGGAAGTGTCACGAGCCACTGTTGCGGCCGTTCATACTTGCTGCCTTCAGTTTCAGTTCTCAAAGATCCCCGGGCACAGGCACATCTGGTACATCCAGCCCACGGTGCACACCTGACACTTCCTTTCCCAGGCAAGAGTAGCCATCTCTTTTCTAACTACACGCTGCCATCTATATTAGTTGGAGCTCAGCATCTGCCCCACCTCCACCCCCAAGAAACTCCCACAGTAGCAAGAGCATTCTTACTGCGCTTCACTCAGTCTGTATGGCCAGGAGGTGGTGTTGCATGAATTTGCTATTGCACCTGCAGAACTCCCGACGTTTGTTCCTGAAGAAACATTCTGCTGATCCGGCGGGGCCTCTGCCTGGGTCTGTGAAATGCAGCTCTGAAAGCACTGAGGTCAGAGTTCAAGGCACGGAGCTTCAAGCATCTCAGCATCGGGTGAGTGAAGACAGACGAGGGTCTTCATAAAAGGAACGAGCCAAAGAGCAAGTGAGTTTATTTTTGAGAGCTCCACCCCCCTTTTTTTTTCCAGTGGTGGAAAAAAAAATGCATCCTTTGTTTTGCACTTCTTTGCCACACGACTCCAGAAAACACAGAGACTCATTTCACTTATCTGTATAAGGAAATTGTTATCACCACTGTGCTTATCTCAAGGGTTAACCTGGGAATCACAGGAGGTAAGGGATATAAACGGAGCACTCCACCATGTCGATGACTATAATGATCACAATAGCTATCGTGGTCTGCACGGTGACTACGGATTGGGAAATGTGCCAGGCGTTTTATGTGAATTATCTCATTTAATCCTCATAACCATGCCATGGAGTAGACAGCGCCAACCCCATTTTACAAAGCAGGAAGCTGAGGCTAAGTGACTCGCACTAGATTACACAACAACAAATTACAAAGTCAGGTTTCAACTCAGACAGTCCAACGTTCAAATCCTTGAATGGTCTTATTTACACGAAACTACTGCCTCACACCATGAAGCACTACCCTAGGTAAGGAGCAGGGTCCCTTTCTTTTGTGCAAGTGTAAGTTGCTGCTACTACTTTTCACATTTAGACACACAATGCATTGAAATCTTTGTCAGACATACACACAGACACACACGCATGTAAGGTTACCAACACAAATGCCGAAAACATTCAACAAGGAAAAGACAAACATTTTGATAAAAGATATTGGGAAAACTTCATAGTTACATGCAGAAGAATAAAGTTGAACCTTTACCTTTCAATGTAAACATAAATAAACTCAAAATGGGTCAAAGACCCAAGGCATAAGAGTCGAAACTATGAAACTCTTTGAGGAAAACACTGGGGAAACGTTCGTCTCCTTTTATTTGGCAATGATTTCTTGAGTATGACATTAAAGAAAAGAAACAAATAAATGGGCTTGGCGGCGTGGCCTAGTGGCTAAGGTCCTCACCTTGATCCCAGATGGTTGCTGGTTCTAATCCCGGCAGCTCCACTTCCTCTCTATCTCTCCTCCTCTCAGTATATCTGACTTTGTAATGAAAATAAAATAAATCTTTACAAACAAACAAACAAAACCACGTAAATTTGACTTCATCGAAATTAAAACCTTTTTTTTTACCCAAGGGACACAATCGAGAGTGACGGGATAGCCAACAGAATGGGAGAAAATATATGCAAATCACACACCTGACAAGGGATTAATATGCAGAGTATATAAAGAACTTGTACCATTCAATCACAACAACAAAAAAACCCCAGTTGAAAAATGGACAAAGGGTTTGAATAGATATTTCTCTCAAGAAGATGTACAGATGGCCAAAAAGTACATGACAAGATGCTCAACATCATTAGTCATTAGGGAAATGCAAATCAAAACCACAATGAGATGCCACTTCACACTCGTTAGGGTAGCTATTATCAAAACGTGGAAAGTAACAAGTGTCGACAACAATGTGGAGAAATGAGAACCCTGGTGCCTTGCTCGTGGGAATGCAAACTGGGCAGCCACTGTGGAAAACGCTGCTGCGGGGCTCATCAAGAAGTTAAGACGGTGTGACTGTAGGATCCTGCAGTTCTCTTCAGCAATAGGATCACAAGAACTGAAAATCATATAAGCATACAGGTACTTGTATGTTACTGTCGGTAGTGGCCCGACTCAACGGTCACTCAAAAGCAGAAGCAATCCCATTTGTTCTTCCACAAATGAATGGATAAACAAAATGTGAAATATACATACCATGGAATATTATTCAGTTTTGAAAAAGAATGACACTCTGATCTATGCTGGAGCATGGATGAACCATGAAAACATGCTAAGAGAAAGGAGACACAAATGAATAGACATGATGTGATTTCACTCGTTTGTGGGACTTCAGACTAGGTGAATTGACAGAGGCAGAAAGTGAAATGGATGCAGGTGACCAAAGGATGGGAGAAGGGAATGGGAGATTATTGTGCAATCCATCCAGGGTTTCTGTTTGGGATGCATGAATGGAACCATGAATGCATGTAATACTATGGAACTGCACACAGGAGAATGATTCAAATGGAGGCCAGCGTTGTGCTGCAGCAGCTTCAAGCAGGACTTCCAATGCTGCCATCCCACAGTAGAGTGCTGCTTTGAGTTCTGGCTACTCAGCTTCGGATCCAGCTCCTTGGCTAATGCACCCGGGAAGGCAGTGAAAGATAGTCCAAGTACTCCCACGTGGGAGGCCAGGGTGGAGCTCCTGACTCCTGGCTTTGGCCTGGCCCGTTTGAGGAATGAACTAGTGAATGGAAGTGCTCTCTCTCTGTCTCTCTCTCTCTCTGTGTGCTACTCTTTTAAGTAAAAAATAAGTCTTCTATACTTGATCACAATGGAAGAGTTTATAATTTGAATATTTTCCTATAGTAGGAAAAAAAACATAAGTATGTAAGAAATCTTATCTTGAAATATCTAGGCCTTATTTATTTGAGTTTCCCATGAACTTGATTTTCTTGCTATTTCAACGTAACACTTTGATGGAAGTAAAAGTAGAAAATGCCGATTTCAGTCAAAAAGGGATAAAGTCAAGCAGTCACTGTCCGAGACTCAGTCACATTTAAACCTCCGTGCTGCCATACCGTTGCTCTGCTTCCCTGTCTCATTTTCTATTTTCTTCATTTCCCCCCCTTTGGATTTGGTTCAGCAGCCTTCTGTTCTTCAGGAACTTCGAGGTCACTTTGTTTTGTGAGTTCTTGTCTGTTATCAGAGTTTACTTTTACCCCTCCAACCGGGAAGAAGGGAAACGCTTTTCTAAAACGAAGCAAAGTGATAAAACACTGAAAGGAAGCCAAGAAATGTGTGACCAGAATGCTCAGCTTCCTGCTGAGACCATTTGGAAGTTGCGTTGGAAAGGATCACTTTGAACATGCTGTGCCTAGAAGCTCTGACGCGGCGTGGCCCACGGAACGAGCCGCAGCATTCGCTGTAGTTCACAGCAGGCGAGACGTTTGTTCTGCTCCTTCGTTTCCGCCTCTTCCCTGGGTCGTTGCTTACCTGTATTCTTAGTCAACATATTACTTATTTGGAAATTAAGTTCCCATGTCTTCCCAAGCCGGATCCTGCCTTAATTTTATGTATACCTGTGATTTACGGATCAAGTTCTGTCCAGCTAATTATAGAGTGTGACTTTCTATCGATCTTTGTAGAAAACACTCTCAAAAGTGGCTTGATGAGATCAACAGATATATAGGTAAAAAAGCAGGTACATACAGTCATCTAGAAGAAAACCATAATGGAGACTATCGTATTGAGATGTGAGGACACAAAGCAGCATGTATCTCTAAATCAAAGATGGACTTCCAGTGAAACTCTTCAACATATCTTGACAAAAGCATGTTCGACTCTGCCTTTGTTCATACCTACGATGTTAGGATACACTTAAATAGCAGAATGATGGATTTATCACTGTTTCTGAAGGACTTTACTATTGTAATAATATAGGGGAAATCGGTGTGGATTTGGGGAAGGGCAGAAGGGACATCCCAGAGCTTGTGGAACCGTATGGTTAAATAAATAAATAATTTACTTTTTTTTTTTTTGAGTGACTTGGGTTTCCTACACAAGGATCACAGGATCGTCTGCCCAACAGGGGGCATGCTTCTTGTTCTTGAAAGCCGGTGGTTCTGAAAGGGCTTTGAACCTGTTTCTGCAGCCTGGAGCTTGACCCTTTGCAGCCCTAGGTCTGCAGCTAGGTTTGTTTGGTAGGAGGAGACATGGCCGCAGCTGACACTGTGCTTGCAGGGTCAGCAGAAGGGTTGAACATGAGCCCAGGTTCTGGTTGGAAGAAACCCACGTAATGATTTGGTTTCCCCCAATATTCCTTCCAGGGCTGTCTGTCTCATTTCCCAAATATAGTTTCAATAATGCAGTGAGAACCCAAATCCAGGATTTCTATTTTGATGATTTGGGTTTTTTAAAAGTGTATCCAATCATTTCCATTTCCTCTTGGCTCTCTGGCTCCTTTCCATGCAGTTCTGTCTCCTTGTGCTCCTGCACCGCGATGCCTACGTGGGCTGGCTTCCTTTTGTTTCTGTTCCGCCTCCTTCAATGCTACCCTGTGTGGGCCATGACAAGCCTGTCGAGTCTTCTGGGAGTCAACACACAGTTTGGTGTCTTTCCTCCCCTGAGGAATATTCACATGCTTCTCAAGTTTACCCTGATCTTCTCAGTAGTTTTGCTCAGCCTTTGCAGCTATTATAATGCTTTCTCCAAATAGTTCTTAAAGCTCCATTAATTAACTCACTCATTCAACCAATATTTATAAAGCACTTACATCCGAGGGCCTCTGTGCCATGTGGGACCTATTTATGAATGAGAGAAGTCCTCATCCCTAAGTTCAGCTGAATTGAACAAGTCGGTTTTCACATCTTTACACACGGCTCCTCGCAGTGGTTCCTGGATCCAGAGTTTAATCACAGTGCATTGGGATTAGGGAGAATATGTCAGGACAATCCCTTTTTTTCTCTGTCTTCTCTTTCAGCTGCTGAGACAGTCAGCAACCTGCTAACCTTCTCGATCGCTCTCACCAACCATTAAGTACTAGTATTAGCCAAATCCTACACTAGGTTGTCTCTTCTATCTTTTAAAATATTTTCTATATGCTTTTTTCTTTTCCTTAGACCTCAGTTACCACCAATGGAGGATGAATTCTCACTTTCTTTCCCTGGGTAAGAGCTCCTTCCTGACCTCCAGAACCAATGAACCAATGAATCCCTTGCCTGCTGGACCTCCGGCTGAATGTGTGAGGATTTCTGAGCTTCTCCAAAACCTGTACTCTCCATCCTCGCCTTCCCTGTCCCACCCAGAAAGCTGGAACTCAAGCAACTCCACCAACTTTGCATTACTTGCCTACTAATTGGGAGGTTGATTCTTAACCTTCTGGTTCACCTGTTCTCTAGATTCTCCTTGCTACCTTCTTTTCCTTATTAAAAGCAATGGGTTTTCAACTGTTGTTACTGAATATCAGAGATTGCTGTGTAACGAGATAATTGGGCAGGTGGGATTGTAGATGTCCTATTCCAGATTTACACAGAGCAACTATTTGTGTCTCCGTTTTGCATGCTGTGTGAAAATGATTTGATGGCTAAGCATTTGAAAACCATATGTGTTAAGTCCTTAACATTTTCCTGGTTGTTCTTCTGCAGGACTCTTTTTTTTTTTAAAGATTTATGAATTTTTTATTGCAAAGTCAGATATACAGAGAGGAGAGACAGAGGAAGAACTTCCATTCGATGGTCCACTCCCCAAGTGACTGTAATGGCCAGTGCTGCCCCAATCTGAAGCCAGGAGCCAGGAACTTCCTCAGGTCTCCCATGTGGGTGCAGGGTCCCAAGGCTTTGGGCCGTCCTCGACTGCTTTCCCAGGCCACAAGCAGGGAGCTGGGTGGGACGTGGAGCTGCCGGGATTAGAACCGGCGCCCATATGGGATCCCAGTGCATTCAAGACGAGGACTTTAGCTGCTAGGCCATTTGGCCGGGTCCCTGCAGGACTCTTAACTCACCACACTCCCCCATTCCTTCACTCATCTCCTCATCTCTCCAGCCATTCTTTAACCCTTACTTGACTGTGAGATGCAGAAGAGGGGTGACATGCACACAATGGAAATACTCCCTGTTACAGGAGTAAGTAGAGTGTTACTATAAGCACAGTCTTGAATCCACTCTATTAAAATAAGTCTGTCCTTACTGGTCCTTAACTACCACTCCTGACAAATGCCTCACAACACATCTTACAAATGACCCTGACTGTCTCTCTAACCCTTCTCCTTCCTTTGCTGCCCTCTCTACAGAAGAACGCCCATCCCTTTCCTATTTGTCCTCTTGAGTTGGTTGGCAAATTCTGCTGCAGTCTTGCCCTCGATAACCTCTGCAGCTTCGGTTCCTTCTCCAATTCCCCATGCACCAGCCCTACACACCCAGTGCACACCCAGTGCACACCCGGTACACACCCAGTGCACACCCGGTGCACACCCAGTGTACACCCAGGCAGGCCTGCCCATCATTGCCCCTGCCCTCCTCTTCTTTCACCATGCATCTAAAACTCCAAATAATTTTCTTTCAGATGAAGCAGTTTAATGCTTCCCAATAAATAGAAGCTCAGTTCCTTCTTCCTTTCTCACTGGGTAGGAAGGATAATTGGTCTTTTCTTGATCCGAAAGGTTTTCACCTCTCTACTTCTTACATAACTCACTCATTTACTTGATGCTGATCTATGTTAGCCATTCACTCTGAGAAATATTTGAAAGTACAAAAATGTTGAATTGGCAGTACAGCTGCCTTCACCAATTGTTACTGTTTTGCCACATTTGCTTCTAACACAATCATACTATTGCCATGTACTTAGTAATTTGAGAGCAAATAGAAGACACCAGTTTACTTTACCCTTAAAGACTGTAGTAAAATACCTCCTAGGACTTATATCTGTTTACCAAATTCTGTACATTTAAGACAGATACTAATTCATTACTGGATAGGGAGTTTGGGTTCATATTCTTAATTATCTTCATGGTGCTGTTTCTTCTTGGATGGTTTGAAACCATTGGTGGTGTTGTAATGACTATCTCCAAATGCCATTTGACCCTAGAAGCTTAGATTTCTTTTCACCTGCAAACGTTGGCTCCTCTTCCCTTGTTCCTCACCGTACCTATTCAGAGTTCCATCTTACAGAGTGTGTAGCATTCTATCACCTGTGCTTTTGTAGGTGCTTTGATATCCTCATCAGAATGAAAATGCTTGAGAACAGAGACTGTATATTCTTCATCCCTGTCTCCCTGGCATCTACTGGATAAATGAATTCAATACTGAGTATTTGGTGAGTGGACCGGACATTACAAACCCTAGCTTCCCAGTGATTTTCCTTTTGGCTGGTGGGAGTAACGTGGGATGGGGGGGGGGGTCTCTTACAGAGCACAGGTGCAATGAGAACCACAACAGAGGGCAGACACCGGACTGAGAGTGAGGAGACCCTAATCCTGCCAGCCCTGCTTCTAACTCCAAAAGGACCTGGCACAACTTATTCTAGCTTTGTGAAATTTGCTTTCTTCTTCCTTATTTTCAGGTTATTATTACTTACTAAGCCTGCTTCATTGAAGTGTTGGAAAGGTAAAACAAAAGTATGAGTATGAAAATATTTTTAAATAAAGACATTGTTCCAGAGGCTGTGTGGTTGTGAGCCTGCTTGGAAAATTTGGGGTTCTAAGCCCTGTCCGGATCACCACATTCCTTAGATATACCAGTGTTCTGAGTTTGGTACTTGAAGCCCAGGGAGACCAGTTGCTGGCTCCTTGACCTGGGCAAACCATGGTAGGTTACCCAACAATCCAACAGAATGACATTATTTGGAAATAGGATCTTCACAGATATATTTTTTAGATGATCCCCATACTGGTTAAGGATGGGTTCTAAATTCAGTGACCAGCATCCTCTAAGAAGGCCTGAGGTGAAAGCCATGTGATGACCAAGACAGACTACAATGAAGCAGCTACAGGTCAAGGAAGCCAAGGGTTGTCAGAAACAACTAAAAGCTCTGAGCAGGCAAGGAAGGAGTCTTCTAAGAGTCCAGGGAGGACACTGCTGGCATCCTTGATTTTGAACTTCTGGCTTTCAGAAATAAGAGGAAGTGCATTTCCACTGTTTTGAGTCAGCTGATTTGTAATGAATTGCTACGGCAGCCCTAGGAAACTCACAGAGTGGCTTCCCATCCCGCCACTTGCAGGACACTAGTGTTTAGCATAGCCTTCCTACTGGAAGTGAGCAATCTGCTGAATGGGAGAGGTGGAAAAGGGGGAACTAGATTGTGAAGGTGTATCTGGTTCCCTCCTGCACCTGTCAAGCCCACCCTGCAGGTTAGAGCCCTGTGGGAGGAGGCAGAGCAGCAGGGTCTCTGGCTGATTCCAGGAGGTTCTCAGGGGAAGGGCTCTGGGAGCAACCCAGAGGCCACATGCTCCTCCCTGGGCCTCAGAGCCTCTTCAGGGTGGGCTCCCTGGATAGTTTCATTGGCACCTCTAACTTGTGAGCTCACTTGAGCACTGGGAGGCTTTGCTGTGGCCTCAAGGGAGTTGGCTGAGTTTGTAAGCAGAGTCTGGGGTTTTGGGCCTGTGCCTGCCGGTGCCTTTTGATGCTGGAGGAGATGCGGCATCTCTGATCTGAGTGCCTCTTCTCTGCCAAGGCATGTCCTCATCACGGCTTCTCTGCTTGCCTGATGCAAGGGAGAACACTCTCGCCCTCCTCGCCCAAGGTGCCCTTTGGGCTGTCGGTCCCTCTCCTGATGCCTCTGAGGGAAAGTGGCCTAGGGACGAGTATCACCATCCCATCCCTGGCCTGTGAGTGTCAGAGATGAGGAGGGAAGAAAGAGAAGACCAGGAACACACATGGCTCAATCTCATCCTCACACTGGTATAAGCTCCGGTGCCCACGCACTGGCATTGTTATGATGTCACAGAAAGGAGTAGCCTCTGGAGGAGTGGAAGAGACTCATGAGGTCATCTGGCTCCTGGCCCTCTGCAATCTTCTATGCCACCAGGATGGTAGAGATTGGAGCTCAGCCCTGCAGTCAAGTTCTTGAAAACCCAGGGCCACACAGTAGCAAATTTAGGAGATGTGCTCATTGGAACAGTGCCCAACTACTCACCTGGGAAGATCTACTGGTTCCTCGCCTGAAATCAGCAAATCCATGCTCTTCACCTTCTGGGCTAGATTAGTCTCTCACCATCAGACCACAGCCCAAGATTCTCTGGGGATAATTAGAGACGGCTGATAATGAATGTGAATGGATAACTCATGACGCATTTAAGCAAGACTTTGGGTGTGCGTGTGAACGGGAATTTCTCAGAACCATGTTGGGGTTCTTCTGATGGTATCACAGTCTCTGTGTGGTGAACGAGGAGGAACCCAAACATTAGGCTGCAAATTTTAATGCTGTAAAGAAGCAATGCCTAAAATCTTCCCAAAGAACAGTGATGTATGGCCATTACTGCTTTTGCCTTCATACTTTCTGGAAAACATGCAGTTTGTTCTTCGGAAGGTTCTTGGGGTAGAGAAAGTAATGGCCAAATATTGCACTATAAAGTTGCCAAAGCCAACATCATGGACTAGAACCAGAGCTCCTATTGGGAGAGGAGGAAGGGAACAGAAAGCTGGCTTCATCCGTGCCCCTGCCTCTTCCCTCTGCTCTGGGGGTTAGCACATTGTCAAGTGCCTCTTTGATCCTGGACAGAAAACTCCAGAGGGTGATCATGTGGTTGAGCTGTTTGAAGGCTCTCGGGATAGTGCATTAAGAGCCCCTGCCATGAGTGACAGGTGGCTTGACTTCCTTTTTCTCCGTTGAGTCAGGAGGTCCCCGGCAGGAAAGGCTAATGCTATCAACCCTAGTCCAGCAGTTTGCTCTATAGCTGGTTTCTTTCTCTTTCAGGGCAAAGGAGTGGGAAAGATAAGGAAAGGGATCCAATGTTTCCCTATTTCTCCTCTGTTGTGACTTTGCTTAGATGATGATAGGACTTCTTAGTAACAGTCAAGTTTTTCCAACTTTTCAGGGGGAAAAAAAAGTACTGTGGTAGATTAGACTTCAGTCTGTGGGACAAGGTATTGATGCCATCCAAGCCACATCAGGCTAAATCTGCCTTCTTTCTGGAAGGCAGACAAAGAGAGTTAGAGATAGAGGGAGAGGGAGAGAGATCTTCCATCTGTTGGTTCACTCCTCAGCAGCCCACAAGACCTAGGATTGAGCCAGGCCAAGGTCAAAAGTCCAGAACTTCATTCCAGTCTCCCATATGAGCAGCAGGGATGCAAGTACTTCAGTCATTATTGGTTGCCTTCCAGAACATACATCAACAGGAAGCTGGATGGAAGTGGAGCTGGAACTCAACACAGGCACCCTACGACACGGGACTCTGAGTGTCCCAAGCCAATGCCAAACACCTCCATCAAAGGAAAACATCTTAGTTGTAATACTCTGAGAAGGAGCATCCCCAGTCACCTACAAGTAAAACATACAGAGTCACCTTGACTAAATTAGGCTTTCAACTTTTTTATAGTGCAACAGCAGTATGTGTTCCGTAGAAACCATACTCCCCATTTTGAATTTTGGCCTTTCCTGAGTTAATGATCCCTAGGATAACACTCTGGTGATACTTGGCAGCCTCTGGTCAGCCCCATGGTCAAGGGAAAAACAACCCAGACACTATGGTGTACTGCCTTGCTAAGCTAGGATGCTCTCAAACAAGTGAGGCACCTGTGCCCAGGTAACTGGCAATGCTCAGAGGAAGTGCACCCACCCTTGTAAGTGCAACCAGAGCTTCACAGAGGGAGGGAGGAGAGAGGCATCATACAGCCCACCAGGGAGAAGCAGGGAAGGAAGGGGTGTGCGCTGACCTGAGAAGAAGCTCTTGCAGGTGTAACAGAGCACACAGAATGAATGGCTTGTACAATTGCTAAGAGGCAGGGGGTGGGCAGTGGAATGTTCTGCTGCTGGCCCAAGGGAGATATGAGTAGACACAGAGGCTGAGGAGATGCTTTTGGTATATAGCCTAACCCAGCAGTAGCTGGTGCCCATTTATGAATTGGTTGCCTTGAATTTATCACTGCGCTCTCCTGACTGGCAAGTATACTTGTGGACCGAGCTGGCAAGATTGGATGGCAACACCCTGCTTGCCTGACTGTCTGGGTGGAGGTAGCTTTCCTGTCTGGGCACTGCCACTTTCCATTCCCTTCACACACTGTTGTTTTGACATGCTCATGCTTGGCCTGTTCACAGGGGGTAGCCAGGGGAGGCACCCACAGGCAGTGCCAGGCTCCTGAGCTGGCAGAGGGCCAGGCGGCTTTGTTTAGCTCCTTCCCCTGGGGGAGGGGTGGCAAGACAGCACCTAGGCAGTTGCAGCTCCTCCTAGTGTTTCTACCCTAGAATCTCTCCAAATGGCAGGCAGGAGAATTGACACCTCCATCTTTTTATGATGTGCCTTTGAGGGCAATTATTTCTAGAGTTAACAATCCTAATAGACCCTGTTGGGTGAGATGTCGGTGAGAGAAGATACACCTCTTAAAAATCCACAAAATTGCAAGCAGATCGCATGACTCAGTATTCTGGGTGAGTGCCTTCTTGTCTTGTGGTTGTTATTATTAATATTAATAAGCACTTACTCGCATGTGTGCACATGCACACACACACACACACACACACACACACACACGGCCCGGGGCAGAGCTCTGGGAGGACACAGCCTCTGTCCTCAGGGACCCGTCAAAGGCTGTCTCTAAGACACTATAGTAAATCACATGAGTATTGTAACTGTCAAGGTTTTAAACACCTAAAAATCAGCACTATCATTAGCAATCAGTAATCACTGTTATAGAAGAATAAATCTTGTAATCTCCAAATTACCTGTTTGCACCAATTAGAGTTGAACTGATGAAACATACCAATCAAAGGGGAATTTAGTCAAGGCACCCAAACTTATAGAGGTTTTTTTTTTAAAGGGGGGGCGGAGGACCCCATTGAGCGTCCAACCCGTTATTTCCCAACTCAGTGTCTGTTCGGGTAGATTTTTTAATAGCAGAGCTGACAAAACCCTGCACACGTACCCCCGGGCAGAAGGAAATCCGCATTCATTTATTTGTTTACATATTCATTTATTCCCTGCCTGCCTACAAAAAGGATTGGAGGAAGGTCACAACCAGCATGTGTACACAGTAATTTTTTAAAGCAAAAAGGAGGCTGGACATCTTGGGGTGAGAGTGGGGTCCCGTGTTCGGACCTGTAACTTCTTGATTTTGCCAGACACTAACCAAGTAACTAGAAGCACGTTCTAGTTGTTGTTGGCAAGAAGCAGAAGCCAGGGTGAGACTCGAACTCTGGATTGATTTCTGAGGTTTTGGGGGGATGATGTGTGGAGGAGTGTCATGGGTTATCTAGTTCCCTGAGCGAGATAAAGAAAGCAAGGCCAAAGAAAGGTGGATTTGTCCCTATAGAAAAGAAATATTCATATCTGTCTGAAGGAACCCAGTGAAAAGACATCTCCGTGTTCTCAACCTTCTCTTCCACTTTCCATAAGCACCACTTCTGGGCTGGAGTCAGATGAAGGAGGCAAAAATGTTGAATCATGGAACCTCCCCTGGTTTATGCCTCAGCTTCCAAAAACTTGAATCTGGTACTGGAGGATTGGACCAAACCAGTAAGTGGGAAGTTGGAGGGAGGCGGGAGGGGGAGCTCATAGTGACCTGGTGGGGAGAATAGTGTTCTAGGTTTGTCTGGGGAAGAAGCTGGAGCTGAAGCAAACAGCTAAGCCCGTGACACTGGCAGCCGTGCTCAGCCCTTTTCCGTGTGCCAGGCCCCCTACCTGGGGTGCACCTGCCTCCTGTTACTGGAAGGAACCCAGTCTGTCTCCCTACCTTGTCCTTCCCTGCAGCTCAGCCACCTCCCCTTTTCCCATCCCTGTCCTCAATGGCTCTGCTTTGTACTTAACTATGTTTTCTGATCAGGACTCCTTTGGTTTATCTGCTTTGTTTGTAGCTTACTGTGTGTTTGCTTTGATGTTTATCCCTTTACATTTCTAGTGTTTCTGCAGTGCCTAGGCATGTCTGCACACTTTGACTTGTCCCCTGTGGGCAGGTGACCTTCTAAGTGACCGGTAGTGGTCCTGCCTCCTGGTGCCCATGGGCTCTAAAGGCCAACCCCCACAACACACACACACACACACACACACACACACACACACACACACACACACACACACACTGAATGCTAGACCCATACCAGGTGCTTGAGACAAAACACACAGTCCTGGACCACATTGATTCTATGGAATTTGCAGGATGTTCCAGAAAGAACCCAGACTATGGAGCCTGATAGAACTGGCAGGACCTGCAGTGTTAGCTTTGTGACTTTGGCCTAGTTAAGGCACCGCTCTGAGCTTCAGCTTCTTCAAGATCCACTTCAGAGAGTCTGGTGGAGACTCAGTGAACTGCAAAGCTGGCAGCACAGGGCCCGGAGTTGGGTGGTTCTCTCCCAGCTTTGCTAAGGGGCTGGGCATGCTGAAGAGAGCTCAGCTCTGCCCTTGGAGGGCTCAGAATGGAGCGGCGAAGACAGATGCACACTCACTAAATTCAAGGCAGATGGTGACAAAATAAGTCAGAGGAGGCCTCAGAGCCCAAAGACAGATACAGAGGAACTTCCAGGAGAGCAGGTGGCATTTGAACAAGCCTTACAAGACAGCTAGAGTTTTCATCCATGGAATAGGGTAAGAACATGGAAAACCTTTTAGAACTCAACATGGTGCAAAATCTCATGACAGAAACAATATTTACAGCCACATCAGTCAAATCTGTTTTGCATGCTGTGATCTCCTGATCCCTAAATGCAGCCTTGCACTGGATGGTTAGAGACACTTCTAGCAAACGGATCCTGCTGATTCCTGACTGATTCCTAGCTCCTAATGTATGGTAAGCACTCAGGAAATATTAAGTCAGTAGATACAATTATGTGTACTAGCAGCTTGTTCCAAATAAGAAAATCAAGGAGCCATTTCCCAACCACCCCAGACTATTTGTTTGACATAGTCATTTCCCTTGGGTCAGTGTGTGGCGGCAGTTAAGCAGGTTATGTGAAGTCCCCATCCTGTTCTGTACCTTGGAGTTGTGGGCTACGCTTTCTCCTCCTTTCTTTTCTTCCCAAGTCTCTGGGAGGGGTCCTGCTTATGCTTGAAATCTCTAGACATTTTCTTGGAGGCCACATTTGGACCTGGTACCCTGTGCATCAGTCCAGGTGAGACAGGCCTAGCCCCCTTTGACAAAGGGCCCCACATGGCTCTTTGTCAATCTTCATTTTACTTTTGTTTGTTTCTAGGATGCTGGAGCTCAACAGAAGAATGCTCAGTGTTACACGTGACATGACCGTGAGGAAGGACTGGCTAGTGACCAAACCACGTGGGGAGGAAGAGGCACACTCGGAGGGCCTGTATTGCAGGCCTCATTTTCAGTGTGTCCGCTCCTCTCCTAGAGGCCAGTGCTCAATACCCTCGTGCTTTATCTTCTCTTCTGGAACCTGCTCTAGTACGTGTTTCCCTGTTGTTGACCCTGCCCCAAGTCTTTCCACCCACCCTGTTGTTTGGATCTCCTGACTCTGTACAGCTCAACTGACATCCTCTGGCCAGATCTGCACAGAGCAGGAGGATGCAGATTAGATTTAAAAAGTTCTGTGGCCCCTGGTCCAGCTTTTGGAGTGTCAATCACAATGACCAAGAGAACTGTACACAGCTGCTAGTCCACAGTTCCTATTTGGTAGTAGTTGTGTGTTTTAATGGAAATCTTTTTTAAAAACAGAGTGACAGAAAGAGATAGATGAAGAGAATGGTCTTCCATACAGCAGCTGGGCCTGGGCCAGGCAGGAGCCACGAGCCAGAGCTTTCAGAGAAGAGCTTCCTCTGGGTCTCCCACAGAGGTGTGCAGGGACCCAAGGACATCAGCCCTCTTCTACTTCCTTCCCAGGCACATTAGCAGGGAGCTGGGTCAGAAGTGGAGCAGCTAAAACTCCAAGCAGTGCTCACATGGGATGCCAGAGCCAAAGCACCAGCTCTAACAGAAACTTTTTTAAGGCAGTGACTTACCTTCAAAGCATATTTTTGTTACAAAATTTAAAATAAAAAAAACCCCAAAACTTTAAAAATGTTTTCGTTTAATCTTAAAAGCAACAGAGTGGCTGGCATTGTGTTACTGATACAGCTGGTTTAAGCTGCTGCCCTTGATGCCATTATCCCAAACAAGCAAGGGTTCAAGTCCCGGTAGCTCTACTTCTAATCCAACTAACTCCCTGCTAATATACCTGGAAAGACAGTGGAAGTTGGCCCAAGGACCTGGGCCCCTGCAGCTCACAGGGGATACCTGGATGAAGTTCTTAGCTTCTGGCTTTGAGCTGGTCCACCTCCAGCCCCACTGTGACAATCTGGAGAGTGAATCATCACATGGAGGATACTTCTGTCTGTGCGCGTGTCTTTCTCTCTCTGTATCTCTTTCAAGTAAATAAATCAGTCTTAAACACACACAAAGAGCAGTAGAGCAGAACTTATTAATTGTAGACAATTTGGAAGCCACATAAAGTATGGGTAATTTTGGCAAGGGTAGCCAGCACAGGCATAGTTTTGGTCTTTTGTCTAGGCGTTGGAGAGGCTGTGTGGCTGTGCTCCTGCAGACGGCCTTTGTCACTGATCAGCATATCCCATCCACTTGGCAATGTTGTGAAACACGAGGAAGACTGATTCTAAAGCTAGGAGTTTGCTTAGCCGGTTGGAGAGCTGAATTTATTGATGCAAATCTCGGCGAAGCCTCTCAAATAAGCCATGCTTTCTGCCTCACTGAAATGCCTCTCTAGCTTCTTTACCTTGGCTGATCCACCCAGCCTTTCTTTGAAGTCGCTGCTGCCCCTATGCTGTAAGGTGTGAGCATCTCCAGCCTTCCGTCACCATTTCTTCCCTTCCCCCACCCCAATTTCCCTCCTCTCCTGCGAGCGATAACATCTTTCATCTGAGACTCTCTCCCTGCCTCCAGTGACTGCCTCCCCTGATGAATTCTCTCTGGGTGACTTTGGCATTTGCATATTTCCTCGCTTGGATATTCTGAGATGTTGGAACCAGAGAGCAGGTTGACACGATCAGGTACTTAGCTGGATGAGGCTTCCTCGGGAACTGCACAAATATTTGGAGTCGGGTGTGTGCCAATAGGCAATTAATTGAAATGTGGACTCAGCGAGCTTCTGGAAGAAGGAAGCTCAAGTTGAGAAATTAGCTGTGGGAAGCGATCCCCTGCAAGACACCAAACAGGGATTTGGGAATTCCCTCTACCTCGCACTGAAATTGGTTTGGTGCAGAAAAAGAACAAAACAAAGAATCAGTCTGGGGTCAAAGTTGCTTCGTGGGGGGACTGGAAGGGCCTTTCAAGGAGTACTGGGAGGAGTTTCCTGGAGAGGGAGGGGAGCCCAAAGTCAAGGGCAGGAGGGGCAGATACAGGACCAGAGGCACAATGTCCTGACTGCAGCCCAGAGCACTTTGCACTTGATAAGCTTACTGTCTATCAGGAGACCTGGATTATCATATCGGGAGCTAAAGGGCGAGGACTGCGATTTAAGCATTTTCCTGTCACCAGTGACTTTGTGAATACATTTAGGAAAAGCCATACCAAAGCCACGATCCCGGCTGTCAGCAACCCTAGCTTGAGAATGGAAGCTCAGCTGGGCGGCCTTCATCTAGCCACTACTTGGTGTCTGCTAAGCCCTGGGAACGGAGCGGCGTCAATACAGCGTGTCCCTGCCCCATGCCAGGGGTTGTCGTCCTGGTGCCCAACTTCCTGTTAAGTCATGCCAGATCACAACTTTTTCAATTTTCCCCTGTTCCAGGGAGAATGGATATCTATATACGTATGATGGAAAGGGAAGTAGAACCTTGGCGAAAGTGCTTTAGGATTCCGAATGTTTTCAACGGAGATAAAAAAAAAAAACCACCTTTTTCGTGCTCAGGGATGTGGGGACAGAGCTATCATTTGCAGGCTTCTCCTAGAATCTGGCTTTCAATTTGTGCTTCCTGAACACCAAGCGCCCCCTGGAAACTTATGAGCCCAGGTGCCTCTCCAGCCCTGCTTCCTGGAAACCCGGGGTGGGGCACAGTCATCTGTGTTTGACCAAGCTCTGCAGGCGATTCCAACTTACCAGGGAAGTTTGAAATCCATTGCCCTAGGAAATGACCATTTGGAAGGCTGGGCAGTGGAAGTCTAACAATAGCAGGGTAACTGATGCATGGTTCTTGGTCACTTAGAAATGAACTCTCTTCAGAGTGCCCAGGTGAGCTGCTGCCATAGTGTTTGGGTATTCAGCAAGAAGACACTTACAAGTGATTTTTAAAAAAAAGATAGTTTTTATTGGAGAGGTAATTTTACACAGAGAAGGAGAGACAGAGAAATATATTCCATCTGCCAGTTCACTCCCCAAAAGGCTGCAGAGCTTTGGAGCTAAGCTGATCCGAAGCCAGGAGCCAAGAGCTTATTCTGGGTCTCCCACGCATGTGGAAGGTCCCAAGGATTTGGATTGTCCTCTACTGCTTTCCCTGATTTTAAACAAGGAGTCGAATGGGAAGTGGAGCATCCAGGACATGAACTAGTACCCACATGGGATACTGGTGCTTTCAGGCAGAGGATTAGCCAGTCAAGTCGTACGGCCAGCCCCTCCAAGTAATTCTTTAACATTGAACTGACCAGCATAGAATCACCTGAAAGTCTGGCAGCCTAATGTGCTTCCACTAAGTACAGTGTTGACGTGGTCTTAAAGTTCTATGGAAGGACCAAATAAGTTAATCGGTTGTCCAATCTGCTGTTTTTAGAAGTCTATTTCCTTACTTCATGTGACAGTTTGTTCAAAATTCAAATGGGAACCTTTTATTACTCCAACATGTTTTCCTATGTACTTGACCATGTTACTAAGGAAACCAGCTGTACCAGAGCTGTAAGGCTACGACTGTAATGAATTTGCTATTCAGCAACATGTACACCAGGCTACCTGGTTGGTTTTTCTCCCCCCACCCCCGTCTCTCCAGAAAATTTTACACTCAGAGAATTTTTGTTCTGATGACACAGGACATTGGAGCAATGCAGCTAACAAGGCAAAGAGAAATCTGCTCTGGAGTGACACAGGGTGTGTCCCCAGGCTGGGAGAATCCCCCTTCCCATCCCCACCTCCTGTTCTGTCGGGTACCAGGAGCTGCTGTGTGGGGAAGGTGAGTCAGAAAGCAGCCATCTTGCAAGGACTGTTTGGTGAGGAGGCTGAGGGTGAAAAAGAATTGCTAAACCTGGGAGTGAAATGTGAAGCCTGCGTGAATCACACATGTAAGGACCCGAACAACCCGGGAGCTGTTGAGCCCTGAACGACAGAGATGGCACCAGGAGATGAGGTGGGGGGAGTGAAGGGGTACAACCCAGCGGGAGGCCCCCCGCTTTTTCTCTCTGGGTGGGGGAGGTGGTGTTGCTAATGATGGCATGGATTAGAACAGATGGGTGCTTTTGACACATTTTCCCATGTTGTTATTTTCCAGTATCCCATCTTCCCACCACCCAGTCATGTGCCTTTCTCTTGGGTAGAAGTGAAAGCATGTGACTTCTTAAAGGGACCCCTCCAGGGAGGAGAGCCCAGTGGTGGCAATGGGGTGGAGAAGGGGGAAGTTGGCACAGAGCTCACGGTGCATAGTGTAGCCAGCAGGGTCACCCTGATGACAGGTTCCTTCTGGGACCTAGAGGAGATTCATGTTGTAAGTGGTGTTGATTTGGGCCTTGAGATCATATTGCTCCTTAGAAATCAACCACATTGCACAATTCATGCACACAGCAGAAAAAATGGGACTTGGGTCACAATTAATATTTTCTCAATCATGTATCACTCTCATCCCCACAAATATAGACCCTTGTCTGCCTTCCGGGTGAGAACTATTCTGGAAAAGTCAAGTGACCTATGCCAGTCCATGGCTTCCTGACAGGTGTGTACCCAAGGGGCAGGCCCTTACATAGTTTCCCAAGTGGACTGGCCAGCGACTCCAAGAAAATGAGCATTTCAGCATCACATAACTAGATCCTCCTTGTAAGGGACAGTCACTGCCGTGGGCAGCCAAGGTTGGGGGAATCGAGGGAAGCAAAGCCAGAAAGCAGCAAGGTGTCCTGCTGTGTCTCCGACTCAGTACATCTAGGTCTCCCCTTGAGGTTCAAAGGCCACCAGCAAACAAAAATCCCTAGGAGTCTTGACCCATTTTTCCATACGCACTCAGATAGGGGCAAGGTGGTTTGAATTGGGCCTCTTTCCTCAACACAGATACATCTAACTCCTCAGAGTTAGACCCTATTTGGGTAAAGGGCCTTTGCAGAGTCTTTGTAAATTAAGGATCTGGAGATGAGATTGGGTTGTATTGAGTAGGACCTGAATCCAAGGACTAATGTTGTAAGTCACAGGCAGGAGACACACAGGAGAAGAGGAGAGGGCCACATGAGGGAGGGAGAGCTCATGCAAGCGCAACGCCAAGGCACACCAAGAGCCATTCCATGTTGGAAGAGACAGGAAGGGTCCTCCTCCAGACCTTCCCAGGGAGCATGGGGCTTGCAGACACCTTGATTTTGGACTTCGGTGCTCCAGAACTCTTTTAGAGAATAAATTCCTTGTCCTTAAAACACTTATTGCTAAGCAATAATAACAACAACAATAGTAGTAACAATTTTCAACTTATTTGAAAGGCAGAGGTGGTGTGAAGAGAGAGAGAGAGTCTTCCATGTACTGGCTTACCCCTCAATTGTCTGCAACAGTCAGAGCTGGGCTAGGTTAAAATCAGCAATCTGGAGCTTTAATCCAAGTTTCCCAAATGGGTGGCTGGGATCCGAGTGCTTGAGCCATCATCTGCTGTGGTGCACATTAGCAGGAAACTGGATTGGATGTGGAGGAGTCAGGACTTGAACTACGCACTCCAATGTGGACTGCTGCTATGCCAAATGCTTGCTCCAAATGTCTGATTGAAGCCCCTGCATTTGTAGAAATTCATTACAACATGCTTAGGAAGCTAATGCATGCATCATGCCCTGTCCCATCCTACAAAATTCCAGGGAGGAGCCAGGCTCATGTCTGGAGTGTAGGGTCACACCCCTGGCTCTACCACTGGAACCTTTACCAGAAGTCTCCTGGTTCACACCTAAACAGTGATGTTGTCATGCTTGGTGCATCTGGGTCCCAGGCAACCTTTCCAGGAAGGCTGTGCTTCCCAGAAATTCAGCTACCAGGCACTGAGTACAGGTGTCAATGCCAGGACACTCTGACACACAGCTAGAACCAGAAACAAGGGCCCATCTATGAGGCTTCCGTAGCGGCCATCTTGGATCAAATCTTTTGGCCTAAGGACCAGCCAAAACAACCACAGTCCATCACAGCACACATTTAAATGTTATAATACCATGTATTGAGCACATATAAGCTGAGCACAGTGCTAAGATGTTCACACTCATTGCTGCATTTCTCCTTACAGCAACCCTGAAGGTGAGTGGGTGTGGTTATGCAGGGTTTGCGGATGAGGCAACTGAGTCCTCAGGATGGTGGTTCATTCTCCACTCATCAGAAGCCACCAGCACAGAACTAGCATTGGAACCCGAGTGTCTGTGACTCCACAGCCCATGCTGCTGAGCTCTTCAGCAGTTTGCTCTTAGAGAGGTAACCCAGTTACATCTGTGCCTTGCCCTGGGCACTAACTCTCAAAAGACTACAAGTGTTTTCACATTTGAAGCCCGTTCTTCCACGGTGCACATTTGCTTTTGTAAGGCTGCCAGAGGGTGTCTGAGGACAAAATTCAAGCTGAGTAAACCTCTCGGAAAGGTCCTTTGTACCTCAATGAGGGCTCTGCCTTCATGCTGGTTTCACGTTCCTGAACACAGTACCTCAGACTTTTGTTGTCTGGCCCCTGTGTATTGCTCCAACCTCATCGCTCTTAAAACCCATCTCTCCTCCAGTTGTGGTGAATTTGGCAGCTGTTTCAGCTGCTTACACATCTCACTGTTGCTGGCTTCTTGTTCTTGGCATAGGACTGCTTGCTGCCCCTGCTTGGAGTGCAACTTTCCACCTACCACTTCCACCATCATGCGGTCTCTGTCCCTTGTCTATTTCACTTGGTTAGCTCCTAATCATCCTCCAGGTCCCCTCTTAGATGTCAATCACTCTGAGAAGTCTTCCTGGGCCATCTCGGCTTGTTGGGAGGTTCTCTCTTGGGACTTTCAAAGCATCCTTTATTTTCCCAAGGCTAACGCTATCATTTTGTACTATAACTCTAACCTGCTTCTGTCCCTACACTGTGTCTGCGTAGGTCACCATTGCATCCCAGCACCAGGCCAGGGCCTTGCATATATTTGTGAAATGAGTCAGGGAAGAATATCAGAGATGCCTTCTGGATCACAGGATTCAGTATGTGTCACTGAGTAGGACAGTGAAGCAAACTGTCATTGAAGAGCATAACTGACTGACCAATCATCCTCCTCAAAGGATAACAATGCTCTCAGAATATTCTAGACTGCTTTACAGCTTACTGCTCACAACTTTATCTAAACCATCCTTGAAGATGGTGGTGGTGTTTGATGCCTTGAGTTCCTTTCTTCTCTGTGTCTGTGTTTTAGTGTCATCATTTGGAGTAAGGAATTATGAAACTCTCCCATCCATTGTACAAAAAAAACCCCACATTTTAAATTGTTTCTCCATGGACCCCTTTCAGGCAGTACCTGGGATTCGTCCCTCTTGTGATGGTCACTTTGATCTCACAGCTTCTGCATGTTCTGATAGCTGCATAGGAGTCATCTCAATCTGTCCCCTGGTCTTCCTTTCCTCAACATAAAGACATCAATGTTGATCCTACAGTCTTCCCAGTCCCCCCCTGTAGGGCAGGGACATCGTTTTACGTGGTGACTTGCACACCTGCCAAGGCCTGGGCTCCTGCCTGGCTCCTCCCTATGGCCTCACTGGGCTCCAGTCTCATCATGAGTGAGGATGGGAGAGCCAGGGTAACAGATGTGAGTGTCTGCACAAGTGGGAAGCTGTGTGGCTATAAAGGTGATTGGCACACAATAACTCTCACCTAACGTCTGCTAAGGGATGTGTCCTGTGCCTAGGGATTTTTTTCCTATGTCTGTGTCTGGCAGCAGGAGGGAGCCCCACAACTCTCGGCTTCAGTACACCTGTCAGTGACACCAGGGCATGTCTCTACCATTCCTTGCCTTACTTTCTCTTTTAAAAAAGATATTGGTTGATTTGGAAAGCAGAATAGCCAAGAATGAAGGGGGTAAGAGAGAGCTCTTCCACTCACTGATTCCTTCTCCAAAATAGTCAGAACCACGCCAGACTGAAGTCAAGAACCCCAAACTCCATCCTGGTCTTCCTCACAAGTGACAGGAACCCAAGTTCTTGGGGGATATAATACACTGCTTTCCCAGGTGTTTTAGCAGGTGTCAGAAGCAGAGTAGCTGGGACTCAAACTAGCACTCTGATATGGGATATGGACCTCCCAAGTCGCAGTTTAACTCACTGTGCCCCAGCACCAGCACCCCAACTCCTGCTCTCTTCCTTGGTTTCTTATCTTCCCTACCAAGCTCTACACCATTCAGAAACCTGACCACATTGTCAGAAAGGGAAGATGCATTGCAGCTCCTTGACTCCATGTTGGAAATCCTGACTTCAGCCTATAGATATTAAAATACCTATGAGGAGTCTACAGCTGACGTTAATGGCACCAGAGTATGACGGTTGAGTCTGAGGGCAGAAAGGAGAGGCAAAAGGGAAGATTTCATCCCATGACTCCTGCCCCTAGTAGGGATTTCCCAGTAGGAGGAGAAAACTGGTGGCATAGGGTGAACACAGATGGAAACAATGCAATGGCCAATAACCTCTCTTTACTTTGGGTAATTTCATAGTTCTTCCTTTTGCAGCAGGAAGAACAGAGTAGCTGGGGAGGAGGAGAGGGAGAAGGAGTAAGAACCCCCCTATCCCAAGCTGGTCATTTTAGGATGACTCCTTGTACCTCTGCAGCCGTGGTGCCAGTGTAGCTTCTCCAGCTGCCTCTGCAAAGTCAGCTTCTTCATATCCTGCTTGCCACAGGGTTGGTGTGTTCACTTGGCAGATGGAACGGTGGTACTTTGTGGGAGGCTCTCTCCCCCCAAAAGTGACAAGTGGGTGGACCAGTCCGAGAGGTCAGAGAGGTTGAGAAAGGGAGAAGTAAAGGTAGCAGGCCAGGTGTAAGCTCTCACTGCACTGGGAAAGGCTCTCGGGTCTGCCTGCTCCACGGAATAAAGTCTGTGGGTGGGGAGCCTGGTGGACCAGTTCCTGGGCACTGCAGGTCGCTCTTAGCCCATTGAAGAACCAGCTCAGGGCCTTTCTGGGGCTCTAAATGGTTTGAAGCAGAGGTCTTTGCCCAGAGGCAGAGTTACCCTGGAGTGTTGCAGAGGGTTGGGGCAGGCCCCAGCACTGTCCCCACTGAGCCTGAGATGAGAGCTCTGATTTCCCGTCCAGCGTCACGGCAGATAAACATGGGTCATACTAGGTTCTTAGAGATTCAGAAAAGGATGTTGAGAGTAAAATGACAGAGTGATGTCTGTCTTTCCAGGCTTCAGGCCAGTCTGCCTTTCTTCTTCATCCCCATGATTCTGCCTTAAGCAGTACTTCAGCCCTGCCATCTTCTTGCAGGAACTTTTGTGGGAGACAGCTGCCTTGGGTCTTCAGCAGTCCTCCTCAGCACTATGGTCAGCGACACTAAGTGCTGGTCAGCAACATGCCATGCACCGGCTTGGCTAATAGCGACACAGAAATGGCCTGGATCCAGCTCATGGCCTCAGAAGTCTGGGGTCTGGTCGGGGAGATGTTGACAGATGTGACAGTGAGTGTCTTCAGTGCTGTAAGAGAAATGAAGCTGATACTGCTTTGCTAGTCGCAACAAACTGTGGATACCAGAGCTGAGCTATAAAAGGCAAGTTAGCTTTTGCCTTACGATATGGCAGGAGAGATTTTTTAGGCAACAGAGCAAGTGTATGCCTGGAGACATGCTGTGTCTGGGGCCTCCAGGACCATGAATGGGGTAGATTTCTTACTGGATGAGTAAATGGGCAGTGACAGGACCAGGTGGGACCTTACAGGGAAGGAGGTTTTAATGAATTGCTCGAGATTTTTGTTAAAACTGAAATCTGGGCCCGGCGGCGTGGCCTAGCGGCTAAAGTCCTCGCCTTGAAAGCCCCGGGATCCCATATGGGCACCGGTTCTAATCCCGGCAGCTCCACTTCCCATCCAGCTCCCTGCTTGTGGCCTGGGAAAGCAGTCGAGGACAGCCCAATGCATTGGGACACTGCACCCGCGTGGGAGACCCGGAAGAGGTTCCAGGTTCCCGGCTTCGGATCGGCGCGCATCGGTCCTTTGCGGCTCACTTGGGGAGTGAATCATCGGATGGAAGATCTTCCTCTCTGTCTCTCCTCTGTATATATCTGGCTGTAATAAAATGAATAAATCTTAAAAAAAAAAAAAACTGAAATCTGCTCACTTTGCTCCCAGCTTGAAAACCATGCAGAACATGATTCTGTGCTGCACATCTTTCCTGGACCACCTTTGCTGCCCTGTCTAGACCCGCTAAACTCTACTCTATCCTTCACCAATAAGCTAAGCCTACTCACTAATTCTGACTCTTTTCCAGGTTTCTCTTACTGAATACGATCTGGCATCTTTGAACCCTCACAGCCTTGACTGTTCCTTGGGATGTCTACTTTCTGTCCTTTGTATTTGCACTTGATTCCTTTGTGCTCCACAATGGCCTGGCACAAACCTGGCACACAGTGGTGGTTGAATGCTTGCTGGTCCCAATATTTGCTTTTAATGCTTGTTAAGGGTTGACTAGTGTCCTCCTCAAAGATATTTTAAAATCCTATCCTTTGGCACCTGTGAATGTGACCTGGCTTGGGAAAGGGATCGTGGTAGAAGGCAGCCAAATTCTACGAGTTCTAATCCAACGTGGCTGTTGCCCTTGTAAGAAGATGTCTCGAGAGGAAGATGATGGGAAGATACGGACAGAAGCTGCTCTGTGAAGATCAAGGGGAAGACAGTGAGGAATGACTGGGACCACAGGCAAGAGGAAGAGGCAAGCAAGGATTCTCCTCGAAGGGTGCAGCGTGGCAGGGAGCATGGGCCACCCTGGTTTCAGACTTCCAGCCGTATTGCATTTCTGTGGCATGAAGCCCATCAGTCTGTAAGGCTTTGTCCTACCAGCCCTGGGAAACCAACTCAATGCTCAGAACTTCCTGTTGCTGTTCTTGCCCCCTTGTGTCATGGAACTATTCCCCTGGGTGTCTGGGCCCTGACCTACACCTGGGTGGGGCCTCATCCTTCCTCCTCTGCACTTGCCTCCACACCACAGTAACATCCCTTTGCTTCTTTTTCAGGTCCTACTTGATGACCATTGACTCATCTGTATGCCTTGTGTGTTCTTATGTTAATGCCTTCTTAGATAAGCGTTTAACTGTAACCCAGGCCTTCTAGGAACTTAGTCACATGTTTGTTCGTTCAGTAGATATTTATTAGGACATATGCTGAGGGCCAGGGGCTGGGCTCTGTGTGGAATATGCATTGGCGAGTAAAGGTAAAACAAGATCCACAAAATTTACCTTTGTGGTGCTCCTTCTGCAGTGAGAGAAGTGGCCATTGGCTAACAATTGAAGAATCACCTGACCTCTGTAGAACTGCAATGGTAATAAATATTTACAAGAAATGGACTTAATTGCATGAAGTCAAGATGAAAAGGCAAGCACCAGGCAAAAGATGGGAGGTCAGGATGGGATCTTTGGGCACCTGTGTGACTCTGTATCTGCTCTCACAGATGAGAATGACTCTCAGTAACCCAAGAAAAATAATCTCATAGGTGTGCCCCTCAGAGTTATAAGAATCCTAAAGAAAAAGCGCATATATCTTTTTTTTTAAAGATGTATTTATTTTATTACAAAGTCAGATATACAGAGAGGAGGAGAGACAGAGAGGAAGATCATCCGTCCTATGATTCACTCCCCAAGTGACTGCAACGGCTGGTGCGCGCCGATCTGAAGCCGGGAACCTGGAACTTCCTCCGGGTTTCCCACGTGGGTACAGGGTCCCAATGCATTGGGCCGTCCTCGACTGCTTTCCCAGGCCACAAGCAGGGAGCTGGATGGGAAGTGGAGCTGCCAGGATTAGAACCGGTGCCCATATGGGATCCCGGGGCTTTCAAGGCGAAGACTTTAGACGCTAGGCCGCGCCGCCGGGCCCGAGCATATATCTTTTTAAAAGTTTGCTTCTTATTCATTCACTTTGCCTCCTCAAAAAACATTTATGAAAAGCCTCTGCATACCCAGCACTCATCTAAGAATTCTGGATGTACATTCTTGTCTCTTCTCTCGGATTGTGTGCATTTTAGCCTAGAAGATGGCCAGGTGAACCAGCAGGTACAATGGAGTGTGATGGTGGCACAAACCCTCTGCAGGGCCTATGTGCTTGCCGCTGTGGGAATGACACCTTACAAAATAAGGGACGTTCAGGTTGGCTTTGGAGGGTGAAATAGAATGTCACGGGGAGAAGTGGGTAGTGCCCAGGGAGGGAGATTCAGGCCAGGAGAACAGCATGAACTAAGGCATGGAGGTGGCACCTTGACCTCAGGTTTGGGCAGAATTGAGTGAGTTCCAATGGCCCAGATGTAAGGTATAAGGATGGTGAATGTTGGGGGGCCAGACTCAAACCCCTTTCCTGGGTTTACTTGGGAAAAATTAATGAGTATTGCTATTTTCCGCAGTTGGGTTCCAACCAATTTTCAAGGTTGTAAAGGTGTGTTTGGCTAGCAGTTCTTTTCTTGAAAGAAGCCACACTTATGGTATCACAGGGTGGGACCCACATCTGCTCCCTCCTCTAACGGCTATAACAATTTCTACCTGGAAGGACCCAGAAAAGTGCTCATAGTAGGTCCACAATAAATGCTGTGAGAGCTCCTGTGACTGGAGAAAGGAGACGGGCTGCCCCTTAAACAGAGGGCTGGAGGAGTCAAGGTTGTTGTCAGGGGCAGGCTGAAGAACGCCAACTTCCCCTTTCTTTGAGTTAAAGTATCTTTAGAACAGGCAAATTCAAAGTCTTTCCATGTAAGGTCCCCTTACATTGAATTCTGGTTGAATCTTTGATTAGCACGAAAGCTTCATTTTTCACTTCGGACTGGTCCCCTCCCCTTTCACATAGGAGCACTCAGTGATGGTCTTTGTTTCTGTCTCAGTGTGTGTGTGTGTGTGTGTTAGAGGAAGGGGGCACGAAGAGGCAAAGTGAATTTTTAGATCCAGAGAGGAGCTGGCAGACATTGAATGTCAGGTTTTCACGTTCACATCTTGGTGTCTTTCTGAGGAAGGGGTAGCTCTACGGTTGCCTGGGTGTCTTGTTCAATCCCCAGCAGCTTCCCACAGCCAGTCTTGCACTCTGATTAAAAAGCATCCCTGGCCATGCCCCGCCCCTGCCCCGCCCCCAGCAGGGGCCTGACTTCTCCAGGTGGGCAGCTGCCAGTGATGAAGGGGCGCCTTTAGTACCAGGGTCTACGACTCCACTGAGCAATCTCCCCTCCCAGGTTAGCAGGGCCTAGCGATCAGAGCAGATTAATCCCCAGAGGTGGTGGCTGCACAATTAACATTTTTGCCTCTTATTTTAATTAAGAAGGGCCAAGGGATAGGGCGTTAGCATGTCTAATGGGACCATGTGCCTTGTGCTGGCTGCCAGAGGAGTTTCCGTTATTAGCACTTGTTGAAGACTTTCTAGATAATTAAATACCACATTAATCATGACTCCAAATGGACAGAGGTTTGGCTTTCTTGTCTCCCTGCCTTGCATGCAAGAGGCAAAGTGGCTCCCAGACCTGCTGGTTCCCCAGTGTTTCCCCAGCACACAGACGTGCGCTCACACCACGCGTGGCTTCTTCCAGTGATTTTGTGGGAAAGCAAAGATCCTCCCAGACGCTCGCCTGCATTCTTCTGACAGCTGAAGCCCTCTTCACAGGCACATTAACATGACCTCATTAGTTTCTGCAGCTCCTCTTCTAACCACATAAAACCGAGTGCAGTAGGAGCCAATCATGCTAATTACATCAGATCAGTTTGCATATTCATAAACCATTTTCTGTTTTATGGACAGCAAAAATAAACACAGTATCTCTTTAATAATTTTAAGTGGGTCACTTTCAGGACTGTATCTGTTTTAAATAAATTATCATATTGTTAAAGGCCACAGTCAAAAGCTATTTTTTGAGCAGCTCCAGAGGTGGAGGTGGGGGCAGAGGGTGGGGAGGCCACTTGGAGTCACTGGGAAGAGCCCATTGGTCAGTTCCCAAGGTCTCTTTTGACACCAAAAATCCAAATTAGAAAAGGTGCACGGCAGACCCTTCCTGATGGCAAAATATATTCTAGTCAGCAACAGGATATTATCAAAAGTGCGGTCTTACACAGGGGTAGTGAAACCCAGTAACACATCAATTCCTGCATGATTTTGGAGGTATTTCATTTTGGGACTCAAATTTAATGTTCTGGGTTTTCTCAACATGCGACGAAGTCAGCACCAGAACAATTAGAAGTGGCTGGTGCCGGCTTCCATTCTAGACAATCTAGGACTAGGAAAGGTGCCAGAAGACCCTGTTCTATGGGATCAGTGTGACCTAGGACCTGTAGTCCTTACACCGGAGCTGAGTCACAGATTTCTGTTTAGGGAAGAAAGAAAAAAAATATGAGAAACAAAGATGTGTGAGACTTTCAGATAGAAAGTGAAGAAAAGAGAGAGAATGAGTAACCTAGTTAAGAAAATCAACTACTTAAAGACCTAGTTACAGGCGGCAACTGATTGGATAATTACAAATCATTCCTATTCATTCATTACAAGCAGGTCCTGAACGATTAGCGTTGTGGGAATCCAACTGGGTAGTATGTGCATTTTAATGGAAGAAGAAGGCATTTCTTCGCTGAGGAAGCATGCTTAGTGAAAGCATTCCACTGGTACACGATGCGAAGTAATGCGCAGTCGAGAGAGGTTGTGCCACATTACCGTGCAGTTACAGCGCCACACTTGTATCCTGGATCCTGCTTCCTCTCCTCTTTGTTGCAAACATTCCTGTGAGAATGAATGTGGCATTTCTCATTAGTGGTGCAGGCTGCCCCCATTCTGCTCTGCTTGCGGACGCCTGGGACGTGGAGGTGGTAGAGGCTCTCGTTTTTCCCAGTGCGCGGTCTCTTACAGCTTCTCAAAGACCTGCTGCTCAACCTCCCAAAATGTTTGTGTGTGTTCACCTTCACCTTGGCTCCTCACAGACAGCTATCCTGTGTTATTACCAGCACAAGGGTTGAAGCTGCTGCATGTCGGTTGCCCAGATTTTGAGATATCCTATTATCAGTGCAATATACCTTGGAATTATAGCTTATAATTTCATGCGAGCCTAACAAATCTGAATGTTTATAGGTTCTATCCCTCAGGGAAATATATAGTATTCATTTCTTTTGTTTAGTCTATTTAAAGTAGGACCAGATACAAAGCAGGAGTGATTGACAAATTAATGCTCTCAGCTCCTGCTCAAAAGTACTTGAATTATTAGTACAAAAAGCGTGTTACAAACTGTAATAATTTTAACTCCATTTCCTTGGTAAAAGCTAATAATAATGAAAACAAATGAAAATAGTAATGCAATCTAACTCCAGCCAGAATGGAAGCAGTCACAGAGTTGCGACTCTGCAATCAGATAATTAGTTCCATTAAAACTCAGGAACGGGTGAGTCTGTTCATTTATTTTGGCTTCGGTTTGGGGCGGGGGAGAGAAGAAAAATGGCCTCTGTGCACCATCCATCAGACCCGACTTCCTCCTTCCATCCTTCTTCCCTCCACAGCCCAGGGAGTGCATTCTCCAGGTGACATCTGTACCCCAGCAGAGACAAGAAGGAGCACTGGAAAGAACAGAGAGAACGAAGTCACCGCCAACTGCAATTCAGACAAAGGCTCTGGGAGGTGCAGGTCCCACCCGTGAACTGTCACAGCCATTGGCTAGGAAGGGGAAGGGCTGTGCATGCCCTGGAGAGCCAGGGAGCCAGCCTGAGCACAGGTTAGTTAGCCAGGCCAGCCAGTGTATGAGTCAGGGTCCTTCAGGAAAAAACAGACCTAACAGGAGAGAGACAGAAAGATGAGCTTTATTATAGAGAATTGGTCCGTGTGATGCTGCACAGTGACAAGCCAAAAATTCTGCAGTAAGCAAGCTGAAGACCTTGAAAAGATGATCTTGTGGTTCCAGTCTGGTCCAAAGGCCTGGGAGCCAGGAGAGCAAGTTTTGTAGTTGTGGCAAAAGGCTGCTGTTGTAGCTCAGCCTTTGAGTTCTGATCAGGCCTTCTGCCAAGTGGAGGAGGTTCACTCACCCCACCGAGGGCCACCTGCTTAACTCTGCCTGTGAGTCAGTTGGTCCTGTCCTCCAGGAATGCCATCCCAGGAACAGCCAGAATGATACCTGACCAAGCACTGGGCACCCTCCAAAGCCTACTCAGATCCACACAGAAAAGTAATCCTCACATGTGGCTTCTCTCATCTGCATTCACCCTGGATGCTGTGCTCATTATTTTCTTTTGGAAGAGACAGGGGTGAAGCAAACCCTGTGGTGTGGTTTTCCTGGTCTGAGTTGCTGTGCTGAGTCTAGTTGGGCTCACCTATACAACTGTGGTCATCAGGCCAAGTGTATAGATAGCCAGCGTATTCTTGGATGGCCTCATTCATGTGTTTGGAGGGTCCACACAGACTGTCAGCCAAGGACAGTGGGCATGGGCCTCTTGTCGTCCACTAAACTAGCCAGGGTATCTTTCCCTTACTGTCTCTGACCACAGCAAGCCACATGGAATCACTGTAGAAGGAACCCAGCCAAGGGTGTGACTTCAAGGAGGCATGGACAAGTTGGAGGCCATTACTGCAGTCGTTTGCCCCACTCAATCTTCTGGTCCATGGGGTACCCTCTCTAATTCTGGCACGTAGGCCAGGAGAAGCAAACAAGTGTGTTCTGTCTGGCAATACCTCCCAGTATCCTTTGTGAATTCCTGATCCCTCGCCTAACCTGTAAATAAATTTTCACATTCCCTAATGTTCTGTCCTTGGGTCATTCTGGGATTTTAATCATATACCCATCCTGGAAACTCTGGGTTATCAAAGCAAGTGACTAGACTTTCATGTGAGCTCCAAAAGCCTTTGAGTGGAGACCCTGAAATATTATGCAGCTCAACTCCTTAACTAACATCTTTTAAACTCCCTGATGGAAAGAAGGCGTCGAAGATGCCTTAGGGAGTCTTCAAGGGAGCTGAGTTAACAGAGGTTAGGTATCTAAGCCCAGAAGTATGGCCATGTCTCACTCACCACAGATGGATCTTGCCCTTATAAATACCAAGACAGACTTGGGACACGCATAGAAAACCACTGAGGCTGTTGAAGAAGGAGCTGGAGTCTTCTCATGCTTAGAGGAAAGCTTCAGACTCAAGGGCCTGGGCTAACACTGCAAGGTGTGTGAGACGGAATTGAATAGCCCCTAAAGGTCACCCTGGTCTGGCAGTGTAGTATACACCGTCAGGGAAGCTGGATCATTTTTAGCTGTGGGAATATGGAGTCTCTTCCAGAGATGAGGAGCCCCTGGCCAAGATCTCCCAGGAATCCTCCCCTCATCTGTGGAGCTTTTGGACCCAGAGCACTGGGAGGCACTGGGCTCTGCACAGACTCTGAGCACAGCAGCAGCAGCCAAGCAGAGCACAAAGCTAACTACACTTCTTCCCTTATGTGTTGTGCCGCTTCTGCCTTCAGAATTAAAATATTGTACAGAAATGCAGGTTTATTGTTATCAATCCCATCTCCTGAAACTTGACAAATGCATTCTTCTGCAGATAATTAAGAGATAATGTCAATGAAACAAACCTTTGTCACTGAAATAATGGCTGCATGCTGCTAAGTTTACGCCTCAGCAAAGTCAGGGTATTTGGGGGCAAAGTACAGATCTCCCTGTCCTGTAACAACTGCCCATGATATCCTCTTTCATCCGCTGGCACTTCCTCCTGAGCCACAAGAACAGGCAAAGACAGTGTCTAGAGCCACCGGAGCAGGAAAGAGAATTCTGTTCACTCTGGAGTGGACTCAGAAAGAACCCTGGGATTCCAAGGCAAGCTCCTCTTCTGCTTTGGCAATGTGATAGTGACCTTGGGAAAATGCCCTTCGTTACTCTGCCTTTATTCCCCTCCACATATGGGAGGAATAACCCCTGCTCCTGATTCCAAAACCAAGTAGGATGCACCTGAGGTCATTTGGATAAATCCCAGTCTATTAGCATGAACACTATGTCCATGGAGTGGAGTCATCGGGTTTCACTTCTGCTCCATACCTGTGTACTCCTGAAAGCAAACCCTTAAAGCAGCTCAGAGAACAAGTTTAACAGGCTGTCTCGAAAGGTGTTAGACTTGAACGTCAATTAAGACAACTAAAGCAGCATGCTTTATGTGCACTTTACTGTGCTTTTTTTCAGGGGTGGGTGGCAGAGCAAGGGTCAGAAACAACCCCTTCTTTTTAAAAAGATTTATTTATGTATTTTAAAGGCAGAGTGACATGAAGAGAAAGAGGTTGAGGGGGATCTTTCATTCTCTGGTTTACACCCTAAATGACCACAACAATCAGGGCTGGGCCAGGCTGACCCCAAAGCCTGGAACTCCATCTGGGTTTCCTACATGGATGGCAGGCGCCCCAGGGTTTGGGCCATCTTCTGCTACCATCCCAGTTGCATCAACCGGGGCTTGAACTGGCACTCTGATAGGGAATGCCAGCAAGGCAACAGTAGGTTAACATGCTGTGCCACAACCCTGGCTTTCCTCATTCCGCCTCCTAGGTGCCCCCCTCCACCCGGTCAGTAAGCTCAAGACCATACTTGAAGAGAGAAATGAAAACCATCCTCCCCCTGGGGCAGGCATAAACAGGGAGATGCATTGAGAGCAGGGGATTGCTGGGCCTGCTGGAAGAATTCATGAGCCAGGAGGCAGGAGGCCGTCTTTGCACGCACTGCCTCAGCAACACAGAGATGGCAGTGTGGGGGAGAAACGAGCAGGAAAAGTGAGTGGCTTGTTGGACAAGTGGGAGGAATAGCACCAAGATTCCAAATCCATCTGCTCCAAATACTCTGTTGTATTTCTAGATGTCCTTTTATTTTACTGGGTAGAATTTGCTTACTGTAGGTCAGGAGGGAAGCCAGAAAACGCAGCTTCTGCCCAATACTTCGGTGGTTGTTAAAGCTGAACCTGAAGACAGACGTGGGAAAGAGAAGACACAGGACGGGGAGCTGAGATCTGCGTTCTGTCCCTGCTCTGCCCTTGCTCGCCTTGTGAGATTGGATGAGACATTGGAACTAGGCCTTTAAAAGAAGCTTGATTTGAAAACCAGTGTTAAAGAGAGAAAGAGGGAAAGGGAGAGGGAGAGAGTGAGAGATCTTTCATCTCCCAAAGTGGCTGCAGCAGTCGGGCTGGGCCACCCTGAAACCAGGAACTTGGGGAAGTCTATCCGGGTCTCCCAAGTGGATACACAGGTCCAAGCAGTTGCACCATCTTCTGTGCCTGCTCAGGCACATTTAATAGGAACCTTGGTCCAAAATGGAGCAACTGGGACTCGAATGGGCACCATCAGAGATGCCTGAATGGCAGGTGGTGACTTAATATACTGCACCACACAACCTCAATTAGGTCTTAACAGGAAAGGTGTCCTTGATGGCTTCTGAAATGTCTCCTAGTTCCTTTTTTTTTTTTTTTTTTTTTGGTCCTAGTTCTGTTTTCTTGTCTGAATACTTGAATAATTGAGGTTGGATATGGCCATCTTAGCCAAAGCGTCACTGATCTTTAGTTGAAGTATCTCTTTAGAATGATATGAAAATGTTTTAAGTGTACGTTTCTTCCCAGACTGGTCATGTGTGTGACTGGTCATGGAGAAAGAAAAATTTCTGGAAGCTGTTTATCAGAAAAGACCTTTTCTCCATGGAGACAAGGTTATTGGCTATTCCTCTTAATTTCTTAATTTTTCTAGTTTTTTTTTTTTTTTTTAATTTGGGCAGTGCAGCGGGGGTGAGACAGGAAACAGAAATCTGATTCCAAGTGAGACTAATTCATGTATCACAAAACATTCATGTAATAGAAAACAATGCACTGACATCAATTGTGTAGAGGAGAGAGTGTTAGTGCTACATTTTTGGACACTAAACTTTATTTCTGGGGATCTTCCACATCTGCCAAATTATAGCATATTTGAGGTTTATTTTTAAGGTTTTCATTTTTTTAAAGATTTATTTTATGTATTTGAAAGATATATAAATATATAGATTTATCTATATATTTATCTATTTATATATATACATATATCTATATCTATATCTATATCTATATCTATATCTATATATCTTTCAGAGAGAAAGAAAGGTTTACCATTCCCTGGTTTAATTCCTATATGGCCACAATGGCTAGAGCTGGCCCAGACTAAAGCCAGAAGCTTCTTATGAGCTTCCCGTGTGGGTGCAGGGACCCAAGCACTTGAGCCATCCTTAGCTGATTTCCCAGGTGCACCAGTAGCGAGCTGGATCAGAAATGCTGCAGCTGGCACTTAAACCGATGATGTTCATATGGGATGCCAGTGCTGCTGGCGGTGGCTTAACGCACTGCTCTACAACTTTGGTCCCAGTAATTAGGTTTGCATTTTATGCGACGAAGGTCAGGCATCATAGGAAGTGTGGAGTCCTCAGGACTTAGAAAATAGTTCATGTGCTCCTACGATAGCTCTTGTGTATTATAGAAAGAGGTAGAAGAAGTATGTAAGGAAATAGCTCAATTGACATTTGGGTCAGGATTGAAAAGAACCACAATGAAGTTGGAGATGCCCTACAAGGTCAAGGCAGACAGGAGGGAGGGGACAGCAGTAGCGGGAGAAGGGAACAGAGACATCAGAGCTGGCAACAGACAACTGGTCAGTTGTCAAATGGTCCTGGCAACTGACCGTTACTGTTAGCTTGTCCTGAATATGGTCCACTTGCATTATCCCAAATCACTTAACACAGTCTCCTGCGTGGATGCAGGCTTCTCATAAATAGGATTGGTTTATTACTGCCATCTGTTGAGGGAACTTCCTTTTCCAGGGCTGGCATTATGGTGCAGTGGGTTTAGACATCACAAGTAATATCAGCGTCCAATATTCAACTGCTGGTTTGAGTCCCAGCTGCTCCACTCCAACTCCATCTCTTTGTTAATGCACCTGGAAAAGCAGTAGAAGATGACCCAAGTACTTGGGCCCATTACACCCATGTGGGAGACTCAGAAGCTGCAGGCCCCTGGCTTTGGCCTGACTACTTCAACCACTTGGGGACGAAATAAGCACACAGACCTCTCTCCCTCTGGAGACTCTGTTGTTACTTTGTTACTTTGCCTTTAAAAAGGTAAGTAATCCTGAAAGGAAGGAAGGATGAAAAGAAAACATGGAGGAAGAAACAAATGTTCCTTTCCCTAAGTTAGCTTCTACATGAGGAAGGCTCCATGCCCCCTAGTCCTGAATTAGTTCCAGCCACCTGGCATAAGTTTTAGAGGATCCAGGCTTATAGCTCAGCCTCCTTCTCTCCTCCATAAGCCCTGTCTTATTAGAGAACCTGGGGCAGGACAGGCCTAACAGATGAGGGCAGTGGCTCTCGTGTTCTCCTTTTGACTACACACATACCCATATGGAAATTCAACCATAGGGGTCAACATCAGGAAGGTCATTGCCACCCGTGACCAAGTCATGCCATGCAGAACCAACCTCATTATAGCTAGTCCGAGACTCCATCTTCCACCTGATTCCAAAGTCTCCGTCAGCTGCTCCAGATTTAGGCTGCAAAGAGAGAGGTGGCCTTGCTGGTCCCTCACCTTCAAACATCACAGTCCACGTGTTAGTTGATAGTAAGCAATTATGGAAGACTGAACCAGTGAATTGTGGAATCATGGGGATCCATGAAGGAATGAAGTGATAGAAGAATTCACAAAGTAGAGTATAGAAGTAGATTGAATGATACAAAATTACTGTTTGCACAAAAACAGTCAAATATTGGCAGTTTGATGTGATTTAATCTATCAATCCTCCAGTCATAGAGGATTGTTAAGTATCCTAGCTGAGGGTGCAGTGACTTCATTCTAGAAAAACCAACTTTGAGCCGTCACCTGCCCACAAAAGTCCAGGAAACACCTGGAGTTTTTGTTTGTTTGTTTTCCTGGAGTCTGGTCTCTGAGTGCAGAATGTCACTCCACCATTTAGAACCCACTCTTTGTGCTCTTCTTCCCTGGACCAAAAGCAGTCCTAGCCTTGTCCCATCTCTTCACGTGAACCAGCAAGGAAATCGTTTAGACCCACACATGGCAGATTCCAGTCCCTCTCAGGTCTAAGGTCCAGTTCAGTCTCCCTCTAGTTGCACTGTGGTTTATTTCTTACCTATCATCGCAACAGGCTAAGGAGAAAGGTGTTGTTATAATCATTCTACAGCTGAGGACTCTGAGTTCTTAACAGGTGATGGCCCTGCCACACTAACTATTGAAAAGGCGCTGTGTTGTGGGCCTTCAATAGATATATTTTTTTTTTAAAGATTTACTTTACTTGAAAGAGTTACAGAGAGAGGGAGAGGAAAAGATGAGCCAGATCTTCCATTTTCTAGCTCACTCTCCAAACTGCCTCCATGGCCAGAGCTGGGCCAGTCCAAAGTCAGGATCTGGGAGTTTCTTCCAGGCCTTCCATGTAGGTGCAGGAACCCAAGGCTTTAGGCCATTCACTGTTGCTTTTCCAGGTCATTAGCAGGGAGCTGGATCAGAAGTGCAGCAGCTAGCACTCTAACCGGGACCCATAAGGAATGCCAGTGTTGCAGACAAAGGATTACCCTGATAGGTCACCATGCCAGCCCCAACAAACTACATAGGCACTTTAATTCACTCCCCAGGGTCTCTTATCAGCTGAGCTGCAGTGACCTGAAACTCAGATGGTGAAACACTAAACACAGCCTCAGAAGGTAGCTATATGCCCTTAAATAAATAATTTGGTTAATGACACCTTTAGGGTGAGTCCTGACCCAGTCTAAACAGTGTTCTCACAAGAAGATGAAATTTGAACACACAGGGAGACAGCAGGGACATTGTGTGTGCACAGAGGAAAAGCTGTGTGACTACATGAGAACCACAAGAATTAGCCATCTGCAAGCCAAGAGATATTTCAAAAGAGATATACCAATCCTACTGACACCTTGACCTTGAGCTACTAGTCTCTAGATCCATGAGAAAAAGAAGTTGTGTTGTTTAAGTCACTCACTCTGTGGTATCTGGGGGTGACAACCCTGGCAAATCCACCTGCGACATTGTGTTGATGAAGGCCTGCTGGTGTTTCATGCTGCAGATGGGGACTAAGAGGTGTCAGGATCTTGCCCAAGGTCAGGACAATGGTTGGGGATGGAGCTGGAATTCCAACTGAAGCACCACAGCTGGAGCCCGCTGGCTCCTCAGTTCCCTTCATTTGCATGAAGAAAATCAATCACTCAAGGTCACACCCACAAAACAGAACTAAAAGCCGAGGCCAAAACATGACATCATCGTTTTGTCAATCAGTTATCCATCGTCTTGAAGTGCACACTTATTTCTAGCAACAATCCGTTCATTTGTAGGAGCAGGACAATAAACATTATGATCGATAAATAGAAGACATTACACAGTCTTAGTTTAATGCAAGGAGCAGAGTGGAATGCTATGTGGAAATCTGTAGGTAACCTCCAGTGTGGGTTGAAAAGTTACTAACACATGCAAGAGTAGGCTGAGATTATGAGCATGACAACAGCTACTCAAGAGAAATGCCCCTATCCTTACACTCAGAGTTTTGGTTTCCATCTCACTATTGTGGGGATGAGAATTCCCAAATCATGTTGTGGGGATTGGCTGGGCTCAGAGAGATGCCCAGCTAGACTTAGTCCAAATTGTTGTCTTCCCATGAGTAAGAATCCAACTGGAAGACATAGATACATGAGAAATGACCGTAGCGCATTTTCATAAAAACCTTAGCTTAGCCTTAGTGTGGCCATAACTGTAGCCTTCAGTAGCATGTAGGATAGAGTTGCAAAAACCTCATGTTTCTGTCCCAGCTGCTCCACTTGGAACCATCTCTCTGCTTGTGGCTTGGGATAAACAGGAGTATGACTCAAGTCTTTGCACTCCTGCACTCACATGGGAGACCTGGAAGGAGCTGCTGGTTCTTGGCTTCAAATCAGCTCAGCTCTAGCTGTAGTGCCCATTTAGGGAGTGAACCAAACGATGGAAGATCTTTCTTTCTCAGTATTTCCTTATCTCTGTAAATCTCTTCAAATAAAAATAAATGAGATTTATTATTGTTATTATTTTTTAAAGAATCCAAGATAGGTGAGTCCCACCTTCCCTGATTTTGACAGTTCGTTTTTTGGTTAAACAGCCTAAACTCTACCTAGGAGGAAGCTGCAAAACTCCAGCTAATTCAGCTAATTCAGCTCTGTCTAGGTATGTTCAAGAAATGGAAGAGGAAGCCATTAAGTGCTCCCTGAGCCAAGATGTTTGATGCAAAGAGAAAGTGACATGTTGGCCTGGGGCCACCCCCACCAGAGCAGTGTGGGAGGAGCAGGCAGTTGCCCCAGTTTTGTGTGTGTGTGTGTGTGTGTGTGTGTGTGTGCGTGTGTGTGTGTGTGTGTGTGTGTGTGTGTAGGAAGCTGGTTACAAGTCTCAAGGCAGAGGCTTCTGAGGCAGGCTTTAGAGATGCTAATTTGTGTAATGGCTCTCAGTTGATTGACAGGCAGCAGAACAATCAGCCTGGAAAAGTGAATGAACCTAGTAGGGTCTAGGGCTGGCAGGACTCCAGGGTTGGAGGTGTTGAAGGCTTTTATCTGGGTTTAGATTCCTGGGAAGCAGGCGTCTGGGTTAGAACTCTGGTACCAATAGTGAAAACTCAACAAATAAGAACCAAAGAACTAGCCTAGTGGCTAAAGTCCTCACCTTGCATGTGCTGGGATCCCATATGGGTGTCAGTTTGTGTCCCAGTGACCCCACTTCCCATCCAGTTACCCAATTAAGGCCTGGGAAAGCAGTAGAGGATGGCCCAAAGCCTTAGAACCCTGTGCCCATGTGATTTCAGATCAGCTCAGCTCTGGCCATTGCCACTATTTAGGGAATGAATCAGCAGACGAATTTCAAATAATAATAAATAAAGAACTAAGGATCTGCAAGTGTTTAACACCAAGACACCTCTAAATGGGTTCTGGAGGAGGGTCCCTAAAATGAAATGGAACATTTGACCATAGGTGATTTTTGTCTCAAGAGAAGAAGCATAAAACAATATTTATGATTCCAAAATATTTAAGTCTCTAGGAAGCAGGCTACCATAGGGGGAGACAGGTCTGAATTGCCAAACACAGGTAGGTCTGAAGACCCACAGTCTATACTGTACTTGCTCCCACCAGGCTTCTAACTGCTCACATGGCCTTGTGCACTCTAGAACTCTCTGGAAATAGTCTTTGTTCTGTTGCTGTGACACTAACACCCTAGATTTGCTTTCACTTCCTTATTAAAGCTATTTATTTACTTGAAAGACAGAGAGATCTTCCATCTACTGCTTCACTCCTCAAATGCCTGGGCTATGACTGAAGAACAAAAAACAAAGGGCTAGGAACTCAATCCAGGAATCTCACATGGGGATCTGGAGCTCAATTCCTTGAGCAGTCCCCGCAGCCTCCCCAAGTACAAAGCAGCACTCTAACAAGCCGTGTGGATGCCCCAACTGGCACCTTGACCTCTAGGTAGAATAGCCACCTCCAAATTTCCTTCTTCTCTGATTTTCTCTTCTATATCCTTTGTGGATTGGAACCAGAGCAGCTGCCCATATGGGATGTTATCCCATATGGAATTAGCTTGCTATGCCACTGCCCTATAAGCTCTGTGATTCAGTCTTAAGTGATCCTCAGCCCATGTGACCTCTAAGGAGCCTTCTCAGTCTAGCCTGGACTTCCCTTCTCACAACACATTTGAGCTTCCTCTGCTATACAATACTGAATTACAGCACACAACTGACTTGTATGACTGTCCCGTCTCCCATTTCTGTAGACTTTCTGAGGGCAGAAACTAATTTTACTAAACTTAGTAGTACTAGGCCTTGACACAAAGTCTGAAAGAGCAGAGATTCTCAAGAAACACTTGCTGAATGGATGAAGCTGAGACCAGCTGGACAGCATCACCATAGCCCTTGTCATTTCCTCCCTACTGAGAGTTGGCTCGTAGAGTGTGTCAACTGGACTAGGGCCTCCATGTAAGAAAGTCAAGGGCAGGAGAGGAGGTCTACGTGCTCCCTTAGCCATTGCAATGGAGGTGGTCCAAGGTGACTCTCAAGTACTTTTGATTTTTTGTGTTTATTGTCATGAAGCTGTATTACCTGCACCTATAATCTGAGATCAGGCCAGTGTGAACTTCCCTCCTAGGTAGGCAACCCTACACTTGGAGAGCCATCACATCTCAGCAACGACTATGAAGATCATCTAAATCAGCCCTGGCTCCAAAGTACTTGCTTGTATGCTGCATTTGAATCGTGTGCCCGGCTGGCTCACAACCAGGGGCCGGAAACACCTCTCCTCCTGAGTCGCTCCATGATGCTGCAATCTGCTCTAGCTCTCCCCTCAATTCACAGAGAATGCATCTCTCTTTCTTCCATGGTTAAAGGCAACCTATGTGTGCAGGCATGTGGCCTTTCTCCCAGGGGTCTTGGTATTTCTTGATTGAATGCCTTTTGGGTAGTTAACTTTCATTAAACTAACCACCTTGCATCTTTCTGTTTCCTTATTGATCCACACAGAGATAAAAATAAGCAAACTTGTCTCATAAAGGCAATATAGTCTTTTTCCTCTAAATGCTTTTTAATGTTTATTTATTTATTTGTATTTGACAGTCAGAGAGACATGAAGTTCTATTGGCTGGTTCGTCCCTCAAATGTTCTCCATAGCTGGGAGCTAGGCAAGGTCTCCCACATGAGTGACAGAAACTCAGCTACTTGAGCCATCACCTGCTGCCTCAGAGCATGCATTAGTAGGAAGCTGGAAGCAGAAGTGGAGCTGGGACTCAAATCCAGACACTCCGTCTGTGGGATGCAAGGGTCCCAAACAGAGTCTTAAACACCCACTCCTCTTCTTCAGTGCTTTTAATCTATTAGGACTGAAACTAGTCTTTGGCTATGAAAGTCATAGTAGGGAGGTGAAATTAACACACTAGTCATTCTCCCTGCAGAGACCCCAGGATAATGTGTAGGTGTAGATTAGACAAGGGACACTGCCCAAGTAGAGTCAAGTGTGGCAGCATCTCATAGTTGACAAGCATTACTCACAGAGTACACTGATCCATTACAGTCCTAACGATGCTCACAACAGTTAACAGTTAACCTCTACCAAGCGCTGACCATGTACCAGGCAGGGTTCCACGTGTGCTGTGTACACACTGTATTTTACCACAGTCCCATGTGATAACTTTCAGTTGTACCCCCGTTTTGCAGAGAACATTGAGGCTCAGAGCCCTCAATCTTGATCTGTTGGTTTTCTCCTCTTCTCCTTATTCATGTGAATCCCTATGCTTGTCACATGCACACAATGTACCACACTCTAACAGATCACATTGACCTTCAGCTAATGATACCCAAGTCCCTGAAATTCTCACAGCACTCACATGAGCTGGGATTTATTACCTCCATTTAGGGGCTGAGGAAGTAAAGGCTCGGAGGCGTGAGAAGGCTTGTTCATCTCAGAGCTTCTGAATAAGGAGAGAACTAAGACTCCAACCAAAAAAAAAAAAAAAAAAACCCCCAAAGCTAGTATTGTTTGCTCTCTTCTGTCCTACCCCTTCCAATGTCGGCTTCAGTAGGATAACATGGGAGTAAAACTTTTGTTGCTATAATGAGAAGCTTGGGAGAGGTTATCATGTAAGGAAAGGGGTTTATTTTGGCTCATGGTTTTGGAGGTTCACAGTCCGAGATCAGGTGGTTCTGTGGGTCCAGCTGTGGTGACAGTGTTCTTGCTGGCAGGATCAGAAGTGGCACAGCGCATTCATGGCAGGAGATGTGGAGCATATATGCCTCCGTCTCTCCAGCTGTAGTCTCTATCTCCTTGCAAAGCCACTTGCTTGCAATTCCCTAATCTCAGTCTCAAAGCCCATCTCTAGATATCATAATTGGATCCAATTTCTACTTTCTTACCAGGACTTTGGGGTTTAAATGCCTCTGTGGATTCTGGGGAATAGGGCATTCTGGACCTATGTGTCTTAAACATGAGTTTGGGCTCAAGACACAGGGCTTATGGCTTAATGATCTAGAATTGGAATTTCTGAAGATGCTTCAACCTGCTGAGGACCCTCAAGGTAAGAGAGTAGTTGCAAGTATATCCACAGCAGTGTCCAGCCAGGGTTGGACTAGAGGTGGAAGGCACAGCCAGGGCTTCCTGGACAGGTGTGGTATGCACCCCAGCTCTTCTTCAGAGCCTGTGCTGACCCTGGGTCCCACAAGCCCTACAATTCTGCAAACTCTGCAGGGTATCTCCAAATAGAATTTCATCCCAAGTACTGCCCACAGCTTTGACGTCATGGAGAGCTCCCTCAAGTCTGTCCTAAATTCCTCTTCCACCCTTAACTTGGCAGCAGAGTAGACAGTGCTGAGATGCTCCCTAGTTCTCCTTCATCCTCAATGCTCTGTAAACATGGACAAGTAACTTACTGTCTTTAAGTTCCTCAGAACTAATACAAAATTAAGATCAACCTTTCTCACTGGCCTGTTAGGTACAAATGGGATGAGACAATCATTTGCTCATTCATCCATTCATTGTTCATATATCAGAGCTGCAGTAAGTGAGCTAGGTGCCAGGCACTCTTGGGTGCCATGGCTATTTCAGCAAACAAGACAAGACAAGGTGTAATCCTCATGGAGCTTCCATTCTGGAGGGGTTATAAACAAAAAGCACATAAAGAAGGAAAAACAATGTGCTGTAACAGGGATCAAATGGCTCAGGGATCCCATCTTATAATGGAGGCCAAAGAACTCCTGTAAAGAAATTTGTAGAGAGGGTACGTTTGAGCAGAGCTAAATGAAGTGAGAGAACCAGCCGGTAGGACCACTGAAACAGAGGAAGGAACAAGTGCTTGACTTGGTCAAGGATCTGGAAGGAGGCCCCGGTGGACAAAGTGGCCCAAAGGGAGGTGGGGATGGTAGGACATGCTCAATCATGCATGCTTTCTAGGCCGTCCTTCAAGCACTGGGCACCACCAGATTCTCTGATCAGTTCCAGTGAGAGTTTCAAAGACGATCACTAGTGAGAGAAGGGACTTCTGGGTCACTGGAAATGTCAGCTGGATTCTAGATGCCACCACAGCAGCTAACTCGTGCAGAGAAGCAGAGTTCAGGGAGAAGTCTGAAGCAGGATTCAGGCTCAGAAGTCCAGTGGGGGCAGGGATAGGCTCTGGCTTGGCTCTGGTGGTCTCAGCATCACTGCAGCAGGCCTACCCTGGGAAACAGAGGGCTTCCTCCTGAGCAGGCTAGTGCTGGAGGGCTGGGGATCCTGCCCACCTTGGCTGTTATTGCAGAACAACAGAAGGCTCTCAAGGCAACATCAGCCCAACCAACCAAAGAAACAGTAGAGCAGGGTCTTTGGTTGCATAAGCCTGCTTCTGGAGGCCTAGTCCAAGCCCTGGGCTTTGGACTTGAGTTACCTGCTCTATTGTGGCTTTGCAGGGCTCTATTCTCCCACCCAGGAAGATCTCAGCAAACTCCTGGGGTCTGGAGCCAGCCCCCAGGGCAGCTCCTCCTGTGAGATGCTGCGTGGGAGCATGAGAAAGGCCTCGGGAAACCTGCCCAAGAACATTCTAGACTTTCTGGCAATTAATATTGCATTGCAGGTACTCTACAGGTTGTAGAACCTTTCATAAGCATTCTAAGAAAGCAACAGTCAGATGTAACTCACACATCATGAAATCTATCCTATTAAAATATGTGAATCAATGGCTCTTAGTACAATCATTCTAGAATATTCTCATTATTCCCCCCACCAAAACTCTGTTTAATCAGTCAGTCCTCATTCCATCTTATCCCCAGCGCCTGGAAACTATGATCTACTTATGTCTCTGTGGATTTGCCTACATTGGGTCTTTCATATAAATGGAATCACACACTATGTGTCTTACTTATGCTCCATTCCTTTTTTTGTGGATGAAGGATGTTCCATTGGATGCGTAGACCACATTTTATTTATCAAGAAATTGACTAATAGACATTTTCTATCTTTATACTTTCGAAGACCCTAGGCTGTGAACATGGCTATGCAAGTTCTTGTATAGATTTACATTTTCAATTTTGTTACTGTTTTTTACCAGATCATATTGTTAAATTTGTATTTACCTCTCCAAGGAACTGACAGATGATTTTCTACAATACCTGCACTATTTTTATATCTCTATGTATGAAGGTTTCAACTTTTCTATATCCTCATCAGCATTTTCCAATGTCTGTCTTTTTGATGATAGCCATGCTGGTGAGTATGAAATGATTGTCAACGTAGTTTTGATTTGCATTTTGTTCATGATTTATGATGTGAATCATCTTCTAATTTGCTTATTGGGCATTTGAATATCCTATTTGGATAAATGCCCATTCAGATTCTTTATTGATTTTTAAAATTATGTTATTTATCTTTTTGTTATCACATTGGAATTGTTCATTAGACAACTGGATATTCTAATCAGATGCATGATTTGCAAATATCTGTGCCTATTCTGTCAACTTTTTAATTTTTTAAAATTTTTGATACCATCCTGTAAGTATCATGATACTTTGTATGATATTTGATCAAGCTCAAGTGTCTATTTTTTTCTCATACTGTTCATTTTTATTTTGGCATCCTAAGAAACCATTGTCTAATCCATGGTCTGCTTTCTACTGGGAATCTCATAGTTCAAACTTTCATATTTAAGTCCACTTTGAATAATTTTGGTGTGGTGTGAGGAAGGGATCATTTTGCATGTGGCTACAACAGGTTGTTCCAGCACTGTTTGTTGAAAACACTATTGTATCTCTCAACGAACTGTCTTGACAACCTCATCAAAAAGTCAATGGATTCACATGCATTTTTGAAAAGACTGTTTCCTCACTTGTTTGTGAATTGAGTTTTTGAGATAAAAAATACTCCTGTTTTACATGTCGAGTATATAGCATCAGCCTTGATACAAGGTAGATGCATAAAAGTGTTTGCTTTAGTCAAATTGAAGAGAAGACCCCACGAGATAGGTTCAATCAGAGTCTCTGAGCGTCCCTCTCAAGTTCAAGGGGTCCCCATGAAATGGAGACAACTGGCTTTCCCGTCTGGCTTCTGCCCAGCCACTGTCCCTGCAGGCCATGACCACTTCCACCAACCGCATGTCTGATTCATTTTGTAGTTATAATTCTGAGTCGGCCTCTGGGGCAAGTAGGCAAAGTGCAGTTCCTGTGCAGAGCTGGAGGATTTGGAGAGGCTCTGATCCACTTCTCGGAGGAGGGGGCTCAGTGCCGCCGGCAGGCATGTACTGCTCTGTGCAGGGAGTGCGGTTGCCTTCTAGGTCAAACCTTGCATGCACACAGATGCTTTCCTGGATCCTCAGATCTTGCCTTGCAAACACAGGACTGCAATCTTAAAGATAGGTATGGGAAGTAAAGTCTTCTGCCATTTCCATTCCCAGAATAAATAGTTTGGCCTCTGTCAGTCCTCAACCAATGCCAAAGTGCAGCCCTGTATTGGTCACTAGGGTGCAAATACTATTTTGAGGCTTGATTTTGCTAACTTTCTTGTCATAAATATTTTTCCTTTCTTTTTTAAATTAAGAAGAGGTTTGTTTGTTTGAAATACAGAGTTACAGAGCGAGGGGAAGAGATACATAGAGATCTTCCATCTGCCAGTTCACTCCCCAAATGGCTGCAACAGCCAGGGCTAGACCAAGCCAAAGTCAGGGGTCAGGAGCTTCTTCTAGTCTCCCATGAGGGTGCAGGAGCCCAAGCACTTGGGCCATCCTCTACTGCTTTTGCATCATCAGAAGGAAGCTGGATGGAAAGTGGAGCAGCCAAGACACCAGCATTGGACTCTGGCACTGTACTACGCCTCGATGTGACCTCCAGACTTTTCTTGTCTCCACATGGTCTCCACATTACACATGTGGAAGGCTTCACCTTATTAATATGCCAATTCCTCCTTGTTGACTCTCTCCTAGCCACACAGAAAAATAAAAACAAACCATGCCCCGTTCACCAGAACCACAGTAACTATTCAGCTATCCCCTGCAAGACCTGGTAATTAAAAATCTTGACTGGATCCAAATGACTAGAACTTGGGCCACACAGAGCCAAAGAAGATGTCCAAAAAGCCACCAGAAACCTCCTGTCTTGGTGAAATAGGTGATTCAGCAATTTGCTTGTGTGGCTTTAATTCTTGCAACTCCTGGAGCACAGTCGGAGTCACTGGTAGGTTTTTTTTTTTTTTTAAAGATTTATTCATTTTATTACAGCCAGATATACACAGAGGAGGAGAGACAGAGAGGAAGATCTTCCGTCCGATGATTCACTCCCCAAGTGAGCCGCAAAGGACCGATGCGCGCCGATCCGAAGCCGGGAACCTGGAACCTCTTCCGGGTCTCCCACGCGGGTGCAGGGTCCCAATGCATTGGGCTGTCCTCAACTGCTTTCCCAGGCCACAAGCAGGGAGCTGGATGGGAAGTGGAGCCGCCGGGATTAGAACCGGCGCCCATATGGGATCCCGGGGCTTTCAAGGCGAGGACCCCAGCCGCTAGACCATGCCGCCGGGCCCAAGGAGTCACTGGTAGTTATGGGAGTGGATCATAAGCCTCTGAGCTGCAAGGGGCGGCTTGGGGAGGTATGGAGAAAGACACTGTAAATGGCAGAATCAGTGGAAAAGGCAGGGCCACAGGGCAGGGGTGCCCACTGCGGGGCCAGTGGCTTAGGGCGCTGCAGATGGTTACACCCCAGGATCTCAAAGCCATAGTTCGGTGCTTTGAACACAGTCTGCATCGGCCCAGACTTGTGCACTGAGAACCTAGCTGCGTTTTGCACCCAGGATTCTCAGCCCATCCCATATGCAGAGCCCTGTCCCCAATCCTGCAGAAATCCTCCCAGAGAGAAGACATCTGTTCTGCTCCCAGGCCGTGCACTTCTGAAATGGAAGGGAGCCCAAGCCTCGGCGGGAGGGATGTCGCATTGACCTGACAGAGACAATCACCGGCCCCTTGCTCCCTGTGGCTCCCTTGCCGCTGCCCGCCCTCCCCACTTCGCACGGCAGCCCAGGCTGTGGGGAGCTGGGGTGGCCCCGAGAGCAACTATTGTGCCCGTGCAATTAGACAAGAATGCTGCGACCTGACAGTTCCACTGTGAAAGTTTTCAAATAGTGTTTGGAATGTTTACATAATTGTTCAAAAGAGGCTTTTTCAATGTACCTGTTTACACTCTTTCCTTTTGGAAATTCTTTCAGCAATCAGGACGTGGAGGGCTCTCAGCCTGCACTTGCCGCCCTTGATTGCCAAAGGAGGAATGAAAGGGCCGCTGGAGAATCGCTGGGAAAACAGCCCCTAACAAACGCCCTCTAATGAGAGGGCGCCCAGAGCCCGGGGCGAGAGCGGGGCGCTGCAGAGCGCGCGAGGATGCGGTTTTGTTGTGAGGCTCCCCGGTGCAGGCGGCGCCGGACCCCCGCGCCTTTGTGTGCAAATTTCCCACCGGGGCCAAGCAACTTCCCACAGTTTAATTAAGTGGCTCGGGAGTCCCGAGTTGGCCTAACGAGCTCCGGGTCATGAATGAGAGACTTGTACCCAACAGCGGGGAGGCCCCAATGGCAAACAAAGTGGGCTGCTGCTCCGGCTGGCTCCGGCCACGACCACGGCCACTGCCCGCGCCGCAGCGGCCTCCCAGAGCTGGCTAGCCCAGCAGACACGTCGGTCCTTTCGGGGATGGGGGGCGAGCGGTGGGGAAGGCCGCGTCACCTAGCTCCAGGCGAAGATGCCATCCATACGCCCAGGATCACAGCGGCATCAGCTCCATCAGGCCTGGCAAAGAGGCATTTAAATTGCTAATATTGTACTGGGGAGCGGTGACAGAACTGCCAAGGACCCGCTCTGCGGGATCCGCAGAGACAGACAGGAAGGAGCCTGGGAGCTGGTGGGCCACTCAGGCCCCTTGCTCATCCATTATTTCTGAGAAGCGGGCAGCTGGAGGGAGGCCTCTCCCCTCCCTTGCCTGAGAACAAGAGAGGCTTTCTGAAAGGGAGAAACATATTTAAGCGCTCAAGCTGGTTGGAGGCAGGGAGGGCCGGCGGGAGCTGTGACAGGTTCCTTAGCTGTGGTTGTTGAATATTCCTGCCCTTGGCACTGGGCCGCCATGCTGGTTTGCGATGGAGGGTCTTTGAAGCCACTCTCCAGTGGAGGGCTCCCTGAGTGTTTTTCTCTGCCTGTATTTTTAGAAAAAATTATGATGACAGTTGTTAGGTCTCAGGCAGGCAGGCAGGCACATTCCATTACAAAGTTAGCATGAAATCAATATGTAAATAACCCTTTCTAACTGGCAGCTATTTTTGAAGGCAGAATGCACCTGATGTTGCAGGTTTGTTCCAGTTCACTCTAAATACCTCTGTCCTCGGAGTGGGAGGAAGCCCTCCCAGGCAGGATATCCTCTCCTCTTCCTCCTCCTCCTCACTTGATCTTCCCATCCTCCCCCAGAGCAGTGATACCACCAAGAGTGCTGTCCTGAAACCTCGACCGCCATTTAAAAATCAGATTGACAAGACCTGCTGCAGGCTGGCCTTGTCCCCTTTGGCACAGTTGATTTTCAAAAAGTGTAAGTGATTTCAGGAAGGGTTGGGACAGCAGGAACCATGGCCATCAGCTGCAGGAATTAACTGGAAAGAGAAAGCCTGGAAGGCTGAGACCAGGGCTGAATCGGAAGTGCACACAGTCATGGCCAAAACGAGTGGAAGCCATTGCGGGGACATGAAAAGGCAGAGGGTCCCAGCTGTGGGAGACTCCAGGTCAGAACCCAAACTGCCACTCAAGGGAAAGAGAGAGGCTTCCAGGGACTCCCAGGAGAGCAGGGGTCTGAAGTCCAGTGCTTTGGACAGTTCCTCATCAATAGTGAAAGTGTTCGTGTAGTGTGATTAAAAGAAAAAAACCACGCATTTGTAGTAAAAGAGAAATAGTCCAGAATGCTCCATGTCAAGAGTGGGTGGTGCCAGAAAGCCTCGGGTGGCATATGGTATGTGCACATATGTTTATTTTGTGAATACATAGGGATGATAAAGTTCAAGCTGAGGCCTTATGATCATGATTGCTACAATTTATTAACACCTGCTTTACGTCACTTACTATTCCAGTCTTTCCTGCTAATGGAGCTGGAATCTACCTTTGTGAGACTTATACCCCATGGTCTTGCACTCGGAAGAAAGCTTTCTCTTCCACAAGCTAGTCCTCAAGACAGGTGGTGATCACTCCCAGGTGTCCCTGTTGCAGGCTAAATGTGCGAATGTGTCTCCCCTCAATGCCCGGAGAACTTTCTTGCCAGTAGACATCATCCATGTGTCACTTCCTGTTTCTGATATTTGGTGAGGCTCTAGAAAAAACTAAAATAAGATATTCCTTCTGATCTCCTATAGCAAAAGGGTGAGACTTCAGCTTTTCTGGTACATGGAGCTCTGTCTTTTTATTGCACTATTAATAAAATGGTGTGTTAGAGTGAGCTTAAAATTTGACTCACTTTCCCAGCCCAAAACCTAGAGCTAGGGTCACTGGGGCTGGGGAAGTAGCACAAGAAAGTTGTATTTCAGCTTAGCTTAAAGAAGAATGTTCTACATGACAATAGTGTGCTTTGAGAGGGATGAGTCTTAAAAATGAGAGGCATCCAGAAGAAGGCACGTCCGTTGAATCCAAGGACCTTGGATGCTGGTTACTTCTCTTCCATATTTATTGCGCCTGTTAGATGCTAGGTGCCTTTCTAGGCTCCAAGGAGAGTCACAGTTGATATGAATAGTGGGGAAAGAAACTAACATCCTTAAAACTGGGATCAAATACACACAGTGAAGTTCATCGTCTTAATTTAAGTGTACAGTTCGGTGACATGAGGCATGCTCCCATGTTTAGGTAGCCACTTCCTTTCTTCTTGAAAAGTTGAAAGTCTGTATGCCCGAAACAACTCCACCTATTTCCTTACTTTTAATGTGGGGCTATGTAACTATAAATGGTACTGTTGGGTCATATGGTTAGTCTGTGTTTAATTTTTGAGTAACTGTTATATGGTTTTCCATAATGCCTGCAGCATTTTACATTCCTTTAAGTGGTATACCATTTCTTTAGTTCCTCACCAACAGATTTTCTGGTTTGTTTTTTTCTAGTAACTGTCCTCATGGGTGTAAGATGATATCTCATTGCAGGATTTCCCTAAAGATTAGTGACACTGAACATTCTTCATGTGTTTATTGGCCATTTGCATATCTTTTTTGGAAAAATACCCACTGAAATCCTTAACTGATTTTTAAATCACATGGGTGTTTGTTACTTAGTTTATAGGAGTTGGTGTTACGCAGTCCAGATATTAATCCCCACTGGATATATAATTTGGGAGAAGAAATTTCCCATTCTATGAGTTAGTTGCCTTTTACTCTACTGGTTGTATTGATGTACGAAAGTTTAGATTTTGATGAAGTCCAATTTATTTTATACTTTGTTGCCTGTACTTTTAATGCCGTGTTTAAGAAGTCATTGCCAAATCTAATGTCATGATTCTTTTCTTCTAAGAGTTTAACAGCCTTATCTCTATCTAATATTTGGCTCTTTGATCCTCTGAGAGTTAATTTTTTGTATGCTATGAGCTAAGAATCCCATTTGATTCTTTTGCATATGAATAGCCAGTCCAAAACATCCCATACCATTTGTTGAAAAGACTGCCTTCTCCCGATTGAATGGTTTTGATATGCTCACAGATGTCATTTGATCATATATGTTAGGATTTGTTTCTGGGATACCTATTATGTTCCTTTTGTTTATCTTTATGCCAATACCACTGTGCTTTGATTATTGTAACTTGGTAGTGAATTTTCAAGTCAAGTCAAGATTTCCAGGTTTGTTTTTCTTCTTTAAGATTGTCATCTGGGTTTACTGGACATTCCGCATGAGTGTTAAGATGAGGTAACAGGGCCCGGCGGCGCGGCCTAGCGGCTAAAGTCCTCGCCTTGAAAGCCCCGGGATTCCATATGGGCACCGGTTCTAATCCCGGCAGCTCCACTTCCCATCCAGCTCCCTGCTTGTGGCCTGGGAAAGCAGTCGAGGACGGCCCAAAGCATTGGGACCCTGCACCCGCGTGGGAGACCCGGAAGAGGTTCCAGGTTCCCGTCATCGGATTGGCGCGCACCGGCCCGTTGCGGCTCACTTGGGGAGTGAAACATCGGATGGAAGATCTTTCTCTCTGTCTCTCCTCCTCTCTGTATATCCGGCTTTCCAATAATAATAAAAAAATCTTTAAAAAAAAAAAAGATGAGGTAACAGTAATTGTGTATTGTGTATGTGGATATGTGTGTGTGTGCACGGAAAACGAATGTTATGAAAAAACTATTCATGGATTTCAAAAATTGTTCACCAAATATCCTTATCTTTCAATTCCCTTTCCCATAAGTGTTTTGGATTGTCTCACATTGGCTCGTAATTTGTTGGCACTGCAAGTAGAAAGTAGAGAATTAAAGCTTGTCCTCTGAGAGAGTACATTCTTGTATAAGATAAGATGTGATAAATAAATGAAAGAACACAGGTGCCTCACACTTGTATCTATGTATTATGCAACAGTGGAGAACAGAAGCAAAACTGAATGAGGCTCCAGACAACTTTTAAAAAGAAAAGTTATGGTGGGATCTTTGATTAATTGGTTGTTAAACTTATTTCAGTGTGGCGCTGGTGCGGTGGTTGAACAGGCTCATACTCTACCTGAACTGCTGGCATCTTGTGCGGGTATGGGTTCTAATTCCAACTGCTCTGCTTCTGATCCAGCTCCCTGTTTATGGCCTGGGAAGGCAATGGAGGATGGCTCAGGTCTTTGGGCTCATATATTCATGTGGGTGACCCAGAGGAAGTTCCTGGCTCCTGGCTTTGGATCTGCTTAACTCCAGTGGTTGAGGCCCATTGGAGAGTGAACTAGTGGATAGAAGATTCTCTCTCTCCTTCTCAATGAACCTCTACCTTTCAAATAAAATAAATATAAGTATCAGTTTATCTCCTGATTCCTCCTATCTTCCCTTTTGAACCTACTGACTCATGGCTTTCTTGACCGCGTTGAACTCATTCAACAAGTATTGCTGTCTGTCTCTTATTTGCTAGACATTCAGCTACAGTGAGAACACAGACTTGGCCCCCAGCCTCTTGGAATTTGTGGGAGAGATGGATGTCAGATACAGTTATGAGCTGATATGCATTGAAAGGAACATCCAGGGGACCTGGAAACAAATAATGGGGTTGATCTAATTAAGAGTGGAGGCATCACTTTTCTGAGGGAATGAAATGTTGAGCACTAGGAGTAGACCTAGTAAGAAGGCTGAAGGGGGCCTCTAAGTGGAGGGGACCTGTATGTGCTCAATGCTCTTAACAAAATCTACTCCTAATCACAACATGGATTAAAGTACCAAGTAAGCATTGTCTTCAATGGATCCTACCGTTCTACATCTTATCCAGAGTCCAGGAGAGCTGAATGGTTTGCTCATAACTGAGGCACTCAATTGTTGCTGTTGTGTGTCATTTAAGTAGATATCTGTTACCTTCACACCTGCTCAGATGAATGCCACGGAAAGGTTCAAAGTTGTCCATGACTCCACAGCCTACTTGGCATTACCAGGGTTCAGGAACCTGCTGCAAGGAAATTAGAATGGGATAGATGAGTGGTCCTCAGTGTGTAAGCTCTGAGTATTCCTCAACTGAGGAATAATAGGGTTAATTGATCTCACAGCACTTCCGGGTCTGTGAGGGTCTCATAGTTTGTGTCTCTAGTACTAATCATAAATACTGAATGCAGCCAGTGTGACTTATCCACTAAACTGTTTTATTTAGCACAACAAAGATGACTATTCAAAAATAGGGTGATGGCTAAACTCATTATGGTCATCAATTCAGTGGAATATTGTACCATCATTAAACATAATTTTGATGGAAATGTCAGATGTCTGTGATGTAATAGCGAATTAAAAAGAAGCATAATCAAAATGGTATGTACAATGTGATATGATAAAAAATATGCCTGCATTTGGATGAGGACCGGAAGTGAGAATATACAATTGGAAATACTTGTTAGGTAAGAAGAGAAAGATAGGTGAATTTTCTTCTCATAGGTTTTAATGGTATTATGTTTTACTTCTATTTTAAAATATTGGACTCTTTAAAGCCAACGATTTTTTTCACACACATAAGTATGAATATAGACATAGTGTTATTGGACCTCACCAATAGCATTTGGGATCTTTAATAGGAACAATCAATCACTGTCAATTATGTGACCAAACCATTAGGTTGAGAGAAGTGATGATAATTAGGAATCAAATGTGCAAGTAATTCCTCCAGGAGTTGGAAGGTCTAAATAGTTTTATTGAAATGGTAGTGCTAATCACATGAATTTCATTACAATTCAATTTCCTTATATTTAAAATTCTTCCTTATATACAATCATTTTCAATATTTTAACATCTTAATTATGATGTTAAAGCGTACATAGGCTGAAAATTTTTTGTCTTTATTCTTTTTAAGTGTGAAGTTCAGTAAGTTGTGCAGTGGTTCGCTGGAATGCTTTCATCTTCAGACCTGAGACTGAATATGTAGTAAACAATTGCTTGCCATGCCTCTTCTTTCCCAGCCCCTGGAAATAATCACTACATTTTTTTCTGCTTCTGTGCATGGCTGCTTTAGGTCTTGTATACAAGTGAAATCATGCTTTTCTTTTACCTAATATAATACCATGTCCTCAAAGGTTCATCTGTGTTGTACCATGGATCAGAATTTCCTTCCTTTTGAAGGCTGGATATTCCATTGTATGTATATACCACATTGTATCTATTGATCTGTGGATAGATATTTGCATTGCTTCTAATGTGTGGCTGTTGTTAATAATGCTGTTATGAGCTTGGGTATGCACATATTTGGGGTTTTTTTGTTTGTTTGTTTGTTTAAAAAGTAGAGTTTGACAAAGAGACAGAGACATAGAGTTGTTCTAACTCCTGGCTGAAGCCAGGAGCCAGGACCCCAGCCTGGTCTCACACAGTTGGTAGGGCTTCAAGCACCTGTACCATCTTCTACAGTGGTCCCAGGGACATTAGTCAAATGCTAGATCAGAAACAGTAGCAGGGACTTGGCCTTACGCTGAAGTGTGGGATGCAGGCATCTTAAGTGGCAATTTAATCCATTTTACCATTACACTCATCTCTCAGTCTCTGTCCTTTTTTTTTTTGTTTTTTAAGATTTATTTAAAAGAAAAGCAGGAGATGGGAAGCAAGAAAGATTTTTTCCTTCTGTTGATTCACTCCCCAGATGACCAAAACTATCAGTTCTGACTTAGTTGTCCCACACAGGTGGCAGAAACCCCAATATATGGACCATCTTCTGCAGCCTTCCCAAGGTTCATTAACAGGAAGCTGGATTGGAAGTGCAGCAGCTGGATCTCCTTACAGGCATTCTGATACAGGCTGCCCACTATGCCAGGGATAGCCCAGGCTGCGTGCCACAGTGCAGGACCCAGTTTTTGCACCACATTGCATCTCTTTGTTGTAGTTGTGTTTGCTCCCCTGGTTTAAAACCCTTACGGGGAAATTGCATTCCTCTGTCTACCTCCTGCTCACTCCTGTTTGTGTAGAAGTCTTCACACTCTAAAGACTCTCTTTCAATAATCCTCGACCCCCAAGGCTGCAAGGCTGGTTCTGGGTGCAGGAGAGTTCACCTCTAACTACAGTGTCAGAAGGCTGTCTCTTCCTTGGTGATTATCTCTTAATGATGCTTGTGATTTGAGAAGCCATTCTCAACCATGTCACTAACAGCTTAAGAATGTACTGGAAGTTCAAACGATAAAATGATGGCTTTAAAAACATTTTAATTTCCTCATTTGGGGCCTTGTGCTTAATATTTCCTGTACTCCTGTATTTGGAGATGATTCCATTGCTTAATAACTGGGTTTTCAGTGATCTGGGATGATGATATTTATTTTCCTACTATTTGTGAATTTAAAAACTGCAAAACAAAATAGCTCTATAAACAAAACTGCATGGTGATCGTGGAAAATGTTAACTGTTTAAGGGAACAAACATATGCAGGGAGTATGGCACATCTATTTGCACATAACTGATGTACCAATGATGGATAAATCTGTGTACTAATTAAAGAATCATTTTTGGAACTTCTACCTAGACATATCAGCTGACAAAATATATGCTTGAAATTAGTAAAATTATACTTCTTTTCTTTTGCAATTTACATATGAAAATGGGTACTTTTTGCTGATTATTCCTGGAAGTTGATCATATTTACCAATGCGAACAATGAGAGCAACACAAACCATTCATTCAGCAAATGTTTTATGAAGTTATCACCCAGTGTTGTATAAAACATTGAATGGACTAGAACAGTGCTCGTGATCTTTGAATCTTTTGGTGAATTGGAGACAAACAATAATGAATAGTGTGTGTCTATTACTACATCACCAAAGGAAAAAGATCTTTTGAGATGGCGAGAGAGGCTATGGAGGCAATAAAACAGGACACTGAGTGAGGAGCTTGCCATTTTAGATTAGTAGGTTAAGGCACATCTATTTGAGAAAGTGGCAGCAAGTTGACATCAGAAATACATGAAGGAACCCAATGGAAACACCTATAGGCAAATATTGTAGAATTTGCTTGTACTACAAAGGATAGCAAGGAACACTACAAGAGGCTTCAAGAAGCAGCAAGGCAGGTGGTTGGTGTGCAAAGAGAAAGGGGGACCATGATGTGCAGTGAGGTTGAGGACCAGATACAGACCAGCCATGTGGAATACAGCCAACACTGTATTCCAAGTGCAAAGGGGACCATTGGGCAGATTTAGGCAGTCCAATGTCATTCCCCAATTTGTACCTTTAAAAAACATCTTCAGAGCCTCATAGAGAACAAGTGGCTGAGGGGCAAGAGACAAGCCAAGTTTGTACCGGGTCAAGCACAGGTAAGCAAATTAAAATCAAAAGCACGGAGAGATTGAGAGTAACTCCAGTCTAGCTCCTTATGCATCTTCCGTGTTCTCTGTGTAGTTTCCTCTTCTCTGCCCCTCCTGATCCCAACAGCCACCAGGGCAGAGGTTTGCAACCAAGAGTTGATATCAGAATCACCTGGGGTCACCTGTCTGCAAGATTGGTGGCCAGAGGTTCATTGGGAAGCATTCTTTCTTAGTGGTATGGGGCAAAATCAGATTGCAGTTGTGTCTCTGTCTAATTTACACATGTGACTACCTTGTGCACTAAACAAAGTCCCTTGCAGTCAAAGTTCGTGATGGGGTAGCGGGCTGTAAAGAAAGCAGGGGAGGCAGGAGCCAGCATGCTCTTTTGCCCTGGAAGCTCCCCCCACAGTAGAGAAAACCTTTGAGCACAGTACATGGTGGTACTTAAGATAAAGCAATCTGTGCTGGAGCAGGTGTAGGGAGAGTAGGGAGAGCTATAGACCAAAGGGGATGAAGCAATGCCATGGGAGCCGGTCCACTTGTCATGAGGGGGAAAGGCCTGAGTCCGAGGGTTTTAGCCCCAGAACTTTGTCAATGAGAATTGATGGAGCCACATTGCCACATTTATTAGCAATGTCATGAGTGAATAACCCATGTTATGCCCTACCTTCACTGCTGTGGACACAGGGAACAGGGAAGAAGTTCAGGAAACTGGCCAGGCTGTAGTGGCAGCTGCAGGAGGAAGGCAGTGGAACAGTGGAGTCCCTTCATTCAGACCCTCTCTCCTGCTCCAAGCTCCACCAAGTCTGAATTCCTGAGCCATGTGTTCTGGCTATGTCATCTTGTTTATGTGAGATTGGTTATAATACAAAAAAAAAAAAATTAAACCAGTGCTCTGGGTGTGTGGCAAGCTGAAAATCAAGATCAAAACGCTTTTCTTTTCTTAGGAACTGCCTTGTCATTTTAACTTCAGGAGCACAACAGCTGGAGCAGGAGGATGTGGGATTGCTTAGAGATCCTGGGCTCTTCTCATATAACTTTAACTGGGTGTTGGGGAGCAGGCATCGAATCGGAGGTGGGAATGGAGCAGTATAGAAGTGAAAATGCATGGGTTCTGTTTGTCCTACTTGCAGGTGAAGCTGCCACCCACAATGCCACATGTGCCACCCACATTCCACATCCTCTACTTCCAATCCAGCTCCCTGCTAATGTCCCAGGGAAAGCAACTGAAGGTCTGTTGAATGCTTGCGCCTCTGCACCAATGTGGGAGACCCTAGGAACCCCCGGCAGCTGTTTTTATCCTGGTCCAGCCATTTGGGGAAATGAACCAGTATCTCTCACATCCTCTATAAGTTTGCTTTTCAAATAAATAAATAAATAAATCTTAAAAGCAAAAGTAAAAACAAACAACAACAACAAATCCTCCGCCTGCAATGCCAGCGTCCCCTGTGAGCTCTGGATCATGTCCTGGCTGCTCCACTTGCGATTCAGTTCCCTGTGTGTGTCCTGGGAAAGCAGCTGAGGATGGCCCAAGTCCTTGGGCCCTTGAATCTACGTGGGAGACCTGGAAGAAGCTCCTGGCTCCCGGACCAAGACTGACCCAGCTCTGGCTATTGTGGCCATTTGGGGATTGAATCAGTGCATGGAAGATTCCTCTCTGTCTCTTCTTCTCTTTGTCAATCTACTTTTCAAATAAAAATAAAATCCATCTTTTGAAAAAGCACTAAACTTACAAAGCTAACCAAGGAGATGAGTATTTGCCTTACAAAAGTGCTTCCAAAGGAATTTCTGTTTAGTTACAAGTTCTCCTTAGAACGTTACTCTGCTGTCATTAAATAGCAATGAGAGAGTTGACGGTCAGACTTTGAAAGTTGCCCACCCCAGAAGTCAGGTGCCTCTGGGGCCAGCCTTGAGCCCTGTTTTCATTAGCTGGGCAGAATACAGGTCTCCTGAGTTACAATCCTAGTTTCTCTGAGCTGTTTCTGAACTCCTTGTTACACTGTTGGCCTCTTCATTTGGTCTCCGCATTTTGTGGAAGACGCCAAGGCACTTGACATTTAAAATTTATCAGCAAAGTTTTTTTTAAAAAAACCTAATGTGAATTAAGCGGGATTTTTAATTCCCTCAACTGTTGCCATCAGTCTAATCACTAAGAGAATGAAATCAGAATCAGTGGAGGAAAATATTAATCATGCATTTGCATCTATTAAATATAATGCAAAAGAGAGCAGGTTGCATGCTCCTGGGTGATTTTGTAACACTAGTGAGGGAGGTGGCTAGAGATCCCTGTGAGAGTGTGTGTGTGTGTGTGTGTGTGTGTGAGAGAGAGAGAGAGAGAGAGAGAGAGAGAGAGAGAAGAGTAGCCCTTTGCAGTGACAGTCCCCTTCCTAATAGTACCCAGCAAACGGAGATGAGACTGAGAGTCGGTTGAGAAATCCCTTTTTTCTTTTCTTTTCTTTTTTTAAGATTTTTTTTATTACAAAGATATACAGAGAGGAGGAGAGACAGAGATGAAGATTTTGCGTCCAATGATTCACTCCCCAAGTGATCGCAACGGCCAGGGCTGTGCCGATCCGAAGCCGGGAACCTGGAACCTCTTCTGGGTCTCCCATGCGGGTGCAGGGTCCCAAGGCTTTGGGCAGTCCTCAACTGCTTTCCCAGGCCACAAGCAGGGAGCTGGATGGGAAGTGGAGCTGCCGGGATTAGAACCAGCGCCCATGTGGGATCCTGGCACCTGCAAGGTGAGGCCACGCCGCCGGGGCACGAAATCCCTTTTTTCTCAAAGCCCCTGACTTGGTTTAAATCATACAGGAACTTGTAGGACATTTGGGGACTGTAATTTTGGTTTTTTAAAAAAAAGCGTGTGTGTGTGCGTATATATATGTATGTGCATATGATTGCATGCATGTATGCACGTGTGTTCATGTGTGTGCACGCATGTGCAGAATAGATCCCCTGACTGAGCACTCATTTCTGAACCTGCAGAGTGAGTTAGCTGGAGGTGGAGACCAGAGCAGGCCCTCGTGAACATGACCCTGTAACAGGCCTGCCCCTTCCTTATCAGCAGGGAGACTAAGGAAAAGTTGTTTAAACACAAGCTCACTTTCTTCGTCACTAAAGCAAGGGTCATGACATTGCTGTGAGAATTAAGTGGGATGATGAATAAAAAGCATTTAGTTTCTACTGAACACTAAATGCACAAGGTGAAAGCGTGGCCCTTGCACCCTTTCTCTTCAGGCCACGCACTGCCCTGACCACCTCACCCCTGCCTGTCATCTAACCTTAGGTCACCAGGGAAAGACCAGGAGGCCTCTGTTTCCAGGTCTTTGGCCTGCCCTCCAGAGCCTGCCGCATTCTGAGTAGGACCCACAGGAAACTCCCACTTTGTATTTCTCTGCACACCCATTCTTCCTCCTCCTCCCTTTCCTAACAAGCTTTGTCTACCCCTCCCCACCTTTTCTCATCCATCATCCCAGCCACGTGACTGGAGGTCCATTTACTTGTTCTCACTTCTACCTACCCAAATCAGGAAAGCCGCTGCTTCTCTCTGCTGAGTGGCTCTGCAGTACACTGCTCCACCTTGGCCGCTGCTTCCCAGCCGAGAGCTGGAGCATCTGCCCTCTGTCTCCTCAGACCACCCCCACCCCAGACTCACAGATCTACCAAAATGATTATGATTGAGCTAATGACCACTTCTCTTCTGCTACAGTTCTTCACCCTTCCTCGAGCTTTACAGAATGAAACCCAGTCTCATGGACTTGGAAGCAAGACCCTTTGCGACATGTTCTCTGCCACTTCTGAAGTTGCATCTTCTACTGCTTCTCTCCCACCCTCCCACAGCCCTGGGAGCCCAAGGTGTGAGTCTAGCATGAGTGTTTTGTGAAAGTTAGGCAAAGAAAAAAAAGAAATTTCCTGGCCAGACCATTTTTTTTAAACAAAGATTTGAAAGGAATAGACATGGGTTCACCCATTTGTCCACAATTCAAGAGTATCTGTGTGACTCACATGTGTCTAAGCATGCTCTACCACTGTGAACACCAAGATGGTATAGTTTAGCAGAATTTTCCCTACAGAGTTCCTGGAACCCAAAAAAAGGCATAGGAAATCTAGCAATGGGCTCCACTATAGGAACATGTGAGGATATTACAATAGGGATGTGTAAGAATAGTAGAGGGACTGGCGTGGTACAGCATGTTAAGCTACTGATTACAACACTGGCATCCCATATCAGACCTGTTGGTTTGAGTCCCAGCACTTCCACCTTCCATCCAGTTTCCTGCCAGTGACCCTGGGAAGGTAGCTGAGATGTTCCAAGTGCCTGGGACTCTGCAATCTATGTGGGGGATCCAGAGAGACGTCTGAGCTCCTGGCTTTGCTTATCCAGACATGGCTGTAGTAGCCAAGCAGCAGAGGGACAATCTCTTGCTCAATCTCTCTCCATCTCCACTGTCCTTTCAAATAAATAAATCTTAAAAAATGGACTAGTGCAAAACATGGATGATTCATGTATGTTGTGTTAGGATGACTGAACACGTTAAAAAAAAACATTACATTGATCCCTGCCTCACATCCTATTTCAACACATAATATCAAAATAAGGTGTGATTCTTTGGCTCCATAAATTATAGTGAACTCCAATTTCTGGCCTTTCTCTTTTTCTGTATACATTGTGTCACAAATTCAGATGCTGAAATGGACCAGAGAGTCATTTCAATAACAACAACCAAAAGATCCCACAGGAACTCCATAACCTGGAAGAGCATTTGCTCCAAGGTAAACATCTAATCCTCCTCGTTAAAATCATAGTCGTAATAACAACAGCTAGCATTTGTGGGGCTAATGTTTTAGTCTGTTTTGTGCTTCTGCTAACGGAGTGCCTGAGACTGGGCAATTTATAAAGAAATTTTATTTTTCACAACACTGCAGGCTGGCAAGTCCAAGATCAAGGTGTTGGCATCCGGTAAGGAGTGGTCGTTACCTCCAAGGCTGTGTGCTCCACATGTAGGGAGCAGTGAGTTCTCACTTGGTAGAAGGCAACAGAGGAGGAAGGAGGAACTCCCTCTACCAAGTCCTATAACAGCAAGAGTGAGGGAGGGACCCAGAAGGCCTCACCCACCTGCCAACACTTTTGTTCTGGGGATTTAGAGTCCACATCAGTTTTGGAGGTGACAAATACAGCCGAATCACATCTGACAGGTGTTTAATACTGCTCTTGAGCTTACCATTGAATCTTCCCAGTCATCCTATGTGCTATGAACTTTCACTATAGATAAAGAGACTGAAATATTGGGGAATGAGGTCACTCTCAAAGGATAGATTTAGTGGCTGAATGCAGGTGTCCAGCTGCAGTGTCAATGGCACCTGCATGGTACTACTACATCCTAGCCATTAAGCCAAACCAAACATGCGCATGGGTCAGACACAATTGACAGTGACCAGCTGGTATGCCCTGCCCTGGATTCCTTTCAAGATTCACACCCTCCCCACCCTCGCCAACCTCCCCCATCTACATGGACCAGCTCTTTGCTCTCTGCTGACAATGATGCGATTCTGTTTTTCTAATTCAGCTAAGTTCCCTGGGCTTTACCCAGCCCCCTCCAAGCTAGGTCTAAACTGGCCTCTTTTTCACCTCTGTCCCCAACTGCTCCTTCTTGGAAGCTCACTCCCATGCTGCTGTGCCTTCCTTGGCTCTTTCTCAAATGTCTTCTCAGAGGCTGATGCAGATGAACAGCCCCCTCTCCAAATACGTGCATTCCCTCACTTCTGTTAAAACCTCCTTTCTGGTTTATTTATCTGCATCCTGCTTAGTACCACCTAACATGCGTAGTTTACTTAGGTGTATACTTCAGGCATCTAGCTCTCTTCACTAAAATGTGAAAATGAAGAGAACGGCTATTTTTCCACTATTGGCTCTTCAGAAGCTGGAACCATGCCTGGCCTAGAAGAATTCTATTAAGAGATGAAGTGGAGGGATGAATGGATCTCCTTCACACATAACACTGAAACGTTCTCAGAGTCTTGTGTTTTATCTTTGAAAGGATCCAGATACTACTCTATAATATACTCAATTTACTTGAATATTAAGAGGCTTTATACTGTTCCCCTGAAGTCCAAACCAAACCTTCAAGTAAAATCAATGGTCTAGGTCAATGTTCCATTTAGTCTTGTGGTTTCCTGTGTACCTGGCACACCACCACATCCACACCTCGAGTTCTTTGTCCTGCAAATGAAGATACCAGCTGTTCCAGCAAGGGCCTCAGGATGAGAGCTGCCTGCAAGCTCAAGTTCAGGAGCAGCTAATGGGGTGGGAGCCCAGAACGTCTTGAAACCAAGCGCATTTCAGGCTTCATGGTTAAGTTGGATCAAGGGACAAGAAGTCCTTTTTTATTATTTCCACACCAAACCATATTTTTAAAATTATTTTTTCTGATTTTCCTTTAAAATGACTCTGTTGCATTCTCTCACTTTCTTTTCCATTTAAAAAACCTTTTACTCAGTCACTTCTTTTTTATTTTATCTATTTTTCATTAAAAATTTATTTTCATTGGAATGACAGAGTTATAACAGAAAGAGAAGGAAAAACAGAGAGATCTTCCATCCACTGCTTTACCTCCAAATGCCTACAATGACCAGAGCTGGGCCAACCCAAAGCCAGGAGACTCCTCCAATTCTCCCATATGGGTACAGGAGCTCAAGCACTTGAACCCCCTTCAGCTGTTTTTCCAGGCATAAGCAGGAAGCTGGATCATAAGTGGAGCAGCCAGGACATGAACCAGTATCCCTTATGGGATGCTGACACCACAGTCAGAGGTTTAGTTTGTTATGCCAAGATACCAGCCCATTATTTCTTTAATAAATGTGCCCCGAGTGCTTTCAAGGGGCTGGAGTAAAAGTTGGGGTCTGAGAATAAAGTGGTGGATGTAACAGACATCATGCTTGCACTCAGGGAGCTTGTTAGGCACACACAAGGATGCAGACTGTTCCTTCCAGGAGCTACTGCTAGGGCATGGAACCACATGATAGATTTGATCACTGAACCCAAGATGAAAGCTCAAGGGAGACATGCTCAAGGTAGTAATGTCCAAACTGATACCCAAAAGAATACAAGCAACAGAGGCTGTCAAGCAGGTCCTATCCTAGTGCCTGTATTTCAACAAGAACTTGATCAAACCAAGGTGGGCAGCCTCTATGTGTATGTATGCGGATGTGTGTGTGTGTGCAAGTTCATGGTGTGAATGCAGCTTTGGTGCATTTGAATGAAAAATATATGTATGTGTGTGTGAATGTGTGTACATGTGTGTATGTGAGTATGTGTCAGTGAATGGTTATGAGGGACGTATGTGAATGTGTGAGTGTGTGTGTGTGTGTGTGTGTGTGATTTTCCCCCAGCCCTGAGATCAGAGTCGAATTGTGTCAATTATTTGAAAGATTGATAAATAAAGCATAGATTTGGCTGCATTCTCAGGGAATCCATCAGGCATTGGTGGGTGTTAGAGGCAGGTAGGGCCTTTGAAGGGAGCTGTCCAAAGTACCAGTGGCCATCAAAGCAGGTTGTTACAGCCTTATCACTGGAAATGCCAGAGAAGTACTAGAGACACGAAATGGTGGCACTGCCTACAGAGTGGGGCTAGAAGGTCTTCAGTGACTCCTTCCCCTAGAGCTTTGTTGTTGTTCTCTATTTTTGGTAAAGATTTATTTATTTTTTTGGAAAAGCAGATCCACAAAGAGAAGGAAAGACAGGAAGAACTTCCATGCACTGGTTCACTCCCCAAGTAGCTGCAATGGCCGGAGCTGAGCCTATTAAAAACCAGGAGCCTTTTCCATGTCTGCTAAGTGGATAGGGGGTCCCATGGCTTTGAGCCATCTTCTGTTGCTTTCCCAGGACACAAGCAGGGAGCTGGATGGGAAGTGGAGCAACCAGGACACAAACCAGGGTCAAATGAGATCTTGGCACCGAAAGTAGGAAGATTAGCCAATCATCCATGTGCCAGGCCTTAGAACTTTGTTTTTCAAAAATTGATTTTTTTTAAAGGCAGAAACACACACGCGCGCACACACACACACACACACACACACAGATCTTTCCTCCACTGATGTGCTTCCCAAATGGCAAAAGCAGCCAGGACTGGGCCAGGCAGAAGCCAGAAGCCTGGAACTCTGACAGGCCTCCCACATGGGTGCGGGGGCAGAAGCACTTCCACCATCATCCTCCCTTGCTTTCCCAGATGCATTAGAAAGGAGGTGGACTGGAAATACAACAACCAGGACACGAACCAGTGCTTGTATTAGATGCTGGAATCCCAGGTGGCAGCTCTACTGACTACTCCACCCTGGCCCTACCTCCAGAGTCATCAACCTTTTGGGAAGACCTCAACGTCAGAAGCCTGGGACATGGTAAACTCTTCTTTGCCCTCAACTAACAAGGAAGCGTCTCGGTTGAGCCAACTTGCTGGGAACTCCCACACAGGTTAGGAAGGCTGCAGGTAATGCACAGGTATATCTGTGGGCACAATCATAGGAGCAAAAGACTTTGAATACACAAATGATGTGAGTAGGGGATATAGTGGATGATGTAAAAAAAAAAACCATCTGAAAGCTAATGATGTTGGGCTCAAATCCCAGATATGATGTGGCTTCAGTTTCTCTCAGAGCCTTCATTGGCATCTCCATGAAGTTGAAAGGTCACAGTTGAATGTTGACTTTGTAGGTTCCATGGCTCATATCTGCAGTGACCCTTTCAAAAGCTCATAGTCGAAAAGAAAAAGACAGTTCATTCGTTCACTCAAGTACTTGTAGAGCCCACCCATGGACTTGGCCACTGGAGGAGTCGGTGACAAACGTGGAAGATGAATAAAGTTGCCCATAAGAAGACAAAATTAGGCACCACCACCTTATTTGCAATTTTGAAAATAGAAGCAGACTGGAATCCATTAAAAATCTGCCACCAGGTTTTATAGCTTGAGTATGGTTTGAGTATTTCCCCCAAGGGTTTCTGTGCTAGAAGCTTGGTCCCCAGCATGGCGGTGGTAGGTGATGGCACCTTGAACAGATGGGAACTTACGGGAGTGACTGGGCCAGGAAGGCTTGCACTCAGAAGGAGGAATGAGGGACCTGCGGAGGGAGTTGGTTCTCCTAAGAGTGAATTTTTTAATGGGAGGCCATCCCATGTACTTGGCTCTGTCTACAAGTGGCTGGTGCCCATTCTCCTGTTGTGATGCAGCCAGCAGAGCCCTCACCAGGTATCAGTGCCTGACTGTGGGATCGTCCAGCTTCTGGAAGCATGAGCCAAATAAACATCTCGGTTTGAAGTTATCCAGCCGTATGCCTTTGATTACAGCGACAAAACAGATTCACACAGTGAAGAAAAGGCCAAACATACGTGGAATGTGGCTTTCTTCATGTGATAGACTATCATTCATCAATTAAAAAGGAGCAAGCTGAATCTCTAAGGACCAAGTGAACAGATCTCAAAAACAAAAACAGAATGTTGAGTGAGAAAAGCAAAATGCAAAGTGAGGTACATCTTTTTCGATACATAGATGTACACACACAGATATATGAGAGGGAGCACAATAAGGGATAGCTTCAATATCCTAGTTCACTTCCCAATGGTCACAATGGACAAGATTGGTCCAGGCTCCATCTGGGTCTCCCATGTGGTGGAAGCGAGGGGCCCAAGCACCTGTTCCATCTGTTGCTGCTTTCCCAAGAGCATTATCAGGAAATTGGATGAGAAGCAGAGCAGCCAGCTCTCAGATCAGCACACCAACATGGGATGCTGGCGTTGTAAATGGTGGCTTGACCTGCTCTGCCACAATATTGGCTCTGGTGTGTGTCATACAATCCATTTGTAAAGAATATCCTTGCCTCCCCAGCCCCCTTCCTTCTTTCCTTGATAAAACGTTGTGTGGGCCTCCTCAGCACCCAGTGCAGCCTATATGGTTCAGGAGAGGTTGCCCATATTCCTCTTACAGTAGGGACATGTCCCAGCCCAACAACTACCAATACAATTCCAGCCTGTGGTTATGATGTCTTGTTCAAGAATGGTTATATGAATTCTATGAGGTCATGAAAAGTGAAGACGGGGAAGAAACTTCTTCTTTCTTCCAGAGGACATCCCAGATGGCCTCTATCTCCCTGGCTGTGGACAACAAGGCAAATGGTCCTAGAGCTTTTGGCAGCTGTTTTGCCATCATGAGGAAGAACTGATTCTAGCATGAAACTGACACTGTAGAAAGAACAGGAAATAAATAAATAAATAAATAAATAAATAAATAAATAAATAAATACAGCAGGCCCTTGATAAGGTTGCTGAGCTGATAAATCTGATCACCCTTGAAGCTGTCCCCACTACTAAACTTCTCAGTAACAGAAGACACTCACAGACCTCCTCAACAGTGATCGGAAATGGGCTTTCTGTCATTGCAACACAAGGATACTAACCAGTGCATTAGGTATGTAAATTAAAGTGCATACATTAGAAAAGCTACATGCATTCTTATCCTGGGTGTACACATGTAAGACTGAAACCAGATAGGTTCAGTTCATGACATGATGCCTTGTTTGGGAGCTGAATGGAGGATCATTGAGAAAGGGCCACAGAGAAGAAAGATACAATTGGCACTTATTAAGCACTCATTGTCTGCCATGTAGACATTACTCTAAGAACTCAGTAAGCATAAACTCGTTTTGTCTGCATGACAGCATCCCACAGTTTTTCAGAGCTAGAAACAGTAGTGTTAAGACATTTGTCCACTGTCAACCAGGAAGTGACAGACCTGGGAATCAAACCCAGAGGGTCTGGCTCCATTGCCACTCACTAACTTCATAGTCTCTTGATGGTGCTGCTAAGAACTTCACTATAAAACTTTCTTATTTTTTTAAGTGAAAAAAAAAAAGGTGAACATTAGACAATCATACACACATGTTGGTTTATTATTTCCTGTCCCTCGGTGTGATTTTTTTAAAAGATTTATTCATTTTATTACAGCCAGATATACACAGAGGAGGAGAGACAGAGAGGAAGATCTTCCGTCCGATGATTCACTCCCCAAGTGAGCCGCAACGGGCCAATGCGCGCTGATCCGAAGCCGGGAACCTGGAACCTCTTCCGGGTCTCCCATGCGGGTGCAGGGTCCCAATGCATTGGGCCGTCCTCAACTGCTTTCCCAGGCCACAAGCAGGGAGCTGGATGGGAAGTGGGGATGCCGGGATTAGAACCGGCGACCATATGGGATCCCGGGGCTTTCAAGGCGAGGACTTTAGCCGCTAGGCCGCTGGGCCCTCTAGGTGTGATTTTTAAGGAATTCTCAGTCCCCTGGCTACGAGGCTGCATCCCAGGTGGATAACTGTCAGGAGAGATACTCAGTGAGTGCTGTAGGGCAGTAAAGCGAGAGGCAGGGGTATACGTGGTGTGGGGAGAGCTTCCCAGCAGCTAGGACATCAAAGTTTCCACAGCAGGAAATGTGGCCATTGAGTGCTGAAGGCTAGAGAGCAACCAGTGTGTGGGAACTGCAGTGAGCTGGGAGAGCAGACAGCCATGGAGCCCCATTCAATTGGATTGGAGCTGACAACACGAGTTGTGGGGAATGAGAGAAAACCGTGCTACAAGTCAGCTAAAGCCAGCATCAGGGGGCTCCTGTGCCCTCCCCTAGATGCTGGCCATTTGTTCAGCCGGGCCAGCCCAGGCCTCTGGCGCCTGCCTCCCCTCCAACCTCACAGATCTCACAAGGTGCCCATCTGGCTGCTTGTGCCACATCTCCAGATGTTCCCTGGCTCCCACTGTGCATTTTCTGCTGACCTAGCAGCAGCCCCCTCCTGAGCACCCCAGGGCGCTTTCAGTGTAGAACACACAGCAGAGTTGACACTGCGGAGACCTTGGCTGCTTGGCAAGGCATCCACAGACCAATCTGCGTGGACTCTATTCTGGGAGCTGAGCCTGCCCAGAGTCCCCTGCACGGAAGCGGATGAGATGTCCCAGGGTTGTCCACAATGGCTCCTGACAGGCGTGGGAGGGACACAGATGCAGGCCAGCGTGTAATTAGTGCCAGGAATGCAGCTCTCTGATCACTTTCCCTCAAGAACGTGCCTCTCTGGCTGAGAGGCAGATAATGGACAATCACAGAAGATCCTTGATTATAGCTTGATTGAGCTTATGGGAGCTCCAGACGGCTAATGCAATTGTGGCTTCCAAACTGTTCAGGGGAGGGCATTTCCATATGGACAGGGAATTAAATAAAGCTGTCCTGAGCGCTTTGCTGGGCTCGGGTCTCCAGCGTCTGGCCGGATACAATCTCCTGCTTCGAGTGACCTCAACCGAGACTGTAGGGAGTGGTCACGACCCAGGATGAGAAGGCCAGCCTCCCCCGTAATTACTGTCACATTTCCCCTCCAGGGCTCTTGACCTGCCTGGCATTAGCATTTTGCTCCCTTTCCTGGAGCCAGAGCTGTACTCCCTGCCCCCAGCCCCCTCGTCAGCACCACCGTTCCAGGCCGTTTCCAGAAGCTCTGACTTTCAGGAAAGCTGAGGTTGGTGCTCGATCCACTTTCTGCAGAGATGACTCACTGGACTGCAGGGGAGGATTCTGGGAAAGGCAAACAGTAGGTGCAACACGGGGCCTAGGCCATGGCTCAGGCCAGGACCACAGCAGCCCTGACCCACTTTCCGGATGACCCAAGCCTTCTCCCTCACCCTCAGGCTCACCGCTGCCACAGAAGGGGGATGTATAGATCATCTTGTAACTCATCCACCAAAGCAATGATGTAAGTGCCTGGACTGCTGACCTGACTTCCTGCTGGCTTGAAATACTAGCCAAGATGGAAGCTGTTGCTGCCAGATGCCTTCGCTGAGGAATGAAGTGCAGCTTGGTCTTTGCCCTGTCACTCAGCTTTGGTCCATCCAGACAGAAACACTGGAGAACTGAGTGAAGGTGGGTAACCTAGGGGTAGAGTGAGTTGTTAGCTTTGTAAGGAGAGCTGTGCTCCATCCCCTTGTCCCCATGGTGAAGAGGAGGGGAGGGCTGTCCTTCACACCCCAAGCCAAGTGACAGTGCTTCCAAGGGAATCGCTCAGAGCTGGGGCTGCCAGCAAAAGTGCAAACAAGCAGCCCACTCTCCAGCTGGATCGCTACTGAGCTGCAGAAGCTCCCAAGCCCACTAGGTGTTCTGGGCATGGAGCACAGAGGGAGAGCTTGGCATTCATCCCCAGGAACATACATGCACACAGATACTGGCACCTGGGAGGATGCTGAAGGCAAGCGGTCGGTGGAAGCATTTGCAATCATGAGGTCAAAAACAAGACAATAGGTGGACCAGCCTGAGTATCGCTGGGGCACTGGGCAAGGATGCATGGGGACACTGCGGGAGACAACGTCTAAAGGATAACTGGGCTTGGGTGGTGTTGGGTGGTAAAGATATTCTGAGTTCTTGGTAATGAGGAGACACCCTGGTGGAAATCTTAGAGCAGGAAGAGGCTGTAAGATGTCAACCAGAGGACACACCCTTCTGCTCGGGAGAATGCTCAAGGTGGAGATCCCAAAGGAAACCTCCTTGTGAGAAAGTCAGCCTCACAAGATCTGTCACAGCAAAGACTTCCATCCCAACCAGCATCGGCCAAGAAAAGATCACAGAACAATTTAAGTCGAAAATAGAACTTCTAGCTTTCCTCTAACTCTAAATCCTTCTGTCCTCATTCTAGAGTAGCCAAAAGCAGCAGAGAGATAAGACTAAGAAGGATAAAAATACAAGTGAAAGGCCAGACCACCCCTCTGGTTCCACATCCAGAAGCTGGGCCAAGGGAAGTAAGTTGACTCATTAGCAACACAAAAGGTTTAATTTGGGCAGTCTTGATGTTGTCAGCTTTGGCCTGATGAATAGCCAAAACAACCTTCACAACCACAGACAATGTCCTCCTGATGGCCAGTGAGAGAACAGCTGGTGACCTGCCTGAGCTCCTATGGAAGGGACAAAAGAGGGAATTAAGAGAGTGTTGGAAGCAATGACTGCAGAAGAATGAAGTTGTTTGTCTTTGCTGCGCTATGACATTCACTGGTCCGATGCAGTCTTCATACTAAGTCTCTGCTCATTTTGTCACTTTCTGTTGTTTGAGTTGGAACAGGAACCAGGGAGGTGAAATACTCTGGGTCGCACCTGAACCTGGAAAAACCATGTCTCAGGTGCACACCGCAATTCCCTGGGCCCAGCCAACCTTCTCTGGTTCCCTCAAGGCCCCTATTCTTGTCCTTCAGGGTGCCCAGTGCTCCTCTGCTGGGCTGCATCTGTGTACCTGGTCCATTCATATCAGGTTACCATGCTTCCCAAGAGAAGAACCTGCCTCTGTCATGCTGAGTCTAGAGCAGTTCTCCAGGCGTGCAAGCGAGGAATTTGTCTCTGCCCAGGCTAGAATTAGGGAGCCTCGGTTTTATCATGATTAAAAAGGTACATTGCGGGGTTTGCACAATGATTCAATCGTCTAATCCTCAGTCTTGCAGTGCCAGCATGCCATAAGGATACCAGCTTATTTCCCAGCTGCCCCACTTCCAATCCAGCTCCCTGCTTATGGCCTGGGAAAGCAGTAGAGGATGACCCAAAGTCCTGGAACTCTACACCCATGTGGGAGACCTGGAAGAAACTCCTGGATCCTGGCTTCAGAATGGCTCAGCACCAGCTGTTGCAGCCCTTTGGAGAGTGAACCAGTGGATGGAAGATCTTTCTGCTTCTCCTTTTCTCTGTAAATCTGCCTTTCCAAATAAATAAATAAATCTTTAATAAATAGTCAAATGGTGCACCAAGTGAATGGTTTTAAGAGCCCCTCTAGGCACAGATTCCCTGGATCTGCAATTTGGGCTTCCTTGCTGATTCTTACCAGAGAACTCCTCTGTTGGATGCTTGGTATTGGGGCCCTTTGGGGACAAGCCCAAAGTGGCAGCCAGTAGTACTCACCTCTGCATCAACTGCTGTTGTGGATTTGTTTGGTTTCATGATCCAGCAGGATCTCCCCAGGACAGCAAGCTTGGCAAAGACTGGGTGCACGGTGGGATTGCTGGCACCTCACAGGGTCTCAACGTCTGATCTGAATTTCACTGGGGTGCAGTTCATGGAATAGAGAGGAATGGTCAACACAGGTTGGATCCCATTCTAAGAGGTTTCATGGTAGAGGTCAGAACTACATGAAAAAAAAAAAAAATGAGAAGCCGAAAGTAGGCATCAAGGTTCAGGCCAGCTGAAAATTGGCCAATAAGATCAGGGTCTGTCTAACACCTTGATGCTGGTGTTGAGTCCCAAATACTGGCTAGTAGTGCTAAAGCTGCTATGGCTTGAGGCCAGGATTAGACCTTCTAAAGGCAGGCAGTATACCAAAGGTACAAGAGAGGGTTAGCAGCAAGTTTCAGGAGTCCTGGTACAGGCTGGGGGCGGGAGTCAGGACTGACAGCCTCTCTCTTACTTCTCAGACCTCACCACTCTCCTGTTTGTGCTTCTTGGGTAAAGGAGGCAGCACTGTGATCTCTCCATGTTTGTCCACAGATGCACAGAGCTCATACAAGGGGAAGGAGCAACAGCTGGTGCAAGTGTGGAGTCTGAAACTTTTCCAAGATGTTTGAAAGTACTCTGGGGACCTAGCGGCTGTAGGAGCCTCATGAAGTCAGGCAAGGGCCAGATGGAGAAGTCTTTGAGTTGCTAAGCCATGGGTGTGTGCGCTCTCTCTCTCTCTCTCTCTCTCTCTCTCACACACACACACACACACACACACTGCAGTCTTTTTAACAGGCACACATGCCTTTGCAATCACACAGCCTTTAATACAGCATGTATATAATTATAGTCGTGGATACTGATCATTTCACAGAGCCAAGACCTCCTGGCACCCATTCAGGTGTTTGCCCCCAGCCTCATTCCTCCCCATCGGTTTCTGCTCTGGCAGGAGGCTTGTACATGGAGGAGTGTGTGGATCGGCACATGAGGGCTGAGAAAGCTAGGGCAAAGCTGTCATCCCACCACAGTCGCTCCCTTAAGACTGCTAGACTTGCACGAAGCGTGACTTTGCAGAGAAAAGAGCTCTAAGCCAGGCTGCGGACAGCTGGCTCCTTTCCTTCCCACTCGGGCAGGCCAGCCCGCTTGCTAAAAGAATGCTGTTTTGCTAGGCTGACTTCTTTGGGGTCTAACCAAAGCCCTCTTAGACATGCTCCAGCAATTCAAATTCTGGTTTCCTCAGGGTGTCTCAGGCATTCTTGGTTTATATCAGTGACAGGAGGTGGCTGTTTCAACGTCAACAACCATCCAATGGTTGAGCTGGACCAGCACGTGGGAGAAATGTTCTACTCTGCAACAAAAAGAACCCTGATGCACCTCAAGTTTTTCAGTTTCAGTTTTGAAACTAAGAAAATTTACAGGAGCGAAAAAAAAAAACCACATTAAACTCAGTTGTTTAAGCTCGTTTTAATGTTGAGGAATAGCATCTTTTCAAATTACAGTAAGCTGATTAGAGAGGTGGCAGAGGGCAATTCCCAGTATGATCTCTGGATTCGTAGTAGGGCTATCCCCAGGACCCAAGGCTAACTGCTACTGGGCCCCTTGGAGGGGAGCGCTGAGGACCTTGGAGGCTGCCGCTCCTAGGCTTTCTCTCTTGCACTCTTGTGGCCCAGGTGTGGGAGGTGAACTATATTCCTCAAAACATCACGTTAAGGTCCTAACTCTCTATACCTGTGAATGTGTCCAGAGATGGAGATAAGATCTATGCAGAAACAATCAGGTTAGAAGGAGGTCGTCCTGGCTTTGGGTGTGCCTTCACCCAGTCACTGTTGCCCTTGTAAGACAAGACACAGGGACACATAGGAGGAAAAGACCACATGAAGATGCAAGCAGGAAATGGAGTGATGCCATCCCAAGCCAAGGAAACTCAGGGCTGGCCGGCAGCAACAGGAGCTGGGAGACCATGATGGACTCTGTGCTCTTGGAGTCGGCTGAGGGGCTGCAAGTCCTGCTGGTGCTAGGAGATTCCAGCTCTATGAGAGAGGAGCTGGTGTTCTATACTCACCTCATGTGCAGTTGTTGCTCATGGCAGCTGTAGAGATAAATACACTGAACCACACTATGGCTCTGCTAGCAGCTGGTATTCTCTGGTATTTTCTTGTTCAAGTTCCAGATTCAGGGGGAATCTGACCCAGGTCATCTTTTAGGACTGCTCCTGATGGTTCCGGGGCTGGCCTGGGCCAAGGGGCTCCAGTGGGGTGTGGTCCAGTCACACTGAAGAGAACAAGGCTCTATAGGCTCAGCGAGGCTGGGAGAGATGAAGGCTGCTGCCCATGGCCTGCACAGAGAGTCTGTGATGTACGGCAGAGGGCTTTGCTCCTCTACTCCCCTCCCACTTCTGCACACACAGCCTCGCTCTTGTTTGTGCCGGAGGGAAAAGTCAAGAATTCTTTTTTTTCACAGAGCAAGTGCAGGGACTTGGATCCTGGATAAAGATGCATGGATCCCGCATTGAAAGCTGGATGTGTCTCTTTCAGCAGTGGGGACCATGACATTTCTCTGGGCTTCCGTATCCCTGGCTGTGAGACAGAGTCCCTTCCAACGGCCTGACATTTGATCAAGTCAGAAAAATGAATGTGAACATTCTTTGATCTTGTTCAAGCTCTTGGCCCACATGTGACACGGTAGGCAAGGAGCAGCCCCTGGCCCAGGGTCGCCTCTGCACGATGAGGTTCAGAGACCCAGTGAGGCTCAGGGACCCAGTGTCTTGCTCACTGCCTGTTTGTCCTTTGTCCTTTTCACTGGTGCTAGCTTGGTTGCTCTTAGTAATAGCTATTCTCCATTACTATTACTCATTCCAGGCTCTGAATCATTCTGATGGATACAACTTGACATCAGCCAATTTGCCTAATTCATCACCTTTGCATTTCTTTAATACTAAAGACAAAGTAGGCAGGTTTTCCAGCCGGCTTTGTGGTTTTCTTTGCTCTCCTCCAGCTTTAGTGGGGCTGCAGAAAGGGCTCCTTCTGAAGGGCTTGCGAGTGGACAAGGTGGCTGGCCAGGGGTTCTGCCCTTGAACCCAGTCACTGGGAGGCCTCCATCCAGTTAGGGCTGACCATGGCTTTGATTCAGTCCTGTCTCTACAACCGCCACCCCCCCCCCCCCCAGGACTGGTCTTTGGGCAATCATTGTATTTGTGTTGTTATTTTTGTTTTGTTTTTTTCCATTCTGGGGTGAGGCCCAGGCCAGGTGGATCTGACAGTCCTCCCCGATCCCCTGCACTTGTATGTGCTCAGTCAGGGCTTAAAGCTTGGAGCTTTCATTCCAACATGTGGGACTGACTCAGCTCCTAAACCTGCTTATTCTTTCAAGTCCAGTCCAGCTGTCTCCCCTTTGGAGGACATCTCCCATTCTGAGCTCCCTTCCCGGCTCCTTCACCGTAACCTCATCCTTCCATGTTAACACATCACAAGGCAAACGGCGCTGAACTACATCAAAAAAAGCTCTCTTTCTCCTGTTCTTCCTCTGCCCACATCCCCCTGGATAACCAATTTTTTTGTTTTGTTTTCATTTCCAATGCCTTTCTTTATGCTCACCCTAACATGTTTCTTCATATGGCCACACAAATAAAAAGGATATTCTTTCTTTTAAGATTTATTTATTTTTATTTGGAAAGTCAGATATACAGAGAGGAAGAGAGATAGAGAGGAAGATCTTCCGTCCAATGGTTCACTCCCCAAGTGGCCACAATGACTAAAGCTGAGACAATCCAAAGCCAGGAGCCAGGAGCTTTCTCTGGATCTCCCACGTGGGTGCAGGGTCCCAAGGCTTTGGGCCGTCCTCGACTGCTTTCCCAGGCCACAGACAGGGAGCTGGATGGGAAGCAGGTCGGTCAGGATTAGAACCAGCGACCATATGGGATCCCGGCGCGTTCAAGGCGAGGACCCTAACCACTACGTTATCATGCCGGGCCCCTAAAAGGACATTCTGATATTTAGTCAAGATCATATCATACATAGACAATGGGCTTTTTTAAACCTAATAATATATCTGGATATTCCTCCATGCCAGTTCATATATGTCTAGTTCATGCTCGTGATTATATACTTCCATGTATCTATTCAACTTGTTCAGTGTGGTTTTCCACCCTGTTATTTTTGTATGCAGAAGCTTTTGTTTCTGTCAGAAAGAGTCACACATGTGAATTTGGGGCCAGAAGACATGATACACCTAATTTTTGTTACTAACACATTATTTTCAGCGTAGGATGTGGTGACATAGTTCTCCCATGAAGTATAGGTGTGCCTATATCCTTACATTCTCACCAACTTCTGTTTTGCATCTTGTACTATCTGCCTGGTGACAAGCAGCATTTTACTTTAATTTCTATTTTCTTAAATACTAGTGAGTTTGAGCATCTTCTAACATGTACTGCTTATCTGCATTTCTTTTTTCTGTGAAGTCAGTGTTCAGAGCCTTTGCTCCTTTTTATCGTATCCCTTAACACTTAATGTCTAATATTACAGTGATTTTTGTACTTGCTTAACATTCTCCACAATAATAGCTAACATTTGTATAGCAGAGAAAGCACTTCTCATATACATTAGCTTACTATGATTCTGCAAAGAACATGTTATTATCCTGAATCTCAGGAAGCAGGAAGTTGGAGACTTGCTCCAGAGACACGGGTTACTGGAAAAGACGCAAGAGTCCCATTGCCCCCAGCAGCACCACAGGAGGGTTCCTCAGTGACTTCTCTCTGTATGGTGCTATGTATGGCCTTCTGCCAGGGAAGGGGACATACAAGGCATGGATCGATGGATCGAAGCATTGGAGGAGGATGGGGATAGAGGCACAAGAAGATGGAGCTTCTCAGGCGACCCCTTTCCTCTGAGTATGTCTCTTGGATTTCTGCTCAAAATGGTCTTTCTCATTTTTCATCATCACTGCCAGGTACGGTCTTTCAACGGCTTCTTACCCTGCTATAGTCCTTGACTTCTCCTCTGGTGAGGAGTGTCTGCCCTGTGCATGGAAAGCAGCTTCTGGCCTCAGCTCAGCAACATTTGAAGATACCCCAGAGCAGAAGGGCAGAAAGAAAGCACCCAGAGGCCACTGTGAGCCCACTCTCCCTTGCAGAGGAGATTTGGCAGTGTCTGGAGATTTTCTCTGGTGTTGCTCCTGGAGGAACAGACATGGCTGGCATTGGAACGTTAGAGACCATGGATGCTGCTCACACCCTGCAATGCATAGGTTCCCACTGTTGATGGACCCACTGCTAAAGAACCTGGCTTCAAGTCATATCAAGTCATTACTACTGGAGCAAGGAGGGCCTGGCATGAAAGCCAACTGGCTGACGTCCTCACTTTGCATCCACCAGGATCCCAAATGGTTGGTGGTTCATGTCCTGACTTCTCTGCTTCCCTTCCAGCTCCCTATTTGTGGCCTGGGAAAGCAGTAGAGGATGGTCCAAAGCCTTGGGACCCTGCACCCATATGGAAGACCTGGAGGAAGTTCCAGCCATTGTGGGCACTTGGGGAGTGAACCAGCAGATGAAAGATCTTTCTCTTTGTCTCTGCTTCTCTCTATATTCCTGCCTTTCCAAACAAAACAAACAAAAAACAACAACAAACTGACACAAGGAAAATGTTGGACCTGGAATTTGCAAACTCAAGAGACTTGGCTGTGAGTGCTGAAGAGCCTACTGGAGGCTGTTGGATAAGTCATCTGTTCTCTCCAAGCCTCAGTTTCCTCAAATGTAAAATGGGTATAGCCTTTTCTTTGAGAAGTTCTGGGGAAGATCAAGCAGAATGCTGGACAAGGTACAGTTCTGGGTAAACCCAAGAGATACCAACTACCCCTGGGAAGCATTTGGAGAAGAGCTCTTATTCAGATGGGGCGAGAATTTGAGGAAGCCACCTTACGCTGTTTCAGTCTCTGGGTTGACTGTTTGTGGGCTCTGCAACTGTGAAAATGCAGTTGTTAGTGGTTTGGAGTCCAAAAGACTCCCTGAATGCTAATCTCTCAGTGCCCTTCTTTGCTCCTCTGGAAACTTTGCAGGTGGACAGCTAATCAATGGGGGGAAATGATGACTCCTGCATTGTGCCCATACTAACTGGCAGCCCTGTAGCTGAAACCCAGAACTTGGGGACATGATTCTGCTAATGAAGGAAGGCTGGCCAGGGAGCTGGGATGCAATTCCAAAGCTGAATCTAGTTGGCTGGGGAGCGAGAGCTGATCCACAGAGAGGGCATTGAACAAAGCAGCCAAGGGAAGTCGGAGAGACGCACAGTGCCAAATAAGGAATTGGGGATCAGAAAAACAGCTAAAAGGAAAACCAGGGAAAGAGAGGAGGACAGAGGAATTTTGAAGCTTGAGAACCAAGGCCCAGAAAAGCATTTTGTAGCCTCAGTCTTGGATGGGCAAAGTAGCTTTGTCATCAGCCTCACTGCACTGCCCCAAATCTAACCTCGTTATCTCACTACCTCTCTTCTCCACTCATCAGAACACCTCAACCTTTCCTTCTGTGCCATCCATTGGCTGAGTCCACCATGTTGACTCGGGGGAGGGAAAAGAAAGAGAGGAAAGGCCAGAGAATAGTCTTCACCGTGATGTTCCAGGCATGGAACCAGCCTAGGCACAAGTAGGAATGCCCTGTTTTGAGATGCACATGGTGACTCCTTAGAATTTCGCACAGTTCAAAGAACGCACCACTTACACCAGCATTACCCAGGATTCAGGCCCTGAGCCATGTGCTACATTTTCTCAGTGAGAATAGCCCTCAAGTCTTTGTGGAATTCTGGGATTGGGATTGCCCTGGCGTTCATGGGAAACCTCTGTGAGGGTGGAGGAGAGAAGTCGACACAGTCAAGGATGTCAGGAGAACTTGTAAGGTGACTCAGACCCCAGTTCCAGGAAAGAGGAATCCAGGGAGATTCCTGTATCAGTGTTTCTCGCTCAGCAGCAGCAGCAGGAGGCAGATGGAGGGGGCCACAGACCGCTCGTCTCCCCGGTAGGGACCAGTCCCCCTGGGGACCTCAGGCTGCCTCCAGCCTGGCTGGCTAGGGCGGGGATCGTGGGGGCCGGCCTGGCAGCTGTGGGCTGCACCGAGGCCTGTCAGGGAGGAATGATTAATGAACAGCCGCACCAGCTGAGGCTAACCTTTGGAGAGCTGAGCAGGGCATCTGCAGAACTGTCAGTGCTCTGACAAGGACAGAGCTGAACAACCAATTATGCCGCCATCACTAAGGTGGGCTGTCACTTTAATCCCAGCCATTCACTTAGGCAAGGACAGGGAAATTTCTCCTCTGCAAAGGCATGTGACTTGACCACCTTAACCATTTCAGGACAGGGCAGGGACCCTCACTGGGGATCCTGACAAGTCTCCCCATTTCTAGGATTTCCTTGGTCTCCAGCGCTTCTTTCATACTGGCCATGGGAGCAGAATGCACTTCGCTTGGCTTCTGTTGTCTCTCATAATTTGCAAGGTAGGGTCTGAATTCCGTAACCTGGCATTCAAAGCTCTGCATCCAAGCAGTATCTGAAGAACAATCACATAGTGGGTATTTGGAAAGCCATAGGCCTTCTGGCCACTCAGCACTTGGTCATCAGCTTTGGAAGCTTTTCCCCTGAGAGTAGAAGCAGGTAAGGAAATGTCTCAGAAGAATATAAGAGTATTGGAACCGCCAATGGTAAAACTCAGGGAAGACAGAAGTGGGGCAGGAAAGAGCATGGGCAGAGGTCAGCCTGGGCTTCATCTCCAGGGCCGAGTGCCCATTAGTGGTACGGAGAGGGAGATAAAGAGAAATGCCTGTGTAAGTGCACAAAGGTGAAAAAAAAAAAAACCCTTGAATACTAGCAACAATAAGCAATGCCAGGTGTCTAGAATACCAAGTCCACAAGAAGAGATCGATAGAGAAAAAGCGAGGACCGGGTGGTAAAGGGCTTCGAATGTCAGATAAAGTGATTTGGATTTTATTCGAGTCTCTCAGAAGGAAATATATTCAGGACATGCTTTCCTGCTACTTCCATTCACAACCTCTGAACCTGTCCGCCACCTTTTGCAGATCCCGGACACAATGGACGTGGTGTTTTGCCTTGACCTTGGCCTTGGCAAGGTTGTTAGACCTTCGTAGGGTTGCTCTGCTTGTTCTCTCCATCCTGAGAGCTACCCCCTCATTCTTGGCTGTAAAACACAAGAATTGCGTTGGGAAGCTAATAGCAGAGGGTCAAAGGAAGAGTTGTTTACATAAAATAGTGGTTTGTTTTGCTTTCATGTAACAGGAAATTGAGCAATGAGAGATTCGGTACTGGCAGTCACACAGCAGTCATCAAGGATCCCAGCTCCTTCTGTCTTAGTGTGGCTTCTGTTCTCACAACAGGCCCTGGTCACAGGACGGCTGCCAGAGCCTCAGCCATTATGTGCCCATTCCAGGAAAGAAGAAAGAGGAAGGGGGATAAGGGGGGAAAAAGTGCTCTTCAAGGCAGTCAGTCCCTTTGAAGAGGGTTTTGTTTTGTTTCAAATGTGTATAATCTTGTCTTGCCTAAAACATTTGCTCTCCGCAAAGGAAAGTAGAAACAATGCAGTTGATTTGGTTTGGCTGTTGATATTTTTCATGGCAGCTATTTATTCAGTCTCAACAAAATCAGGTTCTGTTAGTAAGGAAGAGGCAGGGGATGAAAAGGCAGCCAGCAGTCTGCTGCAATTGCTCAGTGGAAGGCACCTGACTGTGTCCCACAGAGCAGGCAGACTGGATGGAAGCTTCAAGGGTGAAGGAGTCCAGCTGAAGTAAAATTAAATTTAACTGTATTCACTTACAAGTCTGTAAACTAAAAAGGTATCCAGCACGCAATAAAAATGTACTAAATAATTAAAGGAGCAAGATAATGTATCCCATAGCCAGGAGAAAATCAATCACTAAAATAGAGGGACCAACACAGTGTAACAGGTTAATCCTACGACTGCCAGCACCGACAGACCATATCAGCATCAGTTCATGTTCCAGCTGCCCCACTTCTCATCCAGCTTCCTGCTTGTGGCCTGGGAAAGCAGTGAAGAATGGCCCAAGTCCTTGGTCCCCTGCAACTACATGGGAGACCTTGAAGAAGCTTCCAGTTCCTAGCTTCAGACCAGCCCAGCTTTGGCCATTGCAGCCATTTGGGGAGTACCAGTAGATGGAAGATTTCTCTGTCTCTCCTTCTCTCTCTATAACTCTGACTCACCAGTAAAATAAATAAGGCATTTTCAAAAGAATGGCAAAATTTTAAGCTATTACCAGTATGCTAAAAGATTTAAAGGAAAATGTGAATATGAGAAGATTCCTTTAAAGAATCAAGCAGAAATTTTAGAGGTTAAAAACATGAGCAGGACCTGGCACAGTGGCCTAGTGGATGAATCCCATGTGGGCACCAGTTCATGTCCTGGCAGCTCCACTTCCCATCCAGCTCCCTGCTTGTGGCCTGGGAAAGCAGTCGAGGATGGCCCAAAGCCTTGGGATCCTACACCTGTATGGGACCCTACACCTGGAAGAAGCTCCTGGCTCCTGGCTTTGGATAGGCTCAGCTCTGGCTATTTTGACCACTTGGGGAGTGAATCAACAGACAGAACATCTTTCTCTGTCTTTCCTTCTCTCTGTAAAGCTACCTTTCCAAGAAAAAAACAAAATCTTTAAAAAATACATCCAAGATGAAATATTCACCGACTGAGATTAATGGTAAACTATACAAAGGAACACAGCAGTGAACTCAAAGTCATAGCAGGAGAAATGGAACTGAATTGTGGGGAGGGAAAAGCCTGAAAAAGTTAAACATAGGATAAGAGACAGATGGGACAAATATAACTTAATAATCATGTAACAGGAAACGGATGGGAGAAACACAGGGAAATATATTTGAAGAAAAACTGTCAAAATTTTTCCATATTTGATAAGCTCATAGATCCAAGCAACTCAGTAAGCCTTGAATAAACACCAAGAAAACCACACCAAGGTACACATTCCTAATGACCAATAATAAGCAGAAAAGCTGGTTGCCTTTAAGCAGCCAGAGTATAGCAGCACATTAGAGACTAACAAAGAACTGCCACAAATTTCTATTTAGAAATTAACCATAAGACAATCAAAGCTACCAACGTAGAATTTTATATCCAGTGTAAATAATTTTCAAAAATAAAGGTGAACTACAAGTTTTCTTAAACAAAGACAATTTGTTAACACCATAAATATTGAAGAAAGGGCTTTACATTAAAGTAAAATGAGCCCAATTGTGCATGAATGGAATGGACCGATGCACTTGGGAAGGCACAAGATGGCCTATACACTTGGGCCGTTGCCACCCATCCGGGAGAGTAGGATGGAGCTCCTGGGTCCTGGCTCCTGGCTGCAGCTGCCCAAGCCTGACTGTTGGGCCACTTGCGGGAGTAAACCAGTGATCAGAAGACCCCTCTTTCTCTTTCCCTGTTTTTATCTCTCCCATTCTTTTTGTTACTTTGCCCTTCAATTAAATAAATCCTTGTAAAGAAAAAAGAGAGTGGGATAAAGTACTATTCCTATCACTTTTAATTTCTTTCAAAGACAATTGCTTGCTTAAAAGAAAAGTAACAGTGTACTGTGGGAGTTATAATATATACAGAAACAATGTATGACAATAACAGTAAAACAAATGAGAGAAAACAAAGCATTGCTATAAAATTATTATGTCATACAGAAAGTGATGCAGTATTATTGGAAGACAGGCTATTGCATATTTTGTTGATGTATTATTTGAAAAGCAGAGAGACAGAAGATCGTCCATCTTGTGGTTCATTCCCCAGATCCACACAGCAGACGGGACTGGGCCAATCCAGGCCCCCTAAATGGGTGCCCAGGCCTTAACTACTGGAGCCTAAGCTGCTTCCTCTCAAGGTATGTATTAGTAGGAAGTGAAAATTAAGCGTGAAGCCAAGACTCGAATGTAGACACTCCAAAATGGCTTGCAGATGTCCTGATGTCTTAACTACCTTAGAGAAACCATTATAAAGTAATGACAGCTAACAAGTCAAGTCAACAATATTTCTGGAGCATTTCAACACACCAGTTCTGAGGTAGGCATTTGGCATAGGGGGTTAAGATTCCGTATGCCTAAGTTTGAACCCCAGCTTCACTTCCAGTTCTAGTTGCCTGCAGCTGGAAAGGCAGCAGCTGGCGGCTGAAGCATTTGGGTCCCTACCACCCATATAGGAGACCTGAACTGAGTTTTCAGCTCCTGGCTTCAATTTTATTCATACAAAGATGTTTTGAACATTCGGGATAATGAACCAATAGATGGAAGATCTTTAACCCCATTTGCCTCTTTCATCTCTATTTTTCCAATGAAATCACTAGTAAATAACTATCTTTAAAATAAATTAATAAAAATATCAATCCAAAGGAGAGTAGGGAAAGAGGATAAAAGAAAAAAGTTTAGATAGGGCAAACAGAAGACAAGCAGCAAGGTGGTAGACTTAGATATTGTCATATAAATAATTACATAAAGCATAAATAATTTAAATAGCCCTATTTAAAGGAAGAGAGTGTCATGCAGTTATAAAAGTAAAGCTCAATTATAAGATGTCTGTAGGAAATCCATTTTAAACAAACACATTAAAGCGGATAGAGTGCAAAAAGATATACCATGAAGACATTTAACAAAAGAAGGAATAGCTACATAGATATCAGATGAAGGACTATTACTGGGGATTTTCATAGAGATGAAAGGATTAATTAATCGAGAAGACAAAACAATCCTAATATAACTTAAAACATAGCATCAAAATATGAAGTAAGCAAATGGCAAAGCTGAAAGGAAACATAGAAAATCCACAAGCGTATTTGGAGATTCCAAATTTCTTCTTTTGCTAGTTATAACAAGTAGTAAGACATATAACAGTAAGTTTTAACCAGTAAGATAAGACAGCGAAGGGAAAACTGGAACAACCCTGTACACTATTACTTCACAATGAAACTATAACTTCAAGATCTCTTAGGCGCCAAGTAATGTTACATCCAAATACATGCAGCAGCATCTATTAGTAGTGCAAGAATAAACAATCTGAAATGCAACTGTGGTGAGAAATGTCAGTATTCCCCCTCTCATATACTCTTACATGTATTTTTAAGATTTATTTGTTTTTATTGGAATGGCAGATTTACAGAGAGAAGAGACAGGGAGGAAGATCTTCTGTCCACTAGTTCACTCCCAAGTGGTCGCAACAGCCAGAGCTGAGCTGATCTGAAACCAGGAACTAGGAGGTTCCTCCAGGTCCCCCATACAGGTGCAGGGTCCCAAGGCTTTGAGCCATGCTCTACTGCTTTCCCAGACAACAAGCAGGGAGCTGGATGGGAATTGGAGCAGTCAGGATATCAACTAGTGTCCATATGGGATCCTGGCACATGAAAGGTGAGCACTTTAGCCACTAGGTTTGAAATCCTGGGAGCCAAAAATGCTAGAGGGTTGAGTCTCCAGTTGGCTAATACCAGGGGTATTAGCTAGGACCACGGTCTGCAGCACCACCAGCTTCCCATTCACATCTGGAAATGAGGTGCTGGTCCTGATGCTTCAACTTGTTGCCACTTGCTTCCTCTCCCACCTCCAGTGCACCTTCAGGTCCTGTAGTTCTTCAACAAATGTCTTGAACCCTCCTTTTCTCTCAGATTCTTCCTTTATTTGTGCCTCTGTAATTTACCTTCAGAATCATTATAAAACTTTGCCGGTTTCCTGGACTCCAGCATGGGAGGATAATGGTCAGATTCCTTAGCTCATCTAAAGAACTCCATACTTTGCCCTGGTCCTGTTTTCCAAACACCCCTCCTCCTTTTGCATATTTAAGTAATTAGTGCTCCAGCCCAGCACAACCACTCAATGGCGAAATCCTCCCCTTGCCAGCACCAGCATCCCACATGGGTGCCAGTTCATGTCCCAGTCCTCTACATCTAGCCTCCTGTCTATGGCCTGGGAGAGTAGTAGAGGGTGTTCCAAAGCTTTGAGATCCTGCACCTGCGTGGGAGACCTAGAGGAGGCTCCTGGATCCTGGTTTCGGACTGGCTCAATTCCAGATGTTGTGGCTATTTGGGGGAGTGAATCAGGAGATGGAAGATCATTCTCTCTGTTTCTTCTCCTCTCCATAAAATCTGATCTGCCTTTCCAATGAAAACAAATGAACCTTTGGGGGCGGGGGGGAAGAGTGAGCTAGTGGTCCTTCCACTAGCCAGGACCCTGCATGCTTCTGCAGCTTTGCATGCGGCTCCTTCATCCCTTGACATGCCTTCTCCCCATTTCTCAAGACTCAGACATGACACATGCTGGTAAGCCTCTCACTTTGTCCTCTCAGCTGTTGAAAGGGGGCCCCAGAACCCTACATTTCCTCTGTCACACACATCACATGATGCTGTAACCCTTTCCTTGTGCACCCATCTTTCTCACGCCTACATTGTGAATTTCTCGGGCACAGAAATTGTCTAATTTATCTTCATTACTTATCCCAAGGCCTGATGTTGGAAATGCTACAGTGATGGCCCTGAATCTGAGTCTGGCTCAGATGGCACTCACACCTGCTCTTTACTCCACACCGCTTGAACGCAGCTCCCATACCCCAGAAGGCCTGCCACAGACAGGCCAACCTCTGAGTCTCCATGTTCTAGCCTAGAACCTGGCACGCAACAGGCCCTGAGCTGAACTCAGTTCACTCTTATTCTGCCCCAAGGTGGACCAGTGCATTGGGAAGAGGCCTGAAAGTCACTGACAAAGGATGCGAACTTGCATCCAGGACAGACTGCCCAGAGACTGTAAGCATTTCACTCCATACGGAGGAGGAGAAGACTGCTGAAGAGAACAAGCCCAAGCATGGCTGATTGGGTGGGTTATAACAACCAACTAGCCAATGACTTAACCAGAAGCCTCTTCTGTGGAGACTTTCTAAGACTGGCCAAATGTAGTGTGACATTCAGCCACATAGCAATCTCCTGCCCATCCGTGGGGGTACTCAGTAAATGGAAATCAGATTTCTAGGGAAATCACATTTGCAGGACCAACAGCGGAACATCAGGCACTTGTCCCTCCCTCTCTCCCCAAGACGGGATGCAATGAGAGACCTGAAACCCAGGATGGATTATGGCCAGCCAGTGATGCGCACAGGCACTGGGTTAATTCTGGACAATTCAAGAGAACACTGAGAAGCGGGTGCAAAAGGAAAGTGACACTGCCCTGTGTAGCAGCCCAGGCACTGGGCTAGCTCGAGCACGGCTCCTGCTGAGCCATCTCCTAGTGCCACTGTAAGAAAAAAAAAGATAAGATCACATGAAGGACTGTTTGGGAGAAGGAGAGAGAAACCAGAACTCACACATCTTTTAGTTGCTAACCCTGATTTGTCTGATGCCCTCCTTGCTACTCTCTTGCATTGCAGAGGAAAGCACAGACTTTTCCTTACTTTTCAGTTCAATTTCAGTTTGAATTTTTTTTTCTTTTTCACTGAGTTCCCCTTCGGAGCAAGACAATTGTTGGGGGTCGGTTCCTCTGACCTCTACAGAGAAAGGAGAGTTAAGGATTTCTCAGTGCGTCAGGATAACGAGAGGGCAAAGGACAAGTGGCAGAAAAGACAGAACCCAGGACAGGTGGAGAGCTCCCTTTATGCAGCTCTAGGCAAATTCCAGGGAGGCTGGAACCTAAGGGAAAAGTTCTCCAAGCCAGCATACGGGAGTGGGGCACATAGCATCTCTGAGAGTTAAGAAACCAGCAACCAGTTACCGGCTAAATGAGACAGCTGCGTGGAGAGAGGTAGGGAGAAAGCAGAGACCCAAAATCAACTCTCACTGTTCAGATCACAATGTGCACAGAGCATCTCATGCCAGCAGCAGGAGGTCCCCTGTAGCAGCAGGTGTTTGGCACACCTGTTAAGAATTACTTGGGGGCCCGGCGGCGTGGCCTAGCGGCTAAAGTCCTCGCCTTGAAAGCCCCGGGATCCCATATGGGCACCGGTTCTAATCCCGGCAGCTCCACTTCCCATCCAGCTCCCTGCTTGTGGCCTGGGAAAGCAGTCGAGGACGGCCCAAAGCTTTGGGACCCTGCACCCGCGTGGGAGACCCGGAAGAGGTTCCAGGTTCCCGGCTTCGGATCGGCGCGCACCGGCCCGTTGCGGCTCACTTGGGGAGTGAAAACATCGGATGGAAGATCTTTCTCTCTGTCTCTCCTCCTCTCTGTATATCCGGCTTTCCAATAATTAAAAAAAAAAAAAAAGAATTACTTGGGATGTTGCATTCCATATCAAAGTTCTGGGAGGCAGCAGGTGAGAGCTCAAGTGATTGCCGTCTATGTGGGAGACCTGGATTGAATTCCAGGCCCCCAAACTTCAGCCTGGGCCAGCTCTGGCTTTCCCTGGTCATTGTGGACCTTGGCAGGGTTGGGGTGGGGGTAGCGAATAAACAATTGGAAAATATCTCTCTCTCTCTCTCTCTCGCTCTCCTCCATGCTCTCTCCCTCTCTCCCTCTTTAACCTTGTAAACACACACAGTGCTTACATCCTACAGAGGAAGTACTCCTTGCTCAGTTTCTGTCTCAGAGAAGTGGGAAACCAATCACCAGCCAGGGGTAAAAGCTGGTGAGCCAGAAGCTCAGGGTGATTGTCCCAGATGGAGGAGGAGGGGACAGAGCAGATTCTGGAAGGGTGACAGTTCATCCAGGTCTCCAGAAAGGGTTGGTATCTTCCCTGAGAAAATCATTCACCCAGCACCAGATGCTTGGCTGATATGTAGAACAACAGTTCTGGTCTCTCTCCTTTGCTGAAATCCCATCTCTAGCAACTATTTGGGGCAGGAAGGCTGAGATGCTGAGAAGTCGCGAATCTGTTAGGTTGCGCAGGAGGGCACCTGCCTGTCATCTCCTCACCCCCTGAGCTTCCCAGGGAAAGCAAAGACCTTGCCCTTCAGGGCTCCTGGGTGGAACCTTTGACTTCCCTTGGGAATCCCCACCTGTTCAAAACCCACTGCTGCTGTATTTGTGCTTGGTTGACTATGGATGTAGACATTGTCCCTGCTCTCATCCTGCAGGGAGGAATTTTCTGATCATACAACCAGAGCAAGATTTCACGAGCAGTGATGGAATTCAAAGCTATTTTTCAGAGGCTTGGGGAGAAATCAGAGGTAATGGAGAGATGTGGGATCATTCAGCTCACAGATAGGCTTGGGTTCCAGTCTCTGCTCGCAAAATGACATGCATCCCCTGACAGGGAGCTCCCCACCTCCAGAGACAGTATGCCAAGTCCATCCTGTGGCAGATAGAACAGTCTTCTATGCTCACCTCTCTCCGCTTGATCCCTAAGCACCAGTCCCAGAGCTTGCCCACCAGCTACCTGCAAACGGACTCTCCAGGTCGGCTGTGACTCTACAGGAGGCAGACTGGAGGATTTGAGACTGGGAGAAAACTGCAGCAGGCTGCTCTCCTGGATATGAAAGCAGATGGCAGTTATGAAGTCCTGGTTAGGAAGTCTCAGGATAGGCCAGACGTGAGCTAGCAGGCACAAAGGCACCTGAGGAGCTGGCGGCACCGGCCCAAAGCAGAGCATGCTTGCAGCTCACCACCAAGAGCAACAACTGCTGCAGTTACCTGGTGCCACTTCTTCTCCCAGCCTCTTTGGTCTCTGGACGCACTCTACGTCCCTCCTTCATACCCATCTTTTCTCTTTCCTCATCTCTATCTTTCAGCCCATCTTGTTTCTCTGTTTCATATTCCTTCTCTTCCTGCATTGCGTTCGCTTCCTCTTGCCCTTGTTGCTTTCACCATCATCTCTTGCACCTTGTCCCCAACTATGACAGATGCACCAAGAACATATCAGCTACAGTACTGTGCTCAAGCAAAGCGTGCTGTGTGGGGCTTCATTTATCTGTTGTCCTGTGTGCTTTCTGCGGGTGACTGACCTACCTTGAAATAGCATTTCTCTTCCCTGATTCTTAGCCCGTGGGCTCTGCATCCATTTGGAAAGAGTTGCACTCAGGTAATTTCTGCAGCAGGCAAACAGGATACAGAGACGGAAATCTAGATTCTCAAATGCAAAATGATTTGCTTCAGGAATTATTTAAACAGCTAGTGCATGTGCAGTGTGATTCGATTTACAAAAGATTAGCTTCTCTTGCAGCCTTCTTATGCAGAGAAGGATCCTATTTGAGTCTCTAATAAAAAAATGTTTGAAAGTCCAAGTGAATTCTTATTCCTTAAGGCAACTGGGGGAAGCAAGATCTTTCGTTTAAGGCAGATTAGCATGATGGAAAAAGCGTATTTTTGGTAGTGTCTCATCAAGTGGACCTAGGAAGTTTCAATCTCTTGGAGCCTCTGTTTTCTCATCCATAAAATGGGGACGAAAATGTGCAGTAGTCTAGCTGCCCAAGTCCTCACCTTGCATGCATCAGTATCCTATATGAGCACTGGTTCATGGTTCGTGTCCTGGCAGCCCCACTTCCCATCCAGCTCCCTGCTTGTGGACTGGGAAAGCAGTTGAGAACAGCCCAAAACCTTGGGATCCTGGGAGACCCATAAGAAGCTCTTGGCTCCTGGCTTTGGATCAGCTTAGCTCTGGCTGTTGCAGCTGCTTGGCGAGTGAATTATCCAATGGAAGATTTTCCTGTCTGTCTCTCCTCCTCTCTGTATATCTGACTTTCCAATAAAAATAAATAAATCTTTTTTAAAAAGGGTTGAGAAGTGTCTCCAGGGTGTTCCTTGGATTTTCAGATCACACTTAATAAAAGCATTAAGTCAGATGATGGTTGATTTAGAAATCCCCTGATTCTTTGTAAAAAAAAAAAAAAATCCCAGCAAAAGAATCACTCTCCTTCTCCAGGAGCAGCTTGAAGGGAAGCTAGTCTGGAAGGGACACGAGCAAAAGGAACCGTAAGACTTGGTCATTGTTAGAGTTGTGACTGGCAGATGTATTTTAGATGATCAGTTTGGAAGAACTACTGTGTTCCTTAAAGACAATGGTTTAGTATGTATCAGAAAGAAACAATATCCAATGATACACCAGAGAAGGCAAATTTCAACAATAAATAGGAAAGCAAGAACTTGAAATAGTCCGTACCAACAAAATAGAAACTGTGAAGAAAGTATGGGTGCTGTGATGCACTGTTTGGTATGGTCACGTCCTATGCCAGTTCAAGTCTCGGCTACCGTCCTTCCAATCCAGCTTCTTGTCAATGTGCCAGGCTAGCAGAGGGTAATGATCCGAGTGCTCAGGTTCTGCCACCCAGGTGGGCGACCAGCATGGAGTTCCTGATCTCTAGTTTCAACCTAGTGCAGTCCTAGCAGATGCAGGCATCTGGGGACCAAAACACACATGGAAGGCATCTCTCTCTCTTTCTCTCTCTCTCTCTCTTTGTCACTCCACCTTTCAAAAACATAAGATAGATTTATTTTCAAAAGATGAAGATGAAGAGATTAACCACAGGGCCGTTGGAAGGACTGGAAAGAACCCACCGTGACGAGCTGTGCGATGGTGGCTGGAGGAGCTCGCTCCTTCGCTTCCCTAGTGGGTAGAACAGCATGGTTTGGCATGGGGAGAGTCACACCGCTGTGCTCCAGGCAGCTTCCTGCTTGTGAACTGAGAGAGGAAGAGGAGGGCCAACACTGGGTGTCTAGATACAGGCAGAGGAGTTGAGAGGATTCTCTGAAAGGAGCGCCTAGATTGCTCACATTGACTTTGAATCCAGAGTCCATGGCAGGAGTTGGGTGCCCTGGATCAATGAAAATATTTTACTCAGTTCTGGGAATAGATCCAGGCCAAGTTGGCTTAGATAGTCACAGATAATTAGTTAATAATTAGTTACAAAGAACATAATGGGAGCTAAGTACTAGTTTCCTTCAATTCCACCCTACACGTGCTAGCATTTCTTTTTAAAGCCATGGTTCCAATTGTCCTCTCCGCTCCCTCAATTTACATTCTCATCTCCACCCCTGCCCAATGAGGCCCTATCTCATCACATGGCTGCTTGTTAAAATCACGAGTGACGACCACGTCACTAAATCCAGTCATCTCATTTGACCTGTCAGTCACCACCTTGTTTTTAGTGTATTTTTAACTTGTTATTTTGAAAAAAAATTCTAACCTCCATTTCATCTTTAAAGAGTTATTTCTTTACTTGAAAGTCAGAGATATAGAGTAAAAGGGAGAGACAGAGAATGAAATCTTCCACCAGTTGGTTCACTGCCAGGACCGAGCCAAGTCAATCCCAGACCAGAAAGCTTCATGCAGGATGCAGGAGCCCAAGGACTCGAGCCATCTTCTGTTGCTTTTTCCAGGCTACCAGTAGTAGTTGAATCAGAAGTGGAGCAGCCAGGGCATGAGTTGGTGCCCATAAGATGCAATTGAGGGGGTTCTCTTTACATACCTGTAACAGGCACACTTTTTTGTGATGAGGGAAGAGGAAAATCTTCCATATGCTGGTTCACTTCTCAGATGACCACAAAGGCTAAGTCAGGCCAAAGCCAGGAGCCAGATGTTTCTTCCATGTCTCTCACATGGGTGACAGGGTCCCAAACACTTATATTTCACTGTTTTTCTCAGGCCATTAGTAGGAAGCTGGACCAGAATCGGAACAGGTAGGACTCAACTAATGCCAATATGGGATCCGGGCTTTGCAAGTGATGACTTAACTCATAGCCCCACAACTTTGGTCCCAGAGGCCTACCATTCATATTAATGTGGAACGGAAGTTTCAAATGCACACTTGTGGAACAGAGATCATTCTCCTTGGATTTGGAACAAACAGAGAACTTAGTCAACTATAAAATGTTTCTAGGAGATGAGTTTAAAGTTATGTCTTAGAAGTTATAATATATCAGGCCCTGCATGGTAGCCTAGCAGCTTAAGTCCTCACCTTGCACGCACCAGGATCCCACACTGACAGTGGTTCATGTCCCGGCAGTCTGACTTCCCATCCAACTCCCTGTTTGTGGACTGGGAATGCAGTGGAGGATGGCCCAAAGTCTTGGGACCCTATACCATGTGGGAAACCCAGAAAAGGCTCTTAACTCCTGGCTTTGGATCGGTGCAGCTCTGGCCAATGCAGCTGCTCAGAGAGTGAATCAATGGATGGAAGATCTTCCTCTCTGTCTCTCCTCCTCTCTGTATATCTGACTTTCCAATAAAAGTAAAATAGATCTTAAAACAAAAGAATGTCGTAACATACCTATGAATATAGGTGGTTTGAGAGGAAGCAATTACAAAGCAATGTGTAAATATGGCAAGACATTCTGGGTCACAGACATTTTGGTCTTTCTAAAGAATGGCTGATAGATTCAGTTGCACAATGATCAAGAGCTGGGAAACCACACCATTGAACAACATTCAGGATTTGGACAGCAGCATTTGGACCAGGTGGCTTGCTGAGTGACTCAGGATGTCTAAGGCTCCTAGAGCCTCAAGCAGATATTTGGGCTTGTTTTAATAATAGCTTTTAGGACAAGGAATTGCCTAACTTTATGTTAATGGTCATGCATTGAATATGATTTATCAGCATCAAAATAAATTGAGGCTTTCTCACTGCAGTGGTACTTGAACGTGGGGCCCAGTGGGAAGTGTTTGGATTGCAGAGTGGACCTCTCTTGAATAGACTGATGTTTTTCTCGTATGAGTGGGTTCATTGGCCCCATTCTCCCTCTTCCACATTCACCTACTCACCCCTCTGCCATGAGTCCCTCATTGGAACTCACCAGATATGGTCAACCAGTCTGGGGCTTTCCAAATTTCAGAACCATGGACCAAAACTTCTCTTTCTAATGCACACTTCTAACTTACTTAGAAGATGGACTTGACGAGGAGGGAGGGGAAGGAAGGGTGGGAGGAGGAAGGGGAGGGAGGGAATTGAGCAGGGAGATGAGGGAGGGAGGAAGGACAGAAAATTGCTGGAAATGGGGAGTTGCCAAAAGGACAGCAGCCAACGTTGCAATAATATTGGATTATCACTCCTCAAATAAGATAAATTTATGTTAATCTATATGGTTATAAATAAATATTGAATAGATAGAAAAGATTGATTTTCATGTGGATAATCGTACATAATTTATGTGCATCTTTCTTCCTCAAGTGGGTACAGCACAGCTTCGTATTCCTCAGACACAGACCATGCTTCACAATTTCATTTTGAAGATCACAGCACGGAAGGGGTGTGGGAGGGAGGAACCTGGCAAATCTTACTTTACCCAGGTGATCAAGGTCAACAGCCATGGTGATTAGCCTTGTGAGTATGATTTGATGACATCACTTCACCTCCAAAGCCTTCTTCCTCAAAGCTGGTAACCACAGGGATCCCAGGGACCGTTGACCACTATTCTACAAAACTGTCAAGAGGATCAGATGCAAGGAAACTCTGAGATAGGAGAAGCAAATGTCACATGGTGTTCCAGATTAGATCCTGGAACAGAGGAAGCATTAGGTAAAAACCCAGGACATCCTCATAAAAGACAGGCTGCAGTTAATGGGGATGCATTAATAATAACACTAATTTAATAATAATACTAATATTAATAGTCATACCATACTAATCTCAGATGTTACCAGTACGGGAAACAGGGTATTGGGTATATGGGAACTCTATGTATTATTTTTGTAACTTTTCTATAAATGTAAAGCTGCTCTAAAATAAAAGGATTATTTCTAAAAATCCACTGAACAGTATTTTAAGATATGCGAATGTAAAAATAAAAATAATACCTCAATGTTTTTAATGAAAGAAAAAAGAGTAACTTGGGAGATTTCCTTGGCATAGCAAGTAAGTGGTGAAACCAGAATGAGGATTTAAGTTGTCTGATTCTGTGTCTCCTACAACCTGATGTGGATTGAACTGCGTTCCCCCAAAATGCCCGAGTTGGACCCCTTTACTGCCAAGGTGATGCGTTTGGAGACAGAACTTGAAGACGTGACTAAGGCTGATCTTACGTTGAAGATGAGAGTGAGGAGGAGAGAGAGCAAGAGAGAGAGTAAGTCCTTTTGCACACAAACACTGGGGAAAGACCTTGTAAAGGTCTTTAAGGACCAGGCGACCATCTACAAACCCAGGAGGGAACCCTCAGCAGAGACACAACCCTGCCAGACCTTGGTCTTGGGCTTACCATTCTCCAGCACTCTGGGAAAATAGACTTCTGCCTAAGCCATCCAGAGTGATATCCCACAGACGAACAGATCACTTAAAAATAATAATAATAAAACTTCATGAACCCTTGTCCCAAGCACTGCTCTGAGCACTGACATCTAATCGTGACAGGAAGTGAGTGGACATGTTATCCCCTTCTTGGCACTAGAGAACTCCGAGGTTTAGAGAGGGGTGTCACACAGCTAACAAGTGAGTGTTGAGCCTTTCACAAAGGGTACTTAATGCTAAAGCTTAAATTACTACAGCTGCCTTCCAGGGTCTATCAGTGGGGCACTGGGGGTTACACCCTGAAGACTGTGTGCCTACCCCTGTGGTTTGGAATACCCATGCACGGGAGTTTTGCGCTTCTCCCCTATGCACTAATTTGCTAAATTATTTATTTGTGTAAGCATGGACCCATGGATTTTTTAAAAGCTTATTTTGTTTAGAGAAGCACAAATGTCCCATCCTGTACTTTTGGATACTAACCCTTTATGAGACAGGTGTCATCCAACTACTTCCTCTCTGTGGTGTGTCTTTTTCATTTTCTAGCAGTATCTTTCACAGAGAAGCCTTTAATTTTCTTAAAAGCTAACTGTCCTTTTGTGTGTGTGTGGTGACCCATAATTTTGGTATTACATATATAATCTCATTGCTAAGCAAAGCCTAGATTTTTCTTCTTGTAATTCAGTCATGACAGATACATACTTGTGTGTTATGGTTGAATTGTGTCCCTCAAAGTGATATGCTGAAGTCCTAACCCTTAGCACCTGGGAGTGCGGCCTTGTTTGAAAGAGTGTCTTTGCAAGCTGCAAATAATGAGATTGAAATGGGTCTTATTTAATAAAGCACTTGGGTAAGAAGCGGGATATTTAGATCCAGAGACCTGAGGGAGAACACTATGTGAACATGGAAACGGAGAGCAGAATGATGTACCTGCAAGCCACGGATCCTGGGCACTGGTCTTCACTTCATCTCTACCCTTGGAATCCTCAGATAGAGGCGGCCCAGCTAATAATTTGATTTTAGAATTCCAAACCCCAGGAATGGCAGAAGAAATGTCTGTTACTCTAGGCCAATGAGCTTGTGGTACTTTTTAGGCATCCTCAGGAAATTAATACAACACATATAGTCAACTCTCTAAAAATTAGAGAGTATTTCTCCAGAACATACCCTAGTTCTCTGCCCCAAAATGTCTCTCTCTTAGATGGGATTGTGTCTGATTTTTAGCACCTTCTTTTTAGTTACCTGTTCTAAAACATTTTAAAAATAGTAACACAGGACACACTTATATTTTCATCAAAACTCCTTTCACCTAGCTCAGGATTTATCAGACTTATCCATGTTGTCACACATGCTTGTAGTTTCTTCTATTTATTATGGAGTAGCATTTTTATTACCCTATTAAAATCTGTTTATTCATTCACCTATTGGTAGACAATTCGGCTGCTTCCAGTTTGGGGGTATTATGTATATTCTTACACAAATATTTATATGCACACATGTTCAGATGTTTGGAAGTAGAATTGTTGAATCCCAGAGAAGGTATGTGTTCAACTTTACAAGAAATACTCTCTCCCTCTGCCAAAGTGTAGTAGTATTCACCAGCAGTGATGGCAGTTGGGATTGTCCTGTCACCAGCACGTGGTATTATCAGTCCTTGTGGTCATCTCACTGAGGTTTTGCTTTCATTTCCGTGACAATCCACAGTGCTAAGCCTCTTCCTGTGTGTTTAGGGGATTAAAATCACATAGAACAAATTCTCCAACTTTGTTATTTCTGAGATGATTTTAGCAATTTTAGGCCCTAAAAATTTCCTCATGCGTTTTAGACAGCTTGCCAATATCTGCCAAAAAAAAAAAAAAAAAAAGTCTGCTTTAATTTCAACTGCTATGACATTAAATAGAGATATTTGGGGGAAACCAATGACAAAAATGCTGTCTTTCAGTGCACAACACTGGTTGTAGGTGGGATTCTGGTTTTGATTTCTTTTTGTATCTCAGAGTATTTTGTGCATAAATATTGTGTCATCTTGGACCTTCACAACTGGGAGGTCAGCGTATCTCTTTTCTTGATAGAATATCCAGCCACAGCTACTTTGGTTTAGCACAAGGAAATAGTCTAAGATAATTTCCTTGCCGCATGCTTGCCTGTCTTTCTCTTATCTGATTGCATTGGCTGCCACTTCCCGCAAAATATTGAATACAGGTGGTGAGACTGAACAACCTTCGCTCATTCATGACCTTAGGGAGAAAATGTGTTCTTTCATCGTGAAGTATGAAGTCAACCACAGGGTATTCTTATGTCCTTTATCAGGTGGAGAAACTTCCATCATATTAATTTATGAGCGCTTCAATCAGAAACGAATGCTGAAATTTATCAAATGTTCTTTTTGCATATCTTGAGAAACTTGCGTTCTTTTTACTGCTGTGGTGGTAATTATGTCAAAAGTGATAATGCCAAACCAAACTTTGCATTCTAGCATTGATACATTCCAGTTGATACATTCCAGTATCAATACCATATTGATACATTCCAGTGTCAATTATAACATATTGTCATATCTATAAAGTTGTAAATAATTTGTTCAAATTTTGTTAGAAATGTTTACATCTGTACTCAAACAGAAAAGTATCTTTAATATTCCTTTTTTCTTTTTTTTTCTTTTTTTTTTTATAATCTATTTTATTGTGTTGTTGACAATCTTTACATAGTTAATTACAGTTAAAGAAAGAAAAAGAAAAGAAAAAAAAAAAGGTTCAGGGGGATAGGGAAGTGGGTAATACTATTATGTCCACATTGTTTCCATCTTGTATCTGAGGTAAAGGGAGATATTGAGGGGGAAGCCCCACCCGGTTTCCCGCCCACCCCGAGTCCTGGATGTGGGGCATGCTCTGAGATATGTGCTCGAGTGGTGTTAATAGTTCTCCGGTTATGAATCGCTGCCAGTTTCGCTCGATGAGGTCGTCCACTGATTGATATGGTCCATCATAAAGTCTCCGTTTGCCCCATATATCGCTGCCAACATATAGCTGAGATGAATGATTGATCTGCTCTGTCTTCTGTCTTTTCTTGATTAGAGTTCTGAGTCCAGCAGTTCGATTAGGGAGATCTCCAAAGAAACTTTGAGGTATTCCCAGACTAGTTTCTTGTATGCTCTAGCAAGCACAGGGCCCGGCACAGTCCATCACCACAATCAGCTGGTGGTTGCAATTGCTGGGTTGGTTCTGTTTTCAGTCCCGAGTTGCACTGGAACCAATGGGTGTTGCAGTCCAGTCTGGTTCTGCCCAGCACGTACTCGGCCCTCACACAAACCAGTGGGAGCTGCAGCCTAATCGGGGCGACCCACAATAACCCCCACCAGGCCCGCCCCCTACCCTGGATTGCCAGTATGTGTAGCAGAAGACCAGTCTGTCCCCCATCCCATTTGGCTCTTGTACGTGTCAATGGGTATTAAAGCTTAGTTCTATCTAACCAACTCAACCATCCAGCCCTCACGGGTGTTGTTGAGTGCCTCTCTATCTAGCCATCCCAGCCCCCGTCCCAGTCTTCATGCCCTCCCACGGGAATAGTGACCCAGGAAGGGGGAACCCACTTTTTCCCTCCCAGGTCTCTCTGTCCCGGTTTATGCACTCTTTAGGTGGTTCTGTGATTTGACTTGACAGAATTAGTCCCCAGTGCCAGCTTCTGCGGCTATGCCCAAACATCCCTCACCCACTCTAATTTATGCTTGCACCAGCAGGAATAATCAGCCCAGCCTGGCTTTTCCCTGATCTAGTCCACATGCAGTGCACAGGTGTTGCAGAGAGAGAGGGAGAGAGACACAGAGAGATCATACATCCATTGATTCACTCCCCAGATGGCCATGTGGTCAGTTTTGAGCCAGGCAGAAGTAAGGCCTAGCTTCCACTTGGTCTCCCACTTGGGTGCAAGGACCCAAGCACTAAACCCTATTCTACTGCTTTCCCTAGGCCATTAGCCGAGAGCTAGATGGGAGACAGAGCATCCAGGACATGAAACGGTATCCGTAGGGGATACCTCCATTGCAAGTGGCAGTTTTACCAGCAACTCCACAGCTTCAGCCCTTTGATGTTCTTATTATCTGCCTGGTTTTGAGGTCAAACTGGCCTCAGAATGAGCCTAAAAGTAGCTCTCTCTCTTTACTTTTCTGGGAAGGTTGATGTCAAGTTGATATACTTTCTTCTAGAAATGTTTGATATAATTCACCAGGGAAGCCTTCCGGGCCTGGATATGTTTTGGCAGTAGAATCTCCAGCTACTAGCTTAACTTCTTTAAGAAGATCAGGGCTATCTGCATTATTATTTGTTTCTTGTAGGGTGAGATTTGGTAGTGGAAATACTCTAAGTTTTAGAATGTGTTGGCATGATACCCTGAATACCCTTTCAGTTTCTAGTTATGCCACCTCTTTCATTCTGGATTCTGTCCCCCCTCCCCCCATTCTGATTAGCTGGGGTTGAGATCACAGAGGAATCACAGGCTTAGTGATCTCAAACCATCTGCTCTTGGAGGCACTGATTTGATCTATTATTTCCTGTTTTCTATTTTACTATATTCTTTTGTTTATCTTTTTCCTCATTACTTTGCATTTTATTTGCTCTTTTCCCTCCTAGTTTCTTAGAATGAAAGCTGAAATAATTCATTTGAAACTGTTAATTTGGTTAGAAACAGAAATTTTTTTCTGATATAGAGGTATAAACTTCCCTGTGAGTACCGCTTTAGCTGCATCCACAGATTTCAACATATCGTGCCTTCATTTACCTGCAGTCCAAATGCTTTCTACTTCACTTTCTGACTACATTTAAGACCCAGCCCTTCTTTAGAAGTTTGCTACAGTTTTCAAGGTATTGATTTATAACAAAATTGCATAATGATCACAGAACATATTTTGTAGTGATTAAATCTTGTAGAAGTTAGGGAGGCATATTGCGTGGTCTTTGTCTTAGCTTTGTATTATTTTCTAAAATGTGGATTTTGCTAGGTTTGGTAGATTGCTCTCTGAATGTCAGATGGGCCAAGTTAGATGAAACCTGCTGGAGTCGTCTTTGTCCTTATTGATTTTCTGTCTGCTCATTCTATTAAGCGGCAAAATAGAATTGAAATCATCAACTGTAACTGAGTTTATCAGTTTACTCTTGTAGTTCTATTACTTTTACTTCACATGTGCTATAGTACGCAAGCATTTCATGGTGTTCAGTCTTCTTCATGAATCAACTCCTTATCCTAACAAAATGGTCCCATTTATCCTTTACAATATATTTTTGTGTGCTAAATGTTGTACTAATAAAGCCAATTCAACTTTCCTCTATTAGTGATACCATGAGAATGATTTTCTTTCATTTTCCTTTTATCTTACTCTACAATGTAGTGTGTGTGTGTGTGTGTGTGTGTGTGTGTGTGTGTGTGTAGTTGGGCATTGCTTTCTTCTTTACAAATTATTTTATTTTTAACTGACAAAATGATATCACATGTACATTATATTTGGTATTTTTTATGTTTTCAAATTTTAATTGAAACATAGTAATGCATCCTGGCCGGGGTTGGTGATGTGATGTAGCAGGTAAAGCCAGCATTTACAGTACCAGGATCACATAAGGATGCCAGTTAGTGTCCTGGCTTGTCCATTTCCAATTCAACCCCTTGCTAGTAGAATGGGGAAAGCGGCAGAAGATGACCCAAATGCTTGGTCCCCTGCCATCCATCTGGAAGATCCAAATGAAGCTCTTGGCTTTGTCTTGGCCCAGCCACAGACATTGCAGCCATCTAGGGAGTGAACCATTGGATGGAAGATCAAACAATCTTTCTCTCTCTCTCTCTCTCTCTGTGTGTGTCTCGTTCTCTCCATCACTTTCAAATAAATAAATAAATTTTTTAAATGTTAATAAAAAGAAGCACAATAATTGTGTATTTTCTGCAATACACTATGATATTTCAATACATCTATACATTGTGTGGTGATAAGATTAGAGCAATTGGTATATTCATCCTCTTATGTATCACTTGTAAAAAGATTTATTATTTTCATTGGAAAGGCAGAGTTAGGAGAAGGAAACAAAGAGAGAGATTTTCTACCTACTGGTTATCTCCTCGAATAGCCACAATGGTGAATGTTGGACCAATCTGAAGCTGGGAACTAGATTTCTCTGGGTCTTCCACATGGGTACAAGGTTCCAAGGACTTGGCTTTGTCTTGGCCCAGCCACAGACATTGCAGCCATCTAGGGAGTGAACCATTGGATGGAAGATCAAACAATCTTTCTCTCTCTCTCTCTCTCTCTGTGTGTGTCTCGTTCTCTCCATCACTTTCAAATAAATAAATAAATTTTTTAAATGTTAATAAAAAGAAGCACAATAATTGTGTATTTTCTGCAATACACTATGATATTTCAATACATCTATACATTGTGTGGTGATAAGATTAGAGCAATTGGTATATTCATCCTCTTATGTATCACTTGTAAAAAGATTTATTATTTTCATTGGAAAGGCAGAGTTAGGAGAAGGAAACAAAGAGAGAGATTTTCTACCTACTGGTTATCTCCTCGAATAGCCACAATGGTGAATGTTGGACCAATCTGAAGCTGGGAACTAGATTTCTCTGGGTCTTCCACATGGGTACAAGGTTCCAAGGACTCGGCTAGTTTGAAATACACTGTTAGCCATCGCTAACTATAGTTACTTTGTTGTACTATGGGATGTGAGATTTTATTCCTGCTCTCCAATGCACCCTTGTGTCTGTTAATCATTCTCTCACCCTCTCCACCTTCCCCCATCCTTCCCAGCATCTGACAGCTACTGTTGTACTGTCTGCTTTTGTGAGATAAACTTTTTATGTTTCTACACAAAAGCAAGAACACTTAAAATTTGTCCTTCTGTGTCTGAATTTCTTCATTTAATGTAGTGTTCTCCAGCTTCATCCATCCATGTTACTCAAACAAGACTTTCACTCTTTTATGTGGCTGAATAGTATTCTACCATGTATTTGTGTCATGCTCTCTCTTTCTCTCTCTCTTTTTTATTTTAAGATTTATTTTTATTTGAAAGGCAGATTTACAGAAAAGGAGAGAGCAAAAATCTTCCATTCGCTAATTTGCTCCCCAAATGGCTGCAAAGGCAGAGCTGAGCCCATCCATAGCCAGGAGCTTCTTCCAACTCTCCTACATGGATGCAGAGGCCCAAGGCCTTGAGCCATCTTCTACTGCTACCCCAGGCCATAAGTAGGGGATCTGGATAGGAAGTGGAGCATCTTGGATATGAACCAGTGTCTAAATGGGATGCTGACCCTGCAAGACAGAGTACTAGCCTGTCAAGCCATCATGCCAGCCTCACCACATTTTCTTTACCCATTAACCTATTAATGGACACTCGGTTGATTCTACATGGTGGCTGTTGTGAATAGGGATGTAACAAAATGGGAGTACCAAGGCAGGCATTGGGTGGAGCTGTGAAGTTGCCTCTTGGGATGACTGGATCTGATATAGCAGCATCTGTTTGGGTCCTGTTCCTCTGCTTCTGATCAAGCTTCACACTAATATGCCTGAGAAAGCAGCACTGGTAGCCTAAGTGTTTGAGTGTCTGCCTCCATATGGATACCCAGAAGCAGCTTTGGGTTCCTGGCTTTTGGCTTGGCCCAACCTGGGCTGTTGTAGTCAGCTGGGGAGTAAGTCAACAAGTGGAAGATTCTTTGTCTCTCCTCCTCTCTCTCTGTAACTCTACCTTTCAGGTAAACTTTAAAAAAAATCTTAAAAGACCTTTAAAAACGAGAGTGCAAATATTTTTTGACATAACTGATTCCATTTCCTCTGCATATACGCCCAGTAATATGTTGAATCATATGGTAATTTTATTTTAATTTTTCCAGGAGCTTCCACTTTTTGTGTTTTCATAATGGACGACTGAGATTTCCACCAATAGTGTTCAAAGATTCCCTCTCTTCCATATCCTTGCCAATACTTATTATCTTTCATCTTTTTTGATAGTAGTATTACCTAATAGGCCAACAGTATGAAAGATTATCTCAATCTGAGTTTAATTTGCATTTGCTGATTGATAATATTGATCACTCTTCTTTTGTAGCCTACAAATGGTGATGTGTAGGTTGTCTTTGGAGGAATATCTAATTAGACCTTTTGCACTATTTTCAATTTGCTTTAAATGGTGGAATTGTTTTCTTACTGATTTGAGTTTCTTTTGTTTCTCCTAGCAACAATTTGTCAGATGTATGTTTTGCAAACATTTCTTCCTACTCCAGAGGCTTGTATATTAGCTCTGCTTATTGTTTCCATTGCTGTATATCAACTTTTTATTTTTATTTTGATGTGATCCCATTTATCTATTAATTTCACAACCTCAAGACTTAAACTTAAAACTTCTGGGCCTGGTATGGTAGCCCAGTGGCTAAAGTCCTCACCTTGCAACTGCCAGGATCCCATATGGGCACCAGTTCATATCCTGGCAGCCCTACTTCCCATCCAGCTCCCTGCTTATGGCCTGGGAAAGCAGTCTAGGACGGCCCAAGGTTTTGGGATCTTGCACCCACATGGGAGACCTAGAAGAAACTCCTGGCTCCTGGCTTTGGATTGGCTCAACTTGGGGAATAATCATGAGAATGGAAGATCTTTCTGTTTCTCCTTCTGCCTTTGAATCTGACTTTCCAATAAAAATAAATAAATCTTTTTTTAAAAAAGCAAATAATTGTAAGACTTCTTTGTAAGACAGACAGAGGGAAGAAAGAGAGAAAAAAGAAATAAAGGAAGGAAGGACGGAAAGAAGGAAGAGAAAGAAAGAAAGAGAAAGAGAGAGAAAAACCCATCTTCTAGTTTACTCTTCAAATGTCTACAGTGTCTAAAGACTTGCCAGACTAAAGCTGGGAAATTGGAACTCAGTCAAGGTCTCCCACATGGTTGGCAAGGACCCCAGCACTTGAGCCCTCTCCTGCTAACTCCCAGCATACAGGAAGCTGAAATCAAGAATGTGGCTGGGACTCTAACAAACGATGCAGGTGTCCCAGGCAGCCTTTTCACAGCAGCACCAGTAATCCACCCCACACATAAATTCTTCATCTGTTTTGAGTTGAGGCTAAGCATCCAATTTTGTTCTTCTGCATGTAGATGTCAAGTTAGAGACTTGCCTCTTTCCATTGTATGTGTTCGGTATCTTTTCCAAAAGTCAACTGAGCACCAACACATGGATTTATTTCCTGATTCTGTATTCTGCTCACTTGGTCTGTGTGTGTGTGTGTGTGTGTGTGTGTATACAAGTACCATGCTGTTCTGATTATCATAATATTGTAATATATTTTGGAATCAGGTGTTGTGATGCATCTAATGTTCATTTTGCTTAGGATTGTTCTGATGATTTGGGATCCTTCATGGTTCCATATGAATTATGGGATTTTTTTCTATTTCTGTCCAAAAATGTCAGAATTTTTATAGAGGCACATTGAATTTGTGGATTGCTGTAGTAATGTGGAAAACTTAGCAATTATAATTCTTCTAGCTCATGAGTAAGGAGTATCTTCCCATTTATCTCGTTTTCTTCACTATTTTAACTTCAGTGGACAGATCTTCCACTTTTTTGACAAGTTTTTCCTGAGTATCTTACTTGACCATATTTTATTTTGTAGCTATTACAAAAGGAATTGTTTTCTTTTTCAGCCGGGTTACCACAGACTTATAACAATGCTGCTCATCTTTGTGGCCTACAACTTACTGAATTCATCAGTTCTAATGGTGTTCTGTTTGAGTCTTCAGAGCTTTCCATGCATACAATCTCATGCCATCTACAAACAAGGATAAATTAACGTCCTTCTAATTTGGAGACCTTTTAGTTATTTCTCTCGAGTAATTGTTTTTGCTAGGACTTCTAGTACTATGATGAATGGAAGTGGCAAGAAAAGGTATCCTTTCCTTGTTCCTGATATTAAGAAAGAAATTTTTAAAAATATTTATTTATTTACCCATTTGAAAGGCAGAGCAATAAACAGGAAGGGAGTAAGGGGGCATAGAGAGAGATTCTGTCTGCTGCCACATACCTCAAATAGTCAGAACTGGTCCCAGACAAAGGCGAGAGACAGGAATTCCACCCAGATCTCCTACATGGATGCCAGGAATCCAAGCACTTGGCCGTCTTCTACTGCCTTCTTTCCAGGAACATTAGCAGGAAGCCATATGGGAAACAGAGTAGTTGGTGCTCAAAGGGGCTCTCTGATAAGGGATACCACATCGCAAATAGCAACTTAACTAGCTGTGCAACTAGCCATGAGCCCCCACCCCACCCCCCCACTGCCAAATTTTTACCTCTGGTTACAATGTTGTCTGTGAGCTTGTTTTATTGTGTTGAGTTGCTAACCTGTTATGAATCTTAAGAAAAATGCTGAATTTTGTCAATTTTTTTGCAATTATTGAGATTATCATACAGTTTTGGCCCTCCATTCTGTTACTGTGGTATATCATATTTATCAGTTTGTATGGGTTGAATCATCTTTGCATCCCAAGGAGAGATTCCATGTGGTGGTGATGAATGAAGCTGAATGACTTTGCTAGTATTTGTTGGGGACTTTTGCATTTATGATCATCAGGAATATTGATTTATAATTTTCATTTTTTGTAGTATTTATCTATCTTTGACATCAAGGTAATAATGTTCTCATAAAATGAAGCTAAGAGAGGCCTAGTACAATAGCCTAGTAGGTAAAGTACTTGCCTTGCATGCGCCAGGATCCCATATGAACACCAGTTCATATCCTGGCTGCTCTACTTCCCATCCAGCTCCCTACTTGTGGCTTGGAAAAGCAGTCAAGGACAGCCCAAAGCCTTGGGACCCTGTACCCAGTGGGAGACCTGGAAGGAAGTTCCAGGCTCCTGATCAGTTTAGCTACAGCTATTGCGGCCACTTGAGAAGTGAACCAGAAGATGGAAGATCTCTCTTTCTTTCTCTCTCATCTCTGTAAATCTACCTTTCCAATAAAAATAAATAGATCTTTTTTTAAAAAATGATTTTAAGAGAATTTCTTCCATCTGTTGGTTCACTCCCGAAACGCTCACAATACCTGGGGTTGAGATAGGCCAAAGCTGAGAACCTGAAACTCAATACATTTCCCATGTGGTGGTAGGGAACCCAATTACTCCATCCATCACTTGCTGCTTCCTCATTAGCAGGAAACTGGAATTGGGAGGGGAGCTGGGGGTCAAACAGAAGCACTCCGATATGGAATATAAGCATTTTAACTGACATCTTAACCACTAGACCAATGTCTGCCCCATCGTTACTGTTCTAAGACTGTTTGTCTTAGTCCTCATGCGGCTACAACAAAAACTGCCTTCGCCTGGGATGTTTATACACAACGGAATGCTTATCTAGCTCTAGAGACCTGGGGCTTTGAGATCCAGGCTCTGCAGACCTGGTCTGGTGAGACTTGCTTCCTAATACCGAGTTTTCTTGTGTCCACACAGAGTGGGAGGAGCTAGGTAGCTCTCTGCAGTTCCTTTTGTAAGGACATTAATCCAGTTACAAAGCTCTGCCCTCACAATCTCGTCACCTCCTAAAGGCTTAATTTTAAAAAATTAATTTATTTACTCAAAATGCAGTTGAAAAGAGAGAGAGAGAGAGATTGAGAGATCTGTCTGTGGGCTCACTTCCCAGTGGCTGAAACTGAGCTGAACCAGCCCAATGCCAAGAGCCAGGACCTTTCCCCAGGTCTCCCACCTGGGTTCATGGACTCAAACGTGTGGACTTTCCTCTGCTGCTTTCCCGGGTGCATTGGCAGGGTCAAGCACTCCACTCTTAACACCATCAGACTGCTGATTATGTTTTAACATATGAATGTTGGGGTGACACATGCAAACTGTAGCAGTTTCCTTCTGCTAATTTCAGTATCTGGTCCATTCATGACTTCGTTTTTAATCAGCATATTTTTCTCTTCTCTGAGTTACATTTTCCTGTCACTTCATGCATCAGGAAATTTTGTATTTTTTGTTCCACATAGAAAACTGCATTCAGATATCTTTCTTTGAAGATTATTTTTTTCTTAAAGATTTATCCTACTTGAAAGTCAGAATTACTAAAGTGGGGGTGAGAGGAGAAGGAGATTTTCCATCCTCTGGTTAACTCTCCAAATGGCCACAATGGTCAGAACTGGGTCTGACTGAAACTGGGAATCATAAGCTTCTTCCAGGTCTCCCATGTGGGTGCAGGACCCAAGGTGTTGGATCATCATCCGTTGCTTCCTCAGACCATTAGCAGGGAGCTAGATTGGAAGAGAAACAGTGGGGGTTCTGGTGCCATAAGGGGAGGATTAGCCTAATATGTTGCCACACCAACCTCTTGAAGATTGTTGCACTTTATTCTAGTGCACAGGTAAATTACCCACAGATCCTCTTGGTCTTGCAGGAACTGGGTTTTAGGGTTTCTAAAGATAAGCCTATTCTATTTTCATCTTTCCCCTAATCTCAGGTTGAAGCCCTTAATCTTGAAATGTGGCTTTTAATCCTAGAATGTGGCCCTTCTGAGGTTTCAGTGCTGAACTTGAGGCTGTTACCAAGGCCTTCTCAAGTGATGGGATCCACAGTTTAAAATCTGCCTTCAGGGTGGGTGAGTCCTCTGCCTGCTTGGCTTTTTCCCTGCAAAAATTCCAGCTGCTGTTTTCCCCATATGATCCTTGTTATCTCACTCCCCACATTTAGGGTTCATGTGTCAGCTAAGGATTTGCATGGAATCTCCGTGCGCCATTGGCCACCCCACCACCCCCTTGTGGCTCCTTTTACTCTAGGATTTCTTCATTCAGTTTCCAGTTGCCCTGCAGGCCCAGCACCCGTCATCTGACATCTGCAGGCCCCTGCAGTGTTCCATTGGTGGGCGCTCTCTGGCGTTTCCTGTGGCATCGTGTGACCAGGGTCACCCATGGAAGAATGGTTGGGCACACTTGCTCTCACCTGTGTGGTTCCCTCCATTAGAGTCAAATCCCGTCAAGTTTCTACCTGTCTGGTTGTAATAATTCCAGTATTTTTATTTTTATTTTTATTTTTATTTTTAAAGGCAGATTTACAGAGAAAATGAGAGACAGAGAGAAAGATCTTCCATCTGCTGGTTCATTCCCCAAGCAGCCACAACAGCAGGAGCTGAGCCAACCCAAAGTCAGGAGCTGGGAGCTTCTTCCACATCTCTCATGTGGGTAGAGAGTCCCAAGGCTTTCGGCCTTCCTCTTCTGTTGTCTCAGGCCACAAGTAGGGATCTGGATGGAAAGTGGTGCAGCCAGGATACAGACCAGCACCCATATGGGATCCGGGAAGAATGCAAGGTGAAGATTTAGCCACTGAGCAAATCATGCCAAGACACACATCTGTATTTCGACCATGAATATTTCTAGAGATCATGAACTTCCTAGTGATTACTGTATAGGAAGCCACAGGTCTGGATAAAGAACAAGAAATGGAAAAATGTCTAGAGTTAGTTTTTCTAACATCTAGAGGAAGGGATTCATTCATTTTTTAAGATTAATTTATTTTTATTGCAAAGTCAGATATACAGAGAGGAGAAGAGACAGAGAGGAAGATCTTCCATACAATGGTTCACTCCCCAAGCATCTGCAATGGCTGGAACTGAGCCAATCCAAAGCCAGGAGCCAGGAGTCTCTTCCAGGTCTCCCCCACAGGTGCAGGGTCCCAAAGCATTGGGCCATTCTCAACTGCTTTCCCAGGCCACAAGCAGGGAGCTGGATGGGAAGTGGGGCTGCCGGGATTAGAACCGGCGCCCATATGGGATCCTGGTGTGTTCAAGGCGAGGACTTGAACCGCTACACTATCGCCCTGGGCCCAATATTCTTGCTTAATAGGGGAGAAAAATGAGAAAATCAGTTTTGTAATAGAGAAACAGAAGTTGCCGATCCAAGATCATCTTTCTCTTTCTGCAGCCTCTCAAACCCTGGGAAATGAGACAGAGCTAAAGTGGAGCCTTGCTTCCAATGTTCTTGCATCAGCACTTGCCCCAAAGAAAGCAAAAATGAGCGACTGCACAAACCCCACATTAGTGCCATGTCTCATACTTGATAAGCACTTTCATTTTTTAATTTTTTTTAATTAATTACATTGCATTATGTGGCACATTTCTATATGCACTGGGATTCCCCCCACTCCTCCCCAAACCCTCCCCCCACGGTGGATTGCTCCACCTTGTTGCAATTCCACAGTTCAAATTCAGTTGACATTCTTTCATTGGAGGTATTACCAAGCATAAAGTCCAGCATCTTATTGTTCTGGTAAGTTCAATAGTTTCTTGGTGAGACCATCTCTGGTCTGAAGGTAGAGCCAGCAGAGTATCATCCCAATCAATTAAAAGCCCCAACATAATATTTACAACCAATTACAGCATTATGGCATTAATTGACATGGTATTGATTAACCAATATGTTAATAGGAAAATGCAGGTTCTCAACCACAACCTGTAACTTCTTCATAGACATTTCAATTTTGGTTTATATTCAACTGTATTCTATACGCTTTAAAATGGCTATATATTGCCATTCAGCTGTCTCATGTCTATTTTAATTTTAGTATTTAGCAGTTTATAGCATTGAAGCATGATTTCTCTGAACCTGGCTGTTTTTTGGGTAGTCTGACTTTATAAAAAGACATATGTCAACAGTTTAGGTGAACAGTTTTAGGAGGGGTGTGCAGAGATATCTTCAATATCCCAGTGAGGAGTAATTCAAAGCTTCCAACTTTGGGTCCCCACCCTCTCTCATAATGACCATCAGGATCGCTCCAGAAACCCCTCAAAACAAACAAACAAACAAACTAAAATAGATGGACAGAGAACAACAAGGAAACCTTAGAAACAGACAGGAAACGGTCAGCGGGGATGCACTTATACCTCACTGGGTGGGACACAAAGATTAGTTACTCCTTAATAATTCCAGTATTTTTAAATCACAATTTTTTTTGTCTTGCCACAATATAATTAGTCTCACAAGAATTAGCATAGCATAAGTGACTCTGCCATTCCTCTCCATTGGAAATCTCCCAATTTCTTGTTTTTGAAATGAGGACAACTTCCACTTTATAAGGTTTTGTTGTTAGCGCTGTTGTTTTTTGTTTTTCCCTCTTATGTGACAGCTATATAGGACTCTTCATGTACAAGGCCTGGCACAGGCAGCTGTGCTGGAATGCTGGTTTCCTTCTCTTGTTGAACTGGAATGTGTTCCTCCTGCCTTCCTTTCACTAGCCCTTGCTTTGCTCTTAGTATCCAACCTGAAAAGGTCTAGCTACTTGCTGATGTGAAAACTCTGGGATTTGATCATATCCCATATCCTCAAGTCTCCTTTAGCTTCAGGCTAACAGTGCCAGTCCTCCCTGCCATTTCTTAGGCTGTGGGTTCTCTCTGGGGAGCTTGGATTCGCTTGAACCATCTTGTTTCTTCCCTAGAGGAGCATTCTCAACTCAAATTCCAGGTCTGCCACTTGCAGACCCTCATGAGAGGGTTGTCATTAAAGAGCAAACCCAGTCCCTCCTTCTCTCTCTGGCTTCCTGTCTTGCCATGTGACTCCTGAGGCACCTGCTCCCTCCATAGTGATGCCATCTACTGCGATGTGACACAACCCCAGAGCTGTTGTCAGAGCCAGCACTGGCCATTGGCCATGGTGTTTAGACTTCCTGAATTACAAACCGGGAACAACATAAATTTCTTTCTTTCTTTTTTTTTTTTGTTGAAGTACTAACCTGAGGTATATGCTTATAATAACAGAAAGGACAAATAGGAGCTTCTTCCTCTGGTTGTGCTGACAGTGGGGCAAAAGACAAAGAAAAGTTTATTGCAGAGACTTGTTTATTCATTTGAAAGGCAGAAAAATAGGGAGAGACAGGGAGAAAGAATCATCCACCTATTGGTTCACTCCTCACATGACCACAACAGCCAGGTCTGGGGTACACAGTCAGGAGTCAGTAACTCTACCCAGGTCTTCCACGGGGATGGCAGGGGCTCAAGTACACGCACCATCTTCTGTTTTCCCAGATGCAATAGCAAAGAGATGGATCAGAAGGAAAAAAGCTGGGATAAGAAGAAGCACTCTGAGATAGGATGTCCACACATCATGCAGTGGCTTCATCCACATGCCACAGTGGCAGCCCTCAGAGGACCGTTATAAATGTGACTTAGTTTCTGAACAGGAAGCTGGTGACTGGTTTTCTCTTGAATTACTGAGAGCAATCACTTACTCCTGCTGCAAGTGTTCTCTCTTCTTCCAGAGTTTACACAGCCCAGTCTCTTCTGAGAAAACCATATTCTTTCTGTTATTACAGCTTTGACCCAATTCTTTGCAAAACGCCCTCCTCTTCATTATGCTGTAGGAACATGTTTGTCCCTTATGAATGCCTTTGTCTGAGATACTGGGATCAAATGATGATTCCCCAAAGGTTTATGTTTGATCCCTGCATTTCTTTGGCATGGAAGGAAGCAGTAATGATTTGTTTATGCTGCAAAAGAAAGAACTAGCAAAGGTGTACTGGTTCTTTTATAAACTCCCTACACAGGTGAGTTGTATGATTATGAAGTCTATCATCCAAAACAGCATACTTTGGAGATTAAAGGAGGCACTTGTTAGTGATTATGCCAAGACTGTCTCAGGAAACTTGGAGTGCATGGAGCATTGAGTTTTGGGTCCCTAACATCAGCCTTCCTACATAGTTCCCTGATTTTTCAGGAAAAAGTTTAGGCAAGCGGCCAGCTTTGAAGCTTGGTGGGTTAAGGTGATGCCTGTGATCCCAGCATCCCATACCAGAGCACAGGTTGGATTTCTAACTTACTCTACTTCTGTTCCAGCTCTCTGCTGGTGAGCCTGGGAAAGCAGCAGAAAACAGCCAAGTATTTGGGTCCTTGCCACCCACATGGGAAACCTAGGTGGAACTCCTGGCTCCTGGCTCCTGGCTCCTGGCTTTGGCCTGGCTGAAGCCTAGCTGTTGTGGCCATTTAGGAACAGCCCAGGGGATAAAAGATCAATTGCTCTCTCTCTCTCATTAAGAAATAAAATAATAAAAACATACAGGTAACCAAATCACCAGATACATAGAGATACAGTCCTTTTCTCCACAGAATCTTCCCTTTTCAGAAACATTATTGTTGGAGGACCCATGGGTACAAGGGCCTCCCACTGGCCCATCTGTGCAGAGCCACCAGGGATAAGCACCAAAGTGCTGGTTTGCTGGTTCGGAGCACAGTCCCAACTATAAAGACAAAGGGTTGAGCTCTATTCACCTTCTTGCCAGTCAAAGACTCAGTGCCCTCATTGCGTTGTGTCCTGCCTGGCTAATACCTATTTACTCTCCCGGCCCCTGCCAAGGCCACTGCCTGTCCTCAAAGGTTCTGCTTTGCATTTAATGCAGCTACAAAGTGACCCTCTTCTTCTCCAGTTCAGTCCGGCTCCAGTCCCATAGTCAAGAAGTACACACACAACACTCCTCATATTATTTTCTGCATGAAATGATCTTTTTTTTTTAACGCCTTCTGCCTTTTCTGTGCTGCTATTAATGTGTTTTGAATGCCTTCCGCTGTTTCTAATATTTTCCATTTGGGAAGAATTTTTTCTTTTTTTTTTAACTCATTCTTCAAGTCTTAAAATTGAAATAGCTTATGCCCTACAAAGCCTTTCCTGACACTCCTCACTGCCACTAATCTGCTTCAGGTGTCAGAATCAATTAGGATTTGATTCCAGTAATTTAATTTTCTAAACGCATGACTGTCTTGGACAAGACAGGGCTTTATTTTCTCTTTCACATCCAAGTCGGAGGTCAGGATTCTGGACTGCTCCTTGGTGTGCTCAGGGTCTCGGGGCTGCTGCTGTTCCGCTTGGAAATCCTCAGAGTGTGGCTTTCCTCCCAAGGTCACCTCAGGGTGTGAGGCGGCCACTGGAGGCACCGTTACATGCGCTTAGCACAGCCAAAAAAAGAAACAGCAGGACACGGGGAGTTTTCTTAGCTACCAGGTCCTTTGAATGACAGTGAGGTGAATGATAGGAAAAAATCTTTTCTGACTTTAAACCAACCTTGAATTCCTGGAATTAATCTATGTTGGGGACAGCATACTGTTATTTATAACCACTGAGAAATGCCACCTTGCTTGAGGTTTCAGAATTTTTGACCTAAGGTTCATGAGTGGAAACAATCTGCAACATCCCTTTCTCACCGTGTTTTGGTCAGGTTTTGTGTTGTGGTTATGGTGAGTTCGTAAGGAGGCCCAAGCCCTTGTCTTTTCGACCCTTTAAGATACTAAGGTAAGATTGGAATTGTTTGCTCCTTTGAGTGTTTGGTCGGATCCACTGGTAGAACCTTGCAGACCTGCTGTTTTGTTCGCGAGAAGACTTTTTGGTCATTTGATCAGGCTTCTTTGATTATTGTAAGACTATTCAGACTTCCTTTTGCTTCTTAAGAGGTAATGTTTTCTAGGAATTTGTTCATTGTATGCAAGTTTTCGCTAATATATTCTAGCTCTTTGGTTTCTTCTGCCTGCCATTTCTGCTACATTCCAGCTTCCTGAGGTCTCTCTTTCGGCTCACTGGCTTTACGTCTTTGTACAGCCAGCTTCTATGCTCAGCTTTTTACTTTTCTGCTTTAATAGAGGTTTAGCATGAAGAAGAGATCAAATAAGGGCAGTTTCCCACCGTTTTTTAATGAACTCTTAAAGTTGTAATACCAAAGCTTAAATATGTGATGCTCAGCTTTGATGCAATCTGTAATATAATTCCAAAAAAAAATTTTTTTTTAAAAATCTTATCTTAAAAAAATCAGCAATGTCTAGCAGGATTGAACCTAATGCAAGCCCTGAAACCTCACAACTTCCTCATACATATGCACCCTACAGAAGAGATGGAAAAAAATTGTTCCGAAAAAGGGACAGGTCATTTGGGATTGTTGGCTTTGCACATCACGTAATCTCTGTCGCAGCTCCTCAGTTCTGCACTCATCCTACCTCAACTGCTGTGGACCGTATGCAAGCAAGGCAGAATGACCATATTCCAACAACAGTTATTGGTTTTCATGTTTTTAAAACTCCATTATTGGGCCCGGCGGCGTGGCCTAGCGGCTAAAGTCCTCGCCCTGAACGCACCGGGATCCCATGTGGGCACCGGTTCTAATCCCGGCAGCTCCACTTCCCATCCAGCTCCCTGCTTGTGGCCTGGGAAAGCAGGAGAGGACGGCCCAAAGCTTTGGGACCCTGCACCCGCGTGGGAGACCCGGAAGAGGTTCCAGGTCCCCGGCATCGGTTTGGCGCGTACCGGCCCGTTACGGCTCACTTGGGGAGTGAACCATTGTATGGAAGATCTTCCTCTCTGTCTCTCCTCCTCTCTGTATATCCGGCTTTTCAGTAATAATAAAATCTTTAAAAAAAAAAAAAAACTCCATTATTTATTTACTTGAAAGGTAAATTGACAAAGAAGGAGAGACAAAGAAAAGGAGAAAGAGAGAGGAGAAATAGTGGGGAAAACAAGAACGTCTTATATCTGTTAGCCTGGATGGCTGCAAGGCTGGTGCTGGACCAGGCCAAAGGCAAGAGCCAGGAACCCCATCTCACTTTCCCACATAGGTGACAGGAATCCAAGTATTTGGGCCATTCTCCACTGCTTTCTCAGGTGCATTAGCAGGCGGCTGGGACTTGAACCCATGCTGTGATCTGGGGCGCTATCATTGCCAAGTGGCAGCTTGATTTTCTGTGCCACAATTCCAGTCCTGTCCCTTCATTTACAAATGCAGATGATAGATCAGATTTCACCAACTCCTTACTAGAGACACTCATTAAAAATTCATGCCAAAATATGGTAACAAGTATACTGAAGTCCTGCAAAGAGTTCATGAAAAATAGAATTAGAAGATAATTTTACATTGATACAAACATTTTGTTAACCTAGACATAGCTTTTTAAATAATGTACATGTTTCACTTAAGACTCTTCATGCTACTGTGATTTTTTTTATAATGGCTGCAAACTGGAATCAGTCCAGACCCAAATGGCCATCAGCAGAACCATCGATCAATAAGCCATCATGAAGATACCCAGGGACAACCAAGAAGCAAGTTGAATGACCACTGCAGTGTCTTTGATAGCATTCTTTTAGCATTAGTGAATGAAACAAACAAAAAAAAATGTTGAGCAAAAGTTATCAGACACATTCAGGATGACATTTGATTTGGTAAAACTTAAGCTGAGTTGCCTAGGAATGCATACTTAGGTTGTAAAATGGCCAAAGCAATGATGATCAAAGTGGGAAGGCAAGAAGCCAGGGTGATTAGGAATGGGACTGTGGAAGTGCCTTGGGTAATGGAGACACAGTTGAATGTATTACAAATGCCAGATATTAGGTGCTTAAGTACTTTCTTGCAGTTCATGAGAAAAATGTGGGCTTGTTTTTTAGCATTTTCTGTGTACAAAGTACCGCACACCACTGCTGCGAGTGCAGCACCTACATCTTTCCGAAATGCAAGACGCAACGTGTGCTCCTCATTTTCCAGGTCAGGAAAACAACCTGTCTTGCCCCACAAACAGGAAGCTGAGGTTGACCAGCAGTACAAGCAAGTCAGAAATGCGTCAGCGAGAGCTTTGTACTCATGTGCTCTCATACACATTCAAGATACTTTCTCAACCATTCAAATGCTTTTTATTTTGAAAGCTACAAAACACCAGCATGCGCACGCTGGACAAAGATGTCATTGCATTGTTCTAGTAAGTGGAGTCCAACATCAGCTCCACGATATCCTGGAGTAGTTGGGGTCCGCAGCTGTTCCCCTCCCCACCCCTTTTGCTCAGCAAAATATAATGAAATTGAGAAGTGCTATCTTTGATAGCGTCCCCTGGGAGCACAGCACGTGACGAGCAGACTTCCACGGTGGAAGAGAGGGGTGAGGAGGTTAAGTAAATTTTCTTTGTGTACTTCCCATTAAACTTCAATCAGAGTTACAGAAAGAAATTTCCTCCCGGCGGCAGCGAATACAGGTATTGGTTTGACTTTAATAAAAGTCATAACTGATCTCTCTGAGGTCTCTCGTGGAATGAGCTCAGCAGAATTCAGGCAGGTCCTTGAGAGGAAAAGCGCCCACTTACACATCGCATTATCCTAATAATCCCGTTCCAGAGCCGCCGTCCCATTATTTTAAAGGTCTTCATTTGCAATTTGTGGTATTTGAAGGTTTTCTTTGTACATTATTGCAGGAAGTTGGTGCATCTTCCTGAGGGCCCCACACCACTGTGTGTGCTCCCTCTGCTTCCAGGCTAGCATGTGACACTGGGATGGTTAATCCCCCTCCAAACTTATTGCTGCTTGGATTAAGCCACCTGTTTAAAGTGACACCTGCTATAGAGACTGATTGAATGAGATTTTTGAAGAAAGAAAGAAGAGAGAGAGAGAAAGAGAGAAGGAGGGAAGGAAGGAAGGAAGGAAGGAAGGAAGGAAGGAAGGAAGGAAGGAAGAAAGAAAGAAAGAAAGAAAGAAAGAAAGAAAGAAAGAAAGAAAGAAAGAAAGAAAGAAAGAAAAAACGGAAGAAAGAAAGGAAAAAACGAAAGGAGGTAGGGAGGGCAGAGAGAGATCGTTCATTGCTAGGAACAGCCATGGTCATGGTAGAGATCTAAATAACCTTGTCCCGAAACAGGAAATTTCATCTGTCCAGTTGTTATCCCACAGCTTTTTCCAGGGCACATACTGCACGTCAGGGGCTGTTGTTGACACAGGAAGAAAGCAGGTGCCAAGATCGACAAGGGATTTACAATCTAGTGGTAAAGGTGATATACAATGAACAGGTGAAAAACACAGGAATACAATTTCAGGTGATGACAGAAAGAAGATACGGAAAACTGATTGGATGGGTGATAAGTTGTGATGGGGGGACCAACAAAGACAAGGTGGTCATTGTTGCTTTCATCAACCAACACTGAGTTGACGGTTGATAGGAAGGAGCCATCTGTGTGGATATTTTAGGGGCCCCAGGGCGAGGATCTAGCAAGTGCCATGTGCTTTGAGGAAGATATTGGTAGCCCCATAGTGTCTTAAGTGGGGAAAGAGAAATATGAGATGCATTTAGAAAGGTGGTTAGGGGCCAAGTTGGGTAGCATGTAGTCCCTGGAAAGGCTTTAGATAATATTACACGTGCTACACCTCATTGCTCTTTCAATAGGCAAATAGATGTCTCGGGCTAATGTCTGGCTTCCTTTCTTGGGGAGGTGTACTGGATGGATGTGAGAAAGAAGGCAGAGCAGTTATGAATCCTGTCTTTGGCACTGCACTCTCGGATGACTCTGGCCTCTCCAAGCCCCATCTGTCAAATGGAGCTGTCAGCACCCACTTCCCAGCACGATCCTGGGTGCTAAGCATCTGTGGATTGCCTCCTGTGTTGAACTCAATAGGCACTTGATCACTTTCAGCAGAGTTTAACTCTCAGTGACCCCCATGTACTTCCTGGTCTCTGGGGAAGTTTTCTTTTCAGTAGAAGCTCATTGTTTAAGATGAGGTCAGGCCAGCAATCATGCATCAAAAAGAATCCTAGGAGATGAACAGATCCCAGGCAGGCAGCCTCAGTAGAAGGGAGCAGACGCTCAGCTCTGGCCTTGGCTCTGATGACCACTAACTGAACCATTCCAGGAGACAGCTGCCCAATTTTCAAATCTGAAAGAGCAGAAAGCATCATCATCTCATGAAGGCAGCCAGGTAGACATGATCCCACGAGTGTACAAGGGGCAGAAGGGAAACGGGCAGTTCTCTAAGATGGGACAAGGAAGCAAGCCTTGCAACCAAAGCAGCATTTCTAACACAGAAGTCTTGACATTGTTACAGAACTTGGTTGGATGGACCTCGCCCTGCGAGCAGTTTAGGGAACTCTCATCTGCTTCCACCAAGGGGGCCTCCCCCAGCAATACTCAGAAAGGGTGAAGGAGGAGGAAGAAGAGGCCCACACTCACAATCCATAAGCACTTGGGCCTGCACCTGCACAGAGCTCTCAGTGTTTTCTTGAGCTGCCCACCTAGCCAATCACAGGGGTTCTCCTCCTGAAACTTGGCTACCTCACTGACAACTACTCTGAATTCTTGCTTGGGAAAAAGACAATAACCCTGAGCCATCAACCTCCAGTAAGAACCTCGGTCTGGCCCCACACCCCCCACCCGGCTCAGGAGTTATGTGTGGGGGCTGCTGGTGTAGCAATATATGCAAGCCAAGAGGGCTTCACCCAAGTGGCAGCTTCGGGGATCCTTTTGTAAAGCTCTGAGTTGAATTCTGCACTCAAGGAGACGGGAGGGCAATTCCTTGGGACTTCTAAATAAGTTTGAAGGCAACGCTGGGAGTTGAAGGAGGGGCAGACAATTCCCACCCCCACCCCTGAGATCTTCCCTTGGTCTTACCGTTCCCCAGAGTGAAATGAATCTTCCTGTAGTGTTCCCATCCTTCATCAGGAACTTGAATTCCTTGCCAAATGCCTCCTTCTCTTTGAAAAGATGAAGGAAGCCATCTTCATACAGGCTTTTACTTCTTCTTTCTCCTCTCTGCTGAAGCAGAGCTCGAGAGCAGCCATCATCCTGGTCACCCAGGGTCAGGATTACGACAAGCACCATGGATGATGCCATCAGCGGTTCAGGCCAGCCCGGTTTCCAAAGCAAGTGGTCCTATGCCAAAGGGATTCCAACTTCTGTGCCTCTCTCATTTTAGAAGGTGGGTCCTGTGATCAGGACGGCAAAGAAAGTTGAGTCCCTCTTCCCTGCTGCCTTCTGCCGGGCAAAAGGACACAGGCAAGAGAGGCAATGTTGGGACCAGGCAGTGTGGAGGAGCTGCTGGGAGTGGACAAAGCAGAACTCGGCCTTGGCCAGAAGCAGTGGCGGGGCAGGTCGTTGTGACAAGGCTGGAAGCTGAGGGAGAGCAGCTCCAAACAGGATGTCAACAGATTGATGAATCTCCATGCTGCACAGACACGGGCCATGCCGGGAAAGACACTGTTGGGTCATAGTCACGTGGGACAATGCAGAAGGAGAGGAGCCAGTGAACAGAATCCTCTGTGTTTTGTTTGTACTTTGTTTTGCTTCATCTCTTGATTGTCTGGATAGAGTCCTGACTCAAGAAGTCCTGGAAAAGAAGATAATGGGGCCGGGGGAGGGGCAGGATTAGGGACCGGGGTTCTTGCCACCAGGGAAGCCCACTAGTGCCCAATCTATTCTCCTCTTAATAGCCAGGAAAGTCCTGAATGTTAGGGTAGGATTAATCATTATGCTTATTCACAGCTGAGAACACTGGGTCCTAAATGATTCAGGACTTTACTTTGTAATAGAACTTACAAAACACAACACCTTGGGAGGCTGGCAGGATGGTTCAGTTGGCTAATCTTCTACCTGCAAGTGCCAACGTGCCATATGGGCACCGGTTTGTGTCCTGGCTGCTCCACTCCCTATCCAATTCCCTCCTGTAGCCTGGGAAAGCAGAGGAGGATGGGCCAAAGACTTGGGACCCTGCAGTAGTGTGGGAGACCTGGAAGAATCTCCTGGCTCTTGATTGGCTCAGCTACATCCACTGAGACCACGTGGAGAATGAACCAGCAGATAGAAGATATTTTGCTTTGTCTCTCCTCTCTTTAAATCTGTTTTTCCAATAAAAATGAAAGAAAGAAAGAAAGAGAAAGAGAGAAAGAAAGAAAGAAAGACGAAAGAAGAGAAGAGAGAGAGGAAGGGAGGGAGGGAGGAAGGAAGGAAGGAAGGAAGGAAAAGGAAAGGAAGAAAGGCAGGCAGGCAGGCAGGCAAGCAGCACCTCTGCAGAAGTTAGGAGCTGGCTCCAGTCCTGTGCTTGTAGGACAGCCTGGACTCTCCCAGGAAACCCTCTCACCACCACCAGCAACAGGAATGTCATCCGCTCCACCACCCTGCATACCGCACCCCAGGAGGGAGGGGGAGAATCCAGACCCCAGGGGAGGATGCTGACTGCTCACTGACAGGAAGGAGGAAAAAAATGAACCCACAGCTCTGCCCCACTTTCCTGCTTCAAGGAACAGTTTGTACTGATTAGGAAAGGCATTTGTTCAACCCCATAAATCCTTTTAAAAACTAGAATCCACAAGAAGGCCTGTGCTCCAAGCTTCTAACTGATGATAATTATGAGAAAGATATTCTTCCGTGACATCCCAGGGCCCAGCCGAGCAACTTGAGGAGTGGTGCCCACAGGCCCAGCTCTGCCCTGCTGGACTTCTGCAGTTCCTCACATCAGGACCCGAAGCCAAGCTGCCGAGCTCCAGGAGCAACCAGCAATAACCTCTGCTTTGGTCTGCTGCCCATGTTTCTTTTCTTTCTGCCAGGCAAATGCAGACATACCAGTTGGGGCATACTTAACTAAAAAGTTAGGTGACCTGAAATCAATACAAAATTAAATGTTAACTGGGCATCTGGTTTTTTTGTTTGTTTGTTTGTTTGTTTTGCTAACCTTGGCAGGTCCCACGTCACACCCCTTTCCCATGAGCCCACCTGCTGCTGAATGGTCACTTGTGTAAGAGTGTTACCTCTGGGCCTCTTCTACTCTGAGCTGCTCACGGCTCAGTCTCCTCCTAATCAGACAGCCGAATGCCTTCCAGATGCCAGGCTTCCATGCATCTACGGCACGCTCTAATTCATCTTGATATACACTGTCGAGTAGCCCAAACCTTACAGAATTTTCTCAACTCAATAACCCTTGAAAGGTGTTAGGACCAAGAGTCAAACCCCAGTCTGTGGACTGCAAGGAGTGGGTGTATCTATGTAGGGTCACCCTCCAAGCCTTTGCTTCCTCTATCAAATGAGCAATGATCAGGATGACCCAGACTCACAGGGAGGACTTAATGAGTGCCCTGTTGATGTAATCACCCAGGCCTGGCATGTGGTCAAGGCATGGTACATGATGTTGGTTTGGGGATGCACTTCCAGTTTCCACCACTGGTGGATTCAAGCACTCACAGCAAGGCAGGAGCGTCTAGAAGCTATCGTCTGGCAGAAGCTGCAGCTCTAGGGATGTGACTGCAAGAGATTCTAGCAGTGTCTCCACACACTGGCAGTACTGATTGTAAAAGGAGGGCTGACTGTGCCCAGTATGTGGAGGGATGAGAAGCCTTTGACATCTAACATATGAGCCTGGCAAAGCCCTGCACAAATGCTCGCAGCATCTCCGCGGGCACCGCCCCCACTGTGTGCACCTCTTTGGAAGGACTGGGAATCTGTCCTTGTCCTGGGGCAGAGGACAGCGCTCCTCAGCTGCCTAGCCAGGGGACATTGAGAACAGCCCTTTCTCTGCCTGAACCTCCACTGTCTGTTGCTTGACTAGACTTCCTCTAGTAGTTGCAGAGAGTAAGACATAGCCCCTTCAGGGTCAACATCCCAATACCCTTTGTCAACCCATCAATCTTGGCCATGTTAACTGGGGGCCTAAGAAAACACAAGTGAACAGTTGGAAAGAGTTCTGGTGTTTTCCAGTGCCTTCCTAAGCTTTCTGTAGAAACCCTTGGAATGTGTGGTTTGTATAGTCTCATAATCCTGTGCCTGTGTTGGGAATTTCTCATCCTTCCTGTTCTTCAGTAACTGAACCTCTTGTTGCTGAAGATTTAACCCGAGGAAGGAGACACAACTCCCCTTGAGTGACTACTGTGGTTATATTATGGCAGTCTGTTAGATTTTTAAATTTTAATATTTATTGTGCAAAGGTGAGGGGGTTGCACACCCATGTAGCCTCCAATTAGGATGGAGAGGGAGGAGGTGAGTGAGACAAATGTTTCAGTTTTCATTCCTGTTGCAGGAGGTGGGATGTCAGAAGGGGGAGAAAGTACGTCAATCTTTGCTGTCACACTATATCAGCACCCGGGAGGCAGACGGTTGTTTGATATCGCCTCTGAGGGCCTAACGTGGAGAAGAATGTTCTGAGGATGCAACTTGAGTGGCCTTAAATGTTCTGAGAAGTTTTCAGCTTCTCTAAGACCTGTTGGCTGTCCTTGTCTACCTCACTGTGCCCAGAGACCTAGGTGTTTCCTGAGAAGCCTGGCCTGGAGTGTTGTTCACCTGTCCTTACCATCTTTCAATGAGGTATTCAAAATCTTCTGTTGATTTAAATGACCTGGCTGTCTTGTCTTTCATGTACATCTGGGTATGCCCTCCATTCTTGCATGAGAGTTAGCCGCTGAGGTTGCCCAGTACTGCAACATGTACTGCAGGGTCAGACCACATGTTTATGTGATTTTCCCTGAAGTCAAGGATCAAGCACAATGATCTAGTTGGGGATTCCCCCTAAGAAACTTCAGCCCTTGCTCTCATGTGTAGCAGCTAGTGCAAGGTCAGGCTCAGTCCACTCTATGCATCAACCAACACACAGAACAGTAAGTGCAGCTGTCTTGTCGGTCCCAACCCCAGCCCTGGCTCTCACATGAATTGGTGGGTGCTGCAACCTTAACTCGGCACAGCCTACCACTAGGTCTGGCCCTCGTGCACACCAGCAGCTGCTGCTACCTAGTCAGGACAACCAGAGTTGGATCGGAAGTGGCACAGCCAAGACACAAATTAATACCCATATGGGAGTAGCAGGTATAGCAGATGGAGGATTAACTTGATAAGCCACCAGGTTAGCATCTGGAACAAAGAATTTGAGAACAAGTATGGTTGTACAGGTTGTACATTGCACAAGAGCATGAGGCAGAGTGGCCAGTAATATTACCAACCTGGCATTTTTTTATGTACTTGCCACAGAAATAACTGAAAGACCACCATTTTACCCAGATAAGGTTTATTGAGGGATTAAGCTGGCACATAAGGTAGACAGCACAGCAGAGAGACACTTTACTTACTGGCTTGCCGAAGGGAACTAAAGGGGGTTCTTACTGGTTTGGGAGGATAGTGATGTCCTCTCAGTCTCTGGCTCATCCCGTTGGGCATGTGACACTTTCATTTGTACCCAGCTTGGTATTCAACACAAGAGCTGTTATTCTGTCTGCACATGCTATGCTCACAATACCAATGCTGATCATGACCATCTGTCCCCAAAGGTCACCTAGGGGTATCCTACACACACATGCCCCTAGCAGTGACTAAGGGCTTTTGTAATCAGGGTTTATTGGTTTCTTCTTCTGGATTGCCCACGAGTTGGATGAGGTGGCATTCGGTTGCAGCCAACAGTAATTGGATACATGGGCCAGTCAAAGATACAAAGATGGTCCGGAAGAACAGGGACTGGCCCTGTGAGTCAAGTGCTGTTTCTAGCCTGTCTCGGTGGGGGCTGGGAACCCCACTGAGCCCTTGCCCAGGGGTGTACTTCAGTGTAGAGCTGCATCCTTCCTGCAAAACACCATCTTCTTACACACATTCAGGCACCCGAGGTGAACCACCAGGGCCCCACTTGGAAAGCTGATGGATCAAGCTCCAAGAGCTTGCTAGATGGGAGGCAGTTGGCGTTCAAACCAGGGCCCCACAAGGCAGGTGCTGCGACCTTCATCTCGATTCTGAAAGTGGCAGCTGCTGAGTGGGCCTCAGGGGTAGGAAACCAGCAGGAAGCAGATGAAATGTGAGACAGTGAGTGAGTAGGTGGTGGGAAAGCCTTTCTCTTTGCCCTCCCAACCAGGTAGCCTGGATTTCAACTGGGCCAGGGCTAGAGGCAGTTTGAAAGCTGCTCAGAATTTAATTAAAACTACAGACTCCTCTACAGAAAAGGACACACAAACACACCCTAAATGTTGCACACCGTTCCAGGGGCCCTCACACACACACACCCTCTCCCTGTGGCTGTCCAGTCAAGTGCCCCTGGTAATCCAGGGCACCTCCAGCAAGCACCTACCCCATGACACCCTTGTGGAGCATTAGGGAAATAAGGCAGGATGGAGACTTTAGAAAGCTCTCTGGGAGAGTGGCCACGCCCTGCTTGGACCAAATGATCAAAGACCTGCACAGAGGATGTGCTCCCTGCTCACCAACCCCAGAAACCTGCTCTGAGCTCTTTGACTTACAGAGGGAACAAGCAGGGCCTTAGCCATTTCCTCCTTAGCACGGGCAGACCAATCACCAAAGGACTCTGACAACTAATTATCCACCATCATGGTACGTTTAGCCTTCAATTTTCCTGACTACCACCAGGATTAACTCCGTCTGTGAGACTTCACTGGGGCCATTGCAGGGAGCATCATAACTCTTTCTGTTCCCCAGAAATTGCAACCCGGACTCGGTTTTGTAATGCTAATTGCCTTATCTTCATAAATTCTACAGTCTTACATAATTTACCCGCATTGTAGCAGGATTTCCCAAGAATAAGAAAGCAGGTGCCGTCAATGGTAATTTGAATAAGAAAAGACATGTTAAGTGCTTCTTCTCTCACTAGTAATAGAAATTAATTAGCTTTGAGCGGCTTTGGAGGTTTTTGTGATTTTGGCTGTAACCTGTTATGTTTTCTAATTGTATGGAAAGAAGGTTTGATTTGATCACATTATTTGGTGACGGAGAGGCCTCTGTTTGGAGTCAAAGGTACAGGAACAGTGGCAGCCAGAAGTGTGGGAAGCTCTGGAGGCGTGCACAAAGTGCGGCGTGCAGTCAGGGAAACGGCAGCTCTAAGGAGAGGATGCCACTTGCCAGCTCTGTGACCCTGGACGAACCACTTCCCCTCGTTGAACTTCAGCTTTCTGTCTCTAAGACAGAGGTCATGAGCTCTGTTGGAAGGGAAAGAATGTGGAGCCCAGCGACGGGGAGCATCAGCTCTGGTCCCCTACACGCATCCACCCTTGAGTCCCAGGCCCCCGGTCACCTGCTCGGTGATCTTCCTAGTTAGGACACCCTTTTCATTGCAGGAACTACAAGATGTAATCTAACCTGGGTGAAGCGATGGACACCTGTAGCATCTTATTTGAGGATGCTAGAGCTAGGGCAGGCTCTCAAGGGTGCCATTAATCAATTGATCAATATCATCACAGATATAGGTCCGTTTTCTTGTATTTGTCACCCTCAGCGCTGGCTCTATCCTTACATGGATCCTCTCCTCCCCTAGCAGGGATTGCAAGCGTCCCAGTTCACTTCTGGCAGATGAGACAGTGAGCCTCTGCCCCCAACACTGGCTATAGCCTTCAGTTTGAGTCAATAAGTTTGGCTGCCCACCCCTGGGGTAATCATTGATTCTGGGAGAAGACTCCATCTAGATGAATTAGGATCTGTTAGATAATGACCACAGACCACCCGCTAGAGAAATAACATCAGCAAATTGTCCAAAGTTGTAACGGAAACTTTATTGGAAAAATCTGTTCCTGGGCTCCCTTTGTGCAGCGTGGAGGGAAGTGGGAGGAAGCAAAAAGAGTGGGCCAAGAGACCTGTCGGGGAGTTTTATACCCCTCCGGACTGGAGGTGTGAAGGGGCTCTAGTCTAGTCAGGTGTGTCATTCGTTGGTCAGCTGAATCCCGCCAGGCCAGTGACGTAACTGGCTCCTGCAGCCCCTCCCTGGTCCGGGCTGAAGCCTGAGTGTCACATCGGGTCTGGAGTGGACACAGCACCTCCCCTGCAGTACCCTTGGCAGCCATCAGGATCCACATCTATATTGTGGAATGACTTGCCTCGGAAGCATGTGGGCAGCAGGTTTCTTTCTTAAAAAGAATTTTATTTATTTATTTGAAAAAGGCAGTTATAGAGAGACAAGGAGAGGAAAAAGATCCTCCATGCACTGGTTCACTCCCAAGTTGGCCACAACTGGCAGGACTGGGCAAAGCAGAAGCCAGAAGTTTCAGTTGAGTCTCCCACATGGGTGCAAGGACCCAAGCTTTGGGAGCCCACTTCTGTTGCTTTCCTAGGACATTAACAGAGATCTAGAAAGGAAGTGAAGCAGCCAGGACTCAAACCAGTACCCATATGGAATGGGCACCTCTGCAGATAGCTGTCCCCCAGTAGGAGTATTAGAACAGAAATAAGGCAGTGAGTGAGGACTAGGCAGCCGGCTGCTTCTCCACTGTGGCTGCAACACTGCATGGTGTAAACACACAGTGTAGCTCCCCAGCACCCTACTGATCCCTTCTAAGCTGTACACACTTGTCACCCAATGGGATAGTCATGAGTATCCCCTAGTCAGACCTAGCTAGTCCCTCCAGATGTGCTGTACTCTGCCTTTTGCTTTCCTTGCTCTGCCTTTGAAAGGAATCTTCCACAAGGTGCCCAGAACAACTCTATTCCCAAAAGCGAAAGAGGAGAACTGAGTATCCTCGAATTTCTTCCATAACATTCTCCACAACAGCACGTTTTCAGTTGTAAGAAAACTGTCCTTAAAGGAATCTGTAAGGAAATGACTGCGATAAAAAGAGCATCTTCAAAGCAGGGCCATGAAACATGTGGAGAAGATGCTCCAAAGTCGATCGTGTTTTGTGCATTCTTGCACCAACCAATGCCACAAAGCCCTGTGCAAACCTCTGCACAATCTCCCTGCGTAGTGTCTTTTGGAGTCCAGCTTACCAGCTTACCAAGGAGACTCCAAGGCTAAGGCAAAGGAGCCCCCCAGACTCAGTGTCAAGGGAGCTAAAAGGGAACACTCCAGGTTCTTGGTCAATGCCTCTTTTAAAAACATGAAGTACAGTGACAACCACACTGGGGAGAGATGCCAGATGCAACTATTGCTCGGCTACAAGAAAACACATTTTAAATATGGAGCTACAGACAGGTAGAAGAGAAAAGCTATGCCATGGTTCTTCTTATGCAAACAACGAGCATATGAAAGCTACTGTGGCTATATTAATATCAGACAAATCAGACTTCAAGATAAGGAATACTATCACAGATAAAGAGGGCTGTTTTACAAGCATAAAAAGCTTTATCCATTAGAATTGCATGACCTTCCTAATTGTGCGTGTGCCTACTAATGGGTCCTCGACAGCAATGAAGCAAATATTGGCTTTCATAAGTGAGATTCCAACACCATGCTCTCAGTTAGCAGAGGATACAGAAAACTTGCCCAACTTTACCTTATTTGCATTTATAGAGAACGATACCCCAACACCTGCAGAACATACATTTTCTTTTTCAAGCACACATGAATTGTATACCAAGGTAAGTCATATGCTGGACCAAAAAATAAAGTCCAATAAACTTCAAAAAGGTGGAAAATTTACAGAATATTATCTGGCAATCATGGATTTAAGTTTAAAGAGAAATCAACAATACTAAAATATCTAGAATATATATGATCTAAAATAAAATGTAAAATAGAAATAGAAATATATATATAAAAATACGTGTGTGCATCTGCATATTTAAATTTTAGTATTGGAAAGGAAGAAAAAATTTTAAATAAATTATCTAAGTTTCTGATTTAATATGCTAGAAAAGGAAGAGGAAATTAAATCAAAGTAAGTAAAAGGAAATAGTAAGGAAAAGAAATAAATGAAATAGAACAAAGTCAGGGCAAAATGATAGAAGTCTTATTTTTTGGAAAGATTAATGAAGTGAGAAAAAAACTTCAAGAATGAGAGAAAAAAGAGATATCACTACTGATGCTATATTAAAAGGAAATATATAGCAATATTTTGCCAACAAACTTGACAACTTATATGCACACAACTTATTAAAACTGTGCAAGAAGAAATAGTAAATACAAATTGGTCTGTTTGGTAAACCATTGAATCTGTAATAAAAAATGTTTCCTGTAAAGAAAGCTCTAGAATTAACTTATTTCATTGCTGGGTTCTATTAAACACCTACAGATAAATAACATCGATCTTACACAGATTCTTTCAGTAGGGAAAGACAGAGCAATCCCCAATTCATTTCATAAAGTCAGTGTAATCCTGATAACACACACTGATATTTGAGGAAAAAAAGTTCATAGTGATACATGTCATGTACACGCCAGCAAAAATCCTTAACAAAATATTAAAGTGAGTCCAGCAACATAGGCTACTGGGCCACAACCTAAGGGGGTGCACCCCAAGAATTTGGGGGTGGATTTAATATTTGAAAACTGATGGTTTGTTTTGTTTTGTTTTGTTTTGTGTTTTTACCACATGACGAACATAAAGGAGAAAACTGAGCTCAACAGGTGGAGAAAGTCAGCACCCACTCGGCCTACGGGAAGCTCCCTCAGTCACACGGGGCAGCATGAGTGACAGCAGGAAGGTAAAATGACAGGAGCAGCAGACAAGCTATGTCTGCTTTCACGGCGGTAAGCTGTATTGTATCGGAGGTTTTAGCCAATACAGTTAGGGAGGAAAAAAATATTTTAAATAAAGCGAAGCTGTCTTTCTTTAGCAACGATATGACTATTTTTATAGAGACTGTAGGAAATAAACTTTTTAAAACCATTCACATGAATATGTTAATTTAGCAAAATCAGTAGTATAGAAGTTAATCTACACAAAGCCATTTAAGTATACAAGCAGCAAACCAATGGAAAATTTCACGTGCCATAAAAATGTAACATATTTAGGGAATAAGTTTTAGAAAGGAAGTGGTATAAGACCTTTACTTGGGGAAACCATGAACTATTTTAAAGAAATAAGAGACGATCCAAGAAAGCGAAGAAACATACCATGTGTATGTCCTGGAAGTTGCGGTGTTAAGGTAACAATTGTCCCTCAAATTTCTATAGATCCCACACACTTTCAATCATAAATTCAACAGGCTGGGTTTTTTTTTTTTAGATGAAATTAGTGAGTTCTCTATAATACATATGATAACTGCTGGGGATGTGTAAAAATAAAAAAAATAAAAGCTGAAATTCTGGACATAACTGGAGAGTATTGCCTGATTTCAAGGACTCTGAAAACCTTGAGAAACTGCAGGAATCAAAGCGTGTAGGGAAGAGATACGGATAGAGAGTGAGGTCAATGGAACAGAAGAAGGAACCCCAAAATAGCTCACACATGCGTGGTTGTGAATCTTGACAACAGCACCAAGGCAAGGCAAAGGAAGTCTTCCCAACGAATCTGCTGGAATAAAACATACATAACCAGAATCAACTCCTGCCTCACAACACAAACGAAAACTCATTGGAATGGATAACAGACTGAACTGTAATAGCTAAAACTGTAAAGCTTCCAGAAGAGAGCAATGGAGACACTCCTTGTACTGTGAGGAGCAGTAGAGATTTTTAGCATATACAAGTAGTGGTCATTTTATTTATCAATTAGACTTCAGTAACAGGGGAGGAGGAGGCATCAACCATAAGAAATTAACAAATTTAGCCTCATCCATTTTCCAGCCTCCTGCTTTGTCATTATTAAAATGAAAGATCACAGATTGAGAGCAAATGTTTTCATTACACATGTCTAGCTACATGTATAAATAAGTTTTAACAAAAGACTAACCACCATTTAAACATGACTAACAAAAGACTAACCACCACCACTCCTCAAAACAGGAAAAGTGTTTGAAAATCTACCCGACAAAAGCAACGTATAGATGAGATTAACCCCACGAAGAAAAGTTGGCCAACATCATTAGTCATTGAGAAAATGCATTGCAGCCACAATGGGATGCCGCCCTAGCACAACTAAGTAGCTGAAGTCAGAAAGAAAACAGCAGTTTGACAAGAATATAAAGACACTAGAATTCTTCACACTGCTGGTGGGAATATAAAATGGCAAACTGTTCAACTGTATATTCCACTCATAGGTAGTTCTCCAAGAGAAATAAACCTTTATCTTTTAAAAGGCCCATAGTTGAATGTCTTTAGCAACATTATTCATAGTAGTCCCAAACTGGAAGCAACCTTAACACTCATTAATAGGAAAACAAATAATAGTGATATATTTGCGTCATGAACTGCCACCTAACAGTAAACACAATCGAACTGCTGGGGCACATGGCAGCATAGATGAATCTGAAGAACACATCGAGCAAAAGCATCCTCTTTCAAAATTAACCTCTGATCATAGGACCTGGAACACTGGTTTCCTGTGATGGGCAGAGAGGAACCTGGTGGGAAAACACTGGAACTTCTTAGAAAGAGGGTGTCTTTGTCCATTTCTAGTCATTGCAATAGAACACCAGAGTTGGGTATTTTACTAGCAAAAGAGGTTTATTTTGGCTCCTAGGTTGGAGCCCAAAGTTCAAAGTCAATTAGACATCTCTGCTTCTGGGGGCACCACTGGCTGCCTCAGCTCATGGTGGGAAAAGGAGGAGGAAGTGGGCAGAAAGCAGAGGAACATGTGCACAAGAGGAGGAGGTGCCAAGCTTGCTCTGTTACAAGCTGCTTGCTCGCAGGATAACTAACCCTTTCACCCCGGAACCTCATTCATCGCCTCCTGAAGATGGAATGCCTGTGACCTGATGACCACCTCTCAATATGGTAACCAAATACCCACACCAGTTTTGGTAGAGACAAGCCACATCCAAACCACGGCCGACGGAAACTCTTGATCAGTATGGTGGTTAGATGGATATATACGTTTGTCAAAGTTTACCATATTAGTTGAATATATGCATCTTATGGTACATAAACTTTACCTTAAGAGTCTTCAATCTGAATACAGGATTGAGAATGGATTTCAGGAAGTCTGTGGTGAATTCTGGCCAGTCAGGAGGTCACCCAGTAGATCAGGTGAGATAACAGCAGTAGGAATATAATGGTGTCAGTGAACAGATACAGAAGTAAACGTTGGTAAGAGATATTGTAGGGAAAATAGTCAGGGCTTGATGTGCTTTGTATTACTCTGAGTTTGGATCTCACTTACTCAAAGGTAGAAATCCCAGCTTGTAAGACAAGATCCTCACGCACTGGGATAAGCTTCCCAAGATGACCTTCTCATTGTGCTTGCCCCCATTCCTCCTGCTCACTCTTCCTGAGTGGATCCTTTTGCCTGTGGCATCCAGGGCAATCCTGGAAGGATAAGGACCCTGCTGACTGCTCCAAACTCAGGCCCCAACTCCTTCCTCGAACCTTGGGCTGCACTTTGTTTCCACAGGTGTCGAATCTTCTCATGGTTCTTAGCAGAATGCTCTGCGTGAGACCTTCAGATGGAGTGACATGTTGGTCTTTTCTTCAGGAATCCCACACCATTCAACCTTTAGTCTAGGAATCCAAGAGTCTTTGCTGCTTATTATTATTAGTAGTAGTATTATTATTTGTTTGCACACATCTGCCTTTCTCAGTAGACTGTGAATGCCTTGAGGGTAAGACTGTTTCTCATTTAACTCTGGTACTCCCTATACTTAGTGTCAATAATGTGTAAAGAATAGATTGATGGTGAAAGGTCACCACTCATTCTGCAAGATCTTATTAAGGTCCACATTAGTTCTCTGCAGAAGAGGAGAAAGGCTAAATCCTTTCGTTGATGGCAGATGACCTGATAAATGACATGACCAGAAAAAGTCTGTGGGATGCTTTCACTAACTGTTCTCCATCTGTAAAATGAGAACAATCATAGTTGCCCCTACTCAGGCAAAAAAGCAAGACTGTCATGCAGTATGCTCGTGGGGAGGACACGCCAAGACCTAGAGCTCTTTACAACAGTATTACTAATAGGATGATACAGAACCCAAGTTAAGGCAGTCAGTTTTGACATGGCCAAGAAAAGAAGGCAGGTGTGGGCTGCAGCATTTTCCTCCTCAAGTTTTTTAAGAACAATTGACGTCTATGTTTTTGCCTCCAAAGCCCAAACTGCTTTCTTCTCTATCTTTATGGCTTCTCCCATTTCAAGCTCTTAACCTTCCTGGCCTGAATTGCTGCAATGGCCTGCCACATCTACCTGCCTGCAGTCCATCCTAGGCTCTGGCCACTGAAGTGATCTTTCCCTAATACTGATCTGACTGTGCCACTCCCTTGTGGAGCCCATGTTTCTTAAAATGATCCAAAAGGCTCTACAGGTTAAAGGTTCTGTCTCCCTTTGCAGATCAACTGTCTATATTGCCATCCACATCTGCAGAAGCCAGATTGAGAAGATTGAAAACCATGCCAGCCACTCCGCTTCTCTTGCTGTTCTTTGTAGATGTTTATTTGTTTTCTATTGCTGATGAATAAAATGACCACAATTAGTGACTTAAAGCAAACTACACTTATTATTTCACAATTTCTGGCAGTCCAAAGTCCAAGCCTGGCTTTGCTGGGTTTTTGCCTCTGGACACCACTAGGTTCTAAGCAGGTGTTGGCTGGCCTGCATCCTCACCTTGAAGTTTGACTGGGGAAGGACCTTCTGAGGGGCCCCTCCAGGTGGTTGGCAGACTTAAATTCCTGGAAGCTGGCTGACTGAAGCTTTCCTAGAAACCACCTGCAGCTCCAGGCCATGTGGCGCCCCCCACAGGCAGCTCACAACATGAGGGCTTGCGTGTCAAAGCCAACAAGGAGCAAGACCATCGAGAAGATAGTGCCTTCTGGAAGGAATGTGACCATAAGGGTAACCAGCCTTCCCCCTTGCCACAGCCTATTGTCAGAAGCAAGTCATAGGTATGACTCTTACTCAAGGCATGGACATTGGAAGGAGTGCATCGAGGAGAATAGCAAGGACACGTGCACCAGTTGCCATGACTCCAAGCTTCTGAACATTTGCTCACTGCTCTGCTTTCTCTCGTGTGCCCTTCCCTGCTTCCCCTGCAGTCAAGATCCTATCCATCCAAGTCACTTTGCTGAAGCCTTCCCAAGATCCACCTCTCCCTTCCTATAAAACTCTTTGCCCACCCAGTCCTGATCCTGAGCAGCCTTCAACAAGCTCCTTGCCTGCACCTGTCATCAGCAATGATCTTGCTTCAGCACTGAGCTCAACCCATACGGAAGAGTGCTTACTGGCAAGGGTCCTGGACAGAGCACATGACATGGGGGAATGAGGAAACTCTTGGGCTCCAGCCCCTGGTGACCCTGATTCCAGGTGTTTGGAGTAGGACTCAGAAATCAGTTCTTAGAAAGTTCCATGTGACTTTTGACCTATGACCAGATTTAGCACCTGTGTTCTAGACTCACCTGTGTGTTGTGTAGACTAGATGAACAACCTCTGGGAATACCCTGGCTTAGTCTGCCCTCCCTCCACACCTCCCCCCACCCCATGGAGTCTGTCTGACTTCTGAAAAAATATTGATCTTCTCTTGGCCTCAGTTGTCTCATCCACAAAGTGGGAAATGAGGACACTCTGACTGTGAAGAAGAAATGAGGCACCCCTATGAAGTGCTTAGTGGAGCATCTGATCCACAGAAGCCCTTCCAGCTTTGGCCTTTTATTTGTTTGCTTGTTCTTAAGATGCATTTATTTATTTGAAAAGCAGAATGCCAAAGCAACATGCAGAGATGGAGAGTCAGATATTCCATCTGCTGATTCATCCACTACAGCAGCAAGCTCTGAGCCAAGCCAAGTCGCCGTAGCTGGGAACTCCAGTGCAGTCTTTCATATCAGTGGCAGGGACCCCAGCACTAGGGCCATCACCAGGTGCCTTCCAGGCCCATAGCAGGGAGATGGATCAGAGGAGAGAGAGCAGCCAGGACATGAGCCAGCACTCTGATAGGAAATGATGGCATAGCAGACAGATATTTAATATACTGTGCAACCACTCCACCCATGGCAGCCTTGCAGGAGGAGTGTGTCAAGATCATTTCTGAGTACAGGGGGATGGGAGGTGATAGTTCAGGGAGTGGAGGACACCATTTGAGCTAAGGATGCTCATCTCTGCAGACAGTGACCCCTGCATGGCTTACAGAGATGGCTTAACCCAGACAGCCAGAGCTCTGCCATCCTGGTCCCCCTAGGCTGGCTCTTCCCTGGCCTGACCCTCCTAGGACTACACAGCCTTCCCTGGGGCCCACTTCTGGGAGAGAGAGAGAGAGAGAGAGAGAGAGAGAGAGAGAGAGAGAGAGAAGCCTCCACAGTCCCAGAACAAGTGCAGCTCCTGCTGAGGCCCTCAAAGGCTGGCTCCCTGGGGGCAGGCGGAGGGGGGCACCTTCCACCTTTTCCATGACTGCCTCTGAGTACTTTGAATTTCATTAGAGCAATTATTTCAAATGGAATTAAAAGGGTTTAAAATTAGACCCTAAACTCTTAACAATTAATGACGCAGCGACCTGCCATCCACAGAGCCACAATAGACCTGTGTCGATTGGTACGTGAGCACAATGCCAGCCGCCAGATTTGCATGCACTATTACAATAAACGGCTTTTAATAAAATGAATATTCTTAATTACCGCTGCATTAATAAGCTGCAAATTAGTCATCATTAAGGGCCTTATGGTCCCTCCCCACCTCTCAGAGTCACCAGTGGACTTCAGCTCAGCTGCCTCTGCAAATTCTCACATTTTCTTGTAATCCCTTAAGAGGTAGTGATGGGGTAGGGGGCGTGGAGGAGGTTAAAACCCATGTTGGCTTCAAGCCAGAGATTTGAATATTGAGTCTTATCTCTGGGGTGCTTTCTGATGCCTGAACTTGAGGCTTCCAGAGTTCCCCATGTCCAGACAGTGCCACGCAGCCTCAGGTCCCTCAAACATCCGGACCATGTCACCTGCTGGCCTTGTTATCCATTCTTATTGCACTAGGGACAATCACTGAGCAGTTATCCAGATGAACTTAAACTTCTCTAGGAGTATCTCCTGCTAATGGTTCATCCTCTAGAAGGCTGCTGGAATAGGACCTCCCAGGCATGGGCTGCAGCTGTCACGTGACCAAGGAAGAGCAAGTCCAGGCAGAGGGGTTCTGGGCATCTATACAAGAGCATGGGGCTTCCAGAGCTGGCATCTGACTCAAGTCCCTGCCAGCACTTGGGCAGATCACCTGTCTCCCGGAGCCTCAGTTTCCCCATGCATATTGTGCAGGCACTGTTCTGAGCCAACAGCTCCTACACTTTCTGTAAAGTACAAGGAGAAGACAAGTTGTAAGTTTTAGGGGTCCTAGTGTCTCTGTCACAACAATGTGACTTGGTAAAACAGGCTGGCCTGGGAGCCCATAGTTGGCTGAACTCTAGACAAAATGAATGGGTGAAGGCCTTAGCAATGAACTTGTCTATGAACTTGGAAAAAGTTTATTCTTCCCACTGGGATGTTAGGGGGAAACTAGGGGCAAGCCTTACAATGGTCATGATGCACACTGAATCACAAAGTTGAATTTCTACAAATGGAAGAGAGTGGCCACACTGTCCTTTCCTTCTGTGAGTTGTACCCACCAACACATGTATATGCACACATGCACACACAGGCACCCACAAAGCAGACTAAAGGATGGCCTCCCAAGGTGCCAATCCTAATCCCTAGAGCCCATACATGCCACCTGAGTGGTAAAGATGCTGCAAGTCTGATTAAGCAAAGAATCTTGAGACAAGGCGATTATGCTGGATTTTCAGATAGGCTCGAAATCTATTACGAGTACTCTTTTAAGAAAGAGGCAAATTCTTTCTGTCTCTCCCTCCTCCTCTCTTTCTTCCTGTAACTCTACCTTTCAAATAAATAAATCTTAGAAAGAGATGAGGGGGGTTGGGCAGTGTTGTGGCATAACAGATGAAGCCACCACTTGCAACACCAGTATCCCTTATCAGGTGCCAGTTTGAACACTGGATGTTCTGCTTCCAATCTAACCTCCTGCTAATGCTCTGGGAAAGGCTCTGGAAGATGGCACAAAAACTTGAGTCCCTGTGAGAGACCAGTTTGGGGTTCTTGGCTCCTAGCTATCTCCTAGCTCAGTCCTGGCTGCTGCAGTCGTATGGGGAGTGAGCCAGTAAAAGGAGGGAAAGTCTCTCTCTTTTTGCAATTCTCTCTCTCTCTCTCTGTTGATCTGCCTTTCAAATAAAATGAATCTTTAAAAGGAGAGGATGGGGCACAGACGAAGTTTGACAAAGTAGAAAAGAAGATGATTAGAAGATGGAAGGCTGGATGGCATTGAGGGTCCCACAGTCCCCAGAGATGCTGGCCGCCACCAGAGGCAGAAAGGGGTGAAGAGCAGATTCTGCTGCCAAGCCCCAGAAGCGAGTGTGGCCCTGTGGACGGACAGCCCAACTTTAACCAGGAGAAACTCACCCCGGAGTTGTGGCCCACAGTGCTGCAAGGTGCCACGTGTTGTTGCTAATGCTGATTGAAGCCACTGAGCTTGTGGGAACTGGTGACAGCTGTCACGGAACCCAAAGGCCCACGCCTCTTCTCCCATCACGGATGTTCCTCTAGCTTCTGTTACCTGTGTTTTGATTGAAAGGAGAAACAACAGCAATACCATGAAGTGTTCTGCCCATGTCACTCTCTTAGCTGTCAGACCCAGCACCTAAGCCCAACTCTTTTGATTGCACGTCTACACTGCAGTCCAAACTGAAGACAGACTGAATGCACTGGGGCCCAGGCACAGAAGCACTATGAGAGGGTTGAAGTCAGATTGCCTTTGGGGACATCAGTTTCTGTGAAATTGGGCCCGGCGGTGTGGCCTAGCGGCTAGGGTCCTCGCCTTGAACGCCCCGGGATCCCATATGGGCACCGGTTCTAATTCCGGCAGCTCCACTTCCCATCCAGCTCCCTGCTTGTGGCCTGGGAAAGCAGCCGAGGATGGCCCAAGGCTTTTGGACCCTGCACCCGCGTGGGAGACCCGGAAGAGGTTCCAGGTTCCCGGCTTCGGATCGGCGCAGCACCTGCCCGTTGCGGTTCACTTGGGGAGTGAATCATCGGATGGAAGATCTTCCTCTCTTTCTCTCCTCCTCTCTGTATATCTGAATTTGTAATAAAAATAAACAAATCTTTAAAAAAAAATGGAAAAGGGATGCTTGGATCTCCAGCCAGAGCTTAGCTCAGGATTCCAGATCTGGGGCCCAGCATGTCCTCTGGGGAGAGGTTGGACTAACCCAGGAGCCAGGGCTTTGTGAGCCCTGAAAGTGATTCTCTGATTTGGGTCTTTCCAAGTGAAACTCACAGTTAGCTAGGTGACGCATGGCAGAGAAGGGCACCCTGCAGTAGTCAGCCCAGGACTGCTTCCGCAGCCACAACTACAAGAGCAGGACAGCAGGTGTCCTGACAGCCTTGCACCTGCTGGTGTGAGGGAAGCAGACCCAAGCAGGAAGTGTCTTTGTTACAAGGCAGCACACTACAAGGAGAGCTGCCAGAAGCAGGACTGCTGGAGCCAGGACTCCACATCTTCAGATTTTTATTTATTGTAAAACCTAAATGATACTTCAGCTGGGATTGTCTGAATCTCTACACATGTATTGATCGAGAATGATTGAACAACCACATTAAGAAAGGATAATGTATACAATTTATTATACATTTAATTCAAGCACATTTATTTCCAACAATCACAAGTGATTTATAGTGTGGTGTTCTAAGGTTGGAGGACTCACACCACCTAGTTCCAAGGCTTGCTCAAGTATCCAAGACACCATGCCAATCCCTCAAGATGTGCACAGGTCAACGGAATAGAACGGGATAGAGAAATAAGCCTATATTTCCACATTTAGTGGACTTTAGACAGAAGGGTCAAGATTTTTCAATGGAGAGAAGAATTTTTTTTTTTCAACAAATGGTGATGAGTAATTAGGTATTTTTACAGGAAAAAGTAAACCGTAACTCCTAGCACATATCATACGGAAAAATGAACTCAAACAGGTCATAGAGCTAACCACATAACTTAAAGTTTTATTACAAAACACAATAGCTATCACTTACTACAGATATTGTCGTATCTCACTTAATGATGCTCTGCAAAATGCAAATTTAGGCCATTTGGGCATTATTTAAGCATTGCAGAGAGCACTTACACAAACGGACACAGTAAAGCCTACCACATGCCAAGGCTGTATGGCATAGTCTGTCACACATGTGGTCTACCATTGGCCAAAATGTCATTATGCAATACAGAAAAGTATCTGTAGTGATATATAATGTGACACACACACAGTCCTATAAAAGGACTTACACCCAAAATCATAAAGAACTCTTACAAAACAATAAGACAAGCTAATTTAAAGCTATTTTCACTTTCATCCCATATGGGCACCTGTTTAAATCTCGCTGCTCCACTTCGGATCCAGTTCCCTGCTAATGTACCAGAGAAATCAGTGGAAAATGGTCCAAGTCTTGGGCCTCTGCTACCCATGTAGGTGATCTGAATGAAGCTCCTAGCTTCTGAACTTGGCCTAGCCATTCCCTGGCTTTACAGCCATTGCAGAGTGAGTGAGCAGAAAGTGTGTGTGTGTGTGTGTCTTCTCTCTCTCTCTCCTTCTCTCCCTCTATCTCTCCTTTTCACTACCTGTCAAGCAAATGAAGAAATCCTTTAAAATGGGCAAGATATGCAATCACACATTCAAAAAAAGGTGTAAACACGGTCCGTAAGTTCATACAAATGTAACTCAAAATTATTACTTACCAGGAAAAGATGCAAATTAAAGGCAAATGGCAGCTTGGGCATTTTCTTAGAAGTCCCAAAGGATGCTTCTGCCATCAAGATTTTGCTGTTTCACACTTCGTGTCTGCTGGAGCAAGGCTGCCCTGCGCCCTTGAGGTCTCACACATGCACCTGGAGTCAGTACTGGTCTTGCAGAGTTTCGAACCCGTGCCATTATGGCTACCGCGTGCAGTCATACCCTGGGCCTCCCAACAATTATTTTGGAGCCTCAGACAGGGAGGAAACATTCCAGAGAGGGAGGGAACATTCCAGCTAGGCATGGGGACGTAGCACCTGGACAAAGCTGCAAGATAAAACAAGGGAGTGGCAGAGACCTCCTGGACCAACATACACTGCATGATGGCAACCCAGGGGGTCTTTCCCTGAACCCCACCCCTGCCCAAGACTTCAGCCTCTCTAGTGGGATTCCCCCAACAGCATCTCCAGGATCTTTTGGCCATGCTAGGCTGCTGTCAGAGTTGTCTTCCTGAAGCACAGCTCTGGGCATCCCACTCATCTCCTTCCCTCCCTACTCCCTCTTTGGGCTTTTTGCTTATTTCTGGCCTTACTCTCCTTTAAGAGATATGGTTCTTGCCCTGAGGACATCAGGGTACTGCAGAGCAATCACCTGTCAGGCTTTTCCTGACCTCTTCATGCTACGTGTGTCTCGCATCCTAGCTTGGCAGCTCCCATCAATCTGCTTTGCACCTTAACCTGCTGATTTCCTGGACCTCTTCCTGCCACTCCAGACAGGGAGGAGACTGCATCCTTTTCATCTTTATCCCCAGAGCTCAGCCCAGTGCATGGAGCTCAGAGCAGGTGGTGACAAAGTCCCAGGTACCATGTTGAAGGTACCATGTCCCGGCGGGACAAAGACTCCCAAATCCTCAGTACACCACTACCTACTTCTATGCCCTGTCCATGCCCAGTGTCCCAGGAAGTAGCCTTGGTGACCAGTCCTCCCCTTCACTGGGGAATGGGAGAGTCCATTGGGCCTCCAGGCCTGGTTTTGTCCTGGAGGTAGAACTGCAGGGAGAAAAGTGAAATGTATTAGTTTGCTGCTTGATCTCTGCTCTCCTAAAGCAGAGCCAAATCTAAAGTGAATATTGATGACTTTACAAAGCCCAGTGTTTGGTATTCACTGAAAACCATTGTGTATTCCCTAAATAGTTCGTTTTGTTTTCAAAAGTTCTAAAAAACTCGCCGTATTGAAATGCATGTTGTTGCATCGATTTTTCTAAAATACACCTTGTTATCTTTTCTTTGGTAATTGGTGACTGGTAATGACTTTGGCAATTTAACATGTTCTTGCGGACACTTTTCCCATTCCCCTTGATAACTGAAGTCAGGATCCAGGGCCTGTCTGTCAATCTCTGACGCCTGTCAGCCGGCATGATTGACGGCTTTTGGTCCCACAATAGAGACCATTTTTTGCAGCCCCCATTCTGTTATTTTTCCTTCCTTTAATATTTGTGGGGGATGGTGTTTGCTTTATAATCTGCGTTTAAAATCCAACTTGGAATGAGGCCAGCTCTAGAGAAATTATCACAATGTCTTGTTAGCTTTGCATCACGAGAATCCCCCAGAGAGTTCCTTAAGCTATGATTCCACCTTCTGAAATTACCTCTGCTCAGAAAACCTGAGCGGCAGCCTTCATCCTGATCCCTTCAAATTCCAGGAGAAAGGCAGAGGGGTCTGCCCAGCCAGGCTCTAATAGAGGGCACGACCAGGAGGACCGAGTGTGTGGGGAGTGGAACGGGGCCGTCTCTCTCTCTCAGGGGGCCTCCCTGTGTAGGCCCCCACATAATGAATGTGGGTCCGTGAACCTGAGCTCAGCAGGAGAGCACACTGCGTGTCTGTTGGGCAAGGACAACCCTCAGACATTACAGCAGGCATCAAGCTCAGCAAGGCACAAGGTTCAAGTATGGTTGTGAGCAGTTTGGGATTCACACATCCATTTTAGAAATCTCATAAAAATGGGGCCCGTGACCACTCTCCCCTGAAAAGTGCACATCTCTTCCTGCTTCTGTCTTACCGACCAGGTCAGGGGGAACGGCCCCTCCTGCACGGCTCCTGACTTCCGGGGTTAAGTCTTCTGTTCTAGCTGCAGGTGGCAGAGAGTTCATGGCCAGTGATATGACCCTGAACGTTTGGAGGCCAATTTGGGGGTTGGCCAAGTCTACACAAGGCCAGCTCTAGGACCCAGGTGTCCCTGGTGGGAGCTGCTCGTGTGTGAGCTTGGCTGACCTAGGTCTGCACAAGTTCACAGCCAAGTGACAAGACTGATGACTCCCAGCAGAGCTTAGCAGGGGGTGGGGGAAAAGGGCATTCATCAGATCCCAGGCAACAAAGGAGGGCAGCTGGAACTAAGCCAGCATTGGGGAAGCAAGACCCTGGGCAGGCCTGACTGAGTCCACTCTCTGTGCCTGTCAAAGAAACACAGCTTCCAGCTTCACTTTCAGCTGTGGCCTGGCACATCTGGGAGCAGACAGCAAGTCCTTCTAAAGGGACAGAGCTCCTGAAACAAGAAGAGTTCAGAACCTGGTGCCTTCCACTGCTGAAAGGTGGATGCAAACCGCTGTCCTCCCTGATATGCAAGTTGCTTAGCAGAGTGGGTCCCAACACGGTCCCCCTTCCTCTCAGGACAGGGCCCAAGCTTTCCATGGTGTATTCACAGCTCTTTCTAAAAAGAGTCACACCTGTCGCTTCTCAGCAGGGACCTCACACCTGGTGTTCACACACATTGGCTGTGACCAACCTCACCCCCAAAACCTAAACAAAAGAAACATTCAAATGTGGCTAAGTCAAGGATCCTGAGCTGGGAAGAAGTTCCTTTCAGCTCAGTGGTTCCCGTGGGTACCTGTTAAGCTACTATCAAGGAGGACACAGAGGTCGGAGGGACGTAGCCACAAGCCAAGCCATGTGGACAGCTGACCAAAGGCTGGGACGGCTTCTGTCTGCCCATTTGAAAGCATGTTCCCTGTCCCTGGCTCCTTGGTTCAACATCCTACTTTAAACATCCCTGGGTTAACCTGCCTTGATGTTAGCCTCGTGGGTAGTACTACGCCTGCGCCACTTGAAGCCATCACGTTTGTGGGAGTTTGCTACAGCAGCAGCAGCAAACTGATAGAATATGCTTACTCCCCACCCACTGCTGCCCCCAAAACTCATGCTCTTGGTGAATTTGTGTGACTTTGACCTGAATCAGCCAGAACAAAGATAAATCTTTTTAAAAAGATTTGTTCATTTTTGTTTGAAAGGCAGAGTTACAAAGAAAAGGAGAGGCACAGAGAGATCTTTCATTCACTGGTTCATGCCCCAAATGGCTGCAGCGACTAGAGCTGGGCTGATAGGAAGCCAGAAGCCAGGAGCTTCTTCTGGATGTCTTACATGGATACAGGAGCCCACGGACTTTAGCCGTACTCTGCTGCTTTCCTAGGCACATCAGCAGCCAGCGGGTTGGAGGTGGAATAGTTAGGACTACTTGAACCAATGCCCAAAGGAGAAACCAACACCAGAGTTAGAGACTTCATCTACTACATCACGGTACTGGCCTCAAAGTTTGTCTGTTTCTAAGAATCCACAACCTTGGGCCCAGCGCGATAGCGTAGTGGTTAAAATCCTTGCCTTGCACGCATCGGGATTCCATATGGTCACCGGTTCTAATCCAGCAGCCCTGCTTCCCATCCAGCTCCCTGCTTGTGGCCTGGGAAAGCAGTCAAGGATGGCCCAAAGCCTTGGGACCCTGCATCCGCGTAGGAGGCCCGGAAGAGCTCCTGGCTTCACTCCTGGCTCAGCTCTAGCCGTGGCGCTCACTTGGGGAGTGAACCATCGGACGGAAGATCTTCCTCTCTGTCTCTCCTCCTCTGTATACCTGACTTTCCAATAAAAATAAATAAATCTTAAAAAAAAAAAAAGAGAGTCCGTAGCCTTCACCCAACGGTGTTGCCTCAGTGGCTTCACCCTCATCATCATGGCCTTCCAAGTTCATCCTTGCTATGCCCTTTCCTATTTTGTGTCCTCCACCTGGAATGCCCTTCCCACCTCACCTCTACACTCATCATGTCTCAGGCTCAGACTCCACACTACCCAGCCTGACTCTGAAGGAGGAGCCACACCCTATTGCCCCTGATTGTAGCAACTCAGCCTAGGTTCATATTCAACCAGGAGACCACCTGTCCCCAATTCAAAACTCTACAGAATGTTTCTCTGCAATCTGTATTTAGGGTGTTATAATATACATTTAAGACTTTAGTAAGATTTACTTTTTTTTTTTTTTTTAGGAAAGGCAGGTTTACAAAGAGAAGGAAAAACAGAGAAAAAGAACTTCCATCCCCTGGTTTACCACCCAAGTGACTGCAATTGCCGGAGCTAAGTCAATCCAAAGCCAGGAGCCAGGAGCTTTGTCTGGGGTCTCCCATGTGGGTATAGGATCTCAAGACTTTGGACCATCCTCTACTGCTTTCCCAGGGGCACAAGTAGGGAGCTGGATGGGAAGCAGGGCTGCCGGGATTAGAACCTGCGAGCATATGGGATCCTAGAGCCAGCAAGGCAAGGACTTTAGTCACTAAGGGGTGAGAAGCTTGTTTCCCTGTTACAGTACAAATTTCTTGAAAGTCAGGTCTTTCTTTTTTAGTTTGATCTTCTGCATTTGCCCATGACAATGGTTTACTTCCTGTGACTATTTTTCTTTCCCATAGAGCTGAGATATTCTATTGAAGGGGGCTTTGGATATTTCTGGGAAGGTGTTTTGGAGTACACTTTTAACTTGGTGGACTCTGTAAGGTGGGCAGTACCCTCCATGGGGCAGATGGGCCTCATCGAATCAGTGGAAGACGTTCATGAATCAGCAGGAATTCTGCAGGAAGGAGTCCTGCCAGCAGGTGGCCTTGGACTGGAACTGCAGCTCCTTCCTGGGTCTCAGCACGCTGGCCTCCTCTGTTGATTTTTGTCCCCTCAATAAAGCTTCTCTCTCCACAGGTGCACACACCCCATTGACTCTGTTTCTCTAGAGAATCCTGACACAACCACTAATTAATAATGCTTTCAAAAATGAAGGGCTCATGAGGGACTGGGATCGGATTCCTGACCCCTTCAAACGCAGTGGCCAATAGGATGTGGCAGATGGGCCACTGTATGATTGCTACGGTTGCTCCTCAAGGGTGATAAGGCTTCTGGCTTTGTGACACAACCTCATCCCTGAGTGTCACAAGAGCAATGCAACCATCCTGAGGTCATCCTCTTATAAGGAAGTTCAAGTCAGACACCAGTGGGAGACCACACAGACAGACACTCTGACTGCACACCCAGAGGGATGCGGATGTCCAGCCAACCTCCAGTCACTCTGACTGCCCCAGTCCTCCCCTGTCCTAGCTCTAGGGACCTTTACTGGGAGAGATGGTCTGAGCCAGACCACCCTGCTAAGCCCCTCCTGCTTTCTGACCCACAGAAGTGGAACAAGGGGATAGAATACTTGCTATTGTGTTAAGCCACTAGAGGTGCAGGTCTCTTTATTTTGCAGCTGTAGGCAGCAGAGAACAGACTGGTGGTGGGGAGATGGAGACTTTATTCTAAGAGGATGGGAGAGCTGCTCTTGGGAAGAGGACACACGAGCTGAGATTGCAGGGACAAGAGGGGAAGCCACGTGAAGGTCTGGGGAACAGCATCCTAGGCAGAGGATATTCAGAGACTCTGGGGATTGTACCCAAGCCAAAGTCCATAATAATGCTGGGTCATAGTCAGTAAAGGACAGGGAGGATGACGATAGATGTAAAGAGATGGGAAGGAAGTAGGCAGACCATGCAGAGACTTTCAGGCAGGGTGACCAGATGTCCCAATTTGCCCAGGCCAGTCTAGGTCCATGATTGATTAGGTCTAATTATACAGTCCCTTCCAATCCACCAAATTGTAGGTCCTGTTAAAGACTTTGGATAGTTCTACCTTGTCTTCATTCCTCCCCAACCCCGGTCTCCAAATTCACTCCCATCATGCCGACACCCACCCTTACATACTCATTCCAGTCTGAACCCAAGACCACCTATTTGCCGCCCTTGCATGCCTTTCCCAGCTGAACTGTTTGATTTTATGCTGTTTATTTATATCTGCTTTGTTTTCCAACATCGGTGCCTTCCATGTTCCCAGTGAGATTCCTGGACCTTCAGCTTGATCAGCAGTGTGCAGAGACAGGCTGGAGTTGATACTTAAAATCCAAGATGCCAGGTTCAAGTTCTGGGTCTGGTGGCATTAAGTGGGTTTCCTTTCCCTTCTCAAGCCTTAAGATTCCTCTCCATTCAGTGGACACTTAAAATGTCTACTTCATAGAGCTATCACAAAGAAGAGCAGGTGACAGGTTGCAAAGAAGAGTTGATTTCAAGTCAGAGGCAGCTTGACAAGAGGAAAGGGAATGTAAAATGAAAGCAAAACAAAATATGATTGGACACGTGGAAGAAAAGCTTGATGAGTGGCTAGAGGGACAAAGTCCGTGGCAAGATTTCTCTGCAGATATTTAAGGTGCAAACAGCTGGCAGCCCGTTAGATAGGGTGACCCGAACTCCTGACTTAGAGACTGGGGTCTGGGGCAGAGGCCCTCAAGATCACGTCTCTTTATCCAGGAGTCAATAAATTCTTTGAAACAGGCCAGGATCCCAGTTCCAGTTTTTTCACTCACTGGTTGCTGCAGCTCAGATAGCACACTGCCTCAGTTTCTTCATCTGTCAAATGGGAGAAATAATAGTGCCTCTGCTGGGGAGGTAGGTGTTGGTGAAATTAAACAAGAAGATGGCAAATGCAAATCTATGTGTCCCATGTGTAAGTGCTCAAATGTTGTTAGCATGCTTTGTTTTGCTGGCAATGAACCATGAACAGGATAAACTCCCGGCCAGGAATAGGAATGAAAGCGTGTTTCCAGTGCCATGACCCAAAGAAGCCGCCATCACACACAGTCTGTGAAGGAGATGAGGTGCAGGACAGCAAGAAGCTGTCGTTATATTCAACCCCTGTTGCCTTCCCGCCCCACGCTTCATTCCCACCAGTTCTCATGCAGTTTGGCTTCTGTAACACTTACAAGTCCTTCTGACAATCACTATGTCCCCAACTCCTGAGAGCTGACTTGAGTGAGTCTCTGCTACCTTGTACCCAGTGATCCCCAGGGAATACAAAAGTTGGGTGATTGTGGATGTGTTCAGCAAACCCTGTGGAAAGATGTCACCAACAACATTCTCCTGTAGGTAGGGACCTATGGGGATATGGGATCCAAAAGCTTAAGGCAGATGGGACATGGTCCTGCCTTGTTTGGAGGTGAAATTCGGTAGAGAACATAGTCAGAGGATGACAGCTGGAAATGCCAGGTGGCATCAAGGGCTGAGAAATTATTGGGAATGGCATGGAAGAATGAGGGGTCACAGGCTGGGCAGGTCCCAGGAGCCAGATCCCTTGGGCTGTCAGTGGCAGGCTGAGGACATAGCACAGGTCACCACGATGCATGTAAGTTCAGGCTGGCAGTGGCAAGGAACAGCTGTTTGAAGCCAGAGGATTCTGTCTAGCTGTGAACGCACTGGCAGCAGAGACATGGCTGCTGCAGCCTCCCAGGCAGAGCCGAGGGGCCAGCAGAGCAGACCAGCAGGCACTGAGTGCATTTTCACTGTGCTCTGATCAGCTAGCTTGGTCACCTTCGAGCCTTGGCCTGGGCCAGGAGATAACACAGAGGCTCCCCAGGATCAGAGAGCAAGTTGGGAGTCTCTCAAAGGAAAGACAGAAGGAAGAGGGTGAAACAAGAACAGGCAACAGCAGTGGGTAAATTATAACACTGCCAGACAGTTTGCTAGAACTGCAGAACACAGGGCACACTAGGAGGTCACTGTGGAACAGAGAGGACAGGCACCAAAGGTCAACCATCAAGAGTCTTCGTTTCAGGAGGAAAACTGGAAACTACCAAGACGTTGTGCAACAAGAGACTGGGTCTGCCAACAGTAGGTCAATCACTCAGCAGCTGGGGGCATGCAGGCCTGAAAACGGACTCATGAGATAGCAGAACAAGAAGCCGGGGGGGCAGCAGCACAGGGCATGGAACCACAGCCTATTAGTTGATAGAGAGATGTGGCAACATGGCGACTTGCCTTTTGCAATCCCTGGAGGGCTGGCTCCGCAGAGAGCAGCAGTCAGAATAGCGCTTTCTGGGAGCTCTGTGGGGAGGTGAGGGCTCTGCATGGATGGAGTTCAGGTTGGCCCAGGAAAACAAAGAGAAGGTGAGTGGGCAGTAGCACCGTTGCTGGGAGCGAGACACCTGATGGGGGGTGTGTAAGAGCGGGTGAAGCCCCCTACGCTAGCATCCTAAGGAAACCAACCATGAAGATGCACATGATTCCTGTGGCTTCTGGAGTCTGATTTGGATTATTTGGGATGATGCTGGGTCAGAGACCCACCTTCAATGCTTCTTAAATATATATTTGGGGGCCCGGCGGTGTGGCCTAGTGGCTAAAGTCCTCGCCTTGAACGCACCGGGATCCCATATGGGCGCTGGTTCTAATCCCGGCAACTCCACTTCCCATCCAGCTCCCCGCTTGTGGCCTGGGAAAGCAGTCGAGGACGGCCGAAGGCTTTGGGACCCTGCACCCGCGTGGGAGACCTGGAAGAGGTTCCAGGTTCCCGGCATCGGATCTGCGCTCACCGGCCCGTTACGGCTCACTTGGGGAGTGAATCATCGGACGGAAGATCTTCCTCTCTGTCTCTCCTCCTCTCTGTATATCTGACTTTGTAATAAAAATAAACAAATCTTTAAAAATATATATATATATGTATATTTGGGTCACATCTATGTGTATTTATTTCAGCATTAAACAAAAAGTCTGAAATGACACACACACCACTGTCAACAGCAATCACCTACAAAAGAGGATTTTTTCTTTTAAATTGTTTTTGCCTAATCATGTATTATTTTAAAAAAAGCAATACAGATATAAAGAAAGGAAAAGGGAAAAATTACAAAAATCAAAGTGCACAGTAAATAAATACATGTTAGCTACAAGCATACTGAGTAAACAGTAATTAGTGACAAATTAAATAAAGCTAGGAACAAAGACTGAAATGATGACAATCCAAGACAACGGGGACACCTCCTCCCCCTCCCCCAGCAGTGCTTGCTGGAGGCCAAGACCCAGGCTGCACTTCCAGGAGGAGCTTTGAGGGGTTTGAGAAGGGGTTGCCTAGACAGCTGTCCTGGGGGCCATAGGGGAGGCCAGGACAAGACACCTAGGACTTGTACACCTGTGCCCAGGCTGCACTCACACTTATGTCTCCTCCCCCTCTTCTCTTCCTCTGCCCTCCCCTCCCCCCCAACTCTTTCTCTCCCCTGTCCTCCTCTCTCTTTCTCACTCTCTCCCCTCCCTGTCCTTCTCATCTCCCCTTCAGCCAGCTCCCCCACATCCGTTCCTCCGCCCTCCTCCCTTTTAGGTCGGCACATCTCAGCTGGGCTCAGCAAGCATGCTAGCAGCCAATTCTGCTGTCCAGGTTGGTTGCACTTGTGGGGAGAGGCTCCCAAGGAAAGCAGGGGCACTCTTCAGAAAAAGAGATACACCACAGAGGCCCCAGGCAGCCATCTCCATAGGACCAAGAAAATGCCCACAGAGTGGTCTGAGACCCCAGTGCAATCAAATACTCTCGCTGGAAGGCCAGATGACCCTTCAGCAAAAGAGGAGAGTTTAAGCAGGTGCACAGCAGCTGACGGCCTGGGGAGGTGGGTAGACGTGCTGGGGGACAATCCTCTCCTGGCTGGAGGTCTACTGACATGTTTGATGGATAAGGGTATAGGACGCGAGAGAAGGAACAGCAGCAAGTTCCCTCTTGACCTTGAGGAACTGATGACAGATTTCCACTGAAGAGTGGAAGAATCAGGTGTGCATTCTAGAAAGCTCCTTGGTGCCAATGTGGGGATGGGGAGGAGAGAACTGAGGCAGACAGGGCACTAGCCAGGCTGGAGAGTGGTCCAGGCATGGCAAGATGAGGTCCCCAAGGAGTGAGCAGCAGCAGGGGGACAAGGGACTGAGAGATAGGTTCATCGTGCAACTGGAGTGGTTGACTCCCCCCCACACCATCTAGTTCTCAGAGGGAACAGTTCCTTCCTGCATATCATTCATTTGCCTTACTACATAGCATTCATTCTTTGTACAGGCGTCATTGATGCCTTCCATATGCCCCACCCAGCAACTGTGTGAATGGGACATAATTCCAAGGAGCTTAGAACCCCATAGAGATTGCAAAGATGACTCTGAGTGTACTCCCCTTCCCATCTCCACAGGCCCTTGCTATGTGACTTGGGAATCCCTGCATTTCCCCATGCTTTGAATCTGGGTTGATCATTCGATTTGCCTCGGCCAATGAAATGTGGCAATTCTGAGGCTACCCTTCAGAAGTTGGGGCACTGGCCACTCAGGCTCCTGGCACATCATTACACTGTGGATGATCACAGGCAGCAGAGCCACGTCTGTTCAGCTCTCCCAGCTAGTGCTGGAGTAAAGTTAGAAAGCTCAGCAGCGTGCAGCCAGCCCAGTCCAAATCAGCAGATCCTCTAAGTTGATGGCTGGGAGTCAGAACAGATGATCACTCTCACCTTTATCGCCAAGCCTCAGGTGGTGTGTTTTGTGGCATTTGCTGGTTGACAAAACATACAGTATTAAAAACATAGCACAGGGCCTGGGTTCAAGTCTCAGGTCTCATCCTGCTAATGTGGATCCTGGAAGGCAATACTGATGGCTCAAGTAACTGGGTTCTAGGAAGCCACGGAAGATCTGGATCAAATTCCCAACTCCTGGCTTCAGCACTGGCCCATCCCTAGTCATGATGAGTATTTAAGGAGTGAACCAGCAGGGGAGACCTCACTCACCCTCAAATAAACACATGCCTTTGAAACGGTACTATAGAAGCTCGCGGTCCAGATATCGCTGGCGCCTCACCAACAGCATCTAGTCCCACATCCTACTCCTACCTTGAAGCAGGGATAAGCACTGGATCTTAATCTAGCGAGACTTCTCATCTATTTTTTTTTCAGATATACAGAGAGGAGAGACAGAGAGGAAGATCTTCCGTCCGATGATTCACTCCCCAAGTGAGCGCCATGGCTGGTGCTGCGCCAATCCAAAGCCAGGAACCTGGAACCTCTTCTGGATCTCCCACGTGGGTGCAGGGTCCAAAAGCCTTGGGCCATCCTCGACTGCTTTCCCAGGCCACAAGCAGGGAGCTGGATGGGAAGTGGAGCTGCCGGAATTAGAACCGGTGCCCATATGGGATCCCGGGGCATTCAAGGTGAGGACTTTAGCTGCTAGGCCATGCCGCCAGGCCCATTCTCATCTATTTTTGAACACTGTGTGAAGTCCTGCCTTGGTCTGGGACTAGCTTTTAAAGGGTAGCCTTGGAAGCTAGAGACCACTGCTTTCCGGAGTAATAAGTAGGTTTGTTCATTGCCCAATGCACTATAGACATCTCTCTCCTGCAAAATCCAAGCCGATTTACAACCCACTATAAAAGATATGGGTTCCCTAAGCTAAGGTTTCCTGCCCAGCATGGGCCCCCCCAGAACAGATGCTGCAGGTGTCAGGTGGCTCTATTTGTGCCATTCTGGAGGAAGTGATGCTGAGGCAACCAGCACAAATGCTGACACTATGGCTACAACCACGGCCATGAGTCCTCAAGGCTTGTGCATTACTCAACAGTGGCACTGTCTTCTGCCAGCACCCATGATGCCCATGGCAGGTAGCTTGTTTACTTGTAAGTAGCGTGAATCTCAGATCCTTCATAGTTCTTGGTACCTGTCTTTCTAGGAACAATGGAATCCAACTCCACAAAGTCTATTGCAGACGTGTTGTCACAAGGAGGTAACAGAGAGGTTCAGAAAGCACACCACACATAACGCCTAACAAAAATCCCTCCCAAACATTCATTTCCTCTACATTAGGCCCCCAATCTTCCTCTTCAGCCATTAGCTGCCTCTAGAAGAGCCCATAGGCTCTTCATCCTCTCTGTACTCTGTAGCCATGTCATTCTCTCTTTACCCTTCCTGCTGTGCTGGCACACACACACACATACACACACACACACACATTTCACAATGCTCTGTGCTTGCTCAAGAGAAGACATTTGGCACAGACTTCCATGGCATTTTGCAGGCCAACATCCCAATACCCATTGCCTAGTAAAACAAAGAAAGTCCCCTTGGGCCTTGCCCTTCTTAGAAGGTAGCTGGAGATGATAAATAGAAATAGTTTTCCCCTCTTTTTTGCACAAGGGTTGTAACAAAGCTAAAGCTTTTGGAGAAAATATATTCCCACTGGAGAGATGAAGTAAGGGTTTGAGGGAAAGATGCTGGTCTCTGCAGGGTGAATGGGTTTTCCAAGGACACAAAAGAGCCAGCACCTGTCAGGAGAAAATAGGGAGCCCCCTCAGGCTAGAGGGCTGGGGTCAGAGAGTTAAGAGATGGGTTTGAAGACACAAGCCCAGAAAACATGGGGCTCACTACTAGAGACCATGGAGCAGAATGGGAAATGTCGCCTGACTCTGGGGACTGGGCACATGTGTGAGTTCTTTAAATTCACATTGAAACACAAGGGCTTGTAACCGAAGGCAACACCCACTAATCATAGTTTCCGCCAGGAACACCCTAACTGACATTTTAATTAACAAGCTGTTCTCCCCCCCACTCCGTTTTTAATATAAGGACTTCTTGTTGCTTTAAATCTAAAATTAATTAAGTGAGAGTCTCCTCCAGAGTAGAGTATATGGCTCATGCTAAACGGACGGGAGTGATAAGGTGAGATATATGACTGGAGGAGGGGGCGCAGAACTGTGCAGAGGCGCCCGAGACCAGCGGATCCAGCCACAGCCCATGTCCTCACCAGGGATCAGGGATCCTGGACTTTTTCCAAGAAATCTTCCATTTACATCAGCAGCTCAGCCAAGACCTGACGTTACAGAAGCTTAAATGCTCATACAAGGCCTGACATGGTTGGCCCCTGCCCCTCATTTCTCTCCCTTTCTTTCTCTCTCAGCTCACAGGTCAAGCCACGCTCACCTTACTGATTGCAAACATGACAAGCCATTCCTAAGCCACTGCTGGCACTCGCTGTCTCTCACACATGGGCATCGCATCACTTCCAGCACTTGCAAGCAGGTCTCAGGTGAGCGTTCCCTTCTCTTCCCAGGTCCCCCAGCCCCTGATTTCACTGCTATTTTTACTTTTGTCATTGTCAAGCACATCATCATCATCATCATCACACAGGATTTTCTGGGCAAGGCAAATGGAAAACCACCTTCCACACTCTAGGATAATGAGTGACAGCATTTGGAACTCAAGGGGCAGGTCCATAGTGACCTGAGTTTAAGGGCAGGGATTCTTGGCCCAGCAGAGTAAGTGCTGCTGCCTTAGGTTCCTCCAGGCGATGGCTCAGCCTTCGGGTCACTCATCATCTTGAATTTAGCATGCTTTATTTATCTAGTCTTTTCTTGATGAACATTTTCCCACCATTTCCCAGTTTTTGCTCTGACAAAGAATCCAGTAAATATCAATTAGTCCTTCATTCTTGCATCATCAAATTTTTTTCCTCTTTACTAATTTGTTCCTATCACCCAACAAATACTTGGTGACATCTCTCATCTTAAAATGTTGCAATAATAATTTTTAAAAACAGCTCTTTGCCCCTGCCACACACGCTGTGTTCCAGCTTACACCCTATTTCTATACTCTCCTTAAACACAAAGTTCCCCAAAATGTTGCTCTTCATCATGTTCTTCCTCCATAAGGTTCTGGCTCACTCTGCCACCAAAACACCTGTTAAGGTTGCCAGGGACTTTGGGGTGGCTGTACCCATAGCCAAGTCCCAGGCTTCGTCCTATTAAGTCACTGGCATCCATTTGAATGTGGCATCGTTCCTCTCTTGGAAACTCTGCCCATGTTGCTTTTCCCTGATCCTCATCCTGAGAAGATCCGTTACTTCCATGACTCCTTTTCTGATTTCTCTTGTTCTTCTACTCCAAACCACAGCAGGTCCCAGGGCCTCGCCTCTTCCTGCCTTCCTTCCCTGGGCAGTTCATATGGCCCTGCGGCTCTGGGTCTGTCTATATGTTGTGGACTCCCTGGTTGCTGCCAAACAACTAGACTACACCCCTCCATTCTGGCCCCATCAGTCTACCGCCTTGCTGACTTTTTCACTTGAGTGTCTACTAGGCTTTTTCAACTGAACTTGCACACTCGCACGCATGTGCGCGCACACACACACACACACACCTGGTGCTTGTACAGTCTTCCCCACCTTCACTAACTGCAGTTTCAGTCTTCCAGCTGTTCAGAACAAAAAACATAAAGCCAACCTAGAATGCTGTCTTTTTCTCAGCCTCTCTGTTCAGACCTTCAGCCAAGCCTGTCACCTGCATCTTCCAATCCAAGCCAGCACTGACTCTGGCTACATCTCCATACCACCACTGTGTCCAGGCCACCATCATCTCTCCCTGGGAATATCGGAATGGTCTCCCCACTCACCACCAACCTTGCTCTGTTCCCAGTCTGTGTTCAACAGTCACTGTCACAGATGTGAGGGAGCAAGCATTTAGCCTAGAGGTTAAGATTCTGCTTAAGAAATCCACATCCCATATTAGACTGCCTGAGTTCAAGTTTCAACTCCACTTCTGGTTCCAGCTTCCTGCCAATGCACATGAGGCAGCAAGTGATGGTGCAAGTAACTGGGTTCCTGTTACCTGTGTGGGAGACCTGGATGGAGCCCCAGAGTCCTGGCTTCACTGTGGCCCAGCCCTGACTGCTATGACCATTTAGGGAGTGAATCCGCAGATGGAAGATTTCTGAGTGTCTCAGTCTCTTTCAAATAAGGTGAAAATACATATTTATTAATTTTTAAAAAAGCAGTGTAAGATCATGATGTTAGCTTATTCAAAGCTCTCTGGTGATTTCCCATGACTCACAGAGAAACCAAAATCCCTGTTGTTATTACAGAGTTCTACATGGTTGGACCCTGGCTTCCTTCCCATGTCATCCCTTGCCTCCCCTCAACTCTCCTGCTCTGGCCACATGATCTACTCATTGATCCTCAAACACACTAATCCCTCCATCACCTCAGGACTTTTACACAGCCTGGTTCTTGTCCTTCAAGCTTCCCCTCCCCCAGACACCCCTTTTTGCTTCATTGTGATTTAACGTCTCCTCATCAGAGAGGGAACCCCCAAGCCCAGGCTGCGATAACACACATGCCATGGACTGACCATTTCCACAAACATTACTTATAGTTCTAGAACCTGAAGTCTAAGGGCAGAGTGGCAGCATACGCAGGTTTAGGTAGAGGGTTTCCTCCTGGTTTCCTTGCTCAGCAGAGAAAGAACATTCTCAGGTCACTTCACCCCCTTGCCAGGGTATCAGTCTTATAAAAGGGGGCTTTGTCCCTGAGATCTCAGCCAGGCTTATGCACTTCCCAAAGAGTATGCTTCCAAAAACCATCACAAGGTAAATTTAGGGGATACCTTCAGTCCATAACACCCCCACACCAGGCTTCCACTCCTTCTTGTCTCTACCTTTTTCCATGGAATTTTTTACTTTGGGATATATTCTTTGTTTAATTTATCCAGTGACTTCCTGCTTTTCACCTGTTTTTCTCCAAGTACAACATTAGTTCTGAGACAGCCAGGGCAATGTGCATTTCTAGTGTTCCATGTAGAACACATAGCAGGTGCATAATACACACTTGTGCTGTGAATAACCATCCATTTGAGTATCTCTGTGCATGCATGAATTTCTCCTGGTCAGAAACAGAGAGCAGAGCTGCAACTGACAGAGCTCAGGCAGTCAGCTGAGGTGCTGTCCAAGGTGCCTGGCAGTCGCTTCCCTCCCATCTTCCAGGGCCTTCTGAAGGAACTTCGGCCAAGCTGCGAGACGCGTGGTTTTGTGTTGTTATTATGTGTGCATCCAAGATCCTTAATAACACTGAGTATGTGCCCTTTGCTTCCAATTACTCACCTCTTGTGTTTGTGAATGTTCAATTGGGTTGGCCTCTCTGAGCCTCTGTGTCCTTCTGACAATTTATAAGATCTGGCCAGGTAGATGCCCTCCAAGGTCCAAGTCTAGAGTCGGTGTTTTTTGGTATAATTTGTTAGGCAGTTGTTTATTGAACAGCTCTGCACCACAAACCTTCTTCTAGAACTGAAGATGAGTCTGTGAACAAAAGGAGCCAAATTCTTGCTCTCGTGAAGTTTGGATCCCAGTAAGATGGTTAGAATATAACTTGGGCCACAGCAATGCCTGTTGCAAGTGTGTTTCTGAGACAGATGGTGTTTGAGCTGAATGATGACATGGAGCCAGTAGAGGAAAGAGATGGAGAAAACACTTCCAGGCAGGACGAAAGAAATCATAGAGGCCTCGGGATCAGTGTAGTAGTCTTGAGGAGAAGGAAGAAGGCTGGGGAGGCATGAATGAAGAGGCTGAATGTGCAAATGTGTGGTGAAGAACATCCCAGTGTGCAGGAACAATGATCCCTAGGTCATAGCGAGGAGCAGATCAACAAGGCTAATTGGAAGGACCAAATCATGGAAGAAGGGCATTGTGGGGAGGAGGTGGAGGGCAGGTCAGACAGTGAGCCTTGTACAGTGTGGTAATGGTTCTAGATTTCATCCCATAACAATGGAATGACAATGAAGGCTTCCATGCAGGTTTGATCCTTCAAGAGAAGCCATGAGAAACACAGATGGAGGACAGCAGCAGGTGCAGGAAGAAAGTTTAGGAGGTTCCGTGGGTGCTTGATGTTTCTAAGACTGCTCATGCTCTGAAATTTGTGGGTACTCACTCTTCTGAGAGTCCTTTGGTCCAAGTATCAAAGGCTAAAATGCAAGGACCTATTTTCCTTGACTCCTGCAACCATTCACCTAGTTACACCTGCCTGGGTGTTAAGCTTGGAGTTATTGAAGCAGCCTGACTTTACATGTTTCAGAAGTCACCATGGAAGTGTTCGCTGATGGTGACATTTTCCATGGTCTGCAGAGGAGACCTTATTTTGTCCTGATGCAGGCAATGGGCAGAGGGCATTCAAGGGTTTGGGGAAAAACACAGGTACCATCCAAAGAGGCACCCACTGCCCAGCCCCAGGCAGGCAACCATGCCCAGTGTAGCCAGGTCTTCAGATCTTCCAAAAGAAGCCAGAGAGCCCCAATATGAAAATGTGTGTGTGTCTGTCTGATTACAAATTCAAATTTTATAAACCCTACAGGTTGGGGCAGAGAGGTCAAACCATTTACTTGCTAGCAACTAATTTATAATCGCTCTCTAACGTTTTATCCTTTTGAGATAAGGAAGTCTTTCCTTACATCTATCAAGGATAAAGAGGGAGCATTTTTAGCAAGGACTGGGAAATAGTACCCTGCAGATGGAAGCTGCTTAGCTAAAAGGAGATAACTGAGTTTGTACAGATCCCTAAAGCATAGAAGTCCAAGGGCAGAGGCTGAGCTGAATCCAGAGCAGAGAAAGCTGTGGCACCTCTGGGTTCAAACAGTGGTAACAGGGCTGGAGAAGGTCAAGGACAGGGAAGTAAAGTAACTGCCAAGACACTCATCTTCATCTGTGGGTGACCTTGCCCATCCCAAGAGACAGTCATTGTGTCCCTAGAACAAAATGGGCAGGCTCAGGTGGGGGTGCTTAGCAGGGAAAATAACGGCCTAAGAGATCTGGATGCTGAACCAAATGACTTGGTTGTGTTGCTGGGCCTCAGCTTCCCCTCCTGCACATGAGCAGGTGGGGGCAAATGACTGCCAAGAGGATGCTCAACTCTGAGGTCCTGTGCCGCTGGGATGCCCCTCCCAAGGAGCTGTCGATGCACAACCTTCCAGGGAAGGGCTTTGGGTGGCAGGAACAGCCTGCCGAGGACCTCCCCCAAACGACACACTGAGCAATCATTTCTGGAATAACTTCAGATTCAAGCAGCTTTTGTAAACTGCCCCGTTTAAATTAAAACAAATCAATATGCTTTCTAAAATTTAGTCTCAGCTAAACAGCTGTGACAGTTCATAGCAACCTGAACTTGAAATGAACCCACCCTACGTATAAATAAAGCCTTTGATGTCTTCATTAGTTTCTCACATGCCATTTTTTCACAGTCTATCAGGCTAAGTGCTTTGCAACTTATATATATTTTTGCAGGAGGAGTATTTAACCTTCTGATTAGTCACTGCAAGCAGCACAATGACAGAAACCCTGATTTTGCACACAATGAATTTATTGATAGATTTAGCCCATTAGCTGTATTTACCTGTCAGTTCTATGGACACTAATGAGTTGTTTTTCAAGGACTAATGAGAACTGTAATGGCTAATGGATGTTTACAGCTTCACCGTGCCGCACCATGTGATGCTGTGAGCGCTCGCTCCCGTCCCTCCGAGTCTTTAATTGGCACCATCAGAGGGCTCTTTAATTACATTTGAGCACACAATAAAGATCCCTGTCAAATCAATGGGAGGAAGGCTGCAGGATTCCGCAGGAGGCTGGTCACTCCGATGGACACTGGCCCCATGCTCCAGTCAGCACTGTCACTTGCCTCCTTAACACATTTGGGCAGGAGGAAGTGGTAAAGAAGGTCCAGGCAGGGCATATGCTTACAGAACTGCCACCCAGTTCATCCCCTAGGCTTTAGCACCACACTGGACATCATGGTCCTGCTGGGGAGCACAGTCCTCAAAGTGGGGACTCCTCCAGGCATTAGAAAAGTGAGTTTCCTTGGATCCTTAGATTTAAAATTTTGGTCATATTTGTGGCGTATCTTCCCATGTGTCATGTTCAAAGATACAGCCATTGATTTGATTACAGCCAACATTAACTGGACAGTTTGGGCATTAGCAGGGAAGAATTGGCTCATGAGAAATTTACAAAGAAAACCCAATCTTTGAAGTACGCATTGATCCATTTATTCTGCATTGTTCAACTACCCGCTAGTGGGAAAATTGTCCCCCAAATGGGTACAAACACAATGATATCACACCAAATAGGTAAACCAAGGGAAAGAACACCTCAATTTACACATTGCTGTTAAAGAAGTTTATCATTTCAGTTGTATGTTTGCAGGATGAGTCCATTGCAAAGATGGTCTCATGCTTGCTGGAACCACCTGTGTATGTTTCTGACCAGGATCAATAAACCAGATGGCTCACGAACACCTCGTTCTTTTAATAGATAAAGCTGCCAGTGAGCAGCTCTTCACAGAAGCAGATCAGCTTGGCTGATCAATCAAGTCTTCCCTCAGAGGAGCCTGAGGATTGTTTCGTCACAGGAGTGGGTTTGGAGGATGTTAAGGCTGGAGGAATGTAAACTGGTATGATGGTGGTGGGAAAATGTCACAGAGAAGACATTCATTTGTTGACACAGTGGGATCAAAACAAGAGTCACCGGACATAAGCACAATGAGACAGCTACTTGGAGAGCTGCATGCCTGTGAGGGAGTCTCCCAAGGGAGGCATACTCCATTCAGCTTTGATCTCCCTCAAGGTTCTGATCATCTATCCTAGGGAGGAAGCCTAACCTTCCTTAGTGCTTCCTATTGGCCATGAACACATTCCATCTGGTGATGAGGGTGATGCTAGAGAAATTAGAAGAGCAGTTTCCATAGAGAAGTTTCCATAGAGAAGGGGGGCGGAAGCCAGATTGCACGAGGATTAAGGAAGGAGTGGGTGGTGAGGAAGTGGCAGAAGTGACAAGTTGAGTGATGGAGAGACAGAGAGCAGTCACTCAACGGGGTCAGGAGGACCTGAGCACATTTCTAAGTTTCTAAGAAGATGTCAACTGAAAGGGAGAGATTGGAAATGTGAAAAGGGAGAGGTAATTTGTGGAACAAGGACTCAGAGAGCTGGGGCATGGGATGAAAATAGAGTAACCAAGAGAGGAGGCAAGTTTGGTCTCAGAATGAGAGAGGAGATGTGCCCCCAGCAATGAAGAGGGAACAATGTCTAGCAAAGTGTTTCTCTGTCTTCCAATGTTGCTCTCTGGGAAGACCTGGAGACCTCACTTGCTTCAATTCAACGTCTAGAAGACAACGAAAATGACTTGGAAGTAGTCACACTAGAATCTTCAGGCCATGGATCTCTCAGAAGAAAAGGATTGGAGAGGGCCCTATATGGGCCTCTTAAAAGCCCTCTCCATACAACTCAATTAATAAGGCCACCCAGGTCTGCCCATGAAAGAGAAGGAAAAGCAGGATGGTTTCCCTTGAGTTCATGATTAACATTGGGCCAAGGGAAATGGAAGGCATAAAAATTTCATGGAGATTGTTAAAACCTTGACCATGGTGCTAAGGTTGGGAGTCCAGATGAGGATGAACATAGGAGTAACAGCCTGTTGAGTGTGGGTCAACAATGGGCTGGAAAGGCTGAAGGATATAGGGAAGGCAGGATAATCTGGGGTCAGGACCCCCCTCAGGCTGGCTCAGCCACTTAAGACAGGGCCCTTCTCTAGAACTGGTTACTATCATGCCCAAAGACTATCCTGACTAGGAAAGGGAGGCCACAGCATTCTTTCTTTCCCATCAGTGGACAGAATACTTGTGCTGCCACTCAAGGCCCAGCGTCTTCTGTGCCCCCAAGTCACAGGGTTTGGTTTCCTCTAAGGCATGGCAGAGCTGCAAACCAAGCATCCAGGGCCAACATATTGAGTCCTTGCTGGAAAAGAATCCCCAAAGCCCATTCTGTTGGAGTAGACTTATTTGCCCACTTTGCTGAACCTTGTGGGTCCTCAGGGCAGTGGAGGACTGTATCAAAACCTCTCCATCAGAAACTACCAAGTCTTGGGAACATACCTTGCTCTGAAGAGGAACCTTCAGATACTATTACAGTTTGAACAGGTTCCCCAAACACATATATTAGCAGTTAATGAATTCATGTGGATGGCTGATGGATGAAGTGTGGAGATTTAATCCGATAGTGACATCTGGGAGGTGTCCAGAGGTAAGTCTTTAGGTCACTGTTGCTTGCCTTCAGAAAAGGAGGTTGATTATATAGGTTGAGTGTTCTTCCTGGCTTGCCGTGTGAGCATCCCTTCACCATCTTCCACCCTTAACCAGGTGCCAGAGCCAGTGGGGCCACCTGATTTACATTGTGACCCTCCAAATTATAAGCTAAATATCAGCCTTTTCCTTTGTAAGAAGCTTCTCTTAGGTCTTTTGTGATATAAAGCTTACTGATAGAGCTGGCAATGTCCTCAGCACCCCAAACCAGGATTCACCAGTCCCTTTGACCTTGAGAGGTCCTGTAAGGATGATGCAACCTCAAAGTTCAAAGCTGGATGCCTTTAGAAAGAAGCCAATACAGGAGCGATGGGGGATGGCTGTAGTTACTAAAGACAGGAGGAGATACTGACATGAAGAGAAGTAGGCTGAAGGCTGGTGTGATGGCTCTATTGGTTAATCCTCCCCTTGCAAGCTCCAAAATCCCATATAGGCAATGGTTCATGTCCTTGCTACTCAACTTCCCATTCAGCTCCCTATGGCCTGGGAAATCAGTAGAGCAAGAGGATGGCCCAAAGCCTTGGGACCCAGCATTCATGTGGGAGACCTACAGAGGGTTCCTGGCCCCTGGCTTTGGATTGGCTCAGCTCTGGCCATTGTGGCCATTTGGGGAATGAACCAACAGATGAAAGATCTTTGTCTCTCCTCTCTGTAAATCTGTCTTTCCAATAAGAATAAATAAAATTTTTTAAAAGAGAGAGAAATAGGTGTGGGGTGAGTCCACCTCCAACTAGTACCTCACTCATTCAACATTATTGAGCAAGTTCCTGCTGGATGCCAAGTTCTGTTTTTGGTAAAGGTGATACCTAGAGAAACAGGATACAGCTCTGAAGAAAAGGTGCTACAGGAGGGGAGAGAAGGCCATGGACCCAAGCTGGTGAGGGCAGGGGAGACTTTCAGATACTGTACTCAGTAGGGGAGAAAACATGAGAAAAAACAAGCACACAAACACACAGGAGTCACTAACTCATTTATTCTACCAATGTGGGCACACTGGCTGTCTGCTGGGCACCATTCTAGGGTCTGAAGACACAAACGTGACCAACACAGCCCAGTCCTACCTTGCACTGAGCTTACCTTCCAGGGTCAAAAGGGGACACAGTATATTACACAGTATATTCAAGGGGCTACACGTTTTGTTTGTTTTAGCACAGCTAGAACTGAGTATCTAAAAAGTTCGTTATAATGAGCAGCAGTGAAAAAGTGTGTGGAGGTCTCGCCTTCCACAAGAAGGAGGGCCACTGGACAGTGTCCCATGGTTACCCTCTGCACTTCCGTTAGGCAATGGCATGAAAGGTTGAAGGGAAATGAAGCCTCATTGTTGAGATCATTTGAGAGACTCCTGCAAGAGAAGCCAGGAGGAGGCAGTGGGGATGAACAGGGAGGGATTTTTAATGAGCTTGAGGGATTTTTCAAAGATAGATTCAGTGGAACTGGTTGAGTTCTTGGGCAAGAAAAGAAAGAATCCTAGTACAATATCACTGTAAGTGCAGCATGAACAAGATTGGAGAGGCAGTGACAGGCAATTGAGAACATAAGAAATGAGACAGACACAAAATAAACACTACAAAAGTCTTTCCTACAAAAGGCGACCACAGAAGAAGGAGCAAGGAGGGCGACACAGAAGGTTTGCTGCCTCAATCTCTTATTGAAATGTTTGAGGAGTCAAATTACAGGAGTTAATGTGGCAAATGTTGACAGTTCTGTCCCATCTTGATGTGAACCAGCTGATGCTTGATGATCAGGAAGGAACAGTGTGACCCATGTACAGAAGCCAGTGCGTGACTGTCTCAAGAATATCTTTAAGCACACAGTTCTGAGGCCTTGGACCAAAGCCCAGTTGTGGACCCTCACCCGCAGGCCTTAACCTGGGTCTGGGATTTTTGCCCACTCACGCACTGTTGCCTACAGAATTTGATCTCAGTCTCCAACACAAGCACTCTGTGAACTCAAGATTCCAGACACAGTCTTCCTCGCTCTTCTTCATCAAGTCACTGTGTTATTTTTTTGTTGTGTTGCAAAACTACCTGTGGCAGATAACTTCCAGGATTATGAGTAGAGGCAGGGGTTGTTGAGACTGAGTAGGACACAGAAGGACATCAAGATTGGAAAAGAAAATGGAACTTTACAGTTCTATTGAGTTTGTGCTATTGACTGTTACCAAGGGGTGCATGCTGGGATGGTTGTATCAACAGATCTGAAGTTCAGGACAGAAACCTAGACTGGGGGTTCATCAGGGCACCCAAAGAGCAGAGGTCACAGGGGGAGGAAGTAGGGGACCAGAGGCAGAGGGGAAGTTTCATGGCGGGAAAGGGAGAGAGCTGAGCACAGAGCCAGGAGTTATCTCCAAGCAGGACTGGGGGTTAGGAAGGGCTGAAGCAGAGAAGTCTGAGAAGGGCCTGTGAGACAGAAAGGAGAGGTCCAAGGTCGCTGCACAGGAGGCGGGGGGTGGGCAGTCAGGCAGCTCAGCGAGGTCCTGGAAAGGCTGCACGCCCCTTCTCAATATGATGCATCAACTTGGAGGGCTTTACCAGATTGGTTTGCGTGGGAGTGAAAATTGGAATGTGGTTGAGAGAGAAGCGAGAGAGAGGTAAAAAAGCGGAGACAGTGCCCACCCATTCAGGAATCTGACTCTGAAAAAGAGAAAAAAGAAAGGCAATGAGGATAAATAATCATTGGGTTGAAGGGAGGAGATTTTATTTTTAGATAAAAAATATTCCATTTATTCATAATCCAGGAGGAACCAGGAGAGAAGGAGGGAGGAAGAATGAGGCTGGAGCTGAGAACCAGAGCAGAGGTGATGGACAGAGTGGGATGGGGTGGGGGCAGGGAGCCTGGGAGCCACAGGGCTGGGAGCGGGGCACTAGTCCATAACCTGAATGGAGGACCTAGAACACTGGGTCGGCCTCCTAGGTGCGAGAGAATCCTGTAGGGACAGCTGGATGACTGGGAAACAAAAGGAACCCCTCCCCTAGAAGATGGCCCCAGCTTCCTTAAGGCAAGTGCAGCTCTTCAGTGACCAAACTCTGGTCTGGGCAGATGCCCTCAAGTAGCCACGTCTAATGTGCTGGACACCAGGGCTTTAGAAGAGGTGACAAGCCAGGTGGTACTCCAGATGGGGCCAGACCAGAGCAATGCGTCGATGACTTCTGTGTGGGTGGCGGGGCAGGGGAAGATGAAGTAGGCAGCATGCTGGAGTGCTTCTGGCTCCCCAGCCTTCAGTGTCCTGTAGCTTCTCCTACCTTTTCTGACCTCTTATTTGGAAGTCCCCCGAAGCCTGCAACAGTGTTGGGGGTTCCTGGTACAAAGCTCCAAGTCACTCCAGTCATTGGGAAGAATGCACACCCAAGGGGACAGCCCAGGCAGGACCCAAAGACATGTCCCAACAGGAAGCAGCCTACGGGTGGACTGTCATCAGCTGGAATGGCAGTGGATGGTTTTCCCTGGGAGGAAGAGGAATGGAGGAAAAGAAGGAGAAGAGACAAAGGGAACCAATGCTTGCTTTATGCCTACTATGTGCAGCCCCATAGTAGGTACTTTTTGGACACTCACTGAGTTCTGAAACCAACCCAGGAAGTGGTATTAGCACTAGGGGAGAGAGGAGAAGATGGGGACTTTAGGTGATTGCTCAAACAGGGCTTCCAGCGCAGGTCTCTCATCCTACTAAGTCAACATCCCTCCCACAGCACATGCTGTTCCCCAGGATTTTGCCCCTGCCACCTTCCTCAGACCTGTGACAGTCTGAACCACAGAGCCTGCAGCACAGGCTGGCAGCCTCCCACCTGCCAACCTTGCAAGGGAGCAGGGTTACAACCACACCCTGCTAACGACCAACGTTAAATGTGAGAAAAACACTGGACTCAGAGTCCAGAAACCCAGGAGAGTTTAGTCTCTGACTCTGTCACTCACCTACTGTGGGACTCCAACACGTCACTTCATTCTCTAGACACCTCAAGGTCCTCCGCCACCAGGCAAGAATCCTCACTGGCAAGAATCCCAGGGTTGCTGCAAATGTCAAACACATATGATCGGGAGCAAGCCAGGGAATGTTCACAACCAACTTGCAAAATACATCAACGAGTAAGACTCAGAAAAACAGAAGATACCCAGATGGGTTGCGTTAGCTGACTTCCATGGGGTCAGTACTCCCAATGCAAGTTACTAAGGGAATATCCCTGTGCAGAGAGCTGGAAAGAAGCAAAAGCTGTCTCCCATGAAGATGCTGCTTTTACCCAAATAGGATGGACACAGCTCCCCCACCCCAGAGTACTGCATCATATATTAAACTGGTGAGAAAATAATATGGAGTTTGGTGTTTATCACCCTTGTTTGAGGCAGAGTTTTGTTATAAACACTATAGCATTTTATCTTCAGCGGAGTGGTGTTTCATGAGCAGTTCCTAAGACTCCTGAATTGTAGCAAGCAGCTCTCCTGAGCCAGCTCCAGCATGGCTCTGATTAAAGTGTCCGAGCTGAGTCCGGGCTGGAGATGACCTCTATTCCAGGGCAGGTTGCCTCAAGAGCCCGCTGTGCCCCCAGCTCCCTGCCTGCACTGCACGGTGGCGCTCTGGCTGCCTGGAGCCTGCTCTGTAGACACCACAACCAAGAAAATGGGTACAGCCCTCCTCTGGCCACTGCACAGGGTTTGACTTCAGCCTAGGGTGCAGCCACCTACCTTACTTCTGTCGAGCAAAGCCAGCAGCAGCTCTTGAAAGAAAGTCACAAAACCTGTTTCCAGGGCCAAACATTTTGTTCTATGGTGAAATCCCTCCACTCACCAACTTTCAACCTTTCAGAGCCTCAATTTCCTCCCCCATCCAAATGAGCAGGTTGGCTAAGAGAACCTCAGAAATCCTTCCCTGGGCCCAACCCCAGGAGGGATGCTAGAGTCAGACAGTTACAGACAAAGCAGTGGATGAGGTCATGGCAAGATCCAGGATCTCGTGGGGAGGCCGAGCAAGAGTCAGAGACCAGACAGGAATGACTGTGTCTGTTTCATTAAGAAGCCCCAGAGAAGCTTCTGGAAGGGTGATAGGAGGCTGCTTTGGTGGCACTGTGGAACCCTGGGAGTCAGCGGACAGGTCCTGCCTCTCACTGCAACGGGCATGACAACACCTCACTTCCTTCCCTGCTAGGCACCCACTTTCCTCATCTGGCTTCTGGCTTCATTCCATTCTAATGGCTATTTCCACACTAGCTGTGGGATAAAGACCCAACTGAGTGAGAGAAGAGGGAAGGAAGTGGCACACATAACCACTGTGGGAGGTGGCTCAGCCTCAAGGGTGGAAAGATGTGCAGATCCACATGCAGGTGTGGATGTGTGCGTGCATGGTGGGCCAAATGCAGCTTGGGGAGCCTTTGTGCGTGGTGTTGGCAGGGCTTCCAATATACCAACAGCATCCCAGCCCTGGGACAGCCCTGCAGCCCCGGACATAAGGGTGGGTGCTCCCTGGAAATGCTAACAAGATGTCAGGCTGAACCTCCTGGTGTTGCCATGGGAGCCCAGAGGATGTGCAGGCTGGGAGGCAACTGTTGGGTGCAGTTCCATAGCAAAGGAGCCTGGATCACGCCTTTGGCAGAACATCAGGTGGGAGTCTCGGTGCACAATGAGCTATTGTTCTTCGACGCTTTACACTAACTCTGTTTCCAAGGTTTTATGAATCATTTCGCTGCTGATCTTAAAAAAATAATAATATACCAGCCTCAGTGCGGGAAGCTTCCAACTTGTTTTCTCCCAGAGAGGGACATGAACTTGGAGAGAACCTGCTCAAACAGACACTTGATCTTCCCCACTGCTGTCAGGGAGGGCCGCTGAAGGCTGTCATTGTGCCTGTGGCATCGCAGCACTGTGAAGTGTAGATCCTGGAGAAGGAACCGAGCAGTGCCCGGGCTTGGAGCATGCCAAAGAAAATGATTGACAAGCAGTTCAAGCAAGACCAAACAGGTGCCATGTGACCCATGCAGCCTCCAAGCAGGTCTGTGCCCACCGGAAGTTCGATTAAGCAGCGGCAGCCTCTAAGGGAGATGGGCATCTGCTTTAAAAGGGCATAACGTTCACCTCGCGTTTGCCCGGAACTCCTTTCCGAGAAGGCGTGTGCAGCTCCTGGCTGCCAGCTTCCTGCTGGATTCTTCGGTCCTCTGCCTGCTTGCCCATTGCCCTCTGTCTGTGTGCTGGTCCGAGGCTTCCTTTTGGAAATCAGGAAAGCCTTGAACACTAGCTACCAAAGACTCCTTGATGGTACCACTTATAGCATCTCCCACTCCAAGCAGTGGGTCCTTCTTGAGAGGGCACCACCCCAACTGCCTTTCAGCAGGTCTCAGCCACCTGCTGAGCTGGCTAACGTCAAGAGATCAGATGTATGCTAGGGGCTTGCTCACTCACAGGATGGTCTATCGCAGGGGCGGAGTAGGAGCTTTCCTTCAGCACTCACCTGCTTCTGCCAACACCACCTGTGTGGACACAGTCTGTCTTCACCTGCTCTGATGCCTGCCCCTGTCATGCCCTGGATTTTCTCTCCCTCCGTTTTTCGTGCTGGATCCAGCCTCAGTTTCACTGCCTCTGCCCCAGAGCCCAAACTCAGAACCAATGCCTAGCCACAGTGAGCGCTCTCCTGACCTTCAGGCCTCTGCCACCACTTCCTCCTGCTGCCTGGCTCCTCCTTGCAGATCGTTCCAGCCCTGGTTATTATTTAAACGAGCTGCTTCTGGCTCACATGTTAATTAAAACCCGCTGTCCAAAATCTCCTGGTACAATTTGCAGTGTAATCTGTAGCCTCTAGTGCATCATTGTATCTCTATTAAAAGGGATTCTCTGTAATGATGTGGGGATTTAATTAGTTTCTTTGCCAATGTTGTAAAACACAGTGATAAACGAGCCAACAGGTCCGCGGATCATTATTCTCCTCAAGATGAGCTTATTAGCTGATTATGAATCATTAACAAAGTCTACACGGGATTTTCTTATCTAATTCAACACAATTTTTAACATTCAATGCTCAACAGCCATTTCTTTCAACCAGCAACATTGTGTGGAGATGATTGCAATCTGTACGTAGGGCTTTCTCTTCGTGGTTAATTTTAGAGATGTCGAGTCAGAAGCAAGACCTGGCGAGTGAATTCAGAGACTCAGTTTCTTGGGGGAGACGACCCACATGAACAGAACCTGGAAGAGAATGTGTGTATATGTGTGTGTGTGTGTGTGTGTGTGTGTGTGTGTGTGTCTATATATCAGAGGGAGACAGCCTGGGGCCAGACATGTCCCTGTGTTCACGGATGTGTATTCTCTATAAATTCACGTGTACGTGTATGTGTCCATAGGCCATGGAAGGTGCTTTCTTGTGTCTGTCTGCGTGAATACATGGTGGAAGTGTGTCTATCTGTGTGTGCATACGTGCACACATGTAGTAAACCAGTACATGCACATACAGAGAGCTTATAGGAAGAGAAAACTCTGAGGAGGCCTTCAGGCTGGTGCTATGCAACCACTCAGTGACATATCAGTATCCTCAAAAAGTTCCAGTCCCGGCTGTCAGAAGAGCAGCTGATGGTCCAGGGCCAGGTATTCCCTGGGAAGTGCCTGTGTGGACTTGAGCCTAGCAATTTACATCATCCTCTTCTGCCTTCTCATTCAAGCAAACAAATGGTATCATTGGAGCCTTCAGTTACTCTAACCACAACTATTACTGCTAACAAGTGTGACAGCCAATTAGGTGCAAATGGTGTGAAGAGAAGAAAACCAGGCATTATCACCTCAAAATTGCAAAGACCAAACGACTCTACATAGGGGACAATCTGAATGCAAGCCTAGCAGTCATTGCACACGGAGCTCAGAGGCCCCGAGTTACTGAGACCTCAAGCAGACAGGTCAGAGGGAGACAGAAGCAGCTAGAAATGTTGGGGGTAGGGAGTCTTAGGGGTTGAATTGTGTCCTCCCAAAATTCATGTTGAAGTACATACCTGCAGGACCTCACAAAGTGACTATCTTTGGTGACCAAATATTGAAGAAGCTGATGAAGTTAAAATAAGGTCATTAGGACTGGCCCTAATCCAGTAAACCCAGTGCCTTCATAAAATTAAGAAGTTAGGGGTCTGGTGCAACGGCTCAGTGCTAAATGTTCGCCTTGCAAGCATTGGGATCCCACGTGGACACTGGTTCATGTCCCAGCTGTTCCACTTCCCATCCAGATCCCCACTTGTGGCCTGGGAAAGCAGTAGAGGACGGCCCAAAGCCTTGGGACCCCGTACCCACGTGGGAGAACTGGGAGACCTGAAAGAAGTTTCTGGCTTTAGATACATATCCAGAGAAAATCATGTGAAGACACAAAAAGATGGCCAGCTACAAACCAAAGGAGAGAGATTGCAGAAGAAATCAATCTTACCAACACATTGACCCTGTCTTCCCATTTCCATAATTTGTGAGAATCAACACTGCTATTTAAGTCAATCTGTGTATCCTTCCAGGAGCCAACTCTTCATGCAGTTGTTAATACACGACTCAAAGGAAAAACCCGAGAGGGCATGAATACGGGCCATTCACGTAACCAATCCACCATAGTGAATGAATCGACAGGTGTTTGCAGCAAAGATAATGGGAACACAACTAAATCCAGACATGTGTGCTAATGGAGGAAGGCTCTTTATTCCTTCTATCTTTGGCCAGGATCTCCAAAGCTAGAAGAACTGAGTCTTACTCTCAGTGCTTCTATTTGGAGCTGAGTGAAGAACCTGTAAGGCCACACCTGGCCCCTTCTCAGTAGAATTGAAGTGCCATCAAAATGTATGGGAGTCTGAATACAATGAGGTCCCAGAGTGCAGAATGTGGCCACTCTTGTACTTCCCTGAGCGTGCTGCCTGGGCAGTCACACCCTGCCTGGGCAGTCACATGCCTTCTCAGCATAGTAGTTGCTTGGCCCTGATCTGACACAGCTGAGGAATACACATCAGAAGCAGGAGCTGTACAGGACAATTTTCTGCAGATGCTGGGAATTAAAGGACAAGGAGGCAAAAATATCTCCTGAAAGACACTGAAGGAGATGATCAGACCCTGGAAGGAACTGTGGTGATAACTCCAGAAGATTCCTCCAAGATATTTTGGTACATGTACCACTTACACGTCTGTATTAACAGACGATTCCCAAATCTAAATCTCCAGCCCAGGCTATTCTCTGAAGTCATAAAGCCAGTTCTCTATGCCCCTTGAGTGTCCCATAGGTCATGACCATAAAAATGAACTAAACTTCGACCTTGTCAAATCCAATCCTCCTCTTGGACTCATCCTCAACCCCCCACCCCAAGTCAATCACCCAAGTCAGAAACATGGAGGTCACCCTTGACTCCCCCCTCTCCCTCACGAATCCGGGTCTGCCTAGTGTTTTTATTTCAGCCATCTACAGCAGCCTAAGGACTCTTTCTCAGAGAGAAATCTTTTCACGTTACTCCCTTGCTTAGACATCCTCAGTAGCAACCCAGTGCCCAAACATCTCGTTACTCACTTGAAATGTCTTCAAGGATCCCCAGCCCTACATAATTACCCAGCCCAAACTTTCTCCTCTCCTGTGTGAAGACTACCTTTGCCATGTCTTTCATGCACAGGTTTTGTATATACTTTATCTTCTGCTAGAAATTCTCCTTCACTCCTCCCTATTGACCAATCACACTTTGCTTCAAAGTTTAGTCTAAACGTCCTTCCCGAGAGAAATCTCTACTCCCATAGTCCAGTTCATACATTTTCCCATAGTTTCCTCTTTGTAGCCCTTGAAATACTGTATTTTATGGCTCTTGCTCATCTGTGTTTCTTTGCTAGCCTGGAAGTTCCTTCAAAGCAGAAACCATGTCTTGGTCCCCAGTGAAGACAAAGTGAACATACAGAATAAGTATAGTCTAATAAACAAGTGAATCCTAGATGAGTCACATAGAGTTAACTTACACACCCCAGGGGAGTTTCCAAGCTACCTACATGAAATCTCTTTGTAAGATGCCAATAGTCACCTTCTAGATAGAGATAATCTAAACTAAGGTTATTGTATCTGTGATTTTGTTTACACAAGGCACACTTGATAAACAAGAAGGCAATTAACTGAGAAACTCGTTGCCTGCTCTCGGTTTATACAAAGATCCCACCCCATGCCCGACACCTAAACAGGTTCCCAGTGAATGTGACTAGAATCATTGATTAAAATTTAGATATTGATCTGCTTTTCAAATTTTCCACTAATATACTGTAAGAGGTCATTACATAGTGAATAATTGTGTTCACTGTGACCTACTTACGTTCGCAATAACATACAAGTGTGGTGTTTAATCAAGAAAAAGACAGCAACTATCATTTCTAGGCTCACATATCCAGAAAACTTGGCATGTGGATTTGAATGGATGTCTTCAGAGGATAGACCAACAAGATTTGGACTCAGTAGAGCTTTCTCATTACCAAAAACATCACAATGGGACAAACTCCAGAATCAACACAGACAAGAAGAGAATATTAGTAAAAGATGGTGAAGAAGAATCTTCCAAGAACATGAAACAAATATATTTGAACGTGAAAAACAGCAGTTTAGAAACAGGGAGGACAGACGAACAGGTGAGTATCAGTCTAATGGAGATTCAGAAAAGAATGGAAATAATAATAGAAACACAGCAATGACATGATCAGAAGTGGGTCTCTTTGATACCAAAATGCATGATCTGTTAGATAAAAATACGTTAAATAAAGACAGTTCTGTGCCCAAAGACTTATTATAAAATGCCTGTAATTTATCAAGAAAATAAAATCCTAAAGAGTACTTTAAAAAGCAGATAATTTACAAAGGAAAATACCAGAGAGGCAGTAAAATTATCAGCAGCAATAATTATGGCAAACTAACAGTAAAATAATTGTTTCAATGAATTGAATAAAAACAGCCAAAAATCTATATTTTTATACCTAAATAAACTAGCATTCCAAACTGTAGGAGCAGAAGGAGGAAACCTTTTTCAGATTCACAAAGATTACATGATTTCTAACTCATTTTTAAGATGAGTAGAGACTTGCATTTTTTTAAAGATTTATTTTATTTTTATTGAAAAGCCAAATACACAGTGAGAAGAGACAGAGAGGAAGATCTCCTGTCCATTGATTCACTCCCCAAGCGGCTGCAACAGTCAGAGCTGAGTCAATCCAAAGCCAGGAGCCTGGAGACTCCTCCGGGTCTCCCATGTGGGTTCAGGGTCCCAAGGTTTGGGGCTGTCCTCCACTGCTTTCCCAGGTCACAAGCAGAAAGTTGGATGGGAAGTGGGACTGCCAGGATTAGAACCGGCACCCATATGGGATCCTGGAATGTGCAAGGTGAGGACTTCAGCCGCTAGGCTGTCGCACTGGGCCAAGACTTGTATTTTTTTCTCTGACTTGTGAAGCAGAACTCCCATTCCTACAGCAACAGTAAAAATGTTGAACAAATGAACATCAGTTAGTTGCTTTACTCAGGATCATTAGAGGTCACAGGGCAAATCACCACGCTCAAATCAAGAGACACAGGTAAATACCAAGAACCACAGCCAACATCAGCTTACCTGGAGCGCAAGCTGCTAGAACCCTAACCGCATAGGACCCCTTAAGAGTAACTTTGCTGGCTTGCTGGAGATGAAGTATAAGCTAGTGTGAGAATGATGATAGGAATATAGTAATATAACTCTGTTACACTCTCAGAGGCCTTGTATTTCCCTTGGTTTTACCTCGAGGAATGCTATGAAACTGTCATGGTGTAGATCCAAAACAGTCATGGTTTTGAGAGGGGGAAAGGAAGTTTGTATGTGTGTATGCACACTATATTCACATATTTAAATATAAAATGCAATACAACATAATTTCTAGAAGAAAAGGAAAAATCTATATGGCATTGAGTTTGGCAATGAAATTTTAGATGCCACACAAAAAAGCACAATCCATGAAAAAAATGGATACAAATACAGGCCTCATTAAAATTAAAACATGTCTTTCCTGTGAAAGATGCTGTTGAGAGAACAAAAAAGGTAAACCACAGACTTGGAGAAAATATTTTCAAAAAAATATAGCTGTATCCCCGAAACTAAAAAACAACCTCTTAAATTTTAACCAGAAGAAAATCATCTAATCTAAAAATTGCCAAAGGATCTGAATAGATCTATTACTAAAGAATATGCACAAGTGAAAAATAGGCATATGAGAACACATTCAGCATCATTTATCATCAGAGAACTGCAAGCAGAAGCAGTAATGGGAAGCCGCTGCACACTACCACTATGGGCAACGTTAAAACTTTTTAAAACAGTGAAAATGCCACATGTTGGTGAGGCTACAGGGCACAGGTGGTCTTATTCACCAATGGCGGGAGTGCATAATGATGCGGCTACATGTGAAGACAGCTTGGAAGTGATTTCCAAAGCTGAACTTAACCTTACCACAAGATCCATCAACCACACTATGAGACACTTACCCAACGGATGAACATCTACAGACAGAAAGTTTACTTAGCATCACCAAAACCTGGAAGCAACCAAAATGCCCTCAGCAAGGAAAAGGACAAATAAGCTACCCATCCATAGAATATTGTTTAGCAAAGAAAATAAATGAGCTATGAAGGCACAAGAAGTTTTTCGAGAAACATTAATTATGCACATTACTAAATGAAGAAAGAATATTAAACAGCTACCTGCTGTATGATTACAGCTACATGACATTCTGGAATAAACAAGGATATAAGACAGTAAAATGTCAGTGTTTTGAGGGAACTGGGTGTGAGAGAGAGAGCGTGCGATGAAAAGTGGGGTAGGAGAGCCTGTTGGAGACAGTAAAACTGTATGATCGATGTATGCATTTGTCCAACTCACAGAACTTTCTAGTAAACAAAAAAAAAGGAAAGAAATGCTTTCAGATTTTTAAATCATTGTTTAGGAGGCTAGAGACCCAAGGAGGAATGCAGAGTGTGACCAGAGACTCCATTACAAACCTCATCAGAGCGGGTGGAGAAACCGGGAGTGACCGAAGCAACATTGAAAATGGAGACTACAGGCTTCGGGAGCTGCATTTTCTCACTCCACTCCACCTGCTGAAGTTACTGCTCTCAGGGAGGGTAGGCTGACTGCTGTATTGCTACTGCACCCGCTTAGGGGATTTAGGCACCCAGTTAAATAGATGGTGAGTGTCAAAGGCCAGATTCCTCACTTCAGTGTAGTTCGGATAAAAAAAAAAAAGGCCAGAAGAATCCAAGGGTTAGAGCTTGTAGGCATCAGCATGAAGTCATGCCTCACTTAGTGTAGATACAATGGTATGGATTGCAGCTATATCATAGTGGTTCATTTTACATGCCTGCTTTACTGGCCTGTGACATGCCCCAACTCTGGATTAAAGATCATTTCTGTTACACGTGTGTTTCTGGATGTCTACATCCCCTACCCACTACCAATGGAGAGGAACTGAAAAAAAAAACACCATCAGCACCTCTAAAGCCCAGATGTTGGTTGCTAACACAATTCCCCAATAAAAGCAAGTAGAAACCCTTGGAGAAATGGCTGATTGTGGCACTGGGACAGGAAACAGACATGAGGAGCTGGAGCTACTTGTGTTAACTGCATGTAAGAACACACTCACGGCAAAGTCATCATGGGGAGGCAAGCGTCAGAGAACCCCACAACCAACAGGAGGGGCTGTCAATGGCTGGAGCTGAACAATCAGTACGACAGAAACAAATAAGGTAGGACTGGATTGTGATCCAAAGGGTACAACCAACACTTCTGAACCTACACTCACACAAATGAACGGCTGAATGGATCAAGCAACAATTGATAACAAGAGTGTCAAACAGCCTGGGAGATGCTCCACCCTCCCAGAAAGGGAGTGTGACTTCCCACTGCTGACCTGTGGGCTGTGCACTGTGGAAGAGGCGGGGGAGGGCAACTTTGCATTGGAGACACTGGCAAACACTACCTCAGCCAGGTGAAGAAGGCCAATGTCAACAGTTGAAAACCACACCACCAGCAGGGTTATGCACCTCTGAGATGATGTCACTGAAATGGCACTTTATCTCTCTGGTCTTCCCCCTAATAACCCACAACCCCAGTCTTATCAGGAAACCGAAACATCAGATTCCCACAACAAGGCATCCTACCACGCACCTGCCCGGCAGTCCTCAAGGTCATCACCAAGCAGGGAAGCCTGGGGAGTAGGGGGATATCCAGCGGTGTTTTGGACAGGATCTGGGAACACAAAACAGATGGAGAACATGAAGGAAGCCTGAATAAAACATGACTTCGGTTCATAGTAGTGCATCGATACTGGCACCTTAATAATAGTAAGTGGGATGCGCTGGTGTGTGTAGTGCGAACAACAGAGGAGCCTTTCCAGGGCACAGGGGGAGTCTCTGCACTGCCGTCTCCACCCTTTCAGTTGTCACATAGTGAAGAAAGTCACTATCAGTGAAGCTAGCATCCCAAACATGGGCCAGTGTGTGTCCCAGCCGCTTCACTTCCAATCCACCTCCCTGCTACTGCATTTGGGAAAGCAGCAGAAGATGGCCCAAGTGCTCAAGCCCCTGCACTCATGTGGAAGACCCGGAAGAAGCTCCTGGCTCCTGGCCACAGCCTGGCTCAACCAGAGCCATGGAGAAACTTGCAGATTGAACCAGCAGATTAAAGATGTCTCTTTCTCTGTCTCCCCTTCTCTCTGTAACTTTGTCCTGCCACTAAATAAACAAATCAGTTTTGAATAGGAAAGACAATATCTATCTTAAAAACAAAAAACTATCAAGAATTACCTGACATGGCTCTGGTCAGCAGATAGAAGATTCCTCCCTCTGCCTCTCCTCTTCTCTCTATAACTCGGCCTTTCAAATAAATAAAATAAATAAATCTTATTTTAAAAAGATTTTTCACTAGGAAAAGAGGTTAATTTAGAGCTATGAAATAAAATGTCCGAAAATTTAACTATCAACTGAAGAAAAGACCTTTTAAAAACAATTAAATAGAGCCCAGCATGGTAGCCTCGTGGCTAAAGTTTTTGCCTTACACGTGACGAGATCCCATATGGGCACTGGTTCTAATCCCAGCGGCCCTACTTCCCATCCAGCTTCCTGCTTGCAACCTGGAAAAGCAGTCAAGGTCAGCCCAAAGCCTTAGCACCCTGCACTCACGTGGGAGACCTGAAGCAGCTCCTGGCTCCTGGCTTTGAATTGGCTCAGCTCCAGCTGCTTGGGGAGTGAACCAAAGAACAGAAGATCTTCCTCTCTGTCTCTCCTCTTCTCTGTATATCTGACTTTCCAATAAAAATTAAGTAAAACTATGATTAAAAACATCAAGAATAGGAGAGCGATGGTGTTCAGTGAGGGTTGAAGCCTGGGATGTGTTTAGGCAGAGGACAGACATGCTGAATGACTTTGAAATCTCTTAGAAAAACGTATTAAAAAGTACATGTATGTAACAAAGTATGTAAAAATCACTAAGATAGCCACAACAAAAATACAAAGTTTGTTTTCCATGGGTATGAAAGAAGGGATACAGAAAATTTTTGAGTTCAACTAAAGGCCAGAAAGAAGAAAAAAAATGAAGCCAAGAAGATAAAACACAAAACAAAGGTGGAAAGAGAAAAACGGCGCAAACATACGTAGTTACGGTAAATGTCGCATGAGACGTGCGTCTGTGCGTTGAGCACACCTGCAAATTCTCCTCCTGGCCCCTGCCTCACACTCAGCTCGTCTACAGCCAAGGGCAAGCGACAGCTCTGCGGTCAGCTTGACCGCGCGGCTGCGGGCCGCTGAGCATCGTCTCTGCCTTCTCCCACTCAGCTGGCACTTCGCCCCGCAGCGCAGTGACCAGATAATTGAACTTCAAGTTCAGAGGAGGTCAATCCCCAAAGGGCAGAGTTTGACTAATTAGACCAGAGACAGGGAGAAGCCAGCAGATAAAGCCTTCACCTTTCTTCCCTTCCCTGCCTGCCGCTGGCCAAGAGGCACAGTGTGCCTGCCCAGCCCGAGCATTTTCTCAGAACCTCGGCTTGTCATTCTCCTCTTGCTTCACTTTGCTTCTCTCTGTGTCTTAATGTCCTGGAAGTGGATCAGCCTCCATTTTGTAAAGCAAAGAAAAACTAAGTTCGTTTACAGAAATAGATGATAAGATTAGATTTAAATCCAGCAAAACACTTACAAGAGACACGTTTGAAATTAAATTACTTAGACATATGGGATGTCGCATCCCATATGAGCTGTGGCTGTTCCTCTTCTGAATCAAGCTCCTGCTAATGTGCCTGGGAAAGGACTAGCCCAGTGCCTGGGCCCCTGTATCCATGTGGGAAATCTTGGAAGAAGTGCTAGGCTCCTCCTAGATTTAGACTGGCCTAGCTCTGGCTGTTGCGACCAACTGGGGAGTGAACCAGGGAATGAAGGCTCTCTCTGTCTCTCTTCCTCTCTCTGTAATTCTGCCTTTCAAATACATAAATAAATCTATCAATCTATCTATCTAAAAGAAACATAGTGAGATATTTTTGCAAGCTTCTATTACAAACTACATATTAAGCAGACAAAATAATTTTAGGTATAGAAAGTTTGAACAACTAACTATCCATCTTCCAATACATGTAAAGTCTGCAACCAATAAGTAGAGAAAATACATTCTTTTCTAGTTTGTGGGAATCATTTACAAGACCTGACCAAATGTAACAGTAAAACACAGAAGAGATGTTGACGAACAGTAATCAATATGACAGAGGTCATTTTCTCTTTTGGCAATAAAACTAAATTAGAAAGCTGTGACAGCCGCTGATTCAAAACAAACATGTTGGAAAGTAGAAAGTCCACTCCCAATAACAAGTTGTAAAATAAGACATATTAAAACAGTGTACCAGAAAGAAAACTTGTAAGAGAATTTGTTGCTACAAATTCCTAATTAAAAATAGTTAGAAAATAATTGAGTTGTGTTTGACTCAAGAGCTAACAAATAAAAACATAATCAGATACAAGATGGAAGGTAGGAAACGTTCAAACTGAGAGTAGAGTTCAATTAAATAATAAATAATAAAATAATGAAAAGAATCAAGTAGTACAAACAGAATTTCTCTTTTAAAAACAAACTAATAAAACAGACTTCCAACAAGAATGAGGAGGCGGGCAAAAAGAAAGACATAAATACTCAAAATTAGGAATGAAGAGTGAACCGCAATTAAATAGACTTTAAAATTATAACAGAATGTGACAAACTTTATGTTTCAAAGGTTTAAAACTTTTAAAAATGTTCAGAAAATATGAATTACCCAAATGGGTTCATAAAAGAATAAGAAACATGAATAAACCAAGCTAGCAAAAAAACAAAATGACACATAAAAGTCAATCACCCTCCACGGCAATGTCTGCCCTTAACATGCAAACTTGGCATCTGACAAAGATGATGTCACAATCAATGGAGAAAGAATAACATCTTCTGGAGGTGGCGCTGAGACACTTGGCCATGCTAGAGGAGAAAAACGAAACAAAATTAGACACATCATCGTCATATGCTAAAAAAAAAAAAAGTAATTCCAGGCAGGTTAAAAATCTAAGTAGAAAAGGAAAAGGATTAAAACACTCAGGGTTAAAAAAAAAAAAAGTCAGGAAAATGTCTTCAAGTGAAAGAAGGATTTCCTAAATAAAAAGAGAAGAAAACTATTTATGACTTCTCATTGAAAACTGTTCAACAATAGCTACCACAAGCAAACCAAGAGACAAGCCAAGACAACCGCTTTGGGCAATAGTTTGGCATCTTCTGAGGAAGCTAAAGATATGCATACTTCAGGGTTGAGGACTACTCTCTGAAGGAGAAACTCACGTGCCAGAAAGCACGTACAAGAGCGTGTATGCTGACATTGCTTGGAACACTCGACAGCTGGAGAGGAGAGAGCAAATCAACAGCAGGATGGATACGGACCTCGTGGGAAGACTGGCCGAAACACCATCAGCTGTGAAAAGGATGCTAGTTCCTGACCCTACATCACATCCAAGACTAAACTTGTAAACATGTACTGAGTAAAGAAACCAAAGAAAGTGAAAAAAAAAAATAATAAAAGATGAATTCACTTACTCAAGTTCAATGTAGGTAAAACTACACAATAGTGTTTGGGGATGCCTATAGGGGTAGTTTAAACTCTATAGGTAAAACCCACACTACAATACAGGAAGGTGTTTTAATTGTTAAACCAAACATCCACCCAAGCTCAGCTATATAGAAAGGCAAGACTGCAATTCTTACCAACAAGGATGATGATTCCTTGGCAGGAAGAAAGTAGATAAAATCAGGAAGGGACATAGGAATGGTGTCTGTCACCGACGTGTTCTTACCTCTGAAACTCAGTGATCAAGTCCATGAGTGATCACTGTGTAAGTTTATACAACATGTATGAGCAGGAATGTGATGAGCAGTACCTGTGGGGGCAAAGAAGGAGGGAGGAAGAGTTTCTCTAACACATTAGGGAAATTAAAGCAACAATGAACTATCGTTTTCTAGTCATCAGATCAGCAAACATTAAAAGCTTCATGACACTAAGTATTGGATACAAACAAGTTACTAATTACACTTCTGCGGGCATACTTCGAGGAGCGACTGGCCCATGTTTAATACAATGGAAAGAAAGCGTACCATATGTCCCCAACAGGCCATAACGTACGACAATAGAAACGGGCTGTTAGAGGAATATTAATCTGTGCTGTTGTTCCTAGTGGCTAAAAATTAGAAGCAACTTTGATATTCCTAGACAAAAGAAAGACTAGAAATGTTGTAAAATAAATAAATAAAGAAAAAGAAGACCACATGTCACCGAGCAATTGGAAGAACTAGAGCTGCACGTATCAAATTGTGGGATACGCATAGTAGTAACCATTTATATAAACTTTGAAAACATGCATAACAACACTACCTGTTGTTTATGTTGCATGCATATGTAGCAATCACATGAAAATATGCATGAGAATGATAAACACAGAATTTAAGATGGCACTTGCCTCAGGAGAGGGAGGAAAAAATGAATGGGATTGATTCGGAGCACACAGTTTCAATTACACCTGAACTATTTTACTTAGTTTTAAAAGAACTGAAGGCAAAAGGAAAGAAAATGCATCATTTGAATTCACTAGATTAACAAGTTGAAGTAGAAAACTCACATGAGATCTCAAGAGATTTACAAAAAACCATCTGATGAAATTCGGCAACACTAACTCTATTTAAAAAGAAAAGAAAACTTGCACTAAGAAGAGAAACTTAAACTAGTAGAAGATGTTTATCAAAACCAGAACTGGGTTTTGAGGAGCAACACTGGGTGGCTGTTCGGAGCACTGGTTAAGACATCCCTGAAGAAGCCATACTTCCTATTAGAGCGCCTAAGATTCCAGTCCTGGCTGCAGTTGTTATTCTAGCTTCCTGCTTAAGCCCCTGAGAGGTAGCAGGTGACGGCTCAAGTCCTTGGGTCCCTGATACCCATGAAGAAGACCCGGATGGGTTCCAGGTTCCTGACTTTGACTCAGTCTTGTTGTGATAGGCAAAATATCACACCTAGTAGAGAAATGTTGAACGGGGTGTGTGTGTGTGTGAGTGTGTGTGAAGAACAGACCAAGATATCTTAAGCATCCCCGTGAGATCAGACAGCATGGAATGGAGGGGAAGCAAGGGAGAAGAAAGAGCAAGAAAGTGGGAAGGAAGAAGGAAGGAAACCCAGTTGAAGCAACACTGAGATCGTGTCTCTTGCCTATGGGATCGGCATGACTGATAATAGCTCCTATTTTGGAAGGACAAGAAGCAACAGCCACTCTGAGGCTGCGCGTGACACTTTGGAGAGTAAATGGATTCTATCTGAAGAGGAAAACAGGCACAGGCTGTGAGCCAGAAATTCCACTCCTAGATTCTGTATCAGAGAAAAGTTAGGGAGCGCCTGAACATTCTGTGACTAGAGAATAATATGTAAATACATTCAGTGAGGTTTGTTTACACTATGAGCTACTACACAGTTGCTGAAATTAATGAACTAAATTTTCATGCATTGATATGATTAACTCTCCAAAGGTCAATGAAAACCATCAGTTACAAAAGAACATAGTACAGCATATTTGATATTCATTTTAGGAACACAAAAAGTAATATTTCACATTGTTTGTGGTTACACATCTATGCATTAGATGTGTAAAAACCAACAGGGAGGGCCCAGTGCAGCTAAAAATCCTCACCTTGAACATGCTGGGATCCCATATGGATGCCGGTTCTAATCCCAGCGGCCCCGCTTCCCATCGAGCTCCCTGCTGTGGCCTGGGAAAGCAGTCGAGGACGGCCCAAAGCCTTGGGACCCTGCACCCACATGGGAGACCCAGAAAAAGTTCCTGGCTCCTGGCTCCTTGCTTCAGACTGGCTCAGCTCCAGCCGTTGGGGGTCGCTTGGGGAGTGAATCATCAGACAGGATATCCCTCTCTGTCTCCCCTCCTCTATATATATCTGACTTTCCAATTAAAATAAACAGATCTTTAAAAAAATTAACAGGGAATGATAAAAAAAAAAAAGCCTAAATTATTGTGACTGAAGTTGTGGTACCACAGATTAAATTGCTTCCTTGCAATGCTGACATCCAATGTCAAAGCACTGGTTCAATTTCTGGCTGCTCCACTTCCAATCCAGTTCCCTGCGAATATACCTAGGAAAGCAGTAGAAGATGGCCTAAACGCTTGTGTCCCTGCCTCCCATGTGGGAGCCCCGGATGGAGCTCCAGGCTCCTCCTAGCATTGGCCTGGTTCAAGCCATTTGGGGAGTGAAGAAGCAGATGGAAGATACCTCTCTCCTTCTCCACTATCCTGTCTTGCAAATGACTAAAATTTTTTTTAAAATGTAAACTAACAGTTTCATTGAGGAGAAGCACACGGGGGCTTTCAGCAGCCACCAGCACTCAGACACCTGACTAGGACTCCAAAGCCTTAGACCTGGTCGAGTACTGTCATGGCTTGACATGTCATGTCAAGGCTTCCCAGCCTCTTGCTCTCACTTTTCCATCAATCACTACGTGGTCTGAATGACCAACTCAAGGCTCTGAAATCCAAGCATTATGCAAGTTAATGAATTTCCCAAAAGTTGCTCCAGCAGAACCTCCTATAAAAATACAATTTTATTTCTTTAACAACCCCCCCCCCTTTATAAGTAAGCATTTATTAAAACAAGACGTAATCTTCCATCAAAAGCCTTGCCTGGCAAGCCTACAGTAGACAGACAATAAACGCGCAGACAATAAATCAGGCAGACAGTAAACGCGCTCTGCAGACCTGACCGTAGCTGGAGTTTCTCAAGAGCCCAGGAGCCCAAGCCCCCCAAGGCTGGACATGTTCCAACAGCCACAGACAGCCCAGGGGAAAGCTAAAGGTAGTCTCCTAGCAATAACTGGGGAGGGAGCTCCTACAATCTGCCCCCTACACCTGTGAATGTCCCACTTGTGGTCCATGACCCCAGCAAGTGCAACTGCCTGTGTGAGGTAGGCCACATGTCCCACCAGTCAGCTCCTCCTCCCACAGCCTGACAATTTCTGCTCAACAAACTTTTATCTCTGGCTTATTACAAGGGTACTTGCAAAAGTTCATACATCATGTATATTACAAAAAAGCTTTGCCTGAATTTCAAAGTTTTTCATCATAATAAATGTATTAGGGGTTAGTGTTGTGATGTAGCACATTAAGCCACTGCTTGTTGCTTGGGATTGTTTTATCAACGTTTCAGTTCAAGTCTCCAGTGCTCTGCTTCTGACCCAGCTTTCTGCTAATATACCCCAGGAAAACAGCAAAAGGTTACCCACGTGTTTGAGCTTCTGCACCCATGTGGGAGCCCTGCATGGCGTCCCTGGCCCCTGGCTTCAGCCTGGCATGGCCCTGACAGCTGCAGACATTTGCAGAGTGAACCAGCAGATGGAAGAGCTCTTTACAGTCTCAGAACATTATTTAGATATTCTCAAAGACAACAAGTAAGAGAGAAATTGGTTCATCAGAAGCCTGGTTCTCTAGGTGGCTTTCTCAAACAGAAGGGCTAGAGGTGGCATCTGAAGGACTTAGTGGGACCAAGACAGAGAGAAAGGATGGCACTCTATTTAATATGCTTTGTGAATGGCTAGCATTTGCCTACTTTAATTAGTCTCTGCTTGAATCTTGCCCTTTCTATTCACCTAGGAATGAAGAGCTTTCGTGTTTCCCAATGGTACAAACTCAGTCCCTCTAACCAACAAATGCTTTTAACAATGCTATGGACAGATTCCCACATTGTCTCCTGGGATCCTGGGAGGTTTGGGGCTGAGCTGGGTGGTTGGGCAGACACCATGTGAGACTTGCACGGCCAGGAAGCTCTACTCTGAACAAACACATGTTGAGCTACTGCTGCGACACACATCCTGGCTGACAGATTCTTCCTGTAACTTGACCTGTGGAAGTAAAGTGTGGGTCCATGGTACTTTTTCTATTTGTTTCTGCTGCAAATTGAGAGATGAAGAAGACACCATGGCCCCCTCCAAGAGTTGACATCCTGGGAAGGTAGCAGAGACACAGGAAAATGCCAGGGAAGATGCCACTCAGCTACACGGGCTTTGGCAGAGTAGGCTGAGGAAGGCTTCATGGAAGACGAGACGTCTGAGCAAAACCCTCAAGTGTGTTTGAAATAATCAGGAAATAAGTGTTCCAAGCCGAGAGTGCAACGGGAACCTATAAGAAGCAAGAGTGTTGTCTTCCAGAAGGGCAAGAAATTCGGTGACATACGACAGATGCAGGAGGCAAGTAAGTGGCGGCCCCAGAGGGGCAGTCAGGGGCCTGATAACAAAGATGCATGGAAAATGTGCAGTATGAAAAAATATTCTTTCAATATTTCCATTTGGTTTTCACCAAAATGAACTTATTCTTTCATTCCAGTATTTCATGAACTGTTTAAAGTATGCTGGTATTTCCTGAATGCAGGTATATGCCAGACAAGGTTCTGGGAGAAAAGGCAGTGGCTCATGAAAGGATATTTGAGCCAAAGTAAGAGGAATCCCAGAGGCCATTCTAACTCGGACACCAGAATGCCCAGGCATTTAGGACAGGGCCCTACCCCCTCCACATCCCTCAGGACTGCAATGCAGCCATCAGGAGTGGCCTCTGGAATTGGCAGCTATGTGTAGATCCAATTTCCGGCCTTTGGGCATGTGCCCTTTGCTGTGGATGGATTGTTTATGCTGTCATTTGTTGTAATCATTTCTGATCTTTTGCTTATTGTGTCAAAGATAAACACTGCTTGGCTGATCCTCTGGGAGCGGGGCATCTGTTCCGCAGGTTTTCTGAGCCATCACTTCGCACTCAAAACAACCTGTTATTTCCTCTCTTGAAAGAGGCTCATAAAATGATACATGAATCTCCAGTACCTATAATGCCTTCCTCTTGGTTACAGAAACTGGAGTCACACAGCAGAAGCGCAGTCTAGAAGAATAGGAGAGCTAGAAAAACAAAGCTTTAAAAATGTCCTGGTGTCATCACTACAAAATGAAACCTGTAAGGCTATGAGGCTTCTGCCCAGTGCATCCTGACCACAGCATTAGTTGGAGAGCGGTCCTCTCTGCCAAGAGCCCAGTCCTACCCCTAGCACTAATGCCATAATCACTTGTGTTGAATGACTATATGACAAGTGTGTGTTGAGTGGCAAAATCCACAAAATCCAATACTGTGAAAGTGATGGACAAAGTTCTGAACATAGTGTTGCATTCCCTAAAGCTACTGGAAAATATCTGCCAATCACAGAAACGGATGATCCTAAATGTAGGTGTGACCTCAAGAGCCAGGGTGCTTTGGGCTGTCCATGAAGTGCTCTGGGAGGTGTAACCCATTCTATTCCAAAGCGAAACAGCCCACAGATGACAGCAACTCTGGTTCCCACAGATGAGCATGAGAATCAAAGACACCAACTCTCAAATGAGCACGCACAAAAAGCCATGTCCCATCCCATGAACATCACAGGAACACCCAAGGGAACCAGAATTCTTCCCCCTCATCACCCTCTGATGACCACGGACTCTACTATGACCCGTGATGACACCTACAAGATAACTCTTTGAATTCTACTTAACTCAATCATGGTGGGTGACACCTTCCAAAAAAGCTGACCTCCCACATATTCTCCAGCATGGCCCCGTCAATCCTTCAGGCTGGCACAGTAGCACAGCAGACTCAGTATCAGGCCTGTGTTGCCAGCATCCCATGTGGGCACTGGTTCTAATCCTGGCTGCTCCAATTTTGATCTGGCTCTCCACTTTCGGCTTGGGAAAGCCTCGGAGGATTCTTGGGGCCTTGGAGGGTTCTTGGGATCCTGCACCCAAGTAGGAGACCCAGAAGAAACTCCTGGCTTTGATTAAGCTCAGCTCTGAGAAGTGAACAGTAGATGGAAGACCTTCTCTCTATCTCTCTCTGTGAAATCTACTTTCAAGTAAAAATAAATCTTTTTTAAAAAGAGTGTGGAACCTCATTGGCCCTCCCATTGAAGCTTGTTGAATGACTCCAGACAAGAGAGGACAGAGAGGTGGCCCTCTCCCAAGCCCTGAACACAGCTCTGATGGGTCACCAAAACATTCACTCTTGGGGTCCTGAGCCTCATCATGGTGGGAAACCCAGACACCCAAGGCCGCCATGCTGGGAGGAAACCAGGCAATTCACAGAGGTACTTCCAATGTCAAGCCAGCCCTTGTGCCAGATTTGGCAGTGAATGGGACTTCCAAGGACCCCACCTCCTGCGTTTGGATTTTTCCAGCTGAAGCCTCAGACGTGGTGGGGCAGAGAGAAGCCGTTGTTGCATCATCCTGTCTACAATCCCAACCCACAGCATCCAGCATACAAGTCACAGCCTGTGCAGTGATTTCATCACACACTCTTAGGGACTGAATTGGGAGCCTCCTCAAATTCACCTGACAAAGTCCTAAGTCCCAGTTCCCCAATTGAGGCTGTAATTGGACATAAGGTCTTCAAAAAGGTGATTGAAGTAAAATCAGATGGTCTCCCCAACTCAAGCTGACCCATGTCCTTCTGGAAGGAGATTGGCTAGAACAGGGAGGGAAGGGGGTAGGAGGACACCAGGAGAACAGAGTCATCTACTGGCCAAGGAGAGAGGCCTCAGAATTAACCTGCCAACCCCACACTCTCAGAATCACCCAGGCTGTGGGCCTCAGCCTGGCAGCCCATGGAGGAATAGTAACTGAGACACCAGGACATGCTGACTGCTCTCTCCTTGGGGCCAGGTCAAGGAGCTCTCTGGGGAAAAGAAGCCTTCTCAGGGAAGATGAGAAAGCACAAGGTGCATATGGCAAGAGGATGCCATCCAGTTGCCAAAAAGGGGAAGTAGGTGACAAGGGCCACAGGGAGGGGTGAAGGTAAATGGATGATAGGAGCTGGCCACAAGAGGGCAAGGGGCGAGACTGGGCAACAGTACAAGCAGACAAACCCTCTGGAGGTGAGCGCAGACTGCCACGGCGGTCAGGGACAAAGTTCCTGGAGAGACTCTTAGCCTGAGGTAAGGGTCGGCTCACAAAGGGCCTTGAATGCCACATGCTTAGAGTTGGCTCTGTTGACGGACTTCACCAAGCCGGAGAGGGCAGAGAGAAGCCGGCAGGAGGGCCTGAAATCCACGAAGGCAGAACACCTGCATCCACCTGTCCCTTCCCAGCGAGGGGTGCACCATGGGAGAATCCACTCCAGCTCTGGTTCCAGATCCAGCCCTCCATGTCTCCCACTGGCTCTCCTGACCCGGTCAGCAGGCTGGCAGGGAGCCTGGGGGTGGGGTGGTGGGCAGCCTCAGAGTCCCCATGAATATACATGATTCTGCCCTGGAAGCCTGGCTTCCTGCAGCGCATTTTCCACGCTTTATCTTGACAAGGTGATGTCCTTCCATAGAGGACATTAGATGCCTCTTAGTTCAGCAGATCTGTCAAGTACGAGGCAGCCGTTTGATTTCCGCTTCATACATATGCTTAGGTGCTCAGAAAAGGCGGCCAAGAGAGGAGCCACGAGGCCAGGAGGCAGGCACAGCCTCTCCTCGGGCTGCTGCCCTGGGCTCTGACTTCCAGCTGACTTTGACCGTGGATTGCATGTTAACAGCATTGACACATGGCTGCTGGCCGGCTGGCCAGGAAGTATCCTTCAGGCTCTGCCACTCACATGCTAGATGACCCTGGAGGAGTCACTTCCCCTCTCTGGGTCACAGATTCCCTCCTCTGACAAATGAGGGGATTGCATCCACAGTTGCTACAAACTTGGTTCTTCTCTAACAACCAAAGCCTGACTGCAGAGGAAAGGCCAGTGGAGGGCCGTGGAGCCACTCGAGGTGACCAGCAAGCCCAGTGCTCCTGTATTGCTGTGCTTTGCGCAGGGTGCCTGGAGTCTACCAGGCTGCAATAAGCTCAGACGAGGAAGCTCAGTGCTCGGTGCCTTCTGCACACACTCAACCAGCCTCTCGAAATCTAAAGCCCACTTGTTCATTTTCAAACGCTCCCACTGTCCACTCACCAGCAAGTCATTGTACTTTTAATCCTCACTGATCAGAAACATCCATGTTCCACAGAAATGGCTTAAATACATTCATATTTTGTATCTTCTCACATTTTCATCCATTTTAAAGGGTATTTGTTGGAAAGTAAAGATTCAGCCCAAAATGCATTTCCTAGAATGGGAGTCCCACCAGGAGACTCACTGGGGCAGCTCAATCCATTGCAGAGATCCAGGCCCCTCAGGGGGCTGAGCACCAAGAGTCTATAAGGTTTTTTTGCTTATTTTTTTAAGATTCATTTATTTTTATTGTAAAGGCAGATTTACAGAGAAAAGGAGAAGCAGAGAGAAAGATCTTTCATCCACTGTTTCACTCCCCACATGGTCACAATGGCCAGAGCCAGGTCTCCTCTGGGTCTCCCATGCAGGTGTAGTGTACCAGGGCTTTAGACCGTCCTCTGCTGCTTTCCTAGACCATAAGCAGAGAGCTGGATGGGAAGTGGAGCAGCCGGAACACAAACTGACACCTCTATGGGATCACGTTGCTTGCAAAAGGAAGATTAGCCAATTGAGCCATCCGTGGCTTGAGCCTACGGTTTCAATGGGCCTCTCTGGTGGTTCTAACACAGGTGATGTGGGAATGCTGACTCAGCCAGGGTTTGGGAAAGAAGTGTCCTTTGGGTCAGTAAGGTTGGGAGGTGGCAACCTCCTTCCTCCGGAGGCCCCAAAGGGTGCAGCAGTGTCTAAACTCCTTTGACCACAGAAACTAGTCCTTTTAATTAATGCAATTTAAATCCAAAACATGCTTTAAGAAGTACCGGTTTATTGACAAGCTTTGGTGAAGCACGTATGGGCCAGGGTCCTTCCCAGTCATTTCTCCTCTGTTAGCTCTACATGGCGGCAAGCCCTGGAGTAGCTCAGAGGGAGGGGAGGAGTCACCAGCCAAGAGCAGGAGTGTTGTGAAGAGGATCAGGGCTTCCGATTAAACACATCCAGCAACCAGCAAGTCGCCCTGAGCCTCCCTCTGCCTCCAAACCCATCAGAGAACACTGAAAGCAAAAATAAAAGTGAAGTATGTTTTGGTGCCAAAACTTGGAAATCCAAACATTGTGTTTTCACCATGCTCCTTTTCCATGGATGTCATGAAATTCTCACACATTACAGTGGTGGGGCAGGAGGACGTGCAGCCCCATGGGTTCAGGCTCAAACCCCAGTTTCCAGCAAATGAGAGTTGGGCGGCAGTGAGCAAGACATGATGGCTCTTGGTGCCTCGATTTAGGGTCTGTGAAAAGGAGCTACTGCTCAGCTCATGGTTGTGTTGTGAAGAGCACATCAGAGAACAGAAACCAAGCATTCAGTACCGTGCCATAGGCACAGTAAGCACTCAGGACCAGGAGTGATAGGGCTGACCACGTGGGATGCTGATAATAACACCAGCCTCTCCTTATGGGCAGGTGAGCACAGGCTCTGAAAAATGGTAAAGGTGGACCAAAACAGCTGGACATGCACTGACCAAGGCAGTGGATAATAAATTCTTACTGTAAGTTTAGACTGTCTTATGTTTCCCACTTGTAGACCCACTCAAGTTCAAGATCAGCTTCTAGAATCATCTCCAGGCCAGGCTAATTAAATCAGAGTCTCTGGAGTAGAACCCAAGCCCGAGGAGTCTCCAGATCTTCAACTTAGATTTCCCTGACCTTTGACTCTGCCTAGCCAGCTGTTCACATTTCTTCTTGGCCATCATGACCTCAACCTATCCAGGTCTGACCTCCTGGTCTTCACCCCCAGTCTAGTTGCTCCCAATGTTCCTGTTCCTGGTGAATGGTGCTGGCCAAGTCCAACCAACAAAACATAGGAGACGCCCCTGATCCCTCCCTCCCATCGTGAACTCTGGTTGACGGTCGGACATCTCGGCGTCTGTCTGTCCTCACCACCCTCTAGTGCACAGCTACCAGCCAGGCTTGGATGCCTCACCTGACCAATTGCAGCAGCCTGCTGATGGACTGACACATACCTACTCTGGCCCTCCCTCCAGCCTATTCTCATTGGCACAGCCACACCGACCTTCTCTAAGTACCAGTTCAGTCCAAGCACGTGCACACGTGAGTATTCACATACACACACATACACACACACACACACATACACACACACTTTCCACTTCCCGTTGCTTGTAGGAATAGGCCTCATTAGCTTCACTTCCCTGTTTGCTTCCTGGTAACTGGCACTGACCTTTGAGTCCAGCCCCCTTCCCTTCCCTCTACGAGGAACTCTTGCTTGCTCCTCTTCCCTGAAGAGTTCCCACTTCTCCTTCAGAACTCAGCTCAAGCAGGTGCCCTGAACCCTAAGACAGGGTTAAACCTACCCACAGTGAAGTTTACCAGCACCTTCCTGCCTTTCACTGCCTCCATCAGGATTGCAAAGGAAGCCTGGATCCTGTTTGTGTGAACATTTGGTCAATCCCCACACACCTGTCCCCAGAGCCAACTCCAAGTTCCCTGAAGGCAAGGCTGCCTTTGCTTTTCTTGTCATTGTTTTAAGTCCAGAACAGGCAGTGAGAAAACCCAGGGGCACCATGCTTGCCACCCCATCACAAACTGCCTTCCAAGGGAATCTTCCCCATCTGTGTTCTTGCTGGTAAGCTTTAATGAGGATTCCCAAAGACTGTGGAGTCATAGGTATGAGGTTTAATTAACTCCAATAGGCATTTAATGTAGATTTAATAAGACAGTTATTGTATGTTAATTAAATGTCAACTGATTGCTAAAAGGTTTTTGCAATTATTGAAGTTTACTAATTACCTAATAGATAAATCAGTTTCCCATGTAAATAACTAGCATCTACATAAGCAATAAATATGCCATTAGGTTCCACACATTAACTATTGAAATTAGAGGTTAGCCCCTTGGGGAATTCTCCAAACTCTTGGTGTCCAATGCAGAAAGGAAAGTAGCAGGTTATTCACGCAGCCTTACCCTAACCCTTGGAAGGCAACGAGAAACCCGACTGCACACACGAGGCTGGTTAGAGGTGAAGTCAGCTCAGAACCCTTGCTTCCCATGGTCCTGGCCCCAGAAGCCCAGGAGACCACCGCAGGGTCTACCCTGGAGAGGACATTTTTGTCCCTGAGGCTCTGCCTTGCCAGTTGCAGAATGGGGACTTGGCAGGCCCTGTCACCAGCATGGCCACCGGCACAGTGAGTCTACAGCTGATGCTTCCCTGTGGCCCCTTCTCCAGGAAAGACGATCCAAGGCCGGGCTCCTCCACTCTTCACTGTGTCTCCTTGGGAAAAGCCCTGCTCAGCCTCAGTTGCCCGATCTGATGAACTCAGCTCACGTGGTTGCACAAGTCAGCCAAGGCCAGGGCCACTAAATCTGAGTGTGGAGTGAAAACACAAGCAGGGGAGGACTTGGAACGGCACGAGAAGGCTTCCAGAGATAAACTGGAGCATGATCAACTCTAGCAGGTGTGGCTGCCACCCCAGACACAGTCAGACATGGAGGCAATCACCTTCACCTGAGAGATGGGAGAGGAGACACACAGAAGTTGAGGGAGTAGCAGAAAGTTCCACAGGCAGGGAATAGCAGAGCTCAACCACAAGGCAGGATGCGATGTCCCTCCTGGTCTCGCCCTCTGACCTTTGCTCTGTCCCTGAGGACCATGCGAAACTAAATGGAATGCTAAGCACAGCCTGAAATGGGAGTCAGATGCAAACCCAAGGCAGCATTGTGACATTCCAGGCAGTATTTCCAAACACTTTACTTACAGGGGCAACCGTTTCTCAAAAGAAAGACAGAAAGAAAGACAGACAGAAAGAAAGAAAGAAAGAAAGAAAGAAAGAAAGAAAGAAAGAAAGAAAGAAAGAAAGAAAGAACAGGTATTTATTATTTGAAAGTCAGAAAAAGAAAGAAGACTTGGAGATTCCTATACCTAAATGTCGTGATGCCTGGGGACTGGGGTTGGGGCACAAAGTAGGGACCTAGGACCTCAAGCTAGGTGTCCCCCAAGTAAGGCAGGAACCCAAATACTTGAACCAAGGTCACTGCTGCTGTCCATGGTCTGCATGAGTGGCGAGCAGGAATTGAGAGTGGAGCTGGGAACTTGAACCCAGGCACTGACACACGTAGGACTGGAGCATCCCTTAACTGCTATGCTAAATGCCTGACCCTGCACGACCTTTCTTGCAGCAATCCTGTGAGTGAGGAGCTGTTATTTTTCAGATAAAATGAGACAAAGTTGGGGCTGCCCTTGAGGCTCAGTAGGTTAAGCTGCAGCCTGCAACCTCAACATCCCATGTCAGTGCAGTTTGAGTCCTGGCTATTCTGCCTGCATTCCAGCTCCCTGCTAAGAGGCAAAGAAAAATAGAGGAAGATGGCCCAAGTGCTTGGACCACGGTCTCCCATGTCAGAGACTCGGATGGTTTATCAGGCTCCTGGCTTCTGCTTGACCGTTGCAGCCATTTGGGGCATGAAGCAGTAAATAGAAGATTCTCTCTGCCTTTGTCTCCCCCTCTCTGTATCTCTTGGCCTCTCAAATAATAAAACAAAGAAAAATAGGAAACAAAGGGAGGATTTATAAATGTCTTCAAGATCACCTGCTAGCAAAGGACAGAACCGCAAGTCCAAAAGCAGGAGACTGAGTCTGGGTTAGGCTCCCCCCAACAAATCCCCCACTCCCCAGTGCTGCCACGAACCCAAGCAAGGGCACCCTGGGAGACCTGCACATTGGAAGCTGAAACACTGAAAAATCTTAAAGACGACAAATGTATTCCCAGCCACCTGGCAGGCACCAACTCTGCAACTAGATCCCAGGGCTGAACAGAGGTCTCCAATGGCCACAGTTCTTCTCTATCACAGTCAACATCTGACACCCACAGGGTGATGGGTGCATGATCTTTTTATCCAGCAGAGCAGTTTCAGGCTGACACAACCTCTAGAACAGCGCATCCTGGGGGGGTGGGGGGAGAAGGGCCAAGGCAGTGGCCTCTCTTGCTCAGATCTGTAGGGGGCAGCACTGTCATTCACCCCCCACCCCACCTCCACACCGGCGGTACAGAGGAATGGAGCCAGGATTTGAACGGGGCGGGGGAGGGGAAGGGACAAAGGGACGGAATATAAAACATCAATCCAGGCAAGTTCTCAGGGAGTGAGAAAAAGACAGCCTGGAGAAAGACTATAAGACCCAGCTTTGGGGCCCCAGCTGCCTCTTCATCCAGGCTCCCGCCCCGCCCCCAGACCCCTCCTCACCTCCCACGCTAGTCCCAAAGCTCCAGCACTCACGCCTTCCCCCTTCCTCTTTCTTCCTTCCCCCATCCCACCTACCCCTGGCCACAGCCCAGGCAGCCCCAGGCCACCTCCCCAGGTTCTCAACAAGTCTGTGAGTCCCCTTTGCAGGAATTCTCTTCCCCCACCCAGAGAAAACCCCCAGTTGCCCAGTCTTTGGGAAATCCTCTTGCTTTCAGCGGCCAGAGGGGCTTTCAGCCAATGAAAATTCGCAGAGCAAATAAAGGGGGACAACCTCCCCCCCACCGTGGCTCCCAGGACCCCCTGGGGTCAGAAGCCAGGCAGGGCATTTATGTGCAAATGGGGCCGGATTAGGGATTAAGGATTATCAGAGTCCCGAATCACTTGCAGCTGCCAGATCTCTTTGTCCAGAGGGATCAGGGAGATTTCTTGGTCTTCCCCCTGCTCCCCCCTCCTCTTCTCAGTGCAGTCAGAGGCAGAAGGCCAGGGGGACTGAGGCTGCCCGCTGAGGGAGGGCTGGGGAAGAGGTGGGAGAAGCAAGCCTGGAATCAATAAGCAGCCCACGTGGCCCAGCTGCCAATGCGATCGATGTGTGTTCCTGCTGATTCCTGCACATCCAGCGGGTGGGGTCAGCCGCAATCTCTGCACTCAGCCCCAAACTCTGGCCTTGCCCCCCACGGTGGTTCCGCCAACCCAACCCTGAGGAGGAAGGCCATCCAGGGCCCCTCTGGGCAGGGGAAGCAGTCGCCTCCATCAAACATTTCTTGTCCACCCCGCAGACTTTGGAGGGCCCTTCCCAAGGTGATTCAGCTTGTGGTCTCCCCCTCTTCATCCTCATCCGAGACTCTGACTTTACCTCGTGATATCCATTCTCAGGGAGCCGGAAACTCCACGAGCAACTTTCCATTTGGGGTTGTCTGATCGATCAATGGCCTTTCTCTCTGAAGCAATGCTTTCTATTACATACTTGGAGTAGCTCTTCCAGGTACTAAAGTTTATCCCCAGTCGAAAGCTAAAGAAGTTGAGGGCTGAGGGGTTGGGTAGCTGGCCCAAGGTCATCTAGCCATGATGAGAGCATTGCGCAGCCCTTGCACAGTACCCTATGGCCCCTGGGACCCGGACAGCCCAGGGCAACAGAGCCAAGGCTTGTGAAGAATAGTGCGTCCCCAGAGCTGGCCCTGGGAGGGACACATAGCCTCTGACCTGTGAACCCTGGGTTGCTGCCCGTGGGAAGCTGCCCGGTGGTCACTGACTCAGGGCCAGGAGCCTCTGAAGGGGCCCTGCCCAGAGGAAGAGGGAGCCAGGGTGGGCGTGGGGGGCATGACAGGATGGGGGACACTGGGGATAAAACAGCCCCCGCAAAGCAGCTGGGAGCAGGAGGACAGAGCCAAGGGACGATTTCCTCTCAGAGCTGAAACGGAGAAATTCAGCTGCAAAGTAGGAGAAAGTCACACCCCCAAGGGCTTTGGCTGAAAAGGGCCAACTGGGAGATAGTCTAGGCTTTGCAAGTCACAAGCACAGGTACTTTTGAAAGTTCAAGGAAAAGCAGAATGAACAGATACATTTGTTTGAAAAACAGCAAACAACAACAAAACTGGGACCCATGCAGTTTTCTCATCATGAGCGTTTTCCATGAATTTCTTGAAGATTCCTTGGGTGCTCTGTGTGTGTCCCATGTCCTTCTTTATTTCTCAAAGCCTGCACAGGCTGCAGTTTGAAACTGGTCCCAAAGCCCTTCTGTGTGCCCACCATGGGTCCGAGGCAGAGGCCTGGGGCTCCTGTTCCTGCAGCTTCTGCCTCTGCCCACCTCCCCAGGCCTCCTCTAAGTGAGAGGAAGACGGGATGGAGTGGAGAGAGATGAACATGTTTAACTGTGCACATGGTTGCCCCAAGCCAAACACCAGGATGGGTGCCAGGTGAGGGCTGAGCCCAGGCTTGAAGAAGAGGGAGGGGGGATTGTTGGGTGCAGCTGTAATGGAGACCAGATCCCCACATTCCCCCCTCAGCGAGAATCAATAACTATTTGAATTTCTTTCATCTGAGCAGGGATAGCAACACACGCAAACACGGGGAGGGGAAAGGCATTGATCCTTCCCAGCTGCCGCCAAGCCCTCCTCGCAGCTCTCGCCACCCCCACCCACTCTTGCCATCTGGCCTCCCCTCCTCCAGCCTCTTGCTGGTTCCACACAGGCTCGCTGTCCCATGCTCAGACACCCGTGGGATTCCCCCAAGGCAGCGAGCAATACCTGGGCATTTCCATCCTCACCACAGCCAAGACCATCAAGTGCGGGTATCAGTAAGAGGACCCCTCTCTGCAGCTTCGTCATCCCCCTACCCCATAGGACAGCTCGCTATGCCCAGTGCCATTGCCCCAACCCCAGCAGCTTCCAGAATGCATTTTCATATTCATGTATCTGGGAGACAAAGCAGGTATTTCGTGATTGGCTCCTTGTGCAGAGTGTGATTTCAAATTCAGCCAACATTGGAGTGGTTCCCTGAGGTGTTAGATAATGGATTTCATGGGGAGACACAGGAGGCAGGGTGCATGGTTAGGAGAATGAGGTAGAGGGGGTGATGGGGGAGGATGGAAGCTGGAAATAGCCTGTGAGGAAGAGGGGACGGATTGAAGCATGACCGGGGTCTAAAAGTAGTAGGGTTTAATGATAGCAGCAATGATCCACAGCAATAATCCACAGATTTGTGGCTGGGGCAGGTGGGGGGCAGGACCCTCACTGAGTGAGGAGATTACTGCAGAGCAATCCCCCAAACTCACTGGAGGCATTGATGTTGAACCCCAACACCTGGATCCACCCACCCAACACGCAGAAAGCCCGTCAGCCCAGGAATAGTGGAAGAAAGTTGGTGTTCATTGCAAAGCATAGAGTTAGGAGTTGGGCAACTAGGGCTTAGTTCTCAGGCTCCCCCAGGAGTTAGGAGTGAAGGGTCTTATGGACTGAAACTGGGGGTGAGAGGTGCATGATTCGGTCATGTCCAAGTTCCTGGTTGGTCAGTGGTGCTCTTGACCTTCTTTTGATTGGTTATCAGTGCCATGCTCTTTAGCATATTGACGCTGGCCAGGTAAGTTCCAGTTGGCATAGGGCAAAGGGAGTTGTGTGTTAGTGATGGGTGTCTTCTGTTCCAGACCTGGAATTTCCCTGTCTGGACCTTAACAAACTCCTCAGTCAACACTGGCCATCAAGTCTTATCTATTGGAGAAGCAAACGACTTCCTGCTTCCAGTGTCCAGGACCTTGTTAAGTCAGCTCTCAATTCGGTGAACTTCTTTTGGTAAAGGACACCTTGAGTTAAGGAAGACAGATGAGAAGCTATGTATAGAGGGGTTTGGTGGCAAGTCTGAGAGGAGAACTGGGTTTGCAGAGCAGCCTGGTCCTGGCCTTGTGGCCTTGGAAATGTCGGGGATCAGCAAGCAAAAAGGTCTGGTAGCCTGGAGTAGAACATGAATCTGGGCATCCTCCCCTCCACCAACCCCTCACTCTGCCTCACTCAGTGAAGGCTCCGATGCCGTAGCCCAGTCTCTTTCATGCCCCCAATTTGTGGTGCCTTGTTCACATAGGGAACCCACTCAAACCCCGACTTTTCAGACCCTGGCCTTCCCTTCTCCAGCTCCTCTCCTGTGACTTTGTCTCATTTTAGACCTCACAGCTACCAGGAACTGCACTACCTCTCAAATCTAGAATTAAAAATGCCCACACTCCCTTTGATTTCTCCCTGTGAGTTTTCTTTGATCTCATTAAGGTTCCCAGTCCTGGATCCTTGCACTCTCTTCCCATCCTTAATAGATGTAATAGAAATACTAATACAATGGCTTCATCACACAGGAACCTGCATGTCTCCCCTGATAGGATATAGGTAGACAATAGCTGCTTGCCCGAGCCATCAGATCCTCTCTGGCTTCCTGATCTGTCACATTCAAGGGCAGCTTTCATGCTTCTAGTGGGCAATTGCATTACTGACCCCAATCCTTCCCCTCTTCCTATAGCTAAGCCTAGTCGATGACTCTGCTCTTCCTCCCACAAAAGCAGGGGAACTGTCGTATCTCTCTGGATTTGAGTGGAATTGTGCTCTGGTTAACAGAATGAAGCGAAGGTGGGTACATGCTATTGCTACACCGACCATAAGACAGTTTGTGCATTTCCACTAATTCTCTCGAGCTTCTACCATCACCCAAGAGAAGGGCGAGCCCCAGGGAAGATGAGAGCCACTGGAAGCAAAGACACTGCCACTGGCTGAAGCAAAGCTTGAGCCATCCAGCCCTGCCTGGGGCAGCAAATCATGCCAACCAGGAGACTCCTAGCATGCTGAGGGTGGGAGTGGTTGATAGATCCACGCATGATCTCAGTACAGCCGCTTTACTGCCAGCTTGTCTGTGTCATTCTAGAAGTGAAGACAGAAAATGAGCAGAGGAATGGAGGTGGTGAAAAAGGTACCCTGCTCCGTTGTTGGTGGGAGTGTAGGCTAGGACAGCCACTGTGAAAATCAGTACGGAGAGTGCTCAGACAACTGGAAATCAGTCTACCATACGACCCAACTCTCCCACTCCTGGGAATACATCCAAAGGAAGTAAAATCTGCATATGAGAAAGTGACCCGCAATTCTATATTCATACCAACACACTCCACAACAGCAAAGACATGGAAAAAACACAGCTGCCCGTCGAAAGGAATGGATATAGAAACCATGAAATACTACTCAGCCATTTAAAAGAACAAAATTCTGTCATTTGCAACAAAATGGGTCCCAACTGGAGACCATTATGCTCAGTGAAATAAACTAATCCCAAAAGGACAAGTATCACAAGTTCTCTCTGATATAAGACAACATCCATGTAAAATACAAAACAAATAGATATATAGTTGAACAAGTACATACATATTCTAATAGATAAACTGTATAATGGAGGCTAGCACACAGGGAAGTGGAGATGTATTGCAGTATGCATCTCTCCTGCACAATAAACGGAGGACTTCCAATAAAACTGCCAAATATACCTTGGCAATAGGATACTAGATTCTCTACCATAGCCTGTACCTAAAACACCATCACACACTTAAATAGCAGAAGGTTGGACTTGTGATTGTTGCCAAAGAACTATACTACTGTAACAATATGGGGAAAAATAGTTGAGGGAGGAAAGGGAGGTGGAGGGAGGAATTCCTATACCCCAAAACTGTATCATGCAAAGTGGTCATGTAAAAACGGACTGGGGGGTAGGAAAGAAGGGAAGATAGAGTTTTCCTCTTTAAACAAACTTCACAGAAGCATTCGCAGCAATCCCTGCTTGCATCTTACAGGTCAGCACTAGTTCACATGGCCATTCTAGTTGACAAGATGCATAGGAAGGGGAGCTTTTTGAACGGGGCTGCCCGGTACCAAATCCGGGCCCTTTCTTGTCTGCCACTCCCTCCCACCACCAGCCCAGTGCTTCACCTTCCGCTGAATGAGCTGAGACCCCATAGCCGATGGAATTTTTAAAATTTTATTTATTTACTTGAAAGGCAGAATTTTGGAGAGAGAGAGAAAGATCTTTCATCTGGAGGTTTACTCTCCAAATGTGTGCAGCAGCAGCAGCCCAGGCCAAACCAGGCCCGGCCAAATCCAGAAGCCAGGAACTCCAACTGGGTCTCCCATGTGGGTAGGGCCCCAAGGATTCAAGCCATCTTCTATTGCTGTTCCAGATGTATTAGCAATGATCTGGATTAGAAACGCAGCAGCTGGGAGCCTGGCGCAATAGCCTAGTAGTTAAAATCCTCACCTTGCATGCAGTGCGATCCCATATGGACACTAGGTCATGTCCTGGTTGCTCCACTTCCCATCCAGCTCCCTGCTTGTGGTCTGGTAAAGCAGCAAAGGATGGCCCAAGGCCTTAAGACCCTGCACCCACATGGGAGATTCAGAGGAAGTTCCTGGCTCCTGGCTTCAGATTGGCTTAGTTCCTGCCATTCCAGCTGCTTAGGGAGTGAACCAGTGGGTGAAAGATCTTTCTCTCTGTATCTCCTTCTCTCTTTGTATCTGCCTTTCCAATAAAAAAAATTAAATGTCTTTAATAAACAAAAATAAAAAATAAACAAAAAAACAGAAAGAGGGCCCAGAGTGCTAGCCTAGCGGTTAAAGTCCTTGCCTTGAATGTACCAGGATCCCATTTGTACACTGGTTCTAATCCTGGCAGCCTTGCTTCCCATCCAGCTCCCTGTTTGTGGCCTAGGAAGGCAGTTGAGGATGGCCCAAAGCCTTGGGACCCTGCACCCACGGGTGCACAGGAGACCTGGAAGAAGCTCCTGGCTCCTGCCTTCAGACTGGCTAAGCTCCAGCTGTTGGGGGTCACTTGGGGAGTTAATCATCAGTCGGAAGATCTTCTTCTCTGTCCCTCCTCCTCTCTGTAAATATCTGACTTTCCAACAGGAAGGAAGGAAGGAAGGAAGGAAGGAAGGAAGGAAGGAGAACAAGACGAAGAAGAAAGAAAGAGAGAAAGAGAGAAAGAGAGAAAGAGAGAAAGAGAGAAAGAGAGAAAGAGAGAAAGAGAGAAAGAGAGAAAGAGAGAAAGAAAGAAAGAAAGAGCAAAGCAGCTGGGAACCAAACCAACATCCATATGGAATGCCAGCAGCAGCTTAGCTCACTGCCCCACAATGCCAAGCTTTGTACCTTTTTTCAAATGTGCTCAACTCCTTTACTCACCCTTCCAAGCATGACTTGCACAAGAAACAGCCCAGCATTGAATGAAACCAGCTATCCCTTTTCATAGCAATTCGACCCAAGAGGCTAAATGTGGTAAAGAAATCACCCAACTGGGATGTGCAAAGCCACCATCGATCCATGATTGCCAACGTGGAAAAGCAAGGCTCTGAAATCCTGCATGGACGCTCACACCTAGCCTCCCTGAGTACTTCACCCCTCCTCAAACTTCTGACTTCTTTTCATTGCCCACTCCCAGCACAGAAGCTTTTCTCAAAGTCCATTCAGAAACAGCGCCCCTCCGATTGGGCTTTCCTCAGCTTTTCACCAAGAGGTTCTCACTTGCCCTGAGCTGCACTTGACTTCCCAACTTCCACTTCCCCTGCAGAGCAAGGCTGAAAGGCCTGCTCCCTAAGGTCTCCTCCAGACTCCTACTCCCAACAAGGTTTCCTGGACTTGCACCCTCACCTAATTCCCCATGACAGCATGGTCATCATGACAACTATGGAAGAGGGGACTTCAAAAAACTCACAGAAATCGAATTAGAAGAGAATGCAAAGTGTCTGGGAACTTTCTGGAGTCCCCCACTCCCCAACACTGCCACCATCACACACACAAAATTGTGTAGTTCTTGATGATTTTCTCATTTCAGAAAGCACAGTGTATGAGAACCAGCCACTAATCAGTACCCAGTTAGGTGTCTGACACATTCTGGAACCCCATAACTATTGAACTACAAGATGTATAGGAGGTAGTGAAAACAGAGGTTGTCAGAGCAGGTTTGGAGTCCATGCCATAACCCCAGGGGGCACTAATGTTGAAAGACTAAGGTCTGGGGGGCCTGGCACAGTAGTCTAGTGGCTAAAGTCCTCGCCTTGCATGTGCTGGGGTCCCATATGGGTGCCAGTTCTAATCCTGGCTGTTCTACTACCCATCCAGCTCCCTGCTTATGGCACAGGAAAGCAGTTGAAGACGGCCCAAATCCTTGGGACCCTATGCCCATGTGGGAGACCCAAAAGAAGTTCCTTGCTCCTGGCTGTGGATTGGCTCAGCTCAGCCATTGTGACCAGTTGGGGAATAAACCAGTGGATGAAAGATCTGTCTCTCTTGCTCTGTATATATCTGCCTTTCTGATAAAATAAATAAATAAATATTTTTTTAAAAAAAGAAAGAATAAGGTCTATCCAGTGCCAGAGATAAGGATTCATCAAACAGAAGACAACCTAGCTGTAGGCAGTATCTCAGAAGCCAAAAGGAAGGAGTTCACGGAAGGTGAGGAGATAGACTGCTGCAAAGGCAGCTTCTCTGTCTCCAGTAACATAGGATGGGAACCGGACCCATTGGAAGGAGAACACTGATTATTGTAGCAAAACGACAGTAGCCAAAGTCGCAGTGTGGTCAAGGCAAGTGATGTGGTGCTATGGTCTAAGCCACCACTTGGGTCACTCCTGGATCACACCAAATAGATTGCCCAGATTAGAGTCCTTGCACTGCTTCTGACCCAGCTCCCTGCTATCACCACTGAAAACAGCAGGTCATGGCTCAGAGACGTGGCTTCCCACCAGCTGTGTTTGAGACCCTCCTGGTGTTGGCCTGGCGGAGACCCAGCTCTGCCATTGTGGGCTGTGAGGCTGTGAGCCAGTAGATGGAAGACCTCACTCACTTTTTATCACTTCCTCACTTTCCATCACTCTGCTTTCAAACAGACAACGAAGACTGAAAAATACATGGCCAGGTGGGAGTTCTGGAAGTAGATTCCACCTGAACTCTTTCCAAAGCTTGTCCAGTTTGCTGAAGGATGGAGAGAGTATCTTAAAGAAACACAAAATTGGAAAAAGTTGGCCAGCAATCAATGAGAAACTGCTGCATACCAGACACAATTCTTGGGTACCACATAGAAACCCTGTCCATGAGGTGGGGAGAGAAAGAAAATAAATACTACGTGAGTAAAAAGCAACAACAAGAAAAAAGGTATGGGCACCAGATGTGCTGTGAAAAAGAGAAGAGGAACAATGAGTTAGAGGGTAACATCCAGGCATGTGTTGACTCCGAAGGCCTCTTCCACAGGCTGGCATGTGAGGTACAACTGGATCAGCACAAAGGACACAGACAGAGGACAAGTGAACGCGCAAAACCCTGGGAGGAAATGCACTCATCAGGCAAGAGAAGCAGCAGGGAAATGCAAGCAGAGGCCAGGCAAGTGAAAGGAGGGCAGGGCCCCTCTTGTAGAGTCCTGTAGTCTGTGGTTCGATGCCTGGGTTTTATTCTAAATACAATAGAAAAGGTGGCATCAGCTGCTCTGTGCAGAAGGGACCCCAGGGCACCAAAGTGGTGGCAGTCACACCTATGGGGAAGGAATGGCTGCAACCAGGTCAGAGAGCAGTGAGAGAAAAAACAGTAAGGAGCACACACAAACATTAATAGAATTGGGAGGAGTCGGGAGAACAACACAAACTGAAAGGAACCAAAAATGATTTCTATTACTCCACATTGTACTGGAGATCTTAGCCAGTGCAATAAGGCAAGAAACAGAAATAAAGAAATAAATCTGTTTCCATTTGAGTTCAAATGGCTCTTTATATAGATAATCATATTGATTGTAGGTTATCTACAAAAAGTCTGTACGAACACTGCTAGGTCAAATAAGTGAGTTTTGCAAGTTCATAGTATATAAAGTCATATACAAAAACATCTATTCTTGGTCTATCTACCACCAATGAACAATTGGAAACTAACATTTTGAAGGTATCATTAGTAGCAGCACCAAACAAATTATAAAACATTGTTAAAAATTTACCATATGTGTGTGTATAATCTGTACACAAAAAATCATAAAAAGGAAGGAAAATTTCAAATATAATCAGAATACAGAGATATACACTAATCTTCCCAAATTGATACATAGCTTGAGCACAATTCCTATCAAAAGCAGAAATTGTTGTAGAAATTAACAAGCTGATTGTAAAGTTTATATGAAAAGCAAAGGAATTACAATAGCTGAAACGGGCTTGAAAAAAAAGAGAGAGAAAATTGGAGAGCTCACACTACCTGTTGTCATAACTTACTTTCAAAGTGACAGCAATCAACATACATTAATGGGCTCTAGAGATAACAGAGCAGGACAGTGTCCAGCAATAGATGCCCATATCCATGGTCACCCAAGTCTCAGGTACAAAGGCCATGATGAAAAGATGCTCTCTTTTTCACACACAATGCTGTAATAATCAGATACCCACATGCAAAAGATAACCAATACAAGGAAACAAAAAACAAAAAGAAAATTGATCCATATCATCTGTCATACATTAAAAAAAAATGATCCAAAATGGCAAAGGCCTTATATAATTTCTAGGAAAAAAAATGAGGGGAAAAGCTTGTATTAGGAAAAAATTTGGCAGGTGTAGTATCAAAAGCATGATTTATACAAGAAAGGAGTTGATAAATTGGACTTCACAAAATTTAACCTTCCACTCTTGGAAAGACACTATTAAGATAAAAGAAGTCAAGGCACAGATTGGGAAGATATATGAAGAACTCTTAAAGTATAACCATAAGAACAAAGAACCAAGTTGGAAAATGGACCAAAGTTGTTTCTAATGCTTATTTATTTACTTGTGGCTACTTGAAAGGCAGAGGACTGAAAAGAGAGAGACAGAATGAGAGTGGGAGCATGCCCACAAGAGAGATCTCCCATTGGTTAGTTCACCCCCACAAGTGCCTACGGCATCCAGACTGGACCAAGCTAAAGACAGGAGCCAGGAACTTCATCTGGGTCTTCCCCATGGGTGACAGGAATCCAAGCACTTGAGTCATCACCTACTGCCTCCTGGGTTGCATGAGCAGGAATCTGGAGCCAAAGCAGAAGTACCGAGACTCAAATCAGCACTCCTCCACGTGCTGTGTGTTCCAAGCAGTAGTTTAACCTGCCCAAGGCCTGCTTTTGGGCAAATGTTTTGAAAACCACTTCACCAAAGAAGCGTTGGATGGCAATTTTTTTAAGCATTATCCAGCATTATTAATATATCCAGCATTATTAATCATTGAGTACACGTAAATTAAAACCACAATGAGATACCATCACATGCCTCTTGCAAAGGCTCAGTTTGTGTGGTTTTTGTGTTTGTGTTTGTATTTGCTTTGAAACAGGAAGAACCAAGTCGCATGCACAAGGATATAGAGTAATGGCAGCTCCCATCCTCATGGGAACGCAAAAATGGTCTGACCACTTTGGAAGACAGATTGGCGCTTTCTCAGACATTTAAACACAATTTACCTTATGAATCGGGAATCTCACTCCTAGGCATTCACCCAGGAAGAACGCAAGCATATGTTCACACAAAATCCTATACACAAATGTCGGTATCAGCTGCCAACAAATGGAAACAATCCAAATGTCCTTCAGAGGAGAGACTGGAAGAATGAACTGGTATGACCATGCTACAGACTACTACTCAGAAGCAAGCCCGTTCCTGAACATGGGACCTTCCCTCTCCCGCCAGGAAACTCTCAAATGCAATAACCCAGCAACCTGAACACAGAAGCTCAATTCAAGAAATTGCAACTGCTTGATGCCACTCACAGTACCTTCTGGAAAAGTCAGAGTGGGAAGGGACAAAAACAAGAGTAGCTAGTCTGGTGTTGGGGAGAAGTGGTCCAGGGAGCTGGGCGACCCGTGGAACAGGTTTTATTTGGGGTGGTAGCTGCGCAACCATAGGGGACAAACACAATCCATCTGACCATATCTCTGAAAAGGTCAAGTGGGCCAATAAACCAACTTCTAAGAAATAATCTCTGGCTTTCTAGGTCAACTCCACCAGCATCCAACCAATGTTGGTCTTATAAGTGATGGAGGAGGCTGGGGAAGCAGTAGATGGGTAAACCCACGGGAGAGCTCAAACATGCAGGATTGCTGGCTGCCCGGTTAACCAGCTGGGTAGGCACACTGGAGGATGTCAAGAGCTCTCCCCAGATTTGGGATTAACATGGGTGAGGTGCCACCCAAGGGGTGTAGCCTGGGGTAACCCTTGCCTCCCAGGTGATCCCCAAGAGATACCCACACAGCACAACCTCTATGCCAAGCATTCTCCCAGGCTCCGCCTGCATCTGTGCGTATAGATACCCACCCACACCTTCACAGGCTCACAAAGCAGGCAGCAGATGCAAAGACAAGCCAAGTGGTCCATGCGTACTGGGAGGAAGTGATAGAGCAAGGAACCAAAGTGGAACTCCAATGCCTAAGCTCTTCCCATACCACAGCACAGTCCCCAGCAAGGGCACCCCACCCATTGAGATTAGATTGAATGGGATAAAATTTTTGATAGGAAATCACTTCTCACAAAAGCGGCGTTTTAGAGCTCACTCCAATAACACTACTGAGAAGCAGCCGTCCAGAAGAGTCCTTCTTACGGACCACCACCGCCCTAGCCCTTTGCACGTGTCTTAGTCATGTTCTTAGAATTCTGAGAAAGTATCCACATTCTCATCTTATAGATGAAAGCCCTGAGGCTCAGAGTTACAAGCGTCCAGGGCCCATGCAAGCAGTGATTGGCAGAAGTGAGGCTGGGTTCCACCAGTGACTGAGCGCAGAGGAACGCTGTTCCCTATGGAGTACTCACCAAGTGCTAGACCCTCAGCCCTGCATTCCACTCGCACAGATAACAGAGAGAGACCAGCAGCGGGGAGGAAGTGTTGGGCGCCTTCCCATCAGAAATGTGGGCGTTCTTAACTCTCTGACCCCATTCATCCTGTGGGATCTGGTAAATCCAGGACAGTGGTCATGTATCTTCATGCCCCTTCTCCTCCCTCCCCTCTCTCTCTGCCACTTCCTCCAGGGCTCCCTAACCCTCTCCAGATCAAACCCCTGCACCACCCTGCCACCCTGCTGGTGAGAGCTGTCAACATCAGCAGCTGAGCTCCCACACCCTGACAACCCCCAGCCCGACTTTGGATGATGCCAGGGGTGGCAGGCAGGGAAAGATGGCAGCCATTGGTGGTGGTAGTGGTGGCTGCCAGCTTCATGTCCCTCTGCTGAAATTATTGCTGGGGTCTCAGTAACTCAGACCCCCCCACACACAAGGCTGACCTCTACTCCAGCCTCTCAGGGTCTGAACCCAGGCCCGGCTGAGCCGCTGCCCTGGATCAGAGCTGGAGGAAACAGCCGGTGCTGCCATGACAACGTGTCTTTGTATTACTGCCCACAACAAAGGGGGTTTTCTTGTCCCTCTTTGGGTCTCCGAGTGGAGGAGCAGCTGCTGTAGGGAAGAGGCTTGGGGGATGCTCTGGTGTCAGAAAAAAAAACCTGTGCCCAGAGTGCCGTGAGCAGCCAGCAGTTCAGGAGCAGCCCCTCCATGCCAGCTGCCCTGGATCTCCAAGAGGTAGGCAAGACAGAAGCCCAGTTCTCTCCTCTCTGCCTGAGAGACCTCTGGCTGAGGTCTGCATAGCATGGAGAGGTGCTGTTTTCCTTTTTCTTTCATTCTTTTTTTAAAATGTATTCCTTCTTACTGGAAACATGGATTTACACAGAGAGGGAAACACAGAAACATGTCTCTGAGATCTTCTATTTACTGGTTCACTCCCCAAGTGGCTGCAACAGCTGGTACTCAGTCCATGCAAAGTCAGGAGTGAGAAGCTTCTTTCAGGTCTCCCATGCAGATGCAGGGTCCTCTGCTGATTTCCCAGGCCACAAGCAGAAAGCTAAGTGGGAAGTGGAGCAGCCAGGACACAAACCAATGCTCTGGGGATCCTAGCACTTGCAAGGTGAAAATTTAGCTGTTGAAGCCATTGCTCCAGGCCTAAGGTGCTGTTTTCTTAAAGTAAGAAACAGATACAGAAGGCCCAGCATGGTAGCCTAGCAGCTAATGTCCTCGCCTTGAATGTGTTAGGATCCCATATGGGCACTGGTTCTAGTTCCGGTGGCCCTGCTTCCCATCTAGCTCCCTACGTGTGACCTGGGAGAGCAGTTGAGAACAGCCCAGAGCTTTGCCCTGCACTGGCATGGGAGACTCAGAGGAGGTTCCTGCCTCCTGGCTTTGGATCAGCTCAGCTCTGGCCATTGTGGACACTTGGGGAGTAAATTAACAAATAGAAGATCTTCATCCCTGTCTCTCCTCCTCTCTATATATCTGACTTTGCAATAAGAAAAAAAATGAGAGAGAGATAGATAGATACAGAGATTGTAGAATCCAATGCAATGCCTTCAACAGCCCAGAAAAGTCATAGCCATGTATCCTAGGAGTCAGCCAGGCCACAGCACTCAGGGTCCAGCTCACCTGGGGGGCCAAGGCTCTGGCTTCAGCCACACAACAAATGTCATCAAGCTAGGGCTGCCAGTCTTCCTCTTAACGCCCCGTTTTGACACATCATCAAAGTCAGCCGTGACCCATGCCTAGGGCAGAGCAGCCAGGAAGCTCCTGGGGCCAACAGAGTCACTGGAGCAGAAGGATCAAAGATACAAGTCAAGTTTAGAATTGAGGCTGGATGAAGGGATGAAGGCCACGCGCTGACTGGATCCCACAGCAACTGAGAGCCATGTGGGTCTGAGGCAGAGTCTAGCCCCTTCCTTCCAGATCTTCCTTACTGGCTCCAGCACACCCTCCATCCTTCTTCCCCACTCCCTGAGCTACTGATGGGCAATACTGCTTCCTCTTGGCACCAATCGAGAGCACTCTGCAGGGAGCCCCTGTAAGTGCCTAATTTGGAATGCATGGTCAGGAATTGATCCTCCTCTGTGATGTTTGTTGTTTTTAAGCAAACTGCACAGTGAGATGTTTTTCTGAGCTCCTGTAAAAAGAGCAGACCACTGCGAGCAGGAGGGCATGCAGCGAACTGCACCCCGTGCCAGCCTCGGCACCCCAGCTCTCCTCCTCGCCCACTGAGTGGCTTGGGGTGGGTCTCCTGGCCTCATTCTGCTCCTCAGGTCTAAGCCAGGGTTAACTCAGAAACCTTGTGTCTTCCTCCAGACCCTGAGAGCCTACAGGACCAGAATTCCAGTAGTTTCGTTTGCCATTAAAATCTAAATGAGTTGGGCTTGGAAATCAGTGTGTTAGTGTATGCAGACAGCCTTGACCATGTATGTGTGTGGGTGTGTGGGTGTGTGTGGGGGTGTGGGGGTGTGTGTGGGTGTGGGGGTGTGTGGGTATGTTCATGCCATCTCTCCTCTATCTCCGGGGTTTGAAATCATATTCTGAAGATCTGAGGGAGGAGCAAACTTGATAAATCCTTTTCTGAATTTCCCTATGTCTCAATCCAGGTTCCTGATCTTACAGAACAAAGTTAATGTATCTATGTCATTGGTTGGTTGTTTCAATATAATGATAATAATAATATACAGTATTCAGGGCAGTGTTTGCAGGTAGTAAGCAGCAAATAACAAAATATGATTTTTTTTTCATTGTTAAAAATACTTTTTAAAGATTTCTCTGAAAGGCACAGTTACACAGAGACAGAGATCCTCCATTTGCTGGTTCCACTTCCCAAGTGGCCACAACTGCCAGAACTGGGCCAGGCTGTAACCAGGAACCAGGAGCTTCATCCAGCTGTCCAACACAGAGGCAGAGGTCCAAGCACATGGGCCATCTTCTTTGGCTTTCCCAGGTCAGTAACAGAGTTGGACAGGAAGTAGAACAGCCAGGACTCAAATCAGTTTCCATATAGGATTTTGGATTTGTAAGCAGTGGGTTAAACCGCTGTGCCACAACACTAGCCCCCAGAATGTGATGATCAACCAATGTGGAATATGTACTTGGATGGATGGATGGATGGGTGGATGGATGGATGGATGGATGGATGGATGTGGAAGTTGTGGGGTGGGGTATTTGCGCTGAAGTCCTCAAAGATGTGACTCTGGAGTGTCACTTCTACTCCACACTTCCTGTGGGATCAGGCAGAAGCTACTCTGTGTGGATTTGGGCTGTAATCATCCCATCAACTGGCTTCCTCCCATTCCCTGCCTGCTCTCCCCTCTCAGCCCCAAGCTGATTTGTGCCAAGGCTTGCTTTGCATCCTCTGGTCTATAGCTCTTGGTCGGGGAGGGCATCCCGTGACTGGGAGCTGGCCGGGAAGAGCCCATCAGTGGGGTGGTGGGGTGAGAGAGCCCAGGAGGAAGGATGAGCCTTGTCCCTGTGGGTTTTTCATCCCCTACTGTGATTGGTCACCCTCAGTGACATGACCCAGGTTTGACCAATCAAGTGCTTGTTCCTGAGACTTGGGGCCCTCAGGGAAAAGGCAGGATGCTTATCCAAAAGTCTAGAGCTACAGCAGAGATAATGGCACATCAGTCAGGGGTGCAAAGGGGCGGTTAGCCCCGGACCAGAGCTCAGAAACAGGGCATTCTGCTTGATTAGGGCAAGAGAGCCAGGTAGCAGATGAAGGCTTCAGCATGGAGTACAAAGGCATGATCCTGAGCGCAGGAGAAGGAGAGGGCCAAACAGGGAGGCTGCAAGGGGTGTGGGATGACACAGGAACAACACTGTCCCCAAGACAAGAAAAAATAAAACTCTTGCTCAACAGTCCAAAAAGCAGGAGCTGTGACAGAGAGCTTGGGAGGCCCTGCAACCATCCGACAATGCCCAGGTTCTGGTGCCCAACTCCTGGAGCAAAGCTGGGCAGAGTTGAGCTCATGCAAGAGGAGGCCAGGATAGGCAAGGAGACCAGGTGAGATGGCCCGGTGGCCTGGTTCAGGCTGTCTGCCTGATCCTCCAGGGACCTCTACCCAACAGCCCGGAATTATCCTGCCATTAGCAGTGATCCATCCCTTTTGAGCACTGTGCCATCTCTGCAGTTTCATCTCCCCACCTCAGCACCGAACGTTAGGAGATAACTGCGCTCACAACATATGTCATTACTCATTAAGGGACTTTTTCTGGATTATGGCTGGGGCTTAATGACTTGTTAAAGATGTTTAACACTTACAATTTTGTTTTTAATTTAGGAAGCAGCATGATCAAACTGCGCCCTGAGACTCTCTCTTCGATTTGGTGAAATCTGGAGTCGGGCGGGCTCCAAGGCTGGCTGTGCAGGGGAGGGGATCCTTAAATTGAATTGCAGCCCTCAGAGGGGTGTTTGCCCCGTCAGCCGCTGCCAGGATCTGACATGTTAATGGGGCTGAGGAAACAATGGGTTTCAGAGGTAATTGCTGAAGCTATGACTTCCAGGCAACATTTGACTTATAAAGAAGTGTTGGCTGCGGTGGCAGAGGCGGCTGCTGCTGGTGCTGCTGCCGCCACGGCTGCTACAGGGAGGGGTAAGCGTGGGGCTCCTCGGGGCTCCAGCCAGGATGTTCTGCAGACAGAGCTCAAGGGAGCCCAACCTCCCCAGCTTCCCACCCGCCCTTTGTTCTGCCCCGTTGTCCACTCTGGAACAAGGTTTCAGGGGAGAGGATTGCTGCCATACGAAGTTTCTGCTTAAGCAATGACTAAGAAGGTGGGATGCAGAGCCAAAGAGCAACTGTGCCCTCATTTGGCCCCATTCCACCCAAGGCAATGTCCCTGGGGTTAAGCAGCAACCATATGGCGAGAGGTCAAAGGTCGCACCTGCACAACTGTGCAGATGTGTTGTCAGGTTGATGGACAGGTGAGCCTCCAGTTTTGCTGTAGTGAGCACACAGTGAAAGATACGAAGGGCTAACACTCCATGAGCCCTGGCTGGCTCCCAAAGACCTTTCCAGGCACTGTACAGAGGATAACTCAATAAAAGTACTCCGTAGCTCACTGAGGAAGGAAAGCATTTTCTTTTCCAGATGACAAACTGAGGTCCAGGGTGCTGAAGCATTGGAGCCAGAATTAAAACTTGGGCCGTGCATGCCCCACTTCTCAGCTGCCCACGTTACAGCCATTCTGAGCCCTTTGCTGCGTAGGGGACATGCAGCTCAGGGCAGGTCTCTCTGTGTGTATCTTCACAGTGTGGCAAAGACAATAGCACAGCTGGCTCTCCTCACTGTCAGGTGACAATGCTCCCTGTAGCGACCCCAACCAGCCAGCAGTGCTGGACCCTCAGCAATGGAAGGGGACTCCAGGGCTGCTGGAGCCTCTGTGCTGGTCAAGGACAAATCTGGGGAATCACATAAGAAATTTCAGCATATGTGCAGCTGTCTGTGATGGAAAACAGGTCAGAGGTACCTTCTGGGCATAAGCGCATGCATCACCAGTGTTAGACACAGAGACAGGAAAGAGTGGGGTCCTGGAGCGTGGTTCCTGGAAGGACCCAGGTTCAGGGATGCAGACATAGTTGAAATTGAAACCCCACAGGGAAGTGGAGGCTCCTTTGAGGTGCCAGGGGCAAGGCTGTTACATCGCTCACAAAGTCATTCATTCGTTCGTTTAGCAAATCCACAATTTTCCCACCAGCTCTGTGACAATCAGAAAAACAGCAGACACTTGAACTGCCCTAGTTCACGGCCAGAGCTTCTTAAGCATCAGTTTCTGCCTCAGCTTTCTCCCAACTCTTGAACTTGAATCTACCCAGAGTCCCCAGCTCTTGCTGCAATGGCCTTGGATCCTGCTGGTCACTGATACTCCTGCCATCCAGAATGGAGGCAGTCATTTCTCCACCATGAGACTCCCAGGTCCAGCTACACCAGGCCCCCTGGCAGCACTCAGCCAGAGCTCACAGCAGGCCTGAGGGAAAGTGAGGTTGCCCTCCGTGGGGAGCCTCCAAGAGACAGAAGCCACTAGGAGCAGGCAAGGCTGGGACCTAGTGCCAGAGGCCTCTGAGTTCTATAGACTTCTGCCCTAGGCTGCCCTAAACTTCGGCTTCAGAGGAGTTGGGACAGGCCATACCTAAGGCATTGAAGAGCACAGTCCACCTAGCTGGCCTGGCTCCCCCACAGTGAAAGCCAGCAGCCCATGTGTGATGGTTTGGATGTTCCTCAAGGTTTTGTGTTAGGTGCCTGGTCCTAGAGTAACAGTATTGGGTGAAGGGGGACGTTTGAAAGCTGGGGGGCTCATGGAAGGTCCTTAAATCAACTGGAGCCATGCCAAGAGACATTAGGTGTTTCTCATGGATCCATACTTAAGTGCTTACCAAAGGGTTGCTGTCAAAGCCTGAGCCTGGCTCAAACCACCCACTTCCTCTTGCTTCTCATTGCAACATGTGACCGCTTGCGTCTACATACACTCCCACCATTTGCCATGGAATTCTTGCAGGGGTGTGGTGTTGTACAGCTTAGACGTCCAGATGGGAAGCTAAATAAACCTATTTTCTCTATAAGTCAGTCTGCCGCAAGACCATGCAGGTCCCTCCAGAAGACAAAAGGTTTTATAGATCCAAGATCTTTTCTTGTTTGTATTGCAAGTATCAAGCACAAGATAACCACAACTAGTAGAATATGTTTGAAGGAGGGGAAGAGAAGGGAAGGGAAGGGAAGGGAAGGGAAGGGAAGGGAAGGGAAGGGAAGGGAAGGGAAGGGAAGAGAAGGGAAGGGAAGGGGAATGTCGCAAGTGGTAGATTAACACACACCTGCCCCTGCACCACAGACAAAGCCCCCAGCACTGTGTTCTCCAGCAGAGAGAGGGACGAATGCAGCATGCTTGTCACTGTTTGAGTTTCCAGTTCTAATTCATGGGTGACTCCTGTTCAGCCACTCATCTTTGTGTTTTCTGTTTACTTTCTGTCTTGATTTTAAAAACAGATAAAATATTTATACTGTCATAGAACAAACAGAACTCTGACTCTAATTTCACCATTTGTGTGTGTTGTAATTTACAGAGGAAAGGCTACTTGAACTTACTGGGTTATACCAATAAGATACCCTTAAAGAAAAGCAACACCTTAGTCCTACACACCTTCAGGGAAAAGCAGGTGCAAAGCTTTCATTAACAGAAAACTTTTCTCACATGTATCTTACATACTAACTGTCCAAAGCATCTGCTCTACTGCTTAGAAGATATATTTTTCCTTGATCCTATTGCTTTTCCCACCTCTGAGAGTCTGCAAGGTGGACATGGACCAGCACTTCCTGGCACTCCACTCTAAAGCTGTATCTATGACCAGAGAAACTGCACATCTAAAACTTCCCACTAGACCTCTGCTGGGCAAGGGCAAGGTTCCAGGGAAAGTCCCACCTGCTGTCTTCCCCCTCAACACTGTCTCCTCTCCTGTGGGAAACCAAGGGAGCTAAAACATTATCCATGGTGAAATGAGGTGGAGATCTCATAACACAGAAAGAGTGGATGTGCCTAAACTTACAAGTGCAAGAACACTCGTGGAGTCTTAATGCCTTCTTTGGTCCTCAAAACAATTCACTTACACAGAGGAAGACATAAAACTCAAAGAGAAAAATGAAGCCAATCTCTCAACTGAAGATGGCAGACCATAAAGCAAAACACATCATTAGTACTTTAGATAAACAGCACGTTGGAGCTGACCCACGCTAAGCACACACATGCGCAATGCTAATGTCTAGTGGACAGCTGAGTGGAGAGTTGGGGGCCATTCCATGTTGGAGTCGGAGCTTAGGAGAGAGTTCCAGGATCATTGTGTACATGTGGAAGTCATGATGGCATTCAAAGCCATGAGGCTAAATGCAGTCACAGAGCAGGGAGGGTGAATACAAACTCAAGGAAGAACAGGGCTGTGCCCTCTCCATAGCCAAAGGACAGGAAATAGGAGACCCAGAAGAGGCGGCCAACGAAGATGGAGAAAACTCAAGACAGTGTCTGGGCAGACAGGTGGAAGTAGCCGTTTCTAAAAGGAAGAGAAATCAGCTAACTTTGCCTAACACTGTTGGACCTAAAAGGATAGAAGTCAGTTGTTCTATTGGCCTCATGCCCAAGGCCAGCCCTCCAGGTTGTGACTTACAGTCAAGCTTCAGGTCTTGCCTATCACACACCTACAGGAACATCCAGAGTTCCTCTCTCAACTACGGCATAATCTCACCCATGTCCGAGGAGGGGTCTTCAAAGTCTAGCCAGGTCCCAGGAGACAATTTAACATCAAGAGCGACTTTGATTTCAGACACATTGCTTGCATGTCCCAGTCCAGGTGTTTACTGTCCTCCCAGCCTCACACAGATTCGTTTTCTTCTCTGGGCCACATTTCCTCATCTGGAAACCAGAGTGGGAGAGATAATGACATGCAAAACTTAACACAGCATCCACACCCATGGTAAGCATTTTGTAAAAGCAGCAACTGGGGCCAGTGTTGTGGCGTAGCACATAAAGCTACTGTCTGCGATGCTGGCATCATGTGTTGATCAAAACGCAGCGGCTCCACTTCTGATACAGCTCTCTGTTAATGCACCCAGGAAAGTAGCAGACAATGGCCCAGATCTCTTGGGTCCCTGCACCCATGTGGGAGAACCAGATGAAACTCCTGGCTCCTGGTTTTAGTCTGGCCCAGCCCTGGCCATTGCAGAGTGAATCAGCAGATAGAAGATCTCTCTCTCTCTCTCTCCTCTGTCTCTTCCTCTGTTCAACTCTGTTTTTCAAATAAATCTTTTTCAAAAGTCTTCTAAAGGAAATCGGTAGATATCACAAGCACAATAACAAAGCAAGAACAGCCAAGGCGTCTCAGAGGCCCCCACTGTCAGTAGGCATGCACACCCCACCCTCCCCTCCCGTTCTCTCCCACCTTATTAATACACGCCTCTTGAAAAGTATGCTGGTCAGGGAGTATTTATAAGTGCTGCATAGAGCAAGGGATATATCACTGAGGCCAATGGACAGCAGTAGGCCAGACCCAGAGGGTCCTCAGGACCATGGACAGGCCTTGCAGGAATTTCAGAGCCATGCATGGGCTGTTGCTTCAGGAAGGGAGGCAGTGAGGGTATTCCCTGGATGAGACAAATAGGGCCTTGGGCTTCCAGCCTACCCCCACCCCCCTACCACCACCACAGCCATGACAGTCCAAGAAGTGACAGTAAGTGATTTACAAGCCAGGAGTGGGGCTGCCATGAATGAGATATGTGTGTGTGCACACATGTGTACATGTGTGTTCACAGAAGAGCAGGTGCACACACCTATGACAACTCATGTATTCCTTGCAAAGGCTGCAACCTACGAGAAGTGATGGCCAAGCTGGTGGTCTACAGCACCACAGCAGGAGCAGCAGCCTGAATTTCATGGGTGAAGTGCACCAAGCCCCACAGGAAGTCTGACAGACAGGTTAGGTCCTTGCACCCCACATAGGAACATGTTGCACCTTCCCTTGCCAGCCTGAGCCCCAACCTGTTGTACCCAGCCAAGTCCCAGGAAGCCCTTCTCTGCCTGGGCCTGGTGATGGCCTCACAGTCATACCAAAGAGTTGAACTTGGAGGAGTGGGAAGCCCCGCCACCCTAAGTGCCAGCTGAGGCCATTGAAGTACGGATTTCACCCACCCTGGCAACACGGGCACTTCCAGGTCTTCCCTGTGCAATAGGCCAGAGCCTCAGCTGTCCTTGGAAATGAATCATGGAAGATTTTCCTTTCTTGCTGGCACCTTTCAAACAACCCCAGTTGCGCCAAGCGTGTCTCCCTGGGCAGAATTTAAGGCAGCTGTAGAATGCCTTGGTATTTTCGAGTCCTTCTTATGCTTAAACTCGTTAGAGAGGCCACCGAGTTAATTAGTATATAGATTTTCCCACAGAAAGCTAATTTTCAGAATGATTTGCAGCCATTGGGTCTCTAACAGCCTGCAATCCATTTTCTTCTTAACTTTTTTAGTCTGAAAGAAAAGTCCAAATTGCAGTGACCAGATGACTTGCGTGCCTGTGACCCAACCCAACCACCCCCTCAGGGGCCTCCTCCCCGCCCCCCATCCCAGGGTGAGCTGCCTCCCCAAGAGCAGGTCCAAATGCCCAGCTCTCTGCTAATCACTGGCATTTCCACAGGCACCCCGAGGGCTGGCTGAGAACCAACAGTCTGGAGAGAGTTGGCTGAGGAGTCCACCTTTGTGGGTGCAAGGATCCAGCACATGACCCTGGGGTCAGACAGACCTGGATATCCCAAGCTTCTGGCAAATTCCTAAGCCTCTCTGTAGTTTCACTTCCCTCATCAGTACAACACAAATAGTGCTCATCACCCCATACAGAGTGCTACAAGGATCACTGAACTTGAGTCTCCAGGAAGGCAACATTGTGGGTACCGGAATTCTAAGCGTGGTGCTAGGAGTGTTTTCCACCCTCTCATTTAACGCCGCTATTTCCCTTGAAGGTGAAGCTCAGAGAGGATCAGCACACACCCAAGATCACACAGCCAGTGAGTAAGTCAGCTCTACTTGGGTCCAGAGTCGCCCACAGGTGAAAAGACTGCAACTGTGCCTCCTGGGATGACAGCGTCTCCTGTGGCTCTTTCCCAGCATGCTGAGCCCTCCCTGATGCATCACAGCAAGGGCACCGTACCCTCCTGAGCTCCTAAACGCAGCAAAGCAGGAGACTCATAGGAGCTCAGAGCCAGGAAGTCCCTTGGAGCCTGAACTCCGGGACGAGCATTGGGACACAGCCATTAAGCTGCCACTTGCCATGCTGGCACCCATTTTGGAATGCCCATTTGAGTCCCAGCTTCTCCACTTCCAGTCCAGCTCCTCGCTAAGGTGCCCTGGAAAGTAATGGAAGATGGCTCAAATGTCTGGGTCTCTGCCACCCTGTTGGGAGACCTTGTTGGAGTTCCAGTTCCCTGGCTTCAGCCTGGCCCAGCCCCAGCCATTTCAGCCAATCTGGGTACATGATCCAGCAAGTGGAAGATCAAGAGCTGCGCATTGTGTATGTGTCTTCCTATTCTTGTTGCTCTGCCTTCCTAATAGAGTAAATAAATGCTTTTTTTTTTTTAAGACAGAGGGACTGTAGAACTCAATTATCTCCTGTTGATCATGGCAGGGGAAGAGGAGGTTGAGGAGGTTAACGGAACCAACAGAGGTAGCAGGGAGCATAAACTGTCGGCCAGCCAGAACCTCAGACGACAGCCCAGTGGTGGTGATGCTAGGCTGGCTGGTAAGGCGTCTGTTGAGCCAGGCAATATGACACTCATCAAAGACGTGTCCATGGCAGCAAGTGCTTGTCAGAGAAGGAGCCGACTTCGTGGGCTGAAATATATTCTCTGCCTTATCGCCAGGCCGGAGCCACGGCAGAGTGGGCCCAGCCGGGGAGGCAGCCAACCTCAAGACTCCACACTGATACAGCCCTTTATCAGAGGAAAGTCCAAATGGAGGCTGAACCAAGAGGGTGACAGCAGTAATGGCTTGAGGACCTGCTGATGGCGATAAGGAAAGTGTCTCCTCTTTTCCTTACCCACCTCTCCTGCCACCCAACACAAGCCTGGCTCAAGCAGGTGACAACACCTGCTCTTCCCAGCACCTCACGTCATAGAGGAGTGCTTACCCTAATGGCAGAAACTAGCCACATCCCAACGCCCAGCATCCCTTCCACCAAAATCCCATTCTGCAGACATGTGCTGAGCACCCCTAGAGCCAGGGCCCTTGTGGAGCAAGCCCCACCATGTGCCAGGCTCCACGAGAGCCTCCTTTGTGGCATGCCCTAAAGCTAAAGGGGTCACCCACATACATCAGCACTTTCTTAGGCATGCACCTGCCATGTTACTGGATCCTAGCTCCGTGGGCATGCACGTTCTATATGGACAGCTCCCCTATGCTGTGGACACTGAGTGCTGGGGTGGAAACTTCCACTCACTACCCATTAGGTACTAGAGGTTGGCCCAGGAAGACGAAGGGCCCCTTGGCTAAGATCTCTCTGACCTTTCTGCCAGCATGGCCTTTGTGGTCAGCCTTGAAGGAAAGGAAAGCCAGAGTACCCCAGGCAGAGGGCACAGCCTGAGCAAAGGCAGAGGCAGCCTTGGCACACTGCCAGTGTTAGGGAACAGGGAGGAGACAGCGGGAGATGAGAAGAAGAGAAGACTGGGGCCATCTCAGCAGGGAAATCCATTGCCCTGGGTAGTCTCATGGCCTGCAGAGGAGCCTGGGGTGATGGTCAAAGGGGTAGACTCTGTGAACACCCCCATTTCCAAACAGGTGAGTCTCACCTTCATTTCTCGTAGCAGGCATCTGTGTCAGATGAGTCTTGAAACTGGGCAACTGACACCAGCTCCAGAGCCTTGCACCTGTGTCAGTTTCCAACCAGCCTGGGTGGGTGTGTTCCCTTACATTCGATACTGACATCTTGGTCAGGAACACAACAGACCACCCCATCCTGTGAGGAGTGTGCCGGCGTGGACTTGTGTGCTGCATGCAGTGAGGGCATGGAAAGCAAAGCATGCTTCCCAGTGGGGTTTTCAGGTTAGTTACATGGTTAGTGCAGGAGACCAGCTCCTTAGGTGCCACATGATCAAGGCAGAGCCGTGAAAGTGAGTGGGACTGCCACCTGGCACTGGTAACAGCCAGTGACCAGCACCACATTGAGATGACCATATTGAAGTAAGACAGCCCTCTCGCTAACAGGGCTGGGGCCAGGCTGGCCTGTGGCTCTCGCCAGCCCCCGCACTCCGTCCTTGGCCACCCTCCTTGGCCACACTGAGGGCAGAGGTCTGCCGGGGGCCTGGCTGTCTTCCATCCGGATGAGATCCAAGGCTGGTCCCTGGCATCCTCTCTGAAGCACTCTGTTTTAAGTCCTCCACCATTGAAGGTTAGTGGGGGGCATTACAAGAAAATAAATAAGTGAATTAAAAAAAAAAAAGAAAAAAGAAAAGAAACTGGGCATCTAGAAGGGAAGTGGAGGAGTGGATGGTGAGGAAGAGAGAGGGGCTGAGGGAGGGAGAGGCGAGAAAGGAAGGGAGCAGGGGAGGAAAAGAGAAAATAGAGCAAATCCAGGGTCTGGTGTCCTGGCAAAGCAGGTTAAGATGCTGCCTGAGGAGCCAGCATCTTGCATGAACTCTCACGGGAGTTCCTGCAGCTCCACTTCCCTACTAATGCACCTGGGAAAGCATCAGAAGAAGACACTTGAGTGTTAGATCCCTGATACCCATATCCAGGCATCGAGTTCCAGGCTCCTGGTTCTAGAATGCAAACAAATTAATCTTTTCTCCAAAAGAATTTAAGTCCAAACTTCATAGAAGGTACGGATGAGTTACCTGAGGCCCCAGGAGATTGGCTGATCAAAGTGATCTTGGAACCCAGATCCACCAGCCAACCAGTCACTGCGTCAGGGTTTGAACTTGAGCCTGTCACTAAGTGGAGCCCAAGATAAGCTTCTGCTGACCACTGATGCCCCACACTCTGCCACCTCCCTCAACTCACAGAAAGCCGTAAGTCAATGGACAGGACCTCCCCCATTCATAGCACATCAACCACGAAACACTCGAGCCTTTGTCTTACCTCACACCTGCTCTTCGGCAGGCCTGATGGAGATTGCTCCCCGACGGTGTAGATTGTCCTGGAGTCTGAAGTTGTGTCTTCCAGCTGCTCTGCATTTGAGGTCACACAGTGGGTCAACAAGTCCCGGGAGTCACTGCAAGGGCCAATCGAGTGACAGTGAATAGGATGACCACTATGCTTCGTCCCTGGTATGGCGGACCGGTGGACACCTTCCTGGCACACTTGGGGGCTGGACTAAGACAAATAAGCATGCCACAACTCTACATAGGCCTTGTCTTGAGCCACTTTCTACCAGATGCATCTGGGAGGAGACTCATCATTTGTGAGAGAAGTAAAGCTTAGCCTTGTGCCATCTTGATCATCGTCCATATGCTCATGTGGCAGAGCAGGTGTCCTGCATGCCACCAATCTGCCTGTGCTTCCTTCGGTCTCTGGGAGTAGGGAGTTTGTGCAGGTTGATACCTTAAGTGGCACCCACCAGCTTCTGTTCAGCAATGCCGCTGCTCTCCCTAAGACAGGCCCTGGCCATTGTAACTATCACATTTCCAGTGTTTTTGGTGACCTGGCTTTGGCCAACAGAATCAGCCATGTTGAGGTAGAGCAAGCTCTGACCTCAGGAATGAACACTGACTGAGCACCTGCTATATGCCAGGCACCCACCAATGGCTTTCACATCTACTCTCCCTTCAACCCCACACAATGGCCCCATAATACAGGTACCATCTTCACCACCGTGCCATCACAGAGACGTGTCATCACTGGGCAAGGTCCCACAGCCCAAGGAACAGGTTAGTTCTCACTTCTTGGTTTACTTGGCCTGCCAGCTTCAGCAGGAGAACCCTTCATTATTCCCTTTTAGAGTCTGATTTCCCAGATGGTGCTAATGAGTCCCACAGGTGCAAGCTCCTGGGCCTAGTGACTCAAAGGGCAAATCCTACCCCCGAAGGTCACTTGGGGTGAGAGGGCAGCCTCCCGTTTGCAGGCTTAGTGGGCTTTCTGGAAACTTCTCCCCTGCAAGCCCCAGGTACCTCCAATTGTCCCTAAATTCCCAGAGACTAATCCCCTCTCACGCCTGTACTGCTACTCAGCACCCATTCCCCTGAAGGGTTAAAAATGGGAACCAAATAATTTATTTCCAGATCTTCAAAAACAAATTCAAATTTTTTTTAATTATGTCAAATTAAGGCCATTAAAAGTTAAGCTGTGTACCAAGAGCATTTTCCAGGGAAAGGTGCTGTAACATCATTATTTCTCCCCAAAACGCACTTACTGTACATTTCTCAAAGCCATCAGCCTTGATTGAAGGCTAATGAAAAAGCTGTCCTGCGTCAGTTTATTCCTTGTATCCATTAAGAATAATTACGGCTGAACAATTTTTGATGCCTGTAACCTTCGAAAGCGTTGCTAATGGCATTATAAATTGCTCCTTGTCCAATGACTACGGCGAGATGCTTAATTCAAAGGCGCTCTGTCAACAGGACTGATTTGTGTGGCTAATGAGTGCGTTTAAAACAACAGCCTCGGCTCATGCATCCGAATGTCAATAAGAGGACGCGGTTCAATAAGGAGGCTTGTCCGTAATAATTAGCAGGGATAAGCGCTCTGGATCAGGCCCACTGTGGCTTGCACATCCCTGTGCTCCAGACATCACCAGCACCCTTGGGGCCTGCCCCCAGCGCAACTCTTCGCACTCCAGTCTGGGGTGGTAACCAGGGCCTAGAAGATGCAGGCCGAGAGGGAGTGTTGACCAGGCAGTGATCAGAAGACAGCTAGCTGACTGTTCACCAAGCACTTAGTCAGTTCCATAGACACTTATGAAGTGTTGATAGAATGGAATGGTTGATGGCACAAACACAGATCCTGCCCCCTCCCCAGTTCACCAGCTAGCCGTCCCGCCCCTCCCTGGCAAACAAGGAAGGAACCAGAGCCGGTGAAGCTGTGCAGCCCTGGAGAGCAGCAGGGCCTGAACCAGCCCCACGCCAGGGGAAACAAGGTCTGGGGTGAGACTGAAGGTCCTTAACCAGGCAAGGAAGAGGTACACCTGCCATCAAAGGGAGCTCCATTCGAGAGGCAGGGGGTGAGATCGAGGGACAGTTGGGGAGGGGGATTGGAGCCCTGCCTGCTGTGCATGTGGGATGTGGGTGAGGCAGGGCATAGGAGAAGTGAAACACATCTGTGTTCTACAGTCCAGGAATGCCCTGTCCTGTCCCAGGCCTTAAAGGTTTGGTATTAGTACCATCTCCTCCAGGAGGTCTGTCCTAATTTCTCTTGACTTGTTAGGCTACACACACACACACACACACACACACACACGGCTAGCATCAAGACTATACTTGACAGCATCTCCTTGCTACTCACATGTCACGTAGACAATCATGCCCTCAAGAACAGACACAATCCTCTCTTGCCCCATAGTGTCAACCACAAAGTCAGGCCCTAAATGGCCCTAGAGGGCTTGCTAGCTGCCCTATCCAACTTTCCTCCCAGTACTGCTGCAAGGCTCATGGGGAGGAACAGGGGTGGGAGACACAGTGCAGACTGGGAGCAAGTGCTCAAAGAGGATAATACCGGAGCTTCACTGCCCCGCAGGTGGACACGCAGGGCAGTTTGCTCAGCAGTGCCTCTGGCAGGTGCCGGAGCCTGAAGCCTGTGTGGGGAAGGATGAGCAGATCAACCTTGAAGGACCACCTAAGGCATTCTGTTTTTACAGGGCTGCAAGCTGGTCAGTGACGAGCCGCACACGGAATGCAAGGGTATTGCAAAAAGTCTATGGAAGAATGAACTTGAAAAATAAGCCTATTTTGTTCCCCCAAAATTTGAAATGCATGCATAACATTTTCAGAATCTGCACTGCCCACTAGCTTTTTGAAGCACTGTTAGAAGCATCTGATGGCATGTGCAGACCAGAAGAAAACATGCAGATGAAGGTGGCAGAGCTCTCAGGTTCCAACTGCCTGGGTTTGAATCCCACCTCTGCCACATACAAGCTGTGAGATTTTAAGCCAAAGTGCTTTACCCTCTGCAGCCTCCTGTTGTGTCTCTCTCTGATGAGAAGGAGACCCACCTGACAATGTTTGGGGAGGGAGGGGTGAGGTGTATGCAAAGGGCTTATACCATGTGCTTGCTGTGTGACTGCTGTGGCCCCTGCACAGCTGGCACTCCTTGGCAAAACCAAATCGTTGTTTGAACTGATGAGGAAGCAAAGGCGGGATGAGAATGTCACAGGCCGCTTTGCTCATGTTGAGTGCGAGGACTTGTATCCAAACCTGGCATTCTTTCCTCTATCCAGCTGTCCCGCAGCATGGCTGGGGTGTGGCACACGTTTGTGTGTGTGGGGGGGGAGGTTGTATGTATGTATGTGTGTGTGCACATATGTGTCTGCGGTGGAGGAGGCAGGCATGCTGATGGGATTGGGCACAGTCACATACCCCTGCAGTAGAGCTGGGGCTCTGTCCCAGGACAGACCTAGGCTTGCTGGGTCTGGGAGGGCTCCAGGTGTTTGCCTGCAGGAGCCCAAAGGAGCAGAAGTGGTGGCGGGGGAGGGTCTGACTCTCCCACCCCCCGCGCCTCCAGGGGCTGTCCAGGTGCAGAGGCAGCAGCAGGTTTCAGAGGACCGGCTGTCATGAGCCTCTTTCCCCTCTTTGGCTGACAACTGGCAGATTCCTATCTCAGAGGGAGGTGCAAGGGAAGCTCCAGAGGAAATAGGGAAATGATATTTGCGCCAATCAATCTCTAGATGGAGACTGGGATCCCAAGCCCTGGCCTTGACTCCTGCCCAGCAACAGTGCCCCGCACCATGAGCAGAACAGTCTTCCGGAATGATTGTAGAGGACTCTTCTGCAGATCTGGACCCTCCCAAATGGCTGGGAACCTTCTTCTCTAACCTCCGGGACATGCCTTCTGCATTTGCTCCAAAATCTCTCTGATTCCTCACAGTTTGATGGGCTATTTCCTTTGCCTACGTTCCTCTAATTTCCACCCCATGTTTTCTTCTCATCTGAATGGCTCCACCAACCCATAGTCCCATGGACATCCCAACCTCAGTCCAGCAGATGTCCTCCAGCCTGGGTCTACACAGCCTTCTGAACATAGCACAGGTGTCTTTCAGGGATCTCCAAGCAATGTCACCATGGCCTCCCTGCCCGGCTCTCTATGTCCTCCACTTCACTCAAATACCCTCTCTACCATCCCCATCATCAAGTTGACTAAGTCAGAAAAGAGGGCAGCCGGCAAGTCTGGGATGGATCCAGGCTCTGCCACTTGGCAGCTCCGTAACCATAGCCATGGACCTAGCTTCTCAAAGCCTCAGTCTCCCAGACTACAAAGTGAACACAATCATGGGCATGGGTCCTTCCTACCACATGAGTTGCTGTAAACCATAACTGAGTTAAATCTGAGCAGGTAGAAGCACTCCTCAAATCATCCTACCCAATTAGTCACTGTTTATAGGGCTTCTGTCCCCTGAATGGTTCCTGATCCTTCTTCTCTTCCTGCTATTGTCAGAGTGAAGACTTACCGCAATAATCACCTAACTCTTCTCCCTTCCACTGCTGTTGCACCTTGCCTGAACAACCGGGTGAACCTAGGGCACAAATCAGATCCTTATCTGTCTGCATCTCTTCATTGCCTTTGCAGCAAAGTACTGATGTCTGATCCTGGTTTTGTCCCTCATGAGGCCCATTCAGCGGTCCTTCTCCTGGCTATTTGCATAACCTCTTCTCTGACCACCTCTCTCTGAGAACTAGGCTTAAGCCACACCAAATTACCTGCTCTTGCACCTGTTGGTCCCCCTCTTCCCACCCTCCCCCATTACCACCTTCCCCTGGATCACTGCCACTGGTGTCGGCTGGCACAGGCTCCCCAGGAGGCCTTCTGTAGTAACAGCCTTTGGGTGCCTCCTGGACCCCCTCTCAAATCGAAGGGCCTCAGTCCCAAGTGCTGGGAACAGGAGCTGCCTTCTCCAGGTACTGTCCCCTCTCCCTGGGATGACCATCTGGCTCATGTCCGGTATAAAGGCCCAGCCTGCTACTCAGCTCTGGAGGACCCTGGCCCTCCCAGTTCTAGTGCTCCCTGTGGGAATACCTGAGTCCTCGAGCACCTGCTTAGCAGTTAAACCCCTGCCAGTCTGCTGCCCTTACTTCTTCACAGGTATGGCTCCCAGAACACTGTCTAGAAACTTTCTCCTTGCAATCTCTACCTTGGAATCCATCTCTAGAGAACTTGCCTTAAAACAAGTCCCAAAGTGCCCCTCTGCTGTGTGCTGGGCTGGGGTCCATTCCTGGGTATCCCCTCCCCTCTGCATACCTTGATCAGCCTCCTACAACCATAGGTACAATCTCAGGTCTCCTTGCCCACCCCCTCATCAGGTGGAAGCTGCCTGAAAGGGACCACATTTGATCCCCTCAGTGCCCCCAGCACCTGCTCAGCAGCCAGCAGGACACAAACACAGTGTTGCTCAAGCAGCCCTCTCAAGCCAAGATCGCCGATGTGCCTTAAACAAGGCATCATTGAGCACTGCATCTTTTTTAATGCATATACTAAAAAGATCATTATTTACTTTAAAGGCTGAGAAAGAGGTACAGAGATCCGATGTCCCAGGTTGCTCCCCAAATGTCTGCAACAGCCAGGGATGGGCCTGGTTCAGAACCAGGAGCTGAGAACTCATTCCAGGCCTGCCATGTGGGTGGCAGGGATGCAAGTACTTGAGACACCACAGCTACAACACACCGTCTACATCAGCAGGAAACTGGAATCAGGGACCAGAACTAGGAATGAAATCCAGCCACCTGGAGGTGAAACACAAGCAGAGTCTAACCACCGGGCTAACTATCCACTCCCAAACACTCACACCTCTTCATGCCCAAATAAAAGGGAAGATGGACATACTGGACTTCATTACGTCCTTGCACCTGAAGGCCATGGGAGGTTTAGGATATGACCAAACATAGCAATAGATTTGAGCAAAGATGGAGGAGTTCAGAAACATACAGGGTCCTGGGAGCAGATGAGGCTTAGGTGGTATGCCCTGTAGGCATACAAAGTGGCACTGGACAATGGCATCATCCACACTTTGGTGCAGCCTCTTGGGTAGGAAGGCAGCCACATCAAGCCCACCTATGCATCAGCCTGACCTTTTCTGACATTTCCCTAAATCTGAGCAACGGCCACTAGCTGTCTCCAGGACAAAGCAAAGGTTGCTTGGCAAGTCCCATCAGGACACTCTGGCCTGTCTTTCTAGCCTTATTTCTTGCCATGCCTGCTCCAGCCCCTCCTCAGACAGGCAACCCTCATCCCCTTCTCCTGTCCAGCATGTCCGTCCCCACTTTCACATCCCAGGGAGCTTCTATTCGATAGAAGCACACTCTACTTCCCCCAGGAGGCTATTTCCTTGTCTTGAAATTGTTCCGGTGTCACTCTACTTTGGGACCATCTCCTGCCTTGCCTGCTCCCCAGGGGAAAAGGTGAATAATACTCCAGTCGATTTCAGCCCTTGACCTAACCAGAGCAGAGGCTCAGTCACTGATGGGCGTTAGAGCCATCCCAGAGCAAGCCTTTGTGGGTATAGTCTTCAGCTCTGTGGGATATAGGTCTAGAAGAAGCTTAGTGAACCCTGGAAAGCACAGACATAGGGGCCTAGCCAAAGCCTCCAGTGATGAAGGCTGGAGAAGGCAGCATGGACTGGCAGACCAGGGCCACAAGTTTTCACCTAGATTCCAGAATAGGAAGTGGTGACTGTCAGTGGTATCTCAAATTCACAACTGACCCTAGTGGCAGGTATGATCCTGGCCCTGTTTTGCAGACAGTGACTGGGGCCTGGAGGATTTCTAAGCTCCTGCTACCACCAATATTCCTTGATTCAGTGATTTCTTCCTGGACTATTTGTGCTGAACCAAGCTGTAACTGCAGCCAGGAGCTCAAGTGCCACCCAAGGAGACATATCAGGACTTGTGGGAGGGGACGGGAGGGGATATTCCAAAACTGGTTTGTACCTATAGGTCTGGCTAACTCCTCTTCCGTTTGGCCAGGGCATTAGTGACATTTAGTCCCATAAACCTCCCAGGGGCTCTGAGGCTAAGCTTGAGTCGTCATTTCCAGGACCACTGACAGCATGCATGTTTGGCTTCAGAACTGTGAGATGACATGGGTATGGAAGTCATTGCTGCTATTGTTACTCATGTATTTTAAAGGGAGGGGTATTTCCTGGCATCCTTTTATTCATGGAAATATATTCAAGAGTCGATCTTAATATAGAAGACTTCTAGTCAACCATTGAATAGAATCTGTGATTACTTTTTTAAAATACAGTTTTCCATTCAAGAAAAATCTGACTTTTGGAAATTAAGGCAGAGACGAACAGGTTGATCTTGAAGTTTGAATTCTCCACTAGCAATTGTACTTAAATACTTTAATTCAGAAACTCCTATAGGTGCAGATGCTGTGTGTAGGAGGCATTGCATACAGGTGCCTGTGCACACATGTGTGTACACAGACATACCTCTGTTGTAACATCTGAATTTTGAGCTCCCCAAGGGCAGAGCCCGTGTCATCTTTCCTGTCCCCCGCGTGGGACCTGGCACATGACTGATGCTCAATAATTACTTGTTGAGTGAAAGAAAGTGAAGACAGTCGGTCAATAAGAAAGAGCTGATGTAGCAACCTTCCCCTGGGCAGCGTCTTGATGGGCCATGACCTTCTGTCAGCTACCAGAAGCAGGAATGGGGCCAAGTAAAGAAAGGAATGGAATTGCTAATGTTGTGAATTTACAAAGCACCAGAAACTACTTGCCAGGGATGTCATTGGCCCACCACCACTGCTCCACTGAAGGTTACTTCCTTCACACACGTGTGTGTGTGTACACACACGTGACCACATACTCCTCTGAGCATCTCCACCACCTCACATCTTCCTGATACTCATGCTATACCACTGTGGCATTTCTCCTCCTTCTCTGAAGACTTTGGCATTGGACCTGGGTCGACAGTCTGGAAGACCTAAGCATTGGGGCTGAAGGCCTATTGGACCCCTGGCCTCACAGGAACTCAGCTGCAGGAGACCTGAACTTTCCTACCCTTCTTGTGACTCCTTTCATCAAGATGCGGAGCCTGTTTCTCCTCCACCCTCCCTTTTACCCACACTGATTTAAACAGGCCTCAGCCTCACTTCAGCCGATGGAATGGGGCGTGAGTGATGTCATGCTCTCACTCTGGGTCTCACCTGGATGAAGAGTCACAGTGTCTGCTCTCCCCTAGACATGTGAGTGAGGCTGTCAGAGCAGCCAGCCCCAGCCAACACGCAGGCGAGCCCAGCCTAGGAAAGCCAAGCCTGACCAAGCTCAGCAGGAACCCCCAACTGAGATCACACATGGAGAGATGACCAACGTTTGTTGTTTCAGCTACCAGGCTGCTGGGTGATTGTCATGCCTCAGTGGTCTCCCTGCACTGCACCTCAGCCACCCACTCTGTGGCCTCTGCTCTGTGCCACAGCACCACTGACATGGCAATGGACCGCCATGCTCTCTGACCCAACCCCCCAACTCTCTTACCCCCTTGTCTCCATTTAAGATGCATCAGGCTGCTAAGCCCTGCCTCTCCCCACTTCCTGCTTCCTAATGCACCCTTCCATCATCTTGAGTGCTTCAGCACCCACCCACCTGGCTGAATGTTGAGAAGGAAATCTCCCAGCAGTAGGTTGCCATCGCAGACGACAGTCCTGCTGCTACCCACAGGGATTTCCTAGCCAATTCCCTGGCAGGTGGCCATCTGAGACCTTCCCAGGTCATCACCCCACCCCAGTCAGGCAACCGTACTTTTACTTCACAGAGAAGCAGGGCCCCTGTAAACTTGCCCCCTACCCAGGGCCCTCTGGCATCCACCATCTCTTGCGTCCCTAGGATTTCCTTCTTGCTTGGACTTGCTGATCCAAAATGGTCAGGGTGCCCAGATGGTAAGCCTTCTTCAGTGTCAGATGACCCAGTAGAAGTTCCCAGCCCACGTGACCTGGTCCTGCAATGGAATACTGGCCTGGCCAGCTAGGAGCTAAAGACCCATCTTTCCCCACCCCAGGATGACACTTTTATATCTCTCTCTCTCTCTCCCTCTTCCTTCCTTCATCCTTTCCCTCACTTCCTGTCTCGGGATCTATGTGTTTCTTCTTCAAAGGCCCAGAGTAGAAAGAGAGAGGGAGGGAGAGAGAATGAGTAATGAGGGTGCGGGTTGTGAAGACCGGACAGTGAGGAATCGGGCCTTATGCTTGAGTGCGCTAGGAAGTCTCAAAGAGTTTTAAGACCACGGAGGACATGGCCTACTTTGCATTTTAGGTAAATGGCCAGAGAGGCAAGTGGAGATCAGAGGGAGCCTACAGACAAAGACACAGCATGGAGCTGCCCAAGGAATTCAATGCCTGGCGCCTGGCGAGAGGCAAGGAAGTATACTGGACAGGGTCAGAGGCGGGAGCTAAGGACAGGAGCAGGGGACATAGCAGGGGAGCAGAAAAAGCAGACATGGGAAGACTGGGACAAGGGGCACCCATAGAGACAAAAAGGAAAAAACACAAATGAACCGATGAAGAGCAAGTGTCTGAAAGACAGAGATGAAGAAAAGAAAGGGGGGAGGAAGCTCCATCCTGCCAGGAAGAGCACAGAGGGATGTCTGATGGCCAGGGTAGAGCAGAGCTGCCAGGGTTCCCAGCAACTCTCCATGCTCACCCCTGCCGTTCCTGGGGATGCTGGGCCTGAGGCTAGGCAGCAAGACAGGAGTGGGAAGATGGAAGGGAAGGATGGAATAGGAGGAGGACAGGTGAGGGGTAGTGGCCTCCACATGGGTTGGGTCCAGCAGCTCTGTTGACCCGGCCACTGCCACGCTCCTTCACAGCTGGCTCTGCAGCTGCAGCCTGCACCTGTCCTCCGATGGGGCATCCTTGGCTTCGTCAAGCAGGGGAGGGAGGCAGGGCGGGGCCCTTCTCCTCATGATAGCAGTAAACTGCAGAAATTACTGGCGCTTCCTCTGCTTCCTTCCTCACAAAGGGATGTGGGAGATTGCCCAGGATCTCTGCCTGCTACCTGGTGGTTGTGGTTCACAGCTTACCTCTCCATAACAGTTTCCAGCCCTGTGTGGGGATGTGACCTGTCACATGACTCGAGGGACTGTCGGGAGACGCCCTCCTGCCCCTCCTTTCCTTACTCTTTATGAGCTTGTAATTTCTTCACAGTAAATGGAGATCCCCCACACGGTTGTCCCCAGTGGTTCTTGTGGCTAAAGAGCACCAATGCCTCACACCTTGGTGGCCTCAGAGCCTGCTGACAGGGGAAGGGAGAAAATGTCCAAGCAGTGAAGCACTGATGAGAAAGAAGGAAGGGTACAAAAACTCAAGGGAGGCCACGGACCCCAGCTGGGTGGGGGAGCAGGCCTCCACCCACTCCCAGAAACTCTCCCTGGCTTGGCTTCACTTTCTCTGCTCTCCTCCTATCCAGAGAAGGAGAACCCCCCCCCCCCCGCCCCCAGCCCAGGCTCTCGTGCTCTCTTTGCTCCTCAGGGAGAAGCCTGGTGCTGGGACCCCAGGTACATATGAAGACTGTGCCTGCAAGTAAGAGCTGCAGCTCACACCACCCTTCACTGACTGGGGGACCCCGGCAAGTCACTTGTTTCCCCTGGGATTATCTCTACCTGTGAGGCGGAGGTCCTATGAGGTACCCGGCAACGGTGAATGAATCTGCTGGAATCAGGTGAGAGGAAGAGCTGTCTGGCAACTGAAGGGTGCCAGGCATGTACGCTCCACCCAGCAGCCAAACACTCCCTCCAACACAGCACCTGAAATGTACATCCAGGGTATCAGGCCTCAAGCCCCAGCCCCTGGCTCGCATCCCACTTCGTTCTTTTAACGGACAGCCAAAAAGCAAGGCCAGAGGCTATAAAGGTGACACACATTCAAGCTGCCCCCTCAAAGAGGTGGTGGAAGCGCTGCCAGTACAATCCCAGGGCCAAGATCAAGGCAGGCCTGGAGGTTGGTTGGCAGTTGGGGGTGGTGGGTAGAGGGTGAACAGGGACTCCTGGGAATAAAGGAATTGACAGATAGCTGCCCAGAGAGAGCCAAAATGAAAGCACCTGCTAGGAAGAGCCTTTAACTGAGGGACTCTAGCTAGACTGCAAACAGAACAGCAGTCACTGCAAAGCAGGCTGGTGACTGGAGGCCTGAGCTGGGGAAAGCAGCCTGCCTAGAACCAGTGATGCTGCCAGAGCCCGGGGTTCTTCAGCAACATCAAGGAGCCACCAGACACGTGTGGCCTGGTGAGGAGTGGAAGGCCAGAGTGGGGTGTGAGGAGGAGGAAAAGGATTCTGTCCATAAACATCTCAATACCGTGATTAACCGAGCATTGCAAATTGTAACCCTTTCCTTTAATGCACTTTCCCTGAATTACCACAGGAGCCGGCGGCCGTGGAGCCCGTACAAATTGCTCGAATGGGCAGTTAAGCGGGGAGGTCGGAGGTTAAATGAACACGGTTGTTTATGAAGACACAGCCCGAATCCATTTGCATTTTAATATTCTCTCAGTGAGACGGAAAGCCACTTTGAGGACAGCTTGTTTGGAAATCCCATTAACGGGTTATTTATGGGGCTCGTGGCTGCATGACCCTTGCCCTTGTTTTGTTAAACATGAACCAGACATGAATCAGACGGGCAGCGGGCTAGCTGCTATTGTTTCCTGTAGCACGAAATGTCATCGGATTCAATTATTCTGAGGCTGACACTTTCTGAATTATCACCCTCATAATGCTCAATTTTCCCTTTTTCCCCTCTTTGGTCAACCTGATTATTTCTGTCTTTGTAGAAAGCTCTCAGAACAGGCATTTTGCTGCCATGGGCTGTCAGGGGGCCTGTGAGGCCACTGGTGGCCTGGGGGATGAATGGCACAACAGGCAGTGGGGAAGGACCCACCCTCTGGATAGCTGGCAGCCTTGGCACCCACCTTTTTGGCTCAGGGGTTCTGGGTCTCTTTAAGAACTGAATCTTGGGATTGTGGTGGTGCTGGGGGAAGCCTTTTGATGAACATTAAAACTGATTTCTCAGAAACAAATGAGCTGGAAATGTAAAGGGGCAAAAGGAGCCAGGGAAAATTCTGGCACTTGGGGTTTCCTCTTATATAGAGTGATGCAATGAATAGGCTTCCTGGAGCTTGCACGAGAAAATGAACCAGGAAGGACCCAGAGAAGGGGGACCACTCAGGCCAGGGTTCAGTCACATGTGCAGAAAGATTTACTGTCTGCTGGTCAGTCCTCCAAGGGACTTGCCTTAAGGGAAATGTCATCCCCAAAGCAACAAGGAGTCTTGCTGTCCTGGACCCCAAGACCAAGCCTAAGACCTAGGGCCCTCCCTGCCCTATACTCTCAGGCTCCCCACTAGAACCATCCCATGGGCCTAGCTCCCACAGTATCCCTGGCTCAGGAGATCCATATGGGACTTGTCCACCTGGCCCAAGCTCTGGGCTCAGCCGCACAGCTCAGCTCCATCCAGCCACATCTGGTCAACCTGCTAGGCCCAAGAGCCAGAGGCGGATACTGAGAATGCTCAAAGAGTGGTCTGACCCCCTCTCTTGGCCCCTCTCCAGCCCTCTGCCAGCTAAGCCTTGATGTCAAGACCCCAAAGGACACTAAGGAGACTCCTGAAACTCAGAGGGTCATTGTGCCCAGAGAGAGGGTAACAGGAGCTCACAGAGTTTACCAGAGAAAGGGCTGGGAAGGGAATATAAGAACCCATATCCTTCAGCAGGTGCCTGGGATAACACCCAAGGCAGGCAGGGCACTGTGGATCTGGAATAGATGCTTGAGCCCAAGGAGGAGTCCTAACTGGGGCATGGAGTATGCTGGGACACAGGACCGGAAACAGGATAAGAGCACTGGGTCCCTTAGGTGAACGCCTGCCTGGCACTCCACGACTTGCTTCCCTTGTCCAACTTAACCCTTCTCACTCTTTCCCAGGTAGAGACTAGAAATGCCAGGACATTCAAACCATCTAGAGTGGCCTTGCCCCGACGACCTATGGGATTCAGCAAGAGAAGCACCCTGGCTCTCTCCCTGTGGTGGAGACAGCCTCAAAAGTGCTTGTTCCATGCCAGCTCCCAGAGCTGCCCACAGCAGCAGGGGCCAGCTTCCCTTTAAGCCTTTCACTTCTCTCCCCTACCTCCACCTTGCACCCTTGTCTCCAGAGGCATTCAGACTTCAGCAGCCAGAGCACACAAGGTTGTACCTAGAGAGGGCCTGGCCCCAGGCAGATGGGAGCAGTGCTAGGCCCCGAACAGACCCTGACCTCCCAGGCCAGGTGCCTGGACACTACTGTGCACCTGCCTTTCCTGGGAACTCTCTTCCACCACTTTCTACAAAAGCCTTTCGACCAAGTTGAAAATAGATTTCTCTTTATGAATTGGCCGTTGAAGGAATTCTCCTCCAACGCTTAATTCAATCTTAATAGAAGCTGATTTTTTTTTCTCCCAGAAGAAAAGGGAACAATACATCTTTAGAACGGGGGTTTATAAGTGTCATGATTTTTCGACTAATTTACGTGGCATTCTCTGCTTTAAAATGTGAAATTACCTCATTGTGTCTCTGACTATCCTCTGTGCTGGGGCCTGAAATTAAGCTCGCCAGAGAGGAGCCTAAATGACCACAATTTGCTCTGTGAAATGCCCTGATTGCAGAGCAATCGCCAGCAATCCCCAGGCCCCGCGCAGCCCGCTCGATCTAGAGCTGATTGGGCCTTCGCTCTTGGCTTTGCCAAACACACCTGGTGCTACCTGCCCGGCAGAAGTGAGTGGGGGAGGGGACACTGCCTACTTGGCCCCCTCCAGACTCCTGTGGTCACAAGCAGAGGCTGCCCCTGCAGCTACAGCCACCTCCCAGGAGCCACACAGGCTCTCTGCCCCCGACAGGTTGTATGTGGAGTTCTGTTGGAAAAACAGGGAGGCTGAACAGAGAAACATAGACCTGGATACCCAGGCCACCTCTCACCTGCAGCTCACAACCAGGACATGTTTTCCCAACTTCCAGTAACATCACTGCTGCCCCCCTCATTCTTTCTTGCATGTTCAATGATTCCTGGCTCTTGTGCCTTCTCCCAGCTCTGAGCCTCCTGGTGTTTCTGGGTGCCAGGCCTCTGGTCCAGATCCCAGACCTTGACTATTTGACTTCCACTTGAACTCAAAGCACTACTAGTTACAGTTCACCTGCCTTCAGGTAACCCACTTCTTTGTGGCTTGGTTTCCCCGTCTGTTAAATGGAGATGGTGTTGGTCTGGGTTGAGAGGAAGAATAAGATGCGGTTAACAGAGCACCAGTAGTCAGGTGTCGTGGAGTGGAGATAACACCCGCAGGGCTCCCGTGAGACTGGCTGGCAATTCCACTATCTTAGACCCGCTGGAAGTCGTATGTGATGCATTCCCAGAGCCTATAACCAACTCAACAGCAGCTGCTTCTCTGTGACTGGGCCCTGGTTCAGGTCCTTCCAAGACAGACTTCATTGGATCGCCTCTCATTCAGAAGACTCTACCAGATTTTCCTCAACCCCAGGACATCTCTCTGTAAAGTGCCAAGGCCTTAAAGTTTGGGTACCTGTTTTACAACAGCAAGAGTACTGGTACCAACATAAGAACCATTGGCTCTCTCAGCTCAGCTGTTTTACTCAGCAGATGTAACCTTCCCAACGAAGTATTGTAAGCCAAGTGCCTCAATGTGATTCCACCACCCATGATGTGTATATCTCTGTCATTGTTGCCTCTCGTTGTTACATTACTACTTGTGTTGTCCTTGTAGGTCCAAATGTTCTCAGATAATCCACATTGCCCTGACTGTGGACAGCAGTGGTTCCCTAGTTTAGAACTAGGCCACTGGTTGCACCAAACTGACCTTGTTGATGATGAATGTTACCAAGTAGTCTTAGACCATATTAACAGGTCTAATTACTGCCCTGAGTGTTATCCTGATAACCCTGATAACGGAAGCCTTGTGCTCCCACGGTCTTTCCCTCTTGAGTGGGCTCCGCAGAATCTGACCAGGTGGACTTTTGAAAAAGCTTGCCATCCATTTTTTCTGAGTCCTCCACTGGTTAGAAAAAGGATTCACATCTACGGCCATACTACCCTGAACGCTCCTAATCTCATCTGACCTCAGGAAAAGGCTCCACGAACCCAGAGTTGCCGGTTTTATCCCTGCATTACAGTTTATCTTGACCAGAACAGACAAAACTTTAAGCAAGAAATTTGGTCACAGCAAACAATCTCTTTTAGCAGTCAAAATCATGGAGACTCTGGAGTCTCAGGAAATGTGGAAAAGGAACGCCTTCCTATGTCCGACCGAGGCTCTCACTAATCCAGGGGAACTCCATAAATTGTCGGATCTGTTTTCATGCCCCACACATTATTTTGTTCAGCAAGAATATAATGAGTATTCCAACCAGACTATTCACCTAGAACCAGACAAACCCATTTCCCCTATTAAATGATGCTTTGGAACTAGTTTATTCCACCTAAAAAGTTCCACAATTTACTTGTTGATGTATGACAAAATAGTCCTAGAGGAGGCCCTGCACTGGGTGCTTTAGAGTGTTACCTCTGGTGATAACTTTTGTGGGGAAGCATCCTCTTAGGAACTAGATCCTACATGGTTCTAGTAAGTCTTAATTGGAAACTGCATTGTTCTACATTCCACCTATTACATTTTGATCATTGGCTATATGTCTACAATTGATTCATATATTACTATTTGTTCGTCATTAGCAGTCTTTGGCCCAACCTGATTGTGGCTGTGACCATGTCGACAATTGGTCACGTTCAGAGAAATTGCATTCTTCTGGGACGCATCCCTGTAACTTCTTAAAACCGTGTAGAAATACCACCTATCTACATTTAACTTGGCTCCACAGAAATATTACCTTGTCTTTGCTATCGCCTAACTTGCAGTGTCCTCCTCTGGAAACAGACAAGCTGTATCGGATTGTCAAGCCTGATTTCTTGTAAGTTATGAACAGTCTAGCGGGAGTCTTCTTTGAAGTAAGAAAATCTTGCTGGACATTGATGACACTATTTTGCTTATTCATGAACATCATGAAACTAGAGTTGACGCAAGCCAGCTAAGACAAAGTTGCTGAAAACATCTCAGAAGCCGTTGGACTATTTAAAAATTGCGTCTAAGGTGCTAAGTAATATGTGCTTATGTAGTAGTTCCACAATGTTACCAAGAACCCCAGTTCTTTCTCTCCTTCCTCTGGGGCTTATCTTTATGTTTGGTTTTTGTCCTCATGGTTGTTTCCTCTGTGACTACAATATGGCTTGTTACTGCGCCAGGCATTTCAGTTGCTACCGAAGGCTTAAAGGGAGGAACAGCAAACCTTCTTTCAAGTGTGTCTTTAATTATGGAATAGAGTCTTTCCCAACAGTCTCTGGCGCGTTTCTTTTTAGATCTCGTTAGAAGCCACTGGCCATTAAGGGAGCCTGGGAAAGCTGGTAAAGGAGTGCTGGGGTTCACAACGCCTAGATAGGGTGCTCTGCCTCAGCTACTGAATCAGGGTTCTTGTAAAAGGGATGTAGTGGGGCATGAATGGCTGTTGGTATGCAACAAGTCATACTTGAAACATGTGTAACACTGAAAGTTACCTGTTGATCTACCCGAAAAATGTACCCCAGAGATCCTTCCTATATCTGCCTTATGACTATAATCCTGGCAGTTCCTTCCTGTTCCATTGCTGGACTGCTAAACTGGAAAAAAAATAATAAACAAATAGTTCCAAAGTTTTGGTGTCAGTGAGAACCACCTGCTCTGGGGCCATGCATTTGGGCGGGTAACAGAGTTCTTTTGCTATAATACGTGCTAATGTTTGCATTCAGGGGGTGAGTTCTGCGTAATGAGAAGACTTCTCAACAAACAAGTTGACCCAAAAGAGTCTTAGCTCACATACATCTTTTCCCACATCCTTGGAGGCAGACACCCTTAAGCCAAGCACCAGAGCTCTGCTCAGGCTCATGAACTTGGGGTGCAGCCCCTCCCACACCTTGCATTCTTCCAAGGTTCCCTACCCTTCCTAGGCATTTGAGTTCAGGCACAAAGACGGACAATGACGTCAGCTACCAGGGCCCGGTTGCATGGTTTCCACTCTCCATGTGAACTTGGAGCTGGGGAGAACAGCCACAGCACCGCTTCCCGGAGTCAGCTGAGCCCCAAGGCCATGTCTGAGAAACACAGGTCCCAAAAGCATCACTGCGTGAGCAGGGTTTCTCAGTAAATTCTCTTCCTTAGAACTTCCATAGCAGAGTGCCGCAGGTGGAGGGTGGCCTGTTCAGAAGTCTTTAGTCTCACAGTACTGGAGACTAAAGATCGAGACGTTAGAGTTCAAAATCAAGGTGTTAGAGCAGTGCTCACTGCTGAGGGGCAGAGTGAGAGCCCATTGCATGCCCTCCCATCAAGGCTCATGGCTTGCTGGCCGCCTTGGACACAGTCTGGCTTACAGACCATCTCTGCTTCCATCCTCACAGCAAGCTGTGTATGTGCTGTGTGGGCATGTGTCCGGTGTGTACACATATGTGTGTGTATGTGTCGTGTGTGCATATCTGTGTGCCTTTCTGTGTCTGTGTGTATGCATGTGTGTTGTGTGTGTGTCTATGTGGATCTCCAAACCTCCCCTTTGACAACGCCAGCCCATGAAAGACGGGCCACGCCGACGATCTCATTTTAACTGGACCCTGTTTCCACAGGAGGTCACAGCCTGAGATACTGGATGTTTCAACTTCTGCACATGAGCACAATTCAGCCCAAGACAATCAACCAACCTGTCTTGCCACAGCTGGGGATGCTGAGGGGGAGGGGTACCTCACCCCCTGCCTGAGCTCCCCACAGCACCAACCTGGGGGAGCTGTGAGAGACCACCAGAAAGAGCCTTGGCCACGACCCAAGAGGGCTGCCGTCACACGTGGTCCCATCGAGATCCTGAAGCTCGGCCCACGCACCCCTCTCTGAGCTGAGTGTCCCTAATGGGCGATCAGGCTGCATCTAAGAGCTTTTTAACAAACATCATTCATCTTCTTCCGATGCCAGCAAGGGGACAGGCACGCACGCCAGGAACGCCAACCCTGAATGCAGCATTAAGGTGACGCTAATGTCCACTGCCGAGTGCCAAAGCTTGGGTCTGCCATCTCCATCGCATCCAGGCTGGATGTGGGGTGGGCATCCTGAAAGGCAATTTTGTTAATGCTGTGGGGAGGGGCGTGCAGGTCTGGAGACCCATCCATCATCTTAACACACTTCAGGATGGACTGGCAAGATAAAGCTTTCATCTTCTCTGCCAGGCGGAGCCTCTTCAATTAGGCTCCATGGGAGGAAGAGGAGAGCAAGAGAAGGGGTGGGGGAGGAGGTGGGGCTGCTCCTGTGTAGCCAGAGAGATGGTGGCGCCCAAGCCCTCCATCCCGTAAAATAAGGAAGCAGCTGTGGAAAAGAGGGTTGGGGGCCACTTCAGCCTGGGTGGTCTGACAGGGAAGGGCCAAGATCTGAGTGGCAGAGTAACTCCTGGAGAATGAGCAGACAACAAAGGCCAGGGCAGAGTCCACGCCAAGCCCTCCTTCCACAGCCCTCAGCTGGAGTCAGCTCTATTTCGCTACTGCCTGGCTGGGAAAAGGGATTCTCCAAGCAGCTGAAAAGGGATGGAAGGCCACAGAGAACGGCCACAAGGCCCAGCTGCTCCCCACACCACCCTGGCTCCAGGCAGTGCCAGCACTCCAAGCCTCATAAGCACCACAACTAGACCCCTCCCCAAATCCACTCCCCAATTTTGTCCATTTTGTCCCAACAGGGCTCCCAGGGAAAGTCATGTGCAGTTGTCTTTTCTCTTCCTTACCCTCCACATGGCAGCTTTCATTCCTCTTGGGTACAACCCCTTCCCCAGGATGCAGACAAGAGGCGGGGCTGTGCCACCAGGAAAGGCCACCTGAGTCAGAGGCTGCTGAAGGGAAGCCACGGGAACTTCTTCAGAAGAGAGGTCCAATAATAAGCTGTGTTCCAGAGCCATGGTGGTGCTGCTGCAAGTTAAACTGCTGCCTGTAGCACCAGGATCCCATAAGGGCGCCAGCGTCTTTTGGAATTTAGGCAGCTCCACTTCCAATCCAGCTCCCTGCTAATGTGCCTGGGAAAGCAGCAGAGGATGGCTGAAGTGCTTGGTTGGACCCTGCACCCACATGGGAGACCTGGAAGAAACTCCTGGCTCCTGACTTTGGATTCACCAACTCTGGCCATTTGTAGAGTGAACCAGTGGATGGAAGACCTCTCTCTCTTTCCCCAATTCCACCTTTCAAAAGATAATAAATACATAAATAAATATATATTTTTAAAAGCTTTCCTTTGAACTTGGATTTGAGGTAGAGTGTTTGTTCCTACTGCTGCTTCATGTCTTTATCCAACATGTTGTCCTTTACCATGACTGGATATTCCCAGAGTCAATTGATTATTGATCAGTCTGCCAATAAGTCAACCAAGGATTTAGCAAGTAGTATCCACCAGGTGCTTAAGGGGCCTTGTTCCCTACTGTCAGAAGCACACTGGCACTTCCCGGGAACAGCCACAGCAGCAGCTCCAGTGCTGCGTCTTGAGCTCTCCCTACGTGCTCCAAGTTCTGCGCAAGTGGTAATCCACAGGTTTGTCTGCTTCGTGTTCTCTCCGAGCCTCCTGCTTTAAGTTCCAGAAATATTTGTCTGTCCACCGTGCTCCTTCCCTGTCCAGGAAGCCCCGCCCCTCCCTCTTCCATTTGCCATGCGCTAATCATTCTCCAGATGTCTCCTGAGGGAGGCCCTCCCCAGGAAGCCCACCAAAGCTCAGAGTCCCCTCTGTCTGTTTCCAACTGCACCCAGCTGAGAAGACACATGGGGTCTCCACCTTCCCCTGACTTCACCCGCGGCAGCCATCACTAAAGTGTCACAGCACCATTTCTGAGAACTTTCTAGAATGGTGTGCCACGTGCACAGTGTGGGTGATTGCAGGGAATCCGTGAGGTGCAGTCTCAGATGACACCCCACTCACTATAGCCTGGTTAGCACTGTTGCATCCAGGCATGCATTGTGTCACCTTCCTAGTGACAGTGGGAGAGACTGGGGAGCTCAGCAGAGGATGAGAACAAGCACAGGGGGCCACTCACAGGACAGCCGGTGGCTCACCAAAGCCAGGGACAAAAGGCTTCTGTTTGCTGTCTGCAGAGGCCTGCTGTGTCTCCGTGTCTGGGGATGTTGGAAGAACAGAAGGGCAGGCAGGCTGGGGCTTGCCAAGGAGGGGTGTGTGTTGTGTGTGTGTGTGTGTGTGTGTGTGTGTGTGTGTTTTAAAATTTATTTATTTTCATTGGAAAGGCAGATCAGATTTATAGAGAGAAGGAGATGCAAAGAGAAAGATCTTCCAGTCCCTGGTTCATTCCCCAAGTGATCACAATGGCCTGAGCTGAGACATCACACCAGGCCCAAGTTATTGTGTTCTGAGCCTCCCTGTGAACTACAATCTCCAGTTCCTCATTATCCAGCACACTGCAGAGTGCTCCACCTGCACACACCTCATCCCTCCATCCTCCAAAGAGAGCAGCTGCGACCCCCGCTTCACCAGGGAGGAAGCCGAAGTCCCTGACTTCTGTGGTCCAAAGTCAGCATGCCCAGTGCTGGGAGCCCAATACAGAGTGAGTGCACCCTCTCCCACGGCATGTCCTGCCCTCCCAGCCCTGGAGGTAGGGAGAGGTAATGGGAAGGTTAGTGTGAGCTGAAGGCTGTAGAACAGAATAAAACAAGAGGCTCTCAGGTTTCCTAAGAGTATATGCAGACAAAATCACTTGGAAACTAAGCACAGACACTAAGCAGCCTCTGCCTGCCCCACACTTTGTGTCTTTTCTTCCCTTCACCTGGTTTGCTGTTGGCCCTGTTTGGAGTTGCCCAGAGACGAGGAGGAGGGGCTGCAGGCTCCCTCACCTTGGGACCCACCCTGATAGAAATGACCAACAGTCTCCTTTCTTCTGAAGACAGAAGCCCTTTCCCTGTGTTCTATGCAAATGAGCTGTTTGTACATGTGCATCTCTAACGCAGAAGCTGGCAGGTTGGGCTGGGGTTGGCTGGGAGGCAGGAGGACAATGGAGTCAGTGCACTGGGATCAAGCCTAGCGGGAGGGGATGTCGGGGGGGGCTCAGCAGGCTGAGAGAGATGGAGTCAGACACAGGGGTCAAGTGTGAGAGCAAGAGCGAGAGCGAGAGAGAGGGAGAGAGCGAGAGAAGGGTGCCTGGCCAGAGCCTGGGGCACCACAGTGGCAAGGAACAGGGCAGCCAGTGATGACAGCTGGAGTTGAGGGGGAGGGAAGAAACATGTGCCAGGGTGAAGAGGAGAGGCCTAAGGCTCTGAGGCAGCTGGGCATATCCCCCTGGGTGCCAGGGAAAGGCTTCAGGGCAGCTTCAAATGGGTCAGGAAGCCTGCAGCAGCAACGCTAAACACAAACACACACACATAAACTGGGATGCCATGCAATCAAGTAAGCTGCATGGCCCCAGGGCCCCAGGGAGCCCAGCTGGCTGGAAGTGCAGCACGGCCGGGCACAGCTCCTGACAGGTGCACTGATGCCCAAACCCGGCAGTGTGCCGACTGAGACTTGAAGTACAGGTAAGCACGACACCACCCCCGTTCACTTCAGCAGAAACATGAGGTCACCCGCAAGGCGCTGGGACATCTCCTGGACCTCAAGGGGTTCCTGTGCCTTGTACAGCCTCCTTGTATCTCCCGGCTCAGCTGCCCAGCTGTTCCCATAAGGCAGAGGTGCCAAGCCCCCTGAAAGCACATGTGTTCATTTCTGCCCCTTCAGCACTTTGTGGATTATGTAATCCCCGACCAAAACTCCAGGGACAGGGAAGACATCTGATTGGGCCAGCTCAGATCAGATCTAACTGGGTCCTCCTACCAATCTTGGCCTGGGAAACAAGAATTGCCTTAGTCATTTGCTGATTCAATAATTTTCAACAAAGAACTGTGGAGGCCCTCCTGGGCACCAAGTCTGTTATGGGCACCAGGGAAAATGGAAGAGAGAAGTCAGACTGGGGGCAGTTGGTATCGGGCACAGGATGTCAGGATTGGAAAAAAAACCCATCCTGGGTGGGAACCATCATGAATGCACTGTTTTACAGAAGAAGAAGGTGACCAGAAGAGGCCCCCTGGACAAAATGACATATGAGAAGAGAACTCAAGCGACAGGCAGTCAGTAAAGGAAACAAAAGTGCTCCAGACAGAGAAGCAGGTGCCAAGGCACTGGGGTGGGAGGAGCAGGATGGGCTAGGGAAGGCAGAGCCTTCAGCTCTGACGGTCGATGCAGATGGAGTAGGGGTCAGAGGAATGGCAGGTTCCGCTAGGACAGGGTCTGTGGGCCCTGGGTGGTAAGCCAAGGAAGAGTGGCAACTGACTGTGTCTCACAGATGTTTCAAATCCTCAGGGCCACATTCACCATCACCCTTGACTTCTTTTTTTTTTTTTTTTTAGTTTATGGTCTTAATTGAAAGAGAGTTGCAGAGAGAGAGACACAGAGAGATCTTTCATCTGCTGGCTCATGCATATAAGATGCCAGCCTCATTGGTGGCAACATAACCTACTGTGCCACAACTCTAACCCCCACCCTTGACTTCTTGTTCTGCCTCCCTCTACCACACTGACTGACTCTCCAGGTGAGCTACACCCCGCCCCAGTCACATCTGTGGTGACCCCACAGTTCTGCAGTCTGAGATGCCCCAGCCTCAGGGTTTTTTGGAGCCTCCCTCCACTTCTGCACCCAGAAAGATGTAGCAACCAAAAGACATGGCTTTGAGTCTCTTCAGGGTCACTGGAGAGTCACAGAAGCGCAGGAGAGTGCGCACTAAGGCAAGCTTTTTAAGAGATGGGAGGATCAGGTCCCTGTATAACCTGTCCCAGCACAAGATAGTCCCCAATCTGTTCAGATACATTGGGGGCAGTCCTGAACACAGGAAGATATTCCCATTCTAACGTGCCAGTCACAGGTTTCATGTAAGTCTGCTGTACCCCCTGTGTTTGCTTGTCTTCTCTCCCTGCTGCACTGCCCTCTGCTCTCACGCTGCCAGGGCTGTCATCTCTATTCATGGGATCCCAGCAGCCTTTAGCTGCAGATCTGTTTTCTGTCAATCCAAACTAAGATACTTGGCAAAAGATGTGGTCCTAGGATGCAGACCCTCAAAACATGATTCATAGTCCAGCTCAGTGGCTAAATCCTCATCTTGTATGTGCCAGGCATCCATATGAGCACTAGTTCGCATCACGGCTGCTCCACTTCCCATCTAGCTCCTTGCTGTGGCCTGGGAAAGCAGTCAAGGATGGCCCAAGCCTTGGGATCCTGCACCCATGTGGGAGACCTGGAAAAAGCTCAGCTCAGCACATCACAGCCACTTGGGGAGTGAATCTGTCTCTCCTCCTCTCGTATATCTGAATTTCCAATAAAAATAAAATAAAACTTTAAAAAAAATTTTTAAAAAGATGAGTGCAGGAGCTTGGTAAGGCTATGGTGCTTGAATAGTTAGAAGGAAATTGGGAGGATTGTGATGAGGGTTTTGACAGCTTTGAAAGCTTTGCAAAAATAAGATGGTGTGACCCAGGGAGGCCAACTGCTCACCAAAGGCAGACTTTGAAAGCCAGAAGGACCCATGGCATCTTTACAGGCCCTGCTGAGCACTTCATCCAGGATTGGTTCCTGAGCTGCAAGGGAGAAGGCCTCATCTCATTGGTTTCCTTAAAACTATGCTGGCGGACAAGTAGGACCCTGATGCCATGGATGAAAACATATGTACAGCCTGAAAATCTTGAACCTCAGAGACCCCAACCCTCAATCCCTGTAAGCCAGAAGAAGCAACCTCTGCCCACAGCACAATCTCACCGGGATGGTATGGAGTGACACCAGGCGATGCTGAGTGAGCTGGAAAGATATGGGGGGTGCTCAGAAAGGAGCGTGCTTGCGAATTGGGAGGGGACGCAGTCACATCCATGGCGAGTACTAGTGTGTGGCCTTGGGAGCGACAGGTGGTGAGAAGGCTGATAAAGGAGGTTGTAGAAATGAGGCACAGCCTTTCAGAGATCATAGCTCAGTATGAAAATGAGCAAGAACTAGCACAGGGCAGTGTTAGGGAAATGGTGCCTGCTATTTAAAAATCTTCAGGGAATGATAGAGAGGAGTGACCAGGGGTCTATAGATGACTGCAACACCTATAGGAATGACAAACAAGTGTGACCTGAGAAGGGGTGTGACCAGATAAGGGGTGGGCGACATTCTCAAGATGGGAATCCCTGCCACACCCACCAGGTCTGGAGGTGCAAGAGCTGTGGAGAACAAGAGCAGCCACCAGCTGAAGGGGGCTGCAGGTGAAGAAACCCCAGGTTCTGGGGCGAGCCAGGAGTCCCCCAGACTAACACAAAGCAGGATGTCCAGATGGAGGGTGATTTGTGGGTGGCTGGCCAAAGAGAGCATCACGGAAGGTTTCCAGGAGTACGGGACGGAGAGAGTTGAGGTCTCTTTGGGGGACATTCCTTGCCAAATGCAGAGTAGATGGTGGATGATGAGGAACAGGCTCCTCTGAAAGATACAGTCTGTCTCCCCAGAGCCGCTCTGCCTCAGCTAAGAGACCCTGGCCAATTCCCGGGGCCTCTCTGAGTCTGCCTGTGGTCACGCATGTGTGAGATTATTGTGAGATTGCCATAACACAGGACATGAAGAGCCCTGAGTACGGAGCTCAGCCCACACCAAGCCCTTAGCAATAGCAAGAGCCTTTTACTCAAAGGAGTTGCAGGCTCAAACCATCTAGTCTGGTCTTGACTGCAGAGCTCAGAAGGTCTCCCTGAGTCCTGACCCTTCTTCCCTCAGCCATGTCTGCTGAAAGTCTTTGCACTCTGAACATTGATTTTCACACTGACCAAGCTGGGAATGGATGACACCTACCCTGCGGAACGAGAGGGTTTGGTAAAACATTCATCATAAAAGCGGACATGCACGTTCCAAGCTTATCGATCTAAACAATGGGTCTGAAATATATGCCTGGCCTTCCTCCCTGGAGTCTTGGTAAACCCCCAAGATAGAAGTATTTCCAGTATCTGAGTGTGTGTGTGGGATCCAATATGAATTCATTCTAGACCAGTCACCGCCTTATACCAAGGCTTGTTCATTCATCTGGAGCACACGTTCTAAGACCAAGAGAAGGTGCCTAAAATACAGGTAGCACCAAGCCCTAAAGCAGCTAAAATTTTCCCTACACAAACACACACAACTGCGATGCATTTTTCGCAGTAACGAAGCACTTATCATTCATCATAGCCCTGACTTGCCATTTGGAGTGTGACAGCAGAAGTAGCATAGATTTGCTTTCCTTCCTCACAGTATCACAGACAGAAGATTTGCTCTGAGGATAGACCTTAGCAACCTCACCATACAACCTTCTGTTATTAAGTCAAGAGTTTCACCCTTCCATTACAGGAAGCACTCGATGCTTCTCTTTGGCATAACCAGATTGCCAGAATCACAAGTTTTGTGTTTACATGAAACAGGCACTGTGATTCATCCATCTGAAAAGCTCAGAGAGTCACTGAGTAGTGGATAGTGTATACAGCGTGGACCCACTGAACGCAGAGATGATTCGCATCCCACGTGGGACCAAGGTGGGAAAGTGTGGATCAGGGAGAATAGCTATAAATATTTGTTGAGTACCTAAACCCATTCATTCAGAAAGACAGTACTGTATCCTTCCTATTCTTCCAAGGAGAAAGGCCCTTACAAAAACTTTGCAGGTGCTGAGAGGACAGACCTTAATGAACCTACTGTTTGGCCCTATGAAGTTGTCTGAAACACAAAATTGCTAAAAATGGCTGCAGGTACCTCCAGGTAACTACAGAGATTCTCAGAGACCAACTGTAAGGTGCAAATAGCACATTTATGATGACACACTCATCAGTCCACTGCTGCTGGGGGGATCAACTCAGATCTTCTGCCTTCCGTATCATAAATGAATCCAAGTAGGGATTCCAGAAAGTGTCATTCCCAAGCCTCTAGTCCTTATGCCACATGAGTATGGGAAGAAGAGGGGTCATGGTACTGAGCTGCCATGCTCAGGAGAGCTTTAGCCTCAGTGTGGGGTCAGAGTAGGAAATGTCTCCTGCCCTCTTAAAGCTCAGATCAGTGGGGAATGCAAATGCTAAGATCTACGGAGCACAGATAACACTATTACTGAATGTTAAGAAGACAAAGGAGGCAGACTGGAATGTTCTGCTTGTTAGGGTGATCAGACTTGAATAAAGTGAAGAAGCCATGTGGATATCCAGGGGCATTATTTCCCTTGCAGGGGAGACAGCAGGTACAAAACACGTGAGTCAGGCTGAAGCATGGCTGTTCAACACACAGCAAGATGATGACAACACACACAGACTGACGCAAGTGAAGTGTGCAGAGGTGGGTCTGAGATAATGCAGGTAATGGCACTGGCCGGCACAGAGATCTCTGTCAGCCATGTTGAGCACTTTCCTCAAAGTGTGATATGACCTGACTTACACTTAAGCAGAATCCAGCTGTTGTGTCAGTGTTCAGGAGGGGACAGTGAGAGAAACGTAGGCATGAACTCCAAAGAGAAGGATACTGGAAGAATCCAGGAGGAAGATGATGGTGATTGGACCAGGGTAATGGTTGAAGAGGTAGAAGATCAGGTTCAGACTCTATCCCAAACACAGAATTGACAGGATTTATTGACAAGGAGGGGATGAGTTGAAAGCAGCACAGGAGTTAAGGATGACTCAAGATCTGTGCCGTGAACCACTGGATGACTCGTGGTATTATTTACTATGATAGGAGGGGACGGTAGGGCTGGGGGCGGGGGGCACAGAGGGGAACAAACTGCTTGGCTCCCGCCATGTTCAGTTTAATACCCTTCTTACATATCCCATAGAGGTGTGAAGTGGAAAACTAAGTTATTGGGAGATAGCTAAGAGTTCAAAACACACATGTGGGAGTCATCAGCCAGCAGATAATACTTAAAGCCACAGGATAAGATGTCATCGCTCAGAACACCGGCAGGACACAGGTGAGAGTGAAGGCTGAGCCAGACATTGGCAGGAGGTGTCTATTATGTATGAATGGTTCCTCTTCTCTCTGACTTTGCCTTTGGTGAAGCAGAAGACAGACAGTAGACCAACAGGATGTGAGCTAGAAGAGGACACCTTCCAATTGCTCAGCACTTGGAAAGAGCCTTCCCTGTCCTGCCTAAGTCATTGACATTGTGCTCCTTTCCGAGTCACGCTATTCCCACCTTGCCCTCTTTTTAACCATCCTGAGTCTCTCCAGAAGTGACAGTGTGTGATGTGGAAGAGAGACTCCAAGAGACCTCACCTCCAGCGCTTGCTAGGTGTGTCACTCAATGTCCCTGAGCCACAATTTCCTTACATCTGTAGAGCGGATGTCAGGATAACTGTCGCTGAGCCATGGGATTTGCTGTGATAACAGATAGGAAAGCTCCTGGTGGCTGGCGTGTGGCCGACTCGAAGCATGTCAGCACCGCTTCTGAAGGGCAATCCCCACACTGTTCGGCATCCACTCCCTCCTCCATCGATTCATTCATCTCTAACATATTCATTAAATGTCCAAGCATGTATTATACATCTATTACATACTGAACAAGTCTGTGGGGAATGCACAAATGAGTCGGACACGGTCCTGCCTTCAGGGACCAAGAGATTAGACACGTGCCATCAGGACTGTGACACAGGCAGGACATGGCACAAGAGCAAACGTCCACAGGACTTAAGAGGGCTGAGAAGATCAGCAAGTATCTCCTGAGGGGGCTCCCAGACATTCCCATGCCCTGCGCCTGATGTGCAGTGTAGTAGAGTCACAGAGCCTTCTAGAACTATACTTTCCAACACAGAAAACAGAAAATACACAGGATTGAGGCCAGTGCAGTGACATGGCAGGGTAATCCTCCACCTGTGGGACCAGCATCCAATATGGGCACTGGTTTGAGTCCTGCTTTTCTACTTCCAGCTCTCTACTTATGGCCTAAGAAAGCAATGGAGGATGGCTCAAATCCTTGGGCCCACAGCACCCATCAGAAAGATCCAGAAAAAGCTCCTGGCTCCTGGCTTTGGATCATCTCAGCTCTAGCATTTGTGGCCACTTGGAGAGTGAATTAGAGGGTGGAAAAAATCTCTTTCTCTTTTTCTCTCTTGGGCCATCTTCCACTGCTTTCCCAGGTAGATCAGGCAAGGAGCTGGATTGGAAGTGGAGCAGCTGGGACTTGAACCAGTGCACAGTTTCCCCACACTCTAGAAAGCCTCAGTTTCTGTGAAAGGCAATGTGTGGGCCATCCCAGTATATCCCCAGGACTGCCACTCTGGGCCTTTCCCCACATCTGTCTATCTAGAGCCCTCTCTCCTACCTAGTTCATGGCCTTGCCACCCCTGCGGACTACCTCCTCCAGCAGAGTCCTGCTCTCACTTGTATTTCTAGTCGTACTTCTGCCCTCTCCTCATCTCCTCACCTCCAACCAGCTCTTAGTCCTGGCTCATGGGGATATCTCTGAGGAACAGAGCCCTGAGTGCCTTGATTCCCCCCCAAACACCCCCAGTCAGAATCCATACCTAGGAGGTGCTTGGGAAGAGGTGGACAGAGGAAACCCTCATCCCAAGGCCTCTGCAAAGGGTCATAGAGTGTTGGGTACCTGGTCAACCCTGGGAGTCACAGGCTCCTCCTCACAGGGCCTTTGTCCTTGTACGCACTTAGTCATTCATTCCACAAATATTTACTGCAAGCTGACCTTGTTCCTGGCAATGCTACAGCAACTAAATCAGGTAGAGAGCCTGCTGCACATGCAACCAGCACTCTAATGAGGGGAGGAACAAGTAAATAAAATAAATCTGCAGAATATGTGGCAAGCAAGATAGTTATCCAGTACTCCTGAGACAGAGAGAGAGAAGAAATGAGAAGGGGGTGAGCGAGGCCGGGGGACTCTCCCAAGAGGGATGCTTGGGAGAAAGTTGACCCTGAGAGGCTGACCATGACCTGAGCATGTTCAGAGCACATCCACGCGTACCTGGCTGCAAAGGGCCGAGAGCCTGAAGAAAGACACACAGTTCCATGCTGTAGACTGTAACATCTAAGGGACTTACAGACAGAAGTGTATCCTGGGTGACAGCAAGACAAAAGGAGCCTAGAGACTAAGATAGACTGCCGGGGTCCACAGCCTTCTGGCACACTTCCTCAAGAAGCATTAACACCAAGAGCCATCCCATCAACATCCAGCCTGAAGCAATCACTAAGACCTAACAACTCCAAGGCAGGTGCTATGGTGTAGGCAGCTAAGCCTGTGCCTACCCTGCTGGCTCATGTCCCAGCTGCTCCACTTCCCATCCAGCTCCCTGCACCAGTCATCACGATCATTTGGGGAGTGAGTGAGCAGATGGAATATCTGTGTGTGTGTGTGTGTGTGTGTGTGTGTGTGTGTGTGTGTGTAGTCTCCCCTTCTCTCTCTGTAACTGAGCCTTTCAAATAAAACAAACATAAATCTTTCTAAATAAATAAACAACAACTTCGTCCCACAGGTTTAGGAGTGAGTGTCGTGGCCACTTGGCCGGCAAAGTGGCTGCGGCAATGCCACACTGTTTCTCTACCTGAGCGAAGTCATGACATAGGGGAGGAAGGCAGCCATCCAGACATGGAGCGGGGAGGCGAATTCCCAACAGACGCCACCAGGGGAGATTGATTCTCTGACAGTGCTAGAGGCAGAAGCCAAGTGAGTCTTCCAAAGCTAAGCTCAAGGGATTTGGTAAGTCGGTTCTTCCGGAGAGTTCCCCTTCCCCCAGCCGGAAGCAGGAGCCACTACCTTCCTCCTTCATCTTCTGGCAGGTGCTGGCCTTCCTTGGCTTGTGATTGTGTTGCTACCATTTCTGCTGCCACCATCCAACTGTCTCTGCGCTATACCCAAACTCCTTTCTGCCTCAGTCCGATGAGGACATTCATGACGACCGCAGGCCACCCCAACAGCAAGATCATCTCCCCATCTCCAGAGCCTTCACTTCAGCACACCTGCTGAATGACTTCTGCCCTATGAAGTAGCATCCACAGGCTGCAAGGGCCAGTATACACTTACACAAACAACAATGAGCCCAAGGCAGGAGCACAGCTGGAACATCTGAAGGAGAATGACCGGGAGGATGAGTGTCACTGGAATGGAGAGAGTGCAGGTGAGGGCTGGGAGATGAGACCTGAGAAAGAGGCCTTCGCATTGATCAGGGTCAACACTGGCTGCTGTGTCACTAATTCCACCGAATCTTGGAGGCTTAGCAGGACACAGGTATGTTCCCTGATCACTTCTCAGCCTGATGTTAACGGTCTGTACCTCAGGGGTCACAGATGGCTGGCTTCAGGATACCTGTGCCAAAGACACTCAAGTCCTGTATGTAAAATGACAGGTGCTCATACACAGCCTGTGCACATTCTCTTGTATATTTTAAGTCTTCTCTACAGTACTTACGATGCCTAGTGTAAGTAGTTATTATACTGTATTGCTTAGGAAATAATGGCAGGAAGGCAAAGGTCCCTGCTTGTGCAACATGATGAAGTTGATCTGTTTTCCATTCACTGTCAGTGGAATCCATGCAGCTGTAGCAGGTTCACCATAATTCCCAGATGGTCCAAGGCCAGAGGTGTCCCAGGGGTCCTTCCCATCTCCCTGGCAGCCAGATGAGGAAAACAGCAAGAACCTCTCTGGTGGGGAGAGGAGGTGGACATCACTCAGCCTGCTTTCCGATGGCCAAAGCTAGATACCAGGATGACAAGAAGCAAGGTCTTCCTGCGTGCCCAGGAAAAACAGAGAAATACTCGAATAAGGCCATGACCTTTTTTCTAACGCAGCCCTGTAAGAATTTCTGATGTTTTTTCAAAGGAGGAGGGAACCCTATAAAGTTGTATGAATAGCTGTGCTCCATATCACGAAGTCTGGGCTTGACTCCTAGGGCCAGCTCCTGACTCCAGTTTCCTGCTAACACACCTTTGGGAAGCACATGACACAGGCAGGTGAGTTCCTGCAACCCATGAAAGGGACCCAGACTGAGGTGTGCATCATCGTGGGCATTTGAGAAGCAAGCCAGCAGTTGGGAAAGTTCTCACTTAATCTCACATGAATAAAAATTTTGAAAGGGAAAAAAACACTGGCCTAGTGGTATTGATTAAGGCACAGGTGTTAGACTCACACTTTACAAAGCAGAATTGCGGCTGTACTGCTTCATTGTGATCTCAGGCAAGTGCCTAAATGCCACTGAGCCTCGTTTCCTTCTCTGCAGAATGGAGTAATAATAGCAGAAATACCTTCAGGGAGTCGTTGGAAGGTTCAGACAAGACAATGCGGGAAATGCTTGCCTGGCCCTAGTAGAAAGTCAGCATTCAGTAAATTGCAATAAAGACAGTACCTAAGAACTGGTTGCCTCCAATGAGTCGCATCATGTGCAGAGGACTTCAAAACATTCATGGAAAAAATGAAACTAAAGTTAATGCAGGGGCCGCCATTCTGGTACCATGGATTAAAATTGTCACCTGTAACGCTGACATCCCGTGCGAGTGCTGATTCCTGGTGGATCCACTTCTGATCCAGCTCACTGCTAAAACACCTGGGAAGGCAGTGGACGATGGCCCAACTGCTTGGGTTCCTGCCACCCAGGGAGGAGACCTAGTTGGGCAGTGACCAGTGGTTGGAAGGTCTCTTTAACTCTGCCTTTCAGATTATAATTTTCAAAAGACAATGCAAATTTCTCATGAATGTTGTGAAGCCTCCCTATACGAGTTTCACGTTTCCGGTCACCTGGTGTGATGGCCGAAGGGCTAGTGCCTGTGTCTGTCATCCTTATAACTTGGTCCTGGACAGGCAGGACCGGTGATGAAGGCTCCCTGGCCAGAGCTGGGGGTCAGAGTGCCTGGCCCATGAAGATGGCAACACAGACAGTCCCCTCAAGATGGCAGACCACAACCCCTCGAGCTGCTGACCACTGCCCCCTGCCACACTGCCTTGTAAGAAAAACACCATTTTACCACACACTCTAAAAGATGAAAAACAAACTACAAAAAGTAGCGGGAACTTGTCATTTTGGTTGCTTGGGAAAGGACCTGTCGGAATGCCCACATTCCCTAGGTTCTCCAGACAGTCCCAGGGGGAAGAGAGAGCAGTCCGTGTTCTCTAAGCACCTGCTGCATTCCAGGTCCTGACTAAACTGCACACAGACTCACAGAGCCCTGTGTGCTCAACACCACAGCTCCTTTCATCTGGCAAAGAAGCCCATGTTCAGAGAAGGTAGGTGACTTGCCTGAGAGCACCAGCAGATGGACAGAAGGGTAGGACTGGCTGTTTCACAGAGGACAGGGAGTACATCTCAGAGTCATAGCAGACAGCAGGTGGTGCGGGAGCTGGGAGTGCAGACTGAACTCTCACACACTGTCAGACTGGTCAGCTCTGCCCATTAGCCATGTGGGTTCCACCACCGCTCTGTCCTTCAACTGCCCCATGCCTAGGGTAGGAGAGTAAAACAATCCTCGACCCCTACTTGCGATGACGAATTTTGAGTCCACTCGGTCGGGCTATTCCCAGGGAGCCCACAGTTTTCCTAAGTGTGCCTGTTAAGACATTTCCGTAAGATTTGCGCTGAGGTCTGTGGTCTGAGTTAGGAAGGTCACGCATGTGAGCAGGCAGCATGCACTCCACCGCAAGCCCAAATGGAAGCAGAGGGGCTAAGGAGAGCAGGTGCGGTCAGTCCTCATCTTCTCCCACATCAGCATTCCGGGGTGTGGACTTTGGTCTCCAAGATTGGGTCCACCCTCACTAGGATTCTCAGCCTTCAGACTTGGACCGCCAGCTCCCCAGTTCTCCAGCTCGCAGAACGCGGTGTCGGGAGCATCTTGACCTCCATCGCTGAGTGAGCCAAATCCCACACAGAGTCTCCTCACTTGCATGTGTGCGCTCAAGACACTTTCATGATTATCACCAGGATGGCATTCACGTCCACAGAAAACAGAGAGCTGTGCCTGGCACACAGGGAGCACCCTGACCCCTGAGTGTGGATTACATCAAGTCCTGGAGCCTGTGCCCAGCCCAGCAGAGTAACTCAGGGGCAAGACGAGAAGGAACAGAGCTTGGCCTGGAAGGAGCCTACAGTAGGGGTCAGCAGCCTATCACCACGCCAGGGCCAGGTCAGGCCTTCTGACTTCTGACTTCTGCCTGCTTCTCAGAAAACAGCCACCCACACTGCTTTGTTCCCATCCTCTCTGTGGCTATTTCACTCTGCGGCACAACTGAGTCATTGAGACAGAGCCCATGCAACCTGTAGCACTAGAATACAGTCACCCCAGGACCCCTACCAGTTCAAAGGCCTACAGATATGCTGTGGGTGGCCAGACTGGCTCCAGCTGCCTTTCTCAAAGGTGTAAAGGAATTCGAGGAGACAAGCAGCTAAAGGTCAGCAGAGAAGCAAGACTCATTTAGGATGCAAAGCCAAAGCACACACGGAGGAATGAGTGCAGGCAAGCTCGGGAGAGAGCTACGCCCAAGGAGGTTTGGGACTGGAGGCAAAGGGGCTGGTGTCTGGGCCAGGACATAATCCAGTATTCAAAGGGGACAGACGTGGGGTGGGGCTTGAGTGCCACCCGTCTCCTCGCCCTTTGCTGGGAATCCTGGCAGTGTTACAATGTCAAGTGCATGGTGGACGTGGGAATATCGACCCTGGCAATGTTATCATCATGACATTAAAACAGAAGGTCACTGCGGGGACACAGCTTTCAGCCACATTGAATCATTTCAGCTGGCATGGGATCCAAGAAGCAAAACCATGGGAGTTGTTTTCTGTTCCATGGAAGGGGGTGGCAGCTTGGGTGGTACAGACAGTGGGGTTGGGCAGTGCAGGCAGGGCCTCTCCAGGGGCTGGGCCACCACACTGGCCAAGCCAGACAGAGCAGGAAACCTCTGCTACTTCCCTGCCTCCATCCAAGGCTCACATCCTTTAGAGAAAATGCTTGCTCATAATTCATGTACATTCTCTCTTATACTTTAAGTCATCTCTGGATTACTTATAATACCTATTCCAAGGTAAATGTCATGTAAATAGTTGCTATACCGCATTGTTCAGGGTATAGCGACAAGAAAGTCCACAGAAGTTCAGATCAGACATGATTTTTTTCCCCTAATAATTTCGACCTCAGTTGGTTGCCTCTGTGGACTTGTTCAGGTCAGCTATGTTCTTTCTGGACCATTAGTGGAAGACTCGCTGACCCCCACTCCCAGAAGACAGGGAGCGCCACCCTTCTCATCCCCAGCACCCCCACACCTGCTAGTGCAAACACACCTGGGGAGGAGGCATACTCTCCCTTCTCAGACAGTCCAACCATGGGTTTCTAGATAGTTCTTCCAGCACTCCAGTAGCAGGACTAGAGCTAGGGGTTCAACACGTGCCTAACCACAGGGCTGTGTCTGAAAACCCAGGCAGAGTCACACACTTGAGAAGTGTAATTCTGCAAGGTGGATATCACAGACACTGTACTATTCCCCAAGACAGAGAAGTCTGATATCTAGTCGAGAAAAGCGTTTACCCTCCAAAACTGTTTTAAGTTTGCAGATTCAATGCTCATGGGAGTAAAGCCTCTGGTATTAGTAAAGCTATGGTCTCACGGCACAGAGACAATGTGTGTAGCACATTAAGCCGCTGATGGTGACGTCTGCATTTCCTATCGAAGTCCCAGCTACTCCATGCTTCTGATTCAGCTTCCTAGTAACGTGCCTAGGGAAGCTCCAAATGACATCCTTAAAGTGGTTGGGCCCTGTCATCCATGTGGGAGATACAATGGAGTTCCTGGCTCATGGCTTCTGCCTGGTCCAGCCCTGACTGGTGCAGGCATTTAGGGCATTTGGGGAATGAACCAATGGATTGAAAATCTAACTCTCTTTCTCATTTCCCCCCACCACCTCATCATTCTATGTGTCAAATAAAATAAATAGATTTTCTCTTAAACTATTGTCTTAAGGATGAGACACTAACAACGTTGCTAAAGCAAGATGGAGTGCACACACAAACAGTGAGAGCACAGGATGAGGGGCAGAAGACCTGGTTCTGGTCCCACCAGGAAAGAAGCGTGAGACTGTGCACAATGATCTTTTCTCAGCCTGCATCTCATCGTCTACAAGCAGAGCCCACAGCAGTACCTGGGCGAGGTAGGTAGTTAGCTTAGGACCAGAGCTGGAAGCCACACTCTCCTGTCCTGTATAATCCTATCCAACCACCCGCCAGTCCAATAACTCCTTCCCAGGGAGTGCCTCCCCCTGCCCTGGGACCTGGCGGGGGGTAGGGGAGGGGACAGTGTCTGGTAGCCACTCCCTTTTGGGACCCCCCACTCCCCACCTCTGTAAGAACCTCTGCCAAGGAGTAGCTTGCTCTCTCTCTCTTTCAGGGGATGCAGATAATGCAAATAGAAACTTCTCTCCCTTCCTGGTGCATTCTATCTCTAAAATAATCCGCCTGTCTGTGTTTTCCTCTGCTTCTAAAGAAACGTGATCACTTTGGAAGCTGTCGTTGAACTTGAACTTAAGAGGCAGGTGAACCTAGCCCACCACAAAAGCACCCATGTCACCACCAGGGCCTCAAGAAGGGACAGTGACACCACGCCGGGCAGGCAGTTAGCACAGCCCAGAGCCACTGCCCGGCCAATGCTAATCGACAGCAGCTTGGATGGCTTTCTTTCCCCTTCTTTCCTCCTTCCTTCCTTCCCTTCTCCAAAGTTGGCACAAAAATTATTTTCCGTTTCCTCGCCTCCAATTAGATATTGATTAGAGTATCTGATTGAGAACGAGCACTTAATAAAAGTAAATAAGTTCTGACATTTGATTTTTATTCTTGAATAAAAATGCTCACCATCCTCCTGAAAATGAGCCGTCACATTTTATTTAACAGCAGAAAAGATTTGTACTTTTGGCCCTGCAGGAGCTGAGGAATCTATTTTCATTATAACAAACATTGATTTTGCATTAAAAAGTCTCATTATTTGAGATAATGATTGCTGGGCTCCTTAGTTATTCTTTTGGTTCCTAAATCATTAAAACTCTAACATTTAAAGAACAAGTGGGACTGCAGTGGCCCCCAAATCGTCACCCCGCATGATTGCGCATGGCAGTCACAGCTGGTGACTGGTGGCGGAAACCCACCTGGTTCTCACCAGGTCTTCCTCTGGCACTTCCTGAATTCCAGATTCCAATCAGACTTGATTCTTACACAATCACTTTACAAGATGTGAAGCGATGCAACACACACACACTCACACACACACACACACACACACACACGTACGTACAGAGCACCCTCTGGTCTCCAAGATCCTGTGCAATCAGTTCTTTGAACAGATCCCAGTTTTCAAGGGTCTGGAAAGGTGGAGGAAGCCACATGGATCCCTAGACCCAGACTTGGTGGCTGTGATGGCCGCAGAGGTGCCCGCTGGGCCGACCTGCCTCTACCAACAGGAGAAATCACAAACTCCAGGAAGATTTCTCAGTGGATGGCTTTCCAGTTATACCCCCTGATCCCGGGCATTTGTGCTGCCTGACACGCGGCTGGACACCTCCTAAGCAAGGCACGTGTGACACCACGGAGTTTTGCAGAAATTCAACTCCATGCAACGATTTGGATAATGTATTCTCTCAGAAGCCAGGGCTGAGCTTTCAACAAAGCATAATCCTGCCTGCATATCAATTTCCTCAGGACTGTGAGGAAAACAAAAACAACAACAACGACCACAAGCCAGAGCCACGGTGCTGTTGGCTGCAGCATTTCCACCGGGGCTTTAGCGGTGAGGACGTCGGAGCAGCATTCGCAGTCCCCTGGTTCATTAACAGGAGCACAAGGAAGGCAGGAGGGGGGAGAAGGTGGGAGCGAATCATAAAATATGAAAGGACTTCCCTGGAAATTGGCATCAATGTGATTTATTCAATCCAGACCCAGGCGCAACTATTTGAAAATAATTGAATAGTTGATACCCACTGCCTCTTGTCAGTGACAGGAACAGGGGCTGGGAGTGGAAGGAAGGAAGGGGCTGGGAGGTCCCAGATGTCAGCCCTACCCAGCCTTCTGCCGGAGGACAAAGTGCCCCCAGATCCCTCCCCTAACCACCAGTCCTTTCTCATAGGGATGCGCCCTTTCTCTTCTTCACACCAGACCCAGGTTGCTACAGAGGTACGTGAAACATTTTGCATCCCACTGTTTATATTTGGCATTATGTAAGCATTTTCTCTTGATAAAAATCGTTAGTTCTAGAAACCGTACCTGCTCACAGTAACAAATGCAAAGGATACCCCAGTGCCTGACCACAAAAGGAAAGATTTGCTCTCCCCAACAGGCACCACACCCCTAAGATGGTCGTCATTTACACATGAAAGCTTGTCCTTCTGCATGTCATGTCCTTGTATGTTTTGTAAACACACACACATAAATGCACACAGACATGTACGTAAAGAGCCTCCAAAAAGTTTGTGGAAAATGGAAAGTAAGTTCATTTTTGCGCAGAAGCACTTTGAAGCTCATGCTATTTTCATACACTCATTTTCCACGACCTTTTTAAAGACCTCCTCGTTGATGTACACTTTAAAATTTTTTTTGAAGAAAAAAAGCCATCCATTTTTTGCGACTTTTTCCCTTAACCATGCGGAAGATCCATTTTCAAGTCAGTACATCTAAAGTCCCACTCAACCTTTCTTCAGCCATTAGCATTCTGCTTCTTATTCTCATTTCTGCACTGTGAGCAGTTCAAGTCTTCCCAGCGGTTGCCACCAACAGTGCCATCCTGCCTCTGAGCACATCTGCATCTATGCCAAGTGACCATAGACTTGACCCCAGGAACCAGGACACAGCATTTCCGTGTGTGGCCTGGAAGCAGCTTCAGGTGTCCCAGGGGACACTTTGAAGGTCAGCAGAGCTGCCTTTGGAATCCAATACAGAAAACTCACACAGCAAGAAGATATTTTTTTTCAAGCTATCCCAGCCGCAACTATCTCCACACGGAAAAAGCAAAGGATTCCATGGGCCCTTAGTGTTGTGCAATGAGAAGGTCCCTCTCAGCACATACTTCGGAAAGAGGCAGAGAGGCCACGACAGAATTGACCTACGTGTGGAAGTGTGCTTTCCCAAAGGGTCTGGGCATGATGTCAATGCATAGGGGAGTTTGTAGGAATAGGAAGCTGCCAGCAGCATGACAGGAAACTTAGGGTCCCTTTGAAAGACTTCCACCAGCCAGGACTTCCCAGTCTGGGTCTTAGCTGATAGGCATCCAGGATCCTGCTGTCTGACCTTCACTTCCAGAGAGCTCCATGTAATTCACATTGAGCTGCCAGAGGAATCCCTGCTCTGTAGCATTTGCTCATTTCTGGGGTCTACGTTGTCCTATCATGATGCCAGTCAGCTTCTGGTCAACACTAAATTCTCCCACAATTGTGCCAAAACCAAACCACTCCATCCTACCTACACCCACTGGCACATGTGAGAACCAGGGCTGGGAGCAAGGGCGCTGGGCCAGGATAAGCCACGGCACCTGCCAGCACATATGAAAGCTGGGGCTAGGGACAGGACTGACCAGGCAACTGCACCCACCAGTAGGTACCATAGCCGGTGCAGGGGATGGGTTGAACCTGACCCTGCACCAACTGTCACACATGAGAGCCAGCTCTGACTAACCCCCCTCCAGGTGAGGTTTCTTAGGAGGCTCCCCATCTGAACCACCGTGTTCAAACCCTGACCTCCAGGAAAATCACAGGACATTTGTTAGACTCCTGGGTCACCTCGGTTGCAGACTGCCATATAAGACTAGAGGGCACACCCAGATGTACACGAAAGACAAGACAGCCAACTCATCTAAGTTCACAGAGGACTTGAACTACCTCATCCAAAGACAGAAAGCAGGACAGGTTGGACAACATTCCTAGCCAGGCTTTGCAGCAAGCACCTAGGTCTACAAACACACTGAGGCAGACACAAACAGCCAACAGACCTTAGAAAGAATTTCTCATCTCTGGTCTAATGAAGCCAACAACTTCTCAGAACACTCAAGACCACTCACGTACACCCCAGAACATTCTTCCCCACATCAAGGTCTCCAAGGTGACGTCAAACGGCTCTCTCTGTTCCTGAGTGCCCACGTAATTTGACAGCAAGGAGTGATGCGCTGGAACCCCTTTCTCCAGACACAGGAGAAAAGACTGAAACATTGAGCTCACTCACCTTCCTCTCCATCCCAACCTTCTTCACCCTAATTAGAAGCCTGTGTGGGTCTGCAATCCCCTCAGCTATGGAATCAACATTAAAATAATAAGAATTACTATCCAGGGGGAGACCCACCACAGGAAAGGTTGAGAAAAGGACGCAAAGTCCCCTTGGGAACCAATGGGAGAGAGTCTGAGATAATAAAAGCATGACCCTACAGAGTTGGGGGACGTGAGGACCCCTGGTGCCCCTGGGGTCACTCTCTTACTATTTTTTTACATTTGAGCCTCTCCCACTGGCTACTGCCTGAGCCAGCACTGGGGTGGATGTGTGCAGTGGGCATGAAGTCCCCCACCTCCACCAAAACCCTTCCTCTCCTCACCCCCACACTGAATACAAGGTCCCCTTCCACCTGCAGGTTCCTGCCCAGCCCAGCCCTCTTTCTGGAGGCTGCTCCTCTGCACACAGGAATCATGGCTGCCTCCATTCCTTAATGCCCCCTTAGGCTGCAACCTCCCTCACAAGCTTTGCTCAAGCAGAATTAGCCCCTCCTCCAGAGCTCCACCAACTTTTGGTTTAAGTGATTTCCACACCATCCATTCCATTCTGTCTTTCCACAGCCTGGAACACTGCCTGGAGGAGGAGACTCTAGTTCAACCAGCTCCCTGCCCTCAAAGCCCCCCATCCTACCCCCTGAGCCCTGCCCCAGCCTCTGACAACATCCCTGCGGTGGCCCCCGGAGGATACAAAAGCATTGCCCCTGTGAGACAGGAAAGGAAACCAAAACTCATCTCCACACGGTCAGAGGGAGGAGGCACCAGCAGGCTGACGGTAGGGGCATCCCGCCAGGGGTCCGGGGTCCTGGGCTTGAGCAGCTTTATTTCAAGATCTAAGTCCATTTGCACATAAAGGGGCTGGGAGGGAATCCGGGGGCCTTCATTTTGGTGTGCGCTTTTGTAGAGTTTGGCTGTTTGTTTTCATAAACAGAAGGAACCGTCAGGGACGAGAAGGCCGAGGACTCCACCCAAGGCACACAGTGTCAGCAGGACTGTCCCTCCCACACGTGGCAGAGTTGAACGTGACCACAGAGAAGCGATGGTGAGCGTGGGGAGGCAGAAACAGCAGCGGTTGAGCTGTGCTCAGAAGGTGTCGGAAGGATCAGCAAGGTCCCAGCTCACGGGTTGGCCCCAACCCCACCAGACCTCCACCCTCAGCTGCTCCAAGCTCAAGTCGGGCCTGTGTGCAGCTCCCTGGCTGAGTGGGCGACCTTTTTGCAGATGGTCCAATTCCCAGCAGCTTAGAGGCAGTGAGGGACCAACGGTTGGGTCCCCCAAGAGAGGATGCAGGGCCGGCAGCTCCTCCTGCTCCCTCCAAACTGCCCCTTTCAGATTTGACTTGGTCTGCATGCACTCCCACTTCCCATTCATCTCTCCTCCAGCCACGCAGCTCCAGGCTCAGAGGCTGGGGGCATGGACACCGACTGCCACCCCCGCCAGGCAGCCCCACTCTTCCTCCCTGGATCACACAGACCTCACACAGGGCTACCCTCGGATCATGTAGGCTGTGTAGTGACTCAGTCTCAGGACTGTACTTCCCTGCAGGGCCCCTCACAGACACAGGGTCGTTTTCGGGGGATCCTGTCCTCGCTCCTCACTCTCTGGCGAGGCAGCTATACCTGACTTGGGCTGACTCTGGTGGGTCTATTGAAGGCCAAGGGTGGAGGGAAAAATGAGTACGGAGCATCACATTGGCCCTCCCTGCCCACTCCTGCGCCGTCCATGCTTGTCCGCTCTCCTCCAACAGCCCTCTGCAGGCAGAGGGGAACACACAACCTTGTACCCTACCCACCTGCCTGGAGTCCTGGCAATCTATTTATTTCTTCTTGATCCCAGACCCATCACCTAGGGGGCTGCCTCAGACATCTGCTGGCCCGAGGACTCCGTGAATCAGACAGTAAAGATGCTACCCCACCAGCATGCCCTGGGTCAGGTTCCTCTGTGGTTTCAGAGACCACATGCTGGGCAGGACTTTTTTTTTTTTTAGATTTTTTTTTTTTTTATTAGAAAGGCATATTTACAGACAGAAAGAGAGGCAAGGAAAAAGAGCTTCCATCTGTAGATTCACTCTCCGAATGGCTACAACAGCTAGAACTGAGTAAATCTGAACCTAGGAGCCAGGAGCCTCTTCTGGGTCTCCCACATTGGGTGTAGAGTCCCAAAGCTTTGGGCCATCCTCCATTGCTTTCCCAGGTCATAAACAGGAAGCTGGATGCTAACTGGAGCATCCAGGACACAAACCAGTGCCTGTGTGGAATGCTAGTGGTTGCAGGTAGAGGATTAGCCTCTTGAGCCACCACACCAGCCCCACTGAGCAGGACTTACTAAGATTGGCCATACCTCAGACTCCTACAGTCTGTCACAGGAGCAACAGTGCCCCACACAGCAGCAGCCCAGCACCAGCCCTTTCTTTCCCCTGGAGAAAACCCCCCTCCCAAAAGGTCAGAGGGACGCGGCAGCTCTTGACTGCCACGTGCAAGCTCTGCGACCTTGGGGAAGACACATCACCTCTTTGAGCTTTGGGCACCCTGTCTGGAAAATGAGGGCAGCTGCACTTTTCATTCATGTGAACAGCAGAGAGAGACAAAGACAGACGGAACTAACGCCTGTCTGCTCCCCAGTGAATCCAGGAACCCTGAACTCCAAGCAGAGTTCTCTTTTGGAGGCAGGGACCCAAGTCTAGAGCCATGCCTGCTGCCTCCCAGAATGCACAGCGGCAGGAAGCTGAAAGCAGAAGCAGCGTTCTGATTTGATCCCAGGCCCTCTGACGTGGGATAGGGGCATCCCAAGTAGAGCCTTAACCAGCCTACCAAACCGCCACTCCAGATGTTAACATAGGCCTCGTAGGAATTCTGTGAGGATCAAATATAATACTGCTGAGGGCATTTCCAGGCATACTGATTTTGGTGCAAAAGATTTCTTTTAGTGGCCATTTATAGTACATAACCTTTTTTCAGTACTTAATTCATTTTGTTTTTGTTTTTGCTTTTTTTTTAATTGTTCTGTTTTTATTTTAGTTTTTTTTCTATTTATTTATTTTATTTAATTTTTTAACTTCTGTTACAATCCAATCATTAGCTTTGGAATTTCAGTCTTTGGTGAGATCACTGACTTTTTTTTAAGATTTATTTTTATTGGAAAATTAGATATACAGAGAGGAGGAGAGACAGAAGGAAAGATCTTCCGTCCAATGATTCATTCCCCAAGTGGCCGCAACAGCCGGAGTTGTGCCAGTCCGAAGCCAGGAGACCGGAGCCTCTTTCAGGTCTCCCACATGGGTGCAGGGTCCCAAAGCTTTGGGCTGTCCTTGACTGCTTTTCCAGGCCACAAGCAGGGAACTGGATGGGAGGCGGGGCAGCTGGGATTAGAACTGGTGCCAATATGGGATCCTAGCATCTGCAAGGCCAGGACTTTAGCTTCTAGGCTACCATGCCAAGCCCTTTTCAAACCGTTTTATGATACAGTTTAATAGGCACTGGGGTCTCCCTTCCCCTTCCCTAAGTTCCCTCTCCTCCCTCCAGTCCTCCCCTCCAATCTTACAATAGATGTCTTGCGTGAATTTTCACAAATCCATCATGCTGCCACTGAGGTGTCTCTCAACAACGTAGGAGATTATCAGCCATTTCACTGTGAGTCCATCCTGTAACTGCAGGTGCAAAACATTTTTAAGCCATTGTAGTGTTATGGGTAAGGCTGCTGCCTGCAGTACCAGCATCCCAGAGGAGCACTGGTTCAAGACCCTTAACCACCAATGGGATGGCTCTAGAATGATGTGCCAGCCCCTACACACACATACACACGCACACACACATGGGCGTGCGCGCACACACACCCATGAACCTTCACACCTACCCAATGTTGCAGAGTCAGACAGCTCCAGGTTCCACACAACTCTCTCTCACAGCACAGTGCCAACAGGACATTATGACATACACAGTCAGTAAAGCCGCTTCCTGCTGCACCAGCGTTTCACATGGACACAGGTTCGTGTCCGGGCTGCTCCACTTCCCATCCAGCTTCCTGAGAACAGCCTGGGAAAATCAGAAGACTGTCCAGATGCTTGGGCTTCTGCATCCACCTGGGCAACCTGAAAGAAGCTCCTGGCTTGTGCCTGGCCCATCTCCAACTTTGTGGCTATGTGGAAAATGAACCAGTAGATAGAAGTTCTCTGTGTGTGTGTGTGTGTGTGAGTGTGTGTGTGTCTGTCACTCTAATTCCCAAATAAATTGTAAAAAAAAAATTCTCACCTGTTGTCAATCATATACAGATCTACATATTCTAGAAGGTATTATAAGGTGACTGTGACGTCTACACACATAGGTAAGGAAATTGAGGTTCAGGTTAGTAACTTGCCCAAAGCCATACATGTTCAGATCACAAATGAGCATTAGATTCTAAAATTAGTACATCAGCCAAAAATTGTGTACAGTTCATGCTGTTCTTGAAGTATCTTAAATTGACTACCTAGTTTTCTTTGTATATCACTCACTAAGGTAATTTGACAGTTGATTTTGAGAACTGCTGATTTTAATGTTTTTAAGGATTTAATTTTTGCTTCTGTATGAATTACAGAGAGAAAAGGAGAGACACGCAGAGAAATCTTCCATTCACTGATACACTCCCCAGATGGCTGCAAGGACCTGAAGCCTCCTGCTGGTATCCCGCCTGGGAGGTGCTTGAGTCATTCTCCATTGCTTTTCCTAGACTGGGAGCTAGATCTGAAGTAGTCAGGACACAGACCAACACCCACTACAGACAGCAGATCATCTGCCATGTCACAAGGCGAGCCCCAACAATTGCTGATTCTGAACCGAAGACTAGAAGGAAAATCTGGGAGGCAGTGTCAGGATGTGAACTCATTCACCCACTCACCCGTTTAAATCATAGTTAGTCCCAGCCCCAAAGAGGCAGGTCAAAAGTTGGAGCATTCCCAGCGGGTTTGCTAGACAGCAATCTCATGTTGGTGCCACCAGTCTTGATGTGTCACTGTTGAGCTGGTTAAACGAGCAGCACCTAGAAGAGGCCCTGTTCAGGGACTGGCGGGGAGTGGGCACTCAACATGGATGTGTTAGATGTGAATCTAGAATAATCTAAGAACTCAGGAAAGACACATATTGTGACTTTCTGGGAGAAGAAGCACTCTAACCAGCCACTGAGCCCATAGATGCACCAGACAAACTTAGATGGTACAAAGTGTGGGAAGCAAAGTGGCAGTGGGTGGGGGTTGGAGAAGTGGGAGCAAGCCACCCCAGGAGGTGAGCAAAGAGCCCGTCTGGCCTGGGTGAATCCATCTACACACAGACTCCATTGTCTGAGAAGCAGAGACCTGGTCACTTGCCCCCTGCTCTGCACTAGCATCCCATCTGGCAAATGGAACCCTCCGAATACCCCTTGGCTCCTGACCCCATGCAAACCCCCTACAAGGGGAGAGAGCAGCAGAGGCTGCTAATGTCAAGGTTGTGACTGAAGATGACTCCCCTGTGAGGGTGAATCAGACCCAATCCACCTGACCTCAGGACCTGTGGTCTATGTGTCACAACACAGCCCCCATGCTAGACAATTCCAGCAGTTATGGAGACAAAGCACAGCCGTGACTTGAACCCAGAGACTTGACTGCAGAGACTGACTCTTGCTGCTTCGGATCCTCAGGGCTGTGGAGCCAAGGGCCCTCCACCCTTGCTCGGTGGACCACGCTACAGCTCCTTTGGCTGACTCCCTTATTCTCCAGGCCGAGATGCTCAGGGCAGAGGCATAAGACTGTTGGAATTCAGCTCTCCTGATTCTTTTATGCCAAAACTCTGCCTGCTAGATCATATATAACCCAGACTTTTCATCCAGGCTGGAGTCATCTTTTGTTTGGTTGTTTGTTTGTTTGTTTGTTTCAGTTGCAGACAGAAAAGTTTATTTGCGAAGGGACCAGGTGAGCGGGGAAGGGAGAGGGAAGGGGAAGCGCCTCTCCGGAGAAAGCCAGGAGGTGGGGTGCCTCTCGAAAGGGGTGAGGGAGAGACAACGAGGGGCAACGAGGGGCGCTGTGCTTGGTGCGGTGCACGACCTGGCTCCCAGGGCAATATGCTGATGCTAGAGAAGAAAGCGACAGCTCACTGGGGACAGAGACGCACAGATACAGTGCCACTCCGTGCCTGCTGGGTCCAGGAGATGGACAACAGCCTGGGCAAAGGTGGGATAAAGTGACAGCAAAGCGGGTGAGGGAAAGAGGTGCACCTTTGCCTCGCCTTGCCTATATTCCGCAGCCACCACAGGGATGGGGCCAAGCCCCAGCCGCCCCCCACCCCAGCCTCCAGCTCTCAAACTGCCCGCAGGGCAGGAGGGGTAGCCTTCCACACTGCAAGTGTCTCTAGCATGTCCTGAGTGACATCCTTCCTCCTGTGCTGTTTCCTTCACACAGCAACCCCAGCAAGGGGCAACTCTAACCCCTTTTCTCAGGTAAGCGTCAAGGCCCCCCCATCCTCTGGCTTTGATCACCACTCAGGGATCACAGCTCAGGCCCACAAAGCACATCTCCCACGTGGCCTGGGGAGGATTCCTCCAGCATCCAGGGTGGCGAGGGGGTTATCTGGATGGACGACGAGTCTCCCACGCCCTGCAGTCCACTTCCTGCCAGGCCCATGCCTGCTGCGTGGACCAGGCAGGGAGCAGGCAAGGCGCTAATTTACACTTGTTTAACTACAGCTGCCACGCTCCACCATGTGTCTGCCTGCCATTGATTGCGCTTTCCAAAGCCCTGCCCGGCACTCATGGGCATTTCCTGCCTGCGCTAATGGAGGAGAATAGACGCATTATATGTGAATAATGGATTATGATGATACAATTTGGGTCTCTTAGCTCTCACCGAGCCTGGGCTGGCCTTGCATTATTGATAACTTACACACACCTTCCCGAGCGTGTTTATGTAAATATTTAATAGGGAAAGCAAGTTAACCCATTGGTTCCAGCCATTCACATAGCGTCAGCAGTAAAGGCGAGTGGGGACCCCCCCTCCCCCGTCAAGCCAGAGTCCATGACAAGTCAGGTCCTTTTGGAAAAGCTATAAAGTTTCCAAGATGCTTGTACAGTGCCCAGTCGAGGTTTGTGGTTTTCCAAGAGATAGGAGGAAAGGGTGGGTGTGCCTTGTCACTGGAGACCCGCCGTGGTCAGGATGACAAGTGGGCCGGGTATGCAGAGCATGGCTGGAATGCTGCGAACCAGGGCTGCGGGTTTCAGGAGCATTGCATGCGGGCTTCACCACCGCATCGATCCAACTACGGCTTCCCCTTGGCATGGCTGACACTGCGTGCGGCCACGTTTCACACTCCATTTCACGCCACAAGGCTCTCCTCCCCAGCTCCTCCACTTAGCAGCACAACGACAAGTCACTTCATCTCTCGATGCACTGTGGTCATGCCCGCACAATGGGGATGCAAAGCACGTGGCTCAAAGGTACTCCGGGTGGGTGCAAGAATTCAGGGAGCTGAAAGTGTGTTGGGGTACCATGTTGGAAGGTATCCAGCAAGTGGAAAGTCCCACCTACTGTCATTTAACAGCAATTTTTAAAAAGATTTATTTCTTTTTATTGGAAAGACAGATTGACCGGAGAAACAGAAAGATCTGCCATCCACTGGTTCACTCCCCAAGTGGCCACAATGGCTGGAGCTGAGCCCATCTGATGCCATGAGCAGGATCTTCTGGATCTCCCACATAGTTTCAGGGTCCCAAAGCTTTGGGTTATCCTACACTGCTTTCCCAGGACATAGGCAAGGAGCAGGTTGGGAAGTGGAGCAGCTGGGACACGAACCAGTGACCATATGGGATTCCGGTGCTCACAAAGCAAGGATTTAGCCACTAAACCATCTGCTAATGTAGAGGGTCAGGCAGAATTCAAGGACCCCAGCTGACCTCTCTCTCACCCCTACCCTGGGCACCTGCCTCCTCTCTGGTTTCCCCCTACCCTGGTTGCCAACTCGTTGCACATGTTGGTGGTCCCTGTACCTGAACTCCTTTCTCCCTGCCAGCATTCTGAATGCCTTTACTGGTTCCACACAAACGTCTGTCCTCATCTCCTCCAGCAAGTCCTCCTTGCTTCTCGACTGGTCTCTTTTTAAATAGAAATAGCCCACATGCCCTTCTACCAACCCGTGACTTGAGAGCCCAAGGTCCTAGGAGCAGGTGTGTGTCCAACAGGTTTAGCTCTGTGTGCCCAGCATCTCCTCCATGGGGCCTGGGCTGGGTGCATGGGAACACTGCAGTGGGCAAGGCAGACAGAGATCTGAGCCCTTCGGACTTTGCAGGCTGGAGGAAGGGGACAGACAAGAAATGACAAACCCTAGTAGGTGAGGAGAGGGTCCATGCTGCTGAGCAAAGAGAGGCCCACAAAGAGTGCCAGGAGGAGAGTGGGTGTGTCCTAGGAGGGAGAGGGTATGCAGCACAGCAGGGAACTCACCTCTCCAGGGGCCGGCATCCCTTATCAGACCACGTGGTTTAAGTCCTCCAGCCTAGGCTTCCAATTCAGCTCCCTGTTAAGGTGGATCCTGGAAGGTAGAAGGTGACCTGAGACCTCTTGGGTTCCCACCAATCACAAAAGAGACCTAGATGGAATTCCGGACTCTTGGTTTCAGCCTGGCCCAGTCCCAGCACTTCTAGGTATTTGAGAAATGGACCGGAGACTCGAACAAGAGATAAAAGAGCTCTCTCCATCTGTCTGCGCCTTTTTGTCTGCTTTGTCACCTTTCAAAAAAAAATAACAATAAAGAAATATTTTTTAATAAATATCTAGGACACATGCCAATGCAGTGGCTCAACAGGCTAATCCTCCACCTGCAAGCACCAGCATACTATATGGGAGCTGGTGCGTGTCCTGACTGCTCTACTTCCTATCCAACTTTCTCTTTATGGCCTGGGAAAGCCTTAGAGGATGACCTCTAAGAGAGACCCTGCATTTGCCAGAAGAGGCTCCTGGCTGCCTTCTGGCTGTTGCGGCCATTTTGAAAGTGAATCAGAGAAGACAAGATCTTTCTGTCTCTCCTTCTCTTGGTAAACCTGTCCTTCCAATAAAAAAAAAAAAATACATCTTAAAATAAATAAATAGGACAGTCAAGGTTGGCCTCATCAAAGTGACACTTGAGCAAAGGCCGGGGGATTCCGAGCAGAGCAGTGACTGGGGCTCACTTGTGTTTTCAGGGGCTGTTCTGGCTGCCCCGGGAAGTGCACACTCTGAGCAAGAAGCACCAAAGCACGGACACCCAGGAGGAGGCTGTGGTGAGAACCCAGCCAGATTAGGGTGGGACATATCCAAGAGATGTACAAGCTATCCATTCTCAGAGAAGGTAAAGGCAGGCAGGACTCTGACATGAAAGAAATAGTGGCCCTGGCACAGTAGCCTAGTGGCTAAAGTCCTCGCCTTGCACACACCAGGATCCCATATGGCCACCACCGGTTCTAATCCTGATAGCACCACTTCCCATCCTGCTCCCTGCTTGTGGCCTGGGAAAGCAGTTGAAGACAGTCCAAAGCCTTGGGACCCTGCACCCACATGGGAGACCTGGAAGAGGCTCCTGGCTCCTGGCTTCAGATCAGCTCAGCTCTAGCCGTTGCGGCCGCTTGGGGAGTGAATCAACCGACATAAGATCTCTCTGTCTCTCCGCCTCTCTGTATATCTGACTTTCTAATTAAAAATAAATGTTTTTTTAAAAAAAAAGAAATAATAACATCCTGGGCGACTCTGAGCTACCTACTAGATGTGACATGAACCGTGGAAGAAAGATAACTTCTGTCGGGGCCTACTGCCACACAGAAGGATGTGCCATGTTTTCTACCAGACATCAGGAAGGGCTTGCGGGGTTAGTGGTACATGGAGAGGGTAGTGCAGGGAGAAGGGTTAGGAACGCAGGTATCCCGGGCGCACACACATCCCAGGTGCACACACCCAGATGAGACCACAGGGAGCTAGCGGAAGGATGAGAGCAGGTGGCTGGAGCCCTGCTCCACAGGGAGAACCAGCCGAGGAGGCGGGAAGAAGCAGCCAGTGAGCAGGAGGAAAGTTCCTATTGGCTGAAACTGGGGTGTGTAAGATAGTAGGGACAATCGTTATCCAATGACCACCACCAACTGAATACTCACTTGAGTTGGACATCCACATGCCATGTTCCCCATAACCCTAAGACAGATTGCCATGTCCACCTTACAGATAAGGAAACAGAGGCTCACACAGGTAGATCAAGAGATGTCATGGCTAGGAATGGCCCAGCAACAGAAAAACCCAAGCTCAAGTCAGCCAGTCAACACGCAGGACTGAGAACATGTGTTCTTTTTTTGAAGATTTATTTATTTTTATTGGATAGTCAGATTTACAAAGTGAAGGAGAGACAGAGAGAAAGATATTTGATCCACTGGTTCACTCCCCAAGTGACCACAATGGCTGGAGCTGAGCCCATCTGAAGCCATGAGCCAGGAGCTTCTTCTGGATCTCCCACATAGTTTCAGGGTCCCAAAGCTTTGGGTTATCCTACACTGCTTTCCCAGGACATAGGCAGGGAGCTAAAAAGGAAGTGGAGCAGCCAGGACACAAAATGAACGCCTCCCTCCCCCCATATAGGATCCCAGGCTTGCAAGTCAAGAACGTTAGCCACTAGGCTACCACGCCGGGATCGAGAACGTGTGTTTTTGACCCATGCTGTTTGTTTCATGCCATCAGCACTTTTGCAAAAGAGATGTTGTTTCTGCCCATTTTGCAGGCGAAGAAACTGAGGCTAGAGTCTCCCTACCCAAGGTTAATCAAAGAAGAGAAATAACTAATGGGCATGTGAGATAGACTCCTGCCTTCCTTTCAGCATATGGAGAAAGAGAAGAGGGTTGGGAATTAACTGTCACTTCTCAGCTTCCCAGACCCTCCCATAGGCCAGAAGCCAGCCCTGGTGACTCAGCGTCCTCCGCTGATACCCAGGCTGGAAGCAGGGGAGGAGAGGGCCTCCATCGGCACAGCGAGCCCAGGCTGGGCACTCCCTGCCTGCCCAGCATCTGCCCTCTGCCAGTGCCTGCCTGCCTGCCAGATGTGCCAGCTGTGGCTCGCCTCCACGGAGAGCCTCGTGTATTAATTAACGTGGATACCAAGGGGGCAACTTCTCGGGCCCAGCCTCAGAGCAGATCTTGGCACATTTTTCAGACTTTGTTTAATAATTTATCATCTTTTAATCATAAAAATAATTAGCACAAGAGTGATCATCTGTGTTCTGCCAGGAGCCGGCCAACACAGGAGTTTCCAGACAGTGCCAGAGCCCAGAGAGCCGCACGTTGGCAAAGGGGACAGGAAGGCTGGCTTGGAGCCAGGGACCCTGCCAGTCTGGCTTCTGGCGGGCAGAACATCAGAGACTGCAGGCCTGGTCAGGGGGTGGGGGTAGGAGGTAGTGCCTGGGGGCACTAGGGGGACCACACTGTTTTCCTAGGAGTCAGGGGCACCTGCTTCCATCTGACCTGACTGACTGGACAACCCTCTAAGGAGTTCCAGACCTTTCTGGATCTTGATTATCCCGTCTGTCAAATGGATGCTCATTTAGGTCACTAGCCTAAGGCTGTTGCTCAAGGTGCCATGAACTGAATTGGTAGCCGATGCAGGGGTGCTGGCTCATAGCCATGGGGAGTGAGGGGATCCCTCCTCTGCCCCCTACTTTCCCCCATCTCCCCACCCTGCCCCTGCTCATCTGACAGCAGATAGGCCTTTTGGGTAAAGACAGGGTAGTTCAAGGAGCCCCTCTGGACCTCTTTTTGTGGGGTCTGTCAGCAGCTGCTTAGTGACTTGCAAAGTGTGGAATTGACAAGACACTGAGAGCGAGTCGCCAAGTTCAGGAGGGACCCTGGAAGCTCCAGTGGGGAGCAGAGGGGCTTTTTAAGCAGCCAGGGGAAGGGATCGAGGAAAGTCGGGTCCCTGAGCCGGTGGGCGCTGTGGGCAGATGGGACTCCATCTTGCTGGGGCTGTGCAGGCCACAGGCCAAAGCTGACGTGGTTGCATAAGCACACGCCTCCAGTTGCTGTTCTAAAATAAATTAATTAACTAACCACAGGGTGGAAAAGTCACAGGTAACATCCCATGGCCCTCGAAGCCTAGACTACCAATTGTGCAACACTGGACAGAGAGGTTTCCCTGGGTCCTGGCTAGGCCACAGAGTGGACCCCACCTCAGACAGGTCTCCCTGGCTCCCAAGTAGGCCACAGAGTGGACCCCACCTCAGACAGGTCTCCCTGGCTCCCAGGTAGGCCACGGAGTAGACCTCACCTCAGAGGAGTCTCCCTGGCTCCCAGGTAGGCCACAGAATGGGCCCCACCTCAGACAGGTCTCCCTGGCTCCCAGGTAGGCCACGGAGTAGACCTCACCTCAGAGGAGTCTCCCTGAAACAAGGAAAGCAGGGGTCTTGGTCTGCCAACTCCAGCTCATTTCTGGCTGCTCTTGGGTGACCCTAACAACCATCATCCCACTGCCCCTCTCCAATACACATACCAGGTGCCCATGCCATTGGCCAGAGGAGGCCTGAATTCAGCAGTCATACCAAGCTTGCCTGGTGCCATTGGCCCTGAGCACCTGGCATCTCACTGAGCCATAGGGGACCAGAAACACCAAGAACAGGAAGTGTCCCAGCAGTCGACAGCTTTGGCTGTGATTACCAGCGCCTGGCCAAGGCCCCTCCCCAGGTCATTCCCAAATGAGTAGCCTTCACCTCTTCCCCTCACTTCCACCTCTGCTTGCCTAACTTTCTCAGGCCCAGCTCATTTCCAACTCCAAAGGGTGGGCTCTCATCTGTTGGCAAATGAACCAGCCTCTAGATCTCCCTGGGTCTGGCTCTAGAAGCCCTGCCTTTCCTGATGCTTTCTCAAGTGGGTCCTACCTGCCCAAGCTCCTATAAGCCCTTCAGCAGACGGGGCACAGTCCCCGGGCCTGAGCTTGGAACCCATCCCCACTCCTTCCACTCCAGGGAGAAATTGTTCTTGACTTGTTTTAGAGAAGGAAAGCACAAAGCAAGTGATTTTTAACTGGAAGCAGTTGGCATAACCAGGGTTGAGTTGTGGGCTGGGGAAAGGATCCATTCCAGAGTCAGAATCAGGACTTAGTCTGGAATCAGGCAGGATCAGGGCTCAGTCTGGCAGGGTCAGGATCAGGGCTCAGTCTGGGGTCAGGATCAGGGTTCTGTCTGGGTTAGGATCAGGGCTCAGTCTGAGGTCAGGATCAGGTGTCTGTCAGTCTAAGACTACGGTCTGGGCCAGGCAAGCAGGGAGCCAAGGTCAGGGTTCAGCCTGGAACTGGAATCAAGGCCAAGTCTGAGGCCAAATTCAGGGCTGTGTTAGGGCCAACAGCCAGGAGTCATTCTCAGAAGAGCACGGTCAGCTGCTGCCACTGGGCTGCCAGGCGGCCTGTTCTGGGAGCCCCCGCGTACTGGGCACCACATTCCCTTTCACGTGTACACCCTCCTGGCCAGGCAGTGAGGATTCCCAGGTCCATCTGTCTTCTTAGCTGTCGTGGGAACTAAGCTCACAAATGGGCCTGAGCGTCTCCCTCCGGAGCCTGCCTCCAGACTGTTGGCGTTCGCGGCTCTGCCTCGCAGCCTCCGAGCCGGGCTCGTGCTGCTCAGTCCAAACGGTGCACTGCTCAGTTCCAGTCGGCCACCCAGCACTCCCCAGATGGGCAGGGACGGCGGCGGGCTTGCCTGCCTCCTGCCTCCTGCACTGCTCACTCCCTGCCAGAGGCCCAGGGGAGGTATCCTGGCCCCCAGACACACAGCCCTGCCCTGGAGGTAAGGGGCAGGAAACCCGGCCTCAACAGGTCCAAGGATCTAAGCATCACCTGACCCAGCCTTGACCTTGGGGTAGGCCTGGCCTCTCTAGCCGCTGCTGCCCTACTGCTCAGGGATCCTGGGCAGCCTCAGGCCGTGCTCCTGTGGACAGCACTCAGACCCCCCAAATCCAATGGATCAAATTCCCCCATGACCTTCTCCCACACTGAGCCTCCGGCTCCCTGTAGCTGAAGCCCTTGGACTTGATGACAGACTCAGAAACAGGGATGTCTTGGTTTAGGGACCCTTGGGGCTCAAATCCCAGACCCGTCACCTCTTAATAGTGTCACCTCAGGCACGTTACTCAGCTTAGGGGTGTGTCACCCACCTGCCAGGCTGCTGCGGGGATTCAATTCATTCATTCACATAAAGCACAACAGGGCTTGACGCATAGGAAACAGTATTTGCTATTTATTATAATTATATATGTTACTACAATTATTATAATAATTTTATGTTAGTCCCTGCTCGGTGTCTCTCTCATCCAACCTGGAGATGAAGTTCATATACTCACTGGACTGATACTTCCAGGGGGGTACTACAATGTACTCTCCACTGTGCCTTGTTGGCAAGTGAGGCTGAGATGAACTCTGTCCCCTGAGCTGACACTGCACCCGCTGTGCACCCACCATACCCTGAGCTGCACTCCCAGGAGTGCAGGAGCGGGAGGAGAGGGTCGGCTAGATCCTTCACCTGGTGCTGGAGAGCGGTCTCTAAGCCCTGGGGGCCTCTGAAGTTCTGTGGGCATCTTCTCCAAACCCTCTCCTCACTGTCCCAGCCTGCACTGAAGTTCCTGGAGCAGGTACATGAACGCATTGCAGAGGCGACCCGGAGATGTGGGACAAAGGCAGTGTGGGCTGCAGGGAGGGGCCAGAAAAGTCTCAAGAGGACCCCAGGAGACAGACATGACTTTGTGGTCAAGACATAAACAGTAAAGAGAAGTAAATGAGACATGTATGGGTCATTAAATGAGACATGTATGCGTCATTACCCACCCCTACTCCATACCCGGCTGGGCTCCTGATGAGTCCCTGCTGGAGGGGAAGAAGTTAGCAGCTTCCCTGAGAGGCAGGTACCCCAACCAACACAGGTAGGAAGCATCAGCACACACAAGCCACTGCCAGCTCCGTGTGGGCACCAGTCACAACTTTCAGGTAAGCAAACTATGGAATATAATTTTGAAAAATCTGACTTACTGAGGCAGAAGTGAGGAAGAGTTGTGCTTCTAGGATGGCTGCATAGTCTTAACGGCCGTGGGGGTGGGTGGGCCTCCGTAGGGATCCAGCATGGAACACAGCCAGGGATGGATTCCCCACCCCTCCGCAAGGCAGGCTCCACAGTGATTTTCAAGGTGCCTGGGAGCAGGAGGGAGGGGGACCGAGCTGCAAAATGTCATCCCAACCAGTGTGACATCACCACCTAATGTGACTTCCCTGGAGCCCCAGAAAGGCAGTCGTGCCTACCAGGAAAGGACCTCACTGCAGTTCAGACCTTAAAGTGTCATTGTCACTTCGACATTCCAGCAGTGTGACATCTGTGGACCAGTCCTGGAGGCCTCCCAGTTCGTAAGGAGCCGCTGATGAGGAGGGGGTGTCTAACATTGCATATATCAGGGGTGGAAACCCATCCTTCCAAACATTCTATGAGCTCATGTTCACAGTTCCTTGCTGGAGACTGGGAATTGAAGAAACAAAAGACGTTGGACACAGCATTCTGAGAAATGGACACTAAGTGAAAACAAAGTTTTCCTAATAGATGCGTAATTACCATCCCCAAGCATGGTGAAATTCTGTAAGGTTTCAGATGTATGCCTACTGTGTGATATGATCTGATTCTTGAAGTGGCCTGGGCTTTTAAAGAGCCTGTTGTCATCTGTTCAATGTTTCATCCCACAAGTGCTAGAGGCAACAATCAGTTGAGTCCTAGAAAGTCACTGGCCCCTGGGGCAATGGCTCAATGAGCTCATCCAATATGGGCGCCAGTTCGTATCCCAACTGCTGCACTTCCCAGCCAGCTTCCTGCTTATGGCCTTGGAAAGCAGTGCAGGATGGCCCAAAGTCCTTGGGATCCTGCACCCGTGTGGACCTGGAAGAAACTCCTGGCTCCTGTCTTTGGATCCGTCAGCTCCCTTGGGGACTTTCTTTCTGTCCCTCCTCTTTGTAACTCTCCCTTTGTAATAAAAATAAGTAAACCTTTAAAAAAAAAAAAAGAAGAAAACAAATAATAATTTTTGAAAAAACTGATGACAATTGAATAACAGCTGCTAGCCTCTGTAGCTAAGAGCCCCTGTGATGAGTGAGGGCTCATGTGTTGGGCCTGAGTTTGACTTCAGTTCCACTCCTTAATGGTTGTGACACCTTAAGCCAATCCAAGCATCTCTGTGCCACAGTTCTCTTCTCTGTAAAAATGGGAACAAAGGAGTGACGGTACCCATCTCATAAAGTCATTAAGAGAGGGCCATGAGTCATCACGTGGAAGATGTTAGAAGAGAAGCAGGCATGTATTAAGTGCCCCATATGTATACACTACTTAGTAGAAAACAATTACTATGCCCCCCGGCTCTGTGCTAAACACTTTATTTGCAACAATCTCTAAGCCAGGTGTCTTCATTGTAGCGCTGAGGAAATGGAGCCAGAGCAAGGGACTATGCCCAACGCAACCAGACTCTTAAGCTGAACTGAGGTTCAAGACACTCCAGAGTTTAAATGCTTCATTGGGAGTCCAAAGCACAAACGGGACTCAGCAGAGAATGTAGAATCAGCAGCTAGCTGGGCGCAACAAAGACATGGGGACCAGCGGTGCACTGGAGCCCGTGAGCCACCGCCCCAAAAGGAACAGCTCACTCGGCTGTGGCCACCTTTGCCCTGAAGGACTCTGAAAGTTGGAGTGGCTGCTACACCACATGCTGGGTGAGCCAAGGACGCTGGGGATGGGGTCAGGAGCCAACCGTCTTTATATTGACCCATGGGCCAACCTTCCCAGCTAGGGTCCTATGCTAAAGTCCAGAACGTGTGCCCCTAAATCAGCTTCCCTCCACTCTGCCACCCTCCCAACACCTTCCTTGTCCTTGTCCCTCCTCTCCCCTCCCCCAAGCTTCCCTCCCTGTCCTACAGTACCTACAGTACCTGGGTCCCAGCTCCCTGCTGAACCACGATGGTCACAGCCCTCTTTAAGGACTGCCGTTTGCTCTGTCACCTTGAAGGGGCAGATACGAAGTCAGTGTGCAGCTGGCTGGTCACTGCTGCTCTAAGCCACCATTCCTCCTCATTCAGCCACACTGTACCCCTGCCCAGCAGCTGGCATTGTCCTCAGCCCCCTCTGCCAGGGAAGGCTGGGTTATTAGGCTGAGGGCTTCCTTCCAACCCTGCGCTGTGCCACACCCACGGGCACTGACCATGCGACAACCAGCCCCCCCAGGTCCCTGACCTGTTCCCAGTGACCTTCTCCCTCCCTCCCTTCCTGGCCACCCACTGTCTGCTTCATCACAAACCTTGCCGTTCGCTGTATCACCCACTCTGCACCACTCGCTCAAGCACCCTGCTGTGCAGCCAGAACTTCCGCACCTTCACCACCACTACTCACCTTCCTAAGCCCGATCAAGAGCAGCATCCCTGCTGCAACTTCCTTTCTCTTATTTTCTTAAGATTTATTTATTTTTATTGGAAGGTCAGATTTACAGACAAAAGGAGAAACAGAAAGAAAGATCTTCCATCCACTGGTTAACTCCCCAAGTTAACCACAACAGCCAGAGCTGAGTCAAGCTGAAGCCAGGAGCTTTCTTTCAGGTCTCGCACACAGGTGTAGGATCCCAAGGCTTTGGGCCGTCCTCGACTGCTTTCTCAGGCCACAGGCAGGGAGCTGAAAAGGAAGTGGAGAAGCCAGGACACAAACTGGCACCATACAGGATGCTGACGCATACAAGGCATGGGTTTTAGCCACTAGGCTACCACGCCAGGTCCCCTGCTAAAACTTTCTCCCAGCCTGCCAGTCCTCTCCTCCCTCAAACACCCATGTCCCTACTCCCACCTCTTCCCCACTGCCTTTTCTCAACCTTTTGAGCAAAACCCCAGGCCTCGATGGACCCAGCCCTCTGCTCTTCCCTGCTACACACAGACTACAAATCTCTGATCACTGGCTTCCCAGAGTTCTCCGGCTTTTCTCCATCAGCTTCCTTCCCCACCTGCCTGAACTCATTGCTTGCTCTTCCTCTCTCATTCTCACCTCTTCCTCCACCTCTGCAGAGATCCTGGAAGTCCCCCATCAACCTCCTCACGTGAGTATCCACTCTCTCCACACCCATGCACAGCTCCTGTGTCCTGGAGCCCCACCCCCCGACCCTCTCAGGAGCCCCACATACCGTGCCTCTCCTGAGCCCAGGTGCTTCCTCTTAGAAGAGCCTTTCTCATGGACATTTCCAAGTCTCCTTCTTCCTCTCCTCTCTACTCCAAGCAGTTCTCATTTCCTCCGGTGCTTGCCACTCGGCTGGTGGTGATTCCACACCGAGCCCGTCTCTGCTTCCAGGTTCCCCAGAAAACCCAGCCCTTGTCAAAAACCACTGCTCGCTCTCCTCCACTCCAAGCCCTACTCCCTTCCAGGCTGACTTCTGCTTGGGCTCCAGGTGGTGACGAACCCACAACCCCAGCTCCAACCCCCACATCCTCTGCCTTCAGGTACGATTGTCTCTTGCCTCAAATTCCCTGCACAGTCTCAGAGCACCTCAGCAGCTCTGACTGGACCAAGCGCCTATTTTCAAACCAGTCATCGTGTCCCAAGTGGCTTAGCTAGAAATGTCCACTCATTTTCATCTGCTGTAACAGAAAACTCAAGGCTGGGTCTTTATAAAGAAAAAGGGGGTTTTTTAGCTCTTGAGTTTTTATCGTTAGTCGGTTGGTTTAGGCTCAAATGCAAGGCGCATGCTTTTGCCCAACCCTGGCGAGAGCCTCCTAGAATCATTACAACACAGTGGATGGCATCATCACAGGAGCCTGGGAAAGAGGCAAAGAGTAGGCAGGTGCACCATGAAATGCCGCTCACTTCATCACGTGAGAATGCAGCTCCTGCTTGCAGTTACATCACCCTCTTCCCAGGCGGCACCCACAGTCACCTCAGCTCACCTTCCTTCAGTCCCCAAAGCCTCAACCTGGCCCCATGAAAGAAGCGCTTCCAGTCCATGAACGTTTCAGAGGGAGCACACCTTCACACCACGTTACCTCCCCACAAAACCCTTCCTGCAGAACCAATAGAGGAGTGGTGGTTCACCTGCAGAAAGAGCCGGTAACTTCGGAGCCAAGCCAAGTACAGAGGGGGCTACTGCAGCCAGGGGCACAGACAGCCACTGTGGGAATATTGGTGTTTTCCTGAGTGTGGTCAACCCAATGCCAAACTCAGAATCCTTGGGCTCCAGGAGAAGACAACACTCCCAAGGAAAACAGCATGTATGGCCCGGTCCTTCGAGACACAGGTACATGCTGGCACAAGAGGGCCCCTGGAACTCCTGCAGCCAAGAAGCCCATCTGTCTTTACCACAATGTTTCCTAAGTTGATGGGAGTGTCCACCCTTTGCCCCCACAGTCTGCTGGAAAATTTCCTTTGAGAACCCTTTCTGTACCGCGTTCTTTTGTCTTCCGTCCGCCCTCCTCACCAGCTGTGATTGCCTGATGCTCTGGAGTTACTTCCAGAAACCTCTGTCCACCCCCCTCACTTTTTTTCTTACCCTCCATCCTGTCGCCTGAATGAACAGCATGAGCAACTGTCCAACGCATTTGTAAACACACGCAGAGAAGCTGAGCGAGCATCAGCAGCGGACACATTCCTGTGAGTCAATTCTGGAGCGCATACAGTCCGTTGTCTTTGTGGTTTTGAAGATCTGGGCTCTTGATCCCTGACTGAACAGGTGCAGCTTTCAGAAGGCCAAGTTCAATGCCAGCCTTGCTGCTCTGCCCTGAGCCCTCCCGCTGGGGAGTCCCCAAAGCCCAGACAAGGGCAGAGTGTCGCTTTGGACAGGAGATGGGCAGGTTTGTACACCTCCAGGCGGCTCTTGTTGTGTGACACAAGGCAGGGATGGTAGTAGGGGGCAGCCCAAACAGCCCCAAGAAAACCAAGGGAAGCTGAACTCTATTTGTTTAGAATGCAATTCAGAAAAAGAGTCCACAGCCACACTGAGCCAAGATTGAACTGCAAAGGGAGGAATGCTGTCAAGCAGTTCAATGCTGTCCAAGGGTGTCAGGAGGGGTGTCCATACACAGGATGACGGAGTGCCTCTCCAGGGACCCTGACAGACACTGCCACGTGTGAGAGAGAGGATGAGGAAGGCGGTGACCAGATCTGGACCCCAGGCATGGTGCCCACAGCAGGCATTGTGGATGTCGGTGTGGTCTGATCTGTGGCTTTCTCCACAGTTCTCTCAGGAGCCAACACGTGTCCTGACCCACAGCCTGGCCCCTGGTGGGACTTGCGGTCCGCGGGCGGGATGTGCCGCAGCACCGCAAAGGAGCCTGGGTGTCCACAGCTGGAGCAGGCATGGTGGGACCAGCAGGTCTACACTCCGCACAGGCCCCAGCGGAGGGGAGAGGCGTTGGCGGCCCCTGTGAGTTACGGCTTTTATTATGCAGAAAACAGGCACATTAACTTCGGGGCCTTTGAAAAATGTGGTCCTGTAATCCGAGTCTGTGTCTGTCCTGATGCACGGTGGCACGGGGCCAGAGGAGAGCAGGGATGAAATAAACATTTAGAGAGACAACTGCATTTGTAGATCTAAGAATTGAGTTATATTCATTTCTGACAGCTTCCTGAATCACAGCCCACGTCTTGGCCAGCAAAAGAAAAAAAAAAAAAAAAAAAAGCCTGGGACCTGGCCCTTTAACTCGACTCCATTTCACATAATTAAAGACTCACAAAATTAAATGGCCTGCATGGAAAGTGGCTTTCAGTGGACTAAACGCCGAGAGCAATCTCCTCGCCAGAGCAGAGAAGTGACACTAGCTCGCAGATCAATATCATCTCTGTTATTAATATCAAAAGCACATTACTTTGTTTTTGCCTGGCTCCCCTCCAAGCCTCTGGCCGTGCCGCGGAGCAGCCATTTGCTCGGGCCATAATTTACTTTGGTGAGTTTTTAAGGTATTGTTTTGTCAGGACCAATCACCGTGACGTTATAAATGACTGGGAGGACTTGCACTCTCCCTCAGTGGCATATGCAGCGAAATTAATTTTTAAAAGTTTCACGTCAATTACTCCTGTCCTTGAGTTATGCAAGGGGACAAAGGAGCAGAGACGTAAGGACGTGAGTGATCTCAAACAGATGAGGTAACGACACTCCGAAGCCGGGGCTGTAGACCAGAGCAGACATTACACTATCTTTAATTGATGCATTGAATTAAACAATGCTAAAGCCAAATAAATATTGACCACTTAGCAAAAGAACCATTGATTTCGATGATGGACAACAATGCCATCCTCCACTCGGCTGCAGTGAAAGGAGGGTGGGTTTCAAGCTGGGCCTTCGCCGCTCCCAGCAGAACCACTTGGCTGCAGTTCACAGCACAGCCGCAACTTTCCTGTGGGACTCTGGGAAGTGGGTGTCAACGCTGAGCTCGCTCTTGCCTGGTCTGGTGTGTACTCCCTCTCACCCCCATCCTTCTCGTTGGCTTGCTCACCTGCCTCTTCTGCAGGCTCGCCGTCAGGGAGACCCCAGACTGGGCCCTGCCTGCCTCCGTGACCTTTAGCCCCATTGGTGAAGATGGAGCTCCCCAGTGCTCCATGTGCCTTCTGCCTCTCCCCCAACACCACCTTCCCCAGCAAGGTGTCCCTGAAGCCCAGGGGGTGACTCACTCTCCAAGCGCTGAGCACCAAAGGTGGCTCTCCCTTCCTGTTCTGTGTGACCACCAGGACACAGAGGCACAGGAAAGGGGGACACTGTGTTGAAGAGAAAAAGGGATTTCTAACTATTGAGCACCCCGGGTGTGCCCAGTGCCACAGTAGACACCCTCCCAGTTCCTCATAGAATCTCCCAGCAGGGACTTGTGAAGACACTCGCTGACCTACAGGAGTGGGAGTGTGAAATCCACAGACCCTCGAGTCAGCTCTGGCAACCTTCCACATGCCATCCACCTGTGTACCACTCCCTAAAACAGCCACTGTCCTGCAGCTAGCACACACGCTGCCTGAGGACAGGGACTTGTCAGGGTTCTGCTCCATTCCCGAGCTTCCCAGCACTCGCACCTGCTGAGCTCATAGGAACTACCAGTGAAATGGATGACTTTATAGGAGAGACACCAAGAGGTGAAAGTGGACAGCATTACTCCAGAAGGGTGGCTCACTCACCTGTTGGCGCTCAGTGTCAAGAGCCACCTGCCAGGATCCTTCAGCCTGGAGGGAGGAAACAAATTCACAGCCACAGGGCTTCTGCCGGGTAGATGCAACGACTACCAGCAATGGGGGCTGAGAGCAGCTGAGGTTGGTTTGTCCTTGAAACCTCCCATCACACTGGGCTCTGACATGTCTGAGCAAAGACATCATGGGTTGGATGGGATTTGGGACAAAGTCCTTTTCCTTTTTTTCTTTTTTTTTTTAAGACTTATTGATTTTTATTACCAAGTCAAATACACAGAGAGGAGGAGGAGAGACAGAGAAGAAGATCCTCTGTCCGATGATTCACTCCCCAAGTGACCACAACAGCTGGTGTTGTCCCAGTCCGAAGTCAGGAGCCAAGAACCTCCTCCAGGTCTCCCACACGGGTGCAGGGTCCCAAGGTTCTGGGCCTTCCTTGACTGCTTTCCCAGGCCACAAGCAGGGAGCTGGATGGGAAGCGGAGCTGCCAGGATTAGAACCGGCGCCCATATGGGATCCCAGCGCGGAAAAGGTGAGGACTTTAGCCGCTAGGCCACACCGCCGGGCCCAAAGTCCTTTTTCTTGACTTTCTGCTCTGATATTAGTGGCCAAGGGAGGAGGTGGGACTTACTGACATTCGTCTACACTTCAGAATTTAAACAGGGTCATTCAACTTGAAAGCACTACCTTCCCAAATGGGTTCTATCTTTTGTATAGATAAAGAAATTGGTGTTCCAACAAGTGAAACAACATGCCCAGAGCCTCAGAGTCTTTGCCAAATGGTCAAGTACAATCCAAATATTTCCAGTTATCCACCTGTTTCCCCACAGCTCGGAGCTGGCCTTCCCAAGATCAAGAGCACAGCTCCTGGGATGCAGTTTTCAGCATTTCTCCAGACGTTGCCAGGCCTCCTCACTATAGCCAGTGGGCCCAGCACAGAGCACTAGGCAACTTGGAATGTGCTAAATACACATCCAATCCAGGTAAAGCCAGATCCTCCCATGGCAGGAGAAAAGCCAGCTGACTTGGGTGGAGTAGCTCAGGCCTGTGCATGCTGAAGGCTCACCATTCCTCCATCAACAGCATCGGCTGATGCCTGCTCGGCCTGTGTTGGGGAAACCTCAGTAAGGAAGGCTCCCTGTTGATGGCCCTCACCAAGCTGTTAGAGAAAGAACTCCACATCTGCAGCCATGCTGCCTGCACCTGCGGGCTCTCATTTCATTCTTGGACTGGAGGATGAGAGTCTGTGACGCTGCAATGTCCCCAAATCCTTCCTTTTTTATTTGCAGATATCTCAAACATGAAACACAATTTTTAAGCACGTTTCTAGCTCAATAAAAAAGCTGCACAGTTCCTCTCCGTGGGCAGACTAATTAGAACAAACCAGACAGCATGAGCAATGTCCTGTGACATCTCAGTGAACAAACCCACGTGTTTACAGGAGCACAGGAAGAACTGTAATCAATGTATTTTTTAAGCACAAGTATTTTCAAGATGAGTACTAATAAATGTGTTCTTAACAAACACTTGTGGTCTCAGGGGAACAAAGACAGGCTCCTTGAGGGGTGACAATTCAAAGAGTGATTATCACAAGCTACTGCTTTTTTTTTAACATTTATTTATTTTTATTGCAAAGTCAGGTATACAGAGAGGAGGAGAGACAGAGATGAAGACCTTCCACCCGGTGATTCACTCCACAAGTGGCAGCAATGGCCAGAACTGAGCTGATCTGAAGCCAAGAGCCAGGAGCCTCTTCCAGGTCTCCCACACGGGTGCAGGGTACCAAGGCTTTGGGCCATCCTCAACTGCTTTCCCAGGCCACAAGCAGGGAGCTGGATGCAAAGCAGAGTCGCCAGGATTAGAACCGCGCCCATATGGGATCCCGGCACATGCAAGGCGAGGACTTTAGCCACTAGGCTATCGTGCCAGGCCTACTACTGCTGTTTTTAACAAGCATTTAACACTCAACCTCCACATGCCAAGATTTCTAGAAAGTACCAGCATAGATTTACTTAAACACTATAGTGAGTTGTAGGATATTCCCACACTTCTAATATTTTATATTTAAACAAGGAGTGCTTGCTAACACAATGTTTCTGTCAATGTTTGTTGGGCTTTCAGTGAGGTTATGTCAATCCAGATGGCACCTGCCAGCTATCCACCCTGGTCTGGGGTTTGTGCAGGATCCTGGGCTCTTAGAGCTAAGTCGGCCATGATCCTGGTGTGGGAGGAGCTTCCACTCCAGGAGCAGAAGGCCCAGAAACAAACTAACTGTCTGACCATGGCTGGAACTGGGTGACAGCCGGAGAACATGGGGTGGAAAGCATACAGGATGCACTAGGAAGGCACTTGGGAGCCTGGTCCTAATGAGTGAGTAGGAATATTCTGGAAAATAAACAGAAAGACATTTCTGGCAAAAAGAGCCCACAGGTACAGAGACCCAGGATGCCAGCAGGTACAGGAGAAGGGTGTGGGTTGGCACCTGAGGTAGTGAGAATGCTCATCTGTTTATTCTCAACGTTGAAGGCAGATCATGTGTCTGCCTTGATCTGAACTTCCAAGTTTCAGCTGCACTTAAGAGTAAAATCTCAAGTCTCCATCTGACCCTTGCCACCCTCCCGCTTGCTCCGAGCCCCAACCATGTTCCTTTCCTGCTCCGTGAGTTGGTCAACTTCATTCCAACCTCAGGACTTTTGCACAACAGCTCCACAGTGTGAGATGTTCTTCCTCTGACTTCTCATTCAGATCTTGCTTTGAATTCCTGCTGTTTGGAGAGACGACCCCCCGCCACACACACACACACACACACACTCTAACCAAAGCAGCACCCCTCGTGCCCTGGTCATCTCCCATCCCGTCAACCTGCCTAACACACATTGAGGTACCTATCACTCTGCAAAATCATCTTCTTTCTCCATGCGCTCCCAGTAACCTCTGAGAGGACAGTGGAACAGCATCCAGCACATTTCAGATGCTCTGAAGGCATTTAATGAATGAATGAAGAACTTGGACCACTTCCAAGTCTTGGAACATTTGAGAAGCAGGGAAAGTGGGAGAGGAGACTCCTCCTGCTGTACTCAAGCTGTAGAGAGGAAGCCTAGAAAAGACAGATAGGGACACAGATGGGGGACAGAGGAAGGTTCAAGAGCACTGGCCAAGTCCAAGTGCTGATGCACGCGTCGCAAGTAGGATGCAAGCAGAAAGTGAGCCTGAACCTGAGAAGAAGAGGAGCAAGCGTCGGTGGAGCTGATAGAGGCTTTGGTGGAGCCTGGCCCACAGCTGCTAACCAGGCCTTCTCCCACCATGAGCATCTCTGCACCCAGGCAGGTGGCGTTCAAGTCTGAGACAAAAGAGAGTTCAAGACTGCATCTGGGCCGAGCTAAACGCTCTCCAATCAGCCTAGCTCTTGCTCGCACAGAACACGACTCCCTGGGATTCATAGGACAGAGCCTTCCAGATGTCAGCTCAGAAACCCCTTCTTCTAGAAAGCCTGCCCCTGCTTCTCCACCTGCTGCTGGGTCCACAGCTCTTCGCTCCTCGTGCAATCAACACGCTTGGTGCTAACTGCTTGCCTGTGTAATCAGATCTGGTCTGAAGATTCAACTCAGTCCATTGTTGTTCAACCTTGTCTAGTCTCAGTTTCCCTGTCTATAAAATGGAGAAAATAACACACATCAAGATGTTGGGAGGGTTATTTGGGGTAGTGCCTGTGACTAGTGAGTCATCAGTGTTGAATATGAGCAGTGATAAGCAGAAAGAAGAGAAATGTCTGAATCTTCCGCAGACACCCAAGAAGTGGCCAGCCACACTGTGACGAAGAGAAATACTGGCCTTGGAATCCAAGTCCCTGGGCCTGCCGTGACCCATGTGATTGGAGCAGGCACTCCTCCCACCCTTGGCATCCGGGTCCTCCCCTGGAAGATGGGATTCCTAAATTCAACAGCCACGCAGTGAGGCTTCCATCATGTCTCACATACATGAAAACCTTTTCTATATCCAGCAACAGCTTCAGCACTGGGACAGAACTAAGGCAACGGAGGTACGAGCCTCATCTTCATGGGGGAAAGGACACTGAACAGCCAACCAACCACAAAGTATCATGCCAGCATGCACTCGCCTATTAATGGAGTGCCTTACTCTTTGCCACTCTGGGAGAGAAACAGACAAGCCAACTGCCCCGACAATAATCAAAGCCAATATTCATTGAGCACTGTGTGCATGCGTGACCTTGGGTCTACGCTTTCCAAAATGCAGACACAATACTTGTTCCCTCTAAGGGTGGCTGCCAAGATGTTGAGAATAATGCACACAAAGCTAGGAGCAGAGGTCCCGACACCTCAGAAGTGGCCAATCAATAGGAGCTCTAATTCTATTTATTCACTCACGAGGTAACAGCCTTGTGATTAGAGCTTCATGTGTTTTATCTTATTTAATCATTTAATCCGAGGTGACAAGCACTCAGAGGCTACACAGGAAAACACCTACAAACCTCAAAACCTTACACGTGTGAATGCTGCTATGTGTTCCAGAAGGTCCGGCAGGGCACCGCAGAGAGGGACACGGCAGTCAGCATGGGGTCGGCTCAGCCAGAAGAGCTTCCAAGAGGTGAGTCCAGCGTGGGACAGGGAGCGGGAGAGGGGGAACGGACATCAGAGGGCAGAGCTGCTGCCTGGCTCATGCACAGTGGGATGCTGTGAAGATCGGATCCGAACAGGGCAATTTACAAACATGTAAAAGGCAAAAAGCAGAGCAGCTGTGCACAGCTGCCGCCGAGCGCTCTGTGGCTGCCTCGCTGTGGGCTCTAAATGACAATAAACCTTCCACCCCTTATAAATTAAGCAGACTTTCAAAAAAACCATATCTCCTCCTGCAACTTTTTATGGCTGTTTGGCAACTTTAATCATTTTGCAAAATGCAATTCCTGGCCATAAATTCTCTCCCAAGTACAGATTTAGGGAGATCTAGAGGACTGCGGCGGGTTGATAGGTAAGTTTTAATCTGACAAGGCCAAAAAGTCTATTGGATTTATGGGGAGGCAGCAGATACCCTGTAATTACACCAGGCTCGACCTCCGGGGAATCTTGAATTTGAGGGGGCTGGGGAGAGAGCGGAGGGGATGGGAGGAGACAGCCTGGGCAATGGCGAGGACCTGCAGGGACTCCCTCATCTGTCAGCCCCTGACCCCGGCCTGGGGGTCACAGGCCACGGTGATTTCCTGCAAAGGGGCACAGACCTTGGTTCCAAGTCACTGAACCCATGATTGATGAGTGTGCACACCCAGGCACGCAGCCCCCTGTGTCCGTGGCTGTGGCTTCTGCCTGTCAAGGGAAGCTGAGTTCTTGGGAAGGAGGGGAGGGAGCAAGTGAGAAGGCTCTGGGATTCACTCAGTCACACAGCCAGCACTCTGTTGTATACAGCAGGAGGCCTCGGAGCCAAAGCCACAGACAGGATGTAGTGCCTGGCACAGGGCATGTAAGAGAGGGGACATTTGACACTTGCCCCTGTGTGGGCTGCTTCAACCCAGAGGACAGAGACCCGCCATCCTGCCAGAGCTGCCCAGGGCTGTGCTGCTGACTGCCCAACACTCAGAGCCAGCCTCTGTCCAGCCCTGGCTCTGGATCACAGGGCCCCTGCAGCCAGCTGGCACCATGCCAAGGAGCCTGGCCAGCACAGTGCTTTGCGATGCTTGCCTTCGGAATGGATACAGTGCCACTAGCCCTACTATCTCACATTCAGAGTATTAACACATCATTGCTTGCCACTGAGGTGATTCCATGACCCCTACAAGGGGGCAAATGGTGATGAGGGAAGAAGCACCCCCAGGTCCTCATGGAGACATGGAGAACAGATGAATGTCCCCCTCGAAGACATCGCGTCCTAGTCCCCAACACGGAGACCATAGCATGCTACATGGCAAGTGGGAAATTAAAGTCACAGATGGGATTACGCTGATGAATCAGCAACTTTTAAACAGGGCTATTATGGGGCCAGCCTTGTGGTGTAACTGGCCACCTGCATTGCCAGCATTCCTTGCAGGCACCATTTTATGTCCCAGCTGTTCCACTTCCAATTCAACTCCCTGCTAATGGCCTGCATAAGACAGCAGTGGATGGTCCAAGTGCTTCAGACCTGGCCATCCTCATAGGAGACCCGAATAAAGCTCCTGGCTCCTGGTTTTGGCCTGGCTTACTCCAGGCCATTGCGACCATTTGGGGAGTGAATCCGTGAGTAGATCTTTCTATGTCTCTCCCTCTCTCTCCATAACTCTTCAAAATAAATAGATAAATCTGCTTTAAAAATGCAGTTGCACAGTTCTTAACAGCAGAATCAGATGGCAGGATGGAGTCAGTACCAGAGGGGTGGCAGGTGAGCAAGGCAGGACTGGGCACTGCTGGCCTTGAAGGGGCCACACGCCAAGGCATACCGGTGACCTCCAGAAACCAGGAAATATAAAGCAGCCACTTTTTCTGCAGATCTTCTAAATGGAAAGGCAGCCTTACCGACACCTTCATTCTATCCCAGAGACCTTTCAGACTTCTGTCAGTAAGACAATGAACTGGTATAGTGTCAAGTCACTGAGTGTGTGATCATTTGTGACAATGGCAGGGAACAGGTGACAACTGAGCTCAGGCCCAAGAGAATCACAAATTTGGACTGGTAGCATTTCAGGCAAGGAGATCGGGCACACAGTATGCATCATCACCCCACAGTGCCGTTTTGGTCTTCAGTGCTTCTGGGCTTCAGTATAGTGACCCTGGGACCACACGGTGCCAGATGCAAGCAGAAGTTGTCAGAGGAAGCTGAGGCACAAAAAGGTTATTTGGAGGGTGATATTTATCAGGACATAGACCAGAATCTGTCTGAAAGGTAGAGTCACAAGGAGGGAGAAGCAGAGGCAGAGGAATCGGCCATCGGTTCACAGCAGCCAGGGCTGAGCCAGACCAAAGCCGGGAGCTTTGAGTCTCCCACGTGAGTGTAGGTGCCCAAGTGCTTAGGCCATAGTCTGCTGCTTCTGCAACTATTAGCAGGGAGCTGAATGGAAAGTGGAGCAGCCAGGACTGGAGCCAGTTTCCATTGGAGCAGCCAGGACTGGAGCCAGTTTCCATTGGAGCAGCCAGGACTGGAGCCAGTTTCCATAGGGGATGCCTGCATTCCAGGTTATGGCTTAGCCTGCATCATGGGGACCTTGTCTCACAGCAACCCTGCCTGCCCAACCCTCTCCAAACAGGTGTCTCAGGTCTTCCCTCCAGGCTCCTCCTTGACTGAAACGAGTGGGATCTGCAGTAGCTTCGGCCCCCTGATCAGGACCCTAGCGCTCATACCACTCTCTCTGACCATACAAGGAGCCCAAGATCCTCTCTCCAAGGAGCCAGAATCGACTCCTCACCGCAGGGCCCCCAGGCTCAGGGACAGCCCAGCAGAGCTGTCAGTCCTGCAGGTGGAGTGGGCAAGGGCCTCCAGCTCCTTCCACTCCAGCCTAGAGGCAGGCCTGAGGCGTAAGGTCCCGGCTCCTTTCTCTTGGAAGAAAGGGGGACTTTAAAGATGGAATAGAATAAAATATAGATAAGCATTAGTCAAATGAAATGAATGCTTCCAATATTGTTTCAGGCCTGTTCATACGCATCAAGTGTTTATGCAATTGCAGTTTATCACATGGGGATATTGCTGTTATATATTAGCTGACTGGTGTCCACTCCAGTGGCTCTCCCTGGACCCTGGCTTGCCCTTTCCAGGCAAAGTCAGCCCGGCTGACATCCATCGCCCACCCTGGTCGACGCATCCTTAGATGCTGATCAAAGGCCTTGCCCTCAACAACATATGAATATTTAAATGACAGTTAATTATTGAGCATATGATGGTATTATTAGCATCCATTTCGCTGCTGGCTATGGGCCCAGCCTGGTCTTGTCTGACACTGAGGGGTGCCAAGTAAGAGCCAAAAAGCAGGCAAGCCTGCTGCATCTACGAGAACACCTCTTATATTTTGGGAAGAGGTCAGTTCCTGCACTTGACGGTGGAGGGTATCCCCCAACCTCTGGGTCAGGCCATGTGCTGAGTCTAGGGGGGAGATTCAGGCATCACAGCCTCTGCACACAAACTCCTGCCAAGTACTGCACAACAGCATCTGCAGGTGCACTGAATGCCCTCAGGAAGTGGGGGCCATTACGGCCCATCCTTGGATATGTGAGTGTGGTGCGGCAGACACAACTTTGCTTCGTGTTGGAACACCTAGGTTCGAGTCTTGGTCCCTCTTTGGATTCTAGCTTCCTGCCACTGCAGACCCTGAAGAATAGCAGATGATGGCTCAGGTACCTGGGTCCCTACCAAGGACCTGGATGGAGCTCTTGGCTCCTGGGCTTTGGCCTGGCTAAGCCCCAAGCACTGCAGGTATTGGGAGAATGAACCAGTAGATAGAAAATCTCTTCTCTCTTCAAAATGAAATGCTTAAAAACTGAAATTGGAGGGGTGGAAGTGGGGTGACATGTGGAGTAGCATTTAGGTTCCCACTTGGGACAGTGTCAGGTTCATGCCGCAGCTCCTCCACTTCTGATCCAGGGCCCTGCTAATACACACTCTGGGACACAGCAGATGAAGGCTCAGGTGCTTGGGTGTCTGTCACTGCCGCAGTGATGCAGAGGAAGTTCTGACCTCCCAGCGTCAGCCTGACCCAGCACTTCGGCTTTGTGCAGATGTGAGATGCGATCCAACAAACAGAAGATCTTCCTCTGCTTCTGTCTCTCTGTCATCTCTGTTCCAAATAAAATGAAGAAATAAAAGGTTGAAGAAGAAGAGGAGGAGGAGGAGGAGGAAGAAAATTGAAGAGGTAAAGTAATACCTGCAAGATCCCACAGGACAGGAAGTAGCTGGGACGGGAGCCAGCACAGCCTCATCCCAGAGCACCAGCTGCTCCCAGCCGGAAGCCAAGCTTGGGCCCCCAGGCAAGGGAAAGAAGGGCTACTGGGGACCTGCAGGTGCTCACTTGGGGAATCACTGATGATGAAGCAGAAAAGGTTCCTGGGCAGGGGGCAGGGGATGTGCAGCTGCGATGGCTCATGGGAGAAAGGAGACTTTGCAAACAGTAAGATCTTGAAGGAGCCACCTTAGGAGCTGGGTGGAGAGTCTGTGTTGGGAGGGCAACGTGTGTGCAGTCTACAGAGGGAGCTAGATGGAGGGTCTGTGGTGGGAAAGCAGTGTGGGTGCAGACTAAAGAGGGAGCTGGGTAGAGGGTCTGTGGTGGGAGGACAGTGTGGGTGCAGACTGCAGAGGGCATAGAGAGCTTGGGTTTTTGTCCTGGTCACACTGCAGAGCCTTGAATGGTGGTGTCAACTGGAAAAAATAGTGACACATTTCCCACCACCAAAAAGCATGTGGATTCCATTTCTCCAGCCCAGCCTGCTGACTGCATCTGGTCTCAACTGTGTACTTGTTTTGCAGGTGGGATCTTGCCAAATGCGATAATGCAAGCAGAGTCTAAACAGCACTGTGTCGAGGGCACATCTTCTTGCCATCTTTGGAGCCCAGATACAGCCAGGAAACGAGCCTGCGGGGGGGGCCACTCGAGGAGAAAACGAGAACCATCCTTCCGGCAACTGGTGACACTGGAAGGTCAACGCCAGCAGCCACTCACTACCCCACCCCCAGCTGCAAAGTGGGGTCCCCCACCAGTGGTGAGCACGGTCAGCCTGCTAGCCCACAGAATCCTACATGGTGGCTTTTGGCCCCTCATTTAGGGCCAGCTTGTTGAGCAGCAGCAGCTAGCAGATGCACGGGGTTAAGAGGGATGGCCCGAGCAGGTGGGCTAGAGGAGGTGGTACTGGCAGCTGCACACCCACATGGCAGAGGCATCCGCATGCCTAAAGGGCTTCTAGGATCTGGCAGCAGGAGAAGGGTGAAGGAGAACTGTCCCACAGCAGCCCTGTGCTGGCCAGAGGACCTCTGTGCACACCCCAGGAGTTACGTTGAAGGGTCCACCCTAGAAGCACCAGGTCCTGCAGCCTGAAGCCCGTATTGCCCTCTCGGCCTACTCCTCCCACGCTCTCCCCACCACTGGCCGGATCCTGCTTCTGTGCCCTGCATCCTTAACCCACTCTGCTTCCCAAGAGCTACATGGACTGGCTGAGCCTCTGCCCCCTTCTCCTTTTTCTTCCTCCTCTTCCTCTTGGTTTGTCTTTTGCTTGTTTGTTCAAAGATTTATTTATTTTTATTAGAAAGTCAGATTTACAGAGAGGAGAGACAGAACCATCCACTGGTTCCCTCCCCAAATGGCCATAATAGCTGGAGCTGAACTGATCTGAAGCCAGGCGCCAGGAACCTCTTCCGGGTCTCCCACGCGGATGCAGGGTCCCAAGGCTTTGGCTCATCCTCTGTTGCTTTCTCAGGCCACAAGCAGGGAGCTGGATGGAAAGTGAAGCAACTAGGGGAAGAACTGGAGCCCTTATGGGATCCCAGCGGTTGCAAGGTGAGGTTTTTTTAACCACTAGGCTGTCTTGCCAGGCCCACCTCTGCCACTCTTCTGGCCTTAGTTTCTACAAATGCCTCCTGCTTAGACACACAGTCTGTGACCCTAGGTAAAAGAGTTCCCCTTTACTTCCACCACCCCAGGCTCACAGTCATGTCTGGCTCTATCTGTACCTGAATTCTTGGCAGAGGTCTGCGCCAGGTCCACCTGCTCGCCCACCCCTCACTCCAGTACTGCTACCAGGAAATAGAAGAGACATCACGGACCCAACCATCTCCTTCTATGGCCCCTTCCCAGGTGCCCCCCTCAGAGTCATTGCTGAGGGCCCACTGAGGATACTGAGTTGGCCATTTGATGAGCTGAATGCATAAGACAGGACATTCAGGCAGAAGGCTGGCATGGTCGGCGGGAGGACCCAGGGCCACAAGTAGGATGCTGTGAATGTGTGTCTAGCTCTGCTGCTCCCCTGATGTTGGACCCGCAGGAAGCCATTTACCTGCCCAGAGTTCCATCCCAAGAAGTGGACATGACAGCTCAGCTGGAGTACACCCTGAGTCCCCACGACGCCCAGAGTCTCAGCTCCCCATCTATGAAACGCAGATATCTACTGCCACCCCTGAGAGTGGTTCTGTTGGTCCAGGTAAGCTCAGCAGAGTATTTGGCATATAGTATGTGATCATGAAAACTTGTCCCATGCCTTCAAGCTGAACATGAAGACAAGTTCAAACAAGCTCAGACATGTCCCTGTGATGTTACAGTGTAAGATGCTCAACACCTGGGACGCCTTCTTGTGAACAGTGTTTAGTTGGAATCTAATTAGACATACGGGACTAGTGTCCAGCCATAGAAAAAGTAAGAGATGGAGGAGTAAGTTGAATAGCAACAGCAGGAGGAAATAATCAGATGGTTTGAAATATTCTAAAGAAAAACTGATCTAGGCTCTTCCCAAAGTTAAAATCCCAAGGGACTAAGAAGGAAAAACAAAGTTGAAAGTATTAGTATAGATTGTGAAAGATTAATTGTAAAATGCAAAAACATATGCCTTTATTAGGCTCTAGTGCAGATTTAGTTTTCAGAAAGCTATCAAATGTATGTTAGGACAACTGCGACATATGAGTGTGAAGGGGAACCTGGCAAGAGAGTTGGGTTGCAATCCCAGCACCGTGAATTTGAACAAAGCAGACCTTTTCTCTTCCATAGAAGCAGCAGTATCTAGATCTAGCTAGAGGTAAGAAGTAGAATGTCCTACAACTCATTTTCAAATGTTATGCCCCAAAGAGAGATATGCAGCAAATATAGCAAAATATTAACAAACACTGGCTCTGGATGGAGGCATATGGATAAGAATTACACTATTCTTTCAAGCTGGGAAACTTCCAGAATAAAATACTGGGGGTCAAGGGGAAGACAACCCAGGAGCCAGAATGGTACAGGCAAGCTCAGCCAGCTGCAGAGTTCGTGCACAGCTCCACACAACCAGGCCATCCAAGGACAAGGGCTGAGTCACACTGGAAGTGGTCCTTCCGGCCCCAACTCCAGGCCGGAGAGGGCAAGGGCTGAGAGTCCAGCTGCAGCCCCCTTGGAAAGGTCAGTTCTCCAGGCATCAAGGAGAGCCCTGTCCCCAGGGAGCAAACCAAGCAAGGAGCGTTTTGTCAAGGAGGTGACCACAGACACCAGCCCCCTTACAACAAGCATGCTTTTGTTTTCACCAGACTGAAGATTTTGGTCCCTGTGCAAAACTTGCCATGGGTTCCCTATTCCTGATGGCTCCTGAGGCAGCTTGCTTCCTCCTCCTGGTTTGTGCTGTTGAGGGTGGGCAGTGTAGGGGCTGCAGATGGTAGGGGTTTCCAGTCTGCCTGGACTGACAATGTGGAGACACAGCAGGAGAACTACAGAGAAAGGAGTAGAGAGTGGCTTAGACTCCCCAGAGGGAGGCCAGGTGAGACCCGGGTGAGCCTTTCCGGAACAAGGCAGGTCACGGGCTGTAATCCACCCTGCCAGAGGCTATGGGGCTCCTAAGCACCTTGGATTCCCAGACACTGGCCAGAACCCAGAACCCATGGAAGGTGACCATGAACCCCACTATGTCAGGAATGGGTTTTGGCATCCTTTGACTTGAGTGAGGACACGTAAAGACACTTCCCCATGTCACTGTCAGCCCAGTGTGTTCTGTACACTGTCCCATCCAGTCCACTCAAAGTGCTAGGTGAGCTCCTTAATGGTGATCAGCAGCTGTGGGCCCAGCTTCGTCCCTTGGCTGGGCATGGACAACTAAACCCCAAACCATGAGCAGACAAGAACTGGTGTCCAGCTCACAAAGCAAGCATGACACGCCTTGGCATTTGCCTAAACAGCTTCAGCTCCAACCCAGCGTGCAGAGGCACGGGCAGTTAAAAACCCATGAAGAGGTTGTCTATGATGAATCTCAATGGACACAGTGCCCTTGCAGGGCTGTGTGAGAGGGGTCCTGAAGTTGAACGAGCTTAGGAAGCCCTACCGACCATGTCCCCCTCTTGCAGATTCATAAGGGATGCTAGCACTTGGAGGGCCCTAAAAAGTCCTGCAATAAAGGAGTTTCTGAGAACTATTCAGCAGAGTGCTCCCCAAAATGCCTGGCGCTTGAACCCCTTGTCTCTGCACAGCAGAACACCTCCAGGGAATCTATGAGGGCACCTTCGCTGCCATGAGCCCAACCCTCGTTTGCTCAAATTCTCCCCTTCTCTGTGGGCCAAACTAAACCTGAGTGGGACACAGACACAAAATCAACCCAAGAGCCCAGAAAGGGCAGCCTTTCCATGGCTAGGTCCCCAGCTGGGGATGGGGAAGAATATGGGGAATCAGGGGAGATCTGGGCAGTCCTCCCTTTTTAAAATAGACCCCAACTAAATTGAAGCAACAAAAACTTCTCTTTTACAAAAAGATTTAATTGGAACTCTGATAAGGGATGGTGAGATTGCAAGCTACTGATGTGTGGTGCCACAACATACCAGGCCCCCCAACAAAGACTTCACTTTTTTAAAAGTTTTATCTACTTCCTTTATTTATTTTAAAGGCAGAACAACAAAGAGAAAGACAGACAAAAATCTTCCAATGGTGGGTTTATTCCCCAAATGCCTACAATGGCCGGCATCAGGCCAAGCTGAAGCCGGGAGCCAAGAACTCAATCAGATCTCCAACAGGAGTGCAGGGGCCACATACTCAAGCCACTACCTGTTGCCTCCCATGGTGCACGTTAACAGGAGACAGGATCGGAAACAGCCACTTTGATATGGGTTGTGGGCATCCCAAGAGTGGATGCCTCTTACTGCTGTGCCAGACACCTGCCCCAACCAAAATGTGTTGTTTGAGTCACAGCAAAACAGAAACCACCTTAGAATGCACAACAGAAGGAATGTCATGTGGGGAGCTGGTTACATACATGACAGAAAGAGGAAAAAAAAAAAGGTGACATGACTGGAGATGAACAAGAAGCCACTGTTACCTCCTGGTTAGAGAGACAAAGGAAGAAGACCTCACTGGCGTGCATAGGCTGGAACCACAGAACATGAGAGCCATGGGGAGAATGTGGCCTGTGCCAGAGGCCACCAAGAGGATAAATATCTGTACTTTTCCTCCTCTTGTTGGTCCCAAATCCAGCTGGAAGGTGGCTGACATGAGAGCAAGTGCATGCACGCATGTGCACTCACACACACACACACACACACACACACACACACACAGCAGCAGCAGCAGCAGAAAACTTCAAAGCAGCCTAAGTGTCAACTTGCTCTAGAGAGGCCTGACTCTCATCAACTCAAGAGCTTGTGCCTTCCTCCCGAAGGTGCTCAAGAGACAGGAAGGGGAAGAAGCAAGGGGGATTCTCCAGCTCCAGCCTGACTGGCCTGAGCATGGGCATGTGGTCTAAATGCACTCCTCAGCAAGCCCTGACATGCCCAGCCTGCTGCCCAGAGACCTGAGCTCAGTGGAAGGCACTGGGTGGGTTAGATTTGAAATCCAGCAAGTTCCAGGTACCACTCTCAGCCCCTGCACAGTGGCTCCCAGCTCTCCCACCCCAAGGTCCTGCCAAATTTCATCTGTATAGAAGATCTTGCTGCTGGGTGAGTTGGGGAGGGGTTCGGGCCTTGGGGTTGGGGGCAACTGCAGCTCCCTGCAGTGTGGCGGCTGTGGGATGTGCCCCTGACAGGTCGGACCCAATGCTGGGGACTCATGCCAAAGACACTGCAGGAAGGCAGAGAACAAGTCCTCGGCCTTGGGCGGCCAGTGCACCAAGTGGTGCCTCGCTTTGCCTGCTGGTTGCCCAGTGGCGAACTCTGGGGTTTTTAAGATATGTAGTTGCTAACTGGGGACATCCATGATTAAGGCCAGTTTTAGTGTAGGTGAGAAGTAAATTTTGGGTGATTCCCAGTGACAGGGTCATGAAAGTTTCAGGCATGCGTGGGGACTGAGACCTGGTGGTTTGGAGGGACATATCCAGAAGATAATTCGGGTTAGACAGATTCACCAGCCCAATGAGGAATCCAGAGATGGGCTGTTAGCATAGAACATCACTGATCGTCACACACCAGCCCACACCAAAGCTATGGATGGGGGCCTCTTTGGCAGTGTTAGATACCATTGCCCGACTGGGTGGTGGAGTGGTAGAGTAGTCACATTTGGCAGGGTCAAGACACTATCCAACACGCGAGAGAACTTGGTATAGGGGTCGACTCTGTGGGGTTGTGTGGGCCCAACCCTGTGGAAATACAAGTCCCCCTAGTTAGCTCGCAAGCTGCAGTTGAGATGAACTAAGCTAGGTGTGACCATGCCACCTGCCATCACTCACAGGTAAAGGAACCCACAACAGTCAGGGCAGGTCAAGGCAGCAGCACCTGAATATGCATCCTAAAACAGGATGTAGGGTGGGCCAGGCTGCCACTGGAAGGGGGAAAAATGGACAGGGCCAAACAAACCTTAACTCACAAGAAACAACAGAAATCAGGTTGGAGCACAGGTCATGCCAAGTAGGCCCTTGCACCTACTGATCTGCGTGAGACAGGGACACTAAGCCACAGCATCTAAGGGGCCAGGACAAGTGAGGGGCTCTGCCAAGCTGAGTCAGAGCAACCACTGGCCTGCACATGATCTAAGACAGGGAATAGGCCCAGTTGGGGAGCTAAGGGGACACCCTAGCTGGGTTGAGTTTCCCACCAAGGAGCGCATGGGCTGGAATTGGGGCTGCATTCTGATCAGGATACGGTTGTAATCTCACTTGGCACAAGTGTGGACTGGGACTGGAAGCACCAAGCTGGGCCGGACTGCAACACCATCTGGTGCTCTGGAGGACCAGGATAGATGTATGACAGACTAGGCTAGGTCAGATCTCTTACTGAACCATGTGTGAGCTGTATGGGGGTATGGAAGAGCCATGGCTGGGTTGAAACATCCAACAGTAAGAACCAGATTGGGTTGAAGGCCAGTCAGGAAAAGCCACTGTTCCTGCTAGAACAGGAGGTGAACTGAGTAGGGCTGGCTCATGGACCCCCTGGTATGTGCAACATCTGGCATTGGGAGAGGTCCTGATGGAGGAGCCTGGGCAACTCCTCTGGCAGGACACAGTCTCTGCAGGTAAGCACAAGAAGCATGATAGGAAACAGCCCAGAATAGGCCATGGAAAGTTTCCCTCTGGCATACATTTGGCATGGGTCGGAGGCAGACCAGGTTGAATCAGTTCACGTCATCCACTGGGAAATCCAAACACCAGAACAGAGTGTGGGTCAAGCCAGGTTCGGTTGCGACACATACCAGTACACATTAAGGAATGCCAAGGTGAGATGAGCCATACCAGATGTGGATGCAGCGCCCAAACAGCACATGTGATAATCAGGGGGAGGAGGCAGAGCCTAAGGGGAATGTGGGCTCCCCTGCTGGACAACTACTTCCATTGGAAAGCGTGAGTTGGGATGGGGGCAGATCAGACCAGGCAGGGCTATAACACCTGTGGGCCTCATGTGAGCCAGATAAGGGAAGGGCCAAGGTGGGCTGACTGTTCCGACTGGTGCAAGCTAAAATTAGAGTGGGTGAGGGTTGGTTGGGCTTAGCCGCAGCATTAGCTGGCAGAGCCTGGCACTGGGAGCTAATTCTGTCAAGTCAAATGCCAGAACCACCTGGAGAGTGCATAATCTGGGAGTGGGTGTGGCCTAGAAGCATAATAGTGGGCACCTCCCTCTTGGGTTACCACTCTCACTAGACAGCACGAAAATCAGGACAGGGGCAGGGGTGGCTAGACAGAAAGGCACCTGCCATTAGGTGTATGGGCTGGATAGTAGGTTGGTTGGGTTGAACTAGGCTTCAATGCTCATTGACATGTGTGAGAGCTAAATGGGATGTGGGACAGACTGGACACGCCTGTGGTACACAGGTACTGGAGATACAGGTACTGGACAAACCTACTGGCAAGCATGAGAACCAGGGTAGGGGGCAGAATTGTTGGGGGTTATGGGGAGTCACCCCAACTAGGCTGCAGCTCCAACTGGTTTGCATGAGGACCGAGTATGAAGTGGGTAGGATTGAGCTGGACTACAACACCCGTTGGTTCACGAGGAAGACAGTGCTGGAAACAGAATGGACCCAGCAATCGCAACAACCAGCATGTGCATACGCTGATTGTTGTGTTGGACGGTGTAGGACTCTGTACTGGCAAACTCATGCAAGAATCAGGTCTGGGATCATCTCAGATGAAGTTTCTTTGGAGATCCCTCCAACTGAACTGCTGATCTTAGAACCCCAACCATGAAGAGACTGTCAGCCAGTGGACTCTGAATAGGTTCATTGCGATTGGAACTGCAAGACTGGCAGCAATCCAGAACTGATGAACTATCAAAGCTGTTTGAGCAGGACCCTCGGAGTACGCCTCCCGTTGGGGATCTGGGATGGGTGGGAGGTTGGGTGGGGCTTTTCCCTTTGTTTCTCCTCTGACCCCAGATACAGGGAAAAATGATAATGCTAGTGTGGAAACAATGGTATTACCCACTTTCACCCTGTAGCCCTTGCCCCTTTGTACCCTAATCAACTAAGTACAATTATTAAAAAAATTTTTTTTTAAATTTCATCTGTATAAGACACTATCACACAGCCTTCCAAATCACCTAAGTTGGGGTGGGCTGACTGGGTTGATAGAGGTTGAACTCTCCTGGAAACACCTGGACTAGAGATTTGCCGGAGCAGGGTCAGTAAGGGACTCAGCACCTGTAAGGAAGTGAATGAAACAGGCCTGGGCAGTCATTGTCAACTGTGATGCAGTTTTCCACAAGGTCTTAGCTGCCCCTCACCCACCCTGCCCCCAGGGTGATCCAGGTGTGGCTGAGACAGCAAGAAAGCCTTGAATGGAGGCTGGGGTGCAAGCAGTCTTGGAATGGGAACTGCCTCCCTCCCGGGATGAGTCATAACCTTGGATTCGGCAAGTGTCTTCAGCCAAGAGCAGTTCCCAGAAAGGGGCTCAGCTGAGGGGAGCCAACACTATAAAAGCTGGGGCCTGAGTGTACATGTACCCAGAAGACACAAGTGGCTGTCACATGACCCCAGCCATGACCACTACATAGAACAAAAGGAGTTTGCCGCCGGTTGGGGGCCCACAGTGGATGGAGGCTTTTGGAGAGCTAACTGTGGTTTATGTTTTTATTGTTGCCCTTTCTTTTTATGCATCCCATATAAATGGAGAGGGGCCAAGGTTGCAACGTAGCATTATAAGCCTCAGCCTGCTCTGTCAGCACATACAGTTGGAATGACAACTACCCCAGTTCTGATCCAGCTCCTGCTAATACACCTGAGAAAGCAGCAGAAGATGGCCTGAGTATTTGGGCCCTTGCATCCACAAAGTTGAAGATGCTCTAGGCTCTTGAGTTTGGCATGGCTTAGCCTCAGCCATTGTGGTCATTTGAGGAATTAACCAGCACATCAAAGACTCTCTCTCTGTAACTATGCCTTTAAATAAATTAATTAATAATAATAACTTGACAACACTGATTTTAAAAAGACTAAAAAAAAATGAGAGTGAAGAACACTATTGGTGACTGCTGGTGGGAACTCCATGCAGCCCAGCATCTGAGCCAGGCATTCTCCCATCCACCCACGACACTGCTGAGACCTAGAAATTCTGGTTTTTGTGAAGAAACACGGTGTTCTGGCATACAAGTGTATAAGCCAGTTACATGTTGGAAGAGTTATGATGTGGGTTTTAGAACCATTAGTTAGAATTCCTCCACATGCTTTTTAAAAAGTTATATATTTACTTATTTGAAAGGCACAGCATCAGAAAGAGAAGGAGAGACAGACAGAAATTTTCCATCTGCTGGTTTACTCCCTAAATGGCCACAATAGACACATCTGAGCCAGGCTGAAGCCAGAAGCAAGGAATTTCATCCAAGTCTCCCATGTGGGCACTTTGGGGTCTTCCCAGATGCATTTTGCAGGGGGATGCCTGGGAAGCAGCATAGTAAGGGCTCGAACCAGTACTCAAATTGGATGTCAACACTGCAAACAGAGGATTAATCCATTGAACCACACCTAAAATTCCTTCTTTGAGTTATTAGCTAACTAAAGCAGTTGCTCATCAAAAAAAAAAAAAAAAAAAAACCTCTTGATTTGTTCAACCTGAACAATGTCCACAGCATCCAGGAAGCTGTTGCACCTTCTTTACCTGTCAACAGACATCAATCCCCAGTCCAACACAGGAAGAGCATCTCCTTAAAGAAAGCTGATGTGAATGCTGTAATTGAAATCTATACTTTTTTCTTTTAAAAATTCATTCATTTTTATTGGAAAGGCAGGCTTACAAAGAAAAGGGGTCAGAAAGATCTTTCATCCACTGGTTCATTCCCCAAATGACCCCAAAGGCCAAAGCTGAGCCTATCCAAAGCCAGGGGCCAGGTCTCCCACATGGATGCAGGGCCTCAAGGACTTGAGCCATTCTCTGCTGCTTTCCCAAGCCACAGACAGGAAGATGAATTGGAAACAGAATAACCAGGACACAAACCAGTGCCTATGTGGAATAACAGCACTTGCAGGCAGAGGATTAGCCTGTTGAGCCAGTGCACCAACCCCAAAATCTGCACTCTTTAGAACAAGTCTTGAAACTTACTGTTGTTCTTCAAGGGCCAAAATGTTAGACTGGATTGTCAGGGGACTCAGAAGAAAAGGGTCGTGCCTCCAAACAATAGCCCTCACTCAGAGCACCCACTGTGTGCTGGGCATGCAGGTAAAATGGTGAGCAAAGAGTATGACCCTACAGTCTCTGGCTCACAACCCAGTGTAACAGACCAGAAAAAAAAAAAAAAAAAAAAAAAAAAAAAAAAACAAGATCACACAGCAAACAGGATAATCACAAAAGTATTATGAAAGCAGCCAACACCAGTGACTTGGACTGCCTGTGACAGCTGCCAAGACCCCCAGTCTGGGAAGAAGCAACCAGGCCAGACCTGGTCCCACCAGCAATGGGTGTATCAGTTTCCAGAAGGAAGAACTGGAAGCCTATAGCAGGTCCAGTGGTGCAGCATTTGCATATTTCTGTATATTGACCCGTACCCTCTGTTCCATTTGCATGCATACATATCTGTATGTACATGCATTTGCATAACCCTACAAACACTGTGCACAAAAGCTCATGTCATTCTCAATTCAGAGTTGGTGGTGCCTGCCTCAGTTACTTCTCTTGGTGTCTCTACACTCAGGGAACCTCTCGACAGCATTCATGGTCACTGGGACCCAGTGTGAGCAGAGCAGATCAGAACCCTCCCCCAGGGTGAAACCTGAGCCAGGTTACCTCCTGTCCCCAGGCACCCCAAGTCACGTCTGTGTGGCAAGCATGCGTGCCTCTGGACGGGAGGATGCCGTGCCACAGGCCTGTGAGGGAGGCAAAGAAGCCACCTGTGTCTCACTGTGTGTATTGCATGTGTGCACGCATTCATCAGCATGCCAAGCCTGGGCACACGTGTGCACATGCGATGCTCTGGATTCTGCCCTGCAGGGGCTGCGGGGAGCAAAGCGCCTCATTTTCCTGGGCTGGCAGTTTTGTGGCTCAGTGCCTCCGGGAGCCAGGCGCTCGCCGCACATCCTGGTGTTCCTTACAGCCGTTTTGCCTACAGCAGTGACACAGTTGAAAAATCGGGGTCCATGCGACTGCTCAGAGACTCGGCGAAGGCGGATGAGCAGGACTCATGGCCATTTTGCAATTCCTGCTCATTAGACACGTCTGGGGCCTTGCGAGGGAGCTCCGAGGATAAATAAGTATAAATATTATATTTGCCTCCAGGTTATCTTTAAAAATGTATTTCCCTCTCCTTCTACCTGTCCCCTCTTGCCCCCACCAACAACTGTCAGTGTCTCCTGGAAGCTCCCGGGCATCATAAACGCCACAACTGAGTCTGGAGCCCTCAGCAGGTTGCTTGCTTCTCCAGGACTGGCTCCCATCCCCCCAAGTCCAGGGGGTGGCCAGAGGCAACAAGCCCCCCCTCCGCCCAGCCTCTCACTTCCCTCAGGGCGGGCAGGAAGAGTGTGCATGCCCGCTGCCGCAGAGTCCAAGCCCGGAAGAGACAGCACACAGAAACGACCAGGGGCTCCCCTCAGCAGCTGGGCCAGGCTGGCACAGCCAGAGTCACAAAGAAGCCAGGGTCAGAGTTAAGGCCGAGGTCTACTGTCCCTCAGTGGCACGCAGTCCCTTCACAATAGAAGGGACTAAGGTCCCACTTTGGGGTGGAGGAGGGCCTGCACACCTCCAACATGTAGTCATTTGGTATCAAGAGAGTGACACTTCATCAAGGACAGGGAAGGGTTGGGGAAAAGGCATGGGGATTCTGGCCCCAACTACCCACCCAGCTGAATCCACAGTGTGGCCAGAGATGACCCTGGGAAATCAATACTCACGGACAGGTTCCCGTGCATTCTGCCAGGCAGAGCTGAGAGGTAGCTCTTAGCTGGTGTGAAGGGAGAAGAGAATGAGGGCAGAGGCTTGGCCAGCTGCGGGCACTGTCCTTCCTGGAAGAGCCCTCCCTCCTCCCCCAGCTCCCGCCAAGGTGCCAGTCTCTCTGCCCATGACAGCCTTCAAATGATGCACTGACAAAAAGAGCCCCCTGCTCGGATCTTCTCCACGCTAACCTGCCTTGGCCGGGTCCCATGTGAAAAATACTTCCAACCTGCTCACCGAGCCAAGCTCCCAACCTCTGTCCCCCAAGTGAATCCCATCTGCCATTGTCACCTGAACTACAGAACACAGTGAGGTTGGCTCTGTGTCCAGCCAGAACAGCAAGTCATGGGCTGTCCCATGGAGACAGATTCCTTGGCCTCCCTCTGTTCTTGTCCCGGACTCAGACAAATCTTGGACTTCGGAAGGGTGGAGGTTGCACCACCATCACCTCCATGGACAATTTTCCCCTCACATTGTGTAGCGACCATATATATGGCTCAGGCACTGCACTGAATGCCGTAGATGCATAATCTGGCTTAATTTTTTTCCTATAATAAAGTCAGTGCAATTCTTGTGTTACCAATGAGGAAATCAAGGCCCATTCAGCTGTGGAAAAAAAAAAGAGACAGGCTCTGAATCTGGGTCTTTCTCCACTCTTGCAGTCTACTGCCCATGGAGTCTTCAAAAGGCAACAGAATCCAGCTGTGACTCTGTTACACCAAGGGTATGAGAGCTGCAAAGACTCCATGTGTCTCAGTAAGAGTTGGCGCATCCCTGCTTCCTGGGATATGACTTGTCTATACCTATAACCGGTGTGTGAGGTCATGTCCTTTGGTTCACTGGGTGCCTTGTGCTGTGACCAAAAAGCATGGGCTACACCAACCCTGGAAACATACAATTTGGATAGCATAAGAAGCTCAGTAATGAAGACCCCAAGCAATCTCCCCACCATCCCCCACATGGCCCAAGAGGGAAGCCAGACCTAGGAAAAGGCAGAGGCTTTCCAGAGCCACCATGTTGGTTGGAACAGCAATGTGGAAAGTGGATTGCATCCAGTCCACCCACTCTAATCAGCTGGCTGGCTCTGACCATTGGGTGGAAAAGAATTCTAGGACCATATCTGTACTGACTTCAATGGTAAGGAATGTGGCATTGGACTGGCAATGCCTACCATGGCTTCAGGTCAGGGTAACAAACATAACAGGTAACACACACCTTGAGTTAGAGCTAGAATTGTCTCAGGTCTCTTGACTGCAAGTTTATTACCCAACAGGCATGAACATTCTAGTCCATGATAAAATATTACAGAGATTTTTTACTCTAGGAAAATGATGATGCAGAAGTGTCTCCAAGTGTTTTGGTGCTTGTTGGAGGCACAGCTGCAAGAGGCAGAAAGTCATTCCTGTTTGCTTAGGTAAATGGGAAATGAGTTGTTACAGTGTGATAGACAATCTCACAGACACGCAGACAGGAATAAGGAGTCGTCGATATGGTTCAGTGAGTTAAACTACCACTGCAATGCCAGCACCCTTCATATGGATACTGGTTGGAGTCCTGTCTGCTCCACTTCCAAACCAGCTCCCTGCTAATGTGCCTGGGAAAGTAGCAAAGATGACCCAACGCTTGGGCCCCTGCACCCACATGGGAGACCTTGAAGAAGCCCCTGACTCCTAGTTTCAGCCTGGGCCAGATTTTTAGGGCCAATTGGGGAGTGAACCAGAAAGTAGAAGTTCTCTCTCTGTCTTTCCCCTCTCTATCATGCTTTCAAATAAGTTAAATAAAATTTTAAAAAGATTTATTACATATTTTTATTGGAAAAGCAGATTTACAGAGAGAAGGAGAAACAGAATGATCTTCCATCTGCTGGTTCACTTTCCAAATAGCAGCAATGGCCGGAACTGAGCTAATCCAAAGCCAGGAGCCAGCAGGTTCCTCTGGATCTCCCATGTGGGTGCAGGGACCCAAGGACTTTGGCCATCCTCCACTGCTTTCCCAGGCCATAAGCAGGGAGCAGGATGGGAAGTGGAGCAGCCAGGACACAAACCAGTGCCCATATGGGATGCAGCATTTGAAGGTAGAAGATTAGCCAGTTGAACCAATAAAAGATCTTTAAAAAAAAAAAGACAGGGAAGAGCACATCTAGCTCAGGTGTGGGATTAGAACCTCAATCATGTGCAGGTCAATCGCCTTGCCTCTTACAGTGGCCAAGGCCAAAGGCTACTCACCTCCTAGACGATACCACACCCACCACACCTGTTTCCTTTTTAAGAGAACTCCTAGCTCACTCAGGAATCAGACAATAATTTAGCCCAAGGTGCAGTTCATGGCAGGTGTCAACCAGTCTTGTTCACCCTGGTTCTCTTTGTTAGAGATTGGCTAATCCAGTTTTGGGCAATCACATGAGAGAAAAATGTGTAGGAAGCTTAATGAACACAAGAGATGCAAGGAGATGTTTATCTTTCCCTTCCAGCCCTACACATGGCCAAGTGAGACTTGTCATGTGATTGGTCCAGATGGTCAGGTGGTAATTGTGGGCCCAATCACTTATGAGCAGGTAAGAGATCACTTGCTCCAAGCATCTTATCAAGAAGGGAGATGTCACATTCATTCTGTGAAAATCTAGGAAGAATCTTGATAAGATTTTCTTGCCACCAGCTGCAGGTGGAGATTCATACACACATCTTGTCCTGTCCCTGCTCAGGGAATTCATGAATGTGCTTATCACCAAAAACTTTCTAAGTGTGACATTCTGCTTTGTGACACCGAAACACCTTTCACGCTTGAGTTTCCTCATCTGTAAAAACGCAGGTAATGAAAGGATTGTTCTAAGTCTGGTGATTATTACTGATGGTCACTACTTTTCCTACCTGTAACCGCCATCACCCCCAATGAGAGGAGGAGTCTAATCCTCCCACCTGCCTGAGACTGGCTGGACCAACCAGCCAGGGCAGAAGCGAAACTATACCAGTTCCAGGATTAGCCTTCAAGAAGACTCACAATGCTTGCCTTCCTTCTCTACAGACACTTGCTATTACCAATTTTCCACTTACAGCCCCATCAACAGGCATCAAGACCCCCAAACCACATGGAAAATGCACCGGGTGGAAATATGGAAATGGGCCCAGCGGAGGGGCTGGCCAGGGCTGGTGTCAGCATCAGCTGCTGGTCAGTGCACAAGTCGTCTTGAACATCCTGCCCGGCTGAGCTTTCAGTGGACACCAGTCCTGGCCACATTCTGATTAGAATAGTCTGAGAGACTCCAAATGAAAATCATACTTGCAAAGCCCAGTCGACTCACAGAACCATGAGATATGGCATTGTTTTAGGTCACCAAATTTGGAGATAATTTGTTATACAGTAATAGCTAATCATGATGGAGGCAAGTATACTGTGAAGTGAGGATACACTGCAGTATGTATCTCTACTTCTGAATAAAAGATGGACTCCCACTGAAACTGTTAAATGTATCTTGCCAAAAGAATGCTGGACTCTCTACCGTTGTCTCTCCCTACAATATCATACACTTCAATAGAATGATGGACTTGTGACTGTTGTTGAAGGACTGTTGGTATGATACAGGAGGAAATGGTGTCTGGGAGGGTGGATGGAGAAGGTAGAAGGGGAACTCTCTGAGCCTACAGAACTGTATTATGTAAAATAAAAAATCTTAAAAACATTATTAATATAGCTATTTCACCTTTTCTGCCCTCTCTCAGATCTCTGACTTGCAAGTGAGTAGGAGTGTGTCCCAAGAGTGTAAACAGACAGGCCAAAGCATTTACTGTGGCCTCAGCTCAACTTCCACTATTCCAATCTAGTGCCCAATTCTATCTTGTTGACTTGTTGCATGTATCTCAGTTTTAAAGGTCCAGTAAGAATAATCTGATTGGTCATGCTGAGTTAGGGGGTCACTCCTGATAAAACCATTGACAACCAAACATTAACTTCACATGCTCCCTGACGCTGTATGGTGTGGGAGTGGGAAGGCTTTCCCTAAGAAAGAAGTGTGGGTATGGAGAAAATGGCAGGTGTCTCTTGCAAAGCATCTCTCTGGTCACTTCCTCTGTGTTGGATTTTTTTTTTTCTCAAGTGCTATAAACTGTTGACATGGCTGCAACAGCTCTGGCTACTACATCTTCTCAGGTTCAAGTGCAATCACAGAGAATAGAATTCTTTTCTAGAATAGCCTCTAAAAATCCTGGAATTAACCCTGAGCCACTTTGCAATTAAAGGCAAGAGATGCTTTGACTGGACAGGCCTAGAGCATAGCTATTTCCAGAAGAAAGGTGAATCAATGTATAGATGTTGGTATACATGTGTTTGGGGGTATAAAGGGAGCACTGGGTCATAAAGAATAAATCTCCACCACACTTACCACATATAAATGCAGGTAGAGGAGGATGTGCTGAGTGGTAAGCATTGACTTCTGGTCAGGAAAGTACAGCTCTTGGTAAACAAGACTTGTTCATCTCCTTAACCTCTTAGTCTTGGACAAGTTTTAACAGTCTGACTTTTCTCCAGGCTAAACAAATCTGGTTTCTTCTACCATTTCTCATGTACCTCCATCCTATAGAGTTATGGTGATCAGGCCAGCGCCTGTCCGTACACAGGGCAGTTGATAGTCTGGCTGCCAGGACACCTCAGCAATGCTGATTACAGCCATGATAGTATCTCAGGCATCTGGTCTAGCAGCGAAGATGCCATCCCTTATCGCCATTCTCTGGGCTTACCACCCAACTCTGACTCCAGCTTTGTGCTAATGCAGAACCTGGGAGACAGTAGAGCTAGATCAAGTAATTAGGCTCCTACCACCCACATGAAAGAACTCAGTTGAGATCCTGGCGCTTGGCTTTGGCACCAACTGGAGGCCATCACAGGCATTTGGAGAGTGAGCCAGCAGGTGGAAGCGCTCTCTCTCTCTCTCAAAAGCAAATGAATAGATCCTTAGAAGTCTTTTAAATAATAATAACAACAACAACACTTCTAGAAGTCCACATCATCCAGTCAAGGCACTAGGGGTGCCCCAAGCCCTATGTTTCCCCTTTTGTGCTTCTGTAAATTTCTCTTTCCCTCAAGGTCCTGCTTGTCTTGGCATTCCTACCCAGATTGAGTTGTAACTCCTCCCCCAGTCACTCCCTGCCCAGTGAAGCAAACAGGATTGAATGTGTGTCACCTAAAAACACAATGATGCTACCTGAAACAAGCAGGCATCTTCAGCCCAGGTGGCTCTCTGGCTTCCTGGCAAGCAGGAAGAAACCATTTTGGAAGTGGTAGGAAGAAGTAGGCCCCAGAAACCCCAGACTCCATCTTGATCTCAGAGCCATTCATTAAGGGCTGGCGTCTCCTTTACTACTGGCCTGGGGCCAGGGCATTGAGTGGCTGATTTCTGTTGCATTACAGCCCAAGTCCATATGCAAACCAGGGAGCTGTGTCTATAAATAAGATATTATAGTTAAATCAATATTGATTATTAGGAGTTAGCGTTATATCTAAAGCCATAAAACTGAATAAATATTATGGCAAAAGTGTCTTAAATCTCACAGGCAAAATCATTGAGCAAGACAAAGACATGGGCCAAGGATTAACGGAGCAGGGGCTTGTGGCCCCACCTCCTGTGAGGAGCTGTCCTGCAGATGGCCATCTTTGCTCAGGGCAGGGAGAGGGAAGGGCAATGGGCAGAGAGTGCAGGTGCACCTCAGCTCCTTTCTCAGCCACATGCTTAGCTGATTTCCATAGCTGGCATTAACTGGAGTATTCAGACAGTAACAACAATTGTACTCATTGAATGTATTTTTCTTTCATCGGGCTTAAAAATTAACTCACAGGACATCAGTCAGCACAGCAGTTAAGACACCACTTGGGGCATTCACATCCCTCATGAAAGTGCCTAACTCGAGTCCCAGCTCCTCTGCTTCCAAACTAGTGCACACCCTGAGAGAGAGCAGGTGATGGCTCAAGTTCTCGGGTCCTTGTTGTCCGCATGGGAGACCTGGATTGAGTTCCAGGCTTCTGTTTTCATCCTGGCCCAACCCTGGCAGCTGCAGTCAGTTGGGAGTGGCCAGCAGTTGGAAGATCGAGCTCTCTCTCGCTCTCTCTCTCTTTTCATGAAATTCAAAACTAACTCATGTTCATGGTAGAAATTATAGAAATGTAAGATAAGCAAAAATAAGAAAATAAAATTCACTCTAAAACCTACTATTCAAAGATCATCATTCTTAGCATTTGGGTACACAATTCTGATGACTGTTCAATCTCTGTATGTAATACAATTTTCAAATGTAGTTTGTAAGATTTATTTACTTTATAAGAGAAAGATCTTCTATCCACTGGTTTACTCTCTACCAACTGCAACATGCAGGGGTGGGCTAAGCTGAAACCAGGAGCCTGGAACTCCACCTGAGCCCCAATTACTTGGGCCATCTTTCACTGCCTTCCCAGACTCATTAGCAGGAACTGGATCAGGTGTGGAGCTGCCAGGGCTTTGGGGTGCTGGTGTCACAAACAACAGCTTAACCTGCTACACCACAACACCAGTACCTGACAGGACTTTTAATAAGGTTGAAACAGCCAGGCTCTTTCGCAACTGGGAAGGATTAATTCTACGGACTAAAATTTATTGAATCAATCCCTTATTATTGTACATTCAGATGGTTTCCAATGCTAATGAAATTACTTTCCAATTTTGATCATTTTTTAAGTGAAGCTAAAAGGCACTTGCCTTTAAAGATAAGTCTACTTTTTTTTTTTTTTTTTTTTCAGTTGAAAAAGAGGGATAAAACTCAAGACAGACCCTAGGCACTGTGTGTTACAGAACAGAATTAGCCACCATGCTCCTGATTATAGCAGGTGTCTTAGAACAGAGCATAGGCACAGAACAACAGGACCTGGGGCCATGCAGCCCTCCCCATGCAGTCCCTGCTACGTGTCTACTACCTCCAAAAGCCTGGGGTCCTCATAGGGCCCTGCCCTGCCTATCACAGAACTTCTCAGGTTAGAAGACGTGGGGTGCCCCTCTGCTTAGTGAGCACCCACTGAGAACAGCCACCTTCACACAGTTCATAAGGGTAATGCCCATGACTGCTGCCCACATCTGCTGCTCACCGTCAACAAGGCATGTAAAGAGAGTTTGATCCTTAGCTGTCTGGCATAGGCAAGGAAGAAGGGATCTGGGACCCTGAATCCTCAAGGTTAATGAGGACAAGGGCACAAACAGCCTTGTCACCAGCAGCTGTCACTCCCATCTGTTCCCGCTAAGGAGGAGTTCTCAGTTTCCTGAACCCCAAGCTCCCAAGGCTTCTTCCATCCTGCCATCTTGCCTGCGACCTGGCATTGGTCGAGGTTGTGGAGAGGCTGGGAAGCTCCAGCAGCTGCCATTTGCAGACTGAAGAACCAGGGACGTCAACTCCAGGCTCAGTCCAAAGACTGGAAAACCAGGAGCTGCAGCAGAAGTGGAGTCCAAAGACAAAAGGAAACCCAATTCCCCCATCCTAGGCCTTTCTGTTCTGTTCAGGCTCCTCATTGGATGGGAAGAGGCCCATCAATCCAGGGCTGGTGATCAGCTTGGCTAATTCCACCAACTACAATGTAAATCTTTTTGGGAACATCCTCCCAGACAGCCAGAAATGGCACCTAACCCAATATCCGGGCATCTCAAGGTCATTCAAGGGAACCCATCAAAATTAGTTAATGAGTTGGTTCTGTTGCATGCAGACAAGAGGGCTAACCAAAATCTACTTTCTCCCTACTCTTGCATCCTTCAAGCTAAACGTCACCTCCTCTCCGAAGCCCTCTCCAGTCCTCTGAAGCACAACCAACACGAACATTCTGCATCGCGGTCACAGCCCTTTGCTAGTACCTCTTGTACCATTCATTTTATCTTGTCTGGTACAGTCATTTTTAGCATGACACAAAGCTAGAATTGTGCCTTTGCATCATGAATCATAGGACCTAATTAAACAAATGAAAAAATAAAGGAACATGCATATAGTCAAGAATAGATAACACTTCTTGTCCAACCATCAACCGCTTCCCCGGGTTCACAGGAACACCGAAGGTTGTTTAATACAAAGTAGAACCGAACACCTGTGAGCATCTTCTACAGATGTGAGCAGAGTATCTGTGATCAAAAGAGCAGGAACATACAACGGCCCACATATCCTACGGCTTTTCATTTGCATCTGGCATTGCTGGTGTAACCGGCTATTGTTAGACCCTGACTACTCCTCAGGTCTCTCTGGATTCTAAATCAGGCATCACAGACTAGCCTCCCTCAGAGCACGCTGAGGCTCTGTTTGACCCACACTGGTATTTTTCTCGAACTGCAGTTCACTAACAACATTTAAAATTCCAGAGACATCACGTAAAAGCCCAGGTTCTGACTTGTCCTGAAAACTCAGACGCTTTGGTGACACCGGGGCCCACTTCCTGCATGTCAACAAAGGCTGGCTCCGAACCGTGGCTGCCTACCACCCTCTGCTTGCTTCTGATGGAGCAGGCACCCTGATGCCAAACACAACCCCCACACAGCCTGCCCTTGGTCCCTGGAGACATCGCCCACCACGATCTCTGCTGACCCAGGCTCATCACCACGGGCGGGAAGGTGGCTGGAAGGAGGACGTAGAAGATGAAGTTCTTCCTTGGAGCCCAAAGGTTTCCAGACCATCATAGTCATACAGGGCAAGTTTAGAGGATTCTGCCAAGCTCCCCCCTCCTTTCTGCATTCCCCTATGGAGTAAAACTTCCAGAAAATGAAGATCAACTTCCTCTCAGTCACTTCTTCAACCACCAAAAGCTCAAGTTCATCCTTCCTAAGGACAATGGCAGGGATGGGGGGAAGGGAAGCTTGCAGACCACTGCGTTCTCCAAAGTCCAGATGGAGCAGGAGTCAGGAGCCAGCCTTTCCATCTCCACTGCCACCCCCCATGCTGGGACAGAAAGCCACAGCCCTGTGGAAGAGGAAGCATATTCCCCAGTTTATAATGAAGAATGTGAAACCCACAGAGATGACGTGAGATGTCCACAAAGCTCATACAGCTCAAAAGTGGCTCTTGGGGAACTCACATGCTCACAGCTGATCCCAAGCCCCCTACTCTTGCCACAGCTCAGAGACATCCAGGACTCAGCCAGGCTGTTGCAAAGGGCTCTGGTCTAGGGGACACTATCTGCTCCCTGGCCTTCCAGACCAGGTAGGAGCAGCTCCTGCTTGCTGGCCTGGCTCACACAGGGCTGGCCAGGGATGAGGGCTCGGAGTGCTGCAGCTTGATCCAGGACAACGAGCAGTGGGGATGGGAGCTCTTCCTGTGGCTCAGGCCAGGCTGCACCTAGGGAAGAAGGGTTTGACTCCCAGCTTCACTTTGGGCCGGGAGCAGGAGAAGGTGAAGGGGATGGAACTCACGTCCAGGGGCCCCGTGGGTCTATGCAGCAGGCACAGGGAGGCAGGGAGTCGGGATATGAGTGGGGGTCCCCCTCTTCTTCATCCTCTCATGGCATCTGTCAACCAGACTCCTCTACCTCCAGGACAAGCCTGCCCCTGCCACGAGCCTTCCTCCTCTCAACCTTAGCCACACCACAGCCCCCACACCTGACCTGCTGCAACCCATTCTCCATTCAGCAGGCACAGTGAGCATGTTCATCTGCCCTGTGTTTGACCCTGTCCCAAAGGCTCCTCCTCGCCATGAAAATCAGACTAACTTCTCCTGCATAGCCTGGGACCCTTACCCTTTACCCAACGTGTGACACACAAGGCCCGCTGCTCCATCCAGCACACCCCAGCCCTTTCCCTGTCGTGTGAGTCCCACCTAGCCGGCTACCACCTCAGGTTTTTCCTCCACCTGGAACTCTTCTGCACATCCTTGCAGGATGGACTCCTCCCAGTCAACCAGGGCTCACCTCAAACATCACCCACCGCCTCAGCGGGCCCGTTTTGACTCTTGATGTATAACCCAGTTCACCCCAAGTAGTTCCACTCACACCTCCAAGTTTGATTTGCTCCACAGGCCCAATACAAACCATAGTTCTCTTAGATAAGTACTTTCTCTCGTGTCTATAAGGGTGTCCTCAGGTTCCAGAGGACTCAGCAGGTGCCTGCTGGAGGAGCAGACAGTAAATGAGGGGTCTTTAAATGGCCCGTGGAGATGCACATTATGACAAACACTTCACTGAGTGAATTTCTGCTTGTTTTTTTTTTAAGCCATAATGAAGTTATCATTTAATACCATGTTGCCACCAACTCTTTTAAAGTATCCTTACATGCAATAAATAGCTGTTAAACAATCTAATTAATCACCCAGGTGAGAGATGATAGGGACATAAACGATGTTTCTTGGGGCAAGAGTGGAACAGAGAAAATAAAAGCGAAATATTTAAGAGCCAGGATCAAGGGAGACAATTCCAGGCAGGTGCTGAATTAGCAGAAACCTTGTGCTCCAGCAGCTGGGCGGGTGATGAGAATTCATCAATACTGGTGCTGGATGGGAGGGGACGATGTGCACGCAGCCCTGGGAAGCTGATTTGGAAACTCCTGAAGGACATCCAGGTGAGCCCAGCTGTTGTTACATTTTGGGAGGCGTCTTAGATGCCTGGTACAGATGTGAGGACACAGTGGAGGAGCAGGTAGTAAGGGAATGGAGGAGTGGCCTGACCCACAGTGTGCTAGGGGGGCCAAGGGCACTCAAACCAGAAAAGGGGGGCCCTGAGCACAAGCGTCTGAAGAGGGAGAACAGGTGCAGTGTGCTACTGCTAGGGAGCAAATCTTCACAGGGAAGCAGGTGAGAAAGGCCCTAAAGATGCGGACCAGTAAGCCCCGCCCTTCAGTGGGAGGGCCTGCAGGGGTCTCCTCAGAGCAGCCCCAGCGGCAGGGTCTGGATGGATCCCCAATAGCAGCATGGCGAGACACCAGTGAGACAAGAGAGTAGACCTTCACTCCATCTGTTTGGCTGTAGGTCAGACATCAAAGACGGGGTATGCCAGGAAGCACAGAAGATCAAGAATGATTGTCCTTTTATTGGGAAAGACACTCAGACCTTGGCAAGTATGGGGATGTGAGCCTCTCCCTGGCTAATGCTCTTTCCCCAGGGTCAGCTGATGGCCATACAAGTCCCGGATGGCGCACGCTCCTGGTACACGCTCCTGGTACACAGCAGTACTTGCGGATGACGGACTGTGATGTCGACACTGGCCAAGACAAGATGCCTTAATCCAGAGAACATGTTCCTCCACCAAGCACTGTGAGAGGCAAAAGTCATGAGTGATGGAGCAGATCTCACAGCCCACAGAGGCCTGCTAGGGTGGGAGGTGCGGAGCCTGCATCTCCCTGCTTGACTGCAAAGGCGCAGGACACTTGGAACATGAACAGCAGAAAGGCAGAGGCCAGCAACTGCTGCTGATTTCTACTTCCACCTCAAACACCAGCTGTGCAACTTGCTCTTCTGACCTCAGTGTCTCCATACTTTAGGGACACTAACCCAGGCCTCCTCTGAAAAGCCACCACCTCTGACACTATCACTGAAGCCAGTCTGCCTGGGTTTATGTCCCTACTCTATTTTCTACCTATGGGATAGTTACCTAATTTTTCTGTGCCTCAATTTCCTCCTTTTTTACAACACAGCTAATAATAGCCCTACCTCATGGTTTTAAGGATGCAATGAGGGCCCAGTGCAATAGCTTAATGGCTAAAGTCCTTGCCTTGCATGTGCCAGGATCCCATATGGGCACCGGTTCTAATCGCAGCTGCTCCACTTCCCATCCAGCTCCCTGCCAGTGGCCTGAGAAAGCAGTTGAGGATAGCCCAAAGCCTTGGAACCCTGCACCCACATGGGAGACCTGGAAGAGGCTCCTGGCTTTGAATCAGCTCAGCTCCAACAAGTTGAGGCCACTTGGGGAGTGAACCAGTGGATGGAAGATTTTTCTCTATTTCCTTCTTTCTGTATATCTGCACTTCCAATGGAAATAAATAAATCTTTAATAAATGAATGAGTGAATAAATAGTAATGCAACAAAAAATCATATGTATGTTATATATGTGTCACCCTTAATATCATCTGTATATCATTCTTAATGCTATATATATGTCACCCTTAATATTAGCTATATATCACCCTTACCAATCAGTATATGTTACCTTCTGTAGCATACCATTAGGAGAATGCTGCATGTCTAACATTATTGGAACACAATATAGGTGTGGGCTGGTGTTACAATTGTGGTGGCCACTCAGTCCAGGGAGACCCCCATGAGTGAATGGGTGAATAAGCCACCTTTTCAGTACTACAACAAAACGCCTGAGACAACTAACTTTATAGAAGATCTATTTACTCACAGTTTTGGGGGTTCAAATCCCAGACAGGACAGCCTGACCAGCTTCTCCTGTGACAAGCCAGGCAGCAGAGACAGGGAGAGGGCACACATAGGTTTTTCCAGCCAGTCTTGCCTGGATAGAAAAGGTACCAAGGGACCTCCCACTGGGCCTACCTCTCATCTCCACAATGGGTTTTATTTTCTACTCTCAGTATCATACATTTCTGACCTTGAGATTCAACTGTCTACATGAGCTTGGGAAGCACTTCATGTTCAAGCCATCTTAGGATGGCTTCCAAGCTCTAGAAAATGGCTTCAAACCATTTCCTAGAGAGGGAAAATTCTAGAACGGATGTCACCAAACTTCCCTGTAGAGGACCAAGGGAGTGGCAATTTTGGGCTTCATGGGCCATTTGGCTCTTGTTGCGACAACTTGCCCCTGCCATTGTGGCAGAAAATAGTCACAGATAGCACAGCAATTGATAATGTGACTGTTTTCCAATAACATTTTACTCATAGAGGCAATACTGTGGTACAGGGAGTTAGGGAGCTGCCCGTGACACTAGCATTAGTTCAAGTTCTGGCTGCTCCACTTCTAATCCAGCTCCATACTAGTGCTCCCAGCAAAGCAGCAGAAAATTACCCGGGTGCTTGGCCCCTGCCACCCACATACTAGACTCAGATGAAATCTTTGTTCCTGACTTCAACCATTTGGAAAGTGATCTAAAAGATCAAAGATTTCTCTCTCACGTTCTCTTTTCTCTCTCTCTTCTTCTCTATAATTCTGTCTCTCAAACAAGTAAATAAATCTTACAAGCAGTGGGCTGGGTTGGGCCCACAGGACACAGTTGCAAAGCTCTGTTCTAGAACAAAAGTCCTTCACAAGAGGGGTGGTGAGTTTTCCTCTCTGTAGATAAAACCGAGAAACCCCAGGCAACAACATCCAGGCCAGAGGTCAGACCACTCTGGCTGCAAACTCACTAAGAAAGAGAAGCTACTAACCCAGAGAACAAGCAAATAATAAACGAGTTTTGAAAATAATTAAAATTGAAAATTGATTGTCTGGGCCACAGCAGATTTATGCAAAGGGCCCCAGCTCCGCTGGGAGTGGAAGGAAGGTTTCTAAGCTCTGTGTTGAACAAGCTAAGCATTTTTTCAGATTATTCCCAGCATAATATGCCAAAGGGGATAGGCTCCATTTATTATTTCCTTTAAAAAATCAATGAGCTGAAACATTCCCTCTAGACCTATAATATTTATTTCAATGTTCTGTCAATAAATATAACAAGGTTAGCTTTCTATCAGTTTAGTTGGAAGAATCATTTGAGGGAAGTTCTATTTGTTAAGCTCGATTACAGAAAACAATCAATAGGGGAAAATTCCCCGGTCACTATAGTTAAGAAATATAGAGCTCCAAGGAGCCATCCCAGGAAGGGAATTGATTCCACTGCCCGCTAGTCTCTCCCTCTTGCCCTCAAAGGTAGGAGGTATGGGTGCAACCTTGAGTGACGGTGTGTCCACTGCAGCAACTCTCCTTTGGAGCTGATGAGGAAACTGAGGCACAGAGAGAAACAACAGGGTTATTTCAAGTCTAAAAGGATGGAATGAGAACTCAAATCTAGAATTCTGATGTCAGATTTCCCCCGGTCTTTTCCTATTCCAGTGACTTGGGTTGCACAGTGAAACCCATGCAAAAGTGTGTGATTTTCTGTTTGACTTGAATGAAGTTTCAATGGGAGAGGGCCTTTCAGTGATAAATCTGAGATGGGCTCAGAAGTGTCCTTAGAGAATGGGCCAGGAATATCCCCACTGTCAGGGCCAGAAGAGTGTATCAGGCTAATCCCCAGCTTGTAGTACCAGCATCCCACGTGTCCAGGCTTCTCCTCTTCCCATCCAGCTCTCTGTTTATGGCCTGGGAAACCAGTAGAGGATTGATGGTTCAAGTCTTTGGGTAACTGTACCCATATGGGAGATCCGGAAGAAGCTCCTGGCTTCGAATGGGCTCAATTCTAAGTGTTATGACCTTTTGAGGAGTGAACCATCATCAGAAGAGCTCTTTCTGTCTCTCTTTCTCTCTGTAAAATCTGACTTTCACATAAAAATAAATAAATCCTTTAAAAAAAATTCACCATCTCTGAACTGGAGACTCCTGGGGACTTGAACGTTGGGGGAAGATGTTTGAGTGTTTTAGCTTTTCCCTCTTCAGGACCCACACAGTCATGGGCAAACATACCTCCCTGGCTGAGCTGCCAGGTGTATTCTTCTGGAATATGGATTTCACCTTTTGGCGTTGCTGCTGGCCTGGGCTGGATGAACCAACTCAGCCAAAGCTGGTAGGACTTGCATGTGATGAATGATGGGAAGTGCTGTGAGGTCAGACAACTTGGCCAGGTCTTTTAGTTGTATCACCATGTTCTTCGGTGGATCATCATCTCCAACTCAGCTAACTTCTCCTTTTCATCTGTAAAATAAAGAACAATAATAAAATGGTATCTTACTCAAAGCATATAAGGAAGATGAGAAGTGCCTGATATTGTTGGGATATTAAAAAATAATTAGTAGTATTGATTACTGAGTTACCAATATTATTACTAATAGCATGTGTAGAATGTTTTCTATATGTCAAACCCTGAGCTAAGTAGGTTCATGCCTTATCACATTTCATTCTGAAAACAATCCTAGGAATCATCTTCTATAAGGCAGATGATACAAAGATCTCCTTTTATAAATATGAAAATAAGGCTTAAAGGTTCAATAACTTGCCTAAGGTCACAAAGCTAGAAACAGTGAAAAGTTGAACCCAAGTTATCCAAGCCCAACAACCTCAACAGTCAGAAGGACAAATCCTGTAACCTCTGGGACAGAGGGCTGTGGTGTAACAAGTTAAGCTGCAGCTTGTAATGCCGACAGTCTTGTATTGGAGAGCTGGTTCAAGTCCCAACTACTTTGCTTTTGATTCAGCTTCCTGGGCCTGGGAAAGCAGCAGAAGAGGATTCAAGCACCCTATCCCCCACCACCCACCTGGAGGACCACAGTGGAGTTTCTGGGTCCAACCTTTGGAGCAACTCAATCCCAATCATTGTTAATATTTGTACAACGTAAAGCATATGAAAGATCTCTCCCATCCTTTCAAGAAAATTGTCTCTCTTTTTTTTAAAAGTAAGCATTGTAATTTAAATACATGAAGCTTGACCAGCCTGAGTACCCACACAATCATTCACTTTACTTGAATAACTCAGCGCTCCCCACTGACAGATGCCAGGGTATCAGTCTCTGGAGAATTATCTTCTAATCCTCTTCTCTGAACTTTCCCTACCAGATATCTCTAGGAATCTTAAGAGTGCCAACATGTACCTACTACTGTTTTGTCCCAAGTCCCATCCATTGCAGCAATCTACTGATCCCAACAGCTTGAGGCCCAAGAGTTTGGCACAGCTACCACGTGGAGGGGCTCAGATGCAAGTCAAAGCCAGAGGCTCTGCCCTTCTAGAGAGAGCCGAACCTCCGCTTGGACCGAGCTGGAGAGGTCCCCCTGCAGGGCCCCTGAGTACCACATCACTTCCACTGTCCTTGATTAAGCACTTTGCTGTACACACACTCCCCATTCTCCCAGAAGACATCCACCTGCGAGAGATCTAAGCAGGGCTTGCCTGGAGCCTCTGGCCGGCCTTACAGGGGACCCTGAGTATATGGATAGCTATGTGTGCACATACTAAGGCAGAGCTCTGAACAAATTGATCCGAAGCCAACTTTAAGAATTTTATTTATTTATTTATTTGAAATACAGAGTTGCAGAGAGAGAAAAGTCTTTCATCCTCTGGTTCACATCCCAAATGGCCACAACAGCCAGGATTAGACCAGTCCAGAGTCAGGAGCCAAAAGCTTCATCCTGGTCTCCTACATGGGTACAGGGGCCCCAGCACTTGAGCCATCTTCCATTGCTTTCCCAAGAGCATTGGCAGGGAGTTGATTCGAAAGTAGAGCAGCCAAGTCTCAAACTGGCACCCAGAATGGGATGCCGTGTTGCAGATGGTAGTTTACCTCACTGCACCACAGTGCCAACCCTGAGAAGGAGAACTCTTATCTCATTGATGTGTTCTCAAAAATATCACCAACATTTCTCTCTTCTTCTCTACCATCACCATCACCATCACACAAGTCCAAACCACCACCATATCCTGTCTTACAAATAATTGCCTCCCATCTAGACTACCCAAGGACACTATGGCCCCTTAGATCCACCAGAGTCATCTTGTTCAAGTGCAAATCTCATCATGCGCCACTCCTGCTTATAGCCTTTCAGTGGAATCCACTGTAAGTGGGGCAAAGTTTAAAACCTTATTGCAGCCTCTTGAAACCAGATGTTGGGACATGGGCTTGGGGAAGGGAGACAGTTTCCCCAGCAGCACAAGCAGTGCAGAAAAACAGGAAAGTCCATAAGAAGGAAGGAAAGCTTCACATATATTGCTCACTGTCCCCAACATATAGTCACCAGCCTGGCCCCTCTCTCCATATAGGGCCTACGGGACCCAAAACAACTTGGGTGGGAATCTTTGAGGTTGCATGAATCCCTGTTTTCCCTGGTGGGACAGCTTCACCCCCGTGGAGGGGCCCCCTAATCCCACAGAACCAGGGGGTTCTAAGGAAGCATGGCACCTCCACGCTGGTCTCTGGAAATGATTGTGAGAAAACCCAATACCATTCTCATCCATTGGTTCCTGGGTCCAGAAATTCTAGCTATTAAGACAGAAAACTGGAGCAGGCCTGGAGCCTGGCAGTTAAAACACTCCTGTCCTATCAGAGCATCTAAATTTGTTTCCTGATTTCAGCTTCCTTCTAAGGCAGACCCTAGAAGGAACAGGGGATAGCTCAAGTCACTGGGTACCTGCCACCTATATGGGAGATACCTGGAGTATAACAGTTGGGTTGACCCCAACTGTTGTGGTCATTTGGGGAGTGAACCAGTAGATAAAGCATAGTCTTGGTCTCTCTCTCTCTCCCTCCCTATTTCTCTCTTTCTTTCTTTCTTCCTCTAGTTCTTCCTCCAAATTATTATTTTTTACTTTTTAAAAAACACAAGACTATGTCATGCCCATTAGGATAGCATATGTAAAAAACATCTCTGAAGAGCTGGTATTGTGGCACAGCAAGTTAAGCCACTGCCTATAATACTAAGACCCCATATGGGTGCTGGTTTGAGTTCTAGCTACTCCACTTCCTATCCAGCTCCATGCTAACACGTCTTGGAATGCAGCAAAGGATGGCCCAAGTTCTTGGACCCCTGCACTCCCATGAGAGACCCAGAAGAAGCTCCAGGCTCCTGGTTTCAGTCTAGTCCAGCCCCAGTCTGGGATATTCTGGGAGTGAACCATTCTTGGAGTGAACCTTTGAATGTGAGATCTCTCTCTGTTTCTCCCTCTCTCTGTAACTCTGCCTTCCAAATAGATAAATAAATCTTTTAAAAAAAAAATCTTTGGGCTAAAAACTACTTACCTATCTTCTCATTTGTCCGTGACCTTTTTGAAGTAGCCTCATGTGCCACATCCTAGAGGACAGAATCCCAGCCTTCCAAGTGCATCCCTCACTGAGGTTTCGAAGGATCCTTCCAACATTCCATTGACCTGTAACAGGACCAGGGAATTCCAATGGCATGAAAAGTGGGAGTGTCATTCTGAGAGGATTACATGTGGGGTTCCGTGTCACTAAACCAAACACTCTGTGAATGGCAGCATACACCGCCTGGGCAGGAAAGACCTGAATACTGGTCAGTTGCAGTAAGGACACATCACTGTCCTCCTTCCGGGACAACATCCCCACACAGCTGGATACAAGGACTGGCACTCTACTGACGCTGGTCTCTGCTGCTGGTAGGTCATATGTGTTAATAGCCATGTTAGCTGGAGGAAGCCCATGTTTTCATGAAACACGTAGCTTACATCCATGCCACCATGCTATTCTTAGATCCATTGTGCATGTATAAGACAACTGAAGGCTAACAGATTAACCAAGCTTCCCCCATTACCAATATACATTTAAATTTGCCACAGACAACTCCTTGCATAAAAAGTGGATAATCAAAAAAGTTCTTAAATCTTAAAGTTCTACCCAGTGAAAATTTCTTCTCAACTTTGTCCTTTGGGATCACCAGTATATTGCGACTAACCCATCAGTGAACCAAGCCAGAACCCCCACACCCCATCAGCTAGTCTTGGGGATCTTCTGACAGGTGAATGGGTATGAGCTGAAAAAATAGCGTTAGTTCAACCAAGATAGATGACATAGATGACACAGGAGGCTAAGCCACCTGTGCATGTTTTACTGGAGCCTCTGGACCTGTTCAGAGCTAACCCAAAAGGTCAGGGGCATAGGCTAGGGGTTTCCCCTGTGGTTCTCCTAACAACATTAACTAAACTGTGCAACAGATCTTTTAATACTATTGTATTTATATGGGCCAAGAAGTCAGGAAAGTCACAGTGCAGTCCAGACTGGATATCGACCTCCATTTCTAACCAGAGTTCATTCAAGTTGGCAGGTTCCTGACACACAACACCTGCTTCTTAGTGATGGGCAATAATCCGTCTATAAGTTTCACCAATGCGTTAAGCTCTAAATCTTCACAGGATGCATCTTGACACACACATCTCTTACTAGAGCATCCAAAAAAAAGCCTGCCACTTCCTGTTCATTTGGGATCAATGAGAATGATGCCTTCCATATAGTGGACCAACATGATGCTTTTGCAACATCAAGACAACCAAAGCCCTTTAGACTACACTGCAATTGAGAGCAAGAAAACCAACATAGCCTTGGGGCAAGACAGTGAGTATGTACTGCTGTCCTTCCCAAGTGAATACAAACTGCTTCTAATCTTTCTTCCTGATGTGAATTGAAAAGATCAAATGCTGCATATCAAATGCTGGAGGCTATGTTGATCTGTTCTAGTGAGGATGCCATATTCAGCATAGAAGCTGCGATTTCCGAGACCTTGGTTTGGGGAAACTGCTGTCTTTGGCCAAGCTGGATTTTTTTTCAGAGGCCCTCCCAGTAAACTGAATAAAAATGTGATATGGAAAAGTAACCCTTAAACCCTGTATGTTTTTGACAGCAACACTATTTTCTTTTTTTTTTAATTATTTATTACTTTGGATTATGTGACACAGTTTCATAGGCTCTGGGATTCCCCCATCTCCTCCCCATGCCCTCCCCCCATGGTGGATTCCTCCACCTTGGCAACACTATTTTCTACAATGTCTCCCAGGATATTGCTTTGGATATAGTACTGTGGCTAAGGAGTTAGCATTTTTAAAAGACCTCTACTTAGGTTAACAATACGAAGGTTTGTGTACCTAAGTATATCCACTCTAATCACACAAGGCTACTTCAAAAAGTTCATGAGCAAAATGGAGTTGAAATATAAGTTTGAGTGTTGAACTATTTTGAAATTCATATATGATTTTTCCATAATATACATTTCCATGAACTTTTAAAAATACCCCCAAATAGTCAGAAACAAAAAAAGGGATCTACCCTCTGTCATAGTCCATTTGGTATTGTTATAACATACCCCACAGACTGGATAATTTGTGAAGAAATGTATTTCTCACAGCTCTGAGAGTTACGGAGCCCACTATCATAGCGTTGTCATCTGGTGGGACCTCTCACTGCATTGTTCCAACTGGAAGACCAGAGTATGAGAAGGGGAAACTCAAGGATCAAACTCACAGGCTTGAGCCCTTTCATAATTGGTCTTGATCCAAATGTCCCCCAGCCTGCTGTACTGGGTATGAAGTTTCCAATGCATATCTCTTTGGGGGAGGAGAGAGCACCATATTCAAGACACAGCACACCCTGTGAAGCTAAGGTAGAACTCCCTTATCATTTGGCCTCAACATGCCCCAATGCTTATACAGAAGCTATTGTGGCATTTGGGTTCTTAGCTCAGACCTTACATCCAACAACCCGCCAGAATCCTATTATTTCCCAACATACAGTTACTCTGACAAATAGCATCAGGTTCTTTGGGGGTAGAATCAGGAGAAAATGTATGTTGTCTGTCCTTGCACATTGGTACAAGGTAGATTCAGCCTTCTCTTCAACTCAAGGACTTATGAGGCTGGCACATAGCTCCTATCAGGAAAATGGGTGAAGATTCATCATTTCCTGTTCCAGAGGTTGCTGTAAGCCTTACTCTTTTTGCTCAGTTACTGTTAATTGTTTTTGGGTTTTGTATGTCAAGCAATATCCTGTTGGCTGCCCACATGTCTAACTCCCAGGAACCTGACCCATGAGCTGTGAGTTAAAATTCCTTTGGGTCAAAGTCCCTACCTGCTACTGCTGTTGCTGCTGCTACTTAAAGTGGTAAACAAGCCCAAGTGGCCCTTGTCCATTCTCTGCTGGCACCTGGCCTCTGTTATCCCAAATCCCATCATTCCCATTGTCTGCAGAGATTGGAGTTTCATGGCAGCATCTCCTATCATCACCCTCACCCACAGAGGACAACACAATGAAGCACTTCAGTGACATTGCCGATCCCTGACTAGTGCATTCCTTATTCTTTAGTGAATGGCTTGTCTTCTAGATACTTCAAAAAATCGAGACTCTTGGGTTCATGGTCTCACACTACTTCTCTGAATCATTCCTGAACATTCACCAGGGCAATTCCAACATCTCCATCAACTTCTCTGCAGGCCCAGGCTTCATGCAGACATCCTGGGAGCACAGGCTCCTTGCGTCCTTGCCAGACACTAAGTCCTGACTGTAGGGAAGTACTCTTATGTGAGCAACACTTCCTGATCTAGACTTCTGTTCCCATCCTTACCTCCCCCCACTCCCCACATCAAGACCATCTGAAATCCACCTCTCTGGTCCCATGGCACCTGCTGGTGTATAGTGATGGTTTGTGCTGCCCTTTTCATGAATAAACTGCTTCTTCCTGAGTTCTGATCTGTATCTTCCTGCTCAGGCTACACTGAAAACAGGCCCAGTTAGTTTTTGTCCTCCAAGATGACCTTGAGAGTCACATGTGAAAGATGGGAGAGATACAAAACAGAAGGATCCGGATGAAGTCCCTCATTGGACATCTATTTTGGAAAATTAGAAACAAATTTGCATTGTTAAGATACCCAAATGTTCAAGGCTTATCTATTATGGCATCTGCTACTACCTGAACTGTTACTACCTTTGCATAAAATGTTCTAGTTACTCATGCCTTAGAATCCAGAATAAATAAAACCAAGGCTCTAGAACAAGGAGGGAAATGTGCCTAAGGATAAATCTTACCTCACCTGTCCTTATTTTCCGCTCCAGGATCAACCTCCTCCCAGGATGATTAAAATTGAGGGCAACACTGTTCCTGCTAGATCAGGAGGTGGACTAAGTAGGACTGGCTCTTGGACCCACTGGTATGCACAAGATCTGGCATGGGGAGAAGTTCTGATGGAGGAGCTTGGGCAACTCCTCTGGCAGGACACAGTACCTGCAGGTGAGTGCAAGAACCATGATAGGGAATAGCCGAGATCAGGCCAGGGAAAGGTACCCACAGGCATACATTTGGCATAGGTCAGGGACAGATCAGACTGAACCAGTTCACATCACCTGCTGGTGAATTCAAGCATCAGAACAGAGTGTGGGTCGGGCCAGGTTTGGCCGCAACACATACCAGTGCACATTATGACTGTGATTGGGTGCCTGCTGGGCTGGACTAGGCTATAACCCTCACCAGCATCAGCTGGAATTGGGGGTGGGCCAGGCCGGGCCAGGCTACAACACCCACTGGCAAATGCCAAGGTGAGGTAGGCCATACCAGATGTGGCCACAGCGCCCAACCAGCACACATGAGAACCAAGGAGTGAGGGGGCAAAGCCAGTAGGGGGAATGTGGAGGGCTCCGCTGCTGGACAGCTACTCCCACTGGAGAGCAGGAATTGGGATGGGGACAGACCAGACCAGGCAGGGCTACAACACCTGTGGGCCTCATGTGAGCTGGATCAGGGAAAAGCCAGGCTGGGATGATTGTTCCTATTGGTGTAAGTATAAATTAGAGTGGGTGAGGTTGGGCTCTTCCACAGCATCAGGTGGCAGAGCATGGCATTGGGGGCTAATTCTGTCAAGTTAAACTCTAGAACCACCTGGAGAGTGCATAATCAGGGAGCGGGAGTGGCCCAGGAGGGAAATAATGGGCACCTCCTTCTTGGGTTACCACTCCCACTGAACAGCATGAAAACCAGGACAGGGGCAGGAAGGCACCCACCAGTATGTGTGTGGGCTGGATAATATGGCAGGTTGAGTTGAACTAGGCTTCAATGCCCATTGACATGTATAAGAGCTAAATGGGATGTGGGACAGACTGGACAAGTCTGTGGTACATACTGGCAAGCACAGGAACCAGGGCAGGGGGCAGGCCTGGTGGGGGTCATGGGGAGTCACCCCGACTAGGCTGCAGCTCCCACTAATTTGCGTGAGGACCCAGTATGAAGTGGGCAGGATTGAGCTGGACTGCAATACCCATCGGTTCGCATAGAAGACAAGGCTAGAAACAGAACTGACCCAGTAATTGCAACCACCAGCATGTGCATAAGCTGATTGGGGTTACGGACGGTGCCGGACCCTGTACTAACAACACACACAAGAATCAGGTCTGGGATCACCTCAAGCAAAGTTTCTCTGGGGATCCCTCCAACTGAAATGCTGATCTCAGAACCCCGACCATGAAGAGACTATGTCTGCCAGTGGATTCTGAATAGATTTCATCATGCTTGAAGCAGCAAGATTGGTAGCAGTTCAGAACTGTTGAACTATCAAAACTCCTTGAGCAGGACCTTTGGAGCATGCCCCATGTTGGGGACCTGGGATGGGTGGGAGACTGGGTGGAGTTTTTTCCTTTATCTCTTCCCTTACCCTGGATACAGAAGAAAAAAATAATATTAATGTGGAAACAATAGTCTTACCCACTTTCCTGTAGCCCTTAACCCTTTGTGCCTTAATCAACTACGTAAAGATTACCAAAATTAAAGAATTTGGAAAATTAAAAAAATAAATAAAATTGGGGGCATCAGATCATTCCCAGAGGAATCTCACCTCTGCCTGTAGAGGTGTGATCAGACCCTAACACCCCAACAAGATAGTCATTCCATGAAACGCGTTGCCCAAAGTCTTGAGTTCTTCAACCACTATAGCTAGCTAGGCTGGGCTCAGCCCGGCTTCTCTTCTTTTTTTAATTTAAGATTAATTCATTTATTTCAAAGGCAGAGTTAGAGGAGACAGGAAGAAGGTAACAGAGAGAGTAATTTTCCATCTGCTGGCTCATTTCCCCACATGGCTACAATAGCTGGGGCTGGGCCAGGCCCAAGCCAGGGACCAGGAGGTCCATCCAAGTCTCCCACATGGTTGCAAAGGCCCAAGCACTTAGGCCATCTTCCACTGCATTACCAGGCACATCAGAAGAGGAGTAGGCAGGAGTTGAACAGGTGCCCATGATGGATGTTGGCACTGCAGGCAGCAGCTTAACCCTCTATACAACAGGACTGGTCCCACCCAGCTTATTTCACTCATCAGCATTTCGCACAAAGTCTCATGTATGTTCACCTTTTCTCCCTATAAATATTTTCTCAGTCAGTGGAGAGGGAAGGAGATGCAAGAGGATTGTTTGCAGAAGGTACCCTCTCTACCCTATAACTTGTCCACACCAGATACCTCAGGGGTCGTGCCCTGTATTGGCAAAGTGCAGGCCAGCAAGTGTCTCAGTGTCTGAGAAAATTTAACCATGGGATCCGAAGACCAAACCCCAGGACTGAGCCACTCACTAGACCTGAGTCTCATCCCCTCTCTAGGTCTCGGTTTTTGCATCTGGAGATAATTCCTATTTCCCAGGCCACAGAAGCTGAAGGTGAGAATGAAGGAAAATAACAGCCCAAAGCAGGCAGAAATGGGTGTGCCATTGCTGATGTCGGCACCACAGGCACTATCGCCGCATCCGAAACCACTATCCGTCTCATTCCATCATCTGTGCAGCAAATGCATATCGCATGTGCTGGGAATACAAGAATCACCAGAAAGTCACGGCCCCTGCTCTCCTAGAGCTTACATTCTAGGGAAAGAAACAAGTGCTCATCCGATAATCAAACAAATTAGTGCATAATTACAAACTGACATAAATATTCTAAAGGAAAAGCAACACATTCTATGAGAGCAAATAAAGAAAAAGCTGGCTTCAGTGCTGTTCAGAAGACATAACATTTGAACTGACATCTGAAGCATGAGCAGGCGCTAACCAGCAAAGAGGAGAGGGTGGGGAAGCACAGCACCCGGAGCAGATGGTGGAACAGGTGCCCAAGCTCTGCGGTGGGGGAAGAGGGACATGACTGTGCTGCTGCCAGGGAAAGGCTGGCCTGGGGAGACAGCCCGGGCCAACGTAGGGACTGCTGAGAAGTGGGCTGGACCGGCAGGCCACGCCATGCCCCCACGGTCTTAAGAATGCATCAGCAATATTGGTCTTCCCAGCAAGAGCATTGGAAGACCAGAGAAGGGATTTGGCCACAGGACTAGTAAGGTGGCCAGACTGCTATTGGGGAAGAATCACTCTGGCTGGGATGCAGACAGGGAATGGTGAGGAAACAAGAAGGGAGGCAGAAAGATGAGTGAGGATCCCTTCGCAGGAATCTGGGAGGCTTAATATGTGGGTGCTAAATCAACAGTCTTGGGTGCTGGGTGGATAACAGGCTAACAGCAGCTGATGCTGACATCCTGTGCTCTCAGTGCCTCACCAAAATTTCCAAGGTTCTTTATGGTTTTGAACATCGGCGTCTTCTCTGACTCACGGGTGAGACCTTCAAGTCTGTGCCCAAGACAGGGCTTAAAATCACACGGCCAAAAGTACCCTGAAAAAACTCTGTCACCACTCACCAAGTACAGTGTACATGGGTTTGTTTGCACAGCCATGAGCAGAAATTTTTAGGCACACTAAAGTTAGAGAGCCACAGAACTAGAATAAAGAAAGCAACAGAAGGAAAACCCATATGCAAATGTCTGGGCATTCAAATCCCTCTGCCTTGAAGAGAACTATTCAAGTTCCTAGCAGTGAATAGGGGCTCTGCAGTTTGGAGGTGGGAAATAATATCATATAGGCAGCAAGGTAGGAAGGCTTTTTAATTCCAACCTTCCTAAATGTTTATTCAATGTTACTGTCAAGGTTTTATAAGTAACAGATAGGCACATGTAAGTTGTTTGCATTAGGGGGCCTGTGAATAGGATTCGTGTCCCAATATCTACTCATATCCACCTGAACAGTAAGTCATCTCAGCTTGGGTCAAGCCAGGATTGTTCTATCAGGTGGAATAGGCTGGGTCATGCCACCATAACAACCTCTTGATCTCAGCGACTTAAAAACAATAAAGCGTATTTGTTGCTCACACCCCTGGCACAGTCTGGCGTGGTTGGAGCCAAACAACATCTCGAACACTGTCAGTCACCATGGCAGAGGGAGTGAGAGCTCTGAAGGAGGGCTTTGCACAGCAATTAAATGCTCATACATGGAACAAATCACTTCCATTCACAACTCATTGGCCAGAATTAATCACAAGGCTTCACCCAACCACAAGAGGGCCAAGAAGTGCAATCCTTCCATGTGTTCAGCAGGTGCATCGCCAGAAATATTTGACAAACAACACTAATGACTTCCACATGCTCTAACTGCACGATGACAAGAGAGGGGAGAGACAGGCTTTCTTGATTAAGTCTGTGTTTGGATCCAGGGCCTTGTCTAACCATGTGGCTGAATAAAATTGTGCCCCACTCATGCCCAGGGGGCAAAACCTGTGCTCAAAAGCAGACTCCTAGAGAGCAGTTGGATGTGCCACCTTGGAAATTAAAGGGTGTCCCAATAGAGCCAACCCACAGTCTAGGACTTGGTTATGCTGTCACTACATACCTTTCCCAGGAATTTTGGGGCTGGAGCTCACCCTGCCACCCCAAACATTTCTGACAGATCCTAGAAGTTCCTGGGCTAGGGACAGCAGGTCCATGGTGAATCCCTGACCTTTGGGGGCTCCCAGTGTAACGACTGCTGCCTGTTATGGCGAATACTTCCCAATAGCCATCCAGGCTTAGATGCGTATTATGCTCTGCTCATCCACAGATGCAGCCTATTTCCCGTCCCCTTGACCCAACAGGTCTTGTCACTTGCTTTGACCAATATTGCAGCAGAAGTAAAGTTCTAAACCTTCCAAGCCCTAAGAGCTGCCACTCCCACTTCTTCCACCTTGGAGCCCAGCTGCCATACTGTAAGTAAACCAAAACTAGACTACTGAATGGTTAGAGGAAGCAAAGAGAAAGCCTTGAAAGAGAAGTGGCAAACTCGGACATCGCAGCCATGGTGGTGTTCTCAGCCACAGCTGTGACACAAACTATGCCGTACCATGCACAACTGCCCAGCTGAGCCCAACAACCCATGAAAAAGGGTTTTAAGAATCTGTCTCTGTTTGAAGTCACAGTTTAAGGATAGCTTATCACACAGCAACAGATAACTGGAACCTACGGTTTCAGATGTGGGTGCCCGGCTCCCAGGAAGCCCAGGGGAAGATGGTCTAAAACCTCCAGAAATGCTTTAGATTGTGTTCTTTGGAAACAGACTTGAAATCAGAGCTGCATGAGGGTCGTTGGGACAGGAGAGCTGCTCCAGAGAGACATACCTGTAAAATAGTGGGGAGCCTACAACCAAGTCCCCAGCCAAGCCCATGAGAAGTTCTGGAGGAGGGAATGACAACCATGTTCTTCCAAACCGAAACTAGGGAGTCATGCCCTTAAATTGCCTGTGTCGCTGGCACTGACCATGAGCTGATCCCAGGAAAGGGCGGCTGTTGAGCAGCCCGTGGAAAGGTGTGGCTGTGCACCCTCAGGAACCAGGCCTCCCAGCAGCTGAGGACAGAGACTGGTCCTGAAGAGGGTAGCTGGAGGAAGAAGACGGTGTCTCCATGAACTGTAACTTTGACAGGGAAGTGCCTGGTGAAGGGAGAAAGGGGGAAGAGTCTCCAAGAAAGGCAAAAATCAAAGGCCTCAAGTTAGCAGGTGCAGTCAGGAAAAAGAGAAAAAAATACACAGAAGCAAAGACCTGTGGACTCTTCTGGACCAAGAGGCAGTGGCTGAAGAGTTCCCAGCAAGGCAGTGGCTGCTGAGGTCTCTGTTGCTAACATGGCAACACAGAAGGCAGGAACAGCTTGAAAAGATCACAAGCAGAGCCTATCCACAACACGAGAGAGGAAAGGCCGCTGCCGGCATGCCCTGGCTGTGTACTGCAGTGACTTCTTCTCCTGGCAGGCAAGTGACGTTGCCGCTTAGCTTGAATGACTGGCCTGGTAACAGAAGGGGAAGTGGGAGAAGACTCTGGGGCAGGAAGGCGGAGTAGGTGAGCATATGCATGCACGCGTGTGCACGAGTGAGTGTGCACGTCTACGTGACACACAACACCCTGAGAGGCAGAAGCAGCACCTGCATCACCTTCAGGCTGGAAGAGCTCTAGCCTGTAGCAGGAAAACAGAGGATCCTGCTGCCTGCGAGGTGTGAAGGCTGAGAGGGATTCAAGGGAATCAATCCCGACAGCCCTTTCCCAAGTTCCCAGGGCCCCTAATTAAGCCCCCAGACTCATCTAAGAAGCATAACCAACTTGCCAGGTTGAGCATTCAATTTTCTTTGGAAATCTGCTACCTTGATCATTCAATCCTGGGCTAAATCTCAGGGTTTTCTGCCCTTGGGCTGCAGGAGAAAGCATCTTTATTGGACAGTAGGAGGTCCTCAAGTCTCTACACTTCATCTAAATTGGTGATTATTCACCCCCTCCCCAGCCTTTCATTGTTTTTTAATGCATTGATCTGCCCCCATGATCTAACTGCATAGTCTCTGTAATTACTGCCTTGCCTGCACCTCTCAATGCCTGAGAGATGTCAGCCACTAGTATGGCAGCCTCCTTCAACCAATGCACCAACACCTCATTTGATCACTGGAAAAAACTTTAACTATTGCACGGCTGGAGCACATTGAGGACTTTAGTGCCTCTACCCACCAACAGTGACAGGGGTGTCATTATCAACTGGCCAAGTGGTGATCCCACTCCAAAATCCAATTTTTAGAATCTGTCTCCTAGGAACTGCTCCTCTCACTAACTGTCTAGTAGGTCAGGTTCCCTGGAAATAGATCAAATAGAGAGATTTTACATGCAGAGGACTCAGTGGAGGGTGAGCTCAGGAACAGCACCAGGAAAAGAGGGAGGTCAGCAGGACTGGGCAGAGGAAGAAGGTGGGAACAGAAGGCTCAATCCCACAGAAAGCTTGAGAGCAGGCAAAGCCCTGGGAGCTGCCCCAAAATGAGCAAGAGAAACTAACAATTCACTAGTTACTGAATGTGGACCGTCCCCAAGGAGAGGGCATGACTCTTGGGAGAGGCAGTTCCATTTGGTCAAAGGCAGGTCTTGGGGAGAGACTCAGCTCTCTCCATTTCATTGACCAGCAATGTTCTCATTGGCTGGAAAGATTGAGACCTTCACTGAGTGCCCATGGGGGTAACCTGGAGGCCACGTCACAGTATCTGTTTCACCCATTATTAGTGAACTCAAGATGGAGAGGGGTGTCAGTATTGTTGAAGTCAAGATGTGTCCACTGGATTTGATCCCATGAAGCCATGGAGATGGGGCAGTGAGTTCATTTGAGGGAGATCATGCAGGAAGTTAAGTATGAAGGGTCAGGGACTCATGATTTTATTAGGTGTCCCTACTGGCCAGCTTCCTATAGGGACCCAGTGCCTGGGTTATCGTTAATCAGAGTGCATCTATGAATGTAGTTTGCACCAACTCCAAGTAAAAATGCACACTTTCATATAAATACATACCACACAAAGGTACACTCCACTGAGCTTCGGAAGGCAAGGATTTCAGCCACAGGCTTATGAAAGGATCTCAAGCTTTATTAGCCAAAAACTGACCCCTACAGGTCACATATCTGTGCGCCACCTCCCCCTGTACACCTGCAAGATTGAGGTCAACCATCTGAAAGCTCAGCTTTGTCTTTGAGTCTGATGGGAATCATGGCATCCATTCAAAGCAAAGAGAACCCAAGACATCATCAACAACAGCTAATGGGTGCTGGGTATAGCTATGTGCCAGGCACCTGCTAAGAGTTTTATAAGCGTTCATTCATTTCATCCTCCCAGAGCCACAGGAGGCCGGGACTTCGATCATCCACTTTACAGATGAAGAAACCCATGGTTGTACAACAGGTTGATGGCAGGGCTGGGATTGAGATTCCAATAAAGTTGATGACAGAGATGAGCAGAGCAGCAAGAAACAAGCAGACTCATTCATTCACTCATCAAACATTCATGGAGAGCCTACTGTTCCAGGCACTTGGGAAGTGTTAGGGAAAGATACCCACAGGGCTCCTTTTCTGGCAGGAGAGAGAGATGATAAACAAAAGATATGCACTGATATCAACTCACATGAATTCAGATGTGCAGTGGGTGCTGTGAGATGGTACCTGGTCCCCCCTTCTCAAATGAAGCTGCTGGAACTGCCAGGGGCAGCAGCATTCAGCTGAGTCCCCCTCCAGGCTGTCCTCAGTAAAGACGGTGACTTCCCTAGGGACAGCCCAGATCCAGTAGCTGATCCATGAAAGGCCAAAAAAGCTTTAGTCAGGGGCAAAACTGCTTGAGATGCCCACTTTCCAAGTCGGAGTGCCTGGCTCAAGTCCAAGTTGCTCCACTTTTGATCCAGCTTCCTGCCAATCCACATCCTGGGAGCCAGCAGGTCCCTGCCACCAGCCTGAGGAACCTGGATTGAGTTTAGGGTTCCAGGCTTCAGCCTTGTCCAGTCCCAGATGCTGTGGGCATTTGCAGAGTGAACCAGCCAATAGAAAACTCTCTCTCTCTTTTATTCTTCTCTTCTTCCCTCTCTTTCTGTCTGATTTTCAAGTGAATAAAAAGTTTTTAAGAGATCCTTGAATGTAGAGTTCAGAAAAAAACCTAAGGGAGTTTTCCAAGCAGAGATCTGGCAGAAAAGCATTCTAAGCAGAGAGGACAGCCAAGACCCAAGGCAGGAGCACAGCCCAGGAGGTGGAGTGGAGAGGGTGGTGGAGAAGACAAATCAACACTGGGGAAGTTGGCAGGAGCAGATCACACAGGGTCCGGCAAGTCACTAGAAAAGACCAAATGAGGACATAACCTAATTCAAAACCTCCCCTTGTTACTGTATACAGAGGAGAGGAGATGCAGGCAGATCTGTGTGAATGTCCCTGAGGAAAGCCAGGTCAAGCTCTTGGTGAAGGTGACCAGGAAGGTAATAATGGGCATGATAAAAGAAGTGACTAGATTAGGGCTATGGTTTTAAATGCAGCCAGTATGACCTGCTGAGGGACACAAGAGGTGAAGTCAGATGCAGGTGACCAAAAACTTGGGTTCAAGGACTGGTGTGGTAGTCCAGAGGCTAAAGTCCTCACCTTGCATGCGCCGGGATCCCATATGGGCACAAGGTCTGGTCCCAGTGGCCCCGCTTTCCATCCAGCTCCCTGCCTGTGACCTGAGAAAGCAGTCAAGGACAGCCCAAAGCCTTGGGATCCTGTACCCACGTGGGAGACCCGGAGGAGGCTCCTGGCTCCTGGCTTCAGATTAGCTCAGCTCCAACAGCTATTGTAGCCACTTGGGGAGTGAATCAGCAGATGGAAGATCTTTCTCTCTGTCTCTCCTCCTCTCTGTATATCTGTCTTTCCAAAAAAAAAAATAAATAAACAAATATTTTTTAAAGAAATATTTTTAATTAAAGAACTTGGGTTCAGATGTGTTTGATATTTGAGTTGGAAATGTACGGGGGACATCCAAAGGACTGAGCAGTCAACCCAGGTCAGTGACAACAGTCAGCCCACTTGATTGGAACAGATGGAGTTTCAGGGCACAGGGATGGGGGGTGACACTAGGGGCCCAACAGTGCAGGGTCTGGCTCGGCACTCCCATCCCTTGACTCCAAGACCCGCTCCAAGCTGTCAGGACAGCCTGATTGTGTGAACAGAGAGCAACAAACATGCAGATGAAGGTTCCAGTGTGTGCATGTTGAGGACCGAGCTGAGTGCATTAGGAAGGAACAATGCGCCTGTGCGGAGTGTCCCCACATGTGGAAGTATTGGTTTTGAGCATGCGTGAGTGTGTGCGTGTGTGTGTGCAAGCCCAGGGGAGTGTGCCAAGTGTGTGTGAGAGAGTCACCAAGGCCTTGGCATCTGGGCACACACCAGCGTGAATAGGGAAGTGAGGCCAGCCCAGCCTCCACTGCAGGTCAGTCACCCACAGTGGTGGAAGGCACCAGTCAGTGTTCAGAACTGGACACCTGGGCATAGACATCACACACACACACACACACAGCCACCCTGAGTCACATGGGTCCCCCGGAAACACTGCCCAAGCAGACACGGAGGTCCCTGAAGCTCCCAAGGCCGCGGCTCCCCACTGCCCTCGGCTGCTTTCTGGCCAGGCTGGGAGGGCTGCTACCGGAACAGCCCAGGGAAGGGGGAAGAGTTAACTCTCCGTTTGCCATTAAACATAATCAAGGAGAAATCTGTGTGTAGCCCGCTGCTGGGGCCAATAAGTGATTCCCCAGAACAACAGATAAAAGCCCGGCACTAAAGTGCAGCCAGAAACGATGTGTAATTGGGATGAAAGAATCCTTAAATCTACATGCTGCTTTTAACTTGGGAGGCTTAAATTACAATTAATAGTTCCCTTGAAGAAGGCGGTCGGAGGAGAGAAGAATTCCAAGGCCTTGGGCTCAGGGGCCCTGGGCTGCCTTCTCGGTCCTGCCACGTTTAGGGGAGGGAAGGGAGGAAAGTAAGTAAATAAGTCAGGAGAGAGAACAAGGCTGAGGGTGGAAGAGGATCCTTTTACGGTTGGGGCACCCTGATGGGTTACATCCTGTACTGTTCCAAACCCACCAGTGCCCAGATGAGCTCACCTGGACTCCCGGACTCCCGCCCAGTCTGCCACACAGCGTTCCTGAGATGCTGCCAACAGCCAAGAATCCTTGCCCCCATCTGCAGGTGGAGGGACCAAGGGAATACACCTGTCCCAGGGCCTGATGGGGCCTGTAGTTCCAAATCTCCGAGAGGCCTGTAGAGAGCTCATCATTCTTGGTGATTTGCGGGAACGCGGGGACCTTGGGGACAAGAGCATGGCTGTCCAACACAACAAAACGGATGCAAAGTCAGTGCCAGAACGCTGGCCTCCTGGCCACATGCTCATTCCTTTCTTGCTTGACCAACCAACAAGCTTGGGTTTCCCAGAGGAAAGCCTGGGTCTCTGGTACCAGGCACACACCCCTTTCTTCCCCAACCTGCTGCCAGGAGCTGGACAGAGACCCAACCATGTTTGCAGGTGGGGAGGTTGTTGACCTTACAGTCCTCCACATGGGACCTGCACCATCCCCCTGCTTGCTTTTCCTGACATGATCTGGGTGACTCCTCTTCCCCCGACACAGACTTGCCAGCGCATTCACGCTCTGCCTCATCACGTGACTCACAGGGCCCAAGACTTCCCGCTTTTCTGCTTCTGAGTCCTGCCTCTAGGGCAGAGCCATGGGCAGCAGAGCTGAGGACAAGCTCTGGTAGACGGCAACGAGGCACAGACCAGAAGTGTGCAGGAAGGAAGGAACTTGACCTTGAGACGACACCAACAGATTGATCAGAGGGTGCCCGGGCACTGCCTCGGCTCTCCTGGAGGCCAGCTCAGTGGCTGCCCCCACTGCTGGGCCCACAGCACAGAGTCTCGAGTTGGCGGATTCCTGCACATGAGCTCATGCGTGGCTGGGTGCCCAACCCTGCTGGTCACAGATCTGGAATGTGCTGCTCTCTGGTCCGGCCTGCTTTGCTCCCCTCATCTCGCCATAGCAAGTGCTGCTGCCGCCCCCTCTCAACCCTCCAAAGCCAAGCAAATTCCAGGAAGGGTTTCCCCCTCCCGGCTAAGGTTGCCAAATTGTGGAGGTATATGTGTGCATGCGCGTGTAGGTACATGTGCATGTGTGTGTATGCACAGGCCTGCTCACAAGCACGTCTTTCTATGCGTGAATGGGCACATATGTGCATATTTGTGTGTGTGTATTCTGTGCATGAATAGTTTTAAGAGAACGCACTGGGATCCGCTTGGGGCCCTGTATAGCTGAACCTTATTTATAGCTCTGCTCTGTCTGGTTCGTTTCCTCTAACTTCCCTGCAGAATGATATGAATGAAAATGACACTATTGACTATCTTGGTAACCATAAAAGACCTTATAGAAATAAGATTTTTATAGTTTGTGGACTGGGAGAATCGGAAGACTAAGAGTTATGGACCCGGAGGAGAGGACAGAATCTAGCCGAGGCGGTTGCAGAAGTCCCTGGGTGGATCGTCTGCAGGTTTTTTTTTTTTCTTTTTTTAAACAAACTCATATAAATAAAGTGATTGTCCTGAAAGAATTATGAGAGCCCTGAGGCTGGTGGGCAATATCCCCACAGCCACACATAGGCGGGAGGGCAGGCAGCTGCCCACAGGCGAGACCTGCACTGTCCCCAGCCTTGGGCCCACTCTGGGATTTCCAGCTGGGAGGAAGCAGGCAGCCAGGCAGGACCACAGCTGCCCTGTTGTCACCTGGGGAGCCACACTCCTGGGGCAGCCCCCACGGGCCAGTGTGGCTCTGTGTACCGTGAGGCAGTGGCCCTTCCCAGTTTAACTGCAAAGGACACCAACACACACACACACACCATGGAGGCTGAGCATTCAAACCCTGCCCAGGGACTTCCCCCAACCCTGCCACAGCACATCCTCCCCCAGAAGAGGCTCCTTTCCCCACATGTCCCGGGCTGAGCCTGGGCAAGGCCATCCCAACAAAATCCAAACTCAGTTCCATACGGCACTTCCAGCACCCCATCCTGCACCTGGGATTTATCTGACACAGAGAGGCCACTCCTTACCACCACCCCTCCACAAGGAGCTCCTTGTCCGCTGGGAGGGGAGAAGGGTGGGCAGAAAGAGGTAAAGCCAGATGGTGAATAGGCACAGAATGGCGCTGGAACTCTGTGGTGATGATTCTGTTCATTCAACAAGCTTGGGGCTGGGCACTGGGCAACACGATGCAGACACCAAGGGCCCTACTGATCAAATTGCCAGGGACACAGGCTACCTTTGCCTGCTCAACAAGCACCCCTCCAAAAGAAGGAGCATTTCCACAGGGCCTTGAAGGGCAGGTAGGAGTTCACCAAAAAAGAGGAAGAAAAAAGAGCAAGCACACCTGGCAAAGGGCTGGAGGGGGGACAGTGCACCCCAAAGCCTGGAGGTAAGAAAAGACAAAGTGTCTGGGGTGGGGGGTTCCTGGCTGCTGGGGTAGGGGTGAATTTGGAAAGAGGGCACCACTTAGGTCAGGGAGCAGACATAATGTCACCCAGAATTGCAGGCAATGGCATTGGAAAGGTAAGAAAAGATGGGAACGGTGCCTCCCTAGCTTGTATCTACCAACTCCCTGATCCTGCCTGCCCACAACTTTCAAAGAACAGAACGGACGGCACGATGGGCAGCCCAGTTTTCCTGGGTGCCTGGCCCTCACTGTCCCTGCTTATCCCAGCTCTCTGGGGCTGCAACAGTGCACACGCTCTTCTCCCTTGAAAGACGTGATCTGAAAACTAAAGAGGAGCCATTCCATGTGTTGGGGTGGCCCCGTAGAACACAGCACCCACCAGGCAGAAGAAATCCGCTTTCTTTCCCTCCCCCCCCCCCCGGGACCTGGGAACACCAAGCAGGGGCCAAGCAGCACACACAGCACCTGTCCACACCCGCAGGGCCTGTCTGCAGACATCAATTGCTCCAGCTCCCTGACCTTTCGGGAGAGATGGCCTGAACTGCAGGCTAGGTCATTACACACCCAGTCCTCCTGGCTGCAGCCTCCATCCAACACGTGCAGCGGAGCAGCCTGGACTGTCAGCCGGCCAGAACGTGCGTGCGTGTCTGAATCCAGGCAAGCTGAGTGGGGCTCGATTCATACCGACTGGAGCCGCAAGGCGAGTTTATGGTTCTTGATTACACCCAGCAGGGAGGCCTTCTTGGTGATGAGAGAAAAAATATTCAACAACCTGTCTTTGCAATGTGCTGATCTCTCGGCGAGAGTGAGTGCAGGAGAGACTGGGGGAGGGGTGGGAGAGAGTGAGCAAAGACATGGGTGGGTTTTGTTTTTTTTTTTCCTTAATCCAGGGCTCCTCCAAAACTACCTCCACCATTCCCCTTTCTCATCACTTGATTGCAGTGTAAATTCAAGGCAAAGTACTCCCATTCATTGGGGGGGGGCTCTGTGGCAGGTGGGAAGCTTAGCAGAACACAGGCTCAAAGTGACATGGTCTGCCCAGTCCTGGCTCAGCGCTGGTGCAAACAGCAAGGCCATCAGTGTCCCAGGCTCTCTTCCCAGCCTTTGTACCCTCTGCTATACCTCCGGTCTGCACCTGCTTGCTAAGTGCCCAAACACTGGGCCTGGCTCACAGGGCTGAAACACAGAAGAACTGAGGTGTGTCTCTGCTCCCCCAGGCAAGCCCACAGCCCCTGCCACCAGCTTATACACAGTCAACCCAAATTATGGGGTTTCTGTGGTGTGTGTGTGCAGGAAAAAGTCTGTGACTAGCAGACTCCACACCCTACAGAGCCCCAGCCTCTTGCCGCTGTCACTCTCACATGGCCTGAAGCTCACTCTGGATTTTTTCTTTTTTTAATGATTTAGTTAAAAGGCACAGCAAGAGAGAGGGAGAGATCTTCCACTCTCCTCAGCTCCCCCAAACAGCTTAAACAGTCAGGTCTCCACTAGATTTCAGGAGCCAGCAACTTCAGCCAGGTCTCCCATGTGCGTGGCAGGGGTTCAAGTCCTTGGGCCATCACCTGCTGCCTCCCCAAGGGCGCTGGTTGGAAGCTGCATCAGAAGCAGAGTAGCTGGGACTGAATCCAGTGCTCTAATGTGGGTCCCTGGAGGGGAAAACGGCAGCTTAAGTGCTGGGCTGCCGGCAAGGGCGGCCCCTGGTTCTGCCTGGCTTGGAGGTGCTGTGCCTGCCTCCCGCCTGCCTCCGTAGGCTCGTGCCCTCCGTTCACTCCCACCCGCTTCAGGGCTTTCCCCAAGCCCAACCAGCACCCCCTGCCAGGCCCTTCAGTCCCCATCTCCTGGCATAGGGGACAGGGGGATGGGCGTCGCAGAAGGGAAAGCCATCCCACCCCCCCCCACCGCCCACCCACATGCCCAATCCGACCAATACACACTATCAGGCCCCCAGCTTGCGCGATGTTCCTGACTTCCCATTTCTGGGACAGAAGGCAGCCAGACGTATTGTGGAGGGCGGATCTCTGGGCAGCCACAGCAGCAGCAGCAAGAGAAGGGAGATCCTAGCCCAAAACTAGCTACTTCAGGGAGGACCGCCAGCTCAGGATATGTGTCCCGGGTGAGGTTCCGGACCTCCAGCCCTCCCTGAAGCAAGCCAGATCTACAGGCCGGACAATGTCCCGGTCCCGGGTTGCCAAGGGCTCGCGGGGGCTACTCTCTCTGCCTTCCCCAAACCCCTCACGGCTGGCTCCGTGAAGCGCTCTTGGGGATCCACGGAAAGAGGAGGCGGGCAGCACGCAGGGCCCAGACCCGCGCTCGGCAACTTGACGTTGAAAGTTAATCCGCCGAAGCGCAAGCCCAAAATAAGCAGCGCGCGGCGGAGCGTGCCGCGAACTGCCGGTCGCAAGGCCAGACTGCGAGCGGATGTCTGCGCCTCGCCGCCGCCCGCCCGCCCGGAGCCTGCGCTGCGCGCCAGCGAGGAGAGATCTGGGATGGAGCGCCGCGTTCACACCGACTCGAGCCGCGAGTTTATGGATCTTGATTGCACCCAGCAGGGAATCCTTTTTAGTGATGAGAGAAAAAATATTCAACAACCTGTCTTTGCATTGGGTGTGTTGGACACACTCCTCTGCTTCGGAATCAGACATATGCGAGTAGTGGGAGTAGAGCTGCTGTCAGCGGGCCAGACGCGCCGCGCCGCGCCGCGCCTCTCCTCCCCGCGGCCCCGCGCAGGGGCGGGGAGTCGAGCGAGCGGGGCGCCGCAGCCGGCCCCGCGCCTGCCTGCCTGCCGAGGCCAGGGGCGGGGGCGGGCCCCCCCCCCCCCCGCCCGGCCGGACCCAGCCCGGCCCGGTCCCCGCCTCCGCCACCTGCCCTGCTCCCACCGCCCGCCGCCGCCTGCCCAACCAACCCGCGGTGCGCGCGCCTGAGCCGGCCTCCGGGAGCCGGCACCGCGTGGGGCCCGCTGACAGCGTGCCCAGCGAATATTGTATTAGTTGGTTGTGAGCTGTGTTCTCGTCAGGGTATCTGAGTTTCACAGAACAGACGGGGTGAGAGTTTTTGTGCTATATCCAGATTGGCTTAAAATAATGTCGTTTTTGTAGCTTATTAAACCACGCAAACTACACCAAAGTCATCCGCGCTGCTTGCCAGCAAACTCTCCCAACTCGGTTTTGGGGTGAGGGTCGCGCTGGGGCCCAGGGGTCAGACCGGGCAGCGGCTGCAGAGGAGAGTGAGGGGCGTGAGTCCCTGCAGCCTCCCCTCCCCACCGCACCCCCCCACCCCCGTCCAACTCCCACCTCTCCCAGGAGGCAGCAGAGGTGAGGTCTGGGGGTCACTGGGTGTGTCCCTGATCCCTGAAGCCCAGTGCCCACCCTGCTCGATCTTGGGACCAGCCCTGCCCTGTAGGGACTACAGCCAGGAGCAAAGGCTGAGGAAAGGGCAGCACCCAAGCTTGGGGACAGGGACCCCTGAATGCTTGCAGCTACAAGGGAAGGGGAAGACCTAGGAGTTGGGGAAGAGAGGAGGACAGGCAGCAAAGGCTTGTTGGTGCCCCTCCCTGGCCAGAAGGGCCTTCCCCTGCTAGTCTGCCAGGCTCACTTACTGCCACTCTCTGTCCCCTACCTCTGCAGTGTGGCTGAAGGCAAGGAGAGGCCTCCGGTGCCGGAAGGAGGGGTGGCCCTAGCAGCCCTGGGTGTCTACACACAGTCCCCCACAAGCCACTGAGCTGTGAGTGGGCATCATCCCCGTGAGGTGAGAAAGGAAGATTCATAGAGGCACCGTGACTTGCCCAAGAACACGCAGCTACGAAGGGTGCCACTGGGATCGAACCCCAGCTAAGGCCTGCATAAGAGCTCTGAGTGCCTCAGGGTCTCCTAGCGAGGAATGGACTGACTCTCTCTCTCTCTCTTTCTCTCTCTCTCTCAATCCCCTATCTTTTGGGAATGGAGAAGTCTAAAGAAAGTGAAAACTACAGAAGTCTAGCCAAGCACCTGACCCCTGCTGGTCATCAGGAAAGGATCCAGGATCCATCTAAATCACTCCAGGGGGACAAGTCCCTGGTCACTTCTCCTGGACCCCTCTGGATAAGTATGTCTCCACCACCAGGGCTTTCGGCTTCCCTGTGCACCTGGGGGGGGGGGGGGAACAGGGACGGGGAGGCCTCCATGATCTCCATTCACCACACCCAGTGGCTCCTTCCCTGACCACCCTACCACGTCCAGCCTGTTACCACATCCTGCAGCTCCTCAGATAGCACACACCCCCCATTTTCACCATCCACCCTGTGAAGCCCCAGCCCAGGCCTTACCCTCTGCCTCCTCTGTGTCCCCAGCCCATGCTGCAGCCAGCATCAGCCTTCATGGTGGCACAGCCACACCACCCTGTGCATACAATCCCTGTGAAGGGCTCTCCCCCACCTATGCCATAGGACAGAGTGTCACAGCTCAGCCTGGCTGGCAAGGTCCCTTCCTGTGCACCCCCGCACGCCTCCAGGCACCACAGCAGGTGAACGGCCCTGCCGGACCCAAACTCTCCTGACGCCTGCCAGAATTACCCAGTTAGGATTGTTGGCCTGAACCCCAGACTTTGTGGGGTGAGCTTCACATCGCCACCCTTTCCCCCCTAAAAACAAAGAGCAAAGAACAGATGAATGCCAAAGCAGCGGTCCACACCCTCTGGATAAGAGACAGCGGCCTCTTAGTGATTAACCTTGAACCTGCACTGAAATCTTAACTCTAGTACCTGGGCTTGTATTGAACCCTCTTCGAACCTTGGTTTCCAGTCTGCAAATTGGAGTTAGAATTGCACCTACCCTGAACTGGTTGCAAAGATTAAAAGAGTTAACACAGTAAAGGGCTTGGCTTGTGGAAAGTGTTACATAAAGCTGAGCTGCTTTTGCTGTTACTGCTGTCACCTGGCATGACCCAGGCAAGTCCCACCTTGACCTTTGATCCCCAAAGACCCCAGCAATTCATCCTCCCTCTCTTTCTCTCTCTCTCTCTCTCTCTCTCTCTCTCCCTCCCTCATACACATACATGCTCACACATGCATGTGTGTACATTTGCATATTTGGGTGCTCACACACAGGCAGGCACACATACAAGAACCCACCCACACCAGCCGCCCCACCCTCAGAGCCTCTTCTCATACTTTGGGTGCCTCCTTGGTGCAGTTTCAGGGCCCTGGGCTCTACATCTCTACTCCTGTGCCTCACCAAAACTTGAAGCCAGTGTCCCCCAAGAATCCTCACCACAGCCCCTCCAACCACACAGAGGGCTCCGCATGCCACATGCCCAGCATATCCCTGGCCTCTGAATTCTGTCTCTCCTCTCCAATCACACCTCGGTTTAGCCTTCCTGGGTGTGCCAGCATCCCCATGTGAAGCCCAGCACTGGACCTCCCAGCACCTGTTATGGTCACACCCGGGCTGTCCTGGCTCTTGGAGATGCCCTGGGCTCCCAGCTCAACTGCCCCTGTTTGCTGAGTCTGCGGCCTTGGGTCTCCAAGGACAAAGTTGGGGAAGAGACGAGGACAAGGCAGGCATATTTCTGGGATGGCTGTGCCACTGGTCTCTGCAGTGGGAGGAGCCTCACTCCGTGCTCCAGCTGCCAGTGCTCCTTACAGGCAGTGGGCTGCCTGTCCAAGTAACGCCCTGCCCAGACCCTGATACCCACTGCCCAGGCCAGGAGTGGCCTTTGTTGCCCACACCTGGAGCTCAGGGCCTGCCTCGCTTGCACGTTGGAAGTTCTGGTTTAATTAAGGATCTTAGGAGAGAATTCTCTCTTGTTATTTTCTGAATAAATTAAGGAAGTAACTTTGATGCACTATCATTTTCATCTAATCAGGAACATTCTGAAATTACCATATTGTTTTCCATTAGAAACCCCATCAGCCCCCCAATCAGATAACCAGGCTCCAAGCTGCCAAGACCCCCCTCTGTCCCGGGGCGGGTGTGTGCCTTGGGGACCAGAAGGAACCCGCCTCTCCTGCCATGATCCCTTGTTGGGTTTCCAGAGATGGCTATGGTTCAAAGCAGGGCTGTGGAGGGGTCCCACACAGAAAGCCGAAGGCCTGCAGAGTAGGGTGGCTTGGGAATGTACCCAGGTCTCTACTTACAAGTTGGGCTGGGGAAAGGGGAAGGGTCAGGTCCTGAGTGTGAGGCCCCACTCCTTCCCCACCCAGGGAGATGAGAGGGCAACCAGAGCTCTTCAGCCCCCAGACAGCACCAGGAGGCAAAAGGGGGAGACTGGGGAGCAAGCAGCTAAGACAGACAGGAAAGCTCACCCACGCCAAGTGGGGTGGAACGCTGCTGGGAATTTGTGAAATTCCCCGCCACCGAGCTGATTTCCTGTCTCTGGCAAACTGGCTGGAGGCTGGAGCGCAGGAGTGTCAAGGCCATGGCATGTCTAGAGAGCCATGGCAAGGGGCATGGGGTGGGAGCACTGTCCCAGCAAAGTCAAGGTCACTATCTCACATCCAGGGCCTCCAGAGGCTTACAGCAGAGGGAGCTGAGGCTGCATGGAGTCCAGGATGTGGTCTGGACCCCATGTGACAGCTGACACAGGGCATCCCATCAACACACCCCAAGATGGGCCCAAGCCCACCCTTGGGAAAGACAACGAGTTTTTTCAGCTCTATCTCCTGATTGAGTCTGAACTCCTGCTGGTCTGTGTGTCCCAGTGCCTTTCTTGAACTCTGCTCCTCTCTCCTCCTCTTCCCTCTTGCTTTCGTCCCCCATCTTCCTCCATAACCCCTCTTCCCACTGCATGTACCTCACACACACTCACTTCGGGTCTTCAAGAAGCCAAGATCCTTACTCAGAACCCAGAGCGGGCACCCTCCTCCCATCCTTCAGCCTGGCCAGCCTGGTCCAGCACCACAGCAGGCGGCTGAGGGCGTGTGGGCAGCCAGGGAGGCATCTGAGCCTCTCTACACACTCCTGGTCCCACCCCAGAGTCCAGGGCCATACCAGGCATCCTTGCCATGCAACCTCCACCCCATCCCTCCACTGCCAGTGTGGAGAAGGAAAATGAGGGGGTGGCAGAGAATGACAAGGAGGAGGAGGAGGAGAGTAGCTGTCACACGGCAGAGAAAGTTTGTTAGCAAGAGGGCGGGCATGCAAGGGAGCAGGTGCAAAGGGTCCCAGGGCTTGGCACCCTTGGCTGGGGGGGGTGGCTGGCATCTTACTAAGCCCAAATCCCTGGGTGTCCTCTCCTCGTCTCTGGGTCCCAGAGCTCCCCAGAAGGCCAGGCACACAGAAATTCCAGGAAGCATTTGCTGAGCTGAAGAAATGAGTCAGAGGAAGATGTGGGGAAACGCAGCCGGGGGGTCCTGACATGCACCCATAGGAGACGGGGACTGAGAACGGCAGCTCCAATGCAGGAAGCCCCGCAGGGCAGCCACCAGGAGGCACTCCGGAGAAGGGGTCAGGGCTGTGAGCCTCCTCCCAGGGCCAGAGGAGGAGACCCCAGCTCCCACTGGTGCCTCACCGCGCATAGCTGCGTGCAGGGTGCTCTGCACACAGTTCCTGGGTGCCACCTGCTTACCTCCCTCTGAGTGGGGTGTCGGTTGAATATGGAGGCGCAGGGTACATATTGGGTAGGAGAGAGGGAGTGGGCATCATAGACCCAGTGGGCATGTGTAGGGAGGGCTTGAGTGTGCTGCCAGGCAGGAATGGAGACATCTGAGGGTCACGAAGGGACACAGGGAGAGGCCCAGGGCCACTCCTAACCAGGAGCCTCAGGCCCGCCCCGTTGCAGCTGTGGGGTTCATGTCCTACACCAGCCACCCAGCAGACAGGTGGTGGCAGGGGGAGGGGAAGCCAGGAAGTGAGGGAGGTTTGTGCATGGATTTACAGGACACCCCCCCCCTCAGCTCCTGGAGCGCCCCCTATGACAGCCCGTCTCACCACACAGGAATCTGAGATCGCCACGAGGTACAAATAGTAGACATGTCTCTAAATCTCTTGTGGCTATGCTGGCTATGGCTTCCAGAACAGCGCTTGCTAGACCACTGCCAGACACACAGTGGGCCTCCTGCTGGCACACATGGCCAGGCCCACTTCTTCTTACAGGTCTCTAGACTTCCCCATCCCTGGGACACAAACTTCCATCCTAAACTGCTTTCCGTAGCTCAGCCCTGCCTTCCCACTGCTCCCCAAAATGCACCAGCCCCCAGAGATCCAGAGGGGGTTGGGATCCCCCCTGCCAGGAGACTCTAGAGTCTGGGATTCTGGGAAACATACACAGCTCCCTGCCTGAGCCCTGCTGGCCCAGCCTGCGCGTCGGGACGCCCCTGCCGCGGCTGGCTGCAGCTTGTTGTCTAACCCGGCCTGGGGGTGCCTGGGAGCGGGCAGGGAGGGTGGCCTGGCAGGGCTCAGAGAACAGGCACACCCTGGGTGAGGTCATGCCTGCCTCACACCTCTGGTATTCCGGCTGATGGCTATCTCCTCCCCCTGCCCTCAGGTTCCCCAGGCGGAGATGGAGGCAAAGAGGTCCTGATACTGCAGTCTGGCCCCAGGGGAGACGGCGGCGGCTGCGGGGGAGCAGAGGCTCAGCCTCAGCCTGCCTGCCGACAGCTCCCACTGCCACCCTCACCCCACGTCCTGCCTGCGCTGCCCCCCCCCCAGGATGGACAGGCAGACAGGGCTAGCTACCCCCATAGGAGAGATGCCTGTTTGCCAGGACATGGCCTTCAACCCGGGGTGCTCGGCTCCACAGCTGGGCCCCAGGCAAGGAGCCTCTCCCCGCGGCCTCCCCTTCCCCAGCCAGGCAAGAGTGAACAGGCGTCCCAAAGAGGCTTCCCTAGGGGTACACGCTCAGCCCTCCACCCCAGCCCCTCTGCCCCTCACGTTCACCTCAACCCAACTTTTATCCTTCTGATAACCATTGCCAAGAAGGAACCACAGGACTCAGCCACAAAAATGAACATCATACACCCCATGGTCCCAGGCAAGGTTCCGGAGTGGGCCTCCACATGGCTGAGCGCCTGGTGAGCGCTGGAAGAGGACGAGTGCCGGGCACCCAGGGAAAGCCCTGGGAATTCTGAGGCACCCGGACTCTGGGAAGGCCTCATGCTTTGGCTTGAGCTCCTCGGGAACCAGAGAAGCATCTGGCCATGGAGTTTCTTTTTCTTTGACTTATTTTTTCCCCTTTATGTAAAAGACAGAGTTTCCCATCTGCTGGTTCATTCCATAGCAGCTGGGGCTGGCCCAAGCTGCAACCAAGAACCAGGAATACCATTCGGGTCTGTCTCCCAGGTGGCTAGCAGCCATCACCCGCTGCCTCCCAGCAGGAGGCTGGGCCCAGAGCAGCAGACACTTGATCTGCCCCCGTGGGTATTTCAAGCAGCAACTGAAGCCACTGTGCCAATGCCCACCCTGCTTTCCTCACAGACAGGAGACCTAAGGAGGGCGTCACCAAAGAGGGACACAAATGCCACCCACTCTCAGAGCTGTAGATGTTCCCTGTTCTTCTCTGGCTCCGTTCCTGGTCTGGGCACTCTCAGGAATATCCATATCCTATAACAGCAGGTGACACTCCAGAACCTTCTAGGTGACTGACATGCTCTGCCCTTCTGCCCCCACAACCAATGCCCTTCCCTCTCCCATTCTCCCGTCTGCCCCCTGCACCCAGGAAGGCTGTGTTGGTGCTTCTCAAGTGAGGACTCCAGGGCCCCAGTCTCAGCATCACCAGGGAACCCGTCTGAAAAGCCCCATCCTGATCTCCCTCACGCCAGCAGGGTTTGTGACACTCCATTCTCCTGCAGCTTGCTGTCTGCTCCAGCTCCAGAGGAACCGCTGGTGGTTTGGTGGGTGGGGGGTGCTGGGGAGGGGTCCCACTCCAGTTCAGATTCTGCGGCAACAGTACAGAAGGCCTGGCTCCAGGGGTGACCGTCGGCATGTCTTAGATACTCCCATGAGGCTCAACCGATCACAAGGTGCAGCACACTCCTGGTCCTCTATCCTGGCTGCACTTTCGTATCACCAGGGGAACCTTTAAAAATACCAGTAGCACGTCATAGTAGCCTAGTGGCTAAAGTTCTCGCCTTGCACGCACTGGAATCCTATATGGGCGTCGGCTCGTGTCCCTGCCGCCCTGCTTCCCATCCAGCTCCCTGATTGTGACCTTGGAAAGCAGTAAAAGGCAGCCCAAAGCTATGGGCCCCTGCAGCCACGTGGGAGACCTAGAAGAAGCTCTTGGCTCCTGGCTTCGGATCTGCTCAGCTCCAGCCATTGCGGCCACTTGGGGAGTGAATCAGCAGACGAAAGATTTTTCTGTATCTCCTTCTCTGTAGATCTGCCTTTCCAATAAATATAAATAAATCTTAAAAAAAAAAAAAAAACAGACCAGCACCCCGGCTCTAGAGACCCTGATGTAACTGACTTGGGGCGAGGCTGGGGTATGGGTTGGATTTTGCAGTCTCGCTGAGTGCTCCTCATGCTTTGTTTGTAGCCCAGGATGATAACTGAACACTCCAGGTGCTCCCACTCCCCAGGCCTCCACCCACGGAGCCCCTCATCTCTCTTCAATCCTCCCTTTCTCCTTCCCACCCTCTTGCACACGCCTGCAGACACGGGCCTGCATAAGTGCATCTAAGAGACAGATGTGCACCGATGCAGACGCACAAACAGGCATGCAGGCATGTGCATGCACACGGGCGAACACAGACACGGGGACAGAGGAACACACACGAGCAAACACATGAAACAGGCAGGAGCATGAACCTACCATGAAGAAATCAGACACCCTCCTAATGCCACCGTCTCGAGTGGCCTGAGCCTTGGTCTGGCTGCGCTGTGTGTCCCTGACAACCTGGGCATCTCTGATGAGACAGGTCACTCCTCGGCAAAGAGGGAAGCTGGACCCATGCCCCCTACATCACCCTTTTCACTCAGTGCCTCTAAGGCACTCAGTCCGACACTGGCTGCCCACAAGGCACTGGGGCCCCACGGTTGGTCAGCTCAGTTTCAAGCTCTCAAGGGCACCTCCCCACTGGCACCCAGATGGACTGCAGCGGGGCTTTGGGTGTGCTCCTCCTCTCTGCTCATCACAATGCCGCCACGACCACCATCGCAGCAGGGCCTCCTTTGAGTTTAAACTCCAGCAGCCCCCCCACCCCGCCCACAGATACCCTCCACAGACAGAACTGATTGACGACTCCGGGGGGCTGCGCCTGCCGCAGGCCTGTTTTATGATGTCATTAGGCAGCTTCGGCAGCGGGAAGGAATCCCTCCTGACATCATAAAGGACTTGATATTTCGCTAATGTTATCTTGGCGGCGTGTCGCCCTGACATTTTCTCTGCGCTGCGCTCCCCCCAGGACCAGGAGTTGTCTGACTACAGCTTGGAAAAAAAATGCAAAACAGACAAATGCACCCTCGGGGGACAGTGGGGGAAAGCTAATAGACCAGGCCCCTGCTCCCCGCCGCAGAGGTGGCGTAGGTGGGATGCTGGATGTGTTTGCCGAAGGGGACCGGAGGCTGCTTCCCGCCACCACCGTCCCACCCGGCCCAGGATACCACTGCAAAGAAGCAGTAAGGCAGGCACTGGGGTTTCAGGCTGTGCGGTTCAGGCAAACCCTTTGCCTTCTCTGGGTCTCGGAGACGCCACATACACTCCCACAGGGTTGGACCAGACCATCCTAAAGACTGGCTCAGGTGAGGTTAAGAGACTGGCCGTGCAGCACAAGTGAGAAGGGACCCGTCCGAGAACTCCAGACTGCTCCCCAGGCAGGGCTGGCAGCACACTGCACTTATTGTAAGGCCTGATGGATTCATCTGAAAGGGACAGAAGGACAGAGAATTAGGAAGCAAGACCTTGCATCCACCGGTTCCCTCCCCAGTTGACCACACAGCCCCAGGCTGGTCCAGGCTAAAATCTCAAGCCAGAAACTCCAGCTGGGTGTCCCATGTAGGTGCAGGGTCCCAGGCCCTTAAGCCATCATCTGCTGCCTCCCAGGTATAGTAACAGGAAGTTGGATCCAAAGCAAAGCAGCTGGGACTCAGACCTGTGCTCTGGAATGGGATGCTGGCATCACAGGTAGCAACTTAACCTGCTACACCACAGTGCCAGTGCTTGACCTATAATCCAACCCTCCCCCAAGAATGGCTTTGTGAGCAGACTCAGAACATCAAAGGATTTGCCCCTCAGCAGGCCAGGACCAGCCACTAGTGCCAAGGTAACACAATTCCTGGCGTGGGCCTGGCAGGCAGGAGTCAGAGGAAGCAGCTGTTCTCTCATTCCCAGGGTTGTGGAGCTCAGCGGTAGATGGGAACTTTTAGAGAGAGGAAGGAAGAGCCTATAGGTCTGAGAACCTTCGAGCACCACTGTCAAAAGCAGCTGGGAGGAAAATTGATCAAAATCCTTTCCCACTTCCGTAGAAGACACCCACCAGCATCATAGACAGACAACCCTCCCGGGCTTGCTACCCCCAGAGAAGGGGACGCCCCGGGACCCAGGCAGCCTGCCATTCCAAGATGTTCCCTGTCGACACCTTAGAAAGTGCAGCTTCTTCTACCCCAGCACAGCTCTGTCTGTAAGAAGACAGGCACAAATATGTTCACTTTCCCACATGTGCTATTTGAAGAGAGTGAAATATCTGCTTTCCAAGTGAGCACAACAGGCCATCTTCAACCGGGGTCCATCACTAGGACCATCATGTAATAAACTGTGTTGCCTTTGGAATCCCCCACATCTTGGTTTATGTGATTAAAAACAGTTCCTGAGACCAGCACTGTGGCAGTGGGCACAGCTGCCACCTGAGAACCCAGCATCCCCTGTAGGCACTGGTGTGTGTTCCGGCTGCCCTACTTCCCATGCAGCTCCCTGATGCTAGTGCACCTGGAAAAGCAGCAGAGGATAACCCAAGTGCTTGAATCCCTGCCACCCACATGGGAGACCCAGATGGTGTTGCCAGACTCCTGGATTTGGCCTGGAACTGCCCTGACTGTTACAGCCACTTGGGAAGTGAACCAGAGGATGGGAGATCTGTATGTGTATATGTGTGAGTATGTGTAACTGCCTTCCAAATAAAAAAATAAATTAAAAAAAACCATGAGAACAATAGTCCATAGCTTTCTCCGTGGTGTTAAAAATTGCAAGAGTCCATGGTGCATCATGTCAGGCTGCTACAAACCCAACAACCAGCCACTGTTGGTGATTCCAGTAGACTATCTCTGTGAAAAATACCATTCTGCCATTCTGTAAATCTGTTGGAGCAAGGTGGAAGTTTAATGACCTTTCCAACCAACCAAACCCCTGCATTCAAGTCAATCATATTTCAGTGTTACTGTGTTTTCCAAGAAACTATTGACTCTGAAGTGGTGGGTTTTGATGAGGTTGACTTTTTTTTTTCAACTGTTTGGATTTTAATTGTGATGTATAAATTATAGTAACAACCCTCTGGTTTTGTACAGATATTATTTTCACACAGGTGGATAAGCTCATGAAAGGTCATCTCCCAAAAGGTAAAATCTTTGTTCTAGAATCCAGACAAAGCCAGGTTTACCAGTAATGTGTTAGGTTCAGGATATCTTTCTATCCTGGAAGCCTCTCTGATTGTCAAGCAACACACCACCACTATTATCAACACCACCAACACCACGACCAACACCGCCACTACTACCACCACCACCATCAGCACCACTGCCACCACTCTACCAACACCACTACCACCACCACCATCAGCACCACTACCAGTCTACCAACACCACAACCAACATCAACACCACTACCACCACTACCAACATCACCAACAACACCACTACCAGCACCACCAACACCACCACTACCACCGCTATTACCACCATCTCCACCATCACCTCTACCTTTGAAAGCAGAGGAGAAGGCGGGCACTTGGTTGTGGCACTGCTGCCTTCCCTGTCCAAAAGCCTGCTTCCCGTCCCAGCTACACCAGATTAGATCCAGCTTCTTGCTCATACAGACCCTGGGAGGCAGTGGTGAGGGTCATGGCCTTGGGTCCTTGTCAGTCATAGGAGGAACCCAGATGGAGTTCGAAGCTCCTGGTCCTACCTGGCCCAGCCCAACTGCTACAGGCATTTGAGGGAGTGATCTAGTGCTAGGTCATTCCCACTATGACCTGTCCTCACTCCCCACCCCCAGCTTCTGCTGCAAAGTCTGACCTGCATGACAATATTTCTTCCTAGACCACCCTGTCCAGGACTTACCGGCACTCTGTAGGGGCCAGGCAAGGCTCGAAGCAGTAGAGGGGCAGGTAAAGGTGGATCAGACCCGCTCCAGTCACACCTTGCCCCTGCCCATGCCCCCACTCCCTCACCTAGCACACCGAGTGCTTCCTACCCGCTCAGCTCTGCCCATGCTACCCCCTGAACCCACAGTGCCCATGCCATGCCTCCTGGCAGCTAGCCCTCCTTGACACTCTCCCAGCCAGTTACCCTCTGGACAACCTGCCTATCCCAGTCTGAGTTAAGTCCAGGTTCAGGTGCCCTCACCCCCACAGAGAGGCCTTGTTGAGAGTGAGCCTCCAAGAAGGGTCTGCCCCAACTTGGCCCTGGATACACCTGCAGCCATCGAGCAAGGGAGTAACAGAGAGACTGCCAGGGGTAGGCAGAGCTACAACTATGCCCTGTGGACTCTCAAGTTGGCACAGGAAACAGCAAACAGTACATTCTCCTGAGCCGGCTGCCCCAAGCAGGGGGACCACAGGACAGGATGCCTTCCCAAGGGATGCCCTCTGCGTGCCCAGTTTAAAAACAGTCTCTCCAAGGCTTTGGTACCCTCCCAAATGATGAGCCACTGTTCCATTCAGTGCCAGGCTATTCCCAACAGAGAAGCAAAGACAAATACCTGCTTTGGAGGAGCCTACGGTCTCTGGAGGAAGACACAAGCAACACAGAAAATACATGGGTTGGACCTGGTGCAATAGCCTAGTGGTTAAAGTCCTTGCCTTGCATGCACCGGGATCCCATATGGGCACCGATCTAATCTCAGTGGCCCTGCTTCCCATCCAGCTCCCTGCTTGTGGCCTGGGAAAGCAGTAGAGGATGGTACAAAGCCTTGGGACCCTGCATCCATGTGGGAGAACTGGAAGAAGCTCCTGGCTTCAAATTGGCTGAGCTTCGGTCGTTGTGGCCACTTGGGTGTGATCCAGCAGATGGAAGATCTTTCTGTATCTCCTTCTCTCTATCTGTCTTTCCAATAAAAATAAAATTTTAAAAATCTTCTTAAAAAACAGTGATAGAAAAAGAAAGTACATGGGTCAAAAGTGACAAACTCTACCAAGAGAAGTGGGAAAGCCCAAGCTGCTCCTCCAGGAGAAGGTGACCCTTAAATAGTGAGCTGCAGGGTGACACAGCCATGGGCTACATTGGGAAGAACTTTCCAGCAAAGAGGTGGCCCATGCAAGGGTCCTGAGGTGGGAGTGCATCTATGACACACCTGGGGACAGCCAGGAAGGTAGGAAGGCCTGAACCAAGAACAGCAGAGACAGAGACGGGGTACTGAGCATGAGCAGGCTGTCATGGCATCAGCTCCCTGCCCTGGCTGGGCAGGTGGATGAAGCGACTGGATTCTCTTTTTAAAGTACAATAAGGGTTGCTGGGCTCTGCTCCTGGCCTTGGCACCAGTGGCTGCCATCCTCACAACCACCCAGGGAAGCAGGGCCTTTCGCCCCATGGAACAGATAAAGGAAAGTGACGTCCATCCCTGCCTGAAACCCCACTTCACTGCCTGCCTGGGCAGGATCCCAGCCTCAGATCTAAGGGACAGCAGTGCAGCCGAGACGCTCACCAGCCGATTTACAGCCATCTGGAAAATGGCTCCTTCCTGTGCTTTGCTTTGCTATCAAAACTCAAAGGATCACTGCTGGTGTTTAGCATTTTCCTTCTTTCTTTTTCTTTTTTTTTTTAAGATTTTATTGCTTTTATGGGAAAGGTAGATTTTCAGAGAAAGATCTTCCATCCACTGGCTCACTCCCCAAGTGACCACAACGGCAAGAGCCGAGCCGGTCTGAAGCCAAGAGCCAGGAGCTTCTTCCGGGTCTCCCACGCGGGTGCAGGTCCCAAGGCTTTGGGCCATCCTCGACTGCTTTCCCAGGCCACAAGCAGGGAGCTGGATGGGAAGTGGAGCAGCAGGGACAGGAACTGGTGCTAGAGAGGATTAACTAATTGAGCCATCATGCCAGGCCTTGCATTTTCCTTCTTTATTCATATACCACCCAAATTTTAACTGGCATTTGTATTTAAAATACCATGGCAAACCATCTGTGAAGGGAGAGGACCATGCGTGGAGACCCTTGGTAAGGGCAAGATGCGGGGCTAGGGCACCTGGCTTCCTAACAGAACCATCCTTCAACTTCCTCCTGTTCCGAGCACTGCTGTGGGCAGGCCCTGGGCAGGGGACCCACAGGGCAGGCAGCGATGACTCTGACCCTGTCCCAGAGGTGGCTCAGCAGGTCAGAATGATGAGACATTTGCAGCTAACGCCGGACAGAGACCACGCCCAGGCACCTGGGATTGACTGGAGAGACTGCACCAGCCATGGCTGGGCTCTGGAAAGACAATGCACAGTCCCAGGAGGCAAATCCCAGAAATGGTCCCACCATGGCCGAAGGCATCAGCGACACAAGCCATGGCACTGGAGCATGGCAGGGCTCCAGCAAGCAGAGGGGACACCCGCCTCTCACAGGCACTGAATGGGGCTGGCAGGGGGTTCCTCGGGAAGCAGGAGGCAGATGAGCCATCCCTGGGGGCCCGTCACTAAAACGCCATGGGGAACGCAATCCCTTCTGCTTTGTGAGTTCACAGCAGGGACACAAGTGAAGGACCCCTTTCCCATAGCGGAAGTGGGGCTGCCAAGGCTTCAGCTGTCCAGGAAGCCTCAGGACAAGTCACATCCAGCAGGTCAAGAGAAGGGGGGAGAACAGAAAAAGGGGAGTAAGAAGCAGGAATAGAAAAGGGGGTCTGTGTTGTGATGTAGCACATTAAGCCACTGCCTATGAGGCCGGCACCCCATGTGAGTACCTCTTCAAGGCCCAGACGCTCCACTTCCAATCCAGCTTCTTGTTAATATGCCTGGGAAAGCAGTGGAGGAAAGCCCAAGTGCTTGGTCTCTCATGTGAGAGACCAGGATGAAGTGCCTAGTTCCTGCCTTCAGGCTGGCTCAGCCCTGGCAGTTGTGGCCATTTGAGAAAGTGAACCAGCGAACGGAAGAGCTCTGTCTCTCTCTGAATTTCCAATTTAAAATATTTTTTAAAAAATAGAAAAATAGATGAGATGATGATGAGAGGAAAGAGAGAAGAGAATGATATGTTAAGTCCCCTGATGCAGGCAGGTCCCACCCTGAGCCCTCTGCTGGTCAGGGCCAGTGCCCTGGATTCCCAGAGCTGTCCTTCCCATACAGCAAAGAACTACAAGTGTCCAGAAGGCCTCATCCTCAGTACAAAGACAGAATTAATGTTCTGGGCTGCGGCAAATGCATGGAGGATTCCAACCAATCCACCTTGATACAGCCTCGCCTGCATCCTTCCGTGATAACAGCCTCCTCCTGGATAGCAGGTGTGCACATCCAGAAAGGTCCCAAGAAGGGGAACAGCTGCAGAGACATGAAGGCAGGTAACGGACAAGTCCGCAGGCATCTACAAGACACAGAGGACAGAGGCACACACTGGTAAGAAGGAGAGTGACACACAGGCCCATGTCCACACAAGGTCAGCAAGTGTCCACTGGGACACGCCCTGAGTATCCATGGCGGTACATCCCAATGTGTGCACATCTGACTACAGATTTAAAATCCATGCATAGTTTTATTCATGATATGCATTTTGATAAACTTTTTGGAGACCCCGCCTACACACAGATTTCAAATTTTGGACATCAACAAAAACTCAGCTTTTCATTCTATTTTCCATGAACTGTTTGAAGTGCCCTGGTAGTGGACAGCTATACAGTTGGCCCTGTTCTAGTGCTGAGATGCACACACACATACACACATGTATGATACAAGCATACACACACACATATCACACACACACAGCCGCTGAGCTGAGGCACTGCTGCCAGGCAGGGCAGACACACACACTGTGAGGCTCCGCTCTAAACACAAGCTCCGATTCTCGGCATCCCTACACAGGTCTTCCTCAGGCTAGGTCAGCTCCTGCCAGCAAGCCTCGCTCTGGCAAGTTCCCTGAAGCTCAGGCTCGCCCACCAGCTCATTGAGGCTGGCCCAAACACCCTGGGTTCCAGGATGGCAATTGCCCCATCCTCCCAGGTGCCGACTCAGCCAAATTTCACACCCAGAAGTGGAGCCAGGCCAGCAGGGCTCGTTGTGGCCTGCTCGGAGCAACTGCGCGGGAGTTGGCGAGGAGGAAGGCAGGAGCCTGCAGCGGCAGAGAGGAGAGCAGCTGCCACCCAGGCCTGCCTGACCAGGCTGCTGGCTGCTGCTCCTTCAAGTCATCCACGCTCTGCAGGCATCAGGCTGCCCCACCTCTGCAAGTGGACACTCCACCTGCCCCACTGCCCAGGGAACAGAATGAATCCTGCTCCTCCCAGAGCTTTATGGCCGCTGTCCTGCTAAATATTTACACTAACCCTGAAACACGGGTTTTGTTTTCCCTGTTCATACCAGGAACCAGAACTCAGAGATGGGCAGTAACTCAACCAAGGGACTCACAGGACCAGGACCCACAATCCTGCTCCAAACCCCTACCCTTTTGTGGTCAGCAGGGGTGCAGCCATGACCCGCCAGGATTCCCCATTGTTCCCCATCTCTATCTTGGTGAACCCAGATCTGGCCTCACAGTCCTTCCCAATACACCCTGCCAGCCTTTCATCCTCGGCCAGAGCTGGCAGGCAGGACGGCAGCTCCTGCCAACGTGTCACTCCGTCTGATCTATCTCATTCACAGGGTGGAGGTGGTGACTAGAGGAGAACAAGGGCAGAAAGTGCTTTGTAAGAATACAGGGAGGAGGCTGACACTGTAGCACAGTGCGTTCAGCCACCGCCTGCAACATTAGCACCCGTATGGGCATCAGCTCCAGTCCTAGCTGCTCTACTTCTGATCCAGCTCCCTGCTAATGCACTCTGGCAAAACAGTAAGATTAAGTGCTTGGACCCCTGCCACCCATGTGGAAGACATGGAAGAAGCTCCTGGCTTCAACCTGACTCAGTTCTGACCACTGGGGGAGTGAACCAGTAGATGAAAGATTTCTCTCTCTCTCTCTCTTTCTCTCTCTCTCTCTCCCCTCTATATATGACTCTGCTTTTCAAATACATAAATACATCTTTTTAAAAGAAAGAGAACAAGGGGCTAGTTTTCAGCACAACAGCTAAATTTCTGCTTACAATCCCCGCACCCCGCATGACAGTGCCTAGTGGCAATCCCAGCTACTCTGCTTCCAATCCAGCTTCCTGCAACTGCATACCTGGCAGCTGACCCCTGCAGGTGATGGCCCAAGGACCTGGGTTCATGCCACCCACATGGGAGTCCCAGATGGTGTCCCCCCACCCTTGCTGTTGTGGGCATGTTGAGTTGTGGGCCAGCATCAGCAGCATGTCTCTGTCTGTCTCTCTGTCTCCCTCTGCCTTTCAAATAACGTGAAAATAAATACAAATAGAAGGGGGAAAGCACACGGGCCTGTCAGAGGAAACTGCAGGCCAGTTTGCAGAGACCATTGATGTCCAAATCGTCCTAATTCAGACTCCACTGTGACAGAGGGTGAAGGAGACTGTCACAGCTGTCTCTCCCTTTCAGAGAGGAAAAGACTGAGGCTCGGGTCCTGAGTGCAGGATCACACTACCAGGAGTGGGGGGCGGGGCCCAAGCAGTGACTCCTGTTTCAGTGCTCTTCAAAGGGGAGGTTCCCAGGGCCCAGCCACGCCAGGGGTTGTGGGCACCAAAGAGTCAGAGCCAGAGAAGGGCAGTTACACCCAGCCACGGCCTGGCAGAAAGGGCCGGACCCTCCGACTAATTGGTTCTGAGTGCTTCTTTTGACCCTAATTAGCTGTTTGTCATGTCTCCATTTGCATACCAGGAAAGATGCAAATTTGCATATCTGTAAATGAGGCCAGGCCTGGATGTGGGTTCTGGAAGAAGTCGGCAGTTGCTGGCAGGCAGGGAGGCAGCTGGCTCTTGCCACCGAGGCTTGGGCCGCTATGGTACCAGACAGTTCCTTGGCTCAGGGCTGAAGGGTGCTCTCCCAGGGGGTCAGCTGGCTGCACGGCCACCCTGCTCCCTCCCCGGGCTGAACACTGGGCTGGAAGAAGGATAGGCCCACAGTGCTATCACTTTGATGAGATGAAACAAAGAGGGGGAACAGTAAGTAATTTCAGGACGCTCTGTGCTGAGATGCCTTCTGTTCGCGTCCTCGGATGGAATCTGTAACACTTGGGAAGGGGGGACGGTCCCCCACCACCTCCCCAGAGAGGAGAAAGCTTCAGGGGAAGAACGGAAGTGGGAGGGGGCGAATGCACCCTAACTCCTCCCAGCACCCCAAGTCACCCTTTAACACATACCTTACACACACAGGTGCACACAACAGCCACAGACCCCCAGAGGGACCCATGCGACTCTGACAGGAGAGGCGCATTCACACATGTGAACAGTCCCAGACTTCCCGCGACATACACATTCACGCCCTTCCACATGCAGACACACACACGCACACTCGCACAGAGCTGTAGGCACACAGACTCCCTTGAGCTGTGCATAAATATTTACACACACACACACCCAAGACACACTCACACAAGCACATCCTTACAGAAAGCTCGCTTGCTGGCACATCCTCGGAACTCTGACCCCTCTGCCAGAGTTCCCCCTCTCCCCCCAACTGCCTGGTGCCTCTGCGGGGAGGGGGGGGGGAGACAAAGGAGGGAGGGGAGACAAAGGAGGTTGCAAAGGCAGCAGCTCCCAAGAAATTGTGCCCCAGACTGGGATCCTGGGGAGCTAATCCCTAGCAAACAGCCCCAGTGACTGCTGGATTTGAACCTACAGCTAGCGGACAGGGTCTGGGGGAGGTGCCATGATGGATGGGTAAGACAGACAACCAGCACGGCCTTGGCACTGCCATGCCAACCTCAGAGGCCAGAATGGGACGGGGCTACACCAGCCACTGTACCCTCAGGCCCAGGGCATGCTGGGGGAGTGGACACTGAGGGACCCACTGAGGCTTCTTGAGGTCCAGACCTCAAGGGGCTGTTTGCTGGCGCCTGGAGACACACCATCAGGACCCCAAGCTTCAACCAGCTAATGGCTCCCTCCCCCTTGCGCCTCCTCCTCCTCCAAGCCCGCATCGCAAAAGGCAAGCTAAACAGCTCTGTATTTGTAAATTAAATATAGCCGCACTTGGGCTTTCCAGAGAGCTGGGAAGGAGAGAAGGAGAAAGAAAAAGAGAGAGAGAGAGAGAAGAAAAGCTGCCGCCCTCAGGAAAGTCTGGCTGGTACAGATTGCCTGAGTCATGAATATTCATCTGGCGAATGAGGAGAGCGGGAGTTTGCATAACAGCTCCACCCACCCAACTGAAAGAAATGTCACCGCCTTTGCCAATAAAGTGCCAAAGGAAGCCGGTGGAGGCTGCCAGCCAGACGGTGCCAAACTGTGACTTCCACTCTCAGGCGTGGAGAAAGCACATTGTTTCCGGCCCAAGGAGCCGCCACTTGGGGCTGGGGGAATGGAGCCGGTTGCTGGGAGCGAACCAGAAAGAAAGGGCTCACTTGCCATCCACAGGCAGCTTGGTGGGCACAGTGCCTATGTCACCACCACCCCCAGGGTCCCTCATAAGACAGGTCCACGTCCGGCCATCCCATGAAACACACCCCGCCAAACACCCAGGGCCCACTCCCACAAAGCCGTTCCCCGCTCCCCACCAAGTGCTGCTGTAAAGAAACTTCAAGAGGGTCCGCAGGAGGCCCACACGGTCACCAAAACCCCAGGAAGCAACACAGTAGATGTCATTTGGGGGTCTGCAAGTCCACAGGAAGCTGGAACTTGCCTAGCTTAGGGTGACTTTCCATGCTGAGCCATGCCTGCTTACAAGGCCTAGTCCCACTGTCTCTACTCCCAAGCACTCCTCCCTGACCCCTTGCCCCCACAGACAGGGTCAGTATCAGCACCCGCTGTGTACCCCAGTCCTGAAACAACTCTTGACCACAACCCTTTTTGTGCTCCTTCCCGGCCCAGCCCAGCGGGAGACTCTGAGAAGATTCAGAAAGGACAATGGGCTGAGTCATTTCTCCCATCATGCCCAGCCCGGCACCTATACCTTGTCCTTCCCAAGGCTTTGAAGGCTTGTGAAGTCCCTGGAGCAGCCAGGCTCCTCAGATGGTCTGCAGATCAGTCACTGAGATGAGGATGGCAGCCTCCTGTCCTGGGGTCCCTGCACCCCACAAGGGGAGCAACAAGATTCCAGGTCCCTCTACAGCATCCCATCTTGGTGGCAGCACCCATCAGGCGGGGTGACCAGCTCAGTGCCTGCCCGCCAGCCTGCTGCAGCTGGCTCCCTCCAGGAATTACCTCAATGAATGGGAGCAGGAGAGCTGGAGAGGATGCTCTCTCGGCATAGAAAAACAATTAGGGTTATGGGCGTCTCCGGCTGCCGCTGCTCCTGTGAGAGCAAGTTTGGGTTGTGTGCTGGGGACTTCCCAAGGACACTTATGTGTTCTGCGTTCACTGACTGTTCACTTCAAGGTGCCCAGCCACTCCCGTGTGGGGCACCTCCGCATCGCATGCTAGGCTGCAGGCTCCGCTGGCCAAGTCTCACCCCTGGGCTGCCAGAGAGCCCCTCTCCCAGGGAATGAACAACACCGCCTGGGTCTTTCTGCAGCATCCCTGGTGCGTCCACACTCAGCTTGAAATCTCAGGTAACCAGAACTCCTTTCTACTTCCAGGATCAAAACACCAGCAGTTGTGGCAAAACTCCTTAAACCAAGCCAAAATTTACTCCCCTCCTCCCGCTTGCCACGTCCCCATGTCAGCCCAAACACTACCGCTGGGACCTCATAAGACATGTGGAGCTTTCTGCCTCAGGTGGGCCGTGAGTGCTGTGGGGGGTAAACTGGTGTTAAACTGAAAGTGTTTCTGTGGTTGAACACATCTGGGGAAGCTCCGTGTTCAACACTGTTTCTCACTGCACCATGGAGCCTGCATCTCATGAAGATTTGTATTCCTAGGATATGTTTCTGGGGAACAACCTGAAGAAACCAGGATTCCAAGGAGCATGTTTTGGGAAGCATAGTTTCAGCGGGTTAAAAATGAACGTCTCATTCCCCATCCTGGTCATTTTCTGCAGGTGCACTCCGCTCATGTGTCTGCCTTTCTCCACTGCTCCAGACAAGATCTACCCACTAAGCACAGGGAACCACCTTCGTGCCCTCTAGCCACACCCCCACACACTCCCTGATACAATCAAAGTGCCGCTGCAACCACAGCGGCTGAATCACACTGAGTGTCTTCCTCAAGTCTCCAACAAGTCACGACCAAGCCTTCACTCCTCATTTTGCTTCTGCATCCTGAAGTCTGAACCGACAGACACCACCCTCCCATGCCAGCATTCCAGAGAGCAGGGGACCTGCCTTACCCTCCCAGGACAGCCAGATCGTGGGCCACAGTGAGCACTCCAATATCTGCATGCCCACTGGTGGCAGACATCCAGCCACTGCTTTTTCACAGAATGACCCAAAGCATAAGCCAACTCTAGCATCGGGCCCGCTCGCCTCGGGAGCAGGGCCCTTTGCCCCTCTTGGCTCCACGGTTACCCGCATGGGAGGCCCTGGCTCCTCCTGCCACCTCTCCCTGTGCCTTCAATCACCCCTTGCAGGCATTCCCTCTCATCTCCTTCAAGTGTGTGTGCAAGCCCAGGCATGAGCAAAATAGGCTCATTGCACCAGCCAACCCTCCCTGGGCTGGCCAGTGAGAAGGCTCAGTGGGGCTAGGCAGAGCGATTAGCAATGTCTGCCCACCTGGAGAAGGGGCAGGGTGGAATCTGTACTGTCTTGGTCTCTTTCCCTCCTATCTTCCTACCTTCCTCCACCCCATTAAGCCATGACCCTGCTTTCTTCCACAGCCAACTTGCGGCCTCCCACATTCCACCACACACACCCTCTGCCTTCTCCAAAGCTGCTCCCCTCCCCCCAGCTCACCAACAAAGTCCTACCCTTTCCTCGGTCTCGTGCCTTTGCTTCACCAGCCCTGGTGGATTTTTTTCCTGCAGACTCGCCCCACCTTTGTGGATCTCTGAGACGTCCATGCCCCCCACTGGTCCCTGTCTTTGGCACAGCAGCATTCAGGGCTCAGGGTCCACCCTTGTGGCTATGTGCACATGCTCCCTTCCGGACCTCACCCACAGCTTCACCCCCACTCCGAGGAGGCAGCTCTGCTACCCACACAGTCACTGCCACAAACCAGAATGCCTCAGAGAAGCCCACATCTCCCCTTTCCTCCCTCCTCCCCTTTGCTCCTGCTCAGGGTGGCTGTGCTGCGAGAGCCTTCCAGGCAGCACAGATCACAGCCCTGGCTTGTGTCTTGATTCCCTACCCTTGTCCGTTAGCTCGCAACGTGCTGACTCTTCCTATTAAATATTTATTGCATTTCCACAACAGAAAGAACTTAATTATTTGTTCTGATTGAAAACCATGATGTGTCTCACTACAGAAAAAAAAAATCCAACTAACAGTTAAAAGTATGAAAAAGAAAGTATGAGTCCTACCATCCAGATACAACTGCTCCAAGCAGTTTGGTGAACAGCCTTCCAGACATAGCCCAGTGCATATATACACACAGAGATCTATGTATATAATCTTATAGACTGTTCTCGCTGACACCTGCTTTTCTTACTGAACAATATGTCATAGACATCTTTCTATGTCAATACATAGAGCTTTACAGAATTGTTTTAATTACTTCATAGTATTCCATTGTATGCATGTATCATGCTTTGGGTCTCTACCGATGATCATTTAGGGTATTATCAAGATTTTACCCTCACAAACAACGTTGTGATAAATATCGTGTGCCTATCTTTTTGCTCACTTTTCAAGGATCTTCGTGGAATCAAATCCCACCATGGCACAGTTGTGGCAGAGACAACATTTTTCTAACTTGACCATTCCGCTCTTCAGAGAGCTCAGCAGCAGTCAGGCATCGGACTGCCCACACCCTCATTAGCCCTAGGTTTTGTCAAGCCCCCAGTCTTGCCACAGGACAGAAGGCAAATAGCACTTGTTGTTGGTATTGCTGGGATACTCAGAGGCTGTGATTTGGACAGGGTTTACATGTGTCCCCCTTGGGTTCATAGGTTGCCAGACTTGTCCCTATTGTGGGGATGTTAAGAGGTGTGGTGGAAACTTTAAGATGTTGAGCCTTAAGGAAGAGTTTAGGTCAGAAGGGGGCACTGGCCTTAGTAGTTTTCAATAGACTTTTGGCTAGTAGTGGAGAAGGAGGTCGTTGTACCTACCAGTACTTGCGAGAGCTGGGGCCGGGGAGGGGGCCTAGGCTGGGCCAGACTGCTGCACCCAATCCCCCATCTCAGGAAATATCCCCTAGACCTGGGTCTGGCCACAGAGCATGTTTTGCAAGTCTGAGCCTCTTTTGTTGCTGATTCCCTTGCAATGATGAGGAACACACTCAGATACACATAAAAGACAAAACAGCTGGCTCCTCCAGGCCAGTGGAGGAGCTCAGGTATCTCTTCAAAGTATAGAAAGAAATGCAGATTGAACAGCACTTCAGTCCAAGCTCTACAGCAAGCACCTAAGCCCGTGGACACTTGGAGATGCACACAGATAGCTAACAGGCCTTAAGACTCACAGAGAGAACATTGTGTGAAACCAACAACTTCTCAGAGTAACCAAGAAAACACGGAGTTTCAGCCCTGGCTGTTTAATAGAAAGTCTCCAGTGAGTGTAGGGATCCACTAAGGTGGATCAGAATTGGGAAAGCTGAATAGCATGCTTGGGGCCATGGGCCGGAAGTCACCCCTTTCCCTCTCTATGTCCATTTCCAATGTCTACTTGAGTTACACGCCCCAGAACGTTCCTCCCTCAGTCCTGCACTGCAGCCCCTGAGAGTGGCATCAAGACACCCTCTTCATCTCCCCAGCACCAACAAGCTCTGACAACAGGTGGCCCACATGGGTTTGCAATCCCCTCACCTTTGTAATAAACTGTTTTTCAAAAAATCAAATAAATGAACAAATAGAGCAAGAGAAGGGAAAAAAAAGAAGTCATTATAAAGAGAGTAGGGACTGGAATCACCTCAGACAAAGTTTCTTTTGGGATTTCCCCAATCAAACTGCCAGACTCAGAACCCATGGTCTGCCATGGAATCCCAGTGCCAGAGCCGAGCCTCCTCAGAGGCTCGGACGGAGCAGTGGAGAGCATAACCAGGTGCACACGGAGGATATGACAGTCTATCGGAACCTGCAGAGGATACCTGGCACCACAACAGAGGACAAAACAAATCAATCAACTACCCCAGCCATGTGTTGGCAGTGAAAAACTGGGCAAACGGAGACTCTGAGGCGGACTATGTCAGTCAGTGGATTCTGCAGCAACTTCATTGTGCTTGGAATGGTGAGATTGGCAGTAATTCATAACTGTTGAACTATCAAAACCACTTGAGCAAGACCCTCAGAGCATGCCCCACATCAGGGACCTGGGATGGGTGGGAGACTGGGTAGGGCTTCTCCCTCTATCTCCCCCTTTACCCCAGATACAGGAAAAACACAGTGTGGAAATAATAGTCTTACCCACTTTCCTGTAGCCCTTGAACCTTTTTGCCCTAGTTAACTATGTAAAGCTTGCCAAAAACAAAGAAAAAATAAAATAAAGAGAGCAGGGCTCATCCCGCCCCCTCCCTGGCTCCTGTCTGGCAAGGTGCTCCCACCCTCCCACCAGAGCTCTCACCATCCTCATGTCATCACCCCCAGCGCCTCGTCCAAGTGGAGCAGAATCTAGTGCTGTGTCTCTGAACCCCAAGAAAGGCACGTCAGACAGAACTCTTCGCTCCACAAAGCACTCAGCCTTAGGTGTTCCATTACAGCAACAGAAGACAGACTAACCCAGGAAACACATCTTTTTGTTCTTTCAGTATTCTTTTTTTTTTTTTTAATGCATTACTTGTCTTTGCCCATGGTTCTAATGAGACTCTTCACTTTTTCTTAATGGCTTGTAAGAATTTTTTCTACATGCGAGAAAAGATTAAACTTGTATCCATCTACGTATCATCCCCTTGGCCTTTCTATTAACTTTTCTCATAATGGTCCTGAAAGTAATTCAGTTTTTATTTTCCAAGTACTCAGGTTCATCCACTTTTTTCTCTCATGATTTCTGAATAGTGTGATATGCTTAGAAGGGCCTTAAGATGATCAGAACAGTCACATTTATTCTACCACCATCCTTATGTCTTGAGATTATACAGTAAGGTAGAGGGCCAGACTGTCCCGTGCTGATTGCCCATAATCCCAGTATCACTTGTCATAGTCCATATTTTCCCAAATCAACTGAAATGCCATTTTATACTATTAAAAATCTTCTTAAATAATCAGATCTACTGGTTTTAGTTTTAATGTTATTCTTTATTTCATTTGAAAAGCAGAGAAACAGACACCAAGGCACTCCGTTTGCCACTGCCTACAACCAGAAACTCCATCCAGGTCTCCATGTGGGTGGCAGAGATCCACTGCCTTCCCAAGCATGCCTTAGCAGGGAGCAGAATGGCAGAGAAGGGTACCGTGGTGCAACCAGTTAATGCAACACTTCAGAGGCTCGCATCCCATATCCCTGGGCCTAATTCAAATCTGGGTTATTCCACTTCCTATCTAGCCTCCTACCAACGCACAGGGTGACAGCAGACAATGACACACGTGCCCAGGGTGCCTGCCACTCCTGAGGGAGACCCGAATAGAACTTCTGGCTGCTGATTTGAGGCTGGCCCAGCCCCTAGACCTTGTAGGCATTTGGGGAATTTACTAATGGATAAAAGATTCTCTCTCTCTCTCTCTTTCTCTCCCTCTCTCCATTCTCACTCTCTTTCATTCTTCCTTTCAAATGAATGGTTTTTTAGAGTCGATCTGCAATTCCAACCCAGGCATTGCATAGGAAATGTGATCATCACAAACAGCAGTACCAAATGACCACCTTCCCACCTTCCACCTTTATGCTCATCTCCCCAAAGCATGGTCCTGCCCACAGCATTCTCACCCTCCTCCACTCACAGATCTTCAGTTATTCCCCATTGCCTACAGAATCAATTTCAAGTTCTAAAACTTGCCCCTGAATTTGTCCATTATCCGAACCCAAACTTCCTTCCAATCTCATTTCCTGTGATTCCCTGTTATTTATACCCCATCCCCTACCACACACCCCACCAAACCTTTCCTGCCACCAAATCTTCTGGATTTGGACTGCCTAACCCAAAGCAGGCGCTTTCACCTTCCCCTCTTGAGTTCTACCAACAACTGCTGGAACATCTTTACGTTGCAAAATAGATCAATCAACCCAAACAGATTTAATACAGCAGATTTACCGAGGCAGGTGTTGTGGCACTAAGGCATTTTGCCACCATGTGGGACCCCCACATCCCAAGGTTGAGTCCTGGCTCCACTTTTGGTTCTAGCTTCCTACTGATGCATACCCTGGGGGATGGAAGTACTTGGGCCTCTACCACCCATGTGGGAGACTTGAATGGAGCTCCTGGCTTCAGCCTGGCTCAGCCCTAGCTATCTGTGAAGTGAACCAACAGGTGGAAACTAGGGCCACATATTTTCTCTTTCAGATCCAGATAAGGAGAACCGGGATGTGTTTCAGCAGCCATCCAACACAAATCCTGATCTCCAGTCTGAAGGGTCAGCCAGAGACAGGAGAAGGCACGTGTGATTGGTTTAGGCTGGAGGCAGAGGGAACAGCCTTGGTCAGTTAGGCCAATCAGGTCCAGCATCTCACACACTGTAAGAAATGCCGGGCCTGGCACTGCACCCTCTCCCACTGTCCTCCCCTGAGCCCAAGGCTTCCCTTAAGGCCGAAGTCTAGCATCAGGCCCCTGGCAACATGTCTGTCACTTTGGGCTCCTAGGGCTCTCAGTGTCTGCTCGCCACACATGGTAGCTGCTGCCATGGATGATGCATTTCTAAAATGACCTGCACATCTCCCCAAGTCATCACTGCAAAACTGATGAAGTCCTCACAACACTGGACAGGCTGGCCCTGTGGACCTCCATCCACCAGTCCTCTGACCCTCAGAGAGATGAAGTGACTTGCCAGACAACACTGTCCCAGAGGCCTCGAAAGCAATCTCTCTGTGTGTCTCTTCTCTCTCGCTCATCTCCTGTCTCTCTGTGTCTATCTCTGCTTCTGCATCTATCTCCATTTCTATTTCTATCTCTGTAGCTCCCTTTCTTTCTGCCTTGATCTCTGAATCTGCTTCCCATTCGCTCTCTCTCTCTCCCTCTGTTTCTCTCTCTCTCTCTCCCCCACCAACTCAAGTCTCACCCAAAGGGACAGAAGCCCCTGAACACCAACTCCTTTCCTCCACCTCACCCCCACTTTCGGCAGCTCTTCATCTTTCTCACAGAAGTACAGAGAAAGTTTTCTGGCTAGACAGCAGTTTCGAAGATTTGTGTGACAAGGCTGGGTAAAATTCAAATGACTCTGGGTGATTTAATTGGCTCGGGGCTGGGATGGTAAATCAGGGCAGCCCAGGCTGCCAGAGCTGCCCCAGAAACCCACGAGCCACTGATGCTAGGAGCTTAGCGGCAGATCTGCAGGTGAGGGCTGGGGAAGCATGGACCGGGGCCAGGGGAGTTCCCCTCCGCCGCACTCAGAATACATTTGCAGGGTCCCACGGCCCACAGCCTCTCCTGACCTACATGTTCCACCAAAAGCCGCCTTGCCCCAGGCCCAGCGCCTCCCTGCCTAGCCCCAGCCCCAACCCATGCCATGTTCTCCCAGAGAAAGCTCTGATCAAGCTTGCCCAGAAGGCCAGGCCCTCACACACCACTACCTCACTTCATTTTCACAACTTTGTGAGGGAAATGAGTCCATCTCCAACTCACAGGTGGAGGCTGGAGGTGATGAAATATGTTGCCCAGGGTCATTACACTGCTAGCAGAAAGCTGAGCCAAGATTTGGATTGGACTTCTCATCCTCCTGACCCCACCCCTCCGTGGGAGGCCAAGAGAGGAAGAAGATGGAATTTCCCAGGGGACCACGTAGCCAGAGGAAAGAGGGGAACCATTCTACATCACGGGGAGGCTGTGGCTCTAAGCCTGTAAGGCAACAGCCTCGCCATCCTAAGGAAACATCAAGCGAGAAGATGTGTACTAGGAACCTGCTCTATGTCCACGTGGGAGCCAGGGGCCTGATCGCTTCTCAGTTGGGGGATTTACTGACCAGCACTCAGGAAGCAAACAAGAGACCTGACTGCAGCATTCGCCAATCTCTGGGATGTGAACAGTCCTATAAGGGCCCATGTCAGAGCAACCCAGAGGACATTACCGACCACTGTGTCAAGGTACAATGCCTCCACCCTATGCAGGTGGTGAGAGAACCCCCTCCAGTACTCACTGCTTAAAAGAGAGCCTTTGTAAAACTCAGGACAGAGAATGGCTCCATGGGCCCTAGAGGCAAAGGTGGGACAGGGAGGCACAATGGACCCAGGTTTGCACTCTGGGGAAGACCAGGAGGGCAGAAACTGACAAGAAGGGGGAGAAACCCACAGCTTCTAAATGCCACCCTAGACTGGCAGCCAGGAAAGGCAGCCCCCAGCCCTGCCAGGCACACAAGAAGTGCTCAATGAAAAAATGAAGGAATGAGCCACAACATGCATGCTCCATATGCATTGATCTTTTGAGCTCACCAAATCTAAAACAAGCTCATTGTCTTCCACCCAGAGCCCTCTCTCTTCCCTCCTGGGGTTGCTAACTCAGGAACCTGGGAGCATTGACTCCACCTTCTTCCTCATACCCCACCTCCCATCAGCCAACAAGCTCTACACATCGCACTTCCTGAACATCTCAGTGCTCAGACTGAGGCTCAGGCTGCACTCACCGCCCCCATGCAGCTCGCCTGGCTGGGGTTCTTGCCATCTCCCACGGTGCCTTCCCAGCTGGGCTCTCCAGCATTCATCCTTGGCAGGTACCCATGCCCAGGTCCTGGAAAATCCGGCATCAACCAAGATGCCCCAAGGAGCCTGTAAAATTGGACTTCTGAATCCCTCATGCTCACTATTCTTCACCCCAAAAATAGCATCAGAGCCTCTCACAGGCCCCAAGTCTGGCCACCGCTCAACTCCTGACGGCTCCCAACCACATCTCTTCAACCATGCCACACACTGCTCAGCCAGCTTGCCTGTATCCTGCCATGCCCCATGACTGGAACTGCCCTGGTCTCCCTCCTGCACCTCCCTTCCCTTTGCCTCTACAACCCCTACACTTCTTTTAAGACTAAAGTGGGAGTTTAGGTGGGTGATACTCTCTTCAAACCCTGTGAATCCCAGCGTGACCTTCATTCTCCCGAGACCCTACACGAGTCCTTAGAAGGCCTGTTGTTGATTTCCACCCTTTTATGGCTCCCGCCACCAGCCCAGGGCCCTCACAGCCCAGGGCTCTTCCACTTGACTGGCCCACCAGCCCATCTCCTGCCACAGCCAGCACGACCCCCTCCAATCCCCTCCCACCCTCATCCCAGACCATACTCACACCTTTCCTGCTCTTGCTTAGTTTCCACAAGGCTCTTCCCTCAACTCCATCCAACATCCAGAGCTCTCTACCTCTAGGAAGCCTATCTGGGTTACCAAGCCAGATACATACATGCACACACACACACCCACACACTTCCCAGTTCCACTCCTATTCATCAGATCACAGCACTAGGGCTTGGTGCCCTCCCAGGCAGCCAATCTTTTCCACTTCTCAGAGCTGGCCAGGAACTCCGCATCTTTTTCCTTCTTCTCCCTCTGCCTTTCTCCTTTTTTTCCCCCGTCTCTCCCACCCTCCCATCCCAGCTCCATACACAACTGCTCAGAGTGACAAAGTGTCACCAGAAGATCTTTGTCTCTGACACCAGACAAACCAAGGGGGCAGCTTCCCCCAGCTCTGCATAACCCTGAGTAGCTGACATCAGTCCATCAAAGCCTCAACTTTCCTTAGCTGTAAAATAGATGCCCCCACCCAAGTCACTGGGAGGCCTAGGTGAGCTCCCCTTGGCTTCACGCCCAGCCCCTAGTAGTCTCCTGATAAATGACACTTCTCCCTTGCCCATTGCCCATCTCGGTGCACCCCAGGGCACAGGGAGGTGAGCAGACGCCCAAGTACTTCGTCTCCCACCCTCAGCAGGCGGTGAGCAGCCTGTGTACAGCCACGTGGGGCGTTTCCAACCCCCTCCCCCACCTCCCACAATCTGCTTTAACCTTCCTAGCACAAATGCCTTGTTTATTTCAATATCATCCGTTTTACTCTTCCGTTCATGCAAAAAAAAAAAAAAATTATGAAAACAGATTTAGGAGGAGAAGTATTTAACAAGTCAAACTGTCTGTAGGCCTGTTTCCTTCTCAGGGAAAAAGTGGCTGCGAGGCTGGCAGAAGAGGGAAGCTCAACAGCTTCACTTCAGGGCAGCTGCCAGAAGAGGTGCATCGCAGAGCGGAGCAGAACCTCCGCACTCAACAGTGTGTCTCCCCGCCAGGCGCTTCCTGTGCCGAATTCAGCTTGGCAGGTGACACCCAGCTCGAGCGGAGAGCCAGCCCCAACGTGAGCAACCGGGAGTCTCTCTGCACCCACCAGGCCTCCAGCACAGAAGCACCGGCCCTGCCAGGCCATGGCAGAGCTTTGACCACCAGCAGGGGGCTGTGAAATGGCAAGGAGGAGGATGGGTCTGATCACAGGTCAAAGGGACCAAGAACCCTCCCAGGTCCAAACACCCCAGGAGCAGCAGCATCTACTCCCTTGAATGTAAAGACCAAATCCAAGACTTGCAGCTGCAATAAAACCTCTTGTTTCCCATCTTCCCAAGTGACCTTCGGGGAGATGGGTCCGGATGGAATCTACAAGGGCTCTGCCTCCCCCTGGGAAGCTGAAAAGAAAAAGAGAGGACTAGAAAGCCAGAAAATAGTTCCTGATCTTCAAATATGAGGGAACTTCAATACAAAATGCACAGCACAGCTTAACCCACCGTGCCACAATGCCAGTATTCTATAAGAGTGCCAGTTCAAGTCCCAGCTGTTCCACTTTTGATCCAGCTCCTTGTTAATGCTCCTGGGAAAGCAGCAGGAGACGATCCAAGGGCTTGGGCCCTTGCATCCAGGTGGGAGACCCAGAGGAAGCTCCAGGCTCCTAACTTAGGGTTTACCTAGCCCCAGCCATTGCAGCCATTTCGGGAGTGAACATTGCTATGAACATTGATATGAAAGGACTCTCTCTCTCTCTCTCTCTCTCTCTTTCTCTGTCTTTCAAATCTATTGGGAAAAAAGCTTATGGAAAGTAGAATGAAAAGATAAGTTTACTTTGCGCATAAGTTTTTCACAATGCACACATTCAATGAAGCATTGGGGGACGCCTCCTGTGTGCAGTGGGAACTACCCCAGGGAGAGCGCAGGCTGAGGCTGCAATAAGGTTACCAAGACTCCCACCTTGGCCCAGACCCTATGTGTGCATTCAAGTGGCACACTGATTCGTGCAGAACCCACTGGTAGGGAAGCACCTACACCTTACTCATGGGCTACTGCCCCCTCCACAGTGTGTCTCCTGCAATCAAGATGCACGCCAGATTTATTCCCAGATTTATGCATGCCAGATTTATTTAAACCCACCTGGCCCTCCCTCCTGTGGCCCTCTCTCTGGATGCTGATTCTGTCTTCTGCACTAGTTTGAGACTTACTTGCTTTATTTGAAAAAGCAGTGTGGCAGAGAGAGAGAGAGACAGTGAGAGAAAGAGAAAGAGATCTTTCTTCTGTAACCGCCAGGAACCTGGGACTCTATCCAGATCTCCCACATGAATGCCAAGATCCAAAGGACTTAGACCATCCTCCACTGCTTTCCCAAGCCATTAGCAGAGAGCTGGATCGAAGTGAAGCAACTGGGACTTGAACCAGCAACCATATGGGATGCCAAGAATTAACCTGATAAGCCACTGTGCTGTCCTATTCACCTTTTTAAGGATTCTTTTTTTTTTAGTATCTTGTCTTTAAGATTTATTTATTTTTATTGGAAAGTCGCATATACAGAAAGAAAGAGACACAGACAGAAAGATCTTCCATCCGTGGTTCACTCCCCAAGTGGCTGCAACCATTAGAGCTGAACCAATCCAAAACCAAGAGTTTCTTCTGGTCCTCCACATGGGTGCAGATCCCAAGACTTTGGGCCATCCTCTACTGCTTTCCCAGGTCACAAGCAGAGAGCTGGATAGGAAGTAGGGCAGCCAGGACACAAACCAGCACCCACCTTGGATTCTGGTGCATGCAAGGCAAGGACTTTAGCCACCAGGTTATCATGCCAGGCCCATTTTTTTAAATATCTTTAAGAAATCTCCATTTTGTCTGTGAAGACACTAGGATCCAAATGTTCATCAGTCTTTTGGAGGTTCTGCAGCTGTCTGGCCCTATTGGCAACTTTAGATACTGTTTCCTCAGCAAGGCCTAAAAGATACTGTGAAATATGTTTCCTCAGCATTGTTTAAAAGAAAGACTTCTTCTCTGACCCTGATGTATTTGCTTTTTCCCTCCCAGCCCAGAAGCTATTCCCCGGGTCAGGCAAGTTAAGTCAATACCCATCATCAGTATAACATACGGGAGTGCCTATTCAAGTCCCTACTGCTCTGCTTCCCATCCAGCTCCCTGCTAATGCACCTAGGAAAGCAGATGGCCCAGGTGCTCGGGTTCTTGCTCCCCGCATGAGAGATCAAGATGGAGTTCTGGGCTGCAGTCTGTGGCCTCGCACAGCCCAGCTGTTGTAGCCATGTGGGCAGTGAACCCAAGGGATAGAAGATCTCTCTCTTGATATGTTTCTCCCTCTCTCTCTCTCTCTCTAACTCTGCCTTCCAAATAAATAAAACAATTTTTTAAAAAGAAATAAAAATCAGAACAAGATAAAAAGCAGTAGGTGGCAGTTTTGAGTAACCAAAACCCTCATGAAAAAACTGCCGCTCAAGGGAACACTTGAAGTCATTCATTCATTTGTTCAGTCAGCCATTATTTACCAAGCGCCCATGACACCGCTGCATGCCAGGCACTGTTCTGACAGTGGAGATGCAGGCATGAATGCCATCACTGAATACCACGTGCAGCTGACTTTCTCTCTAGCATCAAGGAGAGAAGCCGTTGGCATGGCCAGCCAGTCCCATCCAGCGGTCCAGTGGTGACCACTGTCATAGAGAAGGGAAAAAGGAGTTGAGGCAAACCCCAGTTGATTTCCTCTTGCTCAAGGTGAATGCCACAAATTGGATCATTTGAAAAAAAAAAAAAAAAAAAAAAAAAAAAACAACGGGCCTATCTGGCTCACAATTGTGAAGGCTTGGAGATTCAAAAGTGGGCAGCACAGCTGGGGAGGGCCTGCTTGGCAGCAGTGGAAGGCACCATGTGTCCTGGCTCCTCTTACAAAGCCACAGTGCCCCCTGGGAAAGGACCTCACCTCTGTTCTCAATGACCTGAGTCACTATCAAACCCCTTCGTGGGATTCACTGTCCACCACTATGATCACAAGTTTCTCCAGGTACTTAATGGCTGGCAGGTACCTTCAAACTACAGCAAAGGAACACACAAGGAAGGTCTCCTGTTGTCACCTGTACAAAGTCGTACCCAGTCACCTCCCAAATTCACTGTCAGCCTGGGCTCACACCCTCTCATACGCACATGCATACAGCACGCCTCTGTGTAAACACACATACATAATGAACATAAATACTCATTATACACACACACACACACACACACACACACCCTCGGCCCAGCATACTGAGGAAGAAAGACATTGTCACCTACAAGGTAAACATCACACACAAGTGCCAGTTCAAATCCCAGCTGCTCTGCTTCCCATCCAACTCCCTGCTAATCCTCCTGGGAAGGCAGGGAAATACAGTTCAAACGTCTGAGCCCTTGCCACCCACATGGGAGACCCAGGTGGAGTTTTAGGCTCTTGGTTTTAAGCTGGCCCAGTCCCAGCTGTTGTAGCCATTTGGGCAGTGAAACAGCAGAAGGACAATCATTCTCTCTCACACACTCTGTCTCTCTCCCCTCAAAAAAGTCTGATTTCCAAGTTTAAAAAAAAATTTTTTTTTTTGAAAATCCAATAGGCAAGGTCACACAGACTAGGAACCAGTTTGCTTGAGTTCTTAACAACACACATTCAACACACACCCATTCTAGAGCCATCCATTTCCACATGCCACAAAAGGACTCACATTCACCAATCACAGAAATACACCCAGGGATGCATCAGAGCAGATCACTCTGCAAGGACACAGACCCCTTCCCCATGCCCACATCACGAGGTGGGGAGACCCGGGCACCCAGGTGTCCCTTGTCCACATAACCATCTTGGACCTACCCCACACATCACAGCTCTTCCAGCCGCTGACAAAGTTCCTTCCAGCCCTAACCCAGGGCAGTGAGCTATATGTGCACACGCACACACGTCAGGTGTGATCATGTACACATATGCTTCGGAAACAGGTGGCCCCACTTCTGTGTAAGCATTCACATGCATTGGCTATGCGTGAATATCTTTATATGTGTGCTCAAGCATGTGTGTATGTGTGTGTGTATGTGTGCACATCCCAGGAAGCCAGAGGTATATAATCTAAATCTTGCTCCTCCAGAGAAGGATGGGAAATAAAGCAAAGTGGGGTTTCACTCACACCACCATGGGCAGGAGGAACTGCCCCATCTGTCATGCTTCACGTGAACAGCCCATGAGCAGCGGAGTCACTGCTGTTCCCCTGGTCCCTGGACCCTGCCATGGCTGCAGACAGCCAGGATAAGCATACGCCCATCCCAGGTGCTGGGAGCAGAGCGGAAGAGGAGAGTGGGCAGCCAGCAACGGCCTTCCTGTGCAGAAGCAGCAGGAGCTCCCAGCTTCAGCGGGACACACAGGTGCTTTGTGGCCTGCATGAAGGCAGAGGGGCCAGGCAAGAGGAGGTCAAGACCCCAGGCCATGCCTGGTGTGCTCTCTTCTCTGGCCAGCACAACACCCTCTGCACTCTGGGCAGCCTGAGTCCAACACCTGGTCCAATGCCTCACCCCAGTCTGAATCCCTCCGCCCTGCACACTGCTCCTGTTGGCCCCTCACCTCTCCAGCTCTGTGCATTTCTCTGACATGCCCACCTCTTTGTGTCTGGTTCACTGGCTCTCTAGGCCCCCACCTGTCCATCTCACAAGCTTCTCCTGAAGCCCCTCCACTGTCCCTAACCCCAGCCCTCCCCTCTGCCAGTGGCTCTGTCACCCTGCGACACACCACACGCTTCCCAGAGCTTCTGGTCTGTTGCCACCATCCCTCTGGGGCAGGCTGTGAGGGTCCAGATCAGAAATGCAGAAATGAGTCCCCAGAGATTACTCAAGGCCACGCAGCTGTCACAGAATGAAATGCAGCTCACTGCTGGTAGGCAGTGTCTTTGGGAAGACAGAATGCTCCCTGGAACTCCACATCTCCTGGACGTATACACTGCGCTTCCCAGGCCTTCACCCCACAAAATTCACACAGAGACCAGTGCCACTACAGCTCACTCAACCAAACAGCCTTTGGGGGGGGACAACATTTTTGTGGCATAGCATGTAAAGCCTCTGCATGCAACGCCAGCATCCTGTATGGGCATTGGTTTGAGTCCTGGGCTGCTCCACTTCTGAACCAGCTCCCCTGCTAATGTGCCTGGGAAAGCAGTGGAGGATGGCCCAAGTGCTTGGGTCCCTGCACTCACATGGGAGACCTAAAAGAAGCAGCTCCTGGCACCTGACTTTGGCCCAGCCCAACAAATGCAGAGTGAACCAGCACATGAAGAGTGAACCAGCAGATGGAATCTCTCTCTCTTCTCCTTCTCTCTTTCACTCTCTCTCTCTCTTCCCCCTCCCCTCCCTTCCCCTCCCCTCCCCTCCTCTCCCCCCTTCACTCTACCTTCTGAGAAGGCAGGAGCATTCTGTCCTCCCAAAGACACTGCCTACCAGCAGTGTGCTGCGCTCAGCCCCATGAATAGATGAACTTCTCCTAAGTGGACACACGGCCCTCCCCTGGGGATCTCAAACCACGCATAGGTAATGACGGGAACCAGGTGTCTGGCCTACCCTGCCAAGCTGAGTCCCCACTGTGACAAACACAGCAGCCTCTCTCTCTTTCTCTCTCTCTCCAGGCCCCCAGGTCCTAGACACCCGCTCCCCCGCGAGCCCTCAGACACTTCTGGAACGCCGCTGGGGTTCCGGCATGCCTGGACCACACGGGCAGCTGTGCAGCCACCCCGAAGCCACAGGGCCCAGAGGCTGAGGCGCACCTGCCTCGCAGGGCCTCCCCGCGCGACCTCCGGCCCCCGCTGAGAGGCGTCAGCACCAACAAGCCGCCAGGGCCTGCCCATTTTCCTTTCTTTTCATTGCCGACTCGGCGCACAGTTCTAGAAGCCGGTCTCAGCAGAGTAATTTACTGGCAGAATCTCTCCCAGAATCCAGCTTGAAACCAAGCTGTAAAAACAGCTTCGAGTGTAAATAATTCATGCAGACAATATGACTTTTTTATGTAAATTCGGTGCATTAACCCTCTATTATAATGATGGACGACAGATAGGGGCGACGTTGCCTTGGTAAGAGCTAATGGATGGCCGCCATAAATCCACTGCACATTTTATTGTGTTGCTGGAAATTGTGCCTTCAGGCAATGCTGTTTACTTTTATGTAAAACTCTAGGTTCCCTAAATATTACAAATATTTTACATCCAGCTCCTCAGCATTTGGGCTCTGCCCACAAATCAAGCTTTCTCCATGTGAGTTGTAATTAAAGGTTTGTTGTGGTTTTTTTTTTTTTCCCTGGGACAATTATCTCCAACTATAAAGAGAAATATTTTTCCCCTTTAGATGTTCCGTCATTGACTTATTAACAGATCCTTTGAAGAAGGAGGTTGTAAGTGACTCGCTGCGGTGGTTGGCAGGAGGTGGGTCCGCAGAAGGGGCACTGTGGATGCCAGAGCATGGTGGCAGCCTTTTATGTCTGGCCGCCACTCCGGTTTATTTACACATATGATCTTCTGGGCCTTCCTCCTCCTCCCCTCCCCCTCCCACCCACCCCCCCCCCCGCCTTCCTTTCTATAATTCATGACCACTTTAGCAGGGTAATTCCTGCAGCCACCTTGGCAAGAGATTGGCCCCCTTGCAAGCCCCTCCTGCCCACGCTCCGCTGGGGATGCAGATGGCTGGGGTCGTGTGCCTGAGAGGGTCGCAAGCACAGTCACCATTCCCCACAGCTGGCTGCCCAAACACAAGCCCATTCATCCCTCCCCCCAGCCCTGGTCCAGGGCGGCGAGGATGGAAGCTCGAGGTGTTCCGTGTGGGTTTTCCAAGTTTCTGAAAATGCCCTTGTGGCTCAGGCCCTGCCCAGGCAGAGGTCACGAGCGTGCCATGAGGTCCTGCCCGAGGTCTGGAGAGAGGAAGCTGTGGAGGAACATAGGCACTCACTAATGAAAGGAGGCAACAGCTGGAGCAGCAGCCCTCTTTAAAAATAATCCTCACACTTGTTTATTATCATCATTAATATTAATGGGCAGGCTATTAATATTCATATGGCTGCATTAATAACACCCATCAGCACCTGGGATCTCAAGCACTCCTGATGGCACGTTGGGACGCAATCTTCCGGGCTCCCCTGCTGCCTGTCCCTGCCCATGGGGAGGACGCCTGTCCCACACATGCTCCCAACCACGCTCCTGGCCACCCTGCACCTTCTCCTATGAGTGCCTGCTTTTGGGAACCCAGAGCCACATAGGACATAGGGTCACTTCTACGTGCCAGGGGTTCTGCCTCAAGGCCCGCCCCACAGACCAGGGACTCCCAGACACGGGCATTGCCAGCCTCCTTAAGGGACACAGGAAGGGTGCTATCAGAGGGACTTAGGGAAGAAAAATGATGACTTGTCCCCTCCTGCCACCCCAGCCCCCAACAAGGGCTCAATTTCCTGCAGAGTGGGGGAAAAAAAGACACGTTGGTTAAAAACAAAGATGAGATATCATTTTTCACTGATGAGACTGGCAAAGATAATTAGAATAATAATGGCATCAGCCGTGACCTGCTCGCTTCCTATATGTGAGCTAGCCAACAAGCACCAAGCTCCATCTGCCCCACCTGCCAGCTCAGGGACTCTGCCACAGCCCCAGCACATGCCATCTATGGGACTGTAAATTCCTCACACCTGCATGGAGAGCAGTTTACTGTTCCTGACATCACGCAAACGCCATTTACCCTCTGGCCCAGCAATTCCATTTTTAGGAGTTTCCTGTCCGCTCCTGCTGGAATGAGCTCCCCTCCCTTCCCACTGGCCCTTTCTCCATCCTTCCGCTCCCCCAGCCTTTTGCCCACTCCTTTCACTCTGAACAGTATCTCCTCCCAGAAGCCTCTCTGGCTTCCAAGCCCCACTGACATTCTCTTGCTTTATGCTCTCCAAGTCTGTACTTTCCCTTTTTACGATGAATCACCTGCTAATTGGATAATTATTTGTGTAACTGCTTAAGACACTTGCACATTACCCACATACCCACCCCCACCCCCCAAAAATGCTGTTTTCCCTCCTGGGAGGGTCCAAATGCCCTGGCTTGCCACATCACAAACTCCACAAGAGCAGGGACTGGACCAGATCTACAGTGCAGCATATCTGTCGCCAGCACCCAGCTTTGGTTGGTACATAGAACACACTCGACAAACAGCTGTAGCATGAATGAATGAATGATGCAAGAAATCCAGATGTTCATGGCAGGGATGTTTATAAAAGCAGAACAACTGGGAAAAGAAACATCCCAAAGCAAGGGGGAGAGGCCCTAGGCACGTAAGGTGAGGGTTCATCTTGGGCCCTTCTCCACGCCACAGTGCCTGTACTGAAACCATGAGCTGATCCATATACACTGACACGAAGGACGTCCAAGACATATTGCTGGGGGGGGGGGGGGGACAGGTGACAGAACAGCATGTGTCGTCTGATCTCGCCCGGGGTAGACCAGCATACGTGGTATCTATTTGTGTATATTTATGCACAGCGAGAAGTCTGGAAGGACGCTCACCAAAATGTTACGTGGTTATCTCTGGCTGGTGAGTCTGAGGTGGTTTTTACATTTGTCTTTGAACTTTTCCATATTGTCTGAATTTTTTCTGCAATGAGCATATGTATCCTTTTTTTTTTTTTTTTTTTAAACAAAACGATAAAGCTGCCTTCAAAAGAAGAGAAAAAAAGTATAGGTACCTTGGGAAAGGATGGGAGGGGCTTCAATCCAAGAAGACCTGGGGAACAGGGGCTGGCCACCTGCTCGGGGACAGCCCCACCCCAGAGGCTGTCTTCCCTGCTGTTATGGCTGGGCACCCTCTAAGGCTCCCAGGAGGAGGGAGTGCTGGGGGGCTAGAGAGCCCCCCGTCCGTCCTTCCTACAGGCACCATGCCTGTCCAGAGCGAGGTTTCTAAATAGGGATTTCCGCATTTGATTCTTCTGACATGCTTTACTGCCTCAGAGCTGTTTTGCAAAATTCATAGCGGGTTTTCTTAGGCTCCAAGCTTCCTGGGACCAATTCCATTTTGAACAATAGCAGAGCGGGCTGCCTGCGGGAGGGGTCGGCCCACCCCGGAGCAGCCTCCCAGCCTCTGCGAGCTGGGACTGCTGGGCCGAGGGTCGAGACCACGGCATGAAAATGCATGAAAATGCATGAGCTTGCCCTTGTCCTCGTCCTCACCCTCCTCCTCCTCCTCCCCCCAGCGCAGGGAAAGAAAAAGAAAGGCAGCTCCCGCCCCCACCCGCACATTCCTCCTGAGAGGACCCCCCACACCCCAGAGGTGAAGCCAAGCTCTTCCCAACAGTCCTCTCCCTCTCCTGACTGGGTCTCCTTCACATCAGCCAAAAGCCCCAAGAAGCTGAGCGACTTGACCCATCCAAGGTCACAGCGCAAGACAGCAGTAGGGCACAGGCTGCTGCCCGGTGTTCGCCCTCGTCTAACTGTACGGCTTTTCATCAACAATGCCAGCACCTAGGCTTCTGACCCAGCTTCCTGCTGATGCACGCCCTGGGAGACAGAGGGAAGGGCTCAAGTATTTGATTCCTGTATACTCACTCACACGAGGGACCCGTACTGAGGGCTGGTTTCAGTCGGACCCAGCCCTAGCTCTTGTAGGCATGCGGGGAGTGAATCAGCGAATGTTGGAGTTCTCTGTCTCTCTCCTTGTGTCCTTCGGCTAACATGTATATTTAAATAATCACAACAACAAAACAGTCAGTAAATGTTTGGTGCCCCAGTCCTAGAGACAAGTCTGAGAAACTTGACAGCACAGCCTCAAAAGCCCCCAGCCCTGACCTCCTGGCCCTCAGCCTCGCCATGCCCCACTCGGGATTAGCAGCCAGCTCAGATACAGCCTTGCCGGCCATCCTCCCTGACTTCCAGGGAGTCAGGGAGCTCTGCCCTCCTGAGCCTGACACCCAGGCCCATGTGTGATGTGACCTTGTCAGGCTCCTGCCGCATGCTCTCTCCTCCTCCTGGGGCATGCTTCTGCCCCTGCTGAACTGCTGCACAACTTGAGCCGTGGCAGCCCTGGAGGCTGTTGTAGCGTTAGCCACACCTGCCACAGACACACCCTGCTGGTCTTCACCAGGCTGCCCTGGCTTGCTGCTCCCCACCGCCCCTGGGGGAGTCACACACCTTCTCCTGCAGCAACCACAGCTTCCAGTGTTGTTCTCCATTCAGTCAACAACTCATTCATCAATATGCATTAAGCACCTATTAGGCACCACACACACACATGAGCCCCACATTTCTGTGTCCACTTCCTGATCCAAAAGTACCAGGCCCCGACACTCAGAATCTTCACAATGCTGGCCACGTGGACAATCCTAGGCACACCAGAACCTCAAGGTTCCCTTGACTTATCGACACAAACAAGATGTGGAGGGAAAGTTTTCTAAAACACAAACATAATCTGGCACCTCCACACATGTCCTTCTGTGCCTCCCACTGTCTTCCTCCCACACATAACCTACTTCTCCCACCCACGGATCCCTGCATGCGTGGGCCTCTACCCTCTTCCTTGTCCTGCAGTGCTGCCGCCTTCCTGGGCCTCCTTGTATTCCTCCTGAACGCCAGTGGCTCTCCTACCTCTGGACCATTGCACCTGATACCCTACTGTACCTCTGCCAGTAACAGCCTTCTATCTTGCTCATCTTGCTCTCGAATGCCTGATGCATAGTGCGTATACAAACAAGTGAATGTCCTTTCACAGAGCTCTCAAGCTCAGAATGCCTAAAACTGTTCCCTCTCTCCACAGAGGCCTGTCCCTTTGTTCCTCCCTGTCCCTTGCCTCAGTCAGCAACTTCAGGTCAGACCTCTGCTATGACAACCGCATCCCATCTGGGCAATCAGTTCAAGTCATGACAGCCCCACTTCCTATCCAACTCCCTGCTAATAAACCTGAGGAATCAGCAGAGGATGGCCCACATGTTTCAATCCCTGTACCCACATGGGAGACCTGGAGGCAGTTCCTGGATCCCGGCTTCAGCCTGGTCCAGCCCCAGCCATTGTGACCATTTGGAAAGTGAGTGATCTCTCTCTCTCTCTCTCTCTCTCTCTTCTTCTCTCTCCCCTCTCTTCACCCCTCCCATCTCTCCCCTCTTCCTCTTCTTTCTGTAACTCTGCTTTTTAAATAAATACAAATAAATAAGATCTTAAAAAAAAGCTTTCATCCACCAATCAAAGGAGCCACAATGGCATGTTACCCTGGCTTGTCCCCTGCCCTCCCTTACCCTCACTATCTAATCCATTTCCAGGTCCTACAGATTTTGCCTCAAGCATATTCTCCATTGCTAGGGTCTGGGCCTCACAGACCCCTAGTGAACCCCTCAGCAGCTAGGCACCCTGCCTCCCTGTGGTCACGTCCTCCCTCCAATCCCCTGTCCCTGTGGAAGCACAGGTGTTAGCTAGTCTCGTCCAGCTCAACCCTCCCCGACTCTGCCCTACTAAGCTGCACCAGGTCTCCCCCAGCCACTGAGAAAAGCCACACTATTTCAGAACCCCACACTTACTCTCCCTCGGGCTGCTACTCTCCTCACCTGCAACCCCCAGGCACCCTCCAAGATGACTATGCAGAAAAGGCTCCATGGGCTCCTCAGGATCACACGGCACACCCTATGCTGGCAAGCTGGTGCCACCAACTCCTCACAACAGCAGGAGGCCCAGTGTCCCCTGAACCTGAGTGGTATGTTCCATCAATCTTAATTGACAGGTGAGGAAATGGGAACTCAGAAAGGTGGAAGGATTTTCTCAAGGTCACACTGCTGGCAAGGGATGGAACCAGGGCTTGAGCCCAGAGGCCACTGTCCCCAATGAGCTCGTCTTGCCGCTGATTTACAACCTCAGGTCACAACCACTCTACCAAACACTTCACACATACACACAGATGTAGGAAGTCAGGAACTGGGCATGGATATATCCAAGCCCACACGTACAGACTGGCACAGAGATGTGACACACATGGCAGACTCTACAGAGACACAGAATCACCCACACATCAGCAGTCACATGACAGTGTTCATACAAAACACGAGCATGCCTGCCCACATCCACATGTACACGTGTGTGCATAGCCCACATGTACACAAATGCAGACACACAGAGCTCCATGTGCACCTACCCAGTCCCAAATCCCCAGACCTGCAAAAACGCACACAGGCTCCCAGAGCTGTGTCCCCACACATTCAGAGGTGCACACAGCTTCGACTACAGGCTCTGGCCCATCCCTGTCCAGAATACACAGGCATGCCATGCAACGCACAGGTGCACACATGTAAACAAAGGCAGCACGTGTGCGCACACGGAGGGCCCCCTGAGCGTTGCACCCACTGGGCCTGCCCAGGAAGCCGCTCGGGCGCTGACCAGCGCGCACAGATGCGAGCGTGTAGACGGAATGCTGCGGGTCAAACGGAGCTGTCTGCTAGGGGCGGGGCTGCCGGAGGTACCTCGGGGCGCTCACATTTTTGCAGCTCAGGAAGGCAGCTGACATACCAGCCCGGCTGTGATGGTATTTTGCATAAATGCTAATGTATTAATTACCATGTACAGTACACAGAGCTGCCATTTAAAAGAAAAAGTTAAGACTTTTTAATTCAAAAGCCCCATGCGGGGTGGGGGTGGGGTCTGCCCTGCGTTGGGGAGGAGGCGGAGCAGGCAGAGCCGCCACGCCCACGCCCGCTGTCTGTGAGTATGCACTGAAGTTTGCAGCTCCTTGCGTGGGCCGGCTAGCCAGTCCTCTGTCTCTCTGCTTGGTGCTTTCCGGGGGTCCCGGACCACCTGAAGCCCATGCCTGTTGGAAGGCGTAGGGAAGGTGCGGAGGGCCGGGAAAGGTACCCCTCTGAGCGGCGCTGGGGCGGGAGAGGCGGAGCCAGAGGCGGTCCTTCCCATGAAATCCATTCTCTCCATGCAGCGAGGTAACCTTTCAAAGCAGTATCTCAGACGATGCCAGACACTGGCTTCAGGGCTTTCCACGGCAGCCCCACAGCTCTTGAGACAGAATTCACACCCCTTGCAAGGGCCTCCCAAGCCACACCTGAGCTGGCTTTGCTCCTGCCTGGCTCCCCACCTTTCTCAAACATCACCAAAACAAGAGGGCTCTTTTCCCAAACTGTTCAGCCGTTTCTTCTCGCCCGCTGGGCCTCAGCTCACCCGTCACCGTCCCAGGAGACCAGCCTGATTTCCCCCGCCATTCCCTCTGTGACATCGCAGGTCTTCCCTTTGGCTTTGGTTCCCTCCAGCCTCCCTGGAACGTTCTCTCTCCCCTGACCTTGTCTCACCACCCCAACACAGCCCCTTAAGGCTGGATCTGGTATCTGGGGAAGGTCAGTGTCATGTCTGTTGAGCAAGGGGATGAACTTAGAATAGAGGAGAGCTACTCTTTCTGACTGGCTACCTCCTCACAGTGCCTGCGCCATGTGCTCCAGCGGTCCTGCCTCAGGAGGCCCCACCACCCAGGTCAGGGCGAGACTGAGACCCAAAGCGGGCAAAGCCTGTTGAGCCACACACAGCCTCTTAGACTTGGATACCAGGCCTCCTGAGCCTCCCACCTGCCTGTCTCCTTGCCTCGCCAAAGGGAGGAGTCTTAAATGACACCTTGAAACAATGGCAACGAGTCACAGTTCACCCTCCTAGCCATCCTCCCCAGCCCTGGGAGACCTCTTGTCCCGAGACATGATTCCAGAAGAAATGAAGGTGCGGAGAGGCTCATTCAGCCTCACAACTCATTGGGGAAGACTTGGGGTTTTAATCTGAGACCCAGGTCCAGCACAGGGCTTCCTCCCCTCCCTGCATCCCTTCACCCTGTGGGATGCTCCTGGCAGCTGCAAGCCAGCAGGGAAGTCAGGGTGGGCCTGCCAGACAGGTGAAGGAAGCTCCTAGGATGAGGCTGGCTCCCTCCCCAGGCGCAGGGCAGAGTCTTTGGCTCCACCCCACCCTCACCCTCACTCCCACACCCACTCTACCACCAACAGTACCACCCTTCTCCACCCTGCGCCTTCCCAAACCCACATCTGGCTCCCCATGCCTGCTGCCCTGCACTTCCCCAGTCCAGGCCACATGACTGTCATCTGGCACCTGCACTCCTGTGACAGCTTACCCTGGCCGGCGGAGGGAGGGGGGGAGCTCAAAGCACCCACCTCCCTCCCCAAGAAGCCTCTCACCCACCCCTCCCATCTCCTGCTCTTCCCATTACTGCCCTCCCAGTGCTGTGTTAAAATGTGCATCGTGGCTAAGAAATCCTACTGCCTGAATTCAAATCCTGGCTGTGTGATTTGAGCAAGCCACCCAACCCCCTCTGTGTTTCATTTGTCTGCATCAGCCAATCAAGAGTGATGACAAGGTCGCCCTCACAGGGCTGTTGTTAGACTGAAATAAGAGTATAGAGAGCACCAGGCACGGTGCCTGGAACCGGAAGAGCACTGGGTCAGCCTGCTGCTACTTACCATCATTCTTGGTGGTTGTTTGATTGGACTCTTTCTCTGCCACGAAATGGCACAAGGATGGGGCTTGGGCTGGGCGGCTGCTCAGATGTTTCATGGCCCCCCCAACACCAGTTGCTCTCTGCCTGCAGCCTTTGTTCTATTCTTCCAGTGCTGGCAGGGCGCTCACCCTCCAGGGAGGGGAAGGGCATGCCCTAGGCAGGAAACGCTGGCAGAGGCAGGCTTCCAAGCCCAATAAAAATGACAGGGTGGCAGCCAGAGAGAACTGTGGCTCTCCGCGGAGGGCTGGGGAGACACTAGGCCCTCCCGTGCTGAGAGGGGGTGTTCCTGGGAGACCCCACAGGGCCAAAGCTGTCTTTGTCCAGAAGGTCAGGAGCCATTGGCCAGCTGTGGGGAAGTTCCGCCCGCCAGCCCCAGCTAGCAGCCCAGATGTGCATGTTTGCGCAGCCGAGTCTGAGCTATGAAGGAGCCTTGTTAAGCAGCATGAAAGGCCGCCTGTGATGGGCGCCCTGGTCTCCACTCCCCAGCAAGCCGGCCTCCAAGACAGCACCCAGGAATGCAGCCTGCAGGAAGCTCTCCCCACCAGCCACCGAACACCCTTGGCCCCCAGCACCAAGGCCGCTGGCATGAACGGGACTGATCTGCCGACTGTAGCCCAGTTTCCAGTACTCTCTGATTCTGCCTCAGTTTCCTCTTCCGTAAGATAGGGAGATGTGCTGGCCCACACGCTTACAGGGAGGATAGCATCACAGTTAAGAACACAGGAGTCGGAGGGCTGGCATTGTGGTATAGCAGGTGAAGCTGCCACATGTAACACCAGCTTTTTATTTGGGCTCCACTTTCAATCCAGCTCCCTGCTGATGTGCCTGGGCTTAAGTACTTAGACCTCTGCACCCACATGGGAGACCTGGATGAAGCTCACAGCCCCTAGCTTTGACCTGGTCCAACCCTGGGCAGTTGCAGCCATTTGGGGAGTGAACCACCGGATGTAAGATACCTCTTCTCTTTCTCTCTATCTCTGTAACTCTTTCAAATAAATCAAATAAACATTTTTTGAAAGAACTTAAGAATCAGAAAGGTGAGAAAAGAATCTTTCTGTATATGAACCTCAGTTTTTCCATCTATAAATGGGGCTGATGGAGGGACTTGCCCTGGGGATGGGATGGCATGGAGAACAGCAAGGCCAGGCACATGCTAACCCCTAGCAGGTGCTCCTTAGCCCTGAGTGTTCTTTCTCCTTCTGGACCCTCCAGGGAGTCTGAAATGAGCAGCAGCACTGAAGGAGGGGTGGGTGCGGGGATGTCCTCCTCCCACAGTCCCACCCAGGACAAGGGCTGTTGCAGAGGCCCTGCTTTTAGCCACAGTAGCACTCGGCAGGGCCACCTGCCTGCCTGCCTGCTGGCCAGGCACCAGAGAACAGATGTAGGAGAAGAGGCTCGGCCCCACCCTCTCCCCACCCTTGGTCCCTGGACCCAGCCTCGTTTCAGCTGGTTCCTTGCCACAGCAGTACCTGGATCTCTGGATTTCAGCTATTCTTGGGCTCAGCTGGTTCTCCAGGTGCAGTGGACAATGGTTGTCCCAACATGTAGTCTCACCTGTCTACAGGCAGTCCCTGAGCACCGCTGGTGCCCACACAGAGACCTCTGGCATACTCAACCTGTGGACACAGGTGGATCCTGTACCCAGTCATTGCTGGACACAGGCTCAGTAAACAAAACTAGCATAGTACCCAGCTAAGCCCCAGACCCAGGAGTCCTCAATGCTCTTCCTGGGGATCCCTGGGGGTCACTGCACAGGCACAGTCCCTGGCTAGTCCTGCCTCCTGCTCACAGTTAATACCCACATAGAGATGTTCTGGGCACAGGAAGTTGTGGGTTCAGTTCCCGAGGAAGTCAGCCCTTGACCTTACGGCAAAGTGGATCCCTACCTCAACCCACTAGGCCCACCCACATGGACTAAAATGTATCCCACAAGGGACCCACAGATAGGATAGATAGTATCCCTGGAACCTCTGCAGCCCTGGCAGAACTTGCTGGGGGAAGTGTGGGAGACAAGCAGGCCTACCCCCTCCATGCCTCCTTGGGAGCAGAATCTGCCTTCAACAAGGCAGCTGATAATACATGGAGGAAACGAGAGCCCAATATCCCATATCAGGAGTGAGAGAGAGAGCCTCCCACCCCATGTCAGGAGTGAGGAAGAGCCTGGGCTGACCATGCTGACCTCCCCATGGCCACATGGGGTACAATTCCCAACAAGGCACGGTGCCTGCACTCTGACCAATGTGCTCCCCACCTGGGGGGAGAGGGGTCGCAGAGGGCATCCTGGACCTTCTGACACACCCAAGCCTGCTCAGTCCCACAGCACCACCTCAAGCCAGTCCAGACTGGATCAGAGAAACTGCCCCCAGGGCGGGGCTTCAGGCAGCACAGAGGCCCCCTGTGCTCCGGGCAGGCTTGTTCAGTACTCATTCCCTCCAGCCCTCGCTCCCCTCCGAAAGGGACCTGGTTGCTGTGGGATGATAATGCGATGTGGCATCCCATCAGCCAGCGCCTGCCGCCCTTTGTGCCCACCTACCTCCCCCAGCCCCCAATGCACATCAAGGCTTAATTGAATCGCCAATGTGGTGGTGCAAGTCACAGCTGCTTCAGCGCCTAGGAATGATGTGGGCAACACCCTCCAGGCACCCATCACCCTGAGGGTGCCACCCACACCTCTGCCACTCCAGACGAGCCCCGCAGGGCAGGGATGGCTCGGGGCCTGCTCATCTGGACCCCATACATTTGTACCTTCAAAATAAGAAAGAAGGGAGAGGCTTGTGATGCAGTGGATTAAATACTGTGTGGTACAACTGCATCCCGTATCAGAGTGCCTGAGTTGAATTCCGCCTATACCTCTGACCCAACTCCCTGCTAGTGACCAGACCACTACCCGCAGATGACCGTAAGCACTGACCACCCTCGGAGCAGACCCAGATGGAGTTTCTGATTCCTGGCATCTTTGGTTCCTGGCCCAATCTAGGGGTATTTGAATCAGTGGATAGAAAATCTTTCTCTCCTCCCTTCTCTCCTCTCTCTGTCTAGCCAATAAAAATAAATGACCCTTAAAAACAGAAAATGAGTAAAACTCTATTTCTAGGACAGGAAAGAGGGTGAGCACACAGCAAGGGCACTCCACAGGGACCAGGGAAGTTGACAAGAAGGGGCTCAGGCCGAGTGAGCCAGGCAGGCGCTCACCAGCTGAGCTCTTCCTGCGAGGCAGCCCCAAGAGTCCCAAGGCTAGACCCTGCAGGATGAATAATTTACTCACCCTCTCCCTCTCCAGAGTGCCAACCCAAGTCATCTAACCTCAGTAATCATTCCCTCCAGCCCAGAAGAAGAGTTCCCACTGGGAGTCCCAAAGCTCCGAGGCTGAAAGGTTGGTCAACCTGCAGATAGACCCAAACACTTAAACTAGGGCAGGGCAATGCAAGGCAGGCTGGTCCCAACTGGCTGCAACTAGATCTAACAGAATCAAGCTGGCATGAATCAAACCAGACCTGTTGGGGCCAGCTCAAAACATGTGGAGCTGGACCAAGACTGGATGAAACTACATCAGACTGGTTGTGACCTGCTTAAACCACCCAAAGCCCTTGGAAGGCCAGTAATTCCAACACCTACTTTTGAGTTGGTCTTCACCTGGTGTACCTTTATGTACCCCTTCCTCTTAAAACTTCCCAAGCCCCTTTCTTTTCAGTATGTATTTTTTTTTTTAAGATTTATTTATTTTGATTGGGAAGTCAGATTAACAGAGAGAAGGCGAGACAGAGAGGAAAATCTTGCATCCACTGATTCTCCCCAAGTGGCTGCAATGGTGCTCTGAAGGCAGGAGCCAGGAGCTTCTTCTGGGTCCCCCACATGGGCGCAGGATCCCAAGGCTTTGGACCATCCTTTACTGCTTTCCCAGACCACAAGCAGGGAGCTGTATGGGATGTGGACCATCCAGGACATGAATCGGCACTCATATGGGATCCCGGTGCATGGAAGGTGAGGACTTTGGCTGCTAGGTTACCATGCCAGGCCCTGGAAAGGCCGATTTACAGAGAGAGAGAAGGAGAAACAAAAAGAAAGATCTTCTTTCTGCTAGTTCACTCCCCAAGTGGCTGCAAGTGCAGGGTCCCAAGGCTTTGGGACATTCTCTACTGTCTTCCCAGGCCACAAACAGGGAGCAGGATGGGAAATGGAGCAGCTGGGACATAAACTGGTGCACTGGTGCCCATATGGGATCCTGACGCATACAAGGCAAGGATTTACCCATTGAGCCATCACATCCAACCCAGGAAGATGTTGAGTTAAGTTACTTAATCTTTTTTTTTCTTTTAGAATTTTTATTTACATTTATTCAAGAAACAGAGATCTCTTATCTGCTGGTTCCATCCCCAAATTGTCCTCATGAAGTGGGACTGGACCAGGCTGAAGCCAAAAACCAAGAACTCAGTCCAGGCCTCCCACACAGGTGGTAGGGATCCAAGCAGGTGAGCTATCACCTGCTCCTTCCCAGAGTGGGTTTCATCCAGGAGTTGGGAACAGAGCTGCGGACTCAAGCCCAGGCACTCCAACGGACGAGATGCTAACATCCCAAACAGCATCTTGACTGCCGCATCAAACTCCTGCCTCACTGAACCTTGCCAACTCCCAGTCTCCTGTGTACAAAGTTCAGCTCCTGGTACAACCTGCCTCATACAGGACAGTTCTGAAACCTGTGATGAAGACATGGAGACCTCAGCACTGTGCCTGGCACTTAAGAAGCACTCCACACACACGTTGCTATGACACAGTACTCAATACATTGCCCAACATTACATTCACGACTACTGCTTAAATAATATTAACTCTGCACCAGGCAGCATGCTAAATGCTTTAGGTATCTTCATTCAACTAACCTGCACAACTGTCTTAAGGGGCTGCCGGTGCCCTTAGGCTGTCAGGAGAGGCTCAGAACTTCTCATATCACTTGCATCCTATGTCGGATTGCCTGGGTTTTGGTCCCTGCTCCACTTCCTGCTAGTGTGCATACTAGCAGGCAGCTCAGGTTTCTGGATCCCTGATATCCAAAAGGGAGACCAGGATGGAGTTCTAGGCTCTTGCTCTGGCCTGGACCAGCATCAACTATTGCAGGCATCTAGGGAGTGAACCAGCAGATGGAAGACAGTACTCTCTCTCTCTTTCTCTGATAAAAACAAATTACTATAAAAAGAACATACCCAAATGCTTGAGTGTTAGTAAACCAAGAAAGAAAGGAAAACAAATCATGCATTCATCAAGGTAGGGACAATGAGTGACTGGACTGAGGAGAGGTTTGGGAGGCAGGTGGTATATGAGGCGGCTGGTGCAATGGCTGAACTGGCTGATCCCCAACCTGCAAGTGGCAGTGTCCCATAGGGGCACCAGTTCGTGTCCCAGCTGCTCTGCTTCCCATGCAGCTCCCCACTTATGGCCTGGGAAACAGCAGAAGATGGCCCAAGTCCTTGGGACTCTGCACCTATGTGGGAGACCCAGAGGAGGCTCCTGGCTGCTGACTTCACATGGCTCTGGCCCCGCTATTACAGCCACTTGGGGAGTGAGCCAGCAAATGAAAGATCTCTCTCTCTGTCCCTCTTTCTCTCTCTCCAAAAATAAAACAAAAGCTTTAATAACAGATCAGCTTTGAAATCAAGCAAACCTACATTCAAGTCCCTCACTCAAACACTGACTAGATCTCAGTTTCCTTATCTCTCAAATGAGAATAATAAGCCTTACCTAACGGAATTGTGAGGATTAAGTTGGACATCAGCTATAACTTACACACACTGTCTTTCTTCCCCAAAGACAGCAGGCATCAAAACAGTGCACGTTTGCACAGTGACATTTGCGGGGGTAGGAGGCCCACATAGGGTTCACAGACAATATCCTTAGGAATCTGTAGATGACATCTGCCCATGCATGCTGTCCCCCTCAGAGGTGGCAGCTGTCCTCTTCTGCTAACTGAACACCAGCCAGTGGGTGTTCTGGTCCCTCTCTCCAACACTTCGCTCCGCTCCTCCTTTTGCTCAGTTTTCTGGTAGAACCAAGCAGACTTGCCACAGGAGCCAGTCCAATAGTTGTGACAAGCTGCACTTCCCACCAAACACACTTTAAAAAGTGACAGGCCAGTGAGGAAAAGGGAAGAAGGTCTGGCGATGTGAGCCTCTTTGGGGGGACACTGTGGCAGGGTCTGGGGTGTCTGCCCCTGAGCTAGACACAATGGACTGGACCCTGCACCTGTCAAGTCCCCCAGCTGCAACTACCCTGGGACCCAGACTCATCCTGTGACCTCCCCAACTCACCGCCTGGACCTATGGGGCCGCAATAGTTCCTGCTGATGATGACAGTGATGGCAATAATGTCATCTGTCCTCTCCCTCTCTGTAACTCTGGTGTGTGTGACAACATCACCTGGCATTGATGAGCATGCAACGGGCCTACAGTCTATACCATACAGTATCACACATTCAGCTTCTGGGACGCTGGTGCTATGTCTCCTCAGACACTCTTAGAGGCTGACACCAGCTGGCCAGCAGCAGAACTAGAAACGGGAGCCAAAAAAAAAAAAAAAAAAAAAAAAGAAAGAAAGAAAGAAATGGGAGACCTCATTGCCCCAGCACAAAGACCGGAGCGAGAGTTTCCTGCCTGCATCTGGATAGACCCAGAAGGTCCCTTGCTGACTTCCCTCCTTCCGCAGATGTTACCATCACCTCGGAAGCAGGCCTGGGAGAAAAGCACAGCGGAAATACCATCACAGTTCCTAAGCTGAGGGACATCCAAGCCAACAAAGAGGAAGAGGTTGAGAAGGGCAGGACTTCCCAGGAGACATTACACAGGAGAGAACCTGCAGCCTCCGTGGGAGCTGGGAGCAAGCAGCAGGCTGGGCCTGTTGGTCAGGTAGGGCGAGGCTGCACTGCAGAAAGAGCGACCATGGAAACAAAGATTTCAGTGACTTCACGCAGACAGGTCTGCATTTGCTCCCCCGAGCTCCACGGTAGGCCCAGGACTGGACAGGACAGCCCTGCCTCTCCAGCGGGGGCTCAAGGCTGCTTGTGTCCTCGGACAATACCATCTGGAACACATGGCTTCCAGATCATTCTAGCAGTGAGAAAGGACAGGAATGCCCCTCGCTGGCTCTTCAGGGTATCACCCCAGAGTGCTATCCATCCCCTCAGCTCATGAACCACTGGCCAGATCAGCCACATGGTCCTGCCTGGCCACAAGGGAGCCCACACAGGCAGTAAGAAGAACACTGTTCTGGCGAGGCTGAGAAGTTAGGAATGCAACATCTAGGACCAGTGCTATGTCACACACAGCAAGTAAAGTCACTGCTGGTGATGCCAGCATCGCATATGAGCAGTAGTTCAAGTTCTAGCTGCTGCACTTTTTTTTTTTTTTGAAAGTCACATCTACAGAGAGGAGGAGAGACAGAGAGAAATTCCTTCCATCCATTGATTCACTCCCCAAGTGGCAGCAATGGCCAGAGCTGAGCCGATTTGAAGCCAGAAGCCAGGACTTCTTCCAGGTCCCCCACATGGGTGCAGGGTCCCAAGGCTTTGGGCTGTCCTCCACTGCTTTCCCAGGCCACAAGCAGGGAGCTGGATGGTAAGCAGGGCCACTGGGATTAGAACCAGCACCCATATGGAATCCCAGGGTGAGGACTTTAGCCACTAGGCTACTGTGCTGGGCCTGCTGCTGCACTTTTGATCCAATTTTCCCAATGGCCTGAGGAAAGCAACAGAAGAGGGCCCAAGTACATGGGCCCCTGCCACACACATGGGAGATCCCGATGAGTCTCCTGGCTTCAACCTAGCCCAGCCCTGGCTGTTGTAGCTACCTGGGAAAAAAACAGATGAACAATTTCTCTCTCTCTTCTCCTGTCCTCTCCTCTCCTCTCCTCTCCTCATCTCTCCTCTCCTCTCCTCTCCTCTCAGGCTTCCAAATAAATAAATAGAGCTTTAACAAAAAGACATTAATGTCCAATCTGAACAAGGTGATGGTACTTTTCAGCCCATCCATTCTGCAGACTACTCTGAGAGGCCCCAGGACACACTGGATCTCCGGAGAAAGAGGACAGCAAGTTGAGGAGGGGATTAGAAATTCAAAAAGATATTTGGTCTAAAAGAAGAGAGGCTTCAGATATGTAACTTGAGTTTCTGAGGCCATATCATGGGACATGACAGCATGGAATGGAATGGAATTACTCAGAAGATTCTATGGGGCACAGGCCAGATCAACTAGGGCTTCACAAGCAAGTCCAAGGTGGGGCAAGTCAGAGCTGAGCGTCTTGGGTAAGACTGTCTGGGAATGGCAGGTGCTCACCGTGCCAAGGACACACAATCGCAGCCCAGACAGCCTCTCGGTTCAGATAGCATGGAAGAGCTCAGCAATCCGAAGCAGCTGGCACAGAGTCCTTACAGAGCCGAGGCAGCAGCAGGAGGGAGCACCTACTCACTGACTCCAAGCGTGATGTGGTGAGGTTTCAGGAAGGGCCAGCCTCCAGAGCACCTGATGGGAGAACTCTGCTAGGCTGTGCTACAGGAACAGCAGCAAAAATGAAAATCAGAAGTTCTGGGGCTTAAGGCACACAGATTTCTCTCTTGGGGGAGGAAGGGTGGGCTGTCCAGATCCGTCCTCCTGGACTTGGCCTTCCCCATCCTCTTGGACTTGGCCTTCCCCCAGCAACTCCTCTAGTAAGAAACTCCATGACTGGAGCTTCCCACTCTCAGGGACACTTATGAAGGACACCCAACGTGAAAACAAATAAAAGGAAATCACCCCATCAGAGCTATAAGTAATAATCAATAATTCAAAGCCTTGATAAAGTCTTGCTGGAGAGTGCTTCAGAGAGAACGCACGGGCTGAGTTTCATGGTTAATTCAATGTCAATTAGCTGATTGCTAACTTCCCTCCAGCGAAATCGCATGCGGTGCAGGGGAGAGAAATCAAACGTGCTCTCGCTTTAACAAGCCTGGTGTTTCAATCATTCATCTCTGGCCGCAGGCTCAGAATCAATGTCAACAGACGTTCCCTCACAGTTCTATCAACCATTTCTGCCTGTCACTGTTTTCTCAGCTTCCCTTAATCGTCCACAGGACCAAGGGTACCTGAAATCCACAGCCAGCAAGGAGACGTCTGCTTCCTGGGAACACTACGTTCCGCCACTCGTGAAATTCAATTTTCCCACGATAAGCTCTTCCTCCTAGAGACACCGTGTTCAGTCCATGTGACGATGCATGGAAAGTAAAAAACAGCAAAAGGCCTGGTGCCTGGTGGGGACTCAGTTAGAGAAGTTATCCTCTGTCCTCACAAATACTAAGGTGGGTGCATTGCTAGCTTCCATGCCTCTAAGCCCTGTAAGGCCACAGCCACCTTCAGCACCATGGCCAGAGCCTCTGCCCAGCTATTGGAGTTGGCAGTGGAGGAGCCCAAGGAGAGGCTGCTGGGTACAGGCTTGACCCTGGAGGCCACTATCTCCCACTGTAGAAAAGGAAACAGAACCAGAGAAGGCCAGATAACTATCCAAAGCCAGCTCCCCACCTCCCAGGCACAGCTCCCCACAACTCATGTCGACCCAGAAATGGAAAGGGCAGGATTCTCAGCCCACCCCTCTGCTCCTTTCTGGGATCTCAAGGAGTGGGATTCAGAGAGACTCAGTAAGGAGCTGCTGGAGGAAGAGATGGCAGCCAGAGGGCTGGTTGGCCCTGGGAGCTGAACATGGAAAGTGCTCTGTCCTTTCCTCTTCCCCGCACCTGCAGCCTGGGGCTTTCACGGACTCTGCACTGGGCCGGCGACACAGGACACAGCTCCCTACACATTCACTGGGCAGGGAGATAGACAACCCTCTCTCACGAGTGGGCAGCATGCCCGCTAGTGTGTGTATGATGGGTACAAGTCATCTACCCTGTGCAAGACAGAGAATATTCCTCCCTTGGCTACAGTCCACCTCTCCTTTCCCCCAAGTCTGGTGAGGAAGGCCACACTCCCCAGCCTCTGCTCTCCCAGGCTGCCCCCTGGGGTGAGGGTTTGCCCAGACCAGGGCTGGGAGAACTGGAAGAGCTGGGAGCTGTGCCCACCAAGCCTACCTGCAGCCCCTTCTAGCTTGTTTCTAAGAGGGACAAGCTTTTCCCTATTAGACAGTGAAGCACAACAGTCACAGCCACCTGTCCCCAAGTCCCAGCCCCACCACATATCAGCTAGGGGATGATGAAAAGGCCAGCAAGCCTCCAAGAGCCTCTTCATTTGCCCAAGGTGGGTAACACCAGTTCTAAGCTTACAAACTAAGGGGTTCCAATGAGATCCTTCCTGCAAAACCACTCAGCATAGCCTTCTGCCTGGAACACTGTGTTGCATGGAGTCAGCCACTCTTCAGCAGGAAAGTCCAAACTTTGGGGGTACTCCAGAAGTCTGTCTGCAACAGAGCTAGCAGGAGAGGACTCCAGGATCTCCTGGGGACCTTCAGCCTCCTGGCTCAGACAGTGATGGGGCTAAGGCCATACACTGGGGCCAGGGTCAAGACTCAGTGTGACCTCCTCATGCAGCTGTGGTCAGCAAACGTTAGCCAGCCCCTGGGCCTGTCCTTCCTGCACAACATGGAGTAGGCAGGAAACTGGCTGGCCCTTGTGGGGACTCAATGATCATTTCTCCCACTGCAGAACTCATCCCTCCTGTCCCAGGGACAGTACGCAGGCTGCGCCTACACCCAAAGCCCACAGACACTCAGACAGGGAGCGGTCTAGATTTCTGCATCCCACAGATGAGAGGGAGTGGCTGCATCTGCTCCGCTACTAACTCATCATGCAGCCATGGGCTGCCCCTCCCCATGCACCTCAGTTGCCTCCTCTGTAAAGAGCAGATCTGTCAGAAGCAACAGAAGGTGCCCTCCTGGCATGCACAGGCCCTTTGTGGGCCTTGGGGATCAGCCTCCTTGTCCAGCGTCACTTCTGCTCCTATGGGACTCCGACCCACTGGGGAGAGTCCTCTCCCTGCCACCCACAGTGGAAGCTGCCATTCCTGGGAAGACAACAGCCAGGCGGGAACCCGGGTCAGGAGGAGGAGGAAGAGGACTCCCCAGGGCTCTGCTGCTCCTCCCAGGATCTGGGAACAGAAGGCTGCGAATCCGTTGTGCACATATTTGCTAACTTCTCTGCACCCTGCCGGCAGCTTTGGGCACTCACTTTCCAGAAGTTTCTTTGACAAGATGAAGATGAGCCGGATTTGGGGTCAGCAGCCCTGCTGAGATGCGCAGGCTGAGCCCTTTCTCACTCCCTCTCACACGCTCCCCACTCCCTGGCTGGCTCTTTGTCTGTTCCTGGCCACCTGTTCCTCATGCTGTTTATCCTCCCTGTGATCCTCTAGCCCTGGCTCCTGCCCTGCCCTTCTCAGCCCTGCCCCCAGCCCGAGAAGACTGACCCTGGAGCCCTGAGTGACCTGGGTGCCCCTGGCTGGGTCCAGCTGGTGGAGGTACCAGCAGAGGTGGGAGGCAATGGGTGAGGGGAGCTGGGCTTCCAGCCCAGGACACAATTCCATACTTGCTCCTTCTCTAGGACTACGACCCCGGGCACAGCAGATCTCCTAAGGCTGTGGCCACACCATTTTCACACCTTGTCCCGGCAGCCCCAGAAGCAGCAAGGGCTACTGACTACAGCCAGTCCTTGAGGCCTGGCCATCTCTTATTGCTTCCTGATCTCAGTCAGTGCCTTATAAGCAGCCCATTGCTCAGTTTCCTGCCAGGACCCTAAGCAGACACTTTCCAGCCCTCCCTATCCTCTTCCTTACAAGTCCTCAACTCAAGTGGGAAGCATGGGATGGCTTCTGTCCTATCCCTTTGTGAGGACCACCCAAAGCTGCGGGGGCTGGGGCAGAGATCCTTGCTGCTTGCTAACCACAAAAACCAAGAGTTCCCTCATTTGCTCCCAGGTCAGAGAGAATGCGAGCTGCGGAAAACTTCAGACCTCAGGAACCATGCTGCACCCCTCCACGTACACCCTACCTTAGCCACAAACCAGCAGCAGCAATCGATGCGTTCCATTTCCACTGTGGGATGTAGAAATACAGACCGCTCTCCAGGTCCAGTGTCTGTGGGCTCATGGGTGTTGCTGTGACCTGTCTGCTGCCCCTGGGACAAGAGAAATCAATCTTCAGGCATAAACACTGAGCATTGAGCCCTCGGGGCTCCTTGGTGCATGGCAAGGGGGAGAAGAGGCAGGCTGGGAGGACCCTCAAGGATGTCTGGTGACCACAACATCTCTGACAGGTAAGAGAAATTACCACTTTCCAAAACGCTGACAAGTAATGTTGGGACTGGGGTGGGGGCTGAAATAAGAAAGGAGCTTGTGGTTGCAAGGAGGATTAGGGCTGCGGTTGGGGTTTGGATTGAAGTCAGAGCTGGGGCAGAGTATGTGGCTGCTACATTGTGGGGGTAGGGTGGGGAAGGTTGAGGTGCAAGTGTTGAGGCTGAGGTTGAAGTCGGGCCCATGCCTGAACTGAGCTGAGACTGAAGCTGACTTTGAGTTCAAGTGAGGACTGAGGCCAAGATCGAGGTTCAGGGTTGGGCTGCAGCCAAGTTCTGGGCTGAGGACAGCTCAGGGTCGAGTCCAGAGCTGATGCCAAGGGCAGGGTTGGGGATGGGTCTGCAGTGGACCTGAAAGTTGCATCTGAGGCTGAAACTAGAGTTGGAACTGGCGTGGGGGTGAGGTTATGGTCTGAATCTTAATTGGGTAGGTGGCTACAGCTGGAGGATCAAGATGGAAAGTGAAATACCAGACAGGTTTGGGGGATGAGTTGGGTTGAGATCAGAGTTGGAGATAGGTTGGGGATACGAAGCTGAAGTTGGAATTGGAGTTGGATCTGGGGTTAAAGGTTGCCATTGGGACAGCGGCTGCAGCTCCTTGGCTTCTGAGGGGGTCCCCACCCACACACCCAAGGGGGTCTGGGCCTCAAGGGAGACAGGAAGGACACATAGGAGAGGCTGTGGAAGTCCACTACAGCTGCTGCGTCCTCCGGATCCTCTGGGGCCATGTACAGCAGTAGGTACCTTCCTTGTCTTATTTAGGCAGAATACTACACATGGAAATACAAGGGCTCTTAATTTTGTAATATATTTTATATTTTTTAATAAAAACCTTTTGTCTTAAATAAAATAGTTGCCATTGGGGTAAGAGCTGCAACTGGCACCGAGTCAGAGGCAAAGCGTGAGGCTGCAGTATCTGCACTCTGCCCTCTGCCAGTCTCACTGGGCCCTGGGCACCTCGCTGACCCGACTGACCCCACAGAGACACCGGCATGTCAACATCTCCTTCCCTCCTGCAGCAACTCCTTCCTTCCTTAATTATGACGATGTACTCTGCCAACTCACACAACACAGGAAGCACGTAGTGCGTGGCCAATGCCATAAGAGTGCCTGGAAATGCACCAGTGACCAAACCACGGTGGCCACTACCCACATGGAATTTACATTTTGGCAAAGAAACAAAACAAGACAACAACTCAACAGTGACAAGTGTGCAGACAGCTATGAACAAAAGGCCCAGGGAATCACACAGCTGACCCACGTGGGAGCAACACAAGCCTCCTACAGGACTCAAAGTAATTGTTCGGGAAGAGGGGAGGCAGTGCAGGGGGGAAAAGCACAGAGGAGTTGACCCTAGCTAGTTAACCAAGAACGGCTTTACGGAAGGGGTGCCATTGTTCCAAGAGGCTAAGAGAAAGTTGGATACAGTGGGTTTGGAGTAAGACACATCTGGGATCTGCACCAGACTGCATCAGATCAAGCTATGCAACCCTGGGCAAGTGACCACACCTCTCTGGGCTTCAGTCCCACTCTTTACAATGCCGATGGTGGGGCAGGCATGTGGCAGGCATGTGGCACAGTGGTTAAGACACTGCTTGGGATGTCCGCATTCTATACACAGTGCCTAGTTCGAGACCTGGCTGTTCTGCTTCCTTCCAGCTTCCTGCTTCACATCCTGGGAGGCAGCCCATGTCAGTCCAAGTACTTGGACCCCTGCCCCCCATATGGGAGGCCCGGATGCAGTTCTGGGCTCTTGGCTTCAGCCTGGCTAGACATAGCTCTCACCAACATTTGGGGACTGAACCAGTAGATGAAAGATCTCTGTTTATCTCTTTCTTTCCAACAAAATGAAAAATTTTCAAATAAAATGGTGGTAGTAAATCCTACTTTGGGGGGGGCCTGTGGGAGGTGTTCAGGTGCCACACAGAAAGCCGGTTACCAACGACTCCTTCTCCCCTTCCAGGGCCAGGACACGAGCAGGCGCAGAGCTGCATAGCGTAGGGCCAGCTGCACAGGCTCCCACTGTCAGTTCCCCTGGGGCCTGGCAGTTCTCCCTGGAGTCACACTCCTGGTGAGGGTAGCCATGATTTACACAGCCTTCGGGACGGCCCCGAATTGGACTAAAACCTAATGACTGGAAACGAGACGAGTAATGAAATTCTACGCTGAAAATTTACGGGGGAGATTTATAGGGTGAGCTTTATTTATGGTGCTGAGTACTTAGGACTCCGGGCTGGGGTGTGGCATCGGACAAATAAATCCTGGCCACACATTCCCGGCCCGGACAACACCTGCCCTGGTACCCTCCACTAGGCAGTCCTAGACTCCTGCACACTGGCACACCCAGGCCCAGGCCCACTGTGCCCTCTGAACCCCCAACCTCCCCAGCCAGCTTCCCTCTTCGCCAGCCTCTCCAGGCCCCGAGGTTGCAGGGGGAACCTCAAAAACAGACATGGAAGTGGCTACAAAGCAGGAACTCAAGAACCTGACCAGTGTTCCTGGAGGTGTGCGGCAGAAATCCCACGTCACGAAGGGGCCCATTCTGGCCCAGCGGTGCCCTTAAGACAGGACCTTGAGGTGGGCAGGGCAGAGCCGCACCCAGAAGGAGCAGGGAGGTGCTTCTCTGCTGTGCCAGGCCGAAGAGGAGCCAGTGACCCAGTGGAGAGCTCCAGGACACAATACGGCTGGAAGCAGAGTTGAGCCTCGCAGCTGTCCATGCCCGCTTCTCCCAGCGCAGGACGACGCACCTGCCGCTGGCCACCCTCTCTACGCCTTCCCCTTCAGTGTTCCCATAACCCTCTTCCAGAACCTTCTTCCCTCAACTCCAATTGCTCTTTGACCTATTTCATCCCCCATTCATCCCCTCCTTGCTGTTCCTCAGGCAGGCCCAGCAAGCCTCTGTCCCAGCACCTTGGTTCTGCCTAGAACGTTCTTCCCCCGAGTCAACAACTTGGCTTGCCCCCTCCCTACCGTGTTCCTGACCGACCTGTCAGACATCAGCCTACCCCGGAAGCTTCTCACCGCCCCTGCTTTATCTGTGCTTCCAGCACATATCATCAAATGCTTCCTGTCTCCCTTCTTGATCTAGAACATAAGCCTCATTCAAGACGGCAAAGATTTTCCCCCACTCTGGCCACTTTTTTTTTAAGATTTATTTATTTTTTATTGGAAAGTCAGACATACAGAGAGAAGGAGAGACAGAGAGAAAGATCTTCTATCTGCTGATTCACTCCCCAAGTGGCCGCTTGACTGCTTTCCCAGGCCACAAGCAGGGAGCTGGATGGAAAGTAGGGCTGCTGTGATATGAGCCCGTGCCCATATGAGGCACGGGACTTTAGCAAGGACTTTAAAGCAAGGACTTTAGCCACTAGGCTATCGCACTGGGCCCTCTCTGGTCACTTTTGCTTGCTACTGTAAAACCGGCTCTTAGTTAATAGGGTCTGGCCTATGGAAGGCCCACTTAGAAAATGCGTTGGGGGAGGCTGAGGCCTAGGCCCCTTACTGAGCACTGCACAGCCAAGGACATGCAAAGTGCAGGTACACTGATGACTCTGTCAATGGCGCATTCAGCCAGTGTCTCAGTGCTTGCTGGTCCCAGAGGCCCCACATGAGTGACACCTAGGCCCTGTGCTCCAGCAGCTGCCAGTCTTGGGGAGCAAGACACACCCAGACCCCGTGAGGGCAGTTCTACCTGCTCAATGCCAGGGAAGCTCGGACATCAGGACTCAAGGACACACAGGAGGCACCACAAGTGACCCTTGCCCAGGGTGGGGGAGGGGGCAGTGACATGGTGGCCGATGGGCCAGGCCGGCAGTGTAAACCCTGCTGCTCCTTAAACTGCTCACACCTCCACAACCCTGTCAGATGGAAATGAGACGGTGTCCACTCAATGGATGGCCGTGAAGGTGAGCCGCAAGAGCTCTTCCAGCAGCCCGTGAAACCAGAACAAATCCACAACAGCTGCTGCCCACCAGTCCCTACCACTATGATTACTGCTACAAGAATGAACAGGCAACAGGGAGGAGAAAAGCATTTGGAAGAGACTTCTGAGCAGAGATCAAAGGCAGGAGACACAGGGCTATGGCACAGTGGGCTAGACCGCAGCTTCCTGTGGCGCCAGCGTCCCAGCTTCTCCACTCCAGATCTGGCTCCCTGCTGATGAGCCTGGGAAGGGAGCCAAGGATAACCCAAGTGCTTGGGACCTTACACTTATGTGGGAGACCTGGAGGGAGCTCCTGGCTTCAGCCTGGCCCAGCCCCAGCCAGGGCAGCCATTTGGGGAGTGAACCAGCAGATGGAAGACCTTTCTCTGCTTTCAAATAAATAAATCTTAAAAAAAGAAACACACACACACACACACACACACACACACACTTAGAAGGGACAGCCTCTCTCCAGTCCAGACTCTGAAGGAACCAGCTCATTCGGTGCCCTGCTTCTAGGTTCTAGAATAGGGTGGGGCAGGGAGCCACCAGCTCAGATCCCGGACTGGTGCATTCTACGTCACACATGCACAAGCTCCTACGACCTGGCGTCACCTACACATGGACACACCTGCCTCTCCCGAAGTCACGTAGTTGACCAGAACACATGGTGTTGACCAGAACACATGGTGTTAGGGATGAAAGGAGGATCAGGCTGCTCCCCCCACAAACTCCCTTCAGAGGACACGGGCACCTCCCAGGCTGCGCGGCTCGCTGCAGCTGCTGCTTCTCCTCCTAGCTCTAGAAACCAACTTCAGAGGCTCCGGGCGGGGCCGCCCCCGCAGGCTGCGCGGCTGCTCCTCCAAGGGGGAGGCCTGGAAGCCACTGGGTTTGCCACCTTGCTCCCTCCCTCCCAGCCATCCTCCCCGGCAGGTTATCAGCGTGAAAACAGGAAGGCTGGCGGTGCTATTAATAATACATGAGGCCCGCTCTGGCCCAATGGGGTCGAGCCAAGACAGAAAGGCAGCTCCAGCCCCCTGGGAGGGCACGCCAGGCTGCTGGGGGCCACCCGCCCCGGGCCTTGAGGCTGGGCGTGGGGAGCCTTTCTCCCCACTGACTTGGTGCTCAGCCCACGCTAGGATCCCGGTGCTCCCTCCACCTGTCTTTCAGTTTTCCCTGCTGCTGACTGCCTGCATCCTACAGAAACTGCCACCTGCACAGAAAAGCTTTTGGCCCCAGGGATTTGGCCAACTTGGGTCCTGCAACTTGGGGAGCAGCAGAGTACAGAGGAACCTCCCCCCAAGCTTTGGTATCAGATGTGAACACTGGCCTTGGCCCAACTGCTGTGTGACCTCACACAGATTACCTTGCCTCTCTGAGCCTCAGATTTCCCCCTGTAAAATCAGAAATGAACAGAAGAGCAGATGTGTCATTTCCAACATGTGCAGAGTAAGTGGTACCTAGCATGACTTCCAGCATGGGGACCTGGGCAACCTTCTTCCTTTCTACCTCCCCCAACTGTAAAATTGAAGGGATTAGGAGCTGGCATTGTGGCACAGCCGGTGATGCCAGCATCCCATACCAGAGGGCAGGCCACCCAGCTTCTGATCAATCTCCCTTTTAATGCACCTGAGAAAACAGGAAGATGAACCAAGTGCTTGGACCCCTTTATCCTTGCAGAAAACCCAGAGTCCCAGGCTCCCAACTTTGGACTGCCCAGTCCTGGCCATTACACCTGCTTGGGGAGTCAATCAATAGATGGAAGATATTCTCTCTCTCTCCTCCCCTCTCCCCGCCTTTCAAAAAGTTAGAGGACTGGGGCCAGCATGGTGGCAGGTTAATCTTCCAGCTGTGGCACCAGCATTCCATATGGGCGCCGATTCTTATCCCAGTTGCTCCACTTCTGATCCACCTCTTAGCTAATGACCTGGGAAGGTACTGGAGGATGACTCAAGGCTTTGGGTCCCTATACCTACAAGGGAGATCTAGAAGAATCTCCTGTCTTCATTCATATATATGTATGTGTGTGTGTTTTAATTTATTTATATAAATATTTATTTATATATAGCCCAGCACAGTAGCCTAGTGGCTAAAGTCCTTGCCTTGCATGCATCTCCAGATCCTATATGGACACCAGTTCTAATCCCGGCAGCCCTGCTTCCCATCCAGCTCCCTGCTTGTGGCGGTGGAAAGCAGTCAGACAGCCCAAAGCCTTGGGACCCTGTACCCATGTGGAGACCCAGAAGAAGCTCCTGGCTTCGGATCAGCTCAACTCTGGTTGTTGTGGCCACTTGAGGAATGAATCAGTGGATGAATCTGTCTCTCCTTCTCTGTAAATCTGACTTTCCAATTAAAAAAAAAAAAATCTTTAGATTATATATACATATATTATTTTATCCAAAATCTTTTCAGCTCAACACCGTCTTCTACATTAAAAAAAAAAGTTATCAGAGGAACCAGAGTTTGGCCTTGCTGTGGAGACTATCAGAGTGCCTAGGCGCAAGCCCAGCTCCGCTCCCAACTCCAGCTTCCTGCTAATGCACACTCAGGAAGCAGCAGATCTAAGGCAGCTCAAGCACCTGGTCCCTGATACCCACCTGGGAGATCCGGACTGAGTTCTAGACTCCAGCTTCAGCTGTGTGCTACAAGCATTTGGGGAATGAACCAGTGAGTGACAGTTGTTCTGTGTGTGTGTGAGACTTCCTGCCTCTCAAGTGAGTTCTTAAAAACTCTAATTATTGGGAATATTTCATTCTTTTTTCCATATCAAGTCTGCCAAATTTCATGCATATTTTGCAGCCTATCTCAGTTCAGCCTGGTTCCGTTCCAGGTGCCCACTAACCAACATGGCTGCTGTTCTGAAGGTACAGCCCTAGTGGGCAGAAGTGGATGGCGGTTCAGGGAAGAATCAGGTGAGGCAGCTGGCACAAGGGAAGAAATGGGCCTTAGTCCTGAGTGGCAGCAGCTTGGCGGGAACCCATGAGAGGTACAGGAGGCAGAGGTGCAAGGCGGACACTGGGGAAATGTTGGTGGTTACTGTTTGGAATCACCATTTACGACTGGCTGGCCATGCATACTCCATGGCAAGCACAGTACCAGGGGCTAATCCGCACAAACTCAGTGACTTCTCATCCCAGCAAGCCCCAGGGAGGCCAGTCCCCAGCCCCAAACAACACAGCAGGAGGCAGGAAGGGAGGTCTGAGATTAGAGCCATTGTCCCTGGAGACAGCCCATCTTCCAGCAAACACAGTGCCCCGCCTGCCAATGCCACCAGAATTGCAAGACATGTCCCATCCTATGGGCTGGGACACCAAGGGCTGGAAGAGGCTGCAGGGCTAGGGACTGGACACCAGTGTCAAGCCTTCCTCAGCACAGAGGCACTGTGCAGCTCAGGCCTCCCCTCTGTCTTGTCTATAAACCCAAGGGACTGGCACTGCATGGGTTATAAAAATGCAGGACACACAAGGGACTCTAGTCATCTAAGGAAACAACCCCTGGTCCACCTGTAAGTGCCTTTTGAATATGGGACAGGGGAGGTTCCCTGGCCTTGGAGGTTGAGGGTGATTCTAAGATGATTGGCTGTGTTTTGTCTTCTATCCAAGCTTTGATTCAAAGTTGATTCCCGAAGCAAATGCTCACAGCGCAGGTGGCTGGATGGACACCATCCCCATCTCCTCCTCATCCTCCTGGATACACAGACACCTGTGTGCAGGATCCAGTCAAGTCGATGGCCGTGAGGATAGGAAGAAAACAAGGATAGGAGATGCTGAGCCGAGCCCAGGCCAATGCCCAGTGGTTAGGGGGAATATTACAGGTCAGAATCCTTATAAATACTCTGAGACTGAGATTGGCAGGAAGCAGGTTTGAGGGTGGGGTATGTGGAGGAGAGAGGAAGTACTCTTGGGAGCAACAGGTAGACAGAGCTGCAGGACTGGCAAAGGAACAGATTGAGGGCCCTCCCAAGCCAGCCATGCTCAGCCTCGGGAGGACTGGAGGGAAGCAGGCAGGAGCCGGCACTCTGCCCCTAAGCCACCAAGCCCACTGGGAAACCCATTGCACAGCCAAGCAATCCTCAGGCTCCAGTCCCAGCACATCTTGTCCCCATGATGCGTGTTGAGGGCTCCAATTCCATCTCAGCCAGGTTACTGTGAAGCCTGAATGAGTGTAAACAGATGAATGTTTCATTCGCCGTAGAGTACAAACCACAGAGGAGGGACTGTTACTACTCCACAGTCCCTGCCTTGCACAGACTTGTGCCCCAGCTTCCTTGCCCCAGAACCCCTACATTGAGTTTTCTCTTCTCAGGCCTGGGATTCATCCTATCTTAGTTGACTGTGTGTGTATGTCTCTATCTCTCCCTCCTGCCCACCCACCCACTCTCTGTCTCAGTTTAAATTTTGCCCTTGCCCCTCTTCAATTTCACCTCCACTTAAAACAACCCCGAACCATGCCTGATCTGGGCAGGGAGGACAGCAAGTGTCAGAAGGCAGGGAGTGTGGTCTGAACTCTCAGACCCCAGCAGCTTGCTTCAAGCTCCCCATCCCTCCAAGCCCCCTATTGGCACCTGCTCTTGACAAGATGGCAGCCACCCCAACCATTCCTGACTCCAGGGCCAGCAGTCTGGCCTGTCTGTCCACAACAGGAGTAAGATGATTGGCTACGGGCCCAGCAGCGTGGCCTAGCGGCTAAAGTCCTCGCCTTGAACGCCCCGGGATCCCACTTGCGGAGTGAATCTCTTGGGGACGGAAGCTCTTCCTCTCTGTCTCTCCTCCTCTATGTATATCTGACTTTGTAATAAAAATAAATAAATCTTAAAAAAAAAAAAAGATGATTGGCTCCACAGCAATACAACAGGGACAGTCCAAAAGCTGCCTTCTAGCAGGTGGCCTGGCGGCAAGGCCTGGCCCACCTGGCCATCAAGCCCACATCCTCCACAGCTGGGAGGGAGGGTGACAAGCAAGGTCTAGCTAGAGTAGCATGCAGGATTCTGCATGATCCTGGCCCCCAGGTGACTGAGCTGGGCAGGTGTTGCCAGCCCCACAGCCAAGATAGAGCCCTTCCTCTTAGCTCTAAAGAGCTGCGGGACCCCATTGCCAGAGTAACTTCTCTATAAGGCAGGTGAAGAGAGGGAATACACCCGCATGGGGTCACAGCTCCCCAACACACACATCTAGTGAGCATAATTGAGCTGGTGGTTGCAGGAGGCATCAGTCAGCCAGAAGAGTAGATGGATGGATGGATGGATGGGAGGGAAGTAGATCGAGGGATGGATGGATGGATGGATGGGTGGATAGGTGATAGGTGAATAGATGAACGGATGGATGGATGGATGGGTGGATGGATGGGTGGGTGATGAATGGATGAATGAATGGATAGAAGGGTAGGTGTATGGATGGGTGGGGAGATAGATAGATAAGTGGATAGGTGATAGGTGAATGGATGAATAAGTGGATAGAAGGATAGGGGTATGGATGGGTGGGTGGATGGGTGGATAGACAGACCAACAAATGGCAAGGCTGATGGAGTCATGGTTTCAAGATAGCCCAGCATACAATACCTTCCTTTTCCCTTACCCCACCCCGAACACCCACTTTGCCATGCTTATTTACCCACCAAAAACTAACTATGGTGCCAGGTTCCTTCCCTGGCCTTTGAATTATGGCATCTGTCTTTTAACTCTCTGTCCTTCTCCCCCAAGAGGAGGGTGAGGAATCCTGCTCATGGGCATGGGCACAGGTGAGCAGACAGGATCTGGGGAGCGCCCCCTGGCTGAGCCCTGGGAACTGCCCCTTAAGGAAAGGAAGGAGGAAGCTGGGCTGGCTGGACCCCACCCTTGCTACCTCTGGCAGAATCAGAGAAGCCACAGGGAGTGTTTCGGGGCAGTCCCAAAAGAAAACAGGTATGGAACTTACTGTACTTCCTGCCAGGAGCCTCAGCCCTGAACTAGGACTTGGCTCCCTAAGCAGAGCCCAGCAGTCAGGGATTGAGCTATGCATAGGAGCTGCCAAGCAGGTGGGTGCCACATTGTACAGGGGACAGGGAGTCTACTGGGAGTCTCCTGGGGAAAGGAGCTCAGGCCAGCACAGCTAGAAGGCACCCATCCTCTTCCAGCCTCAGCCTACTAGATGGCTCCTGGGAGCCTAGCCAAGACAGGGATACCCCAGAACAGTGATGTCCTCAGAGCCACCCCATCTTGCCCACTGTGGGGCTCCTGGTGTCACTGGGTGGCAGACACTGGGTACTGAAGATCTGGGAGATGGGAAAAGCTGGAGGACTCAGAGAGAGGTCTATCGTCTCCCCACAATTCCCCAGCTCCTGGCAGCTTGGTGAAGATGAAGTGACACAATGTATAAAGGTGCCTACAATTAGCAAGCAGTCCTCAGGTGCTGTGCCTCAGCACTCGGGACAGTGACTAGCTCAGAGTGGGCACTGGGTATTTGTTACATGAATGAATGAAGCCTGCTCCCTCCCGGGGAGCTCCTCTAGGTCAGATGCTGGGGAGTGAAGGTCAGTGCTGTCTCTACAGCAACTTGGAAGATGCACACATTGAGTTCATCGCTGCGCCCTCTACCAGGACTGACTTCCCACACAGTGTCTCATGGTTCACTTTCTCACTTGATTCCAACTCTGCAAGTGCAAACAAGAAACAGCCCCTGACCATGGCCTATGGGGAGAACTGCTCCTTCCCAATATTGCCTCTTCTTCCCCAATAATCACAGATTCTCTCCAATTACACATACACACACAGAGGCAATTCATTCTGGCTGCACAACAGTAGTGTCTCCACCCTACCCATAGGTGGAAAGTCGAGTTGACAGGAGCTAATAGCCATCAGGGTCCACGCCTGACAGGGGCTCACTCAACCCATTAGAGAAGGCCACACTGTCTACAACTGCCTGCCCTTCTAACAAGCCTGGACGAGTGCCAGGATGCTCCCAATGGCCAGAACTGGGGACTCTTGACTCTGCTGAACACAAAGCTGCTTGAACTGAGAGCCTGCCACGTGCCTCTCCCTGCGCTCGGCTCTGAGGGGCACATTTGGAGCTCCTGTAACCTTCCCACAGCTAAGTGAGCAGCTGTCACCAAGGGCAGCATCCACTGGCTAAGAGTGGGGGGCTCCAGAGTGAGACGGTGCCGGGTTCAAACCTGAGCTCCCCTACTCACTGGCTGTGTGACCCCAATTCTCTGAGTCTCTGCTTCATCCTCTACCTTGAGGAAATTAGACAGCCGCTGCATCTCTGGGCCCTTGTGGGAATTAAAGGAGTTAATGCGTGTTAAGTGCCACTTTGTACCAGGAACCCAGCCCTCAATCCAGGCCAGGCCCTGCCCTTCCCTCCTTATCGCACTGGCTCCCCTGCCAAGGTTGGCAGGTTGGAACTGATCTTCTCTATGCTTCCAGGCACAGGGCTGGGTTCTGCCAGCACACACAGAGAAATTCTTGCTAACTGGCAGGTTTGCCCAATTCCTGTCTCAGGCCTCGGTAACAGAACCAGCTTCCCCTCTCCTGAGGCATCGGAGTGGACAATCCATGCCCTGGGCAGCACCAGGCAAGAGGTGCCCCTGCTGCTAGGTTTTGGCCCTATTCAGATGCCCTCCCCACATCCATGCATCCTATCAAGTCCAGGTTAATGCCCCTGGTCCCTGGGTCTCAGGCCCTACACGGAAAGCCTGGCCAATGCCAAGATTATAACCAGCTACAGGCCCACTGGTCATGCACCTCGGTGCCTGCTGCCAGCCCCTCAGCAGAGCCCGGACAAGGGCCCGGAATGCTGCTGGCATGCGTCGCTCACTCACACCCACCTAAAACCCCCAGTCTGCCAAACGCTCCCCTATTAACCGCCAGCCACCTATCCATGACTACTTTCATCCCACCCAACAGCTGCCCGCTCACTCGGCGCATGCACACTCAGAACCCACAGCCAAATCCACACTGGCCATGGCCTCTGCGGCGCCCCCAAGGCCTGGCAGAAAAATCACAGAGGAGCTCTGACATTAATCAAAGACTCGCATACATAAATATGTATAAATCATATGCAAACCACATTGGAATTTACATGCAGCGCTGCTGAGTCAGCACAGGGAGGCGGCCTTGCAGCCAGGGGGGTCGGGACAAGAGTCCTGGATGTCCAAGGGCCCACTGATATTCTAGAACACCCGCATTTGAAGTCTATCAACCACCATCTAGAAAGTTCCTTCTCCATGCCTGGCACTCTGCTATCTAAGAGCTAGTACCAGCAGGGAAAGTGTTCAGAATGGCTCCTGGTACCTAGGAAGTCTCCTTATGTGAACTCATATTAACATCATCTAATTTACCCCTCATTACAATAACAGCACTCAGCAGCACAGCTCCATTAATAGTAATAATAACTCTTTTTGTTGTTTATTGGGCATGTCCTATGCTACCGGCCTGGCCTTCTGTGCAGCACACCATGATAACTGCTCCACCCCCATCCCTCTAGGCCTCACCTTTCCAGGGTATTCCAGCCTGGCTGGCAACTGCTTGCAGTGTGGCACCTTTGCCTCAGGGTTGCTTCTGGTCCCTGGGAGGCTGCCCTGCCCTCTCCAGACAGGCCTGCAATCACCCTCACTCTCACCCCTAGAATGACAGACGCGTTGATACAGACACCCCAGCTCCCTCATCTACCAAGTGGCCTAACTCTGAGATGTGCGTTCAACACTGGCGCCCAGTGGTCCCTGGCGGACCAGCTGCCCACACTGCTAACTTGCAACTCGTTCCGTGAGGCTCCCTCTCCTGGCTTCCTCCCAGGGTCTTCCGGCTCGTTTTCCTGCATGCATTCACATTCTTATCTCAGACTCCATTTCTGGGAAAAACATGAACTAAGATGTCATACAGGCCCCGCGGAATCAGTCTGAGAATTCTGTAAGTGGGGCATCAGACTCCTGGCCACGTTATACAAGGCCTTGCTGGAGCTGGCCTCACCTTCCTCATGGGTTCCCAGCTACTCCAGCAGCCCAGGTCTTCCTGCTGCCGGATTCCCTGCCCAGGAACACCCTTTAAAGGCATTCTCCTTGACTGGCCATTCTCATCATGTGAGTCTCACCCCAAATGTCTGATTGTGAGGGACACCTTTCTCAGCCACTGTACCCAGTCCCATGGCAACCCCTTCTCGCCCCTACACCACCGGAAGGCCCCTTTGGGGATCTTGCTAGAATGCATCGACCTGTATCACTTTCGTTTCCCTTTTTCCTCCAAATACCTGGTCCCAAACAGGTGATCCAAGATACTAGTTGGGATGGAAGGACAAACTGTCGGCATTCCTGGATCAAGGCTGAGAAACTCCAGCTCACACAGCATGGACACATACCCATGGCTGCGCAGCCAGCGAGAGGCAGAGCCCACACTCAAAACCAGACCTTCTGGCTGCAGCCCCCACTCTGAACCACTGTCACCACCTGATCCCTTGACAGACCCAGAGCCCACCCTCTGCCCAAGCCAGTCCCTAATGCTGTAGTCCCCCTCGCCTTGCAGCACTGCCGACAAGCACTTCTGCCTTTACCGATCCAAAGTCAGGAAGCCCACTCTGTGACAAACAAGGTGGTCCTTAGGGGGCTGAACCCCAGACCTGCCTCCCTGAAGGCAGCCATGGCAGTCTCAACTTTGTGCCTTGGGTTTGCATATGGCTCACACACTGCCAAGAACTCAGGTCAGCCCAGGAGGCAGCAGCTGCCACCTAACTGACCACTTACAATAGACTGCCTAAACGCATTACAGAACAGGGGTCCAGCTGAACACTGGGTGACCAGTCAAAAGGAGTAGGGTACATGAGACATAAGCAGGTAGAAATACCGGGGCTGGTGCTGATACCCCATACAGGTGGTGATTCTCGTCCCAGCTTCTCCACTTCCAGTCCAGCTCTCTGCAAATGGCTTGGGACAGCAGCGTGGGGCGGCTCAAGTCCTTGGGCCCCAGCACCCACATGGAAGACCCAGACAAAGCTCCTAGTTCCTGGTTTCAGATCATCCCAGCTCTGGCTGTGGCAGCCATTGGAGGACTGAACTGACAGAAGATCTCTCTCTGTCTCTCCTTCTCTTTGTAGCTCTGCCTTTCAAAAAAAATTTTTTTTAATGTTTAGAAAAAAATAGAAATCCAAAATACTATTTCTATTTATTTGTGAGAGCAGGGCAGGGGAGGGGAAGAAGGTATCCCCATTTACTGGCTGACTCCCCCAGTGCCCACAATAGCCACAAATCTGCCAGGCTGAAGCAGGGAGCCAGGAACTTAATCCAAGCCTCCCAGGAGGAACACAGGGACTCAGCTACAGGGCCTGCAGTGGCAGGAAGCTAGGGTCCAGCGCTGGAGCTGGGCACCTAACCTCGGTACCCTCATAAGCAACATGAGTCTTTGCCAGTCTCTGAGCCAGTAGGTCACATGCCCAGTAGCCTAGTGGCTAACGTCCTCATCTTGCATGTACCAGGATCCCATTTGGGCACCGGTTCTAATCCTGGAGGCCCCGTTTCCTATAAAGCTCCCTGTTTGTGGCCTGGGAAAGCAGTCGAGGACAGCCCAAAACCTTGGGACCCTGCACCTGCATGGGAGACCCAGAAGAAACTTGTAGCTCCTGGCTTTGGATTGGCTCAGCTCTGGCCGCTGTGGCCACTTGAGGAGTGAACCAGCACATGAAAGATCTTTGTCTCTCCTCTCTATAAATCTGAGTTTCCAATAAAAATAAGTAAACCTTTTAAAAAAAGAGCTATTTATTTTATGTAAAAGGTGGAGTTACAGAAAGAGGGAAAAACAGAACAAGAAACATGTTTAGTTCACTAGTTCACTCCCCAAAGGACCATATGAGCCAGGGCTGGGCCAGGCATGTCAGGAGCCAGGAGCTCCATCCAGATCTCCCACGAAGGTGGCAGAGGCCCAAGCACTTGGGTCCTTCTGCAATGCTTTCCCAAGTGGTAGGGAACTGGATCAGAAGAGAAGCAGCCAGGATACAAATCATCTCCCCACATGGGATGCTGGCATTGCAGGCAGCGGCTTAACCTGCTATGGCCCAACACTAGCCCTGACTGTTACTATCAACTAACATGCATCCATGCATAACAAGGCAAAGAAGCCCAAGAAGGACACAATCATGGGGTGAAACAGACCGACAGACAGAGGACTTCCACTTCCTGCTCCAAACTCTGCAGAGGTAAAGTGTTCACAGACGACCCTGGCTGGCTTTGATCATCAACAAAAATAATCAGACATTCCTCTTGGATGGAATAAAAGCCACAAAGGCAGAGTCCACGTGCCAGAGCCCTCACCTCTAGTCCACTGCTCACAGTCTGTATCCCCTGCCTCGGTCTCCCTCCCCACACATTCTCTGAGCATCAGTACCTCTCCGAACTGAGTCAGGTGCCAGGTGTGCCTGAGACCAATGTGCTGTGGACACAACGTCTGCACTGCTAATACCTTACATGCCTTTTTTTCTGGCAAGAGCAAATCCAGGATCCCTGTTGCTTTCCCATGTGAGCTGAGCCAAGTCTGGTTTCTCCCAGCTGCTCTTGGGGCGTTGGCCAGGAGCCAGCTAAAGGCCCCGATGCCTGCCTGGACATAGTTCTCCCTATTTAGTCCCACTGCCACAGCCCGCGGAGAAGCTACTATGTGGGGACTCCGTGCTGCCCCCTGACCTTCACTGTTCTTCCCTGTTCCTGTTAAGCAGCAGGTGCACCCACTCTCAACACCCGCAGCATCTCAGGCATGGATGGAGAATCTGAAGCAGGCCTAGTACTCAGCCCCCTCCGGCTGCAGTCAACCAATCAGGCATGAATTAGAAAAAAATGCTTTCTTCTTGAACGCCACCTCCCCGTGTTCCCTGTACCCACTACGTGTGCAAAAGAGAAAGCAGGATCCCAGTGGCACACGCATGTAGTCACTCAACAGGCATCCTCCATCAGCACCTACTGGAGACCATGAATGAATCTGAGTGCTGGAAGGGAGACAGAGCTGAAACAGAGCCAAGCACGAACCCCAGGAGCTCACGGTCCCAAGGCGGAGAGAGGCACTCAGGGAGCAAGGGGCAGCTAAGGCCCACTGACCTCGCTAGCACACAGGCACACAGGAGCAGAGGTCCCAGCTCAGGCTTCATGGGAAAACAGTCTGGAGCTGGTGGCCTTGGGCCAGGACCTGGAGGATGAAAAGCAGGGGAAGAAGGGTGCTCCAAGCAGAGGGAGCAGGCAGCCCAGGAACGGACCCGAGCTCAGAGCTGCTGGATTCTGCAGGTTGGCTGGGACAGCATCACCAGGGCCAATGGAAGGTTTCTCAGGAGTCAAGTCCTAGCAGCCACACTCTGACTTCCCAACCTGGCTAAGGAACAGGAGGGAAAACCACCTCAGCCACTACATTCTCTAACTCACTCCCCTCAGTGCCCTTCTAGCTTGGTTACCCAGTTTGGGGGCACAGATTTTGGCCATCCCTCCAGGTGCCCAGGGTACCTCCAGGCGAAGGCAAATTCAGGCACTCTACCTAAGAGCCTTCACCTGGTAGAAAGGAGAGCAGGAATGTGAGCCCTGCACATGCGCTGTTCTCAGCCACAGACTGCAGCGACAGACAAGTCGCTCCCCATGCTCAGACAGGTATTGCTCCAAGCCCAGCACACATCCTCAAGTCAGACACATGTCCGGAGCTCAAACACACACTGCCCCCAGGCCAGCAGGATGTTACACCAGGCCCAGACAGATGCTGTGCCTGGTTCAAACACATGTCTTGGGCCCAGACAGAAGCTATCCCGGGGCCAAGTAATGTGCTGGGCTCCGCCAGGTGTCCCAGTTTCAAGCAGATGTTGCCTTGAGCCTAGGCAGATGTTACCCTCAGCTCAGACAGATGTCAGCCACCGGAGACACAGCCTCCTTCACTACCATCGCCCTCCACCTGCTACACAGAGAACAACGAGCAGGGCCATCACCGAGCCTGGCCAACTCTCCCAAGACAAAAAAGGAGCTACCTCATTACTGTCCTTCCCCCAGCACCAGTCCAGTGTCTGCATGGAAGGAAAGCGAGGGATAGACACACAGTGGGATGACACACAGGCACACACCTGTGCTGTCTGTGGAGCAGGAGACGCCCCAAGGTGCCCAGATTCTGTACGAGGAAAGGAACTTGAGGGTAGGAGGGATCAGAGGAAGGAACGAGTTTGATTCCAGGACCAGGCCAATGCAAGGATGACAGTCGGGAGGGAATGTTCCGTGATGGGCCTGTGGATACACACTGCCGAGAACTTGCAGGGTGGTGGTGCCTCATCCGACTATCCACAAGCTGTGCGATTCAGCCAAGGAGGCTGGCCCACTGTGTACCTACAATGAGAAAACAGTCCCATTCATCCCCCAGTCCCAGCTACAGGAATGACTTTCTCTCCCCAGGAGCCCTCCTCTGCATCCTGGACAAGAAAAGAACATCTCCCTTCCCCTTTGGGCCACACAACTCCCACCAGGAAGCAAGCAGTGCATGTGTTATGCACAAGCCAGGTTTCAGGACTGGTGCAAGGCTGGATGTTACCTGGCCATGCATGGAGCAGGGAGCCACTAGACCTGGAACATGGCAGCATCAGCCTTACCTCCCCACCTGTCCTGAGTGGCCTGCCCCTGGGACCAGACCAACTCTTCAAGGCTGCAGCTCTTGGGGTCCGACACTGTGGCACGGGGTCAAGCTGCAGCCTGCAACACTGGTATTTCACATCAACACCTGTTTGAGCTCTTGCAAAGCAGCAGAGGCTGGCCCAAGCGCTTGGGTCCCCTGCACTCACATGGAGACCTGGATGAAGCTCCTGAAAGAACTCTCTCTGTGTGTGACTCTCCTTCTCTCTCTTTGTAATTTTGGCTCTTTTTTTTTTAAGATTGACTTAACTTACTTGAAAGAATTACAGAGAAACCTTCCATCGTCTGGTTTATTCTCCAAATAGCCACCAAAGTCAGACCTGGGCTGACCCAAAGCCAGGAGCTTCTTCAGGGTCTCCCATGTGGGTGCAGGATGCCAAGAACTTGGGCCTCCTCTGCTGCTTTCCCAGACCCTTAGCAGGGAGCTGGATGGGAAGGGGTCGAGCTGGAGCATAAGCCCTCCCAAGAGGAAGAAGCCCTCAACCCTGTAGGAAACAGCCAGTGACACAGAGGAGACGGGTAGCAGGAAGGTCCCCAAGAAAAAAATAAGTTCAGGACCCAACATGATGGCACCACTGGCTAATCCTGCACCTCCAAATGCAGGCATCCCAGTTGGTGGCCTGGCTGCTCCTCTTCCCATCCAGCTCCCTGCTTGTGGCCTGGAAACATAGCTGAAGATGACCCAAAGCCTTGGGATCCTGCACCCACGTGGGACATATGGAGGAAGATCCTGCCTCCTGGCTTCAGATGGGCTCAGCTTTGGCTACTGCAGCCATTTGGGAAGTGAATCAGTAGCTGGAAGACCATTCTCTGTTCCTCCTTTTCTCTGTAAAATCTGCTCTTCCCATAAAAATAAATAAATAAAAAAGTAGGAGAAAAAGAGGAAGTCACTGTCCACACTGGCCTTGAAGCGGTTACTGACAGCAAGAGCAGCACGAAGAAAAGGAAAAGCTCCACAAAGCATCCCAGGAAGATGAGCAAGACATTCCCTTTCCCAACCTGTGTCCTCACCCCAGGGAAACACAAATAACACACACACAAAGTGGAGCAGCCAGGACACGAGCCAGCACCCATAGGGGATGCCAGTGCCACGGACAGAAGATTAGCCTACAATACCACCACACCAGCGCCAACTCTAGCTTTCAAATAAATAAATCTTTTAAAAAAAAAAAAAACTGTAGCTCTCCCCACTAGAGTGTCCAGTCATGAATATGTGAATCAACCTTGATCCATAGAGCAGGTGCCAGTTGGGACCTCCCTCCTATTATACTGTCTTCTGTCAAGAGCTACCCTGTGGTGAGGAAGGTGTGGTTTCCCAGAGGAGACACATCCATGCGGAGGGTAAAACACGTTCCCAAGACCAAAAAAGAACATTAAAACCACTCTCAGATGGAAGCACTGACATGATTACAGACACTAACACACACACACACACACACACACACCCCAAAGCATAAACACACAACTACTTAGGCGCAGCTACAAAATATGAACAGGAGTCCCACACAGTCATGCTGACAGTCATACACACGGGCAGGAGGCTAACACACAGTCACCACACGCCGGGCACGCAGAGCCACCACCGCACCACCGCACCACCGCACACACAGACGCAGAAGCACTACCCTCCCTCCTTCCCATTCCAACCTTCGGTCGGATCAGTCAGTCCCAGGCCGGGGAAGGAGCCTCACTCTTCCAGTGATGGTGCTAAGCACTGAACCAATCACTCTCTGCTCCCACCCCATCCCGTGGTGGTGAATTTTTGCAGCCATCCAAAAAAAAAAAAAAAAAAAGAAAGTGTTGAGGGGGAGGGAAAAAAATCAAGCAGGAAACTACAGCCCAGCCCCAGCCTAGCAGGGTGATTAATCCCTGCTAATGATTTACCGATTCACGGAGCGCGTGTTCTGCATAACCGGATTGTGGGCATTAACACCAGCTCCGAGGCTGCCAGTCTGCTTAAAAAATGAAAGTAAATTTCAAAAGCAACTGACAGTTGAGCACCCCTCATTTGAAGAGTCCACTGGCCCTCGAAGAGAGCCCCATTGTCACCCATAAGACTACAAGCAGAATAGAGCAGGGTGGGGGTGGGGCATGCAAGAAAAATCTTCATCCAAACAGAGAGATTTCCCTCCCATTACTGCTTCCCTTCCCCAGTCTGGGAGCCAAGGAACCTGCGATTCAGGGTGAGACTGCACCTCTCTCCTCCAGCAGGCATAGCAAAACCCGCCCCCCCCCCTCCTGTGGCTGCCACTCCAGAGGACTCAGGAAGGACAAAAAGGTGCCTGACACCTGCAGGGGTTCAGCTCAGAGGGGGGAAACAGTGATCACATGCCGTGTAGGGGGAGCGGCAGGTTGGTGCAGCGCTCCACACACCTGCCTGGCTAGCCACCGCAGGCACCCCACCCCCACCACCTCCCAAGACTAGAGATCTGGGGCAGCCAGGGCCCCCGCTGGCCTCCTCCATGCCAGCCAATCCCCAGTGCAGCTCAGAATGAGCAGGGCAACAAGCCCCAATGGGTGTGGTCGCTCCTGACACCCTTCTGTAAGAACTGGTTGTGGGAGCAGGCAGGTCCCCTCCTGCTCACCCAGCCTCTTACTCACCCAGGGAAAGCTCAATCAGGGAGAGAAACCCAGCCATTGCTTTCTTTCTCTTTCCCCGTCTCCCTCACCTCCCGTCTCCCTCACCTCCCGTGCCCCCACCCCAGGGCAATGATTTCACCCTTACTGTCTCCAGCAGCCCAACAGAGAAGCTGCAGCCCAGCTGACAGACAAGGAGATGGATGGTCACGGAGGCTTAGCCTAGCCCAGCATCCTCCCAACAGGCCTGACCCAGGACGCTAGGTCAGGCCTGGGAAAACACAAACCCAAGGGCCCAAGGAAACTAGCTCAAGAAAAGAGAAGCAAATAGTGGGAGCCATCCACAGCCCAGCCAAGTTCATACAAAGACTCAAAGCGCAAGTACGTGGCAAGCCTAAGCGCAGGACCCCACCTCTCTTTACTTTTCTGCAAGGAACTTAGATACAGTGTCCCAGAACTGTCTGCCCCCAGCACTTCCTGGACTTCAATCCCACGGACCAGCTGACCAGAGAGAAATGGCGGTGAGACGGCGGGATGGGTCGGCGGGGGGTGGGAGGGGGGAGGAATACACAGAACATACAGAGTGGAAAGTAGCCAGTGTCGCCTGGCCCAGGGGAAGCTGAACAGACATGTGTCGTTCTGTCCTCCCCAAGTCTGCTCCGTGAGCCACTATGATGACTCCCCAGCCTGGGCAATGTGTGTGTGGGACAGTACAATGCACGGGGGAACCCCAGGATACCGAGGGGTGCCTGCCTCATATGTGTGTGCGCGCGCACGCAGCATGACGAACCCACATCTGCGTCTCCAGCGACTGGGTTTATGTCTGTGACCCAGGCCTCCCTCGGCAGAAAGAGACAACATATATATGGGGCTGGCACTTGTTCAGTTGCCTTCCTCCCTACAGAGCCCCTCTCACCCCTCCTCCCACCCCTCACCACCACCCCCCAACACACACACACACACACAGACCCTCGGGCTCCAAGACCCCCCACAGCGAGGGCCCCATCTGCTGGAGGCTCAGTGACCTGTGTCAAATGAGCAGGCGCTCGGTCACACTCCAGAGCCTGGAGGAGGCTGCTGGGCTCTGGGAAAGCCATGCAGAGCCTGCCTGAGGGCGGGCTGGCCAGGGTCCCCCGCTGGGGAGAGAGGCCCCAGAGCCACGGCCTGGCTAGGAGCTGCCCACCACAGACTGGGAGAGTGGGGAGAAAATAAGAAAAGGGGCCTCCATGGCACCCCCAAAATAGTGCTGCTGTTGCTGAACTGCATCCACGTGGGGTCCAGCCTGTTCCTCTGCTCCCTCTTTGTGCAGGATCCCAGAGAGCTGTCAGCTTCCACACCTCATGGGCAGGATGGGCCTCTTGGTGCATCCGCGTGGCAGTGCCCCCGCCAACTGTTTCTGCACATGGACACCAAGGTGTGCCTCTCGGTGTCGGGGGAGTCTTCGCGTCTGTGATCCCAAGACGCTAGAGGTCCCATGTTACTCAGCAAGCATCCAAGAAGAAATGCCTATGTGGGCCTACGTTGGCCCACACGGGGCTTCTGTACCCACACCCGGGGTGTATCGCAAGGTATTGCCTAGTGTGACCAGGCACATTCAGCCTGACCATGCAAGTCCATTTGGGAATCTGGAACTATTACGAATCTCTATTGTCCCTCTCTATGCCACACTGCTTGCTTATGCTTGCTTATGGGTGAGCGGGAGAGTGAAAGAACACCCCTGGCACACACCCCTGGCACACACCCCTGGCACACACCCCTGGCACACACCCCGCCCTTCCATGTCTGCATGAATAAGGTGGGTGTCCAGCCTGCCGTGTACACCTGTGTCTGTGAGCTGGGGGTCTGTGGATAATTCTTCCCCAGTGTATGTAAAGGCAGGGTGCTTCTGGCCAGAACAGCCACCCTACTGCAGGTGTCCACCAACGGCCATGTCACACCCACAATGTCCTTTTACAGAATCTCCAGCCTCAAGAGGGAGGAGCAGACAGAAACTTCCTGGGGGCAACATGTAACTCTCACACCCAAGAACAAGTTACTTAGTGTCCTCACAGAGGGCTCTGCAATGGCAGCACAGAGTGAAACCCCGCCTCTCTTTATTTCACAGGGCAGCTCACCCCAATGGCAGCGAATCCTGCTGAAAGGCCATGTCAGTACTACATGCACCCGGAGTCTAGGAGCAGGCAGTGCTGTCTCGACTCGATGCTAAAGAAATGGACGCAGAGTCATTCTCAGAAAGCTGCAGGGATGCTAACGGGGGACTGAGATCTGCCGAGTGACAAGCTGCTGGTGACCTGGAGTGTTGCTTACGACCTCGATGCAGATACTCCAGATCTAGCACAGATCTGGGAATGCAATTCCAGAGGCCTCAGCAGGTCCCTGCCTGCCAGCAAGAGTGACCAGGGTGGCAGGGTGGCAGGGTGGCAGGGGGTGCTTTCTGTTGTGTTCGTGGAAGCTGCTGCCTCCACAGGCATCCCCCTGTCACACCCTCCAGCAGCGGGGAAAATGATGAGGGGTGGGAAGTCACAGGGCCTGCACCCCTGGGCAAGGCGCAAGGCCCTCGTCCACACATGAGAATGAAGACCTAAGTACTTCTCCCAGGGCTGACAAGCACAGGTAAGACAATGACAGTTCCCGCTCAAGCTCCCTGCCTGTGGGTCCCTGTGCCCCAAGCCTGAGAGGCTATTCCCACAGCCAACATGGCAACACATGCCCACCACTCAGACCTACTTCTGCCTACCGGAATTTGGACAGATCCGAACCATCAGAGCTGGAGCTGGCCCGAACTGCCACCGACGAGGACCTGGAGACTTCGCTGAAGAGGCAAGTTTCTTGCTCACGCACCAGACATTAAGAACAGAAACTAGAAGCCTTTGCTGAGAGCTTTTCCTCACTGTCTGTCTGAAGTAGCTTGGGAAGGCAGGTGGGCAGGCCAAGGCACTGTTCTCTGTTTCAGGAAGGAAAGCCAAGGGCTGGAGAGACTAGAGCAGTCACCCTCACCCAGGGAGCCTGAACTGCAGTGTCACCTAGGGCTGGCCTGAAAGGGGACTTCTCTTCAGGACCATGAGCTGAGCCTGGGGAGGCGGAGCGGGCACCAGAAGGGAGACGAGTGGGGCCGCCGGGACTTCAAGGTGACTCCTTCCTGGGCCACAGTCCAAGGACACCCAGCAGCAGGCCCCAGCAGGGTCTAGACACAGGACTCCATCCCAGCCCTTGCAGCTGGAGTGGGACCTAAGGAGCCTGCTGAGGACAGTGTCCAATAGTCAGACAAGGACTCTGCTCCCCCCCAGTGCTGGGGCCTTCAAGGCCCAGCTGAGCTCAGCCTCTGTTCCAGATGACCCTTGGGACCATCTCCACTGCAGTAGATGCCACCAAGCCCCCCATCACTCCTCTTCACCCACCTAGGAAGGCCCTAGCGAGGTCCCCCCACCCCAGCTCAGTTCTGTGACGGATGAACCCAGGGCCCTGGCAGCTAGGAATCCATGGACAGGACGGCCAGCTAGAAGATTCCCTGGGACCCAAGGCTCAGGGTCTCTCCCTAGGGTGAGGTTCTCTCTCACCGCCCCCCACTCAGCCTGGGTTCCAATGCAGAATCAAGAGGCATAAGTCCTACTCCATTGAGCATCCTTCCAGGGTCGCAAAGAGCTGGGGCAAAGAGAGAGCCAGCCCCCAGCTCCCTGTCCCGCAAGGCCCTCCACGCCAGGCTGGACAGCTCCCGCCCTGCATGCCCGCTCCCCCAAGGGCCAGCAACCCTCGCCAGAATCCGTCCCATCCGTACCCTAAAGCAAGCTTCCCCAAGCCTGCTCCTCACCATGCCCACGGTCCAAGACCCTTTCAAGCCGAAAAAGAGAGAAGCCAGGAGGCTGCAGGGGTCTTGGCCCAGCGTCAAGATGCTTTCCCCGGAGCCACAAGCTCCACCTGGAGGTCTTCTCCAGACCCACCCCACACCCTCCGCAACACCCCGGCAGGAGGTTGCATTGCAAGCGACCGCGTCTCCGGGTAAAACACCGCTGGCCACCTGGCCGTCCTGGCCCCAGTGCCGCCTTGCGCACAACTCACCTTGGGCCCGTGGTGCAGGCAGAAGGAATGGCCGCCTCGGCCTGTGCCCCTAAGTGCCCTCAAGGCCACAGAGGTCGCCGCAGCTGTGACGCTGGGTCTAGAGAAAAAAGAGGGGGAAAGAACCGAGACGCGCCCGGCGGGCACGCTTGGGGACGTCTGCGCACGCTGCAAGCGGCGGGCGGGGAGGCGAGGCGGGCGAGGTGAGCAGCTACGCCAGGATTCCGCGCCACCTCGCGCGCCCGCAGCCGCGGAGCCCGCAGGAATCCCAGCCCGCCAGCCCCGGCACTGCGGAGGCAGGAGCGCGGGACTCAATCGCTTCTCGGATCCCGAGCGCCTCCCGGAGCCCGCAATTCCCGCCGCCGCCTCTGGCCGCCCTGGTGGAACTCGGGTGGGAATTCCGCTCGCGTGGAATGTGGGTACCGGCCGAGCTCGGAGTCTCCAGCTCCCAAGGTAGGGAGGGGTGCGTGGGGGGAACGGGACCCACGCATGCAGGACGAGAGGGGGCGCGGTCCCAGTGCCTCCCCCGCGCCACTCCCCACGTGGCGGCCGCGCCCCCGGGGCGTGAATGTGTACGCGGACAGGAAGGAGGGGGGAGACCCTGAATGAAGCCCCAGCGGCCAATCAACACGGTCGGCGCGCGGGACCCCGAAAGCGAGACCCAATGGCGAGCTCCGGGCTGCCCGGCCCGGCGGCGGGCGGGCGAGGGGGCGGGGGCCGAGGCCGGGGGGCGGGAGGCGGCTCCGCGGGCAGCCAATGGGCGGCGGCCGGGGTGGGGCTCCCGAGCGCCAAGCGGGTCGGGGCTTTAAGCCGGCGGAGCGCGGCGGCGGGGCCCGCAGACGGAGCGGAGCGGAGCGGCGGCGGCGCGGCGCAGGGCAGGGCGCGGGGCGGCATGGCCACCACCGCGCAGTACCTGCCGCGGGGCCCCGGAGGCGGAACCGGGGGCACCGGGCCGCTCATGCACCCGGACGCCGCGGCGGCAGCGGCAGCGGCGGCGGCCGCCGAGCGGCTGCACGCGGGAGCCGCGTACCGCGAAGTGCAGAAGCTGATGCACCACGAGTGGCTGGGCGCGGGCGCGGGCCACCCCGTGGGCCTAGCGCACCCTCAGTGGCTACCCACGGGAGGAGGCGGCGGTGGCGACTGGGCCGGCGGCCCGCACCTGGAACACGGCAAGGCGGGCGGCGGCGGCACCGGCCGAGCAGACGACGGCGGCGGTGGCGGCGGCGGAGGAGGAGGTTTCCACGCGCGCCTGGTGCACCAGGGGGCGGCCCACGCGGGCACGGCATGGGCGCAGGGCGGCACGGCGCACCACTTGGGCCCGGCCATGTCGCCGTCGCCCGGGGCCGGCGGGGGACACCAGCCCCAGCCGCTCGGGCTGTACGCACAGGCGGCCTACCCGGGGGGTGGCGGCGGTGGCCTGGCCGGGATGCTGGCGGCGGGCGGTGGCGGCGCGGGGCCGGGCCTGCACCACGCGCTGCACGAGGACGGCCACGAGGCTCAACTGGAGCCGTCGCCGCCGCCGCACCTGGGCGCCCACGGACACGCACACGGACACGCACACGCGGGCGGCCTGCACGCGGCGGCGGCGCACCTGCACCCAGGCACGGGCGGCGGCTCGTCGGTGGGCGAACACTCGGACGAGGATGCGCCCAGCTCGGACGACCTGGAGCAGTTTGCCAAGCAGTTCAAGCAGCGGCGCATCAAGCTGGGCTTCACGCAGGCCGACGTGGGGCTGGCGCTTGGCACGCTGTACGGTAACGTGTTCTCGCAGACCACCATCTGCCGCTTCGAGGCCCTGCAGCTGAGCTTCAAGAACATGTGCAAGCTCAAGCCGCTGCTCAACAAGTGGCTGGAGGAGACCGACTCGTCCAGCGGCAGCCCCACCAACCTGGACAAGATCGCGGCGCAGGGCCGCAAACGCAAGAAGCGCACGTCCATCGAGGTGGGGGTCAAAGGCGCCCTGGAGAGCCACTTTCTCAAGTGCCCCAAGCCCTCGGCGCACGAGATCACGGGCCTGGCCGACAGCCTGCAGCTGGAGAAGGAGGTGGTGCGCGTCTGGTTCTGCAACCGGCGGCAGAAGGAGAAGCGCATGACCCCCGCAGCCGGCGCGGGCCACCCGCCCATGGACGACGTTTACGCGCCCGGGGAGCTGGGGCCGGGAGGGGGCGGTGCGTCGCCGCCCTCGGCGCCCCCGCCGCCCCCGCCAGCAGCGCTGCACCACCATCACCACCACACACTGCCCGGCTCGGTGCAGTGACCCCCGCGGGCTGGGCCCCCCGCCGACGCGTGCGCGCCTGAGCGCGAGCGCAGCCGACCGGATTCTTTTTGTTGTTGCTGTTTCGGTTGCTTTGGATTTTACAAGAAGCCCAGAAACTTTCGAACAAAACCAAACACCCAGATGACCCTCTCCGACCGGCGGCGAGAGGCGAAGACGGCCCACAGGCTGCGTCGCCCGAGCCCCGGGAGAGAGGAGACAAGACCCGGAACACGCCCGCTCCACCCTGGCCCTCCTGCCCGCCGCCGGCTTCCCGCCCCAGTCCCCGTTGACGCCCCCCGCCCCTGGCCATCCCCGACTCCCCCCCCCCCCGCGGCCGTTCGGGGCCGGATCCTGGCAGCGGCCTCCCCACAGCGACAGGTAACGCGGTGCGGGGTTCAGGGGTTCCCCGGGAGAGAGGGGAGTCGGCAGGACGCGACTCCCGAGCCTGCGGGCCAAGGGTGGGAGCTGTCACTTCGCGCTCCTAGCCTCTTCGCCCCCATAAGTATGCACCCCACCCTTTCCCTGGGCCTGGGTTTTTTTGTTTGTGGGGTGGGTTTTTGTTTTTTGTTTTTGTTTTTGTTTTTTTTTGTACGGTTTTTATTTATTCGTGGAGCCTCTCGGCTCCTGGGGTCCTAACTCCGCCCGCGCCCTTAATTTAAATCGCTGTATACTGTATTTATCGGGGCCCCGGAGGGGAGGCCACGAGAGCCGAGTCTGTATAAAAGCAGGAAATAGCCAAAGCTTTAATCTAGCCTAATTTATTTCACCCCTGTCTTTCCCTACATTCCCCTTCTTCAAAAAAAACAAAAACAAAAACAAAAAAAAGCAAAACAAAACAAACAAAAAAACTAACAAAAAAAATCGAGCGCTCCTTTTTCATTTCGTTTTATCCGAGCCCCGGCTTGGTGGTTCCCGGCCAGAGCCGGAGGGGGTCTGCGCTTCTGCCCTGGCCTCAGCTGCCTGCGGGGCCGTGGCCTCCCTGGGGCCGACAGGCACGGACAACTTGGAAAAGTTGGAAGTGGTGGGGTTTTTGTCCTTTTTCCTTTTTTTTTTAAACCAGCTGTAGAACCTTCTGCCTGATTCCTGGGGCTTTCCCCTTGTGCTCCCTGCGCTGCCCGCCCGGAGTGCAGAGTGCGGGCTGCTTGGGGCAGGCCGAGGGGCAGAAGCACCCAAGGGCAGCTGCCCCGGTGAAAACCATGTAAATATGTGAGATATGTACACACTGGCGGGGAGAAGAAACCTTTTGTGCTTGGTTTTTATTTTTGGTTTTCCGGGTTGCCCTCTTTCCCCATCCTCCAGAATTTTCTACACCAACTCCTCAGCAAGAGGTATTTGCCCATGATTTCCGAGTTTCTGACCCATCACTATTTATTTTCTGAATGTGTTTGGGGCTTCCCCCTTTTCCATTTCTTGTGTTCATTACAGGTTGGATCTAAATGTTTGTTATTTTTATGATTTGTTTTTCTTTTGGAATCATCTTTTGGTGCATCCTCTTTGTATCTTTATTGCAAAATAATAATGTAGACTGGGAAGTTCCCTTTATATTTATGTTATAGTAAATATTTTATTACTCACATAAACATGTACCCCAGGGCTGTGTCCTGTCCTCTTTACCGGGCTGGGTGGACTTGGAGGGAAGGGAAAGGGTACCATGGCACACCTGCCCTAATGTCTGGCACCACAGAACTGGCAAGGAAGGTGGCTGTTGCAGGCCAGTGTCACGACTGCCTGCTACTTGAGCTGTGGCTGTCTCAGGCGTGCCCTGTCCCATTAGGAAAGGGGAAGCTAGGGCTTGTGCCCCTGCTATGGACAGACCAGGGCCAAGGATACCACGTGAGAATTTGAGTCGGCCAGCCATTCCACGGGTACAACCCAACTGCTCTTCCCGGCCAAGCAAGAAGCGGCCTCAGCCTGGACCAGCAGCCCTGGGATCTGTGGACTCCCCACGCCAACCCCCCTACCTCCACCTCCAGTTTCACTTTGTACTCCCTGAGTGGGGGCCGGGCCACCCTCGCCATTCCAGAAAGCCTGGCCAGACCTCACCATCCTACCCCAACTGGCTCTCCACCCACGAACAAATGGCCCCCACACCCACCTGAGTCAGCCAGCACCCTCCTGGTTTACACAGAGACCCGTTCAGGCCTCGTGTGGGAAACCCAGTAGGCATGGAATGGGAAGGTTACCTACTTCCTTGGCCAACAAGCTATCTGCCCCGACTTCTCTTGGGGAATGATGGAGGCACCAAGTACTGTACCACAAGAAAAAAAATTCCTGACCCCTCCTCAGCAGGGGTAGGTGCCCAGAAACCTCCCCCATTGCCACAGGGAGCAAGACATGTGTGTACTGGCAGGAGCAGGGGACTCTGCAGCTATGCGGGCGAGCCGGGGAAGAAGCGCAGGTTGCTGGGCGCCCTTTGAAGGTTCCAGCAGTGGCCTCACCTCCAGGAGGCAGGACCGCTGGGGGCAGGTCCGGAGCTTCCTAGGTAGCAGTTGGGACCTTCTTTTTTCCTTTCCAACAACCCCCTTCAAAGTGCCAATAGAACAGGAGCCGGCCTGGTGGTGCAGTGGGTTCAGGTGTTGATAAGAAAGCTCTTGTGTTTCCTCTACACAGTGCGGTTCTTTGCCCTTCTCAGGAGAAAGCACATACAATTTATCCCAATTCTTTCCCCAGCCAGCCCAGGCTCTTCAACGCAGTCATTTCTGCTAGGGAGAAAACTGTCATGCCACGACCACCACCACCACCAATAAAGGGATCTGTGAAGTTCCCTCTCCTGACCTGGACACTGCCCAGTCTGGGCCTGGGAGAGGCCTTGATCCCAGCCAACGGACACACCGAGATGGGTATTCTCGGGGTCCCGCCTCCATGGATTCTGGCTAGGCTGGGCGTTTGGGCTAACTGTGGTCTAAGAGCCGCCTGGTGACTGTGTGAGCTCTGGCCCTCAGTGGTAGGGAAACCGCCTGGCAGGTGACAAGTTGATGCGATTTTCCAGGATTCATTCAACCTCTCTCCAGCTCCTTGGTTTCCATCTCCACAGTCCAGTCCAGTGAACAAATAGCTCTATAATTGGCATCCACGTCCCAACCGTCCTGGCTAGCCTCCTCGGTCTTGGAGCCGAGGCCAGGAATTCCCAGCCTGGCAAGGCGAAGGCACGGTTCGGAGATGTTGTCTGCCCAGCCTCCTTACTTCTCCCTTCCTGGATTTGTCCCAGCCCCTGGGGGCCCTGAAAGGAAAGCCAAAGCAGCTCCAGGCTTCCCGCCACCTCCACCGCCCGCATGGCCCAGGGCCTCAGCGAGTTTAAAGGATGGGAAAGGGCGAAGGGGCCTTTCACTGGCCTCTGCCAGCAGCTGACACCAATTGATTGATTGATTTCCTAATTGTCTGCTTAATCCTGTACAAGAGGGTGGGTTTATTATTTAAGCAAGTCAACTCAAAAACCGCAAAACAATGCAGGCTCCCAAGAACCAGCAGCAGCTGAGGCGCAAAACAAAAAAAGTGGGGAAAAACAAAAGTGGAAAGGGGGATGGAAGAACATTTTTCACTTTGCAAGGATTTTTTTTTTTCTTAATGAGACACCAGGCTGGGACAGTTATCCAGTGATCAACTCCCTGATGGCCGGGCGCCCCAGAATTCTTCCCCAAGACTCCAGCCTGGGGCGACGCCAGGGACCTCAGCACATAATGAGAAAAAGGTTGGGAAGGGGACTTTTTTCCCCCCAGGAGTCCTACCCTCTGGATAGAATGGAGCTCAGGGAAGGCACTGCCAGCAGCCTTCAACTTGTAGGCTTGATCATAGTCGCTCCATCCCTTCCACCTGCTCCTCAATGTTCCACTCCTTTCACACAAAAGAGACCCATGTCCCTAGCATCGACTTTTCAGGAAATTCAAGCCTTCCCTGCTACATCTGGAAGTCTCCTGTCCTCCCCTTCATTCATGTGGCCACTGATGCTGGGCACAAGTGTGTCACTGTGCACGCAGACCCATCGGTGACCCCCACAGGTAGGTAGGAGGGGAGAGAGAAAGTAAATTTGTAACGCACTATTAACACGTAAGCTGAAAGAACATTCCAACCCCATAAAGAACATTCTCAACCCCGGGTGAGTGTGGGGGTCACCCATGGTCAGCAAGGCAAATTCAGAGGAGCACCCTGTCCTGAGCCCCAAAGGTAGCTCCCTGCTCCCCAACCTCCTACCGTAAGAGAACACACTTGCTTTTATGTTACATGCCTTAGCTCCTACACAACCATCCCCTGACCACAGGACTTGACGGCGTCCATAGGACTAGCCAGTCCCTAAGCACAGCTGCCCACTTAGACCTGTTTGGAATTCCACCTCCCCTGAAGAACAAAGCCTCCTGTCACAGGAGGACTTTCCCATAGGGCTTGAGCACCAAAAAGGAGACCACCTCCCACAAATCAAATAGTAGAGCCTGACAAGGCTGAGTATCTGGCCCAGCTGTTCCCCTAAGCTTAGCCAAGAAGATCCACCTGAGGCTCCGGCTTACTGACTAGGGTCAGGATCCCGAAGAGCCATTGGTTTTGTCACTGTTGGACATCCCTGGAGTTCCTATTTAACTCAGCCATTCAGGGCTCCCCTGGCCGCCTCTGGCCTCTGTGTGGGAGGACTGCCCTCTATTGGCCCCTGAGCTGGGATGCGGCAGCAGTCCCCAGAAGCACCTGTGAGTTGAGTGTGCCCCTAAAAATGCCAACTTCAAGGTGGTGACTGTATGGGGGTGCCGAACAGAATAGAGCCAATGTTAACCTCCAAAGGAAGCAGATGTGCTACAAACACACGTGCGTGTGCGTGACCCTTCTCCAACTGCCGTCCTATCCTCTCTAACATGATGAGAAACCCACGCTCATACAGCATCTCCCATGTCAATCCCACTCACTCCCACCCCCCCGCACTCCTCTCAGCCAGTTAAACCCCAACCCAGGGGCGAGCGCTTGCCAGGGTGGTGGAGACATCACTCAGGATGCCAGCATGCCCTATCAGAGTGCCTGTTTCGGGGGTCCTGGCTCTGCTCCCAATCCCAGCTTCCTGCTTATGCACATCTCAAGAGGCAGCAGGTGATGGCTCGAGCATTTTGAGTCCCTGCCCTTCACCCACGAGACCGGAGTGGATGGCCAGGATCCTGGCTTCAGCCTAGACCACCCTGGCAATTTTGGGAATTGGGGGAGCGAGTGAGTAGAAGAGGATTATTCTTGGTCTCACTCTCTTTCTACCTTTCAAATAAAATAATTAAAAAAATAATAATAACCCAGGCTATCACCAGCTGGCACACTCACACCCATGGCCTCACCCATACCACAGTGTCAGCCACCCAAGACCAGCTCTGTGCCCTTGGCACAGGGAGTCGCCAGGCATCTAACACATGTAATGTCTGAGAAAGCGCCCACAGCCCTCCTCTGCGGCATTCGCCCGGGTCTTCGTGTCAGGATTTGCAAGCATTTGTTCCACAAACTGCTTTCCTAGCCTGTCCCAGCCACCCCCAACCCCACCCCTCGGACCCTCGGCATTGTCTCAGCTCCTCCCAGATCTCTCCCTGCTCCTTTCAGATAATTAAAGTGAGGCTGTGTGTTTGTATGTATGTGTGCGCTTATTTTTTAAACACACACCCCCACACGTACATATGCGTGTGTATATACAAACACACACAGCAATTAGATCTATCTGTTCTTGTCGTCGTCTTTCTTGTACGCTAAAACCTCAGCTATGCACAGGCCCCACGTTGCCACGTGATGAAGCCAGCTAGCATCACCTGTTCGTGGACTCCTGTTCCCTCACGCACCTACACACACACACATACACTCTCTCTCACACACGTGGTTACACCCACACTAGCTCCGTGGTGTTTTTCCAAGGGCATGCATGACCTGTCTCCCATCCCACCCCTGCCTGCTCCAGGACATGTAAGCAGTCCCCTCTCAGGTGACCTCCATACCAAGGGATCTTTGCTGTACCCTCTGTGCCACCATCCCCACGGAGATGCACACCAGTGGACTTGTCTCCCGCTGAGCCTGGCCAGGGTGGCCTGGGTATTATTAGGCTGCAGAGACAGCACAGAGGCATATGGTCTCGTACACAAGAAATAATGTTCATGTTAAATCAGACCTCATGCATAATGCATGGTGCCTGATCTCACATTATTTTGGGTGTTCGTCAAAATCAGTGTTCTTTCTTGTGAGGGCTCCTGAAAAGAAGGGAAAAAGGCATTTGCTGACAGCATGCCCAGCCTGGACCTAGATGGCCTCCTCTGGCCCCTCTCCACCCACAAGTGGGACCTGTCCTCTGTCCCACCCTGTCTTCCAGCTGGAAGGGGGAGTTGCCTCGGGTTTGCGGCAGGCGGGAGGCCCCGTGTTATTTTTATTTCTTTTCTCTCTCGGCTCTCTGTCCCCGGAGGGTTCTGGGGAATAGCAGTGGCTCTGTCGCTCTCACACCCGATTCATTTGCCGTTTTATGAACTCCCCGTTGATTCATCGCCTCCCTAAGTCAATGATTCACTCCTGATGGCTTTTCAGAAATCCTTCTTCAAAGGCTCCCAGATTATTCAGCTCTGAACAAGAGTCAGACCAGGCCTGGATGCTGCACCGTTGCTGCATGGCATGGCCTGCAGCACTGTCGGCACCCAAGGGCTTTCCCTGGGGCCAAGCTGGCCTGGAGAACAGGGTGCATTCCATCCACACAGAAGCTAGTAGAGCTCAGCCAAGCAGCCCATGGACACACCAACCCCTGGCCAGGCCTCCTGCAGCTCTGTGCATCACCTGCTTCTACCGTGTCATCAGAGTCACTCCAGAAGCTCTCCAGGTCTCGGGAGAGGTAGAAAGCTGAACAGTGAGGTATGGGGGCTGCAGGACCAGACAGACCTGCGCAAAGCCATGGCTCCACCCATCACCACTTGTGTGACATTAGGCCAGCAGCTACTCACGTGTGAGTGCCTCAGTCTCCCGGTATGGTGACAGTTTGTTGTGCAGCAGAAGTAATAAATAAATGAAATCTCTTTTACTGTGAAGACTGGACAGGGCCTTGTGCAAAAACAAGTGAAGAGGGAAGAAAATCATAATGGGATGAACTTTGACCATGGACCCCACTCTGTCCAAGGCATTTGACGTAGTTCTTCCGCATTATTTCCTTCATGTTTTATTTTCTTTTATTTTCTTGAAAGGCAGTGTGAGAGAGAAATTCTTCCATCCACTGGTTATTTCTCCAATTGGCTGCAACAGCCAGCTCTGGACTAAGCTAAAATCAGGAGCCAAGAACTCCATCCTAATCTCATAGGTGGCAGTGGCCCAAGCACTTGGGTCATCTTCTGTTGCTTTCTCAAGCACATTAGCAGGGAGCTGGATCAGAAGCAGAGCAGCCAGGACTCAAAGTGGCATTCTGACACAGAATATTGCCATCAGAAGCCAGGGCTTAACGTGCTGCACCGTAACCCCCATTCGTATGCTTTATTCTCACCAGGTCATATTCATTATTCCTGAGTGACAGATAAGGAAACTGGTACCCCAGGAGTTTGTGACCTGTCCAAAATAACAAGTCTAGCTTATGATGGAAACTGGGATAAAACTCATTTTATCTGACTTCTCAGTCTGTGTTCTTTTTAATACCCTGTGCTGGGGTACACTATGGTGCTGTATGCATGGGTATTTGTCCTAGCAGAGGAGATTCCAGATCTCAGAACCAGACCAGAGACAGGGAAGCTGGAGACCAAGGGTATTGGACCTCGTTAGCTTTGAGCTGCCACCACCAGCACCACATCACAATCAGGTACATCCAGGGGGACCCAAGGATGTTGGGTAACTTACTTAGGACCAACAGGACAGTCAGGAAGCTTTCCTAAGGGGCCTATTCTTTTTTTTTTTTTTTTTTTTTTTCATTTTTTAATTATATTTTTGACAATCTTTACATAGTTAATTAGCACATTAAGGTTCAAGAGCTTCAGGAAGTGGGTAAGACTGTCATTTCCACACATTTTTTTCTGTATCTGGGGTAAAGGGAGAGGTAAAGGGAGAAGCCCTACCCAGTCTCCCACCCATCCCAGGTCCCTGATGTGGGACATGCTTCAACGGTCTTGCTCAAGTGGTTTTGATAGTTCAACTGTTCTGAATTGCTGCCAGTCTCACCACTCCAAGCACGATGAGGTCGTTGAAGAATCCACTGATAGTCCAGCTTAGAGTCTCCGTTTGCCCAGTTTTTCAGTGCCAACATATGGCTGGGGTAGTTGACTGATTTGTTCTATCCTCTTTCTTTTCATGGTTAGGGATCTGAGTCCAGCAGTTCGATTGAGGGGATCCCTAAAGAAACTTTGTCTGAGGTGAACCCAGACCATGTTCTTGTGTGTACTTGCAAGTACAGGACCCGGTAGAGTCCATCACCCCAATCAGCTGGTTGTTGCAATTGCTGGGTCGGTTCTGTTTCCAGCCCTGTCTTCCACTGGGTATTGCAGTCCAGCCTGATTCTACACAGCACACACTTGGCCCCTGGGGGCCTATTCTGAGCCACATGTACTCCACAACCACACACAGTGGCTAGGAATGTGGGACCGGGCATATGCCTGGTGCTGATTTCAGCTGTACCACCTCCTGCCCATGGGACTTTTGGCTACTTAGGCTCACCGTATCTGTTTCCCCGTCTGTAAATGAAGATTCAGTACCCGCTTGCTAGGAGTGCTGAGAGGATTAGATGCGCGTATATGTACACACACATTCTTCATCTTAGGAGAGACCCTGACATGTTGTAAGTACACAGTAAGTGCTAGCTATAAAAACAAGTTTAAGTGTATAATATATATTATTTTATATTATTGTTGGACTAAAGTAGTGCAGAAAAATAATACTTAGTGCTCCTGAACTCCCAGCATTCTTTCCCTTCATTCTCAAAACTACCCTGGAAGGAAAAAATCTGAAGACTTCTATCTCCATCCAGTCTAAGGCTCAACGACATGGAAATCCTTGCCCAAGATCACCCGGAAAGTTGGAAGCAAGTGTAGACTCTCACTCTGCCTCCCTGTGGTGGAACCCCACAGGGACCCCACTGTGGTCCCCAGCAGTGTGCACCGAGCCCATTCTAAGTCCTGAGGCTCCAGGAGACAGGGGATCTGGGGAAACAGCATGAGTGCCAAGCAAGGCCTCACAAAGGGCAGTAGCTCTAAGCTGGGTCCTGGAGAATGAATAGGGGCTTACCTGGGGAACAACCACGCATTCATCAACCCAAGGGAGCAAAGTCACTCAGCTTCAGGGGCCCTCAGATCCTAACCCCCTTCCTGGACACCTCTTCCTGCCCTGCTCAGCACCCTTACACCAGAAGTCCTGTGCCTCTTCCTTCAATCCCAAGATTCAACTCGAGGTCAAGATCTTCAAACTCTCTTGAGACCACCTTGTATCACACTAAAAATTCCTTAAGTTCCCAACACTTTGTTCTACTACAACCCAGCCCAGACTTTGACCATGAAACCATGCCAACAAGGTAGCTCAAAGATGGGTTCTAGGGACCTGGGACCAGGCTTCACTCCACTAGTCATCCTAAAATCAGATCCTCTGTCATCCCTGCATGTCAGTTATAAACATTTCTTCATTCACCCATTCCATCCTACCTCACTCATTCATCAACCCACCCATCCACCCATGCAACCTTTCATTCCTCCATCTACCCACCTATCCTCTCATTCATTCATCCAACCACCCTTTAATCATCTATTCAACCATCCACCCAGCCCTCTACCATTCATTCATCCAACCAACTTTGCAACAAGGCTCTGTGTGAAGCAGACATGGGTAAAATCTGTTCTTTCATCCTCAAAACACTGAGATTAGCTTCTGCTCCTGACCTTTCAGTCACGTAGGGTAGATATGTGAGCACCCACCTAAGCTAGAGGAAACACAAAGGAAGTCAGAAAACGAGGGTGCTAATGAGCATAACTCCTGCCAAGGAGAACTGTCACCTCTAGAATCAATCCTTCTATCAGCAACACAGCAGTATCTCTATATCAGGGAGATTTGGGGAAGTGTTCCGGTCCCAAGTCTGTCCCCATGTAGTTGTATGACTTTGAGCAGATCCCTGCCGCCCTCTGGACCTCAATTTCTCCAACAGTGCAGTGAGGGGGGAGGACTATGGGTCTCTCCAGTTTTGAGGTTCTCATCTGCCTTCTAGCCTGGGTGGGTCCACTCTTCTGACAATGGGGCCTCTCTGAACAGCCCACACATGAGGAGGGATAGGAGATGACGTGCTTGGTGTCCAGGGCCTGGAGTCCTCTGGCTATTCAATCCCCTCTCCCCTGACACAAACAGCCCTCAGTGGCCTCCCCCTCTCGGCCCCTAGGATCTGGGCACAGCTGGAGTCAGCCACACTCTGGCCACCCCATGAATCACCCCTCTATGGTCCCCGGGGGAGTGGTCCAGGGAGCATCCTACGCCCCATGAGGACTGAGGGCCAGAATCGCGGCCCTCAAACAGGCAGTGTCCCCACGAACAATGGGGGCCTGTGGCTAACAGCCGGAATGTATCCATTGTCCTGCCCTGGCCCCCAACCCTGAGGCCTCAGGTCCCCAGGCCAGGCAGGCTGGCGTGGGTCAGTGCGTCAGGCACTCATGTGCCAGGACTGAGGATGCACAGCTGGCTATTGCCCCTCCCAGGGAAGGGAGGTAGGCAGGCTGATGGCCATGTCCCATTCCACACCCAGCCTCACAAGGGACCCGATGCACAGGGTAAGAAGCCAAACAGGACCCACAGGAGCTAAGCTGGCCTCCAACACACCCATCCCTTGGTACTAGGAGCAGACTCTCAGAGAAAGGGCCTTGCAGCCCTGAGACCCAAAGCTATACATCACAGTGGGGAGGGGGACCACATTAGAATAATGCAGGATTAGAGTGGGGTTGCTATAGCGACGTATTAGGGCAATACATCTAGGGAGCCCCGGCCCCTTGGTGATGTATGACTGCTCAGCTGTGGGGAGCAAGGGGAGGGGACCTATCCTGCCCCTCCTCCGAGGGTAGAGCAGACACCAAACGCTCTCTTCATGCCTTGGACCCCAAACACAGGCAGCACAGAATCCTGCTAACTCAACCTCCAGCATTCCACTTGCGCCCAGGGTCAACTCAGCTTCAAACTTCACATCCCAGCTCTCACCTCAGCCTCAATCCCTGCCTGGGCCTCATCCAGTCATGCTAATTTCTCCCTTCCGCCCCTCCAAGCCCTGTCCCCTCTTGCTTGCTTATTAAGAAACCATGCCCATATTGGCTGCCTTGGTATTTGACAGAATTCAAGAAGGGGATCCAAGAAGGGAGTGGAAAGGAAGGAGACAGGACTGCCCAGAAACACTCCTCAGCAGCCCAGATGCTCAAGGATGTTTGTCTAAGTGCTCAGGATACATCTCAGCCAAGGGCCTCCCTGGTCCAAGATTGGGTCACCCACCCATCTAGCCCAGGTCTGGGGATGTAGCTTCTCTCCAGCGCTCTCAAGACCACCAAAAGGCCGCACAGGTTGACTCACCTAAGTGAGAAAACTGGGGGGAGAGGGACCCCTCAGCAAAGGAGGACTCCTCAAATAGCCTTCATGTACAATTTCCATGGTCACGTCATGAGCTTCCTTCCAAATCACTTGACTAAGTTGCGTGCCCTGGCTTGCCCCATCTCCGGAGCCCTGGACCTCAACCAACCCCCTGGGTACTTTCTCTTTTTTTTAAGATTTATCTTACTTTATTGGAAAGAGAGATTTACAGAGAGAAGGAAAGACAGAGAGAAAGATCTTCCATCAGCTGGCTCACTCCCCAAGTGGCCGCAATGGCCAAAAATGAGCCAATCCAAAGCCAGGATCCAGGAGTTTCTTCTGGGTCTCCCACACAGGTGCAGGGTACCAATGCTTTGGGTCGTCCTTGAGTACTTTCCCAGGTCACAGCACGGAGCTGGAAGGGAAATGGGACAGTCAGGATACAAACCGGTGCATGCAAGGTGAGAATTTAACCACTAGGCTACCACCGCACCAGGTCCTCTGGGGACCTCCCTTAAGAGAACCCCCTTCTTCTACGTCCACCCTGTTAGCATCTTGCTGAGGGAGGAGAGAGAGAGATGAGCACACCCCAGGAGAATCACAGAGGTACCTAGAATCTCTGTAGCTTGCCTTTCCCTTTCTGTACCCTCATGGGGAGCCACTCTCATTGTTAGGGTGTATCTGAACATGCCTGCTTTGCTTCCTCCCTAAACAATTTTTGGTTAATTCAATTGATGGCAATAATTACACAACATCTCCCCATGCACCCTTTCCCACACCACCAAAAAGACTTCCTTTTTCGTTTTGAAAGTGACATTCCCTCTCTGTCACTCTGAAAGTCACAGCTAGGGCTCCAGAGCTCCAGGAATGTAACCACAGCAGTCACCTCATCCAGGCAGTGGAAGGTGTAGGTCAAGGGATGTTATCCAGGACCAGAGCAAGCATGCGCAGAGACACTCAGGCACACACACTCCTGCCATGCCCTGTATTGCCCACTGCATCTCCAGCCCACCCCAATGAAGACACCAGGTCTTCACCCAATTGGAAAGAACCCACGAGGGATTTCTCCTCTCCCTTTCATCCCCCCGTGGCTCTCTTCACACACTCTCCTGAACATACAGGCTTACACATGAGCACAGATGCACACACATGTTCTCCATATGTTCTCCCACATGTGGGGATATGACTGGAGGAGAAGGTAGGTGGAGGACAGAGTGTGTGCCCAGAGGGCAGTTCCTGGGCGGGGGTCAGGGTGCCCAGGGCACTGAGTGGGCAGCAAATTTCATGGCTTCCTCTCTTCCCTCGCCAGTGACCAAAGGTCAGCCCAGGCGGCTCGGCCACGTGCGCTCCACCCACACAGTTGGTCAGGTCACGTGAGAGCACACTTCAAGCCTCATCAACACTCCATTGTCTTCCAGAGCCCAGCCTCCTGCCGAACCACAGCAGCTCTCTCCTGGCCCAGGGCTGGTCAGTGAGCTTTCAGAGCCTTCAGACACCCAGAGTCCTCTGTCCTTAGCTACTTTCCCCTCCAGTCACACCTTACAAGCTGCATGATGTCCAAGGGAATCCCATCCTTTCCTGGAACTTTAGATCCCTGAGAAGTAAGGAGACGTTGGCCTTCCCTATGTACTGTCTATGCAATCCGGTAGGGAAAGGAGAGAAGGTGAGAAAGAACCCTCTCCCTCGGGTTCCCACTGGGGAACACACACCCTCCCTACTCATTCTCCAGGCTTTCTGGGGGGAAGACGGCGCAGCAGAGCGGACCACAGCACCGCCCTGAAGGTCATCATGCACGTCAGCACCGGGAAGGGGCCCAGAGCCCCTTGCGCCCTGGCTCCCAGCCTGGACCACAACACAGGCTCCATTGAGTCCTGTGCACCCTCTCTCCCAAGATGCACACAGAGCTGTGGGCTCACTAAGCCTGCCCACGGGCCCCAAGTCCCACTAGACCCACCCAAGGACAGAGGCCAGAGCTCGCTGCACAGGCATGGCTCCCATGGGGCTTCAGGATGAATGTACCTGCACTTACATTAGCATCTCCCCGAAGATGGCCAACTCCAAAGTCCTGGAGTTGTGCTCAACGATCTTGGAGACATGGTTAGGATGGAGTTTCTGTCAGTGCCACCTGCACCCTCCATCACCCCTTAATCCTATTTGTACCATGCAAAGATAAGAACACTTCCCATTTCCTGCTCCAGAGAGGAAACCTGAGGCAAACCTACCCCAGTGCACCCTGTGTCTCCTTTAAGGGAATTAGTTGGGAAAAGATGGTCCTGCCTCAGGGAGGGGGGTTGGAGGGAAGCTGGGGCTGAACAGCTCCAGCCCCTCTGGGGGCTCCAAGAAGGGGAGGGCTGCCCCAGCAGGATGACAGAGAGATGATTAAACCCACAGAGAAGATTGATAAGGGAGCTAAACAGCTGCAACTCTACAAGGTGGGCTGGGGACAGATCTCATCTTGTCCTGGCGGTGCTCAAAGCGGTGGGGGCTGGGCCAGCCTGAGTGAGCTCATGACCCACACAGGCTCTGGAGCAGAAATGGGGTGGCTCATGCAAGGCTGCTTCCCCCCACCCAACCCCCCCACGTCCTGACCAAGGCCTCTGATGATGGTTCCAGGGCCCTGACCCATTCCCCCTCCCTAGCCCCATCATTTCCTCTGTACCTAACACCCGTGTGTACTTGGACGGCATGCCCCTTCTCCCTGGAGCCCCCTTCACTCACAGCATCTCTGCCTCAGCTCTCACTCTCGTTATTATTAGATGTGATTTACAGCGGAAACGCTGAGTCAGACAACCAAGCACTCCCCAGACAGAGGCAGTGGGAAAGGGCAGTCTGGAGGAGCAGCTCCCCTGTGGACAGGGTTCCCCTGTGGACAGGTCCCCTGTGGATAGGGACTGGGAGCTGGGCATGTGGGCTCTGACTCCTGATTCGAGTGACATGTCGCCCTGTGCTGTTTCTCTTGACGCTGCAGGCCCCAGGTCTTCATCTGGGACTCTTGAACCTCTGAACGCATTTTCCGAAGCACGCCCAGCCTCCCGGCCTCATCCCTGATGGCCTGAGTCTTCCTCGGAAAATTTCAGCAAACAGCCAGGCGGTCCTGAAGCCTGGAAATGAGGCGGCTCTGCAAGGCCCCAATTTCCCTGAACAGGAAGGCTCATGCTGTACAAGGTGGCCCCTGATCTGAGAGCTGGAGACAGGCAGGAAAAGTGCATTGCTTGGGTCCCAACCCCCAGCTCCACAAGCAGAAACCCAGGCACCATGCTGCTGTGGGGGTCCACAAGCTCCAGAGTGCATGGCGAGCACTCACGTCTATTCCCACCCTTGTGCGCAAGAGCATAGTGGGCAGGTCTGTCTCTGCTCCCTGGGTCTCTGACTCCCTGGCAGGGAGGAACTGGGCATTGTTGCCAAAAATAAACGTTCCCTCTCCCGCTCCCTGGCTCCTGGCTCCCGCTCATTAGGATGCGTGGCGTTTGGCTGCGGTCCCACACCTTGCAGCTCATTATAAATATGCAGTCGCTGCTGGCGCTACCCCAATCATCTCTGCAATCAGAGCTTTTAATTAGGTTAATTAAATTGTATCAAATCTCGCAGGGACGCAGTTCACTGATGCTGATGAGGCAGCCAAAACAGACCCCAGCTCCTCGGCTAATGAAGGCCGCTGCCTGCCTGCGCAGTGAGAGAGCAGGAACGCATAATAAATGGCCCCGTCCTCTGGGAGGAGCTGCTGCCCAAGCCCTGAGCTCTGGGGACCCCGCCAAGGGTCTGCACCCAGCTGCAGCAGAGGCCCTAGGGACCATCGTCATCACCTGAGAAATAGCCAAGGTAGCTTCAGGACCAGGGGCAGGTGGGCAGGTGGGCAGGTGGGCAGCCTGAGCACCTGCTACCACTACACCGCAAACTTAAGTGTCCCTCCAAGACTGGGGATGTCCGTGTCTCCCTCCTCCGGAATAGGCCAACATGGTCAGAAAAACACACACACACACACACACACACACACACACATCCCCACTGCCCCCTCTGATTGTCTTACTAGCTACCAAGGCCAGGCCAAGCTACAAAGCCCCCCCCCCCACACATACCCATTGCCCCCTCTGATTGTCCTACTAGCTGCGAAGGCCAGGCCAGGCTAGAAAGCCCATCTAGTGTTTAGAACGCTACCACCCAGTCACAGGAAGGGTGCCACCCCCAGGTTTCTGTGCCAGGTAGACCCTGTACTTTCCTATCTTGTTCCTCACCTACAGACCCTTCTCTGGGATAGGACCACTGGCTCCAGACCCCCTGAGATTGTCAGCTTCCTTCACACCGCCCCCTCCTCCTGGCTGTCCCACGCCCCAAGGTGCTGGAGACCACAGGGCCTTGCACCATCCTCTGCTGCTTGTATTGTGATGGCACACGCATGGCAGGAGCTGCCACCTCCAAAGGGGCTGTCCCTGATTCTCTACTCAGCTGGGCCCCGCCCCGTCCCTGGTCACAGATCTGAGCAGATGAAGGGAGAAGGGGAAATTTGCAGCACTCTGGGGACAGGTGGTTTCTGCTACAGAGCTGGTTTTTTGATTTGGAAAGCTTTTTTTTTCCACCCACCAATGTGAAAACCCGAAATCCGAAACCACCACCCCGTCACCCCAAACCCTACCGGATGCCCCACACTTCTGTCACCTGAGAGAGAAGCTGCTGCGTAACTGAGAGAAAGCTGTAAATGAGTCAGGCTGATTCAGGCGGGAGGCGGGGGAGGGGACAGGCTGCCCAGATGTCTCTGGGCACCGTGGCTTATTAAGCGATGATGCAAGCAAGGCCATCAGGTGGCAAGGTGACATCTACCCTCTTTTTTTTTTTTAAGATACTATTTCATTTATTTATTTATTTTGAAAAATTTTATTTTTACTGGAAAGTCAGAATTACAGAGAGGAGGACAAACAGAGAGGAAGATCTTCTGTCTGATGATTCACTCCTCAAGTGGCCACAACTGCTGGTGCTGCACTGATCCGAAGCCAGGAACCAGAAACCTCTTCCGGGTCTCCCACGTGGGTGCAGGGTCCCAAGGCTTTGGGCCGTCCTCAACTACTTTCCCAGGCCACAAGCAGGGAGCAGGATGGGAAGCGGGGCCACCAAGATTAGAACCAGCACCTACATGGGATCCCGGCGCGTTCAAGGTGAGGACTTAAGTCAGTAGGCTACCACACCAGGCCCACCTACCCTCCCCCTCCAAACACAGCAGTCCTGGCATAAACACCACCTGTGTAAGCCCTTGGCTCTGGCCCAGGCTCTCACATCACCCTGCAGCAGCAAGGGCTCCAGACCATAGAGTGGGCCCCGATGCCCTCCTCACACAAGAGGTTGTGACCATCAAATACTGTGGGCCGATGGGCATGGAGAGTTCAGTTAGGAGAAACACAAGCGGACCAGAACTTCCCCCAATGTACAGGGCTGGATCCTGGAGGAAGGGACGGGGGATTCCCAGACTGTGAGGCAGCCCGGTGGAGGGTTTGCTGTTTATCCTTGGCCTCGTCTAGAGAACAAGCAGAAACAAGCACTGGGCAGTCTCGGGAGTCTGAGGAACGGACTTCAGGAAGGGCGGCCTGTTGCGCAGCTTCTCCCTCATCTCTCCCTGCACTTCTGCCGACACAACCAGGGAGTCCGTAGGAGCCCTGCCAGCAGGCAGGCCCCGTGACCAGGCTGGCTAGCAAGCGCGCACCCTCTGACCCTGGGAGGCAGCTGCACAAACCCAGAAAGCCTGCCAACTCGGCACCAAATGCATCTCAGGTGCGCCCCAGGTCCTCCGCTCACCTGGGGCTTCGGGCCAGGACTCCCTTACCCAAGGCCTGGCCCGCCCTTCAAAACACCCAGGGCATGAGGCTCCAGGACCTGGCAGGCTGTGCGGGCTGGGGGAAGAAGGGGGAGCAACACCACACACTTACTCACCTCACTGTCTCAAGTCGCAACAGGCCCTGGCCTCACCGGCCTCCACAGGTAGGCACAGCGAGTCGGTGTCGGTTGGCTGCCTTCCCTGCGGCAGGACATGTGGCTCTAATTGTTGGGCTGCCCCAGCAGCATGGGAGACTGTGAGCTACACACACACACTCAGAACTGCAGGAGATGCCCATCATGTCTTGGGGTCTGGTTGGAAGGGGAAGTGCTGGGGAGCGGAGGGGAAGGGAGGGGAGGAGAGGGCCCACCCTCTGGGAAACCTAGGGCTCAACATCACAGCCCCAGGAAAGACCCCCCCAGTGCTCCCCATTGGGAAGGGAAAGCCCTCTCCTGCCTAGCCCCGATCTCAGGGCCACGCTCATTTCAAGCTCAGGGGGGAAAAAAAATCACCTCCACAGAGCTCTTCCCCACCAGGGCCTGAGGTTCAACAAACAAATCCACACGGAGCCCCCTCAGGAGCAGCCACACGTGATAAGTGGGTGGACACAGGCTTGCCCAGAACAGCCCACAGGGAAGGGACAGCAGCTCCACCTGCTGGGCCCTTTTCCATTCTGTCACTGGGAATTGGTTCCTTCCAAAGATGCAAAGTTGGAAAAAGCGGCAGTTCCCTTGAAGAAGACAGCAGGGGGTTGACAGCCTCCTGCAACACAGGCCTGGGGGCGGGGGGGGGGGGGGGGGGGGGGCTTCATGTCCTCCACCAGGCCGACTGCAGCTGAACCAGAGTCCTGACTCCCAGTAACACTCTCCACCTCCCCAGGCTGCCCACAGCCAGGCTGGCACGCCAGCAGTTCCAACCACACCCTGGGTCCAGAGAGGTAGATCCAAAGGAAATGACACCAGCTACTCTTCCCACAGCCAGGGGTCCCACTGGTCCCTAAAGCGCTGGTCCACTCTCAGAGCCCAGCAGGCAGGAGCTGTCCAGGGCTAATAACAAGGCAGCCAATTTCTGGCCCTCAGCGTCCCTGGGCCAGACACCCCTCAAGGGAACAGTGATTCAGAACACCCTGAAGCTCTTACAGTCCTTTAGTAATCTCCTCCGGCCTGGAAGTGATGGTTCTCCAAGAAACCAGACTTCCCACTGCTGTTTGATCCAGGTTCAGGCCTCTGTAAGAGCCACTATTTCCGTCTATGTACCAGAGGGTGTGTAGATGTTCCCATACCCGCTCCACAGGCTCTGTGTGCCTGTTGCTGGGAGGCCTATGAAGTGTGTGTGCCTACCTGGGGGGCTGCTTCATGCGAAGGCATTCGGCATAAACTCCTAACTCTTCCCACCTCTCTAACCAGCAGGGGCAAAAGACAGAATGAGAACAGCCCAGAACAGAACCTGCTGGCTCAGCTCGTTCCTCCCCAAAGCCCGCCCTGTGAGGCAGTCCTTCCCTGGCTTGGGACTCAAGTCTCCTAACACTCCAAGCATGAGCCAAGCTCCGCAGAGCCTGAACAGCCTTCCTGAAGACAGAAGCTACCACTTCCTGTTTGCAGGGTACCCGGATGTGAACCCCACCAAGTACACCCTGAGGACACAGGCATTCACTCTTGGCTTTGTGTGGAACTTTAAAGTATTAACAAAAAAAATCATGATCTGTCAGCTCCAGGCAAAGCTGTTCCCTCTCTAGGCGGTGAGGTGTGAGCCAGCTCCCAGAAGCCTGCTCCCCACCGTGTACTCCAAGCATGCTCATTCCTGTTCAGGCTCGGCCTACGACTGCCATTCCGGCAGGGCAAGAAGTCTCTGGGAAAGGAGGGACGCTGCCCCGCACGGCCTGGGGTCTGTACGCCCAGGGCAAAGGACTGGGCCATTTAGTCACATCTTCGGGATCCTGAGTGGGGCAGGAACAGAGTGGGGTCTCTTGGTCAACAAGGAACACCAGTGACTTTCCAACTTCTACAGAGCTCTAAATTCTGAGAAGAAAAGCCCTCCTGGGCAACCAACAAAACCACCTGAACATCCCGTAAAGAATGAGGATGTCAACTCACTAGATAAAATATTATATAATCATTTAAAAAAAAAAGTTACTTTAATTTTAACCATGAGCATATATTATTTTTAAAAAATTAGTAATGTAACAAAAATATGAAAGAACTATTTTAAAAATGACTATATAAAAAATGTTTACCATAATTTACAAGTGACAAACAAAACCTGGGGTATGGCTTACCAAAGGGAAGAAAGGAGTTAAAAGGCTCACAGGAGCTGGACAAGAATGAGACTGAGTTACCGTCTTGAGTAAGTACCGGGTTACAGATGAACTCACCTTCTTTCCTGACTTGCAGTAAAGAGATGATCTACCTTCCACAGGAAGGGACGTACACACAGGAGAGCGGGACTGGTCTCGCAACCCAGAAATGACAGGGGTTTTAATGTTGTTCACAGAAAGCTATCAGATGTCAGCTGGACAGTAAATCACGCTTACAAATAGGAAAACCATGTCCCGCAGACTGATGCAGCCACAAGTCACCACAATACATGTATTATACTCAGTGACTTCCGATGGAGAATGACGAGGCTTCCCTCTAACACGTCAACGTTTTCGACGACTCTCAAATTTGTAAATGGCCGGGGAGTTGACCGTTTCTTTCCTCACCTTCACCCTCTGGGTTTTGTCCTACAGGAGTGACCAGGCGATGAGTCAGTGGGAGGGTCTCCTGTGCAGGAAGGCTAACACGCTCCCTGTGAGAAGCCCCCGCCAGCCCTCCTCCCAGCACATGCCATGCGGGCTCCCACTCCGTCTGCCACGGAGGAATGTCTCCCTCGGCCCCCAGGACAAGACATGCTACGGACATCCTTGAGCAAACTGAGGGACTCAAGCAGGGTTTCATTTAAAACCATACATTTTAATTCTCTCGTGGAACCCCAGTTGAGAAAGGCTGACCTAGATGATCTGCAAGGCTAAAGAATCTGACATTTAGAGGAAAGGCAAGAATATGAAAGAGGCATCGTATGGTCCTCGGCTCTGCTATTTAACTACACAATGTTGTCTATTTTTAAACACCAATGAGTGACACGCACTGTTTTGTTAACCTGTTTAAATGTTACAGGAGCTGCTCATAAGCTATAAAGTTCACATGCCACCCGATCCTACCCTTTGCTGTTCCAAGGCACTGACTAATAACCCCCTTATTACCTTCTTAATCAAGGAACATGTCAACACTGTCAGAGCAACAGCCACTGGCTGAGACCACTGCCCCCGAGGAGCAGACATTTTCACTGGGGTGGATTTACACTCAGCTAAAACCCAGTCTCAGTTAAGACCTTTACAAGGGGGAAAAAAGAAAGAAGATAAAAAGGCCCACAACGCCCTGTGCTCTCACCATAAGATCTTTGCGTGTTTGAATTTTCTGAGCGGTGACGAACAACTCCTTCTCCCGTTCAATCCGCTGCTTCAGGCAGTTATATTGCTTCTGCCTCTCCTTAGCTATTCGCTGCATTAAGACAGTTTCAATACAACAATTAACAGGATGAAATGTACTAAAAGACCATGTCCTAATCCACGTAAGCCCATGTATATGAATGGCACATCAATTCTTTCCTCGTGCAAAACCAGGAACACAATTACTTCCATGTCCACTTTAGGAACATGACACTCCAGAGCTCGAAGGAACCTGGGGATGCTAGCTCACTGACACCCGTCATTTTACAAAGGCCAAAAAATAAGGCCCAGGGGAGGAAAAATAACGGCGTCCAGCGGATACAGGTGCCCCTGGATCAGCGTCATGACTGCTGCATATCACGCAACCCAGGGACGCCTCTACTTCTACACTGTGCTGCTGGCAGTTTCGTGTGTGTGTGTGTGTGTGTGTGTGTGTGCCCCAGCCACCTAAGATGATGGCAAGAATGAGACAGTACAGCCAAGTCATACAGTGTGCCTCCATCTAGCCATCTTTGAACTTGGAAAAGCAAAATTTCTCAGCAAGAATGACCTGAGATGGGCCCGGCGGCGTGGCCTAGTGGCTAAAGTCCTCGCCTTGAACGCGCCGGGATCCCATATGGGCGCCGGTTCTAATCCCGGCAGCTCCACTTCCCACCCAGCTCCCTGCTTGTGGCCTGGGAAAGCAGTCGAGGACGGCCCAAAGCCTGGGGATCCTGGTCCCGCGTGGGAGACCTAGAAGAGGTTCCAGATTCCCGGCTTCGGACTGGCGTGCACCGGCCCGTTGCAGATCACTTGGGAAGTGAATCATCAGACGGAAGATCTTCCTCTCTGTCTCTCCTCTCTGTATATCTGACTTTGTAATAAACTGAATAAGTCTTTAAAAAAAAAAAAAAAAAGAATGACCTGAGACTGTCTCACTGCTTCTTACTCCTCCAACAGCAGCAGGCTCTGAAGAGGAGAGCCACTGACAGCAGCTTAGGGTTTTCTCTCGAGATGAAAGTGCAGGCCAGTTCGCACAGAACAGTGCAAAGACATAGAGACACCTGGAAGGAGGACCGTTCACACACGGTATATCCCCAGGAGTCACACACTCAACTCCCTGGCAATCCACCCGCCAGCAGTGTTTTTTAACTTTCTCTTACTTGAAATCAGAATTACTTAGAGAAGGAGAGACAGACACAGAGCAAGTCCATCCACTACTTCACTCCCCAAATGGCTGCGAAAAGCTAGAGCTAGGAGCTAGATGCACCTTCTGGGTCTCCCAGAGTGCAGGAGTCCTGGGGCCATCCTCTGCTGCTTTCCAAGACCATCAGCAGGGAGCTGGATCAGAAGTGGAGCAGCCGGGACACAGGTGGAGAATCAGCCTGCTATGCCATTGTGCCGGCCCCAGCAGTTTCTTCATCAAAACAATTCTGCTTTAAATGAAACAAAAGAAACCACAGCACCAGGTAAAATGGTAAGACGCTGTGATAGTAAACTACTCTAGATAAGGAGTTCAGAACACCAGCTTCCCAAGGGCCTCCAACAATACTCAAGAAGTGTCAGTGACACAGCTAACTGAAAATACAACCAGGGCCTGGCATGACAGCCTAGTGGTTAAGGTCCTCGCCTTGCACGCACCAGGATCCCACATTGGTGCCAGTTCGTATCCTGGCAGCCCCACTTCCCTTCCAGCTCCCTGCTTGTGGCCTGGGAAAGCAGTCGAGGACGGGCCAAAGCCTTGAGACCCTGCACCCGTGTGGGAGACCCAGAAGAAGCTCCTGGCTTCAGATCAGCTCAGCTCCAGCTACTGTGGCCACTTGGGGAGTGAACCAGCAGAAGAAGATCTTCCTCTCTGTCTCTCATTCTCTCTGTAACGCTGAGCTTCCAACAAAAATAAATTTTTTTTTAAAAAAAAGAAAATATGACCAGTTGTCAAAGGGCGCCAGCTGGCCAGTCACTCCACTGCGCGAACTGTCAGGGACCATTCCGGGGCCTGAGACGTCAGCAACTCGCCAATCCCTGCGCAGCCTCACAGCAGTGGTTTCAGACAGCTTTTGTTTTCCCTTTATTGCACAGACTGTCAAATTTATGGGATTACCCAATATAGTCAAACTAATTACGGGTATTTATATTACTAAAGCAAGTTTAACTGCCTCTGAGCTAGAGAAAACTGCTGTGAAATTAAACATTGGAAGCCAAACTGATGCGGTGTAAATGATTCAGATCAAAACAGAACAGCTGTCTGCTCGAAACACACTGACAGCATTTTTTTAAATGAATCAGTCAGAAGTGAGAGTTCAACTTGGAAGGCTTTGAGAAGAAGCCTGCCTTCTGCATGGCCCACATACAGGGACAGGAAGCATAAAAAGTCAACGGGCCACGGTGCGTTAATATGAGAGACCTTGCCGTATGTGCATTCATCACTAAAGGGCCAATATCAGAGCACTGTGTGCCAAGTCCCTTCACCTTCAGTGTCACCTCCTTTCGCTGCACTTGAGCCTGCTGGTGTCTGTTACAAGTATAAAAATACAAAAAACATGGTCTAAGCTGGGACACAAACCCAGAGCTGCAGCCCAGAGGCAAAGCTCCTCATCACTGCACCACACGCCCTCTGGTCTCAGACATCGAGAACTCTCCACCACTTCCACCGCCATCACCAAGCCCTCCTTTTACTGTGCTAAGAAAACAGGATGCATTTTCCCCACAACTAAATTACTTTCGTAATGCAATTTCAGTGGCAAAAGTAAGCAATCTAGGCCCCTCTGGATTCACATCTGAATAACAAGGGAGAAAATTACCTTGAACCGAGTCTGATGGGTGACTCCTTTTACCTTCTCCTTCTGCAAGGTCTCTATCCTAGGTCTATTGAAGACTCTGTCAACTAGTTCCGGGGCTGTCTGCAGATGAGTCGCAACATCAAACTGTGCAACTAAAATTCAACACAATCCTTAAGGCACTGTCAGTCTGGAACACCACCCGGCACACACTGGTGGGAGGGACCATCCCAGGAACTTTCAAACATTCCATACCTTCCTTTTTGGTGTCAAAAAAGAATATGTGCTTGTTCTGTTGCTTCCCCTGGAAATCCAGCAGATGGAGCTCTGATTTCAGTCTTTCGATTTTCTAGAATACAGAATATGGTGTGACTTTACATTGGACTTTTCCAGGCTATCAGGAATAAATGTGCAAAAACTGAACACCATCTCGCATCAGGACTGTCACCCAGCAAAGAAGTCCTTTCACTCTTCTAAAGAAAAGGACTGCTGAGGCCAAAACAGCACTGACGACGTGTCAGGCACTGAGCCAAGAATTCCACAAAAAGCACCCTTAATTTTTACAATCTTCAGAGACACAGACAACGTAACAGCCTCAGGAGGTGCACCTGCCATCTCACGCTGCTAGCAAATGGCAAAGGCTGAATTCATACCTATGTCTGTCTCAGCTCCAAATTTGAACGTTTTCTGCTCCAACATGCTGACTATAATTATTTGCTCAAAAAAAAAAAAAAAAAAAATTATTTTAAAGGGAGAATAACAGATACCGAGCAGAAGGCGAGAACAACAAAAATAAAGAAAAAATGGGCCAGTAGATCTTCCACCCTGGGGTTCCCTCACCAGATGGGCCACACAACAGTCCAGGTTGGGCCAAGCTGAAGCTAGGGCCCAAGGACTAACTCATGGTGCCCCACAAGGGTGGAAGGGACACACGCACTTGGGCTATCACCTGCTCATTTCCCAGGCAGAGCACAGGAAACGGGATCAGAAGCAGAGCAGCTAGAATCAAACCAGTACTCTGACACAGCAGGCTGAACTCGCGGCACCTTACCAGTCACCACACTGATTGCAATTCCTGGTCATCATCACGATCATACATACACTAAGACTGAAGATGTCAGAAGAAATTAACTAAAGAATGGACACTGAGGGATTCACATTTCCTTTCTTAACAAACATGAGCAAATCGGAACAAAGAGTTAACTGTCACCTTAGCTTCTGCAACTCTTTTCATTTCAACGTATTTGACATCCTGGGTCCTCATGAGCTTTAGCTGCTCAGGAGTGACTTCTTCCTTATTCTCCTTGATAACATGAACTCCATCCTACAACCCAAATATAAAAGATACATTGCCTTTTAGATTAATGTCATCATATAAGTTGTGGGCCGAACTCACAGTAAGAACAAATACAACCAAATGTGCTATGCCAACAGCAGACAGGGCACAGGACCCCAGAAGCGCATGCCCAATGCAGGACCTCTGGCCACCCACTCCTGGCACAACTCCAGGTGTGAGACAACTCAAATTCAGCAGAAATGCATGCTGCCTTGGACACTGACCAAGAGCTCCTGGACCAAATGGAGAAGGGCCAAGGCCAAGGTTCCCTCCTCCCCCCGGCACCAACCTCCCCACACCCCCGCCATTATGTTCCAACAGCTGGGGCTGAAAATACCCACCTGGAGTTTAACACGAGTCATTTTATAGTAAAATTCATCTGGATTTTTTTCAAGAGCCTTCTTCCGGAGAGCCCTGAGGTATTCTTGTTTTTTGTGGTAGTCACTGAAAAGCAGGTCAAGAATGGTTTATTGAAGGAAAACAGTAACAAGCAGAAACCTTTAGAGGCACGTCACAGTTCACACCACGTGGGGCACGTCACAGTTCACACCACGTGAGGCACGTCACAGTTCACACCACGTGAGGCATGTCACAGTTCACACCACGTGAGGCCAAGAAGGCCAGAGCAGCACCTGAGTGCGCGCCACACTCCACTGTCACTGAACTGGACTCTCCCACCTCCCTGAAATCCACTGTCCCCACCCCACAGATTCCAGCGCCTCAGACCCCACGACAGACACCACGCAGAGCAGAGACTGAAATTCCCTGGCCAGGGACAATCAAGCTGACTCCCAAGCTACAGGCACAACAGCCTGATTTACGGACTCTAGCGCCAATCGCCTGCAATCAGTTGCGGCCTCCACCCTTCCTGCGCTGAGTGACTTCGGCTAATTTAGTCAGTCACGCCATATGTCAATTTTCTTTTTAAGGATTTTCTTATTTTTGGGCCCCGGCGGCGTGGCCTAGCGGCTAAGGTCCTTGCCTTGAACGCCCCGGGATCCCATGTGGACGCCAGTTCTAATCCCGGCAGCTCCACTTCCCATCCAGCTCCCTGCTTGTGGCCTGGGAAAGCAGTCAAGGACAGCCCAAAGCCTTGGGACTCTGCACCCATGTGGGAGAACAAGAGAAAGCTTCTGGTTCTTGGCTTCGGATAGACTCAGTTCTGGTCTTTGTGGCTATTTGGGCAGTGAAGTAGCAGATGGAAGATCTTTGTCTCTCCTTCTCTGTACATCTGCCTTTCCAATAAGAATAAGTAAATCTTTATTTTATTTATTTATTAAAAAAAGATTTATTTTTATTACAAAGTCAGATATACAGAGAGATGAGGAGAGACAGAGAGGAAGATCTTCCGTCCGATGATTCACTCCCCAAGTGAGCCGCAACTGGCCGGTGCACGCCGATCCGATGCCGGGAACCAGGAACCTCTTCCGGGTCTCCCTCGCAGGTGCAGGGTCCCAAGGCTTTGGGCTGTCCTTGACTGCTTTCCCAGGCCACAAGCAGGGAGTTGGATGGGAAGTGGATCTGCTGGGACACAAACCAGCACAAATACGAATGTCAGTGCTTGCAGGCAGAGGATTAGCCAATTGATCCATTGTGCTGGCTCTCTATATGCTAATTTTATCTGTAAAATGGGGGCCAGAATAACATACACAAGAAGGTTGCTGGGAGGAGAGAGTGAACGTAAGGCTTGTTAAGCTCCTAGAACACTGCCTAGCCGGGCACTCAGCGATTGTTCCCAGCCACTCTGGGGCTGGGCCTGGCGCGGTAGCCCAGTGGCTACATCCTCACTTTGCATACACAGGAATCCCATATGGGGGCCAGTTCATGTCCCAGCTGCTCCATTTCCCATCCAACTCCCTGCTCATAGCCTGGGAAAGCAGTCGAGGACGGCCCAAAGCCACCGGACCCTGTACCAGAATGGGAGACCCAGAAGAAGCTCCTGGCTGCTAGCTTTGGACTGGCTTAGCTCTAATGGCTGCAGTCACTTGCGGAATGAACTAGTAGATGGGAGATCTTTCTCTGCAGCTCCTTCTCTTTGTACATCTGCTTTTCAAACAAAAAAATAAAATAAAATAAAATAAAAAAACAACCACCTCTGGGGCTGGAAGCCAATATCATGGCATAGCAAAAAGCTTCACCTGCAGCACCAGCATCTCATACGGGCACTGGTTCAAGTCCCAGCTGCTCCACTTCTTTTCTAGCTCCCTTCTAATGGTCTAGGAAGCAGCAAAGGATGACCCAAGGGCCTGGGCCCCTGCATCCCTGTGAGAAACCTGCAGGAAGCGTTTCACCATCCCTGCTCCAGCTACTGTGGGCATTTCGGTAGTGAGCCAGCAGATGGGAGAGCTCTCCGTCCTGCTCTTCTGTGTAACTCTGCCTTTCAAATAAAAATAATGCAATCTTAAAAAAAAAAAAAAAGAGGGCCCGGCGGCGTGGCCTAGCGGCTAAAGTCCTCGTCTTGAACGCCCCGGGATCCCATATGGGCGCCGGTTCTAGTCCCGGCAGCTCCACTTCCCATCCAGCTCCCTGCTTGTGGCCTGGGAAAGCAGTCGAGGATGGCCCAATGCATTGGGACACTGCACCCGCGTGGGAAACCCGGAAGAGGTTCCTGGTTCCGGCATCAGATTGGCGCGCATCGGCCCGTTGCGGCTCACTTGGGGAGTGAATCATCGGATGGAAGATCTTCCTCTCTGTCTCTCCTCCTCTTTGTATATCTGACTCTGTAATAAAAATAAATCTTAAAAAAAAAAAAAAAAAAAAAAACAAGGAAAAACCCCCTGGGGTTGGGGAGGGCATTGTGGTGTAGCAAGTTAAGCTCCCGCCTCAGACACCAGCATCCCGTAAAGGTTTCGAGTCCCAGCTGCTCCACTTCTGGTCTAGCTCCCTCCTAATGTCTCTAGGAAAGCAACAGTCCTCGGGCCCTGCAGCCATTTGCGAGCTCTGGAGGAGTCCCATGCTCCTGGCTTCAGCCTGGCCCACGGCTGGCTGCTGCAGTCATGTGGGGAGCGAACCAGCAGATGGAAGGTATGTGTCTCTCCTCCTCTTGGTATTCTTGCCTTGCAGTTAAATAGTATGACACCTTTAAATCAAAAGGAGACTTTGGGATCGAGGGAAACCCATCCAATTCACCATAACCTTCTGCGCCAACATGAGGACCTCAGCCGCCATGTATAGCATACATAAAATCACAAAGTGCTCTGCAAATGAAGTGCTAAAGAAAAAGAAGAACGGGATAATTGTTTTCCAAAATGTTTTCAGAGTTCATTATCACCCACGTTCAGGCGCATGAATCCGTCTTTCACAACTCTTCATGCCCCCCCACTCACATGATGATGTAAGAGAGACTCAGCAGATGGAACTCTAGATTTTATCTTGCACTTTCAGAAAGGGAGAAAAAAAAGATTCACATTTGGTTCAAATCCCAAGGCAAACGAAACTCACTGTGAGAAGACAATCCGGCATAACACAACAGAATAAAGGCATTCACAATACAACCACAGGTAGTAAATGACGTTCTGTTTAGATACAGAAGTTTAAAGTCACACACAGCATGTGACAGCCACCAGGGCATCAGTCATTTTATCAGCGGCAACAGGTCCTCCTGTGCGCCCCTCTCGGGCACTGCAGCTGCGCTACAGGGAGACTGCCTGCTTTCTTGGCAGCACCTCCACGACAAAGACTGAACTTACTCAGCACGGAGTTTGTAATCTTTCTTTTTCTCTAGCAGGCCCAGATGTTTTCGAAAGCCGGGCTGGAAGACAAAAGAAGAAAAACAATACTGAGTTTCTCCAGCAAACATAAACTCAAACCAACACCCACCTGCTGAGCTCAGGAGCCGCCCTGGTGCCCTGGCAGCCAACCCAGTCCCCGGCACCTTCCCCTCCCCACAGCTGGGCTCTGCCCAGGAGCAGCGGCTGGTGCGGGTGCCAGGCAGGTCACAAACACTGCCGTAGTAGGTTTCTTGGCCTATTAAGGACAGAGAGAGGCCACAATGACTCGGCACTAAGCAACCAGCTGCCAGCTGTACTAAAATTACTACCAACTTAATCCGCCGGCTTATAAAATACTACGAAGGGAAAAGATAGTAACAGGGAGGCAACTGTGGTAAGGCAGCTAAATTTATAGTCTGGAGACTGGTTCAAATCCAACTCGACCTCTTCTCAATCTGTGACCTTGGGCAAGTCACTCAGCGTCTCTGAGCTCCCCACAGCAGCACCCACGTCAGGAGGCTATCCTGGGACCCACTGCGCCTCTGTCAGCGCTGGTGCCTGCACACAGGGCACCTGGCAGGGGTCAGCGCTGTGTGGACCTCTTCAGAGATGAACCTCTTTGTACACACAGAGCACCTGGCTTTGTGGACCATTCTGACGGTGCCTTTGGCCCAAGGTAAGAGAAAACCCAAGGTTGACACCAAGTACTTTCTCCTCTGACACACACTTGGAAAGCACAGAGGGCACCGAGATTAAATCTGGGTATCAGCTTTCTACAAGCTACCACCTGTTGAAGAACTCGGGATGCGTCAGGCTCTGGCTTGGCACACTTGCCTACGCCATCCCTGCAGCCAGACTTAGGCAGCACAGCCTTGGTTCCCAGGCAGGCAGTGCTCTTCTCGTCCCACAAGCTCACCGCGTCCCCACAACAATCCAGCAGGCTCTCCCGCTACCCCAATCTTGCAGAAGACAGAAACAGTTTATAGAGGTCGGCCGAGGAACACGGAACCAGCAAACCAGCCAGCACTGCTGTGCTCTTCCATACGGCACCAGAATAATCTCGACTTCGGAGGAAGTATACACACTTCTCAACTGCTTAACTTCTGTCACAACTGGTGCAGGATTTTCACTTTCGTTCTCATATATCAACATTCAGCATCTCTTGCAGTAATTTTCAGAGACAGCAAAGAGAGGTTAATAGAGCGGTGAAGGAACACTCCAGAGCCAGAAGAGCAACAGAAGGCAGACATGTGATAGCGGCCATGTCCACGCAAACGCACGGACTCACACGTTCAGGAGCTACCGTGGCACACAGCCCTCCGTCATCAGCGCCCGCAGAGCTCCCTGCTGTCTTGCTCCTGCCAGTCCGTGCACCCATCTGTCCGGCACGGCCTTCACCTCACTTCCCCAGCTCTCCATGGCCAGCTCTGACAGCCCTCTCTTCTCTGGTAATCCACCTGAACTACTTACAACTGTGTCTCTGGAGGTGCTGTTCAATCTCTTCAGGGATGAACCTCTTTGTACAAGGATGTCATCCATTTGGAGGGATTTTTTTTTTAAGATTTATTTTATTTTTATTACAAAGTCAGATATACAGAGAGGAGGAGAGACAGAAAGGAAGATCTTCCCTCCGATGATTCACTCCCCAAGTGACCTCAACGGCCGGTGCTGTGTCAATCCAGAGCCAGAAGCCAGGAACCTCTTCCGGGTCTCCCATGCAGGTGCAGGGTCCCAAGGCTTTGGGCCATCCTCAACTGCTTTCCCAGGCCACAAGCAGGGAGCTGGATGGGAAGTGGGGCTGCCAGGATACAAACTGGCACCAATTTCGGATCCCAGCGCATTTCAAGGCAAGGACCTTAGCCACTAGGCCACGGTGCTGGGCCTCATTTGGAGGGATTTTTTTTTTTTTTAAAGATTTATTCATTTTATTACAGCCAGATATACAAAGAGGAGGAGAGACAGAGAGGAAGATCTTCCATCCGATGATTCACTCCCCAAGTGAGTTGCAACGGGCCGGTGCGCGCCGATCCGATGCTGGGAACCAGGAACCTCTTCCGGGTCTCCCACGCGGGTGCAGTGTCCCAACGCATTGGGCCGTCCTCGACTGCCTTCCCAGGCCACAAGCAGGGAGCTGGATGGGAAGTGGAGCTGCCGGGATTAGAACCGGCGCCCATATGGGATCCCGGGGCGTTCAAGACGAGGACTTTAGCCGCTAGGCCACGCCGCCGGGCCCAGGAGGGATTTTTAAAAACCCTTATTTATTAGAGTCAGAGATAGAAGAATCTTCCACCGCAAGATCACTCCCCTCACAGACCTCACGGCAGGTGCTGGGTAAGGCCCAGGTCAAAAACAAGGATTCCACTTGGGTGTCCCATGTGGACGGAGGAGCCCAAGCACTTGGGGCATCTTCCCCTGTCTTCCCAGGTGCACCAGCTGGCACGGGAATCGGACACAGAGCAGCCAGGACTCAAACTGACACTCCAAGAGGTGATGACAGCACTGAAGGCAGGGGCGGAATCCACCGTGGTACAACGCTGGCCCAAATAAAGCAGATGAGGGCGAGAACACTGAGGCCCACAGGTAAATCACCACCTGTGACACCAACTTCCCATACGGGCTACCGGTTTGAATCCTAGCCGCTCCACTTCCAACCCAGTGCCCTGCTAATGCACCTGGGAAAGCAGAAGATGGCCCAAGTACCTGGGTCCCTACACGCACGTGACAGACCTAGAAGAGGCTCTAGGCTCCTGGCTACAGTCTAGCGCGCCCCTGGACACAGCAGCTCTTGGAACATCAAACCAGTAAATGGAAGATCCAGCTCTCTGCTTTTCCCTCTCTTTGTAGCCTTACCTTTCAGAGCGAGACAAACAGATACACACATACCTATGTAGGCAGGCAGGTAGGCAGAGCGAGCAGGTGAAGCTGTGTCTACTATATTCTAAGGATTCAAAAATGAATTACTGGGCCCAGCACAATGGCTCAATGGCTAAATCCTCACCTTGCAAGTGCTGGGATGTTATACGGGTGCCTGTTCGTGTCTTGGCAGCCCCACTTCCCATCCAGCTCCCTGCTTGTGGCCTAGGAAAGCAGTCGAGGATGGTCCAAAGCCTTGGGACCCTGCACCCGCGTGGGAGACCTGGAGGAAGCTCCTGATTCCTGGCTTCAGCTCCAGCGGTTACAGCCATTTGAGGAGTGAACTAGCACATGAAAGAGCTTTCTGTCTCTCTTCTTTCCAGAAACCTGATCTGCTTTTCCTCCAACAAAATTAAATCAATCTTAAAACACAAAATCGCCTTCCAAGCCCAAGGAGTCCCCACAATGCTTTCTCATCACCCCCTATTCCTCCGTTCATGACTTTTATCCCTCATTTGGCACTTTTTTAAAGTGCCACTGCTCATAAAGCTGTTTCTTGGGGCCAGTGTGGTGGTGTAGCAACTTAAGCTGAGGCTTGCAATGCCAGCATCCCACACAGATACTGTTTCTGTGTACACTTGGCAGCACATATACCATACAGATACTGTTTCAAGTTCCAGCTGCTCCACTTCCAATCCAGCTCCCTGCTAATGTCCTGGGAAAACAGCAGAGGGTGGCCCAAGTCCTTGGGGCCGTGCCATTCATGTGGGTAATTCAGGCTTCTGGCCCAACCCTGGCCACTGTGGCTATTTGGAGAGTGAACAAGTAAATGGGAGAGACCTCTTTGTAACTCTTTCAATAAATAAATCTTTAAAAAAAAAAAAAAAAGAATCTATTTTTATTGGAAAGGCAGATTTACAGAAAAAAGGAGACATATACATAAAGATCTTCCATCCACTGTTTCACTCCAAAATGACTACAACAATTGGAACTGAGCTCATCTGAAGCCAGGAGCCAGGAGCTTCCTCTGGGTCCCCCATGTGGGTACAGGTACCCAAGGCTTTGGGTGATCATACACATTGCTTTCCCAGGCTATAAACAGGGAGTTAGAGGGGAAGTGCAGCAGCAAGAATGCAAACTAGTGCCCATTTGAGATCCCAACACTTGCAAGGGGAGGATTTAACTAACCAAGCCATCATGCGGGGCTCAAATATTTTAACAAAAATTAAGTTGGTGAGCCCAGCACAACAGTTTAGCAACTAAAGTCCTCTCCTTGCATGTACCAGGATGCCATGTGGGTGCTGGTTCATATTCCAGCTGCTCCACTTCCCATCCAGTTCCCTGCTTTGTGACCTAGGAAAGCAGTTGTGGACGGCCCAAAGCCTTGGGACCTTGTACCCACCTGGGAGACGTGAAAGAAGCTCCTGATTCCTGGCTTCAGACTGGTTCAGCTCCAGCCACTGCAGCCACTTGAACAGTGAATGAGCGCATTCTCCTGGTCTCTCCTCCCTGTAAATCTGACTTTCCAGTAAAAATAAATAAATATTAAAAAAGAAGATTTATTTATTATTTTTGTTACAAAGTCAGATATACAGAGAGGAGGAGAGACAGAGAGGAAAATCTTCCGTCCAGTGATTCACTAGCCAAGTGAGTGCAACTGCCGGTGCTGTGCCAATCCGGAGCCAGGAGCTTCTTCCAGGTCTCCCATGCGGGTGCAGGGACCCAAGGCTTTGGACCATCCTCGATTGCTTTCCCAGGCCACAAGCAACGAGCTGGAAGGGAAGTGGAACTGCCGGGATTAAAACCAGAGCCCATAAGAGATCCCGACCTGTTCAAGGGAAGGATTTTAGCCGCAAGGTCACTGCACTGGGCCCTGTACCTGCCTTTTAAATAAATAAATATTTTCAAAAACAAATGAAACTGCATTTTTGGACCCACCAAGCCAGGTTTCCCTATGTGCACTGGTTCTAATCCTGGCTGTTCCACTTCCCATCCTGCTCCCTGCTTGTGACCTGGGAAAGCAGTGGAGGATGGTCCAAAGCTTTGGGACCCTGCACCCGCGTGGGAGATCCGGAAGACGTTCCTGGCTCCTGGCTTTGGACTGGCTCAGCTCCAGCCACTGCAACTATTGGGACAATGAACAGCAGACAGAAGACCTCCTGTCTCTCTTCTCCGTAAATCTGACTTTCCAATAAAAAACAAATACTTTTTTTTTTTTTTTAAAGATTTTATTATTATTAGAAAGCCAGATATACAGAGAGGAGGAGAGACAGAGAGGAAGATCTTCCATCCGATGTTTCACTCCCCAAGTGAGCCACAACGGGCCGGTACGCGCCAATCCGATGCCGGGAACCAGGAACCTCCTCCGGGTCTCCCACGCGGGTGCAGGGTCCCAAAGCTTTGGGCCGTCCTCGACTGCCTTCCCAGGCCACAAGCAGGGAGCTGGATGGGAAGTGGAGCTGCCGGGATTAGAACCGGCGCCCATATGGGATCCCGGGGCTCTCAAGGCGAGGACTTTTAGCCGCTAGGCCACGCAGCCGGGCCCAAAATAAATACTTTTTTAAATAATCGTCTCCTTATTCATCTTTCAGTATCCTCTAATTTCAAAACACTGGGTGTGAATGCCAGTGGCATCAGCCGCCTGACCCGCGCAGTGCTTGAGTTCTGGAGCCTTGCTCTCCTCATGTGCCAGGGGAGCCAACAACCGTACCCCAAGCAAGCACTGAGCCCCGGGGTCCCAGCACGCAGCAGACACTCACTGGCAGCAATGCTGGACTTTACAAAATTGCACTGTTGTCACCACACCACTAGGCAAACAGCAAGGAGTGTCTAACCCATTCATGCTATAATGCCGTCAAGCAGGAGGAATGTTCTCTAGCTAAGCAGTCTTCGCTCAACCCCAGACAACGACTCAGCTTCGAATCCACCCTCTGCCTTCTTTCCCCATCTGTTGTGCAACATCTTTCTTCCAATCAGGTCGTTCCTGAGAAGCGACAAGTGGATAAGCTGATTCTCCAGGAAAGTTTATTTCTACTCAGCCTCCCGAAAAACGTCCATCCATGGAATTCCTAAAGTTGTGTGTTCACACACGCTACCTGAGGGTAGTGTTTGTAAGCAATCCAGTTACTCTCTGGTCCTCAGTTTCCTCATCTGTATAATGGGAGCGGAAAAACACCAACATCACAGAGTGTCCCATAAACCCTAGCGCTGGTGCCAGGTCAAGGTCCACGCTGATGACGGCATCTTGCGGCCAGGGACCCACAGGGTGCAGTCACGCGGGCCGTCGGACACGCCAGAAACCGCGAGGCCACGCCCCCAGCCCGCGAGGCCACGCCCCGCGGTTGGCACTCACTTGCGTTCATTTACATACAGCGTCCACGGCCCGCCGGGACCATGACCGGCAACCCCGGATCCAGAGCCGGGCCTCGTGGGGCCTTCACTGCCCTACCTGGCTTCGCTCTCGGTGTTCCCGCTGCCGAGACTTCGCTGCCTTCCGAAAAGCCGCCGCCATGTCTGCTCGCCCCGGGAAAGCCTTAGCTAACAACGCAGTGGCCGCACTGCTCGCGTCGCGCGTCCGCCGATCCTTCCGGAAACAGGCCCGGCCTCCGACTGCTTAGAAGCGCCCACCTCGTTTAGGCAGCCTATCCAGACTCTGCCTTTCCGGAAATGCGTTCTGTGGCGTCATCGCCGCCGCAAGCTTCCTCTGGGAAGTGTAGTTGCCTAGGTCCAGCCTGGGGGCACTGAGGGAGCCAGTTCTGATTGGCCAGAGCTTGGCCACGCTTTCCCGAGCTGGCGCCGCGCGTTGGCACCTGGGAACACGTGGCTGGCGCTGCCTGGCCGCCAAGCCGCGCGTGTGCGCATGTGCAGTTCCCGACGCCCGGCCCCCTGGGAGGTGTTTACGCGGTACATTCAAAGCTGGAATCCGTGTGTTTTGCAGTTTACCTGAAACTGCAGGCGTGCTGCAGACGTTAAGCCTCTCGTGTGCATTCTGGCAGCTCCCTTGCCTTCGCAGTAGCCTGGCTTTTGTCGCCTAACTGAGCTGTCCGGTGCACCAAGCTCAGTTGGGGGTGAAGGGGAGAGTATATGTCAGGGTAGTGACTATAAACAGCCATGAAGGGCATAACACAACGGCAATAAATTTAAAAAAGAAAAAGTCTGAGTCCTTCCCACCCCTCAGGAAGGCTGGTGGCCAAAGCAAGGTCAAAGTCAATTCTGGGTAATTCCCAACCTCACTCTCATCCGCCGGGACAAAGTTGGCTTCGCGGAGCTTCCCTCTCGTCCTGTGTGAAACAGCGGTAGTGATACCATACCCGAGAATGCTGTCAGGATCAAATGAAATACGCTTGAGTTGCTTACTGCTGTGTCCACCCCTTAGTAAGCACAATAAAATGGACCTTTTTGTTCAAAGATTTGTTTTTATTGGAAAGGCAGATATACAGAGAGAAGGAATTACAAAGAGAAAGGTCTTACGTCTGTTGGTTCACTCCCCCAAGCAGCCACAAGGGCCAGAACTCAGTCTGAAGTCAGCAGAGTCTTCTGAGCCTCCCACAGTGGGTACAGGAGCCCAAGCACTTGGACCAGCCTCTGCTGCCTTCCCAGGCACATTAGCAGGCAGGTGGATCAGAAGTAGAGCAGCCGGGACTGGAACTGATGCCATTATAGGATGTTGGCACTGTGGGTGGCAGCTTAACTATGCCATAGCACTGGTCCCAACCAATTATTATTGTTACCATTGAACCTGTCTCCAAGTCTGCAAAGAGGGGACAAAGAGCCTTCCAGGGGACATTTGTTTCCCAGGAAACCATTTGAAACAGATCTTCAATGTATTGTGTAATTGGACCCATTTCTGGGGACTGAGGACATCCCTCCAGGTGTGGGACTCTGGGGGAAATCCTGTCCCCAGTGCCTGGAGGTGCCGGTGCAGTCAGACAGAGCTGAAGGTAGCTGAAATCCAGATGAAAACCTTTTTCCTGCCTCTGATGTTGAGACTTGGCTGACCAGGGCCATGCTGCCCTAACAAAATTCCATCTCATTTGTTGCTTTTTTCTTTTCCTTTTTTTTTTTTTTTTTTAAGATTTGTTTTCATTACAAAGTCAGATATACAGAGAGGAGGAGAAACAGGAAAATCTTCCGTCCGATGATTCACTCCCCAAGTCGCTGCAACGGCAAGTGCTACTTCGATTCAGAGCCAGGAGCCAGGAACTTCCTCCAGGTCTCCCACACAGGTGCAGGATCCCAAGGCTTTGGGCCATGCTCCACTGCTTTCCCAAGCCACAAGCAGGGAGCTGGATGGGAAGTGGAGCTGCCGGAATTAGAACTGGCGCCCTTATGGGATCCCGGTGTGTTCAAGGCAAGGACTTTAGCCACTAGGCCACCACACCGGGCCCCATCTCATTTGCTTCTTCCCACTGGTTGATGGGGCCCTTCAAGATCCAGCCTGGGCCCACCTTTCCAGCCTCATCTCAATTAACAAGCTCTGCTGTTAGTTATAATGAACAGGTGGTAACCCTGGCACTCCTGACACTCCCAGAAGATCACACTGAGTGACCACAGAAGCCAGCTCTGTGTGGGGTAAGAGGGGCCCTGAGGCCAGTCCCGCCCCCATTTGAACTGCACATCTTCCCCCTACTGGCTAAGAGGCCCTGTTGTCTATTTCTCTGAGCCCTGAGGCTTCCTCCATAAAAAGCAGTAACAACAGTACCCACCCCCCCCATGGCTTTTGTGACAGCTCAGAGAGTCCCAAGGAGTCATCCCATGGGCCATTGCACCCAGCATGGTCAGCATTCAAACATGTGAATGTCTCCCCTCCCCTCCCCTCAGGCCATACTCTGTGTCACCCTCTCCACCCTCCAGTCTATGGTCACACTTGGGATCACAAGGGAAATGTCTGTGCAATCTAAAAGCTAGTGGCTGCTGAGCCCCGAGGTCTGCGAGGCCGGGGGAGCCCTGGGCAGTGGTAGGAGTGAGCAACGCACCAGGGAAGGAAGGAGGAAAGACGGCTTGTGGTTACAGGCGTCAGAGAGTGATTCAGCAAGCAGAGGAGACCAGGAGAGGCCGGCCAGGAGTCATCTGGACCTTCTCCTGAAAGCCCTTCCAGGGGAGAGCTGGGAGATCCTGAGCGTGACCGTAGGAGCCCCCCAGGGTGGGGCGGGCAAGGGAGTGCAAGCAAGGACAACGACCCTGCTCCTCCAAGTCCTTTCAGTCCGAGGCCATCCTCTGCTTCCAGCCCTGGCTCCCACACACCTGTTCCCCAGGGCCAGGGAAAGAACAGATAAGGAACAGGAACCGGGAGCTCTAGGCTCCCCAGGGCACATCCTTGAGAACCAACAGAAATTAAAGTGAGCAGGGAAATGTGAGCTGGAAAGGGGAGGGTGGGGAGGGAAGGACAGAGCCCCTCCACCCCAGGCCAGTCTCCCTGCAGCAGGCTTTGTCCCAGCCAGAGCTCTTACTCTGGCTTCCAAGCTTAGTCCAAGCAGCAGCAGCCCAGCACCTGGCCCTGGAGGAGATTGGGTACAGGAGGGAGTCCTGGTGTTTCTCCCAACAGTGCTGTGAGATGGCACGCAAGGAGGCCAAGGTCCAGCAGCTTTGGCTCTGACCGTGGATGTGAATCCTGGCTTCGCCATTATTAGCTGTGCTACCCTTGGCAGTTATTTCATTGTTCTGTGTCTCCAGTGGGGATAATATATATATAAATGTAATAAAGTTGTTAGATGACAAAGTGCATCCATCTATGTAGCGTCCAAGAACTGGGGCAAGGTAAAAACTCAGGAGGTCCTGACTGTCATGTTGGCTGTTCAGCAGAGATTTAAACCGGGAGGAAAGAACAGACCATCTGTAGAACTCACCCACAGCTCCTCACCTTTGGCCCACCCCCACCCCATGATAGAACCCCCTCCTCACTTACTCTCAGCTCCCCAACAGCAGTCCACCCTGTATTCTCCCAAACTGGAAGGATTCCTTGCAAAACTAATCCCAAAGGGCTCATCTGCAAGCTGGCTGTTCTCTGCCTGGACTCCAGCGAACAGGTGCCTGGAGTTCAAACTGGATGGGGAGGAGAGGGTTCCAATGGAAACACGGTATCTGTCATTCATCAGATATTTATTACGTGATAGACACTGGAGTAGGTTGGTTTGGAGAATGCAATGGTGAACAAAAAGGACCCAGTCCTTGCCCTTACGAGAACAGATCAACAAGTAATTATTTCATTTTTGAAGGGGGAATCCGGCCTGCAGACCAATAGGGGAGCCAGAAGCTCAGGCCTATGGTGCAGAGAAGGAAGGGGAGGGTCCCTGGAACCCCCCACTCCACAAGGGCTTATCTCTCCTTTGGAGCATGGCTTGACCTGGTCTGCAGTGTGGGGAGCTTCCTGGGGCACCGGCATCTCTACCCTGGATGTTAAGGTTATTTGCAGGCTTGGTTTGTTGTCTCTTGTTTTGCAAACAACACAGCAGAGCTGCTCCCCTCTCCTGCCCCTCCCTTCCAAGCTGAGTCTATTTATTCCTAGCGACAAGCCTCGAGGATCCCAAGGGGGTTGGCCTGGAGGACCTGGAGGGGCCTGGTGTCCCTGGCAGGCGCCAGCCCTCCCTCCCAGGCCCAGGGTCAGTAGCTGCAGTGGCTCCCGCCCCTCTCCTCCACTGTGTGCACCCGCCTCCCGGAGAAGCCTTAAGAGCAGGGGGCCAAGGATTAGGGTCTCGCCTGTGTCTCCAGAGTCAACACTATTCCTGGGCACCGTGGAGTGGCCTGACTCTGGGTGCCAGGGTGCAGCTGGAGGGGAGGCGATGGGGACCTCTGCTTCTGCTTTTGAAGGTCAAGGCCTTCTGTGAGGGGCGGGGACTTCTCTCTCCACCTCTAGTTTCCAAAGAACACCTTGGTCCTCACTGAAAGAGCCATGACAACCGAGTCGAAAACACTCCCTCCTCCAGATGGGATTAAGGGCTCCCTCACACACTGGACTGAGCTGAGCTCAGCGCGGGGTTAGGTGAGGAGGGCCTGGAGCTGCCGGCGTCCTGCACCCCTTGTTGGAACCACCCGCGAGCGGCTGGGGGTTGGAGGCGTGGGGAGGGGGCGTCAGGAAGAAGACTGAGCGCTGCGGGAGGGGCCCGGGAGTGGTCGGGACAGCCAGGTTGGGGGCCGCGGGAGGGGGACCGGGCAGCTGGAAGCCGCCAAGGAGGTGGGGGCGGGGTCTGCCCCCCCTCCGGGCTGGGGGCCGGCTGGGGGGCGGGGTCCGGGCGGGGCGGGTCCGCGCGCACTTCCTCGCCGGGGCTGGGGCTGCGCGCCCACTCGCCCGCACGGTCCGTGGGCAGCCGGCAGCTCGCACCGCCCCGCTCGGCACGGGCCCGCAGGTAGGAAGGAGGCGCCGAGGGACGCGGCCCCTGCAGCCCGGCCCCACCCGCGTCCCGCTCCCGCCGCCAGCTGCGAGGTGAGCGCCCTGCCGCCGACCCCCGGTCCCCGGCCCTGCTCTCATCCCTGGGGACTGGCGGGCGCCCCGGGCGGGCGCTCCTGGGGACGCAGCGTGCCTCCGGGGCTGCCCTGCTCCTCCGGCCGCCCGGCGAGGCGGGGGCCAGTACGAGAGTCGGACGGGGAGGGGACCAAGTTTGAAATAGAAAATCCGGAGAGAAAGAGAGGGAGACCGGGAGGGTTGGAGACACCAAGCTCCGGGGAAGCCCAAAGGGGCGGAAAGACCGAGACCCAGGGACGCGAGCGGCGGGAGGCTGCGGCGGTCATTGAAACAGGGACCAGACGGGACATGTACCATTGCGAGGGGCCTGAAGCGTTAACGTCCTGCTCAATCCGTTAGTGTAGGAGGGCTACAAGGACCACCCTCCCCATTCCCTGGGCATACAGAAATGTTACAGGGGAGGGGTGGGAGGCCAGGACCTTCGGCGCATTAGAGAACCTAAAGACTGGCGTGTGCTCCAGGTAGAAGCCCCCTGGGAGACAGAGACGTCTGATCACAAAGAGGGCCCCCAAACCGCGATCCAGTGGCGCGCAGCTGGACAGACGGGGGCCCTCAGCCCAGGACAAGAACCTGGGAGGCCCACACAGGATGAATAGGAAGCTGGGGAGGGGGGTAGGGGGAGGTGAGGCGGGGGGTTGGGGTGGACGTGAAACACGGGACGGGAAAGACTCTGAGCCAAGCCTTCCCCTGTAAGGCAGGGGACCTGGGACAGTGCTATGTGAGATGGAAAGCAAGAGGAGCCCCACACACAGACACGGCTGCCAGGACAGCCCCCGGCTTATTTTTAAACTCACATCTTAGTCCAGCAGCTTCAGCCCTAGGGGACTCGGGGTGAATGAACTGTTCCTGGCAGTCCCAGAGTTGCTGAGAGATCCTGCCCCCGCCCCTACACTGCTTTGACTGAAGGGGAAGAGGACAGCAGAGAGGCTTGGATTGGTAGCTTGGGGGCCCCCCCGAAGGAGGTGGGGGGGTAACTTGATTTCTCCCCTTAAGTCTCCTGTCATCCCCTGGGGGGAGGAGAGGTCTGTTCTCATCTGACTGACTGGCAGGTGTGGGACCTGGCCAGGGTGCTCCTGGGCAGGAGGGAGGAAGCGGGGGACAAAAGGGCTGAGCAGTTGGCACAGGTCGTTGGAAAGGCTGCTGGGTGTCTTCCAGTGGCAGGGCTGGCTGGGAAGCAGAGCCAGGCCCTGGGACGGCTCCTGTGCCTCTTCCAGCACCAGCTCGGCATTTCTAGAGAGAGGTGGTGGTGCCTACAGACACTTGCTAGCTGAGTGAGCCTGGATGTGCTCTGCCCCCTCCCTGGCCTCCAGTGCTTGGCTATGAAGTGGAAACGAGGCTCTATGCTGTAAGCCTTTCAGGAGGTCAGATGGAAGGTGCCTGGGGGAGTGGCAGAGCAGACAAGTATATAGCTAGGTAGCTGTGCACCTGCTTGCGGGAGCTGAGTTACACTCCCTGGAGTTAGGCGGACTGGAGCCCCTCCTGGCCCCACTGCTGTCCTTAGCCAGCCCGGTGGGCCTGGGACCTCTTGTCCTCTCCCTGGGCCTCTGCAAGTAGGTCCAGGTCACGTCGCCAGCTCCCTGCTGCAGGCCTTCCTCAGAAACTGGCATCATCAGACTGCAGCTAGATACTGAGGACTGGTGACCCGCCAGGTACTCGCTGAGCCCCACCACTCTGGCAAGTGGAAGGAGTCTTAGGTCAGCTAGTGAGATGGGAAAAAAAAAAGGAAGGTGGGGGGAGTCTGGAAGTTTGAGTAACTGGCCCAGGGTCATCTAGCTAGTGAGGAGCCAGCTTTCAAAGTCAGGGTTGAATTTCACAGCTCACTGTTCTGCAGCCACTTGCCAAGTGGTTATCTTCTTAAGGTGCTGTGTGTGTGTGTGTGTGTGTGTCTGCCTCAGGTAGAGGAGGGTATATGGGGAAGGATGTGTTGTTAAGGACAGGAGCTGAGCGCCATCTGGCAGATGAAGCAGTCTCCCCGGTCCCTGCCCCCCTCACCAGGGAGAATACAGGAACTAGTTCTCTCCAGTCCCTTGGGTCCCCCAGCCTTGCCAGGAAAGGGGGTTGGGGTGGGCTAAGAAGGACAGGCAGAGACAGGTGGGCCTGCTGGTGCCCTTCCCTCCGTCCTGCCTCCCCAGGGCTCAGCTGGATGGAATGAAAGGATTGGGGGATTCTGGGAAGGAAACAAGCCACTCCCATACCTTATTTGGGGTGCCCCCAGCTCAGAGGGGTGACTGCCTCCCAGGGGTCGGCCCGGGGGCTAGCCAGGGCCTGGGAAGGAGATTCCTGCTACTGCTGCTGCTGCTAGATAAACCAGGAAGGAAGGAAAAGAGCCAGGGCGGCCCTCCCATGGGGACACATGGCCACCTTCCACCTGCGTGGCCCCGTGTTGTTCCCTGTGACTGACAGCCCAGGCAGTCCTCAGATGTTAGGCCAGATGAAGCCCAGGCCTGAGTGATTCAGCGAGCGGGAACTGGAGGAGGGCTACCCTCCACCCTACGGCATTACTCCAGTCCCAAGAGGCCCCCCCTGCTCTGAATTCCCCAGCTGCTATGAACCTCGCGTCCTCGGCATGGGGTTCGAACCCAGTGTACTCCTGTGGTGTGGAAGGCAAGCCTGGGACCCAGGAGGAGCCCACTGGGCAGGAGAGTAGGGCCCTTTGGCCTTGGGGGCGGCTGCCGGCGCCTGGAGTCTGCACTTTAAGCCAGAGCAATGTTTTCTGGCCAGAATTTCCCTGCTGGGGCTGGCTGAGAGAAGAGGGCTTTTCCTTCAGCTGGAGCCAGGGCAGGCCGTGGGCTCTGCCAGTCACAGGAGGCCGATGGAGGAGAGTGGGGCAGTGGGTTCCTTTGTGTCTCTCCAACTCCCCCAGGTTCCTCTGCAGCTGTGAGAGCATCTGTCCCTCCCTGTGGACCTTGGTGGTGTCTCTCCAACACCCTGGGACCCCATCCCTGAGAGAGCAGACTTGCTGGTAGAGGCGGCCAGGAGTGGGGAGCTCGGAACTGGGGGCTGAAGTCGCCAAAAGGGGCTGGGAACCCCACTTCCCTACCCTTTGCTCCCCACACTCTTGTTCCAGAGGCAGCTGTGTGGATGACCTCATCCCACAAACATGCTTTGTTCCTGAGAAAATGGAAAGTGTCTGAGGTTTGCTGGGGGGCTGGGTGTCTGCAGCAGTAACTCCCAGGGTTCCCCCTGTCCTCTTCCTTCCCATCTCAGAGGGGCCCTGACCAGGGACAGGATGGCTCGGGTGCCACCTCCCCCTTCACGTCCACCACCCCAACCCTGATGAGTGAGAAAAGATGCAGGGAGGCTATCCGGGTGTGTACCAGGGTCAGGAGGAGAGAAATCACCCCCGGAAAAAGGGAAGGTCCTGGAGGTGGAGGGGCGATGCTGGTGGCTGGCAGCAGGCAGTAAGGGGCATGCTGCTGTCTGTCCGGGTGCCCCTTGACCATCCTGGGCGTCGTGTTTTCCTTCCCTGTCCCCTGTGGCTGGCAGCATGGGACATCTGGCCGTGTATACCATCACAGCTGCTGCAGTTGCCGCAGCCACGGCTGCCCAGGCTGGTGTGACCGGAGACACAGCAGGGTGGAGGAAGATGAGGCAGAGGGCCCAGCTGGGGAAGCATGGCTGGATCCAGCTTGCAGGATTTCCTTCCTGCTGAAACCCATCCGGAGCCTCTCAAGTTCTTGATGCTTGGCTGATTTCTCTTGGGAGGGAAGGTTCAACTTCTCACACCGGCCCCCTCCGCCATTCATCCGTCCTGTGGCCCTCTAGAATTCTACTGTTTCCTGGCTCCGGTCAGGGAAGGGACAGCCCATTCTTGTCCCTGTGCTTTCCACATTATCCAGTCCTCTCTCCCAATCCCTCGGGCCTTTCCTGGGAGACCAGGGAGGGTGGAAATGCTGTTCTGGTGCGGGTGGGGTAGGGTGGCTCCCTGCCCTGGTCCTTGCTCCTGCCACCCTGGGGACAGTGGGGACCGTGGCAGCTAAACTCACTCTGGAGCAGGAAATGAGTCACTGACCCAGGAAAAGCCCCCTCCCCCCAGATCTGCCACAGCCTAGATAAGAAAACAACTTCTGCTTCCTGGTTTTTGTTATTTTTTTTTTCCTGACCCCTTCCTACCCCAACTGTTAAATGCAGAAACAAACGTGCAAGCCCCTGGGTTTCCAGAAGCACCCATGCCCCATCCCCGGGCCACACCTGCACCTAGCACACCTGCCTTTCCTAGGCCTGGCCTCTGGGTTTCTGGTGAATGCAAAGAGTGTTTGCCAGGGACTAAGCCATGGCCCCCCTGGGGGACCTCTGGTCCTCTTGTGTGTCCCCCCCACCCAGGGCTCACTCACACCATCACCATGAGTGAAGCGTTCGACTGTGCCAAATGCAGCGAGTCCCTGTACGGTCGTAAGTACATCCAGACAGACAGTGGCCCCTACTGCGTGCCCTGCTATGACAACACCTTCGCCAACACCTGTGCCGAGTGCCAGCAACTTATCGGGCATGACTCAAGGGTAAGGACCAAAAGAGGAGGAGGTTGGTGGGAGAGAGCAGAGGGTGAATCCCTCCCCACCCCAGGGCCACAGTGCCAGCATCCCTGCCTGCTCTGCCCGGCACAGGAGCTGTTCTATGAAGACCGCCACTTCCACGAGGGTTGCTTCCGCTGCTGTCGCTGCCAGCGCTCGCTGGCCGACGAACCCTTCACCTGCCAGGACAGCGAGCTGCTGTGCAATGACTGCTACTGCAGTGCCTTCTCCTCACAGTGCTCCGCCTGCGGGGAGACTGTCATGCCTGGTGCGTCCCCTACCACTCCTCCTGTGTCAGAACCCGCATCCGGGAAGGGCCTTTACGTGTGCCATCCACGGAGGCCAGGCGTGCGTAAAGATCCACACATGCCACATGCTGTGGAAATTTAGTGTGTGTAAGGTCGATAGTGCTTATCTGCCCTTGAGGCCTTACCATACCCAGGGATCGGGGTGCTGGGGCTAACACGTGAGAGCTTGGCAGGTGTAGAATGTGATGAGCGTGAAACATTCCCAAGGCCCGTACTGTATGGTCTTGTACACACATGGTGCATGGCGTCTATGAAGGCTTCATATTTGGGACATGCAGGAGCTAAGGGTATGCTGAGATGGTCAGGCTGGGTAGCCTGAGCCTGGGGTGTGCAGAGGGTATAGTCTGTGTGGGAGCTGCATGCCTCATAAATGTGTGAAGATTTAGCACGTATGGAGAAAGACATGCACAGGAGAGAGGAGGACTTGGTGTGTGCCGAACCTGTTATGCCAAGGACGTGAGAACGTTGTGTGAGCAGACACTTGCTTGGCTGGCCTGTGTAGGGTCTCCTGCGGATACTGAACCTGTCACGTCTGGAGATGACGTTGGACAAGCTGTCTTCACAGCCTCTGTATAGTCATTGGAATTCCCAGAGGGAGTGCTGACGTGTGCTGGGGCAAGGGGAGGGCGGTGCTAAACAAACGTCCAAGCTCTCACATCCGGGTTAAGGGGCCTCATGTGTGCTGGGCCTCAGTGTCCAACATTCGGGCTCCTGCCGTGTGTGCCCGGAGGCCACTCTGCTACAGCACTGGAAGCTATGGACATTCTGCTGGGGGAAGCACAGGGGTGGCCCTTATAACCTTGGGAGAGCCTCTGAGTGGGACCCCTGTTCCCTGCACCCCCTCCTCATACACAGGGTCCCGGAAGCTGGAGTACGGGGGCCAGACATGGCATGAGCACTGCTTCCTATGCAGCGGCTGTGAGCAACCACTGGGCTCCCGCTCCTTTGTACCTGACAAGGGCGCTCACTACTGCGTTCCCTGCTACGAGAACAAGTTCGCTCCTCGCTGTGCCCGCTGCAGCAAGGTCAGGGCTGGGCCTGGAGGTGGGAGTGGAGGAATCGTGGGAGCATGGCTCAGCCTGCTGAGTGATGCTGTACCCCCCCCTCCAGACACTGACACAGGGTGGGGTGACATACCGTGACCAGCCCTGGCATCGCGAGTGCCTGGTCTGCACCGGGTGCCAGACACCCCTGGCAGGGCAGCAGTTCACCTCCCGGGAGGACGACCCCTACTGTGTAGCCTGTTTTGGAGAACTCTTTGCACCCAAGTGCAGCAGCTGCAAGCGCCCCATCACAGGTGGGACCCGGAGTGTGCGCAGGGTCAGAGTGGAGTGTGGTCAGAGGGCAGGCAGGGGAGTGGGAGCAGGGGTGGCTGGGTGCGGCTGAGCGGTCCAGCACTGCAGAACTAACTCCTACCTCCCCGCAGGACTCGGTGGAGGCAAGTACGTATCCTTTGAAGAGCGACACTGGCACCACAGCTGCTTCTCCTGTGCCCGCTGCTCTACCTCCCTGGTGGGCCAGGGCTTTGTGCCGGATGGAGACCAAGTGTTGTGTCAAGGCTGCAGCCAGGCAGGGCCCTGAGCCGGAACTCCGGCTCAGGCTGTCCAGGACTTTGGCTTCTTCGCGATACCACCTCTGGGTCCCAGCCCTTCCCCCACACGGGGTTCCCCTGGGTCCCAGCATTCAATCTCCCACCCCCAGCACCCTCTAACTGGTACTTCTGACCCAGACTTGACCCTGTCCTCTGTAGTGTGGGCTCCAGGCCAAGCCCCCGCCCTGCCTCGGGGCTACAGACCCCAGCCCTTCTAGCCAGAACTCTGGAACTTAGGCCTACCTTCAATCTACACTTGTCTCTCAAATTTACGTGTTCTACAGGGACCTGGGAAGTCCTCAAATGTAGACTGCACAGTCTCCTGTCCTTGTCTTCAGGGCTCGGGGGAGGAGGGCTGTCTGGGCAGTACGTGGCAAGGCTTGCCCGGTTAAGGGGCCCTAGGGTGCAGGTGCTGCCCAGGCTGTGTCTGCCAGGTGTCTTATCTGATTTCAGCTCCCTGGTGCCCAGAGGTGAACAGAGGGGCTGGACTGGCTCGCCCCCCTCTTGGATTCTGCAATAAAGCAGTGTGAGGAAGTCAGGGTTCTGTGTCTTTATCCGTGCTGGAGGAGAAGCAGGGGCCCTTGGCAGGCCCGCAGACGCTGTTGATCAGCTAGAGGCACAGGGCCATGAGCTGGGCAGGCTCCCCTCCCACACCCAGGAAGGGGATCCCTGCCTAAGCTAAGCTACTGTCCTGTACAAGCCTGATCCGCCTTCCTTCCCCCCGCGGGCCAAGAGGGGAAGGGTGGAGTTGGAGGAGGTTCCAGACAAGTGGGACTGGTGGTGGGCTGCCTGCCTCCCCACCCGGGTGCAAGACGCCCTCTCTCCTAACAGCCTAGCCCAAATCCCACAGAGCCAGCCCCCGATTCTGAGCCTTACATCGGGCCTAGACCCTCTACCCTCTTCCCCTTCTTCCCAAGGATTAGCGGGGGCGGCCCACGAGCTTCTCTCAGCCGCACGTTTTTTTGCCAAAAAAGGCAAGGATGCAGCTGCACGCGCAGCGGGAACATCTGGATCCGATTCCCAGCATGAATGGGTCACAGCCCCACCCACTATGATTCAAGGGCGGGGGCGGGCGCAAGAGCCACGGGGGTTGGCCCCCAAAGTGGGGAGATGGGGCGGGGCGCCGCTCCCCTCCCCTGCGTCCGACACCCCCAGGCCCCGGCCCCGCCCCTCCCTGCCGTCGGGGCAGGTAGGCGCGCACACTGTGTTGCGCGCTCCCGCAGCGCAGCCTCCGGGTTAGGGCCGCCCCTGGGCGCCCTAGATGGGAGGGGCCCGCCGGCCCGGCGGAAACCGCGTGATGATATGTATCGCATTGAATCCTGCCTGAAATCCTTGGCGTGGCTTCACTTCTGGATTTCGCAGAGATGGTCGCTCTGGTAGTCAATTGCTTTAAGTCCATGGGTAGTCCCTGCGACTGAATCCAGCCTTCTCGTCCGCTTTACTGGAAGACAGAGATATCCACCCCACCCCACCCCCCAGGCCCTATGTAGTACTCAACTCTTTAAAAGTTATGTATTTATTTAATTGAGAAATACAGAGATCTTCCATCTGGTTCATCCCCCAAAAGCCAGCCATAGGGATTGCTGGGCCAGGACCTGGGTCTCCCAGGTCACTCCCACATGGGGGACACAGATCCATCACCTGCTGTTTGCCAGGGTACACATGAGCCAGAATTGAAAGCAGATCTGGGACTTCAACACAGGCTGTCCGATTGAACTGCTCCCCCAAACGCCTACGCCAGGTCCTCAGCGTTCTGAGGCTGTTGGTTGACATTCGCAGCAAACCTTTGCAGAATTCCAATCGTGTGTTTGTGTGTGCGCTGCCAAGGCTTCAGTTATGCCTGCATTTCCTCTCTTTCCCACGGACCCCTCTAAGGATTGAGCCTACCTTGCGCACTCCCTCTCAGCTCCCAGCACTTAGCTACACACTCAGAAATGTGCAAGGAGTCCAAGCACAGGAACCAACTGGTGAGAAGGCCCAAGGGGCTGACAGCTGATGCGGCTTTAGGGAGACAGCAAGTTATTCCACTGGGAGGAAGTGCCAAGAGAGTAAAAAGGCAGGCAGGGCTCAGGTCCTGAGAACCCAATGCCAACTGGCCTTCCCTGGGTAGAAGTGTATAAGCGTGTGTGTGTGTGTGTGTGATGGTCAGTGTAGTACACACCACTCAGGCAACAGCATGCGACACAGGCAGATGAGCAGCCCGTGCACGGATCCCCATGAGCTATGGCCATGCAGGAAGCACCGTGGTGAAACAGACAGGGCTTAGGTGGAGGAATCCACCATGGTGGGAGGGTTTGGGGAGGGGTGGGGAGAACCCAAGTATCTATGTAACTGTGTCACATAATACAATGTAATTAATGAAGTTAAATAATAAATAATTAAAAAAAAACAGACAGGGCTTGGTGACTGATGTGGGTGGGGATAGAGAGGTGGAGTGTCAACCCTGTGTTTCATTTCATTCAATAGAAACATTTTCCAATTCCTCCTCTAAGAAACCCTGATGGGTAATCAAGGTGCCTCCTAGTCTAACAATTTGCCTTGCTCAAGGAAACCCTGAAGTAATGCTTTATTTCACATTTAATGACATCTCATATTCAGTGAAATACAGTTGCTCCAAACCATTAGGGCTCTAGGCTGAGTCCATCACTGACACTGTCTCCTTAGTATCTGAGGAAAAGTCCCAAATCGGGTGATGTGGCTGGAGCTCTCCCAAAAGAGTGCAAGTCTTGCTTAAACATCCACATGCAGGGCCTGGTGCGATAGCATAGTGGTTAAGGTCCTCGCCTTGAACCCACTGGGATCCCATATGGGTACCGGTTCTAATCCCGGCAGCTCCACTTCCCATCCAGCTCCCTGCTTGTAGCCTGGGAAAGCAGTCGAGGACGGCCCAAGGCCTTGGGATTCTGGACCGTGTAGGAAACCTGGAAAGAAGTTCCTGGCTCCTGGCTTTGGATCGGTGCAGCACCGGCCGTTGCAGCTCACTTGGGGAGTGAATCATTGGATGGAAGATCTTCCCCTGCCTCTCCTTCACTCTGTACATCTGCCTTTCCAATAAAAATAAATAAATCTTTTTTAAAAAATCCACATGCAAATAGGACCCTTAGCCCAGTACAATACCTAAACACGCACCTTGCAAGAGCCAGGATCCCATAAGGGCGCAAGTTCAGTAACTGGCTGCTCCACTTCCCATAAACTGCTTGTGGCCTGGGAAAGTAGTAAAGAATGGTCCAAAGCTTTGGGACCCTGTAACCATGTTGGGGACCAAGAAGAAGCTCTTGGCTCCTGGCTTTGGGTCAGCTCAGCTCTAGCCATTGAGGCCATTTGGGGAGTGAACCAGCAGATGGAAGATCTTTCTATCTCTCCTTCTCTCCATGAACTTGATTTCACTTTGCAATAAAAATAAACAAATGGAAAAACATAGGACCCTCATAATACCCTCATCAGTGGGCAATAAACAGGACATTATCCCCGTAATATTTTTCAAACTCATTTTTACTTCTTATCATTATTATCATTTTATGATATAGTTCCATAGACCCTGGGATTTCCCTTATCCCCTCCCCAGTTCCCTCCTCCCTCATTTAGTTCCTCTATATCATTACTAAAGTATAGTTCTTCATACCCAGTCATATGTCCATCATTGCGGGCATGTACAATGGCAGAGAGTCCAGCATCCTATTGTCAAGATATAGCACACGGTTTCATTGAGAGTCCATCTTTGTCTGGAAGTAGAGATGCACACGGCATTGTATCCTCACATCTGGATGACAGTCTCCATTACACAATTACTGTACATTCCCTTAAATGAAAAGCCACAATACAAAATTAACAACAGGAAGAAAAATAGAAATTTGCAACATGAAATTAAACAACATGCTACTGAATGACTAATGTGTCACTGAGAAAATCAAGACCCTTACTGAAGAAAATGATGCGACTGTATGATCTAATAGTCATTGAAGAATTTAATCAGGGGCCAGGCGCGGTGGCCTAGTGGCTTATGTCCTCACCTTGAGTGCGCCAGGATCCCATATGGGCACCAGTTCTAATTCCAGCAGATCCAGTTCCCTGCTTGTGGCCTGGGAAGGCGGTCGGGCACTGCCCAGGGCCTTGGGACCCTGCACCTCGTGGGAGACCCAGAAGAGATTCCTGGCTCCTGGTTTTGGATCAGGACAGCACTGGCTGTTGCGGTCACTTGGGGAATGAATCATCGGACGGAGGATCTTCCTCTCTGTCTCTCCTCCTCTCTGTATGTCTGACTTTGCAATAAAAATAAATAAATCTTTAAAGAAAATAATTTAATCAGAAGAAAGTATTTTGAAAAGATAAAAGTAACCAAAAAAATCAAAATCCATGAGACAGTTTCCACTGATCTTTGTTGATGAAATGTGTCTCCTGTAGGCAACATAGATGGGTTTTGTTTTTTAATCCAGTCGACTAATCTATGATGTTGGATTGTGCTTAAGCCAATTACATTCAGGGTTAATATGAATGGGTGGTAATTTGGACCTGTCATTTTAGTACTGGGTTGTCCACTGATTTAGTCTTCTGTTCTTATTTTACTGGGATGTTGTTCACATCTGTCTTTGGTTTTGGTAGGCACTATTCCTCTTCTCAAGAGAACATCTTTAAGTATCATTTGTAGGGCAGGTTTGGAAGAGGCAAATTCTTTTGACTTTTTTTTTCATTGAGAAAGACAAAGCGAAGTTTTGCTAGGTACGTTATCCTGGGCTGACGATTTTTTGCTTTTAGAATCTGGAATATGTCTCTCCATTCTCTTCTGGCCTATAGAGTTTCCTGTGAGAGATCTCCTGTGAGTTTAATTGGCATTCCTTTATATGTCAGTTGATTTTTTTTTCACGTGCACATTTAAAGATCTTTTCTTTATGTTCAGTTGAAGAGAGCTTGACGATCATGTGTCTTGGTGAAGATTGCTTTTGATCAGGCCAATTGGGAGTTCTGTGTCCCTCCTGGATCTTGTTTCCCAATTCTTTCTCTAGATTAGGGAAATTTTCCCTTGTTATTTAATTAAATACATTTGTAAACCCAGCTTCTCTTTCTGCACCTTCCCATAACTCTTACGTGTTCTTCATTTCTGATATGTCATCTTTCATTTGATTCATTTCCAGTGTGACATATTCCTTAAATTCCTTGAATGCCTGCTTTATGTGCTTCTCATTGTTGATAAGAAGTTTTATAACAAGTGTTTTGAATTCTGTATCTCCCATTTTCTCGATGTCTTCCTCAGTGAACTCTGACGTTGGCATAGGGTTTTGCTCCTTCGCAGGGGAGTCTTCAGTAATATTCATTGTGCCTTTGTCTCTTCTTTTGCTCTTGGTCATTGTACTTCTAGCTATCAGATTCTTCTCCTTGGGGAAGGTTTCTAAGCTGTGTCACCCACAGGTCTACAGTTTGATTTTACTTATTGCAGTTGGTACTTGCTCTTTGTTTGCAGTCATTTGTGCCACTCCTTCCAGTGAGTTCCAGGTCTGGGTTCTTATGTTCCACCATGCTCTCCACAGCCCCAGCTCTTGGCTCACCAATCTCCACCTCCTGTGATACCGTGCTGAGGTTGCACCATTGTCTGTACAACCTTTCTCCTACTTCTGGTTGGAGCAGGTCGCAGGATTAGGGAGACACCAGGTATCTTATATAGCTAGGTTGTTGGCACTGATCTTGCCAGAACCTGCTGGCTATTAGGTCTGAGGATCACACAGACCTATTTTGATCCGTATGATGCCATAGTTAGTATTATTTTCCCATGAGACCAGTGCAATGCACTGAACTCAGTGAGTTCTCACAAGATCAGCACATGCGCAGTTCACTGTTGTCCCTTCAGTCCTAAACCTATTGCCACAGTGTACAAAATGGCGCCTGATATACCACCACTAGAATTTTTGATCTGCTGGCCATCAAGTCTGAGGACTATCTGGACCTATATTGGGTAGAACCCTAGGAATCCACGTTGTTGCAGTTCACTGAGCCAGAAATGGGATCACTCCCAGCTCAGTACATGTACAGTACTGTCCGTAGCCTTTGCCTCCTTAAACAAAATGGCACCTGATACGGCTCTAGGGGGTGGACTGGGTTTTGAAATCCCCCCTGTTCCCGCATTACCCCTCTGGAGTCTGCTGCTGTCTCTGCTCCTGGCCAAATCAAATAGACCAGCAAGATGGCCAGTTCTTTGGGTTCATCTCTGAGCTCCCAATGAAAGTCCCTTCGCACCTTGTTGCTGGTGGAGTTCCAGCTGCTGGTGAAATTTAGATTGCCGTTTGCTGAATGCTGCTGGGGTATCAGTCACTGCAACAGCACACCGTTGTGTCTGCTGCTTTCCTGTGTCTGTCAGTTTCCAGGCACCCCTCTGATGTTGTTCTGTCCTCTCCTATTTCCTGGGATGTGCCCTCTCTGCTTCACATCGGCTAATGTTTCTCCGTCTGTTTAAACAGGTCCTTACTCTGTTCAGCCATCTTGATTCTCCCTATTTTTCAAAGTTTAATAAAGCACCATCAAGGAGGGTGCCACAGTCTGCAATGACAGCATTCCTATGGCCCTGAGTCCCAGGTGCTCCACTTTGTTGTTGTTGTCGTTGTTTTTAGAGCTTTATTTTCCATTGGAAAGGCAGATCTTCAGATAGGAGAGACACAGAGAAAAATCTCCCATCTGCTGATTCACTTTCCAAAAGATCACATTGGCCAGAGCTGAGCTGATGTGAAGCCAGGAGCCAGGAACTTCCTCCAGGTCTCCCACGCAGGTGCAGGGTCCCAAGCCTTGGAGCATCCTCCACTGTTCTCACAGGCAACTGGATGGGAAGTAGAGCAGCTGAGACACGAACTGGAGCCTTTATAGGATCCCGGCACTTGCAGGGGGATGATTAGCCAATCGAGTCACTGTGCCAGGCCCTCTACTTCTGAACAGGCTCCCTGCTAACACACGCAAGAAACCAGTGGAGGATGGCCCAAATGCTTGGATTTCTGCATCCATGTAGGAGATCTGGAAGAAACTCTAGGCTTCTGGCTTCAGAGCAGCCCAGTTCTGGCCACTGTAACCATTTGGGGAGTGAACCAGAGGATGGAAGATATATCTATCTTTCTTCCTCTGTAACTACGTTTCAAATGAAAATAAATTCAAGAAATTAAAAAGGGTTCAGCACAATAGCCTAGTGGCTAAAGTCCCTGCCTTGCATGCACTGGTATCCCATATGGGCACTGGTTCATGTCCCGGCAGCTCCACTTCCTATCCAGCTCCCCACTTAAGGCCTGGGAAAGCAGTGGAGGACAGCTGAAAGCCTTGGTACCCTGCACCCATGTGGGAGATCCAGAAGAAGCTCCTGGTTTCCGATCAGCTCAGCTCCAGCTGTTGCAACCACTTGGGGTGGGAATCATCGAACAGAAGAGCTTTGTCTCTCCTTCTCTATTCTAACTTTCCAATAAAAATATATAAATCTTTTTTAAAAAAATTCATGCGTATGGGGCCCGACGCAATAGCGTAGTAGGATCCCATATGGGCACCGGTTCTAATCTTAGCGGTCCTGCTTCCCATCCAGCTCCCTGCTTGTGGCCTGGGAGGGCAGTCGAGGAAGGCCCAAAGCCTTGGGACCCGCACCTGCGTGGGAGACCTGGAGGAGCTCCTAGCTTTGGCTTCGGATTGGCTTAGCTCCAGCTGATGCAGCCACTTGAGGGGTGAACCATCGTACGGAAGATCTTCCTCTCTGTCTCTCCTCTTCCCTGTATATCTGCCTTTCCAATGGAAATAAATATATCTTTTTAAAAAACTCATGCATATAAATGTTTTCATATGCCCTACATTTGGAAATCTACTAATATTATCTGTTGCTGTGTGGGGAGAAACGTATCCTACTCTAGTGTTGGAGTGTAGGCTAGTACAGCCACTATGGAAGTCAGTACAAAAAATGCTCAGACAACCACAAATTCATGTACCGTACAACTGAGCTGTTCAGTCCTGGCAATACATCCAAAACAAGTTAAGTCTGCATAGCAGAAAGTGACTTCCCACCCTATATTTCCAGCAGCATGATCCACAATAGCCAAGACATGGAGACAACCCAGATGCCTGTTTAAAGCGGAATAGATAAAAAAAAAAACCTGTAGTACATCTACCCACCCTGCCGGAAATATTACCCAGCCATTAAAAATAATGGAATTCTACCATTTGGAACAAAGTGGTCCTGAGTGGAAACTGTTGTGCTCAGCGAAGCACTGTTCCACAACACTGCCCTCCCCACATTTACTTTTAAATTGAAAAAAATAAAATACGTGTTAATGTTTCTAGGACAAGCTTTTAGCTTAGTGGTTAAGCCAGTCCTCTGGACCTAAGCCTCCCATGTTAGACTGCGTGGGTTCGAGTCTGGCTCCAGTCTCCATTCCATCTTCTTGCTAATGTGCACTCTGAGAATCAGGCTGTGAGGACTCAAGTACTTGGGTTCCTGTACCCACCTGGCAGGCCTGGATTGAGCTCCCGGTCCCAGGTTCAAGCCTCGCTCAGCCTTGGTGAATCAGAGGATGGGAGAGTTCTCTACCCATCTGTCTGTACTTGTCTGCCTTTCAACAATTACATATGTGTGTGCATGATACATATAAACTATATATAATATGAGATAGATATAGCTATAGTGTCACTTCCATGTTGTACCTTGGATATGGACAAAGTTTCCCTTCCGTACTGAATGTCGCAGGCCGTCTCCTGTTAACTGTGGCTTGGCGATCCTTAGAGAAAGAACCCCTCTGCGCCGCTATGTTTTTGCTCACTGTTACGCATAGAGCTTTTTGCACTGTGACCATCTTTCCCTCTGAGTTCATACAGATTTTTTAACAGCTTTATTGAAGTATAATTTACATACCATAAAATGCACTCACTTGAAGTGTACGACTCAATCAACTCTAGTGCAGCTAATGGAGTTATGCAACTGTCACAACAACCCAATTTTGGAATAATTGCTATGCCTCAAAAAGGATTCCTTGTGGCCATTTTCAGTCATTTCCAACCTCACCTCCAGGCACCAGCACACACTCATCTACCTTTTGGCTTCTTAGATTTGTGTTTTTGGACCTTCCATCTGGACATACATTGTGTCCTTTTTCTGTGGGGCTTCTATGTTTAAATATGTTACAATGTATTTGAAAGACAAAGTCAGAGCTCCCATCCTCGGGAATTCCGTTTGGATCCTCCACATGGGCAGGGGAGACCCAAGCCCTGGGCCACCACCTGCTGCTTCTGGAGGTAAGCATGACCAGGAAGCTGGACTGATGTGGGAACCCACTTCGCCAGCAGCTCTGCCACACGCCTGCCCCATTGGCCAAGCTCACTTAGAGTGATGTACTCGTGATTTATCTTGGTAGTGCTCCTTTATTTTTTAACTAATATTGGGATTTTTTTCAAAGATTTATTTATTTTTATTTGAAAGGGAGATTTACAAAGAGGAGAGACAGAAAGATCTTCTGTTTATCGGCTCACTTTCTAAATGACCACAATGGCTTGAGCTGAACTGATCCAAAGCCAGGAGCCAGGAGTTTCTTCCAGGTCTCACATACATGTGCGGGGCCCAAGGAGCTGAGCCATCCTCAACTGCTTTTCCAGGCCATAAACAGAGAAGTAGATAGGAAGTGGGTCATCTGGGTCATTTACAGGCACCTATATGAGATGTTGGTGCTTACAGGTGGAAGATTAGCCTGTTGAGTCACTGCACTGGTCCAATCCTTTCCTGTTGAATAATATTCCTTTATACAGATGTGTCACATTTTGTTTTCCCAGTAACCAGTGAATGAACTAGAGATGCATCCAACTCTAGTTGGACACTTATGAATAATGCAACTTATGAAGAAAAGTACCTATGGACCCCGGCGTAGTGGCCTATCGGTTAAAGTCCTTATCTTGAACTTGCCAGGATCCCATATGGGCGTGGTTCTAATCCCTGCAGCCCCTCTTCCCATTCAGCTCCCTGCTTCTGTTCTGGGAAAGCAGTTGAGGACGGCCCAAAGCCATGGGACCCTGCACTCACGTGGGAGACCTAGAGGAGGTTCCTCCTGGCTCCAGGGTTCGGATCGACACAGCACCAGCCTTTGTAGTCACTTGGAGAGTGAATCATTGGACGGAAGATCTTCCTCCACAAGCAGGGGCTAGATGGGAAGCGGGGCTGCCAGGATTAGAACCGGCGCCCATATGGGATCCTGGCGCTTTTAAGGTGAGGACTTTAACCACTACGCTATTGCGTCAGGCCCTCAATGTTTCATTTTGTAGGCTGCATACCACTTCACTACTTGAATGAGGCATGTTTTATTTACTGAGTCCCTGGCTAATACAACATTAAGTAGTTTGCACATACAAATTTCTATTTTTAAAGATGTATTTATTTGTAAGGCAACATTACACACAGAGAGACAAGACCTACCAAGTGTGGGTTCACTCCTAAATGGTCGCCAGAGCCACAGAGGAGCCTTCCAAATCCAGGATCCAGGAATTTCTTCCGCGTCTCCCAGTGTATGCGGGGGCCCAAGCTCCTGGACCTTCCTCTGTTGCTTTGCCAGGTACATTAGCAGGGAGCTGGATCCAATAGGGTTCACATCTGGATGCTGGGATTCCAAGCTGCCGCTTTTACCCGCTACTCTCCAGCTTCATATGTGAATTTCTTCAAAAACACAAAGCACTATCCCCTGTCCTTTACTGACAGCAACGACGAGTTCCCGGAAAGCGAGCTCCAGCTGACCCCATGAAATGAGTCGCTTAACCGCAGGTGCCTGACCTCTTCGGTGCCTCTGCAGGCAGCCACCCACGGCGGGCCAAGGCGCCACTCCACCTCCGAACAGCAGGGGTCCCTGTTGCCAGCGCCACACTCACTAGTGGTGCTCACTTTTCTTCGGTTCCCGGCGCACTTCCGGCACTCGCGGAACTTTGGTGCGGCCGGATGCGCAGCGTGGGGACGCGGGCGCGCTAGGCGGCAGGACTTGCTTCCGGCCGTGTTGGTGTTCTGTGGCGGAGGGAAAATGGAGACAATTCTGGAGCAGCAGCGGCGGTACCATGAAGAGAAGGAACGGCTCATGGACGTCATGGCCAAAGAGATGCTTACGAAGAAGTCCACGGTGAGTGGGTCCCGGCCCAGGGCTGACCCCCCTCCCACCCCGCGCCGGACCCCTGCGAGCTTCTTCGAGCTCCCCGCACCCCGGTTCGCTGCGCCCCCGTGCCCCCTCCCCGACCCTGCACGCCCGAGGTCTCGGCTCCAGCTCCCCGAGACCCGAGCGGGTGATCTGTGCCCTCGGGAGGCCTTCCCAGCTAACCGGCGCCCGTGTCCCGCGTTTAACTTTTCTTATTGTTGTTGTTTTCAGCTCCGAGACCAGATCAATTCCGACCACCGCACTCGGGCCATGCAAGATGTGAGTGCCCCGCCGTCCCCTTGTCCCCGGAGCGCGGTGGGCGGGAAGAGTGGGGCCGGCCGAGGCCTGGGGTCTCCGGCCCAGGCTGACTATGGGAGCGAGAGGGGGCCGAGGTCCACACTCTGATCTTAGGGCAGCAACAGTTGTAGGGGTGTCCGTGACCCCGGGCTCCTCCCCAGAAAAAGGGGACTGCTGTGTATCAGGAAGCTAGCTTTGACTATTGAATTCCGTGTATCGGGCAGTAACTTATTTCCTAAAGAAAAAGAAATCGAGAACAGGGTTAGTAATGAGTGCAGCTGGATGCTGGGCCAAGGTACGCGTTTCTTTGAAAGGATTTATTTACTGAGGTGTAGGGGGTTAGGGCATCTCCTGGGTTCCGCCCCCACAGCTCTGCTGTGTGTTCCAGCCACCCCCCCCCATGCACCTGGAAAAACAAGCAGAGGGTGGCCCAAATGCTTGGGGGTTCTGGCACCCACGTCAGAGAGCCAGGTGAAGTCCCTAGCTTCATCCTGGCTCAGCCCCTGCTGTGTGGCTGTGGTGAGAGCACCACTACCCGGAGAGAGCTCCCTTTCTGTAACCCTGCTTTTCAAAGCAGTATCTTCCATCTGCTGGTTCACTGCACATATGGCCACACGGCCAGGGCTGAGCCGGCCAAAGCCCAGGAGCTGGGCGCTTCATCCATATCTCCCGCAGGGGTGGTGTGGATGCACGTGCCCGATTCGACTTACAGGGCTTCGCCATTACCTCAGCAGAGAGCTGGGTGGGAAGACAAGCATCCTGGCTTCAGAACCAGCTTGCTCAATGGGGTGCCAGCACCCCAGAAGGCAGCTTAACGAGCTACACCAGGACACTGGCCAAGTGGAGAACTTGTTAAACTCTCATCCTTGTGTGTACTGGAGATCTCTTCAGAAAGTAGCTAAAGGCCGAATCAGCTCATGATTTGTAGGAGATAATTAGATGAAAGCCCCTGGTCCAGGTCCCTGAACTGTGATTCTGAAACCCAGAATACAGTGAAAACAAAGGATTCTTTTTTTTTTTTTAAAGATTTATTTATTTTTATTGCAAAGTCAGATATACAGAGAGGAAGAGAGACAGAGAGGAAGATCTTCCATCCGATGATTCACTCCCCAAGTGGCCACAGCAGCCAAAGCTGAGCCAATCTGAAGCCTGGAGCCAGGAGCTCTTCCAGGTCTCCCACACAGTTGCAGGGTCCCAAGACTTTGGGCTGTCCTCGACTGCCTTCCCAGGTCACAAGCAGAGAGCTGGATGGGAAGCAGGGCTGCCAGGATTAGAACCGACGCCCATATGGGATCCCGGTACGTTCAAGGTGAGGACTTTAGCTGCTAGGCCACGCCGCTGGGCCCAAGGAGTCTTTTTTTTTTTAAAGATTTATTTATTTTATTACAAAGTCAGATATACAGAGAAGAGGAGAGACCGAGAGGAAGATCTTCTGTCCAATGATTCACTCCCCAAGTGAGCCGCAACGGCCGGTGCGCGCCAATCCGATGCCGGGAAGCAGGAACCTCTTCCGGGTCTCCCATGCGGATGCAGGGTCCCAATGCATTGGGCCATCCTCGACTGCCTTCCCAGGCCACAAACATGGAGCTGGATGGGAAGTGGAGCTGCCGGGATTAGAACCGGCGCCCATATGGGATCCCGGGACGTTCAAGACGAGGACTTTAGCCACTAGACCACACTGCCAGGCCCCCAAGGAGTCTTTCTTTTGCTAGTTACTTGTTGACAGAATCTGACCTGATCTTGTTTTTCAGAAAAGTTGGCATGAACCAATGACAGACTTTTTCTAGCCTGCATATTACTGCTTTGTAGATGACGTACAAGGGGCACTGCAGAGGTAGTAATGAAAGGAACATGCTGGAAACCAGAACCAGCATGGCTTTGTTTGGTAGCAAGCCCCCGCCTCCCAAAAAGAAAGCCAACCTTGAAATCCAGGGTCAGCATTTGGGCACAGCTGGCTAAATCATTGTGTGTGGTGCCAGCATCCCGTATGTTCAGGGGTTGGAGTCCTGGCTGTTATGCTTCCAATCCATTTCCTGGGAATTTACTGTGGAAGTGGCCAAGTACATGGTCTCCTTCCACTCATATGGGAGACCTGAATAGAGTTTCTGGCCCCTGGCTTTGGCCTAGCCCAGTCCCAGCCTTTGTGGCCTTTGAGGGGAGTGAGCCAGTGGATGAAAGATCTCTGTTTTAGAACTTGTCAAATAAATAAGTAGATCTTTGTGTTAGTTTTTTTTTTGTTTTTTAGTGTGAAATCCTGGGGCCAGTGCTATGACTCAACTGGCTAATCCTCTGTCCACTAGTGCTGGCATCTTATGTGGGCACTGGTTCAAGCCCTGCTGCTCCGCTTCTCATCTAGTTCCCTGTTTAACAGCCTGTGAGGGGCCTGGCGGCGTGGCCTAACGACTAAAGTCCTTGCCTTGAAAGCCCCGGGATCCCATATGGGCAGCGGTTCTAATTCCGGCAGCCCCACTTCCCATCCAGCTCCCTGCTTGTGGCCTGGGAAAGCAGTCGAGGATGGCCCAAAGCCTTGGGACCCTGCACCCACATGGAAGACCTGGAAGAGGTTCCTGGTTCCCGGGTTCAGATTGGCACAGCACCAGCCGTTGCGGCTCACTTGGGGAGTGAATCATCGGACGGAAGATCTTCCTGTCTCTCCTCCTCTCTGTATATCTGACTTTGTAATAAAATAAATAAATCTTTAAAAAAAAAAAAAAAACAGCCTGGGAGACAGTGGAGGATGGCTGAAGGCCTTGGGACTTCCTCCGTGTGGGAGATCTGGAGGAGCTCCTGGCTCCTGGCTGCAGATTGGCTCAGTTCTGGCTGTTTGACCATTTGGGGAATGAATCAGCAGTTGGAAGGTCTTTCTCTTTGTAACCCTGCTTTTCAAATAAAATACATCTTTAAAAAATGAAATGCATTAATAATTTTTTATTATTACAGTTTTTATTAGAAAGTCAGATCCACAGAGAGAATCAGAGACAAAGAGGAAGATCTTCCATCCACTGTTTAACTCCCCAGGTGGCCACAATGACCAAAGCTGAGCCAATGCAAAGCCAGGAGCCAGGAGCGTTTTCTGGGTCTCCCAAGCAGGTGCAGAGTCCCAAGGCTTTGGGCCATCTTCTACTGCTTTCCCAGGCCACAAGTAGGGAGCTGGATGGGAAGTGGAGCAGCAGGGATACAAACTGGAGCCCACATCTTACCCTGGTGCATGGAAGGCGAGGACTTTAGCCACGAGGCTACTGTGCTTGGTCTTCCACAGACTTTTTGATGACCATACATATGCATGGATTTCAAAAATTGTTTGTATCAGAATAAACCTGCATTGTAATTCCATGTTCCGCGCTCTGTTTAAGAAGCAGAGACAGGGCTTGGCAGCGTGGCCTAGTGGCTAAGGTCCTCGCCTTGATCCCATATGGCCACTGGTTCTAATCCCGGCAGCTCCACTTCCTCTCTGTCTTTCCTCCTCTCAGTATACCTGACTTTGTAATAAAAATAAAAATAAATCTTTTAAAAAAAAAAAAAAAGAAGCAGAGACAGAGCACACATGTCTACTAGTTCACTTCCCAAACGGTTGCACCTGTGGGCTGGGGCTGGGCGCAGGACTGGACCTGGACTTGAATATTCAGGCCAGGCTTATTCTCATGGCTGCAAATGCCCAAAGACGAGCCATTCCTCCATTTCCCAGGGTCTGCTTTGGAAGTACCCTTGAACGTGCTCCCAGGTCCACTATTGATGTTATCCCAAGGTCTGAAAGAAACCTGGCTCCAAAAGTCTTAGAGAAGGGACTGTGGGCCCATAGCACACGCTCCTGAGTCAATATGCTCTTCAGGAGTGAAAAGCATCTTGAACCACCTTGGTCTACCACCATCTCAGCATTTGAAGGTGGAAACTTCTCTGCAGCTCAGGAGGTTTAATGTCTCAGAGGGAAGGTCTAGCATTGGTAGAATGTAAAGTTAGGCACGTTCTGCCATCCCTGAAATCGTTTTGCTTAGTTAATCTTCAAAAAAAATGAGGAAGGCTGAGAAGGGCCTTGGCTGACGTTTCCAGGGTTCTGTGGGCTCTTGGTGGTGGTGGAGCTCTGGCTGTGCAGGCTGCTGTCTGATGGCGTGTGCTTGCCTTGCAGAGGTACATGGAGGTCAGCGGGAACCTGCGAGATCTGTATGATGACAAGGATGGGTAAGTGTCGCTCGCACGCAGTCTGGGTACCACTGCTTCTGAGGAGCCACGGTTAAAAGGCTAAGACTAACTGTTCTGCTCTTGGTTTTTCCTGAACCGGCAGGTTACGAAAAGAGGAACTCAATGCCATTTCAGGACCCAATGAGTTTGCTGAATTCTATAATAGACTCAAACAGATAAAGGAATTCCACCGGAAACACCCGAATGAGGTACGACCTGGAGATTGCTGTCTCAACCCCACCTAAAGAGCATGCTCAAGGAAAGGTGTCTAGACAGCCGGGCTACGCCGCTGGGGTGTCCTTGGCGTTTAGCTGCATGGAATGTGGCTGACGCAGGTGGCTGCTGTGTCTTCAGTATTCCCCTTTAGAGCTGCGGTCTCCTTCCTGGGGAAGGGGATTGCTCCCACCTGCCCTGAGATTCCCCCTGATGTATAATCTTTGTTCTTGAGCTCGCTGTTGGGTTGGTTGAGGTTTGCACAGCCTGCATCATAGTGTAGTCTCCCTACCAGATCTTGCTGGCTCCCTTTTTAACTTTGATGGGAATTCTCCTTGCAGTCCCAGTAAATTGTGCTCCTGTTTAGTCTTGGAATTTTCTTTTTTTTAAAACCTAGAGCAGGGGTGGAGAACATTTGGCCTTCAGGACTTACAAGGCCAGTGAAATCATTTGATCTGGCCCCCTTTTTTTTTTTTAATAATATTACTTAGTTGATTAGGGTACAAAGGGTTAAGGGCTACAGGAGGTCTGACCCTTTCTAAGCAACCACAGGCAGCACTCAAAATTCAATAAATCTATAGCATGTCATTTTAACATTTCTTTGGGGCCCGGCGGCGTGTCCTAGTGGTTAATGTCCTCGCCTTGAACGAGGACTTATTTCAAGCAGGAATGGTTAAACAAGTGATTGCAAGGATGCCCAACATAGACTAAGTAAGAAAAAGTGAATCTTGATAGAAATAGCAAAAAAAAAAAAAAAATCCCACAGGTATTAATGTGCTTGTACCAGTGTAGAAACACATCAGCAGTTTCTGCATGTTGCTTATTTGAATCACCTGGGCGTCCTAGTGAGTAGTCCTCTGTCCTTGGATGTAACTGGGATCAGGTGCATCCAGATTTTTAAACATATCCTCCCATGTGGATTCTGATATGAAACAGTTTGACTTGGGAACCACTGGCGTAGAAAAAGATCTAACAGTGGTCAGCTACTTTCAGCAGATTGAATAAAGGCAGACTTTTTCGCTTTTTTTTTTTTTTTTAAGATTTATTTATTTTTATTGCGAAGTCAGATATATATACAGAGGAGAAGACACAGAGGAATATCTTCCATCCGATGATTCATTCCCCAAGTGATCACAGTGGCCGGTGCTGAGTGATCCAGAGCCAGGAGCCCAGCTGCTAGGCCATGGCACTAGGGGTGCCAGGCCCAACATTTTTGCTTTTTAAAGATGTGTTTATTTATTTGAAAGAGACGCAGGGATGGGCCCTGAGCAGTAGCCTAGCAGCTAAAGGCCTCGTCTTGAACGCCCCGGGATCCCATGTGGGCACCGGTTCTAATCCCGGCAGCTCCACTTCCCATCCAGCTCCCTGCTTGTGGCCTGTGAAAGCAGTTGAGGACGGCCCAATTCCTTGGGACTCTGCAGCTGTGTGGGAGACCTGGGGGAAGTTCCTGGCTCCTGGCTTTGGATCGGCACAGCACCGGCCGTTGCGGCTCACTTGGGGAGTAAACCATCAGACAGAAGATCTTCCTCTCTGTCTCTCCTACTCTGTCTTTCCTCCTCTCTGTATATCTGACTTTGTAATAAAAAAAATAAATAAATCTTTAAAAAAATAATAATAAAATTAAAAAGGGAGACAGGGAGGAGATCCTCCATCCACTGGTCCCCTCCCCCTTTTTGCCACAATAACCATTGCTAGGCAAGGCTGGTCTCCTGTGTGCCAGTGGCGTTAGTACGTTGGCCATCTCCTACTGCCTTCCCAGGTGCATTAGCAGGGAGCTAGACATGAAGCAGAGTAAGTGCGCTTGAAACAGCACTCCAAATTTGGGGTGGAATGCTAGCAATACAAACAGCAGCTTAAAGTACAGCTCAAACCACTACATCAAAAGGCCAGCCTGTGAAAATGGATTTTAGTTTTTGTAAGGTTTTTTTTTAAATATTTATTTATTTTTATTACAAAGTCAGATATACAGAGAGAAGGAGAGACAGAGAGGAAGATCCTCCGTCTGATAGTTCACTCCCCAAGTGAGCGCATGGCTGGAGCTGAGCCAATCCAAAGCCAGGAGCTCCTCTGGGTGTCCCACACGGTTGCACGGTCCCAAGGCTTTGGGCCGTCCTCCACTGCCTTCCCAGGCCACAAGCAGGGAGCTGGATGGGAAGCAGAGCTGCCAGGATTAGAACCGGCTACCTTATTGGATCCCGGCGCATGCAAGGCAAGGACCGTAACCACTGTGCTATTGCGCCAGGCCGTTTTTATAAGTATTTGTTAATTTAACAGTTTGAAAGTCAAATAGTACCAAAAAATTAGACAAAGCATTGGAGTACATTAGTAGTGAATACGTTAGTGAAAAAAAAAAAAGAAGAAGCATTGCAAGTTCAACTTTCTGGGGCCAAGTTGTGGCACAGCAAACTAAACTGCAGCCTGCAATGCTGGCATCCCGTGGGGTCCTGGTTCAAGTCCTGGCAGCTGCACTTCCAGTCCAGAGAAGCTAATGTGTTTTATAAATCTGTCCACATGGGAGACCTGGATGTGGTGCCTGTTTGCTTGCTTCAGCCGAGCCTAGCACTGGCTGTTGGGGCCATCGGAGAGTGAACCAGCAGACAGGAAAGTGTGCCGTCTCTGCCTTGCAGATAACTGGATAAATGTATGCTTGTTTTTTTTGTTTTTTTTTTTTTTTAAAGATTTATTTATTTTTATTACAAAGTCAGATATACAGAGAGGAGAGACAGAGAGAAAGATCTTCCATCCGATGATTCACTCCCCAAGTGAGCCGCAATGGGCCGGTGCGCGCCGATCTGAAGCCGGGAACCAGGAACCTCTTCCAGGTCTCCCAAGCAGGTGCAGGGTCCCAAAGCTTTGGGCCATCCTTGACTGCTTTCCCAGGCCACAAGCAGGGAGCTGGATGGGAAGTGGAGCTGCCGGGATTAGAACCGGCGCCCATGTGGGATCCCGGTGTGTTCAAGGCGAGGTTAGCCGCTAGGCCACGCCGCTGGGCCCTTTTTTTTTTTTTTTTTAACATATTTTCATTATCATTTAATCAAAATATGTGTAGGACATTCCTTTTTCCTTTAACAAATACAACAATAACAACACTCAATGCTACTGGTAGAAAATTCAGAGCTTTTCTGTAAAATTCTAAGAAAAGAAATTTCAATTATTACTGAATACAACAATCTTATTGTTAAAGATACAAAAGATGCCGGGAAATAGACAACTATTTTAAAACAGGCCCACAGTCTCTTGAAGAAAGATTTGCTGTGCTTCCTAGGCATGCTTTCAGAAAAGTTCTATCTGTATATTAATTGAATGACTTAGAGTACCACAAAGTAGATACAAAACAGGAATTTGAGCAGGTCCTCAAATGTATCTGCTGTTACTCCAGTCACTAAAATGAAGTCCATAAAAACACCTGAGGAAGAAAACAACACAATCCAACAAACAAGGCTGTCAGATACACACAGCAGTCTGCTGCCGTTTTTCATAAGACCTGAGAGTCACTTGTTTAGCTAGATAAAAGAAATACAGTTGAATGAAATTTGAAGAAACTGGAACCAAAAGATACACCCTAACATTTTTTTACTTTTAGTGAAGTCGTATGGTTTCCCCCACTGAGCAAACTGCAGGGCTTTCTTCCTCTGGTCCTCAAAATTTTCTCGGATCCCTTTGCTCCAAAGTCTTGATTCTAAATCCAGCATTCCACCAATGATTTCCTTTCCAAAGTAATGAGGGAATTTGTGTTGATCTTCAGTGACATGGGCAAGCCCTCCTTCAAGGCCAAAGTTCACAGAGAAGTATGGCAAGCCTCTGGGTACAGACTTTCTTATTTCTTTTGAAGAGAGATCAATCAGCTTCTTATACATGGACCATTCCTCATCAGATTCCATTATGGCTTTGTTAAAATAGATGGGAGCCATATCACCCACTTCCTGAGGCAGAGGAATACATTCATGTACCATGTGATATTGCTTCTTCAGGTTCATATTAGTTTCTAAGAAAATGCAGTTCAATCCTTTATCTTGAAACATCTTTTTTTGTTTTTTTTTTAAAGATTTATCTATTTTATTAGAAAGTCAGATATACAGAGAGGAGGAGAGACAGAGAGCAAGATCTTCATTCCAATGATTCACTCCCCAAGTGAGCCGCAACGGTCGGTGCGCACAATCCAAAGCCAGGAACCAGGAACCTCTTTCAGGTCTCCCACACGGGTGCAGGAACCCAAGGCACTGGGCCGTCCTCAATTGCCTTCCCAGGCCACAAGCAGAGAGCTGGATGGGAAGTGGAGTTGCCGGGATTAGAACTGGCTCCCATATGGGATCCCAGGGCGTTCAAGGTGAGGACTTTAGCCACTAGGCCACGGCGCCGGGCCCCTCTTGAAACATCTTTACCAAGGATTTTCTGAACATCTGAATTTCCTCCCAGATGTCTTCGTCCAATAAGGTAGCTGCTCTATGGTGCTGCACGGGAACTATCAGGCAGTGCCCCTCAGTAAGAGACTGAAAATTGGGTAAACATAAATAAACCTTAACACCTATTGCACCAATGGGGTGTTTAGGAAACTGAGAGCTGTCAAAACAGTAGAGGCATTTTTCCATTTGTGCAGCGAGACTCTGATGCTCTTCCCCGTTACCAGGTCGTTCTCTCTCGTCTGCCCTGGCTACAGACATGTCATCCAGAGTATAATAGTCTCCATCTGCTTTTCCCATAAACTTAGATGCCATTCTCAGAAAAAGTTTGTTCTGATTTTTTGCTGTTCCCCTCTTTTCATTTCTGACTAAATCATTTAGGCTCAGATTATCATCATCATGAAAGTATCTGACTCTTTTTCCTCATGGGTAGAAACCGTCTGTCTCTTCCTTCTTCCTCCTCGTGCTTCCAGAGAACTTTCTGACGTGTTCACAGGCCATCCTCTTCCAGACTGATCAGTTCTGACAAGGACCACTTCCTGCTGGTCTTCATTGTCTACTCCAGATTTTTTGGAAGATATCTGTGTTACAGTGTCCTTGCATTTATTTGCCTTCTCAAACTGGGCTTTAAGTTGTTCAGCTAATTCCATATTGCCCATCATCTCTGCCCTGATAATCTTGATCCCAGCTTGTTCCTCTCATCAACACTTAGAACGTGCATGGACTCATCCTGTGGACCACTGCCAGCCAGTGCGGACTTTGTTTCCCGTAGAGATTCTTTGTTCCGGGGGTTATCTTGCAAGCTTTCAGGCTGTGGTTTTTCATTCACATCCTCTGAAATGTGTCAACAGTCCCTGCTGCTGCTTTCCGATGGCGTCTGATGCGAACGTTTCTTGCAGTCTTTACTCCTGTCAGATCCACTCCATGATGTTAACTTTTCCTCACTGTTTTCTATGGGTTTTCGAAAACCACAATGCAAAGAACCCTCTGCTGCCCCTGATGTCGATAAACGAGACGGTTCAAAGTTTTTGCTTTTACTGTGAAATGATAGTTCTTCATCATCACAGGGCTTTAAGAATTTAGGTCTCAAATTTCCAGAAGAAAACTCTTGATTTTGCCTTGGGGTGCATTCTGTTCTACAAGTTTCCAAAGACCCAGATCTCTTATCTTTTTCATCATCCAAAAGTTTCTGTTTACTGCTACTATTTTCAATATCTGCTTTACTATAACTATCTCTTGAACTTTTGTTACATTTTATTAAGTCTGATTTTCTATTTTCTTGACTATTCTGTGCTTTATCTGAAAAAGCTGGTTTCCTCCACCATTCTCTTCTATAGTCTTCTTTTCTAGATGCAATTTTTTCTGCTTCTGCTAATTTCGACTGAAATATTTCCATTGACCCATATCTTTGAGCTACAGTGTCCTCCAGATTTTTATTTTGTTTCTCAGCTTGTTCCTTCATTCTCTGATAAGACTTCTTTAGCCAGCTTAATCCACCATCTTCTACTCCTGAAACTTTAGTAACGGATGACACACCACAGTCTTCCGGGGGAAGACCTGTTCTACCATCCTTCCAGTACGGGTTCAGTTCTCTTTCCAAGAGTTTGGACTGTTCAAGCGCTTGGGCTTTCTCCTGTTCTGCTTTTCTTAGAGATTCCCTTTCAGCTGTCAGTGAAGATGATGACACAGTTTTAACGGACATAAAATCTACAGTCATCCATTCATCCCTCTGAATAACTTGGCTGCCATCTTCCTTTTCTAACTTGTCATCTTTTACTTTCCAGGCCTTTTCCTTGGAAGAAGTCTGGGATGGCACAGCTTCAACCCACTCTTCCTCAGAGCTAGATGAACTATCGGTTGATTCACTGTTTTTCTCATATTTCTGTTTCTTGCTCTTTTTTTCTTGTTTCTTTGCTTTTTTTGAATGTTTCTCTTTTTCTTCCTTTTCTTCACAGAGTGCTCCTGTGAGAGATGTTCAATTTGCTCGTTCACCTCAGGCAGCATCCATGTATCCTCACCCCGAAGTCGCTTCAGTTCTTTCCGCCTTTCTTCTTTTTCAAAGTTGGCTTTAGCCTGGCGCAACGCCTCGGCCCTGGCGAGCCGGGTCTGTTCTTTCCGCTCTTCGATACTCCTCTCACTTTCAAATCTACCACTGGCGGCTGCCATAGTTGTTGTCTATGCTTGTTTTTGACATCCAGCTTTCTGTATCCCATTTCTGCGACATTGTGATTTTGATGTTGAAAATCTGCCTGCCTTTTCCCCTCAGATCTGTGTGCCCATGTCGGTGGAATTTGAGGAGCTCCTGAAGGCTCGAGAGAATCCAAGTGAAGAGGCACAGAGTAAGTGGGGTCTGACGCCTTTCCCCAGCACTCACGGAGAGGGTTGATTCCGGGCCTTGGAGCCATCAGGTAGCTGGTTACTCTTGTCAGTTTTCTCTTTACTGATTTTCTCACCTAAGTAGACTTCCTCAATTGGCCTTGTATAAAATGTACATTTGTGCTAACCTGTCTCAGACTCACTGGCGTGCTTACATCATCAGCAGAGAGGGAGGACGTTGGGGTAAAGGGCTGAGAAGTCAAGTCTGAGGAAGTGGGTTGCAGTGTCCTGTGTGTCTCTGCGTCCCTCAGATTTGGTAGAGTTCACGGATGAAGAGGGCTACGGTCGTTACCTGGATCTCCATGACTGTTACCTCAAGTACATCAATCTGAAGGCATCTGAGGTAAGGCCTGAAGGAGAACAAGGTTGTGATTCTAGAACCTAAGTCAGGAAGTTGCTGGACTGCTAGACATGAAGCAGCCAGAGGATCGTCTTTGTGATGCTTGTGACAGAAGCTGTAGAAGCCTGCTATCTTGGAATGAAATAGCGTTCAAAATGAAAGGTTTCTGCAGTGACTTGGAGAAGCGTATGTTTATTTTATTAAAGCCACAAGCATGTTAGTAAAGCTGAAATTTTCTTAAAACTCAGTACTTACCACGGTCACGTATAAAGCACAGGTGATACTAGTGTGCAGCAGATGTGTTACTACGTGCATGAAACTGCACCAGCGTGATGTCTGCCAGCAAAGGGCTACTGTCTTTTTTTTTTTTTTTTTTTTTTTAAAGATTTATTTTATTTTTATTACAAAGTCAGATATACTGAGAGGAGGAGAGAGAGAGAGAGGAAGTGGAGCTGCCGGGATTAGAACCAGCGGCCATATGGGATCAAGGCAAGGACCTTAGCCACTAGGCCACGCCGCCAAGCCCGAGGGCTACTGTCTTTAAAAGTATTTTATTTAAAAAAGTAATAAATAATAAAAATAATTTTAAAATTATTTAGTTGAAAGGCATAGTTAGAGAGAGCTCTTCATTTGCTGGTTTACTCCCCAAAGCCAAGAACTTCATCTGGGTCTACCACATGGTGGCGGGGCCCTTGCAGTTAGGCAGTCTGCTGCTGCTGTCTCAGGCATGTTAGCAGGGAGCTGGATGGCAGTAGAGCAGCTAGGACCTGAATCGGTGCCCACATGGGCATAGTGTTGCAGGCAGTAGTTTAGCACATTATGTCACAGCATCAGCCCACTACTTAATATCTTCTAAAAGATTTAAAATATTCATCAGAAGGGCCCGGTGGCGTGGCCTAGTGGCTAAAGTCCTCGCCTTGAACGTGCCGGGATCCCATATGGGCGCTGGTTCTAATCCAAGCAGCTCCACTTCCTATCCAGCTCCCTGCTTGTGGCCTGGGAAAGCAGTCAAGGACGGCCCAAAGCTTTGGGACCCTGCACCCGCATGGGAGACCTGGAAGAGGTTCCTGGTTCCCGGCTTCGGATCAGCGCAGCACCAGCTGTTGCGGCTCACTTGGGGAGTGAATCATCGGACGGAAGATCTTCCTCTCTGTCTCTCTTCCTCTCTGTATATCTGAGTTTGTAATAAATATAAATAAATCTTTTAAAAAAATATATTCATCAGAAGAGATAATGTTTACTGTGACCATCTCAGACAATCCCAAGGAGGTGTGAGGATACTTTAAGTTGTGGGAAATGGAATTTAAAATAAATGTTATTTAGTATTAAAAAGATTGTGATGTTCATACGTAGGAATGTGATTAAATTTTTAATGAAGCTGAGGGAATGCCTGTTGGGTTTCATTGAATCTAAGTGAAACTCCAAGGCAAGTGAAATGATTTTATTTTCTAGTCCAGGGGCAACCTCTTGCCATAAGCAAGAAGCGCCCCAAACGAAAGAAGTGTGGGGTTTTTATAGTAAGTATCTATCAGAATATCAAAAGCTGTGTGACAGTGAACAAGTACATGATTAGGCATGCAATAGGAATTTGCAGTGCATAGGTTTGGAGTCCTGATCGTATCACTTCAATGCAGACAGTAATAAAACAGCATGCCTCGCAGGTAGCTGTCTTTCCCATAAATCTCAGAACTCCAACATTCTCTGTATCTTCTGTCCTGGTGTTTCAAGAAGCAGGAGCTTTTTCTCATAACAGGAGGCAGGTGTCTCTTTGTAGATTCCAGACTTCCAGGAGTGCAGTTACCTTTACCATGAACCCTGTCAAGTGCCCACAGAGTGCAGTGCACAGTTCATGAGGGCAGATGCCTTGCTTGTCTTGTTCTGTTCTGCATCTCCATGCTTGGTACAGAGAAGCTCAAACAAGTAGCACCTTTGAGTACCCTATTTCATAAGGATGTAATGGTTGTCAGAAATCTTAAACCAAGATGCTGTGTCCCACAAACACTTCTCTCTGCTTACTTTCATTAACTTGATGTTTGTGTTGTGGAGTTATAGAATATCTGCTGTCTCTCTACTCAATCTGGTCGAAACACCTTTGAGGCTGTGGAGGCCTAATCAATGGGGAGGGGGACTAAAATAAGCCGACTCTTGTGACTGTGTTAGAAAGCTCTGGATTCTGATCTCACTTATTGAAGTTTATATTGCCACATGCTGTAAACACTCAACTGAATGTCCTGTCATTTTGTTTCTTCTTTTCAGAAGCTGGATTATATCACATACCTGTCTATTTTTGACCAATTGTTTGACATTCCTAAAGAAAGAAAAAATGCAGAGTATAAGAGGTAGGAATTAGTAAATGTCAGGGCTCTACTTGATTTGATTAAAATATAATGTGAAGGTTTGAGGGTGGTGTTGCGAACATGACTGACTTAAAGGGTTGTCGGAGGATAGGGGTTGGGAATGACATCGTTTTAAAAGCGTGCAATACCCTAGCTTTGGACAGGGTGTGTCTGGGCTCATCTTTGATGTTCATACTGTTCTTGATTTTGTCTTGTGGTACAAGGAAGTTAATGATTCTGGGACCTATGTTTTTGGAATTTATTAAAAAAAAAATCTCAAATTTGTGACTTAATTGAGGAGCCTGGGTCTGTGGTATAAAATAGAAAGGTTTGTTAATAGCGCCATTGTTAAGTAAACACGTGCCCTTAACTCTCTGTTTTATATTATGTCATGAGAATGAAAGCAGCTAGGAGAGATCAGAATCAGAATGATGCGTTGGGGACAGCTGAGTTGTATACTTATTTAAAAGTGAATGTCACTTTGCCAGCCAATACTGTTGGAACTGCAGGTGTGCAAAGCGTAGGCATTGAGGGCAGAACACCTTGGCTCTTATGTGTCTCCTAGGTACCTGGAGATGCTGCTGGAGTACCTGCAGGACTACACAGACCGTGTGAAGCCCCTCCAAGACCAGAATGAACTTTTTGGAAAGATTCAGACTGAATTTGAGAAGAAGTGGGAGAACGGTACCTTTCCCGGTTGGCCGGTGAGTTTCCCCAGGGTTGTGCGTTTATTTGACTGTAACCTTAAGCCTCAACTTAGGTCAGGAGTGAGGAACGTCCGGCCCAGGAGCCATACAGAGCTGATGAAATTGATTAATCTGACCTTGCCACAGCAACTGCAGGCAGGACTTGACATAGCAAGTTACTTGTTTAAGTTGACAGTCCTGTATGGCTTGAGAGTGACATTATAAATGTTCAGATGGCCCGTGGCAGGAGAAGGTTCCCTGCCCCTGGCTTAGTGCCCTGATGTCCGTTGTGTCCTGGGGTGCTGTGTCCTACCGGGGCGCTAGGTTTTCTTTGTGTACTTGGGAGCAAGGTTTGTTAGGGTTCATTTGCCATTGACTGGGCTGTACAGATGCAGACTGAATGGTGTGCTGGAAATGGAGGCATTTTCACTCCTGGGGTGTTCTCTGAGTTGCCTGGGGAGACTGGGCCTTCTCTTTTCCTGTGTGTTTTTGTGAGAATCTGATCCTTACTAATCAGTGTGCATAAGGAAGGGACCACCCGGCCTCTTGGAGCAGTTCCGTTATCCTGCTCCTAACCCTGGGTCTTCACAAACATTGTTTCTTGCCAGAAAGAGACGAGCAGTGCGCTGACCCATGCTGGAGCCCATCTGGACCTCTCTGCCTTCTCCTCCTGGGAGGTAGGTGTTTTCTTCAGCAGCAGCACGGCTCGCTCACCTGCTTTTATACAGGAATATGTTTTGTTGTTTATTTGTTTTAAGAATTATTTATTGGAGAGGGAGACTTAAGTAGGGACTTTAACTTACTACTAGGAGACTAATTCTGGGCTGTGTAGTCCAGCCACATTTAGGAACCCCACTCACACTAGCTTACATTTGTTGCCCAAAGTCTCCGTATGTATTACTGGAACTTGTCTCTCTTGTTTATACAGGAGTTGGCCTCCTTGGGTCTGGACAGATTGAAATCTGCTCTGTTAGCTTTAGGCCTGAAATGTGGTGGGTAAGAAAATGACTCTTCTCTCACGACTCCCACTTGGTGTGTGCGTGTGTGTGTGATCACCTAAGGACATTTGGTTATATTTTTTCCTGACATCCTGTATGGCAAAAGTAAGCAAGCCTTTTTGGTTTGAAGTAACCTTGATGTTCCCCACCACCACCCCCGTCTTCTCCCTAGGACCCTGGAAGAGCGCGCCCAGAGGCTGTTCAGCACCAAAGGAAAGTCCCTGGAGTCCCTGGACACCTCCCTCTTTGCCAAAAATCCCAAGTCAAAAGGCACCAAGCGGTAAGTGGCTAAATGGCGCCTTGCTTCGGGTTTTTACATTTTATTCCCATGCAGAATTTTTACAGCAATTTTACAGCCTGTTTAATGACCATAATGGGATGATAGAGATCCAGCCGGCTCGTTATCTCTGCGGCTTTGGTACTGGTATTATAGGGCAAACCAAGGGTAATCTGTACTCCCTCTTGGTGATTGATAACAGTGGAGTTTGATGAAATATTTTTCTGGGTACTTTGGGTTATCTGAATAGGTTGGAAGGCTGAAAGACGAAATAGGTTCAAAATTTTTTTTTCTAAGCTTATTTTTTTAAAGGTTAGGTTTTTATTCAAGTATATTTATTATTTACTGCGACACAGTTTTTTACATGTAGGGATTCTTCCCTCCCCTCCCCCTCTCCTTTCTCCCTCACCTTTTTCCCTCCTGCCATTTTCCCCTGAATCATCATAGTATCTTAGTACCTAGGTAACAGTTACAAGTTTAGCTTTGTGCTGTTTGTAATGATTACATGGTTTACAAGGGTGGCAAGAATCAGGGAAAAGTGGGTGAAATCATTGTTTCCAAATTCTCTATTTCTTCTTATCTCTTGGGGAAGAGGAGAGATAAAGGGGGAAGCCACACCCAGCCACTACCCAGGGATGGGGAACCGCCACCCAGTATCAATCCAGGGTCCTGCTATAGTGCATGTTCTGAGTGTTCTGACAAAGTAGTTTGGGTAGTTCTGAAATGCTGTCGAATTTGCTGATCCCTGGATGAGGCAGCCCTCCCAGTGTCCACTGGCTGACTTTGTCGAGTCTCCATTCACCCAGATTTTAGCTGTTATTTTTTGCTGGGGTAGTTGTCCAATTTGCCGTATTCTCCTTCCTCTGCTACGGTTCCAAATGAGCTGCCTTATTCTCCATGTGCATCAGGGTCTGCTGTCCACTACTACTTTTTCACTCACGGTCAGGTCAAAGGACCAGGGCTAGGAGACCCGAGCCTTGCCAGATCCTCCACCCCCAGGACTCACAAACCCAACACCTACCTCACAGACAGGCCCCAGGAGCGAGGAAAGGCAACCAAAGCCATGCTGGATGCCCAAACCCCAGGGCTCACGCATCTGGCACCCACCTCACACCGGGCCCCAGGACACAGGCCAGGTGACCCGAGCCCTGCCGGATCCTTACCCCTGGGGCTCATGAACCAGGCACCCACCTTGCTGGCAGGATCCAGGCCAGGCAACCTGGAGTCCACCATATTCCCGTCCCTGGGGCTCATGAAACCAGCTCCCACTGACTCCATTCTGGATGGCTCACCCCTCAGCGTCCACTATTGCGTTGCGCAGCCTGATTCAGTCCAGCTCCTACTGGTCCGTGCTGCAGCTTAACCAAGTACATCCAGAACCCTCTCCCATCCCCAGTGTGAACTGGCTGACTTTGTGGCCTGACCTGGTCCCTTCTGCACCCTGACCTGGTTCTCAGACCTGCCAGTGGGTGTTAGGAACTGACCCAGCCTGCCCCGCCCCCAGACCTGACCCACTTGTATGCTGGTGGGTACTATAACCTGGCATGGTCAGGATTGCTCCTTGACTTGGTTGTTGCACTCACCTTTATGGGGTGCGTCCCTACAAAGGAGTTTCCCAAGCTCCTCTGTCAGGCCTCCTCCCAATAGTAGATCTCGTGAACACAGTGGGTCCTGGCCCAGGTTGGTTTTGTCCGCTTCTTGTCCTGACAGAAACAGTAGCCTTGCTCAACAGGCCCACACCCATCTGGTTCTTATTGTTGGGTGTTACAGCTCAGCCACCCCTGGTTTGTGCCCAGACATGGCTCACATATGGCTCAGCAGGGACAGAGATCTAGCCCAAGCCTATTCTACACCCAACTTGGCTCTCACAGGTCCCAGTGGGTGCCGGAGTCTAGCCTAGTTTGTAGCTCCCCAGACCCAGTGCACACCCATGCTGAGGGAGGCTATAGCCATGGCCAGCCCAGCCTGCTGCCCTCATTCTGGCTCTTGTACTCACCAGTGGGAATCCCAACCTAAGGGATGTATTCTTCCGTCCCCAGCCATGCCTGTTCCTATCCACAGCTCTTGGGCTTGCCAGTAGAGATTGCAGTTCCACAGGACCACCCCAATACTTTAGTTAAACAGTGGGACTTGGATTTCCACAGGGTTGGGCCTACATATCCCCCACAGAATCTACCCCCAGATCTGGTTCTCTCGCATGCTGGTTAGCGTCATGGCCCTGCCTAATGTGACCCATCTCCTGTTCCAACATTCAGTCAGGTACTGGGATCTAGCGCTGCTAGACAGGACCCCAGCCCTAGCTTTCATGTGGGCTGGTGTGTGGTGGTCAGCAATGTTCCATGCTAAGAGGACTCCCTTGTGGGCTGGTGTATCGCTCTGACCCATACTGGTCTTCCATTCTCTCCCCTCCAAACCACCAGGTCTCAGCCCCTCACTTACCTCAAGTACAGTGGTCCTGTCGTTGGGAGTCCCTCAGGAGTTATTCCTCACCCACACATGTGGTGGCCTTATCCATGCCTAGGTGTCCCTAGGCAGTAATTGTTCAATCCCTAGTCCCCAGAGCCTGAGCCAAGATGACGCCAGCCACCTTTAAGCAGCTGACGCTGTGAGTTCTTGGCTCAGGAGCTGGACTGTGTCCCTCACCCCACCAGTGGAGTGGCGAGTCCCGATAGGTAAAGGTGTAAAATCTACCTTTGTATTAAAGATTTATTAAGACAAAGTAAGGGATCTCCCTTCTCTCAACTGGTTCACTGCCCAGATGACCACAGAGATCACTGGCCCAGAACCCTTGAGTGATACAAATTTTTCTTGTTCTCAGAGACACTGAAAGGAACAAAGACATTGCTTTCCTAGAAGCTCAGATCTATGAATATGTTGAAATTCTTGGGGTGAGTAACTGACTCTGCTGAGGGCTGTCTATTTAGTAAGTCTGGGAGGAAGAGAGGAGCTTCTCTCTAGGGTGTTTTTTAGGTCCAGAAGAGGATGGGGTTAAACTAGTTTAAAACAAAGTACAGTTGCCAGGGTCCTTTGTGCCTCAGTAAGTTCCTATTCTGTTGTTCAGCCTGTGATGCCCTGTACAGAGAAGAGATTCCCATTGATTCCTCTTTCAGTGTGGGATCCAAACTCCTACGAGTGAGCCACAGAGAGGTCCTCCAGAGGCAAGTCAGAGAGCTCTTACTTTAAAGATGCCTTAGTTATACGTGGAGAAGATTGTGAGCAACTTGGGCTAAAAACTTAGTGGTATAGTACTCAGTTTTTCTTGAGTGACCTTTTTGGAAGAGCTGAATGGATGGTAAGGGGCAGAAAAAATCCTGGCATAACCAAGATTGTCAAAGAATGATAGGAAAGTGAGGTTAAGTTTGTTTGGGGGCAGAAAAATTCAGAAATCCATACATAGGGGGTGGGAGTTGTGTTGTGAATTAAGGCCACTTTGGGTTGTCCACACCCCAAGTCACAGAGTCTGCTTGAAGTCTCCACATGTCTCATCCAGCTTCTGGCTGAGGTGCCTTGGGGGCAGCAAGGTGATGGTCCAGGGGCTTGGGTTCCTGCCACCCGCATGGGAGCTGCTGGCTTTGCCCATGCCTAGCCCTGGCTGGGGCAGGCATTTGAGGAATAAGCCTGCAGATGCAAACAATGCTTTCTGTTTGTCACTCTCTTAAATACATTTGCGAAAGAGGCTTCTGAGTTGGTAAGCTGCTCAGATGCGCATAGAGGCCTGGTGCAGACCAAAGGCAGGAGCTCTGTCTCTACAGCCGTCATTGCTGCCTCTCCCGAGTACATCACTAAGAAGCTGTAGTCGGCACTGGAGCCAGGGCTTGAACCCAGCGTCTCCAGTGTGGGACGCAGGCATGCTAGCTGGCATCTTAACTGCAAGGCCAGATGCCTTCCTCTCTGAATCTTTTGAACACCCCTTCCTTGTTATGTGATTTTTCATTTTTTCCACTGAAATGCACCTCTGTTTTTTTGTTTGTTTAAGATTTATTTATTTTTATTACAAAGTCAGATATACAGAGAGGAGGAGAGAGAGAGAGGAAGATCTTCTGTCCGATAATTCGCTCCCCAAGTGACCGCAATGGCTGGTGCTGCACCGATCCAAAGCCAGGAGCCAGGAACTTCCTCCAGGTCTTCCACACAGGTGCAGGATCCCAAAGTATTGGGCCATCCTCGACTGCCTTCCCAGGCCACAAGCAGGGAGCTGGATGGGAAGTGGAGCTTCCGAGATTAGAACCGGCACCCATATGGGATCCTGGCACATTCAGGGCAAGGACTTTTATCTGCTAGGCCACTGCTGTTTGTTTTTAAGATTTTTTTTTTTTATTGGAAAATTAGATATACAGAGAGGCAGAGAGACAGAAAGATCTTTTGTCTGCTGGTTCACTCCCTAAGTGGCCACAATAGCCAGAGCTGAGCCAATCTGGAGCCAGGAGCCAGGAGCTTCTTCTGGGTCTCCCAGGTGGGTGCAGGATCTCAAGGTCCTGGACCATCCTCAACTGCTTTCCCAGGCCACAAGCAGAGAGCTGAATGGGAAGCAGGGCCTGCAGGACCAAACTGGCACCTATATGAGATCCAGTGCATGCACGGTGAGGACTTTAGCCTCTAGTCTATTGCGCCAGGCCCAGCTTTCCATAAACCTTTTAAAATACCCTCATAGCAATCTTTCTGGGAGAAGGTATAAGAGAATGAGCAGCACTCCCATCAGAGGAAGTGCTCAGGCTCTGGGAGTCTTCCAGAAGACTGTCCCTTGTGCTTTATCTTCCTCTGTGCAGCCTTCAGCTGCTGTCAGGGCCTTTCTTCCTGCAAATGCTCACGTGGTATTTTGAATGAATAGCTCTGGCTCCACTTGCTTGTTTAGGTATCTTTGCCAGTTGCCGTGGACAGTTTCCTTCTGCTTTTGTTTGAGGACCACCTATATATAATAGCTACAGAACTGGTCACCTGTTGGTTTTATTATGACTGCTTTTGCTGAAAGCAAGGGCAGATACTGGGCATCTAGAATGTACATTGTCCGCAGTGGACATGGGCGGCGGCTGTGAGCCAGGGTCCGCTTGCCAATCAACCTTCCGCCTTTGAGCTTGTTTTACTGTCCCTACCAGGAGGTGGCACTGTTGTCTTTATAATTGCAATCAGTTCCAGCCAACCATTTCCAGTAGTCTCATATGCACTGAAAAGATTTTTTTGCCATTATTTCATTTTTTATTAATGTCCATTTCCAGGCATTGTGTTACATTTTTGGATACATTTGAAAAGATGAGTGTGATGTGGTACACTGAATTTGAGTGTTCTAAGTAGAAAGAATAAAAAGTTTCAGAATCAGGAAGCAGCAGGAATGATGGTACACTGCTATGAAAGGAAATTATGTGTTCAGGACATGAGAAATGGAGTGTGCCTTAGGGAAAAGTTGGAGAATTATACTGGCAATATAAGTATTGTTCTATAAACAATGGGAAAATATAGCAGTCAGACTTATAGTTATGAAATGACTCATACAAGCTATGTATGGCAGAACAAGCTGTGTTCAGGAGGTTCAAATCCCAGACAGGCCCATTGGCGATGCATCCCATAAAGGTGGTAAAGCGCTCACCGAGGAAGGATCCTGTGGAAAGCTGGACACCTGCTGCTTGGCCCGGCTCAGGCATCTAGGGTACCTGTCTTGTAAGAATTACTTCCCACAGGCACAGGTAGCCTTGAGTGCCTCAGGACCTCCCAGGAGGCCTAGCTCCCGAACACCATGATTGATTCTGTTTCCACCCTGTTAGTATCATTAACTTACCATTTTGAAACTAAAATGACTTTGACTTTAGGGCTAAACTAATCAAGCTAAGGTAGCCAGTAAACATTCTTTAAGCAGAATGCAAGGTTAGGCTTGGTTTTTAAGCAGTTAAAGCTGCAGCAAATTGGAAAGTAGACTAGAATGGGAAACTTGGGTCAGTGTAGACAGTGATTGCATAGTGAGAGCAACAACAGTGGGAAGGAGAAAAAACAGGGTCAGGAAATACTTTAAAGGTGCAATACACGAGATCTAGTTTTCTGTTGCTTGCGATAATCTGCAGATGGATAATGAGGCACATGATGTAAAATTTTGTGTGTTTTCCGTTGGAATGAGACAGGGCCGTTCAGCAAGAGGCTTATTGAAATTGCAGGAATCAGAAGAGGGGAAACTTCCCTTCGTCAGTGCGCTTGTCCTCTAACTTTGACTTACGGGACTGTCTTAGGAACAGCGGCAGCTCACTCATGAAAACGTGCAGCGCAAGCAGGCGAGGACAGGAGAAGAGCGAGAAGAGGAAGAGGAGGAGCAGATTAGTGAGAGCGAAAGTGAAGATGAAGAGAATGAGATCATTTACAACCCCAAAAACCTGCCGCTTGGCTGGGATGGCAAAGTGAGTCCCTGATCTCCCTCCCTCCGTTTCAGAAACATGCAGACTTCAGGAGACTAACAGTGCCTTGCTTCTTGTTTTTTGTTTTCTTTCTTTTAGCCCATTCCTTACTGGCTGTATAAGCTGCACGGCCTGAATATCAACTATAACTGTGAGATTTGCGGAAACTACACCTACCGGGGCCCCAAGGCCTTCCAACGGCACTTTGCTGTAAGGAGCACAAGTCGTTTCTCCTGGGAATTGAAGTAAAAAGGCGCATCATGAGATGCCCGCTGGTGTCCAGAGCTGAAGGGAATAGAAAGACGATGGGTCTAAAGCCCGTGTGGTGTGAGACCTTTGGCACCAGCAGTAGGCTTTTGAGATGGTTTTTGGTTAAACCCTTAAATAGGATCTGAATCTTAGTACTACCCATTTACCATCCCTGTGCCAAAACTAACAATCAATGGCTCGCCTTGTTCTAACATGTTCTGTCTTACGTTTGATAAGCGATCTTATTTGCTTTTTTTTAATATTTATTTTTATTACAAAGTCATAAATACAGAGAGGAAAATCTTTGGTATAATGATTCACTCCCCAAGTGACCATAATGGCTGATCCAAAGCCAGGAACCAGGAACTTCTAGGTCTCCCACACGGGTGCAGGTTCCCACGGCTTTGGGCCGTCCTCAACTGCCTTCTCAGGCCACAAGCAGGGAGCTGGATGGGAAGCAGGGCCTCCGGGATTAGAACCTGCGCCCATATGGGATCCCAACGTGTTCAGGGCGAGGACTTTAGCTGCTAGGCCACGGCGACGGGCCCCTTATTTGATTTTAGAAATGATGTCAACCTGCCACCTTGTGGTGGGGGTCACTGATGCTGAGTTGGACCCTCTCCCAGCCTGGGAGGTGACTGGCTCTAGTCATGGTTTTTTGCTGTGATCTTAACCGTCAGAAATTCTGCAAGATTATTTTGATCCATGTTCTAGGATTTTGTTCTTAGTTTTTAAAGATTTAATTTGTTAAAATTTTTTAAAGATTTATTTTATATTTATTGGAAAGTCAGATATACAGAGAGGAGAGACAGAGAGGAAGATCTTCCAACAGCTGCTTCATTCCTAAGTGGCTATAATGGCCCCAGCCAAGCCGATTTGATGCCAGGAGCCCTGAACCTGTTCTGGGTCTCCCACGCGAGTGCAGGGTCCCAAGGCTTTGGGCCATCCTCAACTGCTTTCCCAGGCCACAAGCAGGGAGGTGGATGGGAAGCAGGGCCTCCAGAATTAGAACCGGTACCCATATGGGATCCCAGTGTGTTCAAGTCAAGGACTTCAGCCACTAGGCCATCACGTCAGTCCTAGTCACAAACTTTTATAGACATGAAATGCAAGGTCAGTGCTGCTGTAGGTAGGTCCTTGCGGAGGGTCAGGTTAGGATTTCTAAGTAGAATAGAATTGATGCTCTGTGTTCAACTATTCTTGCTTCACATTGTCCTTTGTGTATCTCTTCCCAGGAATGGCGTCATGCTCATGGCATGAGGTGTTTGGGCATCCCAAACACTGCCCACTTTGCTAATGTGACCCAGATTGAAGATGCTGTCTCCTGTAAGTCATCTTTATTTATTGTGCCCTAGGCGAGAGCCAGTGGCCACTCCTGTACCTCATTATCCCAGTGTGTTCTGGCCTGTGGACAGGAGATTGTGGTTATGAGAAAGCTAGAGCAGTCACATGATGACTGCAGTTTTCAGGAGGCTGATTAGTCAATGGTGTTGATTATTTCTTCTTTGAGAGAAATTGTGTCTAAAATGGGGCTTTGAACTGGTCTGTGAGTTCTGCTTTGTGTTTAAGTGAACGATTATATGTGTATGTTCCTGAGATGATTTTTATGTGTTAAGAGCCAATGATAATAAGGAAAAGTGGAAATGACATGAGTCAGCTTCCTTCTGAGGTAACAGGGTGAATCCACAGCAACACAGCAGCCATGTAGCTTGGAGAAGGAGCGGAGCACTGTCGGGCGTGTGCTGCCCAGCCCCGGGCCTCCACCGCCAGCGGCTGTGCCTGCGCTGGGCACTCCTGCCAGCGATGTCTTACCGCGTACTCTGCTTTCTCTCCCTTTGGGATCTTGCCACAATGCTCAGCTTCTTGCTCAGCCAACTCCTGTGGCACCGTCTAGGGTTATCAGATCCTCCCTTTCGGAGGAACCAGCAGCGACCTTTGAGACCGCTTCCTCATCCCTGACTTAGCCCGTGGATTCCAACCTCTCTTTCATTATACTGTTTGTGTACAGCCAGCTTTGGAACTTCTTCTTTCTTGTTAATTTATCAGTCAGGGTCATATAGTTCCTTCAGTCAGAATTATACTGTCTTTGTTGATGGATTATTCAATTCACCTCTTTCTGTTTTTTGCCTTTCACTTTGGGAAGAGATTAAAATAATGATAAAATTATTGAAAAGGCAGATTTACAGAGAGAAGGAGAGAGAGAGACATCTTTTTTTTTTTTTTTTAAGATTTATTTTTTTACAAAGTCAGATATACAGAGAGGAGGAGAGACAGAGAGGAAGATCTTCCATCCAATGATTCACTCCCCAAATGAGCCGCAACGGCCGGTGCTGCGCCGATCTGAAGCCGGGAACCTGGAACCTCTTCCAGGTCTCCCACGCAGGTGCAGTGTCCCAAATCTTTGGGCCATCCTTGACTGCTTTCCCAGGCCACAAGCAGGGAGCTGGATAGGAAGTGGAGCTTCTGGGATTAGAACCGGCACCCATATGGGATCCCGGGGCGTTCAAGGCGAGGACTTTAGCTGCTAGGCCACGCCGCCGGGTCCGAGAGAGAGATCTTCCATCCTCTGATTGGCTGCCCAAATGGCCACAACAGCCAGGGCTGAGCCAATCCAAAGCCAAGAGCCAGGAACTTCCTGTGTGTCTCCCACAAGGATATAGGGTCCTAAAACATTGGACCATCCCCACAGCTTTCCAGGACCTAAGCAGGGAGCTGGATGGGATGTGGAGCAGCTGGAATATGAACCAGCACCCCCATGGGATGCTGGCGTTGGTAGGCAGAGGACTAGCTAATGAGCCATCGTGCCAGTCATCACACTTCCCCCTCCAGATTTATTCTGTTTGTATTTAAAATAATAATAGTAAATAGCAAATTAATTTTTCTAAGCATTTTTTTTCCCCAGTTACCCAAAATAGGAGCAGCTCAGGTGAGTGTTCACTGCTTGGGAGGCAGCTCCTGACTGCTGCTAGCGCACAACCTGGAGACAGCGGCCGATGGCTGAAGTAGTTAGTCCTTGCAGCTGCTGGAGTTGAGGCAGACCTGAAATGAATTTTCACCTGTAATTTTTGCCTCGGAGCTGTTGTGTTCATTTGGAAAATGACACAGCAGATGGGAGATCTCTTTCCGTCTTTCTTTCTCTGCCTTTTAAATTAAAAAATATAAATAGAAGCCAGTCTTTTTTTTTTGAGAGGCAGGGAGAATGCTTCTGTCTAGTGGTTACACCCCTGCGGTGTCCTGGCCTGCCCCTGACTGAAGCTAGGAACTAGGATTCTTTGCAGCGAGGCCAAATCCCCACCAAGATCTTCCATCCCTTTGTTGATTCTTCTCAGGCCTGGGCCAGCCTGAAGCCCAGAGCTGGGACCTCAGCCAGGTATCCCTGGCTCAAATGTTTGAGCCACCCTCTGTCCACGTGCGAGCATCGGAGCTGCGACTGAAACTCCAGCACTCCGATGGGGCTGCAGGTATCCCAAGCAACATCATCTCTTTTTAGTTTTTAAAGATTTCTTTATTATTTGAAAGGCAGGGTTAGAATTACAAGAGATCATGATCTTCCATTTGCTAGTTCATTCCCCGAATGCCTGCCACGGCAAGGGCCAGGCCCGGCCGAAGCCCCGAGTTCTCACCATTCTCTCCCAGGGGGCGCCAAGGCCCAGCCACATGGGCCATCAGCTGCTGAGGTGTGCTAACAACGATCGGAAGTGCAGCAGCCAAGACACGAGCCAGCATCCTATGGGCTATCTGTGTAACAGGTGGTGGGTTGACCTGTTACACACCAATGCTGGCCCCATTTTGTTTTTTGTTTTTTGTTTGTGTACCTTATCTCAGTTATCACAAATCTGAGAAAATGTTATCTTTTTAAGAATGGCTTATTTCACTAAACAGTATCCAGGGCCAGCACCATGGCTGTGTGGGCACCAGTTCATGTCTGGGCTGCTCCACTTCCACATCTTGGTATTGTGGTGAATTGAGCTACTATAAACATGGAGGCACAGATAACTCTCACAGGCTGATTTCATTATCTTTGGGTAAGTTCTCACGCATGTGATATCTGAGTCCTATCATAGATTTATTTTCAGATTTCTGAGAATACTCCTTACTGTCTTTTAGAGTAGTTTAAATTCCCACGGAAAGGTTGTTGGGTTTTTTTGTTGTTGTTTGTAAGATTTATTTATTTTTATTGGAAAGGTAGACTTATGGAGAGAAGGTAAAACAGAAGGATTTTCCATCCTCTGGTTTACTCCCCAAGTGGCTGCAATGGCTGGAGCTGAGCCAGTCCGAAACCAGGAGGTTTTTCTGGATCTTCCGTGCACTTGCAGGATCCCAAAATTTGGGGCAGTTTTCCGCTGCTTTCGCAGGGCATAAGCAGGAAGCTGGATGGGAAATGGAGTAGCTGGGACATGAACCAGTGGCCATATGGGATCCCAGCACTTGAAAGGTCAGGATTTAGCCTTTACATTATTGTGCCTGACTCCCATATTTTATTCATTTTTTACATTTTTTAGTGACAGCCATTCTTACTGGGGTAGGTGAAACTTCATTGTGGGTGTTTGTCTTCTGCAATTTTCTCATGGCTGGCAACCCTGAGCGTCTGTGTGTTGGCCATTGGTATTTGATCATTTGAAAAAATTTGTGTTTATTTCCATGCGTTAACTGGATTTATTGTTGAGTTTCCTGAATTCACAACATCCTCTGGATATTTCTCTTTGATCAGATGTGTTGTTTGAGAATGTTTTCTCCCATTCTGTCAGCTGCCTTTTCACTGCCAAGTGTTTCCTTTTGTGGTGTAAAAGCTTACCAGCTGGATGGAATCCCATTTGTTAGACGTTTTTCTAACATTGATATTTGCACTAGCAAGTTATTTCTATTAATTATTAAAATTTATCTGGTTAATATATAAATGATTATGTCATGGTCTAAAGCATTGTGCATTTTTTGTTGTTTAATGAGATATACCTATTTGAAAGCGTTACAAAAAGAAGGGGAGACCATCCGCTGGTTCACTCCCCATGTGGCGTTTCTGGGAAGCACGAGTCATGGCTGGGCCACGGAGAAGCCAGGAGTGCAAGGCCCAGGCACTCAGGCCTGTGCTGCTGCCTGAGCAGGCGTAGTGTGAGGAGCTGGGTTGGAGGTGAGGCAGCTGTATTCCACATGGTGCTCATGTGAGATGTTGGCACTGCTGCTGGTAGCTTAACATGCAATGCCACAGCTGTGGCCCCTACATTCTTATTTCGTGTAATGATTTGTTATGGATATTTTGGCTTTGACCTCTCTATCAATGTTCTTTCTATCTTGTTTATTAAAATGAGTGGGGTTTGCTTTCAGATCCCTAACGGTTGTTGTGGTGATCCTTATCCTAAGACTTGGTCAGCAGATCCTGTGGAGTTCTTTATTTTAGTGAGTTCTTCAGGAGCGTGCTTGCCTAGAACCACGTTTCTCGTGTTTCTGCAGAGGCAGGCTGTCGGGGTGCAGGGCCTCTGCCTGCCACTAGGGGGCTCCGGGCAAGTTGCTTCCATTCTAGTCTTCACTCTCGGCCTGGGAGCTGCGGGTAGTAATAATGGGTCTGCTTTGCGATGCGACACAGGTAAAGCGTTTACAGGCTTGCCTGGCAGACACCGGCTCAGGGATGCAGCGTGAGCGTCCTCGCTTTCCTCTTCACTTCCGCGCTCTTGGGCAGAGTCTGGAGAATAAGCTTCCGTCCGTTTTTCTCTTTTCTTCAGACTTTGATGTTAGTGTTTTTAGCCTCCATTTATCAAGCTCTGTGCCAGGAAAGCTGTTTACCCACTTAGTTTGTTAAAACAACCAGTGAGGTGGAAAATTACATGTTCAAAAGAAGAAACTTAGGTAATTATTCAAGGTTTCATACTTTGTCAGTGGAACACAGAACTTCAGCCTGACTGGCCCAAGATGGTCTTTCTCCACAGTGCCATGTTGCCTTCTCTGGCATCACTCTCATCAAGGAGATTTTTTTAAGGATTGATCATTGAGAATGATTCTGAAAAGAAACTTCCATGTGTTCTGGTATTAGCTATATAGGGGGTTGAGCAAAAAAAATATATATACATATATATAATAGGCAGGTACATGATTTTTGAATTATTTGCATTTTAAGAATATCTTATTTAGGTCTGAGTCATGTTTTTTTATTTTTGCTATTTTGAGTTAAATATCGTTTCAAGCTATCTTTGCTTTTCTTGATAGCATTTTGGTTGTGTTTTACCTCAGTATCTTTATCTTTATTTTTCTAGCTCTATGAATCATTCATTAGTTATAAATATGGCCTCACCCCATGTCTTTCCCAGATATTATTCTTCTCCTACCTTACAAACTTTAAACGAGAGCTGGGCCAGGCTGACACCCAGAGCTGGGCTCTCAGTGCAGGTCTGAGTGACGGTTACGTGAGCCATTGTCTGCTGCCCGCCAGGAGCTGCACCACCAGGGAGCTGGAATTGAGAGCAGAGTGGAATTCCAGCCTAGACCCTGATTTAGGATGGGGTGTCTCACTGTTGGAGTAACATTAAGCCAGACACTGTTCCCTTACAACCTTGCAGCAACAAAGAGGGTGTTTTTGGTTTGGTTTGGTTTGGTTTTTTGAGGATTCATTTATTTAATGGAAGAAAGAGTTACAGAGAGAGAGGGAAGGACAGAGGGAGATGTTCAGTGTACTGGTTCAGTTTCCGTGTGGCCACCATGGCTGGGACTGGGCCAGGCAATAGCCAGACACCAGGAGCTTCTTCCAGGAGTCCACCTGGGAAGCAGGGCCGCAAGCATTTGAGTCCTCTTCAGTTGCTTCTCCTGGGGCATCACAGAGCCCTGATAGAGCACGCAGAGGGACAGCAGCATTGCAGGGGGCTTTACATGCTTTGCCGTGACACCGGCATAGAGATGTCCTTACATCTTCACTCCCGCAGACTGGCACGTTTATCTCGGGTGTCTCACCAATAGTAAGCGTCAACATGGTTGAGCGGAGTTTAATGCTGTATTTGTGGAGAGTTTCTGTAATTTTTCTTTGTTGTCTATTAGTGGTGTAATTCTTTACTGAACTGAGATTGGGCCTATTTTTTAGCATTCAAATTAGACATGTCAGGGTTTCACTTATGAGGAAGAGATCTTATTAAAACTTCTTACCTTCCATTCTGTTTGCATGAATATGCTTATGCAGCCATAAGCATATCTGCTCTGTTTTCTTGTATCTTGTAATTGTAGTTTACAATGAAGACATTTCTTGTTTTGTTCTGTTTTATTTCTCTAATGAACTCCCCCTGCGCCCCACCCCAGTTTTCAGTTTACTATCAACCATCCCACTCAGCATCGCCATTTCTGGTAGTTTGCTGAGAGAGTCGGTGGATCCAGGCGGGTCCAGAGCAGTCTAGCCCAGGCAGCTGTGTGCCTGGTGGGGCTAGTGGTCAGAGCACTGGCCTGGGAGGTAGGACTGCTACTGCCCCCACTGCAGGGTCCTTCTCTGAGGCGGGAGTGTGCGCAGCTATGGCCGCATCATGGCTGCTGAAGTACATTGACTTGTATGTCATCATTTTACATCATTCTGTTGCATTTTTTACATATGTTTTTATTTTTACTTATTTGAAAGATTTTATTGATTACTATCTGCTGGTTTACTCCCATGTCCATGGCAATCTGGAGCTCCTTCTAGGTCTCTCGCATCAGGGAGAGGGACCCAGCCCTCACCTGCTGCCTCCCAGGGTGCACGTGAGCCGGAAGCTGTTGTCATCCCCAGGCCCTTCAGTTTGAGATGTGGACATCACAGATGGTGTCTTAACCCTCTCTACCAAATGCTTGCCCCCTTGGAAGTGGAAAAGAGGAGTCTTCTTCATTCCTTTGAAAATTTAGCCTGTGTGGAGAGAATACTGTCATAAAAATTGCAGTTGGCTCTTTTTTTTTTTTTTCAACTTAAATGAAAGATGTCACTTACAGGTTATTCCATTCTATTCTAAATTTGTAATGTAAGAAGTTGAACCAGTGGCTACAAAAGAGCCCCGTGGGATTCCCATCAGAAATCCCCCTTCAGGTGGTTGGTGGCAACAACCAGTATTCTAACTAGACATGGAGCCAGTTCGGGTCTCAGATGTAGGTGCAGAGGCCTCAGCTGCTTTCCCAGGCCACTAGTAGGGACTGGATCAGAAGTGGCGCATCTGGGACTAGAACCAGTGCCCATATGGGATGCTGGCGTTGTAAACAGGCTTAAGCTTCTGTGCCACGTTGCCATCCCCCTCTCCCTGGTATCAGAACCAGTAGGCTGAACACCCTCTTAAACCATCAGGAATTTTCAGTCATTGTTTTTCAGACTCTTTGGTTATGTTATTAAACCTTTCTTTAACCACTGGAGTTTTTAAAATATGTGTCCCAGATTTTAATTAAATACACTTAACAATATTTAGAGTTTTTTCTTCTATCAAAAAATTTTTAAAAAATAGATCATTTTTCTTATAACCTCATAAGGTTGTTCCATGTTAAGTTCTTCCTTTGGGAGTATCAGTTCTCTGTTCTCAGAGAGGTCTTTGGTTATATTTTGTGCTTATTTTCTTTCACAGCAAAGCTAGGTAATGATACATTTCACAACAGAAAAGGTTTTATTTAGTCTGTAGTTGGTTCAGACCAAAATTCCAGTTTAAGGTGGGTGTGAGTCTTCTGTTCAGAGCCTTGCAGAGCACTCCTGATGGCCGGAGTGGTGCCACACACAGCCCTGGTGCCTCACACAGCCCTGATGCTGTTCATTTCTCTTGCGCAGTGTGGGCCAAGCTGAAACTGCAGAAGGCTTCCGAGCGATGGCAGCCAGACACTGAGGTGAGTGTTGACGGGGCAGTGTTGGATGGCCTGGAGGGAGAGCGCGCCCTCACTCCGTAAGGGGAAGTGAGTTAGGGTCACACATAGGAGCTCCTTTGAAGGAAGGATTTAGTTAGAAATCCTGTCATGGCGGGAGGACTCATCCTTGTTGATCTTGACATAACCATCCCAGACCACAGATTTCACAGTGAGGAATGACATGCTTGAACGCACTTCAGAAAGCTTTTACAAAAACCAAAAGATAATATATATTTCCCATGAACTTTTTCCTGTGTGTGAGGCACAGTAGCGACACGCCAGGTCCCACAGTAGTGCCAGTGGCCGAAGTGGTGCCGCACCCAGCCTTATTTTCAGGACAGTGGCTCCCAGGTTTTTAGGTGTGTTTATTTTTGTTTTTTTGCAAGGTGTGGTATGTGTGTTGGGTTTGTTAGCTGTAATGTAGGACTCTGAAAACGGGGAGACTGTTTTCTTGGCCTCCCTTCCCAACCCTGCAGTTAATTGTGGCAGCCTTGGCACATTAGGCCTTACTTCTCTTAGGAAATCCTAGATGAGAACAGCTGTAGATGAGTGCCATCGCAGTACCCAGCAGTGCCATGGAATCAGGCCAGGGAGAGCTCAGGTACCATGTGGTAATGCCAGACATTTCTGCCAGGGGGATAGTTAACAACATGTACCCTTGCCTTTTTAGGAAGAATATGAAGACTCCAGTGGGAATGTTGTGAATAAGAAGACGTACGAGGATCTGAAAAGACAAGGACTGCTCTAGTGGCCTGGGCCACAGCCCAGCTCATAGGCGTGCCCAGGCTGCCCCTGGATCTGCTCTTTCTATTTTCCCAACCCAGGGCTCTGAAAGACTTGCTACATAATGGTCTTGTGGAATGGTGGCATGCATCTTGTAGAAACAAGGCATGCTGGCAGAATGCGGGGTTGAGGTATTTTATCTTTGTTTTATATTAAAAAAAAGTTCGGTAGTAAAATAGTAAAACCAGCTCTTGTTCTGAATGTGTCTTTTAAGTTAAACTTGAACTTAGCTAAGTTCTTTGGTTATTAATGCCTGCCTTCTTTTTCACCAACATTAAAGTGTAATGACCCCTGTTAGGCAGCATATATCGTGTTAGGTAAACCTGACCTAACCTCTTCCACACTCGCCTTTGCTGCCACTTTCCAGATGAGCATCACCCTCAGGTTAGGGAAGGATGTGGAGGGTGACCCGAGCCTCTGAATGAGGCACCAAAGCTTACCTTTCTCATTTTCCTAGAGAAAGCGATGGAGTGATGTTGGAGTGGGCCTGCGACCCTGCTCCTTCCCATGCCTAGAAAGCCTGACTTACAGTGGAACAAGGACCAGCATGCCTGTTCAGATCAGCCTCTGCTGCTCCGGTCTCATGTCTCTTCCTCTCCAGGATCCCCACGTGACCGTGGAACTGACATTCTTGGGCTCTCCCAGCTGGACAGCCACCGTGTTAGGAGGAGCTGAGAAGGTGCCCCAAGACCTGAACCTGAAGGGCAGGGCCTGCTCCAGAGGCCCTCCTCTGCTTCCACACTTGGAACCTGTCTCCCTGAAAAATTCCCCACCTGGATCTGGCCTTCTGCCTTACACTGCTCTGTTGCCCTGGCCGTCATGGTATTAGCAGTTTCACCACACCCACACACCAGCACTTCACCCTAGGTGGGCAATTTTCTTTATTCATCCCACCCGCTGAGCAACTCCTCTTATGTTCACCTGTGTCGTGGCTCTCCAGTGGCTTAAAACTTTTATTGGACAACCTCACCAGGACCTGAGCTGACAAGTGGATAATGAAACCTAATTAAGCCTGCTGGAACCTCCTGAAAACTGGCCCAAAGTGTACAGAGATGCTGCCCTTGGGATGAGAGTGAGAGACTCTCCTGGTGGAACAGCAGCAGCATGGGGCCTTCCAGGCATGCACCTGCTATCTTAGCATCTGGGCACCTGGGACTCCCGTTTTAGCAAGATGTGTTCTGAGTGTGGAGGGGGCATACACCGCCCCTGCCAGCTAAGTGCCACTGCGTGTAATACGCTCCACGACAGCCTTGAGGGGATCTGGCACATGCCTGCTTCCATCAAGTCTGCTTTGGTTCATTTGCTATGCAGTCAAATTCAAATTTGTATAGTGCCTTTTCTGTGCCAGGCACAGGTGGATTTACAAATGTTCAAAAAATGGTTGGATGGAGATGAGAACATGGGAAAAGAAACTAGAAATGAGAAAACTCGGTAGCAACATCTGTAGTTGGGCAGGAAAAGCCGTGTGGCCAATTCTGTCCAACCCCAGAGACAGAGCTGGTAGTGTTTCTGTCAGAAGGAACCCTCAGAGGGGACTCAGGGAAATGTGCCAGAACAATAGGACTGTAGCTGAACTGCTGGTCAGGCTGGAGGAGTAGAGAATTGCCCTTTTGGTTTAGGTCAGGTTTTATTTATTTATTTTTTTTTAAAGATTTATTTTATTTTTATTGGAAAGGCAGATATACAGAGAGGAGAGACAGAGAGGAAGATCTTCCATCCGATGATTCACTCCCCAAGTGAGCCGCAACAGCCAGAGCTGAGCCAGTCCGAAGCCAGGAGCCTCTTCAGTTTCTCCCACGCGGGTGCAGGGTCCCAAAGCTTTGGGCCATCCTCAACTGCCTTCCCAGGCCACAAGCAGGGAGCTGGATGGGAAGCAGGGCAGCCGGGGTTAAAACCGGTGCCCATATGGGATCCCGGCGCATGCAAGGCGAGGACCTTAACCACTACGCCATCGCACCGGGCCCTGGTATTTGTTTTTAAGGTTATCTGGAGAGGTGCCTACGTAGTGAGATCAACTAGCTGGTCCTACACCTCTAGTTGCCAGCATCCCATGTGGGCCCAGATTCCTGTCCTGCCTGCTCCACTTCCTTCTGGCTCCCTGCTTGTGGCTTGGAACAGTAGCGCATGGTCCAAAGCCTTGGGATCCTGCACCCACATAGAAGACCTAGAGAAACCTCTTGGCTCCTGGCTTCAGATCAGCTTATCTCTAGCTAGTGCACCCTCTTGGGGAGTGAACCAGCAAATGGAAGATCTTGCTGTTGTTTCTCCTCTCTGTAAACCTGCCTTGCCAATGGAAACAATGAAACAGTGAAAACAAGTGTTAGAAAATAAGTAAATGTGAGCCCAACACGATGGCCTAGAGGCTTAAGTCCTCACCTTGAACGTGCTGGGATCCCATGTGGGTGCCAGTTCTAATCCCAGCAGCCCCATTTCCCATCCAGCTCTCTGCTTGTGGCATGGGAAGGCAGTTGAGGATGGCCCAAAGCCTTGGGACCCTGCACCCGCGTGGGAGACCTGGAAGAATTTCTGGGCTCCTGGCTTCGGGTCGGCGCAGTTCCAGGCTCAGTTCCGGCTGTTGCGATCACTTGGGGGGTGTCGAACGGAAGATCTTCCTCTCTGTCTCTCTTCCTCTCTATATCTCTGACTTTTCAATAAAAATAAATCTTAAAAAAAAAAAAAATTTAAAGAGTTACAGAGAGGGGGTCTCCCATCTGCTTGTTCACTCCCCAGATGGACACAATGACAAGGTTAGTCAGGCCAAAGCCAGGAGCTAGAACTTCATCCACTTCATCCAGGTCTCCCACATGGGTTCAGGGCTCCAAGCACTTGGACCAGCTTCTGCTTTTCCTAGGTATTAGCATGGAACTGGATTAGCAGCAGAGCAGCGGGGGTACCAACACATCCATATGGAACTCTGGTTTTACCGGATCCCACAAACTAGCTGGCAAAGGCTCATCTTGAGCTTCCTCCCAGAGGCCCTCGAGCTTTCCTCTTCTATTCCAGTTCCCTTCATCCTATCTGTGTGTGCTGGAAGACCCTGGAAAGTATCCTAGGAACAAAGTGTGTTGGGGAAGTAAGAGCAGACCGCGTTCAGAGAGTCCCTTCCTCTGCACTGTCTTGTCCTTGGGATGAGGCCTCCCTCCCCGACCTCATCCTCTAGGCCCTGTCCTTAGCCTCCACTCTAGGTTAGTAGTGGGAATTGGCTTGTGACCCTTTCTGCGAGCAGCGAGGAATCTTCCCGGTGCAAGTGAGCTCTGAGAGACAGTGATTCCTCCTGATCTCTTCCAGGAGTCCTCCTCCACTGGCAGGTTTCAGATCCAACAAGTAAGACTTGGCCATGGTGTGTTGAGATGGGAGTGCTTTGACCAGTCACACTGGCTTTATTTTTCCCCTCCTAGACATCAGCTGTACTTTCTTTTTTTTTTTTTAAAGATTTATTCATTTTTATTGGAAAGATAGATATACAGAGAGCGGGAGAGACAGAGAGGAAAATCTTCCATCCGATGGTTCACTCCAGCAATGGCTGGAGCTGAGCCAATCCAAAACCAGGAGCCGGGAGCTTCTTCCAGGTCTCCCACGCGGCTGCAGGGTCCCAAGGCTTTGGGCTGTCCTCCACTGCTTTCCCAGGCCACAAGCAGGGAGCTGGATGGGAAACAGGGCTGCTGGGATTAGAACTGGTGTCGTATGGGATCCCAGCATGTTCAAGGAAAGGACTTAAGCCTCTAGTCCATGGCGCCAGGCCTAGCTGTGCTTTCTTCTTTTGCCCATCCCATCCCAGCTGTAGACCTACTTGGACACCTGCTGGTGCAGAGGGCAGCTAATGTGTTAGCAAAGTAGGCAGGTTGCAGGTGCAGCCCCTGAGAAGTGGCCGCTGCCCCTCCCTCCAGTCATTTGTCAGCTTTTGGAGCTCCTTCTGGGCCATTAGCTCACTGGGCCTTGGAGAGTGAGGCTCCTTTGATAGGTGCTGATGGGCTTCATGAGCATAGTGTTGACAGGGTGGGAAAAGCAGAGAGGCTGAGGTTCTGCTGGTAAGGGTCAGGATGGGGACAGAAGGGCGATTGCCAAGGAGCTCTGTCCTGCCTGACTGTAGCACCCTGAGTCTTACCACAAGCCAGAGGGTTCTAGCTGTTAGGTATCCTCTGTGACACGTCACTACGGCAGCTGTCACCAGATTTTTGTGTTGATGGAAGACCATACCATGATTACAGGGAGATATACCTGGTATATTTATAAGCCAGAGTGCTGGAGTCCAGCTCCAGCTGAGTTCAGAGCTCGAGAAGGGTGCGTGGAGTCTGCGATAAGAAAAGACACAGACACTATCACTTGGTGCCTTCTTGTTACAGCTCAAGAAGAAGCTGCCCTTTTTATTTGCTTAGACACATCACAAGCCTCTGCACAAACGTTTGATTTACTATCTTTAACTTCAGAACTAAGCCAGCATGCACAGATGCTCAGTTAATTTTTACTTCATGGTCAACCAGGTGCTCTTAAAGATAATTCTGCGTTACTATAATCAGTTTCTTTAAAGCAAGCCGTTATTCATTCTTCAGAACTAGCCATTAGGTGACAGCCAGAACTCCAAGGCCAAAGCACAGATGGTTGCCTACTAATCAGTAAAACACTCCCACTACATTTTATTTTCACAATTTATCTATCATTTAGTAGGAGAAATACAGCATAAGAGAAAAAAACGTAAAGTTTCAAAAATTAAATCCCCCTGCAACTGCAGGTTCTACAACCTCATAAATAATCAAACAATAATCCAAAGTATATCTCTATGATGTTAATAAAATCACCCTATATTTCCTCTGGTTAAAAAAGCATGAAAGCAGCTAAAACAAGTACATTTTCTATGCTCTAAAGAGTTGCAAGGACAGGCTAACTTTAAGGTTGCTGTAACTATATTTTTTGCCATAGCAGTTTCTGCTCATACTCCCATCACTTCCATTATTTTGTAAGATTCTTACCAAGCCATTTCCCAAAAGGCATGCTACATGTCTGGGCCAGATTTCAGGGCAATGGGTAGGCACACAATAAGGTGTCCAGAAACGGCATGGGCTTAATTGTACTCCTGTGCGCAGTTAAAGGTTCACCCACCAAGACATTATCAATAGCATTAACTCTCAAGCTCACATTGGTTGCAAAAGCCATATCTGAAGGGCAAACAACAATGCCTCAATAGATTACAGAATTCTTAGTGAGGTGCTTGAGTGTTCATGCAAAAAGGGGGTGAGACTGTGTCAAGGTGTTGGGAGAGATATCCGCTGGGCCCTGCCAAACAGCTGGAAGCTCCCCAGGGCCCTGCCAAACAGGGGAGCTGTTCTCTTCACACCTTTGTGTCATCCACACCTACTGCACGGACCCCAGCACCAGAGGGTCCTCACCGCAGAGTGTCCTCCATGATATGTCACCGTGGCAGCCATCACCAGAGACAGATCTGTGTTTTGACAAAAGACCATAGCCAGGAGGGCCAGGAGACGTGCCTGGAAACCCTGGGCATGTGGAGCTGGGCGGTGCCCTGCCTGGCAGGGTGGGGCAGGAAGATGGGAACAATGCCACTGTTTCATTTGCATCAGTTTTGCATAAACAAACCTATCCCCAGACTAAGCAAGCCCTTCCAGGTCTGATCCTCAGTGCTGGGGATCCAGATTACAGTGCTGCCTTCTGCCCTTCGGCTCAGCTCTAATTTAGGAGTGGGGTGTGGGGTCTGCATCCTTAAGAAACCTCCAGGGGCCTGGCGTGGTGGCCTAGCAGCCAAAGTCCTCACCTTGAACGCATTGGGATCCCATATGGCCGCTGGTTCTTATCCTGGCAGCTCCACTTCCTGTCCACCTCCCTGCTTGTGGCCTGGGAAAGCAGTGGAGGACGGCCCAAAGCTTTGGGACCCTGCAGCCGCGTGGGAGACCTGGAGGAATTTCCAACCTCCTGGCTTTGGATCGGCGTAATACTGGCTGAATGAATCATTGGATAGAAGATCTTCCTCTCTGTCTCTCCCGCTCTCTGTATATCTGCCCTTCCAATAAAAATAAAGGAATCTTTAAAGAGAGAAAAAAAAGGAAAAGAAACCTCCAAACCAGCTGAGCTGTGACTTCACACCCTCTCTGGGACCCGGGATTTGGCTGGCCAGGACTCTGAGGAACCCCATCACCCCCTACCTGCTGTTTTCCCCCAAGCACTTTCTGCTATCAGAGGCAAATGAAGCCAGAGCACAGGCACCAAATATTTCTTTCTTGTCACTACACCTGCTCCAGTTCTGTCTCCTCTCTGGCCTGGGATGCTGCTGTTACCATGCCAACAGTGACATTCAATCTCAGGAGGACTGCTACTAAGATGCAGGCCCCTCTGTGTCTATTTCAATGTTATCCTGACAGTGTGGCTTGTCAGAAGCAAAAGCCAAGCTCCTGGGACCTCTCCCTTCCAACGCGTTGATATCCCCTGTTCCTTAGGTTCATTCATTTGTGTAGTGGTATCATGGGAAACTGTTTGCAAAGCTCACCTGTTTGCAGGACTGTGCCTCCCATCTTGCACCTCAACAGATGTCTGTGGCCTGTGTGAGTCCTGGGTCTGCTTTGCTCGAGGGGAGCTATCCTCAGCCCAGGGACCCCAACCTTTCTGGGCCTTGTAAGCCACTGGACCTTGGGCCTGTCCCTGCTTCTCCTTGACTTCATGACACTTCCACTTTACCGTTACATGACCTCTTAAGATTTATTTATTTTTTTTGGAAAGTCAGATATACAGAAGAGACACCATCCAAGAGATCTTCCATCCGTTGATTCACTCTCCAAGTGGCCACAATGACCAGAGCCGAGCCGATCCAAAGCCAGGAGCCTGGAGCCTCTTCCAGGTCTCCCACACGGGTGCAGGGTCCCAAGACTTTGGGCCATCCTCAACTGCCTTCTTAGGCCACAAGCAGGGAACTGGGTGGGACACAAACTAGTGCCCATATGGGATCCTTGAGCATGCAAGATAGGGACTAGCCACTAGGCTATCATGCTGGGCCCACTGCATGACCTCTTTTTGGCCTGTGACCACGGAGCCGGGTACACTTTGCACAGCTCCTCTTCTCCAGCCAGCCTTCCTGCTTGTCTCATTGGGAGCTCAGAATCTGGCAAGAAGTCAGCTGATTCCTGTCCGTGTCCAAATAAACAGCCCATGATGGAGGAAGACAGGTGCTTCCCAACACCTTCATCCCGTGGGCATGGGACCCACAGCATTGACTGCCTCCAAAGATGTGCCACAGCCTCCACTGCTTCCAAGAGCTGTGCTACCAGAGGGCTGAGCTCTCCCAGCAGATAGCAGGCTGTGGGCCAGGGGAGCAATACTGGGAAGTGTGGGGCTGGAGCTACACTGAGGTGAAGGGAATGCAGGGGGCCGTTGGGAGGGGTGCCGAACTTCAGGTGCAGTAAAGTGATGAGAAAAGACAAGCAGGAGGGACTGGAGGCAGTATTTGCAGTGCTGGGAGAGGGGAGATAAGGCCTAGGACTGGGTCTCCTCTACTTCCGGCAGTACCTACACTCTCTTCACCCAGCTAATTCAACTCAACACCTCTCTCTACTTGACTCAGTGCAGCCTTGCTTGGGGAGGGGGACAAATGAAACTGGTGCTGGCCCTGGTCTGCTGCCCGCCCCAGTTGGCCGCCAGCACATGTGCCTGCACATGGTGGAGTTATACAGGATGGCCGCTCTGCCTGGCAGCAGCCCTGCCCATCCTACCAGCCTGTAGCCATGAGACCACCTCCACTGCCCTTGCTCTAACACTCCTCCCTACTTCACCCATAAGCTCAGGATCCTGGGCCCGAGACCCATCCTTGGGTAGATCCTTGAATCTCACCTCCAGTTCCACTAACACCTCCCCACCCAAGGGACGCCCCTGCCTCTACTTTTGCTGACTTGCTCTTACCTTTGAGGCCATCTCATTGTCTCCCCAAGTGTAAGCTTTCTTTCTTTTTAAGATTTATTTATTTTTATTGGAAAGGCGGATATACAGAGAGGAGGAGAAACAGAGAGGAAGATCTTCCGTCCGATGGTTCATTCCCCAAGTGAGCGCAACGGCCGGGTCTACCACGTAGGTGCAGGGTCCCAAGGCGTTGGTCCGTCCTCGACTGCTGTCCCAGGCCACAAGCAGGGAGCTGGATGGGAAGCAGGGCTGCCAGGATAAGAACCGGCGACCATATGGGATCCTGGTGCGTGCAAGGCAAGGACTTTAACCACTGCACTATTGTACCGGGCCCAAGTGCAAGCTTTTTACTTTTATGCACCTTTTTCCTCTCCCAAATCTGCCCCCGCCAGCACACATTCTCACCTTTCTCCTGCCCAGCTCATCCAACACACCCCTCCTCACGAACTCCAAGGAGGCACAAAGCAAGCCCCTGTGCCTGTCAGAGTGGTGGCAAAGCCGGATATTAAGCTGTCAGCTCCCCACACACATGTGAATCTCCACCCAGGGCAGGGTGGGATCGGAGATTTGCAGAGCGTGCGGCCCCTTGGGAAGGTAGCACTTTCCCAGGCTGTGTCAGAGGACAAGATGCCTCAAATTCCACCCCTGGCGAGCACCACCTCCCCAGTCCCCTCACCCCCAGTGGACATGTGCGCAGCCATTCCCACCAGCCTGTTTTGGGAGGTAGAGGCAGGGAGCAGCCACACGGGGTCACAGTCACAGGCCCAGCTGGCTCCTGCCTGTCCTGTCCAGCACTATTTGTCGGTTGCTCCGACTCGGTAGAGCTCCCTACCAATCACATTTCCTCTTGCTTTGTATTCCAGAAGAAGATCTGTGCCACTTGCCCCAGCAGTGACGGCTTCAAAAAGCAGGAAGCTGTGGCCGTGGGGACTGGGGCTCTCCAAGGGTTAGAGTACTGTCTTCCACAAGAGCTGCAGGCCTTTCTTCTCCTGCTTGGACATGCAGCTTGGCAGCCGGTCTGGCCAGAGCTGGACCTGCCTAGAGCCAGGCTACTCTACGGGGTCTAGAGAGCTCCATGCTCTCAGCCCTGTGGGATGCCAGTGGAATTTTTCAAGTCTCCTTGACACACACCCTTGTCCCAACTGTGCTACATGTTCTTGGGGGCCTGGCTGACCTCCCTCAAGGGCAGGCAGCCAGGGGGCCAGGGAGGTTCAGGTCAAGCGTAACACTCCCTGCCTCTGTGAGGGAATGAATGGACCCACCATCCCAGCTGCTGCAGTGGACTAGCCCCAGCCACACCGTAGGCTGTTGGCAGGCTTGTGTGGCAGAGGCACTCAGGTGTCGTGGAGCTGTGGCTCAGCCCTGCCACCAGGAATCCTGTCAGGCCACAGCCTCAGGCAGCTGCCTCTAGCTGGATGGTAGCCCTCACTTCAGCTGGGTCCTGGCTGTGACCACACTCCCCTGCCCAGTAGGGACAGAGCAAGAGACCCTGCAAGCCCAAAGGCCTACCCCAATCTCTGAGTCCCAAATTCTCTGCATCCTTACTGGAAGGAATTTGTCGAGACTAGAGCGCTGGGCTCCAGGCTCCTTCCGTGTATACCACATCTTAAATCTGAACAAAATTCCCTGCAAAGGGGACAGGGTATCAGCCAGTCCCAGAACAGGCTGGTCTTGGTCTGGAACCAGAAAATCATCCACCTGACCTGCAGAGGAGGGCTCCAGAATCCTCTAAGGCCTGTTTCTTCATCAGCTTTTCCCAGACTTTTCTCGTTTGTTGACGCTTACATTAGCGGTGCAGCTGGAATGCTCTTGCTCCCCTTGGGGGACCTCCACCCTCTTGTGTAGGTCTGGACCAATCCCCTTTTCCCCTCATCGCCACATGACCTTGAAACTAAAATTTAAATAAACTTGGGATCCATTTGTACTGTCCATGTTTCCAAGAAAAGAAGATTGAGAAGAGAACTGACAATTGAGGGAAGGCCAAGATTCTTTTATTTGAAAGGCAGGGAGACAGAAATCTTCCATCCACTGGTTCACTCCCCAGATGGCCACAAAAGCTGGAGCTGGGCCAGGTTGAAGATAGGAGTTTCTTACAGGTCTCCCAGGGACAAGCATTTGGGCTATCCCCTGTTTTTTCCAGGCCTATCAGCAGAGCTGACTAGGAAGTGGAACAGTCAGATACGGAACTGGTGCACACGTGAGATGTGGGCACACCAGGCAGCAGCTTTACCCACTATGACAGTGGTGTCAGCCCCTGCGGAAGGCTTACAGGTACAAAATTGGGCCGGTCATTAGTGTGGCAACTTAGCTTAGGGCAGGAAGAGGGGTGTTGGTTAGGAGTCCATCTGCTGCTCCTTCCATTTGCATCAAAGCTTGAAAGAAGGTGTATTTATTCAAAGTAATTCGTTGAATAGTTCAGTAGATGTGTTTAGAAAGCCAAGTGGGTTCTGGAAACTGCAGGCGTAAAAAGTAGCAGAGGGTAGGTGGAGCGGAGCGAGGTACTGGTTCTGTAACCTAATGGTTAAGTCTTCACCTTGCATGCATGTGATCCCATATGGGCGGTGGTTGATACGCTGTCTGCTCCACTTCCCATCCAGCTTCCTGGAAGATCTTGCTATCTCACCTCTCTGTAAATCTGACTTTCCAATTAAAAAAAAAATATATATATATATATATATATATATATAGGCAGCAGTGGCCTCAGGCAGCTTGCTGCTGGGTGAGACAGTGGGGGACTGAGCAAAATGATCTAGAATCTGTCCCCAGAGCTGGCCTTTGTGTCTGTCTGGAGTGACCCTCTTACCTTAGAGGGGGAGTTTCTGGCCCAAAAGGAGATCTCAGTTACAGGTACACTACTGGGAAAGCTAGGGGTTGGGAGGAGGGGGGAACAGGTTGTGGGGTGGGGATGGGGCCAGAGACCAGCAAAGTCCCCTCCCCTCTCAGACAGTGTCCCCTCTCCGAGGCCCTGTACTAGCCTGGTTCCAGGTCAGCACGCATTGCGTGTGGAAGGGCACAGCCCAGAGCGTGTTCCTGTCCATCACTCGGAGGCAGGGGTCAGGTGGGAGCTGAGGGAGGAGATGGGCAGGCTGAGATTATAAATGGCGAGGGAGTCGGCCCCCTGCTGTCTGCAGGGCCCAGGTTACTCAGCCTCTGAGTCCGGGTTTCTCCGCGTGGAAGATGGAGGCGACAATGCCTTAGACTCTTGCTTTAGGACTGGGTTGTCGCAGGGGAGGGCGGAGAGTTATTTGGCCAGTGCCGGTCCTCTTCTGTGAGAGCTGATGGCGAAATTAAAGGTAAAAGTGACCATCTTTCTTCCCGGCCCGGGGCAAGGGAAATTTGGCTCTTTGATTTAGGGGTCCCGGAATGGCAGTTAGGGCATTCAAAACTGAACCCTCCCAGAGTAGGGACCTGGCGCGCCCCAGGGCCTAAGGGGTTAATGGGGAGGGGAAGGACCCCACCTCCACCCCCAAGGCTAACTGGGGCATGCTGGGACTTGCAAGCCCGCCGGCCAAGCTGGCGCTGGGGGCTGCTGGGAAATGTAGTCGCCAGCCTGGCCCCGCGGCTGCGGTGTCACTATCACGCCCAGAAGTGACAGCTCAGAAGGTAGGCGGCAATAGCAAGGAACTGGCAGCAGGTGTGGGCAGGAAATCCAGGACAGGGCTGGGCAAGAGGGAGTGGATAAACAGGGGTGGGCTCCCCCTCTTCCGTATCCTGTGGCCTTCAGGCCAGACAACCCCCCAACCCCGTGGCTGATGCAACGGGCCTCTGGACAGCGTGAAAGGCCAGGAGCCACGGGATGCTTTTGCCATCTGCCAGGAAAGCAGGGACAGCACTGGGTTCCTACTCCAGGATGGGGCCTTCCTTCCTGAAAGGAAGGAGATGCCCCTATCCCCGACTGCATGCCAACACCTACACCTTCTCCCTGCAAACGCAGGCAGAGCGCTGGATGCCCTGGCAGAGCAAGAGTGGCACAGCAGAGGACAGTTGGGCTGTGGCCCTCTCCAACTGCAGGAGGAGGAAGAGGAGGACCTGTCCTTACTTTCCTCCACACAAGCCTTTGATGTCTGCCCCCTAATCTTCCCAGGAAACTCCATCACCTCATTGCTAGCTTCTTGACCCAAAGCAGCTGCCATCTGCCCTCCCCTGGAGCATTGGCTCCTTAGGCACAAGCATGGACCAGTCTGTGGCCATCCAGGAGACTCTGCTGGACAACGACTATTGCATCATCGTATCCTTCTTGGCTCCTGTGGCCCCGGGCCCTGGGAAGTCAGTGAAAGGTGTCTGGCCACTTGCCTCCCGTCTTGGAGCTGTTGGGTGGGCACGGTAGTACTTACCAAGTGTTTCCTTAGTCCTGGACTCTCTGCCAGTGCTTTCAATTTTAGTATATGTGCTAAGTGCTTTCAATATGCAGTGATCCTCCCAGCTTCCGGAGTAGCAGCCCTAGAACTGATGTTCCTCTGTCAGGCTTGCAGGTGTCAGCGTAACTCGCTGCAGTGCACCTCCAGCCCCTAGATTGAAGATGATTGTCCCTCTTCACAGAGAGAAGGTCCTACGGTGAATCTGAGGAGCCGAGGGAGGGCGGAGAAGGGGGAGCAGGCAGGATCCGGAGAGCTCGGCCTGCTTTCTGTGTTCCTTGACAGAGCTATAGGCCGTGCAGGGTGCGCTCTGTGAGGGAGACAGCCGGCAGAGCCGCCTCCTGGGGCTAGTGCGTTCCCGGCCAGATCCTGCTCACCAGGAATATGCGTAAGTGAGGGGCTGATCCCTGCCTGAGGGGCCTTGGGCTAACTCTGCTCTGTACACTTCAGCTGGACTGCAGTCCTTGCCCTGGGCATACAGACCGCTATGTCCTCAGTTCTTCACATGTTTTATCTCAGATCTACACCGCTGGGTGAGAAAGCATCTCAAAAGGAGGCAGTTTATCACTCTGGTTCACTTAAAACCAAAAGGCTTTATTTATTTTTAGTAGATAAGCAGATGTATAGAAGGAAGAAGGGACAGAGACAAAGATCTTCCAAACACTGATTCACTCTCCAAGTGGCCACAATGGCTGAAACTGAGCTGATCTGAAGCCAGGAACCAGAAACGCCTTTGCGTCTCTCCCATGTGTATGCAGGGTGCCAAGGCTTTGGGTCATCCTCGTCTGCTTTCCCAGGCCAGCAGCAGGGAGCTCGATGGGAAGCAGAGCAGTTGACACATGAACACATGTCCATATGGGAAGTGGTACTTATAGGTTAGGATTAGCCAGTTGAGCCATTGCGCTGGCCTCCCACCTCCAGATCTTTTTTTTTTTTTTAAGGTCTTTTTTATTGGAAACTCAGATTTACAGAGAGGAGGAGATACAGACAGAAAGATTTTCCATCTGTTGGCTCACACCCCCGAGTAGTTGCAACGGCCAGAGCTAAGTCAATCCAAAGCCAGGAGCTTGGAACATCTTTCAGGTCTCCCACATGGCTGAAGGGTCCCAAGGCTTTGGGCCATCCTCATCTGTTTTTCCAGGCCACAAGCAGGGAGCTGGATAGGAAATGGAGCAGCTAGGATACGAACTGGCACTCATATGGGATCCTGGTACATTCAAGGTGAGGATTTTAGCCACAAGGCTACTATGCCAGGCCCACCAAGATTTTTTTTAAAATATTTATTTATTTGGGGGCTGGTGTGATGGCATTACAGGCTAATCCTCCACCTACATTGCTGACATCACATTTGCATGCTATTTCAAGTCTTGGCTGCTCCACTTCCAATCCAGCTTCTTGTTTATGACCTGGAAAAGCAACGGAGGATGGTTCAAGTAGTTGAGGCCCTGTACTCATGTGGGAGACCAGGATGAAGCTCCTGATTCCTCGCTTTGGATCATTGCAACTCTGGCTGTTGTGGCCATTTGGCCATTTGGAGAGTGAAACAACAGATAGAAGACCTCTCTATCTTATTTCTCTGTTTAATCTGTCATTAAAATAAGTAAAAGAATCTTTTTTTAAAAAGATTTTTTAATTTTTATTGGAAAGGCAGATATAGAGAGGAAAAAGGATAAAGGATTGAAAAAGGGAGATTTATAGAGAGAAGGAGAGACAGAGGGAAAGATCTTCTATCAGCTAGTTCATTCCCCAGTGGCCACAACAGATGGAACTGAGCTGATCAGAAGCCAGGAGCCAGGAACCTCTTCCAGATCTTCCATGCAGGTGCAGGGTCCCAAGGCTTTGGGCTGTCCTCAACTGTCCACAAGTCCACAAGCCTCCCAGTCCACAAGCAGGGAGCTAGATGGGAAGTGGAGCTGGGATATGAACTGCATGTATATGGGATCCTGGTGCATCCAGATAAGGGCTTTTTGCCACTAGACTATTGTTCCAGGCCCCCAAAATAGCTGTTTAAAAATTAATTTATTGGGCCTGGCGCAGTGGCCTCGTGGCTAAAGTCCTCGCCTTGAACACCTCGGGATCTCATATAGGTGCCAGTTCTAATCCTGGCTGCTCCACTTCCCATCCAGCTCCCTGCTGTGGCCTGGGAAAGCAGTCGAGGACAGCCCAAAGCATTGGGACCCTGCACCCTCATGGGAGACCCGGAAGAGCTCCTGGCTCCTGGCTTTGGATTGGCTCAGCTCCACCCGTTGCGGACACTTGGAGGTGAGCCATCGGACAAAGGATCTTCCTCTGTGTCTCTCCTCCTCTCTGTATATCTGCCTTTCCAATAAAAATAAATAAATCTTTAAAAAATAAATAAATCTTAAAAAAAGAATTTATTTGAAAGGCTGAGTTATTGAGAAGAGGAGAGATTTCCCATCTGTTGGTTGACTCTCCAAGTGCTCACATCAGCCAGGGCTGGGCCAGATTGGAGCCGTGAACCAAAAACTGTATCCAGGTCTTCCATATGCATGGCAGGGACAAACGTACTGGAGTCATTATTCCCTACCTTCCTGGACTGTTAGCAGGAAATTGGGTCAGAAATAGAGCAGTTGGGCCTTGAATCAATATTCTGGTATGGGATGCAGGTTTCACAATAGCGGCTTACCCTTCCTTTGGCACAGCGGTTAAGACTCTGGGATGCCCACCTTTCATACTGGACAGGGTCCCTGAGTTCCTCCCAGCTCCTCAGGGAGGCTGAGGTCAGGGCTCACCTGATTGGACCCCTGCCAGCCATGAAGGAGAACCCGATGACGTCCCTGGCTTCCAGCTTTGCCCTGGCCCATGCCAGCTGTTGTGGCTATCTTGGAAGTGACCAGTGGATGAAAATTCTTTCCCTCTCTTTGTCACTCAGTCTTTCAAATTAATTCATTGATAAGAAAATTTGAAAAAGAAGCTTAAGACACTAATTTAAATTTTGTTGTCTTCCAGCCCTGTGCTTCTAAGCAAGTTGTTTTGCTCTGCTCCATCACTGTTTGTCCAGGCTAATGTGCTCGTCCGCACCTGTAAGGCCTTTAAGGCACCATGAGGCATGTAGAAAGTGCTCAGTGAATTTTTGCATACTGACACTTGCATCTTACACAAAGACAGAGAGAGCGAATACTGTATGATACAGTTCTCGAAGCCAGTAAGGGGATCTCAGCATCTCAGAGCTGAGGGCAGTGAGCCTTAAACACACACACACACACACACTTCTATTGGAAAGTCAGATTTACGTAGAGAAGAAGAGACAGAGAGCAAGCTCTTCCATCATCTGGTTCATTCTCCAAGTGGCCTTAGTGACTGGAGCTGAGCCAATGCACATGCCAGGAGCCAGGAGCTTCATCGAGGTTTCTCACACAGTTGCATGGACCTGAGGACTTGGGCCATCCTCTCCTTCTTTCCAGGCTCTAAGCAGGGAGCTGAATGGGAGCAGCTGGAACATGAACCGGCACCCATATGGAAGGAATGCTGGTGTTCGTAAGAGAAGGATTAGTCAGTTGAGCCAACACACTGGGCCCAAGCCTTCCACATTGTTAACTTCACTAACTGCATTCTACCAATGGGGAAGTTGAGGCTCAGAACAGATGCTGCTCCCATCACACACAGTGATGGAGTGCACCGTAGATACATCAAGTCTGTTTTCCTAACAGAGGAGATCACCCACTTGCAAGAACGGTTCTGGCCAGCAGGCAGAGATGGCAGGTGGAGTGTGCCTGGCCAGGGCATCAGCAGCACAAAGCTGGAGGCCAAGGCAGCTGTGTGAGTGGCCCAAGGCCTCTGGGATGGGCCTGTGGGACAGTCAGTGGACTCTGTCCTCACCTCTGCTTCCTGCCCTTAGTCTCTTCCTATATTCACACCGGAGGATGGCCATCACCGGGGACGATGTCTCTTTGGACCAGATAGTGCCAGTTTCTCGGGATTTTACGCTGGAAGAAGGTGCCACAGGGGTGGGGGGGTACGAGTCCCTCTCCTTGGGCCCTCTCCCCCAGGGGTGTCCCTGCTTTTGTGTATGAGGGGTGGGCAGTGGGAGTAGGGGTGATTTGGAGGCTGGGGTGCTCAGTTGCCAAGGAAATTTTCATTTTCCTCCCCGACAGTGTCCCCAGATGGTGAAATGTATATCCTTGGTGAGTGGTGTTCTCGCTTGGGTCCCAGTTGGGGAAGGGGGTCCAGAACCATCAGAGCTTCCTGCTCCCCCTACCATTGTGGCAAGTAAGACCCTGCAGCATGCGGCCCCTGCCCATCCTCTGCTTCTATCACTGTCTGCCCTGTGGGTTGCATGGAGTGACCTCGGAATCACTTCCATCCACCCAAACCTCACCGGCTCACTCCAGAACCCCTGCACTCGCCAATCCTGCCTGCTCAAAGCCTCGCACCCATGTCCACCTGAGCCACTTGCTCCTAGCCCTCCTCCAGAGCTTCAGGCCACACGTTTCCTGTCCTAGGAAGCCTCTGCTGAACCCCTGAAGTTGTGGGCACCTCCCTGATACCCATTTTCTCTCTCCTTGCCTTTCCTCATCCCTGTGGTCCTGTTACTGCCAGTGCTTTGACGGTTTTTACTGAATGTTCTTTGCTCCAATAATAATAATAGCAATAGAAACAAAAAATTTAACCAGTCGTGATCTGTGGCGGGTCCTGTACTACAGGCTTCTCACACATCATGTTGTGTTTATCACTGTTCTCATCTCCATTTTATGGACAGATAATTGAGGCCTGAAGAAATGAACAAGTTTCATATTGGGTGTTGCCAGAATTCATGAGTCCTGGCTCTGGAGCCTACACTCTTGGTCACCCGACTAGATTGCTTCTGCTTAGCCGTTATCTTGGCATGTGTGTTTTGAGTGCTGCTGTGCACAGGGTACCTTCCACATTCCAACTTCCCTGAGACAGGCCTTGTTTGTTTTCTTCGTCATTTTTACTCCTGGTACCTGGCATACTCATACAGACTGATGGACAGCGCCTTTTGTCCACCTCCATGTACTTTTCTTGTCACCAAAGAGCCTGTTGTCTTCCAGCTCCATGCAGTACTGCAGTGGGATGCCTTCTGCCTTGGTCTACCCCCTCCATAAAGTGGAGATAGTTTGATTTGGAAAGGAGGGTGTGAAGGTTCCCTTACTGTCCCAAAAGCAGCCACTTCAGTGCTGATGGGCCTTAGGACCCTGGGTTGGGATTCTCCATTCTAGAAACACCTGTTTCAAGATGAACACCAGCTCTGAGCTCCTGGTGGCCAAGGGCTCACATCCTACCTCCTCTATGCAGGCTCCGATGTCACGGTCCAGCTGGATACAGCAGAGCTCAGCCTTGTATTCCAGCTCCCCTTCGGCTCACACACCAGGACGTTCCTCCAGGAAGTCGCCAGGGCCTGTCCTGGTAGGTAAGCCCCCAACTCCCTGGGAAGGTGGGCACTGCACTACGCACTCCAGTTGACTTTTCACCCTTGGGATTCACTCCATAATTTCCATGCCCTCTCAAAGCTGTTTGGATGAAGCAGAAGTGCCTCTAGGCCAGTAGCCAACCATTGTGTTTGCTTTCCTAGTTAGTGTCTGGACCTGGGTATGAACTACAGCCGGGTCCCTTTGCCCTCCTGGCTCTGGGCAGAGCTGCACTGGGTGCGATGACTGTGACACAGCATCTTTTGCAGACTGGCATGGTCAGCAGTTTCTAGAGGTCCATCTTTTCTCTCCCTGCCACCCCGGGAGTCTGCCCTATAGGCTCTCTTGCCCTTGAACCCTGCCCTGTGCTCCAAGGCAGCTGACAACACAGTCTTGTTATGGCCTGGCAGTGGAGGCTAGTGGCCTCTCAAGATAGGCTAGAATTTGTTTAAATCGGAGATCAGCTAGGAAGGTGAAGGAGGGTTTGTGTGTTGTGGAGGATCAGCTGCCGCACAGGCAAATTCAAGCCACCAGGTGCTGTGGCTTAAGCACTTTTTTTTTTATCCCCAATACTGACTGTTTCCTTTCAAGTATACATCCTGTTTCTGAAGGAGTAGGGGGAGGGCTGCCTTCTGTTGTGTAGCCTCAACCTCCAGGGCCTCCAACTGTTTCACCTGGAGTGCCAGACAGGGAACTGTCTTTGGATGCAAAGTGGCTTTGAGGAAAAAGGAAGTAGAAGCAAGATTATAGAACCTTGAGTGACTGGTTAGAGTTTGAAATTTATTCTGTAAACAAGGGGAAATATATCACTGACTTTTTTTAAAAAAAGATTTATTTATTTATTTGAAATATAGAGCTACAGACAGAAAGCAACATAGAGAGAGATATCTTCTATCAGTTGGATCACTCTCTAAATGGCCACAACGGCCAGAGCTGGGTTGGTCCTAAGCCAGGAGAAAGCAGGCAGGAGCTTCAGATCTCCCATATGGATACAGGGGCCCAAGTACTTGGGCCATCTTCTGTTGCTTTTCTAGGCACCTTAGCAGGGAGCTGGGTCAGAAGTGGAGCAGCTTGGACTCAAACCAGTGTCCATATGGGATGCCGGCACCACAGGCAGAAGTTTTACTGGCTACACTACAAGGCCAGTCCCTCCAAATTCTAAAATAAGGATGACTTTTGTGGCTGGTTTTTTGTGGGGGCATATCAGGTTAGTCTTCTGCCTGCAGTGCTGGCATCCCATATAGGCACCGGTTCAAGTGCTATTTCACTTCCCATCCAGCTCCCTGCTAATGACCTGGGAAAACTTTGGAGGATGGCCCAACGCCTTGGACCTTGCACCTACATGGGAGACCTGAAAGAAGCTCCTGGCTCCCAACTTCAGGCCAGCACATCTCTGGTCATTGCAGCCATTTGGAGAATGAACCAGTGGATGGAAGATCTCTGTCTCCTTCCTGCCCCTGTAACTCTTTCAAGTAAAATAAATGAATCTTGAAAAAGAATGATTTTTGCATGTGATAGTCATAAGGAGGAGTGGTTCTAGAGACATAGGTTGAGCATCCCTAATCCAAAAATACAATATCGAAAATCTAAAACTTTTTGAGCAGCAACGTGACCCCACAATTAGAAAATTCCACATCATGGAACTTGGTCACAATCACAAATTACTCAACATGTCATATAGTTACCTGTAGAGGATTAAATAAAGCATATATGAAACCTAAATGAATTTCCTGTTAGATTTGGATCCCATCCCCAAGAAAGCACAAGGGTTCCTAGCAAGAGGCTTGGAGTCAGACCTGGACTTGACTCAGGCCTTGGTGGCTCTAGAAGAAAAATTTCTTTCTTTTTTTTTTTGTTTCTTAAAATTCATTTTATTGATTTGAATAGCAGAGTTACAGAAATGGAGAAAGGCACACTTCCTCTATGTGTCTCTTTCTGGCTTCATTTCATTGGTTCACTCCCTGGATAGTTGTAACAGTCAGGGCTGAGTCATGTAAAAACCCGGAGCCAGCAGCTTCTTCCAGGTCTCCCAAGTGGATGCAGGGGCCCAAGCACTTGGGCCACCGTCCTGTTTTCCCAGGTGCCTTAGCAGGCAGCTGGATGGGAAGTGCAGCTTAGGATTCCCATGGGAATCCTAAATGGGATGCTGGTGTGGCAGGTGGCAATTTAATTTGCTCTGTCAGAGCACTGGCCCCAGGAGCTCAAGAATTTCTAGAGAGGAGGGTTTGGTAATGTGATCGAGATCAAGTCAGAGGACTGGTTGGAATACGTCTCATAGTAGGCACTCCGGAGTTGGTATTTCTTTGGAGAGTTTGCAAGCTGCAGGCGGAGCCTATGAGTAGCTAAAGAACCCAGCTTGTTCTTCAGTGATGTTATCTCTGGCATCAGTGGGAGTCCTCCCCTTTTCTCTCCTCCCCTCCCCCCACTTTATAACCTGAAGCTTAACCTGTAATAAGTTCTCTACCTCGTGAAGTTTGCTGTGAGGATTAAGGAGATTGCATTACACAGGTGCTTTCAAAAGTTTGGGGAAACAGAAGATAAGTTTGCCTGGGTGCAAATTATGTTTCCGCAGTCCATGCAAATGAGCCGCAGACCTTAGAAGGTAGTTTCCATGAGGTCGCAGGAATCGGGGTGGGGAGGGAGTTGCCTCTGCCTTGACATGGACCTGTAATGTTCATATTGATTATTTTGCTTGGAGACTTTCCAGAGAATACAACCATGCGGAGGTGAAGCGGGCTCTTCAAGCCCATGGCTCAGTTTGCGATTCTTTTTTCTGCTTCAGGCTTTGACCCTGCGACCCGAGATCCCGAATTCCACTGGCTGTCCCGCTACAGGTGCGCAGAGTCCGAGCCTGAGATGCCCACGCCGCGCGGTTGGAACTTGAGCCCTGGTACCCGGCCAGGGTGCGCGAGCATTGGCGGAGGCAGGTATCCGTCTCAGAGAGGGCGAGGGGGATTGGAGGAGAACACTCTCCGCCCGAGGGGGTCGGGCCTCGTCGTGTTTGGGGGCGGAGCTAAGGCGCACACAGACTTGCGATTGGTGGAGGGGGCATGCGGGGGCAGGCCCGTCAGCGGGTGGTGCACGCCGGGGGCGGGCGGCGGGATGAAGCGCTTGAGGAAGCTGGCCGGGAAATGTCTGCCGCCTCCGGCTCACGGGAGCGCGACTCTGCAGGTCCGGCGAGCGGTAGGAAGCTGGGCTGGGGGTGTGGGCCTGGGGCGGAGGGCCGGGCCTGTGGTGTGCCCCAGTGGACGCACGAGGCCAAGCCCGCGGTCCTGGCCTTGCGGACGCGCGGACTCGTGGGGCTGCAGTTCTGTGGGGATGTTGTTCTCAGCCGGTGTGGAGGAGGGCAGGCGGCCGCCGTGGGGACCCCCAGGACCCCAACACTGTAGACTTCTGCTGACGTTCCGTTGCCGGCTCTCGGTCGAGCCAGCTCTGGGGCCTCCATGTCGCCCTCTGGGCTGAGTGACTTCAGTCGCCCCGTCCGTCCGCGTTTGGTGTGGAGGTGCACGCCATAGGACCTCTCCCCGCAGCGTGGGGTGGGGTGTACTTTGGGGCGCCCTGGCAGCCTGCCGCCCCTGTGGTAAATGACGTTGGAGGCCGTTCCAGGTGAAGGTGTTCATGCACCGAGTCCCTGGTGGGTCAGGCTGGGCAGGACAAAGGTCCATTGTCAAACAGAAAGCCGTCTTTGGGAGTCTGAGAGGCGCAGCGCTGAAATTGGGGTCAGCCGGTGTCTGGGGAGGGCCGGCCGACCTGGGATTTTCCCCGTAGCTGCGCCGCTGAAGTCCCGGGAGGGGTGCATGTCGCAGAGCCACCGGCACGCATTGGTCCCCTTTTTCTCAGTTCTTTTCCATGAAGTGGCTATCAGGGTGGTTGAGTGTGAGCCAGCCGTCCACTCTCGCTCTTACAAGGCTTGGAAATGAGGAGGGGCGGGGAGAAGTAGCATGTTGCACAACTTGGTAGAAGGAGAGGAAGCCTCCTCAGCCCAGGACTTCCTCCGTGCCCTGCCATCTCAAGGCGCGCTTGAAAAAGCACCTGCCGGGTGACAATCCCGTCTTGGGTTTGTCTTGGACTGCACTCGAAGCGCCCCTCGCATTCTGGAATGTGGTGGTGGGCGGTGAGGGACCGGGGAGGGGTGAAGCTGGAGAGTCTTGTGCTCTTGTTGCCTTTGTGGTCAGCACAGGACAAGCCCAGGGGCAGCTCAGCGTCCCGGAGCCAGGCTGCTTCTGGGGAGGACTTGCCTGGCACATCAGGACAGCCTGCTCTGAAAACCCAGCTGTCTGCCTCTGGGTGAGGACCAGGCAGGGGTCTCAAGAATCTTCCCTTTCTCTAACCAAAAACTAGTTACGTGCTGCAGAAGAATAAGTAATTTGCCCCATGATCATGCCTGTAGTCAGTGGGCTTACTCTGGGAGCTGCTAAACCACCTCTGTTGAAATTGCTGAGCATGGCACCCGGTGCCCGTTGCTATGAGGGTCCTCTCTGAGTGGACTTAGTCTGCTGGGAAACAGGCAGGGGATTTAGTTCTTTCTTTATGCATGTGATCAAAATGACCACTTCTCAGCAGCCTGCAGAACTAACCTGAGGCAAAATCTGCTTCAAAATGCTACACGCTGGAGGGTAGTGGTTTAAGCTGCCCCTTGCCACAGCACCATCACTTGTTGGAGTGCAGGTTCCAGGCCCAGGCATCTGCTGCTTTCTGCAGGATGTCAGAGCATGGCCCACATCCTTGGGCTCCTGGCTGCTGTCTGCAGTCTGGCTCACACCTGGTCCTTTCCACTGTTGGGTGGGGTGGGGTTGGGGAGGGAACTGCTGCAGGATTTCTTTTTCACTCTGCCTTTCGGATAAATAAATAACTTTAAAAAGTGCTGCATTGTGTATAGCAGGAGGAATAAGGCATCCCCATGGGATGGCAGACTGCTGGAGAAGGGGCCGGTGGTCCCTGAATAGAAGAGTCTAGGATTGGTCCAGAGGGAGCAGGTGGGTCAAGGGCCCTTGTTGGGTGAGCCAAGGGCGGTAGGACCTTGATGCTTAGGTGTTTGGGGGCAAGGTGAAGCAGGTCTTCACTTCTCCTCTTTGCCATGGGTGATGGCGCCTGGGGGATTTCTCCAACATGTCCTTTCTTCCTACAGATTTCAGGAGTGGTAGGGCCTGCTAGGTAGGGGGCGGTGAAATGTGAGCTGCTGCTTGTTTCAGATTGGAGTCTGTGAATTCAGGTGCCCAGAAGCTGGGATGTGGTGCTGCTGGGTGCCGGACAGGCAGCCTGTTCTGACTGGGTTCCTTGGCCGTTTCCATGGCTAAGCCCCTGTACGGGCACTAGACCCATGGCTGTTGTAGGCCGAAGCTTTTTCAGCCTCTCACTTGACTCCCATTAACTTTGTGTGGTTTTTTCTTAAAAAAAGAAGAGAGTTTTGTCTGGGAGTAGTGTTTCATTATTTCCATCTTGCAATTAACTGAAGATGCTGTGGTCCGGAAAGACACCACTGGAGCTTAGTCCTTCCCCAAGTCCTCCTATAAGAGCCTCACCTGCATTTCACCCTGGAAACGTGCAAACACCTGTGTCTGTTTTCTGGAGGATTCTGAGCTGTGAACCAGAAAGGAACCTGCTGGCTAAAAATCCCATGGGGGACATTTCTGGGCTAATTGGACCACATGGTAATGGGCAATGAAAGTTGATCTTTTGAGGTGTCTTTTTTTTTTTTTTTTAATTCCATGGTTGATTCAAAGTGAGCCAGCTTTGTAGTATCTCAAATTTAGAATGCTGATATGTTATGAGTAATTTTTTCCCTGGACCCAGAAAACAGAACGTTAGAGAATGTGGCCTGTGAAAGGAAATGGATGTTATTTATATCTCAGGCTGACATGAAGAGCAACCTATGTTACCAGGGTAGGGACCAGAGAGAATGTGAGAAAATAGTCCCTCGGTTAACACTGTTTTTTTTCTCCTCTGGCTTTGTCAGTTTAATAAATAAAACCTATGCGAGCAGCTGATCCCTTTAGCATGGAGCAAATGCTTTGCTTTTCTGTACCCTAAAAAATCAAATATCTCCCACTGCTTCTATCTCTGTGGGAAGCCCCGCAGGCTCCTAAGCAAATTCATTTATTTCAGGTCACTTGGTCTCTTTCAACAAAGGAGAACTGGACTCAGTTTTCTTCCTCCTTTTGTTGTTCCCCTCTCCGTTTTCATTCTTTGCCCAGTTAACCTGTTGGTGTTAGTGCAGGAGGGTCCCTAAACCTTTCTTTCCCCTTTATGAGAACAGTTTTGGAATTCTTTTTTAAAAAGATATATTTATTTGTATTGGAAAGTCAGATATACAGAGAGGAGGAGAGACAGAGAGGAAGATCTTCCATCTGATAATTCACGACCCCAAGTGACCACAACATCTGGTACTGTGCCGATCTGAAGCCAAGAGCCAGGAGCCTCTTCTGGACTTCCCTTGCAGGTACAGGGTCCCAAGGCTTTGGACCATCCTCAACTGCTTTCCCAGGCCACAAGCAGGGAGCTGGAAGGAAAGTGGAGCTAGGACATGAACCGGATGCTGGTGCTAGCGGGCAGAGGATTAGGCTGTTGAGCCACTGTGCCGGCCTCAGAAATGCGAAATGTTTGTTGCTGTTTTAAGGAGTTATTTATTTATTTGTGTAAAGAGTTCTGTATTTTTTATAGGAAGGGCAGATTTTACAGAGAGAGGAGAGACACAGAGAATCTTTCATGCACTGAATTAACTCCCTAAATGACCACAACATCCAGAGTTGGGCTGGTCCCAAGCCAGGAGTCTGCAGCTTCTTCAAGGTCACGCACGTGGGTGCAGGGTCCTAAGAACTTGGGCCAACCTCTACTGCTTCCCCAGGCCAAGCAGGGAGCTGGAATTGGAAGTAAAGTGTCCAGGATTCAAACCAGCGCCCATATGGGATGTTGGTGCCACAGTTGGAGGTTACCTTGCTGTGCCACAGAACCCGCCTCAAAGATATATTTATTTTAATCTGAAAGGCAGAGTTACAACAAAGAGAGAAGATAGAGAAAGATCTTTCACCTACTGGTTCACTCGTCAAATGGCTACAGCAGTTGGGGTGGGCCAGGCTAAAGCCAGGAACCAGGAACTTCTTCCTGGTCATCCACCTGGGTGCATGGGTCCAAGTCCTTGGGCCATCTTTGGCAGTCTCCTGCACGTTAGCAGGAAGCTGGATCAAAAGTGAAGCAGTCTAGATACCAAGAAAATCCTGCATGGGCTGCTGGGGTCCCAGGCAGCAGCTTAACCTTTGCCTTTCTTTCTGCCCACATTTTGAAGTCCCCATATTTATTGTTACGTGTGCTGTTATAACCAGACTGTTACAGTGGTGTCCTTAGCCAACCTCCTGAACCTTAGGGTTCTCTTTAGGACATACATTTCTGCTGTTTGGTGTGTGCACTTCCATATCACAGCACTGCCTGTTGCCTACGGAGTAAAGGTCAGATTCCTCAGCATGGTGTTCAGGGCGTGCCCAGCCTGGCCTCGCCTGCCTTTCCTGCCCTGCTTGCCACAGCTCACCTTCAGCTCCTCTGACCTCAACCTTCATGCCTGTTGTTTCTGGGTAAAGCCTTGGGCTTTGTTGACTGTGCATTTAGCTGCACTTGAGTGATCTTGAACTTGCTGCTCTTTGAAGCATTTTGTGTCCTCTCTCCTTGTTGCCTTGTATCACAGGAGGTGCTCACAAAGGCCTGTGGCCGCGTTGGAGAGCCCCACTCAGTTGGAATGCTGAAGTGTTCTGTCACCTGAACGGACCTGCCACTTTCCCCTTCCCCTTTGAGCAAGCAAGCACTCCCTCCCACCCCCTCTCTGGTTTGTTCTTTCCCACTTCTCTTTCAGTCTTTTTTTTTTTTTTTAAATTTATTTATTTTTGTACATTAGTTGTGAAATGGAGACTAACATCCAGATGTGAGGATGCAGTGTAGTATGCATTTCTGCTTCCAGACAAAGATGGACTTACAATGAAACTGTTTACTATATCTTGACAATAGGATTTTGGACTCTCTGCCATTGTCCATGCCCGCAATGATGGACACATGACTGAGTATGAAGAACTATATGTTAGTAATGATATAGAGGAACTAGGTGGGAGAGAGGGAATTGGGGAGGGGATAAGGGAATATGGAACTGTGTCATAAAATGATAATAATAAAATGTTAAAAAAATAAAGATTTATTTATTTTTTATTGCAAAGTCAGATATACAGAGGTTGAGAGACAGGAAGATCTTCCGTCCAGTGATTCACTCACCAGTGACTGCAATGGCTGGTGCTGCGCTGATCTGAAGCCAGGAGCCTCTTCTGGGCTTCCCATGCAGGTGCAGAGTCCCAAGGCTTTGGGCTGTCCTCTGCTGCCTTCCCAGGCCACAAGCAGGGAGCTGGATGGGAAGTGGAGCTGCTGGGATTAGAACCGTCACCCATATGGGATCCCGGGGCGTTCAAGGCAAGGACTTTAGCCACTAGGCCACCGTACTGGGCCCTCTCTTTCAGCTTTTTTTTTTTTTTTTTAAGACTTATTTTATTTTTGTTACAAAGTCAGATATACAGAGAGGTTGAGAGAGAGAGAGGAAGATCTTCTGTCCGATGATTCACTCCCCAAGTGGCCGCAACAGCTGGAGCTTTGCTGATCCAGAGCCAGGAACCAGGAACTTCTTCCAGGCCTCCCACAGGGGTTGCAGGATCCCAAAGCATTGGATTGCTTTCCCAGGCCACAAGCAGGGAGCTGGATGAGAAGTGGAGCTGCCGGGATTAGAACTGGCGCTCACATGGGATCCTGGCACATTCAAGGCGAGGACTTTAGCCACTAGGCCACGCCTCCGGGCCCTCAGCTTTATCACCAGACCACAGATGGTTCACGGAACGCCCCGCTGATGGGGATCCTGGACAGAAAGTCAAACTGTTTCTCAGTAGCCTGTCACCACTGACCTGTTGCTGGAGTCCACAGGAGCCTTCCTGCTGGGGAGCAAGGCTGCACTCATGTAGCCTGTGTAAGGATGCAGACTGGAGTAAGAGTTCAGGTCTCACAGGTGGTCCTTGTTTGGGTGGCTAATTGAAAGCCATCAGATACTGAGAAATGTTAAGAAAGAAGCAGAAACTAAGCTTTGTGATTAGACTTTTAAGAAAATAGCAACTATTTTTTTTTTAGATGTATTTTAATTTTTTATTGGAAAGGCAAATATACAGAGAGGAGAGTCAGAGAGGAGCTGAGCTAATCGAAGCCAGGAGCCTCTTCCGGGTCTCCCACGCGAGTGTAGGGTCCCAAAGCTTTGGGCCGTCCTCGACTGCTTTCCCAGGCCACAGGCGCTGGATGGGAAGAGGGGCCGCTGGGATTAGAACCGGCGCCCATATGGGATCCCGGCACACACAAGGCGAGGAGCTTAACCACTATACCATCGCGCTGGGCCCAAAGAAAATAGTAACTATTTGGAGGGGAGGTAGCCTGACTTATAATGAGAAAGTGAATTCTTATCATTCTTTGGATGCCAGGAGCCCTGTGTTGGAGACCTCTCTTAAGAGAACCCTCCTCTGACCTGTGTGTTATGGAGCAAAGTGCCCTGTGTTCGAGGCCTCTCTTAAGAGCCCTGCCCTGACCTGTGTGTGTGGAGGCAGGTGCCGTGCCCTGTGTACCAAGTAAACACTTCGTTCTCCTTTGCCGTAAGAGTCAAATCCAAGCTCCACTTGGTGTGTGAAGTCTTAAGAGTTTGACCCTCCATTTATTGCTGTCATCACTGTTCCTACCATTACAGTTAGTATTTATTAAGCACTAGGTATGAGTTTGTGGGCACAGCACTTGGCCGTAAAAGGTCCCTGAGAAGATCTCTGCAACTCAGGAAAACAGGCTCAGAGAGGTTGGATGCCAAGCTTGTGATCACTCACTCTCCCATGGGTTGGTTCCCTGGTGATGTGTGCCTAACGTGGTGTCCCTGGCAAGTGTGCTCAGTCCTGCTTGCTTGAACCATCAGGTGTTGTGCTCACATGGTCCAGCAGATTCTGTGCTGCCAATGGAATGTACTGGCTGGTGACCAGGAAGATGTTGCTCAGGAAGTGTGGGGCATGGTCTCCACCCAGCAGTGACAGCCACCTGCCCACACGGCCTGAGGAGGCTGTGGCGACACTTCGGCTTTGTTATCCAGACTCTATGGGGGTGTGGTGGGTCTTGAGATAAAGATATAATTATTTGTTGTTGTTACTATTATTATAATCAATTTGGCCCTAGCATGGTAGCCTAGTAGCTGACGTCCTTGCCTTATACATCTGGGATTCCATATGGGTGCTAGTTCATATCCTGCCTGCTCCACTTCCCTTTCAGCTCCCTGCCTATGCCTGGGACAGCAGTAGAGGATGATCCAAGGCCTTGGGACCCTGCACTCGCTTGGGAGATCTGAAAGGGACTTCTGGCTCCTGGCTTCAGATCAGTTCAGCTCTGGCCATTGCAGCCACTTGGGGAATGAACCAGCAGATGGAAGATCTTTCTGTCTCTGCTTTCTGTGAATCTGCCTTTCCAATACAAATCTTTTAAAATAAAAATAAATAAAAATTTATTTATTTGCAGGTAGAGGATTAGAGAAAGAGGAAGAGACAGATGTCTCCCATCTTGGGTTTGCTGTCCAGATGGCTGACGTAGCTAGGATGGGCCAGGGGGTCTCTGGGGGCTTGGAATGCCATCCTGGTCTGCCACATTGGGTAGTAAGAGCCCAGGCATTTGAGCCATCTTACCCTGCTTTCTCAGGTGGCTGGATTGGAAATGCAGCAGATGGGACTGTACTCTGCTCTAGGATGCTGGCAGTGAAAGCAGTGGCTAGCTGAGCTGTGCCACAACATGAACTTCTCTGGGGGATTTCAATCACGCAGATCTGGGTTTTAATGTCACCTGGGCCATTTACTGCCTCTGTGTGCTTGAGCGGATCTGCCATCTGCTCTAGGCCTTGATATCCTGATTTGTAAAAGGAGGCCAGTACTCAGAAGCAGTATATGAAGTGTATGAGACGGTGCTTGATAAATGGAAGTCATCATTTTCTAAGCAGTGAGGGATGAGGAGTGTTAGAGAAGGGGGAAAATAGCCATTCTTGAATGTCAACTGTGTAGCAAACATTGTGCTAGCTCTTGATCTATTTAGCTTGCATTTGTTCATCCTTCTTGCTTCTCTGTGCAGGAATTATCTCCATTTTACAAAGCAGCAAACAAATTTAGTTATTTGTTTGTGGTTTCACGTGAAGCAACAGGTAGAGCCATTAAAATAGCCAAGGCTTTTCTCGGAATGCTCTGAAGTCTCAATGGTCAAGCAAGACGCGCACACCCGCAAGAATGCCCTTAGAATTCCCAGGACTGACTGCTGAGGACTGGGGTGGTTCAGGAAGAATCTATGCTTGGAAGAAGAGGTGGGCTTTGCGTCGAGTCAGGAGTGAGCACGGCATGCATGAGGAGCCTGTAGTTTCGGATCAGGTTGTGTTGGCGGGGAGGGATGAGAAGTGAGCAGAGATGATGTGCAGAAGGCCTCCTGGGCTAGTCGAACCAGTTTGGACCCCAGCCTGCCAGTAATGGTGTAACACAAAATTTTAGGACAGACAGAGATGAGTGTGTGCCGTGGGCGAGTCCAGAGACTCCTTTGAGCAAGGAGAAGTTGGGAGGAGCTCAGTTGGGAGATCTTTGTGGTAACAGGTGGCTGGGGATGGCCTGGAGGAAGGCATTCGAGAGGATGAAAAGACGCCTGGCTGGCCCTGTCTGGGGCCTCGAGGGACAAGGTGAGTGGATGGCGGGCGGGGGGCGGGTGTGTGTGGTGGGGAATTGCAGGTCTGACTGGTGGGGCAGTGTTGGTGCCGGTCAGGGAAGGGCCTGGGGCTGCACCATGGGCTTCTCTGGGGCCTGCCCACATGTGGAAGTGCTAAGTAGACAGTGGACAGACTGGCTGTATTCAGGCCCAGCTGGACAGCTCCATTTTCACTGGACTCTGAGGGCTGGTGGTTCTCCTGGCACAGGCGGAAGAACAAGGATTGGATATACTCAGTCCAGATGTGCCTACTCACGTTTTATGTCAAATAAGGTTTTATTTGTTGTAGCCAGGTTTTAGGTGTTACTTCAAGTGTTAGACTTGTTACTACTGTCTTGGACAGTGCATTTTAGAACATTCCATCATCAAGAAAATTTCTGTGAGGTAGCACTGGCCTGGGGAACACTTGCAAAAACTGGGGACTTTGAGGAGGAAATGGAGCAAAAGAAAGAACAATAGAATTAAGAAAGAGTGCTGTTGCCTTTTTCTAATGTTTCTCAAAAGAAATGGGTTACTTTGATTTTGGTTTGAATTTGCTTGTTTCCTTGTGTGATATTTTTTAGAAAAGCGCCGACTCTGAGCCAGCATTGTGGCACAGTAGATTACACTGCTGCCTGTGACACTGGTATGCCATGTGGACTCCAGTTCTAGTCCTGGCTGCTCTATTTCCAATTCAGCTCCCTGTAATGCTCCTGGGAAAGCAGTAGGAGATGGACCAATTACTTGGACTCCTGCAGCCACATGGGAAACTGGGATGAAGCTCTACCTCCTGGCTTCAGCATGACCCATCCTTGGCCATTGGAGTGGCCATTTGGGGAGTATATCTCTCTTCCTCTCCCTTACCTCTCTTTTTGTTCTATTTTATTTGAAAGGGAGTTAGAGAAGGAGAGACAGATATATTCCCTCAACTGGTTCACTTCCCAAATGACTGCAAAGGCTGGAACGGAGCTGGGTCAGAATTGGAGCAACTGGGATCTGAACTGGTGCCCTTATGGGATGCCAGCATCACAAGCAGAAGCTTAGCGTACTATGCCACAGTGCCAAACCCCCCCCCCCTTTCTGTCTCACCACCTTACTGTGACTGCCTTTCAAATAACATAAGTAAATTAAAAATATATATATATTTATTTAGTTTTATTGGAAAGTCAGATTGACAGAGAGCTCTTTTGTCTACTGGTTCACTCACCAAATGGCTGCAGGAGCTAGAGTTGAGCCAGGAGCTGCTTCCAGGTGTTCTTCATGGGTGAAGGGCCCCAAAAACTTGGACCATTCTCCACCACGTTCACAGGCCATAAGCAGGGAGCAGGATTGGAAGTGGATCATTTGGAACATGAACCTGTGCCCATGTGGGATGTTGGCACATGCAGGTGGAAGATTAGCCAGTTGAGCCATTGAGCCAGCCCCATACCCAAATATTAAAAAAAGAGAGAGAAAGGAAAGAAAAGGCTCCGGGCTGACTATAAGACACTGAACTGGTCTGGTTTGGCTTCTAGAGCCAAGTGATCATTGGTGCAAGAAGCCTTGAGTTAACCATCAGAAGAGAAGACAACTGTCCTCTACAGTAGGTATTGTTGTTGTTTTTGTTCAGTTGATACTCAGGCTTAATGAGATTAGATGGCTGTTCAAGGTCACACAGCTAGTAAGAGGCAGGACCAGAAATGCTAGTAAGTCCAAAGCCTGTGATTATGTATCATAAAACAAGAAAATGCATGCTATCATATTAATGCTGAAGTACTATACACAAAACAAAATGTAACCACTTAAGAATGACCACTGGGCCTGGTGCTGTGGCTGATTGGGTAAGCTGCTGCCTGCAGGGCCAGCATCCCATGTGGGTACCAGTTCAAATTCTGGCTGCTCCACTTTCAGTCCAGCCCCTTCTTGATGTGTCTGGGGCTAAACAGAAGATGGCCCAAGTGCTTGGACCATTGTAAACACATGGAAGACCCAGAAGAAACTCCTGATTCCTGATCTTGGCCTGGCCCAGCTCCAAACCCAGCCCCAGCAGTCTTCTAGGGAGTGAACCAGCAGATGGAAGAAATGTGCCTTTTCCATGGACTTAAAATGTATTTAAGTAGGGTCTGGTGAGATGGCTCAATTGGCTAAATCCTTACCTTGCAAGCACAGATTGGTGCTCTGCCTGCTCCACTTTCCATCCAGCTCCCTAATTGTGACCTGGGAAAGCAGTTGAGGATGGCCCAAAGCCTTGGGTCCCTGCACCCATGTCGGAGACCCGGAGGAATCTCCTGGCTCCTGGCTTCAGATCAGCTCAGCTCTGGTTGTTGTGGCCTCTTGCGGAGTGAACCAGCAGATGGAAGATCTTTCTTTCTGCCTCTCCTCTCTGTAAATCTGATGTGCCTTTCCAACAAAAATAAATTTTTGAGGATTTAGCCATTGAGCCATTGTGTCAAGCCCCAAAATAAATAAATATTTATTTGGCCTGGCATAATAGACTAGTGGCTGAAGTCCTTGCTTTGCATGTGCTGGGATCCCATATCCCTGCTGCTCCACTTCTGTTCCAGCTCCCTGCTTGTGGCCTGGGAGTCAGTCAAGGATGGCCCAAAGCCTTGGGACCCTGCACCTGCATGGGAGACCTGGAAGAAACTCCTGATTCCTGACTTTGAATCTGCTTATTTCTGGCCATTGCAGCCACTTAGGAAGTGAATTGATGGATGGAAGATCTTCGTCTTTGTCTCTCTTCCTCTCTGTATATCTGACTTTCCAATGAAAATAAATACATATTTTTTAAAAATAAATCTTACAAGAAATTTATTTGAAAGGCAGAAATACAAAGTGGTTGGGAAAGAGTGAGCTTCCTTTGCTGGTTCATTCCCCAGATGGCCACCCTGACTGGGCTGGGCCAAGCTGAAGCCAGGAGGCAAGAACTCCACCCAGGTCTCCCGTACGGGTGCAGGGCCCAAGCACTTAGGCCGTCTTCCATTGCTTTCCCAGGTGCATTAGCAGAGAGCTAGATTGGAAGTAGACAATCAGGGCTTGAGCTGGTGTCCATATAGGATGTCGACATTGCAGGCCATAACTTAACTTGCTGCACCGCAACTTCAGACCCTCTGTGAACTTCTGGAAGGTTCCTCATGAATGTGTGGAAACATGGTAAACTTGGACAGAAGCATACACTTCAGGCCTTATTTATAGCTACCATATTCAGTCCCTTACTAGCACTTGTCAAGTCCTCAGCTCTCTGAAGGCTGCCAGCTTGTCTTCTTGTGTATCTCCCACAAGCTCAGTTTGTCGTTACTGTAAGACTGGCTTCCTCTGACCTGAGAGCCCTGATGGACCTTATTTATGCCACTAAGTGCCGCTGTTGTCACGTCCAGTGGTGGCACCATTTCAGTGATGGCCTGGTTGCTGTGTGGGCTCAGGCACAGGCCATGTACACTCGGCACTCCGTGTCCGTGCTTTGCACATCCATACCATCAAGAAGAAAATACTTGAAAAATTGCTGATACTAAACATGTGCAGATTTTTTCTTGTCATTCCTTAAACAATATAGTATGATGAATGTTGGCATAGCATTAATGTTGTACTTGATGTAAGTAGACTAGAGATAATTCAAAGTATAAGGAGGAAGTGCAAAGAATGTTTGCACAATACTGTGTTATTTCATATAAAGAGCTTGGACATATGCAGATTTTGCTAGATGAGGTATTCCTCTCCAATCCCCTGAATACTAAGGGATGACTGGTGTTTTTCTGAAACTCCCCAAATTCTGAATTTCAAAATAGAGTTGATCCAAAGGAAGGACGTCTTATTTTTATTTTTATTTAAGATTTACTTATTTGGGCCTCTTGCAGTAGCCTAGAGGATAAAGTCCTCACCTTGTACATCTGGGATTCCTTATGGGTGCCAGTTTCTGTCTTGGTGGCTAAGAACTGAGCCTCAAATGTCCCTTTTGTCCTTTTCTTTATTTATTTGGGGACCCAACACTGGCACTCTGACTGTGGTGCTGGCATCCTATATGGGCACCAGTTAATGTCCTAGCTGCTCCATTTCCAATCCTGCTCCCTGTTAGTAGCCTGGGAAAAGCAGCAGACTATGGGTCAAGTCCTTGGGCCTCTGCACCTATGTGAGAGATCCAGAAGAAGCTCCCAGCTCCTGACTTCATAAGGGCTCAGCTCTAGCCCTTGAGGGTATTTGGGAGATGAACCAGTGGGTGGAAGAACTTTCTCTATCTTCTCTCTCTAAATCTGCCTTTCACAGAAAGATAAATCTTTTTTTTTTTTTAAGATTTATTTATTTTTTGTTGGAAAGGCAAATTCATAGAGAGAAGCAGAGACAGAGAGGAAGAACTTCCATCTGCCAGTTTACTTCTCAAGTGGCTGCAACAACCAGAGTTGAGTTGTTCTCAAACCAGGAGCTTCTTTCGGGTCTGCCACGTGGGTTCAGGGTCCCAAGACTTTGGGCCATCCTCCATTGCTATCCCAGGCCACAAGCAGAAAGGTAGATGGGAAGTAGAGCAGCCGAGACATGAACTAATGCCCATATGGGATGCCAGCACGTGTAAGGTGAGGATTTAGCTACTGAGTCTTTATGCTGGGCCCGCAAGTAAATCTTTTTAAAAATGAAGTTTATTTTATTTTTAAAAGATTTATTTACTTTAATTGGAAAATAAGACATAGAGAAGGAGATACAGAGAGAAAGATCTTCCATCCATTGGTTCACTCCCCTAGTAGCCGCCTCGGAGCTGAGCCAATCAAAGCTAGGAGCCAGAAGCCAGAAGCTTCCTCCAGGTCTTCCATGTGGGTACAAGGTCCCAAGGCATTGGGCCATCCTCGAGTGCTTTCCCAGGCCACAAGCAGGGAGCTGGATGGGAAGTGGAGCTGCCGGAGTTAAAACTGGTGCCCATATGGGATCCCGGCGCGTTCAAGGCAAGGACTTTAGCTGCTAGATCACTGTGCCGGGTCCAAAATTTGTTTATTTTAAAGGAAGAATGACAAGTACACGAGAGGGAAGGAAGAAGGGGGATGGGGGAAGGAGAGAGAAAGGCGGGCCTTTCATTTGTCTGTTCATTCCTCCAGTACACGCAACAGCCAAGATTGGACCAGGCTGAAGTCAGGAACCGTTAACTCTGTTGGGTCCCCTTTGTGAGTGGCAGAGATCCATGTGGATCTTGAGTTATTATCTCCTTGAGTACTTGAGTTATTATCTCCTGCCTTCCCAAACCTGCATTAGCTGGATGCTGGATGAGAAGTGGAAGTGGGACTTAATCGCAGGCACTCTGACGGGAGCTGTGGGTGTTCCAAGGGGCAGCTTAACCAATTGCATCCCATGTTGTTTTCCCTAAACATTGTGTATTTAGCAAGGCATGTGGAAAAGATTTTGGTTTTATAAATTATGTAGTGCACTATACAGAATTTAGCCAGGAACTCTGAACATTTTGGAGTTCACACATCTAGATCAGGCTTTAGTGATTGGTGGAGCTACTGTACTAGCTAGGTTCAATAGTAGATATGAGAGGTTGTCACTGAGAAGGAACGCAGAAAGTGCATGGAGCATAACCTGTGCCCCGAGGCGTTTACTGCCTGCTGGTATGTATTGTGTCTTGGGGCAAGCAGGGGACATAGCAGCAGGACCAGGAAGCTTGTGGTCCAGTTCTTGCTCTGTTCTGACAAGTGCGTTGGAGGAGGTTGACAGTGTGTGTGAGACGATCTAGGCAGCCAGAGGGTGCTCAGGAAGGAGCGGAGGAGCCGAGCCGCGTCTTGCAGATGATGAGCTGTGAGGTCATGGGGATGGGGGAAGGAAACGTGGAGTTGGGGAGGAGTTCAGGGCCAGGGGGACAGCCTGGGCATATCTGTCAAGATGCTTCTGTCGAAAGTGGTGTGTGTAAGTTACTGAAGGGTTTGACGTGGAGGAATGTCCTGCCCAGATTTGTGTTTTCTTGCCTCTGTTGGCAGGCTGGTGAAAAAGGAGACAGAGTGATCATTAGTGGGATTTCTGGAAGTAATAAGGACCTAAACTGAGCCATGGCAGTTGGGAGAGAGTAGAGGGTCAGGTATAAAAATGCTTAGGAGAGAGGATTTACAGGACTTGGTGACCAAATGTGATAAAGAAGGGAAAAACCCAGGTGTTACCACTGAGATTGAGTGGTGGAAGATTGGAGGTCTGAGGCTGGAGAAAGGGCAGAGTTGGAGTAGGGCAGCAGACGAGAAAGGAACCTGTGCCAGGAAAGGAACTGTACAGCTGTGGAGTCGTAAACTTGGATAAGAGCTGTTGTCAGGCCAGATGTGATAGCCTGGTGGCTAAATCCTTGCCTTGCATGCACTGGGATCCCATATGGGTGCTGGTTCATATCCTGGCTGCTCCACTTCCCTTCCAGCTCCCTGCTTGTGGCCTGGGAAAGCAGTAGAGGATGGTCCTGGCTCCTGGCTTCAAATCAGCTTAGCTCTGGCTGTTGCAGCCACTTGGGAAGTAAATCAGCAGACAAGAGAGCTTTCTCTCTGTATCTTCTCTCTGTATGTATATATATTTTTCCAATAAAAACTAATATAAAAAAAAATAAGAACAAAGAGCTATTGCCAGCCAGCCTCCATGCAGGTTCTGGCAAGGAGAGGTTCCGAGAAGTCTGTCCTGTGACTGGAAGTTGCCCAGATTGTGCCTTCGGGTTTCTCTACGTAGGTTGGTGTGTGGAGAGTTCCCACTTCTTGTGGACTCAGTTCAGAGAGTGCTGTCTGTGAGAGCCTGCTTGGGGTGTAGGCCTGCAGGGTGGTTTTTCCACCAGCACACTGCCCGTGTGTCTCCCGGAGATGTCCCTGCAGTCTGGCTCTTAGGAAGTTCCCGAAGAAAATCTCTATGAAAGCCCTTGGAAGGCTGACAGGCTGCACTGGGACCCTTGATTCCTGTTCCTCTGTTTAGAAAGGAGAAGTGCCTTTGGCGTGTTGTGAAGCTCCCCGAGATGTTTAATATAAAGTCCCTACTGCACAGATGGGAAGTGAGTTGTTCAGTCACAGCGGAAGACGGTAGCAGAGCTGGCCAGCAGCCCAAGGTTCCTGGCATTGGATGTTCTGAACATGTTGAGTACCAGCTGTGTACCAGGCTAGGCACCTTGGAGAGAAAGCATGAAGAATAAGTTCCTACATGACCGAGTTTACCGGTCATTGGAAAGGCAGCCAGTCACAAACACAAGATTTGTTATAGTAAGGCTTGTGAATAAACAGAAGATTGACTAAAAAACAGTTTCAGTGCAAAGAGGAAACATTTGGGAGAGTAGGGCCATGCTTCCCAAACTGTGCCGAGACACTGTGGGGTTCTGCAGTGTCACTCATGGGGAACCTTTTTTTTTCTTTTTTTTTAAGAATTTATTTTCGTTGGAAAACAGATTTAAAGAGAAAAGGAGAGACGAAGATTCTCCATCCGGTGCACTTCCCAAATGGCTGGATGGGAAGTGGAGCAGCCAGGACATGAACCAGTGCAGGTAGAGGATTATTAATCTGTGGAACCTTCGCACTGGCCCCCATTCTTGGGAAGACTTTCAAGATTAACACACACATATGATGTAACAGCAGCTGAACTTGAAGTGAATGCCATTCACAGTTTTAACATTAGCTGATGCTGCATTCCTTTTGATGGTATCTTTGTAAAACTGGGTGGCTCCTGCGCCTACGAACAAAAATCAGTGTTGATGCTGTGCGTGAGGGCCACCCTGATTCCAGGGTGTGAGGAGTTGTGTGGTCCTGTAGGCTGTGGTCAAGATGGAATGGAATTTTTTTTTTTTTTAAGATTTATTTTTATTTGCAAGGCAGATTTACAGAGAGGAGGAGAGACCAGGAGAAAGATTGTCTGTCTGCTGGTTCACTCCCCAAGTGACCGCAGTGGCCAGAGCTGGGCTGATCTGAAGGCAGGAGGCAAGAGCCAGAAAAGTCTTGCGTGTCTCCCACATAAGTGCAGGGTGCCAAGGTCTCAGGCCACCCTCCACTGCTTTCCCAAGCACAGGCCGGGACTGGATGGGAAGTGGAGCAGCCGGGACACAAACTGACGCCCATATGGAATCCTGGCACTTGCAAGGTGGAGGATTAGCCAGTTGAGACATTGGGTCAGCCCTGAAACATTTTGTTTTTATTTGTTTAAGTGTATTTTTTTTAAATGGCTACAATATTGTTAGAATTTAAACACTCATTGCTTTACTTGGCCCTGCTGCTTGGAACTGTCATGTATTTTTTTTAGGTATGGAGGTGCCTTGGTTAAAATTAGAGCCCAGTGACCTGGGGGAATTTAGGGGCCTCTGGAGCAAGGGCATAGAATGATGTCAGGTGGCAGGGTCTGTGGTTGTGGGATGAGGTGGGTGTCTGAGAAGTGAAGTGAAATTCATATCATATCACATCACTGACATCACATCTCATTGCTCTCATCACATCGCTCTATGTCACTAACACGTCACCCACACGCGCACGTCTTGTGACTCACATCACCTCACTCACATAACCTCACTCACATATCACACAGTCATCTCACTCATCACCTCACACAGTCACCTCACTCATCACCTCACTCACACATCACTCACATATCACACAGTCACCTCACATCACCTGACTCATCACCTCACACAGTCACATCACTCATCACCTCACACAGTCACCTCACTCATCACCTCACTCACACATCACACATCACCTCACTCATCACCTCACTCACACATCACTCACATATCACACAGTCACCTCACATCACCTCACACAGTCACCTCACATCACCTCACACAGTCACATCACACATCACCTCACTCACACATGACTCACATTTCACAGTCACCTCACACATCACCTCACACAGTAACCTCACTCATCACCTCACTCACACATCACACAATCACCTCACTTATCACCTCACACAGTCACATCACTCATCACCTCACTCACACATCACACAATCACCTCACTTATCACCTCACACAGTCACATCACTCATCACCTCACTCACACATCACTCACATTTCACACAGTCACATCACACACATCATATCACACATCACTCACTCATATATCGCACAGTCACCTCACTTATCACCTCACTCATATATCACACAGTCACATCACACATCACCTCACACACACATCACTCACATATCACACAGTCACATCACAGTCACATCACACATCACATCACTCATGTCATGTCACTCAGGTCATATCACGTCATGTCACGTCATGGGCATCTTCATGACTTCTCATGACCCTGGAGCACCCGGCTGAGGAAGCGTGTGTTGGGTTCTCTGCTGGGAGTTGCCATTTCCCCTCCCTTGCAGTCCTGTGTAGTGCACACTTGATGCTGTGGCCTACCTCCTGGAACCCGAGTGTCTCAGCATGATCTGGAATGCTTCCTGGGAGACTTGTTTGTTTCCCATTTAAAATTTCAGTTATGTATATTACTGTGATGGAGGATTTTTGCAACGGAGTATAAAGCAATAAAACTTACTTTGGGCTCATTGTTTCAGCTTTGGTCATTGGGAGCTGTTATGTCAAATTCTTGTTTTGGATGTAACATTGTCAGTAGAGGTGTTTTTTGCTTTTTGAACCACTTTGTTATTCCTGGCACTGCCATGAGCTCATCCAGTCCTAAAATGGTTACTCATATTTCCAAGGAGCCTTAGTTCTCATTGGAGGAGGGCAGTGAAAACCAGAACCTGGCACTGGTGCTGCGGTGTAGTGGGTAAAGTCACCACCTATGGCATTGACACCAAATCAAGGCCCAGCTGCTCCGCTTCTGGCCCAGCTGGTTGCTAGTGGCTTGGGAAAAGCAGCCAACGGCCATGTGTTTGGGTTCCTGCTACCCATGTGGGACAGCAGGGTGAAGCTCCTGACTCCGGCCTGGCCTGCTGCCAGTTGTTGTAGCCCTCTGGAGAGCAAACCAATAGATAAAAGTGGGTTTTCTCTCTCTCTCTATCTCTGTCTCTAACTTTTTCTAAGTAAATAAATACATTGCAAAAAGTGCAAAAATAGAAACCAGTATTTCACATTAAGTGTGATTGTTGATACTTGGAATGTTCTTTCTGTTCTTGTTTGTGGATCTTTTCAACTGAAGGGCAAGGAAACTGTGTGTATGTGTGTTTAGTTACCCTGTGTGCATAGATACGTATCTATGAGTGTGTATTTCTGTAACCCTCTGTGTGTGAAGCAAGATGTGAATTCATAGTGGTATCTCCAGCTAGTCCATTCTAGCTTCCTCCCCTTGCTTCTGTGGAACTCCCCACTCCCGCAATGCGAAACCTGCTTTCCCCGTTTGCCCTCCCTGTCCCCAGTTGTGTAATCCCAGCAGATGATGTAGTGGTTGCGGTTCATCTGTCCCTCTTCAGTGAGGTTGCTCTATTGTTTCCACAATGTAACTAGGTTAATTTTAAACTTTTTGAGGAATGGGGCCTGGCACGGTAGCTAGTGGCTAAAGTGCTTGCTTTGCACACCTGGAATTCCATATGTGTGCCGGTTCATATCCCAGCTGCTCCACTTCGTTCCAGCTCCCTGCTTGTGGCTTGGGAAGGCAGTGGAACAGAGCCCAAAGCCTTGGGACCCTGAACCTGCATGGGAGGCCTGGAAGAAGCCCCTAGCCCCTGGCTACCTGTCTGCTCATCTCTGGCCATTGTGGCCACTTGGGGAGTGAATCAGTGACGAAAGATCTTTCTCAGTGACGAAAGATCTTTGTCTGTCTGTAAATCCGCCTTCCCATTAAAAATAAATAAATCTTTAAGAAAACTGGGGCCTAGCACTGTAGCCCAGTGGCTGAAGTCCTCGCCTTGCATGTACTGATATCCTATATGAACACTGGTTTTAATCCTGGTGGCCCCACTTCCCATCCAGCTCCCTGCTTGTGGCCTGGGAAAGCAGTGGAGGACAGCCCAAAGCCTGGGGACCCTGCACCCGTGTGGGAGACCTGGAACAAACTCCTCCTGGTTCCTGGCTTCGCATGGGTTCAGCTCCAGCCATTCTAGTGACTTGGGAAATTAGTCATCAGATGGAAGATCTTCCTCTCTGTCTCTCTTCCTCTCTTTAGATGTGACTTTCCAATAAAAATTAAAAAAAAGTAAATCTTTAAAAAACATTGAGAAAGTGGAAGAGAGGGCAAGAGAGCTAGTGAGAGTGCATGTGATTGCTCCCACTCACTCCCCACCTCCCTAGGAACTGGGAGCTCCATCCAGGTCGCCTACATTGGTGCAGAAACCCTGATGCTAGTGCTTTGGCCTGCCACCTCTGAGGGTGTGATAAGCAGGATGCTGGACTCAGAATTCTGAGAAGCTGGGCTCAGCTGTTCTGTTATACAGGGAAGGGAATTTACGGGTGGAAGATCTGTGGGTTTGTCAGCGTGTCTCTATCTTCCAAATATTTTAAAAGTTCCCCATGCTTACACAAGGATCCTTGGCAAGCACTGATCTTTTTATTGTCACAATTTTGACTTATCTAGGACATTATATAGATGGAGTCAAGTATTTATTTTTAAAATTATTACTATTTTAAAGATTTATTATTTTTATTGGAAAGTTAGATATGCAGAGAGGAGAGACAGAGAGGAAGAGCTTCCGTAAGATGATTCACTCCCCAAGCGGCTGCAACGGCCAGAGCTGAGACGATCTGAAGACAGGAGCTAGAGGCTTCTTTTGGGTCTCTCTCGTGGGTGCGGGTCTCCAGGCTTTGGGCCGACCTCGGCTGCTTTCCCAGGCCACAAACAGAGAGCCAGATAGGAATCAGGGCTGCTGGGATTAGAACCGGCACCCATATGGGATCCTGGTGCATGCAAGAAAAGGTCTTCAGCCACTAGGTGCTGGGCCCACTTTTTTCTTTTGAATTTTTTGAAAGATTTATTTATTTATTTATTTATTTATTTTAAAGATTTATTTATTTTATTGGAAATGCAGACGTACAGAGAGGAGAGACAGAGAGGAAAATCTTCGTCCGATGATTCACTCCCCAAGTGACCACAATGGCTGGTGCTGCGCCAATCCAAAGCCAGGAGCCAGGAACTTCCTCCAGGTCTCCCAAGCTGGTGCAGGGTCCCAAGGCTCTGGGCTGTCCTTGACTGCTTTCCCAGGCCACAAGCAGGGAGCTGGATAGGAAGTGGAGCTGCTGAAACACGAACCAGTGCCCATATGGGATCCCGGTGCATTCAAGGCAAGGACTTTAGCCACTAGGTTACTGCGCTGGACCCATTGTGGTTTTCTGACTTGTTTTTATTGCTGAGTAATATTGCATTATTAGGATCTACTATGGTTTGTCTCTCCATTCATCTGTTGAGTGACATCTTGGTTGTTTCAAGTTTTTAGCAATTAGAGTAACTGTACCTATTTGTGTGTGGGTTGTTATGTGGACATTAATTTCCAGTGCAATGAATACTTGGGCATAAGGTAATGCATCCTCTGTTGAGCCTGTTAGCTTTGTAAGAAAGTGCCAAACGTTTTCCATCCTTAGAAGCAGGAGTGAGAGTTACTGTTGTTTTGTGTTCCTATCAGCAATTGGTGTCAGCAGTTAATTCAGCCATTCTGATGGACATCCCAATATGCCCTTCCTGAACTGAAATACCTTAGTTCCCTAAACTTTATATTCCTGTGGGAGGATAGCAAGAGAGGTGGCATCCCATTGGGGATTTAGTTTCCAGAAGTAATTACTAGGTAACCATAGTGTAGAAGTACTCTAAAAACAAACTGTTCCAGATCTCCTGTTCTTATTTTTGTTGGAAGACAATGGCAAGGTTACCCAGGACAATGGAAACCTATGCTGTAGGCTTGAACTTGGATACTTTGTATTTAAACAAGGGGTTCAGATTCACCTAGTATTTTCTGTTTATTCAGTCACGGCACGGCTTGTGATGTGCTGGGTGGTGTGCTCAGTGAAGAGAACACAGTGATGAATAAACCAGAAATACTTTCATCCAACTGGGGAGAAACAAGAGGCTGCAGTCTGTAGCAAGCGGTGCTGCGATTGAGGAAATACAGGGAGCTGTGGGAACGAAGGCTGGGAGAGGTCAGGGTTGACTTCTTGGGAAAATTGACCTCTAAGGTGTGGCCTACAGCAGGGATTGCCTAACAGTCCATAGGCCAAATCCAGCCTGCCACCTGCTTTTACAACTAATGAGCTAGGGCTTGGCAGCGTGGCCTAGTGGCTAAGGTCCTCGCCTTGATCCCATATGGCCGCTGGTTCTAATCCCGGCAGCTCCACTTCCTCTCTGTCTCTCCTCCTCTCAGTATGTCTGACTTTGTAATAAAAAAGATAAAATAAATCTTTAAAAAAAAAAACAACTAATGAGCTAAAAATAGGTTTTATATTCTTTAATGCTTGAAAAAGACATTTTTTGATGTGAAAAATTATATTCAAATTTTAGGCCGTGTAAGTAAAGTACTCACGACTGCTTTTGCACTGTAATAGCAGATTTGGAGCAATTATTGGACGACGGTCTGCCTGCAAAGCCTAGAAATGTGTGCTGACCCCTGGGCACCAAAGGGGCAGGTGTTAGCTACATAATGCAGAGTGGGAAGCTGGTTCTGGTGGGACCTTTGTGCTGCTGCAATAGCTGAAATGTACCGAGGGCGTGGTGTCAGGGAAGTGAAGGGACCAGAGGACTGAGGTCAGTGTGGAGGCTGGAAGGGCAAGGTCCACGTGAGGAAGACCATTGTTGGCCTTAGCAAAGAATCTGGTGGGTCTTTAAAAGGTTTGAAATGACAATTAGATGTATTTTTTCGTAAGTCTCTCTGGCTACAGTGTAGATATTTGTGTGTTTTCATTATTTGTAAAGCAGACAGATTCATCCCCTGATTGACTCCCCAGATTGCCTACAGTGGCCAGGACTGGTCCAGGTAAAGTCAGGAGCCCAGCTCTCTCTGGGTCTTCCCAGCGATGGGAGTGTGAGTAACTCAAGCTGTTGTCTACTGCTTCTTCTTTTTTTAAAGATTTATTTTATTATTTTTATTGCAAAGTCAGATATATATAGAGGAGGAGAGACAGAGAGGAAGATCTTCTGTCTGATGATTCACTCTCCAAATGACCGCAATGGCTGGTGCTGCGCCAGTTCAAAGCCAGGAGCCAGGAACCTCCTCCAGGTCTCCCACATGGGTACAAGGTCCCAAGGCTTTGAGCCATCCTCCACTGCTTTCCCAGGGCACAAGCAGGGAGCTGGATGGGAAGCGGGGCTGCCGGGATTAGAACCGGCACCCACATGGGATCCTGGCGCATTCAAGGCGAGGACTTTAGCTCCTTGGCCCTTGCACTGGGCCCCTGTCTGCTGCTTCTTAGGATATGCTGGATCAGAAACAGTAGCGAGGACTTGAGCCCTGTTCTCCAGCATCTGATGCGGGAAATGCAACTGGCAACTTAAGCCACTGTGCTAGTTGCCTGCCCCTAGTTGAGGTTTTTGGAGTCATTGGGGAGATGTTGATGAGTTACACTAATGCAGTGACAGTGGTGATAGGAATATCTTGATTTGAAGGATCACTTGGGAAACAAAATTGAACAGGCTTTGTGTCAATCTGTTTAGACTGTTGCCACAAAATACCATAGACTGAGTGGTGTAAGAATGTTTATTTGGGCCTGGCGGTGTGGCCTAGCGGCTAAAGTACTTGCCTTGCACGTGCACGGGTCCCATATTGGCGCCGGTTCTAATCCCGGAAGCTTCCCCAAGTGAGCTGCAACGGCCGATGCTATGCCGATCCAAGCCGGGATCCAGGAACTTCTTCCTGGTCTCCCACACAGGTGCAGAGTCCCAAGGAATTGGGCTGTCCTCGACTGCTTTCCCAGGCCACAAGCAGGGAGCTGGATGGGAAGTGGAGCTACCAAGCGAGGACTTTAGCTGCTAAGCCACGCCGCTGGACCCGAGAGAGAATATATGTGTGTGTGTGTGTGTGTGTGTGTGGTTTGCACGTTTGTTTCTGCATGACCTAAGTGCATCCTTAGGAAATCTGGGTTTGGTGATTGTCTTGGATCATCTTCAGGGCAGAATCCTTCCGTAGAGTTTAACACTTCCAGCCCTGCTTCCTGTAACTTGAGTTTTCAAGTAGCATTTCCCTGTGGCCTCTTTATTGTTGTTTCCTGTCAACAAGAGTTAGATTTTAAGGAGCAAAGATGCAATCATATTAACTTTCCCTTTCTGCTTTGTCTGTTTCACAAGTTTCCCAGAATATTTATTTTTGTTGCTGTTGCCATTTCTTGGGTTCTTTGATTTCATGTTTAAAAAAAATTTTTTTTAATTTAAATTTTATTTTTTTAAAAGATTTACTTATTTTTTTATTGGAAAATCAGATATGCAGAGAGGAAAGAGACAGAGAAGATCTACCATCCATCGATTCACCCCCCAAGCAGCCACAACGGTTGGAGCTGAGCCGACTCAAAGTCAGGAACCAGGGCCTTCTTCTGGGCCACCCAAATGGGTGCAGGGTCCCAAGGCCTTGGGCCATCCTCGCCTCCTTTTCCAGACCGCAAGCAGGGAGCTGGATAGGAAATGGAGCAACCAGGACATGAACCAGTGCCCACATGGGATCCTGGCACATGCAAGGCGAGGACTTTATTACTTAGCCACTGAGCCTGTGAGAGGGCCAGGCTCTTAGATTTTCAAGGAATTGTGTGTATGTGTGTTTTTACAATGACCGCTTCTAGAGCAATTCAGACCTTTGACCCTTGCCTTTATTCCTGTTTGAAGTCTCCCTAGAAGATAAGATCACTGTCTTTTTTGATACTGTGTTGGGTGACCTAAAAGAGCTTACTCACTGGCCCCCTGGTTTGTTTTCCATAGTAAACAAGTCAGGAAAGCAGGGTGGGTCAAATCACTGAGACAGAGAGAGATTGGTAACTTGCCCAAATGCTAAATAATAAAGTGAAGTTTTTCTTTTAAGAAGATTTATTTAATTTATTTGCATGGCAGAGTTGGGCCCATTGTGATAGCCTGGTGGCTAAATCCTTGCCTTGCATGCACTTGGAACCCGTATGGGCACCAGTTTGTGTCCTGGCTGCTCCACTTCCCATCCAACTCCCTGCCTGTGGCCTGGGAAAGCAGTGGAGGATGGCAGAAAGCCTTGGGACCCTGCACCTGTATGGATTACTAGGAAGAAGCTCCTGGCTCCTGGCCTCTGATGAGTTCAGCTCTGGCCGTTGTAGCCACTTGGGTAGTGAAGTAGATGTTGGAAGATCTTTTTGTCTTGTCTCTCTCTGTATACATCTGGCTTTCCAATAAAATTAAATAAATCTTGGGCCCGGGGTGGTGGACTAGCGGCTGAAGTCCTTGCCTTGGAAGCGCTGGGATCCCATATGGGTACTGGGATCCCATGTGGGCGTCGGTTCTAATCCCGGCAGCCCTGCTTTCCATCCAGCTCCCTGCTTATGGCCTGGGAAAGCAGTCAAGGATGGCCCAAAGCCTTGGGACCCTGCACTCGTGTGGGAGACCTGGAGGAGATTCCTGTCTCCTGGCTTTGGATTGGCGCAGCACCAGCCATTGCGGTCATTTGGGGAATGAATCATCAGACAGAAGATCTTCCTCTCTGTCTCTCCTCTCTGTACATCTGACTTTACGATAAGAATAAAATAAATCTTTAAAAAATATATAAAAAATCTGAAAAAAAAAAAAAAAAAAGAGTTCTAGAGAGAGGAGGAAAGAATCTCGTGTCTGCTGGTTGATTCCCCAAATGACTGCAATGGCCATGGCTGGGTCAGGACGAACCCAGGAGGCTGGAGCTTTTCCCATGTCTCCCATGTAGGTGCAGGGGTTCAAGTTCTGGGGACTTGTTCTGCTGCTTTCCCAGGTGCATTAACGAGGGGCTGGGTAGGAAGTGGAGCGGCCAAGACACAAATCAGCACCCAGGTGGCATACTGGTACTACTGGTGGAGGCTTAGCCTACTGTATCATGGCACTGGCTTTAGGCTATGTGACATATATTTTAAAGTACATTTTAATTTCTTTTCCTTCCCTTTAGGTGGTTCTAACTTTGACGACTTAAGGCCGAAAGGGAAAGTTGTGCCTATGGAGAACAGCTCCAGGGGTCAGGATAAACCAGACCACTTTCTCACAAGGTAAGGTAGCTCTGCCTTTGCAGCCTCCCAGAACTGAGATCTGCTCATTGCACTCCTGAGACCGTTGCTGTGCATGCTGTTAGTTAGCTGGCCTAAGAAACGCTCTTGATAGCACTTGACAGTTATTGAGCACTTACTGTACATGCCAGGCACTCTGCCCTCACACGCGCTATCCTTTAACCCCAAGTAGGTGAGGAATTATTCACATCGCCCAAGGTCCCTGAGCGGGTGTTGCGAGGTGTGTGTGAGATCAAGCCAGACAAGTCTAAGGTTTATTAAGGAGTCTTTATTAATCAAGCTTGGTGATAACAGGGCCCACTAGAAATAGCAAATGAGAAGTGCATGTGGCAATCCAGTCAATTGTAACTCCAAGAGGAACAAATGGTCATTACCCTGAAGTCCATCTGTTAAACTGAAGACCTATGTCCCAGCTTCCCCAACAATATAAGTTATCCTAAGAGACATGCAATGAATAACCTGGACACACAAAGCTGCAGACATTCACCTTTCCCTGGCTTCTCTGCCCACGTTTCATCACTGCTAGACCTCACCTCTCCTGGAGCTCTCGAAAATACACACATTAAATATACAAAGATTCTGAGCATTGCTGTCTTCACTTTCCCGCCCAAGCAGTGAACAGAGAGGGTGAGCAATACAGACACACAGGGGCCATGCTCACGGGCTCCCTGTCCTTGGAGTCTGTATGCGGGAAGCCAGAGACAAGCAGGTACTGGGAAAGGCAAGAGGGCCAGAGTGAGGGAAGCACAGGACTGAGAGCGAGCCCCTCCCTATCATGGGCGCTTATGGGGCTTGCAAGAGGAGTGGTTATTCAACAATGCAGTACGTCCCGTCCAAGTTCCAGGTTATGATAGGTGAGCATCACAGGTGGGCAGAAGGGAACACGTAGGTGGTGTTGGGGGAGTGACTTCCAAGCTGGTGACCCTGAACTAGCTGCCTACCTCGCTATACTGGCAAGCGGCCAAGCCAGGACACGCAGCTGGGATCTGTGTGTTAGACACATTTGCTTTCTCCCTCCCATTCTTTTATGAGTTCTCTCATTGCTTTCCTCTCCTTTTCTTTTTTCCTGTATTACACCTAGTCTGTGCTACAGTGCCTCCTGCTGACCGTCCTTAGAATCATCTGGTCAGAATAATGCTTCATGGTTTGTGTCAATATTTTCAGCACACACTTATGCGGCATGAGATAATCCCTGAATGTTAAATGTTCTGTGTGCTGTCTTAGTATAAACAGATATATTTTCTACGTGGTTTTAATTAGTATGCACATGCCAGTTGTAATGTTAAACACTTAATATGGCCATTTGTCCAGTGTTAGACACTATTTCAAGTGCTTTTATGTCTTGGTTAATTAGGTAACTTTCAACAGAAGTTTCTTGAGCTGTTTCTTAGACTTTTCTTAGGTAAATATGTCAATTTTGCTTCTGTTGGCACTTGGACAGTTTGTGGTGTGACTTTAAACAGGCAATAATGAAATGTAAGCCTTCATTGCCTTTCTTTTTTTTTTTTTTTTTTTTTTTTTAAGATTTATTTTATTTTTATTACAAAGTCAGATATACTGAGAGGAGGAGAGATAGAGAGGAAGTGAAGCTGCCAGGATTAGAACCAGCGGCCATATGGGATCAAGGCGAGGACCTTAGCCACCAGGCCATGCTGCCAAACCCTGCCTTTCTTTTTATGTTGTGTTATTTCTGTGCAAGAGATACAGAAGTAGAATCATGAAGTCTGTGGTCTTGTTATACAAAGAGCAGAAAGAGCAGTGCCAGATCTGAGTTCTGGTCTGCACCCTGCTGCCGTCCAGCTGGGCAAACCCTTGGTGACGCTGACTGTCTTTTGAAAATGAAGGTATCAGCTTATCTTCAAGGTCTCCTGGCCTGAAAGTCTATGAATTTATTATCAGAAACGTCTCCAGCACAACGCACTATAGAATTAGCAACGCATACTTTCTGTGTAGAAATAGTAAACTTTTGCTTTGACCTCATTTATTAATTTTTTTTCATGACTTAAACAGTTTATTTTCATTTTGTGTTGAAAAGCAGAAAGAATCTTCTACCTACTGATTTCCTCCCCAAGTGTCCCTAGTCGCCAGGAAGAGGCCAGGCCGAATCCGGGAATGCAGATCTGAAAACAAGCGTCAGACATGAGTGACAGAGCACCCCCACACCTGAGTGTCACTGCTGCCTTTAGGGTGCTCATTAGTAGGAGGCTGGAACCAGAAGCTGAGCCAGAACTTTAACCCAGGCACTTCCATTGTGGCCTTTAAAACTTGCAGCTAAAAACTGGCCCCTTGCATTGACCTCATGTGACTCAGATCTTACGTGTGGGAAGATTTGTGTTCAGATTTGCCATGGAAGAATAAAAAAAAAAAAAAAAAAAAAGAGAGAGAGAGAGAATGTGTTTTTTGCTCCCAATGCAATAGCTCAGTGGCTAAATCCTTGCCTTGCACATGCTGGGTTTTTATATGGGTGCTGGTTCATGTCCCAGCTGCTCCACTTCCCATCCAGCTCCTTGCCTGTGGCCTGGGAAAGTAGTAGAGGACATCCCAAAGCCTTGGGACCCTGCATCTGCGTGGGAGACCTGGAAGAAGCTCCTGGCATCAGATTGGCACAGCTCTGGTTGTTGTGGCCACTTGGGGAGTTAACCAGTGGACAGAAGATCTTTCTCATTATATTTGCTTTCTGTGAATCTGCCTTTCCCATAAAAATAAACGAATCTTTTTTTTTTCCAGACAGAATAAGTACAAGCCTGAAATTACTACCATGGTTCACTCCTCTACTGTCACAGTATCAGACAAGGCTCATATCTTATCCATGCAGAAGTTTGGATTGCGAGATACAATTGTGAAATCACAACTAATACAGAAAGAAGCGGACTATACCTACATCCAGAACTTCAGGTAGCTGACTGGATCCTAGACTGTGTCCTACATCCAGAGCTTCAGGTAGCTGACTGGATCCTAGACTGTGTCCTACATCCAGAGCTTCAGGTAGCTGACTGGATCCTAAACCATGTCCTACATCCAGAGCTTCAGGTAGCTAACTGGATCCTAGACCGTGTCCTACATCCAGAGCTTCAGGTAGCTGACTGGATCCTAGACTGTGTCCTTTCTTTTTCTCAGAGCAGAATGACTATGCAGCTTTCTGTACTTTAAGCACTTCCTTCCCCTCGGCTTGATTTGGAAACAAATCATTCTATAGAATCTGTCATTTTCAAAAGGAGTAATTCCACTCAGTCTTCATGAATGTTAAATTCTGTGCTGTCCTGGGCAGGCACTGTGGTTGGTGTGGTGTGGTGAGGATGCCATAGCTTACAGAGAGGTAAGAGGTATTTGCAAAGATCAGTGAGTACCAAGGCAGGATCTTTGTGTATCTCTCTGAGGATTTATTTTACTTTTTGAAGATTTACTATTTGAAAGGCAGAGTCATGGGGGCGGTGGGAAGGGGAAATTGACCATCCCCTAGTTCACTTCCCAAATGGCTGCAATGGCTGGAGCTCTGCCAGGCTGAAGCCAGGAGCCTGGTATGCCTTGTGGATCTCCCATGCGGGTGCAGGAGCACAAGCACTTGGGCATCTTCTGCTTTTCCAGATGCCTTAGCAGGGAGCTAAGGATTGAAAATAGAGCAGCCTGAACTTACTCTGTTGCCCATATGGGCTCTAACCCACTGTGTCACAGTGCTGCTCACCCCCTCGATCCCAAGTGTCCCACTTCCTGAGTCCTGAGCCTTTGAAGAAAGTCATTGAGAATGAAGTTAGCTGGGGTTGGGTAGTCTTCTTTAAAAAGAGCTACTGAAAGGGAAAAGAATAAAGGTTGCAGGATTCTGATAGGTTATTTTAAATCATTGTGTTGGGACTGTCAGGCAAGATGCCATTGTTACTGGAGATAGAAACCTTGAGTCACTGAGAAGGAGTAGCCTTTTGAGCAGAGTCGTTGTTTCCAGCCCTAAGTAACTACCAAACTTTTATGGTTTTTGTTTTTCATTTCTGACACAGGGTGAGGCATTTCTTGGAAGATGGTTCCGTAATAGCTTAATAGCTGTTTAAGGGAAGTCAGGATGTTTAAGTAGGACTGTACCCTTTGATGTTTTCACAAAAGTGACAGATATCATAGCCCATCACCTCTTGGTATCACAGTCTATTTCATGTTAGAAATGACATCTCTTTTTTTTTTATTCATTAATTACATTGTATTACATGACACAATTTCCTAGGTACTGGGATTCTCTCCCCTTCACCCCAAACCCTTCCCCTATGGTGAATTCCTTCACCTTGATGCATAACCACAGCTCAGGTTCCGTTGGGATTCCCTAATTACAAGCTCACACCATACAGAGTCCAGCATCCCACTGTCCAGTCAAGTTCAACGGCCTCTTAGGGAGGCCCTCTCAGGTTTGAAGGCAGAGCCAGCAGAGCGTCACCTTGATCAATTAGAAGCTCCAACATATTATCAGCAACAGTCCAGGTACGATGAGGCTGGTGCAGAGTCCACTGATTGACATAGTCCATCTTAGAGTTTCCCCTTGTCCAGTATTTCGCTGCCAACATATAGCTGAGGTGGTTGATTGATCTACTCCATCTTCCATCTTTTCTTGGTTAATGTTTTGATTCCTCCATTTTGTTCAGGGGAATCCCCAAAGAAACTTTGAGATATTCCCAGTCCAGGCTCCTACATGTACAAGTAAGCACAGTGCCCGCCACAGTCCATCACTCTGATCAGCTGGTGGTTTTAACCCCTGGGTTGGATCTATTCTGAGCCCCGACCTCCATTGGAACCAATCAGTATTGCAGCCCTTCCTGGCTCTGCCCAACACACACTGGTCCCTCACCTAAACCAGTGGGAGGTGTGCTGGTTGGGTGCTGCATTCCCTACTGGCACAGGCCATTTCACCTTGGCATTTTGTGTTTTGTACTGTTTTTTTATCGCAACCAAACCTGGCCAGGCCCCCACACAGTTCCTGCGCTCGGGCTTGCCAGTGGATGACGTGAACTGACTCAGCCTGGTCTGCCCCCAACCCGAGCCAAGTGTATGCCAGTGGGTCACTTTCCAAAGCCTCTTCTGGGTTGTTTACCTCCATGCTTCCTGTGTTTATTTGTAGGGTCAGTGTCCTGTCAGAGGAACTGTTCAGATTCCTCCATCCGACCCCTTCCTGGAGAAATGACATCTCTTAAAATTACATGTCTTAAAATGCCATCCATAGAGACCAAAACCAGGCACAATCTGCATATAAAGTTTTTTTTCCCTCTGTCATGTCTATCATGCGTCCAAGTCACATTCTTTTTGGTTTCAGGTTTTTTGTGGGAACATACAATGTGAACGGACAGTCCCCCAAAGAATGCCTCCGGCCCTGGCTGAGTCATAGTGTTGAGGCGCCAGACATATACTGTGTAGGGTGAGTGCTCTTTCTCTCGAGGTCATCTCTCTATCCCAGGGAACATCCAGGTGTGGGTGAAGGGAGGTGACAGAAACACATGACTGTATCTTCATAGCAGGTGAAGGATTTGATAAATGGTCATGTGCTTGATAAAAGCTGCTTCTGTCTTTGATGTTCTTGCTCCCAGTAAAGGAATCTCCAGCAGGTGCTGTGCTTGCCCTTGAAGTGCTGATGTTTAATTTTTAGTGCAAACCTCTGATGCAGTCAGTATACCCTGAACTGAATGTCATTACTTGGACATTCCATACTTTGGTCACAAAACAAAGTATCTTACCAGGGAATGAAGGCTAGCTAAAGCAAATACCATCATTTAACCTCTCTTGTGTTTTGTGCTCTTACTGTCTGAGGTGAGCATGTTTGATGAGGAGGAGCAGTAAAGAAAGCCTGTGTCATATAATGGAGAGGGCTAGAGTTTAGAATTTATATAGACTGAGGTCTGAATCCCAGTGTGGTGCTTATGTGGACCAGTGGTTGCAGATGTGAAATGGATGCTTCCAGCCTTGTGGCAGGAAGAGGAGGCTGGTGGCCAGTGTTGGGAATGCCCTGGGAAGACCTTTGACATTTGGTTCCTGGGCTCGGGGGGGTTATTAAGCACATGCTTTAACTTGAACATCTCATCTGTGTGTTCACTTTCTCCACTCTGTAGGTTCCAGGAACTTGACCTGAGTAAAGAAGCCTTTTTCTTTCATGATACCCCAAAGGAGGAAGAGTGGTTCAAAGCTGTGTCTGACGGCCTTCACCCAGGTGCTAAATACGCGAAGGTGAGAGAGTACTCAGGAATAGATTGTCACGCAAGAAAATTCTGAGAGGTTTTTGTCTTTTCTATGAGCTTTAGTTGTAAGCCAGCCCTAGTTCTGTTCCAGTACCTCTAGAAGGAGTGCCGCAGGGAAAGACGGGTTGCTTAGGTTATCACAGATTCTGAGGGAGTTGAAGAGGTGATTCTGTGGTGATGCTGTGCGGCAGGCATACATTGGTGCTCTCTGCCAGCAGGAGACTCCTTTCCCTTTGCAGCTTTGTCGTTGTTGGCCACTTGTCCAAGTACTTGATGTCCTCATTGGAGTGTGTGGGTATGTTTTCCAGGTGAAGCTCATCCGGTTAGTTGGGATCATGCTGCTGCTGTACGTCAAACAGGAACACGCAGCATACATCTCAGAAGTAGAAGCCGAGACTGTGGGAACAGGAATCATGGGGAGGATGGTGAGTTGTGGTGTTTGATAACAGAGAACCTTGATCCCTAGGATTTTTGCTTTTGTCCTTTTGAGGTTTATCTGAAAGGCAGAGAGAGAGAGATTGGTCTTTCCTTCACTGAATCACTTCTCAAATGACTGCAACAGCCAGGACTGGACCAGGCCAAGGCCAAAAGCCAGAAACTACAGTCTGGTCTCCTACATGGTGACCATTAGCAGGAAGCTGGATGGGAAGCAGAGTAGCTGGGGCTAGAACAGGCAGTGGGCTATGGGGTGCTGGCATAGCAAGTGGCAGCTTTACTGTTTGTTCCACAAAGCTGCTCCTCCCGTGGTGTTTTGATCCAGCTTCTCATGATGCAGACAGATACTTTATGTGTCTCAGTTTGAGGGTGCTGGAATGACAAAGTGAAATGTGTCCTCAGGCAGGGCTGGATTGAGTAGGCTTTAGAAGCCATAGTTCAGTGAGTTTCCAGGTGATTCTCCAACAAGCACCTGCCCTCCTGTTCACACACTGGAGCCTGCAGTTGCTCTGCCATTTAATTCATGAAGTAGGTGAAAGAAACTATTTTCGAAGGAAACAGTGCTGACAAGTTTGTAGTTTTCTGTTTTTCTTCCTGCTCTTTGGGACTTGCTTTTAGATTCTCCTGCAAGAGCTTAGCTCTGTGCAGAGAAGAGCATATGGCTTACCTGTGATTTAGTGCAAGAGCACCAGATTGAGAATGAGGCTCTGGGCTCAATTCTGCCATCACACGAATGAAGGAAAGAAACCTAGCAGAGAACTTTGGTGAAAAAAAAAAAAAAACCACAAAACAAAACCCAGCATTATTATTCTAAAGTAATACTCTTGAATACCTTGTTGGGTGGATCTCTTGCGTGGTTGGATGAGGGAAGAGCTGTAGAAGCAGGCCAGCATTTACATATCAGGAATGTTGTCATTGTTCAGTAATCTGGTAGGGTGTGTCTGCACTCCTTCCAAAAGCAGATTAGGGGACTCTCCCCACCCTGCACCAAGGTTACTAAATCCATTGTGAAGTTCTGGGAGGAATTTTAGGTCTCTCAAGCCCAGGAAACTCTCCACCCAGCAGGGAACTTTTGCCTGCCTGGTCTGTGAGCTGTATTTTCTTTATTTCTTTTCATTAAACTTGACTTCTATTAAAAATATTAATAAAAGCAAAACAGAAAAAAAAGACTGCCATCAACCAGCCAGTTATCGTGCCTTTTAGAATTTTTTTTTTCTGTAATATACAGATAATAATTCACAGTGTTATTATGAAGACTGAGCTAAAATGCTCTGAAAGTCGTGGGTATAAATGACTGACAGTTAAGTTATGGTTCATATTCTCTGGGCTCCTTTTGATAGGGTAACAAAGGAGGTGTGGCCATCAGGTTCCAGTTCCATAACACCAGCATCTGCATTGTGAATTCTCACCTGGCAGCCCACACAGAAGAGTATGAGAGGAGGAACCAGGACTATAAAGACATCTGTTCTCGAATGCAGTTTTGTCAGGTTGACCCAAGTCGTCCCCCCCTCACCATCGGCAAACACGAGTGAGTCCTGAGCCTGGGCTCTTGCCCCATCTGGTTCACCACGTGTAGAGTGGTGGGCTCTGTGTGTTGTTGGGAAGATCACTGGGAGAGTGCAGCATCTGCCAGCTCTGGGTTTACTTGTAGAGTAGGACTCTTGGAAAGTTTTAGTACACCTTTGGACAGACCCCTAGATTCTGTTAAATAGCATTTGTCCTTAGAAAAGTGTAAGATTAATTTTAATATGGGTTTACCTTGATCTGACGATATGAGGAGAATAACCAAAGAGCTAGCTAGCATCTTAAGCCTAGTTTTTACAAGTATCCTCTGAGATCTTTGCATCCGTTCCTTTCAGAGCACATGTCATTGACACTACAACCATGCTTATTGGCTTCCACTTGGTCATTTTTACCTGTTGGTTAAACTTCATGTTATTTGTCTAAAACTTGCTGTTCGCCTAAATTTAGAACCTTCACATTTTAGACTTATGTCAGCAGTTGAAGCTTACGCTATTTCCTTCCCATAGAAGAAACTGTCCCTGGGGCTGTGGTACCTGCCAGGGAGTTTGAAGTTATACCTCTTGTTCTGCTGCCATGGGAGCGATCTCAACGCTCCCTGTGTTCTGGATTTTCTTTCCAGGGCCTCTAACTAGCAAGGGTTGTGTCCTACAAGCCAGCTCTTCCATTCTGTGCACCTGCACCATCCTAGTTTGAGCTTGCAGCCTGTAGGTCGGTGGGTCAGCTCTCTACTGTGGATACATTGGATTTGGGACATGTAGACTGTAGATTCTCCAGTGACATGGCTGTTGGCTTCAGATAGAAAAGGTCGTGGGCTTAATGAGATGTGTGATGTCATCAAGAAATCTTCAGTTCACTTTTCCCCAATCTTCAGCTTTGTTGACGAGTGTAAAGAGAGTCAGCCGGTGATGATGTGGTTTTTAAACCCAGGCTCTGCTCCAAAGGTTGAGCTTTTTCCCAGAGGAATTCCACTCTACACTTGGCCGAGAGGCTGAGAAGCGATGGGAACTCCAGGCTGCACGCACAGGCTGAGAACATGTTTGGTGCAACGGGGCAGAGGCAGAGTCACCAGCACCTGGTTTGGGGTCCCTGGGTGTTTGACATTTCCCATTCTCATTCATGTTTGCCTCTCTCCAGCAATGAGATAAACTTTGATCTTGTTTTTAGATCTTACTAGACTATCTTTCCAGCCAGGGAGAACTCAAAGCTATTTTTAGTGAACTTGAGACCAAGATAATTGAGTAAGCAGCATTTTAAATGTGGTATTAATTGGAATAGCAAGAAAAGGAAAAATTTCCTGACAGCTGAGTCACATTCCAGCTGAGCTCCTGGGGCTGTAGAAGTGCCCTCCACAGTATGGGTTCAGGATTTGTACCACCAGCCCTGTTACCTTTGTGCTCTGTCTTCACAGTGTGATCTTGTGGCTGGGGGACCTCAACTACAGGATAGAAGAGCTGGATGTGGAAAAAGTGAAAAAGCTCATCGAAGAGAAGGCCTTCCAAGCCCTGTATGCATACGATCAGGTACAAATGGGTCCAGGCAGTTGCTGTCTCCATGGCTTACCAACACACAGCCTTTCATTCTTGGCTTGGGCGGTCTCCCCAAGGCCCTGACACCCCACTTTGCCTTCATTTCCTCTGTATTTTCAACTGACCCCCCAGTAGTCTCCCAGTGGCTCATTCCTTGGGGCTCCCAGTGTGCTCTGGGGCAAGAGCTTGTTCTTGCTCTCTTGCACTCTACAAGTTATTTATTCAGATTTACAGAGAGAAGGAGAGACAGAGAGGGAAAGATCTCATTGACTGGTTTACTCTCTGAATGAGTGCAACGGCAGGAGTTGATCCAAAGCAGGGGCCAGGAGCTTCTTCTGGGTCTCCCATGTAGGTGCAGGGGCCCAAGACTTTGGGCCATGCTCTATTGCTTTTCCAGGCCGTAAGTGGGGAGCTGGATGGGAAGTGGAGCAGCTGGGACACGTACTGGCACCCATTTAGTGCTGGTGCTTGAAGATGGAGGATTAGCCTGTTGAGCCACAGTGTGGGCCCCTGAAGTTCTTTTCTTAAAAAGTCTGTAAACTTCCTTGATAGCCTAAATGTAGTCATTAGTCTAAATTTCACTCTTTCTCTCCCCCACTTTTTTTTTTTTTTGTCAATACATGTCAATTGAAGAAAAAGAATCTTTGTTATGTTTTTCTCTGTGGCCTATTATATTGACCCAGTTTTTTCTTACATTTTTCCATAGTAAATTACTTTTATTCTACTTGATTCCCAGGTTAGCATTAACCTAGTTTGTTGTAGCTCTGCTTGTATTTTATAATTTCTCTTATAATTTCATGTTCATCTTCACTTGCCTTCTGCAGTCTTTCCTGGAAAAAAAAATCTGCTTTCCAGGTCTTGTTTCTGGTTTCCTTAAGATTCACTTACCTGGGCCTGGCGCAATAGTGTAGAGGTTAAAGTCCTCACCTTATAACGCCAGGATCCCATATGGTCGCCGGTTCTTATCCTGGTGGCCCTGCTTCCCATCCAGCCCCCTTCTTGTGACCTGGGAAAGCAGTGGAGGACGGCCCAAAGCCCTGGGACCCTGCACCCGCGTGGGAGACCCAGAAGAGCTCCTGGCTTCGGATTGGCTGAGCTCCAACCGTTGCGGTCACTTGGGGAGTGAACCATCGGACGAAAGATCTTCCTCTCTGTCTCTCCTCCTCTTTGTATATCTGCCTTTCCAATAAAAATAAGTAGATCTTTAAAAAAAAAAAAAATTCACATACCTGACAAGCAGAGCAACAGATGGAGAGAGGCAGAGAGACTTCCGTGTGCTGTCTCCCCAAGTGCCCACCATGGTCAGGACTGGGGCAGCTGAAGCCAGGAGCAGGAGTCCCATCTGTCACCTGCACGTGGGTGGCAGGGGAAGGATGCCTGTGAGTCATCATTGCCTGCTGCCTCCCAGGTGCGTTAGCAGGAAGTTGGATCTGAAGCAGAGGAGCCAGGATGGGAGCCAGGTACTGCAGTGTTGAGTGTAGTGTCCCAAGTGGTGCAACCTAACCCTCTGCACCACTTTCCTGCCCCTCCTGTTAGACTACCTGTACCCATTGTGAAAACATCAACTTAGGTTCATATGGAAAAAAAATTTTTGGTTGCTTTTTCTTTATGGTATTTTAAGCAAGGTATTTTTAGGAAATTGGCAAATATGAGAGTAGTTCAAAAAGTTTGTGAGAAGTAGAAATGATAAGATAACTTTATTTTTGTTTTAAGATAATTTTGAAATCCATGTATGTAAGGTCTTCAAAAAGCTAAAGAAAATTGCGTATTGTGCCCATATCCTGTATCTGAGTGCTTGTTTCATGTTTAATTCCTGTGCTTTCGATGCAGCCTCCTTGAGCTGTGAGAGGCTCAAGGCTTGTGTGAGGCTTGGCTCAGATGCTTGGATTCCTGCCACCCTTGTGGCATACCTGGATGGAGTTTCTGGCTCTTGTCTTCAGCCTGGCCCAGCCCCTGGCTGTTGCAGGCATTTGTAGGATGAGACACTGGGTGGAAAATCGCTGTTTGTCCTTGTCTCAGCGTTTCAAATAAAATGAAAAAAATTTAAATGCATATTATGGAAAGACTGCCAGATTTTTGCTTCAAAATAAGCTTATCTTTTAGTTTTGTTTTCACATAAACTTAAAAAAATTATTATAAAGATAGAAACAGATTTACATCTACTGGTTCATTTCCAGATGCCTACAAGGTGGGGCTGGGCTGGGCTGTGCTGAGGCTGGGAGCCAGGAACTTGTTCTAGGTTTCCCATTTGGGTGGCTGGGACTCAACTGCTTAGCCCTCACCTGCTGCCCGCTGCTATGTACATAAGCAGGAGGCTGGAATTGTAAGTGGAACTGATACCTTAACCCAGACTCTCTGAGATAGGGTGTGGGCACCCCAAGCAGAGTTATTTATTGTGGGAAAGGCAGATTTACAGAGAGAAGGAGAGGCAGAGAGGAAGATCTTTCATCTGATCATTGACTTCCCAAGTGGCCACAGTGGCCAACCTGAGCTGATTCAAAGCCAGGAGCCAGAAGCTTCTTCAGGGTCTGCCATGTTGGTGCAGCATCCCAAAGCTATAGGCCATCCTCTGTTGCTTTCCCACACCATAAGCAGGGAGCTGGATGGGACATAGAGCAGCTGGGATACAAACATTGTACATATGGAATGCTGGTTTTTGGAGGTGGAGGATTAGTCAGCTGAACTGTCATGCTGCCAGCCTCTCCCCACTCCCCCACCCGAAGTGTTCTAACCACTATGCCCAAGACTGTCTATGCCATTAACATTGGAAATACTCTTGTAGTGTCCCCTGGATAACTGACCTGCCTCCCACGTGAGAGTTGGCAGTCTTTCACAGCCCACCCGGGGCCAAATCTGGTGCTCTAGGGGGAGCAGCAACACTGGCTCTTTTCTATTGTGAGAGTGCAATTTGTTTGAAACTCCTAGAATCAATACCATACTAAGCTGGTAATTTGCCTTTCTGGTGATCCTCGGGGGTCCTTCTAGTGGGGACTGGGACTCGAGGTGTGACGTCTGCGCCAAGAAGAATTTGGGACACGGGATGCAAAGGCAAGATGAACCAGTGTACACTTTATTGAATTTTACTGGGCAACTTATGCCAATATTTGTGCAGAGCAAGCTAATACGTAAAAGTTAATAGTTAGCAAAATAATAGCATACAAGCTTTTCCAATGATAGATCACAAGGAATTAGAATAATCACCAGGTCTCAGGCAAGGGGATAAGTAAACATGAATTACAGGAACCAATACCAGTAAACAAACTGATCTAACACAACTTTGTTTGTACTCAGACATAATCACTAAAGAGGAAGAGGGAGACGATAGGATGTCTCACACCTCTCCGGGCACGCTTTGTCAGCAAGGTGGCCTACAGTCTCAGCAGAAAGTCTGTCTTCTGCAAAATTCTCAGTTTGCCAAGAACGTCTGAGATGAGCTGTCTTCAGACATTCTGGTTTTTGGTGGACAAAGCCTTCAACACAGGATTTTCTCTACTGTGAGAGTGAGATTTGTTCAGAACTCTTAGAATCAGTACCATAGTAAACTGGCAATTAACCTTTTTGATGTTGCTTTAGGGTAGATTCATTACAAACTTAAATGGTACAGGCAGGGAGCTTCTCTCAGTTCACCTAACTTGACAGCACAACTTTGTGTATATTTGGAGCAGCTGTGCTACATGGAGGATGAACAAACTGTTGTAGTGTATCCTAATCCTGTTATATACGTCTGAGTAAGATGGAACTCAGGCCCCTGTATGCAGGTGGACTCTTAGGGTCTTAAATCCTGCATTGAGGTGGAGGAATGATTGGAGGAGTGGTCAGTGTGTATATCCACCTAGGATTTGGTTAACTCAAATCTTTATTATTATTATTATTATTATTATTATTATTATTATTATTATCATTTTATGATACAGTTCCATAGGTTCCTGGTATTTCCCTTATCCCAGCCCCAATTCCCCACCCCCCCACCTAGTTTCTCTATATCATTACTAAAGTATAGTTCTTCATACACAGTCATATGTCCATCATTGCGGGCATGGACAATGGCAGAGAGTCCAGCATCCTATTGTCAAGATATAGTAAACAGTTTCATTTTAAGTCCATCTTTGTCTGGAAGTAGAAATGCATACTACATTGTATCCTCACATCTGGATATGTTAGTCTCCACAGCTACATGTTAGTTTCACAGCTACTGTACATCCCCTCAAATGAAAAGTCATAATACAAAATCAAAAAGAGAAAGAAAAGTATAAATTTACAGTGCCATGAAGTTAAATAACATGTTACTAGATATGACAATCTCCACTACACAGCAACTATATATCCCCTTAAATGAAAAGCCACAAAACAAAATCAATATCAGGAAGAAAAAAGAAATTAACAACACTATAAAGTTAAATAACATGCTACTAAATGACTAACGTGTAGCTGAAGGATGAGGAAATCCTTCCAAGGTCTATTGGCTGACATAGTCCACCTCCGAGTCTCCATTCACCCAGAAGTTTGCTGTCAAGCTTTGTTGGGATGGCCAGTCAATTTGTTCTGCTCTCCTTTGCAAACCAGTGGGTGCTGTGGCCTAGCTCATTCCTGGCCAAAACACGCTTGGCCTTCACGAACACCAGGGAGTGCTATAGACCAGTCAGTACAACTCCCAATAATTCCCACTGGACCGGCTGCCCAGCTTTGGTTTCTGTCCCTGCCAGCATGTGGACTGGTCCTGTCTGCCCCGCATCCCGTTGAGATCTTGTATACATCGTTGGGCATTGAAGCCTAACTCAACTCAATGGACTGTACCCTCCAGCCCACATTCATACCAGCAGGTGCCACTGCCTGTCCAGCCAGACCCGCCCCCAGTCCTGGTTCTCATGCTTACCAGTGGGAGTTACAGACCATCAGAGAGGTCCAGTCTGAAAGACTGGACCCAGATCTTGCACTCTCCAGGTGGCTCTGTAGTCTATCTCGATAGCACTTGCCCTTAGTCCTAGCACTTGCCAGCTGCTGCTGTGGCAAAGCCCAACCTGCCTGCACTTACTCTGACTCATGCCTGCACCAGTGGATATAGTTGGTTAGCCCAGCCTGGCTCTCCCCCAACCTAGTTCATGTGAATGCCAACAGATATTGTAGCCCTGCCCCACCTGGTCTGCTCCTAGTTCCAGCTCTCATGCTCACCAGCAAGAGCAGTAACCAAGCAGAAGAGTTCCCACTATTCCCCTGTCAGGTTCACACACCTTCCCTCCACCTGGCTCCAGCTGGTCTCACATGTGCTGGTGGGTGCTGAGGTCCAGTCTAACATGGCCTGGCTCACTTCATCCTGTTCTGCCCCTGTTCTAACTCACGCTAGGGGCTGCTGCTGCCCAACCTGGCACAGTCAGCCCCCATTCCCAGCCCTAGTGTGAACTGGCTGATGCTGCAGCCCGACCAAACCTGTCCTGCCCTCCATCCTGGTTCTCAGATGTGCAAGTGGGTGTTATGAACTGGCCCAGCCTGTCCTGCCCCCGGACCTGAGCCACACGTATGCCTGGGGATACTGCAGCCTGGCCTAGTCTGGGCTGCTCCTTGCCTTTTTTTTTTTTTTTTTAGATTTATTTATTTTTATTGGAAAGTCAGATATACAGAGAGGAGGAGAGACAGTGAGAAAGATCTTCCATCCGATGATTCACTCCCCAAGTGACCGCAACAGCCAGTGCTGTGCCGATGCGAAGCCAGGATCCAGGAACTTCTTCCAGGTCTCCCACACGGGTGCAGGGTCCCAAGGCTTTGGGCCGTCCTCGACTGCTTTCCCAGGCCACAAGCAGGGAGCTGGATGGGAAGTGGATCTGCTGGGATTAGAACCAGCACCCATATCGGATCCTGGCGCGTTCAAGGCGAGGACTTTAGCCGTTAGGCCACGGCGCTGGGCCCTCTTTGCCTTGGTTCCTACACTCACCTGCAGGGACTGTGTCCAGACAAAGGGGTTCCTGAAACTCCTCTATTGGGCCTCCTCCTAGTGGCGGATCTCATGCACACTGGTGAGTCCTTGGCCCAGGCTGACTTAGTCCACCTACTGTCCTGGCAGGAGCAGTGGCCTTAACCAACTGGCCCACACCCAATCCGGTTCTTACTATTGGATATTACAGCTCAGCTGCACCTGGTCCATGCCTTGAGGCAGCTCTGACATGACACAGTGGGAACTGAGACCTAGCCCAGTCCAATTTACATTCAACCTGGTTCTCACAAATACCAGTGGGTGCTGAACTCTGGCGCAGTGTGGCGTGGTCCAGACCCCATCCATTCATACCCATGCCAAGGGGCAATGCAGCCATGTCCAGCCTGGACCACTGCCCGATTTTGGCTCTCATGGGAACATGTTCTTATGAGGCCTTTGCTTTCTCAACAGGGTTTGGGTTCTAGAAATTTTTTTTTCTCTGCTAATTTAGATTTGGCCTCTTTGTTCTGAGGTGTTCTCTCTGCATCCTTTTGTATAGCTGAAAATTCAGGTGGCTGCCAATATGGTCTTTGAAGGCTTCACAGAAGGTGAGCTTACCTTCCAACCTACTTACAAGTACGACACTGGCTCCGACAACTGGGATACCAGGTAGGTCAGAGGTCACTCTGGGAGTTGAGCAGATGGAAACTCTGAAACTCTGGGAAGCACGTGTCCTTGTGGGCACGAAGAGTAATGTGTTTCCTGTAACGCTTCCCCTGCAGTCAAATATCTCCTTTCAAAATTGCTCATTGAACAACTGCCTTCCTAGTACAGTTTTATTTTCTATTATTAGTTATTGTTCTGTAATTCTTTTTAAAAACATTTTTTTAAAGATTTATTTTTATTGGAAAGTGAGATTTACCGAGAGGAAGAGAGACAGAGGAAGATCTTCCATCTGCTGGTTCACTCCCCAAGTGGCCACAATGGCAAGAGCCGAGCCAATCGAAAGCCAGGAGCCAGGAGCTTCTTCTGGGTCTCCCACACGGTGCAGGGTCTCAAGACTTTAGGCCGTCCTCTAGTGCTTTCCCAGGCCACAAGCTGGGATGGGAAGCTGGGCTGCCAGGGTTAGAACTGGTGCCCATATGGGATCCCGGCGCGTTCAAGGTGAGGACTTTAGCCGCTAGGCCATGCCGCCGGGCCCAAAACATTTTTTTTAAATGAGTTTTATATGGAGAGCAGAGAGACAGAATGTTTCCAGTCCTGTGTTTTCACTTCTCAGATGTCCATAGCAGCCGAGGCTGGGCCAGGCTTTGAAGCCAAGAGCCATGTTTCCTCTGTGGGTGGCAGGAATCTAAGAATGTAGCCCCTAATCTGTTGCCTCCCAGGTGTGCTCATAGGAAGCTGTATCGGAAGTGGAGGTGGGGGCTGTGTCCAAGGCGCTTTGGTAAGGGATGCCATCATCCCCAGCAATGGCATTGCCACAGTGCCTGCTTCTGTCATAATTGTGATATTGATTACGTTTTGGCTGTGCTTATGGTAATGAAAGATTCCAGCTAACTGATCTTGTACCTGCTCATTACATAGTAGCTAATGTTTTTTTAATTACTGTTTCCCTTGTATCATATACTACTCATTACTCTTTATTAATTTATTGTATTTAATCCTCTCAGTAACCCATTGAGGTGTGTGTGTGTATATGTGTATATATATATAATAATCTTTTTATTATGTCAGAGATCGAGGGACAGAAAATTAGAGGCAAGGGCCAGCACTGGCGTAGCAGGTGAACTAGTCATTGCAGCTGCAGCAGACTGAATGGGCACCTCTTCAAGTCCCTGCTGCTCCACTTCCAGTCCAGCTCCCTGTTAATGGACCTCAAAGTTTTAAAGGAAGACCCAAGACTTCAGACTGCTACAACTCTGTGGGAGACCCAGAAACCCTTGGTTTCTGGCTTTGGTCTGTCTCAGCCCTCGCCATTGCAGCCACTTGGGGAGTAAAGCAGCAGATGGGAGATCTCTTTCTGTCTCTCCCTCTCTGTATCTCTGCCTTTAAGATACATAAATAGATAAAAAACAAAAACAAAACAAACAAGCAAAAAAAAAAAAAAACCTGGGAAGGGGGAAATTAAAGACGTATAACAGAGTCAGGATATAAACCAGGGAAATAGAATTCCAGATCTTTTAAAAATGATATATTGATTTGTGTAAAAGACAGAATGATAGAGTGGAAGAGACAAAGCAAGAAAGATCTTTTGTCTACTGGTTTACTGTCTAAATGCTGTAACATCTGGGACTGAGCCACACCAGTCTAGGAGCCTGGAGTACCATCCAGGTCTCCCACATGGGTGGTGGGACCTTCATACTTAGGGCATCATCTGCTGTGTTTCCAGACACATTAGCAGGAAGCTGGATCCAAAGTGGTATAGTTGGGACTACAGCAGGCACTCTAATGAGGAATGCAGGTGCCCCAAGCAAAGCCTTAAAATGCTGCACCATAGCATAGTTACGCGGACTGCCTATGTTACCTGTCCTGGCCTTCGCGGGAGAATCAAGAGCAGAGACTCAGTCTACTGATTTGGCTCGGAGTTCTCCTAGTTGTTCTGCTTGCTTGTTCTCGTTATTTTGAATGATGCTGCCTTGGGGACTTGTTATCCCTGGGTGGGTCTGAGTCACTCCTGCTGTCTGAGAACTCTGGGTGGCATGGGCATGAGGGCTCTGCCTTGTCATTGCCCCCAAACCAGGGAAGTAGGCAGTGAGCCCTGCTGTTTGTGTGAGCGCCACCAATGTGCACTTGGCCTTTCAGTGAGAAGTGCCGAGCTCCTGCCTGGTGTGACCGGATCCTCTGGAAAGGGAAGAACATCACGCAGCTGAGCTATCAGAGCCACATGGCCCTGAAGACGAGTGACCACAAGCCTGTCAGCTCAGTGTTTGACATCGGGGTAGGTCACTCTGTAAGGGGTCAGCTCTCACATCAAGATGACTTTCTGTCTTCCTGGTCTCCCCCTCTCCCTTTGCATATGTAGAATCTTCCTTTAAAAACAGTTTCAGTTTAAACTTGCCAGCCTGATTTACTTCTCTGTGTTTCCATGTGTATAAAAGGATTTCTGTTTGCCTTTGGACTGTATCTTTCCAAGCCCTTATGCATTTACTAATTTCCTCATTATTTTAATTTTATTTTAAAAATCTTTATTTTTGTTGGAAAGTCAGATTAACAGAGAGAAGGAGAGACAGAGGAAGATCTTCCGTCTGCTGGTTCACTCCCCAAGTGACTACAACGTTTAGAACTGAGCCAATCTGAAGCCAGGAGCTTCTTCTGGGTTTCCCTTGTGGGTGCAGGGTCTCAAGGCTTTGGGCCATCTTCGATTGCTTTCCCAGGCCACAAGCTGTAAGCTGGAGGGAAAGTGAAGCAGCTGGGACACAAACCAGCGCCCATATGGGATCCTATGAGTACAAGGCGAGGACGTTAGCCACTAAGCTACTGCTCTGTGCCCTCTCACTATTTCTGAAGCCTGCAAAGTGAATACTTTATGAATGAACCATAATTTGTGTCCATCATTTGATTTCCAAGTTTTGTTATTATACATAATGGTATAGTGACTGTCAATTACATGCACCTTTGTGAACCTGTCCATATTTTGTAAGGATTTATTTATTTTATTGGAATGTCAGATCTACAGGGAGAAGGAGAGAAAGAAAGATCTTCCATCTGCTGGTTCACTCCCCAAGTGGCCGCAACAGCCGAGCTATGCTGATCCAAAGTCAGGAGCCAGAAGCCTCTTCTGGGTCTCCCATGTGGGTGCAGGGTCCCAAGGCTTTGGGCCGTCCTCGACCGCTTTCCCAGGCCACAAGCAGGGAGCTGGATGGGTGCATTCAAGTCAAGGATTTAGCCATTGAACCATCATGCCAGTCCCCATTTCACTTATTTTTTTGAAGATGTATTTTTATATTTGAAAGTCAGAGTTGGAGAGAGAGAGATCTTCCACCTGCTAGTTCACTGCCTAGATGTTTGCAGCTGTCAGGGCTGAACAAGATGAAGAACCTGCGATCTGCTCCTGGCTTTCCTCCTGTGAGTGGCAGGTCCACATGATGGCCAGCTTGCGCTTTTCACAGCTGTTTAGCACGGAGCTGGAGCTGAAGAGAAGCGGCTAGGACATGGACTGGTCCCCGTATGGGATGCCAGCATCGCAGGCAGCAGCTTTCCCTGCTGCAGCACAACCTCTGCCCCAGAGAAGTGGATTCCAAATTTATTAAGGCCTAACAATTCTTGCTGTTCTGCTCTTTTGTCAATATACAAAACAACCTAAAAATGTCATATAAGGTTCACACTTACCATTTTATTCATTAATTTATGAGAGCTTGTTCCCTTCTGCTGGTTTACTCACTGAATGCCTGCAGTGGCCAGGACTGGCCAGGAATGCAATTCTGGCCCTCATTTGTGGGGCATGTCTCAAACTATTGAGCCAGCATCACTGCCTCCTACGGTCTGTATAGGTGGGAGACCAGTTGGAAGCCCAGGCTGGATATTGAACCCAGGCACTTTCATATTGGACGTGTGCATCTTCTAGACTATATGGCCAGCCTGTGTACTGTTTTTTTTCCTTTGGACTATTGTTTAATTGTACTTTTCCACAACTTTTTAAGTTTCTTTGTATAATCTTATTTTTCTATATTTTATCAATCCTAAATTCTTTGTCAATCCAAATTGAGAAAAAGATTCTTGTTTTATTTTACCTTTCCCTGATTATTAGTAAGGTCAAATTTCTTTTTATTGTTAATTTTGTATTTATTCTTCAATGACTTTCTTTCAGTTATCAACTTTTAACAGCGTAGATAGAAGTATTTGAATCTATGAGGTTGAGTCATTTGAGAAGAATCTAACGGATATTGTAACTAAAGTCTTGAAAGAAACTTTTTTTTAAATGATTTATTTCTATTGGAAAAGAAGATTTACAAAGAGAAGGACAAACAGAAAGATTTTCCATTCACTGGTTCACTCCGCAAGTAGCTGCAACAGCTAGAGCTGAGCCAGTCAGGAGCCAGGAGCTCTTTCGGGTCTCCCACGTGGATGCAGGGTCCCAAGGTCTTGGGACAGGCACAAGCAGGAAGCTGGATGTGAGGTGGAGCAGCTGGGACATGAACCGACGCCCACATGGGATCCCAGCACATGCGAGGCGAAGACTTTAGCTACTAGCTTACCACGCCAGGCTCAGAAACATTCGTAAAATGTACTTTTAACTAAAAATACAGACAGGAGAGGCCCACAAAAATCTTGGCTGATGGAACCTGGGTTTAAAGAGCTCAAGAGGCTGCTTTCATTCAAAGCCCTTATAAGAGCTTCTCTTTGTAGAATTGTTAGTGGTGGAAACCCCAGTACCACTGAGCATCGTGCTGTTCTGGGCCTGGACTCTCCGCAGAACCAGCTGCCCACCGTGGCACCTTCACCCCCGTGTCCTTTATCTGTTCATCAGGCAGCAGCTGACATTACCACAAGCCTTGTCTCTTGAGTTCTTTGTTCACTTATTAAATCTACTCAGCCTTCACTTTCAGATTTTCTGTCAGCTGTTAGTTCCCCCCTGCTTTCAATGCCTTCTCTACTGTAAAAAGAGGAAACAGGGCAAAGTCAAGGCCTTCAGTGACCACTTTTTTCCCCTGCAGGTGAGGGTCATCAATGAAGAGCTTTATCGGAAGACTCTGGAGGAAATTATTCGCTCCCTGGATAAAATGGAAAATGCCAACATTCCTTCTGTGTCCCTCTCTAAGAGAGAGGTAAGAGAGACATGATCAGGACGTTAGCACTGAGCTTTTCCATTTCTGGGCCTGAAACTTCCCTGTTCTAGAGCTCAAAGTTCCTGGAGGCACTTGGCACACTATTGGACTTTAGCCTCTCTGGGTAGTCTGCTTCAAGAGAAAGTGAGGGTGCTGCCAGCTGGGGAGAGGGGGTGGCGGGTGTGGGCCAGATTCGTGTCCTGATCTTCTAAGCCAGAGTATTCTGATGCGTTTAGTTTGATTTTAGAAGAATAGTATACGTTCTCACAAAGGATTTGCCTTCCAACTGAGGCATCGTTTTCAGATTAATTTGATCCTGAGTTGTATACACATACTTGAGTTGATGAGGCAGAAGGCAGTATAGTAAAGTGATAGACCATAAGAGAGGTTCAGTTATGTTTCAATGTTTTTCATGAAAGACGCACAGCATAGATCCTTCAAAGTTGATATTACCACACAGCCAAATGGGGCTATTTAACATTTTTGTCTTTCAAATGTTTATTCAAGAGGCAGGATGAGGAGAGATCTCCTATTTGCTGGTTTGCTCTTCAGCTGGCCACAATTGTTAGGGCTGGGCTAGTGCAAAGCCAAGAGACTGGACATCCATCGTGGTTTGCTAAAGCAGGGCCAGGGCCCAAGTGCTCAGGCCACAATCTGCTGCTTTCCCAAGCATATTAGAGGGAGCTGGATTGGAAGCAGAGCCACCGGGACTTGAACCTGCAGTCTGATAAGAGCTGCCAGCGTCACAAACAGCAGCTTAAACTATGACGCCGCAACTGGCCTCTCGCAAGGCGTTTCTGAAGCTATACACACACAGTTACTGGAAAGGATGAGCTTGACCTTCATGTTGAGGGATGGAATGAAAAATGTGCTTTGGAAATGGTTATTGGGTATAAAAGAAATGTCAGCTCCCTCAGGAAATCTGCTTTTATTTTTATTTTTATTTTTGCTGATGATTACATGGTTGACCAGGGAGGGAAGGATCGAGGGTTAGGGAAAAGTGGGTGAAATCATTGTTTCCAAGTTCTCTATTTCTTCTTGTCTCTGGGGGAAGAGGGAAAGTTAAAGAGGGAAGCCACACCCAGCTTCCCAAATATCCAGTACCCAGGGAAGGGGAACCGCCACCCAACATCAACCCAGGGTCCCAATGTAGTGCATGTTCTGAGGGTTCTGCCCAAGTTGTTTGGATAGTTCTGAAATGCTGACCTTTAAATGTCTTCCCGCTCCAACTCACTACCCTCACTTACCTGAAAGTACAGTGGCCTTGTCCATTGATGTCCTATAGTAGCCGTTCCTCTCCTGGACATGAATCCTGAGGTTCCGCTCAGCCTCACTTGTGCCATTGCCCATACCCCATGTAAGCCTACAAGCCCAAGGTTTTAGGGCATGCTGCTGCCAGGCAGCCTGAGGGCTTCACCCATGGTCATTGGTGCCTGGGCCGCCCAGTCTGGAGCCACCTCTGCTGCCGCCAGCTGGATAGGGGCAGAAGGACCCCTAGCAGGCCCCTGCAGCCTTCTGATGCTACTGAGGAGCAGGCAGGATCAGAGTGACTCCAGACAGGCCCAGCCCGGAGCCACCTTGGAAATCTATTTTTTAAAAAGGCTTTGAGTTCTTGGCGTTTGGGGGTTTAAGGTTAAATGCAGGGTTTTTTTTTTATGATATATTTATTTTTATTGGAAAGGCAGATATATACAGAGAAGAGGAGAGACAGAGAGGAAGATCTTCCGTCCGATGGTTCACTGCCCAAGTGACCACAATGGTTGGAGCTGAGCCCATACGAAGCCAGGATCCAGGAACTTCTTCCAGGTCTCCCACGCGGGTGCAGGGTTCCAAGGCTTTGGGCCGTCCTCGACTGCTTTCCCAGGCCTCAAGCAGGGAGCTGAATGGGAAGTGGGGCCACCGGGATTAGAACCAGCGCCCATATGGGATATTGGTGTGTTCCAAGTGAGGACTTTAGCTGCTAGGCCAAGGCGCCAGGCCCTAAATGCAGTTTTTTTTGGTGTGGTTAGTGGTAGCTGTGGCCTCCTAGATACTTTTAGAGCAGAAAGATTTGCAAGAGATGGTCCTACATTTGTTTTCCTTGGAGGGATTGCTCGGCAGGGGTGCCTGGACAGGTTGCAGAGCAGACCGCACTGTTTGTGACTGCTCCTGGGCTTGTCCCCAGTTCTGTTTTCAGAATGTGAAGTACATGCAGTTGCAAGTGGAATCCTTTACAATTCACAACGGCCAAGTACCCTGTCAGTTTGAATTTATCAACAAACCTGATGAACAGTCTTACTGTAAGCAGTGGCTAAGTGCCAATCCCAGCCGAGGTTTTCTTCTGCCAGGTAAGGTCTCAGTCCCCAGGCTCATGATTTCTTATTTGGAGAATGCCCTCCCTGTCTCTGCTGTTTTTCTAAAATAAACATTTTTCTCTAAGTGCTTTAATCATTTCTTCAAACATTTTTGAAGGCCCCATTGCTAAACCCATTCATAAATAAAATACTAACAAGGTGCATCCGGTTAGTTTCCGTGTCCTGTAATCCTACAGGAAAACATTAGATTGGGTGCTGCTAAAGGAACTGTTTTGTTAATCTCTTCCCTATCCTCAGCAGACAGTCGTCTCCTGTCATGGAGTAGCTGGGGGTTGCAATGCAGAAATCCCGTCTGGCCGGCAACGTCCCATGCACATCATTGTCCCGCGTCTCCTTTGCACTCTGCATGGTGTTGTGTGGCAGGGGTGTTAGAGAGTTTCACGGACAATACATAGGCTGATAAGTGCGTTGTGTTTCATCTTACCTGGCCCAGGGAGGACTCTGATCCATCCCCTTGCCTTGTATTAACATTTCCAACCTGAGCTCTCTCTGCTACTAATGACTTGATTTTTTTTTTTTTAGCATTTACCTATGCAAGTGTTTTTGTTTTTGTCTTTCCATTTGGGGTGTCAGCTCCTTGGTCTTGAATCTCCTGGGTGCTGGGCACATAGCTGCTTGTTGGTTAGCTACTACTTTGCTTTCCTAGTACTTCTTGCCCTTAGCCTCTTCCCTCCCTTACCCTGGCCTTCCTCCTAGCCTCAATTGCTTGCTTCATTTTTTTTTTTTTTTTCCTGCAGACTCTGCCATTGAGATTGAGCTGGAGCTCTTCGTGAATAAGACCACAGCTACCAAGCTCAACTCCGGGGAAGACAAAATTGAGGATATTTTGGTTTTGCACTTGGAAAGGGGAAAGGATTATTTTTTGTCTGTGTCTGGGAACTACCTGCCCAGCTGTTTCGGGTCTCCCATTCATACATTGTGCTACATGAAGGATCCAATCTTGGACCTACCACTTGAAACTGTTAGGGAGCTGGTAAGTGACATGTCAGGAGGAGACAGCCATTACCATGTGGCAGTTACTCAAGCCTTTCAAGCAAGATGCTTACCCTCTCGGGGAGTTAAGAATTACCAGCCTTTTTGAGTTTGTCTGTATGTCAATTGTATATGGTTAATGCACAAGACTGCCCTGAAATTTTACTATGAACAAGTTGAAAGCCCATTGTAAATGTGAATCTGAAGTCAAGGAAATGGGATAGCATTAGAATTGTGGCTCTGTGAAGGGGCCTTGTTTCAAACCGTAGACAGTTTCCTGAAGGAGAATAGAAATAGTGGAAAGAGAAGGAGGAACCAGAACAGATCTCAGTATCGAAAGAGGTGGGTGGGATGCCGTTGTGTGGAAGCTGAGGGAAGGATGTCAAGTGTGACTATTCCTTTGTGACCTTGCAGAAGCTGTTAGCTCTGCTGGTTGTGCAATTGTTACTCACGTCATGAGAAGCACTGGAGGCCGAGGACAGATCTCAAATGTTGAAGAAATGAGTGGTTGATGACAAAACAATAAGTTACTGTTCTTCCTAACTGTGGGTTTCTTCTGCTGGCCATGCCTAAGCTCACTTGTGCCATTGTAAGCAGCTGGCAGCTGTGGTATGGGCTGAAGGGTCAAGGTGGCCTCCCGCTCATGTCTTGGTGTTGGTCGCTCTCTGGCTCTGTCTCCACAAGGGTTCACATCACATAGTAGGCTAGCTCAGGCTTCTGTAGGCAAGAACATGAGGGCAGGAGGTGTGAGGCCTTTTGTAGCAATGGCTCCAAAGTTCACATGACACTATTTCTGCCAGGCATTGGTCACGATGAGTGGAAAGCCAGCCCAGATAGCAGGGGTGGAGCAGGACTCTGCTTCTTGATGGAAAACACTGCATAATGTTGAAAGCATGTTTTCAGTCTTTGCACATGCTGCATGGCTTAGTCCACTGGGGCTGCAGTACCAGAATGTCATAGGCATCTGGCTCATAAACGGCAGATACCTGTTTCCTGTAGTCCAGAGCCTGGTGAGTCTAGGACAGGGGGGTCTGCCGGTCTGCTCTCTGCTGAGGACTGGCTTCCTGGGTCACAGACAAAAGTCTTCCTACTGTGACGTCATAGGGCAGAAAGAAAGGGCGCTCTGGTGTGGGGGGGGGGGGTCTCAGTTTTTAGGGCACCCTATTTCCAAAGGGCAAAGCCCTTAATGGTGTACCCAGAAGCCCCATCTCCAAATTCCCTAATTGGAGATTAGATTTCAGCACATGGATTTTTGGAATATAAACATTGATTTTGTAGTAGGTGTTGTTGGGCAGCGGGATAAGCTGCTGCTTGCGATGTCTGTAGCCCTATGGAATGCCTGAGATCAGGTCCTCTACTTCAACCCAGCTTCCAGCTAGTGTGCACCTGGGAGGTAGAAGGTGGTGGCTTACATCCTTGGGTCCCTGCCTCCACGTAGGAAATCCATATGGAGTGTCTGGCTGCTGACCGACCTGGCCCAGCCCCAGCTATGGCTGGCTTTTGGGGAATGATCAGCAAGTGGAAGATTCTCTCTCCTACCCTCTGTCTCACTCTTGTTATGCCTTTCAAAATAAGTAAAAATAAACTTAAAAAAAAAGGGATTTATTTATTTTTAGTGGAATTTACAGAATGAAGGAGAGGCAGAGTGAAAGATTTTTCATCCACTGTTTCACTTCCCAAATGGTTGCAATGGCCGCAGCTGAGCCAATCTGAAACCAGGAGTCAGGAACTTCCTGTGGCCTCCCACATGAATGCAGGGTCCCAGGGCCTTGAGTCATCTTCCGCTGTTTTCACAGGCCATACGCAGGGAGCTGGATGGGGAGTGGAGCAGATGGAAACACGAACTAGTGCCCATATGGGATCCTGATGTGTGTAAGGCTGAAGATTAGTTGAGCCATTGCACCAGCCCCCAAAATAAACATAAAAATATGTATATTTAAAATTTTTTTTTTATTTATTGGAAAGGCAGATTTACAGAGAGAAGAAGAGTCAGAGAGAAAGTTCTTCCGTCTGCTGATCCATTGCCCAAGTGGTCGCAGTGGCCGGATCTGAGCTGATTTGAAGCCAGCAGCCAAGAGCTTCTTCCAGGTCTCCCACACGGATGCAGGGTCCCAAGGCTTTGGACCATCCTCTACTGCTGTCCCAAGCCATAACAGGGAGCTGAATGGGAAGTGGAGCGGTTGGGATATGAACCAGCACCCATGTGGTATGCCAGTGGTTGCAAGGCGATGATTTAACCACTAGGCAATTGTGCCAGGCTCCACAAACATGGTTTCTTTTTTTAAATTATTATTATTAAAGATTTATTTTATTTTTTTTTTTTACTGGAAAGTCGGGTATACAGAAAGAAGGAGAGACAGAGAGGAAGATCTTCTGTCTGATGATTCATTACCCAAGCAGCTGCATCAGCTGGAGCTGTGCCGATCCAAAGCCAGGAGCCAGGAGCTTCTTCTGGGTCTCCCACACGTATGTAATGTCCCAAGGCTTTGGGCCATCCTTGACTGCTTTCCCAGGTCACAAGCAGGGAGCTGGATGGGAAGCAGGGCCACCAGGGTTAGAACCGGTGCACAAATGGGATCCTGTTGCATGCAAGGCGAGGACTTCAGCCACTAGGCTACTGTGCCGTACCCGATATTATTCATTAAAAAAAACATCACTTTGTGCTTTACTGTTCTAAACTAAATTTACTGAGATCTAAAAGATAATTTTTTTAAAGATTTATTTATTTTTATTGGAAAGTCAGATATACAGAGAGGAGGAGAGACAGTGAGAAAGATCTTCCATCCGATGATTCACTCCCCAAGTGACCGCAACAGCCAGTGCTGTGCCGATGCGAAGCCAGGATCCAGGAACTTCTTCCAGGTCTCCCACACGGGTGCAGGGTCCCAGAACTTTGGTCCATCCTCGACTGCTTTCCCAGGCCACAAGCAGGGAGCTGGATGGGAAGTGGATCTGCTGGGATTAGAACTGGCGCCCATATCGGATCCCGGTGAGTTTTAAGGCAAGGACTTAAGCTGCTAGGCTATGCTGCTGGGCCCCTAAAAGATAATTTTAACATAAGGGAGTTTTTATGAAGGTGACAGATTGTGATTCCAATGCATTTTTTTTTGTAAACTTTTTTTTTTTTAAGATTTATTTTATTTTTATTACAAAGTTAGATATACTGAGAAGAGGAGAGATAGAGAGGAAGTGGAGCTGCCGGGATTAGAACCAGCGGCCATATGGGATCAAGGCGAGGACCTTAGCCACTAGGCCACGCTGCCCAGCCCCGATTCCAATGCATTTTTAAGTTAGCACTTGCTGACCTATCCTCTCCATGAGACCCAGTCCAGGAGAGTAATTGGTCAGGCTCATACATGCTGAGTGAGCAGTTAACCCAGAGCTGTGAACTCCCGGGTCTGCTCTTCGTCATCAGAGCGCAGTGTCTTCCTGGCTCCAGTAGTGAAAAGCCATGGGCGTAGGTGTTTGGTTTTTTCATAAACAGTGAGTGCGTATTCCTGCTGGTTGATTGAAACTGCTTGGCATAACCTTCTCTCATTTCTCAAAAATCCCTTTTTTTTCTTTCCATTGTGCTATTTGGTTTCATTTTGCCTGTGAAATGTTTAGGTCAGGGTGTTGGACTTCCCTTTTCCTGTGGGTTTGCTGTCCCCATGTCACGCACACAGCTGAGGCCAGCCTGCAGAAGTTCCATAGATGAGCTGTCTTGTCATGCTTTCTCTTTGCTTTCAGACTCTGATGCCAGTACCGACTGAGGATGATGGGAGCCGGCCGGAGAGCCCCATGGAGATCCCCAAGGAGCTCTGGATGATGGTTGATTACCTGTACCGAAATGCTGTGCAGCAGGTAGGCTGAGGCCAGCGGTCTGGGCTGCCTGGGGAAAGCACGTCCGCCTCCAGAACCTTCTACGTGGAAAGTCTTTGCCCCACGGAAAGTATGGAGTAGGGTTCTTCTCCCAGGGAGTGAGTGAGAGGTCGTTGGGTGCCAACTTCCACGGCCCTCTGAGGCGTGAGTTACATGCAGTCCTTGCTTATCTGCCGGGAAGCCTTCCCGGCACAGTGTGTTCCTGGGGCTGGCCTCTGGAGCCCCTAGCTATCTGGAGGCCTCTAGGGATGACATCCTGGCCTCATTTGCAGTTTTTGAGCAGCTTTTGGGAATGGGAGGGGCTCACCTCATAATTAGGAAGAGGCAGAGGGCCATATGGAAGCACTGGACCAGGCATCTGAAGGGCTGGTTTCTGGATTGACCAGGGCAGGCTTCATGCATTAGCTCATCAGTTTCACTCACCTGTGTCTGTAGGTTCCTGGATTACATAAAGTATGTTCCTTGGCAACATACCTTCTTAACATATCCTGTTTCTACTTTTTTTTTTTTCTTCACAGTTATTCAGTGTTACATTATACCAAGCAGTATTCCAAGAGTTTTAGAGCATAACCCATTTAGTTCTCAAAGTAGCTTTCAACAGAGAAAATAGATATCCAGAAAGGTGAATGCTTGGTTAGAGTCCCAAGGCTGATCAATGGGAAGAACGATCTTTAAACTTGGGTATCTAGTTGTGGAAATCACATTGAAGAAATTTTGCGGTTCTTTTCTAAGGAACTGTATGTGAGTTTAACTTTTGAGCCACACATGGAATATTATTGTGTTATTAAGGTATTATATAGTACCTTAGATCTGGCTTTTCTTCTTCTTTTTCTTTCTTTCCTTTTTTTGTTTTAAGACTTATTTATTGGGGCTGGCACGATAGCCTAGTGGCTAAAGTCCTTGCCTTGCATGCACCAGGATCCCATATGGGCACCGGTTCTAATCTTGGCGGCCCCACTTCCCATCCAGCTCCCTGCTTGTGGTCTGGGAGGCCTTGGGACATTACATACGTGTGAGAGACCCGGAAGAAGCTCCTGGCTCCTGGCTTCAGATTGGTGCTGCTCCAGCTGATGTGGCCACTTGGGGAGTGAATTATCAGAGAGAAGATCTTTCTCTCTCTCTCCTTCTTTCTGTATACCTGACTTTTCAATAAAAATAAAAATAAATCTTTTTTAAAAAAGGTTTATTTATTTTACTTGAAAGTCAGAAGTATGGTGAGAAAGAGAGAGGGGACCAGAGAGAATCTTCCACCTGCTGTTTCACTCCCCACATGGCTGCAACAGCTAGAACCAGAATGGTCCAAAGCCAGGAACCAAAAACTGCTTCCCTATATTTCATGTGCATGCAGGGCTATCCTCCAGTGCTTTCCTAGGGCATTAATAGGGAACTGGATCAGAAACAGAGCAGCTGGGATATGAACTGGCACCCATATGTGGAGGAATAACTGCTTGCTCTGCCACCATGCGGGCTCTGATGTTAAAGTATATTAAAATAAATGAATGTAAAGTTCTTGAGGTTACTTGAAAGACTATAACCTTATTTTCCCAATGTACTAAGATGCCTTTTTGGCTTTCTCCTCTTTGTTCTTGGTATGTTTAGCATGTCCCCCTTCCTGCTGGTTATCCCTCCCACAGCACTGCAGGAAACACGGCTGCTTTGGAGGTTTCTCTTACATTGCATCTTCTAACCCAGGGTTTTTGTAAGACTTTCCTGAAGACCTGCTGTAGGAACAGATCTGGGAAGGCTTGCAAGATGAATTAGTCACATGAGCCTACACTGCAATGTCTGCGAGGGTGTTTCAGAGATCTTACTAAAGTATTCCTTTTTGCACTCTGCTGGGGATATTGCTTAGTCAGGAAATGATTTTCTGAGAAAAGAAATGTTTTGTAACTTTTTTTCTTTTTATAGGAAGATCTTTTTCAGCAACCAGGCCTGAGGTCTGAATTTGAACATGTTAGGGACTGTCTAGATACTGGAATGATGGAAAACCTCTGTATCCTTCAGACTTCTGGGGTATGTGAGAGACCAAGAGAGAGAGAGAGATTATATGTGCGGATGACCAGTGAGAAAAGGAAAAAATATTTTAAGACATAAAGTTTGATACTGTGTCCTCAGTTATCCTGCTTTTCTGACTTTTAAGTCAGAACCAATGTAGCAGGTGCTGAGGAGGGCCCAACTCGCCTGGCACACACAGTGACCCTTTTGGAGTGCCCACTTGGCATCCTAGCTCTGAACAGAGGAGAGCCTGACTGGGCAGGCAGCCCTTCCAGCCCTGCCTGCTCCTAGGCCTGTTCCTAATGGGGACAGCACGAGCACCTCTTCCTTAACGAGGGGTCAAAAGCTGCTAGCAATCATTCGGTGGCTGAAGCCTTGCTGCTTTTCCTGGAGAGCCTGCCTGAGCCAGTCATCTGCTACAGCGCCTATCAGCACTGCCTGGAGTCCTGCGGCAGTTACACAGCAAGCAGACAGGTGAGGGCAAGCAGGAAGCCTCCACGCGCAGCTGAGGCCCAAGGCAGCCAGTGGACACCGTCCTTCAGGTGTGACGTCTCAGCAACTCCGCACCGTCGTCTTCCTTCTCAAACCAGTTCTTCCTCCCTGTCCCTTCTGTCCCTGCATCTTCCTTCCAGTGACTCAGCCCCGAAACCTGAGTCATCGCTGACTTGGCCCTCCCTTCCCCTCCCACCCGCGGGTCCCATTCAGCTGTCACTCATGCTGTCTTCCAAGCTCATGACTCTCCTGGTTCCCTGCCCTGGATGAGGCTCTCCCTCTGCTGGCTTGTTTTGCAGAGTGCCATCGGACTGCGTGTTCTAAAAGCACTTGTCGTGTTCCTGTTGGTCAAAAACTGTACTTGATTGTCCATTGCCAATCAGTTACTTTCTTAGGCTCAAATCTAGTGGCTGACAGCGCTCATCAGGCCCTGGCGGAATAACGCAGACAGCCTGCCAAAATACAGGCTTGAGCTTTACCCCAGATCTACAGGACTAGAATCTGTTCAAGGTCCCCGACTGATTGCGATATGCAGTTGTACTCCTATCAAAATTGGCTTCTAAGAATTTTTTTTTTTCTTATATCACTGTTTTCCTTCTCTTGCCTTTTTTCCATATACCTCCTTTGCATTAAGTTCTGGCAAGTCCAATTTTGTCTCCTACCTGACTCAATTAAAATGTCTTCTGTTCCTAAGTTAGAAGTTTGACCTCTGCATTCATGCAGTGTTTGAGCTGTGCGTCTCTCCTGGTTCAAGCAGCAAGTGGGAAATGGTCAATGTTTTCTGTGCACGATATGTCTGTGTTGAGTTCCAGAATATAATGGGAATGTGACAAGTGATTGAGTGAACAGAAAGCTAAATCCCAATTGTTCCCTTTTCAGGTAATTGCTACTCTCCCCACATTCCACAAAAATGTCTTCAACTACTTGATGGCCTTTTTGCAAGAGTTGCTGAAAAATTCAATAAAAAATCACTTGGATGAGAATATCCTAGGTGAGCAGCCACCTGTCTGTGGAAGCGTCTCTGTGAACTGTGAGACACGTTGGGAAGTGCGGCTGCAGAGGGGTTCCCCGCCAGGAAGCTTGAAGCCTCCAGCTACGAGCCAAGCTGATCCTCAGCGTGGCCGCTGGTGGTGTTTAGCAGGAAATGCTGCTCTGGCCACAGTCTCCCTTCCTGACAGCACGAGAATCAGCAGGAGCCTCTTTGCCCAAATAATTTGTTTTCCGTGTTTTCTCTTGCAGCCAGCATATTTGGAAGTTTACTGCTTCGAAACCCAGCTGGTCACCTGAAGCTGGAAATGGCCGAGAAGAAGAAGGCACAGGAATTTATCCACCAGTTCCTCTGCAACCCACTCTGAGCTGCCTCCTTTCCCGCTTTACCTGAGGCAGCCAGTGACCAGCCCCACCTGTTTGAGCTTCAGTGATGTCTGGCAAGAGGAATGGCAGCTGCCTGTGCCCTGAGCCTGGACGTCCTCCTCTGGCTGTGGGTTAGCACACTCCGTGCTGCCATGAGTCATGGAGACAGGGACAAGAGCCACCACAGTAAAACTGACATTTGAGGTTCCACTTCACTTCTGTAACACAAATCTCTGTTCGTTTTTAATTTAAAGCAATTTACTGTGCTCACTCAGCTGTTCTCCAGGGCAGTCAGTGCCTTCCCTATAGCCTGGCCTGAGCACTCCAGTCAAATGCTGGGACAAATTTTGGAGTCCCAAGAGAACACACTGGGCAGCAAGGACACAAGAGGTGCTGCTGAAGCCAGAGGCCTTGGCCACCCGAGAGACTCCCGGGGTTTGGTCTGGGGCACGTGTATACGCACGAGGGAACACCACCCCTCTCCAGCCTGGACATGAGGCTGGCCACTTGGCTGCAGAGGGCAACACCGTGGCTTAAGAGTTCCAGCACTGAACCAGTAGGTGTTCCTGTGAATTGAGTGGGCATTTCGGGACCCATGAAATCCTCCATGCTGTAAATAATGCATCCTCTCACATATGTAATATATTTTAATGATAAATATATTTTTAACAGCAGTTGTGTGTTTTCATCTGTTACAAAGCGCTTAGCAGCTCGTCTTATGAGGCTTAAGCATTGGGGCTGTTGGTCAGAGGCTAGAAAGACATGTGCTTGGCAGCCTACTGGGAAAGGGCCACTGTTTCAGTTCTCCAAGCAAGAGATGGGATGGTGCCGCCATAGCCTGAACCCCTTGGTGTCTGGGCTGGGGTCACAGATGGCATTCTGAATATTCCAGAGGTGGCTTACGACTGAGGCAGGCAGTAACTGCTGGGATAATCTAACAGCGACATTTTCTAGGATTTCAGAAAAGACGGGAGTAGAAGGAAAGGCAAAATCGCTGCGTGGGCTCTGGAATGCCTTGCTTTTCCTGGCCCTGTAAAATGTGATTTAGGTAGGGGACGGTAGGATGACAGGGTGGACGCCGGAGGAAAGGAAGCGGCCAGTAGGTGGCGCCGGGCAGCCCGGGCGCGAGCCCCCGGGACGCCGGGAAGGAAGCTGAGGCAGCTGAGGCAGGAGTCCTAGGAGGTGATGGGCCGGGCAGTGTGGGGAGGCGCGGAGAGGCCACCGCGTCCTGCTGGCCGGCTCGGGATACGCCCGGCCCCTCCTTGCCCGTGTCAACTCCGGGAGGAAGTTGGGGCTGTCTAGGCTCCTCGGCTGTCTCCCTCACGGGGCCGAGCCGGCAGCCCCCGGGGACCTGCCCGTCACGGCTGTGGCGCCGGGCCGAGGACGGCCAGCCCAGGCTGAGCCCAGGCCATTCTGGACCAGCACTCGGGGGCAGTGGCTGCCTTTTCTCTCGCGTCTCGGGGAACACCCAGGACGCTTCCCGGCGCCGGACCTACTCGCGGCTCGGGCGACGTCCTGCCCCTACCGCCCGCCAATTGGAGACTCGGGCTCGGCCCCTCGACCGCACGAGCCAATCAGAGTGGCGGAGCCGCTGTCCCCGCCTTCCTCCGGAAAGCGGAAGCGGAAGTGACGTGCAGGGACGGTGGGGGTAATCATGGTGCCGCTGGGGAGGGGAGAAGCTGCTGCCGCCGTTGCCGGGAGCCGCGGAGGTAAAAGGCGAAACTAGCCTCGGCCTGGGCTGGGGACTTGCGGGGGGGCCCTTGGGGCTTGGGCTTCCTCCTGAAGCGTTTCCCGTTAGACCCCCTCCGTCTGGCACCACAGGGACCCCACCCCTCCGTGGTTTCCATGGGAATGGGTATCCAGTCCCCCTCCCCTGTTTCCATGGAGATCCGGACCCTGCCCCTCTGGGCTCGGCGTGGAGCGCCTCGAAGGCTGTCCCGGGCGGGTTGCGGGGCTGTGACCCAGGCACGCGGCTGCGGGGCTGTGACCCAGGTGGGCTGCTGAGGGGCTGAGGAGCTGTGACCCAGGCGGGCGGGCTGCTGAGGGGCTGAGGGGCTGTGACTCGGGCGGGCGGGTTGTTGAGGGGCTGTGACCTGGGCGGGCTGCTGAGGGGCTGAGGGGCTGTGACCGGGGCGGGCGGGCTGCTGAGGGGCTGCGTGGCTGTGTTCCCGGCGAGCAGGCTGCGGAGGGGCTGAGGGGCTGTGACCCGGGGTGCTGTGGGGCCATGTCCCAGGTGGGCGGGCTGCGTGGTTGTGTCCCAGGTGGGCGGACTGCTGAGGGGCTGTGACCCGGGCAGGCGGGCTGCTGAGGGGCTGTGACCCGGGCGGGCGGGCTGCTGAGGGGTGGTGACCCGGGCAGGCGGGCTGCTGAGGGGCTGTGACCCGGGCAGGCGGGCTGCTGAGGGGCTGTGACCCGGGCGGGCGGGCTGCTGAGGGGCTGTGTCCTGGGGTGCTGAGGGGCTGTGACCCGGGCAGGCGGGCTGCTGAGGGGCTGTGTCCTGGGGTGCTGAGGGGCTGTGACCCAGACGGGCAGGCTGCAGGCTGCTGGGTGCGCTCCCCGCACTCACTCCACCGTGGCCAGCTTCCAGCCTCCAGCCTCCTGGGCTTGTTTGTCCTGGATAGCTGCCGCCCAGGTTGCAGGAGCTGCCCGCGGACCCTCGGGGCACTTCTCTGTCCCCCTCAGCAAGGTGGCCAAGTGTGCACCCACAAGGTTGCGTCAGCCCGAGCCAAGGGGTCGAGCCGGTTCCTTCCAGTGACGCTGACCCCTGGGCCTGCCTGCGGCTCACTAACTCTGCGCCCAAAAGGAAAAAAAAGTACAAAGCCAAAGGCAAAACTGAAAGAGCTGTACTGATAGGTTTTAAATTGTCTGCCCCGCCTGCTAGACCCACATTTGTAGAACATGTGTGTTGGCAGGTGAAAGGATCACTATTCCAGACTGTTGGAAAAGATTCAGATGGAGTATGTGCCTCCCAAAGAGTGTGCCTTCCCCCGAGAGAGTGTGTCTCTGCATGTCTTCCATTTAGCTGACATTTCCTCAACTCCTGATGTCAACGTATGCCAGGGGCTGTAGAAACAATATCAAGGAAAACAGCTTGCTGCACAAGCATAGTTTCTGCTTCACGCCAGCCAAATCCTTTAAGGATGTAAATAGATGGAAATGTCCCTCCTCTGCCCAGGCAGAAACATCTGTCCTAGGAAGGAGAGAAGGAATTCACACTGGTTTCTCTACTGTGTGTCAATTTCTGTTTTGCGTACTTTCTCTGTTCTACCTCTCACCACAACCTGGAGAGAACAGGAACTGCGGGTCTCACCTTAGGCGGAAGAGTGAGGCACTGAGAAACTGCTCCAGCAGTGGTTGTCCATCCCGGGCAGGGTGTGGTGGGTCCCACATTGTGAGGTTCTGAGGATGTCCATGAGGGTACATTTCTTTCCAGGGTGTATCTAGGTAGCCTAGCCACTGTTCTGTTTCTTGATCCCCTTTGGGTATTTTTTTTTAAACATTTATTCATTTTATTACAGCCAGATATACAGAGAGGAGGAGAGACAGAGAGGAAGATCTTCCATCCGATGATTCACTCCCCAAGTGAGCCGCAACGGGCCGATACGCGCCGATCCGAAGCCGGGAACCAGGAACCTCTTCCGGGTCTCCCACGCGGGTGCAGTGTCCCAATGCATTGGGCCGTCACAGGCCACAAACAGGGAGCTGGATGGGAAGTAGAGCTGCCGGGATTAGAACCGGCGCCCATATGGGATCCCGGGGCTTTCAAGGCGAGGACTTTAGCCACTAGGCCACGCTGCTGGGCCCACCCTTTGGGTATTTTTACCAATGTTCACCGTGGGTTGAAAGTAAGAGATACTTAGAAGGTTGTATGATTTGCTGCTTATTAATTCTATTAAAATGATTTATTTTCATTTTATTTGAAAGGCAAAAAGAGACAGAGTGGGGAGGGAGAGAGAATCTTCATTTGCTGGTTCATTCCTCAGATGCCTAGGATGGCTGTGGGTGGGTGAAGCTGAAGCCAGGAGCCCAGATCTTGGTCTGGGCCTTTCACAGGAGTGGCATGGGCTCGGCTGCCTTCTGCCTCCCAGGGTGGGCATTGGCAGGACTGGCAAACAGATGAGCCAGAACTCAGGCCTGGGCAGTCCTGTATGAGATGCAGATATTGTAACCACTGTGCCAAATACCTGCCCCTGCTAACATCAGGTTGGTTTGTTTTTTTAAGCCATTGTTTTTCCTTAAAAATAATGACTGATTTCAGAGCTAAAATCAAAGATAGGGTGATGCCAGAGGAAGATGAGTTTTATCTTGCTTTGGCTGCGAGGTTGCCGCGGAGGCCATAGGGCTTGTTGTGTGGCTGACTGCAGCTGTTTTCTCCTGCAGAGAGGCCGTTCCCTTCCCATCTCTCAGAGTCGAGCTGAGCACGACCGAACCATGGGGGAGCACAGCCCCGACACCAACATTGTCTTCTTCGAGGCCGAGGACGATGAGCTGAGCCCCGAAGACAAGATGCTCAGGTTCGTGGACAAAAACGGACTGGTGCCTTCTTCCTCGGGAACCGTGTACGATAGGACCACTGTTCTCATTGAGCAGGACCCCGGCACTTTGGAGGAGGATGATGATGATGGCCAGTGTGGGGAACACTTGCCTTTTCTGGTGGGGGGTGAAGAGGGCTTCCACCTCATCGATCAGGAGGCGATGGCGCAGGGCTACGTACAGCACATCATCTCACCGGACCAGATCCACCTGACCATCAACCCCGGGTCCACGCCCATGCCCAGAAACATCGAGGGCGCCACTCTCACGCTCCAATCGGAATGTCCAGAAACAAAACGGAAAGAAGTGAGTAAAACTGAGGGCGAGGGCTGGGTTTTGCTTTTCAACTTTGGAGTGAGAGCTCACCAAGCCCTTGCTGGTCATTCTGGCTGGGAGGCCCTGCGATGGGGCCGTCCAGTGACTCTAGCTGTCAACAACATGCTTGCATCATCTTTTATTGTGACTGTGCTTGGGAACTTTTGGGTTATTTGTATGGTGCCATTCAGATTTGGGAGTTGTAATTTGTACTCTCCCAAACTTTGGTTCCCAGATCATAAAATGGATATCACGTGGAAGCCAGTAATTCTGATGCTCAGCTGAATAGACATGGCTTATTGGAAAGTGACATTGGCTGTGACTGACCGTTGGGCTATGTCTAGGTGGCTTGCTCCGGAGATGAGCGTGTCTGTTGGAATATGCTTAATTAGCTTGGTGAAAATGGTTGAAGATCAGCTTTCTATTGTAGGAAATGCAGGCAAGAGGAAGTAAAGGAGAAGAGGTTATCAGAAACTTGTTTTTGTGTTTCGTATTTAATTGACATGGGTAAGATGTCTGTCAGAATGTTTTGAAAACCTGAAGCATTTTACTAGGCATGCCGGGTGGTGGTGCTTAGCAGGATGGAAGTTGTAAAGGCAGCAAAATGGCAAATGGCATATCCAGGAACTATTACAGGTCTATTGTAACTGTCTGGGAGTTATTTTTTTCTCACTCTTACATGGTCAATTAGAAGAAAGTAACTCACCGAAAGTTACAACCTCAGCAGCTAGGTATGACCACGCGGAGAGAGGGTAAATTATATAGCGAAATATTTTTCATTCACGTCTTGAGACTGCACCTGGCTGATGCATGTGGCTTCTTGGTGGTCCGTGGCTTTTCCTTGGCTGGCCTGGCGTCTCAGGCCTGGAGGGAGCCTTGGCGAGACCGTCTTGCCTTACCCCTGCAGGACACTCACTGCAGCATCTCTGACATCGGTTCATTTGGTCTGAGAGTGAATGCGCTCCAGCGCGTTGAGAGCACGGTCTGATTGAACGCTTGCAGCACAGCCCAGTGCTTTTTTGGCCAGCTCTGATTGCTAGAAAGCTTGGGGGTGTGTGGAACCCAGATCTGCTCTCTTCAGGGTCCCCTTTTCTTCCCTCAGTGACTTGCCTCCGGTGGGGCAGCGCATCAGCTAGCAGAGATCCTGGGTTTCTCTTCATCTCCTGTACAGGCTGAACACTTCAACCAACTAAATGTTTTCTCCATGGACATTTTCTCTCACTGCACCATCAGCCTGGCCACTTTTTTTATTTTCTCAAAGGCAGAGAAACATGAGAGAGATCTCATTCCAGTTCACTCTCCAAATAGCTACTGCAGCTGGAGTTGGGCCAGGGCGAAGCTGGGAGCCAGGCACTCCTGGTCCCATGTGTCTGTGGCCGATGTTCAGGTGCATGAGCAGCGTGCTGGAAGAGAAGCTGGGACCTGAGCCAGGGTGCCAGCTTTGGGAGCAGTGGCTTTAGCCCACAGTGTGACACTGCCAGTCCCAGCCTGGTCACATCCGGTGATATGAATTCCAGATTTCCAAAGTCCTTTTAACATCCTGAGTTGAATGCAATCTTACCAGTGTGAGTCAACTGGCGCTGAGTATGCTCAACACATATGGCTCTTATCTCTTAATCTGGACACTGTCCTGCAATGACTATCTGTATTTTATTAACAACAAGCATCTTACTGTTAGCCTGTACTTGGAGATCTCTAGAATAGTGATTTCAGTTGGGACACCTTTGTCCCTGAAGGGACATTTGCTAATGCCTGGAGGCATGTTTGGTCATTACACGGAGGAGATGCTCCTGGAATGTGGCGGGTAGAGGCTTAAGTTGCTGTTAAACACTTTGCAGTGCACAGGACAGGCCTGTACAGCAAGGAGTTACAGGCTTAAAACAGGAACGGTGCTGACACTGAGAAATTCTGCCTTAGTGTATTCTAATATATATGGCTGTCAAGAGTTTTTTTTTTTTTTTAGATAAGGGGTGGCTCCACCCATGTCTAACACATGCTGTAGGAAGCAGCAGATCTTTTGTTTGAAAGTAAGAGAGAGATTTTTCATCTACCATTTCATTCCCTAAGTTGCTGTAACAGTAAGGACTGGGCCGGGCGGAAGCCAGGAGCCTGAAATTCTATCTGGGTCTCCTACATGAGTGACAGGGGTGCAAGCAGTTAGGCCATCTTCCACTTTCTCAGGTGCACTAGCAGGGAGCCAGATTGGAAATGGGACGGTTGGGACTTTGAGAGGAGGAAAGACAGGAAGATCCTCTGTCTGCTGATTTACTTCCTAAGTATCTGCAACAACAGCTGGAGCTGAGACAGTCCAAAACCAGGAGCCAGGAGCTTCTTCTGGGTCTGCCACACAAGGTCCCAAGGCTTTGGCCATCTTTGACTGCCTTCCCAGGCCACAAGCAGGGAGCTGGATGGGAAGTGGAACAGCTGGGATATGAACTGGCACCCATATGGGATCCTGGTGCATACAAGGTGAGGACTTTAGCCGCTAGGTTACCATTCTGGGCCTGACAGTTGGAACTTGAATCAACACTCACATAAGATGCTAGTATTATAGCTGGCAGCTTAACACACTGCGCCAAAATGCTGACCCCAGCTGAGTCTTGTACAGTTGATTGTGGAGACCTGTGCATCAGCCATAAGAATAGCTACTCTGATTTTATGTAAATTTAAAAAAATAATAAAACTAAAATTTTACTATTAAAAAAAAAAAGGATATCTGCTCTGATTTTGTCTGGTTGGTTTCAGCTCCAAATTTGAACTTGTAAGGGTCCAAGTCAATTAAAATTCATGAAGCAAGATGCTATTGTGCTTGTAGGGGTGTGTTTGTGTGTGTGCATGCACACACACACACGTATGCAGTACAAAAGTAAAAACATTTAGGTTTATAGCATCAGACCAAGTGGGGTCAATAAGAAGGTAAAGTGGAGATGTCACGTGGGAGCCAGAGAACCTCAGGCTTGGCTTCAGGATGAGGCAGCTCATCTTGACGATGATTCTGGAGCTGATCTTACAGAACGCGTATAATTTAGGAAAAATTCTGGGAAAGGTCATTCCAAGAGATGGTGACAGCAGAAAGGAAGCTGGAAGACACAGGCTGCTTTCAAGGACTGACTAGTTGTCCTGTTAGAACACAAATCCTCATACTTGCTCTGTGAAGGGCTGACGCGTGGCTGTTCTTTGCAGACTAAACTGCCTGTTCTGTTCTAACTTCTCTGCTCTTCCCGCTGTAGCACAACCACAGCCATAGACAGTATATAAATGAATGAGCATGGCTGTGTTCTGATCAAACTGTATGAAATGGGTGGTAGCCTGCATTCAGCCCACTTAGTATGCCCACTGTTGGACTCGAACACAGGGAATAGTAAAAGATAAAGGTGGAAAGATGGAAAGCCCCTAGAGATCCAGACATGTGGTGTTCACATGCTGAGAATTTGAGACTGTGTTCTGGCGATGGTGGGAACCCTTTGGAGGTGTCGAGGTCAGGGAGTGAGGTGGTTAGAGTTGTGGTTTGGAAGACTTCTCTGGGCAGCAGTGGTCACTCGGAGGCCGAGGGAAACAGGAGACTTGCCAGGTAGGAGACGAGTTACAGTTTAGGGGCCCGGCAGCGTGGCCTAGTGGCTAAAAGTCCTCGCCTTGAACGCCCCGGGATCCCATATGGGCGCCGGTTCTAATCCCGGCAGCTCCACTTCCCATCCAGCTCCCTGCTTGTGGCCTGGGAAAGCAGTCGAGGACGGCCCAAAGCTTTGGGACCCTGCACCCGCATGGGAGACCCGGAAGAGGTTCCTAGTTCGCGGCTTCGGATCGGCGCGTATCGGCCCGTTGCGGCTCACTTGGGGAGTGAATCATCGGAGGGAAGATCTTCCTCTCTGTCTCTCCTCCTCTCTGTATATCTGATTTTGTAATAAAATAAATAAATCTTTAAAAAAAAAGAGTTACTGTTTAGGTTTTGGGTTTCATCTAAATCTAATGAAGCAGTAGCTCTATACATGAAAATAACCAAGAGTTCTTGTAGAGGTGTGAGGGAACTTGGTGTGTTATTAGAGTTTGAAGTGTGAGCCATGAGCATGATTCAGAGGTTTTGAATCCTTCATGGAAATGATTCATCCACTTTTCCAAGTGTGTTGAGTTTCTGCTGTGCTTTAGCAGAGCTGATTGATGGGGTTTCAAATCTAGATAAGTCGTTAGAATCCACGATGGGGTGTGTGTGTGTGTGTGTTGCAAGAGTTAGAGCTACGCTGATCAAAAGCCAGGAGCTTCTTCTGTGTGTCCCTTGTGGGTTCAGCGTCCCAAGGCTTTGGCCATTCTGGGCTGCTTTCTCAAGCCATATGCCGGGAGCTGGATGGAAAGCGGAGCAGCCGGGGCAAGAACTGGTGTGTGTATGGGATCCTGGTGCTTTCAGGCCGAGGATTGCAGTTCGAGCCATCATGCTGGGCTGGATGGTAGGCATGTTCAAAGTGTTGTGTGCATGCTGGTGAGAGAGCACTGGTCTCTGCTCCACACACAAGGAAGAGGATGGAAAACAGATGGTGACTGTGTTAACATAATCATGACAGGAAGAAGAAAAACTTAGGGAAATTGATGAGCTTGATGGGAGCAGGTTCAGTGTGTGGTTTTTGGAGAAATGTGACATGAACAAGTGGAATCTGTGTGATGTCAAAGAAATGGCACGGCGTGGAGTTGTGGGTCCATAAAGGAGAGGTATTTCAAACTGTGGGTAGTTTGCTTAATTTAGCTTGTTTGGAGGTTCTAGCAGGGGAGCGCAGCTACTCGTATACCCTTGACTGAAGACCAGTCCTCCTCTAGCGGGGATGGTTGTCCTCTTCGACTGAGCATGCAGCTTCGGGAGGGACGCACATGGAGTGGTGAGGGAGGAAGGGGACACCCGCCTAGCCAGCCAGATCAGCCGAATCAACCCTGGTGATCAGTGGGGTGACAGATGTCGCAGCCAGATCACCCTCACATCCAGTTTGCTTAATTTAGAAGAAAGAGTTATATTGAGAATGTAAAGAGTGGAAAGGGAAGGAGGAGCCAGAACAGGTCTCAAAAGAGGTGGGTGGAATGCAGTGTGGGAGCTGAGGGAAGAATGTCAAGTGTGAATGTTCCTTTGTGACCCCACGGAAGGACCCAGGAGCCCCGAGAGAGGCTGTTAGCTCTGCTGGTTGTGCAATTGTTGCTCAGATGGGAGAAGCCTTCCAGTGGCCTTTGGGGGCTGCAGAGATGTTTCTGAGGGAAGAAGTGAGTGAGTGATGACGAAACAGAAGGCAGGAACTGTCAAGTTTTCGATTAATGTTGGGGGAAGAAGAGTGATGCTGTGGCAGAAGCAGTTCAGGGTTGTTGAATGCTTTTGTTGTCACAGCAAATTTGAACCTGGTGTGGCACTTCAACTTTTGGTGAGCCTTAATTAATGATTATTGTGTGAAAGCGTTTCATGTGCAAGTGTTTGAGAAACATTAAATCAAGAACAAAAGTTTATTATAGGACTTTTCAGTGCCTTTGATGTGTGGGTAACCAAGAAGGAAGAAAAATGTGGAATTTTCCAAACGTTTTAAACTTGAGAAACCATTTTTTAAGTCTCATTTCTTACTCCAGGGTGAGCGAAGTGTGTTTTGGGAAATGCGGCTGACCTAGACAGAAGGGAGGAGATCGCAGGGAAGGAGGGGAGGAGGGATTATGCAATCAGTGATGTCAGCTGTTACTTCCCTGCTTCATACTGTTTGCAGATTGGTTTATTCTATCTGCAAGCCTGGTTTATTCTATATGCCTGCCTATTCTGTCTTCAGGTTGTTCATAATTCTATTGAATAGGACAAAGTTAAGGTTATGTGTGTCTGTGTGTGTGTTATGTATGTATTGTAGTATATATGCTTGTGTGTTAGAAAAATTTATGAACAGCAGAGACATAGAGAAACAGATTTATTATTATTATTATTATTATATTTTTGGCATCTTTACATAGTTAATTATGGTAAAAAGGTTCAAGGGCTATAGGGAAGTGGGTAAGACTATTATTTCCATATTGTTTCCTTCATGTATCTGAGGTAAAGGGGATTATTGAGGGAGAAGCCCCACCCAGTTTCCCTCCCACCCCAAGTCCTGGATGTGGGGCTTGCTCTGAGATACTTGCTTAAGTGGTTTTGATAGTTCTCCAGTTATGAATCGCTGCCAGTCTCGCCACTCCAAGCACGATGAGGTCGTTGAAGAATCCACTGATTGACATAGTCCATCATAGAGTCTCCATTTGCCCAGTATTTCGCTGCCAACATATAGCTGAGGTGGTTGATTGACTTGTTCTTTCTTCTGTCTTTTCTTGACTAGGGTTCTGAGTCCGCCATTTCGATTGGGGAGATCCCCAAAGAAACTTTGAGTTATTCCCAGACCAGATTCTTGTGTGTTCTAGCAAGCACAGGACCCGGCACAGTCCATCACCCTGATCAGCTGGTGGTTGCAATTGCTGGGTTGGTTCTGTTTTCAGTCCCGAGTTGCACTGGAACCAATGGGTGTTGCAGTCCAGCCTGCTTCTGCCCAGCACATACTCGGCCCTTACATCAACCAGTGGGAGCTGCAGCCTAGTTGGGGCGACCCACAATAACCCCCACCAGGCCCACCCCCTACCCTGGTTTGCCAGTATGTGTAGCAGTAGACCAGCCTGTCCCACATCCCATTTGGCTCTCGTACATGTCAATGGGTATTGAAGCTTAGTTCCATCTAACCAGCTCAACTATCCAGCCCTCACGGATGTTGTTGAGTGCCTCTCTGTCTAGCCACCCCAGCCCCCGTCCTAGTTTTCATGCCCTCCCGCGGGAGTAGTAACCCAAGAGGGAGGAGCCCACTATTTCCCTCCCAGGTCTCTTTCAATCCTGGATTATGCACTCTTTGGGTGGTTCTGTGGTTTGACTTGACAGAATTAGCCCCCAGTGCCAGCTTCTGCCAGTTGATGCTGCGGCTAAGCCCAAACAACCCTCACCCACTCTAATTTATGCTTGCACCAGTAGGAATAATCCGCCCAGCCTGGCTTTTCCCTGATCTGGTCCACATGAGGCGCACAGGTGTTGTAGCCCTGCTTAGTCTGGTCTGTCCCCATCCCATCCCATGCTCTCCAGTGGGAGTAGCTGTCCGGCGAGGGGACCACCCACTTAATCCCCCTGCCAGCTCTGCCCCCTCCCTTTCTGGTTCTGACGTGTGCTGGTTGTATGCTGCAGTCATCCAGTACAGGCAACCTCACCATGGCATTCCATATTGTCCACTGGTTTTTGTCGTGACTAAACCTGGCTTGACCCACACTCTGTTCTGGTGTTCGGATTTGCCAGTGGATGACAAGAAACAGATTTTGTTGGTTCATTCTCTAAGGGGCTGAGCACGGCTGGAGCCAAGAACTGGGAATCCAGTCTGGGTGGCCCTTGGGAGTGACGGGAACTCCAGCACTCCAGCCGTCACCTGCTGCCTCCCAAGGGTGCACTAGCAGGAGGCTGTCATTGACAGCAGAGCACTCGGGTCTGGGAGGCATGTGTCCCCATCGGGGACTTGATGATTGCATCACATGCCCACTCCATACACAGGGGTATCACGAAGTCTTTGCTCAGTCTGCTGTGGGTTTAACTCACTTCACTTCCCTCCCTCACTTTCCTCTCAGTCCACGAGAGCCATATGTAAGAGTGTCAGCTGTTGTTGAAATCATTATAAAGCTGGAGGAGGACTTAAGGAGAAGCAGTAGGAGCTGTAGTTTTTGAAAATCTTGTATAATAACCATTCAAACTTGCATTCCTGAAACACCATAGTAGCTTAGCTTTTGCTTTGAAAGTGATTTTATTTTGGCATTTAAGTCCATTTCATTGGTCTAAAGAGGCCAAGTTTTTTTTTGGGGGGGGGTATTTATTTATTTATTTTATTGTATTGCTGTTGACAATCTTTACATAGTTAATTGCGGTTAAAAAAAAAGGTTCCGGGGTATAGGGAAGTGGGTAATACTATTATGACCATATTGTTTCCATCATGTATCTGAGGTAAAGGGGGATATTGAGGGAGAAGCCCCACCTGGTTTCCCGCCCACCCCAAGTCCTGGATGTGGGGCATGCTCTGAGATATTTGCTGAAGTGGTTTTAATAGTTCTCCAGTTATGAATCGCTGCCAGTTTCGCTCGATGAGGTCGTCCACTGATTGATATGGTCCATCATAAAGTCTCCGTTTGCCCAGTATTTCGCTGCCAACATATAGCTGAGGTGGTTGATTGACCTGTTCTGTCTTCTGTCTTTTCTTGGTTAGAGTTCTAAGTCCAACAGTTCGATTGGGGAGATCTCCACAGAAACCTTGAAGTATTCCCAGACCAGATTCTTGTATGTTCTAGCAAGCACAGGGCCCGGCACAGTCCATTACCCCGATCAGCTGGTGGTTGTAATTGCTGGGTTGGTTCTGTTTTCAGTCCCGAGTTGCACTGGAACCAATGGGTGTTGCAGTCCAGCCTGCTTCTGCCCAGCACATACTCGGCCCTTACATCAACCAGTGGGAGCTGCAGCCTAGTTGGGGCGACCCACAATAACCCCCACCAGGCCCACCCCCTACCCTGGTTTGCCAGTATGTGTAGCAGTAGACCAGCCTGTCCCACATCCCATTTGGCTCTCGTACATGTCAATGGGTATTGAAGCTTAGTTCCATCTAACCAGCTCAACTATCCAGCCCTCATGGATGTTGTTGAGTGCCTTAAAGAGGCCAATATTTATGACTGTTGTGTAATTTGCTTTGTGATCTCTTAACCCATCCTCTACCTCCCTCTCTTCAAAAGCAAAGAAAATCGCTTGGTTTTTCCTCCGTCTCCGTGCACGGGTGTTACTCTTGAGAAACCAAACTATTTGATCACTAGCCTTCTTAGCCTCCTCCTAAAGCAGCTTATTTTCTGAGTCAGATTCTAGCCTGATTTTCCAGTTTACCCTTGATTGTTCTATTGTTTCATGTAGTGTATGGTTGGTTTACCTATTGCTTCATTTCTTGTTTTTCTTTGTGTTTGACTTGTGCAAAAATAAGCCAGCCAGAACCTTGCCAAATGTGCTGTTTTCTTCTGCCACACACTGATAGTTTTCATTTCACCTAACTACTCTCATATTCACTATTTTGCTGTTGCCTCTCTTGGTTTCATAGCTTTGAGGACATCCCAATCAGAATATTGTCATTCTGCTCAAAAGCATTCTTTTATGCTTCTGCAACCTTTCTGTACCAGACTTTTTTTTTTTCAAGATTTATTTTATTTTTATTGGAAAGGCAGATATACAGAGAGGAGAGACAGAGGAAGATCTTCTGTCCGATGATTCCCACCCCAAGCAGCTGCAACGGCTGGAGCTGAGCCAATCTGAATCCAGGAGCTTCTTCCGGGTCTCCCACATGGGTGAACTGGCACCCATATGGGATCCCGGGGCTTTCAAGGCGAGGACTTTAGCCGCTAGGCCATGCCGCCAGGCCCTGTACCAGACTTTTAAGTAGGTGTTTTCTCACTTTTTTTTTTAGATTTATTTATTTTTACTGGCAAGACAGATATACAGAGAGGAGAAGAGACAGAGAGGAAGATCTTCTATCCATTGATTCACTCCCCAAATGGCCACAACGGCCGGCGCTGAGCCAATCCAAAGCCAGGAGCCAGGAGCTCTTCCAGGTCTCCCACATGGGTGCAGGGTCCCAAGGCTTTGGGCTGTCCTCGACTGCTTTCCCAGGCCACAAGCAGGGAGCTGGATGGGAAGTGGGGCTGCTGGGACATGAATCAGTGCCCGTATGGGATCCTGGCACATGCAAGGGTAGGATTTAGCCACTAAGATACTGCACCACACCCAGCTGTGTTCTCTTTAGTTGATTGATGTGGTCGATGGATACTCAAATTCGTGAGAGTCTGCTAGAACTATCTGGTTACCTGTTCTTCCACCTATCTGAATCCCACTGATGTATCTTTCATGGCGAAATGACCAAAATTTCCTTTTTGTCTGTTGAATAGTTAGCCAGGGGTCCCGGTGTGGTGGCCTAGAGGCTTAAGTCCTCGCCTTTAATGCGCCGGGATCCTGTATGGACGCCGGTTCTAATCCTTCCGTCTCCACTTCCCATTCAGCTCCCTGCTTGTGGCCTGGGAAAGCAGTCAAGGACAGTTCAAAGCCTTGGGACCCTGCACCTGTGTGGGAGACCTGGAAGAGGTTCCTGGCTCCTGGCTTCAGATCAGTGCAGCACTGGCTGTTGCGCTCACTTGGAGAGTGAATCATCAGAGGGAAGATCTTCCTCTGTTTCTCCTCCTCTTCATATATCTGACTTTGCAATAAAAATAAAATAAATCTTTAAAAAAAAAAATAGCCAGAAAGGGCGAAGACATCCAGGAACTACGCAGTAGCTATGTTTTCGTGGTGCATTGATGAGGGAAGAAAACTATTTTCTAAGAACCAGCGCAGTCCCAGTGATGCTTTGTGACTTAGTCTGCATTCTGGGTTGCTTCTGGACACACCATGAATGGATTATATGGTTCGTGACATCCCAAGAGCAGTTTTTTTAGTGTGGATTTGGTTGTATATGTGGCACAAATTTTAAGGATAAGAATATTGGGGAAAATCTGACTCATGTGTTGGAGAGCCTTTTGGGAATGTGTCCTTTGCTTGAAGAGACCTATTTCCGGTCTGGTTATTTCTTATAAATCCCTCAGGCAGTGGAATGACTCCTTCAGACAGACTGCACGCTCCCTTGGGGCACCGCCCGCCTGCAGTCAGTGCAACCCCACGGAAATGCCATGCAGATCTAGCACTGATGGGCTGTTTCTGCTTAAACGTCGTTTGTTAAGGATATGACACCTTCATGCTTTTCACTTGCATTTTTTACTGTCTCTTCTATCTGCTGGTTCATTCCTGAAGTGACCCCAGTGGCTGAAACCAGGAACTTGGAATTCCATCTCCATCTTCCACATGGGTGACAAGGACCCAAAGCACTTAAGGCATCCTCTAGTGCCTTCCCAGGCACATGGATAGGGAACTGGATCAGAAGTGAAACAGTGGTACTGTAGCTGGTGCCCGTATGGGATGCTGGTGCTGCAGGCAGCAGCTTAACCAGTTATGTCACAGTCAGATCCCCTCCAGAAGTTTTGACTTTAAAAACTACTTATGTTACAAAACTACTTATGTTATGAAGAGATCATCCCTGCTTTTAGTGTCTTGGGGTCTGGTAGGGAGACTGGGGGCTACAGATGTGTGAGTCCTGTAGGAATCCGGGCAGGGTTTGTTTGGCCTTTTCCTTATGAAGATCTTTCGTCAATGTGTCCTGTACCCCTCCCTGTCTGTGTGCACATTGTGCACATCTTCCTGGTCTCCAGAGTCTTCACATGAGGCCTGTTGGCCCCGGAAAGGAGAGTGGTTGGTTTTATGTATACTGGTTTTCAAACTTCATGCTGTAGGAATTATAAACTTCAAAATACTTTTTTCTTTTGGCTTTAGCACGTGTTTGTTTGGACGAGATAGCGAGGAAGAGATTTTGTCCACAGCCAGAGCTAGCCCAGGTTGCAGTCAGAGTCCCCAAACTCCATCTGAGTCTTCGCATGTGGGGCAGGGTCTCCAGCACGTGGATCACCATCAGCAGCCTCCCAGATCCATTGCAGGGAGTTGAATCCGAAGCACGGAGCAGCCGGGACTCTGAGCAACTGTTCTGCTCTGGGCTGTGGGCATTCTGAGTGGCAGCGTGGCATGCTGCACCACGATAGTCTGTGTTTTACATAGGCTGTACTTAGTAGGTATTGCTAACATATTTCTTTTGTAGGAAATTGGACGAAGAACTTGAAATGTAATTTTGTTTTCTTAGATCCAGCTTGTTCCTAAAAGTGTTTTCTCCTGTGCTGTGCAGAGGTGTGGTTTCAGCCCTAATTCTGTCTCTGTTGTGCTCTGTGCTGGCCCTTTGACACTGGGCAAACCACTCTCCTTCCTCTTTTCTAATAGCAGTGTAAAAATTCCCCATTGCGTTCTGTGAAGATTACATGAGACTGACATATAGATAAGAGGAAACCTCAAAAAGTTTGTGGAAACTGGACTTAAAAGAGATATTTGTTTTGATGCAAGCCATTTTAAGGAGCCATTATAGTGGAAGGGTGAGTTAAGCATCCACTTACTGTCCTGGGAATCCGTATGGGCACTGGTTCAAGTCCCAGTCTTTTACTTCCAGTCCAGCTCCCTTCTGACGCCAGAGAAGGCAGTGAATGACAGTGCAAGTGTGTTGTGTGGGCTGCTGCTGCCTACACGGGAGACCTGCATGGAGTTCTGATTTTGCCCTGACCTAGTCACAGCTGGTGTGGCCATTCAGGGAGCAAGCCAGCAGGTGGAAGATCTCTCTTCTCTATTTCTCCCTCTCTTGTTAATTCTACCTTTCAAGTAAATAGGTCTTTAAAAAATGTTTACTGAAATCATATAGGAGGGAATCTTTAAAAAGTTTATGGAAAATGTGAATGTGAAAAACACAATGCGTGAATTTAATTTTTTTTTTGCACCGAAATAGACCTTTGCTCTAAATATTCACTCATTGATTTACTGAAAAGGCGGAGTGACAGAGTTAGAGAGTTAAGAGAGAGAGAGAGAGATCCCTTCCTACCTTCCATCTATTGGTTCAGTCCTCAAATGGCAGCAGTCGCAGATCTGGGCCAGGCTGAAGCCCAGGGCTGGGGGTGGCCAGGCTGGGAGGCCTGGGGCTGTTGTCTGTTGCTTTCGCAGGTGGATTAGCAGGAGGCTGGCTTGCAGTGGAGCCGCTGGGACTCCAGCTGGCACTGTGTAGTGGGTGCTCGTATCGGAAGCAACAGTTTAACCAGCATCACAACAGTGACTGCATAAACTTAGTTTTTTTTTTTCTTTTTTAAAGATTTATTTATTTATTTTTACTGGAAAGTCAGATATACAGAGAGGAAGATCTTCTGTCCGTTGATTCACTCCCCAGGTGGCTGCAACAGCCAGTGCTGTGCTGATCCAAAGCCAGGAGCTAGGAGCTTCTTTCGGGTTTCCCACGTGGGTGTAATGTCCCAAGGCTTTGGGCTGTCTTCAGCTGCTTTCCCAGGCCACAAGCAGGGAGCTGGATAGGAAACGAGGCCGCCGAGGTTAGAACCGGTGCCCATATGGGATCCTGGCGTGTGTAAAGTGAAGATTTTAGCCACTAGGCTACCGTGCCAGGCCCACCTTTTTCTTTTTAAGAGATTTATTTTGATTGGAAAGGCAGAATTACACAGGAGATACAGAAACAGGTTTTCCATCTGCTGGTGGCAGCAATGGCCGGAGCTGAGCTGATTTGGAGCCAGTAGCTTCTTTTGGGTTTCCCATGTGGGTGCAGGGGCCCAAGGACCCTGAGTTGTCCTCCAATGTTTTCTCAGGCCGTAAGCTGAGAGCTGGATCAGAAGTGGAGCAGCTGGGACTCCAACCAGTGCCTGTATGGGATGTCTGTGTGGCAGGCAGAGAATCAGCATGCAGTGAGACCGTGCGTGGCTTCCCCAAGTACCTTTTGAAATGTCCTTGTGTATACTAGTGCATAGGTGAACCATTTTAGCATAGTACCTGGAGTATTGCAGTTGTTTGGTGAATACTCATTTGCTTTTTCTTTCTCCTAGCCCTTCATATTTCTTGAAGGGTACAAGGTATAGCAAGTTTAAGAAGCGATTTAATTGTTAAAATTTTCTTAGTGGGCCTGGCACAATGGCCTAGTGGCTAAATCCTCGCCTTGCATCTGCTGGGATTCCATATTGAGCACCGGTTCATATCCTGGCTGCTTCACTTTCCATCCAGCTCCCTGCTGACATCCTGGGAAAGCCGAGGAGAAAGGCCCAAAGCCTTGGGACCCTGTACCCACGTGGGAGACCTGGAAGAAGCTCCAGGCTCTGGCTTCGGATCAGTTCAGTTCTAGCCCTTGTGGCCACTTGGGGGTGGAATCAGCACATGGTAGCTCTTTTCTCTGTATATCTGCCTTTCCAGTTTAAAAAAAAAAAAATTAAAATCTTAAGGCCAGGTGTGATGGCCTAGCAGCTAAAGTCCTCACCTTATGGATGCTGGTTGTAATCCCGGCAGCTCCACTTCCCATCCAGCTCCTTGCTTGTGGCCTGGGAAAGTAGTCAAGGATAGCCCAAAGCCTTGGGACCCTGCACCCACATGGGAGACCTGGACTAAGTTCCTGGCTGCAGGCTTCCGATCGGTGCAGCACTGACCGTTGTGGCCACTTGGGGAGTGAATCAATGGATAGAAGATCTTCCTCTCTGTCTCTCCTCCTCTCTGCATATCTGACTTTGCAGTAAAAAATAAATCTAAAAAAATTAAAATCTTAAAAAGCATGTATTTTCTTAGGAGTACTTTAGGGAAACATTTTCTCCTTGAGACAGTATTCTAAATTGTGGTTGGATTCCAGGATAGCGCACAGGAAGTCTTGGTGACCACTGTTAGCTGAGCTGTCGCATTAATACTGTTGTGGATGGTAACTGCCATTCCTAATTGTGTTGTGAATTGGGTACATGCTTATAGTCCTCTCTGGGGTTCTGTGAACACTAGCTACTACCAGTGATCACCTTCTCTTTGACAGTCTCAGTAGCAGATGCTCAAATTGACTTCCTTGCTTGGCCTTTGAGGCATGGGGCAAAGCTGTAAGCTCTCACAGGTGAGGAATGGGGACTGCTCCTGTCATGCTAGTGGAGTGGGGAGAGGATGAGACAACCTGCAGCTGTTGAGTACTTGTTTGACGGTTGCTGTGTTACAGGCTTTAGTATGGTTTTGCGTTTAACTTTCTTTCTTTGAATTTTTAAAAAAGATTTATTCATTTTATTACAAAGTCAGATATACAGAGAGGAGGAGAGACAGAGAGGAAGATCTTCCCTCCGATGATTCACTCCCCAAGTGAGCCGCAATGGCCGGTGCGCGCCAGTCCAAAGCCAGGAACCAGGAACTTAGTCCAGGTCTCCCATGCAGGTGCAGTGTCCCAATGCATTGGGCCGTCCTCAACTGCTTTCCCAGGCCACAAGCAGGGAGCTGGATGGGAAGTGGAGCTGCCGGGATTAGAACCAGCACCCATATGGGATCCCTGAGCGTTCAAGGCAAGGACTTTAGCCACTAGGCCACGCCGCCGGGCCCGCGTTTAACTTTCATGACAATTTCATAAAGTAGATACCATTTGTCCTGCCCCATCCTGTTTTACAGATTTTATAGAGAAAAACCGCTACTGAGATTTGAATGGAGGATTTTCCAGATACTGAAGGCTATGCTGTGTTCCCTAACACACTAGTTTTGTAAAGACAAGACAATCAGATGCTGAGACCTCTCGATGTGAAAAGGCTGAGAAGTAAAGGAACAGCAAGCTTTTGTTCTGTAGGGGGTAGAGGGTTGAAGCACTGAAATAATTACATGAATCTGGCTGCTGTGGTGGGTAATGGGAGGGCTGTTGACGGAATATAGCCTGTGCTAGCACTGAGGGCATTATTGAGAGCTGACAGAGGGGAGGACAAGTACTGTTTTTGCTGTTGTTAAGGTTTATTTTTATTGGAAAGGCAGAAATACAGAGAAAAGGAGAGACGGGGAAAGATTACCCATCCACTGGTTCACTCCCCAAGTGGCTACAATAGCCAGAGCTGAGCTGATCCAAAGCCAGGAGCCAGGAACTTATTTTGGGTTTCCCACATAGGTGCCGGGTTCAAAGGCTTTGGGCCATCCTCCTTTGCTTTCCCACGATGTAAGCGGGGAGCTCTATGGAAGGTGGAGCAGCTAGGATATGAACTGGTACCCATATGGGATGCTGGTGCTTGACGGTTGAGGATGAACCAGTTGAACCGCCATGCTGATGCCAGGAGGACCATTTTTATAGCCACAGCAGCCAGGTCCATTATTTCCTTATAAAATTTTCACATGCTAGGTGCTCCAAATGAGGACCTTCTTTTCCTTTGCTTTAAAGAAATTTTTTTGTGTCAGAGTGGCAGAGGGAGTGAAAGAGATCTGTCTGCTGCTTCACCCAGCCAGTGCCTGCCACATTAGGACTTGGACAGAATGGAGTCCAGAGCCCGGAACTCCATTGGAGCCTCCCCCATGGGTGGCAGGAACCAGGTCCAGGAAGCTGGTTCAGAAGCCCAGAGTGAGCAGGGCTCAGGCCAGACACTTTAATATGGCTGGTGGGCATCCCAAGGCTGTGCCATGCCCTTCTTTATTGAGTGGGGACTGTAAAGTGTGTGTAGAATCTAGTTTTTTTTTTTTAAGATTTATTTATTTTTATTTGAAAGGCAGATTTATAGAGAGGAGTAGCAGAAATATCTTCCATCTGCTGGTTCTTCCCAGATGGCTGCAATAGTCGGAGCTGAGCTGATCTGAAGCCAGGAGCTTCTTCTGGGTCTCCCATGTGGGTGCAGGGTCCCAAGGCTTTGGGCCGTCCCCGACTGCTTTCCCACGCTGCAACAGGGAGCTGGAAGGGAAGTGAGGCAGCCAGGATATGAACCAGTGCTCATGTAGGATGCTAATGCAAGGTAGAGGGTTAATCAATTGAGCCATTATGCTGGTCCCTAAAATCCATTTCTTTTACTTTTTGCTCCTTCAGGAGAAACCTTTTTTCCCCTCTTTCTAAATTCTCACATTTTATCTCCTGGAGTTCTGACGTTTAATTTTCTGATTTGTGCCTATCTGATTCACCTTTGCGTCCCTGGTTCTGTTGACTGAGCGGGACAGTCATCTTTGATAAGTGTAAGAACTTTGTCAATCAGCGTCAGTTCTCTGAATGCACACGCTTTCTGCCCGTCGCTGGCCGGGCGCTGCGCTTAGGAAGCTTCACCTGTGGGTGCTCCGTGTGCGCGCCTTAGCGTGGTCATTTGCCACTGACACGAAGCCGGAAAGGTTGTCCTGCTTAGTTTGTGAAAGGCAGTGAACAAGAGAGCTCCCGTTTTCTTGGTTACTTCCCTAGTTCTTACAAGGTCAGCATGTAGCCAGTCCTGGGAGACCAGAACTCAACTGAGCTGTCATCATTGCCTTGCAGGGTTTTTGTTAATAGAAGACTGGAATCAGGAGGCTCACCTTGGGATTAAATCTAAGTGCTCCATGGGTAGGCGTTTCGCACAGTGGTTAAGATAACACTTGGAGAGCTGGTGTAATGGCTCAACTCGCTAATCCCCTATCTTCAAGCCCTGGCATCCCATATGGGCGCCAGTTCATGTCCTGGCAGCTCCACTTCCCATCCAGCTCCCTGCTTGTGGTCTGGGAAAGTAGTTGAGGAGGCCCAAAGCCTTGGGACCCTGCACCCACATGGGAGACCCAGAAGAACCTCCTGGCTTTGGATTGGCTCAGCTCCAGCTACTGTGGCCATTTGGGAAGTGAATCAGTGGATGGAGGATCTCTGTCTCTCCTTCTGTTTGTAAATTTGCCTTTCAAATAAAAATAAATGATTTTTCTTTCTTTTTTTTTTAAGAGATGCTCCTTGAGATTCTGGTATTACATATTTGAGTCCCAGCTCTGCTTCCCATCCAGCATCCTGCTGGGAAGCTGTAGACGACAGTTGAGGTGCTTGGTCCCTACTGCTTACTGGGAGACACAGATTGGCTTGCTACCTTCTTTCAGCGTGGCCCAGCACTGGCTGTCGAGGACATTTGAAGAATGTGTTAGTAGATGGGAAGTCTCTATCTCTGGCTCTCAAATACAAACAAACAACAACTTCACGTGCATCTTAACCAGTATCTTAACTGTTAGGCCAGCTGTCCATCCTGTGTTTAGAATCTTACACTATGTTGATGAACATTTTAAAAAATTATTTAGTGGAATTTTCAGTGACATTATGTTTATATTATAGATACTTTATTGATTGTGATAAGCAAACTGTGTGTCACCCCTCCCTGAGGCGTTTAGGTTTAGCATGAGCTTAACTGAATCAAGAAGCCTCTTGTTCAGCATGAGTCTAAGGTAACATGCTGTCATGCAGAATATGATATCCTGAACATCTTTTGTTACTGTGACTTCTCAGATCATGTGGATCTCATCTTCCTTTCTGGTTCTCCTTTTGATTTGGAGCTCCTTGGGAGCAGGGGCTATTGATGTATCTTTTTTAAAGATTGATTTTTAATAAAGTTAGATACACGGAGAGGAAGATCTTCTGTCTGTTGAATCACTCCCCGAGCAGCCGCAACAGCCGCAGCTGTGTGGATTTGAAGCCAGGAGACCGGAATCTGTTCCAGGTCTCCCACACAGGTGCAGACTTCCAAGGCTTTGGGCCATCCTGGCTTTTCCAGGCCACAAGCAGGGAGCTGGATGGGAAGTGGGGTTGCCGGGATTAGAACTGGTGCCCATATGGGATCCTGGTGTGTACAAAGCAAGGACTTAAGCCACTAGGCTACTGTGGCTGGGACCCTATTAATTTTTTTATTCCTAGCATCAAGGATGTTAATTTCTGAAGCATAATTTTAAAACACTTATTAATATTTTTTGAAAGGCAAAGTTACAAAGAGGAGAGGTGTGGAGAGAGGTCTTCCATCCATTGGTTCAGTCTCTACATTGGTACAGTGGCCAGAGCTGAGCCCATTTGAAGCCAGGAGCCAGGAGCTGCTTTTGGGTCTCCTACACATGGGTAAAGGGCCCAAGAGGTTGGGTCATCTGTTGCGTTCCTGGGGAATAACACGGTTAGAAGTGGAGTGGCTGGGTCTTAACCAGTGCTCATATGAGCTTAGCCTACTATGCCATGGTGACAGCCTAAATTTTTTTTAATATATATATAGTTTTTAATTGTTGATTACATTGCATTATGTGACCCAGTTTTATAGGCACTGGGATTCCCCTCCACCCCTCCCCCAACCCCCCCCCCATGTTGGATTCTTCCATTGTGTTATTTTACCACAATTCTATTTCAGTTGAGATTCTTTCATTGCAAGCATATACAAAGCATAAAGTCCAGAATCTTATTGTCCAGATAAGTTCAACGGTTTCTTGGGGAGACCATCTCTGGTCTGAAGGTAGAGCTGGCAGAGTATCATCCCGATCAATTAAAAGCCCCGACATTACATCAGTAACAATTTATAACGTTATGGAATTGGTTGACATGGTATTGAGTAACCAATATGTTTATGCAAGTTCTGAACCACATCCTGTGATTTCTACATTGACATTTCAATTATTAGTTTCTAAACAACCGGGTGCTGTACACCTTAAAATGGCTATAGATTACTATTCAGCTGTCTCATGTCTACTTTGACTTCAGTATTCAGCAGTTCACAGCGTTGAAGCATGATTTTGCTGAACCTTGCTGTTTTTCGGGTAGTCTAACTCTATAACTCTAACAAGACATATGTCAACAGTTTAGGTGAACAGTTTTAGGAGGGGTGTGCAGAGAAATCTTTAATACCCCAGTGAGGTATTTATTTCATCTATTTATTTGAAAGACACTGTTACAGAGAGAGTGAGGTAGAGAGAGAAACTTTCATCTTTTGATTCATTCTCCAAATGGCCACAGCAGCCAGGGCTATGCTAGACCACAGCCAGGAACCAGGAGGTTCTTTATGATGTCCCATGTGGGTGCAGCAGCCCAAACACTTGGGTCATGTGCTACTGCTCTCCCAGGCACGTCAGCAGGGAGCTGGATTGAAAGTGGAGCACCAGGACTTGAATAGGTGTACATGTGGGATCCCAGCATTGCAGGCAGCAGCTTGACTGTGCTCCAGAATGCAATTTAATCCATGAATGATAATAAACCTTAGTTGTACTTAAGTATACCAAGCGTTACAACATTTCTGTGTAATTGTGAAAACATAAGTGTTCTCTGCAACTTCCTCTTCTGATAGTTTGAGGGGGGTTAAGTTTCCCTTTTTGCTTAATTCAGTGCTATTCTCTTTTTTTTCTAAAAAGAAAAAAATAAGTTTACTTATTTAATTGAAACACAGAGATATCTTCCCATCTGCTGTTTCACTCCACATAGCCACAGTAGTTGGCTGTGGGCCAAGCCGAAGCCAGGAGCCAGGAACTCCATGAATTCCTGGAATCTAAGTGCTTTGGCCATCTTCCACTCCCTTCTCAAGTGCATTAGCAGGAAGTTGGATCGGGCAGTACTGTAGCCAAGTCGTCTTCTTTTTTTTTTTTTTTTTTTTTTTTTGAAGATTCTTTTTGATTGGAAAGGTGGATTTAGAGAATAGGGGAGACAAAGGAAAGATCTTCCACCCAAGATTCACTTCCCAAATGGCCACAACAGCTGAAGCTGAGCCAATCCAAAGCTAGGAGCCAGGATCTTCTGGTCTCCCACGCAGGTGCAGGATCCCAATGCTTTAGGCTGTCCTCTACTCCTTTCCCAGGCCACAAGCAGGGAGCTGGATGGGAAGAGGAGCAGCCGTGCATGAACTGGCACTCCTATGGGATCCTGGTGCTTGCAAGGTAGAGGATTTAGCCATTGAGCCATCATACCGGGTCCAGTAGCCAGGTCTTGCATTGGCACTCTGGTCTGGGGTGCTGGTGTCCCAAACTGCAGGCTAATGGGCTATTCTACAACAGTAGCCTGTGAGTGCTGCTTGCAAGTGACTACAGATGTAGAGTGGGAGCTGCGTTTATTGTCTACCTTCAGTTGATGTGAGAGGACTCATTTATTCATTCTGTCTTAGGTGGAGTACACATTTGCTGTTAGTGTCAGCCGTCTCCCTCAGCTGCAAAGTGTATATGCTTGCCATCATCTGTCCTCTCCAACTTTATGTATTTGAAAGGCAGAGAGAGATTCTTTCGTCTCTGCTCACTTTCCAGTGCTCACTACAGCCTGGGTTGGACCAGGCTGACAACAGAGGCATGGCGCTCGGTCCAGCTCTCCCCCAGAGAGAGCAGGAACCCAAGGATTTGGACTGTAAGCCTCTGCCTGCCAAGCGGAGTGTGCATTAGCAACAAGCTGGAATTGCAACTGGAGCTGGGACTTCAACCCTAGCACTGAGCTGTGATGCAGGCGTCCCAGGTGGCTCCTAAAAGCTGCACCAAACTTATACTCTACTCAGCCAGGTGTTTGAAAGCATAGTTGATTTTCATTGTCTCAGATTGTGACTTCTGGTTCTGTTACTCCAGTGCAGCTCCCCGTGTTTGATCAGTTATGACCTCATGAGTTGGCTAAAGCTTAAAAATGCTTTCTCTGGTCAGCTCTGCTCAGTTTGACTCCTGACCTCCCTCTTTGAAATTTTAGTCTTTTGTTATTCGTAGTCTTTATCACTGCTTTGTCAGGATTAAGGCCTGCTGGTTTTGTTTTATTTGTTTTATTTGTTTATTTGTTTATTTGTTTATTCATTCAAAAAAGTGAATTGAGTTCTGCTTCTCTAGAAGGTTAATCTTGAGCTTATATTGTGTACAAGGTTAGGGTCCTAGCTTTTACGGAGCTTAGAATCCAGCTGAGAAGTCATCATTCATTCAATTCAGCAAATATTTAGTGCCTACTATTTTCCAGTACTGCTGTATGTGGCGACTAAAGATAATCTTGATAATCTTGATTATTTAATTGGAATTATTTTATCTTAGTCTTATCATGTGTTTTATTTATTTATTTTTTTTAAAGATTCATTGATTTATTTGACAGAAAAGAACAGAGAAAGATCTTTCATCTGTTGCTCCTCCTAGGTGACTGCACCAGCCAGGCCTGGGCCAGGCCTGGAGCTTCTTCCGGGTCTCCTGTGTGGGTGGCAGTGGCGCAAACACTTGGGCCATCTTCTGCCACCTTGCCCATGCCGCCAGTGGAGAGCTGGATCAGAAGCAGAGCAGCCAGGGAACAAGCTGGTGCCTTCCCCCTCCACCCCATAGCACCAGCCCAAATCATATCATGTGTTTGAAAGATAGAGCCAGCCTTCAGTAGCCTAGAGAATTGATCCAGGACTGCCTTCTCCTCAAAGGCCAAAATGTGCACATGTTGAAGTCCCTTGTATACAGTGGTGTATGTTTACAGATAACTCAAGCATCTTCCCATACTCATCTCTGGATCACTCAAGGACCTGCTGCAGTGGAAAGACTACGTGAATAGTTGTTTAGGGAATAACAGAAAGGAGAAGCAGCCTGCGTCTTCAGTACAGGCATATGTATGTATATATTTTCTTCTGAATATTTGCAGTTGATCAGTTTGCAAATGTGGAACTCAAGATGCAGAAGGCTGAGTGGGGTTGGAGTGAGGGCCAGTTAGAGATGAACTCTGTAGGAAGAAACATTTTGCAGAAGCCTGAATTGACCAAATGAAAAACCAAAAACCTGATGGGAGCAGGGCAGGATAGTGGGCTATATAGTTATTTTTCTGTATCGAGTAGTTGCTTGAATTTGGGATTTATAACATTGTCAACTGCTGGTAGCATCTTTAGAATTCCATGATTGGAATTGCAGATTCCTTTATGGCAGCAATGTTGTCCTGCTTCTCCATGTTGCTCTGTGGCTTGTTTCAGTTGATTAAAGATTTGTTTATTTGAAACTCAAAATTACAGAGAGAGATATCTTTCATTCACTGATTCATTCTCCAGAAGACTGCAACAACCCCGGACTGGACCAGGCTGAAGCCAGGAACCAAGAGCTTCATCCCAACCTCCCATGAGGCTGAAATACTAGGGCTTTTTCCTGCTGCCAATATTATTGGCTTTCCAGGCCAATAGCAGGGAGCTGGATTGGAGATGGGTCAGCTGGACCTGAACTGGTGCCTATGTGGGATGCCTGCACTACAGGCAGTGACTTTACCTGCTATGCCACAGTACCAGTCTATTTGAGGTTATTTTGAAAACTGTCTGGCAGTACCAAAGAAATTTTCAGTCTTGATGGGAAATTGGGAAATACACGTGAGAATAGAATTAGCTATATAAGCTAAGTGTCAAATGGGTGATGTGAACATCATTGCCATTCAGAGAAGGGTGCTGTCTTGTAGATGTAAAATAGCTGACCATAAAAGGTGTTGGTGGGGTCCGGCATGATAGCGTAGTGGTTAAGCTCCTCACCTTGAACGCACCGGGATCCCATAGGAGCGATGGTTCTTATCCCGGCAGCCCTGCTTCCCATAAGCTCCCTGCTTGTGACCTGGGAAACCAGTCGAGAACAGCCCAAAGCTTTGGGATCCTGCACCCACATGGAGATCCGGAAGAAGCTCCTGGCTCCTGGCTTCGGATTGGCTCAGCTCCAGCCATTGCAGCCGCTTGGGGAGTGAACCATTCGACAGAAGATCTTCCTCTGTCTCTCCTTCTCTGTGTATATCTGCCTTTCCAATAAAAATAAATGAATCTTTTTTTTTTAAATTTTTTAAAGATTTATTCATTTTATTACAGTCAGATATACACAGAGGAGGAGAGACAGAGAGGAAGATCTTCCGTCCGATGATTCACTCCCCAAGTGAGCCGCAACGGGCCGATGCGCGCCATCCGAAGCCGGGAACCTGGAACCTCTTCCGGGTCTCCCACGCGGGTGCAGGGTCCCAATGCATTGGGCCGTCCTCGACTGCTTTCCCAGGCCACAAGCAGGGAGCTGGATGGGAAGTGGAGCTGCCGGGATTAGAACCGGCGTCCATATGGGATCCCTGAGCGTTCAAGGCAAGGACTTTAGCCGCTAGGCTATGCCGCCGGGCCCAAAATAAATAAATCTTTTTTTAAAAAAGTGTTGGTAGTAGTGAGAAATCGAAGGAAGAGATAGGAGAAAGGAACTGATACCTCCACTGGAGAGGAAGGAGAGCAAAAGCAGGCAAGTGGGAATTGACCGTTGCTGTTGGAGAAGGATGTGCTGCTGCTGCCTGTGGGCCTCAACAGAACCTGCAGGTTTCCTTGGTTACTGAGTTGTGTGATGGGCAGTGGAAGAGGCCTGGAAAGCACCTTCAGTTCATTGTCAGGCTGGGGAATTGGGCTTGTAATCGAGCGGAGAGAATGGCATGGGTAGAACCCTGTTTAGAGCTGATGTGGCAAAGAATGACTTCAGAACTGCCAAGTAGGACTGGTGGTTCAGTAATTCACTTCAACAAAATTTAATACCTTGTAGCATTGGGAAGGGTAAGGACTGAATAGGTGAGAGATATTTACTTAAGGACCCCGAATACTTGTGTAAGATCTCATTGGGATTGGGAAGGATGAGAAGGAGCGGGGTGGGGAAGAGTTGGGGTTAGAGTGGAGTCAGAGCCTCTCCCTTCCCCATCCCTGCACAGTTCAGGCATTAACTATGGCCCACAGGCTAATCATTCAGATTTTTTGTTTTTAATTTTGCCCATGAACTGAGAATTTTTTTTTTTTAACTTTTTTGTTTTCCTTGTTAAACTTGTAGTTTGGTTTAATGTATCCAACAAGTTCTGCAGACAAGAATGAAGCTTCCTGGGGTCAGGGTCTTCAGATGCCTGAGGAGGGGCAGCTCCCTCCCAGAGGTCTAGTGGCCCCTGCTCCAGGGCAGGGCGGTCACAAGCACCAGTTGCCAGAAGGTGCAGCTTTCTGATTGCAGACTACATTAAAGCAGCAAACGGAAAATGAAACCACAACCAGCACCAACCCTGCCTCCCCAGCCAGGGTTGTAGTGAAAATCAGAAAGGAAGGCAACTTTACCAAATTCATGGCTTGGCCAATAGTAAAGGGCAGGGGCTCCCTGAAAAATTGAGTAGCAGTCCAGCCCAGGGCCAGGCTTGGGGAGGATCTTGCTGTGAGCACCAGCCCCTGGGAGTCAGTTGATATACATACTACTGCCTGGATCCTAACACCTGCCTCTGCTGGCATGATAGGCTGCGTGTTAATCAGGCTCTCCTCTCCATGGTCATCCATCACTCCAACCTCATTACCAAAGTCACCCTCAGGGAGACAAAGGCCTCGTCCCCCTTCCCACTGTCCTTTGGCAGTGGCCGTGACAGATGCCCAGCGGAGATCATTCCTGCTGCTGTTGAGGCCATCGACATTAGGAATGGATGGGCAGCTATCCTGATAGTCCTTCTCAGGCAGTACCACACAGGTGCTGCTTGCCTGTATGGAAGGAAGAGGTCTCAGCTCTCTCACCTGGCTGGCCTCAGACACCGCAGTCACTCACATAATGTAGAGTTCTGCTGTGGGAAGTTATTTGCCACTTGAGGAGACTTCGGTAACAACTTGTAGAAACGTGGTGACTCAGTCTCATTTGCTCACTGTGAACTCAATCACTGCCTCTGCTTTTTTCTGTTGTTGTTGGTTTTTTTTTTTTTTTTTTAGATTTATTTATTTTTATTGGAAAGTCAGATATACAGAGAGGAAGATCTTCAGTCTGCTGATTCAGTCCTCAGGCAGCCGCAGCAGCCAGAGCTGAGCCTGTCCAAAGCCAGGAACCCCGAGCCTCTTCCGGGTCTCCCACGCGGGTGCAAGGTCCCAAGATTTTGGCCATTTCTGACTGCCCTCCCATATTATAAAGTTGGTTTGAGTGCCAGCCATTCCACTTGTGATCCAGTTTCCTGCTAATGCATCCTGGGTGGCAGTGGGTGGTGGCTCAAGTGCTTGAGCTCCTGCCATTCACGTGGGAGACCAGGATGGAGCTCCTGGCTCTGGCCTGACCCAGACCTGGCTGTTCTAGTCATTTGGGGATTAGAAGGAAGCTAATCTCTTCTGTTCTTATTCTGCTTTAGTAGATGAAAGATAATGATAGGAAAAGTAGATAAAAATGAATAAACGCACACAAATGTGCAGTGGCAAAGTAGTTGGGACTAATACCTTGTGGCCCACAATGGCTGAAATACTGCCTGGTTGACCATTTGTAGAATTGTCTATCCTCCTCCCAGTTCTCTCTGCAACTGCATGTCTTAGGCTTTGCTCTCTGTGCCTGGTGTGTTCCTCAGCAGGTCCGCTGCTGGTCCTTCTTCCAGAACCTTCTCCCCTTTGGGTAGGCTCAAGGACCAGGCAGTTAGGAAGGCAGCCCCAGCTTTACAGCGCTCCTGCTGCTGCTCTCTTCCCTGCTCTACTCCAGGTGGGCTGCCTTTTATTCACCCCAGTTCGGACTCCTGCCTCCAGTGGTCCGTTCAGATTAGTCTTGCTTAATCACCAGTGAATTCCTGGCTGCACAATTCTGTCCCTCTCCCATCTGTTACCTTTCCTATTCTCTCTGATATTCACCATGTTCAACATGCTTATTTCCTTGAGAAGCTTCTTCTCTAGACTTCAGAACAGTTTTTGCTTCTCTTCCTACCTCCCCAGCCAGTTCTCCTGCTCACCCAGCAAGGGCTTTGCTTCTTCTCCCAGTGTGGTAAATGCTGATAACTTGGGTAGGGTGTGGGGATTCTACTTGTCTTGTCTTGGTATAACAGCTGTTATTTTATTGGATACCTGCTGTGTCCCAGTCATTATGTTAAAATAATTCACATAAAGTATTCGTAATACTTGGACCAACTCTAAAAACATTTTGTTTCCTTCTTGCTATAAATGAGGAAATTGAGACTTAGTGAGTTTAACTTAATACGGTGTAACTTAGTTAAGCTGCGGCCTGAGCCCAGCCTGCTTTAGTGCACATGTAAGGTCAGCTGTTATCTGTGTGCTGCAGGTTTTCCTGTTAGCCTCCAGCCTGTATGTCCAGCTCTCTACTAGACACTTCCACCTGGAAGTCCTGGCAGCACTTCATTCTCGACTCATCTTCTCTCCACAGCCCCATCCAGCCCCATCCAGCCCCACATCGGGGGCCTGACCAAATGCCTTGTTGTCCAGGCCGTGATCTCAGAGTTGAACTAGGCTCTGCCTCACACCCGGCTGGCACTGTAGCCAGCCATTTCCCCCTCTTCGTGTCTCTGGAATTCATCGCTTAGGACGTCAGCTGTCCTGTCCTTGTCCCATCGAGCTCTTGTCTCTTTCTTTCTTGGACTGCTGTCCCTCTTCACTTACTGTCTGCCCCTTGCCCCGTCTTACTCTTACAGTCCATCCTCTACAAGCTGCTGGAGTAATCTCTCCTAAACCCCAAATCTGATGCTTTTAGTGTCTTGGTTAAAACTTCTAAGTAACTCCCCATTGTCTTATTTCTTTACTCCTGAATTCAGGAGGCCTTTTTTTTTTTTTTTTTTTTTTAAGATTTATTTATTTGGAAAGGCAGATACACAAAGAGGAGAAAAGATAGAGAGCAAGATCTCCTGTCCAGTGGTTCACTCCCCAAGCCACCGCAACGGCTGGAATTGAGCTAATCCGAAGCCAGGAGCCAGGAGCTTCTTCTGGTTCTCCCATGAGGCTGCAGGGTCCTAAGGCTTTGGGCTGTCCTCAACTGCTTTCCCAGGCCACAAGCAGGAAGCTGGATGGGAAGTGGAGCTGCCAGGATAAGAACCAGCACTCATATGGGATCCCGGTGCGTTCAAGGCAAGGACTTTAGGCACTACACTATCATGCTGGGCTCAGGAGGTCCTGCTTTATTTTTTATTTTTCTTTCTCTTGTTCAATTCTATCTCACATACTACAGGTGTTCATGGCTCACTGGGCCAGCACTCATTCATCTCTCGGGTACTTCCCATGCTGTTCCCTTTTTCTGCAATAGCTGTCATTTGCAGTGTTATCTCTCATCCCTCAAAGTAAACAAGACAGAGGCCCGGTGCAACTAAAGTCCTCACCTTGTCTAAACATGGCAGCTCCACTTCCCATCCAGCTCCCTGCTTGTGACCTGGGAAAGCAGTCGAGGAAGGCCCAAAGCCTAGGGACCCTGCACCCACATGGGAGACCTGAAAGAAGCTCCTGGCCTCTGGCTTCAGATTAGCTCAGCTCCAGCCATTGCAACCACTTGGGGAGTGAATCAATGAATGAAGATCTTTCTCTGTGTCTCTCTTCCTCTCTGTCTGCCTTTCCAATAAAATAAATAAATCTTTAAAAAAAATAAATAGACAAGCCAGACATTCTCATTTCAGAGGGATGAGATGCAGATCTTTCTCATTGTCTCTCCTCTGTAAATTTGCCTTTCCAATAAATATAATTTATTTTACTTTTAAATAAATTATTAAAAAAAAAAAGGCACTGACAGGCCCAGTGTGGTGACCTAGCTGCTTAAGTCCTTGCCTTGAACGCACTAGGATCCCATATGGATTCGGGGTCTAATCCTGGCAGCCCCGCTTCACATCCATCTCCCTGCTTGTGGCCTAGGAAAACAGTGGAGGACAGCCCAAAGCCTTGGGACCCTGCACCCGTGTGGGAGACCCAGAAGAAGCTCCTGGCTGCTGGCTTCGGATCAGCTCAGCTCCAGCCGTTGCGGCCGCTTGGGGAGTCAATCAGCAGATGGAAGATCTTCTTTTCTGACTCTCCTCCTCTATATATCTGACTTTGCAATAAAAATAAATTTTTTTAAAAAAGACACTGAAGTGGACTTGGTTGGCTAACACATCTTGGAAATATTTTCTTTTCCTTTTTTAAAAACATATTTGTTTTTATTGGAAAGGCAGATCAGATTTACAGAGAGAAGAAGAGATGGAGAGAAAGATTTTCGGTCTACTGGTACACTCTCCAGTTGGCCGCAGCAGCCGGAACTGAGCTGACTAGAAGCGAGGAACCAGGAGTTTCTTTCAGGTGTCCTACGTGGATACTGGCTCCCAAGGCTTTGAACCTGCTTTCCCAGGCAACGAGCAGGGAGTTGGTCTGGAGGTGGAGCAGCAGGGACACAAACTGGCGCTCAAATGGGATTCTGGCATGTGTAAGGCAAGGATTTAGCCCCTAGGCCAGCAGGACAGGCCCTGTTTTTAATCTTTTTAATGTTTATTTATTCGAAAGACAGATTTAGAGGGAGAGAGACAGAGATGATCGGTTACCTTCATTGGAATATTCATCTGTACACAGTGTTATTTCCCTATTCTTCGTTATGTATTGTCCAGGTGCATTTGGTCATCAGGAAGGTTTCCCCACTTCCTTTAAGATGGCTTTCTATGTTTATGTTGACAACCCATTTGCATCATTCGTGACTGCTGTGGGCTGAGCTCAGAGAGAGTTAAGCTACAGATGGTACTTCAGTCTTGTTGACAAGGTGTCTGTCTTCCAGGTGAAGCGGTACCAGTGCACCTTTGAGGGCTGTCCCCGCACCTACAGCACAGCAGGCAACCTGCGCACCCACCAGAAGACTCACCGAGGAGAATACACGTTTGTCTGCAATCAGGAGGGCTGTGGCAAGGCCTTCCTCACCTCTTACAGCCTCAGGATCCATGTGCGAGTGCACACGAAGGAGAAGCCATTTGAGTGCGACGTGCAGGGCTGCGAGAAGGCGTTCAACACACTGTACAGGTCAGTCTCCTGCCCTCTGTTCCCCCTGGCTTGTAACTGCAGACCCTGTGCACTTTCAGGACTGCAAAACTAAGCTCATTTGTTGAAGTCATTTGGGCACTTGTTACTCAAAGATGGCCGGGTTTTAGTTGGGATGAAGGTGATAATGCACCTGAGTTTAGATGTGCATCTCTTAGAGGAGCGTTCTGGCCTGCGGATGGTAACAGCCAGCATGGAGTGCTAGCTCCCCTTAGCTCACAGCTGCCAAAGGTTTCTGTGATTTTTCTCTCTACCTTACTCTGAAGATAGCTGCTTTCTACCCTGAAAAACAGGGAGTGGCCCACTTGCTAGCCTTTTCTTATTTTTCACTGTTGCTTTGGCATACTTAGATCAAGCTTTAATACTGGATACTAAACAATAGACATATAGGCTTGGATAGGTTTGGAGAGCACTCACCGTGTGCTGTGTATGATTGAGTGCTGGACCTCCCTGGCTTAGGTCCTGCATCCAGGGGGTGGGGACCAGGATGCCAGGCCCAGACTGTCTCCCGAGTCGCGTCCACACCACTGTGCTGTGTACTGCTGAATTTCTGTTTGGGTGAAAGAGGTGCAGGAGTCTTGTGGGCTCAATCCTGAAGCACCCTCATCTCACCAAGGGGAGGCTTTGGAGGGCACTGTGACAAAGGGAATTTTTCTGGGTGTCTTGCAGGCTGAAAGCACATCAGAGGCTTCACACAGGGAAAACGTTTAACTGTGAATCTGAAGGCTGCAGCAAGTACTTCACCACACTCAGTGATCTGAGGAAGCACATCCGAACGCATACAGGAGAAAAGCCATTTCGGTAGGTCTGGCTGCTTTCTGTCTGCTTCCAGGTTTCGGCTGGGGGCCTTGACATGCTGCAGAGACTTTTCAAAGGAAGAAGAAAGCTCTGTTGACCTGCCCTGTCTTTTGTAGTGTTAGCTCATCCGGGATGGCTTTACCCACTGCCAAGGGGTGCGGATCCCATGAACGCCTGTACTCAAGGGTGATGGCCTTTCTGCTCAGTTTTTCTTCCTTTGTTTTAAGCATTCATTGAAAATCAGATGGGTAATAGTTCCTTTTGTTAGTGCTAGAGAAATCTGAAGAAGTCAACTGTCCTCTTACGAGTCTTTGAAAGAACTCCAAGTTCATGAATGTGTTTGAGGCTGCAAGATGCTCCTGGTCCGTTACAGCACAGGGGAAAAACCCAGACCTAAAAATAAAAGCCAGATGGGGAACAAGAGGAAGATGAGTGGTAGGAATGCTTACGTTAGTGGTACGTGTAGAGGATTCTGTAATTTATTCATTTGTTGCTTTGTGATATGTATATGTAATATGTTTATATACATTGTTATGTATGTCAAGATGTATACGTGTGTGCTTAATAATATGCTGTGTAAACTTGAGGGAGGGACTTGTGTTACCTACTTTTGTTCTGGTCAAAACATGTTGAAGCAGCTAGGCACTCAGTAGGGATTCAGAAATAGTTTGGGGAAGATATATGAAACTGAATTTCGGCAGAATATAAGACAGTCATGTTTGTGGCATTCAGTATGCTACCTGGCCATTTTCATCATCTGTCTCCTTTAGGACATTTAGAAGCAATTTAGAAGTCTTCTGGGACAGTCATCTCTTAGACACCTCTTAAATGGAATTGTGTATTTAAATTACAGATGCATTACTCAGTCATGATCCCTTTAAAGGCAGGAAGAGCAGTTAGATTCTGGTTGGCTGCAGATGCTGTGAAGGTTAGGTTATTTTTCCCCTATAGGCTGTTGGGAGGACCCTGATTTCTGTCTAGTCGCTTGCATTTATTTTTCTGATGATAAGCTTACTAATTTTTCAGGAGTGTTAGAGAAGACTTTATACACAGTGATGACTGTATATAATTAATAAAAATGCTTTAGTGATGCTTTCTTTCGAAAGAAGTTTATTTTAGTTCATAAGAAGTAACATTTGTATGTGGTTATTGAATGCACGCCTTGTGGAAACAGCACAGCAAATGTGACTCACCCCATGGACTCTGTCCTCTAAGAAGAGTTCACAGTCAGGGAGGAAAGATAGTAAATGGATCTGCAGAGAGATAAAGTAAGATTCCAGCCAGGGATGCTGTAAAGGAAAGTTAGAGATAAAGGCTGTGGACAGAGGGATCACCTGTAGCTTTGGTTATCAGGAAAACAAGAGAAAGGCGTGGCCCTGAAGATTCTAGAAAGTCATTACAGCCTGTCTGTTCCGGACTGATTTTAATCTAATGTTACATTTCAGCCCTATGCATCCCGATGGGATTCTTGTACACTCCTTACAGTCCCGGTGTCCCGGCCCTTGTGCTCTGTGGGTTCTCTTACGTATTCCATCAGGAAGTTTGGTGATGGAGCCCTCCAGCTGAGCTTTGCGACTCACTGGTGGGGCAGGAAGTGCTAGTCCTGGGCTCTCAGCTCCCTCTGCGCCCACGGAGGTCACACTGCTTTCTCAGGGAGCTTTCCATCTCTCTCTTTTCTAACACCAGGCGTTGATCTGATCTTTTGTCCTTTACACACATGCACATACAGATTGATTGATTTGAAAGGCAAGGCTGCAGAGAGGAAGAGGGAACCATCTGCAGATGAGCTCTCCTAAAGACCAAGGTGGTCAGGGTTGGGCCAGGCTGTATGGGGCCAAGTTGGGCCAGCATCCTCTGCCTTCATAGGGAGCTGGATCATAGGTGGGGTAACTAGGACTCGAACTGGTGGTCATAACCCACTGTGCCAGCTCCAGTGTCCTACATATTTGTTTTAATTTGTAATTACAGTGTTAAGGATTAGTCTATTGGCTAGTAATGCCTGTTTCACTTTTAAATAACTTCTTTAGGTGCGATCATGATGGCTGTGGAAAAGCATTTGCAGCAAGCCACCACCTTAAAACTCATGTCCGCACACATACCGGTGAGTGTTGGCTCTTTTTTTACCCTACAGTAAAAAACACAGTACGGCTGTGGCTGCTGTGTGAAGAGAGTGAGCCTTATCGGCTTTGGCGTCACCTGTAATGTTTGAGTTTCTTTCAGAGGTAAAAAGAAATCTGAAGGTTGGGTTCAGGAATAGTTTGTGGGAATGAAACCAGTAGAGAGAGAATTTTACAAGAAGAGCCTATGGAGAAATTAATCTTCTTTCTAAATTTCCCTAGAGCAAGCCAATCCCTGCGCTTTGCTCCGCATTAGCCTTTAGGACTAAAATGATTCGTATGCCACTTATTCACCTTTTAACATCTGTTACTCAAATAACAGCATGTATTTAATAAGAGCCTTTATTTCCCTTTGTTAGGGAAAGATTTGTTAATCCAGTACAATGACTTTATGGTAAAATTAACACTCTTTGTTATTCTTGCAGGTGAAAGACCCTTCTTCTGCCCCAGTAATGGCTGTGAGAAAACCTTCAGCACCCAGTACAGTCTCAAAAGTCACATGAAAGGTCACGACAGCAAAGGACACTCATGCAGCGCCCTGCCGCAGCACAATGGATCGGAGGTGCGCAGGGTTCTGGTCTCTTGTTTTGATCTGTCTGTAAAGCAGTAAAAAGTTAAATGTCTTCTCTGTATGTTGGTTGGCGAGAAGGAAGAAATCAGGGTCAAGATTGTTGTCTCAGTGTTGGGGTGGGTGGGAGCCCGCTCTTTTCCCAGGCTCCTTTTCCCCCAGGTGGAACCTTCTGGACCAGGGGTCTTAGCGTAGCTTTCAAAGGGTCAGCCAGAATCTAAGGTAGTGCAGCTTTCTCTCTGGCTGTCCCTGAGTTGGAATAGAATTCAGCATTGTTTTCCAGAGCCCGTGACCCACCCTTGGCGAGATCTAGGAGGTCTGAAGGGCCCCTTGTGCACACCAGGAAGTTTGAAAGTCGCCAGCTTCAGCCTTGGAACTGCATGAGAGGCCTGGGGGCGGTGTTCAGGCAGCGGTGTTTGTTCCTCCCCCAGTGTCTCTTCCACATTGCCCACCTGATGAAGCGCCATTCCAGAGAGGTGTTGGGATAAACTTACTTTTAATATGATGCCTTTCAAACTTGGAAGATGAGTACTATTATTATATTAGTATTTTGTAGATTAAGAAGGTCTATCAGCTCTTTGAGAATTTACTTAGAATTTGACTACTTTTCTCATTGCTTCGTTCAACTCATTGTAGCGTTTTTCTTTAAAGATTTTTTTTTAAAGATTTATTTATTTTTATTACAAAATCAGATATACAGAGAGGAGGAGAGACAGGAAGATCTTCCATCTGATGATTCACTCCCCAAGTGAGCACAACAGCTGGTGCTGCACTGATCCAAAGCCAGGAACCAGGAGCTTCTTCCGGGTCTCCCACACAGGTGCACGGTCCCAAGGCTTTGGGTCGTCCTCGACTGCTTTCCCAGGCCACAAGCAGGGAGCTAGATGGAAAGAGGATCTGTCGGGATTAGAACCGGCGCCCATATGGGATCCTGGTGCATTCAAGGCAAGGACTTTAGCTGCTAGGCCACACTGCCAGGCCCTTTTTAAAAAGATTCACAGTCTACTGCTAAGTGGACTTCTTAGCAGCTTGTCCTCCCTTCATACCTGCCACTGCACTGTGCTGTCCCATGTTCTGTGGGTCTCTAGTCCTTCCAGTGAAGGGAGTCTGGTCGTTGTAAGTCTGAGGTGTGCTGCTTGGCCTGTTTTGGCCCTGTGCCCCCACATTGGTGCCTCCAGCCTGGGTCTCTCCCCGAACCCTAGACTGGCATATTCACCATTTCCCTTCTGAATGATCTGCCCTTAAAAGTACATAAAATAATTTTAGAGTATTTAAGATAATTCTCTGATTTCTAGTTTTTAAACAATAAAGAGCCATTTTAATAGGAATTTGCCTGCCTTGGGTTTTATTAGTAGTAGCTGCTATTTATGTGCCTGGCAATGTGTTGACTGCTTTCACATGGTTCTCTCAGAACTCTTGAGCTCAGTACTGCTATCCCCATTACTGATAAAGATAATTGAGGCAAACAGAAGTCAAGTAATTTGCCTAGGTGTCTAGAATTTGCAGTTAGTGTAACTTAGGCAGAATCCAGTTCTTTGACCTGTCATAGAAAACAGACCAGCCTGTGGGTTACACCTACCTGAGTTCAAATCTGAGTTCCCCCACAGATTGTTTGACATTAAGGAGGGGACTTCTTTGTGTCTCAGTTTAAATATAGCAGAATTTGAGAGAATTGGTCTGCTAAGTTGCATTCATGAAGCTGTTGTCCATTTTCCCGTTTTTATGGCACTCCAAGGATAATTTAGTTGCCGACAACCTCTAAGCATTGGAGTGCTCAGGTCTCATTCCTCATCTTCTCTAGATCTCTGTCTTTTGAGTCCCAAGCTTCACGCACCAGCCTGTTGCCTTTGGTCCTATATTGACACCTGCAGCCTGGCTCTCTTTCTGAACTCTACTGTTGCACATGCAGCCACCCACTCTGCCTCTCCATCCAGATACCATCTATACACCTCTCAGCCTTAACAGGCCTGAACCTCTTTCTGCTGCAGGCTCCCTATCTTTTTTTTTTTAATTGGATAAATTTTAGTTTTGATAATTTTTACATACTTGATTAAGGGTCAAAGGGTCAAGGGCTAGAAGAAAGTGGGTGAGACCATTATTTCCACATTCTCTTTTTTTCCTTCCTGTATCTGGGGGAGGGGAGAGATAAGGGGAGAAGCCACACCCAGCCTCCCAAGGGTCCTGCTCAGGTGGTTTTGATAGTTCAGCAGTTCTGTGTTGCTGCCGATCTTGCCACTCCAATCATGATGAATTCTCTCCAGACTCCACTGGCTGACGTAGTCCACCTGAGAGTCTGCATTTGCCCAGACAGGCTCCCCATCTTCGTGAGGAGCCTGCCTGTTGTTCCTGCGGCAGAATCATCTAATGCAGAGGCAGGGAGCCATTGTTCTGCCAAGGGCCTTCGGACATTTTTAGTATCATTCAAAGACCATACAAAATTATCAATTTAAAGTAGCCTGCTAGAGATCTATTGCATTTCAGATCCCACTTGCAGTTGTTTCAGCTGGGCCAAACTAAATGATTTCACAGGCCTTACATGGTCCGTGGGCCAGACATAAATATTTGCTTCTGTCTGCTAGAAGGTAAGCTCTATAGAGGCAGGGATGCTGTTGTGTATATTATTGTGTCCCTGGGCCTGGGTCCAGTGCCTAATATGTAGTACATGCTCAGTGAATATATGAGTCGCCCCTTAACTGGAGGGTAAAGTTCCAGAATACCTGGTGGAGTCCTGAAATTTCATGTGGAACTGAACCCTGTATTTACTATGCTTTTTCCCATTCATATGTACATATATGTGATAAAGTTTACTTCTAAAATTAGCCACAGTAAGAGATTGGTAATCCTAACTAATAAAACAGACAGTTATAGCAATATTATGTAATGAAGTTGTCAGCACCACCACTCTTGTGCTTTAGGGCCATTGTTAGATTAAGTAATGCTTAAACAGAAGCATCAAGGTACCATGATAGTGGATCCGATATGACCAGAAGGCTACTAAGTGACTGGTGTGTGGACAGCACACACAGAAGAGTGGTGCGGCACAAGGAGGGATGTCTTAGGACTGGGCAGATGAAGCTGACGGGAACAGAATTTGATTAAGCTACTCTGAATGGTATGCAATGGAAAGCATAGAAAATTTGTTTCTGCAGCTTTCCATTTAATATATATTTTTAATTTTATTTACTTGAAAGATGCATGTATACACACACACAGAGCCGTGGGATCGGGGAGCACGCATGCAAGAGAAAGATGAATAGATCTTCATTCACTAGTTCTCTCCACAAGTGGCCACAGTGGCTAGGTTGAAGCTGAGAGGCAGGAGCTTCTTCTAGGTCTCCCGCATGGTTGCAGAGATGCAAGGACTTGGGACTGAGGGACTGAAGCCAGTGCCAGTGTGTGATGCCAGCATTGCAGGCAGCAACCTCATCTGTTAGACCACAGTGCTGGCTCCCATTTAATATTTTTAGACCATCATTTACTATCAGTAAGTAAAATCAATGAAAGTGAAACCATGAGTAATGGGAACTGCTGCCTGTGCTGGATGCTTTGGGAGCGGGAGTGTGATCCATGAGACACAGCAGAGTCACTGTCTGAAGTGTGTGATTGTGACTGGGCTGGGAGCAGACAGCAGCACAGAAGCATCTTCACCCATTGTGCTGCAGCGCCAGCACTAATGCAGTGGTTTTAATGTGAGGAATGTCGACCTCAGTCAACCCAAAGCATATTTTGGAGTGCTTCTCTGCCACTGAAGTAGCATCAGTCTTCCCATGTTTGAAATGGGAATATAGAATAATATTTTAAGGTACATATGAATAAAATATGAATTATGTGAAATCACCTGACCAACATGATACTGATTATATGAATATTAATTCCACATCATTACAATTTTTTTTTTTTTTAAGATTTATTTTGTTTTCATTACAAAGTCAGATATACTGAGAGGAGGAGAGATAGAGAGGAAGTGGAGCTGCCGGGATTAGAACCAGCGGCCATATGGGATCAAGGCGAGGACCTTAGCCACTAGGCCACGCTGCCGAGCCCATTACAATTTTTTTTTTATTCTTGGGCCTGAGCCAGTGGATAATTTGAAAAATGTTTATTAACCATCTTTGAGGAACATAAGAAGTTCTTCTAAGAATATGAGCATTTAAAAAAGTGAAATGATATATATAAGCTTGGGTGAGCTCATCCAACCAGGGGACATCTTGGCATTCAAAACCTTAAGGGGCTTATAGGCAGGTGTTTTATTACATGATAGTGCTGCTGCAAATCCTGATCTTTGTTACTTAAGTAGAATTTTGTTCTCTCCTACAGGATACAAATCACTCCCTCCATCTGAATGCCCTGAGCCTTCTGTCCACAGAAGATAAAGCTTTGGGAGAAAATTGCAATAGAGTAAGTGTATCTGAGCTGTGGATGCTAGGAAAATAGATTTAACAGTTGAGAACATTGTTGGAAGAAAAGCTGGGAAGGCCAGTCTTGGAAGTATTCTAGATTGCAGTGTGTTGAATCCCTAACTGTTGAAGAATTTCTTTTCCTTCTTCTGATAGGAATTCCGTGAGGAGAGTTGGTCCTCTCTGATGCTGAAGGCCTCTTGATTCATGTCTCTCTTGATAACCTCCTGACCCCAGACACTTGGTTTTTCATTCATTTAACAAACATGTACTGAGTGGCTACCTCGTCAGTACCGTCCCAGTGCTGGACTTAATTGTGGTAATAGCTGTGGCTTGCCTTTGAGGAGCTTAAAGTCTAGAATTGTAAGATATAGGCACCAGTTCGGTTTCTGCACTTACTTGGACTCTGATGTTGGGCTAGACTTGGTGTCTGTCCTTTTTAAACCCAAAGTAGTAAGTGTTGGATGGTGAGGTCCTATGCAGACCTCTGCTAAAGAACAAACACATTTCTTTCTTTCTTTTTTTTTTTTTTTTAATTGGAAAGGCAGATTTACAGAGAGAAGGAGGCAGAGAGAAAGATCTTCCATCTGCTGGTTCACTCCCCAAGTGACAACAACAGCCAGAGCTGAGCCAGTCGAAGCCAGGAGTTTCTTCCGGATCTCCCACATGGGTGCAGGGTCCCAAGGCTTTGAACCACCCTCCACTGCTTTTCTAGACCATCAGCAGGGAGCTGAAAGGGAGCAGCCAGGTCATGAACCAATGCCCATGTGGGATCCTGATGTGTGCAAGGCGAGGATTTAGCTGCTGAGCCGTTGTGCCTGGCCCAACATCCTGTCTTACCTGCTTTGCTTCCTGTTGGTTGTCCATTTTTCTGACATTCTTGTTGGTCTGTGGTGTTACTTACAAACCTTGTGTTAATCCTGAGCTTTTAGGTTCCTTTGAAACTGAGTGTTTTCCCATGTTGCCGATACTAGTTCTGAGTCTGGACTTTTTTGCCTCCCCCACCACGCCCATTTTTGATAAATAAGTACAGCTTGGGCTGGGTTTTTTGTCACGGTACGAATAATTGTAATGAAAGTATGGGAGTATCTCCAGAAATTTGTGGAAAATTAAAAGATGTTTGTTCTTGCAATATCTTCCTCATATATTTTTTCCATGAGTCTGATTTTTATTTTACAGATTTATTGATTTATTTATTTGAGAAGAATAGTTCTAGAGATTTTCCATCTGATAGTTCCCTGCCAAAATGACCACAATAACCAGGAACCAGGAACTGTATCAGATCTTGCAATCCCATGTGGGTGTAAGGGGCCCAGTCATTTAGGCTACCTTCTGCTGCCTTGATAGGCACTTTGGCAGGGAGTAAGATCAGAAGCCAAACTGCCAGGACTCAAACCAGTGCTCCTATGGGCTGCTGTCATTGCAGATTACTGCTTAAAGTGCCGTACCTCAGCTCTGCTCTTTCTGCAGATCTTTGGAGGCTCTGCGTTGTTGGAGAGAGCCTGAGTAAATCACCAGTACTGAGATTCGTAGAGTCAGTTGCGGTACTTCTTTAAAGGGAGGTTCTTGAGCCTTCCTGGTTGGTGTCTAAAAATGCACTTAAGGGACCAGTGCGGTGGCCTGGCGGCTAAAGTCCACACCTTCAACATGCCTGGATCCCATGTGGACACTGGTTCTGGTCCCAGTGGCTCCACTTCTTTTGCTGCTCCCTGCTTGTGGCCTGGGAAAGCAGTTGAGGACAGCCCAAAGCCTTGAGACCCTGCACCTGCGTGGGAGACCTGCAGAAGGTTCCTGGCTCCTGGTTTTGGATCAGCGCAGCACCAGCCATTGCGTTCACTTGGGGAGTGAATCATTGGATGGAAGATCTTCCTCTCTGTGCTCCTCTCTGTATATCTGCCTTTCCAATAAAATGAATAAATCTTTCAAAAAATTCAAAAGAATAAAAATGCACTTAAAAACTTACTGGTTCAAAATGCATAGAGACAGATCTTTTTTACACTGGTTCACTTACCAAATGCCTGGGGCTGGGCCAGGCCAAAGCCAGTAGCCTGCAGCTCAATCCAGGTTTCCCACAGAAGTGGCAGGGACTCAAGAACTCAAGTCACCACTTCTAACTCCCAGAGTGTGCAGTGACAAGAAGCGGGATTAAAAATGGAGCAAAGACTCAAACCTGGATACTGTGTGTGTAAGATGCAGGTGTCTCAGGTAGTGTTTTAACTGTGCACTAGACACCCACTCTGAAAGAGGCATTTTATGTACGCACCCAGGGACCTAGGTTCTTCTGGTAATCACAGAGTTGTTTTCATGAAACCAGCCATCCTATGGGAAACAACTAGAAATACTGAACAAAATGTGAAGCACAAATATGGTCCCACAGCAAGCAGAGGTAACCTGTATGGGTTGGCATTGTAGTGAGATGGCTTGGGCAATCCCGTATTGAAGTGCTGGTTCAACTGCCAGAGCTAAACCAATCCAGTCAGGAGCCTGGAGCCTCTTCCAGGTCTCACATGTGGTTTTAGGGTCCCAAGGGCTTGAGCCATCCTCCACTGCTTTCCCAGGCCACAACAGGGAGCTGGAGAGGAAATGGAACAGCCGGAACACAGACTGGTACCCATTTGGGATCTTGAAGGTTGCAAGGTGAGGATTTAGCCACTAGGTCATTGCACTGGGCCAAGTGAATCTTCTGTTCCATTGCTGATCAGTTCTCTGCTAATGCTCTTGGGGAAGAAACAAAAGATGGTTCTGAAGTTCTTTGGCCCCTGTACCCTGTGGGAAACCTGGTTAAAGCTCTTGGTTTCAGTCTGGTCTAGCCCTGGCCATTGTGGCCATTTAGGAAGATGGAAGGTTTCTTTCTCTCTTTCTCCTTCTTTGCCTCCTTATTTTTCAGTAACTGTGCATTAAACATTGAAAAGATAGCCTGGAAGAAGGGGCTGCTTGGGAGCTGGTAAAGGGCACTGGTTGGGCTTGCTGCCTTAATGGCTTCTCTGCCTCAGGCACAGCTCAGTTGTCACCAAAGAAAGGTGGCCAACCTCAGTAAAAACAGCCTTCCTGAGTTGAGTAATCAGAGAGAGGATGCAGTTCAGGATGATCATTGTACCTGGAAAGTTAGGGAGAATAGTCTGAGAAGCAGTAAGTCAGAGCGAGGAGCCCCAGGCTCTGTGTGCAAACCTCCCGCAGCTCTGCACCTGCGGGTGTGTGGTACTGAAGCACAGTTAAGAAGCACAGATTCCAGGGGTAAGAGAATGTTCAGATAAACAAATCAACACTTGCCCGAGAAGTGTAACAATCTGGAGTCTCTACAGTATGTTGTTTGAAATGTCCACAGCAATCCAAACAAACATGTGAAAAGGCAGGAGAGCATTCCCCTACTTAAGAGAAAGGTGATATAATCTAACAGTAGCGAATGTAGATGTATTCCATGCTCAAGGACGGAAACAAATAACGCTTGTAATGATTTAACACATAGGAAATTTCAGTAGAGAGATGAAGGCTTGTTCTGGAACCGCAAACTACATATGAAATTCCAGAACTAAACATTATATATGAAATAGAAAATCCACTGGAATTATCCACAGAACAGAAATGACAGATGCAAGAATCAGTTACATTGAAAGTAGATTGGTAGAAATGAATCTATCTGAAAAACAAAGAGGAAAGTTTATGGGCAAGTGTTTGGCTTAGCAGCTAAGGCAGGTGGTCCTGTGTTTGAGGTTTCCCAATTCCAGTTTCCTGCTAACAGAGACCCTGGGAGGCAGCAGGTGGTGCTACAAGTGCCTGAGTCCCTGCCCTGGGCCTGGGAGACTCAGATTGAGTTCCGGGATCCTGATTTTGACCAAGCCCAACTCCCGTCTTATAGGCATTTGGGAAGTGAACCAGTGGATGGTATATCTTCTCCCTCTTTCTCTTTGTGTGTCTTTCTTTTTCCCTGTCTTTTATAGAGAAATAGAAAATATTAGTTTTTAAAAAACATTTCATATATTTTTATGACGTATTCAAATTTCAGAACCAGTGTCCTCAATGAAGTTACACTGGGTGAATGTCTAAACTACCCAAACTAAGATTTATTGGTGTAATGCTTTTTGATATTTAACATAATGTGTGCCTTAGAAACCCACTCTTTGGCCAGGAGCTTTCTGAGCTGTAGGGTTGGCAGAGGAGGTGGCCTGGCATATGGGGACACTGATTACCTATAAAAAAGGAAGCCTTCTCTACCATAGTTTACATCATCAAACAAGGTGCTGTAGCCCTTGGAGTGTCATCATGTCTGGTCCCTTGGTACCCAGCATAGATCCCAGATTTTGCAGGAGTTCAAGTTTTTTGAACTAAGGTCATACTTCCTTAAAACATTACTGCTTTTTTTTGTTAAAAAGATTTATTTTTATTACAAAGTCAGATATACAGAGAGGAGGAGAGAGAGAGGAAGATCTTCCCTCCGATGATACACTCCCCAAGTGAGCCGCAACGGGCCGATGCGTGCCGATCCGATGCCGGGAACCAGGAACCTCTTCCAGGTCTCCCATGCGGGTGCAGGGTCCCAAGGCATTGGGCCGTCCTCGACTGCCTTCCCAGGCCACAAGCAGGGAGCTGGATGGGAAGTGGAGCTGCCGGGATTAGAACCGGCGTCCATATGGGATCCCAGGGCTTTCAAGGCAAGGGCTTTAGCCACTAGGCCACGCCGCCGGGCCCAAAACATTACTGCTTTTATTGAATTATTGGATTTAGTTATTTGAAAGAGAACTTCTATCTGCTGAGTCGCGCCTGCAGATGCTGCAATACCCAAGCTTGGGTCAAAACCAGTCTGAGATAGCAGTCCAGGTCTCCTTAATGGGTGGAGAAATGCGGTTACGTGAGCTGTCATCTGTTCTCTCTTATAGTTTGCATTAGCAGGAAGCTGGCTTAGTCGTGGGACCTGGACTCAGTGCTCGGGAGTCTCATGCCAGATGCTATGTCTGAAGTGGCAACGTAACTGCTGTGCCAGATGCTCACCCCTGCCCAGGGGTGTGTTTGTTTATTTCCCAAGGATTTAAAAATTGTATTTGAAAGAATTAGAGAAGGAGATCTTCATCTGCTGGTGCATTCCCCAAATAGCCACAACAGCCAGGGTTGGGCCAGGCCAAAGCCAGGATCCTGAAACTGCCCAGGTCTCCCTCCTAGGTAGCAAGGACCCAAGCATTTGGGACGTTGTTTACTGCTCTCTTTCATGTGTTAAGAGAGCTCTGGATCTGAGGTGAAGCAGCCAGGACTTGAACAGTACTCATATGGAATGCTGGCGTCGCAGGCAGCGTTTTTCTTTTTGTAAAGATATATGTTGAAAGTCAGAGTTCCAGGGAGAGTAGGAGACAGAAGTATCTTTCATCTGCTGGTTCACTCCCCAAAGGATCAAAACAACCATAGCTGGCCTAGACTAAAAGTCAGGAGCCAGCTTCTTCCAGATCTCCCGCATGGGTGAAGGAACCCAAGCACTTGGGTCATCTTGTGCTGTTTTCCCAAGTGCATTTACAGGAAGCTGGATCAGAAGTGGGGCAGCTGGACAGGAACTGGCACTCATATGTGATATAATACTGCAGGTGGTGGCTTAACTCACTGCACCACAGCTTTGATCCCCCACAAGCAGCATACACACACTGCTTGTAGGGGCCAGCACTGTGGCGTGTAGCACACTGGACTCCTGTTTGCAGTGCTGGCATTTCATGTGGGTGGGAATGATAATGAGGAAGTTGCAAACCTTACGGATTCATGGAAGTAAGCTCACTGTCTTTCAGCTTGGATTTCACCACTTTGTTAGAGTGTACCAATCAGCATTTCTTTTTTTTTTTTAAGATATATTTGTTTTTATTGGAAAGTCAAATATACAAAGAGGAGAGACTGAGAGGAAAATCTTCCGTCCACTGATTTACTCTCTGAGTGGCCACAACAGCCAGAGCTGAGCCGATTTGAAACCAGGAGCCTCTTTTGGGTCTCCCACGTGGGTGCAGGGTCCCAAGGCTTTGAGCCATCCTTGACTGCTTTTCCAGGCCACAAGCAGGGAGCTGGATGGGAAGTGGAGCTTGCAGGACATGAAGCACTGCCCATATGGGATGTCATTGCCTGTATGTGGAGGATTAGCCAATTGAGCCATGGTGCCAGCCCTCACAAGGAAAGTTTGAAAGCCACAATTGAGAGGCTTACCTCTCTATGGGTTACATCCCACAGGGGTTTCTGTCCTCATGTCCCAACATATTGGCAATCAGAATCATTAGACTTCCCTCTTTCTTTCAGGGCTTGGAATCGTGCTCAAGAGATTGAGGCCTCATGGTCGGGGGGTGGGGTGGCATTTTCATCTCCAGGGAGTGCTGAGTGGTGGGCAGCCCCCAAGTTCCCCATCCCAGAAGCAGAATTGTTAAATGGCTCTCACAGGTTGGCACTAGTGGAAAATCTGGCCCAAAGATAAGTTTTAGTTTGGTATATATAGTGTTTTAAATTATTTTAAATTTTTTGTTAGATAAAATTTCACATAAAGGTCTAATTTTGAGAGTGGACATTTTAACGCAGCAGTTGAAGGGGCCATGTTCCATATGAGGGTGACTAGATTTGAGTTCCAGCTCCACCTGCAGTTTCGGCTCCTGCTAACAAGTGCTCTGGGAGGCTACAGGCTGTGGCTCCAGTTGTTGGGTCCCTGCCACAAGATGGGAACCGTGAATTTCTGGACTCCCAGCTTTGACATCGCTCCGCATGTTGTAGGCATTTGGAGACTGAACCTACAGATGGAAGCTCTTCTCACATCTCTCTTTCAAATAAAAATAAACCTTGAAAAAACAACAATAGCAAATAATGCCCTTTCTTGGTCTCTGGTAATGCCTGGCCTGCATACTCCTGGACAGCACTAGGGAGAGGCCTACTGATGTTGTGGCTCTGCGGGTTAAACTGCCTGCTGTAATGCCATCGTTCCATATTGGCATGCAGGTTGGAGTCCGGGCTGCACAACTTTGCATCAGGTTTCCTGCTGGTGTACCTGGAGAGCAAGTGGAAAATGGCCCAAGTGCTTTGCCTCCCACCACTCAGTTTGGGAGAATTGGATGGAGTTTCAGGCCCAGACCTAACTGTTATACCATTTATTCTCTGTGTCTGCCTGCCTGCCTCTCTTTCTCTCTCTGAATCTTTATGGGATTGGCATGGCGGCTCTATAGGCTAATTCTCCACCTTTCAAGGCTGCCATCCCATACAGGTGCCAGTGGCAGTCCCGGTTGCTCCACTTGTGATCCAGTTCCCTGCTTTATAGCCTGGGAAAGCAGCGGACAATGACTCGAGTCCCTGGGTATTTGCACTCACTTGGGAGACCCAGAAGAAGCTCATGGCTCGTGGCTCCAAATGGCTCAACTCTGGCCATTGTGTCCTCTCTTTGTCTCTCCTTCTCTCTATAATTACCTGTCATGTTTTTGTGTCTGTTAAAAAAAATATTTTTATTGGAAAGGCAGATTTACAAAGAGAAGGAGAGACAGAAAGTCTTCTGTCTGCCTGTTCATTCTCCAAGTGGCTGAAACAGCCAGAGCTGAGCCGATCCGAAGCCAGGAGCTTCTTATTGGTCTCCCATGCAGGCACAGGATCCCAAGACCCCGGGCCATCTTTGACTGTTTTCCCAGGCCACTAGCAGGGAACTGGAGCATCCAAACTGGTGCCCACCATGCAAGGCAAGGATATAGTCACCAGACTATAGTACCAGGCCCTAAATCTACCTTTCAAATAATCTAATTAAAAAGTCTATAAGTGAATCTTTAGGAAAAGTAAATGGGTGCTTTGGGACATCTGCTCAGGTGTGCTGCAGGCTCCGGTTCAGTCTTCCCTCGCCGCCTTCCTTGCTTCTGTGGCTTGCCTGACCCGCTGCAGGCCTTTGCCACATTTGTCCTGCATGCAGGGGTGGACAGCAGAGGGAGCACTGTGGTGCTCCTCCTCCCCTGACTAATGTACAGTGATCCTTTAGTGCCTGCCAGCCTCTGAGCTGTGCTGTCCTCCCTCCTTATCTTTTTAAAATGCCTCTGACCTTATTATCAAGTGTGAGACTATCACTATTGCTTGTCATTGTATGTTCCTTTGTACATGTTTGTTTTCTTGCCATGTGTACATATTAAAATATAGTAGATATTAAGTATGACCTTGGAAAATATTATGCAAGAACAAAATAGATACTGAGATATGACTTTTAAAATAAGGTAGATATTAAGTAATGACCTTGGAAGGTATTTTATTATTTAAGAAAAGCAAATAATAGGGTAATTGTGTTGGTTCATTTTCTGTTGCTAATAATACCACATTAATTTTTTTCTTTTAAGATTTATTTATTTTTAAAAAGGTGTATTTATTTGGAAGGCAGAGTTTACAAAGCAGAGGTGGGAGAGGAGAGACAGAGTCACATGAGATAGCTTACAAAATCTGGAGCTGAGCTGATCCAGAGCCAGGAGCCTGAAGTTTTTCTGGATCTCTCACATGTGTAGCAGGGGTTCAAGCATTTGGACCACCTTCTGCTGCTTTCCCAGATACTTTAGCAGGGAGCTGGATTGGAAGTGGAACAACTAGAACTTGAACTGGCACCCATTGGGATGCCATTGTCACAGGTGCCAGCTTTGTTAGGCTGCAATGTCAGCCTCCCACAGTGAGTTTTGAAGTAAGAGACAGGTGTGTAAGCCTATTATGGAACTATGCCATGGACTAATTTAATTAATTAATTAAAAATAAAACTCACCTTTAATTAAAAAAAAAATAGGTGTGTGTACTTCCTGGTTGCTCCTGCTTGTTATTAAACCTGCTGGTATTGGATTAGAGGACCACACCCTGAGGATGTCATCTAATCCTAATCAGCTCCCCAAGGCCCAGCCTCTGCACACCCTGGTTTCCACCCTTCCAGCACCTCATGGTGGAGATTATATGTATTATATATAGCCCAGTTTTCTTGTTGGAATGTCCTCTTAGCGTAGGGATTTAAAAAAAATTATTTTAAAGGTTTATTTATTTATTTGTAAAAGCTATACAAAGTGAGGGGGAGAGAGAGGGATCTGTCATCCACTGATGGCCACAATGGTTAGAGCTGGGCCAGGCTGAAGCCATGGGTTAGGAACTTGTTACTGCCTTCTAGGTGAGTGGCAAGGGTCCAGGTACTTAGGCTTGGACCTAAGTACTTTGATTGCTTTCCCTAGGACTTGAATACGGAGCTGAATGGGAAGTGCAGCACCTGGGACTCAAAACCAGTACCCATATAGGATGTTGTCATTGCGGGCAATGGTTTTACCTGCTATTCTGTAACACTGGCCCCAACTTCACAAAGGCCTGGTAGCTAAATCCACACCTTGCATGTGCCAGGATCACTTATGGGCCCCAGTTTGTGTCCTGGCTGCTCGACTTTCCATTTAGCTCATTGCTTGTGGTCTGGGAAAGCAGCTGAGGACAGCCCAAGTCCTTGGGACCCTGCACCCACGTGGGAGACCCAGAAGAAGCTCCTGGCTCCTGGCTTCAGATTGGTTCAGCTCTGACCATTGAGGCCACTTGGGGAGTGAACCGGAGGACAGATCTTTCTGTCTCTCCTTCTCTCTGTAAAATCTGCCTTTCCAAGAAAAAAAAAAAAGATTTGTTTAATTAAAATAAAACAAATAAAAACAAAGAGAAGGAAAGACAGATCTTCTGTTCATTGATTCACTCCCCCAAATGGCCTTCATTCCGCTGGTTTCCTTCCTTCCTTCTTTCCTTCCTTCCTTCCTTCCTTCCTTCCTTCCTTCCTTCCTTCCTTCCTTCCTTTCTTCCTTTTCTCTTCCTGAGTGAGAAAAAAAAAAAGAGATTTTTTGATCCTCTGGTTCACTCCCCAAGTAGTTGCAGCAGCAAGGTCTGGGCCACGATGAAGCCAGGATTTAGAAACTCCTTGTGAGTCTCCCATTGGGTGGCAGGGATTTAAGTACTGGAGCCATGTTCTGTTGCCTTCCTAAGCACATTAGGAGGAAGCTAGTTCAGAAATGGAATCCCTGGGCCTTGAACCAGTGCTGGCGTCACAAGCAGTGGCTCAGCCTGCTGTGCCATGTCAGCTCCAACAAGCTTTCTAAATAAAACGCCAACGACTTTTAGGATGTAAGATTAATCAGTGTCTCTCTCTTTCTTCCTTTGTCTCTACCCCTCTTCATTCCCTCCTTCCTTCCCTCCCTCTCTCTTTTTCCCTCCTTCTCTTTCTCTCTTTCTGTCTTTCCCTCCTTCTCTCTCTCTTTCTCTCTCTTTCTCTTCCTCCTTTTCTCCTTCCTATCCCCCCCATGGCTCTAATTCTCAAATAAACATTTTTAAATAATAGGAATAATAATAATAATAACAATAATAAATAAAGGAGCAGGTGGTAGGTTTTTGGAAGCTGTGTGTGTCACATAGTCTGTCACAACAGCTCAGCTCTGGTAGTACAAAAGCAGCACAGACAGGACGTAAATCAGTGTCTCTGTTTGGATAAAAGTCTGAGAACGGCACATCTCAGTGTGCCAACTCCTGGGTCAGAGTAGCTGAGGAATTAAGCCTTTAGCAGCTGGGCTGTAAGGAAACCTGTGTCCTGTCCACATAGCAGGTGGAAGCAGGCCACGCCGCACTGCTGCCGCTCTGCATGCACTCATGGCCACGAGTGTCATGTCTGTTTCTCTCTATCCGGTGCAGGACCAGGACCTCAGCACAGTGTCACCAGCAGTCATCTTTAAATCAATGTTCCATAGCGCCGATGATGCAGCAGTTCAAGAGGATGCTCACCAGACAGGTTTGTTAACCATGTCAGCACTGGGAAGGAAACACACATGTATGGACACATGGAGTGACAGGGACAGTGAGATACTTCCAGCCGGCTATCTGTGAAAGGTCAAGGGCATGGGCCTTTCTGTTCAACTCAGCTCCCGAGGGGTCTGCTTTTCCGCTAGTCCCTCGTTGGCTTTAAGAACTGGAAGAAGCTGTGAGCCTTGTCTCCTTGTGTGGATAGGACCCAGGAACTCAGCCTCACTTGCGTTGGTGTGACAGTCCATCGTAATGCTTCACAGTAGAGGCATATTCCCTCATCGTGCCAAATAAAAGGATGTCTAGTCTGTTTTTAGAAAAGTCTTGGGACACTTTTTTTATTTTTAATGATTAGAATTAGACTAGGCCTTCATATTTAGAACGAGCTTTCTTATAGAACCCAGTACTTTGACCAGAGGTGTGTCAGAATGTGCAGAGCAGAAAGCCAGTCTGCTAGCAGTGAAGGAACTGGCTGTCAGGGACCTGCGCTGTCTTTTGTTGATCCCATGATGAATGTGTTTTTGTGGCTCCTGTGAGGCTTGGGATATGTATATACATTTCTATTTCTTTTTCTTGCCAGCTGCCTTGATTGAAAGTTTTAATGGTGATGCAGAGTCAGTCAGTGATGTTCCGCCACCCACAGGAAATTCAGCATCTTTATCTCTTCCACTTCTACTGCAGCCTGTCATCTCCGAGCCACCCCAGCCTCTGCTACCAGCCTCAGCTCCGTCTGCTCCTCCGCCTGCTCCCTCCCTGGGAACTGGTTCCCAGCCTGCTGCATTTGGCAACCCCCCTGCTCTCTTACAACCTCCAGAAGTGCCTGTTCCCCACAGCACGCAGTTTGCTGCTAATCATCAAGAGTTTCTTCCGCACCCCCAGGCAGCACAGCCCATCATCCCGGGACTCTCTGTTGTAGCTGGGGCTTCTGCATCCACCGTGGCAGCACCAGCCCCATCACAAAGTACTACTGAGCCCCTGCCGGCCATGGTCCAGACTCTGCCCCTGGGTGCCAGCTCTGTCCTAACTGGCAGTCCCACCATAACCATCACCCCGACTCCCAGCGCGGCTATCCTGCAGCCCAACCTGGTCGTGGGAGAACAGAACCTACAGTGGATATTAAATGGTGCAACCAATTCTCCACAAAACCAAGAACAAATTGTAAGTACTAGAAATAAATAAGCCAGTGGCGGTGGGTGTTGGTGGTGTGGGTGGTGGTGTATTTACATAGGTGACATGTTCAGAAGCCTTTACTTTAAGAAGGAATTGGCTCGCATGTCTGTCCTGAGTATGTAATTCTACCTCTCAGTCGTTTTTTCGTAATGAAGTGGTCTCAATCCTGGGATGCTGTGATGAGAGGCAGAGTAGCATCTTTTAGCTTTTCCTTGCAGTAGAGGCTTGAACAAACATTCCATGCACAATCCAATAGCCACATCTAGTACAGGGATGCAGTCACTGGCTCCCAAGGCCAAGGACGATTTCCAGATAACCGGCTGTCTGTAGGGCAGTTAGACCATGACCTGGTCAATGGGCCCAAGGTCCAGGGCGATTGTCTGTGCTCCCAGAACTGGGGTCTAAGAAGGTGTTGGTTGGGATGGCTCTGGAAACACCCCAGCTGTTTGTTTGGATGTGTTTGAGTACCTGGTTCAGCTAGATGCCGCACTGAGCCCTCAGAAGTGTACAGTGACCATCAGGACTTCTTTTTCGTAAAAATGGACGTTGTCAGAGACCCTAAAATGCCTGGAAAGATAGTATTACCAGTTGGTAAGGTGCCAGCTGATGCTAATAGTGATAATTTAGCAGTTGTTTTTCGCTGAGTCCTTAGAGAGTAAGGGCTGCTTTGCTAGTAACCGTATAGGCAGTTAAGGTTCTAACAACGTGTGCATCATGACTTCAAGTGCACCATTTTTAGATTAAATTTTAGGTTTTATTGAATAGATAGAATTCCCATGTGTTCTCACTGTCCAATTGGGCACATGGGTTATACAGTATGTAGTAGTATGTGTACCAGTTACACTGTGGAATTATGTATGGTACAGTTATTCCCACTGATGAAACAGCCCTGATGTATTATCATTAGCTGAAGTCTGTAGCGTGCATTCCGATGATTCTTGGTGTTGGGCAGGTCTGTGGGTTGGGCTACCTGCATGACTGTTTCTGGAATAGTTGGCCACCTTAGAAATTCCCTCTGTTCCACTCGCTCATCTTTTTTCCTCCCTGCTCTACTTCTTCTTTTTTTTTTTCTGTATGTCACACACATTGTGTTAAATAAGCTCTTTCCTAATGCATTACAACAATCCGAGGTAGTAGGTATGATTTTTACCAATGAGGAACTCATGTGTCACAGGAGATTAAGGGAGTAGCCCAAGATCACACAGTTCTGACATGGCACAGTTGGAGTCTGAGCATCGCAGACTGGTCTCAGTGCCTGTACTCTGGGCTGCTCCATTGTGCTGCTCGGGGAGGGCTTCCCACGCCAAGAACTTACTGGGTGGCCACCTGGGTCAGGTGAGGTGTAGAAAGGGTGTAGTGGGTGCTGGAGATGTGACACACACATGCTGAATGGACACAAACCTGAAAGGGAGATTGGGGCTGAAGACCAAGAGCACTGGAATCCCAGAGCCGGGCTGGCCACTGCCTTCTGAGGAAGCCCGTCTCTGTGGCCAGCTGCCCAGAGCCTTGGAAAGGTCTTGGCAGTGTTGGGATCAAGGTGGCCTCCAGGTAGTGTCTGCTGCCACATGAATCAGGCATCACGTTTTCCCACCATAATCTGTTGTCACGTGTCTGCCTTCTCCCCCATTACTCTAACTCCTCTGCCTGAGCCAGAAGCCTGAGTCTTTCTTCCCAGAGGCATTTCAGACACTTTTGTTTTTTCCTTAGAGGAGGGGTAAAAGACTTGAAGAAAAACCCTTTAAGATAAGACTTAAATGGTAATGCAACAAGGTGGAGGAATCCACCATGGGGGGAGGGTTTGGGGAGGAGTGGGGGGAATCCCAGTGCCTATAAAACTGTCACATAATGCAATGTAATAATAAAAAAAAGAGAATCCATATAATAAGAAAAAAAAGATAAGACTTAAAGCAGAAACCCTTTAGACAGAAAACAGGGAAGTGTACTAGGGTGGTGGGGGTGCTTTTCCGGTCAGGTCACTGACTGCTCACCCTGTGCCAAACATTCTCTGGGTGTCATCTCATTATCTCCTAGACTCCTTTTAGAGGGCCTTTGGCGATCATCTTGCTTGCTCTCTCTCTCTTTAAATTTACTTTTATTTATATGAAAGGCAGAGTTACAGAAAGGGAGAGGCAGAAAGAGAGAGGCCTTCTACCCGCTAGTTCACATCCCAACTGGCCACAATGGTCAGGGCTGGGCAAGGGCAAAGATAGAAGCCAGGAGCTTCTTTGGGGTCTCCCACATAGATGCAGGGTTCTAAGCACTTGAGCTACCCTCTACTGCTTTCCTAGGAGCTTTAGCAAGGAGCGGGATCAGAAGTGGAGCAGCCAGGATTCAAAACTGGTATCCTTATGGAATGACAGTGTCATAGGTAGCTGCTTAACCAGCTATACCACAGCACAGGGCCCAATCAGGTATCTTTTTACAAATGAGGAAACTAAGTGTCTAAGAAGTTCAGTCACTTGTCTGACCCCAGTGCTTGGGCTTGCAGCCAGGTGTGGTGGAGCCCAGGATTTGTTCTTGAACTGTCTTGTGCGGTTCTCAGCACTGCCCATGGTCTTCACAGGGCTATTTGTGAGAGGAAACCTTGGCCTGAAGCCTAGAGGGCAGGCTAGCCCTGGGGCTGCCCTGATGAGGCCATCAGCGTTAAGCAGCAACTTGAAGGAAGCTTTGCATGCAGGCGCAGGCTAGCCGTTGGACCAGGCAGCTGGGAGGCAGCCAAGGAGTGGAGTACAAAGCTGGCTACACGGTCAGCACAGAATGTCACAGAGTGCGGTGACCTCAGACCAGAGCACAGACAAAACATCCCTCAGTGCAAAAACCTGTGGACACAGAGGACTGTCTGTGCCCGTGGTTGACCACTGGAGCTGGGGGAGCACGAGCCCCTTGGATGTCCGCCGTCTGGGAGTGGCCGTAACCATGCGATTGCTTTCCTCCCCAGCAGCAAGCACCTAAAGTTGAGAAGGTGTTCTTCACTACTGCAGTGCCCGTAGCCAGTAGCGCAGGTAAGTCACTGTGTGTCGGCAGTAAGGGCACGTCAGCTCTGAGCCTGCTGAGGCGCAGGAAATTGTTGCTTTCCCAGTTTCTGAATCTTTAAAAAATCTTGAAGTGACCTCGGCTTTTTAATTGTTACAAGGGTATTTCATTTTCTTATAACTTAAAAATTAGTGTGCTTCAGGCATAAATATTGTATTTGACATTCTTTATCTGGTAATGATGCCTTCCTTTCACATACGGCCTTTAAACATAGCCAGAAAAAAAAATCTGAATCACAGTTAATATGAAAGAGAGTAGTTGTTAAATCACTGGACTCTTTCTAATTACAATAATGAAGAAATAGCATCTGGGCCAGAGGCTCATGGAGAGCAGAAAGGTTCTTTTATTCAAGTCCCTTGTGTGGCACATCAAGAACCTCGGGCCTGGAGAGGCGAAATGCCCCACAGGTCCAGTGTGGACTGGTGGCAGAACCAAAACACCACTTCTCAGGCCTCCTTCCTCTGGGTTCTGCCTATTGGTCTGTGGCTTTCAGGTTAGACAGAGAGTGGCTGAATTCAGAGAGAAAGAGGCTGCACACATGGGAGGCCGGCAGTGTACAGAGATGGGCTGTCACGTGCTTTGTGGCCTACACGGATGAGTGAGTGCAGTCTCTCGGGCAGGCCGGGTTGAACTGTACCTGTGCCAGTGGGGAGAGGTGCAGAAGAAACAGAGCAGCATGGTTTGCCTGTGTGCGCTCGTGTGCCAGGAAGTGCACTGCCAGCTTCACTGAGGCCAGCCCTCACCCAGGAGCCCACAGGAAGCACCTCCTGGAGGCTTCACAAGAAATAGGGTGGAGATGCTGGCTCTGAAAGACGAGCATCACTTTCCAGACAAAAACCATGGTGCCCGGGGAGTTAGGTTGGATCTACAGGCCCAAAGACAGAAAGACTGTGTCAGGGAAAGGCAGCGTGTGCTGTGACTGGCAGGAAAGGTGCAGCAGAGAACGGCCAGGCCTGCAGGCTACTGCGAGCTGGTGTGTGTGGCTGTGGCTCGGAGGGAGGGGGCTGTGTCGGAGACTTGTGACCTGAAAAGAAAGGTGGTCCAGTCTAAAGCAGAACGACGTCAGGGCCCCAGTCACCCGTGGGGCACCCAGCGCTCACCCCTCATGCCCTGCCCTGTGTCTTTCTTGCCTCTTGCAGGAAGCTCTGTCCAGCAGATCGGCCTCAGTCTCCCTGTCATCATCATTAAACAAGAGGAGGCCTGTCAGTGTCAGTGCGCATGCCGGGACTCTGCCAAGGAGCGGGCGGCTGGCCGCAGGAAGGGCTGCTCCTCCCCGCCCCCTGCAGAGGCCAACCCGCTGCCTCCTGATGGGCCCAGCCTGTCATTGCCGCAGACTTTTTCATTACCGCTCGTCCCCCTGTTGTCATCCTCCACCGCACCCTCTTCCTGTGAGCAGAGCAGACAGACAGAGACTCCTTCGCACTCTCAGACAGAAATGGGGGCCATGGATGTATCAGAGCTCCTGGCCGTCCAGGGCATCAGCACCCCGTCCACTGGCATTCCCATCGAAGCACTACTGCAGAGGGAGGAAGAGATGGGCCTGGCCAGCAGCTTCTCCAAGTGAACGGCCCGGGACAGGCAGCTGGCAGGAGGCGCGAGGTGCCAAGCCTGCCGTCATGGGGTCAGAATTTGAAGGATGAAGAAACCTACTGTTTGAAATGCTCGCCTTTCAGACGTGTTTTTCTTTATTCACATACCATTTTAAGGAACTGATTTTTGGAAAAAAACAAACAAAAAAACCAACAAAAAAAAAAAGCTAAGTTATAAATGAACTGTTTGGCTGCACTGTTTGTCACTTTTGCTTATTGTCATGTGAACTTGGAAATTAAGGTTACTCATGCGCATAAAAATTCTAAATGAAAGGGTGTGGTTTCCATCAATCTGACCCTGTCCATCACTCGCACTGGGGATCTTTGTGTTGGACATGTTGGGTGTGGCTCCTCCCTGAGTGTGTCTTTTGACTCTGAGGCTGAAGACTGCTGCCGAGGCCAGAGCCTCGCCCTCTCCACCAGGGCGGTGGCAAGCGGGGACAGCTGTGGAGCAGGCCGACTACAGGTGAGCTGGCTGTGTTGGTGGCGCTCACGGCACCAGCGCAGGGCTCCTGGGCCTGAGCCCAGGCTGCAGGATGAGCTGGCCCTGCAGGACCCTGGGCAGGTAGTTAAGTGTGGTCTGTCACAGTTGTGTGTGCAGAGCAGGCTCTGGCAACATGACCACAGTCTCCCCCCATGCCAGACACCTCTCAGTTGCCAGGCTTGCAGAGCGCAGTGAATTTGCCATGGGTACGTGCCTGTCGGGTCCTAGGGTGAACGTGTGGCTGTAGTTCGGTGGTGGTTGGTGATCTGCCTTCTCTTAATGACATTTTCTTCCTCAGAGCAGAAAGGCTGCATTTTGCTTTTCGAAAGGTGCAGATTGAAGGGAGTTTGTGTGTGGTGGCATGGAGTCGGCAGGCTGTGTGTCCTGGTGCCAGGGTCTAGCCAGGCTTTCAGCCTCCCTTGCTCTGACCTCTGCCCCTCACCCTGGTGCAGTGCATACCAGGCGATGACTTGCTTGGCATAATTGTGATTTCTGAAACAAAAAGGAAAGACAAAAAAAAGATGATCTTCTACTCAGGGTAAAACATAACAAAAAAAATTCCCCTTCCACCAAAAAGCCTGAAATGTTGCAATAAGTTCTCTCATTTGGAATGTTGCATTCAGTTGTGTTAGAGGGAAAGAAGGTTTTTCTCAGTTGTGTATAGGATTATATCCTTCTGTCTGCCTTTGGCTCTAAGTCATGGCCTCTTAAAATAAAACATAGAATAGAATCCATACTGCAATGGAAGGTTTCTCTCAGCTGGTCTGAGTCTACACGGGGCTCAGCAGCTAGCCTGGCCCCTGTGTGGAACAGGCGCTTACCTCGAGCTAGGAGCAGGTCTGACAGCCCAGGCCCCTGGCTTTCCAGGTCAGCCAGGGGTGACAGAAAGCAGTGTTGTTTTGGCTCTGTGTTTTTACTCCCCGATATAAAGAGATCTGAGTGGGTCACTCTCCTAGTCTCTGAGTAGGCGCGAGGAGCCAGCTGAGCCAACCGTGAGCTCCCTGCCTTTAGCCTGTGTGTTCGCGGCAGGGGTGACGAGGGGGCAGTGGTAGTGAAGGCTGTTACCCGTGGCCCCAGAGGAGAGGCATGCTCGCCACAGGCAGCCGATTTTGCATTCCAGGAGTGTAGCCAGGGGAATTGATTTCTTTTTGACCCTCTGCACACTCCTCCCTGAAAGGCTGATGGGTGTTGGCAACCTTTGACCTTGGCTGAAATTGACAAGGCAGGAGGCATCTTCAGTTACACCAGAGGGTCAGGCCCTCCTAGGAAAGCAGCCCTTGACTGCCCCTGGGCCTTGTTGTCCCCCTAGGAGACTTTGAGCTGAAGCCCTTCCCACGTGCCCATCCTAGGATCCCCCGGGCTTGGGGCTTTCTGGGAAGGGGGCGTGGGAACTAGGATCCCACAGAAGGACCTTAGGAGTGTGTGTGGTTTAAATCCTTGATGCTTGCTGCTTAGCCAAGGCTGTGCTGGTATTGGATCCTCCCCAGGCCGGTAGCTATCCCACTCTCCACAGCTCAGGAGCGATACCGAAATACCTTCAAACTGTTTAGGCTGACAGCCTGTAGAACGTGATTTTTACATTACAAGGAGAGACTATCAACTCCAGTCTGCTTTTGAAAACTCAAGAATGTGTTTAAAATGCTAGTGAATGGTTGTGAAGAGCAGGTGTATTCCACAGGGCAATCCCTGCGTGCTCTTCCAGCCCCTTCCTCCTCCCCAGCCACCCCCACCCCCTGCCACAGGCTTGGCTTCTAGTCCCAGGGACCACAGAGGAGAGAGGGCTCCTGGCTAAGCGGCCAGAAAGAGCCTTCATGGACAGAAGCCACGTGATCCTAGCAACCTTAACTATTCTCCGCCTGTAGATTGGTACTTCAGCGTGACTGCTAGCTCCAGTCGGACTGAGCCTTTAGAGGGTGCTGGTCAGCCCCAGTGATGGACATGGACAGACAGGCAGACAGGAAGCTGTGGCTGGCTCCACCAAGCTGCCTTAGTGAATGTGGTGGGCAGGGACACGGGGAAGGGACGGCCCTCCAGGAGCATCACCAGGTGTCCAGTCACCTTTAGAAAGAGAGCAAGGTACTAAACCAAGGTGGGCCTTAAGATGAGAAGGCCACTCAGAAGGCAAGGGGAGAGGCAGTTGTTTGGCAAAGTTACTTTTCAAGGTCGAGGCAGTGGACTGATGGGGTTCACGGAGGGTGGGTGGATTTTCCTGAGAGACTTTGTAGAATGTTGAATGTGTCCAGAGGGACAAGTTTGCAGAACCTCATATTGGTATATTAAATAATAAAATTAAAAAGCACTTTAGGTTATTTTCTCTTTAACCCAATTGCTGCAATTTCTTTTGCGTGTGTGTATATATTTATACACATACATATATATGCTTTCCACAAAGTTTTATTTTTTGCTCAGAGTAAAAAGCTAAATTGAGGTGTGAAAAGAAAAGCACTTATCACGGTGCAATATGTGTAGCTTGACAGCCACCTGGCCCGGTCCGTGGCCTGACCTCGCCCCAGTGGCCGGTCGTGTTTTTCCGCTCCATCAGCTGGGCACCTCAGCTGCCCATGGGGAAGCACTGTTAGGGATTCCCAGCACCTGCTCATCTATGCAAGCCTTCCCTGTGTGCCCCAGGCGCTCCCTCAGGCTTGCTCAAGAACTGCTCTGGGTCCCATTTTCTGCTGACTTTACAGGCCCCTTGTCATCCCTTCTTTTGGTCCCTCGGCCATCTTCCCCACTCCACAATGAAGGAGCTGGTTGTTCCCAGGGAGGAAACTGGCACCTTCGAGACTTCTCCTTGTTGTAATCATGTCCATTGTCCTTCACAGCAGAGATGCTCCAGGGGTCACAGGAACCACCAGAGTGTTATCACTCCCTTACACCACCAATCAGAAATATGTTGGAAGCAAAGGAAGTGGGCCTGGTGCTGATGTGGGAGGAGGGAGCCATGCCTGTGTTACTCCACAGGCCACCCACACCCATGTTGGCTCTTGGAGGAACAAGGCCTCCAGCCTGCATCAGACCTCTCATTATCCAATCTTTTTTTCTCCCACGCCTGTTCATCTTCAACACTCAGAACAGAGGAGTGTAACACTTCAGCCCGCTCCCCCCACACACACACAGAGAAAGGGTTTCACGGTGGTAAAGCGCCCATGGCTCTGCTGTGACCTGCACTGGAACTGAGGAGGGGAAGCAACATCAAAGTGATGGTGCGTGTTTCTCATTGGTCCTTCAGGTTCGTCCGTCCACCCTCACGTGTGTTCTTGGGGAAGGGGTGAGCAGGTGTTCAGGAAAGTGCTTCAGCCTGCATCTTCCCAGCAACAGGGCAAGGTGCCCCTTTGGTGGTGTGCCTACTGGGCCAAACATTGGGATAATGTTCTGTCGCTCAGCTCAATGCAGTTTCTACTTTTCTTATGGGAAAACTTTTCATAAAACCTTTTCTCCCCAGCGCCCAGGGGTGTTTTTGCAATATCCATGTTATCCTTGTAGCGCTGCCAAGTCCAAGGCTTCTCTTGCCCTTTCCCTCCCTCCTCAGGCCCAAGGACTGTTGCATTCGACATCCTCTGTTGCTTTTGGGGGAAAGTCCAGGTTGGAGTGTAAGGTGGCTGTTCCCTTCTGTGAACTTCCCTCCTGCTAGGGGCAGGGGCGGGAAGCAGGTTTTGGCCAAGCTGCTGGCTCCACCCACTCCTGGGGCCCCTACCCCCCAGCCTTCTTTGTGTGACACCCACCAATCATTGGTCGATTGTCTTGGTGACAGTTTTTTAAAATCCCAAATTGTTTTATTTGGATCATGTATAAAAGTCTCAGATTTATTTAGGTGTGCCACATGGGAACAACAGGCTCCACTGAGCGAATGGAAAACGTTACAGGTTCAAGTACTTCCAAAGGAAGAAACCTCCAAACCCCCAAAAACAAAGAATAAATATGAATTTGTATTTTTGAAGAATGTGAAATAATGGTGTTTGCTTAAAATTGCTCATTTTGTATAAACTTAATATTGTACTTTAAAATATCTGCTAAGAAGTGAAAATTTAACTTTTTGGAATTGAAAAAGCAATATTAAATACTAATGAAACCCTAATTAAATGCTTATTTAAATATGGCAGTATCTGTGGTGTTTCTTCTCAACTCTGCCCCTGGCTGGCACTCACCCATCCTTCCAGTCCTCCCAAACTCCACCTGCCCCCCAGCCGGAGTCCCTGGCCACCAGGGTCTTGGAGAAGGGTCCGAAAGGAAAGCTCGCTCACCAGGGGGCTCTGCAGGTTTCCTTTTTAATTCAGGCTCTGCTGAAGGCGTTTCACGGGGCTAGGAGTCCCCAAAGGATGAAATGGACACATAACACCACCAGGTTCCTTTACAGCACGGCGGGCACTGCTGCTCTGCCCACATCAGGGCCTCGGATGGGCGTTCCTGCTCTGTCCACACGCAGCACTGCTGCCAACCAGGATGACGTGGGGGTGAACTCAGCTACAGCAGAGCTGCCACCCCACACTGGGGGCCAGGGGCCAGCCATTGCCAGTGCAGACCAGCCCCTCTACCGGAGGGAGTCAAGAGGTCCTGCCGGCAGCCCCGCGGAGGGAGGGAAGTCAGGGTGCCCGGTTTGGGGATGGTCAGGGCTCCGTGGCTCCATCACCGGCATCCTTCGGAAGGCCACCTTTGGCGGACAGAGCTGGCTGGGAGGGCGCTCCGGGTTTGGCTGACGCGTTCTGGTTGGAACAGAAAAGGGAAGGGAAAAAAAAAAGTGAGCCTGGCAGGAAGGGCCTGGCGTCAGGCCCCGCTAGGATATGGCCACTTGGAGACTGGGTTATCACTTAACTTTTGCAGGACCTCTGGCCCAGGTCAGTGGAGGCTTAGAGTGAGGGTGAGGAGCCGCTGTTCGGTCCTCCAGAGGGCACCTCCCACCCGCACCCCCAGGCCCAGCCCGGGGTGGGCACTGACCCCGCCAGCAGGCGGCTCCGGGCGCCGGCGGCCCAGCTGCCGCAGCATCTCCTCGCAGGCGGCGATGGTGTCCAGGAGCTGCCGCTGCCTCTGCTCCACGGCGTCCAGCAGCTGCTGGGCACGCTCATCCCGGGGCGGCTGCGGGGGTGGCCTCCCGCCGAGCCCCAGCCCCGCCTTCCCGCGTTCCACGCCGGCAGCCTCCCTGGCCAGGAGACAGTGGACACAGGCGGTCAGGGCCAGCGCTGGTGCGGCCGCTCCGAGTCCCTCTCCCCTTCCCCCGCACCCCCGCCCCGACGTGCCCCCTCTCACCCCCGTGACCAGTCTGAGCCCGGGCCCCATTCCATCTCCGCCTGCGCGACCCGACCACCGCCCCCCTTTCGGCCGTCCCCCCTCCCCCCTGCCCGAGCGCTGCGCCAGGGCTCGGCCAAGCTGCGCGCCCCGCCCCGTCCCCACCGGTCTCCTTCAATCCTCCCGGGGGTCGCGGTCCCTTTAAGTCGCCCGGCGCGGAGGTGGGGCTGCGCCTCCCCGAGCGGAAGCGAGCTGGTGGCGTCACGTCCTCCCGGAAGCGGGTCGGGGCGGATGTGTCTGGCGCGTCGGGGCGCGGAGCTGAGGGCGACGCTGGCTGCCGTCGTGGGGCTGAGCGACGGCGCGGCGGGCTCGGCCCGTGGCGGCCGCTTCCTCCGGCCGGCGGCTCCGGAGGCCCGGCTGCTGCGGCTCCCGGGCGGCGGCGGCGGGGCCGAGCGCGCCGGCTGGGGCTCAGCGCTGCGGGCCGCCGTGGCCGAGCTCCGCGCCGGCGCCGTGGTGGCCGTCCCCACCGACACGCTGTACGGCCTGGCCTGCTCGGCCAGCTGCTCGGCGGCGCTGGACGCCGTGTACCGCCTCAAGGGCCGCAGCGAGACCAAGCCTCTGGCCGTGTGCCTGGGCCGCGTGGCCGACGTCTACAGGTGAGGCGGCCCCGCGGGAGGGGCTTCCGGTGGCCGGCGTGGGCGCCTGGGGCGCGGGCCGCGGCGGGAGGGGCTTGTCCGCGCTTCCCTGGAATCCGGAACTGGACGGACGGGGAGGGCGTGCCGGGAGGACCGTCCGGGGTCAAAGAGGATCTGCAGAGAGGACCTGCATGTCAGGGGGAGGTTTTGCACGGGAGGCCCATGGGGGTGGGGAAGGACCTGTCGGGGTACAGGGAGGACCTGCACGGGAGGTCCGCGAGAGTCGAGGAAGGACCTGCATGTCAGGGGGAGGTTTTGCACGGGAGGCCCATGGGGGTGGGGAAGGACCTGTCGGGGTACAGGGAGGATCCGCACGGGAGGACCTGCCGGGTCAGGGAGGACCTGCACGGGAGGTCCGCGAGAGTCGAGGAAGGACCTGCATGTCAGGGGAGGGCCTGCGGAGGAGGACCATCCGGGGTCGGTGGAGGGCCTGCCAGTAGGATCTGCATGGGAGGCCTGCGGGGGTGGGAGGAGGACCTGTATGTCAGAGGAAGGCCTGCACGGGAGGCCTGCGGGGGGTCGGGATAGGGCCTGCGGGGGTCAGTAGAGGGCCTGTGGGGGAGGACCTGCACGGGAGGCCCGCGGGGTGTCGGTGGAGGACCTGCCAGGAGGATCTGCACGGGAGGCTTTGCAGAAGAGGACCTGCTGGGGTCAGGGGAGGGCCTGCACTGGAGGTCCGCGGGAGTCGGGAGAGGACCTGCCAGGAGGCCCGTGAGGCTCTCGGGAGGGTCTGCTGGGGCACCGGGGAAGGCCTGCCCGGGTTGGAGGAGGATCTGCACGGGAGGCCCGTGGGGGTCAGGGGAGAACCTGCTGGGCGTCACAGCGCAGGCCCTTCTCAGGCAGGCGGGACATACAGACAGGTGCATTCTCCCATCTCTCTCCCTGGTTCACAGGTACTGTCATGTGCAGGTCCCTGAGCAGCTCCTGCGAGACCTCTTGCCAGGACCGGTCACGTTGGTGATGGAACGCACGGAGGAGCTCAACAGGGACCTGAACCCCTTCACTCCCGTGAGTTGGGCTTCCCCTCTGACCTTCAGGAGGGTGGGTCAGAGCAGCCGCCTTGCTCACCCGTTCCATCCTTGCTAATGTCCCTTTTACGCTCGGCCTCGCAGCTGGTGGGTATCCGGATTCCCGACCATGCTTTCATGCAGGACCTGGCCCAGACGTTCGGGGGCCCTCTCGCTCTCACCAGCGCCAACCTGAGCTCTCAGGCCAGTTCCCTGAGGGTCGAGGTAAGATTCACCGGGGTCTGGCTCCGCCACTGCCCAGGTAGGGGCTCCTGGTGGCCAGGGGAGGAGTGGGGGGTCGCCCTGTAGGTACGGCAGCCGGAAGGCTGCCTGGCTGGTGGCGGTGGCGGGGGAAGAGCAGTGAGTATCCAAATTAATGACTGGAAATCAGAACGATCAGGAGGAGAGTTGGTGTCTTGCTCTGCAGCCCTGGGAAAGACTGAGCAATAAAGGAAACCATTGTTTGCCCATTTTTGTGGGGAAAGCTACTTGTTGGAAATTAGGAGTCAATCTATCCAGAAGCAGAATAACAAAAAGGTTTCATAGAAACCTCCTGGAGTGGCTTCTTATCTCTGCCACAAGGCCAGAGGAAGGATGCCCCTAGTCCTGTCTCGGCTACGCTTTTGGAATGAAGGAAGACACAGAAATGTCGCTCCTGTTGGCTGAACGTACATGCAGACCCTGTTGGAGGCTCAGCGTCCCTGCAGCTTCACAGGCTCTGGAGCTTCCCTGGGTGGCGGAGGCTGGGCCCAAGGAAGGGGCCCGGATGTTTACCCTGCCAGCAGTCAGCTGACCTGACTGTCCCACCCCTTGTCTGGGGGCAGGACTGCTGAAGCTCAGCTCCTGATCCCATCTGCCTTCCCACACACAAGGCCTGAGTGCTGGTGTGGGTGGCTGCAGGGTCCACCCTGCTCTCCTGCCTACCCAGAGCCGGGGCAGAGTACTCTTGTTCTGTCCACCTGGCAAAGGTACCTTGAACGTGGGCACAGGGATAACAGCCCAGAGTCCAGGGTTGTAGCTCACATCTGTGGTTGCCAACCAGAATTTTGCTTAACGGTCATTTTACTTACACATCCCAAACAACAACAACAACAAAGAGTGTGTAATCGCCTTGAAATCTGGCCGGGTGTTCTGGGATTCTGATCCAGGAGGGCTGCAAGCCTCTTGCAGTGCTGTGCTTGGGGTGATGGTGTGAAAGCTGGGACTCCGTGGCTAACATACCCCCGCCCCAGTCTGCACTGTGACGTCATGGCAAGTGCCGAGGACAGTGACCATATCCCTCCTCTCTTCTCAGGAATTCCAAGACCTCTGGCCTCATTTGTCCCTGGTCATCGATGGGGGCCAAATTGGAGAAGGCCAGAGTGCAGAGTGTCGCCTTGGCTCAACTGTGGTCGACTTGTCTGTGCCTGGAAAGTTTGGTATCATTCGCCCGGGCTGGTGAGTCTCTCTTCTGGGATGGCAGTAGAATTTGAAGCAGGTTGGGGGGATGGAGGGTGAAGGCTGTCACTCTAGCCTTTCCTTGAGGGGTATGGGCGGTTTGGAGGATACTAGATGGGGCAGGACTCCTGTGGCAAGTGTCTGCTGGCATTTCTGGGATTCAGGATTCCTCGAAGGTTTGGTAAGCATTGTATAGTGAGCCCATTGAGTTCATAGAGTCCCCGGTGCCCAAGCTGTAGAAGGCAGCCTGTGACCGTGCTGTCCTCTGCCCCCAGCGCCCTGGAGAGCACCACAGCCATCCTCCAGCAGTACGGGCTGCTCCCCGCACACGGACCATGCTTGTGAGGCTCCAGAGGGCGAACCCTGGACAGGTACTGGATACTGTGTGTCCACTGGCCGTTGGTAAAGCCTCGTTCAGAGGCTGCTAGAACTGGGCCGCTGGCCTGATGTACAGACGGCGTGTCTTCTGAGCACACTGCACAGGATGCTGCTGTTCTATTTATTATCTACTCTGCTCAGACCCGAGCAGTTTCCTCCCTCCCTTAAGTGTCAGTGAGTTAATTATATGCATAACACTTCTAAATCCAGTCGTTGTGGCAACCTTTTACTTTATTCCTGTCTATACCAAGCATTGGACATACTGTTGTTGGGTATTTGAACTTTGTCTTTAATATTAAAAAAAATGCTATTAAGTCTATTTGTAAACTGTTTATTTTTGTTCATTTGAATGACTTCACTAGGGTATGAGTACTATATGAAAGCTTTTATGGCTCTTGATGTTGACTGGCTTCACAAATAGTGCCCTGTCTCCCGCCTGCCCCACACCGTGGGAGCACGCAGGCGCATTCCATGTGCACCGCAGGCCGGTGTCCTGCTGTCCCTGCCGGGATGCCCCAGCCAGGCCCCTCTGGTCAGTGTCTGGCTGTCCCTGCCGGGAGGTCCCAGCCATACCCCTCTGGTCAGTGTGGTTGGGGTGGGGTGTCTACAGTCTCCCCCTTCCCTCTGGCACCCAGTTCCAAGAGCTGTAGTTTAGTCTTGAATCTTTGAGCCTAGTCCAGGGGTTTCCAGTGCACCATTTTCAGGTCTGTCCCATGGGTATTATCGAGGTGTTCCAGGTGTCTGCTTTAAAGAGGACTCCTAAATTAGCACATCGGATTGTTTATAAATAAACATTGGTTTGTTAACTATGCTTTCTAGAAATTCTATGTAAATGAATACTTTCTCAAACAGACGTAGTTTGATTGTGCTAAGCTATGGACCGGCCCATGTGTCACAGAATCTGAATGGTTAGAAATCAGGAGGTCTTGAGAGCAAAAGGAATGTTTACTGGAGAAAATCATGTCATGTTTGATTCACACAAATCGCAGTAGCACTGAAAATGGCTCTGGTGAGTGGGCCGCCCTCAGGCCAGGTGGCTGCAGGGAGGGGCGCCTGCGTGTTCCCTACACCCAAGTGCTCATCTGGGAGAAGCTGGCTCTGGAGCGCAGAGGTATTTTGGAGGAGAAAGAACTGAACCCCAGCACTGGGTAAAGCTGCAAAAACAAAAACCAAACCAAAAAGTCCTGTGCCCACGCACTAGCTACAAGGCCACACCATGTACGGAAAGCTGGATCCTGTAAGGTTCAGGACAGGAACCATGCCTTGGTCAAGTTTTCCCAGCACCTAGCACATAGTGAGGTGCTCAGCAGTGCCCAAAGAATGAATGTGCGGGATTCTGTCCAGGGGGTCGCATTCTGGAACCTCTGGAAATACCCTCAGGAAAGTCTCAGGTTGCCTAATTAGACAAGAAGAGGGAAGGGAGGCTATGTGCTGGCAGAAGGGGCAGGACGCATGCCAGCCTAGCACCCACAGGTTTCCAAGAGCCCTGTCTAGTGGCTTCCGCAACACCCAGCTGTGGCCAGCCGTGGAGTTCAGAGCGGAAGGGGTGACAGGCCGGGGCCCTGAGGGCAGTCACCTGCAACCTCTGGAACACTACCTTCCCTCCAGCTCCCCTCACTGCACAGCACCACCTGCCTGAGGAGCAGGCTCTGTTGTACAGGGGCCCAGGTTCGAGGGCCCGCCCAGAAGCACCCAGCTGTGGACGTGGAGACCCTGGAGCGCCTCCTAGTTCGGCCGTGCCCCACGTGGCAACACCCTCCATGAAGGGCAGTCAGCACCTTGTTCCTGGGTCCTCACATCAGCCACTGCTCCTTCTCCTTGACAAAGTGCTCCGCCCAGCGACGGGTCAGCTCCAGATAGAGGCCAGGCTGGTGAGGCAGGTAGTCCAAGTACAGGCGAGTGGGTGTCTTCTTGGGAATGGCCTTCTCAATCTGGGTGCCCTCGTGCCACTCGTTGAAGGAGGTGATGGAGACGATCTCGGGGCGCACAGTCAGGGCCGCCTGCAGGGCCGTCTCATAGTACTTGCCGTTGACCCTGTTGCGGGTGTTGTGGTTGTTCCAGGGCCGGATGCTGGTATCTATGTAGCCAGGCCCCACGCTGGGAATGAACATGAGATTGTTGGCATCACAGAAGTTCTTCACAGCCTTCCAGTTCTGATGGGAGGAGCCAAAGGAGAAACCATTGGAGGCAAAGTAGGTGTACATGCCGTCAAATCCCGCGGCGAGGATGTCATGGGTGTGGCCCTCCTCCACCAGCAGCGCGATGAAGACTGCGTCATAGGGTGTGTTGCGGATTGAGTGGGGGCCGTGTGGCGTCAGGAGGTGGGCCCAGGCCTCTGGGGACGTCAGGTAGGAATCGTAGATGTAGAAGAGTGGGAGGCTCTTGCCCATGCTGTTCTTATAGCGGTAAAATGCACCATGGGAGCCATACCTGAGGAGGAGAGGTGAGCGGCAGCGGGCATCGCCCCGTTTGCCACTGGGCCAGTCCCCAACCGCAGTCTCGCCTCCAGGCACCTAAGTCCCCTCTTTGCTCTCCAGCCCTGTTATGCTACATGTCCCTTTCCGAACCTGTCAGGCTACCACCGTCTTTGATCTGGGCTGCCCTAGCAGCCACTTAACAGGTCTGGAGGCTTCTAGTCCCTCTCTTTTTTTTTTTTTTTTTTTTTAAATATGGAACGCTTCACGAATTTGCATGTGATCCTTGCGCAGGGGCCATGCTAATCTCTGTCGTTCCAGTTTTAGTCTGTGTGCTGCTGAAGCAAGCACAGTCCCTCTCTTTCAGTTGCACTTGAGAGGCATAGGGAGCCCCCATCCCCTGGTTCACTCCTCGCCTGCCTACAACTACCAGAGCAGGGTTGAGCCAGAGACAAGAGCTGGACATTCAATCCAGGTCTCCCATGTGGGTAGCGGGAAGCCACTTCATGAGCCATCACCACTGCCTTCCAGGATTTACGTTAGCAGGCAGCTGGCATCCCAGAGCTGGGGCTGAGAACAGAATCGGGGTGTCTGATGTAGGATGCAGGCATCCTAACCCCAAAGCCAAACACACCCCCATTCTCTTAAAAACATGAGAAGATCTGGTTGCTCCTTACCTGGATATAGGTCCCATGCACTTCCCCTGGCTCCAGCTACCTCCATTCCTGCTGTTACCTGCCTCTACTCCCCATCCGGCCCTGCTGGTCATGCCAGTCTTGTTCCACATGGCCTTGGCATCTGCCAGGCATCTTCTCTCTAGCCCCAGATCTTCACAGAGACTCCACCAACTAGCCATTTCCCATCCTAAAGTATTTGCAGCATACTGGGACACAGATCCTACTTTGTTTTCTCCCATAATGTAGATCACTGTTTTTTCCTGTTTTACCATCAACTCCACTGCATCCCCAAAACACCCTAGAATGTAAATGAAATCAGAAACTAGTTCTACGCATGACTGTTTAGCTAGTCTTATTAGCACAGTGGACACACATGTGGACACTTGGTAGGTATTTAATGAATGATGTGTGAAAGCGCTGTACCTGTTACTTTCACATATATTAACTCACAAAATTCTCAAAAACTTACGAGGCATGCCACTTGGCAGAGTAGAGGCTGCAGAGCAGGAGCTGACCTTACCTGATGCAAGCCCAGTACTCCTGACTATTCAGTGGCTGCTAAGATCAGAGGCGCATGGGTGGTCTGTCTCTTGACCTGTTCCTCCAGACCTATCCGTAGCCTATTTGGGCCCCAGCCAAATCCCAGCCCCCACAGCAGCCTTACGTGTCAATGATGTACTTGATGTTGTCATGCACAGTGATGTCATCCCGGCCTTTGTAGGGTTGGATATGGAAGGCCACCTGCCACAAACAGAGAGGTCAGTGGTGTCTCTCGTGGGGCTCCAGGCTCCTGCTGCAAGCTTGGCCTGGAGGAGCCGCTGAGTTCGGGAGGAGGGCTGGCAATCTTGGGCAGCCATTGCTCTTTGGATGCAACAACAAAGAGGGGCTGAGAGGTTGGGTCGTGTTCCCCACAGGTCATTTGGGGAGGATGCCACAGGACTTCTGACAGTTTTCAACCCATGGGTCAGCACCAAGTGACTGGCACTGGCTGCCCAGCTGCACTCAGGCTGGGTCAATGGGAAATGTGTTAGAAGTGTCATTGATGGAGTCAGGACTGGGGAGTGTGGCTTCTCCATCATCTACACGGAACATGAGTGAGTGACCTGAATGGTACGGGGATTGGGGGGGTGGACCGTAAGGGTGTGCTCAGCTCTGCCCTCCGCTGGAACATGATCCTGCCTGCTCATGGCCAGAGCTGCCTCCATCGTGCGCTCCTCAAGGACTGGTGGGTGTCTGCACAACTCCCCCTGTGGAGCCAAGCCAAGTTCAGGTGGCCTTGATCCAGGAGCAGGATCTGTACTCTAACCTTACTGTTCAGTGCAAGTAGTACTTAGTCTCTACATTTGTCCAATATTGAGTTCTCACAACTGAAGAGAATGAGTGGCATGGGTACTAAGACCACAGTGGCTGCATACTCTGATTGGCCATCCTTGGGTACCTGCCAGGAACTTCCCTAGAAAGAAGCACCAGAGTCTTCTAGCAGAGGCGGAGAAATCTCCAGGTGACCTCGTCCTACAGACTCACCTGGATGTTGTACTGATGGGCGGTGTTGAGAATGGCAGGCACCAGGTCATCCGAGGGCTCCCCATTATCATCAGCCATGCCAGGTGGGTACCAGGACAGGACTAGTACGCCTGAGACACAACACAGCGGTCCCTTCAGAGATGTCTTTCCTCATAAACCGTGGCCTGCTGCACACCGGTTTCGGAAGGCCTTTTAGCAAGGCTCCTTCCTGACCCGACCCCCTGTTGGCAGACAGGATCCTGGAGCCACACGTCCCGGAGCTGTCCACGCCGGCGGTGCTGAAGCACTGCAGCCACGGGGACCAGGGCCGAGACAAGCAGGAGGGGCGTCTGGGAGCCACGCGCCACCTCTGAAGAGCAGCAAGGACACCCCCGAGGCCTGGGCAGAGGTCAGGTCATCCAGAGTGCCTCCGTGCACTCCTCAGGGACTGGCGTAGTCAGGTGCATCTTTGCGCACTTCCCGCCCTGTCTCCCCCTTCCTCACAAACCTCTCCAGGCATCTGAAGACAGGAAGATCCACAGGAACTCCACGCGTCAGTCTGCAAAGAAGCTCCACTCTCCACCAGGCCCTTGCCCCCCACCGCAGCGTGCGTTATACAACTTTGAGGCAAACTTGCTTAGTGCAGTCAGCAAACGCAGGGGGGTATGTGCCTGCGGTGCAAGGCTCCCCCCTCCAACCAGGCCCTGTCCCTCTGCCCGCTCCCCGCCACAGTCCACAGACTGGAAGCCTGCTCCCTCCTCACCCGTGCACACCGGAGGCCGCAGAATTGGCCAGAAACCAGGGGGTGGGGGGAACGCTGCCGCCCGGTGGGCCCAGGATAGGAGAGGGAAGGATGGGTTGACAAAGCCAGCGGGCAGGCGGGGGCGCTCACCAATGGCAGCCTCCTGGAGCTGGGTCATGTGTTCCCGCAGCACGTCGGGGTCCCGCGAGCTGTAGGGCCCCAGCTCCGGGTAGAAGCTGGAGCCCAGGTCATCTGGGGGGCTGTGGCGGCCGCGCGGGTAGCTGGCCGAGATCTTGGGGTCCCAGTGCGGCACCATGACGTGGTCCCAATGGATGTAGCGGCCCTCGCGCCGCGGACTCCCGTACCACGAGTAGTAGAAGGCGTGCAGGTCCGAGTACACGCGCAGACTCCGCCCGGGGGCGGGCTCGGCCTCCGCAGGCGCCGGCCCCGGGGGGCTGCCCGGCTCCGCGGTGCGGGGCGGCGGCGGGGGCGGCGGCGGTGCGGCCGGCGCTGCAGGAGCCCGGGCAGCGGGCGCCGGGGCCCCCTCCGGCCTTCGCTCAAAGGGCACCAGCTCCAGGCCCGGGCCCAGCACCGGGAGTCCATCCGGAGCCTTGAGCGTGCGCAGGCCCATGAGCGTGCCGAAGGCGAAAAGCAGCACCAGGAACAGCGCGATGCAGGCGCGGCGCCGCCGCCGGGCCATGGCAGCGCCGCGCTCCCCGGGGCCGGTCCCGCTACCTCCCCGCCAGCCGCGCCATGGCCGCCCGCCCGGCTCGGTGCGCCGCGTCTCCCGCGCGCGTACCAGGGAGACGGCGACGCCGAGCGTGGCGTGGGCGGCTCCCGGCCTCTCCCCCGCAGTGCGGGCGGGCCCCGCACACACAGAATGCAGGCGGCACAGACCAAGTGGTCGCGAGCCGAAGGGGGGACGGGCCCGGCAGCGCAGCCCCAAGGAGGGGCCGGAGGAGCCGAGGCCTAAGTCGTGTCGCCTCGTCCACCCGGGAGCCGTGGGGTGCGGAGAGGCTTGGGTCTTCCAGAGCCCCAAGGAGCGCGGTGTGCAGGGTGACCGCCTAGCCGCCTCTCCTCAGCCGCCGCCTCTGCTGAGCGCTCCTGCTGGCCTCTGCACCCCACACCGGCCGGGCAGCCTCTGCAGCCCAGGGCCGGGACCAGGGAGGGAGGCAGGCTTGGGCCAAGGTCCCGGTGCTCAGGCCTCACCCTGGAGGACCTGGATAATGAGCAGACAGCTGGGCCCAGAGGACGCCCTGGGAGGCAAGCAGTGAATGAGGCGGTTCCCAGAGCGCAGACCCTCACCCCTGAGCCTCGGTGCACCTGGACCCAGGCTTAGCCTGTTCAGGAGTCCCCAGGACAGAGTACGGCGAGGAATTCTTTGTTGAGTGAATGGAGGGCTCCGGGCTAAATGTGTCCCTCCACACGAATCAAGTTCTTCATCTGAGTTGCTCCATTATTTCACTCCTTCGGAAATAGTTTTACCTCTGCCTCCTTTGTGGGGTCCACGAGGAGCCCTGCTTGGTCTCGGGCACTCTTCCAACTACAGGGTCTTGAAGAGCATGGTGCACTGCTAGGTATGCAGTTCTTATTTCCCAAGTGCAGGGGAGCTATGAGGAGGAGCCGTGAGGTCGGGCAGGGTTGGTAAGTCTGCAGCCCAGGACAGTCTGTGGGAGAGAATTCACAGCAGTGAGTGAGCGGAGGCCAATGCTGACGCCCAGGGTCACTGACTCCAGCCGAGGTGCAGAGCAAGAGGAGAAACGGGATTTGAACTCACAGCCAGAACAAATTTATTATGCTTTTACAAGATTGATTTATTTTATTGTAAAGTCAGATATACAGAGAGGAGAGACAGAGAGGAAGATCTTCCATCCGCTGATTCACTCCCCAAGTGTCCACAATGGCCGGAGCTAAGCTGATCTGAAGGCAGGAGCCTCTTCTGTGTCTCCCACGTGGGTGCAGGGGCCCAAGGTTATCCTCAACTGCTTTCCCAGGCCACAAGCAGGGAACTGGATGGGAAGTGGAGCTGCCGGGATTAGAACTGGCACCCATGTGGGATCCTGGCATGGTCAAGGTGAGGACTTAGCGGCTAAGCCACTGCACTGAGCCCCAGAACAAATTTATTATAGACAAGTCCATTGGCAGAGGTGGCCAGCTGCTGGTGTGGTTATGGAGCAAGCCAGTGGCAGAGGCCTGATCTTCCAGCAGCTTAGGGTCTCACATAGTTTGGGTTGGGAGGGTACTTAACAGTCTACAGGTACAGGGCAGTGGATGGAGCTGAGGTAGTTGGGGGTCAGGTGGTTGGAAAGGAATGCAGGGGGCTGGGTTTTAGGTTAGGGAAAGGTGAGTCTCAGTTACTCCCAGGCAGGGAGTTACAGTGGCCGAGGAGTGAAAGTGGTTGACCGCCCCTGTGTGGCTTCCTGAGGTAGGAAGTTTCCTGTTGGGCGGCACGGCCCATAGCGTCAGTCCATTGAAGCTGGGAACTTGCAAAAGAACTCCTACACTCTTTAGGATGGTAGGAGCTCGGGAAACAGATTCAGACAGCTCTGCCTGTGTGTCCTGAGGAAGTCAGGGCAGGGCGCAGTGGTGTTGATTTATTACAAAGCGGAAGAAATGTCTTTATTCTTTGAGAAAGAACCTAGAATAAAGAGTGAATATATACACGTAGTAACAGTGTCCTTAACAGTCTGGCAAAGTGCACTTGTCCAGGGCAAGGATGTGCTGATCAGTGCGGTTATTCCAGATGTTGGAGGTGAAAGAGCAGAGGTCACCACCATTTGCCTTCCTGCTAAGGAGGCATCCTGAGACATGCCTAAATCCTGCTCCTCTAAGCCTTCCTAACTCCATTCTGAAGAGCTCTGTCATGCAGATTGAGTTATCATTCGTAGGGCTGCAGTTTCCCACTCCAGCAGTGGCCTCTGCGACTGCCGAGGTCCTGTCTCCCTGCTCTGCCCTCCCAGGTGGGTTTTGCCCTGAAGCTCGCCTTTTCTCTCGTCAGCTGGACCGTCTGACTTGTCTGTCCCAAAATCCTAAACATGCATCTCTTTGGACTGCATTTATCTTAAATTACTCCCCAGAGGAAGGAGGTGGCCGTGACCCCGTGAGATGCGATTTTTGGATAAATGTCAGAGGGAAGAGCACAAAGTCTGTCAAGGAATGAAATGACTCAGAACACCAACTTCCCACAGCAGCCTGGTGCTGTTATTTCTTCCCAGGGCGCAGGAAATTTGAATTGGAAGCAGAGTGGGCTTGGATTCTGTGATTTTGGACAGAATGTCCTGAAGTCTTCCCTGCTAGCTCTGTCTGTCTCCCCTAGGAGAAGGCAAAATCGCAACAGTGCAAAGACCTAAACTGGCTTCATGTTTTATTCTAGAATCAGGCAACACTTCCGTTTCCTGAAGTGATAGGGTTAATTGTATCTCTGGAACTCTGGAATCTTCTAAGAAACACCTGCATCCTGTCATTGGAAAGCCCCTGCTTTCTGAAACACCAGGAAGCAAACAGGAGATAGGAATGATCTTGGAGTTTTTAGAATTCCCGGGAAGGACAATTACCTTTGAGGCAGGCTGTTTATTGTCTACACTGAAGTGATAGGATTGGAATCCTGAGCTTTTGCATCATAAATCTTTATTAAAGTAATCAGATCAGAATCCTAAATTTTTACCTGCTTTCTGCTCTATGTCACAAACCATTATGTATTTACCCCATATCATATAGTTATTGATTTTCTCACAGATAATTGCTATAAAAACCTCCATTTACTTTGTTCAATGTACTTCTTGTTTATGGCAAGAGGTGGCAGCCCAACTGGACATTAAAATCACTTTATTTGACTTGGAGTCTCGCAAGATTTCTTTAAACTCCGTTACTGATGGGTTGAGAATAAGGTTGATTTTATAGACAAAGTAGGTTGAAGAAAGCAGACACAGAAGAGCCAAAGGCAGATCGGTCATTTCAGAGTTGCTTTCCTTGTGAGGCAAAGGCAGACAGACAGAACAAAAGAAGCAGAGCTGATTGACTTTGTTGAAACTAGCTCCTGGTTCCTGACAAGGTCAGATCAGCAACTTAGCTGAGCTGGATGATGTGAGACTTTAGCTAAGTGACTCCATTTTGGTTTCCAGCCTTGTCTGTGGGAGCCCAGTGCAGGAACTGGCTCCAAGACAATGGCCTCCTGAGACTTTTTTTTTAGCAAAGCAAGAAGAGAAAGAATGAAGAGGAAGCAAAAGAAGTAGAGGTTGGTGGTGATGTGTTGGGGTACCTAGTACGTAAGCTTTCCCAGCTCTGTTATTTTGCTGTCGCTGGGAATGATCTGAAACACAGCGGAGGCCCCCGATGGCCGGGCCTGGAGTCCTGGGCACTGCCACCAGAATTCTGATCCAAGATGACTAATCCACAAGAGGGCCCTGTCCCCATTGTCTCAGTCAAGTACACTGGTCTAAGTTCATCAATGATAGGTCCATGTCTGGCTGTTTTTCTTTCTGATGCAGGGCTCAGATTGAAGCCTTTGAAGTTTAGAGAAGAGACGAGGCGTGGTGGTGTGGTAGTCCGTTGTTGCACTGGGAAACCCTGGCACTTTCCTTCCAGAATAGTACACGTGGTCCCTGTTAGGTGGGACAGAGCAGAAGTGACTGCACTACCCTGGCGAAGTCAAAGCTGACACTCCCTCCCAGGAATGCTTGCAATGCTGGGTCACCCTGGTCTTGTCTCTGCAAAAGTTCAACGCCCCCATGATGAGTACCCTGCAATCTGTGCCACAGGCATGCGCAAACCAAGGAGCTGCTGCCTTCCCGCACGTCCCGTGCCTGAGGTCCTAAAAGCCCAGTGCTGTGAACCTTGGGTTGGCCATCTCCCTCACCTGGTCATGCCGCCCTGTAGACATGGTTCTGGGCGGGGTCTCCCAACAGGAGTCAATAGACTCTTCCCTGACTGATAAAACCCTTTGCATGAAGTAAAAGTGCCCCCTCTCTCCCAGTCACCCCCAAACCCTAACAGTCCTACACAACATGAGCTCACAGAGATGACCTTGCTAGTTGCCCAACAACCTCAAGCAGAGGTTGAGAAAGGGAACTGGAAGGACATTTGGAAGGAATCCCAGGAGGCAAGAGTGAGGCATTGATGAAATGAGAAAGGAAGTTAAATTAACCGCACGTTCTGAACGTAGCTGTTCTAGATGATGAGGCTTCAATTCCACCAGGGATTTGGAGAAGGGTACAGATGCTTCTAGAATTAAGGGCTGTGAGACTGGGGCACACAGCTACCCCCTCCACTGGGTGAGCATCTTCCCCAGGGGCATCATTTCCATTCACTTTCTCGCTCTTTTTACACTTCCCACCCCCCTGCTAACGCCAGCAGCAGCTGGGGCTGGCGGACCAGAGCTGGCTGCCACATCTGTGGGGTGATGGGGACCCTCGCCTGCTGCTGTTAGGAGGAGATCGGCACAAAGGCTGGAGGCCATGTAGGTTCTTGTCTCACAGGAAGAATTTCCATGTGGATAATTCAGAGATCGAAGTGAGACTGGTTGAATCAGAAGTCAAAAGTCGCCAGCCAATCAGGAAGCGGGCCTTCAAGAGGGAAGAATCAGAACAATGGTCAAGGTGCAGTCTTTTTTTTTTTTTTTAAAGATTTATTTATTTTTATTACAAAGTCAGATATACAGAGAGGAGGAGAGACAGAGAGGAAGATCTTCCATCCGATGATTCAATCCTCAAGTGACCACAATGGCCGGTGCTGCGCCGATCCAAAGCCAGGAACCAGGAACCTCCTCCAGGTCGCCCATGCAGGTGCAGGGTCCCAAAGCATTGGGCCGTCCTCGACTGCTTTCCCAGGCCACAAGCAGGGAGCTGGATGGGAAGTGGAGCAGCCGGGATTAGAACTGGCGTCCATATGGGATCCTGGAGCGTTCAAGGCGAGGACTTAAGCTGTTAGGCCACGAAGCCGGGCCCAAGGTGTGTTGTGGGATAAGGAGTTAGTTAGCACTCAGTAAGCTGAGCACTACAGGGAATGGGCTTGGGGCTGAAAGTACCTGGTCAATCGAACTCAGCTGTATCCAATATTCTGCTAATGAGGGTGTGGGGGGAAGAGTAAACAAGAAGTAGGTGAAAGGTCAAGAGAGGAGGCAATAAAGGCAGGCCTCAGAGAAGGCCTGAGAGAGAGACTTCCAACTCACTGGTCTGGGTGCTTGTCGGTGCCGCATCCCCAGATCCTTGCGTATCTACGTTACTGGCTCTGCTGGCTGGAACAAAGGTGGAGTCTTTTAAGCACACTTTTGGGGTGAAAGTTTCAGTAGTTAGCAGTCTAACCACGGGGATGAAACTTGTTTCAGGGGGGAATCTGTAGTTTTATCTAGATTGCTCAAAGTCAAGCTAACAGAAGGGTGGGATTGGGAGCTCCCCCCACTTAAGACCTATGTGTTTGAAGGAGTTACACAGAGAGGAAGAGACAGAGAGAGACAGAGAGAGAGAGCTTTTCCATCCAGTGGTCACTCCCCTGCAGCAGCAATGGCCAGGGCTGGGCCCGGCTGGAGCCAGGAGTCCAGCACTTGTTGCAGTTCTCCCGTGTAGGTGCAGGAGCCCAGGCACTCGGCCCTTTCTCTACATTCCCAGGCCCAGTGACAGAAGCTGGATCGGAGGGGGGCAGCCAGGACTTGTACCAGCACCCATATGGAGGCTGGCGCTGCAGGTGGAGGCTTTAGTCACTACGCCACAGCACCGGCCCTGGTAACTTTTCTAGTCTCATGAGAAACTAAAAATTCAGACACTGTCTCAGGATAAACCTGGAAAGCCAACGGAATGGAGGGTTGGCACTTTGGTCAAGCCAAAGGCAGCTCTAGGGGAGACAGGCACTTTGCACTCTTTTTTTCCCTTAAGAGTTATTTTTTTATTTTAAATGGAAAGGCAGATTTACAGAAACAGAGATACAGAGAGAAAGATCTTCCATCAGCTAATTCACTCCACAAGTAACTACTGAAGCCAGGAGTTTCGTCCAGTTCTCCACATGGGTGCAGGGTCCCAAGGCTTTGGGCCGTCCTTGACTGCTTTCCCAGACCACCAGCAGGGAGCTGGATGGGAAGTGGAGCTGTTGGGATTAGAACTGGCTCCCGTATGGGATTCCAGTGTGTGCAAGGCAAGGACTTTAGCTGCTAGGCCTGCGCCGGGCCCACTCTGCACTCTCTTAAAGACACTCTCTTGCTTCCTTGCTAGTGTGTGAAAACATCTGGAAGCCCAGGGGAGTGGACTCCCCATTCCATAGGCTGCCCTCAGCTGCTCTTTTTTTTTAATTAATTTATTTTATTGTATTGCTGTTGACAATCTTTACATAGTTAATTATGGTTAAAAAAAAAAGGTTCAGGGGGTATAGGAAAGTGGGTAATACTATTATGTCCATATTGTTTCCATCATGTATCTGAGGTAAAGGGGGATATTGAGGGAGAAGCCCCACCCGGTTTCCCTCCCACCCCAAGTCCTGGATGTGGGGCATGCTCTGAGATATTTGCTCAAGTGGTTTTAAAAGTTCTCCAGTTATGAATCGCTGCCAGTTTCGCTCGATGAGGTCGTCCACTGATTGATATGGTCCATCATAAAGTCTCCGTTTGCCCCATATTTCGCTGCCAACATATAGCTGAGGTGGTTGATTGACCTGTTCTGTCTTCTGTCTTTTCTTGGTTAGAGTTCTGAGTCCAGCAGTTCGATTGGGGAGGTCTCCAAAGAAACTTTGAGGTATTCCCAGACCAGATTCTTGTATGTTCTAGCAAGCACAGGGCCCGGCACAATCCATCACCCCGATCAGCTGGTGGTTGCAATTGCTGGGTTGGTTCTGTTTTCAGTCCCGAGTTGCACTGGAACCAATGGGTGTTGCAGTCAGTCTGGTTCTGCCCAGCACATACTCGGCCCTTCAACCAGTGGGAGCTGCAGCGTAGTCGGGGCGACCCACAATAACTCCCACCAGGCCCACCCCCTGCCCTGGTTTGCCAGTATGTGTAGCAGTAGAGCAGTCTGTCCCCCAGCCCATTTGGCTCTTGTACTTGTCAATGGGTATTAAAGCTTAGTTCCATCTAACCAACTCAATCATCCAGCCCTCACGGATGTTGTTGAGTGCCTCTCTATCTAGCCACCCCAACCCCCGTCCTAGTTTTCATGCTCTCCCGCGGGACTAGTGACCCAAGAAGGGGGAACCCACTTTTTCCCTCCCAGATCTCTGTCAGTCCCGGTTTATGCACTCTTTAGGTGGTTCCCTCAGCTGCTCTTCTTACGGTAAAGCTAGAAACTCAGATTGGACTCTCACTTTGATATTGATAAATGCAGTTTATGGGGAGAAACAAGCATTTTGTATATTTTTATTTTTTACTTTTGAAGAAGTTATTTCTTTTTATTGGGAAGTCAGATATGCAGAGGAGAAGAGACAGAAAGGAAGATCTTCCATCCGCTGATTTCACTCCCCAAGTGCTACAACGGTTAGAGCTGAGCCAATCTGAAGCCAGGAGCCAAGAGCTTCTTTTGGGTCTCCCACACGGGTGCAGGGTCCCAAGGCTTTGGGCTGTCCTCGACTGCTTTCCCAGGCCACAAGCAGGGAGCTGGATGGGAAGTGGAGCTGCTGGGATATGAACCAGTGCCCATATGGAATCCCGGTACGTGCAAGGCGATGATTTTAGCCACTAGGCTACCCCATCGGGCCTTTGTATTTTTTTTAACAGTTTATGTCATACATCAGATCATCCAGGGTAATCCTTGTTTCATTGAAAAAAGGTTTTTTTTCTGTAAAACCTGCACACAGGGGGCAAATGTGTGGTGTGTAAAGTTAAATCACCACTTAGGACACTGGCAGTATCCTGTGTCAGCGTGGTTTGGATCCTGGCTACACCACTTCTAATCCCATTTCCTGCTAACACACCTTGAAAGCAGCAGCTGATGACTCAAGTGCTTGGATCACTGCCACCCATGTGGGAGACCCACAGGGAGTTCTCGGCTTCCCTCTGTGGCCTGTTACGTATCTGCAGATGTTTGAGGGATAAACTATCAGTTGGATGTGTTCTCTCTCTCTCTTTCTCTTGCTCTCTCCCTTTCTCTATCACTCTGCCTTTCCAGTAGGTGAAAATAAAAAATATTTCTTTAAAAGATTTATTTATTTTATTGGAAAGTGTGATATACAGAGAGGAGGAGAGACGGAGAAGACTTCTGCCTGCCAATTCACTCCCCAAGCGGCTGCAACGGCCGACTGGAGCTGAGCCAATTGAAGCCAGGAGCCAGGAGCTTCTTCTGGGTCTCCCACCTGGGTGCCGGGTCCCAAGGCTTTGGGCCGTCCTCAACTGCTTTTCCAGGCCACAAGCAGGGAGCTGGACGGGCAGTGGGGCTGCTGGAGTTAGAACCGGTGCTTACATGGGATCCTGGTGTGTTCAAGGTGAAGACTTCAGACACTAGATCACTGCACTGGGCCCTATTTATTATTTTCTGATGATTTTTGCATAGTTAATTAGGGTGATGAGGGTCAAAGACTACAGGAAGGTGAGTGAGACCTTTATTTCCACATTCTCTTTTTCCTTCTTGTTTCTGGGGGAAGAGAGAAGATAAAGGGAGAAGCCACACCCAGCCTCCCAAACGCCTATGTACCCTGGGATGGAGGACAGTCACCAGACACCACCTCAGGGTCCCCAATGTGGGGCATGCTCCGAGGGTCCTGTTCAAGAGGCTTTGATAGTTTAACAGGTCTGAATTATTGCTGATCTCGCCACTCCAACCACGATGAAATCTCTCCAGAATCCACTGGTTGATATAGTCCACCCTAGTGTTTGCCCAGATATTCACTGCCAACGCTTGACTGGGGTAGTTGATAACTTTGTTTTGTCCTCCGTCCTCTGCCACAGTACCGATGCCTGCTGGAGGCTCCAATGTACTACCATATCCTCCGTGTGCATTTGGATATGCTGTCCATTGCTCTATCTAAGCCACTGAGGAGGCCCAGCTCTGACACATCCACGGTCAGACCATGGAACCTGCAATTCTCTCCATGGTTGGGTTCAGAGTCCAGATGTTCAACTGGGGAGTCCCCAAAGAAACTTCATCTGAGGTGATTGCAGACATGGTTCTTGTGTGTGCTTGCCAATACAGGGTCTGGCACAGTCCGGCACCCCAATCAGCTTATGCACATGCTGGTGGTTACAATTGCTGGGTCAATTCTGTCTCCAGCTCCATGTTTTACACAAACCAATGGGAGTTGCAGCCCAGCTCAATCCTACCCACCACACACTCGGCCCTCACGCAAACCAGTGGGAGCTGCAGCCTAGTTGGGGTGACTCCCAATAACCCTCACTAGGCCCGCCCCCTACCCTGGTTCCCGTGCTTGCCAGTATTACAACAGACTGCTTCCATCTGTCCCACATCCCATTCAGCTCTCATACATGTCAATGGGCACTAAAGCCTAATCTAGCCCCACTAGCCAGCCCACACGTGTGCTGGCGGGTACCACTCTGTGCTCTCTGTGTAGCCATGTCTGCCCCATTCGTGGTTCTCATGCTCACCAGTTGGAATGGCAACCCAAGAGGGAGGTGCCTACTGTTTCCCTCCTGGGCTCACTCCCACTCCTGGATCGTGCACTCTCTAGGTGGTTGTGCAGTTTAACTTGACAGAATGTGTTCCCCATGCCAGCATTTGCCAGCTGATGCTTCAACAAAGCCCAACCAATCCACACCCACTCTGTCTTATGCATGCAAAGTCAACCCAGCCTGGCTTTCCCCTGAACCAGCCCACATAAGGCCCACAGGTGTTGTAGCCCTGCCCGGCCTGGCCTGCCCCATCCCAGCTCTCATGCTCACTAGTGGGAATGGTGGTAGAGCAGAATAACCCCCTGCTGGGTTCGCCTGCTCTCCCCCAGGGCTCACGTGTCCTGGTTGCAGCGTCTGTTGCAGCCGGAGTTTCTGCATTTCCAACAAGATCACAATTGTCCGACTTCAAAGAACTGTTGCTCCCTCTTGTGGGTACAGCCAGACTGCTCTCGCTCAAACCCCAAAGCCACTCTGTTGATGCTAGATGGGGCTGGTTGGAGGGCATAGGTGGCTCTTGCTGAGGGCTGCTGATTGGTTCAACCTGGGCCTGGGTTCTCTCTGCTTCCTGGCTCACCACCTGACTGTCCCCCTGCAGCTGTCAGGAGCCAGCTCTGCAGAGGCCACCCAGACCTGAAGTGAAACCTCGAAGCTGTTTGCTGAAACATGCCTTTTCTTCCCCTAGAGACGCCTTTCAGGCGTTACAGTTAAAGTAACAAAAAGTGGACAGACGCCTGTCATCCCACCCATGCTCCCCAGCCGTGTAGAGTGACTCTGAGTGTGAGACGGTCAGTGGGTTAATGGGCAGTTCAGCCAGTTAACCGCACTTAGCTTGACCAAGCCTAGAAAAAAAGTAATCCCTGCCTTCTGATTGGCTTTTATGCTACTCCTCCTCTGATTGGCAGTGCCTAGGTTTGATTTTCAGAAAGGGGCCAATCAGAGAGAGCCACTTGGTACACAAAAAGACACGCCCTCTCCCTGCCTGAGGTTTAACTCGCAACTCCCCTCAAGGAGTTCTCCTGTTTGTGGAACGAGGTTTTTTGCTTTCAGCAAATCTTGCTTGGCTCGCTGTCCCTGACCACGTGGAAATTCCTCTCCAACGAGGACCAAGGTCACCCTCATCCCCTTCCTCCTTCAATGCAAGATGGTTAATACAGTGGTTCAGACCTCACGGCACCAGATCGCTTGCTCTGCGCTGGTTTCTCACTGCTGTGATGGAACGGAAAATGAGGTGAGCAGGAGAAACAGGATGAGAGTTGCTCTGAGCCGCATATTCCCACATGACAGAGAGACCATGGAGATGAAAAGAGGATGGGCCTCTAGCTAACGGTTAAAGTGCCAGCTGGGACGTGCACTCCTCTAGAGGGCCTAGGTTCAGCTTGCTACTCCAGCTTCCTGCTGACACAGGCCTTCAGAGGCAGCAGCGACAGCTCCTGTCCAGAGAGAATACCTGGATTAATTTTATAGTTTCAACCCCAGCTCTGAGAGCATTTGGGGGTGGGGGTGGGGGTGAACCACTTTCCCAAGTACAGTTTAAACAGAAGAATCAAGATTTCCAGACGTTGTCAGCAGATTTACCAAGACTTCTCATGGATGAGAACCATGTCATAGGCTCATGCCTCAGCTGGTCCCTCAGCAAAGACAGCAAAAGAGTAAACAAAGGGCCCGGCATGATAACCTAGTGGGTAAGTCCTCGCCTTGCATCCCCTAGGATCCCATATGGGCACTGGTTCATTTCCTGGCTGCTCCACTTCCCATCTAGCTCGGCTGCCTGTGGCCTGGGAAAGCAGCCAAGGACAGCACAAAGCCTTGGGACCCTGCACCCATGTGGGAGACCTAGAAGAAGCTCCTGGCTCCTGGCTTCAGATCAGTTCAATTCCGGTTGTGATGGCCACTTGGAGAGTGAACAGTGAATGGAAGATCTTTCCCTCTGTATCTCCTTCTTTCTATAAATCTTAATTTCCAAATAAAAATAAATAAATACTTTTTAAAATTAGTAAAAGATCAGATTTATGGAGATCAGATTTATCTGCTGGTTCACTCCCCAAGTTACCACAACAGCTGGAGTTGTGCTGATCCAAAGCCAGGAGCCAGGAGCTTCTTCCAGGTCTCCCATATGGGTGCAGGGTCCCAAGGATTTGTGCTGTCTCTATTGCTTTCCCAGGCCACAAGCAGGGAGCTGGATGGGAAGTGGGGCTGCTGGGATTAGAACTGGTGCACATGGTATCCTGGCATGTTCAAGACAAAGATGTTAGAGGCGGGGGCCCAAGCGGCTTAGCCCCGGGCCGCCATGCGGCCCGGGTGCTCGGGTCCCTGCCACGATTCCAGCCTAACACAGCCAAGCTTTCCACCACGTACGTGCGTACATGGGGTGCGAGGCTCTCGGGCGGCCAGTGCGCCATTTGGCGCCAGGCTTGGCCTGCTGGCCGCCCGGCCAGGAAGTTCTGGAATTTGGTTTCTCTGATATGCTGCATGAGACGCTCCATGCTGAACCCACAGTACTCGGAGAATATGTATTAGTCCTTAAGCTTTTCAAAGGCATTTTATCTTCCTCTGAAGAACCTGTAGTCACTTTATAGTGCCGATTGCCAACATCAGCTCACTTAAAAGGCAAAATTCCGGGCTTTTCTAGCAGGATGCCCCATTACCTGATAGGATGAGGGATCAGCAGAGGGGTCACAGAAGGCAGGACTATGACATTGACTGGCATTCAAGAACCATACTCGGGGCTAGAATGTGTGAGGCATGCGTGAACCAATCCCCTGAAACTCTGACCCCATTAGAAGGTTTAGAAGGGCCGGTAGAGTCTATGCAGGAGGCATGACAGTCTATAGGGCGCTCTGGGATGACCAGAGCAACCTCTGGCATACTTAACACTGGCAGGCAACAGGCCTGGTTGGAGAGCATGGGGGAGGCCTTGGCTGCGTGGAGCCTACCACTAAGGGGCACAGGAACTGGAGGGAGGCTGAGTTCTGGTCGGGTCACAGTTGTAATCCCTTGGCACAAATATCAATTCGGCTTTGACGCACCATGCCGGATTAGACCACAGCACAGTTTGGTGCTCCGGAGGACCAGGATAGATGTTGGACTGGCTCGGCTAGGCCTCAACCCCATCTGAGCCATATATGAGATATACGTGGGTATGGACGAGCCGTGGCTGGGCTGAAACTCTCAACAGCAGGAACCAGAATGGATTGAAGAGCGGAGCTGGCCGAAGGACCTGCTGGAATGCGTGAAGCCCGACACCAGGAAGGAGTCGGAGGGAGGAACCTGAACAGTTCCTCTGACAGGAAGCTGACTCTACAAATAAACGCAGGAAGCATGGAGGTAAATAACCCAGAAGAGGCTTTGGAATGTGACCCACTGGCATACACTTGGCTCGGGTTGGGGCAGACCAGGCTGAGCCGGTTCATGTCATCCACTGGCAAGCCCAAGTGCTGAAACTGTGTGGGGGCCTGGCCGGGTTTGTTTGCGATTAAAACAAACAAACAAACAAACAAACAAAAAAACAGTACAAAACACAAAATGCCAAGGTGAAATGGCCTGTGCTAGTAGGGAATGCAACACCCGACCAGCACTCCTCCCACTGGTTTAGGTGAGGGACGAGAGTATGATGGGCAGAGCCGGGGAGAGATGCGATACTCATTGGTTCCAATAGAGGTCGGGGCTCAGAAGAGAATCAACCCAGGGGTTAAAACCATCAGCTGATCGGAGTGATGGACGGTGGCGAGCACTGTGCTTACTAGTTGTACATGTAGGAGCCTGGACTGGGAATGCCTCAAAGTTTTTTTTAGGGGGATTCCCCTGAACAAAATGGAGGAATCAAAGCATTAATCAAAAAAAGATGGAAAATGGAGTAGATGAATCAACCACCTCAGCTTTATGCTTGCAGCGGAAAACTGGACAAGGGGAAACCCTAAGATGGACTATGTCAATCAGTGGACTCTGCACCAGCCTCATCATACCTGGACTGTTGCTGATGATATGTTGGAGCTTCTAATTGATCGAGGTGACGCTCTGCTGGCTCTGCCTTCAAACCTGAGAGGGCCTCCCTAAGAGGCCGTTGAACTTGTACTGGACAAGTGGGATGCTGGACTCTGTATGGTGTAAACCTTTAATTAGGGAATCTCAACGGAACTTGAGCTGTGGTTATGCATCAAGGTGAAGGAATTCATGATGGGGGAAGGGTTTGGGGTGAAGGGGGGGGGAATCCCAGTACCTATGAAATTGTGTCATGTAATGCAATGTAATTAATGAATAAATGAATATTAAAAAAAAAAAAAAAGACAAAGATGTTAGCCGCTATGCTATCATGCCAGACCCGAGGGAGATTTTTCATCAGCTGATTTGCTTCCTAAATACCCACATTTGCCATGACTGGGCCGTGCTCAGGCCAAGAGCCAGGAACGCCGTATGAGTGTCCCACATGGGTAACAGGGACCCAAGCACTTGGACCATCTGCTGCTGCCACCCATGACGTGTTAGCAGGGAATGGGATTGGAAATTGCGGAGCCAAGCAGCAGCGTCACTTGCTGTACCACAACACCTCCCCCACAACACGACTTTAAAATACTATTTCAATAATAGTATTTTTGCATAACCTTCCTTTTGGGGTGTCTACTGATGATTAAATCCTCGAAAGGGCTTGGCCAAATGGAAAGCGCTACTGAAAACCACAAAGGCAGCAGGAGGCAGGGGGAGGGAGAGCACAGAGACCTCCTTGAGGTCATGAGAAGGGTGAGGGGAAGGAAGCTAGGCCGGCCTTTGAGGGCACAGAGGCCTCAGGGACCTGGGCGCAAGGGTGTGCCCGCACGCTCCTCAGTATCTGCCAGGGTTTGCACTGTCATCCCCACTACTCACCTGCTGTCCAAAGAGACACCCATCTCTCAGTCACCCACCTTCAGATGCTAGTAACTACATCTTCACATCTTTCAATGCATGCGCGTATCTGTGTGATTTGAACAGCAGAGAGAGGCAGAGAGAAATCATGCCCACAACAGCTGGGGCCAGACCAGGCCAGAGCCTGGAGCTGGGAGCTCTATTAAGGGGTGGCAGGATCCCAACGACTGGAGCTCACGGTTACTGCCTTCCAGGCTGTGTGTTAACAGGACGCGGGGATCAGGGGTGGAGTCAGGGCTGGAACCCAGGCTCTTGGTTATGCCATGTGGGCATCTTGGTGCCTCTGCCAAGTACCCGTTCCTAACAGAAATGCTTTTGTGGGCATGTAACACGTGTACGTTTTTGTGGGGTGCTGTGTAATATTTCAACATCTGAACGCAACATAAACTGACCAGATCAGGCATCTGGCATTTCCCTTTTTCTGTTGGAAGCCGCCACTGCTGCACTGCTGTGTCCCAGTTTGCAAATGCTGGCCAAGTCATAGTGAGGCTTCCTGCAAAACATTTTAAGTCCTTTTTCTACCTCCCCACTGTACTATATCATTCAGATAGTGAGAGAAATGATGGAGTATGGGGACCCTAGAGCTCTCAGAGTCCAGCAGGTGCAACTTCATCCCACTGAGGCCCAAATTGAGTAGCCTCTATGGAAGCTCAGTCATGTCTCCTGACAACAGGCTGAGCTGGGTGATACCATGCCTGAGTCTGTCCCCGCCCAAGTCCACTGTGTTTTGCCCAGTGCTTCCTTCTCCCATGCTGCTCTACTTGGGCAGGAATCTCGCCTGCCAACCCCGCATGCCTTCATCCCTCAGGAGCAAATCTGACCTTCATGTCCCATCAATCTCCTTTCACTGTGCTCCAAGGGCCGTGTTCTTCCTGCCTCCCATCTGTGCCTCACTGCCTTCTCCCTTTCCGCTCAGCATGTGCCTCCATCCCTCAACGTGTCTCTCCACCATGGGGAGCAGGAGCTCCCTGCAGGGGACTTGGTGATCTACTCGTTGACGTCACTGTGACCTGGTGTCATGGATCTGGTCACTCTCTGTCATACAGGTGAAGAAGCAAAGGCCCAAAGAGGTGGCACGAGGCTGAGTTGGTGGTCGCAGCTCACATCGCTCTGTGCCCTTTAGGGTTGCCTGGTTCGGTCCTGTGAATCTGCCGGCCAGCAGGGGCCTGTGCATGGTGGCTGTACTGCTGTTGGACATCCCCACAGGCTGGGGATCTGATCACCTCAGTCCACCACATCCTGAGACTTATGGGCCAGAAGGGGCTCACGAAGGGCTCACTTAGTGCCAGATTCAGTACCACATCTGGTCAGTGTGAGGACTAGAAGGAGATACAATGGAATGTGTCAGAGGCAGAGGCACGAAGGAGTGAGGCTGAGGGATGGAGCAGGTGTCTAGGGGTTATACACTTATTCCAAGCTGTCTAGTATTTTGTGACCTCAGATTTTAGGTACCATAGCACTTAGCTGAAAATTAGAAGTGATTTGAATGCCAGCTGGGGCTCCTCATGCTACCATCAGCAACTGCCCATGCATGGGGGTGGGGGACATGTATGCCCAGGCAAGGGGACTGGGACCAAGTCAGAATGGGGTTCACTGAAGGCTAGTTTAACATGTATAAAATGATGTCTTTTATTCTCTTTTTAAGATTTGTTTTATTGGAAAGGCAGATTTACAGAGAGAAGAGACAAACAAAAAATCTTCCCTCCACTGGTTAACACCCCAAGAGCTCGCAATGGTTGGAGCTGATCTGAAGTCAAGAGCCAGGAGCCTCTTCTGGATCTCCCACATGGGTGCACAGTCCCAAGGCTTTGTACCATCCTCTGCTACTTTCCCAAACCATTATCAAGGAGTTGGATGGGAAGTGGAACAGCCAGGACATGAAGCAGTGCCTATATGGGATGTTGGCACTTGTAGGCAAAGGATTAACCAGTTAAGATCATGTAACTACTATAAAATGATTTCTAAGGGCTTTACAGACTAAGACACTGCACCTGTAAGTAATTGAGGGAGGTGAGATAGGATAGATTGCATGGGGGGAATCCAGAGAGCCTAACTGGGCCAGCTCAGTGCACTTGCCAATGAACATGAAAGCTAGGGCTAAGGGTGGACAGGACAAGACTAGGTCATAGACCACTAGTGCTTGTGAGAGCCATGTTCAGGGGTGAGTCTGATAGAGGTCCTTTGGGGTTGCTCTGACTTAGCTGTAGCACTCAGTGCTGCATGTGAAGCTCAGGGTTGTGGGTAGATAGGCTGGGCTAAACCACAGCATCTGCCACTGAGTACCAGGGCTGGGGATGGGCCACACTGGGCTGGGATGTAGCACTCTCTGGCATGCACCAGAACTGGGGATGTGGAAGGACCTGGTAAAGGTTCTTTGGGGTGGTCCTGACAGTACCTCAACATCTGCTGATGCCCATGGAGCTTGGCCTGTGGGAGGACTGGGCAGGTCTAAGCCACAGAATACTTTGGTGCACACAAGAGCCAGTGCTGGCAGGGGGCCACACTGGGTTGGGCTGTAGCACCTGCTGGCACACATGTGAATTGAGGCTGGGAGTGAGCCTGGCAGAGAGTCTTTGGGGTGATCCCAACTAGGCCAAGCACCTATCGATGCATGCAAGAGCTGGGGCTGGAATTGGACTGGAACGGGCTAGGCTAGGCAGCACCAAATCATGTGAGAGTCAGGGCAGGCGACAGGACTAGTCAAGGCTGAACCTACTGGCATGTGTGTGGACTGGTGCAGAGGGTGGGATGGGTCTTGTTGGGTCTGAGGACCTCCCCAGCTCAGAGCTTGTTGGGTTCTGATGGACCACTGAGCTCGAGACTCAAACTCGGGGAAAATGACATAGATACGTGGTCTGATCCCGGAGCACATGTTGCAGGACAGGTCCATCTCAGTTGCTGACGCCTGTACAAGAAAATAAAGCATACTCAGGTACACACTGAAGACAAGAAATCCAGCTCACCTAAGCCAACAGGGGACTTCAAGTACCTCATGAAAATATGGAAAGCAGGACAGGTTGAACTACACTCTAGGCCAAGCTCTGCAACAAGCACCTAGGTCTATGGAAACATGGAGGTGAACAAGAACAGCCAACGGGTCTTAGAATTTCTCACTTCTAATGCAACAAATCCAACAACTTCTCAGAACAATCAAGACCCCTCAAGTAACACCTTTGCAATGTTCTTCCCCTCCTTGGAGTCTCTAAGGTGACATCAACCAACCACTTTCTTCCTTGGGCACTGCTATATTTTAATGGAGAGGAGCAGCACATTCTACCCCTCCTGCAAACACCAGGAGGGAAGACAGAAACATTTATCTCACCCACCTTTCCCCTCACCCTAACCCTTCCATCCTAATGGCCCACATGGATCTGCAACCCCCTCGCCTTAGTAAAATAAAAATAAGAGTGACTTTAAACCGATGAAATTTTTAGGTTGCTTTAGGATCCTGGATTCTTGAGAGAAGAGGATAATTTAAGAAAACAATCATCTTACAATCTTTTGTAGTAAGAACTGAACCACAAAATAGTACTTGGCACATGCTTAGCACAGAACTAAGCAGCAAGAAGTATGAGAACATGAACACAGAATCGAGGTTTCTGCCAGGTGTGCCAGGTCTGAGAGATGCCACCATGATGCCTGCCAAGACAGAATATGCCACTGCCTCCCCTGGCATTGCAGCTCCTTTCTGCTCACACCTTCCTCCAGATTCTTCTTTTCAGTTCAATCTACTCAACAATGAATCCTTCTCAGCCCACCCCCACACTCACACACAGCCCTTCCCATCATGCTTCCTCTTCAGCCAGCCCTTAAAATGCTGGAGAAAGCGAGGAAGGAAGGCACAATCAGAGTTTTGCAGTTCAGAAGAAGTGATTATTTTCCTGGGACGTTTTAGAGTCTAGGAAAGACAGTTTGGGAGAAGCAGTGAATCACAGTGTTAAAATAGCATCATGGGCCAAGTACCGTGCGCCAATGGATTAAGCAATTGATGTTGTGTCCCATGTTGAAGTGTCAGGGTCCTGGCTACTCTGCTTCAGATCCAGCTTCTTGCTAGTAAGCCCAGGTAAGCAGCAAATGATGGCCCAAGTGCTTGGGTTGCTGCTGTCCATCTGGGAGACTCGAATGGGGCCTCTGGATCCTGGCACCAACCTTGCCCAGCCCTGGTTGCTGTAAGCATTTGGGGAGTGAATCAGCTAATGGATGACCTCTCTCTCTTCTCTCTGTCTCCCACACTTTCCTTGTCATTTTGCCTCTCAAACAAGTTAAATATTTTTTGAAGAGGCCCAACCATACACTCATTGAATACGTATTTACCAGGTGCATGCTAAGTGCCAGGCCCAGTCCTGGGTACTGAAGGGCACATGATGAATGAGACCAGCCTACTGTGTGTCTCCAGGGACTTGACAGTGACCAAAGCCACTCCGCGTGTAGGCTGAGCACTGATCCCTTTCTACTGCTGCCCAGTCTGAGGAATGGAAGGGACTAGAAGACATGGAACTCCTGGTTACTCCCTACCCCCTTCCCTGCCTTGCTGACTCTATTTGTACCATGTGACTCTGTCCCATTGACATGAGACATGTTACAGACATCTGACTCAAGGTGAACAATTAGATACTTCCCCCTGCAAGAATCTGCAACAGGAAGCTGGGGGAGCTGGAAGGTCATGCAGAACGATGGCCACCTCCAGGGCGAGCCAGAGCTGACATCTTGAGAAATCCGATTATGGGCAGAAGAGCCATGGCATTGGGTACTACAAACAGGCTGAGACCAGCAGCCTGCGTAGAGGAAAACATAGCAACTGTTTTACAAAAAGGAGCAAACCGAGATCATTTGCCCCTGGCAAGAAGGAGGGAAAGAGAGCAATCAAAGCATTTTAGTTTCAAGCAGAGGGCAGGCGCTGGTGCTGTGGCACAGCAAATGAAGTCACTGTCTGCGAGTTGGTCATCCCGCATGGATGCCGGTTAGACTCCCAACTGCCCATGCCACTCCAGCTCCCTGCTGATATACCTGGGAAGCAATGGAGGATGGTGTAGGTGCTTGGAACCCTGTACCTGTGTGGGACACCCAGATGGTGTTCCAGGTTCTTGGATTTAGTCTGTCCCAGCCCCAATTGCTGTAGCCATTGGAAAAGTCCCCCAGCAGATGGAAGCGCCTGGCTCCTGGTTTCGGATCAACCCAGTTCTGGCTGTTGCAGCCATTTGGGGAGTGAACCAGAGTATGGAAGATTCTCTTGCTCTCTTACTCTGCCTTCCAAATAAATAAATATGTAAATATTTTTTTAAAGGATGGAGAAGCTGGCTCACTAGCTGACAGCTTCTTTTTTTTTTTAAAAAAAGATTTATTTATTTTATTGGAAAGTCAGATATACAGAGAGGAGGAGAGACAGAGAGGAAGATCTTCTGTCCGATGATTCACTCCCCAAATGACCGCAATGGCCAGTGCTGCGCTGATCTGAAGCCAGGAGCCAGGAACTTCTTCCAGGTCTCCTACGCGAGTGCAGGGTCCCAAAACTTTGGTCCTCGACTGCTTTCCCAGGCCACAGGCAGGGAGCTGGATGGGAAGTGGAGCTGCCGGGATTAGAACCGGCGCCCAAATGGGATCCTATCAGGTTCAGAGCAAGGACTTTAGCTTCTAGGCCACTGTGCCGGGCCCAGCTGACAGCTTCTGTACCCAGCTCCGTCTCCCTGGAGTTGGTCCAGTTCATTCTCACACCACAGTAACTCCTCTCTCCTTCTCTTTATTGGTTTGAATATCAGTGGCAGACCATCTGGAGTGGCTCCCAGACTCTGAGGAGTTCCCTGGTGCTCACAACCCACTGTACCTCCTACCTGTGACTTGCTTTGAGGCAACAGAACACTACAAAGTGAGGGTTACTGTACAGGTGATCCCACCTCCCAGGACAAGAGGGGGAGTCTGAGATCTTCAAAGGGAAGTGGATCCTAACTTCATCAGGGAAAGTTCTGAAAAAGGGACTGCTCCTCCCGCTGGTGACAGGTTTGATGGAGGTAAGAGCCATGCTGGGCAGCTCCCAGGGACAGAGTGAGGGCAACCTCCAACAAGAGTTGGGGGAGGGGGCAGACACCTCCCCAGGTGAATTTCCAGGTGGGTCTGCAGCCCTCTGGGGGAGCCTGCTTGCAGCTTCTGAGCCCCCAGCAGAGGCCCCAGCTGGATTGGGCTGAGAGAGGGTAATCAACGACTCTCTGTTGACTGTGGTTTGCTCCCAAGTTTGTGGTTATTTGTTAGCACAACCGTAGAAGGACAATGCACTCTTCAACCAACCAATCTTGACTAAACAGAGATTGTTAGGCAGGAGGCCCAGGTTCTAGTCCCTGCTTTGCAGTGCTCCCCAACCCCTTTTCTGTTCTGACCCAGTTGAGTTCCCTTCCCTCTTTGGAGATCTTTGCAGTGGACAGCGGGACGAGCTAGTGCATCTTTGAGATCCTATTTTAGTTGTAATATTCGGGATGGGATACTTCACCGGAACCCACTGTCTTGTGGCAGTGCACGTCTGTTGACTATGTGTCTGTTCCAGAGAGTTCCAAATGTAAGCAAACCACGCCCGCCTTGAAGGTGTAAATCCCAATTCATTGTTGGTCTTTGGTCATACCACATTCCTTCCATGGAGCCATTCAGTCCCCATCTTGGCCTCCTTGTTAGTTTAGAAGCATATTTGGGTGAGGGTGACACAGGGACTGTGTCTGAGTGTTTATGATTTGAACTTTCCACTGTGGAAAGGATGGAGGCCCCTGGATCAACACCCCTGGAGGTGTCTCCTAGGAGGTTTTTTTCCTAAATATTTATTTATCTACCTATTTATTAGAAAATCAGATATACAGAGAGGAGGAGAGACAGAAAGATCCTCCATCAGCTGATTCACTCCCAAGTGGCCACAATGGCCTAAGTTGCACCGATCCGAGATCAGCAGCCTAGAGGAGCCTCTTCTGGGTCTCCCCAGCAGATGCAGGGTCCCAAAGCCTTGGACTGTCCTCGACTGCTTTCCCAGGCCACAAGCAGGTAGCTGGATGAGAAGTGGGGCTGCCGGGATACGAACCAGCACCCATATGGGATCTTGACGCATGCAAGGTGAGGGAGGGCTTTAGCCACTAAGCTACCACGCCTGGCCCTCCTAGGAGTTTTGAATCAGCTAAGAGAAGATACTATGGTGGGAAAGAAGACAAAGGAGAAAGGAACCAAGAAGAATGTTACAGAGATAGGAACAGACAGAAATGGGTAGATGCTGCTCGAAAGGCAGAACTAGTAGGAAACTACTAAAAACCCAGAAAGCAAGATTTCTTTAAAAAAAATAATTAAATTATTTTATTAATCCATGATACAGTAAGAGTTCTTAAAACACAGTTTTAGGGCCCGGTGCGGTAGCCTAGTGGCTAAAGTCCTCGCCTTGCATGCGCCAGGATCCCATATGGATTCTGATTCATATCCTGGCTGCTCCACTTCCCATCCAGCTCCCTGCTTGTGGCTTTGGAGAGCAGATGAGGATGACCCAAAGCCTCCCTGTACCCATGTGGGAGACCTAGAAGAAGTTCCTGGCTCCTGGCTTCGAATCACCTCAGCTCCGACCATTGTGGCCACTTGGTGAGTGAACCTGTGGATGGAAGGTCTTTGTCTCTGCTCCTCTCTGTAAATCTGACTTTCCAGGGCCCGACGCGATAACGTAGTGGTTAAGGTCCTCACCTTGAACGTGCCGGGATCCCATGTGGGTGGTTCTAATCCCGTCAGCTCCCAAAGCCTTGGGACCCTGCATCCGTGTGGGAGACCTGGAGGAGGAAGTTCCTGGCTCCTGGCTTCGGATCAGCGCAGCACCAGCTGTTGCGCTCACTTGGGGAGTGAATCATCGGATGGAAGATCTTCCTCTCTGTCTCTCCTCCTCTCTGTGCCTTTCCAATAAAAAGAAATAAATCTTTAAAAATGCCATTTTAAAACAGTGTTATACACTAAGAAGTAATGTGTTTTCCTTTAAGGATGTGGACAATTCCTGCTACAGAGAGAGTGCCCAATAAATACTGTGTGTGCTCCCCACATTCCCCACCCTTGCAGTTGGAGTGAGTCTGCGCACCTGTGGGAGTTAGGAACTTACAAGGTTTGGTGTAGATCCAATCTGGCAAACTCTGGCAGCCACTATGGAAGTTGGCTTGGACTGTTCAGACAACTGAGAACTGGTCTGTTGTGGGACCTGGCTATCCCACTGCTGGGAATGGATCCAGAAGAAACGAAACCTGCTTACACAAAAGCAATTTATAATCTTATATTATGGCAGCATAATCCACAATAGCAAAGACGTGGAAACAACCTAGATGCCTGTTGGGAGAATAATGGCTAAAGAAACTGCTAAATCTACTCAGTGGAGTACTACACAGCAATTGAAAAGAATGAAATCTTCCCATTTGCAACCAAATGGTCCCAATTGGAGATCATTATGCTCAGTGAAATAAACCAGTCCCCAAAGGGCAAACACCACAATACAGTCTCTGATATAAAACAACATTCTTGCAAAATATAAAACTCAGAGGTACATAGGTGAACAAGTATATACATATATTCTCCTTGATGAACTATATAATGGAGACTAGCAGACTGGGACAGGAAGATGCATTGCGGTGTGCCTCCTGATTCCCAAGGAAACAGTTAAATACATCTTGACAATATGATACTGGATTTTCTACCTTTGCCTATACCTGCGATACTGTGATGCACCTAAATAACTGGAAGCTGGACTTGTGTTGCTGAAGGACCATACAACCGTAATTACATGGGGGGAGAATGGGTGGACAGGGAGGACTGAGGGCAAATGAGGAAATCAAAAGCGTTTATCGTGGAAAATAATAATAACAATAAAATGATTTATTATAAAAAGATGGTAAAAAAATGTTAATCACTTTCCCTGGGATAAAATCAGAACGGAGCCTGGCAAGATGGCACAATGGCTAAATTCTCCTCTATGGGATCCTGATTGGGCACCGATTCTTGTACCAGCTGCTCCACTTCTCTGCCTATTGCCTAGGAAAGCAGTGAAGGATGCCCCCAAAGCCTTGACCACCTGCACTCATGTGGCAGAACTGGAAGAAGCTCCTGGCTCCTTGGTTTTGGATGGGGTCAACTTCAGCCGCTGCATCCATTTAAGAAGTGAACCAACAGATGGAAGACCTCCGTGTGTGTGTGTGTGTGTGTGTGTGTGTGTGTGTGTGTGTGTAAAACTCTTTCAATTAAAAAATAAGCAAATCTTGGACCTGATGTGGTAGCCTAGTGGCTAACGTCCTTACCTGGTAAGTGCAGGATCCCATATAGTTGCTGGTTTGTGCCCCAGTGGCTTGCTTCCTGCTTCCTATCCGCTCCCTGCTTGTGGCCTGGGAAAGCAGTAGAGGACTGCCCAGAGCCTTAGGATCCCTGGCTCCTGCTTCAGAACACCATTGCAGCCACTGGGGGAGAATCAGTGGATGGAAGCTCCTGGCTCTCTGTCTCTTCTCCTGTCTGTATATCTGACTTTCCTGTAAAAAATAAATAGATATTTTTTAAAAAATAAAAAATAGAGAATCAAGATGGCGGAATAGGGTAAGGACACATTTAAACGGATGGAAAAACATCTAATCAGGATGAAGCAGAGAGGACATATTCCAGGAAATAGGAAAGGACAGAACAACAGCAGAGGGGTACCTGGAGACTGACAGGTACAGGAAAGCAGCAGACACAACGGTGTGGTGTTGCAGTGACTGATACCCCAGCGGCATTCAGCTAACGGCAATCTGAACTCCACCAGCAGTTGGAACTCCACCAGCAACCAAGTGGGAAGGGACTTTCACTCAGAGCTTGGGAGGTGAGCCCAGACAAAGTACTGTCCGTTCTGCTGGTCCATTTGATTTGACCAGGAGCAGAGACAGAGCAGCAGATCACAGATGGGCAGTGCGAGAGCAGTGTGGATTTCACAGCCCAGTCAGCCCCCTAGAGCTGAATTGGGCGCCATTTTGCATAAGGAGGCAAAGGCAAGGGAAAGGACTGAGCATACGCTGAGCTGGGAGTGAACTCATTTCTGACTCAGTGAACTGCTACGATGTAGCATTGTACAGGTTCCCACCCAAGACAGGTCTGGGTAGCCCTAAGAACTGATGGCCAGCAGATCAAGAACTCCAGTAGTGGTACGTCAGATGCCATTTTGTACACCTTGGCAATAGCTTTAGGACTGCAGGGGTCAACAGTGAACTGCGCATGTGCTGATCTCGCGAGAACTCACCGAGTTCCGTGGATTGCACTGGTCCCACAGGAAAATAATACCAACTGTGGCATCGTATGGGTCAAAGTAGGTCCGTGTGGCACCCAGACCTAACGTCCAACAGGTTCCAGCAAGATCAGTGCCACCAACAACCTAACTATATAGGACACCTGGTGTCTTGCTAATCCTGGGTCCTGCTCCAACCGGAAGTGGGAGAAAGGTTGCAGTGCAGCCTCAGCACTGTATCACAGGAGGTGGAGAGTGGTGTGCCATGAGCTGGGGCTGTGGAGACCACGGCAGAAACCTAACATAATAACCCAGACCTGGAACGCACTGGAGGGAGTGGCACAAGTGGCTGCAAGCAAAGAGCTGTGTACCAACTGCAATAAGTAAAATCGCATTGTAGACCTGTGGGTGACACAGCTTAGAAACCTGCCCCAAGGAGAAGAATCTCATAACCAGAAGTACAATGACCAAGAGCAAAAGAAGAGACAAAGGCACAATGAATATTACTGAAGACTCCCCTGCAAAGGAGCAAAACCCTATGCCAACCTCTGAGTTAACTGAGGAAGACATCGAGAAAATGGGGCACACAGAATTCATAAAACTCATTTTAAAGATTCTGATCAACAATGAGAAGCACATACAAGAGTTCAAAGAATTTAAGGAAGCAATAAAGCAATTCAAGGCTGATATATCAGAAATTAAGAACACAGGAGAGCAAATTAAAAGTACAATGGAGAGTCTCCAAAACAGAATGAAGCAAGCAGAACAAAGAATCTCAGAATTGGGAAATATTTCCTGTTATCAAGGGGAAGCAAACAAAAAGCTAGAAGCAGAGCTGGATCAGGCAAAAAAAAGTATTCAAGAATTGAAAGACACTATTAAGAGGCCAAATATAAGAGTTATGGGAGTCCCAGAAGGTGCAGAAAGAGAAGCTGAGTTTGCAAATATATTTAATGAAATAATAAATATAAATAAATAAACATAAAAACATAAATAAAATTTAATAAAATAATAAATTTCCCTAAGCTAGAGAAAGAATTGGGAAACAAGATCCAGGAGCGGCACAGAACTCCCAACAGGCTTGATCAAAAGCGATCTTCACCAAGACACATGATCATCAAGCTCTCTTCAATTGAACATAAGGAAAAGATTCTTAAATGTGCACGTGAAAAAAATCAATTGACATATAAAGGAATGCTGATTAAACTCACAGGAGATCTCTCACAGGAACCTCTACAGGCAAGAAGAGGATGGAGTGACATATTCCAGATTCTAAAAGAAAAAAATTGTCTCCGGCTGCCAGAGGCAAGCGGAGGGCTGCGGGAGAGGACGTCTAGCTCGGATCCCGAACCCAGCCCGCCATGTGCCCATGGCTCATGGTGGGCTGGGCCCGGGGGGCCAGTGCGCCATTTGGCGCCAGGCTGTGCCTGCTGGCCGGCCGGCCGGGGAGCTCTGGGGTAATGGATGTCTGAATCGCTGCTTAGATAGCTCTAGGGTGACCTCATTGTTTCTGGGATCTGAGTCAATCCTAAAGATTCCCAATGCCAGTAACTCTTCCTTTGAAGAACTTCCAATCCCTTAATAATGCTGAGCTTTGAACACCTATCAAGTAAAAGATAAGCTCCGGCTTGTCTAGCAGACTGGCACCTAATGGTCCTCGGAGCAACCACAGGCAGATGCGTGATTTGCGGCTAGGAACGGGCCCAATCTGGGAGGTAGGGGGACGCCACAACTGGGATGAGGTTCCCACCAAGGAGTGTATGTGCTGGAATGGGGGCTGCGTTCTATCTAGGAAACAGTTGTAGTCACCCAAGGCACTAGTGTGGGCTGGGACTGGATGCACCAGGCCGGTTCAGATCCTAACACCATCTGGTGTTATGGAGAACCAGGGTAGATGTGGGACTGACTAGGCTGGGTCTCAATCCCCTTCTGAGCCATGTGTGAGCTGTATGTGGGTATGGACGGGCCATGGCTGGGCTGAAACATCCAACAACAAGAGTCAGAATGGGGTGAAAACCAGCCAGGAAAAGCCAATGTTCCTGCTAGGACAAGAGGTGAACCGAGTAGGGTTGGCTCAAGAACCCCCTGGCAAGCGCAAAATCTGGCATTGGGAGGGGTTCTGATGGAGGAGCCTGGGCAACTCCTCTGGCAGGACACAGTCCCTGCAGGTTAGCGCAAGAAGCATGATAGGAAACAGCCCAGAATAGGCCATGGAAAGTTTCCCACTGGCACACATTCAGCATGGGTCAGGAGCAGACCAGGCTGAATCAGTTCATGTCATCCACTGGCAAATCCGATCACCAGAATAGAGTGTGGGATGGGCCGGGTTTGGATGCTACAAAACCAGTACACATTATGGAATGCCAGGGCGTGGTTGCCTGTACTGGATATGAATGCAGCACCCATCCAGCACACGAGAGACCCAGGAAGGAAGGGGCAGAGCTGGCGGGGGGATTAAAGGGGCTGGTCCCCTCGCTGGACAGCCAATCCCACTGGAGAGCGTGGGCTGGGATAGAGACAGACACGACTAAGCAAGGCTACAACACCTGTGGGCTGCATGTGGACTAGATCAGGGCCGCAGCATCAGCTGGCAGAAGCTGGCACTGGGGACTAATTCTGTCGAGTCAAATCACAGGACCACCTAAAGAGTGCATAAACCGGGACTGAGAGAGACCTGGGAGGGAAAAGTGGGTTCCCCCTTCTTGGGTCACTATTCCCGTGGGAGGGCATGAAAACTAGGATGGGGGATGGGATGGCTAGATAGAGAGGCACTCAACAACATCCGTGAGGGCTGGATGGTTGAGTTGGTTAGATAGAACTAAGCTTTAATACCCATTGACAAGTGCCAGAGCCAAATGGGATGGGGGACAGACTGGTCTTCTGCTACACATACTGGCAAACCAGGGTAGGGGGTGGGCCTGGTGGGGGTTATTGTGGGTCGCTGGGACTACGCTGCAGCTCCCACTGGTTGATGTAAGGACCGAACCAGACTGGACTGCAACACCCATTGGTTCCAGTGCAACTCGGGACTGAAAACAGAACCAACACAGCAATTGCAACCACCAGCTGATCGGGGTGATGGACTGTGCCGGGCCCTGTGCTTGCTAGAACATACAAGAAACTGGTCTGGAAATACCTCAAAGTTTCTTTGGAGACCTCCCCAATTGAACTGCTGGACTTAGAACTCTAACCAAGAAAAGACAGAAGACAGAACAGGGCAATCATTCATCTCAGCTACATGTTGGCAGCGAAATATGGGACAAATGGAGACTTCATGATGGACCATATCAATCAGTGGACCACCTCATCGAGCGAAACTGGCAGCGATTCATAACTTGAGAACTATTAACACCACTTGAGCACATATCTCAGAGCATGCCCCACATCCGGGACTTGGGGTGGGCGGGAAACCAGGTGGGGCTTCTCCCTCAATGTCCCCCTTTACCTCAGATACATGATGGAAACAATATTGACATAATAGCATTGCCCACCTCCCTATCCCCCTGAACCTTTTTTTTTCTTTTTCTTGTTTTTCCTTTAACTATAGTTAACTATGTAAAGATTGTCAACAACAATGCAATAAAATGGATTAAAAAAAAAAAAAAAGAAAAAAATTGTCGGCCTAGGATAACATATCCAGCAAAGTTTTCTTTTGTCTTTGAAAATGAAATAAAATTCTTCCACAGTAAAGAAAAGTTAAAAGAATTTGCCTCTTCCAAACCTGCCCTACAAATGATACTTAAAGATGTTCTCTAGACAGAGAAGAGGAATAGCACCTACCAAAACCAAAGGCAAATGTGAAGAACATCCCAGTAAAATGACAATAGAAGACTAAACCAATGAACAGCCCATTCCTAAAATGACAGGACCAAAATACCATCCATACATATTAACCCTGAATGTAAATGGCTTAGGCTAAATCAAATGTCATAGATTAGTTGACTGGATTAAAAAACAAAACCCATCTATTTATTGTCTAGAAGAGACACACTTCACCAACAAAAATCAGCGGAAACTATATCACATGGGTTTTCATGTTTCTGTTAGTTTCATCTCTTCAAAACACTTTCTTCTGATTAAATTTGTCAATGACTCATACAACATACAGTAGCATCATTTTCTTCAAGAAGGTTCTTGATTTTCATTTCTTCAGCTACAAGTAAATCATTTAGTAGCATCATATTTAACTTCATGGTGTTGTTAATTTCTTTTTTCTCCCTGATGTTGATTTTGTTTTGTGGCTTTTCATTTAAGGGGATGCATAGTAGCTGTGTAATGGAGACTGTCATATCTAGTAACATGTCATTTAACTTCACGGCATTGTAAATTTCTATTTTTCTTTCTATTGTTGATTTTGTATTATGACTTCTCATTTGAGGGGATGTACAGTAGCTGTGAAATGGAGACTAACATTCAGATGTGAGGATACAATGTAGCATGCATTTGTACTTCCAGACAAAGATGGACTTACAATGAAACTGTTCGCTATATCTTGACAACAGGATGCTGGATTCTCTGCCATTGTCCATGCCCGCAGTGATGGACATATGACTGTGTATGAAGAACTTTATTGTAGTAATGATATAGAGGAACAAGGAGGGGAGAATTGGGGAGGGGATAAGGGAAATGCCAGGAGCCTATGGAATTGTATCATTAAATGATAATAAAATACTAAAATGTTAAAAAAATAAAACAACCTAAACTAGAAAAAAAATACTAAAATGAAAATAGACACGAAACAGCTGAACAGTACCCTATCGCCACTTTAGGATGTATATTAGCTGGTTCTGTGTACAAACAAAAATTGAAGGGTCAATGAAGTAGTCACAGGATGTGGTTAAGAACTTGCACTGTTATAATGTATTGATTACCCAATACCATGTCAATTAATTCCATAATGTTGTAAATTGTTGTTGATGTTGTGCTGGGGCTTCTAATTGATCGGGACAATATTCTGCCATCTTAGTCTTCAGACCAGAGATGGTCTCCCCAAGAAACTGTTGAGTTTATCTGGACAATAAGATGCTGGACTCTGTGCTTGGTACATGTTTGCAGCAAAAGAACCTCGACTTAATTTGAACTGTAATACTGCAACAAGGTGGAGGAATCCACCATGGGGGGAAGGTATGGGGAGGGGATGGGGGAATCCCAGAGCCTATGAAACTGTGTCACATAATACAATGTAATAAATAATAAAAAAAAAAGATACAAAAAATGAATTGTTTCTCTCAACAATATAGAATGCAAGAAGGAAGAGATATTGCATAGATAACAATATTTACAGCTATATTCACTTTCTATAAAGAAGTGTGCCTCTGTGTGTGTGTAGAAAACATCAGGAATGATAGAAATCAATCTATTAACATGATTTAAATTTTGGGATAGGATCATCTGGGAGGAACAAATTAACATTTTCACATAAAATTTTTATTAGTTTATATTACTTTGATGATTTAAATTTAAAACGACTGATTCAGTCTGAATATGGGCAGCTGGAAATAGAGCAAGGATTTCTAAATGGAGCCCTTGAAGACCATGTGGGTATAATGCATTCCCAGCCCTGGCTGTCGTACCATCATTCAGGTGCCAGTGGCAGGTTTGCTCCTTCAGGGGATTTGGAGGCATGAGGCTATCAAAGCCTGATGCCATCAAATATTTAAAGCACCCAGCTCTCTCTGCTCACACTCTCAAAGCTGCCTTCCCATCACATATTGGTTTCCTGGGCACATTTTCCTACAGAGAACGAATGTGCTGGACATGGCAATGTGAGGATACTGATCCCTTGGCAGTTTCATTTCTCATCATAAATGAATACATTGATTCTTTGGCTCAGATAACAGGATAGGAGCTGAGTTATTATGATTTACTTTTCAATCCTCTCTCTTTAGGTCTCTCTCCCAGCGCTCTTGAAGTCAAGTTTATAAGCCAGACCATGATGAATTCACTAAAGTAAATGTCACCTCTGATGCCACTTGGCAGCTGGCCAGCCTGCATGCCCTGACAACATTCATGTCTCTTCATACGTTCATCTCAACAAGGTGCCTCTTTCTTTCTCCTGTAGCATAGCTTTCCCAGTGTGACTTTCTGTGACGTTTTCTCCCCCCCTCATCACTTAACCTACCTTTTAAAATCCCTACCTTCCTTTTCCTTCTTTCATTTTCACCTTCATCAACCATGAACTTGAATAATAACATATTACAGAGCAATGTGTCAAGACTGTGTGGGGCCGTTTGTAAAAATTGTATTCTGATGTCATTGCAATACTGAGAAGTGTTTTTTGTTTCTCCTTTACAGAAAAATGAGCAGTTGTATTTCAGACTGTGAAGATTTTCTCTGCTTAATTGTAAAAATTAGTAAGCTAACTGCTATACATTTCCTGTGTCCTAGAAAATTTCAACCTAAAAGTTTATTTTGGGGCTAGCATTATAGCATTGCAAGCAAAACCAATGCCTTTGAAACTGGCATTCCATAGGGGTGTCAGTTTGAGTCCTGGCTGCTCCACTTCTGATCCAGCTCCCTGCTAATGTACCTGGGAGGGCCACAGAATATGTACAAAGTAGTTGGACCCCTGTCACCCATGTGGGAGACCCAAATGAAGCTCTAGGCATTGACCTGGCAAGCCAGGCTGATGGAAAACTTCACTCTCCCTTGCTTGCGCCCTCCCTTTCTGTATGTAACTTTGCCTTTTAAGTAAATTTTTGAAAGATTATTTATTTTTTTAATTGGAGAGGCAGATTTACAGAGAGAAAGAGACACAGAGAGAGTCTCTGTGTCACTGATTAACTTCCCAAATGGCCATAATAGCTGAAGCTGAGCCAATCCAAAGCCTGGAGCCAGGAGCTTATTCTGAGTCTCCCATGTGGATGCAAGGTCCCAAGGCCCCAAGGCCCCAAGGCCATCCTCTACTGCTTTCTCGGGGCATCAGCAGGGTGTTGGATGGGAAGCAGAGCAGCTAGGATGTGAACTAGCACCCACAAAGGATGCCAACACTTGCAGAGAGGATTCGCTGGTTGAGCCATTGCATGAACCCCTCAAGTAAATTTTTAAATAAAACATTATTTTTATTGGAAAGGCAGATCAGATTTATGGAGAAAATGAGAGCCAGAGAGAAAGATCTTCCATCCATTGGTTCACTCCCTACATAGCCTTAGCTGCCACAGTTGAGCCAATCTGAAGCCAGGAGTCAGGAGCTTCCTCTAGGTCTTCAACACAGATACAGGGTCCTAAAGCTTTGGGCTATCCTCTACAGCTTTTCCAGGCCACAAGCAGGGAGCTGGAAGGGAAGTGGAGCAGCCAGGACATAAACTGGCACCCATGTGGGATCGTGGAGCTTGCATGGTGAGGATTTAGCCATTGAGCCATTATGCCAAGCCCTCAAGTTAAAAAAAAAAAAATTAAGTTTGTAACTTCCATCTTACTTTTGCCCCAGTCTAATGTTCCAGAAAGGAATTTGCCTCATGTATTTTTAATCTTTCTTTAGGCTGGAGAAGAGAAGATGTCATGGAGGAGGAAATACACACATTTAATCTGCCTTGGGTAACAGAGCTCTCCGTTGCTTTGTCCCTCCTTGTCCTCTGTTCCGAGAGCAGGATATGGTCCTGACTTCTCTAGTGCAGTCCTTATCCTCTCCAGGGAGCAGATGACCTTTCCACCTGGTCATTCTGAGTCTACTTTACATGTCAATGAAAGGGAAGGAATCAAATTTACAACAATTAGATTTGTAGTCATCAGTAACTTGGAGGTGAAAGTTACGGTATTGTGGGATTCACTACCTAAATGACTTCTTCTCGTTCTTTTAGATGGTGAATGAAGCTGGTCCACAGTAGGTATGTCCCCCGCCCCCAGATCATGGCCATCAGAGATGCAAAGTAGAAGTAGACTTCACTAGGAATCCAGGAGCAGCGTAAGAGAAAGCAGGAGTTGTCAGCTGTGTCCCTGGCTCCTCCTGTTACTGAAGCAAGTGGAAGTTGCTTAGTTCCTGGATACTCAAATCACAAGATCTTGGCTGTAGATTGGAGGCTCAGGCAGTGAGCCCTGAGTCAGGGATTGGCCAACAGGAGCACAGAAATTCCAGACCTAGGTAAAGAAGAAGGAGCCAGGCTTGGTGGCTTCAGCACCACGGACAGAAATTAACCGAACTTGGTAATAGGGGCACAGGAATGTTCAGCACCATGGCCAGATGCCCTACCACCACCCCAACTATTCCAGAGAGGGACCCTCACCCTTGATTGACTGGCCCCCAGCCCTTAAAAGTTGCGATAAACAACCAATGATAGTTTGGGTTCCTTTTAAGGCCTCCAGCATTTCTCCACTGGGCTGTGTATTCCGCAACCTTCTGCTAGAGCAGAGTCCGCCTTGAAGCAACTAATTAAGAGCCATCTGATTTGCATATATCTGCATACTCTGGGGCTTCTCCATTCTGGTTTTATTATAAATGAATTGTTCAGAGGAAGGAAAAGAAAGGCTAATTCATTCCCTTTCTTTCTATTCTCTTCCCCATTTCTAGGCTCTCCTGACAACTCTCCACCCCTCCCACACCTTGCCTGCAGATGTGTGTGGCAAGAGAGCAGGTAAGCCAGAGTCCCCACAGCCAAGGTTTCTTGGGGGCACCCTCTGTGTCTTCCCCTAGACAAGCTGCCCCCATCTGCTTGTCATTTGAGGGTCCTTGCAGAACTCCGAGAGAGTCTGTGTTTTGTTTCAGCCTCTAGGGTCGCCGCCTTTGGACTAAAGTCCCTGGAGTTCAGCTAAGGAGCTACGACTAACGCCCCTGAGACTGCTAAGAAGGTGGGGCCAGCTTTGTAAGAGAAGGGTGTGGGGTGGTGGAGTGAGGACTCATTTCGCAATGAAAGGAGTCCTGGGTCTCTAAGCAGCTTCTAAAAATACCATTTCCCAGTGCTGGGGTGGGGGAGGGGACAGGCAAGCGTGAGGAGAATGAAGAAGGCAAGGAGGTGGGGCTGTAAGAGTGTGGCTTCAGGTAGATTTGACTTCAGCAGCTCCGGGGGCATCCCCGGCTGGACAGAGACCACACCCCTCCTGCTTCCTGGGCAGGCTCCAGGCTCCCCCTGGTCGCCCTTGCTCCCGACAGCAGAGCCCACTTCCCACCACCTGCTTTTTATTGCTACTGCCCAGCAAGTGTGTCTGTGAACAAGCAAGTGTGGGTATACACAAACCGTGCACACACACACACACACACACACACACAGATTGCAGCTGGAGAACAGCTTGTAAATGGCCCATTTCTATCATGCAAGATTCCACTTGCACTTGGTCCTGAGAGAGACACGGGCTGGGGCAGGGGCGGGAAGGCTTGTCCCTTGGTATTCTTCGCACAGAGCAGGGCACCCAGGAAGTGTTGGTGGGAGGGATGAGGGATGCGTGCAGGCAGAATACAGGGCCACTCAACCACACAGGAGATGCAGGATTCACACCCCATCTCCTGGCCTCCCGGCCACCACCACCTGCCAAGGGAGAGGGCGTGGGGTTTCCCAGACGAAAGGGCTCTGAGAAGAGGCAAGCCGGGTGGAGCTTTCTCCTCTCAAGTTCACCCAGACGGAGAAGCGCCGAGCTGCCCCTGCCCTCATCCCGAGGGCCCCGGCCCTTCCCACAACCCCTGGATAAGCCTTCAGCTTGCACATAAATGACCTTCACTAAACAGAGGTCGTGCTCCACGTTTTCTGGACTCTGGCTGCCTCGCAGAAGCCTGAGACTTCCGGCCGCTGCGCTCCTCGCTGGTCTCGTTGGGGTGGGCAGAGTAGGGGCATCCCAGGGGGACCCCCAGGCCGGGCAGACGGAGGACATAGCTGGTTGTCGAGTGGGCTGCTCGTGCTTTGGTAGCAGGTGCAAGGACCGCAGGGACCCTTCATTCCAGAAAATCCACCTCCGCACGTGGCCCCGCCTCACAAGCACGGCCCGGGGGCTGGGGACCCCGACTCCCACTTAGCTCCGGGGATCAGGGGTGGGGATCCCGACTCCGAATAGCTCCTGCTGCCCTCCAGTCGAGGGGTGTGTGTGTGTGTGTTTGTGTGTGCTGAGGGCGGGGAGAAAAAGGGGAGGCTCAAGCCGCGACACAACTGGAGCCGCAGACGCAAGAAAAGGGCCAGGGACTGGGCGGGCGAAGAGCTTCCCAGGGCTTGGGGGTCGCGACACCGGGCCCCCAGGCGTCTTGGAGGTGACGGAGCTTCCAGCTTAGCTCGGAGGGAGGCTGCCAGGGTCGCTGCTGCGCGGAGGGTCGCCCCTCCGCAAGCCACGCCCACGTCGCCTACTTCTCAGGAGCCAGCAGGGGCGCAGGGGTAGCGCTCTGGATCCCCGAAGCCGGCCGGTCCCCCGCCCCCCACCCCCAGCCGCAGTCCCACCCCCACGGCTGGGAGATCTGCGGGACCCCTTCCTTTCCCCCCTCCAGCTGCATGTTCCTCCCCTAGCCTGTGAAACTCCGCCTTCCCCTGCTCTGCTGGCGGGGATTGGCGGGCCTCCCGCGGCGGTGCCTAGCCATTGGTCCCCACGGATGATGGTGACCATGAGACCCCGCCCCACAGCCGGCGCTGGGGTCTGGGGGCGCAGCTCGGCGGCGCGGGGCTGGCGCGGCTCGAGCCGCCGCCGCACTGCCAGCGCCGCGTGCGGACCATGGAGACCCGCGCCGCTCCACACCCGCCGCGCCTCTGGGGCTGTCTGACGCCGCTCTGGCTCGTGCTGCTTTTGGGGCTTTGGCGGTCTGGGACCGCCGAGGAAGGTGAGGGAGGATACTAGCGTCTGTGCTCCGAGCCTGGAGTGCCCCCCAACACAAATTTTTTTTGAGAGCTGGGGGGACTAAGGTACTGGGATAAGGAGTTTTTGGAAAGACCAGCGGGTTCGAAGCAAGCAGGCTGCAAAGCATTGGTGAGACAGAGGAAGGTGGCTGCGTAAATGGGAAGCTCAGGGACTGGAGACCTTGGGGGGCGGGGTGGGCTGGGAAGGAAGACCCCGAGTCGGCGGTTCAGGGCCAGTCACACTGACGGGCTGAGATTGGAGGTGGGAGCTGTGGAGGAGGGGAGTGAAGAGAACAGAGGCGACAGGGAGCTGCGGAGGTGAGGTCGGATGTGGGATGCAGCCCGCCCAGAGCGCGAGGGGCTGGGTCCCCGCGCCCCGCGACGCGCGAGGCTGGGAACTGTCCGCAGTGCTGAATTGAGAGCGCGTTCTCTCTGGCGCGCTCCGTGCTGCCGGGCTGGGGACGTTCGGCGACAGTGGAGCACGTCTAGCCTCCGATACTGCATCTGGGGGAGCTGTGCGCTCAGCTCAATCCAGGGGCGGAACACCCAGGTGCAGCCTTCGGAGGAGCTGGAATCCGAGGCGCCGACTGCGGGGTGCGTCCCGCACCAGATCGCGGTTACTTTCCACTGCGCAATGCCGATGCTCAATTGGATATGAGAAAAGGTACAAGCGGTCAGTGGGCGATGCTGATGCCGCTGCGGTCGGCCCCCGGTGCAGGCCCTCACCTCGGCGGCCCACCGCTTTGCTTGAGCCTGGCATGAGTAATCTACCACGGCCTGGCCTCCTGTCTGTGGGCGGCGTCCCTGCGGTCCGCCCACACAGGTGCTTCTCTGGGAAAGATGTGGCCAGAAGGCAGACGGCGGTTCCCACACCTCCCACAGAGTTAAGTGATCCCAAGCTCCCCTGATGCCAGGAGAGGTCGTGGATTCTATAGGAAAGGATCCGCACGATTCTTGCAAAGGCAGAGGAGGAGCTCCTAGACAAGGCAGGAACTAGCCGAAGAGATGTGAGATTTCTGTTTCTCATGTTGTTAGACACCGCTTTTTCCTCAGAATCCCCAACAACACCCCCTCCCCCTGGGGGGGTGGTCACACTGCACAGGTTCAAGTCTCCTTCATGGATGGTGACTCTGAACCTCAGACATCTGATGGATTCAGGGATGTGTAGGTGACAGTGAGCAATAATTCTAGAAATCCGCAAAGTCTGTGGGAGGTCACTGAGAGCCCCTTACCCCTGTCTGGGAGCCAACTTTAATGTATTAGCCATGAACTTTGTGGTAGACTAAAGAATGACAACTTTCCCCCTGCCCCATAAGTCTGTGTCTTAATCCCCTGACCTGTTTATGACCTTAAAAATGTGTATTTATTTATTTGAAAGGCAGAATTAGATATAAAGAGGGAGAAACAGATAGATCTTTCATTCACTGGTTCACTCCCCAGATGGTTGTAATGGCCTGGGCTGGGCCAGGCCAAAGCCAGGAGCTAGGAACTTCATCCATCAGGGAGCTGGATTGAAGAGGAGCAGCCAGGACTTGAACCAGTGCCCATATGGGGTGCCAGCATTGCAGATGGCAGCCCAACTCACTGTGCCACAATGCCAGCCTTCATGCATGTGATCTTAAGTGACATGGCCAAGGAGACACTATCCCAGATGATTTTGGTGGACACAGGGTAATAATAGCATGTTCTTCTTTGGAAGAGGGCCAGGAGGGGTCAGAGGAAAAGCCCATATGATGACAGAAGCAGAGACTGAAGCAATGTGCTTAGATGATGGAGGAGGGGGCTGCAAGCCAAAGACCCCGGGCAGCCACCGGAGAGTAAAGACAGCAAGGCAGAGCCTCCAGAAGGACCGAGTCTGAGGACATCTTGACTTTAGATGAGATCTGGGAGCTCCCAGATCTGCAAGGGAGAAGATGGCTGTGTGTGAAGCCACAGGCGTGTGGGAACCCATGACAGCCGATGCAGGCTCCTTCCTTCATTCTTGTGGTTCACATTCTAGATTTGATCTGTTCAGACCTCCTGGGGGCTTTGTGGTCTGGGAAAAGCTGTCTGCCTCTTCTGCCACCTCCTCCATCCTCTCGGTTCAGAAATGGGTGATGAGTTCCGGGGAAGAACCCATTGCCCTGTTCCTAGGAGCCTTGGCTTTCTGACACCTGTCTTCTCCTCTCTGCTTAGTTGTCCTCCTGGATTCCAAAGCATCCCAGGCTGAGCTGGGCTGGACTGCATTGCCGAGTAATGGGGTAAGTGGGAAATGGCCTCCCTGTCCGTGGGATCCTCCCGCACCCCAGGACTTAGTCCCCTCAGCTGCCACGGCCATATCAGGTCTCCTCAGTGTGTGTGGTCACCAGTGGCTACTGACGTTGTACCACAGCAGCCTGTTAACAAATGTTGGGTCTTCAATCAATGAGACTGTTAAAACGGGGGGAAACGGGGAGAAAGCTGACTGGGTCTAGGAACAAAAATGGGGTGCTTATCGGGGCGGTGGCCTAGTAGTTAAGGTGCCGCTTGACTCCCAATTCCAACTTCCTGCTTAATGTGCACCCTGGGAAGCAGCGGGTTCAAGTATTTGGGACAAGTGGACCAGCAGATGGGAAATTTCCACCTGTCCCTCTTGCTGTCACTCAAGTTTCAAAAAACATCAATTAATTATTTAAAAAAATATTTATACATTTTTATTGGAAAGGCAGATATACAGAGAGAAGGAGAGATGGAGAGAAAGAGCCTTTGTCCGCCGGTTCACTTCCCAAGTGGCTGTAACGGCCGGAGCTAAGCTGATCCAAAGCCAGGGACCATGTGCTTCCTCCAGGTCTTTCACGCAGATACAGGGTCCCAAAGCTATGGGCTGTCCTCTGCATCTTCCCAGGCCACAAACAGGGAATCAGATGGGAAGTGGAGCATCCGGATCATGAACCGGTGCCCACATGGGATCCAACCACGTGCAAGGCGAGGACTTTAGCCACTAGGCAACTAAGCCAGGCCCATCAATTATCTTTTAGTCAGAAATGTGGAGCCTGGCTGGAGCCACTGCTGGACAGTGTCAGGCATGCAGTGGGCTTCTGGGTGGAGCTGGCGGTGGACAGAGCAAGGAGCTTGGAGCCTTTGGAGGAGTCAGAGAACTAGGGTGCAGGTGGGGAAGGGTTGTATGATTGCAGCCTGGTGTGGTGGAGAGCACGCCGGGTGCAGGCCAGGTGACTTCCAGCTGTCATAGGGAAAGCCCCTCTACCTCAGGGGCCTCACATTTCCCTTTCAAAATACGAATTGAACTCAGTTGTTTCTAAAGTTTTCGCGGGCTCTACATCTTATAATTTGGGGTGGTGGTGGTGGTGGTGGTGAGTGGTGCATGGGAAAGAAGGAGGGGGTTCAGGATAGGGCAAACTGACGGAGAAGATTGTGTCCACCTACACCACGGCCACTGCTGGCCGTTGTGTGGGAAGCCTGGCTCTGAACTGTCCCCCACTTTACTCTCGCCTCAGTGGGAGGAGATAAGCGGTGTGGACGAACACGACCGGCCCATCCGCACATACCAAGTATGCAACGTGCTGGAGCCCAGCCAAGACAATTGGCTACAGACAGGCTGGATCAGCCGCGGCCGCGGGCAACGCATCTTCGTGGAGCTGCAGTTCACACTGCGCGACTGTAGCAGCATCCCTGGCGCCGCGGGCACCTGCAAGGAGACCTTCAACGTCTACTATGTGGAGACCGAGGCCGACCTGGGCCGCGGGCGTCCCCGCCTGGGTGGCAGCCGACCCCGCAAAATCGACACGATCGCGGCGGACGAGAGCTTCACGCAGGGCGACCTGGGCGAGCGCAAGATGAAGCTGAACACCGAGGTGCGAGAGATTGGCCCGCTCAGTCGTCGGGGTTTTCACCTGGCTTTCCAGGATGTGGGCGCATGCGTGGCGCTGGTCTCCGTGCGCGTCTACTATAAGCAGTGCCGCGCCACGGTGCGGGGCCTGGCAGCGTTTCCGGCCACCGCGGCCGAGAGCGCCTTCTCCACGCTGGTGGAAGTGACCGGAACGTGCGTGGCGCACTCGGAAGGGGAGCCGGGCAGCCCCCCGCGCATGCATTGCGGCGCCGACGGCGAGTGGCTGGTGCCCGTAGGCCGCTGCAGCTGCAGCGCGGGATTCCAGGAGCGAGGCGACATCTGTGAAGGTATCTGACCCTCTAGGGGAGGGGATCATGGGGTGGGAGTCCAGGTTGCAGGTGGCAGGTAAGAGGGAGTTCTCGGAATCGAAGAGCCTGGCTGGGGGGATGGAGGGGGGTGGAATGCAGGGTCCTGGCTCAGAGCTGGAGTCCTGATCATGTGCCGTTTCCATGGGGACAGATGAGTGAAGTGACTAGGGGCACTTGTTTCAGCCACTATGGCAGGCACCTCACACCAGCCTTCTCATTCACCTTCCCAGCAACAGCATGATCAATATTCCTATTACAGAGAGGAGGGGACCTCAGGCAGATCAACACCTCACTTGCAAAGTTAGGGACTGGGGAGCCGGGATGTGAATCCAGGTGTGCCCAAGCTCAAGGTATTCGGCTATCCTTTGTGGCCCCTTGTATGTGTAAAGAGGAACTCCCCAAAAGCTTGAGCTTTGGGCCAGTGGGTTGGTTCTAGGAAGTGAACTTCTGGTCGTGGATTATGGGCCAGTCAGAGGCTGCTGGAGATTGGTCATGGGGGGGGGGGGTTGATTCTTGAGTTTGAGGGCTGGAGTGAGATTGGCAGGTGCAACTGGATGATTCCCTGGAGTGTCACTCAAGCCTTGAACCGGAATCACTGGGGGCGAGCCAGTGTTCAGGGTTTGGCTCAGTTCTCTGGTGTGTGGGGGCGCTGGGAACAGATCTTTCCTTCCTCCCATGTCTGAGGCTTTGGAGGCCCACAGGAAGGAAAAGGATGAAGTGACATGTCTTCCAAATGCAGTCTTTTTCTGGGTATCAAGGTGATAGAAATGAGTCAGTCCTACTTCCTGCTCTTGGGAAGCTCCCAGTCTAGATGCAGAGACACCAGAAATCTACAACTCCCTAGGGAGCAGGATATGCCACCATGAGGGACATCTGCAGAGCTGCTGAGGAAGGGTCTGTACTTGCCCTCTTACTTTGTTCAGCCAACCCGGCAAGAACTGAAGCCAAACCAGCTGTTTTCACTCAAGGGCTTATTCCATGACCTGGGAATGCCATCCTCTCTTTCCTGGGAAACTATGGTTTACTAAGGTGGGGGGAGAGCGTGAACCTTCCTGAGCACTCCAGATAGGATAGGATAGGGCTCCACCTCTGTGCACCTCTGTGGTCTCTGTACTTACCTCCTGATGGGCAGTGGTCTCCCTAGGCTGGTGTCTTGTGAGCTCAGGCACTGGCCCTTATCCATCTCAGTAGCCCCAGGGTCCACAACAGGGGCCCATTGGACATGCATTGAGGAAATGAGTGGCTGTCACAGGGTGTGATGTGTTTCGTAGAGAGCTTAGGAAGCATGGAGAAGTCAGAACTCAATGTGAAGGATGGAGAAGGCTTCCCAGAGGAGGTGAGAGGCTTTTCCCCCCAGGCAGACGAGAGTATGGTGAGCTTCGATCTTGTGTGTGAAAGCATTAGGGCCTGGAGGAGCACAGTCCCATTGGGTCCCAGTACATCAGTGGGTTGCTGGTGGCGTTGGGGTGAGATGTGAGGAGCGATAGGGTTGGAGAAGGGTAGGCCAACTCATGAAGGCTCTGGAACTTGGGGATGAAGAGCTTAGGTTCTCTGCTCAAGACCGCTGGGGAGGAGCTGAAACAGGATCTGACGTGCTCAGCAAGATGACTTGAACTACAGCTGCAAAGGAAGGACTAGAGGCCCAGAAGATGAGACAGGAAGTTGGGTGCAACAGTTCAGAAAAAGGACTGCAAGGGCAGAACCAAAGCAGTGACAGGACCCACTGGGGCTATGAGCATGACACAGTAGCCACAGCCTGGAAGAGTACGGGCTACGGGGGAAAGGAGGATCCGATGGCTGGACTGAACAAGCAGAGGTATCATTCACTGGGGGACAGAATGCAGCATGTGGCGTCACTGGTGTGTCCCAGTGGGGATGGTGAGAAAGCCGGTCCAGCATTCAGAAATGAACACAGAGATGCTATTTGAAGCCCTGGGTGTGGTTAGGAAAGACCAATGAGACTGTGTAAGGCAGGAAGCAAGAGGGCCCACCACAAAGACGCACAGAGCAGCGGTTTCTAAGGAGTCTAAGGAGATGTGGAAAAAAAGCTCACATAGTCCAAGACAGAGGGAGTGTGGAGGGGTTGGAAGAGAGTGAGGAGTGTGATGTCACAGAGCAAGGGAGATGGAGACTGTAGGAGAGAACAGCCTACGGTGTGGGCAGGTGGTTGGAAGATTGCAGAATGTCTTCATGGTGGCTCCACCGAGTGATGGAGAGGGAGCAGGCGCAGAGGGTGGAGGGAGGAAGGACATGGAACAGCTAGTCAAAGGATCCAGAAGACAGAGGTGGCAGGGAGGAGAGGATACAGGACTGAGAGATTCTTACTGCAGGTGGCAAAGACTTGTTTATAAGCCTAAGGGAAGGAAGCATGAGGGTACCAGGCTGGAGGGGGGTGGAGAACGTCCACTTGGGGAGGGGAAGAGCTGTTGTGTTGTTACTGTGATGGATTGGATTTGCTGATGTGTGCTGCTAATAAAAAGCAGGCCAACATTTAGTCATCTTTAATATTTGTAAAACATTCTGCATTTGGTACCGGCATCCAAAATGGCCCATCCACCCCCGTGGGTGAGGCACCCAGCAGCCCCGGGACCCAGCAGGGCAGATGATGGGTTGGGGATCCATAGTGGAACTGGAAGGGCTTTCCTTCACCTCAAGCGGGCTCCCACCCACTGAAGGGAAGAAAGAGGGGGAAATGGGTGTGGTTGGAGATGTGTGCTGATCCTGATGGCCAGATGTGGAGGGAGTTACCAGCTGGTGGCCTGTCCACCCTCGGGGAGGGGGTGGATGATAACTATCCATGCAGTGTGCTGTCACTGTGAGGTGTCTTGGGGGCTTTTACTGCACCATAAAGGATATTTGTTGAACATATGGATCAGCAAGTGCTCTCTCTCTCTCTCTCTCTTTTACACACACACACACACACACACACACACACACACGAACCCAATTCCACTTCTGAGTCGTGCCCAGACTCTCCCCTTGGGCTAAGTAAGAAGGTAACCATGCCTCTGTCTTGGGAATAGGGGGCCGAGAAGGTTGTCAGGGAAAGCTTCCTACCGGAGGTGGGCTTTGCAGCCGGCCTTGGGAAAGTGTGACAGTCGGTCAGGAGACCCGGAGGCCAGGAAGGCAGAGCTCGCTGTGGGTAGGGGGGCTGGCAGTGGAGACCTCTGGAGGGTTGGGTGTTGGGCAGGGGCGTGGCTGGAGCTGTATTTAGACAGTGAAGGCACCTGCTGCAGCTGAGCGTGGACTCAGCTGAGTGTGGATTTAGCTGAGTGTGGACTCTGCAGGTAGAGGGATGTCAGGGGGAGAGGGCAGAGCTGGCATGTTTTCCTTCCTTTGTTGTCTCCCTGGACTGGCCCTGAAACATGTCCCCTTCTCCTAAACCACTAACAGAATTCCCGAAAGAAGTGAGGTTTCCCTTGGGGAGGAAATCTACTGGGCACATAGCCCGCTTCTTCCATCCTCTGTAGGGCTGCCCTGGTATCAAGCTGGGCGCTGAGGGCCTATGCAGGGTGGCACATGGGGGACTGCAGACAGTGGAGGCTGAGCTGGGCCCTGTAGGAAGTGCTCAAGGCAGCCCTGGCAGCGGTCTTGGCAGGGAAGTACACAAACAAAGACTGTGCCCTCACTCAGGAAGCTGCTGGGGCCCACAGGCGGGCAGCTGACTCTGACCTTGAAGAAGCCCCTTGAAGCCCCTTCCTGAGTGTGGTGTGCCACACAGACCTCAACAGGGCCTCTGAAAGCAGAGTGCTGTGGAGGGGGCTCCTGCGTCCGAGGCGGTGCTGCCTCGTCCACTCGGCCCTGGCAACCCCGCTGATTGCAGAGGCAATGCATGCAGGCCACGGTTACAATTTCCACTTATCTGGTGGGTCCTTAAAAAGTCAGAAAGACCTGAGGAGAGGGGGGCCTTGCTTACACTGAGACCCGCATCCCCTTAGTCCCAGCCTGGGTCTGCACTGCCTGCCAGACCCAGATAAGCTGGCCCCAGGCTTTGTGCTGAATGCAAGAGAGTTTCTCAGGTTGGTGGGTTGCTAAGACCCCTTGCCCCCACCCCAGTAAGGTGCTGAAAATCCACACTCCACACACACGCACGCACACACACACACACCAGCTGGCCCCCCACCCCATACTGATCCTAACTTGTCAGAACTGCATGGCAACCAAGGTGACAAGCAGCCAAGCTCTGAGAGAGGGGTCAGCAGCCACTGCCTCCTCATCCCTTGCCCAGCTGGTGAGAGACTTTGAAAAGCGGGTGTTTAGCAGTCTTTGCTTCACGCCTGTGGGGGAGGAACTGTCAGTAGTAGTTACTGTGTAAATGGAGTTGGTTCCTGAGCTAAGAGGTTTACAGGTTTTCTCTCAGTCTTCCTGCAACCTTTTTGAGGTTAGGGATTCTGCGTGAGGCTCAGAGAGGTCAACCCATATGCCCAGGGCCACACAGCAAACAACAGTGCAACTCAGTTACCAACCCAAGTTGATAGAAAGGCCTGTTTGTGGTGAGAGTGGACAGGTGAGAGATGTGTAACATCAGAGTGGGTGACAAGATGAGAACGGGGTGAACCCAGGGGTCCAGAGAGCTGTCCCTGCCCCCACACCTGGTTGGCTCCGCTGTCAGAACTGGATCTGAGGGTGTGAGCTGGGGATCTGTGAGGCCCTGGCCCCGAGGGCTGGGGTGATGGGAGCATGGGTGCATGTGCACCTGTGTGAATGTCGGGGAAGGTGGGAGATGCTGGGAGTACCTTGTCACACTGGCACAGCCCTTGCCGGCTCCCCACTTCCTTCACAGCAGGGCAGTACTCCGTCCAGAGGGCACTAGCTGGAATCCCAGTCGTTTTGGCAACTTACTTTGCCTCTCTGAGCCTTACTTTACCTGTTTTAAAAATGGGCATCAAGGACCGCGGTCACTGATGGTTGTGATGATTAAAAGAACTGGTACAAGTAGAAGGTGTTGCCTGGCATTGCCCAGGGGTTAGGAGGGGCCTGGCTTGTGCCTAAGTACCTGAGCCTGTCTGTCCCGATCACAGATGGAAACTCGTCCCTCTGGGGGTGGGCAGGAAATGGCGGGGGGCGGGGAAAGGGGAACAGCGAAGGAATCCCGTCCTCACCAGCTCCTCCTGGCAGCCTGTCCCCCAGGGTTTTACAAGGTGTCCCCACGGCGGCCTCTCTGCTCGCCCTGCCCTGAGCACAGCCGGGCTCCGGAGAAGGCCTCCACCTACTGCGTGTGCCAGGACAGCTATGCACGCTCGCCCACCGACCCACCCTCGGCCTCGTGCACACGTGAGTCCCCTCCCTCCCGGTTGCAAGGTGCAGGGTGGCGGGGTTTGGGGGGAGGGCTGAGTGTGGACGTGGGGGCCAGCGAATCTGAAGATTGGGTGGGGAAGGGGATCCTGGGACAGGGCAGGCTAGGGGCCTGGGTTTTCAAGAACCGGGACAAGAAAGTCAGACTGAAGGGACCCTCACCGCACCCGCCTCTCCACCCAGGAGAGGCCACTCCGTCCGCATAGCCTCGGTGCCCCATCCCTCACCCCTCACCGGTCTCCACCCACCTCGTCATCCGATGCTCCTCGCTTTCAACCTCCCTCCTCCCCACCCTACTCCCGCCTCCGCTGGCCTCTTCGCCCTGTCCCTCCCGTGCTCCGGCCCTGCTCCCTTCGCCAGCCCGCCGACCGCTCCCGCCCCGTGTCGCCGCAGGGCCGCCGTCGGCGCCGAGGGACCTGCAGTACAGCCTGAGCCGCTCGCCGCTGGCGCTGCGGCTGCGGTGGCTGCCGCCGGCCGACTCGGGTGGCCGCTCGGACGTCACGTACTCGTTGCTGTGCCTGCGCTGCGGCCGCGACGGCCCAGCGGGCGCGTGCGAGCCCTGCGGCCCGCGCGTGGCCTTCGTGCCGCGCCAGGCGGGACTGCGGGAGCGCGCCGCCACGCTGCTGCACCTGCGGCCCGGCGCGCGCTACACCGTGCGCGTGGCCGCGCTCAACGGCGTCTCGGGCCCGGCGGCCGCCGCGGGAGCCACCTATGCGCAGGTCACCGTCTCCACCGGGCCAGGGGGTAAGGCTGCCGCGCGCCCCAAGGCCGAGCGACTCCGGCCCTTCCCGCGGCGCGGGTCCCCCAGCCCCAGCTCCCAGCCTACCTCCTCGCATGCACCGCAGGAACCGCAAGCGCCTCGGACCCTGGGAATGCCCACTGGGGCTCCAGCCTCCTGACCCGCGTCCAGGGGGCGGGACCCAGGGTGCGGGTAACTCTTTGCCGGTACGCCAGGGAGAAGACGAGCGCGTCCTTCCTGCAGGCCACCGCGCAGGAAGTGGTCCTTGGTTGCCAGTGCAACCCTGTAGTTCAGCTCACCTCTGGCTTCCCGGGAAACACGAGCCTGAAAGTTTCTCAAGATTTTACCTCGGAAATATCCGTAGGAAGCAGAATCGCTGCGTTCCTTTCTGTCTCAGGGCCCCCATCGTGTGTCCCCTGCAGCCCTCCGAGGCCACTCTCTTTCCTGGTGCGGGGGAGGGGGAAGGCCGAGCAAGCAGCAGGCTCCGCGGGGCCGGGCGAGCCACCCGCCAGCCCTTCGCAATTTCAATTCTCTGAAATTGAGAGTAGATGAAGACGCACGGCCTTTCGGACTGCACCTTCCCCCGTGGTGGTGACATTTGCTTGTTATTATTTGTCTCTCAGGGAACACTTTCCAGTAATCCCTCCAGGAGCCTTTGCAAACCCTCGGGCTGAGGCTTGTTTTGCTTTGAGGGTGCAGGGTTGGCCTGTGACCCCCGCCTCGGGCTCCTGGCTTCCCAGCTCCCGGGTATGTTCATTCCTTTGTGAGTAACTCGGCCACGCCTGTGCACGTGTGGATGCTTGAATAATTCCTTAACCCGGGATGAAGATTAAAATTTAACCAATGTGCGTTTCTTCTCACCGAGTTTGATCAAAACAGAGGAAAGCCTTTTGATCTTCACACCTTTTCCTATTCCTGAAAGAAGTTGTCTTCAGTTTTTGCTTGGACTAGAAGTTCTGACGATCCCTGGCCTTAGGCGTTACAGCCATTTTGATTCTCTCAATCCATTTTTCTCTGCCACCCAATTCGCCTGTTCTTTGCGATCTCTATTGTGCTGCAACACTAGCTACTGAGGAATCATTTATTTGAAAAGCAGAGCGGAAAAACAAAGAGAGGTCATCCATCTATTGGTTCACACCCTTAATAGCAGCGCTGGGCCAAATCAAAGGCAGGAAGCCTAGCACTCTAACAGGTTCTCCCGTGTGAGTGACACGCCCCCCGAGGACCTGGGCCATCTTCCGCTGCCTTGCAGGAAGCTGTGTGGGAAGCAGAGCAGGCAGGACTGGGACCAGAACCGGTAGGGAATGCCGATATTACAAGTGGCTTAACCGACTATACCACAACAGCTGCCTCTGCATTTACATATAGAAGATTAATATAGGAGGTGAAAACACCAATCCTATTACACAGACATAAGCAACCATTAACATCTTGGAATCGATACCTTCAGGCCTTCTTCCCCCTGTCTTATGTCCACACCGTTTTTATCCGGCATTTCCTACTAGGGTTCCTCTTGTTCCAGCATAGATGGAAATAGTCTCTGCACACGCTTTATTAATAACTACACTGAGCTTCCGAGAGCGCCACTCTGCGCTTGGCTCTGTGCAGTGTGCTTTTTCTGCGTTAATATGTTGCAATGGGATGGTATTTGTCTTCCGAACAATGGACCTGCGTTTGGAGATGCCTAGACACACTTGTCTGTGCGTTTGGCTTTGTCTGCTGTCCATGACTTCTGCTGTTGGTTTGTAGGCCACATAATGCTCCTGCTGTTGGTTTGGAGGCCACATAATGCTTCTGCTGTTGGTTTGTAGGCCACATAATGCTTCTGCTGTTGGTTTGTAGGCCACATAATGCTTCTGCTGTTGGTTTGGAGGCCACATAATGCTTCTGCTGTTGGTTTGGAGGCCACATAATGCTTCTGCTGTTGGTTTGGAGGCCACATAATGCTCCTGCTGTTGGTTTGGAGGCCACATAATGCTCCTGCTGTTGGTTTGTAGGCCACATAATGCTCTTGCTGTTGGTTTGTAGGCCACATAATGCTTCTGCTGTTGGTTTGTAGGCCACATAATGCTCCTGCTGTTGGTTTGTAGGCCACATAATGCTTCTGCTGTTGGTTTGGAGGCCACATAATGCTTCTGCCTTTTGCTATTTTTTTTAAATCAGAAATGCATCTTAATTTTGTAAAACTGCTTCTTAAGCATCTCTCAAGATGACATGTTTTTTTTTTTTTCTTTGACCTGTCAGTATGACGAATTCTATTAATGGATTTTTCAAAGTCGACTTTCTGCAGTCCTGGACTCCACCACAGTGGCTATGAGTAAATGCATATTATTCCTATAATAGTTTGCTGAATTCATTTGCCTTTATCATAAGATTTCTCCATCTGCATTGGTAAGAGAGATTAGTCTAGTGCGTTTGTGTTCCTTGTCAGGGTTTGGCACTGGGCTAGTGTTGGCTTTGGAAGAGGCCTTGGGGAGGTGTGTCCTCCTCTCATCCAGAACCGTCACATATTCCTGTCAAGTCTTTGAGAGAGGATGCTAGTGGGAACGTGAACTTAGAAGATCATTTTATTTTGATACCAAAAAAAAAAAAAAAAATCCCAAATGAAACCCATGCATATCTCCCTCATAATATGCACTTTTTGAATACCCCGATTTGCATGAATATCAGGTTTTATTTGCATCCAAATAAGTGATCTTCTAATTCCACTTTCCATTAAATGTTAATTTTAAAATATGTTTACATGTTAAAATGTTTAATTTATTTGAAAAGCAGAGAGACAGAGGGAGCGACAGAGTAAGGTTGGATTCACTGATTCATTTCCCACATAGCGGCAGTCGCCGGAGCTGGTCCAGGATGAAGTCAGGAACCCGGACTCTGGCTGCGTTGCATCTCCCAGGCTGGTCATGGGGACGCAAGCACTAGGGCCATCATCTGTTTCTTCTCAGACACCATCAGGAGAGAACTGGATTTCAGGAGAGTGGCTGGGACACAAACCCACCCTCTGACATGTCCCACTGGGTGGCTTAACCCATGGTGCCGCAACACTGGTCCCTCCATAACTTTTTTTTTTTAAAAGATTTATTTTATTTTATTGGAAAGGTGGATATACAGAGAGGAGGAGAGACAGAGAGGAAGATTTTCCGTTCAATGGTCTCCCACATGGGTGCAGGGTCCCAAAGATTTGGGCTGTCCTCAACTGCTGTCCCAGGCCATAAGCAGGGAGCTGGATGGGAAGCAGGGCCGCTGGGATTAGAACCAGCACCCAAATGCGATCCTGGTGTGTGTGCAAGGCGAGGACTTTAACCACTATGCTATCGTGCCGGGCCCTCCTCTGTAACTTTTAAAAGTAGCCCTGTATCCCGTGAAGGCCTGGGATGCTTTCTGAGTGCTGCACGTCTTCTTCATTTCTTCTCGAATCACATTTGATCACTTGTGCTTTTCAGAAAAAGCTTGGAGTATCTTTTCCTGATTTATTGTTGCAAGTGTGTACTTTAAGCCTTTCCTCAGTACCTGGAGTTTCCTTGGTCTCTGATCTCATCTTTCTTCATGCTGTGGGCTTGTAATGGCTCCTCGCCCTTCGTTTTTTCTGCCAGCAGTTTCTTTTCCTGCTTATGACAGAGCCGCCTGCTGAATCTGTCCGCTACTGGTTACTCTTATCATGTGTTTTCTGCTTTCACCTGTGTGCGTGCGCCCTCTTGCCTTCCTGAGGCCCTTCTGTAGAGGGGCTCTTCTTTTTGTTCTTTTTGTTTTCATTTTGTAGGTGCTAGAGGCAGACAACACTTCATTTCATCAAAGAGAGTGAAGGAGTTGCTTTTACAGACACAAAAGGGTTGGCAAAAGCAGAAACAGGGCCCGGCGCGATAGCGTAGTGGTTAAAGTCCTCGCATTGAACGCCCGGGATCCCATATGGGTGCCGGTTCTAATCCTGGCAGCCCTGCATCTTTCTCTCCGTCTCTCCTCCTCTCTGTATATCTGACTTTCCAATAAAAAAATAAATAAATCTTAAAAAAAAAAAGCAGAAACAAAAACCAAAAATTTCATTGGTTATTTAAAGATATATATGTATATATTACATGTATATTGGAAAGGCAGATTTACAGACAGAAAGAGAAAGATCTTCCATCCACTGGTTCACTCCCCAAATGGTCATCATGGCCAGAGCTGAGCTGATCTGAAGCCAGGAGCCAGGTCTCCCATGTGGGTGTGGGGTGCCAGGGACTTGGGCCACCTTCCACTTGCTTCCCAGGCCACAGACAGAGAGCTGAATGGGAAGTGGAGCGAGCAGGACATGAACCTGTGCTGGTATGGGATCCCAATGCTAGCAGCCGGGAGATTAGCCAGTTGAGCCATTGTGCCAGCCAGCATGGGTGGGTCAGTTTTTCCTTGTAAGGCGGAGCCTGGGAAGCAGAACAAGATTGGCTTAAGGGATGTGGGAACTGAAGCAGAGGGAGCTTCACTGGCATGCCAGTGGTTACTATCCTGATCTCCTCATTTCTTAGAAGGGCAAATAACAACTTAATTTCAGTTTAGTGACATGGAACTTACACATGGGTGGCTCTGCTATGATTTTTAATCTGATCTGTTGGTACCTATGCGGGATTTAAAAAAAATAATTCAGAATGTTTCAATAACTTTTTATTTGAAACACACACACACATCTTCCATCTCTTGGCTCCACTCCTCAATGCCTGGTACAGCCATAGCTGGGCCAGACTGGATGCATGTGTCTTAGATGGGTGTAGGGACTCAAGACTTGGACCATATCTGTTACCTCCCAACATGTGCATTAGCAGGAAGCTGGAATCTGGAGCAGAACTGGAACTTGAACCCAGGCCCCCCAATATGGGAGGAAAGAATCTCAAGCGATGTCTCAGTCATTGAGCTAATCACGGAGCCAAACCTGCTTCCCATCATTCCCATAAAAATAAAACAAACTATGACTTTGCCTCTGAGTATAGCTTTGGTCACATTTAATGCGTTTTTAACACAATATCTTATTTTTAGAGTTTTGCGGACTATAGTATTTGCCCTTTCAAAGCATACGATTCACTTGTGGTTGTAAAAATCACTTGTATACACTTTTTTTGTGTGTATTCACATGGTTTGTAATCAGCACTAATTCTAGAATATTTTCATCACCGCGGAAAGAAACCTGTTAGCAGTCACTCCTCATCCTCTCTAACTCCTACAGCTTCAGTAAGCACTGAATTCTCTGTGTGTGTAAACTTGCCAGTTCTGGGTGTTTCAATATATTGAATTATACAACTTGTGCACTTTTCATGTCTTGTTTTTTTTCACTGAGCATAACGTTTTCAGGGTTCACTCATGTTGTAGCATGGGACAGTACTGCAGTCCTTTTCTTCAGGATTGAGTGATATTCCACTGGATGAAGCTACTACAAAGCTTGTGCTGTCCTAACAAGGCTAGGATCAAGTTTTAATGGTCCCTTCATCAGCTCGTGGGCACTGGCTGTTTGTCATATTGATTACTATGAGCAGTCACTATGAACATCGGTGCCTAGCTTTCTGGGTGAACGTGTGCTTTCAGTTCTCTTGGGCCTATGCCTGGAAGCAGAATTGCTAAGTTATGCAACATTACAAACGGAATCACATCCTTCCAAAATTCATTTACTGACTGCAATAAGTTTTGTTGACCATGGCAAAACAGGAGTGTGTTTAGAGATCGTGCCTTTAAGGTGGATTGAGATGATAAAGATGGGCCTGAGTCTAACAGGACTGGAGTTCCTGTAAGAAAAGGAAGGGACAGAGCAGCTCACGACCCTGTTATCTCCCTGCAAACAGCTGTGTGAAGAGCAAGAGGATGAAAAGGGCTTTAGCAAAGTGCAGATCTGCTGGGCTTGTGCAGCTAGCACTCCCAGGACCTGGAGAAAATAAGTGGCTGTGGTTCAGGCCGTGCAGGCAGCAGTTCAGTGTCTTGCTGTGGGAACCTGTGCTTGCTAACATATAATCGCATTAAATTATTATTATTATTCTTATTATTATTTTAGTTTATAGGATATGAGGAGAAATAGAAAGGGGGAAACAGAGACAGGTTGATGTCTTCCAGCCGCTGGCTCACTCTTCAAACGCCCACAACAGAAGCCGGGAGTTGCAGACTCTGTCCTGGCTACCCACCTGGGTGGCACAGCTCTACCACTTGAGCCATCACCCGCTGTCCCCCGCCCCCGGAGTGTGCATTAGCAGAAAGTGGTACTGCAAGCACAGATTGAAACCCTGCATGCTGATAGGGATCGCAGGTGTCCCGAGTGGTCCCCAGACACCTGCTCCCAAATGACGTGACCTCTCAACCAGCTGCTTTGTAGGAGCAGCCAAGTTGTTTCCTACGGCAACAGAACCGTTGTACGTTCCCGTCAGCGTACAGAGGGTCTGGCTTCTCCTCTGTCTCTCCCACCAGCACTCCATGAGCACAGCATCCTCAGTCCACGTGGACTGGTGTCTCCTGGCACTTTGGATTGGCCTTTGCCTGTGACTAATGGTGCCGAAGTCTTTTTTTGAGTGCTGGCTTTGCTTTGGTCACTAAGCTGTGTAAATACAGATCCGGGTATATTCTGGGTTCTAGACCCCTCTGTTGGTTCCCTGGGTCCAGGGCCGTGGCCTCTTGGTGGTGCTAGGGGGAACCCTTCTTTGCTCTTGTGTTCTGTGGTGGTTGCCAGCTACTTCACTACCAGACACCTGGGAAGAATTGCTTAGGAAGGAGCGAAGTTCATGTTGGCTTGCAGTTCCCCGGGCCTCACCTGGGGATACTTTGAGCGGATTAGTCCCAGCTTTAATACATTGGCAAGAGATCAAGCCAGACTACCAGCCACACCCTAACGCCAGCCGACCTCATCTGCTCGGCATATTCTTGCAGGCAGGAGGCTGTCTGCTCCCTCTGTCAGTCTCTGTGTCCAAATGTTCCCTGTTCCTCAGGACATCAGAGTTAGGGAACGCTCGAACGACCTGAAGTCCCATTGCCAAAGGAGATGACCACTGGCTGACCACGGCACAATTCTAACAAACCCATAGGAACCTTATCGGAATTTCAGATATTTTCCTCTACACTGTGGCTTGCCTGTGTGAGAGCTTCCTTTGAATCATTTCAGCTTTTGATTTGATGTGGTCTAATTTATCTTTTTTTTTCTTGATTGTTCCCGTGTCTGGTGTCAGGCAGACACTGAAGGTCGCGATGATCAGACCTTCTTCCTCCTAGTACTATGCTCTTGGCTCATGTCGCTTTCGGAGCTGTGTTTGTGTTTCACGAATAGCTTTCTATTCTGTTTATGTTTCTGATTTGACTGTTTCATGGTTGAAGAAAGACATTTGTCCAACTTTCACTGGGTTGTTTGGTAACTATGAAGATTTTCTATGTGGTTTAAGACGTGGTAAACATTCTGAGTTTTTCATAGCTTCTTTAGAACAATGTGCTTTATGTTGCAGCTTCGTCTCTCCACACACATACAATTTAGGCTGTTATTCAGTTCTGTTTCTGTATTTTCTACCTGATGTTCCAAAGACCAAGAGGTTTATAGTCCACATTCTGCTTTTGATTGTCATAAAACTCCTTGTACTTCTAATGAATTTTCTTTAAAATATTGCAATTTTGCGGATATACTTTTGGTCTTCCCACAAGCCTTTCTTACCCTTCCCATTCAAGATTTTAAAAAGGGCCAGCACAATGTCTCAGCTGGCTAATTCCCCACCTCTAAGCACTGGCATCCTGTGTGGGCACTGGTTCATGTCTGGCTGCTCCACTTCTGATCCCGCTCCCTGCTTGTGGCCTGGGAAGGCAGCAGAGGATGGCCCAAAGCCTTGCGACCCTGCACCCACGTGGGAGACCCAAAAAGGGTTCCAAGTTCTTGGCTTTGAATTAGCTCAGTTTGGGCCATTGCAATTACTTGGGGAGTGAACCATCAAATGGAAGATCTTTCTTTTTCTCCTCCCTGTAAATCTGCAGTAAATCTTTAAAAAAAAAAAAAAACCCTACTTGGTATTATATTAAAAAAATATTTGTAGTCAGAGAGAGAGAGCACTCTCACCTGCTTGTTTAACCCAAATGCTGAAAGATCTCCTGGGCCAAAGCCTGCAGCTGGAGTCGGGGACTAAATCCAGGGCTCCCTCCTGGGATACAGGAGCCCAGCTGCTGGGCCACCACTGCTGCCTCCCAAGGGTCTAGATGCAGAAGAGGCTGGAGTCGGGAATCGAACCCCGGTCTTCTGAGGTGGGATGTGGGTATCTTAATGAGCATCTTAACCTCCAGGCCAGCGCTGACCCGGGTCTGCACTTTGAGCTCAACGCTTCTTGGTCTTTTTCCTCCCACGGCCTTCTCCACCTGTGTAGCAGAGGCTGTGTTTTCTCTTAGATTCCTTAGGTCCCTCTGGCAGCCATGCTCTATGGCTGTTCAAGTACACTCCTCCTCCTGGGGCTGCAGAATAACGGCTGAAATGCTTGTTCATCTGCCCAGTGTCTGGGCGTTTGCAGCTGCCTCTTGGTGGCATGTTGGCTGCTGCAGCTCCAGACTTTACACTTTACCATTCAGAGGCAGAACGAAACTGGTGCTTCTTTATTGGTTTCTTTTTCCTTTTTTTTTTAAGTGGGAAGCTTTTCCTAGATTTTCTTATTTCCCTCTCCCTTTCACTTACTATTTTTTTCTAAAGGTTTATTTATTTATATGAAAGTTTCTCTCTCTCTCTCTCTCTCTCTCTCTGTCAAACACACACACACACACACACACACACACAGAATTTCATCTGGGTCTACCGCATGAGTTCAGGGCTTTACCCTGGGCTATTTTTCTGCTTTCCCAGGTCATTAGCAGGGAGCTGGAAGGGAAATGGAGTAGCCTCAAACCAGTGCATAGATGAAATGCTAGCATTGCAGGTGGATACCTTACCCACTATGCTGCAGCCACCACTAATTGTTTCTGTTGGGCAAAACAGGCTTATAAACCCAACCTTAACTCAGTCATTGGCAAAAGGAATGGTGTCCCCAAATGTCCTGAAGCACACAGAATTCTCGTGAGTCACCAAGAGTAGACCCTCCATCCCTGCAAAAAAAGAAGGGGCTGCGCCTGTTGACTGCCCCCTTTGGTGTCTGTGGCATGCTTGGCCCTCTTTGGACTCTGGCTGGATTTCACCGCCAGTCCACGGCCACGGAGCAGGTACAGGGGTGGGCTGGGATGCTCGTTCCATTCCCAGGCCATAGACGGTTCTTATCTCCGTGGCTCTGTGGGGCGGAGTTGTCTCTTTCTCTGTGCCCTGGTCATCTGATGCTATACAACAGATGTGCTTTTAAAAAAAAAAAGCCATCGGGAGCCTGTTCCCATTTCTGCTGCGGTCTGCCTCTGCAGGGGGCTGGGCCAACGCTCAAGGTGATGCTCCCGCACTTGGCTGACCTTTGTGCCCAGGTCTTGTCTGCATTTAGCCAACAAAGTAGCCCTGGAGCAAAGGGAGGAGGAGCCCTTTTTCTCTGGGGCAGCTGGGCAGAGGGCATGGCTGCGAGTTGGGCCATTTTTTTTCTTCTTTTTAAGGATCAGACACTGGGTGGGTAGGAGAATGGATTTTTCAAGTTATTTTTAGAATGGGAGGCCTGCCTCACTGTGGGCAGCCTAGCCTGGGGTATAGTACAATCACACTTTTCCATCCAGTCCCACTGGCTAAGAGGCAGTTGCTAGCTCACTACCCAGCCGACGTTCGGGCAAGCAGCTGCCAGGAGGAGCTGAGAGGGTCACAAGGCCTTTCGGCTCTCCCTGGAGCTTTAGTTTTTTTGTTTTTTTGTTTTTTTTTGAAATTATTTTTAAATAATCTTACTTAGTTGATTAGGGTACAATGGGTCAAGGGCCACAGAGTGAAAGTGGGTAATACCATTGTTTCCACACAAATATCATCATTTTTTTTCCTGTATCTGGGGTCAGGGGAGAAACGAAGGGGAAAGCCCCACCCAACCTCCCACCCATCCCAGATCCCCAATGGGAGGTGCGCTCTGAGGGTCCTGCTCAAATGGTTTTCATAGTTCATCAGTTCTGGATTGCTGCCAATCTCGCAGTTCTAATCGCAAAGAAACCTGTTCAGAGTCCACTGGCTGACAGTCTCTTCATGGTTGGCGTTCTCCAAAGAAAGTTTATCTGAGATGATCCCAGACGTGATTCTTGCGTGAGTTTGCTAATACAGAGTCCAACACCGTCCGTCACACCAATCAGCTTATGCACATGCTGGTTGTTGCGATTGCTGAGTCCGTTCTGTTTCCAGCCCTATCTTCCTCGTGAACCAATGGGTGTTGTAGTCCAGCTCGATCCTACCCACTTCATACTTGGTCCTCACGCAAACCAGTTGGGGCTGCAGCCTAGTTGGGGCGACTCCCCATAACCCCCACCAGGTCTGCCCCCTACCCTGGTTCCCATGCTTGCCAGTTTGTACCGCAGGCGTATCCAGTCTGTCCCATATTCCATTTAGCTCTCACATATGTCAATGAGCATTGAAGCCTAGTTCAACCTAACCAACCTACTATCCAGCCCATACACCTAATGGCAGGTGCCTTTCTGTCTAGCCACTCATGCCCCTGTCCTGGTTTTCATGCTGTCCAATGAGAGTGGTAGCCCCGAGGGAGGTGCCCACTATTACTCTTCTAGGCCATACCCACTCCCAGATTATACACTCTCCAGGTGGTTCTGGCATTTGACTTGACAGAATTAGCTCCCAGTGCCAACCTCTGCCAGCTAATGCTGCGGCTAAGCCCAACCAACCCTCGCCCACTCTAATTTTTGCTTGCACCAGTCGGAACAGTCAGCCCACCATGGCCCTTCCCTTATCTAGCTCACATGAGGCCCACAGGTGTTATAGCCCTGCCTAGTCTGATCTGCCCCCATCCCGACTCATGCTTTCCAATGGAAGTAGTTGTCCAGCAGGGGAGCCCACATTCCCCTTAGGCTCTGCCTCCTCCCCCCTGATTATCACATGTGCTGTTTGGTCGCTGCAACCATATCTGGTATGGCTCATCTCACCTTGGCATTCCTTAATGTGTACTGGTATGTGTCGCAACCGAACCTGGCTTGACCCCCATACGGCTTACACATGGTTCAGTAAGGGCTGAGACCTAGCCTAGTCTGTCATACATTTCCCCTGGTCCTGCAGAGCACCAGATGGTGTTGGGGTCTGACCCAGCTTGGTACTTCCAGTCCCAGTCCACACTTGTGCCAAGTGAGATTACAACTGTATCCTGATCAGAATGCAGCCCCAATTCTAGCCCATGCGCTCCTTGGTGGGAAACTCAACCCAGCTAGGGTGTCCCCTTAGCTCCCCAACCAGGCCTATTCCCTGTCTTAGATCACGTGCAGGCCAGTGGTTGCTCTGACTCAGCTTGGCAGAGCCCCTCACTTGTCCTGGCCTCCTAGATGCTGTGGCTTAGTGTCCCTGTCTCACGCAGATCAGTAGGTGCAAGGACCTACTTGGCATGACTTGTGCTCCAACCTGATTTCTGTTGTTTCTTGTGAGTTAAGGTTTGTTCGGCCCTGCCCATTCTGCCCCCTTCCAGTGGCAGCCTGGCCCACCCCACATCCTGTTTTAGGATGCACATTCAGGTGCTGCTGCCTTGATCTGCCCTGACTGTTGTGGGTTCCCTTACCTGTAAGTGATGGCAGGTGGCATGGTCACACCTAGCTTAGTTCATCGCAACTCCAGCTTGCGAGCTAACCAGGGGGACTTGTATTTCCATAGGGTTGGGCCCACACAACCCCATAGAGTCTACCCCCAGACCAAGTTCTCTCACGTGCTGGATATGTCTTGACCCTGTCAAATGTGACCACTCCACCACTCCACCACCCAGTCGGGTAATGGTACCTAACATTGCCAAAGAGGCCCCCATCCATAGCTTTGGTGTGGGCTGGTGTGTGGCGATCAGTGATGCTCTACGCTAACAGCCCATCTCTGGATTCCTAATTGGGCTGGTGAATCTGTCTAACCCAAATTATCTTCTGTATACTTCCCTCCAAACCACCAGGTCTCAGTCCGCACGCATGCCTGAAACTTTCATGACCCTGTCACTGGGAATCACCCAAAATTCACTTCTTACCTACACTAAAACTGGCCTTAATCATGGGTGTCCCCAGGCAGCAACTACATATCTTAAAAATCCCAGAGTTCGCCACTGGGCGGCCAGCAGACAAAGCCTGGCACCACTTGGTGCACTGGCCACCCAAGGCCGAAGACGCATTCACTGCCTTCTGGCAGTGTCTTTGGCGTGAGTCCCCAGCATTGGGTCTGTCATGGCAGGGGCACCCCCCACAGCCGCCACACTGCAGGGAGCTGCAGTTGCCCCCAACCCCAAGGCCTGAACCCCTCCCAAACTCGCCCAGCTGCAAGATCTTAGCGGCAGGGCGGAGCTAGGATTTTAATCCAGTTCCCAAGTTTCCACCCTTCTTACCCTGAGGGAAGAGGGAAGAGCTCTCTTGGGTCCTGGGGGAAGCCGAGGACTCGTTCACTGCCTTCTGGCAGTGTCTTTGGCGTGAGTCCCCAGCATTGGGTCCAACCTGGCAGGAACACCCCCCACAGCAGCCATACTGCAGGGAGCTGCAGTTGCCCCCAACCCCAAGGCTCGAACCCCAGAGCTTTAGGTTTTAATGAGAATTTGGGAGTGTGTTGAGGTGGGGGCTGTTAGATGAAGGAGATTTGGAACTGCAGCCACCTTCATACCCATTCCAAAGAGGAGGCTGCCTGCCCTTTGTCCCCCCTGTCTACCTTCAGTCCTCCATAAGCCGAGGTGAAGCCTCCCATTGTTAGCACCAGTAGGTGCTTCGCATCTCCCACCCGGTCTCATCTCCATGCAGCTGGCCACAACCGACTGCTGGACTGCTCCATCAGGAAAGAGTGGAGCGGTGCCTGCCCCGGGCTGTGCCTGAGCTCATCCCAGCAGGGGCTCCTCTTGGGTAGGTCTGGGGGGCACCTGCCCCGGGCTGTGCCTGAGCTCATCCCAGCAGGGGCTCCTCTTGGGTAGCTGGCCTGGCAGCAGCTGCTGTTACACAGAAGGAGGTGTGGGCGCAGCCAGAAAACCCTGACCATGGTCCAGAGCTCCTGGCCAGGATAGCTGAAGGGGCCTGCTTCCGTATGCGCTCGGCTTCCCGGCCCTGGTTTCCTGGTTGTTCTCTGACTCCCCAAGCTGTACCTCCTGCACGGTCTGGACAGAGCTGCGAGCTAGTGCATTTCCTGAAAGTTCTGTGGTTTTGCGGGCTCTGGGATCTCCACTTGCGTGTCTGAGCCCGCAGCCTTCCCTGCCGCCTTTCTGGTATCTGCTGTTGAAATCCTAGTGAGGCAGCGAGCATTCCTCCCAGGAAGCCCCCTCCTGACCACCGTGTATGTGACTGTGTGTGTGAGGGGAGTGTGCGTGTGAATGTAGGTGTGTATGCATCTGAGTGTATATGTGAGTGTGAATGTATATCGGTGTGTATGAGGGTGGGAGTGTGCATTTGAGTATATATGTATTTGAATTTTTTTGTGTGAGTGTCTAGGAGTAGTGGGTGAGGGAATGTGTGTGTAAGTATATAAGTGTAAGTACATGTGCATATGAATCTATGTGAGCGTAGGACTAGTCTGTGTGTAAGTGTATGTATGTGTATGTGTGTGTGTGCACATGAATATGACTGTATGTGTGAATACATGTGTATGTGGGTGTATGTGCGGACAAGAGTGTATGAGTATGTGAGTGTATGTGAATTTGTGTTTCATTTTTTTAAAAAAGATTTATTTATTTTTATTGGAAAAACAGATTTATATAGAGAAGGAGAGACAGATAAGAGAGATCTTGTATCTGCTGGTTCACCCCCCAGATAGCCACAGTGGCCAGAACTGAGCCAATCTGGAGCCAGGAACCAGGATTTTCTTCTTACAGAGAGAAGGAGATGCAGAAAGATCCAGGATCCAGGATCCAGGAGCTTCTTTCAGGTCTCCCATGTGGGTGCAGGGTCCCAAGGCTTTGGGCCATCCTTGACTGCCACAATCAGGGAGCTGGAAGGGAAGTGGAGCAGCTGGAATGCAAATGGGCGCCCATATGAGATGTTGGTGCTGGAAGGCAGAGGATAAGATCAGTGAGCCACAGCATTGGACCCATTTATAAGTGTATGTGATTGAGCTTGTGGGTGTATAAGTGTGTGTGAATGGGAGTGTAATGTATGTGTTTTCTGTTGTATGTGTGTGACCGTGTATGTAGGTAAGCCTGTGAATGTGTGAGTGTGAGTGATGGCATGTGAGCAGCGTATATATCCATGTGAGAGAATGTGTGATGTGAGGGTGGGTGTGGATACATGTGTGTGCATCTGAGGGTGGGAGGGTGTACAGTGTGAGTGCACATGTGGCAGTGAGGGTGCTAGTGCTCAGCGCACAGTGCTCCTGAACTCTAACACACACTGCAGTCCTGCCCCTGGGAGCCGGACCAACTCAGCTGCTGGCGTCACAGCCTCTCACTCTGGTGAGAGCACCTGTCGCCAGAGTTGTCTGTTCCATCCCAGCTGCGGGTGCGAGCTGCTGCGGGGCAGTCCTGCACAGAAGCCTCAGCTTACCACTTGGCAACTCACCACCACACAGCCACTCTCCCTTCCTGCCTGTTGCAGCCCTGGGGGCTGCTGCAGGCTGCTCTACCGGCGACCTTGGCTCCTTCCAATCCAGAGTTGTCTTTGCAACTGACGTGTCTCACTGAGCATGGTGTCCTCTAGTTTTACCCGTGGTGGGGCATGTGTCAGAATTTCCCCCTTGTGAAGCAGTGAGTCATGGCCCCTCGTGCGTCTGGACTGCATGTCCGTACGTCCGCTCCTGGCCTTCAGGGAGCTTCCACAGCCCAGTTATTGTGACTGAAGCTCTAATGAATAGGGTGTGCGCATACCTCTCCAAGAGCTGTATTCTTTTTCTTTTCTTTTTCTTTTTAAATTTTGCTTCTCTTCTATTTAAAGATGTCTTTATTTATTTATTTATCCTTAATTGGAAAGTCAGATTTACAGAGAGAAAGAAAAACAGACAGAAAGATCCTCCATCTGCTGGTTCATACCCCAAAGGCCACAATAACCAGGAACTAGGAACTTCCTATGGGTCTCCCATGTGGGTGCAGAATCCCTAGGGTTTGGGCCATACTCTGCTGCTTTCCCGGGCCAGAAACAGTGAGCTGGAAGGGAAGTAGAGCAGCCAGCATATGAACCGGTGCCCAAATGGGATCCCAGCACATGCAAGGTGAGGACTTTAACCAATTGAACCATCACACTAGGCCCTAAAATCATGTTTTCAACTCTTTTAGAAGTGAGGATTGTTGGATCAGATGACAATTTGATTTTCATTATTATTTTAAAAGTGACTTATATGCTTAAATATTGTATTTGTTTGAAAAGGGAGAAAGGAGGATTTTTTTTTTAAGAAAATTATTTATTTTTATTGGAAAAGTAGATTTACAGAGAAAAGATGAGGCAGAGATCTTCTATCTGCTGGTTCACTCCCCAAGTGGCCACAACAACTGGAGATGAGCCGGGTTGAAAACCAGGAGCCAGGAGCTTCTTCCAGGTCTCCCACATGGGTGCAGGGTTGAATGGGAAGTGGAACAGCTGGGACATGAACTGGCACCCATCTGGGATCCCAGCGCTCGCAAGGCGAGGTTCTAGCACTGGGCCATTGCACCAGGCCCAGGAGGACTCTCCTATCCCTTGGTTCACACACAGAATGTGTCCATCAGCTGCCAGGCCTGGGCAGGTGGAGACTAGGAGCTGAGACTGTTTTGTGTCCCCAGTAACAGTAGATGCATTTCCAATTCCTTGTCATCTTTACCAATACTTGTAAACATTTATTTTTTTAGAGATTTATTTATTATGTGCTTTTTTGAAAGGGAGAGAGGGAGATGGAGAGAGAGTTTTCTCTCTGCCGATTCATCCCCTAAATGGCCACAAAGTCCAGAGATGCTCCTGGACAAAGGCAGGAGTCTGGCACTCCGTCTGGGTCTCCCGTGTGGGACCAAGGGCTCAAGTACTTTAGTTTCTCTTCTGTTGCTTTCTCAGGTGCATTTGCAGGGAACTGAATTGGAAATGGAACAGGCAGGAACTGGCCTGAGTTTATATGGGATGATGGTGTCGCATGCAGCAGCTTAACTGACTATGCCACCATGCCGGATTTCTATTTAATTTTTGATGGCAAATATCCTAAAGGGTATGAGGTGACATCTCATTAAGGTCCCTCATTGATGGATGATGTTAAGCATCTTCTCATATGCTTGTTGAATGAATGGGTCCTTTCTAAGAAATGTCCGTCCTTTGTGCATTAAAATTTTTTATAAGTTATTTTATCTATCTGAGCAAGAGTGATTGCTGAGAGAGCTCTTCCATCAGCTGGATCACTCCCCATAAGCCCGCCACAGCTGGGGCTGGACTAGGTTATAGCCCAGAGCCAGGAGCCAGGCAGTCTGCTTGTGTTTGCCTTGTTAGCAGACACCTGGTCGCTTGAACCATCACCTGCTGCCTGCAGGGTCCGCATCAGGAAGAAGCTAGAGTTCGGAGCCAAAGCCACGCATTCCAGTGTAAGACATGGGTGTCTTGGCAGGTAGACAAATGCCTGCTCCCACTTTGCTTATTTCTTAATCGAATGGCTTGGTTTTTTTTTTTTTTTTTTTTGTTATTAAATTGTGGGGGTTGTTGTTATTGTTTTTTTGTTGTTGTTATTAAATTGTTATTAAATTGTGTACTGCAGTATTAACTCCTTAAATATTTGGTGAGTGGATATTTTCTCCCACCCTGTATGTTGCCTTTCCATCTGTTCATTGTTTTCTTTGCTCAAGTGAAGTTGGGCGTGGTTCCATTTGTCTGTTCCTGATTTTGTTGCCTGTGCTTTTGGTGTCACCTTCAAGAAACCATTGCCAAATCCAATGTCATGGAGCATTCCCTCCATATTTTCTTCCAAGAATTTTGCTATTCCAGGTCTTGCGTTTGGGTCTTTAAAGTCATTTTGAGTCAATTTTTGTATGTGGCATAAAGAGGGGCTCCAACTTGATTCTTTTGCAAGTGGCCATGCCATTGTCCAAGAACCATTAGAGAACAGGCTGCCATTTCCCCGTCACGTAGCTCTGGGACCCTCATGGAAGGCCACGCGCGAGTGAGTAGGATTTCTGACTCGCTACCCTGTACCACCCGATTCGGTGACTGCAGCCTCGTGGCTGTTGGGAAGCTGGGAAGTCAACTTTGTATTTCGTTACCATTCTTGTTGCTTTGAGAGTTCATTTAAATTTTAGGAATTTTTGTTTATTTCGGCAAGGAATGCCTCTGAGATTGTGATAGAAATTGCTTTACTTTTATAAAGTGCTTTCGATAAGGGCATTTAGCAATATTAAGCATCCTACCCCATGAACACAGCGTATCTTTCCATCATCTCTGTTTTCTTTAATTTTTTTTTCAGCAATCTCTTACGGTCTTCATGGTACAGGTGTTTCGCCTCTTTGGTTGTTTCCAAGTCTTTTATTCTTTTCCTTGCTGTTGTAAGTGGGATTGTTGTTGTTTTCTTTATAATGAACAAACACACCTTTGTTGTGCATTAGTTTTGCATTCTGCAACTTTCCTGTACTTATTAATGCTCACTCTTGTGTGTGTGTGTGTGTGTGTGTGTGTGTGGAATCACTAGGGTTTTCTAAGAGATAAGATCCTGTCTTCTGGGGGCAGAGATGCATTTGTGGCTTCCTTTCCAATCTGAATGTCTTTGACATCTTTTTCCGACCTGACCTCCCTGGGTAGAAGCGTGGCCATCCTACCAGTGTCCCTACCTTAGAGGAGAACCTTCCAGCTTCTCTACATGGCTTGTGACCTCCACTTTTGGAGGTCTTTTCATACATGGCCTTTCTTAGTTGGGGGAGTGGTTCCCTTCTGTCTCCAGTGTTTTGAGCCTATGCGCTCATCGACCAGGTTGTGAGGATAGTGAGGAGCGTTGATCCTCCTAGCCAAACCACAGCAAGGGTAGCAGCAGCATGGGAGGACTGGACACTCCCAGAGGGTCAGTGTGCAGGGTCAGGAGGCTCCCACAGACTCCGCCCCTCAGCCACCCCGACCAGGTGCACAAGCCCCGCCCACCAGGCCCCGGCCCCGCCCCGTCCCACATGCCCCGCCCCTGCCGTTTACACCTGTTCCCTTCCCCGTCTCCCCGCTGCACCCTGACCTGCGCAGTGGGTCCAGGGGAAGAATCTCGCATTCTCTACTTTCAGCGCCCTGGGAGGAAGATGAGATCCGCAGGGACCGCGTGGAGCCCCAGAGCGTGTCACTGTCCTGGCGGGAGCCTATACCCGCAGGCGGCCCTGGGGCCAACAACACGGAGTATGAGATCCGCTACTACGAGAAGGTGAGTGGAATCTTCTCCATGCCCTCCCTCCAGCAAGAGCCCTTCTCTGGCTTTCCGGGCTTTCCCCCACCCCACCCCGAGTCTCCCCTCCTGCCCTCCACTCCAGTTCCTCCAGTTCCTCCTCTCTCTCCTGGATTCTGCCCCAGGGCCCCCGCTGTCTGCATTCTCACCACTTCTGCTCACTCACAGTTGACCAAGGCCTGTCTCTGGTGGCTGGTCCAGATTGTGCGGCTGGATGTTACCCTTGTCCTTGGAGCAAGAACACAAATACCACATTGTTTCCCATTGTACAAAGCTGTGGGACTGTGGGGTGTATTGCTAGGTGGGGTGGAGGTAAGTGTTAACATCCAGCTCTCCCAAATGGCAAATAGGCAAAGGGTGTGCATGTAAAATGCCATCTACAATAATATGAAATAAATTCAGTAGTTTCTAGAATAAGCTCCACACGGCTGGTTGACCCCCAAGGAATACTTGTAATGGTAATGCTCCTAGAAGCCCTCGTCAGTGCATGATTGCCGCTAAGCTATGGCTTACAAAATAAAGTCCCAAAGACTTGGGCCATCCTCCACTGCTTTCCCAAGTCATAAGCAGGGAGATGGATCAAAACTGGAGCAGCCAGGGCACCAACAGGCTAATTTTTAAGATGATAATTGTGCACAATCTGAATTCTATTAGAAATATTCTGATGAGCTTTGGCAGAAAAAATGCTCTGCTCCCCTGCTTAATGACTGGGCGCTTGCCGCCCATGAGGACAGCTGGATTGAGTTTCTACCTTCTGGCTCCAGCCTCAGCCAGGTGCAGGTGTTTGGGGGAAATGAATTATTTTTGAAATATTTATTTATTTATTTGAAAGGCAGAGTGACATAGACAGAGGAAGCGATAGAAAGATCTTCTGTCTGCTGGTTCACTCTCAAATGGCTGCAACCAGCAAGGCTGGTCTAGGGCAAATCCAGGAGCTCGCATCTCCATCTTGGTCTGCCCCATGTGTGGCAGGGACCCAGGTACTTGGAGCACCCTCTGCTGCCTTCCCAGGTGCCTTAGCAGGGAGCTGAATTGGAAGCAGAGCAGCAGAGAATCAAACTGGCACCACTATTTGGGATGCTGGTTGTGCGAAGCAGTGACCCAACCTACCCACCGCACACAACACATGTCCCAAGAAATCAAAGGGTGAAAAGAGGAAGATGTGACCTCAGCTGTATGTGAGCGGCTTCCGAAACTCTCATGGAACCCACCCCCCGGAAGTTTGACAGGTTCCCAAGTCTGGGCAGATGTCAGGAGCCTCCTCCCTGGGGCCGAGTGCTTCTCATCTCAGCTTCCGCCTGCATACCAGCCAGGGTCCTAGAGCAGAGGGGCTGGCCCAGTGAATGCATGTGGCGGCTGTGGAGCCTGGCAGTCTTGCTCCTTGCTCCTCCCCAGCTTTCTATCAACCTTCCTGCTCTCATGCGTCCCATGCCATTGCCTTCTGTGTCTCCATGCTGACCTGCCTGGAGGGACCGTGTGACCCGCCAGCTTGGGTCAAAGCCTGCTCTGTGTCCATAGAACTAGTGCCACAGGGGTGCTTGAAGTCAGGGCAAGGTGGGGGGCGTGCTGCCCTGGGGACTATGGGTGTGGCAGGGGGTCTGAGAAGCTCCAGGATAGGGTGGGGGCAGAGATGGAATTCTTCGAGGAACATCTCCAGGGCATTCCATTGGCAGATTCACTGGGGGTCAAGCTGGGGCCATTTGATGCGGGGTTCAGAGCAGGACCTAAGAGCTGCACAAGGGGTCGCCTGACCCCTGCCTTGGCCTCACCTATCAAAGGTAGAGGGAAATGGAGACTCAGGGCCTAGGAGAAGACCTAGCACTGTAGCCATTGCTGTCTGAGTCAGTTACTGTGTTAGTGAAGACGGGACAAGACATACAGTCGTGTCCCAAGAGAATGGGAATCCCTGCGAGCCCTTCAGGGCCAGGGTCCTTTTTCTGTTCTTTCCTGGGAGGCTCAGGCCCACAAGGATAGTCTAGCATTTGTCTCCAGTTTCAGTGTGAGGTGGAACGTGTGGGATCCTGTGGGAGAAATCTGGGGAATGGCCCAGGATGACCCGGGCTAGGCCTCTACCCAGCCCATTCCCAGATCAGGGTATTTCTCCTCCTGTCCTGCCCTGCTCCTTTCTTCCATCCTCCTCCCAGGGTTGGCTCTGGCCCTGGCCTGGACGCCACTTCTCATCCCTCTCCAGGGTCAGAGTGAGCAGGCGTACTCCACGGTGAAGACAGGGGCGCCCGCGGTCACCGTCACCAACCTGAAGCCGGCTACTCGCTACGTCTTTCAGATCCGGGCAGCTTCTCCAGGGCCTTCCTGGGAGGCTCAGAGCTTCAACCCCAGCATCGAAGTGCAGACCCCTGGGGAAGGTGAGTGGCAAGTGCAAGGGACCGGGACCCTGGGGGAGGAGGGATGAATAGAGAAGAATTACTTAGCAGTGGGGGAAGCCTACAGCACATTTCTCTGCAGCCCACTTAGCGAACGAATGTGGACTCTGCCAACACTGGCTTGACCACCCCTAGGAATTGCCCTGCCCTGCGGAAGCTGGCAAGTGCAAACTCCAGACAGCTGCAGCCTTGCCTCTCTCGGGACCCACCACAGGTCTTAGGGAGCCACCCCTGGCTCTCCCTGGAATCACTGCCGCTCTCTTGGGAGAAGGTACAGCCTTGGGGTCCGCTCTTGCAGCCATAGCTGGCTCCTTCCTCCAAAATGCTTGCTCTCTGCTCTGAGAGAGACTCCAACTGGGACACAGCTCTCTTGCTGAAGGAGAGGGACCATGCTGCAACACTAAACCAAGCACAGTGAGGACAGTGGGCCAATTACACAGTGTGAGAATTGTGCTTCCACAAAGCTGCCATTAAAAACAAAACCAAGCGGAAATTGAACTCGCTCTCCAGGTCTTAAAACATCTCCAGCCTCTCTGGGGTCTGTGGTATTGTGTTGGCTCGCTCTCTCTGCCCCTGGGCGCCCGCCCGCTGGGCTCCCCATCTGATTGCCTCTCCTGTTGGTGACCCCACCCTCAAGATCTCACCTCTATCGGAGCAGCTCCTGAAAGTATTTTCCTCAACAAAGGCAGTTACCCCCCACCTCCTCCGAGGCATTCTGGCACCAGCTGTCAAGATAATGCTTCTTCCCAACCTGCCACACAAGCAGGCTCATCTAAGATCGGCAGAGCTCTGAGCCCACAGGGAGCTGGAGATAAAACGTGCAGGGAATTGGAGTTCTGGGAAAGAAGACAGCACCTCTTGCCGGGATTGCCCCGTCTGTGTCAGACCTGGGCCAGGTGCTGGGGAGAGGAGATTAGAGCTGTGTCCCGTAGGCTGGGGAAGTGGTGAAAAAGGGGAAGGAAGGGATCTGGGGTGGAGGAAGTCAACAGAGCAAGGGCTCAGGGCTCGGCAGGCACAGGAGCTGGAGCTGTGAGCTGAGACCGGCCCGAGGGTTCCTGTTTCCGGGGTCCCTCTAGATCAGAGACTGCCCAGCCCTGGTCTCCCTGCGAGGTGTGGCCCTGGCTATGGGGTCCATAATGTTTCTCCTAACCCCATGAGCACTTCCTTTTTTTTTTGGCAAATCGTGACCCCATCTCTCACCAAGTCAGGGTTTTAAAGAAAGGTTTATTCATTTACTTCAGAAGCAGAGCAACAGAGAGAAAGGGAGAGACAGAGAGAGAGAGATCTTCCATCTGCTGTTGTACTCCCCAAATACCTGCAACAGCTGAGACTAAGCCAGGCCAGAGGCAGGAGGCAGAAACAGTGTCCTGACCTCCTGCCCGGACAGCAGTGCCTAGGCACCTGGGCTATCACCTGCTGCCTTCCCAGCAACGTTAGCAGGAAGCTGGACCACGAGCAGAGTGACTGGGACTTGAACTGGCACTGCGATATGAGATGCTGGAGACCCAGGTGGTGGCTTCACTTACTGAGCCTCAGTGCTGCCTCCAGGATCTTTTTGATTATTTGTGAATTTATTTTCACTTTATTTGAGAAGCAGAGAAGGGGGCATACCTTCTTCTGTTGATTCACGCCCCAGATGGTCAGAATAACAAGGGTGGGGGGCCAGAAGAAAATGAGGAATTGAGAACTCCACCCACATCTCCCACACAGATGGCAGGAACTTGAGTAAGCCATCACCTGTGGCCTCCCAGGATGTGTTTTTTTTTTTTAGAAAGATTATTTATTTATGTGAAAGGAGAGGAGATCTTCCATTTGTTGGTTCACTCTCCAGATGGCCGCAATGGCTGGAACGGGGCCAGTCCAAAGCCAGGAGCCAGGAACTTCCTCTGGATCTCCCGCTTGAATGCAGAGGCCCAAGCACTTGGGTCATCCTCTGTTGCTTTCCCTGATGGGAAGTGGAGCAGCCAGGACTTGAACCGGTGCCTACACGGGAGTCTAGAGCAGCAGCGTCACTCACTGTGCCACAGTTCCAGTTCCCCAGGATGCTGTGCACACGGCAGTGCCTTGAGGAGATGTATTAACAGAAATCTGTGATCAAGCCAAGAGCAGATTCACACTGTGGCAATCCAGGAATACTGACACCCAAGCAGGGTCTTAACCACCTGCGGACTGCCTGCCCCCCCGACAGCCAGCCTGTGTTATCTGGTGTTTTCTGTGTGTCAGGAATGAGTGATTGTGTGGCTGGCTCACGGTCTGTCCCCACGCCACAGCCATGGTGTTTTCTGAGACTGGGGGCAGCTCAGCAATGGACTGGGAGAGCACCCCCTCCCCATCTGGGCTCTTGGCTGCAGCCGTGCTGTCCCCTACCTCGTGGGCCTTGCCCAAAGCAATCATCCATACAGCAGCTACATTCTTTCAGTTTGGGAGTGGGGAAAGCCGGAGGATACCCAAGGCAGAAGCTACCGTGACCTGTAACTTGATCATGAAGACACATCCCATCAATTTAGCCAAGTTTGAATCACCAGATGTGAATGAGCCCACTAGAGCCAGCCTGGGGGGTCTGGGGAAGGAATGCCAGGAAGTGGGGTCCCAAGCTGACCTTGTCTCCTCCTCCTCCCTGTCTGTGCATGTGGAAACTCTGTTGCACACATTGCACACCTGGGGCTCTGAAGTCCCCCTTGGGCCCTAGCTTTGTTGGCCTTGAACACCGACTCTGTGATGCTCTGCCTTCTCGCTCCTCCAGTTCTTGGACCAGGTCTGTCTCTATCCAGTCATGGATTGTTCTCGCCTGCACCTGCCCTGCTGGGCTGCAGCCTGGGGCCTTTCTTCTCCTGTTCCTCACACCTCACATGCTGAGGCTGCCTGCACAGGTGCAGTTTTCCAGCACAGAGGTCAGCTCTGTGTTGTCGCCATCCTTGGTCTTTGCTGTGACCCTCCACCTCTCTCAGGCCCCTGCCCTCCTTCTGCACTTCCCATGAGGCAGATGCCTTCATTGCTTTCCTCCTTGGGCAGGACAGCCCTCACGGTGAAGTTCATCCTCCTGAGCTTGGCATTCCCAGCGCTCCAGGTTTTGTCTCCCCAATACCTGCCATCCTTCCCATCCCCCCACACCCACCCAGTGTCACCCCTCATCACTCACTCGCTGCCTCATTGTAGTCTGCTCCACAGCCACACGGGGCGACCTGCCACTTTCCAACACAGCAGGTGCATCTAGGCATCCTCAGAAGCCTCTTCAATCTGCAGGTGCGGTTGAATGGTTGTCTTCCGTGACACCTCGCTGGCTTTGGGAAGCAGTTACTGTGCTTCTGCCCAGCTCTGCTTCTTTTTCCAGGATGTTTTGCTTCTCCTGCTTCCTGCTCTGTGCACTCCTGCAGGGCAGGGATGGATGGACCAGTGGATGGGCTGAGGGGCCTGGGTCAGGGGGGCTCTTTGGGGGGGTGGAAATAGTTCAAAGCTGAGGCTTTTGGAATCAGGTTCGAGGCTTAGGGGTTCACCACTTATTAACTGTATGACCTTGGGCAAATTCACCTAAATCCTTCCTGTCTCAGCCGTAAAATGGAGACGGGCACATCTTAGTGTTGTTGCCATGGTAAAGTGCATGGAGTAGTGTCCTAAGTAGGTGAAGTGTTAGTTAACTCACCTAGTGTTAGCTCCTGTGAGTGTGGGTAGAGGAGCCAGACACCCTCTGTGGAGCCCCTCTAAGCCCTGCTCACTCATGGAAGAGGCCTGGCCTTGCCTGCCTACAGCCCTGCTCCTCTCAGAACCAGGCTACAGGGAAGGAGCCTCCCACCCTGGGAGGAGAGGAAGCATTTGGGATTCCCAGTGCACTGTCACCAGTGGGACAGTGGTGGGTACAGTGGTGGGCACAGGGGTGCTGAGGGAATCCTGTTATGGCATGAGGACAGTGCTCTCTACCGACCTCAACTTCCTGATGTTCCCCCTCTGCAGTTGCATCAGAGCCCAGGGACCAGAGCCCTGCAGTTGTTGTCACTGTGGTGACCATCTCAGCCCTGCTTGTGCTGGGCTCCGTGATGAGCGTGCTGGCCATCTGGAGGAGGTAGGTGGCTGGTCCCAGCCTGGGGTTGGGCACTGCTCGGTGTGTGTGTGTGTGTGTGTGTGTGTGTGTACCTTAACATGGACTCACAGGCACCAGTGTCTACACCTGTTCACACATGAAGCTGCTTTGCACATGTCAAGCACACTGCTGCATTGGATATGGGCACCGCCCCCTCGCTGCTCCTGCGGCAGCCAGCACTGCAGCTGGCTCAGCCACTCTGGGATAAAAGGGATTTAGCTCCTTAACTCATTAAATGTCACAAGGCATCACCCAGGCAGGAATCAAGCCCCAGCTGCTTGGTTGCGATTAGGATTCTCCCGAGGAGTTCTGAGGCGCCCATCCCCTGCCCCTAGGGGATCTTGAGGCCTTTCAACACAGGCGAAGAGAAGAAAGGCTGTGTGTGTGTGTGTGTGTGTGTGTGTGTGTGTGTGTGTGTGTGTGTTGGACAGGGAAGGAAATTCATAAGGCAGAACCTCCCGCTACAGCAGAAAGCAGTTTGTGGGAGAGAAGGCAGAGAGAGATTGGGAGGAAGGAACTTGCATCCAGATAAGTCTGGGTGAGAGAAGGTTCCAGGCCTTTTGCTCACAGCAGAGGGAGGCCTCTGATGCAAAGGCACTTGTGATGGGGAAGGGGAGAGGTGGGAAGGTTGCAGGAGTCAGGCTGGATGGGACAAGCGGGTGGAGGACCTGTATCCCAGAACATCCTGCCTCCTGGAAGTGACTGGGCTGCAGGCATCCTGAGCATTTGTATGGCACTGGTTCCCTGTTCTGAGGGTGACCCAGGTCATGGTCTTGCCAGTCTGGGGCCAGGAGGGGCAGGAAGGCGGGACGGATGGGGTGGGGAAAGGAATGCCTTCTTGCAGACCATAGGACCTTATTATTATTTTTTTTTAATTATTTATTATTTAACTTCAGTAATTACATTGTATTATGTGACACAGTTACATAGATACTTGGGTTCTCCCCACCCCTCCCCAAACCCTCCCACCATGGTGGATTCCTCCACCTTGTTGCATAACCACAGCTCAAGTTCAGTTGAGATTTCCCCATTGCAAGCGTATACCAAACATAGAGTCCAGCATCTTATTGTCCCGTCAAGTTCAACGGCTTCTTAGGTATACCCTCTCTGGTCTGATGACAGAGCCAGCAGAGTATCATCCCAGTCAATTGAAAGCTCCAACATACCATCAGCAAAAATTTACATCATTATGGAATTAATTGACATAGTAATGAGTAACCAATATGTTAAAAGTAAATGCGGGATCCCAGCCACCTTCTGTGACCACCTCACCTATACTTCAATTTTAGTTTATACACAACATATAACATTCAAAACATAACATGTTATACATAACATCATATCATCTTAAATTAAGGCAAACATGTGGTATTTAACCTTTTGGGATTGGCTCATTTCCCTTAGCATTAAACCACAGGACCTTAAGTAGGTTAATTCAGGACCGGACAGATGCTAGAATGTCTGGTTCTGGATATGAGTGGGGGCAGGCGGAAGAAAGGGAGGGATGTGAGAAAGGAGTATTTTGGACAGGGACAGAGGAGTAGGCAGAAGGAGAGGGCAGGGGCCTCCTGCCTTGCTCGCTGTCAAGCTGCATTTTGGAGGGGAGCACCCCCAGGGCCTGGGGGTTAGCCAGGCTGACTCCTGCAGCACACAGCTTCCACCTTCACAGACTGTCTACCGGCCCCTCTGCATGTCCCTGCACCTGTGCTGGGCCATTGTCCCCTCACCCCGATTCATCCCCTCTGCTGCCCATCCTGGTGCTTCTCACTTCTGTGAGATGGTGTGGGCTAGTAGAAACCTTTGCTTCTCATCTCTCTCTCAAAATAATTGGATTTACTTATTTATTTGAGAAATAAAATGACACAGAGAAACATCTTCCATTGCCCAAATGCCTACAGCAGCCAGGCTGAAGCAGGAATCAGGAACTTCAGGACTTAGGCCACCATCTGCCGCCTTCCCAGGCACTCAGCAGGGAGTCAGACAGGAAATGGAGCATCCAGGACTAGAACCAGTGCTCCCATAAAGGATTTGGTGTTACATGTGGCGGCTTAGTATGTAATGCCACAGTGTCTGCCCCTGTGCGTTTCTCTTAACCATGCACCTTCTGATGTTCCCCTCTCTGCTCAGCCCTGCCCCTTCATCTGCACCCTTCTTTCTGGAAGTCTCCCCCTGTATCACAGGAGTTCTGACATCACCCAGTTGATTCCAGTGGCCACTGGGCAGTCTTCCCACCTCTGGTCTCCTTGTTCTTTGTCTTCTTCATCTCTAAGGACTTCTCTTCGGTCCGCCTCTCCTGTTGGAGTCTCCCTCCGGATTGTCCCACCCGCCCACACCTAACCCGGCCGTCTTCATGGCATCCTGCATCCTTTGCACCTGCTTTCCAGCTTCATCATTGGTCCCTCGTCTTCTCCACACCAGATTGACAAGCAAGCTCACCGGCCTCTCCCCCATCTTCTTCCTGCTTGTCCCAGGGGGGTGCCCTCCCCATGCCGGGACCCAAGGCCCGAGCCCCACCCCTGTTGCTGCCTTAGGAACCAATACTGCTCTTAAGGTCCCCTTCTTCCGCCACAAGATTGCCAGCGTGTCGTGGGGATTAGGAACAGGAGGCTGACTTTATCCTGATTTTGTTAGAAAGCCGAGCCCCGGAGTGCCCCCGCCATGGAGTGGGGAAGCTGGGAGGCGACGCAGTGCGGGGGCTACCCTTCCCTCCACTGCCCAGATGCCAGCTTCTCTGTTTTGCCAGCTGCCCCTTTGGCCTCCCTCTAACCTTCATGGAGCCCCGCCCCCACCCATTCCTGCGCACTTCCTTGTCCCTTGTTGCCAGGGCACAGCCAGCCCCCAGTTCTTCTCCTACGTCCCTGGAGGTTCTTTTGCGGTCACCCTGTGGCTTCCTTCTCTTCCACCCAGCCTCTCTAGTGGAGCCATCTTGCAACTGTGCCCTGGGCCCCCGCTGGTATCCTCAGAGGAGATCTCCCTTCTAGGCTCCACACACATACACATCCCCATGAGCACACACACACACACACACACACACACACAGCCATACTGCATACACACACATTCAGCACACACACAGAGCCATATCACACACACATTCCCCATGCACACCCATAGCACACAGTCACACCACACAAACACACATTCCCCATGCACACACACATGCCATACAGTCCACACACATTCTCCCATGCACATATATCCCCATGTGTACCCACCAAACAGCCACACCACATACGCCCACGTTCCCACACAGCCGGTGCCCTATGCATATCTCCCCAGCACCCACACCACGCACACACGCATCCCCATGCACACCCACATCACACACAGTCCCCAGGCGCACCCACATCACACACATACATTCCTCACACAGCCACACTACATGCATGCCTCCCTCTCACACACCCCCTGACACATACCCCACACTGGTATTACACATACAGCCACCTACCCCCACACCTTTCACAGACACATCCATGCCCCACACACACATCACATATAACCTCCTGTGCACACACAGCCACACCCTCTTACACCACAGGTACACTCACAGCCATATCCCATCCACACCCAAACTCCCACAACCACATGTACCCATCAGCATCCACACCCAGACGCACACAACCCACAGCACATCCTGTACTCCAAGCTCATTAGCTCTTCCTGTTTGCCGCTTGGGCCCCACAGCTTCACACTCTGACGGTGACTCTCCCTGCCAACCCTCTCCTATTGCACTCCATCTTACTAGATGGCACCCCTTGTACTCTGCCGTGCAGGGTCCTCCAAAAATCTCCAAGCCTCATAGCCCTGTCCTTCGCGGCCGCTCAAGTCCCCTCTCCTTGGCCCTATCCGTGACCACCCAAATGCTCAAGCCACTGTGGCTTCCTATTGAGGGGACAGCAGGATCTTCAGATTTGAAGCACAAATCAGGACCCACCCAGCACTGCCCGGCCCCCAGGGGGTTCTCCTGTGCTCCCAGCAAGGCCTTGCCAGCTGCAGTGGCCTTAGGTGCCAATCTGGGTCTTTGTTGACCGTGGCTGCCTTGCTTCTCCCATGCCTGGGCTGAGGGGCCCCCAGGGAGCCTGGGTCTCTCTGATCTGCTCTTTCATCTGCTGCAGGCTGACGGAAGGCAGCTCTGGGCTTAAGGTCAGGGCTAGGCTCTCCCGCGTTTGGGGGGCTGCAGGTATCTCCAGTGTATCAGGAAGCAATACAAAGAGGAATGTGGGTAGGGCACATGGGTTGGGACTGGGACCATGCCATAGCAAGGAGGCTGTCAAAACCTACAGGGCAAGAAGGCCCCTCTGTGGGGGCACATGCCCCCAGAGCTGGTGAAACTGGAGAGTAGGGGAGGGGCAGCCATTGCAAAGTTGTCTCCCCCAACCCCTGCACCTCCCACCCCAGGCCCTGCAACTACGGGAAAGGCGGTGCGGACGCCCACGATGAGGAGGAACTGTACTTCCACTGTGAGTTGCCTGTGCCGTGCTGGGGCGCAGCGGTCCCTTTGCTACCGCAACCTTAACCACTCTTCACCAACGACTGAAGTTCCATTCCTCAGGCTGTCTCTCTCTCCCTGCCTTCCCAGTCAAAGTCCCCACGCGCCGCACGTTCCTGGATCCCCAGAGCTGCGGGGACCCGCTGCAGGCTGTGCATCTGTTTGCCAAGGAGCTGGATGCGAAAAGTGTCACGTTGGAGCGGAGTCTGGGAACAGGTGAGAGGGGCCTCGCCCATTCCCGAGCCTGGCCCTACCTGACTGTTCTCAAAGCCCCGTGTGCTTCCACTATGCTTCCACCCTGCTGTCCTGTGGACCCACCTCAACCCACTTGGCTGCCTCATGCCTGGAAGCCCGGTTTCCACCCAGAAACCCTCACCTTGCCCAGATGCCAGAGAAGGGGTGTGGGGGGGATGTGTGGTCCCATCTTCCTCCCCTCTCCTGGTCCCCAAGGAGTTTTCAGGGTTGGTCTCTGGCAGCTTCATGGGGACAGTAGGGAGGGGCCTTTGCAAGCAGGGGACCCTGGCTCTGCGCTGACCAGGGGCGTGTGGACGGATGCTGGGAAGGGTAGCTGTCATGGTCCCCCACCACACTGTAGTCACTTGGAGTCTAGTGGCCTTTGATGCGCTGGTGCACAAGCAAGATCCTCACTCTGAGGCTTGGCAGCCCGAGAGACGGACAGGAAAGACCTGTTCTTTTTTACAGAGAGAGCCCAGGTCCGCACGGCCTGCGGGTCCTTGGGTTTAGCAGGATTCCCACTCCATGTCCAGGCTGGAAATGGCTACTGTCCTGAGTGCCCACACTCAGCCTGCAGCAGGCGTCTGAGGAGCTGTCTTCCCAACAGGGCGCTTCGGGGAGCTGTGCTGCGGCTGCCTGCAGCTGCCTGGCCGCCAGGCACTGCCCGTGGCCGTGCACATGCTCAGGGAAGGGTGCCCAGACTCGCAGAGGCTCAGCTTCCTGGCCGAGGCCCTCACGCTGGGCCAGTTTGACCACAGCCACATCGTGCGGCTCGAGGGCGTCGTCACCCGGGGTAGGCCCAGCGCTTTGCCCCTGGTGGGGGGCTGGTGGGTGGGGAGGGGCTCCATCTGAACTCCACCCCTGGGGCAACCTCTCTGATCCTGAGTGGCCTTTCTGACTCTTCGTGATACTTTGGGGGTCACTTTGCCCGGGGGTACAGCTCCCCATCTTTGCCTGTATCCACTCCACAGCTGCCAGAGGTTTCTGCTTTTGTGCCTTGGCCCAAGGGGTGAGGGCTGGGCAGAAGGGTGGCAGATCTGGGGAGCACAGCTTTGGTTCTGCCTCTCTTGGCTGAATTGGGGGCCTCTGGAAGGGGAATGCATGTTTGTTTAGGGCGGGCAGGTGACTTATCCCCTGCTTGTCCCTGTCCTGGGCACAGGAAGCCCTTTGATGATTGTCACCGAGTACATGAGCCATGGGGCCCTGGATGACTTCCTGAGGGTGAGTGGCCTGGGCCCTGGGTGCTGACGGTCCCTCTTGTGACTCTTGGAGGGGCTTGGGAATGCTGTCCTTCCCACAGCAAGGCTGGCCTGGTTGGTGCAGGCTACACTGCGGTCAGGAGATGGCTCAGCACTTCCCCAGAGCCTCCATCTTCTCCTCCCCCCTGCAGCAGCACGAGGGGCAGCTGGCGGCTGGGCAGCTGCTGGGGTTTCTGCCCGGGCTGGCGTCTGCCATGAAGTACCTGTCGGAGATGGGCTACGTTCACCGGGGCCTGGCGGCCCGCCGTGTGCTGGTCAGCCCAGGCCTCGTGTGTAAGATCTCCGGCTTTGGGAGGGGGCCCCGGGACCGAGCCGAGGCTGTGTACACCACCATGGTGAGGATGCCTTTGCTACCAAACCCTCTTTGCCCCTCCTGTGCCCACCAAGCTCCCCTCCCCCCAATCCCTGCTGCCAGAGACCCTGCCCCATCCCCTACACAGCTGGTGCCAGAGTGGGCATCCCCCTGAAACTGGCTTGTGTGTCCTTTCCTGGGGCAGAAGCTGGGAATGGGGTTGGGAACCCAAGTTCTCCCAGATCCACGGAGGGTGCTGCGAGGATGAGTGAACCCTGCCTCCCGCCCTGCCCCACACAGAGTGGCCGGAGCCCGGCTCTCTGGGCCGCCCCCGAGACGCTCCAGTTTGGCCACTTCAGCTCTGCCAGCGATGTGTGGAGCTTTGGGGTCGTCATGTGGGAGGTGATGGCCTTCGGGGAGCGGCCCTACTGGGACATGTCTGGGCAAGACGTGAGTTTTCCTACGGCTTCAATTCTTGCCTTCTGACCCTCCTAGTCCCATGCCCCACCTCTTGGCCTGTTTCTGGTCCCTCCTGACCACTCCCTGTCTCCCTGTATCCTCTTTGGAATGTGTGTGTGTGTGTGTGTGCGTGCTTGCGCACACATGTGCACACATGTTGGGGAGACCCGAAGCTTCCGGTCTGCTCCTTGCCTGTGGTCCAGGTGATCAAGGCCGTGGAGGATGGTTTCCGGCTGCCACCCCCCAGGAACTGCCCCTCGGCACTGCACCGCCTGATGCTCGACTGCTGGCAGAAGGACCCTGGTGAGCGGCCCAGGTTCTCCCAGATCCACAGCCTCCTGAGCAGGATGGGGCAGGACCCAGAGCCCCCGAAGAGTGCCGTGGTCCCCTGCCCCAGGTACCTTCCCCTCTCTCCCCAGCCTGGCATACTAGATGGTGTTGTAGGTGCAGTGACGCTCCTGTTCCCCCACCTCACCACCTCACCCGTCCAAGTGCTGTAGGGTGCGGGGTGCTAAAGCCGCTCCTGGGACTGGGAGGGGCCGTTACAAGATGGCGACTGGCCCAGGGCCAGGAGGCGGAGTTGGTCTCATCAGCAGGTAAACAGGAAGTCACAGGGATAGGCTAATGCTCTCGCTGTGATTACTGGCCTATCACGTAGTGCCAAGTGGACCCACGGGGAGAAGTGATTGGTGGAGAACGATATAAAAGTAGCTGGTAAAAGCTGGACAGGGACGGACGGAACAGACGGAACAGACGAGGACAACAGAGAAAGACTGGGGGGCGACGAGGAGAAAGACTGGGGAATGAAGCAGAGAGTATGGGAAGAAATGTGGGAAGAAGGGTGGTGGAAAATGGAAGGAAGGTTGGCGGAAGAAGCAGAGAGGAAAGCTTAGACCAATGGGTACAGGAGCAGCAGAGAGAAAGTTTTAAATGCAGCCTCTTTTGGCAGTGAAGGGTCCGGTTGCCAGCTTTTCCCGGACCCCCAAGAGTATGCCTTGGCATTTTTAGTGTCGCCGCTGCTGGGCAGCAGCGACAAAGTGCCACTGCCCATCCAGGTACCCCTTGCCGCACTCACCTCCCTCTCACTTCTCGTGTGCTCTGTCACCTTTGCTCTGGTCCCAGCGCCAGGAAAGCTGCCTGGGAGAAAAGATGTGGCAGGAGTCCCAACACATTAGCTCCTGATCCTTGGTTGGAACTCGAGTTCCAACAGAGAGGTGAAATGACTACTTGCCGCAACTATAGCTCGCTTCTCAGGCCCCCAGCTTATCCCAGGTGTGTCCACTCTCCAACTGGCCCCGGTACTCCTGTGCCTTTCACTGACTCAGCTTGCCACCTGCCTGGCTATCCTGCGGCCCCACCCCTCTGGGAACGTGCAGGCCTGCTCAAGAGACTGGTCCATCCCTGCCCTACCCTTTCCCAGCCGGCCCCCTCCCCACTCCCAGATGCAGCAGACCTCAGCCACGGACTGACCGCAGCCCATCACACCCCCAGGCCTCCCACGCCCCTGGCCGACCGTGCCTTCTCCACCTTCCCCTCCTTCTGCTCCGTGGGTGCGTGGCTGGAGGCCCTGGATTTGTGTCGCTACAAGGACAGCTTTGCAGCTGCTGGTTATGGGACCCTGGAGGCCGTGGCCGAGATGACTGCGCAGTGAGTCGGAGGGACCGGGGTCAAGGCTGGGGTGTGGGGAATCGAAGGGTCCTGCTTCTGCCCAGATAGTGAGTCCCCCAACCTGTCCTGGTTCTGGGTTCACGGAAGGTGAGGGCCTTGTGGGAGGGCCTGACCTGTGCTTCTCCGTCTGTTCCAGGGACCTGACCAGCCTGGGCATCTCTTCGGCAGAACATAGAGAGGCCCTCCTCAGCGGAATTGGGGCCCTGCGGGCGCGAGTCCTACAGCTACAGGGCCAGGGGGTGCAGGTGTGAGGACTCTGGTGCTGTACCCTGCCAGGGTGGGAGGGAGCACCCTCCTCTTGGATCCAGGGCTGGTCTGGAGTCACAGCATCGTCCATTTCACTGCCTTCTCTCATTTCCGCTTGGGATGTCCTGACTGACCTAGTACTCCTGGCAGAGAGGTTCAGCTCTCTGGGGAGGTAAGATGGGATGGGGCCAGGATGCAGGGGAGGTGGCAGAGATCAAGCTGCCGTGCCTTGTACCTGCCCCTTCTGTCTTTCACACTTGCTGGGGTCCAGGACCTGCTCCAGTGTGGGGCCCCTTTTTCTACCCACACAATAGCCAGTCTGACAGCACAGGCCACCAAGGCAGCCCAGGGAGAGACGCCTGGCCAGAAGAGATAATGTCCTTAGCTCCCTGGGACTTGGCTGGGACCTGTCTGCACAGGCAAGGCTGGCACTGAGCTCTGGGGCTGCATGCCAAGGGTTGGGGACCCAGGAGCCAACTGCTTCCCTGTCTTTGGGCTGACAGTTCAGGGTGAGGGCCAGGGGCCTGTCCAGGCCGTGCAATGTCCTGGTGCTTCCCTCAGGCCTCACAAGGACCCCTCCCTCCATTTGCATTCCTTTTGTTAACTCAGTGGCTGGGGCATGGCTGGCAGCTTCCTGGTGTTCCCCCAGAGCTCTGCTGTCTAGCCTGGGAGTGGACAGAGAATCTCAGAGATGGGCCTCTGTCTCTCACAGGCTTAATTAATTTCCATTGTACAGATGGAAAAACTGAGGCCCCGAGCTGGCCAGAGCTGGGGTCAGAACCCAGATTGGGGATGAGGATGGCTCTGGGCAGAGTAGCAGGCATGCCCAGTGGCACCAGTTCCTTGAGGTGAAAAGCTCCAGCCTTCCCAGGAGTACCTCCTCCCTCTGACATCCTTGGCTCTGACTACAAAGCTCCTTATCCAGGTGGCCCTCCTGGCAGCAGTGGTGACCAGGGAGGCAGGGCTGTGATGGGGGCAGCAAGAGGCTGCTGGAACTAGACAGGCTTCAGAGCCTAAGTTGGCGTGGGTCACCCTGTTCCAGTCTGGCTGTGCATGGGGGTGGTGTGGGGCAGGCTGGGGAGGAGGATGGGGTGCAGGAGGCAGAGGGCGTGCCCTAAGAGGTGAGCTTAGGGCCAGGAAGTAACAGGGGCACCCTCTGTTGGTACATGTTGGGAGAGGGGTGCAGGGATCCCCCTGAGATGGCAGGTGAGGACCAGACCAGTGGGCAGGCTCAGCTCATGCTCGTGGCAGGACCAGCAGGGGACTGGGAGAGGCGGTGCACCCCAGGGGAGCACTCCGTGGAGGGGCCGGTGACTCAGAGCAGTGCCTTTGCCTCCCCTTGCCCTCGCCTCAGCAGCAGCTCCCCAATTCTCCCCTGAGCACCCGCCCCAGGTCCCTGAGAGACTTGGAGGGTCCTGGCTCCACTTGTAGCGGGGCTGCGGGGAAGAGGGTGTGGGCTCCCGCCACGTGCCCTGCAGGTCTTGTTTTGCCTACTCCCTCCGAGGGACCCTGGCCCAGCACCCAGGAGACAGAGGTGTGGACAAAGCTTCCTTCGCTCTCTCGCCCACCCCACCTTACTCCAGCCACATCAGCGGTTTCCTTAAGATCAGAGCCCACCCCCCCACCCCGGCTGCTGCGGGGAGGGCCCAGCTGTGTTGGCAAGACTTCGGCGTCCAGGGTAGATCTCCCCTCCACTGAGGCGTGAGGTCCCAGCATCCTGAAGGGCCCCAGGCCTCGCCCCACCCAGGTGCCAGTGCAGGGTGATGGCTCTCGGGCAGCCTTCTATAGATCTATTTTTATATGGAACTCCTTCAGCAGGCAGAGGGAGGTGGCCTGCCACCCCCACCTATCACCCCGGTCTGAACCCACCCAAGGGAGGGAAGGGGCTGCTGTGGGGCATGGTTCCTTGAACTAATCCCGAAGATGTTTTTATATTTCTTGGGTTTCGTGTGCAGGACAAAGTAATAAACCTTGCCTGTGAGGTTGCCGCCTCTAGGGTGACAGTGTTTCATTACTCAGTGGCTTGTGTGAGAGGGTGTGGGCGCCCCTTCCTTCACGGGAGGTGGGGGCACACGCTGGAGATGCTGTGGGGTGTGCAGGCAGGGACAGGGGAGGTGGGCAGGGCCTCAGGGTGTGGAACCCGGTGCACAGATGTGGATTCAGCATAGAGCTGTGGGGTCATGGTGGCAAGCGGGTGACCTGGGGAGCATGTTGGGGAGAAGGGAGCCCTGGAGACACCCCAGCATTAGCATCCAGAGGCACCTGGGTGAAGGAGGGCTGGAGACAACGTGAGAGAAGCCGGAAGGGAATCGGGCATTGCAGCAGGAAAGCGAGCTTGTTTCGGTGTTCAGGTCTGACAACTTGGCAGGAAGAGGACAGCAGGTGGATATTGCCCCTAATGATGTTAGTCGACTGGGGTCATTGGACATAGATCCCGCAGCTGGATGCTGTGACCAGAAGGAATCCATTGTCTCATGGTTCTTAGAGCTGGGAGGGAAGGGTCTGCTCCAGGCATGGCTTGCGTGTGCTGTCTTCTCTTAGTGCCGTCCCACACCTCCTTGTCCAAATGTCTCCTTTTATTACATCCCGTGGTCAGCCTCACTTAATCAGATCCCCATATATAGTCACTTTCTGATTTGCTGGGGCTTAGAATTTCAATATAGGAATTTGAGGGAATGGGCACATAGTTCAACCCGTAATTGTTGGGGAGCAAAGGCAGATGAGAGGAACAGGGGGTGGGGTTGGGAGTCACTGGGGAAGTGTGGTGCGGGGAGGAAGAGTAGGCTGTGGGCCAAGGATTGCCTGCAGCTGTGGCACACAGGCACTGACACACACACACGCACTCTCTCTGCTTTTCTTGATTGGCTGGCTAGGACTAGCACTTCTCTCCTAGCCTGGCTGTCCTCACCCACAGGCTCCACGGACAGGGAAGTGGCATCCCCAGCATGACTTTCCTTCCCTGAGAGCCAGCTGAGCACCAGCTCACTGGGACAGACGGGGATCAAAACCCACCTCTCGGCAGGCTGGAGAATGGTGCTTTCCATGACTCTGGTTAACACGTGTGACCAAGAAAGCAACCCCACAGCTCGTTACAGTATGCTACACCATGCAGCTTGAAGATGTACCCAGACTTCACCTGTAAGAATCTCTACGATGTACATCTTCATTAGATACAGCACAGGGCCTCGTGGACAAAGTAGGTTTCCCATCACTCCCCTGGGCTAGACCCACCGGTTGGCGGATGAGCTGGATGGCTCCAGGCCTTGTGGGCAGGGCAGAGCTGCCCGCTCAGCTTTTGCATGATGGGAGCAGAGCAGGGGCACCTTCAGTAAGGCGGGCAGATCCGTCGAAGTCAGATGCCACCAACTCCAGCAGGTTCTTCCTTGTGTCCCCACCTGTTCCCTCAGGGAGGAATGAATGAGTGGGGTGGAGGTACGAGGAGCACAGCTGTGCCCAAGTCTGCCCTGGGACACTGGCAGGGAAGGTTCGCATGGAGCCCACACCCAGCAGGTGCCTGCTACTGTTAGGGCTGACACTCGCAGGTGGATGTGCAATGTAAGCTCAGGAACTGAACTCGACTGCTCTGGGCTGTGACACATGATCTTGGAAAGCCAAGATCATTTTGCCTGGGTGGGTGGGGATAGTTAATAAAGTGAAAACCAAGGACAGGTGATGATGGGACAGACTACAGAGAAAAAACAAAACAGCTGCACCTCCAATCCTCACTGACCCTTCTCCACAGTGCACAAGTCTTCACCCCACCCCATGCTCAACTTCAGCTGTGAGCAATGACCGTGGCATGTTTCACGAGTGGGGATGTGGGTATGTAAGTTCAACAGCCTCGGTGGCAATGGACTTTTACGTCTGATGCGCTGAGGAACACTGCCTAGGAGAGTGCCTGGCTGTCTCACATCCCACCCCACCCCACACACATCAACCGGCTTGTCCTGTGAGCCATTTTAGACACTGCAGGCCCCATCAGGAAGTATTGGGGCAAACAGTGAACAGACTTCCCTGGAGTGCTGGAGGTTTTTGGCACTGCCTCAGGGGTCCCCGCCCACAGCAGCCTGGCTTTTACTTTATGGCTGCAGAGGATGGTCCACACTCAGCTGCCCACAGGCATGAGCTAGGTAATATCAAAATCGAATACGGATGGCTTTGAACCAGAAGCGGATTGTCAGGCTAACAAGCTGCTCCTCAACCCCAGCTGACTGTGGGCCTATGTCATCAATCAGTACTTTTTTTTAAAGATTTATTTATTTTTATTGGAAAGTAAAAAGTACAGAGAGGAGGAGAGACAAAAAGCTCTTCCACCCGCTGACTCATCCCCAAGTGGTCACACAGCAGCCAGTGCTGAGCCAATTTGAAGCCAGGAGCCAGGATCCTCCTCCAGGTCGCCCATGCGGGTGCAGGGTCCCAAGGCCTTGGGCCATCCTCAGCTGTTTTCCCAGGCCACAGGCAGGGAGCTGGATGGGAAGTGGGGCCACCTGGATTAGGACCAGGGCGCATATGGGATCCTGGTGCATGCAAGGTGGGGACTTTAGCCACTAGGCTACCACGCTGGGCCTGCCAGTTAATATTTTTGGAGGCTAGTAGGCAGTATTTGTGCAATCTCCTGATTTTAAAGTTAATAGCTGGTTTACAAAACACCACCACCAAAAGCACTCATACTCAAGCCCCGCCGTGAGGGTGAAGTGCCATCTGCAGGCTGCCACTGAGGTTGACTTTCTTTGTGACATCCCAGCCCTGACATCGTTCAGCCCATTTTTGTTGTCACTGTTAAGTCCAATCTTAAAAATCAAGGAACGCAAACTTTCCACCTTCCAAATCAGTCCCTCCTGTGGAATGTGGTGAACAATCTGTCACAGGTAGCATTTATTAGGCATCTGCAGCATACCACATTCTGTATCAATGGGTTAACTCGGGCAGAGCTGTGAAATGAGTCGGGGGGAGCTGGGTCTGGGCAGAGCTTGTTGGGTTCCGTGTCCTCCATGTCAGGCTCTTCTCGAAGATGCTCCTGAAGAATGGAGACAGGCAGGAGCCTGGGGGAGAGAGTGGCTGAGGCACGGCTGTTCTCTGCACACGCTCACTGACCAAAAGGCTTCACACATAGCACACATCCAGAAGCCAGGCTGAGGCATAGTCCTTGGCCGTAGTGAGATCCGTGCTGAGCCTTCTCGGTGCCAATGGTCTGAGGCGGCATGTGTGCCAGGGTCCTTAGGACTGTGGCCCTGAGAAGCATTGGCTGCTGCCCCTCACCCAGTTCCAGGCTGACCAGCCCTCACCATCCAGGTGAATGGTGCCTACTCTGATGCTGTCCTACAATGCACATTTCTGGCCTAGGATTAACGTGTTGGGAAACCCGCCTTAGAGGCTCAGGTTCCTGGACCTGTGGGTGAGCCAGCCTTCAGACAGGGGAGACGCTACCTGAAATAAAGGCTCCCCATCTCCTGAAACCAGTAGCTGTCCCAAGACCTTTACTCTGAGGGCTTTGGACCCTAAACTGTCCCTCAGTCCAGGTCGCACAGCTGGGAGAGGACAGACAGACAAGTGGCTAAAAAAACCCCAAAAACTCAAGAGTTTATTGTAAGTGGATATCCTTGAGAAGCTGGGATCAGAACCATCAGCTAACAGATACCAGTATTCAGGAAAACAGTACGTCCAAAAACCTCAGGAAGAGGAGGCTAAGCAACTTAAAAACAAATCAGTTTGCACAGGCCTGCATTACGTGATCGATCATGTCATAAAATACAAGATACCCCCAGGCCTGCAGGACAACTCGGCTCCCGGTGCCCGGGCCGCAGCCCAGGACTGTTGGGGCAGAAGGGCCGACTCATAGATCTCACCTGTGCCCAGGGGCACAGGCTCCACACGTGGGGCAAGGCAACCAGTCCAGTCACGTGTGGGCCATGGGCCCTGAGGGACAGAAGAGCTTTCTGCAGAACCATCCACCTTGCAGGGACAACTAGGTCAGAGAGCTTAGGGACAGCCAGTCACCAAAACCCCAGACAAGGCTAAATTCTACAGTTCCTTTCTCCACAGACCAGTTAGCTGGAGAGGTAGACGTGCAAGACATGGAAGCTGCCTCTGAGCTGAGTTTTGGTCTTTGATAAATAGGATAAACAGGAAAGCTGTTCCACGAGCCAGCTTGAAAAGAAACAACTGGGCAGAGGCTGAGAGATGCTGAGGCTCCATGCAGTGCCCCCAGAGGAGGAGGGGAGGAGGTCTGTGTGCTCAGCTGTGCCGCACCCGGTCCTGCCTGCTGTCTCACTTGTGGGTCTGTATGCTGCTGCAGATTTGGGCGAGACGGCTCTGAAAGCAAAGCAGACGCGTGGGTCATTTAAAGAATACACACTTGGCCTGCGTGTGTAAGCCACTCAAGTGCCCCCGAGCACTAGTCCGAGGGAAGGTCAGCCCTTCCGCTCCATTTGTACCACAGGTGAACGGGCCTTTCTGAAACAGTGTCTTGTCTGCACAAAGGAGCAACGGCAGCTCAGCTGAGATGGTGATGCATGCCGGGAGCAGTGATGCCCTGGGCCCGGCCTGAGGATGACTCGCAAGGTCTGGGCGGCTGGGGGCGGGCACGGGGCCCAGCTTAGCGTGATGTGTCTGGGAAACCAGCTTTGCCCTTGTTCTGCTCCTCAGATGTACCCTTCCCAGATCCCACAGAAGGACGGGCCTGCGAGAGTCAGGAATGTTCTAAGTGCTCCCAGCTAGGAAGTTCAGCTGAGTCAATTAAATCCTTTGGAGAATTTCAACCCACACAGGAAGCTGAATTGTGATGGGTACTGAGAGTAAGATTTGGTTCCCCACAGTCATGTGCAGATCACTGCTGAGCGAGAACACAACAGAGCTCCCTGTGGAGGGTACGTGTGCAGGGGGGAAGCAGGTGCACAGGAGAAATGCCAGGGGCAGGCACCAAACTCGGCCCCACTTGAACACAATGCTGTGATGGCAGCAGAGCCACTATGAACTCCCTGAGGGAAGGATGGCAGAGGGAGTCTAGTTAGTGGCCCCGGCCCCAGGGACAGCCACCCCAAGAGCTCTGGAGACACACTGAAAGGGGAGATAGATGACCATGAGACTTACCGAGAGCTTCTTAATGTTTCCCAAAGCCTCTGGGTCCAGCTGTGCGATATCAGTCCTCTGCAAGTCACTGGCCAGTAGCCGCACGCTCTGTACAGGATAGACTGTGTGAAACTGGCAGGTCGCCAAGAGCACCAACCCCCCTCCTCGGCATCCTCGTGGACTCAGGGGTCCCTGTAACATCCCGCACATGGCAGTGGGAAATGCCAGAAGGTGGGGAGCATCACGCCTCAGGGGAAAATGGCACCAGCAGTGCTCTCTGAGCTGATGGCTGCATTCCCAGGACAATGGCACAGCAGCTTGGGCAGCCCTGCAGAGCCCATCCGAGAGAAGCCCTGGGTGGCACTGGCTCTGCAGCCCAGAGTCAGTGGGCCTACTGCACGTCAGAATCCCCACTGGTGCACAGCTGCAGGCGTGGTCCCAGCTTTCTAGCCCAACTTGAACATCCCTGTTAGCTGGGGCTGGTGCAGTGGGGAAGTTGCTGCCTGTAACATTGGTATCCCACACTGGAGTGCCAGTTCAATTCTTGGCTGCTCTATTTCTGATCCAACTTCCAATTAAAGCACATGGGCAAACAGTGGAGGAGGAGACCCAAGTGTGTGGGCCCTGCTACTGGAGAGCTGGATGGAGATCCAGGCTCCTGGCTTCAGCCTGGCCCAACCCAGCTTGTTCCAGTCATGTGGGTAGTGAACCAACAAATGAAAGATATCTTGGTCACTTTGCCTATCAAATAAATCTTAAACAAAACAAAACAAAAACAAACAAATCCCTTCTTAGTGCAGCTCCTGCAGATACTACACTTGCTAAGCCAGCTGACTCCTGACCTGCTCCGCAGTGGCAGGAACCCCGTGCCCTGGGGCTTGCGACAGCTGGCTGGGCACGCAGTAGCTGCTCAACAGAGGTTGGTACAGGACCCTCCCAGCCTGGGCCTCTGAGGACAGCAGGACTGCAGAGACCAGGACCCATGGAACCTGAAGGTCCCCGAGCAGAGAAGTGGCTGAGGGCCCAACAAGGCAGGTGCTACACGAAGCAGCTCCCCGGAAGATACCGTACCGCGCCGCTGCCCATGGGCACAGTGAGGAAGACCTCCTTGCTGTCGGCCAGGGGGCTGCCGTTCATAGAGATGTTGTAGATGTGTTCTCTGGCTGCCGGAGTGCGCAGGCCCGGGGTCTTGAAGACTCTGCACAGCGGGAAAGTCTGTGAGGACAGCCTGGCAGACTGAATGACACCGGGAGGCACAGGGAGCCCTGCCTACCCCCATCTGGTCTCAAGCTGCAGTTTCCAGAGTCACATGTTTCTAAGAAGGCGAGTTCTAAATTTAGAGAAAACTTCTTTTTTTTTAAGGCTAATGACTAAACACAGCTGGGGAAAGGAGGGCATAATTACCAAACATATATCTAGCACAAGTCAACTCTTTCCCGTGTAAACGCCAGGCTCTCAGCTCCTCGGGGATGCGGGTCATCCAGCCAGCCACAAAGCCAAAAATAAACTGGCTGGGTGCTCCCGCCAGGCACAACTTCCCGGGGTCAGAGGAAGAAGAATCAGCGATGACATCATTACACTAATCCACATGCTTTCTCAAGGCCCTTAAAATGTTGCTGCCTATTTCCTCTAAATGTCTTCTGTTACATAGTCATGTGGAAAGAAAGAAAAAAAAGAGATAGTAAAGTGAGAACTAACAGTGGAAAATGACTCGTACTTTCCCTAGAGAGAAAAACCCCTTCTTACTCCACTCCCCAGGGGTGACGACTTGTAATTCCTTATCTAGCCTTCCAGAACTTCCTGTGACCATACAGCAAATGGGATCACTGGGACCCCTCCATCAGCAAGCTGCCAGGGGATGCTCTGAGGTGATGAACTCTCCCTACCCCCACTTGTTTCTGATGGCTAGCTGGCATTTCCTACTTCGCGAGCTAGCCTCTATGGGAGCCTGCGGGGTGGCACAGCCTGTTAAGCTTCCACCCATGACACTGGTATCCCTTATCAAGGTGCCCGTCTGAACCCAAGCTGTTCCACTTCTGGTCCACCTGGGGAGGCAGTGGAGCATGGCCTGTGTTGCCCGTGCTCCTGCACCCGGGAGGGAGACCTGGGTAGTTCTTGGCTCCTGGCCCTGTCCTGGCCCTGTCCTGGCCCTGTCCTGGCTGCTGCAGCCATCTGGAGGGAAAACCAGCAGATGCAGGGTCTCCCTCCGGCTCTGCCTTCCAAGGCAATCAAGTAATCAGTTTAAACAACAGCAAAACAACAGCCTCTATGGCAGGCACAACAAAGCTCAGTTACTTGTCTCTGAAAAGGCATTATCAATTTTCCTGTCTCCCAGGGGTAAAGGAACGCACCTCCCTGGCTCAAAAGATTTGTCAGAAAAAACACCAAAAAACAAAACAAACAAAAGAGAGAACTCCTAGTTGTCAGAGACAGAATCTTCTCCCTCTCTTTGGACAAAGAATCATTTTTCTGCTGCAAACAAGTGACCCAGGAGAGAGCGAGACAACACTGGGCAGGCCGAGCCTGGGCCAAGGACCCAGTGCGCCCTCAACACCCCTTCCCTGTGTGCGCTGCTCACTGCTGCGCTCTCACCGAACCCACACCCCGCTCCCGCTGCTCACCTGGAGTCAAACCTGGGCGTCAGGCGTGGAGTTGGTCTGACCATGGACAACTCCAGTCGGCTCAGAGCCGGCGTCACCATCTGACTGCGGCTTGACCTGCAGGGAAGCAGCAGCTGTTGAGGTCATGTTTGCAGCCCTCAGGCCCGGGACAGCAGCAGCAGCAGAGCTGGTGACGTCCCGCTCCGGGCACCTGGTACACAGCAACTCACATGTAGGAGGGTAGCACCCCCACTTACAGATGTGGAAACTCGGGGATTTGGAGTTCAGAGAACTTGTCCCAGACATGGTCACCCAAGCAGCCCGCCTCCAGAAGCTGATCTCTCATTTGAGCTAACAGATCACAAGAAAGGAGACAGCTTCATAACAATACAAGAGGTCAGGGTGGGCGTTGTGCTGCAGGCAGATAAAGCCTGGCCTGGGATCCTGGCAGCCACTCCGTGTCTGGTTGTGAGGCAGCTCTGCCCAGGCACTGACTGCTAGGCAACTAAACGGGCCGGGGGGGGGGGGGCAGACCGCTGCCCACCCTGGCTTAGGCACAGGATTCACGACTCGGTGCTCCTCTTCTACATCCGCCACCAGCCCTCCTCTGCTCTCCTGTGAGGCCCAAACTGTACTCCTCAGTTTGGAAAGCTAGTACCTTTTGCTTCTGCCTTTTCCTTGTAGGGACTGGTTCCTCTTCTTGGAGGGAGGGCACCTTCTGACCTGCAGTCACAACCAAACAAAACTGAATGTGCAAAATGTCCAGAAACGGGATAGGAGGGTTAAAAAAGAAAAGAAAAGAAAAGATGGGAAAGGGAGACCAGAACTACTTCAGGCCCCTCACAAAATCAGAGGCTTCAACACATTCACAACATCCCTGATGGGCCAAGGGCCCATGCCATCCAGGTCTTCAGAGAATTTCTGCTGGCACTAATGGTAAATCTCTTTTGAACCGACTGCAGCCAGACGTACCCCCACTGCTTTTCATGAAGTGCTGCCATGAGGGTCTCTCGGGCCATCCTGGGTGCCCAAGGAGGATCCCTCCTGGAGAGCTGGGAGGGGGATGACAAGGCTGGACCACAGCATGCAGTATACTGAACTGGGTGGTAACCACACACTGCCAACCTTAAGGCCTCGGGCACTCTCCTCTGCCCTTCCTACTTCCCTGGTTAGTCCCCAGCAGTCCACTTTCCTCTAGAGTGCCTACCTGCTCCCTCCCTCCCTCCCTGCTGTCCCTGCAGGACCTCTCCCGCTGCCTAGCTGGCACAAGCACCCAGAGATCTGGGGGGGAGGTCAGTGTGCCGCTCAGGCTCCAGCTTCTCCCTGAAATTCCCGCCCAGTGTATTCGTCCTGGAAGAGGACACTCAACAGGTCCCGCACCCGTCACCTGCCTCCTGGGCCCTGGTTCCACTGGGCAGCAGCTGCCTGGGTTACAGGCCACGTAGTCACTTCAGGGTTCTCCTCTCCTTCACTCATCACACCCATTCTCCTTTCTAAAATTCACCTCCAGCCAGCCCTTCTCTGCTGTGTCGGAGCCTCAGGTCAAGAACTAACAGTCTCCAGGCTGACGTGTTCAGCCTGTTTTCCCCTTTTCCCCTGTATTCTGAACGTGGCCCGGGAACATCAATCTAATGTCATTTTAGTACCCACCGTCAGAATGGAAGGACAAGGCCATGTGTCCACTCCTCATCCAGCCTTTGCTCTTGCTCTATCTCTATTACTCCCTGGCTAATAAGCCACATCAAACTGCTCCTTCACAGGACACTACTTTTGCTTCCCCCTGGAATTCTCTCACATTTTTTTCCTCTAGTTAACGGGATCTCAGCTTAACAGGCCTTAGCTGTGTCCTCAGAGGGAGCTTCTGCCTCTGTTTTACAGGTTCTTTACACATGCCAATGATCCTTTGTCATTGGCCATTTAAGATCGAATTTTCTTTTTTCAACTATGAGCTCTGTGTTTTTGTATTTGCTTCTCCTGCTAGCTCCCAGCCCTCAATTCAAATGCCTACTTACTCTTGCAGTTTGAGGGTTCTTTAGTTTGTTTTCTTCTTCTTCTCCCTCTTCTTCCACTATCATTTCATCCATTTGTATTGCCTTTCGTGCTGTAAAGGAAGTTTTAACAGTGTGAAATTTCTGATAGGAATAAACTCTTCAGCAGTCACATTTCTTAGAAGGAATAATACTACAATCTTAGACTGCAGTCAAGAGACAGATTCAACATAGACCACCCCGCTGTTTTAACAAAGAGGGGTTAGGAACCCCACATGAGGCCATGACAAGCCGGTCCAGCGTTGTGATTCAGCAGGAGGCTGATGCCTGGCTCCACCAGCTAACAGGGTGCATCACCCTAACCAGGCAGCCTTGGTTCCCTCATCTCTAACAGGGAGCAGTCATGTTACAAGAATATGATGAGGCTAGGAATGCGAGCTCCACAAGAACGCAGTGCTGCTACTTTTACTGCTGCTCAACTGCAGGCCCAGAATTGTTCCTTCAGTATTAATTAAGTGTTGTGGGATGAATGAATGCCACACCCTTGGACAATACCAGACACAGACCAAAACAAGCAGCATTGATTCCATATCTATTCATAAATGATTATAATTCTCATCTCAGGAGGAAAAGGAGTATGAGGCACATTTGAGATGCACCAAATTTACTCATTTTAAAGGCAGAGTGACAGAGAGAGAGGGAGAGGAGGGGTGAAGAACCTGGGCCATCTCCCACTCTTCCCAGGAATACTGGATCAGAAGTGGAATAGCACTCTATATAGGATGCAGGCATCCTAACTTTCTAAGCCACAACGTAACCCCTCTATCACTGAACAGCCTACAAAGCAGTCAAAGCCCAGCCAACAACTAACTGTTGGTTCAAATTGGTCCTGGTGCATTCAGTTCCATGGGGTAAAATTAAAACAAAAACCTGTACTTCTTAAACACAAGAATTAAAAGACTAATAGTGACTCAACAGATTTAAACAGCTACCAAACTCAATGATAGCAAAATCAAGTCTATGTTACAATTCCTCCTGCCCCTCTCCTATGTTTACTGATAACAAATGGGCTTTTTCTGTAACTCAGCGTTAAGTGTGTGATATGTCTGAGTTCATTTCAACTCACCGAAGTTCCATGGAATTACAGAGGACATTCCTCCTCTTACACCCTGATCACATCCGCAAGTCTCACTTGCTATTGCTCTCTTCGACTCTCTCTCAATCTTGTCAACTTTACCCCAGAGGAAAGCAAGCAGATATCAACGTTTGACTTTTTTTTCTTTTTTTCCACTTTAGCTCACACAGTGGTCTCACAAGCTTGGTTAGCATCTGTCTCGCACACAATGACCTGCTGAGTAGCCGGCCAGGCTCCCCAGCCCCGGCAGTGTCCAGTGCACGGAGGTTCGGACCAGTACTCACACTTGGCAGACCTCAGGGGTATCTGCATGGCTTCTGCTGTCAGTTTGTTTATTTCTGTGATATCCACGTCAGCCTGTGACAAACAAAGCCAGAGAACATCAAATGTGAGGAACATTTTTTTTCTAAAAATCAATTTTATTTTTATCCCAAAGTCAGATACACAGAAAGAGGGAGAGACAGGAAGATCTTCCGTCCGATGATTCACTTCCCAAGTGACCACAATGGCTGGTGCTGCACCGATCTGAAGCCAGGAGCCAGGAACTTTCCTCCAGGTCTCTCACATGGGTGCAGGGTCCCAAGGCTTTGGCTTTCCCAGGCCACAAGCAGGGAGCTGGATGGGAACTGGCGCCCATATGGGGTCCCAGTGCGTTCAAGGCTAGGACCTTAGCCACTGGGCCACCGCACCAGGCCCAGGAACATTTTATGGAGAAAGTTTCAAAAATACACCATGTGGGCCCGGCGCAGTGGCCTAGCGGCTAAAGTCCTCGCCTTGAACGCCCTGGGATCCCATATGGGCACCGGTTCTAATCCCAACAGCTCCACTTCCCATTCAGCTCCCTGCTTGTGGCCTGGGAAAGCAGTCGAGGATGGCCCAATGCATTGGGACCCTGAACCCACATGGGAAACCTTGAAGAGGTTCCTGGTTCCCGGCATTGGATCGGCGCAGCACCAGCCACTGCGGTCACTTGGGGAGTGAATCATTGGACGGAAGATCTTCCTCTCTGTCTCTCCTCCTCTCTGTATATCTGACTTTGTAATAAAAAAAAAATAAATCTTTAAAAAAAAATACACCATGTGATCCCAAGGTTAAGTATTACAGTATGTCCCTTTCCCAAAGTGACCAGTCTCTTAATCCTCTCACTCACCAGCTGTACCATCATTCCACTTGCTGAAACATACACACGTGCATATGTGTCCACACAAACATATGCAGCTTGCACCTCATTTATTTCAGGCTATATAAGATTCTACTATAGGCTATATCACAATGAGTATGTCCCTTCTTCCATCAACAGGCTTTTGCTCTTATAAACACTGCTATCTGGACCGCCCTATTCTTGTCTTACGCACATACCAAGGCCATATCATTTTCAGCTTTGATAGCATGTACGTGGTTTTTTTAAGTGCCTGTACCTGCTTACATCCCATTTGTAAACAATACAAATCTTCTACTGTAATACCTGGTATTGTCCCAGACTTCTCATTTCTTTGGGGTAACTCTAAAAAGTTGTCAGTAAGGTTCTTTGTGATGCTCTTAGGTCCTTCCAAAAGGCTCCAGGGCCAGCACTGTGCTGTTCTCAAATTATGGTGTGCAACACTAGCATCCTCTATCAGAGCATAGGTTCAAGTCCTGGCTGCTCCGTTTCTGATCCAGTTCCCTGCTAATGCTCCTGGGAAAGCAGTAAAGATACTCCAAGTGCTTGGGCTCTGCCATCTAGATGGAGTTCCAAGTTCCTGGCTTTGGCCCAACCCAGGTCTCACTACTGAGCAACTTGGGGAACGGAAGGCCAATCTCTCTCACTCTCTTTCTCTGAGTCTGCTTTTCAAATAAATAAATCTTAACAAAACAAAACAAAACAAAACAAAAGGCAGGGGGTTGGGAGGGCTTCCAGTCATCATTCTAGGTGATTACCTATAATGTATGGGTTGTTTAGAGCTAGATTTTGAGGCTATCTGGGCCTAACAAGAAAGCAACGCTGTATGGATTAATAGTGTCTACAACAATCTGCTTAAACACAGTGGTGACATTCCAACCAATTTCCCACCAACTCTCGAAGCAACAGTCACATTATGGGGTTATCACTGATAGCCAGCCATGGATTACCTACCATGTAGCTGCATTAACACAGCAGGTCTGAGCTGACCTAGGTAAAAAAGCCTGTTTGCCAAACTGGCCCTTAGTTGGCACCCGGGGATGGATTTCTGGAGGCCTCCCACTATGCCTTAAACTAAGACAGCTTCACCTGGGCCAAGGACCCACCAGTGTGTGCGAGAACTGCCACTGAAAGGAGACACAATAGAGGAGCTCTGGAAACTCCCTCATCGGGATGCAGTCCCTGCAGGTGAGCGCAAGAAGCAAGGCAAGGGGCAGCCCAGACCACACCAGGTTACAATACCCACCAGCATACATATGGATCAGGTCTGGGGATAGACCAGTCTGGGCCAGGTCATAACATTCCCTGGCAGATCTGAGAACCATGACAGGAAGAGTCATATCAGGCAGCAACATCAGCCAGTTCACATTAGGATCAGGGCAGGAATCAGGCTAGGCTAGGTTAGGCTGTAGCATCCACCAGCAGGAACTGGATCAAGGGGCAGGCTAGACGAGGTCAGGATGCGCAGTAAGACTGTGGATGCTGAGGTGAGGCGAGTCATGCCAGTCTGGGGCCAGCAGGGGCCAGGGATCTGACAGGGCTCAGGTAGCTTGGCTTGAGTCCTGGGGCCCACCTGCATGGTGGGGGGCCAGGTTTGTGAGCCCCGGGGGTGGGGGATCTGGCAAGACTCGGGTCTCCTAGCCCAGGTCCTGGGATCTGCCTATGAAGTGTATGTTTAGTTCATGAGCCCCAGGGGTGGGAGATCCGGTGGGACTCGGGTCCTTGGGTCCATCTGTGAGGGGTGTGTTGGGGTTCTTGAGCCCCGGGGGTGGGGGATCTGGAGGAGCTTAGGTCACCAGGCTCAGGTCTCTTGGCCTGCCTGCAAGGTGGGTGCTGGGTTCATGAGTTCCAGGGGTAAGGGATCCAGAGGGATCTAGGTGGTCTAGCCCAAATCTTGGGGCCTGCCTGTGAGGTGGGTGCCAGGTTCATGAGCCCCGGGGGTGGGGGATCCAGTGAGGCTTGGGATGCCTGGCCCGGGGCCTTGGGCTCACCTGCAAGAACATGTACTACTTAGTGAAAAAGGCAGAGCAGTGGACACAGGCCCTGTTGTAAAAGAATATAGCAGTTCACTTGGTGCTACAGCAGAAGGAGCAAGACAGAACAAACTGGACAATTGCCCCAGTCAAATGATGACAGCAAAAAATTCTGGTGGAGACGAGGCTTACTGTGTCAGCCAGTGCACATCGGGAGGGTGGATTCATTCCTGGATTGGCGAAATCATCAGCCTTTCAGAACTCTCCAAGCCACTTGGGCAGAACCCTTGGAATATGCGCACATTGAGACCCTGGGTTGATATGAGGTGGCGGTTCCTCATCCCTGGGTGCTGGGATGTTTGGAAAGTTGTGTGTGGCTTCCCCCTTTGTCTCTCCCCTTCCCCCAGAAACAAGAAGAAACAGCAAATTTGTAAACAACGAGTTCACCCAATTTTCCGTAAACCTTGATCTTTCCCATTCTGATCAAGCATGTAATTATTATAAATAAAAAACCAAACCAAACCAAACCAACAAAAAGATGGCTAATGCTAAGACCTGCTTTCCTTCTTCGTGTCTGTGATTTTGTTACATGCTCAGCAGAGGCCTACCTGTCCAGTCCCCAGTAAACACTAGAGGCTTTTGGTCCCTAGGAGTTGTTAGCATTGCTACATGTTTAACATTTCTTCTTGCCTCCACTAGGAGGCTTGGAACTTGCTCCAGACTCCCTCCAAATCTTGCCCGTGGGCTTCTTTCCTTTGCAGATTCTGCTTTGCTCTCTTCCATGTCATAACCATTCACAGGAGGATTACATGCCGATCTAGGAGGCCTCCAAGCGAAGCTCCTGGCACACTTTCCAGTTGGGAGCTTTTGTGTCCATTTTATTTTGAAAGGCAGAGATCTCTCCCACTGGCTGGTTTGTTCTCCAGGTGCTCCCAACAGCTGTGCCTCGGCCAGACGGATGCCAGGACTCTGAAACGTCCTGAGGGCCCCCAAATATTTGATCCATCGTCTGCTGCCTCGTAGGGCACACACTGGGAGGATGCTGGGTCATTAGCGGAGTCAGACCCAGAGTGGGACAGGCTGCAGCGTCCAAAGTATCAACATGCCGCTGTACCCAAATGCCCACCCTTTGTCCAGTCTGTATCACTCCTTTCTTGGGCTTTGAATCACGCTAACAAAGCCTAGGATTCTTCCAATTGGTGCAACCACACTTGGTATTACATCAGAAGCTCTGACTTGCAGTTCTTTGTTGTCTGAGGTGGAGGCAGACTGCGTTACCTAATGAGTGTTAACTCATCTCAGGTACGCGTTATCACATCAGATCTGGAGTACATGGGGGACTGAATAACATGAGTCAAGGAAACCCCTTCCGAAGAGTCAGCACTCAAAAAGAAGAGCATTTTGCTGGTTCTTGGTTTGGTATCTTAATTATCCCCATTCCTCTCCTACAGTGTTCATCTTCAGATCCTCAGCTGCTCCACAACGGCCTCTAACCCCCACAGCTGATGGAAGGCTGCTGGTTGGTGCTACTGTGCACATTCTCAATGCAGTTTCAGACCTCAGATCCCAAAGGATTCTCATCAACTTAGCAAAGACAAGTAGACCTGGTGGGGTCACTTTTTTTTTTAAGACATTTATTTGTAGTTGAAATCAGAGTTACGGAGAAAGAGGAGTAACATACTCCATCTCCTGGTTCACCCCCCAAACAGCCATAGCAGCACAGCTGAGTCAGGGCAAAGCGGGAACCAGGAGCTTCTTCTGGGTCTCCCGTGGGTGTGCAGGGGCCCAAGCACTCGGGCCACCCTCAGCTGCTTTCCCATGCCTGCCAGCAGGGAGCTGGATTAGAAGGGAGGCAGCTGCGAATCCATCAGCGTCCATATGGGATGCCGACGCCACAGGTGGAGGATCAGCCTGTTATACCTCATCACTTTGTAAGCTAATGAAGTTATTATAAACTTTTCTCTCAGAAACATACTCGAATGTGTGCATGAACACAGATTGTTCATGAACTTCACATGGCAAGGGATCCCATTAAGTCTATTAATGGGCAAGTGCTCAGTGTTGTCTGACTAAACTTCCTGCAAGAGGAAAATAATTTTTTTGTTTTCTTAATTTTTCATTTTGTTTCCTCTCTCTTCTCTCTTTGTTAAGAGTTTATCGATTTGAAAGGCAGAGAGAGAGAGATCCACTGATTCATTCCCTCAATTCCTGCAAAAACTGGGGCTGTGCCAGGCTGAAGCCAGGAGCCTAGAACTCCATCTGGGTCTCTCACGCCTGTCTTTCCAGCTGCATCGGCAGGTAGGTGGACTGGAAGCAGCGCAACCAAGATTCAAACTGGCCCTTGGAGACGGTACACCTGTGCTCTAAGTGGCGGCTTAAGCCACTGTACGCAATGCCCACCCCACAAATGAGTTTTTATTAATTAATGTTAATAGCTACCTGAGTCTCACGGCTACCACGTTAGACACTGCAGACTTGAGGTCTTCACTTTGCTTCCCCATCTTACTGCCTGCATTGCTAGTACGGCTGCCAGGAGCAGGTGGGGAACAGTCAGGAGTCTGACCCAAGAACGTGACTCTCATGCATGACATGGCCTCTTGGTCATCCAGCAGGTTCGTCACAGTTTATGAACATAGAATGTAAGGCCGCCAAAAACAGACCCATCTTTCTCTTTAGGGCTCAAAGCTATTTGGACTTCACATAGTTATACATTCAGCATCCTGCTTCAAATGTAACTTTCCGGTGCACCTGAATAGGGAACAGCTCTTTTAGGGAATCCTTCCACACCACCGTTCGGATTGTTCACACTGGATTATAATTAGGAACTAACAGCTCAAAAATAAGTCAGTTACTTACTGTTGCTGCCTCCTCCAGGGCCTGTTTGTTTCCTCCAAGGGCTTGAAAGAGAATGTTATACTTGGTTACTATCAGCTCTGAATGCTCAATCACCTTCCCTCCTCGGCCCCACCCTTGCCAACTTCCCCACCCAGCCTGGTCCTTCACTAAGCTTGAGCCTGTTTACTCATGGCCGGTTGTTATGATGCCCCAAACGTGCCACGGGCATAAGGCTGGGGGGTGGACTGAAACCCTCCTCCGCGCTCTTCCAGTTCATCCTTCCAAACACAGCACCAACCTCGGCCGAGGCTGCTTCCATCACAGCAGCTCGCTCACCACACAGGGCTGAGGCGCTCACCCCGTGCACACCCTGCTTCGCACTGAATTCCAGAAGCAACACCCACGGCCACGGCCCCAATCTGGTAGGCAGCTGGAGTGAGGCAAGTGCGTGCTGACTGGGGGATGAGTTGAGCCCCTCCTGCTAATCAACCCTCCCTTGCGGTGTGACAGCGAGGGCCGCACGCTTGCAGCCAAGTCAGCGATCTCTCTGCGCCTTCATCTCGTTCTCCTTCAAACGGGGACACTGCTCGTTAGCGCGCGGGGGATCAGACCGGGGGGAGGGAGGTCGCGCCCCACTTACCCAAGTAGCCGAGCCAGTTCATCTCGCGCAGCGCCTTGGGCAGCCGCAGGACCTCGATGTTGTACAGGTTGTCCACCTCCTTAAGGAGGTTCTGCCTGTCGGACGCAATCTGCTTCATCCTAACTTGCACTGCGCGAGGACAGAGACGCGGGTCACCCCGGCGGGAGGACGCGTGCCGCCGGCGCCCCTACCCCGCCAGCACCCCGGGCTCGGCCCCCTTACCTTCCCGGTCGAAGTCCTTAAGAAAGGAAGCGAGCTTCCGGCTCCGCAGCGAGTTGGTCTTGGCCACCCGACTGCTGCCCTTCTTGGGCGCCATGGCGCTTTGCAGGGGACCGAGCCACAAGGCGGCAGAGGCTGCGGAAGAGTTTGGGGGCGTTCGGCGCCGCGAGGGGCGGAGGCGAACAGACGGAATGGACACCCTTCCTTCGGGGGTCTGGAGCTATCCAAGACCTGAGGCGAGAAGTTGCAGGTCCCGAGATGAGGAGTAGGAAGAGCTGCGGCGTTCCGGCTGCGAAGGTGTGGCTCCGCGCCTAACCGCCCTCAATTCAAACTCAACCACCACCGGCTGGCGAATGAGAAGTCTCCGTTACGGCGCCGTAACATCCAATCACGAAGAAGCGTCTCACTCTGGCAGCCAATCCACGCGTAGGACTACAGCGCCCAGAAGTCATGGCGGCCAACGACAATTTTGGCCGACTCCGCGGAGGCCTGAGGTGAAACGCTGAGGGGGCTGCCGTCCTGGCGTCCGTCGGAAGGCCGCGGCTTCGTTGGAAGGCGTCCGTTGGAGCGCCATCGAGCCCTGCGGGTTCCTTGGCTTGCCGCTGCCCTGCTGGTGTAGGGACTGCAGCAACCCCCAAGGAACGGAGCCACGAGTTCGAATCCGGAGGAGGGCTCCTAGGGGAGCGAGGAATGCTCCTTCTGAAGTAGGCGACTCCCGCGGTCCCGGATCGCCGGGAGGCGGGGAGCGAGGGTCCTGCGCTCCGAGAGCGCCTTGCGCGGGAGCTTCTGTCGGAAAGAACTCGAAAGCCCTGGACTCGCTGCCGCTCCGTCGCCTCGGCCCCCCGGGAAGATGGCTGCGGACCGGTCTCTGCTGGCCGTGCGGGAGGCGCTGAAGAAGTGCTTCCCGGTGGTGCGGGAGCAGCAGGGCTCGTGGCAGGACGCCGTGCGGGACTGCCAGCCCCTCTTGGCCTCGCTCAGCAACCTGGCCGAGCAGCTGCGGGCGGCGCAGAGCCTCCGCTTGGACGAGGTGCCGGCGCTGCGGGCCTTCCCGGACCTGCAGGAGCGGCTGCGGCGCAAGCAGCTGGAGGCCGGAGACGCCGTGCTGGAGCAGCTCGGGGACAGGCTGTAAGGGGCCGTGGGGACCGGGCAGGAGTGAGCCGGCCAGGGTCGGCCGCCGGGTTTGAGGGGTGGCCCTGTCCTCCCCCTGCGTTTCCGTCTGCTGCCCTGGGTGGACTCTGGGAAAGGCCTCTGGTTGCTAACATTTCCCTTCTCGAAGACCTGGGACAGCAGCGGTGGGCTTGAAGTTAACAGCAAAAGGGACAAGGAATAGAGGCAGCTTATTTATCTCCTGTAGTTTTCATTGGTGATATAAGGCAGCGAGGAACTAGGCTGTGGATGCAACGGGTGCCAGAACTAAGGGTTTTCTGTGTATTATCGCAGAATCCTTTTAAAGGATAGTAATTTGAGGGCCTGGTACAGTTTCTCAGTTGGCTAATCCTCCGCTTGCACATGCCAGGATCCCATGTGGGCACTGGTTCAAGTCCCAGCTGCTCCACTTCCCATCCAGCTCCCTGCTTGTAACCTGGGAAAGCAGTGGAGGACAGCCCAAAGCCTTGGGACCCTGCACCCGCATGGGAGACCTGGAAGAAGCTCCTGGCTCCTGGCTTCAGATGGGCTGAGTTCCAACCGTTGTGGCTCTATGGGGAGTGAACCAGCAGATGGAAGATCTTCCAGTCTGTTTCCTTGGCTCTGTAAATCTACTTCTCCAATACAAATAAATACATTTTTAAAGGTAGTTATTTGAAAAGCAGTTACATAGGGGGAGGAACAAATCATTCATCCACTGGTTCACCTTCCAAATGGCCCCAGCAGCCTGGTTTGGGCCACCCCAGGCCCCTTCCTGACCTCCCAGCCGTGTGCTGGAGTCCAAGGACTGGGGCCCTCTTAGGCCCCAGGCGCATTAGCAGGGAGCTGGATCGGAGCAGCCAGGTCCGCTAGGGGATGCCTGTGGTAGCTCAACCCCCAGTGCTGCAGCCCTGGGCCCAGAGACTGTCTTGATGTTCCCTTACCCCATGGTGCAGAGGAGGGCACAAAACCCCCAGCCGGTGCCAAGCGTGGCTGACCAAGGAGCTGGAGCCTTCACTCCCGCTGGGGCGCCTCTGTGCCCAGTAGCAGTTGTCCAGGCTGGTTTGTGCCCGTGGTTAAACCTTCCATTTCAAGTTGCAAGGACCCTCCAAAAGCTGGTGGGGAATTGGAATTTACTAAGATGGGAAAATTGTTTTAGAAATGTAACGGCAACTTAAGTTCTTGATTTTTTTTTTAAAGATTTATTTACTTATTATTGGAAAGTTAGATATACAGAGAGAAGGAGACACAGAGAAGAAGATATTCCATCCGATGATTCACTCCCCAAGTGGCTGCATTGGCCGGAGCTGAGCTGATCTGAAGCCAGGAGGCTAGAGCCTCTTCCGGGTCTCTCACATGGGTGCAGGGTCCCAAGGCTTTGGGTTGTCCATGACTGCTTTCCCAGGCCGCCAGCAGGGAGCTGGATGGGAAGCAGGGCTTTGGGGATTAGAACCGGCACCCATATGGGATCTTGGTGCGTGCGAGGCAAGGAATTTAGTTGTTAGGCTACTGCACCAGGCCCCAAGTTCTTGACTCTTGAGCACCCACCAGCTTTGTTGTGACTGATCTTAGCTCAGTGGCCTCATGGTGGATTCTTGGCAGGGGACATTTGGCGGCTTCTAGAGCGGTTACTGCTCGTTGTGACAGGGCCAGGGTGGCAGCATAGCTGCTGTTGCCCAGCGGGCTGCCACACGTCCTGCAGTGCCGCCGCAGGCAGGGATCAGCGAGACCCTCGCCCAGCACCTGCTTCGGGCTGCCACCTGATGTCAGACTCTCTCCCCCAGAGCTGCCCTGCTCGAGGTGCGCGACGCGGTCAGCAGCCACGTGGAGCAAGTATTTGAAGTGTACGAGCGGCATGCCAGCACGCTGGACCTCGACGCTGTGCTGCAGCCCTCGGCGGCCACCCCCTCGGTGGCTGACATGTTAGAATGGCTACAGGACATTGACCGACATTTCCGAACCTCGTATCCTTGGTCCGGGTTTCACATGGTGTCCGCAGCTGCTAATGGGGACTTGACTGTAGCTTCCTCCCAAGTCCCTCGGCACAGGGTGTCCTTAGTACTGTACTGAGCAGATGCTGTCTGCCGGGTACTGTTCTCGGTGCTTGGAGACTGGCATCAAAGTAGATATGTATGAAAGTTCAGATGGCAGTGAGTGCTATGGAGTTGGGGTTGCAATTTTTGTTTTATTTATTTATTTATTGTTTCTTTTGTTATTGGTTTTCTTTTGTGGCCTGTTTTTTTGGGAGGAGGAGGTGTTGTAACTTTAAATAAGGTGGTCAGGGCAGACCTCATGAAAAAGTGCCTTTGGCACAAAGATCTTAAATGGATGAAGGAGGGAACCGTGTGGTCGTCTGGGGTGTGCCAGGAACATCAAATGCCAGGTTATGAGCTGAGAGCATGGGTGGCGTGTTCAGGAAGCGGCGAGGACCCTCCAGAGCAGGCTCCAGGGCAGGAGGGGGGCCTCACAGGCCGCGGAGACTCTGCAGGTAATGCATGTTTATTTATGTAATTTGAGAGAGGAATCTTCCATCTGCTGGGTCACTTCCCAAATGCCCACGCCAGTCAGGGCTGGGCTAGGCCAAACCTAGGAGCCCAGAACTCTGTGTGGGCATCCCACGCGTGTGAGGGCATCTGCTCATTGGCAGGAAGCCGGAATCAGCTGTCTGGGATGACCCGAGTGTTGCAGTAGAGATCACTTTCTCATGTCATCGGGGAAGGTCCTCGGGGGACGAGGGTGAAAGCTGGCAGCCCGCTGGGTTAAGGCTGTGACCTTTTTCTTTGGATTCTTGCTTAATGTTCCAGCTCACCTTTCTGGTCTCCCGTGAATGGTTCACAAGGTGCAACCGTGACTGTTGCCTCTGGTCTTTCTGGCATTTCGGTTTCCTGCAGATGTCTGCAAATGCAGGTTCGAACTTGCTGATCTAAGCTGGCCCTTCAGCCCTCTTCCTTAGCTGTCGCAGCCACGTTGTCTGACCCCCTCCCCGCCCCCTGCTCCTTCCTGACTGTAGTAATCCTGGTGGCAGCAGCCTGCGCGGGAGCCCCGGCCAGCTGAACTCTCACTGGGTGCTGCTCAGCCCTGCAGTCCTGCCTCCCTGCTGCCTCTTTCCTTCTCTGTCCCCCCAGGCACAGGCCAGTTCCTCTCGTCTCACTTGGCGTCCTCCTCACATGCAGCCTCGTGCAAGTTTCCCTGCGTAAGGCGGCTTTCTCTCCGGGCTGCCTGCAGACCCGGACCTCAGTTCCACAGGTGTATCTTTGGGTAGTCTGATTCTGACCACATTACTGGGCTAGCAGCGGTGAAGCTCAGAATCCGGCCCTTGGCCCTCAGGGTTGTCTTCTGGCTGCACCAGCATTTCCCGGCCTCTGCAGGGCCCTTGGCTGGGCCAGCAGGCAGGGGGGTCTGCCTCCCCTCTGCCGTGCCTTGGCTTGCACCCCGTCTCCCAGCTGGAACGTACCTGCCATCCTCTCTGCTGCAGTGTGTGTCCTCCGACTTCCTGCTGCTTTCCACCTGCCCTGTGTGTCATTTTGACCCCTTCTCTTGTCCTTACCGGGGTGAGGCCTGGCTTTCATTCCTTCCTTGAATCCTATGGCTGAGTTAGTAAAGATGTCACAGCTGGGGCCGGACATTGGCTCAACTGGCTAATCCTCTACCTCCTAGCGTCGGCATCCCACATATGTGCCGGTTTGTGTTCCAGCTGCTTCACTTCCCATCCAACTGCCTGCTTGTGGCCTGTGAAAGCGGTCAAGGTCGGCCCAAAGCCTTGGGACCCTGCACCCACATGGGAGACCCGAAAGAGGCTCCTGGCTTCAGATTGGCTCAGCTCCAGTCGTTGCAGCCATTTAGGGAGTGAACCTGGGAATGGAAGATCTTTCTCTCTGTCTTTTCTTCTCTCTGTAAATCTGATTTTCCAATGAAATAAATAAATCTTTAAGAGCGTGCCCTGGCTGCGCTTGTGCTGGGCTGCTCCCTCTGGCTCTGCGATGGTGTGCTTCCTCGTGGAGGTCGTTCCTCTTCATTGTGAGCAGTCCTTAACTCGGGGAAGGTACCTGAAGAGGAAGGCCCTCCTCTCCTCCATCCGATGGGGAGACTTGGTGAGCATCCAGGCGCTGCCCAAGGCCTGGGACCGGATCTCAGAAGGCGAGCATGAAGACCTCGTTCAGGGTACCACATCTTGTTCATTCTGTCTCCACCCCTTGTCCCTCTCCCCGCGGCTTACCTCTTAGGGAATCCGGCCAGATAACCCTCACAGTGGCTGGAGAGGTGGTGGGCCCCAGTGTTTCTCTCTTCCTATTGCAGATACCCTGATGAAAGTCGCCTTCTTCCTGGAAGAGTGAGGAAGCCGCATGTCTCTGGAGGTTGAGGCACCATGCTCGGAGACTGACGGTTTCTCTGAAAGTGTCTGCACCCTGGGCTGACCAACCCGCGGTCCCAGAGCCTGCAGCTGAGGCCTGGGTTGGGGAACGCTGGTGTGGGTGCTTCTGCAGGCTGCGTTGTGGCTGAGTGCCTGGGCCATGCTCTCCTGTTCCTGCAGCTCCAGGAAGAACACAGGGGTGAGAGTAAGCAGGAAAGGCCCACGCAAAAACACGGGATCTGGGTGTCCTTCGGGGATGCAGAGCAGCAGGGAAGGAAATACCGAGGACCAGAGTTCCAGCGGCCCTGGGCAGCTCCTGAAGCTCCAAGCCCAGGGACACCAGGTCCTGGGTCCGTGTATTCCTGTCATTCGGCCCAACTGCTTGGCAAAAGCCAGAGTGGTTTCGATGATTTGAAAAACTAAAGGTCCTCCTGCTGGAAAATATATTCAACAGCGGCAGGGAAGCTGCCACCAGGGGGCAGTGGTGCTGCACGAGTGGTTCCTGCTGTTTTGTCCAGGAGAGGTCCTCGGTGGCTGCTGGAACTGGCCGGCTTGGGCCTGAGAGCAGGGCACCAGGTAGCAGCCCTGTGCAAGTGGTCCAGGCAGCACTTCTGAGGCCCATGCTGCTTTCTGCACAATGGTCATGATACTTCTAGGACTTTGAATTCTCGAGTGGCTGTAGAAATCTTGATCATTAGACAAAAAGGGGCTTCAGAAACATAGAGGGCTTTTTTTTTCCCCCAAAGTGAAGATAGCTTTTTACTGCTTATTGCAAGAGTGAAGTATGCTTTTTAAAAAAATTGCAGACCCCAGTATATACCATCTCTTGGGTTTTATGTGCATTTTTCCAGATGTTCATATTTGTCTATCTGCAAAGGTAAATATTCTAATTGTGAAGAACTGAAATATTATATGGATATGTGGCATTGTTGGCCTGCCAGATAACTTGTTAATTTATGTAGTGTCCATCCTCCCAGGAATTTAAAAAGTTTTTTATCTTGTTTTTATCGTTACCTTTGGGTACAAAGGCCTATGATGGACTCAGATGAAAGAGAATAGAAAACCCTAGGGGAAGTTTACCGTGCAGTGAGGAAAAGACCTTCATGGTACCCACAAATCCCTGCTGCCTTCTGTCCATCCGGGTGCAGTGGGTCTGGGACGTGCACCTGGACAGGGAGCCCAGTAATGCTGGGGCCCAGACTCCTGGGCCACGGGGATCGAGATGTAACGTAATAAAGGAGTTCACGTTGTGCTGGGGGGCAGAGAATGGTAACTGGGAGCCTGGGAGGACCTTGTGGTGACAGTAATGCCCGAGTTGTTCTTGAGGGGAGTTTTGCTCGGCGTGAGACTTAGAGCAGCACACTCCATGTGCACGGACAGGCTGAGCGAAGGCCGTGTCCTGGGGCCCGTGGAAGCTGCACTGGGCAGGGCCCTGCATCGTGCACGGACAGGCTGAGCGAAGGCCGTGTCCTGGGGCCCGTGGAAGCTGGCTGGGCAGGGCCCTGCATCATGTGCACGGACAGGCTGAGCGAAGGCCGTGTCCTGGGGCCCGTGGAAGCTGGCTGGGCAGGGCCCTGCATCCTGGCTTGTGGGTTTGTGTGTGCTTGTGCAGAGGAAGAGCTGTGGAAACTCCCCTTTGAAGTGAGTGAGGACTGAACAGAAACAGGTTTATTGAGCTTAGTGATGACTGCGTTAAGAGGAATTGTTATGTTGTTCCCGCTTAGCTTTTCTTGTGCTATTAAAATGCCATCCTTTTTTAAAAAATTCACTGTTCTTTTTAAATTGAAAATAAATTTGATTTGTATCTTGGAAAGTAAAACATCCTTATTGTGTGAAATTTAAAGGGTTCAGCAGCACATTGAGTGGAGTGTCTCCTCCGTCAGTTAGCAGCCAGGACTCGGTGGTGGGGTGTACCCTGCAGCCCCCTGCCCTGCCTGTGAGCGTGTGGCAGCCCCTCCCGGGAAGCCCCAGGGACCCCTGCCTCTCTGGTGTTTACACCCTGTTGTATGCCTCTCCCATTCCACATGGGTTGGACATGTCCATTTGCTGTGTAGGAAATCAAATCCTACAGAAATGGTGCTCTGCTACTTTGGAAAATAGGTTGCAAGAAAAGGCTGCAGTCTGTTGGGGACCCCCCACAGGGGAGCAATCAGGCTGCAGCTGCCCCCAGGGGAGGCCCATGGGAAAGAGCAAATGGGTGCCCAGGCTGATCCTTGCTTCCAACCGGTCTGACGCCTTCACTGCAGACTCTTTCACTGCAACCTCGTTAGGACCTGGGCCAGCAGCAAGAGTGGAACTGTCCTGCCCCCCCCCCCCCCCCCCGACCACCTGCTTAACCCGAGGTGACAAATGTGGGAGCCACAGGTTAGGGAGCAGTTTGTCCCTCACACTACGTGCAGATATGCCGGTGACTCGTTTTTATGCAGACAGGAACACGCCATATGCTGTGTTGGACCTTGTATTTTCCACTTACCTTACCCTGCCGTTTTCTCTAAATAAACACTTAGAGCTTCCTTAGTTTGTTATTTTTAAAGATTTATTTAAAGAAAAAGCTACGGGTAGGGGAGTAGAGAGAAAGGTCTTTGATCCTTGGGTTCACTTCCCACGTAGCTGCAGTGGCCAGAGCTGGGCCAGGCCGAAGCTGGGGTGCTGGAGCCTCATCTGGGCCTCCCCCGTGGGCTCAGGGGCCAAGCACTTGGCCACTCTGTGCTGTTCTCCCAGGCCGTCAGCTGGGAGATGGGTTGAGTGCAGCTGGGCCGTGAGTCAGCACCCACGTGGGATGCAGGTGTGCTAGGAGATTGCTTAACCTATGCCACAGCATAGGCTCCTTATTTTTTTTGTATTTTAAGACTTTAGAAGATTTATTTGAAAGATGAATTTATTATTTTTTTAAAGATTTATTTATTTTCATTACAAAGTCAGATATACAGAGAGGAGGAGAGACAGAGAGGAAGATCCTCTCCCCAACTGAGCGCAATGGCCGGTGCTACGCCGATCTGATGCCAGGAACCAGGAACCTCTTCCAGGTCTCCCATACGGGTGCAGGAACCCAAAGCACTGGGCGGTCCTTGACTGCTTTCCCAGGCCACAAACAGGGAGCTGGATGGGAAGTGGAGCAGCTGGGATTAGAACCAGTGCCCATATGGGATCCCGGGGTGTTCAAGGTGAGGACTTCAGCCACCGGGCCCTGAAAGATGAATTTAGAGGGGAGAGATCTTCCATCCACTGGCTCACTCCCCACTCGGCTGCTCACTCAGCTGAGCTGAGCTGATCCAAAGCCAGGGACCAGAAGCATCTTCCAGGTCTCCCACGTGGGTGCAGGGTCCCAAGGCTTTGGGCCATCCTCGACTGCTTTCCCAGGCCACAAGCAGGGAGCTGGATGGGAAGTGGAGCAGCTGGGGCATGAACCAGAGTCCATACGGGATCCTGGCACTTGGAGGTCAGAGTCATGACACAGCCCCTAGTTTTTAAGACAGTTTCCTTAACCAGCCCCTTGCGGGAGTTGGGAGTGCGTTCAAGCTAGTTCCAGAGCCCCCAAGTCTACCAGGTCTACTGGTCTCACTTCTGTGAGATGCTTCCTCTCTCCTCCCCTGACAAGAACAAACTCTGCTGCTCTTTTTACTGGAATGGTGTTCTGTTTGTCCTAATATGCCTGGTGGATAAGAGCTGTTTCCTCTGCTTCCGAGGGCTAGATCCAAACCCTGCCTCTGTGAGACACACAGTCAACAGGAAATGAACACTGGTGCCCCTTTTCCTGCTCCATCCACTACCACAGAAAGGGTTGTCCCAAGCTCGTGGGGTGCCTGGGCCGGATCCTGCTGCCCTGGGGCAGGTTGAGAGCCAGGTACTCTCCCAGGCTCGCGGAGGGTGGGGCTGTTTGTAATCCCCCCTCCCCAGAAGGCCAGGAAAGTGCAGGAGCAGGGCAGGAGGAGGGCAAGGAGCTCGTCACTGCCTCTGAGGGAAACAGAGTCCCCAGGACCTGGGGCAGGGGTTTAGGGCCAGCTCTCGGTCTCCTTATCCTGTGTCGTGGACGCCGGGTGTTCTCACAGGACTGCGGCCTGGAGGCTTCTGGTGGATTTATAAACATGTAAGGGCCTGGAATCCACGGAAGATTTAGGAGTCGCCAAACTCACAGCCCTGCACTCTATATTCTCTCATCTCTCATTTTGATTGTTTATTTTAAAAATATTTTTTCAAATATCTTTGTTGTTATTGAAACAATGGAGCAGAGTTAACCTCCATGAGACAAATGGCAAAACCAACATTTTTTTGAGTGCGCACTTCTCAGCGGCATGGCTGGGGTTGGCACCAGCATCTTCTTGGCATTGGTAGAAAGCTTTTCGTCCACAGCACTGTGGGCAGCAAGGACTCACCTGACTTCTCAGCTGGCACAAGAGCCAGGATTTTGGAACACCCAGCCCTGTATGGGACACAGCTCTTCCAGGGTCAAGCCACCCCCTCCATCTCGGCGGTGGCCACTCCAAGCCTCTCGCAGGATGGCTGCACCCTGGCCAGCCACTCTCTTTTTAGCTGTGGGCTGGAGTGAAACCTGGGCTGTCTGAGAAAAAGCTCTTCCTACATCGTATCTGTAAGGCTCCTTCTGGGTTCCATGGTTCTGTATGGACACCTGCTTGGTTAGGTATGCGAGTTCCCAGCCCCAGAGAGATGGATGCAGCCCATGTGGAAGGAGCTAGGAGTTTGCCTGCTTTTTAAGTTTAGTTTAGTTTTATTTATTTATTTATTTATTTATTTATTTATTTATTTACTTATTTATTTATTTATTTAAAGGCAGATTACAAAGAGGAGAAATAGAGAAAAGAGATCTTATATCTGCTGGCTTACTCCCCAAATGGCCGCAATGGCCCAGAGCTGAGCTGATCCCAAGCCAGGAGCCAGGAACTTCTTCCGGGTCTCCCACTGAGTACAGGGACCCGAGGGTTTAGGCCATCCTCCACTGCTTTCTCAGGCCACAGGTAGGGAGCTGGATGGGAAGTGGAGATGCTGGGATATGAACCAGTGCCCATATGGGATCCTGGTTTGCAAGGATTGCCTACTGAGACATTGTGCCGGGCCCAGATGTTTGCTTTTTAAATTAATTAATTAATTTTAATTGGAAAGATAGATATACAGAGAGGAGGGGAGACAGAAAGGAAGATCTTCTGTCCAATGCTTCACTCTCCAAGCGGTCGCAACGGCTGGAACTGAGCTAATCCGAAGCCAGGAGCCAGGCGCTCTTCTGGGTCTCCCATGCGGGTGCAGGGTCCCAAGGCTTTGGGCCAACCTTGACTGCTTTCCCAGGCCACAAGCAGGGAGCTGGATGGGAAGCAGGGCCGCCAGGATTAGAACCGGCGACCATATGGGATCCTGGTTCATGCAAGGTGAGGACTTTAACCACTATGCTGTCGCGCCAGGCCCAGAAGTTTGCTTTCTTAATAAACATTACTTTTGTTCCAGGGTCATTCTTTATAACACGACCTTAATCCTGAGCATCAGTGGCAGCCAGCACAGGGAGGTGACGGTGGAGTGGAGTGGAGGAGTGGAGTAGCCACGGAGACTGCCCCTTGGGGGACAAGCAGGTCTTTATCACTTCACTGCATCTGCTTCTCCCTCATTCCCAGCACTGGTGCTAATTTCTGACAGGAATGCCCTTGTCTCTGCCCGGTGGGGCAGTTGTGGCTTAGGTTTACGGGGCCTCGCAGTGCCGTAGCCACATTCATGCCACCAGGGACCGATTCTTCTTACGGGCTTTCAGGGGAGGCACAGTGAGAGCTTTCCTGCTGGAGGCCTGCCGAGGAGCTCCGTGAGGCCCGTTTGCCATCGTGCGGGCTGGGATGTACCCTCTACACTCCCGTCCCTCTCTTCCGGATTCAGACCTGGGGCTTGCCTCTTCGCTTGCACAGAGCGCCCAGACTAATAAATCCCCCGCTCAATTGCGGTCCCCACCGCGCGTTTATAAGCAACAGCTGACTTTTATCTGCTTTTATCAGCTGGTTTTGTTCTTTCATATAAGCAAAGTTTTATGAGGGTCTCCTGAGCTGGCTCGTAATGTGATGAGACGTCTTCACAGCCGTGCCATAAATCGCCGGCACCTGCCGGGTGAGGATGCCGTTTTCCAGGCACGTTTTGTCCAGCTGGCGGCTCTGTCCCCTGGCCCAGTTTGCATTTCTGCACTTGTCTCTTTAAACGTGGATTTGTTTTCACATCTTTTCTGCGGCCTCTTTAAAAGTAAACTGAAACATGAGGGATAGAGAAAGGAGCTAGAAAGTTACGTCTGTGCTAAAAATTACCCCTGGCTTAAGCTGCTTGGAGAGCTGGTTTTGATCCATTGCCGAGACCTCAGCCTTCCCAGCCACATGTGCCTCAGGGCGGGGGACGGAAGGACAGCGCCAGCCACCCCTCAGGATGACTTGGATTCTTTTCTGGGCCATCGCCCTTTGCAGTTGCCCAAGCTCGAGCCCCTGGTTGTCGGTTCTAGAGGGCTCTTCTCCAGAGGGTGCCAAGCAGGACGTCTGGCATGGAGAGAGACGAAACGCAAGTGTGCCCCGCCTCCTGCAATTCAGGCCAGCCCCTTGGGGTCCAAGAGGGTGCCAGGGGGCAGAGGAAGAAGGGGACCTGGGATGGCAAAACATGCCATCAGTCAAGGAGAAGGGGAGTGTGGCCCCAGCCCACGTCTCTAGATTATCCACTTTCTGGGTTTTCTTTTTTTTACATTCATTCATAATTTTTATTGGAAAGGCAGATATATCAAGAGGAGATACAGAGAGAAAGATCCTCCATCCACTGGTTCACTTCTCAAGCAGCCGCAACGGCTGGTGCTGAGCCGATCCAAAGCCAGGAGTCAGGAGCTTCTTCCAGGTCTCCCACGCAGGTGCAGGGTCCCAAGGATTGGGTCATCCTCGACTGCTTTCCCAGGCTACACATAGGGAGCTGGATGGGAGGTGGAGCAGTCAGGATTAGAACTGGTGCCCAAATAGGATCCTGGTGTGTGCAAGGTGAGGACTTTAGCCGCTAGGCTACAGTGCCAGGCCCCTACGGGTTTGCTTGATTCAACTGGGAGACTATTAGGTCAGAGGACAGGATCTTCAGAGAGCCCATAATCTCCCTCTCCCACTGCAAGGGACAAGGACCATGACCCCTGCTTCTCCAAGCCCTCCTCAGGCCCCATCGACTTTGTGGGTATCTTTCGTAATTCCTCTAGTGCAAGCAACCTTTCCTGGAGGGTGTGCTTTGAGGTGCAGTGGGTGAAACCACCGCTGGGGGCACTCGTATCCCACATCAGAAGGCCTGGAGCCAGGAGCCTCTGCTGCTGACCCAGCTTCTTGCTGAGGCACACGCGGGGAGACTTCAGATGATGGCTGGCTCATGGGGGCCTCTCCTACCCACAGGGGAGACTAGATGGAGCCCCAGGCTCCTGGCTGCAGCCTGACCTAGTCCTGGCTGTTGCAGCCATTTCAGAAGGGAACCAGTAGATGAAAGATTCTCCTGCTTCTGTCTCTCTTTGCCTTTCCAATAAATAAAAATGAATCCATGGCGGGGGAGGGGGAAGGAGAGGAAGACATGTCCATGGGTACCCAAGAAGGAAAAAAAAAACACTATTTCTTTTTCGGTACGTACTTTTATTCTCTTTATTAGTTTAGATTGTTTTATTATTATTTTTTAATCCAGCCCTATAGCTTCACCAGCTCAGCAAAAGACTCTAACCATGTGGGAACTGAATCAAATAGACAAGATTCAGAGGTCCCTGCATCTGCCTGGTGGGGAGCGGGTGCACCTTGCTCTTGGGGCAGGGGAGAGTGCAACGTGCTGAGCTGGCTGGCTGCTGGTGGCTGTGGCCTTGGCAAAAGCCACAGCATCCTGGAGCCATCCTCAGCTTGGGCACAGGTCTGACCTTGCCACCTAAGACCATACGCCTGGGGTCTCCCCCGTTTTTACCAGTAAAATGTGGATATCTGAGCCACTAGGTTATTACGGAAACACACTGAAATAACCTGCCCAAAGCACAGAGGCTATGGCCTAGCACCCAGGAGGTTCCTCATTCACTGTAAGCCACCCTCTGCCTGGAGGAAGAAGTGGGGCTGAGGTTCTTTTTCCTTACCCTCCGCTGGGCAGAGCGTGTCCTGGCTACCTGTGCAATCAGCAGCTCGACTGAAGAGACTGAAACTGGAGGGCAGGACAGGACTCCCTAGGCCCCCTCCTGGCCTGGGCTCCCTGGCGAGACTGGCAGGCCTGGAGCCACCCGGCATTGCCACACCAACGGAAACGGTGGCTGCTGTCCCAGCCAAGCCCTAGGACTGTGGCAGGAGGCCGGACCGGGTCCAGCCACCACATCAAGGCTGCAGCCCCTCCCAACTTTGAGTGTGTCTCCCATGCGAGGCCTCCCGCCGCCCCTTTCCCAGAGAGCCCAAGTTCTCCTGGGGGCCAAGGGGGAGGCCACAGCCTTTTGTGGCTGCTGCTTTGGGGAGGAGAAAGTCCTGGGCAGGGAGGCAGACCATGTGGGCGCCTGAGCTGGCTCTGACTGCTCCCCGAGCTCCTCCCCACCCTCCCCACTCCCTGCTGAGCCCCGTGGGTATGCAATTGGGCTTCCCCAGCACCCAGGGTTTTCATCAGAAACAAAAGGAGGCCTGGAAGACCACAGTTTCAGCTGCATAGGCTGTTGCAAAAATGAAACTGTCTGATGAGACTCATCATGAAACGTCAAATCTTACACAAATGTGAGTGATTTTTCTTTGAGAAACAACAGCATGTAAAGGAAATAAGAAGGATTTACGAGGCCAGTGCTGTGGTATAGTGATAAATCCACTGCCTGTGATGTCTGTGTCCCGTACGGGCACTACTTGTATCACAACTGCTCCACTTCCCATCCAGCTCTCTGCCAATGACCTAAGGACTTGGGTCTCTGCCACCTGTGTGAGAGAGACCCACATGAAGCTCCTGGCTCCTGGCTTTGGTCTGGCCCAGCTCTGGCTGTTGTAGCCATTTGGGGAGTGAACCAGCAAATTAAAGATTCCCTCTGTGTGTGTGTGTGTCCCTCTCTATATAACTTGAGTTTCAAATAAATAAACCACTTCTAAAAAGAAGAAGGATTGGGCATAAGAACAATATGGAGCATGGGACGGGCATTTGGTGTAGAAGTTAAGTCTGCTTCCAATACTGAAACATCAGCATTTCAGTCTTGCTACTCCACTGCAGTCCAGCTTCCCGCTAATGCACACCCTGGGTGGCGGCAGGTAATGTCTCGAGGACTTGGGGGCCCTGCCACCCATGTGGGACACCGAAGAGGAGTTCCTGGTTTTGCCCGGCCTAGTTCTGGCTGTTACAAGCATTTGGGAGGAGAATAAACCAATGTTTCTCTGCCTTTTAGATAAATGAAAATAAATCTGAGCATCTATCATGTGCTAGGTACTGTGCGAGAATCTGGGGAGAACCAAGGGGTGTGGATTCTCCCTCTCCCGGAGCTTGCATCCTAGCAGGGAGGATCTCAATCAATGAGAACACAGAACACTTCTAGTGGAGGTGAATGAAGGAAGAAAAGGGTTTGGAAAGGAGTCAGAGAGGCAAGAGGACTCTGAAGGGGGGATGTTTGCACGGAGTCTTAGAGGAAACAAGGCCGGAGGGAGTGACAGGTGTCCAGGTCCCCTCTGCAGCCAGTGCGCCGTGACGGGACCGGAAAGAACAGATTGGACTGTTGACAGAGTGGGGCCTTGCCTTTCCACTCTCTTCGGCTCACAAGCATAAAGAGGAATTTTCAGGTGCCCTGTGAACTGAGTGACACCATTGCTTCAATGGCTGCTGGGATATGTGATGTGTGTCCTTCCCCCCCCCCCCAAGATCTATTTATTTATTTGAAAGGAAGAGCAAGCGAGAGACAGAGTCAGACAGAAAAATCTTCCATCTGCTGGTTCACTCTCTAGGAATGGGCCAGGCTGGGCCCAGGCTGAAGCCAGGAGCCAGGAGCTCCATGCGGGTCTCCCACATGGGTAGCTGGGAGCTAGGTACTTGGGGCATCTTCCACTGCCTTTCCAGATGCACTAGCTGGGAGCTGGATTGGAACCAGGGCTCTGATATGGGATGCTGGCATCACAGGGAACAGCTTATCTTGCTGTGCCGTAACCCGGCCTCCCTGTGTGGTGTGTTCTGAAGGGTTTGCTCAGCTGCTGTGGCCATAGTGCACATGCGCACATACAAACCTCTGGAGTCCTGGGTTTACACGGCTGTGTTGGAGCCATGAGGACTGCTCACCTGGCAGGTGTCCCAGGACCTTCCCCACTCCATCCCCTGCTAATGCACCTGTCTGCTCTGTTCAGCCCCAATCCATCTTCCCCTGACCCATGCCTTTTTCATGGAATATCTCCTGACCAGATGTCTCCTCTCCCCTCGTCAGCATGCGGAACTCCTCTTCACTTCCCTGGCTGAGCCCTGACATCCCCTCTTCTCGCTGGCCAATTTGCCTGGGTCCCCACGGAGCCACACACTCCCAAGATCATTCACTCAGTCCTGGGGTGACTAGCAGCTGTTTGCATATCCATTCCTCCCCCTGCCACCTCAACCCCTTCAGAACAGGGGCCAGGTTTGATCTGCAACTGCATCCCAGCCGGAAGCAGAGTGGGTGCTGCAATGAATGGATAGACGGATGGATGGATGACTTGGTGGTGTTCTTCACCGTGGAAGAACATCTGCAGCTGTCTTTGAAAGAATGTGTTATGCCATTTGATGAAATTCAAAAAAATGCACAGGACATCTCGTCTTCCTTGGGTGCCCCTGCAGAAGGGTGCCCCTCCTTGGGGGCCCTACATCTGCACCCCTGAGGAGTCTCACTGTGCTGCTGGGTCTCTGGACAAACCCGGCCCTAGAAGCCTTGATGGTCAGGAGGCCCAAGAGACGTGGCACTCACTCACCAACCCAGGCCGGCTCAAGTCTGTCCTGGCCAGATGCAGGGGGCTGTGTGGGATGAACGCCGCTCCGAAAAGAGGCCCTGGCTGCCTGCGCCTGCGTGACAGCCGAGACTGTCACATCTGCAGGTAATTTCTTCCTCCATCTGCCTGGGGATGGATCTCATTCAATTCGTCAGAACAATACCCTCTGTCCCTGTGCCATCTCACGGGCAGGAGGGGCTGCTAGGTCCCCTGGAGAGCACACTGCTCAGGCCTCTGCGTTGGAACCTTCTGTCTCCCAGTGAGCTATAATTGCATTAGGAGTGACCATGAGGTCAGCGGGTATGCTCATTCCGGGCAGTCTGGCCTGCAGCCACCCGCCCGGGTGCGTGCGCAAGGAGCCCGCAGGCCGTGCTGCCTGACATTTGCAATCGTTTACTGGAAATAAATTCCATCTCTGCGTTCTGCTCAGCCTTTCATATGGCAGCCAAGCTGTCCACCCTGGACTGGACATAAATCCCGCTGGTGAGGCCCCAGCCAGTGCTCCCCTCACTCCCAGAGCTGCTGCCTCTTCAAGAGCTCACCAGTGTGCTGCTGTTTGCCCCCCACTAGCTCAATTAAGGTCCCGGGGCATGGTGGGGTACGGGGAAGAGGGAACACTGTTGGGAGCCACACGCAGATGAGCAGTTTTCGGTCTGGGCGAATGACTTCATTCTGAACTTTGGTTCTTCTCAGTTGTAAAAGATGGATGAAGACTGTCCACTTCTCTCAGTCAGTCTCCAGATGAACAGTCTCCATGGTGCCTGCCAGCTGCCACCTGCCACCTGCCAGGGACAACAGACACACTTCTTTCCATCACTTTCTTTTCTGAGCTGCACGAGCTCAGAACTTGTCTGTGCATCAGTATCTTCCTCTGTCCAACGAGACCCCATTTCACACGGCGGCTGAGGGCATGACCACGGTGCCCGGCGCACATGGTACTCTGCCATCCATGGGCACAGCACTGGGAGGAGGACCTGACCAGTGCACTCCCTGAGCAGTGTGTGGTTGGTCCGGGAGGAATCTGGGCTGAGACAGGCTGTAGGTTTGGGGGAGGGACAGTCAAAGGGAGGGCTGGGTTGCAGGCTGACCAGGGCTCTTGCACACTGAGCACATGCTTAGTGGGGATCTACTGTGGCGAGCAACGGGCTTAGGGTGTGGAACCAGGAGAACTGCCTGTCCCACGGCCCTACAGGCCACTCATGGGACCTGCTCACTGGCTTCTCTCTTCTCTGGCCCTCTCCAGCTCTATACACATCACCCAGGGCAGAAAAGAGCCTCATGAATGCTCCCTCCTCAGCTGAGCTTCTGGGTATTCCTCAATGGGACTTAAGATCTTAGGGTCCAGGGCCCGGTGGCGTGGCCTAGCAGCTAGGGTCCTCGCCTTGAACGCGCCGGGATCTCATATGGGTGCTGATTCTAATCCCAGCAGTTCCACTTCCCATCCAGCTCCCTGCTTGTGGCCTGGGAGGGCGGTCGAGGACAGCCCAAAGCTTTGGGACCTTCACCCACATGGGAGAAGAGGTTTCTGGTTCCTGGCTTTGGATCAGCGCAGCACTGGCCGTTGTGGTCACTTGGGGAGTGAATCATCGGACGGAAGATTTTCCTCTCTGTCTCTCCTCCTCTCTGTATATCTGACTTGGTAATAAAAATAAATAAATCTGTTTTTTAAAAAAAATCTTAGGGTCCAGTTGTCACCTTCCCCCCCACCCCACCCAGGCTCTGCCATCTCCCTGTTTAATCTCAGTGGAGAAGGCCCTAGAGGGTCTTTACCAGCTCGCCACCAGGCCTAGCCATGTCATCCTTATTCAGCAAAGCACTGACAAGGCACAGTCCTGAAGATTCCTCCATGACTCAGCAGGGGCCGGGGTGGACAGGCACCTGCTCCCTGCCGTTCTCTAGAACCTTGGGATTGCCTGGCCCGGAGCAGAAGCTCAACAAGCACTTATAAACCAAGGGGTGAAACATGAGCTTCGTGAGCTTTGTTGGGGCCTGTGGCCAGGCTGGTGACTGGTGACCCAGAGGTGACCCTCCTGAATCTTGCACCATCCCTCGGGCTTCCCCAGTCCCCTTCCTCCAGCCACTGCTCCAGGCTTTAAGGCTCTACTGTTCAGGAAGTTCTCCTCAGTGTCTGCCTGCACCTCCCGGACTGACTGCTGTCTCAGGACCAGGCTGTGTGCAGGTATAAGGGTGTCCTCACTGAGCAGGAGATCAAGGGAAAGGCAGGTTGGGGACAGAAAGACAAAAGCTGAACGCCAGTGTTCAAGAGAAGAGAGAGCAGTTGCATTGAGCAGGGCCTGGCAGAGCGTGCTGGCTTCTGATTCAGATCTTAAGAGCATTGCTGGCGGACAGGCCTTGGCCACCAAGCGTGAACTGATATGTCCGGGGCAGCCGAGCTTGGCCTGAGTGTGGTCCCTGCTGGTGGGTGCAGAATGTGGGGCATTGAGGACTCCTGGGACACCCATTAGGGGTAGCGGAAGAAGCCAAGTCCAAGGTAGGAGTCCCCAGACCCTTAGACTTCCTAGGCTGGGCCAGGATTAAGAAGACACATTATAGCTGGCTGGACCAGACAGACAACATCAGAACCTGGGCCAGCACTGCTTGCACTGTGGAGGCTGGAGAAAAGTGCTACCTTGCAGGGAGGAAGGACTTCCGCTGCCATCAGCCCCCTAGGCAGGGAGCCCTGGCTCCACTGCTGATGTGTGGCTGCCAGCGTGCAGGGTGCAGCAATACCTCATTCCTGCAGGCCCCCAGAGAGAGGAACCAGCTCCTGTGGGAGTCCTGGCCGTGCTAGTCTAAATCCACTTCTGGCCTCCTTTGCTGCATGCTCTGCTTTGTCTGGAACTGAGCTCGTTACTACAAGCAGAGGGTGGAGGGCCTAGTTCTGGCCCAGGAGACACATGACCTCCAGGCGAATGTGTGAGCTTGAGCAAGTGCCTCTTAGTTCACTTGCACGGAGTGGAGGAGAATCTGGGGCTTGCATGTTTGATAGGAATTTTTTTTTTTTCTTGAAAGCAGTAGCCCCTGGGGAGGCGTGATGGCTTACTGTGCTAGTCCTCTGTCTGCAGTTGCCCGCATTTCCTATTGGTACCACTTCCTGTTCTGGCTGCTGCACTTCTAATTCAGTTCCCTGCTTGTGGCCTGGGAAAGCAGAAAAGGATGGCTCAAAGCCTTGGGATCCTGCACCCTGTGTGGGAGACCCAGAAGATGTTCCTGACTCCTGGCTTTGGATCAGCTCATCTCTGGCCATTGCTGCCACTTGGGGAATAAATCAGCAGATGAGAGATATTTCTGTCTCTCCCCTCTGTAAAATCTGCCTGTCCGATAAAAATATATAAATCTTTAAAAGGAGAAAAAAGAAAAAAGGAAGTAGTGACCCACACTGGTATTTTGGGGAGAGCGCTGAAGTCCAAGATCAATACGGGACACAAATGGGCTGGAGTGTCTTTGCTGGGAGGATTGGGGGCCTCCCACTACCCCTCTGGGCTGCATGTCCCCCAAGGGACCTCTTTGCCCTAAGCTCCACGGGGTCTCTCAAGGGCACCAGGGCTGCTGCGAGGTCCCAAGGCAGTGTTCCTATCTGGAAAGATGTTGACAACTGGCTGCCAAGTGGGGACAGAGGAGGAGGGTGGGCCTACTGGGACAGTCCCAGGCCCAACGAAGGGCAGCACAGCCACCTCCCTCCTGCAGCTGCCCCCAGCCGAGGGATCTGTGCAATGGCGGGGACAGCAGCCAACAGCTTTAGAGGGAAACTTCCTACAGAAGGGACTTGAGTCCTGGGCCTGGCCTTGCCCTCCCTAAGGGGAAACCAGAGGGTCTCAGAGCGGGCCCTGCTTGCAGTCTCTGTCCCAGAAAGCTCCTCCTTCCCTGGGGTCTGCTTAATCCCCGTTAACTGAGTTCTGACCTCTGCCTTGCACTAGGCCTTCCCCCACGCCCTTGCAGGCCTCCTCCTCCAGAGAATAAATAAATACTTTCTCCATTATCCCATTAGCAGCTTCACAGGTTTTCCTGCTGTTGGTTCCTGGCTCCGGTAAAAGTGGAAACACGTGTTCCGAAAAGCTGCCGTGTCCCACCCACCCCCACAGGCTAGGGGCCAAATGCAAGTGGGCATCATGCCCATTCACCTGCAGCTGCTGCCCACTGGGGACAGTTGTGCTCAGAACCAGTAGGGCTTCTCCCAGCTTTTGCCCACTTGGGCATCCCCCAGGGGTCTCCAGCCCCCAGACATGGAACTGGAGGTGCTCCTTCTGGATGCTGTGGGTCTTCAGGCAGATCGCTTTGCCTGTGTGGGCCTCAGGCTGTTTATTTTGGGGGAGAAAAAAGTTTATTTTTAAAGGCAAAAAGAGAGAATCTTTCACCCGCTGATTCACTCCCAAAATGCCTGCAGCAGCCAGGGCTGGACCCAGGCCAAAGCCAGGAGCAGGAAACTCCATCTGGGCCTTCTTGCAAGGGTAGCAAGGATCCAGGTATTGAGCCAACACCTGCTGTCTCCTAGGTAATCTGCATTATCAGGAAGCAGCCTGGGCTCAAACTAGGGCACCAGTATGGGATGCAGGTGCTCCAAGGGTTGGCTTAAAGTATGTGTCGAACACCTGCCCCAGGCTATCTAGGTGGCAGTGTTAGTGCCTTTCCTGATGGATTAGAGAACCCAGATAGCCTGAAAAAGCAAGGAAGGCACCAGGAGCTTTTGGCTGGGGCCCTTGGAAGAGGTTGGACTGTTCTGGTTCTGCAATCCATGTTTCCTTTTATAGATTCGGACAAGCAAGAAGCCAGGCCTTCCCACATTGTGACGGAAGGAACTTTGCAACCTCAGCCTTGTTGAGGCTGGCACCGTGCAGTCTCCCCTCCAGGGGTCACCACTCTCTGAGGAAGTTCTAGAACATTAGCACCTGGGCTTCTCAAGGTGGGTTAAGGAGCTGCCCAGCTGGTCTCGTCTATCACCTACCCAGTGCCCCGGGCAGGCACTGGCACAGTACACGCTCTGGCTGGGAGCTGGAAATGTATTTGTCTCTCCATCCCATCTCCTTGTCCTGTCCTCTGCCAGAGCCTCAGGCAAAGGGGCCCAGGTGGGCAGGAGTGTGGGCTGGAGAGTTTGGTAGCAGGCTGGCAGCCCCGTCAGTCTGAGCAGAGCCTGGCAGCAGCCAGGGCCTTTCTTAGTGCCATGCCACCACTCTGCCATCTTGCCTTCTCTTCTACAGTCGGGATAAGTCCTGGCCTGGGCCATCTCTGAGCCCCTCCACCTCTGGTGCCTGCCCCTGACAAGAACCCCAGCCCTGCTCACTTTGCCTGTCAGGGAGTTTCCTGACACAGCAGAGTATCTTGTTCTCCCTGGTTGAGCCTTTGAGTCAGCTGAGCTCCATTCAATGTCTTTTAAACTGTGGCTTCCTGGGCCTGGCGTGGTAACCTAGTGGCTAAAGTCCTCTCCTCGCACATGCCAGGATCCCATATGGGCTCTGGTTCTAATCCCCACAGCCCTGCTTCCCATCCTGCTCCCTGCTTGTGACCTGGGAAAGCCGTCGAGGATGGCCCAAAGTCTTGGGACCCTGCACCCACATGGGAGACCCCGAGGAAGAGGCTCTAGGCTCCTGGCTTCAGATTGGCTCAGCTTTGGCCATTACGGTCACTTGGGGAGTGAATCAGGAGTCAGAAGATCTTCCTTTCTGTCTCTCCTCCTCTCTGTATATCTGACTTTCCAATAAAATATTTTGAAAAAATAAATAAACTATGGCCTCCTTATTGGTTTGCTGGGTAACCTCAGATAAGTGGCCAAACTTCTCTGCTCCTCTAGTTTCTTCATTTTTTTTTAAATTTGTTTCTTTGTGTGAAAAGCTAGTTACAGAGAAAGAGATATTTTTCCTTCATTGGCTCACTCTCCAAATGGCTACAATGGCCACAGCTGGGCTAGCCCTAAGCCAGGGGCCGGGAGCTTCTTCCTGATCTCCCATGTGAGTGCAGGGGTCCAAGCACTTGAGCCATCCTCCAGTGTTTCCCCAGGCCATTAGCAAGGTGCTGGATTGGAGATGGAGTAACCAGGACTCAAACTGGTGCCCATATTGGATGCAGACACCGCAGGCAGCAGCTTTACCCACTACCCTGCTCATCTTTTTTTATTTGTTTGCCTAAAAGACAGAGCTAGAGAGAGAGGGAGGGTCGTATCTTCTACCCACTGATTCACTTCTCAGATGACCACAACAGACGGGGCTGAGCCAGGAGCATTGTCGGGGTCTCCACATGGGTGGCGAGGACCCAGACCATCGTCTGCTGCTTTCCCCAGACCAGGGAGCTTGATCGAAAACAGAGAAACCAGGCTACGAACCAGTGCCCATTTTGGATACCAGTGTTGAAGGCAACAACGTCGTCGTCTCTTCTTCTTCTTTTTTTTTTTTTTTTTTTAAGATTTATTATTATTGGAAAGCCGGATATACAGAGAGGAGGAGAGACAGAGAGGAAGATCTTCCATCCGATGTTTCACTCCCCAAGTGAGCTGCAACGGGCCAGTGCTGCGCAGATCTAATGCCGGGAACCAGGAACTTCTTCCGGGTCTCCCACGCGGGTGCAGGGTCCCAAAGCTTTGGGCCGTCTTCGACTGCTTTCCCAGGCCACAAGCAGGGAGCTGGATGGGAAGTGGAGCTGCCGGGATTAGAACCGGCGCCCATATGGGATCCCGGGGCTTTCAAGGCGAGGACTTTAGCCACTAGGCCACTGCGCCGGGCCCCTCTTCTTTTTTAAAGATTTATTTGTTTTTATTGGAAAGGTAGATTTACAGAGAGAAAGATCTTTCATTTACAGGTTCACTCCCCTAACATCCACAACAGCCATTAACTGAGCCAATCTGAAGGTAGGAGCCAGGAGCTTCTTCCGGATCTTCTACATGGATGCAAGGTCCCAAGGCTTTGGGCCATCCTTTACAACTTTCCCAGGCCACAAGCAGGGAGCTGGATGGGAAGTGGAGCAGCTGGGAGACGAACCCATGTCCATATGAGATTCTGGTGTATACAAGGTGAGGATCTAGGCACTGTGCCATCATGCCTGAAGGCAACAGCTTTACATGCTGTAACGCAGTGCCAAGACTGTACCTTGCTCATGGTTAAAGGGAAGAGGCACATGGCACTCTTGGAGAGCCTGGTGGGACAATGCACGAAGCAGTACCTAGCGCCTCATAAACCTTCCAAACAAGGAGCTTGCTCCTTACAGCCCCAGCATGCAGCATGGAGAGAGTAGTGAACACAGGAGAGCCTGAGGTGCACACTTAGTCCCAGACCCTAGCTCTCCAGCACGGGAACCACCAGACACCTGGGACCACATGAGGACGGTGCCCGGAGCGCATTCCTGAGAGAGGAGCTGGCATGGCCCACCCGTGCTGTTGGACTTGACTTTGTCTCCAACCCTTGTGTCCCCTCCTCTCCAGGGCTCCTTTCTCTGCAGCAGCTGGGCTTCCTTTTCTTGCCTCTGGGAAGCCCCCACAATTGCAACCCCAGACCTCTCAACCAGCGGTTCTCATTGGGTGCTTCCCCAAGAATTGTAGGAGGAAAGTGCAGTAGGGTGTCCTTTCATTCTGCCCTGCTAAGCCACTCTCTGCATGAGCATCCTGGGTGATGGACTGAGAGATGCCAGCTCAGCCCATGCTGGCCTCAAGGAGGAAGAGGCGGATGGCTGGTAGCCTCTCTCTCCCTGGGACATGGGAGTGACTAACTGGGCATGTTGGCATCAGTTGCCTGGCTGGCTAGGCATCAGGCCCAGCCCCCTCTGCACAGCTGGCAGCATGGTGGGACTGGCAGCATGGTGGGGAGGCTGCTAGGGGTGGTGAGGTGGGGGTGGGGAGATTGTGTTGCTTGACCTCCTGTGAGTTCCCCCTAGGCTGTGGTTCTGTGGTTGATTCTCTCCTGGGAGAGGCTCTCCTGGGAAGCTGGCAGGTCTGGGTCAAGGGGAGGGAGGCTGGTTGGGACCATATTCAGGGGCGGATTAGCTGGGAGAGCTGCTCCCACCAGCAGGGAGAGCTGGAGGAGGGGCCCAGCACCAGGACATTCCCTCCTCTGACCCCGGCAGGCAGAGCCCGGTGTCTGGGCTAGGGGGAGGGGCCGCCTCTTTCCCAGGGTCCTGGCCGGCCCCCAGAGCCCAGCACTTTCTCAGGCCCTTTATTAAATTTCTCAGGAGTGAGAGGGGAGGTTATCCCTCCCCCTCTTCCCCAGGCGCCCCTCCTTTTGTCTCCCTCCCCAGGAGGGTCGGAAGGAGCTTTTCTCATTATTGTGGTTATTAAAAAATAAATGAGCCAGAGACACACACAGAGAGAGACAGAGACAGAGAGACAGAGAGGCTGAGAGACACAGGCCAGCTAAGAGAGACAAAGAAAGTCAGATGGATAGAAGAGGGGTTTGGTGAGATAGAGATGGAAGGAAGGAGACGTGGAGACGGAGATGGCAAAAAATGGAGGTGAAGCTTTGGAGCTAGGGCAGCAGCTTTGGGGCACACCTGGTGCGCAGCGCTGTGGCCTCGGACAAGCAGACAAGCAGCGATCCTGACCTCAACTCCAGTCTCCTGCACAAAGGGAAGGACCACCCTCCCTTGGCAGCTTCCCTGTGTTGCTTAGGGTCTAGCACTGAGCGCACACTTGAAGCTTGACAGGTGTTCAGATGTGGCTTCATGTATGCAACCTGTCGTGTGTGTGTGTACAGGGAGACGATGAGAGGAAGGACAGTGGCAGGAGAGCTTGGATGGGGTGGGGGGCCTGGGGAGCCCCTGCTGCCTCAGTCCTTGCCCTGGCCATTGGCTGCCCCTGAGAGCCAGCCACTTCCTCCTGTCTCATCTCCTTGCTTCTGTGAGCCGACTCTTGGCTCCTGTGTTGGGGTGTGGAGAGGGGACCAGAGCCTGTGATTTTCTTCTGTTTTCTCCCAAATGAAGAAACTTAAGTGTGAGTCTAGAGCCCACCAAACCTGACACTGGGCTCTACAAATTTGCTATAAATTTTTCAAAGAAAAGACGTAGTTTTAAAATTCAGCCATTAATTTCTTTATTTGAAAGCAAAGTAAGAGAGCAGGAGAGCACTTTCAGTCACTGGTTCACTTCCCCAATGCCAACAACAGCCAGTGTTGGGCCTTGCCAAGGCCAGCTGCCTGGAATGCCATCCTGGTCGCCAGTGTGGGTGGCAGGGGCCCATCACCTGCTGCCTCCCAGGAGCATTAGTGAGGAGCCAGATTGAAAGCCGAGTAGCCAAGGTGCAAACCAGGCCCTTGTATATGGGATGTGAGTGACCAAAGGGGTGGCATAACCCACTGCCCCAAGGACAAAAACTCTTGTTTATCTTGAGGTTCTTTTTTTTCTTAAGTGCCTTCCTTTTTCCTCCTTAAGATATATTTATTCACTTAAAAGTCAGAGTTACAGAGAGAAAGGGAAACAGAGAGAAAGATGTTCCATCCACTGATTCATTCCCCAGATGGCCACCACAACCGTGACTGGGCCAGATCAAAGCCAGGAGCCCCGAGTCAGGAATTCCATCTGGGTCTCCGTGTGGGGGACAGGAGCCCAAGCACTTGGGCTGTCCTCGGCTGCCTTTCCCTAGGCCCATTAGCAAGGAGTTAAGCAGCTGGGACTGGAACTGGCATCTGTATGGGATCCCACAGTGTTGGTCCTTAACTAGCTTTCCTGAAGTATAACATTCACCCATGGAATCCACTCACATCAAATATACAGGGGGTGCAACTACCATCACAGACCAGTACTGAAGCATCCCCATCACCCTCTCTTGTCTGTCAATAATGTCTCCCCAGTCTTGCCCGGAGCCCAGGCAATCCTGCGTAGCTGTTAAGATCTCAGAGGGTGGGCTGATGCGATGGCTCAGTTAGCTCATCTTCCACCTCCAACTGCCATGTCCCATATGGGCACCGGTGCGTGTCCCAGCTTCTGTACTTCCCATCCAGCTCCTTGCTTGTGACCTGGGAAAGCAACAGAGGACGGCCCAAAGCCTTGGGACCCTGCACCCACGTGGGAGACCCCGAGGCTCTTCCTGTCTGCTGGCTTGGGATCAGCTCGGTTTTGGCCATTTTGTCCATTTGGGGAATGAACCCGCAGATGGAAGCTCTTTCTCTGTCTCTCCTTCTCTCTGTAAAATCTGTCTTTCCAATAAAAATAAATCTTTTTTTTTTTTTTTAATCTCAGAAAAGTTCATGGAAATAGAATCAAAAGAGGCATTTATTCTGGCAGGTACCAAGTGCTAACTCTGCCAGGGGCTGGATCTTGGAGTTGCACAGACAGCATTGTAAGGGTTAATTGGGGCCCATATGGAAAGGGATGAGGTCAGTCCATATCAGATCGTCTTAAATAGATTACGGCGAGAGGAGAGAGATGGATTTCTTTGCAGGTCCACTGTGTGCCAGACACAGTTGGAAGCACAGGGTGGCTGTCCACTTCTCACAGCACTAGTCTGGGGTGGGCAGGCTCTGTTGCCCTCTCCGTTCTGCAGAGGAGACACCCACAGCTTGCAGAGTTGACTGCCTTGTCCCGAGGTCATACCGCACGAGAGCGTGGGAGCTGAGATGTGGGCACTTGGTTGGCCCCAGCCGTGCCAGTGTTCTCCACTGCTGACAAGGAGAATGGCTAAGGGGTTAGACTTGCCCAGGTCCTGGGGGAATGAGGGGAAGAGCCAGAATTCCCACAGGCTTCCTGCACCAGCTCCCACACCCACCCCTGAGCAGGCCGCCCCAGGTTCACTGTCCCTCCTTGGCATTCACTAGGACACTCTGTGTCTTCCCTCTGTAACCTGAGTCTCCAGGCGTGGAACGCCAGCTTGTGGCAGGCCTGGCTTTGCAGGTGTGAAGTTCATGAGCCACGTCAGTCCTGGGAAGATGGAGGTAGGGGGTGGCACAAAGGCTCAGAAAGGTCCAAAGCCTCTGTTAAGATGGTACAGTTGGTACGCAAGTGGCGGAGGCCACATTCCGAGGGCTGCATCTGTTTGCTTCTGAAGCCATTCTCCTCTCTTTCCCTCCTCTGCTCCCCTTCCTCCCAGAGACTTCAGCGCCACATCTGGCTCCCAAATGACCCCCGCCCCCCAGGAGGGGAGGCGAAGGCCTGGGGAAGAAACAGCAGGAGGCTGGAGCGGGTGTGGGCAGAGGGGAAGGCTGGCCTTCTACCCCAGCTCTCGCCAGGGTGCTGCAGCTGGCCCCACCTCTCCTCCTGGACTCAGATTCAGTGTCTGTGTAAGTGTAAGGGTCAGAGCTGGGGTGGTAAGAGAGGGAAATGCCCTGCCACCTTCTGAGTGGCCCCCAGCCATCACCCACACTAGGCCTGCAGGACAAGGGACAGACTTCCTGGTGGGAGTTCTTGGATGGTGGGGACTGGTTAGTGTGAGGCCAAGGCCTCATTGCCACTGCTGGTCTCTGCTTCCTGCAAAGTAGACTTCCCCTCTGATGCCGCTCTTAGAGGCAGGCCCCGCTCTTAGAGGGGGTCACCCTGGCATTGGTGGGCGTGAGGGCAGGGTGGGCTCAGCCCAGCCTTCCAGGGCTTGGCATGCCCAGTAGAAGGGGAGACTGGGGCTGCAGAGCTGGGCTAGGGGGATGCGCCCACTGTGCCCACCCCATCCCTGCTGTGCTGGGCCCAGGTGAGGAGCTGTCAGAAGGCTGGAACTGATTATAAGTTCCAGGTCCAGCCCCTCCGCCCCACTGCTCTGATGGTGTGTCAGCCTGGGAGATTGTGAGGGGCAAGGATGTTGCCCACCCATACATTCTGAAACCCTGTCTGAGAACCTGGCTCAGGACAATGGCAAGGGAGACAGGGTCCTCTAGGATGTGACTGTCGGCTGCCAGGGCACCTGTCACCTGCACACAGCCATGCTTGTCACAGCCAGGTGGACACTCTTGGAGACCTACGTGGGACCCTCACACCAGGTATTGACATGTGCACACACTCAAAATAAGCACAGACCCTGTGCTCTCCATCTCTCTCTCTCTCTCTCTCTCTCTCTCTCTCTCTCTCTCTCTCACACACACACACACACACACACACGCTTCTGTAGGCACGTGGAATTCCTCCCACACCCTGACCATGGCAGGTACACCTCTGAGTTGCCTCCTGCTTCAGGGCAGCGACGTGTGGGGAACCCAAGGACTCTGGTGTGGGGAGTGACCTTGAAAGTCCACCTCCAGATCCCCCAACCCAGCTGCTGTGGCATCACTCAGGAGGACAGCAAACCCTTGGTCCTGGAGTCCTCGTGACACCTGGCTTTTTCCCATGGACCTTGTCAGTCGGAGCCTTTGGAAACCCCCTTTGGGAACACAAATTCTCAGGTGCTGGATTTCCAAGGCTGGCTCTCCCAGGAATGGGCTCTGGGGAGGGGTGGGAGGGCAGGAAGATTCATGGCGAGAGGGGTGTTGACAAAGGGAAGCTTTGGTTGGGTTAGGGCAATAGCTCACCTCATCCATGCTGAAAACATTCGAGAACATTCGCTTTGCGTGTTCACTGAAACAAAAGAAGGAGGAGTAAGAGGCCCTGTCCCCGGGGTGCCCTCCACAGGTCAGGAAGCTGGGGCCCTGGAGGGCTGATTTGACCCCCAGGCTGGGCAGGGGGACTTTTGCGTGAGAGTGAGTTGCCAGGCTTTAAGAGAAGGAAAAAGGCAGGGCCAGGGGACCAAGGAGAGGCTCTTCCCCGTTCACACACAGCGGCCAGTGCAGCCACCAGGAGAATGGGTGAGACCAAGATTTGCCTCTGGGTGCAGAGCCCCCCCCGTGCTCCATTGGTTCCTTCTTCATGCAGTCCAAGCCGGTGCCTTCCTCCGGGCTGCAACTTGCCTGAACACCTGTGACAATCACCCGTCTCCCTCAGTGCCCAGGGAGCTGCTTTGTTCTCATTCGTTCAGTAATGTGATGGCTCATGACTAGCTGTGCGACCTGGGGTCACCCATGATCTGTGGATCCCAGCGACTTCCCGATAGGATTGTTAGGTTGCAGCGAGTTATTTAAGCTTAACGGAACACCACCTGGCACCCACTAAATGCCAGGCAAATGTTAGCATTAAAAATGTTAACAGTCACATGCCAGCCACCACTAGGTACCGAGGACACAGCTGTGGAGAAGGGACACATGAGGTGTGCCCTACCCTCAGTAGCCCCAGGTCCTGGGGGCCAGGGGATGGGTGGGGTGTTGCTCTTGATCAAGAGGTTGTGGTCACATATGATGACTGTTGAAATGGGAGAAGGCAAGGTTTTGGGGGGCACAAGCTGGGAGCACAGCCTAGGTTGTGGAGCAAGGAAGACCTCCCACGGCAGGTCATTCGAGGTGAGACTTGACGGACAGGAATGGGGAGGAATAGCCAGGTGAGGAAGAGGAAGAAGAGGTGTTCCAGGCAGAGGAATGGGCAAGCAAAGACTTCCAGGTCATTGTCATCAACTCCAGGAGTAGCCCAGGGCCTGGGCTATGCGGAATTCTTGGCTAAGCATTGTTGGGGTGTGGAGGGGTATTGATCACTTTCAAGCTTATGCACTCACATGCAGTCCTTGAGAGGATTGTGTGTGTGTGTGTGTGTGTGTATCCATTTCACAGAGAAAGACACAGAGTCCCTGCAGTTGATGTAGGTCCCATTGCTGGTGGTCAGCAGAGGAGTCAGGGCCCTCATCTTGTCCATCATCTGGCATTTGGAGCTTAAGTGAGAACCACTTGTCCAGGGCGGCCGCTGACAAAGAGAGCTACTGAGGCCCTGGATCCCATCTCTAGGTGCCAGCCTACTCCCACCAGCCCCCACTGTAGGAGGTATCTGCTCTTACAGATCCTCCTCCTGGACACAGCTGCTGGATAGGAGAGAGGAGACACATTTGGCTTTGCAAAGTTTATGTAGTTTAGTTTTGGGTAAATGCAGTCAGGGTACCAGGAAGGCCAAACCCACAGAGGAGTGGGAGCTGTGGGGTCTAGCCAACCTTCATCCTGTCTCCTGGCTAAGAAATACTCCTTTAGGGTGCCAGATCGCAGACTCTGAAAGGAACAGCAAGCCCGTTGCACAGACAGGAAAACCAAGGCCCGTGTAGGCTGGGAGGGGCTGGGGGGCAGATCTGTCTTGTCTGTCCTCCTTCTCCGCCGCCCCATCCTCGAGCTACCCTGCACACTCACCTCTCCAAATGCTCCTTGGAGGCTGGCCGCCGCGACCCCCTTCCGGGAACGCGATGAAAGGTCTATTTATTATACTTTAGCTTGGACAGTTGTTTCAGATGTTTTCAATTCGTCAGCCTGCTCAGACATCTGTTCCTGGTTGAAGTCAGAGAAAAGAAAGAAAAAGGGAAAAAAACCCATGCATTTTACACACCCTTGCCCGGAGGCACACCACTCCACACCCCCTCACACACACTCATGACATACTCTGTGTCCTCACCCACACGTGGATATCCCCGTTCAGCTTCCCTCCCCAGACACTCCCTTCTGGCACGACTTCCACAGGCATGCTCACCACCCTCACCACCATCCACCTGTCCCCTCCAGGGCCTCCCAGTGGTGTTCACCATGCCCATGGTGGTTCAAATCCTGTCGTGGATGCAGTGTAGACACTGAGAAGTGAGTTGCCACCTGCCTTACCAAACAGGGCTCTCATACAGCCTTAGATCCTGTGTGTTCAGCCCCTGGCAGTGAGAATGGTTTCTGTTGATATTTCCACCCTCACCTTTGCACATCCGTGTGCCTATTTACCCCACTGGGGAAGAGGGGAGGATCTCTAGGGCTCCTGGGAAGCTCAGAGCCCTGTGCTGCTCGGCTGGACCCCTCCACGCACACAGATGCACAAAGCTGCATATGCAAGCCAGGTGCCTGCATGCTCAGGGCTCTTGTCCAACACATACATACACATGCACGTGTGTGCATGCACATGCGCATAGCATAGACATGATCACACATTTCCCCTATGCATGTGGACACACCTGTACCATTACATACACGCATGCACTCTCAGCTCACTTGCTCATGCAGCACAACATACACACGTGCACTGCCCAGGGAAGAGGCTGGGGATAAGAGGAACAGAGGGGGTGCTACGTTCATGGGGACCACTCCGGACAGGCTGGGTGTGTTTTTTCCAAAGAGACTAACCCCATCCAGCCTAGGAGATGTGAGTCGGGGCAGCAGCGGCTGATGAACTCCTAATGCCTGTGATGCCCACCCTGGTCACTCCATGCTGGAGGAACTTGGAGCAGCTTCCAGTGAAAGGGGGAGGCTTTGGGGTAGGAGTCCAGGGAATAAATCGCCTACGTAGGCTTCATTGGTTGGCACCTCCTGTTCGCCAGCCCCAGCCCCGGGCTAGGCCCTGGGCACGGGATCATGAGCACCTTCTCCGAGTCCTCTCCCACCTTCCCTGGTTTCCACTCCCATAGGTGGCTTCCATGATTGCTTAGACCAGCTCAGTTCATCTTCAGCCTAGGGTGCCCCAGGCTCAGCTGACCCCTCTGCCTCTCCCTACATCCTCTTGTTTTGGTTTGTGCCTTGGGCCCTGAGGCAAACTGGGGTATCTCCTTCTCTCCTCTAGTTTGCAGTTGGCACTGGTCTTGGGCTCAGAGCAGACCTGGGTTACCTGCTGTGTGATTTGGGTAAGGCATTTAACCCTTCTGAGCCATGATGTGTTCCCCTGTAACACATCATGGACAACATAGGCTTTGTGGGGAGGACCTATGGCAGGGCCTGGCACTGGAGGTGCTCAGGAGAAACTGAACCCTGAGCCAGGGCCCTCTCCCACTGCAGGGCAGGCTGCCCCCCTGGAGAGTGCCCTCCTTCAGCAAGTCCTCCCATTTGGGCTTGATGAGAGGAGGTTCTTCCTGGTGCAGATGGCAAGACCAAACAAGGGCAAACATCTCCACCCTCTTGCCTTCCAGGATCTTTGAGGTTCCTGTCAAATCCCCCGCACCCTAAGGCACTTAGGGAGCTTGTGTGGGGTGGCACGTGCAGCAGTAAGTGTTGCTGCTCGGTGGTGAGGGGTGATGGCAGTGGTGTCTGGAGCTGATTCCTATGTGCTATCCAGCGCAGTTCTGTCCTGCTCACACAAGAGAAGCAGTCAAGACCTGGAGCTTCTTGCTTCCCTGTCCCGAAGCCAAAGGCAGGACTTGCTGTTGCACTGTGTTGAACCACTGCATATCCACAGTCCTTGTAGCTGGGCCACCACCTGCCCACCTTAGAAGAAAGAACTTGGACCCGGCACAATGACTCAGTGGCTAACTTCTCACCTTGCACACACTGGAATCCCATATGGGTGCCGATTTGTGTTCCAGCTGCTCTACTTCCCATCCAGCTCCCTGCCTGTGGCATGAGAAAGCATTAGCGGATGGTCCAAAGCCCTGGGATACTGCACCCACGTGGGAGACCCAGAAAGAAGTTCCTGGCTCCTGACTTCGGATTGGCTCATCGCTGGCTGTTGTGGCCATATGGGAAGTTAACCAGCAGATGGAAGATCTTTCCCTCTGTCTCTCCTTCTCTCTGTAAATCTACCTTTTCCAGTAAAAATAAACAAATCTTAAAAAAAAAAAAAAGAAAGAAAAAGAAAGAAGAGCCAGAGGCCTTGGGCAAGGTGAAGGGCTGCTGGGCAGGAGCCAGGTAGAGAGGGGCTGTGGCCAGACTCCTTATCCAGGAAATCCTATCAGATGGGAGATGACAGGAAGTAAGCACTTTCTGAATGCCTACTGTGTGCCAGACTCGTGTCAGCATGCCTATGCCCGGAAGTCAACTCCATAAGGGTGGGGTGTTGTCTGTGGTGACCTCCAGCACCTAGCCTGGTGCCTGGCACATGGCAAAGCCGTGCTGAGTCACCAGATGTGCACCTGTTACTCTCATCACAATCGGTAGCTTCATCTGAAGGCTTAGAGACGTAAAGTGACTTGCCACTCAAGGTCATCACACCAGGTAGAGGTGGAGCTGAGCCTGTCTGGTTATAAAGCCCTGGCTGTGGCCACTGCCCTGCACAGCTGCTCTGTGCTTGCATGTGTGCCCATACCCTGGCACAGGAAGGGGCATGTAGTCCACGCCATCTCATGTCACCCATAGCAGCACTCCTGTGTTCTGTTCAGGGCTCACATGGCTGTATTGTGTAGATACTGGTCTTTGTACCAGGCCCAGCATCAAGTCGCCTGGATCCCTCTGAACATGGACTGGACATGGGCACAGGGCATAGGACAGGGCACACACCATCTCTGGGCACCCTGTGCTTAGCCAATCCAGATTATATATGTGCATATTTGTACTAATGCAAGATGTACATGTGTGCATACATGATGGTATTAGTCATGTATCAGGGATGTGTGTATGTGTGAGGTGCTAGTGCATGTGTCGTGTGTGTGTGTGTGTGTGTGTGTGTGTGTTTGTGTTTGTGAGAGCTGCTCAGAGAGCCCATTCTACCACACCCCAGGTCCTGGGGAAGCTAGACAAAGAAGCTGCAAGAAGTTCGCCTTCAGTCTGGTGTGTTGGAGCTGGGGGAAAATGTGTCACCAAGGGAAGGGGGTAGGAAGATTGGGGGGGTTGGCTGACCCCAACACTCACCTCCTCCCAGAATAAGAGGCAGAACAGAGGCATAGTGAATCCACTGCTTCTCTGACACATGCGGACTCACACATCTTGGCAGGCACACTCTCCTCCCCACCCCGCCACCACTTCCTACACATATGGACTCATACATACGGGCATGCATGGCCATTGCAGCAGCTGTGGGCTCATTCCACATGGACAGATTCCTGGCATGGTTGGCGTGTGGACACACACGCGTGCCTGCTAAGCACACACAGACCTACAGACACACCAAGAACAGACTCCATTTCAGTGTAGCAGTCCTGCCTGACTCTTTCACCTCCTCCCGAATCACCCCATCCCTCCACCTGTACCCCCTCTCCTTGAACCTAAACACAAGCAAGATACTCAGCAGCACGAGAGGGCTGGCCAGAGCTGTGATCTGGGGCAGTGGAAGGGGGTGGAGCTCTCCACTGGCTGTCCCCTCCCTGCAGAGTCCAGCGGCCGGAGCACCTGAACCCAATTAGCTGTCCAGCCTGCTCCATGTAACTGTGTCGGGGCCGGCTGGCAGAACGGGTTGGCATGCTCAGGGAACTGACTCACCCGGCCACGCTGGCTCTCCTCTTGATCTCCAGGGGACCCAGAGACAAGCCCCTCCTCTCAGATGCTCCTGGCACCTGCCCCTCATTGGATACCCATCCTGTACACCATCTTCCTCCTTTCTGTCCCCTACATTTCACTGAGAGCCACCTGCCCCTCATAATCTTGATCATACACCACTCTTGCTATGAGAAACTCTTCCAGGGGCCAGTGTGGTAGTGGTGCCCTGGGTTAAGCCATCGCTTGGGACGCCTATATCCTACATTGGAGAACTGGTTTGAGTCCCTGCTGCTCGGCTGATAACCCAGCTCTCTGTGAATGTTCCTGGAAAGCAGCAGAAATGGCTTGAATCCTGGAATTCCTGTCCTCCACGTGGCAGATCAGATGGAGCTCCTGAAACCTGGCTTTGACCCAGCTCAGACCTGGCTGTTGAGGCCAACTAGGTTACAAACAAACAGATGAAAATCTCTCTTGCTTGTCCTGGGTCTTCCACTCTCTTGCTCCATCACTGTGCTTTTCCAATAAAGAACTCCTTAAGAAAGGAATGCTTCCATATTGCACTGGCCACTTCCAGTGGTGCTCAGGGCCCTCCTCAACTGTGCATGCCTCTGGCTGGGCTGCTCCTCCCACTCAACACTCCCTCTGGCTCTCAGCACACCCGTCTTCATTCACCACGACTTCCCCATGCCTTTGCCTTCCCCACAAGACATTTTTCCCCACTCCTGCCTGATGAACTCCCATGATCTGGTCCCAGCTGAGAGTCCCTCTCCCCAGGAATCTGCCACTCCACAGCCTCTGCTCAGGGTTCATCCCAGGGCGGGCATCAGGCGTGGTGACTGCCACGTGACAGCCCTGTTGGCCACTGTTTCCAGCTTTGGCTTTGCATTTGGAATCTCAGCAACAGTTGTGTCTTGCTGTCCTTGGGTGATTGGCCCTGTTGGTCCTCAAATCTAAACTGGCTGGTAACGCCTCTACAAAGTTCCTTAGAGTTGGGATATAACTGCACACAGACTCCTGTATGTTTCACTTATTTATTGTTTTGGAAAAGCAGAGAGACAGAGAGAAGAGGAGAGAGCTCCCATCTGCTGATCCACTCCCTGGGGTTGGCAGTTTGTCAGCTTAGGCCAAGCTGAAGCTGGGAGCTAAGAACTCAACTGGGGCCCATCATGTGGTTGTCAGGGACCCAGATACTTGAGCCATCATCTGCTTCTCATGGTCCACATTAGCAGGAATCTGGATTAGAAGCAGAGCAGCCAAGACTTGAGCCAGCACAGTATTTTAATGTGAGATGCTGGCGTCAAAAGCAGAGATTACCTGCTATGCCATGATGCTGGCCCCATGTGGAACATGCTTGATTCAACCTTGATGGAGAAAAAAACAAGCTACAAAGACTCCATTAGATGAATGGGACCTTATGTATAGCTAATGGGAGGCAAATGATATGGACACAAAATTCCAAATGTTTAGCAGTAGATATTCACAAACATTTCATCTTACCAATAATCAAAGAAATACAAATGAAAGCAATGACAACATTCTATTATATCAATTAATAAAGGAGTTTCCCTCTGCCCCTCTAATGAGAATAGCCAGGGTAGGCAGTGTCACCGTGGAAAAGGCAAGTTCACATACTGCCATTTGCTTTATTCATTAACCTGCTGTTTACTGGGCACCTAGCACCCACCAGCCACTGCCCTGGGGGGATGGAAAGTGTGCTGGCCACAGGAACCAAGAGCTGTGGATGCTCTTACACCAGCAAGGCAAGGAATTACACATAAACTTGGCATGGCTGAGCCTCACAGCAGCAGTTCCCACAGATGTGGATCCAAACCCAGTAGCTATTGCTAGTGACTTGGCCACATTAGGGGAGCTGCTTAAGTGGTGGAGCCCACTAGCTCCCCGCCTAGTGGATGCCATGGGCACCATCACCTCCAGCCCACAGTGCTGTTGCATTAAGTGAACAGGTGTAACAGACCAGGACTACACTTGGTCTTAGCCAAAAGGCTGAGAAGCAGTCAGACCAGGACTAAAGAGAGTGAGCAGCCGGCCTGCGGCAGAGCCCAAGGAGTCCTGATGCGCCCTGTGTTTTGTCACTGGGGGCAACACCCCCCAACTACAGAAGACTGCACAGGGACACGCATAGGCTGCTACTTTCACTTTCATGGAGTGTTTATTCATTTGATTTTATGTGTGTGTGAGAGAGAGCGCGATATCTTGCATTCACTGTGTCACTCCCTGAACAGCCACAGCAGCCAAGCCAGGAGCCAAGAATTCCATCCAGGTCCACCCCATGGGTGGCAGGGACCAAGTCCTTGGGGTCGTCTCCTTCCCAGGCACATTAGCTGGATGGGAAGCAGAAGCAGAGGTGGGGCTTAATCCCAAGCACCCTGGTATGGGCTGGAAATGTCCAAAGCACTTCTTAGTCTCTGCTGTACCATGACACATGCCCTGTTCTTCTCACCTTTTACGGCATCACGTAGACCAGCCATTCACAGCGGTGCCTGTAGATTCTTGAATCTCATAGCCCCAAACCTGCAAAATGTGCCTTGGGACTAACAGTATGTGCTATGTCTATGAGCACCACCAAGGAGCCACCAGGAAGGAAAGGGTTCTACCATGATGGGGACAGAAAGCATGGGTCAAGTCCTCCTCTGTGTTTTGTAAGTCATCAAAAATGGCTCTTACAGCTGGAAATGAACAAGTTGTATGTAATTACATGCAACTCATAGTCATGGATAATTTGTGTTATAGAAGGGCCTTGTCAGGTAGGGAGTAATAAGGCTGTAACAGAGCCCAGTGGGATGGCACAGTGGCTAAATCTTCACCTTGCATGCATCAGGATCCCATATGGGCACTGGTTTCATGTCCCAGCTGCTCCGCTTCCCATCCAGCTCCCTGCTTGTGGCCTGGGAAAGCAGTGGAGGATGGCCCAAGCCCTTGGGACCCTGTACCCATGTGGGAGATCAAGAAGACGCTTCTGGCTCCCGGCTTTGGATTGACTCAGCTCTGGCCGTTGCAGCTACTTGTGGGGTGAACCAGCAGGTGGAAGATTTTTCTGTCTTTCCTTCTCTGTAAATCTGACTTTCCAATAAAAATAAATAAATCTTAAATTTAAAAAGAAGACTGTATGATGAGTAGTACAGATCAATCAAGAAAACCAGATGTTTTAAAATGCAGGGCCTGGAGCCTGGGTCTTACTTATTGATAGTTCCCTGGCAATCACTGCAATGAATCAATCATTGAGAAAATACATGCATATATTGCATGCATCATAGCAGTTTTCAAAGAAATCCTGTAATTGGGGCTGGCAGCATGGCATAGTAGACTAAGCTTTTTTGTGGGTGCTGGCATCCCATATAGAAGCTGGTTAGAGTATCAGCTACTTCACTGCTGATCCGCCTCCTTGCTTATGGCCTGGGAAAGCAGTAGAGAATTGCTTAAATCCTAAAACCCCTGTGCTCTCATGCTAAACTCAGAAGAAGCTCCAGAATCCTGGCTTTGGATCAGCTCAGCTCTGGCCATCGCAGCTATTAGAGAGTGAACCAGTGGATGGGAGATCTCTCCCTCTGTCTCTGTCTCTCTCTTCTGGTCTCTCCTTTCTGCCTTTAAAGAAAAAAAAATCTTTGATACACTAAGAAAGAAATAAAAAGTAATCTTATAATTATTACTACTTCAACACATGAGGAAATTAATTTCACCGAATTAAAGAGATTTATCAAGAGATTTATCAATTTACCAAATTAGAAGACAGAGCTGGGTTTGAACCCTGGGTTGCCTGACTCTCAAGTGCTGACTTGAGCCACCTTGTCATGTCATACCCTGAGCTGGAGTGTTCATGAGCTCTTCAATGTGACCACAAGGGATGAGGAGAAGAGGAACTGGGGAAGAGAACAGGCAGGCAGGGGCTGTCTGAGGTTCTGAGATGGGTGGTGGAGACCCGATGATTCAGAGCTGCCTGGAAGAGGTAAGCTCTGTCAGTGACTGGGGGAGAAGGGAAACCTGGCTTTCCCTGGAATGCATTTGAAAAGATGGTGAGGCACCGGAAGTTCTGACTGGTGTGAGGATAAGCAATACAAGCTGGAGGTAGATGCATGCCAATGGGAGCTGTACAGAATGCGAGGTGCCGGAGAAGAGGAACTCATGCTGCTGAGGACACACTAGGTGCCAGAGACTTGGCCTTATGCAGACATGCTTGGGGAGCATCTGGCCAATCGTGCTCCCTTCTTTGGGCATTGTTTCCCATCCACATACATCCTGAGGGCATGAAACCAGAAAGTCACCCACGCTTTATAACCTCCTCACCTTGCCCATGGGCGATGGCACCAGGAATCATTGAAGGGTTCAACATGGGACAGCTGGAATCTCCCTCCCTGACTGTGATGGACAGCAGGTCCTGGGCAGCCATGCCAGGACATGGAGAGTTGGGGCTGCATTGGCCACGAATGGCTGTGTGCAATCAGAAGACATTCACCTTCATGGACAAGGCACATGGGTGCAGAGAGGAGGCAGTTGGGGGCCACAGGGTGCTGTAGGGTGAGGGTTAGGGTGAGAGACTCAGCATCTTTGTGGTTCCCAGGATGTAGCCTGTTTCTCCTGTGTTTTATCTCCTTGGATGCTCATCATGTTGTCCATTGCAACCTCACAGTAAACCTCTTTTTCTGTGAGTCAACTTGTGAGGGATTCTGTTTCTTGCAAGTCAATGCCTTGAGCTAAGATGTGGCCATATCTTAGGTATAAGCTGCTAACTTCTCCAACCAAGCTGATGAGACCCACTGGAAAAATAAAGTGACAGGCTGGCTGACACATTCGACGAACACTGAGTGAGACCTGGTGTTGGAAATACAGAATGGACGAAGTCCCAGCTTTGCTGATGCCTGTATTGCTCCCTGGGAGACAGAAGCCAACAAATAAGCAAGGAACCGGAAAACATCAGGGAAGAGATGGTATTATAAAGGAGAGCACAGAAAACAGTCAACTTGAGCTACTTGATGCAGGAGAGAGGCTCTTGGAGGAAGATCCCTCCAGCTAAAACCAAATTGACAGGAAGGACTGGGCCTTGTGGGCACTCAAGCAGGCAGAAGGGCCAAAGAAAGACTTCAAGTCGAGCTGGGTTTGATGCCCTTGAGGGACCTTGTGGGGGTGTAGGGCCAGGATGGGTGTACTAGGCAAGAAGGGACAGATGCCTGTGAGGTCTGGGGTTCAAGCGAGATGTTTGTTTTGGATTCTAAGTGCAATAGGAAACCAGTGGAAGATTCTAACAGTGATCTGGTAGACAGTCCAACCAAACAGGATGCCATCTTTTAATATTTATTTACATGAAAGGCTGAGTTAGTAAGAATAAAGGAGATAGAGAGAGAGAGAAATGGGGGAGAGGGAGAGAGAGAGACCTTCCATCTACTGGTTTATTCGCTAAATAGCCACAAAAGCCAGAGCCGAACCAGGCCAAACCCAAGAGCAAGGAACTTCATCATGGGTACATGAACCTAAATACTTAGTCTGCTGCTGCTTTTCCCAGGGACGTTAGCAGGAAACTGGGTTGAAAGTTGAGTAGTCAGGACTCAAACTGGCATCCATATGGTGCAGGCAGCATCTCAGTTCACTACACGACAACATTGGAGATGCAAGAATCCTTTTCAAACGGAGACGGGAACATCAGAATCAGAAGAGATGTGATGACAGAAGTGGCGGTCAAAGTGGTGCAAGAAAGAGGCCATGAGTCAAGAAATGCAGGCAGCCTCTGGCAAGCGGAAAAGGCGAGACAGATCTTCCCCAGGCATCAGAAAGAACTCAAAGTTAACAACCCACTGTAGACTTCTGGCCTCTACAGCTGTAAAATTGTACATTGATGATTCTTTTTTTTTTTTTTTTTAAGATTTATTTATGGGACTGACATTGTTGTGCCAATTGGGAGTCCTGTCTGTTCCACTCTTGATCTAGCTTCCTGCTAATGGTCTGGGGAAAACAGCAAAAGGTGCTCCAGCTATGGGCAACTGCCTAGCTTGCCTTGTACCTTTATTATTGTTGTTGTTGTTTTTAATACTGGTACAGAAGTTATACTGCTGGGAGAAAGGCAGCCAATAGCTGGCAGGACTTCCAGGAACTTCCAAGGACCAGGCCACTGCACCTGTTGGTAGATGAGGGAGCTGAGGTAGAGTGGTTTAGAGAGGGAAACTGGAGGGCATGTCTGGATCAGGCCAAGGCACTCACCTACATGGGAAACATGGGCTGAGCTAAGTAGCATCATCTACTGTCCACCGGGACATGGGAAATCTGTGGCTAGAAGGCATGCCTGGCTGGACTAGGTTGTATTGCCCACCCACGAGTGTTGCAACAAGGGGTAGGCCATATCAGACCAGGCCATAGCACCCACCAGATCTGGAGGCAGATTCTGTAGGAGACTTATGGGCTTGCCTCTGTGGGACTGCAGTACCGCTGGTTTGCGTAAGAGCTGTGTGAGGTGATGTGCCAAGCCAGGCTGGACCACAGGACTCACCTGTCACTCAGAAGTCAGGGATGGGAAGTGGCTGGGCTGGACCAGGCTGCAGTACCTGCTGGCATATGCAAGGGTTGGAACTGAGGCAGACCATGCCAAGCATGATTGCAGCACCCACTACCTGCTAGTGCTCACAAGAGCCAGAATAGGTGTGGGACAGGCAGAACTAAGCTGCAGCACCCACTAGGTCACATGAGAACTGGGTCTTGAGGGTGGGACAACCTGGGATAGACTGTAGCACCTACTGGTAAGAGGTGGGATGGGTGCAGCCCATAATTATGCCGGGTAGCAGCATCCATTGGCACTCACGAGATTCAGGGCTGGGAGCGGGCCTAGCAGGGAAACTTGGGGAACTTCCATGGTAGGCTACAGTTCCTGGTGGTGAGCATGAGAGCCAGGACTGGAACCAGGCCAGGCTGGATTGGGCTGGTCTGCAGCACCCATTGGCATACAACAAAGGTGTAGGCCAGGTCTGGCAGCCAGCCAGGCTGGGCCAGTCCACAACACACCATGGAATGAGAGAGAGTCAGGATGGGGTACAGGGCAGGGTTGGACTGCAGCACCCATCCCCAGTTCAAAAGAGTGCTAAGAATGGGAATGGGCCAGGCTGTGTAAGGCTGCTGTACCCACTAGCCAGAGCTGGGTCTGGGGGCGGGCTGGGCTGAACCAGGCTGCAGAATCTGCTGGCAAATGCCAAGATGGGGTGGGCCATCTCAGATTAGGTTGCAGCACCTGCTGGCACACGCAAAACCTAGGAGTGGGAGTAGGCCTGGGACTCCGCCTGCTGAGACCCTGCTTCTAACGGTGAGCATAGATCTGGGACTAGAGGCAGGGCTGGTCCAGGCAGGGCTGTAACATCCATCAGCTAGCAGTTGGGCTGAATTAGGGGACTAGGCTGGGTTTTGCATGAGAGCCAGAATAGATGCAGGCCAGCTGATCTAGGCTGCAGTACCAACTGGCAATTGCCAAGACTGGGTGCCAGTCATGTCAGGCTCAACTGCAATACTCCCTGGCAGATGCAAGATCTGGAGCTGGTAACATGCCTGGCAGGGAAACTATGGCAACTATGCAGCTGGGTTGCAGTTTCCACTGGTGAAAGTAAGTGTTGAGGATAGGCCAGGCTGATCAAAGTGGCAGCACCAGTCAGCATGCATGTGCACTGATCTAGGGGCAGGCCCAGGTGAGTTACTCTGTAGCACTCATAAGTGTACACAAAAATGGAATGGGACAGACCAGGCTAGGCTCCAGCACATGCTGGCACATGCAAAAACCGGGGCTGGGGGGCAGGTCTGGTGGGGATTATTAGTGGTCACCCTGACTAGTGCCTGGCACCTGCTGATGTGTTTGAAGACCAGGCCTGTGGCAGGCTGGGCTGGGGTAGGCCACAGCACCCATCAATTCGTGTGAGATGGGATTGCAAGTGGAATTGACCAGGCAACTACATCCACTGGTATGTGTGTGGACTGGTAGAGGTGACAAACTAAACCTGACCCTGCTTTGGCTGGCACACATAAGTCAAGTCTGAGATCACCCCAAGAAAGGTTTCTTGGGGGACTCTTCAACTAGATCACTGGATTTGAATCCTGTCACAGGGAAAATCACAAGATAAGTGGTCTGACCTTGGAGCGCATGTGTTGGGACTGGGTCTTCTCAGTTGCTGATGCCTGTGCAGTGACATCATGTCCAGATGCACATGGGGAACATGACAGGCAATTCATTTGGCCAGCAGGGGATGTTAAGTGCCTTGTCAGAGGATATAGAAAGCAGAACAAGTTGGACAACTCTCCTGGCCAAGCTTTGCAACAAGTGTCGAGGTCTGTGGATGCACATTGAGGTGGATTTGGCCAGTCAGTAGACCTTGGAAAGAGTTTCTTTTTATAGAAAAAGATTTAGCCTAGCAGCTAAAGTCCTCACCTTGAATGTGCCGGAAACCCATATAGGTGCCAGTTCTAATCCTGGCCACCCCGCTTCCCATCCAACTCCCTGCTTGTGGCCTGAGAAAGCAGTTGAGGACGGCCAGGGCCTTGGGACACTGCACCTGCGTGGGAAACTTGAAAGAGGCTCCTGGCTCCTGACTTTAGATCGCCTCAGCTCCGCCTGTTGTGGCTGCTTGGGGAGTGAATCAACGGATGGGAGATCTTCCTCTCTGTCTCTCCTCCTCTCTATATATATATCTGACTTTCCAATAAAGATTTATTTATTTATTTATTTTAAAAGATTTACTTATTTTTATTGGAAAGGCAGTTAAGATTTACAGAGAGAAGGAGAGACAGAGATCTTTCAACTGCTTGCTCACTCCCCACGTGGCCACAACAGCCAGAGTTGAGCTGATCTGAAGCCAGGAGCTTCTCCTTGGTCTCCCACGTGGGTTCAGGGTCCCAAGGCTTTGGGCCATTCTCCACTGATTTCCTGGGCCACAAGCAGGGAGCTGGATGGGAAGTGGAGCAACTGGAATATGAACTGGTACCCATACAGGATCCTAGCACATGCAAAGGGAGGATTTAGCCATAGAGCTCATTGGACCTCAAAAGTTTCTCAAGCTTGGTGTAACTAAGCCCACAACATCTTAGAACTACCAAAACCATTCAAGTAACACCCTCGGAACATTCTTCCCCACATCAGCATCTTTAAGGTGTCATCAAATGACTGTTCCCCATCCCTGGGTGCTGTTGTGGTTTGATTGCGAAGAGTGGTCCCTTCCGCTTCATCCCCATCAGACCAGGTGAATAATAAGAAAAGAACTGAAATATTTGTCCCACCTACCTTCCTCCATACCTCGACCTCCCCCACATAATCGGAGGCCCACATGGGCGCGCATCCTCTCAACTATGTAAACAATATTAAAAACAAAACAATATTTTTTAAAAGTGAAAATAAGTAAATATTTACAAAAAATAAATGAATAAACCTGTAAAAAAGGAAACAGCAGAAGGTGGCCCAAATATTAGGGTTTCTGCTACCCATGTGGAAGACCCAGAGGAAGCTCATCTCTCCTGGTTTCGGCCTGGACTGGCCCTAGCCGTTGTGGCTATCTGGGGATTGAATAAGAAGATGGAAGACCTTGCTCTCTGTCTCCCCCTTTCCCTTCATCACTCTTTCAAATAAATAAATAAGTTTTTAAAATGCATTTATTTATTTGAAAGTCAGAGTGACAGAAATGGGTGGAGAGAGAGCTCTTCCATTTTAGGTTTATTCCCAAAAAAGCACAGAACTGCTGGGGCTACCCAGGCCAAATCCAGGAAGCAGGAACTCTATCCCAGTCATTCACTTGGGTGGCAGGGCCTGTCATCTACTGCCTTCCCAGGAGCATAAGCAGGAATCTGGGTGGGAAACAGAGCAACTGGGACTTGAACTGACATTCAATATGGGATGCAGGTGTCCCAAGTGGCACAGTACCCACCCCTACATTGGCTCTATTGAGGTGACCAAAGTGGTTGGAATTTGTTGCACTGGCCATAAGACCCTGATATAAGTTCTGTGATCTGATTTGTATTTTTTTTTAATTTATATTTATTGGAAAGTCAGATATACAGAGAGAAGGAGAGACAGAGAGGAAGATCTCCCATCCACTGATTCACTCCCCAAGCAGCCACAACAGCCAGAGCTGAGCCAATCTGAAGCCAGGAGCCAACAGCCTCTTCCAAGTCTGCCATGTGGGTTCAGTGTCCCAGGACCCTGGGCTGTCCTTGGCTGCTTTCCTGGACCACAAGCAAGGAGCTAGATGGGAAGTAGGGTTATGGGGACACGACCCAACACCCATATGAGATCCTGGCTCATGCAAGATAAGGACTTTAGCCACTAGGCCACCATGCCAGGCCCCTGATTTGTATTTCTAAAAATCATGCTGGCTGCTGTGGCTCCTGGGGGAGAAGGAAAGCTATGGACTAGCAAGGAGTTGGAGGAACCATCCAAACAGGTGCAGGGGCATGTAGACTAGGATGATGGGAGGAGAGATAAAACTCGAGACAGGGATTCTCCCTGGAGACAGAAGTGAAACAGTATGCAGATGGCTTACACAGAGCGAGTGAAGAAAACGTGGCTCCAAGACTGCTTTCACATGCGTAGCTAGATGGCTGGCAGAGCTGGAAAGACTGGGAGAGCATCCGATGGAGACATGTCATGGGCTTGGACAGGACCAGCCAGCCAGCAAGTGACAGACCCAGGATTGGGACTTGGTTGTTCTGGCTCTCAGGACTAACATGTTTGCTGTGAGAATTTTATTAAGGAAACGAATTTTAGATTTGTTTAAGCTAATGGCACCTCCTGTACTGAACCAGCAAGATGTATGAATCTGTATGAGGAATCTTTAAATGTCCATGAAAAATGGAGTTTATTTCAGAAAAACTAAGCATAGATCTCCAAAGTTATTCATTTAACCTTTAAAAAAGACGAATGTAATGGAAAGACGAGAGTGACACAGAGAAGGGAGGGAGGGAGAGATCTCTTATCAGCTAGTGCATTCCCCAAATCACCTCAACAACTGGAGCTTGGCAGACGGAAGCCAGGAGCCTGGAACTCCACCCAGGTCTCCCACGTGGGTGGCAGGTTCCCAAGCTTTCGGGCTGTCTTCTGCAGCTTTCCCAGGAGCATCAGCAGGCAGCTGGGTCAGCAGTGGAGCAGCTGGGTCTCAAAATGGCTTTTGTATGGGACGCTGGCATCACAGGTGGCTGTTTAGCGTTCTGCACCGAAACACTGCTTCCTGATTTCTAAAGCTTTTTGAACCTAAATGAACATCTTGTAGAGTTTTTTCTCCCCACAAGCTTTCTGAAATACCCTTATATCTACAAAGTCTACCCTTATCTGCCTATGTGAAAGGCCTTGTATTTAGTGGCTTAAGACAATAGCAATCCATTATATCACAATCCTGGAGGCCTGAAGTCTAAAACTGGTTGTTGGGGCTGTCTTTCTTCCAGGGAGTAGGGGGAAGAGCTGCACACTTGCCTTTTTAGCTTCTGGAAGCCACTTGCACACACACAGAGTTCTTCTCCCAAATAGATGGATGCAGAGGAATTAACTCCCATGATAGGAAAGGCTGTGCAGCCCAGCAGCTTGGAGACACAGGGGAACACGCTACAGCAGCTTCAGTATCCTGACAGAAATCCTTCCCACCTGAGAGAAGACATTCTTTGTTTCTTGGATGCTCTCCAATGGGTTATGGAAGGTAGACACCTTTCCTGAAAGTCTACTGATTAAGAAAATACTTTCAGAGAAACATCCAAAGTAATGTGAGTTCTGTGGTCTAGCCATGTTGACATCTTGAGCTGCCACTTTCCTATTGGGCCACATGCTTCTTGTCTGTATTGATTCATGGTGGAAGAGGAAGGTGGACGACTGGGACTGATCTTGGGTTTGTCCAAAGGAAAAGGTTGGGAGGAGGGCTGGGCAGGGGGGTGAGTACAGAACCAGAACTGCAGAGAGAAGCAGTCCACGACAGAGGAGGTGTCATGAGTTGCAGAGCCAGAGAGCCCCCAGGCTGCAGCCATCATCAGGTGGTCAGCACTCATAGTAACAGATCCTGAAGACTCTGGGAAGGAAGAAGGTTCCATCACAGGGACAGTCATGGGTCATTGAACCACGTAGACACAGAAAAGCAGTGTTGGGTGAATGTGCTGTGTGAACATGGGCTTGTGGCTCCCAGGCTGGAACCCTTTGTGCAACATGCTCCCCAACTGCATAAGCCATCAGAAGACAATGGTGTGAACCATGTGTGCATCCCAATATAGAAAGGTACAGCAAAAACACTAGGTGATGGGCAGTCTTTTGGTGTGCTGGTTGGGCTAGCTGAGCTGAGATTGACTCCTAGCTGTGTTCCCAGCTGCAGGTTCCTGTCCATGTGTGCCCAGGGAGGCAGCAGTGGTAGGAACTTGCCAGCTAAACTAGGAGGCCCTAGGTTGAGTTCCTGGCTCCTGGGTTCTTTGGCCTGGTCCAGCTCTGGGATGTCCGAGGAGTGAACCAGCAGAGGGGAGCTTTCTCTGTCTCTCTCTACCCCTCGAATTCAAAACAAATAAAAATCCTTTCACTAAGTGATGAGTTAGGGGACCACTGTTGTGTTCAGGGTCCTTAGCTGTTTGAGACATGTGTGTGTGGAGTGTGGCTGTGCTGGGGAGTGGAGTCCAGAGGGGAGCAAGTGAGGAGATGACCCCAACACATCTTGGGCAAGTGGAGTGGGAAGGGAATTGGGCTGTGGAATTGGAGATCCCTATTTGGAGGTGTCAGCAAGGGCATTTCCAGAAAAAAAGGGTCTGAGCCATGACTGGAGGTGAGAAAGGACGTGGCCAATCCTAGGAGGAGGGCAAGCCAGCCCAGGACCAGCGCAAAGGCCCAGGAATAAGAACGAGTTAGAACGATCAAGGAATTGAAAGAGGCCCAGTCAGGCTGAAGCCAGGAGAGAAGCAATACACGAAGCCGGAGGGATGTGGCCTTATAAGGGCTGCTGTTTGGATTTGATTCTAAGTGTGATGGAAAATCACTGGAAGGTTTAGGCAGGGCCGTGAGGGATGGGATCTGCCGGACAGATCCGAAGGTTGACTCTGGTTGCTGTGTGAAGCTGTGGGTGGAGATGGAGTAGATGCTGCGGAAAAGCAAGGGACACGGACAATCATTCTGGTATGCTGGTTCTGCTAAGTAGCGAGCTTGGCCTCAGGGCCGGCAGCTTGGAGGAGAGAGGAGCTGGCCTGGGGGTCCTAGAAGGGATCCTGGCAGGATCTGCCGATGGAGTAGATGTGGAGGTGCCAGGGGAAAACTGAGCAAGCACTCCTGGTTTTCTATGGTATCGGGTTCCCTGAAAGAGAGAGGGGAGACTATTCATAGCGACTGTGAGTTTTGTTTAGAGGCTTGGCTGTCTCAGCTGCCTTGGTGATGAAATGGTGATGGCTGGGAGCGAGAGGCTGGAGCAGCACCTGCGGCTGAGGCTGGTGAAGGGTTGGCCTTGGTCCCAGGTAACTGAGTTAGGGTAGTGGGACAGCTGTGAAGCGAGCGTCAGGGCAAAAATCAGGGTCAAGTAGACAAAAAGTCAAACGTTGGAATCAAGAGATTGTGGTGAGCTCAAGGATCTAGGAACTGAGGGACAGAGCGGATTGGGAAAAGCCCGGGGAGTGGGCGGCGAGGAGTTATGTGAGTGCAAGATATTAAGTAGCCCGGAGGACAAGAATGTAACACCACGGGGTCAGAGTCCAGGCGGGGGTTGTCAGGAGCAAGGCTAACCTAGGAAATGGGGTCCCCAAAGCCATGCTTTTGAGCCTGTCATAAAGCAAAGAATTCCAGGACGGCTGTCCTAGTCCCACAGGAAGAAAGAAGCTGCACCAAGGCACGGGGCTGGGGAGCAGCTAAGGCAGGTGGTGGGCAGTGGGGGTGCAGACCGCAGGAGATGCAGGGCATTGGCAGGCTGCTCCTGCAGGCACTAGAGGAGCCCAAGCCGTCATCCAACCAGGTGAAGGATGGTCCTGGGCTGCTTCTACAAGATTCAGCAGGTCCTGGGAGACAGGAAAGAGCTGGTGGGCAGTGCTCTTGGGAATGACTCACCTAATGAGTTCTTTCTAGGGGGCTTACCCCCTCCAGTTTCTCCCCCAAATTCAGCTTCACAAGAGCTTCCAGGAACTATATAAATATATATAAAAATATATATATATATATATGAAAGTCAGACACAGGCAGAGAAGGTTTGTCTATCTACCGGTTTAACTCCCTAAATGGCTGCAACTGCCAAGCCTGGGCCAGGCTGAAGCCAGGTGCCAGGAATTTCCTCTGGGTCTCCCCTGTGGCTAGCAGCGGCCTGAGCACTTGGGCCATTTTCCACTGCTTTCCCTGGGGGAACATTAGCAGGGAGCTAGATGGGAAGTGAAACAGCCAGAACTCAGCTGGCATCAAAGGGGATGCTGGTGTTACAGGTAGCAGCTTTACCTACTAAACCACAGCACTGACCCCCAGATACTGTTTGTATTTTTTTTTAACTAATTATGTTTTTTCCAGATACAGATTTACAAGTGTAGGGGTTCATCTCTTCCTCTCCTTCCTCTCTCCCCATAATCCCCTCCCATCATTTGTCTCCAAGTTATCGCTTCTTGTAAAGTATAACTCTGATCCTGCCTCTCACCTGTCTCATAAACTCAGAGGATGCCCTGAGAGAAAGTCCTGGTTCCTTGGCCTGGTGCCATACGATGCTTCTGGAAGGACCTCATCTGCTGTTCTCTGCTTCTTTTATCCTAAAAGGCTGCAAAGCAGGGAGAGGGCACCATGACGCATCAGGCCTTTCAATCTTCGCATGGGCCGCCCCCTGCCTGGAAAGCCCGTGATGCTCACATTCCCAGAGGCCATGGACTCTTCCAAGCACCTTCTCCTCAGAGCTGTGGCCTCTAATTCCCCCAAGGAGTCCCAAGCAGCTGTTCCTTGGGACAGTCTGTCTCCTCCTCTTTCTCTTCTCACTAGACCTCCCTATGTCCACCTCAGCTGTGGACCAGGAGCTGCTTGGAAAAGAGAAGGCACAGCAATATCCACCTCTCTGCTCACCAGCCCCCGGCGTAGGGGCCTGTGGTACAAGAGGGCTCATTAATATTGAATGACAGCAATGACAAGACGATGGCTAATAACAAGGGCCAGTCGTTCCTAGCTTCATGTTATTTATTTTTATCATTCTTGAAAGGCAGAATGATAAAGAAAGCGAGACCTTTCATTTGCTAGTTCACTCTCCAAATGTTCATAACAGCCAGGACTAAGACAGAGCAAAGCTAGGAGCCCAGAAATCCATCCAGGTCCTATATGTGAGTGGCAGGGGCCCAAGCAGTTGGGACTCTCATGGGCTGCCCTCCCAGGGCACTGACAGGAAGCTGGATCAGAAGTAGAGTAGCTGGGACTCAAACCAGCACTCAGATATAAGATCCAGGTGTCTGTCCACTGAACCACAATGCCTGTCTATGGTCTAAGCACTTAAACACTTACTTTACCATATGCTATCTCCATAAAGGCCATGGTGGGGATCCCCCGGCATAGCAAGCTAAGCCTCTGCCTATAGCTCATGAATCCCATGTGTGCACTGGTTCAAGTCCTGGCAGCTCCACTTCCAATCCAGCTACCTGCTGATGTGCCTAGGAAAAGTAGCAGAGGATATTCAAAGTCCTGGGCCCCTACAGCCATGTGGAAGACCCAGAAGAAGCTCCTGGATCTTGGCTCTTGGTTCAGACCAGCCCAGCTCCAGGCACTGTGGTCATTTGTGAAAGAAGCAGCAGGTGGAAGATCTCACTCTAACTCTCTCTGTTTCCCTTTCTCGCTCTGTAAATCTGTCTTTACAATAAAAAATTTAAAATCTTTTTTTAAAGATTTTTTTTGGAAGGGCAGATTAACAGAGAAAATGAAACAAACATCTTCTGTCCACTGGCTCACTCCCCAAGTGACCGTACCAACGAGAGCTAAGCTGATCTGGAGCCAGGAGCCACGAGCCAGGAGCTTCCTCTGAGTCACTCATGCGGGTGCAGGGTCCCAAGGCCCTGGGCTGTCCTCTACTACTTTTCCAGGGCACGGGCAGGGAGGTGGATTGGAAGTGGAGTAGCCGGGACATGAACTGGCACCCATATGGGATCCCAGGTCGTGCAAGACAAGGACTTTAGCCATTAGGCTACTGCACTGGGCCCTAAAAAAAAAAGAACAACAGTGGGGTAGTCATTGTTAGCATATCTGCCATGCAGGTAGAAAAACAGGCTTAGGTGAAGTAACTTGGTCAAGGGCATGAGGCTAGTCAGTGGTAGACACAGCGACTTTGAACTCCAGGCAATGCCCAGGATCCATGCCTTTAGCCACTAGGCTCTGCTGCCTTGGAGAAACTGACAGCCTCAAGTTTCTGGGGGACAACTGGACCATGGGGGTAAGGGTTTAAGATGAACTGACAATAACGGGGTTTGTTTTTCTGGAATAGCATGACTACAGATGTAACCCTCCTTCTGTGCTACGGAGTTCTGCTTTTGTAGGTTTTCCCCCAGGGAATCCTGACAGGTCTAAATTAATTCTAGTAGCATCATCCTTTTTGTCTGTCACTGGTTTGTTAATGAGTATGAAATCCCATTAGCTTTTTAAAAAACAGATGGACTTATTGCTGGACTTGGTGGGTGAAGATGTTGCGCCTGGAGCCGCTACAGACATCTTGTACTCATGAAGACGGCAACCAACAGACCGAAGATGGGAAAAATGAGGAAACAGGGGCCAGCACTGTGGCGTAGCATGCCAAGCCTCTGCCTATGGCGCTGGCATCCCATATAGGCATTGGTTTGAATCCCAACTGCTCCACTTCCAATCTAGCACTCTGCGAATTACCTGGAAAAGTAGCAGAGGAAGGCTCAAGTCCTTAAGTTCCTGCACCAATAACCCAGAAGAAGCTCCTGGCTTCAGACTGGCCCAGCTCTCACCACTGGGCCATTTGAGGGAATGACCCAGCAGATGGAAGATCTTTCTCTTCTTTTCTCTCTGTAACCCTGCCTTTCTGATAAAAATAAACAACATTGGGGGAGAAGAGAGTGAGCAAGAAAAGGAAAAAACATGGATTGACATTGTGGCATAGCAGGTAAAGTTACTGCCTGCAATACTGGTGTGCCAGAGGGGCACCGGTTTATGTCCCAGATATTCTGCTTCCAAGCCGGTTCCCTGTTAATGGCTTGAGAAGAACAGTGGGAGACGGTTTGGGTTTGGGTTCCTGCCACCCATGTGGGAGACCTGGAAGAAGATCCTGGCTTCTGGCTTTAGGCTGGCTCAGCCCTGGCCACTGTAGCCATCTGGTAGCTCTCTCTCTCACTCTGTAACTATGACTTTCAAACAAAATTTGTTTAAAGTGAAGAAACAGGACAGAACTTGATTTCTTTTGAAAAATGATTTACTTCTGTATTTTTAAGAGTTATAGAGAAAAGAGGGAGAGAGAGAGATCTTACATCTGCTGGTTCACTTCCCAGATGGCTAAAACTGCTGGGGCTGGACCAGGCTGAAGTCAGGAGCCTGGCCCTCCATCTGGGTCTCCCATACAGTTTCAGGGACCCAAGAAGTTGGACCATCTTCTGTTGCTTCTCCAGGTGCACCATCAAGGAGCTGAATCAGAAGTGGATAAGCCAGGTCTTGAACTATATGGGATGCTGACATCACAGACTCTGGCTTAACCGACTATGCCACAACATGGGCCCCAGAATTTGATTTCTGTTGGACTGTGGAACTCCTGGGCTGTTCTTCCATCAGCCCTTCTTGATATCTGCTGTTTTGTGAGTTCTGACTTGGTCCTTACCGCTGATAACAGAAAGTGTCCCGGAACAGTGATAATGCAGGCAGTCAGGCTCGCTGCCTGCTGAAGGATGCCAAGAAGTCTGAGCAGCACAATCGCCAGGAGCTACTGGCCTGGCCTGAGGCCTTGCTCCGAATGGCCGTCTTGGCCGCAGGTGGGCAGGGCTGGGATCCTTGTGGGAGTGAACCTGCAGGACCCAAAGAAAGGGCAGTCATGATGGTCCAGGGGCCCTCCGGTCACCAAACCTAGGCTGAGGATGTCTGTGGTGCTGGGCTCATGGGGTTAACAGACACAGTCCCTGGCCTCGTGGACTCCCTCCTGCGCCATGGAAAACAGCCTCCCGGGCCAGAAGTGAGGGACACACAGGGCTGCAGCTCCTGCAGGCTGACTTGCAGGGCAGCCAGGATGAACTTGCCAGAGGCAGCGTTTTGAAGATGCCGAGAGCTGGGTCAGGGAATAGGTACACCCAGGCAAGCATTGCACACGTCAGCCAAAACAGCCATCTCTGCCAACTGCCAGGCGTTTAGCACAACCTGGATGGATGTGACTGCCTATAGGTCGCGTGTTGCCCAAGTTATTTACTTGACCTCTTGGAATTCACATCTCTAAAGCAAGGCAAAGAGAAAGGGAACAAAACAAAAAAAACGCATGAACATGATTGCCAAATGTCACAGACTGCAGAACTTGGTGCGGGGCATGTATTAGGTGCTCAAGAAATGCTCTTTAGTATTCTCCTTTGTTGGCTACTAGGCAGTAATGCATGTGTCCCCTGAGCCAGGTGGCTCCCCTCCCTTCCTCACTGATTCCAGAGCCTGGGAGGGAGACGGCCCCTCCATGCCCACAGACTCCTCCTCAGGCAGGAAACCCGAGCCCACTGCCTGGCCTGAGACAGCTTCAAGCGCTGGGGTGGTTTGTGTTACTTCTTCTCTCTCCCCCCCCCCCTCCATTAAATGCAACAAAATAAAACCAAACAAAAGTCCAACGCCTGGCGTGGCTTGTCCGGGAGTTATGCAAGTGTGTAAAAAAAATAAAATAAAATAAACATTCAGTTTTCAGCATTTGGGGCTGTTTGATTAGGCACAGAGCAGAGCCAAGGGCTAGTTAGAGACAGAGACGGCAAGGGGGGAGGGATTTGGGAGGGGAATCGAAACCCTGCTCCCCCCAACTCGGAAGTGGTGATTTGCCTCCTGTGAACTTGGCCATGCTTTGGCTACCAGAGCGCAAGCACTGGGCACTGGGGACCCAACGGATCTGCTGTCTCTAGTTTTCCATAGTCGCTCTTCCCTAACGGGTCAGGACACACCAAGGGTCACTCCATCCGTTCCCATCTCATTGCAAGTGACCAGGCGCCCTTACAGTCAGGAATCAGGCTTCCCCTCTAGTAAGGAGGAGCCCCCCCACCGCCCCAGCCGCCTGTTCTGAGCACTCGGCCCACCCCCTCCGCACCAGGGCGTCTTTTGGGTTCCAGCTTGAGCTCAGCGCGCTACAGCCTCAGCCGAGTTTCCTTCAGCCCATGTGAAGCTGCCGAGCAGCTGTTTGCCACACTATGACGCAGGGAGTCCCCACCCCCCTCTCCAGACCTCGGCTTGGTCTGCGGCGCCGCAGGTGTCCGCTGCTCTTCAAGGCAGCCCCAGTCAAGCATGCATAGAGTTCCTACTGTTCACCAGGCATACAACCCTTCCTTTCACCCAGCCCTAACCCAGATAAGAACTGGGCAGCTCAGAGAGATTCAGGAACGCGGGTACCGCCACACAGCCGGTGAGCGAGGCCACAGGGATTTGAAATCACGTTTCCACTGGCTCTCACGCCGTCACGTCGGAGTGACTTCACCTGGGTGCCCTGCCTGGAATTTCTTCTGACCCCTGAAAATGGTCTGCAGGCTTGGCCCTGAAGGGGAGAAGACTGCGGCCAGGACCGGGTCTCTAGATCCAGTTCCTCACAACTTTACAAGTTCCTGATGGGGCAAATTGAGGTTTCCCTAGTCCCCCGAGGCCCTCCTCTGACCCCAAGATTCGTGGAGCTGCCGCCAGGGCCCTGGCTGCGTGGACTCCTCGCGGGCTGCGAAGCCCAGGGGCGGGGCGGGGACCGAGGGTCCGAGCCAGGTCCAAAGCCAACCCCGCGCTGCTGGGAGCGCAGAGCGCCAGCCAGCGTTGGGCAGGGGCGTGCGGGAGGGGGCTGCGGCGTCCCGGGCCCGGCGCTCCAGTCCGTTTTTTCTTGCGGATCGCAGGCAGGGGGGCCGGCTAGGGGGTGGGACCGCGAAGGGGGGGATTCCCTCCCTCGTGCGAGCCGAGGAACGGCCCCTCTCCGGGCTGGGAGCTCCGGCCGAGCGGAGGCGCGAAGCAGAGCACGAGCGCAGGGCGGAGAGCCCGGGCGGCGGCCGCCGGGGCTGCGGCTGTGCCCTCGTGGGCTGGTGGGGGAGCCAGGGCCGCCCGAGCTACCCCAGAGGACCGATGAGTCGGGTGGGGCGCCGGCCCCGGAGGGCGTGAGCCGCCCGCAGATTGAGCAACTTGGGATCGGGCAGGCGGAGCGCAGGCGAGCCGGGCGCCCAGGAGCGTCCTGCGGCTGGCGGGCGGCTGAGCCGGCCGCGCCCTCGCCCCTCCCGGGCCTGCCCCTGCCGCGGCGGGCAGCGTGGAGGTGAGTCCCCCCGCCCCTTCGCTGCCGCGACCTCCTCCTCGCCGGCGTGTCTCTCTCCCAGACCTGGGCTGTCGCGGGCCCTCCCGTCGGGGCCAGGCCGAGCTGGGTTGCGAGGAAGTTGGGGGGTGGGGGTAGGAGGTGGAAGGAGACAGCGAGAGGAAGGGGAGTCCTGCCATTGTGGGGAGGGCGGCTCCTGGACACCCTTCCTTGCAAATCCTGCAGTCCCCATCACCCCCTCAAGCCAGGGGACGGCTCCCTCCCCGCTGCCGCCTTGGGGTCCATCCGTCACCCAACAGTCGCCAACTCCCCGGGTCCACCAACCCAAGTCGCAGCTCCATCAGAAGCTACCGGGCTCAGATTCCCACGGACCCTGGCCACCTCCGACCCTATGCCGCAGCCCGGGCCGGGTCCGACGGAACAGGCAGCATGCCTGGCGGCCCCGGGGACCACAGCGAGATGGCTCCCGGGCCTTGAAGGGCGGGGGAGACGCACTGGGCTCCGGGAGCAGCAGGGACGCACCTCGGGTGCGAGCGTCTGCAGCAGACCTCTGCTGTGGAACCGGCCTTTCGGCCTCAGGAAGCTCAGGAGCTCAGCCCCGAGTACCGTGGGTCTATCTCTGCCTCGCACCTGTTGGAGCTTCACCAGGAACGTAGGGGAGGACCCAGGGGTGGTGCGCGCTCGCGGCAGCGATGGGTTTCGTGAAGGAGCCATTCTCGGCCGCCCTTGCTTTTGAGGGCAGGAGAGAAGGCCCAAGCACCTGGCTTGGCTCTGGCCGACAGGCTAATCCCGACAGGTCGTGTAGGCACGTACTCGGTCCCGCCCCCCCCTCGCCCGGCAGTCTGCCTGGCCGCCAAAACCCTGAAGCCCCGTAGCCGGTCCCAGGGAGGGCTAATGAGAAATTATCCGGATGGTTTACATTTTTGGGTCTGTATCCGGCTCCTGATGGAGTACCAATTTATCCTGATACTGTTGCAAGGCAAGAAGGTGAAAGTTATTCCAGCCTTCAGCTGGGACTAAGCCCACCCCACCCCCGCCCCCAGCAAATCCCACCTCCCCCACCCCACATACACATGTTTAACCAAAAAGCTGCTTCCCTCTTTCCAAAACGTGCCCTCCCCTCCTGGGACCACCCAGCTCTGCCTCTGCCCCAGTCCTTTTCCACACCTCCAATGCTCCATTCCCCAAGCCTGCTGGTGCCCTGGATGGCAGAGCTCTGGTGCCACGCCCCACTCTCCTGACACCCATCATGGGAGAATTACTGCTTGGAAAGTCTGTAGCTCCCCTATGTCTTCCTTGTGAAATGAGAATGATTGGCTCCCTGAGCTCGTGACAGGTGGGGGACAGGCACCAAGCAGGAGTCCCTCACCTGGAGCCTGGCAGAGAGAGATGCCCGTTTCCGTCCCCCCCCACCCTCCCACTGAGACTTGGGTCCCTGGCCACTGCCAGTGGCTCCCATTCTGTCCCTGAGGCGAAGGGTGTGTCCCAAGGACATCAGGCATTGTTCATGCGTCCTGAAAGTGGCACATTTGCCTTTGCTGGACCCAGGGCTTGCATCCATTGAAGAAATGAATGCAGCCCTCTTGTGGGGTTGAGTCTGTATGTAATTTTTTTTCCCTCCAAAAGAGCTTGAAATTCCTCCCCAGCCCGAGGTAAGGGAGGTGGATATGGTGGCTTGCTTCTAGGAAATTCATATTTGGATCCTTCGCTTGGTTTCCCAGCTGACTGTGGACTGCCAGTGATTCAAGTGGGAGTGGGCCAGAAGTTTGTCGCTGGGGAGGACTGGGTGAGTATGCAAAGGGCTTGGCGGACCATGTTACACCCCAGATGGGGTTGAGAAGGAATCGGAGAGGGTATGCATGGGAAAGAGGGAGAGGAAGCGAGCTCGTGTTTGCCAAACACAGACCCTGATGCGCCAGCATCACGTAGGGTAGGAGGGAGGAAGGTAGACATACGCAGAACCTGTCTGTCCCTAGGACCCAGGCGACACTGCCATTGGCCTCGGGGACTGAGGGTTTGACACCAAGTTTGGATGACACAGTCTCCTGGTAGGACAGAGGCTGCTGTTAGGAATCATTCCCACTCCTTGGAGCAACTCCTTCAACGCCAGGGCAATCACCCACAAAGAGGCGCTCCCCACTGTTAGGGTGGGATCCAGATGATGCATATGTCTTTATCACTGTTTTATGGGGCCATAGGAATGGAGCCACAACATGGAGCCATAAAAAAGAAAAAAATCCAGCAAATGTTACTGAGTTCTCATCCTGTGCCCTGCACCAGAGTAAGCCATTTTCTGTGTTCATTCACTGAAGTGATCCAAAACCAGCCACCCTCCTGCAGATAAGGAAAACAGGCTCAGACCAGCTAGGCAACTAACCCAAGGTGGCACAGCTGCAGTGAGCAAAGCCAATATTCAAATCCAGGCAGGCCTCCAATGCTGATGCTTCTCACTATGGCCTGCACTGGCCAGTCTCTGCTTCGAGACAGCATCCTTGGCACTGAAGACCCCAGCCCGACATTCATGATTGGTGGAAGATGGCAGTATGCCATGGGGGGCTGGGCAGGCTGGGGAGGCTTTGGCAGGTCACTCAAGGAGGCCCAGAGGGGCGAGGAGGGGTTGGCAGCTGATGGGGTACTTGGGGGTGGCTGGGGGCATCTCTGCTGGCTACGGCCACAGCACCAGGTGGGATCCATCAACCTCGTGTAAACACTTCTCACAGGCAGCTTAACCACTTGAGTGTGTCTGGCCTTCAAAGCCAGTGGGAGAGGCCAAGGAGGGAGGTACTGAACTCCCTTGGGGGATAATGATTTATCTCCTCTGCAGGTGGGCTCAATGGAGTGGGGGGGGGGGAGGCTCCCTGAGATGCAGGGGGGGGGCAGGAAGGAGCCAGAATAGGAGTGGGGGTGGGACGGAGTTTCTGGGAGGGCTATGGACACCTTCACTCTGGCATCTCAGATTTCTCACTCAGCTGCATCTCCCAGCAGTCACATCCATCCCCATTATATGGATGAGGAAACTCAAGGCCAGAGAGTGAGTGAGTGACTTGTCCGGAGGCATGAGACCAGACAGGATAATGCTCCCTGCCCTTACCCAGCTATCCATCAAGCCCTGGACACTCAACGCCCCTGCATGGGCGTGGTTGGGCATGCAGGAGAGCATGAGGGGTACACAACACGGGCAGCCTGCGTGGTGCCAGCATTGGGGGAGTGTCCGAGCCAGAGCGTGGGAGCCTCGAGTGGGAAGCAGGGTTTCCGTCTTCACTCCCAGCTTGGGCTCTGAGATCTGACTTCCCAGACACAGCTCCTCAGGGGAGGGGCCGGCTCCCCTGCCCCCATCACCCCTGGCCAGCCGCGGGTCCAGAGACCTGGCTCTCGCTGTGCTGGGGATTATCTTCATTCTCTCTGTCTCTGGCCAGGGCGGGCATTGCTGCCTCTTTTATCCTCTCACAAAGACCGGGCCCGCCAGGCCTGCTGTGTCAGAGTTTCTGTGGCTGGGGGGGTGGTGGGGGTAGAGCCTCACTTCCTTTTCTCCCGCCAAGCACAGAGGGCTGTGTGGTGTGCCAGCTTGCGGGGGGCCACTGCGTAAGCTCCAGTCCAGGTGAAAGGCCCTTGGGTGACTCAGCACTGGGAAGAGAAGGGGCTCACTCAGAATGGACAGAGACCGCTCCTCTTTGAGACACTGCAGCATGTGGGCTGTAGGATAGACTTAAGGAAGGACTTCCAGTTGGAGCTAGCCGCTGTTTGGCAGGGGCAAGGCCGGCCGGCACCCGTGATTGAGACTCACTGCGGATCCACAGGTTTGGTGTTGGAGATGGCCACATTCCAGCCCTCGTCCTACTTTAGGGAGTAGGGAGTTCTGTAGAAAAGGAAAAGGAGCTGGCTTCTTCTGTGGGGGGTGCCAGGCAGGTACCTGGGATGAGCCTGGGCAGGGAACCCTCACGGGAAGGCAGGAGGGCTAGGCTGGGACCCTGCTAATATCACAGGATTAACTCTTCTTTCCCTTCTCCCTACAGGCTGGTTTCTGGAGTGCCTGCTGTAGAAGTGACAAAGATGCCATCTCCTATGTGACACCCAGAGGAACGCTGCTTTTGACAACCTCCCTTGGGCTCATGGAGAACTGGGCTCCCCACACCCTCTCTGTCTCCAGCTGAGATTATGGTGGATTTGGGCTGTGGCCCAGGCCTGGGCCTCCTGCTGCTGACCCAGCCTGGGAGGCGTTAACAAGAGCCCTGCGCCCTGCGTTGTTCAGCCCCCCTCCCTCAACCCAGTACCCCCCCAGTCCTCCTCCCAGGGGCCTGGAGCCGGCAAGTGACTATGCGGCTTGGGTTGTGTGTGGTGGCCCTGACTCTGAGCTGGATGCACCTTGCTGCCGGCAGCCGAGGGATCAGGGGAAAAAGGCAGAGGCGGAGTAAGTAACGGGGCGGACTGGGCTGGGCCACAGCTGGTCTTGGCCTTGGGAGGGGGCCGCCTGGGACTGCAGGGACCTGGCTGGTTTCATTGATGCGACAAGGGATGTCGACTTCTACTTTGTCTCTCAGAGCTTTGTAGGTGATGCAGCGGATTTTTCTGGTTGTGGATTATCTGGTGGGTGGATTAATTAGTTGCGATTACCCACTCTGTCCATTACTCACTTTGTCTGTTTTCCCCCTGGTCCACGGCTTCCTAGATTAACCTCTGTCTTGGGAGGATCCAGTGCGTGGATTACGCCTTTGGGGATTTACGCCCTTTGACATAACACCAGCTTTGTGTGGTTTCCATGGAGATGCCTCCTGGGTGGGAGGAACCCCTCCCACTCCCCAGCACCGTTGAGTCGGTTCTCTGCAGGTCATCCCAGGAGTTCAAGGCCCCTTTCTTTGAGTGGAAGCTGAGGCACAGCCAGCCCTCAGCTCTTTGGGCCAGAAAGAGTACATTCTGGCTATGGACAACTAGGTAGGCATCTTGTGCCCAAAAGATGGAGCAGTGGGTTGGGGAGACTGTGAACTCCTGTGGCTTGGAAACCAGGGTTGGGTGCAGGTGTGGAAATGGCCGGGAGGGGTCTGGCTTCCGACTCTACAGAGCAGAGCAGCTTGACTTGTGTGAGCCTTGCCATGCCTGGCGCGCGTGCTGAGACAGGGAGGCAGTGGCCCGTGGATGCTCAGTGTGGCTGATGCAGGCCTGCTGTTTCCAAAGCAGAGCCTGGGGCAGTTCAACTTGGACCTGCTCTACCTGCACCCATGGGCTTGCCCCGCCCATCTGGCCAGGCATCTCCATTCCCTGTTGGTCATTGCCTGACACAGAGCTGTTCCTGGTGGGAGTGGCATCCAGGAAGGAGTGGTTAGGGAATAGGGTGGGGGCCTCCAGACCCTCAAGGCTGGCTCTCTCTCTCTCTCTCTCTTTCTCTCTCTCTCTCTCTCTCTCTCTCTCTCTCTCTCTCTGGATGTTCTCTGAGAGCTGGAAGTTTTCCACAGATCTAACCCAGTGTGCTTCAGATTGAGGCAGGCTACACAGGCAATGTGGAATTTTCTTGGATCTCCATGGGTGCGACCAAGGCCAGGACTTGGTCCAGAGAGAGGAGCCCAGAGAACGAATGAAGCTGAAAATCCCCAACTTCACAACCACTTAGAGACAGCTCGGTCCATGCATGGGAGGCTTTGGTCTGGCCCCCTGTTCCTCTGGTGTGCACAGCGCCGGGGTCTTTGTGGGCTAGATGTAGTGTCTGTGCAGTGTCCTGGACTTCAGGCAGGGCCTGCTCCTAGTAAAGGCTGATGGAAGGGGCTTTCTAATGACTCCTTTAAAGACATTTATTTGAGGGACACACAGACAACAGGCTGGTTCTCTTCCCTAGGCCCACAGTGGCTGGGCCTGAGCCAGGCTGAAGTCAGAAGCTAGGAGTTCAATCTGTTCCCAAGCACATCAGGGAATCCAACACTCCAACCACCCCATGCCAGCCGTCACCTGCCCATCACCTGCTGCCACCCAGGTGAAGCTAGGACTCATACCCAACCACTCCATCATGGTGTGTGTATGTGTGTGTGTCTGCTCCCATCTTAAATATTTGTTTTGCTTATCTGAAAGGCAGAGTAACAGAGAAGAAAGATGAGGAGAAAGGAGAAAGATATATATATATATATGGAGAGAGAGAGAGAGAGAGAGAGAGAGAATCTTCCATTCTCTGGTTCATTCTCCAAATGGCCACAGCAGCAGGAGCTGGGGCAGGCCCAAGCCAGGAACCATCTTCAGATGCTTTTCTAGATATTTTGGCAGGAAATTGGATGAGAAGTAGAACAGCCAAAAAGTGCTAATGACTTCTTTTGGTACAGCCACATAAAGCATACAAGGCAATGTAGGTTGCTACAGACATCCCTGAGCAGGGAGAGTCAAGGGTAAGGGCAGTGCAGGAAAGACTCGGGCATGCAGGAAGAGCCTCAGCTGTGTGTGCAGCAGCTCAGGGAAGTGTCAGAGGATGTATGGTGAGCAGGGCTTGTTTTACGATGATCACCATGCTAAGTTGTGTTCCTGCGTAGTGTTAGATTAAGGATTACAGATAATTATACATGTTTAATTAGTCCACGAATTGGGAGAGATGGCAAGAGAGATTGCTCCTGTCTACTGGTTCATTCCCTCAAATGCCTGCAATGACAAGGAGGAAGTGGTCACTCAAGCCAGGATCCCACATGGGATCCTGAGCCATACTTGTTGCCTCCCAGAGTCTGCATTAGCAGGAATGCTGGCATCAGCTGAGAGTAGGACCTGGGACCTGAACCCAGACACTCCGGAGCGGAAGGCAGCTCTCTTCCCCACCAGGCCAAGTGCTTAGGCTGTGGTGATGAGTTTATAACTGCCTTGGTAAGATGCATAAACAGGAGCAGCTTGGGGATCCTTTTGTCCTAGGGTTTCTGGGAAAGTGGAAGACCAGTTTACTTGTACATTCTGCTCCAGCCTCTTGTCAGAGTGGAAGGCACAGCTTGGAAGCAGATGAGGGTAGCCGGGTCCTGGAGCCTCAGGGCCAGTGACTGGCACACCACAGGTGCAGCGCAGTGATATCGCCCCCGAAGCTCCCTAAGGGAATTCTGACCTCAGGGTAACACGGATGACCTCCCTTTGTGACGGGAGAGAAGTGGAGCCAAGGCGGTCTTTCTCTCTTTTTATAAAGATTAATTTTGTTTTTATTAGAAAGGCTGATTTATAGAGAAGGAAAGACATAGACAAAAATCCTCCATCAAATGATTCACTTCCTACAACAGCCGGAGCTGAGCTGATCTGAAACCAGGAGCCTTTCCTGGTCTCCCGTGTGGGTGCATGGTCTCAAGGACTTGGGCCATCCTCTGCTGCTTTCCCAGGCCATAGGCAGGGAGCTGGATGGGAAGTGGAGCAGTCAGGACATGAACTGGTGCCCATATGGGATGCCAGCGCTCAAAGGTAGAGGATTAGCCTGTTGAGCCATGTCTCTTTAGCAGGGTGGTGTGAAGGTTCCTGGCCAGGCCACTCTTCTCCTCCCCCTCGTGCAGCTGGGATCCACCCCCTCCCTGAGTCCCTGGGCTTGTTGGCCCTTGTGGCTGCCTGTTCCATCTAAAATCCCTGCACCTGCCAGGCCTTCATTGCCTCCCCACTATCCCACTCCCCCAATGCTGCCTTCAGCTGTCTCCTTCTGATTTCTGGACCTCTTACTCAGTCCTGTCCTCTAGGAAGCCACATTTATTTCTTCCCTGACCCCCGAGTCCCCCCACATAGCTGGAACTACCTGAACAGTCGAGGGAGCTCCCCATTCACTCCTCCACTGGCAGCTTCCGTTCCCCTCAACCCCTGTCACTACACATCTTTAGCGTCTCTCTTCCCTCCCTGAATCCCAGTTCATGTCTTGAGTCATTCAGCAAATGTTCACCAAAAATCTATGAATTCTGTCTCCACTTGGCAGAGCTAAATCACGAAAAGCCTACACAGGTGGCCGGGGGAAGGACCATTTCACTCGCACACCAACATCACCCATGGGATACCTGGAGGGCAGAGAGCCTAAGGTGCTGGGAGTAGGCCCAGGACATTTGTTCAGGACGTGGAGCATACCTAGGAGTTGAATGAAGATCTGGGAAGCCCCCAGGGCTGGAGCAGCTGTGTTCCTGGTAGTTTTGAATATTGAGGGTCTTTTCTTCTGGAACCAAGGTTGTACCCAGTGCTCAGATAAAACCTCAAACCCCACTAGGATAGAGCAGCTGAGCAGCCTAGGGCTGAAGGCCGGGTTCTGGAGACGAGTCAGACCACCAAGTCCTTGGAGCTGTCCAGCTGAGCAGTTTGTCCTGGAGTCCCTGGGTGGGTTTGGTCCAGGGAGCCCTTGGTCCAGCTGCAGTCAAGGTGGGGGAGGGCACTGGAGGTGAGAGAAACAAAGGCTCCTCCAAGACTGTTCCGCCCAGGAGAAAGTGAAGGCCAAGCTTGCAGCGGAGTTGCAGAACCCTGGGTCTTCCCATGGGGGCAGGTCCAGGGCTTACAGAACATACAACATGGGGCCTTATGTGATTGACCCAGTGTCTAAATCCTCATGTTGCAAGCACCAGGATCCCATATGGGCACCAGTTCATGTCCCAGCTGCACAGCCTCCCATCTAGCTCCCTGCTTGTGGCCTGGGAAAGCAGCAGAGGATGGCCCAAGGCCTTGGGACCCTGCACCCACATGGGAGACCAAGAAGAGGCTCTGGGCTCCTGGCTTCAGATTGCTCAGCTGCAGCCACTGCCAGCAGTTGAAGAATGATCTAACAGTTGAAGATCTTTCTTTCTGATTCTCCTTCTCTGTGTAAATCAGACTTTCCAAGAAAAGTAAGTAAATCTTAAAAAAAGAAAGAAAGAAAGAAAAAGAAATAGCACAGGCAACAGAGGGCCTTGCATGCTAGGAAGCTGCTAGAAGGGACAGGAACCTCCCCACAGGAACCTCTTACTTACCACTTGCTCCTGCTCTTCACAGAACCTGCCCTATCACTCCCATCCCAGCCAACATAATTTAGGCTTCTCTTCCCCAGTCTAGATCCTGCAAGGCTAGATTCCACCCCTAGATTCAAACCGAGGTCATCCCTGCTCCAGGTCAGGATGCACTCTCGCCACCCATGCTCAGCTGACCGGTCACTCCTGTTCCCTCTTCTGCATTCAGCCCCCTCTCCTGCACTTTGGAGAATACATAGAGGGCTCGTGCAGATGCCACCCCTACCCTGAGCCCCTCTCTTGCTAGATCCTAAGCCCTGCACCCCTAGGGCAGCTCCCATCTAGGGATAAGACAGACTCTGCCCTTCATGTAGAGGCGAAAACACAGCAAAGGCAAATGGTGTGATGTCTGCTAAGACAAACTCAAGTCTGGGGATGGGGGCAAGAATAAAGATAACTTGACCCCAAAACTTCACAAGGAGATAAGATGAAGCAAAGCTTGCTGGGAAGGCTGTTTTAGGTTTTAGTTCTCAGGCTTGAAGCAGTGAGTCAGACTCAGAAGGAGGCAGAGAAGCTTCCAGACAAAAAGGCCAATGTGGAGACAGGTGTTGTGGGTGCCTCAGGCTAAGATACCTCTTGGGAAGCAGCATCCCAAATCCGAGTGCTGGTTCAAGTGCTGGCTGGTCCACTTCCAATCCAGCTTCCCACTACTGCAGCTAGGAAGGCCATAGATGATGGCTCCAGTATGTGAGCCACCTGCCACTCATGTGGGATGCCTGGCTCCTGGTTGTTGCAGGCATTTGGGGAGTGAACCAGTAGATGGAAGATTTTCTCTCTCTCCCTTTCTCTGTCACTCTACTTTCCAAATAAATAAACAAATCATTAAAAAGGCAATTTTGAGATATAAAAAGTCTCAGGTGTGGAAAGTAATGTGATGTATCCAGAGAAACAAAAATCCTTCTGTATGGTCTACGGATGGTATTGAGAAAGGAGGAGGCAGGGGAGAAGACAGCGGGGTGGGGAGTGTCAGTTCATAAAACAAAAATAGGTAAATCTTTTGTTTAAAAGATTTTTCTTGAAAAGGCAGGTTTACAGCAGAGACACAGAGAGAAAGATCTTCCAACTGTTAATTCACTCCCCAAATGTCCACAATGGCCAGAACTGAGCTGACCTGAAGCCAGGAACCAGGAACTGCTGGATCTTCCACGCAGGTGCAGGGTCCCAAGGCTTTGGGTCATCCTCAACTGCTTTCCCAGGCCACAAGCAGGGAGCTGGATGGGAAGTGGAGCAGCTGAAACATGAACTGGTGCTTGCAACGCGAGGACTTTAGCCACTACGCTACCACGCAGGACCCTCTACTTGAGCTCATTTCTTAAAATTAATGAGCTGTAATTGTGTGTGACATTTCAGCATTTGTGACCAATGTGGAATGATAAGATCAACATAGCTGTCGCCTCAGACAGCGACCTTGTCTCTGTGTCGACAGCTAATTATTTTGAAACTCGCAGGACAGCTATCATGTTGTCAGACTGGAAGGTACTGTCCCTCTCCAAGTCCACTTCTGTACTCATTTACGTCAAGCACCCCTGTTTCATGTGCTCCTGTCATGGTCAGACCGGTGTTTGTAACATCACTGCCCCTGTCCAGGAGCTTTGCAGTCACATCCCTCACTCCCACCTGCTCTCTGCTCCTATTTCTCTGTCCCTCTTCTGGCTTTCCTCCACTTACCTTCCTCTCTACTCACTCCTTAGCCCCCCTATGATTTGGCTCCCATCCCCGCCCTTCCACCCAAACTGCCCCTCTCAAGGGCACCCAATCAGTGACTGCTAATAGTTCAGATTTTGTAGCTATGCAGCCAAGCTGGCCAACCTTGACTTCCTCCCTTTCTCTGGATCCCTTCCCACATCTCCAAGGATTCCTCCACCGCTTCTCACCCCCACCCTTCTGCCTCTGCTTATCGGTTGAATGCAGGTGTCAGCCCTGCCTTAGTTTCTTCTCACGGCTGCCCAGCTGCCTCCTGGGGCTGCCCTTCCATTGAGCTCGCTAACCTTCCCTTTGCTCCCTGGCCCCAGCTTTCTGCCCTCCAGCCCCACCTCTGCCCTGTGATCCTCTGCAATTGCCCACCAGGGTGGCCAACAGCCTACTTGCTGTGGGTCAGTTCCAGCATTGCAGTGGCATTCAGCAAGATGGGGTCCCCGTTTTATCCCTCATGGCTTCCCTGGTGCTTTTCAGTGGCCCCTGCCGGTCTCTCACTTCATTCTCAGGCTCTTAGCTGGCCCTTTGTTCTCTGTCCCTTCTCACCCTGCAGCCCATCTGATGCTCCCCCTGTCTCTGGTGACTGTTGTCCCATAGAAGATGCCAGATCTTCATCATCACCTGAAATGCCTCCCTTGGGTTCCAAACCCACACGTTCAACTGCCTGTGGACACGGTGCCCTGGAGGTCCCATGGGAACCACACGTTTCATGCATGTGAAACTGAACTACTTGGTATTCCCTAGCTGCCCCCAGCCCCTTTTGTCCCTCTCAGAGAAGGACCCCAGCTTAGCCCCGACTTTCTTCTATTTGAGAGGCAAATTTACAGAGAAAAAAGAAACGACAGAGATTATCCATCTGTTGATTCACTCCCCAGATGGCTACGACCGCTTGACCTGGGCTGTTCCCAAGCCAGGAGCCAAAAGTTTCCTCTGGGGTCTTCCATGGGAGTGCAGGGACCCCAAGACTTGGGCCATCTTTTGCTGCTTTCACAGGTCATCACCAAGGAGCTGCTGGGACTTGAACCAGAGCCCATGTGGGATGCCAAGCACTGCAGGTAGCGCTGGCCCTCCCAGCTTACCTTTATCTAAGCCTGGCATCTCCAGGTCACCTGACTTGTGCTTTGCTCTGCCCTCCCCTCCTCTGCCCCTGCCATCACCTGTTCTTGCCCCAGTAGCTCATCCGGGTCTGCTGCTTTCCTTCCTCTTGGTCTAGCCTTGGCTCTTTCCCCCACTGAGGGTTAACCTGGAAACCTTGCCCCTGCTTTGGCCCTCCCCACAGTCAGTTCTCTCTTCTATGGAGTAATCTTGCTACACCAGAATCCTTTCTGTCTCTGCTGTTTTAACCCTTCCTTTAGGACCAAGTCTGGGCTCCTTCACATGGGCCTGAGGCCCGTGGCTATCTGGCCCCTGTGTTTATCCGCAGCTTCACATCTAACCACTCCTTCCACACCCCTGCTATTCTGGACTGATTTCAGACCCCTGAGCATGTCACATGATCTGCCGTGTCATGGCTGGTGCTGAAGACAAATACCCATTGAAAGAAAGGTGGGTGGAGGGATTCTAAGAAGACCTTTGGAAATCTGTCCTTTGCAAAGGTGACAGCAGAGGAAGATGCCATGTGGCCCTAGAGGACTGCTAAGGGGACACATGATGTGAAGGTCCAGAGGGAGCTTTCATTTCAACAATGGCTTAAGAACTATGAGTAGGGACTGACATGATAACTGGCTAATCCTTCACCTCTAAGCCCCCAGATCACCTATGGGCACTGATTCCTGTCCTGGCTGCCCCACTTCCTATCTAGCTACGTGCTTGTGGCCTGGGAAAGCAGTAGAGGATGGATCAAGCCTCTGGGATCCTGTACCCACATGGGAGACCCGGAGGAGGCTCCTGGCTTCTAGCTTAGGATTAGAATACAGCATCAGCTGTTGCAGCCACTTGGGGAATGAACCAACAGATGGAAGATCTTGCTCTCGGTCTCTCTCTCTGTAAATCTGCCTTTCCAATAAAAATAAACAGCTCCGTCTCCATGCATCCTGCAAAAAAAAAAAAAAAAATATTTAAAAAGAAAAAAAAATAAAAATAAATAGCTCCCTTTGTGGTCTGGGAAAGCAGTAGAGGATGGCCCAAGACTTTGGGACCCTGCACCCACATGGGAGACCCGGAAGAAGCTCCTGGCTCCTGGCTTCAGATCGGAGCTCAGCTCCAGCCATTGCGGCCACTTGGGGAGCAAACCAGCGAATGGAAGATCTTTCTCTCTGTCTTCTCTTTGTAAATCTGAATTTCCAATATAAATGAATGAATAAATAAATCTTTTTAAATAAAATAAAATTTAGAAATTAAATCTTAAAAAGATTAGTGAGTAGTAGTGGATGCCACAGCTTTGCCGTGGAAGTAGCCCTGACAATCCACAGGGTGTATTCATTTGTAGCACACACTGAGGTCCACACTGGGAAAAAAACTACCCCAAGGGCCCCTCTTAACTCCAGTATAAAACATAAGGAGGGGGTCCGGCGGCGTGGCCTAGCGGCTAAAGTCCTCGCCTTGAACGCCCTGGGATCCCATATGGGCGCCGGTTCTAATCCCGGCAGCTCCACTTCCCATCCAGCTCCCTGCTTGTGGCCTGGGAAAGCAGTTGAGGACGGCCCAAGGCTTTGGGACACTGCACCCGCGTGGGAGACCTGGAAGAGCTTCTTGGTTCCCGGCTTTGGATCGGGGCGTACCGGCCATTGCGGCTCACTTGGGGAGTGAATCATCAGACGGAAGATCTTCCTCTCTGTCTCTCCTCCTCTCTGTATATCCGGCTTTCCAATAATAATAATAATTTAAAAAAAACGTAAGAAGGATTTTTGCTTAGATAATGATGACATTCACAAGAACTACAGCAATTTAAAATTGATTGATTCCATGACTGTATAGATCATGGATTTTTTTTCAAAACCTCAAGTATTGGCATTTGGCCCAGCTGAGTTGCTGCTTGCAACAAGGGCATCCCATGTCAGTGTCTGGACTGAGCCCCAGCTGCTCCACTTCTGATCCAGTTTCCTGCTAATTCCCACTCCGGGAGACAGCAAGAGCTGGCTAAAGTGCACAGGGACCTTGATGGAGGTCCTGGCTCTTGGCTCCTACCTGGCCCAGCCCAGCTGTTGTTGGTGCTTACAGAATGATTCAACTGATGGAAGAGCTCTGACTCTGTCTTCCTCTCTCTCTCTCTCCATTTCAAATAAGATACAAAAAAGAAGAAGGAAAAACCTGTGAAAATGAATCAGTCCATCTAGTTCTACTCTCAATGTCCATGTCATCTACCATCAACACCACCCTGGCTTTTGGGATTCCATGTTTGTTTTAAAATGGATTTTATTTATGTAAGAGGCAAAGTGACAGTGAGGGAGGGGGAGAGAGTGAGAGATCTTCCATCCACTGGTTCACTCCCCAGATGGCCACTACAGCTGGGACAAAGCAGGCCAAAGCCAGGAGCCAGGAGCTTCACCTGGGTGTCCCATATGGGTGCAGGGTACCAAACACTTGAGATATCTTCAACTGTCTCCCCAAGCCATTAGTAGGGAGCTGGATAGGAAGTAGAACAGCTGGGATTTGAACCAGAAGATACTGGCACTCCAGGTAGCAGCTTTATTTGCTACAGCAGAGTGCTGGCCCCCACTCTGGCTATATACAGTCGATTCTCTATCTCTCCGGGTTCCCTATTCTAGGAGCCAATTAGTTGTGGATCCAAATTATTTGAAAAAAAATTGTGCCTGTCCTGATCATGTATATACTTCTTTTTCTTGTGTTATGCTCAAGCAATACAGTATCACAATGACTTCCATAGCATTTGCATCAAGTATTAAAAGTCATTTGGGGCCAGCCCTATGGTAGAGGAAGTTAAGCCTCAGACCGCAGCATCTTATATGAGCACCAGTTGAAGTCCTTGCTGTTCTACTTCCCATCCAGCTCCCTGCTAATGCACCTGGGAAAGCAGTGAAAAGTTACCCAAGTCCTTAGGCCCCTGCACCCATGTGGGAGACATGGATGAAGCTCCCAGCTCCTGGCTCTGGTCTGACCCAGTCTTAACCATTGTGGCCATTTCGGGGATTGAAGCAGCAGATGGAAACTCTCTTCTCTCTGCCTCTTCCTCTCTGTGACTTGGCCTTTCAAATAAATGAATAATGTAAAAAGAAGTTATTTAGAGATAATTTAAGATATATGGGAAGATGTATGTAGGTTTAAGGCCACACTATGTCATTCTATGTACGGGGTTTGAGTACTGTCAGATTTTGGTCCTGGGATAAGGGGTGGTCCTGGAATCACAGCTGTATTTCTGCCCCCCACGCCAACCCCTCCCACAACAAGTACTAACTGATAATTCTTTTTTTTAAAGATTTATTTATTTTTATTGCAAAGTCAGATATACAGAGAGAGAGAGAGACAGAGAAAAATATCTTCTGTCCAATGATTCACTCCCCAAGTGACCGCAACGGCCAGTACTGCGCCGGTCAGGAGCCAGGAGCTCTTCCGGGTCTCCCATGCGGGTGCAGGGTCCCAAGGCTTTCGGCCATCCTCCACTGCTTTCCCAGGCCACAAGCAGGGAGCTGGATGGCAAGTGGGGCCACCGGGTTTAGAACTGGCAACCATATGGGATCCTGGCGCATTCAAGGGGAGGCCACAGTGCTGGGCCTAGCTGAGAATTCTTACTCAAATAACTTAACCCTTCCATTTCTTCATCTATAAGAAGAAATCAAACATAGTAGTAATAGTTCCTGCCTCGGGGGTTGTTGTTAGGACTAAATGAGTTAGTATTTCCCGAGCATCAAGAACAAGGGCTTGACATTTGGTGACAAGCTGTGGTTAGCATTGTGTCGTGTGGTGGTTGTTACCTTTGTTCTATCTTCCTTCTTCCATTCTACTTTCTCTCTCTTCCCTCATCTACCATCATGAAGCCAGGAATTGTCTTGGGGCAACCAGAGGACTTAGAAAAGTCCTTGAAGAATGAAAGGAGAAGAAAAGTTGATTTGGATGCCAAAAAGTTTGAAATTCATACACATAAGAGGTCCTCAGACTGTGGAAAAATACATGTTATGAAAAAACCATGCACAGATTTCAACAATTTTCTTGCACCCAAGTAAACGATATCTTTGCTCTATTTTCCCACCCAACAGCCATTCAGGGTAGCCTTCTCCATCAGCCCTTCTCAGGGGTGGGGAGGGTGGCACACAGGATCCTGTATGCAGTCACACAGACACCCAAGTTAGCTCCAGGTTTTCCTGAACTCCTGGTCTACCAGCTGCTCCTTCTCACACTATCTCATTTCTGATTGTCCCAGTTTTCTGACTCTAGTCTATACCGACAGCTTCTTGCCACCTGGGTCCTCCTAAATAGCTCCTAAGCTACTTTCCTCACTTCTTTGCTCATTTCTCTTCCCAGGGGCCTCTTTCATTGGCTAGGCCCCAGGGTCACCCACAGCCCAGCCAGAATCGTCCTTACCTGTTAACTGTAATCGCCTACCAGTTGTATTCGCGTCAAACTAACCTTTTGTCTCCTTCTCCACTGCAGTCTCAGGGTCTTATTCAAGTTTGTTCCAGTGTTTTCATCTGTTTCCACCCAACAGTTCTTGGGTCTCTGGTCTCTGCCTTGGTTTGCCTGAGAATTCCTCCCAAATGGGTTCATGGGACCAACTCTCACTCAACATTTGCCCATGGCTTCCTGTTGTCCAACTCCAAAGACGGACTCTGCCCAACAAGTGTTCTATGGCCAGGCTGTTTGGGGAATGGAGCCCACTCTGTCCCTGCCTTCCAGAGTCACTCACTTAGGAGTGTGACAAAAGCTGCAAGCAGCCCTGCCCTAAAGATTTGTCCCCCTGGTCCCTGGTCTGACGGGAACTAAAGTTTGGGAGCATCAGGCCCTAAGCATTACTCTAGAAGCTTCCACCTTGCAAGGTCAAGTTCTCTTTCCTTAGCGTGATAAAAAAAGGAAACCTTGCTTTTCCCCACTGGCCCACCACTTTCCACCTCCACCACAGATTATCTGCCATTTCCCTGTGGGGAGTTTTATACCTCTGGGGTTCGGCTTCTACTCGCCGCAGACAAGTGGCGCTTTGTGAAGCCTTTCCCTCTCTTTAGTTTGGGTCCATGATTGCTTGCACTGTGGCTGTTTGTAGACCCAATGAAAAGATCATTGCCTATGTTGGCAAGCTTGTTTCCATCTCTGTCTCCAACATATCAGCCTGGGCCCTGGGAGGCACTCAGGGACTTCTGGGAACTAGCGAATAAGCAGATAAGAAAGAAGAAACAGGAGATCGCACATATGCCCAAAGGATGAGTCTGAAGTAGGCTTTCTCAACCCCAGCACCATTCCCATTCTGCACCAAGCAATTCTTGTGCCTCACGCATTGTAGGGTGTCTGGAAGTAATTCTGATGTCTAAGCCATTGAAGCCAATGGCAAGAGCCTCCCTCTCCATCCCAAGCTGTGACAGTCAAATATTCACAAAGGTCCCCTGGGAAGCAAAATCATCCCTGATGGAGACCACTGTTCTAAACATGGGTTACTCCAATTGTCTTCCTGGCTCTGGGCAGGTGGGCCTTCTTTCAGACATTGTGACTCATATTACTCTTTTTCACAAGACTGTTATCCCCAAGACCTCCTTCTCGGCCCAAGGCTGAGGTCTTCTTCCTCTGAGGAGAGGAGGGCTGACTTCCGATGGGAGAGGGAGCAGCTGCCTAGGGTGGTGATGCCAAAGCCAGAGGGTGAGCTTTTGTGGTGCCTGGGCTCTAGAGAGGCTGTGACTCCAGACACCCATGCTGCTTCCCTTGAGAAAAGTTCCTGGGGATGCATGCCAAGTAGCCCTGCAGAGAGCTGCTTCCTGACCTGCACTTTCTGAGAAGTACGTTTCCTCTATGGACAGAAACCCTCATCTTCTGACTTCCTCTTCTCTCGGGGGCTTGGGCACATGGGTTCCCTCCTGCAGCCACCTTCTTGCCCTTGCTCTGCCCATGCAGTCAGCGCCGAAGGGAGTCAGGCTTGTGCCAAAGGCTGCGAGCTCTGTTCAGAGGTCAACGGCTGTCTCAAGTGCTCACCCAAGCTCTTCATCCTGCTGGAACGGAACGACATCCGCCAGGTGGGCGTCTGCTTGCCGTCCTGCCCACCTGGATACTTTGACGCCCGCAACCCCGACATGAACAAGTGCATCAGTGAGTATGGGTGGGCTCGGCTGGGGGTGGATGTGCCAGAGGCTCTGGGCTGGGGAAGGGACCTCTAAACTGCTGGTGGCTGCGGAGAGGGGTATAAAAGACACTATAGTAAGGAGGGGAAGTTCCCCAGTGGAGTTTGCAGCTGCTGGCCAGACGGATCCCTGCACCTGGCAACTCCAGGTTCCTGCATCTTCCAAACACCATCTCACCCCTGCCCAGCTGCACCCCTTGCAGCTACACAGGTCACTCCCAACCTGGCATGCTGCGGACCTGGCAGCCAACATCTTGCTTGTACCACCCGCATCCACCCAATCTCCATGTCCTGCTTGCCCCATCTCCTTTCTATGTTCCCTGCCAGTGTCCTGCCCAGCCTCCTGGCACACCTCTCCTGGACCACCGCCATAGCCCATGCACTTGGCCCCCAGCCCTCAGCGGATTCCCTTCAACACACCCTTGGCACCTCAGCAGGAACACAGCCCATCCCATCACACTTGACTTCATGCCAACTGCCCGGAGATCCGAGTACGAACAGTCTGCTCTCCCTCTTCACCCCCACTTCAGTTCTACTTCTTTATCCCAGCTGTAGCTCCTGTGTCCCAAAGCCCACATGGCCCATGTCTTCACCTCATCTCTGTTGCCACAGCTGTGACAGCATGGAGGCCAGGCCATGAGTGTAGGCTGGTGCACGGCGCCACTGCCCATCCACCCATGCAGTGTGGTGTGTGTCCAGATCTCAGCCCAGCTTAGCCACTTGACAGCCTTCAGAAACAGATAGGACCAAGTGGATTACCAAAGATGGTTACATGGAGGTCTGGAAAGGAAATGAATGCCTGAGCCAAGAGTAGTCAATGGGGTTCTGATCTTGATTCTGCTGTGAATGTCGCATATGTCATGTGACAATGACCTTATTGTGGTCTCTTAATGCCTCGTCTTTCCATGGGAGCATTAGGTGTTGTAAGATACATGTGCTAGTGCCTGGCACTCAGTAAATGGTGGCTGCTGCCATCCTTATGTCTGTTCTTTAAAAAAAAAAAATGTTTATTTATTTTACTTGAAAGAGTAGAGAGAGGGAGAGAGAGGGAAAGATCTTCCATCTGCTGGTTTACTCTCCAAATGATCACAGTGGCCAAAGCTGAGACTGTGCAAAGTGGAAGCCAGGAGCTGCTTCTGGGTCTCCCACATGAGTGCAGTGGACCAAGGCCTTGTACCACCTTCTGCTGCTTTCCCTGGCCATTAGCAGGGAGCTGGATTGGAAGTGTAGCATCTGGGACTCAAACCAATGCTCATATGGAAGGTTGGCACTATGGGCTGAGATTTAGTCTGCTACACCACAGTACTGGCCCCTTATTTTTTTGCTTGTATTTTACTGGCAACCAAACCCAGGAATCAGAATACCAGAGAAGGAAAAGGGGAGAGACAGAAGGAGGGAAGTAAAGCTGTGCCCATGCCACAGAGGCCAGGTGGCACAGATGAGGGTTGGGGGTGAGGAACTTGGGAGGTTGGAGGTAGGACCCTGGGACCTGCCCTCTTGGTTGTAAGGGTGTTTTGGGCAGTGAGTTCCTGGTTGTGCCAGCTCCTGGCAAACTGGCAGCTCAGGCAGCAGGTGCCAGAGCCTGGGAGGAAGACCCTGCCCACAATTTATGAAGGGAGAGGTTGTGAAAGGCCTTACTTGTTTCCAGCCAAGTCCTGGGCAACCCATCCTCCCCTGCTTCCCCAGAGGAGAGAACTGGCAGGAAGAAGGCAGGGAGGGACCCAGGAACCCCACCAAGGTGCTTCCTGGAACCAGGCCCTGGACATAGAGAGGAATTTGCCCCAGGACGGCTTCCCTCCTTGCAGCAGACTCTCCATGCTGGGTGAGTGGGCAGGGGGAGGACTCAGAATTTAGGTGCCCAGCTAAGGGGGCAAAGGATGCCATGCAGCTACTCTCTGGGGGCCATTCTGTCCTTCTGCACTCGCTAGCAGTAGGTGGCCCAAGGTACTAACCACTCCTCTGCCACTCCCATAAGGCCCAAAGGGGTCCCACCTTTCTCCAAAACCAGCTCTCCTGGGCCTGACCTTGGAGCCCAGGCCTAGGACCAACTTCAGACTAGGGGTGGATGGCTGGCAGCAGGAGTACCCCCACACCCAGGCAGTCCCCAGAGAGACCCCTTCATCTTCTCTGACCTTCCCTTGTCCCTCCACTCTCCCTGCTCCCAGACTCTTCTAGGCCAAGGCCTTGTCCTCCATACCAGGCAGGAGGGAGAGCACTAGGGCTGAGGGAGATGGGCATTGCAGGCTGGGCTGGAGGCTCCACTCTGGTCCTCTCTGCAGAATGCAAGATTGAACACTGCGAGGCCTGCTTCAGCCATAACTTCTGCACCAAGTGTCGGGAGGGCTTATACCTGCACAAGGGCCGCTGCTACTCAGCCTGTCCCGAGGGCTCCACAGCTTCCAATGGCACCCTGGAGTGCAGCAGTCCTGGTGAGCAGCTGCGGGCACTGGGGCAGAGGGATGGCTGTGGGAAGGGGCCAAGGGAGTGTGGCCAGGGGTGCTATGCAGGCAAAGACCCTTAGCTGCCTTCTTGTCAAGGTCCCGCCTACCTGGGGCACTGTAGGCTGGGAAGGAGATATGACCCCCCTGCTCCTCTTCCTTTCCGTCTCTTCTCTTGCCACCAGCACAATGTGAAATGAGCGAGTGGTCGCCATGGGGACCATGCTCCAAGAAGAAGAAGCTTTGTGGCTTCCGGCGGGGCTCCGAGGAGCGGACACGCAGGGTGCTATTGGCACCTGCAGGGGACCACACGACTTGCTCTGACACCAAGGAGACCCGCAGGTGCACAGTGCAGAGAACGCCATGTCCTGAGGGTGAGCTGCCACTGCTGCCTCCCTGAGATTGGGGCTCAAGTCCAGGCACAGAGAGATTTTCACCCTAGGTACTATATCCTAGCCGGGAACAATACTCCCGGGCCCTGTACAGAGGGAGTCGAAAGCATGTGTGGCCACTTTCCCTCCAGCCTCCCCATTTCCTCTCAGCTACAGTGGTTTGTGCTGGAAGGACACTTGGAAGTCAGATGGAGGGCACAGTGACCCAAAAAGGTGCAGGATCTCAGCCAAGGTCATGCAGCCTGCCCCAGAGGTACACAGGGGGTGCAGGTGGGGGAACCCTAAGAGCTGCACTGAATACCTGGGAAGAGCTTTAACCCTGAGGATCCGAAGTGTGCAGGAGGCATGAGGAAGAGGACAGCATCTGGTGTGTCTTGAGAAGTGGAGGGTGGAAAGATTGATGGAAGCTCTCTGGGTGTCCAGGCTGCAGGGCACCCAGGTATAGGAAGCCCAGGCTGTAGGGTGCCCAAGCTGTAGGGCACCCAGTCTATAGGGCACCCAGGCTGTAGGGTGCCCAGGCTCCAGGGCCCTCTGGAGTGGCTGGTGCTTAGTGGTAGCCTGGAGCCGACCCAGTCTCCAGACCTCCTTCCTGCCTCCCCCTGACCCAACTTCTGTGGCACTCCCATCTCAGGGCCTCAGCCCTGCCCGTATGCTGCTGGCACACCCGGTGATTCTTCCCACTGTTGGGGTCATTGCAGGGCAAAAGAAGAAAAAGGGAGGCCAAGGCCGACGTGAGAACACCAACCGGAACCTGGCCCGGAAGGACAGCAAGGAGACAGGCACTGGCTCTCGGAAGCGCAAGGGGCAACAGCAGCAGCCGCCGCAGCAGCCGGGCACAGCTGGGCCACTCACGTCTGCAGGGCCCACCTAGGCTCGGGCTCCAGACGCCAGGCTGATCCAAAAGAGTTCTGTGTGATGAACTGGAATGTTGTGGGTGTTGGACACACATACCCTATCCATCCATGCACACACAGACAGACACTCAAACCCTTGGCCCCTTAGGCAGCCAACCAACACAGACACACACACACACACACACACACACACACACACACATACACACGAGGCCATCATAAGACTCTGGTGGGCCTCCTGGTCTCAGCAGAACACAACAGCTTGCGATGCTCAGAGTGGACATGGCACCAAGAATGTTCTGGAATCTAAGCCCAACTTTGCAGCATGAAGCCTTCTGGAAAGACTTCTGGGATTGGATTGGCCAGGAGTGGCTGCAGGAGCCCAAGTGGAAACCTGCCGGGAACCTGGGGCAGAAGCTTCTTGCTGCCCTCTCGGGCACTCCCAACTGTGTGACTTTATCATTGGAGAGAATTTCAACAGCCGTGATATGTATCAGGGGCTGACCTGACTCTGAAAACTGCTTAAAGGTTTATTTCAAATTAAAAAGAAGTCGACAACAACAATGCCAGCTGTGGCCCTTAGTGCCATATTCCTTTCCAGGGTGTGAGGGTTGGTGGGATGTGGCATGGGGGGTGGTGGGCCACAGGCTAGCAGAGGGCTGGCCTGAGTGGGCAAGCCAGGGTCTTGCAGGGTCACATGCCTTGGAGAATGTGGTTTGTGGTTAAGTAGTGATGGCATCGCCAGGCAGCTTGCTAGGAGTGATCATTGCAAGCACCATCCAGATCTGATGACCAGGACCTGATTAAAAAAAAAAAAAAAAGATCGATTTATTTTTATTGGAAAGTCAGATATACAGACAGGAGGAGAGACAGAAAGAAAGATATTGCATCTACTGATTCACTTCCCAAGTGGCTACAATGGCTGGAGCTGAGCCCATTCGAAGGCAGGAGCCCAGAGCCTCTTCTGGGTCTCCAATGTGGGTGCAGGGTCCCAAGGCTTTGGGCCATCCTCGACTGCTTTCCAAGGTCACAAGCAGGAAGCTGGATGGGAAGCAGGGCTGTTGAGACATGAACGAGGGCCCATATGCGATTCAAGGCGAGGTCTTTAGCCACAAGGTTACTGCACCAGGCCCCTCAAAAACAGTTTGATGTATTTATTCTACTTGTAAGTCAGAATTACAGAGTCAGGGAGAGAAAAACCTTCCATATATTGGTTCACTCCCTAATAACCACCACGGCCAGAGCTGGACCAGTCAGAAGCTGAGAGCCAGGAGCTTCTTCTGGGTCTCCCTTGTGGGTGCAGGGACTCAGTAACTTAGATCATTTCGTGCTGCTTCTGCCAGAAACATTAGGAAACTGCATAGGAATTGGAGAATTTAACTCTCAAATGAAAGCCCCTAGGGGATGCTGTGCTTCAGATAAAGAATTAGCCTACTACATCACCATGCTAGCTCCAAGGATTGCTCTTTTATATTTTTAAGATTTGTTTATTTTTATTGGAAGATTTACAGAGAGAAGGAGAGACAGAGAGATCTTCCATCTGCTGGTTCACTCCCCAAGCGGCCACAGTGGCTGGAGCTGAGCCAATCTAAAACAAGAAGTCAGGAGCTTCCTCTGGGTTTCACAGGCGGTTGCAGGGTCCCAGGGCGTGGGCCATCCTCTGTTGCTTTCCTAGGCCACAAGTAGAGATGGAAAGTGGAGCTGCCGCAACACAAACTAGTGCCCATATGGATCCCTGGTATTTGCCAAAGGAGGATTAGCCAATTGAGTCACATTCTGGGCCCACAGAACCTGCATTTGAACCAGATTCTGGCTTGCTGCTGCTGCAGCTGCTGGCTTATAGATGCTGGGGAGCCTGATGAGCAATGCTTTATCCTAAGGATGAAATCAAAGGCCTCAGGCAGCTTGCAGCAGGGCAAATGCTGGTCAGCTGGGAAGGGGGACTTCCTATTCAAGGGAGCCAGAATCCACAGATGAGGGCTCCCAGGATCTGTCTGGCAAGGGAGTGCATGAGCTTTTTGAGATGGAGCAGGACAGTTCTGCCAAAGCGCAAGCTATGTGCCCGACTCTGGTCTAGGCATTCGGTTTGCAGGCTCGGGAGCCAGCCAGCCAGATGCCTTGCTCTCCTGTACCATGGAGGTTTGATAGGGGAATCAGGCAGGCATTGATCGAGGAGGTGCAACACAAAATTGTAACAATTGCAAATGGACAGAGTCAAGGGCAGACCAGTGCTGGCCCATGTTGATAGGTATGAAAATGAAGGTAATGGAGTTAAAATAGAATCCCATTGTCTCAGAGAAGCTTAGAAGAGGCAGTGTCTGAGCCCAGCCTGCAGGATGCCTTGAGTGATTGAAAGACTGCAGGAATTGCCTTTCAGACCAGCATTTTCCAAAAGAAATCTGTGAGCCCTAGATCTCATCTAAAAATCTTCTTAGCCACAGTTTAAAACCCAGCTATACTTTTTAAACATATGATTGGTCTAAAAATTATTTTTTACATTTTCAGAAACTAAGTCTTCAGCCTTTTGCATGTATTCTTGCATTTAGAGCATGTCTTAATTGGGATGCTGATTTTTCGCCTGAAATGCTTGATCTATGCTTAGATTTTGTGAAAATTAAAGTTGAACAAGAGCTGCCCACCCAAGGTGCTTCAAGAATACTCGAGTTTTCCAATAACCAACTGGACATATTTTTAAGATGTAAATTTAATAAACTAAAAATCAAATAGCATTAACAATGCAGTCCTTTGGGAATACGAGGCACATTTCTTTTTTCATTAATTTTTAAATTTTTGATGATGATTACAACATTGTTGACCAGAGTGGGAAGGATCGAGGGTTAGGGAAAAGTGGGTGAAATCATTGTTTCCAAGTTCTCTATTTCCAAGTTAAAGAGGGAAGCCACACCCAGCCTCCCAAATATCCAGTACCCAGGGAAGGGGAACCGCCACCCAACATCAACCCAGGGTCCCAATGTAGTGCATGTTCTGAGGGTTCTACCCAAGTGGTTTGGATAGTTCCGAAATGCCATCAGTTTCGCCGATCCAAGGGTGAGGCTGTCCTCCCAGTGTCCATTGGCTGACATATTTGACCTCAAGTCTCCATTCACCCAGATCTTTGCTGTCCTTGTTGGGCTGGGACAGTTGTCGAATTTGTTTAGTTCTGTTGCTATGGTACCCAATGAGCTGCCGTATTCTCCACATTCATCCACTGCCCCATCTTTTTCACTCCTAGGTGGGCCCAAGGACCTGGACCAGGTGACCTGATCCCCGCCAGGTCGCCTGCCACAGGGACTCATGAACCTGGTCCCCACCTCACAGGCAGGCCCAAGAACCCAGGCCAGGCCACCCGAGCTCCGACGGATCCACCACTCTCAGGGAGAGCCATATTTCAAGTGCTCACCAGTTAGCTGTTGGCTACTCTACCGGATAAGCACATCCTTCTTAAATGTATTTATAATCTGAGTGGTCGAGAGAGACAAAGAGAGAGCATTCTCTTCCTACTGACTCTGCAAGTGCTTGTGATGATTGAGGCTGAAGGTCATCTATACGGGTGGCAGGAACCCAGTCACTTGGGCCATCACCACTGCCTCCCAGAGTCTGCCTTAACGGGAAGGTGGAGTCGTGAATCAGAAGTGGGTGTCAAACCCAGGCACTGTGATATGTGATGGAGGCATCCCAACCACCATTTCAGATATCTGCCCTAGAAGGGCACAGTTCTAAATAGAGGGCCTCGCATCTCCAAATGTCCTGAGAGTGGCTTAGCATTCAAGGCACTGAGAGCAAGTCAGTGCAGCTGCAAGGCCTGTGGGGTAAGCCAAGTGACAGGATTCTAGAAAGGTCATCTGGAGTTGGGCCCTTACTCTCAGAGCCAAGAGAAGCTACTAGTGGGTTGGAAGCAGCAGGACTATAACCAGACTTTTTATTTATTTATTTATTTATTTATTTATTTATTTATTTATTTATTTATTTTTTACAAAAGTCAAGTTTCCCTGCAGTGTGGAAAACAGCTGAAAGGGGCTGCCTAAGAGGCTGTTGCTGTTAGCCAGGAGAGAGATGTTGGAGGCTTGGACTGCGCTGGGTGGTAGAAACTGGCATGGAGGAGATGATCAAGGTTGTGGGTTTGGAATAAGGCAACGCAAGGGAAGCACTGGGTGCAGGGCAATCTTGGTACTCAGCTCTGTGGCTCTTGACCGAGAAGGCTGAACCAGGGTGGATCAGTAGGCCTGGGAGCCTGAGGGCGGAGCAGACCCCAGGGGAGCAGGAGAGAGCCAACTCTAACCAGTGTGGCTCTGAACATGCCTTCCACCAGCCCAGCCAAGTCATTATCTGTCACCTGGAATCACAGGCCACACCTCACTCTGCAGGTGACTCCTACACCTGTGCCAGCACCTGCAACTGTAAGGACACAGCTGCAGCTCCTGGCAGAAGGGCTGCTGTTCCTGCTGCCCTGCGGGCTGTGCCAAGGGTGCACACAGGATTGCATCTGCTGAGGAGCATGGGAACAGCATCCATGGAGCCCAGCTCCCAGCATTAACAGAGTGCAGTGCACAAACCTGGCTTTCCTTCTCAGGAGAGCCTCAGTTGCCACATTCCTTTCTCTGTGTCAGGTGTAAATGACAATAAACCCATTCAGACTTGAAAGAGAGAGATAGGAATATGGGTCTGCCCAGAAATAAGATCTTCTAGGCCATTGAACCTGTGAGAAGCACCACTGAGAGGTTCCCTTTAAAACAATGTCAGAACCCACATCCAGCTTCCGAGCACCCCAGGCACAGCAGAAGCTGCCCCATCTCCGATAGGGCCCCCCAGCTTCTCTCAGCATCGTCTCTTGAAACCTCTGCAATCTGCTCAGAAGCTCCCAGCAGCCAATGGAGGGAACATCCCATGTGTTGCAGGAGTCTGCTGCTTGCCCATCTGCAGAACCACTGGTGGGAGGGCATCAGACCCTGCTGCGCTACGTGCGAGCCAGGTGTATCCTTGCTGACTACAAGCCCCTCCTGTGCCGGTCTTGCTTTGCCCCCTCTTGAACTGGAAGGAAGGTCTGGCTTTCACCATGAAGGGTGGTCACCTGCTTCTAGTCCTGAAGGATCCCACATGAAGCAACAGAGGCCATGAAGTCTGAAAATCCCTGGACACTGGGCCAGATATGTAGGTATGCTGGACTTCCGTGCGACAGGCAGGGGCTGGGAAGAGGGAGCATCAGTGGAGATGTAGGCCTAAGCCTACACCCTGGTGGAGGCAATGACAGCACGTGATTGTGTGCGGTCATCATTTGCTCCCCCCCCCCTTTTTTTTTTAAATGTTAGGCTTTTTCTGTCTACTTTGTCTCAACCTTGCCCAGACTAACTCATTTCTGGCCAATTCACTCAGTTCCAGCTCTGGTATATTTCAAATCGAGTCTCCAGAGAATGGATTTGTTTTCCATTTCATTCTTTGGGGTGTTGCGGTTGTGTGCTTTGGATTTAATTTTTTTTTCTAAGCAGGGATTTTCTTCCCCTCTTGATTTGTTTGGTTTGGTTCAACAGGGCTCAGAGAGAATTTAGGGACAGGATCAGTTTGTTGGACCCTGTTACACGCCCCTGCTGCATAGCCAGTAGCCCAGGTGCTCACTTGTCGCTGCTTCTCCAGCTGTGGTCCAGACCAGATTTAAACAGGGAACAGCAGGTGGAGGAGACCTAGTGGGAGAAGCAGTGGGAATATCTTGAAAGAACAGGTTCCATTTTGAGGGGTGAAATGGATTGGTTGCAAAGGGGCTAGGGGCCTGTGCAATGCTGTTGTCCACAGTGAGCTTGACAGAAGCCTAGTGGTAGGGGAGCAGAGATCTGCAGATGAGACACCTCCAGGGTTGCTGGGATGTGAGCATCCCAAGAGAGGGTGCAACTGCTTTGACGTGGCATGCCTCCTGGCTCCCCCAAGGCAGAGAGCCAACCAAGATGAAGAATAAACAGATCTTGGCTGGAGGCTCAAGGCAGGCATTTCACTAGACCCTTGGGTGAGTCAGCATGGAAGAGGATGGCGAGCACGCTAGGAAATCTAAGACCCTCTCTTTCTACGGCCACCTGTGGTCTACCACGTTGGTGGCAGCGATGATCAGAGACCCAGTTCAGTGACTGGGGGTGATGGCTTGGGTTCTGCCCTAGAGCTTTCCAGAAATGAGGCAGGAAATTGCGAAACCGAGTTACATTTTGAAAGAGAAAGTATGTGAGAAATGGTTCCTCCCTCGCCCGTTCGCTCTCCCGGAGCTTGGTGCAAGGAGGTGGGTAAGATGGATTCTTGGCTGGGCTCAGTCTGGTGTGAAAAGGAGGGCACAGCCAAGCTCCCAGCCCCTGCCCAGCACCCCATAGACACACACCAGGCCAGGCCCCAGCAGCCCGGAATTATTGATCACTGGAATTAGGATGCACTTTTACCATCTGTGGAACATCAACTGGGCCCATGGAAAAGGCCGGTTCTTTCCCCTTGCTGAGTCCGGGCTCCTGCAAGGGCCAACTTCTGAGCGCTCCCTCCGCAGCTCAATATGTACCAACGGCTGCTGACTGAATACTTGGAATGTCTTCCAGCTGAACCAAGCCTGTCCATAAAATGGGAAGCATTTTGGCACTTCCAAGGCCCCTGGCACCCATTCTTGGCCCTGGATGGGTTGTCTTCAAGGAGCTGGGGTGGGCCTCCTGCCAGCACGCTTCCCTGGGAAACATCGAAGTGAGTTAAAGTCAACAATGAGTTCATCTCCAAAAGGAACAAGCCGGCAGCCTTCAGGGCACAAGAACAGGGGACTTGGGGGCAGTGCAGGGGGTTAGGTGGTGGTGGAACAGTCAGACCGCATCCCAGTCTATCAGACAAACTGGCAGCTGAAGGCACCAAAGGAAGTATTTTCCCAAGCCAGCCCTGGAAGGTTCACTTGGCAAAGGCAGGGCCAAGCAGGGTGTCACAATGCACAAGCAGTGTTTTCTCAAGCCCTGGGGGGCTGGAGTAAGACACTGAGGTGGAAAGCAGCTGGGGCAGGCAGGTGAGTGGGTCAGTGAACTGTGGCCATGCTGGGCCCAGGCCTGCCTTTTGGATATGAGAGGACGAGGATGGTCATTTGGCCAGTTGTGCACCACGGCTGTCTCATCCTGGAGGATTGGGAGGAGAGGATTTGGTGGCAGTGACAAGCAGGCTTACAATGATTGCAGAATCGCACAGTTTTCATCTGAACATCTCCATCAGTATTAGCTTTATCTCTGAGGGCTTCCCAGGCAGTGAATGGTCCTGGAGACAGGAGTCAGCATCGCACTTCCATGCTGGTCGCTGCCTGCAGTATGAGCAAGATGTTCTCATCCTCAAAGACACTGAACTGCCCTTGGCCTTGAGACACTTAGAACCAACCGCACCGCAAGCCCCAAGCCCCAAGGGTCAACCTCCCTCTGTGTACCAGAGTGGAGTGCCAGCCTACACAACTGCTTTCAGGGCTGGGCTCAGAGTGGAGAAGCCTGGTTAAAAACTACTGGTGCTAGACTGAGACAGACAAGTCCACCTGGCTCACACACTTAGGGGGTTGGAGACTGGGGGAGACTGCCTTCCATATGAACTTGGCCTTTATCCCAAGGGCAGGCCCCATTGTCAATAGTGTGCTCTGCTCTCACAGGGCATCCCATTGTACAAAGAATTTGACTACCATGTGTATGCACAGTTCACTTTCTGCCATCAGTCAACAAAATGCTCACAGACAGGCCCAGTGCGGTAGCTTAATGGCTAAAGTCCTTGCCTCGCTACCATCAGGATCCCATTTGGGTACTGGCTGCTCCACTTTCCATCCAGCTCCCTGCCTGTGGCCTGGGAAAAGCAGTAGAGAATGCCCCCAAAGCCTTGGGACCCTATACCCTTGTATACCCGGAAGAAGCTCCTGGCTTCAGATCAGCTCAGCTGCAGCCATTGCAGCCACTTGGGAAGTGAATCAGCAGATGGAAGATCTTGTTCTGTCTCTCCTCTGTGTAAATCTGACTTTCCAATAAAGATAAAGAAATCTTTTCAAGAATGCCCACGGACCTGCATCTCCATCACTCACAAATACATCTTTATGCCATCTCCATGGTTCACAACTCTCCTCATTCCTCTCTTTCCTTTTCCAAGCCTGCTCATTCTTCTGACCCTGATGGCCGTTTGCCCCCCTGACCTCTTTTCCGCCTCCTCCATGACTATCTTTTGTTTTTTTGTTTTCCTCCCGTGTGGCTGCAGGCTCTTCACAGCACTCCTGGACCAGTCTTTCTCCTGCGTATTTGACTAACAGCATTTATCCTTTGCTCTCCCAGACTAGATGTTTGCGAAGTGAGTGAATGAAGAGGTGGGGCTGGAATGTGTTTTTCCTTCATATTGTTCCCAGAGATGATCATTATGAATGGGATTTACTCTTGTATATTTCTGAGAGGAAAAGCCGGTCATGAAGGTGCTGGGTCACCCGCAGGCATTTGGTCATCACTGGTTAGGGTGACCCACCTTTTCTGGGGTCTCCTCCTGTCCCTGGCCCTCAGAATGATTCCCTGGTGTCCAACACAGATGCATGTCCCAATTTCCTCTGTCCCCTCCCCCTGAGATGCGTTCCCCCATGCTGTCACCAGGAGGCTTTCTCTCCTAGTCCATCCCCTCCCCACTACCGACACACACACCCAAACGCTTTTCCTTGGTGAAGCTTCTGATTTGCCAACAGCAGTGTCTCTTCTGCATTTTGGCAATCTCTGTGTGCCTCAGGCTCATCCAGGAGTGCTCCCCCACTCCCCCTGGAGACTGCCAGCTCCAGAGCTCGGGGATTGTTCTATCTCTGTCGTTTCCTGAGGTCTACAGGTGCAGAGGGAGTTACAATAATAAATCATCTACATCGTGTTTCCAATACTCAAAGGCTTTCACTTGCATGTGAGTGGACTCCATTATAATGCCCATTTTATAGACGAGACAAATGAGACTCATAGAGATGAAAGGCTATGGCTGAGGGCGCACTGCTCATACACTGCAACACCCAGGCTGTGGAGCTCTGCTACAACCTCATTATACAAAAACCCAGTTTGTGTGTCCTGCTCTTTCCTCCCACCATGCATGCCTTCCTGTCTGTTCAGCAGCTGCTTTGCTGGGAGGAGAGATGACACAGGCACAGTTGCTTACCAGGTTCTGCCTCAGCACGCCAACCTCTCATTGGCATCAAAGTCTTTCAAGATCACCAGCATGACCATGGCTGCCAGTGTATCCCAACGACACACTGCCCATCCTGCTCGCCAGCCCGGAAGACCTCTGGGCACCAGAACCACAATGGGCAAGGAGAGCAGTCTCCTCTACTCTGAGTCATGCTCTGGATCCAGGTCAGGAAAGCCAGTCCTAGTCTCTGGACAAAGGGGCTCTTTGAGTTTCTGCCTGAAGTTGCTTTTCCTCCCATCTAAGTACTAACCAGGCCGGACCCTGCTTAGCTTCCAAGATCAGATGCGATCGGGCGCCTTCAGGGTGGTGTGGCTGTGGACATGAAACTCCTTTTCCTTTGGGCTCAGCAGAGAGAAAGAAAGAAAGAAAGAAAGAAAGAAAGAAAGAAAGAAAGAAAGAAAGAAAGAAAGAAAGAAAGAAAGAAAGAAAGAAAGAAAGAAAGAAAGAAAGAAAGAAAGAAAGAAAGAAAGAAAGAAAGAAAGAAAAAAGAAAAGCCAAGCCAAGCCTAGGACTTGGCCAAAGGACAACTAGATCAAGAGATGTCCCCACTAGATCTGTACTTTGCCCACCAGTCCAGGCTCTCTCTGCCACATTCCCATGAAACTTGAACCACAGTCTGGCGCCCTCAGCTGATCCACTAAAGCATCAGCTACGTGTGGGAGTAAAACAGACCCTCAGATACCCCCAGGGTGGGCGATAAAGTTCTGATAAGGGTAGCATTCACGTCAGACAGCCGAGGTTAAGTCATCTGACAGTCATGTGACCACTCAACGCTCAGAACACACACCAGCACCCTAGAATGGGGTTGTAGACAGGCTTTTCAGACAAAGGATTAGGACATAAATACTTCTGGCATTTTGGGCCATGGGTCATCTGTTGCAGCCATCCATCCCTGCCTGTGTAGTGTGAAAGCAGCCACAGAGCATGTGTAAACGAGTGGTGTGGCTCTGCTCCAAAAAACCTTTATTTACGAACCCTCAGATTGCACCCCGACTATAATATTTATGTGTCACAAAATACCTCTCTCTCTCTCTCTCTCTCTCTTTCTTTTTTTAATTGCAAAGTCAGATACACAGAGAGGATGATCTTCCATCCGGTGATTCACTCCCCAAGTGGCCACAGCAGCCGGAGCTGCGCTGATCCAAAGCCAGGAGCCAGGAACTCTTCTGGGTCTCCCACGTGGGTGCAGGGTCCCAAGGCTTTGGGCTGTCCTGGACTGCTTTCCCAGGCCACAAGCAGGGATCTGGGCGGGAAGCGGGGCCACTGGGATTAGAACCAGCACCCATCTAGGATCCCGGCGTGTTAAAGGTGAGGACTTTTGCCACTAGGCCACCGTGCTGGGCCCAAAATACCACTCTCAATCTGCCTTTCTCTGTTTGAAGACATAACCATTCTTTACTCATGGGCCATATCAAAATAGGCAGCTGCCGGGATTCAGCCCGCGGGCTGTAGTTTCTCTACCCCTGCCTTTGGGACAAAGCTACTCCATTCAGTTCATGCTCTTTCAGGACCGTGGAGGGAGGGGGGAATCCTAGCAGCTATCTGAGTCCCCATATCTTGGGCACAGCGGTGAGGCATCCTGTGTATCTTCCCAGCTTTAGCTAGAAGCAAAGTTGGCACACTTGAAAGTGTCTCCAACAGGTATTTAAAGCATCAAGATTCCTCCACCCTGTATTGCACAGCGAGTGGGAAGGCTCACTTGACCCAAAGATAATGGTGATAAATTTGCCTTTTTCTGATCAGCGCTCCAACACGTTACATAACAAGAGGGGTTCACCAGTTTGTCCACTGCTTGAGGAGGTATGTGCCCCAACTTTCCTCCACACCTTAACTTCGATCTCTATTTGGGAAACAAGATTTATTTCCAATATAGGCTTCGCCAGGTCGGGGAGCAAAGGGGATGGGAGCAGATCAAGGAAAACTCAGTATCTTGCTGGGCAGAAGCTGCCCTCAGGGCCAGACTGACCTGATGGACAGACCTCCCTCCATGAACCATCCCCTCCCCCGCGCTCTGACTTGAAGGGATTGAGTTTTCAAATTCTTTAAAGTGACATTATTCTTCTGGAAACCATCCAGGAGTCCTGGCTCACATTGTTAAGAAGTGTTTTCCTAAGGGCAGAAGATGAGGCAGTATAAAGCATGACACAAAGGTTGAGTCTAACGGCGTGGACATCAAAAGGATCATTGGACAGATAGCTATCGGAGTAATAAGAAACACACTGATCCTGGAGAAATGAGTCAGTACGGGCCCTCCAGCCTCGTTGGAGCTTAAACAATTATCTGCAATAGGGAATTATGCTTTAAATTCTTACAACCATGGGTGTTCTGGATTAAGCTCGCAGGATGCAGCCAGCAATCCTGCGTTCTCCAAGTCAGGCTGAAAATCCGAGGCCATTCGTAGCATCTCCTCAAAGTGTTTCTCGGATTTTCTGAAGTGGAATATGCTGGGGACCACTGGGGTCTCAGCAAGGGAAAGCATTGTTAGTTGTTTCCCGGACACCTCTTCTAGGGATCATTTTGGAAGAGCTGTTTAGCCAACAACGCAGTGAACGTCAAGACTCATACAAATGATGCTTTTCCCACGCAGAAGTGTGCCCAGATACATCCGTAATAAAGAGAAGTTCTCAGGCCTGGCGCGGTGGCCTAGTGGCTAAAATCCTCACCTTGAACACGCCCTGGGATCCCATATGGTTGCTGGTTCTAATCCCAGCATCTCCAATCCCCATCCATCTCCCTGCTTGTGGCCTGGAAAAGCAGCCGAGGACGGCTCAAAAGCTTGGAAACCTACACCCGCGTGGGAGATCCGGAGGAAATTCCTGGCTCCAGGCTTCAGATCAGCACAGCACCAGCCGTTGCGGTCACTTGGGGTGTGAATCATTGGATGGATGATCTTCCTCTCTGTCTCTCCTTCTCTCTGTATATCTGACTTTGCAATAAAAATCAATAAATATTTTTTTAAAAAGAGAGAGAGAGGGTCTCAGTGTTCCTCAGGGTGATTCTCACCATCCTCCATGTTGGCCTAGCTTGTGCCCAAAACTTCCCAGGCACCCCATACTAAAAAACAGAAGACCGAGTGGCCTGTGAATCCACATTCATACTTCTTAGTTTTCTTATCTTTCCTGAGAAACTGTTGTATTTGCAAAAATAAGTTTTTACTTATTTTGTTTTTATTTGAAAAGGAGAACAAAAGGGACAGACAGTGGTCTTTCGTGCACTGGTTTGCTACCCCATTGTCCACAGCAGCTAGGACTGGCCAGGAAAAAGCCAGGAACCAGAAACCCCATGCAGGGCTCCACTAGGGTGGCAGGAACCCCAGTGTTAGAGCCATCAGCTGCTGCTTTCTGGGCACGTCAGAAAGCAGCTGGATCCGATGTGGAGAGCCCAGGACTTGAATCATTTCTCTAATAGGTGCAAGCTTCCCAGGTGGTGGCTTAACATGCTGCACATGGACCCAAACACCTGAGCCATGACCTGCTGCCACTCAGGGTGCACATCAACCAGAAAGCTGGATTAGAAGTGGGGCAGCTAGGACTTGAATCAGGTGCCTCAAAAATTGGATGTCGGGCCCGGCGCAGTGGCCTAGCGGCTAAAGTCCTCACCTTGAACACACCGGGATCCCATATGGGTGCCGGTTCTAATCCCAGCAGCTCTACTTCCTATCCAGCTCCCTGCTTGTGGCCTGGGAAAGCAGTCGAGGACAGCCCAAAGCCCTAGGACTCTGAACCTGCAAGGGAGGCCTGGAGGTTCCTGGCTCATGGCTTCGGATGGGCGCAGCAACGGCCATTGCAGTCACTTGGGGAGTGAATCATCGGATGGAAGATCTTCTTCTCTGTCTCTCCTCCTCTCTGTATATCTGACTTTGTAATAAAAATTAACAAATCTTTAAAAAAAAATGGATATCGGGCCCGGCAGCGTGGCCTAGCGGCTAAAGTCCACGCCTTGAAAGCCCCGGGATCCCATATGGGCGCTGGTTCTAATCCCGGCAGCTCCACTTCCCATCCAGCTCCCTGCTTGTGGCCTGGGAAAGCAGTTGAGGACGGCCCAATGCATTGGGACCCTGCATCCTCGTGGGAGACCCGGAAGAGGTTCCAGGTTCCCGGCTTCGGATCGGCGTGCATTGGCCCATTGCAGCTCACTTGGGGAGTGAATCATCGGACGGAAGATCTCCTCTCTGTCTCTCCTCCTCTGTGTATATCTGGCTGTAATAAAATGAATAAATCTTTTTAAAAAAAAACGGATATCAGTGTCCTAGGCAGCTACTTAATCTCTGTGCCAAATGCCCACCCCAACTTCCTGGTAAATTATTGAAGTTGTATGAGGGAGCTTTGAAGAGGTCAAATGGGCTATTGTTGTGGCACAGCAGGTTAAAAGAGCATCCCATAGGAGAGCTAATTGCTTCATTTCTGATAGAGCACCTAGTTAGTGCACCTGAAAAAGCAACAGAAGATGACCTACATACATGGTAGTACTCTGCTTAGAGTTCCCTTGCAGTCATTCAGGGAGTGGATCAGCAGGTTAGACTTCTCTTTCTATCTCTACCTCTCCACCCTACTCTTTAAATAAATAAATAAATCTCTTTTAAAAAAAATAAAGCAAGGGGGGCCTGGTACAGTGGCCTAGTGGCTAAAGTCCTCATCTTGAATGTGCCAGGATCCCATATGGGCGCCGGTTCTAATTCCAGCAGTTCAGCTTCCCATCCAGCTCCCTGCTTGTGGCCTGGGAAAGCAGCCGAGGACAGCCCAATGCCTTGGGATCCTGCACCCATGTGGGAAACCCGGAAGAAGCTCCTGGCTCCTGGCTTCAGATCAACTCAGCTCCGGCCACTGTGGCTATTTGGGGAGTGAAGTCATCGGACGGAAGATATTTCTCTTCATATCTCCTTCACTTTATATATCTGCCTTTCCAATAAAAATAAATAAATCTTTAAAAAAAGATTTACACAGAAGGAAAGACAGGTAGAAATAGAGAGACATCTTTCATTTGCTGGTTCACTCCCCAAATGGCCATAACGGCCAGCACTGGACCAGGCCAAAGCCAGGAACCAGGAGTTTCTTTTGGGTTTCTGACAAGGGTAGTAGGGGCCCAAGTGCTTGGGCTATATTTCACTTCCTTTCCCAGGCCACTAGCAGGGAACTGAGTCAAAGAAGGAGCAACTGGAACCAGTGCTCACACGGATGCAGGTGATGCAGGCGGAGGCTTTATCTTCTCTGCCACAACACCAGCCCTTCCATAAATTACTTGAAGTACTCGCATATCACTATGAATTGTCTTGTTTGCTATGAACAAAACACAACGACAAAGCCCTGACCATGTATTCTGAGCCCTTGCTTATCCTCCATGGTGTGCCATGGCCTCCTCCTTGGGGACCCAGAGCAGCCATTGCAGGGGCTCAACTCTTAGCCCCAGCAGACCAGGGGTCAATGCATCAGGGACCACGCATGCATGGCAGGAGAGATGTAGCGAGCTGCATTGAAGAGCCTCTGCCTGCAGTTGAACTGGGAAGTATTAACCAACCAAGAAGCTGGCACTAATTAAGAGCTAATGGCCCGACAATGGAGCTCCGCCAAAGGATAACGACAGCATTTGGGGGAGAGCCAAGACATGTATTCTTCAAGTTCCTTAGGCACTGCCGCAGCCTGCCTCAGCCTTGCTCTGCGGAGAGAAGGAACAGGATAGCAGACAGGGGGCAGAGGGCTGGATCTGCCAAGGCTGCCCGCTGCTCCACCGGACAGAAAGCCACAGGTGATTTGTGGAAAGGACTTTGCAGACTTAGAACTTGAGTGTCCTGGGCCCGGCGCAGTGGCCTAGTGGCTAAAGTCCTCGCCTTGAGCGCACCAGGATCCCATATGGGTGCCGGTTCTAATCCCAGCAGCTCTACTTCCCATCCAGCTCCCTGCTTGTGGCCTGGGAAAGCAGTCGAGGACAGCCCAAAGCCCTGGGACTCTGCACCTGCGTGGGGGACCTGGAAGAAGTTCCTGGCTCCTGGCTTCGGATGGGCGCAGCAACAGCCATTGCAGTCACTTGGGGTGTGAATCATCGGATGGAAGATCTTCTTCTCTGTCTCTCCTCCTCTCTGTATATCTGACTTTGCAATAAGAATAATAAATAAATCTTAAAAAAAAAAGAAAAAGAACTTGAGTGTCCTCCAAGAATCACTGAGGGGTCTGCATAGCAGGCAAGTCCTCTGCCTGGAGCAATAGCACCCCATGTTTGTACCAGTTTGTGTCTCAGCTGCTCCACTTCCTATCCAGCTCCCTGCCTGTGGCCTGGGAAAGCAGCAGGAGAAAGCTCAAGGCCTTGGAACACTACACACTCATGTGGGAGAGCTATAACAGGTTCCTGGTTTCAAATTGGCTCAGATTCAGTTATTGTAGCCATTTAGGGACAGAACCAGCATCTCTCTATCTCTCTCTCTGATTCTTACTTTTAAGTAAAATAAATAAATATTTGAAAGAGAATAAGTCTTTAAAACTAATAGTCACTGAAATGTAGATTCTCTGCACCCCTCCCCTGCAGGGTCTGATTTCTGGAGCCCTTGGGGTGAAGCCTAGTAGTGTGTATTTTTTAGTGATTTATTTTTATTGAAAAGGCAGATTTACACAGAGAAGGAGAGACATAGATAAAGATCTTCTGTCCAATAGTTTACTCCTCAAGTGGCTGCAATGGCCAGAGCTGAGCTGATCCAAAGCCAGGAGCCTCTTTCTGGTCTCCCAAGCAGGTGCAGGGTCCCAAGGCTTTGGGCCGTCCTGTATTGCTTTCCCAGGCCACAAACAGGGAGCTGGATGGGAAGTGGAGCAACCAGGATATGAACCAGCACCCATGTGGTATCCTGGCACATGCAAGGTAAGGATTTAGCCTCTAGGCTATTGCTTCGAGCCCCCAGGAGTGTGCCCTCTAAACAGTTGTTTCCAAGCAATCTCCATGTCAGCGATCCTCAGACCACTCTTGTAAAATTCTGTTCTAGGAGCTGCTGGTATCAGTCCTTCAGAAGCCAATGAACGCGTCTTTACAGCATGAAAGTGAGGTTAGTTTTCTGTACTTGCCGTAGAAACACCAATCAGGAACACAGCACAGGGCTATGTGGCGTTTCTAGCCCTTCTCTGTCATGGTCTTCGTGTTCACACCCACCTGGGGTTATGATGAGCAGGATTCCAGAGAATGAGCGCCAACCCTGGGTCTGGAGAGAGACGCAAACACGGAAGCACGCATCCCATGTGTGTGCCAGGTCTGTATTCCCTGCTCACATCCTCCTGCATAGGAACACACCGCAAACCTCCAGGGCAGTAAGCAATTATTTTGTCTGGTTTAAAGCTGAGAAACTATAGGCCTGGAGGTATGTCTTGCCTCCTGTGCTGTACAAGACACCAGAAAGGAGAGTGGGAAAGCAGTCACAGCATTGCAGTTGCAGCAAGCAGGGCAGGAAAGCGAAACCAGTGACGAGCTTGACCGACCTGGATCGGGTTCGTTATCTCGCTGTTGGTTGTCAGATTTGGCCAATCCTGTTGTGAAAGGATTGACAGGTCAGATTGTAAAAATAGATGGGAGATCTGCCTGATACATGCAAACAGAGGATGAGACTATGAGAGAAAGAAGCCACCCTATCATCTGGGAAAACGAAACTGCTTGGCAAGACTTCACAACAGCCTGATTCAAAATTTCATAATGAAATTATGTCTCTGATCAAAGCCCGAATGAGCTCATAGGCTGATTTTTGCCATTCGTGTTTATTCTGGTTTACACCAAGCTGAAGCATCAGAAACGCATTAACCTCATCTTCTCTCCGGGAGGAGGCATTGTCCCCTTACTTGGGGATCAAAGGGACAGGACGGGGTGCAAGGGTTGGGGTCAGGGGCTGTGAAGATCCTCAGTGAACACGGCTTGTTTTCCATGGAGCTCTCTGAGGCCCTCAGACATGTATCAGAGCCAGAGCCGTCCCTGCAAAGTTTGTGTGGAATTTCAGGTCAGCTCCCCTTCCCTTCCCCTGCCCCCGGGGCAAGAAAAGTGAAGATTCAGGGAGAGAAGACACTTTCAGCTCTCCTCCAGGACATGGCCTGGGTTGGCGCTAAAAAGATTGTTTTGGGGGGGGGGGTTGTTTGTTATAGACTCAGAGAGCTAAGGACTCAATCATTCATTCTTCAATTAGAGTACCTCCCTTTCTAACAAGCTGTTTGTTTTTATGCAACGGCCAGAGGACATTACAACATTACACGGTCCCGCCTTTCCTCTGTCTTACCATCTCTTCTTTGCCCTGCAGAAAGCCCTTCCTGACCTTCAGGGGTGTCGACCAAGACGGAGGGCTTCTTGGTGGAAGCATTCTAGAGACCTGGCTCAGGCTGGCAGGAAGGGTAGCCTCTCCTGGTTGACTGCCCTCCTCTGCTCTGGCTGTGGGCTGGAGAGTCTTCCTGGCTTTGTTTCTGCTGTGGTTCTAAGTCCTGAGGACACAGCAGCACACCTGCTCAGGAGAGCCCTGCTTTCAGGAAGTTACGTTCTGGCTTTGCAGAAGCAGCTCCGCAAACTTGTACATAAAAGCATTTCGTGGGACCATGTGAGCAGGGGTAATTCAGGAGGGGAGGACGTGAGGCAGCTGATTTAGAATATTCAGGAAAGAGTTTGCCCAGTAGGGTGATCAGCAGATAAAATGTAGGCTGTACAGTTCAGCTTGAATTTTGGGTAAACCATAGAAAAATGCTTCTTTTTAAGATTTTATTTTGATATGAAAGGCAATGTTACAGAAAGAAGGAGAGATAGAGAGGTGTTCCATCTGCTGTTTCACTCCCCAAATTGGCCACAATGGCTGGAACTGGGTGACTCTGAAGTCAGGAGCCAGGTAGGGCTTTTGTTTTCCCCATACGGGTGCAGGGGCCCAAGGACTTGAGCCATCCTCTGCTGCTTTCCCAGGCCGCAAGCAGGGAGCTAGATCAGAAATGGAGCAGCTAGGACACGAACTGGTGCCCCTATGGGATGTTGGGGCCGTGTGCGGAGGCTTTAACCTACTATACCATAGTGTTAGCACTGTAAAATTATTTTAGTACAAGTATGTCCAAGATAATATTTAGGATATTATAAAAATTTTGATTCTTTAACTGAAATTCAAATTTATCATCTTTTTATTTCTTAATGCTAGCAGCTTTATCAGCAGGTGACGTTTGATCTGAAAAGGAATGACCAAAAGGAAACGGCTTGTGTCAAGACTCAATGAAGGGCCCTGCTTTGTGGCATAGTAGATAAAGTTGCCACCTGTCATGCTAGTATCCCATATGGATGCCAGTTTGAATCCCAGATGCTCTACTTCCTATCTAATCTCCTGCTGATGTCCTGGAAAAAGCAATGAAAGAGGACCCAAGTGTTTGGATCCCTGCATCCATGTGGGAGACCTAGAAGAAGCTCTTGGATCCTGGCTTTAACGTGACCCAGCCCTGGCCACTGGGAGCATTTGGAGAATGTTCTCCCTCTCTGCTTCTCTAACTCTACTTTTCAAATAAATAAATATTTTTTAAACGAGAGATTCAGGGAAGGAGTGATTTGGGAAGAGGAAAAAGGCAATACAAATATTAAAATAACCTCAGGTAGCAAGGAGTGACGTCAGATAATCAGGCAGAGGAAAGCACAGGATTCTGTAGAAACTACAGAATTTGAATCTGTCTCTCATCCTAAAAGAGTGCTAACCCATTAAAATTTTTTAAAAATTGATTTTTAAAAAGATTTATTCTTTTCTCTTATTGCACAGTCAGATATACAGAAAGGAGCAGAGGTTGAGAGGAAGATCTTCTGTCCAATTATTCACTTCTCAAGTGCTGCACCCATCCGAAGCCTGGAGCCAGGAACCTTCCTCCAGGTTCCCCACGCGGGTGCTTTGGGCCGTCCTCGACTGCTTTCCCAGGCCACAAGCAGGGAGCTGGATGGGAAGTGGAGCAATCAGGATACTAACCGTTGCCCATGTGGGATCCCGGTGCGTGCAAGGTGAGGACTTTAACCACTTGGCTACTGCACAACGGCCCAGCCATTAGAATTTTAAGGAAGAGGATGACACGTAGTGACAAAAAGTTGGCGTTTGTAGAGGTCAACTACATTTGGAAGAGCTTAGAGAACAAATTTAAAACATAATTAAACTTGGGTTTATGTCATTGGCTCGAGAAGAGGCATTTTTATTTGGAAGTGTGTCCAACCACAAGCTCTAGGCGGTTGCTATGGAGGGGCAGCTTGGCGGTTGCTAGGGCGGGGGCGGAGCCAGGGGCGTGGCAGCGCGCCTCCGTTTCCAGGAAGTCGCTCCGGTGAAGGGCGCGGCGCGAGCGGAAGTGACGTGTCCATTGCCCACGTGGTCCGGCGTGGTTCATGCGGTTTCTTTCGGCCGGGCCTGCAAAGTGAAGTACTCGTCCACCTGCCGTGAGCCAAGGCCTGGACCTCGGGTCCCTGTTGAGTCGGCAAGATGGTGAAGCCCAAGTACAAAGGACGGAGCACCATTAACCCCTCCAAGGCCAGCACGAACCCGGGTACGGCGGCGGGGCTGGCGGAGGCCGGGGGAGGAGGGGTCCCAGGTGTTCAGGGCGGGAGTGACCTCGAGCCGAGTGGCCGTGGGGAAGGGAAGGAGGGCCGGATGTGCGGCAGCTTCTCTCCTCGGGAGGCACCGAGGAAAGCTGACATCTTGCCTGGCTGACCGGCCCAGGTGTGTGTCACCTGGTCTGAAAGTCTGGGGCGCGGTCAGTGGGGCGGTGGAGGCCTGAGGGGTGCAGGCCCCCCAGCGGGACTTCTGTGCTTGACCACCTTCGCTTGCCCATTTCAGTGGCACCAGGATGGTGGATTTGGCTCTTGGGATCTCTTAACGTGTGTAGAAAACCCCACAGATGAATGAACAAGGTCGTTCCGGTTCAGATGTTTTGGAAGATCCACGTACATTTTGTCCAGTTTCCAGCATCCTTAGAGACGGTGGGGCAGCAAATTGGCCCAGCCAGGGAGTGGGAGGGTTCCCTGGGGCTGTCACGCAGCCTGTCTTCTCCCGTCGCTTTGAGGGGCTCAGAAAAAGAAAAGCTGGGCTCGTGTTCCCTTGCGTGTACAACGGTCTCTCCCTCGTTGAGGCGGCTAGAGTTGCCACACCTTTAGCTGTTTATCCCATGGAAATCTGCACTTTCTGAGTCGTGAGACTGTCACGTATGTGTCAGCCCTGTGGTCTGCCTGCTGCCTTGCCTGTTCCAGGCAGAAGTAGGGATTTGTCCAGCTGGAGCGCAGGGGTGACCATAGGCAATGTTCACATCCTGACTGTGCGTGCAATAGTGAGCCTGGGCAGGGTGTCCGACATCTGTGTACCTCGACGTGGGGACATAACGTGGGGCGTTTCTGTGGGTGAAAATGAGCCACGATTGTGCACCAAGATTGACGTGGTTGTGTCATGTCCCATGCCAGTGTTTACATACTGGAGCAGCGTACGGAGAGGTGGTGTGGTGAGGGGGGCAGCTTGCCTTGTATGGCCTGAGGACCCAGGGTGTCTTCACCAACCACCGCTCTTGGACTTGTTAGTGGTCAACTAGTGTATTGTCTGATTGTACCTTTCTCAGATCGAGTACAAGGTGCAGGAGGCCAAAACATGAGGGACCGGGCCACCATCCGGCGCCTGAATATGTACAGGCAGAAGGAGCGCAGGTAAGGCTGGGGTGCTGCCCTCCTGCACTGTTCCCCACGCCTGGACTTGGAGCCTTTCAGGTCCCCACCGCTGTTCGCTCCAGGTAGCAGTACTCTCAAATGGCATTTTTACAGGTGGGTTGTGCTAGTTCGATCCCGTATTTTTGGCGTGAGGCCTGGGCAGGTGGTGATTCACAGTACCTCCCCACAAGTGGAGGTGTTGTGTTCCTCACAGCCCTGGTCTCCAGAAATGGCCCATCATGTCTCAGAGTTCAAGATTGATGAGCCGGAGCTCCAGCAGTTGTAGGACTGTTGTCACGACAGTGGCCAAGAAACTGGGCAGCAATGCTAGACTTGAGATCCTAACACTGCGGCTCTTGGAATCTTGTTCCAGCCACGGTTTCTGCCACAGAGGGACTTGCTGAGTGTGGTGTTTTGCTAGCTGCTGTTAATTTGGCTGGTAATTAAATCCCTGCCCTGTTCTGAAAGAGACGTCTAGAACAAAGGGCGATGAACTTCATCTGCCTTAGTCACCTTCTCTGCCATTTGTTTTAGAAGGTTGAGTTCCAGCATAAATCACCCTCTGCTTAGAATTCATTTAAACCAGGTTTCAAAGAATTACTCAGAAAACTCGAGTATGTGATGTTTTTAAAAAAAGCAAACAAACAGTAGATGGATGTTTAAACATCAGCCTTGTTATTCAGCTAGCAGAAATCATTACGTGCTCTGTTGCAAGAGATTAAATGGCTTTCAGGCAATCTGTTTCAAATGTAGAAGTTCTCTTTGTTTACCAAAATCTGTACTTCATGATCCTTTTAAAAAAAAAAAAGCCCTTTTGATGGAAAGCGTGTTCTGTAAACCAGGCTTTGCTGTTGCCTTCCTGGTGATGTAATCCCAAATCTGTTGTTTCCTCAATTTAGGAACAGTCGTGGTAAAGTGATTAAGCCCCTGCAGTATCAATCCACAGTGGCTTCTGGCACGGTGGCGAGAGTAGAGCCCAATATTAAGTGGTTTGGTGAGTATTATCCGCTTTACTTTGTTCTCCCTAGTGTGTGCTGTATGCAGAAGGCCGGGCCGTGTCTGTGTCTCCCGAGGAGGACTCTGGTCTGAGTGGAACTGTCACGGGTTCTGTGGCAAAGGAAATAGTGCTGAGAAGAGTAACGGGTTTAAAAGCCAGCCAGCTCCTTTGGAAGAGCGCTCGCCTTTGCTGGCTGTCAGAGTACCCTGTTGGGCTGGCCGGCCGTCCTTAGTGACTGGGCTGGCTTTCACAGTCCTTGAGCTCGCCTCATGGTTCCCGTAGCAATCACTGCTGGAGACATGACGCTAGTGCCCTTAGCTCACAAGGCACACTAGCCTAAAGTTCCTCTGCAGTACTTGGTGTTAATGAACTTGTACTTGAACTTGCGTAGCACTTAAAGAGCCTGATTGTTGATTGGTCCTTCTAGGAGTGAGTGGAGTCGCAGGAGGAGTGGGAGTTTTCTTTCTTTGGGGGAAGCTCCTCCCTCCGCCCCATTTCACGCTGGACTTGCCCTTAGCCATCAGCGGATGGGAGCCAAGGGAAGGCTCAGACAACCAGAACGCATCACTTGCTGGCAGGCTAACCTCTGGGTTTGGGTACGGGTGGCATCTCCCAGTGAATGTCTTTCTGCGCCCTCTGATCAGATGGCCCCTGTAGAGCTGCCCCAGGCAAGTGTCAGAGAAGACTGTGAAGACAGACTGAACATGGTGAATGGGTACGGGCCTGTCTAGGTCCAGACTGCCTGAGTTTGACTTCTACTTCTGCCATTTCCATGGCTGTGGGCAAGTGATGGAGCCTGTCCGCCTCTCAGTTTCCTCTTCCCTAAAGTGGGAACAAGTGCAGTTTGTATCGCGCAGCAGTTAGGGCAATGAAAGAAGAGATGTGGAATGCCTAGTGCAGCCCCAGCGCACAGTGGGTCCAGTGTGTGCACTCGCTGCCTCAGTGTTGTTACATTTGTGCTGTAAGGTGGGCTGTTTAATGGAATACCTCCTCCAGGCAGGCTCTCAGGGTTTTCTCCAGCTCATGCCATGTGGCTATGCTTTGTTCCCTTGCCGAGATGGTTGGGTTCACAGCGCTGCCCCCCTGGTCTCCCTAACCATGGTCTCCAGGGCTCTTGAGTGTTGGTACTTCAGGATTCTGTCAGTGCCAACTGGTCAGCTGGGATCGCTCCAGGTTCCTCTGCCAGAGCGAGCCGGAAGTAGGACAAATCTCCAAAGTCAGCTCCATTCAGTCAAGTTTGTGTTTCAGCACTCGCCAGTCAGGAAGTTGGGCTTGGAGAGCTGAGAGGTCCATTTGTGCATCTGTGTTGGTGGATTAGCTCCTGGTGCAGGAGTGCAGGGGAAGCAGTTTTGAGGTAGCTTGTTCTCCCTGCCTCCTGCACAGTTGGACACGGTCACAGGAGTGGCTGTGTCGGGTGCTGGGGCGCAGGAGGGCGATTGAAAATCTTGCTGGTGCCAGTGTCACTGGGAGGATGGAGCCAGAAGCCATCGGAGTTGTTCATTAAGCAGCAACACTTGATTTGTAAAACAGGAAATACACGTGTGATTAAGCAGTCGTCACTACAAAAGTTTCAAGAGGAAATGGAGACGGTGATGAAGGATCCGTACAAAGTCGTCATGAAGCAGAGCAAGCTGCCGATGAGTCTTCTCCATGACCGAGTCCAGCCTCACGTAAGCCGTGGGATTTCACGGGCGCACTGCACACGGATACCTTCCCAGCTTGGTTGTCCTTGGCCTTGGGCAGCAGTGACAGGCTTCCTGAGCCTTCCATTGCCCCTCTGTCAGGGTCTTACCTGTAGCATAGCACAGGCTGTGGAGTGACACCTGAGTGACTTGTTCTGCCTGTTAATGTGGACTCTGCCTGTGATGGAGAGGTAGCTCTCCCCGCTGGATGACTGGAGGCGGATGGGACGTGGGTCAAGCCCCAAGGCCTTAGTGAGCAGATACCCCACCCCCATGAGCTGAAATAGATGGGAGCTGTCAGTAGTGATTGTTTTGATCTCAGTTGATTTATCTTTGTAGGCACATTCATTTAAGCAGTGATTCCATCAGACTACAGGAGGAATGTAGGGTTAGGACTGGGCAGGTCTAAGTCCCTTCCAGCTTTTGTGAGACCCCTGACGATTCTGTGGGGAAACGCGGGTACAGGAGAGACTAGGTCTGGCTTGAGTGGCATGAGGTTCGCACAAGGCAGGGAGATGGGCTCGTGCTAGCCTGCACGTCTTCACTTTGCATTGAATAATAATTCCCAGAAACGTATCCAGCACATACACTTCAGTTCCCGTGTGGGGAAGGCAGGAAAGCATTGACATGCATGCATGGATCAAACAGTTCAAAGACAAGTGTTTACTTCCAGAACAAAATAAAAACCAAGGCCTGGTTATTGCCTCAGGTTTTGTCAATTATGTTTTGTTTTATGATGGACTGGAAGAATGGCACCTATTAGTGGAATGACTGTTTTCTTTCAGGGAAGCACATGAGTGTAATTCATGAACCACAGACAAGTTGCTCATTTCCCCTGTGCTCTTTGTCTGTTCTCCCTGAAGCCTTGTTTTAAGCAACTATTGAATCCTGTTTATGGGAAGAGCAGAGAAGTTCTGTTACGGAGTCATTGCTTTGTTGCTTGCTCCAGTTGTTCAGGACTTTTAAGATTAGGGCTTGAATATCTGCCTTGTGGAGTAGGATCTACAGCTGCTGTATTCAGCTGGTATCTTAATACAGAAAGCTTCACGGAATCATTGCCCAGTTTTCCGCTTTAGTCTTGAAAAACCTTACCTATTTGATGTTAGTACGATACCTATTACTTCCTGTTAAGTTGAATTTGGAGATTGTTGGCACGGTAGTATCAGATCAAACATACTTTGCAACTTGGCCACGTTCGTGCACGTGTGGATGAGAATGTGGTTTCCGTAGCAATACAGTAAAGATGCTGTAACTTACTTTACATATGTACGATAGGTCTTACTGCGTTGTACCTACTGACGTGTAAGCTTACAGACACAAATCCGTGTGTACTGTCCTTGTAGACTGTCAAGGCTGTCTGTGACCGTAGTTAGTGACACCTCTGATCCTTGATGCTAGGCAGTGGGTGCAAGGAGGCTAAGAAATGGACTGGAGGATCTGACAAGATGAGGGCATCTCAAGGAGCTCTGAAGTTGGGGGGGTCTGCTAGAGTTTGGAAGCCACAGGTTTGCTCTGTCTTCCTGAGTTTGGGGGTGTCGTACTTTTAAGGAGGAATTCATGTTGCAGGGAGAGGATGGTTCTTCTTCTTTTCTGAAGATTTTCTGCCAGCTGTTAACATTCTGTTAGGTGATAGATCCTAACACAAACTTGGACTTTCATCCTGCTTCAAAAATTCCTGTGCCTGTAACTGCTCTACAGGCACATCAAGTTCCAGTTAGGATCAGGTTCCTTTTATCACATCTAAAATTTTATTTTGGACTTTTGCTAGATGTTTTTCATCTGAAGGCTTTCCATGTGCATTTAATAAAAGACCTTACCTAAATTAGGGAAAATGTTATCTGAAACTAAAATGCATTGTACAAAACAAGCAATTGCTTTTAGCCATGAAAGAAATTTAACTTCCAAGAAAAAGTTGGCATTTACAGTTGGTTTAAAAAAAAAACACAAGCTTGAGTATGATTGTCCTTGACAAAATCTGCGAATTTGGCGAATTTTCCGCACTTGCTTGAAAGCTAACAATAAAGGGTTAGAAATGATAACTTGATTTTCATCATCATGGACAAAAGTTTAGGATAAAGCTGAGTTGCTGGCAAGCCTTACAACATGGTTCGCATTTGCTGGGATTGTTTGTGTTACTCTTGTATTTCTCCAAAGAGGTTTACAAAAATTCACAGTGGGGAACAAGTGTGTGTGCTATCTAAACAAGCATTTCTAACCTGAAAGCAGACGGCTGGCACGTTCTTGTAGATTCTGGTGTGGGTGGAGTTTTGGGAAGATAAATGCAGAAGGCCTTTCCTAGGCAGGTTTATTTTTTCAGCTTTGAGCTTTCTTCAACTGACCTGTCATTTTCCTCTCCCTTCAGAACTCGAAGGTGCATATCCTTGACACTGAAAGCTTTGAAACGACTTTTGGGCCCAAGTCGCAGAGGAAGCGCCCAAACTTACCCGCAAGTGACATGCAGTCTCTGCTGGAAAGTGCTGAGCTCTCTACTGAGGGCTATGACCAGGGCAAGGATCGCGACTTAGTGACCGAAGACACGGGGGTGAGGTATGCTGATGAAGGTCCTCCAGGCCTGCTTGTCTTTGCACTGATGTAACCCAGCATTTTCTTTCATTTGGTTTGCCTTTGATCTCTGAGATCAGAAACACTGCTGAAATTGAGACCATGGGGCTGGCACAGTGGCAGGCTACTCAGCTATGCTACCGATATTCTATATCAGCTGGTTCGAGTCCTGGCTGCTGCACTCTGATCCAGCTCCCTGTTATAGCCTAGGAGAACAGTGGAGGATGGTTCAAAGCCTTGGGATCCTGCCACCCACACGGGAGACCCAGGAGAAGCTCCTGGCTCCCAGCTTTGGGTCAGCTCGGCTCCAGCCACTGGGACCATTTGGAGTATGAACAGCGGATACAGAGGTCTCTGTTTCTTGCTATCTTTGTAACTCTTGCAAGTAAAAGAAATAAATCTTTTTTTTTTTTAAGATTTGTTTATTTTATTGGGAAGTCAGACCTACATAAAGAAGGAGAGACAGAAAGATCCTCTGTCCACTGGTTTACTCCCCATGTGGCCGCCGTACCTGCAGCTGAGCCAATCTGAAACCAGAAGCCAGGAGCTTCTTCCAGGTCTCCCATGCGGATACAGGTCCCAAGGCTTTGGACCATCCTCAACTGCTTTCCCAGGCCACAGGCTGGGATGGGAGCTGGATGGGAAGTGGGGCTGCCAGGATGTGAACTGCCACCTATATGGAATCCCAGTGTGTACAGTTCCAATGTCACACATTTATGTGTTATTTCTTCCTGTACTAAGCAGAGTGAGAATGAGATTTATGCGACGAAACCTTTTGTCCTTAGTTATTGGCTAAAGATGCACTCTCTGGGGAGGATGATGACGTCAGAGGGGGTGCCTGCTCTTGGGTTGGCCACTGCCATCCGGCACTGCAGACACGGTGCCTGCACTTGGTCTCTGCCGAGCAGCGCCGTGCTGTGAGGCGGCCTTGCCTGGTCACTGCAGCTGTGTTATTCATGCACCTGAGCATTAAGCGGCCGTGGATTCACGCAGTCTCCGGATTCTTTGAACTTTCTGATTGGTCCTGTATTGTGCCTATTTGCATTTTTTTCCTCTTCCTAAAAGTGTAGCAAGTAGTGGAGAGAAAGACAAAACTTTTTTTTTCTCTTTTATAAATTTATTTCTTTTGAAAAATTTATAGGAGGAGAGGGAGAGATGGAGACACACAAAGAGATCCTTGCTCTGCAAGGATCCTGCATCCCTCCCGAGGTGGCTGCAGCAGCCAGGCAACTGGGTCAGGCAGCAGCCGGGAGCTTCTTCCTGGTCTCCCCCTCAAATACTGGGGCCATCGTCCACTGCTTGTCCCAGGCCATTATCAAGGTGCTGATGGAAGTGGAGCAGCCAGCACACAGACTGGCACCCATCTGGGATGCTGGTGCTGCTTGTGGCAGCTCTACCCACTACACTGCAGTGCCAGCCCCTAGACAGAGCTGTCTCTGTTGGAGACTGAACAGTCTTGTCCTAGGTTACTCTCTCTGTGGGAGCTGCGGAGGAGGCTGTGGTCTGAGTCCTTCCAGTCCCACTTCGCAATTGTCTGGTTTAGTTTTTTGATTGTGGTATAAGACCTGACGTAAAGTTGACCATTTTAGCTGTTTCTTGTGTACAGTACAGGGACACGAAGTCCGCTGTTACGTGCCATCACCACTATCCGCTTCCAGAAATTTTTTTTTTTAAGATTTATTTTTATTGGAAAGTCAGATATTCAGAGAGGAGGAATGATAGAGGAATATCTTCCATCCGATGATTCACTTCCCAGATGGCTGCAACGGCTGGAGCTGAGCCGATCCGAAGCCAGGAGCCTCTTCTGTCTCCCACGTGGGTGAAGGGTCCCAAGGCTTTGGGCTGTCCTCAACTGCATTCCCAGGCCACAAGCAGGGAGCTGAGTGGGAAATGGGGAGGCCGGGATTAGAACCAGTGCCTATATAGGATCCTGGCACGTGCGAGGTGAGGAGTTTAGTTGCTAGGCTATCGTGCCACACCCCCCCACCTGAATTTTTTTTATCACTCCGAACTGAAAGACTGTCCTGTTGGGCACTTACCCCTGCCCTTGACTCCTGGCATCCATGCTGTCCTCTGGGTCTCTCGGGAGTCAGTAGCCAGCAGTGCCTCATAGAAGTGAAATCATACGGTAATTGTCGCCGTGTGTCTGGCTGAACTCCCTTGGCATCATTTCCAGAGTTTGTCCTTGTAGCATGTGTCACAGTTTCCTTGTTTGGATGTACTGCCTTGTGTCAGTTAATCGTCTGTCAATATATGGCTATGATCACTTGGTTTTTATTTTTTGGTTTTTCTAATTATTTATTTGAAAGGCAGGGAGTTACAAAGAGAGGAAGAGAGAGAGAGAAAGAATCTTCTGTCCTCTGGGTCACTCCCAAAATGTTCACAGCAGCAGAGCCTGGGCCAGGTCTAAACCGGAAGCCTGGACCTCCACGCAGGATCTCCCAGGGATTTGGGCCATCCTCCATTGCTTTCCCAGAAGAATGAGCAGAGAGCTGGAATGGCAGTGGAGCAGCTGGGACTCAAACCGGTGGTCATGTAGAATGCCAGCATTGCAGGCATCAACTTGCCCTGTGACTCTGGACCCAGGCCCCTGTAGTCACTCTGTGCCCTGTTGTGCCCTGTTGGCCAGGCTCCCCCTCCAGCTGGCGTGGACATGCCTTCCTTAGAGTGTGGGCCTCTCCCTCCAGCATCTTCTCACCGGATAGTGTGGCACCTGCTCATTGGTATTTTCTTGTTTAGAAATGAAGCCCAAGAAGAGATATATAAAAAGGGACAGTCCAAAAGAATCTGGGGTGAGCTGTACAAGGTGAGACACTTGCATCCTCTCATTGTGTGATTCCACTGTGATTCTTATAGTCATCTCTGAGGAAAAAGATTTTGATAACCGGAAGCTCTGCCAGATAGAGTAGATTCTGCTGCCCATTGTGTCTTCCTCCACAAAGCAACCAACACACACACATACGCACATTCTGTCGTAGCTGACTGCGTTTCTGAAATCACTTGTGAGATTCCCGGTTGCCTCCCGTCCATTCGTGTGTATTACCTGTCTTCCTTTCTGTTCTCCGTTACTGTGCTGTTCATGCCTGGACTGCGTGCGCCAGGTTATACAGGCAGTTCTGGTTCCTCCATCCAGTTGCCTCCTTGTATCGCTGAGAACACAGCTCGCCTGCCTTAGTGGTGGCAGCAGCTTTGTGGGTCCCCAGTCCTGACCCAGGGCTCTTGAACTGCCAAGTTTCTGTGCACAGACTGATAATATTCTCGGGAACACAGACCTTTAAGCATAGTTACATGAATCTACAGTGACGTAATACAAAACCAATACCGATACAGCAGACTGAGTTAACATTAGAAACCTATGGCAGTTTGGGAAGGCGTAGTTCAGCTTTAACTGTCTGTAGTTGTAGTACTGTTTTCTGTGAGCTGGTGTCTTGTCTGAAATGGGCAGGTTTTAGATGCCCACCCAGGGAGAAGCTGATTTCTGTTTATGGGGCATTGGGTTTGGCTGTAGCCTGCTCTCACGTGACTGTTTTGCAGGGGTTCCTAAGCGTTTCTGTTTTTCCCAGGCTCCCTGGAAAGTCATTCTTCATAGTTTTGTACTTGCACTGTAGCAAACCGTTTTCCCCTCTGAATTATAGGTGATTGACTCATCAGATGTTGTTGTTCAAGTTCTTGATGCTAGAGACCCCATGGGGACCCGTTCTCCTCACATTGAGACTTACCTGAAGAAAGAAAAACCCTGGAAACACCTCATTTTTGTGCTCAACAAATGTGACCTTGTCCCAACCTGGGCAACAGTAAGTACCACGACTAATCCAGAACAGACCGTGCAGACCACTCAGCTCCAGGAGACCTGGAATTCATCTGCTCACAAGTCAGTTTGTGGGTTTTCCCTAGAAAACCTCTGAGACAACGCAGTGGTGTCTTGAAATTATAATCCTTGGAGGACTGTCCTCTGGAGGTGTATGGCGCAGGTGCAGCGCCCCCACATGGTGGGGCATCCGGCCAGCTTTCCCTTGTGTTCCATTGATTTGCGTTTTTATTGTTGTAGTTGAAAGAGGAGATGTTTTGAAGACTCACAGCTAATGCTGACGTGGGCAGCAGTGGACAGCAGCGTATCTGAAACACAGCCTGTCCGCTCCAGATGTCATTCCTCCCCATCTGTAGGTAAACCAGCAGCGCTCAGCCTGTTCTCCTGTTTCCCGTAGAAGCGCTGGGTTGCCGTCCTGTCCCAGGATTATCCGACACTGGCTTTCCATGCGAGTCTCACCAACCCCTTCGGCAAAGGGGCCTTCATTCAGCTGCTGCGGCAGTTTGGAAAGGTACGGCAGTCTGACCTTCGTCTGCTGGGGTGTGTGGTGTGGCTGTGCCATGGTAAGTTGCTTCGGGAGTTGCCTCCCACATCACGGTGTGTGGTCTGGAGGTGCAGGAACTCATCGAGGCTATCCGTCCAGGATGGCTCTTCCAGGAAACTGATTCTGCAGCAAGTCCAATGTTCCAAAATGTTCACAGGGGGTCGAACACTGCACCTCTGGTTGTGTCCTTGATCGGTTGTCCTTGGCTTCTAAGGAAAATATATGTATCCTGTCCCATTCTTCCTTCACTCAGCTGGAGCAAATGCTGCCAGCACATTGCTGTTTCGCTGCTGTTCTCCGCGTGTGCTTGCTTAGCGTTTTGGCCCCGTGCCCCCACCTGGTGTTAGCTGGCTGTCTTTCCTGCCGTAGAAAGCAGAGTCTAAGCTCCTTGCAGCCATCCTCTGTCCACACCCTCCCTGGCTCCGCTTGTCCTGTATTTGTTGGGTGACCCTGTGGGGTCTCCTGCCTCTTCACTGTGCTGACACGTGCCCTGACTGTGGCTCCCTGCTGCCTTGTCTCTGTGTCTGTGTCTGTCACTGCTGTGCTGTTGAGCTCTCTAGTGAAGAGGCCTGCAGGCACAGGTGCCACACGGGGTGCGGGCCGCCTTGCTGCTCCCTCCCAGCAGCAGAGCTCCCCTGTGTCCTGTCCTTCGGGTTCCCGACGCTGCCTGCCTGCCTTGGGGCCTGCCTGTTCCTGTCCTCTGGGATGCGCGTGCCTTTTGAGGTAGTGTCGTTTTCGAATGCTTCCTCAGAAAGGGTAATGAGGAGGAAGGTTGAGAGACCACATGACTCTGAAAGTGTCTCCCTGCTCTTCTGCCTCGGCCTCGGAGTGTTCGAGGCCCCGCTGCGTTGGCTTCAGGCTCCTGCGGTTGCTTTGGAGAAAAGTGAGGTCAGTTTGACTCCTCATCCCTGTGCTTGTTCTAAAATTCCACCTTGATGTGTCTGGAGGAGGACCCGTTGTGCACTGAGCTAAGCGGGAGGTGGGGTTGTCTGGCTATTACTTTTTTTTTTTTTTTTTTTTCGTATAAAAGTGTTTATTTTGGTGCACACATTCTTTTTCTATCCATATATGCATGAAATCTTCAAAAAGCTCATGGAAAATACTTACTGTAAAAAATTATGTGTAGATTCCAAAATTATGTCTTATATCAATGAAATTTGATCATCTTTTTTAAAAAAAGATTTATTCTGGGGGGAGGGAGGGAGAGGGGGAGGGGGATTCCCAAAGCCTATGAAACTGTCACATAATGCTAAATATTAATTAAAACAAAAAAAAAAAAAAAAAAAAAGAAGTTAGGACCAGAAAAAAAAAAAAAAGATTTATTCTGTTTTATTTATTTGAAAGCGATGGGGCACACGTAGAGACAGAGAAAATCTTCCATTTTCTAATGCAGTCTCCAAATGCCCACAATAGATGGGGCTTGGTAAGGGAAAGGTCAGGAATTTGATAATCAACTGGGTTTACTACATGGGTGACAGGTGTGGAGTACGTGGGTCATCTTCTGCTTCCTCTTTAGGGGAGAATTAATAGGAAGCAGAGTAGCTGGAACTTGAACCATCACACTGACTTGGGATGCAGGCATCCTGGGCGGTAACCTATGTGTGACAATGCCCACCCCTAAGCTTCTCTTTTAATTTTGCGTTGCAAGAATTTTTTTTTTTCATACATTTCCAACTTCAATGCCTTTGTTTTTTTTTTTATTAATTATTATGCATTATGTGACAGTTTCATAGTCTCTGGGAATCCCCCCACCCCCTGGCTATTACTTTTTCTTTAGTTTGTTGTTTGTTTATTTTTGAAGGCAGATAGAGAGGGAACTCTTGCATCTGCTGGTTCACTCCCCCAGTGTCTGCAACAGCCAGGGTGAGGCCGAGCTTGACCGCAGGAGAGCCAGGAGCTGGGAGCTCCCTCTGTCTGCCGCTCCCACACGAGTGCTGGGGACCTGAGCCCTTGAGTCGGTGCCTGCCGCCTCCTGGGGTGTCCACCCGGAAGCTGGGTCAGGAGCAGAGGCGGGGCTGCGTCCCAGGTACCCGGGCAGGGGTGTGGACGTCTCAGGCCACAGTTTACTTCACTGGGTCACATGCCCTCCCCAGAACTGTCTTACGTTATTTGAAATTTCACTTAACCCTTCCAAGGTCTGTATTATTCTTCTGGAGAAATTGAGTCTTACCTCCTGGTTTCACTCTTGAACTTTCTTTTCTTTAGTTTGCTGTATACGTGACATTTTGCTGTACTTTTTGGACAGCTCGCCTGAACGACTCACTCAGCTGCTGTATCACAAAATGTATTTTGCCTATGCTCTTGTTTAACTCGGCCCCACCCTGCCCCCTTGTACATCTCTGACAGCTGTGATATCTCCTCTGCCTCAGACAGTGCCGATGGTGTGTTTAAGCCTCCCCTCCCTGTGTTAACTCCCTGACTTCCAGGTTTGTTTCTCTGTCTCTTCTGCTGGGATCATGCTTCAGGTTACTCTTGATTCTCCATTCATAAGGAAGAGGAAAGCTGATGGGGAGGGTAGGCTTTGTGGTATGATGGGTGAAGCTGCCACTCGGGATTTTCGTGTCTTGTGGATTTGAGTCCCACCTCCACCTCTGCTTCTGGTTCACCTTCCTGCGAATGCATCTGGGAGGCAGCTGATGATGGTGCGGGTGCTGAGCCCCCGCCATCCACGTGGGAGACCAGATGGAGCTCCTGTGTATACGTGTTTTCTCTCCCTGTGGCTATGCCTTTCAAGTAAATAAACATTTTTGTGTTTTCAAAGATGATAGAGGGACAGGCATTTGCCTCAGCAGTTAAACTATTCTTTGGGACGCCCACATTCCATATTTGAGTGCCTGATTCAAGTCTTGGCTGCTCTGCTTCTGTTTTGTTTTGTTTTTGTTTTCAGATTTGTTATTTATTATTTGAAAGGCAGAGTTGCAAAAGGAAGAGGAGACTTTCCATTCCTTGGTTCATTCCCCAAATGGCCACAATGGCCAGGGCTGCTTCTGGGTCTCCCACATGTGTGCAGGGACTCAAGCCCTTGGGCCATCTTCTGCTGGTTTTCCATGTGCCTTAGCAGGGAGTTAAATAAGCAATAGAGCAACCAGGTCTTGAGCTGGCACCCATATTGGAGGCCAGCATTGCAGAGGCTTAACTTGCTATTCTATAACGTCAGTCCCGCGGCTTTTCTGCTTCTAATCCAGTTTCTTTCTACCGCACACCCTGAGGGAGTGCAAGTGATGGTTCAAGTGCTTCAGTCCTGCCACTCTGTGAGAGACTGGACTTGTGGTTCTGGTCTTCTCTGCTTGCTGTGCCATTGGGGAGGGAAGCAGCAGATGAGAGATCTGTCTCCCTTTCTCCTCCCACTCCACTCTAATCCCTGTGCTTTTCAAATCTCATGAAAGTAAGAGACAAAACAGATGTGGCAGATTGGATTTCCCAACTGACCATTATAGGGTGATTGAATGGGGACCCACATGTTTTATTGGCAGACACCCTGTGAGGTTTCAGAGTCATGGTTCTTCTTCCTGGGGTCTAAGACTTTCTCCAGAGAAGTGTGGTGGTCTTCAGCTGTCAGGGTGCATAGGCCTGGCTGCCGGGCTCTGGGAGCTCAGTGGGTGTGGCCTGGAGTAGACTTTCAGTTGACCATTCAGGCACACTGGCCTTTGGCTATGCTTCTCTTACATTTGAGATCCCTTCCAGGGCTGAGAGCTGGTGGCATTGTCAGGCACACAGGGTTTCATGGATTTGTCATTTCCCTCAGCCTGGCCTGCAGGGCCCGGGGAGGTCTGTGCCTGCCTAGCACGGGGTTGCTGCATCCGCTGGCTTGCCCCCAGCTCTTGGTATACGCGTAGTTAGCTTCTGGTATTTTGTTACCATTATAGCTCCCCCTCTGGGGTTTGGAGTGCTGATTCTACAGCTGTGATGCTGGTGGACTTGGTGGGCATGAGGTCAGTTCACATGTACCGTCCTCCACCTTCCATCCCAAGTTCCATCCGCTTGCAGAGCTGGGTGCCAGCTGGGCTCTGCCTCACTGAGACCCCACCCAGTAGTCTAGCTTCTGAGGTGTGTGTGTGTTGTTTTTTTTTTTTTTTTTTCTCTCTTGTTGTTGAATTTTGGCAGTGGAAATGTGAAACATATTGTCCAGAGAAAAGCGGAAGTGACCCGTGAGGAGTCTGAAGGGCATTTGTCTGTGGATGGTGGTAGTCTCAGTGAGTAGTCTAGCTATTTTATTTTCCCTTGAGATTTATTTCATTTTTATTTGAAAGACAGAGTTACAGAGAAAGAGAGAGATCCTTCATTCTCTAGTTTACTCCAAATGGCTGACAACAGCTGGAGCTGAACCAGTCTGAAGCCAGGAGCCAGGAACTTCTTCCAGGTCTCACACTTGGGTGCAGGGTCCCAAGGACTTGGGCCTTCTTCTGCCCATTTCACAGATATGACACACTGATGTTACAGTGAGAGGCACATTTACCAATCTGTGTACTACTTTTGAGCCTTTGTTCTTTTATTTTTTTTTTTTAAGATTTATTTATTTTTATTACAAAGTCAGATAGAGGAGAGACAGAGAGGAAGATCTTCCATCCGATAATCACTCCCCAAGTGAACCGCAATGGCCGGTGCTGTGCCGATCCGAAGCCGGGAACCAGGAACCTCCTCCAGGTCTCCCGCGCAGGGTCCCAAAGCTTTGGGCCGTCCTCGACTGCTTTCCCAGGCCAGAAGCAGGGAGCTGGATGGAAAGTGGAGCTGCCGGGATTAGAACCGGCCCCCATATGGGATCCTGGCGCGTCCAAGGCGAGGAGTTTAGCCGCTAGGCCATGCCGCCGGGCCCTGAGCCTTTGTTCTACAGTCTAAGGATAGTTGAATGTGGGTGGCTGAGATGACTCATCTCTGGTTGATTCATGAGGACAGGGGGTCCACTTCCACTGTGAAGGTTTAATGTACAGGGGTCCAATCATTTTGGGTTAAAAGCTTTGCACTGTGGTGTTTTCTGTTTTTGTGGGGTTTTGTTGTGTTTATTTAAGATTGGTATATTTGAAAGACAGAGAGGCACATCTTCACCCACTGGTTCACCTGTTCCCCAAATGGCTACAATGGCTGGGGTTAGACCAGGCTGAAGCTAGGAACCTAGAACTCCCATGTGCGTCTCCGGCTTGAGGGGTGGGGACCTAAGGATTTGGGCCATCCCCTGCTGCTTTCCTGGGTGCACTAGCAGGGAGTTGCGTCAGAAGCAGAGTGGCCGGGTCTCAGACCAGCACTTGGAAATGGCATATCATCAGCATCGTAAGCATCTGGTTACCGGGCTAGGTAACAGTGCCAGTCCTTGCGCTCTTCTCGTTATGTTAGCCAAGTCACCTCTCTGCCGCAGAGGCTGTGCCTGACTGCATGTCCGTGGTGTGTTCTCTCTCTGCGCAGCTGCACACAGACAAGAAGCAGATCAGTGTCGGCTTCATTGGCTATCCAAATGTTGGCAAGAGCTCTGTGATAAACACGTTGCGTTCCAAGAAAGTCTGTAATGTGGCCCCCATCGCAGGCGAAACAAAGGTATGTCTGCCTCAAAGGGGTCTGCCTTCTGCCAGTGTTTGTTTCTGTGAAGGCAGGGGGCTGGTGGGGAGAGAGGTGATTGCTTAAGACCTGGAGATTCTCCCTACTTCTCGCTGTTGGGAATTTAGTTTTGCATGTAGTGGCTTTGGATGTTTGACTTCCTGTTGCCCACTGTGATGCTGCTGAGCGTTCTCTCTATGCCATGGTGTGGCTTTGGCCTGATTTGGTTGATATTATTCATCTTGAGGACTTTACATGATCACTGCTGCCTTCACTCAAGAATGGCTGCTGGGTTAGGAAGGCACACCCAGCCAAGGGTGGTTGCTGTGGAACACAGAGGGACCAGGGAGTAACATGGCCCAGCTGAACAGCAAGAGGCCCAGTGGTGATCTATTTCCAGCGCACTTAGGAAGCTCAGAAGAGGGTCTACAGGGTCTCACCACACAGGGCTGGGTGGGAGTCCTCTGCAGTGCTTTCAGGCCCTTACATGATGGCAGCTGGAGTTGACACTTGTGCAGGTGTCGTGGGCGGGGCATGGAGAGAGGAAGCTGTGATTGTTCAGCAGGCTGGCCTGGACCTCTTGCTCCTTACCCTCTGGCTTCACCTGAGAGCTTCAGGGCTTTGGAAGTTAGACTCAGTGTTGGGCACAGAGGTGTCCCTGGCTTTTTTCCATCCTCAGGTCTGGCAGTACATCACTCTGATGCGGCGGATATTCCTGATCGATTGTCCGGGTGTGGTTTACCCATCAGAGGACTCGGAGACAGACATTGTGCTCAAAGGAGTTGTGAGTGTCAGGCCCTGAGGGCCTCCCTGCTTCCTGTGGGTACTCCGGGCCCTTGGCTTTTTGCTTGCTCAGAAGACACTTTGGGGTCAGTTTGGTTGGCCTGTCCAGCCAGAGTTTGGGAGCGTGATGATGACCAGGGCGGCCTTTCCTTCCCACTTCAGCCTGTTGAAGGAGTTAGTGGAATCAGGGGGCATATCTGGTCAGTATCATCCCACAAAAGAGCTTGTAGTTTACATGCTGGATCCAAAGGGAGGCAGGGCCTGTTTATGTTTAGTGATAATTCATCTTTGTGGGTTTATGGGCTGAGTCATTTTGGAGCCCAATCATTTCCTCACTTGTTTCTGAATGTGACTGAAAACTTGAAATGATTCCACTTAACCTTGACCATGCTTCTGGCTATACATCCTGTGCACATTCCTCCCCTGTTTTCATAAACTGATCTGTTCCTGTTGTATCCTGGGATTGCCAGGCTTTTAACCATTTCTGCAAGTTGGTAACACGAAGTAGTGAGGTTCAAACAGCCTCAGAAGCCACTTGGGTGGTTTGTGGTGAGCTGGGCTCCCAAGTGGGGACTGGGATCTCCTCGTCCCCGCCTGTGGCCGTCTGTTTGCAAACAGTGGCACGTAGCACACTGGGAGCTCCGCTGCTTGCCCAAGAATTTCCTATTGACATCTAGGTTCAAGTTGAGAAAATTAAGACACCCGAAGACCATGTTGGTGCTGTACTTGAACGAGCCAAGCCAGAATATATCAGCAAGACGTACAAGATCGACTCTTGGGAAAATGCTGAGGACTTTCTGGAGAAGTTAGCTTTCCGCACTGGGAAATTGTTAAAGGTGAACCAAGGCCATGAGAAATGTGACTGATGTGTGCTGTAGGTGTGGGTGTTAGAGAAACAGGCCTGTGTATTGGCCTTTCATGAGCAGTGTGACACTTATCAAGTATGATGATGAATACCTGGGACAGCTGCCCCATGGTTTTGTTCTTGGGGTCTCACTGGGCGTCTCTGATGTTTCAGGGTGGGGAGCCTGACTTGCAGACAGTGGGTAAGATGGTCCTCAATGACTGGCAGAGGGGCCGGATTCCTTTCTTTGTCAAGCCTCCCAACGCAGAGCCGCCTGCAGTCCCCCAGGTAAGAACAGGGTGGATCCAGTTCTTGGAAAGCGTGGTTCTCATCCAGAGCTGGGGCCCTTTTCATGGCCTACCTTTCTGAAAGCTTGCTTTCCTTTCTGCATCTTTGAGCAGCAGTGTCACCCGCAGCAGTGAGCTTGTCGGAGACCCATAAATAACAAGCGCAGCATAAGCCCAGGCCTCAGGGTCTGGAGAAAGAGGGCTCGTTGGATCATCTTCTGATCCCTTTGGCTTTTCTTAAGCTTGAGGAGCCTTAAACAAACATTAGAACCAGCTGTGTGCCAGGCCCAGGGAACCCAGGCATGAATCAGCCCTGCTCTTGCGGTGCCGGTGCTTAGATGGGGAATTGTAGGCGTGAGGCTGAGGTTTGGGCCTGGGGGGCGCAGGGCGGAATCCCGAAGCTTCACTGCTCTCACACGTCCCTTTCTGTGGCGGCAGCCAGCCCAGGGCTCAGCCTGCGCGCTTTGCTTTGCTGCTTCCAGGGCCTTCTGGACAGCTCAGCCAGGGTGTCGAGGTGGCATCGTGTGCCACTCCTGCCATTCAGATCTGTCTGGCCCTGATGTCAGCTGTGCTCTGTCCCAGGCATGCCCAGGCAACTGCTGCAGCTTGATGTTTTCAGCTGAATATTCTGTCCTGCTTTTCAGAATTGGCACTCCTGAGACATTTGTTAATGGGCCAACTGCCACCTTCCCCAGTCAAACCCAGCAGCCCCTCCCCCTCTGCTCTGTGAGTTTGCTCATTCTGTGTACAGGCTTTCTGGAGGCCTGAATCTCCCCTCCCCCTATTGTGCACCATATCTTTCTGGATCCTGGGGCTGGAATTGGTGTCTCAGATAGCTGAGTTCCTGACATCCACTTGGGAAACCTGGATTGGGTTCTTGCTGGCTCCCATCTCAGGTCTGGCAGCTGCAGCTGCTAAAGACATTTGGGGAGTGAAACCAATGGATAAAAGTTCTCTCTCTCTTTCTTTTTAATTGGAAAAACAGATTTACAAAGAGGCAGAGATGTTCCATCCAATGGTTTATCCCCAAATGGCCACAGTAGACAGAGCTGAGCTAATCTGAGGTCAGGAGCCTGGAGCTTCCCACGTGGGTGCAAGGTCCCAAGGCTTTTGGCTGTCTTTTGCTGCTTCCCCAGGCCAAAAACAGGGGCTAGGTGGGAAATGGAACAGCTGGGACACAAACAAGCATCTGTATGAAATGCTGGCACTTGCAGGTGGAGGATTAGCCAGTTCAGCCATTGTTTCAGCACCCAGAAGTTCTTTCTCGCCCCTCAGATTTTAAAAAAAGTTATATTTCCATCTTCAGCTTATTTTTCTTTGACATTATGCCCTTTTTGTCCTCCACAGCATTCACCTTCCTCACCCCCAGAGGCTGATGCCGAAATCCCCCAGGACAACCCAGAAGAGGGAGCCCCAGCAGCAGTCAGCGAAGGGTCACAGCAAGTCACAGAGACAGAAAAGGAAGAAGAAGATGGCCGTGCTGCCAACTCAGAGATGCAGGAGATCCTGGCACGCGTTCGGCAGAACTTTGGCAAAATCAACGTGGTGCCCCAGTTCTCCGGGGACGACCTGGTTCCCGTGGAGCTGTCAGACCTCGATGAAGAGTTTGAGAGCTGGTCCGTGGAGGAGGAAGAGGATGAGGAGGAGCAGGTGCAGCTGGGAGACGACGAGGAGGAGGCTGACCAGGAGCCCCAGGAGCAGCCCGCAGGGAACACCACCAAGGCTGTTCTGAGAGCCCTGGATGAAAAGATCGCTAAATATCACAAGTTTTTAAACAAAGCCAAGGCCAAAAAGTTCTCAGCAGTCAGGTAAGCCTCTCCTCTCTTTGAACTGCGGCAAGTTCACGTTCATTCCTTTCCTCAAAACCCGCTGTTGGTATTAGAGTGGTGGTTTTGAAAAGGGCTGCCTGTGTCCGTGTTTGATCCTTGATGCGTCCATGTAACATTGAGCTCCCTACTGTAGGAGAGGTCGGGGGCTCGGGGGCTGTGGCCGGTGACTCCTTTCCTGGTGCTCCCTACAGCGTGAGGGCGGGCTCCTCAGCCTGGGGACATGGGCCCTGCAGAGGAGTGAGGAGTGCTGGGTGGCTTCAGCGCTTTGCCTCTGTTTCAGAATACCAAAGGGGCTGAGTGAAATGGTTTTTGCAAAGTCTGAAGAACGAAAAAAAAGAAAGGCCTCTGAAGCGGTGGATGACGGAGAGGAAGGTGAGTGAATTTGCCGCAGCGGGATTGCTTCGGTTCTTCAGGGTCTGTCTGGCACCGTGCCCTGCAGACGCATGGCGTTTCTGATGCACAGGCTGCTTGGCATCCAAATTATGTTACCCACAACTGGGTCCTGCACTTTTCTTAGGATGGTATTGGCAGTTCAGGAAACTTGATACAAAGAGTTGATTATCCACCATAGAAGCCAGGTGTGAGACCACAGACAGTTGGGGAGTGAGGCCTATTGCAACTTTACTCCGTTGGATGGCCAGCATCTGTCAAGCCTGCATTTATGTGACATTCGTACAACCCTGCTGAGGTCTGGCAGACTCCTGGCTCCTTCCCAACCTGACCCTGCTATGTTCACACTCCATCCACACCTGCCTTCCACCTCTTCCTCCTTCTGACATGTCCAGCTTCCCACCTTAGGGCTTGATAGTTTTGAATAGAAAATACTGTTTTTTTTTTTCTCTCCCCTGTGTGTTTGTAGCTTGTTCTTATGCAGCACCTACCAAGAAAGGAAAGAAGTGGAAGGCCCAGAGGGAAGAGGACCATCCAGAGAAAGCCAGCAGGATGCTGACATGTAAAGAAGTAAGTACTGGGGTCTTAAGTTAGACCCAGTATCAGGACGCTCATATCTGAAATAAAACGTTCCAGGGTCTTCAGAATGGAAAGCTGAGAGCAGCTGATTTCTCAAGACCCACTGCTTGCTGAAACGGGTGTTCCAGAGCTGAATCCTAGCAACCCCAGTCCGTAGTGACCTGGGCATCCCTTACATGGAATCAAGACGGGGCACCCTGGGCAGAGGCTACTGAGTCCCTGTCGTGTTGTAAGAGGCCCTGGTCCCCGTTTTGCAACAAGTGGGTGTCACATAGAAGAGTCGGTTGGGTTTACGGCCCCAGGGAGATGACATGATGAGTAAAGTGTTTCAGGGCTGGGGCCATTTGGATGTCTGTGGCATCATGCACAGGCCATACCGACTTGCCAACTTAAAAATTCACCTGCTATAGATGTCTTGGATTCCTAGTCCCATCTGTGGAGGCCTTGGTGGCAGGACCTGACCAAATGCTTTTATGGGCCGCATTTCCCCTCCCCTGGGCTCTGTGAAGAGCAGCTTTGTCCCATGGCTGTCTGAGCTGGAACGGGCCCTCTGGGCAGGGGCGTGGTTGGTCATCATGTGTCCAACCTGACTGACCACTGGTCAGGAAGGCAGCAGAACCTGTGCAGGTATTGCATGAGGTTGGCTTCAGTGGGAGAGTGTGGCCTGGAGATGTCAGACATCACCAGGAGAGCGCGTGCATCCCTCCCTCCTTCCTGTGGCCGCGGGAGTCGGGGAGGAGGACACGGAGGCGCACATCTTAGGACTCTGTTTGATTGTTCTATGCTTTCTGCCATTTTTCACAGCGGAGGCGAGCAGCACGGCAGCAGCAGTCCAAAAAAGTTGGTGTCCGCTACTATGAAACACACAATGTGAAAAATAGGAACAGGAATAAAAAGAAGACAAGCGACTCGGAGGGACAGCGACACAGACACAGAGCCTTCAGGCACAAGCAGTGACAAGCTCAAGGTTTATTAAATTATACAAAACATGCAACTAGAACTTGTGCTCCTTTCCTTCCACGCTGTTGGCCTTTCTAAAGCCATAATGCTTGTTTGAGGTCTACCTGTGAGGCCATCAATCAGAGCTAGTGAAGACAGTGGAAAGCTCCCTCCTGCCTCCAGGTTTCAGGTTCAAGTCCATTGGCACTCCTGCTTCAGGTGGCCCTCTCGGTTCCTTACTGAAGTCCCACTCCATAAAGCATCTGGCAAAGCCAGGAGGTGGGAGTGCAAGGCAGGAAGTGGCCTTTTGTGCCGGGAGTTAGCCGTCTGGAACCGAAGAAGAGCATGGCACAGGTGTTGGTGGACAGCCTGGCCTTTCATGTGTAAGGGAAAAGCTCCAGCAAATTCTGCCCCTCATGGAGCCTACCAGGTGGCCCCATTGGCTTCTTGTGGAGTGACAGCACAGGCAGGTCATGACCCTGGAGCCTTGTGGTCTTCCAGCACCTGCCCAGGGGAAGAGCTGGGACGGCACGTTCCAGATGTGAGTGAGTGGGGTGGCTTCTGGCTGCAGGGAGCACTGCTCCTCTTATGAGGCTCTCGCTCTGGCAAGCAGCCGTGAAACCCTGAGCAGGAGAGGTGTCAGATCAGAGCTCTGCCAAGAGGAGGAAGGCTCTTCGGACTCAAGGGGATGCCAGGTACTGGAGGCCAGGGGAATTGGGAGTGATTTCTTAGCTAACACTGCTGGTCAGCTTCGGAGGAGAGTCGCCCAGCTTGCCACCCTGGTCTGCCCAAAATTGCAAGTTTTTGCCACTAATTCAGTCTTCTGAGTGCCATACTAAAAGTGTCTGCGGCTTCCCTGTGTTTTACCTTAGGTCTACAGGGCCTGGTCTGATCATTAGGAACAAGAACCGTGATTGAGATTTGGCCCCCTCTCCATGGATTAGACGAGCTGGGGTCTGAGCTGTGCCGAGCAAGGGGGCCAAGTTCTGTGTCTGGTGGAGGAGGCGCTTGGGGACACACGGACCACAGGGACGTTTGGCCTGGCTTCCCTTCCAGCAAACGTGTTCTTCCTCCAAAGCTGCAGGCTGGCCTCTGGGTGTTCCCTCACCTGGGCAGTCTGAACCTGAGGAGGAGGGGGCCATCGGACTGGGTAGATGGGGAGAAGATGCTCCAGGATAAAAGCAAAGCTCCAACATGAGTTACTGGCTATGTTCCGACACGCAGTGAGGGAAGGCCTGAGACCAGGCATGCCACGGTAGGGCTGCAGGTGCTTCATAAACCCAGACTTCGAGGGACAGAGAGATGGCTTCATTTGGCCAGAAGTTAGTCCTGGCAGAGGGGAGCAGTTACTTTTCAGAGTCTTGCTGTTTGAGTTGGCAAAGACCAAGGTTGGTGAGTAAGCCACATTCGGAGACTTGGCTACGCCACCTTCCATTGCCCAACTGGGAGCCTCCTGCCAGACCTCAGGTGGCTGTTGGCACATGTAGGTGGTGATCAGGGAAGGGGATGGCTTGTTCACTCAGGAAACTAGCTTTTTATTACCAAGGGCTTATGACCGAGTCGTCATGCTTGCTGAGGCCCATATGGAAATGATCACTTCTTTGGTGCAATAATGCCTTCCAGTTGGGCCTGAAAAACAAAAACAAACTCCATTAGTATTTGAAGCTCACAGCCGCACACAAATAGCTGAGAGGTGATAAAAGTCCACGGGAGGGAGAGTCCAGACACAGCCACTCCACGTGTTCCCTTCCCCTTCATTCCCAGCTCCATGTTTTCTGCATTAACTGATGTTTTTTGGCTTGTCCCATGGTCTTGCTACATGAGAAGAAACCAGAGCTGTCCTGGTCTCCATACAATAATGGCTCATTGTATCATAGGAAGCATTGAAAAGCAAATTGAATAAAAGTTGTTGAAATAGCGGTTTTTCGTGGCTCGGAATGTCAGGCCTGACTGTCTGCTAAGTTAAACATTTGGCACTCTGGTTTAAGATCCCGGGGGCTCTGCTGGGACTCGGGGTTTGGGAAATGGCAGATTTTCAGCCACCGACTCAACTTGACACCCAATTAGAGGAAAGTGCTACCAGCAAGCAGGGAGCTGGCAGTCTTGTCCGTGAAGCTGAGGGCGCCTGGGAGAGGTTTACCCGGAGCCTCTCGCAGCCAGTTGGATAATTGTGATGAGATGTGGACAAGTCTTTGCATAGGTCTGTTCTAGCGACTGCAAACACTGCTTGATGTGCCTTGTTGCTTTGAGCCAATACAAACAACTCACTTCTAAAGTGTCCACCCCAGAGAGGACAGGGCCTCTCTGAAATGTTAGGGAGATGCTAAGGGGAAACCAGGGAGAAAGGATATTGCAGAAGAGGGAAGCCCCTTGCAGAGGCTTTACGTAAACATTCCATCTGCCTGTGGCAGTTCCTAGCTGCTTTTGTTAAATGACAAAGCCTTCCCTCTCGCACACACAGGAACATTTTGATTTGTGGAGCCTCCAAGCCTACTGGTCTCCAGTGTGTGTGTCCAGTGAGCCTGGGGAGCCTGGGGGAGACTCAAGGCCAGGAAAGCCACTCGGGGTTCAAGCATCTTCTGGGGGGGGGGGCGGTGTTCTTGTAACAGACAGCACAAGACCAGAAAGCTGGGGCTGCACCACAGGCAGCCTGACTCCAACTTCCCACACACTGCTTGAAATACTCTCATCCATCTATCTAGAGCGTTCTAACCGGAACAAGCATCAGGGTCGCCAAGAACTTGGTAAGATGTATCACAGTGCCCAGGTCCACAGTTAGGATTCAGTAGGGCTGCGACAGGCGAGTGATTGGCATCTCTCAAAGTTCACAGATGCTTGAGGATGGTGCCAGTGTGGGGCCCAACCTTTGAGAACCACTGAACCAGGCAGCATGGAGGTACAGAGGCCTGTGGCATGACCTCCCCACCACCTCTTCTACTAGTCTTTCTCCTTCCTGTCTTAAAATACACCTGCTGACCTCCCCTCCACCCCAGGTTTCCAGTGCCACGTGCCTCTGGTTTGCTCTGGCACAGCCTTCCCAGCCCCATCAAAAACTCTGCTTTTCTCCTGCCTGTGCCCCCACACGTGCCTCTAAGGGACTGGCAGGGACAGCCTTCGGGTGAGGCTGTGGGGGACTTCTCCAGCACACCAGCTGTGAGGGGACATACTCCATTCTGGGCTGTAGCCACCTCTCGCACAGCAAGGACCCCATTCTCCCCTAGCAGGATACCTTCTGCTCTGAGAGCCAAGCGCAGATGTTTGGGGACTTCCAGTCATCTGAGTAGTGACCCCTTTCCCTGCCTCAGGGAGCTCCCCCGGCCCGTTGGTGGTGCAAGTGGATGTGCATTTGAAAGCCAGGAAGGGGCAGAGGAGGCACCTGCCCCTGGGCCGTGCATTTTACCTTCAGCTGCTGGTTCGTCCGCTTTAGGAACTGAATCTCCTCATTGTGTTTCTTCTCCTCCACCTGGCGCTTTTCACTCTCTCGCTTCTCAATGGCCTCACATTTAGCCTTCTGCTCATTTACTTGCCTCTCCAGATCTTTCTTTTCAGCCTCCAGTTCTGCAATCTGAAGATGGAATGCCCCATCATTCTGGGCCGTCACCAAGTGGGTGGGGTGGAGTGAGTGCCTGGTGGGGCAGAGGAAGTGGGATGCAGCGGTCCAACCCCAGCCATGGTCAGAGTAAGTGCTGCCACCCAGTGGGAGGCTGGTGACAGGCATAGAGTGTCCAGCCTGGAGGCCTCTTGGCCAAGACAGCTGACAGCTGGGCAGGCATCACCCCCAATGGAGGGTACAGGCCAAGGTGGAGCAGTTTTAGAAGACAGCCATGGGTGGAGTGGGGCAGGGGTGCGTGGCAGAATCTAATGACGGTGTGAGCACCACGTGGCCCTGATGGAAGAGTCGCAGGGGGAAGGGGTCCCGTAAACCCCACTCACTCTCCTCTCCATGTCTGACTTCCCCTGTTCGGCCTGCAGTGCCTTCCTCATGCCAAAGGCCACGCTGCTCTCGTACAGGGTCTGGTAGGCTGCGATGGTCATGCGGATCTCGTCCCGGACTCGCAGCAGCAAGAGCCCCCTCTCGGCACAGTTGATGGTGACCTCCCGGATGAGTTCGTCTTCCAACGCACACATACACATCAAGGTCAGGGACGATGGGCGGGAGGGACCCTGCCTCTCAGGGAGGACTCCGGCTTGTGTTCTGCTTTGGAGATGAGGTCTTGGCAGGTGCCTTCATTGACCCCAAGGAGATCTGCCATGCACCTGTACTCGGAACTTGGCATGTACTCTGAACTTGGCCAGGACTAAGGAAAGTGGGGCCCAGGTTTGTCTGTGGTGGAAACTGAATAAATCTGACTGAGTTTGAAGGTGAGTGGCCATTGGAAAGCACCAAGCAATCCTTGGATGAACCACTCTGGGGCTGGAACCTACAGGGTCTAAAGCTTGCCTGCCTCTTTCCTCCCTCAGGGGTGACCTGCAGGACATACCACAGGCCTGTCCAGGCCCCATGGCTGTCTTGGGGTCTGGAGGCCATTTGCAGATTCCAGCCCACAGGGCCAGTGAGACTGGGCCAGGTATCAGTCCTTGTGTCTGTCAGTTAACAAGGAACCTGCCATATTTTTCTTCAGGACCACTGGCCAAATGTTGATGAATGGATATAAATATAGAACTGATTTTTTGATTAAAAAATGAACTCATGCTTACTACAGAAATGTTGTGGGGGGAGAAACCCCAAAATTTTAAACATTTTTGTTTTGGCCCAAATATCTGCTAAGGGCTGAGGAACACAAGTTTTCAGGAGTACCAAGCCAGGTGGGGCACTAGGAGTAATGGGGAAAGGGGCTGGAAGGGGCAAGGTGGTGTATCTACTGGGCAAGGGGCAACTAGGGGCAAAGAGAATCATGTAAGTTGGGGTGGAACTTCTGTTTGGGGGGGCGCTCAGGGCCTGGAGCTGTGCACCTGCCCACTCACCAAAGCACTGCGAATAGAGCTCCCTGCGGACTGGGCAGATGCCCGTTTCCCTGGCCTGCCGCTGCTGCAGCTTCAAGTCCAGCTGCTCCTGGAGGTGCACCACGTCCATCCTGGTGCTGGGGGTGCTGGACACCTGCTGGATCCATAGCTGCGTGTCTTCCACCCACTCCCTGCAGCACAGACAAAGCCAGGCTCAGCTGGGTACATGCCTGGGTTGCCCTCTAAGTGCTCTGCCTGAGCCAGAGCCAGAGGCTGCTCTGTCACCCACCCACCACGACCCTCCCTCCCTCTCTTTCTCTCTCTCCTCTCCCTATCTGTCTCCTTCCCTCCCTCCTTCCCTGACTCCCTCCCTCCCTCCATGGGCAGAACTCCAGAGCCACGGCACCAGGCTGCTCTAGTTTGGGGTCTAGCAGAGGTGAGCAACAGTTCGGAGGTCCTCTGAATCATCAGCTCATCCAGCTCTTGCCCTTTGAACTCACTGCTGACAGCCTCATAGTCACCGACACTTTAGCTGCACCGAACGCCCCAGAGGAGAGGGAGGGGGTTCCCCACTAACTTGGGGAGCAGGAGACACAGGACTCCATATGCCAGGAAGAGGCAAATGTGTGCATCCAGGTATGTGCCTACATAGGCTGCCCACAATGACCTCTGGGTCCCAGGCACAGTCCAACTCAGTGATCACTGAGGGGAGGCTGGGGGGACAGAACCACCATGGGAGAGGGCACTCTCACACCATGGATGGGAGAAAAGCCACTGAAAAATATCTCCCTGTCCCTTGACCTCCATCTCACAGATCAGTCTCTTGTTTTCATCAGCACCTTAAAAACTGCAGCGTTGATGTATTACATAAACACAGTGAAATGGGTGTGTGATTAATGTGGCTACAGAAGGAAAAAGCCAGGATGAAGGAACCGTGCTGGACAGGGGTTTTGTTGTGTACAGGAGTCCCCAGGAAGGCTTCCTGGAGGAAGGATCTGAGACATGAAGGGAACTGGGGCTGGGGCAGGGCCAGGTGGGTATCTCAAGGTAAGAGCATTGCTGGCCATGAGGACAGCACCTGTTGAGGCCCTGCGTGTGGGAGAAGGATTAGGCTGTGTCAGCAGCAGCAGGTGGAGGACCCTGGGCCTCCACCACGATGAGTAAGACCAGGGCAGATGGGGGACGATAGCGTGGGCCAGATCATGAGTGGGATGGGATGCCACTTGCTGGCAAGGGCAAGTGGGTGGGGTTTTCTGCCTGGTCAACGCGGTGGTGCAGGCGACGGGGACAAGGTGGGGGAGGCAGAGGTGGTGGGAATGGTTAGACCGGGTTGCAATCGGAACGGGGAGCCAAGATGATCTGCCCCTCAAAGGAGCCAAGAGTGGCCTGAGGAGAAAGAAGGCTGGGGAGCACTTTGGGGCGGGGGAAGTGGTAGTGATGGAGTTTGCACACACGGAATGTGAGATGGCCAGCAGAGAGCTTCAGGGAGCACTGCCCGGATCTGGACACACCTTTCAGAGCTGGTCTACAAAGCCTCAGCTACTGGCCCAGCAAGGGGCAGCCAGACACAGCCCAAGCCTAGGGCTTCCCCCTGCCCACATTTTGTTGTTCTTCTTCTTTACCTGGGGGGCAGAATGGCATTCAGGATTTCCTCTGCCTGCTTTGTAGGATCGGGAACGCAGGATGTGGTGGGGAGCTTGGTCTTGGTTGTCTGTGGGATTGGACTGGAGGGTCCAGGCTGCTGGGAACTGGCCTTGAGGGGCCGAGCCTAGGAACAGACGGTTCAAGCCTTCAGCCCGCTGCTAGGCTGCAGGTGTTCCATACCCCCCTCCAACCCGTCCGTGCCTGCTTCCAGCCTGTTCTCTCCATCTTTCCTGTGGAAATCTCATCTCTAGTCCCCACCGAACCAGGGGCAGCAGCGGCCAGGCCTCTGCTCTGCTCCCTGCAGTGGTGGGGAAACCACCTGCTCATCGTCCCCTTGAACTCATGTGACCATAAGAGGGGCCCGTCCTTCTCCAGGGACTTTCTAACCCACTCTAAACAGAATCGGTCCAGAGTGGTCGGTCCCACCTAGCAACTCCTGTCCAGTCCCGCCCCCTCAGCCGCGCCCAATCCCCTTCATCTTGGATCGCTGCCACCCCCGACCCCTCACTCCCGGCGCTCGCCGCGGGGACCTGTCTGCCCCCGGCCTTACTTTGGGGCTCCGTTTCTCCGTGTTCCGGCTCACCAACACCGGGGTGTCGTATTTGAGCAGAGAGTCGGCTGGGGGGATCATGGCGGCGGTGCGGGTGGCAGCCCCGGTGGCGGCACCTTCTCCTGACTGGGCCTTGTTTGCCGTCACCATGGAAACCCTCCTCCCGGCCCGGCGGGGCGGCGGGAGCGCGGGGTGCGGCGCGCGGGTTCGGTGAGGCTCAGCCTTCTTTCTCCGCTCGGCCCCTCCTCGAAAGCAGGGAGAACAGGGGTTCGAGTCCCTGCCCCGTGGCTACTTCGCGATCTGGGTGAGCTGGGCGGGTCCCCTCGCCGAGCCCCTGTTTAGTCACCTCAGGGAAGGGCTGGGGGACCATTCCTAGAAGTCCCCGCTGTTTTCAGGGACTTAAAAAATTAAATGGAGAAACAGCGGGCTACTAGGGCAGCGTTTCAGTCACGTCACTTCGGATTTCCACAGCGTTGGTGCACAACTTTGTTTTCCGCTGTATCGTTTAGGTCTGCTGTAGATGGTTTCTAAACAACATCTCCAAGGGCCACGTTAACGCCCATGAATTGTCTAAAGAATTCCCCACTGCTGTACACTCGGGTGGCCCACATGTAATGCACGGCCACGAATAGGCTTCAGAAGTTAGCTTCTTTAATAAAGACGAATCTTTCATCTGCTGGTTCACTCCCCAAATGGGCTCCACAGACGGAGCCGAACTGATCCAAAGCCAGGAGCCTCTACCTGGTGGGGGCCCAGGGACTTGGGCCGTCCACCGCTGCTTTCCCAGGTCACAAGGAGGGAAAGTGGAGCGGCCGGGATTCGAACCTGCAGACTGAGCACTGGCTTGTCCAGCCGCGGCGCTGGCCCTCGGTCCTTCGCTTTCTCGGCTCGAAACTCCCGCCCTCGGAGCCGACTTCCTGTTGCCCTGCCCACAGGGGCAGACGTCACGTGATTCGCACTCCCGCCGCGGGGCTTGCTGGGAGATCGCGCCCCCAGGAAGTTAAAGTGCTTAGGTCAGTCTCGTCATTTCCTTCAGCGAGAGCAGCTCAACGGATCGGTGTTCTTGTGCTCCCGGATCCCAGCATGAAGGAGGTGAAGAGCGAGCGGGAGCGCAAGAGCCGCCGGCGGCGCCGGGAGGCGGATGAGGCGCCGGCCGTGGCCACGGTGGTGGTGAAGCAGGAACGGCTCAGCCCCGAGGCCGAGCCGCCGCCCGGCCCGCACCGGCCGGACCCGGGCGCTGCCCCGTCCCCGCCGGCCGGGCGCCGCGGAAGCAGAGCCGGGGGAGGCAGCCGGTAGGTGGGACGCCGCCGGAGGGGCTGGGGCCCGGGCTGGCGGCGGGAAGGAGCCTGGGCTTGGTTCCGGCCGCGCTCCGCCCGGGAAGCTTGCTTGGGGTGGGGGTGGTGCACCCCGGTGCTGGTCACCCGCGCTCTGGCCAGGCGTGTTTGCTGGGGAGGGGGTGCGCCCCGGTGCTGGTAATCCGCGTTCTGGCCAGGCGTGTTTGCTGGGGAGGGGTCGCATCTCGGTGCTAGTCACCTGTGCTCCGGCGGGCGTGTTTGCTGGGAAGGGGGTGCGCCCCGATGCTCGTCACCTGTGCTGCTGCCCGACGTACTTGCTCTGGTTTTGGTCACCCCTGCTCTCGCTGAGCGTGGAGCTCCTGGTGCCCAGCGGGCAGGGCCTGGTTCCCCACCCCCAGCCTCTCGCAGAGCGCATGGCCCAGCAGGTAACACGCATAGTGAACCTGGGAGGATTCTGCCCCATCTGTCCTCCAGTGACTGCGGTGCTGTGTTTCCAGTTCTCTGACCCCACGTGAGGATCAGAGCCATTGCCATCTAGACTTCCCTCTGAAGTGCAAGACTCCTTGCTCAGCAGTTTACCGTGGTGTACTTCACTAAATACTGGGGGCCTGCTAAAGACCCCGCCAAAAGTACTTATCCGGGAACAGCGTGATTGTGGGAGAAACTGGGGGAGCGGAACAGGAGCGTGTGGCTGGAGTGCAGTGATGGAGGAGGAAGAGGTGCTGTGAGCAGGGCTAAGGGTCAGGGGGAGTGATAGGACCTTCCGATGGATTGATTGTGATAGGATGTGGGGGTGCTGGATAGTGGAGGTGAGCCCTGCATGGTGGTGGTGGCTGCCAGCGTGGAGGGGAAGGTTTCCGAAGGCTGGGAGTCCCAATCCGTGTTCCCTAAGGGAGGAGGTTCCCAGGCCGTCACCAGGGTGACCAGGGCAGCAAAGTGAAGCCCTGGCTCCCCACTGAGCTCAGCAGAGACCAGGGTGGTGTTTGTGTTGGTGGGTGAGCTGACACTGGAAACAAATTCATAGAGGGCAAGGGAAACTGAGATGCAATCCTTTGTGTGCCTGCTCTGCAAGGTCCCCTGCCAAGAAGAAAAACAAGTCATCTGCCCGAAGGAGCAAGTCTCCCCGGAGCAAGAGGAGTAGGAGCCCTCACCACTCAACGGTCAAGGTGAAGCAGGTCAGTGGGGTTGGGGTCTTGGGGTGGGGTCTTCCTCCAGAGGCTCTTCCTGCCACTGCCAGGGAGACACAGCACTGAGACTGTGTATCTTTCTTTAAATGTCTGCTGGTTTTCTGAGACTTTTTAACCCAATCCCCAGTAGGTACCCTCTGCTCTTTTTAATTTTAAAGTTGCAGCCTCAGGACTCTTGGAAAGGGAGAGAAAGATTTTCCACCTGCTGTTTGACTCCCCAAGTGGCTGCAACAGCCAGAGCCGAGCCAATCTGAAGCCAGGAGCCAGCAGCTTCTTCTGGGTCTCCCAAGCGGGTACAGGGTCCCAAGGTTTTGGACAATCTTCCACCCGTTTCCAAGCCACAAGCAGGGAGCTGGAAGGGAAGTGGAGGAACTAGGACATGAGCCAACACCCATGTGGGTTGCTGACGCTTGAAGGTGGAGAATTAGCTGCGATGGATCGGCTCGGCCGGGAGCGATCAGTCCGAGGGGAACAGGACCCCGGGAACGGTGGGCAAGGATTCGGCGAGTGACAGACAGACGCAGCAACTCAAGGCAGTTGTATCTGAGTGCATTTTGCAAAAGCAAGGCATCAACTTATATACAATAGATTATTGCAAAGGGACATTTTCTGTTTATTCATGTGGTTACATTTCTACAAACAATTATTCCAGGGAGGTAAGCGGGTCTGTTGAGAAAAGGTTGTTCTCTAATAGCCTGGTGACAAACTGCGGTTGCTATTTTTTATGGACGTAGTTTGGCACCAGTTGCAGTTTTAATCATTAAGCGGTTAGCTCTCATTGTGCTTTGTGCCTTACATTGGTTTTAATATTAACCTGTCTGTTTTTCTTAGTTTTTCTTCCTGTATGGTTTTTTTAAGCCACAGATCTCTACTATAATCTTCTTTTTTGGAGTTCTCAAAAATAGTCCCAAGTAGGTTTATTAAAGCTAATGACCTGATAGTTTTTATCTCATACTGCTTGCAATCCTTGTCCAGTCTCCCGTCAGAAGGCTTCATAGAACTATAAAGGAATATTGAGCCTTTGCCGCGCATAAATAACATTATTCCAGCCATAAAGATAAGAGCAAAGAGTACAGCGAGGGACACCAAGACCACTAGAGATGCAGTCAGATCCAGGCGGCATCCTTCCTTGAAGCTTCCGCCTCAGCCTGGTGATGTTCTCACGCAGGCTCCACTGGAGGTGGTGTGACAATTAGCCGATATGGCTATCATGCTAGCCACTATAAACTTTATTTTGGAATAAGTACTAGTTTAGATATGTCTGTCAGAAATGAGACAGACAGGAGTCCTCTACCCTGTGTCTGCCGGTGGAAACATGGCATAGAAGTCTAGTAGCAGTGTCTCAATTAGAAAATATGACCATCTAGATAGAAGAAAAAGGAAAAACATTTTCACTACGGTAAGGATTCACATGTTGTCATTTTACACCCACATCCACTTTCCCACCTTCGTCCTAGCCACCTCTAATCTGTCAGTTTTGTCATTTCAAGAATGTTATGTCAGTGCTGTCAGAGGCCATATAGCCGTGGGAACCGGCTTGTTTTCAGAGTGGAATTCTTTGGCATTCCTGTTATCGCATTGATCCGTTGGTTGCTTTTTGTGCTGAGTGGTATCCGTGGTTTGAATGTAGCCATTCATTCGTAGAGGAACATTTGGGTTTCCAGTTTGGGGCTCTTACACCTCAAACTGCGGGATAAACATTGGTGGAAGGGTTTTGTGTGAGGATGGGATTTACTGAGAGTATGGCTGCCGGATCGTGTAGTAGATGCATGTTTAATTTTTTTAAAGAAATTGTCACGCTATTTTCCACAGTGGTTTTGTTAGTTTTCTAGGACTGCTACAAGAAAATACAGACGACTCAGATGTTAGGAACTTGTTTTCTCATTATTCCAAAGCCTAAAATTTAAAGGTGAAGGCATCAGTAGGTGTGGTTCACTTGGCAGAACAAACAAAAATCTTCTCGGGCTTTAAGGTGGTTCTCTTCTCACCACGCCCTCTCCTAATCTTTCCTCTGCATAGACAGCCCTGGTTTGCTCTTAGGAGACCAGCTGTTTTTAGGACCCAGAGCCCCACAGTCATTCTGACTCAAGCCTATCGCCTCTTAATCTCATCTCAAAGTGATTTCATTTCAAGTCACTGGAGTTTGGGAGTTTGATTACATTCATTTTAGTGAGCACAATTTAGTCCACAGCTGTGGTGGTACTTTTTTTCAAAAACATTTATTCATTTATTTGAAAGAATTGAAAAGAGTGAAAGGAAAAGAGAGATCATATCCATGCCTTGGTTCACTCTCCTAATGGCCACAGTGGGCCTTTGGGCCATTGGGCCAGGACAAAGCCAGGAGTGGCCTCAGGTCTCCCACATAGGTGCAAGGGCCCAGGCACTTGGGCCATCCACGCTACTTTCCCAGGCGAAAGAGCAGGAAAGGAAGTGGAATAAGCGGGAATCCAATTAATGCCCATATGGGCTGCCACAGCATTGGCCCCAGAAGTGCCATTGTAGCATTCTAACTCCACCGGCTGTGTGTGAGGGATTCAGTTGTCTGTATCTTTTGTTGTTGTTGTTGTTGTTATTATTATTGGGTAGTCAGATATACGGAAGAGGAGAAACAGAAAGATCTTGGGTCCACTGATTGACTCCACAGGCGTCTGCAGAAGGCCGAACTGAGCCGATCCGGAGCCTCTTCTGGGTCTCACACGTGGGTGCAGGAACCCAAGGCTTTGGTCTGTCTTTGACTGTTTTCCCAGGCCACAAGCAGGGAGCTGGATGGGAAGTGGAGCAGCTGGAATATGAACCAGTCCATATGGGATCCCTGGAGTGCAAGGTGACATTCATGTCCTGGCTGCTCCGCTTCCCATCCAGCTCCCTGCTTGTGGTCTGAGAAAGCACTGGAGGATGACCCAAAACCTTGGGACCCTGCACCCCCGTGGGAGACCTGGAAGAAGTTCCTTGCTCCTGGCTTTGGATCGGCACGGCTCTGGCCGTTGTGGCCACTTAGGGAATGAATCAGTGGGTGTAAAATCTTCTCTGTCTCTCCTCCTCTTTTGTATATCTGACTTTCCAATAAAAATAAAATAATTCTTAAAAAAAAAAGAATGCCCAGTAGAGGCTGCTGTTGTGGCACAGTGCGTTAAGCTACTGCCAGCCATGCCAGCATCTCAGATGAGTGCTGCTTCGAATCCTGGCTGCTCTGCTTTCATCCAGCTCCCTGCTAATGTTCCTGGGGAAGCAGCAGAGGATAGCCTAGCTCTGTGAGCTGCTGCTGCCCAGGTAGGAGACCTGGTGTTCCAGAGTGCGGCTTCTTCTGAGTTTCCCATGTGGGTGCAGCAGCCCAAACATCCTTTGCTGTTTTGTCCATGCCATTAGCAAAGGTTTTGATTGGAAACGGAGGGCAACCAGGTCTCAGACTAGCGCCCCTCTGGGATGGCAGAATTGAAGGTGTTGGTTCATCGCATAATGCTATAATGCCGGCCTTTTTCTTTGGTCTTTTATACATTTTTTTTTTCCATGTCTGAAATGGCAGTTTTCTCCACTGTTTATCCAGTTTAGGGTTTATTTGGTTTCTTGAATCTAAAAAGAGATCCTTTCATCAGAAGTTTTTTGGTTGCCTGTCACCCAATATGGGCACCAGTACGGGTCCAGCTGTTCTACTCCCAGTGTAGCAGCCTGGATGACCTAGAAAAAGCAATGGAACATGGTGCTAGGGCGTGGGGTGCTGCACCCATGGGAGAAACCAGGGAGAAGCTCCTGGCTTCATCCAGGCCCAGCCCTGGCTGTTACATCCATTTGGAGAGTGAACCAGCGAGTGTACCATCCATCAGTCCAGCTCTGTTGGTTTACCCCGTCTCCCCTCCCCCACCCCCAGCTCTGACTTTCAGTTAATGTTTAGGAGAAGAAAGAAAGTTCTCTTTGGTTATTTCCCCAAATACATCACTTTTTTTTTTTTTAAGATTTTTATTTATTTTTATTGGAAAGGCAGATACACAGAAAGGAAGAGAGGCACAGAGGAAGATCTTCTGTCCAATAATTCATGCCCCAAGCGGTCACAATGGCTGGAGCTGAGTCAACCCAAAGACAGGAGCCTGGAGCCTCTTCTAGGTCTCCCACGTAGGTGCAGGGTCCTAAGGCTCTGGAGCATCCTCGACTGCTTTCCCAGGCCACAGCCAAGGAGCTGGATGGGAAGCAGGGCTGTGGGGATTAGAACCGGCGCCCATATGGAATCTTGAGCGTTCAAGGTGAGGACTTTAGCTGCTAGGCTACTGCTTTGGGCCCCTATCTGTGACGACTTCAACATTTTGTTGTGGGAAATTTCACACATGTCTAACATCTTTGTCACTCAGAGAGTGTTGAGTGTTTCTCTGTTTCATGTCTGTTCTTCTCCGTGTCCCTCTTCTCCCTCAGATTATTTTGAAGCAAGTTCCAGACAGTGTTTCATCTATAAATATTTTAGCCTTTAGCTTCAGAAGATAAGAATTCCTTGACAGCCTAATGACTGGGGCAGGTGTTCTGGCACAGCTGGTGAAGCCACTGATTGGCATGCCCGTGCTGGCGTGAGGCCTGGCTGCTCTGCTTCCTGCCCAGCTCTCTGCTGTTGTATCTGGGAGGCAGCAGGTGTGCTCAGGCACTGAGTTCCTGGCCAGCTGTGAAGCCGTTTGAGGAGTGACCCAGTGAATGAACTGTCTCTCTTTCTCAGTCTCTCCCTCTCCCTTTTGTTTTAAACAAAACCACACAGCCACAAATCCATTATCTCACTTGATTTTTAGAATATCTAAATTGCGGGCCTGGCACGGTAGCCTAGCGGCCAAAGTCCTCATCTTGAACGCACTGAGATCCCATATGGGCTCCGGTTCAGGTCCTGGTAGCCCCGCTTCCCATCCAGCTCCCTGCTTGTGGCCTGGGAAAGCAGTGGAAGACAGCCCAAAGCCTTGGGACCCTGCATCCACATAGGAGTCCCAGAAGAGGCTCCTGGCTCCTGGCTTGCTCTTTTTGTCATACAAAACTGAAGCCCAGTACCATCAAACTATTCTCCCTAGCCCCTGGCCACCACCAGCGTACTTCCTATCTCTAGATTCGCCTACTCTGGTCGGCCTCCCTCACCTTTGGTGTGATAGGTCAGTATTTGTCGTTTTGTGTCTAACTTAACTAAATGTCCTTGAAATTCCTTATTTTGTGACATCTGTCAACTTCCTTTTTTAGGGCTGAATTCCTTGGGTCTTAAATGATGTTGTGAACATTAAGACCCTACTTTTTTTTTTCTTTAAGAAAAAAATATATAGATTTAGATATAGATACCATTCAAAAGGCACGGCTGTAGAGAGGAGCAGAGGCAGATCTTGCAGGCACTGACTCACTCCTAGATGGTCACACAGGTGGAGCTGAGCCAGTCCGAAGCCAGGAGCTTCTTCCAGTTCTCCCACATCGGTCCAGGTTCCCCAGGACTTGAGCCATCAAGCACAGAGCTGGGTCAGAAGTGGAGCAGCTGGGGCAGGAAGCAGGAACTTGCACCATACGGAGTCCCTGTGTGGGCCTAGACCTGACTTGGATTTCATTAGGATATATACTTAGAAGTGAAATTGCTAGAACATACAGTGAAACTATTTTCCACAGTGACTACCATTTTACATTCCCACCAGCAGTAAACAAGGATTCCATTTTCTCTCCAATTAAATAATATCAGCTACCTGATTCATGTTTCTATGATTGGCTTATGATCTTTGTATAAATTTATCTGTGAAGCTCAGAATCAACCTTGCCGTTCTAGATCTTGGTTCCCTGTAGGGTCATATTTCTGATAACTTTTTTTTTTAGATTTATTTGTTTTTATTGGAAAGTCAGGTATACAGAGAGGAGAGAGAGATCTTAGTCTGCTAATTCATTCCACAAGTGGCTACAGTGACCGGAGCTGAGCCGATCCGAAGCAAGGAGCTTCCTCCAGGTCTCCTATGCGGGTGCAGGGTCCCAAGGGTTTGGGCCATCCTCAGCTGCTTTCCCAGGCCACACGCAGGGAGCTGGCTGGAAAGTGGGGCTACCAGGATACGAACCAATACCCATATAGGATCTTGGTGCAGGCAAGGCAAGGACTTTGGGCACTAGGCTACTGTGCTGGGCCCAGTTTGCAGTTTTTCTCTTGCAGGCTTCTGTGATGTACATCCCCAGGAGTCATCTGGAATGTTCCTGTGGCCCGTGGGTTATATCTCGGGTCTTGGTCAGTTTCAGGTTCACTTAAGACACCGAGTGCTTGGGTCACGAGGCGTACAGTGTTTCATTATCTGGCTGCTTAATCACCTGGGACAGGCTCTCACAGTGAACTGTATTTTATTTAACCTTATAGATGTTTCATCACCTGAACTTCAATGATCTAATGTCTGAAGGCCTGGGGGTTTGAATCTGGTGGGCCTGTGTGTGACCACCCACGCGTGGTGGCTTGGGTGGCCGGTGCTCTTGGATGTGTAAGTTCCTATGTACCAGATCATTCCCCCCTGGAGATTGTCCTTGACTTTCTGTGACTTGAATGATATATTTCAAAATGTTTTTTGTGGTGTTTAGTTGATTATGCTAGGAACACCTTGTTATCTAGTCCATTAACGTGGAAATTTATTCACATATTGCAAAATTTTCTTGTTTCTTTCCTCTTACTTAGAATATTTTAGAGGTATTCTTATGTCTTTAGCTCATAGCCTTTAATGACTGACATTCCCCATTGTGCAATAATGTATTTAACCATTCTGTCATTGAGGAACTGTGTTAGTTTTCTGTCACTTTAAGAAATACCTGATGGCATGGCATGATAGTGTAGTGGTCAAAGTCCTCGCTTTGCATGCGCCGGGGTCCTATATGGTCGCCGGTTCTAATCCCGTCGGTCCTGCTTCCCGTCCAACTCCCTGCTTGTGGTCTGGGAAGGCTATCAAGGACGGCCCAAAGCCTTGGGACCCTGCACCCGCGTGGGAGACCCCGAAGAGCTCCTGACTCCTGGCTTCGGATTGGCTCAGCTCCGGCCGTTGCAGCTGCTTGGGAAGTGAACCATCGGACGAGGGATCTTCCTCTCTTCCTCTCCTCCTCTGTGTATCCACCTTTCCAATAAAAATAAATAAATCTTCAAAAAAAAACAAATACCTGAGGACCCAGCGTGGTAGCCTAGTGGCTAAAGTCCTTACAAGGCATCCCATATAGGCACCGATTCCCATCCAGCTCCCTACTTGTGGCCTGGGAAAGCAATCAAAGATGGTCCAAACCTTGGGCTCCTGCAATCGTGTGGGAGAATCAAAAGAAGCTCCTGGCTCCTGGCTTTTTGTCTCCTCCGCTCCGGCTGATATGGCTGTTGGGGAGTGAGCCAGCAGGTGGAAGACCTCTGTTTTTGCTTCTCTCTGGGTATCTGCCTTGCTAAGAACAAAAATCTTAAAGTATCCGAGAAGCTACTTAAAAAGGTGAGTTTTGGTTCGTGGTTTTAAAGTTTCCCGATTCAGTGGACGCCATTGGTTTGACCATGTGGTGAGGCTGGTGGTGGCAGTGCGGGCAGGGGCACAGTCCAGAAGCAGAGAAGGTGACCATGTCCACATTGGCTTGGTAACCAGCCCTGTGGCAGAAACTTCTGAGATGACCGACTTCCCACCTGCCCCCTCATGGACTAGTTCCTAAAGCCAAAAGGTAGATTAGGCCTCCACCTTCTTAGACATTTAGGTTTTGACTTTCATTTTAAATATGTGCATTGGTTTGGGAACCAGATCACTTCAAACTGTAGTGAGGACATGAGATTGTTTACAGGTTTTGAGTAAGATTGCCGTAAATCCATGTAAATTGTGCATTTTTGTTAGTATTTCCATAGTGTGTGTATGTATGTGTGTAGATAGATAGATAGATAATTTTTATTTGAAAGATTTACAGGGAGAAGGAGAAACACTGAGGAAGATCTCCCATCTGCTGGTTCACTCCTAAATGGCCGCAGTGGCCAGAGCTGAGTTGATCTGAAGGTAGAAACCAACGGCTTCCTTCTGGGTCTCCCATGTGGGTATAGGCTCCCAAGTGCTTGGGCCCTCGTCCCCTGCTTCCCCATGCCATAGGCAGGGAGCTGGATAAGAAGTGGAACAGCTCGGACATGAACTGGTGCCCACATGGGAAGCCTGTGCTTGAAGGTGGATATTAGGCTATTGAGCCATGGTACCAGCCCCTAGGACAGATTTAAGTGGGATTCCTGGTTGATGAAGTTGTATGTGCCATGAAATTACCCTAAATAAGCTATGCAGTTTAGTTTCTGAGAATATCCATTCTGTAGTCTCTCTCTTTTTTTTTTCTTAAGATTTATTTATTTTTATTGGAAAGTCAGATATACAGACAGGAGGAGAGACAGAGAGGAGGATCTTCTGTCCGGTGGTTCACTCCCCAAGCAACCACAATGGCTGGAGCTGAGCCAGTCCAAAGCCAGGAGCCTCTTCCGGGTCTCCCACGTGGGTGCAGGGTCCCAAGGCTTTTGCGTTTTCCTCAACTGCATTCCCAGGCCACAGGCAGGGAGCTGAATGGGAAGTGGGACCACCAGGATTAGAACCGGCGACCATATGGGATCCCGGGCGTGCAAGGCGAGGACTTTAACTGCTAATTTCTTGCTGGGCCCTGTAATTTCTCTTGACATGAGCTTTTATTGATCTTTTTAATTTTGCTAACTTGAAAAGTTCAGATTTCTTTTTGAACTGCTTTGGTTATTAGGGGAAACACAGTCATGTATTTGTCAGTCATTTCTGTTGAGAGGTGCTCATTGATGTCTGGCCTGTTTCTCTGCTGGGTTGTTGGTCGTGCTGCTGTGCCTTCTCACTGCCAGGTTAGAGTGTTCATTGACCATTGACGTCTGGCCCGTTTCTCCGCTGGGTTGTTGGTCGTGCTGCTGTGCCTTCTCACTGCCAGGTTGGAGTGCGGCGTGTTGCGGTTTCTCCCTGGCTGATTTTCAGAGCTGGCTCTTCCAGGAAATCGTGAAATGTTTTTGCATCTTTTAAGTTCCCCAATCCCCAGTAATGCGGTGGTTGGGAGTCTGGGCGTGGTTTCTCCTCTTGTAGCTCCCTCTCCCCCATATTCAGGAAGAAGAAAATGTGTGAACAGGGGTCTCACCCACTCTCCCCTGATCTTTGGCCCTTCCCTGATCAACTCTGTAAACATCATCAATGATAAAATTAAATTTTAAAAAAGGAAGAAGAAAGTCTTCAGCAGTATCTGTCGATCCATTTTTACAGGTTCTTCGATTTTGTGTCATCTTTCTTAAGCCTAGATATTGAGTAATTTGGATTACTGTTGAAATAGGGTCTTTTAAGATCATAGTGTTTTCATTTTGGTGTAAGAGAAAGCTAGCTGTTTTCTTTGACATGACTGCTGAGCCTTCTCTGTTCAGTTTTCTGTGTTCTCTCCCCTGCCGATTGACTGTTGTTATCCCTGGCGTTCTGGGGCCACAGTTGAGAAGCAGCAGCATCTTTATAACGGTTGTGATTGATCTTGTTTATGTGGGGAGTTTTGCTCCGAATGCTGGAGTCCTAACCAGAAAGGCCTTCTGAGCGAACATAGGCTGCTCCCAGATGCAGGCCGCCTTTCATTCACTGAGTCTCTTTGGGTCTTAGGAACGTGAGGAGCACCCTCGGAGAGGACGGGACGAACGGCAGCATCGTGCGCCCTCAGAGCAGGAGCACCGGAGAGCTAGGGACAGCGACCGAGACAGGCACCGGGGCCATTCCTGTCAGCGGAGGAGCTCTCCCGAGCGGTCTGCGAGCGCACAGGCTCAAGGACGGGACCGAGACCTTCAGAGCCTGCAGGCTCAGGATGACGACGAGCGGGAGTTTTACAATGCCAGACGCCGTGAGCATCGCCAACAGCATCAAGTCAGTGGCGGGGGTCATGAGTCGCAGGAGATGGTGCCTCGACCTGCTGGCAAGAAAGAAAAAGTGGCACCTGTTAAGGAGAAGCCAAGCTTTGAACTCTCCGGGGCCCTTCTCGAGGACACCAACACCTTCCGGGGGGTGGTTATTAAGTACAGTGAGCCGCCGGAAGCACGGATCCCCAAAAAGCGATGGCGCCTCTACCCCTTTAAAAACGACGAAGTCCTTCCCGTCATGTACATTCACCGACAGAGCGCTTACCTCCTGGGGCGGCACCGCCGCATCGCAGACATCCCCATTGACCATCCCTCGTGTTCCAAGCAGCATGCCGTCTTTCAGTACCGGTAGGTACCCGGTGGGGGATGCCAGCAGAGGCGGAGTGTCTGGGCTAATCACATTAGTGAAGTTTTCCTTCATCTCTGGAGGAGTCCCATACCCCTTGGGTCTAATACTGGGCTTAGGGGCCATTGTGAATCTCCCTGTCCTAAGAGTAATCATTTAGATTTGTGCCAGAACATTGAACCAGTTGTCAGAAGACCAGATTTATTAGAGTCTGCCCCCATGACATGGTAGCTGCTTGCCCTGTGATGATCCACTCCGTAAGCCTCAGTCTCCACTCCCCTGTGTGCTGTCCAGAGGGCTGACCCTGACTGACAGTGCCTGGCATCAGTGTTTGCTAACTCTGGGTCTGGACAGTGTGTGTGTTGGATCTGTCGCCACCTGCGCCCCCCCAGCAGTCTATGTGGGAGCTGAGTCAGGTGCCTACGTCCGCTCAGCCAGCTGAGAAGGCCAGCGCTCTGCAGGGTGTGATAGGTGGCAGCCATAGCGCAGCTCCCTCGCCTCCGAGGTCCAGATCCAGGCAGGAGCCAAAATACCTTCAAGTGTCATATACACAGTTTTTTCCAGAATACATGAAAAATGTATAGTATAAGAAAAACCATGTGTGGATTCCAATTTTTTTTTTTTTCCTAAAAAACGCTCATAACACTTTTAAACTTTATTTTTGTACAAACCTGTTGAAGAACCTGCGTACGTAAGCTGCTCCCTGTATCCCTGCTCGGGGCCCTGCTTTTCCTGATCTGCATCGAGTTCAAGCCAGGTGATTGACGCCAGCTGGACAGAGTGGGCCAAGGGCTCTGTGGAGACTGGAGGAGGTAAGGCAAGCTTGTACTCACAGACTTCTCTTCTTACTCTGCCAGGCTTGTGGAGTATACCCGCGCAGATGGCACCATTGGCCGCAGGGTGAGGCCCTACATAATTGACCTTGGCTCGGGCAATGGAACCTTCTTGAACAACAAGCGCATTGAGCCACAGAGATACTATGAACTGAAGGAAAAGGATGTACTCAAGTTTGGGTTCAGTAGCAGAGAGTACGTTTTGCTCCATGAGTCATCAGATACGTCGGAACTAGACCGGAAGGAAGACGAAGATGACGAAGAGGAGGAAGGCGGGGTTTCAGACAGCTAGCAAACTGAGAAGCAGTCCACGCTGACAGGGCTCCTTCTCCTTCTCGGAGGGCGTTAGGATGGACTCCAGGAGAACCGCGGTGCTCTCCGCATTGCCTCTTGTTGCCTTAAGTCTTTCTTGCTGGCCAGCTTGTTGCAGTTAAAGGACACGGACTTGGGTTTGGATGAACTCTTGCCTGTGGTGCCCCAGCCACATGCCTGTGGGCATTTGTTTTCAGAACAGTCTTCACCAATTAAAACCCACCGTGTTCTGGTAGACACGTTGTGGCATTCGTTGGCACTGCTTAGGAAACGAAGCCCTTGGCCTCCAAGGGGACTCTCGGCGTGTTCTCTTTGTACAGGTACTTTATTTATATTGTAGTTAGGCTTTGTCGGGCAGGATTTTTGCTCTTCCTTTTGAGCAGTGGATCTTAGTAAGCTCTGGTTCTCAGCAGAACAACCTCCCATGTGTCCCAAAGCTTGGACCTGGTTGAGCTCTTGAGTCATAAATGTTTATTTGCACTTTGTTTTAGGGAGCTGGGAGTTTACCACATGACCTCGTTCTTAACTGTCAAGCAGGTGCCTCGTGGCACCCGCTTAGTGTAGGACAGTATGGGAAGATCGTGGGTGTGATTGAACGGAAGTGGGTCGTAGACGGAGTTGCGAGGAGAGAATTCCTGATTTCCCCCATGCAACATGTACATAACAATGTTTTATCATCTTTTGCATTCTTTAGTTTTGTGTTTTTAATTCAAATGTTACCTCTTTTTCTTTTGAGAAATAGACTGTCACTCAGGTGGCAGGGTCTTTGCTTTATTCCTAACAGGATCAACATGTGTATATGTGTGAAGGAGGGTCCGTGGCCTCCATGCTTCCACACGTGTTAAAGCAGTTGTTCAGGGCGGTGGCATGTACCTTCCCAGGACCGGAAAGCAAGAGGAGTGCCCACTTTTCTTAATTTCCTACCAGAGAAAAGTGTGTGAGTAGGGAAGTAATGAACTGCTTGTACACAGTGTTTGTGTGTGTGTATAGATGAGTTGTGTGCTAAAGAGCTGCCTACTGATTTTCCTATGACAAGATTTTGTGATATAAATGTGCTACTATGTGATAGGCAAAGGCCTCCCTGCATTTGAAAAGCGGGTATTCATTTATATGTATTTTTGGGATAAAAAATAATAAAATTTGTAAATATAGCCCCATTTCAAAGGATAATTCTCTCCTAGTGTAGCTGAGTGTTCATCAGTGCTTGTAGGGATAAGGAGGTGATCGGGTTGCGTGGCAGACACCAGGCAGCAGTGAGGGTGGGACCGACAGCTGTGCTGGGATCCGGGTCTCTCCTTCCCCTGCAGGGAGTAGGGTGTTGGTAAGGGGTTTCTCCTGCCCAGAGTGGGGCTCTGCCCACGTGCACAGTGGCCTTCACACCAGTGAAGAACCTGTCCACTCTGCTTGAGCAGGGATGTGCCCGGCAGGAGAAAGGATGCAGCCCCGGTCCGTGCCGCTACCCACTATTCCTCCTGGGCTGAAACTTCTGAGGCTTTCAAACTGGAACATCATCTTCTCCATCGTCCTCACTTTGGTTTCAGGGCTAAAGGTTGGCTTGTTTGGAAGTTGGGGTTGAGGGGGAGCAGATGGCTAGCCAGTGTCCAGAAGAAATTGAAAGATTCTCTTTGGAGAGCAAACATCTCTTTAGGCCAACCAGTTGGAGGATGAGAGACACTACAGCCAGCACTTGCACAACACATCCCACATCCACCATCGCCACTGCTAGTTCCCGCATTTTGCTATGCACCCTACCTCCCATATTACATACATAAAGGAGGCTTTTTTTCTGGGGTGAGGCCCTCATGTGACCTCTCACTCCAGGTCATCGCTGCTGTTTGAGCTGCTGAAGCTTCCTAGGTGCCTGCTGTAGGCTGCGCACAGCCCCCGGTGGACACAGTGACATATGACCACGTTGCCCACGTTTCTTTAGGACAAAATCCCAGGGTGTCGGGTACCCTGGCCTAAGGAAGGGGTCACTTCCTGGATGAGGCACTCTATACCGAACATCTGGGAGTCTTCCAGTTTCCCTGATTTCAAAAAAGCCAGTTTTGGGCCCGGCGGCGTGGCCTAGCGGCCAAAGTCCTCGCCTTGAAGGCCCTGGGATCCCATATGGGCGCCGGTTCTAGTCCCGGCGGCTCCAGTTCGCATCCAGCTCCCTGCTTGTGGCCTGGGAAAGCAGTCGAGGATGGCCCAATGCATTGGGACATTGCACCCGCGTGGGAGACCCGGAGGAGGTGCCGGGTTCCCAGCTTCGGATCGGCGTGCATCGGCCTGTTGCGGCTCACTTGGGGAGTGAATCATTGGACGGAAGATCTTCCTCTCTGTGTCTCCTCCTCTGTGTATATCTGGCTGTAATAAAATGAATAAATCTTAAAAAAAAAAAAAAAAAGCCAGTTTAGATCCTCAGACTTGAAGTTGGCTTAACTATAAACTTTCTTAAAAGTCATTCCGTTTTGATGCTGATGCCCATCTTGGCTATGTCTGTGTCTCCAGGCCAGCTGACTGACCTGCAGATCGGCACTGTGACAGCGCAGCAGTGCGGAGCCCTCAGGCCCCAAGGCCCTGCAGCAGCCCTGCACTGCACAGATCTGGGACTGAATCTGAGGGTTCCGCCCTCAAACCTATTAGGCTTTATCGTAGTCCAGTCGTCTTATTCTAACATTGACAAAAGACAACTCACTAAATGAGGCTGATCATGCGACTCTGAAATACTGCTGATACATTGCAACAGAACTAATTGAGATAGTAGAAGATAAAATTTTTTTGCATTGAATATGCCAGTATTTGATTTTTTTTTTTTTAAAGATTCATTTACGCTTATTTGAAACAGGTTTAGGGCCTGGTGTGGTTGCTAAAGTCCTCACTTTGCACAGGCCAGGATCCTATATGGGTACTGATTCGTGTCCTGGCTGCTCCACTTTCCATCCAGCTCTCTGCTTGTGACCTGGGAAAGCAGTAGAGGATGGCCCAAAGCCATTGAAGCCACATGGGGAGCAAACCAGTGGGTGGGGGAGCTTTCTATCTCCTCTCTGTAAATGTCTTTCCAATTTAAAAAAGAGAACATTTGATTGCTTTTAAAAAGTTTATTTATTTGAAGGGCAGAGCTACGGGGGAGCAGAGAGAGAGCGCTTCATCTACTAGTTCACTTCCCAGATGGCTGAAATGGCTGGAGCTGGGCTGGTCAGAAGTCAGGAGCTTCCTCCAGGTCTCCGTTGTCTGCACAGCAACCCAAGCACTTGAACCATCCTCTGCTGCTTTCCTGGTCTGTTAGGAGGGAACTGGATCAGAAGTGGAGCAGCTAGGATCAGAACTGGTACCCTTATGGGATGCTGGCACCACAGTTAGGAAATTGGCTTACTACACCACTGCCCTGGCCCCAAAACGTTTAATTTTTAAAAGCTTATTGGGCCCAGCGGTGTGGCCTAGCGGCTAAAGTCCTCACCAGGACCCCATATAGGCACCGTTTCTAATCCCGGCAGCCCTGCTTCCCATCCAGCTCCCTGCTTGTGGCCTGAGAAAGCAGTCAAGGACAGCCCAAACCCTTGGGACCCACGTGGGAGACCCGGAAGAACCTCCTGGCTCCTGGCTTCGAATGTGCTCAGCTCTGGCTGCTGCATCCACTTGGGGAATGAATCATCAGACGGAATATCTTCCTGTCTCTCCTCTCTGTATATCTTACTTTGTAATAAAAATAAATAAATCTAAAAAAGGAAATGGTTTTTTTTTAAAAAAAAAAGCTTATCATTTGATAGGGTGCAAGTTAATATGTATTTTTTTTTTAAAGATTTATTCAGTTTATTACAGCCAGATATACAGAGAGGAGGAGAGACAGAGAGGAAGATCTTCCGTCCAATGATTCACTCCCCAAGTGAGCCGCAACGGGCCGGTGCGCGCCGATCCGAAGCCGGGAACCTGGAATCTCTTCCGGGTCTCCCACGTGGGTGCAGGGTCCCAATGCATTGGGCCGTCCTCGACTGCTTTCCCAGGCCACAAGCAGGGGAGCTGGATGGGAACTGGAGCCGCTGGGATTAGAACCGGCGCCCATATGGGATCCTGGTGCGTTCAAGGCGAGGACTTTAGCCGCTAGGCCACGCCGCCGGGCCCAAGTTAATATGTATTTTTAAAGATTTATTTTGAAAGAGGGTTGTTTCATCTGCTGGTTCTGTCCCCAGTTGGCCACAATGGCTGGGGCTGGGCCAGGCTGAAGTCAGGAGCTAGAAGCTTCATCTGGGTTTCACACATGGGTTGCAGAAACTCAAACGCTTGAGTCTGCTGTTGTACTTCCCAGGACCAGAAACAGGATCCCAGCGGCTGGACCTGGATTGGGTACCCATGTGGAACGTTGGCATCACAGATGGCAGCTTACCCTCCCGGGCCACCAGCCCCACTGGTGGTTACACTTCTAACATCCTTCCCGCTGTGGAAATGTGTGTGGATCTGAGGAATAAAACCGTATCATGCGTGTGAATACAGTTTTTCTGGGTATGTGAGTTTATGCCTAGTGAAAAGACTACTTGCTTTAAATTTAAAAGGTTTATTTATTTATTTGAAAGGGAGAGAAAGAGAAAGATCTTCCGTCTTCCAATTCACTGCCCAAATGTCCACAACAGCCAGGGCTCAGCCAGGAGCTGGGAATTCTGTCCAGGTCCTGGCAAGAGGGGAAGGGACTCAAATATTGGAACCCATCATCCATTGCCCCCAGGGTGCACATTAGCAGCAGAGGCGGGGCTCCATCCCTGGCACTGGGAGATGCAGGCCTGCCTAGAGGCAGCTTGATTCATCCTACAGTGCTTGCCTTGGGAAATGATTTTTGAAGTGAGTAGATGTGTTTACTCTGAAGTAATGAGTGAATCCAGTCAGTGGTTGCATACCTTTAGATGCTAGCAGTTGTTTATAACAGCAAGAGGCAGAGCAACGATTTGGAGAAGGGCTATACTCTGCAACAGGGGACATTTGAGGTATGCCTTAGAGAACAGACTGTGAAGCAGTAGATCAGACGGCACAGCACAAAGAACAGCAGGACCAAGTTACGTGGAAAGGGCCCTGTAAGGCCTGGGATGAGGAATGACACCAGTCCTAATTCGGGGATCTTTGCTCTGGACTTGTCTTCCCTGCAGAGTATAGTGGAGGGAACTGGTGTATCAGTAGGGTGACCCGTTCACAAGGGAGTTGAAGGAGATCGTGGTTGAGCAGGACTTCATGGGTAGTGAGTGTCCCAGGTGAAGCCTCACCAGCTCACAGCCAGAGCTGACTGAACATCGTATCAATGAAAACGTAGATGTTCTGCAATGGATTGCCAACCAAGAGCTGTAAACTGGGACCCGGTAATAAAACTGGACAGTACTGAGAAGGACTTAGGACATAGCACACCTGTACATGAACTCAGCTCATCCTCATAGCCCAAAGGAGCAGACTTACCTGTTCTATTTTGCAAATCAAAAACCTGAAACATGGGCCCCATGCAGTGGCCTAGCGGCTTAAGTCCTCGCCTTGAACATGCCAGAATCCCATATGGGCTCCAGTTCTAATCTCGGTGGTCCCACTTCCCATCCAGCTCCTTGCTTGTGACCTGGGAAAGCGGTCAAGGACAGCCCAAAGCCTTGAGACCCTGTACCCGCATAGGAGACCTGGAGGAAGCTCCTGGCTCCTGGCTTTAAATGGTTCAGCTGTGGCCATTGTGGCCAATTGCGGAGTCTCTTTCTCTCTTTAAATCTGCCTTTCCAGTGAAAATAAATAAAAAAGAAGGAAAAAGGAAGAAAGGTTTCTAGGAAGACAAATACCAATATGCTTCAAAATGCCTGAAGCGATAAACTAATAAAGCACTGGAGAACTCAAAGTTGAATAGGAAATGCAGACAAGGTAGACCGCTGGTTGCTGCTGAAGATGGACTGTTACTTTGGTGAGTCTTCTGAAAACAGCCAAAAGCGTCTGTGCAAAAAAAAAAAAAAAATCTCAAACTACACAAAAACTGACAATTCAGTGAGAAGTTACCAGCTAGCATGCTGAAGCCTGGTCTGGTGAGCAGACCTTACTCAGCTAGCTGGGGCGGAAGTGGAAACTCAAACGCCAAAGGGGACTCCAACAGGCAGTGTTTCCCAGGGAAATAACAGGCATGCCAAAGAACTAGCCCTTCCTGAATGAAAGACCAGATAAAGATATCAGATCTTCACAGGGAGCTGTAGGCTGGAAGTCCCTAAAGAAGTGTCTCCAGGCTTCCACTGAAAAAAACAAGTTATTTTTAAAAATGTATTTGTTGTAATGGAAAGGTATATCTACAGAGAGACAGATCTTCCATCCATGGTTCACTCCCCAAATGGCCACACAGCCAGAGCTGAGCTGATCTAAAGCCAGGACCCAAGCTGCTGCTGGGATCCCAAAGCTTGGGCCATCCTCTGCTGCTTTCCCAGGCCACAGAAAGGGACTGGATGGGAAATGGAGCAGCTGGGACTTGAACCGGCATCTATATGGGATCCCAGCACTTGCAAGGAGAGGATTAGACAATTGAGCTGTCGCACCAGGCCCAGAATATCTTTGTCTCTGTCTTTCCTCTCTGTAAATCAGCCTTTTCAATAAAAATAAATTAATTTTTTAAAAAGTGTATTTATTTATATGAAAGAGGAAGAGACAGACCATCTGCTCACTCCCCACCTGGCTGCAACAACTGGAGCTAAACTGATCCGAAGCCAGGAGCCAGGAGCTTCTTCCAGGTCTCCCGCATGGGTGCAGGGTCCCAAGCACTGAGGTCATCTGCTGCTTTCTCAGACACGTTATCAGGTTCCGAACCAGAAGCAAAGCAGGCGGAAATGCTGGTGTTGCAGGTGGTGGCTTACTTTGCTACGCCCCAGGCTGGCTTTTATTGACGGGGGATAGGAAATTATTGAGCTACCATCCACTGCCTCCTTGGTCTGTACATGCAGGAAGCTGCAAACAGGAGCAAATCCAGGGTGCAAATCCAGACACTGATGTGAAATGAAGGTGTCCCAACTCACAGCCTAATCTCTAGGCCAAAGGCCTTCCCCCACGTACATTACCTTGAGCAAGTGGACCAACTCCTTGAAAACTACAATCTACCAATATTTTCCAGTTATGCATAATCCTCACTATTAAGTAAATTGAATTTTGAATTAAAAAGCTTCTAAAAGTGTCCAGCATGATCACTCAATTGGCTAAATCCTCTTCTTGTAAGCGCTGTTTACATGAACATGTGAGTTGACACAGGAAAAAATCTGATGAACTTCAATACCACTTCTGATAAAAACTCTTGGCACACCAGGCGTATAGGGGAACTTTTCCATTACGATAGCTTAGAGCTAACATTACAGTGTATGGTGAAAGATGGAGTGCTTTTTACCAAAGAGTCCAAGGCAAGAATATTCATTTTGTTTTGTTTTTAATATTTATTTTTATTTGAAAGGCAGATTTACAGAGAGATCAAGAAAGATCTTCCAACTGCTGGTTCACTGCCCAGATGGCTGCCATGACTGGAGCTGAGTTGATCCAAGACCAGGAGCCAGGAGCCTCCTGGTCTCCCACATGGGTACAGAGATTCAAAATCTTGGGACATCCCCTTTGCTTTCCCAGGCCCTAATCGGGGAGCTGGATTGGAAGTGCAGCAGTCGAGACCCAAACTGGTGCCAATATGGGATCCCAGTGCTTGCAAGATAGAGGATTAGCCTGTTGAGCCAGCCCCAAGAATATCCGTATTTATCACTCTTAATTTAATGTACTATCAGAATCCCCCCCATCCCTCCCCCAACCATGCCCAGATAGAGGAGAAAAGGGAAGAAAAGGAAAATTGGAAGTATTTGTCCCACCTATCTCTCCCAATGCCTCGACCTTCCCCGACCCCATGAGTCCTTGCCAACTATGTAAACAATATTAAAAATTATATATATAATATAAAATATATACATATATATGTTATCAGAAGTCCTAGTTAGGCACAATAAGACAGGAAAGCCGGAGCTGGCATGATGACAGTGGATTAAGCCACCACCTATGATGCCCTGTAACCCTTATAAGCACTGGTTCGAGTCCTGGCTCCTTACTAATGTGCCTGAGACAGACAGGAGGACATCCCTGTGGTTGACCTGGAGGAAGCTCCTGGCTGCTGGCTTCCGCCTGGCCGGCCCCAGCAGCTGCAGCCATTGGAGTAGTGAAGCAGCAGGTGAAAGATGCCTCTGTGTCTGTCCCTCTGCCTTGGAAATAAATTAAAGCTTTTTTTTCTGAAGGAAAGGAAATGAAAAGCAGCCAGGTCTGATGTAGTGGCACAGCAGCTTAAGCTGCTCTTGGAATGTCCGCAGTCCAGAGTCGCAGCTGCTCCTTGTCCCGTCCAGCTCCCTGCTCCTTGGAATGCTGCAGAAGCTGACCCAAACCCTGGGGATCATGAACCTGCATCAGAGACTCAGAAGAAGCTCCTGCCTCCTGGCTTCAAATCGGCTCAGCTTCAAATTGGTTTGTTATGGTTGTTCATTATGGACAAGTAGATGGAAGATTTCTCTGTCTCTCCTCTCTGCAATTCTCTTTCAAATTAAACCAAATAAATATTTTAAAAATAAAAATTGTTTATTTGAAAAGCAGAATTACAGAAAGAGAGTCAGGAGCCAAGGGCTTCATCCAGGTCTCCTTTGTAGGTGCCAGAGTTGTTTGGGTATGTGATTTGGGAGGTGGATTGGAAGTGCAGGAGGCAGATTTTGAACTAGAACTCTCATGGAATGCTGGTATCACAGGTGGTAGCTTGACTCACTGCACCACAATATAGACCTCATGAAGTGTTTTCTTTTTGTTTTTATTTTTAAAGATTTATTTACTTTTATTGGAAAGTCAGATATTCAAAGGGATGGAGAGACAGAAAGATCTTCCATCCTCTGGTTCATTCCTCAAGTGGCCAAAATGGCCAGAACTGAGTTGCTCTGAAGCCAGGAGCCAGAAGCTTCTTCTGAGTCTCCCATGTGGGTGCCGGTTCTGCACCCACATGGGATCTGGTGGGTGCAAGGTGAGGATTTAGCCACTAGGCTAATCATGCTGGGTCCTCCTAGAGTGTTGTTACGTTTGAGATTCAGGAGAGTAAAAATTAGGCAGAGACATACTTGAAGGAAAATGCATAGATCTACAAATGACAGAAGCCCACCGACTTCCAGACAAGACAGGGAGGGGAAGTGAGAGAGAGAGAGAGAAATGAAAAAAAAAAATTTCCTCCTCTGCTGATGATAGTAAAATTGACGAGTATGAAAAATGCAGAGTTGAGGCTGGTGAGAGACGCAGAATTGTCAGCATCGTTAAGGCATCTGGAGTTAAAGGTAAGAGCTAAGACATGGTCCTGCCCCTTGCCAAATCACAGCTGTGTTGTTATCTTCATTTGCACACCAGGGGGTCAGACGCACGAACTTGGCCTTCCTGTCTCGAGGGCATCGTGTATGGGTGCAAACAGGACAGCTCTGGCTCTGGGCTGCACCTTTCATCACCGCTCAACCTCACTCATGCTTGACTCTACAGAGCCTCGCAACACCCTTGAAAGGCTGGTAAAAGGGCAGTGACACCGCCTCTGGGTGTGGAAGATCCCCCTGGCACCGCGGTGAGTGAACGATGACACAGAGCCACAGTGGAAGCCAGGAGCCAGGAGCCCCCAACCGGGAGAGCGTGAAAGAATCGGAGGGGCTAGAGCAAGGGGGACCCAGAGGATCTGGCTTTGCGTTCCATCTCAAGTCTAGTAGGGGCAGTGAGAAGACCTCCCTCCCCCAGCCAGATTCCTGACTTGGGCCATTGGGTGGCAGTGAAATGTCATCCTGAAGGCGGGTTGTACAAGACACTGGGAGCTTTACTTATTTATTTTTTAAATTTACTTATCTTTATTGAAAATGCAAATTTACAGAGAGAAGGAGAGAAAGATCTGCTGGTTCACTCCCCGAATGGCCGCAACGGCGGGAGCTAAAGCAATCCGAAGCCAGTTATTTTTTAAAATTTTTATTACAAAGGCAGATAGATGTACGGAGAGAAGGAGAGACAGAAAGCAAGCCGACTAGATTTAAGCAGCAGCCGGGCTTTGGACGCGACGAGGCGTGGCGTCCGTCAAGTCCGCGGGCCGATCCAGGCACACAGAGGCGGATCCCGGCAGGTGCAGCGGCCGCGGCGCCCCGACCTCCCAGCGGCCCTCGGCGCGCGTCCCCGGAAGCCGCTCGCGCAGGCGCAGTGCGGCGGGCTCTCCCTGGCGGCGGGCGGCGGCGCGCAGGGCCCGCCCCCAGCCTCGCGCTCGCGCCGCCGCCGATCGCCTCAGCCCAACATGGCGATGCACAACAAGGCGGCGCCGCCACAGATCCCGGACACCCGGCGGGAGCTGGCCGAGCTCGTGAAGCGGAAGCAGGAGCTGGCGGTGAGCGGCTGCGGCCCCGGCCGGCCGGCTCGGGAGGCCCCGGCGCCCCGCTTCGCCCGTCTCGTCGTCACCCGCCCGCCCGCCGGGCCGTTGGCGACTCCGGGGAGCGCAGCGCGCGGGCCGGGGAGCCCGGCGGCCTGGGCCGGGGGCGCGTGCCGCGGCGCGCCGTTTCCGGCGGTGTGGAGGCCGAGCCACGGCCGGCGCCTCGAGCCAGGGGGCGGGAGCGGGCCGCGACGTGTGCGTGCGAGCGCCCGAGAGGGCGGCCGTGCAGGAGGGTGGGCTTGGTGGGGGACCCCAGCACCAGGCGCGGGGCTCCTGGAGGGTGCTGGTGAACCAGTCCTTCCCGATCCTAGGAGGGTGTCTTGGGTGCTCAGGAGGTGACGGGAGAAAGCAGACGACCGAGGCTAGGAAATGGGGAGGCCGAGACGAGCCCCCGCATTTTCCTGGGGCGCCTGCCCCCCCATCACCTGCGGCTGCCCTTGCAGGTTTCCATGACAACTGGCAGCCCGGTGCCGGCGGCATTTCGGAGCCTGCGGGGAGGGGAGTGAGGCGAGCTGCTCTCTCCCTTCTGGTGCCTTTTTTTTTTTTTTTTTCTTGTACGTGGTCCTGGAGCCCGGCCTTGTTATGCTTCAGCCCGGGGTCTTCACACCTGGGTTTAGAAATAAGGACCGCGTGTGAAAAACACGCAGAATTGTTCCCCCGTGTGATATTTTTCCCTCCCCCGAGACAGGTTCCGCCATTCTGTTCATGACACAGTCCATCCCCTTGGGCCTGAATGAGCCACCCCTTCCCCGAATTATCCAGTCCTCCACAAAGATAATTTTAATAGGGTCACTTTGGGTTTTGTAAACCCAGGATGAGGATTTGAGCTTGGGCTTGTCTGATGCTCACGCTTAGAGGCCTTGTCCACGGATGTCCTTGATTTTCATCTCCCAGGAAACGCTGGCCAACTTGGAGAGACAGATCTATGCTTTTGAAGGAAGCTACCTGGAAGACACTCAGATGTATGGCAATATCATCCGTGGCTGGGATCGCTATCTGACCAACCAGAAGTGAGTGTACGCAGGCTGTGCTGCACCTGTGAGATCCTGGGAAGACTTGCTGGTTGGAGTGGGAGGTGTTGGTCGCCACGGGCAGGGAGGCAAGCAGTCAAGTGGTGGAGCTGTGGGGAGAGGTGTGGGCTTGGGCTGGGACTGCAGCCGGGCCCCCAGCCCCTCTGAGTCACCTTGGCTGCAGGGAAGTCAGGTGTGGAGAGCGAGCGTGTTGCAGTCTGGCCCAGCAGTGCTACTAGTATTTTGCACATTGTAATCAGTCCTTGGTTCCACCCTCACGGTTTTGGCCATTCTTGTGTGCCAGCTATCTGGGAGTGATGATATGGTACAGGGGTTAAACTGCAACCTGTGATGCCAGCATCCCAAGGGGGAGATAGTCCAAGAGGTTAGGCACCTGCCACCCACGGGGAAGACCAGGTGGAGTTCTGGGTTCTTGCCTTTTGGCCTCATTTGGCTCCAACCATTGCAGGCATTTGGGGAGTGGACACTGATGATCTCTTTGTATGTTCTTCACTGTTGCTGACATAGAGGTTGATTTTCCATCAGCTGGCTCACTCCCCAGATGGTGCAAACCAGGAGCCAGGAACTCGCATCTGAGTCTCTCACATGGAAAGGCAGCTTTGCAGAGAGAAGGAGAGAGAGAAAGATCTTCCATCTGCTGGTTCACTCCCCAAGTAGCCGCAGTGGCTGGAGCTGAGCTAATCCAAAGCCAGGAGTCAGGAGCTTCTTCCAGGTCTCTCATGCAGGTGCAGGAACCCAAGGCTTTAGGCCGTCCTCTACTGCTTTCCCAGGCCACAAGTAGGGGTCTGAATGGGAAGTGGAGCAGCTGAGACATGAACCAGCGCCGTTATGGGAGCTCGGCACTGGAAGGGTGAGGATCAGCCAATTGAGCCGTTATGCTGTTGCTTCCAACCTGAGCCTTTCCCCAAGAAGTGCAGCTCTGCTAAGCGGCAGTTTATTGAGGAGGCAGGTAAACAGACCAGCTGGCTGGGGTCAGAGAGTGACCCCGAAGTGAGAGTTAGAAGGGTTTTCATTGGGAAGAGTGAGTTAAACCCTCGTGGGAACCAGGTGAGTTGGACAGCCACAGGAGGCTGCCAAGGGAACGATAGGTGGACAATGGGTGAGCTGTAGCAACATCAGGAGGCTGCCATGGGGACAGTTGGTGGGCCGGAACAGCCACAGGAGGCAGTCATAGGAACAATGAGTGAATAAATCATATGGTACTGATTCCTGGAATTGAGGGTTGCCGGCAGGGCATGGTGCTCCTTGTGATCTGGCCCCAAAGCAGCACACTGGCAAAGCATAAAGAGCAGGTTAGCAGACTTATGCAGGCCTGGGCCACAGTGACTCCATTTTGTGACTGGATTTTACAGCTCCAGGCCCCAAATAAATAGAAATTTTAAAATTTTATTTTTGATGTAGTTGACAGGAATGCAAGCCCAGGAGACCACTGATAGGGTGGGGGGGTTGAAGTATGGAGGAAGGTGATTCAAACAAATGCTTCCAGTTTTCCTTTTCTCTTGTAGCTAAGTGGTGGTGGTGGGGAGGATGGGCTGTTCCCATCTGCCAAACTACATCAGTATCTAGGGATGGGGGATGTTTACTTGATGTCATCTTAGAAACGCTGATATGGAGAAGAATGTTCTGAGGGTGTTGCTTGAATAGTTTTGATAGTTCTGAGATGCTGTTGGTTCTGTTGCTCTAAGGTCCCATATAAATAAAATCTTTAAAAAGAAAATTCTGGGGCCCAGTGTGATAGCATAGTGGCCGAAGTCCTTGCCTTGCACGCGCCGGGATCCCATATGGGCACCAATTCTAATCCTGATGGCCCCACTTCCCATCTGACTCCCTGCTTGTGGTCTGGGAAAGCAGTGGAGGATGGCCCAAAGCCTTGGGACCCTGCACTCACATGGGAAACTCAGAGGAGCTCCTGGCTCCTGGCTTCGGATCTGCGCAGCACCGGCCGTTGCGGTCATTTGGGGAGTGAGTCATCAGACGGAAGATCTTTCTTTCTGTCTCTCCTTCTCTCTGTATATCTGCCTTTCCAATAAAAATAAATAACTCTTAAAAAAAAAAGTAATGTGAAATATCTTAATAACAAAATAAAAAAATTTCTTCAAAAACTTTTGCAACTTTGGGATTTAAAAAAAATAAATAAATACATATTCGTTTTTATTGATTTGAAAGGCAGAATAATATATGGAGATTTTCTGTCCATCGGTTTATTCCCCCAGGGACTGCAACAGGCAGGGCTGGGCCAGGCTAGCGTCGTCGGGAGGCAGGGGCTTAGTCCTGCGCTCCTGCGATGACTGCCTGGTCATCATGCTGCAGATGAACGGAGCACTGGAACTGGAAGCAGATGGGACCCAAAGCCAGGCACTGTGGGCACCCTGGCACTGTGGACACCCAAAGCCAGGCACTGTGGGTGCACTGGCACGATGGGAACCCTGGCACTGTAGGTGTACTGTCATGGTGGGCACCCTTTCACTGTGGGCACCCTGGCCCTGTGGACACCCAAAGCCAGGCACTGTGGCAGCCCTGGCCCTGTGGACACCCAAAGCCAGGCACTGTGGGAGCCCTGGCCCTGTGGACACCCAAAGCCAGGCACTGTGGCAGCCCTGGCCCTGTGGACACCCAAAGCCAGGCACTGTGGGCACCCTGGCCCTGTGGACACCCAAAGCCAGGCACTGTGGGCACCCTGGCCCTGTGGACACCCAAAGCCAGGCACTGTGGGCACCCTGGCCCTGTGGACACCCAAAGCCAGGCACTGTGGGCACCCTGGCCCTGTGGACACCCAAAGCCAGGCACTGTGGGCACCCTGGCCCTGTGGACACCCAAAGCCAGGCACTGTGGCAGCCCTGGCCCTGTGGACACCCAAAGCCAGGCACTGTGGGAGCCCTGGCACTGTGGGTCCTCTTGCAAAGAGGCCCCATGTACGCTTTACTTGGTTTTCTCCAGGGATGGTGTGTGTGTAACTGTGTAGCACAACATCAGAACTGGACACTATGTATTTAGAGTTGTATGACTTTTTATCCTGGGTATGGATTCGTGTAACCCCTCTCAAAATGCAGAACTGTCCACTCACCACGAAGATCTTCAGGCTCTTCTTTTGTACTTCTGTCCTGTTTTCCCCTTATCATTTGTGTTTTCCTGTTCAGCCATATCAGTTAGAGCAGATGTTACGTGTGACACTTTGCACCTGTCAGTAATGAGCTCGGGAGAACAAGGACTGTTGTTGGACCCAGCCACAACAGTCGCACGTGGCAGTTAGCAGTCCGAGCTGTGTCCTCAGGTGGCCGCTCAGGTGGCTGCTCGGCCTGCATGGCTGTATTTGCCTGGTGTGTCCCTTTAGTCTTTCAGTTTAGGAGACTGCCTCGTTCTTTTTGTTTGCTTAATATTTTATAATTGGATTGGAAAGGCAGAGAGAGAGTCTAGTCTGTGGGCTCCCTCCCCGGGCCTGCAGAAGCCAGGATTAGGTGTTGAGGTTAGCGGCGGGAGCCACTTTCTGCTGTGTTTGAGTTGTGCTTGTGCTGTGGTTGATGGTGTTGTTTTGTAGAATGTTCCACTTCTGGATTTTTCTCATGCTGACTTCATGAGAGAGCTTGGAATATTCCTGGAGCAGCGGTGCGTGGCCCCTGCGTGCCTCTCATCTGGCTCTGCTTCGTCACCAGCAGAGCATCAGAGCTGCTAAGCTTGGCGGTGGGATTTCTCTGCTGTGAAAGACGTGAATGCACTGTGTCCCTCAGGTTTATATTTAGTAGTCATTACCACTTTAACCCTTTTTAAATTTTAAGATGTATTTATTTTTATTGGAAAGGCAGATATGCAGAGAGAAGGAGAGACAGAAAGGAAGATCATCCGTCTGATGCTTCACTCCCCAGATAGCCACAACGGCTGGAACTGAGCCAATCCGAAGCAAGGAGCCAGGAGCCTCGAGCCTCCTCCGGGTTTCCCACGCGGTGCAGGGTCCCAAGGCTTTGAGCCATCCTCCACTGCTTTCCCAGGCCACAAGCAGGGAGCCAGCTGGATGGGAAGTGGGGCTGCTGGGACATGAACCAGCAGCCATATGGGATCCCGGCACATTCAAGGTGAGAACTTTAGCCACTATGCTACTGTGCTGGGCCCAACTTTAACCCTTTTTTAACACAGTTTTTTTTTCTTGTTTTGTTATTTAAACGATAGAGGCAGAGATCCTGCAGTTACTCGTTTGCTCTCTAAAGGCCAACACCAAGTGGGGTTGAACAGTCTTCAGTCTGCTGGTTCACTCCCCACATGGTCAGTGTCCAGGACTGGTCCAGGCCGAAATAAAGGGAGAAGCCCCACCCAGTCTCCCACCTATCCCAGGTCCCCCATGTGGGGCACACTGCAAGGATCCTGCTCAAGCAGTTCTGATAGTTCAACAGTTTTGAATTGCCACCAATCTTGCCATTCCAATCGCGATGAAATCTATTCAGAATCCACTGACTGACACAGTCTCTTCATGGTTGGGGTTCTGAGATCAGCAGTTCAGTTGGAGGGATCTCCAAAGTGTTGTTTGCTTTTAATTGGAAAGGCAGGTTTACAGAGAGGAGCGACAGATCCTTCATCTACCCCATGTGGAATCCTGATGTGTGCAAGGTGAGGATTTAGCCACTGAGCCATCAGGCCAGGCCCAGCTTGTCCTTAGACCCCATATCTTCTGTTTCTCTAAGAAGCTCTGATTCCCTCCTCCCCTTTAAAAAAAAATTCTGTATTTATTTGAAAGGTAGAGTTACAGAGAGGGGAAGAGAGTGATCTCTTCTGTCCACTGGTTTATTCCCCAAATTGTCACAGAAGCCAGGCAAGAACCCCACCTGGGTCCTTCATCTAGGCTCCTGAGCAGGGAACTAAATGGGAAGAGGAGTGGGGGATTGAACCATGCTGGGTGTGATATGCCAGTGCCAACCTTCTTTAACTCTGAAAATGAAGTGTATTTAAGAGATCCTTCCTGTTATTGCTCTTGGCTGGCGGTTTTCAGTAGCAAGCAATAGAAATCCAGGTGTGCATGTTTTTGAGGCATTTGTTTTCCTGGGTGGGTCCATCCCAGCGCTGGGATCAAGCCTGTCCCTGTGGCTGTGAGCGTGGGCCTTGCATCCGTCCAGGTGACTCGGAGGCCTTTCTAGGAACTTGATTAAAACCAGATAGGTGTCTGTGCGTCAGTCCTGGGGCCTCCCCGGCTTGGGCCATAATCATAGCTCGGCGCTTAGTGAAATCCTTCCGTGTGTTTCAGAAACTCCAACAGCAAAAATGACCGAAGGAACCGCAAGTTTAAGGAGGCAGAGCGGCTCTTCAGTAAATCCTCAGTGACGTCGGCAGCTGTAAGTGGCGGCCCGCTGTTGAGGAATGTCCGTCTTCCCTCCCGAGGCTGGGAGTGCCCTCGTGAGGTCTGTGGTCGCTGTTGAGTAACTGCAGGCTTCTCTTTCAGGCCGTGAGTGCGTTGGCAGGCGTTCAGGACCAGCTGATTGAAAAGAGTAAGTTGTTGTTTTGTTTGTTCTGTTTTCATTTTTTTTCGTCAGTGTATTTCTGTGCTTCACAGCCCCCTGTGTTTAATTCATCTTCCACTGTGTGTCTCGGGACTGCTTCTCCCTGCTCTTCTCTCGCTAGAAGCTGGGAAGCCTTTGGGGTCTCCTTGCTCCTTCTTGCTTTTCAGAAGCACTCCGCTGCACCCCTCCTGCCCTTGGGGCTGGGCAGGGGCTGCTCAGTGCTGGCTTTGCTCCCGACGAGTCTTCTAAATTTCTCAGTTTTTTTTTTTTTTTTTGTCCCTGACTATAAAAACAGAATTTTCATGGAACATTTCGAACACACCTAATAAATCCTGGTGTGTTTACACAGGATGTGTGTGTGCTTTTGAGGATAAAGTGGAGAGAAGGCAGTTTATGCAGGTGATGGTGACAGCGTTTCCCAGGTGTGGCTGTGCAGCCTGAGCTGTTCTTGCTGGTGACGACACAGACATTCCACGGTGGGCTTTGTGAGTCGGACCTGCTACTCTGTGCAGCCTCTGGCAGCACTGGACCCGCGTCCGAGGATGATACTGCCTGGGGTCTGGGTCTTTGTGCAGTGGGGCTCTTAGTGCATTGGGAGTCGGAACGACCTAGTGACTTGAGTTATCTCTGTGTACAGAGTTCTGAATTTGCTGCTCTGCGCCTTACTTCTTTGGTTGCTTCTAGACATTTCCACTCTGATGTTCAGATGCATTTGGCCTGAAACAAATGCATTGTATTTGTTTTGAAACTCCCATTTCCTTCGAAATTCATGTGCCTCGGGTTTGGTTCTGTTATTCCTCTGTCATAGCGCTGGAGGCATCCGATTCCTTTCTGCCAGCCAGTGTGTTTGTGCTGCATCCTTTGCAGCACTGCCCTACCATGACTCAACTAAAGCTTGCTTCTGTTCCAATTAGTGCCGCTTCTTGAAGGCAAAGCTGCGTCATCGGCCTGGGAACACATCGTATCATGTTGGTGTGCCTTGGTTTTCCCCGTAGGTTGCTGGTGTTGCCTGGTACTGAGTGGAGAAGGTGACCTGTGTGTCAGTAAGGAGGCGCTGCCCATGGTTATTACCACGCTAATGATCACCTTTAGGAGTGTTTTCTGAACCCCTGGTTTTTTAAAATTGAAATCTTTAAAAAAAAATTTATTTGAGAGGCACAGAGGGAGAGACATCTTCCATCTGTTGGTTTACTCCTCAAATGGCTATCTACAACAGCTACAGGTGTGCCAGGCAGAAGCCAGGAGCCAGGAATTCTTTCCAGGTCTCCCACACAGGTAGCAGGAAGCCGAGTCTGTGGGCTTCCTAGGGTGTGCAGTGGCAGGAAGCTGGAATGGAGCAGAGTAGGGGCTAGAGGCCAGGCGCTCCCATGTGGGATGCAGCCATCGTGCGTGGTTTGTGAACGACTGTGCCAAGCACCTGCCCTTCTTCTAGCTTTTTGAAATATGCAGTATACTGTTGTTAATTATAATCACCCTGCTGTTGAGTAGAACACCAAAATTCATCTCTATGGTCTGTCCCTGTGTTTGCATGGTCTAGCCTCTCCCCATCCTCGTATCTTTCCTAGCCTCTGGTAGCCACAGTTCTATTCCGCATTTCCACGATAGCAACTTTTGGAATCTATAAACAAGGCTGAAGTAGTGCATGTTTGTCTTATGCCTGGCTCACTTCACTTAGCATTATGTTGAGGCTCATCCCTGTTGCTAAAAATCAATGTGATTTCATCCTGGTTCATGGCTGAATAGTATTTCATTGTGTTACTTTTTTTTTTTTTTCTTAAGGTTCATTTACTTGAAAGGCTAGACAGTGGGGGTCAGGGAGTAGAACTGGGGAGCAGTAGAGGAGAGATCACCCATTCCTTGATTCACTGCCCAAATGCCAGCAGCTGCTGTGGCTGCACCAGGCTGGAGCCAGGAGCCAGCCCTGTGGGTGGCAGGCACTCAAGTGCTTGAGCCATCTGCTGCTTCCCAGACAGTATTAGCAGGGAGCTGGACCAGAAGCGCAGCATCTGGGACTTGTACTAGCAAGTCAGAGTGGAATACAGCTGTCCGAGTTGGGGCTTCACCTGCTGGGCTGAGCAGCTGTTACCTCTTCAGATAAGGCATTTGCCTCATGCCATTAACTTTTGTTCTGATACTCTGGTTAAATGTATTTGAACCCTCTTAAGTTACCCTTTATGTTTTAACCATCTCTTTGTTTTTATGTTGTATTTGTGAACTGATTTTATTTCTTTATTTACCTACCCACAGGTACATGAATTCTCTTTTCACCTGTGCCTGATCTGTTAAACCTTTCTTTTATTTTTTTATGTATTTGAGAGACACACAGAGAGAGAGACCTGGAAAGAGTATCCCATATGCTGGCTTGTTTCCTAGTTGCCTGTGATAGCAAGGGCTCGGCCAAGGCCAAAACTGGGAGCGGATCCTCAGTCCCAGGGCCTGGCTTAGTGGGAACCTGGCATCAGGAACTGGAAGGGTAAAGCCAGGCGTCCCGGGGTGGTTTTTTTAAGGATTTATTTATGCATTTGAAAGGCAGAGTGAGAAATCTTTCATTCTCTGGTTTGCTCCCCGAGTTGTCACAGTGGCCATGACTGATCCACAGCCGGAAGCAGGAGCCTCTTCCAGGTCTCCCTTGTGGGTGCAGGACCTAAAGCTTTGGGGCATCTTCCCCTGTTTCCCCAGGAACATTAATGAGGAGCTAGATTGGAGGTGTAGCAGCTGGGACTCAAACTAGGACCACATGGGCTGAATGCTGTTGCTTCAGGCAGCAGCTTAGCTTGCTACACTACAGCACTAGCTCCAATTCGGTGCATCTTAACAGGCAGCTGAACTACAAGACCTGATGTGCACCTGGTGTTCTTCATTTTAGATCTTTTGTTTTCATTTGTTTTGCTTTTTTTTTTTTAATATTTATTTTTTATTGGAAAGGCAAATTCACAGAGAAGGAGAGATATAGGGAAACATCTTCCATCCACTGGTCTACTCAACAAAGGCTTTGTGCCATCCACCTCTGCTTTCCCAGGCCACAAGCAGGGAGCTGGATGGGAAGTGGAGCAGTTGGGACACAAACCTGTGCCCGTATGGGATCCTGATGCTTGGAGGTGGAAGACTAGCCAATTAAGCCATTGTGCTGAGTCCCTGTGTTTTATTTTTAGTATTCAGAATTTTTTGTTAATGTTAAAAAGTGCTAGTTAGGGGGTCCCGACCCAGTGGCCTGCTTCCCATCCAGCTACCTTCTTGTGGCCTGGGAAACCAGTCGAGATGGCCCAAAGCCTTGGGACCCTGCACCCAATGGGAGACCAGGAAGAAGCTCCTGGCTTCGGATCAGCGCAGCTCTGACTGTTGCAGCTGCTTGGGGAGTGAATCAGTGGACAGAAGATCTTCCTCTCTGTCTCTCCTCCTCTGTGTATATCTGACTTTGCAATACAATAAAATCTTAAAAAAAAAAGTTTTTTGCTGATAAGAGAATTGCCTTTAGTAGCCATTTCTTTATTTTAATTAGCAGAGTGCCTTGTGAATTTATAAAGTTAATCAAAATCTTGTGTTCTCTAAAAATGAGTTGATCACAATGATGCCAGTGAGAAATGAACATGTGTGTGGTTCCTGGGTGCCGCGTTGCATACTGGTCTCCCAGGCCTCTTAAGATCATGCCCTGCGGTGTCTCCATGAGCCAAGGGAGAAAATTATTCTCACTCTGTGATCTCCCTTTGCATTTTAATAGTGCTTAATCCAGTTTCCCTGGCTCTTAAATTCCTTTGTTAAATCTTGCCCGGTGTGGTAGTCTAGTGGTTAAAGTCCTTGCCTTGCATGTGCCTGGATCCCATATGGGCGCTGGTTTGTGTCCCACTGGCCCCACTTCTCATCCAGCTCCCTGCCCAAAGCCTTGTAACCCCGCACCCTTGTGGGAGACCTAGAAGAAGCTCCTGGCTCCTGGCTTTGGATCGGCTTAGCTCTGGCTGTTGCGGCTACTTGGGGAGTGAATTGATGGATGGTAGATCTTCCCCTCTGCTTCTCTTCATCTCTGTATGTCTGATTTTCCAATATAAATAAATGTTAAAAAATCTCCTTGCCTAATAATCTTAAGGAGAGCACCAGTGATCTTCATTGTTTGACACTGCCCTCTTCCGAAGCCCTCCCATGTCCCACTCTCAGCCCTCTTCCTGGGTGACCTTTCTTACAGCTCAATGTGCGTGCTTCTCTAGGTCTGCGCTCCAGACCCTGTGCTGGCAGCGTCTTCTGTAAACCAAGCTCGTTGTTGAAGATAGGCGTCATTTGTGAGCTGCATGAGATTTGGAGAAGGGGCTGGAGCCTCAGCATGCAGCCTGGGCCTCACCATCGAGCCCCTTAGGGATGGCTGACCCATGTTGAAGCTTCTGGATCCACAGATCAGGGACCAGCTCAGAAGGTTAAAGGAGCAAGTCAGCTCTCCGAAGTGACTAGATCCTGTCTCCCTTGTGTGACCTGCAGATTCATGGGACTCCCTTCCCATTCGCTTGTTCCAAATGCACCATGTGCTGTCTAACTCCGCACCTTGGCATGTGCTGTGTTTTGTATTTATCTTGACTTCTCACTTTTTAAAATCCAGTTTGAATTCCACTCCCTGCATTGAAGTTTTCTTCTCAGTTATCCATTCTTCTCTGTTCCTTTGGTCCTTAGTGTCCACGTCAGTTTTTAGTGGCATCTGTCACGTCTGCCTGGGTGACCCATTTGTCACCTAGGTGCCTTCCCTGTGCCCAGGGGTATGAGTCAGTTCCCACTGCTCTGTTGTGCTTGTAGAGTGTGACTGGCTCATCTGGTTATTCAGTGCTGCTGAGCAGCTGGCCCCGGTGAATGCCCTTTAGTGTCTTCTGGTGGATTTGCAGTGTAGACACAGTTTGCAAATCGGACTTGTCTACCCTGCCCTTCTCCCACATCTGCCCGTACCTAGCACCTGCTTAGTCGTGTGTCACATTCGTCACTCTATCATCTACGGCTTTTATGGCCTCCTGCCTTATCAACTTGTGTCTTTCCCTGCCTATCACAGTGCTTTGCCCATTTTCATCTGAACAACAAGGTGAAAGAGACAGACAGTCCTATGTACCTGCAGTCCACTGGGTCACTTCCCGGATACCCACAATAGCTGGTGCTAGGCTGGACCACAGCCACGGGCCAGGAACTCTGCCTGGACTTCCAGAGGGGTGGCAGGAGCTCTAGTGCTTGGACTCTGATGGCTACCTCTGGCTTGCATTAGCAGGAAGTTGAGTCAAATACAGAATAGCCAGCACTCTAATATGCAATATGCATAGCACAAGTAACAATTTAACACGTATCACCACAACAGCCATCCCTATTTGTATAATTTTTTAAAATACTGCTTCCCTAAATCAAAGTGGAACTGAGTAGGCCTGGGGAAAGGAAGAGTACTTTGAGTATTTTAGAGGGTACTTTACCCTCTAAAATTGTCTTTTTTAAAAAATGTATATGAATATTTATTTTTATTTGAAAGGTAAATTTACAGAGAGAGAGAGAGGTTTTTCATCCACTGGTTCACTCCCCAAATGGCTGCAGTGGCCAGAACTGAGTGTCTGAAGCCAGGATCCAGGAGTTTCTTCCAGGTCGCCCATGCGGGTGCAGGGTCCCAAGGACTTGCACCTCCTTGGCTGCTTTCCCAGGCCACAAGCAGGGAGCTGGATTGGAAACATAGCACCGTGACATGAACCGGCATCCCATATGGAATGCTGGTGCTGTAGACAGAGAATTAGCCTATGGCCACTGTGCTGGTCCCTTCACTTTTTTGAATTTGTATTCATTTAAAAGGTGGAGTCACAGACATACATGCATACACACAAATCTTCCAGCTGCTGTTTAGTTCCCCAAAGGACTGCAACAGCCGGATAGAAGCCAGGAGCCAGGAGCTGCTTCTTAGTGTTGTATGTGGCTGCAGGAGCTTAAGAACTTGAACCATCTTCTGCTGCTTTCCCAGGTGTGTTAGTGAAAAGCAGGATTGAAAGTGGAGGAGCTGGGACTCGAACTGGTGCCCCGCGCCCATTTGGGATGCCATTGGCACAGGCAGCATCTTTCCCAGCCGTCCCACCCCTGCCTTGGCACTTTTCAGGGTGGCGTATTTTTGTGGCTCTGAATGTTTAAATACACGAAGTAGTCCAATGTATGTGTGTGTTTTTGTCAGATTTGCTTTTGTGTTCATATGTAAGAAAGCACTGCCTAACACAATGCCTGCCAGGACTCTTAGCTTTTCTGTATTTACACGTGTGGTCTTAGTGAAATCTTGCGTAAGACTTGAGGGGGGTCCCTCTTCGTCCTTTGGCTTGTGAATATCCAGTTGTTACAGCACAATTTGCTGAGGAAGAAAAAAAAAACAACCCTCTTCACAGGGTCATGGTCATACTTGCCGCAGAACCACCGCCCATGTGTGTGAGGCCTTGTGTCTGGACTCTGGTACCAGTACCATGGAGTGTTGCTTACTGTAGCTTTGTGTAGTTTAAAATTCTTTTGTTGATTTTTGGGTGAAATCAGTTTTCTTGAACTTCAGAAAGCCATTTGTTCTAGTTTCATCCAGTGTTACCTCCTGTGTGGTTTTCATGAAATGTGTTCAAAAATACAGAGTTATGTGATTTCTCAGATCTGGCAGTTTCTGCCACCCGCTTTTCTGGAACTGTCTCTTGCCATTCCTTCCTGTGTTTTTGTGTTATTCCATATCTCTTTCTAACTCTTACAATATGAAGAAGAAAACTAGGAGGCCAGAATTGTGGCATAGTGCATTAAGCTGCTGCTTGGGATGCCAAGCATCCGGCTGCTGACTGCTGACTTGAGTTATGGTTGCTGCTCTTCTGATCCAGAACAGCAGTGGGTGATGAATCAAGTACTTGGGTGGAGTTCCTGGTTCCTGGCTGCAGCCTGGCCCAGCCCCAGATGTTGCTGGCATTAGGGAGTCAGCCATCTTGTATGAGATCTCTCCTCTGTCACTCTGAAATAAATAAATCATTAAAAAATAAGAGGGCCCGGCATGGTAGCCTAGGCTAAAGTTCTCAGCTTGCTTGTGCCAGGATCCCATGTGGGCACTGGTTCGTATCCTGGCTGCTCCACTTCCCATCCAGCTCCCTGCTTGTGGCCTGGGAAAGCAGTGGAGGACAGCCCAAAGCCTTGGGACCCTGCACCTGCGTGGGAGACCTGGATGAAGCTCCTGGCTTCAGATTGGTGCAGCTCTGGCCGTTGCAGCCACTTGGGGAGTGAACTAACAGACGGAAGATCTTTCTGTCTCTCCTTTTCTCTGTCTCTCCTTCTTTCTGTAAATCTTACTTTTCAATAAAAATAAATAAGTATTTTTAAAAAAGAAAGGCAGAAGAAGAAAACTGGATCCTGACCCTGCTGCCTCCATAACCCCTTCGGACAATTTTTAGAAAACTGGCACGATGGCTCATTGGCTAAATTTTTGCCTTGCATGCGCCGGGTTCCCTTGTGGGCACGGGTTCGAGTCCCGGCTGCTCTGCTTCCCTTCCAGCTCCCTGCTTATGGCCTGGAAAAGCAGTAGAGGATGGCCCAAAGCCTTGGGACCCTGAACCTACGCGGGAGACCTGGAAGAACCTTCTGGCTCCTGGCTTTGGATCGGCTCAGCTCTGGCCGTTGCGGCCACTTGGGGAGTGAACCAGCGGATTGAAGATCTTTCTGTAAATCTGCCTGTCCAATAAAAATAAATAAATCTTTAAAAAGTAGACAGTGTTTGTACTTGGGGGTCCTTCCGTGATTGAGTGAAGTTGCTGGGACGAATATTGTGGCACAGTGGGTTAGGCTACTGCTGGGGACACGTGCATCTCATAGCAGCAGGATTGGGGTCGCGTCCTGTTTCCACCTCCAGCCAGTTCCCTGCTGACATAGCTGGGAGGCAGAAGGTTCCTGCCACCAGCATGGGAGGATGCCCCAGTGGAGCTCCGGGCTTACGCCTTGATTGTTGATGGCATTTGAGTGATAAACCAGTGGATAGAGGATTTCTAACCCCTCTTCTGTTACTCTGCTTTTTAATTAGTTAATTAAAAGTTAAAAACATTTCTTCCAAGTATGTATTTATCAAGATATATGCAGTTATATCATTAAACGTGTGTATAAGTTGATTTTGAATTTGGTTTTGTTTATTAAATGTATCTAAGTGATGTTTTCACATAAGAAATGTGTGTCAACTAAAGAATATTAGTGCTTTTTAACAGTCTTTTTTTTTTTTAAGATTTGTTTACTTGAAAGAGTTATATAGAGAGGGAAAGGCGAAGAGAGAAATCTTCCATCTGCTGGTTCACTTCCCAAATGGCCCTGGTGGCTATGGCTGGACTAGGCCAAAGCCAGGAGCTTCTTCTGGGTCTCCCATGCCGGTGCATGGTCCCAAGGCTTTGGGCTGTCCTCTGCTGCTTTCCCAGGCCAGAAGCAGGGAGCTGGAAGGGAACTGGAGCAGCTGGGACACAAACCATCAACCATATGGACTTCTGGCGCTTGCAAGATGAGAATTTAGCCATTAAGCCATTGCGCTGGGCCCTGACATGCACCCTGAAAGGCAGCAGGTGATGGCTCCAGGCGTGGTTTTCCTGTCAGCCACTGGAGGTGGGTGGGCCTGGATTGAGGTCTACACTCTGGCCTTCTGCCTGACCCAGCTCCTCTTTTAGATGCACATACTAAAGGAGTGATCAGTGGATTTGAACATTAATTCTTCCCCTGTGGCTCTTTCTGCCTTTTGGATAACTTTTAAAAAGGAAAAAGACGGGCATGGCACGGTGGCCTAGCAGCTAAAATCCTCACCTTGCACGCACCGGGATCCCATATGGGCGCCGGTTCTAATCCTGGCAGCCTTATTTTCCACCCAGCTCCTTGCTTATGGCCTGGGAAAGCAGTCAAGGACGGCCCAAGGTCCTGGGATCTTGCACCCGCGTGGGAGACCTGCAAGAGCTGCTGGCTTCGGATTGATGCAGCTCTGGCTGTTGCAGTCACTTGGGGAGTGAATCATCGGATGGAAGAGCTTTCTCTGTGTGTATCTGACTTTGCAATAAAAATAAAATAAATCTTTTTTTGTGTGTGTTTTTTTTTGTTTTGTTTTTTATTTATTTATTTATTTATTTTTTAATTTTTCTTTAATAAAATAAATCTTTAAAAAAAAATAAAAAGGGAAAAAGGCAAATTATGTTTAAGAAATAGAAAGGAGTCCTGCACCCTTTGGGAAAAGATTCAGGCCCAGTCCTAGATGTTACCTAAGGTTTCACCCTGTGCAAGCCTGTCTGCTAAACCATTGTCAATCCCATCAGTGTGATGAAGTCAGCTTGCCCATGTGTTTCTCCCCACGGGTGTCCCACAGTGAGCAGAGCTGCCGTTGCCCAGGCTGTGTTTCTCATGACCTCTGCTATCCATGTGCTTGGTATGGGTGAGCTCTGTCCTGGATAGTTGTCCTGGACAATTCCTGGAGGAATTGGAAGGTGTTTTCCTGCCCCCAGCGCTGGGCAGGCCTTCCCTGATGCCCAGGGACACTGATGGTACTGGGCAGGCCTTCCCTGACTCCCTGGGGGCACTGATGGTGCTGGGCAGGCCTTCCCTGGTACCCAGGGGGTACTGATGGTGCTGGGCAGGCCTTCGTTGGTACCCAGGGGGTACTGATGGTGCTGGGCAAGCCTTCCCTGGCTCCCTGGGGGCGCTGATGGTGCTGGGCAGGCCTTCCCTGATGCCCTGGGGGCGCTGATGGTGCCACAGGCCTTCCCTGGCACCCAGGGGACGCTGATGGTGCTCGGCAGGCCTTCTCTGACGCCCTGGGGCGCTGATGGTGCTGGTGGGGTTGTGTTTGTTCCCTCCAGGGGAGCCGGGCAGTGGGACTGAAAGTGATACGTCTCCAGACTTCCACAATCAGGAGAACGAACCAAGCCAGGAGGATGCCGAGGATCTGGATGGATCTGTGCAGGGGGTGAAACCTCAGAAGGCCGCCTCCTCCACTTCCTCAGGCAGCCATCACAGCAGCCATAAAAAGCGCAAGAATAAAAACCGGCACAGGTCAGTGGCCGGGCTTCCGTGGCCGTGGCTGGGAAAGAATGCAGTGCCAGGACCGCCCTTGGTCCCCAGAGCTGGGCGGATGTTCTCAGAGGGAGGGAGGGAGGACTGGGCTGTGAGCGTAACCTGGAAGGAGAACTCCAGGACTCCTTGCCTACTGTTGGTAGTGCAGAAGAATTTGGTTTGGTAACAGTCTCACTATTCGGGTGAGTTGGAGTCTTTTGGAAAAGAGGGGCGTTAGAGGCAGCATCCGTGTGGTTGGTGGTGGCCCCAAAATGCCACTGTACATCCTGGGGTTCTGGGAAGCTGTGGAGTGGGATTCAGTCTGTTGCTCTTTATTCTTAGTAAGCTTTGTGGATGGAGAAAACTGATTTAACATGCCCCTTTCTCTCCTTTTTTGATGCAAGTTTTTTGGTTGCTTGTGACTGTGTTTTTGTATTTCTCTGTGACATGCGGACTTCAGACATCGGAGGAGCCATAGAAAAGCCCACACCATAGGAGACTGCCTTCCTAAATAGCGTTGGTCCCGCGTGTGTTTGACAGTGAGTCCGTAAGGAGCCAGGACATCAGTGGGCAGAAAGGTCAGGTGTCAACCAGGGAGTGTCAACGTTCACTTAGCCTACAGGTTGTAGGAAAATGCTGGGGCTAGGGAACTCACACGTTGGGAATTTGATGGCTTCATTCAGAAAGAATAATGCCTGGTTGACAGAATAAGGTGTCTTGCCCTGGGCTCAGACGTGTGTGAGGCCTGGAAGCCGGCGTCCCGTTTCTTTGTGTGCTGAGAAGTGAAGGGGACACGCAGGGAATGGTGGGGCCCGTCTTCCTTGATAAGCCTTCAGATAGTTCTTCATGCATCAAGATACTGAGATTGATCACTTCAGGAATGTGGTGTGAGGGGTTCGTGGGGAAGTCACTGTTGTGGCACCTCCTTGGCCCCAGCTGGTTCTTTAATTCTTTAGAGAGCTTTCGTTGTTGATGCTACAGAAGTAATATTTGTTCCAAGCAGTGCTGCTTAACCTTTTTCTGCAAACCAGAGTTCACCATGCTCATCTTCTAACTAGTGAGAAGTGGCAAAAAACATGCATATCGTTTTTTGCATAGCTACAGGGTTTTTGGCCACTGATAGGAACTGGTGTTAGCTTCTCCCAAGTGATGGAGAAGCATGCTCTGTTTAAAGAAACACTCTAAATTTTGCCATGATAGTGAAAAGTCGTGCTTGTGTTATTTTTCATAAGCTTGCTCCGGTGTGATTTTCAAGCCGTCGTTCCTTGCTTACTTGAGGGTGGCAGGAGTAGAGAGAAGGTGTCGGCCAGTCTCTGGGACTCCTGGCCCAGTGCTAAGCACTGTGCTGCCAAGACAGCTGTTTGTTTCAGGTAATACCTGACACGAGGGACTCAACAGAGGCATTGGACTTCATTGTCCTTTTTCCAGGACATTTCCTTGGTACCAACACTCCCTCCCTATCTTTTGCACTCTGTAGCCAGCTCCTTTCAGGATGCTAGGATTTCAGATGACGCTGTGCTGCTGGCACCAATTGCTCACACGAGCAGGAGCCTGGCTTTCCTTGTCTCTCCCTGTCTTCGCTGATAGAGCATCTGGCTGGTCTTCTCCTTTGGCCCTAAGTGCTCATCTGCCCCAAGAGAGAAGGAAATCGGATGCTTCCTGCCTAGTGAAGCTAGGTTCCGTGGCCTGTGTGGCAGGCACTTCTGTGGCCAGCTCGGTGCTTGAATGTCTGCCATCTTTAGTCAAGCGTAGGGTTAGGGCTGGGGTGGAGCACCTGTTTACTCATCCTGGTAAGTTTGCAGCCAACATAGCCTTCCTCTGCAGCATGGTGGAGGCTGGCTATGGGCTCGGCCCTGTTTATATTTGCAAGGCAAAGCACAAGTAACAGTGGTGCTTAGGGAAAAGGAAGTGGCTTTTGAATTTACCCCCTGCAGGAATGTGAAATTGTATGAAATAATTGTTAACATTCATTACTGATGACAGTGTCTTCAATTATTATGTTTTATGTGATGTCTGCACAGAAAATCCCAGCGTAATTAATGAAAAGGATGACATGATAACTCACAGCTGCTCTTCCAGGTTTTCACTGCGATACCAAAGCCTAGAATTCCAGGGAGTTTATCAAGTGTTGGTTAACCAGGTATAGTGTGTTTAAATCTGAAAGCAAAGTGCAATCAAGCTGGAAGTGGAGTGTGGTTAATCCCTCGACTACGTTGCCTGTGAACTCTCCCAGAGGCCTAAAGGAAGTGACGTCAGGAGGGATGCTGATGGACTCTGGGCTTCACCTCTGCTCACTGTCAGGGAGGAAGCGCGGCCATTGCGTGTGTTTTTACTCCACTGGCAGTCAGCAAGGGAGCCCTGTTGCACTCCAGGGTCATGTGCACTGTTCAGGGCAGCCCCTACCGGCCTCTGAGCAGTGACATCACAGTGGTCTCCGCCCCGCTTCTCCTGAGTGGATCCCTAAACCCCACGGGGCTTACGGATGCCCCATAGATGTGCGTATCTTTTCCATAACCCTGCCGTGTGTGGATCCTGCCGGCTGTGAAAATGAGTTGTGCTGCCCTTCTGTCTGTGGAACTGCCACCCAGTGTGCTCACCCTCTGGGACCGAGGGTAGCATATGTCACTTGAGTCAAAGGGGCCACATGTTTTCCTGTTTTAAACTTTGGCCTTTTTTTTTTTTTTTTTTTTTGGTCTTTTGCTGTCATGGAAATGTATTATCCTGAACTGTTGGCTCTGTCTTCACAAACACCTTTCGCCCTGTGACCAACCCTTTCCTTTCTGTTTCTTCTAATGTCCTAATGATTTTTGTCAGTTTAATTAAATACATTAAAAGTTCTAACTCTGAATCTGGCAGCTGATCAGAGGGCTCCAGGTACCTGCAGTTTTCTAATGAAATCATGTTTCTTCTCGTGGTCTTCTGCTAGGGCAGACCCCTCTGCTAGGGCACACTCAGGAAGAAAGGGGGTCTCCTGACCACAGACCTTGGTGCTTAGATGTTCAAAACTTTATTGCTTACGATTCCTGAAGCTGATATTGTTCCTACACATCTTGCTAGGGTGGCTAATCGACTAATTGATTCAGTTAGTACATTAATCTCTTGCTTTCTTCCTCTCCACTGCTGCCCTCAGCCCGGCTGGCATGTTTGATTATGACTTTGAGTAAGTTTGACTTGACTCAGTATTTGTGCCGTGTTGTTTCATGTGTAGACACCAGGATGCCTTTTTGAGACCTTTCTAACCCATAGTTTATCTGTTTAATTGTAGGTATGTATATTAGGTTAGGCTGGGAAGTTTTTTTTAAAAACAGAAAAACGTGATGGAGGTAACATTTTATTTAATAACTTAAGCAAAATTAAGTAAACTTCACTTTTATGCATTTTAATTTCTTTTAAAATAGATAACCTTTAATTCACATTTAAATAAATTTTCTGGCTTTGCTTCGTAAGGAGATTAATGGTTTAAAAATTTGATACTTTGCTTTGAAAAGATTTTTAAAAAATTGAAATTCATTTAATTTCATTTGTGTTTCATGTCCAGAAATACAAATTCCTAGTCTCTTTCCTGTTCTTAATCACCCATGTCTCTGTAATTCTCAGTGATAGTGAAAGAGTTAACGCATTAACATAGAGCATGCCATCTTAATTCACTCTCTTTAACATATAATTTGGAAATAGCTTTTTTTTTTTTTAATTGTATGGCTTTTTGGTAACTGCTGCATTTTTCTTTTTGAGCCATCCCCGTTGGTCTTGCAGCAAAATTACCTGCTCGTATTTTTAAAATAATCGCTTAATAGTATCCGGGTAAAGAACTAAATGTGACATAGTCTAATGAAGAATGCGGACTTGACTTAACCAGATAGTCTCTGCATTAGCTTGTGCCCTGTGCAGTAGCTGACTGTTGACCCTTTATCTGTATGCTAAAATGCAACTCTTATCTTTCCTATCACAGGATTGATCTGAAGTTAAACAAAAAACCTCGAGCCGTAAGTATCACCCAGGCCATTTCAGAGAGACTGGCAATTTTGTCACTGATTACAAAAATGTGTCCGTTTTCAGCCTTTTGAGTGTTGCTAATCTGGGGTCAGCAGTCCGGGCAGTCCCTCTGGTCACACGTTAGCTTCTAGTGTTTCTTTCTTGTTTTTCCTTTTTTTTTTGATGTTTTGTAGAGAAAAGCAGGTCACATAGCAGCTTTCCTAAAGGATAATTCCCTTTGAGTATAAAGACTAGCTCCCTCGCTTCCCCCAAGTCCCACCTGGTGAGGTGAGCTGGTTTAATAAGAATAGAACCAGCATGTCAGTCGGGGCATTCTGGGCTCAGAGTGACAGGCCATTTTTAGATGTCATACACAGTACATTATACCTTTTCCCCCCCAAAGATTGGTTTATTTATTCTAAAACATTACAGAGTATGGGAGAGGGATCTTCCATCTGTTGGTTTACTCCCCAAATGGCCACAGTGACTGGAGCTGGGCTAGTCTGAAGCCAGGAGCCAGGAGCTTCTCCTGGGTCTCCCATATGGGTAACAGGAAGCCCAAACACTTGAGCCATCCTCTGCTGCTTTCTCAGGCGCATTAGCAGGGAGCTGGATTAGAAGTGGAGCAGCCGGGGTGCGGACATCTCAGACAGTGGTTTCACTCACTGCACTATGATGTCAGCCCTCCTGAATCACACATGAGAGCACCCTTTAGCTACACAACAATCCCCTTGGCAGGCTTGTTGGTAGGATTTTTCCCTTTGGGGTCAGACCAGTGTTCTGCTGACCGTAAGCTGGGCTCTGTCTCTCTGCCTGCCCCAGGACTATTAGAAGACTCCTCTGCAGAAGCCTCCAGCTGTGTGGAGCCCCGCTTCCCTCCGACCTCACAGAGACATGCGTCCTGCATCGGAGTGTGTGGCCACCCACCTCTGTCCCCTAGACCCAGTGCTTGTGACTCTGAGTAGCTTGTTGTGAATGTGGTGACAAGTCATTTTTGTAAGACATTGGATCACTTACCTTATGTCATTTTCAGTAACAGCTGCAGGAAGACCAAGTCCTGGTGATACTCCCAGCGGGTTGCTAACTGCATTTCTCCCTTCTCAGAATGAATGAATGCCTTCAGACAGGCTGGCACCCACCTCAGCTGTGGTACCTGTTGAGAACTGTTCTCTGGTTTTGGTTTGTGCTGAACGTCACATTTGAGATGGAAGCTGTAAATACCAGGCATCGTTTTGTTTTGTGTCCTTGTTTTCTGATCGTAGCCCTCACCTTTCTTTTGGGACTTTTTGTAATGCCTTAGGATAGCTCACCTCTTCCTGTCAGCCTGCACTGGAACGCTGGAGCGTGCCTGGTCGCCTGTGTCACGCAGTGGCCAGCATTCCTCATGGACAGTAGTCTGCTTGGCCATAGGTAAAGCAGGAAGCCAGCTCTCTGCCCCTGTGTTTATTTAATGATTACCTGTCTCAAGTGTTTCTGAGTTAGTAGCGAGTTCACATCCAAGGAACAGGAAAAGCTGAAGAACGTCTGTTTAAGTCAATCCTTTTAAAATTGATCTTTTTATTCTTTTTGTATGAATAAAATTTCACAGCTTTGATGTCTCATGAACAACTTTTAAATCTAAGGTGGTTTTTCACCTGTTCATTCATATCATGCCTGTTGGAGATTGTTTTCTTTTCTTTCCTTTTCTCTCTTTGCTAGTATTGACCTGATGAAATATTGCCCTAACAGTCACAAGGTTGTGCGGGAAGGCCTAGAGTTTCGCCGAAAGCTAGTCATGTCTGGCATTGCTGAGTGGAGAGCTGCTGGGGGCCCTTGAGTGTGCGCTACCCAACAGCTGACCCCTCCATGGGCCCGAGAACCTGCCCCACGTTCAGCTGCCTCTCTGCACACATTGACCCTCCTCAACAACACGCCAGGGAGACCCCGGGACCCCAGGGCACCGCTGTGGCCAAAGTGTCTCTGGCTCCTGATCAGAGAGGCCAGGTTGGGAAGCTCTGTGTTAGGAACCTGAGTGAGGATCAGCCCAGGGTGACGATCTTGGGCCTCGCCTTCCGCTTGACTTGAGCCGGTCCTGGTCCTTTGCTCACACCCGTCTGTTTGGAAGAAAGCCTCACGTTGTGTGTGGTGTTGGTGGAGCTGAGCACAGATGGCGCATTAGCAAGAAGCCTGCCTTGGCAGGCGTGCACAGCCTTGGCCTGTGCTCCTCAACTGGTGTGTGTTTGTTTGTTTTCTTTCGCTGTGGCTATTTAGATGTCTTTCCTAATGGAACTCCCATGTCAGGGTTTTTAAGGAAATAGTTTCTTATATTTAGATTGTTCCTTAAAAAAAAAAAAAAGAAAGAAAGAAACCAAACCTGAAGGCTTCTGTTTCTTTTGTCAGTTTATCTCCTTTTCTGGAGAGCAGGGGTTCGTGACGTGGGGAGGGAAGGAGAGGGAGGGGACACCTGGTGTTTCCTTAACTCTGGGGGCGCACGCAGGTGACCTCAGGGTCCCCTGACCCTCAACACAGGGCATTTGCTAGAGATAGTGCCACTGCCCTTATTGGTATTGCTCAGTGGCCTCGAGTTTGGATACACCTGAGTGCAAGAAGCAACACCAAGCTTCCTGCTTTGTTTTTAGCTTCTCTGCTGAGTGTAACCCTGTGGAGGAGCTTCTCTTCTACTGTAGAGTGTAGACTGGCCGGGGGACAGGCAGTTCTTGTCCTAGGGATGTTGTTTGCAGTCCCCATGCAAGGCTGCTATGAGAAGAGCCGAGGCCTCCACTCCTCCCCCATCTGGTGGTATTAGATTTGGTTATAAACGGAGTTTGCGTAGCTCTTATAACGGGACAAGTCATTGATCCAGAGAACAGACTGGCTGACATGGAGGGACAGTCTGAATAGGTAATATTGGGGGAGGGCTGCTGGTGACCTGTAACCACCCATCCCGGAAGCCCCCAGCAGTGATCCCTGGATTGGGAAGACGTCTCCCTCGTGGGCTGGTCTTCCCCACTGGGGTTGGATGTGGACCAGCAGTGGCTTAAAGAACAGGAGTTGAATGGCGGAGCACTGAGCCCTGCTTTCCGGCTTGAATGCAAGCAGCAGAGTGGGTGAGAGGGCGGAGACCAGCCATGCTGCTGTATTTCTGACATCTGGGTCAGCTTGCTTTTCTGCATGTCGTCCTCTCCCTCTGTGGGTTAGGCACAGGCTGGCCTTTGCTCCTTTGGACCCTAGAAGACATTTAAAGATGCAAACCTAGATCCGTGGAACTAGGGTTCTTGTCTGGGGCTGGGAGGCTGCTGCAGGACAGGCCTTGGGTGGTGCCGGGCTCCCAAGGAGCCAGGGAAATTCACTGTCTAAATCTCAGATATCCTGACACCATCACACCCTACAAGTTCCAGATGGAGAATGTGAGTAACCCACAAAGGAAAGGATTGGAAGCCACTGGAGACTGTGGGGTTGGGAGGGGTCCCCTTCTGGCTCATAAGTGGCTCCTTCCTGTGTCCCCACAGGACTCATTAAAGATATTAGTGGCGCCATTCATGAAATACCTGCCCTCCTAACCTAATCTCAGAGGCCTGGCTTCCTAATGCCATGCCCTGGGGCATTGAAGGGGGACATGGTGGGGTGGGGTTCAGCATAGGTGCTCTGCAGGACACCTCCCTTCAGACCGGGCACCAAACAGGGCTTCCCTTTGTAGTTAGGTCGGTCCTGCCCCAGAAGCACCAGGCGCTCTGCATGGAGACGCTTCTAAAGGGACCTGGGGGAACACACCAGCAGCATGCATGACTGCTCATCTACATGGCAGGTCACTGTGCCTACTGAGCTTTTTTTTTTTTTTTTTTTTTTTTTTTAAGAATTTATTTATTGGGCCTGGCGGCGTGGCCTAGCGGCTAAAGTCCTCACCTTGAACGCCCAGGGATCCCATATGGGTGCCGGTTCTAATCCCAGAAGCTCCACTTCCCATCCAGCTCCTGCTTGTGGCCTGGGAAAGCAGTCGAGGATGGCCCAAAGATTTGGGACCCTGCACCCATGTGGGAGACCCGGAAGAGGTTCCTGGTTCCTGGCATCGGATCGGTGCGCACCGGCCCGTTGCGGCTCACTTGGGGAGTGAATCATCGGACGGAAGATCTTCCTCTCTGTCTCTCCTCCTCTCTGTATATCTGACTTTGTAATAAAAATAAATCTTTTTAAAAAAAAAAAGAATTTATTTTCACTGGAAAGTCAGATTTACAGAAGGAGAGTTTTTTTTTTTTTTTTTTTTAAAGATTTATTCATTTTATTACAGCCAGATATACAGAGAGGAGGAGAGACAGAGAGGAAGATCTTCCATCCGATGTTTCACTCCCCAAGTGAGCCGCAACGGGCCGATGCGCGCCAATCCGAAGCCGGGAACCTGGAACCTCTTCTGGGTCTCCCACGCGGGTGCAGTGTCCCAATGCACTGGGCCGTCCTCAACTGCTTTCCCAGGCCACAAACAGGGAGCTGGATGGGAAGTGGAGCTGCCGGGATTAGAACCGGCGCCCATATGGGATCCCGGGGCTTTCAAGGCGAGGACTTTAGCCGCTAGGCCACGCCGCCGGGCCCGAGAGAGAGTTTTTTTTTTTTTAGGTTTATTTATTTTTATTGGAAAGTCAGGTATACAGAAAGGAGAAGAGAGAAAGGAAAATCTTCCGTTTGCTGATTCACTCCCCAAGTGACCGCAACAACTGGAGCTGAGCCAATCAGAAGCCAGGAGCTGCTTCTGGGTCTCCCACGCAGGTGCAGGGTCCCAAGGCATTGGGCCATCCTGGACTGCTTTCCCAGGCCACAAGCAGGGAGCTGGATGGGAAAGTAGAGCAGCTGGGACAGGAAGCAGTGCTCACATGGGATATCTGCCTGTGCAAGGCGAGGAATTAAGCCACTAGCCTACTGTGCTGGGCCCGCAGGCCTGCCTCTTGAGCTTCTAAAAAAAAAGATTATTTACTTGAAAGAGCAACAGAGAGCTAGCATCACTGGGTTCACACTCCTCAAATGGATGTAACAACTAGACCTGGACCAAGTGGAAACAAGGAGCCCAAAACTCCCACCAGGGTCTCCTGTGTGTTTGGCAAATCCTTGTGTCCCCTTCTGCTGTCTCCCTAGGCACATCAACAAGGAACTGGCTTAGAAGTTGGGTAAATCTGGATACAGCACAGTAACCTAGTGGCTAAGGTCCTTGAACCCACGGAACTAGCCTCACGCACATGGCTTTGTAAATGTGAATGCCCTAGGGTAGGTTCTCAGGGAGGTAGCACCTCAGGGGCCCTGGAGTTCTGGCTTCCCTTTCAATTTGGCATCTCTGGCAGCAAGAGGGCAGAGCCAGATGTGCGATACCCTGGCATCCCATTGAATTTTCCAAATCATCTGTTGAAAGTCAACTATTGTACTTTTCCTCTCCTTTTTTTATGCTGCTGTTTTCTTAGGCTTTTAAAATGCTGGGACGGGGCCAGTGCAGCGGCTTAACAGTCTAATTCTCTTGCCAGCTCTGGCATTCCATATGGGCACCAGTTCTAATTCTGGAGGTCCCGCTTCCCATTCAGCTCCCTGCTTGTGGCCTGGGAAAGCAGTAGAGGACAGTCCAAAGCCTTAGGATCCTGCACCCTCGTGGGAGACCTGTAAGAAACTCCTGGTTCCTGGCTTTGGATTGGCTCAGCTCCGACCATTGAGGTCAACTGGGCAGTAAACCAGCAGATTGAGATTGTCTCTCCCCTGTGCAAATTGGCCTTTCAAATTAAAAAAAAAAAAAATCTTAAAAATCCTGGGACATGGGCCCGGCGCAGTGGCCTAGCGGCTAAAGTCCTCACTTTGAAAGCGCCGGGATCCCATATGGGCACCAGTTTTAGTTGCGGCAGCTCCACTTCCCATCCCGCTCCCTACTTGTGGCCTGAGAAAGCAGTCGAGGATGGCCCAGCGCTTTGGGACCCTGTACCCACGTGGGAGACCTGGAGGAAGTTCCTGGCTCCTGGCTTCGTTCGGATTGGCGCAGCACTGGCCATTGCGATCACTTGGGGAGTGAATCATGGGATGGAAGATCTTCTGACTTTGCAATAAAAATAATAAATAAGCCTTTTTTTTTTTTTTTAAATCCTGGGATAGGTGGAACTTTTGACTTTGCAGAAGGCATGGTAGTGCCCTGTGACATTGCTTCCAGGGTCAGCTCCAGGTGCTGCTTTGAGTCCTGCAGGAGCAGTACCAGAAGGTGCCAGCAGGTGGCAGATAGGGCGACACCAGCAGCAGCCTGGCCTTGAGTGGAGAGCAGCGGCAGAATCAGCTTTGGGACTGGGCCCCAGTGGCCAGGTTCCCAGCCATATGCCCGAACCTTGCCTCCCACCTGCTGCTGTTTCTCAAAAGCGCTTTAAGCTTCCTGGCAACTGCCTTTAGAGGAGCTTTAAGCAACCACACCCTGGGTGACAGTCTGGGGCCGCCTCTACCTCCAGGAACCAGATGTAAGAATTTACATGCCACAATCTTGACTTCAGGATGCCTCGAATTTTCATCCTGACCAGGCTCTGCTTCCTGCGTCTTTCTGCCAACCTCCCCCCTTGTTTCTACTTGTGAACCAGCAAAGATGTCACCACTCAGTCCCTCTGCCGTGCCCACTACCAGGGAGCCTTGAGTTTGAGAAGCCCAAGGGCCAAGGTCCTTGGGCTGCCTCTTTCCGGACAGGAGCCCCTGGGGACCAGCTCGGGTCCAGGGCTTGTGTGCACAGCACCTCATCCCTCACAGCTGCCTTGGATCCAGTTTTCTATTGCTGAGCACTGGCCCTGGCAGGTCTGCCCTGCATGTCCCACGGTGTGAGGAGTGCTGTCCACTTCCCAGTTCATCCTGCATAGGATACCTTAGGAGAACTGCTCTCCCACCTGTGGCTGGTTCGGGTCCCCAGCTCCTAGTCCTCCGTATAGGCTGGAAGAGTGCGGCAGGGGTTGAGCAGGCAGGGACAGCAGGAGGAATTTCATTCCACTGTAGGCTGCTACCTTGCCTGCTCATCCTGGCTTCTATAGTCCACACCCCATGGCAGGTGAACCCCTGTGCCAGACAGAACTTGCAGGACAGCTCAGGGGTCGGGCCACTGTCCAAGATAGCCACAGGCCAGGGCGGAGGGAGGGCATTTGGAGGTGTGGGAAAAAGTGGGTGGGAGGCGTTTCTCTGTGTCATTTCCCAACAGTGAAGGAATTTGCATACTGGCCAGTTTCCCCATCAGCTTCTTGGCTCCTAGAACCAGGAAAGCCAGAGGAGGAAAGAGCTGCACGGGACAGCCACCTGGAGTTTGTTCCCTTGCAGTGGCCTCCTCCTCTGCGATTTGAGCTTTGGTCTTAGGAGTGACATCCTGTCACTGTCACCTTTACTGGCAGGTCGGAGAGGGGAGTGTAGGGGTGGAGGTGGCAGCTGAGGCTGCGAGAGGGGGAAGTGAGTTGACTTGGGTTACACAGCTTGAACCCAGGTCTCCCCCTCTGCCATCACCACACAGATGTAGGCGTCCTCTTGTGAAATCGAGCGAGACCAGGCCTGCGGTGTCCCCTTCTGTAGGTGAGGAAATGCCGCCTATGTCAGCTGTTTCAGTGGATGTCATAGCAGGAGGTAGTAGGGAGAACTTTATAGAATTAAAACCTGAGCCATGAGGAAGAGTTAGCTTGGGCATCAGGCCTGGCAGCCTCTGAGTAGCTCTGCCTGGAAGCCAGATTGAGAAACAGGTCCCAGAGGGAGCTGGAAACATTCACGGCAGCATGGCAAGGCCTGGCATGCTGGGAAAGCACAGGCTGCAAGCTTGGGTCCCCAGGGAAGGACAGAATGGCTTGGATCCTCTCCAGAGCCTGGCACCTGCTGCAGCAGGACTCCTCCCCCAACAGTCAGCCAGCACCCGCTGCCCACTGCCCACCTGCCTGCAGAGTGCCTCTCTTGCTACCTGCGAAATACACAGAAGCGGAAGCAGCAAATGACCAAGAATTCAACCCTGGGCAGGAAGTGAGTGTGACCTCCCAAGTCCATGGCTAGTGGGTACATGAGATGGGAGGAGGAGTGAGAGTGCCTTACTTCCCCTTCTGGATGACCCAAGGCCTCCCAGCCACGTGGCACAGAGGCAGCATAGCATGCTGGGGCACTTCAGGTCCAAGGCCCACCCGTCCTCAGCTTTGGGGACCTGGGACCCAGTGCTCAAGGCCCTGCCCCAGTCTGTCTTCCTCCGTGGGACCTTGCCACGTGCCTGATAGTGAACTGGATAATCCGGTATTTCAGCTTTCCACCCCATAAACACAGGGACCTATAAGTAGCCTTGTAATCTGGAACACAGTTCTCAATGGGGAAAAAATAGATTGTGAACAAGGCAGTGCCATGGCCTGAGGCAGCTGGAATTGACAGGTGTGGAATGCCAGGAAGAACAGATTGGCCGAAATTATTTCCATGTCCCGCCCTAGGTACAGGCTTCAAAGAATGACCATTTAGGGTGAGGAAGGCTGGCACTGTGGCACCGCATGTGAAGCCCACACAGGAACTGGCTTGAGTCCTGGCTGCTCCACTTCCCATCCAGGTACCTGCGGTGCTAATGCACCTGGGAAAGCATCAGAGGATGGCCCGAGTGCTTGCGCCCCTGCTCACCCAACTGTGGGAGCCCTGGGTGGATTTCCAGGCTCCTGCCCAGCTCAACTCTGGCTGTTGCAGCTATTGGGGAAAATGAACCAATAGATGGAGGAGCTCTGTGCCTCTCCCTGTCACTCTTTCAAATAAATAACAATTCTTTAAAAAAAAAAAAAAAAGCTTTCTTGTTTTTTCCTAAAGTCCTTTCCCACTTTCCCCTGCTGATTCTGTGTGGGGAGCATCAGATAGCCCAGCTGGTCACCTAAAAATACTTGACATGTTCACCCTAGTTTTTCATGGGTGTGGATGTGTATTCCTGCTGGCCTCTTTGTGGGCTGGATAAGCTCAAGATGCTGGCTGCAGGGGAAACCCTGGTGAACAGGTGAATGGAGCTTGCAGGGGATCACCTGAGACCGCTTAATGGAGCCTTACTCTTCCAGGGGTCAGGTCCCACCCCAGGCAGCCCTTTGATCCTCCTTCCACGGATGAGGACACAGCCCCAGGGAGGGCAGTCACTTGCCCCCTGGTGACAATCAGCAGCAAAGCCAGTTGGTGAGGGCTCCTCATCTTCTTGGAGGGGACCCTGGCCTACCTGGTGAGCTGGGGACTGGGAGAAGAGGGCCAGAGCCAAGTCCTGAAGACTCTCTCCCCCGTCCTTCTAGCCCAGTTCCTGGGAGGCCATCTCTCAGGCTGGGTACTTCCCCAGCCTCAGCGCTGGCCACAGCCCAGAAAAGGGGAACAGCCCCACAACCTGGCACACAGCCCTTTCACACTTCTGCTTCCTGGCCTGGGCCCCACCCCCACCCAGGTCTGCAGCAGCCTCCCATCAAGGCACAGCCCCAGCCCTGCAGGGCCTGCACAGACCCCGTGAGAGCTGGGACCCCTCCCTTGTTCCCGGGGCGAAGGCAGAGCCACAGTCACCTCTGAAAATGGCTTGCGCTATATACTTTATTACTGATGTTTTTGGAGGGAGGGCTTTCCACTTAGAACATGGGAGACTGACACCTGTGCGTAGGCAGAGGCACATCCTCATGCCCTTGGAGATGGAGGGGTCAGAGGAGAGGGTTGGGGGACAGGGACCCTGACCCCCCGGGGCAGGTGCACGGAGTAGGGCAGAAGGGAGGTTATTTAAGAAGCATCTTGCTTACTGACATGAAGCCACGCGCCCAGTGAGAGCATGGGCGAAGCCTCATTGGCTTAGAGGAAGGGGCCCCTGGAGGGCAGGCACACAGTGCCCAACTGGCCAGCCAAGGCTGGCATCCCAGGGACGGGGCGGAGGTGGGGGGGCCTTGCACAGAGCCCCCAGCCCGAGCTTCTGCTCCCCCCCAGCCTCCTTCCCCGCCCTGAGAGAAAAGAGGGTTTGGGCCTCAGCCACAGACTGACGGCCGTTACTGGCGCATCTGCTTAAAACTACAGAGATACAATGTGCATCAACAGGGCGATCGCCTCTGACCCACTCAGACACACAGCTGGGCAGCCATGGGGGCCAGAACCAATCCTACAGTATGTTCGGTGTGTGGGTTCCCTCCCTTTTGCTTACCACCCTCCTGCTGTCCAGCCTCCAGGGGCAGCACACCTTGAGGCTGTGAACAGGCCCCTTTACAGCGCTAGGCCCTGACCAGACAGCCCCCACCCTCCCGACAGGTGCCCGCTTACTCGTTGGGGTGCTGGGACTTGTAGGACAAGATCTCCGCCGCCAGCTGCTGGGGGTCCAGGAGCTGTGGGAAACGCCCCATCACAGCCTCTACCAGGTGCGGGGGGAAGACGCCGCACAACTTGGTGTACACATTGGCCCGTTCCTTGGCCAGGCTGCCCGCCCCGGCCCACAGGCCCCCACCGGGTCCTGGGTTCGGCCCCTGGGGATCCTGCAGGACTGGGGTGGGTGGGGGCAGCGGGTATGGTTCAGACCAGTACTCTCGGGGCGGGAAGGCAGGTGGTGGGGCCGGGTAGTCAGCAGGGACACTGAAGTGGCCAGCACCCATGTCCCGTCCAAAAGCATGGTAGGTCTGAGTGGCCGGCAGCTCCCGTCCATAGTGGTAGCCAGGGTAAGGCCCGCGAGGTAGGCCTGGCTCTCCCAGGCTTGCACCCCGGACTCCCCACAGTTCTGATATCTGGCTCTCTAGGGAGCCGATGCCCGAGTCCAGGTGGTCCTGGGAAGTGTAGGGTAGTGAGTCCAGCGTCTGTGGGAGCCAGTCAGAAGGCCCAAAACTGCCTGCACTGCTCCCACTCGCTGGGAGGCTCCTGCCTGCTGGGGCAAAGTTCTGTGCTGGCCCCTCGCGCCGGGATCCTGGGGAGGCCCGGGGTCCCAGCTTCTTCCCATCCACGCCACTCTGTTCGCCGTCTGTGGGTGCAGAGCTGGGCTGGGGTGATGGTGCAGGGCGCTGGGTACTCTTCTCCTTGCCCGGGGCTCTGAGGGGGGAGAGGAGTGCGTTGGCACGGAGCTCGTCGGCCACGGAGCGCTGTGGGCGGCTGGGCCGCTCCGGGTGGAAGAAGCGGCACTTGATCCCGTAGGTGCACTTTTTGCCTGCATGAAGAAAGAAGGGGGGCTGTGGGGAGTGCATGGGACCAGGGTCTGGGTTGGGGAGGGGAGTGGGTGACACAGGAATGCTGTGCTTGGTGTGTATGTCTTGGGGGGCAGTCCCCAGGAGGAAGCAAGTGGGGCACAGGCAGGCTCAGGTAAAAGGAAGGGCAGGTACGGGGGCTTGGGGGCTCGAGGGCAGAGCTGGGCCTCATACCATAGGGACACGGCTGCTTCCTGTGCTCGGAGGGCAGTGGCTTCTTCCGCAGGAAGTTGTCCAGGCTGGGCCCATGTCGGCCCAAGGGGTCATCGGGAGGCATGAACCTGCAAGAGGGCCAGGAGGACTTTCAGGGAGGCAGGGCATGTCCAGCTGCCGAGAAGGGGCCGGGCGCCGGGGCTCTCTGGGCAGGCCTGCAGACATCGGGCCAGATGCCCAGATCTTGCCCTTGCTGGGGGCGATGGCAGGGGGGTGGGTCACACCAAGGGAGGTAAGGGGCAGCCCCCCAGCCAGGGATTCTCTGAAGGCATCAGAGGCTGCCCCAAGTCCCAGGGTCTCTGCTCAGGGTGGTGGGAGGCCTTCCTGAAATACTAATCCTGTTCTGGCATAAACACTACCGCTCCCGCCCCATGTGGAAAAGTCCCCGGGCAGGCGGGCAGCTGTCCCAAGGGCTCCCCAGAGCCCAGCCCTCTCCGCTGGGGCCAGTCCCAGTCCATGAGGGCCGGCGGCTCCTCCTGATGGGTCGTACTTGTCATTGACGAAGGAGTACATGAGCAGCCGCTCCTCGATGAAGCGCTTCCACTCCTGGCGCTCTCCCTGCAGGTCCCGGTAGGTGTCGTTGGAGACTACGATCCCATCGGACTCGTAGGCCAGTTTCACGATAAAGCGGTCGTCGTAGCACACCACCCGCTTGCCGCCGACCCGCCTCGACGGCGTGAACACCAGGATCTTCTTCTTCTCCAGCTCCCGCAGGATGTGCTGGTCTGGGAGGTGACAGGGTGTGGGGTCAGGGTCCAGCCGGGACCCAGAGCAGGTTCTAACCTCCTGGTGGTCACGAGTGGTGGGGAGGGGCAGAAAGCAAGTCTGCTGAGGCCACGGCTACACCACCATGCTCCCTGGCTTGGCTCTGCCATGAGCTTGCTGCCTGGAGACGGGGCCAGCGCCCAGGGCACTGAATTGCTCTTCTTCCCCTCTGGACATTGGGCCCGTTCCCAGACGTGGTCTTGGCTGTCTCTCCATTCTGTCCTTGGGGGCGCAGAGGCAGCCGGGGTGGGACACAGCCAGGATTCCAACTCAGCTGGTCTCAGCCCTAGAACCATTTAGCTGTTCTGCCCCTGTGCCACTGAGGCTGGTAAAGGGGTGCCCACCCACTAGGAGGAAGGAGGAGGCACCCACTCCCTGAAGCAAGACTGGACAAGGTGACTGCCCGCCAATGGCTGCTTGTTCAGAGCACGACTGCCGAGGCCAGCAGAACCCAGGGACAGACTCCTACCCGGAGTCAACCAGGTGCCGGGCGCAGCCACGGGGGAAGGACAGGGCTCTCGGGGCACCACTCAGCTCACCTGTGATGGGTACATCAGGTCGAGGCTGCTCCTTCCTCCAGGACGGTACAAACACAGTGACGTCTGCGTGACCCCGCTCCAGAAACCAGTTCACGGCCAGCAGGATGCCCCGGCAGGAGAACACCTCCTTGTTTCCATGGCTGGGAAGAGAGGAAGGACAGGCTAGCTTGGGCAGGCTGGGGAGTAGATCACCTGCCAGCCCCTGCCTACCCCACTATGCTGGGGGTAGGGGGTGAGAAAGGCTGGCTCAAAGCCTCCATTGCCAGCACTGCTTCCCAGCAGGTCCCAGGCAGCCTGGAGACTCCCCGCCCCCACCTCCCCAGCTAGATCCCATTTCCTTGAAATTGAGGACACACCCAGCACAGCTCCCCACGTTGAGGGGGGTGGAAGCAGGAGGGTCAGGCCCCCTTGCAACACACCTGGGGGTGGGGGAAAGGGCAAGTGAGCAGATTGCTGGTTCCTGCCCCGCCCAGCAGCTGCTGGGACCACAGGACACAGATGTACACAGCGCACTGAGTCACCAGCCTTCCCTTGGCCCAGTAGTGCCGCCCGCCCGCCAGCGTACTGACGGGGCGGGGGAAGCACCGGCCCCGGCCTAGAGAGACCAGGCTGTTCCGGATTAAAGTTCAGCTCCTGCACTAAGCCTCCAGGGGCTGGGACCCCGGGAGGGCAAAGGAATAGGAGTCACCTGGCTCCTGGCTCCGTTCACCACAGGACAGGAAGTGACTGGGGGCTAGGAGCAGGAGACTAATGAAAGTGAAAGGACAGTGGACACTACTTTTTCCCCCCAATGCCAGAGAGGAGGGTGTGACTAAGAGAAAGATACTTAGGAGTTGGTGCCACCTCCGGGAATGCTGCCAGCAAGCAGCGCTGGGAGCCAGAGCATCCTCCCTGCCCAAGCTGGTCTGACTGACCAACCATGGCCGGGCCCCAGATCACAGCTCCCCTGCCTGGAAGACTGCTCAGCATCCATCCCAGGGGGCCACGGCAGCAACAGTGCAAAGTCAAGGAGATTTTCATCTGGAGTTTTGGGACTGGTCCGAAGGGTTCCCAGGGAACACTGGGCATCATGGAAGGGGCTCCCTTCCCGTAGCCCTTTGCCTCTTGCTGCCCCTCTGAGCAAGCACCTCAGAATTTCAGATTTGGCAAATACAACAGGACAGATGTTACGCAAAAGGGGCAAGTCCAGGGCCGACCACATCCTGTGCGTGACTTTAGCGGGGGTTGGAGGGGTTGGTTGGCTGGTAGCTGGAGTCCCAGGAGAAGCCAGACAGGGAGGTGAGGGGGCATAGCGGCTGTTGGGGGGGTTTGCTCTGACCTCCAGGGTCTGTGACGGGGACCAAGTCCAGCCCTGGAGCAGCACCCGGCTCTTGCTGACCCGGGGCTGGCTCACAGTCTCCCGGGGGTAGGAACCTGGTGGTACTGAGTGAGGGTACCCCCACTGGCAACCCCCCTTCCCGGGAAGCACACGGTGGCTCAGAGAAGAGAATGTGGTCATGGAGGGGGTCACACCATGGTGACGGAGCAATGCTCAGTGTGTGTGCTCCCAAGCATCACATGGGTGGTGGCCTGGGTGAGCCTGGTCTAGGGGAAGAAGTGGGGGGTCCAAAGGCATCCCTGCCCTCCCACCCCCAAACATGGCTTGCTGAGGCGAAGGCCATCAGGGCCCTGTGACTCACACAGCGTCACCTGGCTAGTGGTAAGAGGCAAGCGGGATTGGAAAGCCAGCCTGAAGCCACTAGAACGCTTTCCTTTCTCTCACCGAACACCCAGGGCTGATGTGGTAGAAAACACACATACACAAACAAAAACCCCTCCCAAACTCAAGTGTGAACCAAGTGGGTTAAGAGGGAGGGGCAGAACAGGAAGAAATGATGTTCTGGTGAATTTGCGTTCTTCCTGCAGAACCCACGTGAAGTGTCACTGCCTCTTGGACGCCTTCTGGGATTGCTCATTGATGCCCGGAACTCTGCCTGCCCCACACCTGCCCTGGGCCTTCTCCCTGGCCTCCCCTCTCCAGCCTGGCTCCCTGTCTGAGATATGCAGTCTGCACCTGCCTCCTGCTCCTGTCCACACATATGAACATGCAGGGGTCCCGTGCTAGGCCAGTGGCATCTCCAAGCCTTGGGACTCCCTGGGATGCCTGAACTCAGTGTATTGAAAACCTTGGCTGAGGCTGAGTCTGCTCTCTGTGGCCCTGGCTTCCAGAATGTTCCCTCAGCAGGCAAGCATGGCAGAGCCAGAAGCGAAACACACAAGGCCCAGAGTGCCTCTCTACAGCTAACTTGAAGTCCCTCTTGCTGCAATGGAGAAAGTTCCAGTGGCACAGGAAAACCGGACTTCCTCTCACCGGCCCCCGCCCCCCACCCCACCAGCTCCGGGCAGCCCCTCCGGAGGGCCCAGAGGGTCAGGGTCCCCCTGCCAGCTAGCTAAGCAGACAGGATGTATTTGCTCTAGCCTCCAGATCAGCTGCTCCCCCGCCCCAGGACAGAGGGCAGGGCTGGGCCAGGCTCCCCAGGTGAAAAGATCTGCCCAAGCTGGGCTTGTTGAGTGGAGGAAAAAAAAATTCCCTTAGAAGGAAACAAGAGGTGAATTTCCCCACGATTTGCATATGGCAGGGGCTAGCCCGCCCCTGGCGGGAGGGGGCGGCAGGGCAGGAACCCAAAAGCAGCTGAGACAGGAAGTCAGAGGCTGGAATTCCCCTCCTGCCAGCGCTGGCCCAGCTCAGAAACCCCCAGTGGCCAGGCGGGCTCCGCGCGTGGCTCTGCCTCTCAGAGGGCTGATGTGCCCCACCACCGCCCCTCCTCTTGTGGGGACACAAACACACTGCTCCTGGTGGCCCCCTGGCTTGGCCACTCTCAGCCCATGTCCCTCTCTAGGGCCAGGAGCCCCAGGAGGACACCTAAGCCTCCACCCCAGCTTGGGGGCCAGCTCTCCCCTGCCTCCTCTCAGCCTGTGGTCAAGATGGGAACACAGAGCCAGAAGGTCGGAAGAGTTCACCTGGCCTGCTGGGAAGGGGGTAGGGTTGTGGGGGGCAGGCAGGCCCAGAGCTGACTTGCCCCCAGCTGAGCCAGGGGTGGGCGGGGCCAAATGCCAGGGAGGACAGAGGCTGAAGTCAGGCACCGCAGGCAGCCCATCTGGGAGATCCCTCTTGGGTGGTGGGGAAGTGCCTGGGGTCACCCTATCAATGCCACCAGGAACTTTTCCTCCTCCGGAGTGACCCACCCAACCCTGACTCACAGCCCACCTAGGGGTTGGGGCTGGGGGAGAAAGCTGGCCTGAAGGGCGGGGCCTGGCTTCAAGGGAGAAGCCAGGGCTGTCTAAGGCCAAGCAGTGGCCTTAACCCTGTACCCACCCTGTGAGAGCCCATGGGGAGACAGAGGGGCAGTCATGGGGCCCCATGCCACTGTGCAGGCAACTGCCCCCCCAGTCCCATGAGAGCCAGAGCCAGCTGCGAGGTCACTCCCCCCGTATCACAGCCAACCCCAAGAGCCCCACCCCCTCAAAGGATGGTGAGGACCATGACCGGGTACCCCCTTGAACACTGGCCACTGCCTGCCCCTCACATGCTCTGTGCCAAGGGTTGGGTCAACCCTCTCACAGGTAACAAAGCTAAGTTCCCTGGTGGGTGGCAGCCAGTCCCAGGCCAGTCCCCTGCAAGATCTGACCTCCACCGCAGTGAGGGGTCTGAGGCTGTGTGCTCCTGCTGGCCTCACACACAGACCCACCCACTGCATATAGCCCCCCAGGTGCCCCTGGAGGCCCCAGGATCTGTATTGGAACACTTGCGCCACCACCTCCAGGCAGACTGACTCTATAGCAGGATTGCAGCCCCACTTCAAAGATGTCCCGAGCTGTCAGGTGGGGGGCCTCCTGGCATGGGGAAGCAGGGTCATGGAGGGCAGAGGTCAAGTCCTGGTCCCCAAGGCAGAGCTGTGCAGCAGCTGAAACAAGTGGCACCAATGCACATGCCTCAGCCACAGAAATGCCACCTACCTCATGGCCACATTGCTTCCGTCAATGACCACTGGCCTCAGGTCGCTGCCCTCCCTGTCGTCCTCTGGGAGTGAAGGCTCCAGGCTGGGCACCTTGGGGGTGCCCCCGCCGCGGGGCACCAAGGGGAGCTGACAGCAGCGGTCAGGTGAGGCCTGGCGCTCCCGCTCGGTGGCCGAGCCATGCTTCACCAGCTCGCCCAGCACCGTGTTCGTGTCTGCCTGCAGTCCCAGCTTCTGCAACACGCTGTGGATTTCCGAGGAGGAATAGCCCAGCTTCCGAAAGAAATCCACCTTCATCTGCAGCTCCAAAGTCGCTGCCTCCTCGGTGGTGGGTTCCGGAGTCGTCCCTGGGGTGTCCCGGCAGCTGTGGCTGTCCTCCAGTGCCCACAAACTCATGGCGGGGCTGGCTTGCGGGCTGGGGGTCTCTCCACAGGAGCTGCTCATAGCTCAGCCTCCTGCAAGACGGCCGTTTCAGCTGCTGCGGGGCGGGGAACAGGCATGAGGGTTAGCAAAGGGAGCCGCCTGCCCTGTCATCCTCTCTCCTACCCGCCCCACCCACCAGGATGAGGCAACCCTGGACTGGTGGCGCTAGGCAAGGCCACGGTCACGCATCAGCTCTGGAAAGTTCTCCCAGTGAGAGTAGGGTAAACTGAGGCACCGACAATCAGAAAGCGCTCAAGGTCACCCAGCTGTTTGCTGGTGGCCCAAAGACTGGAACTCCATCTCTTTAACTCCACCCCCTACCCCCCAACCCCAACCCAGGGACCCAGAAGGCAGGGGCGGGGCACTCTGGGTGGAAAACCGAGCTCAGACGGGCACCAGGGGCCGGGGGCTTCCCCCTACGACGAGGAGGCCTTCCCGGCACTCTAGGGCCGGGCCCAGGCGGCGCAGGGCTCAGACCGACTCCCAGGCCCGGGTAGGGTAAGTTTCCGGGGTGATCGACTCGGAAGAAAAGTTGCCGGGAAACTCTGGTCGGCTGCCGGGCGCCAGGGGCGCGGGGGCTGTCCCGGCTTACAGGCCCGTGCTCCTGCGGCCTCCCCTCCCGACCTCAACCCCCTGCCCCGACCTCGCCTCCGCACCGTGGGCTCAGTGGAAGGGGTCCCGAGCACTAGCGAGCGAGGGGGGCCCATCCCAGGGCTCTTCCTTTTGTCCCACCCGGCCGGAGCCCAGCCGGGACCCGCAGCCCGCGCCCCTCCCGCCGCGCTCACCCAGCCGCGCGCCGCCCGCAGCCGGCGGCGTCTCCATGGGGCCGAGTCCCAGGGGCAAGGCCGGCAACGCCTTTATACGGAGCCGTCGACAAGCAGGTGGCGTTAAGGAGGGTGACGCGGAAGCCCGGCAGGGCCACCGCCCCTTCCTGCTCCTCCCCGCGCGCCGCCCCGCCCCGGGCCCCGGCCCCTCCCCCGCGGCCCGAGAGGCCAGCCGCGCTGAGACCCAGGCAGGAAAGTGCGCCCCTGCCTGCGAGGGATCAAGGCAGGCGCCGTCGGAGCCGGGCGCTGTCAGGTGGAGGGACTGATGGAGGCGCGTACAGGGGTCCACAGCCAACCACGGCCGCCAGCGTTGGCCCCTAAGAACTCCAGGTGCAACCCCCATCCGCGCCCGGGGCACTGCACGTGCATCTGATGGGGACAGGTCAACAGGTGAGTGGAGATGGAATCAGTAGTGGGTAGGGAGTGGCCTGTCCAGACTCTTTAAGGAGTCATACAAGGTGGTAACATGAAAAGAAAAGCAAGGGAATGATTAAAATTAAACTTCAGGAAGGTAGTTTCAGATGAGAGGAATGCCCAGAGGGTCTCCAGGAGTCCGGTGACTGTTTTAAGTCAGGTGCAGGCTGCCTACTCGAAGATGTGTGCTCTTTTTTTTTTTAAGATTTATTTATTTTTATTGCAAAGGCTGATATACAGAAAGGAGGAGAGACAGAGAGGAAGATCTTCCATTCGATGGTTCACTCCGCAAGCGACCACAATGGTTGGAGCTGAGTCAATCCGAAGCCACTGGGATTAGAACCGGCGACCATGTGGGATCCCGGCACATTCAAGACCAAGATTTTAACTGCTATGCTATCGCACTGGGCCCTTAAGATTTATTTATTTTTATCAGAAAGTCAGATATACAGAGAGAAGGAGAGACAGAGAAGAAGTCAGATATACAGAGAGAAGGAGAGACAGAGAGAAAGATCTTCCATCTGATGATTCATTCCCCACATGACCACAATGAGCCAATCCAAAGCCTGGACCCAGGAGCAGGGTGGCTGGGATTAGACCAGTGGCCATATGGGATCCCGGTGTGTTCTAGGCAAGGACTTTATTTTTTTTTTAAGATCTTTTTTTTAAAAGATTTATTCATTTTATTACAGCCAGATATGCACAGAGGAGGAGAGACAGAGAGAAAGATCTTCCGTCCGATGATTCACTCCCCAAGTGAGCCGCAACGGGCCGATGCGCGCCAATTCAAAGCCGGGAACCTGGAACCTCTTCCGGGTCTCCCACGCGGGTGCAGGGTCCCAATGCATTGGGCCGTCCTCAACTGCTTTCCCAGACCACAAACAGGGAGCTGGATGGGAAGTGGAGCTGCCGGGATTAGAACTGGCGCCCATATGGGATCCCGGGGCTTTCAAGGCGAGGACTTTAGCCACTAGGCCACGCCGCCAGGCCCTTAAGATTTTTTTTTTAAAAGATTAATTTTTTATTTTATTGGAAAGGCGGATATACAGAGAGGAAGATCTTCCATCCGATGGTTCACTCCCCAAGTGACCGCAATGGCCGGTGCTGTGCCAATCTGAAGCCAGGAGCCAGGAACTTCTTCCAGGTCTCCCACGTGGGTGCAGGGTCCCAAGGCCTTGGGCCGTCCTTGACTGCTTTTCCAGGCCACAAGCAGGGAGCGGGATGGGAAGTAGAGCAGCCAGGACACGAACCAGCACCAGTATGGAATGCTGAACTAGCAGGTAGATCAGCATGCCCTGCAACTGTGCTGCCTCCTGTTCCCCGTACCCCCCTGAAGTTTTCAAATTTCCAAGAGTTCTTGTACATGTCTCCCGAGCTGAGGACATGGAGACTCAGAGATGGAAAAAGGTGAAGTGGCTTACTCAGAAGCCAGGAGCTGGCAGGGTTGGAATTCCTGCCACTCTTTGCTGGCTTGTTCCCACCGCACCAGCTTGTCTGACAAAGCCACAGACAGCCAGGGAGGAGGTGGGGTGTGTGTCCTGTCAGGTCCCGTCGCTCCTCCTTGGAGCCTGCCCGACTCTCACTGGCCACCAAGTCCCTGCTTTGAAGCCTGGTCATTTTTGAAGATCCACAGAATGTCTCCTTTGCTGTGCCTTGTCCCCATTCCCCCTACGGCAATCCCCGAGGTTTGCAGACTGATGACAGAGGGAACACGGAGCCCCTGCCACCTGTCAGCCCCACCCTGTGCCAGCGTATCACACGCTCTGTGTCCCTCCTGCCGAGCACCTTGCATGCCGTACCCCTCAGCTCACTAGGACCCCTTTTATGAGGGAGAAGCACTCAGGAATGCCAGGCACATCCTCACGATAGTAAGTACCTTCAATACGGTAAAAACCGAGGTGTTATGTGCAGGTTAATAATAGAGGTAATAGTTCCCCATGGCGACCGTGCCACCCATTTATGGTGCTGGGCACTGTGCCAGTGTCTCACAGGCACTTCCAGGCCTTGGCTGCTGCTCAGCCAGGAGTGCCCTTCCCTGCCTCCTGACGGCTGCCTGGCTGATGCCATTCATCTTTGAGATGATGTCACCTCCTCGGGGAGGCCTCCTTGCTGCTCCTAACAGCCCCCAGCCAATGGCCCTGTATGCTGAATTGTCACTGCCAGCCTAGATCCAGTCCTCTGAGGCTGGGACCGGATGAGGACGCCTCCCTGGGCTCCCAGGCTTGGTGTTGTCCAGGCCTGGTCCAGTGGGAACCGGCGAGACTAGGCAGTGAGTCAGGCGGCTCCCCACCGCAGTCTTGTTCTCTTCCGGCTCCTTTCACCGTCTTCTTCTCTGGATGCCAGCTCTCTGCTGGCGGTGCTAGGGAACCCCTGCTCTACTGACAACAGGGCTTATGCAACCGTTGGCTCGGATCCCTGTGCATCGAATGGTGTCAAGCCCATTCCTACCCCTCCGCCTGTTGCACGCCCTTCTTGGCAGATGCACTTGCCAACTTCCTTTCTGAGCCTGCCTGCCCTCTGGCCACCTCCCTGTGCCCAGCCACACCTACCAAGTTCCTGGACGGGTCACCTCCCAGAGTGAGAGCGAGGCTGCAGAGGGAAAGGTCCCAGGGGTGACCTTGTCCCTTTAGTAGCTCAGCCTAGGGAGGACTCAGGAGCGGGACTTCTGCCCTCAGGCCTTTGCAAAGGTAATGCTGAAAGAACCACAACCCTGCTACATTTAGAGGCCCTTGGAGTTTTCCAGAAGGATGAGTCACAGTGGGACACTGTACATCAGCACGTATGTCAAAGTCAGCTGAGGGGCCAGTGTTGGACCATTAGTGGGTTAAGCTGCCCCCTATGAGACCTGACTCCCTTATGGGAACTGGTTGAATTCTAGCTGCTCCACTTCCAATCTAGCTCTTGGCTAATGGCCTGGGGAAAATCGGTGAAATAGATGGCCCAGGAGGGGCCCAGCATGATGGCTTGACTGACTAATCCTCTTCCTTGTAAGCGCCAAGATCCTATATGGGTGAATGAGCAGCAACAGCCAGGGCTGGACCAGGCCAAAGCCAGGAGCCAGGAGCTTCTTCCAGGTCTCCCTTCTGGGTGGCAGGTGGCCAAGCACTTGGACCTTCCTCTGCTGCTTTTCTCAGTCTATTAGCAGGGAGCTGGGTTGGAATAGGAACAGCTAGGACATAAACCAACATCCATATGGGATGCCAGTGGCACAAGTGACAGTTTTACCTGCAATACTGGCCTTGAGGACTTATTTTAAACATGTATGTATAAATATAAATTTTATTGGATAAATAGCTTATGGTGGGGCTGGGACAGGGATAGGATGGAGTATCCTATGGTGTGGATGAGTAAGGAAGTGGCAAGGGTACAGGGCAGAGGGACCCAGGGCCTGTAAGAGCTGGGAAGGGACAGCAGTAGAGCAACATGGACAGTGAAGTAAAGGTCGGCCGACTGGGCTACCAGCCAGTGTAAAATAAATGCCTGTGAGTTCATGCTGGCATGAAGAAATGATTGAATAAAAACTGAGAGAAGAGTTGATTATTCCTTCTTATATAATTCCCCATCATGGGCTTGGCCTAATGGCTCTGTTGGCTCATCTTCCCTTTGCAAGTGCCAGGGTCCTATATGAGTGCAGGTTCATGTCCCAGCTGCTCCATTTCCCATCCAGCTCCCTGCCTGTGGCCTGGGAAAGCAGTCCAGGATGGCCCAAAGCCTTGGGACCCTGCATCCACATAGGAGACCCAGAAGAGGCTCCTGGCTCCTGGCTTCGGATCAGTTCAGCTCTGGCCATTGTGGCCATTTGAGGAGTGACCTGGCAAATGAAAAGCAGTTATGGCAGGGAAGTGGGGGTGGGAGAGACAGAAAAATCTTTCTTCTGTTGGTTCTTTCCCCCAGATGGCCGCAATGAAGCTGAACTTGTCCAAAAGCCAGGAGCCAGGAACTTCTTGAGGGTCTCCCACATGGGTGCAGGGGCCCAAGGACTAGAGCTGTCCTCTGTTGCTTTCCTGGGCCATAAGCAGGGAGCTGGATAGGAAGTAGAGCAGTCAGTACTTGAACCTGTGCACAAATGGGATGCCAGCATTGCAGGAGGAGGTGTAACTTACTATGCTACAGGACTGGTCCCTAACATGATAGTTTGAATCAGTGTGACACATTGCTAAGGTAATAAGCTACAAGATGACAGCTTTTGGGGAGAGTGAAACTGGGTGAGCTTATTTGGGAACTCTCGGCACTATCTTGAAACTCCTCTATGAACCTACTGGTAATTTCCAGAGCTCACACTGGAGCGCATAAAGCCACCACCTGTGAAGTCAGCGTCACACATGGGAGCCTGTTCAAGCCACTTCTGATCCAGCCCCTTGCTAGTGGCCTGGGAAAAGCAGTGGAAGAGGGTACACATGTCCTCACCCCTGCTCTCCATGGGAGAGGCCCGGATGAGGCTGCAGGCTTTTGACTTTGGCCAGGATGTTGCCTTTGAGCTCTGGTCCTGGCTCAGCTATTGCAGCCCAGTGAACCAGCAGATAAAAGACGTTTCTCTGTCTCTCCCTCTTAACTCTGCCTGTCAGATGGATTAATAAATAACTCTGTATTTAAAAACAATAACCCCCAAATTCCAGCACTTATTTTTAAAAAGGCGCATGTGACGCCCTGGGCCTCCTTCACAGAGAGAGCATGCAGTTTGGTGATCAGGCCAAACTTCTATGTAAAGTTCCATTGGCTCAGATCCTGTGCCAGTCCCAGCTGGAGATAATACCCCGAGAGAGGGGAGGCCTTGGGTCTCCAGGGACCCCTCTTCCCCCCTGCCTGTGCCCCACCCCTCAGCAGCTCAGCACTCCCAGCCTCCTCTTTCCTGCACCCTTGAACCTGCAGCTGGAAAATCCCACAGGGGCTGATTACCGTGGACTCTCGCTTTATAGATGAGGAGACTGGGAGGGAGGAGGGCTGCTTGACCTTGGCCCTGTGGGAGGAAAGGGCTGGGAACAGGACTAATCTGGCTGTCACGGCCTGAGGCATCCCAGGTGGGTGTCTGGCAGATCCCACAGGTGCCCTGCCTTGCCGATGAAGGGCAAGGCCCGTCTCAAGGGGGATGGTGCTAGCTCAGGTCAAGTGTCTCCAAGGGCCTCACTGTGCACTCCCTTAACAGGTGATTCCTGTGGAAGGCCCAGGAAGAGGTGGGATCTGAAAGTAGGCAAAAGGTTGATTTGGTCTGGGAGGGGGTGTTCCCATTCCAACTTAGAAGTCAGAAGGAGTTCTGTAAATGCCGGGGCATGCTGGGTCCCCAGTGATGGGGTTGAGCATTCTGTTTTCCTGTTGTCCCTGAAACTGTCAGTGACCACCCCCTACCCCCGGGCCTGCCCCAGGGTCCTGGGAGTAGAGCCCAGGCTGCAGCGGCACTGTCCCCAGGACAGCTGTGGGCGGGACCAGCAGGCCTTTGTCCTAGAAGATGAAATGCCATCCTCATGGGGTTTCCCTATGGAATCATTGCAGTCTGGGGCAGCACCCTGTCCCTTTGGGTAAGGCACAGGAGCTGACTGGAGGTGGGGGCACACTGGACCGACATGGTTCCCATTCAGCTCTGTTGTGTGTGCCTCTGCTGCAGCCCCTAGGCCAAGGTCAGTTCTCAGAGGTCCCTGGGAACTCTGAGTGGGGCTTGCATCTCATCCGAGGAGAAGCCAGCACAGACTGGCCAGGGATAAGGTGGCACCTGGGCAGGATCTGACCTCAGAGGTGGGCATTAGCCGCTTGCCGGCCGGCTCCCTAAACCCTATATGGTCAGTCACGGGGTGCTCACAGCGAGTGCCTCACGGGACCCTGGCAGCCACCCCAGTGCAGTTGTGACAGTCACAGATGTCGTTTGCTAATCAACAGGCCGGGGAAACTGGCTGGCCACCTCGCCAGCAGCCTTTGCCCCGTCCCCTGTTCCCGATCGTAGTGGGAATTTCCCAGTCACATGGGCTGGTCAGAAATGACCCCATTCTAGGGGTGGGGCCTAAGTGTCTTCAGCAAAGCCCAGGCATTTTGGGCACTGATGAGAGCCTGCTTGGGATGTTGCTCCCCAGGCAGAGGGCCTCGCTTTGGGGCCCAGATCCTTTTCCCAGGTGCTGGCCCTAGAAAGCAGGCAGGTGGCTTGAGGGATTGGGTCCCTGCCACGGCTATGGAAGACTTGGGTGGAGTTCCTGGCTCCTATCTTTGTCCTGACCTGGCCCCAGGCATTGTGGGTATGGCTGGAGGGGATGGTGAAAAACCAACAGATAGGAGATCTCTGTCTCTTTCTCTCTCTCTGCCTTTTCAGTAAAAAAGTGATAAGCAACATTTCATCCTCCAGGCTATGGGGAGCTGTTTAGGAAATGGCACAATTGGAGTCCACGTGTCTTAATTCTGATTCTGTTCTTTGAGCTAACTTGGAATCAAGCCCTCTGTGTCAGATTACAATTAAGAAAAGCAAGGAGAGCCAGGAGTTTCTGGAGCCAACAAAGAGAGACTGTTAGGTCCTTAGTAATAACTGCTAGGCCAGGCCTTGCCCAAAGCCAGCTCTGGGCATTTCAGAAATCAGTGCATTCTGTCACTCACAACCAAACATATCCTTTATTTATTTTTTAAGGTTTATTTATTTTTGTTGGAAAGGCAGATGTACAGGGAGAAGGAGAGATAGAAAGATCTTCCATCTACTGGTTCACCTACCAAATGGTCATAATGATCAGAGTTGAGCTGATCCAAAGGCAGGAGCCCAGAGCTTCTTTTGGGTCTCCCACGTGGGAAGCTTTGGGTCATCCTCCGTTGCTTTCCCAGGCCACAAGCAGGGAGTTGGATGGGAGATGGACCAGCCAGGACACAAACTGGCGCTCCTATGGGATCCTGGCACTTGAGCCACAGTGTCAGCCCCAAAAAGTATCCTTTAAAATGATGCTAACAATGACTCATTAACGATTAAGGATCAATAATCACCTAACGATGGCTTAGGAGACAAAATCTTACAGAATATGAGGTCTGTGTTTGCAGGCACAAAGCAGGTCAGTTCTCATAGTTACCAGGTGCCACTGAGGCCCCGAGAGGTGACGCTGGCTCAGGGTTTCACAGTTGCTTAGTCTGGTCCCTGGCACGTCACTACTTCCGCTTCTTGGTGTTTAATCATAGTTGGTACACTTGAATTTCCTTTTTTTTTTTTTTTTTAAAGATTATTTGGTTGTTTCTTTGAAAGGCAGGGAGAGAGAGAGAGAGAGAGAGATTGGTTCATGGTCCAAATGACTGCATTGGCCAAGACTGAGCCACACTGAAGCCAGGAGCCAGGAGTTTTATCTGGGTGCAGGAGCTCAAGTACCTGGGCCAGCTTGTGTTGTTCGTGCAGGGGTATTAGCAGGGAGCTGGATGAGAAGCAGAGAAGCCGGGACTTGAACTGGCCAAAGGTCAGCGAAAAGTCAGCCAGCAAGCAGCTCTCCTCCTTCCTGGCCCCTGAGTCAGCCACTTCTGCCTCCCCTGGGAGAAGGGTGAGGATTCTGGGGGTGGCAGGACCCTTCTCTGGCCTCTCCTTTCAGCTGCTGAGTTGCATAGGCCAAGGGCATGACTGTGGAACCTGGCAGGTAAGGCCTTCCTCCACCCCTGGAAAAAACCAAAGCTGTGAGGCTCAGAGAAGACTCACTTCTCCTGCCAGACTAGCTTGGAGAGATGGGGGCCATGTGCTTGGGAGTCTCACCCCAGCTGTTACATACTCGTGTCTGAATGCCTTCTGATGTGCCCCAAGCCTGGCAGCAGCTGGAGGGCTCATGTACGAGGCTGCCCAGGTGCAACATGCATGAGGGTCTGGATGCTGTGACCTGATGAGCAGGTCACAGTTCACACAACTACCCATAACATGCCCAGGTTACATTTTCCAATTTGTTGTGACAACAACCGAGGACCCTGTAAACCCCTTTTCTGAATTAAAAAAAAAATGTGTATCATAGTTTAAAAAGATTTATTTTATTTTGATTGAAAAGTGAGATATATAGAGAGGAGGAGAGACAGAGAGGAAAATCTTCCATCTGATGATTCACTTCCCAAGTAGCCGCAATGACTGGAGCTGAGCTAATCTGAAGCCAGGAGCCTGGAGCTTTTTCTAGGTCTCCCACATTGGTGCAGGGTCCCAAGGCTTTGGGCTGTACTTGACTGCTTTCCCAGGCCACAAGCAGGGAGCTGGATGGGAAGCAGGGCTGCTGGGATTAGAACCAACACCCATATTGGGTTCCCAGCTTGTGCAAGGCGAGGAGGACATAAGCTGCTAGGCTACCACACTGGGCCCAAAAGTTTATAATTTTTATGAAATTGGACATAAATTTAGAAAATTTATTTTTCCTTTAGATAAGTCAGATCCCAAACTTGTACATTAGAAAGTTTATATGTGTGAAAAGGTTCATTATTTTTAAAGGCTACTTTTAATGTTTTTTCTATTTAAGAAATGATGCCTACTGTCTAATAGAATTCAAATTAATTTTATGAGGAAAAGCTAGATTTATAGACAAACGAATTAAAAATAATTTGTCACGCCTGATTTGGGACCTGAATGTATACTGCAATTATCATGATAGATTGAAATTTAACCACCTGCTCTGAATTCAAAGGTGGTTCTGATTGTTTTGATGCGTGGGGGTTCGAATTTGTGCATGTTCGGTTTCATTTTTGTGACTTATTTTAAAAACAAATGTGGTGCTTTGTTTGTAAATGAAGAGATAAGAGAGAGGCTATCCACTCCTCAAATAGCCCATTTCAGTCATGAATAGATGGCTGTTATTTCCAGAAGATGAAAAGCTACCAGGGTCCCATTTTCTCTGCTCTGGTCTGTGTTTGAAGTCCTGGAGACGTGTTGCTGTTCTCCTGACGATTTTTCCACCCCCTGCACAGGTGATGCATTAACCACGCACAGGTTCAGAAGGGGCAGGTGTGTTTATAGCAGAAACAAAAGCTCCTCTCCAGGATCCACCTCTCCAGGAGCAAGCAAGCAGAATTCACAATTCCTCATGGAGATGCTTAGCCTCCGTGAGCTAATATTTGAACATCTGCTTTTTCTTGTTTCTCTTTATGTTTGTATACAGATGGTCCTCTCTTGTGCCAGTGGAGCCTTGATTTTTCTTATTGTAAGAAGAAATCTCTGAGAGAATTCCAGCTACCACACAAGGATGGGGCATCCTTTGTTCAGGCAGATTCTGACCCGCGGATGCCCAGTTGGCTTCCGATCCTTAGCCAGGTCATCCAGGGCTGCAATATATACCCTGGTCTACACACCACCTTGCAACTGCCTGAAAGCTGGAAGGTTCCTCACTGGGTCAAGGGCGTGTTCATTTTCCAGAGCTGCTGCTCTCCTTTGCTAAGTGGTTGCAGCAACAACCCTGCTCCATCCCAGGGGTCTGGACACTCAAAAGCAGGGTGACCACAGGGTTGGCTCTTACTTTAAAAATTATTTATTTATTTTTAATTTTTATTGGAAAGATAGATATACGGAGAGGAGGAGTGAGAGAAAGAAAGATCTTCCGTCTGTTGATTTACTCCCCAAGTGGCCACAACCGTTGGAGTTTCGTTGATCCAAACCCAGGAGCCAGGAGCCTCTTTCAGGTCACCTGCATGGGTACAGGGTCCCAAGGTTTTGAGCCATCCTTGACTGCTTTCCCAGGCTTCAAGCAGGGAGCTGGATGGGAAGCAGGGCTGCCAGGATTAGAACTGGCACTCATATGGGATCCCGGCATGTGCAAGACGAGGACTTTAGCCACTAGGCTACCATACCAGGCCCTACAGTTTATCTTTAAAGCTATTTAATTCTGACATCATTCAACATACCGACTTCATCATTCTTTCTTCCAATGAAGATTGATTTATTGATTTAATTGAAAAGCTCAGTGATGAGAAGAGAGATCTTCTCTCTATTGGTTCACCCCGTTAATGGTCATCGCAGCCTGGTCTGGGCAAGGCAGAAATCCAGAAACCAGAAACTCCATGGGAGTCTCCCATGTAGATGGCAGGAGTCCACAGGTTTGGACCATCATCTGCTGCTTTCCCAGGCGCATTAGCTGGGAGCTGGATTGGAAGCCAAGAAGCTGGACCTTAAGTTGGTACTCATTTGGGAGGCTGGCACTGTGGGCAGCAGCTTAGTCCACTACACCCCAACACCCCACTTGTAAGGACTGCTGTAAGACCGATTTGCTTTGCTTTCATGATTGGTTGTTTGCCTCCTTTGTTTAATGAGTTACTGGGGGTTTTGTATTTACTGATTCACAGGATTTCTTTAAAGACTAGGGGAAATTCAGTTTTGGGGTCATGTTTCAAATAATTCCTTTTCTGATTTGCCAATTGTTATTTGACTTACATATGATTTTTTTTTTTACTAGAGAAAATTACATTTTATACAGATAAACACAGTGGGTTAACTGGGTTTGGATGCTGGTTGGAATCCTGGCCGCTTGTGATCCAGCTCCCTGCTAATGCACCCACAAAGGCAGGCAGCAGACGGCGACCTGAGTGTTTGGTCCCCTGCCATCCTTGGGGGAGACCCTAGATGGAATTCCTGGCCTCTGGCTCTGGCCTGGCCCAGTCCTGGCTGGTGCGGCCATTTGGTGGCCTCTGGCTCTGGCCTGGCCCAGTCCTGGCTGGTGCGGCCATTTGGTGGCCTCTGGCTCTGGCCTGGCCCAGTCCTGGCTGGTGCGGCCATTTGGTGGCCTCTGGCTCTGGCCTGGCCCAGTCCTGGCTGGTGCGGCCATTTGGTGGCCTCTGGCTCTGGCCTGGCCCAGTGCTGGCTGGTGCGGCCATTTGGTGGCCTCTGGCTCTGGCCTGGCCCAGTGCTGGCTGGTGCGGCCATTTGGGGAGTGAACCAATGAATGGAAGATCTCTCTGTGTTTCTCTCTAACTCTTTCAAAAAAAAATGCATCTTAACAAAACAAACAAAAAACTCTGAATTATTTTTCTTTATAATTTTGGAGCATTTTCTGATCTTTAAGAAGATCTTTTCCAGTCCAGAAATATGGAACAACTTTTCCCATCTTTGTTTTGAATGAAGCCATGGCTTTATCCCCCGACTCCTCCTGTTGCTTTTTGCCCCATAGGGCGCAATGGCTTTGACCAACTCACATGCAGCAACAGTGCTTGGACACAGGCAGTGTGGACCTGCAGACTTGGCAGAAATGGTGCCAGGGCTTGCATTTCAGCGTCAGTTTTGTTTTGTTTTGTTTTGGTATTTTTGCTTTTAACCAGCAATCCATTGTGGGTTTATACTACATTTGTCATTGTGATAAGATAATTTCAAACAGTTTCACTGGCCAAGATAGACCAAGGCCTGGCCGTGTTCAGCTCAGTAACGAAAGAGCTGAGTCACTCTGAGTTCCCATTAAATACACACTCAGAGTCTCTGAGTCAGCATCACTCAAACATCATGATTATATATTAACTTATCAAAATGAAGAAATGTAAGTGGATATTAACACCACGTCCACAGACACAAGTGCCCCAGGAAGGCATCTAAGGGGACAGGGCGTTGGGATCTTGACCGCTCTGCCTTCTGGCCCTGCTGCCTTCAATAACTTGCTTTGTCTCTCTGGGCTACAGTTGCATTATAAAATGAGGGTTAAGATGGTGGACTTAACTTTCTGGAATCTTGGTGGTCGTGGTGGGGTTGTGGTATGGTGGGTGAAGCTGCCGCCTCTGACACTGTCATATGAGAAAGCTGGTTTAAGTCTCAACTTCTCTGCTTCTCACTCAGCTCCTGGCTCACACACCTGGGACAGCAGTGGATCATGGCTCAAGTACTTGGGTCCCTGCCCTCCGACGTGGGAGATCCAGATGGCATCCCAAGTTGTTGGCTTTGCCTGCATTCAGTCCCAGCCACTGCAGCCACTGGGGAGTGAACCAGCAGATGGATAATCTCTGTGTAACGCTACCTTTCAAATATATACATACATTAAAAGAAATCATAAAAATAAAGTAAAACATTCCTCTGCAGGATCTGAGCTGAAACCTTGAAGGTTCAAGTTCAAGAGCCTCATGGCAAACCCCTCTGTCTCTGCCGATGGTGGTGATGTCACAGAAGGAGGTGGTGCCACTCAGACACCTGGCATCTGCTGGGGGGTGTAGAGGGTCTGGCTCCAGGATCACAAGAACCAGAGCTTTCCCTGGTGCGGGGGTCACCTGCAGCCTCCGACTTCCCTGAACTGGCACAGGTCTTCACGGCAGTCGTCCTTGACTCTCTCATCACTTTGCAGAGTCAAGGGATGGGGTGTGGAGTGGGATCCTTTACTCTAGGGCACGTGTCCCCTCAGGTCCTGGCCGAGGCATCACAGGTCCCTCCCTGTTCAGGCTTCAGAGTCACATGTGGTCCTTGTGCGGCTGTTCATGGGCAGGCCTCTCTATGGGCGGGCCCAGCAGCTATACGCCGACTGTTCCCATCAGACCTCCTGCTCTTGGACACAGAGGCCATGTTGGCCACATGCCTCAGCCTGGGTGCCAGCAGGCTCAGGGTCACACCCTGCAAAGCCTCACTGTCCTCATCTGAGCTGGTGTGAAGGGGGGAACAGCCCCATGCCTGCAGGGTGCTGGGCACAGCACCTCCTGTGTGACACAGGATATCTGTCCAGGGCTTGTCGCTCTCGGACTGAAACCCCAAGGGTCCTGGCTGGGTCAGGTGACTGTTGAATATTTTGGTCAACAGCTGGGGTGAAGGCTCCTAGCGGGCTTGTTCAGTTTGCAGGGCAATCAAACTACAAGCTGGGGTTCCTATTTTATTTTACTAATTTAAGAAAAAGTCTATTATTTGTGCATGCATGCTCAAGAGAAGAGGGCGTCTTCCCTTCTGGTAGTTCACTCTCCAATGCCCACCACAGCTGGGGAGCTGGGCTGTGGCCTGGCTGAAGTCAGCAGGGAGGACTCTGTCTGGGTCTCCCATGAGGGTGCCAAGGAGCCATCACCTCCTGCCAGCTGGAAGCTAAAGTCCTCGCCCTGAACGCTCCGGGATCCCATATGGCCACCAGTTCTAATCCCGGAAGCTCCACTTCCCATCCAGCTCCCTGCTTGTGCCCTGGGAAGGCAGTCGAGGACGGGCCAATGCCTCTGGGATCCTGCACCCGTGTGGGAGACCTGGAGGAGATTCCTGGCTCCTGGATTCAGATTGGCACAGCACCGGCCGTTGCGCTCACTTGGGGAGTGAATCATTGGATGGAAGATCTTCCTCTCTGTCTCTCCTCTATGTGTATCTGCCATTCCAATAAAAATAAAACAAATCTTTAAAAAAAGAACATTGAACGAGTGTTGCATGAGAATGGTTTGGCTGGAAGTCCAGTGGACTCCGTATTAAGTTGGCTGCTCCAAGCCCATGTGTCTCAGCTGTATTTGCAGGGGTGTGTGGCTGAGGAGGAGGTGGGTGGGGGAGTTGTGTTTACCTGTGGTGGTACTAAGGTGCTTGGAGGGATGGGAAGGAATAGGGACCAAGTATATTCTGTGGTGGTGAAGGCAGCAAAGATCTGGGGACCCTGGGGGGAGAGAGGATGAAAAGGGCCGAGGCAACAGCTGTGGGGCAGCTCTGCCCGGCTCTGTGGGCAGAACCAGCATCCACAGGGACCAGGAGGGCCGGGTGCATCAGCCCTGAGCCGTGGTAATCAGGAATGCCTTCAGAGGTAGTGAGCTCCCTGACACCGGTGGCATGCAAGTTGAGTGAGAAAACACCTTCTGCTTAGGCTTTTAACAAAAATAGTAGACCTTGTTGCTAAAAAATTCCTATTGGCTATGTGCATGTATGTACATATTATAGTCAACAAATACGTACTCTCTTCCTATTTGTAATGTGTTTTTTTTTTTTAGCAAGTTTTTTTCTTAAGATTTATTTATTGGAAAAGCAAATTTACAGAGAAAAGGGAAGACAGACAGATCTTCTGGCCGCTAGTTCACTCTCCAAGTGGCTGCAGCGCCCAGAGATGAGTGGATCCAAAGTCAGGAGCTTGGAGCTTCTTCTGGGTCTCCCATATAGGTGCAGGGTCCCAAGGCTTTGGGTCATCCTCTACTGCTTTCCCAGGCCACAGGCAGGGAGCTTGCTGGGAAGTGGAGCAGCTGGAATATGAACCAGCATCCAAATGGGATCCCGGTGGTTGTACGGCAAGGATTTAGCCGCTAGGCTACCGTGGGGCCCTGTAATGTATACTTTAAAAAGCAAATATTATTATGGAAATGGGAGCCTTTTACAACAGCAGGTGTGTTTAAGAGTTGTCACTTGAATCAGCACAATAAAGCATACTATCTGGGAGGATTTTTTTTTTCCAATCTAGTCCAACTTACACTGGTGCCATTGGAATGCATGTTTTGCATTTTGAAAAGAAGGATATGAATACATAAAAATATTTACAATAGACCCAGCCTTCCTCCTGGGTGAAGTGCTACACCAGATCCTGAATCCATCACCCGAGACACTCCCTGCACCTGGCCACCGGCTCTCGCTTCTGTGTTACAGCGGAGACAGGCTATTAAACTGGTTTTTTTTAACAAATTCAGAGCAGCAGGTTCTTGGCTAGAGGGAAAAATTTTTTTCCCACTTATCAAGAGAAGTTATTCCTTCAAAGGATGAGAAGCCACTTCTTCATAAAACGAATTTGAAGGGAGCTTTTTGTTCTGCGGGGACAACATCTGGATTTGAATACATCCGCGCTTAAAAGGAGATTTCTCATAATGGACCCAACTGAAAACACTCAGCAGACAAGGATTTGGGACTTTTCAAAAGCAGCCACTTGGCACGGGCGCCGAGGGCCCTGCGGCTCTCCTGCGTCGGCTCACTCTCACCCTGCGCCCCGCTCCCCGGGGGACCCCGCGCCCTGAATGCCGTGGTGCGCGTCGGTGGCTCCAGCAGGCTCCCTTCCTTTTACAGAGCTGCCAAGGAGACCTTGCCATGAAGGACGCCAGGGAGGCGGCCAAGGCCGCGGGTTTGCGAAGGAGGTGCTCAGGGCGCAGCGCCGCCATCTGCAGCTTGCGGGCGGAGGGCAGGGAGGCGCCTAGTCCGGCTTGGGGTCCCCTTACAGGGCCGGGGCCTTTCTACACGCCGGGCGCCCCACGCTGAACCAAGTCACCTCTAGGATCTGACCTCTCCCAAGGGTGGGCGCAGCACCTGCAACTGGTGCTTCGCTTAGGAAGACGGAAAGCCAGGGATTCGCTGAGGAGGCTGCCCGTTACCATCCTTTCCACCTCACCTCCGCAGCGCCATCTGGCTGTGGGTGTGAGATAACCTCTGGAAGCTGCCGCTCCCGCACACCCCCGGGGCCCTGACTTAGGGGCAGCCTTGGAGGTCCCAAGACTGTAAGGCCTCTTGCCAGATTGTTCTCTGGGAGTGAGATGCACTGTGTGGGTGAGGTTTAGGCTGGTCCAGAGCCACTGCCACCCACACACTCCACCTGGTGGGTACCTGTCCTCTTCCCACCTGCCACCTGCCACTTGCCTCCTGCCTGACCTCCCCAGGCTCAGCCTCCTGGTGGGTCCGGCCATGCTGTGTGCTCCCAGACCTAGGAGCCTTTTTGGCTTGCTCCACCACCCGCTCTGGCCCCAGCACCCAACCTGGCGCACCTGCAGTGCTTACAGAAGAGCTGCCTACCAGGCTGACCTGTGAAGGAGTTCTCCATACCTCTGGAGTCAGCTCAGCTTGGCCCTGGAAAGGATTCCGGCAGGTGCAGGAAGTGGGGCCAAGAAGCCGCTGCCCTCTTTCCCCCCATCTTAGTCTTCAGCACCCCATTCCCAGCTGGTGCAGCTTCCTCGGGGGCTATGCTCCACGTGGCTTACTCCTCTTATTCTGCTGGACTCTGACAGTCACACTGGGGTCCTCTGTATGCCTCCCCAGCACAGCCCGCCTCCTCAGCCTGCTGTGGCACCCACACTGGACCTTGGTCGCTCTCTGATTCCCACCACCCTTTGGGACTTGGTGAGTCCCGGGAATTGTCCTCCTTGCTCCGCTGCCCGTAGCAGCTTGGGGACTGAATTGTTCAGGCAGGGAGGGGAGAGGGAGAGCAGGGCAGTGTTTTCAGGGGGAAAAAAAAGTTTTTTAATTGAAATTTCTTGTGTAAGCAAAATCTTGAACAGAATATATAAAACGGAGTTGCTCTGCTTGAAGGGAGAATGAGAGAGAGAATTAGAGTTCAAGGTTGGGGTGAAGTTGGAGGGAAAGGGAAGTAGAGGGCGAGCCCAAGCCCGCTGTTGTGGGAAGTCCTAGGGGTTCCTTGGTGCACAGGCTAGGAACCGCTGCCGAAAAGATTCTGCCTTGGAGCCGGTGCCATGGTCGGTGTTGCAAGCTGATCCTCTGCCCCGTTGGTGCCAGCACCCCATCGAGACACGTCTCCCAGCTGCTCCACTTGGGATCCCTCTGTCTATGACTCAGGAAGTCAGTGGAGGAGGGCCCATGCCCTTGGTTCCTTCGACCTACCTGAGAGAGCCAGGAGAAGCTCCTGGCTCCTGGTTTCAGAGCAGCCCAATGTTGGGTGATGTGGCCGTTTTGGGAGTTATAGCCAGGAGATGGAAGAGTCTCTGTGTAACTCGCTTTCTCTCTGTACCTCTGCCTTTGGAAAAAAAAAATCCTAGAAGATTGTGCCTAGAATCAGATGGGGCCACTCACAGCTGTAGTGGGCAGCCATATTGGAGGGAGGCAGAATTTGACGGCAACACTGGTCTATGCCCACCTGGAGGAGAGTCTGACTGGGGTGCAAGGCAGGCAGGTTTTGGGTGTGTCCTTCCAGGCCTGTGGGCAGGGTCAACAGGACACGGGCTGTGCCCAGACACAGGCCTGCTCCCGCCCCCATGCCCACCCCATGCCTATTTGTGACCCCTGGTGCCTCACTTCTGTTCCCTCCATGGTCACTGCCAGGAACAGACCGTGCTGTTCTGCCTTGGTGAGTATCAGTGACCTCCTAATGGCACCTGCCAGACTTTGTGTAGTCTTTGTGGGGCCCCAAGCTGTTCTGCTGTCCAGGGAGAGCCCGCCTGCTCTCACTAATTCCCTGAAGAGAGCAGGAAGCCAGGAACCAAAGGTTGCGTAAGTGATTGTAGCGGCTGTGGCCAGGGATGAATCCCAGTGCTTTCCGGGCACTGAGTCCCGTGCTGCCTCCCCACAGGCCTCCGTGGCTTTAGCTGTGGGTGGGTTAGGACTGGCTCTGAACTGGAAAGAAAGCTGGGAAGGGGTCAAGGCTCTTGCCTGATTCCTGGGGGGCAGGCTCTAAGGGAGAGAGGAAGCTGTGGCTTGGTGGTTTGGAGCAGTATGACTGTGTAATTTGTCATCTGCATCAGAGGCCTTGGAGAATGAGTGGGAGAGCCATTAGTACTTCCCTGAGAGTGGCACAGCCACAGGCCGAGGCCACCTAGGCTGCCCTCATCCCGTACGGAAGGGCTTGGGTGAATCCTCCACTCCCTAGGCCAGCCTCCTGCTGGTGCGTGTCCTGAGAGGCAGTGGTGACAGTGGCCCAAAGGGATTGTGTTCCTGTCCTCTACGTGGGAAGCCTGGATGAAGTTCCGGGGCAAAGCCACTGGACCCAAGCTTCTGCGAACATTGAGAGAGTGAGTTGCGAGATGGAGTCCTCCCTGTCTGCCTGGCTTTCTGTCCCTTCACTGAAATGCTTCTTTAAGGTTCTTCCCTCATGGGCACAATGGCTAAGCTGTGCCTCGCCCTGTCCCTCTGCACCTCCAGACCCTGCCCCACTGGTTGGCTACAGTGGGAACCTGACAGCAGCTACTCACTGGGCTTGTGTGGAGGCTGCCACCCCAGAGTTGGCTTGTTTTGATTCTCGAGACAGTGTGATTCCCAGTTTATTGATAGAGAGACTGAGACCCAGAAGGAGCCTTCCCAGGAAACAGCTGGTGAGTGGTGGAGCTGGAGTTCACCCCAGGGAGGCTGACTTTCTTTGAAAGGAACTAAAAGATTTTTTTGTTGCTTTTAAAGATTTAGTTATGTATTTGAAAGGCAGAGAAACAGCAATACAGGGAGGGAGAGAGAAAGAGGGAAGGATGGAGGGGGAGAAAGAGCGAAGGATGGAGGGGGAGAGAAAAGGATGGAGGGGGAGAGAGAGAGGTCTTATTTTGATTGATAAACTCTTCAAACGCTACCATAGCCAGGGTTGGGCCAAGTCAAAGTCTGGAACTCCATCCTTGCCTCCCGCATGGGTGGTAGGCACCTGCTGCCTGCCCAGGGGCATGACCAGGGAGCTGGACAGAGCAGCGTAGCCAGGACTCAAATCAGTGCTCTGATGTGGGATGCCAACGTGCCAAGTAGTGACTTAACCTGCTGCACAACAATGCTGAACCCTAAAACAAGGCTGTTATGAGTTATTTGAGCCAAAGAGCTGTGGCATGAAGTGGCCCTTCCCCATCTCGCTCAGTCCAGAGATGACATTTAGAGGTACTTTGAGCAGTGGTGGGGAGCAGTGTGTGTGAGGGAGAGGTGCCTTCAGCAGAGGGAGTGTATTAGGGTATGGAGTGGAGGCATAGCAGCAGGATGAACATTTATTAAGTACCTACTGTATGCCAGGCTTGCAGGTATAAGCCTCATTGTGATGCTGTCAAGTAGGTAGCATTAATATTTGCATTAAGAAATTTGAAAGGCAGAATCAGAGAGAAAGAGAGAGAGAGGGAGAGAGAGAGAGAGAGCTGACTTCCATTTGCTGGTTCACTCCCCAAATGACCACAATGGTCAGAGTTGGGTCAACTTGAAGGCAGGAGCCAGGGGCTTCACCCAGATCTCCCACCTTGAGTGCAGGAGCCCAAGGCCTTGGGTCTCTGCTGATTTCCTAGGGTATTTGCAGGGAGCTGGATGGGAAGTGGAGCAGCTGGGATGTGAACCAGTGCCTGTTTGGGATGCTGGCTGAGTCTAAGGCACCACAGTGTCAGCCCCTAAAATTCCAATTTTACAGAAGAGCAAAACTGAGGCCACGAGCCTACCATGACACAATCAGCAGGCAGTGGAGGTGGGACCACCCAGGCAGCCCAGCTTCCCAGGCTGCGAGCTCCATCATCGTGTTGTTTGCGTTCAGGGATGGCTCTGTGGTTGGTTCCTCCATCCTGCTTCCTCCAGGATGTGCAGTGGGCCACTGGTCAGTGAGCAGAGTGTATGATCTAGCCGTCTGGGGTTCCAGGGCAAGAATGCCCCCGCCTTTCCCACTTGTGCTCTGGGGTCTGGGCAAGTGGTTTGGAGGAGGCAGAGCTGTTGTCCCTGCCGCCGCCACCTCCGCCAGCTCGGTTTTATCCATTTGCTTTAAATGCTTCTCGCTCTCTGTTTTTAAATCTAATTCTTCAGCTTCTTTTTCATCTTCCCTCAAGTTGCTTTAATGAAACGAAAATGTGTCTGTTTGCCTCGGCTGGAACTGCCCGGGGAATTTCAATATAAAACAAACAAGTTGGCTTTTAAAATTAAAATTTTATGGGTGGCATTTCCTCATTTAATGGGAAGCACAAAAGGCTGGAGTGAAACCAATTAACACGGGGTTGGGACTCGGTGTTCAGCAAAATTAAACAACAGGAGCGCGGTGTGTGTGCTGGGAGCTGTTGGTGCAGCAGCTGGTGAGGGGTGCAAATGAGGTAGCCAGTAGGTCCTGCCCTCTGCACGCTGTGCCCTCAGCACCCATGTGGGCTTGCACCAACATGTCGGGCTCAGCACCCTCACGTGGAACAACAGTGTCCATGTGCAGGTGTACGCACCTGTCCTGTGCTATCCTGTTGGGGAGGGGGTGTGCAAGCAGAGAGAGGGCTGCTTTGGAGCCTGGGGGTCCTGGGCACTGGCATTTGCAGCAGTGCTGGGAGAAGTACTAAACTGGCTCAATGTGAATTCCACCTGAGATGGCAAGTGGGGGTGGGATGTGGGAGGGTATCTTCGTGCTGACAGCTGTGCCCACGGCCCGGGCAGAGCCAGGCATGCCGCAGGTGCTGCACTCGAGGATGGGATAGACGCCTCCCTTGGGGCAGGAAGTGTGATACAAGCTGCTACTCTGGCATCAGACCCTTGGGTGCTTGTCGCCCACCCAGGAACAGGCAGTGTTGAGGTAAAGGTGCCACAGGAGAGCTGAGGAGGAAGGCGGGAGGCCCTTCTGAGGGAGAAAGGCTTCATGGCGTCTATCAAGATGCAGAGGCAGTCTGGCCCTGGGCTGGGCTGGAAGAGGTGAGAGCTGACCTGGCAGTCACGTGCATGCAGGGAGATGGCTTTGGAGAGGGTAAGAATGACCAGCTCTGGGAAGGGGGTGGGGCAGTGGGATTCATTAGAAGAGGCAGCAGCGGCTCCCGGGATTCTGGGCCTGGGAACTGAAGGCAGGGGTGTGGATGAGGGTATTGGATGAGTCCAGGCTGAGCAGCAGGTCAGCGAGAAGACATGGGTGATGGAGAAGCCCTTCTCCTGGCTGGGGAGGCCTGGAGTAGGCACAGCAGATAACCAGCAGACCCCCCAAAGTGCTGAGTATACAGGAAGCAGATACCAGACTGCGGCCACATCTACCCAGATTCTATACATCAAGGGTGAGTGGGGGAGGGCATGAGGCGTGCCCCCAGGGAGCCCTCTACACAAGCAGCTCTCTTGCTTCGGGGGAGGGTCTTGGGCTGTCTCTTCTATTGCCCTGGTGTCTCTCTGCTCCCCCTATTTCCAGCCTCCAGCCTCCACATGGGAGACCATCATGACTGCTGAACCCAGTGATGCTGCCTGGTACGAGAGGCTGTGAGGCAGGGAGTGAACTGGCTGTCGGGTCAGTGCCAGCATCTGTGGTCCTCCTTCCCTGGACATCCAGACCTGCACAGATGCCCCCAGATAGACCTCCCATGGGTGCAGCCAGGTTCTGACTCCCAGAGGGCATATTTGTGGGCACGGAAAGAGGTTCCTTGAAGCAACCTTGCATCCAGAGACCTGTGAGAGGCTCCCTTTGGGATATCTCTGTGAAGTCAGTTTGGGAACCCGCAGGAAGTTTATAAGTTTTTTTGAGGCCAAAGTCTGGCTTAGCTTGGTGGCCCGAAACAGAAAACAGATGAGAATGGCTCCCGGCAAAGGCTGCAGGCAACAAGGTGTGTACTTGGCCAAACCTGGAGCAGGTTCCTCTGCCTGAAAGCTGGTGTTGGTCCTTTGTGCTAGCTGAACTTGACCCTAAACCACAAAACAGTTGACTGCCTGCTTTGTTCCTGCAGCCTGCTGCTTCTCCTTGACCAGCTCAGCAAAGGCAGCACTCCTTGGAATGCCGTACTGTCTCCCTCCATCCCCTGGGGAAGGAGCCACCCCTGTGTCCTGTCCAAAATAGGCTCGGAAGTACTAGTAAGAGTTTGCCTACTGAGCGTGGCACTAACTGTGTGACATGGATGAAAACACAGCAGTGTGCAGTGCTTTCCCTTGGGGGCCGAGACGCAGGCACACGAGTGCCTGGCGACCAGAGTCCGCCCTCTAAGCGTCCGGTGGAGGAACGTTGGACAAAGGGCTTCGCTGCCCCAGGTGTGGCACTGCCACTTCTTTTTCTCTTGTTCTGGGAGCAAGCCAGGATGGAGGAAGCTGCATCATGAGCTGGCAAAGTGTTGACAAACGCGTTTGTGAATGAGTGTGGAGAGTAGGTAGGTGAGGTGTGAGATGGTGGAGGCAGAGCAGACAATTAAAAGATCTGCTAATTTCTCTCTTGAATTCACATTTTAGGAAATGTTTATAAACTGAGAGTTCTAATTCCTTTTCTCCCTCACACCTTAAAAAATTTTTTTTTCAAGATGCATACATTATAAAAGAATCGTCTGTAGAAGACATGGCCCATTTTCTGGCCAGCCAGTTGGGACTCCTTAGCGCAAGGATGTGGACAGCTAGTGCCAGCTGCCTTAGCGAGCCATGACTTGGGCGGCCAGAGGGGTTGGAAAGGTGGAGCTGAGCTGTGTCCCAGCCTCTCCTTGATGGGGGCTAACAGACCCCATCCCTTGAGGCTTCTTCCTCCAAACCCCCCCAACCCCCACAGTAGGATTGCTCTGTGGTCGATTGTCAAGCAGAATTCCAGAGCTTCACGTCTGATTGGATGGATTTCTTGGTCCCCTGCATCCAAGTAGGACACTGGCCGTTGTGATTGGGGAAGGCTTAGACCCCATGAGTTGCCCATCACTCCCACTGTGGCAGGCCACAAGGGTGGGATGAGTGTTGGGGATTCCCCTGCGAGTTCCCCATGCCTGGGCCCTCAGGGGCATGCCTGGGCTACAGACCTGCTGCTATTGGCAGCCTCTTGCCCCCACCCTGCTGAGTCTCTTCCCCGTGGCCCTTCCTGGCAGTCATGACACTGATTCAAATCTTGTCCGGTCGGTCCACACTCAGCGTACTTACCAGGACGATAGTTCCTTAGTAGGTCCCTAGCCGCGTTGCTTGCCAATACATTAAAAAAAATTTTTTTTTCTCTAGCCGCCTCAAAGGCTCAACATGTTTAATCATAGCCCAAAACACATATTAGAGCTAATGGGATAAGGCAGAACACAGAATTACAAAATTTATGGGAAAATTATCATTATTCGCCAAACACACCATTTTATCACTAGAAAAACCCAATAAAATCTACTAAAACAATTAGTTACGACAAATCAAAGAGTTTAGTAAGACGTCAGATACAAAATAATAAACAATTAAGACTTTTCTTTTTCTATCACAGCCATAATGAGTTTGAAGGCATTTAAATAGATGACTTGAAGAAGGTTTTAACGTTTTAGGTTTTTAACTTGACAAATAAACTCAGTTGGAAAGTGTCTTAAACAAACAAACAAAAAAAAGCTTTACCTGCGTGGACTCGCCCCAGCACACCCGCCCCAGCACACCCGCCCCCTCCTCGCCCCATCTCCGGATCCGATCTCCGGATGAGTATCTTTTCCACAGGTAAGGCAAGTCACACTCGTTTTTCCAGGCAGAGCCCTGGAGGGAGAATTCTGAGTACAGGAATGAAGACTGGTGCATTAAATATTCTGTTTCATAACGACTGCATTTTAAGCAGAGTTGGCCACCAGCGTGACCTGGTTTGGCGGCTGGCAGTGGGAGCAGCTGGGAACAGAGATTTTCAGGTGCTCAGTCTCCTGTTGGCGAGGACCTGGGGGTCCAGTTGGGCGCTAGCTCCTGATTCCAGCCTGCCCTCCCACTAAGGCAAATGGCTGGTCCCTCCATGGGGCTCCTGCCTTCCACATAAGGGAGATGGGGGTGGAGAAGGGAGACCTGGGCTGGGCCCAGCCAGCACTTGGGGTGTGAAACAGCAGGTGGGAGCACTCTCTTTCTCTCTCTGCCCCTCCCATGAACACCCACAAAAGGAGAACGGGAGAGTCCTTCTGTGGTACTCAGCTGTTTGGTCCACAGGAACCTGAGTCTGGCTGTGCCGGCGGGGGAGGGAGTGCCAGGGTGTCAAGGCCACGCCGGAAAGCTGTGCTGATGGCTAAGACAGAAGTGGAGTTGGAGGGTGGGGAGCAGTCAGGAGAAGGAGCATGGAGACCGCGAGAGGACAGAAAGCCCCCTGGACTGTGTGGGGACCCCGCCCCCCGGCCAGCAGCACCTGCCTAGGTCCCTCCAGAGCTGAAGTACTGTTCTCAAAGCATTCAACACATTTGCACGTGGTGCCAGGCGCCCAATCGTAGGTTACACAACTCAATGAGGCGTTCTTTGAATGAGGTGGTTCAAAGGAGGCTGTGAGAAATTCTCACGAAAAGTAATAGTGGAATAACTACTAAGTCATACGTGGAGTTGGTTAGTGGCCTTCAGGCAGTATAGCCATGACCTTCAGGGCTGATTGTCTCCCTAAATGGAAATCGTCTGATGATTTGCCTGGGAAAGAAGTGGAAGATGGCCCGATTTCTTGGGCCCCTGCATCCAGGCAGGACACTGGCTGTTGTGGCCATTTCAAGAGTGAACCAGCACGTGGAAGGTTCCTCTCTGTCTCCGCACCCACATACACTCTGCCTCTCAAACACGTCAATATGAGTTTCTGAAACAATGTTCCTGGAGCCGCTCCCCCCCCCCCCTTTTTTTTAAAGATTTATTTATTTTTATTACAAAGTCAGATATACAGAGAGGAGGAGAGACAGAGAGGAAGATCTTTCGTCCGATGGTTCACTCCCCAAGTGAGCGCAACGGTTGGAGCTGAGCCAATCCGAAGCTAGGAACTCTTCTGCCCAAGGCTTTGGGACGTCCTTGACTGCTTTCCCAGGCCACAAGCAGGGAGCTGGATGGAAAGTGGAGCTGCTGGGATTAGAACCAGCGCCCATATGGGATCCCGGAGCGTTCAAGGCGAGGACTTTAGCCGCCAGGCCACGTCCCTGGGCCTTTTTTTTTTTTTTTTAAGATTTATTTATTTTTATTACAAAGTCAGATATACAGAGAGGAGGAGAGACAGAGAGGAAGACCCCCCCCCCTTTATTTAAAGATATTTTTATTTAATTGGAAAGGCAGGTTTTTAGACAGGGGGAGAAACAGAGAGGGAAAGGTTGAACTTCTATCTACTAGTTAACTCCCCAAACGGCCACGATGCCAGAATTTAGCCGATCCAAAGCCAGAAGCCAGGAGCTTCTCCTGGGTCTCCAACTCAGGAAATCTAATATGGGATATGGGCCCCCAGACGGGGTCTTCGTGGCTCCGTCAGCTGCTTATTCTTGTTTGTGTGTGTGTGCTTAGTAATAGCCACCCCCTAACCTATATGAAGCACTTACTTCCAATTTTTAAAAAATTATTATTTTAGATGATTTTTACATGGTTGATCAGGGTGGGAAAGATCCAGGGTTAGGGAGAAGTGGGTGTGATCATTGTTTCCAAACTTTCTATATCTTCTTCCCATTTCTGGGGGAGGGAGGAGATAAGAAGAGCAGCCATACTCAGCCTCCCAACCATCCCAGTATCCAGGGATGGGGAACGGCCACTTGATGTCAACCCATGGTCCCAATGTGACGCATGCTCCAAAGGTTCTGCCCAGGTGGATGTGATAGTTCTGAAATGCTGTTGATCTCAGCGGTCTATGGATGAGGAATCCCTTCCATTGGCTGACACAGTCGACCTTAGAGTCTGCATTCGCCCAGATATTTGTTGTCATTGTTTGGCTGAGGTAGTTGTCCATATGTTCTAGTCTCCATTCTCTGCTTTGGTACCAGATGACCTCTGCAGGCCCCAATGGGCTACCATGTCCTCTATGTGCACCATAGTCTGCTGTCCAGCACTCCATCCTTTACACTGAGGAGGAGCAGTACTCACAGGTGGGTCTATGGACCCAGGTTAGGCGACCCAGGCTATGCAACCTGGGCCTAGTCAGACCCTCAACCCTGGGGCTCACAGACTTGGCACCCACCATGCAGGTGAGCCCAAAAGCCTGGGCCAGGCGACCTGAGCCATGATAGACCCCTAATGCTGAGACTCACAGATCCAACACCCCCTGTGTAGGTAGGCCCAAGGACAATGGGCAAGGTGACTGTGGCTGTGCTAAACCTCCCACCCCTGGGGCTCACAGACCTGATACCCACCATGTAGGTGAGCCCTAGAACCTGGGCCAGGCGACCCAGGGCCTGCCAGACCTCCTAATCCCGGGGCTCTTGGACTCAGCACCCACCACGCCGGCAGGCCCAAAGACCCATACTTCCAGTTTTTAAAATCTGATTGACAGTCTCTCTCTTGTCTTTTTTTTTTTTTTTTTTAGACTTGTTTACTTGAAAGACCAAGTTATGGAGAGATTGAGACAGATAGATAGAAAGATAGATAGATAGATAGATCTTCCATTTACTGGTTCCTTTCCCAGATGACTACAGTGGAGTCAGGTCAAAGCCTGAGACCCATCGGGTCTCTCCCATGGGTGGCTCTTGGGAAGGCAGTAGCAGGTGACCCAAGCACCCGGGGCACTTTCTCAGGCTCACTCACAGCGAGCTGAATGACAAGTAGAGCAGCTGGCACTCACATGGGATGCCAGCGTCACAACTCTGGTCCTTCAGCTTCATCCTTGGTTGAGTTTTTAGTTTTCTTTTTAGTATTGTTTACATAGTTGGGAGGGATGCATTTCCATGTTGGTCTCCAATTAGGATGGGGAGGTTCAGGTATGGAGGAAGGTGTGACACCTGTTTGAGGTGTTTTTTTTTTTTTCTGTTTCTTTTTTTTCTCCTGTGTCTGCAGGGAAGGAGGGACCACTGCTTGGTGACAAACTACATCAGCACCCAGGGTTGGGGGACGGTCCTGTGAAAATGCCTTAGATGGGCAAGGAATTTCCCGGGCTGATGGGGTTAAATGAAGACAGTCCTACTCCCAGGACCAAGCTTGGAGGAAGGAAGCCTCTGTGTGCTTTTGCGCGTTCTGCCACACGGTGTCGCTGTTGAAGACAGGTCGCGCATGGTCTGATGCACTTGGCTGGCCACTGCTCCGCTGCTCTTCGTGTTGCTTCAGGCCCTTCTATTGGCTGCACCAGACTTTTCATATGGAACAATAGATCCACGATTAGTTCTTTAGCTAAATCAGACAATATACGTCGAGATCCTAATATGTGCCAGGCCCCGACGTAGGTCCTGAGAGCATATTGGCACAACACCGACAAGAATTTCTGCCCTGTGGGGCCGGCACAGTCAGCAGTGAACACAACAAACAACTGAATGACAGGGCCTGTGAGAAGGGAAAGCACGGTATGGCAGAGTACTGGAACTGGGGAGCCTGGGGGGCTGTTGGTCAGCGCTGCATCACTGGGAAAACAATAAAGTCTATTTTATTCATTTTTAAAAAGATGTATTTGAAAGGCAGTGTTACAGAGAGACAGAAGGGGGGGGGGAAGATTTCCATTGGTTAGTTCACTCCTCAAATGGCCACCATGGCCAGGGCTGCTTCAGGCCCGAAGCCCAGAGCCAGGAACTTCATCTGGCTCTCCCACATGGGTATAGGGTACCAAGTACTGGGGCCACCTGCTACTGCCTTCCCAAGAGCATTAGCAGGGAGCTGGATTGAAAGTGGAGCAGCTGGGACTTGAACCCACACTCCCATGAAATGTTGGTGTTACAAGTGAGGGTAAACTCACTCGGCCACAACACTGGCCCCAGCTGTGTTAGAAGAACATTGGAGGACATTGGAGGATCGGACCTTGGCAGGTATGGGTTGGGAGTGTTTGAGGCTGGGAGGCAGATGGAGCAGCAGGAGAGGTTATGTGACCTTGCAGGCTGTTTTAGGGACTTGGAATTTATTATTTTTTAAAGATTTATTTATTTTATTGCAAATTCAGATATACAGAGAGGAAGATCTTCTGTCCATTGATTCACTTCCCAAGTAGCTGCAACGGCTGGAGTTGAGCCGATCCAAAGCCAGGAGCCCAGAGCTTCTTCTGGGTCTCCCCCTCAGGTGCAGGGTCCCAAGGCTTTGGGCTGTCCTTGACTGCTTTCTCAGGCCACAAGCAGGGAGTTGGATGGCAAACGGGACCTCTGGGATTAGAATCGGTGCCCATATGGGATCTCAGCACGTGTGAGGCAAGGACTTTAGCCACTGAGCTACTGCACTGGGCCCAGGCACTTGGGCTTTAAAAGCAGTTCTTAGAGACAGGGAGGCAGAGACCCCATTGTCTGGTTTCTGAAGCTGGGAGCCAGGAAAGCAATCCAGCTCTTCCACATGGGTGGCAAGGACCCAACTACCTGAGCTGAGGGTCTGTGTGGGGAGGAGGGTGCAAAGACAGCACTCCCGGTGGTGCGAGCCTCCCTCCAGAGCATCTTCAGCTTGTCCTCTAGGCCCGTGCTGTGGATGTGGGCTTTCACTGTGACACAGGCCCCATGGTAAGCTTAAGGCACAGCAGAGGCAGAGTGGGGAGACCCGTCAGGGCGTTGTTACAATAGTCCTGGGTGAGTGGCATCGCGGTTCCCAAAATCGTAAGTACCTTTCAGCCTCCTCGGCAAGTCCCAGCCTTCCAGGGTCAGCCTGAACTTGGGGAAGCCACAGAAGAGCATGACTGCTGAGGGCCCGCGGTGTGATGGGGTCAAGTCCATGGCCGCTTTGGCTGCCCTTCAGAGACCCTTGTGAGGGGGCCGCTTGCTCCCCAGGTGCTGGCCTCTGCTAAAGACGGGTCATGCCCCCCTCCCCTCAACTTCCCCCACCGTATCTGAGGAAGGGGCCTTTGGGAGAGAGTTGGGCTTGGATGCACCAAGGCAGGGCCCCAGGGATGGGATCCTGTCCTCAGGGGACATGGGGGGTGAGCTTGCAAGGGGACAGGCATTGGTAAGACAGGCAGCGGTCCTCACTGCAAACTGCAGTCCTTGGCCCCTGGGACTTCCCGGACCCAGAAAGTAAGATATAAATGCCTGTGATGGACCTTGCTCTGGCAGGAAGCCGTCTGGGAAGCGGACCCAGCAGTGGAACTTTGCCAGTTCTGAGACGTGGTTGTCTTGGCTACCATATCATACCTGCTGACAGGTGGGTGTGGATCTCTGCTCCGTGCTGAGACTGACAAGGGTGACCACGGACTCAGGCAGGGACAGCGTGATGGGGATGCCGTCTGCCAGATACCGAGATGCGGTTCTGATACCTAGACCAGGAGTCCCAGTTATACAAAGTACAGGGACACACACGCACAGGGCCTGCCCCTACCCTCCCTCGCCCCCAGTGCACCCTGCACCCCAGCTCAGCTCCGCCCAGCTATGAATGCCACAGCTGTGCCCCACCCCCACTTATGTGACTTGGTTTCCCGGGCTGGGATGGAGTCAGGGAGGACATTCCATGTGACGGTACCTGTGGTCCCTTCACTGGGTCAGCACTGCCGATGGGGAGCTCGACTCCAGCCGTGGGGAAGGAGCGTCCAGTGGAGAAACCAGCGGTGCGGGTGGGGACAGATGTGGCAGCCAGGGTGTCCAAGCGCCATTTGGGAAGACGCTGTGTCACCAGAAGCAAACCGTTCTCTAAGCTCAGGGCCGTAGCTTCTGCCTCCCTGCGAGGCCCAGGCGGGCCATGGGAACTCAGGTGGCTGTCCGCTGTGGTGCGCCTCGCGGTAGGAGGGATAGAGGTCGCATAGCAGGTGTACTGATGGGATTGTGACAGAGCGGAGGGACAGTGGAGGAGCAAGGGGAACCGGAAGGGCAGACAGAAAGGAGCTGCGATTCCCCGCTGCTGGGTGTGTGGCAGGGAGCTGTGTGTGCCAGGCGCGGCCGCCAGGGGCGCTGCAGGTGGGACTAAGCTTACTCCTGCCATCGCAGTGGGTGCCTAGTGTCCCCAAGTCCAGGCGTAGGAAGTCCCCGGTGCCATTTGTACAGCTCCTATTTGTAAAGGCTGACGGGCCCAGGCTCGTCCACCCTGCATTCATCCCACCGGGTCCACCCCAGGCTGAGAGCCCCGCGACGTGATGACAATGGTTGTAATGAAGAGATGAACGAAGTCAGGAAGGAGAGGAGGGAGGGAGGGAGGAGCCAAAGGCAGGGATGGGGAAGGAGGGAGGGAGGGAAGAGGATGGAGGCAGGGCCTTGTCGGAGGCCTCTGGCATCTCTGGGCTCCCACCCCGTCTCTGCACCCACTCCCTGCCCGGACGGAGGCCTCCTGTGCTCGCTGCCCGGGTCTCCAAGCTCAGCTGCCTCCTTGTCTAATTCCATTTTCTCACTAGACAGACGAAGGGCCGGCTCCGCCTTCGCACTCACACCGACAGGCTGCTCATCAGCTGCAGCGGCATCTGTTCTCGTCAGAAACATTCCAGAAGATGGGACAGGAGCCCGGTCCTAGGCTGCTGGCTGGGAGAGAGCCAGACTCGCCTCCTCCCCTGGGAAGGCCTCCTCCTGGGGGGCGGGTGAGCCTCCACCACCCCTCCCTTCTCCTAACCAGGGAGCATGGGGGAGCGCTGAGGCCCCTTGGTTCAGTCCCAGCTCTGGGATGACCAGCTGTGTGTGGCTGTGGGCGGTGCTGGCCCTCTCTGTGCCTAAGCGTTGAATGTTGCAAGCATTTGACGAATGAAATGTTTGTGAATCCACATCTGTGCTTTGTACATGGGTGACACATGTTGGTAATGACTGCAGTTCTCTTCCTGGCTCCTGGGGTTGCTTTTCTCAGGGAGGGGTTCAGCCCAGCTGTGGGGAGGGGCCAGAGAGGGGCGTGCTCTCTGTGGTCTGGGCAGCGGGCAGGAGGCTTGATGTGTTTTGTACAGTTATTGCCCCTTCCTACGTCCCTGGTCCCTGCCCTGGGGAACCTCCACAAACACAAAGAAGGAGTCCAGGAGGCAGATATGTAACGTATAGGCACAAGAGGAGGAAGCAGCTAACGAGTATGGAGGTTGGTGAGGGAGTGGTCCAGAAGGCTTCCTGGAGGAGGTGGCATGAGTAGCACGCGCAGGGGTGTGTAAGAGTTTTGCAGGCAGCCCTATGGTGGAAGGCCTTCTGGAAGACTGGGTGGGAATGTGCCTTCTGCTGAGGCTGTGGGGGAGCTTAGTGGGTGTGGAGCAGGTTAACAGAGAGTGGATCTGTGGAAGGGAGCTGGGGCACACACTGGGGGATGGCCAGGCACTGGGGGATGGTCTGGGAGGAAAGGGGGCTGTCTCTTGGCTCCCTTGCTATCCGTGTCTGTGGCTCCATCTGCCAGGATGGACTGGCCAGGCTGGCCACCCCTGGGTTACTGAGCGAGGGAAATGCCTTTGGCACCAGCTGGCCCTGAGGAGGGGCCGGGGTGGAGCAGGAGGGTGCAGAACTGAGGGCATGAGGGCTGCCCTGCAGGGGCTGGAGCTGGCCGGTCAGGCAGGCCCCGGGCATGGCCGCCTCTGTCCAGCAGGGGGCAGCAGCAGTGCGTGGATGGATGGGCCCGGCCACTGGCTCTTAAAGAAAGGTCTGTGCGGGTGGTTGGGTCAGATCAGTGTGTGTCCAGGCGTCCCGTGAGCAGAGAGACAGGGAGAGAGGCAGCTTCACAACCTCAGGCTCTTGTCTGCTGGTCCAGCCCTGCCCAAGACCAAGGATGCCCACAGGGACCCAGAGGCCACATGGGTTGCATCTGTCATTTCCAATGACGGGATCAGGCAGACCCACCCAGGGCGTGTTTAAGAGCCCCTGGTGCCTGCTGCCTTCCTCAGGTCAAAGCGAACAAAGGTTTCAGGGGGTGGGGCCCAGGCGTGGTGGTGAAATGATCCCCTTACTGCCACTCCCCAGCCCCGGTGCTATGATGCTCAGGGGGTGAGCCGGCTGCTGCCGGGAGAAAGGGAAAAGACAGATTTCAAATTCCACTTCTCCCAGCTGCAGGGAGGGTCTGCGTCGCTCACATCCGTGACCCTGACCCTCACAGGAGTGGGTCTAAGGGCCCTTGGCTCCTGGCAGTACAACTGGAGGCTGAGAGGAGGTGATGAGCGGGACACAGCCTTGGGAGACACCTGTGTCCACCTGCCAGGGCAGGCGTGGAGAGCACGTGGTATGGACATGCGTGGTGCATTCCTGTGTGATCCATGAGTCTCTCCGGGGACCCTGCAGGCCCGTCTGGGGCATGCTCTGCTCTGGGTTTCCTATGTGGGTTGGCACGCTATGTGTGGGTGGCTGTGAGCTCCCTCTGAACGCATGTGTTCCACGTGTGTGTGCCACAGGGACGGCCTTTGCACAGCCTGTGTTCTCGGGCCTCCGGGAGCCGCCGAGGCATGCGTAGCTCTGCTGTTGGAAAGCGGGTTTCCGCTTTCTTCTCTTCTTGCAGTCTGATCGATATGCAGGTCCAGTATAGCCTCCCCACAGGCCACACACAGCGAGTGTGCTATGGACAAAGTCAAGTGTGGGCTTAGAAAAGTCCACCGCAGCCTCTCCGGGCACGATTCTTTCAGCTGCCCTCTGGGTGGGCAGCTGGCCACACTGGCCTGCCGTGTGCCTGCTGGGTGTGCCAGGCCCACCACTTACGAATGGCCGTGGGAGGGCCCAAGCTAAGCAGGGCCAGGTGGAGACCCAGGCACCTCCCAGGCAGGTCGGCTGCTGGATGCCACTTTCTGTCCACATTCTTCTGATATGCATTCGACATTTCTTTCTTTTTTTTTTTTTTTAAGGTTTATTAAGGAGTCTTTATTAACCAAGCTTGGTGATAATAGAGCATACCAGAAATAGCAAATCACACCTCCATATGGCAATCCAATCAATCATAATCCAACCAAACATAACCCCAAGAGGAACAAATGGTAATTACCCTCAAGTTCATGAGTTAAGCTGAAGACCTGTGTCCCAGCTTCCCCAACAACATAAGCTATGCTAAGAGACATGCAGCGAATAACCTGGACACACTTACAAAGCTGCAGTCATTCACCTTCCCCTGGCTTCTCTGCCCACATTCCGCCACTGCTAGGCCTCACCTCTCCTGGAACTCCTGACAGTACACAAACCAGAAACAACATTGCTATCTTCATTGTCCTACCTAAGCAGTAGACAGAGGGAGAGGAATAGACATACAGAGGCCATGCTCAAGGGATTACCTGTCCTGGGTAGGGCCAGAGCGATGGAAGCACCCGACCAGGCACTCAATCAAGACAGTAAGCCCCTGCTTTCATGAACCTTTAAGGGGGCTTGTGAGGGGAGCTTACACGACAATGCAATACTGCCCCGTCTCAGATGATAGGTGAGTCACAGGTGGACAGTGGTGAACAGCTAGGTGGTAGGGGGGAAGTGGTTGAGGATGGAATTAACATTCCATTTGCTGTTAGGACCCACTTTCAGGACAGAGGGTAGGGGACACAGCCAGATTCCATTTGCCCACTGTCAAAGGGGTGTTGGCTATCACTGGCTGTACCCCCTAACAAAATAAATAAAATAATGAAATAAAAGGTCTTCAATGGTTAACCAAGGTCTAAGTAAGCAATGTTGGATGTTCTGGGTCAAAGCCTGAGTTACAAACTCCATTTCGTAATCATCTGCTCCTGTAATCATCTGGTCCATTTACAAGCTTGAGTACGCAGGTGCCCACAAGGTTCTGTAGCTCAAAGACTGGCTTCTACACTATGCTCTGTTTTACCTATTTCTGGTTGAAATATGAATTTCAAAGGCAGCAGGAACACTAATAGAAAGTTGTCTGCAGAACTGGAAGGTAGAGATGCCATCTTTTGGTGTGGCATGGGGTCAACGTGCCTTTTGCTCAGGCTGTGTGTTCAGGACAAGAAGTTCCCACAGAATAGATGTGATCCGTGAGCCGAAAACACCAGACGCAACAGGTATCTTAGGAGGTTTATTCCAGCGGGGCAGGAATGGGGTGGAGGTGGTGGAGATCGGTGGGAAAAGGGGAGAAAGGGCAATCGACATTTCTTTAGTGGAGGAGAAAAGTGCCGGGTAGTAAAAATGGTGTACCTGCTTATAGGAGGAAATGAGCTTTATGGCAGGCGTGGAGTGCGCTGTGCGTTTTCACTTAGCCAGCTCTGCTTTTGATACCAGTGTTTCCCTGTCATTTATAAGCAAAGATCCCTTGCCACTCATGGAGGATGGGGCGACTCCCACAAGTGTAGGGGCAGAGGGGGCTCTTGTATGTGGGACTCCGGCAGGTGGTCTGTGAACGTAGAGTTCCAGTTGCTTCCATGAGCTCATGCTTACGCTACACAAATACTGCTTCCCAGTGTGTTAGCCAAGGGCGCCTCCTTCAGGCAGCCCCAGTCCTGGGGACTCTGCTTCCCAAGAGGAGACTGGGGTGGGGAGTTTGAGCCCAGGGTGGGGTAGCGCCCTGGCCATCTGCTTGAGTGTGTGCTCAGGGCGTGTCTTTGTGGCAGAAGGGATGTTAATATGCATGCAATGGGTATGAATGTGTGTGTGTGAGTGGGGGTGTCTGGGTGGGGTAGGCATGTTGGGGGCATGGATTTAATGTGGATGGGCACTGGTCTTTTTTGGGGGAAGGTACGGTGTAGGTGAGCCAGGAGCAGCATGTGGACCTTTTCACTGGGTCCGGTGAGTCAGGTGCACCTGCCTACGGGGGTGTGTGGGACATGATGTGGATGTCTGTGAGAGGGTCCCAGCCCTCCAGCCTCTCTTGCACCCTGGGTAGGGGTGTCCAGATCTGCAGTGCTGTTTCATTTACAGTGTGCTTGGCGGCAGCATTTACGGGGAGGCATGTGCTGGCTGCGGGTTGTAAAGGACACCGTCCTTTGGGCCGGGGAGATAGCTGGGTGGCAGCTTGTCTAAGAGCTTGCCCTGGCCCAGGAGCCCTCTTCCCCGCCCCCTTGCCCCCAGCCCTCACTGAGGCCACCATCATCCAGGCTCCTGCAGGAGTTTCTAACTTGCTCTCTTCTCTTTCTCTTCTGCCCCTCCTCCCCATTCTCTGCCTTGTAGCTGGTGAGCTTTCCCCAAACTCCAATCTGGGCACATCCTCCTTACTTCAAACCCTTCAGTGACCTCCTGAGTGCCAACAGGAGGTTGGCTGACTGCCCAGCCTAGCCCCTGAGACTCCAATGAGGTTCCTTTTGCCTGAGCCTCTCTCTACTCTCAAAGTGCAATGTCATCCATGCTCAGGGTTGCTTGGTACCACTTCCTCCAGCACCTGTGCAAGCTCCAGCCTCCAGCTCCTCTCTCTCTGCTGCCTTTTCCAGCCCCACAGGCTAGTGCCCTTTCACCCAGCCTGATTGGCCATGCACCTGTGTCTGTCTGCAGCCTGGGCAGGCTCCTGGGCAGGCTCATACCTGGTATAGGTGGCATTTTCTCTTTTCCTTCCTCCCGGGCAGGCAACTGGCCAGAGCCTCTTGTGACTGGGGCAGTGAAATTGCCTGCGAAACACTTCTCCATTTGGGTCTGTTTTTGCAGAAATTGGTGCTTCTGCTGGGGATTAAGCTGATGTACCAGAAAGAGAGATGAGAGAAGTGGGGAAATGCTTCTTGGACTCCAGGCAGGGAGGGGACAGAAGTCTGGGGTTGCCCTGGCAGAGGGGACTCATGCTTGTTCTTTGGCAGGGTCTTGGAGGATGGGAGAGCCGCAGGAGGTCTGGACACAGCGGATATTCCGCAGCAGCCCTTGCTGAGCTACGGCTGCAGTGAGAGAGGCCCTGCAGGGCTTGGCACTGTGATACCAAACATTTTTGTTTGCTTGTTTTTCAGATTATTTAAACTATTTGAAAGACAGAATCACAAGGAGAGAGGGAGAGATCTTCTATCTGTTGGTTCACTCCCCAAATGGCTGCAATGGTCAGGGCTGGGTCAGGCCAAAGCCAGGAGCCAGGAGCTACTTCTGGCCTCCCATGTGAGTGCAGGAACCCAAGCATTTGGACATTCTCTGCTGCTTTCCCAGGCCATTAGGGGGGAGCTGAGTGGGAAGTGGAACAGCCAGAACTTGAATCTATGCCTATATAGGATGTGGCTTAACAGGTGCTGTCATAACACCAGCCTCAGTTTATATGTTTTTTAAAATCATGTATTTGTGAGATAGTTGGTAGTGGTGGGAGGAGAGAGAGAGAGAGAGAGAGAGAGAGAGAGAGAGAGAGAGAGAGAGAGAGAGAGAGAGAGAGAGAAAGCCACAACAGCCAGACTAGGATGAGGAAGCCCAAAACCAGGAGCCAGGAGCTTCCTCCGGGTTTTCCACTTGGACCCACAGGTACAGGGATCCAACCTATCACTTTGACCATCTTTGGCTGATTTCCCAGGTGCATTAGCAGGGAGCTGAATCAGAAGTGGAGCAGCTGGGACTCTTAACACGTTCTCCAATATGGATTGCTGACCTCATGGTTTAACCCACTGTGCTACTACGCTGACCTTGAGCCTAAACTTTCTTTCCTTTAAAATTTTTATTTATTTGATAGCAAAGTTACAGAAGTTGAGAGGGAGAGATGGAGATCTTCCATTTGCTGGTTCACTCCCTGAATGGCAGGGTGAATCCAGGAAGCAAGGATGCCCCCAGGGTCTCCCACGTGGGTGGCAGGGGCCCTGGCACACCTGTTAATCTTTCCTAAGAGTTAGCTGGATTGGAAGTGGAGCAGCCGGGACGTGAACCAGTGCCCATGTGGGATGCTAGTGTCAGAGATGGTGACAGCTCCCTGCATTGCAAGGTGGGCCCCTGAGCTTCAGCTCAACCTACGCTGCCCCTTCAGTGGGGGACGGGAGCCCTTTGGCCGTGGAGGTGCACAGTGAGTGTTCATGATAGACTGAGCAGCACTCACCGAGGAAGAAGATGGGGTCCCCATGTGACACAGCTAGAGCCATCCTGGACTTCACTGGAGGCTTCCTGGGTCCAGGAGGTCTGAGACTGGCCTTGTCCAGTGGATGGAGACCAAGGGATGCAGTGCACCCCATGCTTGGTTGAGTGCCAGCTTTCCCCCTCTTGAAGTGAGGTGTGCCCTGCAAACTGCCTTTGCACATTTTGGCCTCACAGACCCCCCCAGGTCCCCCTCAGTGAGCTGCCTCAAGGAGGGGGGCATATGGATCTTGGGCACTCACTAGCACCCAGGTTTGCCTTTGCTTATTCTGTTACTGTTTAATTTGGCTCTGCAGGTCTTCCTTTGCTTCTTGACAGTTCTCATTAGCTGGGATGTGGGAATCTTGGGCTGCGTGCTTAAATGTTGCCAAAATACCATGGGTTACTTCATTTCAAACCAGGTTCCCTCGCCAACGTCAGAGAGCCCATTTGTTCCTCTAGGAATGTCGGGAACTCAGCCTCAGACCCTCTGGGGCTAGGTCAGAAATTTGTGCGTGCTTGTGCGCATGTGTGTGCAAGAGAGGCAGAGGTAAGGGTTCCTGAAACAAAAGCAGTGTGCAGCTGGAAAGCCAACAGGGAAACCAGGGGGAATTCCCAAGGGTACCCCTTTAAAAAGGGAGCAGAGGGGCCAGCAGGGCAAGCCCCTGCTGGTGAGGTTGACATCTCATGTCAGAGGGATGTTTTGGGTCCCAGCTGCTCTGCTTCTGATCCAGCTTCTTGCTAATGCACTTGGGAAAACCTCCATGATGGATGGCCCAAGGACTTGAGTCCGTGGCACCTGCTTGGGAGACCCAGGTGGAGTTCTTGGCTCCTGACTTCAGCCTGGTTTGGTCCCGACTGTTGTGGTCATTTAGGGAGTGAAGGAAGATATTACTGTTTATATTCCTTCACTCCCTCTCTGTGGATAGGTAGGAAGCACTGAGTTTGTGCAGTGGGTACCCCTGGGCAGGGCCCTCAGCTCCTGGGCTGACTGCAGAGACATGACCTTGGCTTCCTCATTAGGGACTTGCCCCTGACCTTGGTCTGGATCTGTCCTTTGGAAGCATCTTGCCATGGAGAGGCAGACAGGTGGTTAGGATGTGGTTCTACTGTGGGGTGGAGTGCTGGGAGCACCAGCAAGGTCATCCCACCCAAGCTGTGGGGAGGGTTAGTCTTTCCAGGTATCAGTGACATTGAACCCAAGCCCTGGGGGAGGAAGTGTCTTCTCCAGCAAGGGTGAGTGGAGGTCTGGAGATGGCTTCTCACCAAGAGGGGGGCATAGAAGCATCTAGAAGGATGTGGGGGAGAGGGAAGAGATGGGAACTGAAGCGAGTGACCCATCTTTAAGGGACACCTGGATGCAGGGGGAGGGTGGCTCTGAGGTGTTTAGCAGCTGTTACCCAGGACATAGAGCCTTTTTGCCAATTTCTGTGGTGAAATGTGTCACCACACTCATCTTAAGCTGTCAGCGTGATGTCATTGCAGGTGGGGCGGGACGAGAGATGGTGGTCTCCACTCCCACGCCAGCGTGAGCTGGCTCCTGTGCACTACTGGCTGGCGCAGACAGAGTGACCTCTGTCCCCTCTCCCAGCACCTGCATGCAGCCCCTGCGGAGTTAGCACCAAGGCTGAGAACAGTCTGGGAGGACAAACAGCAGAACCCACGGGGCAGCCCCACCCCTTTGCCTGGAGGGATGCCCGAGGACTGGCCGGAAGGGGTGCCGTAGCATCACATTTTAGGGCTGAAGATGGAATTGAGAGCATGCTGGGATGAGAGGCTGATGAGCTGATGATAATAATTATGACAATTATGCAAAATACACAAATAATAATTACAGAAAATCATGATTATTATTTGTGGGTGTGAGATGTCTCCAGCTTTTTGGAACCACACAGAAGCACTGGATTGCTTCATGGGTCTGTGAATGTCACAGCCAAGTGCAGGCTGACTGGCCGTTGGGAGCTGGGGGTTCCATTCTTCACCAGAAGGCTGTCTCCTGGACTGGGGGTTGGAGGAATCCAGCCCCAGGCTTGGGTGAGCTGTCCTGCAGGTTCAAGGAAGGCTAGTCTCCCCACTTCTGGTTCTTATTTTAGACCCTTTCTCTGAGGACGCAGGGTGGAGGGAGTCAGAACAGGGCAATGGGTGACCTAGAGGAAGAACTTGAAGGTTCAGGGGCCATGTGATTCCCAGAGAGCCATTCTGCTGGTGTGTGGCCGATTGGGTGCTTGACCTAATGGGGCAGTGAGATTTGCTTTTCTGGACATTTAGGGCTGGGCTTGGGGGAGGGCAGAGTCCGTTGGTGTGAATGACTAGAGCCCTGGGCTGGAAGCTGGGAATGGGCAGGTGGACTGCAGGAGCAGCGGGAGAGACAGGCCAGATGCCTGGGGCCTCCTGTGTGCTGCTCTGACCTCCTACGAAAGACCCCTGGTATCACTGTGGTCAGGGTCCCAGCCAGGCCAGCCTGAAGGCATCACTCCTCCGTGCGGGAAAGATTATTCTTTTCTTTTTCTTTAAGGATGTATTTATTTTTATTTCTTAAATTTCTTTTTTGAGATTTAACACATTTTTAAGGATTTATTTATTTTTATTAGAAAGGAAGATTTACAGAGAGAAGGAAACACAGAGAAAGATCTTCCGTCCACTGGTTCACTCCCCAAGTGGCTCCAATGGCTGAAACTGAGCTGATCTGATAGCAGAAGCCAGGAGCCTCTTCCGGATCTCACATATCTGATAGCAGAAGCCAGGAGCCTCTTCCGGATCTCACATGTCACAAGACTTTGGGCTATTCTCTTCTGTTTCTTTTTGAGAGGCAGACAGAGTATGAGAGAACACGAGAGAGCGAGTCCGTGGGAGGACTTCCACCTGCTGGATTCCTCTCCACAGAGCTGCGACAGCCTGAGCTGGGTGGCAGAGCCAGCAGCCACACCCCCCGGTGGGTGGCAGGGACCCAGGTCCCTGAGCCATTTCTGCTGCCTCTCAGAATCTGGGTTAGCGGGAAGTTGAAACAGAACCAAACATGGAAACCATGCATTCCAACGAGCGATGTGGACGTTGTAGTTTCTAGGACAAATGTCTGCCCTAATAACTCCTTTTTAAAAAGATTTATTTGAAAGGCAGAGTGACAGAGGAGAGGAGAGTGAGCAAGTGAGAGAGCAGGGGAGACGGAGAGGAAGTTATCCTTGTCGTCTGCTCTGCTCTCCAGTTTCCCATAGCCGTGGGGGCTGAGCCTGGCTACGGTAGGAGTCAGGAACCACCTCGAGGTCTCCCTTGTGAATGGCAGGAAGCTGAACATTTGGACCATCATCTGCTTCCTCCCAGCATGCATGCAAGATGCTATGTCAGAATCAGAGTGGTGTGGACTTGAACTGGCGCTCTGATACAGGACGCGGGCACCCCAAGCGGTGGCTTAACCAACTGCACCACAACGCCTGCCCCCATTTCCCCTTTTAACATGACTTAGGTTCAGTTCCTTGTGTCTGTATTTTCCATTTTATTATCATTGATTGGTCAGGCCAGGTACAGGGTAGGCAGTGGGTGGTGCCTCCTTAATTTTGTTTCATTTTGCCTTAATCCTTTGGTAGCAAGAGGCCTGAGGTTGTTGATTTTGTAACCAGTGGGTTGTAGGTGGTGAAGGAGAGGGGCTTTTCCAGTGTATGCTGAGGTTTCTGGGTGATGTGGCCTGCCGGGGCAGTGACCAGTCCTGGAGATGGGGAGCAGTTAGGGGAGGGGACCAGATTTGGGCAGGAGGCCAAGTTCATCATGGAGAGGCAGGTGGGATATCGGGGGTGAGCTTCCTATCTGACAGATGTGAGTACGCACTCAAAGGCTGTAGGGAGGTCAGAGCCTGGCCTGTGGGAGCCAGACTGTGAGTGGAGCACCAGGTACTATAGCTGGCCCAGGGCATGTGCTTGGGAAACGCTTAGCATTGCTTGCTGAAGTTGTGGGGCTGGGTCTGAGCTCCGGGCTGTGTGGCAGGAGCAATGAGTCTCATCATAAAGCCGCAGGCTGCTTAGGGGAGCCACTGATTGGGAGATGCTCACAGAGCCCTCCCGCGGCCTGGAGCGGACATGCTGACACTACCTGGCCTGTGAGGATTCTTGCAACACAAATATCTTCTGGAGGGACCTTCTCCCTCATCCGTGATTGTAAGTCTCTGTTCCTCTAAGAAGTGACTTCCCGGGGAGCTGGTACTGTGGTTAAGCCACCATTTGTGATATCATTCCCATATCAAAGTGCCAAGTTGAGTCCCCGCTGCTGGGAAGGTGGCACCAGATGGCCCAAGTGCTCGGGCCCCCGCCAGCTGCAAGGGAATCCAAGGTGGAGCTCTAGGCTCCTGGGTTTGGACTGACCCAGCCCTGGCCATTACAACCATTGGGGGAGTGAGCCAAGGGCTAGAAGATCTCTCTCTCTCTTCCTCTATCCCTCTACCTTTTAAAATAAATGAAGAAACCATCTTAAAAAATATCTACTTATGTTTTAGTTGAGAGGCAGATTTTGCAGAGAGAGAAGGGGAAATACAACAAGGTCTTACATCCTTGGTTCACACCCCAAATAGCCACAACTGCCAGAGATGAGCTATCCAAAGTCAGGAGCCAGGAGCTTCTTCTGGGTCTCTCACATGGCTGCAGCATCCCAAATGCTTGAACCATCCTCCATTGCTGCCCCAGGCCTGAAGCAGGGAGCTGGATTGGGAGTGGAGCAGCTGGGACTTAAACCTGCATCCATATGGGCTGCCACTGTCACAGGGTGGAGGATTAACATGCTGCACCACTGTGACAGCCTCAGAAATGAAGAAAAAGAAAAAAAATTTAAAGATTTATTTTTTCTGGTAAAGACAGACTTACAGAGAGATGGAGAGCCAAAGAGAAAGATCTTACATCCACTGGTTCACTCCCCAAATGGCCACTATGGCCGGAGCTGAGCTGATCCAAAGCCAGCAGCCTCTTCCAGGTCTCCCACATGAGTTCAGGGTTCCAAGGCTTTGGGGCCATCCTCTACTGCTTTCCCAGGCAATAAGCAGGGAGCTGGAAGGGAAGTGGAGCAGTTGGGACATGAACCAGCACCCATATGGGATCTTGGCGCATCCAAGATGAAGACTTGAGCCACTAAAGTATCATGCTGGATCCATGAAGAAACCTGAAAAGAAAAAAATGTGTGTTTCTGACAGCGGCCTGGAGGCGAAGCCTGGCTGTGGGTGGGGCTGTGGCGTGACTCTGCCCTTCCCGGCTGCACTCCCAGTGCCGGCCTGGGGCCTCAGCTTTGCAGGGTGATCATGTTCTTGTGAATTCATCTGACCCCTGGTATTTCCTTGTGAAAGAAATCCCAGGGTTCATTACTTCCATCTCAGAGAGAAAGTGACTGGGGTTATACTGCGTGTCTGAGGGCCCTAAGCCGGCTGGGGCAGGCCGGGTTGGAATCGTGGGCTACTTAAGAGAAATTATAGTCACCTGAATGCAGAAGTCATGATGTATTCTGAGCTTTCTTTGACTGTCCCATAATGAGATGACACCAGAGTTATATAAATGAGTGATGCTGATTAAGGACTTATATGCCGGATACTGTATTTTACATTTAAACCTCATTTAATCCTCGTGACAAGTCTATGAGGTCTGGCCTGTCATCCATCTATCGGCAAGAATAAAGAAGATAATGTTCACTTCTGGCCATGAGGTGGGAAAAGGGCCCTGGCATTCATCACCGGGGAGGGAGGGTTGCTATGACTGTTAGGGAACAAATTGGTTGTAGCAATTCACAGCTGAAATGGAAGAGCCTTCTGACTCCCAGCTTCCTCCTGGGAACCTGTCCTGTGGGAGAACAAGCGTGAGGACAAGAGGGGTAGATGCCCCGGGTGCAGGGGTGGTCTACTCAGCACCTGTTGTGGTGCCGGAAACGAAGGCCTGGAGCACCTGCCAGAGGGACTTGGGACCTGACAGGGCTGTGGCTCATCACCAGGGGTCGATGGAGAGGATGTGGTGCCAACTCCTCTTCCTTTGTCTCTCTTACTGCTTTAATTCCGCTCTTTTTTTTTTTTTTTAAAAAAAGATTTATTTATTTATTTTTATTGCAAAGTCAGACATACAGAGAGAAGGTGAGATAGAGAGGAAGATCTTCCGTCTGATGATTCACTCCCCAAGTAGCTGCAATGGCCAGTGCTGCGCTGATCCGAAGACAGGAGCCAGGGACTTCTTCCAAGTCTCCCATGCAGGTGCATGGTCCCAAGGCTTTGGGCCGTCCTCGGCTGCTTTCCCAGGCCACAAGCAGGGAGCTGGATGGGAAGGGGAGCAGTTGGAATTTGAACTGGCGCACAAATGGGATCCCAGCAGATGCAAGGCGAGGACTTTAGCCACTAGGCTATTGCACTGGGCACTCTCTCTTCTACTTTAAGACAAAGATGTGAGTCAGAGCCGCAGTGCTGGGCAGTAGAGCCAATGGAGTGGCAACAGGGGGTTGTTGCAGGCAGCTAGGGCAGGTGAAGGAGAACTGGGAGCACTGAACTCAGGGGAGGGGAGTGTGTATGTGTGTGTTTGCTCAGGACCCTGGGAAGGGCCCGGTGGTGGTGATGGAACAAGTTAGGAGTGATTAATGGTGTTTGTAGTTGCAAGCTCCACTAACGACTGTGATCATGAGCATTGTAATAATGTGTGTAATGAGAGCTCTCACCACGCACTAATACATCACTCCTGATGGCCGTGGGGAATGTGATCTGGGCCAGGACATCATGTTAGCAGACCTGGGCCAGCCTGGCAGTGAGAGGGTGCCCTGGTGGGTGTGGGGAGGTGCAGACCTTGTGGCGTGTCTGTTCAGCGTCTGCAGACCTGTTTGATCTAGCACTGTCCTGTTACCTCTTCGAGCCTCAGTTCTCCTGTCCCTTTATTCTACAGGGCCAAGAGGGTTAACTGAGATGATTCTCTTAAGACAGGTCTCTCCTCTGCACCTCCCTGGCTGCCTCTCTCCAGTCAGGCTGGCTGCGTGGCTGCCCTGAGGAGTCCCACCTGTGCATCTGATGCATGCCCGTGCACTGGCTGCCCATCCTGCTCTCCTCCCAGGTGTTTGCATGATGCATCCCACCCTACTGCACATCAATTCACGGGTCCACTCTTCAGGGAGAGCTTTCCGATCCTGTCGTCTCCAACAGCACTTGTGCTCTGGCCCCTTCGTATCCAGTCCTTCTGTGCTGTGTGTGGAATGGTGTATCCTTTCTGGTCTATCCTGGCCTCTAACTGGAAGCGTCAGCACAGGGATCGTGTTTTGTTCACGGTTGAGTTTTCAGCACCTAGAACAGCGCCTGTTCCAAGAAGGTGCTCTGGAAAGAGCTGTGGGATAAAAGAACTGGTTCTGTGCCAGACATGGGATAAGCACTCAGCCAACTGGGCTAGCAGGTAGAATGGTGCACATGGACGAACAGGCACCTGCCAGGGCCAGGACGGAGCTTCCCTTCACAGACTCAGAGAATCTGATTTCGCACCCTTCTCCCCTGCTTAGCTCCTCCTCAGGCCTTGAGAGACAGAGAACTGCAAAGTTCATTGTGGTCTCTTGGCATGGCTGAGACCACACCATGGGGTAGAAATGGACAAAGACTGTGCCCAGTCACCTATGTAAAAGGGCCTTAGGGATCCTCCTCCCCGACCTCAAAAATGCTGTGTACTGAGGTGTGCATTTGTGTGTGACCATGGAACAGTGTGAGGAAGCCCTGTATGTGTTTGTATGTCTGTATCTTATTGTGTGTGCTACATGAGTGAGCTGTGTCTGATAGTCTCAATTGTGTTTGCCATGAGAGTGTTTGTGAAGGCTGGGTATATGTTTGTGTGGAAGGTACAGTGGCATGTGAGAGTGTATGGGCGTATGTGTGGCTGTGTTGTGTGTGCATGAGTGAGCTGTGGGTGTATGTGGATTGGGTGGGAAGGAGTCCAGGACATAAACTTGTGATTAATTTGTGAAAGATTTCTGGGGCTCGTCATAGTTTCTAAAAACACGGATTCCTAAAGATACTGGTTGTATTGCTTTTCTGGGGCTTCTGTGACAAGATGTCCCTACAGAGAGAGAGAGAGAGAGAGAGAGAGAGAGAGAGAGAGAGAGAGAGAGAATCTCTCTTGGGGAGATTCTCTGCTGATTGTTACTGCTTCATTAGAGATGTGATCATTTTGTAACGCCAAGCAAACAGTGCAGGGGACCTTGGAGCACAGAGCTGGAGCCACGGGACCACATCCCATTTGATACTAATTGGTTTGATGATGAAAACTGTTGCATTACAGACGGTATGACTAGTTCCTAATTTAATATAATCAATAAAGTAACAATGGCTCAATGCAAATGAGATGTGGGAACCATGGGGCCATTTGTAAGCTGTGTTCTTAATGTGTTTTCCTAATTAGCTGGAGCAGAGTTCCACGCCTACCTGGAGGCGGGACAAGGGACCCTCTGAGATCCTGTGTCTCCTTACACCCTGCTCTGCCGAGAGGCTCAGAATGGTTCAGCTGTGAACCTCAAAGATGTTTTTAGGACTGAACTGGAGTCAGGGTGGGAAGCTCTGTGGGACACTTCCCTTCAGGTTCACAGCATTGTCAGCAAATTAACTCGTTTTTAATATGGTTTAAAGTAAAAATACTAATTTGCCACCAGTTTTCCTGCAGTGGCTCCATAGTCACATGTGGCTAAGGGCTAGAGTTTCAGACAAAGCAAATGAAGAAGCTTCCATCATCATAGACAATTCTTTGGATGATGCTGCTCTAGCCTCCACCCCCCTTTTGAAAGTGTTTGTTTACTTGTATCTGCTTGAAATTTAGGGAGAGAGAGAGAGACAGACAGACAACTTCAATCCACTGGTTCACTCCCCAAATGCCCACAACAACCAGTATTAGCCAAAGACAGAGCCAGCAGCACAGAACTCCATCCATGTCTCACAGATGGCTGGCAGGAACCTGAGTACTTAGGCCATCCTTTTCTGTCTCCCAGGTGCACTTCCAGGAAGCTGACATGGAAGCTGAGCAGCCAGGATCACACGGCTCCCTGATCTAGGATGTGGGCCTTGCCAAGGGGTGGCTTGATCTCCTGTGCCTCACAGCCTACTCTGCTGTAGACCTATGATGCAGCTGAGCTGAGCTCTAGGGAGATGCCTCGCTGCTCCAGACTTGGATGTGGGTGCACCCGTGTTGTCTTCGAATGCCAAATGTGCTGCACCAATTCCCCTGCTGTTAACAGTCCAACTCAGTGCTATCTCTTGTCACATCCCCTGCACCTGATGCCAAGGCCCAGCAGCCTCAGAGCTGCTATACCAGATGGCCTGGGAGTTGTTAATGAGAGGCTTTCTGGTGTGTGTGTGTGTGTGTGTGTGTGTGTGTGTGTGTGCGCATGCATGGGCTGGGACTGTGTGCTGTGGTCATCATTTTGGGACTTTTCCTTGGGGAAGTAGCAAATGGCATCCTAACGCAGGGCTTTTCCAGCAGGGACCACCTCATTGATCAATATGAAAGACCCCACAGCAAAGTGACTCAAAGGCTTGGTTGCTGCCATGGCCGCACCTCCCACCATTCCCTTCCCGCATCTCTGGGGCTTGTGTACTTTGTGTTGGCTTAAGTGTCAGCACTCCAGACCCCAGTCCCAGCTTTATCAGGAACCAGTGGTTGGATTTAAGAGAATTTACTTTTTCTGGAGATGTGTGAGATTGGAAGCCTCACTCTGTTACTCTGGGAGGCAGTGGGAAGGTGTGGGTCTTTTGCTCCTGCCTCTGACCTTGCAGCCTGACTGTGTCTAATTCACTGACTAAGGGTGTATTTTGAGGAAACGAGTGAAAAATGAGGTTGCCATTCTGGGAAAGGCTGGGATCCACGGACCACAGGGGTAGGCAATGGCTTATGTGAGTAGCTGCTAGGTTCTGAGTCAGGTCAGACCAAGCATGAATTGGGGCAAGATGGAGGGAATAACACAGAGACAGGAAGCAAATCTGGGCAGGCATTTGACTTTGCAGTTGGGTGAGCATGACGGGACATGGTGTGGCCTGACAGCTGGTGTGGAGGATGGAGTCACTCAGGGTGCCAGCCTCAGGCAGAGGCCGTCAGCACCACGGACAGCTCTGGAGGCCTCCCCGATTTGTCAGAGACCTTGGGCAGCCAGAGACTTTCATCTCTCAGTCACTTAACACTCCCTCTCTGCTCTTTAAGAGACACCCCCAACACTTCTCAGATTGGTGTCAAAAGGAATGCCCGTGACACTGACCTTTTTCAGGGGGAGGAGTTCCCTGAAGTGTTCACACCCATCAAAGGTCTGGCTTACTGGTGGATGATCTTCCCTGGAGGCATCCATATATGCTCAGTTCAGGGACACAGCCTTAGCCAGAGGCCCTGTGGTTGTGTGGGCAGCCCCTACATCTAACCTTCAGTTTGGTTATTCCCTCAGGCCTCCAAGGCTCCATGTAGATGAATCTTCCCCAGCCCTCCCTTTCCTCTCCTTTCACTTGCAGCTGCTTGAGTGAATGGGGCCAAAGAGCTGGAGTATGAGCTTTTCCCACTAATGAGCTCTCCAAGGGCCTCAGCCGGCCCCTCCCTCAGCTCCACCCTGCACTGTTTACTTATTTATAACAAATGGTGGCATCCCTCAAATCGCCAGAGACAAAAATGCCAGGCAACGCTACTGCTCAGCATTTGGAGAGAGGGAGCATAGAAGAGGATGACCCTGGCAGAGATCTCACCTGGAGGTGTGGAGAGGTGTTTTTCAGCAGATCATCCAGGCCCCACAGCCTACAGAAGGGGAGCATGAGGCTGGGAGGGCACGTGACTTCTCATTTCTACCCAGTCTGTGGTGACCAAGCCATGAAGTGCAATCTGAGACTTTGTATTTCTAGCCCAACACTAGCTCCACCCTGGGCCTTCTTTAGAAAGCATTTATTTTTGAAAACTGAAGCAAGCCCTCTGTTTCTACTGACAGCTTGGCAATTTTATGTCTGTCAACACTTTGATAAATTTAGAAGAAATGGGACTGATTTTGGCACATCTGGGGACTTGCAGAAAGATCAAGATTGCCACCACGATGATGTCTTCTCTCTGCCACCTGCAAACAAAACGGCAGTTGATACGAAAAGTTTGCAGGAGACCTGCTGTCTGTAACTGGTAGCAAATTTCAGAGTCGTTTGACTAGTGGGTGTAAGTGCTCATGGATGTGCCGGCATAAATTGGACCTTCACGCCGGAGTCATGGTCCCTTACTTTAGGCACACAGCTCATTTCATTTGCAACAAGACACCCAGGGGAGGTGAAGTTGCCCTGTAATTTGAGAGATCGTTGTCTTTGTTACTTATGAGGATGAGTAGAGAGGTGCTCATGTCCTAGTTAGGCCTGGGCCAGGACAAGGAGTGAGGGGGGGGGGAGAAATCTGCTGAAATCCCAGCTTGCTGGGACCTCACTGTTCCTTTTTCCATGCATTTAGCCATTTTCCTCACCATCAAAGCCAGGAAGTCCAGAGGCTCTGAGACTTGAAGCATCCACAAGGGGGAGGGGATGGTGAGGTGCATTGGGAGGCTTTAAACATGAGGTGAGGTGGATCCAACTTCCTGCCTCATATAACCGATCCACAGACTTGCCAGGAGCCACAGCGTGCCATTGGGGGTTGGCTTAATGGGCCAGTATGCACAGCTCTTGCAGGAACCGAGCAGAGAGTATCAGGAGCTTCAGTTTAGTAGCCTGAGTCAGAGGGTGTACCTGCAGTGTTTACTAACCCCTCTGAGCAGAATGAACTCGGCTCAGCAACTCAAAGCAGGACCAACTGCAGGACACTGCCCCACCACACACACGTCCACAGTCGTGGTGAGCCTCAGCCCATCTTCCCCCAATCTTGCTCCCCATCACTGTTGTCCAGGCCTGGCCGGTACCTTTGATGGGTTCCCTGACACCACGAATGAGCCCTCTCCACCCTATAAGATGACGTAGAAGCCATCAATTCCTACTTCCATCAGTCTTCTTTCTATGCTTGGCATTCCTTTGCCTTGTAGCTAGGTTCACCACATTTGTTTAGCTTCCTTGATGGGAACCAGGGCTTTTTATGTGTCAGATTCTGTTCAAAGTGCATTAGGTGTATTAATTCACTTACTCTTCATAGCAAGTTTACAGAGTAGAAACTGTTCTTACTCCTGTTTTACAGATGAGAAAACTTAGGTGCAGAGAATTTAAATATCTTGCCTAAGATCAGAATAAATAAATAAATAATAAATAACTTCCAAAGCAATGAAGTGTTTGATTTAGTTCCCCAAGATTCTTATTCTCATGGAGGACTGGCTTCCCCACTCCTCCACTCACCCATTCACCTTTTCATTCAAGAAGCATTTATTGGCTGCATCTGCTGTGCCCATCACTCTGCCAGTAATGGTGGGAACGTCAGAGATAGCCATCACCCTTCTTGAATACACAGACCTGTGGGACAAACAGATGATACCTCAATACGCCAACTAATGTGTATTGAAAGGCGGGCACAGATGCTCTGGAGAAAGGGATGTGGTTCCCATGCATCATGGCTCAGGTGCTAGGGCTGCCACTTAAGTCCCCACGTCCCATCTCCAAATCCTCATCCAGATCACCAATCCCCTATCAGATTCAATTTCCTATGCTCCACAGTTTCCAGGAGCTTCTCTCATTCCAGGGTCCCAACAGAATGTCAAACACATCCCGCCACATTTGCATGAGGTGGTCTGTCAGGTAGTCAGTCCTAACTGTTCTTGCAATACAAGGAAGGTGAGAGTTGTTGCCTCCCTGGGTCCCACAAACCCTTCTGGCTATTTGATTGCAGGTAGCACTACTTCATTTTGTCCTTAGCAGTGACTGAAGACAGGGCACGGATGTCTTTGAGAGACTGTCAAAAACCAGGAATATGTATTTTTTTTCCCAGAAAGAATTAACTTCCTGGAGTCCTAAGCTATCAAATACTCAGAAGCAACCCCAAGTTTGCATGCAAGATTTGAAGAACATTGACACATTTTAAGTTTATTTTCATTGTTTTCTGAAATGCAGAGGCACACACAGAGTCACAGGCACACACACATAGAAGAAAGAACAAAGAAAGAGACAGAGACAGAGAGAAAGAGAGAGGGAGAGAGAGAGAGCAAGCTTCCAATTCACTGGGTCACTCTCTAAATGGCCATAATAACCAAGGCTGGGTCAAGCTGGAGGCAAGAGTCAGGAATTCCATCTTGGTCTCCCATGTGGTTGACTGGAATTCAAGTACTTGGGCTATCTTCGGTTGCTCCCCAGACACATTCATAGGGAGCAGGATTAGAAGTGGAGTAGTTGGAACTTGAAATGGCACTCTGATGTGGGATGCAGGCATCCCAGGCGGAGACTTGACTTGCTGTGCCACAGCCAATGCCTGCCCCAACTTGGACATTAGTCCTACTCCAGCAGCTTGTCAGTGTCTGGGGGATTCAGTGGATCTCCCAGGAGGGTCCCTTACATGCTCCTCAGGGGGCCAGGGGACAGTGCAAGGGCTGGTGCCTCTTGATGCTCCTCTGGATCCCACTGGCTGGAGGTCCACAGAACGCGGGAGCAGCCTCATGGCTTCCAGAAAAACTGCTTGTCTCCCAGGTGCACCTGCCACTCCATTAACTGGTCTGGCAGAGAGAGAGACTCGAGATTCATCTCAATATTTCTTGGCAGGGATTCTGAGTATGAAGTGCAGGGAAAACAAGTGTGAGGCACATGTACTACCCTTCCTGACCCAGCACCCAAGACAGGCAGCACTAATCAATCACAGCTTTCTTTCCCATTGGGCCCAGATATGTTCTCATAATCCTTCTCAAACAGTCATTTAGGTAGACACCGCCAATCCATCAAAGTTGACATGTGGGATGAAATATATGTGCCATCCTGGATTCAGGGGAAGATGGGATGGGCACTTTGGCTCCAGGCCCACCTCTTGCAGCTGGCCCAACTTCCGGGCAACTGCCTGATGGACTTCTCCTCTTCTTCTGAGACCATCCTGCAAAGCCACCTGCCCTGGGAAACTTTCTCTGTCCCATGTTGAGTTTGAGATTCCCTTTACCTCTCCACCTGAGCTCCCCATGAAGGTTTCTATCCTCGCAACTTTTGCTCTATTAATTGGTTGCTTACCTGTGAGATGGTGTTGATACACACCTGTATTGTAGCACCCAACCCAAGAGAAAGCATGGAGAGGGATCTGGTGGTGGGGAGGACCCCCAAGGCAGCATTTGCTGTGTGGTTGTATTTTGCTAAGCCAAAGCAGCCCATAGCTTTTGAGCGACGGCTTTCCTCTCACTGCAGAAAGCGTCGCTCATTGAAATTCACCATGAATGGGCAGTTTCTGACATGAGTCTCTTGGCTGGGTACTGAGACAGCTGCCAACACCCAGCACTCCAGGCAGCAGAAGGCCTTTTGTTCATGAGTTACAGGAATGCCTTTTACCCTCCCCCAGACCCAATGGGAAGATAAGCCTGCTCTTGCCTCCACTGGCATCTCTCAGGCCCCTGAAGCTTCCTTTTTCTTGGCTGAGAAAATAAGGGGGATCTGGGAGACCTCCCCAACAACATGATGTGGAAGTGGCAGTGTGTAAGGGGTCCCCTCCAGACCAGAGCTTCGGGGGAGAGCTAACTTGGTGGGAGGGGCTGGAGGCTTCAATTTGGACAGAGCTCAGTCAGTACAGGTGACTCCCTCCTGCATCCTTGGACCGAAACAGACAGAATCATCAGTGGGCCTATGGGGTCTGAGGGTTCATGCAAGATGATGCTGTTGGGGCGTAGTGGTTTAAGCCATGGCTTGAGATGCCAGCATCCCATAGTGGAGAGCTGGTTTGAGTCCTGACTATTCTGTTTCTGATCCAACTCCCTGCTAATGTGCCTGGGAAGATAAAGGAAGACGACTTTAGAACTTGGGCTCATGCCACTCATGTGGGAGACCTGGATAAGTTCCTGGATCCTGGTTTTGACCTGGTCCAGCTTGGGCTGTAGGACTCCCTGTTTGTGTTTGTCACTTTGTTTGCTGAATAAATAAATCTTCTTAGAAAGATGGTGCCCTTGAGGACAACCAAAACAGCATTGTAAGGGTAGCGCAGCATGCTGACTCTGTGCTAGGCACTGTGGTAAATGTTGCCCAATCTACAGCCTTTAGGGTCTTAGCACTCCCTTTCCAGTAGGGTCTCATAGTATCCCATTTTGCAGATGAAACAATAGAAGTCACAGAGAGATTACCCTGTGCTAATTGTTCTTTGGCTAAGTAAGGAAGCTGAGATTGACACTCTTGGAAGGAAGTCATGGATAACACTATGTGTATGAGGTCCCAACGTGATGGCCTATTGGCTAAATCCTCACCTTGCACAAGCCAGGATCTCATATGGGTGTTGGTTGGTGTCCTGACTGCTCCACTTCTCATCCAGATCTCTGCTTGTGGCCTAGGAAAGCAATAGAGGATGGCCTAAAGTTTTGAGACCCTGCACCCGCATGGGAGACCCAGAAAAAGCGGCTGACTGCTGGTTTCAGTTTGGCTCAGCTCTGGCTATTGTGGTCCTTTGGGGAATGGACCAGTGGATGAAAGATCTTTTTCAGTATCTCCTTCTCTCTGTAAATTTGCCTTTCCAATAAAAATAAATAGATCTTAAAAAAGAAAGACTATGTATATGCATGGGAAAAGAGGCTGTAGTCTTTGAGAAAGTTATTGCACTTCTATAAGCCTTCTAATCTAAGTAGTGGGATAATTATATCTGTACGGATTAGAAGAGCTTTTACAAGGAAAATGCCTAGCACATTACAGATAATCAATAAACAGCCACTGCCATGATCCATTCCCTAATTGCTCTTTCCTTTATGCTCTTTCTGGTTCATGCACTTTTCTTTCCAAGTCTTATCAGACTCTTTTGATTATCATTTATCTGTCTTGTTGCTCTACTGTAAACCCCTCAGAGCCAACAACCAGCTCTTCACTACCTCTGGCCTCTCTGGCCAGTGGAAGAGAAGGTCCATATGAGGAAACTGAGGCTTTGTCAGGAGGACGTTTGCCCAAGTGGACAAGCTGGCCAGTGTCAGAACCCAGGTCTCTCTCTAAGTTGCTGTGCAGACTATTTTCTGATCCATACTCAGGGAGGGGAGAGAGGTGGAAGATCCCATCCCAGAGCAGGAAATTGCTTGGTGGGGGAAAGCTGTAAGTCCCTGGGTAGGAAATGGGAGTGAGAGGTCGTGAGCCCTGTTTTGTCTGAGCTACTGGGCTCAGGGAGGAAGGCGTGCATGGAGGACAGATGAGACAAACCTGGGTGAGTTAGGGAGAGGGCGGTGCTAACTTTGACTCTAAGGTGGGTTAGATATACAAGGGGGATACAGGAGTTTGGGGACAAGAAATGATGGATTATATATGGCAGTTGATAGGACAGACCTCTAAGGGTCTCTAGTGGGCACTTGTCTCTAAGGGAATGTGACCTGCATCCCAATACTTGTCCCAGCTTGTGATCCTATGATATGAACTCACACTGAGCATGTAGAAGTATAGCGTTGGAGTTGGGATGTAGGACTTGGATCCCGGCTCTTCTGTGGCTTTGGTCACAAGTCATGCTCACTGGTGTAGCTTCTCTGAGTCTCACTTTCACATTCTATCAAAGGGGATGACTAGGAAGTACCTCCTTGTTGTGAAGGTCAGGTGACATAAAACTGGCCAATGATGGGGCGTAACAAGAATTCAACAAGCAGCTGTCCAGGGGAAGGTAGCAAAGTTCTGACCCCTTTTATTGCAAGACTGACCCCCTGCCATTTCAATTTCTCCTACCCTGCCAGCACCAGATGCCTACGTGCCCACCATGGGGCTCTAAACCTCTTCTTTTCTCAGAGAGCCTTTCCGCTACAACATCCTCTCTAGCCTTTTAGGACTTTGGACCAAGCAGAGAGCGGGGGATGAGTCTCCTCTTCCAACTAGATGTCACTTGAATTTCAAGTGTACTTTTGTGTCCTGACCCAGAGGTTGTGAGTGATGCTGGGGACATTGGCCAGGGTGATGGAGTCAGGTTAATCTTGTTAGGAGCAGAGATGGTGAGGTTTGTGTGTTCAGAAGCAGTCGCTTATGCCCTCCCATGAGGACAGCTGTAAAGGGTATGAAGCTTATACTGAGAGAGGATCTAACACTGCTTGCTTGCAATCAAGTGGAGGTGGGGAGGTCATGCTTTTTGACCGGGTGGTCCTTGAATGACACCTGTGGTCATTCCAGTTGGACTAGGAGCTTCTGCTGTTGTTGTTTCCTGTTCCCAGATTCCAGCAATGCATGGAGACAGTGGACAACTGCCAGGCATGTAGATAATAGGCAAGAAAAACCATGATTCAAGGATCAGAGAACCCATGTTCAAATCCTGGCCAGGATGATCTTGGAAAAGCTACTTGTCTTCTCCAAGTCTTTATTGTCTGTGACATGGGGCATGATCATATCCAACTCCTGTAGCAGAATGAACAGGTAGACAATTCTCCTGGGTGATGCAGATTTCAGAGCCCAGACTGGCTTTGGGTTGTGAAGCCAGAGCTGAGCTGCAAACGCAGCAGTGCCGTGCGAGTGCTTTGTCAGAGGCCACAAGACTGCAGGGATACCCTGACCATTCTTTCACACCCTCTGACCCGGAAAGGAAAGAGAATTGCCTCCTGCTGGATCCTTTAACTGCTGCCTTCTCAGAGCTAGTGGGCCTGGAAGGTTTAGATACTTGGGTGGAGTGACGAAGCCTCAGGGTCACAGGTCCTGATCACAGAGAAGACGCGGCTGCCTCTGAACTTCCTCCTGGTGACCATGTGAAGTCTCAAGTCCCAGCCCAGTTGCAGAGTGAATGAATTGCTAGTCTCACCAGGGCAGAGTGCTTTTGGGCCCAAGCCCTCATTTCGTTTTAAAGGCCCAATACATCTGCACAATCACCTCCCCAGCCCTCTGCAGAAGGAATGTATTATTTTGGAAAACTTTCGTTTTCTTTTTCCTTAAAAAAAAAATCCAACAACTTTTATTCCCAGGTGGAAATGGTTTATCAACGTCTTTAAAAAACCACTCAGATCTTCTTGGCAACCCCTGATACCATAAAAGAGTGGATGTGCGAATGCAAATGAATTGGAGGGCATTAAAAAAACCTTTCTTGCTCGGGCAGCTGAAGTGGAGCAGGCTGGATGATGGATAGCGGGTGGCTTTCTGCTGAGCGGGTTTGCTCTTTTTTACTGCTGCCAATGGCTGATGGATTTCATCTTTTGTTTCCTTTACTGCTGCTTAAGCAACCGCACCTCAGATTGGGGAGGGTGGGGTATGTTGCCTGGTCTTCCCGGGAGGGCTCCTGCCAGCTGTTCTGCACTCCCTGCCTGGTCTGGGGAAGGTGCAGGATGGGCCAGTGGGGTGCAGCCTCCAGGGAGGAACCCTGATGGAATTGCTGAGCTTGGTTAATAAGTCTGCTGAAGAGGTGGGAATCCTTGGAGGGACCTCAGACACATTATGCTCTCTGTGTTAGTGGAGGCTGGTTGCCTTCCAGGGTCTTTTCTTTTTAATTTTAAGACATGTTTGAAAAGCAGAGTAATTGAGAGGGAGATGGAAAGACAGAGAGATCTTCTATCCTCTGATTCAGTTCCTAACTGGCTATAACCTGGGGCTGGGTCAGGCCAAAGCCAGGAACCAGGAATTCTGAGTCTGCCATGTGGGTGGCAGGGATCCAAGCACTTGGTCATCTTCTGTTGCCTTCCCAGGCAACTGGCAGGAAACTGGATCCCAAGTGGAGCAGCTGGGACTTGAACTGCTGCTTCCATCTGGTATGCTGGCATTTCAGGCAGCAGTTTAATCCACTGTTCCATAGCACCAACCCCAGTCTTACACTACCTTATCATCACGTGCAGGAGAAAACTCACCCCTAGCCAGCCACATGTCATGCACTTAACAAAACGTTCTCATGGGTACCCATGTCAATACACAGAGATGCTGGCACTTGCTCACACTCACCCCCACACAAATGCAAGTGCAGACACTTGAGTGTGTAAGCAGTACACCAGTCCTTCTAACTCTCAAACCTCTGTGCACGCACACACTTGCATACACAAATGCCAATACACAACTCCAGGGGAGGAAGTTAAAAAGTGGGGTGAAACTCTGTGTGTCCTGAATCTGGAACAAGGGGCCGGATGGGAAGGCGTGCTTGGAGTGCTACAGCGGAAAGAACGCCGAGGAGGGAAATTTGACCTTTGTCGTCTCACAGTGGCCGAGTGGTCTCTTGACTTCTCTAAGCCTTGCTCTCCTTATTTGGAATGAACTTCCTTCCGGATACACAGGCCCAAGATTTTGTGAAGCTCAAGTTCAGAAGTCAGCACGGGCTGAAGTACTAGCAATATGGTAATAGCTAGTCCATATGGAGCGCTTAATGTGTGCTACTCTCTGGGCTAAGCACTTTCTAGACTTTATTTCTGCTAACCTCCAGCACAGTCCTTAGGGATGAGTGCTATTATTGATTTTATAGGTGAGCAAATGGAAACTGGAAGCTCAGAGAGGTGCAGTTACCAGCCCGGGGCAACATAGCATATAGTGATAAAGATTGCATTTTTTTTTTAAAGATTTACTTATTTTATTACAAAGTCAGATATACAGAGAGGAGGAGAGACAGAGAGGAAGATCTTCCGTCCGATGTTTCGCTCCCCAAGTGAGCCGCAACGGCTGGTGCTGCGCCGATCTGAAGCCGGGAACCTGGAACCTCTTCCAGGTCTCCCACGCGGGTGCAGGGTCCCAAAGCTTTGAGCCGTCCTCGACTGCTTTCCCAGGCCACAAGCAGGGAGCTGGATGGGAAGTGGAGCGGCCGGGATTAGAACCTGCGCCCATATGGGATCCCAGGGTGTGTTCAAGGTGAGGACTTTAGCCGCTAGGCCACGCTGCCGGGCCCAAGATTGTATTTTTAAAAAATGATTTTTTTTTATTGGAAAGATAGAGCTACAGAGAGGAAAAGGGGACACACACACACACACACAGTACTTGCAAGTTCATTACCCAAATGACCACAGTGGCTAGAGCTGGGCTGGTCCAAAGCTGGGAGCCAGGAGCTTCTTTTGGGTTTCCCACATGGGTGGCCAGGGTCCAAGTACTTGTGCTATCATTTGCTGCCTTCCCAGGCATATCGGCTTGATAGGAAGTGAAACAGCCAGGACATGAACCTGCATACAGCTTGTATTTGAATCCAAGCAGGTTGGTATCAGGGCTTGACCTCTCTGCTCCTTTGGACACATGCAGAGTTGAACTTATCCCGGTGCAGGGGACCAGGAGGTGAGCGCACACAGCCCCTTCCGTAGGGAGGTCCATGGTCCAAGGAGAGGCAGTCCCTGCAGAGCAGCCAGGGTGAGCCGCCAGGCTTGCTGCAGCTCACGTGTGACTCTGGGGGATCAGGAGCGTCCCAGGCTGCCCCTGAGGGTATGCCAGGGGCTGGTGTCTCTTTGGCTGGGTGGGGACTGTGTGCCCTGATACTGAGCTTCTGGTGGATCCAGGGAGTGTGGAGCCGTCCAGGGTGTACGTGCTGTGTTAGTCTCTGTCTGGGCAATGCCCTCTGTCCTGGCTGGGTCACTATAGCACATCCTGATGGCTGTGGGAAAGTTGAGATGATCATAGCCCTGCACCAGGACTTGAAAAATGGAGCTGGGATTGGAGTACAGCCCTCTGTTGAAGCCTGAATGTGGTGCCACTAGTGGGTCCAGGGGGAAAGGTTAGCGTGGCATAGAGTAGGGAGGTCCCAGGTGCTCACAGGTTCTCTGTAAGGGAGAGAAGGATGGTCATAGGAATGTCTCCCTCGGGAGGGGCGGTGCAACTGGAGGAAGACTAGCTACTACAATGACCAAAGCTCCGCTCAAGGTCACGCATGTAGGAGTGATGGCGGTAGAGCTAGGGTGTGCACACAGGTCTGTCCCATCCCCGAAGTCAAAGACCACTGCTTACCCAGCACCACGTCCCCAACTCCGTATGCAGCACCTGCAGTGACAGGACAACGGAACCCTCTGATGAATCTGCTTGCCTTCCTTCCCCCAACATGTGTACGCACCCACCTGCTGCTGACTTACCAGCCGCTGGCACCAGCTGCTGCCTCCAAGTCCTCCAGCTGACCTGGGCCACTCTTCTCTGAGACATGTGGGTCAATTTGCTCCATTCTTCCCTGGGGCTGAGGTGCTATCAGTACTTCATTAAAAAAAATTAATTGTATTTCTTTGAAAGACAGAGAGACAGAAAAAGAGTTCTTCCATCTGCTGATTCACTCCCCAAATGCCTACAAACACGAGGATGAGCCAGGTAGAAGCCAGGAAGCTGGAACTCCACTTGGGTCCACTGGAGACCCAAGTGGAGTCACCACGTACTCAGCCATCACGTACTGCCTCCCAGGAGGTACTCAACAGGAGTTCTAGATGTCGCTGGACCTTGAACTCAGGCCCTCGGTTACAGGCTGTACATGTTCTAAGTGGCGATTCAGCCACTGCAAGAAACATCTACCCCTTCGTCACTCATTTTTATTCTGAATCATATTCTATTGGATGGGTATACTGTGTGTGTGTGTGTGAGAGAGAGAGAGAGAGAGAGAGAGAGAGAGAGAGAGGGAGGAGAGAGAGAGAAAGAGAAAGAGAGAGATTTTAGCTTCTGGCTCACTCCCAAATGTCCACAACAGCTGGGGCTCAGCCACTGGAAGTGCAGTGCAGGTCCCTTGCAGGCCCCCAAGCACCTGAGCCAGCACCTGCTGCCTCCCAGAGAGTGCATCAGTAGGACGCTGGAGCACCAGTGGAGGGGTGGGCACTCCAACCAGAGACCCAGCTGTGGGCCTAGGCGTCCTAGGTGGTTTCCTAACTGTCACACCAAATGCCTGTTCTGTCCTCTTTTTTAAAGGAAAGAATTTTTAAAATGCTATAGATTTGCAATAATGAATGAAAACACTAACAATTAAAGTAAAAATGGGAAGTTTCAACAGCCCTGGAGAAAAAAATGACTGTGTCCTTCTGGACTTATCTTTGTGTGAGTGTATGTCTGTACACGCACAGACACACACTGGTATTCATCCGTCCATTCACCTACACATGAGATTAGTGTTTACTCACTTGCACTGGATTGCTTTTGGTCATTGGTGGTTTTTTTGGTGATGGTGGAGAAGCTACCGGGTTCCAGAAGGACCTAGTACTTGCGCCGGAGAACTTACAGTCAGAGTGTGGCATCGTGGAAAGACGGAAGCATCCCAGTCACATGTGTGAGTCCAAAGAAGGGAACACGGGCCAGATTCATGCAGGTGCAGGTGGGGGCTGGCCAGGCCGAGCCTTCAGAGCGGTGACAGGGAGCCGAGCTGGGAGAAGGGCTTGAGTCATTGAGGTGGGGCTGGCGGGAGGGAGCCAAGCTGCAGAGGGTCTGGGATTCCAAGGAGAGGAGGCAGTCAGCTTCCAGCTGGTCTTGGGAGGTCCAGCTGCAAGTGGTACACCTGGTGTGATGGCTCAATGGCTAAATCCTCACCTTGCAAGTGCCGGGATCGCATATGGGCGCCGGTTCATGTCCTGGCTGCTCCACTTCCCATTCAGCATCCTGCTTGTGGCCTGGGAAAGCAGTAGAGGATGGCCAAGGCCCTGGGACCCTGCCTCCACTTGGGAGACCTGGAAGAAGACCCTGGTTCTTGGCTTTGGATCGGCTCAGCTCCAGCTGTTGTGGCCATTTGGAGAGTGAACCAGTAAATGAAACATCTTTCTCTCCATCTCTCCGTCTTTTCTCTCCAAAAATCTGGTCTGCCTTTCCAATACAAATAAATAAATCTTAAACAAAAAGGAAGTGGTGCTTTCAGAAGGAGGATCAGTCCTGTGTGTGCGCGCATGTGTGTGCATGCACACATGTGTGGAGGTGACTGGAACTGAGATGGCTTCAGTAGGAGGGAGCAGGGGAGAGGGGGAGTCCGGAGAGGCCATGGCCCAGCAGTGTGAGGGGTGCCCTGGGCAGAGATGACCTGGAGTCCAAAACCCTGTGGTTTCAGGGCAGCAGGAGACACAGAGAGTAAAGGCTTTGACCTGGTCTAAATGGCAGCAAAGGTGGGATTGTGGGGTGTGGGTGGAGTGGAGCTTCTGGATTCATATGCCCCAGGTGGAGGTGAAGGCCAGCCCTCTGTAGCTGTCCCTGGGAAGGTGACCCACAGCTCCACGAGTCTCAAAGGGGCAGGGTCCAGATTGAAGGACTTGGGATATTTCCAGTCTGTTAGTCCCTGATGCCCACCTGCTGACTTCCTTTTTTGTTTGTTTGTTTTAAACTTTTAAAAGATTTATTTATTTATTTTTTTTTTTAAAGATTTATTTTATTTTCATTACAAAGTCAGATATACTGAGAGGAGGAGAGACAGAGAGGAAGTGGAGCTGCCGGGATTAGAACCAGCGGCCATATGGGATCAAGGCAAGGACCTTAGCCACTAGGCCACGCTGCCAAGCCCAAGATTTATTTATTTTTATTGGAAAGGCAGATCAGATTTGCAGAGAGGAGAGACAGGGTGGACGTTAGCAGGTAGCTTCAGCAGTGGCAGGCCTTGAATACAGGCACTTTTGTATGGACTGTGGGCACCTGAATTGCTGTGCCAATGCCTACCTCTGCCCCTTACCCCCTGACTTTCTTAGGGCTCCACTCTCCCCTCCTCTGCCGTAGCCAGCAGTGTCCTGACGCTGGTGTGGGCTGAAACTGGGAGGTCAAGCAGAGACAGGTTGGGACTGAAGGAAGGTTCTAGCTGCCCTTTTTTTTTTCTTCTTTTTGTGGTGTGGAAATGGGAGGAAGGAAGACCTGAGAGATCAAAAAAGCTCAGAGTCCCAGATGCTTGCATAATCAGTTGCTGAGAATGATGAGGTGGGAGGCAGAGGCCACTGCACACTCTGCTGAGAACCAGGCGACATGTATCAGGCTGGAGCATGCGAGGCTCTGGGGACCCGAGGAAAGGGGCTTTCCAGAGCCTGCGGTTTGAACTGGGTCCCCCCTTTTTTATTTTGATAATCTTTACATAGTTGATTAGGACACAAAGGGTCAAGGGTTACCATTGTTTCCACATTTTGTGTGTGTGTGTGTGTGTGTATGTTTCTGGGATAAGGAGGAAGATAAAGGGAGAAGCCCCACCTAGCCTCCCACCTATCCCAGGGTCCCTGATGTGGAGCATGCTCCGAGGGCACTGCTCAAGTGGTTTCAATAGTTCAACAGTTCTGTATTGCTGCCAATCTCGCCATTCCAAGCACAATGAAATCTCTCCAGAATCCACTGGCTGACATAGTCCACCTTAGAGTCTCCATTTGTCCAGATCTTCACTGCCAACACATGGCTGGGGCAGATGACCAATTTGTTCTGTCCTCTGTTGTGGTACCAGGTGTCCTCTGCAGGCTCCGATGGACCGCCATTTCTTCCATGTGCACTTGTATATGCTGTCCACTGCTCTGTCTGAGCCTCTGGGGAGGCTCTGCTTTGATACATGCACTCCATAGTCAGATCATGGAACCTGCGATTCTCTTTATGGTTGGGGCTCAGAGATCAGCAGTTCAGTTGGAGGAATCCCCAAAGAAATTTCGTCTAAGATGATCCCAGACCTGATTCTTTTGTGTCAATGCCAGTACAGGATCCAACACAGTCCGTGGCCCCAATCAGCTTATGCAAATGCTGATGGTTGCAATTGCTGGGTTGGTTCTGTTTCCAGACTTGCCTTCCACATGAACTGATGGATGTTGCAGTCCAGCCTGATTCTGCCCAGCACACACTTGGCCATCACATAAACCAGTGGGAGCTGCAGCCTAGTCGGGATGACTCCCAATAACCTCCACCAAGCCTGCCCCCTACCCTGGTTCCTGTGCTTGCTGGTATGTCCCGAGACTTGTCCATTCTGTCCCACATCCCATCCAGCTCTTACATATGTCAATGGGCATTGAAGCCTAGTTCAACCAAACCAGCCCACACATGTGCTGCTGGATGTTGTTCTGTCTAGCCACCCCAGCTCCAGGCCTGGTTTTCATGCTGTCCAGTGGGAGTGGTAGCCCAAGAGGGAGGTGCCCAGTATTTCTCTGCTGGGCCACTCCCACACCCAGATTATGCCCTCCAGGTGGTCCTGTGGTTTAACTTGACAGAATTAGGCCCCAGTGCCAGCCCTTGCCTGCTGATGCTGTGGCAACACCCAACTCTGATTTATGCTTGCACCAGTAGGAGCAGTCAGCCCAGCCTGGCTTTCCCCTATCTAACTCACATGAGGCCCACAGGTATTGTAGCCCTGCGTGGTCTGGTCTGTCTCCATCCCAACTCATGCTTTCCAGTGGGAGTGGTGGTCCAGCAGGGGAGCCCTCCACATTCCCCCTACTGGCTTTTCCCCCTCCCCCACTGGTTCTCAGGTGTGTTGGTTGGGTGCTGTGGCCCAGTCTGGCATGGCTGGCCTCGGCTCAGCATTTGCCAGTGGGTGCTGTAGCTTGGTCCAGCCCACCCTCAATTCCAGCTGACACTGGTAAGGGTTACAGCCTAGTCCAGCCTAGCCCAGCTGGCACCCCATCCTAGCCATAATGTGTACTGGTATGTGGTGTGTTCGAACTTGGCACGACTCACACTCTGTTCGCCAGCCGGTGATGTGAGCTGCTTCAGCCTGGTCTGCCCCCAACCTGTGCCATATGTATGCTGGTTGGTACCTTTCCCTGGCCTGGTCTGGGCTGCTCCCTGTTGTGGTTCTTGTGCTCACCTGCAGGGTCTGTGTCCTGCCAGAGGAGTTGCCCAGGCTCCTCTATCAGAACCTCTCCCTATGCCAGATCCTGCGCATACCAGTGGGTCCATGGGCCAGCCCTACTTAGTCCAACTCCTGTCCTGGCAGTAACAGTGGCCTTTCCTGACTGGCCTTCAACCCATTCTGTGAACTGGGTCCCTTTTACAAGGCTACAATAATGTCAATGAAAGACTGGAGCCTTGTAAAATGTATTGGCTGCCAGTGTTGCTGTGTCTTTGACTGCTGGACCATGGCAGGGCCAGGCTGGGCCCACCTGGGGAGGAGGGACGGGTTCATCTGTCCTGTACAGGTGGCGCTCCTCTGTAGGAGGACATTGTGACCCTAGAAGGTCAGTGAGCAGGATTACAGTTGATTGGATAATATTTGTATGATAACAACCGAATGGATACCTTTGGTATAACTGATTGGATATCATTTGTATGAGAACAGTTGAGTGGACAGCATGTGAATGAGAACACTTGGTGGAATATACAAAACAAAAGGTGTTCCAAACAAAAGTTATAGAAACAGTTGATTGCTTTTGTTGATAAGCTCAATACTTCCTCCCTTATCTCCCCCTCCCGCCCACCCCCTTACGACCCTCAGTGTATAAAGTCTGATGCCACTAATAAACTTCAGCAATTGACCATCAGTCAGGGTCCACGTGTGTTATCATCGGCTCCGTGCACCAAGTCCATCGCTGCTCGACAGCGACACTCCTCTACCTTGCCCTGAACCCCCACCTTCTTCACATTTTTAAAAGAATACTTATTGATTTTTATTGGAAAGGCAGGTTTACACAGTGGAGGAGAGACAGAAAGATCTTCCATCCATTGGCTCACTCCCCAAGTGGCGCAAGGACTGGAGCTGCGCCAATCCGAAGGCAGAAGTCAGGAGCTTATTCCAGGTCTCCCACACAGGTGCAGAGTTCCAAGGCTTTGGGCTGTGCTTCACTGCTTTCCCAGGCCACAAGCAGGGAGCTGGATGGGAAGCAGGGCCACAGGGACATGAACTGGCGCCCATGTGGGATCCTGGCATGTGCACGGTGAGGACTTTAGCCACTAGGCTATTGCTCAGGACCCCACATTTGTTTTTTGAAAATGGGATGCCCGGGAAGCAAAGGGGAGCAGTGTTAGTAAACTGATGCTGTGTTTAGTGCATGTGTGCAGGTAGCACATTAGTTAGCATTTTGGTGCAGTGGTAGACACTCCAGGTAGAGGTCCAGGTGCCTTGTCTTATGGAGAAATTGACTCACAGCAGGCAGGAGCTGGTCCCCCCAAGGCCCTGGGCTGGCAGCAAGAGCCCCCCAATGCCCGCCTCTTTCCGTTTGCTGCCCATCTTCTAGGGTCCACCTGCGTCTCTCTTCTGCAGACCTTTGCAGAGAACTTGGCCCTTTTCACTCCAGGGGGTCACAGGGAGCAGTGCCAAATGCCTCATGCATTTGTGTCCCCACTGTTCTGTTCTGTATTTTTAAAAAAGGATTTATTTATTTCTATTGGAAAGGCAGATATTCAGAGAGAAGGAGATACAGAGAGAAAGATCTTCTGTCTGCTGACTCACTCCCCAAGAAGTCACTACAGCCAGAGCTAAGCTGGTTTGAAGCTAGCAGCCAGGAGCTTCTTGAAGGTCTCCCACACAGGTGCAGGGTCGTAAGGTTTTGAGCCGTCCTCGACTGCTTTCCCAGGCCACAAACATGGAGCTGGATGGGTAGTGGAGCAGCTGGGATTGGAACCAGTGCCCACATGGGATACTGGCATGTGCGAGGCGAGAACTTTAGCCACTAGGCTACCGTGCCGGGCCCCCATTACAAGTTCTTGCAGGGTGACTCTAGCCCTGGTAAGGAGAGATGCCCACTCCCCATACCTGTAGCTGGCAGGTGGGGGTAGGTCAGGGTCCTGGTTGTTGGGAGCACCAGCTGCATTGCTGTGACAGGCAGCAGGGGCAGTGCTTAGAGATGGGCGACCTAGGGACTGGGGGAAGCAATGTCCCTCCTGTGTTCTGTGCCTCATTGCTGGGCCAGTCTGAGAGCGATTCGGATTTTCCTGCACACGAAGGCAGAGCCATGACCCCGGGCTTTCACTGGCCCTTCTGGTTGGGCGGCCCCGAAGGTGTCCCAGACGTGGAAATCCCAGGGCCCTTACGCTGTTCTTGGAATCCTCTTTCCTATGCGATTGCTCCTGTTCTTTGTTCTGGTAAGACCACCACCAGACCCCCACTCAGTGACTGGACACGGACCCCAAGAGCCCTGAGGCTGTTCCCCCACCCGGCTCTGGCTAGTGCCACGTGCTGATCTCAGTGGGTAAAGGTGGCACTGAGAACGCTGTCCAGGAAATAGCCATAAGCCCCGCGGGTAAATCCAAGCTATGGGTCTAGACATCACAGGGAAAAAAAAAAAAATCTACCTTTGATGAACTTACCCAGAGTTGTGCATTTGAAAAACCTAGAAAGCAGGTTTTTTTTTTTTTTTAAAGACTCTAACCATGACATTACTCACAAAGACTTCACCCTGCGACAGGTTGAGAGAATTGCTATTCTTCCTTAGACCTCATCAACCCCTATAACCTAGGCAGGCATCCTTCCCTCCATAGCTGAGGAAACTGATAGGCTGAGAGTTCAAATTGAGGCTGGTCGCCTGGCTCCAGACACTTGACCCTAGCCCTGTGTATTTTCTGTAACTTGGTGTCAATTCCAAAAATCACACCTATTGTTGAAATGTGGTGTGGGGAAGGGGGATTGTAGCAAATTCTTTTCAAGGTTATTCCAGCTCTCACCTTAACCTTGTCTGCTCTGACTCAATTGGCTGGTTTTGGTTGGAGGGGCCCATGAGGAAGGGTCTCTCTCCAGCTCCTCCCACCTAGAACTTTCCTGTCTAGTCAGTTTCCTGGCCCTTGGCTGTGGCTCTTTCCAGCTGACAGCTCTTGCAGCACACTGAGGCAGGGAGCTGGGGTCTAGGGGACTGCTGGGTCTGACAGGTGGGTGGTGGTAGTCTGACAGCTCTGCCTTTTCTCTGACTATCCGCCCCTGCTCTGCTAGAATGGACGGCAGCGCCTGGCATCAGAGCAGCACGCAGCTCTTTGACTCTTGCCTGGTCCTCCCTGCCTCAGGCTCCCTCCCGATAGCCCCAGGCTGGTGGCAGATGGCTCAGCCTCTCCACCGCAGAGCCAGGCGCCTAGGAGGCCCCATTGCATCAAAAGCGTCTTTGACTCTGGGCTTTAGCTGGCTGAGGTGGGCGGGCATACATACACGGGAGGGGCACGTGTTTATGAAACACCTCTGCTGCCAGCTGCTCGTGTGGGACCTCCGTGGAGGAGCAGGGCCAATGCCAGGAGAGCGGTGCTGGGGCCTCACAGCCCCCAGCGGGTAGCACTCTTGTGGCCTGCATCCCTCCTCTGAACAACAGTGACAGCGGGGAGACTGGGAGGCGTGCCCAGCCCGAAGGGTCAGTGCAGGCGAGAGACTGAGCTGGCATCCACACCACGAAAGGCAGTGTTTGCAAGGTTAGGGACACTGCTGCAACACGTACAGAGCTTACTCGCATCCTGGGCTCCTTAGAATCCCCAAATCTGTGGTTTCAGCTACTATGCTCAAAGTATCACAGGAAAGATTCTAGAAATAAACAACCCGTACATTTTATATTGACTGTGCGCCATGTTGAGGAGTGCAATGCACCCCATGGCAGTTCGCTTGCCTCAAAGGGCAGCCATTCTTCTTCCCAGCATGGCAACCACCTGCCAGGGATACGGGCGGGGGTGGGGGGAGGCGGGGAGGGGGTGGTGACTGCTACAATGCGTTGTTCAGTTCTCACAACAGCCCTCAAGATGGTGGCTCTGAGTGTGCCCACTGGACAGCTGCTGGAGACAGCACCAGAGAGGTTGGTTGCTGACCCAAGGTCACGTGCCTGGGCGATGGTGGCTTCAGGACTGGAACTCAGCAAGTTTGGTACTGTGGTGTGTGTTCTTCAACCTCCCCTCTGCCCTCAGATCCCATAGTTGCATGGGAGGAGGAGGTGTGTGTGAAACACGCACACACACACACACACACACACTCTCTTGAAAGAGCTCATGGAGAGTGCAATTAAAGGGATACATTTATTTGAAAGGCAGAGTGACAAGGAGAGAGGAAATAACAGAAATCTACCGGCCCACTCCCTAAATGGTCCCGACAGCTGAGACTGGACCAGGCCAAAGCCAGGAGCCGGGAACCCCATCCGGGTCTCCCTCACGGGTGTTGGGGGCCCAAGCAGTTGCGCCATCTTCCGCTGCTTTCCCAGGAGTGTTAGTTGGGAGCAGGGTTGGAAGCAGAGCAGCTGGGACTCAAATGGGTGCTCAGATAGCGGTGCATTGACCAGGCACAGTAAGTTTATTTTGGTTAAAAAAAAAAAAATGGAAAGAACGCATCTGAGTGGTCTTCGAACAGTTTAAGCAGTATGTGTGTGATGGAAAACCAAGTGCCTGCATAAGATAAAATTTCAGATTGTTGTCAGTGCTGCTAAAGACATCAGTGAATACATTGGGTAAAGATGAGCCCAGAGATATACGTTGTGTACTGATGGTGTGTGTGTGTGTATACCATGGTGAACCTGTGGTGTGTATGTGTATGTGCCCATGGTGTGCCTGTGGTGTGTGTGTGTGTGCTAATGGTGTTCCTGCTGTGTTTGCATGTATACCATGGTGTGTCTGCACGTTTACCATGGTGTGTGTGTATCTGTACCTGTGGTGTGTGTGTGTGTACTCGTGGTGTGCCTGTGATGTGTGCTAATGGTGTTCCTGCTATGTTTGCATGTATACCATGGTGTGTCTGCACGTTTACCATGGTGTGTGTATCTGTACCTGTGATGTGTGTGTGTATCTGTACCTGTGGGGTGTGTATGCATGTATACCATGATGTACCTGTGGTGTGTGTGTGTGTACTGTGGTTTGTGTGCGCATTCCTGCACGTGCGCCTGAGTGACTGTGTGTCTGTGTCTCTCCCACCCTCCCGATGGCTGCCTGCTCTCAGACACCTGACCTTTTATTAGGTCACTTTATAATTGATTGAAATGTCCCAGGTACCGTCTCTTAACTACAGGGTGATTATGACAATTATGATGATTATCAAGTGAAAAAAAGAGAGAGAGAGACAGAGGCCGAGGGGCTGGGGGCTGGGAATTGCTGGAGATGGAGGCAGTGCTGTCATTAAGCCACATTGTGTGAGATTGTTCCCCTTCAAAAGGCAGCTGTGAAAAGGAGAGAGAGAGTCTTTTTTTTTTTTTTTAAAAAAGGTCTATTATGCAAGCGGTGCGGGGTGCACAGTGCCTGAGGGAGGGCTGTGGGGTGTAATTAGGGCAGTGACAGGTAGAATTACATGGTGTCTCTGGGAGGGGGTTGGATGCAGGAGGGGACAGGTAACGGCTAGGAACTTTTGGACCCTTCTCTGGACCCTTTGGCGAGCCAGGGTGACCCAGGATTGGGCGGAGGGTCTACGGAGGTGGGGGGCCGGCATTATTATCCTGCTGCTGGGGGCAGCCTTGTCTTGTTGGAAGCCTTTCTGGATGGCTCCCTGCCTCGTCCAGGCTTTCGGAGCATTCACACTCCAGACAGGGAGCAGGCAAAAGCCAATTGTGTGGAACAGGGGATGCAGATAAACAATTTCCCTGCTTCCTCCATTCTGGAGTGCCTGGGCTGGGCTAGGGGGAAGGGCTGCAGCCTCCTGCTGCCCGCCCAGTTTCATGGGGGCCGGGCCAGTGCCTATCTGCAGGCCTTGCTGCAGTTTCTTGGGTCCACACCCTAGGTAGGGGGAAATGTCTGCCTCCCAAATCCCTCTAACCTGCAGAGGAATGGAAACGGCCAGGCCTCCTTCCTTCCCCTGTAGCGTCCCCTGCAGCCCAGGAAGCTCAAGGACGGATCCTGCGGTTTAGGATCAACCTGGACCCAGTTCAGTTTCAGTTTCTCCACAAGGATGAAGGGTGGCCCTGATGCTGCAGGGCCATTGTGAACACTAAATGAGTTACTTGAGAGGGAGGGTTGCATCCCAGGTCCCAGCGTCCAGCAAGCTGCTGGCAAGCTGCAGCTGCCCAGACCTGGAAGTGAACACTTTCTTCACAGAGAGCCGAAATCTGGCCTGGCTAGGCACCCCAGGACAGGGTGGTGTTTTTTCACTCAATAAGCACCCTTCCGTCCCCTCCGTGTGCAGACACCCAGATCTGTAGGTGGCCCTGAGTGAGGGACCATATCTCACCTAAGAAAGAGCCTACGGGGATGAGGGTGGGTCTTTGAGTGAGGGGAGTAACCAAGGACCCCTGGCCTGGGTGCTCCCTCTTCCACCCTGAGAGCATCCAGGACTGGGATTCCTACAGACCACACTCCCAGACAGCCACGCTCCCCATCCGGGTCCCGCCCTGTGTTGTTGCAGCCAACTTCAGCTCACAGACTAAGCGGGTATTGCTGCCCACCCAAGGGGTCTTGTCTGTTATCGTGGCATTTTCTTTGACTTGGATAAGCCAAGTCAAAACCTCTGTTTCCTGGAACTCCTTGCGCTGTTGTTTAGATAAGTTTAAATGAGCTGTGATTAAGCTAATTTTGAAGTAATTAACTTGGGGAGGAATCCTTCACTTCTTAAAATTCTAAGTGACTGTTCATTCTGAGAGGGAGCCCTCGCCGAGGAGCCACACGCCTTTCAGGAGCCCGCTTAATTAAAACGTAAGGAACTCAGCCGCCGAGCAAGAGCTCCCCGTCATTAATGAAAAATGAATATTCTTTATCTAATTACACAGCATAATTAATTGGAGTCTCCAGCCGCAGAGGTGGAGGGGGCAGGGGAGCTATAGGCAGGCAGAGGCTGCTGCCCGCCACACACCCCTACACGGGTGCTGGCGTCTCCCTGGAGCTGGGACAGAAGGGCCAGGCAGAGAGAAGTTGGCTCCTCACAGCAGAGGGGTTGGCACCTGCCAAGGGTCTAGCCAGGGTCTCTCCTGGGCTGTAGGTTGAGCCTGGGTCATCCGTCCCATATCCTCCCATTCAGCTATAGAATTTACTTCTTACTTGTTTTTTTTTTTTTTTTTTTTTTTTTTGAAAGGCAGACTTAGAGAGAGAGACACACACTGAGTTTCCACCCACTGATTAGATCCCCAAATGGCCGCAGTGGCTGGGTCTGGGCTAGACAGAAGCCAGGACCCAGAGGCCTCCTCCGGGTCTTCCACGTGGGTGTAGGGGCCCAAACAATTGGGCCATTCTCCAACTGCTTTCCCTGGCACACTAGCAGGGAGCTGGATCATAAGTGGAGCAGCTGGGACCCAAATTGCTATGCCACACAGTGCCAGCTCCTGAGCCAGTTTATTGAGTACCTACTACATGCTAGACTGTGGATGAAGCAGTTGGAAGCCTTGTCACCGGGAAACATCTGGATTTGAATCCCAGTTCTGCTGTTGCTGATGTTGGGCCAGTCCTGTGATCTGTGAGGCCTCTGTTTTCTCTCTGTAAAATGGGGTGAGCAGTGGAATCTGTCTCTCAGTGTTCCCATGAGGATTCGATGAATAAATATTTACTGAGCACTTGGAGCAGTGCTTGATACACACCTGACATCGCTGTAGTAAGTGATGACTATAGAAATAAACACATAGGAACCCGGTGCAGTAGGCTAGTGACTTAAGTTCTTGCCTTGCTCGTGCTAGGATCCCATATGGGCGCCTGTTCATGTCCTGGCTGCTCCGCTTCTCATTCAGCTCCCTGTTTGTGGCCTGGGAAAGCAGCAGAGGATGGCCCAAGGCCTTGGGATCTTGCACCTGTGTCAGAGACCTGAAAGAAGCTCCTGACTTCTGTCTTTGGTTCAACTCAGTTCTGGCTGTGGCAGCCACTTGAGGAATGAGCCAGTGGATGGAAGATCTTCCTCTCTCTGTCTCTCCTTCTCTCTGTGAATCTGCTTTTACAATAAAAATAAATAAATCTTAAAAAAAAAAAAAAAAAAAAGGAGAAAGAAACACACAGGATGCAGGGTTGATGCCCAGGGGGTGGGGGAAGCACAAGGAGCAACAAGATGGGAGATTGGCTTTGGGCTTGGGGTCCAGGGTGAGGGTAGGAGGGAGACACAGCTGCTTGGCTGTGTCCCAGCCTCGGTCTCACTGTCACTGCCAGGTCCTGGAACCAGAAGCCTGGAGCTTCATCTAGGACTCTCATGTGAACCATTTTCTGCTGCTTTTACTCAGATACATAGCAGCAGAGAATGTAGGACTTGAACCAGCACCCATGTAGGATGCTGCCATGGTCTAACTGCTTCACACTCTTTTTTTTTTTTTTTTAAGATTTATTTATTTTTATTACAAAGTCAGATATACAGAGAGAAGGAGAGACAGAGTGAAAGATCTTCTGTCTGATGATTCACTCCCCAAGCATCTGCAGCTGGCTGGAGCTGCATCTATCCAAAGCCAGGAGCCAGGAACCTCCTCCAGGTTTCCCATGTGGGTGCAGGGTCCCAAGTGCTTTGGGCTGTCCATGACTGCTTCTCCAGGCCGCAAGCAGGGAGCTGGATGGGAAGTGGAGCTGCTGGGATTAGAACCAGTGTCCATGTGGGATCCTGGTGTGTGCAAGGTGAACACTTCAGCTGATAGGACACTGTGCTGGGCTCTTCTTCACACTTTTGTATCACAACGCCAGCCCTCAAGAGGCTGCTTTGGCCAATCACAATCAACTGTGGTCAGGGGGCCTAAGCCACACCCACACCACAGTCTAGGCCAAGCAGTGGCCTAGTGGGGGTGTGTGTGGGGTCACCAGGTAGGCCACCTTTCGCTAGACAGGATGTCCTGCAAACCTGCTCACTGGCTGCTCCTTGCAGCTCTCAGAGCAATGCCCGCTATCCAGGGGAACGCTATTCCCTGGCTGCCAGGCAGGCAACTTCTGTGGGCTTTGTGTGCTTGTTCCCCACCCAGTGGAGTGAGCAAATTTGTTGTAGGAGTCTCCGTGGTGAAGAAAGAGGGGCAGGAGGCTTCCGGCAGAGCTAAGCTGATGGCATGCTGGATGTATAGTTTTTATTTAATCTCTAAACTGTTTCGACATTGCCTTTGGGGTAGAGGGAGGGTGGCCCTAGGGAGAGCCCAGACGATGAGAGGGAAAGAGAAGGTGCTTGGGCAAGGATTACTGGGGATAAAAGCAACTTAAAGCTCTGGAGGCGGCAGGTCAATGTTGTCAGCTACGCCCAGGAACCCGCTGTTCCCAGAGTATTGCTTGGAATGTCCTGGGCGCTTTGGAAAGTCCTTGGTGTGTCCCTTTCTGTGTGATGTGGTGAGGCCGGGTCTTAGAGGGATCTGGACAGGTGTGCATCAGTGAATGTCATGCAAGAACAGGACCCAGATGTGGGATGTTTCAGCAGCTCTCCCTGCTGAAGCAGCCTCCTGTGGTCAGGATCCCTTCCTGGCAGGGTGGAGGTGCTGATCCTTGTCTCTTCTGCGAAGCCACATCCGCCGCCTAGCAACTTCTGCAGAAAATGCATGGGTTTATTTCTGCAAAGCTGGGCTATTACAAGAGGCGTTACATCTGTTGAAGGGTCCTTCCTAGGACTCCCACACGGGTGCAGGGTTCCAAGGCTTTGGGCCATTCTCTACTGTTTTCCCAGGCCATAAGCAAGGAGTTGGATGGGAAGCAGAGCAGCCGGGATATGAACTGGAAGCCCATATGGGATCCTGGCACTTGCAAGGGGAGGATTGGCAGACAGAGCCCACTGCTCCTGGCCCCTCCCTCCCCCAGGGAGACCCCACCTCCCTGCACTTGGCAGCATCCAGAGCGGGGGGGGGCGGGGAGGGGGCAGAAGCAGCTGCTCTCCTCCCGTGTCAGCCCCGGCTTCTCCTTAATTTGATGAATCTTGAGATAGTGGGAGGCTCTCACTCCCTTCTCAGAACGGTACGTTTGAGTGAAACCAAATTGACTTCTAGCATCGTTTCAATCACCTGTCTGAAAGGCTTGATTTAACTCTCTGGTCAGGACGATGGGATTCAATCAATGCTCATCCAAAAAAGCCACATTCTTCTTGAAAAATTACTTTGCATGTGATTAAATAATAGCAACACTTCCCGGCTCCCGGGAAGCCTCAGGCTGCATTTGGAGGAGAGGCACGCAGTGCACTGGAAGCTGTGATTGATCTTGGCCTTGCAGTTGCTCTCAGATCCATTTCACAGCTCTTTTGGCTGATGGGACAGTGGCATTGAACTTTCCCAAAGGCTGAGGACAAGGGCCTGATGACCCAAGACTGGGAGGTGGTGCTGTTCAGGCCTGAAGCTGTGAGGAATACTCCGCCAAAAAGATGCATGTGTTGAAGTGGTTTAAAAGCAGTGTTTATTTGTATTTATTAGAAAGGCAGAGAGGGCCTAGCATGATAGCCTAGTAACTAAAGTCCTCGTTTTGCACATGCCAGGATCCTATGTGGACGTTGGTTGCTGTCCTGGCTGTTTCACTTCCCACTTCCTGTCCAACTCCCTGCCTGCAGCCTGGGAAAACAGTCGAGGACAATTCAAAGCTTTGGGACCCTGCTCTCGCGTGGGAGACCCGGAAGAAGCTCCTGGCTCCTGCCTTCAGACTAGCTTAGCTCTGGCCACTGTGGCCATCTGGCGAGTGAACCAGTGGATGGAAGATCTTTTCTCTGTCCTTTTCTCTGTAAATCTGCCTTCCCAATAAAAATTAATAAATCTTTAACAAGAAAAAAGAAAGGCAGAGAAAGAAATACACACACACACACACACACACACACACACACACACACACGAGAGAGATCTTCCACTTGCATGGTTCATTTCCCAAATGTCCATGATAGCCAGGACTTGGGCAGGTTGAAACAAGGAGCCAGGAACATAATTGAGGTCTCCCTGGTGGGTGGCGTCACTTGCTTCCTCCTAGGGTGCACATTAGCAGGAAGCTGGATCAGAAGTGCAGCTGGGGCTCTAATCCAGGCACTCTAACAGCCATATCATATGCCTGGCTTTAAAGTGACTTTTTTATTTTTATTTTTTAAATATTTATTTTTATTGGAAAGGCAGATTTACAGAGAAGAGGAGAGACAGTGAGAAAGATCTTCCATCTGCTGGTTCACTCGCAAATGGCTGCGACGGCCAGAGCTGAGCTGATTCAAGGCCAGGAGCCAGGAGCTTCTTTCGGGTCTTCCACATGGATGCAGGGTTCCAAGGCCTTGGGCTGTCCTCAATTGTTTTCCCAGGCCATAAGCAAGGAACTGGCTAGGAAGTAAAGCAGCTGGGACATGAACTGGAACCCATATGGGATTCTGGTACTTGCAAGGGGAGGATTAGCCAATTGGATCATTGTACTGGGTCCTCCCTTAAAGCACCTTAATAATGAAATTTTAGTGTTCTGACTATGGGATTCCCCCACACCCGTCTCTGAGGAGAGACACAGCTGCAGCTTTGGAATGTATCAGAGTGGGTCAGGGCGAGGCAGGGTGTTCGAATCCTGGCTCTGCCAGCCCTGGCTGTGTGATTAGGGCAAGCCACTTTGTCATCCTGACCCTCAGTTTCCTTAGTTGTCAAATGGGAGAATAACTCCATCTTGGGATACGCCATGGTGCAACACACGTGAAGTCACCGGCTCTGACAGGCGCTTAGCCAAGTTGTGTTCCCTTGTTTGAAATTTGTGTATATGTAGTCTTCATTTCTGTGCATTAAATACCCAGTGCAAGAGAAGCCATTCATAATTTGTTGATGGGATTTTTCTCAAGAGGAAATTTGTGGCGCTCTAAAAATTTTTACCTCCTTTAGCAGAAACATGACATGTGAGCTCAACAAAGGTGAATTGTAATACGTATACTCCGGCTTAGGTTTGAGGGGCGGGCTGCAAACCACAGCACACAAGTCCTGTCTGCCTGCTTTCTAAGGAACATCTGATGGCAACACAGCCACACCCAGCCATGCGTGTGTCCTAGGCGGCTGCTGTGACAGGGGCAGAGGTGAATGATGGCAGCAGGAACCAGGTGCCCGCAAAGCCTGCCAGGAGTCACAATCTCACCTTTCACACAAAGCAAGCGTGCTGATGTTTGGCTCAGGCCCCTGGTTCTCTTGTGGGTGCCTGGACCACTGAGCTCTGGCCTCAGAGAGCTGACTGAACAGGTCCAAGGCGGGGCCTATGGATGCGTGTTTCCCAGGTGCATTAGCAGGGAGCTGGGTCAGAAATGGAGCAGCCAGGCACAAAGTGGTACCCATATGGGATGTCGGTGTCTCATTGGCAGCTTTACCTGCAGTACCACAGTGCGAGCCCCCATGTTCTCCTTCAGCCTGGCTGTGTGATGATTCACTTTAGCTGGTGCTATTTGTTCAGAAGTTCCAAGCCTAGACTTGGAGAACTCACATGTTTTTGTTGGTTCAGTTGCATCATCACAGGATAATTACAGTGAGGCTGCTGTGCTGGTCTGAAGACCCGTGGAGCAGCTGCCCTGCCGAGTCCGCTGAGCCGAGTGGCTCTAGCTCGCTGCAGATGCGTGATGACACAGTGTTGTGTTTGGCCCTCTGTGCTTTGAGTTCTCAAAGAACTGTGTCTACTTTTCATGGCTGCTTGTTTTTCAGTGTGTTTATTCATTTTTATTTATTCTGAAGGACAGAGTAATAGAGACACAGAATCAGGGAGAGAGACACAGAGAGTCAGGAAGAGACACAGAGAGAGCTTCATCCATTGTTTATTCTCCAAATGCCTACGGCAGCTGGACCTGGGCCAGGGCAAAGTCAGGAGTCAAGAACTCCATTTGGGTCTCCTACATCAGTGACTGGGACTCAAGCCCTGGAGCCCTCATCTCTCTCTTGCCTCCTAGGGTTTGTATTAGCAAGAAATGGGATTGGAAACAGAGACAGGCAGGAGCCTAGGCATGCCATTGTAGGGATGTGGGCGTCCCAAGCAGCAGGTGAACATGATACATCATGAGGCCTACCCCTGGGGCTTAGGGTCTGGGGAGGTTTGTTTTGCAGTAGTAGCAGTAGACTAAGATGGCCAGGCTGAGAAACTGGAGCTGTATTTCAAGTATGATCGGATGGCACAGAGTGTTCAGCTAGGAGAGTAACATGATGTGATTTGTGCTTGGAAGTCATCTGGTAGGCCGCTGGGAGGAGGAGGTGGCATGTTTTGAGCCGTCTGTGTGTGTGTGTGTGTGTGTGTGTGTGTGTGTGTGTGTGTGCGTGGACTCAGCCTGGTACTGTGTTTGGCATGAAGGAGGGGCTCAGGAGCTGGAGGAATGAACTCGCCTCTCTTTGGGGTCCCTGGGTACTCTCTCTGGACCCTTCTCACCTTGACAGTAAGGGTGCTGGCCTATGGGATTCTTTCTGACTTGGGCTGGACCTGATCTCCTGTGTCTTTAGGGTCCCTGTAGGTCAGGCAAGCACAGCTCAGAGTCCAGCCTGAAATGAACAAACACCGATACTCCCTCCACAGCTGCTAGCAGTTGGATTTTCACTCCACTGGCCTCTGACAGATCCAGAAATTTAAGTGACTCACACTGGGTCTTGGGCAGCTTTCCTTAAAACCTCATCAGCCAACAGACCGCTTGAGCGGTTCCCCTTTAGTCCCCAAACGTGTGGAAGCAGATATTATGGAGAGAACAAGCTTGGTGCCAACAGGCGAGGAGAAACTCTTGGACTGAGGCCTGCGGATCTTGGCAAGAAAACCTGCTGGGGCCTCTCAGACCTGAAACCTGAGAGACCGTGAGTGCTCCCCACCTCCCCCACCCCATGGAGAGGGGCACCTGCTTTGCTGGGGTGCATTTGAACATATCTGACCTTGCGCATTGCTAGAGGAGCCAAGTTCCAACCCGGATACACACACTCCAGTTTCCACAGGAAAATCCATGTTGGGGGATTAATTTTGACCTGCACTCGTAGTATTTACTGAAGAGGCTCAGAGCCTGTGACCCAAACATCGCATGACTTGTAGGAGGATTAATATTCCAAGGGAGCAGGCCAACCATGAGGTGAGATGCTGGGTCCTTGGTCCTCAGAATTTTACCGATGGAATTAAAGCTCTCCTGTGTGAGTTGGGCTGACCCAGAGCTGTTTCTCCAGGGAGCACTGTCTAGGTGCCTGTGTCAGAGAAGGAACTTGAGCCCATCCTGTAGTTCCACTCGTGTGTTAGTTGAGCATCCCATTGGCACTGTGTTCTGGGATAGGCAGCCCGGTGCCACCAGGCTGTCCAGAATGGTGCCCTCAAACTTGGTCACAGCTCTGAGAACATTCTTAGAACAATTATTTATTTCAAGTCAGTTTCTCTGACTCGATGGAGCAGGGTCTGGGTCTGTCTTTCCACAACAAGGTGTTGCTAGGTGTTCTTCACACCTGGCAGTATCTGACAGCACACAGTAGGTGCTTACTACGATTTGTTTGATAACTGGAATGCAATCTACATGTGGTAAAATGCACAGATCTTCAGGACACCCTGTGATGAGTTGTGGCAAAGGTGAATGCTTTACAGACAACCCTTTAATCAAGATGAACAACACAGTATAACAGAGCCACACACAGGTGCTTGATATTTCTCTAGAAGCCTCGTTAAAACGTGAAGAAAGGAGGTGGGCATTCTGATGCTGCCGTTAGCTACAGTGAAGAGCCCCATCTCATACTGGAGTGCCTATCCAAGTCCTTGCCCTTGAAGCTTCTAACCCAGCTTCCTGCTAAATGCATCCTGGGAAGCAGGAGATGTTGCAACACGTGCCGGGGCCAGTGCCACCTGTGTGGGCGAGCCTGCTAGAGTTCAGGGGTTTCTAGTTTCAGCCTGGTCCAACTCTGATTCTTGCGGGTAACTGGGGAAAGAACCAGCAGATGGAAGATTCTCTCTCTCTCACTGCCTTTCAAGTACATACAAATATTAGTTTTCATAATACATTTGCTTAACTTGATAAAAGAGGACTTCAAAATTTGTAGAGGGCCCAGCACGATGGTTCAGTGGCTAAATCCTTGCCTTGCATTCGCTGGGATCCCACATGAGTGCTGTGTGTGTGTGTGTGTGTGTGTGTGTGTATGTGTGTGTGTGTGTGTGGTTCATGTCCCAGTTGCTCCACTTCCCATCCAGCTCCCTGCTTTTGGCCTGTGAAACCAGTCGAGGACGGCCCAAAGCCTTGGAACCCTGCACCTGCATGGGAGATCTGGAAGAAGATCCTGGCTCCTGGCTTTGTGGCAATTTGGGGAGTGAACCATGGAAAGATGGAAAATCTTTCTGTATCTTCTCTTTTGTAAAACTGCATTTCCAGTATAAATAAGCAAATCTTTAAAAGATGTTTGTAGAAAATTGCATTAAAAAGTTTATTGTGCTGCAAAAAATTTTCAAGATCATGTACATAGTGGGTATTTTTGAAGACTGGAAAAATATATGTTAAGTAAAAACTGGTTGTATTTCAAACTTTCTTGGTAACAAAAATAAATTTATCTTTTAATCATCTTTTCTATAAACTTCTAAAAAGGATTCATTTGTTTATTTGAAAGTCAGAGAAATATATCTTCTGCTGTTAGATTGCTTCCCAAATGGCAGGGCCAGGCTGAAGCCAGGAGTCAGGAGCTTCATCTGGGTCTCCCACCTGAGTGCAGGGGCCCAAGCACTTGGGCCAGGTTCTGCTGCTTTCCCAAGCATGTCTGTAGGGAGCTGGATGGACAGTAGAGCAGTGAGGACATGCACTGGCTCCCACAGGACTGCTGGCATCACAGACAGAGGCCTTATTCGCTCTGCCACATCCAATGCTCGCCCCCTCTATACACTTTTTGGAGTACTCTTGTATGTCCAATGTATTTTTTCCATATAATCATTGATGATAACATAAAATAAACCACATAAAATTCACGAATGAGAAGTCTCACATTCTTTTTCTCATTCAAAGACGTTGTGAGCCCGAGTTGATTTGATACTTACAGAACATTTCGTTTTCTTCTGGTCACATCCCATGTGCTGAGCTGTCACATGTGGCTGATAGCTGCTGTACTGTTGACACCATCCAGCACGTCCTCATCACCCTTCTCTGTGTCCTGCTCTGCTCGAACCTCTTGGCCCAGATGTAAGCACTGTTCTGATGTCTGTTGCTGTAGATTAGTTCTGCTTGCCCTAGACCTTCATATACTCATAAAGTGATTCTAGCAGTAGGGCTATTTTTCAGAAAATTTGTGAAAAATGGAGTTAAAAGGTAACAGGTGGAGCTGATGGTGTGGTGCAGCAAGTGGGAGCATCAGTTCAAGTCCCAATGGCTCTGCTTCTGACTCGGCTTCCTGCAGACGCACCAGCTGGAAGGCAAGCAGAAGGTGGCTCAGGTACTCGAACTTCTGCCACTCAAACGGGAGACCCTGAAGAAGTTCCGGGGTTCTGGCTTTCGCCTGGTCCAGCCCTGACTATAGCAGCCATATAGGGAGTGAACCAATGGAGGGATGGTCTTCTACTCTGTGTCACTCTGCCTTTCAAAAGAAAAAAAAAATAGATAAAACTTAAAAAAAAAAAAGACTCAAGGAGGATGGTGGATGAGCATGGACTGGGAAAGGGTCCCTCTGGGTGGGACTTCCTGTGAGGAGGTGTGCTGGGATGCAGGATCTCCTATCCCACCTGCCTGGCTGGCTGATGGAAACTCCCCTGGGCTTTGGGAGCATTGGCCAGAGCTGTTACACATACATACCCCAGATCCATCTGTCCCTGTGGCGGAGGGAGTTCCAAGTACTTTCTGGCCTTGGGAAAGAGTCCCACCTGCTCCCTTCCTCGCCACAATGCCTCAGTGGCATCACCAGTGAAGCCACTCAGGGAGGAGAGAATGTGGGTGGCCCCAGCACACCCCTTTAACCTGTGTCGTCCATCAGTCATGCCTTTGTTGTATCTGGAGCTGAACTTCCGCCTGGAACATACCTGGTCCCATTCACTTCTGCATCTACCTGGAGAGGGTCTAGAGGAACTAACCGTCTTCTGGGGCTTAGCAAACAGAGCTTGGACTTGCTCAGGGTGACTTATGCTACATAATGGGGACACAGCCAGAGCTGGAGGTTTGGTCCACCTGGGTCTCCGGCTCCGGGGCTGGTTGTGCCCAGCCGGGCTGCAGCCCAGGTGGACTGCCTGGCTACTGGGCACCTTGTTCCTTTCCGTCCTAAACTCCTTGGCAACAGCTCCCTCCTTTGAGCCTCCAGAGTGCAGCCTATTTGTCTTTAAGCTCAAGAAATGGGGAGAGCCAAAGGGAGAGGGTGAAATAAATTTATTGTCGTGTTAGAAACATTGGATTGAAGAATTGATCCCTGCGGCTAAGTAATTTCCCTCTTTCCTGCAAAATATAAATAAATCTGTGTGGCTTATGCTGAGTGATGAGGCCTGGCCACTGGCTGCATTTTGCAACGGGAAATGCCCTTCAGAGACCTCCCCAGACCCGTGGCTTCCTCTGCTTGACCCCCTCAACAAGCTGCTATACATGGCCCTGGAGGGAAGGGGAGACACCAGCAGCTCCCTTGGCTTAGGATGACTCAGGGATATCTTATCTTGCACTTCCACATTGCAGTTGTGGCCCAAAACTGCTGCTGTTTCAGAAACATAAATAGAGTAGCTTTATTATTATTATTATTATTATTATTATTATTATTATTATTATTTTCTCTGGGCTCAAGAAGGAGGGGCTGGGCCGTGGGAGATGAGTGCTTCTGGTATGTGATTATGTAACACGCAGCGTTCCTCTTCCCTAAAGAATTCATCTAATTTCTGGGAGGAAACGGCCACTGAGGCATGCCCTATACTAATCACAGGGGCCGCTTTGCTCTCTGCCCTCCTGCTGCCTGCCTGCTTCAGTTTTAGCCTGTTTCCCTGGCGGATGGCATTGCTCCCACCCTCTTTGCCCGGTCTCAGGCAAGGACCTGGAAAGCAAGAAAGGCAAGTTGGCTGCAGGCCTGGCTCCCTCGCTGGCTGGCGCAGACGGGCTGTGTTGGCCTGTGTACCCCACGGCTGTCTGGTGGGGTTTTGCAGTCTCGGCGGGGAGCAATTGTGTAAGGAGCCGGGGTTGTTGGCATACAGGTGGTCTGGCCTCTGGGGGGTGGGGTGGGTGGTTTTCCCATCTTGGAAGGGCCAGGAGGGCAGACAGACACGTCAGGACAAAGCCTGCCTGCTGGTGGGAGTGGACATTGCTCAGCCGCAGTGTTGATGCGGGGCTGCCGGTGAAGAAGCGGGAGTGTCCAAGGCATCTGTTGGGGGCAGGTGGGGAGGGAGGAGTGGGGAAGGTGGCATCTCGGGGTGGAGGTGGCCGTTCCTAGGGTGGCCATGCTCTCAGAGTCATGGCATCTTTCGCCGTCCTTGCCCGCGAGGCTGACCCCCCTTGGGGAAGGACAGCAGTGCTGCACAGATACTGCCGATGGCTTTGATCTTCTGCCTGTGTTAATGAGTTAATGAAACATGGATGATTTGCCCAGGTGGGACCTGCAAATCCCTCTCTTTGCTTCCGGGAGGAGTTCATAAAGATCCTGGGTCTTAACTCCTTCTCTCCCAGCCCTAGCTTGCTGCTGCTTTTATAAAGTAAAAAAAAAAAAAAAAAAAAACTATATTTCTGAGGGCTGGCACCATGGTGTAGCAGTCTGTGGCATTCTATATGGGTATCAGTTCAAATCTCAGCTGCTCCACTTCCAGTCCAGTTCCATGCTAATGGCTTGAGAAAGCATTAGGGTGACCCAAGCGCTTGGGCCTCTGTATACACAGGAGAGCTCCAGAAGAAGCTCCTGGTTCCTGGCTTCAGACCAACTCAGCTGCAGCTGTTATGTTTATTTGGGAGTAAAACAGCAGATAGAATTTTTTTTTTCTCACTTTCACTCTCTAACTCTGCATTTTATTTTATTTTATTTTTTATTTTAAAATATTTTTGTTTTGTTTGTTTATTTTGTTTGTTTATTTATACACAGTATGTGTATATTTCTGGGGAATGACATTGTGGTGCAGCAGATAAAACCGCTACCTGCAATGCCAGCATTACATACGGGCACTGGTTTGAGTCCTTGCTGTTCTGCTTCCATCTAGCTCCCTGCTAATGGCCTTGGAAAAGCAGCATAAGATGGTCCAAGTGTCTGGGGCTCCTGCCACCCACATGGGAGACCTGCAAGAAGTTTCTGGCTCCCAACTTTGGCTTGGCATGGTGTTGGCTTTTGCTGCCATCTGGGGAGAGAACCATCAGATGGAAGCTCACTCTCTTTCTCTCTTTAATTCTGAATTGCAAATAAATAAATAAACCTTTAAAAAGTCTGTAAAATATATTTTAAAATTGTTATTTAATTTTATTTTAGAGGAAGCAAGAGAGAGGAGAGAGGAGAGTTCTCTTGGCTGGTGTACTTTCTGAACGGCCACAGAAGTTGGGTCTAGGCCAGGCTCAAGCCACGAGCCCAGATCTCAGTCCAGCTCTCCCATATGGTGACAGGAGTCCTCGAACCATCACTTGCAGTCTCTTAGGGTGTTTGCATTAGCAAGAAGTGGAGTAGCAGGGACTCAGTCCAGGCACCGCAGGGCAGGATAGTGGCTGTTGCACCTAATGCCTGCCCCCATTGGCGGCTGCTGCAGCCCTCTGTGAAAGGGATGCGAACTGGTACTGGGCACTGGATTGGGTGAGAGCCATGCAGGGGACACAGACCAGGCGCTCTCTCAGCCTCAGAGTGGCTTTCCAGGTGTTAGTCCTGTTGGGCACTGGATAGCTCTAGCAGGGAAATTCATATGCCCCCGCTCCTGGGCATGAGGGCACAGGCTACGTCCATCAAACATGCCCACCCTGGACACTGACTAGGGAGGGGAGAAGGAGCAACCCAGGAGGGTGGCATCAGCGACCACAACTGCACTGTTTCTGGAGGCACCAGCGGCTGACTTCAGCTCATGTAGTGGGGGAGGGGTGTGTGTGCAGGTGCAAGGCAGTGGGGGCTCTGCTCTGTGTGTTGAGGTACTTGTGACAGCCTGTGGCTTGCTACTCCGGGTGTCTGGGCGGCTATCCCTGGGAACGCTGTGCCATAGTGCCCCCTGTAGGGAGACAGGAGTAGCTGGTTACTGGGATTTGAAAAAAGGCAAGTGTATCAGGCAGAGGTGAGCTCTGGTCCCAGTTTTCTGCAGAAACACACACACACACACACACAAACGCAAAGATGGAAAAAGGAGGAAGTCTGTCTTTCGCCGCGGAGAGCCTGTTTTGCCAAGCTGCTAGTTTCCTGAGCTCCCCGAAGGCCACGCACAAAAGTGAATGTGGATTGCCTAGTGGCAGCTGCAGCTGAGTCTTCCATTTGGGCCTCTTGTCCCACGTCAGGGCTTGGGAATCCTCCTCCCCTGCTCTTTAGAAGCTCCTGCCCAGCAGGTCCAGAATGGACATAGCCACACTGGCTGTGTGTGTGTGTGTGTGTGTGTGTGTGTGTGTGTGTGAACGCCTGGAGTTCAGCTCAGGCTGGGTTGCTGGCCAATGTGCAGCGACAGATTAGAGCTCCCCATTGTTTCTGGGATCAAGTCCAAATCGTCCACCCCATACACCCCTGCAGGCTCGGCTGCTGCCCGCTTGGAAGTCTGGCTGCAGCTTGCTTGCTCTCTCGAAACCACGCGGGCCTTTCCTGGGTAGTCACCGTTTGTCTCTGACGTGCCACACGTATTTGCAGTTTCTGGGGACACTCTCCCTGCACTTTCACTGGTTCACTCTGGCTCAAACCGAGGTCTGCATCAAATCTAGTCTATGAATCCGATCTCTCTGGCTGTTGTTCAACCAGCACCAAGCAGAATGGGTCTATCACCTTCTTTTGTTGGAGGCCATACCTCTGTTGCTGTAACCTCTGAACACCAGATTGTTTCTGGTAGCTGCTCCGTGGCTTTGATTCACCTAGCCTCCTAGCCCTTCGGATGCCCCTGGGCCTGTCACCTCTCTCAAGGACCGTGAGTTCTAGGCTGTCCAAGTGTAGCTCGTCTTGGGAAGCCGCTGTAAGGCTGCAGCCTGCCGTTCTCCCAGGCACTCTCGGCTTCCCGAAGGCAAAGCTGCTGTTCTGGGCTCCCTGCAGCCCACTCTCTCTCTCTTCTTGTGAATGTAATTGGAATTTCACAGTCATCAGTTCTTAAAACGATTTTCTGAGCCTTGGAAAGCACATGAGTTGCAAAATGGTTTCAGAATAGTTTTCTCAAAGTTGTTTCTCTCTGCCTGCTTCCTGCCTTTTTCCACTTTCCTATTTGCTAAGTCCCGTGTGTGGAGTGTGTGTGTGTGTGTGTGTGTGTGTGTGTGTGTGGTGGGGAGCAGTTCTGGGCTCAGCACCTGGAGCTGGGTGCAGGGGAGTGGGTGGTGTCATGCTAAGGAGGGAGGGCAGGACCTACCCTACTGTTGTTTTGTTGAGCGTGGGGTGCTGTGCTTAGGTGAATACGCTTGTGTGCAAAAGTTGCTGCGTGCAAGGTTGCCCTTACCAAAGCTGACCAAGTGGTAAAGTGCAGGGCGAGTGTGAGGATGGGCTGTACAGGAGGTGGTTGTGGGGAAGGATTTCCTTATGTGGAAACTGCTGCTGTGTTTTAAGAGTCCCCTTTCTTCTAAAAAATTATATTATGTATTTGAAAAGCAGAGTGACACACGCAGAGAGAGACAGAGACAGAAAGATCTTCCATCTGCAGGTTCACTCCTCAAATGGCTGCAATGACTTGGCCAGGGACTCCATCTGGGTCTTCCACATGGGGCAGGGGCCTGAATACTTGGGTCATCTTCTACTGCTTTCCTACGTGCATTAGCAGAGCACCTGGGACATGAACTGGTCAACTGATATGGGATGCCACCATTGCAGGAGGCAGCTTAATCTGCTCTGCCCACAAGGCTGGCACAGGGGTGGGGTTTTTGAGGGACCTGGAGGGTTCTTTGGGACAGAGAGATGGCTGGGATGGCTTTTATGGGACTCGAGCTCAGCCAAGCCCTGCTTATTTAGACCCTGTCTCTGCTTGCTTGCTTGTCTCTGGGCTCCCACTCTGGTGCCAGGTTCCTTCCTTCCATTCAGGGGAGCCCTTTCCCTCTGCTCCAGGTGTCCTGACACCCTGGCCCCACCTGGATAATTTCAGACCTTTTACTCTGGGATCCTTTCTGAAAACTCCACTCCACTCAGCACCTCTTTTTTTTTTTTTTTTTTTTTTTGCACCAATGTCATTGATTGAGAGGTATCAGCAAGTGGCAGGTAAGAGCAAATACAGGGGCCATCCTTGGGGTGCAGAGTGTGAAGTTGCTGACTGTGACCCTGGAGTCCTATATTAGTGCGGTTGGAGGCCCGGCTGCTCCAGTTTTGACCCAGCTCCCTACTAATGTGCCTGGGAAAGCAGCAGGTGGTGGCCCTAGGGCTTGGCCCATTGTTCTCCTGCGGGAGACACAGATGGAATTCCAGAGTCCTGGCCTTGTTCTGGCCCAGCTCCAGCTGTTGTAGTCATTTGGGGAAGTGAATCAGCAGGTAAAAGAGATCTCTCTCTCCTCCTCATTCTGTTGCATTTCAAATCAATCAAGCAATTGTTTTTAGAAAAGCAAATGCAGGCGGAGTAAGAGTGGGGGTACAGTTAAGAAACAAGTGGTCAGCATCAGTGCCGCTAGTGACATGTGGGGGTGACACCGTGTGGCTCTGATAGGATGAGAGAAGGGCACTCCACCTGGGAACTGCACATCCCCCCATGAGTATAGCTTGGGGACCACTCATGAGACAGGCCCCATGGGAGCAAGAGCCCCCAGCATACGTGCCTGCTGCTCTGCTAAACAGCCAGGGTCCCCAGGGACAGGCTAGAGGTTGCACAGAGAGAAATCACCAAACGCTGTGAGGGATGTGGGGTTAGATCTCGGTACAGGCAAGGGGCAGGCATGGAAAAGCTGGGAAAATCCCAGCACTGCCTATGGTTTAGAATTTGAGAACCACCCCGAGGTTACGTGAGCAATCAGTGTTGGGGGAAGGGAGGTGAAGAATAGTGACTGGAAAGCTATTTCCAAATGCGAAGCTAACACAAGGTGAATGTTCTGGAAGGATACGTGGGTTCAAGTCCAGGACCCCTGCTGGTGAGCTCTGTGTCTGTGGGTGGACTTGACACTCAGCTTCAGGTTCCTCATTTGGGAAACAGGACCAGTACCAGGGCTGACCTCTGCAGGGCTGTCAGGATGCAGTGAGTGATGCTTGAGACCCGTTCCTAGAGGGCCTGGCCCACCTGCCATGATTGATACGGGTTAGCGATTATTATTATTATTGATGAAGAAGGAGGTCAACCTCTAACAGTGGCGAGGGACGGAGAACCTGCTGGGTGACACAATTCAATGAGATCTGAGTAATAATTCAATGTGATTCCATGAAATACACATGTATGGATTGTGAGTGTGTGTGTGTGTTGGGGGGGGGGTGTTTGGCAGAGAACTCAGACCGGGTGCTGGTCCTGGGAGGACTCAGACCTGTGGATGAGGAGGCCGACCCGGGTTAGGTGATGATGCTGAGGGGGAGGGGTGCACAGTGGCTAAGGAAAGACATGTTTATGTCACCACCAGGGGGCAGTGGCAGGAGCTCTGCTGGGCCCTGGGGTATTCCAACCCCCGACTGGGTTTTAATGCATGGTTAGGGATTTTCCAGCAATATGGGATATGGACATACAGTCCTCATAAGCATGTGACTGCATGTCAAGCAATGTGCATGATGCTTGACCTAAGTTACCTCAACCCTGCAAGGTTGAAGTCAACAGCCAGGGATGGGATTCCCCGAGGCTGCAGGATACTGGCTGGCCAAATTCCCGGCCGACCCAGGCAGTCTCGCTCCAAAGCTGCCTGCCAGGATGTAGGGTTGAAGGCTCTGCACCTGAAGGAGTAGCAAGGGCCAAAGCACAGCATCAAGAGGAGGGCAAGTTCTGGGCTGTGTTCTGGGCTCCTCTGCAAAGCCAGGAGGGAGAGGGGGGTGTGATGGGTTGCACCAGTGCAGAGCAACAAAGGCCTTTGGCTTCCCCAGGGCCTTGGGTTATGACTTGGGTCAGGAGAGCTTGGCAGGGCTTGCCTAGAGGGTCTGTGTCCTAGGCAGGACACCCTGGCTTCAGGGTGGAGAGTGACAGCAGGCCTGGTAGAGGCAGGGAGGCTGGGGAAGAGAGGACGGGAACAGATGGGGACGAACAGATGATGGGAGGAGAGCGTGGCCAGCAAAATGCAGGAGCGTGAGAGAGGCGGCTTTGCCAATCCCCGTGTGAGAAGACATAGGGCTCTTAGCAGACAGCGAGCTTTTTGGAGTGCAGCCCCAGTGCAGTGGCCGCTGCAGGCAGTGGGCCTTGGGCTGTGGAAACAGTAGGAGGAGCTGGACCGCACCTCTTCCCTCAGGCTGCTGGGAGCCTTGGGCTCCCAGCATCTGGGCATGCTTCTTCCCGCTAAGAGGCAGGGGAGGGGGAAGAGGGGGACTAAGGGTGGCGGAGCTGAGGCCAAGGCACCTGCACATCCTGGAGGACATGTGAGAGGGCTGCGAGCCAGAGGTCGTTTCCCATTTCCCTGGCCTGCTCACCTCGTTCCCCTCTGCCTCCTGCTTCTTTCCCAGAAGCTGTGTCCCTCAGCTTTGCTGGCCTCCTCCCACAGTTTCCCAGCTCCGGGCACACAGTTCCGTTTTCTGCTTTCCTCCAGAGAGGGGCTTGGATTGGTGGGGCTGGAAAAGCGGCTGAATATTTTTCGAATGTTCTCGCTTGTAGAACTCAGCCCTGCTGGGGTGGGAGCTACATCTGGGGACCCACCCTGGTTGTTGGCTCTGTGGCTGAAACTGGGGAGAGGGCGGAAGAAGTGTTGGGGGAGGGGTGCTGGGCTCTCCAGGGTATGGGGTTGTGATGCTAATTGACTATAAAAGAGTGGGCTTGAAATTGAAATTTTCTGGGCTTCCAGGTTCTTGGTCGCAGCATCTGATGCTCATTAAACCACAGGTAGATGAATTGGCAGAGTGGCTGCTGACTGTGCAACCTGAGGGAGGTTGCGCCAGCAGCTGGGAGGAGCGGGCAGGGCACTGGACAGAGTGGCTGGCCCTGGGTGCTGGCAGCATCTTAGCCAGTAGTCCCAGATCTTTCTCTCTCTCTTTCGCGTGCTCGTACACACACACACACACACACACACACACACACACACACACACACACCATGATCCGATCTTGTGATCCTGGTCCCCGTTCCTCTCCAGCTCCTAGCTAGCCAGGTGAGCTTAGGTTCCTACCAGTCAGGTGGCATGAACAACCCTGTCTCCCCAGGCTTCAGCTGCTGCACCATGAGCGGCTGGAGGGAAGGAGTCCAGCTCCTTTGATAGGTGGGGCTTCATATTGAGTGGAGATGTCAAACTTCCTTTTTAAGATTTAAGTTATTTTATTTAAAAGGCAGAATTACAGAATGAAAGAGAAACAGGAGAGAGAGAGAGAGAGAGAGAGAGAGAGAGAGATCTTCTATCTGCCGTTTCATTTCCCAAATGGCCACAATGGCCAGAGATGGGCTGATTTGAAACTGGGAGCCAGGAACTTCCTCCAGGATTTTCATCTGGGCGCAAGGGCCCAAAAGGATGGCAAAAGCCATCTGCTGCCCTCCCAGGCCCATCAGTAGAGAGCTGGATTGGAAGTGAACTAGCTAGGACATGAATTGGTGCTTATATTGGGTGATAAAATTCATTTATTTTTTAGCCAGGCAGAGTGACAGAGAGTTTGGTGGAGGGGAGAAACAGATCTAGACATCTTCCATCTGCTGGTCCACTTTCCAAATGTCCACAATAACCAGGCCTGGGCCAGGCTAAAGCCAGGAGCCTGGAACCCCATCTGGGCCTTCCATGTAGGTGTCAGGGATCCAAGCACTTGGGCCATCCTCTGCTGATTTCCCAGGCACATTAGCAGGGAGCTGAATGGGGAGTATATTGTCAGGACTTGAGCCTGTACCCATATGAGATGCTGGTGTTGCAAGCAGCAGCTTAGACCACCGTACTACAATGTCAACTGCCCCCTCCCCACCTCTGAGCAGCCAACACTGGAGAATCACATGAAGGGGGTTCTGGAACCTGAATCCTGCAGGCTGCACCATCCTGAGGGTGGAGACACGGTCACTGTGTCACTCTTCTTGACCAGAGGAGCTGCGGCTCCACCTGCTTTGCAGGGTCTCCTCTCATGCTTCTCTGTTTCCTGGCTGGGGATGACTCGGGGAGGCCAGCTTTCAGAGTCTCATTTCATCTTTTGGCTCTGTCTTTCCCAGGGGAGCCACTGTGTACCGTCCTTTGAAGGAGGCCCCTGGCCACCGGGACTATCGCTGTTGCTCTCTGGGAGGGAGCCCCTTTGCTGAGACTTGGCCTGGGGCAGCTGGCCCTGATGGGCAGCAAGCCCTAGCTTCAGACCTCCTAATCCTGCCTCAAGGCCCCAGAGCTAGGAGGGTTGGAGCCCCATCAGTCATTCTATCCTGAGTCCAGCCGGAAGCAGCCCAGCGAGGCCCCAAACTCGCCCAGTCCTTTGGGTCATAGCCCCTGGATGAGTAGGCACAGCAGGTGCGGTCTCTTTGTGGTCCACAACTCCACTTTCTTCCTCTTTAGAAAAGCGCCCCCTGGAGCCTGTGTCACCTGTGGCAGGGAGGGAGCAGGTGAGTGCTGCCCCACTGGCTGGCAGGAAGCAGCCAGAAACCTGGCGCACCCAGCCAGGTCTCCGTCAGTCTTCCCTTGTGGCTTCTGTTGGAGTGTTTACATCCATCAAAATTAACCAACGCTTATTGAGTACTTATTGTGTAGTCAGCATGGGGGAAATTGCTCTTTTTTTATATGAAAAAGAAAAAAAAAAACCCACAACCAACCCTCTTCTGCTCTCTGATTTCCTTTTTCTCCCAATTCTTCAGCCTTCTGGAAGGGATGCCTTGAATTATTCAACCTGCAGCACAGATCTCTGGAGAACATAGCCTCGCGGCTACTTTAATCACTAGAAAGGTTCCGAGTCAGTTATAATCAAGCCGGAGTCAACGTGGAAATGCTCATTGCTGCTTGCAAAACAAGATCAAAAGGAAGACCAAGGAGGAGATGAAATCTGAGGGGGGAGAGATGCTTGTGGGTTTCTGGGGCTCTTAGGCTCCATTTGGATTTCTGAAGGGGGTCGCAGCCCTAAAGCCCAGCCCTTTGCTTCTGGGTTGGCTTGAGCTCAGCAGGGTGCCTGCCTGGTCTCTCTCTTTCTCTCTCTCTCTCTCTTTCTCTCTCTCCTTCTCTCACTGGGAAGCTAGGCCCAGCTTTCTGCCAGATCAAACTGAGCAAGGATGGAGATTTGGGGGTGGGAGACTGGGAACCTGGTACCTATTAGGAAGATGGGGGGCCAGCTGGGGTATGGGCTCTCTCTGCCTTGGGCTAGCCTGGGAGAGGATGTATACAGGCAAGGCGCAAGGTGCGGTGTGGAGGGCTGTCTGGAAGTGACTGTCCTGGAGTTGGGGCCGCTACTTGGTCTCAGGGGAGAGACAACCTTGGGTCTTTCCCTGGGTTCCTAGCTAAGCCCCTGAGGGAGGATGGTGCAGGCATTGATATGCCGGTAGAACTGAGGAGCAGTTTGGGGCAGAATGTCTAGGTGGGTACAGGTTGGGCCAGCCTGGGTCAGCCAGTATGCTATGGGGACCGTGGAGGGCCATTGTGCCCAGCTTGTCCTGGGGTGTCTGAGCATGTTGGGCACCTTGGTGTGTTGGCAAGGTTCAGACTGTAACAGTGACAGACCCCTGCTTTATGGCAGCTAATGGGGCTCCAGGTGTGTCTCATGGCTCCCCCACCACCCATGATGCTCCTCCCCAAGGTGGGCCAACCTGGAGGGCAGGAAAGATCTAGGAGGTCTTGGCTTTGTGGTGCCCCCTTCTCCCTCTTGTAGCTCCTGGAGCATTGGTCAGGGATGCTCCGCATGCCAGTGCTGGCAGGTCAAGTTCTCTCTCCTTGGTTCTCTTTCTCTGGGATGGGGGTTCAGGCTGGAGCCAGGTTTTGGCCTCCAGGCAGGAGAAGTTGAGGTTGAGCTGAACTCACAGAAATGAGATCCCCGCCCCCCCCGCCCGTCCCCCGCCTTGCCTACACTCCAGGCCCAGCTCTGCACTCTCAGGTGTGAAGTTGGCACTGGAGACCATGCTGGAGAAGGTGCTGGCTTTGGACTTCCCCTGTTGACGGGTCTTGCAGGAAGAATGAGGGGCCCTGGCAGGAAGTTGGAATTCTGGAACCGGCCCAGTTTCCTGCCTACTAAGATTTTGATCTCAGCAGCACTTGGTCCTATAGCAGCCACCTGGGGTGGTGGAGGGGCTGGAGGCCCCGGGTGCTTCAGAAGCAGGGCCCTTGCCTGTCCCCCACCCCCAACTGCCCTGCTATTGGGAGGGGGTTAGTCCAGCAGCTGTGTGGGTCCCCAAGCAGTTCAGGAAGGGGATGGCAGTTGGGAGGGGGTGCTTATGGATGCAGGGACGAGTTGTCACTGACCAGCTGTGTGACTGCACCCTTTATAGAAGTTTGTAGAAAGGATTACAAGAAAGGCATGCAGAGTGCTTGGTGTGGGGCCTGGGACATAGAAGGCACCTGGCAAATGGCTCTTCACGCTGAGGGTGTGTCTTTGTGTCTTTTTTTCCTCTGAGCACAAACCCTGCAAGCCATGGCTCAGGCCAGAGCCCAGGCTTGCTGCCTGCTCCTGGGACGGCGCTCTCCTGTGTCTGTCCTAAGCGTCCCCGAGCGGCTCTGAAACTCCTGGGTCATGAGTGGTGAAGCCCGCAGCAAATGGATCAGGTTCACCCTCGGCACTTCTGCGTTTCAGAAGAATCAGCACAAAGCCAATTATCTTCCATTACAAACATGCGCCACACAAATGGGAAAAGGAACAATCCAGAAGCCTACGGATTTCTCTACCCAGGGGCTGTGGGCAGTCTGACACACTTCCTCTCTCCCTCCTCTCTCCTTCCTTCCTCCCTTCTTCCCTCCTTGTCCCTCTTTCCCCTGCTTTGTTGCCCTCTGTGGGGTTGGGGGGCGGGGGCGGTATCACTGACATAACTTAGATGCCCAGTTCACCCTCTACACTGTGGTGAGCATGTCTTTCTGTTTTTATCACCCCCGCACCCTGCTGTCTGTTACCATTCCCAGATTACTTAGGGAATGGAAAGGGGTGAGATTTATTGTTTGACAGCTCCAAGAATCTAAGACACAAGGTATTTAGAAAATACTTGGCCTGGAGAAAACCTCTCTCTTTCAACCTGAAGAAGCTATCTATGACTAAAAAGCTTACCACTTGGACACAATCCCCACAAATGTTTTGGTGGTTCTTTCTCTTCTGCTTTAAAACATCCGGTGTTTTAAGTGGTGTGTGTTTTAGCAAATTGGAGCCACACGGAAACATTTGTAATTCCAGATTTCCACTTATGAATGTATGTTTTCAGAGAGATCTTCTCTCCCTATTCTCTATCAGACAGACTCAAATTCGTGAGAACCAAAAACAAAAGGCCAAATTTTTCCCAATAGAAGACTTAGTAAAAAAAAAAGTTTTGAGCCAACTAAAATATACTAATGTTTAGGGATAGAGATGAAATTGTTAATACTTGTAGTGTCTAATGTACAAACTTAGTTTCACATAGATATGTAGTCACATATGACATAAAGTGTGTTGAATTAGAAAAATCCTTCTTCAGCAGCTGGCACTGTGGGGTAGCCAGCTAAGCCTCTGTCTGTGGCCCCAGCCTCCCTTATGTGTTCCAGTTTGAGTCTTGGCAGCTCTACTCTGATCCAGATCCCTGCGAATGGCCTGGGAAGGCAGTGGAGGATGGCCCAAGTCCTTGGGTCCCTGAACTCATGCAGGAGAACCTGAGGAGACCCCTGGCTCTCGGCTTCGAATAGGCCCAACTTTGTCATTGTGGCCATTTGGAGGGTGAACCAGCAGATGGACGATCCTGCTGTGTCTCTGTCACTCTGTAGCTCTGCCTTTCAAATAAAAACACAAATATATCTTTTATTCAAAAAAATCATTTTCAGGGGCCCGGCGGCATGGCCTAGCAGCTAAAGTCCTCGTCTTGAACACCCTGGGATCCCATATGGACGCCGGTTCTAATCCCGGCAGCTCCACTTCCCATCCAGCTCCCTGCTTGTGGCCTGGGAAAGCAGTTGAGGATGGCCCAATGACTTGGGGCCCTGCACCCATGTGGGAGACCCGGAAGAGGTTCCTGGCTCCTGGCTTCGGATCAGCGCAGCACTGGCCGTTGTGCTCACTTGGGGAGTGAAACATCGGACGGAAGATCTTCCTCTCTGTCTCTCCTCTTCTCTGTATAGCTGACTTTGTAATAAAATAAATAAATCTTTAAAAAAAATCATTTTCTGCATTTCCCTTGATGTAGCTCCACATTTCACACCATCTGGGCGATGCCCTGGGCTTTGGCAGTGTCCTGGGCTGCGCACGTCTGTTCTCCTAGGGGCTGCCTGTGGATCCCCCACCTTGCTGTGGGGAGCAGCTTGCTTTAAGTTGTTTGAGATTGAGCTGCAGTGCTTTAAAAACCCGTGTACAGTGCTGTCTCTGCAAATTGTACTCCCAACCACAAGTATCTATTTGCATAACATTAGCTGGGCCTCTTTACTCATCCCGGAAGTGTGCGTGTTAGTGATCTGCAAGGCATAACAGCTCGCAGGATGGCTTTTAAGCAGGATCTTTAAAGTCTTGTTTACAATGACAGCCAACACTGGCAATGGTCAGGTCATAACCCTGAGTACAATTACTAAACCCCTGTTAAATATCTTTGCCTCCTTTTTGCCAACTCCATCAGGTAACCTCTATAAACATCCCAAAACAAGCCATGATTGAGGTCAGGTAGGGCTAATGTGATTTCCCCAAACAGCAGTCTGTTGTTTAAAATAAAGTAACGAAGAGGGTGTGTAAGAGGAGAGTCGGTGTGCAAACTTGAATGTAAAGAGACTTTTCTCTGAGAGCTAATTATGGGGAAAAATCCTCATGTGTGGTTTGAACATATGTGATCTTTTTAAATGATAAGATTAATGGAAGCAGAGTTCTCCATTGTTGGGCTCTACCTAATTTATGTAATCCTTTCTCTATTGTTTGACAGTTCAATTATTTCTGCTTTTCTTGCTATTATAAATAATACGATGCACTCTCACACCGGTGTCTTGGGCACATTACAGAGAGGTGCTGGGGACAAATCCCCAAGGAGTGGTAAGGACCCGAATAGGTGGCGCTGAAGCATTCTTCAGAAACTCTCCAATTTTTGATTCCATCAGCAGTGAAGGGGGCGGACACTTGATGATAAAGCGTGGAATGCCTGTGAAATTAAAGGGAAAGGTGCGTCTCTATGAACCCGTTGAGCTTTTTGCAGTCGTCATCTGTCAGTACTGGGGAGTCCTTAGAACTCGGTGTGTCTGATTTGCCACTGGGTTTGCATCCGTCTCCTGAAGGGCACACTCCAGCTCAGAGCAACCCCAGCCAGGGCTGCTCCATTCTGCTGCTGTTCCCCCCCATAGCATTGGCTTCTTGATAGCTTGCACAATTAAACCGATGTTTATTATGCTCCTCTGCATGCTCTTGGCTTTGCTGTTTTTGTTGGGCAAACCCATTCATTGGAGTTAGGGGAGGGGTAATTGAGAATATAAAGTGTTAAGGGTAATAGCTTTGGTGACAGGCATACTTCAGGAAGTTGGCATTGTTATTCATATACTTTAAAACTTTCTTCTTTAAGATTCACTTATTTTTATTGAAAAGGCAGATTTACAGACAGAAAGATCTTTCAGTCTCTGGTTCACTCCAAAATCGGCCACCACTGCCAGAACTGAGCAGATCCAAAGTCAGGAGCCAGGAGCTTCTTCTGGGTCTCCCACACAGGTGCGGGGTCCCAAGGCTTTGGGCCATCCTTGACTGTTTTCCCAGGTTAGAAGCAGGGAGCTGGATGGGAAGTGGAGCTTCCAGGACACAAACTGGTGCCCATCTGGGATCCTGGATTTTGCAAGGTGAAGGTTTAGCCACTAGGATATTGCGCTGGGCCCTGCGGTTACTCTTTGAAGACCACCATGGACCATGGTCAGGTGGAGGGTGCAGAGAGGCTGTGGTTTGTCCCTTGTCTGCACTTTGTCCCCTCCATCTCATTCTTTTTCCTGGCTGCCCAGTCTGCTGTCCAGTGCTGCTCAGGCCCAGCGCTGGGCGCATGGCTATAGATCCCTGGCAGCGCACAGAGGCCCTGGCTTGGCTCCGACTTTTTCCTGGTCCTGCTTAGTCGCTGGCCGCACTTAGCAGCACTGGTGGTGGCTCCTTCTCACGGCCTCCCAGAACTCTTCCGGAGCCCCACTCCACCAGTTCTTTGGCTCCTCCCACAGCTGTGCAAAGTTCAGTTCTCCCAGGAAATTCCTGATCTCAAAGCATGCACTGGGGTCCTGATTCCCGGTTGAACCCTAGTGGAGGTGACATGGTGTGACTTCAAAACTGGGCCCAGGAGGACTTGCAGTGCCTCCTCTGCTCTCCAGGCTGCATGAGACTGTCACACTGAGAGGAACCAGGCAGACCCACAGGAGGCACAGGAACCATGTGGAGCACAGGCGGAGCCCTGGCCCATGCACAGCATCATGAGACGCGAGTCACTGTGGCTTCTGTGTTCTCCGAGAAAATGCTTCTCTTGTCTTCCATTGGCTGATGAACCGGTGACTCTATTGGGTTGCAGATTCAGCTAAATAAAAATACTAAGAAAAAGGTAGTGTCATCTGATTAGAATGATCCCATTGTGAAAGCATTGAAAATGATCATTTCTTATTCACTTCCACACAAATCACAGGTGCTTCCTTTCTGACTGTGGTAAAATACACGCAGCATATAATTTACCATGTTAGCCTTTTAAAATTTTTCTTTTCCTTTTTTTTTTTAAGTCAGATATACAGATAGAGGAAGATCTTCCATCCAGGTCTCCCGAGAGGGTGCAGGGTCTCAAGGCTTTGGGTTGTCCTCAACTGCTTTCCCAGGCCATAAGCAGGGAGCAGGATGAGAAATAGGGCTGCTGGGATTAGAACTGGTGCCCATATGGGATCCCATGGCGTTCAAGGCAAGAAATTTAGTTGCTAGGCTACCATGCTGGGTCTTAAAAATTTTTTTGTACAGCAAAGACTTTCCAAATAGTCACAAGAGCCAGGTTTGGGACAAGCAAACCCAGAACTAGGAACTCTAGCTGGCTTCCCCACGTCGGTGGCAGGAATACAAGTACATGGATCATCATCTGCTGCCCTTCCAGGTTCCGTAGCAGGAAGCTGGATTGAAAGTGGGGCAGCAGGGACTGGAATTCGTGACCCATTACGGGTTGCTGGAGGTTACAGGTGGCAGCTCGACCTGCTGTGTACAATGTTATCTCTTCTTGTTTGTTTGTGGGAGAAACATGATCTTCCTTGGTGACAGGAGCCGCACTGAACAGGCAGGGTTTGTAAACTCACAGCTTGAACCACAAAAGCCCACATATCTAAGGGGACTTTAACAAACTGGTGGGAAAATGAAATTAAAAGATATGCTTGTTTGGGGGCTAGACATTTTTGATATCCAAGCTTAATGTGCATATTTTCATGATCTTCTTTGTGTTGATCCCTCAAATGCTTGATTTAATACATGCTGTGGTCTTGTACAACGTTTGAAAAGAACTTGAATTTATTTTCAAGGTTTAAAATTCTAGAGATTATCATGAAAATCAGAATGTCTGTTTAAAACACCAGGCTGTCTGGAGCCACATCCCCATTAGACAGTACTCTTGGTGGGGCTGGGTCCAGCTGCTTTGTGCTCCAAGCTGCCTTCTGCAGCCCAGGCCTGCCCTTGTGGGCTTGCCTGGTTCAGCTGCCTGTTATCTCACTTGCTCCATGTACTGCGTGGCACCTCTGTTCTCCAGTGCCCTCCCTGGAGGGAGCCTGTTGACCTCATGATACAGACCTAGGTTCCCACTGTGTGATGGCTGTGCTGTGTCTTCAGGGCCTTGCATTCCTCCTGGGAACTTGTCCCAGCACATCCTGGTGTACTGCTGAAGGGAGGACCCGCTCTGCTGATCTCCCCACTCTCTGTCTGCACGCAGGGCAGAGGGTGATCATGGTAAGGGAGTGCCTAGGATGGGGTGGGTGGGGTGGCAGAGGCTGATCCAGAAGGTAGGGTTTAGAATTCAGGTCTAGATCCCCTCTGGTAGTGTCTCCTATGGCTCTTCTAGTTGCTTCTGGGAGGTGCTCCCTTGGCCACTCTGTGAGTTCCTGGGTCCAGGACCTCTTCTCTGGCCCATGGATGGTGCTGTGAGGCCTGTTGGGGTCTTCAGGGCTTGCCATGAGTGAGTGCGTGAGTGCTGGATGAATAAGGTGTCTGGATGGGGAAAAGGTGGAGAACCAGACAGAAGCGCTGATCAGGCACAAGCAAAAGGCTATTCGGGAAGAAGGGACCAGCGACCCTAGGAAGCACATCTTCCTAAGGGCTTGGATCCAGGGCTGTTGGCCTCAGAGAGCCCAGGATGCACACATGAGCTGGGTGGAAACGCAGACGTCCTTACCCTTCATTGTTCATTCATTTTTAAATGTTTGTAGGGTAGTCCCTGTGGTAGCCATGGAGTCCCCGTTGACCCAGTGGTGGAGCAGGGAGGGGTCTGCCAGGATGAAGCATCAGGGAGGGCAGGGGGCCCTAAATGGCAACAGTGGGGGGGTGGGGAATCCAGAAACCCACTCAAGAGGGCCTTAGGGTGTTGGTGACCATCTACCCAAGTGTTACCCACCTGTCTTTCATTACAGGAGCATGTCAAGATCCTTGTTTCTGCTGATTTACAGTAACTTTTGCTAAATGTGTAAGACTCCATTTCCTTCCTTGACACACGGGGAAAGTACCTGCCCTAGAGTGATGGTGGGTATGGTGTGAGATACCGATGGAGAGAGTGCTTTGCTTGGTCTGCCCCGACTCTTCCAGAGATGACGGCTATCAGCAACCAAGGACCCTGTGGAAGATGGCCCCTGGATCTCCACCCGCCTAGCCCATTTGGGAGGCCATAGGGACATGGCACACTGTGCCCTTGGCTAACAGACCCCCAACATGGCCTGTTGGCTGGGCAAGCAACAAGAAGGATGGGCTGCACCCTAGTCTCTCTTCCCTACTCTGCTAGGACTTCCTTTGTAAACAACTCTAGGAAGTCAAATGTTACATTCATCCTGCATTTCAGCAGAAAATGAGTCTGCCCTGAGATACAATTTCCTGTGCTTCCTGACCTTTAACTTATTATTATTATTATTATTTTTAGATTTTATTATTATTGGAAAGCCAGATATATAGAGAGGAGGAGAGACAGAGAGGAAGATCTTCCATCCGATGTTTCACTCCCCAAGTGAGCCGCAACGGGCTGGTGCGTGCCGATCCGAAGCCGGGAACCAGGAACCTCTTCCGGGTCTCCCACGTGGGTGCAGGGTCCCAAAGCTTTGGGCCGTCCTCGACTGCTTTCCCAGGCCACAAGCAGGGAGCTGGATGGGAAGTGGAGCTGCCGGGATTAGAACCTGCGCCCATATGGGATCCCAGGGTGTTCAAGGCGAGGACTTTAGCCGCTAGGCCACGCTGCTGGGCCCAACCTTTAACTTCTTTAGAGGGTCTAGAGAGATAGACATATCTGTTAGCCAGTCACAGTATTGTTATACTGTAGGGACCGCCTTTCTGCCAGCCCCTTCTCCTATATAAGCTTGTAACTTCTCTCAAATAAACAGACATTCCTCACCCCCAGTTTGTCTGCAGTGTTTCTATCGCGGAAGAGTACTGTCATCTCATACCTCGATGGTCTCGGGGCCTGCTGGGTAGAAGACCCCCCAAGAGGACCCAAGCATGGGTGGTAGTAGTGGAGAGGTGCTCCAACTGCCCTTGAACCTAACCATCCTATGGCTCCCAAGGTAGGCTCCAAGGAGATGGGCTCAGGGCAGCCCTGGGACTTGTTTGACAACTCATTTGGTTGGACCCCGAGACTTCCATGAAATCTTGCTTGTTCTGGGTTTTTCCCAGGGGAGAAGGAATGGTCTTGGGGCATTGCTATAATTCTGGCCAACGTGGGTAGGATCAGTGTGATGGAAAAAGACACAAACCACAGCAGCTTGCAACGGGGGGAGGCTGTACTTGCTAGCCACAGGGCAGTGGTGGTCAGAAAGGTCAGAGACAGATTGACGCCTGAGCCCGTGGATTGAACCATGAGCTCAGCAGAGAGAGGAAGAGGGAAGGTGGTGATCAAGAACAGAATCTGGCCACTAGTGGAGGCTGATCTAATGGCTGTTGTGGGCCCAGGGGTTCCCCAGGGAAGTTCCCGGGCACCTCGGCCGTGGACTTGTGTGACAAGGGTTGCTGTCCACTCATGGGTACTTGCTCAGCATTCAGGCCTCTCCAGAGTGCATTTCCATAATGATCTGTTCTGAGATCCAAAGATGATCCTATTGATCAGCAGCTCTGTAAGCTACTCCTGCTGACCACTAATCTCTGAGAACACAGGCTTGAAGTCCTCTTGGGGTAGGTGCTGCGCTCGGGCCCATTTCAAGGCCCTGATGAACGCAGAGGCCTCCGAGATGGTAGCTGTGGCCGCCAGTCAAGCTTGCACTCGGTCCTCGGCTGGGGAGCATTTCTGGTGTTAGGACTGGAAGGACTCCGGCACCTATACTTCCCAGACAAGCTGCGGGGAGGCTGAGAGCTGGGGTTGTCCTCTCCTTCCCAAGATGACTTTTCAGAAAACGAGGGCCATGCCAAAGTGCAGTCAGTCTGCTCCCTGCACTTGTAAACTTGGCCTGAGCCTCCTGTTCTTCCACGTTCTTGGTGGGTCATGGCAGCCCTCAGCTGCGGGGCCTACCTCATCCTCTGCTCCCACCTCCTCCCTCAGGTCTCTTATAGAGTGAGGAGGAGCAGGTGTCCGTATAAGAAATCGTTCACTCCTGTGGCACCCTCTTTTAGCCCTGTGGGGCACAAGCTCCCTTCTGTATAGTGCCCAGCCCCCGCTTTCCCAGGGGACTCAAACCAGCCTAGAGTGGAATCTTCATCTGTGACCCATAGGACATTTCCCACTTTGTGGACTTTGGGGGGAATGAGGTCCAGTCTCCCCAGTGACTGAGGCTGTTCTATGTTGAAGCCGTGGTTCAGCCCTTGGGGATGTGTTTGGCTATTGATGGTCCCGGGACCCTGAGTGTTGTGACCGTGACCTTAGTCTGTTGGCCACTGCTACACGAGCATCTCTGCCTAGTTTGGGACTGGGCCAGGACTGTTGCATACCCTCCACACTGTATATTGCATACCCTCCTCACTGTATATTTGCAGTGAGGACTCAGAGGGGCCCCAACCCCATCGGCAACAAATACCGTCCCCCACCTCGGGCATTCTGCCTGCCTTCATTTGAAACAGTGAGGATGCTGAGCATCCTGGTTCTGGATGCATTTTCAGAAATATAACTCCCAAGTCTACACTAAAGCACTTGAGAAAACATACCCACCGGGGTGTTCCAAGGCAGCCGCCACAGGCAATGGGGCTTGGCACTCTTCCCCCTGGGGTTTGAGATAATTTCTTGTTTCCACCAATTCTTTTTTTTTTTTTTTTAAGATTTATTCATTTTATTATAGCCAGATATACAGAGAGGAGGAGAGACAGAGAGGAAGATCTTCCATCCGATGTTTCACTCCCCAAGTGAGCCGCAACGGGCCGATGCGCGGTGATCCGAAGCCAGGAACCAGGAACCTTTTCCAGGTCTCTCACGCGGGTGCAGTGTCCCAATGCATTGGGCCGTCCTCGACTGCCTTCCCAGGCCACAAGCAGGGAGCTGGATGGGAAGTGGAGCTGCCGGGATTAGAACTGGCACCCATATGGGATCCCGGGGCTTTCAAGGTGAGGACTTTAGCCGCTAGGCCACGCCACCGGGCCCGCTTCCACCAATTCTTAATTCCTGCCCCTCTTCAGAGTGGAAGCCTGCTGGGAACTTCCCGTCCGGGCATTGGCAGCCTCTTAGGGATTCCCTAAACTGGCACTGCATTGGGGGTGCCATTGCGGCCTTATCACTTGTCATTCCAGAATCCCTGTCTAGAGGGTCACCTTCTTCCCACTTCCAACACCCCAGCAGCCCTGACGGATCCCACCATCCCTGCATCTAGGTCCCTGGGCCTGCTCTTGGCACTCCGTATCCCCTGGGCATGCTCTCTCCATCTTCATCAGCACCAACTTTCCAACTTCCCCAACCCATAATGCTTTCCTGAAGATGATTTGCCCATGCACCGTGTTGTCTTCAGTCCTCTGAAATCACCAGATTCTAATGTTGCTGTGTGTTCCCATGAACCCCTCCCCCTCCACATGGCTGTTAACTTCCGTGCCCACCTAAATGCCTTCATTCATTCATAGCTATTTACCTATCTCAGCCTAGGTATGACAGGAAGACAAACAGATAGATGGATCTTAGATGGATAGATAGGTGGGAGGTCCCATCTGCTGATTCAACCCCCAACCACCTGCAGCAGCTGGGGCTGTTCCTCACACGCTTGCAGGAACATGATCATTTGAGGCATGATTGCTGCTCCGAAGGTGTGCAATGGCATAACGTTGTCATCAGGAGCTGGAGCTTAGAGGTAAATCCAGGTACCCCAATGTGGGATGCAAGCAATGTAACTCCTTTTTTTAAAAAAAAATTATTGTAAAGTCAGATATACAGAAATGGAGGAGAGATGGAGAGGAAGTTCTTCCGTCTGATGATTCACTCCCCAAATGGCTGCAAAGGCCGGAGCTGCGCTGGTCTGAAGCCAGGAGTCAGGAGCCTTTTCTAGGCTTCCCACATGGGTGTGGGCCTGTGCTCTGGCAGCCGGGGCTGCAGCTTGCCTTTGGCATTCGAGACGGCCCTTTCCCCACAAGCATGCACTCGCAATGTTTCTTAAATTAAGAATTTGATGCATTCATTCAGTTCCCCTCCAGCGATTACAGAGAGCAGAGAAAGTGATGCCTTGTGCTAATGTGCAGGTGCGGTTGTGCATCCTGAAGGAGATCTTGACCAACTTCAGAGGGGGAAGATGTCCCTAAATGACCCTTTGTTCTTGGTGCAAAATGCCAATTTGTCTAAGAGCTGATGGGGCTGGTGCTCTGGAAATCGAAACCTGCCCGAGGGTCAGGTGACAATGTCAAGGGCATGCGTGCATGTGGAAGTCCTTGTATGTTCACATGCATGAGTGTGTGCATGTGTGTGTGTCAGTGCTCAGGTGCATCCGAGAGAATGACCTGCAGAGAAGGTTGTGGTCTGGTTTGCCATGTGAGCTTGGAGCTACCCTCACAGAGATAACCTGAAGAGGGGTCTGTCACATGGGAAGCTGCTGGTTCTTCCCGGGCGGGGAGTTGATCTCTTTGCCTTCATGTTAAACAACCAGGGAAGTGCAAGCAGCTGGGCCTGCGCAGTAGCCTAGTGGCTAAAATCCTTGCCTTGCACACACCAGGATCCCATATGGGCTCTAGTTCTAATCCCAGCAGCTCTGTTTCCCATCCAGCTCCCTGCTTGTGGCCTGGGAAAGCAGTCAAGGACAGCCCAAAGCCTTTGGACCCTGTACCCCTGTGGGAGACCTGGAAGAGGCTCCTGGCTTCTGGCTTTCGATCAGTGCAGCTCTGGCTGTTGTGGCCACTTGAGGGGTGAATCGGTGAATCATCAGATGGAATATCTTCTCTGTCTCTCTTCCTTTCTGCATATATCTGACTTTCCAATAAAAATAAAATAAATCTTAAAAAAAGAGAAAGTGCAGGCAGCAGGCCTTGCGGAAGAGGGGGAAGGGAGGCCCAGCAAATGTAATTGTGTCCTGGCTTTGGCAAGTTACTTGATCTTTCTGCACCTCAGCTTTCACACCTGAAAAATGGGGCAATACTACTTTTTTTTTTTTTTTTAAGATTTATTCATTTTATTGGAAAGGCAGATGTACAGAGCGGAGGAGAGACGGAGAGGAAGAACTTCCGTCCAATCATTCACTCCCCAAGTGGCCGCAACGGCTGGTGCTGCGCCGATCCAAAGCCAGGAACTTCTTTCCGGGTCTCCCACATGGGTGCAGGGTCCTAAGACCTTGGGCTGTCCTCAACCGCTTTCCCAGCCCACAAATAGGGAGCTGGATGGGAAGTAAAGCTGCCAGGATTAGAACGGGCGCCCATATGGGATCCCCGTTCAAGGAGAAGACCTTAACCATTACGCCACCATGCCAGGCCCCGGCAATACTATTCTAGGTTGGAGTAAAGAACGAGTGAGTGCTGGTCAAAGGATCTGGATGTGTGTGAGTGTGTATGTGTGTGTGTATTGCATTAGATATAAGATTTACCTGAGGACCCAGCATGGTAGTGGCTGAAGTTCTCGCCTTGCATCTGCCAGGATTTCATATGACCGCTGGTTCCAATCCCAGCTGTTCCACTTCCCGTCCAGCTCCCTGCTTGTGGCCTGGGAAAGCACTAGAGGATGGCCCAAAGCCTTGGGACCCTGCACCCACATGGGAGACCCAGAAAGAACTCCTGGCTCCTGGCTTTGGATCTGCTCAGCTCCGGCCATTATGGCTACTTGGGGGGATGTGTCACTTTCATCTCTGATCTCTCTCAGCTCACAGTAAGTGTCCACACAGGCCTGTGCCCTGAACAAAGACTCGGGTACTGCCCCATCCCTGTGCCCCAGGTGGGATAGGCCAGTGTAGACTGCAAAGCTTGGTGTGGTCACGGGCTGGGACGGGGGGATCTGGGTGCAGGGGGTGGTGGAGGAGCACGACAACTCCCAGGTGTCCAGGTTGGCTGCCTTCTGGCTTTTGTCACTCATCCATGCTTGTACCTGCCTTAGAGGGATCCCAAGGCCTCAGCTGCGAGAGACAGGTGTTCACCTCGCTGCCTTCTGCCATGCCGTCACCATGATGGAGGTGGGAACCGTCCTCTTGGTTAGTTTTTAATGAGACTCGATGTTCTCAGAGAGGAAAGAGGATGAGCTTGAAGGATTCCTACCTATTTCTCTTGTGCAAAACTCCTTCCCTGACGAATACGGTTCTCTCCCCCGCACGTGAATCCCAATCGATTTTCCCTCCGTCAGAATCCCTCAGGCGTTGCCAGCCTCCTAATGGTAAGTGATGAGGACACAGCGGCTACTGTTGCTGGCAGGATTGCTGTGGCGTTGCCCGTGACTGTGCCCTACCCACTGCTGGGGGCAGGAGAGCTTTGCCAACCATAATGAAAACCATTAGCGCTTTTTTTCTATTTCTTTATTTTTTATTAGTTATTATTTTATTATTATTATCATTTTATGATACAGTTCCATAGGCTCCTGGAACTTCCCTTATCTCCTCCCCAATCCTCACCCCCCCAGTTCCTCTATATCGTTACTAAAGTATAGTTCTTCATACACAGTCATATGCCCATTATTGCGGGCATGGACAATGGCAGAGAGTCCAGCATCCATTGTCAAGATATAGTAAACAGTTTCATTGTAAGTTCATCTTTGTCTGGAAGTAGAGATACATACTACACTGTATCCTCACATCTGGGTATTTTAGTCTCCATTTCATAGTTACTATACATCCTCTTAAATGAAAAGTCACAATATAAAATCAGCAATAGGAAGAAAAATAGAAGTTTGCAATACCATGAAGTTGAATGACATGTTACTAGATATGACAGTCTCCATTACACAGCTACTATACATCCCCTTAAATGAAAAATCACAAAACAAAATCAGCAACTGGAAGAAAAAAGAAATTAACAACACCATGAAGTCAAATAACATGCTACTGAATGATTAATGTGTCACTGAAGAAATGAAAAAGAAAATCAAGAACCTTCTTGAAGAAAAGGATGCTACTATATGCTCTATGAGTCACTGAATAATTTAATCAGAACAAACTGTTTTGAAGAGATGCAACTAACAAAGACAAAAACAGTAAAATCCATGTGCTACAGCTTCCGCTGATTTTTGTTGGTGAAATGTGTCTCTTCTCGACAGCAAATAGATGTGTTTTGTTTTTTAATCCAGTCTACTAATCTATGATGTTTGATTGAGCTTAAGCCAATTACTTTCAGGGTTAATATGTATGGGTGGTAATTTGGTCCTGTCATTTTAGCAATGGGTTGTTCATTGGTTTAGTCTTCTGTTGTCATTTTACTGGGATGTTCTTCCCGTTTGCCTTTGGTTTTGGTACGTGCTATTCCTCTTCTCTGTGAAGAGAACATCTTGAAGTATCATTTGTAGGGCAGGTTTGGAAGAGGCAAATTCTTTTAACTTTTCTTTACTGTGGAAGAATTTTATTTCATTTTCAAAGACAAAAGAAAGTTTTGCTGGATATATCATCCTGGGCCGATAACTTTTTTTTTTTTTTAGAATCTTGGCTAGAGTTTCCTGTGAGAGGTCTCCTGTGAGTTCAATTGGGATTCCTTAATATGTCAGTTGATTTTTTTCACGCGCACATAATGATCTTTTCCTTATGTTTGACTGAAGAGAGCTTGATGATCATGTGTCGTGATGAAGTCGCTTTTGATCAAGTCTGTTGGGAGTTCTGTGCCCCTCCTGGATGTTGTTTCCCAATTCTTTCTCTAGATAAGGGAAATTTTTCCTTATTTTTTCATTAAATATATCTGTAAAACCAGTTTCTCTTTCTGCACCTTCGGGACTCCCATAACTCTTATATATTTGGCCTCTTAATAGTGTCTTTCAATTCTTGAAATTCTTGAAATTCTTTTTTTGGCCTGATCCAGTCTGCTTCCAGCATTTTGTTTGTTTCTCCCTGGTGACAGGAAATATCTGCCAATTCTGAGATTCTGCTTGCTTCATTCTATTTTGGAGACTCTCCACTGTACTTTTAATTTGTTCTACTGTATTCTTCATTTCTGATACGTCACCCTTGATTTGCTTTATTGCTGCTATTTCTTGTGTAACATATTCCTTAAATTCTTTGAACTCCTATATTATGTGCTTCCCGTTGTTGATCAGAAGCTTTATAATGAGTTTTCTGAATTGTGTGTCCCCCATTTTCTCGATGTCTTCCTCAGTTAACTCTGAAGTTGGCAAAAGGTTTTGCTCCTTTGCAGGGGAGTCTTCAGTAATATTCATGGTGCCTCTGTCTCTTTTTTCTCTTGGTCATTGTACTTCTGCTTAGCAGAGTCTTCTCCTTGGGGCAGGTTTCTAAGCTGTGTCACCCACAGGTCTACAGTTTGATTTTACTTATCGCCATTGGTAATTGCTCTTTGTTTGCAGTCACTTGTGCCACTCCCTCCAGCGAGTTTCAGGTCTGGGTTCTTAGGTTAGATTTCCACCATGGTCTCCATAGCCCCAGCTCCTGGCTCACCACTCTCCACCTCCTGTCATACCGTGCTGAGGTTGCATTGTTGTCTGTACAACCTTTCTCCCACTTCCGGTTGGAGCAGGTCCTAGGATTAGGGAGACACCAGGTGTCCTATATAGCTAGGTGGTTGGTGGTGTTGATTTTGCCGGAACCTGTTGGATGTTAGGTCTGGGTGCCACACGGACCTACTTTGATCCGTACGATGCCACAGTCGGTATTATTTTCCTGAGGGCCCAGTGCAATTCACGGAACTTAGAGTTCCTGCGAGCTCAGCGCATGTGCAGCTCACTGTTGTCCCCTGCAGTCTTAAATTCTTTGCCACAGTGTGCAAAATGGTGCCTGACGTACCACTACTAGAGTTCTTGATCTGCTGGCCGTCAGGTCTGAGGGCTACCCGAACCTGTCTTGGGTGGAAACTGTAGAATGCCACGTTGATGCAGTTCATTGTGTCAGAAATGAGTTCACTCCCAGCTCAGCATATGCTCAGTCCTTTCCCTTGCCTTTGCCTTTTTAGGCAAAATGGCACCTAATTTGGCTCTAGGGGGCTAACTGGGCTGTGAAATCCACCCTGTTCCCACACTACCCGTCTGGGACCTACTGCTCTGCCTCTGCTCCTGGTCAAATCTAACAAACCAGCACGACAAGCAGTTCTTTGTCTGGGTTCACCTTCTGAATTCCCAATATACGTCCCTTCCCACCTTATTGCTTGTGGCGTTCTGGCTGCCGGTGGAGTTCAGATCACTGTTTGTTGAATGCCGCTGGAGTATCAGTCACTGCAACACCACACTGTTGTGTCTGCTGCTTTCCTGTGTCTGTCAGTCTCCAGGTACTCCTCTGCTGTTGTTTTGTCCTCTTCTGTTTCCTGAAATGTGTCCTCTCTGCTTCACACTGGCTAATATTTCTCCATCTGTTTAAACGCATCCTTACCCTATTCTGTCTGCTTGATTCTCGGGACATTTTTAAAAATGTTTATTTATTTTTATTGCAAAGGCACATCCATAGAGGGAAGGAGAGACAAAGGGAAAGATCTTCCATCTACTGGTTCACTTCGCAAGTAGCTACAACAGCTGGAGCTGAGCCAATTAGAAACCAGGAACTTCTTCTGGGTCTCCCACATGGGTGCAGGGTCCCAAGGCTTTAGGCCATCCTTTTCTGTTTTCCTAGGCTACACGCAGTGAGCTGGATAGGAGTTGGGGCAGCTGGGACATGAGCCAATATGGGATTCTGACACTTGAAAGGGGAGGATTAGCCTATTGAGCCATTGTGCTAGGCCCACCCAGGAAAGACCTTCTATCCTCCAGCCAATGCCTGGCCCGTAGTTGCCGAGCACTGAGTGACTGATGACTACTCAGCCAGGAGGTGAAGGGATTGGTTAGCTGATGGGTTTTGGGGGAGGTACCTGAGAGGAGGGGTGTGCTGAGGCTCGAGGCCCCAGGCCCCAGGGATTTCTGATGAAAGCTTTTCCCATTCATTCCCAGGACCGTGGGAAGACAGAGAAGGAGCACATGGACTTGAACTTTGCCACCAGCTACAAACTCACTACAGGGCAGATGGCTAAGCCTGACATGGCAGGGGTCAGGTGTGGGCTGTGTGTGGGTTCCAGCCCATCACGGGCACCTCCACAGGGGTGAGAGGGGCCCTGGGGTCTCCTCACTACCTGGCTTCATGCGCTCTGATTTATACAACGTCATGTTGATGGCATGGATGCTGTACCAGGCTCTGCTCTGAGTGCCTCAAGTACCTGCCCTCCTGCAGAGGTCTTCCTCCTCGTCTACTCAGTCCCCCAGCTGTGCTTCGAGAGGACACAGAAAGCATCTCCTCCTCCAGAAGAGGAGACGTGAGGGCTGGGTACATCATGTCACATGCCCGAGGCTGGAAATGCAGTTACTAGAAGAACTGGGATTTGAACCCAGATAATTTTGGCTCAACGGAAGCTGAGTGTCAAGGCCAGAGTGACCCTGCTCCTCTGTATTAGGAAGGTCCTAGCCTGAGTCCCGCAGCTTCTTTCGGAGAAATTGGGTTGGAACTCAGCTCCCTGGTGCCGAGAAAGGACTTATTCTGTAAGCTCTGTGTTGGCTAAGTGGGAAGGTGGTGGAGACACAGTCAAACCCCTGCTGTTTAGGGGCTTGGGAGCCGAACCACCTACCCTGATAGCAAGGGCCACCTTTGTGTCTTCCCTTTGTCCTTATCAGAAAGAACCGAAGGGGCACAAGCCCAGGCTCTGGGCTACCAGCCTCTGCTGTTGCTATGGTTGGGTGGAGCTGGCCTACGCCGGGTGACCTGGGCGAGCCTGAGAGACCTGAGAGAGCCCTGCAGACTGCTCATTCTCGCATGGTAGGGAAGGACTTCAAGCAACCTGAGGCCATCTTGTGCAGGCCTGGGCCATTCTTGGCTCTGGAAGCTCAGGACACATGGCATTCTCTTGCTATGGAATCATTCCTGGGCTCAGTCAGAACTAGAACACCTGGACAGGCCCCGAGGCTCTGACACCTGCTGGCTCGGAGTGCCTGGTTCAGCATCTCTAAGTTCTTGTGTCTCTAAAGCTGTGTTTCTTTTTACAGGGCTATTGTGGGAGTTTTATAGGGCAGAGTAAGTCACAGTTTCTCAAAGTTTTCCACTAAAGCAAGACCCTAGTGACTAAAGAGAGTAGAACAGGTCCCCTGGAGGCTGAGGCAGGATGGGAGGAGTCATATAGAGCAGTCAGTCACAGTTTAGAATTGATCTTGAAGCCTTCCCTGAGCTTGAAAATTCATGGGACTTACATCCTGCTCCACAATGCATCCTTGTTGCTTCTTTTGACACAAGGGCTGTGTTTTAAGTTACTCACCAGCGGGGAATTCTAATACCATCAAGGTGGGTGGCCACATGCACCTTGGCTGGCACACGATGGGGCCCTCCAGGTTTGAGTGCGTCTCATTGAAGAAGTGTTTGTCAGTGCAGGGACTCAAGAAAGAGCCAATGTAGTGCTGCCGAAGCTCAGAGAGTTTTAATGGCAATGCTGGCAGGGGCAGGAATGCATCCATCAGCAAGCAACATGTGAGGAGGGGAGGGAGGAAAGGAGAGGCGAGCTGGGATGCAGGACACCAGCCATGACTCGGGTACTGGTCAGGCAATCTAGGCAAGTCCCCCAGGGCCAGTCGCCTGTCCCTTGTCCTGCTGGAGCGTCACTGTCCAGGGTGTCCTGGAGCTTCTCCATAAAAACCAAAGCAAGGGGATGTGGGCACAGACACAAGAGAGAGGGTTGGCTCGGGGGACTGGCTCAGACTGTCTGCAGGCTGGACACCCTGAGATGCTAAGAGTGGTGAGCTGTCTGAGTCCAGAGCCTCAGAAGCAGGGAAGCCGAAGGTGTGACTCTAGACCTGAGGCTGAAAGCCTGGGTGCCAGCAAGGGAGTGGCAGGTGTCATTCCTAGAAAGCAAAGGTCTCTGCTGGCCAAGGCGGGAGGTGGGCAGGACCCAGCTTGGAGAGACAGACATGTTCTCGCTACATCCCTGTCAACTGCCAGTGCCTGCCCTCCTCCAGAGCAGGCTTCCTGCTCCTCCACTGAGTCACACGGGGCCAGTCTCTAGCAAGTGCAGACATGCTCAACATCAGGCTTTTCCAGGTTTCTAGGTATCCCTTAATGCTGTAGAAAGCAGGGCACCCCTGACACCACCAGGGACCCCGTCTTCTTCTACCGCGATGGTGAACATTCACTCTTGATGCCCCTGGGAAGGTGTCTATTCATGTCACAGTGAACCCTGTGTGACCCTGACCTTTTGGACTTAGGGTGACTTTCCTGTCCCTCCTGGAGTGGGCTCTCATCCTTTCACGGCGTGGGATCTGGTGTGTGGGATCCCCCAGCAGTCTCCCACGGTCCTCCTGGTTTTGAGGCCTCTCAGGCTATGATGATCTTTGGAGACGAGTGGTATTTTTCCCAGGGTTCTTCTAGTGGCCATGTCGATTGGGTTCCATGGTGAGATCCGGTTCTAGTTGTGCACTTTGACTCTGCTTTCTGCTCCTTTTAGTATCCTCTTAAAATTGCAAAGCTCCCAGGCAGAAATATGCACACTTCACAATATTACAAAATATCTGAGAGCAAATATTTCCGGAGAATGGCGAGAGCAGAAGCAAACACCTGCTTTTATTCCTGTGTTATTTCGGGGGGAAAGCAGATAATGAGTTCTCTTTCTCACAATCAATGTTCACTGGATTTTTGGCTACATTATTCGGAGCAAATATAAACAGGGTAAGTTAAAGGCACGGATTATTGCAAAATAAAATGGGGATACATGAAGCTTAAAAGTCTTAATTTTAAACTACTCCCCATAATAGGCCAGAACTTGATCCTCTGTAATTCTATGCAAACAGTGTTTGCATTTTATTATTGAATGTGTTTTATATTGGCATATGATAAGATTTGGCTCATGTTTTTGCATAAATATAATAAAAGGAGGCTTCCCAGTGAACACGGATCTGAGAAATGGTGTTTACTTATTTCTCTCTGTTCAAAACAGTGTGAACTGCAGATTTTTTTTGTTTCAGTAATTGTTTAAAAGATATTACGTCTCTATTGTTTCTTTTTTTTTTGAAGATTTATTTTATTTTGATTGGAAAGTCAGATATACAGAGAGGAGGAGAAACAGAAAGATCTTCTGTCCGATGATTCATTCCCCAAGTGACCACAACGGCCGGTGCTATGCCCATCTGAAGCCAGGATCCAGGAACTTCTTCTGGGTCTCCCACATGGGTGCAGGGTCCCAAGGCTTTGGGCCGTCCTTAACTGCTTTCCCAGGCCACAAGCAGGGTGCTGGATGGGAAGAGGAGCTGCCGGGATTAGAAGATTAGAACCGGCGCCCATATGGGATCCCAGGCTTATTCAAGGTGAGGACTTTAGCTGCTAGGCCATGCCGCCAGGCTCTCTGTATTGTTTCTTTCTTTTCTTTTTCTTTCTTTTTTTTTTAACCAAGAATGGGAGCCAATCTGGGGACAATAATGGCTTTTTGTTTCTCTCTGGGGAGTGCAGGCCCATGATGCCACATTCCCACTGGCAGGCCAGCCTCCGTGCTGTCTGCATGGCTGTGGACCTGGCATGCAGGTAAATGAGGACTTAGGCCCTGAAGGGCCACTGGAGAGTGGGGGGGACTTTGTGGGTTGGAGAATGGAGAGGAGGGCAGGGGTGAGAAGATGAGGGGAGAAGCAGGGATGTGGTGGCCAGTTTCAGTGCTTTTTTCTCTAGTTCTTGTTGACACCTGCTGGGATCGCACAAGGCAAGATGCTGATTTGGGGTTGGCTCTGGAATTTCAGAGAGATTACATGAGGCTTTGAATAGGCAAGAGATTGTAAAGAAGTGGCAAAGGGGCTGGAAGCAGCCAGACCCAGCCAGATCTGAATCCTTTCTCTACCACTCATGGTGATGGCTTTGTGACTGTGGGTGTGGGGTATCACCTTTCGGACCCTCAGTTACCTCATCTGTAGAATGGGGCGAAGGAAGGCTCACCTCAGAAGGTGATGGAGAGGATTTACTGGAGGAGAGAAAAACACGGGACAGTCCTTCCCTTGGTGCCTGCTCCGTGGGCTCCTGCTGCTGATGCCAGTCCAAGCGAGGCCAAAGTGCTCACACTCGGGTCCAGCAGCTCTGAGCCTGGGCCTCAACCTGCCTTGTCTTTGGATGTCTTTTGTACATCTATGCCTGTCTTGATTGTAGTGCAAAGCTTCCGGAAGTTAGGAGCAGTTTTGGCCCAGCCCAGACACCTCCAACGCTCAGTCACTGTGCCTTGAGTTGCGGTCCATTGACTTTCCCCTTGAAGCCAGCCGTTGTCCTTTCTGCCAGGCCAGACTCTTCCTGCAATACACATTTGCAAACACCAGGTGGCAGTAGAGTCTCAGGTCACTTTGGGAACCAGGACACAAGAGGATTTCTGTCCTTGGGAGACGTTTAAAAGTGGATTTCCGTTTATTAAACCAGTTCAATGAGATTAACCTGCTTATCCCCCCCCCCCCCATTGTGAAGCATGGCAAGCATCACAGCAGCTAATGAGGCAAAATACAAAGTGTTTGGTACACATGATTATCTTTTCTTAACTAATCCCTAAAGTGCGTCTAATCCAGGGGCCCTATATCTTAGGGAAGGCTTTCTCTTCTCTGAACACTCAGGTTTTCTCCCTTTGGTCCTGTCCTTCCTCTTCGATTCCTTTGGCTCAGTCAGCGCAGAGACAGATGTCTCCTGCCTGGGTGTGGAGAAGATGACCTGAGGGTCTCACGCCTGGGTCAGTAAAGGGGAGGAGAAGGGGAAGGCGTGTGCTGAGCTGCCCAAAGAGGGTGAGCAGCTGCCACTGGGCTCCACCTGGGGGAATGAGAAGGGGACTGTGGAGGGGAGGGAGCCCCAACTCTGCATGGGACTCTAACTCATCATTCATTCAGCAAATAGTTCCTGCAGTCCTACTGTGTGCAGATCTCTGTGCTGAATGCTGGGGATTCACACTCAGGCAGGCACAGGCACACCCCAAGACACACAGACACACACACACACGCACACACACAGATGGTCACCCACCCACCCCCACACACACATATATACACACACATACGTATACCATCACCCAGACACACACATACACCCAGACCATCACCCAGACATGCACACACACACCCTACTCCTCAGCGTTCCTCTGCCAGGCACACCCACTATTCTTGTGCACCTGTAAAAGCGCGGGAATCTGAAGATGCCAGTAGGGTGGGGAACATTTTTCTGCCAAGGGTCATTTGAATACAGCATCTTCTTCTGGACATACAGAATTATCCGTTTTTATAGTCTGCTCTGGAGTTACTGAAAGTTGAGAGTCTGACCTTCAGTTGCCTTGGCAGGGTCAGAGCCAATGTTTTCATGGGCCTTATAAGGGCAGCAGGCTGGATGTTCCCCACCACACTGCAGGATACTTCCAAAAGCTCATGGGAAATGTGGGATTCCAGAATCAGAGGGAGGGCAGGCATCATGGCACCGCGGGTTAAAGAGGCTGCTGGTAATGCTGGCATCCCATATCGCAGTGCCAGTTAAATCCTGACGGCTCTGCTTCTGCTCTGGCTTCCTGCTTATGCTCCTGGGAAGGCCCCTGCTCAACCATGTGGGAGATCAGAATAAAATGCTTGGTTCCTGCTTTTGGCCTGGCTCAGCCCCAGCTGCTGCAGCCATTTGGGGAGTGAAGTAGTGAATGGAAAAAAATCTCTCTCTCTTTCTCCCTCTCTCTGTTGCTCTGCCTTTTCAAGAAATAAATCTTTGAAGAAACAAGTTTATTCTGCTACAGAAAAGCCATTTGGAAACTCAAGCACTGTTTCTCATGATATGCTCTTTTTTTTTTTTTTTCTGTGCGCTTGTTGAAGTTGCTGCGTTTCTGCTCGCACCGTCCCCCACCCCCGCCCCCTTTGCTCAGCTCTTATCTTCCTTTGCACGCGGCAGCTGTCGGCATGCCCTCCTGCCCTGGCTCCCGCATACACATGCAGACATACGGGGGCACGTGCCCTCCCGGACACCCTCACACCTACCCTAAGCTGTGAGTCCCGACAGGCACCCCCCGCCCACACACACCCAGTCCCTGCCCATGCTCCCTGCAGAGGCGGTGGAGAGAGCCTGCTATGCAAACACTTTTCCTCCCCGGTGATGGAGTGCCTCCTTAGGGCCTCCTCGGCTTGTAACAGATTAAAGGCGAACAAGCATTTGTCACGGCGAAGTGTACCCGGTTGTGCTGGAAAATGGACTTGGGATGAGCGTGAGAGCTTGAACCTGTCACGGAGGGGAGTGCCTCTGTTATTGCAGTCCGCTGGGGCTGCGGTGGCCGCTGCCGCTTATCGGCCATGGCAGGCATCACCTCCGACTGAAAGGATCCCATTACGGTAAGTAATGGCTTAATCACAGCCAGTTTGTAACGGAGATGACCTCTCCACATCCCTCTGGCCTGCCCCGATGGATTGCGTCTCTCTACTCCGTGACTAACAGCACCTTCTGCTCTCTCTTCCCCTGGGAAGGGGGCCACGGGGCCCAGCCAGGGGGGCATCTGGCAGCTCTAGGGGCAAGGACCAGGGCAGGGAGCAGGGACACTACCTCTCTGACTCAGAGAGGTCGGGAAGCAGAGACCAGAAGGTGGGGTGCTCCATGCTGCTCAGCCTCATGCAGTGCTTTTCCTTGGAGCCTAATGTTGTAACAATGGGCTGAAAGGATGGGAAGAGTCCTCTGGAGATGTGACCGGAGGATGCTCGCATGTCCCCTGCTCTACCCTGATCCTGGGAAGTAAGGTGTTACTGTTCCCACCTCATGGATGAGAAAACAAAGGCTCTATGTTAGAGCCAATTGTGGACAGAGGCTGGACTGCAGGTAAATGGGGACTTGACCATTGTGTGCGGAGAGGTGCCCATCAGCTTTTGGGTGTCCAGGTACCTTCTCAGGTCCACTGGCCACCTGGGAGGGGGAACACGGTTGAGTCTTCTGGCTGCTGGGTAGAGGCAGAAGGTCATTCCAGCCCTGACCAAGGTCAGGAGCTCCACAAGGAGCGCAGGACAGCTGCCTTGCTTGAGCCTAAAGTCGTGTGCCTGGGGCTGATGGGATGGAGAGCAGGCAGCAGGGAGATCCTGGACATGTGAGTTGAGGGCACCTTCTCCTTCCCTCTTGCCACAACACAGGCCTGCGTTGGCCACTGGGGCCATGGCCTGGCCCCAGATAGGATAGCCTATCTAGAGACCAAAATGGGAGAATATAGACCTCCCCTGGGCTTGGTTTCCTCACCTGTGCAAAGTCTAAACCTGCCTGGAAGCAGTTTGAGGCTTCACCACAAGGATGTGAACGGACTGTTCTACCTGCCTGGGACTGAGAGGCAGCATTCCTTCAGAAAACTGTGGGACTGAGGCCAGCAAGTGGAGAGAGGAGTCCCAGGAGCGTGGGGGGCAGGTATGCATGCACCCCACAGCATCCCCACCTGATTCTTCCCACATTTCAGGCTCTTAGGAATGTGATGGTCGTGTCCATCACACAGATGAGACAAAAGAGTCAAAAATCTTATTTATTTATTTAAAAATTTTATTTTTGATAGTATTTATATAGTTGGTTAGGGTAGGAGGGATCAAGGACTAGGGGAAAGTGAGCGAGACCATTATTTCCACATTTTCTTTTTCCTCTTCCTGTATCTGGGGGAAGTGGGGAGATAAGGAAAGAAGCCACACTCAACCTCCCAAACACCTCAGTAGCCAGGGATGGGAAACGGCCACCCAGTGTCATCCCAGCGTCCCCAACATGGAGCATGTTCTAAGGGTTCTATTCAAGTGGTTTCTGTAGTTCTGACATGCTGTTGATCTTGCAGACCCAAGGATGAGGAAATCATTCTAAGGTTTATTGGCTGGAGGTCAAGCATCCTGCCCAAGGGTCCAACTAGGGTACGGAACTCCCAGAAGTGCTCATTACAGTATGTGCCTGTGTATAGGATTCTCTGGGAAACTCCACAGCCCCCCTGCCCCTGCTCGCTCGCTCTCTTTCCCTCTCCCTGGCATATGGTGCTTTTCCCTGTGTGGGCACCTGTGCGCTCAGCCGTCTAGTTTAGGTCAGGGGACCAGAGGCAGCTGGAGGGACTAGGGCTGGGCTACAGAGATGAGTGGACCTTGTAGGGAGGGGCTGAATCCAGGAAGTGCTGACCACAGTGCTGAGGACTGCAAGAAGTGGAGCATGGCCTCAAGCTACAGAGGTTGTGAGCTCTGTTCTGCTCGCCCCACCCTTGACTGCAAGGCTCTCTGACACCAGCTTGCCTTGCCCTGGTAGGCTCTGAGTTTCCTTGTCTTAGCAACAGCTATTCTAAGAATATTTATTAAGTGCATAATATTTATTACACACCAGACACTGGGCCAGCAAGCCATTTACATTTACTTAGCAACATTTATTCAACAAATATTTATGAAGTGAGCACTATGTACTGGGCCAGATACTAGAAATGGAGTGGAGAGAGGAGAGACATGCAACTCCTTCCTTCCCTATAGCTGGCCAAGGAGATGTAAAGGGCTGCCGCTAAGAGCCCCTGGGTGGACCATCACCCCCTGGCATCTCATGACAGCTCCAGGAACAAGTGCCACAGAGCCATCTATGCTTTTCAGAGGAGGAAGCCGAGGCTCAGAGAGGTTCAGTGACTTGCACAGCTGGTAGTGACTGGAGCTGGGCCTTGTGCTTTAACCAACACATTGTGGCTGTGCTGTTGTGTTTCCTGACCATGGACCCTGCAGGTCTGGGGATGTGCACCTTGGGATGTGGCCTTGAGGAGGGGGATACACAGACCTGCCAGCTCCATCAGGAGCTTCCCTGCTGCTTCTTCCCCCAACCCCCAGCTTTCCTCAGCCCCCAGTCTGGGCCTTGCCTTCTCTGCAGTTGGGGAAAGCTTATTCTCATGCTAATTGCAAAACTAATTGTTCTTATTGCAAAATCCATTATATAGTATATTTATATTGCAGATAATGAGCTGTTTGGATTAAATAGCTCACTAAAAGTCAATAAAAAGGAATTTGCTTCACTGTTCTTCCCCTCATTTTTCACCAGCACCGTTAACACAGCCGTCCTTCTCCCTGCAGGCTGGAATTCATTAGAGCGCCTGGAGCTGCAAGGGGAGGGGTCCCAGGCTGGGTTTTCCTCTTCCCTTTGAAAAAGTGATCCTGGAGAAGAGGGTGGAATCCAAGAGGCAGATCCTTCCCCTAGGCTTTAGTGACATAAAGGGAGAGGTATCTTCATTTCTGCAGAAGCAAAGCTGGGGGCAGGGAGTCAGGACTCAGCTAACATCCAGTGCTATCCTCAAAGCATGGGAGCCTGCCTGACCAAGTCTTGGGGTTGGGCTCTTGGGAAGGGGACAAAAAAATGAACAAAATCCATGGAGCCTGGGCTTGGGGACAGGAAAGAGCTGGGGAGGAGACAAACCCAGGCCAGGCTTGGAAATGGTCAATGTGGGTTGGCAGCCAAGGGCCCAGACTTGTAGCTCTAGCACTTTCTAACGCAAAATCTTTCACAGGCTCTCGGCACTTTTTTGTTCTACTCATTTCTCTGACTTTGGTTCTAAACCTGAAGGTGGCTTGTTTAAGCTGAACTCTCCAACAGGAGAGCTGGTCTGTGAAATTCTGGAGTTATGGGATCTTGTTGTAGCCCCCGTGTTTCACTACCTCAGGTGTAGATTTCTCAGGAGCAGTTGAAGCCAAGACAAGACCCAGGATCATGCACCTGACACTGTGTGTGTGCTTCTGAGTGATGGAGATGGGGCAGAGAGATGGGGGATTTGTTCTTATTTTTCTTAGGCCCGACCCCCCATTTGGCTGAATTAAGTGTGTAATGTGAGAGGTGATGTGACCTGGCTGAGCCTGCTGGATCCTCCAAATACATATTCATCAATCAGTCAGTTAGTATTGGTGCCTCCTGACTCCCCGCCAAAATCAGGAGACTGATCACTCTCAATAAAAACACACAAGGTATTTTTTTTGTCAGTTTATTGGGAGTGAAGAGATGGACATTAGCTGAATAGTCACACAGATAAGTGATTAATTAAAGCTGTGGCAAATGCTTTGAGGGGAAGGAGAGTCAGCCCAGGAAATCCTAACCTGGATGGTGGGGCTAGAGGACACAGGAGGTGAGCTGAACTCTGCAGGGAGAACTCCCCAGACAGCAAAAGAGGAGGATGAGATGTGGGTGAGGGTGGAGGCCAGGAGGGAGCAGGGGGCTGCTGGTGATGGCAGGAAGATCAGTGGGATGAGGCTGCCATGCCTGGTGGGAGACCAGCCTGTGCAGGATTGGGAATGTCAAGAGGGTGAAGGGCTTAATGTCTATAGTAGCAGTGATTTGGGACCACAGAGGAGTTCACTCCAGTGTGACATGATCAGAGTGGCTCTCGACACATGCCAGAGGGAACACTGGAAGGCTTAGTCTTGATAAAGGTGGTGGAGCTGATAGAAAAGGCAGACGGAAAAACAGAACCTTAGTTAAAGCTTGGGAGAAACAGTTTGCCCAGGAGACATCTGAGTTGTATTAGGAGGAAGGAGAGATGCCGGCCGCCTCTCCAGTCCAAGTGATACAGGGCCTACCATCATTCTGGGGACTGATTTTAAACTCAGATGACAGCCGTGTTGGTGGGCAGCTGAGTTCAGCACCACGGAGAGCTCCAGAGCCAGCTTCTGGAAATTTGCAGGGTGCGGGTTGCCTCCCCGCAACTCAGCTAGGAGGGCTTGGAGGGCCACCAATGTCATTACGGAGTGATCTCCCTAGAGCAAAGCCAATAGAGAGATGTTGGGTCATTTTTGCACAGAAGCTTAGTCCTGGTGCTGGTCAGCATGGAGCTGGGGCTGCAGGGACTCCCAGAAGAAGCTAGCAGACCAGCAGAAAAGGGACAGCAGCCTGAGAAGGCCCCAATGCAGGCACCTGAGGTGGCTGTAATCTATCACCATCTTTACTTACAGACTTCAAAGGGAGATGGGAAGAGAGGGAGGCAGCCCCACGCTGGAGAAACTTGAGCATGACTGAGATCAAAGGCAAAAAAATGTGGTTCCACGCACTGGCCCCCTGCAGGTCTCAGCATCCACAGAGCTGCTGACATGGGAGGGCTTTCCAGGGATGAAACAGTATCCAGGACATGGAGGCCAGTGCAAGGGGCAAGGAAGCCTCCCCGCAGACCAGCTCAGCTCCTCCCGCAGAGGGAGCAACTCAGGGAGGGGAGGATCCTGCTGATAAAGTAGGTGATCAAGGAGTCCCAGGAAGGACCAATGACCCCTTTTTGCTGTTTCCTGAAGGTGTTTCTGGAGGTCTGTAGGCTCACCTGCGTCTCTTCTGAAAGCAATGCTGTGGCATGGTTGCTGGTGTGGGTTGCCTAAGTGGACAGCAATGTGGATGCAGTTGGGAGGAGCTCGTTTCTTTTTTTTGCATTACTGTTTTTTTTCTCTTTTTAAGAATTGGAGGTTGCTCCTCTCTACCTGGCAGCATTAGGACTCATTGTTACAGGGAACAGAGGGCGGGACAAGACGGCTTTCTCACTGCAAGTTCTTCCTCAGGATTCTTTTTTTTTTTTTAAAAAAAGATTTTCATTTATTTTTATTGCAAAGTCAGATATACAGAGAGAAGAAGAGACAGAGAGAAAGATCCTCTGTCCAATGATTCACTACCCAAGTGAGTGCAATGGCCGGTACTGCGCCCAATGGAAGCTGGGAGCCAGGAGCTCTTCCGGGTCTCCCACACGGGTGCAGGGTCCCAAGGCTTTGGGCAGTCTTTGACTGCTTTCCCAGGCCACCAGCAGGGAGTTGGATGGGAAGCAGGTCTGCTGGGATTAGAGCCGGCTCCCATATAGGATCCCGGCGTGTTCAAGGCGAGTACTTCAGCTGCTAGGCCACCACACTGGGCCCCTCAGGATTCTTGATGGGGCCCTAAAACCTGGGCAAAGGTCATTGCCTAGCGATCTGCAGTCAGCGTGACCTCTGGGTCCTCTGAGTCGTGCCAATGCCCTTGGGTTCTCTCTTTCTGTTAGTGTCTAATTCCCATAACGGCAAATCCCAGGGAGGCAGAGCCTTGGGAGAGGGATGGCTCATGCTTTTGGACATAGTTCAGAGCCACACTGGTAACGGTTTGAGTGAATAAATGAACAAATAATGACTCACATTCCAATTGGGTTGTGGCTGGTGCCATTCAGAGGTGGGGAGTAGGCAGAAATTTTTCAGGGGTTTAGTTTTCTCAAACCACAAGGCACGATGGAGGTTCGGAGGAGTGCCCAAGGCGGTGTTTGTGAAGATGACTGGAATGGTAGTGACGAGGGCCTGTGGGTTAGGAAGGTCTGGGAGGATGGGCAGTGTATAAGTTGAATCTTTAGGCACTATTGGGGGCCGAGGGTAGTGGCTCCAGAATGTCCCCAAAGACTTCAAGGTGTGGGTGTGTCTGGAGGCTGCAGGACTTTGCATGTTTGTGTCTCATTGTAGCTCTGAACTTGGGAGGAAAGCATGAAGCTTGTGGCTCTGAGATCCCGGAGGCAAGGCAATTGTGCAGGGTCTTTGGAGGTGCTGTCCTAGCCGGTGGGAGAAGGCCTGGCCCTGAGACTGTGCCAGTGCTTCAGGCCCCTAAGGCAGCAGGGAAGATGGACAGGACCCTGCTAGAGCAGGTGCAGGGCCTATGGCATGGTGAGGGAAGGTGTTCCTGGTGCTTACTGGAGTGGTTGACCAGGGAAAGGTTGGCCCCTGGCTTCAGTTTGGGGGTGAAGGAGAATCTTCCCCTTGTCAGTTTCCTCCTCACAACTCTGTTTAAGGCAGACAGGAACTCACAGTGTAGCCATGGAGACAGGGGCCCTTCTCTGGTGAGGCCACTGGAAGTCACCAAGGGACTTCATCCTTAATTCACCTTGGCCTTCCTTTCTGCCCTTCACGCATGATGTGGGGATTTGACACAGGAAGGAGATGACAGGGCAGGTGGTAGCAGAGGGGTCTTGGCAAGGGGAAGCTCAGGGTGGGGGCGAGGGTGGAGGCTGCTCTCTGTCCAACTTCAGTCCTGAAGGGGCTCTCAGCTCTGCAAGGAAGACAGAGAGGAGCCTGGGAATCAGGAGGGAATAGGAAGAATGAGGAGAATAGGCCTGTGAACATATGTGTGTCAGAGCAAGTGTGAGTCCCTGGGTGTGTGCGAGGGTGACTGTGTACCTCCCTGGGTGTGCACAGGAGAGTGCACCTCTGTGTTGTCACACAGGCAGCTCCTGCTGTGAGTGTGCCCGTGTATGTGTGTGTGTGTGTGTGTGTGTACCCAGGTGGGAACTGTGAGTGAAGACCAGTGCAGAGCATGAATCTGCATTTGTACTTTGGATTTTTGTGAAAGTTGAGCTGGCAACAGGTCTCTTTTCTGAGTGTGTTTGTGATGGTGTGCGTGTGTGTGTGTGTGTGTGTTTGGGATTGTATGTGCCCCTGTTGCACTGTCCAAGGGCAATGTGAGTTGTGCTTCTTGGGAAGGGGGGTCTGGGCTAGGAAGGAGTGTGTGTGTGTGTGTGTGTGTGTGTGTGTGTGTGCATGGGAGCATGCCGAGTGGCAGGCAAGACAAATGATTAATCTATAGAAATCTATATTCTATTCTTCCATGCGTCCACTCCGCCCTTCTCACGCTCCCATGCATCACCTCCGGAAATCCATCACCCGACTCCCAGCCAAGGACAGGCTGCGAAGAGCCAGTGCCTGCCTTATTGATGGACTTGCTGGGTGCTTTTTGTACATTTGGATATATGGAGAAGGGAAGCTTGCTCTGGCCTCTTCGTTCACTCTCTCCTTCGTTTACTCATTCCTTCCATCATTTGCCCAGCAGTTGGTTCTTGAATGCCTACTGTGTGTCAGGAATGTTCCTTGGTGCAGTGATAAATAAGGCAAAGGTGAGTCAGGCTGAATCAGGCTCTCTTTCGAGGCCAGTGGGGCCTAAGACAGCACATTGCCCATGGTGGTTGGAGGTGAGGCAGGAGATGATGCAGGGGCTCTAGAGGAACTGAGGAGGGGAGAGGAGGTGATAACTAAGGAGAGCTCTGAAGGGTGACAGACCCAAACGCAAGGGAGAGACGCACCAGACAAAGGAGCTCAGGGGTCCAGCATCAGAGAGGACTTGCTGGGGCTGGAGAGTGACGGAAGCAGCAAGAGGTGAGGCTACCGAGATAGGCGAAGCTGCAGGACCTGGAGTGCCCCGTAGAGAAGCTGGGTCACAAAGGAGAGGCAATGGGGAGCCTTTGAAGGGTATAAGTGGGGATACCACAATGTTGTAATGCAGAAGGCACACTCCGGTAGATTGTGGGGAGAGGGGAGCAGAGGGATGAAGCTGCCGCAGCAACTCCAGGAAGGGAAGGCAGTGGCTCAGAAGAGGGCTGTGGCAGTGGAGAGGCAGAGATGTTATAGACTCTGAACTTATTTTGGAGGCAGAGCTAAGGGCTTAGTGGTAGACCAGATGCTGGGGTGGGACAGCAGGACCCCCCGCCAGGTTTCTGAATTAGTTACTCCTTTGCAGAGCTTCTGTCTCCCCATCTTGACAATGGGATGACTGTTCCTGCACTTGCAGGTTGATGTGAGGTTGCGTGCTGCCAGTCCATATATATATATATATATATAATTATTATTTTTTTCAAGCATCATTCCAAGTCCGTCTCGGGAATGGAAAGCCAGCCAGCCTTCTCTGTACCACTGGATGGGGCCATCTCCTGCTCTGCTCTTTTCCAGGAAGCTTTGGGCTGGCTGACTGCCTCTTTGAGGGTCTTCTCTAATCCCCCTCCAGGGTGATCTCTACAAGTGTTGCCAGTCCTGGAGGCTGTCTGCCTTTAGCCTGTAAGGAAGGCTGGGAGGAATGGGGACTTGGCAGCTGTCTGGGGCAGCAGATGGGCCAGCAGGTGTTCACAGAGGGAGAGGCCTGTCCCAAGGTCACTAGGCTCAACATCTAGACTTGCAGGAGCTTCAAGGCCAAGAGTGCCCTTCAAGGTCACAATGTCCCAGTGCCCTGTCCTCAGACCAAAGGGCTCTCAGGCCAGCTGGTGGCTCGCCCATCCTGAGAGGTCACAGGGGATGAACTTCCCTGAACACAGCACGTGGTTCTGTTCTCTCCCTCAGGAGGGAGCACTGGCAAAGGCCCCAAGGACACCCTGAAGCCTGTTTATTCTTCAACTGGGCCTATGTGATGTGAATAAGCAACCCACGATGGGAAGGGAGGCAGTGGTCTAACAACTTTTTGCAACTAGCACTTCAATGTATTGCCTCTGGACTTTTGGATAATGTTGCATCTTGCAAAAACAAGAAACCCCTTTTCAACGCAGGCAGAGTTGACACTCATCACAGTAAAAGCCTTCTCTGCCCTTCCTTTCCTGTGTGCAGCCCAACACACGGTGCAGCCTGCAATTCAAAGCCAGCTTCCAGGAGCAGGGGCTGCCAAGGCATGGGTGTGTGGGGGAGGCAGCAGGGCGCGCCTCGGCACCCAACTCAGTGTGATCTGCGGGTGCGAGACCGCCTGCCAAAGGGGGCCAGGAAGAGTGCAGAGAAGGCCCTGCGCACTTGGAGTATTTTCAAATGAAGTGACAGCGGGCACAACACAACGGCGGAAGACGCCTGTGTTTCTTGGGAGCATTCAGTCACAATTCATCATTATCCAATTTTTCTCCCCTTGGGTTTTCTCTCACACACATTTTTTATCCCGATTTGACAGCTAAATGAGGAATCACTCTGCCTACGTTATCTGTTTTGTTCGGGAATTAATCTGTCGTCACACATGAACTGCCAAGTGGTTTGTGGGAGCAGGGACTGGAGGAGCTGGCTCCCCAGATGCCCTGAGGTGCAAGGGGGAGCTCTCTACTGGCTGTCCTGAGGATGCACTGCAAAGGTGGCCCCTGTCCTGCAGGTTCCCGAGCACTGGCCTCAGGCTCCATGGATAGAAGAGCTATCTGGGGTATTTCAGCCCATCCTTTGTCAAGTTCATGGTGTTATGACACAGGAGGTCACTCTGCCTCACCTCTGCTGGCTGCAGCTTTGGGAGGAGTGTGGTGTGACCCCTGATCTCTCCACAGGGGGTAGTTCAGCAGCAGGAAGTCCACCATACACTTCACCATTGGTTCTTTTTGCTCTAACATCGCCAGGTGCTAGGAACCAAGTCAGACCTCAGCTGCAAATGACAGTGAGTAAAGAACTTTGGGGGTGAATCTGGTCTTTCCACAGTGGCCCCGGTTTCTTCCCTTTCTCCTCCTTCCTTATTCTTTACACCACCCCAACCTTTTCTTTCCTCCCTCTCCTTCTCTCCTTCACTTCCTTTCTTTCCCTCTCATGTCACTTCTCCCTCCCCTTCCCTCTCCCTTCATCCCTACTTTCTTTTTTCCCCACTTGCGTTTTCTACTTAAGTGATGCAGATTCAATTTCTACCACCCAACAGTTGCAAATGCAGATGTGCAGGGAGCCAGCAGACGGGCAGGGATCTGAGATGATGGAGGGTCCCAAGCAGAGGCACTTCCTCCGGGACCTTGGCTGCCTTGATAGCCACACCTGGCCTATAACACCATAGAGGGCATGCCCAGTTTTGTTCACACATGTGGCCAAGCTCTGGGCACACACCTGGTGGAGGTGTGGGCTGGGGTGGTAGGTGGGCATCCATGAAGACATGGGTAGAAGAGTGAAAGGTTAGCTTTGTGTTGAAATCCTGTTTACACCCAAAGTCCCTGTGTCCTGCAGGGGCTGGCCATTTCCTGCCTTTGCTGATAGGCTCCTTGTGTAAGGGAGGGAGGGGCCCATACTCTGCAGCCATACAGCTCTGGCTCCCATCCAGTCCTGTCTGTGAGACCTTGGGCAAGACCCTCAATCCTGCTAAGCCTCACTTCTGTCCTCTGCAAGATACAGGTGTCAAGGGCAGGCTCTGTTGCATGGAGCTGGAATGAACATTAAATGAGATAATGCAACACGGCGCTTCCTTCTGCACCTGTCCTCACGAGGCTGCTGAGAAACTTGCCCAGCCTTGTCTCTTGCTCCAGGCCCCAGCATGGTTTGTCCTTGTCCTCCTCTGGCCAGCACAATGGCTTCTGTGTCCCCGTGTCCTTCTCTTCCTTCCAGCTTGGCTAGGTGGGGATCCTGGGAAAGAGGCAGATGGCAGCTGGGGCTGAGTGTGACAGTGATTATGTGGTGAAAGGGTGATAATTTATTCTGCTCAGCTTTGACTCGGAGTTGGAAGGAGAAATCTATTACTTCTGGAAGGCACGGCTGAGGGTGACCCCTCTCCTGTCTGACCTCTGAAGAAGGGGGCTGACCCTTTGCTTGCTGTGTGTACAGATCCGGAAGATCCCCAGAGAGCCTCCATGCACAGGAACCCATAGTAGGAATTGGAAGGCCTGGGGACAGGGTGGAGTTGGCAGGGTCAGCTGCAGAGCGAGGCTGTGCAGAGGCAGTAGGGCTCCCCACCCCTGGTGGAAGGGACAGTGGGCTCACACTGCCTCTGGCTTGGCTGGGGTCCTGGGCCCAGCCCAGGTCTGGACTGTTTCCTCATTTATCTACTGGTCTTCCTGGTGAGTGGCGGATGTCTTCTAAGCAATGGGGAGGAAGATGTAAAACTAATCCCCACTCTAATAAAAACAGCCTCCCGATTAAATATGTATGAACACATATTGATTTGGGGATTAAACAGAAAAGAAAATTGAGCCTGTAATTGAGCCAGGGAGCATGTACAGGGTGCGACTTGGGATGCGCTTCTCCAAACACACCTGCTGGGGCTGGGGAGGGCGGGAGCAGTGGGTGTAGAGCCGTTCAGTACACTGCAGAGGTGCCTCTGTGTGAGCTCTGAGGGCAGGCTCTGCCTGCTTTGGGTCTCTGCCCTCTTTCCGATTGGGGGAACTTCCAAGCAGGGCTGTTTCCTGGATGTCTGAGTGAGAGTCTCTTGGTGGAGGGCAGCTGAGGAGGTGGACAGCCATCTGTCTCAAGGAAGGATGACTTCTTAGTTACTGGCTCTGTGCACGTCCCATGAAAACAGAACATGTGGAGTTGATGTTGAGTTACAGCCTTCTGACTCCAGGTCCAAGGTTGTGCTTACTACAGGCAGGGATGGGGGACTGTCCTGTTCTGTATGAAGCTGCAGAGCTGAAGATCCCACATCTCACAGACCTTCAGGGACATTGGCCTTTAGTCCAGCTCCCTGCCTGGAAACTTGGTGCCTTCCTTCACCAATACAAAGTCATCTGACTTCCAGGGCTGGGGGAATCTCATCTCCTTTTAAAGGAAGCTGGGAGCTCTGGAAAGAGATCAGAGCCTGCCCTCCCACCAAGTGCATGCACAGGTTCCACATCTGTCTGAAAGAGAGAAGGGCCAGTGGGATCAGCCTGGAAGTGGTTGTGCACCTGCTGGACGGGCCCTGGGCTTGACTGTCTCCCCTAGGCTGGCATTCTTAGCTTCCCATGGATGTCGTGACATAGGGCTGAAGATTTCCACTTTTCAACCTGAAAAACGGACTCGGAGATTGAAAGTCACTTACCAGTCATTAGAACAGTCATCCTAGCCATGGGAATAGCTTAGCGAGCCATTACCCTAGGCCGGAAGCATCACAGACCACCCGGCAGCCCTCACCAGGACCCTGTAGAGTGGAAACCTTCTCCCCGTGGTATGGAGGGGGAACTGCCCACAGCCGTGCTCAGCTCAGCCACTCCTCCCCACACTCTGTGCCAGACAAATGTGGTCTCCTGGTGCCTTGCTGCTCGCTGTCCCAGTCCTTTCTGCTGCAGCTCAGCTCCCACACCCCTTCCCTCCCCAGGAATCTGCTGGTCTTTCTTCATCACTCCCTTGTCTCCTCCCCCTGTTTGTCTCCGCTGCTCCCCAGTGCCCACTTTATCCCCATGTGTCCGTGTATCCCATGTGCACTGCACTTCTCAGTTTTTACAGCATTTTCACTGTTGTGGCCTCATTCATGGTTCAGCACGGCCTCATCCTAAGTGACAAAGAATGGAGGGCACAGGCAAGTGATACAACCCCAGTGGAAGAGCTGGGGAGTGGTGATGCTAGGTGTGTCTTCCCAGGTGAGGGTATCCTTGTGTCAGGACTCCCCCAAAGACACTCTGGGGCTATATGATCGAGGGCAAAGAGTACCCCGGTTTGGTTTCAGACCCCTGTGCTTCCTCTAGCTGGCTGTGTGGCCCTGGGAAAATCAGGCAGCCTCTCTGAGCTGTGTGTTTTATTTCATGCTTTGCTGGAACCCATGTTGAGGGCTGGAGCCAGCACCCACACAGACATACTGTAGTTTCAGAAGTGCTGCTGGGACACAGGTGTGACCCCCTGCCTAAGGCTGGGAGGGGCCTTTGCCAGGCCAGCTATCCCCTGGATGGGGAGAGGAAGAAAAGCAGCAGATAGGAAGCTTGGGACAGGAAGATCCAGCCCCCCAAGACCCGGGGGAGTTCTTGGAGCTCACAGGCACCCCCCCCCCCCCCCCGCCCAGCTGCTGCCGCCTCCGCCCGTGGTTATTAAAGCAATGACTTACTTTAGGAAGGGTCCACGTGCTCTTCAGGAAGCTGCTGCGACAGTGCCATCCTGATTAAAGGAATGAATCAAGTGGGAACAGCCCTGTCTGGGGAGGTGGGACATGGGAGCATGGGGCGTTGTCGCAGAGGCCAGGAGGTGTGGAGCCGGGGGGCTTTGGGGTTCTTTGTGGAAACCTCAGCATCTGTGGTAGGAGGCCAGGCTTTAAGGTCATCCTTCTCTGTAGCTGGGAGGTCGGAGGGTCGGGGTCTTGGGCTTAGAACATGGAGCCTGGGCTGCAGGGTGGGCCAGCATGACCATCCTCATCTCTCGGCTCCCTGATTTCTCTTTTTGTGAGGTGGGGGGGGGGTCATACCTGACTCAGACTCTAGTAGAAAAAGATGTGGGGCTGTTACCAGATCTAGTGCTGGGTTCTGGGAGGACCGGGACAGTGTTAACCCAAACATTAGGCATTGCACTCCTGCTGTAAATAGCCAGCCCTTCCATGCAGTTCATGATGGGCCAAACATCTCCTGTGTGATTTGGAGCCCAGCAGTTGCCTCTTGCAGGCAGGGGTCCCTCGGGTCTGTAGGTGGTAGGTCCTGTAGGGGTCCTGTAGGGGTCCTGTAGGGATCTGCAGGGATCTGTAGGGATCTATAGGGATCTGTAGGTGGGTGAGTGCCATGGTGCTCAGAACCCCTGGCTGTGCTCTTAGCTTGCTCTTGCTTCTCGGCCAGCACCATGAAATGTTTGTGGCTGGGGGTTCTGGTCCAGGCTGTCACAGACCCAGTGAGGTCCTGTTCCTCTCATTCCCATGTTTCCCATGTGTGTAGCCTGGGAGCCATGCCTCTCATGGTGGCCTTGTGTCTTGCACGCAGGCTGGGTATACTTTCTGTCCACCTCTGGGGATCCTGGCTCTGTTTGGCCCTGTTTGAGGTTTTGGAAGCATCACCTGCTATCTGTCTCTCTGATTGGGTGCTTGTTAGCAGGCGTGTTTGGGTTCTCCTGCAGGGATCCCTCCTGACTGGCGGTGTCTGGGCCAAACCAGTTGCCAAACATCTTGAATGTCACTCCTGTCCTCCTCTACTTCTTACTATTCTCTAGCTGCTCACTGGCCACCTTTCTGGAAAATCCCATCTATGGCTGCTAGAGGAGGTGGAGGGAGGAGCAGAAGCAGAGAAGACAGAGACCAGGGCCCAGCACAGTAGCCTAGTGGCTAAAATCCTCACCTTGCATGTGCTGGGTGAGGATGGGTTAGGATGCCGGTTCGTGTCCTGGCTGTTCCACTTCCCATTCAGCTCCCTGCTTGTGGCCTGGGAAAGCAGCAGAGGACAGCCCAAAGCGTTGGGACCTTGCACCCATGTAGGAGACCTGGAAAAAGCTCCTGGTTTTGGATCAGCTCAGCTTGAGCCATTGTGGCAACTTGGGGAGTGAACCAGTAGATGAATGATCTTTCTCTCTGAATCGGATTTTTCAATTAAAAAAACTCTTAAAAAAAAATGAAAGAGGCCAAAGCGCAGCTTAAACAACCCAAGCTGGAAGCTGGCTTCACTGACCCACCCTGTGCCCCAGCACATCCCAGTATAGGGCTCCAGCAGAAAAGCCAAGGCTCACTCAGCGGAGGCCCTGAGGCCACGTGGGCAAGGTCAGGGGCCCAGTGCTGAGCAACTGCAGGTTGCTGTCCATGTCCACAGGCTTCTGGAGGCCCTGGGGTCATGGAAGGACGCAGCTGTGGCCAAGACCAGAGGTCTGGATCTCCTTCTTCCCATTGGCTCTGATTTCCTGCTGGGTCCTTCCCTGATCCTGACCCTGGAAGGTGGTCGGCCCAGGGGGCCTGAGACGCACTCTATCTAAGGGCTCGGTCTCCACAGTGGAGCGCAGAGCAGAAGAAGGGAAGGGGTGATGCCACTGAGAACATTAGCATGGCTGTGTGTTCTCTTTGGGCTTATCGTTGCTTGGAATGTTCTTATCTATTTGCTGGTTCAGAGTTTGTTTACGTTCTTCTCTATTAAGATGTCAGCTGCATGAGGGCTGGCAACCTCGTCCGCTTGGTCTGCTGTAATATCTCCAGCATTGAGCCTGTGCCAAGCACACAGTAGGCCCGCATCTGCACAATGTCTGCATCTGCACACTGCCCACACCTGTACACTGCCCATACCTGCTCACATCTGCACACTGCCCACACCTGCACATACCCACACACACCTGCACACTGCCCACACCTGCACACTGCCCACATCTGCTCACATCTGCACACTGCCCACACCTGCGCATACCCACACACACCTGCACACTGCCCACACCTGCACACTGCCCACATCTGCTCACGTGCACACTGTCCACACCTGCCCACACCTGCACACCTGCACACATCTGCTCACACCTGCACACTGCCCACACCTGCTCACGTCTGCACACTGCCCACACCTGCACACTGCCCACATCTGCTCACATCTGCACACTGTCCATAACTGCCCACACCTGCACACCTGCACACATCTGCTCACATCTGCTCACATCTGCACACTGCCCACACCTGCACACTGCCCACATCTGCACACTGCCCACATCTGCTCACATCTGCACATTGCCCACACCTGCTCACATCTGCACACTGCCCACACCTATACACTGCCCACACCTGCACACTGTCCACATCTGCACACTGCCCATGTCTGCTGGCACACTGTTTACATTTGCAGGTCTCACCTCCACCCAACAGTGGCATCACTCACATCCTTCCATGCTTCCCACAGTGAGCACTTACGAGAACACGGCCCATCAGCAGTACTCCAAAGTTCCAGGGAACCTCTCTCTGCCCGTTTGTCCATGCTGCTCTGCTGGGCAGTGCCCTGTGGAAACCTACCTCCAGCTGTGCCTGTGGTGTTCAGAGAATCCCACAATGCCATTATTTGCTCTGCGGGTTGTACCCTTCAAGGGCCCTGAGATTCAGCACTCAATACCCTTCCAGGCAGACAGCAGCCCCCCCGGCACCCCCCCGAAGCTGCCTGTCCCTCAGGGTCCTGATCATACCCACACTTTGTGCCCTTGAGCTCGTGTGGTGTACACTGCACTCATTGCCTTCAACCTGAATCTGGGGCAGTGGACAGGGCCAGTGCAAAGGGCAGGAGCTGGAGCAGAAAGGACAATGCTGGAGTGCAGGTGAGAAGGGATGTTGCAAGTGTCAAGGGGGTGTGAAATGAGTAGCAGCAGCAGCTGGGCAGGGTCACTGCCTCCCCTCCTCCCCATCTTCCCTTGTCCTCCCCACCCAGGCAGCACTGTGGAGTACCAGCCCTGAGCTCCAGCCCCTGCTGCCCAGGGAGTCCTCCCAGGTGGGCTCCAGGCCCTTCCTGCCACTGGTTTCTTCCAGGACACGGTGCTGCACACAGCAGGTGCTCGACACCTGTGGAGGCCAACGTGACCCCTGAAGATAGGACAGGAGTGGTGAAGGTGGCAGTGAGTGCACTCAGATGGCCAAGCTGAGTACCAAGAGGGACATGAGACTCCTCCCCACGGCCGCATAGGAGCCAGTGTCTCCTGACCTCCAGTCCAGGGGTTCAGAACATGCTGGACATCAAGGGATGACCCAGTAGGGGTCTGACTACTGCTGAGAAGTATACAACGGGGGGAACCACACTGGCTGGTGTGAGAGTGAGTTAACCTGGGGCTCTAACGCAGAGCAGAGGGAGAGATCTCCCCCGAGGGCTTCTTGGAAGAGGTAGAGTTTCAGGTGAGACTTGAGGGATGGGTGAGTGGTCCTGGTAAACAGTGAGGGAAAAAGAATTCCAGGTGACAAGAAAATGTCCACAGTCCCTTACTGGGAAAAATACTCAGTGCTTTGGTTAATGATATATTTTTATTGGAAAGGCAAATTAGATTTATTGAGAGAAATAGACACAGAGAAAAACTCTTTTATCCTCTGGTTCACTCCCCAAGTGCACAATGGCATGAGCTGAACCGATCCAAAACCAGGAGCCAGGAGCTTCTTCCGGTTCTCCCACGTGGGTGCAGGGTCTCAAGGCTTTGGGCCATCTTCTATTGCTTTCCCAGGCCACAAGCAGGGAGATGGAAGGGAAGTGGAACAGCCGGGATTAGAACCAGCATCCATATGCAATGCTGGTGCTTGCAAGGTAAGAATTTAGCCACTGAACAACCCTGCCAGGCTCACCACTCAGTGCTTTTACGGAGTCAGAGGGAGCTAGAGAGGAATGCAGGAAGTGGCTGGTGGGAGAGAGAGTTTAGATGGGAGTGAGGCTGTGAGTTCCCCAAAGGCAGGTACGTCTGGGCTCTGTCCCGGCCGGGGCCGTATGGTATCATTCAGAGTACAGGAGCAGAGGTCTGGCAGACTTGGGGTCTAATCCTTGTTTTTCCCAGCTGGTCTGTCTCTAAGGTACCACTCCAGGGTCCAAAGGTGGCAGTGCCCCCACCCATCCTGCGGAATGAATGCCCTACCCTGGCAATCCTGGCAGCTGCTGCAGTTGTCCATGTGAGGCTAGCTGTGGGGCTCCCATTCCTGCTGCTGCTGGAAGCCCCTGGGGACATGCAGAGGCCTCCCTTCTGGGCAGGTTGCTTTGGTCTCTGGGCAGCTTTGGGGTGTCCCTGCCCATAGACAGAGGCACCCCCTCATTCTCATCCTCTGTGATATGGGAAGTCGGGGTTGCCCACGTCATCTCTCATCCTTGTTCGCCTTCCTGAGAGGGCTCTGTCCCAGCATGTGGGACACAGTCTGTGTCCCCAGCAAAGCTGAGAGGCTGACAGTAAAACGAGATGCTTGGCCCATTGCGAGACCTGATCGTAAATGATGGCGGTGACGGGCACGAGGCAATAGGTCATGTTGATATTTTCACATTAGTTTTAGATTCTTATTACATTTTGATGGATGGAGAGAAGGGGGGGATTTCATCGTAATCTCATTCCTGCCTTAAACTGCTAATTCATGCCTGAGTTCCCTCTTCCATTTTGTTTCTACAGATGCAGTCAAGTGCTGATGGAAGGAAGATTTAATAGGCAGCTGCAAAGAGACGCTCGCTGATAGGGAAAGTGCAGGCTGGGGAGGTGCCTTGCACGGAGAGCATCTAATTAACTCATTGTTACAAACAGACTTGGTTCCCTGGGGCACAGGCCCTCCCTGGATACAATAACAGTAAACACAGAATAACAAAACAATCTCATGCCCAGGATGGTGCTTTTAATTTTTCAAAGCGATTCATTTAAAAAAATCAAAGTCTGTGAGGGTATTATTGTTCCCATTCCAATGGTGGAGAAACTGAGAGCCAGAGGAGGGAAGAGGTTCAGACCAGCCCCTTTCAAAAGAGCATGCAGAGAGGAAGGGCCAGGGACCCTGGAGAAAAAAAAAAGCATGATGACTGGCTGATTGAAGGAGAGAGAGGTGGCAACGGGGAGAGCACTCCGTCTTCCGGTTTGCGCCTCAAACCCCTGCACTAGACTACACTGTCAATGCACAGTCAGCACCCCTTGCTGACTGGAGTTATCCCTCCTGCCTGGGGGTGTCTGCCTTAGCTGCAAGGTGGAGCCACGAGTTGCAGCTCGAAGCCAAGCCCAGATTCTCCTACAGGGGGCGCCGGTGTCCCAGTTGCCACAACCTCCCTGAGCAGTGAGAGTGGATGCCCTTTGCCTGTGTGCAGGTAGTGGCACAGCCATTGGCTTCCTTTCCCATCTCCCTGCACAGGACACTTCGGCAGCTAACTCCTCCTGTTCACTCCTGCCCTGACCCTGCAGGGCTTTCTTGTCCACAGCACTCTACAGTTTGCATGTCAGATTGTCACAACTGCCCAATAGATCCCTCTTAGGACACGTGAAGGGACCAAGGCTCGAAGAATTGGTGTGGAGGCCAGCAATGTGGTGCAATGGGTTAACTGGCTGTTTGCAAAGTTGGCATCCCATATGAGCTCCGGCTGGAGTCCTAGATGTTCCACAACCTAGTGTCCTGCTAATGCACTTGAGAAGGGAGTTGGAAGATGACCCAAGTCCTTGGGCCCTGCGCCCCCATATAGGAGACCTGAATGGAGTTCCTGGTTTGTTATTTGGCCTGCCCAGTCTCAAATACCACAGCCATTTGGAGAGTGAACCAGAGGATGAGAGATTTCTCTCTCTCTCTATATATATATATTTGAAATAAATGAAGACGTTTAGAAAAAGGAATTAATGCGATTTTTAAAAAAGATTTATTCATTTTATTACAGCCAGATATACACAGAGGAGGAGAGACAGAGAGGAAGATCTTCCGTCCGATGATTCACTCCCCAAGTGAGCCGCAACGGGCCGATGCGCGCCGATCCGAAGCCGGGAACCTGGAACCTCTTCCGGGTCTCCCACGCGGGTGCAGGGTCCCAATGCATTGGGCCGTCCTCCACTGCTTTCCCAGGCCACAAGCAGGGAGCTGGATGGGAAGTGGAGCTGCCGGGATTAGAACGGGCGCCCATATGGGATCCCGGGGCTTTCAAGGCGAGGACTTTAGCCGCTAGGCCACGCCGCCGGGCCCACATGCGATCTTGTCTAAGGTCACAAGGTACTCTGGGCAGAGGTCAGACTCAAAGTTGAGTGTTTTGCCCCTCGTCCAGGACTGTCCGTGTCTGTGCCTTGGACTGCACCTGGGGCAGCTCTGTGTTGGACTTTTGCATCCCTTGAGTCAGGGTCAGAGGTCAGACTGCAGGGCCCCCGTGGCTGGCGGAGGCTGGCAGCTGTTGTGAAGATGTTGGCTAAGCCGGTGGTAGCCAAACGTGGGGTGCATGCGGCCCTGACACCCGCAGGCATATCCCTGGCTGGCCTCCCTGTTCCAGTGGCACAGGCGTCCTCGCCTCCCGTCCACAGCATCTCTCCTGCTGCCTTCTCTCTTTTCCTCTCCTCTGCCTCCCTCTTTTCCAAGCATAAGAATGGCTGGACTTGGCATTATCTGCTGGTTTCCATGGTAATAAAATCTGTTTCCGATAATGGCCCTTCCCTGGCTGTGGTTAGTTTTGGTAATTTTAGCAACACTGTCGCAAAGGCCACCTGCATTTCAATATGATGCAAGCTGGATTCCACTGCCGCTCTCAGGTTGAATAGAAATAAGGGAAAGTGCTTGCTCGAAAATTTCTAGGCTGCATAAATGCTCAAGGAGAGGAAGAGACGCTACATTAACGCCACAGGCTAGGATGGGGGCAGTGTTAGTCTCCAGTGTGACAGGGCATTCTCCTGCAGCCAGCGCGTGGCACCTGCAGAGGGAGGCCACACTCTCCTGTGGGGCTGGGGCCTTCTCTGACTTGGCCCTGGACACCCACCCTGACTTGCCTCAAGTCTTCCCACTGTTCATATCCCTGTGCAAAAGTGCTGTTTCTGGTGTTTGAGTTTTGCATACCCTGTTCCTTTTATTTGACTGGCTGCTGAGCTCCTACTTAGTCGGCAATAGCCTGTTCAGGGCTCCCCGTGACCCTCCACTCAAGTCCTTCCTTCTTGATGCCACTCCTACACTCCACTAGCAGGTAAATGCACTCCTCTGTGCCAGCAGTTTTGTCTCTTCCTGCCTCCCTCCCTCTCTCCCTCCTCCCTCCCTCCCTCTCTCTCTCTCTCCTCCCTCCCTCCCTCTTTCCCTCCTCCCTCCCTTCCTCTCTTCCTCCTCCCTTCCTTCCTTCCTTCTTTCCTTTTTCCCTCTCCCTCTTTCTCTCTCTCTCTTTCCTTCCTTTTTAAACGCCCAATCACAAAAATCTGACTTCCCTGGCCAGGCTGTAGCGGTAAAATAATCAAATCCTAACCACTAGACCACCAGGGAGACTCTTCCTTTTTAATCTTTTTTTTTTTTTTTAATTTACTTATTTGAAAGGCAGTGTTACAGAGGGGGACACCTACACATGGAGAGAGAGATATCATCCATCCACTGGCTCACTCCCCAAATGGCTGTAACAGCTGGAGCTAGGCCAGGGAATCCCAGCCAGGCTTCCCATGTGGCTGGAAGGGGCCCAGTCACTTGGGTGTTTTCCAATGCTTTTCCAGGAGTGACAACAGGAAGCTGGATAAGTAGTTGGAAGAGGTTGGGGTTCGAACTGGCACTCAGATAGGGTGTGCTGGCTTGTGGGGAGGTGGTTCAATGCACTGCTCCACAAAGCTGGCCTCAACCTGTCTTTCTCTTCAGGTCACAGTGAACTCTGAGCACACCGATGTGGGCTGAGGTCATCTCTGTGGCTCTCAGCCTGGCTCAGAGGATGTGTTGGGGACTGAGAAGGTACATAGTAGCAGCCACCTCCAGCTGCCCACTTGCACTGTGTGCCAGCCTTCCTGTCCCCCCCGTGCTTTCTGGGTAGCTTTTCATTGCTTCTTCCTCACCCTAGGAGGTGGGTACTGTTATCTCTACATCTTGCACTTGAGGGATCAAGGCACTGGCCCCAGAAGACAAAGTAGGCTGGCAGGGTGGATGCTAGTTCAATGAAGAATTCAGGTGGAAAAACTGGCTGAGCTCCTGGTCTTTGAATTTGCAGGAAGAATTTCCTGGACATCTTCGGTGGGAACTGTGAGGCACTGGGTGTGGGCCCAAGCATCTGGGGTAGTGGGGAGGTGTGTGTGTGTGTGTGTGTGTGTGTGTGTGTGGCGGGTAGAGGGCCAGCAAGACGGGGATGGAGAGGGGGCAGGGCAGATGTTAGGAGCCACAGGAACAGATTCTGCTATTGTTGAAGATTTTTAGGGAGGGATTGTTAGGAAAGCCTGGTGAATGGGGGCTGGAGCCTGAAAATGGGCCCCACCTGGGTCTGGAGCAAGCCTGCTGCCCCAGAGGCGCTGAGAGAGGGTGTGTGGGCTCAGCCCTGTGGAAGACTCCAGGTCTGTGAGCATCAAGTGTGTTCACATGCAGGCGGCGCTCACTCTCTGCCTGCCAATAGCTGCCTTGATTTGTGTGCAAGCCCAGACCTGGGCTCCCCCAGGACTGGCAAGTGCAGCAGCGCCTGCACTTGGAGTTGAAATAGTTCTGGAGAAGCACTTAGTTGGGCCTGGGCGCACAGGGTGGGGGAACACAAGGCTGCTCTGACTTCAGAATTTTCTTTAGCAATCCACACACATTCCCTAGCCTGCCACCCAGGCCTGCAGGATTGTGGCAGGTAGCTGCTGCGAGGTAGAGTCACAACAAGGCAGGACCCTGGGCTGCTGTTCCCTTGGGTTCTGATAATCAAGTTCTGGCAAGGCCACATGCCCCAAAGCAAGTTTCTGTGCAGATGAGAGTTGAGTCAGACCCTCCCCAGCCTCTTAGAGGCATCCAGGCTCGTGGTGAAGGGTGACCAGATGTCCCCCAGCTCCCTGCTGGACTTGCTCCAAGACTGGAGTCATGGTCTTCAGAGATGCTGCATAGAGGCTCAATGGAAGGTGATGCTAATAACAGCTAACACCCAGATAATGCTTTCTGTGTGATCCTGCCCTCAGGCCTCATGTTACACCCATTTCACAGGTCAGAAGACCAGGTTGTATCAAAAGCAAACACACAAAGGCACAGAGAGGTTGAATCATCTGCCCACAGTCTCATAGACTCAAGCTTGGAGCCGGGGTTTGAGTCCAGGCACCTGGTCTTTTAATCCCTAGGGAAGGGGAGATGAGTGGGGAGAAGAGCTGGGGTTCTAAGAATACCCCTTCCTTCCTTCCTTCCTTCCTTCCTTCCTTCCTTCCTTCCTTCCTTCCTTCCTTCCCTCCTTCCTTCCTTCCTTCCTTCCCTCCTTCCTTCTTTCTCTCAAGCATTTGTAAGCACTTCTCGTGGGTGAGTCCACTTCCACTGCCACCATGGGAGGTGGGGCTGGTCCCAGTTTCCAGGGTACCTGCTGGGAATTTCGTGCCTCACGGGGGAGCTGCAGGCATGGCCAGGAACCAGTTGTGAGTCCCAGATGGGTTTTGGGGTCCCAGACCAGGGCTAGACTCTTGGTTCCGCTATTTTCCCGTGTCTCAGCCTCCAGTATAAGACCAGGGTGCCTTGCAGCTCAGGTTCCTTTCTCAGCCAATGGGAAACGCACAGTTCCTGCTGGCTGTTCTACAGGCAGACCTGCGTTCCCTCCAGATGATAAATGGCTCAGTGTTTTACAAATTTAAAGATTTCCCCAGGGGTGGGGGAGGGTCTTAGAAAATATATATTCTAGAAGGAATAGCCAATTTTCCCTCCACACAGGGACCTTGACTGGAATGTCTCAAAAGTGCACTTGACTCTATGCATTGCTCCTCTTCCCCCATGCCAGGATGCATCCCGGTTGTGTATTAGGACTTGCTCTCCTGCCATGGCCATGTCAGTAACGATTGGATTGAGTTGTGAGCTTGGAGATAGGACATTGGTTTCAATGGTTGCCGGCAGACACAGCCTATCCTGGAATTCTCTGATTCAATTGAGATAGACTTTTAACTCTGGCATCCAGAAAAACAGCATAAAGTTCCTTCTTACTGCACCCATGGTACAGAAGGTAAAGCTGAGGTACGTGGAAGGCTTGACCAGTCAATGGTAACATCTCATAGAAGAGCCTGCCTCAAACCAGAATGTCCCCTGGAAGGAGCTGGTTCACACTGGGACAGATGAAGGGCCAGCCTACCAAAGAGGAGGCAGATATGGCCTCCTTCCCAGGCTCCCAGACCTGCCCTTTGCCCTGTGCATGCTTTGGCCACCCTCTCAAAGTGGGGCCTGTGTGTTAAGCTAGAAGGGCCTCTGGAAGGGGAAACTGAGGCCCCATGGCAGGGATGGAGGGGGGAGCATTACTCAAGATCACTCTCCTAGCATCTGGCCCATTCTCCAAGCTAATCATCATGGAAGACTTGCACACCCTAATTCCTCTTCCCGTCAGGCACTAACTGTCTTGTTTAAACTGTCTCTAGGATTAGTCAAACAATCAGATATCACAGCCAACAGCCGCCCTGTTCCTTCATTATCAGGCGCCTATAATTAATATTTATAAACCAAGAGGGTGCTTGTCTTTCTTTGCAGAGAAGGAACTCAGCCTTTCCAGACGGTGGCTGCAAACACGCAGCCTCTTGTTACCCCATCATGGGAAAGAGTTGGACCACTTCAGCAGATGCACTTGGAATCATAGCTGGCAGACCACTGAGCTGGGGGCCGGGGGGTGGGTGGTGGTGGTGGTGGTGGCAGCAGCACCCTGGACAGCGCCCCTTCTTGGTGGTGGTGGGGATGCTGGGAAATATACCCTGGGAGAGAGAGGAATGCAGAGTGGTGGAGTCAGACACATGGAACACAAGAGGGCATGAGATAGAGGAAGATTGTACAATCCCACAGTGAAAGGGGATGCAGCTGGAGAGAAAGAGAAGAGGAAGTGTGTGTGTGTGTGTGTGTGTGTGTGTGTGTGTGGTGTGTGTGGGGGAGGGGGAGAGAAAAGAAACACACAGAAAAGTTCAGAGGCAAAAGAAGAAGAAAGTGAGAGAACAAGAGAGGCTGCAGAAGTCCACCAAGAGCAAAGGCTGAGGATGAGCTTCCCAGAGAGAGAGAGAGAGGCAGAGGGATCACAGGGTGTGGTGGAGGCAGCAAGCAGAGGGCCATGACTTGTGGGGAGGTGGGGGAGGTCAGGATGCTTGGGCTGGCTGTCATCCACTAGGTGGCATGAAGCACAGAAACTGCACACAGTAGGGCGCTCGGCCAGACCATGGCCTGGTAGCCACTGTTACCCCAGCATGCTCCCTTGTCACAGCCTGGAGCAAGCTAATACTGAACCTAACATGCCCTGTCCCCTTCCTACCCAAGTACCAAACCAGGCCTATGCCAGGGGGTGAACCAGATGTGGCAATCAATCAATCAGCATGTGCAAATCTTTGTCCACCAGAAGGGTTTAATGGTGTGAACACTGGGTAGGGAGCTGGGAAAACCTGGTTCCTGACTTGGCCACCGGAACCATTGAACAAGTTTATTGATGTTCTCTTGCCTCAGTTTCTCCTTATGTCAGATAAGGGGTGGTCCCTATTGGTCTCCAAGGAGCCCTAGAAACTCAGGACCTCAGGTCTCGGCTCTCTTTGTTTCCACACCTGTTTCAAAGCCACCCTGGGCTCACCAGCGCTATTGTACCCAGGCAGGTCTGGCAAGGACATGGTCTTCCTGGGGCTGCCTGTGGCTCTCTGATTTGCACATCAGAACCCAAGGAGGGCTTTTAACTGTTTGTGCCCCCAGGCTTGGGTGAAAGAGCTACAGAAGAGGAAGCTCAGTGGAGAAACAGCCTTGAAAGTGGGGCTCTTGGGAGCCATGAACTTGGCCCTGCAAAAGTGGATGCCACATGATTATTAATGAGGCAATGACTGGGCTGCGGGGAGAAGCCCTTTCTTTTTTTCCCAGGAAATACAGACAGGCCAAACTGAGAAACTGAGAACTTGTCCTGGTTAGAGAAAAACCAGGAGTCGGCACTGTGGGGTAGTGGATGAGGTCATTGCCTGGGCTACTAGCATCTCATAGAGGTACCTGCTTGAGTTCCAGCTCCCTGCTAGTGCCCCTGGGACAGCAGTGAAAGATGGCCCAAGTGCTTGTGCTCCTGCCTCCCACATGGCACACCTGGTTGGAGGCCTAGGCTTCTGGCTTTGGTCTGGCCAGGCCTGGTCACTGTAACCATTTGGTGAGTAAAGCAACAGGTGGGAGATGCCTCTCTCTGTATCTCTCTCCCATCACCACTCTACCTTTTAAATAGGTATACTTTTATTAAAAACAAACAAACAAACAAACAAACAAACAAACAAAAAACAGAGTGAGAGGCTTAAATTAGCCACAGCGGCCCCTTTAGTTTTATAGGTAGGTAGAGAAAAATGTTCCCTAACAGCACTCCCAAACCCAGTGGCTTCAGATGGCAGTTGCTCATACGCACGTATGGGCAGGTCAGCTGACTTAGGCTTGCTTGGGGTGACTGTGCTTCTCAAGTGTCTTCATTCATTTCCTGAAACTCATGGGCTACCCTGGACATGAAACCTGGGGCTAACCTGAGCGCAGCTGTGGCTAACCTGAGTACAGCTGATGTCTAGGCCTGGAGCTGGTGCCTACCCAGTTCCACCCTCATCCGATTGGCCGGAGGTGAGAGCCACATCCTGCTCTCAATGAAAGGCCACAGCAAGGGTCAGGACTGAGGCCCTGAACAGAGGATGGACTTGAGGCCAAGAGTGAATTGATCACAAGACCCTGCTGTGTGCAGGTCACTGGATGCAGAGAGAGGCATTCATGGTGAACGGGACAGACAAGGGGACTTCCTTCAGGGAGCTCACCACAAACTCATAAAGCAATGAATCAAATCAGAGGTTGTCAAATCACAATGAAGGAAATGGAAGGGGAGGCTACTGGAGGAGCAAGTAAGACACTTTGTTTCAAAAAAGGATGTTTTTATTCATTTGGAAGTCAGGGTTACAGAAAGAGGGGGGAGGAGAAAAAGAAGGGAGAGAGAAGGGGAGAGAAAGAGAGATTTTCTATTTGCTGGTTCACTCCCCAGATGGTCACAATAGCTAGGGCTGGCCCAGCCTAAGCCAGGAGCTAACACTTCCTCCAGGTCTCCTGTGTGGGTTCAGGGCACCCAAAGCCATCTTCTGTTGGGTTCCCAGAATGTTATCAAGGAGGTGGATCAAAAGTGAAGCAACTCAGATTTGAATCAGTTTTCTGACATAGGATGCTGGTGTTGCAAGTGGTCGCTTAAGATGCTGGGTCACAACACTGGCTCCTGGGGCATCCATTTTGAGGAGCTGGTCTGAGATGGTTTCTCTGGGGAGAGGAAGGGATAGCATCTCATGCCAGGGGCCCAGCAGGTGTACATTCCAAACCCCGTGCTTTTCAGCCATCCTGTTGTCTCTTGAAGAGGTCCCTGGGGATCTTGGGATGTCCACTTTCCTCCACCACTGGCCAGTGTCCTCTTGACCACTCACTGCTAAGTACTGCCACCCACGCCCCCACCAGCTGCAGCCCCCCAGGTCACCCTTGTCCTTAGTGAACCTTCCCCTTAGTGAACTGGGAATCTGACCAGGACATGCCCTTGTCAAAGCAAAAGTGAAACATGAGCCCCTGAGCCTTAAATTTCTCTTCTTCTTCTCTTTTCTTCTTTTTCAAAAGATTTATTTATTTTTGTTGGAAAGTCAGATTGACAAAGATAAGAGACAAAGAGAAAGATCCTCCATATACTGGTTCACTCTTCAAGTGGCTGCAACAGCCAGAGCTGAGTTGATCCGAAGCCAGGAGCCAGGAACTTTCTCTGAGTCTCCTATGTGCATACAGGATCCCAAGGCTTTGGACCATCCTTCTCTGCTTTCCCAGGCCACAAACAGGGAGCTGGATGGGAAGTGGAACATCCAGGACATGAACCAGCACCCATGTGGGATCCTGGCAATTGCAAGATGAGACTCTAGCCATTTTTTTAAAAAATAGATTTATTGAAAGATAGAGTGACAGAAAGGGGGAGAGAGAGAGGAGAGAGAGAGAGCGAGTGAGTGAGCCACTTCCCTCTGCTGGTTCATTGGTTAAATGGCTACACCAGTGAGGGCTGAGCCACATCAAAGCCAGAAGGTTGGAACTCCATCCAGAGCTCCCACATGGGTGGCAGGGCCCAAGTACTTAGTCCATCCTCTGATACTTTCCTGGGTGCATCAGGCAGAGATCTGGGTCGGAAGCAAAGCAGCCAAGACTTGAACTATCATTCTACCCTGAGAGGCTGGCACCACAGGCAGCTGCGTAGCCTGCTGGACCACAACATGAGCTTCCACAAAGCACAAGTCCCAGCCCCTCTCCAGCTACCCATCCTTTCTCCCTTCCTCCAGCCCGGCCAGAGTTCGTTGTAGAGCCTCTTCGGTGCTCTAGCACCACTGTCACTTCTGCTGTACTGCTCTTGCCTCTTGTTCATCTGGCTAATGCCTACTCGGTGTCACCCTGCAGCCCCTGCAGGGTCTTTGCTGATGCCCTCCTCCTCTGGGGTGGCACAGTGCCTGTGGGACCTCTGGCACCACTGGTTGCTTGGTGCTGAAGTTGTCTGATGGGAGGGCTGGAGCAAGCACCGGAACACAGGAACAGGTCCTGTGCTGCCTCCAAGTTGTGGAGCGGCCAACCCCTGGCTGGCTTCGAATGAGCCCCGTGTTGCATCCTCAACTCCATGATTTGCATCTGGACTTTTAGTGAAGAGCCACTTCCTAGTGGCAAACTGGGAGGGGTGGTGGTGATGGTAGGGCAGTGATCCTCCCGACATTTCCTGGTTCAATTTCTGGAGGGTTTAAAGAACAATAGCATCTGATGACCAGGAGAAAGTTTTGAGAAAGTTTTAGTGGATCAATATCTGGGTTAGCCTCCCCAGACAGTCCTGTGCTGGGACAGTGTCCCAGCTCATGTCTCCATCCGCAAAGGACAGTTTTGTGAGTTTCACTGGGAAAGGCAAAGGACGAGATTTTGTTCAGTTGATGGTTTATTTTGTGTACTCAACTTCAGTCGGACTTAATGGTCTCAGCCATTTTGAGGAATGTTTATTGCGTTGCTGATTGTATAAGTAATATATACGCATTGTAGCACATTTAGGAAACAAGAGTAGGAGGAACAGAATAACGATTCGCCGTAATCTTTTCTTTGAGAAATAGCCAGCCGTAACGTTTTGGCATCTCTCTTGCCAGTTTTTTTCTTTACTGCTTAACATTTTTTTTTTTAAAAGTGGCTACAAAAACATTACATTATAGCCATTTCTCGGTTTGCTAGCATTTAACCCAGGTAGTGCCTACCCAGGATTTGAATTTATCTTGTATCATAATAGGATGCACCCAATCTCTTCATTAGACAGTTTCTGGGTTTGTGTTTTCTGTTTTGTTTGTGCTCTCACCTACACATCCTCATCCATGAAGCTTGCCTGCTGGTCTGATTACTTCCTTGGCGTGGATGCCTTTGGAACTGCAGGTGGTTGATTGAAAACCAGGCAAACAATGGGAACAAGGCAGGACTGCGGGTGGTCAAGCCCCTCAGGTGGGAAACTACTCCATATCATCGTGCATGTGCAAACCCCAGCAGTGTTACTCCTCAAGTTGCTACAGTGGAAAGACCAACTTTGCCAAGTGCTGGTGAAGATGGGGAAGAGCCGCTGGCTCCTTTACCTGCAGGAGGAAATGTTAGCGTTGCTTTGGAGTGTGGCTTCTACTGATGTTCAACAGACACCAAACCTACACGGGGACCCAGCAGTCTCACCCCTAGAGGGAGACCCAAGAGAAGTGAGTGCCCATGGTCCCAAGAAGACATCTGCAACAGTATTCCTGTCTATTCTATCAATCATAGCCCCAAGTTATGACTAATCTAAATACACATCAATACTCAAATGGATAAATCAACTGTATTTTCATACAACATAGCAACAAAAGAAAAACAGGATCAGTACACACAACCATATGGATGAATCTCATAGGCATTAGGCTGAGAAAAATATGCCAGAGATGTGTTCTGTAGAATCTCATTTATAGGAAGCTCAAGAGCAGGCAAACTAAATTCAGATGTATTAAAATCAGAACAGGGTCCAGTGCAATGTCTCAGTGGCTAAATCCTTGCCTTTCAAGCATCAGGATTCTCTATAGGCTCTGTTTCGTGTCCCAGCTGATTTACTTCCCATCCAGCTCCTGCTTGTGGCCTGAGAAAGCAGTGGAAGATGGCCCAAAGCCTTAGGACCCTGTGCCTGCATGGGGGAACTGGAAGAAGCTCCTGGCTTTCCCTGCAGCCAGATAGGAGACCTAGGGAAGACTCCTGGCTCCTGGCTTTGCATCGGCTTAGCTTAGCTCTGGCTATTTTGGCCATTTGGGGAGTGAGTCAGTGGATGGAAAACCTTTCTCTCTGTCTCTCCTTCTCTTCATAAATCGAATCTGCCTTGTCAGTAAAAATGGATAAATCTTTGAATAAAAAAAAATCAGTACAGTAATTTCTCATTGAGGGACATAGAGATTGGAAAGTTCCAGAGAGACGCTGGCAACATCAGCCATCTTTCTTCCCATGATCCTGGAGGTGAGGTCATGGGTGAATAGGGAAGTAGTAATTTTTTATAAAAACAAAATGTACAATGAATTCAGACTGGTGCCTATAAGAGAAGCCGGTGTCACGTCTGTTGGCTTTACCCACTGCTCCTCAGGGCATGCCGGGTCTGGTTGTTTTTGATCTACTCTTCAGAGCTGGCTCTTTCTTGCCCAAGTTGTTCTGACTCTGCAGCATGACTGCGTAGAACTACATGTGTTGCTTTTGCCACAACTGATTAGATCTGAAACTGCTGGAGGAACCCCATGCTAGACCTCAAGATGGTTGGAGGATGGAGATGATGCACTGGGGACCAGGATTCTACAGAGGATGCAGTTGACTGGGAGCCCATGGAGCCCTGACTCAGGGTGATGTTCAGGTGGGTGCAGAAGGCAGCTGCTTGGAGGTCAGCTGCAACCAGAGCAGGCTGAGTGAACGCTCCCAGTTTCCACTGGATTCTGTCATGATGGCAGGTGAAAGATGGCTTCCTCTTTACCATCATTCCCAGGTATCGCTAAACTCTCATCTGCAAGGAGATCTGCCAGCGCCTCATACCTGCCTCCTTCCAGGCCCAGGCTACTGTGAGCAATAACAACAACCCTCTCTAATTTCATTCACAGAATAAGGTACATGGTTTTTGTAATCACCATTCTTTCCTTGACTTCAAGTGAGGGTGAACATTTAACCTTTATTTTCTATTTAGTTTTGAAAGATAAGTTTTTGAAGATTTAATTTTATGGTTTTGAAAAGGAGAGAGGGAGGGAGAGAAAGAAAGAGAGAGAGAGAGAGAGAGAGAGAATCTTCCGTTAGCTGGCTTGCTGCCTAGATGATTACAATGACCATAGCTCATGGCTGGGGCTGGGCCAGGCTGATATCAGAAGTTTTTCCAGTTCTCCCATGTGGGTGCAGGTGCCCCAGCACATGGGCCAACCCATGTTGCTTTCCCAGGTACGTTAACAAGGAGCTGGATTGGAAGTGGACCAGCCAGGACTTGAACCACTGCCCATTGTGGGTATTGGTGTCACAGGTCTGCAGCTGGGATGATAATGTTGTGATGACCACTTAACCTTCTGGATCACCATTCCAGACCCAGGGGGAACTTTCCTTGGCCAGTTGTGAGCCTGTGGTTATGTCACTGACCGATCCTCTTCCCAGGGCTCTCCTGGTGCTGTTGGCTGGTCTTCAGGGCACCCATCACCCTGCTGGGTCGGGTGGAGGCTTTTGAGGGTCCCGAGCCACTGAGAGCGTGCCTGCATGTTTTTGCTGGTGGTGGTAGCACTTGGCTTTTTATTTATTTATTTTTTTTGCCTACAAGTGCTTTCCCAGGAAGCTGTGTCAGCCCTGCAATTAGCTCCCTCAATCAGGAAAGCAGCCCGTGGTGAGATGAGACACATCTCTGTGGCTGATTGCTGGGAACTGGGGAGCGAGCAGGCAGGCGATAATCTCCCGCTCTCTCCCCTTCTCTGCATCTCTGTTCCTTTCTCCATTTTAAATAACTGCTTGATTGTAAAGAGGGCTGATTCACTACTCGAGATTTCTTCTGTAACTTTGTAGAGAAGTTAAAAGAACCGTTTCCTTTTCTTCTCCCTCCCTTCCCTGAGTCCCTTCAGAAAGGCCCCACCCCTCACCCTGCCCACATGTCCCTCTTCACTTTGACACTCACACTTCTAACTGCAGGTCCCCTCCCAGCCCCAGCCTCACATATCTTAACTATTACTGTAAAAAAAAAAATGTGTCTTTAGGCCTGACCACAAACTTTCTTTGTGAGCTATCTCTAGGTTAGTGTTTAGGGGACTGCCTTGCAGCATAGCAGGGAGAGCTGCTGCCTGTGGCACTGGAATCCCATATGGATGCTGGTTTGTGTCCTGGCTACTCTGCTTCGGCTCCAGCTTCCTGCTAATTGCCTGGGAAAAGAGCAGAAGACGGCCCAAGTGCTTGGGCTCCTGCACCCATACGGGAGACCGGGAAGACGCTTCAGATTCCTGGCTTCAGTCTGTCCCAGCCACAGCCATTTCAGGTCATTTGGGAAATGAACCAACAAAAGGAAGCTTCTTTCTCTCTGTCTTCCTCTCTGTGTGTAATTTTCTTTTTCTTTTTTTTTTCTAAGGTTTTATTTATTTTTATTACAAAGTCAGATACACAGAGAGGAGGAGAGACAGAGAAGAAGATCTTCCGTCCGATGATTCACTCTCCAAGTGAGCGCAACGGCCGGTGCTGTGCCGATCCGGAGCCAGGAGCCAGGAACCTCTTCCAGGTCTCCCACGCGGGTGCAGGATCCCAAAGCATTGGGCTGTCCTGGACTGCCTTCCCAGGCCACAAGCAGGGAGCTGGATGGGAAGTGGAGCTGCTGGGATTAGAACCGGAGTGCACATGGGATCCCGGGGCGCGTTCAAGGCGAGGACTTCAAACACTAGGCCATGCCTCCGGGCCTGTCTCTGTGTAATTTTCAAATGAACAAGTAAAAAAAAATTTTTTTAAACTAGATTAGCGTTTACATTTTCATTTTGTTTGGACCTCAAGAACGATGTCCTCCCAGATTTCTCTCTCCTCCCTCCCTCCCACCTCTTTCCCTCCCTCTCTCTCCTCCTTCCCTTCCACCTTCCCCTCCCACTCCCTCCCACTCCCTTCACTTCTCCCTCTCTTTCCCTCCTCTCCTCTCTCCCCACAGTGTTGTCCCAGCTTCCCAAATCCCTCCCCTCCCCCTTGCCCTCCATCCCCACCTCTCTTCCTTCCCCTCTCCCTCCTCCCTCTTTCCTCCCTTCATCCTTCCTCCCTCCTGCTTCTCTCCCTCTCCCCCTCGGACAGATATTTGCTGAGGATCTGTCATGAGCCACACTCAGCGCTAGGAACAGAGGACACACTTGGAAGGATGCAGAGGCAACTCCTGACTTTAAGAAGCTTACCTTCTACTTGGGGATCAAGACAGTTAAAAAGCCAGGCTGCATTTTCGCTGCAATGGCCGGTAAGGGCCAGTTTATTGGGAGAAAACAGCAGTGCAGATTACTTCCTGGGAGGCAGTAGCAATCTGGCTTGGCTGAGAGCTGACTGTCCTGTGTGAGTTTGGGCGATGGGAGCTCTCGATATGGATGTAGCAGGTGCCAATGCCCTGGGGCAGGAGTGGTCTGGGACATCAGGTGGTCAGGGACATGGTGACTGGGGCATCAGGAGCCAAAGGATGAGGTCAGAGAGAAAAGGCATGGAGCAGATCTCGCGAGGCCACCACGCATATCTGATTTTCATCTTAAACAGGATGGAAAAGCACCGACAGTTTTCTGAGCAGCGATGTGACATGTACTGACTTGAGTTTTTCAAGCCTCATCTGGTTACTCTGCTGATTAGACAACAGAGGGGCAGGAGTGGAAGCAGGGAAATAACCCAAATAGCCCTCTTTTCTCTTGGTGAAATAACCGCTCCCTGGAGCTGACAGCAGGGAGCAGATTCAGCTGCAAGTGTCACAGGCAGCTCAGCGACTGTTCAGTGAGGCAGAGCCCAGGAGCCACCAAGGTGTAATTCCTCTTTTACAGAGAGAGGAGTTAAAAGGACACATTATAAAATCCAGCCCAGTGTTTCTACATTACAAACATCTACTGATTTTCCCCCCTTCTTTCAGATGTTTTGTTGATCAAATTATATTCTTGACATGTTGGGGACCTTTCATGTTTTCCCAAATGCCGTCTAATGATGCCACAGTGCAATTAAGCCTAATTTGTTGGCAGAAATAATGGGAAGTTATTCAGTTCTGCAAAAGAACAAACCTCCATGTTCTTGCTATTATCCTTATTATTGAGGCCATTATTATTGCTGGAAGCATGTGTGGGTCGGGAGGAAGTAGGAGGGATAATGAGAAACCCTTGGGAAGGGACTGAAGGGAGATGGGGCATTTGGAGCCCAGCTCCTGGAGTCAGATCTCTCCTGTTTGAGCTTGGACAAGCGGCTTGACCTCACCAAGACTCTTCCCCCTGTACATTTGACTGTTTACATCATTTGGTTGTTGAGGGATACATATGTTTCAAGTTTATTTTCAGAAATTAGTTATTTACTGGAAAGAGCAAGAGCCATCTTTCATATGCTGGTTCACTCCCTAAGTGCCTGAGGCTGCCTAGCATGGGCTAGGTTAGAAGCCAGAAGCCAGGAATGCCATGCGGATCTCCTAGGTGGATGGCAGGAACCTGAGCACCTGGGTCATTTGCTGCTGCCTCTGTGTACAGTTCCAGGGAGTTTGAGTGGAAGTCTAGTAGCTGGGGCTTGAGTCAGGTAGTGTGAGATCGGATTTAGGAAATGCTGGAGCCAAGGCTTCTCTGGTAAGTTCTTAGGCATTCACTAGCTCCCTGGTCTCAAAGAGTGACCTGCTGGCCAGGTAGCAGGATGGAGAAAGAGACAAAGGATGCATCTCAGCTGCCTAAAGGAGGACTCCCAAAGCTACCTTGTGATGATACTTCCACTAACATCTCAGTAGGTAGGATTAAGACATATGACCATATTTAACTGCAAGGAATGCTGGGAGATGTAGTCTTTCTGCTAGGATGTGATTTGTCTAACTGAAAAACTGGGAATCTAATACAATGGAATTAAAGGAGGACACCTCTTAAGAGGTAAGTGGAGGCTCTTCCACAGGTGGGCCTAGAGTGAGTAGAAGATAGGGAGAAAGGGAAAGGGAAACCAACTTAACTGTCAGGTTGTGTCGCTTGCTTTCTTCTATCCCTTCTTTCCTGCATAGCCAGCCAATGATCAATCTCTGTTGGCATTGATTCCTGTCAATCACCCACCCTTCCCAGTCTATAGAGACAGAGAGCCCTGGTTCAGCCTTGCTCGTTACTCACCAGGACCTTTGAGAAGTTTCTTCTTGCCCACCTTCCCAACCCATGGTCCCTTTTTACTTCTGTGGGGTCTCCAACACCCCACAGAATAAAGTCCATCTCCAAGCTTAGACTTTGAGTGTCTACAATGTGGTTCCTGGATCTTGTTGCTTTCTGCTCATCCCTCCATTCTGGCAGCTGAGGGACCAGGAATATCTTTCCTGTTAGCTGGATTAACCACATTCTCTGAGCTTTTCTGATATTGAATCTGGTTGTTTTAACTGAAACGCTTTTAATTGACACACTAAAATGGTACATATTTAAGGGGTATTATGTTGTGTTTTAATACATGCATATGTTGTGTAGTATCTAAACAGGATATTTATATCTTCTCAAATATTTGCAATTTCTTATGATGAAACCCTTCCTTCTGGTTAGAGAACCACACAGTGCATTATTCTTATTGGTAGTCACTTTACTGTGCAGTCGGGCACCAGGCTCCTTACTCCGATGGCACTATACATTATGCCTGTTGAATCATCTTCCCCCATCCTTTTCTCCTCCCTACTCACCCCTGCCTCTGGCAGCTGCCGATACATTCCCTTCTCTGAGCTCAGTTTTTCAGATTCCACACAGGAGTGGGTTCATGCAGTGTATCTTTCTGGGCATGGCTTATTGCACTCCACAAAATGACATCCAGTTCCATTTTTGTTTTTTGCAAGTGGCAACATTTCAGCCTTTTTATTGGTCACATACTACTCCATTGTGTGCACATGTGCCACTTTTTTTTCTTTTCACGTTCATTGGTTGATGGATTTCCATTTCTTGGCTTCCATGACTAGAACTGTAATGAGCATGGCCATGCAGATATCTTTTTTTTTTTTGAAAGATTTATTTTTTTTTTTTTATTACAAAGTCAGATACACAGAGAGGAGGAGAGACAGAGAGGAAGATCTTCCGTCCAATGATTCACTCCCCAAGTGAGCGCAACGGCCGGTGCTGTGCCGATCCGAAGCTGGGAACCTGGAACCTCCTCTGGATCTCCCATGTGGGCGCAGGGTCCCAAATCCTTGGGCCGTCCTCGACTGCTTTCCCAAGCCACAAGTAGGGAGCTGGATGGGAAGTGGAGCTGCTGGGACTAGAACCGGCATCCATATGGGATCCCGGGGCATTCAAGGCGAGGACTTTAGCCACTAGGCCACGCCGCTGGACCCATGATATCTTTTTTTTTTTTAAAGATTTATTTATTTCACCACAAAGATATACAGAGAGGAGGAGAGACAGAGAGGAAGATCCTCCATCCGATGTTTCACTCCCCAAGTGAGCCGCAACGGGTCGGTGCGCGCCGATCCGAAGCCGGGAACCAGGAACCTCCTCCGGGTCTCCCACGTGGGCGCAGTGTCCCAAAGCTTTGGGCCGTCCTCGACTGCCTTCCCAGGCCACAAGCAGGGAGCTGGATGGGAAGTGGAGCTGCCGGATTAGAACCAGCGCCCACATGGGATCCCGGGGCATGCAAGGCGAGGACTTTAGCCGCTAGGCCACGCCGCCGGGCCCCATGATATCTTTTTAACAGATGAATTTCTTCATTCCTCCTGGATATCTACCCAAGAGTGAGATTTTTGGAATTTATGGTAGCTTTTTTTGTTTTTTGGAGGAATCTCTGTACTGTGTTTTCCAAAAAGGCCATTCTAATCGATTCTCTCACAGCAGTGTGGGATTCCTTTTTTTCCACAATCTTATTATCTTTTGTCTTCTTATTTTTTAAAAAATTATTTTAGATTATGTTTACATAGTTGATCAGGGTGGGAAGGATCTAGAGTTAGGGAGAAGTGGATGTGATCATTGTTTCCAAACTTTCTAATTCTTCTTCCCGTTTCTGGGATTTGGGGGGAGATAGGAAGATAGTCCCAGTACGAGGACAAGGAAAGGCCACCTGATGTCAGCCCAGGGTCACAATGTGGTGCATTTTCTGAAGGTTCTGCCCAGGTGGATGTGATAGTTCTGAAATGCTCTCTATCTTGCATATCTATGAATGAGGAATCCCTTCTAATGGCTGACACAACAACCTTAGAGTCTTCAATTGCCCAGATATTTGCTGTCATCATTTGGCTGGGGTGGATGTCCATATGTTCTGTTCTCTATTCTCTGATATGGTAACAGATGTCCCCTTCAGGCCCCAGTGAGCTGCCATGTCCTCCATGGTCTGCCATGTAGGACTCTGTCCTCTATAGTGAGGAGGACCAGTTCTCCTAAATGGGCTCATGGACCTGAGTCAGGCGACCTGGGCCAAGCCACACCCCCCACCCTTGGGGCTCACTGATCTAGTGACCACCACGCAGGCAGACCCAAGACCTGGGGCCCTGCGACCCGGAACCTGCCAGAACCCCCAAATCCCTGGGCTCATAGATCTGACGCCTGCTACATAGGTGGGCCTTAGGACCTGGGCCAGGAAACCCAGGACCCTCTGGATCCCACACCCCTATGGGTCACAGATCCAGCACCTACCAACAAGTGGGCCCAAGGGTCTCTGTGCCTCGGGCTCAAGGACCCGACACCCACCATCCCCAGACTGACACGGCTCAACTTTCCTTGCATCTACCAGTGGGTGTTGCAGTTTAATTTGATCCAACCTGCCCCCAGTCACAGTTTGTGCTGGTTGGTGCTGCTGTCTAGCCTTGCCCAGTCAGTCCCAAGTCCCAACTGGAGTGTGAACTGGCTGGTGATGTGGTTCGACAGCCCCTCCTGTACCCCATCCTGGTTCTTGTGTCTGCCAGTGGATGTTATGAAGTGGCCTGGCCTGGCCCATTCCCTGGTCTGATCCACATGCATGCCAGCGGGTACTGTAACCTGACCTGATTTGGGCTGCTCCCTGCCTTGGTTCTTGTGCTTACTTGCAGGGACTACAACCTAACAAAGGAGTTTGCTGCGCTCCTCTGTCTGGTCTCTTCCCAGTGGCAGATCTTGCATATACCAGTGGGCCCCTGGCCCAGGTTGACTTTGTCCACCTCTTGTCCTGGCAGGAATGATGTTCTTGCCCAATCAGCCTATACCCTTTCTGGTTCTTACTGATGGATGTTGCAGCCCATCCACACCTGGTTCATGGCCAAACATAGCACTCACATGGTTTAGTGGGAACTGAAATTAGCTCAAATTGTTCTACACCCACCCTGATTCTCATAATTACCAGTGGGTGCTAGAGTCTAGCCCAGTCTGGCACTCCCCAGACCCAGTCCACATTCGTGCTGAGGAGGTTGCAGCCATGTTCAGCTTGGTACAATGCACCAATTCTGGCTCTCGTGTTCACCAGTGGGAATTTCAGCCCAGCCAGGGAGTCCCCCTAGCTCCCTAATCAGGCCGATTTCCAGCCATAGTTCTTGTGCATGCCAATGGAGATTGCTGTTCCACATGGGTGAGCCCACATATTCCCCTGCAGATTCTACCCCCAGACCTGACTCGCTCATGTATTTGTTGACTTCATGACCCAGCCTCACAGGACCTGTTTCCTTTTCTGATGATTTCTGTTGGGTTCCATGTTGTAACCCCGAGCTTTCCCCTTGTCTTCTTGGTAACAGCCAGTCTAGGGGATGTGAGGTAATATCCCAACCACACTTCTCCTAGATGGGTTATTTTTTTTTTGAGAGAAGGAGAGAAAACAAAGACATAGACAGAGTTCCCATATGGCCTGGGCCGACCTAGGGCAAGAGCTAAGAACTGGAAACTCAATCCAGCTCCGCCATGTGACTAGCAGGAATGTAACTGAGGCCATTAGGACTGCCCATTGCCCGGCAGGGTCTGCCTTGGTGGGAAACTGGAGTTGAACTGGAGCTGGGGCCAGAGACAGCCACTGATGTTGGATACAGGAGTCTGGATCACTGGTTAAGTGCTTGTGCCCTTGATTTGCGTTTCATGATTAGTGATTAATGATGATTCATCATTGGTGGCTCATGTTGTTAAGCATCTCTTTCTCATGTACCTGTTGGTCCCTGAGGTCTTCATTTGAGATATGTCTGTTTAAATCTACTGCCCACAAAGCATTTTGATCACTGTTACTATTGTTCTTACTATGGAGTTGGCTGAGTTCCTTAGTATGTATTTTTTTAAAAAAAGATTTATTTATTTTTATTGGAAATTCAGATTCAAAGAGAGAAAGAGAGACAGAGAGAAAGAGCTTCCATCCATGGTTTACTCCCCATGTGGCTGCCATGAACTGGAGCTGAGCTGATCCAAAGCCAGGAGTCAGGAGCCTCTTCTGGGTTTCCCATGAGGATATAGGGTCCCAAGGTTTTGGGTCATCCTTGACTGCTTCCCCAGGCCACAAGCAGGGAGCTGGATGGGAAGCAAGGCCACTGGGATTAGAACTAGCGCCCATACTAGATCCTGGCACGTGCAAGGTGAGGACTTTAGCCACTAGGTTAGTGAGCCAGGCCCCCATGCTGTTTAATTGCTGTGACTTGGTCATGTGTTTTAAAGTCAGGTGGACCAATGCTTCCTGATTTATTCTTCTTTCATTAAGATTGCTTTGGCTATTTGGAGTCTCTTGAGGTTCACATAAAGTTTAGTAGCTCTGTAAAAAATATAGGTATTGGGCCCGGCGGCGTGGCCTAGTGGCTAAAGTTGCCTTGAACGCCCCGGGATCCCATATGGGCGCCGGTTCTAATCCCGGCAGCTCCACTCCCCATCCAGCTCCCTGCTTGTGGCCTGGGAAAGCAGTGGAGGACGGCCCAATGCATTGGGACCCTGCACCCGCGTGGGAGACCCGGAAGAGGTTCCAGGCTCCTGGCTCCGGATCGGCGCACACTGGCCCGTTGCGGCTCACTTGGGGAGTGAACCATCAGACGGAAGATCTTCCTCTCTGTCTCTCCTCCTCTCTGTATATCTGACTTTGTAATAAAATAAATAAATCTTTAAAAAATATTGGTATTTTGATAAGGATTACATTAAGTCTATAATTAGTTTAGGTAATATGAACACCTTAGTTGTATCAATTCTTTCAGTTGATGAACTCAGGATGCTTTTCCATTTCTTTGTGCTCTCTGCAATTCCTTTCTTCCTTCCTTCCTCACTCCCTCTCTTCCTTTCAAAAGATTTATGCATTTGAAAGTCATATATATTTATATCAAGCTGGCACGATATGACATGCTGGCATCACAAGCAGTCGCATAACCCACTGTGGCGCAGCACCAGCTTCTCTTTAATCTCTTCAATTCGTTTTTTAGAGTTTTCACTGCAGACATAGTTCACCTCTGTGATTAAACTTATTCCTAGGTATTTGTCTTTTTGTAGCTATTGGAGGTGGTGTTACTGTCTTTTTCTTTTTGCTAAATATTTATGTATTTATTTGAAAGGCAAAATTACAGAGAGAGAGAGAGAGAGAGAGAGAGAGAGAGAGAGAGAGAGGTCTTTCATCCACTGGTTTACTCCTTAAATGACTGTAAGTGGTTGGGCTGGGTCAAGCTGAAACCAGGAACCTGAAACTCTACCTGGGTTTCCCATGTGGTTGGCAAGGGCCCAGCCATTTGGGCTAATTCTACTCCTTGCCCAGGCATGTTGGAAAGGAGCTAGACCAGATTTTTTCCAATGTGCTTTGCAGTGGCCAGGGGGTAACAGATGTTGTAGTCCAGCAGGCTCCTTTGGGCTGGTCTAGCAAGGAACAGGATGTGGGAGGTAGGACTGCCACTGCTGCGAGTCCTGGATGATTTTCTCCTGGGGTCGACACACCTGGTCATTCCAGATCCTTGCGACAGGCAGCGTTGGTGTCACCTTAACATCAACAACCTTCTCTACTATCAAACCAACTACCTTCAGTGCTACGGCTTCAGTCTCACTCTGGCTGAGTACATGCACCTGCTACACTGACAATGTTGGTGGCCCTGGGCATCCTGATGTGCCTGGCTGTGGTGCTGGCCATCAGCATCCTCGTCCTCTGGGTCACCCACGGCGCTTACACCTTCCTGCTCAGCACTGCAGGGCCAGCACTTCAGATCCTGGTATGTGCCTCACTGTGCCTGTGCAAACTTAAAGATAAGCTTGAGAACAAGATGGAAAGCATTGGTCTCAAGCAGATGTTAAAGGGGCTGATCCTAGAAGTGCTGGGACAAGAGCAGGAGGCCAAATCCTAGGTTCCTGGAATCTGTGCCCAGCCCTGAAGAAAAACTCCCTCAACCCCCTCTCATGACCAATACCCTGAGCCTTTTCCCAGCCCTTGACCTAGGCATCTAGAATCCTTTGCCCTCCCCTTCTCCCTCCTTCTCCCCACACAAAACCTTAAGATATCTATCTGTGATGGCCCCTACACTGGTCCAAAACTAGGTTATTCCTCTTTCACACATACAATCTCCATTACCCTGGAAACCACAGCCCTAGACTTGGGACCTAGGGCCAACAACATCTAGCCCCATATCTGGGGCTTTTTTTTCTTTTTAAGATTCATTTTGTTGCAAAGTCAGATATACAGAGAGGAGGAGAGACAGAGAGAAATATCTTCTTTCTGATGATTCACTTCCCAAGTGACCACAACAGCTGGAGCCGAGCCGATCTGAAGCCAGGAGCTCTTCTGGGTCTCCCATGCAAGTGCAGGGTCCCAAGGCTTTGGGTCATCCTTGACTGCTTTCCCAGGCCACAAACAGGGAACTGGATGGGAAGCGGGGCTGCCAGGATTAGAACTGGTGCCCATATGGGAACCTGGCACAAGCAAGGTGAGGATCTAGCCACCAGGACCATAACATCTATGGCCAATAGCAAATTGTGGATTAGGAGACACTCCTAACCCTAGCCTGGGATCCCCCCACACACCATTTTACCCTATTTAACCAAAATTGGGGTTTGGGGCAAGGTATTGTGACATCTTGAATCCAAGTCCCAAGCATTTTCAGCCCTTATCTAGGTTTGATCCCAGGTGACCTCAACCAGTCCCACTTACTGCTCCCTGCCTTCCCTGCCACCACCATGTGCTGGGAATGAAGGGTGGGATTTATATATCAGTGCTTGCGGTGATGATAAGAACTGTTGCATCTTTCAAGGCAAAAAAAAAAAAAAAAAAAAGGAAAAAAGAAAAAGAAAGGAAGGAAGGAAGAAAGCAAGCAAGCAAGCTGGATCTGGATCAGACGTAGAGTAACCAAGTGGGTGCTTATATGGGATGCCGGTGTTACCAGGAGGCGACTTAATCCACTGTCCCACAATACTGGTCCTAGATTGCTTTCACAATTTCTTTTTCAGATAATTTGCTATTAGTGTATAAACATGCTTGAAGTTTTACATCCAATTTAAAACATAATTATTAGTTTTATATTTATATTATTATTATATTTATATTTATATTATTATTTTTATTTCAAAGGCAGAGTTACAACATCACAGATCTTGCATACGCTGATTCACTGCCCAGATGACTACAACCACCAAAGCGGAGCTGATCCAAAGCTGGAGGATCTCCCACATGGCTGCGGGTTCAGGGGCCCAAACACTTGGGTCCTCTGATTCTTTCCCAGGCCATAAGTAGGGAGCTGGATAGGAAATGGAGTATCTGGGACATGAGCTGGTGCCTACATGGGATGCTGGCACTGCAGGTGGAAGCTTAGGCTACTACACCATGGCAATGAGTGAGAGAAGAGAGAGCAAGTGAGCCATACTATCTCCTGGTCCATTCCTGAAATGCCTACAGTGGACCTAAGCTGGAGTCCAAGCCAAGAGCCAAGAACTCAATCTAGCTTTTCCACATAGGTGGCAGGAGCCCAATGGTGAAGCTGTTACTACTGCCTACCTGGGTCCACCTTGACAGGAAGTTGAAGTCAGGAGTAGAGCCAAGACTGAGCCCAGGCACTGTAATATGCGATGTTGGCTCTTACCTACTAGGCCAATAACCCTCCTCTACTATCCCCCTTCAACACTGACTGCATATCCTGCAACATTGCATAATTCATTTATTCATTTTGATAGGCTTTTTTTGCAGATTTTGGGGGGCTTCACATCTTCTACCCCACATCTATCTGGCTGCAAGACAACACCAGTTGGGATGCAGTGAAACCATCTTCTATTCTTGTCCTTCCTTTGCCAGAGGTGCTAGTGGCTATTGTTATGGTTGATGCTAGTATTGTTTCTCAGCTCTTCTGTCACCTATATAACCAATCCCCTGGGTTAAATCCCTACTGTGTGAGACACCTAGAGCAGTTCAAGTGCCTGGCATAGCACTTGGACAGCACTTGAGCTGTTGAATGAACCAGCTGTGTCCAGGGCTCCGCTGCCCCTGGGTCCTTGATTGCACTTGCTCATTGATTCCTCTTTCCCTCCCCATCCTAGGAGCTGCGGCTGAGAAGTGGGGATGCCAACATGAGGATCCAGGCGCCCTGACTCCTGAAAAGTGTTTCCTCCATTCTCAGAAGCTGGGACCTAGGAAGCAAAGGGTTAGGGGAGAGACTGGGGAAGGGGAGGAGAGGCCTCTCTGGGTCTTCTCGCCTGGTTGAAACACACAAGGCCTCACTACTGGTTCAGGCAAGGATTTACCAGTGTTAAGGCTGCAACATGGAGGGGTCCTGACACCCATGGAGGGAGGCAGCTGCCTGCCCAGCGCCCCCCACCCTGTCCAATACTGCCTAGGGTGGAGAGAGGGGTGGTTTCTGTTTTCTGGATAGGATGAGAGTGGTTTCCCACAGAGGGAACCCTGTAGATGTTTCCCAAGTGTTTCAGTTGGCCCTAAAGAGGGAACAAGTCAGGACGTTTACACTGTGGTTAGGAGCTTTTGGATTAGACCCTGGATGGAAGTCTCCCCTCGCCTTGGGTGGTGACTATAAAGGCATGCTCGGATGCAGAACTACCTTAGCTGCAGAGCCTGCCTGTCCTTGTCTTCTCCACTCTGCCAGAACAATCTCCATCTGTCCCTTGAACAGGCTCCAGGGGCACTGCACTTACCGTCATCTCAGGATTCAGCCCTCAGTGCCTCCCCTGACCATCCCATCTGACATGGTTGTCCCCCTCCTTGTGGTTGGCTTTTACGTCTTAGCTGAGTTGATCACTGTCCAAAGCAATCCTGTTTCTGTGTGTTCACATCTGCTCGTTCTCCATGCAGGTTCACAGCTTCAAGGGGCACCAGTCCTTTCTGCTGTCTTTCTCACTCACCCCTGATGCTGGCCTCAGTGGCTGCTACATGGTAACTGCTTAGTACGTAGTCTTTTGAACAAGTAAGTTACTTTATTTATTCAATTAATTCCTATTTATTTTTAAAAAGATTTATTTAATGAGATCTTCCACCTGCAAGCTCATTCCGCAAATGACTGCAGCAGCCAGGGTTGAGCCAGGTCAAAGCCAGAACTCCATTTGGGTCTCCCACTTGGGTGGCAGGGGTCCAAACACTTGGGTCATCTGCTGCTTTTCCGGCACATCGATAGGGAGCTGTGTTCGTCGTGGAACAGCTGGGACTCGAACCAGCAGCTGTGTTGGATGCTGGCATCACAAGCAGCACCTTAACTCTATTATACCACAATGCTGGTCCCTGAGTTAGTCACTTTAAGGAACCCAAGAAACCAGCTGCCAGGGCCTAGGAATGACCCTGGGTGTACGTTGCTGAGGCCAGTCCAGGGAGTCTTGTTGGGGAGCAGGGTAGGGAGAGAATGGGCAGGATTTTGGAGTTTGGGTGTGGGGATTCAATGATGTCATGTCTGTGGAACCCTCAGCACAGGGCCTGGCATACTGTCAAGGGCCCAGTGCTTGTTGAGTTCCATTGCATCCCTGTTGGTTCTGAAGGCTGAGGTGTGGGGTCCACGCACCCTGGGTTGACGCTGGGCTGAGTAGCAGAGTGAGATGGCCCCAGTGGGGAGACTTACAATTCCCATTTGACAGCCCTGGCCCCGGCACTGGGAATGTGACTGAAAACAGGAGTTAGACTGACATAAGGCTCTTAGGGTAGACTCTGGTCTGATGTCACGGGGAGCTGCTCGGGGCCACTGTGTGCAGCAGAAAGGTCGTGTGAGGACACAGCTCATCCACAGGGCCACAGAGCAGCCGAATGTGCGGGCGTCTTGATCTGGGCTGGCAGCCTCAGAACCATGTGACGGTGACTCTCCGCTGGGGAAGCCGCTCAGCCTGGGAGTTTCCTTCCCACAGCCCCATCACACCATGACTGAGGGCCAAGGGATTCCGGGTGCACACAGCTGGCTGTATGGACGTGCTCTGCACTCTCCTTGGACATCCTCAATGTAGGGGCAGCCGATGTCTCCCTCTGCCTACACTTTTTTGAGTCAACCCAAAACTCCTAGGTGCCTCTTGTCCACTGGCCTCTTGTCCCCCCTCCCCCCCCCCTGGGGGCAGTTGTCCTTGAAATGACCTGGGATGTGTCACTTGGTCTGTCTGTGACTACATTGCTTATGGAGCCACATCGCTGCCATGGAGGTGGTGGTCACCGTTTTGGGAGCTGTTCTTGATGACAGGAAGGTCGGCAGCTGGTCCCCTTGGTAGGGCAGCAAGAATAGCCTGTCAACACTCAGTCCCCGAGCCACGCCCTCTCCATGTTTGGTATTGTTGTGCTTTGCTTCCAGCTCAAGGAGGCGCTGGAGAGACTGATGGGGGAGTGTGGAGTGTGGTTGGCCGCCTCCCCACGGCCAGAGGGAGGGATCAGCTGAGAGCACCCCCCTTCTCTGGCAGGGCCAGCGTCTGGGTTCAGGACCCTGCTCAGAGTAAGGGACTCCACAACCTGCTCGCCCAGTGGAGTAAACTGAGGCCAGAGATCGCAAAGCTGGGTGCAGCATGCCAGTGTTCTGATTTGTTTGAGGGACAGAGACAGACGGGAAAGGGTGCAGAAGAGGAGGTCGTGTGGGATAAGAGTTTGAGCCGTAACTCAGAAGGGTCCAGGGAAGATGCAGATAGGTGAGCGCCACTTGTTGAGATTTCTCTGGAGGGGCCGGGATGAAAAGCAGAAAGGCTCCTTAAATGCCGCAGCCAACCTTGCTCTGATAGGCAGCCTTTAACCCCTGCACCCCACCCACCCCACCCCTACTTTCCAACTCTGCCTCCTCCCTCGGAGTCTCGGTTTCTCCTTCTTCAGTCAGAGCCAATCCCAGGGAAGCAAGCAGGCATGAGCCTACCTGATTGGAGAAAGGAGCGGCCGAAGGCGGGGCCGAGCTGTGGACTGTCTGGAAAGGCAGCTGGCCCTGGCCAGAGCGGCGGCTGTTTGCAGAGGCTGGGCTGTTGCCGGAGGGCGGGCGGGTGGACAGAGGCTCCGAGGCAGCTGGTCAGCCGGGGCCTGGTGATGGCTTAGCTCTGCTCATCTGGTGGAGAGAGGTTCTCTTCTGATTGAGCTAATTATGCTGATTGAATGTCCTTCTCCCTTCAGTGCCTCTCTCTCTCCCGGTCTCTCCCCCCACCCTGTCTCTTTGGAGAGAAAAGGGAAAGGTTTCCTTCATGTGACTGGTAATTGTTATGCATACAGTGTCAGATGTTAATGCAGGCGCTGATTGACAGCTAATCAGCCCATCAGCTGTACAAAAAGAGTGAATAACTCGGTAATTTGATTTCCCCTGATTCCCCTGCGTGGGATGGCAGGAAAGTCTAAATTAGCAATCAGGGAGCCCGTGTGGCTCCTGGAGGGGGTGGTGGGGATGAGGGGTGCGGCGCAGCTGCAGCCCCGTGGGTTCCCGGGGCCACGAGGTGGGGAGCCCAGAGTGGAGGGGGCAGGTATAGAGCCTGGGAGGGGCCTGGAGGACAGCTGGGGTGTGGTGGTACCGCCCACCCAGGCCTCTCAGAGCTGGTTGCCAGGGTTTCCACAGTGTGACCCAAATTCTTGTAGTTTTTTTGGTGGGGGTGGGAGGGAGAGGCATCCCCTGGCTCAGGTTTGGGCAGATTCTATTTCAGCAAAATGGAGTGAGGAGGAGCACCCGTGGACTGTATAGTTCCCAGTAAGGCCATTTCTGGCCTCTTGAGCAAACAACAGCAGCCAGTCACAGCTACCGTCCGCAGTGTGACCCCCAAGGCCCAGAGGCCCAGGAACTGTGACAAGTCCTTTGCTGCCTGCACCCATTGTGCAAGAGAAGAGAGACTGAGCCCCTAGTGGTGGGGTTGGGATTGGAACCAAGTGTGGCACTGACATCTTGGCTGCGGGTAGAAAAGGTGGCCTGGGGTAGGACCAGCTCTGCATTAGAAGATCTTCCCACTCCCTGTAAGAACCTAGGGGCTAGACACCTCCCCATCCGAGACATTTTCGTGTGTGTCTGTGGCCATAAACCTCCCCACACCCCACTTAGACACACACACATGCACTCTCCACACAGACACTGCACACACCACACATATCACACAAACATGACACACACACACCACATACACCACACACACACACACCCAAAAATGTATATCCTTTGACAGTTGGAGAAACTAGACCGAGAGAGCAGGAACCAGCCTGAGGTGGAGCCAACTGGGGCTGGACCCCAGTTCTGTCTCAGCCCAGCAGTGCCCAGCAGTGCCCAGCCTGTCTCTCTTGCCCTGGCTCTCCCTCTGCACCCAGCCCTGCTCTCTGCTCCTGTGTGGAGTCACCAGGGCTCTGGTGGCTGATCCTGGCCTGCAGAAGGGCCTGGAGGTGCCCTGGGAGGGCTCTAGGTGGCAACAGCACATTGTGAAGTAGAGGCAGTGCCATTGGCTTCCGAAGCGCCAGCTGCTGGAGGAGGGAGACCTGAGTGACAGCTTTGGTTTTCTGGGAACGTGATGGCCTGCGTGCCTGGGCTGTCTGCTGTGTGTTCCCTGGTTGCCTAGACTTAATTGCTCCCACCCTGCGTTCATACCACATGCACCAACCGATCTATGGGGGTCAGTACTCCCTCATCAGGCCCCAGGGACTCCTTCTCCTCCAGTTTCTGCACTAACCCCTGTACCAGGCAGACCAGCCTTTTGAGAGGGTCTAGGAAAAGACAGGAAGAAGCCCTGGACTCCTCCTTCTCCATGGGATTTAAAAGGTGAGTTTTTAGGGGAGCAACTGTCAAGTGAAATAGCAAAGCACGCAAGCTGCAGACCCTGACTTTGACCTTGACCTTTGTAGGGTCAACTCACGCAAAGCTTTGATCAGATTTGAAGTCTGGAAGAAGTCCAGTCCAGAGAAGCCGTACACTGGGGAGTAATGGAAATCTGTTGTTCTCTAGCCACTATGCTGGCCAATGAGGGACAGTCATCCCCACCGTGTAGATGAGAAGACTGAGGCTCTGAGAGGCACAAAGAGTGCTCAAGGGAGGGGTGTGCCCCTAGCAAGAGGGGGATCTCCAGATTCTGCTTGGTGCTGGAGTTCATGGAGCATGGAGGGTGGAGGAAGAAAGAAGTAAGGAGTAGGGGTGTGTGTGTGAGAGTGTGTGTGTATGAGTGTGGGGTGAGTGTATGTGTGAGTGTGTGGGGTGTGTGTGAATATGTGTGAGTGTGGTATATATGTGTGTGTGAGTGTGTAGGGTGTGTGTGGTGTGTGATATATGTGTGAGTGTGTGTATGTGAATGCGGAGAGAATGTGTGAGTGTGGGGTATATATGAGTGTGTGGTATTGGGGTGTGGTATGTATAAGTATGGTGTGTGTATGTGTGAGTGTGGGGTGTGGGGATGTGAGTGTGGGGTGTGGAGATGTGTGTGTGTATGATTGTGGGGAGCGTGTGAGTGTGGGGATGTGTGTGTGAGTGTGAGTTATATATGAGTGTGTGGTGTGTGTGGAGGGTGTGGGGTGTAGTATGTATAAGTGTGGTGTGTGTATATGTGTGAGTGTGGGGATGCGTGTGTATGAGTGTGGTGTGTGGGGATGTATGTGTGTGTGAGTGTGGTGTATGTGAGTGTGGTATATAAACGTGGTGTGTGTACATGTCTGAGTGTGGGTTGTGGGGATGTGTGTGTAAGGGGGTGAGTGTTGGGTGTGTGCCTAAGTGGTATGTGTGTGTCCTGGGCACAGGTAACATGCAGTTGGGAGGCAGTACCTGGGTTCTGAGGTTCTGGGCTGGTTCAGGGTGGCTTTGAGGTTACTGGAGGTGACGTTCATGTTCCAGCCCAGGAGAACTTGGATCACCAGATGGAATGCAAAGTGGGACCCAGGACCGACAATGACCTCAGTCTTGAAATGCAACAGGAGCCCCGGGCTTTGAGGTAGGGCCCGAGGTCAGTGGAGAACAGAATTTGCTGAGCTTCCAAACTCAAATATTTGCCTTTCTGCCAGCAAGTGTTTGTGTGCTGGGAGCTGGCTTTCTTGTGAGCCAGTCACGAGTGTGTGTGCCTGTGTATGTATGTGTGTGTGCTTAGTGAGCGAGACGGGTGATGCTGATGACACCTGCGGTAAAATTATAGTGAATGTTGATCGAGCTCATATTCTGTGCCAGATTCTCCCTGGTGCCTGATTTATAGGAGTTCATGCAAGCCTTCCCAGGGCCTTATCCTCCCCATTTTACAGATGTGAAGGTGCTCAGCCTGGGCTTCCTGGCCAAGAAGGAGACCCAGGCTGTTCAACTTCAAGGCCAAGGCAGATACACATTGACAAGCGGGGCTGTGTGTTGTGTCAGAGAGAAGCCAGGGACTGTTGGGTGCTGGGCACCTTTGCGTGCATGGAGACTTTGCACAAGCTGTGCTTGCCTCCCTCCTGCTCCCCTGGGTGGTGGAGCTTCCACCTTCTCAGCAGATGAGGCTGGCCTGGCACAGCGAGGTACAACTCAAGAGGCCCAGAGCTGACTCCTGGAGCGCCCACTCCTGACCCAGGGGTCCTGAGGAGGCCTCTCCATGCTCTCTCTTCTGGTCCCACAGGGATCAGACCCTGCTGGCTGCCAATCTCACTGTCTCAAGTGACACTTCATGATCCAGCCGCTCTCTCCCCCCAACCCCTCCGGGGATGCCTGCTGTACCTGAAGGGTCAGACTGACAGGGCCTCAGCTGGGAGAAGCGCCCAGCCTCGGCCCTCTCCGACCCCTCTCTCTTGCCAGCTGCAGCCTGGGGCTGGGGCTTCTGCCCTGGATCTCCCTGAGGACCCCCAGGTCCCAGGAGAGGCAGAGGCTCTGGAATCCCAGGCCCGTGGACTGCAGCTCTCCCCTGCTGCTCAGCTCCTACCTGGAGCCCTAGGAACAACTTCCCAGCAGCCCTGGGCATTTCCAGGACTGTTACCCATGCCTGGTCCATCACTTCCTCTCCTGGCCTGTTCCAACCTCAGGCTCCTTTTCCACCCTGCTGACCTACTGATGTGTTCACGGCATGCAAGGTACCATTCTTGGGATCTCATCTGACCACACAATGCCTCTGGAGGTTGGTCCCATGTGAATGGACTCTTGGAGAGGAAGAGGGACACATGCGTACACACACACACACACACACACACACACACACACACACACACAGTGTAGCCAGGAGAGCTGGGAGCTAGGCACCTGAAGCCCTGGGCCTGTTTCATCCTTGTGTGGTTTGAACAGCTCTATGCCACTCCCCACCCCACAACCTTCTGTCTTAGCCCAGGGACTGCTTTTTAAGGGTATGCTGTCTCCCCCTCTCAGACTGGGAAACCCTCCCTGCAGGTGCAGATCCCGGTTCACCTGCAGTGCTGGACTGAGATCCCACCTTCCACCAGGGCTGGAAGGCTACTTCCTTTAAGCTGGCTCTGCCCAGGCCAGCATTCTCCAGACCAGCTCTCCACAAAGGCCCAAGCCTTGTCAGATGACTTCCAGCAGCAGAGATGTTATCACTCTTAGGGTGAGGTTTCCTTTTTCCTGTACCCTAATCTTGCTCCTCCCACCATATCCAGGCAGCTTTCAGGGTTTGCCTACAAGGGTCAAGTGAAGTGATGTAGCAAGCTAATCCTCTGTGTGCAGTGTGCTGGCATCCCAGATAGGCACTGGTTCTAACTCTGGCTGCTCTACTTCTGATCCAGCTCATTGCTAATGAACCTAAGGAAGCAGCAGGATGGCCCACATCCTTGGGCCTTTGCATCCATGTGCAGATCGGGAAAAGCTCCTGGATCGCGGCTTTATACTGGCCCAGCTCTGACCATTGCAGCCATTTGAGGAGTGAACCAGTGGGTAGCAAATCTCAGTTCCTCTCACTTGCTATAACTCTTTTATGTAAAATGAAAGGCTTTCCTTCTCTCCCTGTTTTGTAAAGAAAGGTCAAGGGCTCCTGGCTGGGTTGTGCTGCTTCCTGCAGAGGTCCTGGGTCTGTTTCTCTTGGGCAGCCAGTAGCTGGTACTGTGTGGCGAGAACTCTGTGTGACATGCTCAGGAAGTGTGACTTGAGCAGGTGCCATGAGGCTGTCACCTCCCTGAATCTACATGTCATGCTCTTAATGACACAGTCTGCGAGTGAACAGAATGTCAGCGGCCACCTCACTTTGTGGGCCCGTAGGGTCCTTGTGGCCACCTACGGATGGCAGTACTTTGCCATTGCACTAGTGCCTGTCACAGGACCATCCTAGTGGTGACAATTGTCTTACCCACCAGACCCTAGGGAGGGGTCTGCTTGGTAGAGGGTCCCCTTCTCTCTCCTTTATGGCACTGACTATCTCAGCTCCAGATGGGTGCCCGGTGCAGTCCCTTTCACTGACTCAACATTCCCTCTGCACTTGTGTCCTACCTGTCCCGTCCTTTTCCCTGTGTCGCTCGGGATCCCCAGTCACGCGGCCTGCCCCTCTGTCTACCCACCTGCTGTGCAAGCTGGAGCACAGCAAGGTCTATGGCAGGGAACCTGGGCCAGTCGCTAGCCTGGCCTCCCCAGCAGTCACCCGGGCCTTGAAGATCCACCCTGTGCCATGCAGTGGGTTCCAGGAAGAAAGGCAGGGCAAAGCAGTAGGGATTGGAACACCTCATTCATTTGTTGACCCATTCATTTACTCACTCACTCGTTTGTTTGATTGATGTATTCTTGTTGCGCACCTGCCCTGGACAGGGGCTACTATAGGTTACAGAGGAACAGGAGAGAGTAAGATAGATAAGACCTGTATCTTCATGGATGAACGACACTGAACCAGGGGCAGGGATGAGATAAGAAAACCAAGCAAAACGGAGCAGAAGCCAGGGAGGGAGGACAAGGGATGAGATCACAGTGATCAAGGACTCAGACTCTGAAGCCACACATTCTGTGTGGGGGCCTCCAACTGTATGAGATCCCTGTGCAGGGCTGTCCCCCAGAGGAACTAGTCGTTGGCATCTTCCTTGAAGGGACAATGTTCTAAGATGAACAGAAGCCAATGAAGCAGGCATGAGAAGGAGGAAGCTCAACTATAAAGGCCTGACATATGTGGGAATTGGAAGGAGACCCATAGAGCTAGCAACGGCTAACAATGGCCAATGCAAGAAGAGATCTGAGCATCAGGAGGGGTTGTCAGGAGGTCCAGCTTGGAGGTTACGGTCAGAGGTTTGGATTGCAAGCGAAGGCCAGGGGGATGTCATCGAGCGTGATTGTGTCTAGCGACAGGGTTGGATCTGCTTTCTCAGGCCCAGTGGCACTGTGATGTGGCAGTGGCTCACAGGGTCAGCTAAGGACAAGAGTCCCAACCCACACCCATGCCCAGCCCTGTGCCAAGCCCATAAACCCAGCGTACATCGCTGGCCAACAAAGAGAGCAGGAGAAGCACCTCCCCTACTGTTCTAGAAGCTTCTTAACCCGCCAGGGCCTTGAAGGAAGAAGCAATGGAGCCTGGAGGGGCACTTCCGAGGGATGTTGTTTTGCATCTTAATTGCACACCAGGCAGGCCCGTGGGCAGGGCCAGCTGTGGAATAGTGACTGCTGCCAAGCTGCGGTGACTCAGGCTGCAGATCGTGAAAAATATTCATTTTTGCACTGCCTTTGGAATTCAGCATTTGCAAGGGAGTCGGTGCCACCAGTCACCAGGAAGCGGAACTAGGAACCTGTGGCCACAGCTACTTGGAGAGGCGTGGGGCAGCATTGTTCGTTGCTTCTCGCACAGGGCACGTGGCTCCTCCAGAGAGCTGCTACGCTCTTGCCATAGTTCCAGATACCTCCGGGAGGGCGCTGCTGCCTCCATCACAAATTGATTTTCCGCTTTGCAGCGCAGGGCTGTCGCCTGCTGCCTGAGTGTCACATTCCTTTTGGGTCCATTTGAGGGAGAAAAAAGAAATCGAACTCTGGGCATGCAAATGTGTGAGTGGTACATTCTGGGGCTGGGTAGGCACTGCCAGTTGACACAAACACGTGACTCGGCCATGGCAGAAAGGTTTAGATGGTGGCTGAGTGGCCCATTCCCACTGTGTACCAGCACCGTGACCCGCTCTTCATCTGAAAAATGAGACTACTGCTCTGACCACACAGGGAGGCACGAGGCTGATGAGGGTTACGTACCCCGAGTCCTTGGCGTGCAGCTTGCGAGTGTTGAGATGGTGGACACAGAGTACTGATTCTCACTGATGCTGTTGCTGCTGCTGTCCTGACTGGGAGGTGACCAGGTGTAGAGGGGCGGTGAGGAATGTGCAGCCATAGGCCAGCAGGGGCTGCTGGAGGAGAGGAGGGGGGCAGGGGACTGACTCAGATCCTGTGCTTTCATTTCTGTGATGCTGGGAGCCTGGCTGTGTTGCATTGTTTGCACAGAGAGCTAGGCCCACCCTAAGAGAGAGAGAGAAGCCACTGCAAGCTGGTCTGCGTGAGCCAAGATCTCTGGACGTAAGGACACCTGTATTCATTTGGCTCAGTGGCCCGTGACCAGGTCACGTCCATCCCGGTCACTGTGGTTAATGTTTTACATTAAGGGAATACTGATAATGATAATCCTATCGACAGTTATATAAAACATGTGTGAAATGTGACTGTATACCAGGCACTAGATTCAGAACTTTGCTAAGATTTTCATTATTGTTCCCATTCTGCAGATAAGAAAACTGAGGTTGAAGCAAATGGACAAACTCACACAGCATAAATGATGGGGCAGGGGTTGGAACCAGTCTAACTGGCTCCAAGTCCTTGGGTTCTTGGCCTCTGTGTGATGTTGCTCTGGATGAGGCTGGTGTGAGGTCTTGTGGGAAGGGCCCAGAAACCAGGTCAAGATGGTCCCGTTCTGTTCAGGCCTTCAGCAAAGGGCCTGGGGCAGGGTAGGCGTGGGCAGGCTTAGATGGCTCTGGAGGTCTCAATGGCTGCCCACGAGGGCAGTAGTCAGGTGGAGGGAGGCAGTGGGTGCCAGAGAGTGCTCAGCAGTGAGGAGGACCAGGGAAGACTTAGGAGTGAGGGTTGGGAGTGGCCGAGGGATGTGAGGGGCATTTACAGAAAACATGCCCTTAGGCTCTGCCACCACCCTTCCTGTCCCTCCTCTATCTCGTTCTTTGCCATCATTTATTATGCACCACAACTTTCTCCGGGCAGGGAGCAGGGTCAGTGTGTTGGCACAAGGTACCCTGTGAGGACTCTATGTGCCTCAACTGGCTCTTCCCAAGAAGTGACCAAAGCTTCAGAACCCAGTGAAGCCAAGTCACTGACCCTGGGAGTCGTGAGCAGGTAGATGAGGCAGTTGGTGGGGGAGACACACACCTGTGACAGGAGGGCCACCTAACTTCTGGAACACCAGTCCCCAGAGAAGGGAGTGGGTGCTTGATGGGTGAGGACCCAAGCTTTGCAGTTAAACTTATGTTCTTACTTGGGGCTTCTCTACTTTCTCATCATGTGACCCAGGCAAACTTGGTCGCTTTGCTGAGCCTTGGTTTCCTTATCTACAGAATGGGAACGATCCCTGAGTTAGCTGTCTGCTGCTGTGTAACAAATACACCCAACTGTCACAGCAGAAAGCAGTGTACACACAATCGTCTTGTGGTTTCTGTGGACCAGCATGCTGCCTGGGTCCACTGCTCCGGTCTCTCACAGGTGCTTGCAGAGGGTTCCAGGGGCTGCAGGTGCAGCTGAAGGCTCTGTTGTGGGGTATAGTGGTGGTGGGGGGAGAATCTGCTCCCCAAGCTGTGTGCAAAATGACCCTGTTAGTCGAAGGCTGTAGGGCTGGGGTGCTTGGTTCTCTGCTGCAGTTGCCAGGAAGTTAGAATCTCTTGCCAAATGGAGAGAGAGAGTGAGCGCTCTGGCCCCCAAGCACGAAGAGCAGGTCTGGTTGGGACGTCTGTTTGGTGGGAAGGCTGCACAGATGAAATGTGCCTGGCATGGAGTCTATGCTCTGTAAATGGACCCTTAGCCTTGATGGTGAGGCTGTTCTCAAAGCAGGCTGGGCTGGGGCTGATGTGACATGGGAACCAGCAATGCAGCTCCTACTGGCCCCACGCTGTGGACCACTCACAGCCCCTTCCACGCCGACTCTCCCCTGCTGTGTCTATCTGATCAAATCCTGCCTGTTTCTCCGGACTCACAGCATGCCCCTCCTCCTGTAGGAAGCCTTTCTGCAGCTGGTCGGCCTTGGGGGAACTGGGGGAACTCTGGTGACAGCGCATCTAGCATTGTCTCCTAGGCAGGCAGATCTGCTGTGTTTGAAGTTTACAGTTTCTTGGATAGAGCAATGAGAGGTTTATTTTTTTTTTTTAATCTGAAAGGAGGAATTGTGAAAGGTACATCACGACAGAATAAACACAACGGTGACTCTTGTTTCATAATTGATGTTGCTCCTTTATGCACTTTTGACAGCTCCATCGTGTAATGGACGGCTGTGAGATTTTCTCTCCCTCTGGGCGAGCAAGGGAGGAGGTCACGTGACAGTTCCCCACTCCAAGTGCTCTGCTTCTGGGCAGGATGCAGAAATGAAGCCCCAGGGTGGCTGGGTGGTGATGGATCCTGGGTCACAGAACGGTAGAGCCAAAACGTGCAGCCCATTGTGGCGTCCTGAGCCCTGCCATGCTCTTCCCATTATGTGCATTCATTCACTTGTTCACTTATGAACGTCCCTTGTACCAGGTCTTAGGAACAGGATGATAAGCAAGTTCTTGTCCCAGTCACAATGAGCTTTTTTTTTTTTTAATTAGTATAATCTTTAGTTTGACATTTAAGATTTTTAAAAATCTATTTTCATCTACTTGAAAGGAAGAATGACAAAGAGAGAGATGTCTTTCATCTGCTGATTCACTCTCCAAATGTCTGCACCACACAGGGCTGAGCCAGGCAGAAGCCAAGATTCCAGAATTCCATCTGGCTCTCCCATAAGGGCAGCAGGGGCTCAAGCACATGTGCCATCAGCTGCTGCCTCCTATGGTTCATTAGCAGGGAGCTAGATAGGAAGTGGAGCAGCCAGGACCTGAACTGGGAATCCTAGAGTATTCCCTAGAGGATGCTGGAGTTGTAGACAGCAACTGAACTTGCTGTACAATCTTGGCCCCTAGGCTTCAGCCACTTCCCCTTCTCTTCAGACTGCTACAGAATTACAACTTTGTCCATGCAGAGGCGCTCTTCCTTGGTATCCCTCCTCTCTTGCGCTGACAAGAGGGCATGAGCTAAAGCGACAGTGTATTCAAGGAGGCATTAGCCTAGTGGCCAAAGGAAAAAAATGACTGTGGAGTCCCAGCAGAGAAGGTTCAGAGCAGACACAGGAGAAGGCTGGAAGTGGTGGTCACACAGGTGCTCCAGTGGACAGTGGGGAGCAAGGTGCACTAGACCAAACTGACTTACTACTGGCATTAAAAAAATGTATTTATTTACTCAAAAGACAGAAATACACAGAGAGAGGGAAAGATTGTACATCCACTGGCTTATTTCCCAAGCAGCCACAGCAGGGGTAAGTTAGGCCAAAGCCAGGAGCCTGGAACTCAGTCCAGGCCTTCTATGTGGGTGACAGGGGCCCAATCACTTGGGGCATCTTCTGCTTTTCCAAGCCTACTAGCAGGAAACTGGACTGGAAGTGAAGCAGCCGGGACTCGAACTGGCACTTATATGGCATGCAACACTGGCTTAACCCACCGTGCCGCAGTGCTGTCCAGGCTGACTGGCTTTTTAACAGCAGTTCCTTTACTACCCTACTGCTACCCTATTCTACCTCAGACCTCACTGGTCTTCCCCACCACAGCTCTTAAGGAGTTAAACTCCAGCCCTGCCTTCCTGCCTAGTGAGTCAGGTGATGGGATTGCAGTTAATAGTAATTTGAACAAGTTTGGTCAACTAGAAATGCATAAGGCGATTGAAACATGAAAACGGTCTCAGAATTTCTACAATTGCTGTATTGTAGTCCAGCAAGTGGTTCGCTCCATTGTAGGACAGATGGCTGAAATAATTGGCAACCAATCTCACATTTGTTTACTGAACCTTTGCAAAGAGGAGCAGGAAACAGCTAGTGATGGCATCAGGAGAGCCTGCCTGTACTTCGGCCCAGAGCTATCCCCCAGCCTGGTGAGAATTTCTGCTCAGTAGGACCCTGCAGGCGCCTTCCGAGGCACTGGGCATGCCATGGTGGGCTACAGAGAGTGTCCTGCCTGCCTGTGGGACAGAAGGACTGTAATAAACAAAAGGCTTTTGAGTAATCAAGGTGGGGGTGAGAAGTGATATGAAGGAAGGAGGCAGGGTGATGACCTGTGGGATGAAGTAGGTGAGGTGACCTACCCATGGGTGACATAGTTCTGGGGGTGCTACGCTGAGACGTCCTGTTTTCTGTTAGTTGTGTCTTTGGAAAAGGGACTGACTTCTCTGAGCTTCAGTTGCCTCATCTATGAAATGGGAAGATAAGTACCAGTTTCAATCATTTGAGACAAAATGTACCAAAGCTAATTGTTGCCTATAAAACATTTTAAATATGGAAGTGGTTAAGATCACAATTATGGAACCAGGTGATCCATCCACCCAACCATCCATCACCCTTTAACATGAGTAGAAGCTGTAAAAGCATATTTGGGGAAGGAAAGAAAAAACAAATATCTATCTACCTATCTATCTATCCATCCATCCATCCACCTGTCCTTCTATCTCTTCATCTACCCAGCATCCATCCATCCATCCATCTGCCCATCCATCTACCCATTCACTCATTGATCCATCCATCCCATTTGTTTTTTCTTTCCTTCCCCAAATATGCTTCTACAGTTTCTATGCATGTTAAAGGGTATCCCATTGCTGATTTGCTATTCTGATCCAAGTATGCAAAGAAGTGGTCTCGCGCAGAATGGACTAGAATATTTAAACAAAACTTTCCCAAAGGCTTTGAGAAAGACAATGGGAAGCAAACATAGTCTAACTTGTAGGTTTTGTATAGGAGAATTTATTCCTATGTAATGAGCACCACAGAGGCTGTCACTCAGGACTGGCTTCCAGTGGTGTTCAGGGACACTTCTTCCTATTTCCCCCAAATTCTGTTCCCCATTCCCAGAGGAAGGGGACTTCTGGCTCTGATTCTGATTTTTCCAGGACAGACATTGAGTCCTAACCTGTGTCCAGGACCCTGGCTTTTCTGCCTAGCTCCTTCCAAATTCCTGTTTGCTTAGGGACAGGACGGTGCTGCTTCCCGGGCACCTGGCAATTGTCCGGGGCTCACACTGACTCACCAGGACTGCTTTCGCCTATAGCACACTCTGGCTGTCCTATCCAGCTCTGGGCATTGCTTCTGCATGAGACACTGAGCCTAGTCCATCCCACATCTACCCTGGTCCTCTAGGACACCAGAGGGTGTTGGAGTCTGACCCGGCTCAGTGCATCCAATCCCAGTCCACACTTGTGCCAAGGGAGGCTACAACCGTTTCCTGATCAGAACGCAGCCCCCATTCCAGGCCACATGCCCCTTGGTGGGAACCTCAACCCAGCTAGGGTTGTCCGCTTAGCTCCCCAACCAGGCCTGTTCCCAACCACAGATCACGCGCATGCCAGTGGTTGCTCTGACTCAGCTTGGCTCAGCCCATCACTTGTCCCGACCTCTGCCTTAGACACTGTGGCTTAGTGTTCCTGGCTCATGCAGACCAGTAGGTGCAAGAGCCTAGCTCGGCATGACCTGTGCTCCATCCTGGGCTCTAGTTTCGTTTGTGGGCTAAGGTTTGCTCAGTCCTGCCCAGTCCACCCTGTTCCAATTACCAATTGACACATTACCCAGTTGTTGGAGCGACTTTGTCCAGCTTGTCCGACCCCCAGGTCTGGACCACATGTTCATCAGCGGGAGTTATGACTCGCCAAGGGAATTTCCCAAGTTCCTCCACTTAATCCATTCCCAGACCCAGTTCTCATACATGCCATTGGGTTTAGGCCAGGTTCCGGAGAAGTCTGGCCTTCCATTTGGCCTTGTATGAGCTGGTGAATGTTGCAGCCTGGCCCACCCCACACCCTCCTGAGCCATGTATGAGCCATATGTGGGTATGGATGAGCCATGGCTGGGCTGAAATATCCAACAGCAAGGACCAGTTTGGGTTGAAGGCCAGTCAGGAATAGCCACTGTTCCTGCTAGGACAGGAGGTGAACTGAGTAGGGCTGGCTCATGGACCTCCTGGTATGCATAAAATCTGGCATTGGGAGAGGTTCTGATGGAGGATCCTGGGCAACTCCTCTGGCAGGACACAGACCTGGCAGGTAAGTGCAAGAAGCATGATAGAAAACAGTCCAGAATAGGCCATGGAAAATTACCCACTGGCATACATTTGGCATGGGTCAGGGGCAGACCAAATCCAAGCACCATAACAGTGTGGGTCGAGCCGGGTTCGGTCGCAACAAAAACTAGTGCACAATACAGAATGTCAAGGTGAGGTTGCCTGTACCGGATGTGACCGCAGCACCCATCCAGCACGCGTGAGAACCAGGAAGGGAGGGGGCAGAGCCAGCAGGGGGAATAAAGGGGAGTTCCCATGCTGGACAGCTACTGCCATTGGAGAGCGTGAGCTGGGTTGGGGGCAGACCAGACTGGGCAGGGCTACAACACCTGTGTGCCTCATGCGGACCAGATCAGGAAAAAGCCAGGCTGGGCTGATTATTCCTAGTGGTGCAAGCAAAATTAGAGTGGGTGAGGGTTGTTTGGGCTTATTCGCAGCATCAGCTGGCAGAAGCTGGCACTGGGGTCTAATTCCATCAAGTCAAACCACAGAACTACCTGGAGAGTGCATAATCTGGGAGTGGGGGTGGCCTGGGAGGGAAATAATGGGCTCCTTTCTCTTGGGTTACCACTTTCACGGGAGAGCACGAAAACTAGGACAGGGGCTGGGGTGGCTAGACAGATACCCAATAACATCTGTGTGGGCTGCATAGTGGAGCTGGTTAGATGGAACAAAGGTTTAATACCCATTGACATGTACGAGAGCCGAATGGGGTGTGGGACAGACTGGACTACTGCTACACATACTGGCAAACCACGGTAGGGGGTGGGCCTGGTGGGGGTTATTGTGGGTAGCTCCAACTAGGCTGCAGCTCCCCCTGGTTTATGTGAGGGCCGAGTATGTGCTGGGCAGAACCAGGCTGGACTGCAACACCCATTGGTTCCAGTGGAAGTAGGGGCTTAAAACAGAACCAACCCAGCAATTGCAACCACCAGCTGATCAGGGCGATGGACTGTGCTGGGCCCTGTGCTTGCTAGTACACACAAGAATGTGGTCTGAGAACACCTCAGACTAAGTTTCTTTGGAGATCTCCCCAATCGAAGTGCTGGACTCAGAACCTTAACCAAGAAAAGACAGAAGACAGAACAGGTCAATCAACCATCTCAGCTATATGTTGGCAATACGGGGCAAACGGAGACTCTATGATGGACTATGTCAATCAGTGGATTCTTCAATGACCTCATTGTGTTTGGAGTGGCAAGATTGGCAGCGATTCACAATTAGTGAACTATCAAAACCACTTGAACAAGTATCTCGGAGCATGCCCTACATCTAGGACCTGGGGAGGATGGGAAATTGGGTGGACCTTCTCCCTTAATAACCCCCTTTAAACATGAAGGAAATAATATGGGAATAATAGTCTTAACTACTTTCCTATAGCCCTTGAACCTTTTTACCCTAATTAACTATGTAAAGATTATAAAAAAATAATTAAAAAATAAATTAATTAAAAAAGACTATCATATCCTTTGCTCATAAGATCATATCCTTATTAATATCACCATGAACCAAATCATCTCTTTCTGTCTACATCCTGTTCCATGACTTATTTAAAGTCAAATGACATCTTCTCTTCAATGGCTATTACCACAATTTTCTTCCCTGGTCCCACCATCAAAAACAAACCATTTTCAAATAGGATGAAAAATGAATTTCATAACCACATTCACTCAATTCTAAGCAAACCTTTCAGGGTATGAGACAGCTTTCTGCAGGGAGCAGAGAGGTCACTGGGCTTCTTCAGTTGCAACAGGTCTATCCTAAGGTTGGTCCCATCCTTTGGCCCTGATCTGGGAAGCATAGAACAGGTATCCAGCTCTCATGCATCTGATACCTGCACTTCTTAAACTTAAATAACAGATTCCATTAAAAAAGCATTAGCATGGCACTCCCGTAATTAATCTTCTCCGGAGAACTAATAGTTCAGAAAGCACGCAGTGGAGCAAGGGCATCATACATCACTAAACTCATTTATCGTAATTGATTTATCTAAGAATCGCTGGGACTGCCAGCCTCATGCCTGCTGACCCACAGTGGGGCCCCGTGAATGCCTTAGAGTTGGGAGAGAGGGACAGGGTGGGTGGATGCAGCCAGAGCCGGCAGCAGCTGGCTTCGTCCTCATCACAAGGCAGCAAACAGCGTAATGGGTGCACCACCGAGGCGGGCCAGCCCAGGAAGCTTTTAGAGGCTCTCAGCAGCCCTTGTAGTGCACCCAGATTACATGCGGAGCTATTTCACATCATTAAACCCCCCTATTTTGATCCTGGGTGCTGGGCATTCTCTCTCTGCATCATGCTGGGCTTCAAAGTAACTACTTTGCCAAAGCAGCTGTAGCTGTAGTGGCAAGCTGACCTCAGAGCACCGAACTGTATTTGCTGGCTGTTGTTTGCTTGCTGGTCTCCCAGCCCTGGACCAGAATGGAAGGGAGGGCTGCTGTGCAGCAGACCTGCCTCTGCTCAGCTTGCCTGTCTCATCTGCAGCTCCCACTGGGGCAAGAATTTGGGGAGGGGGGTCTCGCTGGGTTCCCAGATCTACTGGAGGCCACTGTGGTGAAGATCTATCTGCCTGACCTTCCCTCCAGCCCCAAACCCGTCCTGCCACAGCCTGCTCTACAGCAGTTGGACACTGGGAGTGCCCTCGCATAGGATAAGCCTGGATTGTGCTAGATCTTTCACCAGCTTTCCTTTAGAAGTAGGAATAAAAGCCCCGATAAGGCAGAGTAGGGCCTAAGGGGACAGCCTGCTGTGCAAGGCAACAACCTTTTTGGTTCACTGGATTCTTTCTGCTCTGAGCTCTGTGCCCACGCTGATCACACCTGGGTTCATCTTGTAGCCTCCTCTCTGGGGTCTTTCCGGATGTGCCACTCCCTTTGAATCCACTGCTGGCTGAGTTGGGGTCTGTGCCCTGCCTCCTCTCCTTCCACGCTCTAGCCCAGCTCCAGCCTGTGTCCTTCCCAGCTCTTGCCTAGACCAGCCTCCAGGAAAGCACAAGCTGAGTGGACTCCTGGACAATGATGCCTGCTGCCAGCTCCTGTCCTACTGCCTCGGTTTATGGGCTGCCTCCTGCCCCGGACTCCTTGTTGTGTCCCCCAGATGTTAGCTGGAGGCAAAGTCCTGCCCTGCACAGCAGCCCATCTGTCTGGATGGTTCATGTAGCCATCCCTGCCAGCTTTTGCCAGCTTTGTCTTCTCCTCGGGGTTGAAGCCGCATCTCTATAGACCTTGCCCACCCTGACAGACCACATGGAGAGAGAATGCTGCCAACCTCCACTCCAGGTGCCCTTTCTGTGTGCTGCCTGCTTGGTCTGACACATCCTTGGAGCCTAGACCGAAATCACCTGCCTGGAACCTGAAAATGCCGGCTCCTGTGTCCTCCACTCCGCCCCCACCCGCCCACCGCCGGAGCCCGCAGAGTGGCAGGCAGGCTGTAGAGCAAGAGCCATCTGCACACTCAGTGGGTCACGCCTATGACCATGGGCAATTCCTTTCCTTTCTTTCAGTTTCCATTTCTACATTTGTGAGATGAGAGGGTTGGAAATAATGTCCCCCAGGGTCTCTCGAAAATAAAATGGAAAACTGGAGACCCCAAGGACAAAGAGGGATTAGTGTGGTGGTCAAGTCAAGTAGTGTCCACTCTCCCCTCTGCCTGCGGCCTCCATGTTAACACAGGACTCAGCAGGGATTTACGCAAGAGGCTCTGCGCCAGCGCCTTGGGCTCTCACCTTTTGAAAACGGTGCAATTTAATGGTAATGCAATTACAGATGTGCTGAGATTGAAACAGCCCGTCTTATCTCAAACTCATCTTCCCTACCAAGTCTCAGAGCAGGTGCTGGTCCCTAATAGCTGCTGAGATGAATTCCCCAGGCAGCTGGGGGCTCCCCCAGGGGAGGGTGGTGTGCAGAGGGGAGGGGAGAGGGAGGGGCAGGAGGGAGAGAAGCAGAGAGAGCTGGGTGGAGAAAAATGGCATCCAGAAAAGGAGGGCTGGAGGGAGGCGTGGTGAGGGAGTAGAGGGGAGGGAGGGAGAGACAGAGCAAGGGGAGGAGGAGGGAGCTGGTGAGAGTGAGGAGGAGGGAACTGAGGGGAGGCAGAAAATAGAGGAAAAGGGAGAAGAGATGAAATGCAAGAACTAGAGAGATCATGAAGAAGATAGATGGAGGAGGGGGCGCAGAAAGGGGGCAAAGAGACACAGCAGGTGGGGGTGAGGTGGGTGAGGGGCAGAGAAAGAGAGGAGGGTACCAAGGAGGGAGAGGTGAGGGGGAGGATCCAGAGGCAGGAGGGGGAGGAGCCAGGGCTGAAGGAGGGGGTGTAGGGAAGCCTCTGGGCCTCTCTGACCATGAACCTCTCAGAGCCTCCAGAGGCTGAGGGCACCCTAAGGCAGAGCGCAAACACAAAGGCAGGGCAGGAGAGCGATGCCTGCTGTGAGTGGAGGGAAGGTACCCCACAGGATGGAGGCAGATAGGGAGACCCATGCGAAATAAGGAGCTTGCACAACTGAATCCAGAGGCCAGGAGAGGGTTGGGAGCTCAGGTGGAAGGGAGATGCCTGTGTACAGTGTGGACATCATCTGGGAGTGTTGGGTCCAGCGGACAGCGCCACACCCGGGACGTCTGGGTCCCCCTCCCATCTGCTCCCAAAATGGCTCTTCCGGGTGCTTAGAATGCAGGCTTGCGGTCCGCGGTCTAGATCAATTACTTTTCAGAACATGATCTTGATCCTGATGTGGCTGCCCTGGATCATTGAGTGGCAAGGGCTCCCAGAGAAAATAGCATTTTTTATCACCCTGACAAAATGCTCCCGCGCGGTGAAGACGCAGCCTCCCAGCGCGCGCACGAGACATAACTAACCCGAAGCATAATCTGCTAAATTGAAAGCCATAATGTTTGCTGTTGGAGCTAAATATTAACAGGGCGTTGTCTCCCAATGACCCTCGGGAGGCAGCGGGCTTAGCAGGAGGCTGGCGTCCGAGTCAAGCAACTTGATTAAATTCCTTTCTGCCATCAGAATTAAGAAATTTGAATAGTTTTATGAGAGTCACGCCACAGAGGACAGGAAAATGAAATGTTTGGGAAAGGGGGTGGGCAGGTTGCCTGCCAGGCCTTCACGTGGTCCTAGGGGGAGCTGCATCTCCCTTCCTGGAGGGGTGGACCGAGGGCTGTGGAAGGCTCTGACCTCCCTCCCAGTCCCACTGCGGTGCAGCCTCCTCCTTGCCCACCCAGACGGCCCTGTGAAGAGTAGGGAGCCCCTGGAGAGGCCTCTCCACCACTCACGCAGAAGGTGAGGTCCTGTCTTACTAGACAGGACCTGCTGGAATACTGGGACTTGTTGGGGCCTTGGAGCGGGACAGCTGGGGTTCAAATCCTCGCTTTGCTTTGCTCTTACCAGCTGTGTGATTACAACCAGGGTACTTTGTCTGTCTGTACTGCAATGTCTGTAGCTGTGAAGTGAATTTGTTCTGGGGGGTCTACAGTGGTGAAGATTTAAAGAGCCTTATGGTGTTTAGAATAGGGCTTAGCAAATAGTTAGAGCTAGTTGCGTACTGCTATTGTTAGTTAACCAAAATGCTATTTATTGTTAGTTAACCATCAAAATGCTATTTATTTACGTATTCAAAGGCAGAGAAAGTCACTGGTTTACCCTCCAAATGATTCCAATAGCCAGGGCTGGGCCCCTCTGAAGCCAGGAGCCTGAAAATCCACCCAAGTCTCTCACGTGAGTGACAAGGGTCCAAGCACTTGGGTCATCTGCTGCTGCTTTCCCAGACACATTAGTAGGGATCTGGGTCAGAAACAGAGCAGTTGGGACTTGAACTGGCACTCATATGAGATGCCTGTTTCACAAACTGCAGCTTAACCCACTGTGCCACAGTGCCTCCCCACTCCCAAATTGCTTTTTCTATGTAAAATAAAAATATAAATAACCAAACAGGACATTTATCTGGGGTAGGCTTTAGTGGCTGCTCTTTCCTGCCCTATGGTCCTACCCCATCTCAGGAGCATTCTAAAGCTTCCACAACTGGCAAGCGCTACTTTAACAACATGATATTGCATTCAGAATAAAATCATGTTTTTGTAGAAAAGCTCCAGTCCATCTCAGGTTCTGGAAGTTTCCTTTCTTGAATGTGTTCTGGAAAAAGAAGGCCAGAAAGTTTCTGATGTGTCACCTTTTCACGCCTCAGGCATGGGGGCCCTCCTGCAGCTCCATGTGCTCAGTAATTCCAAGGGACAGTGCATGCTGGGCCAAGGCTTTCATATCATCACCGAATACCTGAGGGTTGGGGGCGGGTGAGTGATTTGTTGACAAAAAAGATTATACAGTCAGAAGGGTAGAACAAGCTTCCTCAAACCTGCTTCCTCCCAGTGGAGCTGGAGGATGCGGGGGAGTTTGCGTCAGATGGCTCCTGACTGACCAGAGCCTCTCTTCTGTCTTGCTCACCATCCTCATCAAGGTCCCCGTGTCGGTGTCTCTTCCCTCCGCCGTCTGTACCGTGGTGAAAAGCTGACGTCAAGACAGCAGCTACATGCCTGTCCAGAGGTTTCACTCTGAAACCTGCTCCTGAGAGGAGCCGTGTCTACGCAAGTGGCCCTCACGTCTGGAAGATCCTCTCTTGGGAGGAAAAAAAAAAACCGTTCTGGCAGAAATGGCGTAGGTAGGAACAGAAGGTGAGGGCGTGGTCTGCTGGGGAGGGGGACGACTTTGGAGCAGCTGCCTGAGCTGTCACTTACATTGGGAAAAAGTCGTTGCGCGGGCAATGCATAATAGTCTATGTTTTTCCACTTTATATGGAGTCCATTTGAAGCCCCAGAGAGAAGCCGGTGGAGAGCGTTCTGTTTTGATCATTAAAGAATCAGGCAGACCTGGTTTGGAGACTGTCTCTAGTGGCTCTTACAGGATTGGGATGGCTGGGAAGGACTTGTGCCCCCGTGCAACCTTGCAGGGCTGGTGGAGGAGGTGAGGGGAGTGGACACTGAGTTCCCCATGGGAACTGAGCCCCGGAGAGCCTGATTTTGGGATGCTGTCTAAGGGCAGTTGGTTACTCAGATGTGGGAGGAGGTGGAAACAGTAGCATCATTTCTGTTTCCATCTTGAGGCGCTAGCATTGTGGCTGGAGTCCCAGCTGCCCTGCTTCTGGTCCAGTCTCACGAGAATGTGCAGATGATGGCCCAAGTGCGTGGGTCCCTGTCACCCACGTGGGAGGCCCAGAAGGAGTTCCTGACTCCTGGCTTCAGCCTGGCCCAGCTCTGGTTTCCGCAGCCATTTGGGAGAGTGACAGTGGATGAAAGATCTCCTTTCTCTTCCCCATCTCTCCCCCTTTTGACTCTCTCCCTTTCAAATAAATAAAAATAAGTATTTTTTAAAGGAACATCTCTCCTGTCTTTATGTAATACTTGTTACAACTGTGTGAGGTGTATATGATTAGCTCTGTTTCCCAGGGCAGATGGGCACAAAAGAACGATTGTATCTGTTGGATGGTGGTAAAGCAGCCATTGTTCCTGCTTTTGGAGTGTGTGCCTTGTACCCTCAGTATCTCTGACAGAGGGCCCACCACAGGCCAGTGCTCTCTGCTGTACGGGGGTGCTGGCACTGGCAGGGCTGCAAGTGGGGAGCCCCTTCTATTAGCCCTGTGACATCTAGTGGTCACCCCCAGTGTGGGGGCATCAGTGTTGTTTGAGGGAGAGAACACTGCTCCTTCTGACGCACTAAAGGAAAAGCCGTCTTGTTGTGCTCCTCTTTCTGTGCAGAGCTGACCTTGAGGCCAGCAGAGCCACAAGCTGGGAGGCGCCTGGGTCTCCAACCACAGGTGGAGGTCAGCAGAGCAAGCCTCAGAAATCCTGGCCAATTTCAGCCACGCAGCAGCAATCTCATCCAGCTGCTGTGTGAATAACTGCACCTTTAATATGATGGCCTGCTGTAGCACTGGGACTTCGTGGCTTGCTTTTTTAAAAGACTTACTTATTTTTTTTTTGAAAGATGGAATGCAGAGAAGGAGATTCACACACACACATACACACACACACACATAAAGGGAAGCTTCCATCTGTGCTTCACTCCATACTCACCAAATGGCCACGACAGCTAGAGCTGAGCCAATGCAAAGCCAGGACCCAGCAGCTACTTCCAGGTCTCTCTTGGCTGAAGGGGCCCAATGACTTGGACTTTCCTCTGCTGCTTTTGCAAGCGTATCAGTAGGGAGCTGGATGGGAAGTAGAGCAGCCAAGGATTTGAACTGTTGTGCATATGGGATGTTGGTGTTGTAGGCACAGGCTTTACTATGCCCATTAGGGCTCATGTTGGCAGTTGCTGTTTAATCTTCACAAGAATGTTTAGGAGACAACTATCAGGAACCCATCCTAATGATGAAGTTTAAAGTCGGAGCTGGGTGATTTGCCTCAGGCTGTACAAGCAGTAAGTGAAATGCCAGGGGTTCAAAACCAGACCCCTCCAACACAGACTTTCAGCATCTTGTCACTCACTAGGACTGGGTTCAACTGGGTTTGTGTGTCTTCTGCTACTATAACAACACACAGGAAGCTGTGCCATTTTATAAAGAAAAAGTGGCTTATTCGGCACCCAGTTTATAGGCTTAAGGGCAGGGTGCTGTTTGGCATTGGCTTGGCACTGTTGAGGACTTTAGGGCAGGTGCATCCAAGGACAGCAGAAAAGATGTCAATTGGAAAGACAGGAAGCCAGAGAGCGAGTGAGCTAGTGGGGTCCCATGGGAAATTGCTGGGTCCCCTGTGAGGGCAGCCCCATCTTGCCAGGCCCCACCTCCTAAACAGAACCATAGCCTCGTCCCAACGCCACAGTGAGCATCACCTGCCAATTGTGCCGAACCATCTTCAGAACAGGGCAGCGGCAGGCAAGGCGTGCTGTCTTTGGTCCGGTCTTGAGCATGAATGTCAGAACAACTTTAGAACTAGAAAGTCAAAAAGAGAAACCTACAGAGGCCTCATGCTGGGCTTAGATCCAGAAACAAGGAAGGCAAGGGCGTGAATGACACCTGTGGACCTGCAGCTGGAGAGCTGCGAGCAGGCTGCAGGGAGGGCTGGGTGCCAAGAGCCTGTAGTTGATTTTCCCCCCTCTGGAGCCCTCCCTAACCACCGCTGTCATGGTGTAATGGGAGTGGCAGCAGATGCAGTGGGAGTTGGTGCCTTCATGGCACTTTGTAGGAGCACTTTTCTGAGTGATCCTTGTGTATAATTTTAAGCCTTGTTAGCCCTATGAGCTAGGTCCTGCTATGATGCCTACTTTAGAGGTGAGAAAGGAAACACAGAAGGAATAGCAACTTGTCAAAGTCAAGATTCTGAAGAGGAGAGCTGGGATTTGAACCCTGGACTCTTTCCCTACAATGTACACTCTCTTCCCCCCAGGAAGGACAGGGCTGATGAACAGAACATGACCTTAGCCATTTCTGTCTGTATGTGGGAATCTGGGTCCCAGGGCAAGCAGAGCCACCTCGTAGTCTGGGGAGAAGACTCCAAGCCTGGATTTAGGCAAAACCAAACATCATGGCTGTCCACATCTGCTGTGGAGCCTTTCAGGCTCTGGTAATGAACTCTACGGTTCTGACCTGGACAGGAGAAAAGAGAGGGAAGAGGTCTGTGATGAGCATTTGCTAGGAAAGAAGGTTCAAGAAGTATGAGACGGATGAGAGGCAAAGGCACATACCTCTTCTGGCTTCAGAGAACAGAACCACAGAACTGAACAAGCCCAGGCCTTGGGCTAGTGTGAGTGCCTAAACAGAGCCAACATGCAGAGATGACAGAGCTAAGGACTGAAGGGGGCTGGGCATAGCTGTAGGTGGAGCCTCTCCTGGCAAGCAGCTCCAGTCCTTGCTGCCCAAGTCTGATACTTAGGGCATTCCTTAGCAACAACACAATTTCCTGGGGCCTGAGGCATACAAGATCAAGATCAAGGCACTAGAGGGTCCCTCTTCCTGCTGTGTCTCACAGGGCCCAAGGGGAAGAGAAGCCCAAAGCTTGACACAAAGCTTGACTGGATCACACCAGCTCCCACTGCCTCCCAACAGCATCCCTGAGGGTCCACACTGGAGTTTCCACATTGGAGTCTTGTCCCATTCCATCCACAGCAGCCAGCTGGAGCTAGTTCTTGCCATGTAACCCAACCATTCTTGGCTGTGCTCAGCTGAGTCACTTCTGTGCCGCCAGTGCCTCAATGCACGGCGCTGTGCTGACACACAAGTGGCAGTTGGTTATGGGGACGACAGAAGTATGTGTCTCACCTTCTGGCAAGCCAGCATGCTTGCTTATGTGGTCCTGGCAGAATCCAATAGCAGGGTGGGTGACGCTGGAGGGGCAAGTGCTCCTGATGTTTCTGCTTGTGACCTGTCTCTTCCTTCTCTTCCTCTGGTCCTTTGGAGAAAGCAAGTCGCACAGCCAGCCCCAAGGACAGCTTGTGGGAGGCGCTTGAGGACATGGGTACAGTAGGCATGAACAAATTGGGCTGTCAATTTTCTGTTTTTTTTTTTTTTTTTTTAAAAAGCATTGATTTATTTATTTCAAAAAGGGAGAGAGAGGAGAGAGAACTTCCAGCCACTAGTTCACCCCCCAGATAGTTGCAAGAACTACCATTGGTGTAGCCCAAAGCCAGGAACTTCATCTGGTCTCCTGACCAGTTGGGCTATCACCCTTGGCTTTCTCAGGTGCATTAGCAGAGAGCTGAATTGGAAATGGAACAGCCGAAACTCAGACAGGTGCTGCAATCATGGGATACTGCCGTTGTAAGTGACAGCTTTGGTCACTAGCCGCAATGCTGCTCTTGGCTGTTATTTTGGAGGGGGTTGTGGAGGAGGTGCTATTCCACTCCTTGTGTCAGTGTCTACTCCGAAGAGCTGCATAATCAGGGGATCGGGGTTGGACTCCCATCTCCTTTCTCAATATCCTGGGACAAAGAACCTCTGCCTGTGTGTTGGGGAACATGGTGGCACCAACGATGCTATGAGCTGGTGTTTGCCAAAGTCCATGGTGGGCACAAACGTGGGTTGTCACTCCCCGTCCCCACCAGGAATGCAGGCAGGCCTCATTCATTCCTCTCCTGGGAATTACCCACTTTGGGGCAAAACTTCACCCTCCAGGATGATTCAACCCCACTCCCGGCCCACCTCTGCAGTGGCCGTGCCCAACACCCTTGTGTTCGGGGAATGTAAAAATCACTTTAATATTGGCTGGAGACAAGCATAATTAGGAAGGTAAATCTGCCGTAAAAAAATTATATTATGCAAATGTGATTAGCAGTGACTTTGGGATTCTTTGTTTTCAGGGAATTTTTATTCCCTGGGAGTGTGGAGAGTTGGCTGCTCTAAGTGTGTGTGTGTGTGTGTGCTCATATGCTGGGTGCCTCTTAGCAGGAGCTCAGGAAATGCGACTACTGCAGGTGGAGGTAGTGAGTGGGGGCCATGGGAAGAAACCCCTCCCTCAGTCCCCCAGGACTGTGTGTGGGACCCCTGGAGTCCAGCCAGTCTCTGTGGTTGAGGCCCAGAGAGCAGTCCCTTGACTGAGTTAAGGCTCCCCAGGAGGGGAGGAGGAAATGGGTGGGACTGAACTTGCAGGAGAATGGGCTGGAGACCTGGTCCCAGGGACAGAGGGCTCCTGCCACTGGCTCCCCTGCTGGGGGCGCTGCTGGGATCACCACTGCTTTGGGGTGAGACCTTGCTGGGCTTGGGAGGCAGTGGGGGCCTTGTTCTGCTGTGTGTGGCAGGGTGTCCCTGCCTGGTATGGAAACACAAACTGTTCACTGTGAAATGCAGGACCCCACCCCTGGGCACTGTGGGATGTGTTGGCTCTTACAGTGACTCTTGAAATGGGCACAATGGCAATAATAATAATAGTAATAATAATAATAAATAAGAGTTACTTCCTTCCTGAGTGCTTATTAAGTCCCAGATGCTGTTATGCTTCACGTAATTACCTCATTTAACTTCCCTGACAGTTACGTAAGGTGGGCTCTGCGATCATCCTCACTTCTAGAGCAGGAAACCAAGGTACAGAGTTATCTTGTCAAGGTCACCTCTGTCAGTAGGGGAACCAGGATTGGAACCCAGGCCTAGGTTGACTCTGCGGTCAATGCTAACCTGTGGGCACGGGCTTGTCTCATCCTTCCCCACAGGGTACAGCGTGAACAAGTTGGCTGGAACTCTTCTTGCCACCTTTGCACAGCCCTGGCCTTGCTCAGCTTATCCCAGTGAGCTGCCAGGTGCCCAGGCTCCTTCAGAAGTTTCTGGAAGCTAGCACTTTTTGCTTCATACTTGATGAATGTCCTGTCTCTGCTGTTGGGACTCCCATGAACTGACCACAGCCTGCCTGTCACGGTGGCTCAGGGTTTTGGGGAAGCTGGTGACATTTGGGGATGGTCACAGCTTCAATCTGGCTCCTCTCTGGGTTTCTGAGAATGCAAGATCTGCTTGTGTGCCCCCATCTCTTTCCTGTCCTGTGGGAAGCCTGGGTCCTCCAGTATGGCTCCTTTGTCAACTTCTACAACAACCACAGAATCTTTGGGATGTTTTCCCAAGACCCCTTTCCATCCTACTTTTGTGGCCCAGAGCAGACAGGAACTGGAGGTTAGGGGGTGGAAATGGGACTCCTGTATGCAGAGATGGGGAGTAGGGTGTACAGTCTAGGACTGTGGGAAGTCTCCTTTATCAGTCCCCAGGACAGTGCTATGGGGTGAGGAGCGACTAGGATGCTGAGCCAGTCCCTGTGGTGAGCAGCCCCTTGATGCAGGCTAAGGCTCCCCAGGAGAGGAGGGGTTCTTGTCACCCAGTCCCCCCCACCTCCTAGGGCCAGGGCAGAAAGTTGGGGAGTACGATGATGCCCCTGTCCACTCAGGGTCCTCCCCAGTCCCTCATCTCCATGACAACCAAAGCATCCTCTTTCTCCCAGGAATATCTCTCAACTCCTCCAGTCACATATGGCCCATGCTGGCCTGTTCCTGCTGATAGTTCTGGTCTTTCTCAGTGCTTTCTATTCAGAGAGGGCCACACAGTCCTCCCTGCCCCTCATAGGACCACCGACTGTGCTCCACATCACGTCACTGCCAGATCTCCCCCATGCCTGCAATGTCCTTGGCCCCGCTCTGTTGCCACCACCTTGGTTCAGCTCACCACGGATTCCTGCCATGTTGCAAAGAATCCTGGGCTCTTGGGACCCTTAATCAGGCTCACGACTTTGCTGGTACTATGATTATCCTCCACCCCAAATTGGTGCTTGGCTCTCCTCTGCCTGCAAGGGACATCAGAGTCCTTGGGAGCGTCCAATGCCTGTTACCATCTGACCTTCCCTTCTCCAGCCTGTTTGCCCCAATGCTCCTCACGGCACAGCTTCAACGATCAGCCCTTCTGCACGCTGGGGCTTCCCTGGTGATGGAAGCTGCATCCCTGCTCCTTCTGCCATCCCCTGATGGCCCCCAGGGCAGGACTGTCCCCTCCCCTGCTCCCCCAGCACCTGGTCAGTTACCCTGCTCTGGCCCTGGTTGTGTGGCTCTCGTGGATTTCCATGGCTGCCTTCTAACAGGCTGGTGGACCCTCAGTCCCTCCAGGACCAGGGCCACCAGCTTGTTCACTGCTGAATCCCATTCCAGCAGAGAGCCTGGCACATAGTAGGTATTCAATTAATGCTGCTGAATCAAATTCTCTCATAACACAGGGAATTTATTAGATTTGAAATCCAGAGAATTGATCCCCCACCTTTTTTTTTTCTCTCTCTTAAGGTTGTGTGATGAGATAACCCACCCTTCCCCCCAGTCCTGCCCTTTTGGCTGCTCTTCTGGGAGAAAACAACATTCCCATTCCTGGATGGAACTGAACTTGAGGCAGTCCTGGGAGGGGCGGGGTGAAGGATGGGTCAGGAGGGTGGCAGCTAGGGCCCTGCTCTGGGATGTGGGGGGCTGGCTGGAAGAGCAGGTGGTAGGGGACTCCTGTGTTAACTTTCCGGAATGGAGCCAGAGGCTAAAAGTAGCCTGCCTGCCTGCCTTCCTCCTGGCTGACAAATTGGAGGAATAAATTACCCAGGCACTAAAAGTTGCATTAGGCAAATAAACATTTCGACAAGAATTATATGTGACATTCAAGAGAAAGCAAATAAACCCTAAGTTATGGGGACCTGCCAATGCTCCAGGAAAATTAAGTAACTCAAAATTGGTCCTTGTGTCTGCCACAGGCTCTGCAGCCCTCCTGGCTCCTGGACTCCTCCCTCCTGGGGCCAGGGATTGAGACGGCTCCAGAGAGGTCCCAGTCACTCCCTCTCTCGTCTGAGAGAAACTCCCGTTCCCTCGGGAAACGTTCCCAGGCCTTGCAGCAATTCAGACATCCTTTCTGGCCATGGGTTTCCCTAGGATACTGTAAAGCCACACCCTGGTCCAGTGTGGGGACTCCTCTTGGGTGTAAGGGATGATATTAATTGGAGATTGATCAGAGTGTAAAATTTCCTTCCTGTAGAAGGTGTCTGCTGAGGCTGGCCTTGTAGTGTAGTGGTTGGAATCCCAGGTGGGCACCAGTTCGAGTTCCAGCTGCTCCACTTCTGATCTAGCTCCTGGAAAAGTAGCAGAGGATGGCTCAAGTACTTGGGATCCTGCACTCATTTGGAAGAACTGGGAAAAGCTTCTGGATCCAGGCTTTAACCCGGCCAGCATGGGCCATTGTGGCCATCTGAATATCAAGCCATTGGATGGAAGGCCTCTCTCTGTGTGTCTCCCCTCTCTCTGTAACTCTTTCAAAATACATAAATGCATCTTACAAATAATTTTCAAGAGCCTGGGACGATGGCTCGGCGGCTAAATCTTTGCTTTGCATGTGCCAGGATCCCATATGGGTGCCAGTTCATGTCCTAACTGCACCACTTCCCATCCTGCTCTCTGCTTGTGGCCTGGGAAGGCAGTAGAGGTTGTCTCAAAGCCTTGGGACCCTGTATCCTCACGGTCAGCCCCCGGCTCCTGGCTTTGGAGAGACTCAGCTCCGACCACTGCAGCCACTTGGGGAGTGAACCAGTGGGTGGGAGACCTTTCTGTGTCTCCTTCTCTCTGTAAATCTGGCTTTCAAAAAACAAACAAACAAACAAACAAAACAAAAACAAAAACCTAAAAAGAAGGCATTTGTTCCAAGGTGATTGAAGACCACCATCAAGGAGCAAACACACCTGGAAGAGAACTTTCCCTTAGAACACATTGGCATGACTGCCGAGCCTTGCCTTGTAAACCTTCAGCGATGGGGAACTCACTCCAGGGGTTTCTGTCAGATGCCGTTCTTTGTCTCTGCCTGCGAGGACTCAGATGCCCGCTGGCTTCTGCGCCTGCCCAGCTCAGCTGCTTATGCACCGTTGAGCTCTGGACAGTCGCCAAGGCCCTCTCAGCCCCCAGTTTCCTATCTGGAGAAAGGGCATGCATGCTGTTTATTTATGTCCTGCGACTGTCATCACAAGCCACAGGAAATGCTTTGTCTTTTTCCTGCCGTCACTGGAGGGCAGACTTCGGTAGTGAGGGTGTCCAGGGTGTCCTTGGGGCTGTGGTGCTTGCTGGAGGCTCCAGGGGGAAGCCCCACCTTGCAGAGCCTCCTGCCCCCGCTCCCCCACTCCTTGGGTCATGGTCCCCTTCCCCTTTCAAAGCACTTTGAGATTCTGGGCCTTTTCTCAGTTGTCTCCTCTTCTGTGCTGATTCTGGCCCTCTGCCTCCTTCCTACAAGGACTGTGATGATGACCCTGGGCCCACCTGAGTGACCAGGTCAGTGCCTTGCCTCCAGGAGATGGCTTGAACCACATTGTCTCTTTTGCTGTGCATATTCCAGGTTCTGATGGGGGTGGGAGGTGGGCACTTTTAAGGGGTCACAGTTCTATCCACTGTGTGGTGACAGCTCCCATTCTCAGGGTCAGGCGTGAGGATGCGAAGATTGTGGTCAAGCCACGGAAGAGTGGTACAGCAAACAGCCATCCTGCGTGTGGTCCCTGCTCATGTGCTCACCTCCTCCTGCCCAGGGACAGGATGTGGGCAGCAGGAGGCCTGACACAGGGCTGAGGGGACTGCGAGGACCTGATGACCAGTGGAGTATCTGGGGAAAGCCCAGACAACTGGTGGTTTCTGACTTTAGATGCATGGGAGGAATTGACACCATTCTTGAAGGGTGCAGGGAACAGGAGGAGCAACTCTGAGTGTGTGTGTGTGTGGGGGGGGCGGGGAGCATGGTGAAGGTCAATGAAAGTGCCCATATCTGTCCCAGGTAGAATGTCTGGGAGGGAGAAGGAGAGGTGGGTCTGGAGCTCAGAAAAGAGAACGAGATTAGAGGTGGGCTGGGTTGGAGATGGGCAGTCAGATCACTACAGAGCAAGAAGGATGGAGGAGCGAGGATGGATATGGGGACACTGCTGTCTTCATGGGACTGAAGGGATGGTTCATGGTGGAGGAGCCATGGCCGGGGGTCAAACCTGGAAAACAGCCTCCCCCGACCATGTTCATCCACTTGTAGCCAGCCCTGCCAGAGGCATGGCATCCATAGCCACACATTGCACCACACTGAAGGATTATGGCAATTTTATTTGCTTGCAAGATACAGAGAGATTGGGAGAGAGGGAGGGAGGAGAGAGAGAGAGATACTTTCTGCTGGTTCACTCCACAGTTGTCTGCAACAGTCAAGGATGGATGGGTTGGGCCAAGGTGAAGCTGGGAACTGGGAATGCAATGCAGGTCTCCTCTGTGGGGGATAGAGAGCCAACTCCTTGAGCCATCATCTGCCACTCTGACTCTGCCATAGCAGGAAGCTGGAAATGGGAGCTGGAGCTAGACATTGAGTCAGAGCTTGGATATGTGGTGTAGGCATCAGAAATCCTAGACCAAACACCTGATCCTCGAGGCATGATTCTTTTCCTCTCTCTTTTTTTTAAAGATTTATTCATTTTATTACAGCCAGATATACAGAGAGGAGGAGAGACAGAGAGGAAGATCTTCCGTCTGATGATTCACTCTCCAAGTGAGCCGCAATGGCCGATGCGCGCCGATCCGAAGCCGGGAACCTGGAACCTCTTCCGGGTCTCCCATGCGGGTGCAGGGTCCCAATGCATTGGGCCATCCTTGACTGCTTTCCCAGGCCACAAGCAGGGAGCTGGATGGGAAGTGGAGCTGTCGGGATTAGAACGGGCGCCCATATGGGATCCCGGGGCTTTCAAGGCGAGGACTTTAGCTGCTAGGCCACGCCGCCAGGCCCGATTCTTTTCCACTTTACAGATGACATTGAAAGACAGCCTGGGACCACTTCCACATGGCGGGGTGACTCTGTGGAGGGAATGGCAGCCCAGGGTGCACAGCACTGGGCTCTTGCACATTTTAGGTGTAGGGGATAGAGGAAGATTATAGTTCCTCAGTTTGTATCGCATCTCGGCCTTTTGGCTAAGATCAAGTGTAGTTCCTTAGTTTGTGCTTGCTTGTGACGTGTCATCATGGTGGGTGTTGATCTGTGCAGAATTGGCATGTGAAACATTTCTGGATGAGAGTATCTGCTTGACCTCTGCAAAGATAGCACTGCGGTTAGTGTAGCTTTCTTCTGTTGCTTGTGACCAGAAGGAGGCAGGAAAGAGAGATAATACTGGGACTTGGTCTGCTGCTTGGTTTTCTGCGGTTACCAGGTGTTCCTGGCTTGTGATAAGCTCTGTTATTCTCTGATGCACTCAGCTCCTTCAGCTGTCACTTCTGCTTGGCCCAACACTGAGGCCCTCAGCTAGGACTTGAAGCTGCATCTGCTGACTACTGGCACTCGGGGAAGCAGGGGTGGGGGACTTTCCCTGGGGATCCCACAGGTGCAGATCAAAGTGCTGGGTGAGGCCTTGGGCATGGGAATGTGGGCACAGGCCTGATGTAGAAGCTCTCAATAGAATTCTGGAAGCCGTGGAAACCCCATGGGACCTGGGTGTTCTCAGAAGCTGGAGATCCACAAGGTGGGGAGGGCAGCTTTGGTCTGAGACCTTGTCCCCTCTTACCACCAAGGAGAGGCCAGTGTTCCGCCATCAGCCATCAGACACCTGCCAAAGCCCCCTCCTCCTATTGGGAGCTGATGATGAAACCTGGGTTAGGAAGCTCAAGGCGGGAGTCCTGAGCAGGACCAGCCTCCAACTTCAAGCATCTCTATAAGGCCAACATGAACGTGACATCAATGCCCTGCCGGGCTCTGTTCCCAGTGTTTCCCACTGAGTCCTTGAATTCCCGCCACAGCCCTAGGAGGGAGGAGCAGGAAGTGGATGTCCTGGGCCATGCAGAGGTGAGTTCCTAGCTTGTTACCTGCCTGCTGTGCTGCCTGTTTGTGGCATGAGAGGAGGAGGCCCAGGCGTGCTGGTGGGCAGCCCCACCTGGCTCCCTGTGAGGTGACGGGGTCTACCCAACCTGGTCTTTCCTTCCCCATTCGCTACTCCTTTCTTGGGCTTCTACTCCCCTTGGGCATTTTCAGGGTACTAGGGGTGGGGACAGGGTTGGCCCACTCTGGGCTGAGCTGCTGTTTCCCCCATAGCATGAGAAGGGCCCTGTGAGGGCAGAGTGAACCTTGTAGCCCTTCAAAGCAAACAGGTCTGGGGCAGATCTCAGCTCTCTGACCCAGCCAGGCCTCAGGCTCCCTGACATGTAGTCTCTCTCCTTGCTTCCTTTACCATGTGGCTGGAAGGGCTCAAGCATTTAGGCCACCATCTTCACAGATGCATTAACAGGAAACTGGATCTGAAGCAGAGCAGCCAGGAAGTGGTGGCTTAACCTGCTGCAGCACCATGCTGATGCCAAGATGGAGTTCCTCATTTACAAGACAGAACTAATAACTTCTCCTCATTCTTCCTCGTCACCATCATCCCAGCACTGATTTCTGTTCCCTTCAGGCCAGGGCCTGCACCAGGTACTTTATATGTGTGTGTGTGTGTATGTGTGTTTAGGGGGAGGGGAAGCTGTGAATTTTGAAAAACATCAATGCATGAATTTCACAATTTGTCTAAATCAAAAAACGAACCGATATTTAATTCTTTCCCCCCCCCCCAGGAACATTGGGAAGTCCCCTGGTCCATTCCCTCACTCAGCCCTGCCTCCCCACCCTGGACGAAGGCATGGAGCCCTTGGCAGGTGAGGTGACTGTCCCCTGCCCTGGGCTCTGCAGCAGCAGCCTGGGTATCTCATGGGCCACACAGCGGGCACACAGGGTGGCATTTCTTTTCCCTTGTGCTCACCATTCTTCCAGGAGAGAGTTGTGCCGTGTTGGAGTGCTCACTGCCAGCAGCCACAGACCTCTCATGCCAAGTTAAAGACCTCAGGAGGTGGGACTGTGCTGTGGCTTTGTGGGTTAAGAGGCCACCAGCAGATCCAGCAGCCCATATGGACCCTTGTACCTGCATTGGAGACCCAGAAGAAGATTCTGGTTTTGGCTTGGCCTAGGTCCAGCTGTTGTGATCATTTGGGGAGAGAACCAGCCAGTGGAAGATCTCCCTCAGACTCTCCCCTCTCTGTAAATGCTTTTCAAATGAGTAATAATAAAATAACATTAAAAAATAAATCTTTTAAAAAGTAATGCAGGAGGCCCTTAGATGGGCCAGGCCGGGCTCTGCTTACCTGCCCTGCCTCTCTTTCCTGCGGGGGTCCCTAGGGAATGGCCCCAGCCCTAGGACTGCTGCTGCCCCCCACCAAGAGCATTTTCAGCTCCTGAAGAATTCAGAGCCCTCTGCAGCAGGGAATCTAAATTTAGAGCCCGTGCTCTGTTAACTCGGTGAATAATGCTAATTAGCATAACAATTCTTCCTGCAATTAAGTTGGGGAGGGGGTGAGGAGGTGGTGCTGGTCCAAGAGGAAATTACACAGGGAGCTCTGTCTTATTGCTGGTTTCCAGGAGGCCTCGCTCGAGGTGTCTGCTTGGCGTGGCTCTCCTCTTGCATGGCTGGATCCAGAAAATGCCTATTTGGGGCGGAGGGAGGGAATGTCTGTCCCTAACCTTATTGTGATGTGTTACTGGCGCAAGTATGAAAGTGCAGCTCAGAGCGGAGTCCTGCATGGGAATGAATTAGGTTTTGTAAGCAAGCTGTCACCTGCTCTGAAAGGTGTGAAAAAATTATGAACTGCATTGTCCTGGAAACCACAAAACAGCCCTCCCCCGGCTCCCCGCCCCTCCACCCCCGCTGCAGTAAACACACAAGTTTGGGATGTGGAGTTGGAATGAAGTTATAGTTGGAATTCAGACGGCTTCTTTTAGGGAGAGTTGCTGCTTCTCTTGCTGCACCCAGCCATGCCAGGCAGCCGCCTGTGGCTGACGATAACTTGTTGGTCCAAAAAAATTCACAAGTCTGGGCTGTAAGATATCAGCCTGGGACATGTCAGAGAGGCCAACATCTCCACTAGATCGAACGCGGCTGGGCAGTCAGGATGTCTCAGGTTGGGGACAATGGTGCAGGTATAACGGGGCCCTAGAGAGAGGCTAGACAAAGCTGCCCTCTTCCCTGCCTAGGAAACCCTTCAGGTCTTCAGTTTTGAATGTTTCATGGCATGCATTGTTGAGCGCCAACCTTCACCCTGGCTTTCCTCTTTGGATAATCTTCCTGAGTAATATAGAACAGAGCAACTCTGTCCTCCTTTGCTTAAGTCACAATAATTCTGTTGAGGCAGCCTAATCAAAGTCTTACTTTTCATTAGGTAGTCGTGGAATTCTGTCTTTTAAAAAAGTTTTCTCCTTACTTTTAAAAATTGTATTTGTTTATTTTTTATTCTAGTGGAATGAAGAGAGAGAGAGAAAGAGAGAGAGAGAGAGAGAGAGAGAGAGAAAGAATGTCTTCCATCCACTGGTTGCTTTCCCAAATGCTAGCAAAAGCCAGGACTGGTCCAGGCCAAAATCAGGAGCGAGAGATTCCATCTGGGTATCCCACCCAAATGGCAGGATCCAAGTATTCCAGTGATTGGTTGTTGCTCCCCAGCAATTTCATCAGCAGGATGCTGGATCGGAAGTGGGGAGTCTGATAGGGACTGCAGGACTTTCCTGCTCTGCAGTTCTCCTGGCTGTAAGGAACGGTGGAGTGCTGAAAGAATGTTGCTCTCGGCTTTGTTAGGGACACAGGGGAAATGTGAACCAGATCCAGCATCAGTCTCAGGGGAGGCGTGGTCTACGGGTGACAGAGGCAGAAGGGGAATGAATCCAGGGTGGCAGGTGTGAGCATGAATCTCCCTAACCTGGGCACCTAGAGACTTGCAGGCACTGGTCAGCTCACATGTACAGGAATGCCTGCCGCCCCGCTGCCCTCTGTCATTGGTGCCAGGGTCTCTGGTGTTTGGAGGCAGGCCTTTGATGTTAGATTTGTCCCAGCCAAGAGCTTGCTGTGGTGCTAGCTGGCTGGTGGTGTGCCTATGCAGGCAGCAGGCTTGTCTTTCCTGTTCTGAGTCAGACAGAGCCAAGCAGCTGCTGAATCTGTCCCTCCTGGGTCACTCAGAAACCTTGTAGACGGGGCAGGTGCAGGTAAGTTCTTTCGGCAGCTCAACCCCTCTGTCTGACCGTGACCGCCACATACTCCTAGCCACCATTCACCAGGGGCCCCCAGAGCCCGCCTTTGCCCACTGCTTGACTGCCCTGCCCAGCTTGCTAGCTGGCCTGTGACACTAGAGCTCACTGATGCCACCTTCTAGGCTTGACCCTGAGTGGCTGGTGGGTATGCACTCCTCACAAGTCACAATCGTTCTCTCCATCTTCTCAGAGAAGGAAACAGACCACGGCTTCAAAAGCCAGGCTTCCATTCAGTTGGCACTAGATCTCGCTGTGCCCTGCCTCACAGTCCAACACTTGCATACACAGGCAGAGTAGCTGAAGCCCAGCCCATCCAGAAGTCATGAACTGTCCAGTCGCTTCTGCTCTCTGGTGCGAAAGCCAAGGCCAAAGCCAAGGTGGATAGGCCGTGAGGGCCAGGCAAGACCACGACCCTCCTGAGGAGGATACGGCAGCTGGACAGATGGGCTGGTTCTCGTATGTGCAGGTGCACACATACAGATGCCTGTGTGCTGGCACCCTCTGCACGCACACACCCTACTCCGCAGTCACAGTGCGGGGCAAGCTGCCACCGCTCAGTGATGATGGATGTGCTTCCAGGTGTCCCCTCACGTTCTGCACACAGGCCTCGCTGAAGTAAATGGTTCTGCCTGGCTGCCTGGCAGGAGTGGTGGATGGAGGGGCCGGGGAGGCAGGGAGGCAGGGAGGAGTGGAGCCATTTGTCTGGGGCACCAGGGGGAGGGAAGTGGGGGGAGTTGGCCACTTACGGCTGTGATGGATGGCAATTCTGCTCTGCCATCTGTTGGGGTTGGCAGGCTGCAGAACACAGCACGGCACACCTGGCTGGGGAGTCCTATGGAGCCGGGCCCGCCCATGCCAGGGCCCGGGGACCCGGCTCCCCACATGCCAGGGCAGGAAGCTGGCAGGGCAGGAAGCAGGCACTCATCACAGAGGGGCTGTGGTGAGGTCGGTCCCTAACCCACTCTCTTGACTCAGCAGTCCTGGGCATTTCTGGGCCAGGAAAAGCCGGTTACAACTTGGCCACCTACCTCCCCTGGCAGGCAGCGTGCACGTGCCGTTGCTCCAGGGTCCAGCTTGTTCATGCTAAGAGCTGAGCAAGCTGGAAGATGCTTCTTGGCTGTCCCAGTTGAGCTCCCAGGGAGCAAGGGGCCTAAAGCTGTTAAGGTCAAGATCATCTGGCTACGCTAGCGGATAAGAGGCCGTGACCCTTCTCTTGGTGTCTCGGCTGCCCTAGCCACCCCTTTGTCTACACTGTGGCCAGCCTCAGATGCCAGGATGTTAGTTGGAGGATCCCTGGAAATGCTCCCCTCTTGACACACAGGAAGAAGGGCCCAGAGAAGGGAGCAGCCTTGCCCAGTGCCATCAGCATCCTGCCCTGCCCCTGTCCTCCCCTGCAGTCCTGCTCTATCAGCCTGTTCCTACCCAAGCATTGGGGCTTATAGCGCCCACCCCATCATGTCCTCCTGTGGACTTGTCCTATGCTTTCTGCACCCCACACCACATGGCTTCCAGTCTCTTCCTGCAGAGCTTCCTCATCCATGTCTCAGAATCCCAACCACACTGTCCCACGGTCTCTCCATCCAGGACAGAGCAGGACCCTCCGGAAGGCCTCCCTCCTGTAGGGAAGGCTTCCATTGCCCTGGTCTGTTGAGGGACCAACCGAGCTGACCTTCAGGTTGGCCCCTATGCCTTGGCCTGGGATTGAATTGAGGTTGAGCCAAAAGGAACCAGAAACAGTGGTGTTTGCAGCACACAGGTCTGTGACAGGGCCAGGTGCACAAGCTCATCTACCGCAAGTGGGCTAAGGGGCGCTTCCGTGGAGACAGGGCGGTACCAGGAAAGACAGCTAGCACACAGCCAGCTCTGGCTGAGCCGGAAGCTGCGCAGCCCTCACAGGGTTGTACACATGCAGAGAGGGGAGGGGCAGGCATGACCCCCATGGCTTGAAAGAGGGTTCTGTGAGAAGCAAGAGCAGAATGAGACCTCTGTAATCTGGCAGGGCTTCTGGGAGAGGATGCCAATGTGACTGTCACATCTTTGCTGAAACCTCCTTCCTTGACCTGAAAATCCTGGGAGAATGCAGCCCGAAGCAGCAGAGCCTCCACCTCAGGATGCAGCTGGTCCTCTTAGGTCATGGGCAGGCAGCTTGTCTTGGTCATGGGCTATTTGTAAAGGTGTGTGTATGTAGGCGGGTAGGAAGTGTACAGGTGCAGTGGCATGGGCCAGGTGATGCACAGCGCTCCTGAGGCCCAGAAGGCTGAGGACAGGAGGCAGCTACTGGCTTGGATGAAGATGTTGGGTCGAGGCCCACTTTGAGGGGATTCTGTCCTTCAGTTAAGGGACTCAAGCAGTACGCCTCTCCTCCCCCAACCCCAAGGGGAGTGTCTAATAAATACAGGACTTCATCTGTCTCCTTCTGAGCTCTTCCAGGGGCTCCCACGGGGCAGTGCAACACAACCAAAGGTTTCTGGAGTCAGTGAGAGGCTTCTAAAGTACAGGGAAGGCACCTCCTGCCAAGCCCTCCCTCTCTGCTTCCCCCCCCCCTCCAGTTGACCCACAGTCACATGGATCTGGGTAAGCAAAAAGAGGAGGCGGAGGGTGGGAGGATGTAAGGTAATCCTACAGGCTGAGTCTTCCGTGTGTTAGGCAAGTGGTTGGGGATGCTCGTTTCATTTCCAGAACAATCTCAGAGAGGCATCACTGTTGCCATTCTGCAGGCAAAGAAAGCAAGGCTCAGAGAAGTGAAGTCATTTGTCCCAAGGCCACACAGCAGCCAAGGAGACGCTGCAGACCCTGATCTCTGCCTGGCTCCAAAGACCTGTGTGTGTGTGTGTGTGTGTGTGTGTGTGTGTTCGTTCCTGGCTCCATGAGCCCCCACCAGAAGCCCCAGGTCCCAGCAGGTGAGCAGAGCTGCCTAGCAAGGGGCTGATTCAGCAGGAGGCCTGGCTGTGGAAGTTGAGCCCAAGTACCATGCCAGTAGGTGAAGTGACAGCTGTTCTTTGTGGGCTGCAGCAGTTCCCCGAGCTAGAGGAGGGGAGGGGGCTCCCTGCAGCAGTTCCCCGAGCTAGAGGAGGGGAGGGGGCTCCCTGCAAGAAACAGGAGCATGATTTGGCAACTCTTAATTGATTTGCAATGTACTGGAGAGTTGTGGTAATTCCTTTACATTTGACTCTCATTCAAATTGTGGAGTAAACACAATGAGGAAGGGAGCAAGAGAAAGGTCTAGCATTTTATTTTATTTTTACCCTGGGCGTAAAGAGAGCAAACTCAGTATGACTATTTGAATTTCAAATATTTCTCAAGTTGAGTACAAAAGGGAACTTAAAAAAAATATTAACACATACTCGCACGTACCTACCCCGAACCATTTCTCTGTTTGATTATGTGACTCACAACGTCCTAGTTTAGGTTATAATAGCACAATTGCAAGCATTCATCAGATCCAGATAGATGTGTTGGTGCAGAAGTGAGAAAGGACACCAACCCAAAGAACAGTAATATCTTCAAGCATTGGGATTTTCTTTACCAAAGAACATTAGTTATGAGCTTGAATATTTGGGAATATACATAGATTTTTCTGTGCTTGCAAATTGTCTGCAGGCCGCCAAGTCCTAGGTCAGGGTGTAGAGGAGATGAGGCAGGTGAGGATCTCCATGAAAGCCCAGCAGTTCTAGAAAGAGCCAAAGAAGCGAAGTCCATCGTTCCTTCATTTGCAAGTCCCAGGGCTATTATGAAGCAGTAGACTTCAGACACAAAGGGTGACTTAGCAGTGGGCAGTGAGTCCACTCTGCTCCACCGTCTGGTGTACCTGCCTTCCTGATTCAGGGTCAGTGTCTACCTCTGTGAAATGGGATGGATTACAGTGCTGTACCTCCAAACAGGGAAGACAGGGGAGATCTCAGAACATACCCTGCTCTCGGCCAGCACGGTTGGTCCTCAGCACAGGCAGGGTGGGGGTTGACATTCCCGTGTCCATGTGCGAATCAAGGGATCCACCCAACCGACATGGCACCTCTGAGCCCTCTTCTCAATGAGGCTTTTGCCTTATCTGCAGGGTCTAATTCCAGTAAGACTCTCACCTTCTAAGCACTCTACCACCCATGTTCCCAACCTAAGTTCCTCTTGGTGACTTTCCATCTGCAGAGTCCTTCACCCTGCCCTGGAGCCAGAAGCCTCCATTTGCCCCTACTGTATTTGAGGATAAATCCAGTCTTGCACCAAAGTTTTTCTCTGTCCTTGCTGAGGTCAGTGTAGTAGCATAAAGGTGCTGCCTGCAGTGCTGGCGTCCCATATGGATGCTGATTTAACTACTAGTTGCTCCATTTCCTATCCAGCTTCCTGCTAATGTACCTGGGAAAGCAGCAAAGCATGGCCCAAGCACTAGGGTCCCTGCACCCACATGGGAGACCTGAATGAAGGTCTTTTCCTTGGCCTGGCCCAGCCTTGACTCTTGAGAGCATCTGGGAAGTGACCTAGCAAACAGAAGGTCTCTCTCTTACTTTCTTAGCTCTGCCTTTCAAATAAATCAAATAAATCTTCATCTGTCTTACCCTTGGAAAAAGGCACTCAGCACGATTTTACTCTGATTCATGGCAGAAGTTGAGGAAGACTAGAAAAAAGGGTGGGAGGACAGGCCATGAGCTGTGGGCGGAATGCAAGGCTCGTTTGCCTGGAGAGGGAGAGGTTGAGGAGCTCTGCGGAGGTGGGGGGGAGTGGCCTTTAGGAAGAAGGGTGACTTTGCCAGCCCTTTAGGCTTTATTCCCATGTGCGTTGCCACTGAGCTGCCCCACCCCATTCTCCAGGCTGCAAAGCAATACCTGGCTCTGCCACCTCAGGGCAGTTAACTGTCCTCCCTCCAACTTCCCTGTCCCCCATCCAACCTCCCATGTCTCCACTGTGCCTCCTCTTGCCTGGGAGCGCCTCATTTATACAGCAGGTCTGAACCGCCTGCAGCCTGCGCGTGCTTCTCCACTCTGCTGATGTATTTGCATTTTAACAAGGACATTAGGAGGTAATTCTTTTACCCCAAAGACAAGAAATGAAGTTTCAGAAGCCACAGACTGTAGTGGAGAAAAGATTTCCAGAGTAGTGTCAAAATGGACTTTGGCATCAGGTTAAGTGGAGTTCAGATCTGGGCTCGGAGACATCCTTTCTGTTAGAGTGGCCACCCCTGAGAGGACATTGTTGCCTCCTTTGGGAGCCAGCCTTACAGACCTTGGGCATGGTTATCCCGCTGGAGGCCTCAGTTTCCCTGAGTGTGGAGAGATTGTGATGATGCCTCCCTCATGAGCAGGTGAATGGAGCCTCCTCATCCCAGGTGGTGTCTCCTCACTGCCACCACCCTCACCAGCATGCTGACTCTGGGAACCCCCTCACCCCCAATTATGGGTGGCCATTTGTCTCTGCAACTCTCTTCTGCCTATTGACTTTTGACCTTTAATCAGGTGACTGGATACACTGGCTGAATGTCCAAAGCAGTAACGTCCCAGCAGAGGGCTTGATTCTAAAGTAGGGTGGCCAGGCCCATCCATGTGTTGCAAGCCAGGAACAGCGGAAGCCAGAAGCCAGGCTTGCTTGCAGAAGGGCCCTATAATTAATCCCCTGGCATTCCTGCCACCATTGTCTCTTCCCTATTGAGACCAGCCAATTAGCGGTTCCCCACTCCTCTGTGTGGCAGCCACTTATTAGCGAAGACAAAAGCAGCATTGATTCCAATTTGTCCCTGCGTTTGGCTGTCGCTGAAGTTAAAGATTGCATCTGGGGAGGAGTGCTGGGGAGAGAAACACAAGGGGCGATGCAGAGAGGTTCCCTAAAATTAGTTGAAATAATTTTAGCTCTATTGTGAATGGCTAAACTAAATATAAACAGAAGAGAGAAGAAAAATCTTCCCAATGTTAATTACCATAAGCATTAAGTACCCAAAAATGAGGCTCACAATTTGTTTGGTGACACTCTGATAATTAAATCATTTTCTCCCATTGAGGCTGCTTGGGAGTCTTATTCCTCCAGGGCGGTTTTCTCCGGCCCTCATGCACTGCTCAGAATCCTGCGTCCTAGGTTTCTGGATCCACGGCTGCCACACTCCAGTCCAGGTGAGCGGTGGGTGGATACCCTGCGTCTTCATTGTGCACCTGCGTACTGCCTGCGTGAGATGAGGGAGGACCTGGGCCTGTGTGGCAGTGGACGGGAAGATTTCCTGTCCAGGTGTCCATCGATGAACTCAGTGCTCACCTGCTGAACACCCCCTCTGGTGAAAGGTCTGAAGCATACAGAGAAAAATAAACTATTATTTTACGCCCTCAGGAAGGGATGTGTGTTATCTGTATATAATCACTTGTGAGGGTGGGCCTTATGGCACTGGGGATGCCCACATCCCGTACTGGAACGCTGGTTTGAGTCCCAGTTGTTCTGTTTCTGATCTAGCTCCCTGCCAATGCACCTAGGAAGTGGGAGGTCATGGTAGGGCAAAGAAAGGACAGGAGGTTCACCTCACCAGAAAAGACCAGGCAGGATCAAAGAGCATAGTGTTTCCGGAAGCCCCAGCCGCTTGGGAGAGCATGAGAAGGTGGGTGTAGGCAGACTGGAGGGGGAGTGAGGCGGTGGTAGCAGGTGCAAGCCTTGTACTGTACTCACTAATCATATCCTAGGTAGCTGGCACTGTGCCTGGGGTCCCATCCAAGCTATTTCACTTGGTCCTCATTCCATCCTGCCCTGGTTCTGTAATCCCTACCTTGTAAAGATGGGGTCTCTGGGAAGACCTGGGGTGGTGCAAAGTTGTTCCTGCTTCGTACAATCCTGCCAGGCTGTATGGGCTGTACTGAAAAGAACTCTGGTCCAGGTTAAGGAATCAGAACTTTTGTTTATATATACACATAAACATTTGCATATACACACACATATATATATGCTATGTATGTATGTATATATGTATATTTGATTTTAAGGCAGAATGGGAAGAAAGAGAGTGATTCAATCCAAAACCAGGAACCTCTTCCAGGTCTCCCATGAGGGTGCAGGGTCCCAAAGCATTGGGCCATCTTTGACTGCGTTCCCAGGCCACAAGCAGGGAGCTGGATGGGAAGCAGGGCTGCTGGGATTAGAATCAGCGCCCATATGGGATCCCTGCATGTGCAAGGAGAGGACTTTAGCCACTATGCTATTATGCCGGGCCCTTTTTTATTCTTAAAGATTTATTTACTTATTAGAAAGGCAAAATGAGAGAGAGAAAGTGTGAGAGAGATCTTGCATCCATTGGTTCACTCTCCAAATGGCCACAATGGCTGGGACTGGGCCAGGCCAAAGCCGGGAGCCTAGGACTCCATCCTGGATTTCCATGAGGGTGGCAGGGACTCAAGTCCTTGTGCCATCTTCTGCTGCCTACTCAGGCACATTAGCAGGATACTGGATTGGAAGCCAGCTGGGGAGCTGGGACTCAAACTGACACTCCAACCTGGGATGCCAGTACCACAAGCTGCAGCTTCACCCGAAAATACAACCACACCAGCCCTCCCACCCTCTTTCTAACCCTCTCTGATCATGCTTTCCCCCACCGCTCCATGGTGGCCACATGAGGACAGCTCTTGTCTTGCGGGCCCTCCCTGTGCTACTTGCGACTGAGTCTCTCCTGGCACTGGCTTCTGCTCCCTCCACCTACCCTGCCCTCCTCATTTAGTATCACTCTTGGTCTCCTCTGGTGTTCACAGCTTCCTGATTCTCCTCTCAGCTTACTGTCCCAGCCTCTGGGTTTTCTTCTGTTCTCTCTCACATGGAGCTCCTTTTTGTCTCTGAACCGCAATTCACAGCAAGAATTGCAGCTTGTATTACACCCAGTTAACTACCCCTATATACAACTGAAACAAAAATGTCACCAAGCAGTTCATTCATGTTTACTGGGTGCCAACTACCCTGGCATTTGAATTTGTTTTCTTTTATTTCATTATATTAAAAAATGCTTTCCTAATCACAGGCCTTTCCTCCAGGACTGCTCCAGCTACCACCTATGGACCCCAGGCACCAGGCCAGTCCCCATAGATGAAGGCTGTGAGTCAATCCCTTGTCAAACCAGCCCCATGCTCCTGCAGTTCCAGGATCTAGGTTGGCCCCAGCACCAGGCTGATCCCTATGGACCCAGCCTGCAGCTCTGTTTCAGTACCAGGATGTTCCCTGCTTACCCTTCAGGCTTTAGGCTTGTCCCAGAAAACTGGCTCTAAGCTTTGCCCCAGTGACCCCGGGCTCTTGACTGGCTCTGTTGGCTCTGTTGGCAGAAGCTCCAAGCCTGCCCAGTTGTTGACCAGGCCCCCTAACAGACCCTACCAGAGCACACCCTCCACTCCCTATCCATCGGCCCCCCCAAATCTGGATCTAAACTCCCTTGCCAAAGCTGGTTTGTAGAGACTTGAGTGATTCCTACTTTTCCAGAATCAGATGCCACTGTGTGATGGCAAGGGTTGTGAATAATCAGGGACACATGACTCCACCAAAGAACAGCTGAATGCCAGCTCTGGACCTTACAGGAAGGGGAAGTGCTGAACTGCTGGACAAAGTGTTCTTAACAATGGTCTTCAAAAAGCTCACATAGCTACAGAGATCAGGGACAACTAAGCGAAATCAGGAAAACTACACAGGAACAAAGCGAAAATTAAAACGAAAAGGGATGAACGACCATCCAAAAGCGAAGAAAAAAACTCTCTTTATTGTAACTACAAAAATCAACAAAATACTCAAGAATATTTTTAACCAAAGAAGAGAGGGACCTGTACATTGAAAACTCTGAAACAGACCAAAGCAATCGAAAAAGTCACAAATAAATGAAAAGATATCCTGCATTTGTGGACTGGAAGGATACACAGTGTTGGAATGCCCATACTCCCCTGAGTGATCTACTGATTCAATGTGAACCTTACCAAAATCCAAATGTTTTCAGGAGCAATAGAAAAAAACATTTCTAAAATGTGTATGGAACTGCTAGAGGCCCCATGTAATCCAAAGCAATTTTAAGCAAAAAGCAAAAGCTGAAGGCAGAAAACCACCTGATTCCCAGATGTGCTGCAGAGTTTCCGTAACAGACACAGTGGTACCCTGGCATAAAAAAAACATGTAGACCAAAGGAAGAAAGTAGAAAACCCAGAAATAAGTTCATTAATTTATAGCCAACTGATCTTCAACAACATCAATGGATCTTCTACAATGGGAGAACACAATCTCTTTAATAAAATGATCCTGGGAAAACTGGATGTTTATATGCAGAAAAGTGAAATTGGATCCTTAATGAAAGCATGTACAGAAACCAATATGAAATGGATTGAAGACTGACATGTAAGAGTTGAAAGTGTAAAACTACTGGAAGAAAACATTGAAAGAAAGCTTTTTCATCTTCGGCAATGATGTTTTTTTCATTTGGCCCTGAAAGCACAGGCAACAAAACCAAAAATAGATGGTTAGGAAGAACATATCAAACTAAAAAGCTTCTGCACAGCAAAAGAAATCATCATTAGAGTGAAGACACAACCCAAGGACTGGGAGAAAAACCATATATCTGATAAGAGACTAATATCTGAACTACGTAAGGAACGAAAGAAACCTCAATAGCGAGAAAGCAAATAACCAAATTTTAAAATAGGCAAAGGACCTGGATAGATATATCTCAAAAGATGTATAAATAGCCAGCAGGTGTATGAAATGAGACTCAGCATCACAGATTATCAGGGAAATGAAAAATTAAAACCATAGAGAGATATCGCCTTGCACCTGTTAGTATCAAAAATGTAAAAGCAAACAAGTATTGGCAAGATTGTGCAGAAAAGGGAACCCTGTACACTGTTGCAGGGAAATGAGAGTTAGTGCAGCCACCTGGGAGAACAGCATGGAGGAGGCTCTTCAAAATAAATCAAAAGTAGACCTATCCTGTGATCCAGCAATCCTGCCACTGGGTAAATATCCAAAGGAAATGAAATCAGTGTGCCGACAAGTGACTCTTTTGTGTTCACCGCAGCACTATTCATAGCAGCTAAGACAGGGAATCAACCATAGTGTTGAATGGATACAGAAAATGTGAGCTACACCACAGAATAGCATTTAGCTTAAACAGATGAACTTAGAGGCCATTATACTGAGTGAGAGAAGTCACACACAGGTGGATAAATACTGCAGGGTGTCATTTCTATATGGGATCCCAAAGAGTGAGCCTTTGGAAGGGTGGCTACTGGGTCCTGGGGCTGAGATAAGAAATGCTGGCTGGTAGGTACCCAGGCTCAGCTACACACTTATCGGAGATCCACGGACCAGAAATCATGGTGATTGTTACTAATGACAGGGGTGTGGGGGGCAGGGGTGGATCTTTAAAAAGTTCCAGGAGAATGGGTATTGTGAAAATAAAAACCTGTGCACCAAAATATACTTTGCATTCCATTTTCCATGAGACTTTTGAAAGCAACTTTGTATATTTATGCCTGAAACTTGCTGAGAGAATAGATCTTGTTTTAGTTTTTATTTTTAAAAATATTTATTTATTTTTATTGGAAAATCAGACATACAGAGAAGAGGAGAGACAGAGAGGACGATCTTCCATCCGCTGATTCACTCTCCAAGTGGCTGCAATGGCAGGAGCTGAGCTGATCCAAAGCCAGGAGCCAGGAGCCTCTTCCAGGTCTCCCATGTGGGTTGCAGGATCCCAAGGCTTTGGGCTTGTCCTCTAGTCTTTTCCCAGGCCACAAGCAGAGAGTTGGATTGAACGCAGAGCAGCCAGGACACACTAACTAAAACCCATACTGGCCCCAAGAATAGATCTTAAATAGCATAATCACACACACACACACACACACAAACAAAAGGTAAGTATGTCGGGTGGGGGATAATCATTTCATAATGAATAAATTTTCCAAAATCTCACATTACATATCATAAATGACACTGCTTAATCGACAAATTAAAACATTTTTAAGAGATGTATTTATTTTTGTTGGAAAGGCAGATTTTACAGATTGAAGGAGAGACGTGGAGAAAGATTTTCTATTCGTGATTCACTCCCCAAGTGGCCGCAATGACTGGAGCTGAGCTGATCTGAAGCCAGGAGCCTGGAACTTCTTCCAGGTCTCCCATGTGGATGTAGGGTCCCAAGGTTTTGGGTTATCTTCTGTAGCTTTCCCAGGCCTAATGCAGGGGGCTGAATGGGAAGTGGGGCAGCCGGGACACAAACCAGTGCTTACATGGGATGATGATACTTGAAAGGTAAGGATTTAGCCACTGAGCCATCATACCGGGCCCCATTTCTTTCTTTCTTTCTTTCTTTCTTTTTTTTTTTTTAAGAAAAAAAATCTGAAAATGCTTTAAAAACAGGCTGATCTTGATCCATTGAAATCCCAGTTCACTGCTGGGTTTCAGCCCATCATTTGAAGAACATTGGTGCTATGTGACAGAGTAACCCTCACCACAGGCCCTCTGCAGTTGGCTGCTGCACCCAGTGCTGCAAGCCCCAAACTTCCTGCTGCTGCCCCTTACAAGTTCTGTCTAAACAGTCGATGGACAGAGCATCCTCCCTTGCTTGTCATTTTCTTCTCCCTTTTGTTGCTCATCTTCATTGACGCTTTCACTATCTGTACTTACTTTGTCTCCTCTCAACGTGTTTCCTGCCTAGCCCTCTGCCCCAAGCAGCCTCCTCTAGTCTGTTCATAAACGTGGCTTCGGATTTGCTTTGGACAGGCCCAGCCAACAGCAGGTGCTTCATCAATGCTTGTTCAGTGAGTGATCAACTACAGCTCCATGGGGGCAGCTGCTGTCTACAGTAGTCAAATCACTGCCTCACGCCCTCAGCCTTGTGCTGTGACTCTGCCTATTTGAGTGTCTGGTATGATTTTTTTCCTTTTGGTCTCATTCAACGTAAGATTTGCAATGATCTGCACAAATGCTTACAATGCCAAAGAATGGAAAATTAGCTGAGAGACCAAGTTCAAAGATAAAATGATGTGAGTAAATAATAAAGCCAGCATGTATCCATCAGACTGTGTGTGGCTGTGAGCACAGAGTTAAACAATGAGACTGTGGCCTTTTCATGTCTTACACAGGAACCTGGGGGTGAGCCGAGGCTTGGATTCCTTCTTTTTCTACTTGGCCATCATGTATTTTTTTGTTTTTGTTTTTGTTTTTTTCACTGCCCGCAGGCATAGATCCTGTGGGGATCATATCCAGACATTGTGAAGCTCAAAAGAAGAAGTAGACCCTCTCTCCTGGGGAGGCTGGACACTCACTCCAGGTGCTCAAATACACTTTTCTTTCACCAACTTTGATTGGCCAGAATTGGGTCCCTGACCAGTCCCAAAATCAATCATGGACAAAGGGAAGGACTTTGCATGATTGGCTTACAGTACTCATGTGTAATATACATGGGAGCTTCTGTTATAATTCCGTGACACCTGGGATGAGGGTACACACGCAACGTGAAATATCTGGGATACACAGACCACACAGTCCTGCGTGACTAACTGTTGGACCTGGGCTGCAGACTGAGTTGTTCCCCAGCTGCCAAGGCAAAAAACGGGGGAATTGGAACTGTTAAACATTTTGCCATGCACACCTACTTTAAATAAACTGATTGTTTTGGAGCATCCCAGCTTTTTCCGATACTGAGATCCTACAATTTCTCTGACTCATTTTCATAAGGCATTGTGGTGGATCACTTGCAGGCTATTGTCCTGTGCTTAGGGCCATTGCTGGTTTCCTAGAACTCTTTCCTATAATGAGCTGATGCAAGCTGAAGGGAAAATCCCAAAAGCACCAAAGCACAATTTTAATAAGAGATGGAGATGGCAGAGGTGGAGGCTGCAACAGCAATGCAAATTCCATTGCATTAGCTTTCGGATGGACTCTGCTGAATTTATCCCAGGGTAGGATTTTGACTAGCTGACAGAGTGCGTACATTGTCCGTCCTTCCAGCAGTCAACTGTTATTATTGTTTCTCTCAGGAAACTTTCTGAGAAAGAAGCAGCAGCAAAGGGGCGAGTGCTATGGCCAGCATGTTAAGCCTGGGCCACCTGCATCCCATGCCGGAGTGCCGCTTCGAGTTTGGACTCCTTGTCTAGTGCAGCTTTCTGTTTAAGTGCCCAAGAGGCAGCAGGTGGTGGCTGAAAAGATTTGCGACCCTGCCACCCACAGGGGGAGACTTGGATGGAGTTCCTGGCACCTGGTTTTGGCCTGGTCCAGCAAGGCTTTTGTGGGCATTTGGGGAGTGGATAGAACCAGAGGATGGACAATCTCTCCCTCTCTAACTTTTTAAAATAAATACATCTAGAAAACAAGAAAAGTGGTAGCAGAGTCTAAGGTTAGAGATTTGACTGTACTGATTTCTTTAGGTAATTGTGTTCCAACGTTGACACAGGAGAAGAAGCATTTTCCAAGGTTTTGGAGCCTGACAAGCATGTGTGCTTGAATGGATGTCACAGATGTGGGTGCTGTGACGCTTGGCTTCCCTGGTGCTTGTGCAAGCAATAACTAAAAAAAAAAAAAATTGTAGGGGCTGGTATGATGGTTCAACTGGCTAATCCTCTGCTTGCAAGCTCTGGCATCCCATATGGGTACTGGATTTTGCCCCAGCTGTTCCACTTCCAGTCCAGCTCCCTACTTATGGCCTGGGAAAGCAGCCAAGCATGGCCCAAAGCCTTGGGATTCTGTTACCCACATGGGAGACCCAGAAGAAGCTCCTGCTCTTGGTTTTACATCAGCTCTGGTCCAGTCGTTGCAGCCAATTGGGGAGTGAGCCAGTGGATGGCAAATCTTTCTGTTTCTCCTTCTCTATGTAAATCAGCCTTTCTAATAAAATAAAAATAAATAAATAATTCTTAAAATATTTTAAAATGATTAATTAATTCATTTGAGAGTCAGAGTAACACATACACGAGCATGAATGGGCATATACACAGATATCTTTCATCCACTGCTTCACTCCTCAAATGCCCACAACAGTTGGGGCTGGGCCAAGCCAGGAACCAGAAGCTTCTTCTGGGTCTCTCATGTGGGTGACAGGGGTGCAAGAACACGGTCATCTTCCACTGCTTCCTCAGGGACATTAATAGGGAACTGGAGAGGAAGTGGAGTAGCTGGAATAGGAACAGGCACACATATGGGATACCAGCATTGCAGAAGGTACCTTACCCTGTTATGTCACAACGTCAGACCTCAAATCAGTATTTGAAATCCATATGCAAGGTTTTATACTTCTATAGGGTAACGGCACTGCAGGATTCCATATTTCATGGGTATTCTTTTTTTACTCTCAAATTCAGTCCATTTGGTAGATACTTTGTAAGGTCGCTCCATCTCTATCCCAGCCACAGTTCCTCCTGGCTCCAATCCACCAGGATCTTGGTGTCTTGTATGTGCTGCAAACATGTCTGTTCTTTTACCAGCCAAATGACCTTAATCTTAAGGTCACGATGGGAAAGTTGGACAAAGACATAAGATACGTAGAACACAGGATGTCATTGTGTGTGTGTACTGGTGTGAAAGTGAGAGAGGGTAAGTGTGTGTGAATGTCTTTCTCTGTGTGACTGAATCTTGCCATTGTTGTGTCCTAGCTGTTCATGTCTCTGTATGACGGCCATGACATCCGCATTTGAGTATGGGTCTAGTTTAGCCAGTTTAGATAACCTGTAACCTTCCAAGTCAGAACCCAAGCTTCTTTTTTCTTGGCAAGGTGACTGCAAAGATGACCCCCAGCAAACTCTGCCTCCTGTGATTCAGGCCCTTGTGGAGTCTTTCATCTAAAGTCTAGGCTGGTTCAAGGCTCAGTTTAACAAAGAGAAAGCAGAAAAGTGACATTGTGCTGAGTTCTGCGTAAGCTTCAGCAAAGCCTTGAAGGTTCTTCTTTTGTGCTTTTGGGAATCCCAAGCTTCGCTCCATGCTGGAGAGACCACATGAACTGACCTTGTGGGAGGACAAATCCCAGCTTTCTGCAACCCCCAACAGGTATGAGTCATATAAATTATCCATTTCGGTTGTTGCAGCCAAGTTTCACCTCACTCAGGTAGCATTACATGGGAGTAGAAGAACCATCTGGCTGATCCAAGTCAACCCTCCCACTCAACCCTCCATGAGATGCCGGTTGTTTGAGCATCTAACTTTTGGAATGACTTGTTAGCCGCAGTAGATCATGGGATTCCATGCATAGCAGTGCCACTCTTTTGTTCTAGCCCTACTCAGGGTAGGGCTGATGTCTGGGGTGGACAAAGCACCAGAGAAGGCAAAGCAGCTGCTTCTGTCCTTCCCTCTCTCTCTTCCCACATCCAGTCTGGGAGGGCGCAGGCTTGGACTCAAGCTGGCCTTGGCTGGTTGTTGGTTTCCAGTGTCTCTCCTGGCAGCCACCACAGATCCAGTTTCAGGTCTTTTGGAATTCCGCCAGCATGCCGTTCAGCAGACAGGCAGCTGTTGAAGTGGATAATTTCATCAAGGAGTTGAGACACTGTACTGTGCCTGGCATTCTAATGGATGAGGCCACGTGGGGAGCACATTTAACCCTGGGAGACATGGTAGCTGGGAGTCAGCTAGTGGCTAAGCCAAGACTGAAAGACCCACCCACCCGAGGACTGTAATTAGGAAACAAACCAAGAGGAAGTGGATCTACTTACACATGGGAAACTTTTCTTAGCAAGAAACAGAAGACAGTAGAAGCTGTGTAAGGCAGCCACGGCAGTAGTGGACTGGGGAGGCAGAGTGAGCTCAGAGGGGGCAGTAGGGAGAGCTCAGCTACTCTGCTCTGCTGGGCTGCAGGCAGCAGATGACCTGGATTTGCTGGGCAGAAATGGGACAGTGAAGAACAGGGGTGTCTCCTGAATCCAAGACCCCCAGTGGGTTGAGAAGAGAATTGGGAACACTCAGGCCTGTTACTCTACCTCTTAGCACACTGCCCTCCTCTGCTTCTTTTTTTTTTCTTTTTCAAAGATTTATTCATTTTATTACAGCCAGATATACACAGAGGAGGAGAGACAGAGAGGAAGATCTTCCATCCGATGATTCACTCCCCAAGTGAGCCGCAACGGGCCGATGCGCGCCGATCCGAAGCCGGGAACCTGGAACCTCTTCCGGGTCTCCCACGCAGGTGCAGTGTCCCAGTGCATTGGGCCGTCTTCAACTGCCTTCCCAGGCCACAAGCAGGGAGCTGGATGGGAAGTGGAGCTGTCAGGATTAGAACCAGCGCCCATATGGGATCCCGGGACTTTCAAGGCGAGGATTTTAGCTGCTAGGCCATGCCGCCGGGCCCCCTCCTCTGCTTCTTTATACCCAGAGGACAACCTGTGCCTTAATTAACCCGAGTAACAGTAGGCTTCTTGACTTCTCGGTAACCCTTAGGCCAAATTCCTGCAGAGGGAGAGAGCCCATGGGTTCCATGCTAGGCCTAGGTCAGGTGGGCAGAGTCAAGCATTTCACATTTGATTTCCATAGTCTCCCTCTGTGCATGCGCAGGAACAAGGCTTGCTTTGGAGTTTTGAATTTCTTGTCATCTACTGCCTCTGAAGTCTACCCCATCACTGAGTGTTCTGAGGCTTGTGTCACATGAGCCAATGGTGTTCTGCTGTTTGATAGGCAGAATGGAACCTGAAATAATGTATGCCACATGCCAAGGGCATAAAATTTACATTGTCCACGTGCAGGGTGGATACCTGCGTGACCCACTCTAGGTGCCTTCTGTGTCTCCTTGGAGTCCTCACCCTGGTGGGTAGAGTTGGCCACCCCAGCCACCCTGGTTCTCTGGGCACTAATCACCTTGGTCAGACAATGGAAGCCCCGTGGATAGTATCACCTGACCACTGGCAGGTATAAGTTTGAATGAATTCTGAACAAGCGAGGGCCTGAGTGTGTTCGAAATACTCCTGGGATTTCCTGGTGTTATTTGGGTATAGGACAGTCAGAGACGGCTGACTTGCTCTTGGTGATTTTTAAAACTCAGGTGAGGCAGATTTGGAAAGTGGGGGTCATGGCACTCCATTTGAAAGATTTATTTATTTTAAAGGTGAAGTGACTGAGAGAGGCAAAGAGCAAGAGCAAGAGATATTTCCCATTTGTTGGTTTGTTCCCCAAATAGTTGCAATAGTCAGGGCCAGGCCAGGCTGAAGCCAGGAGACTGGAACTCTATCCAGGTCTTTCATTTGGGTGTTGGGGACCCAGGCATTTGGGCCATTTTGTACTGCTTTCTCAGGTGCATTAGCAGGGAGCTGGATTGAAAGTGGAGCAGCTAGGACTGGGATGCTGTCGTTACACATGGTGTGTTAACCTGATCTACCACAGTTCTGTGGGTCATGTCAGTCTGTGATACAGTCTCCAGTGCTTGGAATCCCCTTGTCATCCCAATGAACCTGGAATGGATTAGCTTGTTGTGACTTGTATGCGTCTGAGCAAATTGCTAATTGCATCCCAGGCAGTTTAGAATGAGATGGAGTTGCAGAAAGACCTGATCCAACTTCTTCTCTGGGCACATGGGAAACCACAGGGTAGACAGTTCTAGTGCATTGCCAGGTCACTCAGGAAATCTAATAATGGTGATAAATCTCACTTAACTGTTCTCTTTAATTTTTAACTCTTGTCTGTCTTGCATCACCCAACTGATGCTTGGCTGTTCTCTGAATTTCCGACTCCCGACACATCCTCCTCACCCTGCTGTGTTGAAAGTTGGTGCTCCAACTCCTGCAGATTGCATGGTGAGAATATCACCCAAGTCCCCATCCTTTTGCACAGGATCTGCCCCAGGTATCTCTGGTTCTACTTCTGCTTGGGTTTGCCACAGATGGACATTTGCAGTCATGTCTACTGGTGGCCTCTGAAATCTCCTCTTCCCTTGAGGGGAAAGTACAAGGGCAAAGTCCAGCTGAGCTGCAGCAGAAGGACCCCTCCGACCAGGTCATCTTTCCCTGCAGCCCAGATCCTCTGCCAGGCGGTCCCCATGTCTCTGAAGCCAGAGCCTGCGTTACTGCTCATTTAGAAAGTGATAAATCTTTAAACAATAAAATGTGCACATTAAACCTTTCATCTTGGCTGCTGTAGCCCCAGCCCCCGGAGCCTTCCAGCTAACTTCCAAGTCACCTTTGCAGGGAAAACTTTTCCAAGGTTTTGGAGCCTGACAAGCATGAGTACTTGAATGGACATCACAGATGTGGGTGCTATGATGCTTGGCCTCCCTAGTGCTTGTGCAATCAGTAGTTAAAAAAATAGTAGGGGCTGGCATGAAGGATTGCTATCCTGAAAATACACTTGGGAGGCATCTGCCGTAGGTTTGAAGGAGACACGAGGTAGGGCTCTATTAAATAGTCATCAGGGCAAAGAGACATCACTATAGAAATAAGGAAATGTTTTAATCTGCACACGAATGAACACAGGAAGACAACAAAACTTGGGAGGGTACAGCTAGAAATGTATTCAAAGTAGGTATTCTTAACTAAAGGAACAGTATAGGAATTCTGGGACTTTGCCCTGTGCTTTGGTTTGTGTGTGGTTTGAGTGTCCCCAAAGGTCCATTGTCATGGGCATTTTAATCCTTAGGGTGGCAGTATTGCGAGGTGGTGTGGATCTTTAAGAGGGAAGTCCTTGTCTCAGTTAGAGCCTTCCCTTGAAAGGGAATGTGGTTCCTTTAGATCTGGGATCCTGGTTTGAGATGCCTCTGCTTGTCCTGATGCAAGCTTCGACCACTACAGTCTGCTACAGTGCAACACCGCCAGGAGAGAGAACCCTCCCCACAGCTGGAGGACCAGGACCACGCCCTTGAAACTCTCAAAACTGTGAGTTCAAAAAGCTTTTTCACTGTCACAAGCAGCCTGTGTCATGTGTTCTGATACAGTGACATAAACCTGGCTAATACTGCCAGAAAGAAAATACACCTGCATATGTGTTCCAAGTAACCCAAAGTACAGACTTGCCTATCCCCTCCAATTAAGAGTATAGGCAGTGGACCATGGTCAGATTAATGGCACATGTGACTTTGTCATCGATAGATACTACATCTATGGAATGGACACTGGCTATCCATTTAAGGGTTGAGGCAATTTACTTTCCTGGCTGTGATTTCACAATGTGCACTCAGGCTTGCATGGATACAGGGGCACGAATGATAACAGTTTATGGTTGCTTATTACCTTATGAGCGTGGGAGCACAAGCATGGAGGAGAGATGCCTGGCGTTGAGGCCAAGGGAGTGGCATACGCAGGGTTGTCAGGTGATTATTCAAGGAAACATCCACTATGCATCTTGCAAAGAGACCAATTTGCCAGAGTTACAGAGCAGGCTGAAAAGGCTCAGGTATGTTTTCATTTACCTTGTTTTCACCACTTTTCATTTTGATGTAATTGTAGATTTACAGAAAGTTGCTAGAAGAGAGAGATCTACACCTCTTTCACTCAGTGTTTTCATTGATTACATCTCACACAACTAGTGCGAGATCCAAACCATGTTACTGACCCTGGGAGAAAGCATGAATATGCATATAGTTCTTTCTTTCTTTATTTATTTATTTTAAAGATTTATTTTATTTTCATTACAAAGTCAGATATACTGAGAGGAGGAGAGACAGAGAGAGGAAGTGGAGCTGCCGGGATTAGAACCAGCGGCCATATGGGATCAAGGCGAGGACCTTAGCCACTAGGCCACACTGCCGAGCCCAGTTCTTTATTTTTATAGCATATTTTGTTTTGTTTTATGACACAGTTCCAAAGGTTCTGGGATTGATGGTGTCCTTCCCCAAGGTCCCTCCCTGCCATTGATTTCCCTTCTTATTTTACGATGGATGTCCTTCATGACAGTCTCAAGTCTATTGTGTTGTGTGTTGTTGAAGTGGTTTCCAACAAATTAGGCATGGACATTGGCAGGGAGTCCATGATCTTACTGTTAGGATCTATTTAATTCTTTCACTGGGAGTTCATCTCTGGTCTGTATGCATAGAGGCATACAGCACTTTGTCTCCATATCTGAACATATCTGTGTCTGCTACACTTCCATTATATATCCCCTAACTTACAGAATCAGTGAGCACAGTCCATATTGGGGTAGTTTTCACCAATGTGAAGTTAACAACCATGCTACTAAAATAAAAATGCATCACAAGAGTGGTGGAAAAAAGGGATAAAAAACCTTCTTGTAGGAATAAATGCCATGGCGTGACTCTTGTGGCACTGGAGGAGTACAATTAATAACTAGAACTTCATTATTCATGATATGTAGCAAAACAGTGTTGAAATGGACATTTACAATCTCGGGTGTTTACAAGCAATTCATCTCTTATGGATGATCAATTCATGAATCACAAAAATGTACTGGGAAAGATACAGATAACTAGAAAGTGCAAAAAGGAAAGATTCACTACAAAAACTTAGATTTGATTCTACCAAACTGCATATTGAAAAAAGCAAGAGCCATTCTAAAAGATGAGCAAAACAACCCCTAGCCATATCAGCTTTGAGATTTTTGATGGAAGTTATATTTTAGCAAACATGTGGTATCTGACCTTTTAGGATTGTCTCATTTCCCTTAGCATAATGGTTTACAGTTTGGCCCATTTGGCTGCAAATGATTGTATTTCATTCTTTTTAATAGCTGAATAGAACTCCATTGAAGAGTTGAACCACAGTTTCTTTATCCAGCCCTCTATCAATGTACATCTAGGTTGTTTCCAAGTTTTTGCAGTTGTCGATTGTGCTGTAATGAATACAGGGGTGTAAGTTGCTTTCTCATGTGTCAGCTCCTTTGGATATATCTTCAGGAGTACAATTGCTGGGTCACATGGTAGGTGACTTTTCAGGTGCCTGAGTATTCTCCAGACTAACTTCCACAGTGGCTGCACCATCCTGCATTCCCACCAGCAATGGAGTAGGGTTTCTTTCCCCTGCATCCTTGTCAGCAGGTATTGTTTGCAGTTTTCTCTATGTGGGCCATTCTTATTGGAGTTAAGTGGAACTTCAGTGTTGTTTTTATTTGAATTTCCCTTATTGCTAGGGAGTTTGAGCATTTTTTCATATGTCTGTTAGCTATTTGGATTTGTTCCTTTGAAAAGTGTCTGCCCATTTCCTTTGCCCATTTCTTAACTGATTTATTTCTTTTGTTATGGTTATGATGGAGTTCTTCATATATTCTGGATATTAGCACCGTGTCCCCTATGTAGTGTGTAAATATTTTCTCCCACTCGGTTGGTTGCTTTTTTACTTTGTTGATTGTTTCCTTCCCTGTGCAAATGCTTCTTAGTTTGATGTAGTCCCATTTGTTTATTTTGGTCTTGACTTCTTTTGCTTTTGGTGATTTTTCCAGGAAGTCTTTGCCTGTGCCTATATCTTGTACAGTACTTCCTATGTTTTCTTCTAGAAGTTTAATGGTTTCTGGGTATCGGTTTAGATCCTTTACTCATTTAGATTTGATCTTTGTGTATGATGAGGTGAGAATCTTGTTTTTTAGTTCTGCAGGCTGCTATTCAATTGTCCCAACAGCATTTATTAAAAAGACCTTGTATCTTCTCTTGGTTATTTTCTGTTATTTTGTCAAAGATTAGATGGTTGCACATGTGTGGGTTCAGATGTTTGTATTCTGCTCCATTGGTCTTCTTCTCTGTTTCTGTACCAGTACGAGGCTGTCTTAATTACTACTGCCCTATAATATGTTCTAAGGTCTGAGATTGTGATCCCTCCAGCTGAGTTCTTATTCTTCAGCATAGTTCTGGCTATTTGTGGTCTTTTGTGTTTCCAGATGAAATTTTGCATCATTTTTTCCAGTTCTGTGAAGAATGATCTAGGTATTTTAATTAGAATCACGTTGAATTTTTATATTGCTTTCAATAATATGGCCGTTTGAATGCTATTGACTCTACCTATCCAGGAACATGGTGTATTTCTACTTTCTGAGCTCTTATTCTATTTCTTTTTTAATGTTTTGTAATTCTCTTCATGGAGATCTTACATGTGTTTAGTTAGGTTTATTCATAGGTATTTCAGTATCTTCTCTATTATTTTGAAGGGCACCATGCTGATTGGTTCTTTTTTGGCCTTGAAGTTGTTTGCATACACTAGGGCCGTTGATTTCTGTTAATTTATTTTGTACCTTGCCACTTCATCAAATTCTCGTATAAGATATAGCAATCTTTTCATTTAGTCTTTTGGTTCTCCTGTATAAAGAATCATATCATCTGCAAACAGAGATAGCTTGACTTTCTCTTTTCCTATTTGAATTCCCTTAATTTCTTTTTCTTGCCTAAAAGCAGTTGCAAATACTTCCAGTACTATGTTAAATGGCAGTAGTGATAGTGGATATTCTTGTCTAGTTCCAGATCTTAGTTGGAAAGTTTCCAATCTTTCTCATTCAGTATGATGCTGGGTTTTTCGTAAATTGCTTTTATTTTATGTTGTGCAGTGTTTCTTCCATGCCTACCTTGCTTAGGCTTTTAGAATGAAGGAATGCTGAATCTTATCAAATATCTCCTCTACATCAATTGAGACTATTATGTGATTTTTATTCTTCAGTTTTTTTGGTGTGATGTATCACACTGAAAAATCTGTGTTTGTTAAACCATCCCTGCAGGCCTGGAATAAATCCCACCTGGTCAGGGTGAATGATCTGTCTGATGTACTTTTGTAATCTGTTGGTTGACATTTTGTTGAGTATTTTGTTCATCAAGGATATCAGTTTATAGCTCTCTTTCTCTCTTGTGTCTCTGTTTGGCTTTGGCATTAAGGTAATGTTAGCTTCATAGAAAGAGTTTGGAAAGATTGCCTCCTCTTCAATTGTTTTCAATAGTTTGTGAAGCATTGAAGTCAGTTCCATTAGGAATGTTTTGTAGAATTCAGCAGTGAAGCCATCTGGGTCTGGGCTTTTCTTTGTTGGGAGTGCTTTAATTAGTGTTTTGATCTCTGTCTCAGTTATAGGTTTATTTAGATTTTCTGTTGTCTCATGACTTAGTTTTGGTAGTTGGTGTGAGTCCAGGAATCTATCCATTCCTTGGAACTATTTTGATTTGTTGACACATACTTGCTTATAGGGATTTCTGATTATTCTCTGCATGGCTGAAGTGTCTGTTGTTACATTCCCTTTTTCATCTTTGACACTATTAATTCTTGTCTTCTCCCACTTTTTTTTCATCAGTTGAACCAGAGGGGTGTCTATTTTATTTATTTTCTCTAAGAACCAACCTTTTGAGTCATTAATCTTGTTCTTTTGGTTTCTATTTGGCTTATTTCTTCTCTTATTTTGACTATTTTTTCTGTTGTTCTAGGGATTGCTTTGCTGTTGTTTTTCTAGCTCCTTCAGGTATATATTTAGCTCATTTACCTGGTATCCTTCTTGTTTCCTAATGTAGGCGCCAATTGTGATGAATTTACCTCTTAACACTGCCTTGCCTGTATCCCACATGTTTCCGTATGTTGTGTTTCTGTTTTCATTGGTTTCAAGGAATTTTAAAATTTCTTCTTTAATTTCTTCTCTGACCCATTGTTTGTTCAGTAGCATGTTGTTCATCTTCTAAGAGTTTACAGATTTCACAGGGTGTTTTGATTTGTCAATCTCTAGTTTTACTCCCTGGTGGACTGAGAAAATGCCTGGTATGATTTCGATTTTTTTTTAAAGTTGGTGAGGCTTTTTTTGTGACTTACCATGTGATTGATCCTGGAGAGGGTTCCATGCACATCTGAAAAAAGTGTGTATTCAGAGTCCATGGAATGGAAAATTCTGTATATATCAATTAAGGCCATTTGTTCTATTGTCTGTGTGAGATCTGTTGCTTCTTTGCTGAATTTCTGTCTCATCGATCTGTCTATTAATGTTAATGGGGTATTAAGGTCTCCCTCTATTATTGTATTGGCATCTATGTCTGCTTAGGTTCATCAATGATTGTTTCATATAGCTGGGTGCTCTTATATTTGGTGCATATACATTTATTATGGTTATTTCTTGTGTATGACTCCCTTTACCATTATTTAGTGTCTATATTTATCTCTTTTAATATTTTTCATGGTGAAGTCTATATTATCTGGTATTAAAATGGCTACTCCAGCTCTTTTTTCTTTTCCATTGGCCTGGAATGTGCTTTTCCATCCTTTCACTTTCAGTTTCTTTGAATCTTTGTTGGTTAGATGTGTCTTTTGTAGGCAACAGATATATGGGTTCTGCTTTCTCATCCATTCTGTTATTCTATGTCTTTTTGACTGTTGGGTTTAGGTCATTTGTATTCAGAGTTATTACTGAAAGGTTGCGAGTTAGTCTTGTGTGTGTGTGTGTGTGTGTGTGAGGTCTTTGTTTAACTTTGAATTATTTTGCATCCGGCGGCGTGGCCTAGTGGCTAAAGTCCTCGCCTTGAATGCACCGGGATCCCATATGGGTGCCGGTTCTAATCCCAGCAGTCCTGCTTCCCATCCAGCTCCCTGCTTGTGGCCTGGGAAGGCAGTCGAGGATGGCCCAAAGCTTTGGGACCCTGCGCCCGCATGGGAGACCTGGAAAGAAGTTCCTGGTACCCAGCTTCGGATTGGCGCAGCACCAGCCATTGCGGTCACTTGGGGGAGTGAATCATCAGACGGAAGAACTTCCTCTCTGTCTCTCCTCCTCTCTGTGTATCTAACTTTGTAATAAAAATAAATAAATCTTTAAAAAAACTTTGAATTATTTTGTGAGCTTATTGGGAAGAGCTTCCCTTTTGCCATTGCTGATTGTGATTAGCTTCCTTTCTTTCAGACTTCAGCACATTTCTGAGCAGTGCTTCTAAGGCTGGCTTAGTGTTGGCATATTGTTTCAACTTCTCTTTACTATGAAAATATGTTATTTCAGATTCAAATACAAATGAAAGCTTGGCTGGATATATTATCCTAGGTGTTTAATTTTTCTGTTTTAGAATCTGGAAAATGCTACTCCTTTCTCTTCTTGCTTGAAGGGTCGCTTCTGAGAAGTTAGCAGTGATTCTGATTGGTTTTCCTCTGAATGTTAACTGCTCCTTCTTTCATGTTTGGTTCAATATTCATTTTTTTATGTTCAGTTGAGGGAAACTTGACCATAATGTGTTTGGTGAGAGTCTTTTTGGATCTTATGTATTTGGTGTTCTCTGCCCTTCCTGCATTTAGCTTTCCCTTATGTTTCCAGTATTTGGGAAGTTCTCTTTTATAATTTCAGTGAGTACCTCCTGTAATCCTGCCTCTCTTTCCCCTCCTTCAGGAGTTCCTATGATTCCAGTATTTGATTGTTTGATGTTAATGTTCATTTTTTGAATAGATCTTTTTGCTTTATTCAGATTTCCTTCCAGATGTCTAATTAATTGTGTATTTTCCACTTGGTTATCTTCCATTTCTGATAGTCTTTCTTCTTCAGCATTCATTCTAAGATTATTAAGCTTTCTATTGTATTCTTTAAGCCTAATATTTCATTTTGGATCTGTTTTAATCTCTATGATGATATTATTCTTGAATTCGTTAAGTTCTCCCTAACATTTTCCATTGTCTCTGAAAAGTTTCATGATGATTTTTTTTTGTATTCCCTGTCTGGAGCTTCTCCATATCTTCATCTTGCAGCTCCAGGATTGAGGTGGTCTTTTGTTCACTTTTGAGGGGAAGCACTGGCCCCCTTGTCTGGGGAGTTTCCTGTTTTTCTACCTTTCCCCATGAGTTTTTTTTTTTTTTATCTGTGGGTTGTATTATGGCTGAAAATTGCGTGCCTTTTACCTTTGGTGGTTTGCTGGCACTTTTTGATATTCACAAGGAGACTCAATGTGCCCCTGCTTGAAGGATGGTGGGGTGTTTCTCTGATCTGCAGATGGCACTCACAGGTCAATACAGATCTAGTAAGCCGGCAACTGAGTCATGGAGTTTCGTACTAAGCGTGGTTGCTGCGCCACCAACCTGCGACCCAGCCTCTGCATCACACTCTGTTCCCCAGGAATCCCGTGTCTCCCACTAGATGCTTCCCAGTCTCTCTCCAGGGACCTCAGGGTTCAGATTCTGCAGATATGAGCTGACCTAGTGCGAATGATGGACTCTCCAGCCACTCCCTCCCCAATGGTGTCTCCCTGTCTCTGGGTACGCCCAAGCAGGCACTCGTGGCTTAATCACTCTCCTTCACTAGTGTTTCGTACTCTGGGCTCCTCTGCGTCCATCTGTTTCTCTTGGAGTGGTAGAGATTCCCACTGGTTAGCTCCCTGTGCTGGTCCATGACTCACCCAGCTTTGTCTTCGTCCCTGTTTGCAATCAGCATTCGCCCTCTTGGGCTGTCAGCTGCTGGCTGCGATCCCGTGCTTCCACCATTGCTCTTCCTTGCCTTCGTGGCACCTGTCTCCCTCTGTGAACTCCAGGGAGTTTCAGACACCTTTTCCAACACTTCTCTTCTTCCAGCTCCCAATTCATCTGGATCCTGTCCCTAAGCTTTCTTCACACTTATCTATACCAGCCTTTCATGGTCTGACATCTTGGATCTCCCATCTATAGTTCTTTATTAAAAAAAGTTAATTATTTTCATCAACTTGAAAGGCAGAGAGAAAAAGAGATCTTCTATTGATTCACTTCTATGCTCATATAAGCCAGGACTGGGGCTAGACTTCAATCTGAGTCTCCCACATGGATGGCAAGGATATCTGTCAGTAGGAAGCTGAATCAGGAGCAGAGTAGCTGGGACTCAAGGGGGCACTCCCAGACAGGATGTGGGTGTGCCAAGTCGCAGCTTGATCTGCTGGACCTCAACACCCACCCCTAGATTTAGTTCTGTGCATTGATTTTTTTTTAAATCACAGATTGAAAGCCTTTCATCCCCTCAAAGATCTCCCTGTGTTATCCCTTTGTAATCATCACCACTCCTACTCCTAATCCTAGTAACTGCCAATCCAGTCTTAATTTCCATAATTTCTCCTTGTTAAGAATAAGATACATTTGCCAGTTTAAACAATTTATAAATAAGTGGAATGATTGGAGATTTTTAAAAATAGGTTTCCCCCCCTCACCCCAATGTTATTTTTACACCCATCCAAACTGCAGAGTCTGCCAATAATTTATCATTTGAGTTTAGGACTGTATACTATTTCATGGTGTGGTTGTCCCAGTTTCTTGAATCACCCATGGATGGTGGAATGTTGTGGTTATCCACAGTGATTTGGGGTTATAAACATGCACCTGTTGTCAGAGTGAAACTGCTGAGTTATCTGATAAGTGTATGTTTAGTTTATAATGAAATCTAAACTCTTTCCTGGAGTTCTGTGTTATCCTACACTCCCACCCAGGAAGGGAGATAAACCTGAACCCTCCCCTGCATTTGATATTGATGGTGTCTTTCAATGCAAGCTGTTCTAATGCCTGGTGTTATTTCTTTGTGGTTAGTTTATATCCCTATTGAGCATGTGCCGAAAGCATGTGCTCATTTGCTGACTTATAGTCTCTCTAAAAAATAGCTTTTATATGTTTTTTCTATTTTGTTTTTGTAGTTCTTTTATGTTTAAGTTTTTTTCTGAAATTTTGTTTTTGTTTAGGTTTATTTGAAAGGAAGAGTCTCTCTCTCTAACACACACACACACACACACACACACACACACACACAGAGTGCAGTTCTTCTCAATCTGCTGGTTCATTTCCAAAATGACCACAATAGCTGGGCTGGACCGGGTAGAAGGCAGGAACAAAGAATTCCATTCACAGCATCCACATGGGTAACAGGATCCCAAGTGCTTGGGCATCACTGGGTGCCTCCCATGATGCATGTGAGCAGGAAGTTAGAATCAGAAGCAGAGCTGGGACTCAAACACGCTGATGCAGAATGAGGGCATCCCAAGCCGTGCCTTAACCACCATGCCATAATGTCAGCTCCATTTTTGTCTATGTTGTAATTGCATTGCTTTTATTTTATAGCTGAAATTTTTGAATTGGAAAAATGTAAAAAGCAGACATCATCTTTACCATTTTAAAGTATATAGTCCAGAAGTATTACATTTATTCATGTTGTGGTGCAATCAATCTCCAGAACTTTTTCATTTTTACAAAACCAAGACTCTTCTGCCCATTAAGCAACTCATTTTCCCATTTCCATAGCCCCTGAAAGCCACTCTACTGCGTTGACATGGATTTGACTGTTTTGTATGCCTCATATAAACGGTATCACATTGCAGTCATCTTTTGGTGACTGGCTTACAAGGTTCATCAACGTAATATGTGTCAAAATTTTCTTTCTTTTTAAAGGATGCATAATATTCACACACACACACATCACATTTTTTTCACTCATTAAGCGCTTGATGCACATCTGTATTCCTTCAGTTTCTTTGCTGTTGTGAATAATATTTCTATGAATACGATGTACAAATAATCATTTTGAGACCCTATTTTCAATTCTTTTCTGTATCTGTCTGGAAATAGAATTGCTGGATCATACAGAAATTCCATTTTTTAAAAGTACAAGCTCTTTTTAAAAGTTTCTATTTATTTCCATTTGATTCAAAAGGGGGAGAGAAGAAAGAGAGGGAGAGAGAGCGAGAGAGAGTGAGAGAGAGAATTTACATCTGCTTATTCATTCATCCAAAAGCCCGCAACACCCAAGGCTTGGCCAGGCTGCAGCCAGGAACCCAGAACTCAGTCTGGTTCTCCCACATGGGTGTCAGGGACCCAAGTCCTGGGACCAACCTCTGCTGCCTCCTAGTGTATAATTATTAGGAAGATGGACCCAAAGCAGAGCAGCTGGCATTCTAACCAGATACCACTATGGTATGTCAGGCATTCCGGGTGGCAGTGGAAACTTTGGGCCACTCATCTACTCTACTTCCAGTTTTCTGAGGTTCTGTTGTACTTTTTCCAGAGTGTCTTGAACCGCTTAACATTTTCACCAACAACGCACTGGAGTTCTGCTTTCTTCACATTCCTAGCCAACACATACCCTTTTCACTTTTATTTTTCTCTATAGTATCCTTCCTAATGGACATGAGGTGACACACTGTTGAGTTTTGCAAGTTCTTCTTGTAATCCAGATATTAGTTCCTTATCAAACATATGATTTGAATGTATTTCTCCCAGTATGTAACTTTGTCTTCTGAAGGTTGTTCTTTTCATAATTTTGGCAAAGTCCAATTCAATGAATTTTTCTCTTATGATTCATCTTTGTAAAAGAGCTGTTTATTGATTTGGAGAGAGAGGGGTCTTCCATTCAATGGTTCACTTCCTAGGTGCAATGGTCAGGGCTAAGGCAGGCAGAAGCCAGGAACCAGGAGTTTCATCTGGGTTTCCCACATGTGTGGCAGGAGCCCAAGGACTTAGAGCAGCCTCTGCTGCTTTTCTTGCACCTTTAACAGGGATCTGGATATGAAATGGGAGCAGCCAGGATGTGAACCAGTGACAATATGAGATACCAGCCTTGTAGGCAGCAGATTCACCCACTGTGCTACAACACTGGCCCCGGGAGTCATGTTTTCGATGTGTTGTCCATTTTTTTTTTAATAATCTATTTTATTGTGTTGTTGACAATCTTTACATAGTTAATTACAGTTAAAGAAAGAAAAAGAAAAGAAAAAAAAGGTTCAGGGGGATAGGGAAGTGGGTAATACTATTATGTCCACATTGTTTCCATCTTGTATCTGAGGTAAAGGGGGATATTGAGGGGGAAGCCCCACCCGGTTTCCCGCCCACCCCGAGTCCCGGATGTGGGGCATGCTCTGAGATATGTGCTCGAGTGGTGTTAATAGTTCTCCGGTTATGAATCGCTGCCAGTTTCGCTCGATGAGGTCGTCCACTGATTGATATGGTCCATCTTGATTGGAGTTCTGAGTCCAGCAGTTCGATTAGGGAGATCTCCAAAGAAACTCTGAGGTATTCCCAGACTAGTTTCTTGTATGCTCTAGCAAGCACAGGGCCCGGCACAGTCCATCACCACGATCAGCTGGTGGTTGCAATTGCTGGGTTGGTTCTGTTTTCAGTCCCGAGTTGCATGTGTTGTCTAAGAAATGGTCATGAAGAACTAGGTCCAGAGTATTTTCCCCCACAGTTTCGTCTAAAAAAAAATTTTAATGTATTTTTATGTCTTACATTTACATATGATATACTTTAGTTGATTTTTATAGGTAATAGATATAAGTCAAGTTTCTTTTTTGCCCTGTGTATGTCCAATTGCTCTAACATCATATGTTGAACACACTGTAGTGTTCATTTCTTTGGCCTATTAATATGGTAATTGCATTGACTGATTTTTAAATATTGACCCATTCCCAAATTCCTGGAATAAGATCCACCTGGTCATGATGTATAATGCTTTTTATATATTATTTAATGCATTTTGCAGTTTTATGGTACACACAAACTTCAAATTATTACAGCTGGTGAATTGATTCTATGCCATTTTCAGTAATTTTCTTCAAAAAACGTATTTAAAATTTTATTTTTGATGATGTTTACATAATTGATCAGGGTGGGAAGGATCAAGGATCAAAGATCAGGACATTCCACTTTCCAATGTTTACACATTTTCTCTTTCTTCTTCCTGTATCTGGGGGAGGGGAGGACTCAATGGAAGAGACCATATCTAACCTCTCCAGTATCAGATGTCATCCCAGGGTTTCCGTTGTGAAACATGTTCTGAGGGTTCTTCTCAAGTGGTTTTGACAGTTCTGAGATGCTGTTGATGTCACCGCTCCAAGGATGAGGCAATCCTTCCAAGGTCAATTGGACAACAGTCTACCTCAGGGTCACCATTCGCCCAGAGGTTTAATGTAAAGTGTCATTGGGGTAGTTGATCAATTTGTTCTGCCCTCCTGCCTGGACCACCCCCCTCCAAAACCAACCCACACACTTGCCAATAGGTGGAGCTACCCTGCCTGGTCTGCCAACACCCAGGCCTGAATCACATGCTCACCAGTGGAAGCTACAGTTCACCTGGGGAGTTTCCCAAGTTTCTCTACCAGATCCATTCCCAGACCCAGATACTGCATGGGCCAATGTGTGCTAGGCCCTTACTGGTCACAGACTATGCCCTCCGTTCCAGCCTATGTATGAGTGGTGGATGTTGTGGCCAAGCCTTCCCCACACTTTATTCTTTTTTTTTTCTTCTTCTTTTTATTACTATTATATTTTTGACAATCTTTACGTGGTTAATTAGGGAAAAAAAGGTTCAAGGGCTATAGGGAACAGGTAAAACTATTATTTCCATATTGTTTCCTTCATGTATCTGAGGTAAAGGCAGATATTGAGGGAGAGGTCCCACTCAGTTTCCCACCCACCCCAAGTCCCGGATGTGGGGCATGCTCTGAGATACTTGCTGAAGTGGTTTTGATAGTTCACTAGTTATGAATCGCTGCCAATCTTGCCACTCCAAGTCTGCCATTTCGATTGGGGAGATCCCCAAAGAAACTTTGAGGTATTCCCAGACCAGATTCTTGTGTGTTCTAGCAAGCACAGGGCCCGGCACAGTCCATCTCCACGATCAGCCGGTGGTTGCAATTGCTGGGTTGGTTCTGTTTTCAGCCCCGACTTCCGCTGGAACCAACGGGTGTTGCAGTCCAGCCTGGTTCTGCCCAGCACATACTTGGCCCTCACATCAACCAGTGGGAGCTGCAGCCTAGTCGGAGCGACCCACAATAACCCCCACCAGGCCCACCCCCAGTATGTATAGCAGGCTAGTCCAGTCTGTCCCCCATCCCATTCAGCTCTCATACTTGTCAATGGGTATTTAAGCTTAGTTCCATCTAACCAGCTCAACTATCCAGCCCTCACGGATGTTGAGTGCCTCTCTGTCTAGCCACCCCTGCCCCTGTCCTAGTTTTCGTGCTCTCCCGTGGGAGTGGTAACCCAAGAGGGAGGAGCCCACTATTTCCCTCCCAGGTTGCTCTCACTCCCAGATTATGCACTCTCCAGGTGGTTCTGTGGTTTGACTTGACAGAATTCCCACACTTTATTCTTAAGTATGCCTGCCAGTGCTACAGCCTGGACCAGCCCATGGACCAGGGTTCCTGGTCATGGCTAGCTCTGCCTGTTACCCTCCCCAGCTTCCAAGCAAACCAGCTGAAATTTCAGATCACATCAGTGGGCTGTGCATTCCCCACAGAATCTGCCCCCAGACCCAGTTCTCTCACATACTGGTTAGTGCCAAGGCCCAGCGTAACCTTTCCCATTCACTGTTCCAACTCTCACTGGTGATTACTGTGATCTAGCCTAGCCAGGTAGGTCCCCAGAACAAGCACTAGTGTATTTGGCATTGGTCCATCTTAAGTATCCCAGCTCTGATCCCCCACAATGGCTGGTGATTCAGTGTGACCCTTAAGGTCCTTGTGTTCCCCTCTCACAAGTGCACCCCAGGTGTCCCACAGGCTTCACCCAGTGCCATTGGCTCCCAGGCCACCCAACTGGAGCCCTACCACCCAGGACCCTGCCCTTGGGGCAGGCCAGCCCCTCCCACTCCAAGCACCTGGCAAACCAATGGGCCCAAGCCTTCAGACCCAAGCATCACCCCCAGGATGATCCAATCCACCTGGCTCTGAGCACATGGCTGCCTGATGGGCTCAAGCCATCAGACCCAATCCCTGCCACCTGAGAGCATTAATATAGCCAACTCTACTCTATTTTGATGAATTTTTGTATGGAAGGTTTTTTTCTATTCTTTTATTTTCAACTTGCCTGTGCTATTATTTGTGAAATGAATTCCTATTAGACATCACTTTAATCAGATAATTTAAAATCCATTCTGCTAATCTTCATCTTTTACTTATTGTATTTAAATCATTTATAGTTAGTATAATGGTTTGTCTGTTAAGCTCAAGTCTTCTGCTTTATTTCTTGCTTCCTACTTTTTTCTTTCTTTTTTTTTTTTTTAAAGATTTATTTTTATTTTTATTACAAAGTCAGATATACTGAGAGGGGGAGAGACAGAGAGGAAGTGGAGCTGCCGGGATTAGAACCAGCGGCCATATGGGATCAAGGCGAGGACCTTAGCCACTAGGCCACACCACCGAGCCCCCTACTTTTTTCTTTGTGGATTTTTGTTTTATTGCCTTCCTGTGGGTACTTGAACATTTTTAGAATCAATTTTGAATTGTCGGTGGTATTTTGAATGCCTCTCTTTATATAGTTTTTAAACAACTATTTGTTTTAGTTATTACATTATATAAACATAACTTATCACAATCTACTGGTACAACATTTGTCAGTTAATAATAAAGCTTATTTTCTTTTTTAAAAATTTAACCTTCTTCTGTTATAATTGTGTTCACTATTCCCTCTATATACACTGAAAACCACATCATATAGTCTATTTTTGTCTTAATCATCAGCTATGATTCAGAAAGCTGAACAAGAGGAAGAGTTTTATTTGCCCATATTTTTAATATTTCCATCGTTTCTTCTTCTTCCTTACTGTTCTAAGATTCCACATTGGATCACTTCCTTTCTGAATTCTGTTGTTTTTTCAATGTAAGTTCACTTAGCCTTTCTGTTAGTTACCAACTCGCTGGCTTTCCTTCATCTGAGCGTAGCTTGGTTTCCTTTTCATTCCTGAAGGATATTTTTGACAGATACAGGTTTCTGACTTGACAGCTCTTTTCTTTCAGCACTTGAGAAATGTTGTGCCACTTCCTTCTGGCATCTGTGATCTCTGATGAAAAACCGTTGCCACTGGAATCGTTCTACCCCTGGAGGGGAAGTGCTGTTTCTCTGTTTCTGCTTTTAAGGTGATGCTGCTGTTGCTGATTATTATTATTATTTGGTTTTTAATTTGCACAAGTTTGACTGTAATGCATATTTGTATGGATTTTCCACACTTATACTATTTGGAGTTCCCTGAGATGGGATTTGTGGGCTCGTATCTCTCACCAGATTTGCCAATGTTTTATCCATTATCCTTGAGGACCTTTTCAGTCCATCCTCTTTCCTTTGTCCTTCTTGAACTCTGATGGCAGGAACGTTCAATCTTTCTGTAATGTTCCATGGGCCCCTGAGGTTCGCTTCCATTTTTGGTCTATTTTCTCTCTCTTGTCAAGATCTGGTCATCGTCTTTGCTCTACAAGCTATTTGTTTCTTTCCTCTATTCTTTCCTGTTTACTTTGAGAAAGCTCATCGAATAGTAAAAGCTCAGTGATTTAATTTTTAGTTCTAAAAATTTCATTGGGCATTTCACTTTTACTGAGACCTGTTAAAACCTGTGTTTACAATGGCTTGTGGGAACATTTTGCATGGTAATTTCTCTGAAATTCTTGCAGGTAATGCCAACGTCTGGGCCATCTCAGTGCCAGTGTCTTTTCTCATTCAAGATGCTCTTGGTATGACAGTGACTTTTAGCTTGAAACACTGGAGTTCATGATTACTCTGAATTTCATTTCAATAGACTTTTCGGACCTTGGCCTGATGGGAAGGGGGCGTCATTACTATCAGGTGGGGATGGCTGTCCCAGATCCCCATTCAGCCACCAGTGACCTGGAGTGACTCCTTATGGCTGCTGGCTGGGAGGGGTTGGATGTTTAAGCTCTCCTCAGACCCTCTCCTGACTCCAGCACCTTATCTGGTCCCCATGTGACCTCCCACAAAAGGGTATGTGATGGAGTGGTCTCAGTGACGGACTAGTCTCAGACAGCCCTGGCTCTGCCCTGCTGAGCAGGAGGGAAGGAGGAGCCACTGACATGGCTGGCAGAGTCAGAAGTCTAGGCTTCCTGGATTTCTCTCCACTGTAACCACACAGAGGAGCCTCAGGTCTCCACCGAACCTTACTGGGAGATTAGCTGCAGAGACCTTACAGTCCAGGAGGGATGGGACCCCAGGCCACCCCCGTCAGACTTTGCTGATAGGGCCGGGAGGAGGGCCACAGGTGTGTGGGTTATTTGATGGAAGTGGATCTGTTGTTTTCTAGAACTTTTCCATCTTGAACACTGCTCCTTTCTTGTCCATTGAACAAACACAAGGGTTTTCTCTAGAGTTATTTTCTGCTATGCTCAGTGACATTGCTGCCTTCTTCAGCACCCAGTGGGATACTGTGTAAAATGAAAAGCCAGGGACAGTTGTTATGGTGCAGCAGGTTGGGCTACTGCTTGGGGTGCTCTCATTCCAAATTGGAGTGACTGGTTCAAGTCCTGACTCCCCTGCTTCTGATCCAGCTTCCTGTGAACGTGCCTAGGAGGCAGCAGATGAGGGCTCAGTGCTTGAGTCCTTACCAGTCATACGAGAGATCTGAATAGAGTTCCTGTCTCTTGACTGTAGTCTGGGTCAGCCCTTGCTTTTGTAGGCATTTGGGGAATGAATAAGCAGATACCAGATTTTCTCTTTCTCTTTCTTTCTCCCTGTCTCGGCCTCTTTTTTTGTCACTACATTCAGAGAAATAAATCTATTATTTTTACTGGAAAGTCAGATACACAGAGAGAAGGAGAGACAGAGAGGAAGAGCTGAGCCGATCTGAAACCAGGAACCAGGAACTTCTTCTGGGTCTTCCATGCAGGTGCAGGGTCCCAAGGCTTTGGGTTGTCCTAGACTACTTTCCCAGGCCACAAGCAAGAAGCTGGATGGGAAGCAAGACCGGGGCGGGGGTGGGGAGGGGACAAGAACAGGTACCCATATAGGATCTTGGTGTGTGCAAGGTGAGGACTTTTGCCTCTAGGCACAACACCAGATCCGAAACACATAAATCTTAAACAAACAACAACAACAAAAAGGCATGAAAATCTAGAGAATTCACTGCTGAATCATCCCTTGGGTCCTGAAGCACCCAGCCAGTCCATCATTTCCCAGCTTTCAGAGTCCTGCGTTTGTCTTATATACAGAGTCTAGGGATTCTGGCTGTACTTAGCAGGAAGCAGAGGGAAAAATCACATCTATTCCATCTCTCTGGTCCAAGATCATTCTTGAAGAATGTAATTTAGGAAAGAATTCTTGAAAAATCCAGCTTTTTGTAGACATTGGGCCGCCGCGACCATCTTTTCTCCAGATGATATTAACGGGCTGAAGAGGCAGTTTGGCTGCAAGGCATTGCTGTAATCACCACCAGGCCTTGGTGTCACTATTGGTTACTATCCCTCGCCAGTTTGGTCTAACAAATCTGTGTGCAACCTTGAAAACAATCAACTGGAGCCAGATAAGCGGTTTTGTGAATCGTTTCGTCACGGTGGCGGTGGACAAGAGCTTCACTCGGCTTTCGGAGGCTTTCCCACCCGTTCAGATTGCTTGGTAACCCTGCCAGCACTTCTCCTTGCAAAGCCGGTGTGTGTCAGGGAGGAAGGCAGAGCAAGCTTGCTAAGGTCCCACGTGCAGGCTAAGTATCAAACCACCTCACGTGCCAAAACTTGCCCCTTTCAGTTCCCTGCCAAGAGTGCCAGGAACAACGAGAGGCGGACACTTTGAGGCAAAGCCTTCTGAGATGAGAGTGGCGACATCCCTGGCAGCACCCAGAGAGTGCCCGAGGCCAGCTGCTGTCGCTCGCGCCACTGTGCCTGTCACAACCGGAGCGCCATCTGTTCACTTCCTCCGCGGGTACCAGGGCTTTCCCTGGAACGCTTATTATTTTGTGGAAACATCTTTACCCAGTTATTTCACCTCAAGAAATTTGCATTTAAATGTCTTACAGACATCGGGATCATAAACATAGAAAAACACAAGCCAGTAAAATGCTGTAAACATCAACATCTGTTCCGTCACCTGACGGTCAGGTAAGGAGTCCGTTCAGCCTCCATCTCCTGGCTGACTCTTCAGACGCTTTTTGAGCCTGTTAACATGCGTTCTTCACAGGCGACAGAGTGGCACAGTGTGTTAAGTTGCTGCCTGTGATGTCAACGTCTCATGTTTGAGTCCTGGCTGCTTTGCTTCTGGTCTCGCTTCTTGCTAATGTGCCCGAGAAAGCCGCAGATGATGGCCCAAGTACTTGGGCCCTGATATCCTCAAGGGAGACACCCGGATGGAGTTCTCGGCTCCTGAATTCAGCCTGGCCTAGACCTGGCTCTGACGACCACTGGGAAGGAAACTATCAGATGGAAGATCTCTCTCTCTGTCTCTCCGTCCCTTCCTCTGTCGCTCTGCCTTTCAAACATGGTCTAGGCCATCAGGGCTCCTCTTCCTTGCTGACTGTTTCTTTTTGCTTCCCGACTTTCAGTCACATCCACAGCTCAGTCTCGGATTTTCTCTCCCTCTATTGAATTTTTTTTTATCATGGGTTTTTCCTGTCAAAGTGATTTTTAAATTTGGAGTGTACTGTGTAGTGGCATTGAGTGCATTCAGAATGCTGTGCATCACCCTCGAACTCTAGAATTTTCCATCTTTCCAAACTGAAACTGTAATCACTCAATACTAGCTCTCCATTGCTCTCTCTTGCAGCCCCTGGCAAGCACCAAGCTATCTTCCATCTCCGTTGTATTACTGCAGATCCTTGCAGTATATCGTACATCTGGAACTGGCTCATGCCTTCAGGGATCATCAGTATTGTCGCATGTGTCAAAATTTCTTCACTGAGGGCCCTTTTAAGTCCGACTAACATTCCACTGCCTGTATTTGTCCTGTTTTATTTCTCAGCTCACTCGCCAGTCGACGCCAGAGTTGCTTCCACCTTTTGTCGAGCACGAAGAGTGTTATGAACATGGTTGTGTGCAAACAGCTCTTTGAGTCTGTTTTCAACTTCTGAGTATATTCCAGGAAATAGAATTGCCGAGTTATGGTCATTTCATTCTTAGGTTTTAGACGCATTGCCAAACTTTTTTGTTTGTTTTGCCACAGAAGCTATAACAGAATGAGAGACCATTTTATAATTGGGGTGTCATCCCTGAGTAGAGCCATGGTAATCTTCTATATTGCACCAATTGGTGCCATAGTGAGTTGCAAGTGCTCGCTCATGAATAGTTAAAACTAAAGATAAAATCATGAGTATTTTAACTTTACACTGAAGGTGGATCCAGATACTTTTACTCAGCTTTAGGGAGTGCAATTGAAAAAAAAAAAAACCAAAGCTACATATTTGAAGTGTATAACAACATTTTTGTATACATATGCATTATGAAATGATCACACAATCAAGCAAATTAACATCTGTTACACTTACCTTCTTTGTTTCCCCTTTTGCTTTTCATCTGAGAACATTTAAGATCTGCCTTCTTTGCAAATTTCAAGTGCATAACCCAGCACTGTTAACTCTAGTCACCACATTGTGCTTAAGTTCTTCAGAATGTGTCATCATGTACAATTGGCTCTTTGTACTCATTGAGTAACATCTCCATTTCTCCCTTTCCCCAGCTCCCGGCAACCACTTTCCTACTCTCTGCCTCTATTAATTTGACTGTTGTAATTTCTGCCAATAAGAGGTGATGCAGCATTTGTCGGTCTGTGCCTGGCTTATTTCTCTTAGCCTATCATCCTCTGAGTTCCTCCATGCCATGAGTGGAAGAATTTCCTTTTTTTTTTTTTTAAAGAAAAGTTGAATAGTATCCACATTTTCTTTCTCCATTTACCCATTGTTATGCTGTTTAAATGATTTCCATGTTATGGTATTGTGAACAATGCTTTCATGAACATGAGAGTATAGATATGTCTACAAGATTTTTCTTCCAGTTCTTCTGGATATATAACCGGAAATGAGACTCCTGGATCATATTTTAGCTCCATTTTTAAGTTTTCAAGGAATCTCTCTACTGTTTTCCATAACAACTGTTGCAACTTATATTCCCCCCAGCAGTATGCAAGAGTTGTCTTTTTTCCACATCTCCTCAAAAAGTGTTATCTTTTGTCCTTTTAATGATGGTTATCCTAAGATATGAGATGATATCTCCTGGTAATTTTCATTTGCATTTCTGTGACGGTTAGTGGTGGTGAGCATCATTTCATGTGCCTGTTGACCATGTTTATGTCTTTGAGGAATGTCTGTGCAGGTCCCTTGCCCATTTAAAAATCCAACCCTTTCTTTTCTTGCTATTGAGTTATATAAACTTGCTAGGTGTATTGGCTATTAGCCCCATATTAGAGACATGATTTTCATACATTTTCTCCCATTCCTTAGCTTCTATTGATTGTTTCTTTGCTCTGCAGATGCTGTTTGGTTGGAAGTGATGCCACTTGCCTAATTTGCTTTTGTTGCCGGTGCTTTTGAGGTCAAATAAAAAAAAATTATTGCTCAGACTAATGTCAAGAAAGCTTTGTTTCCTGCTTTTCCCTTTAGCAATTTATAGTTTTAGATCTGATGCCTCTAGTTCATTTTGGTTTTTGTATGTGGTATTAGAAAAATATGTAATTTCATTCTCCTCTATGTGAATATCAGTTTTCCCACCACAATTTATTGAAGACACTATCCTTTCCTCATTGTGCATTGAAGGAACTCTGTGAATGTGTTAATTTATTTCTGGATTCTCTGTCTTAATCCATCGGTTTGTGTGTTTATGGTGCCAATACCATCCTGTTGTAATTCTTTTAGCTTTGTGACAAATTTTGAAATCAGCTAACATGTTGTTTCTAACTTTATTCTTGCTAAAGGATGTTTTGGGCATTTATAGTCTTTTGTTGTTTCATATGAATTTTAATTTTCTTTTTTTTTCTATATTTGCAGAGAATACCATTGAGACTTTGATAGGGATTGTGTTGACTGTGTAGAACCCCTTTGGACAACTTGGACATTTGACAAATCAATGCTTGCATTCCATTTATACAGGATGTATTTCCATTTATCTAAATCTCCCTTAAAATCCTTCATCAATGTTTCATAATTTTTAGTGTAAAACTCTTACCTCTTTATTTTTTTCCCTAAATATTTTATTCTTTTTGATGCTATTGTGAATGGAATTGCTTTCTTAGTTTCCTCTTTCAGTTAATTTCCTCTTGTTAGCGAATAGAAACATCACTGGGGCTGGCGCCATGACGAAGAAGGCTAAGCATCTGCTTGTGGAGCTAGCATCCCACATAGGTGGTGGTTTGAGTCCTGGCAGCTCCTATTTTAACCTAGCTCCCTGCTAGTGACCCGGGAAGGCAGTGGAGGATGATGGCTCAAGTCCTCGTTTCCCTGCGTCCATGTGAGCGAGCAGAAGGAGCTCCTGGCTCCTGACCTGTTACCAGCCCAGCTCCAACCATTGTGGCCATTTGAGGAATGAAACAGTAGAATCTCTCTCTTTCTCTTTCTTTCTCCCTCCCCTTGTCTCTGTAATTCTGCCTTTCAAATAAAAAAAAAGTAAGTCTTTGAAAAAATAAACACAACTAACTTTTGTATATTGATTTTGTAACATGGAGTTTTATTGAGTTTACTGATTAGTTTTGACCATTTTTGGGGGGTGACCCTTTAGGGGTTTCTACATTTGTAATCCTGTAAGACAAACACAGAGCTTTATTTCTTCCTTTCCAGTTGGTATGTGGTGTAAATTTTTGCCTTCTACAATCAGTTTGGCTAAGACTTTCAGTTTTTATAGGAAATAAAAATGGTAAGAGTAGGCATCTTTGACTTATCCAAATATTAAAGGAAAATCTTTCCATTTTCTCCCATTGATTATTATGTTATCTTTGGGATTGTTATACATGGTCTTTATTACATTGTGGCACATACTTTCTATTCTTATTTTGCTGAGTTATTATTATGAGTGGAGTTTAGTCAAATGCCTTTTCTTTGTGGCAATTACTGTGTGGCTTTTTGCTCGTCACTCTTCTAATATGGTATATCACATCTATAGATTTGTATATGTTGAGTTATCTTTGTTTACCTGGGATAAATTCTACATGGTTATACATAATCCTTTGATTGTACTGTTGAATTTAGTCTACTAGAATTTTATTGAGAATTTTTGCATTTCTTAGAGCATACAGCATCTAAAAAAGAAGAGTCAGATACTATACAGAGTTTGTGAAAACAAAAATCACAGTTAAAATTTCAAAAACTGGGTGGAAGAAAAGTTCAAGAAATAAAAAGTAGAACAGAAAGACAAAGGACTAGGAAAAGATGGGAATGATAGAAAAAGCATGGAAGATAAGTTTTGGAAATCCCATATCAGGTTAAGAAGAATTCAAAAGAAGATAATAAAAAGAGAACAGAAAAAGATAGGAAACAGAGGGAAGGGGACACAGGGAAGAATCTGAGAACTTTCCAGGTAAAGGACACTAGACTGCTGACTAGGAAGGCTCACAGGATACTTGTCACAGTGAGAGAAGAAAGACCCACGGCCAGTCATATTTTAGAAATGTTTTAGGACCCAGGTTGTAGAGTCCAACCCTGAGAACAGAACGAGAATGAGAGCAAACTTCCCAGAAACACCACTAGACACCAGTAATAAACTGGTTAAAATCATCTACAAACCTTACAGATTATAAAACTGTAGCTCTAAATTTTATACCCTCCTGGACTATCAGTCATATTTGAGGGCAAAATTGAGGTTCTTTCACTAATCCATAGACAAGTAGCCTACTTGAAACTCTAAGAAAGCACTGAGAACTAGTAAATCCTGAATAGTTAAAAAGGAGAATTATGGGATCCAGCAGATAGGGGACTGACTTCCCACAGCAGTGAAGAGCAGGGCCAATTTGACTGCTAGGGGGCCACCAGTCTAGAGGGGAGCAGAACTTGGTGTGAGTAAGTTATATAGAAAGACTTAAGGATGTGCATTTGAAAAGCTTTGTGTGTGAAAATAATCAATAATTGTGGGAAACAACCAAAATCTTGTACATGGAAAGAAGTATAACCATGCACTATTTAATTCTGCAGCAAAATCATAAGTAATTAGATGTACAGTCATAATAATATACTGCATTATTTCAGGGAGGCATTTTTCCCTTGCAAGTAACTGGCAACTCATCATGCCTTAAGTCATAAAGGGGATTTCGCACACAGCTGATGGCTTTGACGGTCATACAGTCTCCGTGGGAGATCTGATTCAGGAACTCTTTGTCTTCCATTCTCTCCTTTCCTCTTGGTCTCCAGTAGCAGCTATTCGAAGTAAGGCTGCTTTTGCTCAAGGTTGCAAGATGTCTCCACAAGCTGGCAGACATGATGTTTCCTTATGCCTGAGCATCAGGAAAGACTGCTGCTCCAAATCCGCAGAAGAATAAGGGAATGCTGTTTCCTCCTGGAGACATCTACTGTTGGCACTGTCTCTTGGCATTGGTGGATACCAGGTTCCGTGCCCGTTCCTGAACCAACAATCACTATAGCTTAGCCAAGCAGGGCCTGCCTTTGTGGCTAGAGATGGGATCAGCTTCCCAGGAAAAGGTGAATATCCAAGAGTGCATCAAGGTCCATCTATAGGAGGAAAGGAATGGATATTATTAGGTGGGTATCCAACAGCCAACGTCTATTTTACAGCAGAAGTTAGGTGGCTAAAAATAGAGACATGGCTGCAGGGGGCCATACAGATAGGAGGAATGAGAGAGCCAAACCCACATCCATCATAATTCAAGATCAATAGAGAATGTCAAATTTATGGATCAATAAATGGCAGTTTAAACACATTATCTAGAAATATGGAGGTAGCTATTGGAAAAGAACAGTTGGTAGAGGAATAAAGAGTTAGAAATTGCTACCTTGGGAGGGGGGCAGCCTGGTAGGATAAGGCAGGGCATGAAGGGTTTTTACAAAATTTTTGTAGGATTTGATTTTAAAACTGTGTTCATGCATTACTTTGATTAAAAATTTAAGCAAACAAACAAACGCCAAGCTTTCATGAAAAAGTCTAAAATGAGATGAAATGAAAAAGCAAAGACCGCTGACTTTGCTTGGTGACAGAGTTGTGTCAGTATGCAAAACTCGAGTGGCACCCACGCTGTCCCTAGCCACTGTTTTCATTAGAGCCGTGAGCCACAAGGGTGTGCTGTCTTGTGTGGCTTCCTGCACGCTGCTGTGCTCTGCCATGGGTCCCTGGGGGATGGGAAACATGTGCCCTAGTTTGATAAGAAGAGATTAAGACACATCAGGGCAAAGAGCTGGAAATGTTTTTCAAAAGGGAAAACCTAGCCCTTTCCCAGCAGCACCAAGGTCAAGGCCCCCTGTGAACAGAACACAGGATCACAGAGCCAAGAAGGTGCTGCTTTAGAAGCCATCAGGAGTTCCGCTCGGACTCTCGCCTTCCCAGGAGGGGGGAACTGTACTGCCTTGTCCCTGTTTTTTTGTCACAGTTGCACTGCCGCATTCATTCTCTTGCCCTCCCCCGAGACCACAGATGCTACCTCCAGCAGCCTGGGGAAGTTTTGATTCAGCAGCCTGATCTCAGACTGCTGGTTACTGTAGGCACCCTGGATACAGTGTGAAAGCTCTGTGGGAAGAGCCCTTTATTGTGCTCAAGACAAATAAAGGACACCTGCCTTGGGGAGACAGGTGTGCAAGGCCAAAACATGGAGGGAGCGTGGCTCAGGCACACCAGGTCCTTCCTGCCCCGGGTGTCCTAGAGATAACCTGTGACTCATAAAAGCCCATGCTGCTGATGAGAAGTAGGGACGGGGTGGGGGAAGGTGTTCTTTATATATGTATTTTCATTGGAAAGGCAGATTTACAGAGAGAAGGATAGATACAAAAATCTTCCGTTTGCTGGTTCACTCCCCAAATGGCTGCAATAGCCAGAGCTAAGCTGATCTGAAGCCAGGAGGTCCTTCTGGGTCTCCCACACAGGTGCAGGGTCCCAGGGCTTTGGACCATCCTCTACTGCTTTCCCAGGCCATAAACAGGAGCTGGAGGGGAAGTGGAGCAGCCGGGACATGAACTGGCACACATATGGGATCAAGGCACTTGTAAGGAGTAGATTAGCCAATTGAGCCATCCTGTCAGGCCCATTCTTTGTAACTTTTTAAGGCATAGAGACAGAGAAATCTTCTATTCAATGGTCTCCCCTCCCACTACAACCAATTGGCCATAATGGTTGGACTGGGCGAGACTGAAGCTAGGACCCTGAGACTCTATCTGTGTTTCTTCTTGTGAGCACAGGAGTCCAAGCCCTTGGAACATCCTCTGCTGCTTTCCCAGGCACATAAGCAGGAAGCTGGCTCCTAAGTGGAGCAGCAGGGACTTGAACTAGCACTCCTATGGGAAGTCAATGTCACAGATGGTGCTTAAGTCATGATACCACAACATGGGCCCCCAAAACTGCTCTTGTCAAGGCTGATGACTTCCGAGTTCTCCAAGGGGAGTGTTATTACAATGGGCATCCTCATTTAGGGCAGACATTTGAGTGGGACTTTGGTTTCACAAATGCCTGAAATTTATGGGGCTTACAGGCTGCTCTTAATGGTGGCGTTTCACACTGACGTCATCTGCAAGTCATGAGACATGGACACTGGGGCTGTTGCTTGTCCATCTCCTGGGATGTCAGAGAAAATTGGGGCTGGGATTAGGATCCAGCTCATCAGGGAAGAGAAAGACAGAGCAGTTCCCTGCGGAGAACGAGCAGGCCCTGGGGACACAACAGCAGACTGCAGTCCACAGAGAGAGCCAGCCCCCTCCACCACAGCCCCCTTTGCCCCCTCAGCTCTGCAGTCCGGTTTCATTTGCTGCTGCGGTCTGGTCTGATCTGTGCTCTTGGGGGATTTAGGATGGGCCTTGAAGACAGCACAACACAGAGAAACATGACAAAGGAGTGACAGAACAGGTGTCCCAGCAGCCAGGCAGCCCCTGGATGTGTCAGGGACCTCGGGACTGCTGTATGGGGACTGGAGATGTGTCTGAATTTAGGAGAATCTTAGGGAGAGAAACCTGGCCAAGGGACGGATTTTCTTCCAGGTGAGGTGTCTGGGCCTTGGACTGCTTCTGTCTGGGTTGGCAGGCAAAGGCTGATTGTGGAGGGCAGTAGAATTTGGGGGCATTGCTGTTTAGTAATGTCTCAGACACTTGTTACGGTACATTTTCACTCCTTCAAAGCCCAAAGGCAGAAACAGTCAGTGACGGGTTGTGAAGGTCATGACCCAAAATAGCACCAGTGGCAGACTAGCTGTGCCGAACCCAGAGCTGTGATTGGACCCATTGTACAGGTGATTCCAATTGCCTGACTCCAAGAGCTCAAGCCTGGCTCCTAGCATTTCAGTGAAAGCCATCCACCCACAGAGACAGTTACAGGCCAAAAGTCAGAAATGTGGCCCCACCCCTGGCACTGAGCATGCGCTGTCAGTCGCAGGGAACCGCTCAGCACCAGCATGTTTTTTGTCTTGGTGTCTTTCCATGTGATTTTTCCCCTGCCTCAGTTTGCCTTTCCTTTCCCTGGATGCAAGCTCGCTTGCATTCTCAGAATACAAATAATGACGGCACACATGTGCATGTGTGGTACAACTATGTGCTTCATAATATATATGCTGCACGTGGATGTACAAGCTTTTAAATGCTTTTCCTACGTGCTCAGTATATTGCACAGGTTAATTCATCCAATCCTCACCACGATCACTGTCATTCCCATTTGACACGGGCATTGGAGGGTGTACTCAGGAACAGAGAGGTTGAGTCACTTGCTTAAGGACACACAGCCAGTAACTGCTGTGCTGGGTTTAGAAGCCCACCTCCCTGACTCTCCAAGTCATGCTTGCCATCACTGCATTGCACATCCACTCAGGTGTCGCCCCCTCCGGGGACCCCACACAGCGGAGCTCCACACCAAGCCCAGCGTTATCTGCTTTGGGATTCTGCAGCGCTCTCACCTTAGGCATCTGCTGAGGGCTTCTGCCTCCCCCCAGGAAACTGGGGGGCCAGGTCTGGGCATGCGTCCTTGATTTTCTCACTTCAGAGCCACCTGTGCCCTCCCCGACATGTGCACAGGGATACTCAATGCTTGTTGAATGAACAGATGAGTCTGTTAAGTAAATACATTTAAAAAAAACATGGAAAGAAGGCTGAAATGACAGAAGAGGGGGGATATTGTTGCTTCACAGCCCTGGGAGGTGAAGCCTTTAGAGGGCGTCCCCAGTGTCACTGTCAGCCTGACTCCAAGGAGCAGGTGCAGGCCTCCAGGAATTCTTCCAAACCATTAGCAGCTGGGGACTCCCCTAATGACAAAGCCTGAAGACACACCCCCCATGAGTTCATGAAGAAGGGAAACAGAAGAAATGATAGCAGCCTCTAGGAAGCACTTCCTCCAGGGAGTCTCTTTTTGATGAGTGGTTCTCAGACACCATCTATGGACCAATTGCTGCAGAGTATCTAAGAGCTCTTCCCTGCCCCTAGCCTCCAACAGCAGTTTCTTGAGCTTCTGCCCTGGAGATCTAACTCACGCGGACCAAGGTGGGCGAGGCACCTGTCTCCACAGGCAGCCCTGGGTGTGCCTCTGTCCAGCTGGGTGTGCATCAGCTTGTCCCCTGGATGGCCTTGAAGAGAGTGTTTCTGGTCCCTCTGCTGGTGAGGCTAGAGAAGGGGCACACTTTCTCAAGGTCAGCACCTCCCAGAGGTCATGCCTGGAAGAAAGATCCATCTACTGATTTACACCTCAAATAGGTTGGGAAAGGTCAAAATGAAACTCCACCTGCGTCTCCCACATGCTTGGCAGAGGCCCACGCACTTGGGCTATCTTCTGCTGCTTTCCCAGGCACATTAGTTGGAAGCTGGACTGAAGCAAGCTGCTGGGACTACAACCAGAGGTCCTATGGCATGCTGGTGTTGTGAGTAGCAGGTTGACACACTGTGCCACAGCATCAGCCCATTAGAGTTCTTTTTAAAGAAAAATAAAGCATAATCCAGAAAACAGAAAATTACAGACTAACCATCCCTTCTTATACCTAAATCTATGTTGCTTCATTTGGAACAAATAATTCATTGTGTGAGCCATGATTCATGCCTGTACCAGAACCTCACATTTTGTGTTGCTTATGTATCCCATCAGAGCACACCAGGTGAAATTTCAGTTACTGACTAAAATTTACATCCCACAGTGCTACCCAAACACACGAAGATATTGATTCTGATCGTCATCATGAAACATAAAACTCACCAAACAAAGGAACACTTTCAGTTCAAATTATTCAAGGACACTTAGAAAATTTTGAACACCAGGGTATGGTGTTGCTACCTGAATCTCCGGCATCCTGTGTCAGAGTGTCCGTTCAAGTCCCAACTGCTCTGTGTCCCACCCAAGTGTGTGCTAATGCACTTTGGAAAACAGTAGAAGATGACCCAAGTGCTTGGACCCCAGCAATCCACATGAGGGAGCTGAATGGAGTTCCAGATTGCTGACTTCGGCCTGGCCCAGTCCCAGCCATTCTATCTCTTGCTTTCTTTCCATCTGACACTCTACCGTTCAAATAACTTTTTAATATATCAAGAAAGTTTAAAGCCCATGCATGATTTTTTTTCCTAGTTTGTATGTTCCACAGCATTTTTGTGAAGCACCTGTGTATTCATAGGGCACTAAATCCAGTTTCCCTGTCGGGATGGCCACTATACTTATCCTTCATCTGCTGTCTGCAGAATGATCTAAGTTTTCAGGGAAGTGGCTCCAGCCACGGGGAGCTCTCCCTTCCCGATCACGTCAGAACAGCTGGGAGTCACCCAGGCAGCCCCCCTCTGTGTGCTGGGGAAGCCCCTGGCAGATGGCATTGGCTCTGTCTCTCTTGCCTACAGCAGAGACGGTTCCCCTGGGTTATTCTCCAAACAGCTGTCCTCTGGAAACGGATCGCCTCTCTTTGCCCCTCCAGTTTGCAAATTCCCAGTTCTTCTCTGGCTGAAAAAAAAAAAAAAAGTCTGTATCCCATAGCGGTGGTGGGGGTAAGAGCGTAATGTGAGTACCCCTTGGGTAGCAGAGAGCAGAAGGTCAAGTCCCGACTCCGCCGCCTGCTCGGTGTGCCACCGCGGGCCCATGTGTGCATCGCGGATATGAAACGGGGCATCACGGGGCCCTGGCTTGTTGCGTTGTCATGGTCTGTTAGGGGACATGTGTGCAGTATTGGGCACTGTGTCTGGCACAGCATACACAGTCAACGACAGCACTTTCTTCTTGAAGGTAAGAAAAGGAGAGACTGTCGGAATCTAAAATACAAAATCAGTGTTTTCACATAAAATGCGAATAATACCAGCAATTGTTAGGTCAAGGTTATGATAGTTCTTATTGCTGGTTTGTCCTAGAGCAGAAATAGAACGAATAAATAAGACTGTGTTGTGTAAGAATACTAATTCCTAGTCAATCTACATAATTCAGGCATACTTTGAGGCAGGGCTAAAGGATCCAGCCAGGATGGCTAATATACAGGTGATTCTCTGTCCCTCCCCTTCCTGTCCCTACTTCCTGTCCACTGCATCAGTAATCAATCATAGCATCCCATCTGGTTGATGCTGGATATTGCCTATTGATTATTTTCCTTTTTCCTGTACTGAATTGTTTTAATTTACATATTCACAATCCACATATTATGCTATACTTCTGTAGGATACATCTTTACAAGAGGTAAATTCTTTCTTACATAATAACAATGACATCATCACACTTAATAAAATTAGCAATAAGTCCTTTGTATTGTCTGACACCCACTTCATAATCAAATTTCCTTGACTAGTTCAAAATAGTTACAGAGCTGAGTTTTAAGCCAAAGTGATGTTTGCTTTCCTTTTTTAAAGATTTATTTATTATTGAAAAGCAGAGTTAACAGAGAGAGATTCTTTCACCTATCAGTTCACTTCCCAAAAGACTGCAATGGCCAGGGTTGGGCCAGGCCAAAACCAGGTGCCAGGAGTTTCAGCTGGATCCCCAAGGTTGGTTCAGGGACCAAGTCCTTGGAGACATCTTTTGCTGCTTTCTCAGGCACATTAACAGGAGCTGGATCAGAAGTGAAACAGCAGGGACTCGTACCAGTGAGGATATTAGATGACAGCTTTGACGAGGTGGCCTTACCTGCTATGCCACAGAGCCACCTCCATAGTGATGTTTTCAGAACTGAAAGTCAGACACATCTTCAGGTTGCCCTTTGGGGAGCCTCTCTAGGGTGACTTTGTGGCTTTCAGCCCTTCCTCCAAGGGGCATCCAGCATCTTCCTTCCTTTCTGAGAATTCTAGTTCCTTAAATGTTTTCATCTGCCAGGAACCAAGGGGACTCCACGGTTTTTTTGGGAGTAACCCCAGTACGGAGGGACCTTCCCCATTGGGTTCAGTGAGTGGGTAAAACAGCTGGAGCAGGTGGGCGCAGTGACCCAGAGAGATGCTCACCCTACCCTGGAGGACTGAAGGTGCCCGGAGTTGGACGTCCTCTGTGCATGTCACCCCAGGCCTCTGTACCCTAGGGGACAGGTCCTGGAACCAGCTGCCAGGATGCCAGCAGGGACCCACATGGATTTCTCATTTTCTTTGTGCATCTGCGAAGAGATTGGAAGCTCAATTTCAGAATGCCTGGGTTTGCACAATGGCGGTGATGATGCCTATTGTCTGGGAAATGGCCCATTGTGGAGGTGGGGGAGGGGCAGGGGACTCAGGAAAGTGTCTTGGATCAGTGACTGTGGACTGTTTTTTTCTTGGGGCTGAGATTGTCTTCTGGACTGAAGAGGATGGTGAACCGCAGGACAGCAGCAGAGGCTTGCCGTGGTGATCCCCCTCCTGGGGGCACAGGTGGAGGGCAGGAGCAGGAGGAGGGCGGCCCAGCAAGGGCATGCGATGTGGACCAGCACACTTGGAGATGGGAACAGAGGCAGTGACTTACCTGTTTCTCTCCTCCTTCCTTTGTGTCTCTCCCTCCATCTTCTTCCCCTTCCTTTCTTGGATTGCCTCAATCATCCGTGGTTCACTTATTTATCCAATGACCAAGGATCAAGGTGTCAGCTGCTGTTACCCGCAATTAGGCATTGTCTGTGAGAAGACTGGATGTGGCTGTTGCCCAGCGTGAGACAGATTCTAGACTGTGAACACACTGATACGCATGATGACTGTAAGTTGTAGGAAGTATGAAGAGAGGCGAGCGCTGATGTCCAGTCTCTCAGCCTGAGGCTGGCCACTGTCTGGCCCACTGGCCCCTCCCTTTCTCCCCTCCACTTGTGGCCACCATAGACTCCCACTTACCTGTGGGATGTGTCTCAAGAGCCCCAGAGGATGCCTGAGACTGTGGACAGTGCCTCATTTGTATATACCACGTTTTCTTTCCTCTCCATCTAGTTTGGGGGAAGGAGTTGATCTATAACTCATCCACCATTACCCAACATACAGAATACTTCTCTAAAGATGTTCCCGTGCTCAGCTCACTCCTCCTCCTGCCTTCTCCCTGTGTTCCTGGCAACTGCTCACCTGTTTACTCAACATGGTTCCCATGGTTTTGCCTTTTTTAGAATGTTGTTCTATAGTTGGAACCATACACACACATTCAGGCTGTTTACCTTCACTTGGCAAGAGCATTTGTAAGGGTTCTCCCTGGCCCTCATGCCTTGACAGCTCATGTCTCTTCAAGGGCTGGATGATATTCAAGGGACTGGATAGACCATAGCTGGTTTACCCCTGCACTGATTGAAGGAAGGCTGGTTGGCTCCTGGGTTTGGGCACCTAGGGGTAAAGTTGCTTCAGGCATTTCTCTGCAGTGTCCTGGTTGGAAGGGTGTTTCCAGTTCATTGGAGTACTCAGGAGTGTGGCTGTTGGATCTGATTTTGTGACAAAGTGTCAAACAGGGTTCCTAAATAGCTGTGCTATTAAGCATTCCCACTATTAAGACATCCTGGTCCCCACATCCCATTACCCACTACATCCTACCTGGCAGCATCTAATGTTAGGGATTTGGGCCGCTGCAACAGGAGGGTAGTGGTGTCCCCCTTGCTGCTTTTACCTAGTTTCTTAACAATACATGAAGTTGAGCATCTTTCCATGTGCTGGCTTGCTTTCTGTGTGTCTTCTTTGGTGAAGTAGTTGTCCAGATATTTTGTTCACTTTACATTGGGTTGTTTGTTTCCTTCCTGTGGAGTTTTAAACGTACGCTGTATATTTGAAGTGGTACTCCTTTATGCGATCCCTCTTTGGCATAGTTCTTCCCTACCTGTAGCTTGTCCTCTTCTCTCGACGGTGATTATCTTCTCAAATCATCTTTCTGCCCCAATCTCTCCCCTCGAGTTTTAGGACTCTCATTCCATTTCTGCTGCAATCCTTGCTATTGTCTCCTAAGGCACCAAGGTTCTATTCTTTTTGGTGTGTACTCTAGTTGTCATGGTTTCAGGTGCTGTGTTTTCAAGTTCACTGGAATTTTCCTTTCAGTTTCCAATCTATTGTTAAGCTCATCTAGTTAATTTTTTTGTTGCAGATACGACACTTTTCAGTTTATAATTTGTTTGATTTCCTCTCAGAAATTTCCTGTTTCTGCTGTGATCCCCATTGGTACATTCATTCTGTACACAGCTTCTCCAAGTCCTTAAAGACACATTTATAATGAATGTTTTAAAGTCTGACTGCTAATCCCAGCACCTGTGTCACCTGTACATCTGTTTCTACTGACAACTGACAAATTTTCCTCCATGGTTACAGGTTATATTTTTCTGCTTTGCATTTTTAGTATATTTAAATTGGTGCACTGGTCCTTGTGGATGCTGTGGTACTGAGATCTGAATTTTCCATTGTCTTCTTTTAAAGATTGGTGTGTTTTTGCTCCGGTCATTTACTGGCAAATCTGTTTGGTCCTACCATCGATCACCTTTGTATGTTTTGACACCCTGGGTGTCATCCTAAGAAATGGTCTTCCTACTGAGTTCCCCAAAGTCTCCCCACTCTGGCTGGTGGTGCACACACCACCTCCCAGCACTGTGTCACCTCCAATAAAGCAGTCTGGCTGCCAGCAAGCATAGGTACAGCTTAGCATCCAGTGAAAAGTGATTGGCACCCCTTTCTCTGCAGACTCCAGTTCTGTAACCTGCTGGTCAAATTCCAGTGGCCACAAACTGCATTCTCTGCTTGCTTCACCCACAAGGTCTCTACTCTTGCTCTGTCTCTCTCTTTCTTGCCTCTGCTCTCTATGCCAAGATCTGGAAAGATCTGGGATGAATTTCCAAGTCACAACACTTCATGCATTTCTGTTTTGCAAGATCCACAGCCAGTCAGGTGTTGTAATCTTGTAGACTTAGGATGAAAAGCCAGGAAACCTCATTGCTTCTCTGCCTCCTTCTTTCGCCTTCCACCCTTGGCTCTCCTGTGCTCACACCTCTGGGGGTTGGGAGAAGGAGACGAGCAGGAATCTGTGGGGAGACAGGGGTATCAGAGAAGGCAGTTGGGGTGTGGCCTGCAGTATTTTGTTTGTGACTCTACAGCTCAATCCCAAGGAGCAAGGCAGCTGTGCGTTGTTGAGCTGGGACGAGAGGCAGGGAGGGAGAGGGTATGGGGAGTGCAATTAGCAGACAGTTTGAGACTGATGAAGTGGGTAATGAGAGGTGCTAGGACAGAATTTCATGCTGCAGAGGTAAAAATAAAGACAGGGAGTGAGAGTATCGCATATGAACCTGCTCAGGCCTGATCAGTCAGGCACTCACTCCCTGTGCAGGGCCAAGGACTGCCAAGGACTAGAGATCCTGCGTGTGCATCGTGGGTTCCTTGGGGATCCCCGACCTCAGCATCACTCAGTGCGCACGCACGGGCTAGTCCCTGGGCCAACCATCTTTCCATGCTTTGCTTTCTTCTGTGTCCCATAGTGACACTCTAATGTCAGGTTGTACTGCCGTTCATCAGAAAACAAAGATGGCAAGGAGATGAGTCTTTCCAAGCCAGGTTGGTAGGAGTTTGTGAAGCAGTTTCTCATCATGGCCTCACATCAGAGCCTGGTATGGACTCACGGTCTCTTGGTCTCCTAATGGAGGTAATTTTTTTTTTTTTTAAGATTTATTCATTGATTGAAAGGCAGAATTATGGACAGGAAGAGACAGAAAAGGGGCAACAGACCTTCCAGCTGCTGGCTCACTCCTCAGGTGGTTGCAATAGCTGGGGCTGGGCCAGGCCAAAGCCGGGAGCCTGGAATTCCATCTGTATCTCTCACATGAGTGGCAGGGATCCGAGAACTTGGATTATTTTCCATTGCTTCCCCAGGTTCATTAGCAGGGAGTTGGATCAGAGAGGGAGCAGCTGAGACATCAAATCTATACTCACAGGAGATGCTAGCATCACAGGCAGTAGCTCAACCCATTGCACCACAACTCCAGTCCCCTGCCGCTGGTAATCATCCTTCAGAAAGGTGACAGTTTGACGGCTATCCCCAGGAAAGAGGCAGCCCATCTCCTAGAACCTGCAGATTCCATTCCATGGAGGTTCTATTTCTTCATCTGAGATTCATTTTGTTTCTCAGTTCTCACACTTAGCAGGCCAAGCCCTATTTTTACCCATTTTATACATGAAACAGCAGCAACAGAGTAATTAAGTACATTGTCCCGAGGACCACGCCTTAAGTGGACACCCTTCACATTTATTATTTCTCTATGACAGTGTACATGGAGTGCACGCAATGTGCCAGGACTTGTTCTAGGCCTACAGACACAGAGAATGACTGATGAGGACAGAATTCCTGTCCTGGAGCCTGGGTTCTAGAAACAGGACCAATAGATGTCAACAAACAAGCCAGGTGGAATGAAATGACCCAGGGAGGGAGTGAGGGCTATGTGGGAGACTTTGGTAAGGTTTCCCTGAGAACATGATTTCTGAGCAAAGCCTGGAAGGGGATGAAGATCCAGTAGGTGGAGCACTGGGAAACAGCCTGCCAGCCCAGGGAGCAGCTGGTGCAAGGATCAGGACGTGCAACAACAATGGTAGCAATCACAGAAGTAGCAAGGTGAAGGTTATGCAGCAGCTTGGGAGGTGACGGGAGTGGAATGATGGGAGCAGAATGGGAACGCTGAATCGGGGCTGCCCTATGTGGGCCCTGGTGGCTGAGTGAGGGTGAGGGAGTGCGGCCTTTGGAGCCGAGGAGTAGGCTTTGTGAGGGATCCCTGGGCTGGGGTGGGGAGCCTGGGCTCCACTCCAAATTTCAGTCTCCAGACGGGGAGACTGAAGTTGGAGATGTCATGGAGATGTGGTGACGTGGTGAGGAAGGTCATTTAGCAGGGTGGACTCAGGTCAATGGGACCGTGAGCAGAGCCGCGCCATCCCACACCTGGGCCTGGGCCTCGTCCACCAGCAGGCTGTCTAGGTCAGGGACTGGCATGCCTTTTCTGTAGAGGCCAGACAGTAAATACTTGGGGCCATGCAGGCCCTGGACTATCTGCTGCAGCTCTTCAGCTCTGCTGTCCCAGAGCAAATTTGGCTGCAGACCACACGTGCATGTATGGGTGAGCCTGGGTTCCAATCAAACCTTATCTGTGTAGCAGGAAATGGGCTGGATTTGGCTCACAAACCATCATTTTCCAAGCCCCAATGTTAAGGCTTCTCCCTTAACAAATAAAGGAGGAAAAAGTGCCCAGCCATGAATTCCTCCCCTCCCCTGGCTGGTGAGGGCAGGAAGAAGCAAGGACTCCCAGCTCCTAGGAGCGTGCCCTAAATTGTTCTCTCAAGTTCCCTAGGAGCTCCTTTCTCTTCCCTGTGAGTTTGTCAGTTGCATGCATGCCAGTTACTCATTAAGTATTCATTTGATTGTTTTAATATAGCAATACATCTTTGACACCACCTCGGAGGTTTTTGGATTTGTGCTTTGGAAACACCTGTGAAATCAAAGGTGAGAAAGGAATCCCATGCTGGCCTCACATTCCCTGGTGAGTCCGGAGTTCCTGGTTCCAGTGTCAACAGGACAAGGACAGTCCCATTGACCAGGTGCAGCTGACAGGCTGTGTGGCTGTGAGATCCTGTCTACGGCTGCTCTAAGACAACAATCCTCTAAAAAGAATCTCATCTATTAATGTGATTATTAATCTGGAAAAAAAAACCTCGCTTCTCAATAAAATGAATCTATGACAAGACAGATGTAATAAACCTGGTTAGGATTTATGATGTGCTCCGGCAGCGTTTTGCAAGAGATAATGTTCCCCTGTAATGTGGATTTGCCGGATGAGAACCGTGTAATTTATTCTGTCAATGTACATAAGAAATGTTATCTGTGCGGGGAATGACTGATGGCCTCATGAAAGCTGGCAGGGAAACAAATAAAACAATTTGGGCCTTAAAAAATATAATCACCTAATGATCACGTCGTCGCGTTTGTGACGTGGAACACGGGGCTGGGAGCTGGGGCTGCCGTGACTTCCGCTGTCCAGATGGGAGGCCTTTTACCCTTGAGCCTGGCGCCAGGGGGCAGCACGGAGTCCTCGCCCGAGGCCTTGGCTCAGGCTGTTCCGACGTCTCGGCTGCCCTTGGGCTTGTTTCCAGACCCAGCTAAGGTCCTCAGCTTCAGGGACTCTGCTGCTGCAGCTGCCTTGGCCCATGCACCCTGGCCGCCATAGCGAATCATCTACCTTAGGATGCTTGAGACCACCCTTCGGGGACTTCTCTCTGCTGCCCAGCACTTGCTCCCCAGTGATGTGCTATCTTAGCTTACAATGACACAACTAGAGAGACTGAGGCTTACTTGAAGTCACATAGCTAAGGAGAGGTGGAGCCTATGAACTCAACGCCTCTGCTAATCATTGTTTCTAAGAGAAAGGAGCTGTGTTCCCAAACCTTGGGAAGCCCCCTTCTGAGCAACAAACTGAGCAAAAGACACAAAAATAGGACCAAGGCAACAAAAAAAGCTGATCAATAAGCATCGTCTCCAAGAAGCAGAGCAATTAGGTGAGAAAATGGAATCGCTTTCTTGTCTCTGGAATAATAGGCCTGTATTAATTTTAAAATGTTTTCACTTCGTTGATGATGAGAAATCTAGGTTCGATTCCTTCTGCTCGGATCACTCCCCCTCCTTGTGCGTGGCTGGCTCTTTCTCCTCCTCCGTGCCTCAGCTTGAACATTGTCTTCTCACAGAAGCTTTCCCAAGACCCTCCCAGTAAAAGGCAGGTCACCACCATGATCCTCTGTAGCACATATTTGCAGAACACCATTTGCAGTTGTGTGCAAGTGTGCCGATGAGTGAATGCATGTGTGTGAATATATTGCGTACACATGTTGTGTACATGTACAACACATGTATGCATACATGTGAACACGTGTGCATGTCTATGTGTTTATGTATGTACAAGAGTATATGTAGATTGTATGTGAATCACATGTTTGTGTATTTCACATGCACACATGTCTAGAATTGTATTATATGTGTTTATATGTGTGCGTATGCATAAGTGCATACATACATTGAATATGTGTATTGTGAATGTATGTACACATATATGCACTGTGTATGCACATGTGTGTGTTTCGTTGTTCCCTTGGTGAAACTAGGAACTACCTCCCATGCATTTACCCCTGTGGAACCCACACCTGGCGTGACAACTGACACAGTGACAGATGTCCAGTAAGTTGGGTCTGTTTTATTTTCCCTAATTTATAAATACATTTATGTTCCCTGAAATTATTGAAACACAGCACTTCAGAGCAATCCGATGTCCACCACCATGTGCAGCCTGGGGACTCCTGTCCTTGGGGCTGTCCCTTGCTGTCCGTGATGCCTCTGTGTACTTGGAACAGGACAAAGCAGGGCGGACAGCACTGTCAGGGAGAGGTGACTTTGCTACCTACTGGCTGCGTGACCTTGGATACGTCCTTTGCGCTCTCGGGTCCACTGTTTCCTTAGCTGGGTTCTTTCAGCTGTGTCAACTCAGGCTGAACTTGGATGTGACTGAAGTGAGGGGATTCTGGGGCCTTCCAAGCAACGCTTTGAGCTAGAGTGGCACTTTCTGGGGACCCAGTTCTACCACACAGTCTGGGTGGCTCGTCTCATCCTCGTTAGAGCTTTGGGAACTGTCCTGTCACCCACGTGTGGCCCTGGGTGCCCTGTGTCTTTCCTTGTCCATTCTCAGCTTGGAGCAGCTCTGGAAACCAAAGATTGCTGAGAGAAGGGCTGCAAACAGGGACATGCCTGCTCTCCCTTTCTCTCCTGCACCTTCAAGGCCTCCCCAGAAGGCTGCAAAGCATCAAGTGTCTGCTCTACCACCTGACTGGAGTGAGAGCCACTGAAGATGAGTCAGAGCTTCCAGGCGCTGTGGCCCAAGCAGCCCCAAGTAACCCGGGTGTCAGAGTGCCAGCCGAGGCCAGTGCTGCCATGCCTATTAATTGGTGTTTAAGTGGGTTCATCAGCGTGCAGCGGCTGTTGTGGCTGCTGAGCTCAGCCTGGGCCCAAGGAGCTGGGAGCTGGGTTAATAACACCTTATTTAGCAGAAAATTCCACTCCATTGGAGCGTGTTTCAGAAGGAGTTTGATTTGAATGAGGATTGATGTCAATCCTGTGCGGCAAAGGCACCCGGAGCTGCTCCCACAGCCACGGCTAGATGAGCCATTTGTGGTGACCAGGGGGACGCGTGCGGAATGCTCTGTTGTTCCAAGTCCTTCAACTCATCCAGCCCCCTGGTAGTGCAGCCCCAAAGGCCCAACCACACCAGGTGGGCAGAAAGGATGGGGCCTACCTGACCAGCTAGTACGAATCCTGCTGCACTTGAGATTTCTGGGCATGTTCCAGCCCAGGACCGCCCCCAGACCCCTGGCCCCAATGTGCGACCTTGGACAAACTGTGCGTCCTGTCGTTCTTGGTGGTGAATTCTTCTCCACATAGATGCCTCCCTTGGAAGGAGGCTGCGGGGCTGCAGGGAGCTTGTGTCTGGTGGGGTTACAGAGCTGATATGCCTCCTGACTTGCACTGGTCCTGTGTCCTTTGAGATCCACTTTCTCTATTCTGTTCCAAGGTGGGAACATAAGGGGTGGGAAAATAAACACGGATACAAGAGAAAAAGTATGAAATTAACAAGCTCTCTCGTCTCCCCAGTGTGGAGTGGGATGTGACCGTACTTGTCCCCAGGGTTTTTGTCCTAACCTGTGCTTTGGGGGAATCTGTCGGACTTAGAATCTAATGAAAAACTAGAGCCTGTCTTCCCTTAGCACCTGTCTGTCCTTTACCCAAAGGCAGGCTTGGCAGTCCCTGATGGCTGCAGGTCTTGGGGTGTCCTCAGAGGTCCGAATGAGGGGTGATGTGGTCAGGTTGGTTGGGCTCCACCGATGTGTCAGGGCAATGGGAATGAAATCTCTGGCTGTGCTTTAGTCTTTTTTTCTGCCTCTGCCATTGCTCTGATTCACAACTTGCCCTTTGTGGCCCTACACAGCGAGATGGAAGAGGTCTCCAGGGGGAGTCAGGAGGCCACGTACTAACCTTCCCTGATCCCTCTGGCTGGCCCCAGAACTTCACCAGAGCCTCAAGGTTATAGCATTCCTGGATTTTGAGTCCGAGTGGGAAAAACTGTGAGTCATTGTCCTCCAAGTCCCCTCTTCAAGGCAGCAGTCAAGAGCTGGGGCTGTGTGTTCCCCCAGCCACAGAGGGACGGGGCCATGCGAGTGGGCGCGGCAGCGCCATTGTGTCTCCACAGAAGGGCTTTGAGAGCAGCTCTGAGAGGGATCCATGGCGGCCTTCATGTCTATCTTTCAATCCCTTTGGGTTTGCTGTTCTTGGTGGTGCTGGTTTGAATTCTTTTCCTCCTCGGGTGCTTTCATTCCAGAGCTGGATGACAAGGCCTGGGCACAATTGTGTTTGCTCAAGTGCAGATAAGATCAGTCATGGCAGATCCACTGAGCCGCAGCTCCCAAAGAGAAGCAGAACAGAATACACAGGTACCAGGGGAGGGGGATCAATCAGGAGGATTAACTCCACACAAAGGCGGGAGCCTCCGGGGCTTACAAAGGCTTCTTCTGAGAATTGCTTGGGAGTGAAAGGAATGGAGAAGAAAGCAACCTTCTTCACCCTTCACCTGGCTCCTCCACTGGCCTCTAGCAGGTGCACAATAGTGTGGGAGAAGTCCCCAGAGACAGGCAGAGCAGAATCCACACTCCTGAAGCATCCCAAAAGGCACAGTGCTGATTAACTCAGTGAGACAATGTGTGGTGTCCTTTTTCAACACAGAATGGACAATTAGAGGTATGTCTGCCCTGGAAATTATGCCTGTTGTTATTGTTACCTTCCCAAGAGAGAATCCTTGACTTGCTCACCCAGCGTCCTTTGCAGCTGCTAGGTAGGTGTGTGACCTGGGCTCCTCTAGTTGGTTATACCTGGGAGAAGCTTCCAGTTGCAAGACAGCAAAATGAGGAAGGAGGAGTCGAGTGGAGACCACACTGCTGGTTAAAAGAGTGAGGGCTGCAGGGGCATTGAACTTCCAAAGGCAGCAGGGACAGAAGTCCTGGGATTGGGTTCAGGTCTTTGTACCTGTGCTTTGGACAGCGGGACCACACTTACAAGGGGCCAGCTGTGTGATTTGAGTGCTGTTCCTGGTGGTATCAATGACAAGTGCTCTGGCCTTCTCAGAAATGCCACAATGTCTAATGACTTTGGCTACATTTACTTTCTCCTTAGAATCTGAGAGCGTTGTGAGTTCTGACTCATAACAGGGAAGTGTTGTTGGTTTAGTTGGGGATGTGTGTGAGACAGAAAAAGAGAGAGAGAGAGAGAAAGTATGTTTTCTGAAGAATAGAAAGTGGCAACCTCAAGGTCGTGGGTAGGTAGTGGAAGCGGACACAGTTCTGCAGAGTTCATCCCTGAGCATTCCCACAGGGGTTTCTGCTGATGCTCAGGCCCCCCAGGGAGCTGCACATGGCTTCCCTGAAACCAGCAAGCTGCCCCTGCTGGAAGCAGACATGGGCTCAGTAGGGTCTATAGCCCTACAAAATGCACTTTCTGTCTTAGTTTTCTGTCTTCAGTCTGATGCTATGGATTCTTTTTTCTCTTTTAATTTTTTAAAGATTTATTTTTATTGGGAAGTCAGATATACACAAAGGAGGAGAGACAGAGAGGAAGATCTTCGGTCTGCTTATTCACTCTCCAAGTGGCTGCAAAGGCCAGAGATGAGCTGTTCCAAAGTTAGGAGCCAGGAGCCTCTTCCAGGTCTCCCACATGGGTGCAGGGTCCCAAAGCTTTGGGCCATCCTCGGTTACTTTCCTAGGCCACAAGCAGGGAACTGGATGGGAAGCGGGGCTGCCGGGACATGAACTGGCAGGCATATGGGATCCCAGCACATGCAAAGGCAAGGACTTTAGCCACTAGGCTACTGTGCTGGGCCCTCTTGTTAAAGAGAGGAGGGAAGGAGAAACAGAGATAGAGAGACACAGACTGCCCATCTGCAAGTTCACTCTCAAAATGCCCACAATGGGTGTGTTGGCCTGAGGCTGAAACCAGAAGCCCAATCCAGGTATCCTACATGGGTGACACAAATCTAATTGTTGGTTTTCTGCTAATGACCTTTTGGGGTCATTAGGAGAAAACCAGAGTCAGGAACTGGATCCATGTGTCACAGTCAGATACTCTAACATGCAATGCCAGCGCGTGAACCACTTGGCTTAACTTGCTCTAGGGAAAACTTTCCATCTGCCCATAATGGGAATTTTCCTGAGGGCAAGATCTGCTTTGGGTGGGTTCACCTGTGTCCAGGGGCCCCCCACCTTGGGCAGAACTAACAGGGAGCTCCTAGACTTGGCTCCCAGGGCAGCTGTTCTGGCATCAGCTTATGTTGACTTTTGCCACATTCTTCCAAATTCAATTCAAATCCCTCTTCCCTTTGGAGTCTGCTTGGCTCATTCAGATCAGTGATACCTGTTTATGACACTCCTGCCCTCTAGCGCTTCCTGTTACCCTGGGGGATATTTAGCACTCAGTCACATGTCCTGGTCAGAACTGTGCCTCTCTCTCTCCTGGTAAGATGCTCAGACATATCATGTACTTTCGTTTGATTTCACCGACCAGATGACAAGCTGTCTGTGGGACAAGATCAGGTCACAAACTCTTAATTTCTCCATATTTTCCTTTGTTGCCTTTGCTGAGTGTCTTCTTGGTAGGACATTCTCAAACATATTCACTGAAAACAAACTAAGTCCCCCCCCCCAAAAAAAATATGAGAACTCCCACGTGTTTGCTTCAGTTCTCTCTGCTCCGTTATGCCCAGGTATCTGTAAGGACTTTGAGACCTTATGTGGACATGCCACACCCAGGACAGATTGTGGACACTTGAGGAAGGTTCATCCACTACAAAGGTACATCCCAATACTAATGCAGGAATGTAGACAAGAGGTCTGCTGCTCCCTTCCCGCTGCTACTGGGGGTTACCTGTTCTGATGCAGCTGGCACAGATCTTGGCTCAACTTTTGGGAGGCACACTCAGTCTCAAAAGCAGCGTGGGCTGGGGTTATGCAGCAGGGGCAATCCCAGTTGGAATCCCAGTTCTTCCACTTTTAGCTGTCACACTGAAGGCAAGTTGTTTTGTTTCGTTAAAACAAACAAACAAACAAACAAACAAACAAACTTCCAGGCTATTGTTGTGGCCCAGTAGTGGAAACCACTGCCTGATGCCAGCATTCCCTATCAGAGTGTCAGTTCATAGCATCAATGATCCACTTCTGATCCAGATAATGTGCCTGGGAAGGTAACAGTTGATGGACCACTGTGGGAGACCTGGATTCAGTTCTAGGTTCCTGGCTTTAAGCCGACTCAGTGGGGTGTTGTGGCCATTTGCACAGTAAGCCAGCAGATGGATGATTGTGTGTGTTTCTCCATTTCTATCATTTTGGCTCTCAAATAAATAAATTAAATTAAAAAAATATTTTCATGCCTGGGTTTCCCGATAGCAATAACATGAAAGTGTAGCTATGAATTGAGTGTTATTGATAAACATAATGTCAATACAGGAAGTAGAAGGATGGATGCACAGCCGATGTCAAAGAGCAAGATGAAATTCTCTCACAATAAGGGTTATCATGATCTCCCGGTGTGCATACTGGTACATAAACCTTGGAGAGGAAGAGTAAGAAAGCTGCAGCCCAGTGACGGGGCTCTGGAGGTCAGTGCAAAGATGCGGGGCCTGGAGGATCTCTGCTGAGTGTTCTTTACTTGCAGGTACCCACCCCTCCCACTGGACCCCAACACGATCCATACTTACAAGAAAGCAACATGTCAGGAGCCACGTACTATAGCCACACTAAAGCCATTTTGAGTATAGACCTATGGGACAGTGGAAAAACCCCGGTTGGCTAGATGCTTGGGAAAGAGATTATGAAACTAATCACACGCTTAGCCACTGGGGCAGCCCACCCAGAGAAATTTGGGATGAGACTTTTGGAGAACTATCCCCTAGGAATACGTAGATCAAGCATCCTCAGGTCACTCTGTCCCAGCTGTGAACTCTCCCTGTGGGGTACCAGAAGCATCTGCCACCCTCACAGTGCCAAGAGCTCACACTCTACTGGCCATTTCACTCCTGCTGCACTGGGCATTGTGTTTGTTACCTGACTCCCCTGACAATCCTGCAGTCTTTGGAGAAAACACACACACACACACACACACACACACACACACAATCGACCCAGATTGTGATGCTGTTTTGCTTCAAAACAGTCGATCCAGCCTCCTCCTAAATGATTCACCAAGCAGCATCATAGGCAGACTTTTCACCCGGTCTCCATGTCTACTCCTTCCCTAGCCCGTCTCCTGTAGCACCCCACCCCAGCACTCCTGCTCCCACCCCAATCTTCACACCTGACTAGCTCTTCCTCTTTCCCTAAGGTCATCTCAGAGCAGTCTTCCCTGACCTTCACAGCTATGATGCCTTCACCCCCATGCATTCCCCACTGATCACATCTGAAAACGTCTTGCTTAGGTACTGTCCTGCCCACATCTTCTCTTTGTTTCCCACTGAAGACCAGCTTGGAGAGGGCATGCACCTGTCGGTCTTATTTACCATTGCATCCTCAGTTCAGCATGGCACCTGACACATCGTGGTTGCTCAAAATTGGTTCTCGGGTGAGTGGATGAATAATTGAGTGAATGATCAATATTACTGTGGTGCAGAGCTCCCATGAAGTTGGCTGCCTTTGTATGTGACCTGTTTGACCAGTCAGCTGCATCTTCCACTTTTCTGACCTAACGCCCCTTCCGCAGAGTTCAGCACTAGCTTGCTCACCATGAACTTCAAAGAAGCTGCCAACAGCAGAAGGCCTGCAGCCCCCTTCCAACGGCAGCAGCCTGCTGGGGGCATGAGGTCCAGGAGGCACAGAGCTAAATTGTGGGAGGCGCATAACTCAGGTTGTCACACCTGACTTAAGGACTTGGGAAGGGCCTCCTCTCCTGAGTCAAGGTGGCCTGCAAATCCAGAGGACAGTTGAGAGACTCACTTGTTTTCCTTCGGAAAATGCAGAAACTGAGGCAGGGACAAGAGAGGAAATGTGCTCACTGCTTTCAGCTCACTGGTTCATCCCTTGGATCAATATGGTGGAAGTCTCTTAGTTCTTTCTGGCTCCCGAACAGTGATATCCCCCTCTGAGAAACATCCTAACATCCTGCTCTGTGCCTCTAAAAATAATTTGACAGTCAGGGAGAAAGAGAAAGATGGAGAGAGAGAGAGAGATCCCTCCCCCATTGTTGTTTCGTTCTTCAAATGCCTACAACAGCTACAGCTGGGCCGAGTCAAAGCCAGGAGTCTGGAACTGAATCCAACCTCTCAGGCGGGTAGCAGGAACGCAACTGTTTGAGCATCACCATTGCTTCCCAGAATCTGCACTGGTAGGAAGCAGCAGTCAGGAGCCAGGATGCTGAATCCAGATAGTTCAAGTAGGGACTTAACCCCTAGACTAAACCCCACTCCCTGCTCTGTGACTCGGGATCATTAGCCCATCTCCTAAGACAATCAAAATAAATGCCAAGATCTCCCTTCCCCAGGCTCTCTCCCAGCCAGCACACAGGCACATGACCTGGTCACTGGCCTTGACTTCTCAGTTGAGGCTTCCTAATGCAAAGATGCAGGAGCAGAGGCAGCAGAGTGGGATCCCAGAGGAGAAGGGGCAGAGCCAGGGGTGGTCCACGCTGCCCATGCTCGCTCTGCGGCCACTGTGCCTCTGTGTGGTCTGGGGGACAGTGCTCCAGCACTTGCTGTGCTTCTGAGCTCCCCAGCAGCCCTCCCTCTAGCAAGCTGTCTGCCTCCTTAAGTCAGGCAAGGGGGTTTTTGTTGCTTGCAACTAAGCAATCTTGACTGGCTTGTTTCTATTCACGTATGCGGGCTGTACCCTTAAAATGCCTACTGTGTGTCAGATCACCCTGGCTGCTGTGCAGATTGTAGGATTGGGAGGGGAGCCAGGACAAAGCAGAGAAGACACAACATTCAGTTCAACCAGAGGGAAATGGCCAGCAGGACTTGGCACCGATCAGTGGGCAGATGGCGAGCAGGACAACGTGGATTGTGAACTAACTGAACAGGGCAGCAGAGGTGCCGCTGGAGGATGTCACATGGGCAACTTAACCTCACCCACAGATGACAGCAACCGAATACTTCCTGGAGGAAGTAACATTTAGGCTAACAACGAATATAAGAGTTTCTAGGAAAAGAAGGAAGGACAGAGCAGCTCCAGGCTAAGGGATTGACAGCCATGGGGGTCAAAGGTAAGACAGGGAGTGTGCTCTTCAGGGGGACATGAAGAAGCTCCCTGCTCCAGAACATGCCGAAAAGGAATGTAAGAGGCAGGGGAGTGGCAGGGCATTGTGGGACAGGATCTTGCCCCTACCTGGAAGAGCTTGGAAAACCCTGAAGCTCATATGTAACCCCTGAAGGCTTTTTTTGTTTTGTTTTGTTAAGATTTATTTATTTATTTATTTGAAAGGCAGAACTTCAGAGAGGCCCGAGGCAGGGGTTGGGGAGATTAAGAGAGAGAGAGAGAGAGGTCTTCCATCAGTTCACTCCCCCAGTAGCCACAATGGCCAAGGCTGGGCAAGGCTAAATCAAAGAGCCAGGATCTTCTTTTGGGTCTCCCACATGAGTGGCAGGAGCCCCAGTACTTAAACCATCTTCCACTGTTTCCTTGGGCAGCACTGTCAGGAGCTGCATCCCAACTACAGCAGCCAGGACACAGAAACCAGTCCCCGTAAGGAATGTCAGTATTGCAATCTGAGGCTTACCTGACTGGGCCAAGGTGCTGGCCCCCCGCTGAAGGCTTTGGATGAGAAAACAGGGGGTGGTACCTGATACTGTTCCTGTTAGCCGGTTCTTCCTCCTGCACCAACTGCCTGCAAGTTTTCCATAGAAATTTGATTCCACAAGACACAGCTAAGACAAAGCTACACCAGTATGACAAGTCTTACACACATACACACACACACACACTCACGCATACACACGTGTACACGTACACACAAATGTATAGATACACACAGGCAAACGCACAGGGTTCTTCACAGTAGCTTCCAAGGAGATGCATTGTCTGCCTCTTTCTGAGCTTGTAGGATTGTTTTTGCTTTTGCAGACCACAGGGACATGGACGAACCATGTCAAGGGTACAGTGACATCTGAGGGATGAGGTGGCTTAGCTCAGACAGAGGAAGGCTGAGGGGCTCCATGCATGAAGGATTGTCCAGGCAGTGTGATTGTTGTAGGCAGGGAGACAGACAAGACAGGGGCCCTGCTCGGCTGGGAGAGATTCCAGCGGGCAGCTGGGGGAGGTGAGCCTGGTTTGTGGGTTCCACTATCTCGGGCCCTGAGTTCCAGGGCAGTGTGGCAATTGTGACTGAGTTAGAGGACAAAACGAGGGCTGAGGGGCCTCTGCCCTGAGTGCTGGCTCAGCTCGGCCATTTCTGTGTGACTCTGGATCCTACTCTTCGTTCTAGTAAAAGCAACCACTCAGGGAGTTGCTTGTGCTCGAAATAAGAACTCAGTGAAGCACTTAGCTCTGCTTTTGCCACTTGGCAAGTGGGCCTTGCAGGAAGAGCCCAGGGACTCAGATGTTTAACCCTTGTCCCAGGCACAGGGCATCAGAAGGCTCCTTGCTCCGATCAAACCCCAGCAATTGGCCCTGTGCAAGTAGGAAATGGGTTTCTCTTGTGGTTCCAGACAGGGACCAGAAAAGGGCATGGTAGGGCTCAGAGACTGCCAATAGAGTGAGGGATACTCAGGCTCTTGTTCTGGGCAGAGAAATGAAGGCACATGGAGCAGGCAGGGTGGGAGGTGTGGCCCCCGAGAATCGCTTAATCACGCAGCCCTTCCACAGTGGTCTGAATATGGCTGTCTCTCCAAAGCCCAGGCTGAAATTCAAGGTCAAATATGAAATATGAAGAGTTTGGGGGTGGGGTGCTCTAAATGATGGTGTGGTGAGTTAAGCTGTTGCTGGCAACGCTGGCATCCCATGTAAGTTCTGGTTTAGGTCCTAGCTACCCGGCAAGCCGCGAAGTAAGCAACCTGTAAAAATGTATGAGTGCGCCCCAGGCGACCCTAGGGGTCCAGGCTCCGGGAGTCCTTCCTGCTCCAGCCTCCACAGAATCCCAAAGCCTGGCTAAGGCTCTTCAGGCCCTCCTGGAATCGTCAGGGGCTGGGTCTCCAGGCCCTCCCTGGATGCCTGAAAGTCCCGATCCTTGAGACACTTCCCGCCAGGCTAGGGGAAGCGAGCGGTGAGGAGGTGCAGGGACCTGGAAGGCGGTCGGGGGAGGAGGGGGCGCAGTCCCGCCCAGCTCCTCCGCAGTCCATGTCTCACAATGGTGCCCTGGAAGTCGCTGGGACGCGCGCGGTGATTGACTTCTGGGATCAAGACATTTCGCAGTTTGAAACCCGATTAAAAAAAAATCGATGTTCCACATTCAGCGGTGTTTGGTTAAAAAGAGAAAAATAGCTGCAGCTCGCGCTGGAACGGCAGAGAAGAGTGAGCTCCATCAATTACGGCGGAGAAAACAACGGTGTCCCGCGGCGGTTTTGTTCCCTCGACTTCAAAAATATGAAGTCATTCCGCCCGACAAACCGTCCGCGCCGCGCGTGCCGATGTCTTCATTGGCAAAGTCGACACTGCAGAGTGTCAAGGGATCAAAAGATTTCTGCCAAACCAGGAGTGCAGGGGGAGGCCACGCCCTTGTGAGAGACCACGCCCCAGTGCCTGGGGCCACGCCCCTCACCCCTCATCCCTTGCCCTCACCTGGATCTGTCACCTGCTGCTGCAGCATCCTACAGAGCTCCTCGGTGGTCCTCCTCTGGGGGACCTCCCAGGCTGGGTGATTCCGGGCGCCAAGAGGTACTCCTCTGTGCCCCATTTCAAGTAGTGACACACCCTTCAAATGACAAGCACTTTGCTATCCTCCTTCCCAGCCCAGGTCTACCCGGGGGACCACATGTGTGTCTTAGCTCTAACGCTGGTGCCAGCATTGTGGCCCCGGGGTTAGGCCACCACCTGGGACACATCCAAATGCAGAGTGCCTGGTTCAGTGCCAATCATGCCACTTCCTATCCAGCTCCCTACTAATGCACACCCTGGGAGGCAGTGATTGATGTCTCAGGTACCTGTGAGCATGCCACCCAGGTCGGAGACCCGGATGGAGTTCCAGGCATCTGTCTTCAGCCGCCTGGACCAGGTCCACCTGGTGCAGACATTTGCGAGTAAACCAGCAGATAGAAGACCTGTCTGCTTTTCAAGTAAACGTGAAAAAGCAGAATATAATAAAAGTGCCAATAATATTCAGACCAAACCCTAGACCAATGGCAATACCTGATCTTGGGATCTCCTGCCCAACACTTTATAAAAACTTGTAGTTGTACCTATTGAGGAGTGCAGTATGATAGTTCAGTACATATGTGCTTTGTGTAGCACACACAACAATGCTGGCATTTACATCCACCTCAGCATGGAAAACACGGGTAACGGAATGTCTTTCAGGGATATGATGTGGTATTTCAACACACGGAAACTACCTGTCCAGTGTTTCAGGTGAGTCCAATGGTTAGGCAAGGTGGAAAACCAAATAACAGCGCTGACCTCTCCAAGGGCCTCCTGGGGTCAGGCTCCACCCTGATGTGCCAAGCCCTGCGTGCCCTGTGCAGATGGCAGATGTGAGATCAGTCTGTCAGAAGGAGGGACATGAGTCTCATTGGAGGAGTCTCCTTTGGGGGCAGACCTCACAGTGCCTTCACCTGCCCAAGATGCTTGTAGGAAATGAGGTGCAGGTAACTGACTCAAGCCGAGTAGATTCAGAGATGTGACGTACAAACCAGTGGCTACCTCTTTCAAGGGGATTGTGTCATTTTATGATAAAAACTTATATTCAAAGATGTTTGTCACTGCAAAACTCAAAGCAAAGACATACTGCTATAGACTTCCTGTCTGTATTTTTTGTAAATGTATCTATGTATCTATGGTATGTCTTTACTTTCTCATGTTAGTATGTAACATCACAACGATTCTGCACAGAGTTCCACCAAGGAACTTCCCAGGTTACTCAGCCATTTCTTCTTGCTGAACCTTCAGCTACTTGGCAGCTTTCATGATGTAACCTTGTGTGACATCTTCATGCACACCCACCTCCATTGGCCTGATCCCCATACATGGGAGCCTGGAGTTTTAGGGCTGACCATCCCAGGCCTAGGTTGGCCTCATGTGCTCCTCCTGAGATGGATTGGATCCGATCAGCATTTTGCTGATGTTCCAGAAGGTGTGAGGAGGTACTAAAACAGTAGGGAAACTCTAAAGTTAAAATCTAGACAAGAAAGTTCAAGTTCTCTGCAGCAAGACCTAAGTGAAAATAAAGTCCAATACCACTTAAAATAGAAAATTCCTGGAGTAACACTTCTGTGGGCTTTTTAAAAAGGGGCTGGCATTGTGATTCAAAAGGCTAATTCTCCACCCTTAAGCACCAGCATCCTATATCGGCACCTGTTTGTATCCCAGGTACTCCACTTCCCCTCCACCTCCTTGCTTGTGGCCTGGGAAATCAGGAGAGGATGATCCAAAGCCTTGGGAACCTGCACTCATGTGGGAGACCTGGAAGAAGCTCCTGGCTTTGGATCAGCTCAGCTCCAGTCATTGCTGCTATTTGGGGATTCAGTCAGTAGACAGAAGATCTTTCCCTCTCTGTCTTTCTTTTCTCTGTAAAATTCTGCCTTTCCAATAAAAATTAATATTTAAAAAAGTAATTTTTAAATATATTCATTTGAGAAGGAGAAAGACATTGTGGATTCTCTTTTGCTGATTCACTCTCCAAATGCCTTCAGTGGTTGGCGATGGCCTGGGGCCAAAGTCAGGAGCCAGAACTCAATGCAGGGCTGCACAAGCCCTCCCTCTCTGTAGATTCTCGGAGTGCATGCTAGCAGAAAGCAGGAGCCAGGAGCTGGGGACCAATTTAGGAAACTGGAAGGTAGGCAGCCTCCATCAATGCCTTAACAGCCAGGCTGAACATGCATGTACCTTTGTTATGCTAATATTCAGAGCCAGTGTCCTGGACTGAACTTTTGACTTGGACACCTTTCCAGAAGGGCCTCTCAGTTGTGGGGCATTTTTCCAGGGCAGGTCATTTGGGGAAAGCCGGACCAGTAAATTCTGCAGATGCCTTCACGTACTGGGGTTCTGAGGTTTCAGTTCCAGTCCCCGCTGCCTTTCCTGACACTGGGGCTTGTTCTTCCAGCCCATTTCCTCTGACAATGGCCTTCATCTTTTCTCACTTGAGTGACTCAGGCCTGCCGCCCGCCCACCTGCCCACCCAATCACCCACAGTCGCATCCCCAATGCTCTGCCCTCTGCAGCCTGCCAGAGCCACCTCTCTCTGAATTTGGCTCCTGTTGCTCACAGGAGGCCTACCCAGTTCTCATCACACAACCAACCAGCATGCAGGCCTATGTGTGACCTTTGTCCAGAGGCCAGGCCCCAGACTGCCCAGGGAAGTCCTGGCAGGGAGCAGGGGGCAGTGAGGTAGCAGGGTGAGGACATCGCAAAGACTCCTACCTCCCCAGCATCTTCCATGGAACAGGGAGACTGGAGCTCTGACCCATGTTCTGCTATCTCCATGGCGACTGGAGTGCCTGGGCCTGAGTGGTAGAGGTGGCAGCCAGGAGCCCTGGGGTTGTACCTCTCTTCGGGGACCTGGGCCCATGAGGGCCCTGATGCCCCACTCTGGCATGTATGCACTTCTCCCTCCCTACTTCCTTTCCTGCCTTCTCTACTTCCATTTCTGCATCTATGCACTTACAGAATCATCAAGCCTCTCTAAGTGAGATTCCTATACCTGAGGCCCGGATGACAGTGGAGGTATCAAGTCTGGATGCTGGCCTGGTACCCACAGCACCAGCTCTGGCCCACAGCACCAGCTCTGGCCTGGTGCCCACAGGGGCTTTGGTGACACATGTGGGGCACAGCAGCCACCAGGAGCCCATGCTCTGTATCCCTGCCTTGGCTCAAGACCCTCTGCTCACATTCTTTTGCTTTGTTTTCTTGTCAATCTGAAACATCTGGGTAGGAAGGGCTTTGGAAACTGTGACTCCGACAATTTTAAGGCTTGCTTTTAGTAAATGAACTTCTTGTAACTGAAAATTTTCTGCAGAAGATTTGTATACAATGCCAATCAAACAGGTGTGTCCCGTTAGTTGGAATTCCTGACTCTTGACATCCCCCTTTTTGTATTTTAAAAGATTTTTACTTATTTGGGAGACAGAATTGCAGGGGGGAGAGGGAGAGAGAGAGAGAGAGAGAGAGAGAGAGAGAGAGAGAGAGAGAGAGAGAGAGACAGAGAGAGAGAAGCCTGTAACTCTATCTGGGTCTCCCATGTGGAGTTAGGAGCCTAAACACTTGGCCCATCTTCTGCTGCTCTGCCAGGTGCATTAACAGTGCACTGAACCAGAAGTGGAGAAACTGGGAGAGGAACCTGCATTCATATGGGATGCTGGTGTTGCAGATGGTGGTATAATCCATTGCGCCGCAGCCCTGGCCCCTTAATCTTCTCTTTGATCAGAAAGTCCCTGATCAACCCCACTCTTTATGGAAGAGCAAGAGGCTCCAAGGAGGAAACGCATTACCAGTTCACTCAAGTAAGTTTAAGCTGCCTGGACTTAGTGTGTTTTGTGCCTCTCCATCTTGCCTGAAATATGTGTGTTTGTGCGGATGCAGCTCCAGACATGGAGTCAGGAGCCAGGTCTCTGTTTACCCTTTGTCCCACTCATGTGCACCAGGGAGGAATACCCACTGAAGCAGACATCTTGGGTGTGATTGATGCATGGGCACCAGATACCCTCTTGGTTCTCCTCTGACATTTTCCTGGCCTGCGTCCTGTAAGGTCACAGTAACTCAGAACTTCTGGCATAAGCAGCTCATTTTCCACAAGAAGGAAGTCTGGCTGCTCTGTTCCCTGCAATTGGTTGATCCTGGAAGGGTTGTTGCTGGCTCTTGGGAGGTCCAGAGGCTGAGTCCTGGGGAAGCCTGTACAGCAGGAGCCCCTCACCAGCTCGAGCTGTCATGTTCGTTGTGAGGACAGTGCCTGCTGGGTCAGAGTAGGAGGGAGGCAGTGTTGCTGTTCACCTCCGAGCAAGTTTTCTTCTTGGTCTCATGTGTATGATGCTCACACCCTTCTGAGGGAGCAGAAGGAGGCAGCCAGAGGAATTGGCTGAGGCTGAAATCTTGCCCGATGTGAGGCTGGCTCCACATGGCATGAGTGTAGCTGAAAGGATGGAGCAGGTGATGGGGATGTGACAATCACTCCAACATGACTTGAGACATTTTTGTGTGCCAGACACTGTGAGGCACTAAGAGAAAGACAAAGCTGCTCATCTCAGAGGGTCTCCATGAAGCTTTCCCTGTTCCCCAGTCTAGGTCAAGACCCTGGTTATTTCCTTTTGGAGATCCACTACCCCCAACCTGAGGCCTTGTCTTCTCAGCATGCCCCATGCTGTGTCCACGGTGTTCCTGTATGTATTCCATTTCTATGAGTCTGCCTTTAATCCATCACTGAACTCCTTTAGATACCTTAAGCCTAGGGCAGTGTCCAGCACGTGTTCATAAAACACTTCTTGGGTTGGTCCCGGCGGCATGGCCTAGCGGCTAAAGTCCTCCTTGAAAGCCCCGGGATCCCATACGGGCGCCGGTTCTAATCCCGGCAGCTCCACTTCCCATCCAGCTCCCTGCTTGTGGCCTGGGAAAGCAGTCGAGGACGGCCCAATGCATTGGGACCCTGCACCCGCGTGGGAGACTCGGAAGAGGTTCCTGGCTCCCAGCATCGGATCGGCGCGCACTGGCCCGTTGCGACTCACTTGGGGAGTGAAACATCGGATGGAAGATCTTCCTCTCTGTCTCTCCTCCTCTCTGTATATCTGGCTTTCCAATAACAATAAAAATCTTTAAAAAAAAAAAAAAAACACTTATTGGGTGGTAGACAGTCACCCTTGTGATCTCAGGAAGGACTCTCTCCCACATCCCAGGATTCATCTGTCAGCATAGGGGTTCTGTGTTCACAGAGTAGGCACTGCCTGTGGCTGCTCAGGGTAAGCAAGTGGGGATGGTTTTGGCTTTGAGGATGTAATATGGTCGCATGCTGCTGAATGGGTTGGGGCTGTGTCAAAGACAGAGCCACGAGTGAGACGGATTGGCTTGGGAAGAGCCCCAACTTTCCTTCTGCCTCCAGTTAGGTCTGCAGCGAGGCAGACACAGAACAGAGAGAGGATGTGCTCATGTTAGGAAATCCTGGCTTGTCACTCTGCTCATTCTGTCCTTAAAGGAGAATAGGGAGTCTGAGGTCTCAGCCCAGTAGATGGTACCGTTTGGCATGCAGATGAACAAATGCAGGCAGGTGTTGGTACCCCAGCCAACAGGTGGCACCATAGCAGAGAGCAACAAGCCCTCCCCTGCCTCAAGGAGAGATTGGCGGCCAGGCGCCTGTCCTCAGCAGTATCCAGCTCCTGCTTCCTCCTTAGGGGGCTCCAGGGCCTGGGAACCTCTCCGTGCAGAAGCCTGCAGAGTAGCTATTGGGAGGAACTAGGGGGAGGGCTGTGGGAAACATTCCTCAGGTGGCTCTTGGCAATGATTTTCTAACCACAGAGGCTACAGGAAGCACGGAGACAGACGTTTGGAGAGGGAGTGTGACACCTGGATATTGCGCGATGTAATGGAAGCAGCCAAGTGGTAAATGTAGCTTTTAAATAGCTTTTGCCTTCCCCATTAACTGCCCTGATGTTGATTAGCCCTGACAGCCGGGGAGAAGGGACTGCTCAGCAACTTTTCCCCTGACAAGTCTTCCCTGCTCCTGGGGGCTGTGAGATTCAGTCTGCAAATTCATACAAAGACCAAAAAATTGCATGGCAGGTGGCTGGGTAGTGGGTTCTTGGGGGCGTTGGGAGGGGTCTGCTTTCTGGAAGCATTCTGGTAGGTGGGTAAGATCAGGGGCCCCTATTCTCTCCCCAGGTCTCACCCTACTCACTCCCCCACTTCAAATGTGGTGGATCACAGATATAGGTGTCAAGGGATGACTGTCCTTGCTCTCGGAGGTATAGAAATGGAACCAAATTAATGAAGGAGCTGCTTTGCCTGGGGGGCCCCTGAGAACACTAGAGCTCAAAACATTGGAGTAGCCAACTGCCTCTACTTATTGGCCTTCTCTAGATGTCTCAACACACTTGACAGGTGGGTGTGCCCTCAAGCGTTAACATGTGCAGATCATCAAATAAACCAGAGATGAGCCTGCAAGGTTGCCAGGTTTTCCAAAGCAAGGATGATATTGGCACAAGGGAAGATTCCAGAAATCTGATCACTCCCAGGCTTAACTACCCTCATGGAACAGCCGGTAAGAGATACTAAAGGGGCCAATGGGCCCGGCCCTGGGCAGAGAAAGGTGGGAGCAGCTGAGGAACAGAGTCCTGAAGGTGGCTATGGCCAAGTTCACTGGTGTATTGGTAGCTCAGGAGGTGAAGGAAGCAGAGTACTGTGTCTAGGGTTTAGCTCTTAGGGTGCTGAGCCCAGAGGGGGTGGGGTGAGGTGTCGCTCTGCCTCCTACTTTCTCAAAGGAGGTTCCTGGCAGCAGATGTCATTTGTTGATGCATATGCTCCCCAGCCAAAGTCCTGGGGCTGCAGGATTTGATGAAAGGTCCTCTATGAGTTGCTTTTGCTCAGTTCTGAGCTTGAGGAGGCTGCGCTGTACATTCATGGCAGTCTATTATCAGTAGCTCCCACCTGCCTCTCTCCCTCCCTCCTTCTCTCTTTCCCTCACCCGTGTGTGTGTATGCGTGTGTGTGTGTTACCCCCTTCAGCCTCACAAGACCTTACCCTCCACCTTTGCTATGTCCATTCCTCTGTCCTCTTTCCGAGACAGACTCTCTAAGAATTCATTCAACACATCAGAGGTAGGTTGCAAAAACAGTTTTACACTCTTCTGACTCCAAAACTCACACCCTTTCAATCATTTCATGTAGTTTTCACATAAAAATGCTTATCGTGGCACCACCTATAAAAATTTTAAAAAACAAGATAACCTGCACAATGAGGGAGTTGTTTAGTAAATTGCAATGCGTGTGTTTATTAGAGCATTAGGCAGATATTAAAAGTGATTGTTTTAAGACTCCACAACAACCTGGAGAAAGGTTTACGATAAGACACTAAGTGAAAGTGCAATGAAAATGCAGGCACTGCTGTGATTGCAATGAAGGAAAATATGTCAGACCGTCAACAGGCTGCAAGATATTGTGCAGGAGTGAAAAACGGCTGTGTAGGGGGTGGAAGATTGATTGGGTGGGTTTTTTCCTTGAAAATAACGCTCTTCCTTTCTATTCTTTTTGCTTTGTTTTTTCTTTCCTCTGAGATAAATTTGCAGGGTTGATGTAAAACATGCAGATATAAGATCTGACAAGGTCAGATTTTGAGAAATTTCCACAGTAGGGTACCCCCTAGACTGATAAAATGTTCTGTTTCATGCTAAAGGTCCCCTGGAAGCTCCCCCTAGAAACTTCCCCTGGAAGCACCATATTGTGGCTCAAAGCACAGGCATTGGAGTCAAGTAGCTGTGGATCACAATCTCACATCTACTGCTACTACTGCATCCATGGCTGGCCCCGAGCAAGTATCTCTAATTCTATGAAAGTCCAGAACTGACTCAACCAGACGTAGAAGATGAAGTCTCATTATACTTGATTCCACCTAGGGTGTATTATCTCCCTCTTTTGTAACACATCATCAATACTCTTTTAATTTCCCTACTACCCAGTAAAGCTGCCTCCACATTTGAGGTAGGGGTGGAGAACAGGGCTGGCTGTTTTTGTCCATGGTCCTGAATGAAGTGCTGGACACAAGGACACGGGTCTTTTTTTCTGGAAAGGTGGTTCCTCCTACCCTCTGCCATTCCTCCATGGAACTGTATTTATGCTTTCAACTTCAACATAGTTTTCATCAACGCGAGATTTTGTTTTTTAAGAAGTGGAAACTCTGCAACTGGATCTGGGACAGAAAGGGAATTAAAACTGATTATAGGCCTGGGGCAGAGAAGGTAATGTCGTGTCAGCCTGACTGAGTTATGGACCTGGCTAACGGGCAGCAAGAATATCTGGTGGCTGGAGTGCAAGTTCTAAAAGACCTTGGTCTTTGTGAATGCTTGGAGAAGGAGTGAGAAACTACAGAGCAACTTTGACTGCTGGTTTGTTTGAGTCTCTGTATGCTTTATAAAGTGCAAAAAAAAAACCCGCGATTCTGATGATCTGTTACATAGACAAACTCCAAAATGATAGCAACCAGCAAGATGGGGAGTAATCTGGGATGGCTCGCTTCTGTCTGTGTCACTTTATTTATCTCTAGCTTTCACTGTACTCAGCTATCCTGGTCTCCCCCTGCCATCCCTACTCTAACCCGGTTTCTTCAATCTGGCACTCTCCCCATCTCTCCTCAATCTAGCATTTCTTGTCAGATGAACATTATATAATTTCTTTGAAAATTAATTCCATTCTACAAGCTGCATCTAAAATATTGAAGAGGGAAAAAAGTTTCTTTTAAGGATGGTTTGCATTCGAACTGCTTCTTTGAACATAATCGAGTTAATGAATGCCCCCTTGGAATTTAATGCATAGTAACTTTCACACTGTTGGTAAGCTTTAGAGATGAATGAATAGATAACTAATAACATGGTTACCCTTGGCAACCAAAGTAAACTTTGATCCTGGTTGGATGAAAGATGGGGAAAGGATAGAATTAAGTGCACGCAGCTGTATTTGTCACCAGCATGCTGGGGAATAAAGAGAAGAAAAGAAAACCAACATTGGAAGGTAGTAGAAGGTAAGTGTGGAATGTGACTCTGAAGTTAGTTGTAGAAGCTTTCTTTGGGTATCAAGAAATTAATCTGGACCTCATTGGAAAAGCTAGAAGGCAGGAATGATGCCCAAGTTTAATAAAACCAGAGCAAGCAAGGAAAAAAAATCCATGTCAGTGTGTTTGAAAATACTGGCCAATCCATGAGTTGCTAGCAGGTCATCACATGACAGTGAGTCTATTCTTACATGCTAGATCTTCTAGAGCCAGAGCTGAAGGTCAGGGCAAAATCAACCCCAGGAGGCTGCTGACATGAGGATGTGGACAAAGAACATTTGCAACCTAATCAGTCTACGAAGACTATACACCTTTCCAGCTCTTACCATTTTAATGACTGCACATTCTCTGTCCGCACTGTCGTCACCAGTCTGTTGTTTCTCACCTGAGCCATTGCGTTGACTTTCTGCCTTGTTTCTACATTGGCCAAACACCTCTATCTCTACCATCCCAACCAGTTATGACTTCTCTTGTTCACATGCCTTCAGACAGAGACACTTAACATTAGAAGGGGGATAGATGATATATGCCATGTATCACATCAGTCAATCACCTCTGTGACCTCTCCCCTTCTCTACACCACCGCGTACACCAGATTAGACATTCTGAACACCCTGCAGTTCCATCGATTTTGTGTCATGCTCCCTTTTTCCTAGGTTAATAATCCTGATTGGAAATGGCTTTTCCCTTTCCTATTTTCCTCCAACTACCACATGCCCTTCAGGATTGAGAGAAGGCATTAGCTCTGCCTTCAAAGTCTTGTCCAATCACTGCTGCTGTTCGTTCCCCGCACACTCAGCATGTATGTCTATGTTATCACTATCACTTTTTCTTCATCAATCTAGTCACCTGTTTTTCTGGTTTTACTACAGGCTCCTAGAGGGCAGGGGCTGCATGTTGGTTGGTGTGATTTCTAAGCTCTTAGCATAGCGTCTGGTGTGTGATAGGCACCCAGCAAATGCTGCAGAATAAATACATGGGCAAGATTTTCAAGTGGAAATTAATTATAGATGAGACTGGAAGTGGGAAGGGAATAAATGCATCCCTAGATGCTGCACTTATTTAAGCCTTTCCTCAAATAGAATTTTCTCCCAATTTTAGTAGACAAATGGGGAGTTAATGTCATCAATATTTGTGAAATGTGATGCCTTGAGTAGGAGTAAAACAACACATGTGCACAAACAGCAGATGTAAGTGAAGTTTCAAGGGCAACAAGTTGAAGCTCTCTGGGAAACTGGCCATGGTAGGGGTAGGGAGAAGCACCGCTGTTGGGCATGCTGACCAGGGAGGCAGCAGGCAGTTAGGAGCTGTCTGCCCTGGCCCTTTGCTTCTTATTTTCCTGGTGCCCACTTACGCACTCAGTCATGGCTGCTGGCTAAATTGCCAAAGTTCTGGAACTTCAGCCCTGACAGCTTCCCAGATAAGCCCAGAGTCACACTAGACCTGAGTCTGAGAACTTCAAGGAGAGGGCAGTGCCACATTGCTGATGCCAAAGGGACTTGAGTTTGAAGAAGTCATTGGCATGGGCAGTTTGGAAATCATTGAGGGGCTCCCAGAGAATGGTTCAAGAAGAATGTAATGAGTAAAGAGGCACGTTACAGAAAAACTTCACACCCTTGGAGGAAAGCAAGAATGCGCACAACAGTTAGCAAGGTGAGCCAGGGTCTTACACTGTTACTATTTCTTAATTGTTATTATTATTTTAAATCAGCATATTGAGTCATCATTCTCTTTCAACGGATTTTTTTTTTTTTAATTTGAAAGGCAGAGTGACAGAGAGAAAGGATCTTCCATGCTGATTTACTCTTCAAATGACAGTAACAGCTGGGGCCGGATCAGCTGAAGCCAAGAGCCTTGGGCTCCAGATGGGTCTCCCATGTGGGTGGCAGGTACCCAAGTACTTGGACCATCATCTGCTGCCTTCCAGGTGCACTACCAGGCAGGCAGCACTCTACCCAGCTACTCCAAGATGGATTGCAGCTCTCCCAAGCAGTGGCTGCATCTGTCGAGCTCCTATGCTTGCCCTGTACTGTTATTTTAATTGATTTTCTTTGTAAAACATCTCCGTGAATAGATGACGTGTGTGTTGTTTCCAGCCATGTCTGCTGTCTCCAGGGCCATGGTTCAGGCAGCGCAGCCCAGTGCCTGCAGGATGAAGGGGCCTCCTGGAACTGTCCTGGGGCTCCTTCATCCGCAGCAGTGTGTGAAGGTAGCAGGGTCTCCCTTGTGTCCTTTGAACTATTGTCAGCATCTCCCAAAGCTCAGTGCCAATAACGCGTCTACCTGTGATCAGGCCGCGCAGCGCTGATGACTCCAATGGCAGCTTTCTCCGCTTCTGGCTGCAAGTACCACAACTCAGTGTGGCAACATTCACTGTCTCCTGCTGCTCGGAAGCTCTGATTGCCAGTTACAGACGTCTTTGATGAATAAAAAATGGGAACGCCAATTAATTATTACTTATGAAATGCAGATTGTTTGGTAGACAAATATCTTTCAAACTTTGGGGCATGCCAGGGAAGACAATACAAGTACCCCTCGGTGATGAGGATGTTCAAGTTCATGGATCTGCAGGAGGCCTTGCAAATGCCGCTCCAGACAGGAAGTTGTGGGAAGCAGGGACTCACTGCTGTGTCCTTCCTGCTTAGTCCGGGGAGGGGCTCCTTAGGCACACACTTCTTGACTGGTCTCAGCTCCCAGTTCCTTGGCTTGTCTGCATCTTTACTGCTACCACTTCCACAGCCTGTATTTCTACCTGCCTCTGATCCACTTTTTCGTTTCTTTCATTTGCTGGACTCTAAGTGGGTGTCTCCCCTGCTGCCTCCAGCTCACTCCTCTTTTAGCAGCGAGGTACAGCCAGAGGTGGGGCATGCTGTGCCCCTCACTTCACTTCCTTCCAGGCCTGCTATTGGGACCTGCTCCAAGGTCCTTGCATGGGAAACAGAGAGAGAGAAAACCTTCCTTGGCTTGGAAGTGGACAGTGTCAGTCAGCCTTAGAGCAGTAACAGAGCCTTGTGGCACTCAGACCCGTTCCCCAGGTCTGGCTGCTTTGTCGGCAACAGCCACACAAGGCTGCCCTGGGCAGTGATCCACCCACGTGGGCTCATGGTCACTGGGGGCGGGGAGGGGGAGTTTCAAGGAGATAGGTTGCTTTCCTGGCGGGTTCTGGCCTTGATGGGGGCTGGATCCAAGACAGAGGGGAGATGGGACACTTGTCTTCCTTAGCTTTAGTCCAAGGTAGTGCAGGCATCCAGGCCTTGGGGAGGGGTCAGCCCTGAAAGAATAAATCCATGGGAGCTGAGGGTCCATGCACTCAAGCATGTGAAATTTGGAGTCACAAAGGGTTAAAAAAAATCCCAATTCAGCCATTGCTCTTATGCCTTAGTTTTCACACCTGTAAAATGGGAGCAGTAGCTTTTTACCTCAAAGGGCAGTTAATAGAGTAAAAGGCACCCAAAAGGCACCCCTCCTGGACCACGGTCAATACTCAATCAACTGTCACTATGAGAAGTGGAAGCCTGGGTACCCACCTACCCAGACGCTTGTCTGTTGGAGGAAGCAGGCTTGACCGCTGGCTCCCTGGCAGCTGTGTGTACTTGAGGTGTCAGTGCAGCTGGAGTGGAAGAACCTCCCAGTGGCCAGCAGTTCCCGTCAGCAGATGACTTTGTGACCCTCCCCTCTCCAGGTGCTCTGTCCTGGAAGTTCTCCTGTGGCAGATGCTCCCAGCCCCCTTCCTTGCCCAGTCTCTTGTGTTCCTTCCTTCTCACTCCACCCTTAAAGTTCCACTCCTAGCCTCTTGCTTTCACAGGCTGGTTGGCGATGGGGAGTGGCCAGTGACCTGAGGTCAGTCTTCCTCGGAGCACAGGTTTCCCAGGGGCGGCCACAGCTTCCACTGGAGCCTTCAAAGCCCTGCATTTCAGCACATCGCGCGAAGCCAAGGATCACACAGAGTCTGCAGTGCCAAGCCCAGCGTTCCCTTGACACAGTCTCCCAGGTCTCTTCCAATTTCCTGGAAACTGATGAGTATTTCTAAGACTTAGCTTTTGCAGGGCTAGGCTGAGTCCTCCCCAAGTCTCCCCCTGCAGACCCTGCTCACTATGCACCTCCACCCTCCTTGGAGCCAGTTGGGCCTATGACCCTTGACCTCCACGGGGGCCCACTCTCTTGCTTTCTTGCCCTGATACTGCAGATCTTGACATCTGCAGGGGCTGGCAGAGCAGGAAGGGAGGTGCGGGCGTGACTTGGTTCCCATCCTTTTTCCAGATGCCTCACCACCTGCCTTCGCTCTCCTCTTCCCATCCTTACATAATCATGACTCCAGGCTTAAAAATACCCCACTGAATACCCCGTCCATCTGTCAGATTCTATCTATCAATACGTATACATACATGTATAAGTGATCTTATTTTTAAAGTGCTTTGGAAAAAGCACTTCCATCGCCCAGACTTTACCAGAGATGAGCTTCCGAGTCAGCACTGACTTCCTCCAGAACAGCAGCGTTGGTGGAGTGATACTTCCCCAAACCTCTAGGATTCCAGTCTGTTCCATGCCGTCACTCTCCAGCAGCTTGGCCACAGTCTAAGGACCCATCTGCTGAGAGCAGCTCGTGTGATGTTCTATCACATGGGCAGGCACCTGCCTTCACTCCACGGAGGGTGGGGTTGGAGGTGGGTGGGGCCACACGGGTCTGGGAGCCCAGGAAGTGGTGACCTGGGCCATGTGACCTTGCTCAGGGCGCTCGAGTCCTTTCCCCCAAAAAGCCACCTCTGCTTTCTGTGCTGCGTCTGTAATGCTGTATTCCTGTTTCCAAAGCCCCAGGAGTCATTCTACGCTGACAGAGGCTTAGTGACAACATGGGTGCCACCTAGAGCCAGAGGGGGCCTGGACTTCCCTCCTACCATGGAGAGCATGCTGGCTTCTCCACTCCTTCTGGAGGGCAGCCCCTGTGAGAGTCTGCCCTGGGCCTCAGCCATGGGTGCTGGTCCGACTCTCTGAATTCCAGGCGGTGCCCTTTGCCTGGACTCTGCTTCCACTGCAGCTTGTGCACGCTGTCAGCTCCTGCCTTCCACACAGAGCTCCTGAGCCTCTGCCGTGACCTGGATCTGTGCCTCCTCCCTCACGTTCCCCGCCACGCAGTGCTCACTGAGGGGGTGTGTTTACTTCTGAGCAAATCGACGGTGATCCCTCTTTCCTGCACTTCTAACGCAGTACCATGAGTTCTGGCAGCTTTGACTATGTCCCAGGCCGTGGAGATGGCAGCCCTCCCATTTGCCCCACAATTGTACCCATTCTACAGATCAGGAGAGTAAAGGCTAAGTGAACTATTACTCTGGGGAGCTGCCACTAGCTTGCTGTAGCACAATGGGCCTCCTGCTTAAATTATCCTTAACCCTATCTCCTCTATGTCCAGGCTTCCCGTTTGCCTTCCTGTCCCCAGCTGAAAACCTGGCATGAATTAGGCGAGCTCTAGGGCCTGGGAAGGGCAGGGAGAGGAGGCCTCACCATACCCCCATCACTCCATGTTGACCTGGGCTGTGTGTCACCCCTCCAGCACTGGGTCCTCCCCCTGCCCGGCAGCTTTGGGAGGCTCCCTGGACACGTCGCTCTGAATGTGAGTTGCCTGCCCAGGCAGAGCTGACTGTGATGTTGTGGGGAGGTCCGGCAGGTCAAGTGGAAGAAGAAAAGAAGAAAAATCGTGTTTTCTTGTGACCTCGACTGCAGTCGCTGGAGGCTGTTACATAATCAATAACATCAGTGCCTGGGAGCGGGGAACTGGTCCTGGGCCTCCTGGGAAGGCCAGCTCTGGCGTGGGGGACTGCTCTGTGATTGTTATTCTGCCAGGATGGGACAGTGGCTCCACATGGAAAGCATCCAGCAGGCTGCCTCCCCCAGGGCGGGTGCTCGCTGCCTTTTCTTCTCCTTCCAGCAGTCTCCCTCCTCCCCCTCTCCTCCTGTCCTCTCTGCCATTAAGTCATCGGAGGGTCTGTTTGAAGCTCAGCCTTATCTATGCCGCTTGTCCCGCCATGGGACTGTCATAGCAGGTGGCCCACGTGCTCACGGATGCACCCTGTGAGCCCACGTTCCATCTCACAGGTGCACCCGCACACGGCCCCCTTTCCCACCCTGCACACGCAGTTGCCCTCTTGCGCTCAAGGCGTCTGCTCACCTTCTGACATCCCATTTCCTCTCACGCATGTGCTCACATGGGCCCTCTCCCAACCTGTGCTCTCATAGCCTCCTGTCTCTCCCGCCCCTTCTTCTCCCTCCTCTCCCCCCTCACTGTTGGAGATGAGAGGGACTTGGCAGCGACATCTCTTTGTCTCTGACTCTGCCTCCACCAGCCTCTGTGCCTTGCTCACTCCTGCAGCTCGCAGCATCTGCGCACGGAGGACCAGAGGCAGGCACGTGGACTCGCTCACCTCCGTGACTGTGTGGTGGGGAGAGAAGGCCGAGGGTTTTAATTAAAAAGTCTGCAGATATTCTTGGGATGTGCATGTCCGTCTGTGTGTCCTTCCGACAACAGCCATGATACGAACTGAATGGGGTGCAGCAGCTTCCCAGAGTGGGGTTGGGGGTGTCTCTGCGTACACTTCAGCCAACCTCTGCAGCCACTTAACGGCTCAGTAGCTTTGGGCAAATTGCACAACCTCTTTGAGCCTTGGTCTCACAGTCTGTAAAATGGGAGCAGAGTAGCACCTGCCTCACAGGTGGCTGTGAGTTGAGTGATTGACGCATGGAAAGTGCTGAGGTTACAAGACATGAATGTTATCCTCCTAGCCTGTGGCCTGGGCGCCAAGCTGAGCACACATTCCAACAGGCACCATGGACCCCAAAGAGCTTCCCCTCCCCGTAGAGAGGAAGCAGCCAACCCGCACCCTGCAGTCATGAAGAGCAAGGCTGGATTTGTTGTTGCCGTTACTGACTCATCTCTGGTGGCATGAGGGCTGTCATCAGTCTGCTCTCCCTCAAAGAGGAGAACCCGGGGTCAAGGAATTGCGAGGAGCTCCAAAGCCTAGCAGGAGTGAAGATGTTACTGGGGACCAAGGTGGGAAACCGTGGGCAGGTGGGAGCTTGGTAGCCGGGGCAGAGGCTCACGAGCTATGTGGTTGAGGGTAGGATGGGGGCTTTTGGGAGGGGGTAGAGAGAACCCTGGTGCAAGGACTGGCCAGGAAGATGGGAGAGGGGGCTTCTGGCCAGGCTATTTAGGCTGTATTAGAGAAGAGAGACCTGGGGCTGCTCACAGGAGTCCTCTGCAACTTTTTCTTCTGGACGCAGGGTGGGGTCCTGGGGAAGCCTGAGGATGTGGGAGCAGCCAGAGGCCTGAGCTCACAGGTGTGTCCTGATTCCCTCTCCCCCACTGACCACCTGTCAGGTCCTGCTATCCAGGAGGCTCAGCTCCACTGCAGCTGCGGAAACTGGGAATTCAGGTGTTGCAGCTTTCAGACAAGGTCCCAGCAGTCCACCTTGTGTTCCCTGGACCGACCTGGGGCAGGACCGAGGGCAGGACTGGGGGCAGAGTTCGACAGAGGGGAGCGCTGAGATAGTTCCAGATAGCCCCAGCCTGAACGAGCAGAAGCCCAGGCTCAGGTCCAGGTGCAGCATTCCACCAACATGGCAAAGTCACAGCACTCACCCTTGGCTGTGGTCCCGTGATCCAGCGATCACAGCGTGGGAGCTGGAATAGGGAAGAAAGTGGGTTGTGTTTGGCAAAGGAACACAGGTTTCATTTCCTAGGATGGGCACAGTTTCTTTTGTCCCCTTCCACAGTGGGCGCTGGACCTTCCCTCCCCCAAGCAGCAGGGAAAGTCAGGCTGAAAGGGGCTGTGGGGAGACGGGGAGGGACGGAGGCAGGCAGGAGGGCTGTGCACCTGTTTCAGCTGCTGGGCATGGAATGCCAGGTTGGGTGGATTAACACTTATGCTAATTAACATTTTTTTCTAATTAACATTTTCATATGGGAGAGTTAGGGCTTCCAGGGGTGGCAGGAGGAGCTGGGGGGAACTGGCCCTCCTGGAGCCTTAGCTTTACTTAGGCTGGTGGTGGGTGTAGGGGGCTTTGGGAGGACAGTGCAAAGGAGAGTGCTCAATGCCCTGAGATGGAGGTCTGGACAGAAAAGCCCAGGCCTGGAGGTCCGTGGAGCTGGTGGGCCCAGAGTCCAGGGCCAGGCTGCATCACTACCATTCTTCTAGCTGTCTACAGCTGCTTCGCTTTCCTCCATTCTGGGCAGGGACTGAGGCTTGGGTGCCTCTTGTCAGAAAATCTTCAGTGACAAAATCTGGATTCCTGATATTGTCATCTAAGGCTCTGGTCCTTTCCTGTTGCTCACAGCTCACCCCGCACTCCCCACTGCCTCAGAGCCTCAGCGAGTGCTAGCCCCTCTACTCCCATGCTGCCCCTCCACTTCCGGGTGGCCATTCCTGCGCCACCCAGAAAGCTAAACCTCTTCATTAGGCGAATTTCCCTTCACTCACCCCACCCCCGCCCCAGTGCAGCTGAATGACCCTCAGAGAGAGTGCCATACACTTTGTTCTTTCTAGTTGCCCAGATGGTAGTTAGATTGGGATTTGGATGGTAGCACTGGCCTTCCCTCCCGGCCCCCATCCCAGACAAGGTCATTCACACCCACAGTCCCAGGTCCAGCACCAGCCGGGCAGGGAGCACCCAATCACCAACCATGAATGAAAGTAACAAGCGCTAGCCTTCATTCTCCTTGATGAATGAACGTAACAGGATGCATTTAAGGTTATTTGTATCCTGATGAGTGTTTAGCAACAGCTAATTTCTAACATTAGTCAGGTTAACAGAGACCAAAATAGCTAAAGCTGCCACTTTAAATACAAACTGTAAGGAACCCACTCTCTGCAGTCCCGCCTGGCCCCTCCAGCTGGGAGTGTCCCGGCCCCCAGCCCACACTTTCAGCTGCCCACGGTTGGTTGACACCTGCCCTCATGTCTACATCCAAAGTCATCTTCAACACTTCTCTACTGTGACTGTGGGCGGCGTTTATTTTTTGGGCATCCCAGCCCACTCCTGGGCTGAGCCCAGCCTACTCTGGCATGACGTTTCCCCAGGGATGGGGAGTCAGCAGCCTGGCACCTCAGGCTGGCCTTCTGGTGCCTCCCCTGGGCTCTTGCTGGAGAAGTGAGACGCGCACAGGACCCCTCTGTTTGCTTGATACTCCCTTCCAGTCCTCACTCCAGACCCTTGCCCTGCCCCCATCCTGCTTCAGTGCTCTCAGAGCCCAGCCTGCTCTGGCCCGGAGAGGCAAGGTGCTGCTCTGAGTGTGCAGTACAGCAGGACCAGGGACAGCTCCCCAAGCACAGAACTAAGAATCCGCTGTCCCCGGCTTGGAGCCCCTGCCACCTCCACCACCTGGCCCCCCAGGCCTCCACAGCTTGGACCTGCTCTGTAGGGGCGGGCTCGGGTCTCGTTTCCCTCCTTCACCTCACAGGGAGCAGCCAGAGTGGAATCTATTCCATTTCCAAACCTACACCAGGTTCTCCTACCTCTGGCCTCTTCTCCCATAGCGAGGGGAGGCAGCAGTATAAGTGGTGGCCAGGCACCCAGACCTTGCAGTTCAAGTCCCAGACTGGCTGCTTGAGCCCAGCAACCTCAGACAAGTCTTCCCCTCTTTTGTGCCTCAGTTTCCTCTTCTGTCAAATGGCCTGCCTCACAGAGGCCTCTCTTGTAGGACTGTGACAAGGGTCTGATGTATGATATGCAGGATGAGGCTGAACTCAGGCTCAAAAACCCCTACCTCCCAATGAAAGCCCCAAAGTCTCTGAACAGACACCCCATGCTGCTCCCATGACCCCGCGTCATCCAGGCAAGGATGGTGCCAGCGGTCTCTGTGACTGACAGGACCCACCTTGTGGTCATGCGCCATTGGCTCTCCCTTGTTAAGAGTGTCTTGAACCCCAACAAGATGGCTAGCTCCGGGGCAGGGGCCACTTCTTTGCTCCCTCTGGGAAGAGGCATTGCTAGTATTTTATCAACATGTGCTAGTCTTACAGGACACCCCCTGTGTCCCTTCTGCCCTCCTGATAAATCATCTTGCTTCTCATAGTGGGCTGACTCTCTGCACTGGGACATAGGGCAGTTGCTTAAAGACCCTACAGTATACAGCCATAAGACAGCTGATATAATGGGTGTGCGGGTAAAACTCAAACCCACCCCCACTCTCCCCCTGCTGCTGGAGAAAAGAGCAGGCCTCCAGGCAGAAGCCAAGGGGGGTAGAGAGCTGTCTCCCACACCCGGAGGGTGGAAGCGAGTGTGGCTGGAGTGAGACACCCCAGACAAGGACAAGAGCAGAAGCCGCGAGGAAGCAGACACACAGCTGGGAGAGGAGAAGGTGGCTGGGCCGTGTCTTTCTGCTCTGATCGGCTTTCTGGCTTCTTTCCTATGGGCACTCCACTCCCTTAAAGAGCTCGTTCTTTGTTGCATTTCCAGGCATGACCTCTGGGAGGTGCTGACCTTGAGAAAGTGTGCCCCTTCTCTAGCCTCACCAGCAGAGGGACCAGAAACACTCTCTTCAAGGCCATCCAGGGGACAAGCTGATGCACACCCAGCTGGACAGAGGCACACCCAGGGCCGCCTGTGGAGACAGGTGCCTCGCCCACCTTGGTCCGCGTGAGTTAGATCTCCAGGGCAGAAGCTCAAGAAACTGCTGTTGGAGGCTAGGGGCAGGGAAGAGCTCTTAGATACTCTGCAGCAATTGGTCCATAGATGGTGTCTGAGAACCACTCATCAAAAAGAGACTCCCTGGAGGAAGTGCTTCCTAGAGGCTGCTATCATTTCTTCTTTCTGTTTCCCTTCCTCATGAACTCATGGGGGGTGTGTCTTCAGGCTTTGTCAGTAGGGGAGTCCCCAGCTGCTAATGGTTTGGAAGAATTCCTGGAGGCCTGCACCTGCTCCTTGGAGCCAGGCTGACAGTGACACTGGGGACGCCCTCTAAAGGCTTCACCTCCCAGGGCTGTGAAGCAACAACATCCCCCCTCTTCTGTCATTTCAGCCTTCTTTCCATGTTTTTTTTTTTTTTAAATGTATTTACTTAACAGACTCATCTGTTCATTCAACAAGCATTGAGTATCCCTGTGCACATGTCGGGGAGGGCACAGGTGGCTCTGAAGTGAGAAAATCAAGGACGCATGCCCAGACCTGGCCCCCCAGTTTCCTGGGGGGAGGCAGAAGCCCTCAGAAGATGCCTAAGGTGAGAGCGCTGCAGAATCCCAAAGCAGATAACGCTGGGCTTGGTGTGGAGCTCCGCTGTGTGGGGTCCCCGGAGGGGGCGACACCTGAGTGGATGTGCAATGCAGTGATGGCAAGCATGACTTGGAGAGTCAGGGAGGTGGGCTTCTAAACCCAGCACAGCAGTTACTGGCTGTGTGTCCTTAAGCAAGTGACTCAACCTCTCTGTTCCTGAGTACACCCTCCAATGCCCGTGTCAAATGGGAATGACAGTGATCGTGGTGAGGATTGGATGAATTAACCTGTGCAATATACTGAGCACGTAGGAAAAGCATTTAAAAGCTTGTACATCCACGTGCAGCATATATATTATGAAGCACATAGTTGTACCACACATGCACATGTGTGCCGTCATTATTTGTATTCTGAGAATGCAAGCGAGCTTGCATCCAGGGAAAGGAAAGGCAAACCGAGGCAGGGGAAAAATCACATGGAAAGACACCAAGACAAAAAACATCCTGGCGCTGAGAGGTTCCCTGCGACTGACAGCGCATGCTCAGTGCCAGGGGTGGGGCCACATCTCTGATTTTGGGGTTGCAACCTCTTCTGTGGGTGGTGCTGAGCCCTATTATCGCCTACTGGGAGCCAACTGAGGCCAACCTCACCGGATGCAAAGGTAGTGGGAGTGCCTCCTTTGTGGTGGCGGGGGTGGTGGTGGTGGTGACTGTGGTCATGCTTGGCAAACATATGGAATCTCTCCCCTAACCTCTGCTGTAGCACAGTACCCTTTGTGCCCCAAATGCCTCACCCTGCACCATAGTATCTCTCTGAGCCAGCCAAGGGCAGACTCAAGGGCAGAAATGGACTTTGGACTGTCTGAGTCTTCTATTCCCCTTCTGAAGAGTGGCCAACCCCACCCCTTCAGCGCTCTGAAGTCCCCAGAGGGAATCCAGGGTTCCCACTGCACCAGCTCCCTTCACAGTCAGGCTGGAGGTGACCAGCCCACCCCAATACCAGCCACACTCACTTGTCTGGACTCTGAGCCAGCTGGAGAAGAAGGTGGCCCCGGCGTGCATGTAACTGCTGAGCAGGACAGAATAGCTCCTGGCTCTGGTGGAGGGCACAGGTCCCAGGGCAATTCCTGGGGCAGAAGGGATGCTGGAGCCAGGCGCAGGTGCACACAGAGTGAGTTTCCAGCTGTAGCATCAACGGCACATTTTGTGCTTGGCAGCAGCGGAACCTGCCAACGCAGCCACTCTGGGCCGTGGTTTCGGAAGTGTGACCTTGAGCTGGCCTCCCAGTCCTCTCATCGCCTGTGTGAGGAGCACCTTTTCCACTTGACCATCTAGAGTCAGCTTCTGTTGCTTGCAGCTAAAAACCCACTTGACAGACTGGCATGGTAGCCAATCAGGCCTTGCATATAAGTCCTCGCCTTATATGCAAAGGGATCCCATATGGAAGCCAGTCCTAATGCCTGCAGCCCCGCTTCCCATCCAGCTCCCTGCTTGTAGCCTGGGAAAGCAGTCCAGAACAGCCCAAAGCCTTGGGACCCTGCACCCATGTGGGAGACCCAGAAGAGGTTCCTGGCTCCTGGCTTTGAATTGGCACAGCTCTAGCCATTGTGGTCCCTTGGGGAGTGAATCGAAACATGAAAGATCTTCCTCTCCATCTTCCTTTCTGTATTTGACTTTCTGATACAAGCAAAATATATCTTTCAAAAAAAAAAAAAAAAAAACACCTACTTGACAAATTGTCCTGCCACTTTCTAGCTGTGTGTCCTTGGGCAAAGTTACTCAACCACTCTGTGCCTCACAGTCCTCCTGGAAAAATGAGATAATAACAGAGACGGTTATACAGATGTCTTGAGCCACTCGGCTCATTCCTTCACACTCTTCAATGCTTGTTGTCTTCACGACGCCTGTGAAGAAGGAAGGCTCCCTCATTGACTAAGGAGACACAGAAGTCAAGTGTGGGACCCAGCAGCCACAGGGAGAAAGTCTCTGGCCTCCAATTCTCAACTTCTTCCCACTCTCCTGCAGTCACCTCACCACGCCCGTGTGTGTGCACACACACATGGGTATTGTGTGTGCACATGCTCGTGCTTGATTGCATAAAGCCACTGTATTATGTGTGCTGTCAGATATCCTATTAAAAAGCAAAGTGAAAAAAAAAGCAGTGAGCAGTCTGCCTCCGCCTGCATTGCCACTGATTACAAAATTAAATTAAGCTGCGTTGCTTGCTGCTGCTGCTTGACGCAGAGTACAATGAATTGCTCTTTGGTTCCCTGTGAGAAGTCCCAGAGAACAGCACTGGGGGAGTGCAGCTCAAGACAGTATTTCTTCCCTCCAATGCCCGGGGGGCAGAGCCTTCCTCTCTCCAGAAATGTTAAGCCCCTGCACCAGGCTGCCTTTTTATTAGGTTAATAAAACACCAGACCCATCAAGTCTCGGGCTCGTAAAGGTCAGTGAGTCACGTCTGAGTGTGGGGAAGAAGCAGTGGGGCCAGCAGGCTCCTCCCCAGGGCCAGGGAGGGAGCGGGCAGAGTGGATGTGCTCCCCACAGGCTGGTAATGGCTCTGGGGCTAGAACCATAGAGGCACACACAGGGTAGTAGAAGCAAGATGGACAAGAATTCCACTGAGCCAGGCAAGTGTCCCCAAAGAAGGGACAGGGCAAGCAGGCCGGTGGGCAGGAGAGCTAAGCTAGGGCATCCAGCCATCAGAGAGATATTAGTATTCTTAGCATAATGGTTGGGAACAGAGAAGTGGGGTCACCAAGTTCTGGGTTTGGGTCCTGTCTGAATCCACCTTTACCTTCCTTCAGTCTGTTCTTGCTGTTTTGGTTTCCCTGTAATTATGTAATAAACTACCTGATAGAGACTGCCAACTGCAGCCACTGACCGTCCACAGGACCGGGTATGGACTGGCTCAGCTGGGCGGTTCTTCTGCCTTACATGGTGCTAACTAGACAGAGCTGGCATATGAGCTGACAGTTGGGAGTTCAGCAGGTGCTGTGGTCTTGAGTATCTCGCTTCTTTATGGTGCCTCTCTACCTGATTTTGGGGGTTGTCCACAGCGGGGCATTCCAAGTGGAGGGCCTGGTGGCTTCAGGTCTTAGAAGGCCAGTCCTGAAAATCACATAGCATTATTTTTTTTTTAATGTAGCATTACTTTTACATTATACTTTTGCAATCCTTGATCAGAGATCATACTTAAGGGGAAGGGAGATGGAACAGCAAGAAACCTGTTGGCATCTTTAACCCACCACACACCCTGGGACAAATGACCATCTCCTTAAACCATGAATAGAATCACAGCACTGCTCTGTTCTCCTTCATTGCCTTTCTTTGCCTCTGGGACAAATTCCAGACTCCTTTGCCCTGGTGGCTTGGTAGGATTTGATCCCTTCCTGTGTCTCTAGACCTTACCAAAGTCTACCCAGTCTACCTGTGTGCTGTGCCACATCCCTGCAGGTCCCCCACTAGCTGGAGCTCAGGCCACCTCAGCACTTTTGCATCTGCTGTTTGTCTACCTGAAGCAGTGACCCTTGCTAGTTTAACCCTTTCTTGTTCTTTGGGTGTCAGCAAGGATGACGCTACCCAACCTCCTTTTTGTAATGAGTCAGCAAGCAAGTTTATTGTGTGCCTACTATGTGTTGGGTGAAAATCAGATCTTTTGTTATTTTCTTGGTAGGACTCTCCTCAGCTTTTTTGCTTTGATCATCATCTGTTCTTTGTCTATCTTTCCTGTGAGCACAAAGGCAAGTCTGTCTGGCTCACCATTGTCTGGCTTCCCTTAGAGCATAGCCCAGTCCAGAGGCAGCGTTGGACACATGTGTGCTGGATCAATGAATGCCCTTGGCTTAGACTTGTGACCCCAGCCAGGCAACCCAACCTCTCTCAGCCTCAACGTGTCTGTCTGTAATGTGTGCTTCATCAGGTATCCACCCCACAGAAGGGTGTGGAAAGGACAAAGACAACACAAGTAGCACACTTGGCAGTGCCTGGCAAGTCAACAATCCTCAAAAAAAAAAAATTTCTTGGCCCCACTGCGGTTCTTATTCCTTCTGTTGAAGTGGGATTTTGGCTCTGCTTGGTGAAGCCTTGACTGTGCATTCCTTGAGAGCCAGCTGGTGGGTGGGGGAAGGGGTGAGAGCATGCTGGCTGCCTCCCAGATGTGTGTTGAGCACCTAGCATGGAGCCTGGAACTTACTGTCTGTTACACAAATGAATGCCAAATGTCCGCTGCATCTTCCATCACGCAGCAGCATGAAGAACTGCAGGCTAATGTCTAACATCCCCTCCCCTTGCCGGCTGATGTCTTAATGTCTACTGCCGCTCATATTCTAGAAGAGTCTCTAGGCAAGCCAACACCTTCTATGGAGGTACCTGTTGCCATGTGGCCTTGTCAGGACTTCAGGGATCCCTGAGTAGCAGAAGCTTGGAGCAGCTATGTGTGACGTGTCTTGTTCATACATATCAGGCATTCTTAGCCAATAAAACACTCATTATTCGCTGGGTGCCTGCTGTGCACCTCGGAATGTTGCTGTCTCCTGTATGATGCTGAGTTGGGCCAACAAAGCTATTGTCCTGATGGAGGTCCAGAGAGGGCAGGTAACTTGCCTAAAGCCCAGCAGGTAGGATCTCTTTGAGTCTGCGTGTGGGCTCTTGTCCCTTGTTGGCCTCGAGGCACCCCCAGCAGCGGTGCAAATGCTTCAGCTGTAACCCTTGCCTCTTGCCACTGGAGTACCATCTTTAGGGGTCTGGAACCTGGAAAACCAGACAGAGACCACACTCAGGCACTCTCTAGACTTTGCCTTCATCTTGCTTAGTTTTAAAAGATGTATTTGTTATTACTTAAAAGGGAAAGAGAGGGAGAGAGAAGGGGCGCTCTACTGGTGGTTCATTCCACGAATGCCAACAACAGCGCGGAGTCTGGTTGAAGCCGGAAGTCCGTAATTTCATCTAGGTCTCCTTCGTGATTGCAGGGACTCTTTCACTGCCTTTCCAAGTACATTAGAAGGGAGCTGAATCAGAAATGGAGCAGTGAGACTCAAACTAGCACTCCCCCATGGGGTGCCAACCTCACAAGTAGTGTCTTAACTCCCTGTGCCACAATGCTGCCCCTCTCCCTCAAGGCTGGGTTTAAGGTTGTACCACCACCAGCTTGCAATGCCTTGTGATTTTTGGAGAAGGGACCCTGCGTTCTCATTCTGCACTGTGCTCTTTCTTCTTTCAATGAGGCTGACTCTGTTCCTACACTCCAGCCCCACGTGGGCTTGTTGCTGGGCCCTAGCCTGAAGAAGGAGATGTGGAACCCGAGACCTCACCCACCATGTGCCAGTGACCTGGCCTAGACCAGATCTGCTCAGGCTCTGAGCCTGCTGCCTCCTGCACCGTCCGCATGTGTAAATGTTAAGTGCGGTCCAGGACAAACACACTCAGGAAACCTGGGCCTCCTGTTCATTTACCTTCCCCTCCGGTCAGAGATCAGCAAGCCCAGGGGACCAGATGCAAATTTCAGCCACATAGTCCACACAGAGCTGCTATGCCGGGGGAGGCCCCAGGCAGCTGCTGCAGCATCAAAGAAGAACAAGGGGACTCGTGTTGTCCTTGTGGAAATAGGAAAGGACCTTGCTGAGGGGGGACGAGGTTGGAGGCAGGTGCCTTAATAATTCAGGTGCCCTCTCCCAAGTCCCACAGAGCAACCACCAGACAGGTGATGTTTTACTGTGGGCCAGGATGGTGTCATTCACCTGGGTGGTCCTCACACCTGTGTGCAGGTTAGCTCGGCTGAGCAGCTGACTCAGTCCATCCGGCAGGTGGAGCAGCTCTGATTCCAGGGGTTGGAAGTGCCTCAATGCAAGAGGTAGGGCAGGCTGGCAAGGTCAAGAAAAGATAGGACCGACAACAGCTCGACAACCGACTAATTGGAGCAGCTAAGCGGACTGTTGCAGTCCTGGGCGGTGTTTTTAGGAGATGAACATTCTCTAATACTCTCGCAGAGTTGGGAGTCCGGGAGTGGGCAAGAGGAGGGTGTGAAAGGACAGGAAGGTGCCCTGTAGACCAACAGTGTTCCTGGTGTAGGGAGTCTTATCGTCTCTCAGCCAGGTCCTAGCCAACAGAAGCTCCAAGGTCAGCGTGGGAAGGGGATTCTGTCTTCCCAGAAGCCTCGTCTCCCATGCCACCCTCCCTACCTGCCCTGGGTGTACATCCTTCCCACATGTCGTGCCCCCTTCTCCAGCAGCACCTCTCTACACTGTCCATCTCATCTCTGCCTGGCCCTCTGCCTCTTCCCTTTGATGTCCCTGGTGGATCCTGCCTGCATCTCTGTGGGTCTCTCCCAGGCCCAGCCCCCTTTCCCTTACCAGGGGCTTTGTCCAAGACTGCACACAAGTTTGTTTTTCCCCTTCCATCCCCCTAGTGTTCTGGGGACCACTGGTCCAGGCACTGGCACCTGCCAGGCGAGCTGTGTCCTGGTTCCCTGCCTCCAGGGCGCTCTCAGGTATCTCTGCATCTTTTGGATGATTCAAGATCCTCCTGCCACTTGCTCTTCAGTACTTGTAGACAGATGCCCAAACTCCTAGAGGCCCCTTCACTGTATCCCTGTCTGTTCCTGTTCTGTCTCTCCTCTCCCCCACTGGTGCAGCTTCCAGCTGATCCTCCTCCACATGACTGTGGTCTGGCTGGATTTCTCTGTAAGTCTATCTCCATCTCTGAGCCTGGCCTGTGCCTGCATTCTTGCTTGCTGGCTCTCTCTCTCTCTCTCTCTCTCTCTCTCTCCCTCTTCCGCCGGCTCCTCCTTGTATTTCTGGTTCTGGCCCTCCCTGATTTATTCTACAACACTAAGGAGATGCCGAAGGCTGCAAGGACAAACATGTTCTCCCAGCCAGATTATCCCTGGACAGCAAGGGCCTAACCTGGGACCCAGGGCCACATCGCCCCTCCTCTACTGCTCCTCCCACCGCTCCCCTTATCGCCCTTGACTTTCATATCACGTTCAGGAAGTTTCCTGAACTCCTGGTGACACTGCTGTCAGGGCCTGACTTACCAGGAGAGCATGAATAATTAAAAGCAGTAGCTGAGGCTTGTTCCGATTTAAACTGTATTAGTGTTGCCAACTGTCCTGATCCATTTAGCATTCATGCCATTCTTGGCTCTTTTAAAGAGAGGGGAGTTTGCTACCTGACTTAAATTGCGCCTGTCAGTTTCGATTAAAGATCAGGTTGACCACAGTTGCAGGGAAATTAAATGAACATTCTCTTAAGCAATATCATAGAATTTAATGTAGCAATTAATATCTACGGCAATGTGCTGCCGTCAAAAGCAGCTTGGGGTGTAATGTAAGGCTCAGGGTTGGGGGAGGCCAGCTGTGCTCCAAAGTCTTAAATGTCCAGAAATGGAGCACCAAATGGGCCTCGTTTTAAACTGGTTTCTTTCTTCCAGGGAAGTACAGTTGATAGCTTTTGTTCTCCAAGGCTTGGGTTCCATCGAGTGGTCTTCTGTTCCATTCACACTTGGAGAAAGTGAGGCATAGGGCATCAGAGGGTTGCCAGGGCCCATTCTGATCTGCCGCAGGAACAGAGCACTGGGCAGCTGGAAGGACCATCCCCTCAGGGCCAGGAGGTGCCAGGTGGGGTGGAGATGCAGGCCCCAGCCTTGTGTGGGAAGGCAGGCAGAAGTGCTGCCTTCAGCAGTCAGGAGCTTCAGTGCTGCGGGGCAGCGGCTGGGTGGCAAGGGGTGGGATGACTTGGACTGGTGAATGGTTAATGACCCCCAGCTGGGGATGGGTCCAGGTAGCTGCCCAGATCACTCAGCTGGACCCACCCTGGGCTGGGGGGAGCAAGGTAGAGTCTGTGCTACTGAGTGCTGGAGACTGGCAGGTGCATAGAGCAGGCTTAGAGCTGTGTCTCAGCTCCTGGGGGATGGAAACAAGCAGCAACCTGCTTCTGAGAGGGCCAGCGTGAGAGTTAACCTAGCCGTTCAAACTGCAGGCTCAGCAAAGGCTGTGCCACCCAGCGGCTAGGGACACAGCCCCAGGAGCCGTAGGTGGGAGATTTGAATCCTGATGCCACCTCTGAAGGCGTGCATTCTCTAACTCTGTTTCCCCATCTGTAGAATGCAAATCCCAACACCTTGCTTCCTCGGATTTTCATGGGGGTTAAGCACATTCTCCATATGGGGTGTTCAGAGCAGGGTCCCATGAATATTTGCTGTTAAAATGTGATGATAATGTCTCCACAGACAAATGGAAGAGGGGTTGCTGTTAATATGATGCAAAATTGTCTGTATCCACATAACCCTAGGTAAGAAGAGGGCGCTGGCTTTTGCTTCCTGATTCCTTCCGCTTCTTTCATGATCTGACCATTTCTTCTGGTTCGCACATGTTTTGAAGATACTGAAATGTACACAAAAATGCTTCCACCGAAATTTAAAGATGTATTATTTTAATTTGAAAGGCAGTTTACAGAGAGGAGAGAGGGAAACAGAGAGAGAGACAACTTTTCCTCCTGCTGATTCACTCCCCAAATGATCATAACGGTTGGAGTTGAGCCAGTCTAAAGCCAGGGCCCCAAGCACTTGGGCCATCATTTGCTGCTTTTCCAGGCCGTAAGCGGGGACCTGAATCAGAAGTGGAGCAGCTGGGACTAGAACCTGTGCCCATATAGGATGCTGACACTTGCATGTGAAGGATGAAGTGTAATGCCACCTTGCCAGCACCCCCATCCCAATTTAAAAACTCTCGTATTCCCAAATCCCTGAGCCTCTGCGGGGGTGCCCCTCTGGAACTGTCATTCCTATCGCCTCTTCATTAACAACACTGACTCGCTCTGAATTTTATAGTTATGCTCTCATCTTTGTTCAGAACATAAGGTCTGTGGAATTTTGTAAACATGAAAAGGTGTTTATTTTGCAACTTTTCTACTCAACCTCATGTTTTCAAGACTCCTCCAAGCTGCTTGTCTGCAATAGTTACTCACTGTGTTGTGCAATATTCCACTGGGTGGCCCAACATACCTGCGTATCCAGCTGAGCAGTGTCAACACCACTGCTGTGACCAGCCCTGCCCGTGCCCCCAGGTGCACGCAGAAAGTGTTTCTCTAAGGCCTGCACTTGGGAGAGACAGAGTGGGTCATGGGAACAGCAGCCTTGCTTTTTGTTGACCTTCTCAGGTCCCAGATGTGATCCTCCAATCAATCAAATTGGACTTGGTCAGTTTGAGTTCTATTGAAGTTCACGGATGAGGCAAGGGCGTGTAGACCTCCCAGGACTCTGTAGAATCAGTGCTAACCTGTTTGCTTCTGTCCACACCCCCAACCCATGTCCCACATACCCATGTGGCATGTAGTTCTCCAGGACATAAACTCTCTGCCCCCGCCCCAGCATGAGCTTGCAATCAGAGGGGGAGGGTCTCAGACCACCATGGCTCCCTTTAGGACCCCTTTGTCACCAGCTGGCCCAGAGTTCTGCTCTGCTTGGCCATTCCCTTGGTCCCTGCAAAGCCATGAGTCCTAGGAGTGTGGCTGATCAGGGAGCCACCAGGAAACCTCAGGGACAATAAGGCTCACCAGGCTGCTAACTAAAATGGCAAACCTTGGGTCCTCCCAAAACCTGCACTGCCAGAAGCTTGTGCAAACCCCTGGAGTTCTCTGAGTCTCCAGCTGGCTTGAATGGGCAAGGACTTATTCTAAGGATGACATAGCTTATGGAATCATTGGGAGAGTCAAGAGGTCATGCTGGGAGGAATGTCCCATCCTGGTGAAGGTTCTGACCCCCCTTCCGCTGCTCAGCACCTGTGACCAGGCACCCAGCAGTGACCTCAGCTGGAACTCCTCGGGGACACACCCACAGCTACCACCACCTTGGCTCGATCCACATGCTCACCTGTTTCATTTGCTTAGTGAGGTCTGGGTCACATGCTAATGAGCAGAGGGTGTCTGACACCTGTGGTTGCCAGGTAGCTGTCTCTAGGACACAGGGAATATCATCCACTGTCTTTGGAAAGCAGAAAGGCAGGGAAACTTCTGGCATTCCATCATCTTAGCACTTGGGGACACTTTTCTCAGTTCAATCTGCTTGGAACCTGCAGGCTGACCCACTATGACCTTTTAGAATTCTCTCTGTGAAGTCTTTTGAGAGCATTTTCACATCTCTGTACCCCACCAGTCTAAGCTCACGTGTTTCCATCTATATCTGAGGTGCCCAGCACCTGTATTAGCTGACAGTGTGTGCTAACAGGGTCACACTGAAAGGGTGGACAAGTCTGTGTATCCATGAAAGCTTCTAGAAGTGTGTCCTGCAGGGAAGAGTGTGGAAGGTCACTTATCTGGGGGCACAGGGCGGTGGCATTCAGTACCTCCTCCCAAGAATGTATTTACTCCTCATTGTATCTGGGATGCTGCCTGACTCCCGGGAAACCCAGGGTTGCGGCAGAAGTGAAGTAGAATCGGCCTGCCTAGCAGAGTCTTACGATGTTCTATTGACCTCAGGAAGCACACGAGAAACTTGGATCTGGCCACGGGAAATTCCAGGAGCAGCTCACTGGAGTGGTTGGTATTGTCCAAATTCCTTCCTGTCACCCCAACAACCTGCATCCCATGGTGGATGTCCAAACCGTTATGCCTATGGTCTCAGCCTCCTCTGCAGAGCCTCACTGGCCACTGCTCCCCATCTTTGTTGCAAGTGACAGACACCCAACTTCAAAACTGCAACCAGGGCCTTGGGACCAGGGCCTTGACTGCTTTCCCTCCCATTCCTCTCTTCATCTCTCTGCCTCTCTTGCTTTATTTTGTCCATTTCAGTATCAGACCAACTCCTGTCATTGGTCAAGAAGTGACCACTGAGGGGGAGGTCGACACTGTGGTATAATAACCTAAGCTTTTGCCTGTGGTGCTGGCATCCCATGCAGGACCAGTTTGAAGTGTCCCCAGCTGTTCCACTTCTAATCCAGCTCCCTTCTTTTAGCCTGGGGAAAGCAACAGAGGATTGTTCAAGTCTGTAGGCCCCTGCACACACCTGGGGAACCCAGAAGAAGCTCCTGGCTCCTGGATTCAGCTCAGCTTAGCTCTATCCTTTGTGACTATTTGGGGAGTGAACCAGTAGATGGAAAACTTCTCTCACTCACTCTCTTGCTTTCTTACTCCCTCCTCTAATTCTGCCTTTCAAATAAAAACAAAATAATTCATTAAAAAAAATAGATGTGACCACTGGGATCTTACAAGCAGTGTAGCCCACAAATCAATCTCCAAAGAAAACCAGCTCTCTTCCTGTAGTTCCAGGTTTAAAACTCTCAAGGCAAACCTCTCTCTGGCCCAACCCAGGTCTCTATAAATAGTCTACACCTGAATGGGTCAGTACACCCATGGGGCAGGGTCAGTGATTGACGTCCCACTAGAACACAGTAGTGCGAGAGGAGCTGCTGTACTGAAGGAAGAGCAGCAGTTTCCAGCTGAGTGGACTGGCTGTTAGATGCACCCCATTCAGTCGGCTCCTGATAAGGCTTCACCAGGGTCAGGTGCACCTAGCAACCAGCACAAAGCATGCTGCTTGGAATGATCAACGCCTTCTCCAGGGGCCTGCAATTGCACGATGAAAGGTACAGCAAATGCTGAGGTGATCCTTCCTGACCAGCGGAGGAAAGGCCAACAATTTCATTCTGACCCCACGTAATTATAAAAGGGATTTTAAAAGCATGTCTAGCAGCTCAGTGTTACTTTGTAGCAGTGGCTGGCTGGAGTTCTGAGTTGAGGTAGTCTGAATCTACACCTAGCCTGAGCAAGGAAGAGTGCCATGATTGATTAGGGATGCTTGTCATCGACAGAGGATGGGAGGTGTACAGTGTACCACACCTGCTCTAAAATACTGCACAGTAAGGGAGGATACCAGGTGGTGTTCCAAACCCTGGCAAGAGTGAAAGAGAATGTTTGGGGTCAATTTTTTTTTATCCCTTCTAGCCACTGTCAGTTGACCCACAGTCCCTGTTTTGTTCAGGACGGGGTATTGCAGGTGAAGATGCTGGCTGGGATGTCAGCATTGCACTTGCCTGTTGGTTGCAGCCTGTTGCAGCCCGGGCTGCTCCACTTCCAATCCAGTTCTCTGCTGATGCTCCTGGGAAAGCTGCAGTGAAAGATGGCTCAAGTGCTTGTAAGGCCCTGCTGCCACAAGGGAGATCCAGATGGAGTTCCTGGCCCCTGGTTTTGGCCTGGCTCAGCACTGGCTGTTGTAGCCATTTGGGGAGCAGATCAGCAAACGGGAGATTCCTCTGTCTCGCTCTTCCTTTCAGATAAATGCAGATATATCTTTTCTAGAAGGATTCGTTTTTGTCAACCTACCCTACATTCTCAGTGGCTGTGTCCTGGGCAGGAACACTGCACAGAGATATACAGGCTCCTTGTTATTTCAAGGCAACCGATCATGTCCAACTGCACGGTCACAGGGCCCCGCTGTCCTGCAAATGATACAGAGATGGTTTGGGTAATTGTTCAGACTCAGGCCCTAAGGATGTCCTTAGTGGACAATTGTCTCCCCCACTGCCCTAATTCATCCTAATGGCTGAGCGTGGAGAGGCTGACAACAATGAAACAGCAGCTCTTGTCAAGCCAGCAGAGCCCTAGTAGCACTTGCTCTAAGTGTTCTGGAATCATTGTCCTTGTTGGGGATGCAGCAGCTAAATGAAACTCTGACCCCAGGCTTCCTTCCCGAATCCTGGATTGGACTGTCACAGGCCCAGGCCCAGAGTGGAGCTGACACCGCGCCCTGGGTTGTTAAGTTCCCCAGCATTGGTTGCAGCTGCTGGTGTGCTGTGCATAGAGGTGGCAAAGCCCAGGTGCACAGGTGTGGTCCCTGCTCTCTCCTGTCCTATATGGCTTCAGGGATCCAACGTGGACCACTGTGGTCAGTGCCAGGAGAAACGAAGACCAGACACTTGGTCCCCGATGCAACAAACTACTTTGACTGCTGAGCCAGTGAATTACAAAAGTGATCCAAGGCTTTGCTTGAGATTTGCATTTGACCTCCAAGGTCAGCTTCAGGCTGGTCTTTCAAGCTGCCCACAATTTTCATGCTGCCAGAAGCTGTATCTGCCACCAGGGCTCGTCATTTCTGGGTGCCACCATTGTGGCCCAGTGGGATGTTGGCATCCCATTTCCGAGCCTGGTTCAAGTCCCAGCTGCTCAGCTTCCTATTTACCCCGCCCCCTCCCGTGAATGCATCTAGGAAGGCAGTAAAAGACGATCCAAGTGTGTGGGTCTTGGCCACCCATGTAGGAGATCCAGAAGGAGTTCCTGTGTCCTGGCTTCAACCTGTCCCAGCCCTGCTGTTGCAGACATTTGGGGAATAAGCCATTGAATGGAAGATCTCTCTTTCTCTCCCCCTCCCCTCCTCTCTGTCTCTCCTTCTCTCCTTCTCTCCTTTTTTGTCTCTCTGACTTTAAATAAATACATACTTTTAAAAATAAACCATTAAGACCATGATCCAGGCTTATCAAGAGTCATGACTGGTTAGTGATGTCTGCCAACAGGCACAGCGTGTGAGATCATGAACATGCCATCAGCTGGGGTCCCCTCCCTCCTTCCAAGCCCTCCAGAGAGCCTTCTCCTCCTGCTGCCGACAGAGGCAGGGTCTGCGTTCAGGGAAACCCAGACTCCTTGCTGAGGTGGAGGAAATATCTGACATCTTTCTGGGCTCTGTGGATGCTCTCCTCAGGGGAGCCTGTGGGATTTCGGTGCTCTCTCCCTCTCTCTGCTCCTCCGTGCCCTTGTTTCTGTCTCAGTCCAGCCTAGCCCTGTCCCTTCCCCAATCATATGTGGTTGCAGAGTAATGAGCTCTCCCTTTCCCAGGCAGTGGGGGCAGAGCACAGTCACTTTGCCCCCACCTGCCCTGCCTGCTTTTCCAAGCTCCCCTCACTTCGAGCACCTCAATGGAAGCCTTGCCCAGACAAGGCAGAAGAGCCCTGCAGGAGGCTTCCAAGTCCTTCACATTGTGGGACTTTATCTACCCATGAACCTGGGGTTGCCAGGCACCAACGACAGAGCCTCCTGTGCTGGTTGTTGGACATTTTCAAGAAGCCCCAGCCAATAGTTTCATGTGTGTTTTCTCAACAGGCACAGAGCCAAGGGAAATATTGGCCCTGTTTGCCTAAGGGGGTATAATGGCCTTGATCTCAGGAGGCCACATGTGCATGCAATGGATCTGTGCTTAGTGCACATGAGGTCCCTCTAGCCTTTGCAGGAGCTGGTGGCCCCCTCTGGTGTGCGTCCCTCACTGGTTATAAGAGATCAGCCCAACCTGGCAGAATCAATGGGGACCCTCTTACTCCTGCAGAGCTTGCACTATACCAGCAGGGGGGCTACATCCTGAAGTTGAGAACTCAGGCATGGCGGCCGGCTCCTCCCTGCTCTGCCTGCTCTCCCGCTCCTCACTGGCTCCCCGCCCTCACCTACTGTTTTGATTCCAGGCAGTCAGTCTCCAGCCTACTCCCAATTTGCATTTATAATCAACCTCTTCTACCCAGAACGTCTCTCTGATGGCACCTAGCTAATGGGAACAGGTGCAGCTACTACGCAGGTCTCTGGAATGGGGCTTGGCTCTGCTCTTTCGCAGCTCCAGGCTCATTGGCTGTTTGAGATTTACATTCAGGAGACCTGAGGGTGGTAGGGATCACAAGCCGGACGTGAGCTGAAGCAGGGATGCGGCGGTGAGAGTGTAACAGCAGAGAACTGATGTCCAGAAAGAGGGAGGAGGCAGCCTGCTCTGGGCCTGGCACCTGGCCTGGGGTTTTGACACCAACGTACATGGGCACAGTGAGACAGGAAGATCAGCTCTAGCATCAAGGATTATTACAGCAATCTTGGGAGAGAAGTACTGTCAGAGTCTTATTTTATACATGAGGAAGTCGAGACCTAGACTGGTTCATGTATGATGCTCAAGTTCATTAATGCAGTCAAAGATTGAGGTAGGATTTGAGCCCAGGGAGTCTGATCCTGGCCAGATTGGCTAGGGGGGAGAAATGGATAGGCCCGGGCCTCATGGACCCTTGGTGACCCATATCTAGACAACCTTATCAGTAAATGAGTTCAGAGATGCTGTGGGGGATGCTGGACTGGGCTTTCTGGGGTGCTGGACAAAGGCAGGAGGCTTATAAGCAGAGGCGCTGCCTCAGCAGGAGCAGAGATGGAGGAGTCAAAGGTGCAGGCTATCCACACATGGATGGATCTGCCATTTCCCAAGCTGGGTGACCTGGAGTGAGTTCCTTAACCTCTCTGAGCTTCAGTCCCCTCTCCCATCAAACACAGGTGATGTCAGAACCAGCCGAGGCTGATCAGAGGATGAAAGGAACGCAGATGTCACTGGCAAAGAGCAGGCTTCTGAGACTTGAGCCACCCCTGTGGCACTGGGAGTAGGTCCCCGCGGGGCCCTTCCTGCTGTCACTGTGGTGGGGAGGCTGCAAGCAGGAGGCCAAGACAGGGAGGGAGAACGAGGCCCGAGCTGACAGCTGCTGTTTCTGTTCCTCCACGCAGGCACCTGAAGGCCCCCAAAGTCTCTCTGCCTTCCTTTGAGGGCTCTGACAAGTGTAATCACACAGTTTAGCAGTCACAACAAAGAGTCCCTGGGTACAAGATTTGTCACCGGCTGTGAGCGGGGCTGGCTGCAGGCACTGCCTCCAGAAGGCACCTGCGAGAGATTCCGGCTGGATCCCTGCCACCTGCCCCAGCTGGGATCTGCCCATTGGCTGAGGGCCTGGCCAGGGAGGCCTGGGCACTTTAGACTCTGAACACCTGTATCTGGCAAGCTGCATCAGGAAAGGGGCTGAATGGTGTGAACCACCAGCCCACTGCTCTCTGGGATCCTGGGGTATCCTGGGCAGGTGTGTGAGAGAGAGAGAGCTCAGGGCAGGAGCAGCTGTGCCCATCCATCTTAGCCCCCAAGTGCAGTGAGGTCCAGCTCCCTGGCTGCTTGGAGAAATCATGTCCAGCCCCCTGCCCTTCCTGCCTACTTGTAGTGGTCAGCTGGTGGTGACCTTGGACTTGACCTTCCTATGAGAGCAGTGATAGGCAGAGGTGCCCTGCACAGGCTCTCGTCATCCTCCTGGAGACCTCCTGCTTTCGTGCCACATGGTGGTCATTGCAACTCTGCATGGGGATATGCCACCTCCCCGACCATGTGTGCAGCCAGCCATACTCCCCACAATTGTGCAGGAAGACAGGGCCCTGCTGGAGTCCTTACCAGCTCTCCTTCTCCTGCCATGGCTATACCATCTCCCTCATAAACCCAGACTCCCGTCTCTACAAGCCCCTGTGGTGACATTGCCTGGAGAACTCCAGGTCTTCCCTCTGCTTCACGTCCTCCACAGGCTGTAGGCTGGCCTGCCTCCGTTGGCCCCAGCCCCAGGAAACCCCTGTGGCTCTGTCTCCAGGGAACCCAAGAGCCAGAAGGAGCCATCCATAGCCTGACAACTTGGACATTCTTCTTGCCTCATCCCAGGGGAGTCTTGCGGACTGCTTCTTGTGACCCTGTGCCTTTACACATGCAGCTCTGCCCAGAGCCACCCTTCTCTCTCTCACCCCGGTTACACCTATCCTTCCCTCAAGACTCCAACCTTTCAGGACTCACCTGATGGAGGAGGGGAGTGGTCCCTCTGGGTACCAGAGGTCAGACATAGGGCTCAGCAGAGCCCTGGAAGCAACCCTTAGGGAGGTGGACGTGTGTGTGTGTGTATGTGTGTTGTCAGGAGCTTCCTTGTCCACTCCTGTTTTGGCAGAGAAGTTCCAAACATGGGGGTGGGGCCAGAGACTTAGAGGACTGGCTGAGTCTCCTGTCAATCAAAGCAGAAGAATGCGCCCTGGGGAGGAAAGGCTGGTGTCTCCCAGCCTTCTGCTGGGCTCTGCTCATCTTGTGTCTCCTGTGTATTCAGCTCCAAGCCTGCCTTCACAGGGCATGTTCCGGGGTGATGAGCACCGCCCTGAACCGGGAACCTTTGTCCACTTCTTGTCCATCTGCCTCTTGGCTGTGGCCCTGGCAGGCTGAGGCCTGTGTCGTGTCTGTTTTTACACCCCAGCTATCAGAGCCCCACACTGGCCAGGCAGTAAGCACTTAAGCAGAGCTGCAGATTCACTGCCTGTGTTTTCCCTTTTGCTCCCAGACTTTACACACACAGTTTGATTTCTCTTCATGCCTGTGTCTCACTAGGATTGGGATTTAAACTGTGTGCGTCATCAGTTCGCACGTGTGTCAATTAGATTGCGTGGGTGTCACAGGGTATTCAGGGGACCTGAGAGGATGTACTGGGCAGAAGTGCAGACAGCACAGGTGATCCTGACATGGTCACTGTCCCCCTCAAGTTCATTGTCCATGAGTAAGAGATCACGGTAAAGATTTGCAAGCATCCTCCTCACTGGGAAAAGCTAACAAAGTCAGGGAAGGCTTCTGAGTTTGGTGTCCAACGAGCTACTGCATGCTCTGCCTGGCTCAGTTACCCCCTTTCCAAAGTGGGGACACTGCAAGAGGATTTAGCAGCCAGCAGAGGTGGGAATGCTTGGGAAAGGGCAGTTGATAGATTTGCCACCATAATTCTCACTTGTCATGTCTAGCAACAACGACCTGTCTTACAATCTAACACTGATCCATATCCCTAAAGAGAGCGGGGACCTTCATCTACACGTTCATTCCTTTTGTAATGTTATTTATTTATTTTCATCTACATAAAAGGCACAGAAACCAAGATGGGGATTTTCCATGTACTGGTTCAGTCTAAATGCCATCCACAGCCAAGGTTGAGCCAGATTAAAGCCCAGAGGTAGGAACTCCATCCAGGTCTCCTGCGAGGGTGGTAGGGGCCCAGGTACAGTGGCTGTTGGCTGCTGCCTTGCAGGTGACTTAGCAGGAAGCTGGACTAGAAGCACCAAATAGCCAGGACTCAAAGCAGAGCTCTGACATGGGATGTGAGCGCCCCAAGCAGTAGCGTGATTCTCTGTGCCACCATGCCCACCCCTGCACTCTCATTCTGTCCTGTGTCGTCATTCATTAGTTCATTCATTCAGCACTTCTAACAAAGGTGCACTGTGTGTCAGGCCCGGGGTCTCTCATTGTGCACAAAGCTAGCCTTCGCCCTTGCTTTCAGGTGCTAATCATGCACCATGGTCACAGAGGAGATGATCACTTATGGGCATCCTCTGCTGGGCCCCGAATGGGGTCTTTCCCAGTGAGACACTCATGCTAGCCTCACAAACACCTAATGAAACAGGCACCCATGCCAGTCTCCATTTTGCAGATGTTTAAACTGAGGCACAGGGAAATGGAGTTATTGTGCCTCAAGGATGATGAGTTTGGGATCAGAACCCAGGAGGTCTGGTTTAGGAACTGACCATCACTCTCAGTCCTGCAGAGCTGCTCCACTCACTGGGCCCGTGCTCTCCCTCAGCTGTTAGCATCCAAGAAGTGTGACACCTGCTCAGAGGGAAGCAGTCTCTGTGGAGAGAACCCAGCACAGCCCAGGACAAGCATCCTGGTTGTGGGGGTGGGGATGTGTGGTACCAGCCTCACTTGAGCACTTGGACACCTGCTGCTCACCAGGGAGAGTGCCCAGGGTACAGGGACAGGACCCAGGCTCAGTACCCTGCAGATGTTCCCGCTGGCAGAGCAGCCCCACCCTATCCTACTCACACCTCCTTTTTTAGTTCTCTTTGTTCTTGCTCCCAAGGCTTCAGGTAACAGCCAATTCCTCCACTCTGAGGAAGCCTTACTCTGAATTAACCCTGGGACCTGGGTCGAGCTACTCAGAGGCTGCTCTGTAGAACCCTGGCCCACGAGAGCCAGAGTCTGCTGGGGCCAAGAGCTCCTCACATTCACAGCCTCTGCAGTGCAAGTGAGACGGTGTCTCCTGGAGCTGACTGTGGGACCTCACACGGTGTTATTCTCATGGTTGTCCTAGACAAGCTTGCAGCCAAGTGGGGAAGCTGGCGATCACATGTGCAGAGAGTGCACATGTGTGTGCTAGAGCATGTTCATATATGGACAGCAGTATGTTTAGAGTACACATGTGTGTGCTAGAGCATGTTCATATATGGACAGCAGCATGTTTAGAGTACACATGTGTGTGCTAGAGCATGTTCATATATGGACAGCAGCATGCTTAGAGGCATGCCCATGTCTCTGTGTGCCTGAGTCTTTCCACACCAATTTGTTGGCTCTTTGTTCACACTTTTTAAAAAAAAAAATTATGCACGCATCTGAAAGCCAGCGTCTTAGAGAAAGAGAAAGAGAGATTGAGATCATCCATCCAGTGATTCACTCTCCAAATGCCTGCAGCAGCCAGGGCTGGACCAGGCAGACAGAAGCCAGGAGTAAGGAATTCCATCTAGGTTTCCCATAGGGGTGGCAGGAACCTAAACACTTGGGCTACCATCTGTTGTTTTCTTAAGTGCATCAGCAGGGAACTGGATTAGAAATGGAGCAGACCCCAGCTCTAGGCAACTGTAGGCTAGCTACAAGGCAAGTAGGGAGAAAAGCAGCCAATAGTTGGTGAGCAACCTGGGCCTGGTTAATGCCTGATCTGTATTAACTATACCAGTGTGTAAGCAAAGTTGCTAATTCTTTTTCTTTTTAAATGCAAGGAAGTTGGGGGATGCTTGGCAGGGACATGGCACTCCAGCACCCAGACACACCCCACAACATCATGGTCGGGGGTTGCAGATCACCCCGGATGTGTTGGAGTGGCGGAAGCTGAAGGCATCTTTGACAGAGGAAGAATGACTCCCATAGACTGGGCCCCTGCACTTGCAGGTGGGCAAAGGGAGGTAGAGTGAGATGGTTCAGAAGGGGGGAAATGGAGGGCATATCTGGATCAGGCCAATGTGCCTGCCCACATGTGAGACCTGGGCTGGGCCAAGTAGGATAACCCACCACCACCTGTCAGTGCACCCAAAACCTGGGGCTATGGGGGCTTGTCTAGTTGAGCTAGGCCACAGTACCTCCCTATAAGTGTTGAGACAAGGATTGGTCCATGCCAGGCTGGGCTACAACACCCACCAGAATGCATTAGGATTGTATCTGGGGGCAGATCCTGTAGGGGAATTGTGGGAGTGGCGATGGTCCAGCCAGGCTGGATCGCAAAACTCACCTGAAAGAAACTCACCTGACACCGCAGGAGCTGGAGCTAGGAGGAAGCCGGGCTGGACTGGGCCAGGCTGTAGCACCCACTGGCACATGCAAGGGCAAGGACCGAGGGCAGACTCTGCCAAGCAGGGCTATGGCACCCGACAGCACGTATGAGATCCAGGTCTGTGAGTGGGTCTGGTAGGAGAACTGTGGCCACTCCCCTGTTAGACCTCAGCTCTCACTGATACACACAAGAGCCAGGACTGGGGACGAGCCAAGCTGGACAAGGCAGTAGCATTTGCCAGCATATGTGTGGAATGGGTTTGGGGGCAGTTTGGGCTGAACTAAGTTGCAGTATCCATGGATATGTATGAAAGCTGAATGGGAAGCAGGATGGGCTGGGCTAGGCTGCAGCACATGCTAGAAAGTGCAAAAACTGAGCCTGGGGGTTGGCCTGGTGGGAATTATTGGGGGTCATGCGGACTAGGCCATGGCTCCCACTGGTGTGAGTGAGGATCTGGCTTGTGATGAGCTAGGCTGGGCTAAGCTGTAGTTCCTGTTGGTTTGTGTGAGAGGGGCTGGAAGCAGAACTGACAAGGCAGCTGCAGCCAGTTACGTGCATTGTTCGGTGTACCCAAGAGTCAAGCCTAAGGTCTCTCCACGGCTGAGGTTTCTTGGGGGACTGCCCAGGTAGATCACTGGACTCAAAATCTTGCCACAGGGAAAATCACACTATATTCGGCCTAATCTTGGAAGGCATGTAATGGTACTAGACCTCCTCAGTTACTGATACCTGGGCAGCGGACAGCCTGCCCAGATGCACAGGGTGGACGTGATGTCCAGCTCGTCTAGGCCAGCAGAGGATGTTGAGTGCCTTGTTAGAGGATGGAAAGCAGAATAGGTTGGACAACTCTGGTCAAGTTTTGCAGCAAGTGTCTGGATCTGTAGATGAGCTAAGGTGGACCTGGTCAGCCAACAAACCTTGGGAAGATTTTCACAACTCTGCTTCCTCTGAAGTCAACAACATCTCAGAAATGCCAAAACAATTCAAGCAACAACCTTGGAACACTCCTCCCCATTATCAGGGTCTTTAAGACGTCATTGAGTGATCGCCCCTCATCCCTGGGTGCTAGTGTAGTCCAACAGCAAGAAGCAGCCCCTTCCTCTTCCCCCTCTGTGGACACAGAAGAAAAGTAAATAAAAAGAAGAGCTGAAGCGTGTGTCCCACCACTGTTCTTCATACCTTAATCTCCCCACCCTAATCAGAGGCCCACATGGACGTGCATCCCTCTCAACTATATGAATAATATAAAAAATTACAAATTAAAAGACAGGAAAAAGAAGGAAGTAGAGCAGAGGGGACTCAAACTGGTATCCATAAGAGATGGTGGTGTTGCTGTTGGCAGCATAGCTCATTGCACTACGGCAGCAGCCCCTGTTGGTTAACTCTGCTGCTAACAGAGCGCAGTTTGTCATTGCCCTCCATTGCATCCTCCTTGATCTGTTGGCCCAGGTCACATGATCAGACACCAGGTCAAGGGGTAGGTAACACAGGATGAGGTGAGGAATTGGAGTCCCTGCTGTGTTCCACCATCATATACACACATAGGTTTGTGTGCCCATGAGCACTTGCCCTCATGTGTGCATGGATGCCTTTTTCCATGCATGCCACGTGCATAGCTGTGCAAATACACCAGAGTGTAAAGTTGCACAGGTGTTTGTTCATGTCTCTGTGTGTCCTTCAGATACCCAGGCAGCACCCAGCCATGCCACAAATGGCCAGGATGAATAGTGAATCCAGCTCAGACTGGAGATCCGAGTGGGAGCCCCCAATGGGTCCTGTGCCATCTGCATGTGCTGAGGTAGCTCTTGCTCTGCTAGTGGCCCTGAGAAAATTCACTGGTCAGTTGTCTTGTAGTCTATTATTACCCAGATGTCTGTGTATTCCAAACAATTGTTTTTAAATTGCTTCATTAGTCTGCCTCTGCAGACCCAATCCTCTACACTTGACTGGCTCAGATTCTCTGGGACAGACTTGGTGAGGGCTGGACAAGCAGCTTGCTTGCTGATGCACCTTCTGGTACAGAAAGGGGTGCCCCAGAGAAGCAGAGAAGAGGAAGAGGGGTGGCCCTACCTTCCCACTCCTCCCTGCAGAAGAGGTAGCACTGTGGAGCTGGACAGAGGGAAACTCTGGAATTGGAAGGAGATAGTTTCAACTCCAGAACAACTAGTGAGACTTTGTAAAACTCATGCAACCTTGATTTTCCCACCTGTGCAATGGGGCCATTGTTCCCATATCATGGATGTCTGTGAGAGTGGAAGGAGATGATGCAGTGTCCGTCATCTTGGTGCCTGGTTTACCCAGCCAGCGCCCAGAATTTGAGCCTGTCTTGTCCTCTTGCCATCAAAGCCTCTGATCTTTCTGCAGAGGCTGGGCCTCACAGTCAGGGCTGAGAAATCTTGTGGGAGGCACTGGTGGCCCCAAGAGATCCTCTTGATGTAGATGAGTCCTTGACATTGTAGGAGGAATCCAGGGACACAACCATAACAGAAGCCATTCTTCCAAGATCAATGCTGCAGGCCAAGGTCAGGACACAGCCCTGAGGTCAGGCCAGCTGGGCTCCTCCCTCATCCTCCACTGTCAGTGCTGTGCCCTTGGCCAAACTGCCCACCCCTCTAAGACCAGGTGGGCTGCTCTGAAAACCAAGATGGCACTGGGATCCAGTTCGCGGGGCACAGTTGGTGCATGATGCAATCTCATTCTTGGACCCCATTTTGCTCGCTGGGGTGGGAGTCATTGCAGGTGTCTTATTTGTGTCCCTGCTGCGTAAGGCCTGAGGACCTGAAAGGTCATGTTTGTCTCAAAGCCTGGGGTTGTGGGGTTGCCAGGCGCCTGTGGAGCAGGAACAGCATGTACTCCTGGACTACATTATCTCTTCTCACACTGTCCCCACTCCTAGCCCATCATGAGACCAATGTTTCTTATAAAGGCCCCGAGGAGATGAACATCTTAGACTCTGTGAGCCCCTGTGCATACTGCCGCAGTCTTTTCCGCTTCAACCCTTTAAAGAGGTAAAAGCCATTCTTAGCCTGACAGCTGCATAAATATAGGCCTGGACTGTGAGCATGGCATGTGGTTTGCCAAACCCTGGAGAGATGCAAGCAAAAGATGCATCACAACTGAAAGTTGTCAAGGCCATGAGAGAGGCCGATACACAAAGGTGTTTCCCCTCAGGCCAGAGAGAGGCTGTGTCCCACAGGCTTCCTGGGTCCTGAGCTTTGCTCATGGGGGCCTTGGGTGTAAAGGGGCACTGTATTCTCAGGTGTCAGTGCCAAGCATACCTGCCTACCTCCACAGCTCTTAAAATATTATCATTTGTTGTTTATCTGAGAGCCAGAGAGGCAGAGAGAGAACTTGCCCCTGCTGGTCACTCCCAAGATGCTTCCAATGACCTGGGCTGGGCTGAAACCAAGTCTCTTGTGTGGCAGGCAGTTACTGGAGTCATTACTACTGCTTCCTGGGGTCTGCACTGACAGGAAGCCAGAAGCAGGTATCAACCTAGGTACTGTGATATGGATACAGGACACAAACACAGGCATCTTTTTTTAAATTTATTTTTTTATTATTTAAAGTTTATCTTTAAATAATGATTACATAGTTGATCAGGATGGGAATGATTGAGATTTAGAGAAAATTGAGTGAACTCATTGCTTTCAAATTTGCTATTTCTTCTTGTTGTTTCTGGGGGAAGGGGAGAGACAAAGGGGGAAAACACTCATGATTTTCCACATGTCCCAGTACCCAGGGATGAGGAACCGCCACCTCATATCAACCCAGAGTCTCAACGTGCACATATTCTGAGGGTACTGCCCAAGCGGCTTGGAGAGTTTTGAAATGCTGCCGATTCCACCAATCTGAGAATGATGTCATCCTCCCAATGTCCATTGGCCCCACTCACCGAGATTTTTTGCTGTCATCGTTTGTTTGGGGTAGCTGTTCAGTTCAGACACAGGCATCTTGAACCAGTGTCTTGACTCCTACGTCATTACACCTGTTTCTCACATATATAATTAATTTTATTTCTTGAACAGCCTCATGTGGCAGAACTCTAGGGCCCATGTTATACAGAGTTGACCTCGCAACAGGAGTCAAGGGGCTCAAAAGCATCGCCACAACAGGTGAGGCTGCCTGAGTAGTATGAGGAGACCATAGCGTGAGAAGGGGCTAGAGTGAGAGAGGGGAGCAACAGAGAAGCAGCCAGCTGCGCTCTCAGCCCTTGCCCTGTGTTAGAGAAAACTGCCTGACAGCAGAATGTTTTGCAAAGGGTTTTGTTTTCATTTGGTGAGGGGTGGGTAAAGTGGAATCCATGCCCATGTTTATAAACACCAAGCACGCAAAGGAGTCAAAAAGGAAGTGGGAAGTCGCCTGAAATTGTGCCCTGGCCCCCTGCCCCGGCCCCAGAAACCACCGCAGGTGAGGGTTCCCCGGACATCGCTGTGGGGTGAGGAACATACATGTGCACAGTTGGAGAGAAACAGGAGCATCTCTACAGGCTCTTGTGCAGAGGGATGTTTTTTTCTCTTGGCAATACGTTGTGCTGACATCTTTCCATGTCAATAATGGAAATCGGCAGCTTCATGTGAAGTGCTGCATTGTGCTTGTGTATGCATACAAACGGGGCTTTTGAATGCAAAAAGGCTCTGTTCTGTGTGGCTCCCGCCGAGGGTGTCTGTGGGAGGCACTCAGCTGGGAGCCCAGCGCAGCTGTCAGGATGGGCGCCTCACCTTTCCTGTTACAGACCAAGTCACTCAGGGGACCCCACAGCTGTAGACTTTACAGTCGCCTCAAACAGGCACAATGACCTGGTGAATTTTCTCAGGCAGAGACCCCATCTCGTGGCACAATGAGCCTCTGCCAGCCATCCTTAGGGACCAACTTCCCAGCAGGTGCAGCACACGTCAGCTTGGCAGGCCCTGACATCCCTGGACAGGCACTGTAGGCAGGTGTCCTTACTCCTGTCCCTCCCCCACCCCCGCCACCTCCTCCACCTTCCTGTACTTTTCTTTTGCTTTTCTCAAGCTTCTGATCCCAACTATGAAGAGGGTCTTCCCAGGGCCCCTTTATTTTCCCCTTTATCCTGTCCTGTTCTGCCAAGGGCCTCTCACAGGGACAGAATCCAAGCTCAGCTGGGTATCTTGCATCCAGGTCCCTTCGAACCAAAACTCAGCATCCTCAGGTACCCACAGCCTGCCAAGCCCCAGTCAGGTTGTAGTTCATCTGTATGCCACTGAGAACAGGTCGACCAACAGTGTGCTCCTAGGTATTGCTATACCTTAGGGCTTGGCACACCAGTCAGCTTTTGGTTGCCAAACAAGCTATGTAACAAACAGGCCCCAAACCTCCACGGCTTACCACACAACCTCATTTCACACTAAGGAGTCTGCAAGATTGGCTGGGATGTGGCCAATCTGGACTGGCCTCCCAGGTTGGGGCTAGACCCCAGGCTGCTGCCTCCTCCCAGATGCAAAGCGAGGGACAGTGAGCACAGCCCATGGCTCTGAGTGCCTTGTGTAAGGACCAGGACTCTGCCACTTTCAAGCATATCACAGAGAGGCCACAGAGGGGAGGGAGACAAGGAGAACAGCCCCCACTGCAGGGGTCACACAGCACAAGTCAAGGACACATGGAGAGGCGTGGCCAGCTGGGAAGGACAACCCAGGGAGCATTGTGCTGGTGTATCATGGGGTATCACAAGCCTCTCCACTGGGAACCATCCCCAAACCCATCGTCTGGTAGGATGGTTCCTCTCCATGTCACCAGGAACCTCACTCCTCCCACTCCGAATGGCGCCTCACCCTGTGTCCTGGTTTCCCCACCTGGGCCATTCAGTTGTCCCCAGTGCCCCCAACCTCAGCATCCCTACTGAGATGCCTCACCTGCTGGCTTGGGCCCTTGACTGGCAGGTCCCTCTTATGCACCTGGAAGCAAGGACCTGGCTCAGCTGTCCTGGCTGCCATTCTCTTCACTCAACCTGCCACTCTTGACAGTCCTCTGGCATCTACCTGATTATCTGCCCCTCTCCAGGCATGCGCATTGTCTCTTTGGGAGCCTACCCACGACTTTCCCATAATGAGCTGGCCCACCTCCTCCTTTCAGCGCCTGTAGCCAGCCATTTACCTCCCTGGCCAGGGTCTGGTTCTGTTGGTACAAGACTGGCATAGGGGCTGGCTTTGTGGCTCCACTCTGGAGCCAGAGTGCATGCCAGGCATGCAGTCAGCTGAAGTGCTGGTGCAGTGATGGGCTGACTCAATGGGCACATCTTTATACTCAGCACATTCTGGAGAGAAGCGTTCCCTGTGAAAGGCAATATGGAACATGGGCACCCTTCCTTATGCCAATTCACACCTAACGTAGAGGGTTCCTGACATGCCCCTAGTTGTCATATCCCTAATTCTGGAACGGGACCAGGCATTTGGTGGCATCTCCCTAACCACATAGTTAGTAAGAGACACAGCCAAGGCTTGGATCCAGCTCTCTGCCACCAATATTCACATACTCCACAAGCCCATGCAGGGGGCCTGGCAGGCAGCCACAAAGCCCAAACTACCACCAAGCTCAGCTGGATCACAGCAGGGCTAGTTCCTCCAAAGGGCTCCTGCCTGCTGTTGCAGGGTACGAGTGAGATCACACCAGACATGTTTAAGGTTTATTAAAGAGTCTTTATTAACCACGCTTGGTGATAACAGCATACTAGAAATAGCAAATCACAAGTCCATATGGTAATCCAACCAATCATAATCCATCCAACACAATCCCAAAAGGAACAAATGGTCATTACCTTTAAGTCCACCCGTTAAGCTGAAGACCTATGTCCCAGCTTCCCCAACAATTTAAGTTATTCTAAAAGACATGCAATGAATAACCTGGACACACTTACAAAGCTGCAGACATTCACCTTTCCCTGGTTTCTCTGTCCACATTCCATCACTGCTAGGCCTAATCTCTCCTGGAACTCCTGACAGTACACAAACCAGAAACAACATTATCCATTGTCCCATCTAAGCAGTACACAGGGACCATGATTGCTTCAACCAGCAGGGCAGTAATGTGGACAGGGAGAGGGTCTGGGGATGAAGCACCCACAGGAGACCAGTGATGGTAGAAGTCTGCGGAAGTCTATTGCTGCTTCACCTCTCCTTATATACTCTTCCCCTCCACGTCCTAATTTAGCCGGGATATTGGGTACAGATGAATCCAATCAGTCTAGGTGTTTTTAGCCACAAGCCCAGTTCCTGTTCCTGCCCAGCTCAATGAACGCTAATCAACTCCTTAGCCCACTGTCAATGGGTGCTGGCTATCACTGGCTGTACCCCATAACACCTGCCTCTTGCCTGGCCCCACACACGTGGGGTGGGCTCTACTGTGACTCAAAACTCCAACTCAGAAGAATGAAACTGACTACCCTTTGGGGGAGTGCAGTGAGCCTGGGCTTTCCAATCCCTGCCATGCCTTCCAGGAAGCACGCAGCCAAGGAATGGGGGAGGGACCCAGGTCTCAGGAGCAGACCTCCATCAGCCAGGCTCAGGCAGTGTTGATCCGACCTCCAGGTCGAACCCACACAGGAGATCTGCGATGGGCTGCCTGAGCAGGGGTGGGGGTGGGCAGTCCTGGAGCTGGGGTGTGGGGGTGGCCTGTGTAGAATCCTCCCAGGCTGGCATCTGTGAGTCTGGGGCGGGGGGTCAGCAACAGAGGAACATTGGAGTGGTCCTGATGAGAAAGCAGAGGTGACAAAGAACAGGGTGAGGGCCGGGGGTGGGGGGTGCACCTGTTCCCCTGGGATGGGTGGGGCCCAGCTGCCGCCTCTGCGATTTGGATTCAGCTCTTGCCTGTGACAAACTCCCTGCACAGCAGCCTCTGCTCCCAGAGATGTGCTATTTTAAGTGCTTTCCCTCCGCCCCTAAGGGTGCCATGTGTTTATCTTGCTTTCCAGTTAAAAGGGAAAATCAATTTCACTCTTACCTTAGGAGGGGCGGGGGTGGGGGCTAGGGGAGGCTTCATTTCATTAAAATAAAAGGAGAAGTGGGGACAGGAAGAGCTTCAGATCTCCCTACCCCTCCCCACCCACCCCCCACCCCACCACCACCACTTTGGTCGGTGATGAATAAACAACAGCCAAGGTCCACAGCTGGCGCCCCTCTGGCTTCAGCCTCATCCCACAGGACCACAGGAGGCCTGAAGTTAGTTGGCTATCAACAGCAGGGACACTGGACTGACTTGCAGCCTCTCATCCCAGGGAGAGCTCCTTACTGGCTCATACCTGTGCACATGTGTGCACATGTGAGCACACGTGTGCGCAGATGTTGAACTAGGCCCCGGATGCATCCCCTCTCAGCAGACTTGCCGCTGTTGGCTTTCATCATCATTGAGCCAAGCCAGGTTAAGAGACCCAAGCTCTTGCATGGACCCAGGCTCTGACCTGGCTGAGTTCTTGCAGACTCTGCTGGGCTCCCTTGAGTCTGGCTGCCCTCTTGGTCCTCCCCTTGTAGAGTTTCACTTTTGATGGTCTGCATTTCCTTCCTGGATCTTCTGAGCTGCCCACAGGGAAATCGCCAACTCCAGCCTTCTTCCCAAGGGCCTTCCAGTGGCTGCCTCTTGTTCTGGGATCTGGGGTACAGGAGGTGGGGCTGCTCTAGGTGGAGGAAGAAGCAGCCACATGGAGCCTCTACCTGCAAGGCAGGAGGTACTTGAATAGAGAGGGGTCACAGGTCTCTCTTTCCTCTCCCTGGCGACTTTCAAGGAGAAGCACCATTGGAGCTCAGAGAGAGGGGCTCTAGGGGGAAAGGTCTAGAAGACCATTGTAAGAGATGCGCTTTGATTGACTGTGCCTCCTTCCTCTCCACCAACTTACGTAAGTAACGTTTATGCAGAATCATTTCTTTCTGGGCTATTTTTATATTTTCTGAGGCCCATCCAGTTGCCTTCCAGTTGAAGGATGCCCTGAGTGTATTTTCCTGCAAAGAGGAAGGGAGAGAGGAGCCAACTTCATCACAGGTGTGTGCGTGTGCAGGTGTGTGTGTGTGTGTGTGTGTGTGTGCATGTGTGCATTGAACTAGTCCCTGAATTTGGCACCCACCCCTCAGTAGTCAGGACAATGTTGGGTTTCTTGGCCACTGGAGCCAAGCTGGTCCCAGATTGTAGGGAACCAGTCAGCCATTCAGGATTCCTGCCCTCAAGGAGCTTAGGATCCGAGGAGAATCAACTGTAAAAACAAGCATGCTGAAGCAGGTGCTCTGATGCAGATGGGAGCAGCATGCCGTGGGAGTGAATGCAGCGGCAGGTTCACCTGCCAGGAAAAGGCTCCTCCAGAAAGGCAGGAGGCTGAGCTTCCCTTGGCAAGATGAGCAGGGTTCTAGAAATCACCAAATCGGGAGAGGAGATGGCTTAGCCAGGCACTCGATGACATGACAAGTCTGCTAGACTAGTGGGCAGAGCATGGGCTGCAGTGGGGCAGGCTGGGTGTGAGGTGATCCTGGGCCTGTGCATGCAAGCCATGTCATCCTGAAGCCACCATGGGCTCAGCCTCCTGTTGCAGAAGGCCCCACTTTCATTTCTTTCTCATGGCAATACTGGTGGGTCAGCATGATTGTATTTATGTTCAGGGCCTGGCATGATGGCTCAATGGCAAGATGGCTCATCTTGCACGTGCCGGAATCTCATATGGCGCTGATTTGTGTCCTGGCTATTCCACTTCCCATCCAGCTCCCTCCCTCTTGTGACCTGGGAAGGCAGTGGAGAATGGCCCAAAGCCGTGGGACCCTGGACCCACAGGGGAGACCCAGAATAAACTCCTGGCTCCTGACTTCAGCTCAATTCAGCTCCAGCTGTTGCAGCCATTTGAGGAGCGGATCAGCAGATGGAAGACCTTTCTCTCTGTCTCTCCTTCTTTCTGAAAAGCCACCTTTCCAATAAAAACAAATAAATCTTTTAAAAATGAGACTAAGGCCCAAATTGGAAATATCATTGGGCAGAGTTGGGATTCTAACCTACATCTGTTTGACCTTAAAGTTCAGGTAACCAGGAAAAAATGACTTGGGCATTTTGAGTTGATCAGGAAAGAAGTAGGGTGCAAACCAGAGGTCTGGAAAGTTTTTCAGGGGAGGAGAGGAAGGGCCTTGGGTCTGGATGAAGGTGAGGAGGGATGGTAGTAGGTATGGGCAGGTCAGGATGGAGGGGAGGAGCAGGACTGGGTGACGGATGGGATGGGACACCTTTGGAGCTGGCACTGGGCAGGGCTCTCATGACCATCTCACAGAGTTGGGAAGGGCCCAAGCAGTCATGGGTCCCTGACTTCTGTGGCTTTAAGCCTCTTGGAAATCATCTGAACTCTAGGAACTCCTGGAATAATCTAATTCAATGTATCCCCACACCTGACTGCAGGCCCTTCTCTGCCTGCAGGTGCTGGCTGCCTCCTGATGCTGGGATGCTTCCTCTCCACGAGAAGCGAGCTGCGACTCCAGAGTCCCCACCCATGGCCCAGGGATTTCTCCTGGGACAAGTCCTGGATGCATGTCCTGGATCATAGGCCCTTGATGACATTTCCCACATTCTTTCCAGCCTAAGTAGGATAACGCTGCCTTTCTTGTCTAAGGCACTGTGCTGAGAGCTTTCATCTGCTGTTTCATGAGCAACTGTACTGTCTCCACAAGGCACTCCACTGTAGTCCCAAAGACATGGGGGCTTGCTGCAGAATTTGCCTTAGGAGAGGGGATATTAAAGAAGAGCTCTCAGGTGACTAATCTGAAGGGTGGACTGATGGAAGTGAGAATGAGGCAGGGGGCTATTGAAATGGCCCATGAACTGTAATAGTAGGAAAAAATCATGGCAGGTGAAAAAATCATGGCAGGTGAAAAAATCATGGCCCATGAACTGTAATAGTAGGAAAAAATCATGGCAGGTCATGCTGGAAAGACCCTCAGGGTCAAGTCAATGGAACCAGGGGAGTAACTGGATTCAGTATTTGCAGGAGAAAGATGAATGCAGGGTGCCATCCAATTTTTCCCCACATCTTTTTCTGTCCAGTGAAACAAAGTCTAAGAAGAATTCCTGGGGGCCTGGTGCAGTAGCATAGTCACTAAAGTCCTAGCCTTGCATGTGCCAGGATCACATATGGGTGACAGTTTGTGTTCTGACCATCTTACTTCCTATCCAGCTCCCTGCTTGTGGCCTGGGAAAGCAGTCAAAGATGGCCCAAAGCCTTGGGACTCCTGCATCTGCATGGGAGACTCAGAAGTTCCTGGCTTCTGGCTTTAGATCAGCTAATTCCCAACCATTGAGGCCAATTGGGGGAATGGACCAGTGGATGGAGTATCTTTCTCTGTGTCTCTTCTTCTCTCTGTAAAACCTGACTTCCAATCAAAATAAATAATAAAATTTAAAAAAAGAAGAGCACCTGGGTCATTTGGAGGATTAATGGGAGAAGGGGACCAGGAGAGAGATGCCATTTAGCTTCGCAAGGATGGAGTTGTAAATGTCAGTGCTATTCTAGTCCTTCCCTTGTTGGTTTGTCCACTCACTCCTTTAATAAGTCTTTACTGAGGATCGGCTACGTTCCAGATGCCTGCTAGGTGCCTGGTTATGAAGACTTGTGTACTCCTGCTCTTGAGGGGCTGGCAGTCTCAAGAGGGAAATAGACACGGACACTGATGAATAAGAAATTGCAACTGTCAATTCACATGTCTGCCCTTTAGCAGGTGAATGGCTAAATAAACCACGGCACACCATACAATGGAATATCATTTAGTACTAAAAGAAATGAGCTGTCAAGCATGAAAAGACATGGAAAGGAATTAAAATATTACTGAGTGAAAGCAGCCAATCTGGAAAGGTTATATACCCTGTGATTCCAAAAATTTGACATTCTAGAAAAAGGAAAATGATGGAGACAATAAAAATCAAAGTTGTGACTTCCAAGAATCAGTGAGGTTAGGGAGTGGGGAAGGATGAAGCGGTCACCCACAGAGGATTTTGAGGGCAGGAAAGCTCCTGTGTGGTACCACAGTGGTGGGCACGTGCATACCGTAGACTGTTCACCAGCACGGGAGAAGCTTAAAGTAGGCTATGGACTTCAAGTCATTCCCATTGGGAACGTGTGGGGTTTGGGGACATAGAGAAACTGTCTGTACTTTGTGCTCAATTAAGTAGTGAAAATAAACATCTACCCGGAAAATAAACCCTATTTAAAGATGTTGTAGTATGGGGCCAGTGCAGTGGCTCAGAGGGCTAATCCTCCACCCTATAGCACTGGAATCCCACTGGGATTCATGTCCCAGCTGCTCCACTTTCTATCCAGCTGTCTGCTAATGTGCCTGGCAAAGCACAGGAGGATGCTTCAAGTCCTTTGGCCCCTGCATCCACCTGAGAAACCTAGAAGAAGCTCATGGCTCCCAGCTTTGGATCAGCTCAGCTCTGGCGGTCCTTTGACCTGTGACAGATTAAATGGAGACACTGGGTCTCCGAGTCCATGGTTTGGCAGGAGGGACAGAGGGAGGTTTCCAGGTGGGTGGACACGATCTGCAATGCAGCGAGTCGTCAATGAACCATGCAGCAGCCATGTGAACTCAGGCAGGGTGTGTGAACCCCAGAGGGAAAGGGTCAGGAAGGGGGACCCTTCAGTGCCAAGGACCCTGGTGGAGATGAGGAGGCACAGTGTGGAGAGGAGGAGAGGAATGGTTGGAAAGCGGGAGGCGTTGGAGGAAGGAGTGAGCTGCCAAGTGAAGAGGACTTTTTCTTCATGGGAGTGGTCCTGCTGAGCTGGGGACCCCCAAGCCTCTAAGAGTCTAACTAGAATCAATGGACCCAAGCACAGGTGCTTCCATCACCTAAAAGGGAGCCCCAGTTTGGGGGCCTGGACTACCGCTCCATAGCCTGCATAGAACAGTTAGAGAAAGGATCTGTTGGTCTCAGAAGGTGCTGCCCCTGCTGTAGGGCTGCATCATGGCCCAGGCTGGTTGGCTCTGGGTTGTGAAGACCTGGCCCCCTTCCAGTTCTGAGAGCCCCCATTCTGTCTGTGTCACCCACACCTTTGGGTGACCACTTACCTATGGGTGTTATTCCTAAGGTTGTTGCCCAGTAAATTACCTGTTAGCAAATCACAGAATTTCAAATCTGCCTGCTGGGCGACATGACCTACATCCCTGGTCAAAGCTACTGTGACTCCTCCCTCTCGCCACTGCCATGGCCATCCAGTTAGAGACTCTGCTTTGTCTTTGCAGCGTCATTTATCCCACAGGCAGCTCCCCCAGTGAGCCTGGTGAAGCAGTCAACACACTGTTGCACGTGTGTTCAGATTCTACAAGGCACTCCACGTGGTCCTGTGTGACCCAGTCCAGCTCATCTCATCTCCAGCTCCAACCTCATCTCCTTGCTCGTCTGCTCCCTGAGTGCTGCAGCCATACAGGCTCCTTTTCTGTTCACTGGACACCCCAAGACTTTCCAGACCTCAGCTCACAGGCTGCCTCTCTAGACACCTGTGGACCACCCAGGGAAACAGAGCTCCCCTAGATAGCATTTCCATCATTTCACTCTGTCTTACAGCCATCTTAATACGTATACAATCTGGAATGTTGCTTGTTTATTCACTGGCTCATTTTAAGCTCCCCTATGCTGAGAATGTAATCTCCACCAAGAATGGGGACTTGCATAATGAGGGCTTTGCTGGTGCACCTGCAGTATCAAGAAGTATGAGGGTGTGTACACAAAATAATAACTCAACAACATGGGTACAATTGCCAGGGGGCTGTCCTATTAGGATCTGAGTCTTCCAAAAGAGGTTTAGGTACAGTGGGCCTCTCCTCTGGACCAGGGTCTAAGCCATCTTGGTCACCAACACCGAAAGCCACCAAGTTGTCCAGCCCAGGAGGGACTCAACTCAAGTCATCTATCAGATTTGGTAACTTGGGCATGACTCTGACCCTGAGCAGGATGCTTCAGGGGAGTGGAGGAAACGGGAACTGAATCGCAGCAAATGGGAGTGAATGGAAGGACAAGCAGTAAATACAGAAAAGCTCTGGAAGCAATTTGTCAGGGATGGGGAATAAACGGAGCTTGTTTGTTTCTGTCCATTTTCTTGAGAAGGGCTTTGTTTGAGTACAATGTAAGGGGAAGGATCTGCTATGACCATCCATGCCAGCCAACACTCAGATGCTGGTGGCTAGGTCTCCTTGCTTCTTACTTTACAGTTTTTATTTATTTGAGAGGGAGGGAGAGAGAGAGAAATTGCATTCACTGCTTCTACTCCCCAGATGCTTGCCACTGCCAAAGCCACTGGCCAAAGCCAGGAGCTAGGAATTCAATCCAGATCTTGTATGTGGGTGGCAAAAACCTAACTACTTGGAGTGCCACCTACACCTTCCCGGGCCAGGGATGGCATCGAACCCAGGCAATCCCAGATGGGATATGTGCATGCTAACCACTGGGTTAAAGACCACTCCTCCAGGCTTGCTATGTGTGTATTTGCTCATCCATAGCCACGTAAGTAATTACCACAAGTTTACGGTTTACAACAACACGCACTTCTGTTACCGAGTTTATCTTGACGTGGCTCAGCTGGGGTCTCTGCTCAGGGACTCTCAGGCCACGATCCCACACAGGCTGGGCTGAGATCTCATCTGAGTTATGACTGGGGGAACATTTGCTCAGTTTGTTGGCAGAATTCACTTCCTTGGGCTGTGGTGCCAAGGGCCCTGGCTTCTTGCTGGGGCCACCTTGCCATTACTGGAAGGTATCAGCATTTCTTGCCTGGTGCGGTTCTCCAACATGGCCACTCAACTTCAGCAAGCCAGCAAGGACATCTACTGTCTCCAGGACACTAAGGTACAGCCTTCCATCATGTGACAGTATCACGAGGAGGGGCAGCTCATCACCCTGGCCACATCCTGTGGGTCATAAACAAATCACAACCCCCACCCTCACTCAAGGAGAGGTAGGGGATTCCCCAAGGGCCTGAAGAGCAGGGGACAAAGAGGAATAAAGAGCACTTTGGGGTCTGTCCACCCCAGCATGTATTGTACGTTCAATCCTCACTCACTATGAAGTGAGGTTTCTACTTATCCCAGAGTGATGATCGGGAGAGAAGAGGTGGCAACAGAAGAGGAAAGCATGCAGAGTGCGCGGGTCTCCCAAAACGGGAGGGGAGGCTTCCCTGGAGGAGGGGCGGGGGCGGGGAGAGCAGCTTTGAGACTGTGCAGTCTCCTCAGTGTCCATCCAAGAGGGGGGAAAGCCCTGTGTCCACCAATGCCTTGTTCACACATGTGTGGAGCAGCATTTATTTATGATAACATGGAGACCCCATGTCCATCAGCAGGTGAACAGATAAATGGTGCTGTGCCCTTATGGATATTTTTATCAAGCAGTTAAAAAAAAAAAAGGTACCGATGCCGGCTACTCTATGGATAAAGTTCACGAACACTGTGCTCAGGGAAGAAGGCGGAGACAAAAGGCTCCATGCGCAGGAAGTGTGCAGACAAGGCAAGGCTGGGGGTACAGGGAGAAGGCTGGGGTGGGAAGAGGGAGCAACTACAGATAGGCCCCAGGTTTCTTTCCTTTCCCAGTGCTGGGAATGATTGAAGATTGAATGTGGGGATGGCTCTGCATCTCTGTCAGTGCACTGAAAACCACTGAAATGTGCACTTCAGACGAGTGAGTTTTATGATATGTAAATTACACCTCATAAAGCTCTTTAAAAAAAAAGATGGGGGCAATAAGTTGACAACAGATTTCCCACTCTGCCAATCGGTCTTTGTCTTTTGAGCAGAGCTGAGAGCATCTGCCGAGAGTAAGGAATGCTGCGGTGAGACCCAGGGCAGGCTGGGAAGGCTCGAGGCTGAGCACACCTGGAAGAGGCACTGCAGGCAAAGTCCACCTGGAATGTCCCAGATGGAGACCGTGGACCAGCGACAGTGTAGTCTTGCAAGGGTCAGGAAGAAGACAGGTGGATGAAAGCAGCCTCGGTGATTTTTGATGTATAGGATGGGAGGGGGCAGAGAGGGTACGGTGTTGGCATGAATGGGGTCAGTGTGTTGGCAGTGGCATCTCCAATGGGCAGGGAAGGAAATGATGCTGGGATCCTGGGGAGGAACCTGTAAGCTGAGACACGGAGCAGGGCCAGAGAGCAGATGTCTCCAGGTCAAGGCCAGATATGCTGGGACAAACAGGCTGGAAACAAAATCAGAGGAGGACAGTCAACATGCCAGTTCCTTTACCCTTCATGGCCTCATCCACTGATACCCTTCTGGAAGCCTAGTGCCACATCTGAGCATTCCTTTCCTGCGTCCTGCTGTCCGGGTGTACTCTCCACTGAGGCAGCCTTGCCCAAATAGTGAAGTTAGGGAAGCCAGCAAATCCAGACTATGGAACTTGAAAAAGTTCATGAAAAAACAGAAATTGAAAGAAGTTTAGAGTCAGCATTGTGGTGCTGCCTGCAAAGCCAGCATACCCTGTGGACACTAGTTCAAGTCCCAGGTGCTCTGCTTCTGATCCAGTCCTCTGCTGATGTGCCTGGAAGAGCAGTGGAGGGTCGCCCAAGTGTTTGGGTCCCTGCAAACACCTGGGAGACCCAGATGGAGTTCCAAGATTGTGGCTGTAGCCTGGTCTAGTCTAGTTGTTGCTATTTGCGGAGTGAAGTAACAGATAAAAGATCTCTGTCTCTCTCTGCCCCCTGTAACTTTATTTATCAAATAAACACAATAATTTTTGCTTAAAAAGGAGAGAAGTCTAGCTTGATGCAAAAAAAATATTGTAGTCCATGCACAATGTTTCATGAGCTGTGCTTTCAATGGCCTCTTGGAATCCCATCCTGTTTCTTGAATCCATCACTCTGGATGTGGACCTTGCTAGAGAGCCTCTCCTCAGCATTGGCAGGTTCAACTGTAAATGAGGGCTCGGAATAGTTGGGACCTCTTGGAGCCACTAGGAAGGTCCGGGGGACACGGTTTCAAGGCCCCAGGACAGTGCTTGGGCTGTAGAAGACTGCATGCGTTAAACTGGGGTTGGCAGCCACAGCCAAACAGTCATTGACAACGTGTTCCCAGGTCTGGAGCACATTCTGTCCTGTAATCCCAGCCTCATGGTCCACCCTGATGTCACAGCTCAGATTCTGGCTCCTCGACAGCCACCCCCACAGCTGTACCCTGTGTCCTTGCCCAGGGGAGCAGGTAGCTCGTGTCCACCGCTAAGTTGCAGGTGCAAAGACCCACTCCGGGGCCATCCCAGTGCTTTACAGTCCTGTAGTTATAACCCTAGGGCCAGGAAGGAAATGTGAAAAGCATTTGGGGAAAACACAAAGGGAAGAAAATGACAAAAAAAAAAGTCTGATCCCACAGGTGCCTTAGCATTCGCTGGCAGTACAAGATCCTCAACTTCTTATATCAGAATCCTCCTACGGGGCCCAGAACTATATCTTCTTGGGTCCCAGGGAGGGGTGGGGGTCGATCTCCTTCCCACCCCTGGGGCACCTTGCCTTCATGCTCTGAGTCCCTCAGGAGGGAGGATCAATGCCTCCAGTGCCTCTTGAAGACAGAGCCGCACATTCCTGCAAAAACTATTGACAGCCTTGCCTCTCTCTCGGGGCTTCCATACTTCATTTGTGAAAAGAACTGTAATTACCCTCAAGGAGTCATTGGAGGAAAAGTGTACAAATTGAAAAGGACTGGAAATGGGCACCTCTGGCTGCGGAGAAAACACTCGCGTTATTGAACGCGGCTCTCTTGGGCCCGGACCTCCCCCTCTGCCTGGACCTCCGCGGTTTCGTCGCTCACCGTGGCTGCCTTTGTCCCCACCCTGACAACGGGCGCCTGACACAGAGGGCAGCGAGATTAATGAGGGCCCAAATTTTCCATTTCTTCCCGCAACAGCGAGCCACTTTCTTTTCAACTCTTATTGCTAAAGAGCTTGAACAATTAATAAAGCTTTGGCTTGTACTGACTTCATGCTTTTTTGCTCTTTCTCTTTTTTTCTTCCCACGCACTTGGCTGTTTCTGCTTCCTTCACCTAACCATCCAGTGGCCTTGTTAGCTGCTTCCAAGACTTCGATCTCACCAAGTGGGGAGGGTTCTGAGATTGGGGGGTGGGGAAGCTTCCTGTTCCAAAGGAGTCGTTTAAGGACAAGTTGCTGAAAGCTGTGACCCAGGCCGTCAAAGATGACCTGGCCCAGGGCCAGCCACCTGGGATTGGCTGTGGCCTCTGGCCCTGCACCCCATCTGCCTGGGGAACTGCGTCAGCCTCCCAGGACTGCAGAACCAAGCACCATGAACCTTGGGGTTCTACAACAGTGATTTGATCTCTTTCAGATCTGGAGACCAAAACCAGCGTGTCAGCCAGACCAGCTCATTCTGGCAGCTGCGCGGGGCCATCCGGTCCATGGCTTGTTCCTGCCCTCTGCTCCCAGCAGCCCTTGGTCTTGGCTTACAGTGGTGTCTCTCCAGTCTCCAGCTTCACTGGACTGTCCCCTCCTGGTGTCTTTTTCTCATTCTCTCTAAAGACGTATCTATTTATTTGACAGGCAACGTAGCAAGAGTAAAGGAGAGGCAAAGAGAGTAAGATCTTGCATCTACTGTTTCACTCTCAAATGGCTGCAATGACAGAGCTAGGCTAGGCTAAAAAGTCAGGCCCTAGGAGTTCCACCCAAGTCTCCCTTAGGGGTGACGGGGGATTAAGCACTTGGGCCATCTTCCACTGTTTTGCCTGGGCCATTAGCAGAAGGGAGCTGGATCAGAGGCTAAGCAGTCAGAGCTTGAATCAGTGCTCATCTGGGATGCTGGCCTCATAGGTGGTAGCATAACCCACTGCACCATAACATTGGCCCTTCCTATCTCTTCTGAGGACACCCCTGTATTGGATTCGGCATCCACTCTCATCTAGGATGATGACCTCATCATGGGGTCATTACTTCAAAGAACTCTGCACCAATCTTTAGTTCAAATAAATTCACATTCTGAGGCTCTAGGCAAGTAATTCTTTGGGGATCCAAACTCTAACCACTACAGAACACAATACAATTCTGGTGACCTCTAGAACTCGAACCTTGGGCTGAGCTTCAAGTCCCACTGTCTACCTAGCTCCAGAGGCTGAGCCCACAGCATACCTGGACTGGCAGGGTGTGAGGGGTCCAAACGTGGGGCTGATGGTCTCACTCCCTGCCTGGGGGAGACTTCTATTCCAGGGATGCCAGATGCCAGTCTAGGGAACTGCGGTCCCCACGCAGACACCTGTGTGACTCCAGCATCTCTGCTGAGCAGTCCCTCCCTGCAGCTCCCCCAGAGGCAGGAAAGGAAGACTAGGACTATGCAGCCACTAAGAGAGGCCCAGAGCCACTGCCTGGAGGATGGAGGATCCTTCTCCTTGCCTGTTCTCCAGCTGCCCTCAAGCAGCAGCCACAGCCTGAGGAAGTTGCTCAGAACCCCTCTAACCCTCAGCCTGTCTTGGCCTGCCCAGCTCTGAACTCTCCAGCTCTAGCATGCCAAGTTCACTCTGGCTCTGGCCCATGCAGGTGCGCCTGACATTGGAACCCTTTCTCCTCCGGAGCTGTGAAGCTGCTGCCCTGCACCCTGGCTTCCTCTGCTGCCTGGGATGATGAACATGGCATTCACAGCGTATATCTGTCATGCACATCCCGTGCCAGGCGCTGTCTTGGGCACCCTGCACACATGTTACGTCTCATCCTCACATCAGCCCTGGGAGTGGGGTGCCATTGGTACTTGCAGTTTAGAGGTGAGAAGACAAAGGCTCAGAAGCAGCTGGCAGTCTGTGGCAGGCAGGGTGGCTCAGGCTCACTGCTGCTGACATTTGGAATTGCTAACTCTTTGTCATGAGGGACTGTTGTGTGGGTGGCCAAGTCCCTGGCCTCCACTCACCAGATGTCAGCAGTGAGCAGAGGTCCCTGTAATCCTCAGCTGTGACAACTAAAAATGTCTTTAGATAGTGACGAACGTCCCCGGGGAGTAGGGGCGGAGGAGGGGCAAAATCACCCCTTCCTGAAAGCCGTTAATCTGTGGCCAACCAGTAGTGAACAGCAAAGCTGTTCGGAGCCCGGAGCCCAGAGTCCAGAAAGTGTGTCTACTTCCTTCTTGAGGGTGCCTGCTCTAGGTTGCATCTGTGCCAAGCCATCAATTAAGTTAGGGCTGAGATTTCCCATGAAATCTCATGTGCCCTTGGGCCTCTCCCTGAGTGCCCAGCCTGGCCAGCTGGGCAGCAGGCAGAGTGCGGAGGGTGCACACATAAGGCTTGTGTGCAGTTCCTGCTGGGCTGGGCTCAGTCTGTGCCCCATGGCTCCCAACTCCGTGGGCACAGTGATTCTAGATTCACAGACCAGCCCGGGGATCCACCGCATCATACTACTCCTCAGGACACAGGTGAGGGGATAGGCCCCCATAAAGCTTTCCCGTGGAAAGGGCAAGTGCCCCAGCCTGCCTCGGGGAGTGCCCTCCGATTGAGGGAAGGCAGCCTTCTAGCCTTCACTCTGGCTTTTCCTGATTCCAGAGGTAGTGCGTGCAAGGTTTGGGGTCTATAGAGAAGAAATTGTAATTAAAATATCAAGTTCTTGCCCCTGCTGGTCATGGCCTACTGCCCCTGCGAAGTGCCTGTTGCTCTTCCACCAAGAAGAGAGAAAGGTATTAACTTGGAGGAGTCAAAAGGGTTACGGGTTTTCTCTCTCTCTCTCTTTCTCTCTCTCTCTGTCTCCCTCCCCCTTTCTTCCTCACACAGTGATTGTGAGAAGCTCCGTGATTCTTTAACAAGAACTCTGCCCAACTGTATAATGAACGAGCAAGGACTGGTGCTGTCATTCTTATGGGAAATGGATCCGCTCTTTCCAAACAGACAGTGGCTCCGAGGTGCGAGCTGCTTTTCATCGTCTGCTATCATCGCTCGTTTTTTATTGGCACATAAAAGGGCTTCCTGTAAAACATATTAAAGCTTCCAATTCTGAATGAAAAGCACTTGATGTCAAATCTCTCCATGAACAGGAGGCACTGTCTGGACGGGCTGATGGCATCTGCCCCGTGTGCTGGGACAGGCATCCTTGAGCGTGGCCTGGCCCCAGGCACCGACGAGCTGTGGCTGAATAGATCGGGCCTGGGGAGGGATGCAGGAACCTCTGGCATTGGCTGCCTCCCTGATCGATGGCTGAACCATCACACATGTGTTCAGTCATGCATTGTGTGTGTGTGTGTGTGTGTGTGTGTGTGTGGTAGGGGGAGGGAGGCAGGAAGTCCCAGGCAAGCATGATACATGGTTCCCAGGTGTCTTTTTTATTATTTTTTTCCCAGAATGTTTTGAACCAGAAGATTCAGAAAAAAAAATGTTATTACCTTCCTGTGCAAATAAACACAGCACAATTAGGGAGAGGAATATAAAATGTGTGTGCATTTGCGAGGTGAAAACCCAAGAGTCCCCAGAAACTGCTTGGCTTTGCACAATGCGCCTGCCGGGGAGGGACTGCTCAGCAGAGATGCTGGAGTCACACAGGTGTCTGCGTGGGGACCGCAGTTCCCTAGACTGGCATCTGGCATCCCTGGAATAGAAGTCTCCCCCAGGCAGGGAGTGAGACCATCAGCCCCACATTTGGACCCCTCACACCTTGCCAGTCCAGGTATGCTATGGGCATTTCATCAACCTTCATGAAATAGATGGCATGAATGAAAATACACATGTGATCTGACTTTCCTGCTGTCACATGCTGCAGCCCTGGGGCCAAAAGCTGGTCCAGGTAACTCCCACTACTACTTTGGCTCCCTGGAAGCTCTGCACCTCAAGGAACTTGAGCGCACACCTTTAACCCAAGAGCCAACAGCACCTCCTCCAGGAAGCCCCCTGTCCAACCTCTCCCACAGCATTCTCCATGCCCGCTTTGACCTCCCATCTCGATCTGGTCCCTCCTCTTTTGTGCACACAACCTCCTGTCTGGGGATGGACTAGGGATGGGACAGAGCAGGCCTGTGTGTTTTTATACCATTGGTACCTGGCACTTAATTGCTGGTTAATATCTGGAGACATTTACATGAAATCCAGTTGCAGAAGGGAGGAAGTACAAGGGTAAGAGCAGTTTGGCTCCCGGATACTCACGTTTTCATGTCAGTGGTTTGGAGACACTGAGAGGCCCTGAGGATTTGGACTTGAGAAGGAGGTCATGCGTACAGGTCGTGGCCGTCCTGTGGCTCTTGGAGGTTTCTGCTGCTCTTTCAGCCCCAGCTTTCTCAGGAGGAAAAACACAAGGCAAACTTTTTCACTCAAAGGCTCCATATGAAGCAAAGCCAGGCAGGCTGTTTTTGGTTTGTTTGTTTGTTGTTGTTGCTGTGTTTATCTTAAATTCCCCTCTTAATCTGAAAAGCGTGTGTGTGTAGGGGTGAGGATATAGTACCACTGAGACACTCACATCCCGTACTGGAGAGCCTGGTTTGAGGCCCAGCTCCTCCACTTGGGCCCCTGCATCCATGTGGGTGACCCAGATGGAGCTCCAGGCTCCTGGGCTTTTCTGGCCCAACCCCGGTCATTGCAACTCTTTGGAGGACTGAACCAACAAATAAACAATCTTTCTCTTTCTTTCCCCCTCTCTCTGTCACTTTGTCTTCCAAATGAATAAATAGATCTTTCAAAAATGTGCAACCCCAGGGTCCAGCGCAATGGCTCAGTGACTAAATCCTCACCTTGTATATGTTGGGATGCCTTATGGGTACCAGTTCATGTCCCGGCTACTCCACTTCCCATCCAGCTCCCTGCTTATGGCCTGTGAGGGCAACAGAGGATGGGTCCAAATCTGTCTTTCCAATAGAAATAAATAAATAAATCTCTTTTTTAATGCACAGGCTCAGACCCTATCATAAACAGTGGGGCTGGGGTCGCACACTCTATACTGCCCGTCCCTGGCCACCCACCCTCGGTTCTGAGAGGTACTAAAGTTTCAGAACCCCTAAGTAAGGGAACCAAAATGCGGCCATGTTTATAAAATTCTTAGCATTCAAGAAACGTAAGCTCTTATCCTGACCAGCTTGATTTCATACGAGAGGAAAACCCAGGGCGTTAACTACAGCAAACACCTGCCTCCTTGGGGCCATGCCATCAAGAGAATGAACAGGAACTGGCAAGAGAGTGAGTGCTTCGAGTGAAGCCCGGGAGGAGAGACGCTGACAAAGCCATCACAGCACACCTGCTACCTGGCACCCTATCCTGCCCAAGCGCATGGAGCCACCTGAAGGCGCAGAGTCCAGTCTTCTCATGTAAAGGATGCCGTTGCTACCCCGGGAACTTGACGTAGCTTGATTAACAACCTTACTGACTGATCCACTGCCTGGTGTTGGGGTGGAACCCAGCGCTGGCCCTCTCACTGCCCAGTGTGTGGCCACATAGCCTGACTGCCCAGCCAGACCCTTAGCCCTCTGCACTGGCTTGGGTGTCAGACACTTTTGCTATCTGCACCTGGACCACCCTCCCCCTCAACCACAACCCCTTGTCCCCTGCCTGTTCCTCCTCCCTGGGGCTTGGCCCGGGTGTGTAATTGGCCTGGCATTACCCAGTAGTCCCTGGGGAATTGCTTCTGTCAGGAGTGTAACAAGCTTATCTGTTTAGTCTGAGTTATGTCACCATGGGCTCAGTGTAAATCTGACCGCCCTCCCGACGCTCAGCGACTGGATGGATTTGTGAATAATTTTGCCACCACAATTATTTCACCATTTTGAATCTTCTCTGGCAACTTAATGCGTAGTCTGCAGCAAGAAAGCTGCATAAATCTTGGGACTGCAGACAAAGGCTGTGCCGCTTAGCCAAGGCTCCCGGTCACACCCAACAGAACGCTGTGCACAGGAGAAGGGGAGCTGCAGTCCACTCCCCGGCCTGTCTGGCCGCGTCCCTGCGTGAGCTGCCATCTGCCCCAGGACCTTTGCAGTGCTCCCCAAGGGTTGTCTGTCTGTTTTTAATCTTCACTGTGGTGTTAGCTGATCTCCCCCTTCTTAGTAGGGATGAGGAGGTGTTGGAGGTCTGTCTTCCTCTTCCTTTTCTAGAATTTGCCCAAGTAAGCCTCTAACCTACAATGTGTCCGCCAGTGTGAATTGAGTAGCGTCCCAGGAGGTCAGAGCTAGCCAAGTCCAGGAGCATGGGCTGTGCCTTGGGGGTTGCCTTATGGGGCAAGGAACAGGTGCAGCAGAGTGGTCAGGCTCGGCCATGCATCAGGCAGAGCAGCCCCCTGACCCTTAGTCCTCAAGGTGGGCTTCTGTGAGAATCACAGTGTTCAGTCACTAAACTCTGAAAACCTTTTGCTCTTGTTTCATCCCCTTTGCTTTACAGAATTGGGAACTTTAGGGCTCAGAGACAAATGTCACTGCTAAGTCACTTTGTCACCGGGGCCATAGATTAGGAACTCAGACTCTGAAAATCTGACTTCTTTTGTTTACTCACCGGTATGAGTCTTCATTTAAGGCTAGTTAGCCCCTCTGAGCCTCAGTTTGCTTATCTCTGAAGTGGGACTAATAATCCATTTACTCTGGAGATTCAGGACAAATGTCTGCTGTGTGAGAACGGCATAAAGCAATGAGTATTGGTTAGGTCTGTTAACTTGGGCCCACTAACCCTAAAACTACAAGAATACACATCTCAAATTGTTTTGCAAAAGTGGCTCCATCTGGGGCTGGCACCGTGGTGTAGTGTGTTAACCCACCAGAATCCCGTATGGGCAGCAGTTCAAGTCCTGGCTGCCCGACTCCCATTCCAGTTCCTTGCTAATGTGCCTGGGAAAGCAGCAAAGAATGGCCCAAGTGTTTGAACCCCTGAACCCACCTGGTAGACCCAGAAGCTCTGGCTCCTGGCTTTAGACTGGACCAGCCCCAGATATTGCATTTATTTGGGGAGCGAATCAGTGGATGGGTGATAACTCTGTGTAACTCTTTCTCATAAATAAATAAATCTTTATTTTCAAAAGAGAGAAAGTTTGTCTTTAAGTAAGAAAGAAATAAGCATGAGCTGAGAACCTGGGGTCTGCCAGATTCCTGTCATTGCATCTTCAGCAGGGGCAGCACATGGGATGGGGTGGGGAGGGGTGACCTGCACTTGGCAGGGAAAACAGTATCAGGCCCAGGCGGCAAAGCTCTCTGAAGTGGCTCCACCTTATTTAGAGGTGGCACGGGCAGGGAGCCAGGCTGTTAATAGCAGTCTTGGCAGCTAGGACACTGTTGGTCCTTAAATGGTATGCCAGCCGCTCTACAAACCACACGTGTGTTTCTCCGGGTGAACCTGACACAGACTCGACCTGGTCTGGATGCTGCCTTCCTATTGTGTTTGCACTGAGCGCCTTCGGTTGCTTCAGTTGGCTGTGCTACCAGCGCCCTTTTCCCCAGTTTTGTTTTGTTTTTACGTCCTCTTATAAACACCATGCAGGAGATTCAGGGACCTCACGTTGCGGAGTGCAAAGTGTCCAGAAAGGTAGATGCTGAAGGTCTTACCAATTGTTCAGACAAGTGGAGCTTTTTGTTTTCTATAGCTCCAGGGAAGGTGGATGGGGCACACCTTCCTCCCTTCCTTCCCTCACTCTTATTTCATTAAGATTCCTCAAGTACCTTAAGGCCCCAAGGGTGCGGTGGAAAGCATGATGGACTCAGTGTCCGTTCTCATGGAACTCATAATAGAGGAGAGAGCGGCCAGGAAAGCTAGCTGTGGGCAGGAAGTTGGCATCATCTGTGAGGGAAGTCTCATGCCTCATCCTCGCTGGGTCGGCAGGTGCAACCTTCTGATGATGCTTGCACAGACCCTGTGGGAGTGTGTGCCATATCCAGACCATCTGAGTATTCTCCAGTTTCTTTCCCAGGACTCCCTCCAGGACCAGAGCAATCCCAGCTATGCTAGCAGTTGAGCAGAGGAGCTGGGGTGCTAGCCATGTTTCATGCAATGACCTCCATGTGTGGAGACCTCTTTCACACACTGGCACGCAATCGTTTCCACACAGGTGTTTGCACCCCAAAAAGACATGCTTACCTATCCGGAGCACTGGATTCGGGAGCACACGCATCTATGGGCACACCACAGTCCACACTGCAAACCAGACACCGGACAGAAGAGCAAGGTGATAAGCAGACATAGTCCCAAGGTCATGGAGCTTATGGGTGGCAGCGCAGTTATAGAGACAAGAAAAGGCAGGAGAGCACCTCCGGAGACACAGTGTAGCCTCTGGAAATGAGTGTGTGGGAGGAAAGCAACAGGACACAAGGCAGGGAACATGTGTCTGTGCTTGGCTAAGGGGCACACAGCAGCGGAAGCGGCTTTCAGGACTGTGGGTATGTAATGTAACCTGGAGGAAGGCATGTTCAATGCAGCCGAGAACTTGAAGGATGGATGGCAGTGGGACAGGTGCTTGGGGCAGTGATTAAGCTGCTGCCTGGGCCACCCACCCTCCACATCAGAGTATGTGGATTGTAGTCGCAGCTCCACTTTGAGCCACCCATGTGGGAAACCTGGATTGAGTTCTAGGTTCCTGGCTTTGGCCTGGCCCAAACCCAGCTGCTGTGGGCATTTAAGGGATGAATCAGCAGGTGGAAGATCTTAATCTCTTCATCTCTGCTGCTCTGCCTTTCAAAGAAATAAAAGTAATGAATAACATTTTTGAAAAAAGATGTGAGTCCATGTTCCCATGAACATAGAACACACAATATACAGAAAAATATGCAGACAAGCCTGCATACCAAGCACATATATCATACTTACAAGGATAGAGATTTGTCATGCCCATTCTCCTACCTGGGTACACCGGCACACATGTGCCACACATACACATCAAACACATGTGGGAGTAGGCAGCAGCACATAGAGTGTGTGCATGTACAGAGACACAGCCAAGACACATCAACAAGAGGATGCCCCGAGAGGCACCTGGTGCACACACAAACACACCCACAGGTTCCCAGAAGCCCACAGACATGGCTATGTGTGCACTGTGCCCACACTCTCCCTCCACACTCAGCATGCACACACGTGTCCACACAGTCTATGCAAAAAAAAAAAAAAAAACAGCATGGGCTCAGAGCTTCCAGAAGCTCAGCGAAGCCCGAGTCCAGTATCACTAAAGTCAATGGCTGTTAAGTAGCTGATCCTTCATTCATTGTGAGGCACATTTGGGGTGTAATCCATGCCCTCCTCCATTTCTGCGCAGCTTCCAAAGGATTCTGCAGGGTGAGGACAAGCGATGGGAGATTGGGGTCTTCGCTGGCATCCTTGACGCGGTTAAGCCTGGGCTCGGCAGAGGCTTCTCCCCCGCCCCCCCCCGCCCCCGCCCCCGCCCCCGCCCCCGCCCCCCCCCCCCCCCTGGTTGGAGGCAGATGCTGATCTCATGCAGCCACCACAGAGGCGGCTTGGCTCCGTAATCCATTTTCCTTTGCCTTTCTTTGGAGATTAGACAAGTGCCCCGCTGAGCCCTGGGGCTGGCAGCATCTCTCTGGGGCCAGGCAGCTCGCTGTTGCCTTTCTTGGGAGGGAGGCTGAGGGTCTGATACAGGCATCCTCACTGTTCCCTGAACAAGCGGGAGCTGGGGACCCTGCACTCGGAAATGTGGGGTCCAGATAAGGAAGCTGAGAGGAGAAATAGACCGATTGGGTTAAATAAACCTTGAAGAAAGCCAACGCAGCCTGCTGGAGACAGGTGGTATGAGCTCAGAAGCAGTTTAGCCATATTTCTGAGCCTCAGTTTTATCATCTCCTAAATGGTCTTAAAGATATCTTGGCTCTGAGGTCACTGGACACTCAGAAACATAGGTGACCTAGGGGCCCTCCAGCTTCTTCGCAGGACCTGTGTGGGTCCTATGACATGAGCCCTCTGACTGCCTCCCCAGCATCTCAGGGCCTCCTTGCACAGCTCCAACCACCTGCTACCTGCAGTCCAGTCACTCTGGACAGCCTGCCCTATGAGGATGCCACACCTTTGTGCCTGCTGTTTTCTCTCCTTGAACATCTTGTCCTTACTTTTTGTCCCAACACATTCCTTTTGGCTCGTTAAGATTCAGCAGAGGGCCTGGCAGGATGGCTCAGTGGCTAGATCCTCGTCTTGCATCTGCTGGGATCTCATATGGGTACCAGTTCGTGTCCCGGCTGCTCCACTTACCATCCAGCTCCCTGCTTGTGGTCTGGGAAAGGAGTCGAGGACGGCCCCAAAGTCTTGGGACTCTACACCCATGTGAGAGACCCAGAAGAGGCTTCTGGCCTCTGGATTTGGATTGACAGATTGGAAGAGCTGCCTCTCCAATAAAAATAAATAAATCTTTTTTATTTTATTTATTTATTTATTTAAATAAATAAATCTTTAAAAAAAAAAAAAGTCCCAGCTGAAACTTGGCCTTCTCTGTAAACTTGCCCTGGTGCCCCCAACCCTCTCAAGCATCCCAGGGTTCCCGTAACCCATAGTGACTTGCTCTTGTCCCTGTGCTAGGCCTGCCACCCCATGCACCTGCCCCAATCCTGGGAACAGTGACAGTGTCCTGCCATCCCCCTGCACATCCAAGGTGTTAAGAGAGAGTCAGAGGTTGCATGGGTGACTGGGGTGCTTAAAAGCAAGCCTATTTTAAAAGCCAGTCACAGGGAGCATCTCTGGTCTCTGGCAAGCAGAGCTGCCTTTGTTTAGGGCTTGCCTTAAAGTGCTTTGGGGAGGGCAAGGTGAAGCCTGCTGCAGTCCGCTCCCCTCAAGGCAAGGTCAGACTGCAGAGCAAGGCCAAAGATGAAAAGGGCTAAATGGGGCCAATTGCTCAGTAGAACCCAGGGGATGAAAGTGCAGTTGAGGGGCAGCTAAGGGCAAGAAATCCAGAACCCAAGAGTGGGGGGACAGGCAAGAGAGGAAGGAAGGATCTCCTAATAAAGTGGGGGCCCTAGGATCCCCAAGCAGCACCCAGAGGACTGGCTTTGGGACAGATTTTCCCCATGCACCCTGCCCTTGGCCCATAGATGACATCTTTCCGGTGCCAGCTCCTGATCTCCAGGATGGCTGCCCTGGCCAGGCAAGATTGTTCCAGGGTGGAGAAGGCAAGTGTCTCAACAAGAGAGCAATGGGGCTAAGGGTAAGAGAACAGACTGTAGCCAGGAGAGCAATGGAACAGGTGCAATGGAAGGCAGCAGGAAGTCAGACGGAGAGGAGGCTAGGAAACCCCAAGACTCCTAACAGGAATGAGGTTCCTGGGGAGGCGGCGGGGGGGGGGGTGATCGGTGGGCAAGTTTGGTGGCCTTGGGTACCCGTGGTCTTGGAAACCTGTTTGTGGGAGTAGCCCTGAGGCTTGGAGAGTGGGAGTGAGGTGGGGGCAGCACTGAGCAGGGACCTCCCCTGGGCTCCCTTGGTGTCTTGGGAGATACGGGCAGTTTGGAGGGGGCTTGGCGTGAAGGTCTGGAGGTGGCAGGGGCAGGAGGTTGGGGGGGCCAGGTGGCCCAGGCAGAGTCTGAAGCCAATGGGGTCTATCTAGGGATAAGGGAGACTTAGTCACTGCCAGCAAACATCAGGGCTGGGGCTGCCTGGCAGGGATGGGGCCATTCTCCCCACTACCCTTTCCAGAATGAGTGCCTGAGACTTCCTTGAGGTTCCTCTGACCACCCACCATCACAGCCTCCCCCTCTCCCTCCCTGCCAGCTGCTGGGGGCCCACACTGTGAGCAGAGGCTGAAAACATGCCCATTGCACCTGTCCCTGGGGAGGCTGAGCAGAGTTCACACCACTCACAGCATTTCAGCACAGCCATTAAATCAGAGCAAGCAATTACGCCAGGCCTGGAGCGGGAGGGGCTGAGCAGGAGACAGGCGTGCCAGGGAAGGGGTGTGACATTAGTACAAGAATTGACACTAGCATTGCTGGGATGTCCCCAGAATTCAGAGAGCCTCTCAGGGTATCTCAGCAAGAGCTGGGACAGCAAAAGCCACGGCAGCCCAAGGAGAGAGTTGGAGGAGCTGACGCTGGCTAGGAGCAGGGCAAGGTGCCGGAGTGGGCAGCTCAGGAGAAACTTCTCAGGGACCTGGTCCTCCTGGGCAAGGAAAGGAAACAGCTCATTCATTGATTCTTGCAATTCAGCAAATGCTTGCTGAGCACCTCTTCTCATTCCAGGTGTTTGTGGGAAAGTTCAGAAGAGCAATTAGGTGGGAAGGTCAAGGTCTGAACAAAGAGCAGAGCCCTGAACCTGAACAGTGAACTTGGAGTCCAAGTCTAAGTACTCTTCTTTTCGCCTGATCAAGAAGACTTGGAGGAAGGGAGGCGGGGTGCAGGGAAAGAAGCCAAAGGTGGGAGTTGGAAATGAACTTGATGTCAGTGGTTGCCTGACTAATGAGCCTTCAATGCCAGCCCAGCAGCAGCGGCTGTGCCCACGGCTGGCGCCCGCTACTCCTGACAGTGATGGAGGCCTCTCACACTCTGACCAGCTGAGCGAGACCATGTGTGTGCTGGAGATGACTGGGAAGAGGAGGAGGAGGACAGGGTGGGACCAAAGCCTCACCTTGAAGAGGGCAGCAAAATGAATAAGTTGGAGCTTGATGTGTTTGGGAGGATCCAGTGCTAGGTCCAGGGTGGAGCACTGAGCTGGAGGGGAGGTGGCTAGGGAGCCTGCTTCTGGCTGTGTTGCTCTCAAGCAGCTGGGGTGAGCTCCAGCAAACAGCCAAGGGAAGAAGGAGGCTCAGCTCCCGGGCCAGACGGGAAGCATCCAGGGCAGCGGAGCTCCATGCAGGCTGGTGCCTCTACAGGCGCCAGGGATGGCTGAGCATCGGCTCCTGTTCCACACCCCACTGTGGCATCCCTGGGTGGCAGAGTTGAAGGGGACAAGGAAGACCGGGTAGACTAGGAAAGAGCAGGCAGTGCATTGATATCAGTGTCACCTCTTGGGACCAGCCTCAGCTCACCCTCATGGAAATACATGTTTGGGTTGAGGGACCTGTAATGGTGGCCTGGGGAGAAGGACCACCATGGCTTCAGAAGAAGAGAAGAGAGGAGAAGGGAGGGAAGGAAGCAGAAGGGAGGGAAGAGAATAGGGGAGGAGAAAAGAGAAGAGAAAAGGAGAGGGGAAGGGAGGGGAGGGGAAAGCAGAGAGGAAGAGAGGAGGGAGGGGAGAAGACAGGAAAGAAGAGGGTATGGGAGAGGAGGGGAGATAGGAGGAGATGGGAGAGAGAAGGCTAGGGGAGAAGCGAGGGGGGAAGAGGAGTGGGAAGAGGAGAGCCAGAACACCCTAGGGTGTGTGGAGCCTGGGGTATCTTCTGGCTCAAGGGCTCTTGGTCAAGTTGGCCATTTCTGTTTAGATCTTAGAACAGTGAACTTGGCTACTCCCTCCCCAGGTTGGTGACAGGACTGTGAAGGTGAACAGAACTGTTAAGAGTCTGGGGGACTTAAAAGTGCCCATTTGTGCACTTTCAACTGGTGAAGCAAACAAAAAACCTTGATGATAGTAGGTGTGGAAGAGGGTATGGACTGATGTGACTTCACACACTGCTAGAAGTACAAATTGGCACAACTGCCCTGGAACGTGATTTGATATTGTCTGGTAACGTCAAAGCAAGCAACCAGCGAATGCTGCAGCAATTTCACTCTTAGGAGGCCCGCACTGCAGCTCCTGCACCTGTGTCCCAGCAGACAGGTGAATGAGGCCCAAAGCAGCGTTGTTCATGAACACGAACATTCAACACAGGTGTCTGGAAACCACCCAAATGTCCAACGCTGAAAGAATACCTAAGTACACGGTGGTAAAACTCACACAATAGAACTACGTGGAGCAATGAAAAATGAATGAGCTGTGGCCACACACTGTAAGTTCCATGAATCCTGGTAACAGAGCATGGTTGTGTTTGAAAAAGCATCTTAGAAGATGGCATGCTGTCTGATGCCTTATTTATAAAGATCAAAAGGAAGCCAAATTACACGATAATTGTTTAGGTATGCATGTGTGCGTTGATAGGTTAAAGCAGAATGGGAGAGGAAGGGAAGGGGAAGGAAGGGAGAGAGGAGAAAAAAGGGAAAGAAAGCAGGAAACGGGCAACCAAGGTCAGTTCAGTAATTATCTGTGGCGACGGTAAAAGCAGCACATGGGTGGGTGTAAGTTTCTGGCCAACTTCTAATTTGTGTGCTGAGGTTTGTGGTTGTCATATTAATAAGCTCATCATTCAAAAGTGAGGATAAAACAGGGCTGTGACCAAACAACGTGGACCAAAGTCTGTGACCTATATACTGAGGTTCACAAAACAGCTTGGAGCCTTTCAGGCTCCCTTCTAGGCTTTGTCCCAGTGTGCCCACTGTCCTCAGTGTGCCCACCTCTGCCCACTTCAACTAGGCTCCACTCTGTCTCCTTCCTGCCATCACCTCCCTCCTACCAGTTCCCCAGAAAGCAGCCCACTGAGATGAGAAGCCACTGTGGCCCCCAGCCCTGAGCAGTGCTGTGAGACATCCAGCCAAGGGTGGAAGGGACCTGGCTGGGCCTGGATTTGGTTCCTGGCACCCCCTGCTCTCAGCTTCTACCTGATCCCCTCCTCTACCCCGCTCCCTTGCTGCACTTCTCAGCCAGAGGGGATGGTGGTCAGGGGCTCATGATTCACCACCCCAACTCCGCCCTGCCTCCCCAGGACCCCTCAGCAGCTCCTCCTGCTTGTCCATTCACTCATTCATCCTTTCATACATTCACACACCTTAGCCAGACGCCATTGCAGACAAGGCAGGGAGTGGGAGGATCCCCCTCCTAGTCCTTGACAGAGCTACCATTCTTGGTGGCAAAGAGAGAGCATGGGGAGATGGACAGCGAGCAAGACAGACCTGGGATGTGCCTAGTGTGGGTGGTGGCAAGTGTAGCGGAGAAGGAGGAGAGAGGTATGGGGGCCTGGAGTTTTCCACAGAGAGGCTGGGGAGTCTCACTGAGAAGACGGAAGAGAGGAGGGGAGAGGAGGGGAGAAGAGGGGAGAGGAGGGCAGGGAGAGGAGAGTAGGGGAGTGGTAGAAGGGAGAGGAGAGGAGGGAATGTAAGGGGAGCAGAGAAGATGGGAGGGAGGGGAGAAGAAGGGTAGGGAGCAGAAAGGAGGGGAGATGATTGGAAAGAGGAGAGGAGAAGAGAAGAGAGAAAAGGAGAGGAGAGGAGAGCTGTGAAGAGCTGGGAAAGAGCTTGTGAAGCAGGGAACAGCAGGTGCAAAGGCTTGCGGTGGAGCAGCAGGGTATGTCTGGGAGAAGAAGGAACAGGAAGGGAGAAGGAGGAAGTGATGTCAAAAATCTTGGCTTTGACTCTGACTCAAGAGCCACCAGAGGGTCCCCAGCAGGTGGTGAATCTTACCAGATGTCACAGGTTCTGCTAGAAGGGTCAGGTAAGCAGACCAAGAGACACCTGCACAGGAACAGGTGGCAGCCTGGACCCATGGGTGAGAAGTGGTGAGAGCAAGATGGTGAGAGCTGGGCAGATCCTGGCCAATGGGGTTGGGGCGGATGGGATATGGAGTGTAAGAGATAGGTCAACAATGACCCTAGTGTGTGCATCCCCAGTCTCTGGAAGGCTGGAGTCATCACACTCAGAGGCTGTAGAGCTGTGGGTGGTACAGTGCTGAACAAAGGTGGTGAGATCCCCTGTTCTGTCCTGGCCCAGAGGTATCAAAACACTGTTTTGTGAAGTTACAGAATGCCACAGGCACAGAAGGGGGGGAGAACCCGGGGGGCAGAGGATCCACAAGGATGCCGGAGCCCCAGAGCCAGGTCAGGGCCTGGCTGTGCACCCAGCAATGCAGATGCCCAGGCCCTGCTCAAGGAGTCCAGAGCAACATGAACCTCCTTTGCCTGATGCAAGAGCCTCTGCTTGGCAGTTGCTCATGCTGCTTCCTAACATTACAATATGGCAGTGGGATAGTGGGGGATAAGCACGAATCCACTCCGGGCCTCAGCTTCCTCCTCCCGTGAGAGCAAAGGTTGTAAGAGTGTCTAGTTGGCAGGGGAGGACTTGGCAAGCAGTTGCGTGAAGCCTTGACTTCTCTGCTGTGATGATTAAAAGGTTCCTGCAGGTGTTCTTGAGGGAGAGCCAGGTTGGGGGACAAGCGCCTGGGAGGTCATTGCCACCCTGAGGACACCATTGTTGAAGGATTCCTCTTGGCTTTCACCACCACGCTGTGTTCAAGCCCATCCCACGCAGCCATGCCAGACGCATCCCCCACCTCCCCCGCCTCTCACCTGCCTCATCTCAGCTCCCAACCCTGCAGCCCAGGAGAGGAGGGGACACAGCCATTCTGTGTAGCATCACCTGCAAAACTAGCAGGTGCTATGGGGACAATGGACTTCAGGCAAGTCCCTTCTTCCCCTGGCCTCTCAGAAATTGGGGGCAGCTTTTGAAGATGTTGTTTTTGGCCCAGGCACCAGCAGCCCAAACAAAGGCATTTTCTGCTGGGAAGGCGACAATTGTTTCCATTTAGCAAGCGTTTGCTGCCAACGCCAGTATTTTCTCTTGGAAGCCAACGTTTGGTTGAGAAGACAATGCCAAGCTAAATATTTTCTCTGCATAAAAATCCCTTTAATTTTTTAATCATTTGGCAAACATCTCCCTCACTTCCCCATGCCCTTCTGTTTCTCGTCTCTCCCTTGCTCTCTGACTCTGGCTGGGACTCTGCAACATCTAACATCTGGGCACAAGGGAGAGGTCTGTGGGGCCACCCAGATGTTTGCAAATCTACAGATGGCAGCTTTGTGCAGACACATGGCTGGGTGACACGGGGGAATGTTGTCTCCTTGCCTGTTTCATGTGGGTGTCTTAGATGAATGTAGCCATAACCCACTCAGGTCTATTCCAGCTGCCTACATTAAACCTTGGTTAATTGGGCAGGCATTTAACCTAGCAGTGAAGTCACCAGTGAAGGCATGTGCGTCAGAGCATCTGACTTTGAGATCCAGCTCTGGTCCCTGACTCTACCTTTCCACTAAAGCAGGGTGTAGGAGGCAGCAGTGATGGTTGGAGGAATTGGGTCTCTGTCGCAGAAGTGGCGACCTAGATCAAGGCCTGGTCTCTGGATTTAGCCCTGGCATAGCTCTGGCCATTGTAGGCATTGAGAGAATAAATCAGGGGATGAAAGCTTTCTTTTTCTCTCTCTGCATGTGTGTATATCTCTGCTCAAGTAAATAATTAAAGAGTATGCAAGCCCTGATGAGGAAGCACCAACCAGATAGTGCTGCAGGTCCCTCCTGTTGCCAGCTGGAGATAGAGAGGCCTGCCTGTTCCCTGTCATTCCACGGTGAATGGAGGAAGCATCTTTCTGTTCCTCTGGGTCCCTGAGTACCCATAAGAAGGAAACCACATACCTCCCTCTCTGTGCTAACGTCCAAGGACTCCAGGGACTGCTGGTCACCCAGAGGGAGCCTGCCCTGCCCCGTTCCCCTCATCCAAAATCTCCTTCCTGCCACCTTCTTATCACACCTGCTGGGGCCAAGCCCCTCTGGATGCTGAGGCACACCTGCCATGGCTCCCTTATGCCAAGCCCTCCATTTGGTTCTTCCCCAATCTTCCCTCCACAGGAAATAAGAACTCCAAGAGCACAATGCAGAGAGGGGAGCATGTCTCAGCAGCACTGGCTGAATGGCTACACAGATGAATAAGCCTGTCCGTGGATGGATGGATGGTCACGTTAAGATGTGCATAAGTGAGTCGCTGACCCAATAGGTAAATGCATGGTATGGGTGAATAGACTGAGCCCGGCCTTCACTCCCTACCCTGCGCTGCCAGGTGAGTCTGTGAAATCATGTGGGACAGGTCTCTGTGGAGCGTCTTGCTGAGCAAAGGTGATCTTGCTCATTCTTCATCAGTGACAAAAGCCCTGCCTTCTGCAGAGAGTTGATTGCCCATCTGAGTCTGAATCTGGCTCTGATGCTTCTCGGTTTCTGACCTTGGGCAAGATGCTTTGCTCCCCAGAGTCTCAGTCTCTTCATCTGTAAGATGGGCTCGCCCACCCTTGAAATCCTTAGAGGCATCTAACCTGAAAGGTTTTTGGAGACTTGGGGAACTTTAGCCCCAGGCACTTGCTGAGTGTGATTATTCATCTTCCTAATGGGCAGGGGTAAAATTGGGGTTTGGCAGGAAACTTAAAATTAAACCTGGGCTCCCCAGGGAGACTCTGCCCCTATAAGTCCCTTAGGTGGGACAGCATTACAGAGGCCCCCACACACCTGTGTCCAGCTTCTCCATGCCCCTGGTGGATACTTGACACCACAAGTACCAGTCAGGAAGGGTGGATTCAGGGTAAAATCATTCTTGAGATGAAGGAGGAACTTTCCAAAAGGAAGCACTATTTGAATGTCCAGCAAAGGCAGACAAGAATGTCCCCTGGAATGTAGGTGTGCTAGCCACGGAGGCCTCAGGGACCAGTCAACGACACAATACTGGGACAACATAGAGAAGCTGCTTCCTGACTTGGGCCCCTGACTATGCTACTCACCCCTTATGCCTTGCTTCTCCACCTGCATATAACAATAATCGCTTCTGCTACCGGCTACTACAGCAGACTGAACGACTGTCCTCAGCTCTTGCTCCTCTCCTTGCAAGGCAGTTACACAACCTCCCTCACAGAGTTTGAGCTTGGCTACACCACTTGCTCTGACCAATGGGGAATGGGTGGCTAGAACAGCACCCTGGTTCTAAGATGAGGCTCTCAATAGTATCTTCTATTGAATCTCTTCCTCCAGCTCCACTATGATAATAGCATATGGTAGACAATGGTTAGCTCTAAGTCAGAGATGTGGGAAAGCTCAGCCAAAGCCAGCCAAGCCAGGCCATGGGGAGCCCTCAGACAACCAGAGGGAGGTGTTTGTTGTTAAAGGTCACAAGGTATTGCGGCTAAGGAACATTGGCTAAGGCTACTCTTAGGGCTCTCCTCTTCCCATTCATGGTTGAGAAAACTGAGGTATGGAGAGGCACTGTTGTGGCAACATTACTTAGCTGCAGTTGGGATTCAGAAAGTCCTTCACGCCTTCAGCAGTTGCCCTTTGAGCAGCTCCTGAGCAAAAAAAAAAAAAAAGGCGGCGGCGGGGGGGGTCCCTTTTCTCTCAGAGCCTACAGTTGTGTTGGAGGAAACAGAGATGCGAGTTGCCCAGGAATGAACCAAAGAGAATTCCAGGAAGTCATAAATGACTTGGAGGCTGTCAAATAAGGCAATGTAATGGTGACTGGGAGGGAATGCCTACAGAAGGCCCATCTGCATTGTGAAGAGCATGAAGGGTGAGTGGGAGCCTGCTGTGGAAGACACAGAAGAGGACAGGAAGTAGTGGGGACAGCCAGGGCAAAGGCCCAGAGGTTGGAACAGCCGCAGAATGTTCTAGAAGGAGAAAGAAGCCTGGTGCAGCTGTTGGGAAGTGAGAGGCAGAGAGTGGATGATGAGGGGCAGGGTGAGAATGGCAAGGTGGGCTGGTGTTGTTATCTCTTCTGCAGTAGATGACATGCAAGGACCTGGAGGATTTCAAGTAGGAGAGTCTCTAAAGTGGCATCCTTCTGCACAGGGAAGGACCACAGGAGGCCACTGGGAGGCAAGTGCAGGCATTCTGGGAGAGGCTGGGCTGATCAGGGTGGGGGGTGCCAGAGACAGATTTTGCAAGTGGAGGCTACAGGTTCCTCTGCAGCACAGAGGTGAGAATGAGAGGGTAACATGACCTGGGGAGGGACCACCCTCCTGGGACCCTGGGTGATGGGGGTTCCGGAAGGTTGGAGTTGACTGAATCTGGAATGGGGTTGGGGGGTGTATTAGACTTGATGTCTGTTGGTCTTCCAGGGTGCCAGGGGCAGGTGGTAGAGAGGGGAGAGCTGGAAGCACAGAGGTGGGCATCATGGACCTATAATTATAAAGGACAGGAAATAGTCACCTGAGCAAAGCAAAGGATGTGGGGCTGAGTTCTGGGGATGCTGGTGTTTGCAAATCAGGTGCAGCTGGAGGAGCCAAGACGAGGAGCCAGCAAGGAACCTCTGTGCACTCTGAGGCGTGAAGCTGGGGAAAGAGGACCCTGGATGCTTGAGGTCCAAGGCTGCACTTCCTACTGTGGTGATCATCGGCCCCTCGTGGCTACCGAGCATGAGAAATGTGCTGGTCCATGGTGTTTGCTGGGAGGATAACACACAGCAGATTACAGTGACCTCATGTGAAAAACAGTGGCTCCATTTATGACCCCTTCATAATGGAATGCTGATTTAGGTTATGAAAATAGTGTTACAGCAGCTATTGCACCTGCTTGTTTCATTTAGAGATGTACCAAATGAAGAGGGCTAAAATCACTAATGAGACTCCCATGGTGTTTCTTTGGGCAGCCTTGTCTCAGAAGGGCCACAGTAGGGTGACACAATAGGGTGTCACCCTCACATGGTGACATAATAGCCACAGCACTTGCCAGAGCTGTCCTCAGGACTCTCCCCTGCCTGTCCTCTGGGGTCCCTGACTTACCTAGCCAGGAGCAGGTGTCACATTTCTCTGCAGAGGCTCTACTGACCAGTTCCCATTGCAGCCCATCTGGCCCTGCTTTGCTCCAGAGACCACATGCAGTTTTCATCAGAAACACGCACACACACACACACACACCATGAAACTAAAGAAAGAAGCTACATTTCCCTGAAGCACTGCCAAGCAACTGTTCTGTTTCCCACAAAGTCCCACAGTTTCTCCAAACACAAAGGCGCTTGCCACATGGTCAACAAAACGCTTGGGAAAGCATCAGAAGCCCAGGCATGGGGTTGGACTGTCTGGGAACCTCAAGCTGTCCCCCATGTCTGCAGAAAGACCTCCCTCTGGCTTAGGCCTTCCCTTTGGAGCTGTTTATCCATCTCTCTGGCTCAGAGGGCCTCCTGTGAATCCACAGCCCCACCAAGCTCCAGCTCTCAGGATGGCCAGTCAGGGTCTCTATGTATGGGTCCTGGGGACGGGGTGTACCTTGGGGGCACTGAGCAATTAGCATCCTGCCTTAGGGAGGGAATCTGGACTCAGCGGAGTCTGTTGAGGGGAGATGCCATCTTCCTCTTGCACAGACTGGTTCTGTGTTCGCATGCTGGAATCACTGAATGTGGTGAGCACTCACATCCCAGGAGCACAGAGGCCTTAGAGGTGCAGGGGGCAGGGCCCAAGGAGACCACAAGAAGGGAGTCTGCAGACGGTGAGATAAGCAGCCCAGAAAAGACAGACAGCAAGAAGGAGAACTGGGGGACTCTGGGGGGCAGGTCCCAAGGAACCTTGTGGGAAAGGAGAGGTGGGAAGAGGTGTATGATGGGAAGGGAAAGAAGGGGAAAGTACATTGTAGGGAAGCAGAGATGAGTAACAGTCCTGTTACCAAGAAATAAAACAATGAATCTGTGCATACATTTCTAATGAAAACGAACAAGTGCTGTGAGGGTAGGAAGAGCTCACCAACAAAGGCAAGTAAGTGAAGCCCCCCAAATCAGGAAAGACTTCCAGGAGGAAGTGCCGTTTGAGCTGAGAACTGTGTCTCAGTTCATCACATCAAAGAGGATGCTGTGTGTGTGAAGGTCCCGTGGTAGGAGAAGATGAGATTCGTGGTATAGACCGCAGAAACAGACAGGAGATGGGTCTGTGGAGAAAGGCACAGCCTGACCGTGCAAGGCCCCACTGACACAACACAGAGAGAGAGAGAGGCAGGGAATTAGAATTGGGACCCTGGAGATGGGGGCTTCATCACCATGGAGATCAGGTGCATTGAGCATGTGATGCAGGCAGTGATCGAGGACTGCACTAAGCCATGGGTGCATCCCAGCTGCAGTTAGCCAAAACCTGGGTGGTTCACACTCCTGAACCATCATTTCTTGCCTCACCAGGATGCTAGATGGCTTCTCAGAGCTTCAACGTCCTCCTCTGTCACAGACAGGCCATCCCACCTGCTGGGGTGTGGCCAGGATTCGATGAACTCATGCTTGGAAGGGGATTAGCTGGGTGCTGGTGCATGGGGTACGTATACAGAGTGAACTACACTTTTTGAGGTTGCGGATGTGGTGAACGTGGGATGGGGATGCGGGTGGGGACTCCCTAGGGCAGAGCTGAGGCTCCTGAGGGCTACAGGTTGTTGAGAGTGGGAATGGGGAAGACACATGGCAATCCCTTCTGGGCTCCCCCACTGGCCTGAGGACCTCCATTCCCATCTTCCTCGCCCCTGTTGAGCAGGCAGGTGAATGCTGTGGGGTAGGTTGTGTTCCCCATTGGTGAGGTGGGAGGAGGGATCTGCAGCTCTCTCCTGGTTCTCCCTCTCTGCAAAGATGACTTCTTAGGGAACTTGAGTCAAACAAGTTTCCTTAGGCAGGGCCCCCCTGCAACCAGCTTCTGGGCCCTCCTCAGGGCATTCTATCACTCTGGCCCCTCCAAGTGAGCTGGGACGCAGGCTGCTGTGGAATCGGTGTCCAGGGACCTCAGGCCCCAGAGCATTTTCAGGGTCTCCAAGATCCACAACTTTTGTTAAAGGTTTGTTTATTATTTTATTTAAAAATAAAATTTTAAATTATATATATATATGTATATATATATATATATATATATATACACACACACACACACACACACACTGGAGCTTTTCAATTTTCGGAAAGATTCAGGTGTTTATCTATTTGAAAGAGTAATAGAAAATCAGAGAAAGATGGAGCATCTGTCCCCCACTGATTCACTCCCTAAATGGCCACAATAGCCAAGATTGGACCAGACAGAAGCAGGGAGTCAGAAACTTCATCCTGGACTCCCCCATGGGTGGCAGAGGCCAAAATACATGGACCATCTTATGTTGCTTTCCCAGACACACCAGCAGGGTGTGGATCAAAAGTGGAGCAGCTGGGACTAGAACCAGTACTCCAATCTACGATGTTGTTTTTATGAGCCACGGCTTAGTCTGCTTCACTGGCCCCTATGTTGGACTTTCTCATACATGATCTTATTTTGTTGTCACAACAACCCTACCAGGCGCTACCATTATTGTTTGCATGTCACAGATGGCAAAAATGAAGGTCTGAGCCGTTACTCAGCTCAATGTCATTCAGTCATTCACTCTGAGGAAGAGGCAGCCGAGCTGGATTCCAACCGCAAGCTCATCGGACCCTGAGCCGTTATTACCAAGACATCCAGCTTTCCTTTTGGGTCACGTTCTGCTAGTCTTCTTTCCTATGCAAATATATGCATTTGTATTTATATTTGTACTTAGCCTGAGTACATTTTCCAGACTGTTTTGCAGCTTGTCCTTTTTTACTTTCCAACATATCAGGCGTATTTTCTCAAATCAACATATATTCTTCTACAGCACTATTTTTAATGTCTGCATAATATTCTGCAGTTTAGACAAGTGGCTCTCGAACATTAGCATCTGCATCATCTGGGAACTGATTGGAAATGCAGGTTCTCAGGCCCCACCCCCAGGTCGACTGCATCAGAAAGTCTGTGGAGAGAACTCCGGAATCTGTGTTTTTCAAAAGCACGCCAGGTGATGGATGCATGCTAAAATTGAAGAATGGACTGTTGGAGTTTTCTGTATTCTTCTGAGCTTGTCTCCTGAAATTAGGACATTAAAATCAATTCCAGCTTTGGGCCATCAAAGGTAAGGAGACATAAACATATTTCTTTGTGAATCTCAAGACAATGGTGTTAAAATAAATCAGGAATCAAAACCAAAGTAGACACTGGACTGGTGTTTTGGCACACTGTGACACCCCTTATGACACCAACATCCCATGTATGAATGCAATTCAAGTCCCAGTCACTCCACTTCCACTCCAGCTCCTTGCTTACGTGCCTAGGAAAGCAGTGGGAGATGGCCAAAGTGCTTGGGTCCCTGCCACCCACAAGGGAGACCAGGATGGGTTTCCTGGCTCCTGGCTTCAGCCTGGCCCAACCCTGACTGTTGTAAGCAGGGAGAATGAACACATGGGTAGAAAAATCTCGCTCTTTCTCTTCCCTGCCTTTCAAACAAAATAAGTCATTAAAAAAAACCCAGCCAGACACATAAATTAATAGAATGCTATATTTTAAAAGGAAACTAAAGGGAAGCAGAAGAGGGTCTGGTTGGACCTAAGGAAGCAGGAGCACCTGGCAGGGAGAATGTGGGTGCAGCTGGTCTCGTCAGTCACCCATGGGGACAACTCAGCCCCGCAGGCAGCCCAGGAGGCTCAGTGTCCCCAGAACTGCCTTTGAGCTTCAGGCCTTTTCTCATTGAGCACAGAATGGCTGAGATGTTTATTAAAGAGACAGCTGCTGTCTGGACCCCCCAGCAGGGGGAAGGCAGGGGGGCTCTGCAGCAGGCCAGGGAAATGGAGCTGGAGGGCAGGCTGGCCATGTGCCTTCCAGCTGGCGGCCCTGCTGAGAGGGCCCTGCCCTGCCCTGCACGGCTGCTCAGTCCGGCTGCCTTGCCATTAGCCAGAGGCCAGGCCCAGACTTCTGAAATAAACTGTAGGCCCTTCCTCGGGGTTTTGGAAGACACCTTCCATCTGATGCCAAGCAGAGAGGTGTCAACAGAGCACTTTTCTGTGTATGCCAGAGCCCAGGCTATCACAGCTGCCCGGCAGCTCGTGCTGCCCCTGTAGCTCCTGGGGCAGCCTGTTGACAGAGAAAGTTTCCTGGAATCCAAGGGGCCCAAGGAATGGCTTTGCAGAGAATTAAGAAAATCAGGGTTGACTTTCTGGCATGCGTTTGTTTCCTTGCCTTTAAAATGGGAGCCATAATCTTAGTCCAGTGAGAGGAAGCTGAGAGGTACGTCTTGGTCTGGGATGGACTGCTAAAGCCCTGCCTGTGTTTTTATTCTGGAAGCTGCTGCTGCCTATTAGGGAGCCAAACCGAGGGCTTGAAGACATTCTGGCCTGGGTTTGAGTCACAGCTCTTCCTTGTCCTGCTGGCTGCTACTACTGCAACCTTCCCAGCTTCCAGCTCCCCCTCAGCACCAGGGGGTCAAGATGCCCCACTTCCTCTGACACCAGGGGAGAGCACTCAGTGCTGGTACCCTGCCCACAGTGGGCTACTCAGCAGGGGTTGGCCTGGGGTCTTTAACCTTCCTGTGTTGAGTGGCCCACCTTCCCTTTTCTGCAGACAGTGCAGCCAAGCTGTCTACCTGCCGATTTGGGGGCCAGTGCATGAGCGACAGCCTGGAACACATCCTTTCACCTATCTGTGTCATGGACTCTTCATCTGGAAAGCAGGACCAACAACAGGACCTGCCAAGCAAGGCTCTTGTGAGAAGAGGAGAAAACTGTGGCCTCCCAAAGCAAATGCCCATAAGAGAGCGCTATCGCCATGTTTCCACATGCAGCAAGGGCTGACGCCGCTTCATCAAACACGAACACTGTGGAAATGTTTTGGCTTTGATGGGATTTTGATTGACAGAGATTCTCTGAGCTTCAGTTACATGACAGGAAGGCAGAGGGGTCACGGTGAAAGTCAGAGGAGGCATGACTTTGTCCCCGTGAAGAGGCCCATTCTCTAATGCATGCAGATATGGCCCAGAAGGGTAGCCATCTCTGATGACCCCTCTCTCACAACCTCCGGAAAAGCAAGCCCTTGAGAAATTTCAGGTTAAAAAACAGCTCTCAAATGCCGTTGTAGGTTATTCAAAGGAGAAAAAGAACAAAAATCAATGGGAACCCAGGCTCCGGTTCTGAGGAGCAGTCGCATCTTGTTTGTAACCTGAAGGGATCAATAAGAGATGCTGCTTCTGCTCCATTTTTTTAAGCTCGATGGCGGGGATGCAATTTGGTTGACAATTACGAACAATCAGTTATCTCGGATAGTCTCGCTTCTGCCACTGCCGCATCATCAGGCAATCTTGGGCTATTACCAAGGGGGCGGCCTTGTCGTCGGGGTGGCTCTTACCCGCTCACCAGTGATCACTCAGAAGTAAACAGAATTTGTCGATCATTTGAGTGGCTGGCTAGAGTTCTGAATGCTACAATGCAGAAGCTTCTGGAACTTTGGGACCTATTAACCAAGGCGTAAGTTCCTATGACTGAATCATCTGTCCCCCGGGCTGTGACAAATCCTAGAAGCCAAGAGAATGGATTAGGACTTGCAAGAGTTCAGAATGTCAAGCACCCTTTGCTGCCATCAAGTGTAGAGGAACAGGCATCTGATGAGCAGGGTGCCCCAAGGACAGAGCTTGGCAATGATGATGTGGAGAACATTGGCACAGGATACGTGGAATGAACCAGTCTGCTATAGGAACGCACAGGACCAGCCCTCTACAGTGTAGCTGAGCACAGGCACCGCAGCTCTTGGTGGAACATGGCCTCTTTGGAGAACAGATACGAGCTCTATATCCATTTAAGGAAATTGGCTGCCCAGATTTTGGCCCATCTCCTTAGGAAAGGCCTCTGAGCCCTAGGATAAGATGTCAAGCAAAAAGTTCGTGAGTCATATAAATTTTAGTTCCTATCTAGGTGTTACCATTTACAAACTCCGTTTCCCACCTGTGCTGGCAAGCAATAGCATCTGCCTCATAGGAAAGTCCATGTGTCACAGTAACCCATGTACATAGCACATAGTAATGGATTAGTAAACATTAACTAGTGTCATCCTCATAAAGCAATAATTTAGTAGGAAATGGCTTTCAGTCACATGATCTCTCTATGGCCCCTAAAACCTTAGGATACTGTACTTTCCCATTCCTTCATGTGACTGTTTGACCCATGTCCAGTTTCTGCACCAGACTATACAACCCATAAAGCCAGGGATCTCACAAGTTGCCCTAAAGCACCCTTCTGTGTCCAATATGGGGGAGACAACAGAATTTAAATGTAAGTTTGTTTTCGTGTAACAAAGTTTAAAATTCAAGTATGGTGTTCTCAAAATACCCTTTTTGTACGAACTTTCTGAAGATCCCACATACGTGTTGAATAGAGAGATGAACGCTTGGATGGACAGACAGATTAAGGTGCAAATAAAGACTGTAGCCAGCTCCTTACAGGTGCCAGAGCAAAGCAAGTTCAACAGCAGAGAGAAGCCCAGTACCCAGAGGGCAGTATTCTGTGGGAGCATCAACTCTCTGAGTGATAACCCAGCTGCCCTGTGAGCTCAGAGTATTGTTGCTGGAATCTACACTGAGTCACCTGGCTGTCAACTGGCCCCACCTTTCTCAAGGTCACCCATGCTTATTCTTCCTCCCCTGGGGTAGCAACCTTGTGGGCTTATCTGCCTCGCCCCACAGCACCCTCCTTTGGGAAGAGACCTAAGGACTTGGAAGGACCCAAGGCTTCCCTGCAACCCTCTCTTGGGTCATGTGCATGTTCAGGACTAGACAGGGAACATTTCAACCCAAGGGATGACTCAGAGATGTTGAGACCATGAGCTCTTGCTCAGAGACTCCTGGAGATTTGCGAACAGGTACTTGGGGGGAGGAAGTCCTGCAGTCAGATTTGTGGGTGGTACAGCTTGTATTTATTTTTTCCCCAACCATCTACCACTCCAGAAACAAGTAAGGGTGGGTTCTCAATGGGGGCCACCAGGAGCAAAATCCACTGCCACCCAGTCTCTTCCAAGGACCTGGCTCCACACTGGGAAGCAGAGGGGGAACAGCCAGGCTGCAAAGAGACCAGCAAAGGCTTTGCAGGCAATCTGCTGTCCCTGTCTGGAATTAGACAGGAGTTGGTAGGGAGGGGAGGGATTAGAACAAGCCTGCTGCACCAGGCAAACAGCCCCCACTGCATGCCGGTCCTGCTCATGTAGTCTCCCAGAAAACTCAGATGCCCCTCGGTGACCCCAAAGAGAACCCTGGCAGGGAAGTAGAGGTGCACATAGATGAGCTGAGAGGAAAGAGGCTTTTTCCCAGCCTCCCTGGGGTAGGGAATTGCTTGCCCAGTGAAAAGCAGGCCCACTTTAGCCTACAGGGCTGATCTGTGCAGCCATTCATCTGGTATTCATGAGCCTGGCGTTAACTCTAATGGCATAGCACCACAGGGCTGGCTTTTGATACCCAGTGTGGCCTGTTGTGTCGCTCCCCATTCAGAACTTCTGCTAGGTTCCCACGGCCTGTGCAGCCAGTTGCCCTGGGCCTAAGTCTCCCCTCTAACCCTTGATACCTATGGGACACTGGCCATGCGATAAGACCTCACTCACATAGCTGTGATGAAAGTCATGTGAAGTATCTTTTCCATAATAAATGTTATGTAAATGTATTTGTATGTGCATTGTATAAATATGTATTATGTGCTATGAAAAATATAGTTTCCTAAGTTCAGCTTCTTGGTTTCAGGAGAAGCAAGTATGGGGATGTACATATGAACATGAATCTGCAAATATGTAGGAAAATGTGTGCTGGAAGTCACTGCATGCAGAGCAATACTTTTATTTATTTTTCTGATGCATTAATTTATTCATTCAGCAATCATCTGTTGACAACTAATAGACAATGAATAGCTGAGATGTACAGACACAGGTTCTAGTCTTTAAGAATTTGGCAGCATTGGCTGGCACTGCAGCTTAGTGGGTCAACCAACACCCCCAATGCCAGCATCCCGTACAAGTACCAGTTCAAATCCTGGCTGCTCCATTTCTGATCCATTTCCATGCTAATGTGCCATAGAAAACAGTAGAAAATGGTTCAAGCGCTTGGGCCCTTGCATGCACGTGGGGGATGCATGCCCTCGGTCTGGCCCAGCTCTGGTTGTTGTGGCCATTTGGGGAGTGAACCAGTCAATGAAAGATCTCTGTCCATATCTCTCTGTAATTTTTCCTTTCAAATAAATAATTCGGGGCTGCATGATGTTTCCATTGGCTAATCTTCCACCTGCTAGTGCCAGCATTCCATATAGATGCTGGTTTGTGTCCTGGCTGCTTCACTTCCGATCCAGCTCCTTGCTTGTAGTCTGGGAAAGCAGTGGAAGATGAACCAAAGCATTGGGACCCTGAACCTGACTGGGAGATTCTGAAGGGGCTCCTGGCTCCTGACATCAGATGGGCTCAACTCTGACCACTGTGGACATCTGAGGAGTGAACCAGCAGGTGGAAGATCTATTTCTTTCTTTCTGTAAATCTGTTTTTCCAATAGAGATACATCTTTTTAAAAAATTAATTAATTAAAAAATTTTAAAAAGCTTCTTGAGCAGAAAGAAGCTGAGACAAACACCCAGATTTAGAGTCGAGGCCTTGCCTCCCTTTCTTGAAGGGTGGGGGTATAAGGGTATTTTTAAAGACGCCTGGCCTGCCCTGTGCTTGCTGAGCTGAACACCGCCCCTCTGTCCTCCACCCTCAACATCAGCAGTTATTTGTTCTAGAAGCACCAGGCTGGCCAACACCCTCCTGTAGCCCCGAGGCCTGCAGTCCGCCCTGTCTTGCTGTGCTTAGGGCGAGGTGTGGGTCAGTGCGGATGGCGCCTGCGCACACAGGCAGCGCTGGGGCCACGGCCCCGCGCATCCCACTCAGCTGAGCTTCTGGGAGGAGGAGGTGGAGGTCGACGAGACCCCATCAGACTGAAGTCTCCAATTCACTTTCAGGAAGGAGCTCCATTAACGCGAGCGTTTGGGGGAAAAAACAAAAACACTAATCACCCTTCGAAATGTACATGCTATTTCCCATCTGGTGTGCGGAATTGGATCGTCTCGGGAGGCTCGGGAAAATGCAGCAGATGGGCTGGGTTTGGAGCTCGTCTCCCCACAGGCAGTGGGGAGGCGAGGATGAGACTTGGCACAGGAAGCCGGGAAGCAGTGTGCGTGAGGGCTGGTGGGCCCCGCCGGGTCCCCATCAACTGGGTCCTGGAGGCAGCTTTTCCTCTCCATACACACCTGCTGCAGCCAGAGCAGCTGTGTTGGCTGCCCCTGTGGCTGCTGGTCCGTTCTGGAAAGCGGCAGCGGCTGGCTCATACTTTCTGTTTGCAGTGCTGCTGGAATTGGAAGCCAGGGCGCCTCACATGCCTGCCAGGGCCGCTTGCTGGCCATGTGGCTCCTTGTGGATCAGTGTGCCACCTCCCTGAGTCTCCAGGAATTTCAAAGGAGGTGAGTGCGGTGGGCAGAACCTAGCCCTATACCTGCTTGTGGGGGCTTGGCCTGGCTGCCTCTGAACAGAGCATTTTGGCAGGGTGAGGGATGGGGGTTGCTGTACAAGGAATGGAGATCCAAGGGCAAACTTCTGCTGGAGAGGAGGCTCGGCCCCTGAGCGCATGGCCTGCTAGGCAGAGGGGAGGGGTGTCCAGGATCCACCTGCTACACCATAGCCCACACCATTCTGTGACCCTTGAATATAGGGGAGAGAGTTCTGCAGCAGGAACCATGCCCAGCAGGTAGAAAGTAAACTCTGGAAGAAATGAAATTGGAAGGGAAGACGGGGCCCCTGGAGGGTGATGCTGTCCCGCATTTCCCAGTCTTGGGGTTCCTTCTAGAGAAGCGATGGCTCCTCGTCTTCCTCCATCTGACCCCCATAGCTGATTGCGATCCTGCCAGATAGCAGGCTACCACCAGTGTTCTCTGCCGTGACTTTCAGTCCCCCTCCCTGGGGCACCTCTGCCCCCAAACATCTAATTAAAGGCAGAAAAGTAATTAAGGAAGGACATGTAACAGTCCCTGTGACACTGGACTTAATGACAACCCCCCTCCCCCACGGGCAATCCATAAATATGACACGCGGAACAATTCTCAGTAACACCAAATTGTTTATTGCTTGCTAAGCTGGAAAGCACTTGAATTAACCGCCTGCATAAGTGGAGTTAGGAAAGATCCAGGCGTCTTCAAGTGGAAAGAGGACAAGAGTCAGACAGAGTCCTTGTCAGGGAGCCTGGAGGACAGGGCCATTCACTGCCTCGCCCACGCACCCATTCACACGAGCGTTTCCTGAGTGCCCACCACACAACAGACCGAGGGGCTGTGCTCAGGGTGCAGAGGAAGGAGAAGCCAGCACGCTGCTGTGGTGGGTGACATAGGTAGTCCTTTTGCGTTTTAAAAATGGTAGCTGCGGTCCAGAGAAAGCAACCTGCTGCACCCCAGAGGAGGCTTGCAAGGCCAGCTGCTGCCTCAGCATTCCTTGTGAGCATGGTTTCCAGTCCTGGTTGCTCCACTTCGGATCCAGTTTCCTGCTAATGGATCTGGGAAAACAGGATGGCCCAAGAGCTTAGGCCCCTTCCGCTCACATGGGAGACCCATCCACTTGGAGTTCCAGGCTCTTGGCTGGAGGGAATCAGCAGATGGAAGACTTCTTTTTCTCTGTTTCTCTTTCACACAAATCTTTTTAAAAATTATTATTTTTTAAGAAAGAGGAGGGGGAAGAAAAAAGAGGAGGTTCTGTTGGGACTGGGGCGAAAAGAGAGCTGGCAGGACAGTCTTGAACTCTGGCGAGATTGCTGCTTTTCAACAAATCCATGAGAGGCTCACAGTCAAGTTGGGATACAGTATTAAGAGAACTACTCCTTAATGGAGAGATGGGTGAAGTCCAGGGCAAATGTAGGCATTGGAGCTGGTAACCACATCTAGGAGTGTTGTAGAGAGGATCACAAAGAGGCTGCCGTTTCTGCTGGTTGGAATAAGGGCTGTGGAAGGACCTGGGTGTGAAGGGTAGCTTCTGCAAAGGCCCAGAGGCACCAAGAGTAGATGGGGGTGGGGAGTCATGGAGATGATGCCGAAGGAGACCATAGGCGGACACAAAGTGTGCTGTCGGCTAGAACAAGAATTCAGAGACCCGGATACCAAAGCCGGCTCCACTGGTTACCAGCTAGCTGTGCCTATAGCTCCTTGTTTTGTTTTTTTTTTTTTTAAGATTTATTCATTTTATTACAGCCAGATATACACAGAGGAGGAGAGACAGAGAGGAAGATCTTCCGTCCAATGATTCACTCCCCAAGTGAGCCGCAACGGGCCAGTGCGCGCCGATCCGAAGCCGGGAACCAGGAACCTCCTCCGGGTCTCCCACGCGGGTGCAGGGTCCCAATGCATTGGGCCGTCCTCAACTGCTTTCCCAGGCTCCTTGTTCATAAAGTGGAGGTCATAGAGCTGCCTGCTCAGATTCAAAGAATAAACACAGGGGGTAGGGCCTAGCACGATGCCTGTCCATTGCAAGAACCAAATGCCTGTAAGGATCATGCCCGAGCCTGAGGTATCCGCCCAGCATCCCCGGGAGGGCGTGAAGGCGAAGAGCAGCACTGCCGGCTCAGGATCATCCATGGATCTCTTCAAAGGCAGACTCCCAAATCCTGCCTGAGAATAAACCTAAGTTCCCAGATCAGTGGTCCTGGGAATATTTCTGGAATGATGGAAATGTTCTAACACTAGATTGTGCTGCTGGCCACACAACTTCAGCAGAGGCACTAAAATCCATCAGATTACACCCTTCGAATGGATGAAGTTTATGATGTGAAAATGACATCTCAACAAAGTCATTAGAAAACAAAACCAAACCAAAACCTCCGGGGGCCAGCACTGTGGCATAACACATCAAGCCACCACTTGCAACGCCTGTATTCTGTGTCAGAGCGCCAATTGAAGTCTCAGTTGCTCTGCTTCCCATCCAGTTCTCTGCTGATGCATGTGGAAGAAGGCAGCAGAAGTTGGCCTGAGGTTCGGGGCCTCTGCCACCCATGTGAGAGTCCTAGACGGAGCTCCAGGCTCCTCATTTCAACCTGGCTCAGTTCTGGTTGTTTGTGGTCATTTGAGAGGAAAGAAGAGGATGGAAGATCTCTCTTTGTCAGTGTCTCTCTCTGTTTCTCCGAATTTCAAATAAATAAAAATGTAAAATCCTGGGTGAATCAGCTCAGCCCTGGAGGTGCAGGCTCTGTGTGGGAGTTTCAGGGCTTGGTTCTGCAGTGCCTGCCGGGCATCCAGGAAAGGGAAGAACAGACATTGGGAAAAAAACAGATCTCACGGGCTGCTTGCTCCCATGCCTGCTAGACTAGAAGCCATTTCCCCAGGCTCGAATGCCTCTCTCTTCTGCATCAGAAGCCACTGGGTTTTGCTGGAGGCTCTGTCTCTCCTGGGCTCCTACAAGGCCAAATTCACCTGCCAGGACTGGGTTTGTCCCAACATGGAGTAACTGCTTCCTAATCAGGCTCTCTAAATGTCCCAAGGGATACAGCTGGGTGCAGAGCAGGGGTCAGTGGGCCCACATGGGCTTCCTGTGTGGGGTGTGGGAGGTGCTGCAGAACCTGGGTGGGGCTTCAGGGATCCAGCCTGCCAATGACTTCCGAGGAGCAGAGGCTACACTGGGCCATGCCGTTACTGTTGGGGAGGGGCTTACCCTCCTCCTCTTCCACCTACCCCCAGCCTTGCCATGTGTGTTTTCTGACTTTCAAGGCTGGGGACTTCTCCTAGGACAGATTGCTGTCTTCATAGCCCCCAAACCAGTGGCTTTGTCCCTTCTGCTTTTCCCTGGTTCACCACAGCTCTCACCTGTCTTTCTCTAACTCTTGCCTGGGTCCCAAGAGCTTCTGCTCCAGATAGGACTCTGTGTTGGTCTCCTTGTCCCCTGGGGGAGTTCTGAAGGGACTATCTGTCCCCTCAAATCCTACACATAGTGCCTTTATCCTCTTCTATGGCCCCACAGTCTCTGCACCACCCCCTCATCACTACCTGTGCTCTTCCATTTTGTGTTCCGGGACTCCTCTTGTGACCCTACAGTCCTCTTGTTTCACCTCAGCCTTTCTGGCCACCTTGTGACTATGGCCACCAGTGATGCAGGAGAAACAAAAATGTAAATGAACAGATGAGGAAAGCAGCAGGGCAGGTTGCAGGGATGCATTTGAAATGTAACCAGTGTGATAGTGGTTTTCCTTGAATTGTCAGGAAAATTGTTTCTTTTTATTATACAGTGGTTTGTACACAGGTGCAGGCACAGCTCCACGCTGCCCACCATGGACCGTGGATGATCATCTACCCCTTGCCCCTCTGGGTTGGCCTCTGGCCACAGGAGTGAAAGTGAGCAACATGCCCAGCGTCTTGCTAGATGCACCTGGCTCCTGGGGCTCAGCCCTGTCCCTGGGCTCTCTCAGGGATATGTAGGAGACAGGTGGCATAAAAGCTGGGCTTGGGCCTCCCTCTCATGCCTGTCTTCCCAGGGGCAGCGCGGCCATGAAGGAAGGCACAGGGATCTTACTGTCGTGTCTCTGAACAATGGTCATTGGCAGCATGTCTGCTGTCCCCAGCCCCTGGTTCCCATCTGTCTTCAAGCTGCTCAGTATCTCTGCACCTCTCTAAGCACCCTGGTGCTTGGAAGAGATGTGTGTGCATGCTCAAGAGCAAAGGGACTCGGCTGGCTAAGTCAACATGGCCAAATAAAGCCAACTCAGAGAAATGAGGCTGTGGATATTGGCACCTGTTCCTGGCCCGTTTACTCAAACCAACCAAGCCCAGGTGGAGGCTGGGAGCCTGGGATTAACTGATTGGCAGATCTCGGTTCTCCTGCACATGGTCCTCCTGCTGCCTCAGAGATAACACAGGGCTGGGCCTGGTTCCTACCCGACTGAGCCTTCTCCATTCTTAGGCGCCTGCCCAAACCTGCTCTGTGCCCTGGCTGCTGCATTCCTATTCCTTCCTAAGAGACACAGCAGCAGCCCACAGAGGCCCCTCCACACTCCCAACTCTGGATCATGGCAGGGAAGGGGTAGGGAGTGTTTTTGCTCTCTAGAAATTAGTTCTGGCTTGTTCTTTGGACCCTGGGTGTTTTCCCAGAGATGCATAGATCCTGGACTGAGAAGCAAGGCGTAGCCAGGACTATTACCCAGGCAGGGCCCAAGAGGAAGCCCTGACTGGTTAGAGGGGAAGGCTCAAAAAAAAGGCAGCAGGAAAAAGGTCAAAATCTGGTAGCAGGTGTGGGGTGCAAGTTATAGGATCCCCTTCCAAGTTTGGGACTAGCCTGCAGGATGAATGCAGAGGCCCCCCACACTCAGCAGTCTCACAGCATTGGTCCAGGAGATGGAGGAGGGACAGAGGGATATCTAAACAGGCATCAGTCAGAGTCCCTCCCACGTCCCGCCCCTTGCATGCACCCTTGGGAACCTGAATGCTAGGGTCGTGTGGCAGGAGGAAGGGTGGAGTCCTGGAGAAGCCAGACCTTACTGTGTGCTAGGGTGAGTTCTAGACACATCATGTGCTTTAACTTACTTAATTCTCACCACAGTCCTGCAGGGCAGGACATCTGAGTATCCCTGTTTTATAGACAGGAAAAAAGAGGTACAGACAGTTAAGGGCATTGTCCAGGAATACAAAAACAGGAAGGGACAAGGCTGATTTGAGAGCCAGGGTGCCTGGCTGCGTGTCATGCATTCATCAGTCTTTCATGGATGTGTGTGTGTGTGTGTGTGTGTGTGTGTGTGTGTGAGATAATGCAGGTTTGTACCCATGCCCGTATGCCTGCACATGCAAAGGCAGTAGCACCAGGGACAAGCACCTGCGCCTGTCTAGCTTCTTCCATGAAATCCAGAGGAATTTTCTGCTTCCCTCCGCCAAGGAGCTTGTCACCGCCCCCTGCCCCAGGGTTGCCTCTGCCGCTGGTTAACTCTATCGCATGTCAGGAGGAAGTTCACCAACAGAGTCAGGCACATCTGGAAGCAGAGATACATGATTGGGAGGTAGGCTTGGTTCCCAGCACCTGCTGTAGCTGGGATTTGGCCTGTGTCCAGCCCTGTCCCAGGCTCCAACACAAGAATTGTCTCCAACATTTGTCAGTCACTGGAAACTCTTCCCTGGAATGAGGTAGGACAGAGGCTGTGTTATCAAGATTCTGTTGTATAGGTGGGACCATGCTGTGGGAGTTAGGACTGTCTCAACCAGGACAGAGCTTTGGCAGTGCCAGAAGACAGGGACCCTGGAAGGCAGCGCCTCCTCCTCTAGCTGCTGTTCCCGCCTCCCACTGGCTCCTCCTCCTGGGTATCACATGTGCTCCTCCAACTTACAGCCTGGCTGCCTGCCGTCTTGCCTGTCTTGCGGGCAGAAAAGCACCATACCTGCGTGCCAGAGGGGCACAGGTGTGCCTATGCCACTCACACAGTGTACCACCTGCTGGAATCTTGGCGGAGGGCGGACTTGGGATGGGATGCACCGGAGAGACATTATGTGGTATAATTAAGAGGGAGCAAAAACACAAAACAAAACAATGTTTTCCTTCCTCTCTCTCTTTTCTACCACTTGCCCTAATTATTTTCCCACTTTAAAATTCTACATCAACTTTAATTAAGCTGGCCTCGGGCAGGGAAGTCTGGCAAACTTGGAGAAGTTCACTTGTTTATTTTCTTATCGCTCAGTGATTGGATTTTTGCAGCTCATTCTGTCTCTTTACTCTCCACGGAGGGATGGTGGCAGCCTCCTGCCCGCGGCAGGGACAGGTGCATCCGAGAACCGAGAACCGGCTGACTGAAGCCTCCAAGGGAGGCACTTTGTCACAGAAGCTACTGTTGATCAATTTATGCTCCAGCTATGCCTCGCCGCCCCTCCTGCCACCCCTCTGCCTCTCCCTATCCCAGAAGAGCTCAGGAAGCACAAGGGAGCACCCGTCAAGCTGTGAGAAAGCAGTGGACATGGAGCCCAGAAACTTGGACTGGAAGCTCAGCCTCACGCATCAGTTGTGGAGCGGGGAGGGGGGGAAGGGGGGTGGGAAACTCATACCATTCATTCATTCACTTGCCCATTCATTTTCTCATTCCCTGTTTGTCTCTTGCATTCTTTCAGTCTCACCCTTTGTCTACTCATTCATTTGTCAACCTCTCCCCCCCACCCCCGCATTGAGCAAAGGCCCATATCTGCTTTTGGCCTCCCCAGGAAGTCCTTTGTGGGCAAGTTACTGGGCTCCTCTGTGCCCGCTTCTTGGCCCCTTCATCTCTGAGTGGTTTCAAGGACAAAGGGAGGTCATGCAAATAGGAGCCTGGGATGGTCCCAGCTCAAAGTGGGCAACTCATGTGGCAACTCCATTGTCACTTGCATTCATTACCAGAGCTGGGACTTGATCTTTGCAAGTAGGATGAGCAGGGCAAGGACCCAAGGTCTCCAGGCTGGATCCTGAAGGCTGCTGAACCTGTGGTGAAGAAGCGAGTATGAGAGTTGAGGCTCCAGAGGAGCCCAGACACCTGGGTAAGGGAAGTGGGGCTGGCTGGGAAGTTCACCACGTAGTGCAGGCATGCTGGACTCTAAGGAAAGGCTGAATAGCATCAGGCTCAGCCCCCAAATGACTGAAGATGGGAGAAGAGGCAGGTGTCTGTGCTCAGTCTGCGTGAATGACAGAGTAAATGAGCCAGCAGATGAATGTGTGAGTAAATGAATGAGTGGGTGAGCGACTAGATGAATGAATGAATGAATGAATAAAAGGTTGGAGAACTAAGCACATGAATGAAGTAGTGGATGAACAAGAAAATGAGAGGGAACAAGTGAGCGAAACATTTAGCAAACGGGCTGAATAAAGGAGTGGATAACTGAATGTCTGAGCGGATCCTAGAGGGATTGGATGAATTAGGAAATGGGTGAATGGTGAGTGGACTGAGCAGATGAATCAATGAATGAGGGAAGGACTGACCGGGTACAAATGAGAGGATGAACCTGTGAACAGATGAAGGAATAAATGGTTGAAGCCAGGGCCACACAAATGACTCAGTTTTCCACCCCCGGAGCTGAGTGTGCAAGAGGGACTAGCTGTCTGCACCTCAGGGGCTGGGGGAGCTGGTTCCTGGCAGGCAGGACTGCCACTCTCCTTTGCTCCTCACCAGAAAGGTCCTTGAACCATTGAAACGCAGATGTCAGTAAAATAACAGATCTCTGGTGGCTTGTCTACCTGTCTCCCTCACTGCTAAGAAACAGCTCGCAGTGGCAGGTTAAGCTGACAATAAACACAGGAATTGACTCCAGTGGGGAATGAACCTGCCTGGCTGTTGACAAAAATGTAAGGTGATGAAGACTTCACTGGGGCTTATGGCTAGCTCAGAGGCCAACCTTCTGCCCCTGCCTCTCCCTTCTTGGGATGGGGTACAAAGGATGGAGGCCCCGGGCAGATGAAAATGTCCCTGAGACGCAAGCCAAAAGGCAGGTCAAAGTCCTGCAAAGAGCCAGGGTTCCGCTTTGCAAAAATCATGTGATCATGTACATACATTTGCCACTGAGAGGACGCTGGACAAGAAAGTGGGTGTACCCACACTTGGACAGGTGGAAGGTCAGAAAAATCGGGCAAGGGACCTGGCAGCTGCCTCCTGCTAATCCACGTCGGTCCAGTTCTGACTGAGCTTGAGCTCAGCAACCTCTCCTCCACTCTGAGGCACCCCAAACTATGTCTATAAACAGCAGCCAGGAGCAAGCAGGTACTGTAGTGCTTAGGAGAGTGGTTGGGGCCCCAGGGCTTCAGCATCCAGCTATGGCCAGCCGACTGCCTGCTGGGCAGCCAGCTGGAAGGGAGATGAAAGTAGGCAGACTTCGGCAGAGGGCACTCAAGCCCTAGGAATCTGCACTGAGCTATTGGCGCCGCTGCTGCCGCCGCTGCCGCCACCGCTGCCGCTGCTGCCGCCGCCTTTGCTCCGTGGTTTCCCAGAGAAGTGGAGATCATGAATCTCCGTAACTGGAGCCCAGGGCCTCATCACTCACCGTGATTGTAGCGGATTGAGAGCCCGAGTGGATCAGGCTAAACAAAACACACACACTGGGGACTCTTCTAGAGGAGCGGGCTCGGCCACCGCTGGGGTAGGGAGTGGGGGGTGAAGGGGTGACTCCTTTACCTGTAGAAGTCAGGGAGGGGGATATGCAGGGGGCTGATAACCTCCCTATCCTCTGCCTGCACCTGTGAGCCAGCGGGAGCCATGCATCTAGCTGCCAGGACTTGGACCAGCTCAGCTCATGGGGGGGGATGTTAATGAAATGCGGGAGCACTTGTCCTTTCAGACAGCGGCCCCTTTTATTTGGGAATGAAAAGCTGCATTAGTCTGAATGAGGTTTGGAGGCCTCATAAATCTGGCAATAGCAGCCTCGTGGGGGAGCCGGGAGCACGGAAGCCTGGCTGGTGGGTAGACTTGTTTACCAACAATTCAGAAAAGCCGGGAGTGGCCACTCCCAATGCCCAGAAATGCAGCTTGAGATCTTGCCAGCCTTGGTGCGCTAGCCACCGGGCAGCCTGGAGAGGCGTGCAACAGCAACAGTGAAGGCAAAAGAGGAACCGGGAGAGAGGGAGGCTTCTCCTCTGGATCTCTGAGCTCCCAGCTTACTCCGGTAAAGGTCACAGTTCCTGTTTTACTCTCAGCTGTTTCCCAGCAGCCAGAGGTTGATGCTGATCTTTCACTGTCCCTGCTCAGCCCAGGCGCAATGGCACATGGCTCAGCCCTGCAAGCTTAGACATCTGATGGGCCTGCATGGGAACCCCAGCTCCTCATCCACAGGGCATGGCAAACAGCAAGACTCCAAAACTATAAGGAGAAGGGAGGAAGGGAAGAAGGGAGAATAGGAGAGGGGGAAAGGACCAGACATCACTCACTGGCTGTGTGACTTTGGACCTCTTACTGAACCCCTCTGAGATTCAGAGTCTTAACCAGTAAAATGGAAACGTAACCACGACCCCATCGCAGAGGCTTTGGGCAGGATGAGAGGAAATGATGCGTGTAAGGCATGTGTACTTCGCCTGGAACATAGAAAGCACATAATAAACACGCACGGTCATTACCACCGTGGCTGATGGCTTTTTCGTAGCAGTGCGTCCCACCCTCCCTGAGCCTAGCAGGCAGTGAGCCAACAGGCTGCGGTCAGCTTGTGGGGGAAGGACTGTGTCACAAAATGGCCTGCAGGTGGATCAAAAACCAGGCCCACCCTGGGCTGGTGATGTAGAGTCCCAGCAGCACCTCAGGGTTCCCGCAGGGCTACCAAGCCTGGTGTGTGGCGGTTCCTCCCACCCCGCTCCATCCCCCATTATCTGCAGCTTGGAGGCAGCAAAGAAAAGCCTCTCTCTGCCACGTGGGATGCCAAAGCCACAGGCCCATACCCTGGGGGTTGGGGGCTTATGGGACACTCACCCCTCTGGGGGCCTCAGAATCGCCCTCTGCCTGCAGCTCCTCCCTTCTCTGGTGCCTCTCTCCTATTAGGATTTATTCTGCTTTGTGTATTGGGAGCTTGCTCTTCCTGCTGCCCCGGCTTCATACCTCCACCCCCGCCCCTCCGCTAAGCTGGCCTCAAGTCTACTCCCAGTCCACCTTGCTGCTTCTATTATTCCAAGGGTCCCCTGAGTCCCATCCTTCTCGAGTCAGGGGGCTACCTGAAGAATAAGCCAAACACAGCTAACACTCACGCTTCCTCTTCATGTCTTGTATCCTAACCAGTTTGCACCCTAACCAGCATTAGGCACAGCTGGCCATGCCTTTATTTCTGCCCCTGAAGCTTTTGCCTGAGTTCAAGTTCCTTTCCATTTCTGTAGCAAGGCACAGGAATTTTCTTCCAGAAGAGTCAGGCCTCCTGGTTCCTGAGGAGAAGCTGCCAGACAGGGGGTGGAGATGAGGTGAGAAATCTCCCCAGGACAGCCTGTGTCCTGGAGGGCGGTGGGGTCCTGGGTCTTCTCTCCCTCTTTCATACTTGCTCCTCCTCACAGGTGACCCTGCCTCTCCCTCCAGAGGTGGCAACTGCCTGCTGCTCTGGTCTGCGAGGCCTTTCCTTGGGTCCCCAGAGCAGCATTTTCCCGTGGCAGCTTGGGAAACCTGCCATGGGAAGGCCCACTGATGGATGGATGGATGGATGGATGGATGGCAGGCAGAGACAGGCACCAGGTGGGTCTCGCCGTGCTGGCTGAGCTGTGAGGATGACCTCTGTCACATGCATGAAAGCCCAGGGACTAACCCCCTCTTACTATCAAAGCCTCCACATCTTTGAACAGGCAGGGTTGGGTAAGCTGTGATACGCACACCCTTGGTCCAAAGCCAAGGTTGCCTGCACCCAGGCTGCGAGGACCGGAAAAAAAAAAAGGAGAGGGCAAACCAGCAGGTCAGTGAGAGCCGGCCTTGTAGTGTATTTGTAAGAAAATTAAAGATTTGCTCATCAGTTGTTGGGGGCCACGGGTTTACCAGACAGCTGGCAAATGGGAGAGATTGGAAATGATGGAATAGATCAAATTATTTAAATGAGAAAAATAAATTCACACACTGCCTCGCTGCTGCCCGGTGACAGTTCCGTTTATTTATCTACTGTATTGGCATCGCTTTGTCTCTGTCAAAAAGGTCATTAAACTCGCCTAACTACGGAATTCGCAGTCTCCTGCGCCAGTCTCGCTCCGCAGCCCCGCGCTTCCCTCGACACCCAGCACCACTTTAAAAAAAATTTATGATTGCTAATAAACGACGTCTTTTTTTAACCCTTTCTGTTAGCATCGCGCCCCATCCCCTGCAGTGGGCCCTGCCTCCTCCCACGGAAAACAGCAGCTTCTCTGGATATTTTTCTCGGGAAGGCTGGGAGAGGGGGCCCGAGGCCGCGTCTGCACTTGGCGTTCTGGGGGCTAAGAAAAGCCGGGTCCGGCTCACTGGCTCCTCTAAACTCACCGACTGAGAGGCCTGCCAAGCAGCCCCGGCACGAGTTCACGCCCAACTCCCACCGCTCGAGGTCCGGCTTGGGCTCTGCCACCCCTACCAGCTCCCGCAGCTCCCCTCATTCGGCTTGGACAGTTCTCTGAGTTCTCTCTCTTCCCCAATCTCCCTGCTCCAACTCTGTTTCCAGAAAGGGATAGGGCTGGGGAGGGAAGCCGGCTCTGGGGTCAAGGCTCCGGCCGCCGCCGTCCTGCCAGCTCCGGCCGTGTGGGAACCTGCAAGGCGAGGCTCCAAAGACGGCGGGCTACGGTCTCGCTGCCGCCTGCGGGCGCGTCTCCTCCAGTTGGTCGGGCCGCTGGGCTTGACGGCGTCTCCCGGCTTGCGGTGCCAGCACTTGCGCTCCGTGCCTGGCTCTCGGGCTCCGTACCCTCCGTTGTTGCAGGGACTGGGGGCGGTCAGGGCTGCTGGGGACGTCTGGGAAGCGAGCGAGAGTGCCAGTCGTGCGGCCGTCCCCTCTACCCAGGCACAGGGTCCCCTTCCCCTCCCCCTGCGCAGGTGTGAGCGCGCGCGGGCGAGTGTGCGCCTGGCCGAGTGTGAGTGCGAAGTGTGTGTGTGTGTGTGTGTGTGTGTGTGCGGAGGGAGCGCGGGCGGCGCGGGAGGCGGGAGCAGGGCGCGGGGGAGGGGGCTGGGAGGGAGTGTGTGCGCGCGTGCAACTCCACTCCGGGGCTTTGTGCGAGCCCGGGCGATAGCATCGGCGGCGGCTGGAGGAGGAGCGGCCGGAGACGCGTGCAGCCTGCCCGCCAGCGCCCGGCAGCCGGGGCAGGTGGGAGTCCGCGCGGGAGCCGAGCCGACGCGAGCCGGAGCGGAGTCCGAGCAGAGAGCCCGGGCGGAGCCCAGGAGCCTCGCTTGCGGGCGGCCCGTGGGCGGCAGCCAGGCGGGGCGGGCGCCGGCGGGGCGGCCCCCCAGTAAGATGTGCGCGGCGCCGCAGGGCGCCCCCCACTCGCAGCGGCGCTCGGGAGCCCGGCGGCTGGGCCAGGCGGCGCCTCGGGGGCTGCTGCGCGCCCGCGCCTAGAGCTGCCGCCCCAGGGAGCCCACCACGGCCGCGCCCCGGGCACGCTCGGCGGCGCCCAACGATGACCGCTCCCTGGCGGCGCCTCCGGAGTCTGGTTTGGGAATACTGGGCCGGGCTCCTCGTGTGCGCCTTCTGGATCCCGGACTCGCGCGGGATGCCCCACGTCATCCGGATCGGTAAGGGCTCCCCGGAGCCGAGGGGTGAGGGGTAAGAGGAGGGGTATGGGATGTCTCGGTGCGCCCGGGGCAGGGCTGGGAATGGGGGGGCCTCGCCACGCGATCCCGAGAGAATTTCCCCGGCCTCTCTCGGGGCTGCCGGGGCCGCGTGACCGCCAGGAGCTTGTCCCGGTGAGGACAAAGTTCCGTAGCCGGGGGTCACGGGACCTTACTTCCCTGGGAGGAGGCGTCCGGGCCGTGGTGGGCGCGGGGCCCTTGGCGCGCTCCTAGGAGGTGGGGCTCGGCGGTGTGTGGTTACGGGGTCCAGCCACGAGCCGAGTGGCGGGCGCTTTTCGCCGCGCCGCGACTGCCTGCAGATCGGGCTGCAGACCCAGTGCTGGGACGCGGCATCTCCACGCAGCTGGAGCCCTGAGGAAGGCGCCAACTTCTCCGCTGTGCCTTTCTGGCTCCCCACGAACCCCTCGGTCCCACCTCGGGCGTCGCTGGAGCGGCAGCCACGGGGGCGGCACGGAGCGAATTCGCAAGAAGAGGGCAACCGGCTCTCCTCCGTTGGCGGCCGCCCCGGGCCTCGGTGGCCCCCCGTTCAGCCCCGGTGGCGTGGATCAGGGCTAAGGCCATCCTCCCGCCTTGCCTCACCTTCCACCCCCAGCCCAGCTGGTTGCTGCCGCCCTGTCCCTGGGGAGCCAGGCCCCTCTCGGGCCCTGGGCCGACGCAGGTCGCGGGGAAGGGAGCGACGGAGGCGGCGGGGCGCGACGAGTGGCTTGCAAAGTTAGCCAAAATCCCTCCGCAGCTGGCAGCGGCTGGCGGCGGCTGGCGGGGCCGCGCGTCACTCTGCTTTCCTCGCTGGAGACTCTTACTCCGGCTTTAACTTTGTTGTGGCCGCCCAAGGCATCCTGTGGGCAACGCTCCGGGCGGGCTGGTGGCCGTGCGCGAGTCCCAGGCCGGTGATCCATAGAGCTGGGCCCGGGCCCGGCCCGACCACCAGGGGAGCTTCGGTTATCGCGGGCCCTTCGCCCGCCTCCAGGCCGGAGACGTGGATGCCTGGGTTCGCGAGGCGCCATCGCCAACGTTTGGTTCGGGGCGGCAGACAGAGCTCTGCTGCGGAGCCCAGGCCACCTTCCTCCTCCTGCTCCTCTGGTCTCCGGGCGCGGACTTCGGGCTGCTAGCGACGGGGAGCTGGAAGAGGGGTCCGGGCTTGGTTTCCCCGCTTCCTTTCCAAGGAGGTGGTCTGAGACCACAGAGCGGGCTGTCTCCTCTGTGGTTCTCTGCCTTGTCTCGCCTACCTAGAGGCCTGGCCCAGACCTTTGGGTGCCAACGGAGCCCGAGCAGAGCTCTGAACAGGACCCTGGCTGGCGGACCTCCAGGCACTGGAGGGGACCCTGGGGACAGCCCTCGCTGTCAAGCTTAACCCTTTGGAGCCCAGGCTGCTCCTGGCAAACTGAAAATGCCTTTGCCAGCTTGGCCCACTGCAGGAGGAGCGGCAGGGGGGCAGGGACCCCTTAGTGGGACCAGCCCTTCCATTATTCTCTCTGTTTAGAAGCGACTTACCTGGCAAGGTGTCTTTAGGAGGGAAACAAGAGGGGAACCCAAATCATGTTGTGTGTCAGCCCCGCGCATTGCAGGTCCTCCTTGGTGGACCTTGCACAGGGGAGGGAAGCCTCCCCGCCTAGCTTTTGGGGTGAAAGTCTCCCAGAGGCTTGGGAAGACAGGGGCAGGGGAAGGACAGTGCCAGGCAGATCCGCTGGAAAGGGGCCGGATGGTGTCCTTACCACCTTCTTATTACCAAGCCGGACTGTACTGGGCAGTTCCCTGTGTCCCCGAGAAACAAACCCCAAGCTACCCACACCCTTTCCTGGGGTTCCACCTGCAATAATGCCCTCCTCTCCTCTAATCTTCTTCGGGTTAAACCCCAGAATTAATGAGCATGCCGGCCCAGGCCATTATTGCCAAGAGCCAAGCTCCATTTGATTCCCAGCCCATGGACTGGGGTGCTAAACAGATGCCAAACCTGACTGTCAGGGCTGTGACAGCTAGAGTGGAGGGGAAGCGCTGAGGCCTCTGGATCTGGTAGGAGCTCCCCTGGTAGCTGAGCTGCCATCCTTTGGGGCTGATACTCAAAGCCCAGCTGGAGTCAGTGGTCAAGGCAGGCAGATGAGGGAGGGGGGAAAGTCTCAGTGCTGAAACCCATACACACTGGACTTCACTGGCCAAGCCATAGCCCCTTTTCCATCGCTCCCACCGTGTCATCTCATGGTGCTGCAGGAATCTAGGCCCTGGATATTGGACTCCGAACTACTCCTGGTTGCCTAGCCTGCAGCCTGATCCGGCTGTACTTCAAACCGAGTGCACCCAGGCCTCTCCAAGCCCAAAAGAGGTTTTGTTTTGTTTTGTTTTTTTCCCCAAGCAGGTGCCAGAGGTGCTGTTCCACCCCCTGTCTATGAGCCTCTTTTGGGGGCTGAAATTTGCTCTTAGACAAGGAGATGGATAGCTCGGCAGTGTGACAGAGTGTTCAAACAATCCGTCTTGAATAGATGAATTGCATTGCTCTGTCTTTTTGTAATTGTGTCTATCAGAGGGAGAGGTCAAGGCATTGATTGCTTGGATGGTTTGCAAGTAACAAAGGAGAGCGAGGGAGAGAGAGTAATTGGATTGTAGTCTGCGGGAAAAAATGATCATTGATTATTTTGTATGAATATGTGGGAGATGTATTCTGCGTATGATTATCAAGTGTTGCTCATTGAAGGTTTGTGAGGCATATTGTTCTGCATAGTATTATTATTATCATTGCTCGCATTGTTTGCATGGATCTGAACTCACGGAAGGCTGTGTTAATATGTGGGTCCTGTGACCTCCTGTGGGGGCCTGGATTTCCATGTTCCCTGACATGGAAGCTGTCGTGGAGGGGGTTGCTGGGCTTGGGGTCAGAGGCCTGGTGTCTGTGCTCTTCATACCTCCATTGGCCGTTTCCCTCCCTCTTGAGCCTCAGTTTTCCCCTCTGTAAATCGGGTGGTTGGTCTCTTCTGTGGTTTCAGAACTTCTCTGTGATGTAGCCTAGCGGAAGCTGTTAGTACGATTGTGCATTTCCAAGCTAGCCGTTTTCGCCTGCTCTCAGCCAGGGCTGGAGGATCAGGGGCCCACACAGGGGTGGCAGCAGCCAAGAAAGGCTGGCCAGCTCTTGCAGTGATAGCGAGCTTGAGTGGATTCCCGTGCTGTCTGGCTAGCCAGCGTGCAGCTTCCAAGCCAAATGACTGCAGATTCATAAAGCAGGTGTACGTGGGTGGGGGATGAGAGGGAAGGTTTGGGCCAGCCCTGGACTCTCTGAGCATCTGCAGACACAGCAGAACTGAACTGCAGGGTCCCAAGCGTTCCTGAATGAACTGGGATCCCAGGGGGTCGGAATACCCCTATCCCCTGCCCTAGAACTGGTCCACTCTTCCACTTCCCAAACCTGCCTTATCTGTAGCTCTTATGATCAGTTTACCCAGATTGTCCTGAACATTTGTCTCTTGAGTTTGGGAGCTGCTGAGTATAAAACTATGAGATTTCTCAGTCACTGGCAAGGCGCTCAATGATCCCGTGGTGTAGGAACAGACAGCAGCTGAGTGAAGATCAATAGGGTTTCCCTCTGGAAGTAAATAGCTTTAGACAAGGCCTGGGAGTGGCCCGAGGGGCCAAGGAAGCATTAACTAGAGGCATTTCTGCCCCCACTTCTCAGCCCAGTGGCTCCTGTCATCCTGGGGCCTCCCTCCTTCTGAGGTTGGAGTTTAATTTCTTCCTGATGCCTGCCTCTCTGTACGCTAAGATGTCAGCATGACCTGGTGTTTTCAGAGGTGGTGGAGGCATGCAGCCTGGTCCTCGGTGCCCTCCCAAAGGCCCTGGTATTCCCCTGCCACCACGCTGCTAGTCTAGCCCATTGTGCCATTTGAGAGAGTTGGTGTGGGGGAGGGGAGGTATCTTCACCCCACCCCCACCTCTCCAGAATACTAGAAAGCACGGGTACTTTAGAGGCCTTTGTGGGGGCTGTGGGCTTCCCTGGGTTCTTGAGTTCCCAAAGCAGTCTCTGCCACAGGCCAGGAAATAGAGTCTGCTTCTTGGGGGAGGAGGCACAGATGCTCTTATGGGCATCTTAGAACACCATCCCCTGCTTCCTGCCTGGAAGCCTCAGGACAGCTTGGTGATCTTTCAGGCGGAGACCCGTTTGAACTTGGAAAACGGCATGTGTTTCGGGAAGCCTCTGCTCTCCTGTCACAGTCGGCTGCCCCAGCTTCCTCCTCCTGCAGCTGCAGCCCCTCTTGCTTGCCCCGGGGATCCTCTGGGGAATGGAGAGTGGAGGCTTTCCTCTGAAGGGCAACATCGAGAATCCCCAGGGCTCCCCAGGCAAGGCAATGGAGCAGGCTCCGGGCTCGAGCCAGGGCTCGCGGGCCAGGGTTCTTTTGCCGGGCTGGCAGATCCTGGTTTGTTCCCCGTCCCACCCCCCTCCCCCCTCACCCAGCCCCACTGGAGGCAGGTGGTGTGGTCCATGGGGTGTGCTGGAGCCTTTGGGGAGACCTAGCTGCGGAGACATCCTGGCTGCCGGCTGCTCTCCAGGAGTGGCTGTGCTCTCAGGTGCTGCTTCCCCAGCAGTAGCACCAGAGGGCAGTGTGCCTGTGCGGAGAAGGCTGGCTGCCATGCGTCCTGCCTAGATAGAGCCCCACCTGGGTCTGCAACATAATGAAAAGAATTAAACCACAACATTCACACAGAGGGGGGACCCCCGTAGATGGAGACCTTGGCTGTCAGGTACTGCGCAGCCTCTCACATCATGACTAGTAGGTGCTCAGTAAACAGAGCTGTGGCATTTCCTTGCCATTGTGTTAGGCCTTCATGGGGAAACTAGAGCCTGCTGAAGTCATTTGTTCCAGATGCCCAGGGCTGTGAGTGTTGAAGGCAGGCTAACAACTGGGGTCTTAGAACAGAAATGACAGAAAGCTGCCATTTTTAGGTGGGGGGCGTGGGGTGGGGCTACCTGTGGTGCCCCCTCTGCCATGGTTCTGGCAGCAGAGCCTGCTGGCATCAGCCCCACTGTTACCAGTTTTTCAGTCTGAGTGAGTTGCAGGGCAGATCTGCTTCTTCCAGAGGCAAGGTCTGAGTGGCTTTTCCCTCCACCTACCTCTGCCCCTGTTCCTACTTGACATCCTCCTTCCTGGTCTGGCTTTTAGACTTTGCCCTGTGCTTGACTGAAAAAGGATGGGCACTCCATGGGGATATGGCAAGTCTACCCCCAGGAGTCCCTGTGTTCTGGGGTTTCCAGGAACTGCCTAGCCATCCTTGAAAGTGCTGCCAGCGTCTTAAGACGCAAGCACCCTGTGTCTCTGTGTGCCCTCTCCTGTACCTGCAGGTGCCATGGGTGACCTAGACGGAGAAGGGTCCTGGTCAGTTTGCTGTATTTGTTCCTTCTTGTATCCCTTGTCTCTCTCTTCCTCCACCAGTCCTGTTCCATCTCGTTCCAGCATCCCTTCCAGACTCACATACGGCCATTTTATTTTCAATCAAGAGACCTTCAAAGCCTGCTTTGGGCATTGAGCCCAGCGGGCAGTGGCGGAGTGTGGACTCTACTGAGGCTTGGTCTTGGAATATGTGTTGTTGCCCCGTGGCATCATGGTTGGGTGTCCAGGTTGGAGGCAAAGTTTTTGTGCCAATTCATCCTTCCCCACACCACCTGCATGATGAGTGCACAGGCAAACCCAACCATATGCGTCCCTGCCCGCTGTGGTCCTGTACCCAGGGAGCAGGGGGAAGTCTCGGGTGATGCTGGCTGCCAGGGACCCAGCAGTTTCAGAGGTGGGAGAGCTTTCCCTGCTTGCTAACCTGGTGACAGATTTGGACATAGTCTGAAGTCTCATGTCATTTTCCAGGACCTCCACTTCTGCATCTGTAACATGGGGATTATACTGCCTGCTTTACAGAGTCAAAAACATGTGATCTCATCTCAGAAAAGCTTAGAAGCTGTTCAGAGAGCAGCACTTGTTCCTGTTCCAGGAGTGAAGGCCAGCAGCACAGAGGGTGGAACTGGGGTGAAAGTGGCGAGGCAGTCAAGATTTAAGGAGGCTCTCAAATGGTGCCCTTGCACTGGTGTAACACTGGCTCTGAGAGTGAGTGCTTCCTTAAATCTTGGCCCTGTTCAGGCATCATCCAAAGTCAACTTTGCTCCAGAAGTGAAAGTCTCCTTCTGTTTCTATTTGTGTGCCAAGGATAGAATCCAGACTGAGCCAGATTTGGAGACATGAGACTGGATCAGGGTACGGGGAGTTGGATTTGAGGACAGCGGGTCTTTCTGGTTGTTGCCCTTCTTTCCTTTTATTTGCATTTCATAGCAGCTTCACCAGAGAGTCCTCTGCAGCCCTTACCTCATTCTGTTTCCTCCGCATTTCCTCTGGGGCCAGGGTGCTCCTGCTCCAGGTCGGCTTCTTGCATTTTCTTTCTCCTCCCACCTCAGTGCCCCACATTCTTCTCCCTGCTTCCCTTCATCATACCTTGGTTCCTAAAGGGTGTTGACCTTGGCTGTGGTTGTGTTTTGGGTGTGTCTGCCAGGCTTCTGTGCCCTGCCTCCTGCATCAGAAAAGCAGCTATCCAGGGGCACCCAAAACCATCTCTTCCCTTCTTCCATCAAGGGGCAGAATGAATTTTACAATCGCCTCCCCTCTCCCAATCTGCACATTTAATCTTCATGGTTCTGTGTGCCTGTAGTTGACCTAGATCTGAACATAATAAGCAAAAACATCCTGTAGTTAACTATTCCTAATTTTTAAATTGAAATCTCAACTGTCTTGCGGTTTCCTATCCGGGAAGAGGATCAACCCTTGGTGTCGCGTATCCTTGCTTTATCTGCTACCCACCCATTAGTCATTCAAGAGTCCCCTTCATTCTCAGAGGTGCAGCCACAGTGTCATTGTGTCCAGGTAACCCCAGGGTAACAGGCTAATGCCCTGTCACAGTGCCTGTCATTAACCTGACCTCATCACCTGGGCATTGTGTCATCTCTCTTCATCACATGGAGGGTGAGTATTCTGCAGGAAGGTATTTGGAGAGAGAGGAGAGACCTTTCATGTAACATTACTAGAGTATATTGCTACGAATGTCATTACTTTTTGTTGTAGCTAATCTCTTATTGTACCAATTATAAGCTAAATTCTATCATACCTATGTGTGTGCGAAAACACAGAGCTTACTCATACCCCTTGGGGCAGTTGCAGTTTCAACTGTCCATTGTGTGTGTGTGCAGTGGGGCAGCGTGTGTGTGTGCGCACGCGCATGTGTGTCTTAGAACATGCACCTGCAGAGAAGGGAGAACCATTGCTGTGCATTTCATTGATTCTAGAATGGACCTCTAAGATCTTTTACATTATTTATTTATTCAGGAAGCAGAAAGGCAGAGAGAGACAGGCTCAATCTACTAGTTCACTCCCTAACTGCTTGCAATGATACCTGACTGGCGCCAAAGCCAGGAACTAGGAATTCAACCCAGGAGCCAAGAACTCAGTCCTTGTCTCCCCTGTAGATGGCTAGAACTGTTTTTCTACCTCTCAGGTGCACATCAGCAGGGAGCTAGAATTGAGAGCTGGAGGCCAGTGTGGCATCCAGCCGTTCCAAGCACTCACTCCTGAGATGGACTCTTTCTTCCGTTTGTACATCTCTGCAGTCTCTATATGTCTTGCATACACCGTGTGTCTGAGTTCATCTGCAGAAATGAATTTGCTGTGTGTCATGGGCTGGCTTAGATGCAGTGGCCTGTGGAGGAGTGGAACCTGGCATGTCCTGGCTGTGTGCCCTTGAACAAGTCACTGCCCAAACCTCCAGCTCCTCTCACAAGAGGTAGATGTATGGGTTGAAGTGGAATCAATTGACTTTTCTTTTCTTTTTTTCCCTTTCCTTTCTTTCTCTTCTTTTTTTTTTAAATTTTTACTTATTTATTTGAAACTCAGAGTTATGGCGAGAAAGGGAGACACAGAGAGATCCTACATCCACTAGTTTCCTCCCCAAATGACCACAATGGTTAGTGCTGGGTGGGCCAAGGCCAGCAGCCAGAAGCTTCATTTGTGTCTGCCACGTGGGTAGCAGGGGCCCATCTTCTACTGATTTTTTCCAGGCTATTAACAAGGAGTTGGATCAGAAATAGAGGCGCCAGGGACATAAACTGGCACCCATATAGGATGCTGGCATCACAGGCAGCAATTTAACCCACCATGTCACAGCGGCAGCCCCGAATCATCAGTTCTCTCTTTGACCTAGCAAATTTTCATATGGTTGAACTTGCTCATGGCATCTTCATAGGGCTATTGTGAGGATTAAAGCGGATAAAGTATGTAAAGCCTTTTGCACGGTGCCTGATCATTAATAAATGTTAGGAGCAAAAGGAAGGATTCCCAATGGCAGGGTCTATGTCTGTGCCACCAGGCTGGGCCGGGAAGCTGTCTGCTTCTCCCATGCCCTCTGCTTTGTGCCAAGTCTGGAGCCCAGTACTCCATGCAGCCTAGGATGTTGCATTTGATGATTGCCACACCCATGGATCCTACAATGGAATATTTGTGTCCAGTTGCCTGTACTTGTTGACCACCATGCTGGGGAGCAAGACAGGTGCCTTTCCCAGGATGCCGCTGTATACCAGCTCCCAGACTCCACCTGGATCGGTACTTAACAGAACCTCGGGGTGCTGGTTCTTCCCTGCTTTGGCAGGGTTTTAATTGAAGTGCATTTGGTTTGTGTTCAGAGCTGAGAAGGCCCTGCTATTGGGATGCCCTGGAGGCACTGGTGCGGGTCATTCTGATCAGTGCTTCTTTGATGGGGTGGGCATCAGCTCTCACTTCCTGGGCATGCCAGTGGGGACTAGGGCCAGTTCGTGCGTGGCTGGAGGCTGGGGCTCCTTTGGGACACACTAGCTAATGAAGCCTTGGGCAAAATCTGGGAAGGAGAAGAGTCCCCATGGTGATTGTACACATCAGAGATAATGAGGTAGAGTGAGATCTGGGGGGAGTGGCAGACTGTGATTCCAAATCCTTTGGTGCCCTGCTGAATGGTGGTTAAGGACAGCGGCAGCTACAGAGGAGCAAGAGGCAGTGAAGATTGTGCGCTTCTGAAGAGGGTTCCAATCCATAGGAGACAATTAAGTCTTGTGCTATTAAAGGGACGAATGCAGACAGGCTGCTGATGGAAGGGGGTTTATAGAGTTCTCAGAACAACTGCAGGATGAGCTCTTTAAATATGGGAGCCAGGGAGGCTTGTGCAAAGCCGTCTCTGCATCTGCTTTGCAGAGCTGAGATTCGCTATTCCAAGAAGCTGCCCAATTGGGCGGAAAAGCAGGAGCGGGGAGCCAAGGACTTCCCAGGGCTCTGAGCTTCATGTTTGCTGTGTGTGGTGAAGAATCCAGGTTGAAAAGAACCCCGCAGGGTCATTCTAGGCCTCTGGTGCCCCAGCATTAGCATGCAGGAGCATCACCTACAGGGTTCATAGAAACAGGATTGCTGGGCTCCATCCCCAGGGCTTCTGATTTCCATTCCCTCCTCTGGAGAATTTGCATTTTTTAACAGGTATCCAGATAGTGCTGATGCTGCTGGTTTGGGGACCATGCTTTGAGAGACCACTGTAGCAGGTTAGCAGAGTGCCTGCCTACAGACAGTGGCATAGCGAGGCTCGCCTTGACTAATGCCAGCTGCTGTAACAGGAAGCTCACTGCAAATGTTTCTGATGCACTCCCCATTTTTGTTGCAGAATTCTCCCTAAAAAGCTGAAACCTACTTGCCTGCAGCTCCAGTGAGGCAGTAAAATGTGGATGTTGAGAGTGTAGGTTTTGAAATCCAGCTGTAAGAGTTTAAGCCCTCGTTCCTTGCCTCTTGGTGGTGTAACTGTGGGCGAGTCACTTACAATTTCTCTAAACTTTGGTTTTCTTTCCTGTGAAATGGAGATTGTGGCAGAGAGCACCCAATGGGATTGTTGTGAGAATGAACAGGCCTGCCACAGAGGCAGCCCTCAGAAACCAGCTGGCCATCAGCGTTGTGGATAAGCATGCAGGATCCAAAGCTCCTCTAGTTTGAGGACTGTCTCTAGTACTTTCTATCTGTTTAGTCTCAGGCGGATTATTCACTTTGTCATAATAATAATGAGGATAGTGTTGGTTTCTTGGTGTTTTTGTGAGGATTCAATGAGTGAATGCATACCAAGTACTTAGAAGGCAGTTATAAACATTCAACAAATGCTACTCATCGCTCTTGCTAGGGTGACACTTGCCCTTCATGCTGGTTCAGGTGCACTGCCTGTCCTGCACCACGTGGCGTCTGGAACTGACAGTGAAGCCACCATCATCACTTCCTCAGCTCCAGGATCTGCTTATAGATCCCTAGCTTATTGTAGCATGTTAGCAGCCACGTCACTCCATTGACTTGTACTTGAGTAGGTGGTCTCAGAAAATCACTGGTCTTTGCCAAGAGCATTGCTGCTGATCCATAACTTCTCTCATCTTCCAATTGGTAGTTGATCTGTGGGACCCAAGCTCAGAGCTGTCATTCATTTATCCCCCAAAGATTCTATCCATTCTTGCTCTTTTTATACCACTTCACACTGTCCCATTGCTCTGTCTCAGAAAGTATTCATGAACATGAACAATACTTGCTTCTCCCAAAGCTGCTGGTCACCTGGGGCCTATGGGAGAGAGGTCCAGTGACCCAAGGGCAGGTTGAGATTGGGAGTCACTATTCTGCTTGGGGGTGCTTTGGGGACCCCCTCCTGTTGTCTGGCCTGCTTCATGCCATCTAAGCCAGAGGTAAATACATCTTTCCTCTCTTCTGCTATGTTTTCCATAAACATATTGGCAGGAAAGGACCAATGTCTCAATCTATTGGCCTTATCAACTGATCTTGGATCTGCTGACCTGCACCTTAAACACTTCAACACTTTACAGGCCTTTGCTTTGCTGTGGGGTCATCTCTGGACTCACGTACTGTCCCTCTTTGGCTTCTCAGGTGGTGCTGCGTTATGCTGGGCACCTGCTCTGCTTCTCCTCCTTGCCAGCTTCTCATCCTTAGGTGCCAGAGAGCACGTCTTTCCCTTTCTCAGCCTCCTCTTGCACTCTCCTTGTTTTAACTTTGTGTATTCTAATTCTTCGACGCTTAAGAGATAACATTGTACAAGCATGGAGCAAAGCTGAGTTGTTTTTCATCACATCCAGTGTGTTTAACACTATGCATATTTCATTTTATATGATGAATAAATATTTGCTGAACAAATGAATGCCTAGATGAATAGAGTTATTTAAATGTAAGTCCACCCAATTTCCCTGTCATTTAGTATACTAGGTTTTCCATTTTGTTAATGAAGGTTTCATGAAAGGTTTTCTGTGAAGTCAAGGTATAAGTGTCCTTGCCAGTCTCCTGAAACACACTAGCAACGTCTATGCCAAATCTTTTCCAGAGAGCCTATTTTTGGGCATATATAACTAGAGTATTTGGGAGGTGGGTTTTAAGTTTAGGACTGAATTTTGCATGCATTGATTGGTTCATAAAATGTTGATTCTCCTGCTAAGAGAATTCAAAGAGACCCACACTACAAGATGAAATTATGATCCTCCTTCCTCTGCTGACCTCCCGCTTTGCTTCCTATGTGCCCTTCAGCATCGCCACTGCTTACTCTGAGAACTGAATCAAGGAAGAGAATACTGCTCTTCCGTCTTTTCAAGGCTGATCACACAGAGAAACTGTCAGGCGGAACTGTGGCTGTGTCGTTGGCACTGTTGCCAGTCAGAGGTCAAGTTTCTTCTTTGCCTGTCTTCGCCACATGGCTGGATCTTGCGACAGACATTAAGTCTACAGGGCAGCTGTGTGTAAAGCAAAGGAGTTGACAGTTAGCCTACATAGACAGTCCTCCTAGCTGTTCAGCCCTGGGAATGTGTGCATCATGCACACTGGTTTCTGGTGAGTGTGAGTGAGCGCTCATGTGTGCATTTGGGTACTTGTAAGAGGTGTCCAAGTAGAGGTTTGCTTCTCTAGCAAGCTTCCCCAAATTGGGGCTCTAAGCACCTTTCCTTTGGGTCAGTGGGGAAACTGAGGGCATGAGCAATGATGCTAGCTCCTGAGTGGCTGGGCTGGGCTGGCCTCGCTGTCTACTGCATCTGGGCAGCTGAGATCAAGAGGGGGCAGGTTTCAATGGGATCCTGAGCTTTCTTTCCTGAATACAATAGGGCCAGGCTCTCTCACAAGGCCAGCCCCCCCTTCTTGCTTTCCTCCTGGGGAAACAAGTGACAGGCACATCGTGAGCAGAAAGAGCCTGTTGTCTACATGGCCGTTTTTCCTGCTCAGTTTAATAGCGGTGACAGCCGTCTATTTTACTTGTCTCGTAACATCGAATCAGTAAATAAAATATGGGTGAACTCTCAGGTTTCACTGAATTATGGCTGGTCCACAGGGACTGAGGGCTGGGGGAGCATGAACAGAGATTGAATCCCTGGCTTGTTGCAAGAGAGGCAGTGCCTTGCGTCTTCCTTTTGGAGCCAGCAGGTCTTTCAGTGCTGGAGGAAGCTAGGCGAGCTCATCCTGTGTGACAGTCTCTGAGCGCATGGAAGAATGAGAATACTAGCAGAGGTGCCACAAACAGGAGGGCTCCAGGATGTCTGTCCAACTCCAGGCTGTTCTAGCACAGATGGGGGCACTGAGAACAGAAAAGGGAAACTGGCTTGTCCCCTCCCTTGGTGAGCTGTACAAGGAGACAGAAACAAACCTTGATTTTTTTGACCCCCACTCTATTAATGAAATCCTCATCTACTTTCCTGTTACACACATGTGCATACGTGACTGTGTACATCTATTCCATTTTGAAGCTTTGATGCTACAGTCCTAGGGGATGTAGATTCTAGAATTTTCTGAATATTTTTATGGGAAATTTTTCACGTTGAGAACTCATCTGTGTTTAGGAAAATTAACAGGTAATGGATGCACCCGTTGGGATTCGGTGAGAGGCAAGGAGAGTAAGGGTCACTCTTAACCTCTGTGTTCAGCACCATGGACAGTAGCCTGACCCAGGGCAGGGAACATCTGTATGCTGACTTTTCTTTCCAATAGAGGTGAGGATGGACTCTCAGATCTTGCGAAACAGGCATTTTCTCCCCCTCCAGTGTTATTCCTCTAGGACAGTGGCATTCACAAATCGGACTGAGGTGTTTGGTCAGCACCCAGTAGGCTAGTAAGAGTTGTTATTTGTGGTTATTAAAATCGAGTAATGTGTGGTGAAAGAAGCAAAGTTAATGAGTAGAATTTTCTCCTATTTTTCCCCCTTCGAAATAAATTGCTCTTAAGCCTTTGGTGCCTAGCACGGCTTGTCTGCTAGGGAGCAGTAGCAGATGACAAAACGGGTGAATGTTCCATTGTCAAATATCGCACCTGATAGCAAGCGTCTTGGCTTAGCGTGTCAGCATCAGCTTTCACATTGCATTTGGCAAGTAGGCTTGTGTTGCGTATTTTTATCCTGCTAAATGTGATTTCTTAGAAGTAGTTGGTGTGTTAATATTTCCTGAATTGTGAAGCCCTGCGTACCTTTCATAGAGCTGTATTTTTTCTGCTAGTAAATAAAATGACTTCTCGTTCAGGTGGTGGGAATTAAATGTGTCACAGCTCCCTGGCATTCCCCACAGAAGCCCACATCCAGGTGCTCCACCACCTGGATGAGCCTGAGAACCTTGGGATTGGGGGTGCATGATGGGAACAGCCTCTCCCAGCAGACACCCAATGGGTGACCTCCACATACCCCAGACGTGGGGCTTGGGGAGTAGGAACCTTTTGGCCACAGCTGAACTGTATGCCCAAAGGGTTACGGGATTGGCGTTTGCTCTTGACGTGGAGTGAGACCGTGTAACAGGCTCCAGGGACCTGGGAGGTAAGGGAGTGCTATGAATCATCACAGCAGCAGCACAGAGATCTGGAGGGGAGCAGGAAGGAAGCAGGCTATGATATCTCCAAAATTAGGGCTACTTCAGGGACCCTGACTCGAAATTATCTCAGTAGGAGGGGATCTGGGGCTTTTTGCTGCTCCTGCTTGGATTTGCAGAATCAGAAAAAATCTTCTTTGGAAATGCAGCTATTTTTATGCTGTTTGTAATTTCATGTTTATTTCCTGTCTTTTTCACATAGATCTAGGCTGACTCGTTGATTCACCAAACCTTTATGAGGCACCCCCTCTGTGTGCTGCCAAGCACATGGGGTGTGGAGGGGGAATTGCCGGGGTAAGGGTATGGGAGCAGCCCCCATGGCTTTGGGGGCATGGATGCCTTACCATCCTGCCCTCCTTTCTGCCCTTGCCTCTTGTAGATCCTTTTATTGTGGAATATTCCATCACCCCTGGGTGGTGGCACATCGGCTCATCTTGGCCACTGTCCTGTCAGCAGAGGGGCTGGTGCCTGTAAAGTGGGCAGTCGGGTGGAGGAGGGACAGGGTTGGTATCCAATTTCTAATTCTCCAGAGACTATGACTCTGCTTTCTTGGTTGAGGAAGTTCTTCTTTCTGACTGAGACTCTTCCTGCTGCAGTGTAACTCATTTCATCCCTGACATGCCATGGTCATGCCTGGACAACACCTGACTTGGAAGCATCAGCCTTCGGGACTTTTGTTCTAGGGCTGTAGCCAACAGACCCCGAGACAATTAAATGGAAGTGCCTATGCTTTCCTTCATGGAGGCTCAGACAGATTTATAATATTTGTTTTTTTTAAAAAATTGGTTTTTTCCCATGGTGACTATGATTTATGGAATAATCAATTTCTTTATCTACCTAATACATTGGAGTGATCCGTCAGCTCAGGCATCAATCTCCCCCTGAGGCTGGGGAGGGAAAACAATCCCTGAGCCTGACTCATCAGGCCAACCTCAGGTTGTTGTTTTTCTGGGAGCATCTGAGGTCCACAGTGAGGAAGGTCTGGGGTCCCTGCAGTCTCCACCTACTGGAAGAAGAGTAAGCTGCAACACACGCCACCCCCCCCCACGCCCCCTTTGGTGCAGATACACACACTGAGTGCCTTTGAGAAGGCCCAAAGACCAGTGTTTGAAGTTCTGATAGAAGACATCTACAGCCCTACGGGCTGCACCGTGGGAGCACGTCTGGTCTTGGAAGTTCCAAGAGAACTGGTGTTGGTGGATTCCTGGCCCAAGAAGGCACATTGTGGTTTCTCTCTGTCCTAACTCCTAGGTAGTGCTATTTGAAGATTTAGTCTGGTGCCTTAAGGGGTTGTGTTTTTTCCTGTTGCAGAGGCTTTGCAAGCACAGATGTTTTCCCAAGGGGCTTGGCACTGCTTTCCTAGGAAATGCAGATCCAATGGTCAACATCCAGAGTCAGTGTATTTCCTGAGAAGTCAGGGACCGTGCCTGCACCTCGTTATGCCAGCTCCATGAAGGCCAAGCTGAGCATGGTGGCTGCAGGGAATATGCTTTGGCTCAGACTCTCTCTTCCCTGCATACATCCTACGTAGCTCATCTGCTAGCGGTGCCTGTGAGTCAGAGAGGAAGTGAGTGGCTGCAGCCAGCCGTAGGGAGTGCCCATGTGCATCGTGAGCTGCGCAACAACCAACACATTACATCCCTGATCTCATCACAAGTGCCTGCCTCTTAGGTGGACATAGCTTCTTTCTGCAGACGCAGAAAGCAAAAGCAGAAAGGCGTTCAAGGTCATGTAACTGGCCGGGGTGGAGCTCTACCCATTCATGTACTTGTGCAGTGTTTAACCTGGTGAGCCTTAGCTGCCTACTGTAGGAGTATGCCACCCCTGTGTCAGGTGCTGGGTCCACGAGGGCAAGCAAGGCGGGCAGCAGGCTTGGTTCTCCTGGAGCTTGCAGTGGGGTAGGGAGGGCCGACAGCAAAGCACGCGAGGCAGGGAAGTACAGGCTGCTAGGCCAGCACCGGAAGGGGTTTCCCTGAGGAAGCGACATTTGCACTCAGTGGTGAAGGAGAAAGGAAAGGTTGGGGCAGGCGATGTGGAAGATGAGGGGCGTGTCCTAGATCGGGGGACCGGCATGACGAACACCCAAGGGACAGGTGGCTGTGTGAAGTTGACTCGTGGGAGACTACCTACCATGCTACAAGCCAAACATGTTCAAGTGTCAGGGTGATATGTTTCAAACAAGCTGTTAAGAAACTCATCCAAGTCCAGTGTGACTGGAGAGAATGGAGGGACTTGGTGGAAGGCTGTGTGGGCCAGAGTAGGGTGGCACTGGGGAGCCCGAGAACTATATGCTGAGTGACCTAACCAGACTGGCAGCCCTGAAGTGTCCCCCTGGTGGCTGTGTGGTGTGGTTGCAGGGAGGAGAGTGGAAGTTGGGACCATCTGTGCGGAGCAGTGGTGAGGGGATAGGGTGCTGGTTTCCAGCCTGGAGCTCTCCCCAGAAGCCTGGATGTCGTATCTGCCATGGCCTGGCCTCGTCACAGCTCACAGACGCCCCAGAGCCCCAGAGCCCCTTCCCTGAATCCTCCATGGATTTTACACCCACTACCTGGGCCTCCAACCCCATCTCACAGCTCCCTGGTGTGACCAGAACGCCCTAGACATGTTTGGTCTCTAGGTTCTAGGGGCAACGGGAGGTCCTGTGGGGTGCTGCTCCTTTCACAGCCTCCGCTGGCAGACAGGGTGGGCCTGGTGGGTCTGGCCAAGTGGGCCTGTGGCAAGTCCTGGAGGGTCGAGAAGAAAGTCAGAGAGACTCTGGCTTTCCCCTCTTGTCTCCCAGGGGCCAGGAGCCTGCTGTGGGCTGAGAGAGCACCTGTTTCCTGGTCCAGGTGGAGCCTACACCTTCTCCTGGGCAGACAGGGAGAAGGAAGACCTCAACCTCCAAGGCAGGTGCAGGTGCAGGGGTCATTCCTGGGTCAGCAGAGGCAGGAGCAGCAGTCCCACACGGATCGGGCCGGGTTGTGGCCTCCTCCCTTATGTTTTAAATTTCCAGCCCCTCCTGCCAACCCAGTTTTACTGTATTAATAGAAATAACAGTAGTAACCCACTCAGGGCTTCCTGCGTGCCAGACCCGGTGCTAAGCATCTTTCAGAAATTCAATCATTTTATGCCAACAGCAAATCTGAGGTAGCAGTTTGTCCCCACACTACAGATCAAGAAACTGAGAATATGGAATGAGGCACACAAAGAAAGTATTGCACATGCGTTAGCTGGTATTATTATTATCACCATGAGCATTAGCAGCTGCTGTTGTAATTTTTTGAGATGAAATAATTTCATTTACTTATTTTTGACATTTTATTTTAATGGGAAAATCATGATCTATGTATTATATACTTAGAATTTCAAATAATTATTTTATGTATTATATGCTTTTATATTGTGGAATTAATGTCATTTTTTTTTAAAAAAAAGATTGATTTGTCTGAAAGGCAGAGTGACAGAGAAAGAGGGAAGGAAAGAGAGATCAAGATGGAGCCGTGTCATCCTTTTCTTGTTAATTTACTCACCAAAGACCTGCAATGACCAGGGCTGGGCCAGGCTGAAAACCAGGAGCTAATAACATAGGTTCCCCATGGGAGTGGTGGGGACCCAAGGACTTGGCCCATCATCTGTCTCCAGGAAGCCTCAGCAGGGAGCTGGGTCAGAAGCAGAGCTGGGACTTGAGCCAATGCTTCCGTAGGACATGGGGGTGTCCCAAAGGTGGCCGTTGAACCCTCTGTGTCTGATTGCCCACCCTAGAGGGGATGTTTCGGTCTGTGCTGCTCTTGTTGTCTGCCATAGAATGCAGACTCAACTCAGTGTTCTGTACATCTTGGGCACTCCACAAGCACAAGGATGCTTCACAATCTTCTTGAAAAGTGAAATCAAAGAGAATTTTAGTTTGGCACAAAAAAAAAAGTTCAAATCTATGCATAGGTGAGGTCTTCAAACGGCTCATTAAAAATGTCTCTACTGTGGGAAACTATGCATGGATTTAACATTTTTGTACCAAAATAAAAGATATCTTTTTTAAAAAAGGACTTTTTATTTGAAAGCTGGAACAGTAGGAAGGGAGGAAAGGAGGGAGGGAAAGAGAGAAAGAGACACAGAGAGAGAAATCATTCTTGGACCCCAGTCCAGGAGTGTGTGTGTGTGTGTGTGTGTGTGCGCGCGCTAGGAACTCAGCCATCTGAACCATCGCCTGCTGCTTTCCAGGGTGCACATCAGCACGCTAGGCTAAGGCCAGGACTCAAGCCCAGGCCCTCTGAGTGGGGATGTGACTACCCACATGGTGTCTTCTCCACTCTGCTAAATGCTGGCTTCTAGACAAAAATTTTTTTATTTTAATTTTTTAAGATTTGTATTTTATTTAAAAGACAGATTTATAGAGAAAAGGAGAGACAGAGAAATCTTCTGTCCTCTGGTTCACTCCCAAAATGGTCTCCATGGCCAGAGTTGGACTGACCTGCAGCTGGGAGCCAGGAACTTCTTCCAGGTCTCTCATGTAGGTGCAAGCACCTTTTTTTCTTTTTCCTTTCCTTCCTTCCTTTCTGTCTCTCTCTCTCTTTCTTAAGGTTTATTTATTTTTATTGAAAAGGCAGATTTTCAGAAAGAAGGAGAGAAAGAGAGGAAGTTCTTCCATTTGCTGGTTTACTCTCCAAATGGCTGCAATGGTTGGAGCTATGCCAATCCGAAACCAAGAACCAGGAGCTTCTTCAGGATCTCCCACTTGGCTGCAGGGTCCCAAGGCTTTGGGCTGTCCTCTGCTGTTTTCGCCAGCCTAAGCAGGGAGCTGGATGGGAAGTGGGGCAGCTGGGACATTGGGATGTCGGCTCTTGTAGATTGAGGATTAGTTAGTTGAGCCACAGCACCAGCCCCATGCATGGGCTTTTTTTTCCCGCTGCTTTCCTAGGCCATAAACAGAGAGCTGGATAGGAAATGGAATAGCCAGGACACAAAATGATGCCCACATGGGATGCTGGCATTGCAGGTGCAAACTTAACCTACTCTGCCACAGCCCCTCAACTCTTATTTTTAAGTTCAGTGTTTTTGTTTCATTTGAAAGTCAAATACACACACACACACACACACACACACACACACACACACTCAATCTTCTGAATCACTGTTGAAGACCCCTGTGTTTGGACTTCCAGGAATTCCCTGAGTTCTGTTTTATTTCCCCCACCCTCTTATATTAATTTTAAGTTGAATGAGTTTAATTGGAATTCGTTTTTAAGCTAGTTAACATTGGTAATTCGGGACTTTTGACTAAAATTTTGGCTTGCCACCCTGTCTTCTCACATTCCCATATGCCACAGTGCCTTTCCCATGACTGTGGTTGGGGTGTGAGGACCTGGTACAGGCGGCTGAGCTCAGCTGGGGATTTTAACGTGCTCTGTCCTTGAGTGCTCCCTGCTGTTTGTGTCCTTGTGGTGGCCACAGGCCCTCTGCCCTCCTGCCACACCAGAGAAGCACGACCCTTGCCATGTCCCCCCACAGGATTGCAAAGTAGGTAGGGTAGCCAAGATCCCCAGCTTCTGCTTGGGTGGCAGTTGGGGGAGAATGGCTGTCCTTCCAACACCAGGCACATGGAGGGCTGCTGGGCAGGTTGTGGCGAGTGTGTGGGCTCTCCGACGTCCCTGGTGAACATTGTTAGGAGGTAGCTGCATAGGGAAGGCGTAACAGCTGGCCACGTGCTGTCTAGCTGCCACCCTGCTGTGTGCATCCTGCCTACCCCAATGCTAAGACTCCATCCTTCGCCCACCCTGTGGAGCCAGGTGGCAGTCGAAGCTTCAGCTGGACTGGGGAGTTATTTTCTCTGCATGGCTCCCAGCTTTCTGCGAGAGTGGATTATGTTCTGGACCAAACAGGGGCTTTGTCTTTCCCGGCATCTGCGGTGGCTTTCTTTTCTGCCTCCTGGGAGACATTTTGAGGAGATGGATTTTCCTTCTCATCTAATCTTAGAGATCCTGCGACTTCCAAAAGTATCCAGGTTAGGGATTTGAGACGGTGGGCCTTCGTGTACCTGGAGATATGTCCCCGTTCCAGGAGAGGTGTTGTTCTTGACTGAGGGTGCCAGTGTCACAGCAGAGATGTGGCTTGTTCCTGACACTGCTTGGAAGAGGACAGAGGCCCGCCTCGGGTACGCAGTTCAAGATCCACATCTCTGGACCCAGCTCAGCCGCTGCCCTGCCTTGGATGTGCCCTTAGCCTCGGAGATCAGAGTGGGGCGTCTGAGTGGCCCTGCTTTTCTTCACCCCTTTGAGGTCAGGCTGGGGCCAGCACCCCACCAAGGAGGCACAGGGCTCAGTGGAACTCAGAGAAGGAGGGCCATGAAAAGTGTAACCCCTCCAGGCTCAGTGTCTCCTACACCATCTTGATGTGTGTGAAGCATTGGCCCCGTTCCTGGGGCCGATCCCAGTACCTTCATGGTTTGAGATGGGAAGAGCCCACCAGGCAGGGGTGTTCTGCAGTCCCTAAGATTGCCCACACTTTGAGCTCCTTAGGATCACTGCTTTAGGCATTTAGAAATATGGCCTCATCATTGTCTCCCACCCACATGAACAAAACTCGCTCCTTTCATTGCCTAAACCTGGGAGCTAGGCTGACATCTACCCAACGAAACACACAAATGAACAGGACTCACCCCAGGCACCTGCTGAGCCACCAGTGTCTAAGCATGCTTATGTATTCCTGCCATTCACCTTCATGGCAACCCCATGAGATGGTGTAGGTTTCTATTCTACAGATGATGATTGTGTGGCTCAAGAGGTTCAAGGGCTTGTCCAAGGCTATCCAGGCAGTAGGCCACAGAGCCAGACGTCCAGCCTAGGAGAGGCCATGCTCTCAGCTGTTTCACTCCAAGACATTTCAAAGTAATCAGGGGATATATGAATGTATTTTTCAATAGTCGTTTCCCTGGTGTCTGACCTCTGAACCCTGGCAGGACCTGGACTTGAGCTAAGATGGAGGCAGGGAGTAGGGATTGGTGTTTTAAAGTCCTGGGGTGAACCAATGTGGGTGAATTGTTTTTTTCTTAGGCTTATTGCTTTTTATTAATTTGAAAGGAAAGGTGACAGTGTGAAAGCGAGAGAGAGTGTGAAAGAGAGAGACAGATATGTCATCTCTTGGTTTGTTTCCCACAACAACCAGACCTGGACCAGGCTGAAGCCAGAAGCCAGAGCCAGAAACTTCACTGGGTCTTTCACATATTTGTCCCACCATCTGCTGCTTCACAGGGAGCTGGATCAAAAGTGGAGCCAGGACTCAAGCTCAGGTCCTCCGATTTGGGATGTGGGAGTCTCAAGCAGCCTATTGTTCTGGACAGTTCAGTCTTCAGAGCTAGGCCGTGTTTTCTCTGCTCTGCCTTCTGGGGATAGAGGGCTTGCCTCTCAGTCGGGGGCCTCATCAGCTCCTGTCCCTCAAATGTGCCTGGTGCAGCCAGGGTAGGATTGATATGGCAGGAGTAGGAGCAGAGCTGAGCCCCCGCAGGCGAGGGAGCCAGTCTTCCTGGGCAATCACCCGCAATGCACAGGTGGGGGAGGAATGGGGACCTGAAGGTGCCTAAGTGTCCATGGGGGAGGAAAGCAGTGGGGTTCTGATGGGCTCCCCTGGGCAGTGTGTCCTGGAGGACGAGAGCTTCAGGCTGGGCACCCCACTGTTCGGAGGACAGGTCACGGAACTGGCCCCATCTGGCTCATCCTCCTGATAACTCACTTTGGGTTTGTTTGCACCTGATGCTCTAGAAAGTAGGGTTCTCAAGTTTGCCACGTGTGTTCACATGGGTGTCTTATCGATCCCCCTCAACAGTGAGCACGGGCTGCAGGGCAGGACTGAGGCCCTTCAGTTAGTTCTGGAACATTCAGGGCCGTCATTGTGGCACAGTGGATTAAGCTACCACCTGTGTTGCTAACATCAGAGTGTATCAGAGTGCTTGTGGATGTCCTGGCTGCTTTGTTTCTTTTCCAGCTCCTGCTTATGCACCTAGGAAAATAATGGAAGATGACTCAAGTACTTGGGTCCCTGGCACACCCATGGGAAATACAGAGGGAGCTCTGGGCTCCAGGCCTTAGCCTTCCTATCCCCACTGTCACAGCCATTTGGAGAGTGAACCAAAGGATGGGAGATCTCTTTCTCTCTCTCCCTCTCTCTCTCTGTTGCTTTGTATTGAAAGTCAAGAACGGAAGGAGAAAGAGACAGAGGTTCAGGGAGGTCCAGTCACTTGTTCCACTTGAGACCACTGAGGCTGGATCAGGAAAGTCATGAGGTCAAGTCTAAAGGAGACTGAGTGCTTCTCATTGTTGCTCTGTGATTTTGGGGGCACAATGCCAGTTTTCTCATCTGCATGTATGGAGAACAGTGGTTAAGTGCCTGATAAACAGCGTTTACTTAGTAAGTGTAAACCCCCTTTCTCCTTTGGTCTGAACTCTTGGCCCCGGGGGTGGATGGTGGGGTTGTTGACATATCCCCCTTGCAATGGTTCACATTCATCATTGTGACCTTGGGAAGGAAACATCTTGATACTTGCTGCCAGGTAGACAAAACATCTGGAAGATTGGGCCATCCTTCTCCCACTCCACCCAAATGTTTTAGTGTCATGAAGATAAAGCCACAGAGCTGTAGGGGCCAGGGCCCAGTTCCCAGAAGGCCATAAAACACAGGCGAGCTGGCTTGGCCCCACTCCGGGCAATCCAGCAAAGTGCTCCTGGTGTCCAACACGCGGTTATTTTTTATAGAATTGCTGAACTAGCCTTGCTAGCTGTATTGATTAATAAATTACTTTGATGAAAACTCAATAGGCAATGGCCCCCTGGCACTCATGCCCACACAAAGGAAGGTCTTGTTCACTTTCCCTGTCTCAAAAACCTTGGTGCTGTTTCCGGTCCCATTTGTCTCTGTGTGCCACTCCCGGGGTATTGCTGCCCGAGCCAGCTCCTGCCTGCACAGGACTTGGAGAGTTCTGAGACCATAGGCAAGAGGAAACTTAGTCCATGAGCCCCATTCCCAAATGACAGTGTTGCTTTACAGGGCACTCAACAGTGCCACTAGGTCTATGAGACCCATTACTCACTGATTACCACACCTGACTTTCTGCCGGAAGAGCTCCTCACTTGAGAGGAAGAGATCTTCCATCTTCTGGTTTGATTAACTCCCCCATTATGCACATAGCAGCCAAGGCTTGGCCAGACCAAAGGCAGCAGCTGAGAACTTCATCTGGATCTTCCACGTGGGTGGCAGGGACCCAACTTCTTGAGCCACTGCTGCTGCCTCCCAGGCGTGTCTTAGCAGGAAGCTAGAATCAGGTGTGACACTTGAATTCAGGGACTCTGTGGTGGGATGCAGAGGTCCCGAGTGGCATCCTTTAACAGCTAGTCCAAACCTTTGCCCCATTCATGTTCTATTTTTTGAGCACTTGCCCTATGCTGGGAATTTTCCTTGTGTATTCTTAGTAAATGCTAACCCAGAAGGCAAATGTTTGAAGTTGACTTCCACTCCTTTAGATGTGCCAGCAACCTTTATTGCGATGCTTGAGAAAGGCAGGTGCTGTGCTGAGTATCCATGCAGCACTCAAAGCTCCAGAGGGTGGTGGTCAGGGGCCCTTGTGCAGGGGCCCTTGTGCCCCCAAAGTGCCTGGTAAGCATTGCAGCTCTGGCCTCTGGGGTGCTGGCCACTCCCCTTCCTTGGGGCAAGGGCAGAATCCTCTCTCCCTCTTAGCAGGTGGCAGGGGAGGGGGATGATGCTCTCAGCGGCAATGTTCGCTGCTCAGCCGCCCCTGGACTAGGCTCCCTTTCTCCCTGTAGTGAGGTATCAGTCCTCCTTATCATGCCCCCCCATCTCACCCTGCACCCCCTGCACCCTCTGCCCCTGCTACTTCCTCCTCAGGATGGTGGCTGCAGGCCAAGGGACATTTTTCCCAATTACCATGATTGCCCGAGTTCCTACTTCAGCCTGGCCTGGTCTAGCCCCATTTGCATACCATTAGCTACGATGCCATGCATTATAGATTCCTATTTAATTTTAGTACTTTTTTGGAGGCAACTCTAACCTAATTAAAATCTCCTTCTCCAAGAATCTGACATTTCCCTGAAACCCAGTGTTGCAGGTTCTATGCGAGTGGACCTCCCCCTACCAACACACATACGCGCACACACACTCACACATACACACACGTGCACGTACACACACTTTCAGCCATAGGCACATGCTGCTGCCTTAGCTCCAATTCTGTAGATTCTTTTTTTAAATGAAAAGGGGGGAAAACAGAAGAAAAAAGCATTTACCCTCCAAGATGATTTGAATGCGGACTCAGCTTCCACAGCCCCTTCGGGTGGAGTGTGGAAAGGCTGCCTGAGCCAGGCTCCAACAGGGAGTGTGGGCTTGGGGTAGAGGGAGGCCAGCTCCTAGCCAGGCCTTCATCTGCTCAGACCCCAATTTTTCCTCCCTCTTGAGGTCATCGGAAGATAGAACCACAACTCCTTCATCGCACCCTTGACCTCAGCTGCGCCCAGGAAATATGACATGAAGTACTTAGAAATCCTTTGCCTTAATCAAATGAAGTAGTGTTTCTCCAATGCTTACTCTATGGGAAGGGTGTTGCAGGCACCAACTGGTTAAATCTCATGGCAATAATTTGAGGCCAAGTTATCATTATTACATCTCCATTTTGTAATTTTTATCATCATAAAAGATTTTATTTATTTGAAAGAGAGAGATGACTGTAATTGCTGGAGTTGAGCCAGGCTAAAACCAAGAGCCTGGAGCTTCATCTGGGTCTCCTGTATGTGTGGCCGGGGTCCAAGCACTGGGCCAATTTCCATTGCCTTCCCGCACCCGTGAGCAGGGTAAGGAGCTGGATCAGAAACCGATCAGTCAGGGCTAGAACTGCTGCTCAGATGGCATGTTGGAGTCGCTGGTGGTGGCTTAACCCATCACATCACCACAACAGCCCCTCCCGTCTCCAGTTACAGGTGAGGAAATTGAGGCTCTGGAGGATGGGGCACCCACTGAAGGTCACCCAGCAACAAGTGGTAAAGACTGGCTGTGGACCCAATGTGGCTTCAGAATTTTGAGCATCACGCAGAGGCCTTCTCCCTTTCTTCAAGGAGAGAACCAGGGAACGGGCTGGAACCACTTCACTCTTCTAATTCTATGATAATGACTCAATTTTCCATTGACTCAGAGCAAGGTATGGACCGCCATTCATCTCCCTGACATTTCTCAAAAATTAGCAGATCAGAATTGTCTGACCTTGTCCTGCTGGAGTGGGGGGCGGTTGGAGCTTGAACCACACTGGGAAAGCTGAGCGCTCCCTCCCTGGGGTCAGGGAGAGAAGCCGGACCTCCCCAGGAGGGTGGCGCTGACCCTCAGCCAGCCCACCTGCCTGTGTCTTACTCCCTCGTGTGCAGCAGCCAGTGGGAAGCATCAAAATGCCTGGCTTTGGCTGGGCCAGTTGGGAAGAAAACATAAGGTTTGTTGTTTTTTCCAACATTTCCTTATGAACAACCCTAAACAGATAGAGAAACTGAATGCATTCTACAGCTACCGCTCCGTGTCTATAGGGATGGTGCGGACTCTGCCATCACCTCCTCCTTGCCATGGCCCTTCGGTCGTTCTGGTCCTCACACAGCACAGAGTGGGACTCTTTCATTTCTCATGGAGAAGGTGGAGGCTTGGACGCACAGAGAAACCTCTGCAGGGGCCACCAGTTGGCATGGGTAGATCCAGGACTTGTACCAAGAGCTTTCTGAACTCCAAACCCAGCTCCTTTTCCACTGTTCTCTCCTCTGGCATCCCCAACAGAGTGCCTTAAGTCCACTGCACAGGGACAGGCAAAGCTTTCATAGGTCCCCCCTGGCTGTAGGCCAGAAGGTGCGGTCTCAGCTTACACTGGACATGCCAGCCTTGACACCAGTGACCCCCACTCCTGGGGCTCGTGGTCCCTGCAGACTCTTGCGAGAGCAGCAGTGGAGCCCTCAGCAGGGCCTGGTGGCCCCCAGATTCAGGGTCCTGCTTGCAGAAGGCCAGCTCCCAGCTCGTGCTGACCCGTGCCTGCTTTGCCACACAGTAAAGACTGATCCAGGGCTGTGTGGTCCCCCTGTCCTCTGGGTGCACCGTCCATGGCTTCCACTGAGTCCAGCAACCTCAGGGAGGCCATCCCTCCTATGGGATCACTGCTTTTCACCCGTGAGGCAGGGCAGTGCCGGGGACAGGCGCCCCTTGGAAGCACTGAGCTCAGCACACCTTTCTGGGATCTCCAGATGAGACCTGTAGCTCTGTCCCCAGCCAGGCCCGTGGGTTCCCAGATACCTCTGTGTACTCCTGCCTCCCCACCTTTGTTTGTGTGGCCCTCCCTCTCTGGAATGCCCTTCCCTACACTCATCAAAGTCAGATCTCAGCTTCTGCAGCGATTTTTTTTTTCCCCAGGGTGAACCCAAAAAAACCAGTGCCCTCCCCATTCTGCTCCGGATTCCAATGACTGGGTGCAGAGTCAGGTGCCTGCGGTTTGGTTGGATGCCTGGCTCTGTTAATCTACTGGCTGCATGACCTTGAGTAGGTTGCCTGTCTGCTCTAGGCCTCAGTTTCCCTGCCTGTGAAATGGCTGCATCTCAAAGTACGTGCCACGCAGCGGCTGCCACTGTTTTGTGCAGACGGGTGCCTCTGCCAGCTCCTCTCAGGCTGCTCGCTCCTCCCCAAGAACTGATGTCAGGAAGATGGGAATGTGGGCCACGCAGGCATCAAACATTTAGGGAAGCTTTGCAGACCTGCAGTCTGGCAAGTTCAGCCGAGTTTGAATCCTGGCTTGCCCTTGCAGCCGTTAGTTTTCTCGCCTGTAGAATGAGAACAGTGACCAGCCCTCCCCGGCATGGTGCTGTGCATGGGTCTTGCTAAGACTCCAGCCGAGCTCAGCATTTGCTTCCCCCGCCTCCCTCACCCACGTGCCTGGCTTGTGAGGGACGCTGCCCTCCACATGTTTAACCAATGAGTTCCCCCGAGGCCGAGTCCTGCAAGAAGCTGTCTCTCTAGCTGCAGCCTCCCCTTAACTGCCTCCTTGTTTCCTGCTGAGGCTTTTGTAGAAAAGTCATTTTGCGTTTTCTCTGCCTTGGAAAACAAGCTGGGAGACAGGAAGGGAGGGCAGGTGCTGGGCCGAGCCCGGCTGGCATGACCATGAAACAAAGCGGTCCCCAGTGGGACCTACCGACCTGTGCTCTGAGTCGCGTTGGGGCAACCTTTGCGCAGGTGGCATGAGCCTATATTTAGCCTTGGCCAGGCCTTTGAATGCCGGCCTTCCTGTGTTAGTAAGGTTACCGTGAGGGCCGGAGGGCTATGCCTGGAGGGCGGGCCCAGCAGGTGTGTACTGACAGACCAGAATGGTGCTGACAGCCTCCCCAGAGGGACAGCTGCCTGAGTCTGGCCCCTGCTGAGCCACATCTCCCTCACACTCGCCTCCTGCCCCTTCTCTGCCTTACTCTGGTGTCCTCCCTAACTCCAGCCCTTGCCTTTCAGCTCAGGTAACCTGATAGTTCCAGGTCCGGTCGCTGTGTGTCCAGAACTCTCCAGGGCTTTCCAGTATGGCAAGATTAAGCCCCACCTCCTCTGCCCAGCACTTACTTGTCCATCCTTACCAGCGGCCCTTAGTCCCCTTGAAATGAGGTCCCTATGCCATAAAGAGTAACTTGACTATTGCAGGTTCCTCTGATGGTTTTGCTGAATGGATGGATGGATGGATGTGCAAGGGAATGATTCAATGACCTGCACAGTCCCTCACTGTCGTGTCCTTCCCTTGATAGCTATTTGCTGCCTGCATTTCTGCATTTCTTTGTGCTCAACCCCAAGTCCTCCCTGGCAGCTCCACTCCTAGTGCCCCCTCCTAACTTGGGTGCTGTCTGTGATTGGTGGACAGCCTGTGTCTTCTGCACTGGGTAACTAGGCAGGGGCCACTTCTGCTTTTGCACATATTGTACAAACACGCTCTTGGGATCTAACATGGTAAGTGGACCTCAACTCCTGGGCCTCCCAGCACCTCTCCAGTTCCTTGTTGTATGGTCTGGGAAGAACTGGGTAAGGGCAGGAGTGGGGGCGGAGGGTGGGGCAGTGATGCAGCCACAGGAAAGTGATAGCATGATAGTGATGTCCAGAGAGGCTGGATGGAGCTGGACAAGCCTAGGGCAATTAAAGTGGCCTTGGAAGTGACAGGACCTGGAGCAGGAGTTCTGGCAGGAGGCAATGTGCAGGCCCAGGGCAGCAGGTGAAATTGGGCAGGATCTGGGGCATCTGTTATCAGGACAGCTTTCCTTAGAGAGTAGAGGCTGCTCTGCAGATGTCGGCCCATGAAAACAATGCGAGAGCTTGTGCTACTCCCAAAGGTCAGAATCAAAGTTCCAGCCAGCTAAGAGGGGTCCTTGGGTGGCCCCTGTTCTCTGCAGTGCTGGGCTGGACTGGCCATGTCCTCCCCTCTCAGCATGCCCTGCAGTGAGAATACAGTGGCTGGAGAGGAGGCCCTTCAGGTCCTGCACTATAGACGTCTTATAAAAGGGAGCCAAGGTCATTGTTGGCAGTCATGGTCTCTATGGTTGTCATCACGCCAAGCTTTAGAGAGCACACACAGCCCAGAGATGACAATGATCAAGGACTCTAGACCTGGAGCTTGCATGGGGAGTTGCAAGTTGGGGGCTACCCTCTTCCCATGCTGGCCCCCCAGACCCCATCTCTAATTACTTCACTCCTGTTGATTCAAGGGCACAAGTGAAAGCTACACGGGGCCATTTTGTGTGGGCCGGGAGGCAGGAAGGTGGGACTGGGGGTGTCGATGAAACCCCAGCACCCGCTCCACCCTGCACCCTGGGCCCCCTCCAGGTCCTCAGACTCCATTTCTTCCTAGTTCTTCTGGGGTCACTTGGCTCTCAGAGGGAACAATTGTGGTGCCAATTCTCTGCCTCCGTGTAGGATTCTTTATCCTGCTCAAAGCTCTTTTGTGCACCGTTTCCCTTTGATACACCCCCTGTGAGATAGACTGGTATTATTAACTCAGCTTTAGAGATAAGGAAATCAGGTGCAGGGAAGGGGCCTGGGCTTGTCCGAGTCCCTTAGGTGGGGGTGGGCTGTGGCGGGGGATTAGAACTAGGAGCACGTGATTTCCTGTCCTGTGGCATTTTCCTCTGCCCTGGGCCTGTGGGCTTTTGGAGGCGAACTTGCTGTAACTGTGTTTTCAAGGGAAGGGGTGTATAGGGAGGGTGCAAGGCAGGGATTAGGCTGAGTGTTGCTTCATACTCTCCCTTTACCCCTGCCCAGGTTGACCTTGGTGTCCTGAGAGGTGGCAGGTGTTGTTCCCAGCTCCCTCTCTGCAACCCGCTCCCCTCTTCACAGTGGGGGCACTTCTCAGTGTGAGAGTGAAAGAATTGGAGGTAGATAGGAAGAGAGATGAGAGAGGGCTGGTCAGCCCACCAGGAGGAGTGGCCATCCGGCTAGGGGGCAGCACTGGGGGAAAGGGGGTGGCACAGAGAGATATTTGTGTGCTTGGAGAGAGAAGAGAAGGGGGTGGCCTGGCTCTGTGGTCTCCACCCGAGGGTCTGTCTTAGGACCCACAGGAAATTTCAGGACAAGTTAAAGAGGTTGGGAGGAGCTTGGGAAGAGAACTGAGGGTACATGCAGGTGGAAGTGAGTGACAAGCCATTGGACCAGAGGCTGCAGGAAAGGCTGGGAGCTGCCTGCTCCAACCTCAGACCTTCGCCCCTAAGATCCAAAGCTCAGACACTTGTATGTTTTCTCTTTTAAAATCTCAAAGTGAAATCTTCAAAATCTTTGAGAGTAGGGTAGGGGGAGACTGAGAGGGAAAGAGAGCGCCTACTGGCTAGATAACTGTTCAGATACTGTGACAGCCACGACTTGCTTGGGCTGGAGTGCAGGTGGGGTGGGGGTCTGGGAGAGACTGGAAACAGTCCAGGGCTCCATGTGGGGGCAGGAAGCCAAGCCCCTGGGAGGTCACCACTGCCTCGCAGGGTACACAGGGTACACAGGGTACAAGTGAGCAGGAAGCTGGAGCCAGGAGCTGAACCCCAGCAAGGTGAGATGGGATGCCCTGCCAGGTGCCTGTCCCTTATGGATGCTTTGAGATTGAACAAAAGAACCCTCCCACCTGTGGGGACTCTGGCAAGCAGGTGGTTAAGACCTCGCGTGTGTCTTCAGGCCACTGACTTCATGTTAAGTTACTGAATACATTCCACCAAACTGGCAATTGCTTACAAGAATCACATTTAATAAGATAACTTACCATTCAAGGATTTTGGTACTGGGAAAAATGTTAGAAGTAAAATACTTCTTGAGAGGAAAAACAAAACATCCGTATTGTTGCTATAATTGGGTCAAACGCTGAACTTTCATGTGTCCTGGTAGCCAAAGGGAAAAGGAAAATACTGGTTACTGGTTACTGGTTATGCAAGTTTTACCTTTTCCCCCTGAAAGATCCCATTCTAGTATCCCTGGACAGGCACCAAGCTTGTATTAAACCTTCGTTTTATTTATTTTTTAGAATTAATTTTATGTATTTCATTTTCAAATACAGAGTAACTAAACAAATGTATGTTGTAACAGCAAGGCCAGGCTAGGAACCTGGAACTCAATCTGGGTCTCCCACTTGGCAGGCATTTACCTGCCTCCTGGGGCGCACATTAGAATGAAACAGGGGTTAGGACTCAAGCCAGGACTCCATTCCCGCTATATTGATAAGGGGTGCTGGCATCCCAAGTGACCACTGCACTGAATGTCTGCCCCAACTTGTTGTGTTAAGGTTCTCACCTAGGGCCTTAGGGGAAGACTTGGGTTTCCTTCCACATTGTCCTAACAAGTGCCCAGCAGGTTGCTTCTGCTGCGTCTTGTGCTGTTTCTTTGTGCCGGTTGAAGACATCTTGACAAAACAGTTTAGGCGGTAAACTGATGAAAGGAGCCTGGTGATCCAAGGGCAGTCCTAGGCCAGCTGGAGACAGAGAGGGCTGGCCTGCTTTTCCACCTGTTTCGCTAAAAGCCATTCTTCCCATTGGACTTCTGGTTGGTGTTGGGCAGTAGGTGGTTGTGGCCACCATGTATGGCAAGACATCCAGGTGCTTGTTGGGACTGGGGGCACAGCTCCCCCTCCTCTGGAGCTGTGAGGGCCAGGCCCCCTTCTTGTGTGCACTTTGATAATAGGGTTGAGTGTTGGCGGTTTAATCCCCAGGTCCTTGGCTCAATAATGCATCTGCGCTGGGCTGACTTGCTTTGACCTGTCTCACTTCCTGTCCTGCTCCCAGGATGCCACTCAAACCTTGATCTTGGCTTCTGCCTCTGGGGAAATGCAAACTGGGAAGATTTGCTTTTGGAGCGATTGTATAGCATGTCTCTGCTCACAGGAACAGAAAACAGATCTATGCCTGCTGTGCTGATTCGGGCCTGGCAGATCCCCTTCTCCAATACTCCAGCCCCCCACTATGAGCAGCAAGAGATATGGACATCCCAGAACACTCCCTGGGAGGACCAGATAGGGAGCAGTGCGGCTTCCTGCATGGGGAATTGGATGTGGAACACCCCCTCCCATATCGCAGAGGAGTTCCCAGCTGTATGGAGTTATTGAATATAAACTCATTAAATCTGAGAGGACAACTGCCAAATACAATCGATTTTTGCTTTAGAACAATTGATCTCAGCCAATTCTCCCTGACAAGCAGATGAAGGACTGGGGGTCTATTACAGCCATTCTTGGTGTGTGACAATAAAATAGAGCTCAATAGTGCTACAGGTAGGGAACATAGGGCAGGTGGGACATACTATGGTAGCATCTTCTGGCTCAGCATTTTCCCGTACAAGGGGAAACTAGTGGCTGGCGGTCCCAGGGATGCCCTGGGCTAGGCCTGAGAGGAGGGATGGCTGCGGTACCATGCGGTTTCCTCCTGCCCTCTGCTGCCAGGCTCCCTGGCAGAGGGTGAAGTAAGCCAGGTGCCCAGCGCAGCTGTTGGTTGAAGGTGGATTTCCCAGCTATGAGACTTCTTCAGGCCTTCAGGTTCTTAAAAGGCCTCGTATCCAGGCCCGTGTTCTCAAGGCTCTTATTCCTCGTGCTGTGACTCCCGACCCCCTCTTATTCCTCCTGATGTAACTGCCCTCTGGATGTCCCCTGGACACAGGGCCCTATGTGGCCAGAGGGGGTGAAGTGGCTGTGTTTGGGTGTAAGCACATGTGGGGATTCACTCTTGGCTCTGCATCTTGCTAGCTGGAGGACTTATTATTTATTTGTGTGAAAGACAGAGAATAATCTTGCCATCCATTGGTTCATTTCCCCAAATGGTCACCATGGCCAGGGCTGTACCAGGCCAAAACCAGGATCCTGGAGCTTCTTCTGGGTATCCCAAGAGAGTGCTTGGGTACAGGGGTCAAAGCTCTTTGGCCATCATCTATTGCTTTCCCAGGCACAATAGCAGAGAACTGAATGGGAAGTGGAGCAGCCAGTACTCAAACTGGTGCCCATATTTCCATTTGCACTGCAAGCAAAGGCTTAACCCACTGTACCACAGTCCTTCTCCCTCTTATTATTAAACCTGCTGGTATTGGATCAGAGGACCACACCCTGAGGATGTCGTCTAATCCTAATCAGCTCCCCAAGGCCCCGCCTCTGCACAGCCTTCCAGCACCTCATGGTGGAGATTAAACTACAGTGTTTTCTTTGAGGCAAAGCACATTCAAACCATAGCAATAATGCATATTATATATAACCCGGTTTTATTGTGGATTTGGTCTCTTGGAGTGGAGATAAGTCAGCTATTTTTTTTTAAAGATGTATTTATTTATTTGAAAGAGCCACAGAGAGAGAAGGAGAGCCAGAGAGAGGGAGAGCTCTTTCGTCTTCTGGTTCGTTTCCCAGCTGTCTGCAATGGCTGGAGCTAGGACAAACCATAATCAAGTGCCAAGAGCTTCTTTCAGGTCTCCCACGTGGGTTGCATAGGCCCAAGGACTTAGAGCACTAGCTTGTACTGCTTTCCCAGGTGCATTAGCAGGGTGCTGGATGGGAAGCAGAGAAGCCAGGACTTGAATCAGCACTCCTATATCGAATGCCGGTCTCGCAAGCAGCAGCTTAACGTGCTACACCTCAGTGCTGACCCCAGATGACTTTGAACAGCTCACTGTGTCTCTCTGGATCTCAGTTTCTTTTGGGGTGATTGCCTTGTAAAGCAGGCCTGGGGCAGTGTAATCCCCCTGCAGCGTAATACCTGGTTCTCGACTGTGAGACCTTAAGCAGGTCAGGTTCTCTACGCTTGCTCTTCTCCATCTGTCCAACGTGGTCCTTACCTCGCAGGGCGGTTCTGGAGGTTAACGTGGTTGTACGTGTGAAATGTTTGTCGCAGACCTGGTAGACAGTAAGTGCTCAATCAAAGCCAGCTGTTGTTACTGTGACTATTATTGACTCATGGATGGGATGGAGGTAATAAACCCAGCATCTATGCCGTCAGCCTTCAGTGCAGGAGGCCTTGGGGATCAAAGGAGACCGCGGAGTTCGGATTTAGGCAGCTCACTCATTCCTTCTCTCACTGGGTATTTCCTGAGTGTTTCTTGGGTGTTAGGCTTGGGTTAGCTCTGGGGCATGAGAAAACAGAACAGCACAAGTTGCAGCCTGAAGAGGGTCACGTGCTAGCAGGACACTGGTCACACACATGGCAGTTAGTGTGGGTAGAGGACACCAGGGACTGTTAAGTTCTAAGGAGACAAAATAAGCAGGGGTGAGGAAGAGGAGGTGAGTGTGGTGGGGGACCAGGGCTCAATCTGAGCACACATTGGGGATGGTCTTTTCAAGCGGGACTCCTTCAGTTGGGTGTGTTGGGTCGGCTCTGCGTGCTATTCCTCACAGGTTCAGCCAAGGAACCCTGCCCTGGACTTACTGTCAGTTGATGCTTTGGTCGGGGTAAAGGGGACTGAGAAATCTGAGCTGGGGTGGCAAGGGTTAAGTGCACCTCCCTTAAGGCTCCTCTCTGGCTGCCTCCAGCCTCTGGGTCCCTGTCTGACAGCCACCTCCTGCCCTACATGGTCAGGGAGAAAGGATTCTGAACCAGGATGGAGGTCACAGCCATAAGGTTGGGTCTTGGCTGTGCACCTGGCCAACCTGATGACTTCTAACAAATCCTTGTGACTCTCTGGGCCTCTGGAGGAGAGATGGACAAAGGGCCTTGGCCTCCAAGTGCTTTCCAGAAAGGACCTTGTGGAAAGCAGCCTGGCAGGCTGTCCTCCGACCTGCCTGGGCACACCTTCCGCTCCCCACACCCGGCCCCGACGTGTAGTTTCTTTCCTTGTGCAGTGAACTGCTTGTACAGAGACACTGTGCCGGAGTCTTCCCTGTAGCTCCCTTCTGCATGCGCTGCCCCACGGCCCCTTCCCCAGACCCCTCATCTCTGTGCCTCCCCTCCCCTCCCTTCCCACCCAGCCGTCCTACCTCTCCCGTCCCTCTCCTCCCCTCAACTCCCCTCTTGCCTCCTCCCTCCCTCCCCTCTCCTCCTCCATCTCTGACCCTCTCTGGACACTCACCTGCCCTTTGGCCCTTCAGCAAGGGAGGGCCAGGAGGGGCTTAGGAGATTGAGGGCGGGGGCAGTGCTGGAGCCTGCCTAGTTTGCTCCTTGCTATCCTCTTCCTGTCTACTGCTGAGATGCCACCTGCCATCATAGGCTTGGCAAGGGGTCCCTTTCAGTGTTAGGGAGTACGGTAAAGGGGACTGTGTGAGCCTCAAGCTCCTCCTCTATAAAAAGGAGCTAGAACCACCTGTCACAAAGCCCCTGGGAGGGTTTGTGGGGTGGGGGTGGGGTGACGCCAGTGCAGTGCAGGGCTGGGCCCGAGTCAGCTATGGGCCGGAGTACACCGCTGCTGACAGCTGTGACAGCAGGATACTGGTGTCACAGGCAAGCCCATCCCCCATTCCCGTAGTGCACAGCATAGGCATGTGTTCAGCACTTGTGCTGCACATAGCCAATTAACTGCGTGCAGGGTTGGTTCCCACGGAAGCCACAGTCTCCCCCAGAGAGCAAAGTTCGGTTCAAATTCAAAATTCAGTTACAAGGCCACGTGGGTGGATGCCAACGGAAGTGAGACAGAGGCTGGGGGGCCTTCTCGCCTTCAGACAGGGGCAAGGCAGGGCTCTTCTTTTCTCCGGGACTGGTGGGGGGGTGGCCTCTTTTCCCAGTCTGCAAATATCAAATGAGTAGGACCATCTGTATGTTTTTTTTTTTTAAATTGGAAAGTCAGATTTGCAGAGAATGAGAGACAAAAATCTTCCATCTGCTGGTTTACTTCACAAGTGGCCACAACAGCTGGAGCTGAGCTGATCCAAAGCCAGGAGCTAGAAATTTCATCTGAGTCTCCCATGTGGGTGCAAGGTCCTAAGGCTTTGGGCTTCAACTGCTTTCCCAGGCCACAAGCAGGGAGCTAGAAGGGAACTGGAGCAGCAGGACACAAACCAGCATCCATATGGGATGCTGGCGCATGCAAGGCAAAAGCTTTAGCCACTAGGCTATAGCGCCCACCATGTCCGAGACCACCTGCCTTACTGGTGCCCTTGGGGCCTCCAAGCCAGGACCTAGACTTGAGGGAGAGGGAAATGTGACCAGCCTTGACCCCTTTAAGGTGGGCCTGGGCACCACTGTGTCTCCTCCCATTCAATTGGCTCTGGCTGTGGCTTGCCAGCTATTGTCCTGTGCTCTGCAGCTAATATCAGGGAGCAAGACAGACCCTGGGTCCTGAATGAATAGAGCTTATGTTCTGAGAGCCCGGAGTGGGTGTGGTCACCTCTAACTCCTCCTACTCCCATCTGGTCTTCACTGGATGCGTCGCCCTCTGCCCCAACCTCTCCCAGGGTGGGGCTGGGCCACCAGGGCTCCACCCAAGCTAGGCTTGGTCGTTCTGGTTTACTCTGAGAGCCAACCCAGGGTGTGGGATGCCTGGTCCTTCTCATTTACCCCAGGGACAGCCTTAGAGACAAAGCTGGTGGGTGAGGGAAGCTGTACAATGGCTCAATTAGCTAATCTTTCCCCTTGCACATGCCGGGATCCCATATGGGCATTGATTTGTGTCCCAGCTGATTCACTTCCCATCCAGCTCCCTGCTTATGGCATGGGAAAGCAGTCCAGGATGGCCCAAGGCCTTCAGCCCCTGTACCCACATGGGAGACCCAGAAGAGATTTCTGACTCCTGGCTTCAGATCGGCTCACCTCCAGCCATTGTGGCCCCTGGGAGCGGGGGTGATGAAAGAGATCTTTCTCTCTGTCCTTCTCTTTGTACATCTGCCTTTCCAGGACTCAGCAGGATGGCTCAATTTGATAATCCTGCTCCTTCAAATGCTGGGATCCGATAATGGGCACTAGTTTGTGTCCTGGCTGCTCTACTTCCATCCAGCCCCCCCCCCCCCCGCTTATGGCCTGGGAAAGCAGTAGCAGATGGCCCAAAGCTGTGGGACCCTGCACCCATGTGGAAGACCTGGAAGAAGCTCTGGCTCATCTCCTGCTGTTGTGGCCACTTGGGGAATGAATCAGTGATGAAACAGATCATTCTCTGTATCTCTCCTTCTTTCTAAAAATCTGTCTTTCCAATAAAATTAAATAAATCTAAAAAAAAATGACAATGGTTTCCCTTGGAGCCCTTGGAGCCCTTGGCCCAAGGGCACCCCACAGTCCCCAGTGTGATTGCAGCCTGAACCCCAGTACCTGCCTCTCCGGCCTTACTGCTCTACCTGTGTTCCCAAGCTGGGGGTCCAGTTGTCCCTCCCTGTGTGAGAGTTCTGGAATTATATTTCCTGGCTTAACCACTGCGTGTGTTTGCTGCAGCTTTACTGCCTTCAAAATGTTTTCTAATAATCCCCAGGTGTTTTCCTCACATACAATAGCCTGGCTTGTTACAGCCCAATTAAACCCTTATTGGGGATGCTTAATTAAAACCCTGAGCAGAACAAGCCACGGAGCTTGCTCCTTGCCAACCTCACGCCAGAAGTGTCTGTCCCTGCCCCCACTCATCACCCTCATCCGGGGCTTTGATGGCAAACTCTGTCTGCTTCCGGTTTTGACTCCGTGGGAGCACCTGTTTTCCTCCTGGGGCAGCCCTTGGAGGCTGAGCTTGGTGACCCAGTGACATTGGACTGGGTTCCCAGTACCCCATGCCGGATCGGCCTCTCTGGCCCACCTGGACACAGCTTTATTTACAGCAGCACACTTGGCTTTTGCAGCCAGACACTCACCCTTTGTTGCGGGCACTGTGCATTGCAGGACACTGAGTAGTAGCCCTGGTCTCCATCCCCAAGGTGCAGGTGGCACCCTGTCCCCAAGAGTGACACTCAAGCCTGTTGGCAGACCTTGCCACCCGGGGGTCAAAACACCTCCAATCACTAGGAGACTGTGGGGAGACAAGGGACAGCAGAAAGCTAATTCCTTCACCATCTGGCCAAGTTCCAACCAAATGGGATACCCCAGCACCCCAGGAAGGTGCGGAGTGGGGAAGCTGATGGTGGGAAGTTGCCTGGCTTAAAGGTGCCCAAACTCATGTTCTTCACTTCCTCGTGGGCTTCACCTGTTCCCTCACACCCTTCTCAGCTTAGGACAAACTGAAGCCAGTCCCTTGGCAGCCGCCCTGTCCCCTGGGTAGAATTAGAAGGTCACATTAGCTGATCCAGATTGGACTGTTCTGATTTGGGCAGTAAAAGATCAGGCCTTGGGAAGCCCCTTTGTCCTCCCTGAATGGACCAGGATGGAGAGAAAGGCCTGGCCACCTCTTGTCCCCCCAGGCACTCCCAAGGGCCTGGGAGCCATGGCGTGGAGGGAATGGGTGCCCAGCCCAGCCGTGTGCTCAGGGTGTGGTTCTGGGAAGGCAGGATTCAGGGCCTGAATTGTTTGTTTGTTTGTTTGTTTTTAATTTTAAGATTTATTTTTATTTTTTATATTGAAAAGTCAGATATACAAAGAGGAGGAAATAGAGAAGATCGTCCATCTGTTGATTCACTCCCCAAGTGGCCTCAACGGCCAGAGCTGAGTGATCTGAAGCCAGGATCCAGGAGCCTCTTCTGGGGCTCCCATGCAGGTGCAGGGTCCCAAGGCTTTGGGCCGTCCTCCACTGCTTTCCCAGACCAGAAGCAGGGAGCTGGATGGGAAGTGGGGCTGCCGGAATTAAAACCGGTTCTTATATGGGATCCTGGCATGTGCAAAGTAGGGACTTTAGCCACTAGGCTACTGTGCTGGAAGGGTGGCGGGGCTGGATTCTAACCCATGAAGAGATTCTGCCAGCCTTGGCATGATCGTGGAGGGAGCATTGAACCTTGCTGGTGCTCTTGCAGAGGCAGGAGGTAGCAGTGATGGGCCAGTTTTGACCTCCACTCGTTAAGGAGCTGGGAGTATCCTGGGCTCAGCTCAGAGCCTCTGATGAGGCCTTGGTTGATCGGAAACAGTCTCGCTCCTATGCAAAGAGAAAGAGACTGGAGGAGCTTCCTGGTTCCTAATGGCCAGGTAGAAGCAGCTGGGGAAGCTGTGCGGTGAGAGCCAGGGAGAAAGCTGCCCTGCCACCTCCACCCATGACATCCACAGCCGGGAGGATGCAGCTTGAACTCCAGCCCACACCAGGGTCCCGCCCAGAGGATGTGCGAACAGGCTTCTGTGGTCTGTGGTGGGACTCAGCCATCTCTCGGTGACCATGGATTCCGCAGCCACGACTCTGCCAGACTGAACACACTCACAAGAACATTTCGTCTGTTCTGAACACCTACAGCCTTGTCATTATCTCCAACAAGTCCAGATAACAGCGATTTACATAGCACTGCCATTGTATTAGATGTTATAAGTCATCTAGAGATAAAATGCATGGGAGGGTTGCATTTGTCACATGCAGATACAACACCGTTGTTGTGCATCTGTGAATTTCAGCTTCCACGGGAGCCCTTGGAACCAGCCCACTGGGAACACGACCAATGAGGGACAGCGGTTGCTGCACATTGGCCCAAGGAAATAGGAGGGGGTCTGGGAGGGAGTCCTAAGAAAGTTTTGTGTTTCCTGGGCAGTTGCTCACGGTTCTGTGCTTCCAAGGCACATATGTCAAGGATGGAGGGAAGGGAGGGTAAGCGAGAAGGGCAGGGACTCTGGGACACCTTCCCGTGAAGAAGTGCCAGGGGCTGAGGCTGAGGCGGTGTATATGCAGGGAGAAAACAACTGCAGGGAGTAACGTGGTAACGCAGGCTTCTGCTCACTGAACGCTTACTGTGTGCCGGGTGCGGTGCCGGGCATTCTCCATGTGAGAGCTCAAGTCCTCTGCTGAGCAGCACCCAAGGAAGGACCTACTGTTCACCCCATTTTTCAGATGAGAAAACTGAGGGCCTACATTGTGACTATGTGTGTAGTCATTGGGTGGGGCAGGGTTTGGGACAGAATGCATGTGGCCACTTCCTTGCTGGCCATGTGGCCTAGGATTGGCTGTCTACTTCTCTCTTCTGGGAAGATGATGAGATAGGATGGGAAAGAACTTCCCTGTGCTAATTCAATACAAGTTGGCGTTTGATAGGCAGTGTGGAAGGGAAGCTCTTCAAGAAGGCTGTGGAGTGGGAGACAAAGGAGGCAATGCAAGGAGAGGCCAGAGGAGAATCCGTTTCCACTGAGGGCAAGAAAAGCACTTCGCGCTAATGGGGATACTGAGAGAGACATTTCATTCCTGTTTTGCTTTTATCATTGAGTGCAAACCAAGGCTCAGCAGGCCTCAGGCAAGAAAACCAGCAGCCTCTGGGAGACTGCATAGATGCAGATTTGAAAAGGAAGATTCCAGAAATCTCAGGCCAGTGTGATGGAGACCGAGATGTATGAGCAGCTAGAGCCGGCAAAGGTTCCCCATAAACAGAAGCAAGGTTTCATGGTACACCTATCTTGTGTCACATGCAAAGGACCCAAGCCAAGTTCTTCTAGCTAAACGTTCTTCCTGGGCAGTGCTACTCAGCCTGGGGAATCCAGCAAGACACTGGGAGAAGCAGTCAAGTCCTTCTTGTGCACCAGTACAAGAAATGCAACATGGAGACAGACAATGGGGTGGATGGCTAACTAGCCTGACAGCTGCATTCTGAGGCTGCTAGCTCCTTGACATCTGAGCAAGTGTGGGTTTCTAGAAGCAGGCTCCTTATTATTTGAAGTGCATTTTTGTGCATAAGATCTAGTAAAAAAGAAAGAACCAGGGCCTGGACAGAGCAGAAGCTGGAGGTTGCTTTGGTGTGGGACCCTCACCATGGAGGCTACCTAGCTTTCCAACCATGGCCCTCCACCTGTTCTCTGTCCCCAAGCTCCTGCTGGATGTTCCTGTGACCATCACTTGCTCTTGTCACCATTGCTCATTCTTGGTATCTCTGCCCTCTCTAACCTAATACCCTTTCCACTTCCACTGCCCGTGGTGTCTGGCTCAGCAGTTGCCGGTTGGCATTCCAAAGGGAAGCCATCTGCTGGGACCAGCCGCCTTTCACATGAGGCCATTTCTCTCCTGGGTCCTGGCCAACCTGTGGATGAACCACCAGCCTCAGTCATTCTGTGAAGTCTGGGTGGAGGGTGTGAGTGGAAGGTATGGAGGAGGAGCCACAAGATGCAAAGCAAAGGCAACCAAGGGCTACCCTTTTGGCAGATGCGATGGGCCAACCCTGACCCCTGGGAGTGATAATGATAATTACAATTATGTGATGTGGCAGGTGCAAGTGTGTTTATGAAATCCTTGTGTAATGGGAGGCTGTGGGAAATTGTGATTACATCAGATGACAGCAGCAACATTCCCGAAGACCTTGATGGCTCTGTAGTCCTTGCGACATCTCTCCCTCCCTCTGGTGGACATTGGATAAGCACTGGGTTCCACCGTGCTCCCAGCCTGGTTCCTCTGCAGAGATCATTGCCAGTTTCATTGTGAGACTATCTCATTGTGAATTCTCTCCTGCATTTGCAAAGGGTTGGCCTATCCTAAACAGGGGTCTGATCACACTGAACCCACCTGAACCAGGTGAACTGTGGCCAAGGAGAGGCTGGTACCTTAACGCACAGGTTCAGAAACCAGCATGCATTCCAAGGCCATGGACTTAGGATGGAAGTGTGTGTGCAAAAGCTTAGTTAGGTTCATTGTGTTTAATGCGTGATTTCTGCCAGAGTGTTTAGGATGAAACTCAGGAATGGTGCAGCAGCTGAAAAGAAATGCTTTTCTAAAATTCCAGATAGCTTCAGCAGAAGCCCAAGATGGGAGCTAGCCAGGGTTATTGGGCCTCCTGGCTGTGTCGGGAGAGACCTGGCCCGCAACGCAGCATTGGGTGCTGGGTATCCCTGGAAGCTTTGCATAGATTTATCCTCATGTCCTTGCAGCCGCCAGAGGACCGATGCTGCTTTAAAGAAAGTAGTACAGAGCAAGACTGGAAAGTGCCTTGCTTAGGGCTTCTCCATTCAAGGTGACTGGAAACCTGGGCGTTTGTCAATTACTTAGGCAACTGAGTAATTTCAGTGTTCCATGGTTTGAAGCAGCGTCCACCTATGTACACAGCTGGAGGTTACAGAGCCCCCTACAAGTGTCCCCTTGCTTTACTTAATCGTGTGAAGGAGGGAATGCCTAACCCATTTGATTGACAGAGAATGAGGCTTGGAGAGGCCAAGCAACTCATCCAAGGTTACTGGAAAAGGTTTGTGTGGATTAGCTCCACTGCATGCAGAGTACTTGGAGGGGCCTTGTGGAAGGAACAGAAAATGGCCAATAGTGTCACCCAGGGGCCTGCCTTTCAAATAAAAGTAAATAAATCCTTTAAAAACAGCACTTCCATTTTTCTCTAGTTAGTCCACTTCGTGTCCTGGAGCATCTTGGGCATCCCATTGCAGGGCACCGTCGTGGCAGGGGTCAGGCCCTGGGATTGTCAATTTGAATCCCGCCGTGCCACTCTGAGCGATGGCCTTAGGAAGTTAATAACCTCTTTGTGCCTTGACTTTCTCATCTGTACAATGACACACCCAATTCATTGTGCTGTTGTGAATACCAGCAGAGCTAACCCCTGGGTTAAGTGCTGGGGGTGCTCAGTGTTAAGTGCTGGGGATGCTGCGAATCCCCTGGGAGCCGTGAGAACACTGCTATCCCACCTTGACAATCTCTTTCCAGCCTGCAGAGTCCCCACGGCTCCTGCGCCACTTTTCACATGTCCCCTTCCTTGCCCAGTGACCCCTCTCTGATACTCTTGTGCCTTTGAAGTCATTCTCAATTTTCCAAGCTCAGGAGGAGTGGACAGCAGCGTCTTTGTCTCTGAGCCCTGGTTCTGCCTTCCCTGTAGATCCGAGTGAACTTGGGACACAGTGGAGAGAGTGACCATCCCACCGGGGAGCAGGTCTGGAACCCTCTTCCTCCAGGTATCCCTTCCTTGTCAGTTTCATCTACCCAGGTCCCTGATCCCCAAGAAAGCCACACCCCCTCCTGCCCCACTGGGAGCAGCAGTGACCAACCACCCCAGCCCTCCACATCACACTATTCCAAGCCACGCTCAGCCCCGTGGATCACTTGGAGAGGCCGCCCCTGGCATTGCGTCCCGTCCTAGCCCCAGCAGAGGACTTCTGCTGTTTTCACTCCCTCTTTGATTTCCAGGGATTTGGCTGAGCTCTCAGTTGGCACCAGGAGAGGCAGAGGACCCAGGGCCAGGTCACAGCCCTCTAGGAATCAGCAGGTTCCAGGGAAGAGCTGCTGTTGGACTCGGCATGGACCCTGTTGGCATCCCAGCTGGTGCCATGCTGGCAGAGTGGGGAGGGCAGAGCGTGGTGCTGCCTCAGCCTGTGCTGGTGTCTGCTGGGGCTGCTGAGGGGCAGCTTGTTGGGCAGCCCCCTTGGAGCTGCATTTGGGGTCTGGGGAGAGCAGCTGGGATGCAAAGGGCAGGACTGGACCTGAGTGTGACCCTCTGTGTGACTGGGGCTGCTGCTCTATGCTGCAAATGCAGGGCTTGGGGAAGTTCGTGGCTGTGGTTCCTTCAGCCTCCAGCCTGTGATGTTCAGGACTCCTGCAAACGGCAGTCTGGAGAAGAGGGGCCAGGTGTGCAACAGACACCTTGCAGGTGCCTGCACCGGGCTGGGGGCAGGAGGCGCCCTAGAATCCTCTTGTGTACACACTCAGGCAAGGAACGGGGCACAGACTCTGTAGCCTGCCTGCTTTGCTCCGCTGCTGCTCCTCCTTGCTTGTTCTACCAAGGAAGTTTCAAAGCTTAGACCCTGACTCTGCAAGCAAAAGCATCCTCCTCTTCTGGGAGGCTTAAGGCTTTGGCGTGCCCAGACTCAGACCAGTGGCCAAGCCACTTCCTTTTCATCTGCTCCCAGCAGCCACCCTCTCTTTGGCGTGACACTCCGGCCACTGCCCCCAGGGGCCTTGGCCCAGCAGTGGGCAGCTGCCAGGTTGCTGCAGACCTCAGGTCAGTGCCTGCGGGCACATCCATAAGCACCCTTCTGGCCCTTTGAGGGATCTCACGGTCCAGTGAATGCCCGCCTTTGCCATCAGGGATAGAAATGCGTTTTTGTTTTCCTGTTTTTTAAGTTGGGTTCCAGCCCAGCCAACTCCCTGGCACTCAAGTATTCTCAACAGCAAATTAATGAGCCCTCCAGGAGTCCCAGTGCCTCTCGGGAATTCTCCACAAGTCTGGCCTGCAGCCCTGGAGCCAGATGGGAGTTGGCTCCTTGCTTCTTGTGGGGGAGTTTTCCCAGTCCTGGGGGTGCAGGGCTGCTGGTCCTTCCAAGCTGAGAATGGAAGCTGGGGCAGGGGACCCGGCTGTGTCTGTGCAGGAGGAGCCCAGCCCAGAAGTCACAGCACAGGTGTGTGTGTGTGTGTGTGTGTGTGTGTGAGAGAGAGGTGTGGTGAAGTATGACAGTCAGAACTGGCTCATCTGTGAGAAATAGGACCCAGGCCTGAGGGGAAAGCTTGCGCAAGTGCTCAGGGTCCCAGCAGGTTGGTCTGGGTTTCTAGAGGGCTGCAGCCAGGAGAGAGGCAGCCAGAACTTTGTCAGCATGCTGTGGCTAGAGGTGTGTTCTCTGGAGCTGGGAGGGAGCGGGTGGTTATCTCCCTGTACTTTGGTTTCCCTGTCTGAAAAGTGGGTGTGAGAATAATAGTATCTACTTCACAGACTTAGTGAGACTCAAAAGGGATGAATCCACAAGTGTTTCCACATGGTGCTGGGGTCCAGTGGTTGCTCAGTAAAAAAAAAGGAGGGGAGGGTACAGGCCTCAGTGTGGTAGCCTAGCAGCTAAGGCCCTCACCTTGCACATGCCAGGATCCCATATGGGAACCGGTTCTAATCCTGGCAGCCCTGCTTCCCATCCAGCTCCCTGCTTGTGGTCCGGGAAAGCAGTGGAGGATGACCCAAAGCCTTGGGACCCTGCACCTGCATGGGAGACCCAGAAGAGACTCTGGGCTCCTGGCTTCAGATCGGCCCAGCTCTGGCTGTTGAGGCCACCTGGGGAGTGATCAGCGGATGGAAGATCTTCCTGTCTGTCTCCTCCTCTTTGTATATCGGACTTTCCAATAACATTTTTTTTAATTATTAAAAAAGGAGTACAGGTATCAATGCACTGAGAGTACTATGATGGGCGAAGGTTCCAGTTAGGATAACTTTGGACTGAGACCAGAGCTAGGAACAACCTCAAGGTCTCACAGTGGATGAAGTAGCCACGCTTTCCTGAATCAGGCCAGGATCCAGTCTGTGTCTGATGTGCTGTGGGCAAGGCTGGGCTGGGAAGTGGTGGGGGCTTAGCCAGGGATACTTGAAGGATCCCAGAAATCCACGCGTGTGCTGAGGAACTATTTTGCTGACAGCTTCCTCTGCCACAGCGGACTTGAAGCAATTAACCAGCCAGGCCCCCCGGGGGGTGCACTTGGACGTCAATCAGGGTAACCTTGACCTCCTTTGCTCACGGCTGGGACTGCCTTCTAACTCATAGCTCCAAGGTGCTCCGTGCTGCTGAAGGGCAGCTCCTCCCCAGTACAGGGAGAACTCCTCCTCCTCTGGCTCCTCTGCCTGCTCTGCCTCCTCTGTTGAAACCCTAGAAACCAGGGCTCTTGGTTCCTGCCACAGCCAAAGTCCCTTGGGTCTCCCACCGAGACAATTGACCTTACTCGGCCTTTGCACTCCAGAAAATTGCTCATGGCCCCAGGGCAGCTAGCATGGAGAAGCACAGCCTTGGCAGGTGTGTGTGTGTGTGTGTGTGCATGCATGAGTATGTTTCTATGTGCACACAAGGGAGAGGGAATTGGGTGTGTGTTCACATGCTTGGCCATAGGACTGTGCTGGAAGGTGGAGGGGAGGAAGGCGTGGGCTGCTGCGTGGAAGGGTTGGAGGCTGGTTCTTCTGCAGAAGGAAGTGTGTGTGATCAACGCATGAACATGCTGGGGGAAGGGAGGTGTGTAGGGCTGGGGTGGAGGAGGTGGTCACGGCGTGCTCTCCGCCGCCCCCTCGCCACCAGCTCGGGCCTGTACGTTTCAAACACTTCATTGTCAGCCCTAGTAAAGCCTTTATTTATAAAGCGCGGGTGTTTCATTCAGCCTCGGTGAAAAGGCCTTTAAATCACCGCAGCTGGGAAGGGCTAATTGCAGTGAGAGTGGTGAAGGACTCTCTTGTCTGCTTTTGCCATCTGCGCCATCGTGAATGCAAAGATCATTTTACACATAGGCAGTTAATGTAGAGAATAATTTGAGAGCTTTAGATATTTATGGTAAATTATTTAACTTTATAGTTGAGTTTTATTGCCTCATTATTCTATGTGTGAAGAATCTTGGCGTTTTCTGTGACTCGGCACTTTGTGAGTTTCACTTTGCAACACTCAGGAGGAAAGTTACTCCCCGCCTACTGGGAGCGCTAGGCACATCTCCAGCCTCTGCCGCCCGAGGAGCTCCCTGCCCATTGCCGGTCAGCCACCCTGCTTCTTGCCCGTTGTTGGCGGGTCTCTGGGTAGGCTAGGGCGTCCATGGCGGGGATGGCGGCTGTGCTTCGTGCAGCCTTGCTGCTGCCCTCTGTCTTCAACCATCGTAGGCTCCCTGTGAAGCCCTGGAACAGGGAGAAACCAGAAGGACGGGGCCAGGCTCGCGTTTTCCTACGTGTTGGAGCTTTTTGGCCCCTCGTCTGGTGCCTTGCACACCTGCCTGAGTTCTGTTTGGGTAGGCTCTTGTCATGGGGATGTCATTTACCTACTTGGGTTGCCTCTGATGTTTGTTAAGAGTTAAGCCTTCTCAATGACTTACTGCTCTCCAGCGTCCAAAAGGGACAACTTTTCTTTCTCCAGAAAATTCCCGTCCTCCTTGCCATCTCCTCTTTACTGTGCTCAGGGGGATTCTTGACCTGGGAAATTCCAGTTGATGTCCTTGGAACCACGTGGATAGCTTCATGCAGGTGCAGGGACTGGCTGTTGACTACTAGCCCTGTTGCACTGTCATTCCTTGCACACTGCCTACAGGGTTGTTTGGCTAGCCCAGGAACTCCTAGGATGCCTTACTCCAGGCCAGAGGGGCTGGGTGTGGCTGGGCGGGGCTGGGCTGGATAGGGCAGGAGATGTGGCATTGTGGAATAGTGGGTAAAACCACCACCTGTGATGCCAGCACCCAAAATGGGCTCTGATTTGTGTCCCAGCTGTCCCACTTCTGGTCCTTCTCTTTGCTAATGGCCTGGGAAAAGCAGTTGAACATGACCCATGGGTTTGGGCCCCTGCCGTCCGTATAGAAGACCTGAAGGAAGCTCCTGATTTCAGCCTGGCTCAGACCTGGCCTGTTACAGTTGTCTGAGGGCTGAATTAGCAGATGAAAGATCTGTAACTCTGACTTTCATGCCAGTGAGTTGCCGCCTCCAAGAGGTGAGGATAACCCTGGGCCCCAACCTACACATCTCCCAGTGCTTCCCGGAAGCCTGAGTCCATTTGGCTTGCTTTGCCTCTCAGCTTCACCTCCCCTTTCAACTCCTGTGTTTCCTGGGCACAACTTCCATGTAAACTACCTGAACTCAAACCCTTGTCTCAGAGTCTGCTAGTAAGGGAAGGTCTAGTAGGCGGATTTAGAAATGAATCATAGCACTGTTCACCTGGTAGCATTGGAGCTGTGACCTTCAACTTGGCTTCCCCAATGTACTAGCTTGACTTTGGACATGGCATGTCCATGGGTTTGGGCTCTGATCAGAATTTCTCCAAGAGAGGAAGGGAATGCCCAATCACCCAGAGCTACAGCCTGGCATCCCTAAACGATCCTGCTGGGCTGTCTAGGGGAACATTGTAACCTTAGGAGGGGTAAGTGACTATTTTCTATGGGGCTGTAATTTCTAGTTCTGAAATGACTGCGTCAAGTTTGAGCTCAGTACTGGGATGCTTTAGTTTGAAACCTGAAGTTATTAGAAATGGTTACACAACACCTCGGAGGTATGTGGACAAGAGCTCCCTTCATGTCTGAGGACTGCCCCTCATTCTTCAAGACTCAGCTTAAATGTCATCTCCTCTGCCAAGTTTCCCCAGCTCCTCCAGGCTTTGGCTGAAATGTTCCCATAGCTCTTTCATGGTAATTGCACTTAGCACATTGTCTTATCATTTATCTGTCTCTATGTCTCCTTTCTGACCTGGCTGGCAGCTCCTCGAGGGCAGGTGCTATTTGATTCATCTTCTTTGTTCCCAGGGCCCATGGGGTTGGCACAGATGCAGCTCTGAGAATGTGAGCTGGTTGCGTGGATGGAGAAACGGGCGGGTGAGCACATGGGTAAAGGCACTAGTAGGTGGATGGATGGATGGGTTACTGGATGAGTGATTGTATGTGTGGGTAGGTGAGTGGATGCATGTGCGTATGTATGGGTGGATGAGTGTGGATGGATGGGTGCATGAATTAATGAATGAGAATATGTAAGGAATGGGAGGACGAGTGGATACATGTGTAAGTTTGAGTGGATGAGTAAATGGATGGATGGGTAGATAGATGGGTGCAATGGATAGTGAATGAGTGAGTATGCATGGGTGGGTGAGTGTATGTGTGTGTGTCTATATGAGTGGATGAATGGGTGGATAGATGAATGGATGAGTGAACAGACAATTGGTGGGCAATTGGGTAGGTGAGTAGGAAGACTGTTGGATGGATGTGGAAGAATCATGGCATTCTGAGCTCATGTCAAACCTCCGAAACATTAGCTTTCCCCAAGGACTGTCTTCTTGGGCAGTCAGCTCCTTAAGATTCTCTCGGGAAGCTTGATGAGAAGGAAACCATGGGTTTGAGTCCCTGGGAAGTGGATGGGGGCTCCTCCAAGCTAAAGATGGGACACTTTCCACCTGGGCTGCAGGAGAAAGAGCTGGGGATGGAGCTCTGGGTTTGGGGAGCCAGTATGTCTCCCCATCCCAACTGACAGGGCACCACAGTGAGGAGAAGATGGGCAACCCTTACCCCTCAGTGCTGGGTTCTGCTTGACAGGAGAGATTAAACAGAGAATGGCCCCGAGTGTGATGTAGCAGGAATTCTAGGGGGTTGAAGAGGCTGGTGGCAGCCCCAAGGGGCAGGAAGCTGACAACCTTTGAGGTTGAATGCCAGCCAACTGTGGTTAGTTAACTGTTGGGGAGGCAGGTCCTGATCCCTAAGCCTTTTTTTTTCTTACTGCCCTAGCATAAAAGGTCATCCCTCTGCCACGCCTGAGACCCTTTCTAGGGCATCCTGAGAGTGGACCAGCACCCACACCCTTTGCACAGTAGGAATGAGGACAAGAAATGTGTGTACTCACATCCATGCCTCTGTTTATACTCAAGATTTTGAGTGTGGAGCTTTCGTGTAGTGGGCATGAAGCCCACTGTGCCATCTCCTCCCCAGACAGACATCTGGTCATCCCTGTGGTCCTGAATGATACCAGTGTCCAGAAAGTGACAGACACAAGAGGGCCATGGCTGCGGGGAAGGGGTTGCAGCCACGGAGAAATGCCAGCTTGGCCAGTGCTTCTGACAGTCTTGTTAGGGACAGTAGGATCTCTCTGCTTGGAGTTGGGATCAGATAAGCAGATGAGGCAGGGCAAGGGAAGCACCCTACACCCATGCTCTGCCTCTGAGAACTCTATAGGGATAGACCTTGTTGCCCTCCCCTGAGCCCCTCATTGTTCCCTTCCTCCAGCAACTCCTCCCTCTGGGATCCATCCCTACCCCCAACACTCTTGGACACCACTGTGGGATCATCCCGTTTTGGGGTGTTCTGAGGGTTGATGCCCTACTCTCCAATTCTCTAGGTCCCCCTGCCTCCTCCACTGTTCGTTCTGCACACACCAGCCTCTGCCTGAGATGTCCTTGAAGCTGAGGCCATCTCGATGTTCCCAGCCTCACTCTTACTCATTGTAGCCCTTGATGCCTGGGCTATGCACCCTCACAGCCTCCATAATCAGGTACTGCAGGCTTCCAGGGGAAGGGCTGGGAACAGAGGGCTTGGGATAACCTAACCCCCCACACCTCAGCACTGAGTCCTTGGCTTCCCCCTTCTCTCCTGGCTGCCAGGTCCCAAGGGTTTGTAGCCACCATGCCTCCCTCTGTTTCAACACCCATTCTTTTTTTCTAGACTTCAGAATGTTTTAAAAATAACAACCACCTCTGATTCTCAACCACTTCTTACTTTCCACCCTGGCTTATGAGTTGGAGTTTGGACAAAGCACGAAGTGGTCAGTTTGGGATTTGGGGGCAGGACTTTCGCCTGCCTGAGTCATTTTTAAGGCCAGGTGTGCAAAACGACAGCTTCTCTCTTTGCACTGCTCATCCCCTGTGTGAGCTCCCGACCCGTACTCCTGTCCCTCCCCATGCACTGTGAGAATGGATGCTTGCGTGAGAGTACATGTGTGCACATGAGTGTGGCATGGAAGGGAGTGTGTGCTTCTGTGTGGGTGGATGAGTGTTGTGTGAGAGTGTGCAGGGCTGTGGATGTGAGTGTGCCTGAATGGGAATGTGCTGGGAGAAGGTGCATGTGCAACTGTGTATGCACCTGTTCAATAAGGAGCATGTGTGAGTATACCTGTTCAGCGGTGAGGGTGTGAGTGAGGGGTGAGTGATGGTGTGCAGGCCATGGGCCTGAGTGTGACATAGCGAATGTGGGAGGCTTAGAACTCAGGGCTCTCTGGCAGGTGTGTGTGTGTGTAACAGTGTGTTGCTGCATGTTGTCTGCCTTCCTCATGCATTCATTCCCTCTCTCTGGATTCCAGCTGGGCACCTGTTCTCTGTGTGAGACAGAATCCCCCACCCCTGGATGAGCAGCATCAGGAAAGACAGAGACTGGGACAGTGTCTGGTGCCCAGTGGATGCCCAGGGAGCATTTGTAGGGTGGGTGAGTGAGCACTAAACCCTCCCATATGTATCCTGCCACCCATGGTTACCAACATCAAGAAAGAGCACAGAGGTGCTGCAGACTGTATACAAAGGGAACTTAAAGTGGAGGATGGCACAGGGTCTCCATCCTGAAGGTTCTGTGCCATGAGTGAGAACATCATGGGATGAAGTGGTTCAGGGCAGTGGTCAGGAGCCTGGAGATGAGCCCTAGCCCTGCTGCTGTTTGAGTGAATGCCTCAACCCTCTGCATCCATGGAATGAGATTGATCATGGTCCCTAGGGTGAAGACCTGGAAAGCGTTTAGGCCACTGCCTGGTATACAGTGAGTGTCTTTGGCCCTGGGTGCATGGGCATGCCAGAAGCGAGCATGTGCAGTATGTGTATGTGTGAGCAGAAGCACATATGTGAGAGGATTTGTATGGGGCAGAGTAGGTATGCGGATGTGGGCTCCTGCGTCCCTGAGTGTTTTTGTGGAAAAGTGTATTATGGATATACCGTGTGTGTGTGTGTGTGTGTTGTACACATGTATATACACACACTTGAGAGAGGCAGAGAACCCAGAGCAGAGGCCACCCACAAGGTGTGATGTAGGCAAATATGCACCTGCTGGGGTGTGTGCTTGTGTAGGTGCACCCCAAAGTGTGTGTGTGGAGACTGGAGAGCATGGGTGCCTGGGGCAGATGTGAGAAGGCAGGCCTGTCTGTGTGACAAGGAGAGGGCTGGAGCAGGAGGCACCACCACCAGGTGAGCTGGGATATGGGGTCTCCCTGGGGATGATGGGGCCTTGGAAGCTGTGGGTGCCCCCCGAAAGCTGCAATTGACCCCTTGCCTTACTTGTTGGTCCCCCAACTTTGAGCCTGGCACATCCTCTGTTCTCCCCATTTCCCTGTCACTGCCTTCTCTCTCCTAGGCTTCTGACTGGCTGTCTCTTCCTCAGCATCCTTCCGCACTGCTTAAAGACACTGAACAGTGATTTGCTCAGGGTCAGTGACTTCCTCAAATAGATGTGGCTGGCACGGGGGTGGGGCACTGACCTGTCCCCTACCCCTGGTGCTGGGATGTGAGCCTGTGATAAGTGACCTCTGGCAGTTCTTGTCCAAGCTGACCCTCTGGATGTGTTCTTGGAGCCCAGGATTCCATATTTCCAACAGGCCTACATGCACCACACTTGTCAGAGCAAGAACATCAAGGCTTTGGCTGGGGATGCAAGGGTCTTTCCCAAGGACTCTGTTCTCCTTGGATGCTGGCCAAGCTGGCCACCTCCTCTGGAAGGTGTGGGAGTGGTTGCATGGGTGAGACTGGCCCAGAAGGACTAGAGCCACAGCTTCATTGGCTCTCAACCCTGGGGCCCTGACTCTCCGAGTTCTTGCTTACAGAACTGGGCTCTCACTGTCACCACCCCTCCCCCTCCCACATGAAAGGGATGTGCCCTGAGCATTTGTACGATACCTGCGTTTGGGATTGTCCCTACCTGTCCTAGCTGAGATGACAGCAAGGGTGAAATTCAGGGGTCACAGGGAGTGGGGATGGTTTGGAAGCGGGAACCTGAGTAATGGGGGAGTGTCTTCCCCCTGCAGCTCCCCCTCCAGGTCCCCTGTTTTCTGGTCCCTTCCAAGGATACTCCTTGGAACTCAGCAGCCAGTACGACCTGCTCCATAACATCACCTTCTACCTCCTTTGGTTTATGTGTGACTGCAGGCTGCTGAGAGTTCATCGCTCAGTATCATGTCCTCAGTGCCTGAAATGGTGTCTGGTCCCTAATTGGGGCTCATCACTGCCGTAGGTAGTTTGTGCATCACCCAGGACAGATTGAACAAGAGCCTGACCAAGGCCTCACCCCTACCTGGAGACACAGCCGGCTACAGCCTGACAGGGAACAGATGATAAGTAGGTACTGGTTGGGCTGCCTAAAGTTGGGTAGTGTTGGGCAAATTCTCCCCTAGGTCTGGTTTTCTTAATAGCAAAGCAGAATCCACATCCTCATCGTGCTGTGTGGCTGAGGCATCCCAAAACCTCAGCAAAGTCCTGCTCACGTGTCTCCACCCCTGACCCTGGCTGGCTGCCTCACCTCCCTGCTCACTAGGCAACCAGCTTAGAGGGCAGGAGAGGCCTGTGTAGACTGGCAGTGATGGCGGGAAGGTACGTGCGGGTGGATTGCTTCCCTGCTTACCCTCTGACATCCTGCTTCCATGCAAAAGCCCTCAAATAAGCCCGTGCTGACCGAGGGAGCTCAGCAGAGCAGACCCCCTAGCTTCAGGACTTGACTTCCTGCACTTGAGAACCCAGTTGCTTAAATCCCCCTGCACCTCAGTTTCTGCATCTGTTTCATGTAAGGTGAGGATGAAATAAAACTGTCTACATAAAGCCCTCGGCGCAGGGCTGCTGTAGAGTCAGCATGCAGTCTATTTCTGCTGCGCTCATCACTTTTTTTGGTTAGAGCTGACGGCTCCTTGTTCTTATGGGCAGGACAGTGGTCAGGGAGGGAGGTGGGAGATGGACAGATGGGCAGGGCTTTGGTCTCCTCACCTGGAAATGAAGAAGCCAGACAGCCCTCTTCTGGTTTCCAGGCTTGGATTTTGTGGCTGTTCATCCTCTAAGTGGACATAACACATCAGGGTCCTCTGGAAGGACTTCCTTGCCACTGTGGATCCTGAACTTGCCCTTCTAGCTTATGGTTGGAGCATGAAAAGACACTGAAGGGGATGGGGCTGACCACCAAGCCTGCAGGTACCCATGTGCTTGTAATTTGTACCTGTCAGCCTGGCTTATCAGATGGGATCCTTTGCTCAAATGTACAAACTAGATCCTGGAAGCCAGGGAGGCAAATGACACCACAGAGGAGAGAGAAGAGGAGGGAGGGAGGGAGGGAGAGGGAGAGAGAGAGACAGCGAGCAAGAGAGAGAGCGCGAGCGAGCAGTGGAGGCCAAATATGTAAGGAAGCATTCTGCAATCCTACCCCAGGAGGCTGGGGCTGGTGGCCAGGAGTGCGGCCAGCAGAGGAGGGGTAGGGTATGGGAGGGGCCAGAGGACAGGACAGAGGCTAGGCCACACAGAGCTCTGCAGGCGTGGGAGGATTTGGGGTTTATCCTAAGAGCCCTGGGAAAAATCCAAGGGCTTTACACAGGTTTATAGTCTGGTCAGAGCTGATTCTATAAAAATCTTGTGGCTACCATGTGGGGAGCAGGATGGGGCCATGGCTTGATCCTGTTGGTTCCCCCATGACACAGCCAGGCTCCCACCAGCAGCTTTGCTAGGAAGGCTGGGTAAAGGAACTCTGGATAGCAAGACCCAGGCACACTGGGACACAGGAGACCCAGACACGTGGAAACATGGAAGACCCAGGAATGTGGGGACACGGGAGGCCCCAACATGTAGGGACTGGGATATCCCAGCACGTGGTGACATGGAAGATCCAGACACATGGAAACACAGGAGATCCAGATATGTGGGGACGTGGGAGACCCAAACACGTGGGGACACAGGAGACCTAGGCTCGCTGGGACACAGGAGATCCAGGCACGTGGGGACATATAAGACCCAGATACGCTAGGACATAGGAGACCTAGACATGCTGGGACACAGGAGACCCATACACGCTGGGATAAGGAAGGCCCAGGCACATGGGACACCCAGACATGTGTGGACACCAGAGCTGTGGCATGGCCCCACTTGTTGAGCTGGCATTCCAGGGGAGCTGCTCTCCAGACGTAGGTGGATGAGAACCAACTGAGGAGTCTTTGGGAATCCAAGGCTTTGGAATCTCTCTCTCTCTCTGTCTCTCTCCTTCTTCCCCCCATCGCATGGGCAGTGTGATTTCTGACCCTGTGAAGTATGAGCCAGGAGCCAACGTTGTGACTCAGCAGGTCAAGCAGCTGCTTGCAACCCCACATCCCATATGGGCACTGAAGTGAAGCTCCCAGCTTTCCGCTCCTGGCTTTGATATGGCTCAGCTCTGGCCATCATGGCTGTTTGGGGATAGGATCTCTCTCTATCTCTCCTTTTCTCTCACTAATAAATAAATATTTAGAATAAAAGCAAAGAAAACAAATAGATAAAAACAAAGCACACGAGCCAACCTTGCTCTCTGCCTTGGCTTCCATGCCCCTATCACTTGGGCTCCCCAAGGCCTGTCCTGCCCTCCCTGGCTTTACACCTCTGACTCTCAGCCATAGCTCCTACCACTGCTGGTCAGCAGCAGAGTTTTTCCATTCCTGGTTCAGACTCCCAAAAGAAGAGTTCTGATTGAATCAACTCCTCTTCAGGAGTCGGATCATAGGTTGTTTGCTCAGGGCCAAATGTCTATCCCTTTCTCTCATCAGCTATGTCTGAGGGGGATGTGATGCCAAGCATGGTCCCCCAAGGCAACAAAGGCTGTGAATAAGTCCCTTTGCTTAGAAAGGGCACAAAGAGTTGGCACATCTACAGCCCACTCCAAGTCCCAAGTCTTGGAGCTCTGACTGTGTAAGCAGTTGTGCTAGAAGGGCAGCTGTGACCTGTGAGCTCTGGATGGGCCATACCCGGCCACCAGTTCCCAGCCATAGATTATACTTAACTCTGGTGTGCTAGTTCACTGACTTCTGTTCTTGGTCCCAAGAAGGGAGTGTGAATGGTTCCCTGGAGGTTCATCTGCAGGCGGAGTGCTTACAGTGAGGGCTGGTAGGTCCGGAGTCCTCTTTCATCTCAGTGCCGGTCAGCTGGCTACCACACCTAGAGGGCATTTCAGTATACAGAAGTCACCATGATGCAGAAGTCCATGGTCCACCTGCTAGGCGGTCCCATTGCAGCTTCTAAGCTGAGCACTGTCAGCGTCTGTGAGTGTGTGAAGTCCAAACGTCTCCCGTACGAGGCTGATGCTAAGTGACTGCAGTTGTACACTCCCCCTGGCATGTGTCATTTATGCAACATGATCGTGGAATTTTCTACTAAGAACTGGGTCTATTTCCCCACTCCTCAGCTCTGCCCAAATAGCTTACTGTGACCAGCGGAAAATGGTTAAAGGGATGGGGTGCCCATTTTAAGCCTAAACACTGAGACTTCTTGTGTGCTCTTACTATCTCTGTTAGATTCCTACAAGCCTGCTAGGTCTGTTGAATGCTGAGATGAGTGGCCAAGTCCACCTGTTGCTCCAAGGGATGGACTGGCTGCTGTCAGCCATTATCAGTGAGACCAGCTTAGACATACTTCCCTCCCCAGACCTCAGGTGCACAAGTGAGTCCAGCCTGGAGCTGCCTGGCTTGACCCACACCTAACAGATCTATAGATTGCTGAGCAGCAGCCAATGCTTACTACTTCAAGTCACTGAATGCTAGGGTGGTTTGTTACCTGGTAGTCGCTAATGGATACACCTCCTTGGAGGAGGACTTCCCAAGACCTGTGAATGCTTGCTTTCTAGCCCACTCTGTGAGTCAGGGGGGAGGTCAACTCCCAGAAGGCAGGACTGCACATGCTGTTGGTTGGACCTGAGTCACAAGGATGACTCCGTGTATTGATAGATGCCCCGTAATCTGGGTGCAGTGCGTGCCAGGCAGCTGCACTTCTTGCCACTTACAGAGAATTTGCTGTAATGCATTGTGATGCATTAGCATAATAATTGCTAAGCATTCGCAAATGAATAGCTCACTGACTGATGGATTTTGTACAGAATCTGTGAAGGTTACATCGAGGGTGAAAACATTTCACTGTGTCAATGAACATACTTAATTTTTCTGGAAGTGCTATTTAAATTGCGTTGTGCTATGACATTAGCATAACAAAGACATAATGCATTCGTTTATGCCGTAGTAGGGAACACTGCCATAATCAGCGGACATGATGGGGGCTGGTGGTGCAGGGAGGGGCTTGGGAGCTTGGAAGAACCAGCCCCATTGGCTCTCTGTGGCCACGGGAGGAGGTCCCACCCTGCGGGTCCCGCCCCGCAAACTTGGCTCCAGATGGGCCGATGAGACTTCTGGCAGTGGGTGGACTCCGTTTATTGGCTTGTTTCCTTTTCACTGATTTCCCTCTTCTCACTGCTCTGGCCACCAAGTCCTGCTAATGGGTGGGTGGGCCTTGGCTGTCAGAAGAAACCCTCAGGAGAATTAGGAAGTGTCAAATCTGGCAGGATTTACCACCCCCTTTAGCAGGGCAGGGCAGCCTCCCCAGAAGCAACCAGCTGGTCCCGAGAAGCTGTGCATTAGGTCCTGATCTCTCGGGTCCCCTCCCTTCCCCATGCCTTCAGAGCTGTCACCGGCAGTCTCGTGGGAGGATAGCTTTATTGCCTTAATTTCCTACACGTTCTGCATATCTAGTTCTTCACGGGGGAAGACAGAGCCTGTTAATTGAGCATCTATTGCCTGCCAGGCACTGAGCTATTTTTACATACATCCGCTCACAACCAGCTGTACCTCAGACTAGAGAGCGTCATGGCCTGGCCCTCAGGTTCTTTGATGCAGAGCTTCTCAGAACCCTCAGTACAATGAGAGCAAATGGCTCAGATCTTTGAAACAGAGGGACCTGCCTTGGGAGAGGCAGACCGGATTCCCTTGGTTACTTTAGAAGGATGCAGTGAAGGGAAGATGATTAGCTCCATTTCAGATCAGAAGAACTGGAGGCTTGATGAGCCAGTCTCTTCTGCGGAAGTGGCAGCAGCCTGTGTGGGCCTGGAGTTCATGTTTACCTGACCCCAGGAGAAGACGGGAGGGAATGGAGGCCCTGGGAGTGAGTCTATGCACAGAGAGACTTAAGTGAGGGTGCCTACAACCGTTGCGGGTCGCAGCCTGGGGCACTTCAACCCTGAACAGCAAGGCCGTTCTCTTTCACACACAGCAGTCAGGACTGAATGCAGCAGGAAGCCTGTTGCACCTGCTGCTGTGCAGAGGCCCTTTGGTAGAGGGAATGCAATGCAGAAGGACACGTGACTAGGAAGGCCGTTGCTGACCCACCCTGGCTCTTGCTCCAGTGCTCATGAGGGAGGCAGCTGCAGTGGCCTGCTGCTGAGGGCCTGGACTGGCGTGGGATGAGAGGGGCTGGTAGGCTACCTGGGCTTGGACTCAGGTGCTGACTTCGAGCCTCAGAAAGGAGAGAGGAACTGGGAGACCTAAGGACTGAGGGGAGGAGACAGTCCCCACAATCCCCCAACCCACAGCGTTCTTGAGATGCAGTTACTTTTGTACTTCCTGAGTCTCAGTCGCCACAGGTGAACGTCAGAAAGCTTGTGAAAAGTGAAATTTAAAGGTAAATTTATTTTAGTACAAAAAACTACAAAATCTGTGTAGCTTTCACATTACATTTTTTCACACATTTTTTGAAGACCTCTTGTATTTTTTTTTTTTTTTACTCTTAAAGGCACAGGTGGTGGTGGAGCCTCCTGGGTGGACACCTCCATGCTTGCCTGCCAAAGTTCCAAGCCCGTAGGGGACAAGTAGAGTGGGACCCTGCCAGCCAGGTTGGGGACCTCCTGGCTCCCCCCAGTCCTGATGGTTGCCGCCATATGGGGAACGAAACAGCAGACAAATGATCTCTCTGTCTTTCTATCACTTCACCTTTTCAAATAAAGTGAATCTGTTTTTTAAAAAGTTATTCCAAAAGGAACCTGATGAAAATTGTGCAGGGAAATGCGCATTCAGAAAGGCCACATATAATATGAATGACCGTAGCTGCTCTAAAGATCACCTCCAGACAGCCCCCTCTCCTTGTCTTGAGATACAAATGGAAATACCGGACTCTGGCAAGAGGAAAGAAAAACAGAACCTTCTTGTTGCCTTAACAGAATTCATCCAAATGCCTAAAATTAGCATTCAATAGCTCAGCTCGGTTCCAGATTCTTCTACAATTACCCCCCACATCACAAACTCTGCTCCCTACACACCTGTTCCCTGCTGTGCCAAGCATACTGCGTCTGCTTTGTACTCCTGCTTGGGCTGCCCTTCTACCTCTTTGCTGCTGGGGTGTTCCTCTTCCCATAGACCTTTCTGCTGACTTCTCACTCAATTCCATTCAATCTGACATTTCTTTATTGAGCATATCCCAACTGGTATATACTGGGCCAAGAAAAGGATTGGGGAGACGGTGGGTAATGCGCTCAAGTGACCCATGGGCCAGTGAGGACATAGACAAGGAAGTATGCGTGTACAGGTGTAATGACTGTTACGGAAAGGAGCAGGGGATGGCGAGGGGGAGGGAAAGCACACAGCCGTAGGGATTTCATCCCAGCTCTGCCAGGACTTCCCAAACTTTGATCATCTAAATCTCAGCTCCACTGTTTTCTGCCACATCAGCACAGTGCCTGTACTGTTACCCACTTCTCATTGTTTATCTTTAAATAGACTTCAAATACACTCAATGATTTTTTTACAGCCTTGTCCTCAGCAATATAACCTGTGAGATCATGGGTTTAATCTGATATATATATATATATATATATATATATATATATATATATATATATATATATATAATTTGAGCTTCTAAAAAGTTTTGTATTATACTGAAAAATATAAAAGATAAGATTTATTGTGGGCCCGGCATGATGGCTCAGTGGCTAAATCCTTGCTTTGCAAGCACCAGGATCCCTTATGGGCACTGGTTCTTGTCCTGGCTGCTCCACTTCACATCCAGCTCCCTACTTGTGGCCTGAGAAAGCAGTGGAAGATGGCTCAAAGTCTTGGGACCCTGTACCTGCATGGGAGACATAGAAGAAGCTCCTGGTCCCTGGCTCCTGGCTCCTGGCTCCTGACTTCAGAATGGCTTAGCTCTGGCAGTTGCAGCCACTTGGGGAGTGAAGATCTTTCTCTCTGTATCTCCTTCTGTCTGTACATTTGTCTTTCCAATAAAACGTAAGTAAATCTTTAAAAAGCAGAAGTACCATCTTAACAATTTTAAGTATGCAGTTCAGAAGTATTAGGTACACAGAGTTGTTCAGTAATCACTACTATCCATTTCCAGAACTTGCTCTTAATATCAGAAACTCCTTATCAGTTAAACAATAGCTTCCTGTTACCTTTCCTTGTAACTCCTGATAAACTCTATTCTATATTGTCTCTGTGAATATACTTATTGTAAGTGTATCATATAGGTGGGATAATATTTATCTGTGTCTAGCTCATTTCACTGGCACGTCTTATAAGCTAATCCATGATATAATGTGCATCAAACCTGCATTCCTTTTAGAGGTGAAGTGATAGTCCGTCATGTGTGTGTCATGTTATTCACCCGTCCATCAGGGAGACGTTTGGGTTATTTCTGTCTTTGGGCTTTGTACATGCCAGTTATTTTATTATAGATGTTAAACATATCTGTTTTACTATGTATGAGATTATGTCAGAAAGTTGGTGAAAAGTGGAATTTAAAGGTACATTTACTTTAGTGCAAAAAAACTTCAAAATCTGTGCACAGATTTTTTTCATGATATGCTTTTTCACACACTTTTTTGGAGACCTCTTATATGTATATATATATTTTTTAGTATTTAAGTAAAAAGAGACTTCTGTGATCTCTTAGACACTAAGAGAAATACTTGCATGCACATAGTTTGTTTTGGAAGAAGCAGGAGTGAAGGAATGGAGGAAGTGAGACAGAGAAGGGTTGAAAGCTGATGCGGTACTAGACTGGTTACTACTGTGAACACCTGGGGCTCAGTCCCATGAAGACCTCAAGAAGCACGCAGAGCACAGACCAGAATCACCCTACTGGAGAATAGAAGAGTTGATCACACATTCCTGTCTAGTTTGCAACATCCTTTGCCTCTTTTCCCCTCTCCCCCTACACTTCCAGGTGCTGAGTGATCCTCTCAAGATTCAAGAAAGTAGAGTGGTTGTTGTGTACTGAAGCAGAGAAAGGAACTGTCCATGACAGTGGTGGTGCTGAAATTCAGTGTGAAGATTGGATGTGTCCTGTTGTATCACCCACATCTGCACATTATCTAAAAACACTTCTCCTACCTTGACTTCGAAGGGTTTGGCCTTAAATAACTGACTTCTAGGCTTACACGCAAAGAAAAGAGTAGGAGTTTGCTAAGGAAAGAGTGTGGGGAGGGGTTCTTGGTGGAAGGAACTGCTGAAGCAAGGACCTGGAGAAGAGACAGAGCCAGTGTGTTTCCAGAGCAGAAAGAAAAAGAGAAATGGACCAGGGAGAGGGCAAGGACTAAGCTGTGCAGAACCCTGAGGGCCTCTGTGACATCTGTTGTCCTGAGAGCTGTAGGAGGCCTTGAAAGCAACCACATGGGACTTTGTCTCTCTTCCATTTTTCTGGTGCACATTCCAAACTGGCATGGGAGATTGGTACCTGACTTTCTTCCCAGTGAGACTCTCCACTGGTATTTGTGTTCCAAGGCAATATGTTTCTAGCACATGCCCAGAATTGGTAATGGTGTTTGAGACTCTGGTCTTGTGAGTACTTGAGTAGGTCAGGTTTCTATGGGATTCCCTTGGTGTCAGCAAATTATCCCCTGGACACACAAGCTCAATTCCCATCAGTTCATAGTATAGTAGAACAGGGCCACATAGACATGGATCCTACTTCTGCTGCTAGCTGAAGGGCCTTGAGCAAGTCACTTTTCCTCTCTGAGCCTCAGTTCTCTGTTCTATTAAATGGGATTAATAATGTCCATCTTACGTGAATATTGGGCAGATTCTATGATAAAACTGACTAAGAGATTCAACGAAGTGTTTGGGCCTATGGACAGTGGTCTAGACATAGGGTTTCCTTTTCTGGAACTCCACACTCATTGTGGCTTTCCAAATGTCATTTGGCCCATTCTTCATGAGGAAATGGAAAACTGGGAGTGCTAAGAGGGAACCGTGGAATAAGACCCCCTCCCATTTCTTTAAAAACTTCTGCCATTTCCATCCTCTCTGCAGTGTAGTTAGAGGCAAAGTCCTTGTAACCCACTGTATTTCCTCATCCAGGAACAGGCTGGAGGGATATGAGCCTGACACCTTGCTTCCAATGCGCTGAAGTTAGGGACACTCCAACAAAATTCATCCACCTTCTGCCATGGTGAATCTGAAGAGCTAGGCAGAATGGACTCCTTAAGGTGGCTGCAGACCCAGCAAGGTTCTGACAGACAATACACAGGGCTCCCAGACCCTGTGGATTCCCCTTCAGAAATAACGGCCTGATTAGGAGGCTGAGCACGTTGAGGAGCCCCCGCCAAAGATGGATCAGGAACTTCCCTGTGTGGCTGGGCTAGGATGATTACTGCCGCTAAGTAAATTGCCAGTGCCTCCTCAAGGCCCCTCCTGCCTGGCTCCATGATTCATTTCCGTTCAGAGAAGTTTAATAATTAGCAAAGGGGGTTTCTACAACAGATGGAAGAACCAGCTCTGGGCAGTGGTTTTTCCACAGAGGAAGAAGCTGGAAAAGTTCTCCGATCCCTCCAGATGAGTGTCTCCAAGTCTATGCTTTCCTGGGCCCATCTGCACAGTATGACTGCACCAAGAGTAAGGAAGGGTTCAGGTGGGGGCACGTGGTGCTGGTGGCTGAACTGGAGAGGAGACGGCAGGCAATAGTCTCCTTTGCTGTACTCCTAGCAGTCCTTGAGCATAGAGGGGTTGAACTGCTGAAATGTTCTCATGAGCATGCCTGGGAATTTGGACAAGGTTCTAGAAAGCTCCAAGATTTAAATGTTTTGATGTCCAAGTGTAAACTTTGTCTCTCACACCTCCTTGAAATTACAGTGCTGTGCTCATCTTCCATCTTCCCCTCATGGTAGAGAGGGAGAGGACTTTACTCTTGGGCTCTCCTGATTTTAGAAGACCAGGTTAAAGCTTCTTATAAGGGAATTAGCAAGTCTCCAAGCATTTTAAGGGAATCAGCAAGTCAGATTCAGATGTGGCTAGACCTGGGCTATCTAGTTGTGCCAGCGTGTGGCTTTGCATCTGTGAGGCCTGAGTGTGGCTTCATTCTCTTCCATGGCTTAGGTTTCCTCCTATTTGTGTGAGGAGGGTGCTTTCTCTGCTAGCTGCTGCATAAAAGTGGCCTGACTGGTCTGGCCTCAGCATGTAACCATGCTGGAGCATTCTCTGTGCCAAGGAGGAGCACCAGGCTGATCTGCCAGTTTGGATGCTAGCCCACCCTTATGGCTTAGAGAAAGTGGGCTCCAACTGACAACCCCACTGAGGATCACATGGCAGAAGGGAATTTCCAAAACCAGAGCCAGATAAGAGCCAGGCTGAGCGCATCTTGGAGGTCCAGAGAGAAGCCATCACCCACCTCCAGCGCTTAGCAGCAGGCCTGGCACATGGATGGTGCCAACACTGAGAGATGGTGCCAGCACTGTGGATGATTGCACAGGTGGGAAGAAGGCTAATTTGTCAAAATCAACATTCTGTTTCCCTCCAAATGAAATATTTAACTCAAACTAACTTGAACTTGGGCTCCACACCCTTTGTTACCCCAGGACTGATCTTGCAGGGGGCAGCAGGGTGAGGAGGGCGAGACTGCTGGTGTCTGAGGAATGGATGCCCTCCCTGAGTTGTATGGAGCCACCTCTTCCATGTTCTCCTCCTCCTTGCTGGCCACCTCCACTGGTGGGAGCAGACATGGATCTGCTCAGCTTGTGGGAAGGCTCTTGGCAAGGGATCCTCCATGGTTGATTGAGAGGATGAACCAGAGGATGCTCAGCTGGTTTTCTGGAAAGGTTGCTTTGTCTTGAGAGTCAGAGTAATTTGAGGGGAAGAGAAGGTGACATTTTACAGCTGGTTCCAATAATCTGGGATCCTTGTGGGGCCGCAGAGAGGAGGGAGTAGGGACTGTCACTGCAGTGGGCATTTTGACGGAGCCATTGAATTCGTTTGCCTCCCCTGGGAGAGGGTTGGAAAGGCTCTCTGCCTTGATTTTGTCTCTGGGATGAGTCATTCTGTTTGCTCGAATTGTCGACTGTCAAACAACAGTAGAGAGTGCATCTCAGGTGGGGGCGTTGGAGCTGTCCTGACAGGCACATCTGTTCCTGAGACACCCACTGTTGTGGATATAGGGACCATATTGCTAACCAGTTAGCAGCCCAAGTGTCGTGGCAAAGGGCTGCAAGAGGGTCTGCCCCCACAGAGAGGCAGTGGCTCACAGGCTATCAGGGGGAGCAGTTATTTGTGCTGGTGTCTGTGTGAGTAGGAGAGGGGAGGAGGATCTACAAGTCAAGGGCTTCTCAAAGGCAGGTGAAAGTGTTTTCTGAGCTCCCCCAAACTGGAAGCGAGTTAAATTGTTCTCTGCTCTTAGGAGAGAATCCAAGCCTGGAAGAATACCCAATCAACCTCCTGACCTGTATCGTGTGACTGTGTGCTGGTACAATGGTCCCCAATCGTCCTAGTTTACAAGGCCATGGTAATGATAGGGGTGGGGTAATAGGAAGAGAGAGGGAGACAAAAAGTAGAAGCTTGAGAGAACTCATGGTTAGAGGTAGACAAAACAGATACAGGGCATCAGAGAGAGAGAGAAAGAGAGAGAGAGAGGGAGAAAGCAGGTAAAATATGGTGGAAGTGTTGAAGGTTGTTCTTACCTGCAAGAGACAGTTACAGTTGGAGGTTATGGGAAGTAGGAGGTCTATTCCCATCACAGAACCAATCTTGTCAGCTGAGCTTTCCAGTGGGACAGAGGACATGATGGAAAAGCATATCAGAGGCCCTAGCAGCACTGCATCTGGACCTCTGTTTGTAGGTGTCTGGGCCAGGTCCTTCAGGACGGGCTCCTCTGACAGAGTAAGTCATTGCTATCATGTTATTATTATCACTTAAGGAGTGCTCACTATGAGCCATGGATCTATTAACTCAATTCATTCCCCCAGCTTGAAAGGCCTGAAAGGGAAGGTCCCAATTGCTGTGGAGAGGTTTAATTTTCATCCACACTGGAGCCCAGTCTCCCTCTCTCATTTGGCAAACTAGGTGTCTCTGGGCACCCTGGGGCCAGTGGAGGGTTATGGTCATCCCCAGCCTCAGCAAAGGAGTGCCTCATTGGGAGCTATCCCTAGTGCTGAACTCCCAGCCTGGAGTCTGTGCCAGCAGAGAGGTTCTGAACCAGATGAACATAGACCAAGCTGCTCCTTTCAACTAAACCTTCCAGGACCCCTGTTGGCTTGGCAGAGGCATTGGCCTTAGTCCAGGCCAAGTCATGACCTGTGTGTCTGACACTTGTCTGGTCCCATTTCCTGCTTGAGACATCACATGTTTGCTGTGAAAGCTGCCTCAGAAGATGTAGAGCTGAGCGGTGGGGGTGATCTCTCAGGACAAGAGAGAGGGGATGCTTCAAGGCACGGATAGCTGCACCTGCACCCTTAGCTGAAACCCCTCATTGGCCAGCACAGTCTGTAGCCCAGTCTTATGGGTCCAAGGACCATATTTCTCTAACAGAACAAAACAGGTGTCACAGGTGGGGCTGAGAAGTGCCATCTCAGCACGAAGCTCCTTCCAGCTAATACAGCACCTTGCAGGCTCATCCCTGGAAGGGCAGATTAATCATTTCCGCCCAGAGTCACCATCCTGGCTAGATTTATGGTGGCGGGAGCATGGGAGCCCCCGATTTTATGGTCTTGTAAATTACAGAGCTGCTTGTACAAGAGGCAGTCTTGGCTGTAAATCATGTGTAATTGCTTGTAAATTGGGAAACAAATAGTATTTTTACTTAAATTACCCTCTTTGCAATGATTCTGGGGGGAATTGAGGTTCCACCAAGGAACTCTAACCTCTCTGGGACTGAAATTCCCCTTGGGGCTCAGTCTAAACAATTTTCAAATCTCTTGGAGCCACGTCCCAGCAGATCTGGGGGTCTTCGGGTCAAATGGAGAATTGACTGCGGTTGTCATAAATTCCTCTTTTTAGGGGAGACTTAAATCACATTCTTTGGGACTGCCTACCCTCTGTCAACTCCCACCCGCTCCGCCCCTCATACACCAGTTTGAATTAACCCCAAGAGTCCCATCTGGCTGCTGGCTGTGGCCAGCTCTCTCCCGGGCTCTAGGAAGATGGAAAAATCACATGAGCTCCAGGGACTGAAATTCTGTCCCTGCCTTCCCCCCCACGCATAGGCAGTGACTCACTATGCACTGGTAAGCATGGCCCCTGTGCTAAGATGCTATTTGCTTGCTTTTTCTTCTCATCTTTTCCCATTTCAATGAAATTACATCTATAATCATTTTTTTTGTCCGCCTTGGTCAACTTTAAAGAGTCATTAAGTTTGCTGATAGGCAGCCTGGTAAACTTTAATTGAATCACGAATCATATAGGGGACCTTGGGAACCATGTAATTCAGCTCCTTCATTTGACAGACGAGGGCCTACGAGTCTAGGACAGTTAAGTGACTTGCCCAAGGTCACTCCCTGAGTGAGGGCGCCTCTGAGAATGGAGCCTCTTTCCTTAGGAACGGCACACTTTCCACTCCGCCCTGCTGGGCCTCAGGCTGCAACTGTCACTTAGGCAGCTCTGCTGTGTGACAGATCTTCACAGGATCAGCCAGCATTCGTGTTATAATTGGAAGAATCAGCAGCATTTCAAAACCTCCCTTAGGAAGCTGACTTCGTTCATGGGCATGGGCTGTGATGGTGGTACACTGAAGTTCAGAGATCATTCCATGGGCTCCTCTGTGGGACTTTCATCACATCTCTTGGGAACTCCACCTTTTACAGTGAGGCTTGAGGCTGTTGAGGCTGGTCACGTCAAGTGGGGGAATGGCAAAGGGCATGCTTGGTGGAAAGGGCTTGAATGGTCTTGAATTGAGATTATTATGCTGCTCACCTGGTCTGCGTTACGTCACCTTGTGAGCCGCAGCTTCCTCTGCTCTCAAATAGGCACCAGGTGCTATCCTTTACGAGGTCATTGAAGACTATAAAAGATGAAGCAAGATATAGTGCCTAGGCCAGAGTCTAGTGTCTGGTGCATGCTGAGTGTATCGGGAGAGAGATACGGGCTCTTTGCTTTTAAGTGATCGGATCTGTACAAGTGATTGGCAGAGAGGAGTAATTGTAGGGGCCACCCTGGGTCGCAGAGAGCCCTGGGCTCCAATTTTCTACTGTTGGGATCTCCTTCAGCCACACTGGGTGAGATGTCCAGGCCAGGACTTGTGGGCCCGCTCCATGGAGGATTTGCTCTGTCACAGATCCAAGGCTATAACAAATGCCTCCCTTGGGGCAGAGTAAGAGGGGAAGAGGCTCTTGTCCCAAGGGCTGTGGGATAGTAGCCCAGCACACACCTGGTGTACGCCCACCAGGCCATGCTGTGTGGTTGTAAGCATTCTGATATTTTCACGCTGATGGGTGGCCCCCTTCTAGATTGACCTGTGGTTCCTGAGGACCTCCAGCCTCTGCAGGTGTGTTGTCCCGTGTGGGGCCCTTCCTGGCCAGGGTTGGAAAGAGAATACTTCTGACTCTACATGCTGACCTTCTATGCTAAGCTAATTCCTCATCCATGAGGATGACTGAGGCTGACAGATGTGATCTGGGGCACAGGTGCCCAGGTTCCAAACGTGGCTGCTTTGGGAGGCCTTTGTCCACACCACATTCTCCATGCAGAGATGCCTCCTGTAGTGACTGCACACTGGAGAGCATGCAGGAGACAATAGAGGGGGCCCTTGCACTGGGAACTGCTTCTAAAGAAATCAACCTTCCGAGATGGGAAGCTCCTACAGAGAGGCCAGCACCATTGTACTCCTCTCTATAGATCACAAGGAATAGAGTTAAAAGCAAGGGGTTCAAACCTCGGCTCCACCACTTCCCAGTTGTGCAACCCTAGGCAAGTTCCCACACCTCTCTGACCCTCAGGTGTTCAAAGAGAGTAACAAATGGGGCCCAGCTCTGAGAGCTGTTGCAAGGATGCAGGGAGATAACATGCAGAAAGACCTGCCCCAATGGGCGCATTGTCCACGTGGTGGCTACTCCTGTCGTGCCAAGCCTGCGTCCTGGCAGGCAGGCAGGTGGGAAGCAGGCAAGAAGCGTGACGGGTGTGACTTTCATGTTCTGCCCAGCGTCCTGAGTGTCCTGGTCTCAGGAGGCTGAGCAAAGGGGTTTGTTTATTCCCAGAGCTGTTTTCTCTGTCGCCTGCCTCCCGCCCACTTTCCCCAGATGCACTTAAGGAGCCAAGTGGGCAGGAGGCAAGAGAGAGAGAGAGAGAGTGAATCCTGCCAGGCTGATGGAGTGGAAGGCAGACGATTAGCTCCCGCGGACAGACAGATGGGGGCGAGGACACCGGGCACAGAGCCCTCCCCTCACCCCAGGCTGCCCTGCCTGAGGCCTTGACCTCACCATTGGCTTGGTCTGGACTTGGGTCACTTCTTCCTTCCCCTCCCCTTCCAGTTCCTTCCTCCTCCATGCTGCTCAGTCTTTGTCCTTCTTCTCGCCTTCCCCCAAGCCCTGTCCTTTCTGTCCTTGCTCTTGTCCCTTCTCACTTCCATTCCCTCTACCCCAGATAACTTTTGGCTGCTCATTTATCTCATTTTTCATATTTTTCTTTCTAGCTTTTTCTCATTTCTTTTTTAAAGTTCCCTTTCTGTTGTTCTTTGTCTGATTTTTTTTCTTTTTCATATCCCTTCCTCTTCCCTTCCTTCCTGCTTTCCTGCCTTCCTTCCTTCTTTCCTTCCTTCCTTTTTTTTTTTTTTGAAAGGTGGAATGATAGATAAGGAGGGCCAGACAGAGATGGTCTTCCTCCCACTGGTTCACCCTCAAAGGACCTCAATGACTGAGGCTGGGCCAGGTTGAGTCCCAGACCCTGGGAATTCACTGTGGTTTTCCACATGGGTGCAAGAACCCCAGGACTTGACCCATCTTCCATTGCTTTTCCAGGTACATTATCAGGGACCTAGATGGGAAGCAGAACAGCCAGGACTCGAACTGGTGCTCATATGGGATGCTGGTGTGGCTCTCCCTCCTGTCTTTCTCTCTTCCTTTCTGTCTCTCCCTCTCTGATCTCTCAAACTCTCTATTCCTGATCTGCCTCTTGGTCTCTCTCTGTCTCTCCATGAAGCGTTTCCTTCACTGTAGCTTCTGCTCTCATGCCCAGGGCCTGTCAGCTCCCCTAGCCCAGCCTGGCACCCCTGGTCCTCTTTCCTTCCCTGCTCCTTTCTCCAGAATCTAGACACATACACCTGTCTCTAAAAGTGCAGATGGGGCGGACCTCCTGGGAGCAGGCACCTGGGTGAGATCTTGAAGAAGAAGGGTGATATGGGCAGACCTGTTGGGCACTGGTGGGAATACTGTACAAAGCCTGCTGTACCCAGGACTATGCAGATGAATAGAAGTGGTGCAAACCCGTCCTCAAGGCTGTTCCTATCCAGTTGTGTGGGAGACTCTGGTGCACAAGAACTTGCTTAACAGCAGGGCCTGGGCAGTTGGGGATGGATGGTCATCAGTTATGACATCCATGGTTGCCAGGGTGGAGCCTCTGCTCCCATCATCACCTGCCAGTGGCCACTCCTCTCTTAGTCCTCCCAAGGCTTACCCTGCTTGGGCTGCATGTGTATCTTCTTCCCACCTCAAGGTTTGGATCAAGGGCTCTTCTTTCTCATCCCCATAACACTCAGGACCCTAGCCCTTGAATCAGCCCTCGCAGCACATGAAACCCCCTGGCTGGGTTCTCTGCGTCCTTCATCCAGGCTGGGAGTGCTTCAAGAGCAAGGACAGTCAGCTTCCTGGAAACTGTCACCTCCCTGGTGCCCAGCATAGCACCTGGCACAGAGGAGGGCCAGACACATTCCAGGTTGTTGCTTGGAGAAAGGAGAGGGGGCAGTCCAGGAGGAGATGTGACTTGAATTAGAGCTGGGCAACCTTGATCCAAGGGTCTTTGTATCCTTTGGTCAAATGATTTTGTCTGGCATGTTGCAGCCCTGCCATCCCGAGGCAGGAGTGATGGAGCCGACAGGACCCTGGAGAGCACCATCCAGCCTGCCGTTTCACACTGGGCCCTGAGGCCCACCTTGAACCCCCGCAGTACTGGGCAGCGCTGCTATAAGCAAGAGCCCGCTCTGTGTGTCCCTGCTCTGTCTTACACTACTGCATCCCCTAAGATGCAGCCAAGCAGGGCTTGTTGCTGTCTTTGTCTCTGCCCCTGGCTGTCTCTCTGTCTGCCACTGTCCCTGTCCTTTCTCTTCTGTTTTTTTTTTTTCTCTCTGATGGGATAATTATGCTAATCAGCCTGTCAGAACAAAGATAATTTGTGGTGGGCTATTTCAGACGCGAAATCCAGGCTGAGGCCCCTCTCCCTGCTTGCCTCTGTGTGCCCCTTACCCTCAGCCTAGGCAGGCTGTCGAGCAAGGGGTGGAAGTGGAGCTGCTGGCAGCGAGTGACTGTGTGAGAATGTGGGGGTGTGCATAGACCCCCTGTGTGTGCAGGGAACATTCCACACTGCCCACTCTGCTAAACCCAGAGGCATATGGAGAGGTATTAAGAAGACCAATTGCCCTTGGAGTACAAGTACCCAGGGCAGATCCCCTGTGTGTCTGGCCTCAGCTCTGACCTGCATGGCAGGTCCTTGATGATGACCAAGTCAGCTCTTTCTCCTCTCTGGAGGAACAGTGCCTCTCTGTCCTGCACTACCCACAGCCTCCCAGCCAAGTCCTGGACTAGAGGATACCATGCATGAGGTATTCACTCCTCCAGTAGGGACAGGCATGGGTGGAGGAGATAGGAGTAAGCACTAGTGCACCAGGCTTGGCCTTACAAGGTGTGTGTGGGGGGGCAGTTCTGCATCCCAGGGATGAAGATCCAGGTCCCTGGGGAGGCAGATTCAGCAGCAGGAGTGCCGGAGGTGCCCATGGGGAGGTGCAGTGGCTGGGTGAGGCTTGGGGGCCATCCTGTCTCTCAGAGACCCAGCCCAATCCTGACCCTTCAACTACTCAGGTGCATCGTCAGAGCTACCCCCTCTTCAGGGGTTCTCACCCCATCCCACCTCTGCCTCTCTGTGCCTTCCCTCAAAGAGACCTGTGAGTACCTCTGGGTGCTGTGTTTTGCCAAGCTTCAGATGTGGTCTCGTGGAGATGGAGATTTCTGGGGGATCCTAGAACCACCACTTCCCCTGCCGCCCCAGGGGGTTCCTGTAAGCACAAGTCTCTTTCTCCCCCGCCCCCGTGTGTGTGTGTGTGTGTGTGTGTGTGTGTGTGTGTGTGTGTGTGTGTTCTCTCTTACTCAGAGTCATCTCACCGCTGCCATCAAGATCTCACCCAGCCTTCATCTGGGCTCTGCTGTTAGAGCTGTTTCTACTCCTGCCATGTGGCATCAAGCTCCCTGCTTTCCAAGGCTGTCAAGAGGTAGTGGGCAGATTAGGGTCTGACACTGAGCATAGCACACCCTAGTGCCCAAGACGTGGTTCTTGCTCTCCCTGTAGCAGGTCTCCCCATGTTGCACCTTCACCCCACACCTGTATAAGCCTTGCCCTGCTGAAACACTGGCCTCTGCACCAGTCCAGCCCTGGTATCTACTGCCTGTCCCCATCCACTGTGCACTGTCCCCATCTCAGGTTCCAACAGCCTCTGACACCCCTCCCTGGCACGTGCCCTCATGCTGCACCTGCCTTGGTGGACTACAGAGCTTCCCACTTTGCCCTCTGTCCTGCTCATGACTCAAGACTTGAGGGCAGCCAAGGCCTCCACACTGTGCCTGCTCCCACACAGGGGTCCCGCAACCGCCATGGGTGCTGGCATCACCCAGAGTGAAGCAGAGGATACAGCACCACCCACTAGCGAGCGGTCCCCTCAGTCCGTGTCTCCAAAGGCAGGGCTTGGGATGAATGCAGCCGCAAGTGAATGAACAAAAGACAGTTCAGAGCTTTTATTTCAAAGGGGTTTCGAAATGTGTAAAAGTAAAGTGAACGGTGCTACCAGCCCACGTGCTCGAACCAAGACACCACCCATCATTGGCTCACAGCCAGTCCTGTTCTGTTTGCACTGCTGACTTCTTGTCTTGCTGCCCAGGAGCCACTGGAGCTTCATCCCGTGCCTCCCTCACCTTTCCAAAGATGCTGGGAGCAGGGGTTGGACTCTCGCAAAGCCTTACCCCAGGGATCAACCCAGGGGGGTCCAGTGTACCATAGTCAAGGCAGTAGTGTTGGGGATGGAGTGTGGCCATGGTCCTGGACATTCGTTCCTTTTCCCCAGGAGCCCAGAATCCCGGTGAGGAAGGAGTTACAGCTTCCATCCTGCCTCCCCCATCCAAGTGTGTGTTTAGAATGCGTTGTCCGTCCCGGGGAATTGTGGCAGTTTCACAGCCTAGGCTGTGCGTCATTTAAATGGCTGCTGGTGAGCGGCTGCCCTGAGTCATTTAATCTTCCTAAGTAACTTCCTGTGCTGGACTTCTGCTTACGCAGCACCTCAGCCAGGCCCAGCCGGCGACCCCTTCCCACCAATCAGGCTCTCTGCCCCCCTCCCCTCCCCCCCCCTCAGCGAGTGCTCTCTCCTGTTCCTGCTGCCCAGCGCTAAGCTGCAGAGCCTAAAGAGGGAACAAGTTGGTGCTGGACAGCACTGGTCTTGGAGGTGGGACCTCTGCTTCCCCAGCTGAAGGGTCCTGCTTCGGGACTCTCACCCCATCCCTGGAGGTCCTCCTCCCGCCACCCTCCCCACCCCTTGCAGTAGCTGTCCAAGGAAGCTGGGGGTCAAGGGAGGAGGTGTCACCAGACACATTTCTGGCACTGTCACCTCCCAATTCTGAGAATGCAGTCTAGAGGCTGAGCCGTTGTCACAAAGACCTTGGCCATGGGCCATTTTCCCTCCTGGGAGGCCCAGGCAGAACCCCAGCCCAGGCTCTATTAGCCAGGAGTAGAGTCGGGGGACCCTGAGGGGACCCCAGCTGTGAGCCTGAGGAGTATATGTGCTGTGTGCCTGTGGCTCTGTGTGGGTGACAGGTAGCATTTCTTGGAGCGGGTGCATGAATCAGTATTTGTGTTCTCTATCTGGTGTGTGTTCGTGTGTCTGTGTGCACACACCTTGTGTGTTTGTGTGGGTGCATGTGAATGAGGAAGCACAATTGTCGCAGTATCACGTCAGGCTCAGCCCCTGCCGCCCATCTCTGCCCATCCCTGCCCTGCTGGCAGCGTCCATGCAGCCTGGCAGGCCCTCTGCTAACCAGGAGGCTGTTGCTGACCGCTGCTGCTTTCGTGGGCGCAAGAGGAACTGCCTGGTGGGCTGATGGGTTCACCCAAGCTGTGGCAGATTGGGGAACACAGGGCCCATTCTGGGGTGCCCTTCATTGTGCTAAGGGCTCTTTGGGGCTTCTCAGGCTAAGGGTGAAACCTCTGCCTTCCGCTTACCCTGATACTACTGCAAGTATCAGTACCCAGTGCAGATCCAGCATGGGCCTTCTGCCTGTCTTGGCAAGAATGCACCCCATTCCAGGGCCCCAGAGGGCCCATGTGTGTGTGCACGTACTGTGTGCACACACATGGGAGCGTGCCTGTCCACATTGCCAATCACTTGTCCCTCTGTGCTTAGAGACATGTGTTAAGGGCACCTTGGTGTCACCTGGACTGGTGTGGCTGTATTTGGTTTCTACATGTGATAGTGTGTGTGTGTGTGTGTGTGTGTGAATGCACATATGTGCTCACTCCTCCCGTCGCCTCCTCCGTCGCCATCACATGCAGCCCCAGATACCTGTCTCTTAGAACAAAGACTGGCTCTCCCCTGTGTTTTCTGGCTGATGTGCATACACCACCCCAAGCTGCCCCTACCCCCAGTCTCTGAGTCGTTCCCCATTGCCTACTCAGTAAAAATCGTGCTTGCTACCAGCCTGCCAGCTTGGAGGCTTGCAGGCCTCGGTCTCACTGCAAATGGCTTCCCCCACTGAGAGTCCCTCCAGGACCCTTCACTGAGCAAATCAGCCTATCCTGGTTTTGCGTGCCAGGCTGGGGGATGGGCTGGTTAGCAATTGGCAAGGTCCCAGGGGTGGGACTTGAGGGTGCTAAGGAGATGGGGACCTCTGTGGGAGTCCAGACTTCCCAACAGGATCACCTGCCCTCTCTCTGCTTCAAGAAGCCCTCCCTGTCTTTGAGTCCCTAGCGCATTCCCCCTCTTCCAGGAAGCCTCTGTTGATGCCCCATTTGCAAGTGCATATTTCACTCTGGCCTCCCTGACCTTGTGGCCTGGGAGGCTGTTGACCTTCCTGGAAGGAGAAGCCAGGGCTTGGCTCAGCAGCCAGCAGCACAGAGTCGGGGAGGACCAGAGTGCCTGGCTGCTCTTTCCCCTGCTGTCTTCCTCCCTTGGGTACTTAGCACTTGGGAGCTCCTTGACCCTCCCCTAGGGGAGCCCTCCTTGAGTGCTGTGCCACTCACCAGTCCCCTATGGGGCATCCCTTCTCAGCTTCAGACTTCCATCTCGCTCCTCTTGCCCTGGCCATCTCTTGGCTCTCCATTGCACCCTCAAGTGCATCGTCCACCAGCTGGAGATTTGCAGAATCACTGCCAGCTGCTTTCTGTCCATCTCGCCTGGCCCCTGCCTCATCTGTTTCTGTGTCTTGCTGAGTCACCTTGTGCTTATGCCCATGCTAGTTCTCCTCTCTGCCACCCATCTACCCCAGGCCGTTGTCATTGCCAGAAAAGCTCTTCTCCTTACACCTATCCTGGCTTAATCAAGCCCTCCACGTTCTATACCTGTGTTTGTGGTACTGTCTTGTTTAAAGCCCTGACCAGGTCACTGTTGCCCTTGGAGTAATCCCTTTACCAGGCCACTGACTGTTCCTCATCCTGCAGATCTCAACGTCCCCTCCTCAGGGAGGCTCCACTGACCCACTCTTGCCTGGTTTGTGCTCAGCCAAGTTCTCCCACCACATGCTCTGCTCACTGCTTGCTCTGGGCATCCCATAGCCCTGTCCTGAACCCAAGGGAGAAGCTTCTTGGGCGTTACTTTTCTGGCTTCCAACACTTGTTTCTAAGTGCTGCAAGGCCAGAGTGGGGTGCAGGATGCCTACTGAGCACCCTCAAAGCTGGCAGGGATACTTGGTGCCTGCACAGAGCGGGATCTTTGCCATCACCCTGGGCTGAATGAACATGGGGATACAAGACAGCAGGTGCATTCTTCCTCCTCCTCCTGCAGGCAGTCCCGGGTCAGCCTGCAGAGGCCCTCTAGAGGACAGTGTGGACACCCTGACTGACTTTGCCTGACACCTGATTTGGACAGGGTTGCTTGTGCTGTCCCCTGCTCCTCCCTGCAGCTTGTGCCCTGGTCACATGGCTGGGCTCCTTCTCATGCCTCCTCTCTGTCATCCTGTCTTGCTCTCTCCTTCCATGGAATGTTCATTCAGTCCTGGATGCTTCAGCAGTGCGTGGGTGGGCATGGCTGCTGGGCAGGAAGGTCTGTTTTCCTGTGATCCTCCCAGAGGCCCAGAGGGGCTGTCCCACAGAGCAGAGCAGGTGGTGCAGCCTCAGGACCCCATGCCCCCAACTCTTCCTTCCTGCACCCCTCCCTCCATCCAGCCCCTTTCCCCTGCCTTTAATTTCACTCCCTTTTCTCTTCTTCTGTTTTTCCTCTCTATTCCTTCCCCCTGTCCTGCCCACGGGGGAAGTCACAGCTCATTTAGGTTCCAGTATCTGGCCACCCTGAAACAAGGCCAGTCCCCGGATGCAGGGCCTTGGCCATGGCCTCATTAACCGGCGCTGTGGTTGTAAGTAGGACAGGAATCACGCTGCCACCCACAGGGGCCTTGGGCTGTAGCCGCTTGTCCCCTCCATGGTCACATGGTCACCCCCAGTGTGAGCAGGAGGAGGACAAAGGGCAAGGAAGGAGAAAGAAAGGACCCCATGCTGTTGGCGCCCCTGCTTCCCAATGCCCTTGCAGCTGGCCAAGAACACTGGCGTGTTTACCGCCCCGTCTTTGTGTGGGGCCTCCATCGGGGTCAGCTCTGCCTTATCCAGTGACATGGTGATTGTTCCCTTAGGAAAGTGTTACAGGCCATGATGCTGTTTGTCCCTGCCTCCTTTCTGGCAGGTGTGCTGGCAGAGGAACCTGTGACTTCCGCCCCAGGCAGCTCCTCACACCAAACATGTGGCATCTGCATGGTCTGAGCCTCTCCTGTCCTGGACCCAGCTGTGTTCACAATTACACACATTCTGCCCTGCCTTATCTAGCATTCAGCAAGCATCGACCCCAGTCCATGATGCAGGCTCCTCTGTGCCTTCTGCTCCCTTCCCTGTGATGTCATGGCCCCTAATGCCCCACTCCAGAGGGGTGAGTGCATGCCTGCTAGGTAGGTAGGTAGGTATCCTGCCATTGTTCCTGAGGTCACTTCCTGCAGGTTGTGAGCACAGCTCTGTTCTTTGGTAGGGAGCCAACAAGTCTCCCTGAAGTCACAGGTTTCATGGAGGAGACCATTGCCTTTGGGGGTAGGTGCCCATCTGGCCAACCCAGTGCCTCTGCTGTAATCCTTATCAGCCAGAGATTGGGTTACCACTCCAGAAACAGCCCGTCCAAGGTCACTCCCAGCTTTGTGTTCCTGCAGCTACATCTGTCTGGGGGAAGGAGAAGACAGGCTTCCACGTTGGCCACAAACAGCTCATTGCCCACTGTGGTGGCTGTGGGGGTACCTGCAGCTCATCTACAAACTCTTACTTTAGAAACAAATGAGACTGCTGCAACCTGTCCTGGGACACTCCAGGTGATTTTTTTCTCCAGAGGGTGCAGGTGTAATAGCTGTTAATTCCTTGTGTCATCCAGCGGCAGTGGGCTTTGTAAGCAGGAATGATTACCTTTATGAAGTGAGTTTGAGTGCCAGTTTGTTCGCATCTCAGCTGTGCTATCTTTGGCAGCCACATCTCCTTGCAGAGTTCCAATTTCTACACTCCTAGGATTACAATAATAAAAATTATCTTGGAGCATTATTCCAAAAAAGAAATGGGTTTGTGGGTATGGCTGTGCACGCATGAACATAGTTGGGTGTATGTGTATATATGCATGTATATGAGTATAATGGGTATTCATGAGCCTATGAATGAGTTTGTTGTGTGTATGTGTATGCGTATAATGTGAAGTGGCTGTGGTGCCCTTCTGTAGCTTCAGACAAAGGACTGGAGGACATCATTAGAAGTAGGTGGACATCAGTGTACAGCTGGGGCCAGAGGTCACACTGGAATTAAAGCCAAGGTTCTAAGTGGGATCAGAGGCAAGACTGACTATGTCTCCATGTGGGGCTGATGCTCCAGTTAATCTCTTGCTTCCGGCAGTCTTTGGCCCACTCCGTGCTGCAGGGCTGGGTGGCCAGATGGCCCAGCCCCTGCCCTGACTCCTGGGATGGATCCATACTTGGACCCTTTTTAGTCCCTACAGGTCATGGACTGCTCCCTTTCCCAGGTTGAGTGTCATTGACTCTTGCTCAGGGTGTCCCCAGGGGCTGTCCTTGTGTCCTGATCCCTCAGCATCTTCCAACCCAGACGTGGCTGTCTGTGCCCCGGCAGGAGGGGGGCCACCCACCCCTGAGCACTGTGCCAATTGTATTTTTAGAAGAGCCCCTGCCCATCCACCTGGTTGGCCATGGGCTGCACGGCTGGTGACAAGGAGGCTGGTTGCTCCTTCCCCCAGGCGTTGACAAGGTGATGGACGACCCAATGTTCCCCAGAGCCGAGCTGGGTTCCTGCACTGGGCCATGCTGGTGGGGAGGGGGCACGAAGCTGTGTGCACAGATGGCCCTACACACGCTTATAATTTGCCAGAATAAATAGTTATTATTAATTTCCCCTGTGCTTTCCTTTTTCCCTCTCCGCCTCTTTCTCCTGCTCACTCCAAACTGACTGGGAGGCATTTGAAAACAGCTGCCTTGTGCAGATTCTGGCACCTAGTAGGGACACTGCCGACATGACACCAGGCCAGGCATTCACAGTCACGTAGTAGGAGCTTTCTCAACAGGCAGCCCAGCACATAGTAAGAATTCTCCTGACAGGTCCTAGAACATCATGGACATCCATTCAGCAGGGTGTATAGTGCACAGTAGGGCTTTAACCAAGCTGCTTTTTCTTGGAAGAGACAAGTCTGAGGACAGGGTTCTCAGGGTCAAATTTCTGCTTTGTTAGTTCTGCTCTGCTGTTTGGGTGCTGAGTGGAGAAGCCTGGTGACTAACACAACAGTGTTTTAATTCTTAGCCAGGAATCAACACCCCTGTCTTCAAAGCCTAGACCTTTATAAACGAGGTAGGTGTGTGTGGGGGAGGGGGAGTGGAGGGTTTCCTGGAGGAGGTGGCACGGATGATGAGTCAAATGTTCCATTGCAACTGAGGTCTAAAGGCAAGGGGAGAGGGCAGGTGGGACCTATTGGGATTACTCTGACATACTGTTGATTCCTGTAGCACAGAATGCCCGCCATGGCAGTGCGGGGTGGTCATGTTTATTCTACCAGCATCAGGGCCTGCGTTTGGCAGGCACTGCTCTGAGCCCTGCTGACACAGTGTGACGTCAACCTGCCCTTGCTGTCGCGGAAAGAAAACAGCAGCACGTTAGGTGGCAGGTGCTGATGGGGCCATGAGTTCAAGTGAGGGAGGGTGAGGGAGAGAAGGAGACCCATGAGGAGACTCCCTCTGATGGTGGTTCCAACAAGACTGGGAGCCTGCTCTTTGGAGGAGGGTCTGGCAGTCAGATAGGCGGGAGGTTAGATTGCAGAGGGCAGCCTGGAATGCCAAGGGGAAGAATGAGCATTTGATCCTCTAGAGGTGAAGGGATGGCAGGCGGCTCAATTCTCAGGGCTTGTGAGCAGAACAGGTACAGCAAGCAGATGCTGGCAGAACCGTGGACAGTGGCAGGAAAGGGACTGAGCCAGGGTGGCAGTGTCCAGGTGCAAGGCCAGGGACGTGGACGCAGGCGGAGAAAGGAAAGGATGAGGGGAGGGATGGTGGAGTTGTGTGGTTTGAGGGTGAGGCAGGAGGACAAAGCAGAAAGGCATGCGGGGGTGACCTGGACATCACAGGAACAGAGAAAGCCCTGCCACGAACGGGCTGGGCAGCAGATGGCCTGTCCCTTCACACTGCTTGTCTCCTGCTTCCCCTTCTCTTCCCCTTGAGCCTTCCTCCCTCCCTCTGTGGCCTCTTTTCCTTCCCCTCCCACAGCGCCTCCCTCTGCCCCATTCACACCCCAAGGACCTCCCTGTCTCCTCCATCTCCTCCGCGTTCTGTCGTCTGCACGTCTCCTCTGCCCTTTCTTGCCCTCCAAACCTGTGTTGTAGGAGAAAGTGCTGAAGTTCACGTGGTGGAAGTGGTAGATGGTGTCTGGAGTAGTTTCCTCAGCCCCGCCCCAGGGCCTCGGTCCTGCCCTGTGGTTGAGTTACTGGATGCCTTTGGAGGCTCTGTCCCCACAACTGCAAGTGAGGCTCATGGCAGATCGTGGCTTCCTGAGTCCCAGCCAGTGTTACTGCTACCGTTACTGTTTGGTAGTACTGTGCTCATTCCTGTGAACCCACAGCTAGGCTCTGCCTATCCCAAGCTGCCCACACTGGATGCCTGCACCCTCAGCGGGTACAGGAGCCCCCTGCTGCCTGGTGGAGATGACTTGGCCTGGTCTACCCCAAGGCCAAGAACCAGCCTGTATTGTACACCCTGACTCTCCTTGGGGCAAGGGTAGATGTTCTCTAGGGTTCAGTGTGCCTCTCAGCCCCAGGCCTCTGAGTAAAGGCTGACCCGTTAGGCTGTGGGTGCAGGGGCCACCCCTGGCCCTGACCTGACCCTCAGTGTTGGTGGCAGAGCCCCTGGCCCCTGACATCTGCCCTGACCACCGTGACCAGCCCTGATGCTGGCCATGCATCCTCAGGCTGCCACGCACAGCTCTGCCTGCCTGCTTGCTTCCACCAAGTGTTCTCACGTGGGTCTGTGACTCTTTCCTTTCGGCAGAGAGCCTGCTGCTTCCACCCCCAGCCAGACTTTCGGGGGCGGGGGGCAAGGTGTTCCTAGATTGCAACAGGGCTTTGTCCAGCACAGTGTCCCAAGCCGCCCTTTGCTGACTGGGTGACTTTGGGCAGATCATCTGGGCTCCTGGAGCTCTGGCAGAAGTGCTATGGTCACATCTTTTGGAGGACAGACAGCACGCTGCTGAGTGGAGACTGCAGCCCTCCACGGTGCCGTCGGGGCTGTGCTGAGTGGAGATCACGTGAGGGAGGCCTGGGGTCTGCCACTTACTTGATGGACAACGTAGAGCCATCTGTATTCGCTCATGCGTCTCCCCTGTCCTGCTCCGCGTCACATGAAGGATCAGTCTAAATGATGTTGCAGGATCAGCTTAAGTGATGTCGTGAGTCCCTGCCAATTCTGAAGATTCGTGATTGACACTTAGATTTTTCCATTCCCTGGCAGGAACCCAGCAGTCTAAAAGGCCAGTCCTGACCAGGCAGAGGGCCTAGGCCCAGGCTGAGAGACTGGCTGAGCCCTCGACCCTGCTGCTGCCCGGTAGCTTTCCGCTCCCCACTGTCCCTCTCTGTTCCGCTTCCCACTCAAAACCGGTGCTTTGTCCAGGAAACTAATTGCTGTGACCCCACTGTTTATCTGGAGACAATACAAGCCGATTGAAACTGCCGCATCAGGAAAAATATGTTCCACTTAGATCTTTAAATTAGTTTGGCGCCAGCCTCTGATGAGGCCTGCTTCCGAGAGGCATCCGCACGCGTGCTCCGCTGATCATTGGCCACTGAGGGCCATTTGCTTAATGAATAGTTTGGCTGGTGGCCAAGGGGTGGGGCCAATGGGACACACACCTGCTGTCCACAGGCAGGAGGGACTGGGGTGCCTCTCCTGTGTTGCCCCTCCCCCATCCCAGCTCAGCAGCTGGCCCTTCTGGTCAGCAAGGAAGGGCATCAGGGTCAGGGCCAGCGTGGTCACTGCTAACAGTCTTAATGCCAAAGTGGCACCAGCCACTATGTGGTGGTTCTTCCTGTGTTGGCTGCTGAGCATGCTGCAGCCAGAGCTCACTGGAAGTCCCAGTAACCTGGAGAGGGCTTCTCCGTTCAAACCGGGGGAGGACTAGAGCATGGTGTGAGGGAAGACTTCCCGCCAAGAGTGAGAGTGGAGGAGCCTTCACTGGCGTCATGGGTGAGGATGACTTCCTGTTTCCTTCAGATCTGGCTCCCAGCTCTCTTGTGTTTCTGGTCCTGAGTTCTCAGCAGCCTCACACTCTCTGCCTTCCCTTTGCTGCTCCCTCTCCTCAGCCCTCCGTGTCCTGCTCCTCCTCCAGTTGCCCATCGCTGGGGGACTGCAGAAACCACTGGGCATCCTGCATCCCTTACAGCTAGGGAGGGGTCGTGGGGTTTGTCACACTCTCTAAGACCATCCTCAAACCCAACCACCTGCTACAACCTCTGTGCCTTCCTGCTCTCCCATTCGCCAGGGAAGCCAGCTCTCCCTCCACCCTTCATTGTTCCTTCCCCTTGTGGCATGGAAGGAACCTCATAAGGTGTAGCCCCTGGAGGAGACCGCCCCTTCCCTAACCCTGTGCCTTGATCAGCTTGGTAGGGGCCTGGCAAGAGCAGGCAATGAATGAGGGAGTGAATGAATGAATGAATGGAGCAAACTATCACTCATTTGGCTACTGTGTGTTCTTTTCTGTGATCTTTTCTGTGATAGGTATGTGCTCAGAATTTATTTGTTTACTCTTGCCAGGAATCTTCTGGTCTGGAGTCCTAACATATAATTACCTCCAGGATCAGGACAAGGGAGGAAGTAATGAGATAGATACCTTGGGCAGGGAGTATCAGAAGACGGGCACATGAGGGCCGTGCAAGGGCCTGATTAGGTGGGCTCCTGGAAAAGACCTTGCTGGGCAGAATTACAGTTTCCAGGTATGGAGGAGGAAAGGATCAGGCAAAGGCTGTTTTCCCTCCCACATCTCCCCGCTAGTGAAGAGTTTTTTCCCTGTAATTCCCAGGCCTGCCTTCATTCATCCCTTTAGTGGGCCTCAGTTTCCCTACTGTCTGAGCTCTGTGCTGGGGGGAGGGGCTGTTTTCCATGTTTCACACACACTCACACCTGCGCCAGGTGCACAGCCCACAGGAGGTCCAGGGGGAATCTCCTCCCCTTTAGAGGTGTGTGCCTTCAGTTCCTCCCACCTCAGTGTTGATATCTGTGAAAGCGACCACAGTGATGTTCCCTGTTCCATGGTGGCAGTGAGGAGAACCCGGGAGCTGGGGATGTGTGATGTGTGCCACACGCAGAACAGCCCTGGCTCCCTTGAATGATTGCCTTTGTCAATGGCCTTGTCACTTGTCCTCACCTGCTGGTGAGTCTGCAGAGAAGTCCAGACCCCCAACCCTGGCTCCTTCCCTTCCTAGAGTTAGCATCCCAGACAGTTAGTGCTGTCAACCCTCCTGGGGTAGCAAGTGCCCAGGGGCTGCTAGGGGTGGTCCCTTTGGCCTCTGATTCTCCAGCTTCCCTCCAGCTGTGTTCACAGGACCAGTTTTTCTTGGTCCTTCCAGCCAGAGCTTTCCTGGAATTCACCAGAGGTCTGGAGAGAGAGAATGAGAATTCGCACTTCACTGAAAATGGGCTTCAAACAATTAACAGGTCTTAACCACAGGAGCCTTTGAAGTACTGGCCCAGACCAGTGGCTTGGAAGGATTTCTGGAGAACTGACAGCATGGCAGACTGGCAGCTGCTGCCTCAGTGTCAGCTCCACCCTCTCCGGAGTGCCAGGGGCTCCAGCGCTGGGGGAGGAGGAGCACCTGTGAGTCCCTCCCTGAAGAAGCCCCAGTACCCTTCCCCTGGATCTGCAGATTCCCCAGGGATCTGCTACTGGGGCCTGTGGGAGTGCAGTGCAGCCAGCCTCGCGGGGCATGTGGGTAAGGGTGGGGGAGAGTCCCGCTCCATCTCCTTATTTACCAAACCACCCAGCCCTGGCTCCCTGGCACAAGTTCTCCCATCTTTGGAGAGTGTCTTATGGTGGAATGAATGGGTAGATGCCACTGGGGGGGACCTCAAGACCCGAGTTAGCCGCAGTGTGTCTCAGGTGGAGCAGAGAAGGCATGAACTTACTGGTCACAAGGGCTCGTGCCCCTGGGTGAGGTTCATATTGCAAGAGATCTGATCCTCTTTTAACTGCATGACCTTGAGCGAAGTAGTGGAAGCCTCTCAGTTTCTTCATCTGTGAAATGGGTAAAACAAACTTGATTCTGCAAGGAAGTTACGGATATTGAATAAAGTGATGCCTGGAAAGTGTCTGACCCCAGTAGGCACTCCACAGTTGTTGCAGGCAAGCTCTGCTCTGTTCCTTGCAGAGCCAATACAGTAAAAGCCATGGATTGAGGGTCCTTCAGCCAGCACCCCATTCCCTCCCCACACTGTGGAGGGAGAGAGAACTAGCCAGGGGGGGTTGGAAGCAGCTCTCCTCCTTCTCTGGCCCCTTGGAGCCACCCGCCCTCTACACCCGCCCTCTACACCCGCTCCCCCTTCCCAGCCTGGGCCTCCAGGCTTCGGTTTGATTCCCTTTCCCTGACATTCCATCCATCATCATAATTGCTTCTCCCTAAAAATGAATTTGTAGTTGATTTCTTCAAAAGAAGGAATCAGCCAACAGATAAAAAGGTTGTTTTATTTAATTTGCATGAAGAGGCCGCCTGCTGCCTCCCAGCTGTGCAGGCTGGGCTGTGGAGAGGGTGCCTGGAGTTAGGGAGGGGGTATGCACAGGTAGGCACAGGCTACTGTCTCCCGGGCTTGCTTGCTTCCTGGGCTCAGAGCGAGCAGGAGAGGTGTCCAGCCACACTGCGATGAAAGCATTCTATCATGGGCGACCTGCACCTGCCCCATGCCTGTCATTTCTGGGGGGCAGTTTAGGACTCTGGGCCCAAGAGGCTGAGCTTGGGAATTCAGATATGTAGAACACAGGGAGGGCCAGAACCCAGCGCTCACAACAAATGCCATCAAATTTTCTTAAGGGAAAGGGCGATTGGCAATTCATGTGCCCTAGGGTCCTGCCAGGAATCACAGGTTCCCTATTCTGAGCTGTGTGCCACCTCAGAGGGCTGCATTTCCTTTCCAAGTCAGCACACCTTCAGTAAGGCTTCCTGATGCAGGGGGAGTGGCAAGTTCTCTCCAGGAGCTCTGAATGCACAGCAGGTGAACTGATTGAGTGAATCCTTGGCAGAGGGTGAGAGAGTGCTGGACAGGGCAGAGCCATAGCTGGAGGTGGCCTGGGGGCCTGGCAGAGAGCGGCACATGAGGAGACAGTACTCCAGAACCTAGCAGTGCCCAGGAATGGCGACAGCCCCTCAGTTTCTAGGGCAGATGACAGCAAGGCCCCTGGCACTGTGTAACACCAACTATTGTGATCAGCATCCCCGTGAGCAGCAGCACCTGTGACTTACCACGCAGCCCTGGTGCCGGCATACACTGGGCTGGCAAAGCAGGACACGTGACTCTCCTCACCCTGTACCCATGCAGTGGAGACCTAGGCAGTGAGGGCATCCTCCCACGAATTGCCAAAAAGAGTGCTGGACATCAGAGGGTTGAGCCAGGGCCTCAGGATGGAGGGGAAGAGCAAGGGCTGGCATTGGGAGCCCTGTTGCATCTGTTGGGGCTGCTCAAGTAAGTTGCTTACCCTCTCTGGGCCCCTTTTCCTCTCCACAAGATGCTGAACACCTTTCTGTCTTCTGCCTTGATTGGATTGGACAATTGCTTTGCTCCTGCAGCTGTGTGAAACTACACCTCAGGACCTGAGTGGGAGTGGCTCCAGCCCCTCCAATAAAGCTATCTGGGGTTTGCATGGAACCCCTCCTTCTCCCCTGTACTTGATGTCACCGCCAGTTGATTTAATACCCCAGGCAATACCAATGCCATGTAAACGGTTGTTGAACTGCATTGCATAGGGAATGGTGACATGTTCAGTCTGTGCATGTTCAGGGCAGAGACTGCCTTTGCTTTGGGATAGTTTCAATCTGAGGCCTTTGCACGTGTGGTTGTGGAACCCACCCATCCAGAGAGCAGAATACTTGTAACATCGGCCAGAGTTTCCTCCTGGTGCCCTTGGCAGCAGCTACCCTGACCGTTGCCTTGGGGACTGTGCCTCTTCTCCCAGCTCCCTTGGGGTTGCATGGTCAGCTTTGTGGGGTCTGATTCTGTGCGGGTATGGAGAGAGTATCAGGCATTGACTGCATCTGACAGAAAGGTCCTTACAAATAGCAGGTATCCCAATGGTGGTGCTGCTGACTCAGCTAACTGTTTTAAGGGCAAGGTTGGCTTAACTTTAGGGACAGCTAGAACCACACTTTCACTCGTGGCTGATGGAGTCAGCCTTCGCTCTCTCCCACATCCTTTCTGGAAAACCCCAGGGGAGCTTTCAGTTGGCTAGGCTAGTGTCACCTCTGACCTCCCTGTGTGTCACTGGAACTAGGGAGTGGGGCTTGCATCTCAAGCACAAGCCTTGGGTAGGAGGATGGAGAAGAGGATGAGGCCCAGGGTGACATAGACATTGTGGCTGGGGGAAGGCATGAGCTGGGAAAATTCCTAGGCTCCGAGTCCCCTTGGGGAGGCATATCATGTCAGCAAGAAGCAGAACCCGAGAATCTGTCCTGACTGCCCTGTGCCTCCAGTGAACAGAGCCGCAGTTCCGCAGGATTCCTGGATGACACTATTGATTCCTTCCCCAGCAGCCGCAGGTCAAGGCTTTGTGGTTTACTGCATTGTGCATCCCAGCCGTGTGGTCAGTGAGTCAACTCTGGGCTCCGAGGGGGGCGGGCAGAGTTGGCAGAAAGCAGCAACCTCCCCCTCTGTCTGACAAAGGAAATCAGGTCTGCAGCCCTGGAGTGGATCCCCAGGCTTCTACCTCCGCTGGCCTGGTGTAGTCAGCTGCAGTGTATCCAGAGTGGGGAAGGCCACCTGTCTGCCTCCTACAAAGACTCCGCCCTCAGTCACTTGGCTGTCTTTCCTGTGGTTGTAGAGTGTGATGAAAGTGTGTCTTTGTTCCTTTTAAGAAGATTTATTTGAAAGGCAATTGAAATATCTGGGAATAAATCTAACCAAAAATGTAGGAGACTTATTTGAAGAAAACTACAAACTACTTAAAAAAGAAATTGAACAAGACCTCAAAAGATGGAGTAACATCCCATGCTCCTGGATAGGTAAAATCAATATCATTAAAATGTCTATACTGCCAAAAGCAATATATACATTCAACGCAATCCCAATCAAATTGCCCAAAACATTCTTCATGGAACTGGAAACAATGATCCAAAGGTTCATCTGGAAGCACAAAAAACCACGGATAGCTAGAACCATCCTGAAGAACAGGAAGTTAGCAGGGGGAATCACAGTTCCGGACCTCTGGACATACTATAGGGCAGTGGTTATCAAAACAGCGTGGTACTGGCACAAAGATAGAGAGGAAGATCAATGGAGCAGAATAGAAACACCAGAAGGAAACCCACACAGATACAGCCAAGTAATCTTTGACAAAAAGACAAATGACAATCCAGGCAAATGGGAAGGTCTGTTCAATAAATGCTGTTGGGACAACTGGTTAATAGCCTGCAGAAACAAAAAAAATAGATCCACATCTCTCACCATACACTAAGATCAGATCTAAATGGATAACAGATCTAAACCTACATCCAGAAACCTTCAAACTTTTGGAAGAAAATGTTGGAAACACACTGGAACACTTAGGGGTAGGCCCTCACTTCCTAAAAAAGACTCCAAATGCAGTAGAAATCAAGACCAAAATAAACAATTGGGACCTCATCAAACTAAGAAGCTTCTGTACAGCTAGAGAAACAATCAACAAAGTAAAAAGGCAACCCACAGAATGGGAGAAGATCTTCGCACACGACATAGGTGATAGAGGGCTGATCTCCAGAATATACAAAGAGCTACAAAACAACCAAAATGTCAAAACAAACAAGCCACTCAAGAAATGGGCACGGGAAATGGGCAAACACTTCACAAAGGAACAAACCCAAATGGCAAATAAACATATGAAAAAATGCTCAAGTTCCCTGGCAATAAGGGAAATCCAAATTAAAACATCAATGAGGTACCACCTAACGCCAGTAAGACTGGCCCACATGAATAAAAGCACCAACAACACTTGTTGTCGAGGTTGCAGGGAAAAGGGATCCCTACTCCACTGCTGGTGGGGCTGCAGGCTGGTACAGCTTCTATGGAAATCAGTATGGAGAATATTCATACAACTCAAATTCAACATACCGTATGATCCAGCAATAGCACTCCTAGGAATATATCCAGAACAATTGTTTTATGAGAAACCAACATGTACTCCTATGCTCATAGCAGCACAATCAGTAATTGCAAAAACATGGAAGCAACCAAAATGCCCATCAACAGAGGATTGGATAAGAAAGCTATGGTTCATCTACTCCATGGAATACTACTCAGCTATTAAAAAAAACAAAATGCAGTTTTTTGTGGCCAAATGGGCCAAACTGGAAACCATAATGCTAAGGGAAATGAGCCAATCCCAAAAGGTTAAATACCACATGTTTGCCTTAATTTAAGATGATATGATCTTATGTATAACATGTTATGTTTTTAATGTTATATGTTGTGTATAAACCAAAATTGAAGTATAGGGGAGGTGGTCACAGAAGGTGGCTGGGAACTCGCATTTACTTTTAACATATTGGTTACTCATTACTATGTCAATTAATTCCATAATGATGTAAATTTTTGCTGATGGTATGTTGGAGCTTTCAATTGACTGGGATGATACTCTGCTGGCTCTGTCTTCAGGCCAGAGAGGATATACCTAAGAAGCTGTTGAACTTGACTGGACAATAAGATGCTGGACTCTATGTTTGGTATACGCTTGCAATGGGGGAATCTCAACTGAACTTGAGCTGTGGTTATGCAACAAGGTGGAGGAATCCACCATGGTGGGAGGGTATGCGGAGGGGGGGGAGAACCCAAGTATCTATGTAACTGTGTCACATAATACAATGTAATTAATGAAGTTAAATAATAAATAATTAAAAAAAAAAGAAAGAAAGGCAAATGCAGAGAGAGACAGAGAGAGAGAGAATGAATCTTCCTTCTACTGGTTCACTTTCCAAATGGCTTTAACAGCTGGAGCTGGGCCAAGCTGAAGCCAGTAGCCAGGAATTCCACCCAGGTCTCCCATGTAGGTGGCAGGGACCCAAACCCTTGGATCCTCTTCTGCTGCCTTCACAGCATTAACAAGGAACTGGACCGGAAGCAGAGCAGCTGGGGCTTGAACCTGTACTCTGATATGAGATGCCAGGATCACAGGTGATGGCTTAACTCCCTTACCACAACAGTGAGCTCTCTGCATGGGTTTCTCTTCTGTAGGTCACTGAACACCTGAAGGCCATGGACTAAGTGCTGTCTTGGGTTTAACCGTAACGCATGGCACAGGGCTGGGGAGCCTGCCCAGTCTTAAAGTAATACTGAATAAACAAAAGGGACCATGGTGAGGTCGGGACAGCATTCATCAGCACGGTGTCCTTCCTCCTGGTGTCCCCATGCCAGCCCTGACATCTCCCCCTTCCCTCTGGGGTGTCTCACAAACCATAGCTTTTCAAGAGCTGAACCCTAGCACATCCATTGGTTGCTGTCGAAGGCCTTGGGAGTTTGGAGACGCCATCGCTCCAGTTCCTCAGCCCTTCCCCCGAAACCCTTCAGGAGCCCTGTCAGGATCCTGTATGTGCCCTGGGCCAGGCTGCATCCAGGGCAGGGGTGTTGTTCTCCTCAGCCCTAGCCAAGGACGTTCTGGTATTTTCTTCCCGGTCTCTGTCCGCCAAGGCTGGCTTTTGTTGCTTTTCAGGCTGAGGATGATTCTCTCTGACAAAGAGTTGAGAAGTTCCTCTTTGCATTATTTATCTCCCCCTGTGGCCATAATAGCCCCATTCCCCCCTTTCTGGAATCTGTTTGTAGTTTTGTTTTGTTTTTTTCTTTTTCCCTGAAACTCCCATTTCCAGGAGAGCACATTTAGGAAGAGAAAAGAAGAAAAGTACATGGCAAAAGCACTTCTTTTTTGCATTTTCCCAGAGCAAGCTGCAAGAGTCGGGGGTGGTAAGTCAGCTTGCACACCATCAATTTGCAGTTAATTGGTTTAGAATTCATTAACCACATTTTCCTGCTTGCCTCTGCCCGTCTTTGGAATGGTGCTTGAGTTTTCCGATTCTTTGAGTTGCCAAACTAATAATTCACCTACTTTATTTCCTGACTCGCAGTTAGTTTGTTTTAGTCTAAATAATGCATATTCAGCTTCATTAGCATATATTTGGATCATTTCCGACTCGAATGCATTCAATCCCATCAATTTGCCATTAGTGAGATCATTCAGGAGAGAAGTTTCCGTATCTCTAGTGCTTGTGTCAGTCATTCTCATCTGTGCGGGAGTGTAGGGGAAGGGCAGGGGAGAAGAGAAAGGAAGGGGCCCACATGGGGCCCCCACTTAGCCCGGATTCATAGGGTCTTACCACCACCATGACCACCAATGGGGTGGTTGCAATCAAGATGTGCTTGGGAATTGACAAGGTCAGCAGATGGGCATTTAGTGTATGGTGAGCTTCCAACTGGGGGATGGGTACCCAGAATTGGATAAGCAGAGGCTCTAAATGTTCAAGTTGAAGTACCAAAGAGTTGTCTTGGAGAAACACAATATCCATTCATTCTATCCTTGTTTACTGAATTCTTCCCAGGTGCTGGATGCTGGGCACATGGTGATGCCTGGAGCATTTCTGTGTGAATATCATAGAACTTAGAAAAGGGTCTGCAGTGGAATACAAACCAAGCTATTAGATACTCGCTTGCTTCTTTTATAATCTTTGTTGAATGGGTAGTGGAGAGGAAGGAATTCATAAAGCCAGGAAGGGTCTAAATTACTCCAAGTAAGAAAGGAAAATTGAGGCTTGGAAGGGAGAGTGCCAGATAGAGGGGAAAGAGGGTGTGGGCACCAGGGAGGAGAGCCAGGAGGGAGGCCAGAGGGAGGAGGGCATGGACAGGGGTCCCAGGGGTGCTGAAGGGATGCTGTACTGGGCTGACACATACTGCACATGCCTCCTTCTCCCCATGCCAAGTTATCATTTGGACATACGTGTGGTCGGTGGCTGTGTGCACCTTGGGGCAGGGACCAGTAGAGCCCCATCATGTGGCCCTGGAGGATATTCTCTTCTCCCAATCCATCATGAATACAAAGACCCAGAGTTTGAGGAAGGTTCATCAGAAGATGCCACATTTGAGTTGAGACCTGATGGACAAGAGTTATAGCTGAGAATGAGTGGAAAAGCATTCTATCGGAGAGAACAGCATTGTGAAATCCAAGCTGAGGAAGAGCCCAGATTATCCAAGGACCTGAAGCAGCAGGCTCTTCATGACAGGGGCAGAAAGAAACCAGGTTTAGAATCAGAAAGAAGGCAACATTCTGGGTGACCAGGAACAGGAAAGGCAGGCTGCCAGTAAGGTCTCTTGGGCATCTGTCTAGACCATGTCCAGGAAACCGAGGCTCCCTTGGGATCCAGGGCAGCTTCTGGAAGGAGAGCCGGGGTGATTGCACAGCATGGATGTCCAGGGAGAAAAGAGCCATGCCCCCCTCTCCTTAGCCCAGGCCACCCACCCATCCTCACCCAAAGAGACTCCAAGGGCAGCCCCAGTGAGCACAGTGCTCTAGTTCTGACCTCGGGCAGAGTTGACCTGTTAGCAACCATGACCCAATGCAGTGCACTCTGAATAAATAAACAAACTGACAATTCCTCATCCTTTGGATGAGGGAACTGGGAGTGGTGGAAGATGAGAAGATCAAGTTCAAGTTTCCCTCCTCATCTGAAGAAAACCAGAAGCTTGGGGAGAGGATCATGATGGCCAGAGCAGAGGAGACCATGCAGGGCTGTGACCTCCATCTCCTAAGTAGTGCCTGTCAGCCTTCTTCTGCTCCTTCTCCCCATATCTTACTGCTGCCACCCTTGAACTTGAAAGTAATGTGTGAAAAAAAAAAACACGTAAGATGCAAGAAAAGATTTCTTTTTACAGAAAAACATTTCTGCCCTCAGCTAGCCGGAGCATCTTGAGTGACTGTACCTTTGGTCACAGTACAGTCACTCAGGTGCCTGTGAGGGGTTAAGCAGCTTGCAGGTCAACCGGGGGAAGTGGGCAGCAATGAGGGAAGTAATTGGGAAGGCAGATGCAGGGGGAGGGAATAAAGCTGACCACTTCCATCAGTGGTGATGTCTGTTTCTGGAGAGGGGTGACTCGTTCCCCATTGAATCCATGTCTGTGTGTCTGTGTCTCTGGCCCCTCCCGTCTGATCAGCTCAGGAGCTGTGATCTGCCGATGAAATTCCTTCATGTATCCCTCAGTTGTGATGCGTGTGAACTTGAGAGCTGATGTCTGGAGCAGGGTGAGGTCCTTGGATATAGAGGTGAGCAACGGCAGGTGCACAGGCCTGAGGGCTCCACTTCCTTGGCCCATGCGGCTGCCAAGCTTGAGAGACTGAAGAGATCGATTAGCTCCATGCCAGGCTGCGTGCACTGGGGCTTTGTCCTGAGCTGGATGGAAATGATGCAGTAGCTGCAGAGTCACCAAGGTTCTGCTAGTAATGGATGTAGGTGCACCAGACCCGGCTTACCGTGGATGTGTCCTTGGGTGCATTGCAGTTCTCCGTGTTCTCAGTGCTTGGGGATGAGGGAGGGCCCTGAGATCTCTTGCCCCTCCCATCCTCCCGGGGTGTGCATTCCAACTAGGTTTCTGTGCCAGGCACTGAGCTGAGGATAGAGCGGCCAGCAAACAGACATGCCACCTGGCCTCATTGAGTGCAAGTACACAGCCCTGTGACATGACCAACTTCCAAGGTATTCTGCATGGAAGAAGACAGCTCTTTTAGGAGGTGGGGTGGGGAGACAGACCTCAAGTGGATCTTTGGGGACAATAGGAATCTTACTGCAGTCAAGACAATGCCATGGGAGCTGTACCCCTGGCTGCACAGCGCTTGTCTTGACCACCGAGTTCTGATGGGAAACAAAAGTCCTTGGAAGTGTGGCCTTCCTTGGTCTCCGACCCCAAAGAAAAAAGGATGCAGAACTGCAAGTGTTCCTGGGAGCAGTGAACAAGGAAGGCCCCAGAAGTGCTTGGGTGTTTCCAGTACCTTCTGTCCCGGTAGAGAGAAGACAGTGTGATGACCTTGTCCCCGGGGGGCCTGTGAGGCATGGCATCCATTGAGGGTCTAGATAGCGGACCCAGGCTGCAGATAAAACCCGGGCTGACTTTCTACACCTGGGAATGATCAAAGTTAACACAAGCATGAAAGTGAATCAGAAATGGAGGTCAATCTTCTTGGAGTTACAGTCAATCAGTAGAAAATCGTCAGCCCTGGAATTAACAGCCTTCCCCTGGAGGACTGAAGAGGAACGGAGAGGGCAGCAGATGTGTACAGGGTGGTTTTGCCTCCCTTTCTCCCCCAGCATAGAACAAGTTTACTCAGGGCAGGGAGGGCAGGGCCACAAGTATCAGATTAAATGATGTCCTGTTTCAGGCAAGCTGGCTGGCAAGGATGCTAAGGGTAGAGGCAGAGCAGAAAAGTCCTACTGAGACACAGGTGTAGATGTGCTCCAACCAGGACAAAGATGTGATGGACTGCCCGCTGCTGAGAAGTAGGGGTTGCTGAGAGAGGGGGCAGCCCGTGAGCCCCACCTGGGGAGGAGAGAGAGGGCTGCTAGCCATATACGGAAGACCGCCTGTGAGCCTCGGGGAAGGGAGTATGGAAATGGGCTGTCAAAGCTCTCAGCTGGTTCTGATGGGGTATGGGAGTGGGCTGGCAAAGCTCTCTGCTGGTTCTGATGCCACATTTGGAGGATGGACGCTCTACTAGCTGTCTCAGCCCAGCCCAAGGGAAGCTGCTCCTGGATGGGGTGAGAACAGAGGCTAAGTTCCAGTGCTGTGCTAGACAGCATGTGCGGGACAGGGCCTTAAATGGTCTCTGTCCACATCCTCATGAGATTTTCAGTCTGTCTGGGAGATAGAAAACCAGTAAGAAAATCCATGTCTCATTACCAAATGTCTTCAATGCTAGGACCAGAATGAAGAGGAGCCACCTGAAGAACAGCAGGGCGGTGGCATCTGGGAGAAGGTGATCAGAGAAAGCTCTTTGAGAGGGTTAGGTCTCAGCGTGATCAGGGGGACCCCCCTCGTGCCTCTTGCTAGGGGCTACTGGAGCTGAGATGGAACTTACATCAGCAGCTAGGGCAGACCAATACATCTATTGTCATACAGTCTTTTGCTTGTTGAATTTCCCTGATTATCTTGCTTTTATCAGGAGTTCATTGGAGAATACTATAATGGTTTGGCAGATTTCTAGAGAAAGAGCACACCAGTACAGAGAGACTTCTGATATATCTTTGAGTTGGGTAGTGGGGTGACCCTCCGCTGAAACTGGATCCATCAGCTACTTGTGAGAATGATCAGGAAGGATGAGCCGTGCATGTCCATGGCTGTATCAGAAGTGTAGGGTCAGCAGGCATCCCAAGGGGGCACACTCAGGCTTCCCACCTGTGGAAGTAGCTGCTCCCACTGCTTATGTGAGTGGCCAAGTTCATACTGGGAGGAAAGAGCAGGTCTCAAGGTGTAGGTCTGAAGGAAAAAAGCTCCTACTGCCCATTGTTCCCTTAGGTACAGGGGTCCATCTACATTCTTCCTCCCATACTGCACCTCCACAAAAACTCCGCTCCCACAGTGGCTGGACTGGAGCCCACCATCCCCTTTGACCCAAGGTGGTTGGTTCTACAGGTCGCCCAAGGCTTTAGGCAAGGATCTGATGCAGCTCGGGGATTTCAGGCCCATGGATCCATAGCCATGTCTTGTCACAAATGTGCAGTGAGAGGGACACAGCCACAGCTAGCCAGGGTTTGTTGCTGGTTTTCTCTGTGGTCCTGCACAATTCTCTGGCTTTTGTTGACCTTGGTAGTCTTGCATGTCTGATGAGAGTTTGGACTGAATGACTTCCAGTTTCTGACACTTACGGTTTATAACTACACAAGGTCAGTGAACTTCAGGAGGTCAGGGCAGGCAGCTGGTGAGAACGGAGTGAGAAGGCCAAGCAGCCCCTGGGGTTGGAGACACAGGAGAGCTGAGAGTTCCCATCAAGTCTGTGTGCGGGGCCAGCATGGTGATGTGGCAGGCTAAGCCTCCACCTGCAATGTCAGCATCCCATTGCTGGTGCTGGTTTGAGTCCTAACTGTTCCACTTCTGATCTAGCTTCCTGCTAGTGGTCTAGGAGGGTGGCAAAGGATGGCTTAGGGGGCATGGGACCTTGCACCCACATGGGAAACCCTGAGGAAGCTCCTGCTCCCAACTTTGAATCAGCTCAGCTCTGGTCGTTGCAACAACCATTTAGGTAGTGAACTAGCAGATGGGGGGAATCTCTGTGTCTCTACCTCTCTCTCTGTAATGCCAACTTTCAAGTAAACTAAATAAATTTTTTAAAAGTCCGTGTGTAGCTGCAGATCTGAAAACGATGCACGCATTTTCATTTGGTTCCAGGAGCTTGATCCAGAAGACTGTCTGGATAGCCGTGATAGTTTATGCCTCTTGGTATTTGCGCCTTGTGTATTCCCTTCTCACACTGTGTCGAGGTTGTCCTGTGTAATTCCCAAGACAAGGTCGTAAAAGTTATTGACTCTTTTACCTTGCTATCTTGGGGAAGTATGCCATGAGGATCTTGAAGCACCTCTAGGGAAAATCTACCTGGTGAGAGGTGGAGACCTCCTGCCAATAGCCAGTACAGGCATGCCAGCCATGTGAATGAGCGCACCATCTTGGAAGTGGATCCTCCAGCCCCAGCCAAGATTTCGAATGTCTGCAGCCTAGACTGATATCTCAATTTCAACTCATGCAAGACTCAGAGCTATAATCATCCAACTAAATTGCTTATAAAGTCATGATGAACATAAAGAAACTGTGGGAGATCGTGTTAATTGTTGTTCTAAATTGCCAAGTTTCAGGACAATTTGTCTCTCAGCCGCAGCCAATGAATGCACCATCCCTTAAATTCTAAAGAAGATGACTGAGAGAACGCACTTCCCAAATTTTGAGATAACTACTATACCGTCCATTAAACTCTAAAGGAGGTGACTCAAAGATCATCCTTTCCAAAGTTTATTCATCAGGCCACTGATTCCAGGAGATGTTCACCAGTCAAAAGAACTTACAAAGCCCTAAAGAAACCTGCTCATTGGCCTGGCACTATGGCTGAATGGCTAAATCCTCATTTTGCAAGCACCCGGATCCCATATGGATGCCAGTTCATGTCCTGGCTGCTCCACTTTCCATCCAGCTCCACACTTGTGGCCTGGGAAAGCAGTAGAGGATAGCTCAAGGTCTTGGGACCCTGTACCCACATGGAAGACCTGGAAGAAGCTCTTAACTCCTGATCTGTGGCCATTGTGGCCATTTGGAGAGTGAACAGCAGATGGAAGATCTTTCTCTTTATCTCTCCTCTCTGTAAATCTGATCTGCCTTTCCAATAAAAATAAATACTTTTTTAAATTTTTATTTATTTATTCATTTATTTTTTATTATTTGTAATTCATTAATTACATTGTATTATGTGACACAGTTTCATAGGTACTTGGGTTCTCCCCACCCCTCCCCAAACCCTCCCCAAATAATTACTTTTTTAAAGAAAGGGGCCCAGTATGGTATCCTAGTGGCTCAAGTTCTTGCCTTGCACACGCCAGGATACCATATTGGTGCCGGTTCGTGTCCTGGTTACTCCACCTCCCATCCAGCTCCCTGATAGTGCCTGGGAAAGCAGTAGAAGATGACCCAGAGCCTTGGAACCCTGCACCCATGTGGGAGGCCTGGAAGAAGTTCCTGGCTTTGGATTGGCTCGGCTCCGGCCATGCAGCTGCTTGGAGAGGGAACCAGCAGAGCAAGGATCCCGCTCTCTGTATCTGTAAATCTGACTTCCCAATAAAATAAATAAATAAATGGTTTTCTTTTTTTCTTAAGAAAACCTTTCACTTCTGTTTAATTCCCCAAACTCATATAATTATGGAACCCTCTTGTGCCTAACATTTCCAGGACTTCGTATCTCATTGAAGTCCTGGTTTGTAAATTACTATTCCAGGACAATAGACATTCAATTTTCACTTGTGTACTAGAATATTTCACACATAGTATCCCCAGGGTCTATTGGGGTTGAACTCCATGCATCTAATTGTATTCTCACATCCATTCAGTTTGTTCATTCATCCATGCAACAACAATCACAGATACCAGTTCACTGGAGCCTGCACTGAGTTCTAAAGGTGCAGACAGGAACACTGGGTACCTGGTGTTGGAAGGCTTGCTTTTCAGTGCAGTTTCACAGATGGCTAGAATGTCGACTCGAGGGACAGGTGTTTGGTCTAGTGATGCAGACAGTGGTTAGGACACCCCTGTCTCCTATCAGGTCCGGGTTCAACTCTGATTCCAAGTTCGTGTTAATGCAATCCCTGGGAAGTAGCAGCTGATGGCTCAAGTCGTAGGGCCCTTGCAATGTGTGTGAGGGAGACCTGAATTGAGTCTCCAGGAGCCAGGGTCAGCTTCAGCCCAGCCATCAGAGACATTAGGGGTTATAAATGCAGATGTAAACTGTTCTCTCTCTTCCCCTCTGCCTTTCAACACCAGTTATAAGTATGAACCAGCTGTTATGACTGAGTCCGAAGACTCCCTTATAAGTTGGAAAAGTTTCTTCACCTCTCTGGGATGCAGTTTCTTCTTCTGTAAATTGAAATTGATAATGCTTGTAGTAATCCCACAGGGAAGATTCTAGAATGAAGTTCCGTAGGTGAAGTTATGTGCCTAGAACATAGCAAACACTCACTGAACATGAGCAATTCTCAGCATGTTTACTACCCATTTTTAGAGCTCGGCACAGGTGCTGTCTGCTCTGGAATACATTATTGGACACCTGTACCCCTGATTCAGGTGCTTCCTGTTACCCACACTTCGAGACTGTCCCAGCCTGCATCCATCTCTGCATTTTTCTACTGCACAGTTGGGGACGGTGAGAGGCCTGGCACAATCCAAGCAGGAAATCTTTTGGGTTTTTTTTAAAGATTTTTTTAAAATTTTTATTGGAAAGTCAGATATACAGAGAGGAGGAGAGAAAGAAAGGAAGATCTTCTGTCCATTGATTTACTCCCTAAGCAGCCACAATGGCCAGAGCTGAGCCAGTCCAAAGCCAGGATCCAGAAGCCTTCTCCAGGACTCTCATGTGGGTCAGGGTCCCAAGGCTTTGGGCCGTCCAACTCTTTCCTAGGCCACAGACAGGGAGTTGGATGAGAATCAGGGCTTGCTGGGGTTAGAACCGGCACCCATATGGGATCTGGGTGCGTGCAAGGCGAGGACCTTAGCCGCTAGGCTACAGTACCAGGCCTGAGAGGTTGTTTTGTACCTTTCTTCTAAGCCTGGAGCTTAGACCAAAGTCTTGAGTGATGGGAAGTCAGAAAGAATTGTTGAGACAGGGCATGGTCATTTGGCCCTCCATGCCCAGGCATGGCTGTGCCTTGCATCAGGGGAATGTATGGAAACTTGCACCCACACACACACTGGAGCAGGCCACGTTCTAACCCTGCATTGGCTGCGAAGCTGGGGAGCTGCACCTGGTATACCAACTCACACCCACCCTTGTTCATCTGGACAGCCATAGAGAAAGACTTGAGAGATGACGGTGTAACATCCATGTGGGTCCTCAGGCCTGGCAACTCATGGCAGAAGTAGCCATGAGCTGAAATGTAGCTGGGCAAATTCCTTTTCTTGCTCTAGCTCCTTGGCACCCTCCCTTCACACACCCCAAACACCCAGGCAGGCAACCTCCTGTTCACTGAAACAAAGCCTGGAGGGATGCCCAACAATGACCCCAAAGCTGCCCCAGCACCCCAGAGGGGGATCCCTACCAGCAAACCTAGCCCAGAGGCCCCCTCTCTGCAGCCCATTCTCTGAGCAGGACAAGGGCTTCAAGCCAGCTGGCAACTAGAGGGAGGCCAGGGCCCTGTGTCTACTGCCTCCCTCTCACGTACAATTCTGGAGGCGGGATGCTAGACAATCTCTTATTCTTCTTAAATCTGTGAAATCGAGGACCCGAGGGCATGCTGGGGCTCCAGGTCTCCAATTATCTCTCTCCCCTTGCCTCTTGGACGCCTCCCACGCTGGCACGCAGCTCAGAGCAGTCAACAGCCTCTTGGAACCTGTTGGAATCTATTACTGACCTTTGGTCTCCTCTGCCACAAAGACTCTTGCTACAGTGAGGAGATGGATTAAACAGAAATGAATCAGCCGACGGAGGCTTTTCACCCTCTCTGTTCTTGCTCCCCTTTTTTCTCCTTCTTTCCCTGTATCTCACTTCTCTTATTTCTTTTTTTTTTTCCCTGAAAGCCAGCTGGGCAGAGCTAAGATAAGGTAATGTGACCTGTCTGAGCAGAGGTCAGGGGCACCTGAGCAAAATTCACTTTGTTCATTTTGCAAACTAGGACACCAGCAATTCCTCGGTGTGGGCCTGTGAGCACTAAATTCATTGCATCTAGCCCAAAAGAAAAAAAAAAGAAAAGAAAATGAAAAGCCCGTAAAGTTGGACTGTTAAATATTTAGGGCTCATGATAAACAGCGTGTCATAATATTTGTTGAATTGCATTTGCTATTCAATGCATCTTTTCCACTTAAGGCCTCTGTTTTCAGATAGATGGAGAAAACGAGAAGAATTAGGTTGCATCAGAAATGACACGTGGGCTTTAATTTAACCTGGAAAGACAAATCCTGCTGTCGCTGGAGCTCTGGGCTGCATGGCTGTTAGCGCTCTGGAGGGGAGCTCGCTGAGTCCCCTGAATCTCATCCCTCAGGGTTCGTTCACACCCAGTTCTCTGTGTGATGGAGCAGGTGCTCTCAGGTACTCGCTTTAAATTCCTGAATGTGGGGGCATGACACTTTATTTGTGCATGTTTTCCTGGCTAAGCAGTTCACTCAGCCCCTGGGGAAGGGAGACGCATCTGCTCAGCTGCAGGAGGGATTTCTCTCTGACCTCCTAAATTCCACATTTGGAGGATTCTGATTTCTCTCTCTCTTCTGATTTCTCACAAACTGTTACTGCTCTGATCAGGGGGTGGATTGCTAATATACTATTTTTTTTAATTGGAAAGGCAGGTTTACAGAGTGAAGGGGAGACAGAGAAAAAGCTTCTGTCTGCTGGCTCATTCCCCAAGTGGCCGCAAATGGCCAAGCTGTACTGATCTGAAGCCAGGAGCCAGAAGCCTCTTCTGGGTCTCCTGAGTGGGTGCAGGGTCCCAAGGCTTTGGGCCATCCTTGACTGCTTTCCCAGGCACAATCAGGGAGCTGGATGGAAAGTGGAGCAGCCATGACACGAACTGGCTCCCATATGGGATCCTGGTGTTTGCAAGGCGAAGATTTAGTCACTAAGCCATCGCGCTGAACCCCTAAGAAACTTTCTTCAAGTAGGAAAATAAAGGAGGGTGATGCTCAGAACCTGGGGAGTCTCAGAGGTTGGGGAGGTCCTGGCTCTGCCCTCTCCCAAAACATTAGCAGATTTTTCTCTGAGCAGGGCTGGGAGAACTTGCTTTAAAAATGATGGAGGGTAGGGCTTGGCACGACAGCCTAGCGGCTAAAGTCCTTGCCTTGAATGCACCGGATCCCATATGGGCACCAGTTCTAATCCTGGCAGCCCCGCTTCACATCCAGCTTCCTGATTGTGGCCTGGGAAAGTAGTTGAGGGTAGCCCAAAGCCTTGGGACCCTGTATCCATGTGAGAGACCCGAAAGAGGCTTCTGGATCCTGGCTTCGGATCGCTCAGCTCTAGCCATTGTGGCTACTTAGAGAGTGAACCATCAGATGGAAGATTTAAAAAAATGGCAAAGAGAGAAGGGATAGAAGGAAGAAGGAGGACCCAAGTGCAACATGATGTGTGAACTGCTAAGTTCACACAGGGGTGGGCTTCCTCTTCCCCGTTAATCGCCTGTTCCTTCTCTCTGTTCCCCTCACTGTCCTGTGGTGCTAACTGCCCAACCAGGAAACCTCGCCCTGCTCGGGGCACTTACCTTCTTGTAAAAGTAGCACATGGCTGAGGGTAGGGGGCAGGAATATTTGGGGCTGGCTCTAGGAATTGCCATCTTATCAGAAGTCATCATGAAACAGTCTTGAGGACTTCTGGCCAGTAACTAGCAAAGTCATGCAGTGGCCTCAGTGAGGAGCTGATCTAGAACAACAACCTTCAGTGACCTTGACAACCAGCTCATCATTCCCTTGAAATCAGTGAATAAAGATGTGTTGAAGTCAGTAAACAATAACTCCCTGGAAAGGGCATTTCCAGGACTTTGGAGGTCGCAGATCAGAACCAGGTGCCCAAGTGGGGCATACCTAGGGATGCTTGAGCCAGTGGGAGGAGTGCTTAGGGCTCCCACCACATGGAACATGTCTGCCTCCCTGGGGCTGCCAGGACCCAGATACTCTGTGAGCTGTCCAGCCCTCTGGAGGAGTTGAGATCCCCAAACTGAACCCCGCGTGCCCTCTGTGTTACAGGACTCCAGTGCTGTGCTTGGCTTGTGTTAGGGGCCACACTCCGGCACCTGCTGTAGAGCTCCAGCCTCTGGGAGGCACACTCCACAGGACCAGGCCAGAGCCAGCTTCCCAGTGTCAGCAGGCTTGTTTCTTTGCACACAACATCTGGGGCGTACCATCGCCATCTGGACTTGTTGTCCCTCAAAGTCCACTCTTCATCCATGGTTGCCAATGCTGTTGTTGACCTCAGCCAGGTGGCCTGACCAGAAGCTGGGCAGCTTGCAGGGGAAGGGCTCAGAGGACTTGAACTGGCTCCTCGGGGCAGCATTCCAGGTCTCTGATGAGGCTGGAGCAGAGGATGCGTTGGCAGGGAGGGAAGCATTTGGAGCTGGCTATGGTCATGCCATGTGTGCATACTCATATGTATATGCATGTGTACCTGTGAATATTTGAGTATGTTTCTGTGAATATGCATGTGTGATTCATGTTTGCCTTTGTGCTCATGGGTCTGTACCTATGTGTGTATGTGAACATACATGTGTTTTAGGACAAGCGGGTGGACATGACTCTCTGTCCAGATGAAATCGGCCAGGCAGATCTGAGTTTTTATCATCCAAAAAATGAAAGCATGGCAATTCCTATAACCAGAGTTGTCCATCAAGTTGGATTAGAAAGGCCCATTAAGCACTTCAGAAACCACATGTTACATGTAGTAAGTGCTAAATGCATGTGACATTATTCCGTGGTCCTGAGAATGTAGATTCGTGTGTGCCTGTCTGCATGTGCGCATCCGTGTGTGTTGCTTGTGTGTGCCTCTGATCTCGGTGTGTTTGGAGAGTAGTGTGTATGAATGTTTCTGTCTGTATTGGCATTCTGTGCCCCCTGCAAGCAGGTGTGTGCACGTGGCCTCCAGAGTCTGGCGCCTGCTAAATATTTGCTTTGCAGGGCCCTGGGGATCTCAGCTGGCAGAGCTGCCAGCGCTGCGTGCAGTGTTTCTGACAGCTTGAGCAAGGCCTCCTCCGGAAGTGTGAACTTTCTCATGGTAAACAGCTAATGATACTGTGATGCCGGCGCTGACCCCCTCGCGGGCCTCTTGGCGGGCTGGGAGTCATTAGGAGGCTTCCGGCTGGCGCCTCCCTCCCGCTCTCCCGATGTGGAATCCTGTGGCTGGGATTGAATGTGAAAGGGCAGCAAAGCCCAGCAACTCACCCTCTTCCCATCCCTCCCTCTCCCTCCATCCAGCAGGCTGGTGAGCAGCGGAGAAGAAAATCACCATCTCTTAGCCAACCTCTCCCTGCCTTGCCTTCAGCACCTTGGAGAGCTACCTCTCCCTGCCTTGCCTTCAGCACCTTGGAGAGCTCCTCGAGGGCAGGGGAGTTTGGTCGGGCGGGCACACCAGCCCTTACTTTAATTGTCCAGGTGCACCAAGTGCAGCCAAGACTGGGCCTGTGGGACTCCAAACACTTCTTGTCTCTACACTCAAGGAAAACTTGATATTGATGTGATCACCTGGCTAATATATTCAAGATCTCACTGTCTCCTGAATCAGGTCACAGCTTCTAGGAGTTTGTGAGACCCTGTCACCAAAGCTATGATGCCCGTGAAAGAACTGACCTTTGAGCCACTGCCCACACCCATTGCTCTCTCAGATGTGTGCCCCAACTTCCTATTCAGCTATACATGCACCTGTGGGCACTTGGGTAGAAGCACCTGAGTGTACTTGGTGGGAGCATGTGTGAACACGCGTGTGGGAATGCTGAGATGTCTAGGATCAGACCTGCTTGTGCATAGGGGCTCCTAAATGCAGACACATGCCTGTAGAGGTGGGTCAGTGTGTGAACCTGTACATATGTATATACGTGTGTGTGCACGTGTATATGTTCATATGTGTATGCAACCAGATCATAGACACGTACGTGCCTGAGTCACAGTAGGGGTGTCCCAAAAACTATACAAGGGAGGAGATGTCTGGATACACCCAAGGCTGGGCTCAGCTCCCCGACCAGCTTACCTGCTAGGTGCAGGCCAAAACTGGGATTTCTCCCTGTAGCCTCTGGTGAGATGAGCAAGAGTTAGGAGGCAGCACTGAAGACTCTCATGTTTTTCCCCAACTTACAGAAGTGGAAATTGATCCCTCCCCAGGAAGCTGGCTTCTACGGACCATGTCTGCAAGGACAGAGCTGAAACTCTAGGAGAGGAATCACCCTGTCCTAGGTCTTGCTTTCCCTGCAGTGTCCTGCACCTCATCAATGCCCCGGTGGGTGGTCTTGAACCCCATGACAGCCCCCAGCAAACCAGGGGTCAGAAATTCCCTGGGACAGAGGATGGCATCTTGGGTCTCTCTTCCCTGGCTGCCCTGCCCCTGTGCCAGTCAGTGGAGGCCCCTTTAACAGATGGATTCAGCCTCCCGCCCCTCACCCCCTGCCGCTACTGCTGAAGAGGGCGAACCGTGCCAGACAGCCCCTGTCTGTGTTTCATTACAAAGACGCAGCCGTATTCCATTAATTCCTCATTTGCTGCGGGCGAAGCGCTGATACGTCCATTTTTACCTGGGGTGGTTTTAATCAGTTAATTTAACCAGAAACATTAATAATGTATTTCTTTGCCACTCGACTGCCCATCTGTTGAACAACGTACCTGTTGGAGAGCAATGTCACCTCCCGTGACTCAGAGCCCTCGGCTGCCCAGGAACAAGATGAGATTCTGCATATTTAATGGCTTTGCGGGCCAAGGGTAAAGGCTGTGGGCACAGTGTGGACTTGTAGGCTGCAGTCGTGGCCTCCCAGTGCCTGGGCTCCTGACCAATGCCATCCCCTGCTTTAGCCTTTGATCATTACTTTGTGATGGGGTAGGTCCTGGGTTGCCAAAGAGGCTACCTCCGTGCTCCTGGCTGAGAAGCACAGGGCACTGGGGCAGCCGGAAGATACTGCAGACTAGTCTGAGCTCTTCAAGCTGCTTCTCCACTCACTGGGCAAGCGGCAGCACCTCCTGGGCCTGTGTCCCTCCGCAGCTCCCTCCCGGCTATGTCTGGAAGGTTCAGGGACAGTTTTGGTGAAACTCAGGCACAACACCTGGTCTCCAGTGGATGCTGGACATAGGAAGGTGCTTCCTTAGTAAATCAGCTCCTGGTCCCAGGTCATTGGGTCAGTGGGGCTGAGAATCTGAATTTCCTTAGGAGAGTCAGTGCAGGTGGCCACTACTCTCAGTCAGTAGGCTCACAGACAGCCAAGACCCCCTGCATGGGCAGGCATTAAGCAGCTCATTGCTCAATCACAGAGCATTCTGGGAACGGGGTGAGGTCACAGCTGACCTGGGCAGGGCTTGAGGATAGTGCTGGACTGAGGATAGAGCCCACACCTGGACCTCCCCTCCCCTTGGGATCTCCTGGGGTTCTCATTGTCTTCCCTCCACCCACCCTGTGCAGGGTCTGCTCCCCCATTCAGCTCCTTCCATGCCCTGTTTTCACACAGTGCTGAGGCTGACAAAGCTGTCATGTGACTTCCTCATGGCCTGGGTAGGCACTGGATCCCAACGTACGTTCACAGTCCAACGTCTCATTCACACCACCCTTGGCCTGGTGCTGGGAGCACATGAGCCTCCCCATGTGGAGCTGTGGGGCCCCTGACAAGCAGCACCAGAGCGAGTCAGAGGTCTCTCTGAGATCCCCAGATGTCCCCGAGGTGGCCAGAGGGACACATCCTGGGGCAGGATGAGTAGGGCTAAGTCCTCAGCAGGAGCACCTCGCCCTGCCTGGGTCTGCTTTGATCTCCTAAAACCTAAGCCACCACCAACTGAAAGAGACATGATTCTGTGTTCTTTGCTAAGGGGAAAGAAATGCCACCAATTAAACTATGACACGCTACTTTCTTATCATCTGTTGCAAGACCCATCTCGATTTCAGGCATGTTAAAACGTGAGGGGAAAAAAGGTGTGATTTATAATCAATGAAATATGGTAATGAAAATCATACTAGCTGCTGTTCTGCAAGAGCTTTGTGTGCACTAGGCTCTCCACTGAGGGGTGGGCAAGCAGAAGCCTGGTCAGACCTCAGGAAATCCAGCACATGGAGGTTCTGCTTGAAAAGATTCAGCAAGGCTCCAAGGCCACGTGGTCACCACCCGTCATCACATTGGATATCAAGATACACCCCCCCACATCCAGGCTGTGCTTCAGGGCATCAAGGCACCCAGAGCTAGTGCATTTGAGGCCCTGCAGCTCGTAGGTGGCAGAGCACGTGCTGGGTCATCTTGGCTCACCCTACTGTCCTGTGATTGGCTTACAGGGACTGAGCTGGGCCTCAAACCCAGCACCATCTTCTCCCATCAGTCCCTGGATCACTAGGCGTTACCACAGGTTCCCTGGAGCAAAGCGTGGTGGAGGAGATGTCTGCCCATAGGACTCACCCTCTCCTAGGCCCCTCCCCTCCCCTGGATGGACCTTTGCTTTTACTCCTGGCTGTCCTGCAGAGGGTGGTCCCCACCAGCTTTCCAACCTCCTCCAGAATCCTCAGCGCCAGTAGGCATGAGGGGGAGCAGCAGGCAGACAGGGACGAGGCAGAATCTGAGAGCGAGAGCTGCCTCTGAAAACTCACAAATTGGTCCCAGAGAGAAATGGAGTCTTCTTTTTGCCCATCAGCTCCACTCCCCCACGCAAACAGTGTGAGGGCCGTGGCTGGAGCGAAACCCAGGCGTGGGTATGGGGAATGGCATTGGGACAGCACAGTTCCCTTCTAGAGGGACACAGGAGCTATAGCGGTGGAGGTAGGGGACAGCCTCTTTTGAAAAGAATGGGGCTGGGAGTGATGGCTCACCTGATGTAGCTTCAAGGTCCACCTGCTATAGGACAGAGGAGCAGCTGCTGACTCTAGGGCTGGAGGCTCCAAATCTACCCCAACAGCAAGTGGTGGCCTCTGGGGTCAGGCATGAGCCCTGGGTGGGATTGCTTAGGGATTGGAAGCGGGGGCAGGCCTTGTGCTGGACCCCAGGCACAGAACTGCTTGGAGGGAGAAGCTGTAGAGGGTGCATCATCTATGATCCCGGGCGGGGCACTGGAACCAGAGAGCCATAGTCATTATCTAGCCAGCCAGCAGCCCCCCGGGGGTGGGGCAAAGCGCCCATTTCATGGGCGTGAGCACAGACTTACAGAAGAGGGATTAACAACTGGTGGGTGGATGACTGACAGTCTGCCTTTCAGGCCACCATGCTCAAGGACCACTGGTCTTCTGGGGAAACTAAGGCAGGGCAGGAGGAGCTCCTGAAGCCCACACATGGGATCAGGACAGAGCAATGCCATTGTTCAAGCTCCTGCAGCTCCTGAATTCTGTGCCATCCCCACTCACTCAGCTCTAGGTCCTAGGCCTGCAGCAGCGCTGTACCCAGGGGTACACACCTTGCTCATGACAAGTCAAGCAGCAGCCATTCTCAGCTCTACCCATGTGCCTGGTGGCCAGAGTGAAGCTGGCTTTGCAGACAGGAAGTGTAGGTCATGTGCTTCCTGACTACAATGAGATGCACTGGCCGTGGGCAGGGGCCTGAGAGTTGGAGCTTTCCTGCTGAGTCCTCAGTCCACCATGTTCACCTGATGACAGAGCGCTGCCCAGGGGCTCAGTGGAGACACGGTCACAGCATTCCAGCTGCCTGCCAGGCACAGCGGCTCTGGAGGAAGTAGAAGTTCCTCCAGCCAGAGAAGTTGGAAAACCTGACTGCTGGACTTAGCCTGGAATGACCTCACCCAGACCCTGCCTGTTACTCTGCTTTTGAGGTTCAGCTTTAAATATCACCTCCTCCAAGAAGTCTTTTGGGACTCCACCTGTCCCTCTTCTTTCCCCTCAAACCACTACATTTATCACAATAGAGCCATCATTGGTATCCATACATTGTCTTAAACAACCCAAGGCAATAACCGACATCCATTTTTCTGTTCCCCTGCGATGAAACCTCCCTGGAGAGAATCCAAAGAAACCGTCCCCTCTAGGCACTCACTCTCATCACTCCCGTCCTAATCTCTTTCACAGGGAGGGTGGCACATGGAAGGCAAGGGAGCTGGTGAGCTTAGTTTAGAGCTGCAACTTGGTGCCTGGAACACAACCGGGCTCACAGCAGGTGTTTGATGCATGCTTGTTGAGTGAGTGAATGAATGAGAGGAAGGCTGCCCAGGGAGGACTCTCACACAGGGCAAGGGTGTGAGTTTCACCCCCTGCTGGATGGGTTTCCAGGCACTGTTCCAGGACTGGGCAGCATGGCTCCTGAAGGCCAGGTAGTCTGAGTGGAAGACAGGCATGGGAGCAGACACAGGGCACACGCCAAGTTGTGGATGAAAACTTTCAGCACGTCTTTGGGCTGGACAGCAGCCGGCCTCTGGGTGCAAGCCCCAAGGAAGTTACCACACTATCTATACCTCCTTTTCCTCGTCCATGGTGGGTAAAATTGGAGATGTCAGCAGGAAACCAGCTGATGCACAGGAGGCATCTGCCAGCACGCCTGATGCTGGGGAAGGGACTGAATGCTTTGCCACCATTCTTAATAAGCAAAGATCTTGGCCGAGCTGAGATGTCCCCTGCTCTGGCAGGTCGAGCAAGAGACAAGCAGAAAGGTAGATGGCAGGGAAGCCAGCTGTATGAGAATGGAGACCTTGATCTACCGGGCGAAGAAAGCATAGAGAGGGAGAGTGAAGGTGAGAAAGGTGGCACCCTGGTGGCCAAGCTGGCAGGGGAAGCTGACTGGTCTGGAGTCAGTCTGGGAGCTAGTGACGAGAGAAAGGGAAGGGGGCAGCATGGTTTGCAGCCTGAGCTGTGGATGGGCACTTGCACCCTTTTCTGAGATGGGAAACCTCGAGCAAGAGAAGGAAATGCAAACTTGGCTCTCAGAAGTGATAGTGCAGAGGACTTGAAGTACATCTCAAGACACAGAAAAGATTACACAGTCTGTTCTTAGTCGTGGTCAGAGACCACACACATCCTTTTGAGGAAAGGGAACATCCCCCAACCCTGACCTAGTCAAAGTTGGGGGGATATTCAGCATGAACAGCCCTAGGGGGTGGGGAGTGTGTACTTGGTTTCTCCTCTAACTTTCCCTCTCCAAGTTGGAGCTACCTGAAGCTTTTAGCTGTTGTTTTGTTCATTATAACATTCGCAGGCAATAGAGAATTCGTTGGAAGGGACGGAATGCATACTGTACAATGACAGCTGTTCACCATTTGCTCAGTAAACAAAAAGCTCACAACAAAGCTTTATGAATAACCTGTGGATTGCAGGACTCTGGACTCTTGTGTTAACTACCAGGTATGATCTTTTCCTGGCTGAGGCAAAGGGAAGAGATTTACCCCCTTTGCTTTAAAAAAAAAAAAGATTTATTTACTCATGTGCAAGGTAGAGTTACACAGAGAAAGATCTTCCGTCCTCTAGTTCATTCCTCCAAATAACTGCAGTGGCTGGGGCTGAGTCAAGCAAAGCCAGGAGCCAGGAACTCTATCCAGGTCTCCCATGTGGGTGACAGGGACCCGAGTACCTGGTCCATCTTCTGCTGTCTTCCCAGGCACATTAGCCAGGGCCTGGATCAAAACTGGAACAGCCAGGATTTGAAGGGTTTCTCATACAAGATGCTGATATCCCAGCTTTACCTGCCACGCCACAATGCCAGTTCCTGGCCTGTTTGTTCCTGAATGGACCTTTTCTCCTGTCCACTGTGGTGTTGGCAAACTCAGGCTCCCGAGTCAGACCCCAGCCTGGCTGCTGGGCCTTGCAGGTACTGTGCGATTTTCTGCAAATCCGCATTTCTCAGGGCTTCAGTTTCCTCTGCAAGGAAAAGAAGACCACAGTAGCAGGGCTATTGTAGGATTCAGTGAGAGGCTAGTAGGGAAAGGTGTAGAACATGGGTCCAGGGGCGCCCATGGCTCTCAGGCCTGTCTCTAGGACCCCAAAGCTACTAACCCACTGCGGAAGCACATGCGGAAGTCCTATTTCTGCGTTTGCTGAGACCGCAAGCCTCCACAGTGTCTTACAAACTGCCTTTCCACAATTTAGGCTGTTGCTTTTCTCCATTGCTGCTGACAGTCCATGCAAATCTCAAGATTGCAGTTTCACTCCTGTTCTGCAAATGCACCTGCCATCCTTCCAGTTATGAAATTGCCTTGGGCTCGCTGAGTGGCTGTGACTAGGGGCAGATTTATGAGTCTTCCTGGCTCCTAGCTAGTAGAATTTGGCTTCTGATCTACATGTGTTTCTAAGAGATCTCCCCCACCGCTTAAAAGCCCTGAATTATATTTTCTCTTCTTCTTGTGTCCCCTTCTGCCACCCTAAGGCAGAAGCTCTAGTTAAAAGCTGCTTCCCACTTCTGGCCACCTGGAGATTGGCTGTTTAGCCATGTAATGCTGGCTCATATTTTGCATACAAGCTCACACACGTATTTGAGACAAGCTTATGGGCCTCCAACTCAACGTCCAGCACTGATCTAAGCACTGGAGAGAAACTGATGAACAAGACAGATAAGATAAGATATCTAGGTCCAAACAGTTGGTATTCTAGGGCTGAGCCTGGAGGGCCTAGACGGACTGCCAACAAAGTAATAAAGGTTTAAGATCATTTCCAAGTGCATTATAAGCTTTGGGGGAAATAGGCAATATGTTACAGAAGCATAGGTTTCTCCCCATTGCTCCTCTATTGTGTGCTCAAGGACCTGGCACGTAGCAGAGGATTTCCAAGTGTTCGTTGAGTGCAGAAAGGGCTGAGTAGATGAACATCTGTGTCAGTGGTGTGGGTGGAAGACAAGGTGACTTGGAATTTCTTTGTACAGCGGTGAACTTACCACGATCCAAGCAGCCTCATTTGTTAATGATCATAATTAAGTCGGAATCTCTCCTTTCAACCTGATGCCCCGGGGAGAACGGCACAAAGCGTCACACGATTAATTGCCTCCCCTACACTTTCCTCCCTGCCGTGCTTCCGCCCAGATGAGATGTGTACCCACACCTTCTCAGGTGCGTGCGCATGCTAATGAGAGCCTAACGGAGCCTATCCCAGGCATCTCCAGGGGAGCAGGTGTGTGGGGGCAGACTGAGATGTAGAAAATCTAGCCCTGGACCTGAAATAGCTCACGCCTCAGAAGATGAAGGGAACCTTTTGCCCAAAATCAGCGTAACACAGCGATTCTGAAGTGTGTTCTTGGTGAGACGCTCTGCCAGGAGCACTTTCCACGCTTGTCAAATAAGTTTGGGAAACGTGGCTGCCCCGCTCCAGGAGACTCAACATGCACGTGAGCGGAGCCAATGCCCAAGGAAGTCCTGCAGATAAGAAGCCCGGTCTGCCTTGTTCCACTTTAAGTTTTCCAAACTTACAGACGGCCTGAGGCTTCTGGGGTCACAGAAGTAGTAGTAGTAGTAGTAAGATGCCCCATTCTCTCTGCCCCCCAAGGACCGTGGTAGGTGGCATCAGGTGGTAGAAGAGAAAGCAGCAGTCAAGCAGGTAAGAGGTGAGGGGGGCGGGCTGCGCTCCTCAGGTGGAGCATCCCTGATGCAAAATGCCTGGAACCATAAGTGTTTCCCATCTGGGAACTCCTGAGGCTTGGGATCTGCATAGACTCTGCCCCTCAAACATCCCACATTCCAGAAGCTGAGACACTCCCCAAACCATGACATTTTGAACATTCAAAAAAGTTCTCAAATTTGGAGCATTTTAGGTCGGAGAGACACAACTCAAATGACTAGACAAGGAACCGAAGCCTTCTGCACCTGCCCAGGCACCATGGGCTGCAGTGTGGGGCCTTCCTGGTGGACTGGGACAGGTGTAGACCAGTGAGACTTGACCTGTGATCACAGGTGTGCTGTCATCAGTTGAGGCCCTACGAAAGGTCAGCCTGTGTAAGCAGGAAGTGACCTAGCCACGGTGTGGGATGGGAAGCTGGGAGGTGAAGGCAGGTGGAGGGCAGGGGAGGGAGAACGTAGGGGTGTGGGCTGAGGGCAGGCAGCTTGAGTGGCTCCTGGCCAGTGAGGAACTATGCTGATATTTGCAGCATTTCAGAGTTGTGTCTGAGAGCTGTTGTCTGGGAGAGCTTTGCAGGGAAGGGCCTGCCTGCCTGCCACAGTTTCTCTCAGACACTCCAGGCTGGCGGGCTGTGTTGCGGGGATGGGGGCTGTGTGGCCATGTTTGTTGCTATTTGAAACACCCTGGCTTTTGGCTGCACTGGCCCTTTTCCTCACTCTACAGTGTTGTCAGAGAAGAAACAAAACAAAACAAAGTGGAAGTTGATTCTATAATTAGAGCAGGTTCCTCACTGTTCATTCAGGATCTCCAGAGATCAATTAGCTTGCTTTTAAGCTAAAAGGCATTTGAATAAGTATTTAACCTGCATAGCAATTGATATTTAAAACAGACAAGGAGGACAGGCACAGTAATACAGTATGGGCTCCGTTCTCCTCCACTGATTTTCCTGTTCTGCTCCATGAACCTCGCCTCTGCTCACTTCCATTTCCAGGGTGGCCTGGGGTTTGGCCTCCTGGCATTTTCTGACAGGACTGTGGATGGGTAGGCTGGCACTGCGAGCTGGAACAGGGCTCTCTTCATGACACAGGCATCTGCTGTCGCTGTCCAGCAGGTGCCTGGGAAGGAGTGGGCTGTTGCAGTGAGGGCTACTTGTAGCATACTGCCCTGGCACCCACGGGTGGGAGAACCACATTCTCCCTAGAGTCTCTTCCCATGAGTGGGCACAGAGCACACCCATTCACTCACATAAGCGGGGCAGGATGTCCACGGAGGGCACCCTGGCCTTTCCTTCCTCATCTCATAGCTCATCAAGACTTGAGACGTGTGGGAGCTGTCTTCATTGTAGGTGATCCTAGGATGTGTGTGTGTGTGTGTGTGTGTGTGTGTGTGTGTGTGTGTGTGTTCTGACTTGTCAATCAAAGCGTTAAACAGGAATTCATGTCTGGAAATAAGCAGCTGATGTGATCCCAGCACACGCACACGCCCATGTATTTCACAAACAGGCTTGGGCATCCCTTTGTGTTGTCTTAGGCACTGAGGGTGTCAGGGTGACATGAGTGTGTTCCTGCCTTCCAGATGTCCACAGCCTAACAGGTGGAAGCAGAATACAAGAGGTATCTGTGGCCACATTCACAGCTCAGAAAAGGTGTTCTGTCTGGGGATCCCCAGATGTACAGGCCATGCAGTGGATCTGGGAGATGATCCCAAGAATCAGCATCCAGAGGGGGCAGGAAGGGAGACCAGGAAGGGAAGGGCTGGCGAGGGATGTGTGAGCAGGGGGTTGTACTGATGGGTATAGGAGCAGGGGTTGCACTGATGGGTATATGAGCAGGGGGTTGTACTGATGGGTATATGAGCAGGGATTGCACTGCTCATGGGTGTGTGAGCATGGGATTTTCCTGTGGGCAGCTGGGACTCAGAGCTACTGAGCCCTTCTGGGAATTATTCAAAAAAGAGCCTCAGGATGGAAGCCTCTGGCAGCGAGCAAGGAAGTTGGGGCATTGATTGACCAGCCCCCATGCCTCTAGGGGCTGTTCTTTCCTTGGCACACGTAACTTGTTCCCTGTGCTTACACCTCTGTCAGAAGGCATTGGAGAAAGCATCCAAAGGCAGGGTCTGTGGGCAGCCTGCAACATGGAACCAGAATAAGAACAGCACCTGTAACATGGGTCTTTGGAGATACACGTGACAGCCCAAACAGGTGGAGCTCGGGAGAGGTAGGTGGACCTGGACTGAGAAGAGCCCTGACAGCCTGGGTTAGGTGCTTGGTCTTTCTGCTGTGGCTGCTTGCAAAAGGCCGGACCGTGGGATTGCCCTACTGGCCAATCACAGTTGCAATCGCTCCACCCGTGTCTCCAGGAGGCCCACATGCTGGCTCTGGATCTCCTTCTCCTCTGCGCCTCCAGCAAGGGTATCCACTGCCCACCAGCCCCTCTGCAGCCCCCACAGCCCAGCTCCTGCTACCCCGCCCTCCCACCCGCTGACAGCCCATCTCTCATCAGGCTCTCTGGGCCGCACCAGAGCCTCCAGCCATCCTCCCAACACGGTCGATTCTGCAATATTTGACTTGCATGTCCCTGAGTTGTACAAAGCTCTGCATTATCACCAGATCAATTAAAACAACTGCCACCAAGCCCCAGAACTCAATCAGAAGCCCCCCTGGGGATCCGGGGCACGCACATAGGCACTTCAGACTTGCCTCTGCCCCCACCAAAGGTCCCCGCCTCCCTGTCACCCCACAATAACAGCTCCTTGCATTTCTCAAGGGTTCCCCAGGGGCCATTGATGATTTATGCCACTTAAGCCGCCAAGAATCCCTGTGTTGTGAGCACTATTAATGTTGCTGCCTCTGACAAGCAAATAGAGGCTAAGATTGGTGAAGAGACTTGCCCAGGGTCACAGCTGGAGGGTGGGTGTGGCCATGCAGGCTCAGACCAAGTAAGCACAGAGTCCTCAGGCTCAGCTGTCCCTCTTCCTCATCCAGACACACCCTCTCCCAGATCCCTCCTCCCTCCCTCAACCTCCCGTGGGCCAGGCCTGAGAAAACCAAGCCTGTGACCCCCCTGCCATCTCTCTCTGCACCTGTTTCTCTGTCACCACCTGTCATCTGCTGACTGGCTCCTGAAACTGCTTCCTTCCAGAGTTTAAACGCCACCTCCTCCAGGAAGCCATTGTATGCTCTCTGCCCCTTGTCTCCCCACTCATTGCTCAGGCTGCTTTAGAAGTACTGAGAGTTCTCACCCTAACAGTGCTCCTTGCTTCTCCTTGTCTTCAGAGCTGTGAGTTCTAATGTCTAATCTCTCTGACCCACCCAGGGCCTAGCATGCTGCCTTGTTCATGGTTGTAATTGATAAGCTGCTGGTGGGATAAATGAATAAGTGAATGAATGAATGAATGAATGAACAAAGAAAAGTGTAGACCCATAGACTCTGCTTTCCCAGACTTGGCCTTTGCCTGCTGGGCTCTCCAGCTCCTACGCAGTCACCTGAGATCCCAGCTTCAGTCTGGCTGCCGTGGGCTTTTGGGGAGTGGATTGTTGATGGGCAGAGCTTCCTGTGTTTGCCTTTGAAGTGAATTAATTAATTAATTAGCTTTCAGAAATGGAAGTCCCCTTCTGTAGGACACAGTGACAGGGTCGGCTGGGAGCTGTGCTGGCTGCTGGCTACTGCTAACTGCTCCCTGAGAAAGTCATATGCACACCACCCACTGCTAGCCTGGAAATAATCACATTCGAACTTGGAAATGTGGTTTCTACCTGTGAATGTCAACTTTGACATCACTGTAAAGCTGAAAGATTGTGTAGTGGGGACTGTCTGTCCCATGGCCAACAGGGAGAGCCCCCTGTCCTTACCTTGCCCTCCTTGGACACAAGCAAGTTGGGGGGTCCCCACCAGGGCCCAATGAGGGTACAGTAGAGAGCAGAAGCTGGTCCTGCCAGCCCCTGCCCAGCCGTGTAGAGCCACAAGGGCCCTGATAGGAAGAGGAGAGAAAGGTGATCAGAACAGACAGGGAGGCAGGAGCACAGCTGCTGGCAACAATCTCACTGATCACCACCTCAATTAATCTCTGTGACACCATGGGAACTCCAGGGAAGGAGCAAAGTCCGCTGTAGAAGAAAGAGCCAATCCCGGCTCCCCCCTGGGCGGCTGGTACCTCAGCTCAGCTCTGGGAATATGAGAGCCTCTCCCGGGACGTGGCTGCCAGGTAGATGCTGGTAGCCTATGGCAGGCCCTACCTATCTCCCAGCCTCACTGCACTGATGGCCCAGCCTGCTGAGCTGCTTTTTCAAGGGCCAAGTTCAAGAGTACAAAGGGAAATCTCAGCAGATTCTAAGACAGTCACGGGGTCACCAGCCTTAAGGAGGGACCCAATTCCTGGTGCCATTGGCCTAGGACTTGAGCCTTGAGGGCTTTCCTAGGGTCCCCCTTACCCACTGGGAGGTTGGGGGGGGGGAGGGCACTGCCTCCAAGACCCTTGCCCTTGATGAAGAGGTCTAGCAGGGCCCAGGGGCCACCCTCTCTTCCACACTTGTTTTATTTGAAAGACACAGAAACACAGATAAACAAGCTTTCCCCTTCTGGTAGTTCACAGCCCACAAGCACCCTCAACCTCTCGGCCTGAGATGACCAAAGCCAGCGGCTGGAGCCCGATCTGGGTCTCCCATGTGGAATGACAGAGCTCAGACTAGTCAGGCTATCACTTGCTACCTCCTGGAGTGTGTATTTGCAGGAACCTGAAACCAGAAGCAGAGCTGGCACTTGAACCCTGCCAGTCTGATATGGGCAGCGGGTATCCCAAGCAGTGTCCTGGCCTAGGCCCTGGGTATGAGGTCCCACCCTGCTTCCTCTCCTGGAAGCAGAGGGATCCCTCCGTGCGGGTGGAACATTTTTTTTCCCCCAGAGGCATAAAGGTTGATTGGAAGATGAAGGCATTTGCGCTTTGGAGACTCAAAATGCATCTAGGAACCCTGATAAGCGGACAGGTGCCGGAAGGACGTGGCTCCAGTTGATACAGCTGAGAGGCTCCTTCCTGCCCTGCCCCCACCCGCATGGAGTGAGCGTGGAGCAGAGGCGTTGCTTGCACACCTGGTGAAGGTCTGGGGACTACCGAGCTTTCTCAGAATCCCTGGTATCCAGTCGTTTGGAGCCCAAAGTGGATTGGGTATCGGCATGCTGAAAAGAAGCCTGCGTTTGTAGCTACTGCTTATTTCCGTGATGTAAATTCTTTTGCTGAAACCAATTTCAAGCTGCCAATGACTTAAGAACCAGGTTTCAACATTTCTGAGAATTGAACCATTGGTTCTCAGGCCAGCTCCACTATTTGGGCTGCAGAAGAGAATTTGCCACTAAATATTTCAGCAACATCCTTGACCTCCCTGGATCTCAGTTCTCTCTGGCGTGAAATGGGTCCCCTGGAAGTGTTTTTTGTTGTTGTTATTGTTGTTGTTTTAATCTAATGAGGTGGTTGGGGTCTTTGTGAGAAGTCAAATGTTTGACACCACCCCGACACATATTCAGCTTTTATCAGAAGTATTATTGTCTGCCTCACCGATTAGGCCTCTATGCAAGGTTCTGGGTAAGAAGAATGTCCCGGCTGCACCTTGGACCCATCACCACACACACACACACACACACACACACCCTGTCCCATTTGCTTAGCAGCCTTGGTGTCTCTACTCCATTCTATTAAAGCAGAAAGCAGTGACAATTATTTTCATAATGAACTGGCTCTTCAAATTAATGCCAATTACACTATGCAATCATGATTAAGATTATGCATTAATCAACGGTGCCAACCTACTTATTAGCCTCTTTAAATACCGATCACGAGGAATGTATGGGAATGGAGAATGGAGAGGAGCCAATTGAAAGAGGGAGCAGCCTCCAAGTGGGGCAGGAGCTCGCTCTGAAAGCCAAGACCCAAAGCAGCCTTCCTTCCACGGGGCGGGACTTGGCTAAAACACCTGAGCTCCCCAAGCCACAGCTCTGCACAGGCCGCCTATGCCACAGGGGAAGGCAGGGGAGGACCAGAGGACAGGAGGGAGAACACAGTGGAGCGTCCCTGGCAGTTTACAAGTTGTTGCCCCTCGGTGTCCCTTTCCTCTTTCCCCAACAACACTGACAGTAGATGCAGTTGACACCCCACACCCCCGGAACTGCCCCCTGCCTCTCAGGTCAGGCTGCCTGTTTCAGAGCCTGAGGCAGGGATCTAGACACACTGGTATCTCTTTTCCAGAAGGAGATGTGCAAGGCTGGACGGAGATGTGACCTCGGCTCAGGTCTGGCTTCTGCCTGCTGTTGGGTGGGGGCGCCAGACGAGGGCCTCTGGAACACAGAATGTTGGGCACTGGCTGCAGGCTGCACCCTGTTACAGATGATCGCCCCCCACCCCCCGGAAATGTGGCTCCCTTCCATTGCGAACAGTTCTCCACAAAGAAGAGGACAGCTGTGGGCAGGACCAACATTTGTACCCAGATCTGCCTGCTCCAGAACCTGTGCTCTGAATCTCTGTGCTATAGCTGGACATTGGCTGCCCAGGTGATCTGAGACATTCAGGCCTTGAGATAACCTTAACTGTGTGTGTGCGTGTGTGTGTGAGAGAGAGAGAGAGGGAGAGAGGGAGGGAGAGAGAGAGAGAGAAATGTGGTCACTTAGTAGAATCGCTCCCTTTCGGGCTTGGAGTCCCCTCTGGAGCCCACTGCGCATCCATCTCCGTTCTGCCCTGTCACATCCTCCCCATTCTTTTGCACAGCAGTTTAGTCCTGCCCAGTCTCAACTTTTCCATCTGAAACAAAGACTGCACCCATCCCCTGGAGCAGGGTACAAATATGGCTGCATGACCGAAGCAGCCCAGCTCCTGTTTTAGTAAATAAAGTATTGTTGAAATACAGTGACATCTGTTAGTTTGTCTGTGGCTGCAGAAGTTGAGTCATTGTAGCCATGGTCATCTGGCATACACACAAATGGATTTATTCTCTGTTGGACATTTTATTGACACATTTGCCAACCCCTGCCCAAGAATGTAGAAGCTCAAAATTCACTTTTGCTAAAAAGCATTGTTCTTATTTCTGCTTTAATAGCTACTATTGATTAGCCTTCACATGGACCAAATGTTTAGCTACCTTTGTGTTATTTTATTTCTTCCTCATAATAACCAACCCTTGGAAATAACGTATCCCATGTTGCTGATGGAGAAGCTGAGTCACAGATTGCATATCTGTGCCTCCCGAGGATGGAGCTGGGGTTGGACCGGGATCTGACTGTCTCTAAAGCCTGGCTGGTTCCCTCTCTTCTATGCTAAGGGTGGAATGGCTTGCATTAGCTAGTGACTGCTTGTCGTCAGCTGCCTTGGTAGGCTGAGCCCTTCCTGAGAGCAGGGGCCCAGCACTGGCCTCTCCTGGTATCCTGGGCCCAGTGACAGGCAGGTTGGCCTGGGCTAGAAACGCAACTGAAATGGCAGACAGAGGAGTAAGCCTTCATCGCCTTAGACTCAGGCCTCAGGGGCCTAAGACGTGTCACCGCCCTCCTCTCCTGTCCTCCTCACTGCCAAAGTCTGGGCCACCGGAAGCACGTGAGAAGTCCTGTGGAAATGGCTGTGACCCTCTTCTGGAATGGGCAGGGATTATGTTCTTTCCATCTCTAGGGACCAGACCTTTCCCCCAGGCACTCTGTTCTGCTTTTCTGTGCATTTCGAAATGATGCTACATATTTGTTGTCCATCGCTAAAACCAAGAAATTAACAAAACTGAGATTACAATAAATTCCTTCTCCTCAGAGAACACACTGGTAACATTTCAGTACCGTCCTTCTGTGTCTCCACGGTAAATATAAGTGCATGCTTTTTGTTTGAGAGCAGGGGGCATACTGCAATATCTTTTGCATCCTGGGGGAGGGAGGGAGGGAGGACAAACATTTTCCATGTCGTTAAGGATGCTTTAGGAGTATTTTTTTTTTTGAGTGTCTTCTTCTCATTATCAAAAGCTGTTTCTCAGTGGTGGAGGACATAGGAAGCTAAAACAAGCACTAGGCAAAGGCAAGCCATTATCCTTTCATTTTCCAGAAAGAACCTGTGTTCACATCTTGGCGTGTGTCCTTCTGATGTGTCCTTTTTGATTTTAATTGGGGCTGAATTAAATTCGTGTATTAATTTGAGGAGTCCTGACAGCTTTACAATGCTAATCCATTCCCTCCCATAGTAAGTTATGTCTCCCCAATTATTCAAGCCTTCTTTTATGTGCCTAGTAAAGTTTTGTCGTTTGCTTGATAGAGAAACTGCACACTTATTGTAAAGAGTTTTATTTTGTGGTTGTCGGGTTTTGTGACTAGGATCTCTATTTTCCCTTGCCATTCCTCACTGTTGATGGCTGATACATGAGCAGGCTGTGTGTTTGTCTTTATTTGTATACTGGTGCCTTGATGAGTTGTCAGTGTGCTCTCTCCCGGGTTTTCATTTGTTTCTTTTGAATTTTGAAGGGAACAATAATGAGCAAGTGTGATTAGCATCAACTGCATCTCTTCTGATTGCAGTACCACAGTTTATTATTTTTGCCTCCTTTGAGCCATCATTTTAATGCATATTTTATTATGAAGAATATTCTGAGTCCACAGGTATCTGTCATCAGGCTCAAGACCCATCGGTCACGCGCATCTGCCACACTATCCACATCCCTTATGCCAACTCCTCCCGCATTCTGAAGCAAATTCCAGGCGCCGCATCCTGTCTCCCATCTTTTGATTCTCAGAGCCTGCAAGTTGTTGTACCATATGGGTGGATTTTGATATATTGAGTAATCTGTTGCTTTTGGACATTAAGTTGTTTCTATTTTTTTGATATTCTATTAAAAATATCTTTCTACATAAATATGTTTAGAAACGGAATTACTGGGTCATATGGTATTTTGATCACTTATTTCCCTTTAAACACATACACACAATCAAGCGACGACTTTCTTGATTGGAAATGTAACACATGTTCATGCAGAACTTTTTGGAAACAGAAGACACAAAGAAGGGAATTAGTCACTCACAAGCCTGCCGCTTGGGGCAAACCACGGGTCATGTTCCAGTAGGTGTTCCTGCCTTGTGCCCTAACGAGAGTGCCCTGTTTGTGCACCTCACAGTCACATGCACCTGTGTTTCCAGCTGTTGGCCTGCTGGAGTACTCTGGGAAGGGACAGATTTACTCACTTTTCTGAACATTTACTATATTTCTTCCTCCCATTTTTAATAGTGTGTGTGTGTGTGTGTGTGTGCGCGTGCGCCACAGCAGTTTTAGGTTCACAGCAAAATTGGCTGGCACTGTGGCCAAGCAGTTGAGCTGCCTCCTGCAATTCTGGCATCCCATAGCAGAGCTTGGGTTCAAGTCCTGACTGCTCTGCTCCCCAGCCAGCTAGCCCCTGCTGCTGTGGCCACCTGGGGAGAAAACCAGCAACTGGACAATCTCTCTATCTCTCTCTTTCTCTGTCACTCTGCCTTCCAAATAAATAAATTACATCTTGAAAGAAAAGAGAGGAGGGAAATGAAGGATACAAGAGATTTCCCATGCTCCTCCTGCCCCCAGACATACCTAACGTTTCCCTCTCAAGATCCTCCCACTGCAGTGACAGGTTGGCCACATGTGATGTGCCAACATTCGAAGCACACCATTGTCACCCCAAAAAATCTCTGTACTGCCACCTCCTCACTCCTCCAGGCATAATAACCCTTGGCAACCACTGATGTTCTCACCACCTACAGTGTCACCCTTTGAAGGCAGAGTTGGGATCCTACAGTTTGCAGCCTTTTCAGATAGACTTTTTTTTTTCACTTCATTCGCATAGAAGCTTCCTCCATGTCTTTTCATGGCTCAGAAGCCCATGTTTGAAAGCGCCAAATAGGATTGTGTGTTAGGGAGGAGCCACGGTGCTCACCAATGAAGGTGGCTGTCAAGTTTGAGCAGTTACAAGAAAAGGGGCCAGAAACGTCTCTGCATGTGGGGTTTGTGCAGATGCAGGCTTTCCACTCACCTGGGTAGACGCCGGCAGCACCGTCGCGAGATGGTGTGGTGGGAGTATGTTTAGTTTTCTGGGAAGCTGAGAGACTCAGAGCAGTGGACACTTTGCCTTCCCACTGGTGAACACATTCCTGGGGCTCCGCCTCCTCACCAGCATCCAGTGTCAATGGTGTGCTGGACCTTGCACGTTCCAGGAAGCGTGTGCAGGTGTCTTGCTGTTGTTTTACTTTCCTCTTGCCTGAGGACCCAGAACGTGGAACATCTTCCTATACGCTTATTTGCCTGTGCGTGCCTTTGTGGTGGCGGCTGCTAGGATGTTTGGCCCATTTTTAAGTCAGGTTGCTTATTTTTCTCATCTGTACAGTTTGGATAATGGCCCGTCATCAGATGTGCCCCAGCCTGTGGCTTATCGTTTCATTCTTTTGGGAGTCCTGCAGAATATAACATTTTAATTTTGGTGAAGCTTGGCTTAGCAGTTCTTTCGTTCATTGATCTCATCTTCAGTGTTATATCTAAAATGCCATTGCCTGGCTGGGCATCGGCCTAAGTGCTTTACACACTGCTTAGGGCATCCACCCTCTGTACTGGAGTACTCTGGTTCAAGTCCTGCGGTTGCTCCCGAATCCAGTTTCCTATTAATGTGCACCTGGGTAAAGGCTCAAGTGATTGGCTTCCGACCCTCACATGAAAGACCTGGACTAGGTTCTGGGCTCCCAGGTTCTGCCTCGTCCAGCTATTGTGGGTATGTGGGAATGAACCAGCAGATGAGCCTGTGCCCCCCCCCTTGCTTCTTAATTAAATAAAATGAAAATGTTTAAAATTTATTACCAAACTTAAGATCATCTAGATTTTCTCCTATGTTACCTTCTAGGAGCTATGTAGTTTTGCATTTCATATTTATGTTAATGTTTCTGGCCATCTTGAGGCCATTTTTGTAAAGTGTGTAAGTTCTGCATCTGGATTCAGTTTTTTTCTTCAGATAGATATCCAGTTGTTCCAGCACTATTTGTGCTAAAAGAGTATTTTTTCAGGGCCAGTGCTGTGGCAGAGTAGCAGAAATCTCTGCCTTAGCAGAAAAAAAAGTTTCCTATCCCTGACAGGCCATTGGTGTTTAAGAGTTAACGTAGTTGGAGGAACATCCATCACATTTGTGACTGAGTTCTACTTGTTGTTCTTGTCCCTGCTTCCTATTTTTATCTTAGGCTCTTTTTCTGCTTCTTAAAGTTTTCGCTATGATTATTTTATGTGATTCCATTTTTCTCAGCATATCACCTTTGTTTTCCTTGCCAGTGGTTGCTCTAGAGTTCGCAAAATCTGTTTATAACGAACCCGCTCCCCACCACTTTACAGGCAGTAGCAGTACATGGCGGTGGCAGAATCCTCCTCACCCCTCCCTGGCATCCTAAGAGCATGGCTGTCACTCATTTTGCTTATACATATCCTTACAGGAAGTATACAGAAGTCTGAATATAGCATTGCTTTTATTATTTAAAAACTGCTGTTAGCTCAATCAGTAATAATTTTTGCTCTTACCTTCCCTTGCTCCTCCAGTGTTCCTTCTTTCTGTAAATTGGACGTTTTTAGCTGCTTCTAAAGCACAGAGCTACTACTAGGCAGACTGACTGGCCAGAGATCTCTTCCACTGTTGTTTCTGACCCAAGGCTTTGTTTTTCCTCACTTTTGAACAGTTCTGGGTACAGAATTCTAGTTGGCCTTTTATTTTCTCAACACGCTATTTCACTCCACTATTTACTTGCGTGATTTCTCAGGGGAAGTCCAGTGTGATTCTTATAGGGAAAGTATATTTGTCCTCGGGCTTTTTTCCTTATCTATGCTTTTCTGTTGTTTAAAAGATGCTGAGTATTGGTTTCAATCTGGGGGTATTCATCCCACATGGTGTTTTCTGAGTCCCTTGGGTCTATGGTTTAACATGGGGGAAAATTCTCCGTAATTACTATTTCAAATATTTTTCATTCATGTCATTTCCTTCTGATATCCCCACTACACCTTTCTTCTTCTTCTTTTTTATAATATGTATTTATTTTACTTGGCAAGTCGGAGTTACAGAGAGAGGGAAAGAGAACACGAGAGAGATCTTTCATCTGCAGCTTCACTCCCCCAGATGGCTGCAATGGCCAAAACTGGGAAGGCCTAAAGCCAGGAGATTCTTGCAGGTCTCCCATGCGGGTATTAAGGACCCAAGGACTTGGGCCATCCTCCACTGCTTTGCCGGGCCACAAGCAGGAAGCTGAATAGGAAGTGGAGCAACTAGGACACAGATCATATGGGATGCTGGTACCAGCAGGTGGAGGATTAGCCTGTAATGGCACCTTTCTTCCAGCTTGACTGTTCTGGTTCTCTTTGCTTCCCAGTGTCGGGGGTTCTTTTGTACAGCATCCTCAAGCCCAGGGAACCTTCCCACAGCTGGTACAGTTTTCTGATGAGACCATTACAGGTGTTTGTGCTTCTGTGATGGTGCTTTGGGTCTCTAGCATTTCTTCTTCATTTTCTTACAAGTTCTGTATCTGTGTTCACATTGTCCATCTGTTCCTGCATGCTTGATCCCTCGGCGCCCTCCGTGCACTTCTCATCATTGTTCTGATAATCCCCACCTCCCTGCTCATCTGAGTCAGGGTGTGTAGCCTACGAGGTCTCTGCAGGCTGTATTTTCCCTTGTAGGACGTCCTATGATTTTTTTTTTCTTGCTAGCCAGATAAGCTGCACTGGGTAACCGAGCTACTACAAATGGGCCTGGAGTACTGTGGTGTTGAGGGAAGAGGGCCGTTAGCATTCTGCAGGCGTGTGACTAGGATTTGGTCTTCAATGAACTTTTGTCTGTGGACTGTGGGCTTTGTAAGTGTCTCCCACTTTCCCAACCCTCTTGTAGGTGGCAGGATGCTTAGACTGGTCTGAAGTTGAATCTTTCTCTTCCGGTAGGTCAGCTAGACTTGCATAAGAGCCAGGAGCCTTAGTATATTTTGCAATTTGAAATATGCTTTTTTCTATGATAGCAGGAGTGCAGGACCACGCCTTCCCAACCAACACAGTTTTAGGAATAAAACTCACAGAAAAGGGGTGCCCAGGGACAGCACCCCTAGAGCTTTGGCTCTTGGGCTAGTCCACCCCAAGCCTGCAGCAAGCTCTCTATTACACTTCAGGTGCTCTTGCTGGTTGCCGTGGCAGTCTCTGCCCCGGTGAGCTGCTGCTCTCCCCACTCACCCGACCAGCTTTCTACTTTGAGGGGCAGTACTGGACCCAGGGACCCTACTTCTCCTCCAGGTCTAAGGTCTGTGAGTCTTCAGTTTGTTTGACTTTTTGTTCATTGTGAATTGCAATGGCAGTTTCCAAGTCTCTTGCATGCTGTACCAGAAATGAGCAACTCAGAAAGCATTCTTTCTTGTTAGTTCTCCAAACAGTTAAGACAACCAAAGACCCATCACTTGGTAAATGGATGAATACAAAATAGTATTACATAGCAATGAAAAGGAATGGGGGCGGGGCTGCCATTTGGTCCAGCAAGGAACGCGTGGGATATCCACCTTACGTTATCAATACAAAGCTTTGAGTCCTGGCTCCCGCTCCCACTCCAGCTCCCTGCTAATGCACACCTTGAGAAGCAGCAATGGTAGCTCAAGCAATTGGGTTCTCGCCTCACACGGTTCCTGTCTGAATTGTGATCTTGACCCCCAGCTTCCTAGCCTGGGCTGGTAAGGGGCATTTGAGGACTGAACCAGTGGGTGGGAGAGAGACTCTCTGTCTTTCTCTGTCTTTGTCTCTGTCTCTCAAAAGAGTGATGAATATATAAAAGCAGGATCTTCTTCCTAAGGCCTAAATATAAAGGAACACTGTGCTTTTACTTGCCACAACACAGATAAATCTCAAAAATTATGTTAATTCCAAGAAGCCAGACCCGGAAGAGCACATATTGCATGATGCCACTTGTATGAATTGTTCAAAAAAACAGTCTTTCGAGTCAGAAAGTGAATTAACGGTTGCCTGCAGCTAAGGGGGAAAATGATGATTGATTATAAATGAGCATAAGGGATCTTACTGGGTGATGGAAAGGCTCTAAAACTGGATTATAGTGATGATCGCACTCTCAAGAATTTACTAAAAATCGCTGTACATTTAGAACAGGTGAATTGTGTGAAGTGTAAGTAATACCTTAATAAAGTTAATTTTTTTTTAAAAGCCTGAAGATTTATTTGCAAGGAGCCTGCATTGCAGCTCAGTGAACTAAGCTGCTGCCTGCAATAGCAGGATTCCATCTCAGAGCAAATGTTTGAGTCCTGGCTATTCTGCTTCTTTCCCAGCTCCCTGCTAAGGTGCCTAGGCAAGCAGTAAGGCAGAGCCTACATGCTTGGGCACCTGCCATCTATGTGGGTGACCTGGATGGAGTTTGGGCTCCTGGCTTTAGCTTAGACCAGCCCTGACTATTGTTGCTCAACTGCTGCTGCCATTTCGGGGGTAAACTAGCAGATAGAGATTCTCTCTCTCTCTCTCTCTCTCTCTCATAATCTTTCAGAAAAAAGCATTGAAAAAAATAAACTATGTTTCCTACCATTATGTCAGCCATATAAATTCTTCCCTGTCCTTTGTGCCTCATCTTGCGCCTCATCTGCCTCGTCCAAGATGAGGTCTTAGTATACCTTCTGCAAACACAAATAGGTCATGGGGCTCGGCACAATGGCCCAGTGGCTAAATCCTCACCTTGCAATCGCTGACATCCCATATGGGCACTGGTTTATGTCTAGGCCGCTCCACTTCCCATCCTGCTTATGGCCTGGGAAAGCAACAGAGGGTGGCCCAAAGCTTTGGGACCCTGCACCCTCATGGAAGACTCATAAGAAGTTCATGGCTACTGAGTCTGGATCAGCTCAGCTCTAGCCATTGCAGTATTTGGGGAGTAAAACAGCAGATAAAGATCTTTCTGTCTCCCCTCTCCATAAATCTGACCTGCTTTTCCAATTAAAAAAATCTTTAAGAAAATATGTTATGGGGGCCCGGTGTGATGACCTAACTGCTAAAGTACTTGCCTTGAATGCGCCCAGATTCGGTTCATATCCCGGCAGCCTTGCTTCCCATCCGGCTCCCTGCTTGTGGCCTGGGAAAGCAGTTGAGGATGGCTTTGGGACCCTGCAACCACATGGGAGACCTGGAGGACGCTCCTGGCTCCTTGCTTTGGAAGGGCTCAGTTCCAGCCATTTGGCCACTTGAGGAATGAGCCACTGGATGGAAGATCTTCCTCTCTGTCTGCTCCTCTCTTTTTATCTGAATTTCCAATAAAAATAGATATAAATCTTAAAAAATATGTTATGGGCATTTCCCACGTCACGTGATTTTTGCTCACATATAGAGTCACATGAATTGATGTGCCATCTTCCTGTGGTTTGTTCTAGATCAGGTGCACCATCATGACTTGTGTGCCCATTCTTTTGCCTGTTTACAGGAGTAAATTTCTAGAAATCAAAGAGCAAAACATGTTTAAGTCTTCGACAAACTTCTGGTGGATATCAGGAAAGTCTGGGTACACCATTTTCCCTTGCTCCAATAGCTAAGCAGGTGTAGGTTTCCAAACAGCCTCTTCAAAGTTGGATATTACAGTTTGTTTGATAGCTTTGCCTGTTAGATGAGCAAAACACGGTTTATCAAGGTTGGTTGAAATTGGCTTGATTTCATTCTTAGGCAGGCTGCACTTTTCTTTATATGTTAGTAGCTCATTTATATTATTGTTTTCTTCGATGAAACATTCCTACGTGTCTCCATACATTTTTCTATTGGAGTATTTGTCTTTTTTGTTGACTTTAAGTGCTTCTTATACAATGAGAACATCTACCTTTATGCTGTATTGTATGTTATAAATAAATTTTCCAAGTTTGTTGTTTGCCATTTAATTTTGTTTATGGAAGTTTTGATATATAGAAGCTTTATGTTATTTCTGTGAAGTTACCAATCTCTCCTTCAGTGTCTGACTTTATTGAAGTGCTCAGAAAGCCCTCCTCTGCCTCAGATTGTATACTATTCATCTTTATTTTCCTTTATTTCCTTTTTTTGGTAGTTTTTCAATGCTTTCTTCCAGGCCTTCACTTATTTTCTTGTTATTCGATCTTTAATCCAGCTAGAATTTTGTTTTGAGGCCAGAATTAAGGTTAGAATCGAAATTAAATTTCTCCCAGATAATTGAACAATTGTCACAGCACGCTGAATGAATGACTTGCTCATTGGAAACATGTCTTAAGCACTTCTCTCTACATTCATCTTCAGGGCCTTTTCTCTTCCCTCCATTCATCTGTGTGTTCATATGCCGTGACAATATGGTTTTCATTATCTTGGCTTCATGATACATCATGTGGGAGACCTGGGTGGTGTTCCTGGCTCCTGGCACCAGCATGGCACAGCCCCGACCATGGTAGACTGTGGAGGATTGAACCAGTGGAAGGAATATCACTTCACCACCCACCCCTATTAACAAATTAATGTTAACTTGGAGAAAATTGACGATTCTCCCCTTGATCCCTACCATGTGGGAATACAGCAAGCATCCTCACTTAAGTCAATGTTTACAGCACCAACTTAAAGTATTTCCTTTTAAAATTGGAATTGCACACTTTCCACTTGGTTTATTGTTACGTCTTTAAAATTGTTGATATTCTAAAGAAAACTCTTCTGCCATTGAGTCTTCCTACTGCTTGCCTCTGAGGTGAAACGCTATTCATTCAAGTGAACTGAGCTCTTCCAGCGGCGCTCACTTGTTTTATGCTCAGGGATCATTTTAAGGGTTTTTCAAGAGGGCACTTAGATCATTTGCAAATAAGAATTTATCTGTTTCCAAAAGTTATGCCTCTAAATTCATTTGCTCTTTTATTTTATTGGTTAATGGTGTGACATAAATCTTTAAGTCTCTTTTTTCCCCATATTTCTTTAATGAGAATGCCTCTGGTATCTCGCCATTAGTGTGATATTAAAGAGCCGTTGCAGCTCAAGATGCTTCCAGGAAGTGTCTTTTCTGGAGCTATTTGATTAAATATTCTTAACAGCAGTAGATATTGCATTTTATCAAGAGCCCGCCTGCGTTCTGTGAGTTGCTCATATGTTGTTTGATTTTGTTTCCTCCTTTGAACTATCGATGTGATAGAATGATATTCAGAGATTTCTTCATATTGAACCAGTCTTCCTTCCCTGGAATACACCACTACATGGTCATGGTACTAAAATATTCTGGTAAATTCCACTGGCCAGGGTTCAGAGGAGAATTTCCATGGCAGTTAATAATTAAGTTTGTAATTTCACTGTGGTCCTGCCAGGTTCTGTTGTCAGAAAATTGCTGAAAGAACCTGTGTAGGTTTCATTTGGGGATGAGAGCCCCACCCCTCCAGCTCAGCACCCACCTTGTCCCCATATCCCACAGGAGGAATCTTCGAGTATGCTGATGGCCCCAATGCCCAGGTCATGAATGCCGAAGAGCACGCCTTTCGCTTTTCTGCCAACATCATCAACAGGAACAGAACTCTACTGCCCAACACAACTCTGACCTATGACATCCAGAGGATCCACTTCCATGACAGCTTTGAGGCCACCAAGAAGGGTGAGTGTGCCAGCGCGTGGCAGGGGAGCCCTCTGCATTGTCCTATGTGTTGCTTTCCTTTCTTTCTTAGTTTCATTTTATTTTTAATTGACACATAATCATCGCATGTATCTATGGGGTACCAAGTGATGCTTTGGTGCATGTATACATGTTGGAGTGTCTGTCATGTCAAACATGTATCTTTTCTTTGTGATGAGAACATGCAGAATTTCTCTCTTAGCTATTTCCTACTCTGCATTGCATTCTTATTGTTGACCTTGCTATGCAAACTTGCTTTTTTCCATCTCATCGAAAATCTACCCAGGCATGGACATTGGGCCTGGTGGTAAAAACACTCATATCCCATAGTTTGTAGACTTGAATAACTGTGAACCGACCTTCTCTAGGGCCCTGCTGTCACAAATAACTCTGTTTAAAACCCCAGGTCTCTAGAATCGCATTCCACAGAAGGAATATCTTTCCCACGTGTGATGTCACCATCCCTGTCATTCCCACAGTGTGACATCACCACCCCTTGATTTTCTCCTTCACAGCCTAAGTGCAATTTGTAGTTTGATTATTGTGTTTCCTACTTTCCCTAACACCCTAGCAAGAGAGGAAGACTCCTTCTCATTAATAAGTATGCTCCCCTGGCATCTAAAGGGCTGGCATGTAGTAAGTGCTCAGTGAAACCCTTGCGGAAGAAATTAGTGAACGAATGACGTGAGGATGGGGTGTGGGAGCCTGAACATCATCGCTCTCATGCCTGTTCCTACCCAACCCTGCCCTATATGTTGTCTAATGGATTCATGCTTCTCCTGGCTGCTAGTCCTCCAGGAAACCCTTACCCTAGGAAGCTTCCAGAGTAGGTTCCGTCTCCATGCTTCCGTTTTATAACACCCTGGATTTTTTTTCGCTCACAATTTTGAGCTGCATGTACATGTGAGAGAAAGAGAGAGAGATTAAATGCTTATCACCCATCTCTTTCACCATGCTGTAAGCTCCATTGCCTTTTTTCTGCTCCACTACACACCCTCATGTGGGCCTGTACCCAGGAGGCACAAAATCAATACTGGTGTTTTATTCAGATACACTCATGAAAGGATGAATGAATTTGCAGTGGGTTAAGCCTTCTTCAGGGTAAGTGGTGCTTACGATGACTGCAAGAGTCAAGGCCTTCCCTTTGGAAGTCAGGTCCACGAGTATGGGGTAGTAAGTCAAAGGACGAAGAGCAAACACAAGCCGACGGTGGGAGAGTGTCACTTGGGTGTCATGGCACAAACAGGAGGACTGCCTGGAACAGGAGAGAAAAGATTTTGACAGATGGTGGTGAAGAGCGAGACATAGAGTAAGATTGAACTAGAGTGATTTGAAGGACTTTAACGTATGTCCTTGAAGAATCCTGGTTGAACACTGTGTGTTAAAGGGTGCTGGAGTACACAAGGCCGAGACAGCCAGTCCCTGCCACCATAGAGCTTATATCTGATGTGGATGAAGCAACAGGTGCACGGGATATAAGGCAGGAAGGAGAGAGTGGGCTCCTGACTTGATCCCAGAGTGCTTGCAATGGAATGGAATGGAAACCTCGTACAGCTAGCTCTAGAAAAACCTTGAAGCCCACTCAAACCAATACACAGACCCCACAGACATGCTCCAGCCCTCCCAGCCATCACCTCCCACACTGCTTTTGCTTGTGGTTTTGTGTCACATGCACACAGTCATCTCACATCTAGCTCTGAGCCTTGCTGTTGCTCCTGTAAGAGCCTCCCAAGTTGTTGGCCTTAGCAGCACTCCCTTATTCTGCACTGAGGTACAGCGTCTCCTGCTGTGAGTAGTTACCATAGTTTTTAAAGATTTGTTTTACTTGCATTGCACCTGTGAGCTGATGCCATATGGAACGCCTACATGTAATACCAAACGTGCTTGCCTGGGTCTTGTGTACACATCCCTTTCTTCTGGGTTTTACTTGGGAGAGGAGAGTGGGGTCACAGAATGTGCATGGACTTGGCTTGTCCCAAAGTCGTTGCTCCGATTCGCCCTCATCTGTCACCACGCAAGGCTTGCACTTGCTCTACCACATTTGTTCTTCAGTGTTGCCCATGCTAGTGGTTTCTATTGTGGATACTTCATTGCAGTTTTCTATTGTCTTACCCTGAGAACTAGCAATATTGAGCACATTTTCTCATGCTAATAGGTTGTTTGAATCTTTTCTTTCTTGGAGAGCCCTTTTGAGCCTTTACACCATTTTTCTTTTTAATGAGTTGCTTGTCACTTCCTTTTTTGTTAACAGAAGTTCTGTATGCGTTCTGGGTAAGAGTCCTTTGATGCATGTGAGTGAGGAGTCCTCAGAATGTTCACAACAGATGGGTATTATGACAAAACCATACTTGGATTTCAAAACAATTTTTTGCACCAAAATAAATGCCTTAGTTCCATTTGTTTCATGAACACTTAAAGGACTAGTGTGTGGGGGTATTACCCATTGCATATGGGCTTGCCTTCACTCTTTACTAGTATCTTATTCAATTATTTGAGAGACAGAGACAACGAGCATGCATCTACTTGTTTATTCTCCACTGGAATGTGACAGGTAGAGCTGCGCTGGACCAAGAGCTAAGAGTTGGGAACTCAGCCCAGGTCTTCCACGAGGGTGGCAGCAATCCCAGCTCTTGAGCCATCACTCACTGCTTCCCAGGGTCTACATTAGCAGGACGCTGGACTCAGCAGCTGCAGGTGGGATTAAACCCACACACTTTGATATAAAGCCTGGGTACCTTAAACAGGCATCCCACACACTAGGACAAACACCTGACTATCTGAGGATCAGATTCCTTGATTAAAAGACATTCAGTTTGTCAATGTTTCCCATTATGGTTACCGTCTTTTGTGTTCTGCTTAAGCAGTCTTTGTCCTAAGGTCAGGAGTGTGTCTCCCTTGCTTTCTTCCAGAAGGTGTTTTGATTCATCTTCCAGAGTTACTTGGATAATCTGTTTAAAATTGATTTTTGGGGTATGGTGGGAGGTCAGCGTTGAGGTTTATTTTTTCTGTACATTGATGGTGGGTGCAGAAACTTCAACGTCTTGGGAAAACTGCCTCTACAAAGCTCTTGTGTCTCCTAAAGCTCATCAGAAACAAATCAGGAGCCTGTCAGTAGGTGAATGGACAGACTGGGATATAAGTATGCAACAAGATTTTAATCAGCAAGAAGAACAAATTTTTGCAACACACGCATTAAGGATGTACCACACAGACAAAATGTTGACGAAAATGTTAGTGGTCACCTCTGGGAGAGGCAGTGATGTGCAGTAGACACTGACTGGAAGGCGCAAGAGAAAACTTTTGAAAGTGAAAGTGTTTTTACATTTTGACAAGGTGGTACGTGATAGGCATGCACATGATGTATGGGGGCAGCAACATCTCAAACTTTCCTTTTTTGAAATAAAGGCTTTTTTCTTATTTGAACATCAGAGAGAGAGAAGATGAGACAAAAAGAAAGAGCTTCCACTTACTGGTTCACTCCCCAAATGGCTGCAATAGCCAAAGCTGGGGTGGCCCAAAGCTGGGAGCCAGGAGTTGCTTCCAGGTCTCCCATGTGCCTGCAGGGGCCCAAGGACATGGACCATATTTCATGCTTTCCCAGACATGTTGAATCAGATTGAAAGAGAAGCAGCCAGGACACAGACTGGCACCCATATGGCACTCTGGCTCTGTAGGTTATCTTGCTATGGCACAGTGCTAGCTTGAACATCTCAAATTTTCTGTCAGTTCATGTGTTTTAAGGTGAACACACTTTACTATTGCTGTGTTATGAATCAATAATAGTAATAATAATAATAATAATAAACTAAGTGATTCATCCTGCCTCAGCCTGTTCCTCTGATAACTCGACTAAGATAGGGGACATCTCTCTGCTGGTTTTGGAAGCACTAGTCTGACCTTAGATGTGCTTCTGCTGTTGGCTTGTGTCTTACTTTCCCATGGTGTACCTTCCATCCCTTGAGGGGAAAAAGAGAGGGCTTGTGTTCCCATGGACTTGACTACTGTTTTGATTTTTGATTTTGAACTAGGTGTCTTAGGAACACCATCGGGACTCTTCCAGAGGAGCAGACTTGGACCTACTTCTGATTCATCCACCGCATAGTTCATTTTCCCTGGACAGAGGTTCTCATCATTGCTCCGTTCCCCACCAGCTGGACCAAGGTCCCCCGCGAGGCGAGGGGACACAGAGGCACAGCGCCTGGCACTGCCTGCTCTGGTTGAGTTAGTCCTTCCCTCTGTGTGAGCCCCAGGAAGCCTTTCCCTACTAAAAAAAAGGACTTTTTCTCATTGTCTTTATTTTTAAATGTATTGTGGAAAATCAAAAGATGAGTGACTGCCAGGGAGGGCCCGAGCCAGCAGCCCGGAGAGCGTCTGTGTTTTCTTCCAGGCCTGACCAACGCGAGCCTGGAATCGACCCAGCACTCCCCAGGCTCTTCTACCTCCACTTATTCTCTGGGCTGCTCAATTCCTTTTAAGACACAAATTGATTGGGATAATTTTTGTTCTAACTACAATTGCCATTGGAGGGGGTGGGAATGCATTCGGGCTGCAGACTCCTGCAATGACGGTGAGCCATTGAGTTACTGTAAAATGACCAGAAAATGGATTCAAAATTGAAGGTACAAATAATGTAATTACTGCAGTGTGTGCTCAGGGCTGCTGGGACAAGGATTGGCTGCTGCCCTGGAAACAGCTGGGAGCAAGGCTGCTGCTATGACTGCTGCTGTCACCCCTGCCCCGATCCCTTGAGGCGAAGTGGTCTTCTTCCAAATTGGAAAGGCCCCATAAAATGGAAGGAACCCAGAGGGAACAGGAAAAAGGATGTGGAGAGATCAAGAAGTGGGTAAAGAGAAATGGGTAAAGATATCTCCTACATCCCAAAAACAAGGCCACATTATGGTGCCTGGGCAGAATGAAATCCAATGTGTCTGTCACCATCATCAACATCATCATCATCATCTCACTCTGTCACTACTTTAAAAAATTATTTTTATTTGAAAGGCAAAGTTACAGAGAGATAGAAAGAGATCTTGTATCCAGTGGTTCACTCCCCAGATGGCCACAATGGCCAGAACTGGGTTGATCTGAAGCCAGGAGCTGGAAGCTTCTTCCAGGTGTGCTGTGTGGGTACAGGGGCTTAAGGACTTGAACCTTCTCCTGCTGCTTTCCTGAGACATAAGCAGGGATTTGGATCCGAAGTGGAACAGCCAGGACATGAACCAGCACTCATAGAAGCACGCTAGCTCCACAGGCAGAGGCTTGGCTTGATATGCCATGGCATTAGCCCCTCACTGTCACTTTCATTACACTAGTACCCCAGCACCGCCTTTCCACCATCACCATCATCACCTCTACTCTTAACAGTTATCAATGCCTCCATCACCATCCTCACCCCTACCCCCACTGTGATCATCCCCAACATTACAATGACAGTGACACCTTCACCAATCTCAGTGACACCCATGTTGTCATCATCTTGCCTGCTGTCATCGCCACTGTTGCTGTCACTTCTTCATCGCCAACAGCAACACCACCACTCTGCCTCTCCTCCTGACATCACCTTTGTTCTCACCTCTTCTCTCAACAATGCTTCTGTCATTATCATCACCATTGCTGTGGCCCCACCCCCCTGCTGTAGACACCGCATCAGCAATGGCATCAATTCACCCTGACCAACCTGTGATCATAATCAGCAGCCTCACAGTGTGGTGTGCACCATCACAATTACTATTGCAGTCACCTTCATCAGTGTCCTCCTAGTCCGTGTCAAAATCAAAGTCACTTCCCTCAAGATCACTCTTAACATCATCTTAACATCATTACTCTCCTCTGCTCTGTCCAGCAGGATGTCTGGACCTTGGACCTGGTGGGGAGGGGATGAGTGCAGTGAGTGGAGCCTGACTTGAGAGCTTTGGAAGCTGTGTGGAGGTGGACGTGATGAGATAGCATCTGCCTGCTTGCTTTGTGGCATAGATGACCAAAGCAGGAAACTCAAGGGGCAGATCCTTGGAAGTGGTGTTGGGAAGAATGAGACATCCAAGCCTTCTACATAAAGGTCCTAGCCTAGAGACAGGAAGAAGTCATAGGACAGAAATCAGGGATGTGACGAGACAGCTAGAAGGTTCAAAACAGATTTAGGAGACAGAACATTAGAGAAACCTACAGACTTTATAGGGTGCTCACAACCTCAGTCTTGGTAAAAGGGAGTGTCCAGACCTTGGTGGCTGTCATTGTCACCAAATCCTCTAGGTTGGTATTTAGCCGCCATGGCCACAGGATGACTAGCAAGTGACCCCTTGCTTTAGGCAACAGAGTGATTGACACAAACACTTAACAGACCTACACAGCCACAGAAGGATGCATGGCCATGGAGGGGACAGGGCAGAGTGAAGCCTCACTAGGGTCAGGGCACTGAGAAGGAGGACTGTCCCTACGTGTGACAATTTACCAACAAACTCTTGAGCTCCTGTGTGCAAAGCATTCCTTTTCCCTTAGGTTTGTCTCCTGCACACACTCACACAGGGGGCTTCCCAAAGTATGTTGGCTCCAAGGTGGCAAGAGCAGGGACAAAACTGTACTTTTCCCTAACATGAACTCACATCTCAGCACCCCAGGAGCACGAGGAAGGCATTTTGTTTGACATTGCGTGCCTTCTTCTGAACTTGGCATTGGCCGTGAGGAATCCCAGGTCTTACAAAAGATGGTTATGGCCATGCTGCTGTCCTGTCCCATGTTTCAGAGAGTTCCAGAAGACTTGTGACAAAAGCCAGCTACCCCTGCATCTGCATTGCTGTAGTTTTCATCTTGGCCATTCTCTGGTATCCTTCAGGAGCCAGATCACTGGGAACATAAATCCTTTACAGAGTATCTCCCATTTCCAGGAGACAATGAAGCTAGTGGATATTAGCCCAGAGGAAAAACGTTCAAGGCCAGCCACTCTGGATCAGCTATGGCACCTTAAGCCCAATCAAGGGGGACTGTCTTCCAGGGCCTCTTTTTTTTGGCGGGGGGAGGTGTCCTTTCTCTTTGGTTGGCCTCTCTTCAAGGACTAGTCAGTGGGGATAAGGAGACCCTCCCTCCAGGAACCTGAGCCCTTCCCTGTCAGCTTTGCTCTAAGTATCTAGAACTCTGAGCTCCCTGCCCAGTTGGCCGTGAGAGCCTGGCCGGGGCCTGGGTCTGTCCTACGGAAGGAGAGCTATCATTCCAGGATGCATACTCTCAGACTTTTGGATTGGCCATGCTCAGACATAAGGACTCAGTGTCTACCTAGAGGATGCCAGGGCCCTGACATGCTGGTTGGAGCCAGTGGTACAAAGCATGCAGAGGGCTGGAGCCTTCTCTGCCCACATCACTGTATATGGAAGGTTTCCAGCCTCACCTGACTCCCCTGCTCTCGGGAAGGTCCATTTGCCAAGGCAGGAAAAAGGCTATATTTTCTTTCCCAGTTTATTAGCTTGACCTTTCAAGATTTAAATGTTTAGCCACATGTGATCACCTCTTTGTACTCTGCCCCTGGCAGGCCATGTCCCATTGGGGGTTCTTCCCAGAGGCCCTGGGGCAAACCAGAACACACTATTCCCTGGGATCAGCCAGAATGTGTCGGAATTCATTGCATGTTTATGTTTAGGTACCCAGTTCTGGCTCCTCCTGTGTGTATTGGAGGTGTGTGTGTGTGTGTGTGTGTGTGTGTGTGTGTGTAAACAGACTAGTGAGTTTGCTGATGCTGTATTGATGTTGAGTTTGGGCTCTTCTGCTTGCGAATGGCAGAAAACCAAACCCTAAATGCCTCAAGTGACAAGAAAACAGATTGATTCACTTGACCAGTGCCCAGATGACATGATCAGACTCCCACTACTCTCTTGGCCCTGGACACATGAGGTGCTTCCTGTAGGAGCACTGTCACTACAACACCAGCTCTTAAGCTCCTTCTCTCAGCTCTGAGGTTTCATGGTTTCCCATTGGTTCACATGACAAGACTGGAAAAAGGGGGAGGTGAGTGAGCAGCTGGTGTCAAACAAGTCACTTGCTCCACCCTAGGGGTAGAGTGGGGAGGAGGTGTGGCTTCATGAAAAAGTATAGACAGTTGCCAGAAGAAACGTCATAGGCTCCTGGAGGACCCCAGAATGATCCTAAGAAGTATCCCTTTTTATGGATCTTCTGTTCCAGGAACGCCAATAGCCCTGTACCTGCTTGTCTGTGCTTTACTGAGGCCACTGGTGTTTGATGCTGCTGGGAGTGTGACTCCCCCAAGGGCAAGATTCAGCATCGGTCAGTCAACAGTCAGGTGCAACAGACAAAACAGACCAGGCCTTTACCTTTTGGGAGTGGGAGAAGGAAGTCAGCAAATGAAGAAGACAGGAATGAAGGAATACAGGAATAGAAGGAGTGAGAGGAAAGTTTAAGCTGGCAAGACAGAAATGGGGTAGTGATGACCTCCCTACTGGGACCACAGAAGAAATGATGGTGTTGGTTACAGGGGAGGGAAAGAAATGCAGAGTTGGGTTCTGCTCTGCCCCTGCAAGGACCTTGACCTGGATGCTGAGTGAGGCAGCAGCCATGGGGCAACTTAGTGCCATAACCCACCTTACACTGAGAAAGGCTGCTGAGTGCAGCATGGACAACAGGAATGTCCAAGACAGGAGGAAAGGATGTGTTCATTTCCCAGTTTGTTAGCTTGACCTTGACTTCCAAAGTTTAAATATTTAGCCATTCGTGATTCTTCCTTTGTACTCTGGCCCTGAGCCCTACAAAGGATGCTTCTGCTGTATCTGGATGAAAGATGATGCTGGCTTGGACCACAGCGGTGAGTGTGTGGCCATGGCAAGAGGTGGTCAGATTGCCATCTGTTCTGAAGCCAAGACAACAGGGACTATTGATGGACTGGGCTGTGGGCTGCAAGCTGTGAGAGAGGGAGCTGAACCCAGACAAAGCCAGGGACTGTATGTAAAGGTTTGGGACCAGACAGCTGTTGTCTACTGAACCACATGAGTTTGGAAGGAGACAGGGAGACTGGTCTGAATGTCTCGGGTCTGGGATGCAACTTTGATGCGCCAGGGGCCATGCTGAGTGATACACGAGACATATAAGTCAGGTTTGCCTGAACACGGTTGTAGAGGCGCCAGCTAGTAAATGTTCCTTTTTTCTTTATCAAGTTCCCCCCAGGACAGGATCTGGCCCAGGGCCTGGATGCTACTGATGATGTCAAAGGTGTTTGTCATTTCAGCGCATGAGTGCGTCTTGGACCAGCCGCTGGGCTCCATTCTTGCCTCCGGAATCTTATCCAAACCTTAGAGGCCCAGGCTGTTGAAACTCCCTTTCCAGATGAGGGCCTGAGAGTTGGCCGTTTTCCCCAGGAGGTTAAGAGACAAGCATTCCTCCCCTGTCTGCAGACCCCCAGCACTGAACAGTGTCACCCTTCCTCTGTTGCAGCCTGTGACCAGTTGGCACTGGGTGTGGTGGCAATCTTCGGGCCATCCCAGGGCTCCTGCACCAATGCCGTCCAGTCCATCTGCAATGCCCTGGAGGTGCCCCACATTCAGCTGCGCTGGAAACACCACCCACTGGACAACAAGGACACCTTCTATGTGAACCTCTACCCTGACTACGCCTCTCTCAGCCACGCCATCCTCGACCTGGTCCAGTACCTCAAGTGGCGGTCAGCCACTGTGGTCTATGACGACAGTACAGGTGGGTAGCTGGGTCCAAGCTAGTGCTTTAAATCACTCCTGCCTACCTGGCATGTACAAGTGGTGCCAGTGATCACACTAACCCCACAAGTGATAACTCAGAAACAGGCAACGGGCTCAGCAAGGGAACCTGTCCTGCCCACCGTTCCCCAGCCAGTAAGCCACAGAGCTACCATGCACCTACAGGCCTAGATGAGCCCCAGGCCCATGCTCAGAACCCACACAGAGCTGTTGCTTCTACACCGCTTTTTCCAAAGACTCAAGTCCCAAGATATTTCTTAGCGCAGCCTCTTCTGAGAGAGTGACCTTGGCAAGTCACTTAACCCATCTGGCCTTGCTCTGCACGTGTGTCAAGAGCTGTACATCGAAAGAGCCCTCCAGCCCTTGGCTGCCTGTGAAGCAGCGGCATCCCTTGATTACCTCCTAATGCGGAGTGGGAGTAGGAGGGAGAGGATCCCTTGGGAAAGGCGCCGACGAGCAAGCTGTTTATTTATCTCAGAATCTGCAAGCACCTGAGAGTTCTGGCTGTACCCCAAGCATCAGGTAGCAGATCTTGCTGAGCAAAGGCCCCCCGACCCCCTACATACACACTCCTGCTTAGGGCTCCCTGGCTCTAGGGCTCTGCCATGAAGAAGCACTCCCTGCCCAGCTCCAGGCCATTTCCCCGGCTGCTGTAGCTCATGGGATGTGCCACTCTAAATGCTTGCCACCTCTACTTCCATACCAGGATCTTTCCGTGCCTCTAGGTTTTAGCACAAGGCCTGCTACAGAGAAGATGGTTGAACTGAATTGGATTGGATGGGGTTGCACCAAATTGAAAATCCAGTTGAATTAAACTCTAGTCATTGCAAGAAGGAGTGGAAGGGTGAAGACACGTAGACATTGTTTCTGTATTTCTCTGAAGCACCTATTCTATTACAGGGAATAGACTGATCACCCAGAGGTCCCCCATCATTCCCGGCCCTGGAGCTAAGAATCCAGGGTTGGGCAGGGATAGGCAGAGCTGGAACCTTTGGGAGAGGAAACTCCACAGCCCCAGTTAGTCTGAGCTGACTTTGCAGAGTAGGAGAGAGATGAGCTGGACAGGGAGGACACAGCAGGTACAGGGACTAGCATACGGATAAAACCCAGGAGATAATGAGTATGTGTGGCCATCTCCTATCCATGCAGCCTGGAGAAAGGAGAGGATCCAAGCAGTCAGGGTGGGAGGAAAAAGAGAGATGAACAGGGTGGGGTCCTGCTGTTCTAAGTCTGAGTTCAGACTCTACCCGGGTGGCAGCCGAGGGCCCCCAAGAGGTGTCGAGTGCAGGGGAGGATGATAGAGCAGAGCTCAGGGCAATGGCATGGAGAGCCAGGCCCAGGGAGTGCTGCGGGGGAGAGCGGGAGCAAGAGCTCCAGCATGGAGGTCCAGCCTGGAACAAAGGGAGCTGGAGGTAATGGGGTACTTGGAGGAGAACTCGAGGCCAAGGCAGAAGGGAAGAAATGGCTGTAAACAGGGTGTTGTTGACAATGTCACAGGAGTATCCCAGGTACAGAGCAGTCTGCCCTGCTATGATGAGGCCTCCGGGATGGGTGGGATGGGAGAGGGGATACTCTGCAAAGAAGACTCCGGCATTGCAGTGGACATTGTGGTAGTAACTTGTACTGAGTGGGTGTTGAGGTCTGGAGCTTTCTCTCCCATGTGACCCTAGCAGGTCTTGTCCCTGTCCCCTGGTTCTTGGCACCAATGGGCTGGAATTACCAGTGACCTCACAGCCCAGTAATGTGTCCAACCACTCAGAGGATGACAGGATAACATCTTTGTGTCACCATCCTTTCCAACGCCCAATGCACCCTGCCCTGCAGTGTTTAATATTCTGATTTTCATCCAACATAGTTTTTCAAAAGTTTTTTTTAAAATTGCACTTGACACATAATAACTGTGCTTCCCACTTGATGTTTCAATTCAGCTCAACCCAGTCCAATTCAGTTCAGTTCAACAACATTTAAAAATGTAGAGGAATCAATTGGGGGGCGGGTTTGGGCACAAAAGATGATGGGTACGAGGGACTCAGGGTCAGAAGCGGATCAACAAGAGTAGGAGAGTTGGTGAAAAAGGCAATTTAAAAGACAAGTTGGCTGGGGTGCAAAAATATTTTAAATCTATGCAGTTTTTTTTCATAATTTGCACTTTCTACTGATTGAGGAATCTCTCATCTGACATTGAAAAGGAGTAATGAGAAGCAAGAGGGGGTACAGAACCAGGATCTTTCAAGAAGCAGGAGGATCGGTGCATCCCCAAACCCGCTATCAGACAGGAATGGGTTTGCCAGTGTCTGGCTCCTACCAGTTATGAATTATCTCCTGGGACAGGCACAGTGCCACTCATGCAGAATCAGAGTCCTTTTAGCAAGCAGTATTGCAGCAAGCTTCCCCTAAAATCCAGCGACTCGAAGTTTAAAAACATGAGGTCATCATAGGGTTAGGAGCTTCTAGGCTTGGCTCAGTAGATTTTCTGATCTCAGCAGAGTCGCTCCCCCATCTGGGGCTCAGCTGGCTGTCAGCTGGTTTAGGATGTCCTTGACTAGGGTGACAGGCATAGCCCAGCTGTCCCCCACATGTTCTGCCTCCCCCATCAGGCTCACCACAGTGGCAGAAATATGAGAGGACAACCCAAGATGCTATGTCGTTTCAAAAGTCTGCCTGTGCTGCTCATGTCCCACAAGTGAGCCCAGAGCCCCTGCAAAGGCAGATGGCCAAGACTGTGGATACAGGGATGGATGAAGAATTGTGGTTGTCTAGCCCCACTCCTGGTGAAGGAATGTTGAGGAGGCAAGTGATGTTTGCACTGTCAACCTTGCACCAACCAAACTCAGCTCTGGTCCAGGGTGAGAGGAAAGAAGGGGGTTCGAGGAAACAGGGGTGATGAAGGTCCCGAGCCCAGAGAACCAACGCAGAGTCTCTCATTTTGATCCCATTGCCAGCATGCAGCAAAGAGTCACTTAACCCGAGCCAGCCTCGGTTTCTTGATCCTTCTCCCTGGGACGGAAATCTCCTTTCTGCCTGCCTTCTAGGATCGGGAGATAGTTAAATAGGGTAATGAATGCTGAAGTGCTTCGTAAGTGAAAAGCATGATTCCAACAAGCCATGATTCACTGCAGATATTTTGAGCAAGCCTGATTAGGGAAGCAGTCGGGAAGGAAGGCGCTTCTCCAGCAGCCGAGAGTCCTGTGGTGGGGTGGGCTGTGGGCAGCCCCTGCTCTCCTTGGGGAATACGCTGATGGGAAGGAGGTCTGACATGCGCTGCTGGTGAATGTGGGTCACCACGCATTACACGGGCCGTTGTACTTGGCTGACAAGAAGGCCCTGGTGGCCTCTGCTCCAGCGTCCGCCCATCCCTATCCTCGTGTCCCAGGTCTCTGAGGCTCACGTGCTTGCTGAGGCTGCACGAGAGTGTGAAAGCCAAGCAAGTGGCAGTAAACTGTTCCCTCTGGGCCTTGCAGGGTGACAGGTGTGAAAGGGCAGCCACAGCCCACCAAGGCAAGTTTTTCTGGATCCGCAGGGAGGGGGAGTCGCGCAGGTGTGTGTCTGGTCTGTTGGTAACTTGTGGCCTGGCCTTCTTTTCCTAAGGCCCACCAAATCTGCTGGTAGGGGGCACTGCATCACCTGTTGGATCCAGAGCCTTATCTGTACCCAGGTTCCTGGCTTTGCAGACTGTCCCGAGGGCAGGGGTTCCTGAAGGCCCTGCTGGAGCCTATGGGGAGGCTGGGGCTGCAGACAGAAGGAAAGAATAGACTCCCGGCAGACTGTTTTCTTGATGCCCAGACCCCAGAAATGGATATTAAAGCTGTTCAGACCCTAGAGCATGTTGTGGAAACTGAGACTCCTAAAAGGTACTCCAAGTGGACTGGGTTGCGGGGAGCGCTGTCCTGAAAGGGAGTGCTGGAACAGTTGATGGCAAGCTTCAGCAAAATCTCAGTTTTAAAAAAATTTTTTTGGCTGATTTTACTGGAAAATTTAGGTCGTGTTCATTTCAGGCACCATTTGATCCAGAGGCCCAAATGCATGTCATCAGGGCTTATTTTCTCTCTGTTTGAGCTTTCTCACTTTCACCCCATAAGAATCTTCTCCCCTAAACTCACATTCTCCCTGCTTGAAGTTTCAGGGGAGAAAAGGAGGTGTTTCCAAGGTCAGGAGCTCCTTTGCTGGGCCGCATCCACATATCCATCTCTGAGTCAGCCAGTGCACCTGCTTTAGTCAATGTACCTACTTTTGGAGGATGTGCTGATAGGCCTGGCTGAGGCCACAGGTTTTGTCCCTCAAGGTAGGGATGGAACACCCTGTCAAGTCACAGATTAAGAGTGGGGAGGGGTTGAGCACGGCACAGTAGCCTAGAGGCTAAAGTCCTCGCCTTGAATGTACTGGGATCCCATATGGGCTCCGGTTCGTATCCGGCAGCCCCGCTTCCCATCTAGCTCCCTGCTTGTAACCTGGGAAAGCAGTTGAGGACGGCCCAAAGCCTTGGGCTCCTGCACCCACATGGGACACCTGGAGGAAGCTCTGGGCTCCTGACTTTGGATGGGCTCAGTTGCAGCCATTCGGCTGCTTGAGGAGTGAGCCATCAAACAGAAGATCTTCCTCTCTGTCTCTCCTCCTCTCTGCTTTTCCAATAAAAATAAATAAATCTTAAAAAAAAAAAAGAGTGGGGAGGGGTGTTCCTCAAAGGAAATAAGTGTAGCTGGTCAGGTGGTGTGGAACGGGGCTGCAGGAAGGGCACTTGCTCAGAAGATAGGAGCCAGGCAGGGGAAGAGTCGGACCTGTGGGGACCTGGCCCTGTGCTGGCTCAGCCCCTCCTGCCAGGGCGTGGGGAGCAGCAAGCAGAGAGGAGTCAGCAAGAATGGACCTCGAAAGAAGGACAGAAAGGAACTTAATTAGACCTAAGCAAGCCATTTGTCTCCAGGAAGTGACATTCAGTTTTCCTTGGAAGTCCCCAGATTAAGTGGTTTCTCAAAATGCCAAGGTGGAGGATGGATTTTCGCAGTGTGGGGAGCAAAACACAATCGGTCGATCCAATTATGGAAATGCTTGTGGAGTTCCATCCAGTGACCAGGGTCTGAGCTTGGGGCCATGGGGACCCAGCAGCAACGTACCATAAGTGGAAGCCAGGGGAGGCTGGCACTAGGGACAGGGCTGCTGAGCTGGAGAGTGAAGGACTGTTTCCCTTGGAGGGAAACACAGCAGTAGAGAAAGGCTTCATGAGGAGGTGGCTGCAAGAATGGTAGAATCATATATTGCAGAATGGGATGAATAAGTGGGGGTTACTGTGACAGCCAGTCTTTGGGGAGGGCACCCAGTGGTTGGACCACTGAGGCTAGAGCTACTTTCTGTTCCCATGCCCTAGAAGCAGGTTTGTTGGAGATGTCTAGGGAAATGACATCCCACGTCTCACAGTGTTGGGAGTGGGAGCGGAAGATGGTAGCCTCCATTTTAGGCTCTGTTAACTCTGGGTTAGACAAGCAAGTGAATCTGATTCTACATATATGTGTACATGGGTGTGACGGGGCTTCATCTACACACACATACACACCAGTTTATAAGCCCATGTCAACAGGCATGTGCTTGGAACGTGCGTCTCTATGTGTGCACACAGCCAGCCCTAAATCTGTGTGTGTGCAGGCATGTCCCAGTTGTGTGTAAATACATGCCTCATGTGTACATGCCTGTCTCTGGATACATGCAACTTGTGGACCACATGTCAGCATCCCTGTGTGCTCATACCTGTGGCCACAGGCACATGTGTGCTACAGCTGTGAATATATGCATGTACACATGTGTCTTTTGTGCCCACGGTTCCTTTAGGGCTCATCCGGCTGCAGGAGCTCATCATGGCACCGTCAAGATACAACATCCGTCTGAAGATCCGCCAGCTGCCCATCGACTCGGACGACTCGCGGCCCCTGCTCAAGGAGATGAAGCGCGGCCGGGAGTTCCGCATCATCTTCGACTGCAGCCACACCATGGCGGTGCAGATCCTCAAGCAGGTGTGTGTGTGGCCACCAGCTGGAGCTGGGTCTACCTGCCATACCCCAACTCTCCTTCCCCAGACAGACAGGGTCTCCCAAAAGTTCGTGGAAAATGTGGATCATGAAAAGACAAGTTTCCAAATGGTATCTTTTCATTCTACTTTTCCAAGAGCCTTTTGAAGCACCCTCAGATAGAAGTGGTGGCAACCAGGTAGCCTTCGACTCGTGACCTTGGGTGTCCCTGTGCCTTTCTGAGCCAGAGGCTCGCCAGCAGCAAAATGGGTGCAGCAGCCTTCACACTCACGGCTGGGCTGGGGAACACGAGGAGTATGATGTACCCCTGCCTGGCCTGCTCACAGGATGCTGGATAAACGCCAGTTTGTGCTTCAGTGCTGTGCAAGGGCAGGACCCCCAAAGGGAAGCACAGAGGGGCCTCATATTTCTGGGAGCAATTCCCAGAATGCCTCCCAGCCTCCCCCAGTGACCAAGTCCCCCACTACCTGAGGCACTAGTGTTGCTTTCTTATTATGGGGAGCTGCCTTCCACTATCTCCTCAGCTCTGCAGCCATAGTTGGGGAGAACAGCCAGGGCTCCTGGAGGGCAGGGGACTGCACTCCTGAAAGCAGCTCAGGGGACATCCTGGAAGCGAGACAAGCCACCTGCAGAAACAATAGCTCTTCCTGCCTTCCAGTGCTGCCGTTGAAAGCAACAACGATTGAGCAGCGCTATGTGTGTAAAAGGCAATGAAGTGGTTCCAGGAAGTGTCTCTGGTGATGAGAGGGGGCTTATGCACAGGGCATTGGGAGGTGCGGGTGCAGAAAGGGCACCCAAGGGTGCAGGGGAGAGGTGCTGAGCCTTGGCAAACTCTCCCATCTCTCAATTGCTCCCACAGGAGTGTCAGCCAAACAGCAGCCTGCATCCCCTACCACCTGCACACCCCCCAACACACCTGCTCCTTCAGTCTGTGGATGGGGTTAACACCCCTCCATGCCATGCAGCTAAGCAGACTGCAGCAAGATGAACAAAGCTGAGAGCTTTGTTTCAGGGCCCCGTACTCGGTCAACAGCAGGCATAGTCAGCCTGCAAGTCACCCTCGCTGCAGTCTTTTGCCCCACCCCTACTCCCACCCCGCCTTACCCAATGCTCCCTACGTGGTCCCGTCTAATATAGTATGGCCACAGTGGCAAGTACAGCTTCTGGTTTGCCGGCCAACTGAACCTCAAGGGGAAAGTGACAAGCCCAAGGTCATCTAGCCAGGAATGTTTACCCAGGATCCTGTGAGTTGAAATCTTCTGGACTGAAAGTGAGGATTCCTCACCCCTCTGCACCAGGGTTTGAATGCAGCGAGAATTTCTACTGTGGGCCTCCAGAAGCCTGCAAGGTGTGGAGGGGGCCGTGTGTGCGTCTCCCAGGCAGACACAGATGTGTGGCAGTTTCAAAGCATGTGCTATACCTGGTGACATCCCTACCCCCACCTCTGCTTCCACCCCAGGAGCACTTTGCAGGGCCAGACCTCCTGAGGAACTCTGCAGAAAATGCAGGATGGTCATTAGTACTATGGATTATTCAAGTCAAGTGCATCATGCCTGTGTAACATAAACATCACAGTGGTATGAAGTCATCATCCCACAGCAACCACGTGGCCCACACAGCAGGTGTGGCTGAATATTTAGGGGGCACATCAGTGCTAGGATAGAGCCCCCACCCCTTCTTGGGTCTGGTTGGGTTAGGGGCAGGGGCAGGCAGGGATGGTGAGCATGAGGAGGAAGGGTGGGCTGTCTGGAACTGGTATGGTGAGTTCGGCTGGCAAGGATGCACGGCCAACAAGGTCAGCATTTCCCTCGGAGTGGGGGACCCAGTCATGCTTTGGAAAGAACAGCACCTGTACGTGTCTCTGCAGACTTGGTCTTTAGAGAGCAGAGCACGACCTCATAGTCACCAATGTGCAAATGTTTGGCTGTACACTGTGCTGTGAGAAGCAGTGCCACCTACCTAGCAGCTGGAACGGGCTTCTGACACCTGGGGTGGTGCCAGGGGGCTCTCTAAGGGTTGCTGACCTATTGCTTCCCCGCAGGCCATGGCCATGGGTATGATGACCGAATACTACCACTTCATCTTCACCACTCTGGTAATGTACCTGTGTGGCCCAGCTCCGGGTTGGGTTGGGTCGGGTCAGGTGGAACGGGACTGTCCTGGAGGAAGCCTGGGCCAGCCTGCTGGGGACACTCACTGCAGCCTGAACAGATCCAGGCTGAATGCACAGCCGTGGTACCCAGGAAGGGTCCCCAAGGTGTTCTGGCCACGAGCCCACTTCTGAGAAGCTATGCCCAGCGATAATTGAACTCAGGAGCCAGCATAGCCTGGGGTGGCTTCCTGCCTCAGTTTCTCTACAAAAGAGCTCTCTGCCTCCTAGGAGTTATGGAAAGACGAAGGGAGCCAGTAAGGGAAAAGGCTGGGAGTGGTGCCTGCTGCTGGAAGCACTGTGGAAGTATCAGCTGTCATTACCGCTACCATCTTCCATTCCAACCCCCAGCCCCCCGCCATCACACCTGACCCAGGCCCCACACAGCAACAGGAAGTGCCACTTTGATGCATGCAAGATTCACACTGAAGGCTACCCCGTCACCGCCAGCCAGGCCAGCCCACCCGCAGCCTCCAGATGGGTCGTTGTCCAAACACTGAGAACATTTAGGGCCATCAAAATCCACTAGGATAATGAGTTGTGATCTGAGTTCAGCAAAACAAAGAGCTCCCTGTGCCAAAGGGGCATCAAGAGCAAACCACCCTGCCTTGGAACCAGATGCCCTCAGACCTCCTGGGGGTCCTGAGTGGACTCTAGGATGGGAGCAAGTGATGGCACTGCTACCCACCTCCTCCTGCTACTGTCTGCCCAAGCCCTGCTGCTGCAGCCCTGCAGGCTCCTGATTGCTTTGTTTTGTACAGCACCCAGTTCTTTCCCCTGTACATGTACTGAGCTGAGCCCAGGGGCTCAGGGGCCCAGGACTTGGCCTTCATCTCCGTCTCCATCCCTGCACCTGGCTCCTTTTCAGATGATTTGTGTCATCATAGGCTGATCACAGACAGCCTGGGACACTGCACCAGGGGAATCTAGGAGCTAGGGCCTGGTGGGAGGTAGGAAGTTTATTGGCTGATCTGGGCCTTGAGGATCGGTAAGAGTTGAACAAGGAGGAGAGAGGAAGGGTGCTTCCATGCAGAGGGAAAAGCATAACCAAGGGACACGAGGCTTGTTCTGGCATCAGAGAGCCACAGTGTCACCTGCTTCAACTCCACATCATGATGGTAGCTTGGAATTGGCCAGGATTAGAGCCCTGGCACCAGGAGCTGGCAAATAAGGACCCCCATTCCCACCTGTGAGCTGATCGCTAAGTGATTACCACCTCACCACTGCTGCTGCCTCCACACACCCACCTGCTGCATGCTCCAGGGTGCCCCACACAGTTTCCTCATCCAGGACCCAGACCTGCAGGCCTGCCAGGAGCTGTGTTGGCAGAAGGGGATCCCCAAGCCTGGTAACTGACACCAGGCACCTTTTCCCCTGGTCCCTGCAGGATGTGCCCCACCTATACTGGCTTCTCTGTATTGTGTGGTGTCCTGGAAAGTCTTCAGAGGCTCATGGGGAGACCCTTGGTGCCCTCCTCTCCCACCTCTGTCTGGGGCTAGAGCAAGACAGAGAAACAGTTAAGGCTTGGCAAGTGGAATCAGAGCACAGCTCAGGTACCCAAGGTCATGTCCCCCACCAGGGCATCCCTCCCAATCCCATCCCAGGCTTCTAGGGGCCTGGGATTGATTTCTAGGCATGAAATGTTCAGCCAGCCCAGCCAGTCACTCAGCACGTGCTTTGCAGAATCTCATCTCACTGACCCACCTACTTCAGTCTCCCGTGCCCTGGGTGCTGCAACAGAGCCTGGAGATCACACAGGAAGACACGAGGAAAGGATGAGGGACCTGTAGGATCAGACAGGTGCTCCAAGAGTCCTGGGGGTTGCCTACAGACTAAACCCATCCACCCCATGCTGCTTTGCAGCACAGTGGAGGTGAGCCCTCCAGACAAGCATAGGGGGTCTCTGTTCTGCCCCATCATAGCTGTGCACCTAGGACTCAAGTTTCATGTGCAGAATAGGAATAATTCTGTGGAATGTTTTCTAGGCCTCACACCCCTCACCAGGCCACTCTTGCCTGTGAGAAGCAGAACTTGCTCAAGTAGCCTCAAAGCCCAAGGGGGTTCTGGGAGCAGCCATCAGAGTGCAGGGCAGATGCAGAGAAGGAGTCTGGATCCAAAGCGACTCTGGACACTCTAGGGGACTGTGGTTCTGGCTTCTGCCCCACCCTCAGAGTCTGTGCTCCCTGGAGATGTCAGCATGGCCAACTGCCTGCACATGTCACATCCCATTACACATCCCTGCCTGCCCTGCCCTCCTCAGCCCTGCTTTCCATGCAAAGCATGTGCTGTCTCCCAGGCCAAGCCCTGGGGAGTGCTCTCAACATGACCACAATGGGCATTTGGAGTGGGCAGTTACTGGCCAATAAGGCCATGTCTGTGCTACTGTGTTAGCATCCCTGATCTCTACTCACTGACCTGCCTTTCCAAATGCTCACACAGTTAGCACATCTGTGCCACCAGTCAGCTTGCAGACCCAGCTCCTTGGCCAGTGAACTGAGACCTGGCCATGAGAGGAGGGGCAGAATGGGCCAGTGCACAAGACCCAGACAGCAAGCACAGGAGCTGTGGCGTTAGGAGCTTACTTCAGAGCTGGTGACGCTGGGACAGGAATGGAATCTGTGTATCTTGCCCACCCATCCTGAGCATCACCCTTCCCTGCGCTGTCCTCCCAGGCCTCTTAACTCCTCTCACTTTGTTCCTGTCCTAGCTGACTCAAAGCCCAACTCCAGAGTCAGAGAGAGGACACTCCTCAGGGAGCTGGTGGAAGCCCAGAGCCCTAGGCCCTCCGCTCTGTAAGCTGCTCCACCTTTCAGGGCAAGACTGGTTGCAGAAGGCACCACTGGAGGAGGCCCAGTCCCTCTGCATGAAAGTCATTGCCTGCTGGAATGCAACTTGCATGTTCTGGAGGAAGATTTCTAGCACCCAGGGCCCCCTCTGTCCCAGGCAGTAGCTTTTTCACATTCTCCATTCATCACTGACCAGTTCATTCATCCAGCAATGCTTAAGAGCTCCCCCCAAAATCAAGAAAATTTGGGGTAAAAAGGTAAATTTATTTTGGTGCAAAAATTTTTGAAACCATAAAATGTGTCTTCCACCAACTTACATATATTTGAAAGGGAGAAAGAGAGAGCTGGAAGGATCATCTATGTGAGAGTTCACTCCTCTAAATAGCCACAATGGCCAGGCCTAGGCCAGGAGCCGGGAACATCATCCTAGTCTCCCGCATGGGTGATAGGGGCCCACGTACTTGAGCCATTGTCTGCTGCCTTCCAAATATGTTAGCAGGAAGCTGGATTGGAAGCAGAGTAGCTAGGACTCCCATCCACACTCCTGCCCTTCCATGACCTGTTTGAAGATCCATTATATAAGTGTCTTCTGGCTCCCAGATCCTGAACTATAGGCAGTTGAGTGGGAGAGGGACACAGATGAATCCCATTCAAAATCTCATGAGCCATTCGGCTTCCTTGGTATATATAAGAATCAAAGACTATGCCCTGTTCACCTGTCTCCAGTGCCTAAAGTACCTAGGACATCGTGGATGTTCATGAATGCCTGATCAGAGAGATGAATGAGTGAGTGAATGCAGTAAGATGCAAAGGACAAAGTGATGAGAGTATCATCTAGCTAGAATTGGTTGAGATCATGGACTCTGGTGCCAGTGAATGTGAGCCGGACTTGGGACACCTGGCCGTCCTTGGCAGTGACTGACTCTGTCCCTGTCTGTAACAGGTGGCCTTCATAGCACCACCTCACAGGCTGGTTAGGGAAAGCACTCAAAACATGGACACGAGTCACATGTGTAGGACAGTGCTTGCCCCTGTTGCTATGTTAAGTGTTGAAAAGCAAACAAACCCTGCTTATGTTCTCCCACTCAAACCTCAACACCACCCCCTCCCCCAGCGGTTCGATAGAAAAGTAGAAACTGAGTTTCAGAGAGGTCACGCAGCAGGAAAGGGGTGGAGCAGGAACCATTCCCGCTGGGTACTATTCAGCTCCAACTTCCTCTGCAGACACCTGTGAGACCGGTCAGCTAACTCTGACCAGTTCATACTCCACGTGGGCCTGGCATGGCAACTGATGCTCTTGGTGGGTGTATGTAGGAGGGACTGGAGCCACCACAAACCCCAGCAGTACCCACACTTCCAGGCTTGAAGCCCCCTTGCCACTGCTGACTCCTGCTGAGGCTGGCAGGGCAGAACTCATGCTCCCAGTTGTCTGATGGGAAATTGGGCATCCAGGAAGTTATAGGCCTTGGCCAGAGCTCCGCGACTCATCCATATGGAGGCCTTGACTCCTGAGCCCTGATCTTGGCTGTAGCTGTGTCAGTCCATCCGCCTTCCTCCCCACGCCACCGCAGGTCAAGGCAGGGAGATAGGAAGTGGCCCTTTCAGGAAAACTCAGCCCTATAGTACAAACATTCATGAGGGACAATACAAACATGAGGGTAGATGTCCCCAGCAGTGGCATTGGGCGTGGATAGCTTTCCCTTTAGGAAATGCATGTTTCAGGCCCTCACCAGTTTTCCAAACTGGCAGCTCCCATGCAAGAGACATTTTAATTACCCCAGCTGCCATTATCTGTGGCAGCCAGCTCTCAGCCCTTCCCAGATAACCCCGCGTTAATCAGCCCCAGCTGAGGCCCTGGTACATGTCATGTGTAGGTAAAAAGCCTGGAGGTGGGAAAAGAATTATAATAAATTAATAGATAAGCAATCACAATTAATGCCACTTCCTGGCAATAACAGTTATATCATGGGAAAGATATTTTCATCTGTCATTCCTTAAGGCGATGTTTTCCGAGCTTCAGCTTCTACCCATTCAGACCCATGGGGTGCTAATGAATTAGTCTATTATGTTATTCTGAATGTTTCTAAAAGGTCCCTGGTCGATACTGAATTCAGTATGTCAACACTTGGCATCCACAATGCAACTTTTTGCCAAGCAGCAAGGTTGTCCATAGTTCACTCTGTACAGCACTTGGGGTCTTGGCCCAGGGCTGTTTGGACCAACTTTAAAAAAAATGGAACTGCACAAAGCGGGCCCTTCACCAGCCCCTCCCTCCTACTCCAGCAAACCTTCCACCTCCACCCCCTACCAACTTCACGTCACAGGGCTGGACACCCTGGGCCACAGCCCTGCCAAACTCAGGGGTAATAGGAGAAAGGTCACCCCAGCACTGTCCCCCCAACACACCCCTCTTCCAGGCTGTCACTGTCAGAGCTACATGTTGCAGCCAGAGATCTCACTGGTCCCCAACCCCTGCCCATGCCATGGATGCCACCCCCACACTGTCAGGTTTTACTCTGGTCCTAAGAGGGGGTGGTAAACTGAGTCCTGGAGAACTTGGAAAAGCTAACGTTTGGACATCTTTGAAGTCTTAGGCAATGAGCTCTGGCTGGGCCCCATGCAGGGAAGGGATAAAGAGGGCGCCCCCTGTAGGTAGAGCTCAGCTTCTGCAGGGCTTCTGCAGCTCTGCCCCAGCCTTGGGTTCACCACACAGCAATACAGAATCCTAGCTCTGCAGACCCTCCACCACCAGAGGTGGCTGAGAGGCTTGTTCCTGATACTGGCCGCTCATGGGTCAGCACCCCAAGCCATTGGCCACATCATTCCGAACACCCAGCCCCAAGGAATACCCCCTTCCCAAGAGGAGTGCAATTCTGGTCTCTATGTTCCAGGTCCCGCTCAGTGCTGTGTAGGTGCCCTAGCCAGGAGCTGCAGGCTGGATGTGCCTTCTTTCCACTTGAGGGTGCAGGAACATTTGGCTCACAGACTCACTCAGATCCAAATGGCTACTTCCGGTAGATCAAAAGCCCAGAGACCCCAGCATAAGAGCAGAAGCATGCTTGCCTCACCCAGCTGTGTGGGTGTGGTCAGGGGAAGCTTTCTGCAGGAGGTGATATTTGACTGAATCTTAGAGAACAGCCTCTGCCCAAGAGAGGCTGGGAAGACAGGCATTGCATCCAGGGCTTAGAAAGCTCACAAAAGGATTGGACACAGGAATGTGCGTGGCTTTCCTAGGGAAGAAAAGAGAGGAGCATGGGAACGAAAGGAAAGCTGGAAGGCCGAGAACTTTCTAAACTTTACTAAGGAATCTGCCCTTTATCCTAAGGCTTTAGGAGTCATCCAACTATTTTAAGCAGGGAAATGACAGGGTTGGATTTGTGCTTCCGCACCACCCTCTGATTGCTCTGTGGGGGAGGATGCACTGTCCAGGAGCCATGAGGGGGGCTGGACAGTTAGAGCCGGAGGTGGGAGGAGTGTGCAGATGGAAGCGGGTGGGGGGTTACAGAGCTACACTTGACCCAGCAGAGCCCAGCATTAAAACCTTGAGCTGACAGCCAGTCAGCCACTCAGTCCCTTTCTCCAAGGCATGCTGGTAATGACACCCTGCCCTTTCCCTCCCCCTGCCTGCAAAGTGCAAGGTGCACAGCTGGTACTGTGAACTATGTATCAGTACACCCCAACCTCATCTACTGCCTTCCAGCAGTAGCCCCAACATGTCCCTGGGGTTGGCTCCAGTAGCTGAGGTCACCCAGGCAGAAAGGAAGAGCTGTGGAGCACTGAGGACTTAATCTGCACCGAGGGCCATCTTCTAGCCTGTTTCTTTCTCGGGGCGTACCATCATCATCATTTCCTTTTAGAAGTTAAGAGGCGCGGGTGAAACTTGAGCAAGCCTCTGAGGTCAGGGTTCTCTGGAAGGAGGGAGAGGAGAGGCCTCCTGTGGAATGTTGTCCCTCCCCCTCCTAGCTGACTGTACCCAAGCCCAGAGCCTTTTCTGTGTGTTCCCTAATCACGAGGAAGCACTTCGGTTAGCATCTTCTCAGACTGAGGCAACACTTGCCAGGCCCCACCCCAGTCTCTGAATCTAAACATCTGCACCACACACACACACACACACACACACACACACGGCCTGCCAGTTAGCCCCGCAGCTTAGCCCACATCCCATCCTGTGGTACCTGGGTTTGATTCCTGGCTCCAACTCTTTAGCTTCCTAAAAGTGCAGACCCAGAGGAGAGCAGGTGAGAGCTCAAGTTGTTGGGTTCCTGCCGCACACATAGGAGCCTTGGCTTGAGTTCCCAGTTCATAGGTGGGGACTCTCTCCTTCAGTCTCTCTCTCCCTTTAAAATAGATATTTTAAAATGTATATATACCCAAAGATAAATCTGATGCAACAGTCCCAGGACAGGGTGTTTAAGTCAAAAAGTGATGTCTTAGTGAATGTTTGACAACCCAAGAGAGGGTGGCATGCAGCCCCTGATCTGTAACACTTGCCCATTTCCATGGTGTAAATGCTTCTGTAGCCCATGGAATGTCACTGATCACGGAGCTGGGTTTGAGTTTTCTACTCAAACCTGGCGCAGATTCAGCTCTGCTGTTTATAAGCAATGTGACCTTAAGCTGCACTCTCTTCATCTGTGAGAATACCACAGCACAGGGAGCTGGGACGGTTCAACCACGTCCCACCCCAGGCAGGCTGAGCACAGAGCAAACCCTCCAGGTCCCATGAGATTGGGGCTCCGTGCACCTCAGTGAGAGCCCCGCCTCTGCTGACACCCTGACTTCCAGCTCTCGGCCACTCCCTCCCCCAGTCCTGGCTTAGAATCAGGACTGTGTTCTTTTGGACAGACATGAGATAAGACATCTTACCTGGGCTTAAGTCCACCAAGCTCTCCCTACCACCTCCACAGCACATTCCAAAAGGTGATGTTTTGGGGATGCAGAAAGAGCAAGAGGAGTTCCCTGCCTGTTAGGAGCATCTCAGGCACCAGGGAAAGTCAGTGCACATATTCTGTGGGTCCCAATTTTGTCATTTACTACCTTTCCTTGGGTTGACATGGAATGAAGCAAAAGTGATACCAGGAATCCCCTGTCATGGTAGTCACAGGGAGACAGGTGCAGCCCAAGTGTGCGCCCAGCATGTTTCCTGGCATGGAATGGAGTGACCAAGTTGTGTGTGTGTGTGTGCGTGTGTGTGTGTGTGTGTTGGGGCTGGAGGGCAGAGGACAGGCAGGGGGCAGCAGAGTGAGGGCTTCGTGCAGACCCGCACAGACAATGTGCGGGTTTCTCTATGGTGGGGGCTGAGCCAACCTAAATCATCAAAATGTGTATCTCAAAGGTCAGAAACGTGAGTCGCATGCAAATACACAAGTGGTGAGGATGTGTTCAGCCTGCGAGGGCAGGGGTGTGGCCAGGAACGCTGGCCTGCTGAGCACTTCAGCCACCACATGTTTGTTCAGGGGCACCGGGGACGGGAGTGGGCTAAGACAAGATGTGTTCCTGCTCCTCAAGGCAGCGAGGTCATGACCTCGGGAATCATCATTTCTGACACAAATCGGCACATTCTCCTGCAGCCTGGGCCTTGCACCGACCACTGGTGGTAAGGCCGTACTCCTCCCTTGCACAGCCCTCGACAATGAAGCGCTCCAGGTAGCGTTGTGCCTGTTCTGCAAAGAGCATCCTGCTCACTTCCAGCCTCATATCCAATTTCAGGGTCATTTGGAGGACACGGATCTGCTTTGCCCCTGTGACCACCCCTGTCCTCTCTTCTCTGCCCTGGGGAACCCAGCTTCTCCCTTTAGGGCTGCTCCCTGGGCCTTATCCCCACTTCCCCACCCCTGTACCTCTCAGTCCCCTGGTAGGGGGGATGCCCTGGTCCTTAAGGTCCTTCCCCTGCAAACTGTGACCCCACCCACAGGCAGACTGGCTCCCCTGGTCCCCACTCAGCTGCTCCTCTCAGGCCAAGAGCAAGGGGCTCTGCAGGGTGGGGTGAAGACAAACAAGAGGGGGTCCCCTTAAATCCTAGACAGACAAACCTGGTTTTCAACACCTTCAGGAGGAGAGGAAGTGGGTAACGTGTGTCTCCCTGGAAAAGGAAATAGGAGGGTGCTTTGAACTGTTCCTAGGAAGTGGAATTAAAAGTTTGTTGGGGATGGTGATGAGGCATGGCGGGTTAAGCCACTACCTACAACACCACCATCCCATATAAGTGCAAGTTCGGACCCCACTGCTCCATTTCCAATCCAGCTCCTTGCTGATTTTTACTGGGAAATCAAACTGGATGGCCCAGGTTTTGGGGCCCCTTCACCTATGCGGAACCCAGATGGAGTACTGGTTCCTGGGTTCAGTCCAGCCCAGCCCTGGCCATTATAACAATTTGGGGTGTGAACTAGTGGATGGAAGATCTCTCTCCTATCCTTTCTGGCTTTCAAATAAATAATTCTTTTAAATCAAAGGATGTTTTAGTGAAAAAAAAATTGAAGTCCATGTATATGAGATAGCTCTAAAAGCTTTATGGAAAATACATGTTATGAAAACATTACCCATGGATTTAAATTTTTCTTTTTGCACCAAAACAAGCTTATCTTCTAATTCCATTGCCAGGAGCTTTTTGAAGTGTTCTTGCTGCGCTCCACGAGAGCCTTCCTAAGCTTCCACGATGCATGAGGCCGACGTCTTAGGCGCGCTTTCCTGGGTCCTGTAAAACTGGTTTCCACTTTGTAGATAAAGAAATAGGCTGAGCCTCCTCCTCCTCCAGTTATTTGGTGGGGTCCCAGTTCCCAGTGGACTCTGAGCCCAGGTTTTCTTGGAGTGCCTCTGTTGCCCCCCAACACACATACCCAGGGCTCTGGCAGGAGCCACAGCCTTGGGGACTGGGACCCCTGAGTGGAAAGAGGGTGCAAGCAGCCCCCTGCTTCACACATATTCCCATCTCCCCAAGGATCTGTACGCCTTGGACTTGGAACCCTACCGCTACTCGGGGGTGAACTTGACGGGCTTCCGCATCCTCAACGTAGACAACCCCCACGTCTCAGCCATCGTGGAGAAGTGGTCCATGGAGCGGCTGCAGGCAGCGCCCAGAGTGGAGTCCGGCCTGCTGGATGGGGTGATGATGGTAGGGGTGGTGGCCCTGGGCCCTCCTCCTTTCTCCCTCCACCCCTTCCCCTTTCTCTCTCTTTTATTTTCTGCTTCCTTTCCCTATTTCTTTTTTTCCTTCTACCACTTAAGACTCATCATGTGTCAGGCTAGGCCATGTGGACACAAAGATAGGTCCAACTCCACTGACAAGGGTGCAGGCATGTTAGCATGTGATTATGGAGAAGGGGGACAAAGACCAGGAACCTGGACACAGGATCTGAGGCTGTAACAGGCAGGTGTTGAAGGCCAGGGAGGCTGGGAAGAAGCAAGTGGGGTAAGGGCCTGGGGAAGACTGCAGAGGAAGGGGCTAGGCTACAGAGGACACAGAACAGTCATGTCACCCCACATCCTGTGGCGTTGGGGGGGTCAAGGCCTCCAGCAGGAGGCTGGAAGTGCTGCTCTCAGACAGGCCTGGACCCTCTCTGCAGACGGACGCAGCCCTGCTGTATGATGCGGTCCACATCGTGTCCGTGTGCTACCAGCGGGCGCCCCAGATGACTGTGAACTCCCTGCAGTGCCATAGGCACAAGGCCTGGCGCTTTGGCGGCCGCTTCATGAACTTTATCAAGGAGGTGAGTACCCCCCAGCTTATACCTGTCCCCAACACACACACAAGGGCCCTCCTCCCAGGCTGCCTGTGCCTCCGGAGCCCAGCTTTGGGTGTCTGGCGGATCTGACTTGTAGCCCATGTGGACTGGGGCACCCTCCCTCACATCTCTGAGCCTCTGTTTTGGGGGTTAAAAGGGGTCTGATGGGACAAGCGTGACAGGTGACAGGGGTTCAGTCCTTGGTGCATAGTCATTGTCCAGGAGGCGGTCAGCCTTGGCAAGGGCACGCACATCCTTGAATGAGCCTGTTTCCCAGTTGTGTGATCTTGCACAAGCAGGATACCTTGCTTAGCCTCAATCGGCTCAACTGTAGAATGGGGTGTGCAGGTGGTCCCCTGCACAGGGTATATGCAAAGCCCTCAGTGCAGTGAGGTGGCTTGGTGAGTAACCAGCAGCCCCCCACACACTCCTTTCTGTCCTGGACCCACTGACCTTCTTCCCAGCCCGGGTTCCCCACGAGGGACCCAGGGTGTGAGTGAAGTTCAGAGAAACCAGAGAATGTGACATCTTCCGGGCTGTCGAGAAGGTGACCCTGAAAACATGGGCAATGACCACTGGTTGCAAAGGGGACCTCCCACCTGCCCCGGTGTTTATGTGGCTCCTGGGACTCTGACCGTATTCTCCCCTTCATCTCTTTGGATGCTTGAGCCCCAGCATTAGGGAGGACCTCTCCCCAGTCCCTACCATAGAATGAGAAGCCTCTTCCTCCCTGCCAAGGACTGACTGTCCACATTGGGGTCCCTGGTCCTAGACACCTCTTCATGAAGCCCTTTTCTAGAACATTCCTCTTCTGTGCACACTAGGACTGTGGAGGCCGAGGCCTAGGGTGGCCACATGGCTTTCCCAGGACCCCCCAGCTGGTACCCTGCCCAAGCCCCCAACCCATACGCTCTTGGTTCAGTCCATTTCCAAGTTGCCTGGCTCCCCAGCTGACTGCATGACAGTAAATCATTTTAAAGACTTGGCATTTCCGAGAGGAGCTGGAAAATACCAGGCCGGAGTTCAGTGCCTGTGAAGCATCTTTCATTTAGCGAGTCCTGAGTGGTGGCTGGAGGGGGCGGCTGGGCAGGGAAATGTCACGGGGAGGAGTTGCCCGTGGCTCCCTGCCCTGCCCCTGCCTGACCGCTCACAGACAGGCACACCTGCTGGCATTTAATCCCTGGACAGCTGACAAGGAGGAAGGCTTCCCTCCGGAGCTGGTTTGAAGACTCCTGCTGTGATTTCCCTGCGGGCCTGAGGGAGGGGCTGGGGACCATAGAGGAGGAGGAGGGAGGTGGAAGTGCTACAGAGCCAGCAAGGGGGAAGGGAAGCCTTGCTGCCAAGGCACAAGCAGTGGCCTGCACCTCCTCAGATGGCATCCTTTAATGAAGCTTGCCTGGGCCCCTGGGTCCCCAGCAGCCTGGGCTTTGTGTAATTTCCACCCGGCATCCCCACTCCAAACCCCCGCTTGAGTGCTGCAACTCCTGGGTCCCAGGCTGTTCAGCTCTGTCATTGAAGTGAAAATGTGTCCTGCTTTGCCAGTTTACAGAACCTTCATAGCTCAGTTCCTCTCAAAGCCTCCATGTCCACATCTGTAAAATGGGTGTGACAAGGATATCTCTCCAAGCAGGGCTGGGATGCAAACTCAGCAAGCTCAGATGGGGAAGGGCGAATGCTCTCTGGGATCGGCTCTTGTGCAGAGCCTGCCCAGCCAACAGAGTCCTAGGGTGGAAACAGCAAAGAAGGAGCATCACCTGTGGACCTTGGCCATGGCTGTGTGTGTGTGAGCATTGTGGGAGGCACTTGCACACATACCTCGGTGCCTGTGAAGTGAGTGGGTACCTGTACCCTCCATGAAGCTCTGAGGGATGAAAGCACGTATAGCCAGGCCCATGCCCCAACCTCTTCTGTCTGACAACTCTCCAGCTCCCTCCAAGATGCTGCCACCTGCCCAAGATACCACTCCTGTCGCCCATTTGCCCACTGCCCAATTATCCCAGCTACCTCAGTGTACCCTTGAGATGCCCACATGCTTAGAAACCCAAGAGTTCTAGTTTGGAACTATGAATAAACCTCCTGGGATCCATGAGCCCTGAACTTATGGTTGTACCTGGTTGAACTGAGTGTCTACCTGGTCACTGCCAGGGGCTGGGGACATTCAGGGGGAGAAAGGTGGGGCAAACATGCTCAGAATCTGCAAGGGAGCCCTGCCCCTGTGTGATTGGGAGCCTTGCATGGCAGAACCAGGACACAGGGAACCGGTTGACCATTGACCTTCCCACTGCCTCGGGCCTCCTCTCTGGATGCCCTCTCTTCCCCAGCGTCCTAACTGACCTATTCTGGCTACATTGAGTTCCCAGTCATGTCTTGACTCCAAGTTCGCCTGTGCACCAGAACTCTCAGACAAGTGAGGTTTGTCCCCCAGACATAAAAAATTTGAGGATGTTTAACTGCATGGGGCTGCCATGGATGAGAGAAATGGCTCCAGGCTGAGGAATGGGGTTCTGGGACCCCACATTCCAGTTTGTGTGCTGAGTTACTCATGCCCTGCCTGTGGAGCCAGCTTCCTCATGTGTGTAAACTGGGAATTGTGCCACTCACCAGTCCACCTCCCCCAGCTGCTGTAGGCTGCAGGGCACAAGCCAGGTGAATGTGCCCATTTAAGCACCTACTCAGGGTTCTCGGGAAGGATCCTATGGGGAATAGAGTTGTCAGAGTTCCCCATGTACAGGGGCAGGTAGAAGAGTGTGCAGCTTTGTGGGCACCACTTGCAGTTCCACATCTGTAGCACAGATGTGGCCAAGATCATGCAAAACTGTGGCTGTGTGCCAGCAAGCTGGGCAGCGGCCAGGGGGAACCCAGCCCTAGTCAGCCGACCTTTGACCTGCAAGATAGAGCTTGTCCCACACCTCTGCCTGCTGCTCTGGTTTGCTGACAACTGACAAGAAGTAACAGCAGTCATGTGTTCAGGGCTCCTGTTGCATAGGCAGAGTTCTTGGTGTTCCACGGAGGGCAGGTAGGTCCTGTTGTTTGGTCTAGTTGACAGCTGCAGACACCAAGGAGGAGCAGTGAAAACGTACCCACAGCCACATAGTTCTTTGTGATTGAATCTAGCATTCAGGCCCCAGAGTTCTTAACCACAATGTGCGTGAAGCTGGGGCTGGCATTGCCATTGGAGAGGGGAGACCTTCTTGAGCTCCCGTGCCTCTCTGGGGTTGAATCAAAAGATCTGGCTTTTTACTACCGTGGTGGCTGGGCCCTGTGCCTTTTCTAACACCAGGTGGGTCTCGCCTACCCCTCTCCAGGGATCTGACGTGAGCCCCACCCCCCTTTCCCCGACTTTGAGGTGAGGGCTTGTTTGAGTGCATCCAAGATCGATGTTGTACACGAGAAGGTGCAAATGTAAAGCTGGCTAAAGAGCATAATAGAATTTATGGAAATCGCTGGCTTGCACCACAGCCTGAGCAATGATGGAGGTGATTATTAATTAATCATGGTCTTGGGGGAACAGTATCAGTGCAAGGAGTAATTAAAATGAAGCATTGTACAGTTGTACCGAATGATGATTTATGAGCCCAAGGAATTACCAGTCTGCCCTCTCCCCTTGGCAGGCTCAATGGGAAGGCTTAACTGGACGGATTGTTTTCAACAAAACCAGTGGCTTGCGGACAGATTTTGACCTGGACATCATCAGCCTGAAGGAGGATGGCCTGGAGAAGGTGAGTAACCTCAGAGAGAGAGGTCAGGCCAGACGAAGGGGCAAGACCTAGGGCAGCTGCCTCCTGGGGTTCCATGTGACGCAGAGCCACAGGAGTACCCTTGGACCACCAGGGCCTGGGTAAGCTGGGAATTGCTGAGGTCAGTGGCCTGGCTACAGCAGACACGCCCACCATGGCTCTGTGTGCAAAGCTCTTCAGGGAGGCTCAAGCGGGAAGAATTAATCCAAGGATCCACAAACTGGGTCCTTCTGACATGGGGCAGATGGGCAGATGGGCAGATGGGCAGACACGTCCTTGTGTATATAAGCTTTCTAACCACCAAGGTGTGCCTGCCTGGGGAGGAGAGAGTTCACCATCCCTGGAGGCTTTTAAGCCAAGACGGAGCAGGTGCTGATCTGGTAGATGGGAGGTGCTGGTTGCCCTTGAACGCAGGTCAGGTACAGGGGTTCTAAACTCCCCCACTGGCTCCCCAGGTCCCTCTGCTTCCAGAGAGTCTGAACGAGAATGGACTGGCCTGGAGCTGTTTGAACGAGGCCCTGGGAGGCTGTCAGCATCAGGCTGCGGGGCCAAGGAAAAGAATTTCACTGGAGTCCACAACTTGCGGCTCAGCCAGATGCTGTCCCATTGGAGGCTGGGCCTTGGGAACTGCTGGGCACCTCTGCACCCTGCAAGGGAGGATTATGAAATGCAGGGAGCAGAGAAAAGAGTGGAGGGGCCAACAGGTGACTAGCTGTTTCTGTCCTCCACTATCGGCCCTTCCACCTCCACTTTGAAACCCTCCAGCCATCCTGAGGGCACACACAAATGAAGCTTCTCCAAAACACAGCTCTGTTCCGCTCTGAAACTGCCAGTGGATCCTCCAGTGCCCAGTGGCTAAGCTTCAGCCCCCTCCTGGCCCTTTAAGGCTGTGAAACTTCCCAGCTGGCATCCGAGATTCCACTGCTCCCGAAAAGAGGCCCATGGTTCCGTCATAGGCACAACCTGCACACGGACCTGGCCCTGCTGGCTCGCTTGCCCCAGTGGCCTCATTGCACCTGCGCCTCTAGCTCCTCCATTCACTCCTGAGCCCCACCCCAACTGGCTCAGGGGACGTGGCGTGGGGAGGTATGACCAGGAAAACTTTACCTCAACTCTCTCACTACTACCTGCCACAATAGCACCCATCCCTCAAGGTCAAAGCTACGGCCTCACCAAGGTCAGTAGGTCTAATTCTGTCTATACCATAAGAGTTCTCACCAAGCCACCAGGTCAGTTCTGTTTCTCTGCTGCAGCAATGGAGAACAGCCCCTGTGCCCAGCAGTGAGCACCATACTCACTCAAGTAGCTGCTCGTTCCTGTTCCCTCAGCTGCTCTTCTCTGGGGATAGTGCAACATTCTTGGGAGACCTGTTAGGTCGCACACACACCACCGCGTCCCATCCCTACACCTGTGGCAGGCATGCGCAATCAGTCATTAGCACATTCGTTGCCTCTGAGCTCACCTCTAGCATCCTTCTCCCACCCTCCAGGCAGCTGGTACACTCTCCATCATCCCTGGACAAAGGTGGTGCCCATCAGCAGCTGCTGGTCACAGCCACCTGGAGAACTTCCCTAGGCTGGGTCCTCCTTGGTCGCAGCTGTTCTCAAATACTGCAGCAACGGGCGTCCAGCAAAGCTTGCCATTCCAGCATGCCAAAGGCTTGCTGGGATGAGAGCCCCTGCCATGGAAGCAACCTCTGGACAGGTGTTTATGGAGTGCCTTCTGAGCTCGGCCCATTTAGGAGCTCCATCAAGGCTCTCTGCTGTGTCTTCTCCTTGTGGCCCTTGGTGGCCAAGGTAGGCAGAAATCCTGCCCCAAGAGGGTACTGGGACCTCCAGCACCACTCTGTCTCTCCTATTCTTACTTGTATTTGCCAAGCAGAGGCACAGCCAATCCAGCCAACTCCAGCCGGTGGCTTCAGGGGGATTAAGGCAGAATTACCCAAGCATAATTACACATCTCTCTGCTATCTGCTTTGCGCAGATCTCTTAATGGGATGTTTGCACTCGGCTTCCCAGTTTAATTGATTAGGTTTCCTGAGTACTGCCTCTCCCCACCTCCACTGGGCCAAGGACAGAGTGGGCATGCCTAAGTCTTCCTTGAGAGAGGGATTCTGAGACAAGGCAGAGTTAACCGAGCTGGTTAAAAGGATGTTTACAAGAGGTCCAGGGCTCTAGGACAATTTATAAACCTGACCTTTCTTTCCCTCCCTCCAACCTCAGGCCTGGCATCAGTAATGTTCCAGATGAGGAGAGAGCTTGTGCCACCTTGGTCAGGACATCTGCCAACTCTGACAGTAAAGCTGCAGAGCAGACTGACACCAAACCCAGCCACATTACTGCCCCCAGTGGCCTTGTGCAACTCCCACTCCCAAACAGCTACAGGGAGCAGCCCCATGCCCAGCCTCCCTGCCTTACGCACAGCTCTCAGTCCACAGGTGTCTAGAGGACAATCGCCCCACTTCCAGGACCTGTCCTGGGCGCTGAAAGGTGCCAGCATTGGGGCTGAGATGCAGTGAGTGATCTGACCCTGACCCCAGACCTTCCCCTTGCAGCAGTGAGGAGTTGGCCAGCAAGGACAGGTGGCAAAACTCAGGAGATTGGGCAACCTTAAGGGTTTCCTCCGTGGAGGAGAAGTCAGCAGGGCTGTCGGAAGAGTAGCTCCCAACTCGGTAGCGGTGACAGTGGCGACTCATACTCAAGGTGAATGGGAACAAGATGACAGCCTCTTTAATGGGAAGAATGGATGGAGTGAAATCTCAGCATCCTGTTTCTGTCTTTCCAGGTTGGGGTGTGGAGTCCTGCTGATGGGCTCAACATCACAGAGGTCGCCAAGGGCCGAGGCCCTAACGTCACTGACTCTCTGACAAACAGGTCGCTGATCGTCACCACGGTGCTGGTAAGAACCTGCAGCTGCCGTAGGAAGGACTGTCCCACTTAGGGGTGGATTGCTCATTTAGCTGTAAGGATCCTGTCCACGCGAACCTCCTGGGAAGTTGCAGGGAGGTGATGATGGGGCACAGCAAGGTACAGTTGGACCACAGCAGCTGTGCTCACGGCTACGGGCTGAAGAAGCCTGCTGTGTGTGCCTCTCCATGTCTCCCAGTCCCTGCCACTCCCCAAGTAGGAACCAAAATGGAGGTGAAGGAATGGGCACGAGGCTTCAGGGCTGCCTCTGCCACCTCACATCCTGCAGCAAAGACCTTTCTCACAGTTCTCCCTGCTGTGGCAGGTTCTGTATCTACAGTTGAGGATGCCCGTGGGTAATAGGAACCTGCCTGCAAGCCATTGCCTGCAGCATCCAACCCTGAGAGCCATGCCCACTGACCTGAACAGAACCATGGTCCATCCTCACCCTTCTTTTCCCGGGACTGGACCACTTGCCAAGAAGTGGCTTTTTGGGTCTGCTAAGCTCTCTGCGCCTGGTAGCACAAGTCTGAGAAGGAGAACAGACCCAGGGCGCTGACCTCCTTTTAGTAACCTGCGCTGCACCCACCTCCCATAGAAAGCCTCAGGGGTATGCAGAGGCTCAGGACCAACCTGAGCTTTATCATAGCCTCTTAGATTCTCACTGAAGACCCTGTGGGGACAGGGCTGGTCCTGGCCAGCTTGTGATAAGGCAAGTATGTGAGGACCACATGTTGAGGTCCTTCTTTTTTTTTTTTTTTTTTTTTTTTGAGGTCCTTCTTTTACACAAAAGAAAATGCAGTGGGTTTGGGGTTAGATGGAGTCTCCAGGAACTGCAGATGGGCAACAAATGGGTGCTGTCCATGGTACACAGCTGAGGGGGGTCACTGCCACCTGCTTGCCCACCTCAAGTGGCACAGCTGGACTCTACTGGAGGGTCCTCTATCCTCCAATGAAGTGAGATTCACCAGGCATAGGCTTGGTAATTTGGCAGGGGATACCATGAAATAAGAAAGGATATAAAAGGGAAAACACATTCTTCCAGGAAACTCAGAGGGTGGCAGACTCAGGGTTGCTCACAGATCCAAGGAACCAAAGTCACCAGTGCCAGAAGGTTATCCCTGAGAGAACCCTTGTGAACAGTGACAGAAATCTGAGCTTGGTTCCCACCCAACTGCTGATGGAGGCAGAGAGGTGCCAGGGAGATTCACACCCCCATCCCCTCCCCTGCCAGTGTCTTAACCCCATATCCTGCCAGCAGGAGAGCAAAGGGGAGCAAGTGCCTGCATTCCATTTCCAGTGTTCCATTCCCAGCGGCAGCTCGGACTCCAGTTTCCTACTGGTGCAGATCCTGGGAGGCGGTGTGGAGTTCTTAAGGAATTGAGTTCCTGTCATCCATATGCAAGTTCCCAGCCTGGCCCAACCCCAACCATTTCAGGCACTGGGGAAGTAAGCCAGAGTGTGAGAGCTTTGTTTCTCTCTCTCTCTCTCTCTCTCTTTCTCTCTCTGCATCTCAAATTTAAAACAACAACAATGTTTAAGAGCAAAGGGATTGGAGTGATACTGATGAGCAATTAAAGGAATATTGATGTGGATAAAAATAGACAAGATAAAAGGTGACTTAAAAGAGAACAAAAGAGAAAGGTTAAAGGGAAAATAACAAAGGGAAAATGAAGATAAGGAATGAGATTATAAGGGGAAAAATTAGGAAAGATGAAAAATTAAATAATTTACAACTTCGACCAGACTAGGTAAAAAATGTTAAACGAAAATGTCAAAACGCGAAAGGATGAAAGTGTGACACAGGTAAAATATAAAAGGGTAAAAATAAAATAATAAAAAGGTGGTAAAAGATTAAAAGCAGAGCTGCATAAAATGTGAGATATAAATAAAACACTTCTCAAGGCAAAATTAAGAAGTGATCCAATTGCTAGGATTTCAGAGGCTAGGAGAGGTGACGTCCTGGGTCAGGATGCTTGCACAGAGGCAAGTCGAAGACAGTATACTCAAAGGATGTGAAACGCAAACACCTGGGAAGACCACGAGGCTAAGTTGCATTTCAATGACAGCCGCCTGCCCAACTTCAAGGGCATAAAACCCTTGTGCAGAGCCACGCGGGATTCCGCACCAGCTCCGGCAGAATCTAGTCATATCCCCAGCTTTTGACCTGTGAGTTCTTGCAGCTTTTTCAGCTCCTCTCAGCTTCTTGCTGCACTCAGTCCCTCTCTGGGGAGTCCAGCCCCCAGATCCGGGGGGCTTCCAGGTGCCATGGGAAACAGGAAAAGGAGAGGCTCCTCTTGGACCATTGCCTGCACACAGCTCCTTCTGTACCTCCCCGAAGACGTGAGCTCAGCAACTCTTTGGGACATGCAGAATGACAGGATACAGAAGCAAGATTGTGTGATGGTGGGGAGCACTAATTTTGGGAGGGACAAGTCCTGGCTTTACCATGAACTTGTGATATGACCCTGAAAAGTCACTTGCCCATGTGAAAAAGCTAGGCTGCTTATCGACATGCCTACTTCTTCGAGGTGAGAGAATGGATAGTAAATCAACATGAAGGGCACCAAGTGAGTGATGAGTGATGACTGTTAGGGTTAGTCTTTATCATCAATCACAAATTCAGTCTCCAGCAAGTTCAGGTTCTGGGCCACATGCCGAGTGAGTGTGCTGGAGGAAACCTCTGCTTCCTTCGTTAGACACAGCCCTCAACTTCACGGATGGGCCCTGGCCAGGCTCTCAGAGGTGACCTCTGGCACGGGGTGCCTTAACGTGTTGGCTTTCCGTAGTCCCTCCAGACCCCACCACTTGCTGGTTGCCTGCCATAGTTCTGCTTCCCATCCAGCCCCTGATGGCATTTAGGGATCTCGACCTAAGACTGAGAACTCCAGAGCCACCACACCTTGCCTGCTGTCTTAACCACAGTCTGAGCTCCTGGCCCTGATGTCACCGCCTTGCCTCTGACACGGTCACTGCCTCTAACCATAACCTGCAGAGTCATACCCTCACCTGCCCTGGAGTGGCCCTTGAGTCTGCGCAGAGATCACGGGATAGAGCAGGTAGAAGCAGTGAACTCTGTTCCCCGCCATGGGCTGGTGGAAGAGGTCTCATCCACCTTGGAGGCAGGGGGTGGTGGGCATGACCTCTGAAGCATTCCTGCTGGTGACAGGGGCAGTGAGTGACACATGGCTTTTACGAGGGGCCCCAAGAAATTCTCTGTGTCAGTCTCCACTTGTCCTCAGAGTTTTCTAGAAGAGAAATGTGCTCCCTTGTGAGGACTGTCCCGGGGGCTACCCAGAAACCTAGAGCCACTGTCTGCCCTCGGTGTGATCTGTGTGTCCCACAGCCCTGGGGAGGCCCTCGGGTGTGGGCTCTTGGGGACAGCCTGCATATCCCAGGAAGTGGCCCAGCCTGGCCCAGGTCTAGCCAGTCGGCGGAAAATCCTGCCCCATGCTTGGCAGCTGAAGGCAGGGCCAGCACCTCCTGCTGAGAGCACAGGCCCTTGCCTGTCTGGGAGTGTGTTGTCAGGACAACAGCGCTTTGAGTGACAGGTGGGTACTGAAGTAGCAGTAAAGGAACATCAAACTGCTTCGCCCCTGGAGAACTGGGCATGGAGCTGAGACCCCCCTGGTGAGAAGAGATTCTCCTGCTCTTTCCTTGGGATCTGAATGTGACAGAAAGTGGCAGCTATGTGGGGGCTGCCCTCAAACCCACCTCCCCTTCAACCTAAACCCAGGGCTTAGGTGCTAAGGGTGCCTTGCCCTGAACAGGCATGTGATCAGAGGCCCAACACCGGCCACTGTGGCCCCCCAGAGCTGCAACCCATCTGCCTTCCCTATTCCTGCGTTGGCCACAATGGCAGCAGGAGCCTGGGAGCCTGCCCTCCCCCAGCCTCTCCAGGCCCGGCCTCAGCCTCTGTTCTGGTTCTGCTCTTCCATAAGCTCATGAAAGATTCATCTACCCAAACCTCAGCTCACACACCAAGAAAACACGCCCGCCTCACTCCTGGGGGCCCTGCTTTTGAAGGTTCAGGGTTCTTTTGGCTGATGATGTGAGCGGCGTTGTTGACATGTGGGGGTGTGGGAGCAGCTACGCACAGGTGTCTGGCTATGCACTGACAATGGGTATGTTCATGCTGTGTGCACAACGTGACCCACACAGACAAAATCGGCAGGCAGGCCAGATGCTTAGCAGGGAGAGGAAAGGAAACCATGGCCAGGTTGGGCCTGGGAGGACCATCCCAGATCACACTGTTTCAGGGCCCTCCTGAAGAGAAGGGGGACTGGATCCTCAACATTCTGACCTAGTCCTAACTGGGACTCAAGGCCTTAGGTCAAGTCTTTGCCCTACTTGTCTGAGCAGGGCCAGGCAGATAGAACATTTGAGAAGTAGAGTGTTGGTGCCAATGGTGCTGTGCGTACATGTCCAGACACGTATGGGTGGAGCTGGATACTGACTAAGAAAAGGGGCTTGGGACCACAGTTGGGCCCTGGGTCCTTCCGCCAGTTGAGGATAACCCATAACAACCCCTCTTCTGATTCCCCGGGTCCTGCCACTTGGAGAAGCTTAGCACCCTGCCTTGGCTTTCACACTGCTGGTCTAAGTGATCCTAGTGAAGTCAGGCCCAGAACCTGGGCAACAGTGAGTAGGAAAAGGTTATTTTTCTAGACCCCTGTTTTCTGTGACTTGTTGAAGAGAAATATTACCCCTGCTCCCATGACTCCTCTCCCAGAGCAATAGGAGAGCGTGAAGTTATGAAATTGAGGGCACCTTCACTGAGCAATCGATTAGCAGCCGAGAGAGCTTGTGAATTGGCTGTCTGGACATTTCCAGTAATAAATTGTGAAATAGTCCATGAATAAGTAGTTGGCGGAGTTCAGAATTACCCCCTAGGAAATGTTGCAGGTCTAGAGACACATTACTAAGGCGAGCACCGTTTTAATGCTCTGGGCTTTGGCTGTTAAATATGTATGCCATCCGCAAAGCACTTCCTGAAATTAATGGCATTTTACAGCTGCTCTGAAGGCAGCGTATTTATATGGAGATGTATAGATTCTGGGGCTGTGGTGGCTTCACAAATGAAGTGCTAATTTTAGAGGATGCAGCCAGGGAGGGGCATGGGGAGAGGTCAGGAAGTGAACCATGCTGGGACGGGGCAAGGGGGGCCTTTCCCAAAGGATTTCCTGAGGGTTGCCATGGGATTTAATCTTTGGGGACATTGGATGGGGTCCCCAGGTTGCACAGTCACTGCGGTAAGAGGACGATGAAGACAGTGCTGATCACGAGCACACTGATGATATTAATGATAATTAGAGTATTGACAGCTAACGTTTACCAGGTGCTATTCTAAGTATTTAGCTTAGATGGACTCAGTCTCCCCTCGTGATGACCCTGTTATTGTCCCATTCTACAGAAAGAGGAAGGAGTGCATGGTGGTTGATGGTTTCCCTGGGAAAGATGGGGGCCTTCTCTCTTCCCTTGAGCTAAATAAAGCCAGAGCCACTGGATGCAGTGGTGTAACCACCCAAGAACATCCATCAAAAGGAGAAGGAGGAGGAGTTGGGCCTGAAGCCCCACCCGGGTGCTGCGTGGGTGCATCCACCCAGGAAGGCAGTGTGGGACCCAGCCTCAGTTCCCCAGGCCTGCAGTGGTGGCCTTGGCACACTCCTCTGAGGCCCTGCCTGGCTCTCTTCTGCAACCTGCGGAGCTGCCTGTGTGTGTGGAGAGTCGCTGAGACTCAGCCAGGGGTCTGCCTAGAGGAGCCAGCCTCCTCCGCCGTTAGACAGAGAAGTGGATTTTTTTTTTTTCTTAGCATCTCTGGAGAGTCCAGCAGCCCTTGAGAATTCAGACACTCCCTGGCTGTTTCTCTGTAGCATTCCAGAGGACTATGGAAAAGCTGAAGTAAAGCAGTCACGGGCTGGAAGGGGCAGTGGCAAGGGAGCGCTGGTGGGGTAGGGAGGCAGGCCTGTCCACTGCAGAAGCGTTCTGGGGAGGGGAGGCTAGGGTTAGGGGCCTCTGCTGCTGAGGACATCCAAAGGAATCTTCACCCCAGGGCCCATGGGCTCAAAGGAATGGCCCCACCAGTGGGGGAAGGACAGGGATGGAGGGTGTCTCGTTATTATGGGTGTGTTGAAGGCTGGAGGCATCAGGGGGACGCCAAGGAGCTGGGTAAGCGAAGGCGACCCAGATGAGTTCAAGGAGGCCAGGACTTTCCAGGAGCTGGCACTAAGGTGGCAGCTCTGGTCCTGAGCCTGAGATGTAGCATAACAGGTGAGGTCCAGCCTCAGCAAAGAGCGGGAAACGCCAAGCCAGGCAGATGTGCTGGTTGCCTGGGGTGGATCAGTCAGGGCTCCATCTAACTCAGTTCTGTGTGACTTTGGCAATCAACTGACCATCTCTGAGGCTGTTTCCTTGTCAATCAGAGGGGATGGCTCCTCCTCCATGAGCTATTGAGACTTCCACAGGCTGTGATGAAGGGCTTAACTCTGCCTGGCACACAGTAGGAGTTCAGCTCAACTGCCGTAGACAGAATGAAGGTTTGCTAGTGAAGCTAGGTGGACAGAGCCTGCAGGAACCTGGACTTGCGTGTTGACCTGGGTTGTGTGACCACACTGTGGGAGTCTGGGTTGTGCCCCATCCCTGCCCTCACCCGGTTCCTTCTCTGGGTATCCTACATTGGATGAAGCCAGTCTGCCTTCTCTTCCAGTTACTCTGCAGAAGTCAGAGGCCTGCCCCATTGTCTCACCCTCCTGGAGAGGCAGAAACTCTGGGGATGGGACTGGGGAGGGCAACTTGACACCAGAGAGGGGCACTGCTGGGACATTGCTGGGGCGACTTCTGGCACAGAGCTCACCTTTAGGCCACACCAGCCGGAGGTCTGATCCTATCACTGCCCGCTGGGTGAATACATGCAAGTCCCTTAACCGCCTGTATCTACTCCATGGGAGCTCTTGGAGTTGGGCGTGGAGGTTACACGGGCAAGCCTAGCTCCCGGCTGCAGGACACTGGTGCCCTGCTGGGCTCTGAGCTAGGTCCTCTTCCCACATTATCTCGTTTGTTAACCTCCCCGTGGCTGTCACCACCACATACAGATGCCAGCTGTCACTGTCATCAGTCATTCTCAGGCAGGAGACTGAGGAGCTCCTTGGAGAGGATGGTGAGGAGCTCTAATCTTTTCAACAAGAGCTGGAGCAGAGGGCAGCAGGGGAGGCACTTGATGAAGGGCTTTCTAAAGCAGTGTCCTTGAACTTGAGCAGACACCAGGATTCCCTGAGGGGCTGCTCTAAACACAGATTGCTGCCTCCCCTCCACACACACATGCACACACACACACACACACACACACGAGTTCATGATGCAGCTGGGGCCTAAGAACATGCGTTTCTCATGGTTCTCAGGTATTGCTGGGAGGCAGCTACTGCTGCTTCTGGCCTAGGAACCACAGCTGTGAGAATTCTAGCTTGATTTCTGCTGCAGCAGAGAAAACATGGACTTTGGAGTTCAAATGCCTGATCCATCCCTCTCTGATTGTGACCCTTGGGTTACTAGATTGCCAAGTCTACTGAGCACCCAGCTGGATGCAGGAACAATGTTAGGTGGCCATTTAAAGAGAACTCCTGACTTAGCAGGACTTCATCTCAGTCCCCACCCCACATGCCTTTGTAGAAACAAGAGGTTGGAGCCTGCTGCCATGCAACCCATCCCCTTTGTCTGTCTCCTGTCTGTCCCTACAGGAGGAGCCCTTTGTCATGTTCCGCAAGTCTGACAGGACACTATATGGCAATGACCGCTTTGAGGGCTACTGCATTGACCTGCTCAAGGAGCTGTCCCACATCCTGGGCTTCTCCTATGAGATCCGGCTGGTGGAGGACGGCAAGTATGGAGCTCAGGACGACAAGGGACAGTGGAACGGCATGATCAAGGAGCTCATCGACCACGTAAGCCTGGGTGCCTGCGCTGCAGGGCAGGGGTCCCAGGAGACTTGAGGAAGTGCTGTTGCCCATCAGGATCGGGCACCCTGTGGATGAGGGTCCTAGGGCAGAGGAGATGGAAAAGGAGATGTAACCTGGGGGATTTGGAGCCATTATAAGACGTGTTCCCCAATATTTGTGTCTGCCTTTGCGCATGCTCCCCAACTCCCAGTCACACCTCTCCCTGGGCCACATGGGATTCTGAGCTGATCCTGCTGGCATCTTCGATGGTTCCCTTCTGGAGGATTCTGCAGCTTCCTTCTGTTCCTTTGAGTGCTATCACAGGATGTCCCAGCCACAAGGGCAAAGCACGAATGTAGAGCCCATCACCAGACACAGGGATGCTGAGACCCATCTGTCCCCACCTGGGTTCACATGGAGTTCAGTGGGGGAGAACAGATGGTCCCAGGAGAAAGGAGGGGGTCCAGGGTAGGAGCTGGTGGGAACAGTCCAGAGCTCATAGGACATGGGGAAGAAAGCAGAAACCTCGGGCTTGGGACAACACAGCAGTGTTGAAGTTCCAGTTCTTCAATCTTTGGCACCATGCACAGGGTCAGTCGACACCCTCACAGAGCAGGTTTGTCTCTGTAGAAGACATATCCAGACTCCTTCCTGCGGGGATGTTGGGGGAGCCTTATAAGATGCTGCCAGCAAATGCACGTATTTTTAAAATGCCTGGGCTGTGGTCCAGTAAAGCTGGAGTTCAAGACTAGGCCTGAACACTTTCTCTGTGTGTGACTGGTTCAATCCATCAACCTCACTGAGCCTCCATGTCTGCAGTTACTGCAGCCACTAAGGCCTTAGGGCCTTTAGGGAGGCGCCACAGGACAGGTGCACCTGGCAATCAGCATCATCTGCCGTCAAAGGGGAGGGAACACTTTCCGCCAAAGCCTGCTTGTGAGCTCAGCGACCTATAGCAGGCACTTAGCTTCCTTCTCCCAGTTATCTTCACAGCAGCCCATTGAGGCAGGTGCTATTACTGACATCCATTTTACAGATAAGGTAGAGAGAGAGAAAGACAGACAAAACCCTCCACCCCTCCCCAGCTAGTAAGTGGGGTTCAGATGGTGGAGTCTTTGTTTCCACAGCCTGCACTCTGATGTCTACGACAACCACCTTGACCCCAGGAGCAAGGGTGGAGGTAGCAGCAGCCAACAGTTAGGAGGTGGTCATTGTCCACCCCTCCTGGGTCCTCCAATGCTGCCCCTGTTGCTGTCTGATGAGAGCTGCTGGGGAGGGAGTGGGAGCTTGGAAATCAAAGGCTCTGTCGGAGCCTGGTCCCAGTAGAGTCTTGCCCTAGGCCCCTAGGGAATCTGGCTGCCCTGGAGCCAGGGAGAAGAGGCTAATGGTAAGGAACAGGAGAGCAGACCAGTTGGATTCCCACTGTTCACCTGAAACTTGGTGTTCCTACACAAGTGCCTTAACCTCTCTGTGCCTAGTTTCCCCATCTGTAATGTAAGACTTGGTACAAACAGACCTGACCTCCGAAGACGGTGGCAAGGGCTAAGCTCATAAATGAGGGTTGCTTGTCAGCATCCTCTCAGGACTCTATCTGTATCCTCCTATTTCTTCCCTGGATGCTTGGCAGAGGAGGGCAGGACAGGTGACAGAGAGTAGAGAGGGTACTACAGGAGGTGTTTCTCCCTGTTCTGCCGTTTTCTAACGTGTGACAGTGAAAACAATCGATTGTATCTGCCCTACCTTCTTGCCAGCTTGGGAGGCACCAAGCAGCCCATTGGTGGGGAAGCAGCTTCCAGAACTCAGTAGAACTCAGTAGAAATGGAAGGGAGTGGTGTTGTCACCATTATTAGTAATAACTGCAATTATTATTCAAATTAGTCTGTAGGGCCCTCCCAGAGACTTTGCTGCCTCAGCAGCTCCCCTGTGATCTAGGAGTTGGGGACTGTGGTGGGTTGGGAAGCTCCATTTGCAGAGCCTACTGGGGGAAGACATGGAGGGTATGGAGAGTTAGGAGTGCCAGGAAGCAGGGCCAAGCAGCCTTGCCACTCACAACATCCCCAGAAGACAGGAGCGTTGAAGAGGGATGCAACAAGAAAACCCCAGAGGCAGTCTGACATTCCTGCCCTGACCCTGGACTGGAAACAGAGGGGCCTCTTCTAAGGCTGTCATGCAGCTGGACGCTGCTTTAGGCAAACCAGTATCCATCAAGGCCACAGGCCCTGATGGTACATGCAGGAGACCTTGTTAAACCCAATCCCCCACAATTGATGAGCCTATTAATCCTAGCTGGGTGCCATTTTTAATAACATCATAATCATTTATTAGTGCTATCAGATAATTAGTCTTCTCACTAGCTCATAGAAAGCATGGTAAAGACTTGGCAATATTATTACTTCCTTATTAGGGGTCGGAACAGAGGTGTAAAAGTGATGAATACTCACCTTTATAAGCATCTGCCCCTCAAGACTCATTTGGAAGTCCTGGGTGGAGCCTCTGCCCAGTGGAGCTTCTGAAGTCCTTTCCTGACACGCTACTCACCTCTGGCCCGTGCCCCACAATGCCCTGAGGACCCAAGGCTGTGCGGGGAAGGTGGATGTACCCCTCCCACTGATGCACACACCTCTCGCAAGTCATCTCGAGCTATGGGAGTACCAAATATGGCACAAAACAGGGGTCACGCCATCCATTACCCTGTCTCTCGTTCAAATCCCTCATTCCCATTGCTGCTGCTATCTGCTTGCCTGCCTCTCTCATGAGTCTTTAATGACTCCCACATGTTTTGATGTCTCTGTCATCCAATGGAAATGAGTTGTTTAACATCAGGATAGTTCATGTCAGTGACGGAACTCCTCTGGCATCCATGTCCACATCTGTGAAATGGGAATATTAAGAAGCCCTATCCTACAAGACTCATCAGAAGTCCTTGGGTTCCACTGGTCTGGCTTCCTGCAAACCTAGCTGTCAGAGACCCAGAAATTCTTGTCTTGGCTGCTTTCCCAGGCCCTTGAACCATAGTGAGAGGCAGTGAGTGGAACAGCAGGAGGCAGCTTCAAGGTGATAAATAAATAGCCTTAGGCCATAGGAAGCCACTAGTCCTGTTGTCCCTAAGCTGCTACATCACACCAGGGTGTGTTTAGCTGCAGTAACAGGTTCTGCATGACTCATCATGGGGCTGGGCCCAAATGGGCACAGGGAGTAGTCCCAGTAGTCTTGGCATGCTGTCTCCTCCCCTGTGGAGGTGAAGTACTGCCCAGATGTCCCTTCTACTTCCCCACAACCCTGACTACAGACCAAAGAGGGTGGCACAGCGAGTCGTGCTCACCTCCTCTGGGGGATGCTTCCAGACAGCAAGGACCTGACAGACTGAAGTTGGCTGCTGCCCAGCACCTGGCACGGGCTGGGAACACACAGCACAAAGCCTTGGGTAGCTCACCATGACCAGGAACTGGCCATGGGGCCAAGCAAGTTGGCCTCCCAGCCAAAGCATGCAAAGGCAAGGTCAGATGTCAAGGCTGTGGCCCAAACACCTACAGGATTTCCTGTCTTCCAGCCAGGAACCAGGTTACAGCTCTGACTTGCGTGCGCTGGTATCGAGGAGACCCCAAACTCATGCCTATGTTAGGAGAAGCTCTGCCAAAGCCATCTCCATCAGGGCCCGGGCCAGTGCTCTTGGAAGTAATGCATTCTGGAAACTCACTTGGGGCAGGTCAGAATCTTGGGTGGAAAGGAGTGTTCAGAGCAAGAAAAGCGGAGGAACCCCCACAGCAGACTTTCATCAGGGACACAAGGATTCCAGAGCTCTGGGGAAGCTCAGGGAGTCATTGGCAACTGTCCAGGGAAGACTAGGTGAGGGAGGGATGCAGGAAGGGCATGGAACACTGATGGGATTCACTCCAGGACCGGGCAAATGGGAGTTAGCCTGGAGAAGGCCTGGCAGTGGTTGGGGTCCAGACAGTGAGGTGCAAAAGAGACTCAGGACCAGAAATACAGTGGGAAAACTGAGTCAGAGGGAGCGGCTGCAACAGGTGAACTCCCCTACTGGGGATCATGCCTTCTCTCCTTGCTCAGCAGAACTTCCTCAAGCACCATCTCAGCCTGGACTCCTGCAGAGCAGAGCTGGCAGCAGAGGCTTATGCCTTTGCCCATAGGGAATGTGATGCCAGGGATGAGGGGAGAGGGAAGGGGCTGCAAGGCAGAAAAACCAACCCAGCCCACTCGTCAGCACGGCGCATGACCAATGGCTCAATCCATTCATCTGTGCTCGGAGACGTCTTAACAAAAAAGACCTCTGACCTTCGTGGGAGGAGGGAGTGGGAGCAGGTTTATCTAGTGGCCCCTGACTTGCCTGGATCCTGGACTGGGCATGGTGGATGTGGGAGCTCAGCTGGATCCTGCTGTGACCACAGAGAGCCCAGGGCCTGTGGGTGAGGGGTCCAGGCAGGCAGGAGCTGAGAGGCTGTCGGGTTATGCCTGTGAGATGTCAGCTCAGAACCTGAGGGTCTGAAAGGGAGTCTCAGAGGGCTCTGAGCCCAGCACCAACGGACCCTGTAACAGGGGCATGGTCATGTGACATAGGGATGGCCAGGGCAGACATGGTCCTTTCTTTCAGGAAACAGACCGTGAATCAGGCAAGTGGATGTCATGAGGATTTCAATCAGAGCTGGGAGGAGTGTCAGTCAGAGGAAGACAACGGGGGTGGTGGTGGCTTTCCTATGGGGTACACTCTCAGACTAACACCCGAAGGGTGGGAAGGTGCCCAGAGAGGCTGCACCATGTACCTGCTGGAGGCTCTGTCCTGCTAGGGACCTGCCTGGGGCTGGAGACCAGCAGCCTTGGTGGGGCCGTGCTGGGGTGGGCACTGTGGGAACACCTTGGGACACTGGGGTGTGGGAAGGGGCTCCTTTCAGAGATGGTGATGGAGGGAGAGTGCGTCCCCCTATGGTACTGTAAGGAGCCCCCCTACAGGATAGTCAGGAGATGGTCCTTGCAGGAGCATTCTCCCAAGTCTTTTCTCAAGATCCTCCTCAGCTCCTCTCCAACCTGTGTGTGACACCAGACCCGCGATCCCCTGGCTGACACCTCAGACTTCTCTGGCACCTGTTCCCCATTAGCTGAAACAGATGAGGGCTACTCGGAGTGCGGTCTTTTGAGCTTAACCGTGGCTTCCATGCTAATCAAGACTGGCAGCTGACTGCTGGGTCATCAGCAGATCCCATCGTTAACTTATTGCCCCCCGTGGAAACTGGTGTGGCACCCCCAGGGGAGAGATGGCACATGACCTCTTGGAAATCAGTAGTGTTCCCATTGATCAATTTATTCATTTATTCAGAACATCTATTAAAGTCAGACCCCATGCCAGGTGCTGTGGCTACAGCAGTGAATGAAACAGACAGGATCCTGTCTGTCCCTGAGCCTCTGGATTTCATGCCTCGGTGAAGGAAGCAGGCACTTGTCCAGGGATACATGAAGGATATAGACATTCAGCCAGGGTGAGTGTTCAGAGCCTGGAGGGCTGCCCAGTGGAAGGGGCTTCCTGTGCCCCAGAATGGCACCTGGAAATCACAGAACAGTGTGGTGTCACTGAGCCACCGGAGGAAGATCATGGAGAGCTCAGGGGGGGAACCTGGGTGCTGATAGCCACTGGCATGCAGCAGAGGATGGTGATAAGGGACCATGGATTTGGGAAGCCACCTCTTGCTCAACTATAATCATGGCCAGGAGCAATGGACTCTGGCCTCTCAACCTCCAGATAGGAGTGCAGGTGTGACAGGAAGACACATCCTCATTGCCCCACTGTGTCCCAATTGTATCCCAAGGTCTGGAGTCAGGCTTTGAATCTGGCCCACATGTATGGGTCTCAACCCCTATTTGCAAGGCCAGAGAAGGCTGTACCCAAGCTTGTTCCTGCAGCCTGGACCCTGGCATCAGGGCAAGACACACTGGAAGGTCACTTGGGAGTGGTGAGAGCAGATATACCCTTCGCAAGGCAGCCAGTTTGCCCAGGGTGGTGATCTAGGTACTAGAGATGTCACCAGCATATGCAAGATTACCCCCCTGCCATGTTAGGGATCCAATTTCAGGTCAGAAGTAAGGGGGTAGCATCAATGCCCAGTGGGCTCGGCAAACAACAGGCTTCAAACTCTGATGAAAGGCTGTGAAGAGACAGGGAGGGGGCAGTCAGGTCCTTGACGGGTCAGTGTGGCTTCCGGGCAGTGAATGGAGCTCAGTCCATCAGACAATGGGAAGGAAAGAGTAGGGCCTTAGGGTGGTGGGTGCTCACTCTCCCAACAAGGCCTCCAAGCCCCTGCTCTGTGTGAGTGTCTGCTCGTTTCAGGGACACGTGAGCAAGGGAATAGCCAGATCCCTGACCAGTAAGTGATAAGCCAGTGGAGGAACAGGATGTGAAACAAGAACTGGCAAATAAGTCATTAGTTGAGCGGGCTTTAGGCGCAGCAGTTAAAACTCCCTTTGGGAAGCCCTGATCCTATAAGAGTATCTGGGTTCAAGTCCCAACTCTGTTTCTGATCCAGCTTCCTGCGAATGTGCACCCTGGGTGGCAGCAGGTAGATGATAACTCAAGTACTTGGGTTCCTGCCATCTATGTGAGAGACCGAGATGGAGTTTCCAGCTCCTGGTTTCTGCCTGGACTAGCCTGGTTAGTGCAGGTATTTGAGGTGAACCGGCATATGGGAAATTTCTTTCTCTCTCCTCTCCCTGTCAAATAAATATAAATAAGTAAATGAATAAATAAAGAAGTGATTTTAGAAGAAAACATTCCATTTTAGCCAGGGCACAAGGAGCAGTGCAGGTGTCATGGGCACACATGATAGGGACCTAACCTCCTCTGTTGGGGTTGCAGGGAGCTCCCCTAGACACTGCGAGGGCTAGCCCCTCCCTGTCTGGCTGATGCCACAACTAGGACCTGTGGGATTTGGGAAGAGGACTTATAGGGATGGGAAACAGAACATCCCTGCCAGAAACCCTGTGGCTCTGAAGCCGGGAACACCTGTTCCTCCTTTCTGAGAACGGAGGCACAGAATGGAGCCTGCAGGGGCTCAGAAATGGGGCTGTTTCCCCCAGGGCTGGGAGAGGCACACACACCGCTGCCCACCACCAGCCTGGGATCTGCTGTCAGCTCAGGAAGCCAGTATGGATCACAGATGTTAGCATCTGGCCACCAATGGTCACCTGTGACTGTCGTCCCGTGTTGGATGTGTGGCTGTTTCAGGATATGGGTGTGTTAAGACAGTATCTGAGGCCCTCCCATGGGCATAGCATTTTCCCAAGCTTGGTAGAAAGGATTGCGGAAAAGAGCAGAAGGTGAATTTCATGATTGCTACGTATCATAGAGAGGGGTAGGGAGCCAGCGGATAGAGCTCAAAGTCCTGTGTGGATGGCAAGAGCAAGACTGGTTTTCTCAAGTGGCTATGGAGGCCACAGAGGGAACAGTAGGTGGGCAGGGACAGGGCAGCACCTTGCTCCTCCAAGGCTCCTAGGCCGGGCCAAGCAATGCAATGCAGTGTGTGTGCTGAGAGCTCCAGCAGCAGCCATGATCAGGAGCCGAAGTCAAGTCCAGGTGGCCAGAAATGCAACGCTGAGCTCAGACCAGGGCAGGGTGGACACAGCCTTGCAGACTGCCCCTCAGAACAGACAGGGTCTTAAGTGTAAACTCCATGTGGCGCATGCAACACCTAGGGATGCTTGTTTCCTGGGCCCACCACAGGAGGTGATCTCAGACCTTCAGATGTCAGGAGTTTATTCTGTTGTGGCTCTGGAGGCCAGAAATCAGAAACCAAGGCATCAGCAATGTGGATTCCTTTGTAAGCTTTCGGGGAGCATGTGTCCCATACCCCTGTCCCAGCCACTGCTGCGGCTGGCAGTCCGTGGCATGCTTTGGCTTGTGTCTGTATTAACCCAGCCTCTGTCTGCACCATCCCATGACTATTTTTTCTGTGTATCCGTGTGTCCTCTCTTTCTTCAAAAGGTCCCAGTCGTTGGATTGAGGGCCATGCTTATTCTGCAATCCTCCTTGACTGTACTTTCAATGACTTGTTTTCTCCATTCAGAGTCGCGTGCACAAGGTCCCAGAGGTTGGCATTTAAATATAATTTGTAGGAGCTTGTAGGGGGCCGCTTTAAGATTTCCAGAAATGGGGTCCAAGTTTTGGTTCAGCCACTCGGCAGCCAGAGCTGCTCTCCTGGCCTGATGAAGCTGCCCTGTTCCTGTCTGAAGTAGGGGTGATTATGCTGTCTCCCTCGTGGGGCTCCTAGGGAGAAGGCTCTCACTGGGCTATCTCTGATAGGTCACAGTCAGTGAAAGCAAACACCCTAGCTGGGGGTGGCAGGGGAGAGCAGGGGAAGGGCACTGCCAGTCAAGAGGCAGAGCCTAGAGATCAGAAATCAGGTAGGATGGGACAGGGAAGGCGACTGTTAGGAATCCAAAGACACAGCTGCCAGAGGGACACCACACCGGGGAGCAAGCAGGTTGGGGCCACAGACCGTTGTTGGCACCACTCTTTAGAACCTAGTAGGCCTCATTCTGTGCCAAGGGCCAACAAGCAGCGAGGATACTAAGGGACAAGATAGCGATCTGGACCTGGTTAGGCCATTCTTGCCTCCTGTTCAGACTGGGAATATGATGAAGAAGAAAGTGAAAGGGGCTGGAGTCCCGCTTCCCAAGGAGTGGAGAGTTGCTACTGGAGGATGAAAGAATGTCCTGGCAAGACCATTCTGCCTGGACCAGGGTTAGGACGGGTCCTTGGTGAAGCTGGAGGGACCACCAAGTCGCCCATAGACTCTTGGAGGTGCTGGACAGAGAAGACGTTTTCTTTTGTTTGAGGACGCGACCACCACAAAAAGAAAAGCAGATGCCAAGGAGTTTATCTAAGCCTTAGTTTCCCTCTATTGAAAAAGAAGGAAGAAGAGGAGAAAGAAATGTAGGCCTAGTGCTCAACTGGTTAATCTTCCCCCTTGCAAGTGCCAGGATTCCATATGGGTGCCAATTCATGTTCCCAACTGCTTCACTTCCCATCCAGCTCCCTGCTTGTGTCCTGGGAAAGCAGTTGAGGAGAGCCCAGAGCCTTGGGACGCTGCACCCATGTGGGAGACGCGGAAGAAGCTCCTGGCTCCTGGCTTCAGATGGGCTCAGCTCCTTTCATTACTGCTTTTTGGGGAGTGAACCAGCAGATGAAGATCTTTCTCTCTGTCTCTCCTTCTCTCTGTAAATCTGCCTTTCTAATAAAAATAAATAAATCTTTAAAAAATGATGGGGTTGGGATGTGTGTTCTTGAAGGTCCCTCTTCTGGCTCCAGCAGCCTTTGAGTGTGTGACTCATCCCCAAAGGAAATTTGCGCCAGTGGGCAGAGCTGCCAGGATCTAGCCTTTCATTCAGAGCAATGAACTGAAACAGCAAAGGCATGACATCTGTTCCCATCTTTCAAGGCGATTTGGATAAAGTAATGCCTTTTTTAGGGAAATTGTTACCAGTGTTGGAGTGTTTCCTGCCTAAACCAAAAATGAAGTGGAAAACTCCACCCTTCCTGAAGTCCCAGGGAAAACACGAATGCCCACGCTCACTTAGGGTCATGTTGGCTGGATGTCTCACTGCTGGAGGCATGGAAGGCCCTAGAGCCTCTACCTCCCAACCTCTAGGGAGCCAGGGTGCAGGAAGAGCACCAACAGGGGTCTGGAGGAAGACAGAAGGCTCGTGTCCCTATGATTTGCTTCCTGGCCAACTGCTGGAACATTCTGGAATAAGCATTGACTGCAGACACCTTGAACCTATGGCCATAACTCTGCCATCCAGTTTGCCATGAAAGTTGAAGGAAGATGTTCCACCAAAAACCCACTCCATGCCCCAGAGACCATTCCCAGAGATGAGATACAAATGCACTGTGAACAATGAAAACAGAACCTGCCACAGAGATGTGCTTTGAAGAGACAGGACAAGCAGGGACCAGGTTCCAGAATCGATGACCATGACACCCCCATCACATCACCATTATGCATAGGAGCCTAGAACTTCCGGACCTAAGTTCAGTGTCTCACCCTGTCTAGGAATCCTATTTGCAGCAGGAGTCCCTCAGCTAGAAGTTCCAGGAGGGCAGGGAGCAGGTGCTGTGCTAATTCTATGCCTGGTCTGGAATGCTGAGCCTGGGAGAGACTGCTGGACTGGAGCTGAACTACTGGACCAGGGCAACTAGACATTTGTCACACCTGCCTCATGCTGCTGCTTTCCTCAGCATATGACCTCAGGTCAGTAACTCCGAGAGTTAAGGAGGCAGTGGTTACCTGCTTTCTTCTGCCTCCAAAGCCTCGAAGTTCCAACCCACACACCCGGAAGGGATCCTGCCAGCAGAATCATCCTTTGTAAGAGGCTTCTCCTCCCTGATGTCCCAGCTTCTGGAGTCCTTGGGTTTCAAGTGTCAAAGATGAGTGGAGTGTAGAAACTGGGTGAGTGACATCAGGATTGTGTATTGCCCAGCTCTCCCAACCTGCAGAGCTTTCTGGAAGCTAGGGTACCCCTGGCTTCCAGTCCCTCCCTCCTTAAAATCTGATTTCACCTAGATGGCTAGTTCCTGTCATAAGCGAAGTCAGACCTGATGTGAACAGCTACCCTTTTGATTAATGTCCATCTCCCCCACTGGACTATAAGCCCTGTGAAGGCAGAAGCTCTGTGTTTGGATCTCATAAAACAATGGATAGGTGGCTGATGAGCAGACAGGCAGACAGATGGGCCAAGCCAATAGGTGGCTGTCTATAGGCATTGCCCTGGGAGAGCTTCAGAGGCCGGTGATAGCCTGGAAAGGTCTTCAGTGGCTGCCCTGCCCAACCCAGACTCATTTCTGTCCTGTCATACCTACAGAAGGGAAGTGATAACCTGGTTCACACTTGGCAAAATGAACATCCACAGGATCCCAGGGGACAGCCCTGGCAATGTTCCAGAGGCCAAGAGAAGGGCTTGGAAATGGAGGAAGCAGAGGGAATCAGCCACAGTCCCAACTGCAACCAGGAATTCATAAGCAAATCAGCAGATGAGGCACAAGGCCACCCGGGATGTAGACTGCCACTCACATTAAACAGGTCAAGACTGCACCATGGGCCAGCGTGGGCCTCGTGGGAGTTTAGAATCAGAGGCTGAATTAGTCGGCTCTTCATCACCATAATGGAGTGTCCGACATGAACTGCTGATGAAAAGAGGTTTGTTTAGCTCACAGTTTGGGGGGAGCTGCGCATATGTAGGAGCTGGCGGTCACATCTCAAATAAGGAGCAGACAGAGCTGTAAGGCACAGCTTGCTGCTTCTATATAACAACCCTCTTACAAGAACCCAGGGGGTGGAAGAACAGTTTGAACTTCTGAGAGCATCCCCGTGGGGGTTTGAGGACCTCTAGGTGGATCGCACCAAACCCAGCAACCCTGAAGAGCAAGATCCCAACACATGGACCTTCCAGGGCACGTAAACTGTGTGCAAATCACAGCGGAGGCAGTCCAGAAGGGATTCAGGAAGGGGCAGCATGTACAGAGGGATTCAGCCCTGTGGTAGGCACGAAGCCCTCTAAACAGGGCTCTGGGTATGCCAAAACCTGAGACATGAGGAGGGGTCTGCAGAAATCGGAGAGCAGTTCAGCAGAGCTCCCTGTGAGAGCCCAGCAGAAGGGGAAGGCTTAAGAAGATTGGATGAAAAGGAGGAAGCTCAGGCCAAAGGGAAAAAACTAATTATCCCCCTCATTAAAGTTGCAATAGGCTAAACTTTATTAACATGAACGATATCAATCTGAAAAACAATCAGAGAGTCTCCAAGGAATGCTGGCATTTACTTAAAACCTAGCAGTCTGATGACAACTGCGGAGTACTGCCTTGGGAACACAGGTGCTATGCTAAATTGTGGGCGTGTGCAAGGAGGCTGAGGCAAGGGGGAGATTTGAAAGCCCAAAACAAGGAGGTCACCTAAGATGTTCTGAAACAGTGAGCTTTAGTCTCAGTGATTCGGAAGTCAGTCCAAGTTTGAAACAGACAGGTGCTCAACAAATGTCCTTGCAGAAGTAGTCTGTCTGCTGAGTCCACTGTGCCAGAGTGCACTTCTGGAGGTCCTTGGTGATTATTTCTATCGGGCAGTCATGTAGAAGATCCCTTCCTCCTAACCTCCTGGCTTATCTTCACTCGGGTTGGCAGAAGTGATTCCATCTTCATTGAGACCAATTTTATCACGTTCCTGGCCTTTCGCCACTCCCTTCTCTCCATACCGCTCACTATTGGCAAGGACCCTGGATTTGCCAGTTTGATTTCTTGCCTGCCTTTCTCATTGCCCAGATAATCTTAAGAGAGCTTTGAGGATATGCAGGTGGTCTTCAAGAAGACCTTTTTTTTTTTTATTTCTGCATGTGTTAGTTTTATTTGTGTCTTTCAAGGGGATGATCAATTTATTTTAGCCATTAATTTTTACTGTAGAGTAGTTTCTAGTGTCTTTATTATCTTTTTCTTAACCAACATAGTAACTGTATATATTTACAAAGTATCATGAGATTGTTTCCTTGTATATGTGTCCATCTCAGCTCTATAGGAGCTCACCACATACATTTCCCAAATTGGCAGTAAATTGGTCCAGAGGGAAGATGAACCCAGAGAATACTCCTCAGCTCATCCTTTTGCTGGATCGTTTTTTTCCTCTTCCTACTACCTTTCCCCAAACACAGTCTTAAGTGGAGTACTGTGTGTAATTTTTCAGGTTCTCACGCATCCTATTTTCTCAACAAAGTGTTTCATTTTTATATAGAGAAAACAGTTATACTTAATGTGATAAACCAGACCAAAATACGAAATCAGATTACGAATTGCATGAGTTCCTGCATCTAGAGACACACCTTCTGGAACGGCACTACTTAAACCAAAGACGCTCCTTGGGGCAAGTGTCGCAGCATCGCGGGGGGTGGGGCAAAGCTGCCATCTCCAATAGCAACATTCAATATATGAACTAATTTGGTTCGTGTCCTGCCTGCTTTGCTTCTGCTCCAGCTCTCTACTAATGGCCTGGCAAAAACAGCAGAAGATGGCTTAAGAGTTTAGGCCCCTGTTACTACATGAGAGACCTGGATGAAGCTCCTCTCTCACTCTCTGTATGTGTCTCCATCTCTCTCTCCTTTTCTCTCTCTCTCCCTCCCTCCCTCCTTCCTTTATTCCCCCCCTAACTTCTATAAGTCCAAAATTTGAATAAATAATCTTTTTTTAAGCACTTCTTCCCATGTAGCAGCATTAGAGAACATATTTTGGATTCAGTCACTTTTTAAGGAGTTTGTATATTTATTTAAAATAGTTTAACAGCATGAATGAGGAAGGAGAGAGGAAGAAGAGAGAAGGGAGGCAGAGGGAGAGAAGGAAGAAGAGGCCGTGAGTTAGTTCCACTGCTAGCTCATTTCCCAAATGGCTGCAATAGCCAGAGCTGGAACAGGCTGAAGCCAGGAGCTACGTCCGTGTCTCCCACATGGGTTTAAAGGCCCAAGCACTTTTGATGCCCAAATGGACCCTCAGTCAAATGGTTCAGATGCCAGTTCGGCACTGCATGTCTAAGTATCTGGCTTTAGTACCTGGTTCTGCTGCTGACTCTCTAGCTTCCTGCTGATTCAGGCTGTGGGAGGCAGCAGGGGCAGCTCAAGTATTTGGATTCCTCTTACCCACCTGGGAGACCTGGATTGAGTTCCCAGCTCCTGGCTTAGGCCTCAGCAAGGACTATTGTGGGTATTTGGGGAGTGAACCAACAGGTGGTCTCTCTTTCACTCTCATTCTCACTTGCTTCTCTCTCTCTCTCTCTCTCTCTCTCTCTCTCTCTCTCTCTCTCCCTCTCCCTCTCCCTCTCCCTCTCCCTCTCTCTCTCTCTCTCTCTCACATACACACATACACACAGATGGGTGGGGAGGGAAACTATCTCTCTACCACTCAAATGAAAATGCAGAAGGCAGATTTGTTTTGCTACAGAACAATTTTGGTATCTGCATGAGTTTTTCATAGTCATCCTTTTTCAGGGATGCTCTGAAGCCTCTATGTGTAGAAAATCCAGAATGGGGTGCAACAGGTGAGAAGGGGATGGGAGAGAAATCAGGTTTAGACATGGGTTCTTGTGGCTTCTCTCCTGCTTGAAGGACACAACAAACATGAGTCATTCTAGATGCTGGTGGATAGCTGGACAGTGCTTATGTAACAAAACACCATCTGAGGAGGGTGCACGTGCTTGTAGTCACCATAGGATCCCATTCTCTGTGTCTTTGTGTTCCTGTCCCTCCTCTTCAGGGCCAAGAACTTTTAAAGACCACAGTTACCACTAGTTCATTACCTCCAGCCCATGGTCTTTCCAAGCCCTGCACTTGGCCTGGAGTATAAGGAGAGCTAGTAAGTGCTGGTGCTAAAGAGAGATCAGATCAGAAACTTGAACTCAGGCAGATGACGTAGCCAAACTCCCCATCTCCTCTACTCCAAGAAGGGCTGTGCTGTCCACCGCTGGTCTTGGGGTTTGCTCAAGGTATTTCTGTCCATCCCTCTCTCTCTTTCTCTCATTGCAGAAGGCAGATCTGGCCGTGGCCCCCCTGACCATCACCCATGTTCGAGAGAAGGCTATCGACTTCTCCAAACCCTTCATGACACTGGGCGTGAGCATCCTCTATCGCAAGCCCAACGGCACCAACCCCAGCGTCTTCTCCTTTCTCAACCCCCTATCCCCAGACATCTGGATGTATGTGCTCCTCGCCTACCTGGGTGTCAGCTGTGTCCTCTTTGTCATCGCCAGGTAAGACGCACATCCTCAGCCCTAGCACTGTTGCACCTGCTGTTTCTCTCTCTCTGTGGCCCAGAGCCATTCCTGTCCCTCTGGGAATGTTCTATGACCCTGGACTTGAAATATACATCTTCACCTGGTCTGTGCCCAAGCTCAGAAATGGTGCATTAGCAGGCTTGGTCATTGCCCCAAGCTGTACCACCCTGGCCAGGCACCTGGAACAGCAGGCCCATCTACATTCTGTTGCTCCGTGGGTATCTTCAAACTTGGGAAATGGCCTGTGTAGATCTAACCCAGAATAGTATGGAACATATCCATCTGCAGATACATGGCATATATGTGTACTTACCTATCTGAACACATGCTAGCATCACACTTGCACATTTGGTTGTTCCCATGAGGCAGACATAGATGCTGCTAGGAGGAACCTGCCCAAAGGAAAGATTTAACAGTATTGAGTGAGCACCCAGTGTTGGCCAAGCACCTTGTTCTGCACCCCCACAGCCATTCTCTTATTTCATTCTCACAGCCTTTCTTGAGGGTACTTCAAAAAGTTTGTGGAAAATGGATATTAAGAAAACACTGCACATGGATCTCAAAATTTATTTGCAATAAAGCAAACTTACCTTTTACTTTGATTTCTCATGAACTTTTTGAAGTACCTCGTACCTACCATGCTCATACAAGCAATACATGACACATTCAGTCTTTGGACTTGGAGCACCAAGTGTTTCATCTGCCACCCTCCCACCCCTCCAGCCCATGGTCTGCCCAAGCCCCATGTCCACAGCTACAACACCCCCACCCCTGACCCACCGGCCCTCTGCTCCCTTCAGGCTCCAGCCCCAGCTGCTGCCCAGGCTCCTTTGTTCTCTAAATCCTAACAAGGTGAAAAGAGAGACTTCTCTGGAGAGGCAATTTGAGATCCAAGGGCTCGGTATTGCCATCTTCCTTTCTCTGAGTCTCCTTTGAAAGCCTTTCTCTCGCCCTGCTCCTGTCCGCCCCCTCCTCCCGTGCAGAGAGAGACCAAAGAGAAGGATGTGAGACATGAAATTGTCCTACCTCCAGAGCTCTTTGCCGCGGGCCGCCCCGCCCTGCCTGGCCGGCCAGCTCAGAGAAGCCTTCGTGACACTGCTGGGCTGCTGTAATGGCCTAACAAGCCTTTGAAAGCCAGAGGCCACTCTCCCAGGTTCTTGCAGCAAATTCAGCAGCTCTGGCTGGGCCTGGTTGGCTGCTCAGCTCCTCATCCTGTCAGGCCCAGCCTCCCCAACCTCAGCACTGCTCTTGAAGGTGCACCCCACCCTCACTTAGTTCCCAGCCTTTCTGCAATGAAACAGCCAACTTTCCAGCCCAGCCTCCCTGGCTTGGAAGGTCTGGGCCTGCTTCCAAGGTTGGCATGAGGGATGTTCCAGAAGAGAGGGTCCCCAGAACTGCTGTGCTGACATGAGCACCTAAAGAGAGAGGAAGAGCAAGAGTCTGGGCCTTGGCTTGAAAGAGCATCACAATAAACCATTACCTTGTATGGCAGGCACACAATTCTCGAGAATTTCTTTCATAGCCTGAAAGGCAGCTAGAATCATCCCCACTTTACAGTTGCAAAATTGAGGCTCTGAGACATTAAGTCACTGCCCAGTGCCTTGACCAGTTTGCTTCCTCCACCCAGCCCTGTGGAGAGAGGGGAGCACAGGGGCCTGCTGGGGCCAGATGGGGCGTGAGGAAGACCAGTCAGCAGCAGCAGGTGGCAGGAGCTGTTGGGGACTAGAGAACATACAACTGTCTCAAGGGCAGCTGCTCGCTATTCAGCTCCGGCAGCCTATGGGCAGGGACGGGATGACTTTAAGAGAGAACCATTTAGATCTCTAGGTGGCGTCTTTTTCTTTCCCACAGGTCCCTGATTCAATTGTGTATAACACTGCTTCCCAACAGCACCATGCACCTGTGGGTTGGAGGGGACCCTCTGCCCCCTCTCCCTGTGACCTGTGTCTCTGGGTCTACTCCATCCTGGTCCCCTATCTTCTGACTCATTCCCAAATGTTTACAATGGCCAAAGCAGGGATAGACCAAAGTTCCCATGTGACTCGCAGAACACCAATACGTTGAGCCATCGCTACTCCCTCCCAGGGTCTGCCTTAGCAGGAAATGGATGCTGCAATAACTGGGCACAGGCTTCTTCATCAGCATTTTAACTGCTAGGCCGAACACTCACCCCTAACCACCTGGACAAACGCCTGCTGCTCATACAGCATTTTGTTTTCGACAGGATCCCAAGTATCATGCACTTGTGTGTGCGTGTATAACTGGCTTTCTGAAGCAGCAGGGCTTCTGAGAGTTCAGCAGAAACCATCTGTGTGTTGCCTCCACTCCACCTTCCCATGCATTCAAGGGTGGAGGTTCTACCCCGGGCCCCTTTGGCAGGGCCTCCCTCAGCGAGCCCCTCCTGTTACAGCACAGGCCCCTCAGCCTCAGCCCGGGGGAACCTGCTGCCCTGCCAGGGTGAGAGTCAAGATGGACCTGGGCTGGATCTCCTTTCCACATGGACATGTGTGGTGCAGGGGAAGCACTGCGGACCTGGCATCCTTTGATCTGGTGGTACCTGGCCCTGTGACCTGGGCCAAACAGCAGGCTTCCCCTACCTCCTCCCACTAAGTATGCTACAACCTGCCCCTGCCCTCCAGACTTCCCAAGTGCTGTGCTTGGTTACATGCCCAGCACTCCCCACATCCTGGAAAGCCCCTCTCCCAACCCACAAAGAATCTTGTCGAAAGACCGTTCTCATGCAGCTTCCTATCTCTGTCTTTGGACCAAGAGTATGTCCTCTTGAGCTGGAGAGCATCTAACACGTTCACGCTCATTTCTTCTGGAACCCTCCATCTCCATTTGAGGCCTCACTTTGCAGTTTCCTAGCTGAAGGATCTTCCCATCTCGTAACAACTGAATTCTTCCGCCTGAGTGTGGGTGGTCAATGTGTGTGAAAGCTAAAGCTGTTAGACAGGAGGTGGGGAAGGGCTGTCAGCACTTCGCACTTCAAAGAGCAAAGCATAACTGTACAGGGCCCTTTCCAGGCCTGTCCCCTTGGCTTGCTCAGCTTCCTCAGCTTCCTAGCACCGCCCCAAAGCCAGTGGGGTAGGGAGGGGGACTCCCCAGGCTCTCTGTGTCTCCCCAGCTTCAGACTGACGTGTCTCCAACTGTGAGCAAAGATGCCCTCCAGCAGTCAGGACTGCTCGTCTGTCCGTTGGAGGCAGGAGGCAAGGGGGAGCTGTGGATGTTTTTCCTCTCATCCATGTATCCGTGTGGTCCAAGAGAACAATCGGGAAGATTCTATCCCACAGAGTTTCCTCCAAGACACGGGAGTCCCTCCACTGTCTCATGTTCCTTGGGAGTACTTCATTAAAATACTTTTGTCTCTTAGTTTTTTATTATTATCATTTACTGTGTTTCTTTGAAACACAGAACTTCCGTCTGCTGGGCCCCAGCTGCCTGCCACAATTGGGATTGGGCCTGGCCAAAGCCTGGAGCCAGTAAGCCCATTCAGATTTCCCATATGAGTGACAGGGACCCAAGTGCTTGAGTCATCACCAGGGTGTGCATTTGCAGGAAGCTCAAGAGGACAGCAGAGCCAGAGGCTGCATCGTAAGATGTGCATATGCCAAGTGGTGACTTCATGGGTGCCCCAAACATTTGCCTAGCCTGGGTTTTTAAAAATATGTAAGAAATTCAAAACCACACCCTCATTAAAAAATTCATCTACTGCATATACATATATATGTGTGTATACATATATGTATATATGTGTATAGTAGATGGACATATGCATATATATGTATATGTGTATATGTACATGCATATATATATATATAGTAAGAGAGAGAGCAAGCACAGCAGGTTTCCCAAAGTTCCTCCTGCACTTGGACCTCCCATCCTTCGAGATGTTCCTTGCTACTTGTTCTCTATGGGGACTTCCCAGACCTTTAGTGTGCACTCCACAGGGACATGCAAACCGGGTTGTACAGCTCTGTCTGCAGAGACCTGTTTATCTCATGCGATCATCCAGCTGCTATTTCCCCCCAATGGTTTTTGACCAAACTATACATCTTGCCGCCCTCCCCTTGTCGGCTCACATAGATGCCACTCCATCTCTAATAGCTGCGTGCTATTTCAGAGTGCAGTTGTGGCATGGCTTATTTAATCAGGCCTCCCTGAAGGACATTTAGGTTGTTTGCAGGTTTGGGTTTTCTTGTTTTGTGTTTGCTATGATAGACAGCGCTTTGATAAGCACCCTGCGTGTGCACTCCCTTACATGTGTGTGCCAGTGTTGTTTTCTGGGATGGAGAAGATGTTGCGGCATGGCTAAGTGAAAGGGCGCATGCACTTTTAATTTTCAGAGAATCTAAGGAATTGTTTTGGGAGCCAGAATAGGGCACAGACGGGAAAAAAAAAAAAAAAAAACAAGGGGAAACACGGCCCTGATTACCCTGCCTTCCCAGAGGAATCCCTCCTCAGAGGTTGAGCTGTGCCAGCTTGCCTGCCATCTCCATAGCCGTGGAGCCCCTTTCTCACCTCCTCCCCCTGCAGCTTAGCCTCACTGCTCCTCTCTTCCTGCGCCAGGTTCAGCCCTTATGAGTGGTACGATGCTCACCCTTGCAACCCTGGTTCCGAGGTGGTGGAAAATAACTTCACTCTCCTGAACAGCTTCTGGTTCGGAATGGGGTCCCTGATGCAACAAGGTATGTGCCTTGATCGGGCCTCCCAATACTACTGGGAGTAAGGGGGACTTCTCCCCCCAGGGGCTCTAGCAGGCTCTATGGAGTCAGCAGAGCCAGCTTACCCTCCAGGACAAGGTGTCCTGAGCCCGTGTGCTGCACCTAACCCGTGCGCAGGGCTTACCCTTTGGAACTGTCTCGAGCTGCTCCCACATTTCAGCCAGCAAAGCCCCTGCTCAACTCAAACTGCACAGAGTAAGACGCAAAGATACCAAAGGGCTTGGGGATGGGTCCAGAAGAAGAGGCCCCCTGTCACCAAAGAACCCCCACCCAGGGAAGACACTCCAACCCCAGCTCTGCTGCCCCAGAGCCTTGTATCACTGGCACTAAGTGTCTACCTGTGTTGCCTTCCCACTAGGAGACTTAACTAGAGGGAATGGAGGAGGAAGAAGGATGATTTGGATAAGGAAAATGTCATTGTCCCACACTCATCTGTATGTGATGCCAAGGCCCAGCAGTTCCCAATAAGTGCCAAGTGAATTAATGGAAGAAGGATAGGTAGATGGATGGATGGATGGGTGAGAGGGTGGATGGTGAAATGAATAGATGGATACGTGGGTGGGCAGATGAGTAGATGGCTGGAATGGTGGGAGGGTGGATGGATAAATGGATGGTGGATGAATGAAGGTATGGGTGTGTGCATGGATGGATGAGCAGATGGATTGATGGACAGATAGGTAGTTGAGTGAATGGTGTTGTCCTAGTGTGACCTGAACACCTGCCAAACACCACACCCTGTGCTGAATCCTTGAAGGAGGGAGGAAGAGGAAGGAGAAGGGAAATGTGCATCAGGGAAGCCTCTCAGCTGCGGCAGGGGTCTGGCCATGGGTGGGGCTGCAAGCAACCTGGCAGCACTCACCAGCAAGCAATTAGAAAACGCTACCTTCCTTTCCTTTGTGTGGAGCTTGAGTCCTGGCTCAGGGTGACTGGAGTGCCCCATCTAGGAGTGGCTGATTGGCCAGGGGAAGCTGAGTAGCCTCATGGCATCTTTCAAGGAAAGGAGCTCAGTCTGTCCCACCATTAATGAGTTTCCTGAAGCCTCTCTTTGTGTCTTTGTCCATCATCTTTGTTCACTGACAGTTGGGGAAGACCTGGAAGGCCCTAGATGTGGTAATAGCTTCTGGTCTACCTCCCGCTGCTATTCAAAGCACTGGCCCCTGATGCGTTTCCCCACATGGTTTTGATTAGGAGGGAGAAAAATAGTTGTGTATTTGAAAAACTCCCCCTTGAGTGATTTCTTTGAGGAGAAAAAAAAATCATCCATATCAAAGCAGCCGCTTTTCAGATTGCAGGTCCAAATATTCTGGAAAGTTCAGGAGTCTCTCACTATTTAAATCTCTTGAAAGCTGCCTAGTTAATTACTTCACTTAGAAGGTTTCATCTAAATTGTGCTCCACACACAAGGTCGGGAAGAAAGAGTGATAAATTTCAGCCAAGAGCTTCAAAAAATGTTGGTTTTTCTCCTTCTGCCAAGTGCCACATAGTAATCTTGTATTTGTATATGACTTGTATTTCCAATGCAATTTCTCCCCAAATGATATTGCTGCAGCATCGCAGTATTTGTGCGAGACCAGGACAGAGGAAGGACAATGCTCCATGCTTTGCAGAGTCCCAGGAAGGGGTGACGTCTGGCATAAGAGCACAGCGTGTGGGGGCAGGATTCACCCAAGATCTCAGGAGTCCCCACACCAAGGTGTTGCTAACCTGGAGACAACCAAAGGGCCCAGGGATAGGCATCTGTGGATCTGTGAGCCTGTGAAATGGGATATGTGTGTGTGTGAATGCGCGTGCACATGTGTACTGTGTATATATGTATGTATTTTGTGTATTTGTGTATTAGATATGTGGGTACATGGATGTATATATGTGTATTGTGTGTGGGTGTGCATGAGTAGGCATGTGTGTATATGTATGTGTATGTTGTTCTAGAGCAGTGCTTCTTACATTCTACATCAAAATCACCTAAACAGTTTGTCAACAGAGATGACCAGGTCATCAGCGTCCCCCCCAACACAAGTTACTGATTCTATAGACCTGGGGGTGGAGCCCAGGAACGTGCTTTCTACAAAGCCTTGGAGTGATGGGGCTGCTGACAGATGCTGAGCTAGGCCAGGGTCCAGGGCTTTCCCTAGAGCATCCACGGAGTCCATAAGCCCGATCTGGACATAGTAAGGGACCACTGTCTCCTGCCTCCTCCCAGGGTCTGAACTGATGCCCAAAGCTCTGTCCACGCGCATCATAGGTGGCATCTGGTGGTTCTTCACGCTCATCATCATCTCCTCCTACACGGCCAACCTGGCTGCCTTTCTGACTGTGGAACGCATGGAGTCACCCATCGATTCTGCTGACGACCTGGCCAAGCAAACCAAGATTGAGTACGGAGCTGTCAAGGATGGGGCCACCATGACCTTCTTCAAGGTGAGACCCGAGACCGTCTCCCACCCATGGCAGCCCTTGGAGTGGATCCTTTGTCTCTACCCCTCTCGCCCTGCATGAATCCAGTGTGCCCAACACCCCCAAGGACTTGGTACCTCCCTATGTGCACCAGTTGGATGTAGCAAGCTGTGGTGATGCAGGTCTTGGGGAATGGTCTTGGCACTGAAGGTTTTTGTATCTGGGACAAATGATGCAAATGCATCACATCACATCTCCTTCAATCAGAGGACAAGGGAGAGAGAATGGGATGGGGAGGGATGGTCCAACCACACACAAGATGCTGCGGCTGGTGGGTGCCTGTCCCTTGGCTTTAGGTGTCAGTGCCATGTGTCTCCGAGAAGCTGACCTGGGGTTGGGGATGAGCTTCCTGCTACTAAGAGGGCAGCAAGAGCACAGCCAGGAAGGGAAGGAGGACGCTTAAAAGGTGAACAAGTGTCTACAAACGTTAACATGTGACCCTCTTGGAAATGTAGTGTCTACAGACCAAGTACCTACTACCTGCCACTCCAGTGGAATTCCGGCCATGACTTGCAGCTCCTCCTGCTTTCCAAAGTGCTGGGCTAGTTCACCCAGTGTTTTTCACTTTCTACTAAGCATAGCTGAGGGCTTCAGAGATGCTAGCTGACTTTGATACCCAGTAGCTACAAACTTCCTCTCGGAAGAGAAAATAGTCATCACACCCACTGCCACCATGGTGGGCCAGGCACATACTCCATGTTGGCCTCCACATGTCACATCTGTGAAGTGGACCCCAGAATTCCATCCATTTTACACATGTGGAAACTGAGGCCTGAAACTGTAGAGCAGCTGTGCAAGTATATCACACCTGGAGGAGCCAGATGCTGACCCAGCTCTGCCTTCCTTGATTCCAGGCTGGGGTTGCTAGAACTGAGTGTGCATTGGGAATTGCCTACAGCACATGTCCCAGTGTAGGCTGTGAATCTCACCTCGGGGTATTGGACCCAGGAAGTCTTGGATGGAGCCAAAATGTGCATTTCCCAAATGTTCCTGGTCCAAGAACTGCCCTTGGGGAAGTTCTGCTCTGGTTGCTTCTCAGTCTTGGAACCTTCCCGGCCACTGATCTGTTCATCCGTTCATTGATGGGTCAGCTGCTCTCGGTCCATCTGGAAGCCTGGAGTATTGCCCTTGCTCTGGCCCTGGTTTCCCATTCCCTAGCCCTTTGCTCTGAGGCTAAGCCTCTGAGTGGTGGACGGCACCATCCCTGGGGAGTGAGCCCAGAGAGGAAGAGGCTGGGCAGGAAAGCCTTCCTGCTTCTCCCGAACACCAGAGCCCCCAGCACTTTGCTCTGCCCCAGAATTCCCTGTGTACTGCTTAGAGGTTGGAAGCAGCCTCTCAATGAGGACAAAGGCAAGAGGTGCCACTGCATCAGAAGGCAGCTGGCACAACTTTACCCAGAGGTCACTGCTGAGCACTTAGCATGTGTGTAAGAATGTGAGCAAGTGTTCACACACATAACTGCCTGTGTGTGTAGTCATAGATAATGTGTAAGTTTGCACTCACATATGTTTGTGTGTTCACATTGTGTCCGTGCATAGGAGTCCACAGGGGGTGCACGTGTATTTCTGCTTAAATGTGTGTGTGTGCTTTGGGCATATATGTGATGCACATGTGTGATCCAAGCATGTGGATATGTGCCTGTGAGCCTATACAAGTGAGTGCTGAAGTGTCTGTGTGTATGTGTGAAGAGCACATGTGTGTCTGTCTGCATGCCTGCTCCCATAGCTATACCTAGCTAAGTGTAAGAGAGGCCTGAGTTTGTGTATGTGTGTAATACCTTCTGTGTGTATGTGTGTGCAAAGGCCTGTGCACATACAAGTGTGTAACAGTCTGTATGTTTTGTATAATGGCACATGCATGTGTGTATGCATAATCTCTGCATATATATGATGGTCTGTGTGTTCATATGTACATATATTATGTGTAAGAAACCATGTATACATGTGCACACACTTGTGTATAATATACTCCATGTGTTTGTAAGGGCCTGTGTGTGCATTTTGTGTGTGAGAGTGGGCCTATGCATGTACACATGTGTGTAATATCCTTTGTATTATGTGTGTGTAATACCCTATATGTGTGCATGGTGGCCCACACATGCAGGTAAATGTTTAATTCTCTGTGTGAGTGCCTATGGGTGCTGGTGTATGTAAGATATCCTATGGAATGACCCATGTATGCATGTATGTATGTAATAACCTTGTATGTAATGGTACCTTCTCTCTGTGTGTAATAGCCCATCCGTGTGTGTGTGTGAGACAGATGTGTGTGTGCACCGGCATGTGCGCATGCGACCCAGCCCTTTGACGGTGCCAGAGCTCTCTCATGCATTACGCATGAGCCCTCTCTAAGCGGGGCTCACGATCAAAGGGAAGCGGCATAAATAAGTCTGGTGCAGGCTCATTGCCACTGATTGGATGCCCTTGCCTCCTTCCATGCTAAGATGCTCAGATTGGCTTCCAAGAGCCCGGGCTCAGCGCCCCACCGAGCCTCTGTCCTCGCTTCAAGCGGCACCTCCTGCAGCCTCCTCCACCCTCACAACCTTCTCTCCCCGGGTGCAGCGAGGAGGAGAGGGGGAGGGACATGGATGCTACCCCAGCCAGGATGCTAAGATGCAAGGGTCCATGCTGACGGGCCCTTGGCCAGGGACACCCTCCACCCCGCCCCCTGTGGAACCAACCTCTTTCTCATCTCCTGGTGGTCAGTTAATTTCTCTCTCCATCTGCCCACATTGTCTCCTGTTGGAATTTAGGAGCAGCATCTCTCACCTGGTAGAACTAAGGTGCAGGCTGAGAGGAGCCGCTGGGCCTTTCAGAGCATGAGTGGGAAGGCTCACACCCACCAAGCAGGGGTCTGGACCCACTGACTTTCTGCCCCACCCTCCCTTCCCGGAGCAGGGTGCTTGCCTCCTGCAAAAGGGGGAACAGAGGCCTAGAGAGGCCAACTTAATCGCCCACAGCCACACAGCATGCCAGCAGCAGAGCCAGCTTCCACACGGCCCTCTCTGCCACCCGCCCGAGGTGCTTCCCCTGGCAGGTGGGCCTCTCCCTGCCCATGAGGCTTTTCACCAAGAGTGGCGCTCAGATTGAATGGAGCTCAGCTCCAGGATGTGCAAGAGGCTTGGGCAAAGTCAGCAGTACCAGTAACACTTAGGCCTTCCCCCATGCCAGGCCAGCACTCCACCTCTGTTCCCTCGCATCCTTCTCACGGCCCTAGAAAGTACATTATGATCATCTCCATTTACCCATGACGAAAGTAAAGCTCAGAGTGGCTAACCCACTAATCCAACAGCACACAGCTAGTGAAATAAAAAGCTGGGTATTTGAGCTGAAGCTGTCTGGACGTGGTACCTGTGGTCACTCTGCCCACACTCTCAAAGACCCCAGCCCCGGTCCTCAGGCACCAGCAGAGGAAGAGGGAAGCCGTAGTCCCACCCCGGACAGTCCTGGGATGTGACAGATGCTCAACGTGCTGAGCAGGTGCCGCCATTGAAGAGGGTAGGGGTCACATGGAACAACTGCAGAAGACAGTGCTGCGGACAGGAAGCAGGTACATGGCAGGAAGGCAGACAGCTTCCCAGGGGTTCCTAGGGTGCAGGCCAGGCCCGCCAGCTTCTGTACATGGTGTGCTCCTGGACAGGCTGCACGCATGCTTACAGAGCCCTGCTGGCTGCGAGCAGACCGTGGGGGAGGGAGCCCATTTCAGTCCAAATACAGCAGCAGGAGGAGGCAGGGTGCTGGGCTCCCATAGCCGGCTCCAGATCCCTCCCCCTCCCCACCTCCATACCAGGCAGCCCCCCCCCCAGCCATGTTGGCCAGAGGCGGCCCCCACAACTGCAAAGGAAATTGCATTTGAAGAGTTTTTGGGGAGCGGCATGCATTACACACCACATTTCCTGTGTTGTCCTCCCTTCGTCTTGGCAGATAAAAATTAATTAGGAGATGAAAAAGGAGGCCTTTGAAGGCACAGTTTGGCTGTGAGAACATGGAGGCGAGATGTAAAGCCGAACACGACGCAGGCCTGTTCTTTGCAGGGAGGGCCAGGCCTTTGAAGGCAGGGGAAGCTGCTGAAGGCAGGCCTCACCAAGGAGGGGCAGAGGCTCAGGAAGGGGGTGGAACAGAGCATTCCCAGGCTGTTCCTGTCCAGGGCATGGCCCAGACCTGCCACTTCCCAGTCAGAGTCCCAGCCTGTGGCCTGGAGAGTGACTGAGGGCCAGGTGTAGGGGCATCAAGCCTACTTCACATCCACCCAATACAGCAGCTTCCTGCCTAGGCTGGCAGCCTCAGGACCACACTTCCCTGTCCCTGTCTCTTGCTCCTCCCAAGCTGTCTACTGGCCTCTCCCAGGGAGTGCCTTAGCTCTGTCCTCTTCCATGTGGAAACAGAGGAGAATCGACATGTGGGCAGCAGGCTGAGGTCAACGGGGCACAACCTGGCACAGTCAGGTAGCATCAGTTGGACAGACAGATGAACCAGTCATGAGTGATGTGTCTGCTGAGAGGCCTTGAGCAAGTTGCTTTGTGTCTCTGAGTCCAGTCTGCTTGCCTGCACGATAGGGGTTCCAATTCCCACCATGCCACCAGTGTGCAAGAGGACTCAGTGAGCTACCTTCTGGGTAGTGTTAGTCCAGGGCCAGGCACAACAGAGCTTCCAGGCTTTCTCCTCACACACCTGTCCAAGTGGCTGGACCAGGAGCACAGAGAAGCAGGCTGACCCCTTCTAGGGCAGGTGACTTCATTGCAGCATAGCCCAGGGACATCCAAGAATTCACTCTTCCTCCAGACCACCCCCTGCCAAGTGGGGCTACCAGACTTTGTGCAGGACACTGCTACCTCCTACCATGGAGTGACCACCTGCTTCTTGGTAGAGCCCCACATGTCAGGAAGAGCCCAAGAGTCTCAGAATGGAGAAGATCTAGAGGAGGCAGGCAAAGAAGCAGCAACAAGGGCAAGGCAAGGGCCAGTGATGATGGGAGAACCAGTGAGCACCTCTCTGTGTCTTAGAGTTCTCATCTGAAAAATGTGTACAATCACAATCCCCAATGGAATTATGGAGTCGATTCAACAGGGTGATTCACAGATGCTGTGTAGGACGGTACCCAGCACAAAGTCGACACGCGGTGAATGCTAGCTGTGTGGTTGCCTACAGTTGCAAACTGACAGTACCTCAGATATGACCCTGGATGTCACGCCTGGTGTGCTTTTATTGAGAGGATTGTTTTTAGCTCATTACTGACATTTTAAAATAGGGAGGGGGTTTTTGCATTTAAAAAAATGCATATTCCTAGCTTCTTGAAAATGTGACAGACTGGGCATCAGGGAGCTGGCTACGCGTCAGGAGCCTAAGGGCAGTCCATCCACCATGCACGGCCTGCTCTGGTCCCCCTGCCTGGTCCTTGCCTGGTCCCTGTCAGCATTCACGCCATCCACCCATGAGTATTGTGCCCTTTCATTTCCATAGCAACTCTGTGCTACACAAAATATGATACCCAATTTGTAGACAAGAAAACTGAACCTTGAAGAGAAATAACAATGCCAGCCTGGATCTCTGAATGGTCCCTGCTAACCCTGTAAAACCACATTTTACATAAGTAGGGAGTAAATCTCAGAAATGTAGCATCACTCGCCTGTGGTCACAGGAGGAGCTGACACTAGAGCCCAGGTTGGTGGGACCCTGGAGTCCACATACTAGATCCAGCTCTTCCTGTAGCCTCTGCTCCAGACACCCTACCTCCACCCAAGACACATACACAGAGGCTACCATAGCCTCTCCCGGACTAGACACATACACAGAGGCTACCACAGCCTCTCCCGGGCAAGACACATACACAGAGGCTACCGCAGCCTCTCCCAGGCAAGACACATACACAGAGGCTACCGCAGCCTCTCCCGGGCAAGACACATAAACAGAGGCTACCGCAGCCTCTCTTAGGCAAGACACATACACAGAGGCTACCACAGCCTCTCCCGGGCAAGACACATACACAGAGGCTACTGCAGCCTCTCCCGGGCAAGCGTCCATGGGCTGCCTTTGGGGCAGGGGTTAATAGTGAGGCTGGCCTTGTCAGATGCACCATAACAGCAGTCCAAGGCAGGAAAGCCAGAGATGCCTTCTAGTTCCCATGGAATAGGCCTGGAACAAAGCCTCCACACTCAGGGATACAAAAACAAATCAGTTTGGGGAAAGGTCTCTTGTCCCATCTGGAAAAGCCCCATGGCCTTGCCTAGAATCATATTGCCACTGCTCCCCACTCATGTTCCCGGCCCCTGGCCCTCATGGGATTGATATATGTGTGTCCATAGAGGCCTGTGTTTGTCCCCTTGGACAGAAATGGTAAATTCTCAAGATCTTCAGTTAGGGAAAATCAGTTTACTTCTTTGAGGAGGCTGGAATTGGACTTTGTGAGCCTGACACTTACTTTCTTGCCAATTTTTCTGATATGGAAAAGAAAAAAAAGCATCTCGTTCTGGCAGATCGCCCTGTATTGGCTGCTCCAGATGATATTAATTGATTTGGGTGACTGGTCCTGAAGCAGGCCTTATTAAGGTTCCCACCCGAGCTGGGGCAAGCAGGATGACGGTAAGGGCATACCTATGGGAGACTATGGCCCCGGGGTGGGGTGGGGTGGGGATGGAGCTGTGGGTCAGTGGCAGAAACTCAGGCCTTTGATAACCAAGCCAAGGGACAATAAGAAAGCTGCCAGAGATTCCAGCGGGAGTCTGGCTTTGTTTCTACCTTGCTGGATCCCAGTATCACTGCAGGACAGAAAAGCGAAGCCAGAGAGGACCTAGAGCCCCTGAGCAGGAAATGTAGTTGAGAATGGGGGTCCAGGAAGGAAGAAATGGGTGGCCATTCTAGGGAATAAGATTCCAGATCCCTCTGCCTGGAGGTGGTAGAGGTGGTAGATTTGTTGGTGCTGGAGCCAGGAGCATGAAATCAGTGTCGAAGTCAGCTTTGTACCTTGTGGTCGCCTCTCCCCTGAACAGGGCCCCATTACCTGGTTGTTTCCTTGTCTTCCTCATTCAGTTCCTTCACCCATGGAAGCTTTCAGATGTCTCTCTTTTTAAGCCCATCTGGCTCAACCCTCCCACCAGCTCCCTGCTGAGATTTCTATCTTGGTCTGTGAAGTTATGTTTCCTAGAAAGAGCATATGTTTGGGTGTCAGGCATGCCTGTGTGGAGAAGGAATGGGGATGGGTGGGCAGGGGGTTTGGAGAGAGAGGGAAAGTTCTCATCCCATTTAGAACCAAAATGAGTGGGGCAGGGCCCCTGGCTTGTGGGTCACTGTTGGGTTATTTCTGCCAGAACTTGACATTTATCAGATGGATGATTTGGTTGTGTGAGGTTAGTGGGACAGGTGGGTGAGAAGAGAGGAATGGATGGTGGGTGATGGGCACATGGCCGACTTGGTAGATGGATGGATTGGTAGGTGGGTGAGTGCATGGTGGATGGATGGTTCAATAGGTGAGATAGCCAGATAACTGAATTGACTATAGATAGTGTGCATTAGAACATAATCAGTTGAGTGGGGAGAGGAAGTGAGATGGGGAGGAAGGGAAGCAGAAAGGTTGGCATGGATTCATGTGTGGCTGTATGAGGAGGCATAAGGACCATCCCAACTGGCCCCTCCATTCCCAGTTCCCACCTCTGCTAGAAGAGGCAAAATTTGGAAAGCAGGAGAGACAGAAATGGACATAAATTGGAAGCTGCAGTCCCCAAAGGGAGAGCAGTGTTTAAGTCACAGTCGCCAGGATGGTAGAATACTATGACACCTGTACCTATCTGGCAAAGCAAGGACACTTTGTGTTTGGGTATCTGGATCATAAGAATAGTTGAGAGTAATGAAAATGTGAAAAAGCAAGTGTATTGGAAGAGAAATAGCTTAGGTGGCAAGAGAGTGTGTGGGTTATCTATGGCTACATAACAAATTAAAACAGCATCTGTTACCTCAAGCCGGGAGCTAGGAGCCTGGCTCAGCTTAGCCTAGTCCTCTGGCTCCATGCCTCTCACGAGTCTGCAGCCAAGGTGTTGGGCAACATTGCGGTCATGTTGTGGCCTGGCTTCCAAGCTTGCACACATGATTGTGGGCAGTACTCAGCTCTTAGGTTAGTGGACTAAGGGCTTCATTTCTTTACTGTCTACTGGCTGGAGACCATCCTCTTTCCAAAAGGCAGCTCAGCTTTCATCATCAAGGAGGGAGGACCCAGACAGCAGCCAAGATGAACACTCACCTTGAAAGTGACTTCTGTCACTTTGGCTGGGAGTTAAAAGCAAGTGACTAAGTCCCATCATTCCCAAAAGGCATGAGGCCCAGGAGACAGGGACCATGAGAGAGCTCTTTAAACACTACCTCCAACAGAAGAATCTGTAGCAAGGAAGAAAGAAGGGGTGGTGGCAAAGGAGTTTGAAGTGGCACATCAGACTCTAGAAAGCAAGAGACAGCCCAGGAGGTGGAGGAGATGGACATGAGCAAGATTTCTAAGGAGAAGTAACTAGTCGGGGAGGGTGCTGCTGAGGCATCGGGAAGCCCTGGGCAGGAGAGGCTAGGAGGATGGGGTGCAGAGGTTGGAGGGGAACAGGGCAGGGGGATGGATGGAGTAGCTAGAGAGCGGGAGCAGCTGGGAGTAGAACCAGGAGGAGTTGGGTATAGCCCAGGAGGACTGTAAGCATCAGAGCCCTCCCAAGCTTCCTAGTTTCACGGCAGGTGAATTTGTTGGGGTGGGGGTAGGGGTGGGGCAGGGGCTTGTCTGTAATGGTGCCCCAGGTCCTGTGCTCAGAGGAAACCTGACCGGCAACTTGACTGATTCTCCCCCTGGATGAAATTTTAAGGGATCCCACCTGGTGCTTTTGGGCTCCCTCCTACCCCCCACTTGCCTCCTCCCTCTGCTGTGTTTGGTTCTCCAGGAGCCAATTTCAAAAGGAACAGCCCTTATCAGAACTGGAAAAAAAAAATCTTCCTCTTGGGCTACCCACCCCTCTTCCAGCAGGCACTGCATCCTCCCCACCCCCTGTGGCCCCCCCATCCCTACTGCCCCTTCACCCGGTCCACACCAGCTCGTGGGAAGCATAATGTGGAACTGGGCAGGGTGCCTGGCAGACAAGCTGACATCACACAGCCACCACCAGACTCAGAAACCACCAGGTACAGCAGGGCCCGCAGAAGCACCTGGTCCCTGGGAACAGCCAGGGACAGGCCAACCTCTGCTGGGAGTAGACAGCCAAGTCCCAGAAGTCTCCTGAGTGCCAAGCATCCCAGACTGACCCTTCTTCTTCCTGGCCCCCGGCTACCTCTCAGTCCCCCTAGGCAGGTGCAGGCTTCGTCTTAGGGATGCTGCCTTCGCCCATTGCACCAGCACCAGCCAGGACGCTCTGTCCCTGGGCCCCAGAACAGCTGCAGGTGCTTGCTTCTTTCTCACTGTGCTGCAGTGGAATGGACGGGAGCCCATGCTTCATAGTCACTCTTTCTTCAAAGGACAGCACAGGAGGAAGTAGGAGTGAGGGGTCCCAGCCCCACCAGGCTTGGCCCACATCCGTACCTGTCTCTCCCCTGGGTCCTTCCAGTGGCTCCTGTGAGGCACTGCCACTGAGTGATTAGGAGTCAGGTAGTCTGGGACTGAAACCTGCCTTTGCTACCCAGGATCTGGATAACTCTAGGCAACTTACTTAGCTGTGTCTGCATGTCCCCATCTACAAACTGGGTCTAGCAGTAGCACCTGCCTCTTGTGATTCGCTGTGAAGAATCAGTAGGTTCAGGCAGCTATTTAGACTGAGGCTTGCACATGCTAATTGCTTCAGAAATGCTACAGAAAGCAAGTCTCTTTTTTAAAGATGTGTTTATTTTTATTGGAAAGGCAGCTCTACAGAGAGAAGGAGAGACAGAGGAAGATCTTCCGTCCACTGGTTCACTCCCCAAGTGGCTGCAAGAGACAGAGCTGAGCTGATCCAAAACCAGGAGCCAGGAGATTCTTTCAGGTCTCACATGCAGACATCCTCTGCTGCTTTCTCAGGCAACAAGCAGGGAGCTGGACTGGAAGTGGAGCAGCCAGGACACGAACCAGTGCCCATCTGGGATCTTGGTGCATACAAGGCGAGAATTTTAGCCACTGAGCCATCATGTTGGGCCCATAAGTTGGTTTTTAAAAGGCTAGTCTGGAGGCCAACATTGTAATATAGCTGGGTAAGCCTCCACCTGCGATGTTGGCATCCCCCAAGGGTACCCAGTTAGAGTCTCAGCTGCTCCACTTCTGATCCAACTCCCTATGAATGCATCTGGGAAAACAGCAGAGGATGGCCCAAGTGTTTGTGCCCTGCTGCTCCTACAGGCTCCTAGTTTGAGCCTGGCCTGGCCTACTGCCAGTCGTTATGGCCATCTGAGATGTGAATGAAACTCTGAAACTCAGTCTTTGCAATAAATAAATCTTTTTTTAAAGTTAGTCTGAAGACCACTTAGGTCCTGGTAAAAAGCCTAGAGTTTCTGAGGAGTGGACCCTCCTCAGCTGAAGTTAGAGCTTCAGCTTTTTCACTCTCTAGCTACGTGGTTAGGGACCTGTCTTCCCAGGGCTTCAGTCTCCATATCTGAGTAATGGGTGAGACTCCCTCGTTTCTGCAGATTGCACATGGAGCTTGATGGCCTGCCAGGTGGGATGTGCAGTATAGGGCCCCCCCAATATGCCTGGTCACTGTATGTGTGTGCCTCACCCCAGAAATCCAAGATCTCCACCTTCGAGAAGATGTGGGCCTTCATGAGCAGCAAGCCCTCGGCGCTGGTGAAGAACAACGAGGAGGGCATCCAGAGGACACTGACGGCCGACTACGCGCTGCTCATGGAGTCCACCACCATCGAGTACGTCACCCAGAGGAACTGCAACCTCACGCAGATCGGCGGTCTCATTGATTCCAAGGGCTATGGCATCGGCACGCCCATGGGTGAGCAGGGGCTGAGGGCAGAGGATGAGCAAGCCCCTCTCCCACCCCAGCATCTTCCTGGGATCCTGGGAAGGTGAAGGAGCGATGGAGCCTCCTAGCTGGGACGGTCAGTGAGAATGGGAATAAACAGAGCAGGTTGTCTGCTCCCTGGAGGTTAGGCTTACCTTGTCTCACCCAGGGACTCCCAAATCAGGATGCCTCTCCGACCCTGGCCTGGTAACAGGGTCCCCCTGGGTGTGAGCTAACAGCTGGGCACCCTCCCCGCAGGCTCCCCGTACAGGGACAAGATCACCATTGCCATCCTGCAGCTGCAGGAGGAGGACAAGCTGCATGTCATGAAGGAGAAGTGGTGGCGAGGCAGTGGCTGTCCCGAGGAGGAGAACAAGGAGGCCAGCGCCCTGGGCATCCAGAAGATTGGAGGCATCTTCATCGTGCTGGCCGCCGGCTTGGTCCTGTCTGTGCTCGTGGCCGTGGGCGAGTTTATATACAAGCTCCGCAAAACCGCAGAGCGGGAGCAGGTGAGCTGCAAAGTGATGGTGGCAGGGATGAGGAGGTAAGCCACAGGGGGAGGAGCGGGCAGTCAGGAGGGAGTTCCTGCTGGCTCACCTGCTCTCAGCAGCCCACCAGAAAGTTCTGCCAACTCTGTGTCCCTGACACCCCCACACCCCCCCGGACCACAGCTTTTTCCTTACTGTTGCTCCACACCGCCCCCTCTGGCCACAGCCTGCACGCCTCACTGGCACACCCACGGTTCAGAGAGCAACCAGTGCCCTGCTTAAAACTGAATTCAAACCATACCTAGCTTTACCCTGTGTAAAACCCTCGAGGGGAATTGCGGGAACTTGGTGATGGCAACATAGGGGTTCATTATACTGTTCCTTCCACTTTTGCATAGATTCAGACAGTTCCATAATCAAAAGTTTAAGAAAGAAAAGTAAAGAGGGTCAGCCCGAGCTGACAGATGGGAGAAGGAGCTTCAACCGTGTGATTAATTCCAAGCAGGGTTGGGCAGTGGCCCTGGGGCCCAGCAGCAAATTAGCATCGCAGGGTGAGAGTTTTTAAGTGCTAATGCCCTGGCCTGACTCCCTGAGACTTAATTGGCCTGTGGTGGAGCAGGCACTGGTGTTTCCAGAAAGCCTTCAGGATGATTTAAACGTGCACCTGCATGGAGGGCTGCTGGGCTGTGGAGCCTTGCCCCTTGCTGAGAAGTTCAAAGGCGTCCAAGCCCAGTGTGGAAGGAAGTGGCAGTCAATCAGATGGGGAGGGACCCATTAAAAACAGGCAGCTCCTGTGGGGGTCACAAAGGAATTGAAGTTTGAGCCTCAGTCAACTCGGAGGAGGGAGGCGACGCCTCAGGGTGAAGAGGCAGCCTGGCCGTGCACTTGGACTGCTGGGAGAAGGACGGACGGGTGCGCTCCCAGAAGGCAATCTCACTTCCTTATTTGGTGACCCATCAATTTCCCTGGTGGATGTGGTCAAGGTTTCATTCCCTGGATGCTTCCAGAAGCATCAGCTGCAACCAGACAACAACGTTGAGGGTGGGGGAACTAAGAAGTGATGACATCTGAAAATGATCATCAGATTCTTTAGGAATTCCCACTGTAATCAGAACGAGTCTGAATTGCACCAAAAACTCAGTACCACCCAGTGCCTGCCCACCTTGCTGCCCATCCCCCACCCTGCCCAGTCCTTTTCACACTGGCTTTTTTTTTCCAGTTCTTATCACACCAAACCTGCTTTTGCCTCCAGGCATTTGTATGTGCTGTTCCACACACCTTGAATGCTCTTCGCCTGTAATATACTCTTTTGCTTAGTTAATTATTCAGCTATTATAATTGAAAGGGAAAGTGAGGGGTGGGGAGAGAGAGATCTCCTATCTTCTGGTTTACTGCCTCAAATTCCACAACAGTTGGGACTGGGCCAGGCCAAAGCCAGAAGCCTAGAACTCAGTCTGGGCATCCCCCATGGATGTCAGATGAACATTTGAAATCATCGCCTTCCCAAAAAGCTGGGACTGGGAGCAGAGGCTGGACAGAAACCCAGGCATTCTGTCCATGGGGTGCAGGCTATCCCAAACACCTGTTCCAAGAGTCCTCAGTCTCAACACCTTCTGTTCACATATCACCTCCAGTAGGCCTTCCTTCCCTGTCCCCATTCCCATCCCCCCTCTATCCCATTTTGTTGCTTCAGTGTCTCAGAGCTAATCACTCTCTGTGCTGACTGATTTTGCTCACATGATTGATGATTATTGTCCTCCCGTCATCAGACCGCAAGTCCCCTGAGTGCCAGCACCTTTCCTGCCCTCATCACTGCTCAATGCCCGACTCCTAAAACAGTGCCCAGGGCACAATAGGCCTTTAGTGAGCATGAGCAGCAGAGGGAAAGGCAAGTTGAGAGACCAGCACATTCAGTGGTGAGAAAGGGGAGGCAGAGGTAGAGCTAGAGTTCAAAGCCAGGTCTCCATCTCCCCACATCCCATGGCCTGCATCCCAGGCCCTGGCCTTGCTGGGTCAGTCACAGCATACATTGAAGGTCATCCTCTGGCAGTTGGCCTCATGGAGCCACCGTGTCAGGTATCCATGCTAATACTGGACTTTGTTGGCCCTCTGGAACACCTGTAAAGGCTTAAGCCAGGAAAGGGCCATTGCTACCATCAGCCCTACAAGGACCTGTCCCTCCCACTTGTCTGAGATGCTTACACTGGACTTTGCTGGGTGGGAAGACAGTGATGTCTCCTCTTGGTCAGAAGCCCTGTGGACAGAAGGGATACCCACACATTCCTAAGGCACTTCTGGGCCCTGGACTGTGGGCTACTTTTGCTTCTTGGGCTGGGACTGACACTGGCTGGTTCCTGCCCTGGAAGACCAGGGGCAAGAATCCAGCCAGGTAACGTTCATGGCACACAGAGCAGCAGTTTGCTCATCTGTGAAATGGGAACAAGATATCCGCCATGACTTCCTGAGCGCTATATCAGATAGCAAGTGTTTGGAGACTGCTAACATGCTAGAGAATCCTCTTGCAGGGGGTAGACAAGTGGGCAGGATGGGTGTGAAGAGGCCTGGGGTAGCCACAACAAGGCTGTGGGAGATAGGCAAGGAATTGGCCGGCGTTGCAGAACCAGGCCTCACCCGTGTGCCCCTATTCCTTCCCATCCTCCCTCCCCACTGCCAGCGTTCCTTCTGCAGCACTGTGGCCGACGAGATCCGGTTCTCCCTCACCTGCCAACGTCGGGTCAAGCACAAGCCGCAGCCTCCCATGATGGTCAAGACCGATGCTGTCATCAACATGCACACGTTCAACGATCGCCGGCTCCCGGGCAAGGACAGCATGACCTGCAGCTCCTCGCTAGCCCCCGTGTTTCCCTAGGCACAGGTGCGGCAGGGCCTGCAGGGCCTGGGGCAAGGCTGAGGAAAGCAATGGAGACCCGAAAGAGTGTCCCCTGCCCCTATACTGGGCTTGGGGACCAGGGCTGCTGCTCCTATAGGCTCTGGAGCCACCTGGACTTTCCTCTAACCAGGAAATCAGCAGGCGAGCCAAGCTGTTTCCTCTATGGGTTTCTAGAACTGCCAGCCGAGATAGCCATGGCCAAAGGAAGCACACGCCTCTCTCAGGCCAAACCCCCCACCCTGCCTCTCAGCTCTCCTCTGGAACCGGCAGTTTCTGTAAAGCTCCATGCAGAGGCCACAGAAAATGGGAGATGGCTTGTAATCGCCACCCCTTCCTCAGGAGCCTGGGCCTCTTAGGGCCTGGCCTCAGAACCAGAGATGGAGATGCTGGGCCTCTTAAGATCATCATGGCATGGTTGGTTGCCAGCAGGAGCTACAATGAGGAGTGGCCATCCCGTATGCATGGACAGAAGGGGCTAACCACCTGGTCCTGCTCTCCTGGACCTGACATCACTCATGGCAGCCCCCTATTTGGCGGAGTTGAAGGAGGAGAGAGGAATTTGGAAGGAAGACAAAGGCCACCATTTGGGATTCTTATGGACAATGTCCCGATGGCTCCCTCTACAGGAATAGAAGTGGGGAAGTGTTCACAGAAACTCCTTCCCTACATTCCAGCCAGAGAGAGGACCTTATAAATCTCTCACAAAGGAGGCCCCCAGACTCAGTTGGGATTTGAAGCCCAGCAGAAGATCCCATGGGCTCTCAAGCCATCAAACCTCCCTTGGCTGGATTAGCTTCTGTTTTCTAAGCCCTTTTAGCATGTAGGAGCCTGGGCTCTTTGCCACCTACTCATCAGCAATTCCCCATTCCTGACTGGTTGACCTTGGCCTCTCCCTGTCATCCCAGAAGGAGAAGAATCTCCAGGACTGAAATGAAAGTCAAGGCACCTCTGTGCAGAAGCAAGGTCAGTGTCCAAATGTTCATAAGCTGATCTCGGGGGCACGTAGAAAGGATCAGAGAACACTCAAGAAGACCCAGCTTCCCCAACTTGCCAAGCTTAAAGATGCACCCCAGGAAGAAGAAGCATCCAGGGATAAGAGGCTGTAGCTGCCCAAGGCCTCACGGGTGGAGAGCAAGAACCTGCCTCCTGGGGAATTAGCCAAAGGCCCCACACACAGACTCAAGACCCTGCTGGCTGCTAATCTCTTATCCACAGTGGTTGTGACTGTGTGGGGGTTGGGGGAGGCAGCAGAGAAGTAGCAACCAGTGAAGTCCCCACACGGGGATGGACCAAATGACCTGCAGGTTCCAGCTGGCTGAGACGCGCGCCCTCTGGATCTGTGGCTTGAGTCTTCGGAAGAACGCAACACAAAGAAGGTTAGGCACAAAGTGTCCTTAAAGAGTGTGACAGTCCCTGCCAGATTCCTGGGGCCGATGGCAGTCTGTGAGGCAGCAAGGGAACCGGGGCACCAGCCCCTCCATACCCTCTCTGTCACCTGTCTTCTGGTGCTGCTGCACAGGAGAAATCTAAACCAAGGAGGAGCTGCACTGGGGTCTTGGGGATCTTCACAGCTGCAGGAAGAAGCAACTCTAGCAAGCCAGGATCCCGGGGGGAGCCCCAGCCATGAATGCTGCCCATCCAGCTGTGCAAGCTGCAGGGCCCCGCTCCCTGTTCAGCTGTGAGTGGCTGAGTACATGCAAGGAGTGAACTAGACAGCATCACCCAGCACAGGGAAGGACAGTAAAGCGATGCTCTGGTGAGCTCTGGGCGCCAGGGGTGGAGGCAGAGCTGGACGTATGACATGCAATAATCAGTGACTCCTTTAGGATGTGCATGTGTCTGTGTGTGCATGCACACATGTGCCCCCCCACATCAGTGAACTGGGGATAAGAGACAAGTCTGGAACAGCCACAGAGCTCTCTCTATGTGCAAAACAGCGAAGCCATGTTGAAAGGGGGATCTGTGAGCACGTGTGTATGCATACATGCATGAGTGGTGTGTGTGTTTGTATGTGTGTATGCATACTTGCATTGAAGGGCCCAAGGAGAAAGCGTGCAGCATGGCCACATGTATGTAGGTAAAGAAGCCATGGCATCCAAGGCCCACGTGTAAGTGTGTACACACAGGTGCACAGGCTCTGTGCAGCCAAAGAGGACACCAGCAGGCAGCTGTGCAGCATGGATCAGTGCATGTTGCATGTGAGAAGCCATGAGGAAGAGGCATTTGTAAGTGTGCTCACATGTGTGTTCAGGTGCACACTCAGGTTCCAGCTCCCAGAGCCGGACAATCAGGAAGGCAGGCCTCAGGGCACTGCTGTCATGGCACAGCTATTTGATTTCTGCATGGTGTAGGCAGACACACAAATTGGTCACACAAGCAGAAACCCTTACAGTGGGGGGCATGGCTGGTACCTCTTTTGCTATTTGAAGGACAAACACTTTTTGTTTTTTCCCCAAAATAGGATTGCCATGAAGTTATCAGCCAGTTTGTTGTCACCAACCACAGTCATTAACACTATAACTGTGTTCAACACAATTTCATAGCACACACCCACAACTACACTCATGTCACACACACATACATACAAGTGTGTGCTTTGTGCATGATGCTATAGAATGTGTCATGTTCTTCTGAGGCTATGCACATATATAGATTGTGATGGGAGGAAGCAAAGGAAGTGGTGTGGGGAAGGAGGAATTTTCTTCTAAGGAGTGAAGAATGATGGGTGAACAGTGGCACAACTGAGTCAGGAAATGGCCCCAGTGGTGCTGCTGTAATGTCTTGACTCCCTGGGCAAAGTAGATGGGCAGGCTGCCTGAGCTCCTCTCCTTATGTCCCTGGTGTGGCTCATGTTCAGTCTCTGGCTGTGTTAGTCCTAGAGACCAGCCCAGTATACAAAGTGCAGTGGAGACCACCTTTGCCCAAACCTGAGCCCAATGTCTCCCAGGCTGCTACACCTGTGGAGTGGGAGGAGTCAGTCAAACAGACTACATCACTGAGGTTGAGGCCTGGCCCCTCAGGGCTGTGGAGCTGAACAAGGGCCAGTGCACCCACCAGAGGTACTGAGGAGTAGCGGGAAACTGCCAAGCAGAAGGTGGGACTTGGCCAAGCAGGTGCTGGGCTGCTGTGCTGCTTGATCCCACAAGCCAGCCTCAAACACAAGAGCATCCCCACCTCATCCAGAATGCCAGTTCCTGCTCTTCACCTGCTCCAGTTGGCCATGGACATGAAGACACCCCTCTCGCATTGCTGCCAAGGTGCTGGGATCTTGGGACACAGTCCCCTTGTGTCTGCTCCTGACCAGCTGGGGTAGGACACCAGTCAATCCTGAGAGCTTGGCCATGGTCCAGGAAGCCTGTCCTTGTGAGGCTCCCCCAAGAAAATAGTCCCCTGGGCTTCTGAAGCTCTGAATGAGGAGAGTGCCACCCCATCGTCACTGCCTCAACCAAGAGAGCACATCCTGGCTCTCTTCCTCCACGCCAGGCCCTGGAAACCCTGGCCCAGGAGGGGATAGGCCCAGCAAAGTTAAAAGCGGATGCCCCTCCTGAGATGCTGGGAACACAGAAGTTAGAATGGGATACAAGGTTGCCAAGAAGGGTCAGGAGCCCTCTGCTGCTTTTTCAGGGGCTGCTGTCAGGTGGGGGCCTCCCCTGCTACTCAGTTACTTGGCATGGAGCAGATCCACCCCAATCCCAGGCTGTTCCCAGCTCTCTACACAGACTCCACGGTCCATATCTATACTCTGGGTGCTTCCCACGTCATCTCCCATCTGGAAAGGGCTTAGCAGTTGGGACCAACAGCTGAATGCACTGAACGTCTGAGTGGGGCCCAGACCCCTGGGCACCTGAAATCCCTGGCTCCAGCTCTGCCTTGGCACAAGGCGGGGTGGGAGGAGAGGAGGAAGGATGATCTCTGAATCTGACACATCTGGGAGGCTAAAGGGGGATAGGCACACCTGGAACTGGCTGCCACAGTGGAAGGGCCCTGCGTTGTGCGCCCATGGTGGCTGGCAGCCAGCCCACACATCTGTGCTGATATTGCCCTGGAGTTAGTTTCTGAGCTGAGGTTCTATGTGGAGTCACAAAATCATTTTAGAAGGCTGCTGTTCTGTACAATATATATGTATGAATGTAAATATATATATATATACTGTATATATATATGCACAGTGTATATACGACCTGTAGCCCCTGTGTATATACCCCTCCCTCGCACGTCTGCACACACACACACACAGTGTACACAACCCAGCCAGTGTGACTGGGGACCAGGTAAGAGACAGGCAGTGTAGCCAGGTTAGGGGTGGAGGTTCAGAGAGCCCCCATTAGGAATGGGGAAGGCCCCGCCTCCATCAGAGCCCTAGATCCTGAGGAAGACAGGCAGAACTGCACAGGGCTGGCAGGGCAGGGAGTGGGGGCTTCAGAGGAAATGGGCAGGTATGGCCCATAGCATGTATCTCTACCCAGGAATCTGAGGGAGTGTCACGCTCTCATGCCAAGATAGAATTCTGGTACCCAGGCAGTTCCCAACGAGCAGAAGGGCTGGGAAAGAGTCTCTCCCCAGGCTTCTATGTATTACTTGTAGAGTCTCCCAGCAGGTGCCTGGATCCACCTATCATGTTCTAGAAGGCAGGAGTACTCCAGGCAGTAAAGCCTCTGCCCCAAATCCTCACCCACATATGCACAGACATACACAGTGGTCTCATCTGATGGGGAGCACAGTCCGAGGGCATTCCCAACATGCCAACACCACATCCTGTTACTCACGGATGGTCCCTGCCTCCCGGAACAGAGACCTCAGATCACCTCAGGGTGGGTCTCTAACAGATCAAAACACTGAAGCCTCCAGACCAGGGATGCAACCAGACTCAAGTGAAATGCTCAACGCTACCAGAGAGCTTAATTAGCCTCACACGACCTCCCAGTTCCAGTGGACCCAGCAGCCCCAAGTGAAAGATGAGGGCAGTTCCTGGCCTAGCAGAGCCCAGCAACACCTGTCTGTCCTCCCTGTTGTCGCACCTCCCCAGCAGGGCACTCAACCAGCAGCAGGCCTCTGGTCCTGTGTCCCCCAGATCCATGTGGTCTGCAGTTCCAGTTCCTGAGCACCCCCTATGGGTCTGAGCAGTTGTGGGCCACACAGGAGCAGAGATCCAGAGTGGGCTTCTTTTAGGTCAGCATCCTGTCCGCTGTGCTTTGGTCCCAGGTGTCCGGTGGGCTGCACCTGATGTGGATCTGGCCAAGCATGTTTGAATCCAGCCCCTGACAAGGGCCCTGTCCTGACTTCCCAGGGATGAGAGGTTTCAGGGGCCTCCGTGCCACTGTGCTCCAAGTCTCCAGCCTACTTCTGCCTGAGCCTCCCGGGATGGAGACCTCAGTTGCTGGCCCCGGGGGCTGAACCCCCAGACAGCACCCTGGGCCTGCAAGAGCCCCAGCCTGGCCCTCCACCCAGACCAGTGTGCCTGGACCACCCCTCTCCCTGACTTCCATACAACACCATTCCCACACACTGGTCTCTGGGCCATTCAGGGGATGCCCTTTGTGGACATGCAGAATTTCTATGAATATAGTTTTTTGTAAACATTTTGTAACAATTTGGGTTTCATAGTAACTGTGTTACTTGCCAATCATTCTAGGCTGATGTAAATAAATTTCCAAACAAATCCAATTATTTTCCTTTTTAAGACACTGTGATATATCCAAGTGCACAGTTTGCTGTATGAAGTAATATGGTTTTAAATTTTAAATAAAGCAATGTTTCTAGAAAACAAAACCCCCTCAAACTACGTTTTCTATTTCTCTCCTCGTCCTAGACTCAGTGTGTGACACAAGCCTGGATCTTTGGTTTCATTGCAGACAGCAAGGCTGCAGGGTCTGTCCTCCACCCTGGTGACCCCTGCCTTCCCTTCTGGTGGCCCCATCCCTCGCCACCCAGCCCCACGCACAACAAGGCTTCCTTGTTAGTTAGATCCTTCATGACTTCTGTCCTTCTGCCAGTGAGGTCCAGTGGGTGTCTCCGCTGGGCTTGGCTGGTCAGAGGTCTTCCCTGAGCTTCTACAAGCCAGAAATGAGAGCTTTAAGTTGATTTTATTTCTGGATCTAGAAACCACATGTGGATCAGGGCATTTCAAGCAGGAAGGATTGAATATTGGGGTTTGCAACACCAGCAAAGCAATGATGGAGCCAAGCCAGCCTGAGCCTCTAGAAGTGGTTCCTAGAAGAATCCAAGACTGACCCATCTAGGGAGGGACAATTTCTGAGTTGGAACCTGGATCTGTAAAAGCAAGACCCATCCCAGAGTTGCCATTAGTGGTTCCAGGAGTCTGGATTAAGAAGCTGTTGCTCCAGTCCCCATTGTAGTTGCTTCTCCTCCCCCCAGGAGATGAAAGAGAACATCTTGTTCCGGCCACAGGGTCAGCTCAAAAGAGACCAGGAAGCTGCCTCTGCCACCAAGCTTCCCTCTGAAAGATTTGATTGGTGGAGATTGGTTTCCACCCAGCATCCTGCAGGCTCCCCTGGTCCGTTGCCATCAACGCAGCAGTGAATCCTCAGTACTTTCCACATGCAAGTGCTAAGCTGAGCCCTTAACACACACTACATCCAAAATGTTTGGGACCAAAAGTGCCTTGGCCTATGCATTCTGCTCTTTTTGGCTTTTTGAACGTTTGACTAAATGAAATATCATATCTTAGGGAAAGGGACCCATGTCTAAGCAGTAAATTCATGTGTCATATCTAACATGTACACATAACTTGGAGGTCGTCTTATAGCATCTTCTGTGCACCTGTAAGGAGGTCAGAGTTGGAATCATTGCATCATTAATCATAGCAACGCTCAAAAAGTGGAGGATGTCAGATCCCCAGTTTTCAGATGAAGGATACTCAAGCTGGATCTTTTTGCTTCCCTTCTCAGTTCCTAATGCAACTCAGACCCAGACTGCTCAGGCCCTTTCATTGCAAACACCCACTGCCATTTCCTCAGTGGCTGTGATTGGACCTGCTTGGGTCAGGTGGTCACTTTGTAGCCCAATCAGCTATGACCAGGAGGAGCATGGGGTCATGCAATGCAACCCAGGCCTGCTGCTTTAGGAAGGTACAAAAGCTGATGAATTTCAAACAAGGCAGCAGGATTGGCAGGTCTTTTGTTAAATGTGCAGCCAACCAGGGCCAGTGAGTCAAGCCAAGGCCCCAGCCACGACTGCAGGCTGGGGAGGAGACTGGGACTCAGCCAGCTGCAGTGTCAGAGTTCTAATCTACCCTGGAGCCCCAGGTCTGGAAGCTGCAAGAGTTCCAAGCCAGGTAGGTGGCCAGGAATAGTCCTGGGTAAAAAGAAATCAGTCAACCAACGGGAGTCAGAGGTCCCACTGGTGAACCCTTGGGGTTCAGCAGGAAATAGGGACTGTAAACAAGAGGCTGGGCAGAGAACTGGTAGCAGTGAGGCCCTGGCAGGGACAAACAAATAGGTGCTCACCCACTCATCCATCTACCATGCATAGAGTTAAATCAACATTGGTGTTAAGAGCCCAGCTCTCCCACCTGCCAGCTTTGTAACCTTGAAACAAACTGAACACTCTCAGAGCCTCAGTGTCCTCATGTGTAAAATGCACAATGGTGAGAATCAATCCCTGGTAGAACAGTGCAGGGAGTTGAATGAGGAAAAGCATGAGGATTAACTAGCACAGGGTGGGCACAGCATAAGCCAACACTGAATGGCAACTTGTCACTGGGAAAAACAGAGGAAGAAGAAATATGAGGACCTGCCCCATAATGAGTTGTGGCTGAGGGCAGAGAGTTGACTAATAACCCGGCTGTGAAGCCCATCTGTGACACTGTGGGCTCTGGACAAGTGTCAGCCAATCCTCTCAGGACACCAGGGTGGCTATGATTATCTCAGAACAGGGCAGGGGGATGACAAAACCTACACAGTCCCCATGTGACAATAACCTGCTTGACTTCTCAGCCCATCTTCCCCTGGCCGGCCAGCCCAAGCCCAGCAGGCACACTTTATCTTGTTTTCCAGGGACTGCATGAGGGCCAGGTGGGCAGCTGTGCAGGCAGCCATGTTGCCTGTCCCAGTTCCATCTCTGCCTCAGCCTTTGCCAGTCATTGCCATAGGTTCCCCTTGTCTCCAGGGAGCAGAGCAGACTGGCTCCCAGTTCTGGCTCAGGGATGCCCATGGGCAGGACATTCAAGGAGATGCCTCAGTCAGAGAGGCCATGGCAAGCTGCAGAGACCGCTCAGGCTCACAGTAGGTGGCAGGGGGTTCAGATTTTACATTCATTCAACTATTTATTTGAAGGATAGAGTGACAGAAAGAGCATGCGAAGGAGAAAAATCTTCTGTCCTTTAGTTCACCCAACAGCGGTGGCAATGGTCAAGGCTAGGCCAGGCCAAAGCTCCATCCAAGTTTCCACATGGGTACAAAGGTGCAAACACTTGGGCCATCCTCTGCTGCTTTCCCAAGAGCACTAGCAGAAAACTGAATCAGCAGTAGAGCAGCCGAGACTCAAACCTGTGTCCAGCTTGGATGCCAGCAGCATTGCAGGCCATGACTTCACCTCTTCCACCTCAATGCCAGCCCCAGGAGCTTTGCTGTGAAGAGGGGGCTGATGGAAGCACAGTCGAACTTCTCTCTCCTCTGCTCCCTCAGCCCACCCACTTCCCTTTTCCTTACCTATGGCAGGAAATGGCCTCCACCACCATCAGCCCAATAGCAGCTACCTCCAGTGGCAGTGACCCCGTGGCACATCCTCTGCCTGCCTTTCAACAGAAAGGGCAACCGGGGTGGCGATGTTCTCTGATGACACTGTGACTAGGCGGTGGCCATAGGCTTGCAGCTCTCAAGTTTTGCTGTGCACACAAACCCCTTGGGGAGCCTATTCAAATAGAGGCTCTGGTTCAGTCAGTCTGGCTGGGCCTGGGACAGCCTTGTAGACAAGCTCACAGGAGAGCTCAGACAAATACGGGCCCTGCCCACACTGTTCCAGGCACCCTTAGCTCTCACACACCTGAAATGCCTATTTCCAGGGCCTCCCACTCCACACTTCTCCTCTAGTCCCAGATGCCTGTGCTGGAGCGCATGTCCCATGTCCCTTAAGATTCAGGTGCACTCAAGACCCCTCTGCTAGGACTGACACACAAGCCCTGCCCCACTCCTTACCCCAGCATTACTCTTGATCTTACGATCAAGGACTCTAGACTTTAATGTTTTTAGTTCTGTCTCTTGCTCTGGCCCTTCTTTGAGCTGCAAACTGGGGATCCTAAGATATATCTCTGAGGACTGTACCTACCCAGTGCACAGTCCAGCTCAGCCAAAGTTAGCTAGTAATAGGGAGAGCGGGCAGAGAATAATGGGACCCCTCCCAGGTATGCCAAAAGTCAAACTAGCCCAAGCATAGAGGAATCAGAAAATAAAAATAACAAATTACTCAGCTTTTAAATTCAAAGCTCTGGGTTGTGTTCTAAAGCCCAAACATCTGGGCCCTCTCCCTCTCCTACAGCCCACGCTAGGCCAAAGATTGCACAGGCTAGATGGGGAGCTGAGGAGAGCACCCACCAGATCTAAATGGAGTTAGCTCTGTGTGGAGGGATCCTCAGGTTCTACCCAAACACTTGTGTCTACCACCAATCTCAAGGAGTCCCAGGGAGTCCTGGGGAAATGATCCACCAGCTGCTACCTGCTTGCGGTGACTTGATGCCCGCACAGAGGTCCCTTCTGCAGTGGACACGGGATTCCCTCTGGCCACTTTGCATCTCACCTATACCCTGAACATTTGCTCAGTTTCCTTCTCTCTCCCTGTGCGATTGTTAAATGGCCTGATGACATTTGTTGGAGCACAGTAAGGAAGACTTCCTTCAGCACCATTGCCATGGGTGTAACAACCACTAGAGTGGGACCTTGCCATCGGGAGCAGGGAGAGCAGAGACTGTGTTCAACATGGCTATAGCTGAGACAAGTGGAAACCAACAGCCCCAGGAACAGGGTGGAGGTCAAGGTGTGGAAAATGACTAAAGGGAAGCATTAAGAGTCAGGAGGATTGAGGCTAAGCTCTCCCAGCAAGATTCCTGCTGCAGACAGACCAGGGGAGAGGGAGGATGAAGAAATGAATCAGATATCAAGGGTGAAGTTCTTGTAAAGCTGAATTTTAGAGGAGGTACACAGATGGGCCTCGTAGAAGATTCCAAAGCCTAGAGACTTCAGCCAAGCAGATACCATACCTTCCTGTGAGAAATCAGAAGTCAAAGTTCCATCCAGACACCCTGGGATGGTGGTAGAGCCACCCAGCCTGGCCAAGTGAACCAGGAATAGAGACTTCCCTGGAAGCTAAGGGAGCCTGTCCCAGCTCTGGGATTTTGACCACTATTACTGTTTTATTTCCCTTCCCAAGGCAATCATTGCCAAGCCTTGGTGACTGGTCCAAGAAATGCTCCAGTTTTCATCCCAGAGATACTTCATGGCTTTGACCCAAATCGTTTCATTCTACTCATGGCGCAGAGGTCTGAGACCCACCTCCCACAGGTACATCTAGATCACAGGCCCTTCCCCTCTCCAATCATCTCCCATGGCAGCATGAGCAGGAGATAGGGACTCAGCGTGGGTGTCATGCCCCTCTATGCCTTCATTTCATCAAGCATGGTGGGCAATTCATGCTTGAGCTGGAAGCTTGCTCTGCCAAGCAGTGTAAATGCCTCTTTTGATAGGGTTGGGACACTCAGGGGAGAATGAAAGAGAAGATGCCTATGAGAGCAAGCGTAAGTGTGCGCTCCAGGCTTCCTGTTCATGAGGTGCCTCTCATTTCTCAGCCAGGGTTTCCTTTCCCTGCCTGCTCTGCTCCAGGAGCCAGCCAAGGAGCAGGAGGTGATCTGGGCTGGAGAGCTCCAGGGCTGCAGGTTCCCATCCCTAGATCCAGGCTGGGCCTGGGCAGGCAGCTCCCCTGGGGCCTTGATGACACTTTCCAGGGAAACAGAAGCTGAGCGCTTAAGAAGCATCTGTCATTATGGAAACAAAGTTGCCAGGCCATTTTTTCTTTGACTATTTTTACTGCGATTTCATTATCTTATGCAAATGAGGCCGCTGATGAAGCTTTCAGCCGGGTGGCCCATGCTGAGACCGGCTCCACCGAAGGGATTTATTGTCTGCCTCGGCCTCCAGACAAGATCTGGGAGAGATGGCTTCCAGAGCAGCTGCTCCACCCTGGAACCCCACTGGCCCCCACACAAGCTCTCAGACCTTCCTTCACCCCAGGCCCTTCATCTCCAAAGACCCAAGTGACAGCCCAGTGCCCCTATTCCCCCATAGCTGGAGATCTTAAGCGCTGAGTTGCTGGGTCCCAGCAGGACATAAATGAAAAGATGGGAAGCAAAGTGTATTAGATACTTGACCCACATCAAGCACCATGATGTAAGGAGAAAGGAGAAAGGCCTGATGCTAGAGCTTGGAGTCCCAGAGATGGGGCCCTGGAAGCAAGAACTAGAATACAAGTGAAGAAGTGAGGCATGGGGCCTAGCATGGCAGTCGAGTGGCTAACATCCTTGCCTTGCAAGCTCTGGGATCTCATATGGGTGCCAGTTCTAATCCCAGCAGCTCCACTTCCCATCCAGCTCCCTGCTTGTTGCCTGGGAAAGAGGTCAAGGACAACCCAAAGCCTTGGCACCCTGCACCTGCGTAGGAGACCCAGAGGAAGGGCCTGGCTCCTGGCTTCAGATTGGCTCAGCCCCAGTCACTTGGGGAGTGAATCATCGGACGAAAGATCTTCCTCTCTGTCTCTTCTCCTCTCTGTGTATTTAAGTTTCCAATAAAAAAAAATAATCGTTTAAAACAAGTTTTTAAAAAGTGAGGTATGACACACCCAGGGGACGTCCTCAGCAGAGGGTGCAGCATGGAGCCAGCTACCTTTGTGGGTAACTGGAGCTTACGGTGGAACACAAAGCTCAAGACTTTCCCATGCAAGGGGTGAGGGAGCTGGTGATCTTCAGTGGAGAGTTGGTTCTTCTTACAACTGTTTGTCAACCCCCAGTACGTCCAAGATGCCACAAGGTGGCAAAAGGGGCTGATGGCCAGGACCCATCATGGAAGTTGGCAGTGGGAGCTTGAGCAACTTGTACAGAAGTAGTCAGGCCAGGAGGCCTGTGCAGGGAACATGCTGCTGTGACCCACCCACCATCTTACAGATTAACAAACAGAGGCTCAGAGAGGCCAAGGAACTTCCCCAAGGGTTGGTGAGTGAGTGAAGAGTTGGCCTTCCCAGCTCAGAAGCCAGTGATGCCTGTGGTCTGGCCCCGCTGCACTCCTTCCTGTAGCACTGGCCCAGCTGGCAGCCTGCACAACCCCTGCCTGCTTCAGGCTGTCTCCCAGTGCATGCTCTGAGCACAGAGTGTGTTGACCATGCACCTCCTCTCCCAGGTGATTCCAGGGGCTCCCACATGTGGAGAGACACTCCCCTGAGACAGTGCAGGCCTCTGCGCAGCGCATGGAGTTCTGAGCACCGGCTCCCGCTCCTCTCCACCTTCTCCCACTCAGTTCAACCTCCAGCCACAGAGAACTCTCACCTCCTACAGAGTCCCTCTAGGATAGGAACAGAGCCAGCCTCCTCCATATCATGCCCCAGGCAAATGTTTTTCTGGTCTACAGGGTGGCAAATCAGAAGTCCCCAAGCCTCACCCACCTGTGCATCAGAATAAGGTCACCACAGTCACCATAACCCAAACACCCTCCTACGTATCCCAAACCTCCAGCTCCTTGCCAAGTCCCAGAGACAGGTCTTCCATCTGCATCCAGAACCTGTGTCCCATAGGCTGACGGCTTATGAGCTCTCAGTACTCGCCTCTTCTCTTCTAGGAGACGTTGTTATTATTATCATTATTATTATTATTCATCAACTATAGCCAATGCAGCAGCATCTCCAGGTCTGGGGCCATATTTAGCTCTCTGCTCCAACTGATAAGCTTCTCACCATATTCCCAGAAGCCCCCACACTGTGGATATGAAGACTGAGTTTGGATAAAGTGGAATGATCTTCCCACAGAGGCCTGGAAAGCAGCAGACTGAGTCCCTCCAGTGTGGAACCTGTGCTGGGTAGATCTGGTTCATGAATAGCTGACCCAGGACAGTCTGCACAGCTGCTTACTGACACTAGGCAACTTCCATGCCTATAAAAAAAAAAATCCCAACTTGATGGGGCCAAAAGCAAGAATTCGTAATTATAGTCACTCACAGGAACGACCTACCATTTATGCCTAATTGCAGTGCAGTCCAATAACAATTATACACATCAATAAATGTGTCAGATTAACTTGGTTGTAAGTTTTATTTGATCACAACACTAAACCCTGGCTGTGGTGGCTCAGCCTTGGGAGGCTGTGGCCATCACGGCCCATCCTCTTGGTCATATCTGGCTAAGTGGGGGAGACCATTGATGCCGCAAGAGAAAAGGAAGCCGGGAGAGGGAGGTTATGCCTTCTCCTCCTTCCTCTGCTGCATCGCGTCTGCCCTAGCAAGCATGGGGGAAGCAGGGGGTCTTTGCACGGCATGCGGAACGTCACAAGCCTCCCCTCCCTTCCCAAGTGCCAAAGGCAGCCTCCTAATTAGAACATCCATAACCCTTCAGCATCTGCTCCAAGAGAATTCAGCTGCTCTGAGATGGAGAAGTCCATTAACTTTATTGCACTGAGCGTCGGACGTGCTTTTAGACAGAGCATCATGCCAAGTGAGATAAACTGCCGGCGCCCACCACAGGGTGGGGCTATGGCTTCCTGCGGTCCCCTGCTGGGTTTCTAAGACTCCCTCCTCTCTCCTCACATGCCCCTCGGTAGCACCCTGGAAGATGGGGCCAGGGAAATGGTGTCTTTTGAAAACAGGTGCTGGCCCCAGCACCTCGACTTGAATCATGCATGCTGCCGCCTGCTGGATGTCAACTTCCAGCAGGTGCAGGCTGACTCCCCAGGGTATGATAGGTACCCCACCCCACACAGAGCTGGAAGAGCTGGGATCACCAGGAGCAGTGGAAGAGTAAGGTTTGGAGTTGAACATTCTTGGGATTAAAATCTCAGTTTTACCATTTGCAGGTCACCAGGAGACCTTGCAACAGTGATAATATCCTGGGGCTAGTCGGTAAGGTTGACCAAGAGAGTCCACCTCCCAGTGAGTTAACTAAGCTGGCGCCTGGGATCTTTAGTGTGGCACCCACTGTGTAGCCGCCATTCCAAGTCTCCAGTGCAGAAACAAAGAGGAAGCAGACGTCCATGGCACATGCAGATGCCTGGCACCCCACAGTCCCAGGTTCTGATCTCGGCTCCCCCAAATAGCCTAGTCCTCCAGGCCTTGAGTTTCCTCATCTGTAAAATGGACTGGACAGTCCCTATCCCCCAATCTTCCCAGGAGCCTCAGCAAGATGTGGCAGAGCATGGAGGCCTCCAAGGGGAAGCGTCAATGCACAGCAATATTAGTCCAACGACTGCTTGGCAGGCTGATGTGCGGGTTGCCCAGGATGGCTGCTAAAAGCACCTTCCCTTCCTAGGCTCCCCACAAGTCCCTGGGGAGGAGCCACAGAACTCCCAGCTGGAGGGGGGGCCTTCCTCCTCAGACCCTCCTTCTCAGAACCTCGATGTCTTTGTAATTTGAATAATTAGCCAGAACACTCAGAGGGGGAGGCAACAGCCGGAGCAATCGACCCCGGTGATTTCCGAGTCTCGGGGAGAGCCCAATTTCGCTCCAATCCGGGTGCTGTAAATTCCCATCAAGCTAAGAAAATATAGTGCAATTTAGAAACACTGATACGGCAATAAAACACGGATCTCCAGCAAATGGAATTCGGCAACATCTAAAAATGGAGCCATACATTACGCGGCCCGCACACTCTCCGGAGACGTGATGCTGGGAGAAGATGAGGCAGCTTTATGTTCCGCCTGGTCTTTTCTTTTCCGGATGAAAGCAGGACCACCCACAGTCAGGTCCGTGGTACCCTCCCCAGATGTGGCTTCAGGGGGGCTCCCAAACCAAAGAGGACTTTGGCCTTCCCTGCCCCGTCCAGGGGCTACTAGAGCCCTCCCAAGTAGTCTTCCGATGAAGATAGTGACATTCGGTGGTAAACTTGTTCAAGGTCACTGTTGAGGAACAGGTAAACGCTGGATTTGAACTCCTATCCACCTGCCTCTTTCTGGTCTTTGCTGTCTTGTGCCTTCTCCCTCAACTCTACAAAAGCTTCAAGTAAGCTGCACAACACAGCTCACTGCCTCCCAGGCAGGCAGCCTAAATCTAAGTGTGTGAACAAGACTGCAATCCTTGGGTCCGGTGTTGTGATACAGCAAGTAAAGCCACCGCCTTCAGTGCTGGCATCCCCTATGGGGTCCCAGCTGCTCCTCTTCCCTACTAATGCACCTAGGAAGGAAGTGGAGGAAGGCTCAAGTGCTTGGGCCCCTGTTCCCATGCGGGAAACCAGATGAAACTCCTAGAATCAGCTTCGACCAGCCCTGATTCTTGCAGCCTATTTGGCGAGTGAATCAAGGGGTGGAGGATATCTTTTTCTCCCCCTCTCTGTGTAACTCTGCCTTTCAAAGAAATAAAATAGATGGGTAAGAAATCCTGCAACCCACAAATGGGGGGTCATTATCTTGTTCCTGTAACTCCACCTTGTCTCTGAAATAGGAAGAGGTCCCCTCATACAGCTCCCTGACCCCTGTCAGCCAAGGTCAAGGAGGGGGAGCTACCATATCAGGGAGAGGGAATTCCCAGGGAGAGGATGGAGCCCGTGAGCAAGATAACTTCTGAGTGGGTACAAGAACAAAGACTTACAGAAACCTGACACCTCCACTTCTCTTGGCAAAGGCCTGAAATCTCTAGGTGAACTCTCTGGTCTTGCGTAGACCCCCACTGCCTGTACACTGTCTCCCTCTAGCCAGGCCAGCATCCTAACTGCACCCATTCCCTCCACCCTCACTCAGGCATGCACACCATTACTCAGACAGGGACCTTTCTCTAAGCAGGGACTGCTGTTGGGTTGGGGGGCGGCGAGAGACTGGACCTGATGTATCCAGGACCCCACCAATGCTTGGGACACTCTACAGCTTTCAAACTTTCCCATACCAGGAGTCCTGGGAAGGCAGACAAATCAAAGCAGCCTCTGGAATTTGTGCATGAAGAAATAAGGTTCGCAGGCCCAGCACAACGGTTCAAATGGCCAATCCTCCCTTTGCAAACGTCAGGATCCCATATGGCCACCGAGTCTTGTCCTGACTGCTTCACTTCCCATTCAACTCCCTGCTTGTGGCTTGGGAAAGCAGTAGAGGACGGCCCAAAGGCTTGGGAGGACTCCAGCAGCCTCTGGATGGGGCAGAGCAGGCCAAGGTCCTCTCTGGCTCTGGAAACTCTCTAGGGGCCCCTTCTGGAGAAGACACCACATGTGGAAGCGAAGAAATAGGAACTGCTTCTTCCCGGCACGTAGTAGTTGACTGACAAATAGCCATTGCCTCCAGCAGGATTGGGCAGGCAGTACCCACATCCCAGCAGCTCAACATGACAATGGTCATTGCTCATGCATGCTCACTCCTCTGTGAGTCTGGTGACCCTCCGGCACAGCCGTGTTCTCTATGGTGAAATCCAGCAACCCAGGTTGTTTCCATCGGGTGACTCTGCCAGATCAGAACAACGCCAGCTCAGGGACAAACAGGCAAGTCATGTTGGTGTTTTGCACTGCCTCAGTCAGGACATGGTGATGGCTATTGGCCATCGCTGTGCCATCCCTGTACTTGCTTCAGAGACCCAGAGGCAGCTCAGCCTCCCAGGAACTGGTCACATCCCCCTCCTCCACGCTGGTCACATATCCTTCCCAAGAGCTGTAGCCCAAGCCCTGTCCTAGGGGACATGGGCTATTTCCCAAGCCCTCCTCCCACGACTGAAGGAAGATTCCTCATCAATTTGGTGACAACAGGAAATTCAGGCCTCTGCTGTCTGACTGCAATGGTGCCTCTTGCTGTTGAGGACAAACATCTGTTGTCCTAAGGAGTTGTGCTGTTGCTGAAATTGACAGCAGAGTCAGCAGGATGGAGAAGGCAGGCGGGGCATCTGACTGCTCCCTGGAAATACGTCCCTTGTGGGCCAGGCAGCTATTTCCCAGCTCCTAACCAACCTTTAGCCCAAAGATACAGCAGGCAGGACATGGGGAAGAGATGCAAAGCTGCCTGGAGTCCAGGGATAACTGGGGTGGGGTTGGGAGCAGTGTGGAGCAAACAGCCTGGGAGGGGAAAACACTGGGATGATGCCTGTTTGTTGATTCAAGTCCTTGGGCCCCTGACACCATGTAGGATATCTGCACGGCCTTACTGACTCTAAGTTTCAGCCAAGCCTAGCCCTAACTGTTGAGGGCATTTAGGGATTGAACCAGCAAATGCAGGAGACCAGAAACTCTGTGCCAGTGTGAGCCTGGGAAGTGAGATCTGAATTCTGGTTCTACTACCCAACAGTGGCATGACTTGGGGTTAATTGCTCAGCCTTATGGGCCTTGTGAGCTTGCTGTAAAGGTGCAGTGAGATGGGTGTGCAATGGGTATAGCCCACAGGGGAGCAGGAGTCCTTCTGGGGGTGCTGGGCCACTGCAGGTGCAAAGTGGGTGTGTCTGCTTAGATGCTGCACTCCCTCCCAGTGGATCCTCCTCCTACCTGTAAGTAAGTGGACTTCTCTTGCATGCCACACCCCTTCTGGGGATGCTCCTTGCCAGTGACCTGTTGTACAGGCACACACAGGTCTCCCCAGACCTTAGCTGAGACCTCAGGGTGCTTTCCCCAGAGCGCTGCCTCCAGAAAACCACACAGGATTCCAAGAAATGGGGTGGAAGGGTTTGTCCAAGATGTGGGGGCAGCTGTGTGAGCTGGGGTTGGCCCGGCTGAGCCTCTGCGCTCTGTGCCCTTGGGTGGGGGTGGGGGCAAGGACTCCTCTGGGCAGGTGTGTGTGTGTTTGGTGGGGGGGATGGGGAGAAGAAGCACGGTCCAGCTTCAAGGGAGGGGGCAGGGAATGTGAAAGCAGAGGAAAGCACAGGGCTGCCTGTTTCTGTTTACTGCTTTATTCATGAAGACTTATCCCATTGACTTAACAAGGATTTGAGGGACTTAAAACTAAATACACTTGAAAGGGAATGATTGCAAATGCAAAGCAGCCCAAAACCCGTGTCAAAGGAGTAACATGGTCTTTTTCCTTGGAGGTTAACTGGGGAAATGGAGGCAGAGATTCTGCCTTCTGTCACCAGGACAGTGTGATCACTGGAAACAGGGCCTCTCATGAATCAACAGGTCCCCAACATTCACTAGGAGCACCCCCTGGGCTTACAGGAGGTCCTCCCCAATGCCCCCGCCCCCCACCAGCCCAGGAACTGTGTCTCTCCTTCTCAGGCCAGACCCAACCCAAGCCCCTTCAAGGCCTTTCCAGGAAGCCCCTCTTATCCAGGCACCCAGAGCATCCTGTGAGCAGGGTCCCTAGCTAGTCTCAAGGACCCCCTGCCAAGCACCTGTGGGCTGCTTCTGAGTCAGAAGGTAGATGCTGGTGTTGGAAATGGGGCTCCCAACGCCCCGTGGGCACAGGGGAAGTGTAAGCGCTCACTGCCACCCTGGAAGTGTTTCTGAGTAGTGCAGAGGCACCAGGATTGCGCAGGACAATCGTGGGTGGGACAGGGAGGAGCACGCCACACCCACACTCCCCAGCTCACTGCCAGGCAAAAGGGAGGGAGGAAGCCGGCAATTGCAAGTTCCAGGTGGGAGGTGAGGATCTGGAAGGAGACAGAGGCCATCAGCATGCTGGCCAGGCTGGGGCCTGCTGCAGAGGAGCACTCTGGCCAGGAGGGCCTCCTGCTTGTCCACTGGCACTTCAGACTCCCCCAGGAAATTCCACAGGTCCCACTGGCCCATGGGAGAATATAGGCAAGAACACAGATGAGCATGCAGACCCTGGGGAAGGCAATTGGCACTGCCCACATCTCCTCCTAGAGAACATGGGTTCAAGCCCTGGCACTGCTCCTGACTCCAGCGTCTGGCTAATGTGCATCCTGGGAGGCAGCAGGTGTGGTGCAAGTAGTTGGGCCTCTACCACTGATGTGGGAAATGTGCACTGAATTCTGGCTCCTGGCTTCAGGCTGGCCAGCTCCGGCTGTTGAAGGCATCTGGGAAGTGAACCAGCAGGTGGGAGATCTGTATCTACCATTCTCTCTACTCTCTCTCTCTCTCTTTGGCCTTCAAATAAATAAACACAAATTAAAAATATATATATTGGGCATAGGCATAGGTTACACTGTTTGGTCCAAATCTTAGCTCTACCAAACTCTAGCTGTGTGTCTTTGGGCAAGGCCCCTGGCATCTCAGAACTGCACCTATACATAGGAAGGAAATAACAGGACTTCATTCAACAGTCACTATGGGAATTAGATGGAAAAAAAACTAAAGTGTCAAATCCATAATAAGTTGCCAATATACAATAGCTTTGGTTATTATTAGATTATCCAGTTCAATAACTATTGACCTCTTGATTGACTTTGTTAAGGCAGAGGAGCTGATGGGAATCCGGGATGTCTCCATTCTTCAGCACCTGCTGGGATGCTGCATAGGTGCAGTACCTGGATGATACCAATCCTTGGAGCACAGGGCCACCCCCAAGGCACCATCCCCTTGCTCCTTTCCCAGAGAAGGGATTATGAGCCTGTGACACCCACAAAGCTGCCTGTGCTGGACCACTGAGGTCCCAGGGGAGAAGTCCAAGGTGCTCTCAGGGGTGAGAGCAGGAGATGAGCAGCAGAAGACCAGGTATGGTGGGACGGGGCAGGGTTGGGCAGGGCAGGGGACCTTGTGAGGTGAGAAGCTGCAGGTGGGTTGGAGCGTGACACTTGGGAGGTGAGATGGGAAAGGAGTTTCAGGGTCCAGCGTCTAAGAGCAGACTCCAGAGACCAGTAGGGGACCCTGAGAGATGGGGATTGGAGCAGAGAGTTGGCAGCAAGAGTCCACAGGGGATTCCTGGAGCTTAGTTGGCAGACAAGCCTGGGCTGGCCAGAGCTACTCTAACCAAGATTGGAGGAGGTGAGGATCAGAGAGCAGCTTGGAGGGTGGGGTCATTTCCCATGGCTGCCAGAGCCACCAACCTCACTCTAGAACCCTGATGGCCACATGGGGCTGCCGCCTGGCACAGTCCGTATGCTGTTCTCGTGATGCCCAACCTCCCCTCGGAGGGGACCTGGTCTTGGGCGTCCCATCCACACTGCTGACACATACTCCAAGGAAGGCAGCAGTTGCCTGTTCAAATCTTTGTGCCCCTCACATCGCATAGATCTACACTGGATTCCTGACTCTGGCTTCAGCCAAGCCCAGCCCTAGCTGTTGAGAGCATTTGAAGAGTGAACCAGCAAATGAGAATTCTCTCTCTCTCTCAAATAAATATTGACTTTTTTTAACCTTTTGTTATTTTTTTTTACAATATATATATTTTCCATTCTTGAAATTTATCAGACAATTCTGTATAAGTCTGGGATTCCCTCCCCCATTTTCCACCCCCAATAGATTTTTCTCATAATGTCACACTCTTCATAAAGAGTTACAATATAGGGAGTGAGTCCAGAGAGTGACAATATCTCTTTACCTCACTACCTCTCTCCTTCTAGCTCTATAACTGACTTTCAAAAAATTAAATAACTATTTTTTAAAATAATAAAACTGCACAGGTTTTTATGTGGGATGTATTCCTTTCTCTAAAGGGGGAAAAAAAGTAGAGCATAAATCTTTTGGAGGCCAAAAGGTCAAAATTGGCTTGGAGGGGCTAAGATCAAGACGCAGGCATCATCAAGTTCTGCCTCTTGCCCTGCCCTGCCCTGCCCTGCACTACCCTGCCCTGCCCTGCTTGCAGTGCCCTCCTCCAGACTAACCTGGCAGGATCCCTGGCAGCTCCAGGCAGCAGGAGGACAGAGCTGTTTGACTTTGAATCAGCCTTGCCATGGGAAAGTGCGTCGTAAGGGCTGTTCCCTGCCACCTGCCTTTCATAAATTCCAGACCCTTTCCAGGAGCTCAGCAGGAAGGATTCCTCAGTGAGCCAGACCAAGGGACCTGCTCAGGAGCCCTCAGTTCCAGTGGCTGCTCCCTCTGAAGCAAGCCCAGTCAGTGGCTGCTGGAGCAGACACAAATCTGCTCTTGAGAGTGAACCATCCATGTTTCCAGCATTTTTCTAGCTGACGATTCAACACGGCCATGATATTAAAAATTGAATTTTATTACCTTGGAAGCAAATCCCTAAGAAACAAAGGGGATAAAATCTCATTCACCAGGTACTCATTACTGGTGTATTATACAATCTTCTGTGTTTTGGAAGCCAGCTGTACCTAACGTCTCTGCCCCGTGGACACACCATGTCACATATATTGTGCGTTTCTTCCCGACTTGGATCTCAGCCATGTCACCATTGCTACTTGGGAAGTCCACAGGTGTGTCCTGAGGAGCTTGGCAGATGCTCCCCTGAGCTTTTGGGTTGACAGCCTCACACAGCTTGGGCTGCACTCTGTCGTCCTGGCCATCTCCGCCACCACAGATTTTCCACAGTTGTCGGGCTGGGGTGACTGTGGGGAGAGGAGCTGGGGACGCTGGTTGGGGACAGTCTGAGCTCCCCAGCACCTGCTCATTTATCGCTGGGCACGTTCCCAGCTATGCAGGCCCTCGGGTCCCTACCTCCCCTCCCAGGGCCGTCTCTCCAAGTCTTCAGCTTACTTCCTCTGCATAAAACTCTAGCCTTGCGGCCTCATCAGTAAACAGCTGTTCCCATCAAGCTTGCAGGGTTTACTTCCGATTAGAGGCGCAGCTGGACCTCGGCTCCCACACCGGCACGTAACTAACTTTCACTTTACTCACATTCTTGGGAAAATTGACGATTTTCTGCTATTTTATTACACTTGACGATAATTTAAAAGGCAGGTTTAGTACATCCATAAAACCGCCTTTGCAACAAGCTTGCCATAGTAGAAAAATCTACTTGGCTGAGGCCTTTTTTAGTAGTTGTAAAACAGAGGCTAGAGAGGTACCCCCTTACCCCCGAGAAGCCCAGACCAGCCCAGGACTGCATCTGGGAGGGGAGACACTGGCCCATAGCTTCTTCCCGCATATCCTTGTCTCTGTCCATCATGCTTGTTGGCCACCGACCCAAAGGACCTCCCTCCAAGTCCTGCGACATGCCTGTCGGGAGCACGCTGCCCCTATGAGGGCATGGCTGGCTTCTGGAAGGGGATTTACCGGCAGCTAATCAAAGCTTAATTACAGCAGCTCAGAGGTTCCAGCAGGAACTCCTCTAGCCACAATGGCTTTGCTGGGAAAGTTTTTATGAGCAGCAGCAAATTAGTAGGAATGAGAGGGAAATCAACGTGCCTTAACCTTGTCCTGGAGCCGTGCTCTGCAGAGACACCTGTGGAGTGCGGCTTGGGACAGAACTAGGAAGAGGAGATGCGGATCTTAAGGGCAGCAGGGGGTCCATGGGTCAGGATGCAACTAGTGCTCCTGCTCCACTCGCACGCAGGATCCTGAGGTAGGCTGACTTCTTCTCTCCTCACCACCCCCACCTCTTCTCCATCTCTACCCTGTGGCCTCATTGCTAGGCGCCCTCTCCCCAGTCTCAGACCAGTCATCATCAGCCCTTCCACCTACCCTTCATATTCTACAATTCCTTTCCTCTCAACAATTTGTCATGCTCAGCCAAGCACCTGCTTCCCAGTTCCCAGGAATACCTGCAGATCCCCATCGCTGCAAACACATACACACACATCACTGGGTGTACACCCCTAGGAAATGCACCTTTGTAGCTATTCAGAGCCTCACATACTTGAGTTTGGATCTTGCCACTGCTGTTAAGGCTCATGGACTTTCTTAGATAGGATACTTAGCCTCTCTGAGCCCCAGCATTCCTGTCTGTAAAATGGAAATAATAAAATCAACATTACAAGGTGACCTGGAGGCCTTCCATTAGATAAGTCATGTGCAAATGACCTCCACACCTGCACATGAGAGTGTTCAATAGAAGATGGTCATACCATCTTTTTATAAAAATATTTACTTGAAATGCAGTGTCAGAGAGAAAGAGAGAATGCTCCATCCACTCATTTACCCAAACGGCCACAACAGCCAGAGCTGGGCCTGGCAGAACCCACACACTGGAGCTGGGCACAGGCAGAGCCTAGTGCATCAGCCAGGTCTCCCATTTGGCCCCAAGAACTTCAATCATTCCCTGCTGCTTTCCCAGGCACACTAGTAAGAAGCTGGATCTGAAGTGGAGCAGCCAGGATTCGGATCAGTGGCTACAAGGGATGCTGGCATTGCAGGCTATGGTTCATCCTGCTGTGCCATCACCTTTGCCCCATTGGTCATGATATCTGAATATAGCACGGGAAGCAGAAATACCTGAAGAACACAGTCACCTGCTAAACGGACACTCAGGGGTTCCAGGTGGAAGCACATGAGCTTCCAGCTCCTTGGGTCTGTTATCAGCAGTCACCCACAAACAGCACTGACTCTGCAGCCAAGCTGGGGAGAGGGCACCCCAAGGAGACAGCATGAGTAACAACAGCAATAAGAGGCAGTAACAGAAAGACAGGGGGCCCTGGGATGGGCTGGGCCAGACGGAGCAGGGGGTTCTCAACAAAGCTCAGGTGACAGCATGTAAGTCCCTTGGGTGTAGAGTAGAGGGAGGGGCTGTAGAAGCTGTCTCTACTATCAGTCACGGCACGCTTCTCTGTCATTTTATTTATGAATCACAAAAGGCCTGCAACGTGCTTTGTGTTACACTAGCCCACACAGATGCCTCCTTTCAACTTTATGAACTTCTGCAGCAATGAATAAAACCACTCTGGCATGACAGGTGCCTGTGTTATTCTGTGCAGATTCTTTATTCCTAATGTCGTCAATTACAATAATCAGATCACGGTAACACTGGGTTGGTGCAGGGACGCAGCAGAGGGGTAGGCATGCGAGACCATGGCTGTTCGCAACCGCTCACTCGTGTTTTTAAAGAGCTGGGAGATGGCTGGAAAAATGTGATTGCCCTTAAGTTTTAAATTACCTGCAATCATTAAAATAATCTAGTTCATATTCATAAAGCTGTGATTATATTTTACATAGCCAGTAAACACTTTATGAGAAAAGCCCACAGTTCTGCAAAGGAATAAAGAGACTCGATCTAGTAATGTCAAAATGCTAAGCTGTATTGGCATGGAATCAACCCCAAACACCGGGCTAGGGCTTGAACCATGTCCAGAGAAACATATTCAGAGCCTCGCTGGTGGGTGGCTGTTAGAGGAGAAAAAGAAAGGTGTGGGGAGGAAGACAGCCCATTGCTGACCATCCCCTGCTGTCCTCAGCTTATCTCCCTCCTACCCATCTGACATCAGCACCCCATACCATGCAGTATGCCTAGCACCATGAGATGCCCATCAGGGCTCCCTGGAGGAAGAGCTCTCAATGTTCTCTCTTGACAGATGAGAAAACAGGTTCAGAGAGGTTAGGTGAGTTTCTTTAGATTCCCCAGTAAATGCAGAACCCCAAATCGCCAAAGCCTACCCCTCACACTTATTCAAATGTCTTGTTGAAGGTCACATGGTGGTGCCCTGCTGATTGGGTGATGTGTCTAGCCTCATCATTTGGCCACTCCCCTACACAAGTGTATTTTTTTGCATCTAGTCCTATTGGGGTGAGGGCCTGGCCATCCTTGATAGGCTGCCCTGTGTGTGGTGTCAAGAGCAATGGTCTGAAGACAAGCATTAGGTGGGAAATTCCATGATTAGGTGGTGGGGGAAAGACCCTTTTCCTGTTTGCAATTTCTTTTTAACAAGATGCTTTCGTGACTCCAGTGAGGCTTAGGAAAGCCCAGTCACTGACAAACCTCTCTTCCCACCAGGATCAGACAAACGGAGGCCAGAACTCCAGCTTTAGTGCACACAAGAGCACAGCTGAGATGTAAAAGCCACGGGGCCTTGTGACAACTCATCTCCCCAAAGGAGCCTTGACCAGCAGGACTCAGCCCAGCAGAGAGTGGGAGCGAGAATGAGAGCTGGGGTTGGCAGGTAGGCAGAATCCAAAAGGAGGAGGTGCCAGGGCAGGGCATACACAGTGTCTCCACTAACCTGTCAATCACAAGAGTGCCCCTCTTAGGGAATAAGAAGGTTACTCCCAGTTGCAATGCTGCTCCCAAAAATCCCGGGTAGCACTAGATAACAGCCCCTCCCACCCCACAATCAGGACTCAGAGGAAGAGAGAGAGGAAGAGAGAGAGAACCATTTCCCCTCCCTAGGCTTCCCACACCTTCCTGTTTGCGGACTCCCCTAGCCACTGGGCACATTTCTCACTCCAGCAGTCACTGGACAGATGTGTGCCCATCAGGGCCAGCCACCATGGGGGTTACCAGAGCAGCTCAGCAGCCATCGTGGCCACATCCAAGGAGTGGGAGCTCCTTGCTGCACACCCCTACTCCCTTAGGGATGGGTAGAGGCTGCGTGCAGAAGGGATGGCTACAAATAGCTCTGCAGCCTGCACATTGAAAAGCCAGCTTTTAGCCCAGCCTCAGTCACTCTTTCCCAGGCGTGATTTCTACTGGATTCCCACCCAAGAGAGGAAATACCCAAAGGATCTGAGGAAATCCCATTTCCTGAGATTTTAGAAAGAGAGAGGGCTTTTGCAGCCTGGCACTCATCATGGGCTTTACGGATGGGAGTGGCTGGTGGACCAGCAATGGTGCTCCGCTGGCAGACATGACCTGGGCATGCTGCTGAAGTCCAGGAGCCACACAGGGTGCTGTGCCATTAGCTAAGACTCACTCCACATACCCGCAGTCAGCAGTGTGACCCCCCCCCCCCAGAGTCCTGGCATCCCAGAATCACAGAGGATGGGCAGAGCCAACAAGAGCTGGTGCTGGGATGTGGTTTAGGCTACACCTCCCCAGATTCATGCACTGAAACTTAATCATCATTGTGATAGAAGGTGGGGCCTCTGGCAGATGACCAAGTCACAAGTGCCGAGTCCTCCAACACAGGCCAGATTTCGGCCTCTTCCCTTCTGCTCTCCATCACACAAGGTCGCAACAGCAGGACGCCATCTGGAGCATGCCCTCACTACCCTGCAGTCCCTAGGAAATACATCTCTACTGTTAACAACCTCAGTGCTCATAAACTAGAGATGCCCTGTGTGTGTGTGAGTAACGCATTTTGGGGTGTCCTGAGACCCACCCTGTGCACTGGCCTCTGGCTCTACTGGACTCAGCTCAGAGCTCATCTCCTGGACCAACTCCAACCCATCTGAGTCAGAGCTCTGCTGAGGAACATTCTGAGGTTTCCAGGGGTACCACCCTTGCTCCCTGATCCTTCCTCTTGCCCTCGTTTTGCTTTCCTCATGATGCTATCCACCAGCAGATGATGCAGCCAAGGGCAGTGCAGCCACAGCTGGTGCATTGCTGTTTGCAAGTTCAGCCTCCAACACTGCAAGCTAAATGAACCTCTTGATGAAACACCTAACATGGGTCTCTCCTTAGAGTAACAGAAAACAATGTAATCAACTTCCCACCTATGGGACGTCAGTCCTCTGTGTGCATCTAGCAGCTTTTCCCATCCCCGAGTGCCCAGATCAGCGGCTCTAGCTCCTGCGAGCCTCTCCTGACCTCAACTGCTCTCACAGCCCTCCTTCACCTCCTTTTCTGATCCTAAACAAACAACAGGAGAAGACTCTATGTGACGTCCCTCACCCCAACCTAACTGCAGGTGCCTGAAGGCCAGGCTCCCAGGTAGTTCTCCCTCAGGACCCCAGATCTTGGCCTTGGCAGCTGACACTCAACACAGCGGAACCACAGGTGAGTGAACTGCCATATGCGGCAGTGAGCAGAGGACCCATCCTGCTGCCAAAACAATAAGACTCCCAGGGCTCCAAACCCCTCTGCTTCGTGCACTTTCTGTGTGTCCATCACACACTGTCCATGTCTTTAGCTTCTCCCTTTGGGACTCAGGATGACTGAGCAGCCCCCAGCTGGGTCACTGTGGCAGAGCAAAGGATAACACAGGGAGGGACACGCTGGTTCTCTCACGGGGACAGGTGTGCGGTGCAGCAGTTGAGATGTGGCTTGACGCACATCATGGGAGTACCCAGTTCAAGTCCCGCTCTGCTTTTAATTCCAGCTTCCTGAATGTGCTCCTTGGCAGGTGATGGCTCAAATGCTTGGGTCCCTGCCATCCACATTGGAAACCAAGATGGAATTCCAGGCATTTGGCTTCAGCCCGGCCCAGTCCTGGCTAGTGTGGGCATCTGGAGACTAGAAGATCTATCTCCTTCCAATCTTCTAGTTAAAAAAATTAAGTAAGTGTCATGCGCCTCATCTACTGACTCTTCACTAACTACAGTGAGTCACAGGATGATACCTCTCTCCAGGAACCAGGCCAGTGCCATCTCTGGGTCCCCTGCACCTGTGAGAGCTGCACGTATTTTAAGAACATATTACCCCATCATTCACCAAGCCCCTGCAGCCCAGCCTGGGCCTGGCCCTGTCTTGGGACCAGGCAGTTTCATGAGCCCCTGGCAGTGCTCGCTAGGACCTGTAGTTTGGTGCAGGAGCCAGGTAACTGCTGAGTGCTTGAAATTTGGCTAAAGCTATGTGCTATATGTGGAAAAAAAATCACACACCCAATATTTTTTTAATATGACCAAAAGAATGTGAAAAGTCTCACTGATAATTTTATCACCTGAACTGCAGAGTCCAGCAATAGCTGGGATCTATGAAGTTAATTCAGCTTTAGGAAATTTCATTATACCCGTATCCTTTGTGTCTCTGCATTACAGATGTAGCCTGCATTTGTGACTCATGGACTGTTCCTGCTGGGCAGGTGATTCTGGCCCCACCCATCCCGGCCAAGATGTAGTCAGAGCCTACAAGTGAGGCCCAGCAGTGTCAGGAGCCAGCAAGCTGGGCAGTGTCCAACCACACATGACCCCTGCCCAGGGACATAACAGGAACCCTCCCTCAAGACCCAGCTGCCACTGCCACTTTGGGATGGGTCCTCACTTCCTGGGCAACTGCCTGATGCAGACAGCGGGTGGCAAAGAGCAGTCTGGTGCCACGGCCTGGTGCCCAGGGAGCCCAGCCCACACCATGCCCGCCTGCCGAGAAGTGTTAATAAATATTTACGCAGCCCTTTGACACAGCCCAGGGAGAATACAAATCAGTCCCAGCAGGTGCGGCGCCGCCAGCCAGAGGCGCCACCAGCCCCTCCGGAGGAGCCCGGTGACCTTCGCCCACCTGCCCCCTCCTGTCCCCATGTGGCCCTGCCGGCCCTGCTTACAGAAGCCATGAAATAGGGCCGTCTCTCAGCATCGATTTTGTGCTCTCTCTGTGACCGCCACCCTGGGTAACTCACACACTATGGATTTTTCTATAAACTCCCAAATTAATATCTGCAGCAGGTGGGGATCCGAGCTGCCGTGGGCAGTTGGGCATGGAGGCTGAGCCCTGGCTGCTCACCCTCCCCACCAGGATCAGCTACTGCTAGTGCGTAACCAAGGCTGTGCATGCCATGCAGGAGTTATGAATGCCAAGCACCCCAGGGCCCCACATTCCTGACCAAGTAACTCCAGGGCAGTGAAGGGAGAGCAGGGGCTTGGTGTACATTACTCATCAGTCTTCCACCTGCTATGTGACCTTGGGCAGTGATTTAACCACTCTGTGCTTCTGTTTCTCAATTAGTAAAATAAAGGTAGGAGGGCATTGATCATAACCAGTGTTGCAAGAGCAATTACTTGGTTAAACACTTTGACCTAAACAAGTGACCTAAGGAGGGGACTTGGGGACCCCCAGGGTAGGGTGTCTCAGAAAACGTGGGTGACCACTGAGTACTGACCTGATGAATGGGTGGGAAGGCACCGGCCAGGCCAAGAGCTGGGAAGAGCATGTCAGGCAGAGGGAATAGCCAGTGTGATGGCACAGGGCAGGGACCTCATAAAGGATACCTGGCCATGCAGATGTGCCCAGCACCTTTCCCTGACAATGGCAGGAGCCCCCATTAGGGCATGGGATCCTAGGAAGCAGCCATTGTTCTCTGTACATCTTGGAAGGATGAGGTCCCCATCAGAGCATATGGTCGGAAAGGAACCAGCGGTAGAGGATAAAAGAGTTCAGCTTGATTACTCTCCTGGACGCCCTAGGCACCCTGCAACCTGCTGGGGATGGGCAGAGACCAGGTGCTGCCCTTTGAGGGGAGGAGCTGGGGTGGCAGTGGGGAGGATGGGCATATGGTAAGATAAGAGAAAGGGAGTGTTTCTGGCCCGCCAAGCATGCCAAGGGCCACAATGAAGAGGGGAGTGGGCACATGAATGAGGGATATATCCCCGCTCAATGTATCATTGCCCTGAATGTATCAGGACAAATAGATGCAGGCAGCAGTGGTATCTAATGCAATTGTCTTTAATAAAACCACTAATTGGGTCTGGGAGTCTCTGCAGGGCCTGGCAGAGCAAGCAGGCTGCTTAACAGCTCCCCAGCCATTCAACACCCACCGCCCTCCTCTGCTCCCAAGAATTAATTCAACTATATAGGACAGGAAACAGAGAGGCAGATGTCAGGGCAGGACCTGAATCCTCAGGCCCAGACGGCGATCAGTGCAGCCTGGGTTTAGGCATGCATGCATGTGTCCCTAGCACGCACGTGTATACTACAGGAGCAGGTGTGGTTAAGAGCACTGGCTCTGGAACCAACTGCCTGGGGTCTAGTCCCAGGTCTCCAACAACCTTGTACCGCTTTAAAAAAAAAAGATTTATTTTCTTTTATTGGAAAGGCAAATCAGATTTATGAAGGAGAGAAAAAAACAGAGAGAAAGATCTTCCATTCACTGGTTCACTCCCCCCACATGGCTGCAACGGTGGGAGCTGAGCTGAGCCAAAGTCAGAAGCCAGGAGCCTCTGCCAGGGTCTCCCACGTGGGTGCAGGGTCCCAAGGCTTTGCACCGTTCTCCACTGCTTTCTCAGGCCACAAGCAGGGAGCTGGATGGGAAGTGGAGCAGCCGGGACATGAATCTTGCCCTTCTTAACTATCCTCTGGGGTTTCAGTATCCTCAGCTGCTGTCCTGACACAAACCACATTCTCCTCCTTCTCCCACTGTCTCAAAGCTCATCAGGTCCTGCCAGTACTATGAGGCCCTGAGCAGTTCCTTCTGCCCTGCAGGGCAGCACAACCTTCAGACCCTGTATTGCCAACTTTTGACTGCTTTTGACTGTCTTTTGACTGCATGTTCCATACCCAGCCTCATTCATTGAGGGGTGTGTGTGGTGTGTGTGTGTGTGTGTGAAAGAGAGAGAGAGAGAGAGAGAGAGAGAGAGAGAGAGAGAGAGAGAGACTACATGGATGCCAGGGGATGTGGGAATAATGAGTTTAGTGGCTGATACAGATGAAGCGGGATGGACAGGTTGCTTAGGATGGGAACCTGGAGGGCACCAGGGAGGGAGGTGATGCCCAAGCTGAAGCAAGAGGCAGCTGCAGGTGCAGCAGGTACAGGGGCTGGAACAACAAGTAAACATGTCTCCACGAGAGGGCTCACTGCAGAAATGCCATCACCAACCACTTGGTGTTGCTTGGAGCCAAAGGTAGACAGGGTGGGGATGGCTGAGATCCCAGGGCAGGCTGAGGGGCTGAACAGGCAGAGTCCGCAGACCTGGAGGCAGAAGGTGTGCATGAGGGGGGCCAGGGTCCACGGAGCACAGTGAAGGTCTGAACTGACCACAGCCACCTAGTTAAGTCCTAGCATCCACTCCTGTGGACCACGCATCTGGAAGGTGCCACAGCTGTGGCCTGTGGTCCTGCTAGGCAGTGGAGCATCTGGGTGAAAAGGGTGGAGAAGTGGAACCTGTGCAAGGCTGAGGTTGACCAGCAAGCAAGACACAGCAGCAAGTAAAGGGATGCAGGGGGTGCCCATGAGCAGGTGTCTCTTTCCGTGGCATCAGGTTGTGGTGCTGAGGCAGGGGCAAGGAGAGAAGCCAGGCAGATGAGGTACCAGGCTCATCTGTGCATATTGACATACACAGTTTCCATATACCTTCCTTCCCCCGACAAGACAGGCATCATTAAGGGTGTGGCAGAGGTCAGAAAACAAAAGAGTCCAGTGACTTGCCTGGGATCATGCAGCGAACTACTGTTGAGTGACTGCAAAGGACACTGAAAGGACAGGGGATTGAGCGCAAGGAAAGGGAAAGGGAAAGGCAGTTAGGGTTTCAGAGCTGCCTCAGTTCTGAGCAATGAGCAGATCTAGGGTGTGGCACAGGGTGGCTGCCATGCAGCTCTTCCTCCCTCCCTTCCCTTTTCTCTTCCCTTCCCTTCTCTCCCCTCTTCTCCCCTTCCCTTCCAGTCCCTCCCCTTCCCTCCTTTCACCTCTCTTCTCTTCCCTTCTTTCTCTCTCTCTCCCTCCCTCTCTTCTTCTTCCCTCTAAAAACCAACATTGGGCACTAGGGGTTCTATCAGGGAGCCAGATAAATGGCCCCCTTTCCTGAAAGAACTGATGTTCTGATAAGGAAGCAACAATAACCAAGCAGATGAAATAATCCTGATAGGGGAAAGTTCAAGAAGAAAATGAGACAGATCGTGTGATCGGCAGTGATCAGAAAAGACGCCCAGGGCAGTGCTCCCTGCACAGGAACTCAAGTGACAAGAAGGAACAAGTCAGGTAGGGCTCTGTAGGGACAGCATTCCAGGCAGGGGCACAGAGGGGCAGAGCATGCCCACACGGGGAACAGCCTGCAGGCTGGAGGGGCAGCAAGAAGGCTGAGAGGGTGCAGTAAAAAGGTTGGAAGTGGAGCCTTGGGATAGAGAATTGGTGAGGCTGCCATGGTTAGGATGTGGAGGGGCTGCAGATTCTGCTGAAGGCTTCAATCAGGAAGGACAATACACCTTGATTTTAAGACAGCCACTCCAACAGTCAGGGGCAAGAGGGAGCAGAAAGAAAGAGAGGGGCAGGTAGCAGGGACAAGGGACATGTCAAATGTGTCTCCGGTGATAACGGAGGGTCCTAATCAAGCGGGCAGTTGCTCCAGCATCTTCTGGGAAACTGTACAAAGGCAGTCAAACTCTTGGTTAGTGAACAGCAACTGGGAGCCTGGTATTGCCCTGGGTGCGAGGAGCTCAGTAGCAAACCACAGAAAATGAGGGGGACAGAGCAGCAGGGGGCAACGGGCTGTCATTTGCAATCACGCAGCTGAGAAAAGCCTCATGCAGACATCTGGGGAGGGGCATTCCAGGCAGAGAGGACCGCGAGAGTTAAGGCCATGAGGTGGCAGCATGCATGGAATGTTTGGGCATAGCAGGGTGCCCAAGAAGGCTGGAGCCAAGTAAGACAACAGAAGGACTGGGCACAATGTCTCAATGGAACTGTTCCATGAAATCCTCCTGCTTCCACACGCTTCACTGTACCCTCAGCATGGAAGAAATGCACCTGGCCCCAAGTCAGGCTGCGGTGCCTTGGAGTCAGGAGTGAAGCCCCTGCTGGCCCCCAAGTGAACGCACTTCATTAGCACTTATTAATGAAGTCACCACTGAGTGACAAAGCAGGCAGAAGAATATGATGGCAGGGTGGTGGAGCACCTGCCTGACTGGCCCATCCATCAGAATATCCAACAAGTGCTGTTCGTCTCATCCACTACCACCTTGTTTTGTGGAGGCAGCTGCCTGAGGCCTCACAGCCAGAGCTGGGCCTCAACACAGGTGCATCAGGCTCCAGCACCCACATCCACACCAGGTTGCCATTGTACTTGGGGCCTGCCTTTGCACAAGGAAGATGCTCGGCCAAGGAAGAGGCACTGACCCCAGCCCATTGGGATGGGACCCATCCATCCATCCTGTCATTCACCTGTATCCATCTATCCATCCTTCTATTCAGTAACATGTTCATCTGGCTGGGAACATGCACCTGAACCACTAGGGTGGAGCATGCCTCCAGATGACGGGGCAGTACTAGGGCTGACCCTTCAGACTGCCTCCCTGCCACCCTCCACAAGAACTGCGGGCCAGCAGGGCAACCCCACCCACTAGCTGCTCATCACGATGACACATCCTGGGACTTGTTGTCATTTCCTATCCAAGATTCCATTACAAAGTGTGATTGTTGGAGTAATAGACAGATAACGGATCTGCCCAGGGTCCCGCCTGGTGCAGCGGGCAGCTGCCGGGTTTTCCCATTAGCCACAGGGTCTGACGGACAGTAATGGATTTCATACCGATGCTGGAGCCTGCGGCGGATAATTCCATGATAACGGTTTATCAGGCACTGACGGGAGGTAATGGGTAATCACCAGGCAGCAAGCAAACCCGTCAGGCAGTCCTGGCCTCCACCCAGCGTGGCCCTGCCTTTGTTGTGCCAACCACCTCCTTCACAGTTCACAGGACAGTCGAGTAACTGTCCCCTAAGCATGGTGTGTCCCGGCCAAGCCTGGCTGCACCTGCAGAGACCATTCACACAGAAGCACTGTGTGGGAGACATCTTCCCAGCAAACCCCAGTCCCTGCCTGCCTGCCTGCTGGATCTTGCACAGCAAACTAGGCACGGTGCATGTGCTCCTAGGAGCTTAGTCAGCATCTCTGTATCTTGGATCCCCGACACCATGGCCACCCCTTTATAAACATCCTCAGGGATGTCACCTGTCTCCAGCAGGCTGTGTTCTGTCCAAGTCTAGAGAAGAAAAAGAAATGAAATGAGCAGACACAAATCTCCCCACCCCATTTTATGATCTCCCTTTTAATTTTTTTTTTCTAAATGTCCAAGTCCCTTTCATCTTCCAACGATTGTTCAAAGAGAATACAAACCAACAAACAGAAGTGAATGCTGGCTCATGGGGACTCACCAGGCTCTTCTGACTCAGTTCCTCCAGGTTTTCCCTGGCTTCTTTTTGGTTTGTCTCCTCATTGTGGCTGGGATTTTCTACTGTATCTTAGATGGCATTCATGTGAATGAACTGAATATTTATAATCTGCTTCAACTAAGTTACACCTTGATGCAAAACTCTAGTTCCCCAGATAGAATCTGAATGGTTGAGACATGAGCAGTTTCTAAGCAGGGACAGGGGACCTAAAGACACAGAAGATCTTCTGTAATAACCAAAGCAGGTGCCTGGGAAGAACGACGTGAAGGACCTGGCTGTGGGCCCAGGTACCTAGGGGCAGGAGGGGCTAATCAGCCTTGAAGAATGGACAGAAGAACAGTTTGATGTTGAATTCACTGTAAAGTACCTACTGTGTGCCAGACACCTTCCTAAGTACTCCAAAAAATATAAAGAGAAGGAGAGGCAGAAGGAGGAATCCACCAACCCTGGTTCACTGCACTGATGGCTGGCTGCAATGGCCAGGACTGAGACAGGCTGAAGCCAGGAGCTTCTTCTGCATCTTCTACATGTGTAACAGGAGCCCATGCACTTCAGCCATCTTCCGCTGCTTTCGCAGGCTCATTAGTAGGGAGCTGGATCGAAAGTGGAGCAGGCAGGGTGCCAGAACCAGCATCCAGGTGGTAGCTTTACTCACTATGCCACAGCACCGATCTCTGTATTACAAGCATTTCACAAGAGCTGCCTGATTTCATCTTCATGTTCTTCCAGGAAAGGAGCTTTCATTACTATTTTCCTTCCTGTTTCACAGTGGAGGAAAGAGACAGCAGAGTTAGCTAATCCAGCCACAGTCACACAGCTAAGAAGCAAGGAAGCTACAACTACAACCCAGGGAGCCTGGTTTAGGCCTGGGTTCTGAGCTTAACCCTCTGCTATTTTCCTCAACCAGCAGTAGCAGCCTGAGGTCCAGTTGGGCCACCCATGGTCCTGACCTGACCATAGGCCTAAGTTCCTACAACAGGAAGGTGTTTGAGGCAGTGGGCAATGGTGGGGCTGCAGCTGGCTCATTCAGCTTCCATGCAGCCCTGTGAGGCTCCAGACAATTGTGTTCTGCGATGTCAGGTCAGTAGCTTCCTATCAGCCAAGGTTTCAGCACCTGACATCCGCTCTGGTGAGCTGGCTGTTGAACATCGGCCAGCACAGCCCCCAGCTCCAGGGCTGGGAAGACCCAGACCTACACTGAAGTCATGAAAGCCATGCTGCAGCCAAGATTCCACTTGCTCATTCACTCAGTTGTTCATTCATTCAATATACATCCTCTGTGTGTGTTGGGCACACTGGTGGGCACTGAAAAGGCAGAGACCAAATGCAAGGGAGCCCAAATATGAGAGCAGCAGCTGTACCATCTGCTCCTTCTCTGGCCATGAGCACGGGGTGGCAGTGGTGGGGAGCTGCCCCTGGCAGTGGCCCGGAGGCCGAGGTGGGTGGGGAGCAGCATTGCTGGCATGGAGAGGCTGGCTCTCCAAATGGGACTGGGAGCTCTTCATGCTGTGAGTCTGGTCATACAGCCCTGTTCAAGACCTGCAAGGGCTTCTCATGGTTTTGGGGACCAAAGCCTGAGACTGGACTGGATCCAGTGAGGCCATGCTTTTTGTTCAGAGCCTGTGTGGCCCCACCCAGACACCCAGGCCCCTCTGGCTGCACAGACAGTTGTGTGTCCTCATCTCAGAGCCTGCATTCAGGGTACCATCTGCAGGGAATGTCAAGCATGTATGTTTGTACACGTGTGCACATGCGTGTATGCACTCCAACTCAGGCGCCCTCCCCTGCCTGACTCCCTGGCGCCCCTCAGATCTCTGCTCCAATGTCATTTCCTCAGGAGCCTCCCCTAACAGCCCTGTGTCCCACCAACTCCATCAAGCCCCCTCACTCTGTCAATACCCTGCATGTTTCTCTCCAGGTGCATCTCAGTCTATGACTAAATGGGCACTGAGGTGATTACTGGACCAATATTGGCCAGAGGCAGGGCCTTTGTGGTTTTTGTGCCTGGGACAGTACCCAGCCCCAATCACTGTTTGATGGATAGATGGATGGATGGATGGGATGGATGGATGGATTTGATGGATGGATGGATGAATGGATGGATGGATGGATGGATGGATGGATTGGATGGATGGGATGGATGGGATGGATGGGATGGATGGAGGGATAGGTGAGTGAATGAGTGGAGCATGCACAGAGGAAAGCCATGAAGGAAGCTCAGGTAGTTCCTTGGAGCTTTCAGGGTAGCCCAGACAGGGGGAAGCTGGCAGACAGAGCTGAGCTTTGTCCTTCTTCAGGAAAGACTGTCGTCCCATATCTCTCTTTTTTTTTTTTTTAGATTTTTATTAATATTTTGCATTATGTGACAGTTTCATAGGCTCTGGGAATCCCGTCCCATATCTCTTGAAGGCCAGGGAGAAGGGCCAGGATGGACAGACAGGTAGCAGACAGGCAGGAAGGGGCTAGCCCAGCTGCCCAGGGATGGCCAGCAGCTGAGCTGAAAGCCCACCGCCTCTTCCCTGGTCCAGTCCCACCCCCCACCAGGCTGAACATCAGGGCTAATTAAACTGGGTTTGCTCAGCAAGGCCCTGGAGGGGTCAGCTCCAAGCACTCCAGATGGGCTTTATTTGTCAATTTGAAAACTAATCTCTGACTATTTAAACAGTAGCTTATCCAGGCCCACACCAGGATTAGCACTTGGCACCTTTGCCAAGAGGGAGGTGGCATTCCCAGATTCTAGGGGGAAAAATTTGAGGGTGAATTTTCTTCCAGAGAGAGGACATGCCCAGCCCCTGGACCAACAGGCCTGACAGCAGCCCTGGCGAGACCAGTGAACTGGTTCTGCAAAGCCCTCTCCCAATAGCCCTGCTTATCTCACAGGTGCACCTGTCCCAGAGCCACCAGCAATTGTTGAAGGGCAAAAAAGGGTCTCCCCTTCTCCCCCAGACCTTGCAGAAGGAGCATGTCTCATAGATACCCTGGTTTTTGGACTCATGCTGCCTACCCCTCAGGAACAGTGAGAGAATAGCTTTTTCAGCCCCACCCCCACCAGGCCAAGCACCAGGGCTGACTATGCTGGGTTGGCTCAATTGAGCCCTGAAGCCACTGGTTTGTTGTAATTGGTGATGACAGCCCCAGGGAACAAATCCAAGCCCTCTGCTAGTCTGGGTCTCCAACACAACTAGAGGAAACTCCATGAGGGAGCTGTTCTAGAAGCATCGGGGATTTCTGAGGCTCGGCTCGAGCCTTCACTTCTCTCTCCACTGTCTCTCATCCAGGAATGTGGCACCCAATGCTCTCTGCAACCTGGGAATGCCACTGCTGGATCCCCAGCCCTCATCCCATGTTTGAACTTGGAACACACTTGGGCAAATGTCTACTGCTCACCTCTCTTGACCCGAGCAGCGTGCTGAGACTTACATTACCCAAATTTGGACTCTCTCTCCCATCCACAGGCCACCAACCATACAGCAGCCCCAGGGAGCCTCCAATGTGTGCACTGGATTGTGCCACCCCTGCTTAAAAGATCTCAAGAGCTCAGTGCAAAAGCCAGCAAACTGCCTAGGCCTTACCAGGTCCTGGAAGGCCAGTCACCTTGACCCATATGTCTGCATGCACCTGCGTCCTCAGCATCTGCCACCCCGAGTCACTGTTCCCAATACCCCTTGCCCCTGCCCCCTCCTGGAGACCAAACTTCTCCTCCCTGTCCCTCACATATACTGGTCCCCCTGCCTGTATCTCTGCAGGTGTAGAGGCTGACTCCTGAGAGTTATTGGGGTCTGTGCTCATTTAACCACAAGATCTGAAGTCTCCTAGCCTCCTCCCAGGATGCTCATTAACTGCCAGCCCCATTTCAGGTCCTTCCATAGTGTGTGTGTGTGTGTGTGTGTGTGTGTGTGTGTGTGTGTGTGTGTCCTTGAGCACTGTATCAGTTTGCATGTGTGAGTGTCTGTTATATTCCGCTTACCTGCCTCCACCCCCAGGGACCCTCCAAGTGCAAATGGTTCTTGCTCACCATTAGCCTCCAGAAGAGTGTCGGGAATGTATTAAGAGCTCAATAAATATTTGCCTAATGATTGGGGACAGAGAAGAAAGGGCTGCCCTAAGAAAGCTATATTAAGCCAAGGCCTGAAAGATGAGTCTAGCAAGGCCTAATCAGAACAGGAGGAAAGAACGTTCCCCACAGTGGGAACAGCACATGCAAATGCCCTGGGGCCTAAGTAGCTGGGTGCATAGTGGAAACAGGGTGGACCAGCATGACAGGAATCCAGAATACTGACCAGGGAAGCACAGTGTACACCCCACTGGCCTCTGTGCTAGCTGGCAAGTGGGCAGTCTTGAAGCCATCATGTCTCCTCTCCCTCATGATGTCCCCTGACCTTCAGTCCTGTGTCCTCTGTGTACCAATGACCAGGCATACAAAGCAGCTTCCCAGCACCTCCTTGGGACAGGTCCCACTAATTGTCATTGTCCTTGAGACCAGCTCGAGCTTTCTGTCCCTCCTCTGTGATGGAATCACACCTGTACCCACTCGCTTCCACATCCAGTGCAGGGCAAGGCCAGGATTACTGGAGAAAGCCCAGGTCTGCAATTTGTCCCTAGGCCACTGGACCAAGCGGCCAGAGATCTCCCTACCTCTGGGTGCGAATTCTCCTCTCTGTACCTCAGTTCGTCCAAGCGCACAATGACAAGTTGAGGCCCTCTGGTGATAAGAACCAAGTTTTGTGCTCTTTCCCCAGAGGCAAGAGGCATTGCCTTGACCTGGGGCTGACCATCTAGCATAAGGAGCCAGGCCGAGTCCTAGAGCCCAGGTCCCTGGAGTTTTGTTGTTATAACTGGAAGAAAACCCAATACTGGCTTAGGTACACAGGGATTGCACCAGGTCACATGACTGAAAGATTGGGTCCACCCATACAAACTTCAGGTGTGGCTTGATCCAGGTCTCAAACCTGGATCTTCCAAGTTCGTTCTTCCCCCACTCTCCACCCCCTGCACCCCTCCCATCTCCCCCACTCTCTCTACCCCTACCCTCTTTCTATAGCTCTGGTTTCCATTTATACTTTCTCCTTCACCTCCCAGCTTTCTCAGAGCTTCAAGGTTTTGTGGCATGAGGTAAGCACTTGGTTTAACTGTTAAGACACCACCCAGGGCACTCACTGGCTTCCCATATTGGAATGCCTACATTAAAATCTGGGCTCTGTTTTTTTTTTTATTCCAACTTCCTTCTAATGCCCCCCCTTGGAGGCAGCAGGTGATGGCCTAAGTACTTAGGTTCCTGCCACACTCATGGGGGCTCCTGGAGTCTTCTGGACCAGACCCAGCTGTTGCGGATGTTTAGGAAATTAACCAGCAGATCAGATTCATTCTCTCCCTCTTTCTCTCTCTCTCTCACTCTCAGCATTTCAAATACAATGGAAAAAAATTAAGATGACTAAAGCAACTCAAACCCCTTCTTCCTCCCAGATACGAACCAGTGGGACAGACAGGAAGCACCCAAGTGGGGCAGGACCAGCACACGCAGGACTTCAGCCCCAGGACAGTGGAGAGCTTTGGAAAGGTTTCTTCTCTGACTTGTTTCCCAAGGCCAGCAGGACTATGCTGTCTTCTGGTCACCATCAGGATTCAGCTAAGACACCTGCCCAGTCCCAACTGCCAGCCTCACTCCTAGGCTTCTCTGAGCCCTGTTAGCGGAGATGGATGACAGAGGTTCTTGCCTCTATACAGGAAAACACTCAGGTGTGAGACAGACAGCAGTGGGAAGTGAGGTAGCAAAGTTGATGGGGCAAGGCATCCATTAAGACAAGATCTGAAAGAGGGTGCCCAGCCATTCGAACTTGGGAAAGCCAGGCGAGATGGTTTAATGGAGAGAATGCACCTGTGACTAGGTGCACCTCTCAGGAAGGGACTGAGAGCTGAAATACACCTGTGACCGACCAGATGGACATCTCAGCAAGGGGTTGAGAGCATAGCCTGCACCCAGACTGGGACTTATAAGGGAACAGAGTCCAATTCTTCCAGCTGCTTCTCCTTTCCCTCCTCCCTCTTCTTCTGGACAAAGGGTTTGCTGGCAGTGCAGTAGATCAAATTCTTTCCAAGGCTTTATCCCCCAGTAGTATTAGACTGGGTAACCCACCTGGGCTGGCAGAAGGAAATGCCTTGTGGTAACTTCCTTGGGGGAAAAGGCCGGGACCACCCATAAAGTCATCGGCATATGGGTGGGACTTCGTAGTGGGAAGTACGCGGCTGCTTCCAAGGTGTGCTTCTGAGGCCACTGCATTCCTGTCCACGGATGCTTTGCTTTCCTCTGGCCCTTCTCTCTCACACACAAGCTAATTTCTATCTAACACAATGGCTCTGTCTGGTCCTCTGTTCAGACTCCTCACAGAGCCACCATGGAGGCTGCAGGTTTAGGGCATTTGGTGGCAGGAAAGGCCAACAAAGAAGGGATGAAAGGAAAGGAGGATGCAGGGAGGAGAGCTCAGACGACCAGATAAACCCACACAGTTGGCCAGTCTGAGGGGCCCAGAAGCTGAGGGGCAGAAGGGGTGCATTTCATAGAGTTTTCGGAAGTAAGAGAGAATCACAATTCATGAAGGAAGGTGGAAGGCTATGGAGAATTGGAAAAATGCCTGAGCTCTGGGATGGACGGCAAGAGTATTTTTTTTCTGCCATGACTTCCATTGGGATGTGGGGTTGATATTTCCTCCTTGTGTTAATGTGACCTCTGGGACAGCTTTGACGGACAGAACACAATCAAGATGATAGTGTCAGCTTCCACTCCAGCCTTAGCAGGTTAGCAGTTTCCACTTGCTGCCTCCTACAACACTTGCTTTTAGAGCCCCAAGTCTCCATGTCACATGTCCGATAACCTTGCTTGGGGAAACCAGTGGGGGTGCTCTGAAACTAAAGTTGAAGGGCAGGGCCCCAGCTGGACCCACTTTGATGCTGGACACACAAAAAATGCTAGACCTTGGTCCTCCAAACCTAGCCAGCTCTCAGCTGAAAACTACCAAGGAACACATCAAGTCAGTGGAACAGAAGAGTCACCCCACTGAACCCTGTGGGATGGCATGGAACCACAGTGGTTATCAGCTACAGAGTCCGTGGGAGTTCATCAGCCAGGAGTTACGTAGCCAGAACAACCATACCAGTTCTGTGACCTTGACTAAGAGATGCTTCGTTATAAAATGAGGACAGGACCAGTCTGCCTAAAAAATTGGTGATAACCACTGGCAAAGCACTGAAGCTGAAGCAATTAACACAGTGTTGATGCTGGGTTAGAACCCAAGGGCTACCTGATGTTCTCTCCAGTATAGCTGTCATTATGAAAGGATACAAGAAAGGCATGTCCATCTAGCAAGGCTAGCTGTAAGCGTGCGTGCACTTGGCAGGCTCCATTCAATAATCTCATTTGCTCAACAAGTCTTAAGATGATTCTGAGGCTGGCACTGTAGAGCAAGGGTTCACTGCCTGTAGTGCCAGCATCCCATATATGAGCCCCGGTTTGAGTCCTGGCTGCTCTGTTTTGATCCAGCTTGCTGGGAAAGCACCTGGGAAAGCATTAGAGGATTACCCAAGTACTTTGGACCCTGTCACCTGTGTGGGAGATTCAGATGAATTTCTTTGTTCCTGAGTTGGCGTGGCCTATTCCTAACTGTTGTGGTCATTTGAGGAGTGAACCAGTAGATGGAAAATCTCTCAATGTGTCTTTTCCTCCTTCTCTCACTGCCAGTCATTCAAGTAAGCAAAGTGTAAAGTAAAAAAAAAAGGAAGAAGGAAGGAAGGAAGGAAGGAAGGAAGGAAGGAAGGAAGGAAGGAAGGAAGAAAGAAAGAAAGAAAGAAAGAAAGAAAGAAAGAAAGAGAGAAAGAAAGAAAGAAAGAAAGAAAGAGAAAAAAACACAGCTTTGAAGCCGAGCCGCCCAGGCTGGTGTCCTGCCTGCCACCTCTCAGCTACGTGAGTTTCTCATTTGTTTCACTTTCTCTAGACCTGTGGTTCTTCACTGGCCAAACAGAGATTGTCATGGGATGGCTGGGAGGATAAAATAATTTATCACGTGGGAAGTTCCTAGGAAAGTGCCTCATTTAGGGCCCTGTGACTACCAGCTGTTATTAATTGTACCATCATTATTTCAGTGATCACAGATGAGAGTGGTCTGGGATCCACTCAGACTAGAATAAGAAAGAAAACACTCCGCAGGAAAAGCAAAAGTGATTCCCCCGCTGAAAAGCCTGCAGGCTCTACTTGCCCCACACTGAAGTCCTAATAAACCAGGCCTGTCACAGGGACACCCCCACCCCACTGTAGCACTAGGGTGCAGATCCTATGGCTCCAAGCCAGAGCATGGGTAAGATCTTAGCCTTCAAGCCACAGGGAGGGCTTGGAGACCTCTATGAGCTGTTCAAAGATGGCAGCCGTTGGCACTCACCGTGACACCCCAGGGAGCCTCCTCTGTAGCCACCTTCGCCTGCATCGCAGGCTGCAGAGAATCCACATTTTGAACATGCAACTGTAGTGGACGCCATAGAATGCCACTTAGACATCCTTAAGAAACAAGATGGGGTGGTGGGGGGTGTGGGGTTCTGGAGTGGTAGCTTAGTAGCTAAATCATCACTTTGCATCTGCCGGATCCCTTATGGGTGCCGATTCTGGTCCTGACTGCTCCACTTCACATCCAACTTCCTGCTTGTGGCCTCAGAAAGCAGTCGAGGAGGACCCAAAGCCTTGAGATCCTGCACCCACATGGCAGACCTGGAAGAAGCTCCTGGCTCCTTGCTACAGATTGGCTCAGCCACTTGGGGAGTAATCAGTGGACGGAAGATCTTTATATATATATATATATATATATATATATATATGCCTTTCCAATAAAAAAATAATCTTTTAAAAAATGAAACAAGACAGATTCAGCTACCACTTATGTTGACAGCATCCCATACAGCCACAGGTTCAAGTCCCAGTTGCTGCACTTTTGATCTAGCTTCCTAGTAATGTCTCTGGGAAAGCAGCCAAGGATGACCCAAGTGCTTAGGCCCCTGTATCCATGTGGGAGACTCAGAAGAAACTCCTGGCTCCAGATCAGCCTAGCTCTAACCATTACAGCCTTCGCGCAGTGAACCAGCAAATGGAAAACATCTCTCTCTCCCCCCGCCCCCCGCCTTTCAGATAGATAGATAGATAGATAGAAAAATAAAAAAATAATAATTCTTAAAAAATATAGACCCCCTCCAACCACCTGGGAAGCTGGCATCTGATGGCTGTACTGAGTGCCTCTTCAGGAATGGCCCTCAGTTATGGAAAATCACCTTGCTGCAAGTGAGGTCTGCTCCTTCAAGGCAGCCTATACCCAAAGGAGATGGCAAGGTCCAGCCCCTTTGCTCCAGGCAAGACAACTTGGAAGAGTGGGGAGACTGAGTCAATGATCTTGTACCCCAGGAATTCTCCTGATCCTGAGCAACTTGGTCAGGTGGTCACCTACAGCAGGTGCATCCCTGCTCCAGAGTTCCCATGGACTGAGGCTCTGGTTACCCTGCACGACCTGTGAATTCCTTCCTCTGCTTCCTTCCCTCCTCCACACCCTTCCATGGGCTTCCCTGGGAGCCCGGCACACCAGGGCACCCTCCCTAGGCCAGGCACCATGCTGGCCTCTGCCCTGCCCTGGTAAGTCCTCTTCAGTTAACACTGGAGATGGGTGTTTGCTGTTCTCCTGAGACAATGAAGACACATAAACACTAATTAGTTCAAGTCTACACAGCAAGCCCATCTTTTTCCAATGCTTCACAATAGCTCCAATGCCTCTTCTATCTGATTTCATTCCTCTGTGCATTTCTCTCACTTCCTTATCAATATATCACACCATTTTGGGATTCATCTCCTCTCTTAGAGCCTTTTTGCCCAAACAAGCAGGCAAAGCAAACCTCTGCATACCAAAGAGCGGTAGTGTCCTGCTGGTGTTGCCCGCCAGGGGTGGAGCAGGCCGAGCAGAGCAGCTGCCCCTGGTATGGCTTACTCGGAAGGCCCCTACATATGCAGATACTTCTCAGCAGCCTCCTGAACTCAACTGAACTCTGTCCTCCTAGCCTCAACGTGCTGCTGTCTGCCTTCAGTGGCAAAGACGCACCCGGCTTTTTATTCCTCCAAGAGGCAGATGCCCTCCCAGCCAGACGCAGCTACTGCCTGCACGCGGACTGTCCTGTGCTTACCTAACTCATTTCCCCTTGAGAGCTAGGACCAGCTGCTCCCAGCAGGGAAGAGAAGGGCTGCTCTCCCATCCTCCTCTTCTTCCCTGGCACCCCTCCCCAAGCCACCTTCCCATCTGCCCCCTCTTCCAATACTCCCATTTGACCCTCATAGCCCTTACTGTCTCCTGCCCTTCCCATCTCTCTTTCTTTCTCCCCTCCACAGTGCATGCCCCTTGTTGCTTTCTACTTCTGTGTTACCCAAGGAGCTGGGACACTGATATCTAAGTTGGCATGCACACACACTTGCACATGCACACGTGCACACGTACACACAACACCCCTGTGGTTCAACCCCCAGCTCAGATGCTGCTTCTGTTTTTTCACCAAGAGCACAGAAGACCTACTTTGCAGATTGTTGTGGAAATACAGCAGGACCGTGGAGGTGGCCCTCGGGGAGCGGCTCCATCTAATTTTATTCCCATCTCTCAAGGGGGCGTAACAGATTGAATTCTGCTCCAAGATGAAGGAGACGACCCAGAAAGCACCCCACCGCTCACGAACACTCTGCAATTTGCCCAAGAGTGAGTCTGTCCCCAAGCTTCCATCCCACCCCTTCCCAGCACCTCCCGCCCTTCTCCTGGGGTTGGGAGCAGCGTCTGGCACTGGCTCTTCCAGCACCAGCCATCAAAGTGCCACCAACACCATCTGGTCTGCTCCATCCTCACACGGGATTTATTACCTATTCCCTTCCATTAGCATAAATAATATGGAGCTTGGTTTTCATGATGGTTTACATAATAAATAAAACAGGTCAATTGCCCACAAAACTAGTCTCTGTGAACAGTAACAGATTTAATTAGATTTATTTTACCCTGGGTTTGCTGAAGTGAGGCGGATGTCTCTCGTGCCAAGGATAAACTTCCCCATAAACCTCTATTTCTGGGAAGGCGGCTCCCCATCCTCCAAGGAGACGAAAGGGAAGAGAGAGGAGAAGTGGGAGAAAAGGAGAGAGGAAGATGGGAAGCAGGCCAAAGAAAAAGGGAGGGAAGGGGAGGGGAGGGGAGGGGAGGGGAGAGGAGTGGAGGGGAAGCAGAGCCCCCATCACTCTTGACCTTCCCTTGTCTGCCTGAGGGCAGGCTCACTTCTGAATCACCCAGCTTCCTCTGCCCACCATACAGAGAGCTTTGTCTATCTATTTCCCATTGCCCAAGATCAAATCCAAAGCCCTTCACAGGACTCTCCCTCTCCATAATTTTCCTTTACTGACCAACTCCTCAGGGACCATCCCCATGGCAACCATCCAGCCATGTGTCCACGGGAGGTTACGAAATGTTCTCTGCTCTCTGGGGTCTGCAAACCTTTGCTCAGGCTGCCTTCTCCATCTGGAATGGTCCACCTACAGGCCTCCAGGGTTTTCCTGGGCTCCGCCTGGTCTCTTCCCCAGGCAACCTTTCATGCCAGGGCTCACCTCCCCTCTGATCCAAGTGCCTGTCCTGGGTGCTTCCAGAATAGCCTGTGACCCGCTGATGCCAGATCTTGTGACCTGCCCTGCACACACAGTGGGAAGCATGTCTGTGTGCATAAGGGAATCCCTGTAAGACAGGAACCCAGCTTCCCTGTCGCATCTTCTGGGCCTGGAGCAGGGCTTAGCCTGTGTCCTCACTGCCTGGGGAGCTGTGAGGCTCTCCCCACACGCAGCAGCTCTCAAGCAGGTGTAGGAAACCCTGATCGTCTTCGGCACCTCCAGGCTTCCTCAAGCTCTGCAGTCTCAGCTGCCTCCTAATTGAGTGAGTGCCAAAGATGAACTGTGGCCAGATATCCAGAGGGTCGGACATGTCCCTGGTGAGAGTGGACACCCATGGGGTTTGCTGCACACTGACTCAGAAGAGTGGGACGCTGCATGTTCCTAGGAAAGTCCCCTTCTCTTTCTCTCAGTCTATTCTTGGATGGACAGTACCTCCAGGCACAGGAGTAGGCATCAATTCCCCAACCACACAGTGACCCCAGCCTTGGTGTCTGATGCAGGGGCCCAAGCCCAGGACTTGGATGGACTGAATGCAAACAAGATTCTCTTTTTGTGCGGCTGACTAAGTGGGTGGGACGTAAGCCTGTAGCATCCAGAGGCTCCAGCAGGGAGTGAAAGCCCACCTGGGAATTCAGGCATGTCAGAAGAAAGCTGAGTAGAGCAGAGTTGAGCCTTAATGACACTGATTGAATCCTGGATCCCACCTCTACAGAGGGCCTCCTTGTCCCAGGGATATATCCCTAAAAGTTAGCAAAGAAACCTCCCACTTTTTAATTTTGTTTGTTTTTTTTTTTATTTGAGAGCTATCATCTGCTGGTGCACTCCTCAATGCCCAAATGGATCCTGGGTGCCAGGATTGCCATCCAGGTCGCCTGTGGGAGTGGCAGGGCTCCAGTGCCACTGTCTCCAGGGTCTGCATTAGCAGCAAGCTGGAGGCAGGAGTCAGGGTCAGGCATGGAACCAGACACTCTGACAGAGACACCTGTCCCTCCTCCCCTCGTACAAAGCCAGCTGGAAGACTTCCTGTCACCATAGCACAGAGTTCTGTTGATGCCCTGTCCTTCAGCACAGAAATGGTCCTTCTGGGAATCTGACCTGAAGAAATCATCTAAGCAGTAGACACAGATACAGTCCACTCATCCCCCAGGACACACGCTCACCCAAGGTGCAGGCAAGAGCTGCTCACCCAACAGCTGTCCTGTGAAGCCTTGCCTTGCCCAGGCCACAGGGGGTGCTCTCCCAGGTGCTCCAGTGGCTCCATGACCACAACGGCTCCCCATAGCTGAGCAGGGCTAGTGCCATCACCCCAGCCACCAGCACGTCCCTCCCTGCTGAGGTGAATGCAGTAAAAAGAGGACACAATCTTGGGTTTAAACATTACAATATATGGGGCCCGGCGGCATGGCCTAGCGGCTGAAGTCCTCGCCTTGAATGCCCCGGGATCCCATATGGGCGCCGGTTCTGGTCCCGGCGGCTCCACTTCCCATCCAGCTCCATGCCTGTGGCCTGGGAAAGCAGTTGAGGACGGCCCAATGCATTGGGACACTGCGCCCGCGTGGGAGACCCGGAGCAGGTTCCAGGTTCCCGGCTTCGGATCGGCGCGCACCGGCCCGTTGCGGCTCACTTGGGGAGTGAATCATCGGACGGAGGATCTTCCTCTCTGTCTCTCCTCCTCTGTGTATATCTGGCTGTAATAAAATGAATAAATCTTTAAAAAAAATTACAATATTACACTGCATGCACCCTCGCAAGAACCCAGCACTCCCCACCCACCCACCTGCTGACACTTGCTGGTCCAAGGTGTATGCACCAGGCTTTCCCTCAAGCCCCTCATCTCCCCCAATTAAGAGGCTTCAACAAAAGCAGACTCCTCCTCCCCATCATGTCCCCTCTCATCATGTCCCCAGCACTTCTGAAATTAGGTACCATGACATCCAGCAAGGTTACTGAAGGTTTAATGATAACGGATGGAGAAGTTGACCCCAAGCAGCCCACAGTCACTATGAGTGGGGGCTCCCCTCTTCAAGCCCAGCCTTCCTCCTGGCTTCTTCCTGCTTCCCCAAGGCACCAGCTGGCACTGCTGGGTCCAGTCCCAAAGGACACAGGCCCATCACCCTGCCTCCGTGCACCACCCTCCACCCAATGCTGCAGTCCCAGTTTCTCCTTCCCTGGGTGGTTGAGAAGGGCAAAGCTGAGGCCTCAGGAGATGGGGTGGAGCTCTGAGGAAAGGGAGTGGAAGCTGGGAAGGAATGATGAGAGCATACCTGGGGCCCAAGGTCAGTCCAAAGAGGCCAAGTGCAGACTGTGGGGTGGAAGGAAGTCACTGATTGCCCAGAGATAATTTTAGGAGCAGAGGAGGAAGCCAGAAGCATGAGCCAAGGCCATCAGCTTCCTTTGGGGAACTCATCTCTGCAGAGTCGTGCCGCATCCTTAGCCACGAATCTGCTCATTATTAACATGTACTCTGCCTGCTGGACTGAGTTGGCGGAAAGGGGAGGGCAGGGATGGTTTTAGTTAGAAAATTGGGTACCATAGAGGCCCAAGACCTGGCAGGCCTGGCCGTAGCCCATCCCCTGCTTTTGCCACACTTCTGTCCTTTGTTTGGGACAAGGCCATGGAGCAGAATGTCCTTGTCTGTCCTACTGTAGTCTGGTGCCCTCATGATGTGGGATATGTAGATTAGTTAACTTAGGGTCAAGAGTTGAAAGTCACATCTTCCCCCACCCTCTGCAATCCTGTCTGCCTGTCAGTCAAATGACCCCTTCCATAGAATACATATACCCTTACCTGGGACTAGAACCTACAAATAAAAAAAAAAAATGAGACTTAGATGTATGTTCTGGAACTACATGGTCCAGTACAGTAACCACAATTCACAGGCTTATTGAGCATTTCCAATATGGCTGGTTTTAATGGAAATGTGTTATAAACCCAAACTGTAAAATACCTAAACAACTTTTATGCTGATTGTATGTTGAAAGGACCCTATTTTGGACATACTGAATCCAATAGTAGATATTAATTTCATTTCATTGGTCTCCATTTATTTATTTGAGTGTGGCTAAGTCACAGATGCAGCTTCTCATTTGTGTCAAGTGCTGCTCTACAAATACAGGCCATGCCTGTCCCCTGTGTTTGTCCATAAAGTTCTCCCAGGATAGGGCCACAGTGATTTGCTGACACATACACACACACACACACACACACACACACACATTGTGCACCTTGCTGACACATTATTCACGGCTCTTTCACATCACCAGGTAGAATGGAATTGTTGAACAGAGACCACAGAACCTGAAAAGTACAAAACATTTGCTATGTGACCATTTTCTGAATGTTCACCCACCTCTATTCTAGAGTCACAAAGAGCAAAGGCTTGTATGAACAGCTCAGGCACATTTGAGATTGAGAGCTGGAGTAATGTCTCAATGAAGCCAAGTTCTCACATGCATGTGGTTTCCTCTTCAACTTTACAGAGATTCATATCTTTCTAACTTTCCTTTCCATCTAAAAAAGACAGATTTGTTTATTTATTTATTTATTATGATTATGATTATTTATTTATTTATTTATTAGCGTTACTGAGAGAGACAGACAGAGAAACAGATCTTCCATCTGTTGGTTCACTCTCCAAATGGCTGTAAAAACCTATGCTGGGCCAGGTCAAAGCCAGGAGCTCAGAGCTTCTTTCTGGGTCTCCCATAAGGGTGCAGGGGTCCAGGGACTTGGGCTGTCTTTTTCTGTTTTTTTCAGGCACATTAGCAGAGAGCTGGATGGGAAGTGGAGCAACTGAGACTTGAAATGGTGCCCAAATGGGATGCCAGTGCTGCAGGTCATAGCTTACTGTGCTGTGCCACACTACCAGTACCTCCTTTCATTTTCTGAAATTCTTACTTAATTTACTTGACAGTGAGAGAGAGAAAGACAAACAAAGAATGATCTTCCATCTGCTCATTCACTCCACGAATGGCTGAAATGGTTGAGGCTGGGTTGGCTCAAAGACTAAAACCTGCAACTCCAAGTTGGGGACCCAAGCACTTGAGCTATCATCCATTTCTTTCCAAGTGCATTAGCAGGGAGCTGGACTGGAAGCAAAGCAGCTGGGACTTGAGCCAGTTCTCTGATATGGGTTACTGGCATTGCAAGTGGTAGCTTAACTCTGCCACAATTCTGCAACAGCCTGAGGGAATTAGCTTTTCAATAGCATGTTGTAAATTGGTACTACGTCTCTGGAGGGCATTTTACTGATCGTTATGATTACTGTAGGTCCAGGCTCCATAGGCAGAATTCCTAGGAAGTCTATAAACTTGAGTGGGAAAAATTTACATAATTTTATTAAACTCTAACTGAAACTTAGATTTCTTTAGTTTGAATGTAGGAGTGACCAGCAGGAATGACACCACTCTCCCCCAAAAGCTATCTACATCCCAATTTCTAGAATTTGGGAATGAGTTACCTAACAAGGCAAATGGGCTCTGGCAGCTGTGAGTAGAACAAGGGTCTTGGGTTGGACAGATTACCCTGGATTATCCTAGTGGGCCAATCTAATCACAAAGGTCTTTAACGGGAGGAGCAGAGGCCAGAGGCCAAGGGATGCAGGACATCTAGCCAAGGGATGCAGGCGGTTTCTAGCACAGAGAAGACAAGTGTCAGACCTCCCATGGGAGCACAACTTCCACACAGGGTCTCAGCCCACCCGTACGGATCTTGCTCTTCTAACCTTCAGAAGTACCCCATAATAAAGTGAGTTTGTGCTCTCTATTACAGCAAGAAGAAGAAATGAATACACTATGCAACCAGCAGTAAAATTAGCACCTTGTCATCACACACAAATCTCAGATATTTTCACATCAGACTACAGTTATTGCAGGTATCACAAAATGTAGTTTGCAGTGATCTCACCTTGCAGTGTTCAGGGAAAGGCGTTTGGTCAAGCAGTTAAGCTGCCTGCATTGGAGTGCCAGGTCAAGCTCATGGTTCTGGCTCCTGACTCCAGCTCCTTACTGATGCAGCCCCTAGGAGGCAGCAGCAGGTGATGGCTCAAGTATTTGAACTTCTACTACCCCCATGGAAGACCCAGAAAGCAATGCTGGCTTCTGGCTCAGGCCCAGCTCAATGAACCAGCATATGGGAACTCGCTGTGTATGTGTGTATGTGTGTGTGTTTCAACTTAAATAATAAAGTGCTTAAAACAAATAAGCTTCAAAGACTCAGTAACTAATATATCTACCTCTAGTATTTTTATATTAAAAGCATATATGAAATAATATATTTCGCTTTATTGGATTTTTAGTTTGATAATGGTGTTCACTGTAATTAGCTGCCTTTGTAATCCTATGAATTTTGTTTTACACATTGAAAACCTTATTCCAAGAAGGAATCCATGAGCTTTACCCAACCACCAGTGAAGTTCATGACACAAATAGATGAAGAATACTTGTTGTGAATGTTATTGGCTGCTTTTCATTCAGAAAAGTAATAAGCATCTTACAATTGTTTAATCTTAGGAGGATGAAAGAAACATTTTTAATAATATTTTATTTACTTTTATCTATTTGACAGGCAGAGAGACCAAGAGACAGAGACAGAAGCAGAGTGAGGACTGATTCACTTCCCAAATGCTGCAACAAATGAGGCTGGGCCTGGGCCAGGCAGGAGTCAGGAGCCTGGAACCGAAGCCGGGTCTCCCACACAGGTGGCAGAGAGTCAAGTGACTGAGCCATCACCTGCTGCCTCCCGAGGTGTCCATCAGCAGGAAGCCACACCTCAAGGTCACCTACTCCATGGCTTGTGTGGACCTGGTGTCCGAATCAGCATCTTAAATGCTGCTGTACCCAACCCCTGCCCTGGGAAACACATTTGTCTCTGCCTCAATCTTGCCCATTTGGAAGTGAATCTTGGAGGATAAATATCAAGCAGTAGAACTGTTGGGTCAAAAGCTCTGTGTATTTTTATTTTAATGGCTTCTGCCCAACAGCCTTGGATGATGCCAATTTACACTCAGTCCTGATATGTGAGAGTGTCCCTCTCCCTGCATCCCAGCCAACCCATCACATGAGATTTGCTAGTCAACTGAGTGAAGATCAACACATTGTCACTTTAGTTTTTATGACATTTATTATCAACATTCTTAAAATGTATTTTTTGGTCATATGAATTCCAATTCCTATCTTTTGCCCTATTTTGTAAATTTTTCTCCCTGCCTATTGCTTATTTAGCTTGTTTTGTAGCATCTTTTATCTTACAGAAATTTTAGATTTGCATGTAGAAAGAATAGCGCATCTTTGCTTTTGTGGCTTTGGATTTTGGCATCTTCAGGAGACTCTCGACACCAGAGTTGTAAACATGCCCACCTACATTTATTCTGGTATAGGTATAGTTCATTTCAAAGGCTGAGCTTTTAATTCATCTGAAATTTGCTTTGTGTATCGTATCAAAATCTGCATTGATTTATCTTTTTGGATGGCTAGGCAACTGGCTTAATATTACACATATTTTTTCTTATTATTAAATAGCCAATTTTATCCTAATTCACAGATTCATTAATACATTTAAAGTATGTGTTTGTAGAGAGACAAAGAGATCTTCCACTCCCCGATTCAATCCACAAAAGGTATAAACAGTCAGATCTGCCACTAGGAAGCTGGAAGCTCCATCTGGGTCTCCCACATGGACGTCAGGAGCCCAAGTCCTTGGGCTACCTTCTGCTGCCTTGCCATGCACACTAGTGGGCAGAGAGATTGGAAGCAGGGTAGGTAGGACTAGAACTACCTGATGTAGGATGCACGCTGCACAGGAGGCAGCTTAACCCGCAGTACCACACACAGGGCCCACATACTCCTTAATTTAGTAAGAATGTATTGATTTCCTCCTCTTTGCTGGTGGCTATCCTGGACAACAGGAATACAGTAGTATACATGGCAGGCAAAGCATAAAAAAGAAGAAATCATAAAACATAATATAAATGCAATGTTACATGATCAAGTTTGCAATAAATCGCACTGGATTAAATTCCCCAACTGACAAAAATAAAGATTCTTGGTTTAGACTTTTTTAATGTAATTTTAATTTTATTCTACAACAGAGACTAGAGGAGCCTAACAAAAAGGTAATTAAAGATTCCAGAAGTTAACTCAATGAACAACAAGGTATCGTTTCAAATGAGTGCTAAGAGAATGGGGTGGATTATTTAACACAGGACACTGGGGGAAATGATCATCTATTTAAAGGGAAAAAAATGCTAGAGCCTTACCTTGCCTTCTTCAAGATAAACTACAGCCGGACAAGGGCATTTAAACTGATAAGTTTTAGAAGAATTGAAGACAATGTAGGTGAATATTAGCATCACTTTTAAGAAGGCAATGCAGGACACTGATTTTTTTTTAGAAGAAAACACAAAAACAGAATGATAAATTTGATCCCATAATTGTGCTACTATTGAATAGATCAAAACACCGTAAGTACAATTAAAAACCAAACAACAAACCAGAAAATAATGCTTGTAACATATATGACAGGCAAAGTTAAATAACTCTTACAAATCAATAAGGAAACCTGGAAATCCCATTAGAAAAACAAGCCAAGAACATCAATAAGAAACTTACAATAGAAACCTACAAATAGCCAATAACTATGTGAAACATTTCAGCAATGCATGAAATAAAAGAAATTCGAATTAAAACAGTGAGACATATATTTTGCAAAGCTTTTAAAAAAATCATAGTGCTAAGGGCTGGTAGAGGTTTAGAGAAAGGAGACACTCCACCCCCATAGAATTGTCAGAACTACTCTACAAAGCAATTTATTTACATGGATCAAAGACTTTAAAATGCCCATACCCTTAGATGCGGCAATTCCATTTATAACAATTTCTCCTAAGGATATAATTAGAGATATGCACATAGATTTGTTCCCAGGAAAGCTCCTAGCAGCATGATACACAAAAACAACAACAACATTTTAAAAACAACCCTCCAAATGAAGCCAATTTCTTGACAGTGCCCAGTGCAGGGGAGATTTGTCAAATAGATTTATGGGATGGAATGCTCTGTGGTCATTAGACACCACGTTCCCAAGACATACTCAATTTTAGGTGAAAATGTAAAAGGTGCAATGCCAAATGGAACTTGAAAGAATACAATACTGCATTGATCGTATGATGATAACCTGCACGCATGAGTCGACTCAGTTCTAGGACACAGTCCCATGGCCACCCATCCCCGGCTCCTTGCGGCACTTGTCTTTCTGAGCTTCCTTCCATTGTGGTGCCTCTGCCATTCCTCTGGGGAACGGCAGTGTCCCTCTCCAGTGGCACCACTGCCTCTCTCTGACAGGCTTGCAACATACCCAGCCACCATCAAAGCATCTGGAATCATCTGCTACCAGGGCTCCATGGGCACTTCCATGTCCTAAAAACCCAGCTGGAAAGAACTAGGTTGAGCAGCTGGGGTCTACACAGCCAGACAAGGAGAAGCGGAGCCTTGGGCTTGGATTACAGAACGACCACAGCCAGGAGTGTGAATGCCCTCCCACATGTTGCCTACTATCTGTCACCTTTGCTTCTCTCAACTCTGTTCCCTCCTACTCAGACCGATCTTTCCCACAGGGTGGAGGAAGTGGCATCCTAACCTCACACCTCCTGGTTCCTCAGAGAAACAGCACCTCTGCCCCTTTAGTTCCAGCTTAATATTCTCAGGGAAAGTTCTTGATTGGCTGAGCCTGTGTCACGTGCTCGGCCATGCGGCCATTAGGGTGAATATTGAGATTGGCAGCTTCCATGCCAACTACCAGATTGAAATAAAAGATAAAGTAGTGCCACTTTGTCCCCCCCTGCCCCAGGAGAATGGGAGGTAGGTGGGCCACATTTCTTCTTGGGGAGGGAAGAAAGTCAGAGAAGCACTTGTCAATGCCCTCAAGGGTTTCAGTCAAATTACTCTTTGCATATTCACCTAAGTCCTCTCCCATTTCCCAGGGATACACACATACAGGGCTGGCGCATGGAAGATGTGAGTGACAATCCCCTTCATAGACTGGGCATCCCTCTTCCTTCTTGTGATTGGTTTCTACTCATTTCTGTGTGCCAAGCACTCCAAGTACTTCACATGCCCATGAGCAGCAGGGCCCAGCCCAGCGGAACAGGGGAGCACAAATGCAGATATATCAGTGTGTTCCCTATCACTTGAGTGCCCACCCATCTCAGTAACCAGGGCCTCTGGAGTCCACATTATTCAAAAGCCCTAGAAGGCCAAACTTAGTTTTAGACAAAAATGGAGAAAGCAGTTTCCTGTGAAAACTTGAGCCCAGCAGATACCTGCCCATGCGACAGGGGTAAGTCCTGCCAGTCCAGGCACCAGCTCTTGTACTAGGCATGTAGTGCACACACACGCACACGCATGCATGCACACACCCCAATGTATGCTGCTCCGTCTCAATAGGTTTATCTGCTGGCCTGTCTGAGTTACGCAGGGGAAGCCTCAAGTTGCTTTCCCAAAGGCACTCTGCTCCACGGCCTGTGGCCTCGGCCCCTGGCTGTGACATTCCCATAGTTTGTACCTTGTTATTGCAGCAGCCAGTGAGTTGGACATGTGATCCTCCCTCTTTGAGATGAGGAAGTAAGGAAAAGAGACCAAGTCCACCTACCTACCAGGGGTGGAGCTGGTGTTCAGACCCAGCCCTACCTCTCTTAGAGGTCACGAAGGCTAAGCTGGCGCTGCCTAGCTGCCCTGCACCACCCCCCTCAGGATATAATAGGAACCTTGTGCTATCAACTCATCAGCTCTGCAGAGCCTGGGTGCATGCCAGGATGGGACACAGCTCAGGCCCAGGCTGATGAAGTACCCTGCATCCTGCGTGTGTGCCTACAGAAAACACACACAGAGAAAGCACGTGTCAACAGCACCGGCTGCTAGCTGGTAAGACCATGGATCATTTTTATGGTCTTCTTTATGCTTTTCTATATTTTCCAGACTTCCAACAAAACATATGGGTTGCTTTTATCATCCAAACTGCCCTAAAGAATATGTATGCATTACATTTTCGGTTATAGTTTCTACATTCTAATACTGATGCTAATGCCAACACCTCCCCACATCCTCCACAATTTGATGCTGCCCTTCAGAAGTCATGCCTGGCTGTTGAGCCCTGACTTGTAGCCGCATGCTCTATCCTGGGGAATTGTCCGCTCTCTCCATCCCACCTCAGCCAGCCATGCAGCGCTTCACTTTCTCATCTGTAAAATGGGGGCAGTTCATAGAGCTTGCTCCCTGCAGTTGTTTTTGAGCAATAACAGCTACAGTCTCCTTCGCTTAACTAAGATGCCTATAATAAGCTTTGCTTAAAAAAAAACTGTTGGCAAGACTGTGGAGATTATCTGGACACCCAAACACTGTGTGTAGGGGGGGGATGTGAAATGGCACAGCCACCATGGGAAGCAGCTTGGCACTTAGAGTGGAACATAGACTTGCCATTGGACTCAACAGATCCACTCCTTGGACTCCACCCTGCAGAATCCACAACAGGTGTTTGAAAGCAAGTCCCTAATCCTTCAGAGTAACAGTATGTGTACACAGCAGCCCATAGCATCCCAAAGCATCCCAGAGCTCTAAGGCCTAAGAAGGGCTGTGTGCACAAACTCACTGTGGCTTGGCCATGTACCAGAGCGATGGTCAACCACAGAAAGGAAGGCAGTGCTGCCATGCACAAATGCATGGATGCCTGACCCATCTGGCCTAAAACAGAGAGGCCAGGCCCCCCAGGCCACACAGCACATGGGTCCCCTTTCAAGAAATCCCTTGGAGGCAGAAGGCTGCATCCTAGTGGTTGCGGGCATGGTAGGAAGAAAGAATGCGAGGGCCAGGGGATGGAGTGAACCTCTGACCTCCAAGTCATGGGCTGCTGCTGTAGGATGGGTCTCAGGTGATGTGAGGGCCCCTCAAGCACAGGGCCTTCTGTCCCAGGCCCCAACTTCTGTCTCAGGGCCCCAGAGGGACCATGAGGACCTCAGGAGACCCAGTCTTTACCCTGGGCAAGCCTGAGGCTGGTAGCAGTCCACAGACACGTGCTTCACTGGTACCTGCCACTCCAACCAAATCCCTGCCAGATAAAGAAAGGAAAGGAAAAACCCAGGGAATGAACGCTAGGCCCCTGTGTCTGGAGCTGAAACAGCCTAACCTTACAAACTCACTCCCCCGAGGACAGATGCTACTGGGAAAGGAACAGCCTGACTCGTACCTCCGTAGGATGCTCAGAAATGCTTGCCAGAGAGGAACCCAAGAAATCTATGTAACCAAGATCTTAAAATCAGAGGAATCAGAGTGACGTGGAGAAAGAGATGGCGGCGGGGGAAGAGGGGCAAGGACAGAAGGTTGGGACTCTGACTCCTGGCCAGACATACTACAGACTCCAGCATAGTGGCAGATCAGTGTTTTTGCCCCCAATCCCAGGGCACCCTGGAGTGTGGCAGTGGGCAGAGCAAACTGGAAGTCATCCAACCCCAGCAGCACCAAGGCCAAGGCAAGAAGGGCACTTTGTAGAGCTGCTCAGCTCAGGAGACCCGTAGAGCCACGACAGCCACCACTGTCCTCTCAGATCCCCCAATGCAGCAGGAGAAGAGGCCCTGACCTACTCCCTTTCTGCCGAGCCTACAGCCTCTCTCCTGAGAGAACTTAGAATGCCGGGAGGAGAGCAAAACTCAACCTCACTGCTCACCAGGCACAGTCGGTTACACGTCAGGGTCCCACAGACAAGACAGCTGAATCTTGACCTGGGAGCCCTGGGCTAACACATCCTGGTCAATGACCCTGGGGCATGCACTGATGGGTGGGGTCCCAGGGTTGGGGGAGAGAGAGCAAGCACAGCCCCTTCTTACAATGTAACACAACAGAGAGCCCACCCCCCTCTCCCAAGGGCTAGAAGTGGATCTCTCACTTGTGATAACAGAGAAGGTGTGTGGTTTTTCATTTTAACTCTCCCAAACTTCATTTAAAGTTTCTCACTTTTAAATATGTCCTGGTTGCAGAGGGAACACCATCGAGCTGCCTAAGGAGAAGAAGGCGAGAGAGAAGATTGTACACATATTGCTATGGCTTCAGTGAAAAACCATGCTCCTGTGGGGAGCTCAGGGGAGGGGAGTCCCCAGGGAAAACGCCAGTCAGGGTGTTGATGCCCCAAGACCTGTTTGTTGATATTGCTTAGATTGTGAGGTGGGTGGAAGGGAGGCAGGAAGTTACCCTCCCACACTCAGTCTGGTATTTCTGGGAAAATTGCAAGTAAGGGACCTAATGTGGTAGAGGCTCTACTTTTTCTTCTTACCCCCAGCACAACCAGGGATGGGTATGGAGTCTCAATATGTTATAGAAGACCTCCCCCAACCTAGCTGGAGACATCACTGAAGAACTCCCAAAGTGAAGAACTGCCCATCACTCACCTGGGAATGATGAAATAAAGTCGATATTTATTGCAAAGCTCAAAGGAAGGAAATGGACAGCTGTGGCTTAATTCCCAGGGTTCCCCTAGGATGTAAAAGAGATTTGTTTATTTTTTTATTGGGAAGGCAGATCTACAGAGAGAAGGATCTTCCATTCACTGAATCACTCCTCAAATGGCCACAATCTGAAGCAAGGAGTCATAAGCTTCTTCTGGGTCTTCCAAGTGACTGCAGGCCTCCAAGGCTTTGAGCCATCCTCTACTATTTTCCCAGGGCCACAAACAGGGAGCTGGATGGGAAGTGGAGCAACTGGGATGCAAACTGGTCCCCGTATGGGATGCCAGCACTTGCACTCAGATGATTAGCCGATTGAGCCATCACCCAGCCATAGGGGTAAAGGTTCTGATGGACTGAAACTGGGGTTGAGAGGTGCATGATCAGGTTGTAGCTAAGTTCCTGGTTGGTCATTTTGTCACTTGATGCACCTTACACACATTAACGCTTCACCTCACTTGTCTGTGTGCCAGGCCAGAACCTCTAGTGAAATCACCCTATACCCACATCAGAATTAGGCTTGTTTGGAGAGAGCAATGGTCCCCCTTTCGACCACAGCCACCCAGAGATGCTCCTCCCTCTTACTGTGAAGTGCTGCTCAGCCCTCCTCCTGGGGAAGGTGGTGATCCAGGCCCACCCTTGACAGCCCTTGGAGGCCCCTCCAGCTGGGTGTATCCTGGAGCTCCTGAGTGCCCACGGGCTCTGCCTACTTGCCCACCTCCCACGGCCTCCACGTGGCCAGCTGGCGTTGGTTGTAACCCTGAGAGGAGAGAGTGGAAGGAAGCTCTTGGAGGCCTGGGACAGTGCTCCTTTACTCACACAACCCTGTTTCAATCCATCAATGAGAACAGCCATACTGCTAGCTTCTCACCTTCTTTCGCAGGCAGGTAACCACCTCCCTGCCTTAAATCCTTCCGTCCTGAACAATGAGAGCTTTCTCTTCCCCTGGCTGGATCCTGACTGTTATAACATCTGACACCAGAATTCCTCATAGGGAATCCAATGCCTTTGTGTAGAAAATACCTTGATAAGGCACCTGGGGGGAGGTAACATCCTGAGGGTATGATTTGACAGGAAACAAGGAACCAAAAGAGATCTGCTAAACTGCACTGCCTGGGAAACCAGTGGAAATTGGGAGGGAGCGGGCAGAGATTGGGAGGGAGCGAGGCAAGGGGAAAATAATAAAGCAATGCAACAGGAGGGGGACGCCCAGGCGGGTGGAAATAGCTGGGGGGGCGGATTTGAGGAGTGGAAATATCAAAGATGGGCTTATACAAGCCTAGCATTTTGCATTTTATAAATCCCTTCTCCCATCCTTTGGAAATGTCGGCCACCCACAGGGACTTTGTTTGTCCCACCATGCTTTGTTTTAAGGGTGAGGCTGATACTTCTAACGGAATCTAAAGAAAAGGATTGAGGTCCATGTCTGGGTAGATTTGGGGTGAAACAGACAACACCAGCAGGGAAGAACAAGATGCATAAACTGAATTAATTCAGTGCAAGCAGGGGCTCAGAGCTGAAAACGACAATGAGCACAGGAACTAATCCTTCCGAGCGCTTACCCTGTGCCAGGCGCTGCTCTAAGCATTGCACACAGACTAGCTCATTTAATTCTCACAGTAACGCTGTGAAATCGGTACTGTCATCACGCACCTGCTCCAAGAGGCAGAAGTGCACCTGCGTGGAGAGCCATTGAATCACAGGTAGGAAGGAGTCCAGTTGGAGCTTGAACCAGGGCCACCCAAGCAGGATCTGCTCTTATGTAGGAATCCATAGGAACCTAGGGAGAACTTGAAGCGGACTTCAGGGGGGGCAGGAAGGGTCAAGGTGGCATCTGGGGCTTATCTATTTTCTAGTCTCATCCACGATCTCTGTACTCCCCTAGGGTAGAGATCACCATTGATCCCTCCGTAACCTCAGGTCTGCCACGCAGGGCCTGGTGGCTCAAGTTCATGTTTATTGCTTCACTCAGCAGAGAGAGGAAAAAAAAGAGAGAGAGACAATGGCAAACTCCAATGTCTTTGGGCCAGGCTGAACTCAAAACAAGGGAGAGGCTTGTAGCCTTGGTCCACTCCCCTCCCCCAGTGCTCGTGCCAGCCCCGCCACCACTGCAGGAAGCTGTAGCATCTTCCTCACTGAGAAGAGCATTTACATACATCAAGGCAGGTCCACGAAGGCGGCGCAGGCCGGGCTGGCGGCTTGCGCTCCATGCGGTTCCCTACTGCTTTGCTTGCCGCTGTCACACGTTTGACTTCCCCCTTGTGTTTTGACATCTAAGAGCTGTGCTCACTTCCCTCTTTGAAGGCCCCCTCTGGAGAGAGATGATGTTGCTGTCTCTTGCAGGAGGTGCAGCCGGGGCCAGGGGTCTCTCTGCAGCAAAGGGGCCTTTGTCGCTTCAGTGATGTCTGTTCAGGGTCTGCGGTGGCATTCCTTACTTCGTTTTCATATGATAAGAATTGAGATGTACAACATTTGTCTCAGCCACCACGGGCAGCAGTCAGCCGGAAAGAGCTTTGTTCTCCCGCGTGGGTGGGTGACAGCCAGGAGGCTGGCTCTTGGGAAACAGCTCCGGGGACCCTAGGGAACAGGAGACTCTATGATTACTCCCCACCTGTTTGCATGCAACATACCTATGCACATGCGTGCATAAACACACATGTGCACACGTGCCCCTTGTCCCCAAGGCCAGGCCCCAATTCACCAGGCTCCAAATCTCAGATCTAGCCCATCCAATGGATGGGACACCCAGAGGCCTATTCCAGTGACTATTTCGGACAGTGCTGGAATAGTGGGGATCACAGACTGCACGGAGCCTGGGACTCCAATAGAGAACCAAGCTGGTCACCTGGGCAAGAGATCCTACTGGCCTGGCCTAGGACAATGGGATTCCCAACAGAAGGAAGACACACATTCAGGAGATACTGGTGGCTCTCGCAAGAGGTACAGACAGGATGGAAACAGAACAAAGGAAATGAAGGTGTCCTGGATGGGTAGATGCGGGGTGATAGCATCACCATTCTATGGCTTGATGACATTGGTGACATTGGCACAGGTGACATTTCGTACCACAGGAAGCTCTGGGGAGGCCGATGATGAACTTCACATTGCATGTAGTGGGTTTGCAGGGCAGCAAATGAAGAAGCACAGCCTGCAGACAGAAATGTGAGAGTCCAGACAGATGGCCATCCCAGCCACCCAGGGGACAGTCTCCCTGGGTCTGAGTGTCAGCAGTGGAAAGAGAGCAGGCCAAGTACAACAGTCCCATGGAGCCTCGGCGAGGGGTGAGACGCCAGAGCACGGGGCCAGAGGTGCTTTCACAGTCAATCCAGTGTCTAGAGAAACTGACTGTAGCCACCAGCGCCACAGGCTGCAGGGCATAGAGGCCTACAACAGAAACATCTGGGCATTAGAGTAGTCACTCTGGGTGTGGGATGAGGAGGTGTGGATGGTGGACAGAGGCTGTTGTTCCAGAAACTTGGCTTCATAGCTGGGAGAGACAGGGTCAGGGCCAATGAAGCCACTACATCCAGGAAGGGGTGTTGTCTGTCTGGGACTTTCGTCTGCGATGAAAGGGGTTTGCCGTGGAAGAAAGCAATAAGGAGCGAGAAGATGTTGACTCCATGAGAGAAGGGAGCAGGTGTGAGACCAAGGGCAAGTTGGGATGGGAAGTCTGAGGATGGGGGAAGCCACGGGTGAGGAGTGTGCTAGGACAGGGAGCTCAATGGCTTCAGGTCCAAGAAGGCTTCAAGGAAGGGGATGTAAGAAGGTGGGCCTCCACCTGGAGGACCAGCATGGGAAGAGAGCTGGAGCAGTACTGATGGGAAGGTCGGCAGTCACCGGACTAAAGAAGAGGAGGGGCAGAGGGCAGTTCAAAGTCAGGGATTGTCCCTTCCGCACTCCAGCCATTGTTTTTGTTACCTCTTCTCCTCTTCTTGCAACCCCACAGGAGAAACTTCTCCAACACTAACAGGATCATGGAGAAATCAGAGCCACACCGAGCAGCAGGGACAGTTGCTGTCAGCACCGCCAGCAAGCCACAGGCTACTGAGCTCTCTCTGCCAGGATCTGGAGCGGGGAGTGCCCACACCAGGTGGACCACTGCCCTGTGCCTTGGCAGTGTGCTCTCCTGCTCTGGGCTCTGAGACACGGGGCATGGACTGAGTTGTCTCTTTTCTTCCCCCAGCCTGGGAGGAATGCAACCCTAGATCCCACCAGGCCCGAGCCTTGCTGACACCCTTCTCTGCCTGCTGTCCACCCCACATGGCTCGTGGGAGCATCACCCTAATATTCTGAAAGTCCCCACCAATCCTGCACACTTCCTGTTCAGCTCCATGAATGATGGCTCATGCACCTCTAGAATGGCTCCAGAAGAACCTGGCTGCTTGGAGATTTTTTCCGTAAGTCTCAAATGATAAAATTAAGAATCAAGACTTCTCTCCAAAATGGCAAAGCCAGAGGGACAGCGAGGCCACACTCCATGACCCTGGGTTTGTCTGTCTCTTCCATGCTGCATGGCTAGTCCTCCGACCCTCTCCAGGAGCTCCTGCCAGCACTGAGTAGATGTGCCCATACTTGGCTGTGTCCCTATAGCCTGTAGCTGCCCTCCCTCCTGGTCCTTCTCTACACCAGTTTCCGGGCACCCAGAGCCCAGAGAGATGTCCTAGTGTTTCCTCCCAAGGAATGCTGTTATTCCCAGCTCCTTAATCCCAAAAGTGAGGTGTCCATCTCTTAAGTAATGAACAACCAAGACTCAGAAGTGAAGTGACTTCCTCCAAGTGACACAGCCACATGTTTCCAGGCTAGGTCTGGAGCCCAGATCTCTCAATTATCCACATCACAAGCATTTGCCTTCCAGCCCACTCCCTCTCTGGTTCCTCAGAAAGCCAAACTCCATCCACTTCTCCATTAGGAGGCAAATGTCCAGACCTGGGGACAGCCCAAAGCACTGGGTCCCCTCTAGCAGGAGCAGTCTGTCCGTTGTCATAGTTCTCTCCCTGCCTCCTTCTTCAGGGCCTTAGAGATAGCAAGGGTGGAATGGCATGTCCTTGCTTGGAGCTCAGAAGTCATGGTCACTCACTGAGGGTGTCTTAGGGCGGTTGGGGGACACTGGGAGAGGCCAGAGGGTCCCCAGGGGGTGGTGATGGGATTTTAGCTCAGTCCAAGGAAGAGGTCCTTGTACCAGGGGATGCCCTACACAGTGGAAGGCCTGGCTTCAGCTGGAGCCTACAGGGGAAGGAGACCTAAAGCAAAGGAACCCACTCACCAAGGATGTCAGGAAGAAATTCCTGCTGCAGACAAGGTCAACTGAAATGTCCCAAATGTCCCCTCTTGCTCTGAGATCCCGTAGTTACATCAACCACAGCTCTCGGTCCCTCTCCCTTCCTCTCTCCCTCCTCCTTATCCCAGCCCACCCGTCTCTCACTTTTGCATCTGCATCCTTTCTCATGACATGAATATTTAAATGTCATCTGATTGCATTATGCGTCACGAGTCGGGAAAAGAGTCCCAAAAGCAACCCCCCTCCCTCACTGTCTTGTAGGAGCCAGAAAAACAAATCCAGCCCTAAGTCACAGTTCCTGAGGGCCCCCACCTTCATATCACCTTCCCTCTCCCAGCCCCAAGAATAGGAACCACCTGCTCATGGCAGTGGAGCCTGGGCACTCCCAGGTTTGGGGGTTTTGGCTAAATAGAAGGCGTCACTTCAGGGTTGTGACTTGCCTTTAGGTAACAACTCCCCTACCACATGACCCCACTGCCCTCCACCAATGCCAGCCTTTCCTCACCTTATACCAGTCCCAAGCTGGATAAGTCCAGGAGCATGCAGTCCCCATGGCCACCCCATCTGAAGGGAAGTCATCCCTGCATCCCAGCTAACCTGTTGTGTGTGCCACTGTGGTCTAGGGGCCTCCTGACAACCACACAGGGAGGGGTCCAAGGAGGGGGTCCTAACCCCTCTTGCCTCTTAGCTCTAATCTTCTGCTGTCACTGCCCTTGGCCAGACTCCACCAGAAACCAGCAGCAGAGGAGCCCATGGAGACCTGAGATGTTCCCAAGGGTCAAGCTGGGGCACAAGGCAGAGTGACCAAGGGTGGAAACAGAACCTGGAGAAACAGATAGACAAGATCTCCCTCCCAGTCTAGCTGCAGCTGTTCCCTGCTGATCCCCTCTCCCCTTCTGCCTATTTCCCTCCTCACCCCCGTTCTCCCATGCAAAATGGTTTAGTCCATTTTTCTGATCCAACCTTCCAGCCCAAGTCCCTTAGTGAGGCCCTAGATGGAGGCCCTGGGCCGTGGTGGTAACACAGAGTTGAGCCTTTCAGCATCTTTACTTTTTTGTTTTTTCACCTGAGTTGTGAAAGAAGGGAGAGAGGGAGGTGTTCCCTAAGTGAGGCCTTGTCACCCTCAGCCAGAAAGCAGAGCAATGGGCTTCTCTGGCCCTGGGGTGGCAGTTGAAGCCTGGTGACCTTCCATGAGCCCCTCAGGAAAAGTGGGGTGCTCTGCTGGGGCCCTGTGCTCCAGGACTGTGCCTGTAGAGTAGCCATCCTCCCATGCAAAGTTGGAATGTGTGGATGTGTTGGGGGGGTGTCCTTCCCACAGTCCTCCTCCCCGCCCAAGGACCCTGGGCCACCAATGGGCCCGATGACAAAGGCTCCCCGCTGGGGTCTGAGGCTTCTCCTTCAGGAGCCACTTCACCAGCTAAATGCCAGCCTCTCGATATTTGGTAATGACCTTTTTAAGTCTCCACTCTCCTGCCTTGGTATTTAAACAGCGACCTGGTCTCCCAGGAGGGAAGGGAACTGAATACTTATTCTCAGCACTTCAGAAGGCCAGGCCCCAAAAAGAGAAAAGAGAAAAGGCTCGCCTCTCCCCGAGGGAGGCTGTTGCCCTCGGGCCACCGAACAGCCAGCCCTGCGACAGCCACTCCTCAGTCCATGAGGCTGCCAGGTGACAGCTGTCACTCAGACTTCCCAAGCAAGTGCAGGGGCACAGGGGCACGGAGACACAGGGGCAAGCTCATCGCAGCCCATGGGGAAGGCTGGCAGGGAAGGCCCTCTGTGGGCTTGGATAGACCATGAGTACTCATCAGATTGTGTGTGTCCATCCCTATGTGGGCAGGGCAGGGCACAGATGTACACGCACACGCCTCAGGGAACATGCTCATGCGTGCATGAAGGACACAGGTGTGACAGTGAACACAGGATTGGGCAGAGATCAAGTTGCAGGAGCCACCAGCCAGTCCCCGCAGCCAGAATCTGATCACAGCAGGAGGGCACCTGCGGGATTTCCAGGGTGCCCACCAAAAGGTACCCATGATGGGAAATGCCTTGCTCCTCTTCCCCAGCCCCACACGTCTGTGCTGTCGTCTGAGCCCTGCCACAGGCCCCTCTGATCTGGTTCTTCTGGTCCATCTGCTTGTCCACAAGAGCTTTCTGAATGGGTGAACATGACCCTTCCCAGCCCTGCTCGGCTCTGTGTGTCCCCCCGCCCTCTGCCAGCTGGGTCTGCCTGATTAGCTTATCAACCCCTGCAGATGGATTCCAGGCCAGACAGCTGACTTCCAGCATGCCCTTAGCATGTGCACCAGAACCTAACACAGTCCCAGTACAAACATGGGGAGAATTCATGAGCAATGCCAGCTTTGGTGTAAGGAGGAATTCTAGGAAGAAGACATGGTACACACAGAAGGGTGTGTTTGGTGAACTGACACCTGGTGGTCAGCACCTTCCCTTGGGCAATCCGTACCCACATGAGCATGGTGCTTGCCCAGAGAGGGCAAGGGTTGGCAACATACCCTCAGAACTGTGCCTTGAAGGTCCCAAGCAGAACTGTGAGACCCATGTCTCCAGCAGTGACAATAGACTGGGGTTAGCTCTAGCTCAGTTCATCTCAGCCACTATCTGTGATAGCCAGAAGCTGCCTCAGTCATGTGGTACCCCTTACTAGGGACAGTCCACACCCTGTGACTTGCCATCCCAGATAACAAAGGCCTCACTTAGGGACAACCCGGAAGGACTCCCTCAGGGCCAGAGAGACTGTAGGGTCAGAGAGGCCAATCTGGTGCCTGCATCCCAGTCCGGCCCTTCCTGCAGTGCAGTCCTGCAGGGTGGAGGGACTGTTTCCACAAGTGCCTTCCATTAAGAGCTTTCTGTGTACCAATCTTTATCCCAGAGCCTGTTTCTTAGCAAGAGTAAGGTCCATCCTGGGAGATAGGCAGCGAGGTAAGATGGAGGATAGGGGAGGTAGGAAGGACTGAGGGACTGTTGGCCTGAGAGATGGAGAGGATCCCAAGAGTACACTGTTTCTAGGAGAGTGGCCAGTGGCACCAAACTCCACAGAGGGTCCATTACAATAAAAACCACAGATGCAGTCCTTGGATTGGCCACAGGGGCTGGCTGGTGACTTTAACAACCCATTCCCAGAGTGAGCACAAACCTAGAGAATTTTTCAGCTAGAAGTTTGAACCCATTCATGTCCCCTCCGAGACTTTCCCCACAGCTGACTATGCTGGTTTTTCTTTTACCCAAAGCAAGATTAATCATCATCCTAACCCTTTAGCCAGCAGAACTCCATGGCTTAGAATTTGAAATACCCCACACACATGTAGTAGCAGCTGGTGGTAGGTTTGGCTGACTTCCAGGGGCTCCCTGAAGCATCTGGTCCCTGGTGGTCACTGCTGTGTTGTTTAGCCATCCTTTGGCATTGGGGGAAGCTTGATGGGTACTGTCTTCATAGTGAGGAAACATGTGGAACTGTACCCCTCAACCAAGGACTCCCACACTGTCCTTGTTTGATTTGGTTCTGTTCCAGAGCTGCAGGAGAACTGGAAGACGACAGCTTGCTGATGAAACCCGGCAAGCAAGTGGTCACTGTTGTGTTGCTCATGCAAAAAGTAGGTTAGGGCTGGCATAGTAGATTCATGCATTCAGCACAAAACATGCCTGGCTTCCATCCGCAAGGTCTCTTTGTGACCCAATGTGGCTGAATAGACTCTAGCCATTACTTGCATTCCAAGCACAAGAAATGAGGAGCAAGTGGGAAAGAAAGGAATTGCCCCGCATGTTAAGGATGCTCTTTAAAAAGGTATTGCTCTCTATATATCTGACTTTCCGATAAAAACAAAATTAAAAATAAAAACGATTACATTCAGAACTCTACTAACAACACCTGCTGGTGTGGATGTGGGGAGAAAAGTACCTGCTCTCGCTGCTGGTGGGAGTGCAGGCTAGTACAACCACTATGGAAATCAGTATGAAGAGTGCTTAGAGAATTGCAAATAAACCTGCCTTTTGACCCAGCTATCCCACTCCTAGGAATATATGCAAGGGAAATGAAAACTGTATATGAGAAGGGGATCTGTAATCTTATATTTACAGCAACACAGTCTGCAATAGCAAAGACATGGAAACAATCCAGATGCCCATCCAAACAGGAGTGGTTAAAGAAACTAGTACATCTACTCCGTGGAATATTACTTAGCCATTAAAAAGAATGAAATTATACCATTTGCAACTAGATGGTCCCAATTAGAGACCATTGTACTCAGTGAAATAAGTCAACCCTAAAAAGACAAATACCATATATTCTCTCTAATATAAGAAAACCATCATACAAATTGAAATGTATAGTGATGGAGTAATAGAGACTACCGTATCCAGATGTGAAGACACAATGCAGCATGCATTCGTACTTCCAAACAAAAGATGGACTCCCAGTGAAAGTGCTGGACATATCTAGACAATGAGATGATGGACTGTCTGACATTGTCTGTACCAGCAATGGCAGACTGATGGAATTGTAACACCTTATGAAGGACTATACCATTGTAACAATATGGGCAAAATCAATGGGGGGTGAGAATTTGGCGGGGGGGAGCAGGAAGTCCCAGACTCTATGGAATTGTACCATAAAATTCAAAATTCAAAATTCAAATTTAAAAACCAAAGGTAAGCATAGGGGTCAGCACAATGGCATAGTGGATTAAGCCTCCACCTACAGTGCTAGCAACCCATATGGGTGCCAGTTCAAGTTCTGGCTGCTCCACTTCCAATCCACCTCTCTGCTAATGGCCTGGGAAAACAGTGGAGGATGGCCCAACTCCTTGGTCCCCTGCAACCACATGGAAGACCTGGAAGAAACTCCTAGCTCCTGTCTGTATACTGGCCTAGCTCTAGCCATTGCAGTCATGTGGGAAGTGAACCAGCAGATGGAAGATCCATCTCTCTGTCTCCCCTTCTTTCTCTATAAATCTCCCTTTCAAATAACAATAAATCTTTTTTTCTTTTAAATGTAAGCATGTCATTGGCCAGTTTAATCACAAAGGAGCAGTCAATTGTAAGACAGCTGAAGGAATGGAGTCTTTTATCTGGACATGTTGCCACTTCAAAGAAATCAATGTTCTGTTAATGTGGGGAGGGGAGAAGGCGTGCTGAGGTGACCAATTAACAGTCTCTCTCAAGCCAGTGAGAACCTTGCACAATTTCCTGAAGCTGCCGTGATTTACTTTCTTACCTTTAAGATAGCAGTAATAGTTCCTGATTGTCATTGCTGTTGGTTGACACCATTCGGAGGAATCAAAAGCCCCAGCATCCCAGATCTCACTCAAAAGGATCATCTAAACGACAGTTGTGGGGAGGGGGGAGGCCTGGGGCCAACTGGAGGGAAGGGCTCTGTCCAGGAAGGAAGGTCCTTGTTTGATTCTAGCTTTCTGTAAAGACCACCTCATTTTCCCAAGGAAACTGGAATGTCCTTTCCCTGGGGACAAAGGTCCATTTAGGCAATGGGCAGTGTAGACACCCCAACATTTATAGCAATGACATCTAGATCTCATGGGCCTAAGGGCTGGCTGCATGTAAGGGTCCCATGCTTCCCAGTGTGTGTACGTGCCTCGATTCTGCACGCATTTCAATCCTTTGAATAAACACAGTTGGAGCAAATCAACATTACTTTGGATTAAAGGCCTAGGTGCTGGCCACAATTTAGATGAGAGCTTTGGCCATGTGACTTGATCAATATCCCTCAGCAAACCTTGTTGAAAACTGATGGCAGGCATTCCAACTTTCTCTGGCACACCTCACGTGTACATCTGTTTTTCACAGTTTTGCAGACTCAAGTTCTTTTACAGATTCTGGGTGTGCCACTTACCCGTAATTATGGATTTTTTTATGTTCCAATTGTCCCTGCTCGGTTATCCTAATAGGGGCCAAAGGGACACTCTTTGAGCAGGCCTCTCTGCAAGTTCCAATTTTCCTACAGACGTCTTTGAACACCAAGACATCTCCATTCTAGGATCCCACACGCCTGGTCCTTCAGGTGCCCCAGCCTCTTGGAGAGGAAAGGTGATTAAAAGGACTCATTCCTGCTCAGCGGGACTGCCTGGTTACATCGTGGCACATGGGCCAAAGGCATGAGCCCATGGGCAGCCCAGGCTGTCTCAGGGAATAAGCAAAATGGTCAAGTTGTAAATTCTTACTGTTTTCATCAACTCAGCTCCAGGTCTTCTCAATTCTTCCCTGCCAAGTGTTAATGCATGTTTTTTTTTTTTTCAGTTTCTATTCTCCTTTTCCTTCCTGAACTATAGCTAGTTCTTCCCCTTTCTTTTACAGATGACGCACTCATCTCAGATTCAACATATCACACACAATGTTGTCACACCAAGCCATGTGTTGAATTAGGACGCTGCCCAAAGCTTGAGAAACATCAACTCCAGACCAATCTGTCAATATTTCTCTGGGCCAATGGGTCCATGCTCGCTTTTAAACATGTAGCTTCCCTACTTTACTCAATTTATTAGGAGCCATTTTTGTAACTGATGGATTCAGGAGGTTTTGTAATGGTGCCAATCCCACTCAAGGCTCTGTGTCTTCCTTGGATAAAGCTTGGCCCTTGTCCACATGTCTCACAAAGGAATACTCAGGAGGTATGTGTCTGTGTAAAAGGAGGCTAGTAAGAAGCTTAATGCATTAGAAATTATCTTAGGCTTTGTGCATTCTAGAAGGCCCAAATGGCATCAGGACGCTTAACAGCAAGTGCCCAGGGAGGCTGTGTTTGTCAGCAGCTGGAGAACTTTCACAAGCTTGAAGTTTGCCCTTGGCATCTGCTCTAGCAAAGCCACAGTGATTATTGTAAACCATAAATCAGATCATGCCTCTCCCCAGTGGCCCAAACTCCTGATGCTGACTAAGCTCGATGAAGCAGAGGCCATGGGTCCACCTCCTCAGCCTCTGGCAAGTGGACTTCTCTCCACTTTGCACCACCAGCTGTTCCCCTTCATCTAAGAGCCATTCCCCGAAGCCACATGTGACTGGTGCTAGATTATCATTCAAGGTCACCTCCTAGGAGACTCTTCACACCACCTGGAGTGGCCACTCGATCAGTCACCACTCTGAATTCTCAGCAGAGCCCTCCTACTTCCCCAGGGTCTCTCTGGGTTCTCAAGTGCACAGACTGACTTCTGCGTACATGCGCTGGGATCCCAGAAGGGCAGGGATCAAAAGTCTCCTGTCCATTGCTCTTTCCCTGGCACTCAGCACAGTTGCCTACAGGCAGCAGACCATCCATATGTATGCACTTGGTGGAGGGATCATTGGAAGGCAGCAAGCAGGGGCCTTGTGGTTGTATGCCATGCAGGGTGGAGTACAGGCAATCAGGAGACACGGATGGGGGAGCAACATGTAGCATGCTCACAGGCTTCAAGCTCCCTCAGTCCCACTAGATTAAGGCCACTGCTCTCATGTCTAGCTCTGCCCACTGACACGGTTGCCTCAAGGGCATCCGGAGGACACATCCTGCCCTCTGCTCCCTTCCCCAAAGCAGACTTCTCCTCCTGAGATGGCAAATGGTGGAACAGAGACTTGAAGAGCCAGCTCAATCCATCACTCAGCGGAAAGAGCCACAAATTCTGAGGTCTTTGTCTGCACCTGTCACACTCAAGGGTAAACTTTGCATGGCTGTGGTGGAGACACTCCTTCCTGCTGACAGCTGTGCTGGCTCAGGGAGTCGCCCAGTGACGAATCTGTTGTCTACTCAGCAGCAGCCCTGGACTGAGGCAAAGGCCAGGGCCACGGGGCTGCCAGAGTTGAGAAAATTTACAGCCAAATGCTCCTTGGACCACTGTAGATAAGACAGGGAAATCCCATTGTAAATGCCCAGCCAAGGCAGGGGCTGTCCCAACAGAGGACACTGGTACCACCCCCCAACAGGATCACCTCATCTAGTCTAGCTGGACAGGAACTCTCCAGGGCAGGGGCAGGATTACATCTTCGGTCCCCTCCCTCTTCCCCAACTCATATCTAGAACCCAAGGGATGTCTCATGCAGTATTCCCCTAAAGACCTACATCACATGGAAGACCTCTTCTGTTGCCTTTGACTTTGACTATGAGCCAAGAATGTTGCTTTGTAATCAGGTAAACCTTCACCCACCCCCTTCTTCTGCAAAATGAATGAACAGCAGGACCTTTGGGAAGATTGCATGAAATCCTAGCGTTGTGTCCAGGGGAAGGTGAGCATCTGAAGATGACCTTTGCTACTGTCCCTGTCTCTATGTTTCTGCTGTTGTCATCGTTGTTGTTTGTGTCACAATCTGTCGTCTTGGCCCCAAATGCGTTGACTGAGAGGAGGTAGCACAATCACCTTTGATGCTGTCTGTGGGAGGAAAGGAGGTCCAGGGCAGGGCTCGCTTCCTTAGCCAGGAGCTCCCGTAGCCAGAGATGATGTGGAGGAAGGTGGTGGGGAACCCAAGGTCCTGGAGGCTTCATCTCTCCCTCAGAAGCCAGTGGCCCAAGGGATACCTTCAGGCGCACTCCTGCACCACCCTCCTGTGGGGGCTACATCGCTTGCTCAGAGGCCCACCCTACCTGCCCACCCAGCCCAAGCCCTTCATGTAAATTATCTCTAGCCCACCCCCACATGCCCTGTCCACACAGACAGTCCCTGCCCCAAGCACCCCCTAAGAAGAAGCAGTTAATCCAATCACACAGCAGAGCAATGGCTGCCTTCCCAAGGTAACATGCGTGTACTCCCACTGCAACGTCCAGAGGCAAAGCTTTAACCAAAAGAGTGACCCCCAAAGATAGAATCCCCACATGGGACAGGGCAGAAGAGTGAGATCTGGGAATGAAGCAAGTGGTCAGTGGTGCTTCGATGACACCTGGCAGGGTCCAACTCCTTGGCCAGTATACTGACACTTGACCTTGAGCTTCTTCAACAGGGATTTTCTCTGTTTCTCCTCCTCCCTCCATGTGGAATGTAAAGTCAGACAACTCCAACAGTCCCTTATAGAAGCTTAGGAAGGGGCAGCCACACGAGGCTGTCGTCACTTCCTTCCTACTTCTCACCCCAGAATCCAGGGCCATGGCCAGTGGGCCAAGTCCTGTCTGTCTATAGATTTTCTTCTCCAGTGTGGCTCAGAGCAGGAGGGCTGAGTGGGGCTCTCCATGGGCAGGTATGGGCCTGTGAGGCTCCAAGCTGGCTCTGTCCTAGTCAACACTGTCTGTCCCCTGCAAGATCCAGCACCCAAAAACAACTCCAGATTGTCAACCATGATTGCCCAGACGGAGAGAATGGCCCACTTTTATGCAACAGGTGCAAATACCATCCTCAGGGTAGACCACCCAATGCTAATCCCAGGGGCTACCCATGCCCTGCCTACGCCTTACTGAGTGGGCATGGGTAAAGACACACAGAGCTGTTTCTGAGCTATGTCATCTCACCAAGAAGTTCTCAGTTTAAAGAGCTCAAACGTTTCAGCTGTGCGGCCCTATCTCCAGCACAGGGCCTCTTATACATTCCCGCTTAGTGGGATTTTAAAGACTCTTTCCTTTGTCACTCACTCGAAGCAACTGCATTTTCCAGGGCCAGGCAAGGCCTCCCCTGGCACCAGACCCCAGACTCCTCCTCTGGGCCTGGCAGATGAAGCGCTGGAGTGTCTGAGGATCTTATAGTCCTGACCCCATGGGGCTCTACTCTCTCTCCTGGTCCATCTCAAATTTGTCTTAACTCAGGTCCTTCAAACATGCAAAGGAACATTCCTCCTATACCCCAATTCTTTTTTTTTGTTTTAAGATTTATTTTATTTTAGTTGCAAAGTCAGATATACAGAGAGGAGAGACAGAGAGGAATATCCTCCTTCCAATGATACACGCCCCAAGTGAGTGCAACGGCCGGTGCTGCGCCTATCCGAAGCCAGGAGCCAGGAACCAGGAACCTCCTCCAGGTCTCCCATATGGGTGCAGGGTCCCAAGGCCTTGGACTGTCCTTGACTGCTCTCCCAGGCCACAAGCAGGGAGCTGGATGGGAAGCAGGGCCGCCGGAATTAGAACCGGCACCATATGGGATCCCAGTGTGTTCAAGGCGAGGACTTCAGCCACTAGGCCACCGCGCCAGGCCCTGTACCCTGATTATAAAGTCTGTGATGCAATAGCTCATTCCAGTTCACTCTGACAAGTCTGTAGCCAATAACAGCAAGTATTCAAATTATGGTTACAATTTCATGTTGGGTTTGTGCAAGGACACCAGAGCAACCAGAATTTTCATACATTGCTGGTCACACATCCTGGCAAGCAGTCTGCTGGTTTTTGCAAAAGTTCATTATGTGTTCTAGCGATCTCACTCATAGGTATTTATTTACGAGGAAATGTGAAACTTACATTCACACAAAAATCTGTGCACAGATGTTTAGAGCAGAATTACTCATAATTGCCTAAAGCTGGAAACAACTCAGAGATCCTTTAACAGGTAAGCAAGTCAACAAAATGTGGTACCTGAATAGGTGGAGTACTACTCAGCAATAAAAAGGAACAAATAATACACACAGCTCCCGGGGTGAACTGTCTCAAGCACATAACGTTGAGTGTAAGAAGCCTGTTTCACAAGTTCCTGATTCTACTTGTATAACCTTCTGGAAAAGGCAAAGCTGTTGGGACAGAGAGCAGGCAGGTGGTTGCCAGGGGGACCACTTTGCAATGTTGGTTTTGCTCTGCATTCTGGCAACTGTCATGGTTCCAAGCACCTACCTGTAGGCTCAACACACAGAGTTGAAGAGAATTTTTTTAAAAAAAAGTTAATTTCACTGTATATAAGTTTCAAATTTTTGAACACATGAAAATCACCTTTCAAAAAAAAGAACCCTCGCTTGCATTTTGGGGAATCAAACTGCTTGAGTTCAGGTCTGTGAGCTGCTCCATCATTGCTCATCTGGTGGTCTGCACCTGCTCAGGCAGGTCCTTGTGGAGTGCACTGCAGAGCACTGGCCATTCCTAGGCTCAGGGGTGACCTAACCAGCATTGTCCCTCCCCTGGCCACAGTGGTTGGTTTAGGAGGTACACACAGAACCAATGCCACATTAGTCAAACGTAATAATTTTTCACGGGAGGAGGAAGAAATCTCGCTGTGTTTGAGACCGCTAAAGGTCAGAGTGAATAGCAACAGCACAGATGCTGCCTGCCAGTCAAGCTCTGGCCTTAGCACCACGCACTTGGGAACTCATCTGCTCCCAGCAATCCCCCAGGTGAGTGCCATTTTTACTTCCACTGCACAGACAAGGGACCTGAGGCCAGAGTGGCCAATGATCCTGCCACAGCCACACAACACAACAGCAGCAGGGCCAGCAGGGCCAGAGAACCTGACTACAGATGCAGGGCCTGCAGCCCTTGTCAGTAGCTACACTGAAGTGAGCAGGGAGGGGGACGGGAATTCCTGTAACCACCATTTGAGCTCCTGGGCCCCTGTGGACGGCACAGATAGGTGAACAGTAGATTCTCCTTTGTTCCTAAGTCCATAGGTGTCCCATTCCTTTTACCCGTAAGAGTCTTGAGTAATACCGTCATTCCAGCTAGGTGACAGAAGACAATCTCACCTCTTTATACCTTGATTTTCATTTCTATAAAATGAGGGGAAAATTATATAATTTGGTTGTTGTGATTTTTAAAATATATATGTTGTTTATTTGGTAGATAGAGATAGAAAAGTTCCCATCTCCTGCCTGGTTCACTCCCCAGACACCTGCAGTGGCCAGGGTTGGGTTGGAGCCAGAGTCAAGTCTTTCATGTGAGTGGCAAAGACTCAATCATTAAAACCATCACCATTGTTTCCCAGGGTCTGCCTTGGCAGGAAGCTGGAGTCAGGAACTGGTGCTGGGCATGGAACCCTGGCACTCCTGTGTGGGAAGTGGCTGTGTTAACTGCCAAGCTAAAGACTGCTTCCAGAAGCTCTCAGTCCTGCCCATCATATCTCTCCTTCTCCTCTTCCAGCTCTATCTACCATTACTTGTGAGTCTGCCTGTTTACCCAGCAGCAAGGGAGAGCTTAAAACAGGTCCATGACCCAGTCCCATGGCCTGTCTCCATCGCAGTCCCCATGTGTCAAAAGTTGCCTGTGCAGGTGAGTGGACCTTGGACTGATGTGTAAAACAAGTTCTTGCGCCAAGGGGTAAAATATCTTCCACCGTGCTAAACCACAAGCCAAAAGGCAATCTCACATTCTAAGCCATCAGCAATGCAAAGCATAGGTAAATATTGATGGCCACAGTGTTAACTGATCTGGTGCATAAGGAACAGAGCCCGAAATACATCTCAGGTTTCACACATACACACGTGCAGCTGTATGCATTTGTGTGTAGCTCACACGTGTCATTACAATGAGGCTTCTAGAGAGTTCATTCTGTGCCAGGCTCTGTGCTGACCACTTGACATGAACCAGAGGTCTTCAGAAAGTTCATGTAAAACGCAAATGATAAGAAGACTGCTTGAGTTCCAAAATGTTCTTGCACCAAAACAAACTGCCATCTTTCAGGAACTTTCAGAAGTACCCTAATACTATCTCACTGATTGTCCCCCAAAACCCACAAGGGAGGGTCTGTCATGTTTCCCACTTCACAGGAAGTATTGAGGGGCTTGATTTCCTAAGGCCTCACAGCAAGTCAACAGAAACTGGGGCCAAAGCCTTTAGCCTCTGTCCTCGCACACCCATATTTCCAAGGACATGAGTCTCACTCACAGTTCAAGTTCACACATCAGTCAGGCGGGGCATTGCCTGGGAAGACTTGCAATGTCTAGTGATAGCTTTGCCCCCCTAACCTCCTCCATTCCAGAGCTCCTGTGAAATCATGAGAAGGGCATTCGTTGACAAGGGCAAGGGATGTTGTTTAAGTCATGTGGGCATCATAAAGCCATCTGTATCCATGGCGGCTGGTTGGATCTGGAACACACAGTCTGAGTGGGAATTCTGTGCTTTCCGTGGACATGTAGCTGCAGAGTCCTGAGGCTGCTATCCCAGCCGCTCCCACAAACAGCATGGGACCAGCGAGTGGGCTTCCCCCTGAGGTGGAGGCCTGCAGGAGCAGAGGCAGATGAGAGCCATGGATATGCACCTTACTGCTTACACGGATTTCCCCAACCCCAGGAGTTCACGTGTTGCCAACTTAATATGCCATTCATATGTTATTGGTGGGTGAAAGTGGGGGTCTTTGGGAGTTATATGGGGTCCTGAGAGTGGAGTCCCATCACAGCATGAGCGAGTTTCTGAAGGAAGAAGAGAGCCCCAGGCTAGCACGCGTGCCCTCTCCTGCCGGGTACTGCTCTCTGCTGTGTAGTAGTGTAGAAAGTAGACCTTCACAGGATGCTGAGCAATCTCAGAAGTTGTTCTCTCGGACCTTCAAGCTCCAAAACCTTGACCAAATGCTTTCTTCTTTTGGTCTGTGACCTGGTCTCAGGCATTTTGTTATAGCCCCAGAAACAGACTAAGATGATGCATTAACCTAGTTTAGAAACCACTCCCAGCTCTACCAACCAGGACTGATCAACAACAACAACAACAACAACATTAGAGACGCTCCCTACAAAAACAGGGCAGAGGCAAGGAGCTGGATTAGAGCCGAGGAAGGCCTCAGATCGTCAGGTAGCACACCACACTCAGAGGTGTGCCCAACAACAATTGGAGGCTAGAAACTTGGGTTTCTTTCATTATGAAATGGGTCTCCACTTTCTGTTTTTGTTTTGCAGTCAAGGCACTAAAATCCCTTTGGAAAATGTTCAGGCCAGATGCCTTTCCTCTAGGAACAATGTGTCAAGTCTGGATGCACAAGTGTCTTGGCATTTGGTAGGAGCTCAAGACAGGTGCAGGTTGGACGGAATGGAGACAGGCAAGGGTGACACGGGGATGTACCTTCCACTCTGCAGGGTTTGGAGAGGAGGGAAACGGGACTGGAGATGAGGGTGTAGCTTCCCCTTGGCTGCTCTGTGCTTGGGACCCCTGCCCGGCCCAGGGTCCACCCTCAGAATTTCTGACTCAGCTACCTGATTGAATGAAGCCTAGTCAGGGACATTCTTTGAAACCCCCAGGGGTGAAACAAGCAAGTGCCAGGATTGAGAACTCCTGGGCCAGAGGAAGAAAGTGGAGCTGCCCAGAGTAGGCAGGGGCTTGTCAAGTTCAATCCAGGCTTGACTCGGAAGCTGTGTGCTGGGGCTGGGGCTACGGTACTGGATCAGCCCCTGCTCACAGCCCACAGTGCTGATTTCAATCCTGGCTGCCCCCCTTCCTATCCAGTTCCCTGCTAAAGCATCCCGGAAGGCAACAGGAGATGACCCAAGTGCTTAGACCCTCTGCCATTCATGTGGGAGACCCAGATGGAATTCCTGGCTCCTGGCTTTGATTTGGCCCAACCCTAGCCATTGTTGCCATTTGGAGAGTGAACCAACAGTTGGAAGATAATTCTCTTGCTATCTCTACCCCAAACTGCCCCCTCCCCTTTCTTTCTCTTCCTCTCCCTCTCTCTGTCAATTTTCTAATAAATCAATCATTTTTTGAAAAAGGTAACCTTGTGCTAAGGAAGAAATGATGATTCAGACTTGGAGTCTGGTGGGAAAAAGGAGAATTAAATGAACAATGCAGGTGTGTGTGTGTGCGTGTGTGTGTGCACACGCGCATGCGTGTGCATGCACACATGTACTCAGAAGGAGAGACAGAGCTATGTGAGTTCTGATATGGCTTGATAGGTTAGACAAGAGGGGGACAATGGTGTTTCAGGCAGAGGAAATATCTTGAGTGAAGTCCCAGAGGAGGGTGGAAGGCTGGCACAGTCCCTTGAGGAGTTGAAGGACAGAGGTTAGCATGCCCAGCAGCAGGAGCCAGGTGGCTGGTCGTGAAGCAGGGGAGGTGGTAGGGTGTGGCTGAGGCCTCAGTAAAAGAAGCAGCCGTGGGCAGGGATCTCACCTGGTGGTCTCATCAAACTGGCATTTCTCTTTTGCAGTAATTTCAATAGAGGGAAAATTCACATACCATAAATTTCATAATTCTAATCATGTTAAAATGTGTAATCCGTTGCTTTCTGTATGTTCACAATGTACAGTCATCATCACTATCTAATTCCAGAACATTCTTATCTGCCCAGTACTGTTGGCAGCCATAATATCCCACTCCTGTCTCCCCCTGTGGGGCCTCTGGAAACCATAAGCCTTCTCGCCGTCTCCAGGTTCTCAGCATGTTGCAAAACGGACGTGCAGCGCAGTGGTCCTCAGCATGTGGCTTCTCCCACTTGGCAGGATGCCTGCAAGGTTCATTCATGTTATCGCGGGTGTTAGAATTTCACTCATCTCCTTGGCAAAGCAGTAGCTGCTTGTACGGCTCCACCACTTTTGCTCACCCATTCATCGGCTGACGGACACATGGGTTAGGCCCAGCTTTTGGCTCCCATGAGCACTGCTCTACGAACATTCCTGAGCACGTGTTGGTGGAAGCATATGTTTTCTACTTTCTTGGATCTGTACCTCAGAGTGGAGTTGTTGCATCATATGGCAGCTTCATGCTTAACTTTTGAAGAGTTGCCAAAAGAGTTTTTGCAGTAACCGTAGCATTTTACTTTCCCACCAAGGGCTGGGGCTTCCAGCTTCCCCAGGCCCTTTCCCGTATTGGTTATTTTTCATCCTAGGGGTATAAAATGTTATCTCTTTGTGGCTTTTATCTGTGTTTTCTTGCTTAATGATGCTAACCATACTTTCCTGGTTTTGATGGCCATTTTTATATTTTTATGAGAATTATCGATGTGAATTCTGTGCCCTTTTAAAAAATTGGATTGTTTATCGTGTTGTTGAGTTGCAGGAGTGCTTCATATAGTCTGCCTACTAGATTCTGGGGAGATAGATAATTTTAAAATGTCCTCTCTCCTTTGATATAATGTTTATTCACATTTGATGGTGTCCTTTGGTACGTGAACTTTTTTTATTTGTTAAAGTCCAGTTTACCAATTTTTTGTTTTCAATAGACCACTGTCTTCTCTAAAATTAAATCTTGGTTTTCTTGTAAGATTTTGGCAGTTTAATTTCTCACATTTAGGCCTTTGATACTCTTGAGTTAACTTTTCAAATGGTGTGAGGTAGGGATCCATGCTCGTCCTTTTTTGTGGATAATTAGATGTCTCAGCATCATTTGTTGAAAAGACTCCTCTTTCCATGTTCAGTGCTCTTGTTTCTTTATCCAGTCACAGACGTGTGGAATTGCTTCTGGACTCTCAGTTCCATCGGTTGATCCACCTGCCTCTCCTTATGGCTACGTTGTCCAGATTACAGGGCTTTTGTAGTAAGTTCTCAAATCAGAAACCATGCATTTTCCAGCTTTGTGCTTTTTTGGTTTTGGGTATTGGGGATTCCATGCATTTACTGAAGAGGCTTGGGATCAGTTTGCTCACAAGCTTAAGAGCAGAGCCCCAGACACTCTCAGGAGGAAGACTTCAGGTCCTCAGCATCCAGAAGCGATCCCTGGCATGACTTCCGGAGGACAGGTGAGACACTGGCGCTCCCCAGTGGAGGCACCAAGTCCCAGTGAGTGCAGAGTGACCTGGCTGAGGTTCAAGACTCTCTGGGTTCGGATCCTGTCGGTTACTGTCTGTAGTGTCTCAGCAAAACCCTTGGCTGTCTTGGGCTCCATTCCTTGACATGTGGAAGAAGGGCAGATAATGTACCCAGCCCGTAAGATGCTGTGAGAATGAAATAACAGCATGCATTTGATCTCCGCTAGGCCTAAAAATTGCCAACGTCAGATCAAAGCAGGTCTGGATCCCTGCTCCCTGGTGAACCTGTGGGAGTGACTCAGGCAGGATCTTAGCAACGTGCGGGGTCTGACCTTGTTGACGCTTCCCTCCCCTGGGCTTTTCGTGTCACCACACAGTGAATGAGAAGAAATGGAATGGGACAGATGTTTGGCTTAGCAGCTAGAACGTTGGTTTGGATACCCATTTCCCACGTTGCAATGTCTGGTGACAAGTCCAGGCTCCTCTGCCAACTACTCTGTTCACAGTTTCCTACTAATACATGCCCCGGAGGCAGCAGGTGATGGTTCAAGCAGCTGGCCTCCTGTCACCCACATGACACACCTGCAGTGAATTCTCTGGTCCCCTGGTTTTAATCTGGCCCAGTCCGTTGCCATGGGGAATCACTGGGGAGTGAAGCAGCAGACAGAATAGATGTGTGTGTGTGTGTCCATCCCTGTTTCTCTCTGTCTTTCTGCCTTTTAAATATGTCAATACTATTTTTAGAATAAATGTGAGGTCTTCGCTTTTTATAATTCATTCTTTAAATAACCAGAGGAAACACTTACATAGTGTTCATCCTATTACTAGGCAGAGTTCCAAGAACGTCCCATTCCATACACAATAAGTCTTCACAGAAACTCTTTCAGAAGTGACTCTCATCACCCCATTTTACAGGCAAAGTAGATGAGGCACACGAAGTCACACAACTAAGAAGTAGCAGAGCCAGGATTCCTACCCAGGCAGGCTGGCCCCAGAGCCTGTGTCACACTATCCACACTATGGGGACTCTGATGGCCTTTGGGGGTGTAAGGCAAAAGTTCCAGACTCCTGTGTGTCAAAGCAGGCCTAAGCTGCTGCGTCCCCATGACTGTGTTCTCAGGCTGGACCCTCTGCACCTGCCAGTGCTCCCTCTGCATCCCAACACTTCTTCCTCTCCAGTTATTCCAGACAAACAGACGTGTGGGGTCACCTCACCTCGCCACACTGAGCCCTAAAACTGCGTGCCTGGGAATTATCGAAAGAGAAAGAAGGAGAGCAGGAAGAAGAGAGGGGAACCCCCGGGAGGCAGAGACCACCTCAGAGCAGTCCCAGCCACCCAGCCAGGACAGACAAGCCCACTGCACGAGGCCCCTCCACTGATGGAGGATTGGAGGTGGGGAGGACCCTGTGACCTTGACCCCAAACCCAGGGCACAGTCACTGGAAACCGAGGGAGCAGAGATTGTAGGGTTAGAAGCCCTCAAGTTTCCAAAGCAAACACTGCATCACAATGGAAAACAGCACTCCAGGACTCCGAGTGCACCTTCTCCTGGTCCGAATTTTCTGCATCTTTCTCCTGGACAGTACGGGCAGGTGGCTGTGCGGGCCGCCGGGCCTGCCTCCAGCTGTGTAGCCCTGTGACCTCTGTGGGCTCCAGTTAGGCGGAATCTCTGCTGCCCATCCCTGCTCTGACACCCTGATGAACTCTTTGGTCTCCACCAGCCAAAATCTCCACGTGGCTTCTCTTTTCTTTCTTTCTTTCTCCCTTTATTCCTTAAAACACACACACAACCAAAACAGGGTCATCTTTCAGCCAGCCAGGCAGAGGGATTTGCCACATGGATGGCAATTCGGGTGCTAATAAAGTGTCAATTAAGATTGATGGTTGCGCCCAGTGCTCGGGAGATTGGTGGTTTATGCAAATGTTCTTAAATGTTCTTAATATTCTTCGAGGCCTTTATATTGAGTCATTTCATTGGCTTTATGAAGAGCCCAATTGATACAGTTCTTGTTGACTCCAAATATTCCTGAGGTGATTAATTTGGAACAATGGGGTTAATTAGTCTGTAGACTCGGGAACAATTCTTCAGGCAGAGCTTAAGCAGCCGGTTTCCAGGGAATGTAATCTCCCAAAGAATTACATCCCTTTCTTCTAAGGAAAGGGGGAAAGCGCTCCCTGGGGAAGTAAGGATGGTTAAAATCTCACCGAGAATTAAATGAGTGTTAAACTCCAAGGAGCCTCTGGGGACCTCGCACCTCTACCCTGCTATTTTTTCCCCACTTTCAGGTTTGTAGGTAAATAGCTTAGACCAGCCAAGTGGGTGAATCTGGGATTGAACACATGGTCCTGGCGACAGGGGCCCGCCTGGGGTATAGGCCATGGGAACTCTCAGTCCTGCCCCCTATACAGGTGTGGGCCCCAGCAGAGGCCCCTTCAGGAGCCACGCCTCTCAATTGCAGGGGGGGGCGCGCTTTTCCATCACCCACAAAAATGGGGCAGTGACATCTACACCTTTCCCTGCACCCCACGCTGCCATGAGCGTGGGGCCAGATCACACGTGCCATCGCCTTTGGAGAAGAAAGCCTGTTTCTTTGGTATATATATTTTTTTAACCTTTGAGAGGTTAAAAAAAAGGGACCCATTTTAGAAGTGGGCTTTTTTAAACCCTTTTTTATATTATTATTCCCCCATGAAAGGATTTCTTCTTGTAGCTGGGATTTTTCATCTCGTGTTAAAGAGAGAGAGAGAGAGAGAGAGAGCGAGTTTTAAAAATAGCTATTTTAATGAAAAGAACAGCTCCCCTGAAGAACTGGCCAGCCCTTCTGCAGGCTTTGCTGTCGAAATGCACGGTCCAAATTGATTTTTTTTTCTCCCCTCTCCTTTAAAGGTAAGTGATGAAATCCTGTGGGCTTGAAGGGGCTGACATTTTGGGTAGCAATTAAACTCAGGCCCGTGCAGGCAGGCGGCAGCTGGCGGCGGCTGGCTCGTTACTGGGAAAGGCAGGCGGGGATGACTTGGTGGGCCGAGCCCAGGCCCGCTGGCTGGGGCCAGGTAATTAGATTTAACAAGCTGGCTTGTACCCCTCCTTCCCGACACACTTTAGGCAAGGGTGGCCAGGCCCTGGGGGACCCACCTCCTTGTGCCCTCCCCACCCGCCCCTGCCTCGGGCCACAGAGGCAATAGCCAAGTCCAGGGCCCTAATGACTGTAGTGATGGACATGAGGGTTATCGGTGCTAAGCTGCGAGGACCGTGGCCCAGGCAGCAGTCATTAGGAATTCACGGCAGAGGGAAATGACAGCACCTGCTGTGTCATTAAAATCAGCAGAAAAGTGAGGCCATACCCACAGGTCCATGGGCAACACACGTGGGGCACAGGACATGGGGCGAGAGGCTGGGTCACAAGACAACGGCTCCCACCTTGGCCCTTCGGGACCATACCACCAGCTGGCTAGTAGGAAACCCCCTGCAGAGAGTGGGGTTCTGGGAAATGGGGGTCCCCTTGGCCCCTGACCGCTACTCTGGATTGCAAGTGACATACAGCTGGGACCAGGAGCCTCCCACCTAGATACAGGCCAAGGATTCTGCCTAGCATGACACACAGCTCATGACACCTGTGTCATCGGCTGCCCCCATCAGCCTTGAGACTCCAGGATAGGCCAAGCCTGTCTGTTTGCTCTTGTCTCTCAGCTATACCCCCTTCATTCGCAAGGCATCAGAAGCAGCTCCAGTGGGAGGCAGGGAAGGATCCAGTTCAGGGTGCTGCCTGGACATTCAAGGTCTCTGGGTTTGGAGGAGTCTGCAGCCACGGAACTCAACTCCGAGCAGCTCCTAATTCCCTCTGCCCCTCTCTGCGACTCTGTTTGCCCATCTGTGAAAAGGATGGGTGGCCACACTAAGCTGTCCAGATCCACTACCTGCCAACTTCTCTGCCCTCAGCCGCACACCAGAACCCCTACCATTAGGTGGCACCCGTCCACCACCTCTGCGAGTAGAAACCCTGGTTATCAATTGACTAACCCTCTCCCTGCCAGTACCAGTATCCCATGTGGACTCCAGTTTGTGTCCCAGCTGCTCCACTTCCCTTCTAGCTCCCTGCTTGTGGCCTGGGAAAGCAGTGAAGGATGGCCCAAAGCCGTGGGATCCTGCACCCATGGGGGAGACCCGGAAGAAGCTCCTGGCTCCTGGTTTCGAAACAACACAGTTCTGACCTTTGTGGCCATTTGGGGAGTGAACCAGAGGATGGAAGAGCTATCTCTTTATCTCTCCAACAAAAATTAATGAAACGAAAGAAGGAAGGAAAGAAGGGGGAGGAAGGAACGGAGGGAGGGAGGGAGGGAGGGAAGGAGGGAGGAATGAAGGAAGGAAGGAAACCCTGATTGTTCTCCTAGCCCAGGTATAGAATTTCTCATCAAACCCCCTCTCCCCAGGGACATCCCGAGCCTGAAGCCCATCCTTGACCTTGGCCTAGGTGCTTGGTGCTGCAGAATTACAGAATAGTGGCTGTGATACCTGGTGATAATCGCCCATGAGGGATGGCAGTGGCAGGCAAGGGCCCCGGCTCTGCAGACTCCGCCCTGCAGCCATGGTCCCGCTGTACCCCAGGTAGCTGCAATACTGAATTCTCCATCAGGCAGTGGAGCTCCTCAGGAGAGCGAACTTGCCCAAGGACACACCTGTATGAATGAGCAGGGACCAATGATGACCACATGTGACTGTCAGTGCAGGAACCCCTCTCCCGCTGTTAGTAACAGGATGCCTCCACAAATTGCACCCAACACATGTCAGCAAGAACGGGGAAGGAGGGATCTCTCCCATCCCCCCTCCCTGCACCCCCTCCTACCGGCTGCAGCTCATCAGTGATAAGGAAGGGACTTGAATCTTCATCTGCCAGGTCCCACGTTTCCATTCATTTGGTTTCACACCGCCAGGAGGACAGTGTAATGAAGGACTCACTGCAAAACAAAAGCAAAACCAAGAAAACCCATACTGTGGCCTCCTCCGCCACTCCAGGTAAGATAGCAGCGAACATAGCAAACGGCCTCTGCTGATGGGCCTGGGTGAGTTAAGACGGTGGAGGGTTTGGAACCAGAGGGGGACAGACAGGGCGGGCATGAGACAAATGAAGACCCACAGGTGTCCGAGGAATTCAGGATGGGACAGAGCAGCTGGGCTGAAGGAGCCAGGGGAATGGTAGGTCAGCGCCTCTGTGCACAGCCAGAGCTGGGCCTCAGCATGTCCCCTGGCAGCCCGGGTCCCCAGCCAACCTGGCTGTAACCAGGAAGCCCTTGTTCCCCAACGGCTCAGCAGGTGCCAGAGTCAGGAGCAAGGGAAAGAAGCGGACAGCTCTTCGGGAGCCTGGCACGGGGCCCAAGCAATCTGTTCCCCACTTCCTCCTGAGTGGGTGGCAGCGACGCATCCCAGCCAGCCCCCGCGCCTCTCACCAGCCGTCAACGCGCCCTCACTGTCTCCCTGTGTGTGTTGTCAACTCTTCCCAATATAGCAGCCCCGAGTCTGTCAACAGTTCTCTCCCATGCTCACTCTCCCTCCCTGAAGGACGCCAAGTCTGCTGCCCCCTCCTTTCCTGGGGGAGTCCCCCCTCGTGCCACAACCTCAAGGCTGCCAAGCAGAGGACCTTGGCCACACCTCCTTGGAGGAACAGGCCCCGCTGCCAGGTCCCGTGGGGTGGGGCACGTGCCAGGACAACTGGAGGGGGAAACGTTTGAAACCAAGGGATGCTGAGATTGATCAGAGGTGGGGAGGAGTCCAGGGGGAAGTTGAAGGTGATGTTCAGACTCCCAACTCGAATGACTTAGAGAAGACGCTGCTTGCGGAGATGCCAGCCCCAGGGCAGGGGCAGTTTGAGGGTAGGTGAGAGAAGAGTGGCAGCCTGATCTCTGAGGAGTCTGAAATGTGTGCAGGCTCTGTTGGGGATAGCCCGCATGCAGGTGCACCTGCAGACTCACGAGAGGGGCCTGGTGGGAGGAAGATGCCAGAAGCTGGAATCAGGCTGCCAGCAAAAAAGGTTGGCACATGCCTGCTGCCTCAGCAGCTCCCTAGAAGCTCACTCACAGAATCCCCACGGGTGTCTGGCTGGGAGTTGCCACATCTGGAAGGGTCCAGCCTGCTGGGAAGGTCTCTGCTCCAAAACGTCTGGTACAGCTGTCTCTGCACAGCCCTGTGGCGCCCCTGTGGTATGGCATCAGGTATCCAACTGGCCAGCAATGGACAGTGGCATCAGTCCAACTCTTCCATCCATTTTCTTTCAGCCTCAGTCTCCCCAGCTGTAAAATGGAACCAAAGAGTGTTGGGCAAGCACCTCAGTCACTGTGGAAGGGATTTGGGAAACAGCGTGGGAGCCCCCTCAGCCCTGTCTCACTCCTGCCACCCACTGCAGCCCCCACGACAGTTCCCACAGCCAGGTGTGGGTGGCGCCCTCCCTTCCTCCCTCTGTCATTCCCTTCTCAAGGGGGCTCCAGAATGCCCCTCAAGGCCTCCTAAAGCCTCTATAAGCCCCTCTTCCACCATCTCTGCATCCCCTAATAACACTGATGCATAACATTTCTTGCGGTCACAGGCTGCCCAGCTTTACTCCGGGGACATGGAAAATGTGAGGCACAGAATCAGTCCCTCTTCACCACGCACCTGGGGCAGAGTGTTTACCATGATTTCTGGTTTGCTATGCCTTAACTGGGGTCCCCCAGAGGGGTTCTGCCCCCTGCCTGCCTCTCTTGTCCCCACCCCCGTGCACTCACGGTAGCCCCTCAGCAAGGTGGTCAAGGGACCTGTGAATGCAAGATGGAGCAATGCCCCCTGGGGCCCCCTGGGAAGCGGCTGGGAGTGCAGCCATTCTGAGTCCCAAGTTCACAAACCTGAGAGGCACGGGTTGGTGCTTCTGTGCCAGGGAGCACACCATACAGGCTGTGTGGAGGTGTGTGTTGTGTCCTTCAGGAGGGAGACCCCACTCAGGGGAAAAACTTCCTGTGCACCCCCACACACACACACCAGCACACAGCTCTACGTTAGGAGGACAGCACAGCTAACAAGGAAATGTCCTTCATCCGTGAAGGTCAGGAGAAGTCAGAGACGGAAGGAGCCAGGAGCCTGGATGCAGCCACCGTGCAGGACAGGTCAAAAGGCGCACACACAGACCGGAGGGAGTTGCTCCTGCTGGCTTTGGGGTTCCTCCTTGTGTTACCCCTGAAACCCAGGTTCTGTGAGCCCATCAACCCTCCCCTTTCCTCAACAGCCTCAAGCAGAGTCTCTATCCACTTGAACCAGCATCCTGCTCCAGGGTCAAGTGTGCAGCCTCCACTCACCTTCAGAAAGCAACGCCCACTTCTTCACTGTCCATTGCCAGCCAGAGGGTGTGGCCTAGACAAGTGGCAGCACAGCAGACCTGGCGACCCCACCCATCTGCCCAGTACTCCTGGGGCTAGTGTGTGCAACACCACCTGCCAGACCTCAGGTCTCCCACACCTTCGCGGTCACATGCTCCTGCCCTCTGCCGTCGCCTGCTGGCCACAGGCTGTCACTGCACTCAACTTTTCAGACTCAGGAGAGGGGGTGTTATGCCTAGCAGGAGTTACACACAGCCAGGACCCAAGTTAGGAAGCAGAAGCAGCCCCCAGGGCCAGCCAGGCCCTCTCAACTCCAGTCCCAAGAGAAAGCTCATTGGGGAAAAGGGATTTAAGAAAAATCTTTTCTCTGACACACGGATTTCTATCGCTGCCATCTCCCCACGGCTGCAAATTCAGCCAGCATCCATGGAGAGCTGTCCAGGCAGACACCTTAGCTGTCCAGGCAACTGTCTTAGGAGGCTGCAGTAGCGTAACCCACAGGCTCCTGGGACAGTAGGTGAGGTCTGTGGAGTTTGACAGTGACCCTGAGTTAGGACAATGAGAGGAGCTTGGGGCACTCTCACAGGCAATCTGGTTACCAGGAAACCCTCCAAGAAGTGGGGCTGAGCCTCCAGGTGCAGCCCATCCTCTGGACCTATACTGTCCATGCATTCTGTGGATCACAGCGCAGCCTTGGGGGGCACTCCCCTCAGGGAACTAACATATTATCTCACAAGGAAATGGAAACCCTGTCGATTTAGAGGGGCTGGACTGAGCGAGACAGCCTCTTCCTACAAGGACACACATGTCATGCTGACCTAGCTGTACAGTGGGCTAGCTCAGGCATCTCTGGGGTTCAAGCTCTGACCCTCACTCTTTGCAAGTTGTGTGTCTCTAGGCAAGTTACTTAGCCATGCTCAGTCTTCCTCGAAGGTGCCTCTCATGGGGTGTTTTGTAAAACCATACACTTGATGTTTGGGTATGTAAGTCTCCAAGTGGGGGGAAGGGCTTCAAAACCTCATAGATAAGCTTGCAATGGGCATGAAACTTAGCACATGCCAATTTCCAAATGCAATCCCCTCACAACGTTTAGTCCAAATGTGCATTTTTTCCTGGTGGAATCAAACCAGGGGCTGTCCCCATGGCTCTGTCTCATGAAGGAAAGCTCCCAACCACACCGTCTCGAATGCAGGCCAATTGCTTTCATTCTCACTTCGCGGGTGAGAAAGCTGCAGTTCAGAAACGCCAAGGAATTCCCTTGGGGCCACACAGACAATCTGTGGCTGGACTAGCCTAGAAACCCAGGTCTGCTGGGCTCCACAGCCCCTAATTCTTCGCAGACTTCATGACCTGGGTCTGTGGCCACAGGTGGGACTCTCCAAAGGGGCAGTGAGGAAGGCAGGCTGATCGAGCAATGGGGGAGGCAGGAAGACAGAGGGGCCCACCTCTGCTCTGGTTAGTAAGACAGTCACAGGTCAGCCTGATGGCTTTGGCTTGAAGAGCTATGAGAGCATGGAACAAGAAGTCTGTGGAATCAGTGTTCAAAGACAGGCGAGTCCAGGAGCCTGCTTGGGTCTCCGTAAGCTCCAGCACTGGTTCAACCCCCAGGTGCCGCTGCTGTGCAGACAACTGCGTGAGAGCACCTGCCTCGCTGCATTGACACCTTTACCCACCCATCCCAAAGGGCGTGGGACAGAGCCTCATGTTCACCAACATCTGGAGACCCAACATGGCTGGGGGGCGCAGAGCAAGAACCATGATCCAACTATGGTGTCCCAGGAGTCCAGGACAGACAGCAAGTTGTCTGTGCGAGAGAAGCCAGTGGTGAGGTTGAGCCAAGGACTTTGAGAAAGGAAAATCCCAGATGTGTCACCCCTCCCCTCCCTGCGCACTGGTGCCTTCTGCGCAGGAATGGCGACAGGGTTTGATGGGTCTGGGAAATTCCAAACCCACCAGGACGTCATAAGCCCCTTCCGGTTGCTTGGGGCAGGACTCATTGCACAGATAGAAGACCAGGCTGTGTGGCCAAAGCATTTCACTACAGACTCCAGTCAGGAAGCCTGTGCTGGCCCCTCACCGCTGCTTTTAGGGCAACCAGGACTTAGAACCAGCACCCGTATGAGATGCTGCGGGAACAACTTAACTTGCTATGCCACAATGCTGGCCTTATTCATTCATTTCCTTAACAAACATCTCTGGCCAGCCGTGCTGCCAGTCTAGTAGGGGAAGGATGTCAGGTGCTATCCTTGCCTGACTCCTTACAGAAACAGTTCATATGCTCACTGAGGTCTGAAGTCGAAGGCCGGGATTTCATAACAAAGGAACCTGGAATATTGAGGAGGATTTCCTTAGTAAGCCATATCTGAGCAGAGGACAGGGAGGACTTAAACAGGCAAAAAGATGAGGGGGTGAAGAGAATGCCATTCCAAATGTGAGGATAGCATGTGCAAAGGCCCTGAGGCCCTGTGGCAGGAGATAAACCATTGCAGTGCCACGCCAAAGAGAGAGCACGGCCTTTTTTATGTCTGTGTGTTTATTGCCAAACTTAGGAATCAAGTACCCCAGCTGCCAAGATGTGAATGTCCTGGAAGAAAAGCCATAGTAGAGTCTTCCACGAGGCCAGCTCCCCTGGGGCCTGGCCCCTGAGCTAAGTCCTTCAAGTTCTGGCTCTCCCAAGTCCCATGCCATGCCTTGCAGGTGCCTGGCCTCACACAGCCAGCTCCCTCCTTTCTCAGAGGGCCCCCTCTGCCAAGCCACTTGCTCACACACACAAGCCTCGGTGGCCAGGTGCCAGGCAGGTCTGCATGGCCCAAACTTGGGAGCCCTCTGCTTGTTTTCATGCAGCCAGATCGCTCTCTGTGCATGGCACATGGCATTCATTCAGCCAGCCCCAGCCACTACTGCTCAGGAACAAAACACCCTCAGTCTTGAGCGGGGGCAGACTGCTTTTGTACTGATCATTGTTCGCTGAACAATATGTTCCAAGAACTGTCTGCGGTGCACATATATATTACCATGTACACATGTCTGTGCAGCTTGTACACATTGTCAAGTGTCCTAAGCAACCCAGGTGGATGGGTGAGTGTTGGTGAGCCCTGGGCAAACACAAGGAGTGGCTTTGTGTAAATCAACAACCCACACACGTGCCCTGATGCTGCAAGAAACTCCCACCCTGCAGCAGACCAGAGAAGACGCCAGCTTCCTCCCTTGCCAGCTTCTCTCTCCCTGTGCCCACTGTCCCAGGCCCCTCTGCAGCTTCCTTTCAGATGCCCAGAGCAGCTTCATGGCCCAACCCTAAGCTAAACAGAAGCAGGTGCTCCTTAACCTGGACTGTTCCTGCAATGGTCTGATTTTTCCTGCCCAGGCTCCTTCCAACCTCTCAAAGTCTCCCCACTCCTATCCACAATGTCCCTTCTCAAGTAGCCCCGGCTAACACCTCTCCTGTTACATGTGTATGGCCCTGAGGTTCCCAGAAGCCAGACCCACAGCAAGGCTCTGAGCTTTAGTCACTGATGAAGGAATTGCTCCCAGGATGCATGGGAGGAAGAAGGGAGGGAGGAACAGCTGAAGAGGGTGCTGGTGAGCAGGCTACCACTGTGGGCCACAGAGGGTCTGTCTGCTTGGGACCCCCCACGAGATGGTATGGAACACACCTAAAAGTTGGCTTACCCAAGGGTCAGAGACTGAGGCCAGCTCCTGCTTCTGTCCACAATGGGCTGGGATGCTGTCCATGGTCCTGATCACCAGCAGGTGCAATCCGCACTCCAAGCCAGCCCAAGAAGAAGCCTGCAGTGGAAGGTTTTGGGGATTTGGGGCTGAGGCACAAGGGCAACTCAGCAGTGCCCTATCTGGTGGAAGAGGCAAGGCTGCCCTGCCTTGTACAGCCCATGGAGTCCACGGCCTGGAGGAAGAGGAGAGCCACATCCCGCTGTGGAGTGCCTGGCTTCCACTCCCCAAACTGCCTCCTGACTACAGCTTCCTGCTGCCACACACCCAGAGAGACAATGGTGGGAAGCGGGCACCGAGCTCTTAGCCTCTGGCTCTGGCCCTGGCCCAGCCCCAAGCAATGTGGGCACTGGGGGAGAATGGGTCATCCTTTCTCTGCCCTCCCCACCCACCCCTTACAGGAATGTTTTTGCAAAACAGCCATCAGAGTTCAGTGTACAGGCAGGAGGCCATTTCTACCCTGCAGGCACACCATGCCTTGCTCCCACAGGGCTGGTGTGTACACCCTGTGGTCTCTGAGATGTGACTGCTTCCATACTGCTTGAGCTGGGTGTCCTAGTGACCCCTTTGCAGATCAAGGAACAGGTTGACAGCGGTAGGGAAGGGCCACAATGCCCTGATTCACATTGTCTCCCTGCCCATGATATATCAGTCTCCCAAGTGTTGGGGATGCAGGCTTGAGCTCAACAATCCTAACACAAGGAAAACGTGGTCAAAACTCCACAGCCTCATCATCACAGCCTCCTTCCCACATCCTGGGTGTGCCAACAGCACTCACATTACTCAGCAGGAACCCCCACTCACGCACCCAAGTTCCCACAGACTTGAACCTGAATCACGTCTATCCAACAGCAAATTGTACCGACGCCCCTCCTCCCACTTTTACTTACTGGAAGCCCAAGGTTCTTGGTGGAGAGCTCCGAGGAAATTCCTCCTGGCCAACCTCCAGGTGGAATACTCAGAGGCAGGGCAGCATGTCCCCTGAATCATCCAGCACCCCCAGTGTCACCACCAGCAAGAGCACAATGTTGCAATAACCATCAAGAAGGGATCTTGAGGGCCATCGGGGGAGGCTCAGAGAGGTTTCAGAGCTCAGTGTGGCCAGCAGCCTGGGCTGGGAATCCCAGCTCTGACACCTGCCAGCTGTGTTCTTGAACTCCCCATACTTCAGTTTCCAGACCTGTAGAAGATGCGCACAATGCTATCCACCTTAAGTGTTGCTGGGAGAATGGAATGAGCCAATAGACAGAGAGAGGCTGGAAGGCAGGAAGTGCCTGGGAGGCATCACCCATCAACTTGGTATGCAAGATCACCTCTGGTCCCTTTGGAAATCTGAGAGCTAAGCAGGGAAACTGAGGCAGAAGACAGAGTCCTATGGAATTAAGTCAGGAGCCAGGCTAGAGAATGAGCAGGTGGTACCTCCCCATGGTCATGGTCAAGACAGGTGTGTACCTTGGGGCAAGCCTCCTCCAGCCTCCTCTCCCCAGTGAGCCTGGGGGAGGTAGGGAACCTCAAAAGTAGACAGTGAACATGGCCTCGTGTCCAGCCACAGTCACCACATGTGACTCACTGCTGTCTCTTGGGCAAGGTTATCACCTGCAAATTGAGGTGGGCAAGGGTGACCTTGAAGTGGCCTCCTTTGATCATGTCTTTTCAAACTCCTACATGCCCTCCTCCTCATGCTCCACTCTGGAACCCATCCCTTGGAAAGTGTGTCTGTTAGTTCAGGTCCCAGCCAGCCCACCTGTCTCCAAGGCTCCAACCCATTCCCGAGTGCTCACAGGACACCTCCATCCCCCAAGTGCCACAATGTGCATGTGGCCAGGAGTAGCTCAGCATTCTGGCCCCTGCCTGCCCTGCCCATCTGCATAAACAGCAGCACCTGCCCCACGGTCACCACATCGCTCCTCCATGCTTCACCTTCCTTGGCCAATGATGCTCACATCCACACAGTCCAGCCCAGGCCACCCTCAGCTCTCATCACTGCTACACTCATCCCTTATCCTACAGCTGCAGCCACTGTTCCCCAAGGCAAGGCTAGCTGGCAGCTCCTTGCCCCAGCCCTTCAGTGATGTCAGGACCAAGGCCAACTTGTGATCACCGAGGGTGCAACTTTCCACCAGCCAGGTTCTGCTGCTCCTGCCTGTCTCACCTTTGGGGCAGAATCCGCCCCCTTAGGTGCACTGCCAGGTGGGGCCGGTGTGGGGAGGGTAGACTGGAGTTCTTTCTGTGCACCAGCTGGCCAGCAAGACCCCTGCTGTGCCTTTCTTCAGAACAGACTGACTGAGAGTGGAGGTCTGAGGCGGGTGCTGTCAGCGCCACCTCCCCTTGTGACCTTTACCCAAAATCTTTTTTCTGAATGTCAGGTTCATCAGACCCAGGACTTGGGGAGGTCTCCTTCTAAAAATGACTGATGACAACAAGGGCTCTCGAGGTCTGCATGCTCCTCCAGCGATGGGGGTGGAACCTTCTCAACCCAGAATCTGAAGATCAGGGCCAAGTCTGTCCTTTAGAGAAGAGACTCCAGCTCCCCACTATTTCAGTCATCCATGAGCTCAGATCGTACTTGGGGTCCACCTGCTGCTGGATGTGGGAGGAAGAGATCGGACTTTTGCCCTGCCCTCGAGGGGCCGCTGCCGAGCAGGGAGCTAGGTGCCATGACAGGAGCAGGTGCAGGGCAAAGGCAGGTGCCAGGAGGGAAGAGTCTCCCTGGATAAGGCAGCCACAGAGCATCCTCCATAAAGATAACATCTGAGCTGGGCCTGGAAGGATAAGTAGGAGTTGGTCACCTTGCTTGTTCTTCCCAGGAGACCCTGGATTCTGAAAGTAGGCTGAGCTCTCCCCTGGCTTGAGAGCACAAGGTGGCTCCAAGTCCTCAGCCACCAGGTCACCTGCTCTTCTGGGCAGCAAGGTCAGGCCACTGGAAAACAAGGGGGTCTCGCTCTCAGCCTTTGCCTTCCAGTTATCCTGCACAGAGCTTGGCACCCGAGGAGGGTGGAGGAGTGCAGTCTGGGCACCCCTGCCCACCAGTCAGCAGACTTCCTGGGACCTTCTGCTGCCCATTATGCTGCAGCCACAGCGAGGGAGCTCCACATGCGGGTGCCAAGGCCCATGTCAGGCTAATGACAAGCAGGGAGGGGAATCAGAGTAGCCAGTTTCAGAATTCACACACAGAGACACACACACGGACCTAGAGACACAGAGATATACTGACACACATACAGAGACACAGAGGCATACATACATGCACACCAAGATACGCAGACACACACATGCAGAGATACACACAGAGACACACATGAGATAGGCACAGACACACATGTACAGGGATACGCAGAGACACACACACAGAAACACACATCAGCTGCATAGCCTCATCCCTCACCCACCCGGGTCCCAACTCCCTAGTGTCCTTGACACCTCCCAGAAGTGGCCTTGACCTTGAGTGCTTGATTGGCAGCTTCACCTCCTCTTCCTCCCTCTGCTCCCACTCAAGGCATCTTGCTCCCTGGACCCCTCCATCTGCCCGAGTCTGTATCTTAGCCCTTTGCAGTTCCTCAGCTGCCAAGTGTGTTCATGCCCCCAAGGGGCAGCGGTCAGCATGGTGACCAGAGTGCAGGAGACAGAGATGGGGAGAGACAGGAAGTGTAAGAGAGAGACAGAGGAAGAGAGGACACAGAGACAAAGAACAGGGAAGGAGGTGGGCAGGGAGAGAGGAGGGAGAGAGAGGAGGGGAAGGGGGGAGGGGGAGGAGGGAGAAAGAGAGGAAAGAGAAGGAGAGAAAGGACAGAGAGGGTGGAGGAAGAGATGGGGAGGAGGAGAGAAAGAGGAGATGTGGGAGAGAGGGAGAAAGGAGGGAGAGAAAGAGAGAGAGAGAGAGGAAGTGCACTTTCAGCCCACAGTTGAGAAAGCAGGAAGGGGCAGCCTGGAGCGTGCTGGCTGGGCTCACACCAGGGGCGGGGAGAGGCCTTTCCGGCTTTGTGCAGGGGTAACACAGTTCCAGACACACCACACACGGAAGATGGCACAGAAACACTCAGCCTTACATTAGGGACATGTGGATGATAGACACCCCCTCCTTCATGGGGACACAAGGAGCCCCCCCAGGAGATGCTCAGGACAGAACCCAGGCCCAAGGCTCACAGAAGATGCACATGGTGGAGAAATACACACAGATCTCAGAGGTCCTTTTCACCCAAATCAATTCTGTATCCGATGTATCCGATTTCCATGAACGTTTCCATGTTCCCTGCTGGACAGCTTCCTCCCATCCACCCTGAGCTCATCTTCACACTCCCTCCCGGGCATCACTGCTCAAGCATGGGGAGGGGGATGTCACTCAGTCAAACTAGGAGGTCCACCTGCCAGGCAGCTGCTGAGCCATTGGCAGGCAGGTGGGGGACACAACGTGGACCCACAGAACAGTGGGAGGCTGCAGAACAGTGAGCCACTGAAGACAGATGCATTGCTTTTTCTTGACACTTGTGGCCTATGGCTGACCTCCGGCAGCATGTAAAGCATCCAACAGGGTGGGGAAGTTACCACACAAGCACAGGCATGCATATATGTAGAATGTAATGCACACACACACTCAGTAGGGGCCGGGTGGTTCAGTGGTCCTGCCATGGGTAGACTCAGTCCTCTCTCTCTTCAGGCTCTCAGGAGGTCACAGGCCCCAGGTGAAACCAGGCTCCATGCTTCAGAGCGTGACTGTGTCTACACAGGGCACAGGGTACCACTCCTGGTGATTTCACAGTTGTCATTCAACTCCTGGTGGAGTTGCCCCCCAACCCTAGTGAACCGAGAAAGAGGAAGCAGGAGGGCGGGACTGCCCAAGCCCTCCACCAAACTGCACAGGGCTGGGCTGGGCTAGTTGCCCAGGACTCCTGATTCTGTCCACCACGGGGCCACACAGCTTGGGGAGGCAACAGGAGCTAGGCAGGTGGTGGGAGCTTGGGGAGGTGGTGGGAGCCACACAGGCTCTGGGGAGCCAGGTAGATCGCTCCCCAGAGCCTGTGCTCGACACCCACAGCACTCTCCCCAGAGAAGCCCTTCCAATCCCCAGCACAGCTTCCAGTTTTGCCTCCTGAGACAATAGTGACCAGCCAGCCCCTCTCCCTGGGCCTGGACCAGGCCAGGCCAGGTCCTCTCTGACTCCAGGCAAGGTTGTACAAAAGGCACGGGTGGGTGAGCAGGAGGTGTCTCCAACTGCTGTGTCAGTCACCCACTCTGTAACTTGCTAAGGACTGGGAGAGGGCCGGAGGGTACTGGAAAGGAGAACCCCTCTGCCTCCAGAGTTGCCAAAGAGAGGAGGAGGAAGTTGGATCTGGGAGAGGACCCACCCTCCAGAAGCAGGAGGGGGAGCCCAGGAGGAGGCAGGTGGACTAAGGTAGCTATTCAGACACAAGTCACACCCAGGAGGCAGTCATAACCACAAGCTCTCCCTTCCTGAAGTCACCCAGACCCCATGTTGGAAACCAGGGCCATGGATGTTACATGAGTGGCCGCTGTCTTCTGACCCAGCCATATCTGTCCAGTGGCTCTCTTGATCTTCATGTTTTGTGTGCTATTATGAGCCCATTTCACAGCAGGGAAGGCTGAGGCCAAGTACTGAGGAAGTCTGACCATCCAGTCTGAGCAGTCTCAACTATCATCTCCTCTCTTTTGTACTGTCCTTCCTCCCTGTGAGTGTAGAGAGACTAACAGAGAAGGCACACAGACAGTAAGGCTCACTCTTTTTTTTTTTAAAGAGAGACCTCTCTCTCTCTTTAAGAGAGATTTTCTCTTTGTTTTTTTAAGATTTATTCATTTTATTACAAAGTCAGATATACACAGAGGAGGAGAGACAGAGAGGAAGATCTTTCGTCCGATGATTCACTCCCCAAGTGAGCCACAACGGTCAGTGCGCGCCGATCCGAAGCCAGGAACCAGGAACCTCCTCCTGGTCTCCCACGCGGGTGCAGTGTCCCAAAGCTTTGGGCCATCCTCGACTGCTTTCCCAGGCCACAAGCAGGGAGCTGGATGGGAAGTGGAGCTGCCGGGATTAGAACCGGCGCCCATATGGGATCCAAGGGCGTTCAAGGCGAGGACTTTAGCCGCTAGGCCACGCCACTGGGCCCAAGGCTCACTCTTCAGGAAAGCTCCCATGTCCTGCTGGGGATCTCCCATGTCAGACAGAAAGCTGCTCAGCCCGGGGTTATGCCTGGAGCTCAGGTCTCAGAGCAACCCGCAAGGCAGAGAGCAGGACACGGGTCTCTGAGATCCCACTCGCTGCTCAGAACCCGGGGCTGCTGCTCCCTGACCCTTCTCCCTGTCCTCAGGATGAGAGGAATAGATACAATGTGCTGGGCACAGCCCCAGGTTGGTCACAAGTGCCCCCCACACACATACCATGGTTATGGGTAGGCTTCAGTGGCAGGTTGAAGTGTAGTCTAGGAGACTTGGAATGAGGGGTCATGAGGGGTCAGGCACCAAAACGTTAAGCCTTGGAGGCATCCCAGGAACCCAAGGGAAGGAGTTGGGCCTCTCCGAGTTGTAGAAATTGAGATGCTCCCTAAAATGTACCTACAAGGGGGGCTCCCAGCTACATAGACTGGGGGTGGGACTGCGCTATGCCAAGAGGGTGGGGTCCTATAAACACCCATTGAAACCTAGGGACCATGTACTGTGCTCAGTGCATTTTGCATCCATGACTTTCTTCGTTCTCAGAACAAGCCTCTGAGGTTGGCGTCATTCTTGGTTCCATTTTACAGATGAGAACACCAGGTGGCTGAGAGATAGACAGCCTGCATAAAATTAGCCAGGAAGCAGACTCAGAGAGCCAAGCTGTGGAGACCAGATTGTCAGCTCTCATGTGGCACAAAGCAATGAGGGGAGATGCAAACAGGAGCAAGCCACCCAGAGCCCCTAGGAGTGGAGGGTGCCCTGAGTCAGGCACCGGATCTACAGACATGGCCACAGCTCAGAGGCCCAGCCCAGAGCCCTCCTAGCTCTGCCTACTGGCTCAGCACCTCCAGGGAGCTCCAGGATGCCCAAGATCTGCATTAGCCTCTGCCAGGTAATGAACTGTGGCCGTGTCCAGCGCCAGGTCACAGCATCGTCACCAGACTTAGCTACCCCCGAGATAAGCCTGCAGCTCTGAACTTTGCCATGCTCTGTTCTGCCAGCCTGAGCCCTGCTCTCCAGGCTGACCATGCCTGGTCCCACATTCTCCAGCACCCCCATCCTGGCTCCTGCCTACTGCTCAGTTAATGCCACCATCTGGAGCCCATCTGCGGGAAATCTGCCTGCTTGTTGGAGGGCATTGTCCATCTGCCTCCCATAGGAGCAACCTGGGCCTACACACATCTCAGGACAAGCTGGGCAGCACCTGCCAATGAGAGGCCAGGGCATGGCACACAGCCCTCCTGGTGTCCTCTAGGGAGAACCCATACTCACCACACCCAAGACCAATCAGTGCAATTGAAGGCACACTAGTGTCACAGAGCAAGTGCCTTGGGACTCACAGGCAGGAGGTTTGGGGCAAGTTGGGTCTGCTCACTTTGTTGGTAAAATATGGCACCGCTGTCCCCAGAGCTCCATTGCCATGATTTGTACATCCTTGACAGTTATACCGGGGCACAGGAAGGCCATGCATGGACTGCATGCAGCCAAGCCGAGGGCAGTCTGCCTTCTGTCTTATACACAGAGCCAGCTCTCACTTCAGGCCCAGTGACAAATGCGCCTGATGGCTCTAAATACATTTTGGCATCCCTGCTCCCTTCATGATGATTGACAGGGTATGAACCTGTGACCCAGTTCCAGCCAATGGGATTGAAGGAAAGCCTGCCTGGGGCACTAGGAAGGGGTCCATCCTGGACCCAAACAAGGAGCACAAGAAGAGTGTGTGCTCCAGTGTTCAAGGCTGCTAGGGTGAGCGAAGTATACAGAGATGTAAACACCAATGTCCTCTGAGCATAACCAAACAGAGTGGAGCAGGCATCCTCGGCCACGACCTCAGCTGCCAGATCAGCCCTGGATCCCTCTACACGAAAGTTGCTGTTCATTTGCAATGACTGTCCACTAGCTGCTTCCAGCTGGGAAGGCAGTGCGTGCTACCACAGACACTCCCGTCTGTCCGATGCCATGACTGGTGAATGAATGATGAGTGTCTGGTAGCCTCGTGCAAGTGCTTATTATTGACACTATTAATACGGTAACACCTCATTTATTCAGCATTATCAGCAACGAGCTTTTGCTCAGAAGGAATTTTTCAAGATAATTGAAGTTTTCTCCCTTTAGGCACTAAAATGTTATTTTGAATTTAGCTGTTTTTGATTTTTAAAAAAATAGCATCTGAAATGTAGCTTTCATCATTCTCCCTCTCTTTCTCTCTCCCTCTTTCCTCATTGCCCAGACACAAATGAAAAGATGCCAATGGAAACTTGCTTTACTTGGATCAGACACTGTACTCCCCAGGGATCACATGTGTGGTTGAAGCAAGATGAAGCCAGCACTGACCTGGAGCTACAAGACATTGGGCGACTGCACAGCCTGGCCTTGAATTCCAACTTCATCACCCCCACCAAGCCATTCCCTGCCAAGCTGCCAGCTGTCACTGTATGGTTGATGTATACAGCTCTCCCTTGCTAGGTCGGGCAGCTCAGGCCTGGACTTCAGGGCCAGTTCATCATGCTTGCTAGGCTTGGGTACCACAAGGATTCTTGCAACAAGCCCTGACCCAGGCACAACTCTGAGGATGGGAGACCACCAGATGAGGAGGGCCAAATCCCAATCGAAAGAAAAGACAATTTCTTTCTTAGATAAATGGTTACTGAGCCCTTGCTAATGCAGCAACAGGAGGGGCCAAAGATATAAGCTTTGTAGCCAAAGACTTTAAATTCAAATCCTGGCTCTACCATCTACAAATTGTGTGAATCTGGACATGATGCGGCAGCCCCCTCAAGGTTTGATTAGCCTCATCTGTAGAATGAAATCAGTAATAGTGCCTTCCACATGGCAGTAAGCCAGGACCGACTCAGCACCACGTCTATGAGCCACCATCATCATTCGGATATGTCCTGAACTTTTTACTGGAGGCTAGAGAGGTAATGGTTAGTAAGAATGACCTGGTCCCTGCCCCAGAAGAGCTAAGCAGGTAGAGCAGCAGCATTTTGAAAACAGAGGAGTAAGTTCTGCTGGGAGGACATATGCACCCCATGGGGTGTGGTTGGAAACCCAAAGGAGAGCTGGACAGATCAGAAGAGGCTTCCCAGTGCTGCGACAGTTGTTGTGGCAACAGGGGCATCCTGAGGTACCATGACAAACCCCCACAACCCCAGCTTTGCGGCTACAGAAATGCATTCTCTCACCATGCAGGAGACCACAGATCAGACAGTACAGGCTTGCAGAGCTATGCCCAGCCTGGCCCACTATTATAGCCATTCAGGAAGTGAACCATCAGACAGCACATCTCTCTTCATCTTGCCTTTCAAAACAATAAAATCTTTAAAAAATAAAATTAAAGTGGGCACACATCTACATTTAGTATATTTATTTGTAGAAGATCCTCTTATACCATTGCCTGGATGTTTTACACACATTATAAAACATATTAAAATTATTCAGATTTTAAATGATGAGATATTTTAATGTGTTTTATGCACATGGTTCAAAGCATTTTTGCTCTTACTAAGAATTCTAATGAGAGTTGAGTAATTGAAAACATTTTATTTTTCAAAAGCGAGGCTTTGTGGTATGCAACTCTAAGATCCAATTCTTAACTCAGATTATTCTTATGCTTGGCTTTAATTGCTGTTATGACTGAAGGAAAACACAACAACAAAAAGACACCTTACAAAACTGCATTGACCCAAGTAGGAAACAGCACCACACTTACTAAATCCTCACCACTATTTCTCCATTCTATCTGCCAATTATGCAAAGGTTTTTGTTAAAATTCAACAAGCACATTTCCATCTTCCCTGGTGTCAATCAATGGTTCTTACAAACTAATCAAAAGGTGATACATTTCTTTATTTTTAGCAAATAAATTCTGAAGCATTATGGTGACTTTTTTTAGACGGGTTAGAATATTCTGTTTCCAAGTTTGTAAAGTTCATATACAGAGGAGTTGTCACAGGTGATGCAGGTGACAGTGGAAACATCTCCAAAGGTCTGATTTCAAATGGTTCTCTTTATAGCACTACTTTTTTTTGGTAAATCACTTCTCTTTAGGACACTTTTTTAAATTATTCACTTGAGAGACAGATACAAAGGGAGAGGGAAAGAGAGAGAGATAAAGGGGAGGGGAGAGAGAGAGAGAGAGAGAGAGAGAGAGAGAGAGAGAGAGAGAGAGACTCCCATTTGTTGATTCACTAGCCAGCCTAAAGCCAATGGACCAAGCCAAGAGCCAGGTTTTCAGTCCAAGACTCCCTCTTGAGTTGTAGGGCGCCCCGCCATTCAAGCCACGACCTGCTGCTGCCTACTGGGATTTCTATGAGGAGGTTAGAGGCAGGCATCCAACCAGGGCAGTCCAGGACAGAACATGGGCATCTTAACCTCCACTAGGCAAGACACCATCCCTTACAGTTGTTCACATTTCAAACACGCTATGAAGAGGCAGAGAAAATGTGTCTGACTTTTTTCCTTTCGAATCTGCTGTCTAAATGCAATGTGTTATGTTGGATTGGATCCTGGAAGAGCAAAAGCACATTTGGGGAAAACTGGTAGAACCCAGATACTAATGGAGTCTGGAGTTGTATTATCAGCAATGTACCAGTGATGATTCCTAGTGTTTTTACAAGTATACCATGGCTATACAAGAGCATTTTAAAGCATTTATGGATAAATGGAATTAAAAATGTATTGGATAAAAAAATTTGATATGAAAGAACTATGTGTGGCTTTCAAGACTGCTGCACTTGAACACACTTACTTTTGGATTCCATTTTTCCCTCAAACTTCTTGAAGCTTCCTTGTGCAAATTGCATCATGGGACATTAGGCAGGGAGTACAGTATGACTCTCTCTAATATCTCTGCCACACTTTTGTAAACATAAAATCATTTCAAAATAAAAACCTATTTTAAAAATTTGAAGGTTGTGTAGTATACTTTTGACAGCCAGTTGTCCACAAAGATCGTTAGCAAGTTGGAAACCTTTCTCTTTTTGTAAAAGAAAAATGTGCACCTCACCTTAAAGTTCCATATCTAATTATTTTCCTTAGAAAGATAACCATGAAACCTCCAGATTTCATGAAACATAATCACACCTCTATGCCCTCATTCAAAAACACTGTTATGATTCTACTGTGTCTCTAAAGTCTTGTTTATGTGCTACAAGCCACATCAGTGACATCTTACATCATTTTGTACACTTGTCCTCATCCTCTTTGCTTCAACAGCTAATCTCTGAGTGTGTTTCATGTTCGTAATAATCTCTGTGTCTTTAACCCAAAATCCTTTCTGTATTGCAATCAGGCATCCAGTCTGCCAGCAGGTGCACTGATACTGTTTTCCCATAATACATTGTTTTCATTAAATAAGTCATTGATTATTGAAACTAAATCTTCTCCCATACATTTCATTAAACAGGAACTCTTCATATATTTCCTTCTGGAAGCCAAGATCTGGTGCACGTCACAAGCTGAGACATGTTGGAGGCATCTGCCCCTTCATCGAACTACCAGATCAATCCCCACGCCTCCACATTTACTGTAATGCCTGTTCCCCTACCTCTCAAGCAGCACTCTCTTTGCATTTCTCAGCCACATTTGCTGACAAAGAAATGCATTTTGGTTTGTCTGTAGATTGGCTTTCTGTGGCTTGTTTCATCTATGTTTCCTGAGGCAGGAGGAACAAGCATGTCTTGACGGTGTGTAGCTTGTTATCTTTCACTATTAAGAAGGAAAATCTTAAAAGAGGCATATAAACATTTGTCACCAAGTAGCAGAACTTGTGTAAAGAATCAGAAGGGAGTGGATCATAACTTCAGACATCATGGGGAAAAAAATGCAGGTTTGTATTCTGGATGCTTTGCTGTGAGGGAGACTGTCATGGGGGTTAAGAGAAGCTAGGGTATGCTACAGTGACAAATGTTCCCACTATCTGTGGCTCTCAACAGGGCAGGTTTGTCGTGTGCACAGATCAGCCTGGGTGCAGCCTCACTCGCTATTTGCAATGAGAAGCTTCTTACCAAACAGCCCAGACTTTGTGGCAAAGGAAAGAAAGCACGATGAATTGTACTCTGGCTCGTAAGATGGTGCATGGCCAAAACAGGTCCCATGATTACACGGAAAAGAATGATACCAAAGACATTCGCTCTCACCATTTATACACACTTCACTTTCTCATTGGCTAATATTTCAACATTTGGCATTAGTTAATAGTCATGTGTATAAATATATACAACAAATGACTCTTAATATTTTCCTCCTTTTGTGTAATTTCCTGTTGCATTTGAGTTAATCACTTTTATTGGCCCCAAACCTTCTATTTGGAGCAGAAGCATCATCTTTTCCACTTCCCAGCTGTTAGCTTGTGTCTGCATTTATTAGCATTATCTTCAATCCATGGTATCTTTGCAGGAAATGTTAAAGCTTACATGCTCATTTCATAAGGGTTATTTTAATTAAAATTAAATTATCTCATAAAAGGACATGCACAAAATGTTCATAATGGCATTATTGATAATATCCCAAAATTGGAAGCACCAACAATACCTATTAATAGGAGAATGGAGACATGCAAGTAATGGAATGTTAAACAGCAGTAAAAATGAATAAACTATGATATTGAACTGACATGGCCAGGCCTCAGTGCACATATTGCCAAAGTGAGCACATGGTGAGGCATCAGAAATGTAATCCTGAATGGAAGAAATTATTCAGACAAAACCTTGTGACATCTCTGTCCTGCTAGAAATGAGGGTGGGGTCATCCCACGGCAAGCAGGAACTGGAACACATCATACAAGTGACTTCAAGTGGGAAGTCTACTTTTTGTCACACAATCTGACTGCTTGTTTTAAGGACATGCTCACTTTCTGGGCGAAAAAAAATCCATTAACTTGAACCCTAAAGATATATATGCTTTTCCCATATGAGGTGACTTTAAATAGTTTTGGAGAAAATTGAATTATAATTTTATTTTGGTGCAAAAAAACTTTTAAAATCCATGCATAGTTTTTTATAATATATATTTCACATATAGTTTCAAGATATCTCATACATAAATCACACTTCGATGAAGTTTGCTTAAAACCAAACTGGATTGCCTAATCCAGACATCCCTTCTCAATCCATAACTATACTTGAAATATACAACCAAAATTAACAGTCATCGTCCTTAACACCTCTGTCTAGTGAAACCCCATTCCTCCTTCATCATACCTGGATTGTTCCACGTCCCACAGCTGCCCTACATAGGACGGGACACCAATATCTCTCCAAACCTTAAGTATTAGTAAAGCTGAACTTTAATCATCTTAGATAAATCAGTGTTTGTAAATTACAGTTCTAAGGTTTTGTTCCCACTACGAAGAACCATTTTCAGAAAGCCACTTTGGAGACAGCTCATCTAGTTCCAACGTTTGTATCAGGACCATGGACAGGGTCTGAGGGCTGGGTGATGAGACCTAAGCAACTCTGACTCCTCCATGGTCAAGGTGAAATAGGGTCTCACCCTGTCCAATACGCATTTCAGAACCTATGCACAGGTGCCCTCAAGATTTTAAATACAGAGGAAACTTGGACTTAATGATGCTAACTTTAGAGTTCTCATTAAACACAATACATTGGGAAATATCTGGTATCTGATCATAAGCTAACTCTCTGGTGAAGCAAATATTCTATGTACCAGACATGCACACAAATGGTCCATTTCAAAGAGTCACATGAAATGCAGTTTGCAATCACATCATACTTACCAGCAAAACAAGTGATATCAGATAATTCAGAAAGGTACTTCAAAGACTTGCAACACTTAAACACACAGATCGTAAAAAATTGCACTTGTATTTGAAATGCATGACTTTGTAGCTCCTGTGCTTTGCCTTCACTATTGTCATCTGCTGTTGTTGTTTAAGTGATAGGACTGTTAACTACAGAGCACCTGGAGGCCAGCACAGTGGCTCAACAGGTCAATATTCAGCCTTGTGGCACAAGCATACAATGTGGTATTGGTTCCAGTCCTAGCTGCTACGCTTCTGATCCAGCTCCTTACTTATGGACTGACAAAGCAGTGGAAGACAGCCCAGGCCACTGGGCCCCTGAATCTACATGGAAGAACTGAAAGAAGTTTCTGGCTCCTGGCCTCAGATCAGCTCAGCTCTAGCTATTACAGCCACTGGGGAGTGAACAAGTAGGTGGAAGATCTCTTTCTCTGTGTAAATCTTCCTTTCAACTAAAACAATGAATAAATCCTTTTATTAAAAAAAAAGACACAGAGCATCTGGGGACCCCAACGAAGGAAGGAAAGAAGAAAACACACACAAATCTAGGCTGATACAGTCCCTGCTAGACTCAGATTCCCTTCCAAATAGCCTCTAAGATAATGCTTTGCATGCAAGTAGTTCACCTCAGAGGAGACCCCCAAAGGGCCTTGAGGAAGTGTGAACAGAAAACGTGGTGGGGGCTACAGCCCAGCCTTCACTTGAACCGGCTTGTGCTGTGACCCAACCTGGCCCGACCCACACTCCATCCATTCTGGTGCTCGGATTTGCCATTGGGTAATATGAACTGGCCCAGCCTGGTTCACTCCCAATCTGCACTAAATGTATGATAGTGGTTACTGTTCCCTGGCCTGCTCCAGGCTGCTCCCTATTGTGGTTCCTGCACTCACCTGCAGGGACTGTGTTACAATTTTTTAAATCCATGCAGCTTTTGCACAGTATAAATTTTTCAGAACTTTTCAAAAACCCCCTCATATACATGGTTTTCAAATGATTTTGGCACCAAAATAATCCTGTTTCACACTTTCATAAAATTTTTAAAGATTTATTTATTTTTATTGGAAAGGCAAATCTACAGAGAGGAGAGACGAAGAGAAAAATCTTCCATCTCTGGCTTATGTATCAAATGGCCACAATGGCCAGAGCTGAACCGTTCTGAAGCCAGGAGCTTCTCCTGGCCTCCCACATGGATACAGGGTCCCAAACCTTTGGACCATGCTCCACTGCCTTTCCAGGCCACAAACAGTGAACCAGATCAAAGTGGAGCGACAGGGACACAAATCAGCACCTATATTGGATGTCAGTGTTTGCAAGCAGAGGATTACTCAATTGAGCCATCATGGCAACCTCACTTCCATAAACTCTTTAAACAAACTTTTTGAAGTACTGTCATGTGCCTGTGTATGTGTGTGTGCTTGTGTGTGCATACACACATAGATGGTGACTTCTAATCCTTTGACTTTCCTCCTCAATGGATGAAAGGCTGCAAAGCCAGTTCCTACAGTGCCAGAATGTTTAGGGAGCGGAGTCACAGGAAGGAAGTCCAGGGACTGACTGAGAACAGGCTGCATGTGGTAGGGTGTCAAATGTGAGAGCCGTCCTGACAACAAGGAGAACAGAGAAAGAATTGGATTCATTCTCTCTCTCTCTCCCTCCCTCCCTCCCCTCTTACATCGTTCTTCATAATTTTTACTATCACTGAATTCTTACAGATTTATCACACAGGACTTTAAGCAGAGGCTATTTAATGGGCGATGCTTTTAATGAGACTAAAAGAAGGTGGAGGTGTAGGATCTTGCAATCACTCACATGTGAAGGCGATTGGCAGTGCTTTGAACCTAGTTTAGGAAAATCATCTTGCTGGTGGGTAAGGTCCTGGACTCTTTCCCTAAGGTGGACTTGGAGCATCTTCAGGAATATATGATATATTTCTCAAATACATCATGTCTCTCTAATTTGGGACAGGAGCTAGACATACAGAGAGAATTGTTCTAAAACTAAGCACTCAGGGAGACCCCAGAGAGCAAGTGCTCTGTGACCTTCAGGATGGCCTCTGGTGAGCTGGGGACCCAGCTGGGTTGTCTTCATGGTGATAGTTTGTCCTGAAGCTGAGATGTCTGACCTTCTCTTTCAAAGGGTCCTTTCATCAATACAGTTAGGTTGCAAGGAATAGAAGGGCCTCCCCTACTGCCGGTCATGAAACTTGTAACAGCAAACGTGAGGAGCAGAAGGTGAAGGAACAGCAGCTTCGTTGACCTCAAGGATAGAAAGCAAAGTCCATCCAAGTTTATGGAAACAGGAAGCCAGGAGGGTCCACCCTCTTTTCTCTTCTCTCCTTCTCGGAGTCTGCTCTGCTTTCTTGTCCAGCCCTGTCCAGTCTCAGGATTGCTCAGCTTCCGCTCAGCTTTTCCCAGAACCTCTGGGCCCAGCTTTCTGGCAGAATCTTGCAAGGCAAAGGTCACAAGAGGGCAGTGGATAAAGTCACAGAGGTCAAGGGTTCATCTCTGCACCAGAGAGAGGTCCCTGTGTGCTCTGTCAGTATGGAAGACTGAGTCACCCAGCAGTCCATTCAAACCAGAGTCCAGTAGGCAAGGAGGGGCACCGGGACTGGCTGAGGACTACTGACATCTGATCTCCAGAAAAAGCAATCCTCTTTACTGAGATTCTTATGTCTTTGAACCAGGGACACTTGAACATCAAGTATCAGACCCAAGGACAACATAGAGGTAGACATTTGCCCCCCCACCCCCACCCAATGCATCCAGAGAGGCTTGGGATTGTTTTTGTTTTTCCTTAAGAAGAGTGTTATATATATATATAATTCTCAGAAAAACTGACCAAAGGGATGAGAACTCCAGCTACAGAGAGAATGCTAGAAGCTGTATTGCCTGACCTGTCTTGACCTGTGTTTCTGCGGGCCCCAATCTGTGTACTGATCCATCCACTTGGTATCATGAGAGATTCTAATTCCTGCAAGAAGATGGACCCTCAGTGGCGCATGCATGTTTGCCTGTGGTTAGCTATTCTGTGTGGAGAATACCTCTCCAGCTGTAGCTTATGCTATTTATTTTTCTGCTGTACATCTGTAGCTGTGTGACAGCATACACTGATACTGTAGCTCTGTTCCTTTATTTGTTAGTTCATCTACCTTAGTGGAGCTCAAAGTTATTATGTCCTTGTAATGGTGGCAACGGGCTGCTGCAATTACATTACCACCTCTGTGTGCTGCTATCTCCGTGTAACGGATCCTGTTATTGTGTGTCAGGCTCTAATTGTACGACCATATCTATTACTGCTGTATTTGTATTATTGCATGTAGGTCTTGCAACATTTATTACTGAAGTCATGCTTTACTGCAATTGAATATTACTGCAAATTTGCATTAACCTAATAATAAAATAACAGTAGTTACCATTGGCTAAGCACCTTCTTCATGTCAGGCCCTCTTCTGCCACATACTTTGTGCTGTGGGCTTTGCAACTCATGCACCACCTTACAAAGCTGAGCTTATTATGCCTGTGTTACAGATGAGGAAACCGAGGCACAAAGTAGGCTGAATTACCTACCAAAGATCAGAAAGCAAGTATGTGGTATTGGAGGGTAAGGGGAGAACCTTGAACCCAGGCCTGCCATGTGTGATAGTATCTGTCCTATTCTTGTGTGTTGAGGACCAAAGGACACATAATTGTTCTTCACATCAAGGCAGGAAAAGGTACTTGCTGGATGTAAAGTAGTTTCAAGACTATCAATTTCATTTCCTGACACTTTTGTTGAGTTAGGAGTTCCTGAATATAGAAACAATTAAGTTACTAAAAGAATCTTGATTGAGTTAGCAGACAATAAATTTAAAGAACAATGAAATTCATTCTCCTAACTTTCAATGAATTTACAAAAAGAGATGGTGATGAGAGCTTAATTGTTGATGAGCTCTGTGTTTATGGACCTCATCGATCCTGTAGCTGCCTCTGGCTGGGAACCCCTCAGGCCCATGACAGACAGACGCCCTGCTGGGGAAGCCAGCAGCAACAGATGTGGCAGTCCCTGCTCCCTCCCACACGTCCACTCCCACCTCCCCCCAACTGCAACCTGGGACAACCTCAGGCTACTAAGGGAGTTGCAGAAACCCTCCTCTAATTTCAGAGACCCCCCAACTTCAAAGTCGTACCCCAGCTCCTTGGCCGGTTGCATTTCCCTTTTAGCCCAAGTCCTTCCCTGTGAAGACAGAAGGAACTAAGTAAGACCCAGAGGAAAAGCAGGTTCATACGAATCAAAAGCAACATCAGAATGAGTTCCCAGCATTCCTGGCCTCTACTTCCAGCCAAGGAAACAAAGGATGTGGCTACACCATGGGGCGAAGTTGGGGACATGTGAAGGAGCCCCAGAAGCACTGGACACAGAGCAATCGGTGAGGACCCTCCTCATCTACCCCAAAGTTTCCATATAAACCATCTGGTTGTCTGTTTTGGGGTAGAGGAGAAGGCAGGGCTGTAAAAGTGACTCAGTTCTGAGGGAGGACACATCCAAATTGAACCAATTCAAGCACTAGCCTAGTCCTCATAATAACCCTAGGTGTGAACCTGTCCCTACTATATACATTGGGAAACTGAGGCACAGAAAAAAAACAACTGATTTGTCCAAGGCCACACAACTAGCCAATGTCAGCCTTGGGATTCCAACTCAGTCTGGCTCCAAAGTTGGTGAACTTAACCATTCCTACCATCAGTTTCTCTCTCTCTCTCTCTCTCTCTCTCTCTCACACACACACACACACACACACACACACTCCAATGACCACATAAGCATACCTGTTTGTCCTGCAACAAGGGAAAATATTCTCAAATAGCTCCCATTCTTCTCCTTCTAATGGGTGAACAGTGGCCATCCATGGAATATTGATCCCAAGTCCCCCACCCGGCTCCACACTGGGCCCCATAGTCAAGATGTGGTGGCTCGTGCGCCTGAGCAAAGGGGGCGGCCTATTCCTGCCTAGGCTGTTATCTCTGTGGAGACCAGCCCCTCTACTGGGACCTGAACGGCGAACAATAGATCATCCGTTCACTGGGATTAATGAGGCTTCCCCATGTTTGTGGAGAGGTGATTAAGGATCTTGTAGCTGCTTCGCCTCCTGTCAACAGAACAAAAAGCTCAGCAGCCACTGTCCTCAGAGGCCTGGGGGAGGGCTATGGACAAACAGAGCCTAGACTTGGAGCTTCGCCTTGTAGGCTCCAAGCACCAAGTCCCGGGGCTTTTGCCGTGCCTATATCCACCTAGGACTACTCCCCATTGCTGCCCCTGCTCACTCCCCAAGTGTCCAGTGATCCTTTCACATGTGTCAGTTGCTGGGCCAAGTCCTGCTCCTGGCCACATGAGCTCACAGCGCAGCAGGCAGACAGGCAGGAAACAACAAAGTGTATGGTGACTTGACCCATTGCTGTTGTGGTCAGGAGCTAACTGGAAGTACATGGGCCACACCTGTTTATGACAGAGGCCCTGTCTCTCCAGGGAATCACACAGGGTTCCCATTGGATGTAAGAGGGGGGAGGCAGGGCCTCAGCTGGATCTTTTGGAAAGGTAGATGGAAGGGTTTCGCTGATGATATTAGAAGTAAAAATAACATGTCAGCCCAAGGAATACAGTGGAGGGTATCACTAAGCTACAGACATATCACAGGTGGAAGGAGAGATTTGGAGAAAGCAGGGCAATGTTTGCTTGATACCCACAAACTGAACTGGTGGATGGGTCTGTGGTATAGAAACTAGATCTGGACTGAAGGCAGGTATGGAAAAAGGAGGGTGGGGAAAATATTTCAGTCCTTTTTCTTAGCTTTTTTTTCTTCTGTGTTCACAGTGAGAGGGCAAGACTGGGGTCTGCTCATTGCTGTCAACCCACCTCAGTACATAGGGATGGGAGATGGTTACTGGATGATGCCTTAGAGACTCCGGTATTGGGAAGAATGTTCCAAGGGTATTGCTTGAGAATGGTTTTGACAGTTCTGAGACATTATCAGCTTCATTGTACCAGGGCTGAAAAAACCTTTCCAAGGTCTATTGGCTAAGTCCACGTTAGTGCATCCATAGACCCAGACAGTGGCTGAGAAGCTTGGCCAGGAGAGTTTGTCCAACTTGTTCTGCTTTCCAGCCCCTGACACTTGGCATCCTCTGCCATGTCCCTGGACTTGATAAGCGGGTCCATGAGAGTTCTGACAGGCATGGCCTAGGTGGAAATGGTAGTGAGAGTGCGAGGGGAGGAGCTCTCTATGGAGGGGAAGCCAGAATGGGAAGAGGGGCTGCTAGAAAGGAAGGAGAAAGTGGGCAAATACTCAAGAAAGGGCATCCCAGCTGGGGAAATCTTTGGGCAAGATTTCATCCAGGACTGGAGAAAGAGAGGGAGGTGTTGAATGGGTGAGTGAAGAAACAGAGACCTGGGGGAGTGAATGGGTGAAGGAGGAGCTTGGAGCTGGAGGAAAGAGAATGTGGGGGACTCACAGTGGGTGGGAATGGATGGCTGCTCTGCTTGGAGATGGGAGCACTGAGAAAGGATGGAGAGAAGCAGAGGGAGCCCACATCTCACAGCCTTGATCTACATAGGAAAGGGGAGGTTGCCTACACATGTGGCTGTGTTGTAGGACCGGTGGAGAAGGTTGGTGAGCAGCTGGAGTCCTGAGATAGGAGGACAGGTGGAGCTGAGTGAGGGCCCTGGGTGAGCCTGTGAACCACGCTCCATCAGTCATCATCCCTGCAGTGTAGACAAGGAAATAGAATTAGAATGATCTGTCCAAGGTTACGCAACTGCTGAGTACCAGAGCTGGGATTTGAACTTGAGTCTGTCAGAGGCCAAGCATTATGTATGCTTTTTGCACTGTCCTAGGAACTATACTCTGGTGGCTCTCAGCACCAATGGAAGTAGGAAGGGAGACAGCAAGTTCAGAGTGACTCAGGGCACTGTGCCGGCATCCCCATTCCCTCCACTCATCCAGTCACTTCCGTCTCTGTACGTTCCCAGATCCCCGTTCTGAGCCCGATTCAGCTTTTCTCCAAGCTGTCCCCTCTGGCTGGAAGGACCTCTGCCCTCCCTTCCATTCATCACATGGCTGGATTCTTCTCCTCTTTCAAGCCTCACCTTAAACATCAGCCTTTTTGAAAGGTTGCAAAATGTGATCTTATGATTTGCCCAAGAAGAAAAGGAAATGGGGTTTGGTGAGCACCCCACATTATCTCTGCCACAACCCTCAGATCGCATAGGATGGGGGCTGCCATCGGCCATGGCAGAAGGATGGAGTAGGAGGTAGAGCCCCGGAAGGAAAGAGCAAGAAGTGTGAGGCAGGAAACACAGGGAAAAGACACAAAGCAGAGGGGAGTGGAGACAGGGAAGCAAAGTGACAGATTCAGTGGAGGGGTTTGGCCCAGAGAGCAGCCGAGGAAGGGTCACAGAGTAAGTGATGGGGGTCTGCTATAAGGAAATGAGACCCAGCAGGGCCAAGGGGCTGGCATGCCGGCCATGCTTGCCGCTCCTCCTCATCACTCCACACCCCTCAGTTGGCGCTGACACACAACCCCGGCTTCCAAGATCACATCTGGCCTCTGTCAGTTCTACAAATGGCATTCTTCAGGAGTGAGTCCCTGGCAAATGGTCAGAAACTAAATTGCAAAATCTGCAGTGGCCATCCGGGACTACTCTCCTGAACTCCCAGCTGCAACGGGCTGTGAGCTGGGTCACTGTCATGGCCATGGCTAATGCCGGTGACAAATGGGGAGATGTCCAGGCTGCTTAGGCAGCGACTTCAGACAATGCAGCGTCCCACTGGCCCGGAAGAGCTCATCAGCCTGGGCACCTGGCCCTTGGTCTCTGCAGCATCAGGGAAATAACTAGGCCAGGAGGACAAGGGCCTGAAGGTGATTATGAGAGATGGGGTGCGGCATAAAGGGCTTGGGGGCACAAGTAAGGCTTTCTGGAGTGGTAGTGATCACCTCCCCACCAGGCTCCGCTCTCCCGTCCAGTCCTTAATGACTGCAGGGGAAGAGGCTCCAAGACACCTGTCATGTAGGTTCCCTCCTCCGCTGTAACCCTCTCGTAACAAACCTCGCCCAGCCCAAGGTCACCTTCCCAGCCAGTCGTCCACAGCACAGTACCTTCTCGCCCCACAAAGGCAAACCTCCAAATACTGTTCCATGTATCTTGCCATTCCTGCTCTCAGAAACTCTCCAACCCTTCCAAAATCCTGGAAAGCTGTGCTTGGAGGAAAAGAAGCCAGAGGGCTGGGGCCACCTTTAGCCAAGGGCCACGAGCCAGGGGAGAACTGTTCTGTGTTGTCTTTCAAGTTGAGCTTTCGGAGAGTGCTCAGGAGGTCCCACTGCCACCACTCCCTTACCCCCACTTGCTTCAACAGCTTCCTCTTAGGATGCCCTCTCCTCCTTCCTGTCGCGCGTCCTGCCTACTCCCTCCTGCTTTATGGGTCACCCCCAGATCAAGCATCTGTACCCAGATCCTCAAATCAGGCTCCATTTCCTGGGCTTCCCAAACCACGTTCCTCGGAACCCCAGGGTACCTCAGGGACTGTCCAGCCTCTCTGTCGCTTGCATTGGGTTAAATGTTATACTATTGCCATCTTGAAGTTTTTGATCATTTTTGAACAAGGAGCCCCAGAGGCTCATTTTGCATAGTACTTGGCAAATAATAGCTGCCCTGATCTAAAGGCTCAGCACTTGTGCCACGCCAGGCACGTGGCAGAACCCAAGGGAACAAAGAACTGAACTGACCTGAACTGGCCCATAGCTTCTGTCCTTCTCTCCCTTCTCTTCTGCTCCCAGCTGCTTCCCCACTGCCCTCCTGACCTGGGTCTGCAAGGCAGCTCAGGCCATGGAGACACAGCAGTAAGAAAAGCTCCTGAGTCGCTTTCCAGGGCAGAAAGAAGTGGGACAGGAGGGAAAGTGAGCAGACGACTCATGTCCTATACCCTTTACCTTCCCCAGGACCCTCAGATCAAGGGTTTCCTGAGTCACGGCTCCTACAGTGGAAACTACACACTCATCTGTCAACGTCATCACACAGTGCACTTTGTGCAGCTACATCTGAGACCATCTGGAATGGCTCTGCATCCTGACAACAGCATTATCCCCCAGAGGGTAGGGTCTAAGACCCCTGGGACTACAAAATCACAAGGTCACTGGGTGACCTCCAGAGTCAGGTGCACACAGGCATCAGCCAAGACACAGTTGTAAAGATGGAGCAGTGTGGGCAGGAGATGGGGTCAGAGTGAAGAACAGCACAGGGAAAATATGGTGCAAGTGGAACAAGATCCCCTCTTTTCTGTTTTCCATGGTGAAAAGGCAGGGGGTTGGGGCTGGGAACAATGCCGGGCCTGGACACTCAAACATCAGAGATCCGGGCCTGCCCAAGGATGTGCAGGCAGCAATCACAGATAAACACCTCATCTAGGTGACCAGAGCTCCCAGGGGCTCAGCAAACTTCAGAGACGCCAAATTAAACTGCCCTGACACAGAGAGAGGAGCCCCAGTAAAAGGAAGCATAGTTATTAGCCATTACAGGCTACTGCCTGATGTACCTCAATGTTTGGCTGCTTCTACATCTTTATCTAAATGAGCTCTCCCCTTTTAGATGTAGGCACTTCATTAGGCAGTTGTTACGCTTTGTTCTGTAATACATTCCACTACACATGCCCATATCTATACATAAGGTTTTCCTTCAGTTTGGGTCTTTGGTTTTGTTTTGTTTTTGCGAAGCATGGATTTGCAAAAGCATTGAACGTCCCCAGTTGGCCACCTCCACAGAGATACTTTGTGTTCAAGGTGACTGGGGTCCAGGAATCACAGTCCACCTAGTGGCAGTTTTCTGAATTGCATGTATAGGCCCAGAATGTGGGCACAGCTGCTAGCAGGTAAGTGGGCATGTGGACAGAGGGAAGATCCCAGTCCCCTGATCTAAGCGGAATTGATCGGCTGATTGATTGATTGATTGATTGATTGATTGATTGATATGAAAGAGTTAAAAGACAGAGGGAGAGACAGAGATCTTCCATCTGTTGGTTCACTCCCCAAATGGCCAGAATAGCTAGGACTGAGCCAAGAACCTGAAGCTCCACATGGGTGACAGGGACCCAAACACTTTGGCCATCTTCTGCTGCTTTCCCTGGAGTATTAACAGGGAGCTGAATGGGACGTGGAGCAACCAGGACTCAAACCAGCACTTGCATGAAACGCCAACATTGTGTGTGACAACTTAATCATCTGTACAACACCAATGCCCGTGGCTCATTTATTCTTTTTTTAAGATTTATTTATTTTTATTACCAAGTCAGATATACAGAGAGGAGAGACAGAGAGGAAGATCTTCCATCCGATGATTCACTCCCCAAGTGACCGCAACGGTCGGTGCTGCGCCGATCCGAAGCCAGGAACCAGGAACCTCTTCCGGGTCTCCTACGTGGGTGCAGGGTCCCAAGGCTTTGGGCCGTCCTCAACTGCTTTCCCAGGCCACAAGCAGGGAACTGGATGGGAAGTGGAATTGCCGGGATTAGAACCGGCGCCCATATGGGATCCAAGGGCGTTCAAGGCAAGGACATTTCCATGGCTCATTTCTAACCTCAGAAAGATTGTGTCAGTTGTCTTGACCCCCTGGACACATTCACGCCAGCAGCTTCGGGGCAAAAGGTGGGGTTGTAGGGGTCACGTGTGAGTGGTGTCACCAGGAGCCTCTTCCCACCTGCCAGCCCAGCCCAGAACCTCCCCACAGCCAGTCTACAAATCAACCCGTGTTTGGGTCAAACTAAGCCAGCTGAAGGGCAGCCTCTCCTGGGGTCCCACACCCGGCTTGTTCTCACCCCCCCAAATCCCCAGGCCAATACACACAGGCTTCATTTGGGTGTGGCGAAAGTGCTTTGGCCAGCTCCCCGGACCCCACCCAAGGCCTAGCCCCAGGCTGCCATTCTACCACCATCTCAGGGGCAGATTCTTTTTTTTTTTTTTTTTTTTAATTATTTATTATTTAACTTCAGTAATTACATTGTATTATGTGACACAGTTACATAGATACTTGGGTTCTCCCCACCCCTCCCCAAACCCTCCCACCATGGTGGATTCCTCCACCTTGCTGCATAACCACAGCTCAAGTTCAGTTGAGATTTCCCCATTGCAAGCGTATACCAAACATAGAGTCCAGCATCTTATTGTCCCGTCAAGTTCAACGGCTTCTTAGGTATACCCTCTCTGGTCTGAAGACAGAGCCAGCAGAGTATCATCCCAGTCAATTGAAAGCTCCAACATACCATCAGCAAAAATTTACATCATTATGGAATTAATTGACATAGTAATGAGTAACCAATATGTTAAAAGTAAATGCGGGTTCCCAGCCACCTTCTGTGACCACCTCACCTATACTTCAATTTATACACAACATATAACATTCAAAACATAACATGTTATACATAACATCATATCATCTTAAATTAAGGCAAACATGTGGTATTTAACCTTTTGGGATTGGCTCATTTCCCTTAGCATTATGGTTTCCAGTTTGGCCCATTTGGCCACAAAGAACTGCATTTTGTTTTTTTTAATAGCTGAGTAGTATTCCATGGAGTAGATGAACCATAGCTTTCTTATCCAATCCTCTGTTGATGGGCAGATTCTGCACCTGCCTGCTGGCTTCTCAAGATGCTCTTACCGGAGAGCTGGGACCTCACCTGCAGCAGGGCTCCCCTGTTCAGAATGGCTGAGAACAGTGAAGAAGGCCAAGCTCAGGAGCGCTCTGGAGAACCACTGCTCTGGTCAGCCCTGCAGGAGCCTATCACAAAGGAGGAGGTTTCACAGGCTCTGCTCTGGGGGTCTGCGATCATGGCCCGGCAAACAGGTGGCAAGGAGGACAGAGGGTGGCCAGCCAAACAAACCCTGCAGGGGCTCCACCTGATAGGCTCTTGCCAACTCCTGTGTAGTCGCTTTGCTGCTGTGTTACCTGGGAGTGGTATTTTACCTGTCTAGCATAGGTTTTCACATCTCTGCTCTTGACACTCCAATAGGTAAGGGAAGAAACAGCCAGATACAGAGGTTCATGAGAGAGGGACGGGGAAGAGGTCTCCAGAGACAAGCACCAAGAGACAGGTACTCCCACCCTTGACTGAGGCTGAGGTGGGCATGCCAAGGAGGAAATAGCAAGAAGGTTCTGGAAGGAGATGGCAGGCTGGGGAGTGAGTCAGATCTCAAGCCGCTGAATAATTCACAGGGCAATCGGGCTGGCACCTGCTCCCTGGAAGTCCTCACTCAGAGCATTCCAGTCCCACCCCTTGTTGCCTAGGAAACCAACCCTCTCCTGCTACAGGAAGGGCCACCCCCAACTCAGGGATGCACGCACACACACACACACACACACACACACACACACACTCCGGGGAGAGCCAGAGAGCTGGGCAATGGAAGGCAGGAGGGAAAGAGGAAGGCTGAAGCAGTTAAGCAAAAGTTGGTTCTGCAGTCCCAGCCAGGTGGGAAGGCAGGAACTCCTGGGCAAGGATGAGGGAGGGGCGGTGAGTGCCTGCCCACCCCCGATACCCACCCCCAAGATGCTACACCATGAGCAGCTAAAGGGACCAAGGCCTATACTGCTCTGCTTCATCTTTGCCCCCTTCCCAGCTTCATGTCCAGCTTCATCCTGGTCTCCTGTCTCCTCTCCCATGCTCAGCCCGAGCCCAGCTCTCTCTGCAGCCCAGCTCTTCCCTGCTCACCTGTGTCCCATGTCCATCCTGTTCTCTTAGAGAGCAACTCAGGCAGCCCCTGGCCCCAGGGTGCCAGCCCTTGTCCATGTGTGCCTCTCCTGGCTTCTTCTGCAGGGACATCTGCCCTTCCTCAGACTGTGGCCTCCCAGAACCCATGACCTTCAACCTTGTTTCTGTAGAGTTCAGGGAGCCCTCATGTTCTCAAGCTTACTTCATGATATGAAGTCCCCTATGTCTGCCTCATGGGAGCTGCACAAGCCACACAAAATCCAGGAAACAGAAGCATCCATGCAGTGTGAGTGGCTTCACGGCATCCTTGTGGGAGAACCGTACTGACGTGTGAGTTGAGCTTCAGCACGTTGTGGCCCAGAGAGCACAGCGTATGGTTAATGTGGATGCCCAAGACACTAAACTTCAGTCTCGTCATCTGTAAAATGGGCAGAGCTCATTCACAGATGGAATAAAAGGAGACAGTGCAGAGGGTCCTGAATCTGCCATGGCTGTTTTTCACTGTTACTAGTTTATTGTTCAATGCAGGAAGTCTTACATGATCTTAAACATACATGTGGTGATATACACACCCTTGCATGATCTCTGGCATGAGTGCGTGTGTGCATAAAAACTTGCATGTCCTTCTTCCTCCAACCCCACACTGTCTTCTGCATACACTCACCGAGTTCCATTTGTCACACAGTCCAAAGCCCGGACGGTGTCACTCAGTTAGCAAACTTGTCATTATTGTCTGAGCGAGCCATCATTTCTGATGGAATTTGCCAAACACAATAATTTTATTGAGCAAACCAAGACATAAGGCTGCTTTGCACTCCAAAATTCAGAGTGACTTTAGCTAGGAAAAGGATGCCACAAAAATAAGTTGCATATGTTTCAAATTTTCCCAAATTTCTATTTTTCCCCCATAGAAGAGAATTAAAGGTTTTGAGGATTTTTTTTCTTTTTCAAAACTAAGCTTTCCAAGTTTCCAAAAATGTTGTATTTCTCAGCCCCATAAGGTGAGGGAAATATGCCAGCAGCACAGAATTGCATTTCCAGGACACCCTCAAGCTGGCAGCCCCATCTCTGAGTCAGCCCACCCACACTCAACTATGGAGAGCTGGGCTGTGAGCACCCCCTTCCTGGGTACAAGGTCTCAAACTTCACCCAACTCCAGCTCCAGGCAAGCCCTGACTTCCCCCATCTTTATTTGCATGCCATATCTGGTCTATTTTCCCTTCTTATACCAGCTGTAGTAGATTGATATGTTGTCCCCTATAAAGACAAGTTGGGGAACCCGGCGCAATAGCCTAGTGGGTAAATCGTCACCTTGTATCTGCCAAGATCCCACATGGGCACTGGTTTGTATCCCGGCTGCTCCACTTCCCATCCAGCTTCCTGCTTGTGGCATGGGGAAGTAGTAGAGGGTAGTCCAAAGCCTTAGATTCTTGTACCTACATGGAGACCCGGGAGAAGCTCCTGGCTCCTGCTTTTAGATTGTCTCAGCTCTGGCTGTTGCAGCCACTTGAGGAGTGATGAGCAGATGGAAGATCTTTCTCTCTGTCTCTCCTTCTCTCTGTATATCTGCCTTTCCAATAAAAAAATTACATTTTTTAAAAAGGCAAGTTGGAGACCCCACTCCCCAGTCCCTACAAATTCCATCTTTATTGGAAACAGGTGTTTGCAGAGGCAATCAAGCTAACATGAAATCATATTGGAGTAGTAGGGAGAGCAGACTTAAACCCCAGAATTGGCACCCTTCCAGGGAAAGGAAGTTGCAGGACCAGGAAGAAAGATGTGAGAAGACAGAGGCAGAGCCTGAAGGGATACAGTCCCAGGCCAAGGGTTGCCAGGGACAACCAGATGCTGGAACAGGCACAGCCCTTGGTAGGAGACAGGGAAAGAAGAGCGTGGAGATGGGGTTTTGCCCTGTGACATCTAGCTTCAATTTTCTGGTCCATGAAGAAGGTGGCAAGGCAAAAAAAATGTAAGGGATAGTATTGTGGCACAGCAGATTAAATCAATACCTACAACATGTTGGAGTACCCGATCAAGCCCTAGATGTGACGCTTCCAGTGCAGCTTTCTGCTAGTGCACCTGGGAAAGTAACAGAAGATGAGCCAAGTGCTTGGAGCCTGCCACCTACGTGGGAGACCCAGATGGAGTTCCAGGCTCCTGGCTTAGAGCTGAATCAGCCTAGCTGCTGCAGGTGGAAGATTCTTTTTCTCTCTTTCCTCTCCCAACCCCCTTTTCATTCTTTCAAATACATAAAAGAGAAAATGCTTTTTAAAATGTATTGTTAAGCCACCCAGTTCAGGGTCATTTGATCTGGCAGCCCCGGAAACTGACACTCCAGGAAGCCCCCAACCTCTAGTGCCCCTACTTTCCTGGTGGCCAGACAGAAGCCAGGGCAAGGTGCCCCACCACACTCTCTGGAGAAGTCCACAAGCAAGGCCTGCTGATCACCCAGGGGGAGGGGGAGGAACATCAGACCTGAATCAGAAGAGCTGAGTTCAAGTCCCACTCTTGTTGCTGGTTTGCTGTGATCTAGAGAAAACTGCACCCCCTCTCAGGGCCATGGGATTCAGCCAAGAATGAAAGCCTCAAGAACCCACTGCAAGGGGCCCCCAAAGCCCTGCTGCTCCCCCTGGCCTACAGAGGAAGATCTAGGCAGGCTGGGGTAAGATGAGATTAGTGGTTAGTGTGTGAATGCACACTTCCATGCATTGGCAGAATGACAAGCAAGCAGGGAATGCTGTGCACGGGCTTTATACATCCATGTGGGACCCAGGAGGTTGCATTATAAAGCACAAAAGAGTCAAGGACACACAGTGAGAAGGTGGCCAGTCTTAACCACAAACCCATTCTCCTGCCCCTCATTCTTAGGTGCTAACGCAGGCCTATGCACTGCTGATGGGACACTCACCTACTGGGTCCCTAGTTCTCTCACCTTGACCCACAAGATGACAAAACCAACTAGAAATTAATCACTCCAGCAGCAGGCAACTGTCCAGGTTACCTTGTACCTAGGCAAGTGTTACACTACTGGAAGTAAAGTGACTAAATAGCTACCATTCTGGGCCTGGTTTGAGCTGCCTCTGTGCTAACTATACCAGTGTGTCAGCATAATTATCTATGCTATAATGTTAAAGTTGCAAAGGAGTGGGGGATGAGGGGGGCGAGTAGAATGCCACCACCCCCTTTCTGGGGTACACGGGTCCCACCCATCCGTCAATCAAATGACCTCTCCCCCAGAACATACTCCCCTCACCAGGAATCTTGGGGTGGCATCACAAACCCACTCCCCAAGCTCATATGAAGACTGGCAATGTGGAGGGGCTCTCTCTTCTATGAACACTTCCTCCTCTTCTACCCTCTCCTTCCTGATCCTCTCCACCCCCAAATATGCCCCTCTCTTCTGTGATCTCCTTACCTCGTAAATAAATTTTAAAAATAGAAAGTAATGTGCACTTTTCAATATTACCTTGCTTAGGGATCCATTTGAACAAGCACAGCAATGAAACACACATCGCCCCGGGGTGGACCACTTTCCCTACTGTCCACCCCACCAAGCCCCTGCTGCAAATACCCTGAGCATCTCTGCCTCAGGGCCTTTGCATGTGCTTTCTTGTCTAAATTCAGCCACCCCCTCACCAGGAGAGCCCTGTCGGACCAACCACAGCATCCATTCTTTAATACTCCCCCTTCCATGAGTGTTTCATAACCCTGGCCTTGCCTTAAAATGCCTGTGTTTGCTTCTTGGTACATTTCGTCTCCCTTCACCTCACACTAGTAGCAAGCTCAGAAAGGCAAGAAATTGTGTTTGCTTTTGTCTACCGCCATGCCTCAGTATCTCACCCTACATCCCATGGGTCACATAAGACCAGTAAAATCACTTGGGCTGACCCTGCCAAGGCAACTGTAGGTGGGACTTGAAATGTATACATCTACAGCAAGCAAATCTTTAAGTGGATCACTACAAATATGCTAATATTACAAATGTTCTAATGACCCTTAGCAGAAGGGTCATTATCCTGCTTATATTTCAAGCAAACAAAACAACAACAGCAAAAACTTTGTTTACATTGCTGTGGGACATTTGTCCATTTTTATGGAATACAGCAGGACAACACATACATACACATAATACAGTCTTTAGCAACACCAGAAAACCAAAGACTGACTCCCCCTGCCAGGCCTTGCCCTGGGCCAAAGGGCTGCAGGGATCCGTTAGACAGTCTCAGGGTCTGAGCCAGCAGGGGAAGCTGGTACAGAAACAGGTCATTGCGGTGTCTGTCCTGGCTGCTCTGGCAGAGCCAAGCACAGGGCTCGGCAGAGGCAGCCGACTCTGCTAGGGCAGGGAGTCAAGACAGCCTCAGCTCGGCACTTGAAGGATGGGAGAAGTTCCCTAAGCCACACTTGGACAGAAGGGCCGTGACCAAGAGCAGATCTGTACTTCTCAACAGCCTGTCTGGCCCCCATGACCAGAGGGCAGATTAGAGGGAACACTGGGAGGCAGAGGGAGGCCAGGCCTGTGAAGTGTCTATGATGAAGTCAAACTAAGGATAGTCATCCCAGATGGAGAAAGCCTGATGCAATCACACCTGTGGCCCATGGGACACCGGACAGAGTGACAGCAGGAGATATCTGTGAAATGGCGAGAAGCTGGGAGTCCAGGGCCCGGGAGGTAGCAGGGAGAATGAAGGTGAAAATCAAGATGGGATTCTCCAGACCAGTCTGTGGACTTGACTGCCCCAGGCAGGTGCAACAATCTCACCTTCCTGGTGTCCCTAGCACTGGATGATTTGGGGTAAAGAGAGATTTTTCTCTGGACAACCCAAGTGTGGAGAACTGGGTCCAAGGTGCGTCCTTAACACTCGTCACTACAGAGGTTCTTGGTGAGTTGGCACAGACAGCCTCATCGGGGCCGGGGAGATACAATCAGAGACCGACGAGCTAATGACACAGAGCCCATGAAGGAGTGCAGAGGGTTCATGCAATCCACTTGCCAGTGAGGGAGGAGGGGATGGGGGTGAAGGAAAATTTTTTGGACTGGAGGAAAGGAAAGGGACTTGAGACACTACAGTGGAGTCCCCAGGGAAAATGGAGAATTGGAGATGATTGTCTTAGACAATCCTTAGAAGGATACAGAAAACACAATCCTAAGGGGTGAATGATGGCTGGGTGGTAATGGAGCCAGAAGAGGGTGAGTGGTAGTTGGGGGATCACAGGCTGCAGGAAGGTCAAAGCCGTCAGCCTGGCCAGTAATCATAGAGGGCACCCAGGAGGAGGCAGAAAGACTGGACAGTGGAGGTGCCAAGCGGCTGAAGTCTACACAGTGCCTGGGGAACCCAGGTACAGGGCGGAGGAGGTGTCACCGGCTTATCCGGGCTCAGTTCGGTGTCTGCAATCACACTTGGACTTGTCAGACTGTGTGTCCCGCTTTTTGAGGAAGAAAATATGCTGCCTGCTATATCAGTTAGGGTCTCCACGGGAAACAGATGGCACACTCAAATTGGGCAATTTCAAGAAGGCTTGTGAAGGATCTGTTCACAAAGGTATAGGCAGGAGTAGAGGAGATTCGAGCATGGGATAGTTCTTTGTTGCATGGAGCAGGGAGCTGTTTGTTCCTTACCACCCCCAGCTGAAGCGAGAGACGGGGGAGCAACGGAACCAAGAGAAAGCCTCTGGTAGGTAGATGCTAACTGGTGGAGGCTGGGAACCTTGGCCATGCAACAGGGAGAAGCAGAAAAACAAGCACCCCACATCACTCTCCTCCCTCCCACAACCTCCTGCTGGGCTCCCATTGGCTAACTCACCCAACCAGAAGTCAGAGGCAAAGGACCCCATGTATGGGTCCACAAGGATCAGCAGGTGAGCATGGTGGTGAAAGGATCTGGAAGAGCAAACGCAAGACAAGGAGAGCAGCTGCTCTAAGGACCCCCCACCTGCTGCTGCCACCCCAGCTGCAGAAGAAGCAGCCAAGTCATTCATGCAGTCCCAGAGGGCTCAGATAAGATCTTGAAGATGTGGGGTGTGTGTGTGTGTGTGTGTGTGTGTGTGTGTGTGTGTGTGTGTGTGTGAAGGAGGGTGTGATATGGAGAAAAAGGAGCCTCTTCTCACCTCCTCGAGACACTGGGCTGGGACTGAGCACATGGGTTAGTGGTAAAGACACCTGCACCAACATCGAAGGGCCTGAGTTGGACAGCCAGCTCCTGGATTCAGCTTCTTACTAACCCAGACCCTGGGACCCTGCAGTGACATCTCAAATAGTTGGCTTCTTGTCATCCATGGAGATCCTACCTCTGAATTCTGCCCCGCACAGCCCCAACTGTCTTGGACAAGTGGGGAGTGAACCAGTGGAAGGCAATGCTGTCTATCTCCTCCAAGTCATTTACAAAAAAAAAAATCTCAGCACCAATCAATAAGTAAATAAATCACAACTTTCGAAGAGAAAAATACAATAATTAATTAATTTAAAATTCCTAGTACCTGATATTTCTCTGGCAGTAAAGTGGCAGCACTCCTGCTTAGAGCTGGTGATCAGACTGTGATTAGAAGTGTTTGTGTGTGAGAGAGAGACAGAGACAGAAAGGGGGAGCTACAAGGGACCAGAACCTCTGGAGCTCAAGGGGCAGTGAAATGGACAGCAGCCCGGCCATAGACTAGCCTGTGACCCCCTGCCCTGCTCTTTGTCCCAAGCAGTAACGTCAAAGGTGTTAACAGATCCTGGGAAAGATAGATGGAGTAATCAGGGCAAATGAAATTAACATGCACAGGGTAATCAACACTCATTAAGCCAATTTAGTCAAGTGATGACCTCAGTCAGCTTTTATTTAATCATACACTTAAATGTCAAATCAATATGCAAATCTCACTCAGGCCTTTTCCAATTATAACCCATTAAAACTTTCAAGTAAATCAATGCAGCTTAGGCAGGGTGGGTGAGACCGTGAAAGACGATGGGCAGGTGGCCCAGACAACTGGACTGTATGCCTCTGTGGGCAGCTCACTCCCAGGACCGCTCTTCCTCCATGGAAAACCAGGAACCCCCATGTACCCCATGCCAAGGCTCTAGGACAAGCAGGCTCCTGACCCGGATGGTACCCCTGAAGATTACACGTCACCTCATTCACACTCTTGCCAGCAAGTGCTCTGAGGTTTGCAGTGGGGCTCAGCCACGCATTATTACTGGATCCTACCCAAACCTAAACTCCCACAGGGGAGCCCTTAATATCCCCAGTTTGGCCTTTGCTCACAGACAGACAAGGGCCCCAGGCTGGGTCTTCAGAGGGAAGATGGTTCCATAGGGGGATGATCATGTGAAAGTCAGTCCCCCAGCAGTCAGGTGTGGGGGATAGGCAGGACTGGGAGATCACAAGAGGCAAGCCCCCAAGGGAGGTATGCACAGGAGCAGGGGAGCACCTGCCAAGGCAGAGAGCCAGGAAGGCCCATGGCAGTCACCCAAGGCTGCCAAAAACAACAAAGGGACTGAAAAGTAACAGAGAAAGCCTCTGGTACGCCTCCAGACCCCTAAAAAGTTTCTACTGCAAGGGTGAGAAAGCCCAGGAAATTCCAGAGAACATAAAGGAATGAGGAATTCCAAACAAGCAAAATATCTTCATTTCACAAACTACAGAAAAGGGGCAGTTTCTAACTTGACCTCCATGTTGGCCAGAGTCTAGGAGGTTGGTTTTTGTATACAGGAGTGGCAAGTCATGGCCATGGTCACTGGGGCCCAGCCCAGGTCCTGCCACAAGCTGATTTGTGGATGTACCCTCATTTCCCATCTGTCTAGTAACATCAACCCAGTGACACCACAGGGCTGTAGAGGGGTCTCCCCACCTGCGGCTGGGTTTGTGCTTTATGGCTCCATGGACAGGGAAGTCAGGATATGCCTATGTCGTGTGCAACCTGGGGGTTCCATGGCCTAACAGCAGGGTCATAAGCACCACAGAAGACACTGAGACCGTTGGTGGGCCTTGCCTCATCCACAGCATCAAGGGAGCTCCCTCTCTCTGACACTCACACCTCTCAGCTCCTCAGCCACCCCACTTCTGTGGTACTCACTTATCTCACGCCACAAATGTGCATTTATTCAGCACTTGCTGTGTACCTCAGGTACTGACACATAGTCAGGCATGGGGAAGACACACATTCAGAGTCCAACAGGGAAGAGAATGCTGGGCAAGTACTTCTAGCCCCATCTCCTGCCTCCACCATATGAACGTAAACCCAGGGTGTTCACTGATGACTCTGAATTCCCATCTCCAGCCCAAACCTCTCCTCCAACACAGCAGATGCACAATTTCAATTGCTTCCTTGATATCTACATTTGCATTTCTATCGAGTAGTTCCGACTCAGCATCCCTAAGACAAAATGAGTCCACACCTTCCCCCTCCACAAAACCTGTTCCTCCTCCTCCCCCTGCCCTCCCAGTTATTTAAGCAATGACTTGGAAGTCAGCCTGCATTCCTTGCATACACATTCAGACACACACACATCAACACTGATTTGCACACCCACCTTCACCCAGAGAGACATACACATGCCTGTGTGCCTGCACACACCACCCAACCCATAGCCCGTGGTCTCAGGGAAAAAGAAAAACACCCCATTGGGATCACTTGCACAGTGTCCACCCTGGCCAGGGTCATGCTTCTCCCTCCAGGACATGAAAGTCCCTGCTTCCCACAACTTGCTGTCCAAGTCTATGACCCCATGATAGCCTGAGTGATCTGTTTTCAAATCCAATTATTTGCCCTGCTCAAAGACCTCTAACAATTCATCACACTGAGGTCCCTCCATGCATCAAAAGACCTTGTCCCATACCCCTGCCCTCTCTCTGCTCCACCCACAACAGACTTCTTAAAAGGCCTCTCCTTGGTCTCTCCGGCTCTCTCTACTCCCTCACGTGCCAGTCTTACCACCAATCAGCCTCCAGATCTGTTCTCACCAGGGTGACTCAGGGCTGTCCCCCAGGCAGGTCCAAGCCCACTCCAATCTCCTGGGTCTTCAGCTTCCTGGAACCTGCGCCCACCGCACAGGTGACCAGGGGCTCTTCTCTGGGCTCCTCCCTGGTGCCCCTAGGTGCACCCTGACCACTCCCTCCCCATTGCCATTTTGGACTCGTCTTCCTCAAATTGCCCATCCCATCGTGGGAGTTTTCATTCTTCAAAACCCACCCTTGTTTCTGTTTATTGTAAATGCCCTCATCCAGTTTCACCAACTCATCACTCATTCTACCATGGCGCCCACATTTTCAGCGAAGACTCAGGTTCCAGACTCACAGTTATAACTATGTCCTGGTCACTGAACTGCAATGCAGCACATCGAGGCTTGTCACTGCACTTTGTCTGCACCCTCTTTCAATCCAGTTTCTGATGCCAGAAATGTTACATCATCCAAATCTCTCCAACAATTATGTCTCATGTGTCACTTTGCTTTGTTATCCCATCTGCCTCATTGCTATTTCCTATAACTGTCTTGTCCTTCTGGTCTTGTCCCACTCCAGCTCTCTATTGGTCGGCGGCCTCAGACCCACCTCCCCCACCTTTCCTTCCAGTTTCTCAACACCCAAGAGGTTTGTCGAAAGTACAAATCCACCGCTGTCACTCTCCTTTGTGTATCCATTACTTCCTGCCCAGTGGCTTTGAATAACTGCCCTTGGCTAGCATGGCTCATGCATCCATAAATCAGCTATGATCAGTTCACCTTGGTGAGGTCACTCTTGGTCTGCAGGTGAGTTGGGGGCTTGGCTCTAGTCTGGGCTTCCCTGGAACATACCCTCCTTCTGGAACCAGCAGAAATCTGTGTAGTCTCTTCAAACTGGGCTCAGAATTGATACAGGCTCAATCCCACCCCAGGTAGACCTCATACCCCAAGGTGGGAAAGCATACTCTGCCATTGGTGGAACAGCTGCGTGGCCATCAGCGGTGGACATAGGTAGAGGCAGAATTGAAGATGCAGGGCCATTCATGCAACTCACAACGGCTTCCCATGGTCCACAGGGGCGAAGTGTCAGCTCCCCAACCCGAAGACCCAGCTCCCAACAAAGTCCCTGGCAAGGAGCTGCTCTGACCACTTCTTCAGCCTCAGATCCTTCACTCTGAACTTCCATCCACTCTCTCACCTCCCATGACTACCCAGCCATACCTAGAGATCCCACACTTGGAGGTTGCCTCTGTGCCTGCTGTTTCTACCACTGTCTACCTGGGAAGTCCTTAGCCACTCTCAGAACTACAGCTCAGCAAGCAGCTCCTCCTCACGGAAGCCTGCTCAGTCCCTGGTAGGTTTCTGCCCCTCGAGAGTAGTTGTTCCGGGGCTAATCCATGTGCAGTGGTGTCCACTGGCTCCCCAAAGTACTAAACTTTGGAGGCAGCAATGTCAGTGTGTTCTTGTTGCTGCAAGCCACTGAAGATTTGGTGGCTTAAAAGCACACTGACATTTAGTTAGGATTCTTGAGGTCAAAAGTCCCAAATCTATTACCATGGACTTAAGTCAAAGAGGTGGCATGGTTTCCTCCTTTTGGGGCCTTTCATATGGGATTTGGTCTCCTAGCATTTCCTCATTCCCATCAATTGTCCCTGTGCCTCAGCCCGTAGCCCCGTCTCACCTCCTCTGCCAAATCTCCTCCCATCATCTTATTACAAGGAGCCTTGTGGTGACATTGGGCCCACTTGGATAACCCCAGATAATTTCTCCATCTCAAGATCCTTAACCTTGTCTTATTGGCAAAGTCCACTTTGCCACAGAAAGCACAAGTTAGGCTATCTGAGGTTTACGCCCTGGATGTGTTGGGAGCATTCTGAAGCCTGCCACAGGCAGCGTGGGTATCTGTTCTAGCTTCTCCTCCAGTCTTCTTGGAACCTGGTGCATGACTGGTGTCCAACACCTTTGGTAGAGGAAAGAATAAGTGTATGCAAGTGAGTGAAGGCAGCAATAGAGTGGCTGTTGGAGGAGCCAAGGTCACCAACAGCCTGGCTACCAAGTCAGCAGCAAAGCCGGAGGCTCTGAACCTCCATCGCCTCCACTCACCACAACAGAGAATATGTTCTGTAATAAATAAGAGATCAAACCCAGCAAGTCTGCACAAGGCAGGAGCTGGACTGTTTCAGCTCAAAAAGGAAGCTTGCAGCCTGGGACTAGAGAGAGAACTCAGTCCACAGGCCTTAACCCCTGGTCCTCACCTCACTGCACAGACCAGGAACTGCTGGATCTATGTGCACATCTGCCTCCATGCTTTTACACATGTGGACCATGGAGTGTAGATGGGTAAACAAGAGCTCGAGTTCAAAAACACTGGAGGGACACTGACATCAGGGCTTGAGATGACAAATCCTACAATGTGTCCCAAAGCCACTCTTCTCTAAGCCTCCTAGCACTGGCCCCTCCAGCCATGCTCAGAATTTCAGCACTTGCACGTGGCCTCCAACACTCCTAGATATATGGGAGAGGGGAACTTCTGGGAAGACGGAGCAATCAGAAGATGGAGCTGGGCAGGGTGGAATTGTGGTAGAGCGTGTTATGTCACTGCTTGTAACCCCAACTTGTACAAGAGCACCAATTTGAGTCGTAGCTGCTCTGCTTCTGATCCAGCTCCTTGCTAATATACCAGAGAAAGCAACGGAAGATGACCTATAATGGAAATCCAGATGGAGCTCCTGGCTCCTGGCTTTGGTCTGGCCCAGCACCAGGTGTTGGCCCAGCACCAGTGAACCAGCAGATGGAACTCTCTCTCTCTCTCCCTCATGCACTTTTACATAAATAAACAATTGTTTTAAGATTTTATTTTATTATTATTGAGAAGGCAGATTTGCAGAGAGGAGATAGAAAAAAATCTTCCATCTGCATGCTCACTCCGCAAGTGGCTGCAATGGCCAGAGCTGAGCCAATCCAAAGCCAGGAGCCAGGAGCTTCTTCCAGGTCTCCCATGTGGGTACAGAGTCCCAAGGCTTTGGGCTGTCCTCAACTGTTTTCCCAGGCCACAAGGCAGAGAGCTAGAAGGGAAATTGGGGCAGCCAGTACACAAACCAGCTGTCCATGTGGGATCCTAGCACATGCAAGGTGAGGATTTAGCCACTGAGCCATCATGCTGGGCGCATAAACAAATCTTTAAAAAAAAAGAAAAAACAGCAGCAGCCAGGAAAGGTGGATGCGGGTCATGGGAAGGGAGGCCAGAACCACTAGGAGTAAAAAGGCTTTCCCTTCGCATAAAAACATCCCCCACCTACAGGGCCAGACATGTCAAGGAAGTTCCCCATCCTAAGCTCTCCCAAGAGGGGGTTGCTTCCTGCTCCTTACCTGTGTGAGACATAGCTACTCACCTGACCCTCCCCCAGAACTCTCATCCTGGCCCCTCTTGCCCATCTCAGCTACGGAGCTAAGAGATAGCAACAAAGGGGCTGACCCAAAGGGTTCAACTCGGGTTCAGCCACAAGGGGAAGGAGTCTGATCCAGAGGCCAGAAGAGATGAGGAATGAAGGGGTGGGGCTGGGCCATAAAGCATCCACTCACCCAGCCAGCATGGACCGGAGGCCCCAGATGTGTCTGCACTGGGAGGAAAAGGATGGGCCAGAGGCCAACACAGGAGTCATGCAGACAAGACAGAACACCTTGACGCTGAATACTGCAGAAATGGACGCAAGACCAAGCCCATGGTCAGGGCTGGCATGTGGTCTCCAAGCCTGTCTCGCAGTGGACTCGGCAGTCAGTGGCCTGACGCAGCCAAGGCCTGCGGGGAGCTGTCCAAGCTTCATGGGCAGACCACCCAGGCAGAAAAATACAGGAGTAAAGCTATGGGACACAATGGAAGACAGTGGCTCTGGAGTTACCAGGGGAATAAGCAGCTGCACAACATCTTCTCGAGGCCACCAAGTTGGAGAATAGAGGACTGCAAGGAGTACACAGAGTGATCAAGAGCAGCCAAGCCTAAATCAAGTGTACCTGATATGACATAGGACAGCTCTGCGCCCAATTACAGCAAGACCAATAGCGGCTGACACTCCAGCAGAGCTTGCTCTGTGAAGACGCCAGTGAAGACACCAGTCTACGTCCTTTTCTTGTGGAGCTGTCAGATTCTCACAGCCGTTCTAGGAGGTGATCACCATGCCAATAGCTATTTTACGGACGAGAGCACCTCCAAACATCTGTGGAAGGGGAACAAAACAATAGGTTCCTCTGGGTACATAAAGTTCAAAATCCATAGACAGATTTTTCATAATAAGCATTTCCCACATTTTTAAATTTACTTTATTCAAAAGGCTGAGAAATGGAGATAGAAACAAGCAGACAAACTAGCAGGGAGAGAGCTCGCATCCCCCAATTGCCCCCCCTCCACACACACACACACACACACACACACACCTCTCCTCAACCAATCAAACCTAGACTAGGGACCCCAGCAATAATCCAGGAGTTCCATCCAGTCTCCCACGTGGGTGGCAGGGACCCAATTGCTTGACCCATCACTTGCTGCCTAATGGGGTCTGTATAGGGAGGAAGCTAGAACAGGAAGAAGAGCTAGGATTCAAACCCAGGTACTCCAGTCTGAAACATGGGCATCTTAGCCACTAGGCTTAATGCTTACCCTCCTAAACACTTTTTGTAGACACCATGTATGCTGCTTAGAGAGGTTAAATGGTTTGCGTACAGTCACATAGCTAATATGTGGTGGTATCTGGATATACTCCTGTGCAGCCAAGTGTCAGCCTCAGGATTTCTATTCACTTACACTCCACCATGCTCTCTTCCATATTTGACACTTCTGGGTCCACTGGTTTCTTCTCACAACAGTGATATCAACCCTACAGGCTGGACACTGTAAGCCCCATCTCTGTGCACAAAAGAAAATGAAGACTAGGTTGGGTGGTGGGGCTGGCCCATTACCACACAACAGGTGCATGGAGCAGCTGAACTCAGGGTCTAGGGCTCCAGAGTGACAGAGACAGTTGAGAAAAGGTGAAGAGAGATATTGGAGGAATGGACAGCAAAGAGTCCACTTGGAGATCTGTCAGAGGCAGCACACAACTGTACTGCTTCATCAATACTGCAGGGAAAAGGAGTTTGCTGATGTCCTAGAATATGATGGAATAAATAAATAAATACACACACACACACACACACACACACACGCAGTCTCAGTCTCATTCCAGCACACTAGTCTTAACACCCTGAGAATCACCTGATTGACAGGTGTGTTCTGCAAGCTAATGAGCCGACTGGTAGTGAGAGGCTCCTTCAGGGGGCCTGGTCACCTTGAAGACCAGGATTACAGGGCTGGGGCTTGCAACTCCACAGCCCTGGCTTCCTGGGGAGGAGAGGAGTTGGAGATGAACTGATCAATTATGTCTGTGCTACTAAGATGCCTCTGAATGACAGGTTCAGGAGACCTTCCTGGCTGTGGGGGTGCTAGGAGGTTGGCTCACCTATGGAGAGCTTAGAAGCTTCAGGCCCCTCCACCCCACACCTTGCCTGTGCGCCTCTTCCCTTTGATTGCTGCTCCTCCTGGAGTTGTGTCCTTCAAAAAGAGCTGTTCAGCAGAAGGAAAATGTCTGCTTGTGTTCTGTGAGCCATTCTAGCAAGTGTTACACCCAAGGTGGAGGTTGGGAGACTCCCCAATCCAAGGTGGATCAGCCAGAAGGACAGGAGGCCCACAGGGCATGGTAAGGCAGGGGGAAGTCTTCCAAGGCTGATCTCTTCCCTTGTGGATCTGATGTCCAATATAGGGAGGCAGTGCCAGAACTGCATTAAACTGTGAGGCAACAGAGTCAGAGAATTGCTCACTGATATAGAAAGACATCACGTATTTGTCAGAAGTGTGCATCAGAGTGGCTCCAGAGGCCACAGGCACCTGGTAGAAAGGCCTCTCTTATCAAAGTGTCCATTCAGAGTAGTTGTAACTGGAGCAGCCCACATGGTCCACTGTACACTAAACAGGTGAAGGTGATGGATGTGAGTGGCCCAAGACAGGGCCATGTGGAGGTGGGAACAGGGCCAGGCTTGGTGGGGGGGGGGGCGCACGGGAAGAATGGATCTGATCTGAAGGAGGCAGGTCGGAGTCAGGTCAATGAGGAGTGTTACAAGCAAGGGTGAACAGAAGGGGGTTATGAGGTGATGGCAGGTGTGCTAAACAGAGACATAACTCCCATTAGCCAGTGAAAGCAGAAGGTTAGCCAACCTTGGCATTCAGACAGGAAGATCAGCTTCTGAAGGGCCAGTGTATCCAACCCCTTTCACAGCTATGAGTTAGATGCGCACAGCAGAACCTGGCTGGCCAGGATGGCAGCAGTGGCTGATGTCTGTGTTTCTCAGTTTCGTTGGACTTTGTTGGAGTAAAATGTGTGGGTGGCAGATAGCTGACAGGTCAGAATGACAGCAGGAGAGAAGACATTGGAGTGCCAACTGGGAAAACATGCCTTTGACAGTTGTCAGTGGATGGGACAGCAACAAGGCTTGCCCTCTCCTCCCTCAACCCCATCCCTGAAGCAGAGGCTCCCTGTGCTCTTGGCCACGATAGTTGGGTCTGGGTCAGACCAAAGCTAGGAGGGACCCAAGTGCTTGAGCCGTCTTCTGCTGCTCCTCCAGGTTCATTAGCAGAGAGCTGCATCAGAAGTAGAACAGCTGAAACTCAAACCAATCCTCACGTGGGATGGCAGCACTGTGCTTAGCAGCTTAACCCACTGCACCACAATGCCAGCCCAAGATGTGTCAATTTCTGAGGCTGCCATAACACAGTGCCACAACCTAAGTGGCTTAAATAGCAGAACTTTATTGTCTTATACTTGTGGAGCCTAGAAGAGCAAGGTCAAAGTGTCAGCAAGAGTGGTTTCTGAGATCTCACCTTGGCCTGTGGATAGCTGTTCTCTCCCTGAGTCGTCGAGAAGGCCTTCCCTTAGCAGGTGTCTCTGTCTCAGGCCTCTCTTCTACATAAAGTCCTCATTACCCTGGATTAGGGCCTACGCTAAGGACCCCATTTTCCCTCATCACATCCTGAAAGACCCTATCTATGGTTGGACCTGTACAGCACAGTGATTGAGCCACTGCTTGGGACACGTGTGGTGCCCCATATTGGAGCACATAGGTTTGAGTAGCTCCTCCACACTGCATTTCAACTTCCTGCTAATGTGCATCCTGGAAGGCAGCAGATGGTGGCTCAAGCAGTAGCTTCCCTGTCACCCATATGGTGACATATGTCACCATATTCACTTCTTGGATCCTGACTATCCTGGCCTAGCCACATCAATTGCAGACACTGAAGTAAACCAGAAATAGGATAATAGGATCTCTCTCTCTCTCTCTCTCTCTCTCTGTCTCCCCTCCTATCTAATAAAGACCCCATTTCCAAATAAAGTCTTGGGGGTTAGGGCTTTGACACATGAATTTGGGGACAGGGAGTAATTCCTTCCCTGAGCAGAAGCAGTTAGGGCAGTGGGATTAGGGAGTTTTGCAGTGCCAGGACGGGACAGCACCGGAGTCACACAGTCAGTCAACAGGGACTGCCTGAGGACAGGAGGTTGGCAGTAGAGTCAGGAGCGGACCCATGGAGACTGCCCAAGGGTACCCAGCAATATGGAAAATTCAGAAAGAGGCAGCATCGAGCAGATTCTGATAGACGGACTCTTGGCAAGAGGAAATCCCTGGGGACTGACCTCAAAGCTCCCTAAAGTGAGGCTGGAGTAAGCCTCAAACACAGCTATCTCCCCACTTTTGACAGCCTGAGATCGGGGGCTCTGACCAGCCTGGATTCCAGTCAGGGCCCTCTGTACCCTCTGTCACCTTAGGCAGTCACGTGCCTCCTAAGCCTCCTGAGGCTAAGCGGAAGAAGCCAGAGCCAGCACCCCTGGGTTATCCTGGGATTGTTGAGATGTCACCATGGACACACCTAGGACAGTCACAGCACTTGGTGAGACTAGAAAGCTATGAGGCATTGGTGGTACAACCCACCCCCTCCCCAGCTCCAAGCCCCAGATAGAGGGTCTGGCCCCATCGTGTGCCCTGGCACCTGGGAAAGCTTCTAGCACTGGCCTGGCCCTCTCCTCCCCCAGAAATTCCCTCCTGTGGATCGCAGCTGTACTGCTTCCTCCCAGGACTGTGCTAATTACACCTGCAGCCCTGCACACTGGCTTCATTTTTCACTTTGGAACTTGTCACCTCTGACTTTCATGCTTATTTGACATACTCATGTTTATGCTGCAGCTCCCCCCTCATCCCAGAACGATGGCTGAAGGAACACAAGGGGTTTGATAGATGGTGTTCCCCACACCAAGAAAGACACCTGAAGCCCAAGGCAGTGCGTAGTAAATGCTTGTCTGTGTGGAAGCAGGGGCTGAACACGGAGCGGGCTTTGCAGCAAGGAAAGCAGTCAGTGGTTCAGCCTAAAACCCCCAGCCAGAGCAGCCGCATCTGAAAAGCCAATCACCCTCCCTGCGGTTTGCCCACTTCTGGCTCAGGGAACTGAAACACCTCATTTCACGGCTTCTGGTTATCAGAGGACAGCCCAGGAGAGAGGCTGCAGTGGTCTCCGCCTAGGACCGGCCTCCTCCATTCCCACTCTCTAACCTGAGCTGGTAGAAAACCCAGAGTATGAAACCATGGTGCCTGCTGTCCATGGTTCTGAACACTTTCACTCTGCCTCTTTCTCATGAGTAGGACATGACCAGCCCCTCCCACCCCAAGTCATTCCTCCGCTAGACACACTTCAGTCCGTGCATGTCCTTCCCACAGCCAGGTTTCAGGATTAGACACAACCCCAAGTAGACTGAGAGCAGTGCAGGTATAGGGGCATATTACGTGGCCTAGATGATACCCAGATTCTCAGAATAATATCAAAGAACTGACATCCCAGGAAACTGCCTAGCCCCGTTCTAATCTTGCAGCCCTCATAAAAGACTGAGAGCCCCTGACAGAGCAGGCTAGGAACAGGCTCAGGGAGCAAATGGGTCTTCCTGGGGAGGCCACAGGAATCAGCAGTCTACTGTTTGCAGACATAGCTGATGGTTTTGGGGACTCAAGGACAAGGTGAGCCCTAGGGTAAATCCTAAGAAATCAAAGACCAAACAAAGGGCTTTCAGGTTACTGTGCACAGAACTCCCAAGCTTTCAGACCCTTAAAGACTGGAGAGATAGGGGGAGGGATATTAAGACTGGGCTAGAATTGATGTGACACAGATACTGTAGGTGGAGTTGGAATAACAGTGAGGCCTGGCCTGTCTAGGGCTGAACTGAGATCTGCTTGGAGCTGGAGAGGAGCTGGGGCTGGAGGCAGAGCTAGATGGAGCTGACATTGGAGCTGGGACTGAGGTTAACATTGAGGCTGCAGCTAGTGTGGGACTGAGACCCTGAGCGTGGTCTTGGGAGTAGACACAGCTCCTGAGGTTTCCAGCTCCAGTCGAGTGGCAAGGACTTGGTTGTGATTGGCCCCGCTCCACATGAAGTAGTGGCTGATGGATGACTTGCCTTGCTCACTAATGAGGTGAAGGGAAGCTGAATTGGTGGCAACCTGAGCCTGGGGTCGGCTCTGAACATCTACAGTGACAGGAGTGACCTCCAGCCAGACATCCCTGACTACCCCAGCAGACATGGTGAGCCCTGAAGCACTGGGCAAGGGGTCAACTTGGTCACTGGGGTGACCACCCAGTCTGTAACTGAGGTGTCAACCTGGAGTTTAGTCCCCCCCGCACTGAGTCTGTGAAGTCAGCCTCCAACTCTTGTCTTCCCCACCCCACTCCACCTGCAAAGATTCAGTTGCCTCACCAGAAAGGACACTGTGGGCTGAAAGGGGACAGAAGTGGATTGGGAAAAAACCCCTATCGCCAAACTGTGAAATCCCTCAGTAGACAAATAAGCACAATTAAGTCTGCAGGGTAGCCTCTGGCACATCATCTAGACTTTCTAAGCTTTAGTTTCTGCGTTTGTGAGATGAGAACAATACACCATTCCTCACCCATAGACCTTCCACACTCCAGGGACAGAAAGGCCACACTCGGACCAGCGACTTCAGGCTCTGGTCCTCCCAGAGAAAACCTGATGTCAGAGCAGGCAACCAGCAAGTTGAACATCTATAGCTCAGTGTTAGAGAACTCAGTGCCAATTCTAACTCAGGTTCCAATTCTAATTCTCCCACTCAGGTTGTGTGGCCAGCCAAGTCGGAGTGAATGAAAGGGAGACCCAAACATTCTTTTTCCAACACATTCCAGATCTGCTAGCAAACAGGCAGGACCAAGTCTAGGAGAAGTGGTCCCAGAGTCCTGCCTGCACAGGTTCATGTAAATCCAATCTACACAAGAGGCAATTCCTGAGTGTCTCACAAGCCTGACCCAGGGTTCATGGGAAACTCATAAACAGTAACAAGGGCTTCCCCAGTGGAGCATCCCAGAGACACAGAGAGACAGAAGCCCAAGAATCATCACCCAAGAAACACCATGAAATGTGGGTGATAGATAAAATACAGGATACCCAGTTAGATTCAAATTTCAAATAAACACATGCCTACCTTTAATTTTTATTTACCTATTTGAGAAGGGGAGAGAGATCAAGCTCCCATCTGTTGTTTTACTCCCAAATTCTCACAGTGGCCAGGTCTAAGCTGAAGCTAGAATACAGGAACTCAATCCAGATCTTCCATATAAGTTTCTGGGACCCATGTACCTGAGCAATCTCCACCGCCTCCAGGGTCTACAATAGCAGGAAGCTGACAGAGTCAGGAACCAGAGCTGCCTATCGAGTCCAAGCCCTTCCCTTGTGGGATGTGGGTATCTTACCATTGGAGTGACCAAAGTACCCATCAAAACAAACAGCTTTTATGCAAATACAACCCATGAAGTATTTGGGAGACACATAAATGAGAATGCATCAAAAAATCTATGCAGAGAAATTAAAAGTGTGAGTTAATTTTAGCTCTATGAATTTTTTAGTGCAAAATTATTTTTTCATAATATGTAGAAAGTGTGCTATGGAAAATGACACATGAGTTTCAAAATTTTTTCTTCCAAAATAAACTCATACTTAATTATTCCATTCTTCCAAAACTTTTTGAAGTACTCTGGATACTAAAGTTATATAAAATGGAATCGTGCCAGACATTCTCAGGTTCTAATTCTAATTCTCCCACTCGGGTTGTGTGGCAAGGGAAGATTATGTAATCTTTCTGACCCTGTGTGTCCCTAGATTCATCAATAATCTGAGTTTATTCCTTGACCTGGACAATGTTCACTCAATGATTGTTTTACAAATTACTTGTGAAATTGTATATCCATATTTTTATAAATGTTTCTACATACCTTGAGTTTCCCAACAGCAACAAGTGTACATTAAATGAATTAAAGTATGTAGCAGTTCCCTGGCATGGGGCCTTGCACATAGTTAGTGTTCAATTACAAAAGGAAAAAAGAATCCTGAATCTTCTACCAGAAGTTCCAAAGATCACAACCTCAGAGTAAACAGGACTCCTTCCATCTGGGAGAATCCCTGAAGACATCATGGAGGAGGTGACGTCAGAGCCAACAGGCACTGAGTTCTCTAACACTGAGCTATAGATGTTCACAGGAGGGACATGAGGTCGCAGCAGTTGGCTGAAGTCTCCATTCCTCCATGCCTCCACATTCAGTCAGCTTCACTCTGCCCTCTCACCCAATTCCTGCAGACTTTGAGTGTGTGACCATCTTAGAGTCGAGGAAAGAGGGAGGAGCACACACAAGCCTCTTGCATGAGAAGTTGGAGACCCGGGACAGAACATTCTGGAACCTGAAACGGGAGAGGTCAAAAGAGGCAGGTCATGTTAAGCACTACCTGTCAGAGTAAGAAGTCTGATCTCCTGCCACAGACACTGGGAAGCCCTTGGCAGCTGTGAGCAGGACAGAGATGTGAGTGAGCTTGCACTTCTAGTCCATCAGTCACATGTACTGAGCACCTGCTGACAGTCAGGGCAAGAGCCTTTGGTGTCCCCAGATCCTGCCTTCCTAAGCTCCGTCTACAGGGGACATCAACTGGCAAACAGCTGATACCAACACCAAGAAGCACATGTGCAGGACAAGTGCAGTGACCAGGGACATTAGAAAGTGCCTGTCAGCTGTTGTGTGAGATGTAAGATCAACAGGAAACAGAAAATGTTGGGGAACAGGTTCAGGAAAAAGATGATGGCCATGGGGGCTAGGTGCAGAAAGAAGGGGACAGAGCTGTGGGAGTGAGGAGGGCTGGGTGACACGCAGCTCAGGGTGGGAGTGTCCTGAGAAGAAGCACTGGAGGCAGCTGGCTCTTACTCTGCCACCCAGCAGCTGTGGTCAAGGTCTCACCCATGACCCATGATCCTCATTTTGCCCCACACCGGTGACTGGCTTTCTGGTTGAAGGTCATGTACATGCCGTGTGCAGAGCAGGAGGGAAGTGCCTGAAGTCAGCCCCAGACAAAGATGCTGGACCTAGAGGCAGACACTCCCTCTTCTCTGCCCCTTGGTTGGGATCACTCTAAGATGTGATCCCCACGAAACACCGTCTGTAGCAAAATCAGTGCTAGCAGCCCCCATGGCGGCTGGCTCACAGCACACTCACTGGCTTCTTCTCCTCCCTTGTCTCAGTTTCCCTCTTTTCCCATCAATATTTTCCCCATCCAGTTCATAGCACTTAAACCCCTGTCGCAAGGTCTGCTTCTAGAAAACCCCAAACTGAGACCCAGAACTTGATGAGGTAGTGACTTTGGCAACACACGGAGCATGCAAGGAAGTGTTTGCTGAACACCTTTGCTTGCAGGATCACAGAGGAGGGCCCCCTCCAGCACTGGGTGTAGATGAATTTTTATTTTTGTCAGTTTGTCGAAGGTTTTTTGAGACCTAACCAGGGACACCCTGGCTCCCCCAAAGGGGGAACCCCTTAGGGCTCCTGCCTGAGGAGGGGTCGGGATGCTGGACCCTGGGCTTTCCCTGGGCAGTGCTGAGACAGAGTCCAGCTGTAAGGAATGCTGGGGTGGCCAACACGGAGGAGGGGTCCGACTGCCCCAAACATCTGTTTCCCTGGGGTCCACAAGATCTGGAGACCCCACTTCTGGGTCCTGTTCTCCACTCCTGGTGAGCAGGACTCTGCCTTCCTTAGAGGGGGAGAGTGGGGCCTTGGGACCAGGTTTGCTCCTCCTGAGTTTCTGATCACTTCTGTTTCTGGTAAGAATACTGGGCAGAGTGGAGCTTCTTTCTTTTTTTTTTTTAATTTATTGATTTTATTTGACAGGAAGAAGGACACAGCAAGATCTTCCATCTGCTGGTCACTTCCCAGCCAGGATAGGGCCAGGCTGGAGCCAGGAGCAAGAATACCAGTCAGAGGCTTCCCACGCGAATAGTGAGGGTATTTGGGTCCTTAAACCATCCCCTGCTGTTGCCTCCCAGGGTGTGTATTAGCAGGAAGCTGGAGTAAGGGACTGGAGCATTTCAACATGGAGGGAGGCATCCCAAGCAGTGTCTTAACCACAACGCCAATGCCAAGCACACAAAGCCATTCCTGAGCCAAAGAATTGTTGGGTATGTTATGACTGCAGCTGGGTCACATTTCACAGATTGGATCAGCACAACCTCTGCCCTGAGGGGTGCTCTCTTCCTATAATTCTTACTGCTGTACCCAGAGAGACCAAGGTCTCCTCCTCATCCTGCCACTGAGCCTACATAATCCGCTATTCTCCCAGCCTGTTTCCACCTGGGGACCATACTGCCTGGCAGGCTTGGAGGGATGGCAACGGGAAACAGAGAGATCAGAAAGAAAAAGTCCCCTCGGTGTGGGCTGAGCCCCCACCACCAGCAGAACCTTGACTGGGGGCTGTGGTCGCAGAGAGACCAACCTTCAGGGAGCACCCCAGTAAAAGGGACATCAGACCTCAGTAAGTCGGCCGAACAGGGACCCGAGTGAAGGGCAATGGGGTAAACCAGAGGCATGGGATGGTCAGAGAAAAATGAGAAGTCAGGGCACAGGATATTGTGCATGCAATCCCAGTCTGGTGTGGGGGGACATGGAAATCAACACAATTCGCTCTAAAAAGTCCCTGTCTTCAAGGAGCTGATAACCAATCGAAGGCAATGAATTTAAACATTAGTTATTTTTACAATACTAGTCAATCTAAAGTTTTAAAAAGCATGCTGTGTTGGTGATGATGAAAGCATAGGAAATAAAATGGAGAGTAGGAAGATGTGCCAGAGGAAGAGATCCTTCCCAAAGCTAAAGGTTGGAAAAGGCTTCATCGGAAGCGTGGCAGGTGCTTGGTGGCAGGGAGCAGGAGCGGCAGGGGAAGTGCTAAGGCTCTGAGGCTGGAGCATCCTTGACTTGGCCAAGAAACAGTAAGGTGGCCTCTCAGGGGGTTGTCCTGCCAACAGGCCCCAAGACCACCAGAGGTGAGGCAACAGTGTTCTTCAACCTCAAGAACCACCAGGGACAGTCTGATGGAGCATGTCCACTTACTGTAGTGCTAACACAAACTTATATAGACTAGGAAAGGGAAAGGCAGAAAGGCATTCTCCAACAGTTCTCCCATCCAACAATGAAATGTAACTGGCTAGAAGGCATGTCTACCTCTCTGGACCCTCCAACCAAATCACATTCTGCACGCAGTTTGGAAGCTGTTCCTTAGGTCACTTTCACAACCTGTGGCTGGCAAATAGGCTACCCATAGCCTATTTGACTCAGAGTTTGCTTATCAAAGAAGTCCCAGTACAGCTTATCCAAGGACAGAGAAGAGAGACTGGATGCAACCCACTGCTCTCACTTCATGCACAGTGAACAGGCCAGGTGGAAGTCTCAGTTAACCGAAACCATTGTCAGGGGGTTCTCCTGGGGACACAGTTTGCCTACGACCTCCCACCTAAGCTAAGCAGGCAGAAACCCAGGAGCAATCTCTCACAGATGCCAAAGTGGCTATATCAGAGCAAGGTTACAGGGAGGGCAGAGAGGGTGTGAGAGTCAGCATACATGGTCTGTGGTGGAAGCTGAGGCTCTCTGTTGTCTGGGTAGAGTGGGAAGCCAGTGAAGGGATTTTAACAAAGATGCAGCAAGCACAGTGTCATGCATGATCAAACAGGAGCAACAGAGGAAGGACAGAGCAGGAGACTTGCAAGGAGTCTACAGCAAGCAGTGGTGCAAGTGCCCGTGCCTGTGGGTATTAGAAGCTCGGCCAAGCCTTGCTACACTGACGTCAGCTACCAGGATACAGGTTGAGAGAGAGAGAGAGAGAATGGGATGGCTCTGCATTTGAGAATCAAACAACCTCAAAAGGGAACACACCTGTAGCTGACTTGCAGGAGCAACTTGTTTGAGCAGGAACTGACGTGCAGGGAGACAAGTGTATTTCAGGCCGGAGGGCCTGGGGGACAAATTCAGCATAGTAATTAAGATGCCACTCGGCATACCCACAGTACACCCCAGTGTGCCAGACCCTACTTCTAATTCCAGGTTCCTGCTAAGGCACACCCTGGGAGGCAGTAGGAATGGCTCCAGCAGCTGAATCTGCCCCCTCACACGGGAGACCTGGATTGAGTGACCCACTCCAGGTTTGGCCTAATGCAGCCCCACCAAGCTCTTGTGGGTACTTGGGGAGTGCACCAGCAGTTTGACGTTTTTTTATCTTTCTCTCTTTCTCTGCCTTTCAAAGAAATAGAATAATTTTAGGAGAAAGGTAGGAAGACATATGCATGTAGCCTGGGGACCCCCTCTGACCTTGAAGTTTGGCCAAGTCTGAAAACCCTATTGGGGAGTGGCTGGAAAGATAAACTGAAGCCAGCTGGTGAAAGGTCCTGAATGTCACGTAACAGCTTCTTGACAAGGTTTTCAGGCAGTATGGAGCCGGTTGAGGCTCCAGAGAAAAGAGTAACTGAGCCAGAATCACTTTCTAGAACAATCACTTGGGTTGCTCTAGAGAAAGGAGCCTGGGCAGAGTAGTACCAGCTGGGCAGCTGGACATTGCCTGGCCCAAGGAGCAGGAAAAGGGGAAGCCTCAATGATAACCCTGGCAGAAAAGGGAGAGGAGGCACTGGGTATGAGCTGGGTGCCAGCAATCTCCAGGGCTTGTGACTGCCTGGCAAGTGATGAAGAGGTGAGCAGGAGGAGGATGGGATTCAGGGACAATGTCAGGTTTCTAATTAGGGGATTAATAGAAAGTGATCTGAGGGCATTGGGAAGGGGATGATCACAGATCATCTTTGTGAGAGGGCTTGGAGACAACCTGACATGTCTAAAGGCAGGCATCGAGGCTGAGGCCTGAGCTACCCCCAAACCCCCAACACTGCTCCCCAAACAGACCCTTTCTTGTTCCAGTTGGCTCCAGGCCTGCAGGAAATGCTGGAGGCTGTGGTTCCATTTCCAAGGTCAAATCCTAGCCCCTGCCGGACCCCCTCCCCTGCTTCCATTTCAGCTGATGTAAAACTAAATGGCGCTGGGCCTGTGTGTTTCTCACATCAGCACAACAAGATGCTTAGTCAATAAAACAGTTGAGCCAAGCGAACTCAGCGTGTGACTCCACTAGGAGTTTTGTGGTTTTTTTTTTTTTTCCGGGGGAAATGTTATCATTTTCCATTCCTGTTTAATGAATCATGGGAATTACAGCAACATTACAAATGGCTTTCTGTGCACACTATTACTTTTGTTTCTGCAGGGTTCTAATGGCAGGGCTGCTGCAGTGAGGGCTCGGCCTGCCCCCGGCCAAGGAGAACAACGGTACTATTAAAATCTGTCCCATTGCGTGACTGTGGCCCCAGGGGGATGGTGGTGGCCCAGGACCTTGTGGATCGGGTCTAAAGTGGGGAATCCCAAATGACCAATTTGGGGGGCACTCCAAGGTAGCTCAAGCACAGGACTCCCCAAGGCTCAGGCAGGCATCTCAGCAGGGGCCAGGCGGGGGGTGTTAGCACAGTAGGGGATGTGAGGGAGTCTGGCGAAGCTTTTGTAGGAGCTGTCAAACTAGGGATGGGCACCAAGCAAGGGCAGCTACAATCCTAGGGGTGTGTGTGGTCGGAGTATGAGCTGCACCAGATCTTGTTAAAAACAGTCTGCTTTCTGCCATGTCAGTCAAGAGTGGACTGTGCCTAAAGAGCTATGTGCCCATTCCAGCCAACCTTCTGGTACACAAACCCCAGCTTAGAGCTGTGCACTTTACCCAAACGAAACCAATCGGACTCTGCCCCCATCACAATGTAAGATGCGGAAGAGATGCGGTGGCTGCCCTGAGTCACTGCTGTATCTTTAACGCCCAGAGTTCTGCCTCCCAAAGAGCAGGGGCTCAGGAAACAGTTAACGACAGCAGCAAGTGGATGAAGGTGTCCTGACAAGAACTGGGGATTTTTCACAGGGAAATGCAGACTGGGAGTTACGTGACTCCAGCCGCATCAGCTGCCTGAGCTGGAGAGAAGTCTCAGACTTTTCGCTCCAGGCTCCTGACTCCCCAGGGGCTACTGCCCACCTCTTAGCTTTAATACACACACACAACCCAAAACACCCACTGCACATCCCCTTTCTTGTTGACGTCCATTTCTGTTACCACCAAAAGATGTTCCACAACCTGGTAATGAACTTCGTCCCCTGATGTGTCCTGTCCCTCAAGCTGGGAGCTTCTCTGAGATGTAGCCACTCCTGGCCATGCCCTGGGCTGGACCAGCCCTACCCTTCTGCTGCCACTGGCAACTCTGATAGACTAGGGGCTCTGACACTGCAGGAAGGGACTAAGTTTCCCAGGGCAGATGAGGGTAGGGACACCGCACCTCCTCTCCTCCCAGGGTCCCTCATGCCATCCTGGCCACAGACAGGGACTCCTGGGCCCTCTCAGATCAGAGAATTATGTTGTGCAAACCCAGGACCAGACTTAGCAGTCCCTGACTCCTCACCCCCCTTCCAGCCCAGCAGAGAGGGGAGAGTGCTGGGGAAACCCCAGATCAAGCATCCTTGGAGGAAGAGATGCCTGGCCCCTCGCCTAGAGGCACTCTTTCTCTGCCTGGCTGCATCAACTCTTTTTCTCCTCCCTTCTGCCCTCACCCTGGGTGCCCAGATACTAATTATAATGACCTGGTGAGTTACAAGACAGTGAAATTGCTTCCACCTGAGGTTGTCATGGGCTAGGAAGAAATCCCAGGGATGGAAATTAAACTGTGCCAGCAGGCTCACAGGAGCGGGGCAGGCAAGAGGATGGGGCAGTGAGGGGCGGGGGCGGGGAGGACCTGCAGGCTGCAGAGTGGCATCTAAGGAGAAGCCCATCCTTGACTAACACACACAGACAATCAAAAATGGCTCATCTGCTCCTGGGATCTGCACGCCAAGCCACACACAGAGGCTGAAAATGAGCAAGAGCCAGAAGGAGTCCCCTGGCTAGCTGGAGAGCCAGACAACTGTCATGGAGGGTGGCTTGGGCAGACCCAAGCACCCTGACAGATGTCTGTCCTCCATGCCCTGGACTAGGTGTGCTCACACAGCTTGTCTGTGACCTCCACTTTGGGAGCCTTTGCTGGCCTACCCAGCATGAAGATAGTGCCAGCAATGCCCAAGTCACCCAGCATGGACCAGCTGCGGAGGTCACAGAACTGTCAGCCACTGAGACTTTCCTCATAGGTGCTGAAAGCAGCCACAGAGCCTTGAGGAAGCAAGACAGCATCAACATGACATTTGTGATGTGAGACTCATGTGAACACTAACCAGGATCCAACAGAAGAAGCAAGAAATGTATTGCACCATCTCGCTAGGAATCTCACGATGAGAACTCTAAATAAAATGTGAGCATCCAGGTTCTGGCAGTACAGGAAATGAAAAACACAGCCTGATCAAGTGTGGTTTAAGAAATGCCAGGTGGTTAGTGTCAGCAAGGCTATTAATTTACCCCATTCCAGGGTGTAAGCATAAATTACCTGCATAAATCAGCTACCATGCTTTATTTCTTAAGACTCACACTGAACTAAGAACAAACCACTACTTATTAACACAATCAAATACATCATTCCAATGGGGAACTTTTATTAAAGTCAGTTGTGAAATGAAAATGTACTATATTCTGACTATTAACTCAATTTGTTCTGTAGGTACCAGCTATAAAATAAAGATCACTTAACTATAGAAAAAAAATAGCAAAGGGAAAGTAAATGTACCATGATTATTAAGAGAGGATGTACATGTGGCCTTCAAAAAATTTATGGAAAATGGAATTAAAAGCAGTAGGAAAATAAAGTTGGAAATCCATGCATGACTTCTCATGATACATATTTTCATGACCTTTTTAAAGACCCATTGTCTACATGGTTACACCAAAAGAAATGAATTAAAAACCTATCAGCAACTATAAGGAAGTGTAATGCTATAGCCAGCTACAAGCTTAATGAGAAGAGAGCAGTGGCCTCTGTATTTTAAAATCACAATCAATCAGGCTATAGAAATGGAAGAATGGGTGTGAAACTTCTCATTGCAATGAGAAAGGTTTATCTTTTAACTTGCCGAGGAGGGTGTAAGAAAACTGAAACGCTACACAGGAACCCGAAAGATGACAAATGGAAAAGTATACCATGTTCTTGGATAGGAAGACTCCACATCATGAAGCTGTGTCAATTTTACTTCCGCTCACCTGTGATGTTTACATGTTCCAATAAAAATGCCAACAAGAATTGCTAATAAAATTAGATGGCTTTGAAGTATATCATGGGAAAATTGAGCATGCAAAAATAGCTTGGAAAATTCTGAAAAGAGAAATGAAGGTAGGCTAGCCCAATAACATATTTGAACACAGTCCTAAACTTCAATAATTAGAGTAACATGGCAGTGGTTCCTGTGTAGACAAATACAGTGGAATAAAACAAAATATATAGGCATAAATCTGGAGCATTTTATCTGGATGTCACTGGACACAGTTGACATCTAAAATCACTGACAAGCAAGAGAAGAGAGACAAATGACCAACAGAACCATGGCGAAGGGGTGTGTGTAACACTACCACCAACAGCAGCAGCAAAATCCAACAGCACCAATTACCTGGGAAATTACATTAAAATTCCAACAAGGTTATCACTTCACACTTACTGGCTGTCACACGCTGGTGAAGATGCACACAAAACGGAGCCTTTGTACTCCGCTGCTGGAAATGTACAACACATGAAACTGAGCATAAAAGTGCCTCAAGCAACCAAGGCTAGCATTGCCGTGTGATCCACAGTCCCTCTTCCAGATTTGTTTCTGTAGCCAAAGTAACTGAAATCAGGACTTGAACAAGACATCAGCACTGCTGTGTGCACTGCAGCCTTCTTCACAGTAGCCAAGACATGGAGTCAGCCTAAGTGCCCATGGAGAAAGAAAATGTCCTCATCATGCACACTCACACAGAATGGGATACTCCACATCCTTTAGACTGCAAATGCTGTCATTTCAATATGGCTGAACCCAAAGGACACTCTTCCGTGAAATGAGCCAGAGACAAAAGACAAGTACCGCATGAGCTCATTGCAGTAAGACGCAGAATCTTACAAAGTTGAATTCATGGAGCAGAGCGAGTAGAAGGATGGCTGCCAGGACCACTGGGCCAAGGAGGCCTTGGACACAGGGTACCGAGGTTCTGTAAGGTGGGTTGAGCAGGTCCTGCAGGTCTGTTGTACATCAGGAAGACTGTCAACAACATGGTATAAACTGGGAAATCACTAAGAGATTAGACTTAAACGTTCTCACCACAGAAAACTGATAAGTATGTGAGGAGATAGATATGTTAATTGGCTCGATTTAAATTGCACGATATATGCATATGTCAAAACATCATATTAAATACCATAAACATATATAATTTTTATTTACCAGTTATGTCTTAATAAGGCTGGGGAGGAGAATCAAAATCACTGAGGAGAGATGAGTTGTTCAATATTGGGACAACCAGGTGGCTATTTTACAAAAATTAAAATTAGATCCATACCACACACCTCCTACCAAAACAAATTCCAGCTGGATCAAAGATTGAAGTGCTTCTTCAAAAAAAAAAAAAAAAAAGAAAGAAAGAAAGAAAGAAAATGATAAATGGCCTAGAGAAACCATGGGGGCACTTTTAAGGATATCTTTAATGTGTAAAGAAAGCTTTTTGACAAGTACCCAGAAGCCGAAAAACAATGCATAAATCTAGCTATGTAAAAAGAGAAAGTCTCTTTGAGGCAGAAATCACCATTAGCAAAGACAAATAGCAAACTTGCAGAAAGATCTAGTACTTCTCACAGATGAAGAATTCATCTCCCAGGCCCGGCGTCATAGCGTAGCATAGTGGTAAAGTCCTTGCCTTGAACACACGCCGGCGGGATCCCATATGGGCACCAGTTCTAATCCTGGCAGCCCCGCTTCCCATCCAGCTTCCTGCCTGTGGCCTGGAAATGCAGTCAAGGAAGGCCCAAACCCTTGGGACCCTGCACCCACATGGGAGACCCGGAAGAAGCTCCTGTCTCCTGACTTCAGATTGGCTGAGCTCCAGCCATTGCAGCCGCTTGGGGAGTGAACCATCAGACAGAAGATTTTCCTCTCTGTCTCTCCTCCTCTCTGTATATCTGACTTTACAATAAAAATACATAAATCTAAAAAAAAAATTCATTTCCCACTTGTTAAAAAAAAGAAAGGGCGCCTGTTACAGGAGCAGGTGTTTGGCTTAATGGTCACAATGACATCTGTGACACCTCCATCCTATGTCAGACTGCTAGCATCCCCTGCAATTCCATCTTCCTGCCCTGTCCTGCCTGAGCACGTGATGGCTCAAGGGAATGCTAACAGGTACAGGGAAGTGTTTCACTGCAGAGACCTTAGAACCACAAGAATGGCTAGAAATATGTTAAATTAGTGCTTGAAAATGAAAATGACCCCTTTGACTTGCAGATGTGAAGGCCCAAAGGAAATCGCAATGAGAGTGGACTGCCACTTAGGTCTTTAAAAGGCAAGGCACCCAGGGCCCAGCCTTGCGGCACAGCAAGCAAAGCTTCCACCTGTGATACCAGCATCCCATATCAGATCCCAGTTTGAGTTCCAGCCGCTCTGCTTCCAATCCTACTAACACACCTGGGAAGGTGACAAAAGAATCCCTGTCACACTTGTAGGTGAACAGGAAGAGGTTCCTGGCTCCTAGCTTTAGCTTGGCCCTGTTGATGTGCCATATGAGAAGTGAACCAGCAGATGAAAGATCTCTTTATCTCCCTCTGCTATGACCCTGTCCTTCAGAGAAGTAAATACATCAAAGGAAGGAAGGAAAGAAGAAAGAGAGAGAGAAGGGAAGGGAAAGGAAAGGAAGGAAGAAAGGAAGGAAGACAGAGAGAGAAGGAAAGGGAACTAAGAAAGGAAAGGGAAGGGAAGGGATGGGAAGGAAGGAAGGAAAAGGCCAAACCCGGGGCAGTGGGCCTGTGTGCAGCCACCCTTAGGCCTGAATGGTGACCTGCAGCCAGCAGAGGTTCCCTGATAAGCAGAGTCCCTGGCAGGGCCCAAAGGGTTTCAAATGAGGAAGGAAAACAGAACAGAGGGCGGGCTTGGAGGTGAGGAGAAACAGGTTCATATTTTGTCCCAGAAACCAGAGCCAACTTCTAGGAACTATGGGGATAGCAAAGACCTAGCTAGGTAAGGATGGGGGCAGGAGGGGCCATTTCCTGCATGAGCTGAGTCTCTCATGGCAAGGGCAGCGACATGTGTGGTCACCAGTACTGGATATGGGATTCAGAGATGAATCCAGAAGCTTCCATTACCTTCCAGAAGCCCCTAATTCTGGGATTCCTAGAGCTGTGGTCTGCACACAGCTCATCCCCAAAGTCCCCCACGAACAATGAGACAGTAGTGGGCTCTAACCCGGTAGTGAAAGAAGCGCCCATCCCGAAAGACCTGACTGGGACCAGTGCAGTGGCATGGTAGTGCCTGCACTGGTTTGAGTTCTAGTTGCTCCACTTCCAGTCTAGCTCTCTGCTTATGGCCTGGGAAAGCAGCAAAGGATGGCTCAAGTCATCGGTCCCCAGCACCCACATGGGAGACCCAGGAGAAGCTCCTGGTTCCTGGCTTTGGACCAGCCTAGCTCAGCCAATCTACCTTTTAAATTATATATATCTGGCTGGGGGCAGGAGAAGATAAAGAAATTCCCCCAGCAGGTTCCAGCATCTGGATGGAAGCAGCCACTCCCTTCTCCCATGATGGGGGGAGGTGATGGAAGTCTCTGAGCCATATTTGACTCCGTGGTCTCTGGGCCATGTTAGTCCCAGAAAGAGGACTCCATGGATGGTCAATAAGGAGCTCAGGAAATTCCTCAGATAAAAGGAAGCTGAAAAGCAAAACGGGAGGGCAGGGGGCTTAGGAGGGCCCAGAGAACAGGGTCCACACATCAACTGCAAGTAGACACTGTCCACCCTGACCCTACCCCACCAGGCCCCAAAGCCCAGACACAGCCTTGGACACTTGAAGAGACAGGTGCCTCCAGGAAAGAAAGCGCTGGGATCCCAGGAGTTACTGACTCAAAAAAAAAAAAAAAAAGAAAAGAAAAAGAAAAACAATGACAACCACCATTGCTCATGAGTCTGGGGTTGGCAGACTCTTCCCTGAGGTTCGGCCTGGCTGGTGTGTCCTTGGCAGGTGAGCTGGGCACTCTCTGGGCAAGGCAGGCCCCAGCTGAGCTGACTCAGCCCTGCTGAGTGGACGAGGCCACTCATCTCCCTGGAAGCCCACTCTGGACTGCACTCACGGCGGTGGCAGGGGTCCAAGGAAACTTTTCTGATTATCTCTGCACCAGTCTGATCTGGTCCCATTGTCTAAGGATGGTCACACGGCCCAGCCCACACTCCCAGCAGGAAGAGGTCAAAGGGTTGTGCATGGGATCCTGTGCGGCGTCAGGCAGGGGGGCTGGGGTTCAGAGTGCACAGCACCAGCAGGCCACATAGTGTCACCTCCCCCAGGTGAGAAACAAGGGGAGGACAGGGTTGATGTATTTCTAAAGTTACCTCCATCTGATTAACACTGACAGGACAGAGAGAGGGGAGAGGAGCTGCTCGACATCCTAGGCCTGTTCCCAGGCTGAGCAGCAAGTGCCCTGGAAACTTCCAGTTGTCGATTTCAATCCCCTTTCTCCCCAGCAGAGCTGAGCACCAAGGTCTCACATTGTCCCTCGGGGGCTCCGAGGAGCTGGACAGAGCAGACACAGAGGTGAAGAGTGCAGAGTTCCAGCCCACCCTGTTCATGTCAGGCCTCTGAGCCAGGCGTGTCACTTCTCCGGGTCTTGGTTTCCTTCCTGTCGGGAGGGGGTGTAAGCATAAGCTCAGTGCTTCTCAGTGTGTCTGGCACCTGATAGGCACAGCAAGTCCTGGGGTGGAAGCTAAGTAGAACCGAATGGAAAGGCATGTCATGTTTCAAGCGAACAGCAGCCAAGGACAAGCTACAGGGAAGTGGGCAGGATGCAGGAAGGCCCCGAGGGCCAAGAATAGGGAGCTCTTACTGCTGGAGGCCAGGAGTTGTGGCCTCAGTAGAGTCATCCCCAGATCCCACACCACAACCACTTAGCAGGAAAGGAGTAGGGGATGGAATCCATGACCTCATTCTCCTTCTTACCTATGCCCCACACCTCCCCCTGACCAACCCAACAAGCAGAGGGACAAGGAGGCCCACTCAGGTTTCTCCTAGTCAGACTTCGGCTCCATAAGACAAAGGAGGGGTTAGAGAGCACATACGGACAGACACAGCACAGCCCAGCCCAGATCCAAGCACATCCCCAGCCCATCTGTGAGCCACCAGCACTCAGGTATCTCCTGAGAATGGGGGCCAAGGTGCTGGCTCAGGGACACTGGCACTTACTCCCTACATACCAGCCTGAGACTCATCTTTCCTTGACCAGGGGCTGGGCCAAGGTCATTCCCCTCCCCCGGCACTAGGACCCAGTCTTCTGACACCACAGCCCTGTTCAAAGACAGAGGCAGAACAGGCTGATGACGGGGTCCTCTCTGATCCCCTGTCAATCCCATATCTGGGCCCAACTCATTTTCAAACCAACCAAGCGTCAAAAGTCACACATCAGGCTTATCTCTCCTGCCACTCATCCACAGAAAGCCCTTCTCCCTGTCCCAGGCAAATAGAATCCTGCCCCACTCCTGCCCCCATCCCAGATGCTACAAATGGCCGTGCTCCAGGAGCCTGGCCCAGCTGTGCTCAGTGCAAATAGCAGATCACCTGAGTCGGAATCTTTTGGCCTGAAAGGGGAGAGAAGTCCTTCCTCCTTGCCTAGCCCCAAGACTGGGGCTGCCACTGTCCTACCTTTGCCCCAGCTACTCCGAACCAGCCTCTCTCTCTAACCACCAAGAGAGAAGGAGTAATATGAGCATCTAGTTCAGCACTGCTCATTCCAGAGCTGCAGCGGGGCTGACGGGGTCACCGGGCCCCCAGATCCACAGCTCCCTCTAACTGCCTCAGCCCCTCATTCTAAGTCCCTGCTGTCCTGGACAGTAACAAGTGGCCTTGGTACAGTGGCTGTGAGCAGGCAGCACTTTTGAACCAGACAGCTTCACTGGGAATCCCTGCCCTGTCTTGATCAGCCACAGGGCATGCATGCCCTCATTCTCATTGATTCAACAAACAGTCCTGGTGTGAGTCCAGGACAAGTCAGCCCAGGCCTCTGCTCTCAGAGAACTTACGCTCTAGGAAGGAAGCAAATCATAAGCCCAGAGAAGAGAAAATAAATGGTACAAGGATAAAGGCTAGGGCTGGGAGTGATAGAAACAAGTGGCCGGAGAAGGACTTACCAAGGAGGGAGCATTTGAAATACATCAAGCTGGGCCCAGCGCGATAGCGTAGTGGTTAAAGTTCTCACCTTGAACGCGTCAGGATCCCATATGGGCGCCAGTTCTAATCCTGGCAGCTCCACTTCCCATGCAGCTTCCTGCCTGTGGCCTGGAAATGCAGTCAAGGACGGCCCAAAACTTTGAGACCCTGCACCCGCATGGGAGACCCAGAAGAAGCTCCTGGCTCCAGGCTTCTGATTGGCTCAGCTCCAGCTGTTGCAGTCACTTGGGAAGTGAACCTTCGGATGGAAAATCTTCCACTCTGTCTCTCCTCCTCTCTGTATATCCACTTTTCCAATAAAAATAAATAAATCTTAAAAAAAAAGAAAAGAAAAGAAATACATCAAGCTATCAGCCAGCCTCCCAGAGCCCATCAGCTACCAAAATTGAGCAGGTTTTAATCATGGCTGACTCTCGATGTTGATAAAGAACTGGATGAGTTCATGTATGTCAAATGCTGTCCAAGGGCCTGGCATATAATAAGTGCTCAATAAATTGTAAATCTATGGCTGGCTAAGGGGCCGGGGACTTGAGGTCCTGCACCCCAAGTGCTACTCCCAGCCCCAAGGTAGGACTTACTGTTGGCACTGGACAGCTGCCGGCTGAGGCACTTCCCACCACGCATGAGCCTGGAGGAGCTTGGATCCCAGCACAACTTCAGCCATCACCTCCACCTTCTGCCTCCTTGCCCCCTAAGCTGCTGCCTCAATTTCCTTTTAAAGGTAGCATTAGCTATGAGTCCCCCATGAGAATCCATTAGAGGTGTAAACTGGATCTGGACTATGGCCCCCATTGTCCCATCACCCCTTCCCCAGTCCATCCCCAGCACCCCGATCATCCCCCCAATCCAAGATCCTAAATTCAGTTCTTCAGCCTCCTGGCAACAGAGCCCCACCTCAGGGAGAAGCAGACTGACTGAGGGCAGTGAGCACTGGGGTAGGACAGGGCTCTCAGACCCCCTTAACTCTCTCCCCCTTCCCCTACCCTCCCCTGTCTTACCCTCCCATCCCCATCTCTCCACCGTCCTGGCCCAGCCTCAGCACTGCCCTTAATGCCAGCACTTCTGACTGCTGGCAGGAAATTGGTCTGTACCAGGTGCATTGCATCTTGGCAAGACTGTTCGAAATACACAGGGAGGAACTAAGATGGAGGGGGAGGGTGTGCTATGGGGAGGGGGCACGAAATCTCTTTCTGCAGCCAGGGACCGGGCAGCGGGGCAGGGGGTCGGTCACAGGGAAGTGGCTCCACTAAGACCAGTGTCCCTCCCCGAGCCCACCTTCTCCCCCTCTGGAGGAGCTGTGGTGGGGAGAGCGACAAGCAAGCCAAGGGTTCCCACATCTGTCATCTGAGTTACGGGACATTCCCTTATCTTCTCCACCAACTCAAGTCCTTCCCACCGTTGAAGGCCTGCCCCTTCCCTTCCAGATCCTCACCAGCGTATGCCAGCTCCACCACTGAGCACTCACTCTATGCCAAGCCTGGTGGTAAGTGTATTCTATGCAGCAGCTCATCAGTCCTCATGGCTCCCAAGGAAGCAGGAAGCATCACATCCATTCCACCAATGAGAAAATGAGGCTCGGAAAGGTTTGGGACTCACCCAAAGACACAGAGCTGGTAAGTTCGTGAGACCAGGGTTTGCTCCCACTCCAACTGACTGCACGCCCTGGGACCCCTCTCGAGACCCTTTCCTACCTTTGATCTGTCCCTGAGCCTCCAAAAGGCCCATGGGAGTAGATGCCTTTCTGATACAGGTTGCCTCCTTTGTCAAACCATGAGGCTTTTAAAGATAGGGTCATGTCTCCCCACATCCCCACCCTGATGCCCCCAGAGGCAATGTGGGGTCCACATGCACAGAGTTGGCATCGTTCTGTTTCATTGCACAGGACCAGCCTGCGGCAGGCACAGAGCAGAGCCTGCAGGCGTCAGGCCTCCTACCTCCTTGTGCATTTCCTTACCAGAGCAGGAACTCATCGAGCCCGCAGCGCTCCCCGCCCCGTCTCTCTGCCTGCTCAACACTGCTCCTGGCCTCACCGAGAAACTCTCCTCCTAAAGCTCCCCAGCCTTTGCATTTTAAGCAGACACGATTGTATCAGATTTCCCGTCTTTGCAGCGGCTCAGCTCTACCGAGTTTGATGAACTGATCTCACTTGGATAAATCGCAGCAGCTGTCGGCTTTGCTGCGGCTCGGGGAATGACATTTCCCTGGTTTGCTCAGGTTTAATTCTAAGGAGCCTTTCCCGCCGCTGCCAACCATCAAGGCCAGGTGAAATGAAGAAAGTCTGCTGCAAATGGCCCCTCTCTGCCAATCTGGGCCATCGGACTGGCTCCGAGCTGCCTGTGGCTGCTGGGAGGCTGGGAGCCGGCAGACAGCAGACCGAGGAAGGCACGGGGGACACAGCCTCCTCTCTTGCCTTGATGGTAATTGGCAGTATTTCCATGCATTTCCATGCAGGATTATGCCATAAATTTACTCCGCTCCAAATAGGATTGTTCCCAGCAGGGAATACAGTAGGGAAGCAGGGAAGGATGGGAGAGGGTGGGGGTGCCCCCAGGCCCTGGTCTCAAGCATGTCTGTATACACTCCCAGTGCCTCCAGCCCAAAGCTGGAGCCTTACTCCTGGCTGATTAGCCCTGGCAGGGAGGCCCAAAGATTTACCACAGAGAAAGAGGGAATCACGGGACAGCACCTACATAGGGGGATACCTGACTGGACCCTATTGGTGAGGACACTGCTGTCCCCTAATGATCGGGGCAGCCCTTTATTGGGCTGTCCTTACCATCGGAACCCAGAGCCAGGATCCTGGGGCAGCAGATCCAGCAGGGCAGAATTGACCCCAGAAGAGGAAACTGCCTGGTTGGGAGGGGGAATGGCCCACTCCACAGGGACCCCTATAGGGAAACACAGACACAGCTACCCCACACTCACACTTGACACCTACAGCCCCATTACTGCCAGCCTGCACCAGCATACCCACTAACACACTCACACTTGCCTCTTCCTCTGCCACACACACACACCCACTCCACAAGCATGGACTCAACCATAGTCATCCTCAACCACACACTTAGCAAGGCCTGCTGGGAGGTTTGTAATGAGGTTGGTTTTCCAAAATGAATGTTTTTTGTATAAAGTTAATTAAGAGAGATTGAAGCCCAGAGTGAAGCAAACGAGCTATGCCAGTGTCCCGGCATCAACCCTGCAGGTAGGATTCAGAGATGCCCTGAGCTAGGGAAGATACTCCCCACACACAAACCTGCCTAGAGAGCTCAGGACAGGAAGGAGCCTCAGTGGAGGTCTGGCTCCCACCAGCATCACCACCGCAGAAGGGCTCCAGGCTGGGGAGGAAGGTTGCCATGTGGAAGGGGTTACGCCTTTACATGGTGGTTCACCAACTTCAGCATCAGGTGCACTCCCCGCATCTGATTCACAATGTAGGGGGCCTGAGAACTTGAATTTCCAGCAACTTCCACATGCTGCTGGGCTGCCCAAGAGGCCACACTGAGAAGTTTCACCCATGAGGCTCCTCATGGTAGCCTCTGCTCCAGAAGGCACAGGCCAGAGACCCTGGGTGAACCAGAGGGTGAAGGAGCACCCATGCCCTTGCTGAGAGAGAACCCACCATGTTAAAGCAGTGGTCCCATGGTCACAGGACCACTCACTGTGTCCTGCACCTGCCTGGCAGAGATCATAAAAACATCCCCAGCCCTGGCCACATGGGATTCCCAGGTGACCTATGAAAGAAGTAAGCTCAGAGAGCTGGGGCAAAGTACCCAAGGTCACCCAGGGAGAGCTGACATTGAACTCAAACTCCCAGCTCCTGTCTTCCAATGAGCTTCCTGCTCTGTCCCACAGGAAGGCAAAGAACAATGAAACTCTTTGGATAGCTGAAAGAGTCGATTTAATCAGGAAATAGGGCCCTCAAAAAAGCTGCAGGAGCAGGCCTTGCCTTGGAGCTACCCTCACACTCACACCCAGGGAGGAAGGTACGAAGTCCCAGGCCACTTCCCCTTCCACCAGCTGCCTTGCTCTCTGCCAACTGGCACATCCCACCACTAGCGCATTAGTCTCTCACACTCAAGCAGCTACCTGCAGAAGGCCACTGTCATCACAGCCAGCAGAGCAGGTGATCTAAGCCTGTGGCCCTCGGCCAAGGCTGATTCTTCATGCTTTTGCTTATCCCTCCAGTTCAAGCCAGCGGCCCAAGGGACTGACAGTACCCGCAGACACGAGACTCAACCAGCCCTTGCCCTCCTCGCTTGCTCTCACAGAGAAGTCTCCAGAGCAAGGCTGATTGGGACTAGACTCTCCCAGCATAACTGAATCATTATCAGCTAGTGGAGTCAATCAGTGCAATGAACTGGCTGGGACAGGAGGTAAGAAGGATGGGAGCCCCGTGAACATGACTGAGCCTATGAAACTTCCATGCACTCCACAAATGTCAGATCCTTTCTAGTTTCAGGCATCTCAACATGGACACCCACCAATAAGAACTTGAATACTGTCTGCCAAGTACTCACATGTGCTGTCACTGATATTTACAATAATACTACAGCATCATCTATTAATGCCCAATTTATTGATAAGGAAATGGAACAAAAGGAGGGAAAGTGATTTACTAAAGCTCACAATTGGTAAATGAACAGGGACTTGAATTTGTTCCATTTTAACTTCAATACCTGCTTTGTTTCTATTTTGTCACACTTTTCACACAAAGAAGTTCTTTCTCAAGAATTTCTTTTCATCCTTCAAAACCCAGCGATACAGTACACATCCCTGATTCTCTCTGTGCACCTCACTCAGGCAGGGCTGGGCATCTCACTTAGAATTCATACAAAGTTTTGATTGATGGCCCAGGAATATCTTGATTGCTGGAAAATTCTCCTAATTAGCTCTCTTCTGTAAGCCACCCACCCAAGGAATAACACCCAAATGGCTACTTATTAGCTGGGTCTGCATACCACATCCCTGGGCCAAAGTTTCTGCTCAAAGACTTAGATATAGAACTGCCCTCTACACCTGCAACTATGCTGGGTTTACAGTGCATCCAAGAAACCCTGATATTCCTCACGGACAAGGATGAAGCCTGCTTCCCCCACCTTGAGGGTGGGCTGGACTCAGAGCTGTGTCAAATGGACACAGCATGAACAAGAAGGCAGGTGCATGGCTGCAGGGCCTTGGTCACAAGAGATCCTGTGACTTCCTTCTTCCTCTTTCTTCCTGGGGTTGCTTGTTCTGGGAAAAGCTAACTGTTGTGTCTTAAGGTCACTCAAGAATAATGCAACTGGTTTGGCCAGGAATGAAGGCCTCTTTCCAGTAGCTAATGAGGAATTAGGGCCTCTTAGCCACAGTCTCAGGAGTGACCCATCATGGAAACAGAACTCCCAGCCCGGAAGCAGATCCCCAAACCCTGTTGACATCCTGGCTGCAACCACATGACACACATGGCCCAGATCCACAATGGCTAAAGCCACTCCCAAATGCATGCCCATGGGAGACTGAAAGATATAGACAAATGCTACTTAATGCCACTAAGTTTAGGGGCACTTGGTGTACAGCCATAGAAAATGAAAAAAACAGTAGGCAAGAATTGATTGGAAAAAAAAATGGGGACTTGACAGCTGGTTTCTATCCCAGTTTCAGAATTTCTACATGGGCTTAGAGTTGACATCCCCATTAGAACAGACAGCAAGAGGACCTGTCTTGAAGGCGGAATATTGTTATGGGACTAACAAGCAAGCACACAGTATTGATTTCAAATTTCGTTCCATGACATCTTGGAGGGTAAATATGGATGGGGGTGCTTACAATCCCCCAAAACCACCTCTCACACTAACACTACTGGCTGAGCTTTGAATCCCATCACAAAGACAGGAAGGGACTTTGCTCATGAGTAAACCAGATGCAGCATCCTGAATTCACACTTCATCAGTCTCCCTGGACCCCTCTGTTCCACCTTGCAGCAGCCCCAGTGTCCAGCCCAGGCCCTTGTACAAATGGAGAAGGCAGTGAGGGCAGGCTTCAGGGCAGGGGCTGGGGGAGGGGGTGCCTTCAAAGAAGTCAGGGCCTGCATTTTGTCGGCCATGTGCTAAGCAAAACCAGGGAACAGGTGGGAGATAAGCAGGTTGGAGGGTAGGAATCACAGAAGCAAGACCTTGCAGCTGAGGCTCAACACATGCTCTATGACCCTGGCGCGTGATTGGATTCACAGTGGAGAGTGCTGTGGTGGTTCTCTGAGTGACCAGGGCTGTGCCTGGGTGCTCCCCAAACAGAAGCTCGCGGGGAGAGGGAGGGCTGAGGGGAGACCCTCGGATCTGAAAAGAGGTTCTGCCAGCAAAGCACAGGTGGTGGGAGGAAGCTGTCCTGGCCACCCCTTGCAGCGGCTGCAGGGCGGGGCAGGACGATGGTGGGGGATAAGTGACCAGGTGCCCTGGTGAGGCTGTGGCTTGGCAGGCCAGTGCACTCCAGCCGCCAGGAAGCTGTCCTGGCCTCCCCTCCTCTCAGTTCTGCCACTCAGGCCTCAGGAGCGTCCCCTGTCAGGATATGGGAGACCAACAGGGAAAGGCACAGGAAACAGAGGTGAGTCTCCCTTCCAGGGAGGCAAACTGCCCATCCATTGGCTCCAAAGCAGTAGTCCCGCGTCATAGCTCCTGACCATCACCACCATCCATTTTCAGAACTTTCTCATCTTCCCAAACTGAAAGCCAACACCCATGAAACAATGCCTCCCCACTCTCCCCTCCCCCAGGGGGAGGGTGTCCTACTTTCTGAGTACTTTCTGAATCTGTGGATTTGTCTACTACCAGCACTTCAGACAAGTGGATCACACGGCATTTGCCCTTTTGTGCTCAACTTCTCTCATGCAGCGCTAGGTGTCAGAATGTTCCTCCTTGGGGAGGCTGAATGGCATTCCACTGTACGGACGTGCCACATTTGGCTTATCCACTCATCCATCAATGGACACTTGAGTTGTTTACGTCTTTGGGCTCTTGTGAACAACGCAGCTGGGAAGATGGGTGTGCAAGCACTTGTCTGCGCCCCTGCTTTCAAATCTTTGAGATGTATTCCCAGAAACAGTGTCTGGAGATCTAATTTTTATGTCCAGTTGTCCCTAGATGGTGCCTGCTGCCACCAAAACAACAAACGCGGGCCCTCTTTCCCCAGATCTACTCACCTGCCTGAGTTTCCCTCCCAGTTTTGGTTTCCACTCTACAGAAATGCCTGTTGCCAGCTTAAACCCTCCTGACTCCAGGATCCCATCTGCAGCTGCTTCCAGGAACGTGTCCCCTGGTCACCTCGTGTGTGTCTCAAACACTACACATCCACAGCAATTTCCACCCCTGCTTCACCCAAGCACTGCTCCTCCTTCACTGTCTCAGCCACTGACAGTTCTAGCAAGCCCAGAACAGGAAGCAACAAGCCAGGAGTCACCCTGGACACTTCCCTCTCCTGTCCTCACTGATTCGACCACCTGCCAATGCCTATCACCTCCGACCTTACGTGTGCAATGCCTGTCCCCACCATCCCCCACTACCCAGGCCAGCCCACGTCGTGTCTGCCCAAGCAACTACATTCCTTTTGGCTGCTCTCTGCAGCCTGGCGATTGGCTCCCGACATGACCACATTAGAACTTTCCCTGGCCCCAAACACCCGCTGCATGCCTTCTCTCCAGGCTCTTTGCAATTCTTGCTGTCTTGCCAAGAAACTTACTCTGTTAGACATGCATAGTCAGGCCCAGCGCAATAACATAGCAGTTAAAGTCCTTGCCTTGAATGCGCCGGGATCCCATACGGGCGCCAGTTCTAATCCCAGCGGCCCTGCTTCCCATCCAGCTCCCTGCTTGTGGCCTGGGAAAGCAGTCAAGGACGGCTCAAAGCTTTGGGACCCTGCACCCACTTGGGAGACCTGGAAGAGGCTCCAGGCTCCTGGCTTCTGATTGGCTCAGCTCCAGCCGTTGCAGCCACTTGGGGAATGAACCATCATCAGATGGAGAATCTTCCTCTCTGTCTCTCCTCCTCTCTGTATATCTGCCTTTCCAATAAAAATAAATAAATCTTTAAAAAAACAACATGCATAGTCATTGCACGTACAGTTCCCTCTGCCTGTGACACTGCTCCTCTCATGCCCACTTCCTACACCCCTGTGCCTGGTCACTTCCTATGCATTCCCTACGGCTCAACCTAGATGTCACTGCCACAAAGAGGCATCCTTTAACCTTCCTCTCAGGCTAAATCAGGGCCCTAGGGTCTGCCTAATGCTGGGTGTGCTGCCATCATAGTAACTATCAAAGATCATGATGACAGTCATTGGGATATAATAAATGATCCTTCCTCCCTGTCTTAGCTACAGGACTCTCAGCTCCAGCAGTGCGGAGTCGCTGCCTGTTTTGTTCCTCAGTTTTGTCTGCTGTGTCCCATGCCCAAAAATCTATGCTTTGGATGACCATTCTTTTTAAAAAAAAAAAAAAATATTTTATTAATTTGAAAGGCAGAGTTACAGAGAAGGAGGGAGAGATAGAGAGACCTTCCATTCCATTTGCTGCTTTACTTTTCAAATGACCACAGTGGTCAGAGCTGGGCCAGACTGAAGCCAAGAACCAGGTACATTTTCAAAGTCTCCCATGTTGGTGCACAGGCGCAAGCACTTAGGCCATTTTTGCTACCTTCCCAGGTGCATTAGCAGGGAGCAGGACTGGAAGCAGAGCAGCCGAACACCCAATAGCTGGCACCAGGGGTGGGCATTGTGGTACCATGGGTTAAGTGACTGTTTGATATATCCACATCCTTGTTCAGAGGGCTGGTTCAAGTCCTAGCTACTCTGCTTCAAATTCAGCTTCCTGCTGATGCGTTTGAGAGGCAGCAGAAGATGGCCTGAGGGCTTGGGTTCCTGCCACCCATGTGAGAAACCAAGTGGAGTTCCTGGCTCCTGGCTTTGGCCTAGTCCAGCTCCAGGTGTTATGACCATTCGGGGAGTAAACCAATAGATGGAAGATCTCTCTCTCCTCTGTCACTCCACCTTTTAAACAAATAAACTTCGAAAACAAAATGACCTCCAACTCACAGGTGAATGCTTTCACCACTACGATGCCTCCTCAGAAACACCACTTCTCACCAAAACACACCTGCAGCCCCACCTGGGTGCTGGAAGCATGCACCGGTCGATTACACATGCACTTTCACAGGTGCAGGTGACGCATGGCCACCCACAGCACACACACACACGTAGAGCCACTCACTCATACATGGGCATGCACACTCACACTCACATCCACCAGCCTAGGAAATCATGGGGCAGGCATTTGTCACAGCAGTGGGGATGCCTGCATCCCATAACAGACTTGCCCTGCTTCCAGCCCAGCTTCCTGATCATGCTGCTGCAAGATAACAGACGATGGCTCAAGCACTTGAGGCCCTGCCACCCATACAGAAGACCCGGCAAAAGTTCTGGACCCCTGGTTTTGGCCTGGCCCAGCCCCAGCTGTTCTGAACATTTGAAGAGTAAAAGACATGTTCTCCTTTCTCTATCAATCTCCCTCATTGTCTCTCTCTCTCTTACTCTGTTTCTCTGCCATTCAACTACATAAAAATAAATCATCAAAACTGTACACTGTCCCACACCATCACACAGGTAGTCACACTCCAACAGCTGGAGCTACCTGACCCAAAGACACTAATGTGCACGTGGCCAGTGCCACATTCGTACCAACAGACACGGGCATACACACAGAGCAAGACACACCTCACCCCGTTGCTGTGTACTGGCCCCATACAGCTGGCCCAGCTGGTTTCGGGTGTTTGGGGGTGTGGGGACCCTTGGGAGCTCAGAATTGGAACAACCTTTCTCAGTTCTTGGATGTGGAAGCCTTCTCACTCTCTTCCAGCACATTCTTCTCCCCCACTCCCCCGGCTATGGGGTATAGGTTCACAGTCAAGGATGGATGGGACCCACTCAGCAGAACTGTTTACGGCCATGCAACCACTGGTGATTATGGCTTTTTTATTCATTTCCATATAAAATTACTCATTCTGATTCTTGGGAGGAATTCAAATGAGAAAGTCCTGCACACAATGAGATCGGCAGGATAATGAGGAGCCATTGTCATTTCTCTGGACTTGAGCACTTCTCACCCTGCAAGACAGAAGCTCAGTGATGCGCAGTGGGGAGGTGCCGAGAGAACTGGGGTGCAGGTGGATGTGGGGGGGTCGTTTAGCGCTAAGTGTGAGCCTCTCAGCCTGCACCTTCATGGTGTGTGTGTGTGTGTGTGTGTACGCACACTAGCACACTGAGGTCAGTGCATGCACATTTTTGTGTCTGCTCTGGTTCTCTGTTGCTGCATAATAAACTACTGCAAAATTAAGTAGTTGCAAAAGCAGTCATTGTATCGTAGCCCACGTTGTTGTGGATCAGAAGGCCAGGATGGCTCAGCTGGGGAATGGTCCTCCCTCCAGGCTGTGTCAACAAAAATGGCCAGAAGGACTTAGAGAACAGGGTGGTCTGGAGGATTCTAAGATGTCCTTGGGCAGGGACACAAAAGGCTGGGTTCAGCCAGGACTTTTCCCTAAAGACCTAGAGGCCACCGTCCTCCACTCACTCAACCCCCAACAAGATTGTCTCAGGGCGTTGAAGTTCCCTCACGTGGTGTGGTCTCCCTGGGTTTCCTGAGAGGATGGAAGGTTCCTATGGTCCTCACCTCGGAAGTCTTGGGAAGGGAAGCAGACCCAGTTTGTCAGCAGAACAAGTGGTAGAAAGGTCGAACCCTGGTGTGTCTCATACTGACAAAGAAACCCTGAATCAGAGAGGGTGTTAGAGATGGGGTGGAACCCCAGTGCTTCAACCCATGAGCCCCGTGGCTTTGGACAACCTAACTCACTTCTCTGCACCTCAGTTTTCTAACCCGGCTAATGCTATTGCTATGAGGATTTGTGGGTAGACCCCAGCCCTGCCACAGCATCTGGTCAGCACCTACTGTATGCCAGGTACCAATGTACGTATGTCTCCTCCTCCTTCCACACACCTTGGAAACTGTGGGGGTCGGAGAAGGAGACACAGACACCCCCTGAGGCCCTGACAGCCTCCTGCAGGCTCACCAGGGTCCAGCCCACTGCAGCCCACCCCTCACCCATCTGCTGATGATCCTGTCTAGTCCAACACCAAGGCCTAAGGTGCACCCTGGAGCCTCCTCCATCTGCTCCAGCTGGGCTGGCTCAAGGCAGCTTTGTCAGCTCACGGTGTCCCTGGCTAACAATGGCGTTAATTTTTCATCTGTTTGTTTGATTTTCCACAATAACTGAAGAATGTTGGGACAACATCTGGAGCTGCCCCAGGCTGAGGCATGCAGAGCCGAGTGGCAGTAATGACCAGCTCAGAACACAGCACTCATGTGGCGTGCACAGCCACTGCACACACACAATTGTCTCTAAATGCAAACATACATGTGTGCATACATGCATACTGCTGCATTCAAACGCTTCATACCTATGCACATGTGTGCATGTCCCATAGGTGTGTGTATAGGTGTATATACATATATATGCATACACACATATCCACAGACACACACACATATACTTGCACACCCATACACTGTCATTGTCACAACACCGAGTTGGTGTGTGCCCACATATGTGTATCTTTATATTTTTGTACCTAAGCGTTTCTGCATCTATGTGCCTCTGAGTATGGGTCAGCATATGTGTGTGTGTGTGTACATATGTGTGGGGACGAGGGATATGAGAATGCTTCAAAAAGTTCATGGAAAGGAGCAGACATTTGGCTCAGCAGAGAGGTTTCTGCTTGGGAAGCCTGCATCTGTATCAAGGCACCTGGCTCCAGTCCTGGTAGCTCTACTTCCCATCCAGCTTCCTGATCGTGTGCATCCTGGGAGACAGCAGGTGATGGGCCAAGTGCTTGGCCCCGTACCAACATGTGACAGGCCTGAACAGAGCTCCTGGCTTTGGCCTGGCTCAGTGCTGAATGGTGTGGTCATTTGGGGAGTGAACCAGTAAATGGAATATTCCTCTCTCCCTAACCAAAAAAATTATTAGAAAGTCAGATACAGAGAGGAAGAGAAACAGAGAGGAAGATCTTGCATCTGTTGATTCACTCCCCAAGTGTCCACAACAGCCAGAGCTGCACTGATGTGAAGCCAGGATCCCAAAGCTTCCTCTGGGTCTCCCACGAGGGTGCAGGGTCCTAAGATTTTGGCCCCTCCTCGACTGCTTTCTCAGGCCACAAACAGGGAGCTAGTCGGGAAGTGGGGCCACCAAGATTAGAACCAACACCCATGTGGGATCCCGGCACATGCAAGGCGAGGGCTTTAGCTACTAGGCTACCACACTGCGCCCCCTAATAAAAAAAATTTTTTTAAAGATCATGAAAGAAGGAATGACAAGATTGTGTGTGCTTTTCATGAACCTTTGGAAGATCCCTTTGCATAAGCAGCGTTTTGTCATTGTGTGTGCAAGAAAGGGCTACGGATGTGTCAAAATGGCTGTGTATAAGAACATAACTTGTAAAAGTCTTCAGAGAATCTAGAATTAAAAGATAGATCTAGGGCCCAGCACTGTGGCACCACAGGTTTAAATGTCACCTGTGAGACTGGCCAGCAAACCATTCGGTTCCCAGTTTGAATCCCAGATGCTCTACTTCAATCCAAATTCTCAGCTACTGCACCTGGGTAAGCAGTAGAAGACGGCCCATGTACTGGGGCCCTTGCACCCACAGAAGGTCAGGCACAGTAAGTCAAACTGTGTGAGAGACACTGGGTCCTGCCCTTGGTGGGGAAAAACATACACAATCACTCCAGGCTCCTCAACAAAGCCTTGGAATCCTGAACCGCAGGCTGGCTGACAGCACAAGTTCAACGGACATCCTTCTTTAACAAGCACTCAAATGGGCCATCCACCATGCTAAGCACTCCTTAGATCTAACTGAATTCTCTTCATTGGGAGGATGAGGTGGGGCCCATTATACCCATATCGGGCACAAGAGACTGAAGGCTCAATGGTCAGTTAGCTTATCCAAAAACCAGAGCCAGGATTCAAAAAGAAAATCTACCCAACTTCAAAAGCAGAACTCTGGGTCCTGTCCTCCCTATCAAGAAACAAAAGTGTGGTTAGAACAAGGGTCAAGGAACAACTCCAGGTTACTGAGTGGCCAGCAGCTGACAACGACAGGTACTGAAAAAAAATCCCTACAAGAATGAGAAAATCCAAGAATGGCTAAGCGTTTGACTCCTCATATACTCAACCATCTGGCACCATCTTTTCCCTGCGTCAAGCCTCTGGTTCCCAACTCGGTCACAAGCCCCAGCTGGACAGGGCAAGCAGTCTCCTTTTCGGCCACACTCCCCAGGGCTGCACAAGGGGACACTTTCAAGTCAACACACACTTCCTGCGCAATTGTCAGTCTGCTAGTTGGGAGGCTAGGCTGTTCCCACTGATACAATGTGCGCCTGGATGGCCAGCTAGCGGAAGGTTGGGAAGGCTTGTTGGATGGTAATGGAGCAGAATATAAGGCGGTTAGCTGCTGAGATAGTGTGGAAGGTAGCAGGGGGTCCCCAAGCGGAAAATCAACCAGCTGAATCCAGGGCAGGGGAGAGAGGTCCTCTCAGGTTTCTAGAAAAATCGCCCAGCAGGGAACTCAGAACCTTCTAGTGTTTTTTGTTTTCTTTTTTGATTTTTGTTTTGTTTTCTCCCTGCTCCTTTTCCTGCCCCTGACCAGCCAAGTCCTGGCTCCCAGGGGAGGGTTCCTGCGCCATCATTAGCCGCCAGTGGCCCTGGAGGTAGATCCAGCCCCCTCAGAAGGGCACTGAGCAGCCCCGGGCAGTCTGGCCACTGCCTTGGTGGAATGTGTAGCACCCTGATGGCACCTGCTGGCTGGGATGCCGCTGCAGTGTGGAGGACAGGGAGCCTGAAGCCTCCAAGTGGCTCGCCTCATCCTGCCCAGGAGAAAGGTCATGTGCTCCGATATGAGTAATTAATTTTCTCCGAGCCGCGTTGAAAAGGTTAACCTGATTTATGGCACGCAATTGAGTGTAGAATGGGTTGTGTATCTTGTAAAAGGCCCATTCCGGCGTCTGAGTCTACAGATTCACTGGCGGCTGGGCATCGGCTGAGAACTGGCCCCACCTTTCCTGCCTTTGTGCAGAATCTGAGTGGAAATCCCAAGATCGCCCCGCCCCCACTTGGCCAGGATGCAGCTTCATGTTCCTGGCACAATCCCCAACCTCCAAGCAACCCCAGCCTTTGTCTTCATACCACTCCAGAGCCCAGAAGAAAAGCCCCATCCTGGGCGTGACTTACAAGTTCAATGCCAGGCTCCTCCACAGATTCCCTAACTCTGGTGCTGGACAACGCAGCTTCCCCGTCTCTAAAACAGGGTGAAGACCCCTTCCTTGCCTTCTCCTCCTCCTCCTCCATCACTTTCTTGCTGTAAGAGCTCTAGCAAGTTACCCAGCTTCTCTGAGTCTCGGTTTCCTCATCTGTAGAATGGTACAAGCACCCACACCACAAGGCGGCTATGAGGATTAATAGACCAGTACCTGGGTCATGGCAGAAAGTACCTAAGGCTTTAAGTATGTTCATGAAATCTGGATTTCCTCGGCATCGGCCAGCACCGTCCTCCGAGGCGTGGCTCCTAGCCGAGGACAGCATCAGTGGTCCTAGGATTCCAAGAGGTATTGGACCATGTTGGAGCAGGTGCAAGTGGGGATGTTGTGGTCAGGAGTTCGCTCTTTCTTACCCAGGATGTAAGGTCCCCAGGGGCCTGCCAGAAGTCTGTCTGCCAAACCCACAGATGCTAGTCTAGCACCACCTAGTGGAACGATTGAAATCAGCATGCGGGTTCTCCTGAGCACTTTTCATAGAGAAGGCAGAAGAGTCAAAGAGCTTGGACTTAAGTCACTCGCTAGCCCTGGAGGATATGGCACTGTCGTATTTCACAGAGGTTTGGTGGTACACGGGTTTGCATGTGTATGTCACACATGTACATGTTTATGGGATCACCGATTATGTGGGTTAATAAGTGTAAAGAACTTCCACCAGTGCCAGCACACAGAAAGTATTCGATAGCCGTGGTGTGAGCACATGCACATTACCTGTGTCTGTATGTTCAGGTAAGTGTGGTTACGGTTCACTGGCCTCCATCTGTGCCTAGGAAGGTGCGTGTGCATGTGCGCATGTATGTATGTATACCTGGGCCATTGCAGTGATTCTGAGGTATGGGGCACAGAGGAGGATGGGCACACAAAAAGCACATGGTACAGACTTTGTATGTCTGCATGCGTGTGTCTGTGTGCACATGAGTGTACCAGCCGTGGGCGAGACCCTGTGCCCTCCTCCATCGCTCTGCAACAAATCACAGCAAACTAAGGAGGTGTGAACAGCATTGCTGGTGCTCTGCTCAGGGCCTCCCAGGCTGTAATGAGGGGCCTCGTAAGACTGAGATCCAACGTGAGGCCTAGCGTCCTCTTCCAGACTCTGTGGTTGCAGGCAGAATGTTTCTGAGTGACCATAGGACACATGGCAGCTTTTTCAAAAGTCCCTCTGACCTCTGAGTTCATCTGATTAGGTCAGGCCCACCAAGAAAAGGTTCCTTTAGATGAACTCAAAACCAACAGATTAGGGAACCTCAATCAACTCAAAATCCCCTTCACCTTTGCCGTAAAACATAACCTAGTCTCAGGTGTGACATACCTCATAATCAAAAGCCCCACCCACACCACAGACTGTGGCTCCTGAAGACCATCTTAGAACCCAGCCTCCCATAACATGGCAGGGGAGCAGGCTGCCTGTGCCTTTCTGAGGGTTACTTCCCCCCGATAAAATGGCAGATTCCTAAAAGAACTCCTGAGAGCCCCCTGAAGGCCAGGACTTGCTCCATCCCAGCAAGGACTTCTTCAACCTCAGACTCCGCTCTCTCAGGTGAAGCACTTTCCAAGGTGGAGATCTGTGCCTCCATCCCACGATCCCTGCCATGGCTAGTCTGCCTCCCAGAGGGGCTGAATTCACATTGCGCCTGCTCACACATGCGTGTTTGCACACACCCACTTGCACCTGTCCGGACACAGATCCGGTTCCTGCTACTTGGAAGAACACCACCCCCAACGCATGCCCGACAATTACAGAAGCCCTGCTGTTGCAAGGAGATCGGAAAGCAGAGACACTTCTATCCCGTACTACCCAAATCGGGATCTTGCTTGGGACTCCATGACCTTGCCATCAGGGAATAGGCTAACTCATGACCTCACATCAGCATCATCCAAAGAGAATGTGAGCCCAGGAGATGCAGGGACCAATGGGAACTGTGGTTGAGCATTGCCTCTGGCCACATCATTTTGTGAGACCCTGCCCACTCCAGCCCCCTCTTGGGGTTTTACATGACAAATCAAGACAGCAAAGGTTCTGAGAAAGCCAGCGAAACAGACACCCACTCCAGGCCAGCAGTGGATGGAGAAGGTGGCTTCCCTGCATTCATTTCCAACCATGATTCTACATCCAAATGGATCATAGTGCTTGGAAGGCACCTACCCTGGAGGGGGAGATACCATGGATGGGGAGGCCAGGAGATGGATGGCCAGCTCAGCAGAGGACAAACAGGTAAAGGGGGAGACATAGCCAACTAGCTTGATGTGTGCAAAGCCTAAATGTGGGGGGTAAAGCTGCAAGCCGATGCAGGGGTGCAGGCAGGGGGAGGAGGGGTCAGGAACGCAGGCGCACATCTGTGCATTTCCCTGTCATCTTGCATTTCATATTTACTTCTGTTGATGAGATTTCGTCATGCTCAATTACAATTCATAGACTCATGTTTCCAGATTTTATGCATCAAAATACTCTGATTTACAGAGTCACCCTGTACCAAACACCAGCCCCCACCACCACCTAGGGAGCGCTGAGGCTTGGCCTGGGGTCACCAGGGGGTCTTGTCTCTGGGTATGGAGCCCTCCAGACAGCTGCAGGAGGCAGTCACTGAGAGATGGCCCCCAGGGTCTGTGCTGGGGTGGGACAGGACACCAAACACCCATGTCTAGGCCACTCACAGGCAGAGGAACAATGGGGCATGCTCCCGGAAACCCTTGATAGGGCCAAATGGCCCTGTGCCTCTCATCCCCCTCCTTTTCTGTTCATCCTTCCACCTCCTCCCCAATAAGGAGCCTTCCACAGCAGGACATGGGTGGGCAGGCCAGGGCAGGGCACAGGTCCCTGAGCTCCCAGTCAACACACTGCAAGGCCTCCTCCCCACTCACCCACTGCCAACCATAGGTGTCTGCAAGAACAACCCCTTTATGGCACAGACCAGCCCAGCTCCCTCAGTCCTGCCTCTTTGCCCATCCCCCTTAGACCTGCAATGCTCCCCTCTGTGTGTGTGTATCTGTGTACATCCACACGTATATGTGCACACTCAATCTGTGCCTCCCCTTGTGTGTACACATCTCTGCTTGTCCAGTTGCATGTCCTGCTGTGCTGCCTCTGGCTCACAGATCACACATAGGTCACTGTGCACCTGTGTCCATGTGTCCATGTGTCCATGTTCATGTCTATGTGCATACCTCAGCACATGTCTGTACATGTGTCCTATGTGTCTATGTGTGCATTCTTATGTCCATGTTTGTGTGTCTATGTGTTGTTCCTGTGTCTGTGTGTGTATTTATGCATGTGTGTACCCTAGGTCTGTATTTTTCTCTGTATGTCTTTGTATATGCGTTTCCTCCTGTGTCTATGCTTGTGTGTATCTTTGTGCTTGTATGTCTCTGTGTCTGTGTTGTGCGTGTGCCTTCGTGTCTATGTTTGATGTGTGTGTGTGTGTGTGTGTGTGTGTGTGTGTGTGTGTTTCAGAGAGAGGGAGAGAGATGGATTTCGTGTTGTCTCTGGCCCCTCTCTTCTGTGCACCTGCTTCCATCTCTGTCCCTGTCTCTGGCCCTCTAGGTTTCTCTCCTCCCCTTGATTTTTTGGTCAGAAAACTCTGACCCTTTCCCACTGCAGCCTCCCTCTCCTGCGTGTCCAGCACCTGGGCTACCCAAGCAGTCTCAGAAGCAGCCATCCCCCACACCCCATCTGTGCTTTGACCCTTCGCTCTCACTCCTCACTCCTTCATTTCTCCACTGAGAATGGAATCTGCAGTGCAAGGGTTTGCTTCTAGATTGTCCCCATGAAAACACGTGTTGAAATTTGTTTCTTAATGTGTTAGTAGCAAGAGGTGGTGGGACTTGAGGAAGAGCCTGGGGCAGGAACATGGTGGCTTGCTGCACTACCGGCTTAGGGCTCTTGATCCCAGAGTAGGTCTCATGGGAGCTACTTGGGTCTCACAGGACTGGATTACAGATAGAAGGGACTATTGTAAGGCTCAGTCATCCCTGTGTTTTATTTCTACTATGCATGCACGCACACATACTTCTATCCCATGATGATACTATCCAGAACATACCAGGTGACATACACACAGACATACTCAGGGACCCACAATTCAGCAGGTACCAAGCCTCAGCCATGCAGATGCCAGCACCAGGCTCTTAGACCTCCAGCACAGCAAGTTAAAGGAACCTCTGTTCTTTGTAAGTCACTAGCTGTGCGGGCAGGATCATGGCACCGCAACATGGGCTAGGATGTATGGGAGTGATTTTTCCCATTGCCAGGATAGGGAAAATGAAACACCTTCTCTGAGGGTCACCGAGACTCCCAGAGGTGACCTCCAATCAAGAGGCAGTGTGTGTCACAGGTCCAGCCCACACTGAGAGGAGAGGGCCATGCAGGGTTGGTAAGTACCTTCCATGCTCAGTCTACACAGCAGCCTATGAGGTTGGAGACATGGCCCCCATTTTGCAGCAAAGGAGTCTGGGTCTTATAAACCTTGTGGATGTTGTCTAAAGTCACATGGGCAGCAAGAGACAAGTCTAGGAGCTGAACCCTGCTCTGGTGGCCTCCACAGCCTGAGCCCCGCCCGATCACAGAACCATCCTAGAGTTAAGAATCCCAAAGTCCAGGTCAAGGCCAAGCCTAGCACTGGGTAGGAGAAGCTCCCCTTGCCTGGGGATAATGTGGAGCTCCAGGTCTGCCCTGAGACACCCAGTTCTGAGTCTTTCTGAACAACAAAATTCAGTTCAGCACCCAGGCCACGGGTACTGATCAAACCTTGACACCAAACTTCTTTGAAGAAGCAAAGGGTACAAAAGCCCAGAGCATGAGGGCAGCCCCCCAGAGGCAGCAGCAGATGCTCGGGCTGGCATCTTGACCACAGCTGTAAGGAAGGGCCTGGCTGCTGACATGGGGCTCTTCTCACCAGTTCCCTCCAGGAACAAGATGGTGAGTCGGTCCTGGGCTCCGACCTCTATAGCCTGGGATCTCCCAGCCATGTAGCTTCCCCTCCAGGACAGGGCAACAACGTTTAGGAAGCAAAGTCACCTGCAAGTCACCTCTATGGGATGCCAGTTTTGTGCCTTGCCATACACGAGCTTGCTTAATCCCCTTCACAACCTCTCAAGACAGCTATTACGTTTGCAGTCCATGCAGAAGACAACGAAATCTGAGGGTAAGGAATCGGCCCAAGGTCACAGAGCTAAGATTCGGTATTTGCTTGGTTACCAAGTCAGTGGTTCATCCTGCTTTTCTAGGCACCTCATTCTCTCATCTCCCTCTGGGGCTCTCAGCCAAGTCTGGGGGGCTCCTGTGCCTTCCGACTTATCCAGGGGATCCCTCCCCACATCCACCCTCACATGCACTTTGGGAGGGGGAACTCTTGGATTTGTTTCCAGGGCTGGGGGAGGGGAGTGTGAATTTTCTCAACTCAAACAGAAGTCCCTCCCTCCATCGTTGCTCTCTGTCCATGGTATTTACCTCCATTCCTTTCAGTTCCAAAGCCCAACCACAGCACAGTCGTGACCTGTGGAAAGGAGGCAGGTCAGGCTTCCACCTGCCTGCAGTGTGCCTCTGGGTTTCCCAACCGACCCCTCTCCAACTCCTTGGCTCTTGATCCCAGACAAACTGGTTGTTACCCTGAGATCCAAGCTTGGCCTGTACAGATTTGCACCTCCCAAGCATGCCCACAATCTAGGGATGACAGACAACCAGCTCAGCTGGTTCAAACTGGCTCTACCTCGGCCGTCACCTGCCAGCCTCATCTCTTGGTCCCCTCCTTTGCTCCTCAGCGCCATCCTGGTGCTTCTTGTGCACACCAGTGTCCTTGCTCTACTTCTGATCACCTTACCTGAAGTTGTCAGCAACCTTCCTTACATAAACCATCACCTCTCACATCACCACTGCTGCTGTAAGCTTTGCCCCAGATCATCCACACCACCTCCCCCAATCCCACCAGGACCATCACCACCAACAACCCTTCCTTCATGTCACCTCCAATGGCAGCAAAACTCCCAGCCCCACAATTCACCTCCCAACACACCACTGTTGCCATACCCGGCGCTGCCCATCACTACCATGCCTACCATCTTCATCACACGACTACTTTCCAAAGCACCAAGTCAGGTGCCCAGACAGCTTAACGGGACAGTGAATGTAGTCAGAAAGGCAGAGGAGCCAAGCTCAGCCTCTGCATGGGCTGGTGCTGATTTGTCACACACTCCGAATGACTCGATCCCTCCTGTGCTGCCTTTCATTGTCCCCATCATCCCACAATCCCCCGAGGCTCCTCTTGAGCCTCAAACTGATGTCATTCCTGTTCTTTCTGATGCCACGGTCACCCTCTGCCTCTGCATCTTTCTGAGGGGCAGCAGATCCAATGCCAACCTCTCTGTTTCCTTGCTTCTCCCCTATCTGAGTTGGAGGCATGAATCCCATACAGAGTGAGGCCATGCCTGGGCCAGCTGCCACAACCCCTGCTAGCACTACCAGTATTCTTTAAGATGCAGGTGTAACTTCCCCCTCCACCCTGGGCAGCATAACCTGGCATTGATGACCAGCTCCATCGTTACCCTGCAGGCACTGGCAGGAATTTCAAGGCTGATTTTCAAACGAGAAATCTATGGAGCTTTCAAACGAGAAATCTATGGAGCTTCCAGGAGGGTAAGAGATCCTTTCCTGAAATAGGGAGTGAGAGGGGGGTGATACAGAAAGCTCCCCTCCTGAATGGGCCTCTGAGTCTAAAGTCTCAACCATGATGAGGGAGCATCCACCTGCCAGCTGGTTATCTGGGAGGCTTACCTTGAGGCTTCAAGGACAGAGGGTAGCACAACCTCTTAATCTTGTTCCCACCTTTCCAAGAACAAGCATCCTGAGTGCCAGATGCAGAGGGTATCCTGCCCAAGGATCCAGCTAAGCCAGGCTCCTTGCCTTTTGGCACATCCACCCTTACAGAGGAGCAGACCCCAGGAAACAAGAGCAGCCACAGGGAAGGGCTCTCCTCCATGGGACCATGGGAGAAAGGTGGAAGTCTTGAAGGGACCCATGGCCATCCAATAAAGCCAAAAGGGCATTAAAAGAACGTTAATGCTAAACCCAGGAGATCTCAGAGGCGAGATCCTGTTGGGGAAAAAAATCGCTACAAGCGTCTCACCAACCTTCCCATTTCAAATGTCTTTATAAGCCTGTGAGTTTGTTCCAAGCACACACACACTTCTTCTTTTCTGTAATTCTTATTTATGTAGTATTTTTATTTATTTAAAAGGCAGAGACAGAGCAGTCTTCTCTCTGCTGATTCACTTCCCAAAATGCTAGAATCAGTTGGGACTAGGCCAGGCCAAAGTCAGGTGCCCAGAACTAGATCTGGGTTCCCTCCCCAACACACACACTCCTCGCCCCCATGATGTCAGCGACCCAAGTACTTGAGCTACCACCTGCTGCCACCCTGAATAAGTCTTGGGAATAAGCTGTAATCAGGAACAAAGCCAGGACCCAAAGCTAGGCACTCACAAACTCAGAGGCTGAAAGCAGACACATAAAGAAGCCCTCCCGCATGCGCCCAGCCTCTCTCTCTCTCTCTCTCACACACACACACACACACACACACACACACACACATCCTGACTCAAAGACAGGCTCATGCAGCTTCCAACAGGTTGTCACACTTCCAGCAGTCACAAGAACAGAGAGATGTCCCCTCCACCCACATGTCCCCCTTGAGAAAACGCGAAAGGGAAGCCACTCCACCCCTCTCTCTCCCCGCTAGCCAAGGGGTTTTCATTTAGAAGTTGCTCCAGCCAAGGCTTTCCGATTATAGTCTAGACTATATGGGTTTCTGAAAGATAAGGTTGAGAAATTGATTTCAATTACCCAAGTGGAGAAGCTGCACTTCCCAGTCTCTGGAGCGAAACTTTAACCCTGGAGATCCAGGAGCTGTGGAAGAGGGGTCCTGCGTGGCGGGCAGATGTGACCTGCGCACAACCACATACATGCACACACAGTCACCTACCCAACTTGAGGTACAGACCCAGCTCCCAGCCTCAGCTCTGTGTGATTTGGGATGCCTACCTGGCCCCACCCATTCTCAGCTTCTCTCCTTGGGCCCTATTCCTGCTCCCCAACGCTTGTGAGATGCCAGCCACACTGCTAGCTAACTACCCATCCCTATGGAGTCTCTCAGTTCCCCCCATGGGACCCAAACAAATGCCACAGCACCCAGTTTCTGCCTCTGGGCCTGAGGGAAGCTTCCGCACACACACAGGGCCTGCTCATGGAGCATCTTCAGCGGTCATAATAAGCAGCTCTAAAATCTCATGCAAAGTCCTTTGGGGGTGGCTTAGTATTTTATGTTGCCATGACAATTACCATAAATTAGTGGCTTTCAAACAATACCCATTGATGAGGTCATAAAATAGATGTTCATAAACCACTCAGGCTGGGGTTTGGCTGGGTCCTCTACTTCAGGTATCCCAAGGTCAAGATGAAGGTGTCCATCGGCAAGGCTGTTTAGGAACAGGCCCTAGGAACAGGCCTGTTCAAACTCCTTTAGGTTCTTGCTGGCTTTAAGACTACCCCCCTTTCCTGCTGGCTGTGGGTCAGGAGACATTGTCAGCTGCTGGACACCACCCATAGCCCTCGGTTCCCCACCTATCTCACCCTGAGAGTCACAACGGTGTGTGAAGACCTTACTCTTTAAGTCTCTCTTGCTGCTTTTAAGGATTTGTGTGAATGCATCAAGTCTACTCAAATATTACAGGATGCGCTCCCTATAAAGGTCATCCGGTCAATAATCCTAATTATACCCGTGAAGTCCCCTCTGCCAGGTAATGAAGCACATTACATAGCAAGACTGGGCTAAAAATTACCAGCAGCAAGGGTCACTGGGACCAAAATTCTCCTCCCCCTGTGGGTCCAGTAGCTCTCCTGTTCTCCAGTGATGATACAGGGATCTGAGCTCTTCTAGTGTGCAAGGCTGCCATCCTGGGTTGCCGCTTCCATTGGTACCACAGAAAAGACAGGAAGGGAAGGAGATTAAGCCTCCATGTGTGATGCCAGCATCTCATAGGAGTACCAGTTTCAGTTTTGGCTGTTCCGCTTCTGATCCAGCTCCCTACTGATGTGCCGAAGGGCAGAATAAGATGGTTTGAGTCCTTGGACTCGGCACTCACATGGGAGACCCAGGTGGAGAAAGGAAACAGAATTTGGATAGTTCCCTGAACATAGCTGGGCATGTTTCATTGCCCAGAACCAGTGATGTAGTCCCGCCCCCACAGGGGAGGCTGGGAGGCTGGGCCTGAGCTCTGAGGGCTCAGAAGGTGGGATGTTGGCAGACAGAGGATGTGCGCCATCTCTACCAGGAGAAGGCTGGCCCATGGGATCCTCTCCAAGGGCCGGCCTGGTGCTGCCATGGGACATTGCCCTGTTGACTCTGGTCACTTCTCTTCCCTCTCTCCCTGTTCTTTCCAGGATGTTGATGATCATGACCTCTGTTCTCTTTATCCTTTCTGCCACCTCCACCTCACCCCCAGCAAGAACTGATGACAAAGAATATAGTCCACCACCAGCGAGGAAAACCAATACTCTTTGGGAGAGGGGCAGGGAGGGAGAGTACCTGACCCTCTTCCATTCTGGCCTGCTCTAGTTCTCCTGATGTGTGACCATCTCAAGGAGACAAGCACAAGGGCCACTGTAGCTATAATCCCCAACCCAAAGAGCCAGGGGAGCTCTCCAACTGTCACCACCCCAGATCAGTGCAACCCACAGAACTCTGCAAATAAGGGAAACTAAGTCATGGATCATAACAGCCAGTGATTGGCAACATCAGGGGGTACAGTTGGAGGCCAACAGGGCCATGCTTTGAGTTAGAAACTGGCAGCCAGATGAAGGCACATCCATACAAAACCATTCCGGGAGGGCTGGTTAGATGACTTAAGAATACAGCACCCAGCTCCAAGCTTCCTGGGCAGCTGTGATGGGGGAAAGCAATGCATAACTCCAATCAGGAGAAGAAGACACAGGTGGTGGTTAGACTTGCAAATGGGAACTAAATTAATCAGAGGAAAAGTTGTTCAAGTAACAGGGAGAAACTTACAGAGAGCACTCAGGCCAGAAAATGTTCTTTTTGTTGCCTAAACTGAATTATTTTTGCAAGCCCTGTCTCTTGCACAGAAGGGGTTCCAAGGCAAACCAGGAGTGGGTGCTGTGTGAAACCCTATGTGACTACCACAGCCAGACACAAAGATTAGGAATGGCCCTCTGGGCCGCAGAAGCAGTCTGTACACAGAGGGATAATGCTAGCTTGGACCCTTACCTGTGAAAGAAAAATGTCATGCATGATATGCAAGTTACTTAGTTTAAGATGTAACCCAGAAAATTGGAATAGAGGGAAGTAGAGAAGTTTTGAAATCCAAAATGCCTTTCCCGACCTGCCATTGTTGTGGTCCCTGGGGTTTGGTCCTGCTAGATCCACTGGCTGTGACCACATCTTAATTCTGTCTGAAAATTGGAAAGGGGGAGCCCATATCCATCAGCTCCTGACCCCACCCCCAGGTGAAGAACTTCCCCAGATAATGAGTGTGAACTCATTGTCTCAGTAACATATGGTAAAAGCAGGTGCTGGGTAGAGAATCGGATTTGTAGGGCCCGGCGGCGTGGCCTAGCGGCTAAAGTCCTCGCCTTGAAAGCCCCAGGATCCCATATGGGCGCCGGTTCTAATACCGGCAGCTCCACTTCCCGTCCAGCTCCCTGCTTGTGGCCTGGGAAAGCAGTCGAGGATGGCCCACTGCATTGGGACCCTGCACTCGCGTGGGAGACCCGAAAGAGGTTCCAGGTTCCTGGCTTCGGATCGGCGCTCATCGGTCCGTTGCGGCTCACTTGGGGAGTGAATCATCGGACGGAAGATCTTCCTCTCTGTCTCTCCTCCTCTGTGTATATCTGGCTGTAATAAAATGAATAAATCTTTAAAAAAAAAAAGAGAGAGAGAACCTGATTTGTAGCATTTGTTGATTTTCATGGTGAATTTCCAGCTGGCAGCAGTTCAGTGCCCAAGTCTCCCACATGGGTGGCAGGGACCCAAGTTCTTGAGCCATCACCTGCTGCCTCCCAGGATATACATTAATGAGGAGCTGGACTCAAGGATGGAGCTGGGACTTGAACTCAGGCACTACCATTTTGGGTTACAGGTATTCCAAGCAGCACCCTAACAATTGTACGGGACATCTACCCTACAGACACACACCTTACTATGTTCTCTACCCAGGGCAAAACAGAGGAAAGACCGAATCCAGCCCTTCCATCTCAGAGACACACACAACAGGGCCCTTTCTGAAGCATTTTCAGGCACGAAGGGAAGCAGAGCCAAGAAAGCTCTCCCTGAACGTAACTGGGCATGTTTCATTGCTACTCTTGAAAGGAGAGAACTCAGACCCAGAAGGCCCCTTCTCAACAGAGTTCCTGCTGCTGTCCACCCTCATCACTGCCCAGCTCACAGGAAGGGCTGCATGGCATGGCAGGAAGGGAAGGAGGGCAGTAAAGAAAGGGTGTTCCCAGGTGAGGCAGCCACAGCACCAGTGCCCCTGCAGGGCCTGTCTCTGCTTCGACCCCTCTTCCTCTGCTTCCCACAGGAGGCTGCAGCCTGAGAAGACCCCCCTAAACAGCCAGAGCCTCAGTGGGCACTGCTGCCTTCTGGGGGGAGACCCAAGGAGCCAGGGAGGACATGATGTTCCCTCTCTGCTTCTCTGCGCCTTAATTAAGTGCTTGCCTTTCCCTCCTTCCTCTCCTCACAGGCCCAGCGAGATAAGGCATTGATCCCCCTCCCTGAGGAGGAGGGAGCTGGCAGGCCGCCTGCAGCTCTGTCTGCCTGGGTTGAGATGGATGGATTATTAGCAAGCCGTTAATTGTGTGGTTTGTAACTTGGGAAAGTTCAAAGACAGAAGTCTGAACTGGAGACTGCCTGGAAGCCATTCTGCCCTTAAGGGGGAGGTGGCGCTCACCACCTCTCTGTGCAAAGCCAGGCCCAGACCAGCCCAGCACTTCCCAGGGAAGAGACGGTTTCCCCGAGAAGGAGCAAGGTCAGCCCATGTGGTCACAGTCTCACAGCACACTACCTGAAGCAGCCCAAGAGGAGGGCCTGAGGTCCCCATCAAATCCACGCCTCTCTGGGCCTCAGCTTCCCTTTCCGTCAAATGAGGGGCTGCCCTGCCCTCACTGTGCTTATGTAGCTGGATTGTGATGAAAGGGAGAGGGGGAGGAAAAACCACAGCTGCAGCGTCTCAGGGCTCATTGGATCTTAATGGATTGGGATTTTTCTGCAAACTCTGACACCAGGAACATTATTTTTTAACCTATTTTTTAAATTCCTTTAAGATTTACTTATTTGAGGGCCTGACATGATAGCCTACTGGCTAAATCATCATCACCTTACATGTGCAGCAATCCCTTAAGGGCACCTGTTTGTGTCCTGGCTGCTCCACTTCCCTCCAGCTCCCTGCTTGCAGCCTGGGAAAGCAGCAGAGGACAGCCCAAAGCGTTGGGACCCTGCACTCATGCAGGAATAAACTCTTGGCTTCAGATCAACTCAGCTCCGACCACTGAGGCCACTTGGGGAGTGAACCAGCGGGGATGGAAGATCTGTTTCTCTCTGTATATCTGCCTTTCCAATAAAAATAAATAAAATCTTTTTTAAAAAAAATTACCTACTTGAAAGGCCGAGTTACAGAAAGAGAGAGAAATATTCCATTTGTTGGTTCACTCCCCACCTCCTCCGAAATGGCCATAACAAGTGGGACTAGGCCAAGCCGAAGCCAGGGCCCAGGAGCTCCATCTGGGCCTCCCGTGACTGCGGCCCAAGCATGTGGGCCATCTTCCACTGCCTTCCCAGGCTCATTTGCAGGAATTGGCTGGAAGTGTGGCAGCCAGGACTTGAACCCACACCCATACAAAATTGGGCAACACAGGCAGTGACTTAGCTTGCTGCCCTATGACACCAGCCCAACACTGGAAACATTGTTTAACCTTCTGATCTCAACTGCTTCTACTGCAAAATGAACAAAACAGAATCAGCGGGTTGCCAGGCGCTGATACAGTCCTCAACCCATAGCAGCTACTCTATTGTACTCTTTATTGCTACTCCTTTTTCAAAAACAGCTTCTTTAATAAAGAAATTGTTTGCAAAACCAATGGGCTCTGTCACCTTTGCCTGCTCTGATGAAAGGGGCTGAGGATGGATTTGAGCATTAGCACAGGACTGATCAATGAGGACCACTGCCCTGGGCCACCTGCCCTTCCCAACCGGCAATCCTGCCAGCCAGCCCTGTATCCCTAGCAACCAGCCAGGGCCCCGGATTCCACATCAACATTCGTTGAATAAAAAATGAACGCAAGAAGTTAAGAATCAGCCAGGAGAGAGTGTGTCTCATGAACCAGAAATGCCATGCTCTTTGTCTCGTGGAACTGCCCCCATTTTAGGGGTGAGCACACTTAGCTAACAGCAATCAATCATCTTGCCATGGACATGCAACTGCTCCTGGCAGCTTGGAGTTGAGAACGACTCAGTCTTCCTCTCCCAGGACCCTAGGAGGGTGGAACCCAAGGCAATCCTGACAACACCCAGCTGGAGAGAAGGAAGAAGGCCCCTCCCTGAAAGCAGCAGCTCTGGGCCCTTTCTTCTGAATCCCAAGGATAGCTTCCTGTGGCCTTGGGGCTTACAAAGAGCTGGAACCACAACCTTCACATCTTTCCCACGTGCAGGTGCTGAGGTGTAAGACAAGAGAGGTGACTACAGGGGTTTTCAAACTAGATGCCATGGAACTCCAGGGATTCTTGGAGGAATTCCAAGCGCCAACTGGAATATGTGAGGCCACTGTTCTGGGTACCTACCCCGACCCTGGCTCACTGCCAACACAGCATTGCAGCCGAAATTTCTCCACTTTCTTATTTTGAGTCTCCATCTTTGAGTTTACACTCTAGAAGTGAGTTTAACTTTCTCAAAGTCTGCAAACTCCAACAAGGAATTTAAAAGGCTGCTTCTTGCCTGAGCTGCATCCTGTGAAATTGGCACCTCCTGGCCTCTGTGCAAGCTTCCATCTGTTTCCAAAAGGTGTTTGCGCCCTGAAGCTCTGGTCTAGCCTGACCCTCTGGGTCACTCTATAGGGGTTTAGTGGGAGACCAGGCAAGCAGGGGAGGTTCAGGCCGTGTTTAGATGTCCCTGCAGTCTCACAGTCTCTTGCCTAGGCTACCAGAGGACTAATAGCATCTAGAGTTGATTTTGCTCTCCTATGTTTCTAGACACAAAAATCATTCTTCTCTCCTTCCAGGAAAATGAGCCTGCTCATTAGCAGGGCCAGCAGGCGAGGTCTCCTCCCAGCCCATTGTCCTCCAGGACGGCTTAGAGACTTGAGTAAAGCGCCAGTGATAGACATCTGTTTGCATTTAATCTGAGGCTGAGGTTCCCAGCACTTGATGGTGGAGAGTTGCGTTCCAACGCCAAGATCAGGAGGCAGGGCATGGATTACTACTTCCTGGGAGGCACAGTCATTATAAATCAAGGGATTCCTGATAATTTCTGGGTCCCCGCATTCTTTCCTGGGTGATCACAGTAAAGAGAGGTCACAGGGCAGGAGCGGGAGGGGGACAAATGTAAAGAGATCCAAGAGTGAAGCTTTCGAGACCCTGCCTCCCGTCAGCAGCAGAAGCCAATAGCAGCTTTTCACCCATGGCCTGTGGGAAAGGGAGCCCTGAGCTCAAGACACTGCAGAATTTATCTCAGTAAACCCTGACAGCCCCAAAGCAAAGTGGGGTCATAGAATCCCATTTTACAGCTATAGAGACTGAGCCAGGGCCAGCAATGGGTCTAAAGGACCGTCCCATCCTACATCAGAGTGCCTGAATTTGATTCCTGGTTCACTCCTAATTCCAGTTTCCTGCTCACCAGGGACCTGTGAGGCAGCAGGAATGCCTCAGGTAATCTAGTTAATCTAGTCCCTGCCACCCAAGTGGAAGCCCCGGATTGAGTTCTTAGCTCCTGGCTTAAGTTCCTAGCCCATCTCAGGAGTGAAATAATGGATGGAAGTTTGCTGTTTCTCACTCTCGCTCTTGTTCTCTTTCCCCCTCATATTAACTAAGTCAGCAGGTGTACTGACACACCTCATTAGAAAAAAGACAAAAAAAAATTGAAGTCAGAGTGTAACCAGATCTGCCTTGCTCCCAGTCCTACAGCCTGTGATCCTAAGCCATCCCCCAAGCTCCCCAAGGTCCACAGTCAAGCGTAAGCAGAAAAAGTCATTGTACCTGCTGATGCTCGTGTGCAAGACATCCTACTCCAGGTGGTGTTGATTCTCACATCTATTCTTTTCAACAACCTTGAGATGAGTACCAGTATCTCCATTTTACAGAAACACAACTGAGGAACAGTGAAATTGAGTTAGCTGTCAAGTTCACAACCCAGTTAAGGACTGTGTTGGGACTCAGCATCCTCGGGCGCCTTGCCCCTCCTCCATTCCCTGTCCAGCTCTGGAAGGGTCAGCATCCCATCTCCTGTCCCCTCTGACCTGTCACCTGTCAGCTGCTGTGGATTGGAAGGAGAGACATTCAACCCTGAGTCAGATTTGAAATACAGGTTCTTGCCTGGGACCCCACAATTTGACTCTTCAATTGAGGCCTGTCTAATGCCTGAAAATGATTTTTTAATGGACTTGCCTAAAAGTGAACCAACAAAAAATCAGAATGTGAAAGGACAACATTTTGTTTACATACCAATAAGTTGCAGTTCTCAAGTTTTGTTGTATTAATATTTTTCATCATATGGTAACCCCTGTGGAATCCAGTATGTGGTGTGAGGCAGCCCAAAGTACAAACAGACTCTGAAAATAAATCCAAGGCAGAAGAAAGGACAAGATTCATTGTCATAAGTAACCAGGCCACCTAGCCACCCCTCTGGCCTGGCCCAGGACAGGTATGTGACAGGTGCACCAACTATGTAACCTTAGAACTAAGTCAATAGGAACATCAACACTGTCCTGGGATCCCAGGTTGGCCGTACCTGCCCAGCCTTAATCTGGCTCTCTCTCTCTGAGAACTCTCACATCCCCCACCAGCCACAGGATGCTATGATTTTTAAAAAAGAAAAAAACAACTTGGAAATGTATTTGAAACTTGAACTGAACTTTATTCTGCTGGAAACTGAATCCTTGGCATTTAGACAAAAATGTGGCCTAAGATTTCAGATCCCAGAGACTGCAGGGGATAAAATGGCTAGAAAGGCCTTCCTGGCCACTCAGCAGCTCCTGGCTACCTCGGGGTCATATGCAGCCACTCTCCCTTTAGCTCCAGTTGGTAATATCCCACAGCCCACCTTGAGGTCTAGATCTCCTTGGGCCCAGGAACACAGGACAAAAGTACCTCGACCTCTAATGTGTTTTCCTGATATAGCTGCCTGTGAGTCCTCCTCCAGCCCAGAAAAGAATTGCAGCCCAGACCCTACCGTCTCCTCCCAAAGTCTCTGCCAGCCTCGGTCCAGAGCAGGAGGGGTTGCATGGCAGATGGCCTGACAGTGGGACATCTCCCAGAGCCCATGCCCCATGAGACACGATGAAGCGGAAAGGAAGCAAAGAACACCAGCCTTGTCTTTGCTGCATGCGCACAGTGAGCCTAAGAGCAGGAGAACTCCAGCCAACTCTCAAGGCTCAGCAGCAGCCCAATTTCAGCACCACGGCCAGTTCCTGATGCCATCCACTACCATGGAGGGTACAGATTCTGCCCTGCCATCATGAGCATGCATTCCAATCCCTGCGTCTAGCAAGTTGGGTGGGCATGCCACCTTCAAATGTGAACTTACTTTCATGTTTTTTTTTAATTCAAATGAGAGAGAAAAATAGAATCTCCCATTCATTCCTCAAATGGCAATAACCGTGTAGGTTGCAGCAGATAGAAGCCAGGAACTGAGAACTGCTGGTATCCCACATAGGTACAGGGCCCAAACACTTGGGATACCTTCCACTGCTTTTCCAGGTGCATTAGCAGGGAACTAGATCGAGTACTGGCGCTCATATGGGCTGCTGTATGGCGGCTTTACCCACTGCTCTACAACAGTGGCCCCAAATGAGAACTTCTTGATCTCTTCTGATTTCTGTTTCCTCACCTGTCTCATAGTGGGATCATGGTGCCCACCTGTGAACTGGAACCCTGGCTAGCACAGTGCATGCTCTCTGTAAGAGCCAGTCTCACCCCCTCTCCAGTGCTGCTTCCAGCCCTGGCCCAGTTTTCGGCTCCCCAGCTCCAATGCAGATTGAGTAGCCTTGCCTTGCTCTCCCTCTCCAGGGTGGATTGGTTTGAATGTGATCTGTAATCTCCAGAAAGACCCCGCGGGGACCCATCAGCTCCTTCCAAGGAGCATTAACTCAAACTGTAACCAGCTCCCAGTGCACACGTGCCGGGGCGGCCAGGCCCCTGGGGAGCCCTTGGATTGCTGGGAAAAAGCTGGCAGCTCCTCCTCCACGCCATGCAGGCATCCATGGCAGAGCTGGCCCCAGCGCAGCCTTATATGTTTACAGGAGCTTGCATGTCCCCCTCTCACCACAGAGCCATCTGCATCATGGGGACCACCACAGGGCTCAAAGCCCCCTTCTCCTCCCAGCCAATTAATTCCCTATGGGTTTGGCCCCAAGTCCTGGACACCTGTCTTAGGGACCCCTGACTTACTGTCTTCTCCCCTGGTGACTGGTTCTGGACAACCTTCATGGCCTGAGGAACAGGAGGAAGGCTTGTCTGGAAGACACATCTCTAGGGCCAGCCAGGAGCCAGGCACAGAAGTGGGTACGGAGGACCTGGCCCCTTGAAAGTCTGAAGCCTTTGTGTGCTGGCCACAATAATCTCAGGGCCCAGGACCTTCCAAGTCCTCCAAGCATCATACCGCAGTGAATAAGCAGGAACCACGGCTAAGGAACAAAGCCCTGTGCCAACTCCACCCAGCAGCAGGTTCCTGGTGGGCTCGTTCACCCTTGGTTCCCATGCTGCAGAACCCTGTCTTGCCAGCCCTGAGGACACACTGAAAAAATCTGTGTTGTGCAAAAATGCGTGCATGAACAAAGAAACACATGAATAGTGGCTTCTGGTCACTTGCAATTGTGGCCCTTCTGCAATCACCCTGTTTGATAGACGTGCTGCACTCGACCACAAGCCTTGGCAGACCCCGGGGATGTTTACTGAGACCCAGCCTAAGAGCCTTTCAGGTGAAACAGGGCCTGAAATGGGAAAAAAAAATAGCAATCTCATCAACACCTTGAAGGCCAGTCCAGCAGAGGATCAGCAAAGGCCTGGCATGGAGGGGGTTCTGCTCTCACCCAGCCCAGCCTGAGTGCAGTCTGCCAGCTTGGCTGCCAGCCCCAGAGTCAAAACCTGCAAGCCCGTCACCCAGCTCCCAGCAGTGGGAGGTCACGGGCTTGGTGCCCCCACCCCTACCCGGCTCCAGTCAATCCCCACTGTGCCCAAAGTCCCTACATCTTAGCCCAGGCCTGAGCTGGGGTCCTGCTGGGCCAGGAAGAAGTGGAGCCCCAGGGAGGAAGAAGAATAGAGAAAGGCAACTGAATGCCTGCCCCACCCCCTCTTGATACGCACAGATGCAGGTTGCCACTCAAAAAGCAATCTCTCCAAACGTTTAAAAACTGCCTGCAATTTCTATCTTGTGCTTCACAGAGCGTCTCCAAGTCATTTCCTGGCACACAAAAGTGCAGACTCCTGAGCCCAGGGGGTTGCCATGCCCCTACCCAGGGCCAAGAGGGAGGGATCCCCCGTTGAACAGAGGGGCAACAACATGAGGAACAGCCTTTCCATACCTCTCCAATCCAATGAGCATCAGGGGAGCTCCCGGAGGCCAGGAGCCCCCTTTTGGAGTTACAGAAGCATAGGCTAAGAGGGACATCATTCTTGGATTCATCAATGTGCCCCCCTTTGCCATACCCCACAGGAAATAGTCATCACAGTGCATAGCAACCCAGGCTCTAAGAGGGACAACGAAGGACTCAGGCAAGGGGGCCAAATTCCTCGGAGAAGGTCATCCTTGTCCCTGATGTTCCCCCTCCTGCCCCACGGTCTTCCACCGCTGGCTCCTCCTCCTCCTGATGCAAGACCTCGCTCAAAGGCCACCTCCTACTGGAAGCCCCCCTGACCTGGTGCCTGCAACATCATCTTCAGAGTACTACCCACCGGACATGATTCCCCGCCACCCCAAAAGGGGTTCAACTTGAGCAGCTCCCACACGGTAGCTCCCAAACACCCAGACAGGTGCCTGGTACTCAACAAATGGCTGCCACATGAACGAGCAAGGTCGTGGTGGTCACAGTGGTGGAGACCCTGGCTCCCATACACAACCAGGCTGTTCTGTCGCAAACTTCAGCCCCGGCCGTTGCAGTTCCCCCGCCATTCATCATGCACTGACAGGTAAGACCCTTTGTGTGGTCGCTGGAGCCCACTCTGATTCATCTCTGTCTCACCCCAGGGTCTAGCGCATAGTAGGTGCTCAAACAGGGGTTCCCCATCATTAACCCTCACCTTCTCCCTGCTTGAGTGATGGGCCTGGCAGCTGACAGTCTGGAGGACAGGGGCAGAGATTCCCTGCCACAGAGAGAGAGAGAGAGAGACAGACAGACAGACAGACAAAGTCCCTGAAGGCAGAGGGAAGGTGGGACCAGCTCCAAGAGGGCCAATAACGACTTTATTAGCCTGCTCCAAAAGTAAACTTCCTTCTAGGGCAGGAAGCAGTTGACACAGCTGGACAGAGTCGGGCCTTCATCTCTCTGAGAGACCATGTCCCAGCCCAGGAAGTGGCCTCTCGTCTCAGGAGCTGGGTGATCATGGGTAGGGCAACTCACCTCTCTGAGCCTTGGGTCTCTCATCAGGAAACCACGCCACCTGGTTGGGAACCCCCCAGTACCTATCTGGGATGGAGAGTGGCCTGGCTCCTGGTACAACTGGCACCAGCATAAAGATCCTACCAGTGTTACCCAACAGGTGTCAGAGTGTGCAGTCTGTTAATGCCCGCTCAGTGTTCCTTGCTGGGCTGCCAGCATTGTACAGGTACCTTGATTAGTATCATTGTGCAGGTGACAGTGGAGGCTCCAGGGAGGTTCAGTCAGCTGCCCAAGGCCACACAGCTAGCGAGTGGAAGAGCCAGGATGTGGATTCAGGAAGCCAGCCCTTAGAAACTATTCTCCTAATCTGAGTGTTAAGATTGCCAAAGCAGAGACTTCCCTGCTGGAAGCCTCAGTTTCTCCATCCATCAAATGGGTATAATGACACTGCCAGCCCACGACAGTACAAGCAGCCATACCCAACATCACCTAGGAAGGTGCCTAGCACACATTAGCCTCTCCTTTCCTGCCCAGAGGGACGCGAGCTCCCTCGGTGCACTCAGAGCAGAAGGCTGCGTGGAGAACGGAGCCATCTGATAAAACAAGTGTCGGCTGCTCATTTGGTAAATGGGATTTGGTTAGAAAGATGAACGCTGCCACTTCTGGCTAATGTGTCATGTAAATTCTAATGATGATACAGCTCCCGCGCCCGCACCCGCCCCGCATCCGCCGCCGCCGCAGCCGCTCAATTATCTCCAGAGGCTCACGGCAGGATCCACGCTTCACCAGGACGCGCGCCCTGGCCCGCCTTCCCCAGCCGCAAATAATGGAAACCCGCCTGGGCCGTGAGATTGCTCACTTACATTTGCTATTAATTTTTTCCTTTCAGAGGAAAAATGAGAAGCCTCGTGGAAGGAGGTGGCTGACTGGGGGCGGGGCACACTGACAGCCTGCCCAGGCTAGCCTGCTGTGTCGCACAGAGTGGACAAGCACGCAACCAGTCGGGGCGGGACATGGTGAGGACTTCCCAGCCACGTGCTGGCCTCCGTTATCCAAGCCCCCAGGGCTGGGGGGAAGGAGCACCTGCTGGCTGGGTGACTGAGCCACTCCCTCACCCTCTCTACACGTAGCTCCCTCTACCTATGCGAGGCGGAACGAGCTAGGCAGACTGGCTGGAATGCCCAGGCTCCTCTGCAGGCTACAGCTCCTGGCGAGGAAGGTTTCCCAGGAGCAGCAGGGGCTCGGTCACAGGGTCATAGGAAGGGAAATCCCTTCCGGGCAGGCAGGTGCTCAAACCGTGAGGTCTGAATCCACCCCCCAGATCTCTTACCTGGGACAGGATGGAGAAGCTGGAAGGGCAAGGAGAAAGCCAGCGACAGGCTAGGGCAGACATAGCTCCGGCTGTGGCGGCCACCCTGAGCCCTGCATCTGTAGAAGGCCAGCAGGTAGTCGGGGTCATTTTTGGAGCCAATGTCCTCCATGGGCTAGGGCTGGCCGATGCAAACCGAAACCGGACCACGGGCCCTGTCCTCGGGGAGCTGAGCTTGCAGTCCAGGAGTGGGCACCTCACACCCACAAGCCACTGCTCCAAGGAGGTATGTGGAGGAGTGGGGAAGGCACAGGAGGCATAGTGGCAAGAAGGCACTCTCTCATTTCTGGGGAAGACTTCCTGGAGGAAGTGGTGTTTCATCCAGGCAGCTTCAGAGGGAGCAAAGGGTGCCCCGAGGGTCCAGAAACACATCCAGCAGACAGAGGGTGCGCAGTAAGACCCAGCAGCGACCTCCTCCTGGGCCAATCCGGAGACACAGGCGGGGAAGTGGGGGACGGCTTGGGAGGTGGAGTGTGGCCTGGGAGGTGGGGGACTACCCAGGATCAGACAGCAGCAGTGACACAGTGCGTGTCTCAGGAGTGAGTGGGTGTGTGCTGGGCAAATGGATGAGTAGGAGGTGAGTGCTGAGTGAGTGGGTGGGTGGGTAGGAAGGTGGGTAGTGAGTGGACAGGCAGGTGGCTGAATGGAACTGGGTGGGTGTATGGGTAAGTGGGTAGGTAGGGGAGTGGACTGGCAAGGGAGTGAGTATGTAACTGGGTGGGTGTGTAGCTGAGTGAGTGGTGAGTATGTAGCTGGGTGAGTGTCTTCCTGGGTGAGCGGTGTGTGGGAGGTGGATGTGTAGTCAGGTAGGTTATAGCACTGAGTGTGTAAACAGATGTGATGCTGTCAACTGTAGAAGCCAGCACCTTGTATTGTCTTGGGGGGATCTGGGGAAGGATCTGGAAGAGCTGGCTGGGGTTTCCCTAAAGGGGTCCTAACAGGGGAGGTCTGCCATTCTGGACCTTGTAATCAAGCGTTTTATTCTTCAAGGTGAGAACATAAGTGTTTTTGCCACAACTCAAAAAAATGTTTAGCTTTTGCAGGCTAAGAATTAAACATATTTCCAAGAAGAGGCCTTCTGCCTCCTCTCCCCCATACGCCAATGGCCTCTGCCAGGAAGTCCTTCCAGGTATCCAACCTAAATCCCTCAAGACCTAAGGTCCCTTCCTATCTGTCTCCAGGTCAGAAAGGAGGAGCTGCAGGAACCTGGCCTGTTGCCCTTGCCAAGGCCACAACTGCCCATTGCCCAACAAGGGGGATGGCTTGAGCCTGGGAGGGAGCACTCACTCCCTCCCTCCCTCCAATTCAGGAATTTTCTGGCAGAAGCAGAGGCCCCTTCAGCTCCCAGAATATGTGGGATGTCTCCAGGCCCAACATATGTGGGATCTTCTAAAACAGGGACGGGAAAGGAAGAGAAATAAAGTCTGTTCCCCCAGGTCTGTTGTCTCAACAAGCAGCAGTCTTCAGAAAGCTTCCCACAGCAGGCAGTGGGGACTGAGACTCAGAGGCAGTGTCCCAGCCTGCAGATGGGCAAACAGAGGCCACCAAGGAGGAGAAGGAAGGACTTGCCTTGGATCTCCCCGCACAGAGGGTGAGAGGCACAGCCATAGCTGGAACCTGGAAGCCCCGGATTAAGACAGGAGGAGGAGAGTCCAAAGGGCTGGGGCTAAAGACAGGGAGGAGCAGGGCTGCCCTGGGCTGATCTCTCAAAGAACCTCAGCCAGACTCCTCCTCTGGGCACAGGTGGCTCCTCAGGCAGTGGCCCAGGCATCCTGGGTTGTGTGGTCAGGTGCAGTTGGCTGAGGTTAGGTGTGATCCATGTTGTTCACCAGGTGCTCCCACTACTGCCCCCTGCTGGCAGGTGCTAGAACTCACTTCCCTCACTTGGAGCCAAGTATTCCCCTGGTTCCAGCCAATGGCTGCCAGCAGAAATGGGTTGGTCACTTCTGAGCCAGAGCCTTTCTGTGCCAAAGTTAACCCACCAAAGTTCCCCGCCCTCTGTCCAGCAACTGGCAGAAGCCCACATGGGAGCTCACTGGACCTGTTGCAGAAGCAAAAAAATAAACCTGTCATTTGGAACCCATTTTGAGAGTTAACCCACCACCCACAACACCTGCAAAGTCCGTGGTGCTGACTGGAGTCCCAGCAGCTCCACTTCCCATCCAGCACCCTACTAATGCATCCATGAATACTGTGGAAGATGGCCTAGTGCTCGGGCCCCTGACACCTACAGGAGAAACCTGGATGGAGCGCCTGCCTCCTGGTTTTGACCTGCCCCAGCCCTGATCATTGCAACTGTTTGAGGAGTGAGCCTGTAAATTATCTCTCTCTCTTTCTGCCTTTCACATAAATAAAATAAATCTCTTAAAAATAAGTAAAGCCTCACCGTTTGCAGCTATTGAGATGGATGCTGTTTGTTTTGGGTTGCATAGTCTGGCTTATCCTAGAAGATTTCACAGAATCCGAGCTTTGAAAGCTGAGAGTACAGCCCTGCAACTTCACGCCCATTCTGAACGGCCTGGGGTGAATCCCTCACCCTCCAGCTCTCTGTCTCCCCTTTCACAAAACAGGGAAACCCTGGATGAGAGTTCTTCCAGTTCCAGGAGTCTCCGTTCTTGTCTGGCCAGGATTCCACCAGCTCTGGAGGGGAACAAGCAGCCAGCGTGTGTCTGGGGGCTCCTAGGGAGATGTTTGCTGTGTCTTGAGGGATGGTCTCTTCCATGAGCTCTTGATTCAGTGTCCCCATCGGCATCTCCTGGAGAAATCCTAATACACAGAGTCCAGGCAAAAACAAAATGCAGATTCCTTGGCCTGACTCAGAGAAACTTAGCAGGGGGTTTAAGATCAGCCCCAAGCATCTGAGGCCCGGACAACACCAGATGGATCATCCCAGGAGGCCAAGTGCATTCCTAGCAGCCCCTTCTGGAGGCCCCAAGTCCGCCTTCTCAGGCAGCCCTACCTACCTGCATTTTAGATAAAAGCCGGACAGGGCACTCAGTAATGCCACTGGAACCCAGCTCACCTGCCTCAGCTGCCACAGGACTCCCCAGGTGGGGATCTGCTGGGTGAATTAGTACCCCAGGCCCAGCTCCTCCCACCCAGCACCCTCCTCCTCCTCCTCCTCCCTTCACTGTCCTCTCCAGCTCCTCCACCCCCACACTCCCACCCCCGGCCCCACACTGGGACAAGGGGAGAGAAACACCGGAGGGAGAATTTCTGATTAGAAAAACCAATTCTGCTTATTGTCTTGGCTGATGTTGCATGGGAGAAAGGTGTGTGTGTGTGTATGTGTGTGCACTCAAGGACATGAGAGTCCCTGAGTGAAAGTGTGTGGACCCCACAGGTGTATGTGTGTGTGTGACCTGAGTCCGTGTGTGTATCTGAGAGTAGGGTTGTGTACATTACAGCAGTGTGTACCCAGGAGTGTGTACCCAGAATGTGTGTACCCAGGTGTGTTTATGCGAGTGAAGAAAAAGCCTTCGGTTAAGCTAGTCCCATTAGTGTGGGTAGTAGGTTAATCAGAAAACTTGGTTCTAGGGGAAATCATAAAAAAAACAATAGCCACCCTCCCAAGTCAGCATTTTACAGCCCCTTAGAGCATAAGGGGTTTTTTTTTCCTTTTTCATTTTCTTCTAAAGTGCCCTGTGTCCTGTAGCCTCTAGATTTGTACAGTTTTGTCCCCAGCCTCACTATATGGTTGCTTAAGTCAACAGCATTTTTTTTTTTAGCAATTCACCTTTACAGAGCCATTCTAAAGGCATTCGTTTCATTTCCCAAGAACAACTTTCTGTGTGTTCACCATATCCGGGGTTACTTATGATTTAATCGAATCACACAATTTTCCTAACAACTGCCAGCGGCATAAACAAATTCAGAAACAAATGCAACTTGCTCTTTGCAAGCCCACGGCCCAGCCTGTGGGAGCAAAAGCTCACAGACCAACACACTACAGAACATCCTGAAAGAGGGGCAAGCAGGTGGACCTCCATCAGGGCAGGGATGGAGGGAGACGAAGAGGAGGGCAGCCCGGGCAGGTGGGTGTGGGCAGACTGAGCAGGTGCTGAGTGTGTGTCTCTGCCTAGATGTTAACGGGACTCGCCTCCAGATCACTGCCAGGCACTGCTGTCTGGGGAGCATGGCTTCCCCTGAGCTCTCCCGTGTGTGTGTGTGTGTGTGTGTGTGTGTGTGTGTGTGTGTGTGTGTGTGTGTGTGTGTGTTTGGGGTGGGGGGGGGACCCAGAAGAGGGACCCCAGTACCTCCCCCAAAAAGGCCTTTGCAGCCCTGCCTGGAGCTCCACAGCAGCCTAACCAAGAACCCTGCCCCTCTGACTCCTTGCCCACCCACCGCTGGCTGGCACCTCCTCATCTGTAACCTAAGGAGCTGCTGACAGCTCCCATCTGCTGCTTGTAGCTTCCCAGGGAAGGGAGACAGTGCAAGCAGCTCTGAGCATGGTAGAGCTGGGACGGGAGGGTAGAATGCAGGTTTGCCTCCTCCCACCCCATGCTGGTGTCTGCTGCAGAGACTCCTCAGCCCACACCCACAACCCGGCTGGCCCGCTCCTGAGGGGCCCAAGGTATTGGAGAGCAGAGGAGGTGGCCACTGTGTGCTGCCCAGACCCCGGGCCCAGCCTCTGACATCTTAAGCACTGTCTCGAAATAAAAGCACAAGCCTCCCTCCCTGTCTGGGAATTCCCAAGGTGCCTGCATTCCCCTCCCCACAGCTCCCCACACCCATCACGTGGCAGATCAGGGCAGGGACAGGCACAGGCTGGTGGCTGCAGACTTAGTGCGTCCCACTCAGCTCAGCCTCTGCCGCTTGGCTCCCGCTCGCTCGCCAATGCTGCCATCTAAAGGTCAGGTTTGGAACTGCAGAAAACTGGTGCAGGGCCCTGGAGTCCCTGACTCCCAGGTCCACATCAAAGGATGACCAAAGATGGGGACACTAGGAAAGGTCCTCTAGAGCTAGATGCTCCTGGGATGACCCTTCCAGGGAGTTAAATGCTAGGGAACCATTTGATTAGAGTGATTACTGTTTGACAAGCACAGGTTTCCAGGCTCTGTTTTTCCCCGGGGAGCAGTGGGGAGGGTTGGGGTGGGGTGGGGGAAGAAGAGGTAGAACATTTAGGTGCCAGCCCTATGCTGCAGCCTGCTGTGGGAAGGCTCTGTGCCAGGCAACCCTGGGGCCTACCACACCCTCCCCTGGGCAAACTCCTAGCCAACCCGCCCCCCTCCAGCAGCCGCTCCAGGGACACCAGCCACGAGATTCCCCTGCGAGAGTTGAACAGCTGGGACAGCAGGACAGAAAAGCCATTCCGGCCGAGGTGATCCCTTCGGCAGCTCAGACCTCCCACGAGGGCTTGGTCCTAGTCTGGGCTCTGAAGGCTGCCCAGGGGGAAGATGAGAAGGACTCACCATCCTGCAGTCCCACAGCCAGGCAGCCCTTTCTTCAACAGTGAGCTTCTCCCAAGGTCAGCAATGACCCCCTGCATCCCCAGCCCAGCCAGGGGACCCGCAGGGCCAGACAGCATGTGCTTGGCCTGTGCTTGGAGAATGAGTGAGTGGGCAGACTATGGAGCCACTTGCACAGGAAGTCCTGCCACGTAAACCCAGCTCTCACCTCCCTGTCTAGCTGCCCTCACCCTAGGAGGGCAGTATGCTCTTCTCAGTTCTGCTTCTGCCCCTGCTGTGGGTCTCCAGGCAAGTCTCCAACTCCAGGCCTCCATCTCTGCACAGGTATGAAGAGGAGCTGGACTAGACAGGCAGTCTCCAAGACTTTGGTAGACTAGAGACCTACGCCCACCCGGGCACATCCCTGGCCCTCATCATGCCTCCTCATCCATTGCCAACACTGGCACCACACAGATATCTAAAAGAAGTGTTGCCCCTCACATTCATGTGTGCCCCAAACACACAGAGCACACATGTGTCCGTGCAAACATGCATGCATGTGCACACACACGTGCCCAGCATCTGCGCATTCCTACCCACATGCATGTCCCATGCTAACCACTGCAGAGCCTCAGGAACAAGTTTAGGGACACACCGAAGTTATGAAATTGATTTCTCTGGGAACAGTTGGAATTAGTTTTAATTATCTTTATCTTTCTTCCGATTGTGCGCTCAGCCTTCCTCTTGCTGTTTAATCCATCGCTATCGACTTCCCCGCAGGCGCTGGGGAGGGGGCTGCGTGTGTTCCTTTCCAGAACAAATAAACAACAACAGCAACCATCACCCCCGCCCACCTCTTCCTCTGCACCAGAGAGACTAGCCCCTCCCAGGCAGCAGTCAGGGCCCACCACACACAAACATGTGCACACATTGAAATGAATGTACATGCATGCACGCACATACACACATACTCTCTCCAAGGAAGCCCTCCCTACCTGGGACTGCAAAGTCACGCCCTTAGCATTCAACATCTCTCTTGTTGCAAGGGGATCCTTGAGCACAGGGCCCTGTGGTGATCAGAGAGCTCAAACCCCTTACCCATTCTTCCCCGTGCCCTCCCTCAGGCTCCCCCTGCACCACCCCCCCCCCACCCTGAGCGCCTGTACTGTTCATACCAAAGGGAGGGCAGGGCCTGGGTCTGATCTCTTCCTGGGGTCCCGGGGCACATGGAGACGGATCAGTAAATATTCCTTGAATGAGCGAATGAATAAAAAACTTCTGAGTTGGCCACATCATTCCACCACCTCTGAGCACCAGTCCATAGGGCAGCACTCAGGAGTCAGGGGTTCTGATCTTTGCAGAGTCCCCCACCTGGGAGAACCACCAGGAGGCTTTGAGCCTCACAGGGTGGGGGGAGGAGTGAAGGGAGCCTCTGAATGTACGTGTTCCATCCCACCCTGATCTGCCCTGAGCTCCAGGCCCCCACCAGAGTACACTTACCTTGGGGGGAGAGGAATTCCTCTTGCAGTCTCAAGCGGGGGGAGGGGGGAGTGTGTGGAGGAGGTGCTCCCCAGAGAGGAACCATGGAGGTGGAGGCCATCCCTCAGCGTGGAGGTTCCAGTACTAAGTGCCTTGCGGCGCTAATATTTTATGATTAAAAACCATTAAGGTTTAGACCGTGGAAATCCAAAGGACACAAAATCAATGGCCCAATATTGCTTCCCCCGGCGCCTTGTGTAAATATTGTGTCTTTTATTGTTTGGCCTGTGGCAAGAGCAGAGCTGCAGGTGCAGATCATGCTAGCCAGTCTCCAATCCCCTGCCATCCCACCCCAGCGCTGCTGGAATTCACACACTGCCTTGAAGGGGCTTGGAGAGGCCTGAACAGCCTGACCCGAGTGGGCTCCACTTGGATAGCTCATCCCATCCTGGGCCCTGCAGCAACACCCCCCCCCAAGCCCACACACTCCAGGGGATCCAGCCCTTCTGGCCCTGGGCCCCGCCCCGCTGCAGTGTCCCCTCACCAATCACCCAGGCGCAGACACATCCCTCGCTGTGTGCGCTCCTGACAGCCTGCTGCTTGCTGCCGGAATTTGCATATTTAATCAGGACCTGTCTTTTCTCCTCTGGGCCCAGGGTCAGAGAGAGGATTTAGGGATTACTCCTGTAGGGGGAGGCAGGGAGCAGTGTGTCTCTACTTTGGAGTTAGGTGACCAGGGAATGGGGAGGGGTCTCTGCCGCTTCATAGGGATGGGTTTCTCTGCTTCCATTTGGCAGGCTTCCTCCTACTGGGCTATCCTAGGAACAGAATTAGCCACTGCAGGCCTGCCCGGGCCCCCATGCTGAGGGAAGTTGGGGCAGATCAGGGACCACCCTCCATGATGTAATGAGGTTACCTGAGGCAACGGGCACCTAGTACATTTCTTCCACTCCCAGAGAGGATGCCAAGTCAGGAGACTTCTGGACAGTGGAGACCCGAGCGATACTGACTGACAGACAGTGACTGAACAGAGGGGGCACCTGGCCCAGGTGAGAGCTGAGGTCCTGGGCCAGTGAGGGGAGCAGCTGCCCCTGGGAACTTCTGCACTCACAAGAACGGCAGCACAGCCGGGAACGAACAAGGACAGGAGCAAAAGCTAAGCTGACAGACAGGTCAGCTCCACAGTGTGGGGGGGACAGTACAGCTGAGGAGGTGGACCTGGGACAGTACTGTGAGCCACAGGACAGAGCAGACTCTTGGAGAGCATCCACATCTTACCGCTGGGGAGCTAAGCCAAAGCCAGCCTGTGGGACTGGCCCTGGTGCCCTGCCCAGTGCTTTGCCAGCAGCCTTCCCTCCACCCCTGGCTTTAGCCAGCTCGGCTGCTTAAGCAAAAAACTACTAGCAGTGGTTCCAATGCCAGAAGTCAAAGCGCTGATACGGCCGGGTTCTGGTGAGCCCCTTGGTCCTGGCTGGGCAGCCACTGCAGTCTCACCACCAGTAGCTAGATCGGCCTCTCGGGGCACCTGTCCTTCATGACGGCCTCGTCCTCCTGACCATTCCCCAAGCCCCCACCTCCAAGCAGCCTCACACCAGGGTTAAGGCTTCAGTCCACAGCAGCCCCCCTGCCCTCTCCTCCAACCCCAGGCCTTGGGGCACTTACGGGTGTGTTTCCCAAAGGGAGGTGCGCCCAGTCCATGTCTTAATGGCCTGGATTCCAGTTCCAGCTCTGCCATATCATGCTTGAGGGACCTCGAGACAGTTGCTTAGTCTCTCTGTGCCCAACACTCTCAAATGCAAACCCGGGCTGAGGACAGCATCTCCCACCCAAGGTCACTTGGAGCCAAGTCAGGTGTGTGTGTGTGTGTGTGTGTGTGTGTGTGTACAGTGCTTAGAGCAGCGAGGGGTGTGTGAGCTGAGACATGGATGGGTCAGTCGGAGCTATATAACCTGCCGGGTACCCACCTCCTCACCTGCAAACACTGCCTGGGACCCACAGTGAAGGGCTCCGTAGTGGCGGAGCACTGAACAAAGGCAGGTATTTGCATGCCAAGGGGTGTACATGTGGGAAACGTCATTTGCAGGTGTACGGGTGTTTTGTGCATGCATCACTTGCCTGCGTGCCAGTAACAAGTGGCAGATAAGCGTGCTGGGGTCCCTGTGGTGTTTGTGTTCATCAGTGTCAGATCACCAAGGTGCACACGTGTTACTGGGAGGTGGACACACCAGGAACTGGACATGGTGCTCACATGAGTGCATGGTTCACAGTGTGGACACACATGTGGCAGTGTTATGTGCATACATGGAGCAACACTGGATGCATAGACCTGTGTGTGCATGTATGTGACATTGTGTGCACATCTTGTCAGGATGGGTCATGTGTGTGTCAGGGCTGTGTCTGTGGAGATGTGTGTCCAGAGCAGTCATGTGTGTGTCATGTGACTGTGTATCTATTGTGAGCAGTGTGTATGTGTCAACTTTGCATGAGAGTCCACAACAGTGTTGTGTGTTGTGTGTTGTGTGTTGGTAGGTGTGTGTATGTGTGAGTCCCTTCTGAGTAGATGAGTGTGCCCAGGAGGGCATGTGCGTGTTTCAGAGTTGAATGTGTGGATCTTGTGTGGATCTGTCAGTAATGTGTGTTTGTGTGCTCTAGCAATGCATACACATGTGTGTCACGGATGCAGGCACCCATGTCCATGTTGGGCATACTACATATTGAAGTTGGATTGTGTGTGGGTGTTGTGTGTGTGCTGCCTCATAAGCATGAGGTGAGAGTGTGTGTCAGTGTTATGTGTGTATGTCAGTGAAGGGAGTATATCTGTGTGTCAGGGGTGATTGTGTCAGTGTTGTGTGTGTGATGTGTGTCGTGTATCAGTGTTGTGTGTCTGCATATGTCAGTGCTGAGTGCCTATGTGTGTTAGTGTTGAGTGTGTGAATGTTGTACATCTGTTTCATGTGTTTTTACCAGTGTTGTGTGTGTCAGTGTTGTGTCTATTCATGTGTCAGTGTTGTGTGTGCGTGTCAGTATTGGAGTGTGCGTGTCAGTGTTGTGTGTCTCTATACATATGGTGTCCTCAATGTGTGTCCCTGTGTGTCAGTGTGAGTGCGTATATCGATATTGGGTGTGTGTATGTCAGTATTGGAGTGTGCGTGTCAGTGTTGTGTGTCTCTATACATATGGTGTCCACAGTGGGTTCAGATATGCACAGGTGAGGGTTCAATGTTCCCATGTACCGGCAAACTTGTGTTTATCTGTGTCAGCACTTTGCACATGCGCACAGGATTGTTCAAGTGTGTGTGCTGATGAGTGAGGGTGTGTGCCAGTGTGTGTACAGACATCACTGCCCCCTGCCAACTCCTGGGTCTGCCTTGAAGGAGGAGCCATGGCCCACACCGCCCAGCCCCCTTCTTCCCCATCGCCTCTCTCTGACTGGCACCCAGGTTAATAAGTGTTGCTTTTGTGCTATTCTGCTCAGGTCTGTGATGGAAAATCCTCGGGCTGGAAGTGAGCCCCGAATCAATAGTCCATTCCATTTAACAGGGTGCCTGTCACCATAACGAGATAAAAGTGGATTAGCTTCTGTGCTGCTGCCGCGTCCTCAGGGAGCCCACCTGCTCCCTGAAAGGCTGGCTGGGTTCAGAGCAGCCACACGGCCCAGCAAGACCTGACCCTGGGGGCTCCTGCCAAACCCCAGAATGGGCAGCCTGGGGTGTCAAACATGGCTCAAGACTGGGATCCACATGGCCACCATGAAGGGACTCAGAACAAGGTGGGGGGATCGGGTGTGCTCAGGATGGCACGGGGGACAGGGAGGGGCACAGCACAAGGTCAGGGACAGCAGTGGACCCGTGTGTTCAGGCCATTGGCTCCTGAGTCCTCTACAGAAGGCGGCACCCTCCTGGGTCCCCACACATTGGCTGACGCATGCACACACACCAGCACCTCCAGGCCTGGATGCCTGGGAGTCACCATAAGAGAAGGCCTTCGCCACTGCCCCGCAGACTAAAAGAAAAGAGACCCCCATAGCGGCAAGAGGAATGCAGGTAGGACTTAAGGCAGAACTTCCTTACTCCTGAAAGAGAGTGTGTTCACCATCAGGTGACCAGATGCTCGCATTGCCGGGATTTGTTCTGGCTTCCATGGACTTTTTAAGTCTATAACGCATTTGGTGTCAGGTACAAACTGAAGTGGAGGTTGATTCAGCTAAACCCACTCCATTTATTTTTCTTGTAGTGCAAGCTAATATATTTCCCAAATGGTCTGCCGGTTTTTAGGTTTATCTTAACTCTGGAATTCCCTATTTTTATTTTGCCATTCTCACCATTTTGTCTGTGGTTTCCTTGGGAAGCCCAGGTCATGCTGTGATGAACACCTGGCTTCTTCCGGATCTTTCATGATTTTGATTTCTACGTGGCCATTGTGATCCACCTGCACATGGCTGATGTAGGAGTCTTCTTCCCATTTGAATAGTTGACTGATTGGCCAAATCATTGCATCACTAACACACACGCTCATCCTCTCCATGCTAATCTGAAATGCCACTTTAATCAGATCTGAGGGTCTTTTCTCAGACCTGTGTGTCCATTTGCTTATTCTTTTTTTTTAAGATTTATTTTATTTTTATTGGAAAAGCAGATATACAGAGAGGAGGAGATAAAGAGAGAAAAATCTTCTGTCCGATGGTTCATTCCCCAAGCGGACACAATAGCCAGAGCTGCGCTGATCCGAAGCCAGGAGCCCAGAGCCTCCTCCAGGTCTCCCACATGGGTGCAGGGTCCCAAGGCTTTGGGCCGTCCTCCACTGCTTTCCCAGTCCACAAGCAGGGAGCTGGATGGGAAGCAGGGCTGCCAGGATTAGAACCAGCACACATGTGGGATCCCAGCACTTACAAGGTGAGCACTATAGTCACTAGGCTAACACACCAGGCCCCCATTTGTTTACTTTTGTGTTATCGCTTCTCAACCTTTTGGCTAAGATCAAGTGTTTATTCTTGTGTTAACCAATGCAAGCTGTGTTTAGCAGTTTGTGATATATGTTGATATCTGAAAGTATTTCCTTTTTAAAGATTTGCTTATTTTATTTGAAAGAACTACAGAGAGAGAGAGAGAGAGAGACAGAAAAGAGAAATCTTCCATCTACTGATTCACTCCCCAGATGGCAGCTATGGCCAGAAATAAAACCGAAGTTGAGAGCTGGGAACATCTTCCAGGTCTCCCATGTGGGCGCAGGGGCCCACAGATCTGGACCATCTTCTGCTGCCTTGCCAGAACATTAGGGAGCTGGATCAGAAGCAGAGTAGCTAGGTCACAACTGGGCACCTAAATGGGACGCCAGCGCTGCGGAAGGAGGATTGGTCTTGTGTGCCACTGCACCAGCTCCAAGTTTGTTTGTCTTTAGCATGGGTGTCTGTATCCCCAGTAATTGGCAGCTGTTTGTATACATACAGTGCAACACTTCATAAAAGCACACTCCATGCGCCCTGAGGTGACTGCCTTTGACATGTGCACGTCCGTCTCAGAATCGTGTCTGTGTGGCAGGTTGCCTAGTGCAGTGCTGAGAGCCCGGAGACCATCTGAGAAATGTCAGAGGGAGGCTGCTGTGTGTGCCCCAGGCTTGCCCTGACTGCAGGTGCGAGAGGAAACAGAGCAGTGCCTGCTTTCTCTGGGGTTCCCCTAGAGGCAGACTCCCGGACAAGGAGGGGAGGGGGTAGTGAGGCAGGGAGAAGAAGGGAGCAGGAGAAGGTGTCTTGGCCAAGGCGGTTGCTGCAACAAGGAGCTGGACGTCACCCACTGGGACCTCTGGGGGTCAGGATAGACCAGGACCTCAGAGAAAGAAGGAGGTGGGACACTGCGGCACCAGCTCCCATCAGTAGTGGCTCGAGAGGGGAGCCATCCAGCCCTTCCCATCTGCCTGGGCAGAGGGGGCAGCTACAGCCTTGGGAAAAGGGCAGGTGTGCCAGGCAGGGCACTACCCAATGAGGTAACAGATGTGGAGGCCCAGTGAGAGCAGAGGAACTGAAGAGGAGGACAAGGGAGAGAGGGGATAGCAGGGAGGGGAGGAGAGGGCAGGGAATGGAGGGTCAACAGGCTTTTTGGAAGCAGAATGGGTGGTACCCAGGCACCAAAGATTGCGAGAGTGTGCGAAGAGGGGCAGCAGGTGATCCTTGTAGTTCCAGTCTGGGCAAGGAAATGGACAATGATGCCATGGGGCACAGGTGGGAGATCAGAAGCACAGCCAAGGGCTGGTGCAAAGGAACGAGTTTGCTTGGGGTTGTGCGGGGTGAGGCGTACTTGGAACACCTCAGAGATGTCCCGGAGACAAGCAGGTGCAGAGGGCAGGGGCAGGAGATGGGCACAGAGCAGAAGTCATCACAGACACTGGGTAAAGTTGGAGATCAGCCCCCCAGGGGGACCCCAGGAACCTCCCACAGAGGTGCAGGTGCCTTGAAGAGTGAGTGAGAGGCTACTCCCACGCTCCTGGCCTGAGGAGAGTTCCAGCAAGGAGGATGAGCAGGAAGGGAGGAGCTGGGTACTGCACGTGCTAAAGGAGCTGACAGCTGTCAAATACCATAAATCCTCACATGTTAATAATTCTTACCGTTTTGCCAAAGACTTCATGGCTGGCTTGTCAAGAGCAGTGACAGAAGCTATTATGGAAGCAAGATGGAGATATTCTGGAAGCAGCACAGGCTAGGGTCAGGCCTCCTGCCCAACACTCCTAAGAAGCCCTCGTGCTGAGCCAGAGAGGAGCTGGGCCAGTGCAGATTCCAGCCACTGGCTGTGGATTGATCACCTCAAAGGACATTTTAATTAACCGCTGGTTCCCACAGCTGCCTCCTCCTGTCTGCCCTCAACCCTCACCCTGCTCTACAGCCGCGGCTGGCCCTAAGACCCAAACAGGACAAGATTCCTAGAGAGTTTTTGTTGGAGAAGGAGCAGGAAAGAGGGGCCAGGAATACGATTGGATAGATCTTAGAGATCACTTGCCAATTTTTGGGCACAGACTCAGGACCTGCCAATGAGACCCAGGCCTAAAGTTGATTGGCTGCAAGCGCTGGATCAACCTTCCCCTGCCCGATTCCTAAACACTTAGGACAGCCATGCTCAGGAGCAAAGATAAGGTCCCAGAAGCTGGGTAGCTGCACACCAAACACAAGTCTGTGGGCAAACAGGACAAAGTCACAGACCTACAAAGCAGAGGAGCTAAGGCTGTCACATCTGTGTTGACTCAAAATGGCCCATGGTAGCCAAGTGTAGCAAAGGCACCTGGCGTAAGGCAGGCGTTTGCCCACAAATGATGCCAGGGAAACCAACATGCTCTAGATTGCCCATCAGGGTCAGGAAGCAGGGAAGGCAAACCATGGTTGGGACCCCCCCAGCTTAAGCCTCCCTCGCATACCCCTGTCCCCTCACTACCCCAGGCTCCCATGGTGACTGTTCCCAGGCCACTGGGCTGTGCCAAGGCCGCGCTGTCTGCAGTTGCCTGCCCAGGAGCATTAATTGAAAATTAATCTGCTCAGTGCGTGCGGACGTGCAAATCAAAGCTAAGTGTCTCAATTAGGAAGAGGAATGGAGCTGGGCGCTCTTGTGGGGCGCCGGCTTATTTATGGGGATCATATCATTTGTAATGAGAGGTGCTACTAAAAGGCACAACAAATGCAACATTTAATAGGAAAGATATTACAGCATTCCATCAGCACAATGCAGCTGGTGGGGAGCGGGGCTGGGGAGGATGTTCCAGGGACACGTGACCCCAGTGTGTCTCCATGGTGGTGTGGAGAGGAGCCTGCACACACACATACACATACACACACACACGCACACACACACATCTACACATGTGTCTGCAGGAACATCTGTGTCTGGATACGCATGTGTGTCTGCATGTGTGTCCACAGCTGGACAACTGAATAGTATGTGTGTTAAGTCTGGGGCTGGTTTAAAGGAGGGGTGAAGTGTGCCTGTATTTTTTTTTTTTTTTTTTTTTGCTATAAAAGATACATTTCCCACTCACTGGGAAAAGTGTCCAATCCAGACTGGCCAGGTAAGAGTCAGGGTTTTTCCAAAACCAAGGGCAACCTGGTCTATTCTGCCCCTGGAGAAGCAAGTTGAATCAGATCCCTTGGCCCCAGCTTGGCCCCAGCTAGTCAGAACCAGACAAGACCCCTTGGCGCTTGGGTCCAGCCTCTCCCTTGAGCCTTGGCCTCACACTCGAGAGCCAAGGCCTTGGTTTGACATGCATGCCCAAGTTGCCGCAATGGTCCCCTCTCATGTCCATGTGCGACACAGCCTCAAGGCCAGGCCCTGTAGTCCCAGCGGCTGTGGAATGGAGAAGTTGCAGAGGTGAACAGTTCCAAATCGAGCCTGTCCACACCCAGTGGCCTCCTTTACATACCATGCCTGCCCTGCCTCGCCCTGCACACCTGTGCCACCACAGCGACAACCTGCCTGAATACAGGTCCCACGTCCTGCCCTATGGAAGCTTTGCTGACCATCCTCCACTGTCCCTAGCACCCCAAGGCTCAGAGGAGCTCTGGGCAACAACTGGCTTTGTCTGGGCCCGAAACAATAGCATAGTGGTTAAAGTCCTCGCCTTGTATATCTGGCTTTCAAATAAAAATAAATAAATCTTTTTTTAAAAGCTGGCTTTGTCACATTGCAGAGGCTGAGATGTGCACTCTGTCAACCCTCCACCCCCTACAAGGACTGTGGGGGACACAGAGGGGACTTTGACCTCCCTTTCTCCAAAGAGGCAGCTGCAGCTCAGGCTGTGGAGCAAGGAAGCAGGCAGAGGCCTGTGGAGGCTCCTAAGGGTGCCTGGATCAAGACTCGGCTCACCCCTCTAGGCGGAGTCTGAGGACCCCACACCAGGGGCCTCCGGGGAAACCCTGCTCCACCCTCCATCAGTTGAGCGATTTGGGACTTGCTGCATCACCTCTCTGTGGCTGTTTCTCATGAACAGAATGGAGGTGACAACAGCTCTGGCTCGGAGGTGGGGGAAGGTCAGAGATCAATGAGCCAGTACCCACAATGCACCTAGGCCTGGCACTTGAGGTATGTCCAGGAGGTATTGGGATGTAGTTACCAATATGAAGCCACTCTAACCCCAACTGTTTCTCCCCCAAGTGAAGCAGCAGTGAGCCTCCACCACTCAGTCTAGGGGGATGCCCAAGGCCAGCCTCTTCTCCCACAACGTCCAGCCTCGGGGGGAGCAGGGGAGGTGGCAGTCACCATATGACATCCATCTACTAACCCAAGGAGCAGATCTTCTCCTCTACCATGTCACCTGCAGTGCTGCTTGCTTGCTTCGCACACCTCTCTAGATGTGTGCTATAGCCTGAACTTACGTAAAATCACCATGAAATGGGGTAGGGACGGGGAGTGGTTAGTGCCGGCAGAAGGACATTAACTGGGTGGTGCTGCCGGTAACTACTCATTTCCTGTCTGCCTCTGTACATGACCTTACACACCAACACGCCACATGGCCACGAAGGTTGTCTGGCTCCTCCCACTCCCACTATGCAGCATCCCAGCACCTGGAGAAATTGTCTAAGACGTGGTCGATGATGAATTCTCATTAGAGAGCGAGCCACCGATGGCGATGGGAGCAGGGAGGGGAACCTAGGAGACCCTGGGCTAGGGAGTGATGAGTCTCTCCCCTAGGGTGGGGGGGGCGGCGGTGACTGGCATCTGTAGGGCCTCAATCTCAGGAGTGGAAATCTTTCCCCATATACATAACACATACACACACACACAAACATCCCACCAGGCCCCAGGGCATTCTCTCTCTCTCTCAGTATCCAGGTATCGCCAGATTGACCACACCTGACAGTAACATCCCACAAAAGTCACTCTCTGGGATTAATAGTTACTTCTTATGAAATTTAAATTTTTCAGTGTAATGAAATTTTTATTCACCATGAGTTATAGATAAAAATATTTATAACTTTCTCTTTCGTACCACTGAAGGCAAATCTTGGATGGAGCCAATTACCTTCTTCTGGGACCAGGGAAAAGGGGAGGGGGAGAGGTAGCCATCCCCTCCCCCAGTGCCAGGGCAGTGCCTAGGATCCAGGCAGGGGAGCCGAGGCTAGGAGGGGAGGGCCTCAGACCTCCACCACCCCAGGGCCTTAGCCCATTTGTGCAGTTGTAACAAAAACACCATAAACTGGACCAACAACAGATGTATATTTTGTATGGTTCTAGAAGCAGGAAGTCCAAGAGTCAAGGTGCCAGTACATCCAGTTCCTGGTCCACAGTCACAGGAAGAAATCCTCACTCCCAGTATGGTCAGTCCAGTTGTAATCTCCTCTGAACACCCCAACATCTGAGCCCTGCTTGCCTGAACCCTTCAAAAGTTTGTACAAGTCATGTGGAAATACCAAACCCAGAGACAGAGAGGAGAGAGATCTTCCATCCACTTGTTCAGTTCCCAAATGGTGACTGTGGCCAGGCCTGGCTCAAGCCTAAGCCAGGTGCCTGGAACTTCATCCAGATCTCCCACATGGGTGCAGGGCCCAAGATTTGGGCCATCTTTCTGCTGCATTCCCACGGCATTAACAGGACCTGGATTGGAAGTAGAGTAGCTGGGACTCAAACCAACACTGCAACCCCAAACATGCTTTCAACATGACTTCTGCCCAAAAACTTGCTGGCTTCCTAGGAGAACACTGACAATCCCCAGGATCCCCAATAACACCCCTTCCTTGAGAACACAAAGCGATCTAATGCTAGTTCTCCTTGTCGCTCCTACCAGGAACCAAAGAGTCCCAAAGCCTGGGATGCAGCAGCCCCCTTGCGCCACCAGGGCAAGAACCGAGCTTGTCCTCCTCACCTTGCTCCGAGCTGCACTTCGTGCTCACCAATTAGACCTGTCGCCAGCCCTGAATCATTTCCAGGCCGGGTTGGGGAGGCCATTAAGCCAGAGATGGATAAGTGCTAAGCCAGCCCCACTCTGGAGATTTACAAGGCTCAGGCTGGGGAGGATTTATAAGGTTTGTTAAATTTCTAATTGAGTTTAGAGTGCAGTGCCATAGTCTCGGTGACCAAGCCACATGGATGAGAATGAAAAAACAAGTGCGCCCACCTCTCATGCTCCGGGTATACTGTGGCCTCCCCCTCCCGTTCCAGCCTGGCTGCACCTGCTTAGCACAGCCAAATGCCATTCAAGCCCCTTGTCCTGCCAGTTCCAGACCCACAGACCACCCTGGCAAAGAGCCAGGTCCAAGGGTGCCTAGTAGCTTGGCCACTTTTTCACCTGGACTCATTGTTTATGTGTCCATTGTCTGGAAAAATTAAGTGGTTCAAAGTACAACACGTATAAAACGAGGGCCAGAGAAACTCTCCTGCTTTGTCTCCCAACCTGGAAGAAACCAATGATGTTACACATTTCTGGAAGATCCTTCCAGATTCAGGCACACAAACAGATGTGCACATGTGGTTTTTCTTACACGTAGTGTGTACTCAGATTCTTCTTTCCCTTGATGTGCACCATGACGCACCTTGCTTGATCATTTAATTCCCAATCTTAGGAATCAAGAACACATGCTTGCTGCTTCGTTAGCACCCAACAGGCTTGGGTCTTCCCCCACCCCCATTACATACTGCAGCTGGCTCATGGCCTGTCCCAACAGCGGATAATGAGCATCCCTCCCCAACCCCAAGTTCAGCAATCTCACGTCGGTAACTTGACATTCTATGAGCACTTACACCACAAACATGGCCGACACTGCACATTTGTTTCAAGAACTGGCTGTTCTACTCTTACCAGCCTTGCTAGCTATAATCTGTACAATACCAGGCAAGTCTTTATCTCTCTGAGCCTCGGTCTGCCCATGTCTAAAGTGAGTATGAAAACAGCTTCATGGGCCCGGCGGCGTGGCCTAGCAGCTAAAGTCCTCACCTTGAACGCCCCGGGATCCCATATGGGCGCCGGTTCTAATCCCGGCAGCTCCACTTCCCATCCAGCTCCCTGCTTGTGGCCTGGGAAAGCAGTGGAGGACGGCCCAATGCCTTGGGACCCTGCACCCGTGTGGGAGACCCAGAAGAAGTTCCTGGTTCCTGGCATCGGATCGGCGCGCACCGGCCCATTGCAGCTCACTTGGGGAGTGAATCATCAGACGGAAGATCTTCCTCTCTGTCCCTCCTCCTCTCTCTGTATATCTGACTTTGTAATAAAGATAAATCTTTAAAAAAAAAAAGAAAACAGCTTCATGGCTGAGCTGTGAGGATCAATTGACATAGCAAGTGTGTCTAATACTACGCAAAGCTCATGACAAGTCAGGTGCTGCTGTGAATGTCTCATTCTGGGCAGTCCTACTGGGGAGGTAGGTGGAGGAGGATGAGAACTGTGGGAGGAAGGGTCAGCCTGAGGCTTGAGATCACTGGAATTACCAATCAAACCATGCTAGACTCAAGGGTTGCTGGAATGGACAAGCCTTGTGGGCTTGCCCACAAGGAGACTCCAGTCCAATGAGAGAGGACAGACTTTCAAGAAAGAGTGTCAACATGTTGCAGACACAGGCTGACCTCCCTTGGGGGAGGAGCCCTGCTCCCCCCATGGCATGGAAAGGAGGAGTCACTTCCCAAGGGTGGTACCCTGCAGGCTGAATATTGGAAAGTAACCAGGAAGCCCAGAAGGATAGGCTGAGCCTGGGGATCCAGCTCTGGAGCCCCATCCTGAGACAGCACACTGCCCAGAGTTCACTCCTTGCCTCAGAGAGAGGAGACGGCTTGTCCAAGTCAACAAGAAAACTCCTTGTCCTGCTCCATCCATTGCCCACTCTCCACTCATTCTCCACATGGTCCTATTACTGGTCAGCACTCTTGGCACTGGGAGGGCTCAATAGAGCCTTTGGGGCTCACACACAGGACGCCCTCTGCATGTTCAGAGGGGTGAGCCCAGGTACTCACAAAGGTGATGGTCCCCATGCAACCCACACACATGCTTAGGAGAGTGAAAGCATCCCGTACCTCAGGCCTGTCCCCCAGCAGGGAGCTTCTCCCCACAGAACACTAAGGCCACCTGGCATCCTGGTCCTGGCTCTTCTTAAACTGAACAACCGAGGGCTTTCTGTGAGCAGGGTGGAAGGCTAAGAAGCCCTGAGCAGGTTGAGCCGCCTTTCAAGATGCCCAGTACCTTATCATAGGACGTGGTTCAAATCCCGGCTACTCCACACTGCTGATCCTGCTCCCTGCTGATGGGCCTGGGAGGCAGCAGATGAGGACCCCAACACTTGTGTTCCTGCCACTCACATAAGAAACCTGGATGGAGTTCCTGGCTCCCGGTTTCAGCCTGGCCAGCCCCAGCTGTTGCAGGTACTTGGGGAATGAGCTTCCAAAAGGAAAATATCCCTGTCACTCTGCTTTTGAAATAAGTAAATCTTAAATTTAATTTAAAAAAAAAAAACACAGGAAAAAGAAGCAACAACCCTTGGCCTCCAAGAAAGGGCCTGACCAACCCTGTGCTGTGGGGACCGCCCCCTTACTCTGCTGACCCACATGATTGACAGGTCACTTGTCATCCCCCTCACTCACTCATGGGTAACAGCCACAAGCCACAGGCACCACGGGACCCATCTGGGAACAAGAAGACCGGAGTCAGATAATATAGAACTTACTTTTCTTTTCTTAAAAATTTATCTGTTTGCTTGTTTGAAAGGCAGAGTTACAGAGAGTGGGAGACATAGAGAGGGCTTCTATCCACTGGTTCACTCCCCAGATGACCATAGTGGCCAGCACTGGAACAGGTCAAAGTCAGGAGCCAGGAGCACCTTCCAGGTCTCCCACGTGGATGGCAGGTGACTCAGCTCTTGGACCATCTCCCGCTTCTTTCCCAGGTGCATCAACAGGGAGCTGGACCAGAAGCAGAGCAGCCAGGACATGAACCAGCGCCTCTGTAGGATGCCAGGGTCACAGCTGACAGCTTTACCCAGCCGTCACAACATCGCCCCGGAGCTCTCCTTCTGACAGGGGAGACACAGCAGAAACCGGAAGCCAGGAAGCTGCCTTATTTCCTCTGGTGGTAAGCACCGGAGCTGAAATAAAGCAAGCTGGTGGGACAGCTTGTGGCCAGTGATGACATCTCTGAAAAGATGGTATCAGGCACACAAAAAAACAGCCCAGTGAAGAGCTCAGGAAAAGACACTCCTGCCAGAAAGCACAGCAAGGACAGAGGCTCAGAGGCTGCCCCTGAGCTGGAGTAAGGGTACTCAGGGAAGCAGGCCCTGAGCCCACCCAGCAGAGGCTGCAGAGGAGCCAAACAGACCCAGGCCAATCTGTCCCCTCAAGCTGCTTTCCTGGTCTTGGGAAACTCGGTTTCCCCAGCAACCTGTAAACTCACTGCAAAGTCACCCAGCTGGCCGAGAGAAACCCCAAGCTTGCTCCTGTGCCATGTGCCCCATGCTAACCCACGGCCTCCCTGTCGCAGCCCTTACGGGAGCCTTGAGGGCCTGGGCGAAATAGAACAACCTGCAGTGAAGGGGAACGGTGGCCTTCCCAGCCCCAGGGGACGCAATCAAGGGCCCCACCCTCTAGGGTCCAGTTTGCAAAGGCTGCCTCCTAGGAGGGGCCCGCCCTTATGTTGATGACAGAGGCTTAACTTGTCTTCTCCAGACCCACAGATTTGGCAGGTTTCCAGGGCCGGGGCAGGGGAAAAAGTCACTGAGCATCCCAAAAGAGTTCCTGTTCCGGTGGGTCCACTTCCTCCCCAACCCAGGAAACACAAGCGAAAACTTGCCCCCTCCTGGTCTGTCTCTGGATGGGGACAGACACAGGCCAATTTACTTCAAGCTGCTTGAGAGTTCGTGAGGATGTGCAACAAGAACCAAGATGGGGGGGGCCCCAAGCGGCTTGGCCCCGGGCCGCCATGCGGCCCGGGTGCTCGGGTCCCTGCCAAGATTCCAGCCTAACACAGCCAAGCTTTCCACCACGTACGTGCGTACATGGGGTGCGAGGCTCTCGGGCGGCCTGTGCGCCATTTGGAGCCAGGCTTCGCCTGCTGGCCGCCCGGCCAGGAAGTTCTGGAATTTGGTTTCTCTGATATGCTGCATGAGACGCTCCGTGCTGAACCCACAGTACTCTGAGAATGTGTATTAGTCCTTAAGCTTTTCAAAGGCATTTAATCTTCCTCTGAAGAACCTGTAGTCACTTTATAGTGCCGATCGCCAACATCAGCTCACTTAAAAGGCAAAATTCCGGGCTTGTCCAGCAGGATGCCCCATTACCTGATAGGATGAGGGATCAGCAGAGGGGTCACAGAAGGCAGGACTATGACATTGACTGGCATTCAAGAACCATACTCGGGGCTAGAATGTGTGAGGCATGCGTGGACCAATCCCCTGACACTCTGACCCCATTGGACGGTTTAGAAGGGCCGGTGGAGTCTATGCAGGAGGCATGACAGTCTATAGGGCGCTCTGGGCTGACCAGAGCAACCTCTGGCATACTTAACACTGGCTGGCAACAGGCCTGGTTGGAGAGCGTGGGGGAGGCCTTGGCTGCGTGGAGCCTACCACTAAGGGGCACAGGAACTGGAGGGAGGCTGAGTTCTGGTCGGGTCACAGTTGTAATCCCTTGGCACAAATATCAATTCGGCTTTGACGCACCATGCCGGATTAGACCACAGCACAGTTTGGTGCTCCGGAGGACCAGGATAGATGTTGGACGGGCTCGGCTAGGCCTCAACCCCATCTGAGCCATATATGAGATATACGTGGGTATGGACGAGCCGTGGCTGGGCTGAAACTCTCAACAGCAGGAACCAGAATGGATTGAAGAGCGGAGCTGGCCGAAGGACCTGCTGGAATGCGTGAAGCCAGACACCAGGAAGGAGTCGGAGGGAGGAACCTGAACAGATCCTCTGACAGGAAGCTGACTCTACAAATAAACGCAGGAAGCATGGAGGCAAATAACCCAGAAGAGGCTTTGGAATGTGACCCACTGGCACACACTTGGCTCGGGTTGGGGCAGACCAGGCTGAGTCGGTTCACGTCATCCACTGGCAAGCCCAAGTGCTGAAACTGTGTGGGGGCCTGGCCGGGTTTGGTTGCGATTAAAACAAACAAACAAACAAAAAAAAAAAACAGTACAAAACACAAAATGCCAAGGTGAAATGGCCTGTGCTAGTAGGGAATGCAACACCCGACCAGCACTCCTGCCACTGGTTTAGGTGAGGGACGAGAGTATGATGGGCAGAGCCGGGGAGAGATGCGATACTCATTGGTTCCAATAGAGGTCGGGGCTCAGAAGAGAACCAACCCAGGGGTTAAAACCATCAGCTGATCGGAGTGATGGACGGTGGCGGGCACTGTGCTTACTAGTAGTACATGTAGGAGCCTGGACTGGGAATGCCTCAAAGTTATTTTTTTAGGGGGATTCCCCTGAACAAAATGGAGGAATCAAAGCATTAACCAAGAAAAGATGGAAAATGGAGTAGATCAATCAACCACCTCAGCTTTATGCTTCCAGCGGAAAACTGGACAAGGGGAAACCCTAAGATGGACTATGTCAATCAGTGGACTCTGCACCAGCCTCATCATACCTGGACTGTTGCTGATGATATGTTGGAGCTTCTAATTGATCGAGGTGACGCTCTGCTGGCTCTGCCTACAAACCTGAGAGGGCCTCCCTAAGAGGCCGTTGAACTTGAACTGGACAAGTGGGATGCTGGACTCTGTATGGTGTAAACTTTTAATTAGGGAATCTCAACGGAACTTGAGCTGTGGTTATGCATCAAGGTGAAGGAATTCATGATGGGGGAAGGGTTTGGGGTGAAGGGGGGGAATCCCAGTACCTATGAAATTGTGTCATGTAATGCAATGTAATTAATGAATAAATGAATATAAAAAAAAATAACCAAGATTCCAGAACCTCCTAGAAGTGCCTCCCCATTGCCCACACACATTCTTAACACCAACACAGAGACTTCCCACCAACCTGAGAAGGGCCAGGTCACAGCCCCTTGGTCCATAACCCAGGCACTGAGTGCCCTCTGGTGGTTGTCACGACATCCAAACCCGGGAGTCACACCGCTGTAGGAGTGGGGGCAAGTGGGGAGGTCTCTGGACCATCCTCTTGCACTGAGGAGTGGGGTGAAGTTAACGGCTAAGACTACGTTCTTCCGGCACAGCATACAGTGTGAGAACACTGCCCGCTAGAGGACATGTTCTGAGCTGGCACAGGACTTGTCCAGAGCCACACGGTCAGTCCACCTGGACCCAGCCGCAGAGAAACACCGTCATTCATTCATTCACTTACCCGGTATACTTCACCAAGCATCTGATATATGTAAGGCATTGCCCTATACCCAGTGACCAACCAAAGGCCCTGTCCAGAACCTAGTTCTACTAGGGGAAAGAAACAGCAAACCCCCAAGCAAGTGCCGAAGTAGGGTGTCAGTTAAAGGCCTAAGCTGAAACATAGAACACAGTAATGGATAAGGAGTAGCAGAGACACCGTCTTGTAGCTCAGACTCTTTCGGGAAGGTCTCTGAAGAAGTGGCTTTTCAGCTGAGACCCAGTGGAAGTGGGGCCTCTGTGACAAAACAGGGCAGACACTGGGGAGAAGCATTCCTGGATGCAGGAAGATGCTTGGCATATGCAAGATCCTGCAAGAAGGCATGGGCAGCTACAGGGATGTGAGCAGGGATGAGAGGGGTGACAGAGCTGTACCACAGTGGGTTCTGTGCACCAACGGAAGACCTTGGAATTGATTCTCAGACATGTTAGAAGGCTGTGGAAGGGTTTTGAATGATCACGATAGAGCTACAAGTTTGAAGCTCCCTGGCTTCTGGAGAGAAAACAGACTGCAGAATGGAATAAGGAATGAAGGCAGCCAGGGAGGAACCAGGGAGCCACTGCAAGGCCCCAGGCGAGTGATGGCCACACCCTTAACTAGTGATTGTGGCAACAAGAGGGTCTTAGGGGTGAAAGACATTTTGGAGGTTTTGAAACTCCCTGAATTAAGGAGATTGAGTTTAGAGTTCAGTGAGATCAAGCAGGTAGAATCTTCAGGACAGAGTACTAGAGAGGAGAGACCTACACCAAGAAGACCTCAGAGACCTACAAAGGATCCCCTCCAAATAGTCATCAGAGTACCGGTCAGCCCATGCGCTTAAGGAGAATGCCAAGGCAGGGCGAGTAGCCATCCGGAGGTATTAAAGGGAGCAGCACAAGCACTCGCTAAGACTAGAAAACCTCATACTTCATGCAGCACTGGAAGGAATGTTCAATAGAGTCTTGCTTCAGTAGTGAAGCATAATTAGCCCTGGATTAAACACTGCTCTGGTCCCACTTCACAAATTGTAAGAAGCAAAACCTTAAAGGGCCAAAGCCTTCCTACAAATAAATAAATTGCATTCCAGAGCAAAGTTCAGAATGCTTATCAGAATGTAAAAACAACCCAGGAATAGAAAAACATCTAATGTATGGATAATTGGAGTACCCAACGGAATGCAAAAATACGCAAAAGGGTAAAGATCGCAATGTCTAGCATCTAATCAAAGATTACTAGGTTTGAAAGGAAGCAGGAAAATGGAATCCATAATGAAGAAAACAATCAATTAATGGAAACTCATCCAGAACTCACACAGATGCTAAGGTTAGCAGACAAGACCATTAACAATTAGCTACTGCAATTGCATTCCATATGTCCAAATAACTAAACAAAAACATTTAAGATACAGGGTTTTGGGGCCCGGCGCGGTGGCCTAGCAGTTAATAAATAAGTAAATAAATCTTTTTAAAAATACAGGATTTTTCAAAAATTTATTTATTTATTTATTTATTTATTTAAAAGGCAGAGTTACAGAGAGGCAGAGAGAGAGAAAGAGAAAGAGATTCTCTGTCTGGTGCTTCACTCCCCAAAGGGCCACAATGGCTAGAGTTAGGCCTGCCTGAAGCCAGGAGTCAGGAGCTTCCTCCAGATTTCCCATGAGTACAGGGGCCCAAGAACTTGTCCATTTTCTGCTTCTTTCCCAGGTACATTAGCAGGGAGCTGATTGGAATTGGAACAGCTGCAGTTCAAACCAACATCCATATGGGATGCCAGCTTGGCAGGTGGTGGTTTCACCCACTATGGCACAACATCAGCCCAAAGATAGAGTGTTACAGATATAAGTCAAACTTACAGAGAATCTGAAGTGCATGACACACTAGATAAAATTAATGGAAGACTGGATATTGCAGAAGAAAAGATGAGTGACCTTGAAGTTAGAGTAACAAAAATACTCAAAATGAAACAGAGAGAAAAATGGATTTTTTTTTTAACACTGATTTGAAAGAGTTACAGAAAGAAGGAGAGACAGAGACAGATCTTCCATCTGCTGGTTCACCTCCGAAATGGCCACAACACTCAGAGCTACACCAGGTCGAAGCCAAGAGCCAGAAGTTTTATCCGGGTTTTCTACATGGGTGACAGGGGCCCATACGGGAAGCCAGTATTGGAAGTAAGGAGTTTTACCCACTCTGCTACCATGCCAACTGCAACTTTATTTTAAGGAAGCATCACTAACGCGTGGGACAACTGTAAGAGTCTAATGCATGTGAGCCTGAAGTACCCAGGAAAATCAATCCACTGCTACAACTGAAAGCCCAGAAACAAAGATAGCAAAGACTATCTCAGATGGATAATTTAAAAATTCATCACCAGCAGACTTCCAATATAAAAAAAATATTCAAAAGGATAAGCAACTGCCTCACAGTTAAGATGTTGGCTAAGACTCTCACATGTCATATCAGAGTGCGTGGGTTCAAGTCCCAGTCCAGATCCCAATTCCAGTTTCTTGCTAACACAGCCCCTGTGGGGTAGCAGGAGGTGGCTCAGACACCTGAGTCCAGGTAAGCCACATAGGACAACTCAATTGAATTTCCATCTCCCAGATTCAGCCTGGTCTACTTTGGTCATTATAGACATTTGGAGTGTAAGCCAATCAATGGTGGGACTATTTACCTATCTTTCCGTCTGTTACTTAAAAGAAAAAAAATCTTGGGGGTCCCAGTGTGGTAGCCTAGTGGCTAAATCCCTCGTCTTGCATGCAGCAGATCCCATGCGTGTGACCTGGGAAAGCAATCGAGGACGGCTCAAAGCCGTGGGACCCTGTATCCATGTGACAGAGCAGGAAAAAGTTCCTGCCTTCCAGCCTTGAATTGGCTCAGCTCTGGCCAGTGTGACCACTTGGGGAGTGAACCAGCACATGAAAGATCTTTCTCACTGTCTCTCCTTCTCTCTGTATATCTGCATTTCCCATAAAAATAAATGAATCTCCTATTAAAATGCTAAAGGAAATTCTTCAGGCAGAAGCCAAATGATACCAGCTGTAGGTGTGGCTCTAAGAATGAAAATATCAGAAGTGGTAAACAGGTGAGGAAATACACATTTCACTATTATTTAAGCCACTTTAAAACATACTGATTATCCCCAACTGCAGGAAACTGTAACTCAGCAAGTGTTACGCTGCTGGGAGAAAAACAGCCAATGGTTGGCTGCCATTCTAGGCCCGGTTAATGCCAAAAATGTGTTAACTATGTCAGTGTGCCAGCACAGTTGCCTACTCCTTGCATTTTTTTTCTTTTTCAAAGATTTATTTATTTTTATTGGAAACTGAGATATACAGAGAGGCGAGGAAACAGAGAGGAAGATGTTCCATCCACTCATTCACTCTCCAAGTGGCCACAATGGCCAGAACTGAGCTGATCTGAAGCCAGGAGCCAGGAGCTTCTTCCAGGTCCCAAGGCTTTGGGCCATGCTCAGGACATTTTCCACCAACCACCACCCCGCACACACAGGGGTGTCTAAGGTGACATCAAATGTCTAACTCTGCCCCCTGGTACTGATGCAGTCTGGCAGCAAGGGGAGGTACATTTCTCCACCCCCACCTTGTGGACACAGAAGGAAAAATGGAAACATTTACCTCACCCATCTTCTCCCCAGCTCTGACCCTCTCCATTTTAACCAGAGGCCCACATGGCTCTGTAATCCTCCTCTCACATTTGTTTTAAAAAAAAAAAAAAACAGTGAAGTTAATTTTAAAAACATACTGGCAAGCAGTTATAATGCATATTGTAGAATTCATAGCATCTGGGCCCTGTGCCATGGCCTAGTGGTAAAGTCCTCACCTTGCATGCACCGGGATCCCATATGGGCACTGGTTCAAATCCTAGCAGCCCCACTTCCCCATCCAGCTCCCTGCTTGTGCCCTGGGAAAGCAGTCGAGGGCAGCCCAAACCTCTGGGACCCTGCCCCCACGTGGGAGACCCAGAAGAAGCTCCTGGTTCCTGGCTTCAGTTCGGCTCAGCTGCAGCCACTGCCGCTACTTGAGGAATGAATCAGCGGATGGAAGATCTTCTCTGTCTCTCCTCTTCTCTGTGTATCTGACTTTCCAACAAAAATAAAATAACTCTTTAAAAAAAAAAGAATCTATAACATGTATATAGAAAAGGGAATGAATGAGGCTAGTACAATAATGGCTGACAAAGTATGACAAAGTGCACTTTTGTAAGATTCTTACACCACAGATGCAATAATATAGTGTCATTTGAAAGTAGACTGATTCCTACTATGAGCCCTTGACATAGCCACTAAAATAAATTGTTATAGTGACCCAACAATGAAAATAAGCTAAAAACAAAAAATATTTCATTCAAAAGGAGGTTAAAAATGAGCAAGGACTAAAAGAGACTAAATAGAACAAATGTAAAACTGGATAGCTGACTCAAGCATAAACAAGACAGTGATCATACTAAGTGTAAATGATCTAAACACCCAAGTAAGAGGCAGAGATTGTCATAGTAGATGCGAAATCAAGACCCAGGTGGATGCTGCTTGAAAGATACGTGAAATATAGAAACATAAAAAGGTTAAAACTGAAGAGATATAAAAAAGATGCTCCCTACTATCTCTAAATAAAAAGAGAGATTGAATTGCTATAATTATATAACACAAAAGCTATTTCAGATCATAAAATTGCTAATAGCAATAAAGAAGCTGATTTCTCATCATCAAGGGATTAGTTAATCAAGAGGACATAACCTTTCAAAAATTTTCTGCATCTGATTACAGCTTCAAAGTGCAGAAGTGGATAAAACCGGAAGAACAAATAGATAATCACACAATTACAGTTGGAAATGTCCTTGTTTTTAAAGATTTACTTAGTTTCATTGGAAAGTCAGATAGAGAGAGAGGAGCCAAGACAGAGAGGAAGATCTTCTGTCCACTGATTCACTCCCCTAGTGGCCATTACGACTAGAGCTGAGCCAACCCGAAGCCAGGAGCCAGGAGCCAGGAGCTTCTTCCGGTCCCCCATGCACCCATATGGGATCCCAGTGTATTCAGGGCAAGGACTTTAGCCACTCGGCTATCGTGCCAGGCCCTGCAGTTGGAAATTTCTATACTCCTCCTGCAATAATTGATAAAAGAAGCAGACAGAAAATCACCAGGGATTTGGAAGATTTGAACAATACGATAAAGCAACTTGGTCTAATTGATGTTTTCAGAACACTCCATTCAACAGCATCAGAATACAGATTATTTTTAAGTAACCATGGAATATTTTAAAAGACAAATCATATTCTCAACCATAAAAATCTCTAAATAAGTTTAAAATAATTCAACTCATACAGATACTGTTTTCTGACCACAGTGGAATTGAATTAGAAAACAGTAATAAAGATATGTGCAAATCATCAACTTGGAAACTAAAAAATACACTTTTAGTAATCCCTTGTCAGAGAAGAAACCAAGTATTTTGAATAGAATGAAAATGAAAATGCAAAAATATTGGGTGCCTCTTCAACAGTACTTAGGTCACAGTGTTGAATGCCAGTATTGGAAAAGAAAAATGCTCTCTAATCAATGACCCTAGCATCTACCTGAAGAAATTCAGGAGGAGAGAATTAAAAAGAAGTAGGCAGAAGCAATCAACAAACAGAACAGGAAGTCAAGAAATAGGGAACACAAAATGATAGATGGAATCAAGAAGGAAATACTTGGTTCTTGAGGAAATCAATAAAATTGATAAGCCTCCAACTGAACTGATCAGAGAGACACAGAAAAGACATGTACTGCCCATCTCTGGACTGACTGCCCTCTGGTCACTGTAGATCCACAGACATTAACACACAATGAGAGTCTCTCAACAGCCAGGAGTCCGCAGCTGAAACCTTCCTGCAACAGTGACTTCTGAACCAAATGACCTCCCCTGGGAATGTGGAAAACCGGTAAGGAGGCTCGGAAGTGTGTACTTTGTCTTCATCTCCTTTGATGGCACACCGCGCCTGAAACTCTTGCAGTCTCCAGAGTGGTAAGCGTGTCTTTTATACGCTGGCTCATCTGTTTGGATTGCTGTAACAGAATACTTTAGGCATGGTGATTTATTTCCATAAGAAACATGTAAGATATCCACTGACTAAGGTGTCTGGAGAGGCTCTCTCGCTCCAGCGCTCGCTCGCTCTCTCTCTCTCTCTCTCTCTCTCTCTCTCCAGCTCTCACTTGCTCCAGCTCCCACTTGCTCCAGCTCTCTGAGCAACATAGATGCTGCCTCATTGCTACATCCCCACATAATAGAAGGGGTGAAGGGACCAGTTGGCTTCTTCAGCACTTTGATAAGGCCTCTAATCCCACCTAATCACATTCCCCCAAAGACCCCAGTGTTGGGAGCACTGCACAAGTGCCCTGCTCTAAAATAATGACTGGTTCAAGGCCAGGAGGCAGCAGGAAGACAGGAGGTCACAGGTGAGGCAGATCTGCCTCCTTTCCAGGGCCTGGCCAGTCAGGTAGCACCCAGTGGACCCACAGGAATGCAAGTGATGGGAGTGAGAGCTGAAATTGCTATGGCAATAAGTATAGTTATTGTTATTTTATAGGCTAGCCTGTTTTTGCAATTTTTTGGAGCATAGACAATGTAGCTGTTTTAGGATGCTTTTATTAAAGAAAAATGTTTTTGATTATTGTTTTATTTATGGGGTTGTAGAGCTTATAGTTGTAGGGGGATTTAATATTTGTAATTTTTGTTTTTAGATTTATATTTTTTCCCTTGTAAACTATTTTCCCATTGAATAATGGGCAAGTTGTAGAAATAGAAATGTGGTAGGAATGTACTACTGATTAGCAGGTAATCGCATGTGCCTTGGCCTTGGAGTCCTGGCTGCCACTCCATGGCTACTGTTGAAGAATGAATAATGGCTTGCTTTGAAGAATATGAATACAGTGTTTTAAAGAATTATCTCTGGAGACACCTGCTTAGCCCTGAAGTGCAGACGGAATGACCGAATGTCTGTACATGCCCCCTTAGTCTTGAAGTAAAAAAATAGAACAATTAGTTGCTTGTGCAGAAGCTTGTGAGGTTTTGAGTAAATAAAAAGGACAGTTTTTTCTTGGGCTGTTGTGAGAACGCACCAAGTGTCAGTGTTTGTGTCTTTCTTTATCGCCGACTCCACGCACCCTTCCCGAGCTCCGAACTCTCTGCTGGAGCTGGACTCCGGCACCCCAGCTCCTGATACCATCATCCTGGAGATCAGAAGGCCACAGATAGGTTGGAGAGGGGGACATCAATAGTAAACCAAGATAAGTTGGGGAAGGGGACAGCCTCTTCACAGCTTCAGGATACAGCTGGTTGCTAGAAAGAACCACACATGGTTAGAGCCCAATGCAGTAGCCTAGTGGCTAAAGTCCTTACCTTGCACACCCCAGGATCCCATATGGGTGCCGGTTCTAATCCCAGCAGCCCCACTTCCCATCCAGTTCCCTGCTCGTGGCCTGGGAAAGCAATCGAGGACAGCCCAAAACCTTGGGACCCTGCACCCGCATGGGAGACCAGGAAGAGTCTCCTGGCTACAGATCGGCTCAGCTCTGGCCATTTCAGCCACTTGGAGAGTGAACCAGCAGATGGAAGATCTTTCTGTCTTCCAGCAGATGGAAGATCTATCTGACTTTCCAATAAAAAAATAATAATAATAAAATAGGTCTTAGAAAAAAAGAAGAAGAACCACACATGGTCAAAAGAAAGGCTGAGAATTCAGGCTCAGACCCCAGCCTCCCAGGGAGTAGGGCGAGCAGCAGCTAAAACAGTTGCTCACCAGCAGTCAGTCATGTCATCAGTTGTGCCCCCACAGCGAAGTCTCCCATGGAGCCCCCAGGGACAGAGCTGGGCTACGAGCTCACGCAGGTGCCTGGAGGCTGGTGCAGGCAGGGAGGGCACAGACACCCTACCTCTTTCTCGGGTTCTTTCTTTTTCTCTCCGTTTCTCCCTACCTCTTTCAACGAAATGCAAAGATTTTACTTATTTAAAGTCAGAGTTAGAGACAGAGAGAAGTTTTCCATCCCCTGTTTCATTCCCCAGACAGAGGTTGCAACTGCCAGGGCTGGGCCAAACTAAAGCTAGGAACCTCAAACTCCATCCAGGTCTCCCCCCACATGGGTGCAGGGACTCAGATGCCTGGGCCATCACCCACTATTTTTCCCAGGTGCATTAGCAGGGAGCTGGATTGACAGTGGAACTGCCAAGATGCCAAGCAGCACCCATGTGAGATGGGCCCTAATTGGAATCTAGGCCTCACACTTCCTAGCTGGGAGACCCCGGTTGGGTTGTCACTTCCCATCCCAGCTTCCTGTCACACAGTAGTATCAGCTTCACAGAGCTGCCTGCAGAAGGAATCCATGAAATAACGCATGAAGGTGCTCTGCCAGCACCCACCATGGGGACTATCCAGTCTTTCCTGCCATTATGTGCTGGGCTATTTGCTGTCTGTCAGCTCAGTAGGATGCTGATGCCACCCACCCACCTGGAGCCTGATTTCCACAACAGCCAGCTCTGGGTTCAGAAAAACAGGAAAGGCCACAACAGCAAGCTGCTGTCTCCTCCAACTCCTGTATCCCCTAGCCCAGCCAGCACTTCAGAACAGTGGACATTCCCCCACCACACGATGATCAGCTCACTGGCAGGTATCTGGGCTGCTCAGAGACTGCCCACCCAGCTGCTGCCCCTCTCCCCTCAGGCCTGCTGCTCCCAGTTTGGGAATGAGATCAGACCTGAAGGGAGACAGACCCCCCCACTGTCTTCCTCAGGCCACATGGTCCAACAGCTTTGAGTGTGGACTGCCCGGCTCTGCCTCCTCCTGGCTGTGTGACTTGAGCCAGGTCACTTGGCCTGCATGTGCTTTACTTTCATCATCTATGAAACACAGCGTAGAACAGTCCCCAGTCTTAGTGCTACTAAGCTGATTAAGCTGTTAATAAATGCAAAGTGCTCCCAATGATGCTTGCCACCACTAATCACTACATAGGTATTTGTTGCTCCTTTTAAATTTGCTTCTTTTCATTTCATTTGAAAGGCAGAGGTACAAAGAGAGAAAGATTGGGTTTGTTGTTTTGTTTTTTGTTTGTTTTTTTTTTTACCTGCTAGTTCACTCCCCAAGTGCCATCAAAACCAGAGCTGGGCCTGGCCAAAGTCAGGAGCGCAGAGCCCAGCCTGGGTCTCCACGTGGGTGAGAAAGGCCTAAACACTTGGTCTATCACCTGCTGCCTCCCAAGATGCAAATTAGCAGGAAGCTGCAACAGCAGCGTTTTGACTTTGGATGCTGGCCGTCCCAAGCAACATACTAACTCATGGACCAAATGCCACTCCTGGTATTTGCCATTCTTAGCACCATTGTTACATTTAACCAGTACATGCTGCACTGTAGGTTTCCAGACTTCTTAAATTTTATTTTTAATATATTTGAAAGGCAGAGTTATAGATAGAAAGAGAGCTCTTCCATCCACTGATTCACTCCACAGTTGATTGGAATGGCCAGGACTATGTCAAGCCAAAGCCAGGAGTCAAAAGCTTCCTCTGGGTTTCCCACATGGATCCAGGTGCACTAGCAGGCAGATGGATAGGAAGCAGAGTATCCGAGACTCGAACTGGCACCCATATGAGATGCCAGTATCCCAGGCTGAAGCTTTACTTGCTATGTCACAGCTTCAGCCACCAAGCCTTGTTATTAAAGGTAACAGATGTATAGATCAATTAATGAATGAACCAACCAACCTCTAAGCCTCAAGAGTTGATGATTGTGGGGCGGATTACAAGTAAGTCTGGGCTGGAGGAACAGGTGCTTTCTCTCCCAGCTGCATGGTTGCAGTCAGGGGACTCAGGCTGGGTGGCCCGGGTGCCAGTGGTGCTGGGCAAAGCCCTTAGGCTGCCTGGCAGTGTGCTCTGGGAACTTAGGGGTGTGGGGTTGCGTGGAGTCTGAGAGATGGCACAGGTAGGGACAAGCAAGGACCTGAGGGTTCATGCCCTGGTGAGGAATGACTTCTCTGGGACATCCACGGACAAGGCCACTCTACTTGAAGGGCTAGAACATGGAAACCCCCAGTGAGTGTCAGAAAAGGGAACAGGTACTGTGAGGCTGCACCATGAAGCCAACAAATGCATGAGTGAATCAGGTCTGGGGGGTAGAATCTGCAGGGAAGTATGTGGGCTTACCCATGTGGAACAACAATCTCCATCGGCATGAGCAAGAACTGTGGCTTGGAATAGGCCTGGTTGGAGAGCTAAGAAGACGCTCCGACTATACTGGAATTTCTACAGGTGAGTGTGAGAGCCGGAATCAAGGCATTGTGCTGGGCTGGACATGGCTGCAATCTCCCTTGGCATGAGTATGAACTGGGTCTGGGGTGTGCCACACTGGGCTAGACTCTAGCACTCACTGGTACTTGTGAGAGTCAGAGTGGGTGTAGAACAGGCTGGGCTAGGTCTCGGCACCCGCTGAACCATGTTAGAACTGTGTCTAGGCAGACGAAACGTGGTTGGGCTGCAACAACCAACAGTAAGAACCTGAAAGGGTCTGCACCATTGTGCAAGAACTTCGTTCCTGCCAGGACAAAAGGTGGACAAAGTCAACTGGTATGCACCAGATCTGCCACTGGAAGGAGACTGGATAGAGGAACTCGGTGAACTCCTTTGTCTTATTGTATTCCTTACAGGTACGTGTAAGACCAAGGCAAGGAGCAGCCCAGACCAGGCGAGGTCAGAGTACCTGCCAGCATAGATGTAAGTCAGGTCTGAGGGTGGACCAGGCTGGACCAGTTCATAACAACCACTGACAGATCTGAGAACCATGCTGAGGTGCTGGAGGGACTGGGTTGGGCTGCATCACCAGCCAGTTTACACTGGGACCAGGATGAAGGGGGCTGAAGCACCCGTTAGTGGATGCTGAAGTGAGATGAGCTATGCCAGTCTGAGGACAGTAGGTGTCGGGTCCATAAGTCCCAGGAACAGAGGGGCCTTCAACCCACCTGCTAGGTGGTTGCTAGATCCATTAGCCCCAGGGATGGGGAGTCTGGTGGGGCTTGGGTCACCTGGTCTAGCTCCTGGGTCCCATCTACATGGTGGGTGTCAATTCCGTGAGCCCTAGTGGTAGAGGGTTTGGCAGGGCCTGGGTCATAAGGCCTAGGACTTTCAGCCCACCTGTGAGATGGGTGCTGGATCTGCTAGGAAGAGCCTATTAGATTCCTCATCTATAGATCGCTGAGATCAACAGCATTTCAGAACTATCACATCCACCTGGGCAGAACCCTTGGAGCATGCGTCACATTGGGACCATGGGTTGACATCAGATGGCCTTTCCCTGTCCTCGGGTACAGGGATGGTTGGGAGGCTGGGTATGTCCTATCTCCTTATCTCCCCTCTCCCCCCAGAAATAAGAAGAACCACACCCACTTCTCCCTAACCTTAGATCCTTCCCACCTTGATCAACTATGTAAACATCATCTAAATAATATTTTTAAAAGTTGATGATTGCCAACTACAGTTGTGGGTTTGAATCTAATAGGCTCTTCCTAGCAGCAATCAGGCCCCTAACGGGATCCCCACCACCACCCAGCGAAGCCAATGTCACTATGCTGTGTTTACAGAGAGGGAAATCGTCAGACTTAGAGGTTTACTTGTCCAAGACCACACAGCCATTTTTTTTCCTCCTTAATTATACACATGATGCAAAATCACTGGGGAAAAATATTTTAAATCTAAAGTGACAAAATAAGAAACAATTGATAGGCCCAATGTTGCAGCATAGCACGTTAAGCCACCATGCACAATGTCGGCAAGTTCCCAGCTACTCCACTTCCAATCCAGCTCCCTGCTAATGCACCCAGGAAAGCAGTAGAAGATGACCTAAGTGCTTGGGCCTCTGTGCCTACAGAGGTGACAGATGAAGCTCCTGGCTCCTTGGCTCGGCCTGGAACATCCCAAGCAATTGCAGCCACTTAGGGAATAAACCAGCAAATAAGAGATCTCTCAGTCTCTCTCTACCTGACTTTCTGTAACTCTGCCTCAATCTTTAAAAAAAAAAATCCATGCCAAATCACCTGAGATTTCACCCAAAACTGATCCTTGTGAAGTGTTTTCTGCCTACCCTTTATCCGGTCTTCAAACAAACACATTTTTTTTTATAACAAAGACAGCTGGCATTATGCAGACACTGCATTGCAATGGAGTATGACTCTTTCAATATCAATAAATATGTATCACTAGCAGCAGCTAGCCTCCCATTGTAGAGCCAAATCACAATTTATTTCACCAATTTGTTGTTGTGGGATATTTAGGCTGATCCAATTTCTCACCATTTTATCTGATGAATATCCTCTTAATCCATACAACTTCTAGAACTTGTCCAATTATTTCCTGGGGATGAATTCCTAGAAGTAAAATTTCTGAGTCAAAGACAATACACTTACACAAGGCTTTTCCTATTACACACGCTGCCAAATGGACTCCCTGAAAAGGTTGTACCAATTTACACTCCCACGGGTGGTGGCATGGAAGATGCTAGCCACTGACAATGATATACAAACCAAAGCCAAAAAGGGGCATTAGTCAGCAGAGGCTAAACCATGCTGCAATAACACATTAATCCCCAGCACCCAAGGGCACAGCACAGCAGAGATGAGTTCCTGGATAGGCAGAAAGGGGTCTGCCTTGCAGAGTGAATTTCAGGGTCACGGACAGAGTGCCTGTTTATGGCTGCACCATCTGGAACACTAAATCTCCAGGGTTGTTTTCCCTTGGGAGGCTGAACCTCCAGCCTCCTAAAGACCTTGATTCAGAAGTGGTGCACATCACTTCCACTCCTGTTTGACTGACTGGAGCCATCACACTACCCAAGAGCTGGAAAGGGTGGTGTCCTGAGCACCCAAGAAGAGAGAAAACCAGGGCAGACACTACACAGTGCTGTAATGTTGCAAGTCACAGCACAAGAAATAGACCTGAACCCTCTCACAATGCATATGGGCTCCAACTCACCTGGCTTGACTCAGCCTAATTAGGACAAAGGGGAGGGCCACACAGGGCGTAGAGCAGTGAATGACAATACCTCTCTTACCGGCAAGGCAGGCCACCCACGGACCCTCATGGATCCCAGGAAGGTTAGGATAAGGTACCCTATTTATGAAAGGCTGGGGGCAGCAAGGACACAAGAGAGAGAGAGAGAGATCCCTGAGAAGTCCTGCCCCTAAGGGCCTCACTGGGCCAGTCCTGACTCATCAGCAAGAGAGCAATGGGGGGTGTGTCCATCCCCACAAATAGAGCCCCAGGTGCAAATATTAGCCAGAACACAAGAGTGGCATGGCTGGGCTTGTGAATCCGTTAAGCATCTTACTCTTAGCATTTCTGTGAACCTGATTGAGTTGCTGTACTTTTCTGTGTCTCTATTTCCTGAACTCAAAATAGAACCCCTTGTAGCCAGGGGAGGTGCAGAGATGAGCAAAAACAGCCCCTACCCTAAGGGGTGTGCAGTCACTGGAGGAGATAAGCCACTATCTGGGCTGAGATTCAAATGAGACAAAGGGGAGAGACATGTAGGTGTTGAGAAGAGATGCTCAGGCAGAAGGGAGAATGATACAAAGGCCCTGGGGCAGGAGTATCCTCATGAGTATGAAGGCCGGCAAAAGGCTAGGATGGCTAGGATGGCAGGTGATCAAGGCCAACAGATGACTGAGCCAGAGAGGGGACTATGGGCGTCTTTCTCTCTCTCTCTCTCAATTCTACATTTCACGTAGATAAAATAAATCTTTTTAAAAGATAGACAGAAATCCAGGGAAGCACAAGAACAGACACATTTCCATGAAATCCATCTTTCCCCTGTCCACCTGCTGCCCTGCGTCCTAGTCTCATACCACTGAAGAAAGCCTTGGGAAGGAGGGAAACAAGGATTTGTCCTCCCGATTAAAGACTGTTCACCTTGGGAATTAAATGATACCAACAGTGAAGAACAACTTGAACACAGAACCACACACAAACCAAAGGCAAGTTGCTGATGGCTTTAACTGCCAGCTTCCCCAAGCCTTCCTTAGGGTATTGAAGGTGAGGGCAAGAGGGGAGGTGGAAAGGGCAGGCATTGGGCCCAGCAGTTACAATGCAGCCTGGGACACCCACTTCCCGTATTGGAGTGCCTGGGCTCACGTCCCAACTCTGCTCCCAATTCCAGCTTCCTATGAATGCACTTCCTGGGAGGCAGCAGGTGATGGTTCTTGAGTCCCTGCCCCCAGGTAGCACACCTGGCTTCTGCCTGGCCCAGTCTCAGGCTGTCACAACTGGGGAATAAACGATCAAGAGGCATGATCTCTATCTACAGCTCAAAAATAAATAAATCAATAAAAATGTTTACAACAGGAAGAAGGGGAGTGGAGAGTTTGCCGTGGTCCAGGGAAAGAAAGCCCAGAAGCCAGGAGGCTGATGTTCCCCAGGCCCAAAGGGGCAAGGCTGTGAGACTTTGCACTGACCTGAGCCCAGTGTCGGCCCTGCCCCCACCATAGCTCTCAGTATATGTGGGAGGAGGAATCACTGACACCTACCAACATCTAAACCAACATCTAAACAGAGATGGAGACCGGGAGCTCCTGAGAAGTTGACGGGGTAGGCTCTGCCCCCTGCTAAGGGTCCCAGCTCTGCTCTATCCCCACCTCTGATCAGCACACACATGCACATGCATGCACATGCGCGCGCACACACACACCAACATGCTTATGCCTGAGACACAGCAGCACCTGTCAGTAAAGAGCAAAACTTCAGAACTTCCCAGGGGCCGTGAAAACCCAGGACCTTGTCCACACATCCCCAAGAAGGTGGGACTTAGGGAGACATGCTCTCTAGGGGCAGTCAGAATTCCCCAGGTCAGCCCACAGGGCCCAGCGCCTTCACCTCCCCAGCAGGTGCCAACCCTAGGCCCACCCTCTGACTTCCCTTCAGCAGGCAGAATGGCCCCAGCCCACACTCCACAGGCAGATGGAAGGATGAGAGCTGACTGGTAGACCCAGAAACAGCAAGGGCAGCTTCCTTTCCTGATTCCACCACCACCACCACCTCCTCTCTCCCAGCATTGGAGACCCCAGATCACGCCCACCCCTCCCACTGAGCAGATCCCCGTTGTGACCCCGGCCCCTGACTGTCCAGAAGCTTCCAGGGGCTCCCAAGAGTGCGAGAGATTGAAAGTCACATCTGTACCCTGGTACTAAGGGCCTTAGGTCAGATTCCAGTCTGCTCGCCAGACTGTGTCTTCCCAGGCATTGCCATGGCCGGCATGGACTCCTCCTGGCTCCTATTCCCTCTGCCTTCCATCCCTGTCATTTCCCCACCCACCAACCCCTGAAGACCACGTTCAAATTCCACCTGTGCGGTAGAGCTCTCTGTAAGTCCTGTGGCTTACAGGACTTACAGAGAGCTTACATCACATCCCTCAGCATACCTCCACCACCTTCTCTTTGCTCACCTGCCCAGGTGCCTCGCTTACTCCTCCATGGCCCCTGCCTGCCATTGGGCTGCGTGCCCAAGGGGACATGAACCTGCTGCTTTGTGCTCCCAGATCTGCTGGTGGCAGAAAGTGCAACCTCACTTCTGGCTGCCTGGGGAAGAAAAGAAGGAAGACAGGGGAAGAAAAACACAGTTTCTGGGCACCATCAGAGCTGGCTCAGCCTCTGGGAATACCAGCCACCACCCACCGAGATCTTACGTGCCAGGCATGGTTTCCACTGTCTGTCCAGAGCAGTGGATGCTGATGGTCCTCTGGTATACAGAACAGGAAACAGACCCATGGTGGGTGCCTGGGCCCCTTAGCTAGGGAGAGGCCAGGCAAGGCCCACGCTGGGGAAATTGGGCCGGATCCTGCATATACCATCAATCTTGATTGCTTCTTGAAAGGTAGCTTCTTCTAGAAAACTCAACTGACTTGGGACAGGAAGAAGGCAGCAGGTTTATCTGCTTGGAAGTCACTCTAAGCTGAGCTAATAACCCCAAGGGATACACCACTGGGGCTGTGGAATGTGAGGGCCTGGACAGGACAGGGAAGCTGACAAAAGGGACTGTGGCAACTGACCAGGTCCTGCAGTTGCCACACAGAGCATCTGCCACTCTGCCTCCATCTGGCTCATACTCCACAGCACCATTAACAAGGGAAGGTATGTGGGGAGGGGGCAGACAGGAATGTTAGAAAGCCCCCAGAATCAGGAATCTGCTTCAGCGACTTTCAATAGCGTACAAGACTCCACCATCTGACTGGGAAGAGAGAAGGATCTCTCCCGGTATCTGGGTACCAGACTCTGTGAAGGATCCCCACCTGAGAGATCCTCCCTTTCCAGCTCGGGGGTCAGTGTGGTATACAGAGGCATGGGAGCGAAGATCAGAAAACAAGATGGAAGGTTCCAACCCAGTGGCCTGTGTTTGGTTCCTCTATAGCTACTCCCACTCCAAGGCTACTTAGAAGTCCCCCTCCCCTCAGTCAGTCATTAAAATACTAAAGGTACCTGGTGCTTAATCTCATTTAAATCTGAATCAGGAAGACAGATACTAAATATCCATCTCAAAGCATCACACTGAATAAATATGTTACCTCCAAGTGTCGGTGGGCCCAAAAAACTGCTGTCCCTCTCCAAGTTCCAAGGAAAGCTCTGTCTGAGCTTGAACTTTGAGCCAGAGTGTGGGTCTTGCTCTGTGCCTCAAGCCACCTCTGACGGGAGCCACATCAGGGCTCTCCAGCAGTTTCTGCTTGCCAGCTGCAGTTCTTGGGACTTCTTAGCCTCCATAATCACATAAGCCAATTATTCCTGCTAAATCTCCTCATACATAGAGAGATTTGGTGTAAGTAATTGGTTCTATTTGTGTAAGCAACTACAATGTTGGTTCTGTCTCTCCGGAGGGCCCTAGGAAAACACCCACAGGCGATTACAAGATAGTACAGATCTGGAGGGCAGGCCCCACGCAGTGTCTCCATCCAGGGCCCAGGGCCGAGACATAGGTGTCAGATTAAACCAAGAACTTGGGCCCAGTGTGATGGTTCAGTGACTAAATCCTCGTCTTGTAAGCACTGGGATCCCATAGGGGCACCGGTTCATGTCCCTGACTGCTCTGCTTCCCATCCAGCTCCATGTTTGTGGCCTGGGAAAGCAGTAGAGAATGACCCAAAGCCTTGGGACTCTACACCCATGTGGGAGACCCCAGAAAGCTCCTGGCTCTTGGCTTTAGATGGGTTCAGCTCTGCTCATTGCAGCCATTTAGGAAGTGAACCAGTGGATGGAAGATCTTTCTCTCTGTCTCTCCTTCTCTCTGCAAATCTGCTTTTCCAAGTTAAAAAAAACAATACGTCTTAAAAATAAAGAAAAAGAGACCAAGAACTTTCTCTTGGGCTCTGCATTATCACGTAGCAGGTAAAGCTGCCACCTGCCACACCAGCATCCCATATGAGCTGAGCTCTGGCTCATGTCCTGCCTGTTCCATTTCCCATCTGATCTTCCTGTTAACGCACCTGGGAAAGCAGTGGAGCACGGTCCAAGTTTTGGATCCCTGTACTGACATAGGATACCTAGATGAAGCTCCTGGCTCCTGGCTTAAGCCTGGTCCAGCCCTGGCCATTGCAGCCATGTGAGGGGTGAACCAGCAGATGGAAGATCTCTCTGTCTTCCCTGCTGTATGTAACGCTGCCTTCCAAATAAATAAATAATCTTCTTTTATAAGTAAATAAACAAACCAAGAACTTCTCTCCAGCACATGGAACTAAAGCCTTCTCCGCCCAGGACTTTCTGGAATGCTGAAGCCAGGAATCAGTCAGAAGGAACCGAGCCATCTGTTCTTCCAGACGTGGCCATGGGGAGCCACGTCCAAGTCTCTGCGGCCTCCTTAGTGCCTGCCCAGATGCCAAACATCTGAAGGGCACCTGTCCTCACTCTGAGCAGGACCATGTCCCACCTGCACCGCCCCCATCTTGCTCCGCTGTGGCTGTAACTGCCTGAGACTGGCCAGCGAGTACAGAGGCTTGTTTACTTAGCCCACAGTTCTGGAAGCAAGCAGCACAAGCAGCACAAGCATCACTGTAGGGCAGATGGTGTCACATGGGGGGAGCATGTGGGACAGAGGAAAGCAGGTGCATGTGGCAAAGCGGTTGATCCCCTTTAGAATCATCCCAGCCTCACCAGGAAGGCCTGGATCCCCTGAAAAGTCCTCCACTGCTTGTCAGCACCCACATCTCACTTTGAATACTATGGGCACAAGCCACATCTGAATAACAGCAGCCCCTCCTCCTGCACCAGCACCCCATCCTCCACTGCTGGTCTAGTACTTCCGGCAGGCAGGGCCGGTGGCTTGGGGATTCTGTCAGGAAATGGCCTGGCTCTTTCAGGGGCTCCAGAAGAGATCCAAAGGACTGCAGGGCTGGGGAAGCCCCCTGCTCCCTCCTAACAAGAATATCCCCTGGTCAGACTCAACTGCAGAGACCTGCAGGGGCGGAGATTGGGAGGGCAGGCAGGTGGTGCCCTTTGCAGAGGGCAGGCTTCTGGAGGCAGCAGGACAGGGGGCTCTGGAGGAAACCAAAGTATGTAGAGTTGCCGGTACCCGCCCCCCTACTGTATGCCCAGCACTTCCTGTATTTTTGTGGTTTCCAGGGCTGGGTCAGGGACTGGGCAAGAAAAGGGACTCTGTCCAGCCTGAAGGGGCTGGCAAGGACTGCATATGGAGACACTCCCAATCCTGACACCCCCAGGAGGTCGGAACCCTGCAGCTATGTACACCCCACTTCCTCTTCCACCCTTCTGATAGACCCCCATCTCCATGGACCCCTGCCTTACTCCATCCCTGGCTCCTCCCTCCCTGCCTTAATGAAGTTCTAGGGCTGACACCACCTAATTCCCCAGTGATTTACTTCCAGCAGATTAGAACCAGGACAGCTCTCTAATTAACATGCATGTTTGAGATTACTCAGCATTCATTAGGACTCCATGATTGACTTGTTCACACGTAAGAATTCAATTACAGGCCTGGCACTCAACCCCTGGCCTAGCGGCAATGTCCCATTTCAGTCTGAAGGAAGAGGTAGCCCTATCCCAGAAGAGCCCCTAGCCTGAGAGAGGAGACTCAACAAGCCCTGGGAAAACCTCAGAGGCTCCCAAGGAAGAAGACACAGCCCTGGTCCCCGAGGAGTCCCAGCCTGGGGGACAAAGGCACCTGCTCTGGCTTAGGGCAAATGTATCCAGACATTCCCCCCAACTCTTCCCCCAGGATCTTGCTGGGAAAAACCCAGCTTCTCTTTGTTGGTCAGGACAGAAGGACACACAGCCCTTCTCTTTGTGTTTTTATTGAGATTTTATTTGAAAGACAGAAAGAGAGGGGCAGGTAGGAAGAGACCTTCATCTGCTGATTTGTCCCCCAAATACCTGCACCAGCTAGGGCTGAGCCAGGCTGAAACACGGAGCCTGGCGTTTCATCTTGGTCCCCCTCCTGTGTGGCAGGAGCTTCAGTACTTGAGCCTTCGCCTGCTGCTTCACACAGCACGCACTAAAGGCAGCTGGAATTCCAAAGTAGAGCTGAGATTCAGATCCAGACACAATGACATGGGATGGCATGTCCCAAGCAGCGTCCTCACCGCAACATCAAGCATCAGCCCTGCCCCCATCTTTGGATGCAGGGATAGACTCAACCCAGCCCTGGAAGGCATCACACCTTGCCTCCCTCCCCAGGGACAGCCTGACCCAAGAAGGGGCTGGAAAAAAAAGCCATTGTCTACATATGGATAAGATAAGACATCCAGCTGGACTGCACACATGCAGGGCGGGACAGGGCTGTGTCTGGGAGCCATGTCCTCCCTTGAGAAAGAGAAGTCCAGAAGTTAGTGGAGAGAGGACCAGCAGAGGGAGGGAAAGCCCCTGAGAGGCCCCATCCAGACTGTGTCCCTCCAGGCTCAGCTGCTCTGCCCTCAATGCCTGGTCCCTCACTGCCTCGTTGCACCTGCCCACGCCCGGACACTCCAGGGTTGGGACCAAAACTGACATCCACAACTCCTGGGTCACCCACACCACCCAGCCCAGGATCTGAAATGTGTCACTGGAGAGAGACTCATTGAGAGACAAAGGGCCATCCAATGAGGTCAGGGCAAAACATATCCTTGACATGGAGCATTTCCCATTCATTCTCTTGACATAACAGGCCTGACAAGAGGGATTCCATGTTGAGCTGGGCTCCTTTTCAGGGGAGGTGCCAACCTCCGACACCCATGTGACCACAACCCAGCTTTGGCAAGAATGTGTGAAACCCCGGATAGGATGTTCAAACATGGCTAGGATAACAATGTATTTCACCTAGTACAGCAACAAAGGCTTGTGAAGTTAATAATTAGTAATTTGGCATTCCTAAGATAGTTCTGCATTAGCTCAGTTCCTCTGAATCCCCACCCCACCCCAGTTTGTGGTTTATAAAGATAAACCCCACAGTTCTGTAATTTGGGGTCGAGAGGTCTTTGGGGTATGAGACCCCTCTCCACCACCAACAATTAAAGACTTTCAGATCTCAGTGAGTGATGCGCCTGTGTATCAGTTCGCTTGGGTACAACACTTTCCTTTGTTCTCCCCAGTTAGAGATGAAGGAATTGAGGCCCAGAAAGGCTAAGGGCTTTGTCCAAGGATGCACAGCAGTAAGGGCTAGGACCTGGCTGGTAGTCCCGTTGCCTCAGTTCCAACCCTTGACTATGCTAGCCCCACTGTGCCCTGGGTCCTGCTCTCCATGATGTCAGGATGCACCCTGCCACTGGATTAAAATGCCACTGTGAGGGAAGTTACAAGGGAGGTGCAAGCATCATCTCACCCCCCCGCCCCAGCAAGGAGAGCTGCAGCAAGGGCTGTACCACTGCGCCACGTGGTGACCAGGAAGGGGCAGGGACTCTGTCCCAATCCCTGCAGGTGAGTAACGCACAGCTGTGTGGCCTCCAACAGGTTAACACACCTCTCTGAGATGGTTCCCTCACCTGCAAATTGAAGATGGTAATAGTATCTCTTTGTAAGGTTGTTGGAGGGCATGAACACTCTCAGGCATAGAAAGATCTCAAAACCATGCCTGGCAGGTGGAAGACGTACACCAGCATAGCCATCTGATGTCACAGCCAGGATCATTGGTTAACATCTCAGGAAAAATGACAGTCACCAGGAGCCAACAATGGTTTGCTTTTCAGAGGCAGGTTAAGCCATCACCTGCAATGCCAGCATCCCACATGGAGCACCACTTCAAGTCCCAGCAGCTCCACTTCCCATCCAGATTCCTGTTAATGCATCTGGGAAAACAGTAGATGAAAGCTCAAATACTTGGGTACCTGCACCCATTTGAAAGGCCCCAATGAAGTTCCAGGTTCCCAACTTCTGTCTGAACCAGACCCAGCTGTTGTGGCTATTTAGGAGCTGGAAAACACCTCTCTCTCTCTCTCTCTCTCTCTCTCTCTCTCTGTAAATTTGACTTTAAAATAAATAAAATAAATATCTATTTATGAAAGAAAGTTGTACCCTTCTAACATCTGAATCGAAGAACCTTGTTGAACCTTGCTGCATTGAGAAAGCCATGTAGACACAGCAGCATGAAGGCTGTCCTCAGGCATCAGGATCAACTTCTGCAGGGCGTCAACAGGGCCAAAAGCTGTCAAATGTTGCCAGAAGTCATCACAGGCATGTTCTGGAAGAGGGTCTCCACAGATTTGCACGATAAATGTATCTGAAGATGATCTTGGGTCAGGCTGGAGGGCAAACAGGAGCTTCCACCCTACCAGCCACACACAGTGTGGCTGATCCAGGAATTTCAGCCCGCCAGATGCTTAGATGTAGCTGGTGCCACCTTGGGTTGGGTGGCGCCAGTGGTGCCAGGTGAAGCCCTCTGGCTGCCCAGCAACAAGCTCTGGGGACTTGAGAGTGTGGGCCTCTAAGGGGCCTTGTTATTGGTACAAGTGGAAGCATGTAGAACCTGAGATTCCATGTCCAAGTGATGAATGACTTCCAAGAAACTCCCATGGACATTGCCACTGTTCTAGCAGGTGAGCAAGGGTACTAGACTGAGTTGTTTGGAGCAGGGAATGGGAGGAACTTTAAGGGTCAGACCAAAGTACCAGTTCACCTAGAAAGCCTAAGCTGGAGCAGTTAGCATCAACCATCACCAAATATCACTCATAGGCACATACTGAGGCTGCAATAGGGGCCCTTCTGTTAGGGTTGGATCAAAGTGCCCAGTGAGAGTTGAAACAGTGAATGGGTAATGCGTGGCTGAGCCATGACACTGAGCAGCACGTGAGTGAATCAGAACTGAAGACAGAATTTGTGGGGATATATGGGTTCTCACTCCTGTGGACTAGCAATCTCCATTGGCAGGTGCAAGCGCTGTGGCTGAGAATAGACCTGGTTAGGGTACTAAGGGGACATTCTAGTTGGGTTGGGGTTCCCACTGCTGAGTGCAAGGGCCAAAATAAGGGTAATGGTCTAGGCTGGACATGGCTGCGGTCTCCCTCAGCATGGGTGTGTACTGGGTCTGAGGTGTGCCAGACTGGGTTAGACTCCAGCACCCACTAGCACACATGAAAGCCAGCATGGATGTAGAACTGGCTGTGCTAGATAGCGGCACCTGCTAAACTACACAAGAGCTGTGTCTGGGTGTGGATCAATTATGGCTGAGCTGTAGCACCCAACAGTGATAACCAGAATGGTTGTGGGCTGGTTAGGCAAAAACATTATTTCCACCAGGACAAAAGGTAGACAAAGTCTACCTGGACCAAAGACCATCAGTGTGTGCAACATCTACCCTTTGAAGGAGACCTGATAGAGGAGCTTGGGAAACTCCTTTGTCAGAACACAGTGCTTACAGATGAGTGCAAGAACCAAGGCAAGGAGCAGTCCCATCCAGGCCAGGTCACAACACCCATTGGCATACTTGTAAGTCAGGCCCAGGAGCTGGCTAGGCTGGGCCAGTTTAGAAACATCCACTGGTAGACCTAAGAACCAGGACAAGATGCAGGAGGGGTCAGACCACAACACCAGCCAGTTCACATCAGGGCCAGGACTGGGGGCAAGCTGGACTGAGCCAGGATGCAGCACCCACTGGTGGATGCCAAGGTGAGAGGAGCCATGACAATCAGGGAAAGGTGGGTGCCAGGTCCATGAGCCTCTGGGGAGAAGGACATGGTGAGGCCCTGGTTGTCTAGCCCAGGTCCTTGGCCCGCTTGTGTGCTGGGGGGCGGATCTATAAGCCCCAGCAGTGGGTGTTCAGCAGGGCCCTGGTCACCTGGCCCAGGCCCTTGGCCCACTTATGTGGTAGATACCAGGCCCTTGAGCCTCAAGGATGTGGATCTGATGGGAACCAGGTTGCCTGGCCTGATTTTTTAGCCTATTTGTTTGCATGGGGGCAAGAGGGACCGGTCTGTGAGCTCCCGGGGTCAGTGGGCCCAGCAGGGCCCAGGTCACCTAGCCTGGGTCCTTGGCCTGCCTGTAGTTGGAGGGGAGGAGGGCCGGGTCTGTGAGCCCCAGGGGCTAAGGATCTGGTGGTGCCCGTGTCACCTGACCCAGGTTCTTGGCCTGCACTGCACTGCAGGTGCCTGATCTTTGATCCCTGGAGACAGAGAATCCAGCAGGACCCAGATCCCAAGCCCAGGTCCTTGACCTGCCTGAACGGTGGGGACCAGGTCCATGAGTCCCAGGGGCTGGGGGTCCAGCAGGGCCAGGTTGCCAGGTTGCCAGGTTGCCTGGCACAGGTCTTGGCCCACCTGCCTGGTGGGTGCCAGGTCTGTGAGCCCCGGAGATGGAGTCTCCAGTGGGGCCCTGGTTGTCTGGCTCGGGTCCTTAGCCCACCTATGTGGGGGGCGGGTCCATTAGCTTTAGGGGCAGTGAGTCCAGCGGAGCCCAGGTCGCCTGGTTAGGACCCTTGGCCCACCTACGACAACTGGTCATCCTCAATAGAAAAGATGGAGTAGTAGACAGCTAGCCCAGATCCACATGGAAGATATGACAGCACATTGAGCCCTGCAGAGGACATCCGTACCATCCTAAGGAAGGAGGACAGTACAAATTGGACAACTACCCCAGCCAAATGATGACAGCAATATCTGGGTGAATGGAGACTCTGGGGTTGACATTGTCATCCAATGGGCATTGGAAGCTTTCTATCATCGGATCAACGAGATTGGCAACATTTCAGAACTATTGGGACCACCTGGGCAGAACCCTCGGAATATTGGGACCCCAGCTTGATACCAAGTGGTCATTCTCCATGTCTGGGTTCTGGAGCGGTTGGGAGACTGGGTATGACTTCTCCCCTTAACCCTTCTCCCCCTCCCCAAAACAAGGAGAAACAGAAAATTTGGAAACAATAATGACCACACATACTTTTCCCTAAACCTTGATCCATCCCACTCAGATCAACTATGTTAACATTATCTAAAATTAGAAAGAATTTTTTTAAAAAAAATGTATCTGAAGATGGCAAGATGTCACCAAGCCCTCTACCCCCACTCTGCAAAGACCCCAGAGCAGTGCATTGGAACAACCAGAAGCCAGAGTGGTCTGCCCTTGGCAAATGGATGGGGAAAGCAGCCCACCATCTGTTGTTGAACAAACCACACAGCACACAAAGCAGCAAGGGGGAAGCATTTGCATCTTAAGATATCCTGGAAAAAATCCTTTCAAATGGCCTTTTAAAAAAGTCTTAAAATTGTAACTCGTACAGTGACATATCATGCTAATCCTCCGCCTGCAACACCAGCATCCCACATGGGTATCAGTTCTAGTCCCGGCTGCTCCATTTCAGATCCCTGATAGTGGCCTGGGAAAACAGCAGAGGATGGCCCCATGGCCGTGAGTCCCTGTACCTGGGAGAAAGTCCCTGGCTCCCAGCATCAGACTGACCCAACTCTGCAAAGGAAACCATCTGGGGAGTAAACCAGCACATGGAAGATCTCTATCACTCTCTAACTCTCTCAAGTAAAATGAATAAATATTTTAAAAAAAACTTAAAATAGCCTGATAGAACTTAAAATGCCCCCTGGAACTATATTAGGAAGTTAATGACTTTTTTTTAAATCTATGGGGAGCGAACCAAGGTTGGAGGTAGAGATGTGGGAGGGAAAATTTTCACAGAATGCTCTATTATAATTTTTAATTTTGAGCCTCACGAATGTACTGCCTATTCAAAAATTAAATTAAAGGATGTTAACACTAGTTATCTCCGCTGGCTGAGGTGATGAGTGGTTGTACTTTCTTGTTCGTATTTTCCTGTATGGCCTGAATTCTTTTCATGACCATGCACCACACTTTTAAATCAAGAAAAAGAATAGAGCAATTAACATCTTCTCCAAACAGGCTGCTAACTTGCAAAAACTCAGGACCTGCCTGTACCACAACTCCTATGGCGGAAGAGCTGCCAGGGCTGCAATCAAAGGGAAGCCATGTAGAAACAGGGGCAGGAGTGTCACATGGTTGCAGAGACACAAGAAGGGACTGTGGGCAGGATGACACAGGCATTTCAAGGGAGCACTCGGAAAGAAGTGTCAATCAAGGGAGCTGTGGGCGGGGATGAGCTCCCCATCATGGGAGACATGCAAATAAAACCCTGCAAGTGTTCCCCAGGAGTGGCTCAGCAGGAGTGGTTGAAGAGTCTTGGAACTCTGGGGGGGTTCAAGGTTGCGTCCGTGGGTGCACCTGCAGGTGTATTGTTTCTAACTTCACAGAGCTAAGCAGGAAACCTACCTCAGAGACTTGAACCTCACTCACCGTCCCTGCTTGCCCAGATCTCACTGGGTTCCTTAAGGTGCAGACTCTGGGATTCAGGCTTAAGCAACCATAAAGCTCTTAATCCTACATCATAATCAACGATGGCCTAAACAACCACCATTACCGAACATTTACTGGGTACCCTGCACTACCCTGAGGGATAGCACAGATAAGCAGATGTGACTTTCAAAGTAACTGTAGGAGGCAGGTGCAGTGGTTTATCCCCATTGTCCAGATGAAGAAATTGTAGCTGAATGGAGCCAGGGTCTTCTCCCCAGAGAGCTGGGTGCCAGGGGGTCTCTGTTCCCTGCATACCCTCTAGAAACTTTGATATCTACATTGTAATCTCCACCTTACAACGTGCTATATTTGGAGATGGAAGCTTTTCCTCGAGATGTATTTATTTATTTGGAAAGCAGAACAACAGAGAGAGTGAATATCTTCCGTGTGCTGCTTCATTTCCCAAATATTTATAACAGCCAGGAACTGGAACCCCATTTGGGCCTCCCACATGGGTGACAGGGACCCAAGACCTTGAGCCATCACCTGTTGTCTCCCAGGATACATGAACAGGAAGATGGAACAGAAGCAGAGGAGCTGGGAAGGCACCCAGGCACTGTGATGCAAGGTATGTGTGTCCCAAACAGCTGATGAATCCATTGCACCCTGACATATGCCCCTGGACAGTCATAAAAGGGGTGATGAAAACAGAGGCATTGCAGAGCGCCCTCTTCTGGTAGATAGGTGTTTCTAGAAGAAAGAGAAACAGAGGCAGTACCATGTGGAGATAGAGGAAAGCCATTTGCCAGCTGCAGAGGCAGGGCTCAGGGAAACCAGCCCCGGTTTGATCTCGACACTTTGATCTTGAACTCGCAGCCTTTAGGCCTGTGAGGGATCACATTTCCAGAGTTTAAGCCCCAATCTGCACTCTGTTATGGCAACCCCTGCAAATTAACACGCCGGTTAGCTAGAAATGGTCCTCCAGGGAACCGCACGTTCTCCAGGGTCTGTCCTTTGTAAGAGTGTGTCCAGTGTGCAAGCAGGCGTGAGTGTGTGGAGGGAACAGAGCTAGTGCCAGGCTGTGTGCATGTGCATATGTGTGTGCACACACCTGCATGAAGCCGTGTCACATGGGGCAGGTGTGAGCACATGAGTGAATGAACCTAAGTGTGACCATCCAGATGAGTGAGCTGTGTGCACATTCAGCCCAGTCTTGAACAGAATTAGAGACACAGCTGAGCAATGCACACACGCACACACACACACACACACACACACACACCCCACAATAGGCTCCCCTGGTTGTGTAAAGCCCTTGTGCCTCCCTTCGGGTCAGGGTGAAGTCTGATGACCGTAACACATAGTGAGCACTCATTACACCATCCCATTTATCACAATTTCACAAATAAGAAAACACAGAATGGCCTGCTCAATGTCACATCTGTAGTATCCTGTGAAAGAGGGGGCCCAGCTCACTGCAATGGTTCCCAGCAGACTCATTTTCATACATCCTGCTCTCTCGTACATGCTCCTCTACTTGCACGGGGCTCCAACACACACACACACACACACACACACACAGGGCTCTGTCACACACACACACCCCTGCCACACACACACACACACACACACTTCTGACACACACACAGGGCTCTGCCACACACACACACCTGCCACACACACACACACACACACACACCTGCCACACACACAGGGCTCTGCCACACACACACACACGCCCACACCTGCCACACACACAGGGCTCTGTCACACACACACACACACACCTGCCACACACACACACACACCTCTGCCACACACACAGGGCTCTGCCACACACACACACACACACACGCCCACACCTGCCACACACACAGGGCTCTGCCACACACACACACACACACGCCCACACCTGCCACACACACAGGGCTCTGTCACACACACACACCTGCAACACACACAGGGCTCTGCCACACACACACACCTGCCACACACACACACCTCTGCCACACACACAGGGCTCTGTCACACACACACACACACACACACGGTCTACACCTGCCACACACATGGGGCCCCAACACACACACACTTGTCCACACCTGCTACACATACACACAGGGCTCTGGCATACACAAACACACAGGGGTCCACACCTGCCCCCCACACACAGGGCTCTGTCACACACACACACACACACACACACGGTTCCACACCTGCCACACACTCACACACAGGGCTCTGTCACACACACACTTGTCAACACCTGCCACACACAGGACTCTGTCACACATACACACACACACACACACACACAGGGGTCCACACCTGCCCCACACAAGCACCCATCACACTCACACACACAGGTGTCTGCACCTGCCACACACACACAGAGCTGCATCGCATACACACACATAGGTTTCCATCACAAACACAGGCATTCACCAATACACATGCTCACATAGTCCCCATCACACATACACAAAAATGGTCACACACATGTACATGCAAACAGACACCCAAACATAACAATACAATCCTGGCTCATATTTTGCTGGACTTAGCACTTTAAATTCATATGCATAATCTCACTTCCCATGCACAAAATCCCTGGAGAAAAAATGCCTTTCTCGACTCACAGAAAGGGAAACTGAGGCAGGAGTGGCTAGGTAGCATCCAGGAGGTCTCCCTGCTACTAAGCAGAAACGCCAGGGCCCTGGGCTTTGGACCGCTCCGTGCCACACCTCCCTGCCCCGCATGCACTTTCACTGCCATTCATTCACTCCCTGGAGGTCTATAATTACTCATCACAGAATGATCTACTATTAAAATGAAATTAGCAGCGACCCAGCCATGGGTAGACACTTTCAAACTTGGCACCCTCCCCCACTCTCTCCCCAGGAAAGCCAGAGCAGTTTTAACAGATGAGACAATTGTGTAATGGCTTCCTTTTGCTCCCGCTAAATTGACCAGAATGTTTATCCCCGTTAAGCCTGGGGGCCTCCAGACAGGGCTCTCCCTTTTACACACCTCTGTCTATAAGCAAGGATCATTTTCCTTCTGTCTGGTGCACACAGTCTGGAATCTGCGCATTTTCAAGTTTTCCTTGGGGGCCCAATGGGTCACTAGATAGCCTACCTGAGGATTATTTGGTAGACGGATTGATATGAAAATCAGAGCTACAGAGAGAGACGAAGAGAGGTCTTCCAGCCATCACTCACCCTTGGCTAGAGCAACCATCTGCACATGCGCTCCCTAAATCCTGCAGTCAGACTCACACCCCTGACCATGCAAATATTTGATTTGGTCCAACTAGGCAACTCACCAAGTCTGCACAAGCTGGAAGTCCCGGTAAGTTCCCACTGTCACACTGTCCCTCGACCTGTCAATCAGAATTCCTAGGATGCACCGGCTTCATTTGGGACGCCATGAAAACATGGAAAAGGAGCTCCACATGGAAGCTATGGTGGTGTCAGAAAATTCCCAAAGCACTATCCCCCATGCACCACCCCGCCGTGCAAAACAGGCCAGCACTGGGAGCTCTCCCTCTCCCTCTCTAACTGGAGGTGCTACACAAGTCCCCAGTCCCTCCCTTTGGGCAACCCTCTGGCCCACTCATGATGAATATTTCTCAGTGTGTGTGTGTGTGCGCGCACTCACCTTTTGGGTAAATCCTGTTACCATGTTGTGCACCTGACACGCATCGGCACTTTGAGGTCTTACCTTTGTGGGAGACAAGAGCCCAAAGAAAAATCACAGTGCTGCCGCCCACTTCCCATCCAGGCACCAGGCTGGAGCCTCAGCATGCACCCTGTCTCAAGGGGAGTCTGGACATGCTCACGTAACAAACCCCTGCCCACAAGGGAGTGACAGTCAGAGGGAAGTGGAGCTGTGCCCTCAGGAGCTTTGGTCTCTAAAGGAGGAGGCGTGGTTCTGACCTCAGGGAACCTGGTCCAAGTGTATGAACTAGGGACCCACACAGCATGCTCGGCAGCTCCCCCTCCTGAAGGTCATGATGGATGAACAGGAAGGGTGGGGGCTCTGCTGAGTCATCTCCACCCTCTCCCCTTCAACAGGCTGTAGAAACAGGAGTCCCGGCTCTCCCAGCTGTGGGTCAGCCCAAGCGGACAGAGCCAGGCGGGCCGAGAAGCAGAGGCAGGCCCATGCTGTCACTCAGCACGGATCCCCAGGGACCATTTTACAACTTCACCTATTCTGCGTCGCCTGCTTGACAGAGCATCCAAAGCAATTCCAGGGCTATATTTCATTGTCACATTTATTTGCCAGGGGTGTCAGTCAGGCCCCAGACGCAAGCTGCCCTGCTGCTCCTTCCATTTTGCTGCACACACAGACACACACACTCATGGGCAGGAACACCTGCAGATGCACAGAGATGCTTGGAAATGCAGGCATGTGGAGTTACACACGCATGGACTCCAGGTCCACGTGTCAGGTTCCTTGCACAGTTCTAGTCACTTCATGATGGAGAGTGTCTCCTGCACACGGACAGTAACAGAGAGGCAGCCATAGCTGGAGGCCTAGTGCGCCACAGTCCCCGGGCACCAACAGCTGGCCTTTCCAGGCAGGCTAGCAGGAGACAAAGAAGAGAAGAGCAAGGAGCCATCTGAACGCTGTCCTATACTCTTCCCTTCCCCATGAATTTCTGGAAATGAGAAGGCCTTGCTACATACCCACTGCCACACACACTCACACACACACAGCAGGAGCCTCTTCAGCTGCCAAGTGGAAGCCAAACCATTAGTACTAATTACCACACTTGTTGGGAAAGAGATCTAATTAACTCTCCTCGGGGGCTCGGAGGGGAGCCAGAGCCCAGGGCAGGCCTGCCAAGGCTGGGCCTCTTCCTCACTCCTGTGGCTTTTCAGGTATAGGGGGTAGAGGGAGGAGTCTAGCGAGACATACACACGCATACACTGACAGTCGTGATGTATGTTCAGATGCACTCATGCATGTGCAGGTGCACACACATTCCTGTGAGCCACGAGAGACAGAGAGAGCTGGTGAGCAGATAAGTGCCTGGAGAGAGGTGGTGATGATGATGATGATGATGATGATGATGATGATAGATAGATAGATAGATAATAAATAGGTAGGTAGAGACAAGAATGGGTGGATGTGATAGATGAGTAGATGTAGAGATGGATGAGTGGGTAGACAGAAGATAATAAGATAAGTGGTGGGTGGGTAGGTGGAGGGATGGAAAGATGGATGACTAGGTAGATCAATAGATGGACAAAAAAGCGTGGATGGGTAGATCTATGAATGGATCAAAAGATGATAGACAATGTGGTAAATTGGTAGATGAATGAGTGGGTGGGTGGAAGGAAGAAAGAATGGATGGATGAATGAGTAGATGGATAAATGGATAGATGATAGATAATGTGATGCATAGTATGAGTGGGTGGATGAGTGCGTAGAAGATAATAAGGTAAGATAAGAGGGTGGGTGAAAGGGGAGAGATGTAGGAAGGGATGAGAGGGTGGGTGGGTGGGGAGGAGGGAGGAAGGGATGAGTGGGTGGGTGGGTGGGGAGGAGGGAGGAAGGGATGAGTGGGTGGGTGGGTGGGGAGGAGGGAGGAAGGGATGAGTGGGTGGGTGGGTGGACAGGAGGGAGGAAGGGATGAGTGGGTGGGTGGGTGGACAGGAGGGAGGAAGGGATGAGTGGGTGGGTGGGTGGACAGGAGGGAGGAAGGGATGAGTGGGTGGGTGGGTGGGTGGACAGGAGGGAGGAAGGGATGAGTGGGTGGGTGGATGGTTGTATAAGTAGAGAGATGATGATAGATGTAGACTTATGATTGGTTGATAGATAAACAGATGGTAACTAGAGAGGTTGAATATGGTAAGTGGGTGGGTAAATGAATACCCAGGGGATTACACATGGCTGTGTGCTATACCTAACTCCACACAGCGGTGTACCCACGGTCACTCACACCCCTGCCTGCTTCCCTTTCTCTTCTATATAGCACCCATGGCTCACTCGCTCGCTCTCTCTCTCTCACACACACACATACACACACACACACATACAGACACACACACCCTGCAGACCAGCCCTGGAGTGGGCAGGCAGATGTCCTGGGGATGGCTCAAGGCAGATGATCAGGCAAAGAAACCAAATGCGCAAGGGCAGTGGACCCCCCGCCCTGAGCAGTCAGCCTGGAGAATCAACCCCCAGGGTCCCCAAGCTCCCAGCCCCAAACAGTGATAGATACTTCCAATTTTCTCAAAGATTCTATATTTTCTGTCCCAGGCATGTGTCTTGTGCTTTTTGACCAGGATAAACTGAGAGATAATAGAATCCAGAGATGGGAAAGAGATACTGATTTGTCCTGCACTGAATGAACATGGGCTCGCCCCAGTGCCCCTCCCTTGGGGCCAAGCCACTGTGGGAAGGGGGGTGGAGCAGGCAGCCAGAGGCCCCCAGGGGCCTCCTCACAGTCCCACACAGGTGTCAATCTCCCTGTGTGGGCGCTTGCACTCTTGCTTTCCTCCCCTGCAACACGGGGCTGCTAATGCTCGGTGTCCAGCCCACAGGGTACGCACACCATATCCAGGAGCTTCACCTGGGAGGGCTAGGAGCTGGCACCACCACCCAAGGGGACAGCACCATGGAAGCTGGTGCAGGGGACCCACACCTGAGGGGTCCTGGCTCCCCACAGCCATGCGTCCAGGCAGGGCTGAGTCTCCCAAATGAGTGTCTGCTCCTCTCTGCAGATGACCTTGTCAAGTGGCCCTGACCTTGAATATCCCAGACCCAGACCCCTCAAGTAAACAGGTGCTTAAGAAGACAGCCACGTTGGCGCCCCTTGTGCTGAAAACTCATGAAAGAATAAATAGCACAGGCTTTAGAGTCCAGAGTCCACGCCTTTTGGGAAGTCCCTCCTGAAAGCTAACTCAAGTCTGCTCAGTTACAATGTCCTTGCCAGTTCTTCTGTGGGCTCCCTGAGACCCAGGCCTGGTTGAAGGGTGTTGTCATCTACTGGCGGCCCAAACCTTCCTTTTCCAACATTCTTCATGCAGAGAGGAGAATGGACAGTGACCTAATGCATAAAAACTGCGCTGAAGTTTACAACCAGGTATCAGCTCTGTCACTGGCTGGCTGTGTGGCCTTGGGTGGATCGCCTAACTCCTCTGAGCTTTGCTCTCCACAGAGCTCAGAATCCTGCCTTGCAGGGAGCCATGGGAGCCCTTGGGCAGAAATGAAGGTCCCTACAGCCTAGAAGGACACTTCACACACACACACACACACACACACACACACACCCCTGCCACAGCTTCCCCCATGACGGGACATTTAATCTCCCAGCAGCAGGAGGGAGGTGATTTGAAGGAGAGGAGAGCAGTGGTCTGCCCTGCACCCAGGGTAATTGGTGGTAATCCCGCACTCGGCTGGGCCTACCGCCCCATTCCTGGCAGCAGGGCACAGTGGCCTCATCATCTGTCATTAGCCAGCGCTCTCCTGGCGGCTCAATTGTAGAACACGATTTTAATAACCCTGGCAGGGGGCGATCATTTTTCTTTTGTCACTTAACTCCGATTCCATTTCTCCATGGGAGAAAGAGAGACAGAGACACAGAAAGAGAGAACGATGGGCTAATGGTGTGGCAGAGACAAAGGGAAAGGGGGGGACCACGGGAAAGCGTCAGGGACAAAAGACACCTGGACAGCCAAGAGAGGCTGGGCAGGTGGAAAAGAAGGAGCAGCAAGACACAGGGGGCAGGAGAGCAGAGTGGAGCCCCAGGACGGGGGCGAGGCAGAGAGAGGGGCCGGCAGCTCTTTCTTTTCTTTTTAAGGATTCATTTATTTTTATTGGAAAGGCAGATTTACAGAGAGAAAGAGAGACAAAGAGGAACATCTTCCATCTGCTGGTTCACTCCCCAAGTGGCCGCAATGGCCAGAGCTGAGCCTGTCCAAAGCCAGGAGCCAGGAGCTTCTTCCAGGTCTCCCACATGGATGCAGGGTCCCCAGGACTTGGATCATCCTCGACTGCTTTCCCAGGCCCCAAGCAGGGAGCTGGACAGAAAGTGGACCAGCCAGGACAGGAGCTGGTGCCCATATGGGATGCCTGTGCTTTGAGGTGAAGGATCAGCCTGCTGAGCCCTTTTTGCCCTGGCCTTTCCCACCGGGGCTCTCGCATCCCCACCCGCAGCAGACATGAGATGGTCAGGTTCCAACAGCCTCCCTTAGCTGTCCTGGTGTTTCTACTGAGAACCCTGAGTGATGGATGGGTAAAGCACCCCCATGTCATGAGGCAGGGAGGATGGATGGGGAGGGGGCAGGATTCTGGGTTTGAGGCTCTGCCCAAACTGGGATGCCTCCAAGACGAATCACAGTCCAGCACGGGTGCGAGTCACTGCTGTAAAGCACCGGTCAGCCATGCCGCACGCTGGCTGAGGGTTTTTGTTGGCTGGCTCTGAACTTGGTGCATCCACCTGCACCATGGAAGCAAATATGTGGTGAATCCTTGAGCTGCGGGATGGGTTGTGCCCACACAGAAATGAGAGGGATGGATCTGGACCGCCCAGACCTGGCAGCCAAAAGGGCCGTCAAGATACCAACTGGCAACGGTTAGGAACAAGGTAGGAACTTGGGTTCAGAATTCTCAAGATCTGGCTCAGCCACCCCCACCAAATATCACCGGCAAAGGCTGAAAGAAGGCCCTAAGCTACCTCGGCGTGAGCAGAGCGCCCGGCCGAGCCCCAGGGCCTGCGAAGCTGGGAGCACAGCGCCACCTACTGGCCATTGTGAGAAAGCGCCACGAGACCTTCTGGGGAGGAGAAAAGTAGCGGTTTTCAGAAGGAAAGCCCCCGCAGCGACCAGGCTGGGGTCCCTGGTCCCTCTGCCTGGCTCTGAGCTTGCCAAAGTCTCCAGAGCAGGTCCTGGTGACGGCGCATCACACTGTGCCCCACTCACAGGCCAGGAGTGATCGCGACGGCCGCTGTCTCCCATCCAAGTCTGTGGATTTCCAGGCGCCAAACGCTGAAGAAGGAACCTTCCTTGGATTCAAGGCTTGCCTGTGCACAGAGCCTGGGGAGTGCAGCCCTTGGACAAGACCAGGTCACTGAGTTTCTAACGAAGAGATAGGGATGAGGTGCCACAGCTGGGCAAGGCCCACAGCCCGCAGGGACTTCTGCCAAGAGCCCCACTGTGACTGTCACCAGCTCAGACGTCCTGAGCACCTAGCACATGAACAGGTGTATTTCCAGCTCTGATGGTAGCTGTAAATATCACCCCTCTGACCTCGATGTTCCCCATCCATGAAATGCGTGTGAGGGGACATGGTGTAGCCCCAGGTCTGAGTCCTGGATCCAGGACTTAGGCCAATGGCACCCCAGTGGTTTCTGCTCACTCGTGTCCAGGTGGAAACCACACTGTTCTCAGACCTTCCTCTTTCACAAGAACAGCAACGCAAGCCCAGCTGTGAGCTCAAACCTTGGGCAGTGCGTGAAGGTGGTCGCCAGAGGAGGGGACACGGTGACCAGCACAGCAGGATCTGGGCAGGGATGGCAACAGGGGAAGGGGTCAGCACAGCCTTGGGTAGGGAAGCAAAGGCTCTGGGGTTTGCAGCCCCAAAGGCCCCAATTCTCCAGGCTAAGACAGTTGGGCCAAGAGGTCCTAGGACCCTGGAGGACTTCACAGCCCAGTCTGAGAACAGGCCCATGGCCAACGGAGGCCTTGCCCGCATCACACTGTGCCCCACACTGCATAGCCCCACCCACATCCTTCCGCCGGAAGTGGGGCTCCTCTGGGCAGCTCCTCCCCTGGCCCGCTCTAAACCAGGGCCCAGTGTGGAAGAGCCTCCTGGAGAGTATGGTTGCTTAAGTCAGAGTCACTTCCTGTTCTGCTTGAACAAACTGTCTTATGCCATATGCCCTGGTCATGTCCAACACAGTGTCCGAATCCTGTGGGCTCTCCATCCTGGAATCCTCTCTCATCCATGGCACTCTCTTGTCCCCGTAGCCTGGACCACCTGCAACAGCCTGTGCCTCCCTCCACATCACAGCTTGACAGATGTGGCCCCCCCACCTCCAGCACAAGGGACAGCTCCTCTGCCACCTCCCCGGGCCCACCAGGTCCCCAAAGCCTGGGCAGGGTTAGGGCCTCACTCGTAGTGCCTGAGGACTCAGCATCCAACATTCTGATCATCGCCTAGCAGGAAGCCCAGCACCGCCAGCAAGGCAGGCTGGACCCTGGCCGAGGTTGCTGGCTGGACCCAGGTACTGGCAGGTCCTCCAGCAGCCCAACAGCAAAGGAGCCTACAAAACCGCTGGTGGGAGTCCGGCCCAGGCCTTGTCTGCCAGCCTCTTCTCCCAGAAGCACATTCTAGTTTTTCTCCCACTTTAGTCTCAGATCTGTTTGCCACCCCCACCCAGAGCTCACCCATGTTCTGCCCTTGCTACGCAGCAGGGCTGGCCACTGCACACTGCACCTGCTGGCTGGCTGTAGCTGGTAAGCGGCATTGGTGGCAAACAGCGGGGGAGGGAAGGAGGAGCCACGGCATTTCTTGGGCTCCTTTCCATGTCAGGGAACATCTGGTGACAAACACGTTCTACCCCATTAGACATTCTGCAGGATAACCCAGTGCCCCACAAGGACCGCCTCTGAAGAGGAGATTGACATGAGTGGCCCAGCCCGGACAGCTCCTAGACAGCTGACCTCCACAGACAGCTCCTGCCACCTGACAGAGAAGCCCTCCAAGGAGTGACAAGGAATTGGATCCTTGTCTGACCCAGAGTCTGACGGGTATTCCTTACTCCTCCAGGACCCCTCTGAAGCTGGTGGCTTGCTGACCCCACCCACGGATGAGGGAAGAGCAGCTGTGACTTCCTCAGCAGCAGTGCCCTGTGGGTGATGAGATGCCGTGGGAGCTGCGAGCACAGACCCGAGAGTTGAGCTCCCTGGATGCTCAGCCTGGTGCAGTCCCTGACCGACCAGCTGGCCATGACCCCTCCAGTCAGTCGTACACATCCCATGTACACCAACCCCTTGGAGCTGTCTCACAGACCGTTTTCTAAACAATTGATGAGGCGGGCAGCATTGGAGCGCCCGGGGTTCAATCCCCAGCTCAGGTGCTTGCTACAGTTTCTGCCAATGCAGATTCTGGGAGGCAGTGGTGAGGGCTGAAATACCGGGTCCTGCCACCCATGAGGGAGGGTCGAGTGCCAGGCTCCCTCTGGCTGTTGCACAAATCTGGGCAACGAACTGACACAGGGAAGCTCTCTTCCTTCTTCTCAAATAAACAACTGAACAAGTGGGAGGAGGGAGCTCCTTCCAACAGCCGGAGCAAGCTGAGAGCCGCCCTCCGCCACGTCACGCCTGCTCACTGCCCTCCTGAGACACGCTTGGGAGGAGAGGCCAGCTCATTTCTTTTTCTCCTTTCCACTTCCAGTCTCGAGACTTTGGTTTTCACGGGGTCTGTCCTCGTCATGTCTTCCTTGCAGCTGCTGAGTTTGGCTCTTGGCTTAGACAGGTCTTCTCCACACCCCGAAGTATGCCGTTTTCACAGTGTGACTCCAAGGCCAGATGAGGCACCTGCCTATGTCACAAGGGGACCCACAAAGCACTACCCAGGACATGCTGGGGGCCAGGCAGGACAACTTAGACATTGCAACAGAGTAATGATGCAATATGTAGTTCCAAGGGCTTGTTTGAAGGCTCTGGGCACTTCCCGCTGCCCCCACAGTTCCACTTGCCACGCACGCACACACACTCCATGTGCAGTTTGCCTTTCCGCTCAGCTCTGCTCTTACTCCAAGCTCTTCTTCCTCTCCCCTGGGCTTTGCCCTGCAGCAGCCCAGCCCCTGAGCTGGCACAGACCTCTGGGATTGTTTAGTTCTCCCGCATTACCAGCCCACCCTCCCCATCCTCCGATGTGCCACTGGTCAGAGCAGTTGGCCGCTACTCCTTCTGGATGCCCATCCACCATCATACTGTAAAGAGCTTGCAGCCACAGGGACTGACCGGAAAGCCCACACAGCAGCAGGCGAGGGCTGAGAACCGTTGAGACAGAAGCAAGCGGCGTGGCCCCGGCTCTCTCTCAGCCCTAGTTTCCATCCTCCAAACACCCAGCCATCCTAGGGGAACCAGCTGCAGTGCCTGCCAGCCAGGCAGGAGACCCACTCTGGGCCACACACACACACCTCCCCAACCAAGGATCCCTGTCACCTACCCACCACCAGCCCCCAGTGGCTTTTCTCTCTCCTACTCCCCCACACACTGTCCAACAGGAAGCCTACTTGGCATGGGTGCTGTTCTACCCCCAGGTGCCCAGGACATGAAGGAACTCAGCCAACAGGCCTCAAGCTTGTTTCCTCCTGTGCCAAGGGCCTGGGTCACCCTGTGAGCAGCATCCAGCATGGCCTCAGCCAACTACACTCTCTCAGGGTTTTGAAACTCAAACATGCTTCATTTTTTTTTCACAAAGGGGCATGAAATGGCTTTGCAACAGGAAAGATGAATTCATTCAACATGTTCTTATTACTCAAGAGGGAAAAAAAAAAGCAATAATCTTAAGGATTGCCATACATGCTGTGCTTCATCCTGAAATTCAGCTTTGAACTTCCTGGCAGTCAAAGCACAAACAAAACCAAAAAACCAACACAAAATTTAAAAACCAACACTGAGTTGCCGCCCTCTTGTTATCAGAAAAGAGGAAAGAGGTCATTTCCTCCACAGGGATCAGAGTTTCCAGAAAGACGTTTCCCAAACAGGCCCCACAGGAGGGACGGGATAGGACGTAGCAACACCTTCTAAGCACATGGGCGACTCTCTGTGTAAACAGAAGGGCACTCACTCACGCCTTCTTGGAAACAAGTCTCGCGGTCCTTGGCGTGTGGATTGTCTGTCAGCTGCAGCTCGGAAAGGCTGAAGGTTTCCCACATGTCTCAGCTTCAGGTGGAGTTCTGTCCTTTGAGAGCAGACACCTGCACTGTAGTTGGTTTTCTGACAAGTCCCAAAGTCCTACCAGGTGAGCCTGGGTGAGCCCCGCTCTCTGGGAACCAGGGACGCCCTGCGGAGGGCAAGCCTGCTCATGCACCTGTTCGCCTGTCAGATCTCGCTCAAGTGGAGCAGGAACCAGCAAAATGAATAATTCTCAATTCATGAGCAGGAAAAACAGTATTTTTGAGCACCTACTAGGGTGCATCTCATTTAATAATTCTTTTAAAAAAAAGATTTATTGACTTATATTTTGTTTTTATCAAAAAGGCAGATCAGATTTATTCAGCACAAGAGAGACAGAGAGGAAGATCTCCCATCCATTGGTTCACTTCCCAAATGGCCACCAAAGTCTGGAGCTGAGCTGATCCGAAGCCAGGAGCCCTGAGCCGCCTCCAGGTCTCCCACACAGGTGCAGGGTCCCAAGGCTTTGAGTCATCCTCTACTACTTCCCCAGGCCACAAGCAGGGAGCTGGATGGGAAGTGGAGTAGCCAGGACACTAACAGGCACCCATATGGGATCCCAGCACCTGCAAGATGAGGATTTAGCGATTGAACCATCATGCCAGACCCCTTGCTTAATATTTCTTAAGAATCTGTATAGTTAATATGGGGAGAGGTTTGCTGCTTAGTTAAGATATCACTTGGGAGGCCCAGCACAGTGGCTCAACAGGCTAATCCTCCACCTGCAATGCTGACATCCTGTAAGGGCACTGGTTCTAGTCCTGGCTGCTCCACTTCTGATCCAACTCTCTACTTATGGACTGGGATAATAATTAAGATGGCCCAAGCCCTGGGCCCCTGCATCCTTGTGGGAGACCTGGAAGAAGCTCCTGGCTCCTGGCTTCAGCTCAGCTCTGACCATTGCAGCCATTCGGGGAGTGAATTAGGTGATGTAAACTATCCCTGTCTCTCTTTCTCTCTGTAAAACTGCCTTTCAAATTAAAATAAGTAAATCTTTAAGAAAAAAAAAAAGGATACCACTGGGATGCCCACATGCCACATCAAAACTCTCAGCTCCCCTTTCAATACTAACTACCTACAGATACTCCAGCAGGCAATAGATGATGATGCGAGTGTTTAAGTTCATGATGCCCTCATGGGAGACACACACTGAGGTCCAGGCTTTGGACCAGATCAGCCCCAGTTATCACAGGCGTTTGGGGACTGAATCAGCAAGTGGAAGATCTTACTGTCTCTCCAATAAAATAACCAAACCTGATTATCACTCACCATAGCATAGGACCAGATGACAAATGAATTGAATCCACCCTGAAAGGCAGCATTCCCAACTTTGACACTCAAAATTTCCAAAAATTATACATACATATACACTTAGAAGCAATCACCAGGGGCCTGGTGCAGCAGCCTAGTGGCTAAAGTCCTCGCTTCGCACATGCCAGGATCCCATATGGGCGCCGGTTCTAATCCCGGTGGCCGTGCTTCCCTGCTTGTGACCTGGGAAGGCAGTTGAGGAAAACCCAAAGCCTTGGGATCCTGCATCCACGTAGGAGGCCTGAAAGAGGCTCCAGGCTCCTGGCTTCAGATCGGCACAGCTCCGGCCATTGTAGCTGCTTGGGGAGTGAATCATCGTATGGAAGATGTTTCTGTCTCTCCTCCTCTCTGTATATCTGACTTTCAAATAAAAATAAGTATTTTTAAAAAAGCAATCACCAAACACATGAGGTGGCAACTACTAGCAGAAACAACAATAAATTTACCTGATGAGTGACAGAAATTATAAAAGTTTTTAAAGAAATATGAAATTGTAAAAATAATAAAGGAATAAGATTTTAAAAGAAAGGATGTCAGATCTAGGAAAAAACCACAATGGAGAAAGGAAAATGGTAACTGATTATGAAACTGAATATTCAGGAAGTGGGTCAAACAGCATCTTAAGTAGATGCATTTAATGAATTGTGATCCAGAAGACAGAGCTGGAAAAATTACACAGAAAACAAAACATAAAGAAATTAAAAACAGGCAAAGAGTAGGTAGAAAGTTAATTCCAGAAAGAATAGGAAGAAAGATAAAAGTGATCCTGGAAGAGTCACCAGCTGGGAATTTTCCAGAATTAATGGTAAATATGACGTCACAGATATTGGAGCCTAATGCAGACCTAGTAAGGTAAAGAACAAGAAATCCACAACTGATGGCAGTGAGGTAGAACTGCCTACTAGCCACGGAGGGAAAGACGCAGCAGCTGCAAGGAGAGGATCATTGGAGAACCCCAGACCCCTCAGACAGCAGAGGGAGAGACCCTGGCGTCCCAGCACAGCAGGTTACGCCAACACCTGTGACACCACATCACATATGACAGCACTGGCTCAAGTTCTGGCTGCTCTTCTCCTGATCCAGCTCCCTGCTAATACACCTGGGGAAGCAGCAGAGGATGGTCCAAGTGCTTGGGCCCCGTGTGGAGACCCAGAAGTGGCTCCTGGCTGCAGATCAGCCCAACTCCAGCTATTGCAGCCATTTGGGGAGCTAACCAGTGGAAGAAAGGGCTTTCCTTCTCTCTCCTTCTCTCTCCTTTTCTCTCTCTAACTTTGCCTTTCAAGCAAATAAATGAATCTTTTTAAAAACCTCCTCAGAAGAAAAATAGCTTTCAGCCTACCATTGTGAATTTAGCAAAACTGTTTTCCAAGGCTGATAGCGAAATGGAGATATCTGGATGTGTTGTTCCGATAAAGAAAAACAGAGTTAGCCAACAGCAATTTTTGACAAAAGCAAATCCCTGAATGATGTGCTATAAGAAAAAGGAAAATTATCCCAGAGGAAAGGATTGGTGTGTATGCAAGAAAGAAAGATAAGCAAAGAAATTGATACGCCTGGAGATGAAATCTATGCAGACATTGTATAAAATAACAACATGAAAGAATAGGAAGAAAAAGCTAAAAAAAAAACTGAATAATATATATACACACACATATGTAAATCTGTGGGAAAAAAATCAAAGTCGAAAGTATTTGTATTGTTCAGGCAGGAGTTTCAGAAACCAATTACATTAGATTTGTTAGGTCCCTAAAAACAAACACTTTGTCAGAATTGCAAAGCAACTGCTAGAAACAAAGAGCATATAAATTCCAGATCAATAGGAAAGGATAGAATGAGAAGAAAAGTCAATACACCCCAATGGAAGAGAAGCAAGAATGTTGGAAGAGAAAGAAGAGGGGGGAAAAAATAGGAGAACAAAGATCGTAAACATCACACAAATCTATAAGCAATCACAATAATTTATACAAAGGTGGATAGCAATTTTGGATTTTTTTTTAATCCAGCTCTCGGCTGTATACAGTGTCACAAATGAAGTATGAGAAGAAAGATGTTCTAAGATGAGCCAAATGTGAATCCAACAACTTCCGGCAGGTGTACAGAGCAATGGCTGGCATGCTGTCTGAGACTCTAAAGAGTACAGGGTTCAAGTCCTGGCCACTCCACTTCCATCCAGCTTCCTATTTTGTTTTGGTTTATTTACATTTAAGACTATTTGATTTTTTTATGATATAGTCCCATAGGTTCTGGGGTTGCCTGCGCCCTTTTCCAGGTTCCCTCCCCCACCGATTTCCCCTCTAGTTTTACAAAGGATGTCCTCCATCGTGCTGTTATGCGAAGACAGCAGATAATGCCTCAAGTACTTGAGTTTTTGCCACCCATCTGGTAGACCAGGAGGAAGTTTCTGGCTCCTGGCTTTGACCCGGCACAGCACTGGTTTTTGAGGGCTTTTGTAGAGTGAATCAGAGGATGCAAATGCTTTCACTTGCCCTCTATCCTTTCTGTCACTCTTTCAAATAAATAAACAATTCATTTGAAAGAGATGAAAGACATGATTAGTGTTAGGAAAGGCAATAACTAAAGTTTAAAAATTCGCTCTTTTGGGCCCTGGTGTAATAGCCTAGTGGCTAAAGTCCTCGCCTTTGCATGCCCTGGGATGCCATATAGACACCGGTTCTAATCCCAGCAGCCGTGCTTCCCATTCAGCTCCCTGCTTGTGGCCTGGGAAGGCAGTTGACGACAACCCAAAGCCTTGGGATCCTGCATCCACGTGAGAGGCCCGGAAGAGGCTCCAGGCTCCTGGCTTCAGATCAGTACAGCTCCAGCCATTGCAGCTGCTTGGGGAATGAATCAGTGGACAGAAGATCTTTCTGTCTCTCCTCCCCTCTGTATATCTTACTTTTCAATACAATAAGTAAATCTTTTTAAAAATTCATTATTTTTGGAGATAGCATTCAAATTCTGTACGAATTAAACAAATGTCTTCAAAAATTAGAAAGAATTGATAGGATTGCAAAAGAGAAAAACCTTCTCCCATGGGGGCAGGTTTTTCCAAATATTTGCTTATTTATTTGTTTTTTTGTTTGTTTGTTTTTTTAAAATTTATTTATTTTTATTGGAAAGTCAGATATACAGAGAGGAGGAGACACAGAGAGGAAGATCTTCCGTCCGATGATTCACTCCCCAAGTGACCGCAACAGCCGGTGCTGCGCCAATCCAAAGCTGGGAACCAGGAACCTCTTCCAGGTCTCCCATGCGGGTGCAGGATCCCAAAGCATTGGGCCGTCCTCTACTGCTTTCCCAGACCACAAGCAGGGAGCTGGATGGGAAGTGGATCTGCCTGGATTAGAACCGGCACCCATATGGGATCCCAGCACGTTCAAGATGAGGACTTTAGCTGCTAGGCCACGCCGCCAGGCCCTGCTTATTTATTTGAAAAGCAGAATGACAGAGAGAGAGAGAGTTCTTCCATCTGCTAGCCAACTCTGAATAGTTGAAACAGCCAGGGCATGCCAGGCAAAAGCTAAGAGGCAGGCACTCCGTCCAGGTCTCCCGTGTGGACTTGGCCCATCTTCCACTGTTTTCCCAAGCATATTAGCTGGCAGCTGAGTCAGAAGTGTAGCAGCCAGGACTCGAACCAGCACTCTGATATGGGTTTCCAGCATTGCAGGTGTCAGTTTAATCCCCTGTACAGAACACGGGGGGTGGAGTTAGGTTTAATATATCATCTCCATGGCTGAGAGTCAGAAAATCAAAGAGGATTTAAACAACATTAACAGGAATGGCTTAAGAAAGTTTATGCAACTCTGCATCCAATCGTTAGAGACTAAACTTCTCAAACACCTTTTTAAAAATGTTTATTGACCATGTACTAAGTTGTAAAGTGAGTCCAAAGAATCATCATTAGACCGGTCATGTCTTCTGGATTCACTGCATTTAAATTAGAACCCATAAGAAACAGATCAATTTGACATTCACATACATTTGGAAATGTTAGTACTTTCTTCATGTAATTTTTTTTTAAGATTTATTTATTTTATTACAAAGTCAGATATACAGAGAGGAGGAGAAACAGAGAGGAAGATCTTCCATCTGATGATTCACTCCCCAAGTGACCGCAACGGGCCGGTGCTGTGCCGATCCAAAGCCAGGAGCCAGGAACTTCTTCCAGGTCTCTCACACGGGTGCAGAGTCCCAAGGCTTTGGGCCGTCCTCCACTGCTTTCCCAGGCCACAAGCAGCGAGCTGGATGGGAAGTGGAGCAGCCAGGATTAGAACCGGCGCCCATATGGGATCCTGGGGCGTTCAAGGCGAGTACTTTAGCCCCTAGGCCATGCCTCCAGGCCCCCCTCAAGTAATTTGTAAGTCAAAAAAAGAAATCATATTGGAAAATCAAAAACAGAGCAGCATGAGAGTGAGAATCGCTCCTATCAGAACGGGCGACCCACATGTGAAAGCTGCAACGGTTGAACTCAGGGAGGTAAAGAGTGGGCAGGCACCTGGCACAGCGGCTTAAGGGGCAGCTTGGGACACCTACCTCGCGAGTCCTGGCTCCTCCTATTAAATCCCACACAGAGGCACACTCCAAGAGGAAGGAAGTGAAGGCCCAGGCACCCTGGTCCCTGCCATCCGTGTGACAGATCCTGACGGAGTTCCAGGCTCCTGGCTTGGGTCTGACTAAACAAAGCCTTGAGGAGAGAGAATGATGACCACCCGGAACTGGAAAGACAGAGTATAGACAAGGACTTGGTGCTGGATACAAAATACCACACAGAAAATGAAGTTCTAATGAGTGCTCTATGGCACAGGTAGGGTGACCGAGATTTAACAATAACTTTCATTTTCTTTCTTTGAAAGGCAGTGACAGAGAGACAAACAGAATTTTCCATCAGTTTATTTGCTCCCCAAATGCCCACAGCATCCAGGACTGGACTGGGTTGAAGGTAGCAGTCCACAATTCTATCCAGGTCTCTTACAGGGGTGTCAGGAGCCCAAGCACTTGAGCCATTGTCTGTGGCCTCCTAGGATGCATCAACAGGAAGCCAGATCCAAAGCAAGGTATAGATGACATGAATGTGGGCAGCTCCAGTGGCAGCTTAACTCACTGTGCCACAACACCCACTCCTGGTTGATAATAAGTCATCATATCTTTCAAAATGGTTAGAAGCCGGGATTTTGAAAGTTCCCAATACAAAGAAACACTACATGTTCGAGGTGATGGATTTTCTAACAACTTTCATTTGATCATTATATAATCCACACATGTATCGAAATCTCACATTATACCCCATAAATATATGTAATCATGTGACAAAAATAAATGTCAAAATGTGGATGGAGCAAAGTAGTCCTTCTAATCCAAGACAGAGCCTTGAAATTTTAGCCAAAATATAAATAAACTAAGCCTCAAACTTAAGAAGTTATTAGAAGAATCATAGAATAATAAGCTAATAAAGCTAAGGAGAGGAATTAATTATATTGAAGCAGAGAGGCAATAAAAAAAATCAGCAGAGTCCTCAATTGGCTTCTTGAGAAGACTAATAAAAAGAAAAACCTCCGGCAAAATTGATCCAAACAGAAGAGAGAAGTCCCCGGAAAACTGTTATTAAAAAATGAAAGAGGAGCAAATATTCAGATGAGGAAGAAGCCAGAAAGAGGGGAAGTAAGGGCTGGGAGCCACATTCCTCCACTTCCAGAGAACAGCTCAGTAACAGCTTGCACAAACCCTTGCAAAAAAAACAGAAAAGCCGAGAACACATCAGCCCGCTCCACGGGGACAGCATAACCTTGTTCCTAATATCCAACCAGCAAGCAAGGAGGAAGGCAGTCACAGGCCAATTTCCCCCCAAGAGCATGGATGCCCAAGTCTACCCAGGGTAATCACAGCCTGTATCCAGTAGTGCTTCGAAGGGATGCGGCAAGGGACTTCACATGGCTGATCGATCCCCGTGGCACCCCGTTACAAGCCAACTGGAAAAAGCTACAGTGGCTTTTCCCTTCTTAAGACTTTTTAAAATATATATTTAATTGTAAGCTGACAGTTCTATCGCTGTGTATATGAGGTACAAACTGACATACTCAGTTAGCAATGACTTATGATTGGGAATAATTAAATCAATTGACATAGCCGTTCACATGCACACTTGTCATCTTTTAGCAAGAGTGCTTGAAATATGCACTTTCTGACATGTGCAATACACTATCATTCACTGTTCTCTTAGTAAATGCAGTGTGCTCATTTAACTCACGGTTTTCCTTTAAAACGCTCAGCAAACTAGGAATGAGAGGGATATTTCCTAAACAAGAAAAGCTATCCACCAGTAAAAGAAGAAAAAGGAGAAGGAGAAGAAAAGAAAATATTAGCATTCCTTTTAAAATAATGAGAAGACACTGGCTGAAGGGCAGGCCGCCCACATTCCCAGGCTGAGTGCCTGGGTTCAGGTCTGGCTCTGCTTCAGCTTCTGGCTAAGGAATACCCTGTGAACAAGCAGGTGACAGTTTGAGGTCTTGGGGTCTTACCGCCCAGAACAGAGACCTCAGCCGAGTTCACAGCTCCAGCATTTGGGGAGTAAACCAGAAAATGGCAGATCTGTCTCTTTCTCTCTGCTTATTAAATAAATATATAAATAAAATAAAATAATGAGTCTTACCCACTTCCTGTAGCCCTTGAACCTTTGTGCCCTAATTAACCATGTAAACATTGTAAAAAAAATAAAGTTATAAAATAATGGAAATACAAAAATTCCCACTACCGCTACTTCAAATCCAAATTAGCAATCCAAACCAATGCAGTGACCCCAAAAATGAAATAAGATATGTAGAGATTGAAAGAGAAGAAATGTGTGTTACTCAAGGATTAGATGTTTATTTACATAAGAGCCTAGTCAAAAAAAAATCTAAGAAATGTTAGAATAAGAAATTTAACCAAGTTAGTAGATTTTTAAGTCAATATAATAAGAAAAAACATTGTCTTTTCCTACAGAGGAAAAAAACAATAGGATTTAGAAGACGTACTTTTAAAATATGTATCATCTACAATTAAAACCAAAAAAAAATAAAAATAAAAAAATAAGGTACTCAGGGACAGGGGGGAAAAGCCAGCAAAAGATATATAGGAAATGGGTGCAAAGAGTCAACACTTTTTTTGAAAAGTCTTACTTATTTTTATTCGAAAGGCAAAGTTACAGAGAAAGGAGAGACAAGGAGAAAGAAAGAGAAAAAAAAATCTCCCATCCACTGGTTCACTCCCCAAATGGCTGCAACAGTAGAAGCTGGGCAGGTCTGAAGCCATGAGCCAGGGGCTTCTTCCACGTCTCCCACATGGGTCCAGGGGCTCAAGGACTTGGACCATTTTGCACTATTTTATCAGGCACATTAGCAGGGAGCTGGATTCGAAGTGAAGCAGCCAGGACTCAAACCAGCACCTAGATGAGATGTTGGTGCCACAGGTGGAAGCTTAACTTACTACACCACGGTGCCATCACCAAGAGTTATAAACTTTAAGGACAATTTTTAAAATCTTTCTAAAATCCTTCATCGATAAGGATTTAATGATGTATTTGACAATGTCCCTTTAAATTCATCTGATAAGTCAACTCCAATCACAGCAAAATTTTTGTAGACCTGGAAAAATTAATTGTAACATACCTTAGAAGAATAAAAACACAAGAGTACACACTATTGGAAAAAGGAAATGAGCAAAAAGTGCTTACCCAACCAAGCACAGATTTAGAGAGGTAAAATATTTAGGATAGTAAGAGACTGATACTGGGAGGGTCAGACAGATCAATGGAATAGCATGGAGAAGCTCAAAACAAACCCAAAATGTGGAGATTTGATAAAAGACACACTTAAACAGCATTGCAGATCACGGGGGATAGGAGGAACTCTCTGATAAGTGAACAGTGGGATATCCACACAGAAAACTCTAAAACTGAGGTCTTGGTCCAAACCATAGCTATTACCCATTTCTCAGAAGATTTCAAGTACCTCGTCAAAGGATGGAAAGAGGGACAGTTTGAACAATATTCCAGGCCAGGTTCTACAACAAATACCAAGGTGTGTAGTCACACTAAAGTAGACAAGGACAGCCAAATTAGAACTTTGTACCTCAGAATAATCAGCACCACTCAAGTAACACCCTTGAAACATTCTCCCCGCCCCAACCTTGGGACATCAGCCGTCTCCTCCCCAGGCACTAACATGGTGTGACAGCAAGGAGCCACCATCACCAGCTCTTGGTGGACATAGGAGGGAAAACTGAAACATTTATTCCTTTCACTTTCCCCCCACATTCCCCTGACCCTCTCCATCTTGATTGGAATCTGAGGTCCACATGGGTCTGTAACCCTCTCATCTTTGTAATGACTACTAAAATCAAAAGAACATATTACGTGTTTCAAGTGAATAAAAGATTTATATGTGGGGCCCGGCAGCATGGTCAAGTGGCTAAAGTCCTCACCTTGAATGCACCAGGGTCCCATATGGGCACTGGTTCTAATCCCGGCAGATCACTTCCCATCCAGCTCCCTGCTTGTGGCCTGGGGAAACAGTCGAGAAAGGTCCAAAGCTTTGGGATCCTGCACCTGCATGGGAGACCTCGAGGGGGTTCCTGGCTCCTGGCTTCGGATCAGCACAGCACCAGCTGTTGCAGTCACTTGGGGAGTGAATCATCAGACAGAAGAGCCTCCTCTCTGTCTCTCCTCTTCTCTGTATATCTGACTTTGTAATAAAAATAAAATGAATCTTTAAAAAAAAGATTTATATGTGGATGGCACAATTTTAAAGCTTGTAGAAGAAAATGCAGAACAATGTACCGATGTTTCACTCCCCAAGTGACCACAATGGCTGGAGCTGCGCCGATCCAAAGCCAGGAGCACGGAGCCTCTTCCAGGTCTCCCTCACAGATGCAGGGTGCCAAGGCTTTGGGCCGTCCTTGACTGCTTTCCCAGACCACAAACAGGGAGCTGGATGGAAAGTGGGGCTGCGGGGATTAAAACCGGTGCGCAAACACGATCCCGGCACATGCAAGGTGAGGACTTTAGTCACTAGGCTACTGTGCCAGGCCCAGGAGAGTATCCTTAAAACCTCAGAATAAAAAAGAGTTTCTTCAACAAAGGAAAATGGTATCCAACTCCTAAGCAATAATCTTAAATTCAATTACATTAAAATAAAGACCTCAGAAATAATATAAATCCCTCAGAAAATGAAAGAACAAACTACTAAGTGAAAGAAGCTACTTGCAACATGAACAAGAGCAAAATACATAAACAGGCATTTCTCAGGAGTGGAACATGAAAGACCAATTAACAGATGAGACGATGAGCTTCATTCATAATCAAGAAAATGCAAATTGAGACCATGTAAGACACTATTTAACTCCCACGAGATGAAGATGGCAAAAAAAGAGGAAGGCTGACACCATCAAGAGTTGGCTAGGATGTGAATCAATGAAAACTCTCACACTCAGCTAGTAGCAATGCAAATTAGCACAAGCATTTTGGGAAATAAGATGGTGCTACTTGTAAGTTTAAACATTTCCATCACCTGCTTACTTACACAGCAGTTCTCCTTCCGAAGAAATCTGGGAGCTTATGCATCAGAAAAGATGTATACGAATGTTCTAGAAGCAAAAAGAAATTGGATAGCATCCCAACAACTACTAACAAGAAATGAATAAAATTAACTTTTTAGTGTAACTACGCAGTGATCTATACGAACTAAAAATGAATATGCTTGTCAAAGGCAAAGTTACAAAAAATTAAATTGTACAATCCAGGGGTCTTTAGCATAATCACAGAGTTGTGCAACCATTACCACCATTGATTTTGCAACATTATTCTCACCCAAAAAAAAAACATTAAACCCAGGGCAGGCATTGTGGAGTAGTGGATTTAGCCACAATCATCCCTCATAGTAGCACCTTGATTCAAGTCCTGTCTTCAACACAATTTGCAGAAGATAGCCCTCAGAGGGGGAAAACAAAGCTTTCTGTCTTTCTGTGGGTGATTCTGCTCTGGACCAGAGCTGAACAGGCTGTCGGATACATCTTATACAAGAAAAGACCTCAACTACTCTGCTCGGCTGTGGGACCTCAAGGCAGGCAATGACAAAATTGGTTCAAATTCACATCACTGTGTTCCAAAGTTAACTTCCTGGTCTTTAGCTCTGTATTACGGTCATAGGCAAGAGAATGGTCTTCATTTTTAGGAGTTTTACAATGGAGGCACCTCAGAGTGAGGAAAGATCAAAGGGGACAGCACTGTGGTGCAGCTCCTTGAGCCTCAGCCTACAATGCCAACATCTCATACCAGCACTGGTCTGAGTCCCAACTACTCCACTTCTGATCCAGCTCCCTGCTTAGGGCCTGCAAAAACAGCAGAAGATGGCTCAAGGTCTTGGGCTCCTGCATCCATGTGGGAGACCCAGAAGAAGCTCCTGGCTCCCGGTTTTGGCTAATGTGGCCATTTAGGGAACGGACCAGTGGATGGAAGATCTCACTCACTTGCTTGTTCCTTCTCTCTGTTACTCAGCTTGCCAAATAAAAAAAAAAAAAGTTTGAAAATTTCTGACAGAGGAATGAAATGGGACAGGTAGGTAGATAGTTTAGGGTCGTGGGTTGGAAGTCACAAATCCCCTGCTCTTTGTAAATCCCACCTGCCTATCCATCAATCAAGGACCCCTCACCCAGGACACACTAGGGACCTAGGATATCATGAAACCACTCCTCTTCCCAAAACCACTAGAAGACTAGCAACACAGAGAGGCGATTTCTCTCTTCCCACAGGCAGAGAATGGAAGGCAGAAATGTTTCCCCCTCTCCCATCCTGCCCCTGCTGGTCCTCTCCATACTCGAGCATGTCCACAGGTATCCATAATCTCATCTTTTAAATTAATTTTTAAAAGAAAAAAAGAAAGAGCGAGAGAATGAGGCCAAGGGACTGGAGGGCAGCAAAAGAAAGTGATGGAGAGAGGAAGCAGATGACACACCTCCCGGGGAGGGCCCAGGGACCACATCTGAATGCAACATACTTGAATCAAGGGGGAATTTAACCATGATCCTGGCTGCTGCCATACCTGGAGCCAAGCAGAAGGAGGTGCCTGCATTCAAGAGCGCTGCAGGGACATGGTGTGGTGTTCTAAGAGATGGGAGGCACTCAGAAGTTCAGTGAAGAGGCTGAGGGTACGTCAAGTTTGCTTGTCAACAATCATAAGAACCTAGAGTTCAAGTCACATACTATCCCCAGGTCCAACTGCAAGGTGTTTCAGAAATGCTTACTGGGTTAAGGGGTGGGTGGGTGAGTGCATGGGTGGCAGATAGATGGATGAATGGAGGAGTAGGATGGATGGATGGATGGATGGGGTGGTGGGTCAGTGTATGGATGGATGAATGCATGATGAACATGATGGATGGAAGGAGGAGAAGATAACTGGAAGGAAAAGGGAGAAAGTAGGGCCTGGGTATGGGTGAATGAATAAATTAATGAACTGAGCATTCCATGAAACATACAAGAGCAGCCTGGGTAGTCAAAGAGGTGACAAATATGATACATCTGACCTTGCCCCCACAGTGTAGATCACTCACAAGAACAGCTATGACCACAGGAGGTTGAGAACCTCACCAACTCCCTGCTGTCCGGTGTCTCGCAGTCCAGACCTTAACTGGGCAGGAGCCCTCACTTAGGGTCCCCTGGGTCCAGGATACAGGGGCAGAGGCTATGGGACTAGAAGAGATGACTCACCACCCTAAGGAAACCCTCACCACCTAACCCCAGAAACTAGAGAGCACAGACCCCAGGTTCTTTAAAAGAGAGAGAGAAGAAAGAAAGAAAGAAGAAGAGAGAAAGGAAGGAAAAGAAAACAATTTATTTATTTATTTTCATTGAAAAGGCAGATTTACAGAGAGAAGTAGAGATAAAGATCTTCCACCTGCTGGTTCACTCTCCAAGTGGTCGCAACGACCAGAGCTGAGGAGCCAGGAAGTTCCTCCGGGTGTCCCACAGGGGTACAGGGTCCCAAGGCTTTGGGCCATCCTCTACTGCTCTTCCAGGCCACAAATATGGAACTGAGTAGGGACGCTGGTGCTTGAAGGGGGGAAGATTAGCCAATTGAGCCACTAGGCTGGCACGGACCCCAGGTTCTGACCACAGATGCTTTTAACCTGTCTTCATCTCTCCATAGGCTTCAGCATCTCATCTGGTTGCTCTTGCTGGCAAGATTTTTAGGGGAGATACCCATCTCCCATGCACCTGCCCACTCCAACACAAGAGACCTAAACCAGCTGCCTGATGAGGAAGGAAGGTTGGGATGAGGCCAGGAACTGCATGGCCTGAGACCTCTCCTTTATCCAGCTGCCCCCAATGACAGGGTACCAAAAGGGATAGGTTTTCTCCTAGCCATAAGAAGCCTGTGTGCTTTTATCTCTACCCACAGGGGCTGCCCCCCTCCACAGCAACACCATGGGCCAGGCTGGGACAGCAGAGGTAAGGCCCTCCTGGCCAGGCGCCCACAGGCGGGTAGGTGAGGGAGGGGAGAGCTTCCTCTGGCCCACTCATGGCTGGAAAGCAGCTTCCTTCCCCAGAGGCAGACCCCAAGAGAACAACCGGCAGCCAGCCCAGCCTCTTCGCTGCACTGTGATTTGCACCCCAGCACTCAGCCTCAATTATGTCCTAATTAATTCATTTCTCATCCAGGGGCACCAATCAAAGGCAGAAAATCCTGCCAATTGGAGCACCAGAGAAGCAGCACAATGTGGCACTGGCTGCCAGGGGCTGGAAAAGCCTCCTCCAGACTTCCTGCTGGGGGGCACTGGATGGACCCTGGGGGCCCCCAGATCGGCAGACCCAGGCCCAGCATCCAATTGTACAGCCAGCTTTCACAGCCACCTCCACCACCCCTGGACAGAGGCTGCATCTGGGATAACAGATCCATCCATCCCCACCTTCATGGAGCACCGAGGAGCCAAGGTAAGCAGCAACCAACTCAGCGTGAAAAACCTAGAAAGACCCCCAGGGGAAGGTGACTTTTCCAGCAGGATATTGAGGGAGAAAAACAAACTCTATAGGCACAGAAATAGGAGGAGACATTACAAGCAGAGAGAACAGTAAACAGAAAGGATCTGTGACTGTGAAAACCAGCATGGGATAAGACGGAGATGGGAAGTGGGATACTCAAGGTGGCAGGCTTGGGAAGCAGAAGGGAGATACAAGGGGACATATCTGGAGATTAAGCTCCAGGGTGGAAGAGGATTAAGGGGATGGTTTGTTTAGTTTTGTTGTTTTGATGTATTTACTTGAAAAAGAGATATCGTCCACCTGCTGGTTCACTCCTCAAATGCCTGAGCAACCAGGATCAAGGCAGGTTGAAGCCAAGAACTGCATCTGGGTCCAACACATGGGTGCCAGGCATCCAAGCACGTGGGCCAACATGTGCTGCCTCCCAGGGTGCATTGGCTGGAAGGTGGACTGGAATAAGAGTCGCTGAGATTTGAACCAGGGACTCCCATATGAAATACGTGTGTCGGGGGCCTCATGTGGTGACCTAGTGGCTAAAACTCCTCTCCTTGAATGCATTGGGATCCCATATGGGCGCCGGTTCTAGTCCCGGCAGATCACTTCCCATCCAGCTCCCTGCTTGTGGCCTGGGAAAGCAGTCGAGGATGGCCCAAAGCCTTGGGTTCCTGCAACTGCATGGGAGACCTGGAGGGGGTTCCTGGCTCCTGGCTTTGGATCGGCACAGCACCAGCCGTTGCGGTCACTTGGGGAGTGAATCATCAGATGGAAGATCTTCCTCTCTGTCTCTCCTTCTCTCTATACATCTGACTTTGCAATAAAAATTAATAAATCTTGGGCCCGGCGGCATGGCCTAGCGGCTAAAGTCCTCGCCTTGAAAGCCCCGGGATCCCATATGGGCGCCGGTTCTAATCCAGGCAGATCCACTTCCCATCCAGCTCCCTGCTTGTGGTCTGGGAAAGCAGTCGAGGACGGCCCAAAGCTTTGGGACCCTGCACCCGTGTGGGAGACCCGGAAGAGGTTCCTGGTTCCCGGCATCGGATTGGCGCGTACCGGCCCGTTGAGGCTCACTTAGGGAGTGAAATATCGGATGGAAGATCTTCCTTTCTGTCTCTCCTCCTCTCTGTATATCCGGTTTTCCAATAATAATAAAATCTTTAAAAAAAATTAATAAATCTTAAAAAAAAAAAAAGAAATGTAGGTGTCTCTAACAGTCCTAACCCTCCTGTACCACAACACCCCTCAACCTCCGTCCCACCTCCAAGAAGGGGGTTGAGGCATCCGTAGAACATGGCAGTGGTGGAGGGAGGGTACGGTCTACAGGGCAGAACTCAGAGATTCTGCTAAAAGGCACACAGAATCAGTGACATTCCTGAGGGGGTCTCTTCCAATCCCACCCCCACCATACCCAGGCCTCCTGCCTGCCCTTCCCAGCACACCACAAACTCTTCAGCCTTGCCCTTGCCCTGCCCTCCAGAGTCTTGCCTGCTCTGTGCACAGTGCCCCCATCGCTCAGGCCCCGGTAGAGACCCCCTCAACCTCAGGGCCAGAGCGAAGATCCAGGGTCGAAGATGGGTTAGTCTGAAAAGACAGTAGCGAGTGTGGCAGGAAGCGTGGAGGCCTGATCTACTGGCTGTGTGACATTGACAAATTGCTGTCCCTCTCTGGGCCTTTGTTTCTCCACCTTCCCATCAGTGTACAAAACAACACAACTCGGGGCCCTGACAGCCTAGAAAAACCATGGTGTTGACATGCTGAGGGCACTAACAGAGCATACACACAAGCACAGCACTGGGTTGAGCAGCTTTTTCTTTTTTTTTTTTTTTAAAGATTTATTTATTTTTATTGGAAAGGCAGATATACAGAGAGGAGGAGAGACAGAGAGGAAGATCTTCCATCTGATGATTCACTCCCCAAGTGAGCCGCAACGGCCGGTGCTGCGCCAATCCGAAGCCAGGAACCTGGAACCTCCTCCAGGTCTCCCACACAGGTGCAGGGTCCCAAGGCTTTGGGCCGTCCTCAACTGCTTTCCCAGGCCACAAGCAGGGAGCTGGATGGGAAGTGGAGCTGCCGGGATTAGAGCCGGCGCCCATATGGGATCCCGGGGCTTTCAAGGCGAGGACTTTAGCCGCTAGGCCACGCCGCCGGGCCCTGAACAGCTTTTTCTTTTTGTTTTTATTTTCATTTTTTTCCTGTGTGTGTGTGTGTGTGTGTGTGTGTGTGTGTGTGTGAAAGAGGCAGAGATAGATAGATCTCCCACCTACTGGTTTACCAGGGCTGGGTCAGACCAAAGCCAACTGCCCAAAGCTCTGTTCAAGTCTCCCTCGTGGGTGATAGGGACCCAGGCACTTGAGCCACCCTCGGCCTCTCAGGGGCCACATCAGTCAGAGCAGGACTAGGAGTCACACCGAGGCACTCTGACATAGGATGTATATGTGTCAAGCACTGAACAGCTGCCCCCTGGGTGGCATAGGGAGCCCCTCCATGCACAACGAGCGAGGCCCAAGGTGTGTCCAGGGAAGAAGAGCACAGCTCCAGATTCAGGTTTCTGTCTGAGTCAGTAGTTCAGATGCTTTTTGTAAACTTGCAGGCTCCAGTAAACACCTGTTTGCACAATCGAGGTCACATACAGGGACGTGTTTGCACAATGACCTGTTGCACAATCACAGCCGACAGCTATATTCCAGCCTCGACAGGCCCTGGCAGAGGAGCTCAACCTCCACTTCCTCACGCTGGCCCTGCCCAGCCTCCCCAGCCTCGGGAACAGCTGTGGCCTGACCCCACCCAGCAGCCCCACACCTCACAGGCATGGTGTGTTTTTCAGATCACCATGGGAAACACCAAGGAAACAGTTACCTGGCTCTGTTCCACAAGTGTTACATTCCACTCCCATTTCTCTCAAGAATCCTATGGAGGCAATGCTATTATTATACCCACTTTTTGATGATGTTTACAAGGTGAGAAAGATCAAGGGTTAGGATAAATTGGGTGTGATCATTGTTTTCAAATTTTCTATTTCTTCTTCCTGTATCTTGGGGAAGGAGGGAGAGAAGTGGAGAAGTCATAGCCAGCCTCCCAACCACTCCAGACCCCAGGGATAGGGAACGACAACCTGGTCACAACCCAGGGTCTCCAATGTGGTGCATGCTCCGAAGGTTCTGTCCAAGTGGTTTCAATAGTTCTGAAATGCTGTCGATCTCACCAATCCTAGGATGAGAAACCCCATGTGGGCACCAGCTCATATCCTGACTGCTCCTCCATTTGCCATCCAGCTCCCTGATTGTGGCCTGGGAAAGTGGTCAAAGACAGCCCAAAGCTCTGGATCCTGCACCTGCACGGGAGACCCAGAAGCTCCTGGCTCCTGACTCCTGGCTTTGGATTAATTTAGCTCTGCCTGTTGTGGCCATCTGGGGAGTAAACCAGCTGATAGAAGGTCTTTCTCTTTGTATCTCCTCTCTGTATATCTGGCTTTACAATAAAAATAAATAAATCTTAACTTTTTTTAAAAAAAAGTATATAATTTACTTGAAAGTCAGAGTTACAGAGAGGGAAGAGATCTTCCAACCACTGGTTCATTCCCCAAATGATCGCAATGGCCAGAGCTGGATCAATCTGAAACCAGTAACCAGAAGTTTTCTTCCAAGTTTCCATGTAAGTACATGGGCCCAAGGACTTGGCCATCCTGCTTTGCTTTCCTAGGACATAAGCAAGGAGCTGGATTTGAAGTGGAGCAGCCAGGACTGCAACTGACACCCATATGGGATGCAGGTGCCACAGGCAAATTAGCCTGCTACACCACTGTGTTGACCCCATAAATAATTTTTTAATTGAATTGTTCAGAGAGGATTTAAAAGAAACCAGTTTTGTTGAACACATGCTATGTTCTAATTACATGTCAGACGCCTCACCAAACCTCTGGGAGGAGATAGCATGCTGTGACAGACGAGGAAACAGAAACTTAAAGAGGATCAACAACTTCTCAAAGCTTCTACAGCCCCACAGCAGGGCACTGTGCTGAGGCCAGAGACAAAGACTCAAATACAGCTGCTGACCTCAAATTGTCCACAACCTAGGGGAGCAAACACAGATTACAGCTCACTATGGCATCACAAGATCAACAAGGAGCGAGGCTAAGATGCAGGCATCCGAGGAAGGTGCTCTGGCAGGCTGGGTGCCTGGACCAGGTTGGGAGCAGGCCTCAACCAAGCAGAGGGACAGGCATTTCGTGAGAGCGAAGGCACAGAGGGTGTCCCAGAACCTGGGTGGACAGAAAAACACAAGCCAATTCAGTGCGGCAAAGGCACAAGGTTGTACCTCTCAGGATGCTGAGGGGTGGGGGAGCTTAGTTAACCCATTAAGGAGTTGGGGTGCAGCAAAGGAGCTCTGCAGAATGGCAAGCAAAGGCAAGGAACACAAGAGTTGTCATCAGGACCCAGATGGGAGCTCCCTGAACAAGAACTGAAACCATGTTTCACACCGCTGTGTCACTGCACCTGCTCTAGGCACATCTCCAAGGGCGGAGCAGAACCCATTCTCCTTCAGCCAGAACTAGGTGGACAGGTGTGGGAGAGGAAGCACTCCTGGCCCCTGGGCTGGATGGATGAGTGGGGTGGAGGGGATGGGGATTAATCACCAACAGGAGGCTTTCTGGGATAGGGTATGGTGAGACTTGGGAAACACTGAGCAGAATCAAGATCATGCCCTCAATGGAATGTCCTTCCTCGGCGAGGGGTTGGAGCATGGCGTGGGGTAGGCGGTGAGCAACCAGTATCGGATAGAGAATCTAAAGATGGGGACAGAGAGCCAGGACTTTAAGGAGGTTTCGTTTGTTTGTTTGTTTGTTTTAGCTTTATGTTTCTTGAAAGGCAGAGTGACAGCAGGGGATGAGGATGAGACAGAGAGACAGAGGGAAATAAAGTCAGATCTTCCATGTGCTGCTTCACTACCCAAATGGCCACCACAGCCAGGGTTATGCCAAGCCAAAGCCAGGAGCCTGGGAGTCCATCTAGATCTCCCACAGGGGTGGCAGGAGCCCAAGCACTTGGGCCATCAGTTGCTGCATTCCCAGGCACATGTGGGGAGATAGACTGGAAGTAAAACAGCCAGGATTTGAATTGGAGCTCCAATATTAGATGCTGGCATTGCCAACAGCAGTTTAATTCTCTGTGTCATTTTATTAAAGTGTGGTCAAGGATGGATTTGATGAGGAGATATCTGAGCAAAGACTTGAAGAAGAGGAGGGAGGGATCCAGGTGGTTACTTAGGGGTAAGCTCTCCAGCATTAGAAACGGCACATTCGGGGGCTGGCACGATAGCATAGTGGTTAAAGTCCTTGCCTTGCATGCACCAGGATCCCATATGGCCACCAGTTTGAATCCCGGTGACCTGGCTTCCCATCCAGCTCCCTGCTTGTGGCCTGGGAAAGCAGTTGAAGGACGGTCCAAAGCCTTGGGACCCTGCACCCGCGTGGGAGACCCGGAAGAGCTCCTGGCTCCTGGCTTCAGATCGGCTAAGCTCCAGCCATTGCGGTCGCTTGGGGAGTGAACCATGGGACGGAAGAGCTTTCTCTCTGTCTCTCCTCCTCTATATATATCTGACTTTGCAACAAAAATAAAATAAATCTTTAAAAAGAAACAGCACATTCAAAGGCCCAGGGGCCGGAGGCAGCCCAGTGAGTTGGAGAAAAATAATGAAAACAGAGAGGAGCAAAGCAGTAAGGGGGAGAATAATCAGGGAGTGTATGGAGCTGCCAGGCATGTAGAGCCTCATGGGTCACAGAGAGGGCTTTGACCTTGGTTCTGAGTGAGACAGGATCCACTGAAGGGCTCGGGGTGGAGGTTGGCGAGAACCACACTGGCCACTGAAAAACAAGAGATGGGAAATGAGGATGAGTGCGAGCTGGGGAGCAATCAAAGCGAGAGAAGAGAGTGGCTTGGAGCCAACAGGTGTTGGTTTAAGTGAAATTGACTATTTCCAACCTGTTATCATGCAAATATTCTAACAGCAGAGGCATGCTGAATGTCTGAGAGCATACCTATCTACCAGGATCCTGGCTGTGTTTTGACAGAAATGCCAATGAGTTGTGCTGAGTGCACAAAGCCTATGGGACAGCCTGCGGGACAGCCTGTGGGAGCCCACAGTAGACAGGCAGGTCATTCCATCAGGAGCCTAGAGAGCAGCCGTCCATGGCCCCAGCTGCCCCAGCTGCCCCAGACCACCGCAAGCCCATGTTCCTGAAAGGTGTCAGGTGTTAACACTTAGCTCTTCTGTTGACGCTAACCTTTACCAATAAACTAGGAGCAATCTATGTGCTCAGAAAATGCTTTGCCCACAATTGCAGGAGGGATTGTGACAAGGCAAAGTAGCCCACAGCTGTGAGGCCAGCAGCCCATGTGAGCAGCAGTCAGAGCCCCAGCTGCCCCACTGCCAGTCCAGCCTGCTGCTAATGCACCTGAAAAAGAAGTGGAAGAAGGCTTGAGTGCTTGGCCCCCTGCACCCACATGGGAGACCCAGATGGAGTTTCATGCTCCCGGCTTCAATCTGACCCAGCCCCAGCTAATGCAACCACTGGGAAGTGAACCAACAAATGCAAGGTCTCTTTCTTTATCTCTCTCTCTAATTCCATCTCCCTCTTTGTGTAACTCTGCCTTTCAAATTAATAAATCTTTTTTTTTTAATGATGGAACTGGAGTCATTGCATAGTGGGTAAAAAGCTGCCATCTGCATCCCACATGGATACCGGTTCATATCCCTACTGCTCTACTTCCCATCCAGCCTCCTACAAACGGCCTAGAAAAAGCTGCAGAAGATGGTCGAAGTGTTTGGATTTCTGCGCCCACATGGGAGAGGCCCAGATGAAGTTCCTGGCTTCTGGCTTCAACCTGGCCCAGTCCTGCTCATTATATCCATTTAGGGAATAAACCAGCAGATGGAAGATTCTTTCTGTCTCTCTCTGTGGATGTCTCTCTCTCTCCCTTCCTCCTATTCCTCTCAGTTACTCTACCTTTCAAATAAATCTTAAAAAATAACTGCAAGGTGGCCCGGCACAGTAGCCTAGAAGCGAAAATCTTTGCCTTGAATGCACCAGAATCCCATATGGGCGCCGGTTCTGGTCCTGGCAGCTCCACTTCCTGTCCAGCTCCCTGCTTGTTGCCTGGGAAAGCAATCGAGGACAGCCAAAGCCTTGGGACCCTGCACCCAAGTGGGAGACCTGGAAGAAGCTCCTGGCTTCAAATCAGCACAGTTCCAGCCATTGCGGCCACTTGGGGAGTGAACCAGTGGACTGAAGATCGTTCTCTTTTTATCTCCTTCTCTCTGTATATCTGGCTTTCCAATCAAAAAGACATAAAATAAAGCTGATCTCAATCAATCAAAACCTACTCAGGGCACCAGAACTGTTGAGAGTCCAGTTCGTCATTTTCTGTGAACAAGCTGTACTGTCTGGCACTCAGAACACCCCTTTTTGCACCTGCCGGGCCTGTGGCAAAGTGAGGTGGAGAGGGGAGCATAGCCCTGCATGGGAACCACATGCTTCCCCTGGAACCCGGAGGAGGCCCCTCTGCGAGCTAGGGCTGCTTTCTAAAGTGATGCCTCCTGCAGCTGCCGGGGGGCACAAGGATGGCACTCAGCCAGGTTGGAGCCTAGGCCCTGCCAGCCTTGAAACTTCAAGCTCAGGAAATCCGGAGGCAGGGGAAGGGGAACACGGTTGCCACACCCCCAGCCGTGTAAGACCACCAAGGCAGGAAGGCTACCTGGGCCCCAGCAGACTCTTTCCTGGGAGGAAGGGGCTGTTGTGCCCACAAAGGCTTTTGGCTGGAGGGCGGGCAGCAGGAGGCTGGGAAGGTGTTGCAATCCCAGCCCCACAGGCTGTCATTAACGACTGTGCTCCAGTGGAGGAACTTGCCCAGAAGCCCAGAGGAAGAGAAGAGATGGGCAAGGGTCCAGCCACCAACTGCAGGGTGAGTACGGGACCCCCAGAGAGAAGCTGATGGAGACCTGGGGCCCAGTGCCTTCCCCCAACTCTCCCGAGTGCCCATCTCCATGGCCTAGGTTTGTGCCAGGTCCTGCCTTCCAGATTCAGCTTGGGAGTCCCAGACAGGGTCCCTTTGTCCAGAAATGCCCTGCTTTGTAGGGAGGGGTGGGGAGAGGACCTGGAAAATCACCCATTTCTCTCTGGGGACACAAAGCCAGGCTCAGGGACAGCCATGGTGCTGCCAGATCCCTGTGGCTCCATCTCTCAGAAGCCGAGTGTCTGTGTACTCCATCACCAAGGCTCTCCCTGTCCCCATCTCTGTCGGTTCTGCCTGGGGCTCCTGTCCTCACTCTTCAGCCCCCCTCAGCCTGCATTCTCCCTACAGTGTTTTTCCCCTAGTCTCTCTGGGCCTCTCTCTGCTTCTCCTGTTCCCCCTGAACCTGCCAACGCCCCCTTCTTGCTGGCTCCCGGTGCTTGTGTTTCTTGGGCTCTTCATCTCTTCTCTCAACATCTCTCCTACCTCACTTTCTCTGCAGGTCTCTTTCTGCCATGTCCAGTGGAAGCTCTCTGTCTCTCTCCTCTCTCTTTCTTTCTCTCTCTCTCTCCTCTCTCTTTCTCTCTCTCTCGCCGATGAGAATTCCTCTCCCTCTAGTTCATCCCCAGCCTCCTACCCCCTAACCAGCTCTTGCCACAGAAAGAATGAAGGTGAGACAGGAGCGTGTGAGCCAGCAAGGGAAGTGGAAGCAAGAGGGGAGAAGTTGGGTGTGGTGGGAGGGGACAGAGATGGGCACAGGGGGCACAGGGACTGTAATGACAGTGATTCCGGTTGGCATCGGGTGTGACCAGGTAAGTCGGAGGGTGGACCAGGGACCCTGTCCAGACCAACAGAAATGGCTGTAATGACAGAAACAGATGAGGGTGAGGCCGGTGAGAAGCTGGAAGGAAAGGATGCAGAAATGGGACTTTGGTAATATGTGGGGTGGTATAGACAAAAAAGGATAATCCTGGAGACCCTGCATCCTTCAAGGGCAGCACCAAGGCCTGCCCACTGGCTCCACCAGACGGTGGCCCTCTGTATGGTTTCTGAAAACCACCTGTGGTCACCCAGTGCTTTTACCACAGCCAACTCACAACACCCCTCTTTCACAGATGGGGAAACTGAGGCTTCAAAAGATGACCTAACCATGCAAGGTCACAAGCTGGTAAGTGGTGGGGCCCAAGAGAGATGATATTATCCCACTCAGAGCTGGCTCGCAACCTGTCTGCACACGGCCCTCCCACAGAAAGACCACACATTAACCAGAGAAAGATGGGGCCCTGGGGCAACTAGGGGGGCCAGGGACTGAGGCCAAATATGTCAAGCCCCAGCCTTCCAGGGGGACACTGCCTGGGCCTCTGGGGCTCAGTTACCCACTCTGGACAAGAACCAATCAGGACAGATATGGCAGGGCCTTATTGGATATAACCTGGGCCTGAAACTGACCCTTGCAAAGACAAACACATGGAGATGGGAACCAGTATCTATGAGCGAACTCTTTCCCAACTAGTGTGTGTTGCTGTGGAGGTGGGGAGGGTCAGCAGACTGGTAAGCCATAGCCAGAAGGTTACTCACCAGTGGTTGGTAACCTAGACAAGAATGCCCTGGACAGGTGCACAGCTGAGAGGTGACTGCTGACTGCTCTCCTGTTCTCCACCTGGCAGCTTTTATCTTGGGGTTGTATCTCTCTGGAGGAAGAGGTGCTTTTTCCCTGATTTGTATAAAGTTGACTTGGAGATTAGCTGTCATTGAGTATCCTGATCTCTGAATTAACAGACAGATAGACATATGGATAAGTAACAGATAAACAAACCAACAGCTAGATTAAACAGCCAGAAAGATAAACACTTAGATATATTTAGACAAAATAGGCAGACAGATAGATGGTCAGAGACACAGATATAGGCCAACAGTTAAGCTAACAGATAGATATATGGAGAGAAAGACATATAGACAGATACATATATAAACAGATAGATGATAGACAACAGATAGTTAATAAGCAGACAGATAAAAAGGGAGACAACATACATATAATATAGACAGGCAGACAGACAGATAAGCAAACTGACAAGTCAAGGTAAGGACTTTGCAAGCAGCACAACCCTGGGTATCTGAGTTGTTTTCGTGCGCACCTGCCTGGGAGGGAAAGATGATTCTCTGAGCTCTCTCCTTGTTGAACACAGGGACTCTGCTCAGACACCGCTTGCACATGTGTGTCCCTGATCCGTATAAGCAGGGGAGTGAATGAGTCCCACTCATAGGCCACCAAGAGCACCATGTAGTGCTGGAGGAGCAGGTATGTGTATGTGGCCCCAAGACCCCAACGGGAGCAGGGTGGCAGGTTAGATGTGATACTCATTCCAGGGGAAGAAACCTTGGCACAGTTCCTAAGACTGCAGCCACCATTTCCTCTGTCCAGGCTGACAGCCACTGCTCAGCTGCCGCCCTGTGGAGCTCTTCCTTTCTTCCTGCCAGCATTCCTTTATGCCCTGGGCATGGCTCACACAGGACAACCCGCTTGGAACTCACACATGTGCAATCTGCACATTCCAGGGAGCTAACACCCAAAGGGCATCGCTTGACCAATATCAGGCCAGCATCGATGAACGAACATTCCTGCCCGCTCCAAGCCCCATGAGGGGGACAAACCATAACAGTTCTGAGGAAAGTTCTACATGGCTCTTTAGAAGGTTCTAGCAATGCTGTGTCTTCATTGTCCACAATGAATGACCCAGCCTTGTGCTGACTTTCTCTGCCCTGTTGCGCTCTTCCCACATCCCCCCACATTTGTTCCTGGAATGCCCCCAAAATAAATCACATGCCCACAAGCCTTTGTCCGAGCAGAGCCAGCTCAGAAGGGGAGGAAAGGGGAAGAACACTACTCCTCACCACTTCATTCCTGGCTCTTTCCTGGAAGGCGCCTACAACAACAGCTGCAGCTGGCCCTTACGCAGTCATTTCCTATGTGTCAGGCACTGTGCAAGTCCCTAGGTCTGTGCCGTTTCACACCCTGCACAGGACAGGCTGCTGGGACCGCCATTGTGTGAAGAAACTAGGCTGCAGAGAGGTCAAATAACTACGCTCAGCTCTGACTCCCAAGTCCTTGACTTTTATCACCCTCTCTGCCTCCAGGTGAGCACTGAGTTGGCAACATGATGGCACTGAGAACCTGCTACCTGGCCGGAGCTGCCCTCCTCACCCTGCTGCTCCCCAGAAGTGAGTGTGCCAGTACTGGGGGTGCAATGGGAGAGGGGAGTTACAAGGAGAGACACTGGGAGGGGGGGTCAAGGGGGAAAAATTGTGTCCCTGGACAGCCACCCAATCCCTGGGATGTCTAAAGAATCCCAAGAGACTCAAGACCGAGCCACAAATGTGAGGCAAATGGGCTTCCACCCTCAGACCTTGGCAGGTAAATCGATGCCCAGGAGACATGGTGAGAGAACTGGGCTGGGCTGCCCAGTAAAGATGGCAGGGACCCAGGGCGCACCTGTGGATCACTGCCAAACAATCGACAGAACCTCTGGGTCCTGTGTGGCCTTGGTGGGCAGCAAAGGAATGGAGGTGGAAGCAGCAAGGAACAGGTTTGAGCCTGAAATAAGGAAGCCAAAGCAGGGCTCTTAGATCAGGGAAATGGCTTGAGAGGTAGAATAATTCCCATATCTAGGGGCAAGCACAGTCAGGACTGTCAGGGTTTGTAAGCTTCAGCTGATGTGTGACCTCTTACATATTCCTATTTGGTCTTTCTCTTGACTTATTTTCAGCTCTTGAAAATCACAGAGTATTCTTAGCTGGCAGGCTATACAAAAGGCAATCCATCTGGACCTGGCTGTAAAAGATGCCAACGTCAAATATTTTAAAGTAAACTTTTACACAAAGTTCCTTCCAGCCTGCAAATCTGGGTCTGTAGGACAGCAGGTGTCCCATGTTAAGGATCATTAACTTGGCTCTGTGATTCTGGGAAAATGGGTTCTTCTCATAGGACCTCAGCATCCCTGTCAGTAAAACGGGCCAAAGAACACCTGAAGGGGGATAAGTGCATGTCGAGCAGTTTATTCATTCAATGAACATTCACCAAGAGCCTCCTCTGGGCCAGGCCCTCCCTAGGAATACAGCCATGAGGGAGCAGTCAGCGTCTCTGGCCTCCCAGGCCTCCCAGAGTTACTAGGGGAGACAGATACACAGATCACCGCAGGACTATAATTCTGCAATTCCTAGGAGCTTTGGAAATGTACAAGTGGGCCTGGCCTGAGCCGGTCAACCAGACACAGTCTGGCTCCCCCAAGAGGCCTGAATGCTAGCCAGGGTGCAAGAGAGGCAGGAGGAGGAAACAGCACCCCCCCAAAAAAGGAATGTCAGGTGCAAAGGTCTGGAGATTAGAGAGACCATGGGGTTCTCAAGGAACAGCAAGAACAAAACAGAATGGCTGGAGCTGGGGGATGCGTTGACCCAGAACAGAGATAATTATCTGGTGTCAGGCCACAAGGACTGCGTGAAAAGCTTGGGTCTTTATCCCAGCTGCAGCAGCAAAGGCAGACATGCCAGGCACCATTCCTCAGCGTCGAGTATATGGTACCACCTCTCATTCCTCCAGAAAAACCAGGTAGGGACCATTTTTAACTCCACTGTACAGATGAGAAAACTGAAACACGGAAAAGTCTCTGTAACATTCCAGAGTGACTTATTCGTAAGCCTTAGAGCCGGAATTTAACTCAGTCCCTTTCACTCAGCAATATCCATGATTTTATCCGTCGTACCACAATGCCTTCCAGAGCAATAACATGACTGTGGGCACTGTGATCAAGGTCAGTTCCCACCGTGTCAAGCTATAGTGGCTATGAAATTCTCAAGTCCATCTTGCTTCTAAGGTTTTGTCATTATTTAATTGGAAGGCAGAGAGCAAATGATAGCGCTCCCATCTTCTGGCTTAGTCCCCAAACGCCCGTGACAGCCAGTGCTGGGCCAAGACCAAGCTGGCAGTCAGCCGCTTAGTCCATATCGCCCAGGTGGTAGGTGCCAGACACCCAATCACTTGCGCCATTCCCACTGCCTCCCACAGACCACAATTACCAGGAAGCTGGAATCTGCCATCAGAGCCGGGCATCAGGCCGAGGCACCCTGACGTGCTGTGCATCTTATGCATTAGGCTAAAGGCCAGTCAAGGTTCTTGTTTTTCTAATTGTTGCTTTGCCCATCCTGGCAAGAGCACTGTCTTACCAGCGTGCCGGAGCTGGCAGTGGGAGCTTACTGTGTACACCTCTCCCTGTCACAGGGGATGGCTCCTGGACCGCTGGGAATCAGCCACGGAGGAGATACAGCACAGAAAGCAGCACATGCTACAAACTGGCGTCTGCTTTCCTTGGTAGAACAGGCTGAGAACCACCTACTTTTGCTGTCTCCTCTCACTCACTGCAGCCGTTCACAGGGACCACACGCGCTTCCCAGCCAATGCTCATGGCTCCTACGGAGATGCAGGAAGGCGAGAGCCCAGGTTACAAGGAGCGGCAAGGCTCGAGCTTCCATGCAGGGCAAGTCATTCATGGCCCCTTCTCCCTCCCCCAGGCCTGGAGGGGTGTGGGCACATCAGCCTCTCAGCATCCACCGTCCGCCTGGGGGATCCTGTCACAGCCTCCTGCACCATCAGCCAGAACTGCAGCCACCTGCACCCAGAGTCCCTGATCCTGTGGAAACTGGGAACAGAGCTGCAACCAGGGGGCAGGCAGCAGCGGCGGCCTGACGGGAGCCAGGAGTCAGTCATCACCCTGCCCCACCTCAACCACACTTGGGCCTTCCTCTCCTGCTGCCTGCAATGGGGCAGCAGCCTGCAGATCCTGGACCAGGCTGAGCTACGGGCAGGCTGTAAGTCCCTCCAGCCATCCTCCCACTCTGCCCCACCCTGGGCGCCAACGAGAGCATGAGATCAGGGCGCCAACGGGCATGAGATCAGGTCATCACGTCCTGCCAGTCGGTACAACTGCTACTCAGTCCCATTTTTCAGAGGATGGGAGGAGGGCAAACGAGGTGCCAGAAGTCACACACTGAGAAGGCTGAGGTCAAGGCTGATGTCAGTGAGTGAGTCTAAAACCACCTGGGCCAGGACTCCATCTGAGGATCAAGAGGGACCAACCCCTGGGCCGGACATTGCTCCTCAGCTCACGCTCAGCTTCTCCTCCATCCCAGCTGTAGCCTTCTTTTCAGCTGGAGGCAGAATGGAGTTCATGCCAGGCTGACCCATAAGGGAAAATCAGAACAAGCTTTCAATTTAAGATTCAAAGGAGTATGGGCCCAGCGCAGTAGCCTAGCAACTGAAGTCCACGCCTTGCTTGCCGTGGGATCCCATATGGGCACTGCTTCTAATCCCGGCGGCCCTGCTTCCCATCCAGCTCCCTGTTTGTTGCCTGGGAAAGCAGCCGAGAACAGCCCAAGGCCTTGGGACCCTGCACCTGTTTGGGAGACCCAGAAGAAACTCCTGGCTCCTGGCTTCAGATCGACACAGTTGCAGCTGCTTGGGGAGTCAGTTAGTGGACGGAAGATCTTCCTCTCAATCTCTCCTCTCTGTATATCTGACCTTCCAATAAAATAAAATAAATCTTTTTAAAAAAAGATTCAAAGGGGTAGGCATTACGTCACAGCAGGGAACCAGCTATCTGGGATGTCCACATCCCATATTACAGTACATAATTCAAGTCCCAGCTACTCCATACTTTTTAAGATTTATTTTATTTTTATTTGAAAGGCAAATAGAGGGAAGAAAAAAGAGAAAGAGAAAAATCTTCCATCCACTGTTTTATCCCCAAAATGGCCACAAAGGCTGGAATTGGGCCTAGCTGAAGCCAGAAGCTAGGAACTTCTGGGTCTCCCACATGGGTGCAGGGGTCAAAGACTTGGGCCATCTTCTGCTGCTTTCCCAAGTGCATTAGCAGGGAGCTGGATTGGAAGTGGAGCAGCTGGGATGCAAATGGGTGCCTGTGAGGGATGTCGGTGTTACAGATGGCAGTCTGACCAATCATGCCACAAAAAATTGGCCCCTACTCTGAACCTCTGATCAAGCTTCCTGCTGAAGTGCCCAGCAGGCAGTGGATAATGGTCAAAATACCTGGGTTTCTGCTACCCAAATGGGAGACCCAGTGAAGTTCTTTTGTCCTTGCTTTGGCCTGGCCCACCTGGTTATTGTTGGGATTTGGGGAGTGAACCAACAGATGGAAGATCAATTCTCTCTCTCTCTCTCTCTCTCTCTCTCTCTTTTTCCCTCTCCTTCCCTCCCTTCCTCCCTCCCTCCCTCTCTCTCTGTCTCTCTTTCTCTCTGCATTTCAATTAAACTTCTAAAAATGTAAAGATGTATGTATTTTTTATTTGGGAGGCAGAGTAGCAATGAAAGAAAGACACAGAGAGATCTTCCATCTGCTGGTTCACTCCCCAAATGGCCACAATGACCAGAGCAGGGCTGATCCAAAACTGACAGCCAGGAGCTTCTTCCTAGTTTCCCATGTGGTCTCAAGGGCCATCCTGCACTGCTTTTTAGGCCTTTACCAGGGAGCTGGATTGGAAATGGAACAACCAGGACTCAAAACAGTGCCCACATGAGATGCTGGCGCCCTGGGCAGTGGTTTAGTCAATTATACCACAGTGCTGGCCCCAATAAATAATTTTTGTAAAGTTTTATTTGAGAGGAATATTTACAAGAGAGAGTAGGAGAAGCAGAGAGAATGTCCATCTACTGGTTCACTCTCCAAGTGGCCGCAACAGCCAAAGTTGAGCTGATTCGAAGCCAGGAGCCTGGAATTTCTTTCACATCTCCCACATGGGTACAGGGTCCCAAAGGCCATCCCTACTGCTTTCCCAGACACATTGGCAGTGAGCTGGGTTTGAAGTGCAGCAGCCAGACCTAGTACCAGTGACCATATGGGATGCCAACATCACAAACAGAGGTTTTGCCTGCTAGGCCTTGACACCAGCCACAATAAATAAACATTTTTAAAATAGCAATCAGAGTAGCCCCTAGCACCAAGCACTCACCTGTGGCAGACACTGCCCTAAAGGCTGTATACACAGTAAGCCATTTCACCCTCACAAGAAAAGCTTGGGGGAGAGCTCTACCATCATTGCCCCCACTGTACAGATAGAGAAACTAAGGTAAAGTGCTGGGCTGGGTAGCTTTGAGACCACATGGCTAATGAACAGCAGAACCAGAACAGAAACCAGACAGTACGTTGTCCATACCCAAGGGGCTAGAGTCGGGGATCTGGGAGGTGAGGCCCTTTGGCGATGTCCCTGGACATGCTTGTAACTGGGTGTCCCCCCTGACTTCCCGCTGACTGCCTCTCAAGCATCCTGCTGCAGGGAGACAAGAAAAGTGCAAGTAGCCCCAGGAGGGCCAACCCAGGGCACAGAAACAATGCCAACGGGTCCCCACCGGAGGTTCCTGGGTGGTCACACCCACTCACATAATCCCCCCCAACCACGTGCAGACCCCCCTGCCACACCACACAACCTGTCCTGCCTCATGAACCTCACGACCGACAGCCTCATCTGCCAGTGGGAGCCAGGACCCGAGACCCACCTGCCCACCAACTTCTCCCTGAAGAGCTTCAAGTGAGTAGCAGCTCCTACCTCCGTCCCTTTCTTTGGCTTGGGGTTGTGGGAGAGGGGAAGCCAAAGTTAGACTATGGGGGGGTGAAACATGCCACAGGCAAAGATGGGAGGCAGGAAGGGAACCCTGCTTTCTTCTGCTGCTTGGTACCCCAGCCTAGCCTGTCAACAGGAGCCGGGGTGACTGTCGGACCCAAGAGGACACCATCATGGAGTGTGTGCCAGAGCATGCACATAGCTCCTGCTCCATCCCACGCAAACACCTGCAGCTCTACCAGAACATGAGCATCTGGGTGCAGGCAGAGAATGCACTGGGGACCAGTGTGTCATCACAGCTGTGTCTTGAGCCCATGGACGTAGGTGAGTCATGCTGGGTGAGGGAGAGGAGAGAGGCCACCCAAACGGGCAGGCCCAAAGAGGCACAGAGAGAGAGCTGCAGGGCCAGAAACTGTCAAGGAGATGCAATAAGACGAGTGACAAAGGACAGAAAGGAGACAAAGGGGGAGGCAGCTGTGAACAGGGGTCAGGATCCCCCACCAGTCCTTATATCAGCACATTTCTTGAAATGCCCATTGCGTCCTAAGCAGATGAGGTTTGGACTACAAGAGTGTCCCCAACAAACACTGAAAATCCTGCCCTCAGGAGTTTCCTAAGGGACAAATATATACCACACAATCTCAGATGATGAAGAGTAGAAAAAAAAGAGAGAAGAAGGGAGAGGGGCAGTTGCTATGTCAATAGAAGGTGTCACTTAGGAGGTGACCACTAAGCAGGAAATGAGGGAGCACACCACCAGATATCTGGGAGAATCATTCTAATCAGAGGTGACAGCCAGCGCAAGGCCCTGGAGAGGGAGCATGGGATAAAGAACCAGCCAGAAGCAGACAGGTATACACAGAGACAACACTACAGAATCATGGGGACACAGACAGAGGCTGGGACCCACATGCATGCAGCCCCAGAGAGAAGAACAGGAGCAAAGGAGACAAGAGGAGCCAGGGCAGAGCACAGAACAGTCCTGACAAGCACACTTGTTTCAGTGAAGCCAGAGCCACCCACGCTGTGGGCCATGCACAGCAATCCCAAGCAGTCCTCGCCCCAGCCAGGATGCCTACACTTCCACTGGGAGCCATGGAAGCCAAGCAATTTTTTGAGACAGAAGTGTGAGCTGCGCCACCAGCCACAGCTCAAGGAAGCTAACTGGACACTGATGCTACGCCAGGAAACCCCAGAGCCCGAGGTAGGAGGCTGGAGAGTGGGGGAAACAGAGGCTCACCCCACAAGGGTACACAGATCCAGGTTCAGAGTTGCACCCCCAACCCATACATTCCAGATGGTGTCACTGCGCTCCACAAACCTGCTGTATGAACTCTGCGGGCTCCTCCCGGCCACCACATATGCCCTGCAGATGCGTTGCACCCGCTGGCCCCTGCCCGGCCACTGGAGTGAATGGAGCCCCAGCTTGAAGCTAAGAACCATCCAAGGGAGTAAGAGGCCCACAAAGGACTGGGCATAGCCATTCTAGTTCCCAGGGCTGTCCCTCACCAGTACCCTCCCATCTCACTCCATCCACAGTCCTTAAAGTCAGACTGGATACATGGTTGCAGCAAAGAAAGCTGGATCCCAGGACAGTAGAAGTGCAGCTCTTCTGGAAGGTAACTCCCTTGGAAGCCTCCCTCCCCGAGACCTCCTCCAACCCAGACAAACAACTGTTGCAAGCTAGAGCTCAGGATCCCTCCAATTCAAGGGGGGGGGGGGTGCATACATCTAAATGTGAGTTGCATGCACTTTGCATATACCCGGAAGTTGCATGGTGAGGCCACACTGCAGGAGGCACCCATGCACGAACAGGTCAGTTCAGTGGATGGTCATGTGCTTGCTTCCTCTCTACCTACCTCCTAGCACCTGGCGCAGGGAACAAGGGCAAAGAGGAGGGGTGGAAGGCCCAGCCCCAACCCATCCCACTTTGAGAGGCTTGGCCCCGCTCAGGAAGAGCTGTGTATCTGCCGCAGCCAACACTCCTGGATGAAGACAGCGGGCCAATTGAAGCGTACCTGGTCTCCTGGAGACCTTCAGGCCAGACCGAGGCAGCCCTACCTCTCTGCAATACTACAGAGCTAGGCTGCACCTTCCACCTGCCTCCGGGAGACGGTGAGGTGACCCTGGTGGCCTACAACACAGGCTGGATCTCCCAGCCCACCCCAGTGAGCTTCTCAGAACACAGAGGTATGGGGGTTGTGGGAAGGCAGGCAACGCCAAGAGCACATGATTAACCCAGACTGCTGGGTTCAGAGCTTGTTCTAGCACCTGCTGGCAATATACCCTAGACAGGCAACTTCCCCTTGCTGGTCTCCCTTTATTCATCTGGAAAATGGGATACTTGTGCACACTGAAGTCTGCTGTAAGGAGCATATTAACTAAGACATAAAGGTTGGCACATGTTAACTCATGTGACAATCGCAGGGCTAGGTTAAGCTGGCGGTGAATGTCTAGACACACACACATACACACACCATTCAGCCAGAACATCTCAGGCGACCAGTCCCCAGCACCCTCAGCTTCCCCTAAGCGGGCCCAGATCACAATTACACCAGCAAGAGCTAATCCTCACACCTACCAGCTGTGTGACCTTAAATAAGCCACGTCATCCAATAGGGACCACAGCAATTGCTCCCCAGTTGACTCGGAGTTAACAAACGCAAGGACTGGGCCCAGCACTTACCTAGCCTTACCAGTCCTCACTGCCCGGGACTGCTCCGCACGCATGGCTCCCAGCTAGGTTCAGCCTGTGCATCAGTTCACTGAACCTGCACCACGACTCGCTGGTTGAGGCAGGTGCTGTGGTCATCATTTCCACTTGACAATTAAGCCAAAAAAGGATCAGGTGCTGACCTGACCAGGCCTTGTAAAGGAGCAGAACTGGGACTGGTATGCAGGCTTCTGGCTCTGGGTTCTTTCCACAGTTTCCCACTCTACCTCCAGGCCCAGCCCTGGCCAGACTCCATGCTGTGGGCCAGGACCCTCACAGCCTCTGGGTGGGCTGGGAGTTCCCTAGCCTCCAACCTCAAGCCTATGTGATTGCGTGGGGCTCCAGTGACCCCAGCTTCAGCAGCAGCAATAAGACCTGGAAGATGGAACAAAACGGGAGCCTCACGGGGACTCTGTTGCGAGGTGAGAAGGGAGGCAGCCGTGGGGGCGGGGCAGTTGGGACGGAGCTCTGTGGAGGTGGGACGTGGTGGGGGCGGAGCCTTACGGAGGCGGAGCAATAGATTGAGCCGTGGTAAAGGCGGGGCTGGGGAGGGAGAGCAGCTGCTTTCCAACAGGAGGGACAAGCCCATTGGCAACGCTTCTTGAACCTTCACTGTCCTTGCACAGACCCTCATACTGGAGAATTTCTTCCCACACCCTCATGGCAGTCTCTTTCTGCATCCCTTCCAGCTCTTCCTTCCACTTTTCATCCCTCTCACCCCTCAAAGAATCTGAGAGAGACAGGTTTGACTCAGGTTGTGCCTAATTCAAGAGCTATCTCCATTTTCTCTGGACAGAGAACATTAGACCCTTCCAGCTCTACGAGATTGCCGTGACAGCCCTGTACCAGGCAGCCATGGGGCCCTCTCAGCACATCTATGCCTACTCCCAGGAGACAGGTTTGCCAGCCATCTTCTCCTGGTCAGTGCCCAGCTGAACCCCAGCAATCAGGAAAATGATGGGGGAGTGGGGAACATTTCCTTCCTGCCTACTTCTGGCCCCGTAAGGACCTAGCCTGATCCCAAGATCTTCCCTGGGCCTGTGTAGCTGGGCAAAAATCAGGTGGTGGGGTGGGAAAATTTGGGCAGCGTATTTGGCAAGATTCACAGAGCAAGTCTGGCAGAAACCAGTGAGGTGCCCTAACAGGCACTGAGCGTCATGTCTGGTAGAACTTGGACAGAGGACCTGGCAACAGCTCAGAGAGTGCATGGCGGAGATCAGCAGTGATCTGGGCATGGGAAAAGCCAGGGACAGAGGTTTTAATGGGACAAGGTTCAGCTCTCAGTTCAGATGCTTACTCTGTCCAACCCTGGGAAGCTGAGTCCCCTTATGCTTTCTTTCCTTGCCCTCTTTGCAGTGTTCCAGGAGCCACAGGGAGCTGGTCAGGATATTACCCTCAGCCCCCTTGCCTCTCTCTTCCTGCAGCTCCCTCTTGTGCCCCAGAGCTGCAGCTCAAACGCATTGGCAGGACATGGGCCCAGCTGGAGTGGGTGCCGGAGCCCCCTGAACTAGGGAAGAGCCCCCTAACCCATTACACCATCTTCTGGACCAACACTCAACACCAGTACTTCTGTGAGTTTATCCCAAAGCCCCAGAGGGATGTTCAATACCATGAAGACAGCTCTGGCCTCTGGGCCCAGCCTCACACCACCCCCCCACTTCCAGACACCACTCTGAATGCCTCTGCCCATACCTTTGTCCTCCACGACCTGGAACCCTCCAGTTTGTATCACATCCACCTCATGGCTGCCAGCCAGGCCGGAGCCACCAACAGCACAAGTCTCACTCTGATGACCTTGGCACTAGGTAAGTTGCAAAGGGTTGGGGCGACCGGGAAGAGACAACTGGCATGAGGGTCCCCCACTCAAAGGTTCCTAATTTTGAGATTAGATAAGATTCTGTCTTTGGATACCCAACCCTGCCCAGGGATCCCAGTCTCAGGGAAAAGACGCAGCCTTACACCCATGTGTACTATAACCTCTTCTGGCTTTCCTTCATCCCAGGGGAATCTGAGATATACATCCTTCTGGGCCTGTCTGGCATCCTGGTCTTGCTCATATGCCTCTGCAGGACTGCCTGGGTCTGCTGCAGTCCCAGGTGAGTCCTTCAGAGAGTCCTGACCCCCAGCTACTCCTGCCCAGAGGGAACAGCAGGCTGGGCTGGGCTGGCCTCAGTCCCTTCTAGCCATCCCCTAGACTGCAGAATCAAACTGAGAGACCCCGCACTCCATCTGTCTGCACAGAGGGGCAGCCGCACCTCTCCAGCTGTTGGGATGGCCGGGACAGAGAATGGAAGAGGAGGACTTTCCAGACTAGCCTGTCCTTACCTCCTTTTCTAGCAGGAAGAATCCACTCTGGCCAAGCGTGCCAGACCCAGCCCATAGCAGCCTGGGCTCCTGGGTGCCCACTGTTACGGCCGAGGTAAGAACCCTAGAGGGAGAGGAAGATGGAGTTGGGGGGTGTTGGCCCAGTCTCAGAGTGAGAATGAGCACACAGTCTTCTCCCCCATCTTTCTGGATGAAGCAGGCCTAGTTTGAAACCTCAAAGCTTCAGTTACCCCCTGTGAAATGTGAAGTTTTGCTGCAGAGTGCGAGAGAGATCACACTGGGCATAAGTATAGGCTGTTAGGAGGAGTCTTTATTGGCCAGGCTTGGTGACAGCAGCTCCCACTACACTGCAGGAGCCACTGCACCACACCATGGAAGTCAGGGATTTTTAAGCTCTCATCCTCCAATCAGCTTGAGAGCCACAGGACAAAGTTTTCATACAATCAATTAACTATGTGGCAGGAGGCAGAAGGGAACTTCCAGAGCCTGGAGTTTTCCTGTACATTAACCTAAAGTAGCACAGTAGGAGGCAGGAGGAGCCTTGTGTGAAGCCTCCAGAGCCATTTCTGCACTGTCAATTAACTTGAATGGCATGATAGGAGGTGGGGGAGGTGGCGCAGAAACTCCGTGCTGTCAATTAACCCGATAAGCAGGTGCTAGCCATCAACAGGAGCATCCTACCACAGATTCCCAGTGCTGTTTTCTGCATGTCTTGCATGGGTCCACATGTCAGGAACCTGCCAGGGCTTGGTCCATACGACACTTTGTGTTTCAGTGGACAGAAGCAGGAACATCCCCACAAGTGCCCCGTCTTAGACTGGTGCAGACATCTGGCATGAACTGTGCCCTCACCATTTGTCCTTGTGTCCAGGAGTCCTTCCAGCTGCCCAGCCTTCTCGACCCTGGCCTGCCATCCATCACCAAGATCACAGTGCTGGAGGAGGAGGAGAAGAAACCACGGCCCTGGGAGTCCAGTGGTGACTCAGAGATCTGCGGCCTCCCGGCCCTGGTCCAGGCCTACGTGCTCCAAGGAGACCCGAGAACAGCTTCCACCCAGTCCCAGTCCCTGTCCAGCACCAGTGACAAAGTCTTCTATGGGCAGGTGTTGGGCAGCCCCACAGGCCCAGGGCCAGGGCACTACCTCCGCTGTGACTCCACACAGCCCCTGTTGGAGGATCTCACTCCCAGCCCCAAGTCCTATGAGAATGTCTGGTTCAAGAACAGCCCCCTGGGGAGCCCAGGATCCCCACCCCCAGACCAGGAGGATAACTGTGCCTTTGGGCCACTGCTGGACTTCCCCCTCCTGCAGGGAATCCGGGTTCATGGAGTCGAAGAACTGGGGGCCTTCTAGAGCCCCCTGGCCTGTACCTACCTCTCCAAGCAGGAGCAGAGACACCAGTAGGGCCATCACTCAAAACCACACCAGGGCCAGGAGGGACGGGAAGGTTCCTAGTCCTCCCACACAACCTGCATATGTTTAAGGGCCACACAGTGCTTGATCCAGTCCTCTTCCATGAATCTCTTGTGTTTGGTTTTTATCATTTCCATGTATTAAGCTGATTTTGGTTTGTTATTGTTGTTAGAAAAATCACTTTTTCCTTTTTTTTTTTCTAGACCCTAATGGCCAAAGGAATAATTCTCAGAATTGTTAATGTGTTCATCTAATCATTTATTCATTCAGCCAGCTCGCATCTGACATCTAGGCGCTGTGTTGCCAAGTAGGGTTTTAAGAAGGCTCCCGTCCTAACTTGGAGCTTGGGGGACTGACCTGAAACTGATCATAAAGACATGGTGGCAGAGGCTGATTTAAACTGGTTGATTGCAACTCCTTGGTTGAGTTGCTCCGCCCTCCCCTCACTCCACTGTAATGTTTCAAGGCATGTTTTTCTTCTTTTTTAAAAATAAACTTACTTTTGATGATGTTTATATAGTTAATAAGTTTTCATGCCCATGTAGACCACCAGTTAGGGTGGGGAGAATTGAGGAATGGGGGAAAGTGGATAAGACAACTGTTTCCAATCTCCTTTTTTCTTCCTCTATCTGGGGAAAGTGGAGAGGGCCACTCCCAGCAGCCCAACATTAGTAGCCAGGGATGGGGGATGGCCACTCAATATCCCAAGATATAGCTTAGGTGGTTTTGATAGTTTGAGAGCTCTTGATTATGTTGCTCCAAGGCTGAAGAAACCCTTCCAAGGTCCACTGGCTGACATGGTGCACCTTAGAGTTTCCACTTGCCCAGGTAACTTGCTGTCAAAGTTGGCCAGGAGAGCTGTCCAATTTGTTCTGCCCTCCATGGTACTAGACATTCTCTGCAGGCCTCAATGATCTGTCATGTCCCCAGGGTGCATCTGGCCATGCCATCTGCTGCACAGGCTTCAACAACTGATGAGACCCAGTTCTGACACATGCATTCCTTGGTCAGACCATAGATCCTGTGATTTGCCCTGTGGTTGGAGTTCTGAGTTCAGTGGTTCTGCTGGAGTGTGCCCCAAAGAAACCTTGCCGGAAGTGACCCCAGACCTGACACCTGTGATGTCAGCATCCCACACTGAAGCTCCAGTTCAAGTCCCAGCTCACTGCTGTTGCACCTGGCAAAGCAGTACTTGATGGCTCCAGTGCTTGGAACTCTGCAACCTCGTGGCAGGACCCAGATGGAGTTCCAGGCTCCTGGTTATCACCCGGCCCAGTCCCAGTTGTTGCAGCCATTTGTGTAGTAAACTAGAGGCTGGAAGATCTCTTTTTCTCTGTGTGGCTCCTTCTTTCTGTCTCACACTGCCTTTCTTTCTTTTTTAAGGCTTTTTTTTTGAAAGGCAGATTTACAGAGAGAAAGAGAGAGAGGATCTTCTATCTGCTAGTTCACTCCCCAAATGGCTACAACAGCCAAAGCTAAGCTGATCTGAAGCCAGGAACCAGGAGCCTCTTCTGGGTCTCCCACATGGATGAAGGGACTCCAGAACTCAAGCCATCTCTGTTGCTTTCCCAGGTGCCTCAGCAAGGAAATGAAACAGAAGTGGAAGCCAGGGCCCAGCACCGTGGCCTAGCAGCTAAAGTCCTTACCTTGAATGCACCAGGATCCCTTATGGACACTGGTTCTAATCCCAGCAGCCCCACTTCCCATCCAGCTCCCTGCTTGTGGCCTGGGAAAGCAGTTGAGGACGGCCCAAAGCCTTGGGACCCTGCATCCACATGGGAGACCCGGAAGAGCTCCTGGTTCCTGATGTTGGCCCAGCACAGCACCAGCTGTTACAGTCACTTGGGAAGTGAATCAACAGACAGAAGATCTTCCTCTCTGTCTCTCCTCCTCTCTGTGTATCTGACTTTGTAATAAAAATAAATAAATCTTCTTTAAAAATAAAAAAAAAAAAGAAGTGGAAGCCAGAACTAGCATGCTGGCACTGCAAGGCAAAGGATTCACCTGTTGAGCCACTGCACCAGACTCCTCACTCTGTCTTTCAAATAATAATTGAGAGAGAGAGACACGGAGAGAGAGACAGACAGACAGACTCTGGTGTGATGGCTCAACTAGCTAATCCTCTACCTGCCAATGACAGCATTCCACATAGGTGCTAGTTCATGTCCCAGCTGCTCCATTTCCCATCCAACGCCCTGCTTGTAGCCTGGGCAAACAGTCGAAGGCGGCCCAAAGCCTTTGAACCCTGCACCTGCGTGGGAAACCTGGAAGAAGCTCCTGGCTCCTGGCTTTGGATGGTTCAGTTGTGGCCATTGTGGCCATTTGGGGAGAGAAGTCATGGATGGAAGATCTTTCTTTCTGTCTCTCCTTCTCTCTGTAAAATTGCTTTTCCAATAAAAATAAATAAATATTTTTTAAAGAGTTCACAATTAAGTAAATGCTCTGAGAAAGTTGAGGGAGAGTTTTTTTTCCCTTTTTGCACCAGGGAGAATTAAAAATTTTTCCTACTTTTGCACTCATTTCACAAATATGCCCAGGACAAATACTTACAGCCTGCCTCCTAAACCCCACGTGCTCAGCAAATGCTCTCAACAACCTAAAGGACCCAATCTGTTACTACCATCCCCACTGGGTTTAAGAAGGCCCGGAAGGGGCACAGGCAGGAAACAGCTGTCCAAGCCCAGGGCCGATTCCAAGATGTGCAACCTCGGTCTCTAGGCTACCAGGCGACCAGGAAGAAAGGAGGTTGAAGTCCAGGAGTCCTCACAGGTAAGTTAGGGGTGCAGATCCTGGGCCGGAGGGCAGAAGGATCCGGCAAGCTCCACGCAAGCCTCAGACCGACGCCCCCGGTCAATAACGCAGAGCGATGTAGCCGAAAAGTGACATTTTAGAACTCACAGAGCACCACACACCTGTACAAACGAGCCAACCAGCGCGACCCCACGAGCTGGCACGCACGCCGCCTAGACTCACCACGGGGCCCCGCCCACCGATCCATTCCCTCGGACCGCCTCCGCTCCGTTCTCTCAAGTGCCTCTATTGGTCGAGCCTGAGGCAGTATGGCTGCGCCCGCGTAAGCCGGGTCCGCTCCACGGGGTCAGACTGCACCATGCTGAGAGCCGCGTGCAGGACCCTGAGGTCCGTCCGACCCCGAGCAGCGGCGCAGACCCCCGTCTTGGAGCTGCCGAGCGTTGGGAGCGTCAGGCTTCCCTTGCATCCGCGGGGCCTGCGACCTCCAAGTGAGGAGCTGAGAGATGGGACTGCGGGGGTGAGGGCGGTGGGGTTCGGCGGAGACTGAGGGGAGAAGTGCGGAGCCACCATCGCACCGGGGGGGGGGGAGGGGGGGCGGATTAGAAGCTGGACTAGTAGTTATCGGGTCTCTCTCTCTCTCCCTCTCTCTCCGGCCTAGATCTCCTCCTCCAGGCCGCCCGCGGTCTTGCCAACCAGAAACCAGGTAGGAGGTTCCAGGGTGGGAGTTGGGGCGGTAGCCCAGAGATGGCCAGTTAGCGCCACTTTACTGCATGAGGGAGCAAAGGGGTCCGCTAGAGGTCCTTACCAGTAAGACGCCCGCCCCTCATCACCTGGGAGCCTGCCAGGGAAAGGGCACGGACGGGGAGAAAGGCGGCTGGAGCTTTCCAAGGGGCTCCGAGTGGAGAGCGCAGCTGGCCAGCCCAGCCCTAATAGACAGTGTTTTGTGGCTCCTTCTGGGATGCAGGGGTTGGTTTCCTACTCCGGGCATGTTGGGTGGTGGTGAAGACCCGCTTCCTAGGAGGGTGATGGGGGTGGGGGGGGCGAGTTACTTCTCCCTCTCAGCCTCATTTCTAACTAGAGTGTGGAAGGAGCCGTCTGGGAGGATTATTGTGGGGACCTCAGGACCACCCCCAGTAGACTGTAGTGTGTGTCGCTGTCAGGATTGTGTGCAGGGTCCAACTGGAGAGAACAGGTGGATGCCTCTTCCCCTCCTTGCTAGGAGGGATGTCGCAAATGCACGCCCCCCCAAGGCGGCCATCTCTGCTCGGGGCTGTATGCCAGCCATCCTTTTTCCATCCCCGTAGTCCTTTCATACAGCCGGTCTGGGGTGGGTGGGGAGGGTAGGGGTAGATTCACAGATATTCCAGACACAACACAAGAGAACCCATTCCTGTGGGGATTCCGATAACCAACGCCAGCCAGGTGTGTGACAGGTGGAAAAGGCCATCTCCTCCCAGGAGAACATATCAGGGCAGGTTAGGGTTTGGAGAGGAACAAGTGTGCCTAGAGATGCCCAGTGCTTGGCTTAAGGCCCTAGGTATCCCTGATCAGGTTAGGGCATGGGAGGAAGGCTGGCCTGTGAGAACTGACTGTTGTTTTCCATCCTTGCACTGGACAGTCCAGCCCATCCGAGACAATGACCCACCCCCCTCCACACTGCTTAAAGACTACCAGAACATTCCTGGGATGGACAAGTAAGCAAAACAAAACCTACTTGGGGTGGGGATGGTGGTTCCCTGGGAGAAGGGAGGGGGCAAAGGAGTGGCTTCCAGGCTTGAGCTGCCCTATCCGGAACTTACTTGAAGAATGAGGCAGAGAGCTATAGAGATCGTGTGTGTGCGGTGAGTGGGCAGCACTGACCTGTGGCACTGTGGGGCCCAACCACCTGCTCTTGGTGGCACTCTGCACCACGACATTCCCAGGATCTAACACACCTCACAGGTCTTTGTAGAAATCTCTCGTATCTCAGTCCTTACCAATACCTTGTGAAGGAAGAAATACTGTCTCCAGCTTAGAGCTTACCAAGCTGCCAGTGCTTCATCAGGGGCAGAGCTGGGTTCCTTTCCAGCACCGCCTGGTACCAGAGCCTGGCTCTTCCAGCTCAGCTAGGCTGTTCGCTTTGGGTCTCCCCTGTGCGATTTGACTTGAAGTGTCTTGAAGCAGATGGGAATCTCTGCTGAACCCTCCCTAGGACAACAGCACAATGCTGCAGCCAACAGCCCCAGTTTTCCATAAGTCATCACATTGTTCCATGTTCCCTATCCAGCAAGCCAGGGCCAGGCTCTGAATCCCTGGGAAACGATTTCCCCAACTCAAGAGAGATGGTATTCTCTTAAGCTGAAGGAATTCACGGTCATCTTTTTCAAACTAAAAGGAAGGCAGCATTGCTGTTCCGATCCCCTCCCCTCATACCTGTGTCTCTCTGCTGTGGTTTTCCCACAGGGTGGATGATGTCGTGAGAAGACTCTTGTCTTTGGAAATGGCCAACCGGGTGAGTGGCCTGTGTCCAGCTGAGGCCTGTTCCCTGGGACCCCCCCCCCCCAGTTAGCTGCCCCCTCCCACCATGCAGTGCTTCCCTAGTCATAGAACTCACTGGCATTTGGGTCCACTGGTCCGTACCTTCAGACAAAGCATCTCAAGGACAGGGACAGTTTGGCTTTGTGCCTGTGCCTCTTAGCTGCCGACAAACAGTGGACACTCCTAGGGATCTGATATGTGATGAAATATGCAAGCTTGTGCTCGCTTCGGCAGCACATATACTAAAACTGGAACGATACAGAGAAGATTAGCATGGCCCCTGCGCAAGGATGACACGCAAATTCGTGAAGCGTTCCATATTTTTAAACCGGGTGAGGCTTCTCCCTCAATATTCCCCTTTACCTCGGATACATGATGGAAACAATATGGACATAATAGTATTACCCACTTCCCTATACCCCCCGAACCTTTTTTTTTAACCGTAATTAACTATGTAACCATTGTCAACAACAATACAATAAAATAAATTAAAAAAAAAAAGAAATATGCAAGCTTTGGGGGCATCTGTTTCTCTTATCAGTGGTCATACCGTGCCCATGCAGTTGGCCATGGCCGTGGTGAGCACAGAGACATCAGACCCTATTTGCTGGAAGGCAGCCAGGGCCCTGGGGTAAGGAAAGCTTGTGGTTGGAGGGTGGCAGACCATGCGGGTTTCTCTGTTTTCAACAGAAGGAAAAACTGAAAATCGTGCAAGAACAGCTGATGAACAAGGTTGTGACAAAGCCTGAGGACACCAGATCCCTGGAGGCTCGAAGTTTGTTGGGGGTTCTTGAGGGTTGGGGTTGGGGGTGCTGCCACCTGCGCTCTTGACTGCAGGAGCACTCAGTGTGGCCTGGGAGAGGGATGGACACGAAGGACCTAGGGCAAGGATGGGGAACCTCTGGTTCATGGACTGTACAAGACACACAAGATCATCTGGTCTAGCCCTGCCAAGGCGCCTGCAGGTGGAACTCAAAATTCAGTACATCTATGACAAACTGATTTTTTTTTTCCCCTGAGCTGGGTCTATGAAAAGTGGCCTCTGGCACCTCAGCCCTGTTGCTGGAGTCACTTGGGTCCTACTGCATCCCTCTGGGCTTGAGCAGGTGGCCAGGGCTCACCCAGAGCCTCTGCTTCCTAGTCTGGCGGGGGGCAAGGTGTGGAATAGGCAGGGCGGAGATGATGTTACCTAGCTCAGTGCAGGACTGTGAGAAGTTAGGGGGTGTTTGCACATGTTGGAAATGGAAGCTGACAATAACAGTAAGACCAGTGTGCCCTGAACTCTGGCATGCCATATAGGCACTTGCAGATCTGTGGGTTACGCCTCCCTCCCCGCCATCAGCCTCCATAGCCTCTTTTGAGAAGACAAGTTTTCACTCCCCTTGGCCCCCTTGAAGCCGTGATTGGCTTGCGGACTGCGTCAACCACAGAAGGGCTGCCTAGTCACCACATCTGTGTCTATAGGATCACAGCTAACATCACCCAGGTTGGCAGGAACGTGTGGCCTGTTTATTAAGACCCTAGTACCACTAGAGTCCCCTTGAACCACAAGAGTCACAGCTGCCTGTTCACTAGGACTCGGTTTCACGCGAGTGGCCAGTTGTCTCCAGCAGAGTGTCTGCTCTAGCGAGACCCTCTTTCTACTCTGCTGCTAAGAAGTGTGAAGGAGCCGGGGCTGGGGCGGGGCTGTCCCTGCTGTGCTCCCAGCACTGGGTGTACATTAGGGGAAGGGTCTGTCTAAGGCACAGCCTTCGCTTTTACCCCCATCCTTGTAACATAAATGGATAGGGAGACTACTTCAGGGTCTTAGGAGACAAGTGGGGGCTGGTCATTCTGAGAACTCATTTCTGAAAGCACAGGCATGAGTGGCAGCTGAAAGAGGACCAGCAGATGTCCCAAAGGGATTCTGGACAGTTTGGGCATCTTGTCTTACTTCATTGGCTAGGCCCTCTCGTGGAATGTTGAATAGTGAACATTGACAGCATGCATCCCCATCTGAATGTAAGAGGCATGCTCTACGGTTATACTAAGAAGACTGCCGTTTGCTATGGTTTTCAGATGATCCCTTTATAACAGGGCTGGGAACCATCTGGCCTGCAGGGCTTATAAGGGAATATTTGGTCTGGCCCTGCCAAGGCAGTAAATCCGAAGCAGGCTAATATTTTAGTTGATCATTTTATAAAGACCGCAAATGATGTTATAAATATCCAAATGGCCCTTAGCAGGAAAAAGTCCCCTCCCGCCCCCCGCTTTACAAACAAGGGAGTTCCCTTCCTTACACTTTACTTTCTAAAAAAGAGGATAACTCCAAGTTTTCTGAGATCTTGCAGTTCTGAGTACTTTGGGATTTGTAAAGAGCTGTTATTCTTTGATTTCCTAAGACACACCCCAAGTCTAGGCCCGTCCTTCCTCTGTCCCCAGTTCTCATCCTCTGTGGTTTGTGGTTTCAGTTGTTGCCTTAACTGTCAAGATCTGCAATTATGAAGAGCACCTGCAGAAACATCGAAAGGTAAACCCCTTGGCATCACTGCAGCAGTAGCAGCCTGGCTCAGGAGAGGCGCCCAGGAGGTACAGGACTCTGGATGCAGAGAAGCCGCAAGGCACACCTAGGGGCTGCAGCAGCAGGTGCCTCTGTGCAAGTGGGGAGAATACTGCCGCCACAGGAGGAGGGGAACCTTGCAGGGCTGTGCTGCATTGCATGTCCCTGTACCTGAGAGCAGTTGGCATGGCTGGCACACAATGGGGATCCCACGAGGAAGTGTGGGAATAGTCACATCCCAGTTCTGCAACTTCCACCCCATCCGCTGGTATGACTTAAGGGAAGCTAACAGGGCTGAGCCTCAGTGCTGTGGCCTGTAAGATGGGGACACCTGGGTGGATCACATGAAATCCTAACAACAGCCAGCGTGAGGTACATGAAGTGTTTAGACCCCGTGCTTGCACACTTGAGATATCCGCTTCCTTCCATTTTCCGAGTAATGATTGAGTCATAAGTGACTCAGTTGTACCTTAAGGCACGCCACTAGGAACTGATGTGAGAAGACTTAAAGCAGTCTCACTCCGGGGCTGATATTTGTTATCTCAGCTACAATTACTAGCGTTTTTAATAAACATGTGATCATGGACAGAGACTGGTCGGCACCCTGCATGCCTGGCCCTTCAGTTGTTCACCACAACTTGCTGAACCTACCCCTGGAAGATCACAGTTTTGTCCACTTGGGGTATGAAGGTCCCTCGAACAACAGTACACAGCTGTGGGTAAGAGTCTTCCAGAAAAACACATGGCCTACCCACCTCTCCTCTCCAGCACACCATTTGCTGGGCTGTCGTGGTACAGGGAAAGAGCCCATACTATAAAATCACACTCAAGAACCAACATCAGGGCTCTGTGCAGTGGCCTAGCAGCTGAAGTCCTCGCCTTGGACGCACCGAGATCCCATATGGGCGCCGGTTCTAGTCCTGGCAGCTCCACTTCCCATCCAGCTCCCTGCTTATGGCCTGGGAAAGCTGAGGATGGCCCAAAGCTTTGGGATCCTGCACCCACGTGGGAGACCTGGAGAAGATTCCTGGTTCCTGGCTTTGTATCGGCTCAGCACCAGCTGTTGCGGTCACTTGGGAAGTGAATCATCGGATGGAAGGTCTTCCTCTCTGTCTCTCCTCCTCTCTGTATATCTGACTTTGCAATAAAAATAAATAAATCTTAAAAAAAAAAAAAGACCCAGCATCAGCACCTACATTTCTCAGGACCCTTTGTGTATCTTAATATCTTTTTTTTTGAGAGACAGACAGATCTCCCAGCCACTGGTTAGCTCCACAGCCAGGGACAGAACCAGAAACTTGACCCAGGTGACCCACATGGGTGGCAGGAACCCAATTCCTTAAACCATCACTGCCGCCTCCCAGCGTCTCTATTAGCAGGAAGCTGGAGCCAGCAGCCAGAGCTGGGAATTGAGCTGAGGCATATCTGAATCACTAGGCTAAATGCCCACCACATACTATCTTTGAGCCTTTGTTTTCACATCTGTAAAATAGGAATAACCATGGCGAAACCTCCCTCCGAGTTACACCAGAATTTGTCTAAGGTTGTTGGGAAATGCGAGTGAGATGACGAAATGGCCATCTTTTGTTCCTGAGAACTACAGTGATTCTTACTTAATACTGAAAGTAACGTAGACTCTCTTACAGGACAAAGCTCACAAGCGCTACCTGCTGATGAGCATTGACCAGAGGAAGAAGATGCTCAAGCAACTCCGCAACACCAACTACGACGTGTTTGAGAAGACCTGCAGGGAGCTAGGGATCGAGTACACCTTCCCGCCACTCTACTACCGAAAGGCCCACCGCCGCTTCCTCGCCAAGAAGGCACTGTGCATCCAGGTACGTGGCCAAGTGCTGCTCACTGCAGCTGGCCTCCCCCTGGCCCTGGGAAGGAGGGGTGGAGGGGTAGGGGCATCATCTGTTTCTGATAGAACTGACCTAGGACCTGGGGCAGACCTGGGGAGGTTGCAGGCCACTGTCCCCAAGAAGGAGAGAGTGCTACCCCTTCTGGCCCAGGGCAGATCTGTTGCTTACACTCTTCTCCTGCTCCTCTTGCCCCCCAGGTTTTCCAGCAGGTGCAGAAGCTAAAGAAGCAAAAACAAGCCTTGCAGGCGGCAGCAGCCGCAGCCCAAAAACAACGAGAGCAGGAAAACCCAGAAAGCCCTTCCACAGCCTGACCTGAAACAGTGCCGAGAGAACCAATAAAAGTCTATTCAGATCTTCCTGTGCGCCTTGGGAAATAAACAGAAGAAAGATGAGGCTCCTTCTGGCCTAAGGAGGAGGGATTCATGTTTTCAGTCAGCTCTGGGATCCCGGGGCAACCTTCACCTACCAGAGGCCTCATTCCTAGAAACAACCACCTGCCATCCAGGTGGCAAGCGTTTGAGGGGAGGTGAGACTGATATGTGACAACAGCATGGAAGGAGGGCTGGCCAATGGGAAAGCCGACTGGAGAGGCTGCCTTCTGGACTGGGCCCCAGAAGAGGAGGAGGTGGAGAGAGGGAGAGTTTCCCAGGCAGCAGGCGGAGGAGGCCACGCTTATTGGCAGTGTTCACAGAGCAGCGAGAATCAGAGATGCAGCTTGAGAGAATAGGCATCCAGCTTAGTGGGCGAAACACCGCGTCCCACGTTGGAACGCCCCCATGCCTAAGGGCAGCTGGACAGCATGACCAACTCCAGCCCTAGCCCAGCCTAGCTATTTGTGGCAGGCATTTGGGGGACTGATGGATGGGATCTCTCTGTCCCTGAACCTCTCAAGTAAATAATAAATAGAAATATAGAAGAAAAGCTTGGCAGGCAAACTGAAGTGGGATTGGGAGGCTCTGCATCCCGGGCAGAGAAAGCTGCACACCACCCCCTAGGGAGCAAGAGCCACTTAACGGTCCCAAACCCAAGCAGTGATGGGAACAGTGGGTCTCTGTTTTGGATAGGTAAGTGACAGCTGAGTGAGGGTAGATGAGGGCTGGGGACAGAGCAGCGAGTTGGGGTTAGGACTGAGAATCTAATTAGAAAAAAAACAAAACTACAAGTTCTATCCCAGGAAACTACATACACAAAACATCACTTTTAAATTCTGGGGGTTGTGGCTCACCTCTTCCCTCCCCTACACCTCCACCCCCTAAAACCCTCCCACTGACTCCAAATGAGATGCCAAGGCCTCCAGCTGGAGCAGGCTTGGTTTGAAGAACAGGAAGTGTGCTGGCAACCGAGCCAAGTGGGATGTAGGCAGAGAAGCCCAGCGGGTAAGCAGATACTAGATCACTAGATGGAATTTTCTGGGCAGAGGGGCTGGCTGCTCAGGAGACCAGGTGACTTACGCAAGGGAAATTTGTTCCCTCAGTTCCAGAGACAGTGAAGGCCAGGATGGAGCTGCTGGCCGCTTCCTTTTCTGCCAAGGAATGCCTCCCTGGCATGCAGGAGGCCCCCTCAGTGTCTTGATGCGGGTCTCCTGTGGGGGAAATCTCCGTTTCTTCCTCATGTGGCTACTGATCCTCTCAGGAGGGAACCACTCTGGAACCCTCATCTACTCGCAAGCCCTCCCAGCAAGCCCCATCCCGGAACACTGTAACATGGTGTGAGGGGCGGGTTGCACACACCCAGTGCCAGAGGCTGGAGATCTTATGCCTCCTGATAAGGGCATCGCCCGCCACCTTTAGAGTGCTCTCCCAAGAGTGGTTGAAGAGGTCTGTGCTACAGGGGGTTGGGAGTTGTTAGGGTGACTGAAGCCAAGAATGTGGGTGCAACTGTCCCAGAGGGGAGTACATACTGGGAGGGAGGGCAGTCAGCAGGAGTGCACAGGGTGAGGACCAGGCGTGAGGCTAGAGCAGACTTGGGATTCCGCAGAATCAGGATCAGGAATGGTTGGGAAGGCCAGAGAAGTGGGGAAGGGGTTACAACGGGGTTACAACCCTCAGGGGCAGAGAGGGTTGCAAGGGCCACAGCCGGGAGGGAATTCTGCGAGCCAGACAGGCCTGCCGCTTCGCTTTTAGTAAGCCTGGAACCTGGTAGGGCTCCCAGAAGACTAGAAGGAGGCAGTGCAAGCGTCTCCAGGGAACTTGAGAAGGGAGTCCACCCCCACCTTAGGCACGTCCGGTGGAGTTTTCCACGATTTCCCTGATTTCTCTCAGCAGCCCTGGGAGGTGCTGAGAGTCCAAAAAGCTCTGCCCAAAGTCATCACAGCGAGCCAGGATTCCTCCCATCCTGACCGACTGGCCGCGACTCCAGACGTGCGATGTCAGCTCGACCGGCCGATCGCACTCGGGATCCGGTGGAGAACCTCAGAGCCCACGCAACCCCGGAGGACACGCCCCTTCCGCCTCGGACCAATCCCTGGGCCGGTCCCTCGCCACTCAGCCCAGTGAACGCTCGCCTTCAGGACACCTTCCACCAAACGGCCTCCTGATTGGCTCGCTTTCCCTGTCCGCGGCGTTGCCCTAACAACCAGGCCCCGGGGACGCGCGGCCAGGCTTGTGGGTTCCCTGGACTGTGGGCGCCTCACCAGCCCTGCCCCGTCTCCAGCACCATGTCGGTGCGGACGCTGCCGCTGCTCTTCTTGAACTTGGGCGGGGAGATGCTTTACATCTTGGACCAGCGGCTGCGGGCCCAGAACATCCCAGGAGACAAGGCCCGCAAAGGTGAGAGGCGCCCGGCCCACCCCCACCTCCCGCATACTTAACAGTCAGGGACCCTTCTCAGAGGACCCCGTGGGAGACACCGTCAGGAGTTAGATTCTCTCAGGATCCTTCCACAGCAGAGGAATTCCGTGTCCCCGTGGGAGATCACTGGGGTATCTGACCCCCACTAGTTCCCTCGGCTTTAGGTTGGGAGGGGTGAGATCCTGGAACAGCCGGTCTTTCCAAATGTGGAGGTCCAGCTGCCCCCCTGGATCCACCCTCCTCTTTAACCAGCCAGGAGCAGGTTCTGATTCCCAGTTCCTCCAAATGATCCTCCCACAAGGGACAGGTTGCAGAAGGAATCTCTGGAAATGCCAGTTCACAAACAACACAGGGAAAGTAGGAAGCCACAGGCCCTTCCTTCATCAATGTTGGGGCATCCCATTGTGAAAATGGGCGTGTGAGAGCTTCTGCAGTGTGGCCTGGGGCTCCCCTTCCCTGTACAGCACATCTGATCCCCAGGCAAGCAGCCACCCAGAACACTTCTTAGCAGACAACTGCTTCCCCTACATGACTTGGGCTTAATTAGAAAAGGTTCTATTTCCAGGTGGAAGAGGAAGCGTTGCTGTAAAGGCATCTATGAATGGCCGCTGATGAAAGCATGTTTTCTCTCCAGTCATCTCTGGAGGTTTCGTTGCTATTAAACATACATGTTTACTCAACCACTTTGTCTGTGGGATAAAATCCGAGGCCACGCATGAAGAGGTAGAAAGAACGGCCTGTAGCATTCTCCCTCCATCTATGCTACCCACTGCTGCCAGGAGCTTTTCTTTATTTCCTCCCCCTCAGGATGTTTGCATTTGAAAGACAGAGTTAGAGGGAGGCAGAGAGAGGTGTCTTCTATCCGTTGATTCAGGTCCCTAATGGCCTCAATGGCCAAGTCAAAACCACAGGCCACGGACTGCATCCCAGTCTCCCACATGGGTGGCGGGAGCTCAAGCACGTGAACCATCCTCCACTGTTTTCCCAGATAAACAGACAGGGAACTAGACAGGAAACGGAGCAGCCAGGATTCAAACCAGCGCCCATATAGGATGCCCACATTGCAGGTGGCATTTAACCCATTGCATTGCCATTGAACTTTCTAAAACACAGCTTGATCCAGGATACCTCCCTGCTTAAAATCCTCTGTCAGCTTTCCACTGTTGTCTGGGTCAAGGCCAAGTCCTTGCACAGGACACTTCAGGGCCCTTCCTAACCTGATTCCTGGCCACCTCTGCAGTCCTCTCCCCTCCTCCTTTGCATCCCAAAGTTACCAAGTTCTTTATAGATATCCGCTCAAACGATGTTCATTCATGTTTCCCTGCTGCTAATCCCCAACCTTCCTTTCTTCTCTTTCTATCCTGCATTGTTATGCTTTATAATCCCAGGGACCAGCACCATGGTATAGTAGGTAAAGCCTCCGTTATGGGTACTGGATTGAGTTCTGACTGCTCCACTGTTTTTTTTCCAAGATTTTTTATTGTAAGGTCAGATTTATAGAGAGAAGGACGGACAGAAAAATCTTCTGTCTGCTGGCTCATTCCCCAAGTTGCTGCAACAGCCAAAGCTGAGCTGGTCTGAAGCCAGGAGCTTCCTCTGGGTCTCTCATGTAGGCGTGGGGTTCCAAGGCTTTGGGTCATCCTCTACTGCTTTCCCAGGCAACAAGCAGGGAGCTGGGTAGGAAGTAAAGCAGCCAGGACATGAACCAGGGCACCCATATGGGATCCTAGCGTGTGCAAGGCAAGAATTTAGCCACTGAGCCACTATGCCAGGCCCCAGCTGCCCCACTTCAAATCAGCTTCCTGCTAATGCACCTGAGAAAATGGAGGATGTCCTAAGTCTCTGGGCCCCTGCACCCACGTGGGAGACCTGAAAGAAGCTCATGGCTCCTGGCCTCTGGTTTGGAATCAGTCCAGCTCTAGTCGTGTGGCCAACTGGGGAGTAAACCAGCAGATGAAGGATCTCTCTCTTTCTATAACTCTGCCTTTCAAATAAATACATTTTGTAAGAAATAAAAAGGCTTACTTTAGAAAGAGGAAGAATCTCAGCAGCCTCCCGGTGTGACTAGGACCTGCCCATACTCTGTGAGTACCCTATGTTCCCATAGCAACCCATGTGCACTTTGCTTATCACTGGCCCTGTAATGCTGAAATGATCTGTGTGTATGTGTCTGTCTTCCCCACTGGATTGTCTGGGGCTCCTGGTGCGACACCGAGGCCAGAATACATCTGCATGCAGTCAGTGCTGTTGAACTGATGATCTAAGTTGGTGGTTTGATATGGTATGATCGTTACTTCCCTGAGAGGATTCTGTTGTCCTTGGTACCTGTGTGATCTGATGCATCTGGGCTCATGGCCACAGTGAGCTGACAGGCCAGGTTTCTCAGAAGGGACATCTGACCCTTGGGAGAAGAGGAGCTGTACTTGGAAGAAGTACGAGCCTACTTTCTAGAGTCACAGACCTGGGCCCCGGCTGCAGCATCACCACTTGAACTGCATGGCCTTGTGGGGGGGTTAACCCCATACGCCTGTTTCTCCAGAAAACAGTGGTGATAATAACAATGCATACCTCAAAGCCAAGTTGTAGGGCTGGAGTAAACTACTGTATCTCACGTGTTGAGCACACATGATAGGGTTTCTCTTTCCAGAGGAGGGACAGGCCAGACCAGGCCCTGTGAGGATGATGTGGCCAGTCTCGTCTTAGGAAGCTGGACCCCCCTCATCTCCTGGTCTAAGTGCAGCTTCAAGCACTTTTTCAGCCATCTTCAGCAATGCACGTGTACACTCTCACACACCCGTGAGATGCTGAGCAGCATCCCATCCAGCCCCGCTACAGGTCACTGGAGTGAAGGCTTCTGCTCAGTGCAGTCCAACAAATGACCCTGATCCTCCTAATGACACCAGCCATTGTAACAGTTTTAAAACATTGTAAAAGTTTTAAACACTTACTATGTCTCATCCTCTCCCATTCAATACCTTACACCCCACAACCATCCCATGAGGTGGGTAATGTTACTATCCCTGTTTTATAAAAGGAGAAACTAAGACTGAATGACATTGGATTTGAACCCAGGTCAGCAGGCCATCCTCTTAACCATACCTGGGAGGACTAGCCCAATGTCTTTGTTAGCTCCTGTTAGTTCCACAGGAAAGGAGGGAGGTGGAGTTCAGGAAGAGATCCAGCACAGCCAGAGGATTCACGGGAAGTGGTTGGCCATGGGAGGAGATGTGTAGGTGAGAGAGAGGCAGCAAGCAAGGGAGACTTCAGTGAGTCAGAGAATACAGATCGATTCCATGCTTGGGACTTGGCATGATAGCAGATGTGTATATGCGCAAACTTGTCAACCCAGACAGGGGAAGCTTTGATTGGAAAGCATATTTCTTCTAGATGTTTTCATCATCTCACACAACTAATTGGTCTCTAGGAGGCCACCAGTATTGGTTCCCACGAGAGCAGGGCCAACATTGCAGGCACACACACACACACACACGTTCACAGTGTGCCTCCTAGGTTGGCATTCAATGGAAAGGAAGGGCTTGCTTCTCTCTGGGGCAGTGTCCGAGTGTTACATAGTGAATGTGGTCCCACATTTTAAACAACAGCAAGAATAATAAATGTTACTTTGCCCCCACTCCTGTCCTCTTTTATGTTCAAGATTTGTTTATTTTATTTGAAAAGTAGAGTTATAGAGATAGAGAGAGATCCTCCATCCACTGGTTCACTCCCTAAATAACTGCTGGGGCTGGGCCAAGGCTCAAGTTAGGAGTTAGGAGCTTCTTCCGGGTCCCCAACATGGGTGCAGGAGCCCAAGAATTTGGGCTGTCTTCCATTGCTTTCCCAAGAGCATTATCAGGGAGCTGGATTAGAAGTGGAGCAGCCTGTACTTATATAGCACTAATAGCCTCAAACCTGCACCTATAAGGGATGCCAGTGTTGCAAGCAATGGTTTAACTTGCTGAACGACAGCACCAGTCCACCAACTCCTGTCCTGTTAAAAATGTTCATAAGTAAGACCCCATTTCCTTCTCTCTGCCTTCATTTTAAAGCAAAGACATCAAGGCATAAGACCATGAGTGACTTTTCCAGAACATGGTGATCACCATGTGGTGCACAAGTTTCTCTTTTTTATTCTTCAAGTTCCAGTTTAACAGCCAGCTCTGGATAACCTGGGCATGCCCTGCTCCCCTGAGACAAAGACACACACACAGTGTAACAGAAGTGGGACTGTCACAGACAAGTCCCCGGAATAAGCACTGACACTGGATAAAGGGGCACGGGCACAGCTTACCTGGCATGGATCTCCAACAGAACAGCCCTGCAGGGGCCTTACCTGACCCTGAGCAGGTGTGGACCAGAGCCATTTTGTCAACAGCACACAGTCAGTCACTGTTCCTTGGAGACCAGGAGCCCCTCCTGGCACCACAGCTCCCCTTCCATGTTAAGAGGATCCCACCTCCCTGAATCACCCCCAGCCTCTCCTTAGAGGGACAGCCAGTGACGCAAATGCCACAAAAGAGTGGAGGAACAGTGTGCCCAGATGACTCTTCCTACGCTCTCCCAGTGTTTTCTCTCCAAAAGCCTGTGACTATTGGGAGAGGAAAATGTTACAGTTCCCCAAAGGGGATTATGAAGGCATGGTGCTGGGTATTGCCCAGACTGGCCACTTGGTTGTTACAAATCATGCCTGTGTGTGTGTGTGTGTGTGTCAGGCATGTGTTTTATCTGATTATAACTCCAGAAATCACCCAGGAAGCAGTCTAGGGCCAATGTTAACACAATTACCAATTTTGGAATTACAAAACATTTTTTGAAATGTGGGTGTGTAGAATCTGTCTGGAAGGGATTTTTCTACATTGAAATCTCCCTCATCCCCCCGCCAAAAAATTAAGGACAAAAAAGAAAAGAAAAGAAAAAAACTCTCACCTTTTATGTTCAATAAGTGTCTATGGATTTCAGCAGAGGTGAAACTCGAGGTAAGAGTAGAAACTCAAGGACAGCCCCATGTTGGGTGTGGATTAGACACTGATTGCCATGACATTGACATCTCCAAGGCAGGTGGTATTTAGATTCCTGGTTTCCAGGTGAAGAAATGGAGATTAAGCCAGCTGCGGGGAGTCCATAGAGCTAGCAAGTACAGCACCACATCTCAACTCTTGAAGGGTCCTGACATAGATTTCTCCAGCCAAGTACATTTTCCCCTAATTTTTGGTCTCCTGGCATCTCCCTGTGTATCTTTGCCCCCAGGATGGAGAAACGAGTATTGACACATCTTGCTTTTAACTCACATTTCGGGTTTTCTAACTTGATGGGTTTCACCTATACTCAAAAAGGAAATCTAAAGAAACCTTTCTCTACCTGTGCTTGAAATTGTTCTTCCTCATAGATGGTGGTGGTTTGTTTATTTTTTACAACTATATGTTTTATTTATTGTTTGTCAAGATAACATCTTTAATTTACATTATAGTAAATAAAAGGAAAGAGATTAAATTTCAGGGTACTGTTTGAAGGAGGGATCTTTGGAAAGTGATTGGATGGGATTTAATAGCTGGGATGCAGTCCCCAGGATCAAACCCTGGTGGCTTTACGCCAAGAGGTCAGTGGCCAGGGAGGACAGGGCATGTGCTCCCTGCCTCTCCCGCCTGACTGGCCCCTGGAGCCTCCCCTTCACAGCCATTCACTCCGCCATCCTCCATCCTCCATCCTCCACCTGTTCAACTCTGCCAGAAGCCTGCTTCCTTACTAAGTTACAGTGATGAGAATCTGACCAATACAAAACATGCAACTTCCAGAGTCCTCAGGGTGCACCTCGGAATGACTAGACCTCCCCCTCAGATGCTCTCTAGCAGCGAAAGCCACTCCTGGGCTTTTTTAGGGGAACTTGTTACTTACCGGTCATCCTTTTTGAAGTTTCAGACAGAAGGCAGAGTGTTTCCATTAGATGTTAAATACAAAGATGGAATATAACATTGCATAGACCAGATCGCTAGAGCTGGAATTTGTAAAGCCTCCTCAACAGTAATGTTCTTGCTTCCTGAACCAGTGTTTTCTTTTTATATGCTTCATGTAGATGCATGGACAGAGGTGGACAGAAAACGAGGTATGCAATCTCTGGGCTGCATGTGTTTAGTCTGCATCGGTCCTTTATCAGCGGGGCTTGCAGTGGGACCACTTAGGATTCCTAAATGAGAAGACAGGCATGAGTTTGGCATTTGCTGAGATGTTGGTTACATATCTGAATCCTTTGCAAAAAGTGCATAAACACCTGGAGCGGGACAGAAACCAAGCTAACTCTGACAAAAGAGCTGTGTAGTATCTGAGGGCTCCTTCCTTTATTCAGTATCAAATTGTGCGGGGACCACCAGGGCAGTAGCCACATTTCTAGTGGTTTGTTCTATCCGGTAGTTCTTCTCTGTATCATTTCAGTTTTTAGTATATGTGCTGCCAATGCAAGCACCCAGTAATTCTTAAAGCAACTTTGTTCTAGTGTCATGTGGCCCAAGAGCTGTCCCTTCAGCATGAACAACCCTCGCTTAGCGCACAGGTCTCTGTTGAACATTGGAGAAACATGGAAGCATGTATGACTGCATGGCCACCAGGACCATGGGTGGAAGGCATGTGCCATGCATGCAGTATGGCCTTCTCATGCTACATCAAGCCTGGAAATGTTACCAACTCCTTGGAATCAAACCTTAGCCTCTCCCAGCCTTGTGTGGTATGACAGTTGGGTATGTGGATGCCATACCTTAGCACATGCAGTATTTAAGAACACAAGCATTAGAATCAAACAAGCCCCATTCTGTTTTCTTTCTTTTTTTCTTTGTTGCCCATTCTTTTTTTTTTTTAAGATGTATTTATTTTTATTGGAAAGGCAGCTTTATAGAGAGAAGGAGAGACATAGAGAAAGATCCTCCATCCACTGGTCCACTCCCCAGATGCCCACAGTGGCCAGAGGTGAGCCAATCCAAAGCCAGGAGCCAGAGCTTCTTCCAGCTCTCCCATGTGGGTGCAGGATGCCAAGGCTTTGGGCCATCTTTTGCTGCTTTCCCAGGCCACAAGCAGGGAGTTGGATGAGAATTGGGGCTGCTAGGACATGAGCCAGGTCCCGAATGTGATCCTGGCACTTGCAAGGTGAGGATTTAGCTGCTGAGCCATCATACCAGGCCTTGTTGCCCCATTCTATTTTAAACTCCACTGCAAGCTGTGTTACTCGGGGGGGGGGGGGGCGGTTATTTATTTGAAAAGCAGAGTTTACAGAGAGAGGGAAATATAGATCTTCCATCTGCTGATTCACTTCCCAGATTGCCACATCAGCCAAGGCTGGACCAGTTCAAAGCCAGGACCCAATGTGGATGTAGTGGCCCAAGTGTTTGAGCTATCTTCTGCTGCTTTCCCAGGCACATTATCAGGGAGCTGTCCAGAAGTGGAGTATTCAGTACTCGAACTGGCACCCGGTTGGAATGCCAGCCCTGCAAGCAGCAGCTTTACACAGTAAGCCACAGTGCTGGCCCCCATGTTACTCTTAAAGGGTTCAAAGTCCTCTCTGATACTCAGTTGTCCTGCTTGATAGAATGAGGATACTAACTCAGAATTGTCTTAGGTTTTTCTTAAATTATGTATGTATCTGAAAGAGATAAAGACAAGAGAGCTCTCCCATCTGCTGGCTCACTCTCCTTATGCTCACCACAGCCAGGGCTGGGCCAGGCCAAAGCCAGAGAGCCTAGAACTCAATCTGAATGTGCTCCGTGGGTGGCAGGGACCGAAGTGTTTGTTTTTAGTATCAACAAGAAGTTAACATCAACAGTAGAACTGGGACTTGAACCCAGGCCCTCCAATATGGGCCCACCCCAGCCTTGGAGTATAAATGAAATGATGCAAATGTAGTTTCCAAGCCCAGTGCCTAGAACATGGAAACTGCTAACTGTCCATCTGGGTTTGCTAGTTTTGGCTCCAAATCTCGTAAACAAGTGAATTCAGAGCAAGGTAATTGGTAGAATCTTGATTGCTTTCATCAAGATAATTATTTCATCAGATCATACTCAAGAAAAGCCCAGTTGGAGTGCTTGATATGCTCTTGCCTTTCACAATCACCTTTTGACACTTCTCTTGAGCCATTTTTGGCCTACCTCTTGCTGCATGGCAGAATTTTAGATGTGAAGTGTGGATTTCAAGGGCTTTTCACCTACATAATTAGATCGCTAGAGTTCAACTTAAGTGTTCAGAAACGATGAGCAGAAAGTGACTTCATAACCTGAATGCAAGACTAGATGCCTGATATGCCGAGAGCCCAAATACTAACCCTCCTGAGACACCTGTGGAAAAAAATTCTTTCCCCTCTTGCCTCAGCCTCTTCAGATGAAATCTGGCCCCTAGGACCTTCCTACTGGTGCAAATAATGCAGAGCTCATTTGAATGCCCCAAAGTAACAGCCAAGAGTAGGTGTTGGTGTCGATGCTTAGCCCAGCACTTAAGATGCTGATGTCCCTCAGTGGGTGCCCAGGTCCCAGTCCTGGCTCAGTCCCCGACCCCAGCTTCCTGCCAGTATAGACCCTGGCAGGCAGTGATGATGGTTCAAGAAGCTCAGTTCCCGCTCCCTGTTAAATTAACCATCAGGTTGCCGACTGCTGGTGCAAAGAAAACATCAGCCAATAGTTAAAAACGTAAAAAGAGCCTTTTATTCGGGAAATCCATTTCCAGACTTTTCCCCATGTAGCAGAGGATAGAGAGAGACAGACAGACAGACCGCAGAAACAAATGCTGCAGGAAAAAGGGCAGGTAGGGGGCGTGCCAGAAGGTTTTAATATCCCTTCCAATACAGAATATGAAACAGACTCTGTTTAAGTCCTAACTAGGTAAGGAATGTCAACCTAGGCTCATCATTGGCTAGCCAGAACCCTACTAATCAGGCTCCTGCAGCCCTTTCTGATTCCCAGCTAAAGTCTGAGTGAGGTGTAGATTAGTCCAACCCCCCTCCTGCACCCAGGCTGCCATCACCACCCACGTGGACAATTTGGCTTGAGTTTCTGGCTTCCAGCTTCAGCCCTAGCACCCTAGCCCAGCCATCAAAGCATTTGGGGAGTGTACCAGTGGACAAATATGCTCTCACTTAGTTTCTCTGCCTCTCAAATACATGAAAAAAACTTTAAGTAACACTGAGACACACTGATGGATCTGATTAAAACAGTTTCCGAGGCTTTATTGAAATACTGTGTGGGCTGCTTTTCTAGGACAACCATAACAACTCCCTCTGTTTTGTGCCTGGAGTGTTTATCTCACTGTCTGGTACATAGAAGGCCTATTAGCCAGGTGCTAAGGGAAGTAAATTGTGAGAAGATATGTCAGGGGCCAGCGCCATGGCCCAATAGGCTACTCCTCATCCTTTAAGCACTGCCATCCCACATGGGCACCTGCTCCTGTCCCAACTCCTCCAATTCCAATCTAGCTTCCTGCTTCTGGCCTGGGAAGGCAGTGAAAGATGGACCAGGTCCTTGAACCCCTGCACCCATGTGGGAGACCCAGAAGAGGCTCCTGTTTCCTGGCTTGAGATAACCTCAGCTCCAGCTGTTGTGGCCATTTGGGGAATGAACCAGCAGATGGAACATCTTTCTCTGTCTATAAATATGTCTTTCAAACAAAAAAATATATATCCTTTTAAAAAAAAGATGAAAAAATATTTTTCCTTAAAAAGAAAATATGTCAACATGTGCCTTCATGTTCTTTGCAAGGAATGAAATGAGAGGTGGGGTCCCTGGGGGCCAGAATACCACCATGTTCTCTGCAGGCATCCTCTAGTCCTTTCTTCCTAACAGGTGGACTTTCTGCTCATTCTTGTGCAAGGGGCCCACGTGATCTAACTTGGCTGTATGTATTTGGCTTCTTTACTTCCCCAGGGGAGAGCTGCATTTCCCTTTTCACTTCCCCAGAGTAGCTGGCAGTCACTCTGGGGCTTGCTTTCTCATTTTGAAACAGATTCATTTGGGCCAAGCTGTTTTCCTGTTTCCTGCTTACCTAGTTGAAGGGCAGCTTGTAGTAGCATTGACATAGGCTGATGTTGTGGTATAGCAGGTTTGGCTGCTGCCGACAACGCTGCTGGCATCCAATGTAAACAATGGTTTAAGGAACACTAACCTAGTCAGCGCTGCTGGGGATCTAACTAGAACTCTTCCTTTCTGGTCCTCCTCTGGGACCTGCATAACTTTATGGAACATTCTTTAGACTCTGTGTTCTGAGGTAGTGAATGTGACTTCTCACTTTCCCCTGGCAAATTCTGCACTTGATACAGGTTGTGGTTAGAAAACAGTTTATTGAAGATCTTTTCTCAGTGGAAGGATAAGTCCTGGCATGAGGCAAGCTGGCAGAGTTCTGTATCTCTAGAGTGTCCACAGCAGGGAACTAGGTTGTCCATTAAGAGGGATAGCCCATTAGGGAATAGATATGATAGACTCTTGGTCCAGTGCCATGGTGTAGTAAGCTAAGCCTCTGCCTGCAGTGCCAGCATCTCATGTGCTGGTTGCTCCAGTTCCCATCCAGTTCCCTGCTTGTGACCTGGGAAAGCAGCAGAGGGTTGCTCAAGTCTATGGGCCCCTGCACCTGTATGAGAGACCCAGAAGCTTCTGGCTCCTGGCTTCAGACTGGCCCAGCTTGATAACCTAGTGGTTAAAGTCCTCACCTTGCATGCACTGAGATCCCATATGGACACAGGCTCATGTCCTGGCTGCTCCACTTCTCTTCCAGCTCCCTCTTTGTGGCCTGGGAAAACAGCGAGGACGGCCCAAAGCCTTGGGACCCTGCACCCATGTGGGAGACCGGGAAGAAGCTCCTGGCTCCTGGCTTCGGATTGGCTCAGCCCCGGCATTGAGGCAGCCTGGGGAGTGAAATCAGCAGATAGAAGATCTTTCTATCTCCTTCTCTCTGTACTGACTTTCCAATAAAAAATTTTAAAAACAAATCTTTTTTAAAAAATAATAGCTATTTAAAAATAAGTATCTGATGTAATCTGGAGTAAAATCCGAGGGGCAAGTGTGAGTTTAACACTTTCGTTTTGAAAGAATACATTTGGAAAGCAGAGAGAGAGAGAGAGAGACAGAGAGACAGAGATGGACAGACATGAGAGATCCTCCATCCACTGGTTCACTCCCCTAATATCTACAAGAGCCGAGACCGGCCAAGTTTACCTGAGGAGACTGAAACTCAAGCTGTGTCTCCCACAAGCACTGGAGCCATCATCAGCCATCCTCTAAAGTGTGCTTTAGCAGGAAGCCAGAATCAGAAACAAAACCAGGACTCCCACTCTTCCATGAGAACTCCTGTGTCATTGTGGGGGGTGGAATATATCCATCCTTAAAAAAAAATGATTAGAAAGGCAGATTTATGGAGAGAAAAATCTGTCCACTGGTTCAATCCCCAAGTTGCTACAGCTCCCGGAGCTAAGCCAATCTAAAGCTGGAAGCCTGGATCTTCTTCCGGGTCTCCCACGCAGGTGCAGGGTGCCAAGGCCTTGGCCCATCCTCTACTGCCTTCCCAGGCCACAAGCAGGGAGCTGGATGGGAAGTGGAGCAGGCAGAACACGAACCAGCACCCACATGGAATCCTGGCACTTGCAAACAAGGGTGTAGCCGCTGAGCCGTCATGCTGGGCCCAGAATATTTCCATCCCACCTTTTCTTCTTAGTCCTTCCATGTAAGATTAAATATAGCTCCACTTTCTCCCCATAAGATGCACAGAGATGTTTTAAAATGTTCCCATGAACCGGCAAGGTATTTCCACTAATTACTTATAGGTCATGGTGCCTGAAATAATAATCTCACGGACCTTCCTTTAAAGATACAATACCATAGCCGATTAACTTGGTACACCCTTTGTGTGTGGCAAAAGGAGTTTAAAACTTTAGTACTAGAGGTGAGTGTGTGACTCAGAAGGTTAAGCCACTGCCTGCAACACTGGCATCCCATATGAGTGCCAGTTTAGGTCTCAACCATCCACTTCTAATCCAGCTCCTCACAAAAGGTCTGGGAAAGCAGTAGAAGCTGACCCATGTGCTTGGGCCCCTGGCACCCGTGTGAGATATCCTGATGGCGTCCCAGGCTTCTGGCTTTTATGGACATTTCAGGTGTGAACTATCTGTCTCCCCCTCTTTCTATAACTCTGCCTTTTAAATAGACAATAAACTTTTTAGCTAAATAAAGGCTTAGTAATAATTTCTCATTTTAATACTTGATTTTGTGTAATTAAGTAATTTCATTTTCTCTCCCAATTTTAATTACTATGCATGTATATTCTCATCACCTACATCCTCTCATCTTTAAGGCAGAATAAGTGGCTTAATTAGGAAGAATCTATATTCAACCAGCCCTGTTCTGTATCTCAAACCAGTTAGTGTTATTCAACTGAGTTGTACAAAATAGCTAAATGAACGAAGACCTGAAATTATAGGCAATTTGGTTTGTACTCCCCTTTTATTCCCACAAGATAGAAATTTCCCACTTGAACAACAGTATGAACTATATATTCTTATAGTGTAATGCCAATATTATGGATTAAATGTAGAAAACACCGCAGTCGCAACTTGAGCTGTGTCAGGTGCACGTCTTAAAGAAACATTAGTATTCCTTCAGTCTCTAACCAGACTTTCCTGTTTGTATAAAATGTTGTATTTCCAAAAGAGCCAATGACTTATGAGATTGAAGTTTAAAGTGTTTAGATATATTTTTAAGAGTGACACTGCTTCTCATTTTTAGGAAGTATCCCAAAATGTTTAAGTGGAATCTCTTAAGTATTTTCCTTCGGGCCCAGCATGGTAGCCCAGCGGCTAAAATCCTCACCTTGAACGTGCCAGGATTCCATATGGGCACCGGTTCTAATCCCAGCAGTCCCACTTCCCATCCAGCTCGCTGCTTGTGGCCTGGGAAAGCAGTCAATGACAGCCCAAAGCCTTCGAATCCTCAACCTGCGTGGGAAACCTGGAAGAAGTTCCTGGCTCCTGGCTTCAGATCTGCTCAACTCCAGCCATTGCTGTCACTTGGGGAATGAATCAGTGGACAGAAGATCTTCCTTTCTGTCTCTCCTCCTCTCTGTATATCTGACTTTGCAATAAAAATAAATAAATCTTTAAAAACTAACAAACAAAAACAATAAGTATTTCCTTTCAAGTCTGTGCAGTGGTTCACAACCTCTGAGCACAGCCCGTTTGGGGTCACCTTTGTTTCTCTTTGCCCCCAAGTGGTGTCATAAATGATGTGTCTGGCACCACTGTGCCTGCCTGCTCCACAGGAAGCTGCTCTCAGCAGGCACCTGCAGCCTCCCAACTCCAGCTCTCCCTTTCCGCTGCAGTGAGCTTTTGCATGTAAAGCAACCTGCAGGGACCTTGCTCAGCTTGGCTTGTCTCTTCTCTCCGCAGTTCTGAACGACATCATCTCCACCATGTTCAACAGAATGTTCATGGAGGAACTCTTCAAACCCCAAGAGCTCTACTCCAAGAAGGCCCTGAGGACTGTCTATGACCGCCTGGCTCACGCCTCCATCATGAGACTAAACCAAGCCAGCATGGATAAGGTGAGCACAGCTGCTGCCTCTGTCATCTAGGTTGCCTTTCTTTTACCTTTGGTGGGTGACCATAGAGGATGGAGAAAGGCAGGGACTGGCAAATATTAGCAGTGGTGGTGGAGTTTCAGAGCACCGGGAAGGCCCTCAGCAGCCATGCACACCAAGCCCCCTGTTATATGTGTCGTTGCAGCTGCCCAAAGTGTGGCACACTGGTTTTCATGGCCAGGTTTATCAACCCCTAGAACACAGGCCTCCACCCCATAGAAGCACTTACCCTTGAAAACGTGGACTCAGCCTTGGTCTTAATGGGTCTCAAATCTACATTGAAGAACCTAGGCATTTTTTTTTTATTAATTATTTTACATTATGTGACAGTTTCATAGGCCCTCTCCCCTCCCCCCTGGTGGATTCTTCCACCTTGGTGCAGTATTACAGTTCAAATTCAATCAAGATTCTTTCCTTGCAAACATATACCAAGCATAGAGTCCAGCTACTTATTGTCCAGATGGGTTGAACAGTTTTTTAGGGAGACCATTTCTGGTCCAAAGTTAGAGCTGGTAGAATATCATCCCAGTCAATTAAGAGTCCCAATATTACATCAACAGCAATTTGCAATATTATGGAATTGACATGGTTTTGAGTAACCAGTATGTTAAAAAAAAAAGCAAGTCCTAACCACAACCTATGATTAGCTCGTTGACATTTGAATTTTAGTTTATATACAGGACCGGTTGCTATATACCTTAAAATGGCTATAAGGTACCATTCAGCTGTCTCGTGTCTATTTCATTTTAGTATTTAGCCATTTGTTGTGTTGAAGTATAATTTTGGCTTGTAACTCTAACAAGACATTTGTCAACATTTAAGGTGCAGAACATTTTTGAGGCGGGGGCTGTGCAGGAAAATCCTCAACACCATGGTGAAGAGTAACTAATCTTTGTGTCCCACCCAGAGAGGCATGAGCCAATCCACGCCAGCTCTTTCCTGTCAGATTTCAAGCTCTACTTTCTGTTATTTGTCTATTTATTTTAGGTTTTTTTAGTTTGTATGATTGTTTGTTTGCTGTTTTTCACAGTCTTTTCTGATGTGAACATATTGATTTCTTTGGGAAAAATTATTGGCCTACTCGCATTTTTTTCAAAGATAATAATTCTGTGTAACTGAAGGGCAGAAGACAGACTAATGTGTTAGGAATTTAAATTAATATGTAGACAGCTGCCCTCGAGGAAGCAAATATAACCCCATCCCTGGAGTGTGGGCTGCACTTGGTGACTTCCTTTCGAAGAGTGGGATGTCAAGCAGAGGGAGAAAGCATTAGCTTTCCACCAAGGAAACCAGCCAGGCAGCCTCAGCCAGGCAGCCTGGGGACCCATCAGCAGGGAGAGGTCACATGGATGGCATGCGCCAGTGTGATGTCATGCGTGACATCTCCATGCACTTCATCTCCATGGTCTTCCTCCCCAAAGCTTATTGCCAGTTTAACCAAGAGAAAAACGTCAGACAAGTACCAACTAGAAGCCATGTTACAAAATACCTGAGGAGTACTGAAAGCTGTCAAGGTCACCAAAACCAGAGAAGCCGTCACAGCCACAAGAGGAACCCAAAGGGACATGGCAGACACATGACTGACATCTTGGAGGGGATCCTGGGACAGAAACAGCACACTGGGGAAAACTATGTAAATCTCAGTAGAGTGTGACCTTCAGTTCATTTGAAACATAGCCTTTCCAAGGGTGGGCTTGCAGTGCAGCGAGTTAGGACAGTACTTTGAGTGCCTGGGTTCAAGTCCCAGGTCTGCTAATGAGCGCCCTGGAGGACAGCAGATGATGGATCCAGTAGTTGGGTCCCCACCTGCCTCATGACAGACCTAGACTGAGTTCTGGGTTCTTGGCCTCAGCCTCATCCACCCCCAGCTATTGGGGGCATTTGCAGAGTGAACCAATGAATGGAAAGACCTCTCTCTCTTGCCACCTTTCAGATAAATGTTGATAATAGTAATTCTTTTTAAAGTTCCTTCCTTATATGGATATCTAGTTAGTTAATTGACAGGCAGAAAGAAAGCTCCAATCCACAGATTCAGTCCCCAGATATCTTGGCCAAAGCCAGGACTCAGAAAACCACTCCAGGTCTCCCACACGAGAGGCAGGAAGACACTTAACTTGAGCCGTGACCGTGGCTTCCCCGGCTCTGCGTTAGCCAGAGTCCAAGCAGGTGCCCTGATGTGAGATGCAAGCGTCTGATGCCAGATGCCCACCCTTCCATCGTGGGACTGCTTTACAGCCATGGGGGGTAGAAGCTGTGCAGCATCAGCACTGACTTGTGACTGGTGCCTGGCAGCCCACGCAGAAGCAAGGTGCCCATGCCCACTTACCTCCTACCACTTAGCTTTGGAAAGCTATTTATCTCCCTGCACTCCACTTTCTCATTTATAAAGTGGAGATAATAATAGCTACAGATCAGTTATTGGGAAGACAAAGTGGGAAATGTAGATGTTCAGTAAATATTCTTTATCTCCTCTCTGCTCTTTCTTCTCCCTCCACATTGAAGGAAATTTAACTTTCCATGGAGGAAGTATATAAAATTTGAAACTGAAAAAGAACCTGGGTTTGAGTCTTCTTTTGTTTTTTACAAGTCTCTAGATTTGAGATCCAATTTATTATATAACTGAATTTTTATTTTTTTAAAAGGTTTATTTTATTCAGGACCTAGCACAGTAGCCCAGCAGCTGAGGTCCTCTTCATGCAGGCACCAGGATCCCAAATGGGCACCAGTTCTAATCCCAGAGGCCCCCGCTTCCCATCCAGCTCCCTGCTTGTGGCCTGGGAAAGCAGTCAAGGACAGCCCAAAGCCTTCAGACCCTGCACCCACATGGGAGACCTGGAAGAGGTTCTGGGCTCCTAGCTTCAGATTGCCTCAGCTCCAACCATTGTGGCCACTTGGGGAGTGAATCAATGGACAGTAGATCCTCCTCTCTGTATATCTGCCTTTCCAATAAAAATAAAAACAAATAGAAAAGGCAGATATACAGAGAGAAAGAAAAACAGAAAGAAAGGTCTTCCACCCTCTGGTTCACACCCCAAATGGCCACAATGGCCAAAGCTGAGCTGGTCCAAAGTCAGGAGCTTCTGGATCTCCCACATGGATACAGGGGCCCAAGGACTTGAACCATTTTCTGCTGCTCTCCCAGGCCATAACAGAGCTGCATTAGAAGTGGGTGCAGGGCCCGGCAGCGTGGCCGAGCGGCTAAAGTCCTCGCCTTAAACGCCCCGGGATCCCATATGGGCGCCGGTTCTAATCCCGGCAGCTCCACTTCCCAACCAGCTCCCTGCTTGTGGCCTGGGAAAGCAGTCGAGGACAGCCCAATGCTTTGGGACTCTGCACCCGCGTGGGAGACCTGGAGGAGGTTCCTGGTTCCTGGCTTCGGATCGGCGCGCACCGGCCTGTTGCAGCTCACTTGGGGAGTGAATCATCGGACGGCAGATCTTCCTCTCTGTCTCTCCTCTCTGTATATCTGACTTTGTAATAAAATAAATAAATCTTAAAAAAAAAGTGGGTGCAAACCAGCACCCATAAGGTGGTGCCACAGGCCTACTATGCCATGGCACCAGCCCTCAAACTTTTATTTTTTAATCTTGCACTTGTTTTCATCCTTTATATCCATCATGGCATCGTGTATACATCAGGCACTCAGTGTTTAATAAGGATGGCAGAGACACTGCAGTCTCTCCTCCCACTGCATACACACCCAGTGTCCCTGCCACCTTGTACCTGGGAGCAGTTCACTGCACATTGGAGCAGTGGGATCCCATAGCGGTTCTAGAAGGAGCATCCCAGCCCTGAGCTCCGATTTCACTTGGCCACCTGGGAGCTACGTGAAACGAGACAAGTTCCCTCATTTTCACACAGGCATGACACCCGCCTCATAGAGTTCTTGTGACAACAGAGTGGCATCAGATGAGCTAGCGTATGTGCCTGTGCCTGGCACAGCCCCTCACCTGGTAGCAGTCTAGATTCGCAGTTTCCTGCCTCACACATGTCCATCTTCTTCCCAAGTTCCTCCTGCCCCCTGACCCTCCAGCAGTAGCATCATCCTTCTCCCAGACACAAGGATGAATGTGTCCTTCGCTTGAATAACACGTGAACTTCCTTCCCTTGCCTTCCGTCCCCTTCATCTCTAATCCAGGCCACACATCCAGATTACTCCAACATCACTTCCATTCATAAACTCAGTAGGTGTTCATTGCAGATGTCTTAAGCCGGGTGTTATCTGATCTCCCTGGCTCCAGTCTGCCCTCTCTCACTGCCGTATTGACCGATCTTACCTCATCATTACTTCTCCATGTCAGCAAACCCCGATTCCTGCCGCATCTAGTTTGCATTGTTTGCCTGTCTTTCTTTTATTCTTGTTTCTACTTCCTTGACTGTCTTTCTTTTTTTAAAATTTATTTTTTTTATTGGAAAGTCAGATATACAGAGAGGAGGAGAGACGGAGAGGAAGATCTTCCATCTATTGATTCATTCCCCAAGCGGCCACAATGGCCAGAGCAGTGTTGATCTGAAGCCAGGAGCCTGGAGTCTCTTCTGGATCTCCCACGTGGGTGCAGGGTCAAGGCTTTGGGCTGTCATTGATTGCTTTCCCAGGCCACCAGGGAAGAGGGGCCACCAGGATTAGAACTGGTGCCCATCTGGGATCCCGATGCGTGCAAGGCAGGCACTTAAACTGCTAGGCTACTGCGCCGCTCCCCACCCCCCTGGCTTCCCCCACCCCCCGAATGGAAAGTCAGATTTACAGAAAGAAGGAGAGACACAGAGAAATCTCTTCCATCCACTGGTTCACTCCCTAAGTGACTGTAATGGGTGGAGCTGAGCCAATCTAAAGCCAGGAGCCAGGAGCTTCTTCCAGGTCTCCCATGCCAGTGCAGGGTCCCAAGGTGCCTGTCTTTCAAGAACTTGGAATGCCTTTCACCCTGCCAGATTTCACCCGACCTCATTTCCCACCCTCTCCAATAGGAACTATTCTTCAGCCACTCCCCTCTTCCTCCCAGGAAAAGTGTAAGCCCATTGCTACCCTCGCACTCTCCCACGCAACACTTTCCTCTAGAATGCATGCTGTCTGCCCACAGCCAGACCGGGCCCTGTCACTGTCCCAAGGTCCTTCTCAGGACCCCTTCTGTCACGCACCTGTGTTGACCACTTTGGTCCTCCATGCATGGTCATATCACATACGAGACTTGCTGATCTTGGTAAGTATTAATCATCATTTGACATTGTTGTAGAGGGCCTGGCACAATGGCTCACTGGCTAAATCCTTGCCTTGCAAGCCCTGGGATCCCAAGTGGGCACCAGTTCATGTCCCAGCTGCTCCATTTCCCATCCAGCTCCCTGCTTGTGGCCTGAGAAAGCAGTCGAGGACGGCCCAAAGCCTTGGAACCCTGCACTTGTGTGGGAGACCCAGAGGAAGCTCCTGGCTCCTGGCTTCAGATTGGCTCAACCGTGGCTATTGCGGTCATTTGGGGAGTGAACCAACGGATGGAAGATCTTTTTTTCTGTCACTGCTTCTCTCTGTAGATCTGCCTTTCCAATAAAAATAACTAAATCTTTATAAAAAAAAAAAAAAGAGAAAACAAATTATTGTGAAACAATTCATGTGGCCACATTCACAGGTATCATCTTTTAAAAAAAAAATTTTTTTAGTTATTTTTATTGGAAAGGCAGATCTACAGAGAGGAGGAAAGACAGAGAGGAAGATCTTCCATCCGATGATTCACTCCCCAACTGAGCACAATGGCTGGAGCTGAGCCAATCTGAAGCCAGGAGCCAGGAGCTCTTCCAGGTCTCCCACGTGGGTGCAGGGTACCAAGGCTTTTGGGCCATCCTCGACTGCTTTCCCAGGCCACAAGCAGGGAGCTGGATGGGAAGCAGGGGCCTCTGGGATTAGAGCCGGCACCCATATGGGATCCTAGCGTGTGCAAGGCAGTGACTTTAACCACTATGCTATTGCACCAGGCCCCACAGGGATTATCTTATTGGCTGCTCTCAGCAGCTCCTCACTGTTGAAAAATCAGGGAGTCCTTTTTTTTGGGTGGGGAGGTGTTTTTTATTTTTCAGATGAGAAACTCAGGCTCAGAGAAGTGAAGTTGGCCAGGGCTGTGCAGTAAGTTAGCATCCACAGAGTACCTGACCCCGAGCTGTTTTTCTCCAAGTCTAGAGCCCAGAGCTGCCAGTATTGCATATGGTCCTAGCAACAATAAAAATATCATGACCAGAAGTCCTGATTTGCCCAGGAATGTCCCAGTTCACCGGTGGTCCTGGCTGCCTCAGCATCACTAACTTTTTTTCTCACAGTGTCCTGGGGTGGGCAGTGACAGACGAGGTCGCCCAAGCAGGACAGTGAGCCCAGAGTGGACTCTCAGCAAACACTCGGCTGCTTAGTCATCAGACAGCTCTGACTTCTGCTGTCCTGGTCTCATTTATTTTATTTGTGTGTGATTTGGCAGCTCTATGACCTGATGACCATGGCTTTCAAATACCAAGTTCTACTGTGTCCCCGGCCCAAGGACGTGCTGCTGGTCACCTTCAATCATCTAGATACCATCAAGGGCCTCATCCAAGACTCCCCAACCATCCTGCACCAAGTGGATGAGACTTTCCGACAGCTGACAGAAGTAAGTGTCACTGGTTCTGCTTTCCACTCCATCAGGAACAGATGGGACCGGACAGGGGGAACAGCAGCAAAATCTCACCGCTCTACACCATCTGAAAGCTCAACAAGTAGGGCAGGCATGTGGTACCATGGCTGAGATGCCACTAGGAATGCCTACAGCCCATATCCAAGTACGTGGCTTCAAGTCCCAGCTCTGCTCCAGATTCTAGCTTCCTGCTGATGCACACTCTGAAGTGTGATAGGTTCCCGCCACCTACCTGGGAGGCCAGATTGAGTTCTCCACTCCTGCCTTGAGCCTGACCCTGCCCTGGCCTTTCGTTGGTGGATTTTGGGGAACGAACCAGAAGATGAGAGATCTGTTTCTCTTTCTCTCTCCCACCTCCTTGCTTTTCAGGTAAATATTTAAATATATATAAAACTCAAAACCTACAAGTAAATTGCTAAGGTGCTAAGCATTATTATCCTATGCCTTCATACTGCTGCCTTCAAAATTCAGAGTAGAGCAGGCATCAGCCTAGTTGTTAAGGTGTTCACGTCCTGCACTGGAGTTCAAATCCTGGACCTGGTTCTGGGCTCCGATTCCCTGCTGATTTAGATCCTGGGAGTCCACAGTGATAGCTCAAGTAATTAGGTCCCTGCCACCCACATGGGAGACCTGGGTCGAGTTCTCAGCTCCAAGCTGTGGCCATGGCTCAGCCCCAGCTCTTGAAGACATTTGGAGGATGAACCAGTTTACGCCTCTCATCTCTGCTTTGCTCTCAAATAAAAACACAAAAAGAAATCCTTCAAAGAGCAGTGATGCAAAGCAGAGCCTTTTTCTGCAGTTTTTCTTAAGGGGAGCTGGTGGGAATGTTCTCTAACACCCGGGGCTCAGCCTTTCCAGGTGTACAGAGACTGGGAGGGACTAGGGTCACCCTGCTGAGCTGGTCCGTTTGTCTGTCTCCTGCAGGAGGCTCCAGCTCTTGTGCAGCCCCTCTCACCACAGCCACTGTGTCCTCTCCTTGTTTATCTGACCTCCGTGCCTGAGCCCCCACTTACCCCTGCTTGACCTTTGGCAGGTGTACTGTGGCCTGCCTGCCGGCGAGTTCCAACTGATCCGTCAGACGCTCCTCATGTTCTTCCAGGACCTGCACATCCGGGTAAGTGAGGGCGCTTACCCTGGGGAACAGAGGGAGTCCTCGGGGCAGACAAGGGAGGGCATTTTGCCCACCAGTGATGTTTTCCCCCGGGTTTGGGTCCATAATGATCACTGAGTAGTCCAAGGAAGACAGCAGTGTCGTCCCTCTCTCCCAGTCACCCTACAAGATGTCGTTGAGATAACTTCCACCCCAGCTTCTCCAGAGCGGAAAGAGTGCTCCTCAGCTGACCTGATGTCAGATCTGGAACCTCTCTTGTAGTCTCATCGTCCTTAACTTCCCTGGTGTCTGACACTGCCAAGGGCTGCTAGTCTCCTCATAGGCGTTCTTGGCCTCTCACCTTGCTGGCATTTTCATGGCTGCATGCCATCCTGGTCTTCCCTCCCCTCTGCCACCTCAACTTCCTTCCTTCCTGTCTCCAGGCCTTCCTCCCCTCTCACCACTCAAGCTTTACTCACCAACATCCTCTTTTCATCCCAATACCTGCTACTCTGTCTGTGACTTCTGAGCCTAATCTCTACTCTGCCCTGGCCCCACCCACTGCACTGCAGACCCCACCGCTGTTACCCACCAGGGCCTGCAACCCCATGTCTGTGCTGATTTCTTTTCAGAGCAGCACCTCTCATCCACATGCTCAGCTCAGGACCAAAGTGCCGTCTTTGATTTCCCAACTTTGATCTTTGTCCACTTGCAGCTAAACCCATTGGGTCTGCCCACTCTCTCACTCCTTTGCCTTCCTAGGTCAAGTCCTCATACTTCTTATGGCATGGCTTCTTGCCTTGCCCTCCTTCCACCTTCCATGCCTACTCCTGATAATTCTACACCCTCACTCTGTTTTACATTTTTATTTTATTTGAGAGAGAGAACATTACCATCTTCTGGATCACTTTCTAAACTCCTTACAGTGACCAGGGCTGGACCAGCCTGAAGCTAGAGGCTAAGAACTCTGTCCAGTCCTCCACATTGGTAGCCAGGATCCCACTGCTTGAATCATCCCCTCCTGCCTCCCAGGGTGCACATTAGCAGGAAGCAGGAATTAGAAGTAGAATCTGGACCCAAACTCATAGAGGTTGCGGGCATGCCAAGCAGCACCTTAACCAGTGGGCCAAACACCTGCTCTCATCCCAACTTTTAAAAAACACATTCTGAGCTCTTGAATTTGGAGCCTGTCTCTCTTACACAAGTCTTTTTTCCCATCCCATAGCACAACAGTCTGATATATGAAAAGCTCCAGGCCCTGGAGTTCAGCACTCTCATGTCTGAATCCCATCTCCAGCACTAGCCCGCAGTCCTCGGGCAAATTGCTCATCTTGAGCCTGGGTTTCATCATCTGCAAATCGTAACAACAGCATAAAAACTCCAATAGCCAAAACTTTACTAACTAAAGCTGAGTCTATAATAAATATGTACTGGCTTCCAGAGGGATGTGAACACAACTGGCCATGGTGGTTGCCTCCTGGGAATGGAGAACTGTATAGAGGACAAGGGCAAGAGAGACTCACTTCCCATCAGATAGATCGCTTAGAAACTTTTGCATTTTGTACCTATGTATGCATGACACAGTCACAAAATAAAGCTCAGGCCAAAAGAAGAAATTGAAAACGTTTCATGCCTGACTGCATTCCCCACCAGGAAAGAGGCAAAATGTTGATTCTAATGCCAAATTCAATTTTTAAGCCTCATGAGTAATTTTATTTGCTATAGATGGAGCAATAAAATTCCTATAAATTAAGGTCTCTAATAGCCATCGAATATCATAAAAAATATGAAAGTACAAATAGGACAAAGTTTTGCATTAAATTTAAAACACCAATTTGAAAATATTGAAAGTTCTGCATTGTATTGTTATGAAGACCCTGCGAATTGGGGCATTTCTTTTATGGGTTGCAGTAATACGTGCAGTCACATTGATTTCACAATTCTGACAAGATAAAATTCAGTGTAATGAGTAGACTTTCCTAATAATAATTCTATAGCAAAATCTTTAAAACGTATTAAACTGCAAAACATATTAAGTTTTAATTGCTAAACAGGCAGGCAATAGAACAGCAGGTATTTATCAAGAAAAATAGGAATCCTATAAACTGACAATATTCTGCCACTGATCTGGAACAGCCAGGCTGGTTTTCCAAATCTGGTCTTTAATGGTATTTCTGCTCAGCTGCAGTTTGTGATTGCCTACTCAGATTTTTCTCCTCTTTCAAAATACTCCTGATGGTTTTTAGATCTGTTAGCAAAATCAAGTACATCAGGAAAATACAACTCTGCTCTAATAGCTCCTTACTCATTGTTTTTTTTTTTTTACTCTTTTTTTTTATTGTTTAACTTCATTAATTACATTGTATTATGTGACACAGTTACATAGATACTTGGGTTCTCCCACCCCTCCCCAAACCCTCCCACCATGGTGGATTCCTCCACCTTGTTGCATAACCACAGCTCAAGTTCAGTTGAGATTCCCCCATTGCAAGCATACACCAAACATAGAGTCCAGCATCTTATTGTCCAGTCAAGTTCAACGTCTTCTTAGGTATACCCTCTCTGGTCTGAAGACAGAGCTAGCAGAGTATTATCCCAGTCAATTGAAAGCTCCATCATACCATCAGCAAAAATTTACATCATTATGGAATTAATTGACATAGTAATGAGTAACCAACATGTTGAAAGTAAATGCGAGTTCCCAGCCACCTTCTGTGACCACCTCACCTATACTTCAATTTAGTTTATACACAACATATAACATTCAAAACATAACATGTTATACATAACATCATATCATCTTAAATTAAGGCAAACATGTGGTATTTAACCTTTTGTGATTGGCTCATTTCCCTTAGCATTATGGTTTCCAGTTTGGCCCATTTGGCCACAAAGAACTGCATTTTGTTTTTTTTAATAGCTGAGTAGTATTCCATGGAGTAGATGAACCATAGCTTTCTTATCCAATCCTCTGTTGATGGGCATTTTGGTTGCTTCCATGTTTTTGCAATTACTGATTGTGCTGCTATGAGCATAGGAGTGCATGTTAACCAGAACAAATAGAAACCTGCTCATCCGGTAACCAAGCTTTCTCAGCTCACAAGTCAAGATGAAATGACCCTAATGTAGCCAAGGGCCTACCCTTCTGGTCAGCATCTGGACAGAGAGCAATCCCATCTGCAGTCCTTATCGGTTACCTACAGCATCTCTAGTCCCCACACCCTCCAGCCCTGCACAAGGCCTCCAGCATCACCTGCTAAAGGTTGGGCCCTGAGTCATCTCCGTCTCCCACACTTTCACTCTCATTCATGCATCTTCCATCACAGGCCTTCTTCTTATTCTTTCTGTTGTTTCCATTCATATAAATATCTGTCCATCTTAGCTGCTTCCTGGGACGTTCCTTACACCTCCACTCTACGTGCTACTTGGAAGCAATTCACAACCCAAGCAGTCTAGTGAATGTTCATCAAATGCCTACTATATGCCAGGTGCTGTTTTAAGTGTTTGAGCTTAAGTGAGCAAGGAGAGTTCCATCCCTGAAACAGTTGTGGGTCAGCAGGGAGATGCAGGGGAGAGCAGATCGGCCTTGGTCCTGCCCTGGGAACCGTTAGGAAGATGGTAGCACAAGGAAAAGCTGTAGAGGGCAGCCAGCACCAGGCGTTGCTTGCATTAGACCAGCATTGTCCCACTGAACCTGCTACGACAATGAAAATGTGCTCTCTGAGCCATCCCAGGAGCCACATATGGCCTGGGAGCACTTGGAATATGAGACTGAGAAACTGAATTTGCAACTATAGAGCTCCCTTTAGCTGGTAGTCGCTGTACTGGACAGGAAATCTTCAGACAAGTGAGTCAAGAGCAGCCTTTCAAGAGATGGATACATAGTTGAAAAATGCATCCTACAGAGAGCCCGGGGAAGAGCATCTAAGCTGAATGGAGAGCTAGGTAAAGCCGCTTAGATGGGACCAAGAATGACATGCTCCTTGGACAAAGAGAAGCTGCTGTGGCTAGCGCATGCCCTCCTGGGCAGGCGTGAGGCCCCCAATGAATATACCTATGTGGTGCGACCCTGACTAAGCAGAAGAGGTGCCAGTCTCAAGTCAGCTGGTACTGCTCCATCGGCTTAGCTTTAGGCCCTAGGAAGAGGTTTGTTCTAGGAGCAAACAAAAGAGAATGAACATTTTGGGGCCAACACTGTGTTACATAGGATTAAGTCATCACTTGGGATGCCTGCATCCCATGTCAGGATGCCTGCTGTGAGTTTGTTCCTCCATGTTTCTGATCCAGTTTTCTGCTAATGTGCACCCCGGAAGCAGCAGACTGGCTCAGATCCTTGGGTCCCTGCCACTCACCACTGTTGGAGACCCAGCCAAGTTGCAGGTTCCTTGTTTCAACCTGGACCAGCCCCAGCTGTTCCAACCGAAGCAATGGATGCAAGATCTGTGTGTGTGTGTCCGACCCTTTCTTCTTTTCGTTCTCTGCCTTTCAAATAAATAAAAAGTGAACTTAAAAAAGGCTGGGTATAAAAATGAACAATTCTATTCCAATTTGCTTTGCCTGCTAGACATCGCAGTAACAATGTGACAAGGAGTTAAACCTGCCAACCTAGACCTGAGAGGAGAGATCCAGGTAGAAACTGTCAGCATCCAGCACAGGAGATGGCTGACGTCTTCTGGCCCATTGATGACTAACAGCGTCTTGGCTTTGTTCCTCATGGCCTCAGGCATTACATATATGTATGTGTGTGTATGTACATATATGTACACATATATACATCTTAAAAGGTTTATTTACTTATTGGAAAGACAAAGTGACAGAGTCACTCCCCAAAAGACTAGAACAGTTAAGCCCAATCAGATTCAAGAGCCCAAAGCTCTTGACCGCCTAGATCTTGTCCCCACAAGCCCACCTCCCGCCATGGGGGCTGGGGTCGGAAGACAGCAGTGCAGGCCCCACCCTCCCTGGCACCTACTAGCTTGCTGTTCTGCATCGCGGGAGTGATGGCTGCCTGGGACAGTCGTGACCTGGGTGTGACCCTAGTCCCCTGGGTATGGCCTCTGAGCAGAGCCTCAGTTAACAAAATGCCCTCCATGACCTGAGAGCAGCAAGCTGGGCGCTCCCTGGAGGATTAAGGTATAGGCGGTGGACACTGGGCCCCCATCCCTTTCTTTTGCACTGCTCTGGGGAATCAGGTCACAGGTCACAGAAAGAGCACATTGGGAACCCTGTGCTGGCCCCTGAGCTGGACTGCCCACAGCACTCTGCCTACTTTCCGCAGCGTCTGTGAAGCCAACAGGGGTGACTGACAGACCTGGGTGCAAGTGAGGAGGTTGCCAGGGCTTAGCCACCACTGCTACCTACCCACACCTCCCTGTCTCCCAGCCCACTGTCCAGCTTCATCTGTGTTGGTTCCCTTGCCACTGGGCCTCCGAGCCAGGATCCTGGGTGAACGCTCAGTGCCCGGGAGCCAGCAGTGACCCCTGGCCTTGGCCAGGCTTCCCGCAGTCCAGACCTGCAGGCCCGATGTACAGTCTTGTGTCTGGAGTGTGAGTGTGGCTAGTTTGTGTGTGTGTGTGTGTGTGTGTTTTAATGGAATACAGGATTAATATAAATAGCTTTGGGGGAACAGACTCTAATCTGTTACGAATGTGACCACGTAGAGTACTTTACGGTGCTGATGCTATACTAATAAACCCGGTGAGGCACTCCCGGAAGGAAAAAAAAAGGAACACTGTGTCTCCATAAAGGAACACTAGTATCGGAGTCATCGTCTGCTGCTTCCCAAACACTTCAGCAGGCAGTGGGATTGGAAGCAGAGTAACCAGGACTTAGACCCATACCCCAGTACAGGATACAGGCAAAATGGAATGTGGGCATCCCTCTTGAAGGCTTAACCCACTGCACCACAATGTACTCTGGACGTTTTGTTGTTGTTGTTGTTGTTTTAATGGGTTTTCACCAGGACAGTGAGAAAATAGGGGAAGGATCAAAAAGGACACCTTAGGTAGTGGGTAACATCTCGATAACAGCATGAAATACATCCCTGCATGGGTGGGAATGGGGGAAGGCATGGGCAGGGCGAGCAATTGAGCTTGGCTGGAACAAGGTGCAGAGAAGGACCAGGCCGGCTGGACACTGTCTAGTAGACAGTGGAGAGCCAGTGAAAGATTTCAAGCAGGAGAGAAACATGTTAGAAGAGTCTTGTTGCAGTAGGAGGAAGGATGAATTAAAAGCAAGAAAGAAGGCAAGGAGAGCAGGTAGGAGGCTCTACAGTGGGCCAGACAGCAGGTAAGGGAGTCTGCCATTGGTAACTGTAGTCGAGGCAGAGAGGAATAACCAGATACAGGGAGTAACCACTGTTAGAGTGTCAGCGCCCAGCCTCTGCCGGGATCCAGCTGTGGGAACGGGATGGGCTGACTTGATGTGCTGGCAGTGGCATTCGCTGAGACTGGGAACTCTGAGGAAGAGCAGGTTGGGGAAGGAAAAGACAACCCAACCTGTGTGTAGAGCGGGGCCGCTTTGGGCTGTGTCTACTGGAAGGTACGGGTGGGCCTATCTACAGACAATAGGGTAGTGGGTCAGATGCCCAAGGAAGAAAGGCAAATTGGAACTCAAGATCTGGGAGCCATTAGTACTGGAGTAAGATAGTAGATGAAATCAGGAGGGAAGGAAGGAAGGAACAAGAAGAAAAGGGCATGAGAGAGTCACAGCTACAGCTGGTGTCTGCAAAGGGGCAGGACAGGCACAGACATAACGCTCCTGTCCTGCCAAGGGCAGAGACACAGGTCAAGCACAGATGTACATATGATCCACATTTGTGTACTTTAGATCTACCAAACCTTCATAACCTTGTTAGAATTTCCTTCTCCATTGCCAAACTCACATGGTTCAGCCACAGAATCTCAAGGTTAAAACTTTTTTAAAAGATTTATTTATTTTTATTGGAAAGTCAGATTTATAGAGAGTAGGAGATAAAGATCTTCCATCTGCTGGTTCACTCCCCAAGCAGCTGCAACAGTTGGAGCTGAGCCAATCCAAAACCAGGAGCTCAGAGCTCTTCCGGGTTTCCCACACGGGTGCAGGGTCCCAAGACTTTGGGCCATCCTCGACTGCTTTCCCAGGTCACAGCAGGGAGCTGGATGGGAAATGGAGCCACCTGAATTAGAACCGGCGCCCATATGGGATCCTGGGACATGCAAGGCAAGGACTTGAGCTATTAAGCTATTGCGCCGGGCCTAAGGTTAAAAACTTAAGGGGGCCTGGTATCATAGCCTAGTGACTAAAGGCACCGTGCATGCACCAGGATCCCATATGAATGCTGGTTTTTAATCCTGGCTGCTCCACTTCCCTTCCAGCTCCCTGCTGTGACCTGGGAAAGCAGTCAAGACAGCCCAAAGCCTTGGGAACCTGCATGTCTGTGGGAGACCCAGAGGAGGCTCCGGGCTCCTGGCTTTGGATTGGCTCAGCTCCAGCCATTACATCCCACTTAGGGAGTGAACCAGCAAATAGATCTTTATCTCCTTCTCTCTGTAAATCTGACTTTCCAGTAAGAAAATAAGTAAATCTTTTAAAAAAGAGAGAACTTTTTAGGGAATTGATATTTTTGCATAGCAAGTTAAGCTGCTGCCTGCCTCACCAGCATCCCATATCAGCATTGATTCAAGTCCCAGCTACTCCACTTCCAATCCAACTCCCTGCTGATGTGCCTGGGAAAGCAGCAGAGGATGGCCAAGTGCTGGAGCCCCTGCACCCAAGTGGGAGACCTGGATGAAGTTCCTGGATTTTGCCCAGCCCAGCACTAGCTGTTGCAGTCATTTGCTAAATGAACCAATCAGTGGATAGAAATATCTTCTTCTCTCTATCACTCTGACTTTCAAAGTAAATAATTAAAGAATTTTTAAAAATAAAATAAAAGCAACTAAATTGAATTAATGTAAGTAACTAAAAATAAGACTAAACCCATTTACTCATTCTCCCTGAAACATGACTTGTACGTGCCTGTCTGTTGCTGAAGTGGCTCTATCCACATCCACCTGCCTCCTCCAGGCCCAGCTTCAAGCCCATGGTCTCCCCTGCCACGCCACAGGCCTGTGCTGGCTCTCCTTCGTGAGCTCAGATGCACCTGCTAGTTACCATGTCCTGCTCTAGTGTTACTTCCCTTTTATGTCTGTGTCCTGGGTCTAATTACATGGTAATCAGAATGTTAACTAGCAGTTATTGAACTCTTAAGACAAATCAGACTCTGCTTTTATACCCCAGCCAATGTAAGTCAGACCAATCCATTGAGTAGGCACCATTATTATCCCCAGTTTACCCAAGAGAGACTTGATGCACAGAAAGGCTGTTTTGTTTTTGTTTTTAACCAAAATCTCAGGCTCGAGGAGCAGCCAAGTTGTTATTTGAGCCCACTCTAGCATAAGTTGGCCAAACTTTAGGTTACAAATTCTTAATAGTTGACACTTTGGCTGTTTGCACAGGACAGAGGCTTATTCTTTAAAAAATTTTTGTTTTTATTGGAAAGTCAAATATACAGAGGAGGAGAGACAGAGAGGAAGATCTCCCATCTTCTGATTCACTCCCCAGGCATCCGCAACAGCCAAGGCTGTGCCAATCTAAAGCCAGGAACCTCCTGGCAGGTGCAGGGTCCCAAGGCTTTGGGCCTTTTTCCACTGCTTTCCCAGGCCACTGGGATTAAAACCAGCACCCATATGAGATCTCAGCAGGTGCAAAGCAAGAACTTTAGCCGCTAGGCTACCACACAGGGCCCAGAGGCTTATTCTTGATGACTGCACTAATACACAATGGTAGAGTTTTAGTGCCGGAAGTTTATCTCATTTCATAGATGTGGAAGCTAAGATCCAGTAGAACTGATGAATTGGTCTAGTCTATATAGGATTGCGTCTGTGAGTAACCATAACGTCCACAGTTGGTGCCCACACCAGGGAGTGAAAACAAGAATGTGTTTCAGTCACGTAAAAGACCTTCAAATTCTGATGTCAGTGGGATCCACCTGCTCTGCCCAGAGTTAGAAACAGGAATTTGCATCCTTAGCTCCTCCCCTGGGAACTGGCCAGAATGAGGCTCTGCAAGCTTAAGGCTTACAGCTCAGCTCCATGGCAAGTCAGCAGGGAGTCAAAGAACAGCTGTGGAATTTGGAGTCAGACTGGTCTGGAGTTGGTTTTGAATCTCAGCCCTGCCTCTTATTTGTTCTGTCTGAGCTAGTGGCTTCACTCTGACCCTCAGCTTCCTCATCTTTAAAAGCGGGTAATACAACTCATCTGGAAGGTTTGCTGTCATTCTGTTTGTGAAAGCGTTGCCACTCTGCAGGTAGGAGTTGTGATGGGTTTCTTCCTCTCTCCTAACTGTTAAAAACTCACAGAGTAACATTCCCAAACCATCACACCTATTTTCCAACCTCAGAATGTTTGTGTCTATGAAAGCATACCTGGAAAAAAAATGATAATGAAGTTGCACTTCTCCCCCAAGGTGTCCATATTTCTGAAAGACAAAGTGCAGAATTCAAACGGCCGGTTCGTATTGCCAGTGTCCGGACCCGTTCCCTGGGGAACCGAAGTTCCAGGCCTCATCAGGTGAATTCCCACCCAGCAGGACTACCTGGCCAGCCCTGGGGCGCCAGGACACCAGGATGCGCAGTGCTGCTAAGCCCCTGGGACCCTGCCCAACCACTTCCTCTCCCCTCAGCAAAGCCACGCTGTTCAGGGGGTCAAGGGCTTGACACCAGCTTTACACTTAGCAGAGGAACTCGAGAGAAGCCACTGGGTTCTCCACAGCTCACTTCCTCATCTGCTAAGTGGTCACCATACAGTGAGGAAGCAGGCAGTGCTCTGGCATGCTCATACAATGCTTGGCTCAGTACATGTGGCTGTGTCATCATTATTATGATCACTGCTAACGTTCTGGTTTTGAGGGAATGTGTGAGTTTCTTGTTGGTCCTATAGTACCAGGTATAACGAAGGGCTCCCTGTCTCCCCGAACCTGGAGAACATTCCCTCATGTCACGCTTTGTGTTGTATTGTAGAATGTTCAACCACAAAGGTGAAGAAGTAAAGAAGATAAAATTCAAGCACGGCGGGAACTATGTCCCTGCAACCAGAGAAGGTTCTTTGGAACTTCACGGAGACCGAGTCCTGAAACTGGGCCTGAACATGTAAGCGAGCTCTTCCCTCCCTGCGTGAACTCAGGGGCAAGTCTGGGAGGCCACTTCCTTCCGAAACCCAGCCTGGCCTCGGCTTTGAGAATCCCTGCTGACAGCTGGAATCATTTCCCCTTAGATCCATGCCCACAGAGCCCTGACATTTTCAGAGCACACCCAGGAACTCTGAACACAAGGCAACTCATTTCATCAACAGATTGGAAGGATGTATCATCTTATTGGTGTGGGAAGAGTTATTTACTATTTGTTTGAGGGGGAGAGAGCTCCCATCTACCTGGTGCAGTCCCCAGGCTGGGGCAAGAGCTAGGAGCCAGAACACAATCCAGGTTTCCCCATGAGTGGCAGGAATACAGTTCCTTGAGCCATCAGCAGTGCCTCCCAGGGTCTGCATCAGCAGGAAGTTGGAGTCATAACTGGAGCCTAGACTCAAACCCAGGCACTCTGATGTAGGATACAGACATATATATATAGAATGTATCTGAATATATATACATTATATACCATATATAAGTGACATGTATATAATGTGTACATTACATACACAAAATATATTTGAATATATGTACATAATGTATACATGTATATATACATTATATATATCATTCATATATAATAAATGATGTATACATTATATATATAAATAATTTATGTGAAGGAATAACTTAGGGCCCGGCGCAATGGCCTAGTGGCTAAAGTCCTCGCCTTGAATGCCCCGGGATCCCATATGGGCGCCGGTTCTAATCCTGGCAGCTCCACTTCCCATCCAGCTCCCTGCTTGTGGCCTGGGAAAGCAATCGAGGGCAGCCCAAAGCCTTGGGACCCTGCACCCACAGGGGAGACCGGGAAGAGGCTCCTGGCTTTGGATTGGCGCAGACCGGCCGTTGCGGCCACTTAGGGAGTGAGTCGTCAGACAGAAGATCTTCCTCTCTGTCTCTCCTCCTCTCTGTATATTTGACTTTGCAATGAAAAATAAATAAATCTTTAAAAAAAAAAAAAAGAATAACTTAGAGAGATCTTGCATCTGCTGGTTCACCCCCCCCCCCAAAAAAAATAGCTGCCACAGTCCAGGCTGAGCCAGGCCAAAGCCAGGCTGTCCCATGTGGGTGACCAGGGTCCAGCGTGAGCCAGCACCTGCTGTTTCCAAGAGTACTCATTAACACTGACCTAGAATCAGAAACAAGTCTCAAATCCGGGCACCACAGGAAGGGCTACAGGCGCCCCAAGAGGCTACACTAGCCCACTGCCCCCTCCCAACAAACACCTTCTTGGATACTATTTAGTGTCTTAAAACAGAAGACTTGACCTCTGTTTCCAAGTTAAAAGGAAGTCAGGGGAAAGGCCTAGATAACATGGCCATTTCCTGTTGACACCAGGTACAGCCTGAACCCGCCTGTGGACACCCACACGTCTGGAGCATCAAAGAAGTCCGCCTCACGAGCCCAGGTGAGTCTCTGCCCCACCTCGACCACAATCCTCGCAGCTTTTTTCCAGATGCAGAAATCTGCATAGGGAAATGGGGACAAATGGCCAAATGGGGACACTTGAAATGTCAAAGCCAGCTAGCATTTCCCACATCAGTTGCAGTTGTCTCTATTCATCCTTACAACTACACAGGATTTGTCTTTTAATGTTTGTTTATTTTCATCTGCATGAAGCGGAGTAAGAAAGCAAGAGTCCGTCTCCTATCCACTGGCTCACTCTCCAAATGTCTGCAACAGCCAGACCAGGGCCAGACTGAAATCAGAGCTTTTATCTGGGTCTCCACATGGACGGCAGGGACCCAAGCCCTTGGCTACATTATCCAGTGCCTCTCAGGACACATCAGCAGGAAGCTGGAGAGGAACAGGGTAGCTAAGTCTTAACTAAACGCTCTGATAGGCAATGCTGCTGTCCCAAACAGTGGGGTAAGCCACTGTATACAACACCTGCCCCAACACAAGTTTTAATTGTAGCTTTTCTTTCTTTTTTTTTCTTTCTTTCTTTTTAAAGATTTATTTCTTTTTGGGCCCAGCACAATGGCCTAGCGGCTGAAGTCCTCACCTTGAACATGCCGGGATCCCATGTGGGCACTGGTTCTAATCCCAGCAGCTCCACTTCCCATCCAGCTCTCTGCTTGTGGTCTGGGAAAGCAGTCGAGGACGGCCCAAAGCCTTGGGACCCTGTACCCGTCTGGGAGATCCAGAAGAGCTCCTGGCTCCTGGCTTCAGATTGGCACAAATGGGAAGATCTTTCTCTCTGTCTCTCCTCCTCTATATATATCTGACTTTGCAATAAGAATAAAATAAATCTTTTTTAAAAATTATTTGTTTTTACTGGAAAGGCAGATTTACAGGGAGAAGGAGAGATAGAAAAATCTTCCATCCACTGGTTCACTCCTCAAGTTGCCACAATGGCTGAAGCTGGGCCAATCCAAAGCCAGGAGTCAGGAGCTTCTTCCAGGTCTCCCACATGGGTGCAGGGTACCAAGGCTTTGACTCATCCTCTGCTGCTTTCCCAGACCCCAAGCAGGGAGTTGGGTGGGAAGTGGAGCTGCCAGGACATTAACCGGTGCACATATTGGATCCCGGCGCTTGGAAGTAAAAGATTAGCAAGTTGAGCCAGCACACCAGGCCCTAAATGTAGCTTTTTGTGGGTCTGCCTAGTGTTTCAGACTTGGCTCAGCAGTGAAATAGCACTGTATCAGGGCCATTAGGTTTGTGACTGCTGAGCCCAGCACTTTCCAGAATTCTGATCATTAAATCTTCCCTCCTCCATGCCTCCCTGCGTAGCAGTGTGGCAGCTCCATTCAGATGTGGGGTTGTTTCTTTTTTTTATTTTTTCTGAATTCGTTCTTTACAAACATTCATTGCATTAACACCCAGTTAGCCGTAGAACAATCCAGTTATTCAGCACAGCACGTGCTTCTTGAACTGCTCCTGGGGGCTGGGCATCCTGGGCCATAGCACCGACACTGATGTGGTCCCATCCTGAAGGGACCGAGAGTACCCTGGGAAGAACAGTGACAGAAACATCACTGTCACAAGGTGGGAGACAAGCCTGCTGGTAGTCTGACCACAGAGCTGTGCCGAAAGATACCTGCTGCGTCCAGAGAGGCAGGAATAAGGATCAACAGGGCTCTTCAGGGGCTGGCACCTGGCATAGTAGGCTAAGCTGCAGCATGAGCATCCCATAGGAGTGCTGGTTTGAATCCTGGCAGCTCCACTTTTGATTCAGCTCCCTGCTGATGTACCTGGGAAAGCAACAGAGGACAACCCAAGTAGCTGGGCCTTTGCATCCACATGGGAGACGTGGAAGAAGCTCCTGGCTGCTGACTGCGGTCTGGCCCAGTCCTAGCTGTTTTGGCCATTTGGGGAGTAAACCAGCAAGTGGAAGATCTCTCACTGCCTTGTCTCTCCTATCTCCATAACTGCCTTTCAAATAAAAATAAGATGAATTATTTAGAAAATAAAAAAGTTTTCCAGAGGAGATGACATTCAAGTAGGGTTCTCCAGTGGGTAAAATGGTAAACAGCAGAAGCTGAGGAAGGGGTGCACAGAATGAGGTGACTAAAGATGCTAAAGAGGCAGAGACACAGCAAGCTAGGAAGCATCGCCGTAGTGTAGCCAGGGCAGGCTTTCACAGGCAGGGCCATCAGGGCCTGATTAGGGGAGGGGCTTAAACAACCATAGACTTTGCTCTTTAGGCAGGAAGCACAGGGGTTTGTTTCCAGCAAGGAAGAAATGAGACAAGACCTGCATGCATTTCAGATGATGTGATGCTGTGGATTTGAAAGCCCTGAGGGTCAGCATGGCTTTCCTAATGTAGGAACCGTAGGAGCAGGGAGGGTCCCACGAGTGTGTTCCCGGCCATCACCACGTGGGGGCAGTGTAGTAGCTCCTCCTTAGCTCTCAGGCCTGACTGAGGCCGCACGTCATGCCCAGTGACCTGGACAGGCTAAAGAGGAAATAACATTGTTCTCCCTTCTGGCAGTATGGAGAGATCCCTGTTGCAGACCTGGGTGGCTTTTCTGTTAAGTCTGCTCCCAGACCCAGAAATCCTGGAAAGAATTTTGCATTTGCCCTGTGTGGTCATCCCTCTCTGGTTGTCTGGGGTCCCAGCTGGCAGCAAGGTGATCACTTTCTTGTGGTTACAGAACATGCCCTTGCTTCTGCAGGAGAACATCACTCCAAATCCACTCGCTAAGGAAGAGCTGAATTTCCTGGCCAGACTGTTGGGAGGGATGGAGATGAAGAACCCCTGTGGCCCTGAGCCAGGGTTCCGGTTGAACCTCTTTACCACAGATGAAGAAGAGGAGTATGTTTTCAGCCTGTTTCTCTAAAGACAGTAAAATCCCAAGTGTGCGAAGGACCTCAAAATGGCGATAACAAGTCAGGGATACTAACAGATAACCAGATATGAACCTTGTAAATGAAATCCCAGCCCCATCCAAAAGCCTTGGTGAAGAACCTCCCAGGATTCAAGGGTCTGAACCTCCTGAAGCCATTGCAAAGCAGAGTTCTGACATCGTATTTAGCAGAGCATAACAGAGTGATGTGTATTGGACACCAACATAATTGTACTAGAAAGTTTGTTAAGAAACCAGATTGAGACCGGACCTTGATGTCTGGGATTACAAAGCCCAGTACCAGAGCCAATAGCAGTAGTAGTTTACCAAGATATCCACAGCTCTCTGTGGCTTATCCAGCATTCTACGTGCATCAGCTCATACAATCCTGTGCACAACCAATGGTCGGATCTAGGACTGTCTTCTGTTTCCCACTGGTTGTACTTTCCTGTGTGGCAGGGATGATGGGAGGTGCTAGGGACACAAAATTAGCATGTAAGACCCAAAGCCCTGCCCTCAGAGCCTAAGTTATTCCATTGCTGTGTCATGAATGCCCCACTGGAGGGCACAGTGACTGACTGGGCCCTGGCACACTGAAGGAGCTGGCATTCTATCTGGGCCTTGGAATTTGCCAAGCAGAAGGAGAAAAGCGTTGCAGGCAGAGTTGATTATGTGCAGTGGCACAGGGACGTACCAGGACTTGACTTTGTGGGGTATGGATTGCATAGTTCAGGGATGAGCTGGAAAATTGGCAGGAATCAGCTGATGAGGCAGAAAACATAGATCCCTGTGTTATACCAAGAGCCAGTTTGCTGGGCTAGCGTGGAGTAGACCCAAACCTGTTCCTATCTCTTTACTCTCTTATCCAGACAGGCAGCGCTAACCAGGCCAGAAGAGCTAGACAACAAAGTTATCAACATACAAGCTACCCAGGTGCGTACAGGGAACCCATGGATCTAATTACTCCCCTCCTCCTCACCTGTCTCCCTAATCGGCCTGCAGCTGGACAGTCCTCGTCCCGACAAGCGGGCAACCGAATGGCATTCCAGAATTGGAATCAGCAATGATTTAGCAATGACTGAATCATCAACCCTGCTACACACAGAAGCGTCTCTACCCACACATCCTCCTCAGCCCATCACCTCTGCTCTCTCTTCCAGGACCAGCAACGGACCGAGGAGCTGGCCCGCATCCTGGGAGAGCTGGAGGTCACCGAGCAACCAAGGTGGAGCACCAGCAAAGGAGATGACCTGCTGGCCATGATGGATGAGTTATAGCCACATGGCCATCCAGGCACACCCCTCTGCCCCAGGAGGGAAGCCGCTGGATGAGGACACGCCTCCACCGCCAACCCCACCGCTGCCCCGCACTGGGGAAGGGTCAGGGTCCAGCCTGCTGCTTCTCGTTCTCTACAAAGCAAAACCATTTCTTGCACTGCCCATTTCTGTGATGAACTCTGAGACTTTGCCTGAGATGGTACCCTGCGCTTGAAGGCCCCCACATACACTGTATTTTCAGCAAAATAGAGTCTGGCTTTCAAACTACACCCTCACCGTGTTCTTCCTGAGTCCGTGGCAGCCAGCCAGGGTGTCCCAGCCTGGGGGTCTGAAAGGAGCCGCTCCCAGGGTCATTTCCATGTTCCATGCTCCCTCCACTTTCCTCTGCAGTACAGACCTCTCACAGACACCTGTGAGCCCTCCCAGAAACATCACAGACTCCTGAGTGCCTTTCTGCCTCATGGATGAGTTTGAAGTCAGGAAAAGAGCAGAGGGCTCCCACCACCTGCGACCTCCCCGGCCACCCCAGCACACAAGGCAGAGTGAGCACAGCTATGACAAGCCAGGGGGCTCTGTAATTCCCCCACGTGTCCCTTCATGCAGATGAATATCACAAAGGGAATTTGCCCTCTGGCATAAGATGCACTCCTCACCTGCCCTCCAAGTCTTCTGCCACTTGTATACCTTCCCACTAAAGACACCCTGTGTCACCAGCAGTCACTGGGCAGAACCTGAAGCTGGGCACACAAAAGGCACCCCTGCTGTGCCACCTGACCTTCTGGGTCCCAGCAGGGCCACTGCCCTCAACACCAGGAAATACTTCAGGCCAGAGCCGCCCTCTACCACATGCTCTCTCCTGGGCCTAAATGACCAGCAGGGGGTTAGAGCCCTTCGATCCTGTGGAAGGAGTTTCCAGAATGGCAGAAAGACAGAAGAGAGACAGCTGAGGTAGCAATTGCAGATAGCCTCAACCCCAGGGACCTCAAAGAGAACCTGGAACTGAATAAGAGCCAGGAAAACAGCCCTGTGGTCAGCCCCAGGCATAGGGTTTGGCTATGGAAAGATGAATCACCGGATAGATTGAACCCTCAGCCCCCTCCCCTGAAAGTGATGTGGTGTTGGCAGGCAAAGCACATCATGCCATCAAATGCCTGCTGTGTATACAGGAGCGTCTTCTGGTTTCATGTCTTTTAAGCACTCCGACCACCCAAACAGGGGCTGCCCTGGGGGACACATGAGGGAGAGGGCTCTCACTGCGCCAGCACACATCAGAACCCCCAGTGCCTGCTCTGAGCAGGGCCTGGGGCCTGGGAGCCGGGCAACAGCAGCAGCAGCAGCAGCAGCAGCCTCCCCCCCACAGCTGCTCCAGTATGATGCTGACGATCACACATGTGACTCAGTAAATAAACAAGATACAGATCTCTGGTAGGGCAGCTCTGAGATGAGGCAACCTTGGAGTTTCATGTCCGTACACTTGCACAGATAAGGAGGAAAGACAAGCTTCTTTGCATGGTGGTTCAGGGCATCCAGAAAAAGCATGGGAGTTAGGAGGAGGCAAAGGAGAGAGAAGATAACCTGCCTAAAATGCAGGCTGAGCACCAACGATGCGTCAGAGCTCATCAAAACCCAGGGCAAACGCAGGGCCAGGGTATCATACAGCAACACTGGCTGTGCTCCGGACAAAGGCACCACGGCAGAGCCAGGACACTGTGCCGTGGTCCTATCCTGCCCCAGAGCAATGCAGCCATCTTGGACCAGTTACCCTCCCTGAGCCTGCACATGCACACACCCATGGTAAGAAAGAGGAGGACCTAAGTCAGTGATTCAAATCTTGCTTTCCCAGATAAGTTGCCAAGCTAGCACATCCGCAGGCCCTGCTGTGGGTAGGAGCTGGGGCCTGGAGCTTTTGCTCATGCTGCCCTCACCCTGTGCTTCCAGGTGAAGCTACATTCCTTCAGCCCTGTTGTGAACTAAGTCGCAAGAGGTTCTGCTCTGGCTCTCATGGAGTATCAGAACGTGCTATATGTGGAGCCAGCATTGTGCTACAGTGGATCAGCCTGTAACACGCACATTCCCGTGTTAGAGTACAAATTTGACGCCTGGCTTCTCCACTGCTAATATGTCTGGGAAAGCAGCAGAGCAGAACCCAAGTACTTGGGCCCCTGCCACACACTTGAGAGGCCCAAATGAAATTGCCTGCCGGCTCCTGGCTTTGACAGCTCTATTGCATCCATTTAGGGAGTGAATCAGCTGACAGAAGATTCTCTCTGCCTCCCTCCCTCTCTGTCATGTGTGTGTATCTCCCTCCCTTTCATTCTGCTCAAAAATTTTTAAATGCTCCTCTACACATCGTGACACAAAACCATATATTAAAAACAACTTTATCCCCAGCTGGAGGCAATTGCCTGGGTTGCATTATACCCAAGCAAGTGTTGCACTGCTGGGAGCAAAGCAACTACTAGCTGGCAGGCATCTTGGCCCTGATTAATGCCAAATTTGTGTTAATTATACCAGCGTGCCAGCATTGCTCCCCATCCTTTTTTTTTAAAGGAAATATGAGGGGCAGATGCCGGCACAATGACAGACATGGGGACCCATACCTGCGTGTGTGTGGGCTCCGAGCAGGCATGCATGGGCCCAGGGCAGCATGACACGCCACCAGAGAACTAGACTTGGGGATCTGCATGTTCATGGGTAAGGGGGACTCTGGATTACTCAGGAAAGGAGGTCTGGGGATGTGTGGAAGGGAGGACTGCTGACAGGAGAACAGTGACATCCGGGGACTTTCACCAACCAGGCTACTACAATTTCAGGTAAATGAGGAGGCTGAGATCAGGTGGTTTGGAGAAGGGAAATTGGATGACCTTGCAGGGCTAAACCAATACACCGCCCACATAGGAGATATGAGCTGGGCTTGTTGGTATCAACCACAATCTACTGGCATATACGAAAGTTATGGCTGGGGGGGCCTGCCTGGCAGGGCTCAACCACAATACCCACCAGTGAGTGTTGGGGCAAGCAGTGGACCATGTCAGGTTGGGTCATGACACTAACCAGCATGCAAGAGAACTGGGTCTGGGGGGAGATTCTGTGGAGGATCTGTGGGCTCACCCCTATGGGACTGCCATATCAACTGGTTTGCTTGAGGACTGAGAATGGTGATGGGCTGAGCTAGGCATGACCATGGAACTCACCAACACTCATGGGTACAGGGATTAGAAATAGGTCAGGCTGGTCCAAGGCTTCAGTACCAATGGTGCACCCAAGAATTCAGTGTCGGGGAGGCCATTCCTCAACATTCACCCGCACACAAAAAGACCAAGACTTGGTCTTTGAGTAAGGGCCTAACACCTGCTGGCATGCATGAGATCTGAGTCTGGGAGTGGGCTGGTAGGGGAGCTTGGGGAACTCCCTGGTAGACCATAGCTCCCACTGGTGAGCACTTGTGCGTCAGCTAGGTGTTGGTCAGGCTGAGCCGGGCTAGTTCTCTTGTTGGTGGTTGTATGAGTTGGCTCTGGGCTGGCATCTCAAAACTATCAAAACCACTTAAGCAGTACCTTTGAAACATGCTCCACATTGGGGACCCTGGGATGAGATCAGATGACCATCCTCCATCCCCGGGTTCTGATGCAGTTGGGCTGTTGGGACCGGTCAACTCCTCTTCTCTCTCCTACATTCCCCAGATACAGGAAGGAAAAGGAGATTAGAAGTAGTTGTCTCAGGCTCGGCAGTGTGGCCTGGTGGCTAAGGTCCTCGCCTTGATCCCATATGGCCGCTGGTTCTAATCCTGCAGCTCCACTTTCTCTCTGTCTCTCCTCCTCTCAGTATATCTGACTTTGTAATAAAAATAAAATAAATCTCTAAAAAAAAAAAAGTAGTTGTCTCATCTACTTTCCTCCGTTCCTCAACTCTCCCCACCCTAATCAGTGTTTCTCATGAGCATGCATCTTTTTAACTATGTAAACATCATCAAAAATAAAAAACATTTATTATATTATAAAACAAGGACTTTAATGGCTCTCAGGAGAAAGAGATAATAAAAATCAAGAGTGTTGGAGAAAGAAAAAAACAGGACATGCACCAACCCTCAATTCTTTTTTTTTTTTTTAAATATTTATTTTTATTGGGAAGTCAGGTGCACAGAGAGGAGGAGAGACAGAGAGGAAGATCTGCTGTCCACTGATTTACTCTCCAAGTGACCGCAACCATCAGAGCTGAGCCAACCTGAAGCCATGAGCCAGGAGCCTTTTCCAGGTCTCCCACGCGGGTGCAGGGTCCCAAGGCTTTGGGCCGTCCTCTACTGCTTTCTTTCCCAAGCTACAAGTAGGGAGCTGGATGGGAAGCAGGGTGGCTGGGACACAAACCAGCACCCATATGGGACCCTGGAGTATACAAGGCAAGGACTTTAGCCACTAGGCTACTGCACCAGCCCCCAACTCCTCAATTCTAACAGGACATGCATCAGGGTAAGTGTGGAACAGTTTTCCTTAGCTCCAAATCCCAGTAGGAGAGAAACACATTTCTACATGATGACCAGGTCTATACCAGGCCATGCTCCCGGGTCACATCCATCTGTTCTGTGGCCATCTGGTTTGTCCCTGTGGGCTACAGCCAGCACGGAGCCCTCTCCTTTTGGCACCAGCTTGAGCCATAGGAAGGCATAGAAAAGAGAAGGAAAATGTTAGAAAATTACATATATTTAGCCTAACACCTAATCTTAAAGGCCCAAGTTAAAATCTGGAAACCAATACAACTTTTACTTACCTCTTAGTCCCTTTCAGTTATGCACTGGGTAACTGGATTGTAACAGACACAGTGAGCAGTGAGGTAGCTTACTCAACAAGGAATTCAACGACAGAGACTCAGCTAGGATGGAGGTAGGACTGGGAGGCGTGTCGCCTAGAGGGAAGCTGCCACTCAGGAAGCACACATCCCACATCAGGGTGTCTGGGTTTGAGTCCTGGCTCTGCTTCCAAATCCATCTTCCTGCTGATGTGAACTGGGAGAGGTATAGATGATGGGTGAAATACCTGGGTCCCTGCCAAGCACGGAAAGACCAAGATTAAGTCCCTGGCTGCCGGCATTAACCTGACCCATTACCAGCTGCGGTGGCCATTTAGGAAGTAAACTAGCAGATGGCAAATGTGTGCCTATCTCTCTCTGCTTCCCAAATACATCAACTAATCAAGTAAATAAATGTGTTTTTTTTAAAGATTTATTTATTTTTATTGGAAAGGCAGATATACAGAGAGGAGGAGAGACAGAGAGGAAGATCTTCCGTCAGATGATTCACTCTCCAAGTGAGCGCAACGGCCGGTGCTATGCCAATCCGATGCCGGGAACCAGGAACATCTTCCGGGTCTCCCACACAGGTACAGGGTCCCAAGGCTTTGGGCCGTCCTCAACTACTCTCCCAGGCCACAAGCAGGGAGCTGGATGGGAAGTGGAGCTGCCGGGATTAGAACTGGTGTCCATATGGGATCCCGGTGCGTTCAAGGTGAGGACTTTAGCTGCTAGGCCACTGCGCCGGGCCCAAGAAATGTTTTCAAATAAAGGTAAGTGGGTGGCTGGAACACACTTGAAAGAGTTCAGGCTATGAAAGATATAGGGTGAATCCAGAGGTGATAGACTATATTAAGGTTGTTTAGGTAGTCAACTTAGGTAGCTGGAAAATAGTAGTAGCAACCACTGAAATAGGAAAATCCAGAGCAGCAACTGGTTCAGGAGAAACTTGATGAGATTGTCTTCTAAGGTACCCACTGAGTCTCAGAGCAGTAAGACACACCTGCTAGAGACCTTGACAGCAATGTGTTGGTCAGCACGGAGGCAGAACGTCTCAGGGAGGGAGTGGAGCTGGAAATACAGCACCCACAGAAGGCACACATAGTCACGGAGCAGCAGAATGAAGTGCAAGAAAAAGAGACAGAAATGGAGAAGCAATCAGAAATCAGAGAAAAAAGACACGCTGCCCCAGAGGAAACAACCAGGACCAGGATGGGCCATGTGGTTCAGCACTGAGGAGGGTCACGGATGGAAGGACTAAGGAAGGAGAGAGGCTTGACAAGTGAGGAAACCCTTGGCTCAAAGAGTCAGCGGAGTCCCTGGAGTGACAACGCAGAAGCCCTCAATACACAGCAGCAGTTTTCAATCTCAGAGTGCTCTTGCGCTTATAAAAATGATGGTGGAGGGCCCGGCGGCGTGGCCTAGCTGCTGAAGTCCTCGCCTTGAACGCTCCGGGATCCCATATGGGCGCCGGTTCTAATCCCGGCAGCTCCACTTCCCATCCAGCTCCCTGCTTGTGGCCTGGGAAAGTAGTCGAGGACGGCCCAAAGCCTTGGGACACTGCACCCGCGTGGGAGACCCGGAAGAGGTTCCAGGTTCCCGGCATCGGATTGGCGCAGTACCGGCCCGTTGCGGCTCAGTTGGGGAGTGAATCATCGGACGGAAGATCTTCCTCTCTGTCTCTCCTTCTCTGTGTATATTTGACTGTAATAAAATGAATAAATCTTTAAAAAAAAATGATGGTGGGAATAGCACTGTGGTGCAGCTCACTCAGCTATCACTCGCAACATTGGCATCCCACCGACTCACGTACTTGTTGCTCCATTTTCAATCCAGCCCTCTACTAATGCAGCTGGGAAAGCAACAGATGACCCGAGTGCTTGGGAATCCTACAGTCACATGAAGACTAGACTTTGGCCCAGCCCTGGCAGTTGTAGCCATTTAAGGAAGTGGACCAGCGGATAGAAGAAATCTCTCTCTCTCTCTTTCTTTTGCTCTCGCTCTCTCTGTAATTCTTTCAAATAAACTATTTTTTTTTTAACTGAAAAGCTTTTTATGTAAGTTGTATATTGGGGCCCGGCGGCGTGGCCTAGCGGCTAAAGTCCTCGCCTTGAAAGCCCAGGATCCCATATGGGCGCCAGTTCTAATCCCGGCAGCTCCACTTCCCATCCAGCTCCCTGCTTGTGGCCTGGGAAAGCAGTTGAGGATGGCCCAAAGCTTTGGGACCCTGCACCCGCGTGGGAGACCTGGAAGAGGTTCCTGGTTCCCGGCAATGGATCGGCGCGTACTGGCCCGTTGCGGCTCACTTGGGGAGTGAATCATCAGATGGAAGATCTTCCTCTCTGTCTCTTCTCCTCTCAGTATATCCGGCTTTCCAATAATAATAAATAATTAAAAAAAAGAAACTAAAAGTTGCATATTAATCACATTAGAATTAGACCAAACGGGGTCTTGCATGATGATTCAATTGGATAATCTTCCCCCTTTAAGTGCTGGATTCCCATATAAACACTAGTTCATGTCCCAGCTGCTCCAGTTCCCATCCAGTTCCCTACTTGTAACCTGGGAAAGCAGTCGATGATGGCCCAAAGCCTTGAGACCTTGCACCCATGTGGGAGATACAGAAGAGGCTTTGAATTGGCTCAGCTCCAGCTGCCACTTAGGGAGTAAACTAGCAAGCAGAAGACCTTTCTGTCTGTCTCTCATTCTCTCTGTAAATTTACCTTTCCAATAAAACAAATAAATCTTAAAATTAAGCTAAACACTTAGTATTAATTTATTTAAAATAATAAGTATATTTATATAACCTATTTTTAAATACTTTGTTCATTTACTTGAAAGGCAGTTACAGAGAGAAAGAGAGAAATCTTCCATCCACTGGTTCATACTCAAATGATCAAAGCTGTTGGGGATGGACCAGAAGAAAGCCAGGAGCCACAGACGCCATTATCCTGGTATCCCGCAGCAGGATCAGGGGCCCAAGTATGAAAGCCATCCTCCACCACTGTCCCAGGTGCATTAGTAGGGAGCTGGATTGGAAGTGGAGCAACTGGGTCTCGAACCAGTGCTCATATGGGATGCTTGCAGCAGCTTAACCTGATGTGCCATAACACTGGCCCCCTAATAAAACCTACATTTGAATAATCGTTTTCTGAAAGACAAAATTTAGCAAGAGGAGTGAGATTGAGAGACATCTTCCATCTGCTGATTCGCTCCCCAGATGCCTGCAGGAAGCAGGTTGAAGCACAGTAGTGCCACTGCTTTCTATTCCTGCAAGTCTGTTGAATGTTTGTCATAACAGGAGACAGACTGATTTGTTGAAGATTTATTGATTCATTCATTCATCTATAAGGCAGAGAGGGCAAGAGATTTTCCTTCCACTAGTTCACCCCCCTGATGGGTACAGCAGCCAGGTCTGGGTATTTTGTGAGGTGGCACCAAGGACTGGAGCCAGCACCTGCTGAGTCTCAGGCATTGAAGCAGGGAAGTTAAGCCGAGACTCCACAATGCTCCAATCGATATGGGATATGGATGTCTCTGGCAATAGCTGTGCCATCTTCCATGGCAATATATTGTTTTTGGTTGAAGTACATGAAGTAAAGCCAGTTGCATACAGCTTTTTAAAATATTTATTTATTTGAAAAGCAGATTTACAGAGAGAAGGAAAGTTAGAGAAGGTTTTCTATCTGCTGGTTCACTCCCCAAGCAGCCACAATGGCCACAACTGAGCCAATCTGAAGCCAGGAGCCAGGTGCCTCTTCCAGGTCTCCCACGTGGGTGCAGGGTCCCAAGGCTTTGCATCACCCTCCACTGCTTTTTCAGGCCACAGTCAGGAAGCTGGATAGCAAGTGGAGCAGCTGGGTCATGAACTGGTGCGCATATGGGATGCTGGCACCAGAGGGTAGACAATTAACACATTGAGCCACAGCAAAACAGCCTCCAGAACTTTTTTTTTTTTAGATTTATTTATTTATTTAAGAGTTACAAAGAGAGCGTGGGGGAGAGACAGAGAGAGTTAGTGTCCATGTTGTGGTTCACTCCCCAGATGGCTGTCATGGCCAAGCCTGGGCCAGACTGAAGCCAGGAGCTTCATCTATTTCCCCACCTACCATGGTAGGAGTCCAGGCACTTGGGCCATGTTCCACTGCTTTTCCAGACCATTAGGGAACTGGATGGGAAGTGGAGCACTGGGACACAAACCAGCACCCATATGGGGTGAAGGTGTTGCAACTGGTAGCTCCTATGCCATTTCACTGGCTTCCTCACACAGATGTTGGAAAAGTGATCACGTTTGGGGAACAGCTGGCATAGAGGCCTTTCATGTGGAGTTTGACTATGGAAGGTAAAAGATCGGTGGAGATCACACGGAGGAGAAAGCTGACTTGCTTTTAGGATGAGATGAAATTGACTATGATTACTGGTTAAGAAGAAAAGACTTGAAGCCAGCACTGTAGCACACTGGGTAAAGCTGCCACTGGCGATGCTGGCATCTCATATGGGCACCAGTTCACATCTGGCTGCTCCACTCCCTCTCCCTGCTATTAGCCTCAAAAAAGCAGCAGAGGATGGTCCAAGTGTTTGGGCCCCTGCACCCATGTGGGAGGTGCAGATGAAGCTCCTGGCTTCTGGCTTTGCCCTGACTAGCTATTGCAGCCATCTGGGGAGTAAACTGGCAGATGGAAGCTCTCTTATCCTTCCCTCCTTCCCCACTCTGTAGTTGTAAAGGAGGAGGAGGAGGAGAGATGACTCTGGGAAGAGACAGAAGTCAGTGAATGAACAAGTGAGTGAGGAGTTCCATGTACCACGTGTTTGTACACATTCAGGACAGTCACTCAGATCCCACGGAAAATTCTCACAGGTGGACATTACCTCTTGCCTTCCTAATGAAGACATTGGGTCTGGGAGAAGGTGAGCTACTTCGACAAGGCTATTCATTGTGACTTTAAGAAAAATGAACCAGTGGATGGGAAATTTTTGTTTCAGTCACTCTACTTTTCAAATAAAAACAGATGAAATTTTTTCTAAGTATCAATCCCTCCCCCACCCCGCACAGCAGTCGGCTCCGGGAGGCATCCTCAGATCTTGGTGGCCCTCTATGCACAGAGCCAGGGAAGGTGCAGGATTCCAGGTGACCTCCGCATGAATGGACGGACGAACGGCGAATGAATGAATACATGAATGAATGAATGCACCTACGCACGCACACATGGAGTTTAAAGGAGGGAATCCCATGACGCAGGCACTGGGTGCGGAAGCACCGCCCGCCCCCCGCGCGGCATTCTGGAGGCTGTAGTTCCGGCTCATCGTGCGGCGCTGACGTCACGCACGGACGCACGCGCTCTTAGCTCGCGCGGGGCTTCGCGGTTGCCATGGCTGCTCGGGTCAGCGACAGCTGCAGGGAGGATGCACAGCCCCGCGCTCGCTAGCCCTGCGGCGGCGGCCACCGGGACCCGGAAGGCGGAAAGCGGAAGGAGTCCGGCGCGGTGGGTCCGGGTCGGGGTTGTGCTGGGGAGGAGTGGGGAGTGGGGACTCTGAACCCCTAGGCCGGCGTGGGAGCCTGGCCCAGGTCTTCTTCCACACTTAGCGGACTACAGAGTGTGGCTTCACCCTTACTGCTCTGGGAGCCAAGGGGCCTCCTCACTCCTGCTTTGCCGATGGGCTGACAAGCTTGGCGACGCTCAGTGGCTGCCTCGGGATTCCGTCCCGACTCAAGGGCTGGAGGACGGGCCCGTGGCTATCCCAGTGGTGCAGAATTGATCACCGAACCTCCGGTCGAGCGCAGGTTGGGATCATTAGACCTGTCCCTTCCTCAGTGCAGCGGGCTGGCCGGACAGGCTTTCCGCGCTGCATAACCGTGGCGGGAATGCTGAGTGGGGTGGCTCAGAAGACAGGAGTTCCTGTACCTTTTGACTCAAGGCTCTGGAAATAAAGCGTAAATAGGACATAGTATTATTGATACCATATCAAGAACAAAGTATGAACTAGGCAGTGAGTGTGTGGGTACCTTCATCTAGCCTGTAGCTTAATGTGGAAGCAGGCTCCAAAAAGCCAACTGTCCTAGACTTAGCCTTACAGGTGGAGGGAGCCTCCAATCAGGTCGTCCGTCTGTAGTACCTTTTCCCAGTTCCCAGAATGTCTACATCCAGGGCAGCTGGATCCCTGCCTAGCATCCCCTGGGCAGCACCTCTGACCTGCTGAATCGGGAATGGGGAGTGGTCTCACAGACACACACCCTCCCGCCCGTCTGAAGATGGTGCACAGTGTGTACTGAGAATTGCCTAAGCCAACCACTGAGTGAATCTCCAGCTTTAATGTGCATCTAATTTGGAGGCTGATGGGGGAGGGTCTTATTAAAACAGATTGTTTCAGGTGGTCAGAAAAAGACCAGTGATGGATGCATTTCTTCTTCTTTTTTAATAAGATTTTTTTTGAAAGACATTTACAAAAAGAAGGAAAGACAGAGAGAAAGCTCTTCTATGCTGTGGTTCACTGCCCCAGATCATCACAACAGCCAGAGTTGGCCAAATCCAAATCTAGGAGCCAAGAGCTTCTTCTGGGTCTTCCACACAGTTGCAGGGACCCAAGAACATAAGCCATCCTCTGCTGCTTTCCCAGGACATAAGCAGGGAGCTAGATCGGGAGTAGTTGAGACTCAGCAAGATGGGATGCCAGTGCTGCAGGTGGAGGACTAGCCTACTGCACCACTGCACCAACCCCAGCTGGATGCATTTCTTAATAAGGGCCCAGGTGATGATAAGGTTTAAGCCACAGGATCACGCTCTGAGTAGCAAGGGTGTAAACCACAATTTAGAGCCATGGTTCTTCAACTTGTCAGCACACTGAAATTACCTAGGGAGCTTGGAGCAACTGGGAGCCTGGGCTCTATCTCCCAGACCCAATGAACCAGTCTCTGGGGTGTGGAAGTCAGGACAGAACTTGTGCTGTGTGGCTCAACTGTCTAATCCTCCACCTGCTAGCACTGGTGTCTGTGTTGGCGCCAATTTGTGTCCCAGCTGCTCCATTTCCAATCCAGCTCATCACTTCTTCCTTGTTCATAAAGTAGACAAAAGTAGTCCTTGGCTTGGGGAAGGGGGCGGTGTGAGGAGTCTGTGAGAGGCATACATGAATTGCTGTGTGTCCACTGACAGCCTCAATTGAGAAGGTAGGTGCTGGAACTTGGGTTGAGGACACAGTGGAGGTGATCCTGCAGTGGAACCCCCTAGCCTGCTACAGCTTACGTTGTGTGTCAGTGTGTGGGTGTGTGTGTGTTCCAGCCCCAGGGAGCCACCAGCTGCTGGCCTGGAACCATGGCACTGAGCCACTCGGTGAAGGAGCGGACCATATCTGAGAACAGTCTCATCATCCTGTTGCAAGGCCTCCAGGGCCGGGTGACCACGGTGGACCTGCGGGACGAGAGCGTGGCCCATGGACGCATAGACAACGTGGATGCTTTCATGAACATCCGCCTGGCCAAAGTCACCTACACGGACCGGTGGGGTCATCAGGTGCAGTTGGATGACCTGTTCGTGACAGGCCGGAACGTGCGCTACGTGCACATCCCGGATGACGTGAACATCACCGCCACCATCGAGCAGCAGCTGCAGCTCATCCACCGGGTTCGCAACTTCGGCAGCATGGGCAAGGGCCGCCGGGAGTTTCCCTCCAAACGTCACAAGTGAGGAGGCTGTGCCCTCTGCAAGCTCCAGCCCCAACTCAGGTTCCTCCAGGGTTCTCCTGAACCAGCTTCTCAGCATCCTGCTCTTCCCAGAGCTGAGGAAGGAAGCAGGGCGAACCCACAAACTGGTGTCCAGCAGACACCCCTTCACAGCTGCCTCTCTTGGGGTTCCACCTCCCACGAAACTGGAATCCCATCTCTCTGTGGCCTTGGGGCACAGGACGGTCCCCCGTCTCCTCATTTGCATCTGAGCCTTTGGTTTACTGATTCTGAACCCCTTCTCAGACAGGATTATGAGATGGGCTTGGCTTGAGCCCTCTCCAGTTGTCCGCATTGCTTTTTCAGTTATGGTCATTTTCTCATAAAATCCAACTTGGCTAGCCACAAATCCATGCCTCGTGCTTGCCCAGCCATGTGTGCATGAGGTCTGGGTACCGGGTCTTTAACTGGCTGCATGTTGGAATCTCCTGTCCAACCTTTGGATTCATATTTTCTTGATGGGGAATGTGGCCCAAACACTAGGGGCTGGAGGAAGGGTCTTGCTCTGGGGCATTGATGGTCCTTCTGTGTGCTCAGCAGGGGTAACCAGGGGCTAACGAGGGTCGACAGCCCAGAGTCCTCAGTGTCCTGGGTGGGCCCTGAGCCATTCCTGGATAAGGCACTGAAGAAAGATGGCAATGAAGGGAAGCAGCCTTGCCAAGACGCCCCAAGGATATGGGTCTTTTGTTGTCCTGAGTTACTGGACCCAGGTAGGCGCTCCATGCCACCAGCCCATGGTCTCTGCCTGCCACTGATCATCCATTTCAAAGGTGGTAATTCTTAAATACATACACACATACTTGAAAGGAAGAGTGACAGAGATCTTCTGTCCATTCATTCATTCCCCTAAATGGTCACAAGACAAGACTTGTCCAGGCCAAACCAGGAACTTGCCTGGGTCTCTCACGTGTTTGTAGAAGGTATGGGCCCTTGGACCCTCTTCCTCTGCCTTCAGGCACATTGGCAGGGAGCTGGATCCAGAACACAGTACTGGCCACAGGAACTGATATTCTGATGGAGGACCCAACGTCACACCCAGCTCATCCAATTCTACAAGTTAATTCTTGAGCTGTGAGTGTGTATCAGGCACTTGGGGATGGAAAAAGGTCTTATTCTAAGGGAGTTGATATGCAAGCACAAAAGATTGATGATAAAACAAAGTAAGCCTTTTTACACAAATAAAACAGGAAATAAGCAGGGCACTTAGAAAACAGGTGGTTTTTTTCTGGCAAGTGTTGTCTGAGGAAGTGAAATTTAAACTGAAAAGGAACCTGCCATTTGAAGAGCCTAGAGAAGGCAGTGGAAACTGCCAGTGCAAAGGTCCCGAGTGGGAACGCTCGGGGGTTGGGTCAGAAACAGTGACACGGTGAGGGCTGGTGCAGGTGAGTGTGGAGTAGGTGAGGGGCTTTGGATGAGCAGTGTAGTTGATTGCAGTGTGTAGAGAGTAGAAGTTGGGGGGCTGGTGCTGTGGCACGTAAAGCCGCTGTCTGCTGTGCTGGCATTCCCTGTAGGAACCAGTTTGAGTCCTGTCTGCTCCACTTCCATCCAGCTCCCTACTTGTGGTCTAGGAAAAAGCAGGAGAGGCTTAGGCCCAAAATCTTAGGCCCCTGCACCAACATGTGAGACTTGCAAGAAACTCCTGGCTTTGGATCAATTTAGCTCCAACCATTATAGACACTTGGGGAATGAACCAGTAGGCAGATTTTTCTGTCTGTCTCTCGTTCTCCCTATAAATCTGCCTTTCCAATAATAAATAAATATTTTTTAAAGATTTTATTTTCATTTTGTTTGAAAGGAAGACATTTCCTTCCTCTCTTCTTCCCTGTATATCTGACTTTCCTGTAAAAATTAAATCCTTAAAAAAAAAAAAAAAAGACTTTTTTTAAGGCAGATTTGCTGACAGAAGAAAAGAGACAAACAGATCTTCCCCAAATGGCCTCAACAGCCAGAGCTAAGCTGACCTGAAGCCAAGAGCCAGGATCCTCCTCTGGGTCTCCCACGTGGCCCTCCTCTGCTGCTTTCCCAGGTCATAAGCAAGGAGCCGGATGGCAAGTGGAGCAGCTGGGACTAGAACCAGCACCCATAAGTGATGATAGCACTGCAGGTAGAGGATTAGTTATGTTGAGACACTGCGCTGGCTCCATAGACAGATCTTTGATCGGAGACCCTGTGGGTCTCATATAGGCAGGAGAGAGCCAGTGCTTCAGCCTGCTGCCCCACGAGCATGTGTATTAGCAAGAAGCTGGATTGGGAACAGAGTAGCCGACACTTGAGGCAGGCACTCTGGAACAAATGCCCGCTGCTTAAATTCCCTTTCTTTTTTACCCATACTGAATCAGAGTGGAAGGAACTACTACCACAGTGCATCCAGAATTGCTCCGTCTCCCCTTTCCTGTTTGAATCCTACAGCACTTCCTTCCAGGGTGCTCAAGTGTGAGATAAACGTGCTTTGGTGGTCATCTGATCACCCCTGCATCCCCTGGGATGGCCTCTTGTCCGGATCTCTCACCATCAGCCCGTGGTACTTGCTGTCAAGTAGTGCTGCTGGCCAAGAGCTGCCCCTGGGTGTGACCTGTCCCTTCTCAGGTGTCCACATGATTGTTATTTCTCCCCAGGCCACGGTAGGCCCCAGGGAAGTTCTGGGAACTTAAGGTGAGTTCAGCCTCACTAAGCCAAATGCAGCACACTGTGGTTTCTCCAGGGGGTTCCTGGTTCTGGTGCCCCACCCAGAAAAAAGAACCTTTTTCCATCTCTCAGTCCATGGCACCTGGCGGATAGCTGCACCTACAAGACTAAGAAGAAGCATCTCTATTTTCAGGAACCCATACCCCCAGAGGCAGCCTTCTGCATTTCCCCTGATCCTGGCACCATTTGCTATATTCTTTAATTTTTTTTTTATATATATTCTTTAATTTTAAGATTTATTTATTTTTTATTGGAAAGGCAGATATACAGAGAGGAAGATCTGCCATCCAATGATTCACTCCCCAAGTGTCCACAACAGCTGGAGCTGAGCCATTCTGAAGCCAGGAGCCAGGAGCAGCTTCTGGGTCTTCCACACAGATGCAAGGTCCCAAGGCTTTGGGCTGTCTTCAACTGCTTTCCCAGGCCACAATCAGGGAGCTGAATGGGAAGCAGGGCCACCAGGATTAGAACCAGCGCCCATATGGGATCCTGGGGCATGCAGGGCAAGGACTTTAGCCAGTAAGCTACCACACTAGACCCCATTGGCTAAATTCTTATCTGCCTAGAAACTTTCCCTGTCTCCCCAAAGGCTGGCCTTTGGGAACCCAGAAACTAAAATTCAACTCTGCCTTTTGTTGTGTGGCTCCACTCATTTCCTGAAGTAGCACGTATAGGGTCACTTGCAGATCCCAAGGTGAAGAAACTGTCCCCCAAAGCTACTGACCTGTTGGCATCTAGACTGTGTGTGTGCACGTGCGTGCAGGCACACTGTTGGTGCCAGGGCTGCTTGCATGCATACACCTACCTTTCATGCTCCCTCAGCCATTGTCAGGAGAGCTGATGACAGAACCCCCAGGAATTCCCAGCACTTAGATGGCACAGTGTCCGCGCCCTCAGCTCCCATTCCTTGAGAGAGGAGTGCAGAGAGCGCTGTCATTTGCAGGGACATAGGATGGACACAGATACGGCAGCTCAGGTCTCCCTGGGCTTGCAAGTGACACAGCACATCCCGAGTTCAGCGCAGCTGAGCGGGATGGGCTCCAAGTGTGACGTCAGGAACATGGCAGTCACACTGGCCTGCTTCACCTCTGATGAAGGGAAGACATCACCAAGGAAAAAAGCAGAACTCACTTGATGCAGGTTGTGTGGGAGATTTGACCAACGGAAGGTTTGCATAGAAGGAAAAATACCAAAACAATCTTCAAAGGCGGGAAGGTTGGGAACCAGTGACCAGGCCAGCTGAGGCCCAGAGAGGGAAAAGGGCTCTCCCCAGCTCCTAGAGCTAAGTTGGCAGAGTGCCAAGATGGGCATCCGGCAGCTCCCCGCAGGGGCTCTGTGTGTTCCATACAGTAGAGCTATTGTCTGGGATCAGGGGAGCCCCAACATGTAGGTCTGTGCTCTACACACACACACACACAGCAGACCCTCCGGCAACTTCACTGCAATACTAACCACTATGTTTCATAATGAGAGAGAAAGATCTATCATCTACTGGTTTACTCCCCAAACGGCTGTAATAGGCAGTGCTGAGCCAGGCCAAAGCCAGGAGCCTGTGTCTACCTCATGGGTGACAGAGGCCCAAGCTCTTGGGGGCTGTCATCCACTGGTTTCTAGGCATTTAGAACTGGAGCAGCTAGGACTGGAAGTGGCATTGACTTGCAGTGTCACAGGCAGCAACTTAATCAGTAAGTCACAATGCCCAGGGTTGGTGTGTGTGTGTGTGGGGGGGGGTTCCTTCTTTAAGAAAAAAAAAATTATTTGGAAGACAAATAACCCTACACATTAAAATCCTTAACAGCCCCATTTCACAGATGAGCACAGAATTGACCTGCTCAGGTGAGCAACCTGGGGTTGGGGGCGGGGTTTAATCTCACAACTGTGTGACACCCCACCCTTTATTCTTGTTTCTGGCATGTTTGACCTCATTCTGATGGGAGTAAACCAGGGCTGTTTACTTCCCTGATGGTATCCAGCCCCTGGAGTGGTACTCTGACCCTCAAAACTCACCATGCCTAGGCCTCAGAGCTTGCCAGTCAGTAGGTAGATAGGGCTGCTGAGGGTTGGCAGCCTAAGGAAGGTTGATGAGCCCATCCTCTTCTTAGGCAGGCCTGCCTGTCCCCCTGCCAGCCAGTGACCATCTGGTGCTTCTGTGACAGGCATCACTTTGTTACAGCAGCACTGTCTGCCAGCGAGCCTAGAGCTGGAGAGCCAGCAGGAGAGGGTGTCATTGTGTGTGTGTGTGTGTGTGTGTGTCCCCTGCTGACAGGCTTTCAGGTCCTCTGGCTGGCACCTTGGGTTCCTCTCCTCTCCTACGAGTCAGCTGCAAGTCCCTTGTGGGTAAGGGTGGCTATGTCAGGGGTCATCGATTCATATAACTGATAATTAGTGTTCTGGGAGACCCGAAGCTCCCTCGCACCAGGGCCAGGGCTTTCAACATTCCTAGGTTTTTCCTTTTGTCGAGGACAGGAGAGTGGGCTGGGGGGAGCCTGGCTTCAGTGGTTCTGTAGTAAGCCGCTCGTGCCACTGAGGGTGCACGCCTGCAGAGCCCTGCGTGAGGCAGTTTCTGTCCCTCACTGTATCCTCACAGTGATCCCATGAAGTGTTGTTCCTATTTGGACACACACAGAGGGAAGGTTACCAAGTTGGGCACTTATTCAGCCAGCTTGCGCGTGACGCGGCAAGTTACTCACAAAGCACTCGGGTCCAAGTTGTTTGAAAGCCATCAGGCTTGGTTCAGATCACAGTTTTGTCACTGTTGTGTGTCTGTGGACAGGCTACTTCCTCTCTCTGACCTACACTTCCTCATCGGTAAGCAGGTGGCTCATGCCCACATCTCTAAAGTGCTGACGGCAGCAAGTGGCAGCTGCTCAACCATGATTGCTGTTCAGCGCTTTCAGCCGTTCAGTGGACCCCAGGCTATCAGGTCACACACTCCTACTGCTCCGATGGCCTGGGCCCGCCTGTGTGGCAGTGACGAATGTTACTTCCACATGAGTGCTTGGACTCATGCCTGAGAACATGTGTGTCCACACATGGATGCAGAGTGGCCTGGGGGACAGCTCAAATGACAGCTGAAGTGTGACACCGTCCCTCACAGCAACCCCTGGCACAACACCTCTGAGACAAAGGAGCGGAGCTGTGGCCGCTTCTGCTGCTGCAGCGGCGGCGGCCACCGAGCCTTTTTTTCTAGCTGCTTCTGCATGCCAGCGGAGGGAAGCCAGGCTCTCAGGGGGCCCCAGTGAGTCACCAGCCTGACGCAATCCCTTTAAAGGGCTCATCTGCCGGTGCAAGAAGCTGATTCATGGAGGGTGTGGTTGCTGGAGGAGGAGAAGGAGAAACGGACCGAAACTGCTGCAGCAGGGACCAAGTGAGGTCAGGTGGCTGGGCTCGCTCCCACAAACTCTTCTCTGTAAACCTTCCCGGCTAAGACTTCGGGGATCTCCAGGCCGAAGCCAGAGATGATGAGGTTTAGACAAAGACGAGACATCGATGAGGGAAATGAATTGTGAGCGCTGCGACACTTGTTTCCTTTCTTGAGCGCTTTCCACACAGAGTCCCAGAAGTGAGAACCGGGTATGTAGGAAGAGTCCTACTTTTCTGACAAACACTCCACAGTAGGCCGCCCTTCCAACCGCTGGGTATTTTGCCAACCCTAGGGGCCGAGCGTAGGACAAGCCACGATCTGGAAAGTCAGGGTGGGGCGGGGCCTCCGCCTCAGCCTCGCGGCAGACACAGATAAGCGGTAAATCCCTACCTCTTCGGCCTCAGCCTCCAATCGCTTCCCGGGTTTTGGCCAAGGCTTCACCCTGAACCAATCGTCAATCAGATCCTGGCCTCCTATCCGAAGGCTTCCGCCCATCGTCAAGATGGCGCCCCAATCCGCCAGCAACGGGCCCGAAGACACAGGCGAGGGGGCGGGGCCGCGGCTCGGGCCGGGGAGGAGGGGCGCTGCGTCACTTCCGTTGTCAGGTGGCGGCGCCGCAGCCATGGAGGGAGGCGGCGGCTACGCCGGCGGCTCGGGCGACTTCGCTGGGAGGCGACGGTGAGCGGCTCCCACGCCCCCGGCCCGGCCCCGGCCCCGGCCCCCTGGGGACCGAGCGCCGAGCAGCCACGGCTCCCGGCTACGGACTATGGGCGAGCAGCGCTGACCACCCGGGAAAGGTGAGGGCGCGGGTTCCGGAGCTGGGAAGCGGGGCGGGGAGTTGCGGGTTCGCGGGGCGGGCCTCAGCGGCCCAGGCGTTGGGACGGGGTGACATCCCGAGGCTGTCCGAGTGTGAAAGAAATGACAGCAGCGAATGCTGGGCGCCCTGCTGGGAGGTGGGGGGGCAGGGCGCCCCAGTTCTCACCGCAGCCCTGGAACAGGAGGCACTGCTCAGCCGGGAAAGTGAGGCAGGTGGCGGTCGGACCCAGCCAGGTTTAGCCCGAGACAGACCTGCCTCCCGGTGCTTCCGACCACGGCTCCAGAGAGGGACTCTGAAAGAACGCGTCCGGCAGGAGGACCAGCCAGGGCTTCTTCCTGGACTGCTCAGCCCTTGGCACCGGCACCATCACTGCCAGCGAGTTTTTGGCGTCCTCAACAGCAGTGTTCAGGTGCGAGTCAGAGCTCCCTGCTTGCCAGGACCACATCTGGCCGGGCGGTCTCCGAGGAGCGACCTGACCATAGCCAGCATTGCACCTGCCAGGCCGGTCTCCATGCCACCTGGCCCCACCTTTGGGCTGGGGAGATAAGGGCGTTCGGATTCCCTGAAGCCGGGCGCTGTGCCCACTCCCCAGGTTTGCTGCATTTGTGTCGCCGGAAGGAAAAGATGACAGGCCACCTCCTGTAGTGGCAGGATAGACTTTGCTGTTTTAAGTCACTGGAGGAAAGGGGTTGGGTTTTGAGAGCCAGTGGGGATGAGGGTAGTCATGCTGGGCTGGGCGCTGGCTTTCTTGGCTGGGTAGTGTTGCATGAGATAAGGAGGAGCCCACTATGTGTCACTGTGGGACTGAAAGAATCCTGTGTCTCATGGAGAGTGTGGTGGACCTCCAGCCCTCCCTAACGGCCTGCTGTGCCATGGGTTTGTGAATTAAACTGAACAGCGTGGAGGGTGGCTGCCCACACTTATTCATCAGTGGATCCATACTCACAGGGCAAAACTGTCTCCTCCCATCAGAGCTAAGTGCTGGAGAGCATGGTGGCTCGGGAGCCAGCTTTCTGAGTTCAGGTTCTGGCTCGGCTGGTCTCTAAGCAGAGTGACCTGGGGGTACCTGGCCTGACCTTTCTGTGCCTCAGTATCCCCATCTGTCGCATGGAGCGGTGGCAGAGCAGTCATGAAGATTTGAACTCTGTGTGGGACACATACAACTGTGATTGCCACAGCCGAAGAATTAAGTAAACGTCAGTTGTCATTTCAGGGAGTCCAGAGTCCCGTGAAGGGAGACTGAGCTGTAAGCCCATAGTTGAAAGGTGATCTAAAAAGGCGCTGAGCGGGAACAGAGCGTTGTGGGAAGCCCGTGGAGGAAGCTGCAAGCTCACCCTGCAGGTGGGATGGGGGCGGGCCCTGGAGGGGCGTGGCAGGAGTAAGGCCAGAGGTGAGTTTAGGAGGACAGGGAGGCTTAGGCAGGTTAGAATGAGGGAGAGATACAGTTGGCGGTTTCTGGCAGAAGACTCAGCTTGTTCAGTAGAGAGAAGGGAAGTTGACAAGGGAAAGTAGTACAGGAGGGTAACGGAGTGGATGCCACATGAGCAATCTGAAACTTTATGCCCAGACTGTGGGAACCTAGAGGAAAGGCTGAAGGCAGAGGAGTGCCACTTGAATCCACGATTTAGAAAGCTCTCCTAGTAATTCCCAGTGGAAGAGGGAAGGAAGGGGAAAGGGAAGACTGAAGGGCTGGAGCCTCCACAGGGACCCGTGCAGGCTCCTGGGAATGGAGCCAAGAGCTGTGCTGTGTGGCCACCTTCACTGAGCATATGCCTTGTGTACCCAGGCCCAGGTAGCAGACTCTGTGCAGAGGCCTGGCACGTGTGCCCTCTCTTCCTGGGACTGTAGATCCCCGAGCAGCTGGGCTGGAGAGGCTGCTCTCAGAAGGCCAGCTCTAAGCAGTGCTGCATTGCACCTCTGGGGTGCTCCGTGGTACTTAAGAGCTGATTTGGTTTTGCCGTCGGACAGGTCTGAATTCCAGTTCAGGCCTGCTGGTCCCCAGGAGTTACCTGTATTCTCCATACCCAGCTTGCGCGTGTCTACAATCGGCCCAGCGGGAAGGCCTCGCTGCAGGGTAGTTGTGAGGGTGGCACTTAGCATACATGTAAGTGGTCAGTGCAAGATATATGTTGGCAGCTATTAGTATGGCCTGCAGGGGAGAATTTCCAGGAATTTGAAGCAATTCACGGGGACTAGAACCGTGTCCAGGGGCACTGTCAGAAGTGCTCTGGAGGATCACAGATCCCAGAGTTGGGTTGCATTCCTCCTGAAAAGGAAATCCACAGGGAGTTCACCCGGGCGGTAAGGGAGCCCCGCGGATGATTCAGCTTGGCTCTATAAAAGAACTGCTTTTTAAAATAGAAGTCAGACTGCTGAGAGAGAGAGAAAAAAAATAGTCTTTTAAAGTATCCATGAGAGAAAATGTATTTAGCATACCTTCTGTGCCTGCCCCTGCTGGCAGCCCTGGTCTGGTCCCTGAATTAGTAGCATCAGAAAGTGTCACACATTGCTAGGTGGGGAGTGAGGAGGCTGCAAATACAGCAACCTCATTCTGCACACGTGAGCGCCCATGGGTGCTGGGGCAGGAGGAGGGTGGAGAGGCAGGCTGCGCCCTGGGGATGGGAGGTGGTGGGCTGGTTGGGGCACTTAGACTGGCTCCGAGCCCTTGAGCCTGCAGCAGAGCTAAGTGGAAGGAAGGGTGATTGACCTTCAGGCTGGGAGCGGACTTTGGGGAGCCCTCAGGACTGGGTCTTGAAGAGTGCATTGAGTTGTCTGGGGGTCCCAGAAGTGCTCCAGGCAGGAGGAACAGCTTAGTCAAAAGGAGGTGTGTGTGCTGGGGCAGGGATCGGGAGTAGTCACCAGGGTGCAGGACAGATCGGAGCTAGGCACCTGACGTGCCTGCCCTTGCTGTCCTATTGTTGCCAGGTGCCTTGTTGTAAGGGGTGGGGGGCACTGGCAGACCTTCCCAGAAGCCCTGAAGCTGCAGGAAAGATGGAGTTTGGAGGACCTGCCACCCACCCCCTCCCCTGGCTGGCAGGTCTGTTCCATTAATCGCAGCAAGGGCTCATGGGGGCTTGGGTCATAGCAGATGCACTGCAGGTGGGAGGAAGGGTAGAGTTGTTCAGGAAGAAGCTCCTGAACTCTGGGTGTGTTTGGAAGTGGTGTTGAGAGAGGAAGAACGGTAGCAAGTGACCCTGAGGTGGCAGAGAAGATAATAGCCATGAACACCACCAGCTGCTTTCAGCAAGAGAGAAGGCCAGTTGCAAGGTCTGGCAGCACCCCTGGCTGGCCGGCCTTGGGCCAAGCCTCCTGGGCACCTAGTCGAGAGGCCGCTTCTCTTCCTTCACCCTCTGCCCAGATCTGACAGGCTTCAAGTTTCAGAAGCTGTTGTTGCTGACTGCATGACTCCTACACTCTGTTCCGCCTTCAGATGGCCTCAGAGTGTTGCTGCCATTGGCAGGGCCCACTCTCTATCAACAAACTGTCACCTACTAATGGGGTTCTGAGACCAGTGGACCCTCAGGGAGCGCCTTTCTTAGTGCCCCTGGAGAGGTTTTCCTGCAGGAGGCCTTGAGATTGAACTGAGACCCTGCTGTGGCTCAGCTGGCTCAGCCATGCCTCTCTGCCAGGGGACCCCTTAGGACCCAGAACCACTGGGAAAGTGGAAGGACACTGGCTCCTGGTTTCTAGGGAGCAGGTAGCTGCAGCCGGCTATAGAGTGGGGGATGCTGATGGGTGGGGCTTCAGGCAAGCTGTTGGGAATTGGGAAGATTGACACAATTTGGGCTTGTGTTTGTAAGGAAGGTAGATGAGAAGATGGGTTGCAGCAAAAGCATTTCTTCTTCCTTCGTGTGCTTAGATGAGACTGGACACTTGAAGGGGCTTGGGGCCCATGGTCGCCCACCTAGACTCTGGAATGAGGGTCTAAGAGGAGGAGGGGATGGTGTTGCTGGCCGTGCTTTCCTTGTGTCTTGGAGATGGCTTTGTTGGGCACATCCAGTCTAGGTCATTTGGAGGTACATTGTGTCCCATCACAGGTAGAATTTATTCAACAAACTCTGCTGACAGGCACAGAGGTCCTTTTCAAGGTTTTTGCCCTCCAGACAAGGCTGAATGACTTAAATGTCTGTAGGATAGGGCCCGCTGGCATGGCCTAGCGGCTAAAGTCCTCGCCTTGAAAGCCCCGGGATCCCATATGGGCGCCGGTTCTAATCCCGACAGCTCCACTTCCCATCCAGCTCCCTGCTTGTGGCCTGGGAAAGCAGTCGAGGACGGCCCAAAGCTTTGGGACCCTGCACCGCGTGGGAGACCCGGAAGAGGTTCCTGGTTCCCGGCTTCGGATTGGCGCGCACCGGCCCATTGCGGCTCACTTGGGGAGTGAATCATCGGACGGAAGATCTTCCTCTCTGTCTCTCCTCCTCTCTGTATAACCGGCTTTCCAATAACAATAAAATCTTTAAAAGAAAAAACGTCTGAGGATAAGTCCTCAGAAAGAGAGGTTGCTAACTCACTGAACCTCTTAAAAAAAAATCCCAGGCCCCCTTGTTAAAACGTGGCAGCAGCTTTGTGTCCCTCCATAAGACACATCTTCTCTTACGTTGAATAGGTGGGTTGGACTGAGGGGGCGCTGAGCTCCCTTCTGCCTGCAGAGGCTGTGCCTGTTGACGTTTGTTGTCCTCTGGCAGTGCTGAGTGGGAGTGAATGCCACTTCTCAGAGCTCAGCCGTTCACGGGCTTCGTGATGGTGGAGACACACCAGTGGCTGGCAGTCACCAAAGGTGGCCAAGCAGAGAAGGGCTCCAGTGCTTTGGGGTGAAGCTGCTGCCCTGGTTGTGTTTACAGTCTGCCACCCAGTTGGCAGGAGAAACTGGTGGCTTGGATCCAGAAGCAGGAGAGTGAGCTGGCCACAGGAGGAGGTGTTGGCAAGAGCAGCGGTGGCAGCTCAGTTGTTTGGGGCAGAGCTGGTGTGAGGGCTGTTAAGAGCCTAGCCGTGTGTCTAGGTAGAAGCTCAGTTAAGCCCTTGGGACTGGCAGAGCCAGCATCCCTTGGGGTTGCTAGAGGGAGCCCTATCCTGGCATCTGCCAGCTCTGGAGCAGCAACTGCCCTGCTGCTTTTCACAGCAGCTGTGGAGCTTCCGGTGTTAGCACGTGTGCGATGAGTGTTGCAGGGCATGTTCTCTTACAGGGTATTTTCTGCATTTGTCAGTCGCTGCTGAGAAGGAAGACAAGAAACTAGCAAAAAAGAAAATGCTCTCTCCTGCCTTCCAGATCTTTCACTCAGTACTCTGCAATACGTGATTGAGCCTGAGGAAGTCAAGGCTGTTTTATAGAGGGGCACTCCGGACTCACTGCCAGTATGGGCAGAGCTGGGATTGCCAGCTGCACTTGTGTCTCTCTGAAGCCCTTGCCATCCCATTCCTCCCTGCTTGCCAAGCTCCTGTCCTGGGAGCCCAGCCCACAGAGAATCTGGGACTCATTGTACCATAGAGCTGGAAGAGACCTTGACAAAGTTGAACCTGTTCCTGTTTTCTAGAAGAATAGAACTTCCTAGAAACAGGCCCCTCCCCTTCTGAACTCATGGGCAAGGAGACTTTCAGCCATGTCACCTAGTAGTTAAGGGCCTAGGTTCCGATCAGACCTGGCTTCAGAACCCAGTGCTGCCACCTGCTAGTTCAGTTTCTTTGAAGAAGGCACTTCCTGTTTCTTTCTCTAACCCAAGTTTCCTTGTGTGTGAAATGGGCAGAACAGTCCTTGTATTTAGTGTAGTAATCAGAGTTGGACACGAGATATAATTGTAGCATGTGCAAGTGCCTGGCATGCAGCCAGGACCCCAGGCCAGTTCTTACAAGGCCCAGGTGAGCTTTCTGCTAGTGGGTCTGCGAGTGACTTGCAAGAGGCAGTCTGAGCCAGCCCATGTGGGTGCTAGGTGGCAAGCAGGAAGTTCCTTGTAGGCTTGTTTGCAAGCCTCCTAGAGAGCTGCAGCTTACCAGGATGTTGGCCTTGTCCCTTGGTCCATCACGTTCCTGTTGGGCCCTTGCATCAGTACACAGGCTCACACATCCAGGACACTTGGTGCTACTACCTGTTCCCATCCCAGGCTCTTCCAAGTCTGCCTTCTCTGAGGCCCAGCCTCCCTATTGCTGCTTGTAATCCTTAGGGTTTATAATTATTGCTGTGGGGGTTGGCTCAGTATGTAGCAGGTAAAGCTACTAGCTGCTAGACTGACATCCCAAGTGGGCACCGGCTTGTCTCCCTAGTGCTCAGCTTCTGAGTCATCTGCCCAATGGCTTGGGAGAAGCAATGGAAGCTGGCCCATGTGTTTGGGTTCCTACCATCCACATGGGAGACATGGGTGATATTCCTGGCCTTAGCCTGGCCAGCACTGGCTGTTGAGGCCACCTAGGGAATGAATCACCAGATGGAGTACTTCTTTGTTTCTCGCCCTCTCTGTAACTTTAACTTTGAGGTAAATAATAAATCATGAATAATAAATCTTTAAAAAATATATTATAGAAGTCTATGGTAAAATCAGTGATGAAGAAGAATAAAGAGTTTGTCCCAGCATGGGCCCCCAAACCTGTTGCCTGCAGGTTTGGAATTTCTTCGAGAGAGGTGGCCTTTGGGCCAGCAGTTAAGACATCCATACCAGAGTGCCTGACTTTGTTTCCTAGTCTGGCTCTTTGTTCCAACTTCCCGCCTTGCAGATGCTGAGAGACCGCTCCAGTATTGCATCCCTGCCACTCCTGTGGGAAGTCTGACTTGACCGCCCAGCCCCACCGGAGTCCTGGCTTTTTCAGGCATTTGGGGAGCGAAGGAACAGGGAAGTTTGCTTGCTTTCTCTCTCTCATCCTGTCTCTCAGATTTAAAAATGAACAAAACGCTTCTGGACATTTCCTACACATGTTCAATAAGATTTATTTATTTGAAAGTCCAAATTCACAGAGACAGAGGAAGAGACAGATTTCCACCTGCTCGTTCACTCCCCAAATGGCCATGAGGGCTGAAACTCGGCCGGTGTGAACCCAGGAACCAGGAGCTTCTTATGCTGCTGCACTGCAGCACCAACCCCTGTGTCATTTGTTTAAACCCAGATGGGGCCATATTACATGTGTAGGACTGCAGTTTGCTGCTTGTGGTCAGCTGCTACAAACATGCTGTCAGCAGGTGCAGACTGAATCAGAGCAGCTGCCCGGTGTCGCATTGTCTAGGTGGAGTAAGCTGAGTTAGTGGCTCCTCTCTTGGTGGACAATTAGACTACTTCCTGTTGGTGGCGTGGTGTGGCTATGATTTTTGTGGTTTTGTCTTTTGCTGCTGCATGTGGCTCTCTGGAACCTCCTTGAACACACTTATCTTTGTGAGCTTGTGTGTGTGTGCATCCATCCCGTGACTCCTAGATCTGGGACTTCTGGCCCAGGGTCTGTGCGTTTTCTCTCTCTCTGTGTTGACTGTGGATGCCACCAGTTTTCTGCACACCTCCTGGGCCTCTGCAGGCTCGGGGGAGGGGGCATCGCCGGGGTGGAGAAGGCCTCTCTCAAGACAGACGCTGAGCAGACACGGCGCTGATGTACTCTTGCCACTGCGTGGTGCAGGTCCAGCAGTGACCGTGCTGCTATGACTGGCTGTGTCCGGCCTCTCAGTAAGCTCCGAGCAGGTGACACCCTTGTGCGGGTACCTCCGTCTCACCAGTGCCAGAGCTTGCCACACACCTCTCTGATCACACCAGGCAACTTGTGCCCCTCTAAACAGGCACCGACCGCAGCTTTGGATAAAACTTCCCCAAAAATGAACAGTTGTTCATCATCATAGCTGTGAGTTTTGATTTAATTAGTATTTTATGAAGGCACTTTGCTGGCTCTGGTCCAAATTGCCTTTCTCCCAGCATGATTGTGGTGGTTGTTTGCTATTGACAGCAGTACAAAGAGAATCCGGGATTCCTGGGTCTGGGCTGGGCTTTCCTGTCTGTCGCTTTGGCAATCTGGGATGGCACCAAGAAAGCCCAGTACTTGTCTGGTGCCTCCTCCACACTGCCTCCAGCCGTCCCAGGGACGCCTCCGTGTGGGCCTCTTGTGGAGGCAGGGCAGACGCCAGGAACAGAGGGTAGCTCACAGACTCAGCTAGGCCTGCCTTGTCAATCACTGCTTTTCCCTTGCCCAGTTTGGGCTATTGTGGGTGACAAGGACTTGAACTCCACCTGGGGCCCCTTGGCAGGCCTTGTGCCTGGACTGAGGCCCTGCACACTGAGAATTGAGCTGGGGACAGCCCAGGCACACCAGGATCTCCCAGGGTGCACGCGAACCCAAGGGAGCCAGAGCAGGTGGGTGTCATAGGGCAGAGCTGTCAGAGGCTGCTGTCACCATGCCTGGCAGAAGGCCCACTGCAGAGCCAAGGGGCCACCGTGAATGCCTCCCTAACAGTGTGCTTGCCTGCGTCCCTAAGGTACTTCTCTGTATAGAGGAGAGCAGCCAGCATGCCTGAGAAAGAGCTATTAAATGTCCCTTCCCCCCTCTGACACCCACACAGGGAGGGACTATTTGTTGTCACATCAGCTGTTTCCGGAGGCCCTTGGGAGGATGAGCTGGTGGCAGGGCTGGCCTGGTGGCTGTCAGATGTTCTGCTGGTAAGGCCCTGTGCCCTCAGGAGCAGTCCTGGGGCCTACAGGACCTCTCCTTGCATTCATCTTCCCCCTGCGGGAGCCTGGGAGAAAACTGCCCCAGGTGGGTCGTTGGTCTCCTGACTCTTCTTGCAGCCTTCCAGTGAGGAAGCGAGTGGAGAGAGATGTCGGAGATTACACAATGCTCTTGCGTACAGCTGGTCCGGAACTCTTGCCCCCTGAAGGAGATGAGAGCTAGATGCCTGGGCAGAAGACACAGGGTGCTAGGGGCCCCTGCTGGTCCCTGGCCTGCTACGTTCAGCCCCCCGCAGTACTGTTGAGGAAGGACAGAGAGAGAGGGCTGGTGCGGATGTGCCAGGGAGCAGGCTGGGCGCGGGGGCCCTCTTTTGGAGCACCCTCCCACTTCCCTCTGGGCTGAGTCACTTCTTCTGGCTGCTGCAGGCACTCTCCCACCAACTGGAGGAGAGCCCCTTCAGGGAGGGCTCACCCGGGCAGCCAATGCCCTCAGAAGCCCTAGGCAGTGCATCCGTATTCCCACAGTGGCGACGTTTTGTGTCCTGGATTTTCAAAACTAGCAGAATCATCGCTGTGCTTTGGAGAAGACAAGAGCACACCCATGAATCGCTGTCACTGGGAGTCCCGACGGAAGCAAGGCGTTACCAGTCTTTCTCCACACGCCTTCCATCCCCGTCATGCGAAGCACAAGGCAGCTGGCTCCCTCGGGTTCTGAGAACATCGCTGGAGCCTTTGGCCCACCTTCAGGGGTGGCCCGTCACATTCAGTGGCCAAGCATGGGGCCAGGGCTTCCCTCTAGGCTGGCTAGTGCAGTCGGAGAGGACAGGCTTCAGGGAGCCTCCGCCTGAGCCGGGGTCTCAAGGCTTTCATTTCTTGGTCACAAAAGGGGGAGTCTTCATAAAATTGTAAGTATTAAAGAGAGACTAGGAAAGACTGACACAGTTCTTGGCGAGTAAAAATGTGTGCCTGGAGAGACTTGTCGCCAGGCAGGCCACTCTGCATGGGGTAGGAGACTCTTTCACCCATCAAAAGCTTCATGACACCCACAGCCAGAGGGTCACATCCTGGAGGGTGGGGTTAGCATCCTGGCTTTACAGATGGGGAGTGTAAAGCCACCAGGCGCCACAGAGCAAGTGACCTACACCAGCTGAAACTTGAACCCCAGGGTTCATCACTCCAAAAACATCCTATTCTCCCAAGCAGGTCCATAGGGTGACACCCTCGGTGCTGTGGGCTCTAGATGGCCCTCGGTTCCCTCTGGTGACCACATGGCTGTAGACCAGGTGGGAAGTTGGGGTTCTGTCGGGAGCCACCGCACATGCTTTGGGGGTGGGCGGGGTGGCCCCCAGAGTGCTGGGGGGGTGTGGAAGATGCTTACTGCTGCCTGGCAGGAGAGACCTTGGGCACCCAGCCCCTCTCTCCCCCAAGGCCCGGCTCAGTCACACTTCCTGGAGGACCCAGCGTGGCCCCTTCCCCAGCTTGCACGTGGCAGCCCTCTAGCACAAAGCTCCCGGGTTCCAGGAGGATGACCATTACGGGAGGTCCAGAGGGCACTATCCCGTCTTTGACTGGCAGACACCCACTGGAGAAGGCACACTGAGGAAGCAATGTGGAACAGAAAGATGGCGGACTCAGCTGGGAAGGCCTGTGTTCGCGTCGCAGTTAGTCCAGCTGCCAGCCTGGTGACTTAGGCAGGTTTCAGCTCTCTGATTCTCAGTTGCTTTTTCTGGGAAGTGTTGTGCATTTTGGGGTTGGTGAGGGTGAGCGACTATGAGTCTGTATCTGCTAGTGCTCTGTGAGCTGTAAAAAGCCATGTACAGAGATCAGCAGTGGGGCTGGCGTTGTAGCATTGCAAGTTAGGCCACCGCCTACGATGCCAGCATTCCATCAGGTGCTAGTTCAAGTCCCAGTTGCTCCACTTCTAATCCAGCTCCCTGCTAATGCACCCGGGAAAGTGAGAAGAAGGCCCAAGTCCTTGAGCCCCTGCACCCACATGGGAGATCTGGATGAAGCTCCTGACTCATAGCTTTGGCCTGGCTCAACTCTGGCTGTTGGTGAGAATTTGGGGGAAATGAGAGATCTCTTCTCTGTCTGTGTATTTCTCCTCTCTCTTTAGTTCTGCCTTTCAAAGCAATAAGTAAACTAAAAAAAAAAAAAACAAAGAAGAAGAAGAAAGAAAGGAATAAAATGAAAAAGAAATCAGTGATAGTTAAGGTCAAATGTGGCCCCCACCTGAGTTCTTTTTTTTTTTTTTCAAGATTTATTTATTTTTTATTGGAAAGGCAGATATACAAAGAGGAGAGACAGAGAGGAAGATCTTCTGTCCAATGATTCACTCCCCAAGCGACTGCAACAGCTGGAGCTGAGCCAGTCTGAAGCCAGGATCCAGGAGCTTCTTCTGGGTCTCCCATGCGGGCGCAGGGTCCCAAAGCTTCGGGCCATCTTCGACTGTTTTCCCAGGCCACAAGCAGGGAGCTGGATGGGAAGTGGGGCTGCTGGGATTAGAATCAATGCCCATATGGGATCCTAGTGCATTCAAGGCGACGAGTTTAACCATTACGCTGTGGCGTCAGGCCCCCCACCTGAGTTCTAATGTGAAATTTGCCCCCTAGAGAAGTGAGCAGGAGCCTGCAGCCCTCTCCCTCGCCGAGCCTGCAGCCCTCTCCCTCGCCCTGCCTGTAGCCACGGGTTAGCATCAGGTTCTGAGTTCAGATTTCCTCCTGCTCCCCAGTGAGATACGTCCTCCCAGGTGTGAACAGTAGCATACCCACCAAGGCCTGAGGTTTTCTTTTCTGGGGAATGAGATGATGGGGTTTTTCTGAGCAGCATGAGCTTGGAGCGACCTGGAGTACCTGGTTGCAGCCTGGGAGGGCCAGTCAGGGGTCTCTCCTGTGTTCCCACTTCGGACTGCAGGAAGCACTTTTTGTGTATGTATGTGGGAGGGAGCGGGGGGAAAGGCAGGTTGCTGCCGGGGTGGCTGTGGGGTTCTGCACAGGCGACAGGTGTGCTGATGGTTCCTTCGTTGACTGCCAGCCTAGACCAGGTCCCGCCTGGACCAGCTGGCCCAACACCAGTGCTTTCCCTGATACCCCCAGCTATGACACCTGTCTTGAGCCATGAACTGTAACATCCCACCAGTCTGAGTATCCATCATGCCTTCTGGACGCCACTCTCACCCCAGCCTCCCATTGGACAATTGGCCTGTGAACCACACATCATACCTCTTTATTTAGCCATTCCCATCCCTGTCCCCAGAAGGGGCTTTCATGCTTTCTAGATGCCTGACAGGCAGCCTCACTCTGTCTGCCCTTTGCGCAGTTTGTCAGGTGCTCAGTGGGTGCAGGGAGGTAAAGGTGAGCAGGGGTTTTTCCTTCATGGAGGCCACAGCCTCAGGTGCAGGGAGCTGAGCAGATAAGCCAGTAGCTCCTAAACAGTGGGAGGGGATGGCCGTGCTCAGGTGCTCTGTACTGGGAAGGTGACACCTTGGGGAGGAGGACGATGAGCCAGCCAGGGAGAGAAGGGCAGGGCATAGATGTTCAAAGCACACTCAAGGACCTGTGAGTCATTCGTTGTGGCTGAGTTTAGGGCACATATAAGGGCAATGAGGCCAAGGAGGCAGTCTGAGTCTGGCAGGCTCTGGTAGAGTTTGGGTTTCTTCTTGCAGACCATACCAGCTCTCACAGGGAGCCCCGCAACAGGCAGCCACAGACCCTGCAGCCTGCGGGAGGCTGCCCAGCCCCTTACCCAAGTAGCGGACTAGGATCTTGGATGGAGTTGTTCCTGCCCCCTCCCTGCTCCACCTGAAGGCAAGCAGCACCCCACCACCCTGCACCTGGTAAGGAAAAAAGCTCTTTGAAGATGAACGGAAAGACGCCACCATGTGGCAGACGTGGAGAATTGCACCAAGACCTCATTTCCTCCTTGCCCCTCTCCTCCCTTCCCCCGCATTCCTTTAACACGGATTTGGGAGAGGACTGAACCCCTGTTCATGCCAGGCTGGCTCTGCCCAACAAATATGAGATTCCGCGTTTGGACACTGGACTGCGTATGTAGGAGCAGGTCCCCAGAGTCTGTGAACTGGGTCTAGGGGGCGATTCCTGCAGATTGGACTTCTCTGCCTCCAGGTACCTGAGACAGTTGCAGCCATTGTGACCCTTCCCCCTAAATGCTTGAGCAAGTGTCACGGGGTGCTCCTGGGCAGTCACAGCAGACGCTCAGATTCAGGAAGTGAATCCAGTGCACTGCCATTGCCCAGCAGACGCTCTGTATTCAGATCTTGTCCGTTGTCCACCCCTGCCCTTGGCAGCCCCTTCCCTGCAGAGTTGCCAGTTGCATTTGCTTGTGCTGTGTCCTCAGTCTCCACTCAGCTGGCATAGTCATTCCACTGTTCTTTGATACTTGGCTTTGGCATGTTAGAAACACATAAGCCCATTTTGTTGACTGTCCCTTAGTTTAGGCTAGCTCGTGATTAAGTTTGGGTTAGACAGTTCTGACACTCAGGGTTCCCGTGTTTCTGCTAATGACAGCACGGTTTGTCAGGGGTGTCCAGTACACAGCAGGTACTCTGCCAACCTTCAGTGAGATTTCTTGCCTGACCCTCAGAACAGCTTTATAAAGAAGGAGGCTGTCGTGCCCTGTCTTGTAGATAGAGAAATGCCTTGCTGAAGAGCTCCTGACTATTAAATAATGGTGTTGGGGTTTGAACTAGGTTTGGTTTATTCCAGAACCTTTGCTCTGACTCAGAGATGCCAACTGATGTGGTTTATGCAAGTCAAGATGGTGATGCCTTCAGCCTCAGGGTGACTGGGCTGGACCTGGCATGGCTGGGTCTTGGTCCACTTGACCCTGAACATCTCCCTGTGTGGTGATATGAAATAATGGAGTTGTGGGGCTGTGCCCGTAGGGCTCCCCTTCCTCCCATCAAGCATCCTAGGGCTGGTTTCTCCCGCCCTGCTCGGGTCTGGTGTGGGCTAAACCCGCTAACTCTTAACCAGTGCACAGCAAGCAGGATTAAGCCCAGGGCTGCCCGCTTGCAGGGCCCAGTGGGCAAATGCAAGGTCTGTGCCTTCTAAAGTGTGCAGGCCACAAGACAGGCCGGCCTAGCTCAGGAGCACTAATTTTGTATTCAGTAAGTGAACTCATTAGTTTGATAGCCAGGCAACAGAGATGGTGATGGAGGCTGCAGGCAGAAATAGCCTGACCCTGCAGAGACAGGGTGGCCCGTTGGCTGCTGGGGACCACTGGCAGCTTCTGACAGCTTGAGGCACCAACTGCTGCTTTGTGTGCTTATGCGCATACATACCCACAGAACAAGCAACCCTGCAGTGGGGGTCCTCCCTTTGCTCCCCTACAGGGTCCTTTGCGCTGGTCACTGGTTTGGCTTGCAGGATCGCCGATCCCTGCTGAAGCCTGGAAATGACTGCGAGAAGCCCAGAATGAGGCTAAGCATAGAACTTTCTGTATGTATGGGCAGGGCCTGCTGCTGCCCCTCATGTCTCTTGGCAGGGAGAGGGGGAAACAGGGCCTCACCCCACCTTTGCCAGTGTGGGGACCATGGCTCTGGGTTACTATCAGGGTGCTTCTTGGGGTGCATGGTGGACCCCTCATGGCTGGCCAGGTCTCCTCTGCTCTGCAGTTGTGCAGAGTTGAGGACAGTCAGCTGGGAAACGCAGCCGCTGGGATCTCATGATCTCTGTGCCGTGGGCCTCTGCAGTTTTCTTCCTTGAGAGGCAGTGGTGGCATGGCCACCCAGTGCTTCTATATCCTGGGCCCTGGCCTTTTAGCCTTAGAAGCCTTACTTACATGTCTCCCTTGGGCCGGCCTTCAGGTAGCCCTGGGAGAGTTAGTTCACATTGTGCAGCAGCTTCAGGCCAAAGTGCCCTCAGCTCCAACTTGACGGGATGGTCCACCAGCCATGGTAGCTGTCCCAGCACAGAGGAACTCCACAACGCAAGAGGCCCTGGCTTCTCAGAGCGCGCAGATGCCCCATGCTCAGAGCCAGGGAGTGTACCTCAGTCTGCAGGCACTCAGGGGCCCTGCCAGAGCCTTGCTCCCAGCCCCGCCCCTCACCCTATAGTGGCCTCACGGAGCTTCCTGTTGAGTTCAGGTTCTCAGGGCACGACTGCTGGCTTGTGAGGGTAGCAAGATTGGAAGGATTGACAGCCTTAATGCTCTAGAGACTTCTAAGCTGGGACTGTTGGGTTTCCTGGGAGCTGAGCACATGGCAGTGCTGGGTCCAGCCCTGGCTAGGTCCTTCGCCTTAGCCTGGAGGATACGGGCCCCAGAGGCTCCTTAGACCAGAGTAGCTGGAGCAGCATGGGAGCAGGCCTTCTCCTGCAGCCCCTGCACTGGAAGCTCTGGAGCCATCTGGAGGGACTTGCATCCCACTCCCAGGGTGGGAGGGTGGGAGACAGAGGCAGGGCCAGGAGGCCGTGTCCCTGGAATGGGGGAGATCCTGCTCAGCCCCCAACTCCCATGGCCAAGCCTGCCTCTGCACCAGCTTTCCTTGGTTTCAGGTACCTGTGGGTAGTACCAAGGGATGTTCGGGCAGTAGGCAGCCTTGTCCGCTCTTCAGCAGCCAGCATCTTTTCCTTCTTGCCCATCTGTGCCCATCCGCCTGTCAGCCTGCATCTTGGAGCCAGTCCCATGAGCTTGCTTGCAATGAATCCTGAGCGGGGTAGATGGGGTCAGGAGGAGCCCACTCATTGTCTAGGCTGCAGCTGCTCCTGGCAAGCTGTTGTCTAGACCAAGCTGTGCGTTGGCACTTGAGTGGTGTCTACATGGATGACGCAGCACCCTGTTGCTTTCCAGGGGACCTGTGAAAAGAGGAGGCTGGGCACAGGGTGGCAATACTGGCCATACTGACTTAGCCAGTGCCAGTGGGCAGTACAGGATACACATGGTGACAGCCTGGAGGGAAAAGGCCCTTGCTTGGTGGAGTAGCTGCTGTGTCAGGTACTAGGGGTGGCACACAGATACATATGTTTTCTCCTAGTAAGATTTCTAATGGTGGTGGGCAGACAGGAAATGTGTAAACATGTTTCAAACACACCCCTGAAGCCAGGCAGTGTGGGTGGGAGGAGGGCCCAGAGGTTGGAACCCAAGAGTACGGAGTCCACAGGCTGCATCACTGTGGGGTTCATTTCTTGGGCCTAGAATCAGGACCTGAACAGCAGGGGAGGATTCTGCTAAGTGGGTGTGTGTTCTCAGAGTAAAAAATACCTTCCAGGAATATCAGCTACGATTTACATAAAATGTTAGCCTTATTGTTTATTTAAAGAAAAATGTTAGAAGGTTAAAAAATTGCATCCTGTGTCAGTTATGGCCTTAATGTATAAAAGGACCCTGGGGCTCAGCACAGTAGCCTAGTGGCTAAACTCCTTGCCTTGCACATGCTCGGATCCCATATGGGTGCTGGTTCTAATCCCAGTGGCCCCGCTTCCAATCCAACTCCCTGCCTGTGACCTGAGGAAGCAGTTGAGGAGGCCCAAAGCCTTGGGACCCTGCATGGAAGACGTGGAAGAATTTCGTGGCTCCTGGCTTTGGATCAGCTCAGCTCCTGCTGTTGCAGCCGCGTGGGATGTGAACTGGCAGATGCAAAATCTTCCTCTATCTCCCTCTCTGTATATCTGCCTTTCCAATAAAAATAAATAAATGTTTAAAAACATATACATACATATATGTATATACACGTCTCAGGTAGACGTGTAGCAATTAAGGCACCCACACCTGCTGTTGCAGCACCTGGGTTTAGTATTCAGATGTGGCTCCTGGTGGCAGTTTCCTGCCATGCAGACCTGCGAGGCCTTGGGAATGGTTCAAGTGATTGGGTGGGAGACCCAAATTGGATTCCTCACCCTAGTCATTGCAGCCAGCTGGGGAGAGAGCCAACACGTGGGGGTGTGTTTCCTCTCTTTCTCTCTCTCTGCGCCTCTCAAATAAAGAAATAGATAGTTTTAGGAATAACTCTAATACATGTGATAACAAAAGTAAAAAGAAAATGAAGGAAATTTCCACAAGAAATTATACAGGGCGTGATGCGGTAGCCTAGCGGCTAAAGTTCTCACCTTACACGTCCCGGGATCCCATATGGGCTCTGGTTCTAATCCCGGTGGCCCTGCTTCCCATCCAGCTCCCTGCTTGTGGCCTGGGAAAGCAGTCGAGGATGGCCCAAAGCCTTGGGACCCTGCACCTGTGAGGGAGACCTGGAGGAGGATTCTGACTCTTGGCTTCGGATCAGTGCAACTCTGGTTGTTGTGGTCACTTGGGGAGTGAATCATCAGATGGAAGATCTTCCTGTCTGTCGCTCTACCTCTCTGTATATTTGCCTTTCCAATAAAAATAAAATAAATCTTTTAAAAAAAGAATTTAGGAAATCAGCACCATTTAAAAAGAAAGGAAAAAAATACAACCAGTAGGCAAGTCAAGATCCATCTCAGATAAAGAATCAGGACGTTTAAAAGGGATTTCCATTCTGCTGCTCATGAATTTGGCCACTGTAAGAGCCAGGAGCTGGTCAGGCCTAGCACAGGCTCAGGAGCTCACTGTCCACATGGCCGCTGCTGGGACTGAGGACCCAGCCTTGCCGAGAGCAGCTGGACAACCGTGCGCCCTTGGGTCCAGCATTGTGCTGGGGTAGTTACGTCCTTGATGGACCACTTCTGATCCAGCTCCTTCTTAATAGCTTGGGAAAGCAGTGGAGGATGGGCCAAAGTCCTGGGGCCTCTGCACTCGCTGTGCCTAACTGTCAATAAAAATCATGGCCCTGTGGCCCAGCGCAATAGCCTAGCAGCTAAAACTCTCACCTTGCACGTACCAGGATCCCATAATGGTGCTGGTTCTAATCCCGGATGCTCCATTTCCCATCCAGCTCCCTGATTGTGGCCTGGGAAAGTAGTTGAGGACGGCCCACCTTAGGACCCTGTATTAGTATGGGAGACCCAAAAGAAACTTCTGGCTTTGGATTGGTTCAGCTCCAGCCATTGCAGCTGCTTGGGGAGTGAATCAGCAGACAGATGATCTTCCTTTCTGTCCTCCTCTGTGTATATCTGACTTTCCAGTAAAAATAAATAAATCTTAAAAATCATGACCTGAACCCCAGTGGCTACTCAGCAGGCCTGCATACCAGGGGACTGTCACTACATTATTGGGTGATGCCTCTGAGGGTATCATCAGGTGGGGATGTTAACATTGGGCTTTTGTTTGGCTTTTTATAGCTTTATTAGAGTGTATTTATTTTTTCTTTTTTTAAAATTAATTTATTTATTATTTTTAATTCATTAATTACATTGTATTATGTGACACAGTTTCATAGGTACTGGGATTCTCCCCACCCCTCCCCAAACCCTCCCACCATGGTGGATTCCTCCACCTTGTTGCATAACCACAGTTCAGGTTCAGTTGAGATTCCCCCATTGCAAGCATATACCAAACATAGAGTCCAGCATCTTATTGTCCAGTCAAGTTCAACGGCTTCTTAGGTATACCCTCTCTGGTCTGAAGACAGAGCCAGCAGAGTATCATCCCAATCAGTTAAAAGCTCCAACATACCATCAGCAAAAATTTATATCATGGAATTAATTGACGTAGTAATGAGTAAATGCGAGTTCTTAACCACCTTCTGTGACCACCTCATTGACATTTCAATTTTAGTTTATAACATATAACATACATGGGCCCGGAGGCGTGGCCTAGCGGCTAAAGTCCTCGCCTTGAAAGCCCCGGGATCCCATATGGGCGCCGGTTCTAATCCCGGCAGCGCCACTTCCCATCCAGCTCCCTGCTTGTGGCCTGGGAAAGCAGTTGAGGACAGCCCAATGCATTGGGACACTGCACCCGCGTGGGAGACCCGGAAGAGGTTCCAGGTTCCGGGCTTCGGATCGGCGCGCATCGGCCCGTTGCGGCTTACTTGGGGAGTGAATCATCGGATGGAAGATCTTCCTCTCTGTCTCTCCTCCTCTGTATATCTGACTGTAATAAAATGAATAAATCTTTAAAAAAAAAAAATAACATATAACATACATAACATAACATGTTATACCTAACACCATATCTTCTTTTTTTTGTTTTTTAAAGATTTATTTTATATTAATTCAGAGACAACAGAAAAAATGGCCTAAGTTGGTTCTCTGGAATATCAAATATGCTACTTAAATTGAGCACATCAAACAATAAAAATCTATTGCTCATCCCTTCAAAAAAAAAAAAAAAAGATTTATTTTATTTTTATTACAAAGTCAGATATACTGAGAGGAGGAGAGACAGAGAGGAAGTGGAGCTGCTGGGATTAGAACCAGCGGCCATATGGGATCAAGGCGAGGACCTTAGCCACTAGGCCACGCTGCCGAGCCCTAACATCATATCTTCTTAAATTAAGGCAAACGTGGTATTTAACCTTTTGGGATTGTCTCATTTCCCTTAGCATTATGGTTTCCAGTTTGGCCCATTTGGCCACAAAGAACTGCATTTTGTTTTTTTTAATAGCTGAGTAGTATTCCATGGAGTAGATGAACCATAGCTTTCTTATCCAATCCTATCCAATCTTATCCAATCCTCTGCTGATGGGCATTTTGGCTGCTTCCATGTTTTTGCAATTACTGATTGTGCTGCTATGAACATAGGAGTGCATGTTGGTTTCTCATAAAACAAGTGTTCTGGATATATTCCTAGGAGTGCTATTGCAAGTGATAATTAGCTCACTGCACTACAGTCCAGACCCATCAGTTACTTCTCTTTTTAAAAAAAGATTTGTTCGGGGGCCCAGCGTGGTGGTCAAGCGGCATGGCCTAGCGGCTAAAGTCCTTACCTTGAATGCACCTTGAATGGCGCAGCAGCGGCCATTGCAGTCGCTTGGGGAGTGAATCAGTGGATGGAAGATCTTTTGCTGTGTCTTTCCTCCTCTCTGTATATCTGGCTTTGCAATAAAAATTAATAAATCTAGAGACAGAGAGGAAGATCTTCCGTCTTTTGCTGTGTCTTTCCTCCTCTCTGTATATCTGGCTTTGCAATAAAAATTAATAAATCTAGAGACAGAGAGGAAGATCTTCCGTCTGATGATTCACTCCCCAAGTGACCACAGCGGCCCGTGCTGCGCCGATCCGAAGCCGGGAACCTGGAACCTCTTCCAGGTCTTCCACACGGGTGCAGGGTCCTAAAGCTTTGGGCCATCCTTGGCTGCTTTCCCAGGCCACAAGCAGGGAGCTGGATGGGAAGTGGAGCTGCCAGGATTAGAACCGGCACCCATATGGGATCCTGGTGCATTCAAGGTGAGGACTTTAGCCGCTAGGCCATGCCGCTGGGCCCAAAATAAATAAATCTTTTAAAAATATACATTTGTTTGAAAGGCAATTACAAAGAGAAATAGAGGCAAAGAGACAGAGGTCTTCCATCTGCTATTCTGCACCCATAGGGCCACAATGGCAGGAGCTAGATTGGTCCAAAGCCAAAAACCAGGAGCTCCTTCTGGGTCTCCCTCATGGGTGCGAGAACCCAAGAACTTGGGCCGTCCCCTGCTGTTATTCCAGGCCATTAGCAGGGAGCTGGATCAAAAGTGTAACAGCTGGGACTAGAACCGATGCCCATATGGGATGCTGGCGCTGCAGGCAGAAGCTTAAAGCACTGCACCAGCATCTGAGCCATCAGTTATTTGCATGTGAAGGAAAATAGACAAATAGGAGAAACTTGGGGTTCTGTGTTTCCTCCAAGGCAGGGTGAAGGGTGCGATCCAGCTCTGACTTAGAGGTCATCTCTTGCCACTCCCCGCTCACCTCACATCCAGCGACACCAGCTGCTAGACCTGGCTGGTTGCCATGCTGCTACCACCTCCAGACAGTTATCCACCTGGGCCCTCTGCCCAGAATGTCCTTGCCGGGCTCCCTGTGTGTCCCCCGTCAAGGCCCCTGGGAGCCTCAGCTGTCATGCATAACATCTGTGCCCGGTGACTCCACTGTGTATGAGGGTGTCCCTGGGGCCGATCCCCAGACACAGCACAGGAATGGACGTGGCATGTCATGTGGTTGTAGTCCCTGAGGGGCAGGCCTTAGAGGGGGAGCTGTAGGCTGGGGTGACACTCTCCCTGTCTTGGCATCTGCCCAGAGCCCAGCTTTCTGCTGTGCAGTTTACTGGCACCCAGCTTCTGGAAGCCAGTGGGTGCTGTATTAGGCGACCCCACACACACACACACACAGTGCCTCATTGACTCCGGGTCTTTGTCACTGGGAGCTTGCATGCCCCTCCAGCAAACAGAGGGTGGCACGCAGGCTTAACAGAGGAAACTGGCTGAGAAGGGGGTCTTTTCTGTCTTATTCAGAGCTGAGAATGAAGCGGAGAGCATCCGACAGAGGAGCTGGGGAAACGTCGGCCAGGGCGAAGGCTCTAGGAAGTGGGATTGCTGGAAATAATGCTAAGAGAGCCGGACCGTTCATCCTGGGTAAGCTCTGGGGGTGTGGCTGTACATGACCCGAGGGCTTCAGGGGGCAGGGCCCACCCACAGTAGCCGGGGTCCTGGGCAGCCCTTGGCCCAGCCCCTGGCTTCACTGCTCTGCATGGGATTTAAGTACGTCTGGGAAGCCCTGAGCCCCAGGTCGCTGTGCCAGGGCTTGTCATTAGCTTTGTTGCAGCTGTTCCGGCTTTAAATTGGTCTCAGCAGAGAGCTAGACCATTCTGTCCCAGACAGCTGCATGTGCCACCATTTGCCCAGGAGGCACGCAGGCCATACTGGAGTCCAGGCCCAGGGCCCTCTGACCGTTCCTGGATGGCATGATTAGTTTCACAGAGTGGAGTGTGTTGTCTCCCTGAGCCCCATCTCACAGTTGGTTCCTGTGGAACAGCAGTTGCCAGGGAGCTGGGGAGCAGTGGGGTTCTGCATGGGGAAGTTGCACCCGGCACATGGACGTGGCCATGGGTGGCAAGCCCAGTGGCTAAGTACACAGCTCTCCTGGTAGCCAGAGAAAGCCTATGGGTTTTTCTTTAGGACATCTTTTTGGAGTTAGGGGCACAAGATAGTCCTCACTTCAGCAGTCAACAGGGCCCACTGTGTGCCAGGCCTGGACAGTATGCCAGGGCTGCAGCAGGGCCTGGGATGGACAAGTCCATGCCCCTGTGGCACTTAACATTCTAGTTGGAAAAAGAGTCAGTAGCGGTACCGGAGCTCACTGGACGTGACAAACTGCCAAGGCAGGGAGTGAGGTGGTAGGTGAGTGAGGAGGACCCACAGATGGCATGGACAGGGAGACCTTGCTGAGAAAGCAACATCTAAGCATGGGTCGGAAGGAGCAGCTATGTGAAAAGCTGGGAAAGGCATTCCAGATTGAAGGAACCATAGGTACGGAGGCTCAGAGGCAGAAAGGGCTTACCGTGTCAGAAACTGAGCCCCCCCAACAGTAGCTGAAGTAAGCCAGGAGAAGAAAGAGGGAACCTCCTCATGGGCAGGGAGCAAATCATGCAAGGCCTTGGGGGCCAGAGAAAGGAGTTTTGGTTATGTTAAGCTGGTGGCACACTGGCCAGGATTTTGTGCTGAGCAGTGCTGACATGGATGTCAGCGTCATGTGCTGTGGCTGCGATAGCTCAGACAGCTGCTGATAGGCACTGAGTTGGCAGTGGTGCCTGGGACCCCTGATCCCAGGGCAGACCCACAGCAGCTGCCGCACTGGGCCAAAGAACAGGGGGCCTACCCAGCCCAGGGCAAGCCTGCTGCAGTGGCTGCACTGGGACCCTCATCCTGGAGTTGCTGACTCAGAGGGTCCTGGGTGTGGCCTGGAGTCTTTTTTGTTGTTGTTGTTAAAAGAGATTCCTTTATTTTACTTGAAAGAATTAGGAGACAGGAAGGGAGAGACAGATCTTCACCTACTGTTTCACCTCCAAGATGTGAAGCCAGCGTTACACCAGTCTGAGGCCAGGAGCAACGAGTTTCTTCCAGGTCTTCCAGGTTGTAGGGGCCCAAGTCCCTGGGCCATCCTCCACTGTTTTCCCAGACCATTAGCAGGGAGCAGAATGGGAGGTGAACCAGCCGCAATGCAAATTGGCACCCAAATGGGGTACTGGCGCCGCAGGCAGGTTAGTTTGCTATACCCTTGGGATCCTCTTTTTTTTTTTTTTTTTTACCTGGTGGTCTCTGGGATCCCAGCACACACCAAGTTGAAACATCCCTCTTCTGGGGAAATACACATGCAAAAACCAAATGTCTCTCAGACCCCTGTGCACCTGCCTTCCGGTTCTGGAGGGGAGGCTATGAGAGGTCACCACCGGGGCCTGCAGGGTTAGTCTAGGGGACATGAGCTGTCGTGGCACCCCAGACCCACAGCAGACAAGGGCTTCTGAAAAGTAAGACCACCCTGTCTTTACACAGGTCCCCGTCTGGGCAATTCACCGGTACCGAGCATTGTGCAGTGTTTGGCAAGGAAAGATGGCACAGATGACTTCTACCAGCTGAAGGTGAGTGAGACACAGGCCACCTCGGGACCCAGGCCCTGCCAGCCCTGCCTATCCTGCCCCCTCCTCCCCGCCTTATAACTGCATCACCGTGAGCCTGAGTAACACCACCTCCTCCTGGGAAACAGTCTTGATGGGCATATGGGCTGGGTAAAGAGCAGCGCCTGCATGTATCCTGTGACCGGCCTGTTCAGAAAAGTGGCTTCACTGCACATGGTGGAAAAATAACCCACCTGCTTCCCCCATGGCTGCTTCTGCTGTGTGAGAAGGCGTTTGATCTTGTGCTTCCTTCAAGATCCTCACCCTTGAGGAGAGGGGCGATCAAGGAATAGAGAGCCAGGAGGAGAGGCAGGGCAAGATGCTGCTGCACACCGAGTACTCCCTGCTGTCCCTCCTCCACACCCAGGACGGTGTGGTGCACCACCACGGCCTCTTCCAGGTGAGTTGCCTGCCCACCCCACCCCAGCCTCACTCCCAGCCTCGCTGACTGGAGGCCACAGCAGCTCCCAACATGTGACCCTCTGGTGTCCTTGCCATGCTGAGTGCCAGGGTGGTCAGACTGGAGCCACGCTGGCTGCTGTAGCCACGAGGTGCCCTGCAGGAGCGTAGGGCTGGGCTTTCCATGAAGAGCTAGCCTCCACTACAAGAGAGGAGGGTAACAGGAAGTCTTCGATCAGGAGGGCGGGCAAAGAGGGAGAAGGGGATTGGGGCCATCTGCAGCCCCCTTAAATTCAGCTGGTGTCCCTAAGTGTACCTGCTCAGATGTAGCAGGTGCTGACAGCTTGCATGCCAAAAACGCCATCCTAACGGTCTAGCCAAAGCCGCGTCTTTACACACAGGAAGTTGGGATCAGAGTAGCTAGAAGTTCCCTGCTGACCACCAGCTCTTTTTTCTTTCTTTCTTTCTTTTTTTCAAGATTTCTTTATAATTTATTTGAAAGTTACACAGGGAGAGAATCTTCCATCTGCTGGGTTTATTTTCTGGGTTTATTCCCCAGAAAGCCCCTACAGCTAGGGCTAGGCAAGGCTAAAGCCGGAAGTTTCATCCAGATCTCCTATCTGAGTGATGGGCAACCACACTCGTGGGCCAATTTACATTGCTTTTCCCAGGCTTTTAGCAGGAGCTGGACCAGAAGTGGAACAGCTGGAGCATAAGCCAGTGTACATATAGGATGCTGGTGTCATAGGCAGTGGCTTGACCCACTGTGCCACAATAGGATCGGTTCTTGCTAAGACCTGGTTCCCCTGATAGGGAGGAAAGCAGCAGGGTGCCAAGGAGGACACACAGATCTTGGCACTGGCAGTACTGGATTCATACTGTGTGACCTATGGACATCAAACTGCCTCATTGAATTCTTTTTTTTTTTTTTAAGATTTATTTTTATTGGAAAGACAGATATACGGAATGAAGGAGAGACAATCTTCCGTCCGATGGTTCACTCCCCAAGTGGCCGCAACGGCTGGAGCTGAACCAATTCAGAACCAGGAGCCAGGAGCCTCTTCCAGGTCTCCCAGACAGGTGCAGGGTCACAAAGCTTTTGGGCCATCCTCGACTGCTTTCCCAGGCCACAAGCAGGGAGCTGGATGGGAAGTGGGGTTGCTGGGATTAGAATCAGCGTCCATATGGGACCCTGGTACGTTCAAGGCAAGGATTTTAACTGCTATGCCCTGTCTCATTGAATTCTTGCGGCTCATAGTGAGAGGGATCACTAGCTCGCTCTAAGTGACAAACTGGACACTTGATGAAGTTAAGCCAGACCTATCCTAGGTCCCACAGTTAAGCCAAGGTGAGGCTAATGCCCCCATCCAGCCATCTGAGGCCAGATTTTGCATCTACTGGTTCACTTCCTAAATGTCCACACATCCAGGGTCTGGACAGTCCGAAGCCAGGAGCCTGGATCTCCATCCTGGGGCCCAAGGACTTGAGCCATGTGTCTCCGCTTAGGGTGCATCAGCAGGAAGCTGGCTCTGAAGTGGGGCAGTCAGGACTTGATCCCAAGCACTCTGCTGGGTACAGCATTGCAAGCAGTGGCTTAACTGACTGTAGCACAGTGCCACTCCCAGAACCTTCCCGAGTTACTGTCATGTGGCTGCTGAGGGTGCCACATCACACAGAAAGTCATCTTGGACACACAGAAAGCCATTGGAGCCCTCCAGGTTTGAGCATGGACCTACGGAGGAGGTTAATGTTGGTGAGCGCTGGAGACTGGGAAAGCTACAGAGGGAGGAAGTGCCAGGCCTTCGGGCTGGGGCCAGTGTGCTGTGCCAGGAAGGCCGCTGGTCTCTGCATGACCAGCCCTGACCTGAATCTGCGTGGTGAACAAAGCGTCACGCCTTAGCCTGAGGTGGTTGCAGCCCATGGGGCCTGGCACTTGACATGGGGCAGCTGAACACCAAGAGCCCTCCACGGTCATGCTGCCCGGGCCCTAGTCCTTTTCCAGTGGCCGTGTGGTTTTGCTGCAGGCTCTCATTGGTTTGAGTGTCCTAGACCCCAGATTGTGCCTGGTGGGATTCACAGCCGAACTCTGGTCTGCCCCTGCTTCCAGGACCGCACCTGTGAAATCGTTGAGGACACAGAATCAAGCCGGATGGTGAAGAAGATGAAGAAGCGCATCTGCCTCGTGCTAGACTGCCTGTGCGCACACGACTTCAGCGACAAGACTGCCGACCTGATCAACCTGCAGCACTACGTCATCAAGGAGAAGAGGCTCAGCGAGCGCGAGACCGTGGTCATCTTCTATGACGTGGTGCGCGTGGTGGAGGCCCTGCACCAGGTGAGCCCCGCCCCGCAGGGCCCCAGGACCTGTGTTCCCCAGGGCAGCCCAGGCAACCTTGCACAGCTCCACGCACTGAGACGCTGCACTGTAGGCTACCAACTCAGGGGACCACTGTGCGATATCCAATGGGCGGCCACAGCCCATTGAGGGTTAGGGTGTCCAGCACCTTATGGTAAGGTATAGAAGCACCTGAGCCTCTTCCAGAAAATTCCCAGCTACAGAATCACAGCAGTTTGCCTCTGAGCCCAGATCCAGCCCCAGCTTTTCCATGTGGGATGTTTGCTGGCCTGGATTGGAGTGCGCTGACCTGCCAGTGACTGCTGACTGGGTGTGTCTTACTTGAGGGCTGGTGTTACCCTGGTCTGTGGTTTGTGAGTCAGGGAAGGGGCCTAGAAAGAGACATGGCGAAGTTCCCTGTCTTCCCGCACACACGGAACACATGTCTTGCAGGCAGGACCCCACCCTGCCTCTCACCTTCATGGCACAAACTGCTCACCCCTTGTTTTCCAGAAAAACATCGTGCACAGAGACCTGAAGCTGGGGAACATGGTGCTCAACAAGAGGTGAGAGGCGGGCTTCTTGTTTCCTGCCATAACCTTAGCGTTGGGCCAGCCGCACGTTACAGCTGCTCAGGCCCTAATAGCCCGCTTCTTCCAGGAGAGTCAGGGCCTGGGGATGGGATGTCTGTGTTTGTCTCCTGCCACATGGGAATAGGGGATCCGAGGGACAGAGCTGCAGAAGGGGCTCTGGGGAACATTCTAGATGCCCTCCCTTGCCACACTCGGATCTCCATGGGTGCTCAGTTCTTGGCTGGGAGAGCGGATAAAGGGGGAGCAGCGAGCAAATGGACTGACGCCCTAGATGTCTTTCTGTGGGGCAGGGGGGTCCCTGGGAAGTATTCAGAGACCTGCATGTCAGGGTCATGGGGGCGCGCCTACAGGGATTCCACCTGAAAAAATGGCCCTGGAGATGTGCCAGAGCCAGCACAAGAGCATGACCTTTGTGCTCAGAGTGACCAGCCACTGTGTGTGCAAGCTTGGGCAAAGCAGCTGTTGTGGCTCAGCATGCTTCCTGGGCAGGACACAGCAATGAGCAGTCAGAAGGCAGCACTGCCCGCCTCCGCCTTAGAGGGGCTGTGGACAACTCCTGCGTGTGCCAGGGGCAGGGAGAACTCACTAGAGGCCCCAGGCTGTCACCCTATCCATCAGAGGGAGGGCCCAGGCTGCTTTGGAGTTGTGTTGGCCAGCAGAAGACACACAGCTGCCATGCAGGGGACCTGGACCCCCCTCCTCCCTTAGCTCTGTCAGGGCAGGGTTAGGAGTGGTGTGGTGGGTGATTTATTTCAGCATGTGTCAGCCCAGCCCAGCTGGAGCCAACACCTTGCTGTCCCTATCAGCTGGCCAAGGCTACAGTGGTCAGAGGAGACACAGGCCTAGGGAGGTGGACCTCTGGGGAGGGGAGTGTATGTTGGGTCCCATGCACCCCAGCAGCTAAGCTGACCCCCAGGCCTAGAGTCTGCATTCCTGCGCCAGGGAGGTTCTGTCCAATGAGAACACGGATGGCATGCCTAGAGGGCAACATGCAGAGGGCTGGGGAGGACATGCAGGGTCGCGACTGCCCGCCGAAGCTCTTCATGAAGGGTGGGAGGAAAATTGCCAGCTTGCGCAAACCAAGTGATGGGAACCTGACCCTGTCATGTTCCTCAGGGAACAAGGGAAGAAACAGGAAATTCCAGGGCTGCTTGAACCCCAGGCTAGCTGGGCGGGCACGTGAGCGAGCATGGACGCACGGACATGGGATCAGTCCTGACTCAGGCATCACTGCCCACTTCTGGGTATTTTGGAGACCGGCTGTAAGACTTCGTTCATTTGATTATTGCCGCGTTGACTGTTAACTCACGTCCTGAGATGCCAGGGGCTGCTCGGGGGTTCCATCCCTCCAGGGTGAACATGGGGGAAAGCCTGGCCAAGGTGGCAGTAAGTGATGAGATCTGGCTCCGCAGCAGTACTCCCCCGTGCTCATCTCCTGGGGACATAGGAGAGCAAGGCCTGTGTGCCAACTTCCCCAGAGAGAGAGGCCTGCAGTGCCAGCTGGCTTAGGAGGATGCCCATGCCGTGGTCCGATGGTCCCCCCAGCCGGGCTCTGAGTTGTAGGAGAATGTCTGGTCGTGGAGAGTACCACCCGCCCTTGCCCGGAACTATAGGGAGCAGACTTTTTGTCCTAGGATGCTGCCCTGCCCTGGGTGAGCCAGTCATCAGCCAGATTCACTTTTCAGAAAAAGAGCATATATACATAAGCTTAGTTAGGCTGAGGGGCTGGTGCCTTGGCTCCATGGAATAATCCTCTACCTGTAGGTGACAGCATCCCATATGAGCACTGGTTTGAGTCCTGGCTGCCCCACTTCCCAACCACCTCCCTGTGTATGGCCTGGGAGAGCCGTGGGGAAAGGCCCAAGTCCTTGCGACCCTGCACCCATGTGGGGGACCCAAAAGAGGCTGCTATCTCCCAGCTTCATATCAGCTCAGCCTGACCATTGCGGCCATGTGGGGAGTCAACCAGCAGATAGAAGGCCTTCTCTGGCTCTCCTCTCTGCCTTTCAAATAAAAATAAAACTTAAAAAACAAAAAGGTTGACTAGACAGAATAACAGGAGAGACAGCTGCCAGGCGCTGGCACAGTTCTGTGGTGTGCCTCGGGCTGCAGCGCCTCCCTGCCTCAGCCGCTCCATCTTGGCGACTGTTCGAGTCTTAGGATTCTCCTGCAGCTGGGAACCAGCGGGTCCTGGGCACTTTTCACTCTCCAGAAGAGGTGCGGTGTGGAGAGCCCCACTGTTTTGGAGAGCGCAGTTGGAAGCCACTTGTGCTGCCCAGCACAAGGCCAGGGCATGCAGGGCAGAGGCCGGACTAGGCCCACCTGCTTGGGAACAGAGAGGCATGGGTTGGAACCCGGAATCCTTTTTGGGACTTGTGTGAACTCCACAGTGGGTTTTCTCCTTTCTGCCATCTTTCTGGGCAGGCCAGCTACCCACCAAGTTCCTAGAAAAGGACACAAACTTTGCGGTTGCCCGAAGGGCCATAGCTGAAGGGTGACTCACTCAGAGCCGACCCTGCTGACGCACTTCCCACGCTCGCCCCTCCTCTCACCACCAGCTGGGGTGTCCGGGACGCCCAGGGAGCCACACATTGATCACACAGCTGGGGATGGGTGTGGCTGGGCAGGCAGGGGAGCCACCTGAGGTATCTGCCGTGAGAGAGGCTTCAGGCACTGTGGTGGCAGAGCCGGTGTTACCTCCGGGGGCTCAGCTGTGCTTCCCTATGACCTGCCGGCCCCATGCCTGGGCGTGACAGCTGACTCAAGATGAGAACTCAGCTCCAGCAGCGCCTGTGTCGGCACGTGGCTCTCTTATATGCCATTGGAGGATCAGGAATAAGCCCTGCCCCCTCTCGGGTCATCTTCCTAGCTCCTTACCCTTCCGCAGCCCTCGGGGCACCATGCTAGCTATTGCTCCACTTTTATAGGGGAGGAAATTAAAGTTGAGCTAGGAAGTGGCAGGACCAGAACCAAAAACCTGGAATGTGACCCCCAAGCCCACCATCCTCTCTCTGACCTGTTCTCCTAATGTCTGGAACCCCAGAGGCCTGTATTGACCTCTCTGATGATGGGAACACATGTGCTCCTGCTCCATGGGAACTTTCCAGAAAGAGGCCTGAAGGGGTCCCATGGCAGGAGTGGGCAGTGACATGAGATGGTCAGAGCCAAACAGTCCACTTCTAATGGGACTCGCCTCCCTCAACTGGCACCCTGGGCCTGCTCTCCCACTGTGGCTGTCCTGCAGGCCGTGGGTCAGGTTTCTGGAACATATGACAAGGCAGGCTGTGAGCCGAGTTGGTGTTTCCGTTTGGGCTGCAGAGGACAGAGTGGCCTTTGTTTGCACCCAGGCCCTTGCCAGCACAGTTCCATGAGATAGCTGGAGGGCTCTGGGAGCTTCTTGGACACGACTTCTGGGGAAACCCAGCCTTGGCCTCACTCACCCGGGCCCTCTTCTGCCTCCCCCCCCCCATCCTGATGCTGGTCCCCTCGGGGCAGCTTCCCTGGCTGCTGTTCTCTTGGCTCTGGTGCCACCCTCCTGCAGTGGCCTGTGCTGGGGGCTGGCCTGCCTGCCCAGCCCTGCCCCAAGCCCCACCTCCAGCCAGAGAGGAGGGGTCCTCTCTCAGACCCTGTTTTTTGTCCACATTATGAGCTTCCTAGAAAGGCTGTCCCCGGAGCTGCCCTGCCCCACAACTCTCAAAGAAAATCTGCTTTTCTGAGAGTACTGGAGTGCAATACAGGAGTGAATCAGCTGTGATGGAACAAAAGGAAAATCCAGTGGCTGGCTGAGGCACATCTGGGTCCCAGCAGCTCTCTAGCCCGAGTGTGGACTCCAGGACCTGACAGCGATCGGTTAGATGGGGCTGCATGCCTCTGTAACTGTGTGACCTTGAGCAAGTTCCTGGACTTCTCTGTGCTGAGGCAGTGCCATGTGCAGTGGGGCTGTGAGAAACTCTGCAGCAGGGACAGCAGTCCACTCAGCCTGTGCCTGCTGAGCACCCCCAAGGAACTCCAGGTTAGGCTCCTCCCCACCCACCCATCTCCACAGCAAGCTGAGTCTCCCCCTGCTGCCTGCCCAGGCCCTCCCTGAAGCATCACTAGAGCACCCCAGCGTGTGCTGCTTGTCCTCCTGGGGAGTCTGGCCCTGGCTCAGATTGACCCCTCTGTGCCTGCCCGCTCCTCTCCCATGCCAGCGTTAGCAGCTCCCAGGCCAGGGTCCGGTCCTGCTGGTGCAGATAAGAACAGCAAGAAACAGCTGGCTGAGCCACATGCAGTCCAGGGTGACAGTGAGCCTGCTCCTCACCCAGCTCCTAGCCTGCAGCACTTTGGGTGTTTGTCAGATGTCACAGGCAGGTACGCTGTGCTCAGCAACAGCTGTATCCTCCAGGGATCCTCCCCATGGAGCTCTCTCAGGGCCCCACATGGCACCCCCACCCTGGTGCTGCTTTTAGGAGAGAGAGAAGAACCATTGCTCTAGGCCCTGACTCTGCAACCTGCCAGGGCATGCCCAGGGTCGTGGGGCTACCTTAGCACCCTCTCCCCTGCAGTGGACCACCCCGCTCTAGCTTACAGCCCCAGTTATAGGTAGGAAACCAAGGGTTCCCAGCCCCTGCTGCTGTTGGCTGGAGCACAGGAAAGCTTCCCAGGCATGTAGACCCACAGCTGGGGCACTGACCCCTGCCTGCCTGACATGGCTCTGGGTCACAGCCCTGGAGTTGCCCTGGCTCCCCTGTGCAGCAGCTCAGCTCATTTTCTCCTAAACCTCAAGGCCCCTCTGCTTGGTCCCCCTCAGCCCTCCAGTGCCCACCCCAGACACTGCGGGGGCACAGTAGGGATGAGAGAACCAAGTGGGCTGCCTACAGTAAGAACTGGCCACAGCAGGATCCAGACTCCAGCCTGGGCTGAGCCCCCGGAAGTCCCTGCCACCAATAGCAGGCAGCATCTAAGAGCTGTCCGGGACCAGTCTGCTGCTCTGCCAACGCCTTGCCACCCGGCTCATCCCTACTGTGCCTCAGTTTCCTTTTCTATGAAATGGACGTGAACTGGCTCCTGGGTGCTTGTGAAGTGCTTGGCCCTGCCCCAGGCCCTAGGAGCCTGGCCCTTCATCTTTGCATGATTGTGCCTTCCTCACCCTCACTCTGTTCTTACTGTTCTGCTCTTGGCTCCTCGGTCAAATGTGGAACACTGTCCAGCCACGTAGCATCTGCGAGGCCATCTCCTGGGGCTGTCTGCCCCGTCCTCCCTGTGCTGGTCCAGAGTGGACAAGTGTGTAGTGGGTGCTGAGGGAGGAGCATTGCAGCACACTTCTCTGCTCAGGAGGCTGTGGCTCCCCAACCTGTGGCCCTGTGCCTGTGGGGTCCCAAGTCCCAGCCTGCAGTCCTGGACACACCCACCATAAAGGGAGGAGACCCCAACTCTGCACGTCCTAAAGGCAGGTGTCATCCACTGCTTGCCACCCTGGCATTGCCCAGGAATACCCCTGGATTTTCCACCAGTGGCAGGGGCTCCCAGCAGGCTCTGGTCTGTGCTGGAACATGAAGGATGGGGCAGCTGTGCCAGGGGGTGCTGCTGCTTCTGGCATTGTTCCCTACGACCATGTCACTGGGATGTGAGTGATGCAAGTGCAGCCTTGGCTCCTGCGAATCTCCAGGACCCTGGGAAGGGTGGACTCTGCTATGGTAAGAGCCTGTGTCCATGTGGAGGACACAGCGGGGACAGTGCCCACGTTCCACTGGAGCTTGTGGGAGCTGCACCCTCAGAGCCAGGAGCCCTGATGGAGACCCAGCTCTGCCCCCAGGGCCCTGGGCTGCTGGATTACGGGTGAGCCTCCTCCCCACCACAGATGCACTTGCCCACTTACTGTCCCGTCTGCAGGGTGGCACTTGGGGAGAGGGAGGTGAGACACCTGCCAGGTGTGGACTGGGGGAAAGTTCAAATTGTTCCACACTTTCTTCTGTGTAAATGAAGGAATCAAATTAATAGAGTATTTCTGAACCAGTCCCAATCTACCATATTCCCTGAGGCTATCTAGGGGGGAAGTCCCTGTGAGGTATTCTAAGCCCTAAGTGTATTTCTGGAGGCAGCATGGCAGGGTTCAGGGGAAATCCCACAATAATCAGGGTTGAGTAGCCGAATAGCTTAACAGGTAGCCAAGGAACCTTGCTTTGCTCTGTTCCCTGCAAGAGGGAGCGGGGCTGTGGCTTCACCCCCTTCCATTCAGGGTGGGAAGGCCCATGTGTGGTGGCCATGGCCAAAGTGTGTTTACTGTCCACCTCCTGCTCCCAGGACGCATCGGATAACCATCACCAACTTCTGCCTCGGGAAGCATCTCGTGAGCGAGGGCGACCTGCTGAAGGACCAGAGGGGGAGCCCTGCCTACATCAGTCCCGACGTGCTCAGCGGTATGTGCATGTGTGTGCTGGACTGTGGGCCTCTGGGCCCCACAAGGCCAAGCCTGCAGCAGTTCGTTCCCTGGCAGAATGTCTGGCAGGCTCAGAGTAGGCCCAGAGCAGTGCCAATCTGCCTATAGGTGCAGAAGCTTTGGGCAGTGGATGAGGAGGTCGCAGGGGCTGCCCTTGTGCCTGCTGAATGACTCCCTGAGGTCAGTGCTAGCAGAGAAAGGAACGCGGTTTTGGTTACAATCATGCAGGACCCCTGGGGGATGTGCCTGAGGAAGTGACACATGAGCTCCAGACTGGAAAAGTAGCAATTCCCTGGGCGGACGCCCCTGGGGTGAAGCCGAATCCCTGAGGATGGCCAAGCACCTGCTAGTGCCCAAATGAGGCTGCCGCAGAGGGCGGGGGCAGGAGGGCTTGGTCCCACAGGCCCAACGGGGGCCACTTGGACCGAGTCTTCTTGAAGTGGGTGGCAGCAAAGATGTCCCTCAGTTGGCCTTTTCACTCTGCTGCGGGTGTACCAGGCAAGGCACCATGGGGACAGCAGTGAACAAAGCAGCCTCTGGGGAGGGGCATCAGCAAAAGGCCCGTAAGTACAACTGCTCTGTGGGACTGCAGCCTGTGAAGGGCCCTGGGGTGTGGAGCTCCCCAGGAAGCCCTGTGGCACCCACTGCAGGGGCCAGTTGGAGGCACCCTCCACCCTCAGTTCCCAGATGCTTTGCTCAGAAAGCGCAGGCCATGGCCCTGCTAGCACCTCCTTGCACATCCTCACGCACATCCTCTGCTCCCAGCAGACCCTGGGGCCTGAGCAGTGCATGGCAGGCATCAGCAGGAGGCCCAGGTGCTCAATAGTGTCTTCCCCCGCCAGGGCACACACTGGGCAGCTCAGGCAGGGCACAGGGTTTCTGCCCCAGATGGGCTTTGCAGTTTCCTGTTTCACGTTGGAAGGAACAGGCTAGGCAGCGACTGGCTCACAGGAGGGGTTGCCTGAACACAAGAGCAGTGGACATGGACCCCCTCACTGCGATGTGGCACTGGACCGAGCACGTCCTTGGCACCTGACTGCCTTCCATCTGTGGTGGAGTTCGCGAGGCCTCGGTGTCTGCCAGTGCTGCCTGTGCTCAGCCATGGGTCTGTTCCCCTCTGCTGCACCCAGGACAGCCAGCCCAGAGGTTCACCTGGCACGCAAACAGCAGTGTTGTTTTAAGATATATGTATCTATCTTAGAGAGAGAGAGAGAGGTTTGCCCTCTGCTGGTTCACTCGCCAAATGACTACCGTGGCCAGGGCTGGGCCAAGCTGTAGCCAGGAGCCTGGAGCCTATCCAGGTTTCCCGCATAGGTTTCCCGCAGGGGCCCAAGCACCTAGGCCACCTGTTGCTGCCTTCTCAGGCACATGAGTAGAGAGCTGGGGAGGAAGCAGAGCAGCTGGGACTCAACCAGTCTTGATACCAGCGTCAAGAGTAGTGGCTTGGGCCCGGCACAGTAGCCCAGTGGCTAGTCCTTGCCTTGCACGCCTCAGGATCCCATATGGGGGCAAGTTTGTGTCCTGGCTGCTCCACTTCCCATCCAGCTCCCTGCTTGTGGCCTGGGAAAGCAGTGGAGGACAGCTCACCTCAGGACTCTGTACTCATGTGGGAGACCTGGAAGAAACTCCTAGCTTTGGATCAGCTCAGCTCCAGTTGTTGCAGCTACTTGGGGAGTGAATCAGTGGACTGAAGATCTTCCTCTCTATATATCTGACTTTCTGATAAAAATAAATAAATCTTATAAGAGTGGTGGCTTAACATGCGGCACACGACACCAGCCCCAAGGAACAAACGTTTTATTGCCAGCCAGACCTGGGGTCAAGCTGAGAGGTTGGCCCAGGAGGCACCCGCATCTGCAGCCTGACCTTGGAGGTGGCAGTAAGTGCTGGGAAGGAGTCGGGCCAGCCGTGGGATGCTGACTGGAATCTCCTGAGAACCGGCTTGTGTGGAGCTGGTCACAGTTCCACAGTCATCTGTGACCGTTTGTCATGGGTACCTCTCTGTTGGGTGTGGGGGCTGGAGCCCCAGAAAGGGTGCCAGCGGGAAGCACCATCTCCTCACTGTGTGTGTGTCACCTCTGCAGGCCGGCCTTACCGGGGCAAGCCCAGTGACATGTGGGCCCTGGGCGTGGTGCTCTTCACCATGCTGTACGGCCAGTTCCCCTTCTACGACAGCGTCCCACAGGAACTCTTCCGCAAGATCAAGGCTGCCGAGTACACCATCCCCGAGTGAGTCCCACTCCCTGGGGGTGGGAAAAGACACACATCCGCCCCCACGAGCCTGGGGTGAGTCATTTTCTGAGCCCCGGCCCTCCCCCTTGCCCTGTGCAGGGATGGGCGGGTCTCCGAGAACACCGTGTGTCTCATCCGGAAACTGCTGGTCCTCGACCCTCAGCAGCGCCTGGCCGCCGCAGACGTCCTAGAGGCCCTCAGTGCCATCATCGCATCATGGTGAGTGGGCAGGCGCCGGGCTGGGCACCTGGCCATGATGCACACCACAGCCTGTTTCTCTGGCAGAGGCTGAGGCTGAGGCGGATGTCCCTGTGGGCACAAAGTGGGGAGGCAGCAGGGCATCTCCATGGCAGCTCGTGGGTAGACACTGCCTCGCTGGGCTCTCATGACAGCCTGCAAAGCAGAAACTGTCCCCTTTTACTGGATGGGAAAGCTGCGGCTGAGCAAGGCAGTCAGTCGGGACATGGAGGTCTGGCTGATGACAGACTGGCCTGTGTTCTCCCGTCCAGGCAATCCCTGTCGTCGCTAAGTGGGCCCTTGCAAGTGGTCCCTGACATCGATGACCAGATGAGCAACGCAGACAGCTCTCAGGAGGTGAGTGGGGTAGGCAGGCCCAGCATGGCAGCTTCATGCCAGTGCTTGGGGCAGGAAGGGCCGACCACATGCGCCCCCCACTCCCATGCTGCTGCCTCTTGGCCTGCAGGGGCTGCAACGGTGCTGCCAAGTGGAGGCTGGCTCCCAGGCAGCCCCACGTTGGACGGACACGGAGGGCTCTCTCACCGCTTCCTCTCTCTGCCCCTCTGACTCACTGGGTTCTCACTCACCCTTCCGGCTTTTCATTTTTTCGATGATTCATTCATCCCTGTATTCTCTTCCCTGGTCCCTGTACTGGAGAAAGTGCTGAGCCCAGGGCGGAGCAGAGACCTGGGGTAGCTAGGCAGCCACTGGCAGGCAGGTAACCATCGGGTGTACCCTGGAGAAATGCTGGGCCCATAGTGGTGTAAGGACCTGCCCTCCAGGGCAGCTAGGGCCACCTCTGCTGATAGTGGGCAGGGAGGCCAGAGGATGGGCAGTTCCAGCCCGTCCCCACCCCCACCCCCACATGGAGCCCCTTCCTTCCTCGGCTGCTCTGCAGCAGTCCTGGGACAGCTCCACCCGCCACAGGGCCTGTGTGGCCTCTGTTCTTCATCCCCACCTGCTGGAGGACCTGAGAGGTGAGAGGACTTTGCTTTCACCACCCAGCTGGGACGCAGGGGCTTGAGATTAGCACCAGGGACCTGCAGTCTCTTCCTGTACACCCCTGGTGCTGAAGCTGGGGCCTGCATGTGGCTGAGGTAGGTACACAGGGTCATCTTGGCACCCCAGCCTGCCCTGACCTTAAGAAGGTTAAGTGGGGGGTCTGGCACAGTAGCTTAGTGGTTAAGGTCCTCGCCTTGAACACGCCGGGATCCCATATGGGTGCCGGTTCTAATCCTGGCGGCCCCGCTTCCCATCCAGCTCTCTGCCTGTGGCCTGGGAAAGCAGTCGAGGATGGCCCAAAGCTTTGGGACCCTGCACCCATGTGGGAGACCCAGAAGCTGCTCCTGGCTTCAGATTGGCTCAGCTCCAGCTGTTGCTGCCGCTTGGGGAGTGAACCATCAAACAGAGACTCTTCCTCTCTGTCTCTCCCCTCTGTATATCTGACTTTCCAATAAAAATAAATAAATCTAAAAAAAAAGAAGAAGGTTAAGTGGAAGAGACAGGTCTCCCATCTGCTGGTCCACTCCCCAAATGATTAGAGTTGCCAGGGTTAGACCAGACTGAAGCCAGGAACCTTTCCCGAGTCTCCCACATGGATTCAGGGGCCTAAGGACTTGGGCTGTCCTCTGCTGCCTTTTCCCAGGTACATCAGCAGGGGGCTGGATGAGAAGTGGAGCAGCCAGGACTGGATCTGATGCTCATATGGGATGTTGGTGTTAAGGCAGAGGCTTAATGTACTGTGCCATGGTGCTCCACCCAGCCTGTGTCGGCCCACTGCGTGGCCTGTGTTGATCCTGAGAGCTCAGGGGACATGTGGGAGGAGAAACACATGCCTACTTCTAAGGAAAAAACAGGGGTAACCCCTGCTGAGGTTAGGGAGGTGGGAGGGGGCCTGCGGACAGGCAAGATAGGTAGTGCAGATGGCAACTGCTCCAGTCCCCCCGGGTGGCCAGCGAGGCCATGTGCATGGGCTAGAAGACTCCAGGGACCCACACACTGTACCCTACCCACCCTAAACTGAGGCTGTGGGCACTGGGCTGCAGGGGCCATGCTGCTGGGCACTCACTGCCTTCCATGTTCTCTGTGTCTTGCCCCATGCCTGGGCTCCGCAGGCAAAGGTGACGGAAGAGTGTTCCCAGTACGAATTTGAAAACTACATGCGGCAGCAGCTGCTGCTGGCTGAAGAAAAGAGCTGCCTCCACGAGGCCCGGAGTTGGGTACCCAAACGCCAGTTCGGCAGCGTGCCCCCCGTGCGGCGTCTGGGCCACGACGCGCAGCCCATGAGCTCCCTGGACACGGCCATCCTGGCGCAGCGCTACCTGCGCAAGTAGTGCCCTCGGCAGGGGTGCCAGCACCACCACCTCCTCGTGGACCCCAGCGAGAGGCCTGGCTACGGGGCCAGACTGCCCCGGGTTGCAGTCTGACGGGGCAAGGACAGGGACAGCCCAGGTCACACACATGGCATCAGCAGAGGTACCACAAAGCTACCTTTCGGAATGATCGCTTGATCAGTTGGTTTTTTGTTTTTGTTTTTTTAATCCAAGAAGCTTAGATAACTAATCTGCTTTGAATCATGACGTTTTAATCTACCTCTGTCTCTGTAACCATGCTGTCTCTAGACTGAGTCAGAGCGAGGAGGAGGAGCCGACCACCTGCTCCCGACCATGCAGCTCGCTGCTGGCTGCCTGAACCGAGGCCCCTCCCCACCCGCCGCCCTCCTGCCCAGGCCCCCTCAGTCCGGGTTTTAGAAAACCTTCACCTCATCTTAAGCTGAATTCAAATATATTTATTTTTTTACTGAAACCAATTTCTCTCCCATCTCCAGGTGGCTTGGCCCACAGCCACTCCCTGCCCAGCCTGGCTGGACCTCAGGGAGTCACACCCCACCCCAGGGAGCTCCCGCCCAGCCTCCAGGCACAGAGAAGCCCTTCTTGCCAGCCCCTGCCCACCTGCCGCCCGTCAGTCCCTGCTTCCGGTGACGGGGAGGCCTCGCCAGCCATGGCTCTGTGTCTGCCGTCTCAGGAGCCACCGAGGTGCTGGACACACACATTAACCTGGCCTCCTCCCTCAGTGTGGCAGCGAGCTGATGCTGATTGCCCGGCTGAAGGGCAGGCTCCGGGCCTGGTGTGACCCAGTGGCCTGGCATGCGTGCTCCGTGCTCTGTTTCCCCCAGTACCCACTCCTGTGGGTGAGAGAAGCGGGGTGGGAGGGGCCCCTCTTCGGCCCCTGCCCCTTAGTGTGTACTCTCCTGAGTGACCTCAGCCAGGTCTTCTGTGGGGTGGGGGCTTGGGGAAAGAGCTCCAGGGATTGGGGGACCCTGCCATGCGTGGCTGGAGAATAGCGTGCTGCCCTTTTTGAGCCGCAACCTTGAAGTGATGCCTATCTTGCCAGAACCGCTGTTCTCCCCCTGCCTGGTGCCCAAGAGGCATTGGCCTGGCATCATTAGGTTTTTCAGGCTGAGTGTCCCCCTCTGGGCATCCCCCTTCCCGTCCTGTCCTTGTTCCTCCCCAGCAGGCAGGTGACTGAATTTCCCAGATGGTGAGCTCCCCACCCCCACCCCCACCCCGCCAGCTGACTCACTGTGAGTGACCTTGGGCAAGTCCCCAAACCTTGTGCCTCAGTTTCCCCATCTGGAAAAAATGGGGCCACCTCTTGCCAGCAGTAGCAGGGCTGCCCATGCCCCTTCCTCCCCATGCCCCACTCCAGCCTGCAGGCGCCTCAGGCCTCTGCCTCGGGGAGTCTGTGGGGGCCCACTTGTGCCCAGCACTCACTCCGGGCACCAGGCTGCATGTCAGCTGCTGGGGCAGATGTGGTACGGTGGGGATGGGAGTGCCCTCTTTTCTATATTTATTTCATTAAAGTCTCCCAAGGGAGCACAAGCGCAGTCGGCCCGGGGCTCCCAGCCCGGGAGAGTCCGAGGCAGGGCCAGCTCGGTGGAGCCGGGCCCAGTGGCCTCCCAGGCGCCTCAGGCTGCTCTCCACGTGTGGTCTTTCCTGTACTCTCCAAATACCCTTGGGCCTGCAGAGCCACGTCAGACGGAGCAGCCCCTTCCCGGGTCAGCCCAGGCCTCTGGTCACGTTTCCGGCAAAGCAAATGAGAGGAGCTTGGGTCCGCCCTCACTGGCTACCACACACGGAGAGGTCCTGTTGTAAAGACACAAAATGGAAAAAGTCACAAAAAAGTTTGTATAAAGACATATTTTTGTACTACATGGGGACTCTTCCTGCATGTTAGCAATAAAACTTCCTGATCTGGAGCCACTGAGGCCCGTGTCGTCTGTCTTTCTTGTCCTGCTTTCCTGCCTACCTGCCTGTGCCTCTGCCAGTCCAGTTGGGTCCCTGGCCCCCCCACCACTGACACCCCCACCCTGTCAGCAGGTAGCACAAGCTACACTGTCATGACCTGGGGAGGGAGCCAGGACTACACAGCTGCAAAAGTGTGGCACCCCTTTGGAGCCCGCCAGACTGCCTGCCTGCCCATCCAGCATAGCTGGGGTAAGAAGAGGGCCAAGCCAGGCCGCCTTCTGTGCCCCCACCCCTTCCCTCTTGGCCCTTAGGAAGCCAAGGGGTTCCTTCCTTCCTCTCCTCTTTCCTTCCTTCCTTTGCCTAAATTTAGGCTTTGCAGATTGCGTGTGCTGTCTGCCCCTCCCCCAGCACAGCACAGCCGACCCACAGAATTCCAGATCCTGTGCCCAAGTCCGAGTCCCAAAGAAACAGAAATCCATGCAGGCAGAGCCTTTCCCAAGTGAGAGTCCAACAGCGGGCTCTTCTCCAAGATGAAAGAGACCCAATTCTCAGAGGACAGGCCCCTGAACCCTCCCTTTGTGCATATGAAGTGTGCCCTCATCTGACCTCGTCCAACCCAGGGCTACTGCCCACTCCCAGCCCACTACCCTGCTCGCCAGCCGCTTCCCTGAGCCAGGTCTCTATTTGCAGCCCTGCTCCTGTCCCTCTGCTGTTAGGCAGCCTCCCCAGCAGGCTTCCATACAGCAACATAAGATGGCAAATTCCAGGCCAGCAGGGACCTGTGGCACTCAGGATTGGTCTGCAGAGCCTGGAACTAAGCCCTGGCACACAGCTGGCAACTGCAGGCAGGGAGATTCAGCAACCTTAGCTTGGCTGCGGAGCCAGGAAAGCCAAGGGAAAGGTGTCAGGAACATGCGTGCGGTCCTTGTGGGCAAGGTCAGAGGATAATGGCCTGCTTGGTTACCTTCAGCATCCCCGGGAGAGGGTTTCAGAGAAGGGCCACCACTGTACAGCTGTCTGAGGCAGGCAATGAGACAGCCTTTTCTGAGCTGTGAGTTACTCTCATATCCCCTGTCCATGGCTGAGCCTACCTGCTGGCCCTGCCTTCCAACAGGCACAGAATTTGACCACTTCTCACAACTGCATTGGGACCATCCCAAGCCCCCAGTGCCCCCTGGATTTCCTGCACAGCCACTCATCCCCTTCAAAACTTCGAATGTGTCCCTCACTGTAGTGCCTCCTGACGGCATCATCCCTTACTTGAGCAAAGCCAAAGGACCCAAGCCTGGCTTTGAGTTCCAGCCCTACTGCTGGTTCCTGCTTTTGGGTGCACACCTGGGGGCAGCAGGTAAGGGACTTATTGCTCCAGGTGCTGCCACCCAATAGGGAGACCTGGACTGAGTTCCCAGGCTTTGGCCTGGCCCCACTCTGGCTCTTACAAGCATTTGGGGAATGAACCAGAAGACGGAAGATCTCCCTCTCATTCTCCCTTTATACCACAAGGTCCCATACCTGGCTACCGCCCAGCCCTGACCCCTCCCACACAGTGCTCCTGAACAAGCCACACATGCTTATGCCCTCTGGCCTTTGCCGTGCCTGATCTCCCTGGAAGGCCCTTCCCAGATGTTTGCATGGCTGTCCCCCACCTGCCACCCAAGCCATCTCACATAGTCGCCTTCTCTCACCGTGCCCACCTGGTCTCCAATCCTTTCCCCCACTCTTCTTTCTCCATTGGGTTGATCAGAGCTGGACACGTGCAGGCAACCCCAGCCTTCCTGACTTAAATGTGGGACTCTGCGAGAGGCAGGCATGCTTGCATGGTGGACACAAGACCTGGGCCAAGCTGCCGGCACGCACAGGGTGAGAGCCAAGGACTCCAGGCCATGCCACCAGGCAGGCATATCTTCCATCTACTGTACACAGTGAAAACTTGTTTATAACAACTCTCCAAGCCAAGGACCGAACCCCATGTCACACATAAACACAAGGGGTTTGTGTATACACTGCATTCGGGGAATGCAGTTACTATGTAAAGTGGCCCGCTTTTTTTCTCCACTTCATGTGAAAATGAGAGGAAGCTTCCACCTGCTAATTCACTCCCCCAAATGCCTACAACAGCCCCAGCTGGACCAGGTGTCCGGCACAGGTGGCAGAGGCCCCAGGAGACTGAGCCATCACTGCTGCCTTCCAGGATGCACATGAACAGAAGAGTGGATCAGAAGCAGAGTTAAGCTGGACTCCAAGCCCGCAGCTGTTTGATAGGGTTCAGCCCAGGGTGGGCCACAGGACAACGGGCAGGTGACATGCAGCCTGGAGGGGCTGTGAACTATGAGAGAAGTGGAACTTGCTTTGGAAAATGGCCTGGGGCCCAGTCATGTAAAGCTGTTGCTTGCAATGCCAGCATTTGATATGAGCTCTGACTGGAGTCCCAGCTCCCCACTTCTCATTCAGCTCTTTGCTAACACATCTGGGAAAGCAGCAGAAGTTGGCCCAAGTGCTCGGGCCCCTACATCAATGTGGGAGACCTGGATGACTCCTGGCTCCAGCTGTTGTGGCCATTTGGGGAGTGAACCAGTGGATAGAGGATGGATCTATCTCCTCCTCCTCTCTCTGTGACTCTGGTTTTTAAAGATACACAAATCAAGAAACAGAGAAAAAAGAAAGAAAGAAGGAAGGGAGAGAGGGAGGGAGGGAGGGAGGGTGAGAGAGAAGAAAAAGAGCCGAACAGGATCCCATATAGGTGCTGGTTCATGTCCCAGCTGCTCCACTTCCCATCCAACTCCTTGCTTGTCGTCTGGCAAAGCTGTCGAGGATGGTCCAAAGCCTTTGGGACCCTGTTCTTGTGTGGCAGACCCAGAAGAAGCTCCTGGCTCCTGATCAGCTCAGCTGTGACTGCTGCAGCCACTTGGGGAATGAACCAGTGGATGGGAACATCTTTCTGTCTCTCCTCTCTGTAGATATATGCCTTCCCAATAAAAATAAATAAATCTTAAAAAAAAAAAAAAGAAAGAAAAAGAAAACAGCCTAAATCTGCCACTTCTCACATCGCTCACAGCCCCTCCAGGAGCATGTCACCTGCCTGTTGCCCTGTGGTCCACCCTGGGCGGAACCAAACCCCTGGACCCTCGCTAAGGGCTTCATCCCACCATGATGCTCACTTGCTTGCAACCCTCCAGACCCCACTCCTCTACAGCTAAACCTATGCTCCCCAGGGTTCCACAAGCCCCTGCCGGGTCACCTGTCACTCTTCCTGCCATCCCCACATCCCAGCAGGCTCCTCCCCAGGTGCTTCAGCCCCCCGCCCACCAGGGACACTCTCTGGCACCCCCCACCCTACCCCTTCAACCTAGGCTGAGGTTTGTCTGCTCTGGTCAATCTGATGTCCCCACTCCTACAAAGGGCCAGGGACCTGCACTCAGTGTGTGATGCCACACAGATCTACATTCAGATGTCCCCAACCCCTCCCCACCCCCAACATCTAGCAGACAGACCACAGACACAGCCGACATGCATGCTGACAACACACATAGCATCCACATCCCAGGGCGGGGGGTCCTAGTCTTTCCCCATCTAAATTTGCCCTCTACTTGAACCTAAGCCCAGGACTGAAGGAATTGGGGGGAGGGTGATCTCCAGCCTGGGCAAGGAGGGGGTCGCTGGCCAACGGGCTTCAGGCAGCGCCTTCAGCTATGTCTGCAATTTCCTCTCCCCCTTCCTTCCCTCCTCCTCCTCCAAGGCTCCCGCCAAGAAGGCCTCCCCCTCACCCCAGCTCAGCCCAGGGAAGGGGGGTGGGAGGGCTGGGAGTGAGGCCGGAAGAAGACTCTAGCCGGATTACAAGCGCCAGACCCCAGCCCTGAACCCAGGTGGGCGTGCACGTGTGTGCCCAGCCCTGCTCCGTGCAGAGGAGCACACCCAGAGGCTCCCCGCTGGGGTCCCCAGACTGGCTTAGGCCTAGCTCCACATCCACATCGAGTTCAGCAATCATTAACCCGGTGACCAGACCGCAGCTCCGCCAGCTGGACACACTCAGGCCTGGACCAGGGAGGAGGAAGGGCTGAGAATCTGGGGAGGAGGGGCAGACTGCCCTGGCTGAGGGTGCTGGGGGACGGGCGGATGGAACCCCCTGGGAAGGGAAGCTAGAGATAGGGAACTGGTTAGGAGCAGAGCGCAGGAGAGGGGTTGGGAGCGAGGAGACACTCAAGTCCTGACCCTGTGGTCCAGTTTTCCCATGACTTGGTGAGTCTAGTCGGGGAATAGTGTCCCTGGTACTCCGCTGGAGGGTAGTTTAGCCCATAGCCTAGCACCTGGCCTGGGTCCCATCACTGCCCCCTGCCTTTCGGGGGGCCTTGGGGGCGGTCCCTGCCAGGGCCTCCCCCGTGGCTTCCTGTTGGGAGAGCAGCCGGCTGGCCAGCTCCCCTCCGCGGTGGCCGCTCCGCTCCCCTTCCTCCACCGCGGCGCTTGCCTCCGCCTCCCCGCCCCGCCCCTCCTCTCCTCCGAAGAAACTTTCCGCCACTGGTCCTTCAGCCCGAGTCCGGCCCGCGTTGCTGCAGCCTGGGAGCCGAGCCGGACGGGCAGGGCAGCTGAGACCGGACGGGGCGGGCGCGGCCGGACCCAGGGGTGTATGCGGCCGCCGGACGCGCCGGGCCAGGCACCCGTGTTGCTGACGGTGAGTGAGCCGGGCCTCGGGGCGGGCGAGGAGGGCAGCTTCCCCTCCCCCGAGCGCGCCCACGGGGCAGCGGAGGCCTCCATCTCCACGCTCCTGAGACAAGAGGCCGGGGGAGGAAATCCGCCCCCGCGCCCAGCCCCCTGCGGCCTGCCCCCCTGCTTCCCCGGCCTGGGAAAGGATTCCCCCGGACAGGGCCCAAGTTGGGAAGCCACGCTCTCCGTGTGGGACCTGGAGCCGGCTCTCCGGGGAAGGGGCAGCCTGAGGGGGGCGGCATGCCTGGACCGGCCCGGAGCTGAGCTGCTCAACTCCCAGGCTGACGCGGACGCTGGCCCAGGAGCAGCATGGACGCACCCCGAAGGGACATGGAGCTACTCAGCAACAGCCTGGCGGCCTATGCGCACATCCGCGGTGAGCCCGCTCCCCTCGCCTGCCCTCAGCTTTCCGCCTCCCCGCCCCGCCGCCCGGCTGCAGTTCCCGGTTGGTCATCCTTTTCAGAGAGGTGACAGCCTGGTCCCCTGACTGCCACCAGGCCCTCTGTGACCTTTACCCTCTGTCCCCCCTCTCCACCAGCTAACCCAGAGAGCTTTGGCCTCTACTTCGTGCTGGGAGTGTGCTTCGGCCTACTGCTGACGCTCTGCCTCCTGGTCATCAGCATCTCCTGTGCGCCGCGGTCACGCCCGCGGGGCCTCGTGCCACACCGCGCCCCCCGCGGCAGCACCCTGGAGCCCGAGGACGACGAGGACGACGAGGACGACGAAGACACGGTCACGAGGCTGGGCGCTGACGATACGCTGCAAGGCCCCGAGCTGTCGCCGGAGCCCGATGGGACCCTCAGCATCAATGTCTTCACATCAGCTGAGGAGCTGGAGCGTGCGCAGCGGCTAGAGGAGCGCGAGAGGATCCTGCGTGAGATCTGGCGCACGGGGCAGCCGGACCTGCTGGGCAGCGGCACGCTGGGGCCCAGCACTGCTGGCACGGGCACGCTGGGCCGTGTGCACTATTACTGACGGGTGCTCAGAGTGCTGGACACTCCAGGGGCACCCAAAGCTGCCCCAAGAACTTTGGACTCTCATGATTCCCACCCTTCCTGGGTGCTAAGGGGCTTGGACTACCTACCTCCGAGTGCGCCCTTCCTCGGCCCTGCCCAGAGGCCCCGGGGCGGAGGGGGAACGGGGGTCAGGAGGTGGGCGTCCCCAGCCCCTCTGAGGGAAGAAACAGAGTGACCAATGAAAGCTGCATTCTCACTGGTTGTGTGCCTTGTGTTATCCCTGCGCCTGGCGGACTCCGTACTCCTGGGGCCCCTTTGCCAGATCCCTCACCCCCTTCTGTGCCCGTGTGTGTCCACTTGCTCACTGGCAGGAACAGGAGCGCACACACCTGTACCCGCGCAGTGCCCCTCCAGGTGCATGCACGCACACATGCAAGCGCCATCCTAATACGTTTCTTCTAGGCGGACACACATTGCCTCGTCCGCACTGTCTCCGGGCTTGATGCTAAGGCACTCTCACCCCCCACCCCCTATGTAGGCTTGGGTGACCGAACTGGGGCAGTGGAGCTCATGTGGGAGCCGGGTTTCAGGAACCGCCCCCACCGCTCTTCCCCGGCACAAAGTAGAACCTGGGCCCCGCAGAATCAAACCCTTCCTGGGCCCCCCTGGTCCTCCCCGGCTCCAGCGCAGGGCCAGCGTCCGAAGGAGATACCCACCCTCTCCTCCAGCCCCGCCCGCTACCATCCGGTGGATAAAAATAGCAGTGCGCGCGGGCCTTGGGAACCGTAATGGGAGCCACATGTTGGCCAGATGTGCCTGCCAGAGGCTGTCAGGAATGCAAGGGGCTGCCCCGCCCCCGGACGAACCAAGAGGGCAAGGCACGGCGCATACAAGGCACTTTACTTTCCGCGTCTCCCCAAGTTGTGTGCAAGGATGTGGGTGGCCCGAGCCAGCCGCTGCTCAGGTTCAGCCCGTGCGTCCGCCCAGCCCCGGCCTCAGTGTGTCTGCGTCTGCACGTGTCTGGAGCCCCGAGCCGGGCACTTCTCCCTCCTCTGCAGCATCTGAACCTGGTCCGGGTAGAGGGTGTCAGGGGAGGGGCCGCGGCCAGCGCCCGCCCTCCCGCGGCGCCCACGCCCCACCCACCTCCAGCGAGCGCCGCTGCTCCCTCTCGCTCCTCAGCTCCTCCCAGATAGCAGTCATCCGGCTCCTGCCAACGGATGCGCACCCAAGTGAGGGCGTGTGTGGGGCGGGCCCCTTCCCTCTCCACCCCGCCCCTCCCGGCACTGCCCACTCACTCCAGCTGCTCCCCCATCTGTTGCAGAGCCGTCTGTAGAGATTGCACCTCCTGCCTGAGGGCCAGCAGGTGGGTTCCGTCAGGACCACCCTCCGTGGACTTTGGGGAGGGGACGGCAGGAGTCTCTTGGGAATCTGGGGTCAGCTTGGCAGGATGTGGGAACTCGTGGGCAGGGGCTGCCTCATAGTCCCGCTGCCTGGGAGCCACCTCTTTGGGAGGCGCCCCTTCTCCTGGAGGTAGCTCCTCCTTGGGGTGTGTCTTCTTGAGGACAGCCTTGTCTTCTGCAAAGGCCTCCACCAGCCAGGTCGTGGCCTCTACCAGGGCAGGCGTGGGCCTTGCCTGGGGCTGGGGCTGAGCCTGGGGGTGGGCCCTGCACTCCAAGGGGCCCTCTAAGGACTGGGGTTGGAGTGGGGGCTCCGCTGGCCCATGGACCCCATCTTGGGAGGCAAGCTCATTGGCCACAATAGACTTGCCCTGCAGGGCTTCCTCTGGAGAGAAGTGATGTAACTGAGGGTGGTCTCCCTGGGAGATGACCTCTTTGGAAAGCACCTGCTTTAGGGTCAAGTCCCTGCCTGGGAGGGGGCCCTCATCCTCCAGACTGGCCATCAGCTCCTTGGCAAGGTCTTCGGAAGCAGGTGCCTCCTCTGCCAAAAAGGCTCTCTCAGGAACTAGGGCCTCTTCTGGGGTGGGGTTCCCCAGAATCCCAGGCGTTTGTGGGATGGAGGCCTGGTCTCCCTGAGTCAGAGTCTTGATCTTCTCTGGGATAGAGGCATGGTCAGCAGCCGGGATCCCCTCTGGGCTGAGGGTGTCTAGACCAGGGGTTTGGTCAGGAGCCGGGGGCTTCAGTTGGCCAGGGGCTTGGTCTTCCTGAGTCAAGGTCTTGTCTGGGCTGGGGGCTTGGTCAGGAGCAGGGGTCCTCTCTAGGGCAAGAGCCTGGTCTCCCTGAGTCAGGGCTTTGGTCTTCTCTGGGCTAGAGGCATGGTTGGGAGCAGGGATCCTCTCTGGGCCTGCAATAGGGACTTGATCAGGAGCCGGGGTCTCCTCTGGGCCGGGGGCTTGATCAGGAGCCGGGGTCACCTCTGGGCCGGGGGCTTGATCAGGAGCCGGGGTCTCCTCTGGGCCGGGGGCTTGATCAGGAGCCGGGGTCTCCTCTGGGCCGGGGGCTTGATCAGGAGCCGGGCTCTCCTCTGGGCCGGGGGCTTGATCAGGAGCCGGGGTCTCCTCTGGGCCGGGGGCTTGATCAGGATCTAGGGTCTTCCCTGGGCTGGGGGCTTGATCAGGAGCCGGGGTCTCCTCTGGGCCGGGGGCTTGATCAGGATCTAGGGTCTTCCCTGGGCTGCAGGCCTGGTCTTCCTGCATCAAGGTCTTATCTGGGCTGGAGGCTTGATCAGGATCTAGGGTCTTCTCTGGGCTGCAGGCCTGGTCCTCCAACATTGTCTTGTCTGGGCCAGGGGCTTGGTCAGGAACAGAGGTCTTCCCTGGGCTGGGGCCTTGGTCAGGAGCCAGGATCTTCTCTGGGCTGCAGACCTGGTCCTCCTGAGTCAAGGTCTTGTCTGGGTTGGGGGCTTGGTCAGAAGCAGGGGTTTTCCCTGGCCTGGGGCCTTGGTCAGGAACAGGGGTCTTCCCTGGGTTGGGGGCTTTGTCAGGAGCTGGGCTCTTCCTTGGGCTGGTGGGCTTGTCCAGCGTGGGGCTTCTGTTCCCAACAGCAGCTTTTGCCAGCCGGCTCTGCTGCCCCTCCTGTGGGTAGGAGGCGAGTTCTCAGCCGAGGGCTTAGGAATCATGAAAGTTTGTCTGGTTCCCCTTGGCCTGGGCTCATCCCGCTCTGTACCCCACTCCTCAGGGACCAGCCCACACCCCATTGGCCCCCCGCCCCAGCCCCTCACCTGACTGGATGCCGAGCGCTGCAGGGCAGGCTGGGTTTTGGATCGCTTCCTGCCAGGGTTGCTAGAAGCCCCATTGAGGAAGTTGCCATTGGAGCCTACGGAAACAGAGCATTAGGGACCCAGGCCCACCCTCACTGTCAGCACAACCACCCTATCCCTCTCCTCCGCCTCTTCCCCTGCTGGAAGAGGATGGCCCTTACCAGTCGCTCTGGACGTATGCTTCTGGCTGTCCCCGTTGGGTGACCAGGGAGTCCTGGAACACATCCCCATCAGGCTGGGGGTAGGGGAAGCCTTTCTTGAGACCTTTCCCCTGGTCCCCACCCACTCCACTCCTTACTTGGTTTTGTTGGGCCCAGTGGGGCTGGTCATTGGCTTCTTGACTACAGGGAGGAATGTCTTGGGCATCAACTTCTTTGGTTCCTTAATAGGAGCTGGGAGGAGAGAAGGGTGAAGCATTCACTTATTCTCATATCCATCCACCTGCCAGTCAGCTGGGAATGGACCACCATCTGCAGACTAGGGGAACTGCGGAAGCACCCCAAAGACACACCCAGTGGACAGCTATCAGAGAAGACTGAAGAGGCAGCTGTATATCCCACCACACTTTTGTTTTAGAGATTTATTTTTATTTGACAGGCAGATCAGATTTACAGAGAGAAGGAGAGACAAAGATCTTCCATCCACTGGTTCACTCTCCAAGTAACCGCAATGGTTGGAGCTGAACCAATCCGAAGCCAGGAGCCTCTTCTGTGTTTCCCACATGGTAAAGGTCCCAAGGCTTTGGGTTATCCTCTACTGCTTTCCCAGGTAATGAGCAGGGAGTTGGATTGGAAGCAGAGCAGCTGGGACATGAACCAGCACTCATAGGGGATGCTGGTGCTACAAGGTGGAGGATTAGCCAACTGAACCATCACACTGTCCCAATTCCTACTTTTTCATCTCTGCCCCTTTGCCCTCCTGAACTTGGAGAGTGAACTGGTGTTACACTACTTGAGATATACAAAACTAGTATCTTGCAGCCCAACCTCTTGCCCCTTAAATTTGCATCGTCAGAACCATGATGTAGTCGGTTTATCTCCACCTGTCCCACTGACATCCCACGTGGGCACCAGTTCAAGTCCTGGTTGCTCCTCTTCCATTCCAGTTCCCTGCTTAAGGGGTGGGAAAGCAGCAAAGGATGATCCATGTCCTTGGGCCCCTGTACTCACATGGGAGACCCAGAGGAGGCCCCTGGTTCCTGGCTTCACATCAGCCCAGTTGCAGCCATTTGGGGAACTAGGTGGCAGATCTACCTCTTCTCTGTCAAGACTTCTCCTTTCCCAGCATCTCCACTTGCTCACACAGCTGAGGCACCCCTGATGTCCTTTCCTTCCCCAAACCAAACATCCAAACCCTTGGCAGATTCCATCTGATCTGTCATCAAAATATTGCCTGAAACCAGTGACTCATCACCGTCTCCAGCACAAAGTGCTCTGGAAGGAGGCACTGCTATCTGCACCTGTTCTAAGGTTTGAGTAACTTAGTGTGTGCCAGGAGCTGGGAGGACCTGCAACCTGGCTTTGGCTGCAGCCACCCTGCCTATGGGCCGTTCTTCCCACAGCAGCCACCATGTGCTCACATTGCACTGGGAAAGCAGACATGGCACACAATTGGGAAACTGTGGTGAAGAGTGTTAAGTGTTCCTGAGGAAGAACGAGCAGAGCAATAGTCAACTGTAGAGAAAGCCGCACCTAGGGGATGGTGGGGCGAGCATCAGAGGCAGTCACGGGGACCCACACATCCACAGGGGCATCACCAGCTGCTTGGGCATCTGCACCTGGGCTGATTTCACACACAAACACAGTTCTGCACAGGCTCACACACAATCCCATGGCTAGGGCTCAGGGCCTGCACTCTATAGCCAGACACTGGACTTTGAATCCCAGCTCCACTCACCACTGTGTGGGGAGAGAGACAAGTAACCTCTGTGTCCCAACATCTCTACCCACAGTATACGCCTTGTAGGGTTGCTGGAAGACCTGAGTGACTTCATATGTCAGCTGCTCAGGAGACCTGGCCCCATTAATGTCAGCTTTTTCGCTAGAGGACAATCGTAACCAGCTGAGGACTCACTGCTAAGGTCAACCACAAAAAAGGGGAAACTGAGACCAGCTCTGCACTGTGTCTACTGAGCCTGGGTCCTGGGACAGACAGTTTGGGTGCCAGGCTCAGCTCCTTTGGCCTGCTACTACCCTACATCCCACATAGCTCAGTCACCCCCATTGTCCTGTCACCCTGTGCATCCCTTCCCTGGAGTGATGGGTATCCTCCGTCTGCTGGCAGAAGTCAGCAATATCTGGGAGAAGTCTTCCTGCCAAGGCTTACAAGATTCGCCCGGACCATGACCAAGTGTGAACTCACACACCGATCACAAAGCTTAGGAAAACGCAAGTGTTCAACAGTGGGGGCCAGGACACATGCACCCCATACAGACACTGCTGATGTCTGGCAGAGAAGGTAGACTAGCTCTGCACCAAAAAACTGAAGGAATCAAGAAAGCACAGGCCACCAAGGAACCAGCAGGAATACACAGACAGATCTGGAAAAGCAAACAGAAATAAAACTACTAGAGGTGAAAAACGGCACTGCTTCAAAAGCTCGAGGAAAATCCAAGGCTGATATGTACAAAATTTACGGGATATATATGGGTTAAACAGCAGAGTAGGGGTTGGCATGGTGGCCTAACACGCTAATCCTCCACTTGCGACACTAATATTCCATATGAGCATCAGTTTGAGTTCCAGATGCTTCATTTCTGACCCAGTTCCCTGGTAATGGACGTGGAGGATGGTACAATGCCTGGACTCCTGTGGTCCACAGAGGTTAAGCCTTTACCTGTGATGCCAGCATGCCATATGGGTGCCAGCTCAAGTCCTAGTCACTCCACTTGCAATCCAGCTCCCTGCTGATGTGCCTGGAAAGGCAGCAGCAGATGGCCCAAGTCCTTGCACCTCTGTACCCGCGTGGGAGGCCCTCTCTGCCCTACAGCCCAGAGGATGGTGCCAAGGCAGGTGCAAAGGCAGAGGAAGTGCCAAGCTCCTGGCTGTGGAGCAGCCCATTGCAGCTGTCTGGGGAGTGAACTAGATGGAAGACCTCTCTCCGTCTCTCCTCTCTCTGTAAATCTACCTTTCAAATACAAATAAATAATTTTTTTTTCAAATAAATAATTTTTAAAAAGTTGTATAGGACTTATAAGCAGAAAATAAAATGCTGGAATTGATTTTTTATGGAAAATATAATTGCAACATTCATTTAAATCAATGCTACTATGATACAAGCACTTACATAGAAGTGCTAAACACAGCCAAACTGAATTTGGAGCAGAAAGGATTTCTTATTAAAGATCTGTTTATTTTTATTGCAAAGTCAGATACACAGAGAGGAGGAAAGACAGAGAGGAAGATCTTCCATCCGATGATTCACTCCCCAAGTGACCACGATGGCCAGTGCTGTGCCAATCTGAAACCAGGAGCCAGGAACTTCTTTCCAGGTCTCCCACACAGGTGCGGAGTCCCAAAGCTTTGGGCTGTCCTCGACTGCTTTCTCAGGCCACAAGCAGGGAGCTGGATGGGAAGCGGGGCTACCAGGATTAGAACCAGCGCCCATGTGGGATCCCAGTGCATTCAAAGCAAGGACTTTAGCCACTAGGCCACCGCGCCGGGCCCAGGATTTTTTTTTTAAGACCAAAAACATGCTAGTGATTGACTACACTAAAATTAAGACTTCTGCTCATAAAAAATAAATAAATAAAATAAAGGGCCTGGTACAGTATCTTAGCAGCTAAAATCTTTGCCTTGCATGCGTTGGGATCCCATATGGGTGCCTAGCAGCTCTGCCTTCCATCCAGCTCCCTGCTTATGGCCTGGGAAAGCAGTTGAGGACTACCCAAAGCCTTGCAACGCTGCACCTGTGTGGGAGACCGGGAAGAGGCTCTGGGCTCCTGGCTTCAGATTGGCTCAGCTCCAGCCATTGCAGCCACTTGGGGAGTCAATCATCAGACAGAAGATCTTCCTCCCTGTCTCTCCTCCTCTCTGTATATCTGACTTCTCAATGAAAAAAAAATAAATAAATCTTAAAATAAATAAATATAAATAAATAAATAAATAAATAAATAAATAAATAAATAAATAAATAAAATAAGCCACAAACTGAGATCCAACACTGGTAACATTTAGAGTTAGTGTTGTGGCAAATGGGGTTAAGCCACCATCTGAGCACCATTAAGTCCTTGCTGCTCCAGCTCCCTGCTAATGCTCCTGAAAAAACAGCCCTGTAACCCATGAGGGAAACCTAGATGGAGTTTCTGCCTCTTGGTTCTTGCTGGTCCAGCCCTGGCCATGGTAGCCATTTGGAGAGTAAACCAGTGAGTAGAAGATCTTTTCTATTTCTTTGCCTCTCACTAATTCTTCTTTCAAATAAATAAATAACCTTTTTTTAAAAAAAACACCTGTCTTTATGGGGCGTGTTTTAAAAAAATGAAACCAAAACAAAATATTGATGACATGTATGGCCAAAGAGAGTGGTATTCAGAAAACAAGGAGATTTAAATAGTGCATTTCCACAGTTTTGTCACAATGCGTGTTCTCAAGGAACTCTCTCAGAAGTCTCCTACAAAGCATTAGACATGGGAGAAATACAAATTAAGTTCAAAGTACTTAGTCTCTTTGAGAGTCACAAAAAATAGTGAAGTCAGGCGCTGATGTTCTGGCTTAACAGGTTAGGCCTCTGCCTACGGCTCTGGCATCCCATTTGGGTGCCAATTGGAGTCCTGGCCACTCCACTTCCAGGTCAGCTCCCTGCTAATATGCCTGGTCCAAGTGCTTGAGCCCCTACATCCAGGTGGGAGACCTGGAAGAAGCTCCAGGTTCGTGGTTTCAGCCTGACCCAGCCCTGGCTCTTGTGGTCATTTGTTGAGTGAACCAGCAGATGGAAGATCTCTTTCTCTGTCCTCCTCTCTCTGTGACCCTGCCTTTCCAATAAATAAATAAAGATAAATAAAGATAAATCTTCGGTAAAATAATGAAATATGGTAACACCAAAGGGATGAGGAACATGGAAGGCAATAGGATGACTTTCGGATCCGATGAAGGCAGAGGGTGAGACAGCCCTGATCCACACGTGGCCTTACTAAATGAAACAAATCTGTACTTGCTGACCGCTGGTTTGAAGCACTCACACCTTCACATACACACACACAGACCCACAGCAGACTCACACACATTCCTGGGAGGGAGCTCCCTGCGGATGCACTAGAGCACCCCTCAATCTCAGGCAGCCCTGACACCCACCTGATTCCCGAGACACCACTCGGCGTGGACCCAGCTTCTTGACCTAGGCAGACAAGGACATTCAGAACCCCAGTCCAGCTCCCCCTCCCTCAGGGCGATGGAGGTGGGGGGCAGGGAGGCCCAAAGTCAGTCGGTACTCACAGGGGGCGGTGGGAGCACAAAGTTATCTGGGAACACGCCTCTTCTGCCTTGGCACTCCCCGAGCCACCAACCCTTATCCTCTGTGGTCTGTGGGGCAGGGAGGTTGGAAATGAGACCCCCCCCCCAGGCACCCGCTTTCCTGGCCGTCCCTCCTCCGCCCTGCGCCCCTCACACCTTCCTCAGGACTTTGACCTCGTCCCCTCTCCGCAGCGCCAGCTCATCGGGGGCCTCAGGCTGGTAGTCAAACAGGACCCTGTAGGTCTCAGGGTGGGAGACTGAGAGGGCGTTAGTCTCCGGAAGTCAGCCCTCCCCATCAGCCAGGCACCTCCCGCCTCCATGAGGCCAGCCTCGGGGGTGGGAAGGGCTCCCGCCTGGGTGCTCACCCGTCCGCAGGTAGTCTGGAGGGCTGTCATAGGCCAGGGTGCTCAGCTAAGTGGGGACGGGGCAGGGGACACGATGAGCCTCTACCCAGCTCAGGAAGCACTCACTGCTTCTGTGCCCACCACTCTGACCCACTTTACCTTGGGAGGCCGCTGGGCACTGGTGCCGATGTCTGAGTTTCCAAGGCCTGAGGGAGGACAGTGAGTTTAGGGGGTGCCCATTCACACCAAGGCTTAGGTCATGGGATAGGGCCAGGAGGGGTCACAGGGTCAGGAGGTGTGAATCCCAGGCTCATGCCACCGGGGGCAGGGGGGTGGGGGGGTCCTCGGAGAGCGCGAAGTCTACTCCCAGGGGGCAGTCAGGGTCTCAAAGTCGAGGTCTCACTTGGGGACCCACTGTCCAGCAACTCCACAAAGTTGGACGGGAAGGCTCCCAGCTGCCCATTCTTCTTCCCCAGCCACCAGCCGTCCTCAATCTGGGGAGGGGGAGGACGCAGGGGCTTCTGGTTCTGCCCCAGTGGTCTGTGGGCTCCTCACTCCCTCGGTTCAGCCCGCAGGCCCCCTCCTCCCCTACTCCCTCACTTCCCAGTCTCTGTGCCACTCACCCTTCCCACGGCCCCCACCCTCCGCCCTCCCTCGGGAGAGACGCCCCAGCGTCTCCCCGAAACCCACCGCTCACCCCTCCCAACCACTTCGTCTGTCACCTCCTTTATCATTTCCACAATCTCCCCGGTTTCCAGCGTCAGTTCGTCCGCCTGCTCCGGGCTGTAACTGAAGTTCACTTTGCACCATCTTTGGAGGCCCGGAGATTTGGCGGGGTGATCTGGGTCATACGGAGAGCGAAGCGGCTTGAGCTGGGGGGAGGCCCCTGTCCGCTAGGCTGAGGGAGGGCTGGCCGCGAGCGTCGGGCGCCTTGCCACCTGGCCCCGCCCCAGGGCGGAGCATTGTACGTAAGAGCCAATCACAGACCGCCAAACGCCTCACAGCCCCTCCCACAGGCGTGCCCGTCCGCGGCTCAGGCGCTCACCTCGGCGGCGCGCACAGCGCGGTCTCGGTGCTTCCCCTGCGTCTCGCAGAGTTTCTGGAATCTCCTGGGATTGAAAGCCCCGGAAGGGGGCGCTCAGTTCCCAGGCGGCCCGCGCGGGGACCCCCCAAACCCCCACCTCCGCAGTCCATTCCAGTCCCAGCCTCACCTGTACCAGGCGCTTAGGGAAGAAGCCACAAAGGCCACCCAGCTCTCCGAGTAGCCAGCCCCGTGTGGGTCCCTCTCGCACCTGCCGGACCACGTCCCCGGGTGCCAGACTCAACTCGCCCTCCTTCTGCGCGCGGTATCCGGCCAGAACCAGGACCTCTGCGGGTGGACGACCGGGCACGGCGCGGCTCAGGACCAGGGCAGCCGCGTCCCCGGCTCCATGTAGAAGACAGCGGGAGAGTGGGGTGGTGGCACCGACCTGCGTTGCTTCCACACGGTTCCCACAGGGTTGCGCAAAACACCCGCCTCCAGGACTGGGTACACTTACCCATGGCTTCCGGGGGTCCCACAGGTGGCTGAAGACTGGGCCCAAGAGAAAGTGGGTTGGGCTGCGACACTGAGGACCAGGAGGCGAAGGGCGAGCCGATAGGTCAGGCTCCAGGTACTGGGAATGGACAGCTGCTTAAGTTAGGCCCCTGACCCGCAGGTGAGGAGTGCTGCAGGGGCCCCTGGCCGGTACTGGGATCCCAGTCCACCTGAATTCTCACCTAACTGCTTCCCCTTCTCCCCACCTCGGCCCCAAGGCTCCCACTCACTACTGAGGGCGCCTTCCCTGGCTCACTCTCCTGGCCCGAGGGGAAGAGGTGGAGGAAAGGCACGTACCTGGGTGGGGCTCCCAGCAGGCAGTAACTGCTCTGAGCCTGGGCCTCTTAGGGAGGTGGTGCCTGCTCGGGATCTCCAGAAACTACCCCAGCTGCAGTCCAAACCTCAGGGTAGCTCTCCCCTGCCTGATCCCCGCCCCCCCCCCCCAATCACGCAGAGGAAAGAACCCCTGCTTTGGGATCCAGAAGGCTTAATCTGTTTTCAGAAAACACCTCCAGCTTGTCCTTGGGAGGGGAGAGGGGATGTTGGCAGGAAGAACTTGACAAGCTTGTATTTGCCTTATGGAGCTGGTGAGTCGAAAGTTGGGGTTCACCTAGAACTAGTCCCATGTGGCCTGGCTAGGTGATCTTCCTGCTCAGTGAACACAAAAGGCTAAACCGTTTCACTATCCCCCTTGACTCCTGCCCCAACACAGCAAGTCAAAGTCCTTGCTGCTGACCCTCAGCGCAAAAATCTGTTTGTCCTGTGGTACCAAAGGTACAAGATGAAGCCAAACCACTGGGGTGGGAGTGGAGTCACCGCTGGGAGAGGGGATGGCTGTAGCCCCCTCCCAGGGACAGACGGGTGCAGTAAGTGTAAGGTGGTGGGGAGAGGGGGAAGCTCCTGGCCTTATCTTCTGGTGTCCTGAAACTGCTGTGGGAGGCACCCCCACCCACACACACCACACTCATTCTCTCTGGGAAACAATGAACACGGGCAAGTCATGTCTGCCACTTCATTTTATTGTTTTTATTTGCAGGAGGAGTTGAAACAAATTTCAAGAGTATTTTTCATTCCCCCCCAAACATGAATCATCCAAGTACAACCAACTTAACTATATAGAAATGTAGCAAAGAAAAGGGAAAAGTAGCTGAACAAGCCAGGAGGTAAAGGCGGGGAAGGGGTGGGTGCTGTCCGCATACAACATATGCAGGAATGCCGATGATTCTCCTGCTCAGGACCGCCTCCCCAGAAGGCAAGCACAAGGACCCATTTTAAGAGGATGTTCTCCCCCCAAATATCTGAGAATGTTTCAACTTAAAGCTTAAGGTTAAAGAGAAAACAAAACAACACCAAAACAACCCCATGAACCACCCAGCCAAACCACCTTCCTTAATCGAGCATAGGAGTTTCATTTTATAAAAAGATTACTAAAAATATTGAAAAAATTATTTTCTCATATTTGTAAAGATAATTCAGAAGTTTCTTAGAAAACAGACCAGAAACTGCCCTCCAGTTTCCACCGTTGCCGAGACGATCAGCAGGACTAGAAAGTTTGGGAACTGGAGCTGCTGGTGGGGAACAGGAAGCCCAGCCCAGAAATCAGAGTTCAGAAGCAGGTGCGGGTGTGGCCAGGAGCGACTCCATGTGAACATGGCTGTGCAGAAAGGGGAACACTAGGTGGTCAGAAAGGCCTTAAACTCCTCCTTGACATACAAAACCGGTTTTTAGAAAGATCCAAGCAGTTTGGTCCCAAACTGAGGTGAACACTTCAATGTTTATTCACATGCTTTGCTTTTTTTTTAAGAATCAAAGTTGCCCAAATTAAATCTTTCAGCTATTACTACATACGCCTAAAAAGAAAAGGGCTCTTGAAATTAGGATGGGGAAAAAAGATACAGAGAATCAAATTAGTCCTTTGAGCTTCAAATGAAATGAAGAACAAAACTGTTGGTTTCTAATAGGGAACAAACCAAAATCCAAGCATTGCTTTCCCTCCCTCCCCTGCCCCTCCCCCACACCCCCACAGCAAATGAGGAACCCTGCCGCGGCCCAAGAGGTGGTGTTCTCGGCCCAGGCTGTGGCCAGCCCTTCCGTCCAGGGGGACACACAGCATCAAGGATGCTCTCCTCCACAGCAGGCTTAAGCGTGGCCAGCAGCGGGCAGCGGCGAGATTGTTTAGGATCTTCTAGAGGCTCCTGCGCAGCTCCTCCCCAGCGTCTTCCTGGCATGCCTCTCCCCTGGATGAGGGCTTCTTCCGCAGTGGCCCCTACTCAGCCGCGGGCTGTAAATTGTCCTTTTCCTCTCGGTTCTCTGTCCCACTTTCGTCGTCTTCAATTTCCCCTTCCTCCCCACTGAATTTGTCGTGGGCCCATTTGGGGCTGGTACTGGATTTCCGGAACATGAACCGGCCCCGACCCCGGGGAAAGGCTCCTCGGCCCCGGCCCCGGCTCACCCATTTGTCACTGCCTTCACCTTCCCGGTCATCATGCTGAGGAAAGAAGATTGGCATTAGTGCCAGGGTTCTCTGCTCGCAGGAGCCTTCTCTTTTGTCCTCACTGCTGCTGGTCTACTCCAGAAACACCACTGCCTCAAACCCCCAGGCCGCCTAGGGGTTCAGTATACAGAACTCCCAGGAGAAACTTTCACCTAGTACTAAAACAACATCTCATTGAATCCTCCCCTCCACCTGAATCTGACACCACCCACTATGCAAATGAGGGAACACCTCTGAGAGAGGAGGTATGTGTGAACTGGGATCTTGTCAGGCAGCTGTGAGCACTCAGGATGCATGGCAGATTCCAGCCCGGTCCAAACAGGAACACACATCCCAGTGCAGTGTCTACACACGATCACGGGCCAGCGCTGCGGTGCAGTGGGCTAAATCCCATATGGGGTCCAGTTCATGTTGGCTGCTGCACCTCCGACACAGTTCCCTGCTAATGCGCCTGGGAAGGCAGCTGAGACTGACCCCGAACCTATGTGCAACCTGGATGAAGCTCCTGGCGTCAGCTGCCCCAGCGCTGGCTACTGTGGCCATTTGGGGAGTGAACCAATGGAAGCAAGATCTCTCTCTCCGTACCTCTCCCATACACATCAAATTTTTTAAGTTATCAGTTTTGATCAATCAAGGCCTGGGCTTCAGCTCCATTAGTGCCTAAGGCCCTCTAGACCTTCCTGGTTATCCCCCAGCACGTACCAAGTAATATTTCTTGCTTTTGGGTGTATACTCCGGGTCCCATTCTTCTTCCCGAGTTCTTTTTTGGAAATCGTTGTTGCTGCTGTTGTTATTGTTACCAGAGTAGTTGCCTCGGCCCCAGCCTCTCCCTCGGGCTCGAAAGGGCTGCAGCAATAAATGGGGAAAAGCAACACAGTACAATGTCAGGAATGGCAAAACAGTCCCCGGTGTGCCATTCAAGCACGTTTCTAGCGTAAGACAACAACTGCTCTCCAGCCATGAGCTTGCCAACTGGTTTGTAGTCACTGTTCATCTCAAAACCACAGCTCAGATGGAACATAAATACAGCCCAAGGGTCTTACTATGAGCCAGAGGACCACAGTTAAGCAGCTTTCTGGCTAAGTGATTGTGAACACAGAAATAACTAAAAATGAAAGAGGGGTGCAGGAGGGGGCCAATCAACTAGATTACTTACAGTAGAGGTAACAAAACTGGCATTCGGATGAAACAATTGGACCTGGCAGAATCAAGAGGCACAGGGAGAGGGGGAGGGTCTTACAAAGGCTCCCCGAGCGCGGCCGCCGCCTCTCTCACTTGGCCCCACCAAGTCTTTGGTCCCAAGCCTGGACTTGTCAAAGCCTGTGGTGCTTTCCTCTCTCTCCTCTGTCTCCTCGGTGTACTCCTCTGCTTTGTAGGAATGAGACGACTGGGAGGAGGAGGAGGAGGATCTGGAGCGATCCCGTGTTCTCCTGTGTTTCCTAGGAGAAAAAGAAGTAGGGGAAATGGTAAACCTCTAGGCAAAAGCTGCCTGCCGGGTCCCAGACACAAAGCACAGGACCAGCGTGTGTCTGTGATAAAAGAATGGAGGTATACCTGAAACAGCTCACCCCAACCTACCCATTCAGGAGATGTAGGGACCTCTCCCCAGTTCCTGTCCCCCTACTCCAAATTTTTTTTTAACTGGAAAGGCAGATACACAGAGAGGAGGTAACGGAGAGATCTTCTGTCCACTGACTCACTTCCCAAGTGGCCACAATGGCTGGAGCTGAGCTGATCCAAAGCCAGGGCCTTCCTTAGGGTCCCAAGGCTTTGAGCCATCCTCCACTGCTATCCCAGGCAACAAGCAGGGAGCTGGACAGCAAGTGTAGCAGCCAGGACAGGACCTGGTGAACATATAGGATCCCAGCAGAAGCAAGTTGAAGATTTAGCTACTAGGCTGTTGCTCCAGGGCCTCTCTGCAGTTATTTTGAGATTTATTGAAAAGGCAGGGTTTTCACACAGAGTAGGGATCCTCTATCCACTGAATTCACTTCCCAAATATTCAAAAATGGCCGAAATTGGACCAGATCAAGGCCAGGAACTTATTCCAGGTTTCCTATGTGGGTGTAATTGGATCATCCCAGACACATCAGCAGGGAGCTAGATCAAAACAGAACAACTGGAACTTGAACCAGGATCCATATGGGGATGCCAGAGTCACAGGCAAGCAGCCTACCTATTACATCAACCAGTTTCTCCAATTCTACTAATCATGTTCAGTGTCAGTGCTGTAGCACAATAGGCTACATCCCTACCAGAGATGGCAGCATTCCATAGTAGAATGCCAGTTTGGACACAGACTCTGTTTTTATTATTTTTAATAGATTTATTTATTTTTATCGCAAAGTCAGACATACAGAGGAGAGACAGAGAGAGATCTTCCATCCGCTAATTCATTCCTCAAGCGGTGACTTAGCTGGAGCTAAGTCAATCTGAAGCCAGGAGCCTCTTTTAGGTTTCCCATGTGGGTATAGGGTCCCAAGGCTTTGGGCCATCCTCGACTGCTTTCCCAGGCCACAAGCAGGGAGCTGGATGGGAAGTGGGGCCAGTGGGACATGAACTGGTACCCATATGGGATCCTGGCGTGTACAAGGCGAGGACTTTAGCCACTAGGCTACTGTACCAGATCCAACTGTTCCACTTTCAATCCAGCTCTCTATTGATTAGCCTGGAAAAGTCGTAAGAGCTGGTCCAGTTCTTGAGCCCCTGCCACTCATGTGGGACAGACCTGGCTCTAGTAGCCATTTGGGGAGTGAATCAGTAGATGGAAAATCTCGGTCTCTCTCTCCCCCTTTAAAATAAACCTTTGGACTGTATCCAGTGGGCCTGAGCTGTATGCAGCCCTAGCGGATGAATGCTTTATGTCATACTTTCTGGTTCTCACGGGGTATTACCTTTTCTTAGAGGGCTGCTCAAAAGATTAAATAATGCAGTTAACTAACGCTCAACACTGACATAGCAGGCACGCAGTAAATAGCACTATAATTACGAACAACCATTCCTCTCATGTCATGGCTGGGGGAGACTCAGGTGACAGACCTGAGCAGAAGCTGGATTTCAAATCCAGCTCTAATTACACCACTGCTTCACATCCCACCTCCCAGGAAGCTCAAACAGGTTGTGTCACTGAGCCTGGGACCCAGTGCAACTCTTCCCAGAGTGGTTTCTCTTGCCTTCCCTTCATCTGGGGGGAAATTACAGACTAGAGCAAATAAGCTTAACATGATGAGTCACTGTCTATATACTACAGGTTGGTGCCAGCCCTGCCACGGAGAAGCCAGTCGAGTGTCAGTACCCTGTCACTAACCACCCCTTTCTTCCCCGCTATCCTTTATGGAACACAGCTTGTTTCCCCCACTGGCTCTTCCTAGCACTAGCTCACCAAAAACAAAACAAAACAAAACAAAACACCCTAAGTTATTGTCACAGGATTCTTACAATTCAGATGTGTAACTGTCAGGCGGACATTGTGGCACTGTGGGTTAAGCTGCCACTTTGGGACATCCATACCTAGTAACAGCACAACTGGGATCCTAACTCCTCTACTTCTGATCCAGCTTTCTGCTAACACATCCTGGGAGACAAAAGATGCTTGGGCCCCTGCCACCCATGGAGTTTTGGGGTCCTGGCAAATAGGGAAGTGACCCAGCAGGGAAAACCTTTCCCCTCACACACCTTTCAAGTGGACAAAAATAAAGATTTAAAGAAATATTAGAACTGACTCCACTAAAAAAAAAAAAAAAAAAAAAAATCAGTGCTACTTCCAAAGGTCTTCAAAACAAAGGCTCTGAGAAAGCCCTATGTCTGAATCCCAGCACTGTGTCCCGTGAGCTATGTGACCTGGCCGAGTCACTCTTCACTTACAAAATAAACTTTAACCACTACACTATCGCACCGGGCCCAGAATAAAGTTTTTTTTAAAACCACAGGGTGACATATTAATGATAACCATTAATAAGCCATTTCCTTTGCCCAAATCACTAAAACACCCAATTACAGGTAAATATGCACGTATTCCAGGGAGAGGAATTGAGGAATTTAGAGATCCAGACTCGAAATGCCCGTGGGACACTGCCCTGACCCTGGCAGCTCTCAGGGCCTGCCATCTTCCACTGTCACTCCCCGTTGAGGATTACCTGGCCTTTTACCTTGAGGCAGTCCTGGAAGCCGGCAGCACTTCCAATGCATAAGTAACGGGAATGTGAGCCCAAGAGGAACAGAGCTGGGTCCTCACCTTGAACGCCTGGGACCCCATATGGGCACCGGTTCTAATCCCAGCAGCTCCACTTCCCATCCAGCTCTCTGCTTGTGGCCTGGGAAAGCAGTGGCGGAAGGCGCAGAGCATTGGGACCCTGTACTGCGTGGGAGACCTGGAAAGAAGTTCCTGGCTCCTGGCTTCAGCTCGGTGCAGCACCGGCCGTTGCGGCCACTTGGGGAGTGAATCATTGGACAGAAGATCTTCCTCCTCTCTGTCTCTCCTCCTCTTTGTACATCTGCCTTTTCAATAAAAATAAACAAATCTTAAAAAAAAAAAAAAACAGGAACAGAGCTGAGGTTTGGTGTCAGCTGATAGCTGTGTGATCTCAGACAACTGACTTCAGTTTCTTCGCCTTTCAAATAGGCAAAATAGGCAACACTCCAACTGATCAACTTATTTCAAAGGGTCATTACAAGAAAATGGGAAAGAACATGTTTAATGGCTGCAAGCTGTGAAGGGAAGTACTGCTGCTTATGAGTTTGGGGTTTTGACTCAGCTACTCTGAAGGATAGACACATGACTGAAAATCCAAGCACTACCAACCGTAAACAGAAAACCTGAGGACCTTGGCATGAGTGCCGCCCTACAAAATTCAACAATGCCACCTTTGTTGAAGGAATACTTGGAACATCTCTCTTAGCAGTGTCAGTGAAACTAATTTAAGAGGCATTTAAGATCAGCCATCTTTCCTATCTAGTCCCACCCTGTTTCTCTGACCAGTGTTATTACTTGACAATGATTATGAGCTATTTCTAAAATATAACGTCCTCATCAAGATCTGCCACGAGAACGAACACATCTAAAGCATTCGTATTACCCCTATACTCAGGTTAATAGATTAACTTCTCCCACAAAGCCTTCTCTGAACAAGGATCATACTCTGATAATTTAAATTAGAGACCAGACTTCAGAGTTAGGGTATAAAGAAACTACACATGTTGCTGCACTTCCAAGCTCAAAAGTTTTCTGACGTGAAATGTCTAATGTGCACCCAAAAGAACAAGAAAGACTGCTCCAGGGCGTAACTTACTTCTGCTTCTTTGATCCTTTGTGGGTTTTCTCTGTTTTCTCAGCTGACCTCTCTCTTGAATGGCTTGAGTCTCGGGAATCCACTGATTCTCTTGATTTACCTCGTTTAAGATCTCTCTCCTTATGTTTTTTACGACGTTCAATATCAAGGCGGAGATCCACAGGATCATCCTTGTATTTTCCCTCAGCCTGTCAAAAGAGAAGTCAAAATTAAGGTTTTGGGGGTTTAGGACTGCCAACTCAACCACCCATAAACTGTGGTTTCTACTCCAATGGAGGGGTACAGAGAAGCACCAGCAATGTACAGCAGGCCAGCCAAATTTGGGAGGGATGCTGCAGGACGTCCCACAAAAGTTGCCATGTGAGGATTCTTCACACAGCCCAAGCCTAGTTCTCTAAAATAATGAAGATAGTTATCTCTCTGAAAAGGCTACCTGCTAATCCTGCTTATCCTGCTGTCCAGTGACGACTCTGGCTAGTGTATAGGTAGAGAAAGCAGCACAGAGAAGGTTTGGGGCTGAGTAACCACCAGAATTTAGAAGTGTCCACTTTCTCCTACTTACACTATAGCAACATAGAACATTTATAAAGTGGCAATATCAAATTAAAGTGGTTTTGTTTTGTTTTGTTGTATTCCCACTAACTCTACAGGAAGTACAGAAACCTCATGTTCATGCTGCAAACAGCATGAATGCAGCACCTGAGCCCAGAACATCCCACATCCCAGCAGTGGCTTGCAACGATTCCTGGGAATCTCAAGGAGACCCAAGAGCATGTCAGAGCCTCCACACTAGGATTTGTCTTGCAGAAATGAACCCTTGCAAGGAAGAAATGAACAGTTCACTCCATATCTACATTACCCTTACAGGAACCATTACACTTTGTTGCAGAAATAAGGTTTATCATTTTATCCTTTCATCTGCTTCTGAGAAAGAATGGGGCCTGAGCATCCCTTTAAGGACCAAGACAAAAAAAGCAGGTGGACAAAACCTCTAGTGCAGTCGGCATGAAAGATGAGATCTCTGGTGTTGCACTTGCTAGTGCCAATCTGACTACTACTTGGAAAGAAGTGGGGTGGGAGACAGAGATTGCACCAGAGTGCCTTGCATCAACCAGCAGGACAAATTTGTTTAGAAAACTTGAAATAATATTTTCAGAAAAGGTCTTATTAGCACAAGACAGCCATCACTAATTTCAACTGTAGTATGTGAATGAAGGTCAATAAATATGATTCTTAAAAACTCAATTTAGTTACTTCATAGAAGACTGCATTCAAGCTTTAATCTCTCAACAGTGCTGATGTGCACATTACTGCAACTACGGCTGGGCAACTAAGGTAATGTTTAGCTTTAAAGTAATAGTAACCAACAGATGATAGATATGGTACAATGTTAGGGAAAAAAAAAACAAAAAAAACCAACTGGACCAGTTGTGTATAAACAGTCTAAGTTAAGCTATGAATATTTCACTCTCCTCTGACATGCATGTCTTTTTGAAATCATGGTTGCAAATAGTGCATGTATACAGTTGATTTGATAATACTTACAAGCAGAAAAATATCACAAAAAGTTTCTTCTCTCATCATGGGCACTTGTTCCAAAACTCCTCTCTTTTTTTTTTCTCAAGCTCACCTCAATAGACTTTGGGGTCATTTACCATATTCTAACCACTTCACAAAGGTTGTTGATATATTTAATAAAAATTAACCCTTTGTAGTTCATTTTTAGAATTATGCCCATCCTTAAAAGAAAAACACAAACTTAAGTAGAGAGTAATTTAAACAAACACATTTCTGTTAAGTTCATGCCCAACGCACTCATTTTGTTGGAATTACTGATCAAAGCAACAGTTCACCTTGTAGCCTGGTTCCCGAGGACTTTTCATTTCGTCATGAGCCAAACCATGTTTCCTGAATGTACTGGGGGAAATATCTATCCTCCTAAAATGGAAGACACAAAAAACCTGTTAGATTACATATGAAAATAGTACTGGTAATATTCTTAGTACTAAAGTTGACAGACAGGTATTTCGTCCCCCCCTCATTAGTCTTCAAACACCCTGTCCCACAGGCAGACATGCACAGATTCATAAAAGCCCAAGTCCCAAAGGCAGGTGCCCAATCTAATAGTTGAGTCACCAACTGAGGCCCTTGCATCCTGTCTGAAGAACTAAGGCCAACTGAGCATCAGTTGCTGCCTCCTCCCATTTCCTGCTGGCCTCGTAGGAGGCACAGATTGACAGCTACCATGCTCTGAGCTTTAGCCTCAGCCCAGCTAGCAGGGGCATTCACGTGCTTCTTCTCCTTCTCCAAAAAGACACAAATAAAACCCTATGTTCCAGGACCAGCACTGTGTATAATGAGTTAAGCCGTCATCTGCAACATCAGCATCCCTTGTGGGCACTGTCTTGAATCTCAGCTGTGCCACTTGCCTTCCAACTCCCTGCTGATGTGCCTGGGAAAGCAGCAGGAGATAGCCCAAGTGCTCAGGCCCCTGTAACCATGGGGAGACCTGGGTAAAGTTTCTGGCTCTGGCCTAACCCAGCTCCAGCTGTTATGGTTATTTACTATTTCCATCTGATTTAGCAGACGGAGATCTCTCTCCCCCTCTAGCAGTGCCTTCCAAATAGAAACCATCTTCAAAATAAACAAACCCCTACATTCCCAAACTTAGCAATTTTCTTGTTCCCTCACTGACAGTCTTACTTCACCAAGTTCAAACAGAACTTCTTGAGAATCTGAGTCTATGTATTACTCTAATGTAAGATTAGAATTAGGGAAAACACACCCCACCAGATCCTAAATCCAAGGCTACCTGTACAAACCTGGTCCTCCTACCTAGCACAACATATTCAAGGAATGACAGTAAAGATTCAGGGATAAAGCCAAACTTTGTCTTCAGACAAAAACACAACAATAAAGCAACAAATTTTAAGACATTACAATTGAAGTGGGGGCCCGGTCCTCATCTTGCATGTGCCAGGATCCCATATGGGTGTCAGTTCATGTCCCAGCTGCTCCACTTCCCATCCAGCTCCCTGCCTGTGGCCAGGGAAAGCAGCTGAGGATGGCCCAAGTGCTTGGGACCCTGCACCCGTGTGGGAAACCTGGAACAAGCTCATGATTGGCTCAGCTCTGGCCGCTGCAGCTACTTTGGGAATGAACCAATGGATGGAAGATCTTGTTTGCAATAAATCCAATTTTCCAATAAAAATTAGTAAATGTTAAGAAAAAAGTTTCAATCCTCTTTGAATGGTAATGGGGGAGGAAGAATCGAGGTTGGCATGTGGTACAGTGGCAAAGTTGCTGGGACATCCACACCCATCTTAGTGTCTGGTGTGTGTCCCTGCTATTCTCTTTTTCTCTTCTGACCCAATTTCCTGCTGATGCACATCCTGGGAGGTAGCACAAAGTGGCTCACATCACTCTCGTTGGGAGACCCAAATGGAATTCTTAGCTCTTTGCTTCAGCCCAGCCAAGCTGTTAAGGGTATTTTGAGAAACTAAACAAACCCTTTAGAAAAGGAGACAGTGCCAGCATCATGGCACAGTGAGTTAAGCCACTGCCTGTGACACTAACATCCCATCTGGGTGTGGGATCACATCCCAGCTTTCCCATTTCTGACTAGGCTCCCTAATAATGTACTTGGGAAAGCACAGATGGTCCAAGAGCCTGGCCAACACCATCCATATGAGATACTTGGATGGAGTTCTACACATCTGGCTTTGGCCTGGCCCACCTCCAGCTACTGGAACCATTTGGGGAGTGAACCAGAGGATAGAAGATCTTTAACCAACCTTCAGATGGCCATAGTAACTGTGTTACCACTACAGCCAGAGTTCACCTGGCTGGAGAGAGCCGTTTTCTTCATATACACAATGAGTCCAATGAGACTATGTCCCTTCCATTTGCAAACACAAATGCTGCAGCTCTCCTAGTCTAAAGGACACCCAAACTTAGCATTCAAGATGCATTAGCCATAGAACCATGGGGGCGGGGTGTAAAGATTTCACATTTATTTAAAAGGCAGGAATACAAAGAATGACAGAAGGATCTTCCACACATTGGTACATTCTCCAAATGGCCACAAAAGCTGGAGCTGTGCCAATCTGGGGCCAGGAGCCTCCTCTAGGTCTCCTATGCTGGTGCAGGGTCCCAAGGCTTTAGGCCATCCTCCGCTGCTTTCCCAGGCCACAGGCAGGGAGCTGGATGGCAGCAGAGAAGCTGGAACATGAACCAGCAGTCATATGGGATGCCAGCTCCTAAGGTTTAGCCTACCACATCACGGCGCTGGCTCCTTGTCACAGATTTTCACAAAATGAGTTTAGTAATTGATGAGACATTTTTCACCACAAACTCCAGTGCAAGGCTAAGGTCCTCACCTGTGTATCTCTGGGCTTTTCTTGTTCTTAGCAGCCTCCTGCTCAGTCCCCCTCTTTAGGTATTTAGTAAAGCGTTCATGCAATGTCATTCCGGAGGACCCAAAGTGATGCTCTGTTGGGATTCAAAGACATAGGTTACGCTACTAAGGGCAGACATAATAATATTCACCTTTTGTACAGCCACAAAAATAGTACTAAGTCATCAAATGCATATAACACACAGAGAAGAGGAAGCAAAAATAGCTGGCTCAGACACAAGCCCCTTTGGCTGGAAATAACAAGAAAAAACTGGGGCCTACTTCCCTTGGAAGCACCAGTTCTAGACAGAATTTAAAATTTCAGAAGGAACCTGTGACCAGTCCAACCTGGTGATCCTATTATTGCTTTTGCTAGCCATTCTCCAACCTGCCCACTTCCGTTTGTCCAGGGGATATGAGTAGGTTGATGAGAAATCCACAGCAGGTCTGCAAGAGATGACTGGAAGGTGGAGGAGCCATCTTCCTATCTCCCAAGTTTGCAAGAACTGCAAACCGTCATGTAAGAATTTTATCTGCTGTTATGATCACAGGTTACCAGCATTTCAAAATGTTTAGCTCCAAAAGGAATTTCCCCCCAGACAACTCCTAGCTTCAAAGGTTCTTTGATGGGTTGCAAAGGGGTCCCCTCCGCGGCCCACTCATCTCCCTGCTTACAACACAAAAAGCCTCAACTGGAGATTCGGAGCACGGCCTCACCTTTCACGTGGTGAACAATAGTCACGATATGCTGAGCAAACAATTCAGAGGGGCTGCGCTGTGACTGAGCTGACTGTATGTGCTGGAAAATGGAACGAAATTCCTGTTCCTTTTTGTTGCTATGGACTAGATCCCGAGAGAGTTTGCGTTCCTGAGCCAATAAGCCACTGGGTCTGAAAAAGAAACACAGGGAGGCCATGTAGAAGACGGAGAAAGAACATTTAAACCACAAAAACATACTGCTTTTTAAGACATTTAGCTCTCCCCACAGAACTGTTTTCTTTCCCAAAGTTCACAGTAGTCGTCACACAGCACACCATGATAAAGAGAAGTCAAAATCTATTCTCCCTTTCCTCATTGAACATCTCCAACAGGAGTCAAGTGTTAAATCTGAGTGATTCTGCTTTGGAGGTTTCACTACATAGCAAATGAAGGGGTCACGTCAGAAGATGAATGAACCAAGCCAGCCATAATCATTCAGCAAGTGACATAATGACGAAGCAGGGCTGGGGCCTCTGCACCTAGCAGACAGGCAGTCTGGGCCTTGCCACTTTCCCCTAAAGTCTGGGGAGAAGTGATGATAGATAGAAAGGAATTTTTTCCAACTCTAAAACTGATATGTTATTTGATGGTGGTGGCCAGTGACACAGACTGGTGGCTAGGAATTCAGTACTTGCTCCTGGGTGGCTTCACAAGCAAATGACATCCTGAATACACAAAAAAAAAAACCAGGACAGGGACAGTGGCGGGAGAGGGGGCTGCAGGGTTGAACAGACCAGGAGAGCAGCACAGGGAACCCAACCATCAAGGAAATCAGCCACCAGAGGCTCAAAGCACCGCCTGCCACCCCAGTGAGCCTGTCCCCTAAGCACATGGCTCAGGGACATACACTATTCCAAAGACAGGTGGAAACAAGGATGGGGAGGGGAAATGCAGGAGACTGTCCTCAGGGACAAATGAGGAGACAACACTTAAGCCCTGAGGATCAAGGAGTACATCTCACCGTGCAAGGTCCTCATCAAAAGAGTCCATCCGGACATTGACCTGGGCTTCGCGAGTAATGGAAAAGGAAGACTTGCCCGAGGGAAAGTCTCCTTTGGCTCCCAGCTTGTCTCGGCTCTCAGAGGTCTTTCTTGGGGGAGGCGATGAGCTTTTCTCCTGGACTGCTTTGTAAGCGGTCACTCGGAAATTCTTTTCAGGCACAAACCCCCTGTGCCCACTGTCGGTTCTCTTGGTCCCTCCCCGATCCTCCTTTTTGGATCTCTCTGAGAAAGACTCCTCCTCCAGCTCCTCTGTTTTCCTCTGCTTGTCCTTCCCCGGAGGGGTATACACCAGACCCTCCCATTTGCCTGACTTCTCCTCTTCCTGGCTTTTGTTTGCACCTGCTATGACTTTTGACATAAATTTGGGTTCATCATCAAACTCAGATTCCTTCCTCCCTTTAGTTTTGTCCTTATCTTGCTCATCCATGTCCTCCTTGTGGAAGTCAGTCATCTTCTTCTCAAAGTCATCTCGGAGCTTATACCTTTTGGGAGACTGGCTGCCCCGAAAAGACTTCTCGGTATCACTTTTGGAAGCAAATGACTCAGATTTATTTTTTCCATCACCCAAGCCTGTGTCAGAAAAGCTCCCTTTTTCTTTAACTTTCTCTTTATCAGTATTGGTTTGTTTCTGTTCCTTATCTTTTCCATTCTCTGTCTTCTGCTCTTCCAGATACCTGGTTATAAAAACACAAGGGAGACACACAGAGGCTCCTTAAGCCATCTGCTCGGAAACAGCACCTGCCTATTGTCTCATTGTCTGAACAAATCAAGATTACAAAATGTTTTCTACTTGGTTACTTAACAGCAACTTCTGCAATTATTATTACTCCTTTACAGATTTATGAACGTGGCATTTTGGAGAAAAATACACGGTTCATGCAGTTAAGTCTTACGAAAACAACCAAGAACAGCAGAAGTATTTTTAAGATTTAGCAAAATAAATAAATAAATAAATAAACAAACAAACAAGCATATAAAAAAACCACAAAAACAGAAACCTGCTTACCTTTAATGCGGTCTAAGGGAAAAAAATTAGAGTCTCACCAACCTTCACTCAGTCCCTTAAAAGCTGCTTTCAGCAAAGTTAACATAGAATGTTCAACCTTGGACTGTTTTTGCTTTTATACAATGCACATTTGGAAATACAAGCCTCAAAAAAGGCTTCAAAATTGCGTCAGGTCACCTAGAAGATCTAATTATGAAATGGACTGTGAACACAAATAAAAACAAAGTACTTGTTAACAGGAGAGGGGTGGTGACAGTAAAAACCAATCTCTTCCTCCTCAGGGAAAAGTGGAGCTCACAAGCTAGTCTCCTAAAAAGGGATTCACATCCCGGCCAAGCAGGCGTGCTAAGGGAAGCAGAGTACAGATTCTGAGTATCTCTTCTGTACCATTAATGGAGAAAGCTTAACCACCTTAACAGCTATATTGATTGGGCAAAGCATCAAGGAATTAAGGGTTATAAAATATGCTAATAAAAAGAAAAAGGGAAATCACTTACTAGGTAAACCACTTGCCATCTAGCTGGTCCCAATGCAACTTCCCTTACCCTCTCTGCCATCCCAATCCATCCAACCAACCACACAAACAAGATTCACATTAAAACTCACCGTGTCCCCAGGGGAGAAGGATGAAAGCACTGTCATGTTCTCTCCTAACACGGTGCCTGGTTGGCTTCTACCGGGACACACACCCACCTCAGGGTTTTAAGACAAGGCCTTCCTGGACTAAGCCTTGGACTTTCCCATTCTGCCCAGTCTCAACCGGAGGTTGTGAGGGTGCAGCGCTTCACCACGATGGGCGGATGCAGGTCATACACAGTAGGTGGTGGGTCCTAGAGGCTCTAACAGCTCCAATGGCCACTCATTTTGGCAAAGATCATATTTTTTGACAGCTGACCCACAAATCTCTACTGTTCTCTGGCTTACATTGGTAGAATCCAAGGCAAATTTTAAATGTGAAAACATCATTGCAGGAGTCTAAAGACACTTTATGCTGCAATACAAATTCAGGAAGGTAGGAAAGCTAGAGTTAAGCTAAAGGTTTCCTTGAGTGATGTTTTTAATGTTTGCTAATGAAAAGTTTAGGATATGGAGATTACCTTATTACCATTAATCAGAGCACTAACTTAGATCCCATTACAATTAAACTGTCAACCGGTGAGATAAAACACAAAACAGGGGAAACAAGATACTTGCCTCTTGGTATAGGCTGCTCCTCCGGGAGCAGTGCTCTCCTCCTTCTGAGATGAGCCATATGCAGAGCCAGTGGACGGTGGACTCTTACCCACAGGGCTCTTTTTTGATGGACTCAAAGATCCAGAGCCATGGTCGAACTGACCTTGGTGTGTTCCAGACTGATACCCAGCACTACTTGGCTGAGCTGAGCCCATCTGGGATGTGCTGGAAAGTGGAGGACTAGGTTTTGGCACAGGGCTGGGACGGGGTGACCGCCGCCTCACCACCACAGACTGGAGGGGGCTTTTCAGAGCTGGGCTTCGCTCCCGAGGACTCAGTTCAGAAACCGCAGAGGCACGTGACGTAGAACCAGTGCCATAGGTGGTGGCATCTGGCCATGGCTTTGAGCTCTCAGAAGTCTTTGTATCTTGAGAGGTGCCCCCAGAGAACACCTGCTCCTTGGCCTCATCTCCCTGGTTATCCCCAGCAGCCTGAGATGGCCGGCTATCCTTGGAAGAGGACTTTTTCTCCTTTGTAGACTTGCGCTTAGATTCAACCCGGCTGTGGTTGGAGGAAGAACGAGAAGATGAGGAGCGTCTTGACCTGTCAGAAGATGACTTATCGGAGTTCCTAGAATGGCTCCTGGACCTCGGCGAAGGGGACCTTCTCTTTGGGGACCGAGATCGGGAACGGCCCCGACGAGGACTGTATGCTTGCCGATAATTCTGCCAATTTGAGCGATAGTTTCCATAGCCTCCTCGGTTATACTGGCCCCATGGATAAAAGCCTCTGTTGCGACCACGGAAATAATAGGGCCTCCTATAGCCCCTGTTGTGACCTCGGAAATCCCGGTTCTGATATACTCTAGGGTGGTTTCTCTCTCTGTTATGAGCTGGAGAATATGATCTGGAACGAGACCTAGAACTGAAAAGGAAAAACAACTGACTTAAAAATTTTTATTTATTTGAAAGACCAAGAAAAAATGTACTTTCATATGATGCTTCACTCTGTAAGTGTCTATAATAGTTGGGGCCAGACCAGGACAAAACCAGGAGCGCTAGGAACTTCGTGCCTCCCAGGTAGCATGAAGTCAACTAGTCACTATCTATTCTCTCTCAGGGTGTGCTTTTATCAGGAAAAAAATCAAACTGAGAACAAAAACCCAAAGGCAAAACCAAGCAAGCCAATGAGAGATGCAGGCATCCGCAGCAGTGTTGATCAACTAGGTCAAACATTCACTCACAAATTGCGTTTTGTTTGGTTTGGTGTTGTTATAATTCTTTTTTTTTGTTTGTTTTTAGCAATTTATTCATTCACTTCTTTATTGTTTTTAAGATTTATTTATTTTTACTAGAAAGTCAGATTCACAGAGAACACAGATCTCTGTCTACTGGTCCACTTCCCAAGGCCACAATGGCCGAAACTCAGATGATTAGAAGCCAGGAGCCAGAAGCTTTCTCCGGGTCTCCCACATAGGTGCAGGGTCCCAACGCATTGGGCCTTCCTCGACTGCTTTCTCAGACCACAAGCAGGGAGCTGGATGGGAAGTGGAGTAGCCAGGACATGAACCAGTGCCCATAAGGGATTCCAGTGTATGCAAGGCAAGGATTTAGCCACTAGCTATCGCACCAGGTCCCACGCACGAAATCATCCTACTCATGTATGTCATTCATTTTCAGTTTTGTTTTCAAAGCAAGGATATAGACTTAATATTTAATCCTACTACTTAGAGCTCATATTCATCAAATACAGATGCATACACAAGACTCAGTGACTTAAAGAAGACCAAAGTTTTAGTGGAGCAAAGGAAGCACAGATCATGTTGACGTAACAACTGCTATGAGTTCAGGGAGGCTCTCTGGTCTTTAGACTTGGAACAGCCCACTTCCTAGTCACTCCCTCTGTGCAGGCTGAATTTATAGGTCTCATTAAAATGTAGTTATAAAAGTACAGCTCCAACAGATTTACATCAAAGAACACTCAAAGAGTAAGACATAAAAAATCAGATCAGCAAATCCACACAAATACTGATTTTTTTCTTTTTAAACAAGGGACCTGGGGGCCCGGCGGCGTGGCCTAGCGGCTAAAGTCCTCGCCTTGAACGCGCCAGGATCCCATATGGGCACCGGTTCTAATCCCAGCAGCTCCACTTCCAATCCAGCACCCTGCTTGTGACCTGGGAAAGCAGTGGAGGATGGCTCAAAGCCTTGGGACCCTGCACCCGCGTGGGAGACCCAGAAGAGGTTCCTGGTTCCCAGCTTCAGCTCAGAGCAGTACCTGCCGTTGCGGTCACTTGGGGAATTATTGGACCGAAGATCTTCCTCTCTGTATATCTGGCTTTGCAATAAAAATAAATAAATCTTAAAAAAAAAAAAAGAAACTGCATAGTTGATTAAAAAAAAAAGGGACCTGGAAACAGTCTATCTCCAATGTTAAGTGTTTATGCTTGAGTTCTATGATCTTAGCAAGGTGCCACAAGAGGGCACCATCTCACTGCAAGGTACCAAGTTGATAAAATTTAGCAAAGACAAACAGCTTCCAAGTCAAAGGCTTCCTAGTCTAAAAACTAGTGAGTGTTGTGCTGTCCCTCAATGAACAAGTTACAAACAACTACGATGTAGCAACCTTCCAGAATGGGAATTCTACAGTGACCTAACCGTAAAAACTGCATGCCAACACTACTCGACTTCTGTAAACAAGTCAAACCCTACATAAAAATTCATTAGCCTGCCTAGATATTGCCCGTCCCATCACCTAGGCTATAACCATTACTCCTAAACACTAAGCTAAACTTACATAAAATTCACAAGAAAACTTCCCCAAAACAATTTTTTCATACAGAATAAAAACTTATTTATTTTCAAATAATTAGTAGGTCTACTATGCCTAACTGTGAGAAGCAAATGTACTTTTTGTCTGCTGGTAAAAACAGCAGTCCTCCTTAACCAGTGTTTTGCTTTCTGCAGTTTCTGTTAACTAGGTAACAACGGTCAAAAACACTGAGAGGTGTCTGTTTGGCCTAGCATCTGCTAAGCTACAGCCCACACTGGACTGCCTGGGTTTGACATCTGGCCACGCTCCTGACTCATTCTCCTGCTGATGTAGACCCAGGGAGGCAGCATGTCAGTCCTAGCTCTAGTAACTGCGTCTCCACCACCCGAGTTTGTTCCAAATTCACCCTTATCTCATTCCAGTTGTTGTAGGTATTCAAGGAAGTAAATCAGAGGATGAAGTACATGTTCTCTCTCCCTCTCTCCTCTTGAAACATACATACATTAAAACTTACTTAATGATTAATTTATTTGAAAGGCAGAGTTAGAAGAGAATCTTTTATTCATTGGCTCATTCTCCAAATGGCCACAACGGCTAGAAGTGGACCAGTTTGAAGCTAGCCATCTCTTCTGGGGCTCCCATGTGGATGCAGGGCCCCAAGCACTTGGGACATCCTCTACTGCTTTCCCTAACACATTAGTAGGGAGCTGGATTAGGAGTAGCTGGAATCCAAACTGACCCTTGGGCTGTCAGGTTCACAGATTTTACCCATTACGCTACAACACTGACTGGCATTTAAAATATCAAATGATAAAACTGCTGAAACAAAACTTTCAGTATTTTTTAGGATTTATTATTTGAAATTCAGCATTTCAAAAAGGGAAAGACTAAGAGAAAGACCTTCCATCTTTTGGTTCAAATTCCCAATGGGCTGCAAAGATTACAGCTGAGCCAAGCAAAGGCCAAGAGCTTCATATCCAGGTTTGCCATGTGGATGGCCATTGGGGCCATCTGCTGCTGCTTTCCCAGGCCATTAGCAGGCAGCTGGATCACAAAGGAAGAAACCAGAACATGAACTGCAGCCTATAAGGGATGCTGCTGTCGCAGGCAGAGGCTTTACCAGCCACACTACAATGCCGGTCCCAACCCCTTATTTTTAAGTTGCTTTTATTACAGTATACTGTCCTCATTGTTATACTCGTTTAGCAAGTCCAATTTATAAAATGAATGACCACAGGTACATATGAGTAGCAAAACAAAAAACCATACATTCAATGGGGTTCAGCCTTATTTGCTGTTCAGGTCATATGCCCCATGATTACTACTCTGTTCAGTAAACATGTCAATTTTTTTCCCCCTCAGGATTTAATAACCAAAGAGAGCAGGTTTTGGTTTTTTGTGCTTTTTTTTTGCTTTTGTTTTTGTTTGTGTATGCTTTTATGCTGCCTTTTTTTTTTTTTAAAAAAACTTACATTCAGTTTAGTAGAAAGTACTGCCTTTTTCTAACTACCACAGAACTAAAACAACTAGCAAAAATACACGCTAAAAATTGCTATGTAGAGCCCGGCACGATAGCGTAATAAAGTCCTCACTTTGCACATGCCGAGATCCCATAAGGGCGCCAGTTCTAATCCCATCCCAGCTACTCCACTTCTCATCCAGCTCCCTGCTTGTGGCCTGGGAAAGCAGTTGAGGACGGCCCAAACAAAGCCTTGGGACGCTGCACCCGTGTGGGAGACCTGGAGGAAGGTTCCTGGCTCCTGGCTTCGGATTGGCTCAGCTCTGGTCATTGCGGTCACTTGGGGAGTAAACCATCGTACGTAAGATCTTCTTCTCTGTCTCTCCTCCTCTCCGTATGTCTGACTTTCCAATAAAAATAAATATTTTTTTAAAATTGTTATGTAAGTACAATAAAATAAAAAAACCCTTACTTGCCATCCCATTCAAAAACAGCACTGCAGGTGAAGAGGCTATGAAACCAAGTATGACCCACGTAAATGGCTATACCCGAGGGAAGTGACCCACTATGGAGGGCTCAAGTCATAACCACCAACCCCAGAGGCGCCTGGTGCTTCTCCTAGCCACTATCAGAACAGCCCGCGCGGCACACGGCCAGACGCACAGCCCCCACACAGAGGCGGGAGTAACCGCATACTGCAAATGCAATTCTTCCTCCTCCCCCTTCTTTCTTAATCTTTCTTTGTAAGTGAAATATTTAAGTTACTTAAAAGGAAAGTGAAATACAAGGAAAATAATATTCTCCCATTGTGTAGAACTCAGTAGTTAGTTAATTTAAAGGCATGGTTTCTCAAAACAACTGGCTAGATCATTTCCCTTGTAGGAGAGGGGAAAAAGAAAAAATCCTGAACAGACTAGAAACAAAAATGAACATCTGGTGGCTGTTTTGGAAACAGCTGTTTCTAAAGTCAGATTAGCCTCAGCACAGAACCCTGTTTTCTAGGGGATAAACCCCTCCCAAGTGACAACTTGCTGGACAGCAGGTGGCATTCACTGGCTCTGACCTGCCCCGGGACACAAGGAATGCCAATGGACTCCATCAGTTGTGGTTATGCAGCCTCTTGCTTTTGAACCAATTAATTCCCACACAGTGTATTCTATTTTGAAAGGGCACTGCGGGGCCTGGCGGCGTGGCCTAGCGGCTGAAGCCATCGCCTTGAACACACCAGGATCCCATATGGGTGCCAGTTCTAATCCCGGCAGCTCCACTTCCCATCCAGCTCCCTACTTGTGGCCTGGGAGGGCAGTCTTAGGACGGCCCAATGTTTTGGCATCCTGCACCCATGTGGGAGACCTGGAGGAAGTTCCTGGCTCCTGGCTTCAGATCAGCACAGCACCGGCTGTTGCAGCCATTTGGGGAGTGAATCATCAGACGGACGATCTTCCTCTCTGTCTCTCCCCTCCTCTCTGTGTATCTTTGTAATAAAAATAAATAAATCTTAAAATATGAAAAAAGAAAAAAAGGGCACTTTTCAGAATCAAATCATCTAAAACAAGTTTAAACCACTTAAATCAGATGAGTATAGGTACAAGGAAGGAGCTGCTAAATCCCTGGATCATTCCCATGGTCTAGATGGCTATTTCTGAAGGTAAATTATTTAGTGAAGTAGTTTTCCCCTTCAGCATTTATACATACCTTCTTTTTGCTTAATCTCTGGTCCAATATTAACTTTCAGGTTGAATTTCCATAGATTTCTTTTTAAAATAAATTTGCTTTCGGTGAGAAACAATGCCCCCAATCATTTAAGTCTTTAGAAGTACTACTGAGCTAAGAGCAGAACCTGCTGCTTTTTCTTCAGGTTTATTGCACATTTAGCAATCAACTTAAAAAAAAAAAAAGGAAAAAACCAAACCAAACAAAAAACAGGATTTGCGAGCCTCATCCGGAATAAACAGCAGGTATTCCAAAGTTCTTACACACACACACACACACACAAATTAAAGTGACTTTAAAGAAAAACAAAACAGGAGCCAATGCGGTAGCCTAACACCTAATCCTCTGCCTGCCAAAGCTGGCATCCCACACTGACTCCAGTTTGTGTCATGACTGCTCCCTTCCTGATCCAGCTCCCTGCTTGTGGCCTGGGAAAGGAGTGGAGGAAGGCCCAAAGCCTTGGGACCCCGCACCTGCGTGGGAGACCTGGAAGAGGCTCCTGGCTCTGGACTGATCCAGCTCTAGCCACTGCAGCCATTTGGAGAGTGAAGCAACAGATAAAAGCTTTCTCTCTGTAACTCTGATTTTCCAAGTAAAATAAACAAATCCTTAAAAACAAACAAATAAAAAAACCCAACCTGATTTGCAACAAATCAAGAGATTCCTGAACAAGGGAAATTACCTAATGGTATGAAAACTGAATCGTGAAACACTGATAGGGTGGGAAGAAGCCAAGCTGGGAAGTATCATTATGCTCTTCAAACTGTACATACAAAAAGAAATTTTATTTTCTTTGTATAAATTATGGGAAAAACAAAAACAACAAAAAACAAAACAACAACAAAAAACCAACCTGGTGCGGCTAGGGGCTAGCATTGAGACACAGCGGAATAAGTTGCCACTTAAGATACTTGGCATCCCATAATGCCAATTCCAGTGCTAGCTGCTTGGCTTCTTATCCACTTCCTGCAAAAGTGACTGGCCAAAGACCTAGCCCCTTGCCACCCAGGTGGCAGAGCAGGATGGAGGTCCCGCCTGCTGACCTGGCTACTGCAGCCATTTTGGGAGCCGGTCAGCAGCTGGGGACAGCGCGCTGCCTCTTGCCCCCTCACCCTTGCTCTGCTCACATTCCCTTTCTGTTGTTCTTTCTTTCAAACAAAAGGATTAATAAAAAGAAAAAGAGAAAAGAATATCGCACGTAAGACTCATAAACCCAAGTGATGCTTTCACCACCAATATGCGCACAGCTTTAAGGTGTGCTTTACTAAATAAGACGCAGTCTGTTAGTAACTGGCACACTGGGTGTACACAAATAAATCCTGGTAAGCCTTTCAACGATTATTTTAGTGAATGAAGGTTGCTCTTTCCTAAAATGTTGTTTGTATTATTCAGCCTTTTAGCTATCCTTTCTTTGCTGATGAAGCAAATAACCTGGTTCCAGCCTTGAAAAAAAAAACACACACACTTGAGCCAAAAATATCAGGTTTAGAGAAATGAATCAAACAGCTCAAATAAAACTAAGATGCTTTTTCTTTCAAGTGGATAAGAAACAGCATGTGCTGACAGAGAAGTGGAATTAGGGAAACAGCACGCAAATCAAGTTGACCTGAACTGGAGTGTCTCGATAGACCAGGAACGTCTCCAAGGCCACCTGACCCTTCAAGAAACAGTCTGAACAACGACACTCAAAACTCACACCTGGGGCCCGGCGGCGTGGCCTAGCGGCTAAAGTCCTCACCTTGAACGCCCCGGGATCCCATATGGGCACCAGTTCTAATCCTGGCAGCTCCACTTCCCATCCAGCTCCCTGCTTGTGGCCTGGGAAAGCAGGCGAGGACGGCCCAAAGCCTTGGGACACTGCACCCGCGTGGGAAACCCGGAAGAGGTTACTGGTTCCCGGCATCGGATTGGCGTGTATCGGCCCACTGCGGCTCACTTGGGGAGTGAATCATCGGATGGAAGATCTTCCTCTCTTTCTCTCCTCCTCTGTATATATCTGGCTGTAATAAAGTGAATAAATCTTTAAAAAAAAAAAAAAAAACACCTCACACCTGGGGAGTGAACCAGTGGATGGAACATCTTTCTCTGTTCCTTATCCTCTCTGTGAATATGCCTTTACAATAAAAATAAATAAGTCTTAACACTACCACCGCCATACTGACTGAAGCAACACTTACTTCAGTTTTCAAACCAGGCCCCCTTACCTCAGCCTGCGCTTCCTTGACCGAGAGATCGATCTGCTTCGGGATCGAGACTTCGAAAATGATCGGGAACGAGATCTTGACGCGGATCTTGATCGAGAAGAGCGAGATCCAGACTTGGACTTGTTTGTTTTTGACATCTTTGAAAAGGTGCTTTTTTTCAGTTACACCTAGGAAATACATGCAAACATGAGCGAGTCCTGACACACATTCAAATCCCTCAGGACAATCAAAGTATTTTTTTAAAAAACAGATGAAACAACTAACTGTAATTTGCGGAGCACTCTTTGTTCTTTGACCAAAAGGAGCTTCTAAGAACTACAAATTCCGAACAGACCAAATCACAACAGCAAATGGCTGACATTTAACTGGTGACACGCTGTGAAAAATGGACAAGAAAGAACGGAGTTACCAGTGTTTTCTCAAGCTGACTAGTTTTGGAACAACACTCTCAGATGACAGGAGCCCAGTTTCCCAGTTCTGGAGGAAGAAAACCTAGGCATTACATCCCAGTGATTGAATATACGGCACATCTGACCATAAGCATTAACAATTACCTTTTTCCAGGATCATTCTACTATAAAGTGATGCTGTACCCCTCAAGAATTTAAACTATTAAAAATAAATGAAAAAATAAAAGGAAAAAAATGTAATACAAATAAAGTAAAAGAGAGAAAGAGATACAAAGTGCCTCGTGTAAAAATATGCCCCCTCAAACACTTTTCTCCAACCAATGCGGGAATGTTCCACAGCAGCGGTATAGAAAGATGGGCTGTCCAAACAAACAGCAATCAACATTTCCTATCCACCTGTTTGGCAGATCAAGGATGCAAAATTATACAGGATCTACTTTGAAAACTCCAAGTTAAGAGACCTAGAATGTATATAATACAAGCACCTTTAGCCTCTTTCAGTTTTACTTATTTTCATTTTATTTGAGAGGGAAACAGGGAGGGAGGGGGAAAGAGAGAGAAATGAGGCACATCTTCACTCTTCCTGCAACAAGCAGCCAGGCTGGAACCAGGAGTCAGAAACTTCACCCAAGTCTCAGAGGAGACCAAATACTTGAGCCACTACCTACAGCTAAACAGCAACAAACTGGACCAAAAATGTAACAGCCAATCAGGCACCTACTAGCTAGCATTTGGACACCCAAAACAGTGACTGTTATGCCAACCCTGTCTCTACGTTCACTTTCCAGCATTCCTTACATGACATGGTTCATTTCCACTTTTACCTTGCCTGCTCTCAAATCAATGTTGGTTTGTCCCACATCACTGGGATGCTTAGTTTAATGTAGTTCTCCAAATGTAATTTGACTGGGAAGAAATTATTTAGAAATTGAAGGCATCCGAAGACTTCTCCTCCTACATACAAGCCACATCACTGCATGTTTCAAGAGGAGGAGGCCTGAACTCCTTTATCTGTTGCTCCATCCTATATTCATACAGTTGCTGCTCCATTTCTTTTTCTCCCAACGTATTTAAAATCCAAGTGCAAAAATTTCAGTCTTTTGAGCAACGGTTTTTCTTCAAACACCTCCACACGGACCTACTACCCAGAGCCCAAGTCCTCCCAAACTGTAGGATTACCAAGCAGATCAAAGGGCCTTATAAGAACAGATGCATTACATATAACCTGCAACAAAAATGCAGTTTTAGAAATGTAATTACTCAGCTTTTCTGTTGTACCTTGATTTTTTCAGAAAGTAAATTAAGATTTTTTAAATAATTAAAATGCAGGGTACAGCAGATTAACTACTTTCTATGATGCCAGCATCTGATACGAGCACCACTGGGGAGTCCCAGCTGCTGTTTCCAATCCAGTTCCCTGCTAATGTGCCTGGCTATGCAGTGGATAATGGCTCAAGTCCTTGGAACCCAGCACCTCCAAGGCACCCACATGAAGTTCCTGCTCCTGGAGTCGGCCAGACACAGCCCTGCTGTGGGACCATCTGATAATGAACCACTGGGAAGTTCACTGTCTCTTCCAGTAACTCTGATTCTCTGCCCTTCTTTTTTTTAAGATTTGTTTATTTTTATTGCAAAGTCAGATATACAGAGAGGAGGAGAGACAGAGAGGAAGATCTTCTGTCCGCTGACTCATCCCCAAGTGGCCACAACGGCCGGTGCTGCGCCGATTCGAAGCCAGGAGCCTCTTCCAGGACTCCCACGCGGGTGCAGGGTCCCAAGGCTTTGGGCTGTCCTCCACTGCTTTCTTAGGCCACAAGCGGAGATATGGATGGGAAGCGGGGCGGCCAGGACTAGAACCGGCGCCCATATGGGATCCTGGTGCGTGTGGGAAGGCAAGGACTTGAGCTGCTAGGCCACAATGCTGAGCCCACAAATAAATAAATCTTAAAAAATAAATTTAAAAAATCTAAAAGTTAACAAAGAGTCTGACAAAGATTTTTTTTCAAAAATTCATTTATTTTTATTGGTAAGGCAGAGTTCCACAGGATAGAAAGAAAGGTAGGTCTTCCATGCCCTGGTTCATCAGGTGCTTCCTCTGGGTCTCCTACACAGCTGCAGGGTCCCAAGGCTTTAGGCCATCCTCTAATGATTTCCTAGGCTACAAGTACGGAGCTGGATGGGAAGTGGAGCGTCTCAAACATGAACCAGCCCCCATATATATGGGCTCCTGGCAGATGCAAAGCAAGGATTTAACTACTAAGCTTTTGCATCAGGCCCTATCAATTATTTTTAAAATGTTTCCGTGGAGGCCCAGTGCTTAGGGAGTGAACTAATAGACAGAAGATCTTTCTTGACCCGGCGGCGTGGCCTAGCGGCTAAAGTCCTCACCTTGAACGCCCCGGGATCCCATATGGGCGTCAGTTCTAATCCCGGCAGCTCCACTTCCCATCCAGCTCCCTGCTTGTGGCCTGGGAGAGCAGTTGAGGACAGCCCAAAGCTTTGGGACCCTGCACCCATGTGTGAGACCTGGAGGAAGTTCCTGGCTCCTGGCTTCAGATCGGCGCAGCACCGGCCATTGCGGTCGTTTCGGGAGTGCATCATCGGACAGAAGATCTTCCTTTCTGTCTCTTCCTCTCTGTATATCTGACTTTGCAACAACAACAACAAAAGATCTTTCTGTCTCTGCTCCAATCTGTAAATCTGTGTTTTCAATAAAAATAAATCTTAAAAAAAATAATAATAAAAATAAAAATAAAAGCAATACTGAATAAGCCCTAAACTATTTGAAATATTTGGGATAAAGACACCCACAAACAAATAAAGAAATAATTAAAAAAAAAAACCAACGTTCACGGATGCTTTACAGAAAAGCATGACTTGTGTTCCACATGCCTCTGGACAGCAGGCAGGAAAGCAGAGTTCCAGGGACATAAAACATATTTACTATTCTATGCTTTTCTCTGGAGACTGTCCTCCCCCGAGTACAAGTAGAAATAAACAGAAACAGAATCAAGAGTAGCTGTGGTATTCCTGGGGCAACACCTCGCACAGGCGTCAGCACACCTCCCCAGGATGCCAAACTGGAGCACTCTTCAGCTGCCAAGTTGCTCTCAATTATTTAGGAAGACAAATCAATTAAGAACAGTCTCACTTCTGATCTCTTAAATTCCTAAAAAAAACAAACTCATACAGCATTGATTAGACACTCCCCTTTTTAAAGAGGAGGTGTGTCCTTTGAGGAGACAGGTCTTTTCACTTCCAACATTTTAAAATAAAAATTTCTCTGGGGCCCGGTGTGATAGTGTAATGGTTAAGGTCCTCGCCTTGAACGCACCAGGATCCCATATGGGCACTGGTTCTAACCAGCAGCCCCGCTTCCTGAACCAGCTCCCTGATTGTGGCCTGGGAAAGCAGCCGAGGACGGCCCAAAGCCTTGGGACCCTGCACCCGTGTGGGAGACCCGGAAAGAAGTTCCTGGCTGCTGGATTCGAATCAGCACAGCACCGGCCATTGCAGCCACTTGGGGAGTGAATCATCGGATGGAAGATCTTCCTCTGTCTCTCCTCCTCTCTGTACATCTGCCTTTCCAATAAAATAAATAAATCTTAAAAAAATTTCTCTGAAGAGTTCTGAAATTTTTTTAAATTAATACACACATTTGAAAGACAAAAGTCAAGAAAGGGACCACCCATCTGCTAATTCACTTAAACAGCTGTAAATGCCCAGGCCAGTGCCAGGCCAAAGCCAGGAGCCCTGAGCTTCTTCCAGATATGCCACATGGGTACAGGGTTCCAAAAGCTTCATTCTGATATGCTTAAATGTTTTTTTTGTTTGTTTTTTAAAGATTTATTTATTTTTTATTACAAAGTCAGATATACAGAGAGGAGGAGAGACAGGGAGGAAGATCTTCCATCCGATGTTTCACTCCCCAAGTGAGCTGCAACGGGCGGTGCTGCGCCAATCCGAAGCCGGGAACCAGGAACCTCTTCCGGGTCTCCCACACGGGTGCAGGGTCCCAATGCATTGGGCTGTCCTCAACTCCTCTCCCAGGCCACAAGCAGGGAGCTGGATGGGAAGTGGAGCTGCCAGGATTAGAACCAGCGCCCATATGGGATCCCGGCGCTTTCAAGGTAAGGACTTTAGTCATTAGGCCACGCCATCGGGCCCTGAAATGCTTAAATGTTAAAAACTGAACTCTGCAGCTAACATTGTGGCAGAGCAGGCTAACTCACCGTCTGTGACACCAGCATCCCATTTGGCACCGTCTTATTAACTTTTTGGGCCTGGCGCAGTGGCCTAGTGGTTAAAGTCCTTGCCTTGAATGCACCGGGATTCTATATGGGTGCCAGTTCTAATCCTGACAGCCCTGCTTCCCATCCAGCTCCCTGCTTGTGGCCTGGGAAAGCAGTGGAGGATGGCCCAAAACCTTGGGACCCTGCACCCGCGTGGGAGACCCAGAAGAGGATCTGGGTTCCTGGATTCGGATGGGCGCGGCACCGGCTGTCATGGTCACTTGGAGAATGAATCATCAGACGGAAAATCCTCCTCTCTGTATATATGACTTTGCAATAAAAATAAATAAGTAAATCTTTAAAAAACTTTTTAAAATGAAAGGCAGATATACAAAGAGAAGGAATCACAGACAGATTTCCCATCTGCTGGTTCACTCCCCAAGTGGCCACAACAGCTGGAGCTGAGTCGAGCTGAGCCAAAGCCAGGAGTCAGGAGCTTATTCCGCGTCTTCGGGTACAAGGTCCCAAGGCTTTGGGCTGTCCACAACTGCTTTCCCAGGTCTCCAGCAGGGAATTGGATGGGAAGTGGAGGAGGTAGGACACAAACAGGCAGCCACATGGCATCCTGGTGAATACAAGGCGAAGATTTACCCTATAGGCTACTGTGCCGGGCCCTTGGCACTGGTCTGTATGTTAGCTATCCCACTTCTGACCCAACTGCCTGTTAGTGGCCTGGGAAAGCAATGGAGAATGGCCCAAAAGCTTGGGCTTTGCCACCTACATGGAAGACCTGAAGGGAGGTCCCAGCTTCTGCTTCAATTTGACTCAGTTCTGTTTGTTTAGGCCATGTAGGGAGCGAACCATCCCATAGAACTCCTCTCTCTCCCTCTCACAGTAATTCTGCCTTTCAAATAAAGATATCCATAAAACTAAACTCTACAAAACTTGCTAGAAAATATATAGTAGAGATGGGTATAAATGCAGCTATAATGTAAGAACATGCAGAATGAAAAAGATAAACAGGAAGGAAGGAGGAGGAATGCAGACAGCATCATCTGCTTGCTTAATCTTTCTAGTCAATGAGCTCACTTGTGCCCTCCGTCCACTATTCTGTTCTCAAGTTAATATTTTTAAGGCAGAGGGACAGAGGGAGAGCCAGAGATCTTCACTCCCAAACAGCTACAAGCACCAGGCTGGGCCAAAGTCAGGAGCCAGCAACTTGCCCATGTGAGTGGCAGAGGACTGAGTGCTCAGGTCATGTACTGCTACCATCAGCAGGAAGCAGTATAAGCAGCAGAGTTGTTAGGACTTTGTATGCGCTTGGCATCCCAAGTGGCAGTTTAACCTGCGGTGCCACAATAGCAGCCACTGCCCTGCACTACCGTAAGAACATTTTACAAGCTAACAGTGTTGATACTTTTTAATCTTATCCTAACATAAGGAAAATTTTAAAATAGTAATTCCTGTAACCCTACATAAATCTATCTATTCCTAATCACTCCAAATGCAATTTGAAAAATGTACTACAATCAAGTTATTTCACTTTTATCACTTTAAAGGAACATTTATATGATGGGTATACTGAATCTAACATACACAAAAGGAGAGGGAATAACAGAAACCCAAGTGTACCTGTCACCCAGCCACAAAAGGTCTCACTCAGCCCTGTTGCATCAGCCTAGCAGCTAAACTCCTCGCCTTGCATGCACCAGGATTGCATACGGCTGCCAGGTTTGTATCCCAGCAGTCCGGCTTCCCATCCAGCTCCCTGCTTGTGGCCTGGGAAAGCAGTCAAGGACAGCCCAAAGCCATGGGACACTGCACCCACATGGGAGACCAGGAAGAAACTCCTGGCTTCTGACTTCAGATCAGCTCAGCTCCAGCCATTGCAGCCACTTGGCCGGAAGATCTTTTTGTATCTCCTCCTCTCTGTATGTCTAACTTTCCAATAAAAGTAACCAAATCTTCAAAAAAAAAAAAAAGGAAGGGAGGGAGGGAGAAATAAAGGAAGGAAGGAAGGAAGAGAGGGGGAGGGAAAAGGAAAGGGAGAGGGAGAGAGAGAGAGAGAGGGAGGGAGGGAGGGAGAGAGGGAGGGAGGGAGGGAGGGGGGGAGAGAGAGAGAGAGAGAGAGAAAGAAAGCAAGCAAGCAAGCAAGCAAGCAAGCAAAAAAAAAGAAAAAAGAAAAGAAAAAAAGAAATTATGAGGGCCAAAGCCAACATGGTGACACGGCAAGCTAATCCTCTGCCTGCAGCACTGGCATCTCATACAGGTACCGGTTTACCTCCCAGCTGCTCCACTTCCCATCTAGCTCGTTGCTTATAGCCTGGGAAAGCAATGGAGATTAGCTCAAGTTCTAGGGATCCTGCACTATACGAGGGACCAAGAATAGATTCATTTGAGTGAACCAGCAAATGGAAGCTCTCACTCTCTCTCTCTAGCTCCAAAATACACCTTTCAAATAAAAGTAAAAATAAACCTAGAAAATAAAAAAAATCATGAGGACCAGCATTGTGGTATAACACATAATGCCACTACCTGCAATGCCAGGTTCCCATACAGGTAACTGGTTCATGTCCCAACTGTTCCACTTCCAATCTAGCCCCCTATTGATGGCCTGTGAAAAACATTAGAACATGGCCAAAGACAGCACTTGTCACCCACATGGGAGACCAAGAAGCTCCTAGCTCCTGGCTTCATCACCCAGGTCCAGTCCCGGCTACTGCAGCTATCTGGGGAGCAAAGCAGCAGATGGAAGCGCTCTCTTTTCTCTAGCTCTGCTTTTCAAATAATTTACTTTGTATAAAATAATAAAAATCCTTCATAACAACCCAGAAATCCCATTAATGAAATCTGTGGATAATCACTTCCTAATATTAATTCTATAAGGCAGTGAAGTTATTCATCTCTTTACTATTACATATTTACCTTATCAGAGCAAGGATTCGCTTGGACAGGATCCCAGGCACCACCTTCCAGACAACAGAGGTGATGTCACCGGAGTCCCCAGGTTAGAAAGTCAGCATACAATTCTGGAATGAAGAAAGAAGCAATGATCAAATGATCACCTATACCCTTCACTTCGCTCAAAGTTGACCATCTCTCAATACAAGGAAAGCTTAGAACCAGACAGGAAACGGTCAGCATGGATCCACATATATCTTACTAGGTAGGACACAAAAATTAGTTACTCCTCACTAGGGTATTGAAGATTTCTCTATACACCCCTCCTAAAACTGTTCTGCACCTCAACTGTTGACAAATGCCTTGTTAGATTTACAAGTCAGTTTAAACTATCCTAAAATCTGCCAAGTTCAGCAAAATTATGCTTCAACACTAAAACTGCTAAATACTAAAATGAAAATAGACACGAGACAGCTGAATAGTACCCTAAAGACACTTTAAGGTGTATAGCAGCTGGTTCTACGTATAAACAAAAATTGAAATGTCAATGAAGCAGTCACAGGATGTGGTTAAGAACTCGCATGGTTTTGGGCCCGGCGGCGTGGCCTAACAGCTGAAGTCCTCGCCTTAAACGCACCGGGATCCCATATGGGTGCCGGTTCTAATCCCGGCAGCTCCACTTCCCATCCAGCTCCCTGCTTGTGGCCTGGGAAAGCAGTTGAGGACGGCCCAAAGCTTTGGGATCCTGCACCCGCGTGGGAGACCTGGAGGAGGTTCCTGGCTTCTGATTGGCGCACACCAGCCCGTTGCGGTCACTTGGGGAGTGAAACATCGGATGGAAGATCTTCCTCTCTGTCTCTCCTCCTCTCTGTATATCCGGCTTTCCAATGATAATAAAATCTTAAAAAAAAAAAAAGAAAAAAGAACTCGCATGGTTTTAACATATTGATTATTCAATACCATGTCAATTAATTCCATAATGTTGTAAATTGTTGTTGATGCTGTGCTAGGGCTTTCAATTGATTGGGATGATATTCTGCCAGCTCTACCCTTCAGACCAGAGATGGTCTCCCCAAGAAGCCGTTGAATTTATCTGGACAATAAGATGCTGGACTCTATGCATGGTATTTGTTTGCAAAGAAAGAATCTTGACTGAATTTGATCTGTAATGCTGCAACAAGGTGGAGGAATCCACCATGGGGGGAGGGCACAGGGAGGGTTTGGGGGAATCTCAGAGCCTATGAAACTGTGTCACATAATGCAACGTAATTAATAATTTAAAAAAAAAGTTAAAAAAAAGTTGATCATCTCTCAAGGTGTACTAGTCCATTATTCTAGCGCGAGTCTAACTCAGACGTGTTTTCATCCATCCAACCTCCTGTAGTATGGAATGCTAAAACCTTCCTTCTTGTAACCTGATAAATTTTGCTGGAACTACTACTACAGATGCTAGGGTTCCTATTAAGCAGGACAAATTTACAAGTCTCCATAATTCCACCTGGTGAATGGGGAAGAACCAAATATTTGGACTAAAAAGTTTGAGTGAGGTGCGCTCAACTAAATTTAACAAATGCAATCCCTCTTCTGCTCTGCTTGTCTAAATACCTCAGATCAATGAACACACACATACAGTAAAACTGTAGTGGGAGGTGTCCGACCTAGCAGTTCAGACACCTGCATCCTCCAACAGAGAACCTGGGTTCAAGGTCTAGTTCTACTCCACGTCTAGCTTTCTGCTACCAAATACCCTGGGGCAGGCAGCACGGGGTTGGTTCAAGTGTTGAACCCCTGCCAACCCACCCGTGAGACCTGGACTGAGCTCCAGGTTCCCAGCTTCCTCTTATGTAGACTTTGAGGGAGTGAACCAGCAATGTGAAGGATTCCTTCTCCTTCCCTCCTTCCTCACCCTTACCATCCCTCACAAATAAATGAGTTTCCCAAATGCTATGTAGAGTTACCCAATAAAGAAGAAAAAAGGCAAAAATCAAGTTTGGACATTAGAAAGTCCATATAAGTTGACAATGCTCTCATTCCTAGCCACAGCTGTGGTGCAGTGGCTCAGCCATCTGCAATGGCGGCATCCCAGGAGCACAGAGTTAGTCTCAGCCACTCAGCTTCTGATCCAGCCCCCTGCTGATGCGCCTGGGTGAGCAGAAGACGCTTCCCCTGACATTCATGTGGGAGATCTGGATACAGTTCCAGGTTTCTGGCCCAAGCCACTGTGATTATTTAGGGAGTGAACCAGCAGATGGAAAATCTGTTTCTACTCTCTGTGCAACTCTTTGAAATAATTTTTTTTAATTAAAGCAATATCATTCACTCACATTTACTACAAAAGCACACAGGATCCAGATAATGACATAACCCTTTTTATAATCAACAGTAACACTTTCTTCACTTGGCTTTTCCTCCCTCAAGGTGGTACAGGCTACTTTGAACCCTGCGGTCTCTAAATGGGCTGAATCCTTGCCCATTAAGCCAGGAAGGAAAGGAAGGAATGGATTTCTTACCCTCTGTCCCTGCTCAAACTACATGCCTCTTTCCCTTTCACCAATGTTTTCCTCATTCCTGGCTTTCCTGCACTGGGCTAGGCTGGGTATTGCCCTGTCTCTACCTGGACCTGGCTCTCCTTACACCCATCTCATTATATGTTAATATGTTAATTCCCTCATTAGGCTATAAATTCTTTATATTACCTAACACTGATATGTTTGCTGAGTAAATTCAATATCCAAGCAGTAAGTTCTTGACCTATACCAAAGGTAACCAGATGATTACTATTACAATCTACTTTTAATACTGCCTTCCAGATGAAAGTGGTTTTCATCAGACCCTTGATACTCATGACAATAGTGATATCGGTACTTGGAAAAACAAAACTACAGCACTTCCAAATATTCTTTCAAAAATACTTAGAAATCACCATGGGTGACATCAGCCAAAACATCTTCCCCAGTTTCCTAACCCCAGAGGCATGGGGGGCAGGGCGAGGCTCACGGCAGCCACCTTGCCCCATGGAGGAAATCCCACCACTGTTATAGAAGCACTACTAAATCCACAACATACTAAATTTAAGACATAAACATCAACTACTATAAACTATGTGAAATGTATGGTCAGGCCCTTGTCAAGACTCCGCTGTGTTGGATGAGATTTGGATCCTAGAGTGCTAGTAATAAAGTTCCTTTGCCTTTGCAAAAACAAAAACATCAACTATTAATACAGCCATTCTTCAAACACTAACCAGAGGCAGAAGCCCATGTGCAAAATCTTCCAATTTACTGCCCTACCCCATCTCCTTCCTTTCTCAGACAATGGCAAAAAGTCTCATTCCAACTCGTGTTCAATTCTCCATCAACTCTGAGACGCTCTCAGTGACTCTGTGACTGCACACAACTGAAGTCCCAGGATATCACCCCTGCCCTCACTTTCTAGGCTCTTTAGCCCCAGCTTGTCTGGCCAGCCACAGGCATGCCTTCCAGCCTCCCCTAAGCAGATGCCAGGGTTATTAGTAAGGAATTTGCACTAACGACAACTGCCCACCTGTCCTTCTACACAATACTAAACTACCCATTTGTTCCACAAAAATGTATCAAATTCCAACGACTTGCCAGGCACTATCGTGAGCACTGAGGATGCCAACACAGAAAAACCCCTTTTAGGGGTGGGCACTGGCTTAGGTTACCAGCCTCTTGGCATGTCCAGGTGTGAAGCCTGGCTCCACTCCTGAATCTACCACCTTCTTGCTGATCGACTGCCGGGGAGGTAGCAACTGACGGCTCAAGCAGCTGGATCCCTGCAGCACTCGGGGGAGAACTGTACTGAATTTCTGCCTCCGAGTATTAGCCTGGCCCAGTCATAGCCTCTATCAGCATTAAGGGAGTGAATCTGCAGGAGCTCTTGGTTTCTTTGCCTTTCAAATAAATAATTTTCAGAATACGCCCCTTCATTTCTAAAACTCATTCCGGGAAGTAGACGGGGGTGCATGAGCAAACACGAACGACAGTTTAACACAAACTGGGGAAGGAAGGTTTCGCATGGGACAGCTGAACAAAGGCTGGAAGAGTCTGCACCTTATCTGAACGCAGAAGGAAAAGCAGAGGAAAGAGAAAAACATGAGTGGTCGGAGGACTGTCCGAGTGGGCAGGCACTGCAAGACACCAGGCCAGCTCTGGTTTTCTTCTGTGTAACGTGGGCAGCCAAGAGAGATCTTCCCCTCCCCCTCAAGGAACCACTCGTATTTTTAAAAACAAAAACTTTCTATGGTATAAGCATGAATAAAACGTGACTTTTGGATGGGACTTGATAGTCTCAACCACTATAAACTAGCAGCATTAACTGACAACAACTTCCACGTTTCTGCTCACCTTCCTGTGCTGCTCATTTCCCCGGGATCCACGCGTCACATTCCCACCCACTCCTGGGCACTGCCACACTGGTGTGCCTGCAATGGAAGTCTACAGGCAGGCTGGTGAGCACGCCTTAAGCAATGGAGTTACAATGGAGAAAGCAGCGGGCCCCGGCACTCCCAAGCGACTTGTACCCACTCCTCATTTCTCATCCTCACTACAAGCTTTGGGACAACAGGTCTCCTGGGAGACCCTATACCCCACAACAAGCAGTTGCCCAGGAAAAACCAAACGAGTTAGCTAATTTCTTAATTCTCAGCCAACCCTTTCCAAGCTTAGACTGAAAGGCTCACATGGGATGTAATGCCCACAACACTCAAAATGGCACTCAGGCAAGACAGAATTACAGATTTTGAAAATAAAAATAGCTCAAATAATTGCACACCAGAGGCCAGGGGCGCAGCTCCCATGTGGGCTGCTTAGAAATCCACATGGAATTCTGCACAAGCCTGGCTGCCAGGATCCCACCTGACCCCACTCCCGCCAGGACAGCCTGCAGTTCGCCTTGGCCCTCTGGAGGCTCCAGAGGGCACTTATTAAAGTGGGGAGGAGACACTGGCCTGCTCTAGCTCAACTACCTGGCAGGACCCAGTAGTTTCTGAACACAGGATTAAGACCCAATTAGCCGGAGCTTCACACTGTGACTGTGGAGTGGAGCACATTAACAGGCCAAGGACAAAAGTAAAATATTGTCTAAAATAACCCAACTAGAGGACAACAGTGCCTCAGACCACACTGTAGCTCAGCATGTTCCCGTTTGCTACACTATATGACCTTAATTAGCAACATAGTTCCCAGATCCAAACCAAGGACAAACATTAATATTCTAGTGCCATGCATTTGTATTTCCTGGGATAACCTAGACAGACTTTGTTTTACCTGGCAATCCTTATTCCGTTCTTGATTTCCCTTCCTCCCTCCCTTCCTTCCTTCCTTCCTTCCTACCTCCCTACCTTGCTTTAACAGAGAAGGTGAGAAACAGAGATCTTCCATTTGTTGCTTTCCTCTCTAGACAGCTACAAGAGCCAGATTGGGAGAGGCTGAATCCTAGAACTCCATTCGTGTTTTCTCATGTGCCTGGCAGGGGCTCAAGCAACCTGACCATCATGGTCAGCGGTCTGGGTCAGAGATGGAGCAACCAGGACTTGAACTGCTGCTCATATGGCTGCCAGAGTCACAGACTTCTCCAGCACCAGCCCAGCCTGGCAACCTTTTACTGAGAAATACACAAAGTTAAAGACAGCCTTGCCGACACCTATCAGGCCTGGGGCCCAGCTGGCCCAGCCACTACTTGCAATGCCAGTATTCCCAACTAGGAACACTAGTTCTAGTCTTGCCTACTTTCCTTCGAATCCAGCTACCTGCTAATATGCTTGGGAAGCTGCAAATAGTCAAGTATTTGGGTACCATCACCCAGCGACCCAGATAAAGCTCCCCATTCCTGGCTTTAGTTTGACCCAAAAGGACAGAAGACAACGCAAACTCCCCTTGACACTCCATCAAACAAACAGTTTAAAAAAAATCAAACCTCAACCCGCTAGGCACAACATATTTACATAACACTCGAAGACTGTTATGTTAAGGTTTCAGATAAATAGAAAAAAAGAAGTGAACAAAGAGGAACAGTATATTCAAGTTCAAAGTATCCAATTTATGACAGAATTAACCACTTTTGAGCATACTCCCCAAAAAAAATTTGACAGTTGAGGGCAAGTGTAGTGGGTGTGGCAGGCTAGTCCTTTGCCTGCAGTGCTGGCATCCCCTACGGGTGCTGGTTAGATCCCAGCTGTTCCAATTCTGGTTCTCCCAAATGAGTACAGTAATTTGATTAGCTACCCACTCATCCCAAGACATTTACACCAGGATAACCAACTCCTAGGCATATACTTTCATTTATCTGTAAACAATCAACAAGAGAGAGACCAAAGTTGATGCCAGAAAAACTTGTCACAAATATGATCACGACACTCTTCCTGCTCATTGAATAATATCCAGTAAGGCACCTTACAATCCCATTCTATCCACTCCATCTTCTGCCACACACTTCTGTTGCTAAACAACGAAACTACCGTTAGAATGAATTTTCTTTACATACTTTCAAACATGTTCTTTCACAGCTTCGAACAGCTTCCTCTCTAACAGTCACTGCTGTCAAAACCTATGCTCTTGTCTCACGCACAAACACAAAGCTCTCCCTCCAGGAACCTCTCCCAATCCTTTCTCATCCTTCCCAAAACTAGCTCAGACCCCAACTCCTGTATCATCATTCCCACATCCTCAGGAGGAGTAAGGGCAGCACATCACTCCATCTTCCACCTCTGCCATTATCACATGGCAAAACCAGGAATGTGCCTAAGGATAAGGATCGTGTCTGTCTTGAATTCTATCACCCCAAATGTCTTTCATCATGATTGTTCAATGTACAAACTTTGACTCCCAAGATAACATCTGAGCAACAGAGAACATATTAAGCAGGAATCTAATGATGTGCCGCATCCCTAAGCACACACCAAGAGGGACTGGCAGTATAACAAGTAAAGCTGCTGCCTGTGTCACCAGCATTCCAGCTGGGTGCCGAATCCAGTCCCAAGTGCTTCACTTCCAACCCAGCTCCCTGCTAACAGCTTGGGAAGGCAGTGGAGGATGGTCCAGGTCGCACTGCACCCAACTTTCTCTACTTTGTCCTCCTGTACTTTACTTCTACAGTAACAAGGCCTCACTCTACACAGATGCCTACTCCTTGTGGCCCAAGCCTGCACATACATCACAGTATATATCATGAACCAATCTGTCCAGCCCAGACACTTACATGATATTGCTAGGGCCAGAATGTCTAGGACTGAATCCTGATCTACCCCTTCCTTAACAAGTATGCATCCTGGGTGTTACCTTCACGCTACCTGCCTCATTTCTATCTCTAAGACACACATTATAATCACATTATAATCACACTGTAGAAAATGAACAAACAGGCCAATACACAAAAAGCACACAGTTGCATGCCACCTACTATGATCAGAAGCACTACCTGAATTTATCTGAAACTGTTACTGAGGGGTTGGTGGGGTGCCACACAGCAGGTTACATTGATGCTGCCTTCCCATATCAGAGAAAAAGTTTAAGCCCCTGCTGCTCCAATTCTAATCCAGCTGCATGCTAATATGTTTGGGAAAGCAACAGAAGATAGCCTAGGTACCTGGGCACCTGCTACCCCTTCCTTGGGGTTGCTGGCTCCTAGCTTCAGTCTGACAAAACCTCAACTATCAGTCATTTTGGGGAGTGAGCCAGTGGATGAAGTACCTCTACCTCCTCTTGTCCATTCCCCCCACCATCATGCTACCTTTCAAATAAATAAAAAATTAAAAAACCACACTCACTGATTGAAACAACTGATCTGAGTCTTGGGAAGGTAAGCAAGATATAAAAAAGCCTCACTGGAAATCAAACTGTTCAAGGGCTGTGCAAGCAATGCTCAGAGTCCAAACTGGAACAGGCTGAAAGGCAACACTCACCAGTCAGCTGAGACGGGTAAGCCACTCCATGTGCCTAGCAGGCAAGTCACTGGGATGCTGAGAAGACAGGCCAGGAGTGCGGACAGAGATAAGCTAGGAAGCTATCAGGTGTGAGGCTCACTTAACAAGATACGTACCTATCATATTTATGACACTACCCTGGCCCTCCACGAGTGTGTGCAACAGGGAGGAGGGGCGTTAGAGAGCCACATTAACACTTGCCAGAATGGAGTGCTACCAGGCAAGTACAGTTTCAAAGGTCACATACAGCTATAAGAACAAAAGCAGGTTTCAGGGGGAAGTCTTGCTCACTTATCAGGCTTCTAAAGAGCAAGTAAAATCTATGTAAGCAAAAATAAGAGGAGTACTGCTGACTAGACACCTGATAGCAGCCAAGCACACACTGCAGATGCATTCACTAACGAACTGAATGGCCTTATCAAAAAGAAAAGAACCAAGGTTTCAAAGCTGAATGATTAAGACCAACATTGAGAAGAGTAAAGCAAAAGGAAGGTGTAATCTGGAGAAAAATTCTCATTTCATTTGATACATTAGCTTGCTCCTGCTGAAAAATTCATCGAAGATTTTTTTTATTGTGTCTAAAATTATAAACTTAGAGGGCATGCACTGTGGTGTAGCAAGTGGGGTCGCTGCCTGCAGTGCTGGCATCCTATATGGGCACAGATTAGTCCTGGCGCTCCACATTCCGATCTGGCTCCCTGCTGATGTGCCTAAGAATAAAAGGACAGCTCAAAGTCCCAAGGCCCTTGAATCCGCATGAAAAAACCACGGGAGAAACTCCTGGCTCCTGATTGGTCCATCTCTGCCCAGCAGCACCAGCAAGTGTATGCAGGTATTGGGTTGGGTGGCCAGCCTAGCAGGCATTCTGGAGGGCCAACTTGACCAGACCAAGGCAGGCACCCACCTGTGAGCATTATTAGTCAATCCAAGAGACCAGGCCATGCCATTTGTCAGTATGAGTGAGGACTGGGGGATAGGGATTGGGGAGTTACCACTGCACTCACCACCATACTTGAGCTGGGTCTGGGGACCAGCCTACAGGATTTGGTGGGAATACCCCCTTCTAGGCAGCTGCATCTACCAGTACTTGTGAGAGCTGGGGATGGGCAGGCCGGACCAGGCCAAGCAGCAGGAGGGTGAGACCCAGGTTCTGAGTCAGTGTGGCAAGGATTCTGAAGGGTCACCACCACCAGACCAAGAAACCTGCTGCACAGTGTGAGTCAGGTCTGCTGGTGGACTGATTTGGATTACCACATTCACATACAAAGGACAGGACATAGCACCCAACAGCGCACAAGGAAGGCAAGGTCTGGAGAAGAGTCTAGCAGGTGTGCATGACAGCCAGCCTGCTGAGGGTTCTGGATGTTCCCCCACCCCCATCCAGGTGGACACACCCACAGACATACATTGGAGATAGGGCTGGTGGCGGAACAGAGCACCCACTGGGGCATAGAGAACAGGGGTTGGCGGAGGGCTGGGTAGAGAGCCCTGGTGGGAAGTGGGGAGTGGGCTCCTTGAACCACATGAGTGCCTCATGGAGAACATCCCACAGATCCATGGTCCAGCCATATTGCTAGACCAGGTCACCACTGTGGCTGACTCTCATGAAAATTAAGAACACACCCAGCCTCCTCTAACCCCACAGAAGATCAAGCATCTCCACAAAGGGTGGAAAGACAGACCAGAGGCACAACACCTCAGGTCCAGTTCTACAGAAGGCACCTAAGCTGTGGGTGCTCTGAGGTAGACAGGCCCTGCAATTCACATAAGGAGAACAACCAAGAGCTACTGGGCAAAGTCACCTCTCACACAATGAGGCCAACAGCCGCTGAAGGGAAAGCCTCTGGCCAGTGATAACGATCCACCAGATGAGGATCAGAATCAGGTCACAAGCAGGAAGTCACACCTCCTCTGCTATACATCAAACCCCACTACCATTCAAATAGCATCTCCAGGCCATTCTTCCCCCAGAAAAGTTTCTCAAGTTCAATCAAGAGACCATCTCCATCCCCTAGCGATAAGGTAGTCAGATAGCAGAGAGGCAGCACCCTCTTCCCCCACCCGTGCGGACACAGCCCGGAAGGGGCACACATCACTCTCACCCTCCCCCCCAGGGATCTGTAATCCCCTCACCACTGCAAGGAATACTGAACAACTAGTTTTAAATACATATAATTAAAATCTTAAAAAACAAGAAATGAAATAAACTACATGTAAAAGCTTTAAAATCCTGAGAACAACAAAGATGAATAAAAATGTCCACAAGCCTTAGAAAATCAAAACCAACTTCTAACTCACATTAGAGACCATACTTTCAATACATATAACCAAAAATTCAAATTCCAGCTTCCAGATTGCCTAACAAGTGAATAACATGAATACAAATGGCAAACACTTCAAGGGTCAAGTTAAAAAGATTTATTAAACATTCAGCAAATGTCTATTATACCACAGGCCCTGTCCTGGAAAGCCAGGAACACAGAGCAGGAGCACAATCCAGGTCTCCCACAGGGTGGAAGGAACTCAGTTATCTGGGGGCAGCATCACTGAGTGCCACAGAAAGCCACTGCCTGCCACCAGCATCCCACAGAGGCACGTTTGAGTCTCAGCTGCTCTACTTCCCATCCAGCTCCCTGCTAATGTGCCTGAGAAAGCAGGGGAAGACAGCCCAGGTCCTCATGGCCCCTGCTGTCCATGTGGGAGACCTGGAGCTCCTGGCTCCAGGGTTAGGCTGGCCCAGTTCTGGTCATTTGGGGAGCAAATCAGCAGACAGAAGCTATCTTTCTCCAACTATGCCTCTCAAACAAATCTAAGAAACCCAAGTTACTTTAGCCACCACCACAGCCTCCCAGCATTCGCACTGAGCAGGAATCTGGAATCAGGACTACAGCCAGGATTCAAACCCAGAACACTCCAACACAGGACAAGAGAAAGGCTAACACTCCTTGCCCCCCAGTCGTCGGTTATCACTTAACTATATTCTTTTCTTTTAAGATTTATGTATTTGTATTGGAAAAGCACGTCTACAGAGAAAAGGAGAGACAGAAAAATCTTCAATCTGCTGATTTACTCCCCAAGTGGTAACAACAGCCAGAGCTGAGCTGATCTGAAGCCAGGAGCTTCTTTCAGGTCTCCCACACGGGTGCAGGGTCCCAAGGCTTTGGTCCGTCCTCAACTGCTTTCCCAGGCCACAAGCAGAAGCTAGATGGGAAGTGGGGTCACCAGGATTAGAACCGGTACCCATATCGAAGCCCTGGGATCCTGGCACATGTAAGGCAAGGACTTTGGCCACTAGGCTACCATGCCAGGCCCCTGAACTATATACTTTAAAATAATTAAAGTATTAAGACTTTGCTACATTTATTTCACCACAAATTTTAGAGAAAAAAGGAAACACATGAAAAGATAGGATAAACACATGTTTAGAAACACAGAATCTACTATAGGCATATGAAAGTTCACTATACAATTCACCTTTTCAGAATACTTCCAGTTTTCCTAAGAAAATGTTAGAAAAATAAAAACCTTTTATTCTGCTAGAATATACTTGATGCAGTGATTAACCACCCTGTCTGAAAGAAACATGGCCCTTCATGAATGATGAAATTTAAAATTCACTTACTAACCTAAACCTCCTGAAGGTGCTGCTGCTGACCACATTTTAGAAAGTTCTTTCTAGCCATGTATAATGAAATCATCACAACAACTCTAATTATATTAACTTGAGGAATAAATTTGCCTACCACAGCCTCAAAATAGACACTGAACAACTAAGCTTTAGCTCACCCACCATAAATATCCAGTAGCTCAGAAGCATTTCAAATTGAAAGAGCAATAAATCAGCCTGCTTCTTAAAAATAACTGGGGGGCAGGGAGGGAGAGGAGCCTCAGCGTAGCACGGTGGGTATGGCTACCACTTGTCTTATCTGAACCCCACACTGAAATCCCTGTAGTCCTGGCTATTCAGCTTGTGCATCCTGGGAGGTGACTGATGACCACAAGTGTTTAGGGCCCCCTGCCAACCAAGTGGAAGACTCAAATGTTCCCGTCGCAGACAGGCCTGCAGCTGGCTGCACAACGCACTTGGGCAGTAAACCAGGACACAAGCTGGCTCTCTCAATCCCAGTATTTCTCTCTGGGCCTTTCAAATACATGGAATATTTTTTTAAAAAATAACTCTTCTAGATAGAAATTAAAAAATTTTTTTTTTTTTTAAAGATTTTATTCATTTTATTACAGCCAGATATACACAGAGGAGGAGAGACAGAGAGGAAGATCTTCCATCCGATGATTCACTCCCCAAGTGAGCCGCAACGGGCCGGTGCGCGCCGATCCGAAGCCGGGAACCAGGAACCTCTTCCGGGTCTCCCACGCGGGTGCAGTGTCCCAATGCATTGGGCCGTCCTCAACTGCTTTCCCAGGCCACAAGCAGGGAGCTGGATGGGAAGTGGAGCTGCCGGGATTAGAACCGGCGCCCATATGGGATCCCGGGGCTTTCAAGGCGAGGACTTTAGCCGCTAGGCCACGCCGCCGGGCCCAGAAATTAAAATTTTAAAAGTACCTCAATCGATAGTGTATAACACATTTTAAAAGATAAATTCATTTATTTGACAGGCAGACTGACCGGAAGGCTAGATAGATAGATCTTTCATCTGTCAGCTCAAATGCCCAGAACAGCAGAAACTGGGCCGGGCTGAGGCAGGAGCTGGAATTCGGCGCCCTCCCTCCTGGCCTCTCCTGTGGGCAGCGTCGGCCATCACCCCATCATCCAAAGCAGCTGGCTCAGCAGTGACACACTCAGGAGTCCCAAGCTGAACCCCAGTGTACCACACCCCTGCCCCGCCATTTTCATTCCAGTAAATGCCTGGCACTTACTGGCATTAAGTTGTTAATGTCTTATGTTTCAATTTCCCAGGGAAAAAAAAAAAAGACTAATCAGACACCAAATGAACTCCTTGCAATAATCCAAATTCTAGTCCCCGCCCAGTTGTTTTTAAGGTAAAGAATAGGGCTAGGTAAAAACGCTGCCCGCAGAGACAGAATCCCCCAAGCCAGCCTGTTGAAGATGCAGTTTCTCCACCTCCAATCCAACCTCTTACTAACACAGCACAAGTCCGCGTGTTTGGGCCCCTGCTCCCCATAGTGACTCAGATGAAGTTCCAGGAGTTCCAGGCTCTGGCCAAGCCCCAGCCATTGCAGGCATTCACTGAGTGGGGCAGCAAATTGAATATCCCTCCCTCTCAACTCTGCTTTTCAAAAAAAAAAATTACTGTTCTTTTTGCTACTGGACAACTCTACACTGACATTTTTTTTAACATTTATTTTTATTACAAAGTCAGATATAGAGAGAGGAAGATCTTCCATCCAATGATTCACTCCCCAAGTGAAAACAACAACCGGTGCTATGCCCATCCAAAGCCAGGAGCCTGGAACCTCCTCCAGGTCTCCCACGTGGGTGCAGGGTCCCAAGGCTGTGGGCCATCCTCAACTACTTTCCCAGGCCACAGGGAGCTGGATGGGGCGAAGTGGAGCTGCCGGAATTAGAACCAGCGCCCACATGGGATCCTGGCGTGTTCAAGGCGAGGACTTTAGCTGCTAGGCCACTGTGCCTGGTCCCTACACTGACACTTGATCCACCTCCTCCACGCCCCCCCGTTTTTCCCTACCCTGATGGCCCACAGCCTAGAAGTCAAAGGCATCATCAATATTCTAAGACACAACCGTCAGATGAACTGGGACCATCTTGGGAGCAGTCCTAAGCAACATTCCAGGGAGGAAACGTGCTGAGTAACTGTTGCTGCACCTCTACTAAATCCTCTACCAATCTATTTATCATTCAACCAACACCACACTGGATTACTGAAAGTAAAGCCATGGACCTGTTGATGTACATTAATTTAAAAACAACTCGTTCTGGGGCCCAGCACGATAGCCTAGTGGCTACAGTCCTTGCCTTGCACACACTGGGATCCTATATGGGCACCAGCTCTAATGCCAGGGGCCCCACTTACCATCCAGTTCCCTGTTTGTGCCCTGGGAAAGCAGGAGGATGGCCCAAAGTCTTGGGACCCTACACCCACGTGGGAGAACTGGAGGAAGCTCCTGGCTTCAGATCAGCTCAGCCCCAGCTATTGTGGCCACTTGGGAAGTGAACCAGCAAACGGGAGATCTTTCTGTCTGTCCTTCTCTCTGTAAATCTTTCCAATAAAAAAATAAATCTTAAAAACAAACAAAAAAAGCACATTAGCTCTGAAGAAGGAGAGCAGAACTACCCCAGCCAAGCACTAACAGGAAATAACTGGGCAAATGAAGACTAAGGGTGGACTACAGCAGCCAATGGACCTTGGAAGGATTTCCACATCCACGGATTGGCGAGATGGACAGCATTTCAGATCTACTGAAACCACTTAAGCAGAACCCTCCAAGCATGCTCTACATCAGCGACCCTGCCTGGGATGATACAATGTGGCTGTCCCGAACCCCAGGGAAGTGAGACCACTGGGGGCTGGGTTCAGCTACTCCCCTTCCCCCAGATACAGAGAAAACATTTTGAAAACAATGGTCTCACCCACTTTCCCCTGACCCTCATTTCTTCACACCCTGATCAACTATGTAAACATCAACAATTTAAAAAGAAAAACTGGTTGGTAAGTTTCCAGCAAAGAGCCAAATTCTCGGTAATCAGACATTCAGCAGTTTCTCTGCTTGGCCTTCTACCTTTGTCACAGGTCAACATTTCGGACGCCACACAGCAAACTTGGCAGAACCAAGGACAACTACCCCACAGGCCAGCTCAAAAAGGCACAGGTGCTTCATTTATTTCTTCCAAAGTTACCTTAAACCATCCTTTTTTCATGAAACAAAGGAAATGAAAATATGGTAATATCATAAGATAACAAAATGACTTTGAACGAGGTCATTAGAGAACTACATCATAAATCAGGACAGGGACAAACTAAAATGACTGTCTCTCATCCAAGTACTAACCAGGCCCGACATTCAACTAAAATGACTGTAACAAACCATACTAAGCATCAAGACACTGCTCCTTGCAACAGATACACAGCAAGCTGCAGTCGGATCTCTGGCAAACCAGAAAGGACATGCCCCAAGGACAGGAACGGCTGTTGCAGAACAGAAATGCAAACCCATGGCAGCCAGGTTTGATTTTTTAAAAGCAAACTTTTATATGAAATTTCCTTATTTTAAAGTATTGACCACTAATCCAAACTTATACCAAACACATCAGAAGACTGGACCTAGTCCCTGAGCCTTCAGCTCTCAACAGCTCATGAAAAGGAAAAAGAAATGCGTCTTGCAGTGGTACAACTCTTAACCTTGGGCCAGTGCTGCAGCACAATGAGCTGGATCACCACTTCCAACCCCGCTCCCTGCTCCTGTGTCCCGGAAGGCAGTAAAAGACAGCACTTTGCCCACCCACAGGGGGGACCCAGACGGAGCTCCAGGCTCCATCTTTTCCTCTACCCATCTCTGTCACTCTGCCAAAGGAAAAAAAAAAAAACCTCTGCAGCAGGAAACACAAATATTATCCTCTGCAAATACTGAAATAAACTACACACCAGGGCCCAGCAGCGTGGCCTAGCGGCTAAAGTCCTCGCCTTGAATGCCTCGGGATCCCATATGGGCGCTGGTTCTAATCCCGGCAGCTCCACTTCCCATCCAGCTCCCTGCTTGTGGCCTGGGAAGGCAGTCAAGGACGGCCCAAAGCTTTGGGACCCTGCACCCGCGTGGGAGACCTGGAGGAGATTCCAGGTTCCTGGCTTCGGATTGGCGCAGCACCGCCCGTTGCAGCTCACTTGGGGAGTGAATCATCGGACGGAAGATCTTCCTCCCTGTCTCTCCTCCTCTCTGTATATCTGACTGTAATAAAATAAATAAATCTTAAAAAAAAAAAATAAAAAATAAACTACACACCAGCCTCCCACTGGAGCATGAGTTCAAATCCCAGATGCTCCACTTCTGATCCAGTTTCTTACCAATGCACCTGGGAAAGTAGTGGAAGGTAAGTCAAGTGCTTGGGGTCCTTCTACTCACATGAGATCCCGATGGGCGGGCTTGTCATCACACACTTGTACATTATTTACTCCACAGCAAATATATAGTTGCCTCCCTACTGTCAAAGGAGGTTGGGAGGAAAGGTTCTGTGACCTGAACTGGGGAGCAATTTATTTTATTTTAATTTTTATACAGATTTATTTTTATTGCAAAGCCAGATATACAGAGAGGAGGAGAGACAGGGAGAAAGATCTTCCATCCAATGATTCATTCCCCAAGTGACCACGATGGCTGGTGCTGTGCCAATCAGAAGCCAGGAGTCTCTTCTGGGTCTCCCACACGGGTGCAGGGTCCCAAGGCTTTTGGCCGTCCTCCACTGCTTTCTCAGGCCACAAGCAGGGAGCTGGATGGGAAGTAGAGCTGCCGGGATTAGAACTGGTGCGCATATGAGATCCTGGCGTGTTCAAAGTGAGGACTTTAGCCACTAGGCCACAGCGCTGGGCCTGAGAAATTTATATTTCAAAATCACGCTTGAAGAGGTGTGGAAAACGAACTCAGGGATGACAATGATAAGGCTCTAAGCTAGTCCAGGCTGGCGATGGGAGTCACCTGGCTTAGAGTGGTGAGAGAGAAAAGGCACAATGGAACAAGGCAGAGCTTGCAGATTAAATGGCCTTAGGTGGTCTCTACAGTGGGACATTCTTTACCTGAGATTTTGGTCCCTGAGGAGCCATGACTGTATCAATTTTTGCAAGGTGGGTAGTTTGACCCCTTCTCCCCCACCTCGCCCCTTCAACTCAGCTTAACCCCTCCCCAGGTGCCAGCCTTACTTGCAGCTTCCCTGTTCCGAAGCACACTTGCTTCTTCCCCTCTTCAGCGCTGGCACTCGGCTCTTCCGCTGGGATGCTTGCTCCCAGTCCCACTAAACTGCTTCCTCACTGTTCCCTGAATAACTAACCCCCTTTAGCTCTCCCCTTCTCAGTGTCTGTCACTTTGAGTCCCCTCTTGAGACCTCCAAGTCACCATTCTCCATCTGTGACATGTTCACCTTTCGCCCTTTCCCACCAACCTTTAAAGTTCCCCAAAGACAAGATCTTGTCTGTTTCGCAGCTGACTTTACCCTCAGAGCCTAGCACAGGGGCTAGTATGGTGGAAGACTTGCATGTGCTGCTTGCTCAATCAGTGCATCAGAACCAAGTCCTGAGCTGACCATAGATGTTTCTAGAACGTGAGGACAGTGAGTGCTGTGGTACAGCAGGTGTCCCATATGGACACCAGTTAGTGCACCAGCTGCTCCGCTTGCAATCCAGCTCCCTGCTAACGGCCTGGGGATAGTGGAGATGGCTCAACTGCTTGGGCCTCACTCAGCACCCACGAGGCTAACCCAGATGACACTCTTGGCTTCAGGCTTTGCAGCCATCTAGAGAACCAGACAACGGATAGAAGTGCTCTAGATCTCTGTCCCTCTATCTCAGTAGCATTGATTTTTCAAGTCAACAAATACATCTTAGAAAAAAAAAAGTGTGAGAATCCACCAAATCAGTAATTGAGAGATTAGTGTTCACCACACTTCCTTCAGAATATCACTACACCTAAGAGAAAATGGTCAACACTCTAAGAGTCTCAGTGATTAAGACTATTTATTCTAAATCACAGAAATAATGTCCATGCGCACTCCTCACCCAGCCTCATCCTTGCCCATCTCTGTGCTAACTGGAGTTGTAATCTTCTCAGGACAAAACAGGTTACTCTTCCAACAATCCACAAGTCACTGGTTAACCCAAACTGAAAAGTACCTGTACTAGGTATAAGGGAGTTACACAGTACCACCAGCACTACTGCTAACGCCAGAGCTACGCTCCCATCTGCAGGCCACAAACACCCAAATGGCGCAAAAAGATTTGAAAAACAAGGAGGAGCTGGAATTATACCAGCAAGATTTTTAAGACTTTCTTGTTGAAACTCTAATGCAGCTCTTTTATAAATGTACTCAAGTCTAAAAGGTTTCAGGACAACTTGTTCTTGATAATTAGCTACAGACACTTGTTCACAAAACACATCTCCCAGAAAAGAGCCAACTGGGCTTGATTTGTTCTACAAGTTGTTCCCGGCAGCCAACTGGATTTTTTTTGGGGGGGGGGGGGATAACAGTCTTCTACAAAAGTAATATACATTAGGCTATACACGAGAGGCACAAACAACATCCCTAACAACAAAGTGCGGGCCATCTAAAGAGGACAAACATGTCGGCACGCTGGCTTTCCATCCAAGCCCACCATCTAGAAATCCACAAATAATGGTAATAGTAACAGTGGCTAAGCAGTCGCCAGACTATTTCATTTAATCCTCATGATAACGGTTTAAAAAAAAGCGGGGAGCAATATTATTCACTGCTATTTTAGAGGCAAGAAAACAGGAGGCACCTAGGAACGGACTCTTGACCTAAAAATCCAAAGCTGGCAGGGCCAAGATGGGAGCCTGGGCAGACAGCCGGGCTCCGGAGGTCCCGCCGCGGGGCCGCCACTAGAAGCTTCCGCGGCGCTCTCCCGGCCAGGCCCTACCAATTCTCCAATCCAATTACCCAGCTCCCCGAGTCAACACCGTCCTCTACCCGCGCCACCCCACCGCCTCTGCGGCCACGCGCCGCCCCCCCCCCAAATGCAGGAAGGGCAAAGAGCCGATCCAAGCGGTGCAGAAGCAAAGGAAATGGCTCCGCAGAAGCAAGCACAAGCCAATTACCAGTGGAATGCAAGCCGGCCTCATCTCCAGCCTCGGGTGGGGGGTGGGGGGGGAAGAGGACCGCTATTATTCCCGGGAATCAGCGTTAATTGAGTGCCAGCGACATGCGCTCCAGGGGAAGGCAGAACCAGGCCAAGGGAGCCCGGGGGTGGGAGGTGGGAATCTGGAGTCCCGGGGGGAAAATAGTCCAAATAATAGGGCTCGCACGATCCAAGAGGGACAAGCGGGAAGCGGAGGCCACCCTGGCAGCCTCCCAAGAGAAGAAAGAAGCCCCCCCCCGCCAAGGGCTGCTCGAGAGACAGGGCCTCGTAAACTAGGCCGGAGCGGGGGGGAAGCCCTGAAGGGCGGGGAGGGGGAGGAGCCCGAGGGCGCGGGGCCCGCTCAGAAGAGGCCGGGGTGGAAGCGCCGGCGAGCGTCTCCGCCATGGGCCTTCCCTGGGACCCCGATTCAGTCTCCACGCAGAAGAGGAACGAGACGAAACGAGCCGACTGAGTTGGCTGAGCTGGCCCGATTCCCATCAGCGGAGCGCACTCACCTGGGCCAGCCGCAGCGATCGCAGCTGCAGCCTCGCAACGGCACAACCGGCCCGAACCTCGCCCCCGCCCGACAGCGCGCCCAGCGTCCCCGCTCTCCAAAGACGGCGGCAGCAGCAGCGTCGTCCCGCTGCCTCCTGGGAAATGTAGTCCTCCTTCCGCTTCTCTCTGCCGACTCGACGGTCTCAGGGACTACGTTTCCCATAAGAAAAAGCGACCGCGGAGCCCGCCGCTTTGCGTCACGCGCCGAGCTTTCGGCCGTCACGTGGGGCCCTCGGTTCCATCCCCTCCCCCGCGCCTGGGTGGCCTGGAGGAAGCGAGAAGGTGGACGGAAGGGGCGGGAGCGTTGCTGACGCCACTGCCCCCACCATTTTGTGACCAGCCTTGAGGGAGGGCCTGGGCCCCAGCCTTGAGGGAGGGCCTGGGCCCCACCCACTAGTTGGTTGGCCTCGGTGGTAGGCTGCGGGTCCCGGATGCATTTGGCGCCTCTCTTTGTAACCTTGAGCAGTCCTGTCCCCAGTCTCAACTTTTTTTCTCCCACGTAAAGTGAGACTCGTCCCTGCCCCTCACAGAGTTGTTGCGAGGTTCTCACAGAGTAAGGCCCTTGGGCGCCTCCGGTACGTTGAGAACGCCACGCAAAATGGAGGGTTTCGGAGTTGGTGGTGGTGGTGTTGCTGATGAGCTCCCGCGTCGGAGCGCCCAGGGGCCGGGACGCTCCCGCCGGCCTCACTTGCCAGGCTCCTCCGCGCTACTGCCTTGATGAGAGCACACAAAGAGGTGTTACGGATCCCGGGACATTTGTGAAAATGGGTGCTCCTTGCCGCCCCAACCAGAAATTTGAAGCCCTGGAACCTGCGTTTCAAACAGACCTCTGAGCCGGCGCTTACGGCTCAGCCAAGTTTTGCACAGGCTGATGTCTGGGGCAGTTCTTGCCCTCGTGAAATCACCAATGTAGGGCCCCTCTTTGGTGCTGCCCCTCCTCCTCCACAGGCCTTCTGCACTTGAATTTCAGGGCCTGCGTTTGGCTTGCCTGCTCATCATCCAAAACAAAGATCAGTTTTTACGGATTTCTCTCTACCTCCGCCCCCTGAGACAAAGGACGCAAAGTGCATATCAATAAATATTTAAAGAATTCTAACTGCTCTTCCTCAGCTAGCTCCAATGGCAGACCAGCCCTAACCCTGCTGGCTTCAGCAGTGGTCCTTGCATACCACGTGCCATTTCCGTTCTTTGAGCATTTCTGACCAGTGACATACTTTGGGTGCTTCTTGTAATGTCTGGCCCAGTTCTGTTTAGGTTGTTGTGAGGTATTTTTGTTTTAAATTATTTATGTGAAAGAGTGACAGAGATGGGGAAAGAGAGCGATCTCCCATCTGCTGACTCACTCCCCAAGCCAGATGATGCAAGATTTCTTCACCATCTTAGCCGAAAGCCAGGAATTCCATCTGGATCTCCAAATAGCTGACTATCTGCTACCTTCCCAGGCACATTAACTGGAAGCTGGGTCCAAAGCAGAGCAGCTGGGGCTCGACTCTGTACTCCAGGAAGAGATGTTGGCATTGAAGGCATTGGCTGGTTTTAACCCACTGCACTACCACACCAACCCCTCTACCTAATTTGTAATTCACGGTTGGGAGGATGGAGGTGTCTGATGTATACCATGCCTGGTTAAAAAAAAAATGTTGTGAACAGTTGTAAACCAGCCAGATACAAAAACTACATGGTCAAGGGCAGACCTTGTGGCACACCAAGTTAAACCACTGCGGGAGACACCTACATTCCACAGTGTGGTTAGAGTCCCAGCTTCTGAGCCAGCTCCCTGCTAATCACCTGGGAAGATATAAAGGCTCAAGTACTTGAGTCCCTGTGGACTAGTTTCGTTGACAGCTGGTATCTTCAGCTTGACCTGGCCCTAGCTGTGGTAGCCATTTTGGGAATGAATGAGATACCAGATATGTTCCACCCTCAGTCTCTCTGCTCTTTGAAGGAAATATCTGTAAGAATTTTTTTTTGAGGTGTAAGTGAATTTTTTTTTTTTAAGATTTATTTTATTTTTATTACAAAGTCAGATATACTGAGAGGAGGAGAGATAGAGAGGAAGTGGAGCTGCCGGGATCAGAACCAGTGGCCACATGGGATCAAGGCGAGGACCTAGCCACTAGGCCACGCTGCCGAGCCCGTAAGTGAATTTTTTTAAAGATTTATTTATTTTTATTACAAAGTCAGATATACAGAGAGGAGGAGAAACAGAGAGGAAGATCTTCCGTCAGATGATTCACTCCCCAAGTGAGCGCAACGGCTGGTGCTGTGCCAATCCAAAGCCAGGAGCCCAGAATTTCTTCTGGGTCTGCTATGTGGGTGCAGGGTCCCAAATCACTGGGCCATCCTTGACTGCTTTCCCAGGCCACAAGCAGGGAGCTGGATGGGAAGTGGAGCTGCCAGGATTAGAACCGGTGCCCATATGGGATCCTGGCGCATTCAAGGCGAGGACTAGGCCACGCTGCTGGGCCCCTAATTTTTTTTTCTTTTCTTGCCTCTGCAAGCATGCTGAATGTTCCTAAAACATGCCAGTCCTTTTGCAAGAAGTGTGGCAAACAGCAGCCCCACAAAGTCACACAGTATAATATAAGAAGGGCAAAGACTCCCTCTATGCCCAGGGGAAATGGTGTTATGATAGGAAGCAGTGTGGCTGTGATGGGCAGACTAAGCTGATTTTCCAGAAAAAAAGGCTAAAACTACAAAGAAGATTGTGCTGACTGTTCCTGCTAGGACAGCAGGTAGATTACATAGGGCTGGCCCACAGACCCACCGATGTCCTCAGGATCTGGCATTGGGAGAGGTTCCGATGGAGGAGCTTGGGGGAACTCCTCTGTTGGGACACAGTTCCTACAGAATACAAGAACCATGATAGGGAGCAGCCCAGACCAGACCAAGAAATGGTACCCACTGGCATACATTTGGCTCAGAATTGGGGAGAACCAGGATGGGCCAGTTCATATCACCTGCTGGCGAATCTAAGCACCAGAATCCAGAATGGAGTGTAGGTCAAGCCAGGTTGGGCTGCAACACAAGCCATTCACATGAGAGCTGAAACTGAGGGCCATCTGGGCTGGGCTAAGCTGTAGCCCCCACTAGTGTGAGCTGGAATTGGGGGTGGGCCAGGCCAGGCCAGGTTATAGCACCCACTGGTAAATGCCGAGGTGAGGCAGGCCATGCCAGACTTGGCCACAGCTTCCAACCAGCACATGTGAGAATCAGGTCTGGGATCACCTCAGATGAAGTTTCTTTGGGGATCCCCCCCAACTGAATCTCTGGACTCAGAACCCTAAACATGGGGAGAATTGCAGGTTCCATAATCTGATCCTGGAGTGTCTGTGTCAGAGCTGGGCCTGACACACACAATCCAGTGGCTTAGATGTGGACAGCATATCCAGGTGCACATAGAGGACATGGGAGTACATTGGAGTCTGCAGAGGACACCTGGTACCACAACAGAGGAAAGAGGACAGAACAAATTGATCAACTACCCCATTCAAGCGCTGGCAATGAAAATCTGGGCTAACGAAGACTCTAGGGTGGACAATGTCTGCCAGTGGATTCTGGAGAGATTATATTGTGCTTTGGAGTGGCGAGATCAGCAATAATTCAGACCTGTTGAACTAACAAAAGCTCTTGAGCAGGACACTCAGAGCATGCTCTATATCAGGGACCCTGGGATGGCGTCAGGTGGCTGTCCTCCATCCCAGGGTACTGAGGTGGTTGGGAGGCTGGGTGTGGCTTCTCCCCTTAATTCCCTCCTTCCCTCAGTCACAGGAAGGAAAAAAAGAGAATGTGGAAATAATAGTCTCACCCACCTTCCTGTGTAACCCTTGATTATCACCATAATCAACTGTGTAAAAATCATCAAAAATAAAAATAATCATCTTAAAAGAAAAGAAAAAGTGCTGAGATTTGAATGTGTAGAATCCAATTGCAGATCAAGAGAATATTGGCTAATAAAAATGTAAATGGGCCCGGCACGGTAGACTAGCAGCCAAAGTCCTAGCCTTGAACGTGCCAGGATTCCATATGGGCACCATTTCTTATCCCAGTGGCTCCACTTCCCATCCAGCTCCCTGCTTGTGCCCTGGGAAAGTAGTCGAGGACAGCCCAAAACCTTGGGACCCCGCACCCACATGGGAGACTTGGAGGCTCCTGGCTCCTGGTTTCGGATTGGCTCAGCTTCAGCTGTTGAGGCCGCTTGGGGAGATAACCATCAGATGGAAGATCTTCCTCTCTGTCTCTCCTCCTCTGTGTATATCTGACTTTCCAGGAAAAATAAAAATAAAGCTTAAAAAAAAAAAAAAAAAAACGCTAGGCCAAACTCCTGCCCCTCATTTGTTTGATTTCATTTCAACTACGTGAAAGAGAGTTAGGAGTGGATATTAACCTTCCATCCATTTAATTCACACCCAAATGCCCACAGCAGCTAGACCTGATTCAGGCCAAAATCAGAAGCCCAGAAGTGTATGCAGGTCTTACATGTGGGTGGCAGGGACTCACAGACTAGGTCCAACTGCCTTCCAGCACACATTAGCAAGAAGTTCAATGGGAAGGAAAGAAGACAAAAATCTAAGCTGGCATTCTAAATAGGAAGTAGATGTTGGCAGCTTAATCAAAATACCCCGATTTCCCCACTTTCACAGTTTTTTAGCAAATTTTATTTGAAAGGCAGAATTATAGAGACAGTGAGAGATTATTCTTTTTTTTAAGACTTATTTATTTTTATTGGAAAGGTGGATATACAGAGAGGAGGAGAGACAGAGAGGAAGATCCTCCATCTGATGGTTCACTCCCCAAGTGGCCACAACAGCTGGAGCTGAGTTAATCTGAAGCCAGGAGCCAAGAGCTCCTCCGGGTCTCCCACGCAGGTGCAGGGTACCAAGGCTTTGGGCCGTCCTCGACTGCTTTCCCAGGCCACAAACAGGGAGCTGGATGGGAAGTGGGTCTGCCGGGATTAGAACTGGCGCCCATATGGGATCCCAGCGCGTGCAAGGCGAGGACCTTAACCACGATGCTATCGTGCCGGGCCCAGTGAGAGATTTTTCATCCACTGGTTTACTCCCCAAATGGCCAAAATAGCCAGGACCAGGCCAGGCAGGAACCAAGAGTTTTATCTGAGTCTCCCACATGAGTACTGGGGCCCAAGGAGTTGGGCCATCTTCCACTGCTTTACTGGATTGGAAGTGGAGAACTGGGCAGGTGCGGTGGCCTAGTGGCTAGTCCTCACCTTGAATGCATCAGGTTTCCATATGGGCGCCGGCTCTAATCCCGGCAGCTCTGCTTCCCATCCAGCTCCCTGCCTGTGGCCTGGGAAAGCCTGCAATAAAAATAAATAAGAGATATATATATATATATAAAGGATGTGGAGAACTGAGACTGGAACCAATACCCATCGCTATGCCCCAGTACTGGTCCCTGCTTTTAGATTTCCAAGTAGTTGGAGAGAAAAAAAAAAGGATACTTACTTAAAAATGTTTTTTTATTTTATTTTTATTGGAAAGTCAGATTCACAGAGGAGAGACAGAGAGAAAGATCTTCCTCTGGTTCACTCCCCAAGTGGCCACGGCAGCCGGTGCTGCACTGATCCGAAGTCAAGAGCCAGGAGCTTCTTCAGGGTCTTCCATGTGGGTGCAGGGTCCCAAGGCTTTGGGCCATCCTTAACTGCCTTCCCAAGCCACAAGCCGGGAGATGAATGGGAAGTGGACAGCCAGAACACAAACTGTCACCCATATGAAATACTAACACATGCAAGGCTAGGACTTTAGCCACGAGGCTACTGTGTCGGGTCCAAAAAGATGCTATTTTGAGACTTGTGTAAAGCAGATGAAATGCAAAGCTAAGGGTCCAGCGCGGTAGCCTAGAAGCTAAAGTCCTCACCTTATATGCGCTGGGATCCCATATGACTGCCAGTTCGTGTCCCAGTGGCCCCACTTTCCATCCAGCTCCCTGCTTGTGGCCTGGGAAAAGCAGTTAAGGACGACCCAAAGCCTTGGGACCCTGCACCCACATGGAAGAGCTGGAGGAAGCTCCTAGCTCCTGACTTCAGATCGGCACAGCACCGGACGCTGTGGCTACTTGGGGAGTGAGCCAGTGGAAGATCTTTCTGTCTTTCCTCCTCTCTGTATATGGGACTTTCTAAGAAAAATAAATAAATCTAAAAAAAAAAAAGTGGAGAGGCAGGCGCTTAAACTGGTGCTTCAACATGGGAAGCCAGCATTACCCACTGCAGCCTAATGCTGCACCACCATATCAACCCATGTTTCTACTGTTTTTTTAGGGTTTATTTATTTACTTATTTGACTAGCATAGTGACAGAGAAAGAAGAGGAGAGACAGAGAAATCTTATGTCTGCTGCTTCATTCCCCAGATGGTGACCCAGCACCAATCAGAACAAAGTTAGGGCTGGCCAGGCCAAAGGCAGGAGCCAGGAACCAGAACCCATAGTTTAGTTTGAAATACATTTATATTTATTTTAATTGTATTTTATTCTTAAAAGATTTGTTGGGCCTGGTGCAGTAGCCTGGTGGGTAAAGCCCTCGCCTTGCACATGCTGGGATCCCATAAGGATGCCAGTTCGTGTCCCAGCTGCTCCACTTCCCTCCCATTCAGCTTCCTACTTGTGACCTGGGAAGGCAGGGAAGGACTGCCCAAAGCCTTGCCCCATGCACCTGCATGGGAGACCCTAAAGAAATTCATGGCTCCTGGCTTTGGATTGACTCAGCTCCAGCCGTTATGGCCACTTGGGGAGTAAACCAGCGGATGGAAGATCTGTATCTCTCCTTCTCTCTGTAAATCTAACTTTCCAGTATAAAAAAAAAAAAAAAAAAAAAAAGATTTGTCTTGTTTATTTGAAAGGCAGAGTTATAGAGAGAGAAGAGAGAGCTCTTTTACCTGCTGGTACATACCCCTAAGGCCACAATTGCCAAGGCTGGGCCAAACGGAAAGCAGGAGCCAGGAACTTCACCCAGGTCTCACACATACTTGCAGGAGCCCGTGCAATCGAGCCATCCTCTGCTGCTGTCCTAGGCATATTACCAAGGCGCCAGATAGCAAGTGGAGCACTTAGGGTTGGAACTGGAGCCCATACGGGATGCCAGTGTCACAGGTGGTAGCTTAACTTATTACACCACAATGTCAGTCCCTGTTTCTACCTTTTTACCCCACACTTCTTCTGCAAATCTCACTACCCTTGTCACAAAGCCCCAGAAGCCTGTGCTTTCTCCCTCAGGGAGCCAGCTCATGAACGAGGTAGTTTGTTCTCTGTCTGCCCGGAGCCTACCAATGAGCTAAGCACAGAACTGGTGGCAGTAACTGTGACCTGCTTCCTCCTTCCATGTATAATTTCTGCTGGAATTGCCTCTGTTCCTTCTCATCATCCAGGTTCAAAATCTCTGAGGGGGTTAGGATTTGGGCTACCGGTTTAGACAGATACCCATGAGAGTGCTTGGGTTGGATACCTAGCTCTAGCCCTGACCCAAGCATCCTGTTACTGCAGACCCTGGTACACAGAGGTGATGGTCCAAGCAGTGGGGTTCCTAGATTGGGTTCCTAGATTGGGTTCCAAGCTTCAGACTTTGATCTAGTCCTTCCCCGGCCATTTTGGGCATTTGGGGAGTGAATTGGTAAATGAGCTCTCTCTCTCTCTTAAATAATTTAATTGAGGACACGGCATGGTAGCCTAGTGGCTAAAGTCCTCACCTTGCAGAGGCTGGGATCCCATATGAGCGCCAGTTCGTATCCTAGTGGTCCTACTTCCCATCCAGCTTGTGGCCTGGGAAAGCAGTTGAGGATGGTCCAGAGCCGTGGGACACTGTGCCCAGGTGGGAGACCCAGAAGAAGCTCCTATTTCCTGGCTTCAGACAGGCTCAGCTCCGGCCATTGTGGATGCTTGGGGAGTGAATCATTGTATGGAAGATCTTCCTCTCTGTTTCTCCTCCTCTCTCTGCATATCTGACATTCCAATAAAAAATGAATCCTTAAAAAATAATTTAATTGAAAAATGAATAAAATATACAAGGAATCCTGGCTTTGTCCTTCTACTTCATCCACAAGTTTGAATGAGCCAAGGAGTTCAATATAGTATGTTCCAACATACCTATTGAACCTGCTACCAGCTGCCTCAGGAATATTCATGTCTTCAGACTGCAAAGTGCTTGGAACAGAGAGCCTGGAGTGGAATAAGAGATATAAGATATTGGGGCAGGCTTCACCCCAACAGCACTGGAGACACCCTGAAAGTGAAGGTTAAAGTAGAAAGACTGAGAAGACTAGACTCTTCAGGACTTGTGCAGATCACAAGGAGGGTTTAGGGTTGTAGCACAGTGGCTTAAACTGCTGCTTGGGACACCCACATCCCATATCCAAGTTCCAGTTCAAGTCTCAGCTACTCTGCTTCCTATGCAGCTCCCTGCTAATGTGCCTGAAAAGGCAGAGGACAATGTCCCAGATGCTTGGGCTCACATCACCCATGTAGGAAACCAGCATGGAGTACCTAGCTCAAGGCTTCTGTAGGCATTTGGAGAGTGAGCCAACAGGCGGAAAATCAATCAATCAATCTCTCTCTCAATTCCCCTCTATCTCTGCGTGTGCGATTCTACCTTTCAAATAAGCATTTAAAAAATCCACTATGAGATTAGTAAAAAAGTTGCAAAGTGTTGATTCTGATAAGATCTCTTCCCCGGCCTCCCCGCCTCCCACCTGTCTCCACTGAGCCCTGCTCTAGAAGAGAGTGCTGTTCCCTAGTGCAACTCCAGTGCCATCAGATCAAATCTCAGATCCTCAGTGTGAAGGCCCCTGACTATATTTCTACTTTCACCTTGACTTTCACTTTTTTAAAAAAAAAGTTTTATTTATTTTTATCGGAAAGGCAGATATACAGAGTTTTAGAAGAAGAGACAGAGAGAAAGATCTTCCATCCGCTGGTTGACTCCCACAAGTGGCTGCAATGGCCAGAATTGAGCCTATCTAAAGCTAGGAACCAGGAGCCTCTTCTGGATCTCCCACGTGGGTGCAGTGTCCCAAGGCTTTGGACTGTCTTCAACTGCTTTCCCAGGCCACAGTCAGGGAACTAGAATGGAAGATAAGTAGCTGGGACACGAACCAGTGTTCATGTGGGATTCTGGCACATGCAAGGTGAGGACTTTAGCAACTAGGCAATGGTGCCAGACCCCACTTTCTAAAGCTCTTCAGTGGTGTCAGAATGAAGGACAAGGGGCTGGCACTGTGGCACAGTGCATAAAGATGCCATCTGTGGTGCCAGTATCCCATATGGGCACCAGCTTGATACCCGACTGCCCCACTTCTGATCCAGCTCCCTGCTAATATGCCTGGGAAGGTAGCAGAAGACAGACCAAGTGCTTGGACACTTGCACTCACCTGGAAGCTCCAGAAGAAACAGGAGGCTCCTGGCTCTGGACCCGCCAAGCTCTGCCTATTACTGCCATCTGAGTAGTGAGCCAGCAGATGGAAGATCTCCTGCTCTCACTTGTGACTCCTACACACCCAGTGCTCCTGTCACGTGTGCTCCTCCGGACCACACACTGGGTTTCCTGCCTCCTGTGTGCGTTCACACCCTTCCTCCCCAGAATCCCCATTTATCAAAAGCCTATCTCATCAATTCAAGAACTCACACTCAGCAATACCCCACCGCTTACTCTGAATTTGTCAGGTGCCACCTCACAGTGTGTGATCTTTGCCTGTCTCATCTATCTGTGAACCTGGGAGCAAACAGAGGCATAGAGTACTGCCCAGGCTGTTCAGTATCTGTCTACTCCTCCCACCAGGGAACAGCACTCTGACAACTCCTGGAGAGATTCTATCTCCTCCGATTCTATCTCCTCCACTCTGGCTCCCAGGGGAGCAGGTGACCCTGGCTGATCAGCACGTTGCAGTCCCTTGGCCATAGTAATTGGCATGTAGCCCTACCAGGCTTGTTGAGGGAATGAGCATCAGTCAGAGACCTTGGCAGGAGCACTGAGAAAAGGGTCCTCTTATTCTGCCGGGTTTGCTAAATAGGAAAAGCATAAGCCTGGTCTCGGTGTTGGTCATTGTTGCCACTGTCTGTTGCTGTGAATCTTCCTGAGAGATGGGGTAGAGTCCAATGATGTCATCTCTCCTTTTTTTTAAAGACTTATTCTATTTTTATTGGAAAGGCAGATTTACAGAGAGAAAGATTTTCCACCTCCTGGTTCACTCCCCAAGTGGTCGCAATGGCTGAAGCTAAGCTGATCTGAAGCCAGGAGCCAGGGGCTTTCTCCAGGTCTCCCATGCAGGTACAGGGTTCAAGGCTTTGAGTCTTTCTCCACTGCTTCCCCAGGCCACAAGCAGGGAGAAGGATGGGAAGTGGAGTAGCCGGGACACGGACTGCTGCCCATATCCGATCCCTGTGGTTGCAAGGCAAGGATTTAGCCACTGAGCTATTGCATGGGTCCCAGCATCTTTCTCTTTTTTTAAGATTTGTATTTATTTTTATTTGAATGGCAGCTTTTTACAGAGATAAAGAGAGAGATTTCTTGCATCCACTGGTTCACTCCCCAAATAGCCACAATAACCTTATCTGAGATGATTCAAAGTCGATAAACCAGGAGCTTCTTCCAAGTCTTCCATGAAGGTGCAGGATCCCAAGGCCTCGAGACATTCTCTAATGCTTTCTTAGGTCATGAGCAAGGAGCTGGATGGGAAGTGGAGCAAAACAGTATCCATATTGGGTCCCTGTACTTGCAAGGAAGGATTAGTTAATTGAGCTATTGTGCTGGACCTAGCCTCTTTCCTTCTTAAAAAAAGATTTATTGGGCCCAGCGGCGTGGCCTAGCGGCTAAAGTCCTTGCCTTGAACGTCCCAGGATCCCATATGGGCACCGGTTCTAATCCCGGCAGCTCCACTTCCCATCCAGCTCCCTGCTTGTGGCCTGGGAAAGCAGTCGAGGATGGCCCAATGCTTTGGGACACTGCACCGCGTGGGAGACCCGGAAGAGGTTCCAGGTTCCTGGCATCGGATCGGCGCGCACCGGCCTGTTGCGGCTCACTTGGGGAGTGAATCATCGGATGGAAGATCTTCCTCTCTGTCTCTCCTCCTCTCTGTATATCCGGCTTTTCAATAATAATAAAATCTTTAAAAAAGAGAGATTTATTTGAAAGGCCTCCTTGATTGCTGATGCCTTTGCAATGGACAGCATGCCCAAATGCATATGGGGACATGACAGCCAACCCATTTAGGCCTTCAGAGGACACTGAGTGCCATGTAAGAAGATAGAGACAGAACAGGTTGAACAACTCTCCTCGCCAGGATTTGGTAGCAAGCGTCTGGGTCAGTGGATGCACTGAGACTGAGGTGTACTCTGTCAGCCAATGGACCTTGGAAAAATTTTCTCAACCTTGGAACAGTGAAATCAATAGCGTCTCAGAACTATCAAAACAGTCAATACCTTTGGAACATTCTTCTCCACATTAGGGTTTCTAAGATGGTTTCAAGTGGACATCCCCTATCCCCAGGTACTGATGTGGTTTGGCAGTTGGGAGCAACCACCTTCTCCTCCCTCCCTCTGCTCCCCTTGCCTCCTGTCATATAAGAGAAAAGAGAAGAAAAGGAAAATTGGAAGCACTAGTCCCACCCAGCTTCCCCCATACCTAGGTCCTTCCCGCTCCCCATTCATTGGTCCTCATGGGCACACATTCTTGTCAACGATGTGAATAAAACATTCTTGTCAACTATATGAATAAAATAAAAAATAAAATTAAGGATCTGTTTATTTATTTGAAAGGCAGAGTAACAAGAGTTATTCCATCTATTGGTTCACTTCCCAAATGGTCACACAACCAGGTCAAGGCCAGGAGCCAGGAACTCCATCATGTGTCCTGTACGGGTGTTCCGGGAACAATCATCTGGACCATCATGTGGTGCTATTAGAGCAGCCAGGACTTGACACTGCACTTGATATGGGATTCTGGTGTCGCAAGTGTTGGTTTAACTCACTGTGCCACAAAGCTGCCCCACCTTTTTAAAAATATATGTACATATATATTTTATGGGTCCAGTGTGATGGCTCAGTGGCTAAAGTCCTTGCCTTATGTGCCCCAGGATCCCAAATGGGTGCCAGTTTGTATCCTGGCTGCTCCACTTCCCATTCAGCTCCCTGCTTGTGGCCTTGGGAAGGCAGTCCAGGATAGTCCAAAGCCATGGGACCCTGTACCTGTGTGAGTGACCCAGAAGATGCTCCTGGCTTCTCTTTGGATCAGCTCAGTTCCCGCCATTGTGGCTACTTGGGGCGGGGGACTTAAACCAACAGATGGAAGATCTTTTTTTCTGTATCTTTTTCTCTCTGTAAATATGTCTTTCTGGTAAAAGTAAATAAATAAATTATATATATATATATATATATATATATATATATATATATATATATCCTTAGGGTCTGGTCAGCAATAGCTATCCAAAGGTACAGTTTTGCCGGCTCCTCAGTTAATTCAGGGTGAAGAATATTTTTTTAATGGAAAGGGTCATTTGGATATTTATACTATCATTCATTTGTAGGCCATACAAAATGATCAACTTCAACATTAGCCTGCTGTGGATGGATTGAATTTTGAGTCCTACCTGTAGTTGCCTTAGCTAGACCAAATGCTTTAGGGGGCCTTACACACTCTGGGCTGGATATTGCCCACTGCTGAGGTGTTCATGGGGGCGGTGGTGAGGCTGTGGTTGTGCCACCTGCTGTACAGGTGCGGGACTGTTCACTGGGTGGCTTAGGTGGAGACACAACAGGAAGTCTCAGGCTTTGGTGTCAGATCTGGGCTCTCATTTCAGCCTTTACGACTTGCTTAGCTATGTGCTTTCAAGCAAGAAATGTATCCTCTCTGAATCTCAGTATTGTCATCTATGAACTGGGACTTCTACTTCCCAAGGTTCAGATATGGACTCGACTTTAGGAGAGCAGGTGTTGCAATGCCAGCCCTTGGGATGCCTGCTTCTCCTATCAGGTATCTGCTGGCAGTTCTGGCTGCTGTGTTTCAGATCTAGCTCCCTGGCAGTGTGCCCAAGAGGCAGTAGATGATGTCTCAAGTGCCTGGGTTCTTACCACTCATGAAGGAGATCTGGGTGGAGTTCCTGACTCCTGGCTTCAGCCTGGCCTGGCTGTGGCTACTGTGGGCATTTAGAGACTGAACCAACAATCGTAAGATCTCTCTCTCTCTCCCTGTCTTTCTCTCTGTCATCCTGCCTGGCAAATAAAGTGATGCTGGAACTGTGATTGCAGCTGGAGGGCTATGTTATTGTAGGATACAGGGGAAAATGGAGGAGAGAGAAGCAAGAGCGAGGAAAGAGAGGAATTGGGGAAATGGGGGGAATGTAGGGAACCCTATACTTACAAAACAGTATAATGGCAAACAGATTAATTAATTAATAAAAACGTTTGTGTGCACATATGTATGTATGCATACATATGCATGAGTGGTGTACAGATTTCACATATATATGTATATTATGTTTACATATGCACCTGTTTATGTGTGTGCACGTATATATTATTGTGCATGTATAGTGCATGTATGTACACACTTGTGTGTTCGTATGTGCATATGTGTATATGCATGTGTGCATGTGTGTGTGAAGATACTTTATCCTAAACAGTAGGGAGCCATCAGGGCAGTTACAAGTGCATGGCAGCACATGCCCAGAACCTGGTACTCACCTGACTCATAGTCCCTGAGTTACACTACCTCCAGGTAAGCCAGGAAAGGAAGTTCATTTGTTCATTCGTTCATTTGTTCATTTGTTCATTCATTCATTCTTTCTTTCTTTCTTAAACATTGATTTATTTTTATTGGAAAGGCAGTAAGATTTACAGAGAAAAGGAGAGACAGAAAGATCTTCCATCCACTGGTCTGCTCCTCAAGTGGCTGCAATGGTTAGAGCTGAGCCAATCTGAAGTCAGGAGCTAGGAGCCAGGAGCTTCTTCCAGGTACCTCACGCAGGTGCAGGGTCCGGGTTTTGGGTCATTCTCCACTGCTTTCCCAGGCCACAAACAGGGAGCTGGATGGGAAGTGGAGCTGCCAGGACACAAAGCAGTGTCATATGTGATCCTGGCACTTGCAAGGTGAGGATTTAGCTATTGAGCCATTGTGCCGCCCCCACCCCCAGGATATCTTGCTTGAAATCTTGCCAGAATCTCTCCGTTTCTAGCCTAAACTCTTGCTCTATTTAGTTCAGAGCCTCCACTGATTGCTATTTGCCTTGTGGTCTCCGTGCTGTGGGCATGTTTTCTCCTTCCTGCCTGGGAGTGGGAACAAAGATTGCCAAAGGCTTTGGGGTTGCCAGGCACCACGAGAAACTCCCAGCCAGGGATTTTGTTTACCTAGGCTGGGCTCCTGGAGACAAGGGGCTGGGTTGCTCCCAAGCGGGCACACAGCTCCCAGCTTGTAGGGCAGAAGTGGGCCCATCAGAGAAGCAAGCCTAAGGATGTGAGCAGGGGCCAGGTGTCTTTACTGCTACTTCGGCTTTCCTGGCAGAGAAGCAGCTGGGCATCATGCCCGCCCACCCCTCCTGGGACCTTGGCTGAGCCTGCTGAGCTGCTCTTTGCCGGGAGGAGATGGGAGTGGGCCTTAGGTAACACAAAGACCTCTGGGGCCAAGCCAAGCAGATCCCACCGGCACAGAGTCCATGGAAAAGCAGAGAAGCCCTGCCCCCACACCCAAAGTGCTGTACTGTATCCTCTCCTTCTCTCCCCTTCCTGCACCCTGGAATTACACACTGTGCTTCAGCTGGGTGAGGGTGTCATAAAAAAAACAAAAACAAAAAAAACTCAACTATGAGCTTCTAATTTAAGCACATTCAAAAGTGGCAACATCCATGACAGAGCTGTTACTTCCTTGGCACCATGTTTATTGCCTTTCTAGGACCTTGTATCACTTGCTATGCATTTGATTACTTGTAGTTTCTGTGTTTTACACTGAACAATATGCTCCACAGAGAGAGAGAGAGAGAGAGAGAGAGAGAAGCTGTGTCTGTCTGATTCATTATTGTGCCCTAGAGATGGTAGCCAATGCCAAAAAGATGTAATAAATGTTTATTGTGTTTCTGTTAAAAAAAAAAAGTGGCAACACTCAAAATGCATCACTTCCTAATTGTTTTACAGTCACTGTTGCCACTGTGATCCTTCACATCTGGGTGGTGGGGAACCCCCCGAAAGGTTGTGCTAGTACTCTCCCCTCCCAGCCCCACTTCCAGGGTTGTTGTTCCCATAGCTTGACATGGGCCATAGTGGAAGTATTTTCAGCGTGGAAATTGGCAATTGCCACAAATCAAGTCCCTCCAACCAAATCATTTGTCAACAATTAGCGGTGGGTAGAAATGCCCCAGATAGAACTGTGATTGAGTTTCCCATCAGCCCACCTGGCACAAGGTTTTGCTGGACAGATAATTCCATTCTGACAAATAAATAATGAAGTGGGAGGGCATTCTTTACCTCTGTTGCAGAATAAACACAATCTTGCAGCAAAAAGCATGTCCAGCCATGGTTGGAGGCTCAGCTCTCCCTCCCCCTCCTGGAGGCAAGCTTGCACACTCACCGTGCACCCCCTAGAATACTCCAGGAATACCTCTGCAGGGAACAAAAGCAGAAATTCCAGCAGCCCCTTAAAACAGCTCTCCCAGACTCTCTGGATTCCCAGTTAGAGAGAGCGGAGCTCTCTGGGGGCAGGGGCCTTGCACAAGCGGCTGACGAGAGGATCAGCCAGACACCCAGCAGTCATCTCTTCTCTAAGTCACAGGTCCGCTTTGGGGGTGGGAGATGGGGAGTCTGCAGGTGAGCCGCTCAGTCAGAGGCCATCCTGCCCCAGGAAGGCCCTGGGGATGTCTAGGGACACCAGGGGATCCCAGTAGCAGAGAGGGGGAGTGTACTACAGGCACCTGGCAGGGAGAGGCCCAAGATTAAACATCCTACAGTGCGCAGGTGCGCAGGACACACCCCCACATCCAAGGACTGGCCCCGCCCACTAGGTCCAGGGTACTGAGGTTGAAAAACTCCAGGATAGCCACTCACACGGAGGGGAGACAGCCAGACAGCAGGGGACTGGGAAAAGACAAAGAGAGGTCAGCTGGCCCTGCAGATACACCCCACTTGAGGTGGCCCTTCCACCTCAGATCACATCTCTTGCCCCGCTTCTCTTTTGTGCCGGTCTATTTGGTACTGTCCCTGTTTATCCTTGTTTTATCTCTTGGTTTCCGCCTCTCACTCTCAGTCATGCCATCCACTCTGGCAGGCTCCTCGTGTTCTGAGACATGAGACAAGCCCTTGGCATTCTCACTCCCTCACTCACATGGATCTCTCCCGCAGCCTCTGCCCCAGGAGGGGGGCGTGGCCAGGGTGTTGGCCAGGAGGAGGGTGCAAAGACAGGGGGCTTAATAGTGCCCCCACTATCCACACCAGGCAACTCTCCTCGGTGCTAGGAGCCCTACTGTCTCCCTGGAATAGGCCTGGAGCTTAGCCACTGTCCTCCCTTGTCCCTGTAGTTTGGGACCAGTCTGCCCCAGGGGCCTTGCCCTGCCAACTGACTTTTTCCTCCCCACCCCACCCAAGCTTCTGTAATTTCTCCTCCCACTGGATCCAGCAGCTGTTACAAAACAAGTGGGGGCTGGGTGGCTCCTCACCCACAGGCCTGTCCTGGGCAACTAGGAGACCAGGCTCCTGCCAAACCCTGTGCCCTCTGCCCAGCGACCAGGAGGCTGCTTCCTTTTCCCTGTTCCTGACAGTCAAAATGCATAGACCACAGGCAAACAAAACAAAACAAAACAAAACAAAAGCCAGTTTCTCTTAGATTAAACAACTGAAAATAAGTAGGGGTTAGGACACGGTTTCTCTTGGAATTCAGGGCTGGGAGTCCAGATTCAATTACGAGTGCCTGTCACCAGGACACAGCCCTTAGCCTTCTGTGCCCGGGGCTGGAGCTGCCTGACCTGTCCCTCCTCCCACACACTTTATCTGGCAGTTCCTGGTGGCCCGGAGCTGCTGTGTGCTAGGTCAGCAGAGCCCAGGGCCAGGATACTGCAAAAGGCCAGGGACTCTGCAACCAGCATGACAGACAGTTAAATCTGATGGCCATTGTTTTTATTATTTTATTTATTTATTTGCTAGTTTTTATTTGAAAGACAAATAGGCCAAGAGATATTTTTCATTCACTGGTTGGGCTAGGCCAAAGTCAAAGGCTCAGAACTCAATTGGGATCTCCCATGAAGGTAGCAGGGGCCAAGTACCTTAGCCATTAAATGCAGTCTCCAGGAAGCTGGGATCAGGAGCAGAGATGGGACCTGAAACCACAGCACATTGATAATGTGACACAGATGTCCTCAGTGTGGTCAACTGCTGCAGCAAATCTTTGTTCTATTTGGGGTGGCGATTTTTAAAAATGGAGTTTGAGAGATTTTTACAGCAATCACTCATTCAAATGAGGAACTAAGAGCTGGTGGTCCAGCAGGAAGGACGAGGAGGCTGGGCAGGGTGGGGTTGAGAGGGAACGATGGTTGTCGTCCTCTTCCTCCTCCCCCTTTTCCTAAAATCTATTTATTTATTTATTTGAAAGGCAGAGTTACAGAGAGAGAGAGAGATATCTTCCACCTGCTCGTTCACTCCCCAGGTGACAACATCTTTCACTGCGGCCAGGCAGAAGCCGGGAACCTGGAACTCTGTTTGGGTCTCCTCCAGGAATGAAGGGCTCTCTTCCACTGCTTTCCCAGGAACATTAGCAGAGAGCTGGATCAAAACTGGAGCAGCCGGGATGCAAAACAGCTCTCAGGTGGGATGGCAACGGCGGCTTCACACAAAGCACCACACACAACACCAGCCCCAGTACCTTCTTTTCTTCTTTCAATATAAGGACGGCACTATTATATTTTAGAACATACTTATGCTATAAACACATGGTTTTATATATATATATATATATATGCCTTATATATATTATATATATATATTATATATATATCTCCTCTTCTTTAGCAGGGTTTCTCTGTTTTGATAGTAAATCCAGCAGCCTTACAGGGGGGAGGGGGGGATGACCTCTGCAGGTTATTTCCCAGTAGCTTTAGGTGGGGAAATAGGGAATGCTTTCATTACTGCGGACTTCTGCAGGTCAAGGGTCCCCACTTTTATTATTTCTACTGTTACATGTGCTTTTTTTTAAGATTTATTTATCTTTATTACAAAGTCAGATATACAGAGAGGAGCGCAACGGCTGGTGCTGCGCTGATCCAAAGCCGGGACTCCCACACAGGTGCAGGGTCCCAAAGCTTTGGGCTGCCCTTGACTGCTTTCCCAGGCCACAAGCAGGGAGTTGGGGGGGTGCACCAACAGTACTTGCAAGTACTCAACTACTCCACTTGCAATCCAGCTCTCTGTTTATGGCCTGGGAAAGCAACAGAGGATGCCCATGGCCCTGGGTCCCTGCACCCACAAGGAGGTTGGGAAGAAGTTCCTGGCTCCCAAATCATCTGACTTCTAGCCATTCTGGCATAAACTAGCGGATGGAAGACCTCTCTCTGTGTCTCTCCTTCTCTGCCTTTCAAATAAAAATAAATAAAAAGTAAATTTATATAAAAGGGAAGTAAGGCAGGCAGGACACAAACTGACAACCCATATGGAATGCTGGTGTTGCAGGCAATGGCTTTAGCTGCAATGCACAATTCTGGCTCCTCTTTCATTTTCCCAAAATTTATCTGTTCATTTGAAAGCCAAGGTGACAGAAACAGGGAGACAGAAAAAAATAGATTTTGTCTGTTGGTGCACCTCCCCAAATGTCCACAACAGTCAGGGCTGGACCAGGCCAAACCAGGCAGCTGGAACTCCATCCGGGTTTCCTGTGTGTGGGTAGCAGGACTTGGACCATCATTTGCAACAACCTGACAACAACCAGGGCCAGGAACATTGAAATCAGGAGCCAGGAACTCCATCCAGGTCTGCCACAGAAGTGGGAGGGACTCAAGGACCCACGCCATCAGCTGCTGCCTCCCAGGACACACACCATCAGGAAGATAGATCAGAAATGACTCTGACACTGGATGTGGATGTCCCAAGTGATGGCCCAATACCTGTCCCTTATCTACTCCTTAAAATGGTTTTGTGAGGGGTGGACTTGGTGGCATAGCATGCTAATCCTCTATCTGCTAGCACCAGCATCCTATATGGTACTGGTTTGTGTCCCGGCTGCTCCACTTCCAATCTAGCTCTCTGCTTGTGGCCTTGGAAAGAGAGAGTCAGAGGCAGTCCTAGGCCCAAGTTCCTAGGGCCTCTGCATGTATGTAGGCAACTGGGAAGAAGCTCCTGGCTCCCAGCTTCAGATTGGCTTAGCTTTAGCTATTACAGCCATTTGGGCAATGAACCAACAGATTTGGAAGACCTCTGTCCTCCTTCTTTCATGTAAGAATAAACAATAATTTTTAAAGATGATAGTTTGAGCAATTACTATAGGAATGAAAATCCCTTAGGTAACAATGAAACTTCTCTTCCTCTCCCCTCATCTCTCCTGCCCCCAAGCCCTTCCCAGATGTGTGTTTGCTCATAGACATATTTTACTGTCTGTTTGCCTCCAGTGTTACCCACCTGCCTGCACACCGTGACCTGGCTCACTTGCAATGATGCCCCCTGCCCTCCCCACCACGCCACCTAAAACCTTTGTGGCTTTTCAGACCCCAAGACAAAGAGCAAGCTTCCTGGCTTCTCCTGGGGACCAATCCTGTCCTGCCTCCAGGTCTCATGCATCCAGGGTCATGCCCCTGCCTGCCTCCCACTGAGCCCGTTCTGCCCCTCCCCTCTCCCACCTGTTCTGGTTGCCTTGGCACGGCTCATGTTTCTCTTACTAGTGGCACAGACCGTCTGCACAGAGCAGAAGACTGAAAAAAACATCGCTGCTAGTGTGACTAATGTTCTGCAGGAACACGTAATAGAATGAAAATACAACACAGGTTGAGCTAGGGTGCGTTCAGAACTCCAAGGTCAAAGAACAGCGATCTGCATTGTCAGCAGTCAGGCAGGGGAGAGAGTCTCAGGCAGAAACAACAGCCTGTAGCTCATCCTCCCCCTTCAAGTGTAGGATCCCATGTGGGCCGCGGTTTGTGTCCTCACTGCTCCACTTTTTTTCAGCTCCCTGCTTATGGATGAAAAAGCAGTAGAGGATGGGCCAAAGCCTTGGGTCCCTGCACCTGCCTGGAGATCTGGAAGAAGCTCCTGGCTTCAGATTGAATCCACTCAGCTCCAGCTGTTGGGGCCACTTGGGGAGTGAATCAGCAGATGGAAGATCTTTCTGTTTCTCCTTTTCGCTGTAGATCTGCCTTTCCAAGAAAAATAAATAAATCTTAAACAAGAAAGAAAGAACCGCCTGGGCAAAGGTCCTGAGACTTGGAGAGGAAGTGCAAGTCCAAAGAGGTGGGAACTATAGCAAGAGGAGGCTCTGCTTTTTGCTGCATTGAGAGCAAAGAGAAGGTTTGGGAGGGCTTTGACTAGGCGGGACCTGGAGCATACTTGTGACTACATTTGAGGAGAAAAACCTCGCCAGCTTCCCTCGGTGGCAGTCTGGGCTAGGACAAGGGTGCTAAGGGTACAGGGGACGGCATCGAAGATACTTCAGAGTTGACACAGGCTGACTCAGGGGACTGGTGGTGACTCTAGGTGACATTCTCCAGAAGGGAGTTTCCAGTTCAGTTCTGGGCTTGTTGAATGGGTGGGGCCGGTGAGATGCCCAGGCTGGGGCTTGCAGGTTGTCAGCTTCAGGAAAGGGGCCCGGATTGCAGATTCTTAAAAACCAGCAGCATAAAGATGCCACTCAAAATGCTGGGTGTCCCCACTGACACTCGGACTTTTTTCCAAATCCCCCATGTCTGTTACTGTAATTAGTGGTTCCTGGCCCCACGAAGCATGTTCCATTTAACAGATGTGGGATGAGGCTGCACAGGTATGTGCCAGAGCCAGGATTCCAGCACCACCAGGTGGAAAGAGAAAGAGAGAGAGAGAGAGAGAGAGGAGAGAGACAGGAAGAGAAGGTGAGCGAGGGAGAGAGAGAGAGAGATCTATCTCCCATCCTCTGGTCACTCTGCAGATGGTCAGGCTGGGCTGGGTGGAGCCAGGACCTGCATCTGGATCTTGCATGTATGTGACAAGGCTCAAGAACTTGGGCAGATACAGGAAGAAGGAAAAGAAAATGTGGAAACAGGGCCTGGCGCGGTGGCCTAGCGGCTAAAGTCCTCACCTTGGATACGCCAGGATCCCATATGGCGCCGGTTCTAATCCCGGCAGCTCCACTTCTCATCCAACTCCCTGCTTGTGGCCCGGGAAAACAGTCAAGGAGTCCTGCACCTGTATGGGAGACCCAGAAGAAATTCCTGGCTCCCGGCTTCGGATCAGCGCAGTACCGGCCGTCACTTAGGGAGTGAATCATCGGACGGAAGATCTTCCTCTCTGATTCTCCTCCTCTCTCTACATCTGACTTTGCAATAAAAATAAATAAATCTTAAAAAAAAAAAAGAAAGAAAATGTGGAAACAATGGTCTCAGCCACTTCGCCCTACTACTCAAGTCTTCCTACCCTACTCAACGATGTGAACATCATCAAACATAAGGACCCAGCATGGTGGCCTAGCAGGTGAAAGTCCTCGCCTTGAATGCACCGGGATCCCGTATGGGCGCCGGTTCTAATCCCGGCAACACCACTTTCCATTCAGCGCCCCCTGCTTATGACCTGGGAAAGCAGTCAAGGATGACCCTGCACCCACGAGGGAGATCCAGAAGAGGCTCTGGGTCCCTGACTTCAGATTGGCACATTTCTGGCCATTGCGGCCACTTGGGGAGTGAATCAAAGGATGGAAGATCTTCCTCTCTGTCTTTCATCCTCTGTACATTTACCTTTCCAATTAAAATAAACAAATCTTTCTGAAAAACACAGGGGAAAAGTTTCATAATATTAGATATAGCTGGGTTCTGGATGTGACACCCAAAGCACAGATAGGAAAAGGAAAACATAAGTAAATTGGACTGTATCAAAATTAAGAAGTTTGGGCTTCTGTCTAGCTCAGCCCTTGCTGCCGTGGTCACTTGGGGAGTGAGCCAGAGGATAGAAAACCTCTCTCTCAGACTCTTGCTCTCTCTGTAACTCTATCTTTTGAATAGATAAATAAACAAATATTTGAAAATAAAATGAATGAAAAGAACAAATTAAAACTTTCGTGCAGGAAAGGCATTTTTCAATAGCATGGAAAGGAAACCTGCAGATGGTAGAAGTACTTGTGAGTCATTTATCTGGTAAGGATATATAGTTTGTCTACATAAAGAACTCCTAAAATCCAGCAACAGCAAAATAAAAGATCCAGTTAAAATACGGGCAAATAATTTGAATAGGTATTTCTACAAAGAAGATATACAAATGACCCTAAATACAGAAGCTGGCGCTGGGGGCTAGTTCTGTCAAGTTAAACACAGAACCACCCGGAGACTACATAATCCGGGAGGGGTGTGGCCTGGGAGGGAAACAGTGGGCTCCTCTCTTGGGTTACCACCCCCCATGGGAGGGCACGAAAGCTAGGGCAGGGGTTGGGGTGGCTAGACAGAGACACCCAACAACATCCGTGAGGGCTGGGTAGTTGAGCTGGTTAGATGGGACATGGTTCTCATGCCCATTGACATGGATGAGAGCAGAAGGGGATGTGGGATAGACTGGACACACACACTGGCAAACCAGGGCAGGGGGCGGGTCTGGTGGGGTTATTGTGGGTCGCTCCAACTGGACGGCAGCCCCTGCTGGCTTGGACTAGGGCTTAGTATGTGCTGGGTAGAGCCAGTCTGGACTGCGGATACCCATTGATTCCAGTGGAAGGCGGGGCTGAAGACAGAACCAGCCCAGCAACTGCAACTGCCAGCTGATCGGGGCGATGGACTGTGACGGGCCCGGTTCTTGCCGGTACATACAGGAGTTTGGTCCGAGAACATCTTGGAGAAAGGCTCTATGGGGATTTCCCCAGTCGAGCTTTCGGACTCAGAACGCTAACCATTAGTTGACGGAGGACAGAGCAAGTCGATCAACCACCTCAGCTATGAGTTGGCAATGTAAGTGCTGGGCAAATGGAGACTCTATGATGGATTATGTCAATCAGTGGATTCTCCAGAGACCGCATTGTGCTTGGAGTGGTGAGAATGGCAGCAATTCAGATCCTTTGAAATGTCAAAAACACTCTGCCAGCTCTACCTTCAGACCAGAGATGGTCTCCCCAACGAACTGATGAACTTATCTGGACAATATGGTGCTGGACTTTATGCCTGGTAGATGCTTCCAATGAAAGAATCTCAGCTGAATTTGAACTGTTGTAACGCAACAGGGTGGAGGAGTCCACCATGGGGGGGGCTGGGGGGTTTGGGGAGCGGTGGGGGGAATCTCACTGCCTATTAAACTGTGTCACATAATGCAATAAAAAAAATGACCCTAAATATATGAAAAGACCCAACATCACGAATCACTATGGAAATACAAATAAAAACCACACACACTGATTTGAATGACTTTCACCATGAAAAAAAAATTCTCTTCCTACGTTTCCTCCCACACATTTAAAAAAAAAAAAAACCACCACAAGGACATGGAGTACTTGGAAGCTTTGAATATTACAATGTAGAATGATACAGCTTCAGGGCCAGTGTCATGATGTAGTAGGTTAAGCTTCGGTCTGTAGTGCTGGCATTCCATATGGACTCTGGCTTAAGGGCTGACTGCTCTGCTTCCAATCTAGCTTCCTTCTTCCCGAGAAAGAAGCGGGAGACGGCCTGCATTCTTGGGCCCCTGTACCCGCATGGAAGACCTCAGTGAAGCGCCAGGATCTTGCCTTCAGACTAGCACAGCTGCAGCTGCTGTGGCCATTTGGGGCATGAACCAGTGGATAGAAGTTCTCTCTCTCTGTAAAACTGCCTTCCAAATTGAAAAAAAATAAATAAATCTTTCTAAAAAAAATAATAGAAGTTCTGTGAGAAACAATATGCCAATTTCTTTAAAATTTTTTTTGATATGCTAATTTCTCAAATCATATATATATATATATATATATATATATATATGTAAAATCCAGGAATTTCATTTTACTGTGTGTGTCCAAATAACTGAAAAATGGGACTCCAACAGGGACTTGCAGATCCACATTTTTTTTTTAATAAGATGTATTTTTTTTTAAAGATTTATTTTTATTACAAAGTCAGATACACAGAGAGGAGGCGAGACAGAGAGGAAGATCTTCCATCCGATGATTCACTCCCCAAGTGAGCCGCAAAGGGCCGGTGTGCGCCAATCCGATGCCAGGAACCTGGAACCTCTTCCGGTCTCCCACGCGGGTGCAGGGTCCCAATGCATTGGGCCGTCCTCGACTGCTTTCCCAGGCCACAAGCAGGGAGCTGGATGGGAAGTGGAGCTGCTGGGATTAGAACCGGTGCCCATATGGGATCCCGGCGCTTTCAAGGTGAGGACTTTAGCCGCTAGGCCACGCCACCGGGCCCATTGCAGATCCACTTCCATAGCACCATTAACCATAAGATGGAAACCACTAAAATGGTTATCAACAAATGAATGGGTTAGAGCCTGGCACGGTAGCGTAGCAGTTAAGGTCCTTGCCTTGAACGCACTGGAACCCATGAGTGCCGGTTCTAATCCCATATGAGTGCCGGTTCCCATCCAGCTCTCTGCCTTTGGCCTGGGAATGCACTCGAGAATGGCCCAAGACTTTGGGACCCTGTACCCCCGTGGGAGACCTGGAGGAGGCTCCTGGATTCGGATTGGCTCAGCTCCAGCTATTGCGGCCCCTAGGGGAGTGAATCATCGGATGGAAGGTCTTCCTCCCTGTATATCTGCCTTTCCAATGAAAAATCTAAAAAAATAAATAAATGGGTTAACACACTACGGTGTATCTCCCAGTTGTAGTCAACTGCCTAGATTGCCTTGTTTTGATTTGTTTTTGTTTCGTTATTTATTTTTATTGGAAAGGTGGATCTACACAGAGAAGGAGAGACAGAAAGAACTTCCATCTACTGGTTCACTCCCAAGTGGCCACAGGGCTGGAGCTGAGCCTATCCAAAATTAGGAACCAGGAGCTTCTTCCAGGTCTCCCATGTGGGTGCAGGGTCCCAAGGCTTTGGGTCATCCTCAACTGCTTTCCCAGGCCACAAGCAGGGAGCTGGATGGGAAGTAGAGCAGCCAGGTTATGAACTGGTGCCCACATGGGATTCCAGCAAATGCAAAGCAAGAACTTTAGCCACTAGGCTACTGTTCCGGGTCATGTTTTGTTTTTAAGATTTATTTCTTTTTATTGGAAAGACAGATTTACAGAGAGGAGAGACAAAGATCCTCTTTCTGCTGGCTCACTCCCAGCCAGAGGTGAGTTAATCTGAAGCCAGGAGCCAGAAGGCTCTTGCAAGTCTCCCATGTGGGTGCAAGGTCCCAAGGCTTTGGGCCGTCCTCAACTGCTTTCCCAGGCCACAGGCAGGGGAAAAAAAAAAAAAAAACTGGACGGGAAGTGGAGCAGCTGGAATATGAAGCAGTGCCCATATTGGATCCCAGAACTTGGAGGTCGAGGATTAGCAAGTTAAGTCATCATGCTGACCCCCACTTCTATCATTGGACACTTTAAACACAGAATCCCAGCTACCTTTGGGTTTGTTAATATTTTTGTGTGCATAGTTTTTTCTAAATTTTTTTTTCTGAAAAGCAGAGTTACAAAGAAGAGAGACAGAGATTTTCTTCCACTGATTCACTCCCCAAATGGCCACAATAATTGGAGCTGAACCTGTCTGAAGCCAGGAAGCCAGGAGTTTCTTATGGGTCTCCCATGTGGATGAAAAGACCCAAGGACTTGAACCATCCTCCACTGTTTTCCCAGGTCATAAGCAAGAAGCTCAGTGGGAAGTGGGGCAGCAGGGAGTAGAATTGGCACCCATATGGGATGCTGGCACTGCAGATGGAGGATTTGCATGCTATCCCTCTGCGTTGGCCACTGTATGCAAACATTTTAAGCAGGCACAAGCAGTCACATTGAGGAGGAGACTTGATGTAGCCTAAGTTTTCCTTCTTTACTTTTATAATCATTGCATTATCATCACTATTTACTTGGAAACACCTGTTTAATCCTATGAAAGTGTTGTGTCATGGAGTTGGACATAGCAATCGAGGTCAAAGCAAGCCTGAATGATTCTAAACTACTAAGAAATTAGCTTTGATGAATGTGTATAGCTAAGTCTGTGCCAAGAGGCAAATCCACTTGGAAGTGGATTTTTTTTTTAAAGATTCATCTATTTACTTGAAAAAGTTACCGAGAGAGGAGGAGAGACAGAGAAAAAGAGAGCTAGTCTAAATGCTGGTTCACTCCCCATATGGCCATACCAGCTCCATGGCTGGGCCAGGTTGAAGTCAGGAGCCAAGAGCTTCTTTCGGGCCATCTTCTGTGGCTTTACTAGGCACATCAACATATAGCCAGATCAAAAGTGGAGCAGCCTGGACTTGAACCAGCATCCATGTGGGACACCAGTGCTGCTGGTGGCAGGACAGTGCCAGCCCCTATGAGTGGGATTTCTTCAAAGCAACTTCTATGTAGAACACAAAGTTTATTAAAAGGTAAGCGGCAGCCATTTTGGCCTCGTGGGCTCGTGGTCCTACCTTGGAGTAACTCAATTGGTTTCTTAGCTCTGATTCCTGGCTCCAGCTTACTGTTAGTTCTCACCTTGGAAGACAGTGGTGATGGTCGAAGTAATTCAGTTCCTCCCACCCGACAGGCAGACCTGGATGGAGTTCCTGGTTCCTGGCTTCAGACCCCCAGCCACTGTGGGTATCTGGGCAGTGAAACAGCAGGTGGGAGTTCCCTCTTGGAATATTGCTGTGTCTTTGCTGCTCAATTAAAAAAAAAAAAAAAAGGTGGAGGGGATAGGTAGAGGATAGAGGCAGTACAGTAGCTTAACAGGCTAATCTGCATGCAGTACCACTCTCCCATGCAGGTGCCAGTTCATGTCCCAGTAATCCACTTCCAATCTAGCTCCCTGCTTATAGGCTCAGAAAGCAGCAGAGCATGGCTTGGTACCACGTGGGAGACCCAGAGGAAGCTCTGGGCTCCTGGTTTCAAATGGGCTCAGCTCCAGTTATTGAGGCCATTTGGGAAATGAAACAGTGGATGGGAAGATCTCTCTTTTGGTCTCTCTTTCTCTGTAACTCTGCCTTTCAAATAAAAATAAATAAATCTTCAGAAAAAAAAAAAGAGGGAGGCATTCAAGCCCACTGTTAGGCAGCTGGTTAGTTCACAGCTCCTGGCTGCAGGCCTGCCCGCTTCCCACGCTGCTGTGGTCACTTGGAGAGTGACTCAGAGGTTAGGAGTGCTCTCTCTGTCTCTCAAATAAAACATTTTTTTTTGAAGCTTCCATATATGAGGATACTTCAAAAACTGGATGGAAAATGGAATTGAAAGTCTTTTTGATGCAAGAATATTTTTGAAATTCATGCACAGTGTTTTCATAATGTTCACTTTCTATCAGCTTTTCAAAGACCTCTTGAACGCATGGGTTTCTTTGATTTATTTTTTTGCTCCAAAAGTAAACTTGATATTTTAATTCCATTTTCCACGAACTTTTTAAAGCCCCCAGTGTATCTCCTTCCACATCTAAATGGAACACCCTGACGGCTTCCGGCTGATCAGTTTCATCATGTTCTGGACAGGATGTCTGGCTGGAATGTCACCACCCACCTGCAATGAGCACAATTCTTCTATTCTGTATTAGCTCAAGGCATGCATCGCCCACGTCACAAGCCCTCCTTTGCAGGTGAGCACACTTAAGTTGGCAGAGGCCGGGGGGCTGGTAAGAGGGATTGATCACACAGTTGCAGGGTGAGGCAGTGAGCGGCCAGCCAAGTCCAGTGAACTCCCCAGGTCCTGCCTGGTCCCGGGAACCCAGCCCCTAGACAGTGGCCGGGAAGGCTCCGGCCTCGCCCAGCTTGCTGATGTGATCCTGTGACCACCAGGGGGAGCCAGACGCTCGCCTGTGGGGACGCTGGGCCCTGGCCCGGAGATGGAGGGACAGAAACCCCCGTGGCTGGGGAGTCCCGGTAGAGAAAGGGTGTGTTGGAGTGGCAGCACGCCTGGGGCGGCCATAGGCATCCAGAGCTGCAGTGCGGGGGACGAGGAAGGGCATTGTCGCCGCCTGGCCCTGCCCTGACCAAGCGCAGAGCCCCTGCCTCCCCTTGCAACGGTCCTCATGCTCTATTCAAGTCAGGCCCTGAACTGGGCGGACATTCTTGCGGGGCAAGCAGGAAATAGGCTGGGGAGTCGGGGCTGCAAGCAGCGGGGAACGAGGAGAGTTCCCGGAAGAGCCCTGCCGTGCTGGTGGATGGGGTGGGATAGGGGGTAGGGGATCAGGGCTGGGGAGCCCTTGCTTCAGGCTCCGTGCAAGCTGGAGGAATTCCTCCTCTGCCTGTGTCCAGCCCATTTTCCCACCTCCTCTGTCCATCGCTGGGTTTCCTCTACTCAATGGGCCAAGTGCCCAGCTCTCCCCACCGGCCTGGAGCTCCTGCCTGGAATCCCCACGTTACCCCATGACCCATTCTACGGTCTGATTATGTCAGTCCCGGGGTGAGCACCGGCGGGAGCTCCCCAGTGTCTTGGCCACAAAGGCCTGCAGGAGAGTGGCTGCCTTCAGGGCCTCACTCCCTTGGTTCTAGCCCTCACTGGCCTTATTCCAGGACCTCTGCACTGGCTGTTGCCTCTGTGCAGGCCGTAGTCGCTGCCTTGTTAGCTTGGTTCCCACTCTGCTTGATTTTCCAGGACTGGGCCAGATCCTTCTCTGTGGACGTGATGTGGTGTAATGGTGCACTTGTTTGTGCAGTTTCCAGCACACGCAGTTTCTTGCATGAGCAGGTGCATCCTTGTCACACCCTTGCCTCCATCTCCCAAGTCAAGGCCTCTGTGGCTCTACTTGGCTCTTAGCAATCACTTCTTATTTACTTACTTGACATGGCAGAAAGGGGCAGAGACAGAGCCAGCTCCTGTCTGCTGATTCACTGCCCAAATGTTCACAATAGTTGAGGCGAGGCTGGGCCCAAGCCAGGAACTGGGAACTCATTCCAAGTGTCCCATAGGGACCTAGGTACCTGAGCCATCACTTACCACATGTTCACTGCATACATTAGCCGGAAGCTGGAATCAGGAGCAGTCAGGACTTGAATCTAGGCACTCCCATATAGGATGCAAGGGGTCCCAAGTGGGGTCGTCACTGCTGTACCAAATGGCTACCCCAACAATCACTCCTTGATTTGTCTGCTAGCTTATAACCAAGTCCTGCCCGTCAGTTTCCCAGATTGGTCTAACAGACATGACTGCCTGATGGGGGTCACCCTTCCCACCCCTTAGTAGCCTTTGGTGGTTTCTCTTGGCTCTAGGACTGCCTGCCCAGTTCCATAGCCTCTATGGATTTTGTTTTTCTTAAAGATTGATTTGAAAGGCAGGCTTACACACACAGAGATAATAGGGGAGAGTTTCCACCCCCTGCTTCACTCCCTAAATAGCCATACAGGCTGGAGCTAGGCCAAACTTAAGGACCCCAGCACTCCACCTGGGTCTCCACGTGGCTTATAGCCCAAGGACTTGAACCGCTTTGTACTGCTTTCCCAGATATGTTAACAGGGAGCCAAATCGGCATCAGAGAAGACAAGCCTTGAACTGGCAGTCTGAGATGCTCTTGTCACACGTGGCAGCTTGAGCAGCTGTGCCACCACACCAGCCCTCCCAAGGCCGTCTCTGGGCTCCACCGATCCTGAGCGCCTGGCACTGTGGTGAGTGTTCTCAAATGCCCACATAGCTGCTTCTCCCCGCAGAGCTGCCCACGTGGCTTTTCCTTTGTTGTCTCCTCTCTCCCAACTACCCAGTCGACACAGGCTCACCCTGAGACGGTGGGCTCACACCTCTTGGTCAGCTGTCCCTGGTGTCTTGCCCTGCCCTCCCCCAGGCTCCCTGCTATTTGTTCTCCTCACTCCCCACGCTCTGCCTTTGGGCCACTTCCACATTTTCCGTTCTTAGGTTTGTTCACATGGTTTTGTGATTAATATACATCCTGCCCACTAGGAAGTCCTAGAAACTTGGGCCTGCTTTCTGTTTAACTACCATATTGCGCCTGGCACTTGTCCTATGCTCCATGGGGACTGGCGCATTGGCTACATGAACGTGGGACCGATTATCTCCCAGGAGTGTTCAGATGGGACTGCCCTCTGCCTCAAGTGTAGGGGCTGCTGGCTGAGCTGGAGGTGCCCAGCAAGGCAAGGACCTGGGCCGGCTGAGCCCCTTCCCCAGCAGGCCTGCGACCAGAAGCCCTCTGCAGCTCCTCTGCCAGCCTTTCATTTGGCACTCTTCAGGCCAAGTTGCCACCATAGAGGATGCCTCCCGAGTGGGTCCCCTGGGTGCCTCTCCTTCCCTCCACCTTTATGGTACACTACAATAACAGTGCATTTCTAGGCTTTGGAGGGTCTGTGTTTCTATATGAGTTAGAAGCTTTCAGCCACATCACAGAACATCCCACTCCTGTTGGCTTGAATAGTGAGAGTGGCTCAGAGATGGGGCTGGATTCCACACTGTTCCCAGAGCCCCAGTTTGCCCCTTGCCGCCCTGACGTTGGCTTTGTCCTCAGGCTGGTTGGTGTAACCGATGTAGCCGCTTTCAGGCATCCAGCAAAGCAGACAGGGCACTCTCCCCCTCATGAGAATCAGCTACCAGGGAGCGACAGATGATAGAGCACAGAACTTGGCTTAAGACATGTATGACCTCACTGTTTCCAAGGGTAAGAAAGCCGGCAGCGGCCAAGCTGTTGACGGGGACCGGAGTCTTGTGAAGGCTGCACTGGGGCTGGAGGATTCGCTGCCCAGTATGTTCGTGTGATGGCTGGCAGGTGGCTTCCCGGCCTGGTGCCTAGGCCTCTGTCCGGTATCTCATGACATGGCAGCTGCCTTCCTCCAGGGAGTGTCCAGCAAGCAACCCACCAGGACAAGTGTATCCTACTCTGATGAGAGGTACCGCTGCCCCACCCACCCCACACCTGCTGTGTCCTTCTGGTTGCTCAGCCCAACCCTGATGAGGTGTAGGCAGGGACCACACACAGTGTGGGTTACTAGGAGGGGCTGTCACATTATGCCTCTTTTCAAAAGCAAGGAAGCCTTCCCCAGAAGCCCTTGGTTCCCCTTTCTGTCTGTGGGCTAGAGCCAATCACATACGCACACCTCCACCACTCACTCACGAGGGGCTTGGGGCCATTATGATCATGATGCAACTGCTGGGCTAGAAGCCACCTTCACAGGAGCACAGTGGCGTCCAGGAGGCAAATGGCTGCTGGAACCAACTGGGGTCCCATGTGAAATGAGGGGCGAGGAGTGGGCATGGAAGTTAGGCTGGCAGCTCTCACCTCCCCCCCTTCTGCCTCTCCGCTTCTTCCCACACCCCCAGGGTACAGTCTACTACCTGGCACAGGTTGAACCAATTTATGAAGGAACTGGGGGCTGGTGGCATGGTGCAATGCTTTAAGCTGCCACCTGTCACATGAGTATTCCATATGGATGCTGGTTGGAGCCTCATCTGTTCAACCTCTGATCCAGTTCCCTGCAAGTGCATCAGGAAAAACAGCAGAAGATAGTCCAAGTTCTGGGGCCCCTGTACCCACATGGGAGACCTGGATGAAGCTCCTGGCTTCAGACTGGCCCAACTCTGGTTGGTGCAGCCATCTGGGGAGTGAACCAGCAGGCAGAAGAGCTCTCTCTCTGTCTCCCTTTCTCTCTCTGTAACTCTACTTTTAAATTAATACAATAAATCTTTAAAACAATAAATGAGGGAGTTGGGAGACCACAGGGCTGGGGTGTCGGGGTTTTAGGGGAGCATAGGGTGTAGGCCCCGGTGGCCCCCAGCTCTGAGGACTGGCAGACTTATTCTCACTTTATTTCAGGAGACGTTTGATTGGATGCAGTAACACTGATTCCGCGAGGCAGAAGGCAGGGGTACCCCTGAAGCTCAAGGTGCCCCCACCCCTAGCCTGGGGTCCCCCCTCAGTTACAGTTAAATAGAGGAAGATCTCCCCAGGGAGCCTGGGGAAGGGTCTGCCTCCTGCGCCGTCCCCTCCACAATAGAGGGGTCTGAGCCCGAGCTATGTACAGTATTCACATCCGCTGTACCCCACGGAACCCAGGCAAATACTACAGGTGGCCCTTCCCTGAGGGACCAGGCCAAAGAGGCTGTGAGTGTGCGTGTGTGCGGGGCAGGGGAGGTGTCCGCGCGTGGGAGCACACAAATGCACTAAGGGCAGGCCTGCTCCAGCCAGAGATGTCCGTCTATAAGGTGCAGGTTACAAACAACAGCGAGGACCGCCAGGGGCCCAGGCTGCTCCCCATTTCTTCTCTCTCTCTCTCTCTTTCCTCCAGACATCTTGGCAGGTGCTGCGGAGGGGCCTTCCCAGCTGTGCCTTAGAGGACTTCTGAGGAAAAGGGGTTGCAGGAGGCGGAGTGGTCAGTCAAAGCAGCCCAGGCTCCCAGGCCCAGAAGGCATGGAGCAGAGAGGGCAGGGCAGGGGTCCCTACCTGTGACCTGCGGGGGCTGCACCACAGCTTTCTTGAGGAAGGCTTCTGCCTCGGCGAAGGGCAGCAGCGTCTCTGGGGCCCGTCCAAGACTCTTGTCCCCAGAGGGTCCCTTGGGGGAGAAGCCATTCTCCTGGGGTGCTGGCAGGGGCTGCAGGCCATTCACCAGGGACCCTGGCAGCTCCTTGCTGGGCAGGCTGTGGGAGCAGGGACCGAGGCTCAGCACCTGGCTTCCTAGGCCAGCCCAGGCCCCCACCAGCAGCAGCCTGAGCCCGCCTCCCCACTCCCTGGCCTTGAGGGGCTGGTACCTCCACTGAGGCTCTTGTGGGGGCAGCTCTTCTTTCTGCACTGTCTCCTTCAGCAGCCCTGAGGGCCGAGCCTCCACTGCCTTCCCAGGCTCTGCACAGGGAAGGCATGGCCACTGGTCAGGGGCTGGGAGGCAGCAGGTAGCTGGGGGAGAGGGAGGAGGGAGTGGGGCTTTACCTGGGCTGGAATTGTTGACTTTTTCCTCCTTCCCATCCTGCTTCTGGGATGAAGAGAAGAGCAGTCAGGCCAAAGGCCTTCCTCGCCTCACTTGGCTGTTCAGACCAGGTGCCAAGTGGTACCATGCCCCTTGGCTCTGGCTTGGGTGCCCATCCATAGCCTTCTTCCTGCACCCTCAACCCTGACCCCAACATCCAACACTGCCCTCTGGGGAATCCTGACCTTGGTTTCGGCAGCTTCTGATTTCCGGGTCCTCTTCATGATCTCTTCCAGGCGCTGTTTGGAGACCCCAGGTCATTAAGTCCAAGCCCTAATGGAATCCTCCATCTCCCACCAGCCAGCCCCGGTCTTTGGGGCTCAAGGGCGCTTCCCAGATCACAGCAACTCTTTCTAGGCCATAAACCAGAACTTGGCCTGGTTGCCCTAGAAGTGGAGCAGCTCCTCCTTGTCCTAAACTTCTACAAGGCCAAGGCCGGGGCTTGGAGTCTCCAGACTGGCCAGCAGCCCTTCCAGCGGGCCCCGCGCACCACCCAGGTGGGAAGTGCCCCCCATCCCACCCGCTCCCGCCGCCCCGCCCACCTTCCTGCGCTCCTGCCGTTCCTGCTCCTCCCGCTGGAAGTGCTTTTCCCGCTCCAGACGCTGCCTCTCCGCTTCTTCCCGCATCCGAGCTTCGGCCTCCTCTTTCTGCCAAAGATCTCCGTGAGCCTGGGCCCCACCGCACCCCCAGCCCTTCCTCGGACGAGGCCCCGCACCCAGCCGCCCCGCCCGCCGCCGAGCACCTGCTTCTGCAGCCGCTCCTGCTCCTCCTGCTCGGCCTGCGCCTTCTCGCGGGCTTCCTGCTCTTCTAGCCTACGGGCTTCGGCTTCCCGCTCGGCCCGGGCCTCCGCCTCCCGCGCCAGCTGCTCCTCTCGCATTCGCCTAGGGCGAATTCCCTCGCTCAGGGTCTCGCCAGCGGAGCCCTCGTCCCAGCCCTCCCGCAGGCCCTCCGCCCGAGGGGGCGCACTCACTTGTCCCTTTCTGCCTGCAGCCGCCGCGCCTGCTCCTCGCGCTCGCGCTGCTCCCGGGCCTGGCGCCGCTTCTCTGCCAGGAGCCGAGTGGCCTCCTCTCGGTCAGTGGTGCCGGCCATGGGTTTGCTCGGGGTAGCTGGTGGCGCGGGGGCTGGGGTGGAAATCGAGGTCGAGATTGGAGCAGCAGTGTCTGGAGGGAATCCAGGACCAGGAGTTAACTCACCTCCACAGGGACACCTGTGGGCCCCTGGGGCCTCAACTGACCCAGAGTGGCCTGCACTCCCGGCCTGGACCCAGGGCTGGCCGGCAGGGGCCATCTGCCTTTCCTGCTCCCCAGTCCCACAATGCCCAGGCATCTGTGGGCACTGCCCCTCTCCCCACCCAGCCAGAGGGGGCTTCTCCACACACCCACCTGCAGGGGTCTCAGTGGTGGGCTGCTCCTTCGGGGGCGGGGCAGGGGTGGGCGGGGGCGTGGCCAAGGGCACAGGGGAGGCTGGGGCAGCAGGCTCCTTGTCCTCACTGGCCCTGCGCTTGCTCTGGTTCTTGTCCTCGGGCCCTGCTGCACTGGGGGTCTCCTTCACCTCCTCCTTCCTCCGAACCCGGCCCTTGGGGGAAGCGGTGGTGCCCCGGGGGGAAGGAGGTTTTGGAGGCAGAGCATGGCCTGGCCCTGGGCTGGGGCAGGGGGAGGCAGGCCTGTGCCAGGGCGTGGAAGGAGAGGCTGGCCGGGCCTTGGATTTGGGGCTGCAAGAGAAGCAAAGAGGGTTAGGTGGAGAAGGTGCTGCCAGCGAGTGCACACTCCCTTTTGGAGCACAGCCTAACTCAGGGGAGCATCCCCCAGCGAGGTCTGGGCCCCACCTCCCACCCTCCATAGCCCCTGTGCATTGAGAGATTTCTAAGTCCCTCTGATGTCTTCCTGGTAGCCTGCAAGCTTCATGAGGGCAGAAAATGGGCCTGGCTGAGGTGCCAATATGTCTCCAGAACTTGTCAACACTATCAGGTAGTGAGCCATCCATGGGGGGTATTCCAGTGATCCAAACAGAAGGGGGCCTGTCACCAGGCCTCTGTGTGAACACTGGCTCCTGTCTCCACTGCTTCGCTTCTAATCCAGCTCCCTGCTAATGCGCCTGGGAAGGCAGCAGAGTTTGGTCCAAGTACTTGGGCTCCTGCTACTCATGGGGGAGACAGGGATGGAATTCCAGGTGGGTTCGTGGCCTTCGCTGGGGTGCAGCCATTTGGGGCGTGAACCAGTGGATAAAGACCCTTTGTCACTCTGCCTTTCACTTGAGTAAATAAATCTTTTTTTTTTTTTTAAAGATTTATTTCACTTTTATTACAAAGTCAGATATACTGAGAGAAGGAGAGAGAGAGAGGAAGTGGAGCTGCCGGGATTAGAACCAGCGGCCATATGGGATCAAGGCGAGGACCTTAGCCACTAGGCCACGCTGCCAAAGAACAAAAGCAAGAAGGGAGAGGAGGAAGGGGCTTAGAGAAATAACAGAAAAACCTGCTCTGGAGGAACTAGTGCTCTAGGGGTGGGGCGCGCACCACGTGCAGGTGACCGTCATTGAGTGAATGAATGGCCGCACCGCCCACAGCGCCCACCTGAGCTCGGAGGCGCCGGCCGAGAGGCGCGGGCGCGGGGAGGCGGGTAGCGACTGGCGCTTCTTGAGGCTACGCTCCCGGGCCAGGGCGCTCTTTTCTTTTTCATTTTCCCGTTCCTTGTCCTTCTTCTCCTTTTTCTGCACCTGGTGGGGAGGGGCGGGGGGCGGGAATACTGGTCAGCGGCCCCCGCACTCTGCCCGAAGCCGCCTGCCCCCCGCCTGCCTGCAGCCACTCACCGGCGAGGCCTCGGGCCGGCGGCGAACCGCGGCAGGGCTGCCCCCGGCGCTGAGCTTGCGCCTGTCTCCGCGCTCCCCCGCAGGGGCGCAGCGGTGCACGCTTCGCGGCGCGCTGCAAGGCGGCGTCAGGGGGCTGGCTGAGGCCGAGCGCGGGCACAGGGGCACGGCTGCGGAGGGATGAGTGGGGTCGGGGTGCGGCCGCGGGGCAACGCTGGCCCCTGCCCGGACCCTCGTCAGAGGTCTCCCAGGGCCGCTGCCCCTACCCTGGTCCCGGCCGTTGCGGGGCAGTGTGACCGCACTGCGACTTCGAGCCAGGAAGGAGAGGGTGGGCGTCATGAGACGATCCACGATGCTGCTCTCCCATGCGCTCAGCTGGAGGCTGCGATCTGGGGAAGAAATACCAGGCGGAGCCGGTCAGTGCTCATAGAGGCACGGGTGGACCTTCACTGCAGACCCAGGCCACCAGACATTTGCTGGGCACCCATCCACCATCATCTGAGGGTCCCCTACATGGCTCTCCCCAAGGGAAAGGTTTCTGAACTGGGAACACACACGAAGGAGCCCCCCAGGACTGGGGCTTCCCAGTGGCCTTCTCAGTTCCAGAGGGTTGGTGGGGGTGTGTGGCGAGCTCCCCTGAGTTTGGCACTGTGAGGGTCCCTGTGCTCCCCTGAGCCCGTAGCGAGAGTCCTGTGCCAGGGAGAGGCTGTGAGCCTGCCTGGGTGCCCTAGGCTATCCAGCTCTTCCCCTCAGCTGCTGGGTTATTTTTAAGCCTCAGTCAGGTGGGGTTGGTACAGCAGCTGATTTGGTTGCTAGGCAACAGAGCAACCAAATAAAAGCTAGAGAAACTTATAAATAACTCCTATCATGGCTCCTTCACTGTGAGTATCTGGGCATGGTGGGAAAGCAGGACTGTGCCACCCTGGCTGGCCACAGCTCTGGCTCTGAAGGTTGTTCAAGGCTGCACACAGGGCCCCCTCCCCCCATCCCCAGGCCCCAGACTGGTCTGACACGCGGTGGGTAAGGCCACCTGCCTACACTTGGCCAGGCTAGCTGGCTGGTGTGGTTGGAGATAAGGCTGCCTGCCCCCGTCCCCACCTCCAGCCACTGCTCCTAACTTGTACTGGAGGCCCCTGCCAGGCTTTCTGCCCTCTTGGGCATTGTCTTTTGTCTCTGCTTGCCTCTCCTGTGGGGCACAATGCCGGCTCCCCCAGGGGCACAGAGCCCCAGTGGGTTAAGTGGGGATGGTGGGGTGGCATTCTGGCAGAGCTCTAGAGGTTGTTTGGTGGGGGACTACGAGGGGGGCTCTGGAGGGGGAAGGCTGGGCCTTCTCTTACTTCTACTGGGGGAGTTCCAGAGCGTGGCAGAGGACTTTGAGAGCCGCTTGTTGATTATAGAGTCCACGTGTTTGGGCAGGTTTACTGCCGACACGGAGCACCTGCTCCCACCTGGAGGGGAAAAGACACGGCGTTAGGGCCGGGCCAGACAGGAGCCAGGGGGGCACTGAGGCCTTCCATGCAGGGTGCTCCGAGGGCAGGGCAGGAGAGGGACAAGTGGGCAGGTGGGGATGGAGGCCGGGGAGGCCACCTTGGCCTGGGAAAGGGAAGGTGGGGAGCAGGTGACCCAAGGCAACCTGGGCTGGGGGAGCCGACGGAGAAGGAATAGAGGGAGGAGATGGTATGAAACTAGAAAAACTACAATCTTCCTGGCCAGGCTGAAGGCAGCCAGTTCCCTAGAGCTGGGTACTGCAACCCCTCCCCACAACAGCTAGGGTTGGCGCTTGCTCACAGTGCCCGGCTGAGGCGCTATGGATACGACACCCACATACTGGGACAAATGCAAAGAGGTTCCTAAACAGCAACCCACATGGTCACAGTCACTTGCACAAACCCACATAGTCGCCCGGACACACCAAGACAAGGACATGCAGACAGGCAGAGCGCGGTGGGTATGCACACATGCGCACGCATATGTAGACATGCATGGACAGAAACAAAGACACTGATGGACGACCACGCGTCAGACCCAGACCCAGATACACATGGGCACAAGCACCTGGAGGCAGTCCAGTGGCGACACCTGTGGGGGCTGACCATGCTGGTTGCTTACCAGGTGCCAGGCACACATTACCTCACTTTGATCCTCCAGACATCTACCTACAAGCTTGGCGGGGGGAGGGGGATGGACAGGCTCATCACCCCCATTATACAGATGAAGAAAGCGAGACATTGAGAAGTTAATGGTCACCCTGCAAGTGCCAGGGCTGGACCCCGAGTCTGTGACTCGGGAGCACCCCCCTCCGGAGATCTCCAAGGTCACAGATATACACCAAGGCAGACATCAAGCCACATGGAGGCAGCTCCACACGCACAGACTTCAAGAGAAGCAGCTAGAAACACGGAACCTCGCCGCTGCAGGGGTGTCCAACATGGTGACCATCCATGCCAGCCGGGATCAGACTAGAACCCACGACAGCTCGCCATGAGGAAGACTCAGACACAAGCATCTACCTTCCGAGACAGAGGGTGACAATGTCTGTGGGGCGTTAACGTCTCTTTTTATGATTACCAACTTAACAACTGACAGGAACACACAAGGCTACTCCTAAAATGACAGGTTTGAAGAACAGGCCAACTGGAGCAGGTGTGTCTGAATCGGTCGCTTGTTCACACACCGTCTCAGAAGCCATGGTCCCATGGAGCAAGCCACGCCTGCCACAGGGAGCTGCCGGCTCCTCCTGTGAGGGGCTGCTCTCTGCCCAGCCTCTCCTGCCCGCTCGCTCAGCAGCCCCTCCGGCCCACTCACTGGTTTTATGTCCTGGAGAGCCGTGGTGCAGGGCCCCTGCCCAGGACCAGCGCTGCTGTCGGATCTCGGCCCACGTCTTCTTCACTGACCGCTGGATGGCTGCTTCGTAACGTTCCTGGAGGGGGCGGCCAGGGGAGAGAGGTCTGCATTCAGAATCACTCATGGCGACCTGGGAGAGAGGCCTTTCTGCTTCCAGGGACAGCACCTCCTGGTTCCCCCCCAGGAAGCTTTCCCTGACTCATGCAGGTAACCAAGGTTACGGAAGCCCTGCGATGACTAAGGACCATGTGTGCTAGATCCCTTTCGACTTGCTCTTGAGGTGTTTCTGGCTGTTCTTGAGTCATTTCCTGGGTGTAAAAGCTGCAGCTGAGACCTGGGGTCCTTGCCCTACCTGGGGGCTGCTGGGCAAGATGAGCTCCCCTTGGCACTGGGATCCTGACCTCAAGGGCTAGGTGTCCCCTGCAGCCTGTGACTCCTCGGCAGGGCTGGGCCATGACTCCCATCATTTCCTCACCAGGGTCTGAGCCAGAGCCCTACCTGTGTGTCAGGCCTGGGCTCATGCAGACACTTCGTCTGTACACAGTGGGCCCTCCGTATTTATGCATCTACACCTGCGGTCAACCAACTGCCGACAAAGTGTCGGGAAAAAAAGCGACTGCCTCTGCTGAACCCACAGACGCTCCTCCCTTCCCTACTTCCTAAACAACACAGTACAGTACCGGGACGAGTTACATGGCATTAATTAGGTGTTTTAACTGAATGATTTAAAGTATCCAATCTGTGAACGTTTGGCCAAATGGGTTAAGTCACTGCTTGGGATGCCTTAACATCCCATATTAGAGTTCTGGTTTAAGTTCCAGCTGCTCTACTTCAGACCCAGCTTCCTACTAACATGCATCCTACCAGGCAGTAGATGATGGTTCAAGCACTTAGCTCCCTGCCTGCCATGTGGAAGACCTACACTGGCCCAGCCCTAGTTACTATGGGCATTAAGGGAGTGAATTAGCAGAAGGGAGATCCGCCTGCCCATATATATCTTCCTTTTAAATAAAATGAAATAAAAATTAAACCACATGTGAATGGATGTGCACAGCTTCTATAAAAATACTACATTCTTTGATACAAGGGACTTGACCATCCACCATTTTGGCATGTGGGGGTCCTAGAGTCAATCCCCCGTAGATGCTAAGGGACAAGTATACTATGGCCACATGGCCACGTGGGCCTGCATACAGATGTGGGCAGTGGTTCATATGGACACAAACACTGCAGCTGTAAGGATGCCCAGACGCTGTGACACAGGGACACAACTGTGGGCCGAGGGCCATGCAGACATGATGCCACAGAGGCATGGGGGCAGCGTTCTAGGCTTATGAGCACCCAGTTGCAAGAAAGTGGTAGACCCCCACCTTATTCTTTTCAAGCTTCTGCCGCTGCCGTTCCTCCAGGGCGGCCCTGCGCTGCTCTGCTCTGAGCCGCTGCTCCTCCAGCCGCCGCCGGCGCTCCTGCAGCTGCTTCTCCCGCAGCGCCTTTGCTTTCTCCTCCTTCTCCAGCCAAACCGCCTTCTTGGCCGCTGTGAGAGAAGGAGCCCAGTGCTGGGTGAGGGCTTCTGCAGGCTGCTCACAGCCAAGTGCATCTCCTCCAAGCAGCCTGCCTACTGCTGCCCCAGCCCTGAAGTGGAGCCCCCCAACCCCTGCCATGCTCAGACATCTGCTCCCGTGGGAGCCATCCTGAACACAGTCCTCCTCGCGGGAGGCCTGCTTCTCCCGGGTTAGCCCTCAGGTGTCAGGACTGAAAGAGAAGCAAGTTTTTCAGTACAAGATAGCCATCCTACATGGGGTCCTCCAGCAGAGCTGCCCACACACTGTGGTGGTGGGGGTGGAGATGTGGAGTGTGCTGGGGCTTTCTGGGTGTGTCTCAGCTATTCCACTGGCCCTGCAGCTTTTACAAAGGATTTCAGCTCCCTGAGCCGTTGTATCTTTGATGGGCTGCGAGGACTGAGACGCCGTGTGCGCTGCTCTTAATGCGGCATACATAATGAAATGGTCCAGAAGCATCAGTGTTATTAATAGGATGGCGGTGGCTCCAGTGATCACCATGCCACCTGCTCACTCACCAAGGTACTTGGCCCGCTCTTCTCGCCGCTCCTTGGCCAGCTTATGTCTCTCTCCCGCCTTCTTGACATCTTAGCAGAGAACAAGCACAAACCCATCAGAATCTTCCCTGGAGTGGAGTGGGGGGTGCTCCCTCCAGCCCTCATCCCTTTCCCCATCTCCTACAGAGCCAGGAGGGGGATGTCCCCAAGTGCAGCTCTGTGGACTTCCAACACACCTGGCTTGGCGGGGGGGCTGTCGGAGGCCAGCGCTGCCACTGCCGTTGGGGATGGCTGACTGCTCCTTCGAGCAGGTCTGGCGTCCCGTGGGCCTGTGGTTGGTGGGGAGGGCCCCCTATTCTTTGCTTCTGGAGAAGGGGATTCTTCCTGTTGGGGTGCTGGCAGAGGCTCCACCTGTCCTGAGGGGTTCTCTGGCTCCGGCGAGAGCTGCTTAGGGCTGGTGACATTCTTCATGGCAGGAGGGGTGTCTGGAGGAGTGTCCGGGACCAGGACTGACATTGGGGGTGGTGGTGGCGGGGGGGATGGGTCACCCTCTGGAGAAGGCCTGGGCTCCGGGGGCCTCCTGGCTCCCATAGCTGTAAGAGTGACACAAGACAGGAAGAAAGTCAGTGTGTACCAGGGCTGCCTTCTCATCCAACTGCCTCGTTCATTCAGACATGTGTGTTCTGTGTATGTGCTGGGTCTGTTCCCATATATACTAACGAGACAGGGGTGGGAAAGCAGGTGCTACCCCTGCCTGTGTGGTCCTCACCCTCCAGCAGGGCAGACAGGCAAAGCACCTGGCAGTTACAGTAGAGCAAGGACTGTGTCGGGGGGTTGGGGGAGGGACAGCCTAGCGGGGATGGTTGATCTACATTGGGGGGCTTCCTGAAGGAGAGTCACAGCTGAGCAGAGAGCTGAGGATGAGCTGCTGCATTGGGTAAAGTGAGGCGGGGTAGGTCCTGACTAGGAGAAGGGCATGTGCCATGGGATGGAGAGGTGCAAGGGCGTACTGAGAAAACAAATGGAGTAAACTTTAGCCCTTATTAGTGTACCAAATGGTGATGCCTGGGTTCCATGCCTGCCTCCCTCGCCTTTCTACTCCACCTCTGGGTCCCAGGACCTGACTCACAGAGGGTACCAGTGCTAGACATGGGGGACTAACCCACAGGAAGGACACAAATGTGGGCACAAGTGGGATGCCTATGTTAAAATCCCCAGTGGGATGGGCAATCAATTGCACCCACTTTATAACTTCTTTTCCCCTAGTTACTCTCAGATTTCTTTCTTGAAGACATGAACATTCCAGGAACCCTATAAAAGACAGCTAGGAACCAAGTAAATCAGCCACGTGACCTAGCAAATGAGCACATACGAGGGCGTGAGTCTACCAAGGGCCGGCAGCAAGATGGGCTTTCAGCATCAGCCACCTTAACTTTTCTGAGTTTAGCACCCAAAGACAGGAAAGGGGGCTTTCTTTCCCAGCAAGTATTCTTGGGCAAGATATTCAACCTCTCTAAGCCTCAGTTTTCCTATCTGTAAAACAGAGGCACTAGGCATAAGCTAGTATTGGTGGCAGTGAAATGCCTGGTATAATTCATATGCCAGCCAACACTCTTTTCTGCGGGTCTCAGGGTGCCTCCAGGTCTTACCAAGAGCAGCCTCAGCACTCAGGTGTCAGACATCTGCTGATGCCATCTGCTGTTACTTACTGGGGACCAAGGAACCTGCAGGGACACAGCCACCCACCTGGGTGTGGGAAACAAGGCCAGGCTGAGCAAGGAGGCCCCCTGGGGAAGCACTTCTTTCTCCTGGATGCTGCCACCAAGCTCTGGGAACCCTGGTTCTCTTGGACTCTGGCATGCAGCCCCTCCCTACAGATAAAAACACATGGGCAGGGAGGGGCACCCCAGGAGTGGCCTTTGGCATGCTTGGTGCCTTTTCCAGGGAGGTGGGAGTCCTCTGGCTACGAAATGAGAGTATCTGAATTCCGCTTTCTCACTGTGTGTCCTCTGTGCTACAGCTCCTCCTGTACGTTGTGTAGACGTTATCCACTCCACAGTGGTACTGGCTGCTCTATTTCCACGCTGGCTCCCTGTTCATAGTCTGGTAAAGCAGTGGAGGATGCTCAAGCTCTCAGGCCCTTGAACCCATGTGGGAAACCTAAAAGAAGCGCCTGTCTCCTGGCTTCAGATCAGCTCAATTCCAGCCACTGTGGGGAATGAACTAGCAGACAGAAGGTCTTTCTTTCTCTGTCTCTCCTCTCTGTATTCTGCCCTTCCAATAAAAATAAAATAAACCTTTAAAAAGAATTAGTTTGTTTATTTGAAAAACAGCATGACAAAGAGAGAGGAAGAGACAAAGATCTTACATCCTCTGTTTTACTCCCCAAATGCTTACATCAGCTGGGGCTGGGCCAGGCCTAAGCCAGGAGCCAGGATCTCCATCCTGGTGTCTCACATGGGTGGCAGGGCCCCAAACACTTGGGTCATCATCTGCTGCTTTCCTAGGCTCCCACTAGGGAGGTGGGCCAGAAGCAAAGCATTTGGGACTCAAACTGACACTCCACTGTGGGACTCAGGTGTCACATATGGCGGCTTAACCCACTATACCACAAATGCCTGCCTCCCCACATATTAGCTTTAGTGCTTAATGACAATACTTAGGATGAAGTTACTAGAAATATCTCTTCCAAACAGGTGGATAAAACCAAGTACAAAAGGGTTAAGTGATTAGAGGTTATTTGGCTGATAAATGAAGGAGCCTGAATGTAACCCCCATTGCTGGTCCAGAGCCCCACCTGTAACAGGAGATAGGTGATGACACAATCAGTGCTCATGCTACCCCCCTTCCTTTCTTCCTTCCTTCCTTTCCTGCTTCCTGGGCTCCAAAGGCCTAGTTGGAGGCCCGGCTCCCAGTGACCTGGCCAACTCTGCCAGCCTCTAGGCACCATGACAAGCCAGCCAGCTCTCCCTATACCAGCTGGACAAGGTGGCCCAGTCCTGGCCAGTTGGGAATTCCTTTGCCAGCTCCAGTGAGCAGCACATCTAGTGGCAGCCATTCAGCAGGTGCTTACTCCTCCCTCACTCATGGAGAGATGTGTTTCGTGCCCTCGCAGCTCTCATCTGACTGGTACAGCATCTTCTCTCCATTATAACAGCCAAGGCAGCCAGAACTCACCTGCTAAGTGCTTGGCCCCAGGTCACAGGACCAACACATGGAATAGTTAGGATCTGCACCCAGAACTGTCTGGGGCCAAGACCCGGATGTGTAAGTACCAAGCTCACAGGCTGAGGGTGAGGCCTGCTTATTGTCATTCTTTAAGTACCTGTGAGTGCTGCAAGTGTTGCAAGGAAAACTAGTAGGCAGATGTTTGTCCTCACCTAGGCAAATCACACCCACTAGGCAAGACAATGAATCCCCAACCAGATCCCTACTGGCGCTGGGAAGGGAGGCTGGAAGCAGGGTGTGGCAGAAGTGAGGCCGGGGAGGGCTCTGCACCCGGACATCAGACACAGCAGGGCCGGACAGGCCCAAGCGGGGATCTCAGCTCTGTGTGGGACCCTGGACCAGCCCTGAACCTGATGGAGCGCCAGTTCCCCACAGCTGCTGGTACAGACAGTGAGGAGGTCCATCACTTCTGGCTCCTGGAAGGGACTCGGGCAGCAGCATGTGCTTCCAAAGAATCACCTCCCCGCTTTCTAAGAGTACCCACTCCATGGGGCCTCTCAGGCTAGCCCATGACCGCCACGCTGCTAAACCCAGCAGCCAGTTAGTGGCCTGCTTTCATGACCCATTGGTGGCATCTGACACAGCTGGCCACTGGAGGCTGTGAAACCCCTTTCAGCACCCTCCTGGCTTTCCTTCTGACTTCTCCACCACCCCTCCTTAATTTCCCAGCGAATCACACCAGAGAGCCCCAGGGCTCAGCCGAGGCACTCCTGTCTGCCCGCACGCACGCCCTGGGTGATCTCACCCAGATTCGCAACTTTAAACACCACCACCAGTGTGCTGACGACAACCAAATCTGTACCTCTGGCCCTGACCTCTCCCTGGAGGGCCAGTTTCGCTCATGCAACTCCCAAACAGAGGTCCTGACCTGCTCCTCCAATGTCTCCCATCTCAGCTGATGCCGAGCCTACCCCTCCAGTTTTCTTATGAGTGGGGGTCATTTGAGACCCTTTCCTCTGCTTTGAAACTCACAGTTAAACTCTTGGCAGATCATTTTGGCTTTGTGTTTAAAATTCAGGCCTATCCCGAATCAAACAATTCTCACCATCTCCACCTCTAGCCCCTTGATCCCTGATGCCATCATCCCTTACAAAAGCCTCCTTGCTCCCTTGCATTCTTGGTTCCTCTGTGGTCTTTTCTCAGCATGGCTGCCAGTGATTCTGTGAAAAATGTTGAGTTGGGGGCGGGTATGTGGTCCAGCGTCAAGATATCTATGTTCTGCGTCAGAATGCCTGAATCGGATGCCCTGTTCCACTTCCCAACTCTGGCTTCCTGCTCATGTAGGCCCCAGGACACAGCAGCGATGATGCTAGTGAGACCCTGCTTCCCTGTTTTGGCAGGGCCCAGTCCAGGCTACTGCAGGCATTTGGGGAGTGAACCAGCAGATGGAAGATCTTTCTGTATCTCCTCTCTGTAAAGATCTTTCTCTCTCTTTTCCAGGGCATGACGCAATGGCTCAATTGGCTAATTCTCTACCTTCATGCACCAGGATCCCATAGGATTGGCACTTCATGTCCTGGCTATTCCAATTCCCATCCAGCTCCCTGCTTGTGGCCTGAGAAATCAGTATAAGATGGTCCAAAGCTTTGGGACACTGCACCTACATGGGGACCTGAAAAAAGCTCCTGGCTTCAGATCGGTTTAGCTCCAGCCATTGCGGCCATTTGGGGAGTGAACCAAAGTGGATGGAAGATCTTTCTGTCTTACCTTCTCTCTGTAGATCTACCTTTCCTATAAAAATAAATAAATCTTAAAAACAAAAAGAAGGGGCCAGGGCCCGGCACAGTAGCCTAGTGGCTAAAGTCCTCGCCTTGCACTTCCTAGGATCCCATATGGGAACCACTTATAATTCCAGTGGCCCCACTGCCCATCCTGCTCCAGACTTGTGGCCTGGGAAAGCAGTTGGGAATGGCCCAAAGCCTTGGGACTCTGCACCCATGTGGGAGACCTAGAAGAAGCTCCTGGCTTTGGATTGGCACAGCTCTGGCCATTGCGGGCATCTGGGGAGTGAATAGGCAGACAGAAGATCTTCTTATATCTCCTCCTCTCTGTGTATCTTCCTTTCCAATAAAAAGAAAGAAAAACAGAAAAGAAAAATGAAACCTACAATGTGCAATTAAAGTCTCCTCATCCCTTTGCAACAGTATTTTTTTCTTCCCAACTCTATTTTTCTCCATAGGCATTAGCACTGCTTTAACACTGTCTCCTGCGGCTAGACTGTAAAATCTCCACAAGGACCAACTTTGCTTGGCTATTCTAGCTCTGGGGCCCATGCAGCCCGGCCTGGCACCCAGGTGCTCTGTAGCTACCTGTGCACTGAAGAAATGGGTGGACTCCAACCTGGCAGATGGCACCTCTCTTCACTGGATGACTGCAAAATCCTCCTCAATTACAGCTCTTCCCGCCCTGCTTGCCCTTAAGCAGCCAGGGCCGACTTTCTTAAACACAGGTGTGATCATGGCCTTGCCATTCCTCTGAAGGTAAAGAAAATGCTTGAGGGCCCGGCACGGTGGCCTAGCGGCTAAAGTCCTAGCCCTGAACACACCAGGATCCCATATGGGTGCCGGTTCTAATCCCGGCAGCTCCACTTCCCATCCAGCTCCCTGCTTGTGGCCTGGGAAGGGAGTTGAGGACGGCCCAAAGCCTTGGGATCCTGTACCCATGTGGGAGACCTGGAGGACATTCCTGGCTCCTGGCTTCTGATTGGCGCAGCATCAGCCATTGCGGTCACTTGGGGGGCGGGGAATCATCAGATGGAAGTGGTGCCCGTATGGGATCCTAGTCTCTCCTCCTCTATGTTCAGCAATCATTCCCTTGGGGAGGCCTTCCCGGGCCACTCATATTAGGATAAATTCCTTCATTCTGCACAGTTGTGGCTCCGGGGGCCTTTGCAGCATGGTCACAGTCTCCATTTAAAACTTCCCTTGTGGTCAGCTCCTCCTGGACAGGGAGGCAGCCCTGTGAGGCTGGGCTGTGCTGGATTTATCCCCCAGGGGCCGCAAGGTCCCAAGGACAGGGAGGCAATCATAAAAGGCGGCGGCAGGAGGGCTAGGGGCTACGCTGAGGACACCGTGGCCCACAGAAGGCACATCTAGAAGGGTATTTTTGCTCTGATAAAGAAAAGATCCCCGTGGTAAATTATGGCAAAGGGATAAAACACTTGAAGGGAAGCAAAACGACTTCATCCCCACGGAGCCTGGGCAGTGGCCTGGACTAAACCACTCAGGTAGAAATTAATCAAAATAATAATGAGTGTTGACCCCAGAAACTCAACAAGAAAACAAAACAAAAAAGCAACTTCTCAAGAGACCAACAAGATGCCTGGTGCTCTCTTGTGACCTGGCAGGCTCTTGGCCCTGACCACAGGTATTTTCTCAGAACGACGCCAGCTCCGATGTAATGGCATCACGACGGCGTTATTGGGGACAGACTGTATTAAACCCAACTCAATTCATTCTGTGGTTAATTATCTAGATGGTATGGCTAATCCATTTCTGATTACTCTCACCTTCAGTCACCAAATGTGAGTCCTCCGCTACTTAATCTAATCATACTTCGGTTGGTGCCAGATTGCAGGCTTGTTGCCACTGCCGGTTTTATTTTGCTACGCTGCTATCAACCAGAAGTGTTTGCTAAGAACTGGATAAGAAACAGACAGTTTGTATTTCTTTCTTGGCACGAGGAGCATGGGCAAAGCAAAGGCACAGGAGCTGCTTACACAATGGAGCCAGAGGATCCCATCTCCTCCACAGAGGCTGCCACGGGGGTCTGCAGGCAGAAGCGCCCAGTCCCTGGATGAGGGGAGTGGGCATCTCGGGGCTCAGGCTATTGACTTCCCAGTCCCCACCCCTCTGGGAGCGGGCAGTGTCCTTTCCTCCTGCCCCTCCTTTCTCCTGTCCCAGCAACTCCTGCCAGGCCAAATATTCCTAACAACACTGATAAACCCAGCCTTGCTTTCTTGTCTGCTTGCCCCCTGCCCCACCCTGGCCCGGCCTGCCCCTATGAGTGTAAGGGTTTACAGAGAAGAGAGGGAGGTCCTTGCAATGTGTGTGCAGCCCCAAAGCCTTCCACAGGACCTGTCTGGCACTGAGCTGGAAACCTGTGTCTGCATGGATGGGGGGATGGAAGGAGGAATGGGGAAACTGTGGAAAGCTACTAAGCCCCCCATACAGTCAGGCCCCCAAGCTTCCCAAAGCCAAGTCTCTGTAACCTCTACATATAGGGACCACACCACAGCCCAGAGTGTCCTCTGTCAGCTTCCAAGCCCAGGAAGTGAAACAAGCTAACCCAATGAAGCCCTGCCATATACTAGGCACTTTCTCTTGTCTAATTCTCAGGACAGCCAAAGGCAGAGTCCTGGGGAAGGTCCTTATGTCACAGGTGAGAAAACCTCTTACTCAAGCAAGTGGATTATTCATGTTCGTGTCAGAACTGGGATTTGAACCCAGGGTTGCCCGATGACAAAACCCTTCTGTCACATCATCCCTGGCAGACGGTCACACCACCCTACCCTGGGGCTCTGGCCTGTTCCCTAAAGCAGGAAGTGATTGGGTGCCTCCCCCGTGGGGAGGCTTCCCCCACAAATGTAAAGGGTACAGGTGGGGCAGGCAGGCAGGTAGGCGGTGAGCTCAGAGCACAGGAATGCAGGGAAGGCAACTGCCCAGGCTGGTCACCAGGTGATAGGGGGCTAGGGGTAGTGCCCACCTCTAGCCTGGTGTAAGGCAGTAGCAAGATGAGAGCTGGGTGGGAAGGGAGTGTACAGGGCACTGCCCCAGTAGGAGCAAGGGAAGGCAGGGACATGATGCAGGAGGCAGGCAGCACTGCTGGCAAGAGGCCCCCTCCCCTCCCGGGCTCTCATAGGAGCTTGAGGCGGCAATACTAGCCCAGGTGGACACAGCCAGGAAGGGAGGCAGAGGAGAGGGTGGCCATCAAGACAGATGGACACACAGCAGTCCCAGACACCAAACAATGCAAATGGAGCTGCACAATGCGAGGCTAGCCACATTCTTCTCTGCCTCCTTCTCTCACACATACACGGGAAACAAAGCTGTACACAGGCACTCGTACATATCCACACACCACAGAGCCAGGAACCTCCTCCGAGACACACACACACACACACACACACACACACAATGTCCCCGTATATTTATACAGCCGCAGCAAGATCACTTTTGCCCTGCCCCTTCCAGGCACTTCTCGGCCTGGGCCCAGAGAAAGGCCAGTTAACAAGACCAAAGGCTATCGCACATGTTAGGCCCAGCTAAACATGTTCAAGTCACTGGGTCCCTTAATCTCGGCCACAGTCCTAAGAGGTAGATATTCCTACCCCATCTTACAAATGAGGGAATGGATTGAAAGCAGTTCATACGCTTGCTGAAGCCATGCAGCTGCTGAGGGGCTGAAGTGGGTTTGCTACCTGGGGGAGGGTGTTGGGGGACAGCCTCCTGGGGTACAGAATGAGTGGTGGGCAGGAAGGAAGGACCACTGTATCGGGCTGGCGTTGGGGTAGGCCGAGTCCATGGCACTGGCACTCCTTGTGCCTGAGAGTGCACTAGGACTGGGATGACCTGCGCCTGTGGTTGCACAGTGGGGCACTGGGACCAGGCCGTGTGCTTCCATGGGTTCTAAAGCCGGGAACTGAACTAAGACTGCAGATCTGAAGGACTCCTCAGCCTGCCCGCAGCCATTGTTCCCAGCCTCCAATCAGGAGCACCCACTTCCTGTTATTTTAGGCGGCAGGAAATGACCCCATCCCGCAGCCCAAGCTCCACCAGTCCCTTCCTCAGCCCAGCAGTAGCAGCCGCTGCCTAGGTTGGGGCTTACATGCTGGGAATGGAGGCCTTGCTTCGGGCCATGGCCTGGCGATGACCCACAGGCTGGGAAAGTCACCACCACCTGGGCCGGGGACCTTCTTCTGGTCCAACTTGGCAGCATTCGCAGCAGCCCGGGGAGGAGGGGAATGGGTAGGGAAGAGGTACTGCTGCCTGCCAGAGAAAAGATCCTGGGATCCCAAGCAAGACCATTCATGTGCCAGTCAGACCCTGTGGCTGGCTGGCCTGGTCATGATAATTTAACACACACTTCAGTAATGTTATTTTGCTTGGTGACATTATTTATTTGAGAGACAGAGAGCTTTCTACTCCCCAGAGCCCTGCAGGTGGCTAGGGGTGGGCTAAGGTGAAGCCAAGAGCTAGAGCTCAATCAAGGACTCCCACCTGGTAGCAGAGACAGTATGATCTGATCCATTGTCACCTGCCACCTCTCAGGGTGTTCACTGGCAGAAAGCTGGACTCAGGTATGCCGACAGCATCACAAACTTCACAGCCAACTGGACCTGAATGGAAATCCCACCTCTGCCAGGGCCTAGTGGTCTAACTACCTCTATGGGCCTCTCGGGGATTCTGCTAGTCCGTACCCAGGAAATGTAAAGAACAAGTGGGGAACAAATGCGTTGATACACTTGATGAACTAAGCACTGTGTGGGGAGCTGACAGATGAACACCAACTAAGCTTTACCAGGGGGGCTGTCCCAGGCAAGGGTGGGCAAGGAGGGTAGCCATATCTTGTGCCTACCCCATGCAGGCTCCCTGTTCCCCTCTGGGCAGAGCTGCAGCTGAGAGGTGATGGAGGAAACACTGAAGGCTGTGCCCTGGGGTGCCAGGCAGAGCCACCAGCAGTCAACAAAGCTGCATTATCTGGGCTTGGCTCCTTGGCTCTCTCCCTGGCCCCAAAGCCCAGTGGGAACCCAAGGACGTGCCTGCTGCCTGACTGGCTGCCCCGATGGGCCCTGAGAGCTGCCCTCACCACCCTCAAATGCCACCATTCTGACTGCATCTTGCTGTCAGCCCCTTCCCCCTTCCCTTGCAGTAGCAGGTGCTCATCCTAGGAGGGTGGTGGGGCTGGGGGCTAAGTTGGCATACTCCTCATTTGCATGTGTGACTGCCCATTAGGGGCTCATTAGAGGTCTCATTACTGGGCCCACCAGCCCAAGCAGGGCCAGGGAGCTGCAGTGGGGAGGCGCCAGCCAGCGTGGCTGTTGTATGTTGTTACAGCCTAATTGTGGCAGTCTCACCAGTTTCTGCTCATCCTTCAGGTCTACCCCAAAAGCCTCCTCCGTTAAGTCTTCCATAAGCACAGCTACCGCCCAACTGCCTCTTCTTCCTCCCCTGCACTGGGTAAGGAGGGGGTCTCAGGCACATTCCTGCCACTCTGGCTCATGGTTGGGCACCAGCACAGCCATGCTGGGTGGCTGCCACTCAAGTCTTGGGCGCCACTTTAGGACCCGAAGCCCTCTTATCCTTAGCCTCTCCCTGGCTCAAGTCTGTCTAGGACTCCCGTCCCACTTGCCCTCCACCCTGATTTTAGCTCCTGATGTTCTAATGAATCATGTCTCTGGCCAGGCTCTGAAGAAGTTAGAAATTACAGCACAAAGAGCGGGCTTACAGGGAATAGGAGCTGTGTGTTGTGCTCGGGCCTGGGCCTGTGGCTGGAGGAGCGCAGGGCCCCTGCGGGTCCTTTTCTAGCATTCCTCTGCTTTGACAGATGGGGAAGCTGAAGGCTCAGGGAGGGCGAGCTGAGAAGTAGAGACTTAGAGTGCATCCAGAGCCAAGGTTCTGCAATAAACTGACTCCCTGGGCGCCCCACGCCCCCGTGCTGGCATGGGCCCCCGTGAGCATAACCACAATCATGCTAATCGCACTTTATTGTGGGTGTCTGGTGTCTGTGTGCCAGGTTCCTTGACATGTCTCACGTCTAACCCTCCCATTAACCCCACGAGCTTGATAACACTATTCCCATTTGTTTGGGCCAGAAACAATGGCTGCAGGCTAGTGACCAGTAAATGGCGAGTGGGGTCTTCTGACCCTGGAGCAGGTGCCATCCTTGTCCACGTGCCACATGCCTCCTATCCATGCTCAGCAAGCACAAGCACAAGGGGGACCTCCGAGGGGACAGGAGCCATGTCTCAGGCACTTGAGCCTCAGACCTAGGCCTCAATCATTCCCAGGACACATGCTAGGAGCACAGCATTTACTCCCCAGGAAGCCCTTGCCTCACAGGGGATTCCCATCACCTTCACCTATGTGGGTGGTGCTCCTGTAACTCCATCTAGACCCTGGTGTGTAGAAGACCCTGTCCCACCCAGCACCCTAGATGCCTCAAAAACACCCTGATGGTGTTCAAAAACACCCTGATGGTGTTCAGCATAGGCTCTCATTACCAACTACCCAGGGGCTCAGGTGCCCGACGTCCAGGTAACTACCCCATTCAGTCTACCATGTGCACCCCAACTTTGGGGACCCTCGGGTGCCGAGGTACAGGGGTGATGGAGGGTCCAGGATAGAGGTCATCCTTTGGGCTCAGCACAGCCCAAGCAGGCCCGGGCCCATGTCCAGTGCACTTTACACACAGCTCCCGAAACCCAGCAAGTCGGATGAAGGCAGCCCACGCTCCGTGTCCTCCCAGCTCCCACACCCACACCATTTCCCTCCAAGCACCCACGCCTGCACTGGGAGGGGCCCCACCTCTCCTGGGCTCTCCGCACCCACAGACACTGTTTTCATCCTGGGCTCATGCTCCAGGGGGCAGGGAGGTGACAGGCTCCCAGACTCCGTGGGGTTCCCCCTGAGTTAGTAAGACTAGAACTTGGGTCCTAAATAAGCAGGCTCTGCCTCTCCCCTTCCCGGAAGAAAGAGAAGAGAGCCTCCTCCTCCGCCACCAGGCCCAACCAGAAAGCTGTCCCCACCCCCCATCAGCTGCTTTCAGCTCTGAATGGGATTTGCAGAAGTCCTGGGCAATGGGGGTGGTGGGTGGGTGGACTCGGTGAGCGGTAGGGAAGGAAGGTCTGGGGCCTGGAGACACTGAGACAGTGTGTGTGTGTGTGTGTGTGTATGTGTGTGTTGCATGTAACGGCCGCTGGGGAAGGATGTAGCAGGTCCCCGGGGTGCCGGCTTCACCTCCTTCAGGGAGAGACTCAGGCCCAGAGGTTGGGGAGGAGGACGGGAAGAATAAGCAGATTTCCTTCTGCCCCGCTTCTTCCCAGATCGGGTTGGGTGGGCTCTGGAGCCAGCCCGGGTGCAGGGGGAGGTGGCCCACTCCCCAGCTCCCGCCCTCGCCCCAAACAATGCCGCTTCCCCCTCCCCCTCGCCTTTATCCGGCCGGTTACTTGGCAGCCGCCTGGCGAGACCTCCTCCTCCCCCTCCCCGCCCCGCCAGCCTGCAGCAGCAACAGGCCCTTTGCGCGGCAGCTGGACGGATGGGGTGGGGGCGAGGTCTGGGCCAGGGCCTTGGGCGTGGGGGCACTAGGGCCCAGGCTTCGGAATGCAAGGCGCCAGGCCTGAGAATCTGTACCCCAATGCGCGAGCGCGTGTGTTGTGCGCGCGCGCGCGCGCACACACACACACACACACATTCAGGCCAGGGTCACACATCCCCACGGGGGATGGGGAAGGGACGGAGCCCCCCTGCTCAGCCCAAGAAGCTCTTCAGGGCCCGGGGTGAGCCGGGAAAGCCGACAAAGCACCGGGCTGGGTCAGAAGGGGTCGTCCCGACAACTCCTGAGTGGATCCCTGTGGATCCCGGGTGCCCGGTGCACCGTGGTGGGGGAGGGGGCAGCTGTCAGAAGATGAGTAGGTGGCCCCGAGCAGCAGCCGCCTTTTATTTTTAAACTTCCCAGCTCCCGGAGGACGGCGGGGAAGGGGTCCCGGCTCGGCGACGGCCTCCCCTCGGCCTCCGCGCGCGGTCCTCGACCTCCCCGCCTCGGGCCTCTGCGTGGCTCCCACCATACCTGAGGGGGTGCCGGGACCCGGCTCCGCACGCGGGCCGCTTTCCATGGCTGCGGCGTCACACAAGGGCTTTTCAAAGAGGGGTTCTCAGCGGCGACGGCGACGGCGGCCAGGGGCCAGGACAGGGCTCCCGCGGCGCATCACGCCCGGCCCAAAGGGCGACGAGTCGGAGACGGCGGCGCTCCGGAAAAGATGAGAGGCTGTGGGCGAGACGGGGCTCGCAGTTGCCGTCCGCCCAGTGTTCGTGGGCTCCCGACCGCGATCCTACTGCTTGCCCCGCGCCGGCCCAGTCCCAGCCGCGGCCCAACCCTATTGTACCGCCCGGGCTGGGCCTGGCCTCTCGGCGCGTACCAAGTGCGGACGCGGGGAGGGCCGCCCCCGCAGCGCCCTAGGCCCGGCCCCGCGCGCCCCGCGCCGTGCGCGCCCCGCCCCGGCCAGGCTCGGAGCGCCGCACGCAGAACCCGTGAGGCCCCGCTCGGGGGACGGCGGCCGAGGAGGGCGCCAGGCCACGGGGCGACGCGGGGCGGCGGCCTCCCCCTGCGGCCGCGTTGGTTCGCGCCGCCGCGCGAGCAGGCTATGTAGGGAGCGCTCGGGTGACTCACCCCGCCGCGGTGACCGCCTGGTGGGGGAGCGCCTGGGATACCCCAAGGTTCGCCCAGCGGCCTGGGAACTCAGGCGTCGGGGAGGCGGCAATCTCAGTTTTCTCCCACATCCACCTTAAGCAGAATCGGCTTGGGGAGGGCATGAGATGGAGATAGGGTGGGGTGGGGATGTGGGGGAGATGGAGAGGCCAGTGGGAGACCCCTCCCAGAGCTGCGCTGGCTCTGTCCCGGCGGAGGCTGGGAGAGGCCGAGGCCTGGGAGTCTTACTGCCTCTCTTCCTCCAGCATCCCGGGGCCACTGCCTCCCAGGCTCGCCAGGGGTAATTACAGCTCTGCGAGGATGCCTTACCCAGGTCTCTAATCTGTTGGGTCCCTCCCAGCACCAAACTGGGTGGTCCTGGGCCTGAACTTCCCCCACCTCCAGCAACCGAGCCCAGGCCCTCTCTCCCCAAAAGGAGTTTTAGCCTCTGAAGTCTTTCGACTCTGCTCCTTGAAGCAGCCCCTGGTCCTTAGGGAGCCTGGAGCAGCTTCCCTCTTGTCCTCTTGTTGGTACCCGCGGAGGTGGGGGCCTTGAGCCAACCCCGGTCCGGCTGGGGCCGAAGGGGGAGCTTGCTGGGAAGGTGGGTCGATGAAGTTGCTGCAGCTGCAGGGACCGCCCCAGCGAGAAGGGAGGAAGGACAGCTGGGCTCTGGTACCCGGGCCCAGCCCGCTGTCCTGACCCCCAGAGGGTCAGGTCTCTGCTGGGCCATTGTTGGGAGATTACCCCTGGGAGATGCTGCTGCCCCTGCCCCCTCGCCCCTCCTTTCCCATCGCAGCCTCCTTCCTTTGAGCAGCTCCAGGAGAAGGGTGGGAAACAAAAAAATGGGAATCCCACCGCGGGCAGCGGGGGGGGGGGGGGACGACGACGTCCTGCGGGGAGGCGGTGCGGGATGTGAGGCGCCTGGAGGCTTGACAGCTCCTGAAGGGAGGCCCCTTCTGACAACTGCTAGAGGAGCATGGACAGATAGCTGTGATGCAGCTATGGTCTTAGTGACCTCACTTCTGAAGCCCAGTTTGGTCACCTGTACAATCAGGAAAATAGCAGTGGCGACAAGTTGAAGACAATGTGGCACGTAGGTGGACAAAGTCCTTATCACAGAGCTGGCAGACAGTAAACAATACAGATGAAGAAGATGATGACGATGGTGTTGGTTTTGTTCACGAAGGGGCTTCAAAGGCAAAAAATAAGGGCTGGGGAGCAGTCCCCACCTGTGTGGGTAGCCACCCACCTGCAGGGGGTGGTGCTCCGTGGGTGATGGCTCTATGACTGTCCTTTATGAGGTCAGAGACCTTGAGCTTGCAGCCTCGGAGCTGGACTGGCCCGTCCGGATCCAGTGGCAGCTGGACTGAGTCAGGAGTTCAGCCCAAAGTGCTGCTTTTCCCGCCACCTCTGCTCATTGCAGGGATCCCAGCAAGCAGATGGGACTCGAAGTCTCCCACTCTGGCAAGAGCTGGGAATAGCCAAGGAGAAGATGGGCATTGTGGCACAGTGGTGCCACCTGGGACAAACCCCATGTTTCTGAATGCCCAGTGTATGTCCTACCTATTCCATGGCTGCTGTGGGATATATATGCCACTGCGCCAGGCATATATATATGTATATATATATGCCTGGCGCAGTGGCCTAGCAGCTAAAGTCCATGCTTTACATGTGCCAGGATCCCATATGGGCAGCGGTTCGTGTCTCGCAGCTCCACTTCCCATCCAACTCCCTGCTTGTGGCCTGGGAAAGCAGTAAGGACAGCCCAAGGCATTGGGACCCTGCACCTGTGTGGGAGACCTGGAAGGAGCTCTGGGCTCCTGGCTTCAGATTGGCGCACCTCCACCCATTGCAGCCGCTTGGGGAATGAATCAACGGACAGAAGATCTTCCTTTCTGTCTCTCCTCTTCTCTGTATATCTGACTTTGCAATAAAAATAAATAAATCTGGGTCCCGGCGGTGTGGCCTAGTGGCTAAGGTCCTTGCCTTGAATGCACCGGGATCCCATATGGTCACCGGTTCTAATCCCGGCAGCTCCACTTCCTTTCTGTCTCTCCTCTCCGTATATCTGACTTTGTAATAAAAATAAAATAAATCTTTAAAAAAATAAATCTTAAATATATATATGTATACATACATACACACATGTATGGAGATAGATATGTGTTTGAAAGGCAGAGTTACAGAAAGAGGTAGAGACAGAGATCTTCATCTGCTGTTCCCTCCTCATGTGGCTGTAGCAGGGCTTGCCCACATTGAAGCCAGAAGCTAGGAACTCCATCCCAGTCTCCCACGTGGGTGTGGGCGCCCAAGCACCTGGGCCACCCTCAGCTGCTTCCCCAGGTGTGTTAGCAGGATCAGGAGTAGAGCTCCTGGGACTGGAACCTGCTGTGCCAGCCCCTCTGCTTCTGATCCAGCTTCCTGCTAATGCCTGTTTTGGGAGGCAGCAGATGATAGACTGAGTTCTTATGGTCTTTGAGTCCTTGCCACTCACATACAAGTCTTGGTTGGAATTCTAGGTTCCTGGTTTTGGCGTGGCCCGGCCCGGGTTGCTGTGAGCATCTGGTGGGCGAACCAGCAGATGGACGAACAGTCTCCCTCCCTCTCTGTTACTCTGCCTTTCACACAAATAAGGACATCTAGGGGGTGGGGGTGGGGGGCAGAGAAGAAAATGACTCCAAGTGTGAAGAGCCATCCTTAGGGTGGGGGATTCCGGCCCCTGCCCCCACACACTGAATGCTGGATGTGGGGGGCCAGCGAGGCATCTGAGGGTTGTGGGACCTGTGGAGTAGTTTTCCTGGCCGGTGGCAGCGGTGGCAGCAGCCGAGGAACCTGGGAGGCGGCAGGTGTCCTGTGCTGGTCGCAGCCTGGGGAGGCAGAGGAAGTGCCTCCCCACTGTGGCCCTCCTGCTGAACAGCATCTCTGGCAGATCTCTGGCCTTTGTGGCTGACCAGTTTGACAGAGGGTGCTTCTTCTTTTTTTTAAAGATTTTATTATTATTGGAAAGCCGGATATACAGAGAGGAGAGACACAGAGGAAGATCTTCCATCCGATGTTTCACTCCCCAAGTGAGCCGCAAAGGGCTGGTGCGCGCCAATCCGATGATGCCGGGAACCAGGAACCTCTTCCAGGTCTCCCACACGGGTGCAGGGTCCCAAAGCTTTGGGCTGTCCTCGACTGCTTTCCCAGGCCACAAGCAGAGAGTTGGATGGGAAGTGGAGCTGCTGGGATTAGAACCGGCGTCCATATGGGATCCCGGGGCGTTCAAGGCGAGGACTTTAGCCACTAGGCTACGCCGCCGGGCCCGACAGAGGGTGCTTCTGTGAGTCTGTGCCTAGTTGACACGTGCCTAGGACTCCCCGTGGCCCCCTCTGTATTAGGATAGCAGAGCAAGAGTAAGTGGGGCCCTTGCAAAGGCAGGGGTTGAGGCCCCAACGGCTTCCCTCCTCCACACAGAAACAGACTTGAGTGAGCTGTTGGTCTCAGCACAAAGCTGGGCTTTTGGTACGTGGGGTGTGGGGGAGATCCCTGATGGGGCTCAGAGGCAGTGCTCCTTACAGACCCACAGGGGAAGGGGCAGTAGGAACAAGAGCGCTGGCCACCTTCTAGGTTCTTCGTGGAAGGGTCCAGGAGGAGCCTGCCGGAGGGGAGAGAAACCACAGGGATGTGTGGCCCAGAGATAGGAATCTGAGGCAGGCCCTAGACACTGCCTCCACACCCAAGGCAGTCGGAAGTGGGAGGGGCCCCATCAGGGCGGGCAGCAGGAAGGGACACCAGATTCTCACTTCCACACCCCACCCGCGAGGCTAGAGGGGAGTGGTCCTCCCAGGGAGCTCCAGTCCCCCAGGGCTCACGTCCTCAAGCCTGAGGGGTCAGCTGCTGTTTTGCTCCCTCCAGCCCCTGATAGCGGGAGGAGGAGGGAGGGATTGGAGGACCCAGGATGGGAACTGAGCTTGGGGACTGAACAGGGTCAAGGCTTCAGGTTCCTGGGAGGGTGGGGGCGGGGATTGTTGTCTTGAGGCCCTAGCTCTGCGTTCTTTTATTTTGGGGGGTTTGGGGGGGGAGCAGGAGGTGACCAGAGTAGGGAGGAGGTTGTATGATGTCCCTCAGTGTGCTGGTCTCTAACGTGGCAGGGGAGGAGCTGAGATTTGGAGTGATGGGCGGCAACACTGGGACCCCTTGCAGGGCTCGTACAAGAGAGCTTTGAAGCTCCCCCAAGCAAGGAGGAGACCCTGCCGAAAAGCCCGGGTGGACCCCACTCCACCCTTAATTTGGGACGGATGACGCGGCAAGTCCCTGAGTGACAGCGACGCCCAGAGGAGGACTCCTTAGGCAGAGGGGATCTCCGAGGCTGTGGCCCAGCGGGGCCAGGCTCCGCCTCCCGCCCCTCCGGAGCCGCCCCGCCTGACAGCCGCTGGGTGGGGTCGGCGGCTGGCCGTGACTGTGAGTCAGCTTTCTGTGGGCAGCCAAGGGCAGCCGGCGGGGAGGAGGCCAGACGGATGGACAGGCCGGCCCACTGCGGCGTTCACCTCAGCTGTCCTCTCTCCTGGGACTGGAGGAGGCGCCTGTCAAGCTGTGCTGGCCTCCTGGAGTGGGGACCAGAGGCAAGCTGACCCCTCCTTTCCTCCTGCTGCCAAGGCCACCTCCAGTGCCTGCCCTTGGCCTCTCCTCCAGGGAGCTACCCAGGAGGGAGAGGCAGGGGTCACTGCCTCCAGGGATGGCCAGGGATGCCTGTTCCCACCCAGAGAGGAGTACCGCAAGGATTGATACTGGCACGGGGAAGGAGGCCCCATGAAGAGGGCACCCCTGGACGCTGACTCCCAAGCCCAAGATTCCCCCCTGCCCCAGTCTGCTGCAGCCTGGCTGGTTCCTGTCTAGATGAGCCCTAGAGGTCAGCAGGCACCTGCCACAAAGTCAGGCTGCCCAGCCAAGTGAAGAGGGGGTGCTCAGAGACGCCCCTTGCCCAGTCCCCTCAGAGCTGAGTGGCTGAGGAAGGGTGGTTGGAGCTGTGGTCACGGACTGTGGCACTTCCTTTTAGAGCTGGGTGAGGGTTCAGCCAGCACATTGCCCTGGCATTTCTGAGGCCTGTTTGCTGGGTTGCAATCACAGGGCGGCTGGAAAGAAACACAGCCATCAACTCTGTGCCTGTTATGCACCCAGGGCTCTGCGTGCATCTCTCATCAATCATCATGATGGGACCAAAGCCAGCCACTTGCCCAAGAAGGTAATGCTGGGATTAGAACTCAGGACAGACGCAGGCATTGCCTGGTGAGCTTTTGCTTCCCGGAACCAGGCTGTGCCCCAGTTCTAGCAGAGGGAGGGAGAGAAAGGGACTTGAACTTGATCCAAAAAGACAGGGTATTCATCAGGAGCCCACACACAACTTGGGATGCAAGCGCTGGCTGAGTTTTGGGAGAACAGGTGGCAGGCACTTTGAAGAGACAGCCACTAGCAAAATTCTCAGCACATAGTAGGTGGACATTAAGTACTTTAAGGAAGACCGATCTGTCGCTGCTAGTTTTCTGTAACATCCTAGGAGTCTGGGTTGCAACAAGAGAGGAAGAAGCTAATTGGAAAGGGACTTTTCCGAGACCAACGCGGGGCGGGACAGGAATCTGCGAAGCATCTCAATCTGGACTGGGAGGGCGAAGGACGGGGCGTAGACAGCCTAGGAATGACACGAGACTCCTACAAGCTGCGCACGCCACCTAGCGGCCAGAGGTCAATCCAGCGCGAGGAAAGCTTTTGGGCGCCGTCCCGCACGAAGCACTCCGGGAGTTGTAGTAGCTGGGCTGAGCTAACAGACTGTTGGGTGTTGTAGTCCGACGTTTGTGGGGCGGGAGTAACTCTAGAGGGCTGGACCACGAGTCCCGAGAGGCCCCGCGACAGGCTGCGCAGGCGTAGTGAGTCAGTACCGGTTTGTCCCGAAGGCGTAGGGCCCGTGGCTGGGTCCAACGGTAGCTGCCGGGGTCTCCTAGAAGGTTTGCGGTGTAGTGTGGCGTGGTGAGGCGAGGGCGGCCGGCATCATGTCGAGGCAGGCGAACCGTGGCACCGAGAGCAAGAAGATGGTAGGTAACCTGGGGCGCGTGACCTCGGCGGGTGGGGCGGGATTAGGGGGCGTCCTGAGAACAGGACCCCCGGGGCAAGAACAGAAAGAGCGATTTGGGACGATGCTGAGAGCTGGCCTTGCGGGGGGAGACTGAGACCCCTGCCCCGAGGCCCGAGGGCAGCTCAGCGCTCACTTCCTGCTCTGTGGCCATGGCTGGCTAAGCGGGGCCGCGCACCTGGCGGTCAGCTGAGCTCCTTTGATCTGCCCAGCAGCCTGCTGAGCGGGGTCACCGGCCTAGCTTGGGAAAGAGTTTAGGACGTGAACCCGGGCCCGTCTTACTTCCGACTCCTAGGCGGTGTGACAGGTGCAGAGAAGGTACCTGTGGGCCTGAGCGAGCAGGGGAGGGTGCCCTTCATGCGCGGGGGAGTAGGGCACAGGCCTCTGCCTGTCTTGGGACTAGGGGGGCACGGAGGATGGGGGACTGGAAGGAGGGAGATGACGTTTGGGCAGGATCTCTGAACTGGGGGGGCCTCCTGGATGTTGCTTTTCCTTCCCCCACAGTCCCCCCTGCCATCTGTTTACAAATGTAGTTACAAAAGCGCAGTTGCAGGCTGGGCACCCTCAGGTGGAGAATTTCTGTTAGGGCAAAAGCATGGGCGATGGATTGGTTTAGGTGTGTGCCCCTGCACCACCCGCCTCGCAGAGTGTGCAAAGCGACATTTATTTAGGCGTGAAGACTTCTGGCTGTGGCAGGAGGGGGTTTTGAGGGATTTTGATAGGAGATTGAGGCGTGGAAGGGAAGAGGTGAAGACACAGGTTGGAATTCTGATGTATTTCATTCGACATCATTTGCCTGTCTGTAGACTAGGGACAGCGGTCTATGCCTGGGCCCAGTGAGATCGTGCCGAAGATGAAGGGCTCGCTCAGGCTTTTCCCTCCTACAGTGGAAACAGTGAGGTCTTCCTACTTAGTTTCTGTGTCTTATTCTGTTTTTGTGCACCTTAAAATCCAAAAGCAATACCAACATCTTTGTCTCAAGTGCTTCTTTGAAAGAGCTACAGGGAGAGGGAGAGACAGGTCTTGCTTCTGTGGGTTCACTCCCAGTGTGATTGCAACAGTCAGGGTGGAGCTAGATTGAAGCCAGGAACCAGAATTTTCTTCTGGGTCTTCCACATGGCTGGCAGGGGCCCTAACGCGTGGATCATCCCACCGCTGCTTTCCCCAGGCCATTAGCAGGAAACTGGATCGGGAATTGGAGCAGCTGGGGCTTGAACCAGTGTCCAGATGGGATGCTGTTGTTGCTTGCAGTGGCTTAACCCACTACACCGCCACAATGACCCCAGTGTAGAAATTAATGTAATGGGAGTCAGCAGGCCGCACCCTCCATCTTTTCCCCCTCTTGGTATGGCATTCTCCCTGGGGATCCTTGGAACTGTTCTCGTCCCGGCTTGGGAGTTCCTTCCTCCAGAACTCGCCTAGCCCACCCCTCACTTCCTTCAGTTTCTCAAGCCTCATCTCCTCGGAGAGTCTTCCCTGACGCCCTGGCTTGTTCCTGGTTGCTGTTGTGGTTATTGTAGTTCCTTTTTTTAAAGATTTATTTATTTTTTATTGCAAAGCCAGATATACAGAGAGGAGGAGAGACAGAGAGGAAGATCTTCTGTCCGTTGATTCACTCCCCAAGCGGTCGCAATGGCTGGAGCTGCGCCAATCCAAAGCCAGGAGCCCAGAGCTCCTTCCAGGTGTCTCACACGGGTGCAGGGTCCCAATGCCTTGGGCTGTCCTTACTGCTTTCCCAGGCCACAAACAGGGAGCTGGATGGGAAGTGGGGCTGTCAGGATTAGAACCGGTGCCCATATGGGATCCCAGTGTGTGCAAGGCGAGGACTTTAGTCATTAGGCCATGCCGCCGGGCCCTGTTGTTGTTGTTTTAATTTTTTACCTGAGAGACTGATTTTATAGACATAGAAGGTCTTCTGTCCTCTGGTTCTGCCGCCGCATAGTCACAGTGGCTGGAGCAAGGAGCTTCTTCTGGGTCTCCCACGTGGATGCTGGGGCCAAGGACTTGAGCCACCCTCTGCTGCTTTCCCAGGCCATAAAAAGGGAACAGAATCAGAAGTGGAGCAACCAGGGCCTGCATGGTTAAAAACAAAACAAAACAAAACAAAACAAAACAAAACAAAAAGAGTGAGGGGATACATCTAACTCCTCACAAATCCAAGAATTCTTCACGTTAAAGATATATGTGTGTTGGGCCTGGCGGCGTGGCCCAGCGGCTGGAGTCCTCGCCTTGAAAGCCCCGGGATCCCATATGGGCACTGGTTCTGGTCCCGGCAGCTCCACTTCCCGTCCAGCTCCCTGCTTGTGGCCTGGGAGGGCAGTCGAGGACGGCCCAATGCATTGGGACACTGCACCGGAGTGGGAGACCCAGAGGAGGCTCCGGGTTCCCGGCTTCGGATCGGCGTGTACTGGCCGTTGCGGCTCACTTGGGGAGTGAATCATCGGAGGGAAGACCTTCCTCTCTGTCTCTCCTCCTCTCTGTATATCTGGCTGTAATAAAATGAATAAATCTTTAAAAAAAAAGATATATGTGTGTGTGTGCAGTCAAACACTTAAAATGAAATTGCACAGGGCTGGTGTTGTGGTACAGTGCGTTAAGTGCCAGCTTGAGTCCTGGTTGAGCAGCCTTTTTGTTTTTTCCATTTTTTTCCCATTTTTTCTTTATTCTTGACAATCTTTACATAGCTAATTAGGGCACAAAAGTTCAAGGGCTACAGGAAAGTGGGTAAGACCATTATTTCCACATTGCTTTTTTCCTGTATCTGGGGTAAAGGAGGAGATAAAGGGAGAAGCCCCACCCAGTCTCCCATCCATCCCAGGTCCCTGATGTGGGGCATGCTGCAAGGGTCTTGCTCAAGTGGTTTTGATAGTTCAACAATTATGAATTGCTGCCAATCTCGCCATTCCAAGCACGATAAGTTGGCTGCAGAATCCACTGATTGACATAGTCCGCCTTAGAGTCTCTGTTTGCCCAGTTTTTCACTGCCAACATATGGCTGGGGTAGTTGATTGATTTGTTCTGTCCTCTGTTGTGGTGCCAGGTGTCCTCTGCAGGTTCCGATAGACTGTCATATCCTCCGTGTGCACCTGGTTATACTCTCCACTGCTCCGTCTGAGCCTCTGAGGAGGCTCGGCTCTGGCACTTGCATTCCATGGCAGACCATGGGTTCTGAATCTGGCAGTTTGATTGGGGAAATCCCAAAAGAAACTTTGTCTGAGGTGATCCCAGACCACATTCTTGTGTGTACTTGCAAGTACAGGGCCCGGTACAGTCCATCACCCCAATCAGCTGGTGGTTGCAGTTGCTGGGTCAGTTCTATTTCCATCCCTGTCTTCCACTGGAACCAATGGGTGTTGCAGTCCAGCCTGATTCTGCCCAACACACACTCGGCCCTCACATAAACCAGTGAGAGTTGTAGCCTAGTCAGAGCAACTCCCAATAACCCCCACCAGGCCCACCTCTGGTTCCCATGCTTGCCAGTATGTACAGCCGACTAGCCCAGTCTGTCCCACATCCTGTTCATCTCTCTTACATGTCTTTGGGCATTGAAGTCTAGTTTAACCTAACCAGCTCCACTATCCAGCCCACACCCATGCTGTTGGTTGCTGTTCTGTCCAGCCACACCCCTGTCCTGGTTTTTGTGCTCTCCAGTAGGAGTGGTAATCCAAGAAGAAGGAGCCCACTATTTCCCTCCTAGGCCGCTCCCACTTCCAGATTTTGCACTCTCCAGGTGGTTCTGGAATTAAGCTTGACAGAATTAGCCCCCATTGCCAGCCCCTGCCATGTGGTGCTGCGGCAAAGCCCAGCCAACCCTCATCTACTCTGATTTTTGCTTGCACCAGTCAGAACAGTCAGCCCAAGCTGGTTTTTCCCTGATCTAGTTCACATGAGGCCCACAGGAGTTGTAGCTCTGTCTGGCCTGGTCTGTCCCCATCCCAACCCACACTCTTCAGTGGGAGTAGCTGTCCAGTAGGGTAGCCCACCTTCCCCCTGCTGGCTCCGCCCCCTCCCTCCCTAGGTCTCATGTGTGCTGTTGGGCATTGCAGCCACATCTGGTACGGGTCACCTCACCTTGGCATTCCATGATGTGCACTGGTTTTTGTCGCGAACGAACTTGGCTTGACCCACACTCTATGCTGGTGCTCGGATTCGCCAGTGTGTGATGTGAACTGGTTCAGCCTGGTCTGTCCCCACTTGTGCCAAATGTATGCCAGTGGGTACCTTTCCATGGCCTGTTCTGGGCTGTTTCCTATAATGCTTCTTGTACTTACTTGCAGGGACTGTGTCCTGCCAGAGGAGTTGCCCAGGCTCCTCCATCAGAACCTCTGCCAGTGCCAGATTTCACGTATGCCAGTGGGTTCATGAGCCAGCCCTACTCAGTCCACCTCCTGTTCTAGCAGAAACATTGGTTTTTCCTTCAAACCAAATTGGTTCTTACTGCTGGATGTTTCAGCCCAGCCAAGGCTCATCCATACCCACACACAGCTCACACATGGCTTGGTAGGGGCTGAGGCCTAACCTAGTCCGTCCCACATCTACTCTGGTCCTCCAGAACACCAGATGGTGTTGCAATCTAGCCCGGCTTGGTGCATCCGGTCCCAGCCCATACTTGTGCCAATGGAGACTACAGCCATACCCAGATCAGAACGCAGCCCCCATTCCAGCCCCTGTGCTCCTCGGTGGGAATGGGTTGATCTGCTCCTAACCTAGCTCCCTGCTAATGCATTTGGAAAAACAGCAAAGATGGTGTAAGTATGTGGGTCCCTGCCACCCAAATGAGAGACCCAGATGCAGTGGCAAGCTCCTGCTTCCAAGCCCCAGCTGGTGCAGCCATTTGGGGAATGAAACAGTAGACAGAAGATCTATCTGTCTCTCCTCTTTCTTCCACATAAATAAAATAAATATTTAAAAAACAAACAAGGGCCCAGCACGGTGGCCTAATGGCTAAAGTCCTCGCCTTGAACGCCCCGGGATCCCATATGGGCGCTGGTTCTAATCCCAGCAGCTCCGCTTCCCATCTAGCTCCCTGCTTGTGGCCTGGGAAAGCAGTCGAAGATGGCCCAAAGCTTTGGGATCCTGCACCCACGTGGGAGACCCGGAAGAGGTTCCTGGTTCCTGGCTTTGAATCGGCGCAGCACTGGCCTTTGTGGTCACTTGGGGAGCAAATCATCAGACAGAAGATCTTCTTCTCTGTCTCTCCTCCTCTCTGTATATCTGACTTTGTAATAAAAATAAATAAATCTTTAAAAAAAAATAAAACAAAAAAACCCTAAGGGGCTGGCATGGGAGTGCACCAGACTAATTCTCCACCCTGTAATGCTGGCATCTCCTATGGGCGCTGGTTCGTGTCCCAGCTGCTCCACTTTTTTAAAGATTTATTTATTTTTATTGCAAGGCAGATGTACAGAGAGGAGATTTAAGAAGATTTTCTGTCCACTGATTCACTCCGCAAGTGGCCGCAATGGCCAGAGCTGCACCGATCTGAAGCCAGGAGCCAGGAGCTTCTGGGTCTCCCACGCGGGTGCAGGGTCCCAAGTTTTTGGGCCGTCCTTGGCTGCTTTCCCAGGCCACAAACAGGGAGCAGGATGGGCAGTGGGGCCACCAAGACATGAACCAGTACCCACATGGGATCCCGGTGTATGCAAAGCTAGGATGTTAGCCACTAACATCCTACTGCAGCGGGCCTTAAATAAAAAAAAAAAATTTTAAATAACAATAAAGATATATTCATTCGTTTGGAATGAGTGACAGAGAGAGATCTTCCATTTGCTGGTTCACTCCATATGGCCGTAACACCTGGAGCTGAGCTGATCTGAAACCAGGAGCCAGGAGCTTCTTCTGGGTATCCCACGTGGAAGCAGGGGTCCAAGAACCTGGGCTGCCCTCCACTACTCTCCCAGGCCACTAACAGGGAGCTGGATTGAAAATGGAGCAGCCAAGACTTGAACCTGCTGGCACTACCCTATGGCGTCTGCCCCTCTAATGGTTGCTTTTTCTCCATAGCACTTACCACAGCCTGGCCAGCTAAGGATTTTACTTACTTGAATAAGAGGTCCTTTAAGTTAGGTATTGATACCACTCATTGTTCTAGATTGATTTGTTTCCTAATTGAAGGTGGAGACAGACTTAGAGATTGAGGGCGAGCGTGATCAGCTCGGGGCAAGGGTCCCCTTGTCAGTGTGCAGGAATGTGGGTTCTGTGAGCTGGACAGGTTTGCCCAGGAGTTTGTTTATTGTTAGTCAGCTGTGGGCAGCTTCCCGTTCACAGAGCATGGTGGCATCATGGCTTGCCTGTTCTTGGCATCATGGTGGACCGAGGCCCTCGGAATCTGCAGCCAAGAGCTCATTAATAGTGGCAGGAGAGTGCTGCTAACTTAAGGCAGCGGGGTCAGCGTGCCAGGCTGGTAACTGCTGGACTGTCTCCATGCGTTCATGCCCAAGCCACTCTGGTGCCAAGCTTTTGATTTCACTCAAAAATCATTCCCTTCCCTAATGGTTTCTGTAATTGCCAGGTTTGGTGAATGGTTTCTTAGTGACGCCGTGATCTGACTGTTTCCTCCTCAGCCGTAAAGTAACCTTTTCTTTGACTCTGGGCAACTCAGGTGTTTTTTTATTTATTTGTTTTATTTTTAGTTTCAGTTTTTTTTCTGTTTTTATTTTTTTAAGGAGACTTGTTAGTATTGCAGTTTTAGGAAACACCAGATAAAATGAACACTGGCTTGATTATTTTACCCCCTAATTGCTTCTGATAATAATAAACTGTTTTGGGGGACGGATGTTATGGTGGAACAGATTAAGCTGCCCCCTGCGATAGCAGAATCCCATATGGGTACTGGTTCTAGTCCTGGCTGCTCCACTTCTCGTTCTGCTCCCTGCTAAAGTGCCTGGGTCAACAGCATTAGAAGATCCAGGTGAGAGGCCTGGATGAAGGTCCTGGTTTCGTCCCGGCCCAGCCCCAGCCGATGTGGTCATTTGGGGAGCAGAGCAGCAGGGGCTTGAATCATTGCAGGCAGCAGCTTTACAAGCTATGCCACTATGCCAGCTCCACATTTTAGCTCAGGAAACAGAACTGATGTTTCTTTCCACACTGTGACTTTAGGCAGTTTGTCATAGTGCGATGGACTTTGCCTAGAAGCCTTGCCATCCCATGGCCCAGGCTGCTCTGGGGTGCCGTGGGAGGTCAGTGGGACTTTAGGCCTGGGGAAGCCATTGGCCACGGTGTCTACCACACAGACGCTAGTTTGTTAGTATCTGGCTCAGGTCTTGCCGCCACAGAAAATGGTGAATGACACGGCTTTCTCAACAGAGGCCACCTCAAGCTTAGGCCTGTCGGCCGTGGCAGAGACCTGGGGTGCCGGGATGGCGGGAGCCTTTCCTGGTGTGCTGGAAGAGGGACCACTCATGCAGGAGTCTTGTTGGCAGTATGTTTTTATTTTTATTTACTTATTTTTTAAAAGATTTATTTGTTTTTATTGGAAAGTTCGGTATTCAGAGAGGAGGAGAGAGAAAGGAAGATCTGTCCAATGATTTACTTCCCAAGCAGCTACAATGACCGGGGCTGCGCCAATCCGAAGCCAGGAGTCAGGAGCTTCTTCCTGGTTTCCCACGTAGGAACCAGTAGCTTCTTCCTGGTCTCCCACATGCCCTTGGGTGCAGGGTCCCAAGGCCTTGGGCTGTCCTCTGCTGTTTTCTCAGGTCACAAGCAGGGAGCTGGATGGGAAGTGGGGCCACCAGGACATGAACTGCTGCCCATATGGGATCCTGGCACCTCAAGGCGAGGACTTTAGCCACTAGGCCACTGCGCCAGGCTTGGCAGTGTGTTTCTACAGTGCGTCTTGCTACTGCTGTGCCACATGGGCCTTGGGTGCCGCTGTCTGTGCGCTGTGGCGGCCGAAGGGCTCTTCTGGCGGACACAGGTGGCCTGCCTTGGATGCCTGGCGGTTGTGTCCCAGCTGGTCGGGGTCTCCTTGTGTTTTGTTCTGATGCCTTTGAATCTCTTTTAGAGCTCGGAGCTCTTCACCCTGACCTATGGAGCTCTGGTCACCCAGCTATGCAAGGACTATGAAAATGATGAAGATGTGAATAAACAGCTGGACAAAATGTGAGTGAGCTCACTGGTAGGAGGGGCAGAAATGGGGCTCCCCAGGACACTGGGTCTACACAGAGCTTGGGCTAGAGTCCTGTCCCTCAAAGCCACTGTGTCAGTTACATTTCTTCTGAGTTCACTTGCTGGGTATTTTGAGATTGTCCTCACTTTGCCCTAACTTCCTGAACAGCCTGTGTTCAAATGTAAGACATTTAGCCCTCCTAATAGTCTTCTCTCTGCTTTCCTTCCCAGGGGCTATAATATTGGAGTCCGACTGATAGAAGACTTTTTGGCACGGTCAAACGTTGGGAGGTGTCATGATTTTCGGGAAACTGCAGATGTCATTGCCAAGGTCATTATCCCAGGCCGCCTCGCGGTGCTAAGGGATTGCCATTGGGAGATACTACTTACCACTCAGGCTCCCTTAGAGAGGCCCTTAATCTCCCAAAAGACTGGTTAGGCAGTGGTTTGGGCCAAAACAAACTTTCCTAGTGGTTTGGGAATAGCACAGATAATGAAAAAGGAAAGGGGGTTGGGATCATGGGTGTGGATTGAAGCCCTGGTGAAATCAAAGCCAGACCTTCACAGTGAGGGGTGGCAGAAGAGCTGGGAGCTAAGGATACAGACTTTGAATTCAGCCAAAGCTGAATCCCAGTTCTGGCCCCAGTTCTTACAAGGTCTGCTAAATTACTTTAACTTTGCCACTTCAGTGGTGTGCGCCCCCTTCCACTGAGATGTGTCGGCACATGGGAGTTGGTGCTTGTAGGATCCTTTGAGGGAGAGGAACGTGAGATTGGGCACAAATGCTTCTCCTTTTTGCCTTGAATGTTTGCAGAGAGTGCAGTTGTGTTTCTAGGCCACTTGTTTCTCCTTTGCCAGTGTAGTGTCCCGCCCCGCAGTGCTGCTCTGTGTCCCCTGACAGGTGGTATCAGTGCAGTGTCCCGCCCCACAGTGCTGCTCCGTGCCCCCTGACAGGTGGTACCAGTGTAGTGTCCCGCCCCACAGTGCTGCTCCGTGCCCCCTGACAGGTGGTACCAGTGTAGTGTCCCGCCCCGCAGTGCTGCTCCGTGTCCCCTGACAGGTGGCGTTCAAGATGTACCTGGGCATCACTCCGAGCATCACTAATTGGAGCCCAGCTGGCGACGAGTTCTCCCTCATCTTGGAAAATAACCCCTTGGTGGACTTTGTGGAGCTTCCTGATAACCACTCATCCTTAATCTATTCTAACCTTTTGTGTGGGGTCTTGCGAGGAGCTCTAGAGATGGTGAGTATTGGTAGCTCTTTACCTTCCGGGATACCTGAAAATGTAGTTCAAGTTTGATAAATATTTGAATGGCCCAGAGAGAAAAAATGGGCCTTGGAGGTGGAGTGGGCATTGGTGGGCAGCAGGTTGAACCACCATTTGGGGCACCTGCATTGCATGTTAGAGTGCCAGTTGGAGTCCCAGCTACTCCACTTCTGATGCTGCTTCCTGCCAGTGCATCTGAGAAGGCAATACACAATGGCCCAAGAACTTGGGTTCTTGCCACCCCAGTGGGAGACCAACCTTTGTTTGTTTTTGAAAAAAAGGCCGCTGCCCCTGCCCCCAGCACTCTGCTGTGTGGGAATGTGCTGCTGCTGAAATAAGATCCAGGCCAGACCAGATGGCGATGCCTGGTTGTGGTCCCCCTGCACCCCAGGACTGGGAGGGTGCCTGCAGCCTCTGCTGGCAGAACACCCATTCCCAGAGTCAGTGGTAGCTTCCATCTGAGGCTCTCCCTCTGGGTGGAGGCGCTGTCTCCTGCAGTGGGGTATCACAGATGGCAGGCCTGACCTTGTGAGAACCAACTCCCCCAGCTCCGGGTGTCCGTTTTAGCTCCATCCCAGTGGTTGCCCAGAGGCTGTGGCTAGGCAGCTGCCCTTCATTTTTCCACTCTTCTCAGGTCCAGATGGCTGTGGAGGCCAAATTTGTCCAGGATACCCTGAAAGGAGACGGTGTGACAGAAATCCGAATGAGGTTCATCAGGCGGATTGAGGACAATCTCCCAGCTGGCGAAGAGTGACTGGTGTTCCAGAACTCGAGGGTGGCCAGCAGGGGCCCCCGAGCTCCCTCCACCCGCAGAACTCAATGACTATCTCACGTGGATGTTATATATTCCTCTGACTTTGTTTCCATTCTCCGTGCTGACAGAGCCCAGGGTGATAGTCTGATTACCCCGCAGGTGTGCGCATTCAGGAGGGAAACCCTTTGCTTCTGTTCACCCAAGACTGGTTGGACATAGTCCTTTCTACTAGAAAGGAATCAAGCTGTGTAACATTCCTGTGGACAGTGTCCCAAGCAAAGCCAAGTTCACTTAAGAGGCAAGCGTGGCACATCTCTTCCTGGGCCTTTGGAAAGCCAGTGGCAAGTGGCTTCGGGGGGCCCTGGGATTGTAGGGAAACGGGGAGGAGGTACCAGGAGGGGTTGGGTGGGATTCCTAGCTGCAGAGTGACACGGTGCAGTGCTTGCCAGGAATGGGAGCCAGTCGTGGCCCGAAACACCGACTTCTGGGAAGCCACCAGAGCTCATTCCTCCCTGCTGCTTGGAGGGAACATCTCCTCTTTTTACAGAGGGTCCATCCTTTTTTCTTACAGATTCTTCAATAAAGACACATTCTTGAGTGAAATCCCAGTCATGTCCCATTTCCCTTCTCAGCAGTGGGAGCTCTGACCAGAAGACCTTTGCAAGCCCTGGTGCTAGACTGTCCTTCACCTAGTGCCTCCCCTCCCTCAACAATCCTGTCACTGTGCGAAGGGCTGCAGGTCACCCCGGCTCACAGGCTAGTGTGTGGACCAGCGCGAGTTCACAGTGGCCACACTGAAGCCCCTGCTGTAGAAGCTGCTCTCTGACGCCTTGAGAGCACTGTGGGGGTACAGCAGGGCAGGCCTACAGCTTCCTCTCCCTGCCTTGCAGAGTATGCAAGGTTATGTCCTAACCATGTGTTAGTGTTGGGTCTTGGCCAAGGTTGGCGGGCAGGCCTGGGATGAAGGATGCCAGTTACTTGCAGAGTGCTTTAAGTGCAACTTGGATGTGTGTGCCAGGCTCCGGGATGCCACTACAACAGAGCTGCACACTCAGAAGTTGATGTCTGTAGCCATTTGGGCTGGCCGGAAGGAAGGGTGGTCATGTTTATGTCCCCAAGTGTAGGGACACTCATCTTCCCTCGGAATCCGTCCTCTGAGCCTCTGCCTGCGCTATGCAGGCTTGAGTCCCGTGGCCAACACTGCTTTGGTCAGCTGTATGTTTGCCCCCTCCTCTTGCAGTGTTGAGCCGGCTCCAGCCAAGCCAGAGCTGGAGTGAGCGAGCAAGCAGTTGGGCGGGGGGATGAGGGTCGGGCCCAGACACAGAGAGCTCTGTGTGGTGTCTGGACTCTGCCCAGCAGCCCTCCCCAGGGGGCCCTCAGCCTTCCTCTCCTCCCTGTGCCACAGCCTACTTTGTAGTAGCCTATTGTAGGGTGTGAAGTTTTCGGTATTTCCTGCCCAGAGTTAAATGTGGACATCTTACAAGGTTGGCAAACTGTGGAGACGAGGTTTCCTTGATGACTCCACACGCAGGGTCCTGTGATTGAGTGATGTACACCCCAGCGAGGAGGGGGAAGAAGAGGTTGGGAGCATGACCCTGTCATCTTCCCAAATGAACCAAACAGACAAGACCTCAGCAACCCAACCCAACTTTCTGTCTCCCTCCCACAAAAGTTGACTGGTTCACAGCTCCCCCAGGCAGACCGGAGCCCCCTCCCTGATACACTGCAGGATTCCCTGGGAATATGGGGCAGGCTTGCCTGGCTGTGTGGAGAGATTTACAAAAGGTTTCCAGAAGCCTGGCTGGTGATTGAAGATGCCAGTGCTGGTGACCTTAGCTAAGCCTGGGACTGGGTGAGAATGCCAGGGAAAGGCCTTGCTCTGCGGCCTTTGGCCACCAGGGGTCTCCAGATTGCCACCTTACTATCCCAGAGTGACCACTGGCCACTTGGTTTTCAGAATTTTCTGGAAGATGCACCTGACAGAGCAATTCTCAGGCTTGTCTGAGCTTGGAAGTGCTCCCCCTTCATGAACCCTGGGTATGTGTGTACATGTGCGTGTGCACACACACGCACAACCAGAAAGCCAAGCTCACATGGGGATCAGGCTGAATGCTTATATATTTGCCCCAGGGCACTGAAAAGTGTGCTGGCAGAGGCTGTCTGCCCCTCACAGGCCTCAAACACATGCTGGCCTCATGACCTGCACAAACTGCATACTCTCGTGGGCCACCCTGGCCTCCCTCAGTGGGCTCAGAGTGCCAGTCCTGTTCCCCTGCTGTGAGAGGCCCGCTTCCTGCCCCCAGTCACCCCCCAACCAGTGCAATTTCCATATTCAAGTTATACCTCCTGGGAGGTTGGCCTCCCCTCTAGGAGCTCTGGGCATCTAGGTCCTAAAAGTGGGTGGTAACAGAGACCCTGGGAGCAGAAGTTACATTAAGTCAAATTAAAATAGTCTGCTAACAAGTAGTTCATTGTGGCTGAGATAGGGGAGTGGGGATGCAGGAAAGGCGTCCTCCTCCATCCTCCTGGAGTTTAAATGCTACCATGTGCTGTTCCCTGGGAGCCAGAGGGCCAGTGGGAGGGGAGGAGAGCAGAGAGTTCGGGCGGCGGGCTAGGGGCCGTGTGCCATTAGGATCCCAGCACCTTTGATGTGGGGCCAGGCCTGACCCCAGGACAGCGCCGCTGTCCACTGCCAGGATTGCCGAGGGATGCAGCACATTCCTGGGGGCAATTGACACTCTGGCAGGAGGAGAGGGGAAAGTTTCTACTGTGGGGAAGGCTGGTGTGTGGAGAGGAACAACAGTGGCAGGCAAGGCACAGGGAGGACCTTACTGCTACTGCGTGGCTGCCTCCTCCAGGAAGCCTTCTGGTGTGGATGGCCTCCACTCTGTGAGGGCTGGCCCAGGTGTGGAGCCCAGGGTGGGGTGCAGGGGAGCAGCTGTTCTTCCCTCCTAGCTCTGGGGGTCTGGGCTGGCTGGAGCAGGCAGAGGGGTGGAGGACGGTGCACAGGGCAGAACGCGTGTGAGTGTGAGCGATAGTGGGTATGTATCACCCAGGGTTGAATCCTTTCTGTGCATTTGCTATTTAGCCTTTCACGACAGCCCTAACAGCAGTTTGCAAGTGAGAGACTGAGGTACGCAGCCGGCCAGGTGGATTCTGGGCTTGGACACCTGGCACTCACCCCGTTCATGAAAGGTTACACGTGTGTTTCCATATCAGTGCGGTTTTGTTTCCCCATGTTTCTCAGGCAATGTGCTCTGTGTTAAAAGGAGCTGGGGAGAGGGAAATGACGGAAGCTCCCGCAGGACAGAGAAGAGGTGGAGAGTGACTGACGCTGTGGCACCCTGGGGTAGGCTGATTCCTGGGACAGCTACATCCCACATCTCCCAGCTGAGGCCTGGCTGCTCTACTTCCAACTCCGCTTCCAGCTAACATACCAGGGAGGAAGTGGATGAAGGCCCATGTGCGTCCTTGCCATCCACATGGGAGACTCAGAGGAAATTCTCAACTCCTGATTTGGGCCTGGCCCAGCCATTAGGGAGTGAACTAGCAGACAGAAGCTCAAATAAATAACCAAGATTAAATAAATAATCTTTTGAAAGATTTGCTTATTGGGGACCTGGCACGGTGGCCTAGTGGCTGAAGTCCTCGCCTTGAATGTGCCAGGGTCCCATATGGGCACTGGTTCTAATCCCGGCAGCTCCACTCCCCATCCAGCTCCCTGCTTGTGGCCTGGGAAAGCAGTCGAGGACAGCCCAAAGCTTTGGGACCCTGCACCCGTTTGGGAGACCCGGAAGAGGCTCCTGGCTACGGATTGGCTCAGCTCCAACCATTGCGGCCACCTGGGGAGTGAAACATCAGACGGAAGATCTTCCTCTCTCTCTCTCCTCTCTGTATTTCTGCCTTTCCAATAAAAATAAAATAAATCTTTAAAAAAAATAGAAAAAATGAATCTTTTTTTAAAAAAAGATGTGCTTATTATTTGAGAGGTAGATTTACAGAGAGAAGGAGAGTGATTCTACATGTTAGTTCAGTCCCCAAAAAGCCAGAGCTGAGCTGATCCAAATCCAGGAGCCCAGAGCTCCTTCAGAGTCTCCCACATGGGTGCAGTGTGCCAAGGGCTTGGGCCATCCTCTGTAGCTCTCCCAGGCCACAAACAGGGAGCTGGATTGGAATTGGAGCAGCTGGGACACCAACAAACATATGTGGTAGAGGATTAGCCTGTTGAGCCACCGCACTGGCCCCATAAATAATCTCTTATAAAAAGACTGGAGCTGGTGCAGTGGCATAGTAGTTTAAGCCTCCACCTGCAGTACTGGCGTCCTAAATGGGCACCAATTCGAGTCCCAGATGCTCCCTGCTTATGCGTCTGAGAAACCAGAAGAAGATGACTCAAGCCCTTGGGTCCCTGCTCATGGGGGACCTGGAAGAGACTCCTGGCTTCAGATAGGCCCAGCTCTGGCCGTTGCGGCCATTTGGGGAATAAACCATTGAGTGGAATATCTCTTTGTCTCCTCTCTCGCAAATCTGCCTTTCAAATAAAATCTTGAAAAACAAAACAAAACAAAAAACTGACATGGGCAAGTCTTGGCCCTGCTGCTCACTGGTTGTGTGATGCTAGACAAATGGTTTGAATGCTGAGCTGCAGTATTCCTCTGGGGAATGAATACGCTCATGCCCATCTTGCTGTTTTTTTTTTTTTTTTTAAAGATTTATTTATTTTTATTACAAAGTCAGATATACAGAGAGGAGAGAGAGATGAAGATCTTCCATCCGATGATTCACTCCCCAAGTGAGCGCAACAGCCGGTGCTGTGCCGATCCAGATCCAGGAGCCAGGAACCTCTTCCGGGCCTCCCACGCGAGTGCAGGGTCCCAAAGCTTTGGCCGTCCTCGACTGCCTTCCCAGGCCACAAGCAGGGAGCTGGATGGGAAGCGGGGCTGTTGGGATTAGAACCGGCGCCCATATGGGATCCCGGGTGTGCAAGGCAAGGACTTTAGCCACTAGGCCATCGTGCCGGGCCTTGTGTGTTTTGAGGATGAAGATGATACAAATACACTTTCGGAGATAGAAGATGGAGTAGATCAATCAACCACCTCAGCTATATGTTTGCAGCGAAAAAATGGACAAGGGGAAACTCTAAGATGAACTATGTCAGTCAGTGGACTCTGCACCAGTCTCATCGTACCTGGACTGTTGCTGATGATATGTTGGAGCTTCTAATTGATCGAGGTGACGCTCTGCTGGCTCTGCCTTCAAACCTGAGAGGGCCTCCCTAAGAGGCCGTTGAACTTGACTGGACAAGTGGGATGCTGGACTCTGTATGGTGTGAGCTTGTAATTAGGGAATCCCAACGGAACCTGAGCTGTGGTTATGCATCAGGGTGAAAGAATTCACCATGGGGGAAGGATTTGGGGTGAAGGGGGGAGAATCCCAGTACCTATGAAATTGTGTCATGTAATACAATGTAATTAATGAATAAATGAATAGAAAAAAAAACCTAACACACACACACACACACACACACACACACACACACACAAAACTGATGGTCGGGCCCGGCGGCGTGGCCTAGCGGCTAAAGTCCTCACCTTGAACGCCCCAGGATCCCATATGGGCGCCGGTTCTAATCCTGGCAGCTCCACTTCCCATCCAGCTCCCTGCTTGTGGCCTGGGAAGGTAGTCGAGGACGGCCCAATGCTTTGGGACCCTGCACCCGCGTGGGAGACCCGGAAGAGGTTCCAGGTTCCTGGCTTCGGATTGGCGCGCACCGGCCGTTGCGGCTCACTTGGGGAGTGGGTTGTCGGGCAGAGGATCTTCCTCTCTGTCTGTCCTCTCTGTATATCTGACTTTGTAATAAAATGAATGAATCTTTAAAAAAAAATACACTTTCTGATATATTCTGAATATTCTCTAATTGTCAGGACAAACACAGTTGTTCTGGGGGGGCCTTTTTTCTTTATTCTTGACAGTCTACGTAGCTAATTAGGGCACAGAAGTTCAAGGGCTACAGGAAACTGGGTTAAGACTATTATTTCCACATTTTTTTTTCCTGTATCTGAGGTTAAGTGGGATATAGAGGGAGAAACCCCACCCAGTCTCTCACCCATCCCAGGTCCCTGATGTGGGGCATGCTGCAAGGGTCTTGCTCAAGTGGTTTTGATAGTTCAACAATTATGAATTGCTGCCAATCTCGCCATTCCAAGCACAATGAAGTTGCTGCAGAATCCACTGATTGACATAGTCCACCTTCGAGTCTCCATTTGCCCAGTTTTTCACTGCCAACATATGGCTGGGGTAGTTGATTGATTTGTTCTGTCCTCTGTTGTGGTGCCAGGTATCCTCTGCAGGTTCCGATGGACTGTCATATCCTCCATGTGCACCTGGTTATGCTCTCCACCGCTCTGTCTAAGCCTCTGAGGAGGCTCGGCTCTGGCACTTGCATTCCATGGCAGACCATGGGTTCTGAGTCTGGCAGTTTGATTGGGAAAATCCCAAAGAAACTTTGTCTGAGGTGATCCCAGACCACATTCTTGTGTGTACTTGCAAGTACAGGGCCCGGTACAGTCCATCACCCCAATCAGCTGGTGGTTGCAGTTGCTGGGTTGATTCTGTTTCCAGCCCTGTCTTCCACTGAAACCAATGGGTGTTGCAGTCCAGCCTGATTCTGCGCAGCACAGAAGTTTGAGGTGGGAGAGCCCATGGAGGAAGGCCTGTGTTGGCTGGGGCCTCTTGTGGCCAGTTAAGTTTTAAGTCTTGGTGCACAAGGCATGTGTACAGCCACTGGCTCAGAAATCATTATGGATTTCAAGATGACCCAGCAAAGTGTTGGACCAAGACCCCATGAGTGGGGAGCACTGGGGGGTTCAGGCTGCCGAGGGGCAGTGGCTGACCAGGGGAAGGGTAGCTCTGTGTGGCCACATAGGAGGAGGTAGAGGGAGGAAGGAGGCCACACAGAGCTCACCCACTCCAGAGACCCCCAGAGCTAGACCCAGGTCTGAGAGCAGCTCTCTGTACCCCTCAGCTCACCCCACCTCCAGCAGTCCACTGGGTGGTCTGGGCACATGTGGTCACATTTAGATGTTGATTGAAGCAAAATTGTTATAAGATTGGAACAGTTAAGGTAACTTTAATTGCTACTACATTACTGGGAGTTTTGATGGAGCTTAGAGATCCCCAGGGGTGGAAGTGGGGAGAGTGCAGGGGCCGTGGAAGAGTGGTCTCCATTTCCCTAGTTATCAGAGAATGCCTTGGCCACTGAAAACAAATGAGGGCTAGACAGGGAAAAGGACTTCCTGGCCCATTGGAACTGGGAATTGAGCCGTCTGACCTGTGTGGAGGCCAAGGGGTGGACACTGGTGGGGCAGGAATTCGGCAGGTCCACACCCCCTCCCCAGATGACCCACCCCCACCGCTGGCCACACATCTGTGCAAACATCCCCCCCCTTCCCTTCTGTTTGCCCGTCACCAGACAGGAGGGAGACGAGGGCAGGGTCCCCCCCAGCTCTACCCCTGACAGGAGGGAGACGAGGGCAGGGTCCCCCCCAGCTCTACCCCTGACAGGAGGGAGACGAGGGCAGGGTCCCCCCCAGCTCTACCCCTGGCTCCAACATGGGGCAGCTGGATCCCAGAGCAAGACACAAATTCAGAAGCAATGAGAGAATCATGGTAGCAGTAATAAGGGTTATTAACATTCATTACTATTAACTATTAGCAGTAATGATTACTGACATTTATTATTATTAAATGCCTGATTATTTTGGAGGCCTTACTGTGTGACAGGTTTGTATTAAGCTCTTTATTAATTGTCCCTCTTTTGTTTTCTTAACATCTTACTTCTTTTGATTCCGGAAGTTGAGAACCTGGGCTCGGGACCCCAGTGTGGGTGTGTTGTGGGTGGGTCTTCTTCCCAGCCACCAGTGGAATCTTCCTGAGCTCCACATGGTGGGTAGGAGTCATGCCTCAGTGGCACAGTGAGAGCTCAGGAGTCTTGGGGAGCCATCCTACCTGTCACCAATCCCAGCTCACTCACTCCCAGGCTGTGCCACCCTGGGTGAGTTTGTGAATCTCCCCATGCCTCAGTTTCCCCATCCACGAAGTAGAGCCCTACAAGACCAGTCACAAGGGTTGCTGCAAGGATTCGGTGAGCTAATCCACTCAAGTGCTCCAAGCAGTGCCTGGTAGTGGCTAAGAGCCCTGTACCTCCTGCTGGAGCTGCCAGGCATCAGGACTGGAATCCCCTTCCACAGAGAGGAATTTGAGGTTTGGAGAAATGAGGTCACCTGCCCACAGCCACAGAGAGGTAACTTGGGGTCCAAACCCAGTTCCAGTTGGCTCTTCAGCTTACTCTGGACCGTTGGGCCAGTGCTAAGCAGGCTAACAATGTCTTGTCTGGTTCCATTCAACAACTTCCTACTCCCACCCCCATTTTATTTCTTTTTTTTTTTTCAGATTTACTTATTTAATTAGTAGAGTAACAGAGAAAAGAGGAGAAACAGAGATCTCTCCCATCTGTTGGTCCATTCTCCCAAACACAGCCCAGGCTGGGCCAAACCCCAGCAGGGAGCCTAGAACCCCATTTGGGTCTTCCATGTGGGCGATGGGGACTCAGGTACTTCCCAGATACATTGGCAGGGAGCTGGACTGGAAATAGAGCAGCTGAGACTTCAGCTGAGATGTGGATGCCATCACAGCTTAGCTGTGTGCACAATGACACCATACCTGCACCCTCTCCTACTCCACACCCCTGCTCAGGCCCAGGGAAGCCCTTGAGTCCCTGCTTGCTGGCATCTGGTTCTCATGGCTGAGGGAGCTAGAACCCAGAGACAAGTAGCAGCTTGGCTTGACCACAAGAACAGCTGACCCACGGGCATCTGGGATACCACCAGAAAGAGAGAACAGGGGTGGAAAGAAGCCCCTGGCAGGTGGGGCAGGCAGCCTGGCTCGGATAGCCCCTGGCCTCTGGTCCCAGCTGTACATGTTCTGTCTTGAGGCTCACTGGGGCAATGATAGCTGGTGGGCAAGAGGACAGTGGCTGTAAGCTCATGGTGCAGCAGGGTCTGTGTCTAAGTGGGGAGCACTGGGGGCCACAAGACTTGGCTTGGTGTCCCAGGGCTGATTGAAAGGAGAGGAAATTGCCCACCCCCTTTCCCGCAGGGCCCTGGCTGGGGAGGAAGATGAAGGGGAGCAGCTGGGGAGAGCGGGTACCACCAGGCCTAGGTCACAGCCTGCGGGACAAGTGGGACGAGAGGAAGTCAGGCGGTGGCAACAGTGTCCTGAAGGAGGGTCTTTGTAGGTGTGGCCCATGGTAGTCCCTTCCCACCACACCCCCACCCACACACATACCCCTTGCCTGTTTGCTTCTGCCCAGCTCTGCCTGTGCTGGCAGCTCGGGGGCTGTCTGGAGGAACGTACAGGGTCCTGGCCACACACCTAGGAGCGCTTTCAAGGTGAACCATACCGTGGGCTCCAGGGCACACGGCCAGTAAGCCGGCCATTGCTGTCTTGGCTGCTTGGTTCCCTCCCCTCCCCCGATCCTGGATCCCCTTCCAGGGTCTGGTTTTCCCTCCAGCCTTGGGGGAGGACCCCAGCCATGTCCCTTCTGCTTTATAAATACACTGCCAACCAGAGAAAGGAGGGGTGGTAGGCTGCCACAGGCCAGAAAATTAGACCCAGGGACACCGCACCCTGACCCCCATCCCGGCAGTCCCCACAGCCTGGGGAATGGGGCCGAGCTGCAGCGGGTTCTGGGGTGGGCGGAGGTGAGGGGCCAGAGTGGAGCGGAGGGCTGCTGTGTACCTTGGCAGGGGGACAGCCAAGTGGGAGGCCCTGGGAGGGCAGGCAGGAAGGGGGAGGGGGAGGGGAATGGGAGGGCCCGACTCACAGGTTGCCAGGGCCCTGTCCAGTGGGTGCTGAGTTCTTTCACTCTTCAGTCTCACCATAGCCAGGGCTGGCAGCTGCCCCTCTGGTCTCGCCAGCCTTGCCCAGCTCCAGCCCCTGCTCCCACCCCTTATGCTCAGATCCTCAAGGTCACTCTTTTGTGACACCTGCCGCTCTCTGCCCTCTGTGCCTTCTGGGACAAAACACCCTCTCTGTCCGCCTTGCCCACCACTAAGCCTCTGCTCGCCTGAGACTGCTATGGACGCCCCCTCAGCCAGCGGGCCAGGACTGCACTACCTCCAGGTCTCCCCGCCCCCCTCGCCTCCAGGAGCCACCCTCAGTGACTACCGTCTGTACACCGTGGGCTATCACTCCAGCCCCCATGACTCTCACGATCCCTAGAGGGGTCCTGGAAGTGCCACAGGCACATCAAGTTCCACACAACCCACACCCTTCTTTCAGACCTGGGGGTCCGGCCAGAGCTCTGGTCGGCACAGCACCCCCGTTCTCTTTCCCTGCCTGTTCATCCTGCTGGGTTCACTGTCCCTGTTTCCTTCACTTATCCCTGCCAGGGCAGTGCCATCAGCCTCCCCCCAGCAGCCAAGGGGCACACACGGGGAAGCAGAGCCTTCCGGGACTCCCTGTGTCCCCTAAGGTCAAGTGGGAGCCGCAACCGCCCACCTCGCCCCTCTTGCCTTCCCGCCGCCCCTGTCCAGGTCGCCGAGGGCAGGGCGGGACAGGTGGGGGGCGGCCGGGGCGTCGGGGCGCCGAGTGGCGGCAGGCGGCGCGGGCCGGGCGGGGCGCCTTGGCCTTGGCTGTGGAAAGAGGCGGGTGGAGGCCCCGCCCCGCCGCGCCCCTCCCGCCGCCCGCCCACTCCAGCGGCCGCGAGGGGCGCGGGCAGAGAGGCTGGAGCCCGGCGGTGCGGACCCCGACGACGACGACCACGACGACGCCCGCGCGCGCACCGCCGTCCCTGCCCGGAGTCCGCGCTACTCCGGCCGCCTCGAGGGCCGCTCTGGCAAGGTAAGGATGGGAGACGGGAAGCGGGCGCCGGCCCCGGGCGTGGGGAGAGGGGTTCGGAGGACACGACCCTGGCCGGGTGTCTCCCAAGACGGTCCTGGACAGCAGGGCGGGCGATTGCAACTCCGATTCCGGGTGGGGACGGCTTTGGCGGGAAGGCTGGGGCGCTAGGATGGGGGCGTCCTTCCCCTTCCCTGCCCCTGGCTTCCCCTGGCCCCCCTCCCGCCCCGGCAGAAATCCAGATGGAGTCTGTGGCCTTCCTGTCTGAGAGGCAAGGACCGAGCCATCAGACAGGGCGAGGTGGAGTTCAGGGTGGCTGGGGGCCCCACCTCTCCTCTCCAGGTCCCCCAAGCACCTGTGAAATGGGAGCATCACAGCGCCCTTGGCGAGGTTTGGGGCGGGGAGTAGAGGGAACTCCAAAGACCCTTTCTTCCCAACCCTGCAGTTTGCCATTTTTGATTCGCTGGCCATCTTCCAGTCACACTGGAAGGTTTTCTGCGTCTGCTCCCCAAGTCCCCCCACCCCCAGTCTAGGTGCCCTGTTAGACCCCACCAGTTGGAGAGACACTGATGTTCTGAAGAATCATCCCCCCAAGTCTGGGCAGAGGTTAGCTCGGCCAAGAGGGAAGGGAGTCCCAGGGTCCCCCTTCCTATAACAGACCCCCCTCACGTCTCTGTCCACAAGCAGGGACACACTGGGTCAGGAGGCCAAGCAAAGGACCAGGAGCTGCGTGTGGGGAGGGGCAGCTCCTGTGTGTGTGTGTGTGTGTGTGTCCACACACACGTGTGAGGCTCTCAGTAAGAACACTGAAGATTCCTCAGGGTGTCCCTGCCCAGTGCCCTGTCTGCCTCCCATGCCTCTTTTGACCCTCCCCTGTGGCTGTGGCTGAAGCAAAGGGGTCCTCCAGTGGTGGGCATCTGGGGTGAGGCTATGGGGCTGGGCTGGCCTGATGATTAGACAGAGCCTGGGGTGCCTTCTAGGATAGAGGGATTCTTAGTGCCCTGTGTGGCTGGGGAGGAGTGAGCATGTGGGAGAAATGCCAGGGGGAGCCGGCGGTCCCGGGCATAGGTGCCCCAGGATGGCTGACAAACGCATTGGGCACAGTTACCCCCCACACCATGAGGAGAACAAACCACAGATACACGCACAGCCACGCGCAGCTCCGTGCCCTCCCCCGGCAGTCACACACAATCACACATGGAGTCAAACACTCATTAGACACACTCCTCTCCTGAGACACACAGTCCTGCCAGTGCTAAAACAGTGACAAGCGGCGTGTGCACGTGTGTGCACGCACACGCTCAGTCACTCCTGCAGACACACAGCAGGCCCCACGTGGCCAAGCCAGACGAACGAGGGCAGGGCAGCACACGCTGGCGCTGACATGCAGACGTGCGCACCGGGGTCTCTCTCTCCGGTTTCACTTTGTTCACCGCAGTGAAAATGAGTATTTCCGTTTCTTGGCTTGGAGGAAGGGAAAAGGGGAAAAAAATGCAATTGAATGATCTGTTAGCAAGAGGGAGGGGAGAGACACCAGACAGGGCTGTCCGCCTGAGCCCCTGCTCTCCACAGCTTCGTTGGCTCTAGGCCTGCGCCAGACTAAAGGGTGGCCCAGCCTTAGCCTCCCTACCCTACTGGCTTCTGGCCCAAGTTGGCTGTCCCACCCTGCCCAGGAGCAGGTGTGGGGCACCACTGTGGGTTACATAGATGAGCTTGTTTCATCTGTGGCCCGGGACGTTTTGAGTGGAGGTAGCAGAATCTCCCATATGGGGTATGGGAGGTCTCAGGGTGTCTGAGAAGGTACCCAGTGGGGAGGTACAAGGCAAGGCGGGGGTGAAGTGTGGAGTCAGGGAGCAGCAGCTGCAGAAAGTGAGCCTGCTGGACTCTCAGGGGTGAGGGGCACCTTGACAGGAATGGGAAGGGCAGGTGTGGAGGTAGGGGTTGACGCCACCATCTGTCCTGAGATCAGATCTCTGAGGGCTTTGTCCCGGGGAAGGGGCTGGTATTGGCTGCAGGGTGGTGTGACCCAGGCCTCTGTGGGGCTTTTAGAGGCAGAGAGACCATGGAAGAGGTTGGGGGGGAAGGTGATGGGGGCTGGATTGGTGGTTGCCATGGGGATGAGAGGATGAAAAGGATGGAAGAGTCATGGCAGAACCAATTGGCTGTGGGCAAGAGGAGAGGGGCAGGCCGGGATGCATTGGTGGCCACTGCCTGTCCCCAGAAGAGGCAGGTGCAGGGGACACGTGGGTTTGGGTCAGATATGAGCTGAGTGGGAGCTGGTGCAGAGGTTGGCCTAGAGTTGGAGGCCTGGGGTGTACATAGAAGCCTGGTACATGTGTGAGGTTAGGTGTGTACCTGCTTGGACCCAGACAGCAACCATGGAAGACATGTTTCCACAAAGAAAATTCCAGAGCCTCTCATCTCTGTGGGCATTTCCAGGGTGGGTGAGGGTGTGGACGGCAGGTCCCAAGGGAAATCATCACACACAGTGTCGTGGAGAACAGGTCTGTGGAGCCAAGAAGATCTGGGCTCCTTTTTGGGGGACACCGGTTGAAGATCTGCCTGGACCTGAGCCTCGGTTTCCCTCTATGTGAAATGAGAATGCTAATACTTGTCTCAGAGAGGTAAGGAGCAGGCCCAGGTCCTGGCTGAGAGGGGCTGTGGTGCCTGGCATGGTCACCCGTCTCCTGTTCAGTGGCCAGCACTGTGCTCTGATGGGATCCCAGGGCTAGACTACGGAAACCTGGTCCAGCTGCCATCGTCTGAGTTCTTCGCAAGTTCAGGGTGGAGAGGAAGCTGCTGGTTCTGCAGAGTGGGCCAGGAGGCCCTGGAGGACAGAGTCACCCCCAGGCCCAGGAGAATACAGCCCTCAGGCTCGGCCCCTGCAGGGCTTAGTGGGGAAAGGGCATGGAGACTTAACCCTGGGAATCCCAGTGTGCCAGGCACTGGAAGGGGGCAGGGAGCATTGGGACTAGCAGGCACTAGGGGTTCAGGGAAGAGCCCAAGACAGGAAAGTGGGTGGCATTTTTGAGTGACTAAGAAACTTTAGTGGGCTGGGCGGCGTGGCCTGGTGGCTAAGGTCCTCGCCTTGATCCCATATGGCTGCTGGTTCTGGTCCCGGCAGCTCCACTTCCTCTTTATCTCTCCTCCTCTCAGTATATCTGACTTTGTAATAAAAATAAAATAAAATAAATCTTTTTAAAAAAAAAAAAAGAAACTTTAGTTCCCCCTGGGCAAACAGGAGGGGACCAACCTGGTCCAGGAAGAAGGGCCTCTGGTTACAATAGTGTCCCTGGCTGCTGTGTGACCTCAGGGGTGTCTTCCTCTGAGTCTCCAGCTGCCCCCTCTATGAGACAGGCCGGCAATGCATGCCTGCCCCCATTCCCACCCCACGGAAAGCCAGGCCAGAGAGGGGAAGGGCAGCAGACTTGTTACTGCTCCCCTGAGAGATCCCTGAAGGCCGGCTGCCGTCTCCAGCCCCGGGCCAGTGTCCACCCAGAAGTTGTCCTTGTGTCTAGCTGCCTGCTCTCCCACTGTGCTGGCGGCTACAGGCTCTGCGTGGGCCCTGCGGGCCACGCTCCCTGACAGGCAACCACGGCTCAGCTCGTGGCAAACATTCTTTTCATAGTTCCTGGAGCACAGCAAATCCGGCCGCTTAGCCAGGAATGCAGAGCCCCCTGCTGCAGTGGCAGCAGGGGCTGTGGGTGGGGGTGGAGCCCCTGGATGGGAGTGGACAGGAACTGACAGGGTGTGGAGGATCGACCCTCCCCAGCCCCCAGCACCACTGGGAGCCTTGACTCCAGGAGTTGGGGGGCTGTGCTGGTCAACTCCAGGCTCAGCTTGTGACCACGCTCTGGGACTGGCCCCCCTGGTGGGTGAGGTGAGTGTGGGCACCAGCTGCCTGTCTGTAAGGTGGAGTTGCTAGTCCTGGTTTCACAGAGCTGTACTGATGCTAACGCACACCTGCTGAGTATCCCTGGTGCCCCATGTGGCTGTGAGTCCACCACACAGCTGCCCTATCTAGCAGGAATTACTGCCATCTTATTGATGAGGAAGCCAAGGCTGGCAATGAGTAGGGGTGCAAGCCTGGCTAAGACGCAGGCTCCAGAGTGCTGCTCCGAGTCCATCCCCAAGCTTCCCCTTGGTGGGGTCTCAGCAGTGGGGACTCCCTCACCCCAAACCAACGCCATGACGGGGGTAGCTGATGTTCACCTCATGGCCAGCAGCACCCAGTGTGGAATGGCCAGGTGGGGAGGTGGGCCTGGGGACCCGGCTGGCACCCTCCAGAGCCCTGCAGCAGGGGGCAGGGGCTGCAGACCCCCCCACACACACATCTGGCCTGGGATTTAGCTCATAGTAGCAGGCTCCGTGCAACGGGGAGATGTCACCAGAAGAGGGGATTAGGGAAGGCAGGGCTGGGGTAGGGGCAGGAGTTAGAAAAGTCTGCTCATGCATCAGTCAGCACATACCTACTTACCATCCCCCCGACACCGTTACCCCCTCACACCCCCACACCCTTGCTCTCTACAACTTTTGCCAGGGTATGTCCTCCTTGGTCCACTAGAGGGAGCTCCTGAGGTCCTTGCACTCTGCTCAGCCTTGCCTGACCCTGGGACTGAGCCAGGGCAGGTGGCAGGTGGCAGGGCAGGGTGCGGAGTGGGGCAGGGGAGGGGGAGGGATGGGCAGATGTGAGGAACAGAAACCAGGTCTCCAGGAAGGCCAAATGTAGTAGGCCTGAGGAACCAGGTAGCTGGGCAGGCCCGGGTGCAAATCCTGCCCTGCCAGCTGGGACAAGGACTGTCACCTCCCCAACCTCAGCGCTCCTCAGTCACAAGGGACAGCAGTTCCAGACTTGCAGGGTGCAGGAGAGCTTCATAAAGCAGACCCTGGGGCTGTGCCTGCTGTGGACCAGGCACTGGGGCTTCCAGGAGGGTGCGGGCAGAGGGGCTGTGAGGCAGCATCCGGCTGAGTGTGTGTGTGTGTGAGGGGGGGGGTCTCTGGTCTTGATAGGGTGGAGTCCCAGGCAGATCCAGCCAGCCCGCCTGCCCATCTCCCCCTTGCACTGCCCGTACAGCCCAAGCTTTGGAGAGTGCAGCTGCAGATCGGGCCTCTCCAGAGTGCTCAGTCAGCCTCTCTGTCCCTGAATTTCCCCTCAAGAAGTGATGAAGTGTTCCTGAAACTGGGAGGGTTCAATGCAGTGACCCCAGGGAAGACCTGGAACAGACCTGTGCCCAGCCGGTGCCCACTGAACGGCCCCAGCACAGACCTGTTTCACCTGTTCTCTTGTTCCTGCCGTTCCTTGTTGGAGTCTGGGACCCTCATAAGCCCACTGCGGCTGACTGTTCCCCACGCCCCTGCCTCCAGAGCCCAGCTCCATCCTCAAACTCATGGTAGGGTGAAAGGTTGGGGCCAGAGAAGCTAGGGTTACACTAGATGGTGAGGACCTGCCCCTCTTCCGCCCCCGCAAGGTTCCATCTGTCAGGCTGCAGCCTCAAAAAGTGGGGTTAGATGTCCCAAGCACACAGCTGGGGAGAAAGCCTCGCTGTCTGAGCGGCTTCACATCTGGCTGCACAGGCGCATGTGTGCCGAGGCAGGGCTGGGATGTCAGAGTTTCCATGGGAGCAGGAGAGGCCAGCAAGCAGCTGGGGGAGAGAGTGACGTGACTGCGGCCTCCCTGCCAGGTGGGCTGGCTGGCCAGCCCCTCCCCATCCACCGGGAGTCCCGTCTGGGTTTGGCCTACAGCCCTGGCTCCTTGGTGTCCAGCAGCGGGACCTTGGACCAAAGCTTCTGATAGGGGCTGGCTGCAGGCGTGGTTGTGACAGAAATGGGGACCTGACTCTCAGAGCTCTGGCATCACCTCTCTGGCTTCACAACTTTCCTGGGCTCCCTGTTGCTTGCCAGAGAAGCACAAGCCTTCTCACTTCCCAACTCCATGGCGCCTCTGGACTTGCTTCTAAGTGGCTTCCTAGTGTCTGAAATTCCTTTTTTTCTCTGCCTTTCAGATTCCTAGTCATCTTTCAGCGTCTAGCTCCAATGTCCCTTCCTCCAGGAAGCCCTCTGGGGTGGCGGGGACCTCCTAGCTCCTTGCAGATCAAGACAAGGCATGGGGTAGGGATATTTCTGTGACCTGAAGCTCATCCAGGAAGTGCCTGCCCAGCATGCGACCCAAGACCTCACATAGAGTAGGGACTTACCCAGAGTACCCTGGCACCCGGAAAGGACCCCCTCCTCCTGAGCCCTCCAGGTCGGGCACCCAGCAGGTGCATAGGCGGAGTGTGGGTGCTCCCTGAGAGGAAGGGGTCAGAGAAGCCGCCCCAAAGCTGGGGCCACAGTCTTAGCAGGCAATACCATGGCTGTGGGCGGAGGCAGGAAGCTTTCAAGGCTCCTGCTGTCTTCTCACTATTCCTCTTATTCAGTCATAGGCTCTGCCTCTTCTGGTACCATTCCAGGCCCCTGCAAGCTGACAGGTAAGCCACATGCTGGGGTGGGCCGAGGTCTTCACCCTGACCCCCTACCCTCCAGCCTGCATGAGGCCTGTGCATGATGTGGTCTCACCTTGCTCTCTCCTGCTGCAGCGGAAATCCCTCCCAGACCCAGGGTGTCCTTGCAGGCGGCCCTTTCTGTAGGTGACTTCAGCTCCTTGCAGCCCCAGCTTTCAAGCCCTGGCCCAACACGGATGCAGCTTTTTCTCATTTGTGAACTATTTCGCTCGGCTCCTTGGCGCGGCTATGTTTGCTTGGCCTGGCTTGGGTGCAGTGGCCTGGCCAGTCTCCCGCCAGCCCGGCTCCTCCCGCTGCTGCTGCCACCGCCGCCGCCGCCATGCGGGGAAGCCACTGAGGCCCAGGAATCTTGGCAGGCGTGGGGCGGCCCCGGGCGGCGGGTGGCGCTCAGGAAAAGGCTGTAAATGAGAACCAGAAGGCGAGGGGCTTCTGCCTGTCCCAGCCAGAGACCCAGGGGGCTGGCTGGGTCTTGTGGGGGACCCTCAGATGTGCAGTCCAGGTTAGAAGCACGAAGGCTGTGCTGCCGCCGAGAGGCAGACAGTGGTCACAGCTGGGGCCCCGAGTGCCGGGGCTGGGGGAGGCGGTTCAAGAGCAGCTGCCTGCCTGAGGTCAGGCCTCATCTGTGCGCCTGATTCATCTGCTCCTTCAGGGGCCACTCTGCCCTCCCTGGAGGCTTACTTGGCCTGGCTGCTCCTCCCACAACGGGGGCAGGGAGCCTGGCTTCCCAGCTTTGGGACCTGCTGGGCAGGTACATCACCTTCAGAGAGGGAGGAAGTCCCAGGGGTCAGGGAGGGCCAGGGAAAGAGGGACCTAGGAGGGCTTGCCTGGAGAGAGCAGGTGGGCATGTCAGAGGTCAGATCCCCCCGCCCCACCACCCTGCCAGCGGGAATGCTGAATTCCTGTGCGCTAGGCCACAGGTCAAGGGGAAGAGCTCCTGGAGAAGTGGCTGTTCTGCCTGAGCCAATCAGGGAAGGCTGCTTTGGAGGAAGAGGCACTGGGACTGGGTCTTTGTTCTGTTTTGTAGTTGTTTATCTTTAGTTGACACAAAGGTAGAGTAACAGAAGCAGAGAGAGCTGCTGTCCATTGGTTGACTCCCATAATGCCTGCAGCAGCCAGGCTGGGCCAGGCTGAAGCCAGGTGCCAGGAACTCCATCCACATCTCCCGCATGGGTGGCAGGGGCCCCAGGTGCTGGAGCCATCACTGGTGCCTCCCAGGGTGCACTGTAGCAGGAAGCCGGATCTGCAGCGGGGAGAGCTGAGACTGGAAGCAGGCACTGTGACAGAACATGGGGCATACACTATGCCACCCACCTGCTCCTGGGCTGGGTCTTTTATTTGTTTATTTGAAAAATGAAGAGTGTGTGAGAGATCTTCCATTACATAGTTTACTCTTCAGGTGGTTATAACAGCTGGGTAGGGCTGAAGCGCTGTAGCTGATGCCAGTAACCAAGAACTCCATCCAAGTCTCCCACGTGGATTGCAGGGACCAGCTACCTAGGCTGTCTGCCACTGCCTTTGCAGGTGCGTTAGCAGGGAGCTGGGTTGGCAGCAGGGCAGCTAGAATTTGAGCTGGCACTCCTATATGCAATGTTGGTGCCACAAATGAATACTAGTCCACTTGTTTTTCTTCAACAAAGGGTCAGTTTCTTTAAAGATGTATTTATTTTTATTATGAAGTCAGGTTTACACACTGAAGGAAAGACAGAGAGAAGGATCTTCCATCTGCTGGTTCATTGCCCAAGTGGTTGCCACTGCCGGAGCTGAGCTCATTTGAAGCCAGGAGCCTCTTCCCAGTCTCCCATGTGGCAGCTAAGCCTGGGGTAAGACCAGACCCAAACCAGGAGACTGGAATTCCATTTGGGTCTCCCATGTGGGTCAGGGACTCAAATACTTGTGCCTGCTGTTTCTGAAGATGCACACTGGTACCCAGAAGCAGAGAAGTGGGGACCCGAACTGGTGCTTTGCGATGTGGATGGCCCAAATGGTGGCTTTCTCACTCATTACAGCACTGGGCAGTTTTTTTTTTTTTTATTGGAAAGGCATATCATATTCACAGAGAGAAACAGAGATAAAAGATCTTCCTTCTGCTGGTTCACTCCCAAATGACCACAGTAGCCAGAGCTGAGCTGATCCAAAGCCAGGAGCCAGGAGACTCTTCTGGCTCTCCCACATGAATGCAGGGTCCCAAGGCTTTGGACCATCCTCTGTTGTGTTCTCAGGCCATAAGCAGGAAGCTGGATGGGAAGGATTAACCGGAACATGAACTGCTGCCCATATGGGATGCTGGTGCTTGCAAGGGGAAGGATGAACCAACTGAGCCCTCACGCTGACCTCTAAGCAGGGTCTTAAGTGAAGAGACATGTATTTATTTGAAGGATGAGGGAATAAAGGGCAGGGGGGCAGAGAGCATCATACAGGCCTCACCCCTATGTTTAAATGGGTTTGTGATCCTCAAGTCAGAGAGCACAACCCAGTTTGTGGGCGCAGAACCCCCAATGTCACCGTCATGGTCCAGTGGGGACATCCTGATGTCATCCAAGGAGATCAGACACACAGCTGAGCTGAGCCAAGCAGGTGGACCAGCAGGGCGACCTTGCAGAGGGCCCAGCGAATGGCCAGCAGCTTAGCAGAGCAGGCGGACCGGCAGGGCGGCCTCTCCGAGTACGCGGGAGGAGACAGAGATGGGAGAACAGACGAGGGGATGGTGACTCCTAAAGCGATGTCTGCAACCCAGGCAGGTGAGAAGTGGGACGTGGAGGAAGGGACCAGGACGGACAGAGCACCTTTTGGTGCCCTCACTGAGCAGCCCCCGCCCTCCTGGCACCCACACTCAGACCCGGAGCAGGTTCTTCTGAGTGTCCCCTGGGATGCTGTGGATCCCTTTACTCACAACCCCTGCTTTCTCGCTGGCCCCTATCCTGCCTGGCCTGGAGACAGGTGCCTTGAGTTCCTGGGGTGGGCGTGTGGCACAGCAGGGCAAGGTCCATCTGGGGAATCCACACTGCATATTGTAGGGCCTGGTTTGAGTTCCAGCTCCCTTAAAAAAAAAAAAAAAAAAAAAGAAGATTTGTTTGTATTTATTTGAAAGGCACCATTACAGAGAGAGAGAAAGGTCTTCCATCCACTAGGTCACTCCCCAAATGACTGTGACTGCAATGACCAGTATTGGGCTGGGCCAAAGTCAGGAGGCAGGAACTTCTTTCCAGGTGCCCCACATGGGTGCCAGAAGCCCAAATACTCAAGTCATCTGCTGGTGCTTTTCTAGGTGCATTAGAAAGGAGCTGGATGGAAGTGGAGCAGCTTGGTGTCCATAAGGGATGAGTGTGGCTTTACCTACTACCCCACAGAGCTGGCCCTACTCCTCTGCTTTTTATCTGGCTTCCTGCTGTCACATCTGGGAGGTAGCAGGTGATGGTCCAAGTGCTTGGGTGACTGCTACCCATATGGGAGGACCTGAATGGAGCTTTTGGATCCTAGTTTAAACCTGGGCCAGTCCTGTTGTTGCAGCCACTTGGGGAGTGAAGCAGTAGATGGAAGGTCTTTCCGTGTGTCTCCTTCTATCTGCAAATAAATAAATAAGTTTATTTTTATTGGAAAGTCAGATCGAAGGAGCGATAGAAAGATCTTCCATCCACTGGTTAACTCCCCAAGTGGTTGTAATGGCTGGAGCTGAGCCGATCCAAACCCAGGAGCTTCTCCCGGGTCTCCCACGTGGGTGCAGGGTCCCACAGTTTTGGGCTGTCCTCTGTTGCTTTCCCAGGTCACAGGCAGGGAGCTGGAAGGAAGTGGATCAGCCAGGATATGAACCAGCATCCATATGGGATCCCAGTGTGTGCAAGGCAAGGACTTCAGCCACTTGGCTACCGCGCCTGGCCCATAAATAAATCTTAAATAGCACACTTCCTCTTCCAGGAAGTCCTGAGAATTGCAGAATGATGTGTGACTGCTGAGTGCTCCTGTTGGTGTAAGGAGTCGCAGCAGAACGCAAAGCAGGGGTGATGATGGGCGGACTGTGGCAAGGAGCGGCCCATGGACAGGCACATCGGCAGCCCCTGGGAGCTTGTCAGAGTTGTGATGTTGGTCCGTCCCCCACACCACTTGAGTCAGGACGGAGTGTAGGACCCAGGGTGTTCACAACCTGTCACCATGAGTCTGACATTGGTAGGAGCTTGGGAAGCAGTGTTGGGCTCTATAGAGCAAGTGTGGAGGCTGGAGACAAGAGTGGGGGCAGGGTGCAGACTAGGCACGGCTAAGTGCTGAGAAGTGGAGGTGGGCAGCTGTTGCAGGCAGATGTGACGGTTCCGGGAGATGGGACTGCAGCTGGAGCTGGCAGGACATGGGCAGGGCAGAGTGAGGCCTGAGCCAGCTCTGTGACTGCCGAGTAGGCCGGGGCAGGGAGCCCAGAAGGAAGGAGGGAAGCTGGGTGCCAGGGTCCCCCAGGTGAGAAGTGAGTGGGGCGTGGAGGGAAGAGGCAATTCTTTCCAGAGGCCTGGCCCAGGCAGCCCTGGTGGCAGGGAGGAGGATGGGGGGTGTGTGAGGGGGTGAGGCATGTAGAAGCTGGAGATGGGGTGGGCCAGGATCCTTAGGGAGAGGAAGAGATGTAGGGGAGCCAGGACCCCTTCTTCTGAGGTTCAGGAAAGGCGGCTGGGAGATAGGAGGGGCACCCGGCAGGTGGCTGTGGGTAGAGGTTATGCCCAGTGGGTGAGGAGGGTATTGGCCTGGCTGCTTGCCGAGGTTTATAACTCAGTCCTAGCCCGAAGTCAGACAGGTTCCTTGAGGTCCTTCCACCGGGCCCTGGCCTGTGGCAGCTAGTCACATGGGTTCTTGCAAGGCCAGAGGAGGGACACTGCTTTGTAGCAGGCAGAGCTCAGGGCAGATCAAAGGGAGGACTTCCTGGCTGCCAGGGTAGCAGCCCTGGGCAAAACAAAGGAGGGGCTGGGTGGGGCGTACCACATGAGGACAAGGAGAGACCCAGGTCCCGAGGGATGAAGGCTCTTCTCGCCCAGGGTTGCCCAGGTGGTAGAATCCCAATGGGTGTCCCAGGAGGCTGCTGGGGGTAACTAGGAGGGTCACGGTTTGTGTCTGGGGTCCTGATGGGGAGAGCTGGAGTTAACAAAAGCCGCTCACCTAACAAGGTGACTAGGGCAGGGCCAGCAGGGCTGAGGGAGAGGGCTGGGGGAGTCAGGATTGGAGTCTGGGAGAGAGCCCAGAGCCGGGCTGAGCTAGCGGGACGGCGGAGGCACCCGGCGGGCGGGCGGGCGAGCGGGCAGCCTGATCCGCAGAAATGTCTCCACAACAGGAAGCGTCTCATAACATACCTGTGGTTTGGCCGGGGCCCGGGGCCGACGAGCGCTCCCCACTTCCCTTGGCTGCGGCCGCCGCCGACTGGCCTGGGCGGGGGGCTTGGAGCCGCAGGGGCTGCGCCCCCAACCCCGTCACCCCCATCCCGTGTCCCCTGCCCGGGAGCAGGGGCTCTCGGGCCCGATAGGTCCATCCGGGTTGCAGGACCGCACGACCGCTGATGAGGCCGGGCTTGGGGGTGCAGGAGCCTGCAGCCCCTCTCTCGGTTGTGGGGTGGGGGGTGCTTCTCTCCGCTAGTTCCTCTGTGAACTGGGCCCCCTCTGCTGGTCACGCGCGGGACAGACGCTGGTGGCGTGGCGTGGGAAGGGGCGCGTGGACCCGAGACCCCCTTTTCTCCCGGGCCTCTCCGGGGGAAGGAGAGGGGTTCCCTTGCCCTTGGGCCCCCTCCCCACTCCGCCCTGGTTGGAAGACCCCGGCACCCCCTCCCTGCTCGCGGCAGCCCGGGGAGGAGGCCCAGGCTGCCTCAAAACGCTGACTTGGCCGAAAGGCTGTTTTACAGGCTCGGTGGTGGAGGGGGGGGGTGCATCCCGGTGGTGGAGGACTCGCAGCTGTCCAAACACCGCATCCACCCCGTGGCCGCCCCCGGCAGGCCTCTGAATCGGTGGCGCCTGGCTCCCGGATGTAGTGCTTCTGCCAGCCCTGCCCCTACCAGAGAGGGTGCCATCCTGCCCAGGATCACACAGCCAGCCGAAGGCAGCAGAGCTGGGCCAGAGCCTGGCTGGGAAAGGGAGGGTCTGGCCTGACACCCAGCTTGGCCACCCTTCCCCACCCTGGGGGAAGACAAGAGTCAATTGTTCTCTTTACACCACCATAGCTAAAGTGCTTGGAGGCCCAAGTCCCCAGCTCTTAACTGTGCCGGCCCGGATGAGCCTTCCCAGCCTAGGGAAAGGGGGGGCCCTGGTTGGCTGTGACCTGTACTGGGAACTTCCACAATTTTGAGGAAAAGCAAATTAAAAGATCGATTTATTTAGGTGCAAGACATTTGAAATCCCCCCATCAGCTTTTCATCCGTGCATTTTCCATGAGCTCCTAAGCATGGATTCAGACATCTGTCTTTTGCACTCACCTGAACTGAACCCGGAATTCTATTTTCCATGAACCTTCTTGACATGCCCTGGTCTATGTGCCATCTGTGGAAAGGACCTGGTGACGGAAACTTGCCCTTTATTTCAGTGTGTATATATTTGAAAGAGAGAAGGAGGGAGGGAGAGAGGATATCGCCTATCTGCTGGGTCACTCCCCACATGGGTGCATGGGACTGGGCTGAGTCAGGCATAAGCCAGGAGCCTGGCTCTCCATCAGGCTCTTCCTTGTGAGTGGCAGCAGGGCTGGGCCATCTTCTGCTGCTTTCCCAGGCAGTCGCACTGGAAGTAGAGTGGCCAGGTCTTTGATTGTGGCTCCCATGGGATGCTGGGCTTCACCGGCTGCAGCACCTTGCTGCTGGATGTCATGTTGTTCAACCCTGTGTGCTATGCTTGGGGTGGAAGGGTGGGGGTGTGGCAGAGAGTGAGTGGCGGAGCCTTGTGCCAAAGCTGTGAGGGAGGTGGAGGGCAGGAGGGCTCAGGGGTTTAGGCAACCCAAGGTTCAGGGCCTTGTGCTTGGTCCGGGGCCATCCTCCCACACCTGGCATGTTGGTCCACCCTTCTCCTCACCAGGAACTCACCTCCACACGTGCCTGCCTTACCTGCAAGGGTAGGAGGGAGCCTCCTGCTCACTGCCAGAGCCCCCCATCCCTTCCCTCCTGGTCCATCTTCCCTCCCTCCCTCTCCCATGGCTGCCTCCTCCTCCTCCCTCATACCTGTTCCTGACCAAACTTCACCCAGCTCTACCACCTGGCCCGCATCTCCGTGGCTTTTCCACTCGTGGCGTCTTGTGTCCTCTGCAGAGTGGGGGCCCATGATAACTCTCCTCCACACACACACCCTGTTCCCTGCCTACTGTGGTCATGCCTCACCCTGGGTCCTCTTCTAGCTGCTCACTCCCAGAAACACCTGCTGTGAGGGTCTGCGGGGGATCTTGACCTCAGCTAGGGTCAAGTTTTTAGGGAGCTGCAGGCGGCTGGGTAGGGATGCCCTTGAGAGGGTTACAGAGGATGAAGGAAAGGTGGCAGCTCCCTGGGGCCTGCCCATGGCACCTGCCTATGCTCCCAGCTCCTCCCACCTGCACCTCCACGAGCCCTGTGGAGCTCACACATCCCAGTTTGTACTGTGTCCTTCTGGAGTGGTGTCATGACCTTGGCCCTGGCCCGCAAGTGACTCCCTCCTGACCCTCTGCTTCCTGCTGCATGCTCTTCCCCCTTGCACCTGCTGCCCAGCTCTCTGCCAAGAACCACCTACCAAGAACACCTTACCAAGAACTCTGGGGAGAAAGAGTGTGAGCAACTTTCTCCCCTCAGCTCAGCCCTGCACTGTTTAGGAGAGGTGAGTGAGGGGCTGCGGCTCAAGAGTTTGGTTCCACTTGTGGTGGTGTTTGGTACTAGGTGACAACCCTCCCCCCTCCAACTTCATCATTTCTCAAGCAGGGATATTTTGTCTCACGGGAATATGACACCTCAAAGGCATACTGCACCTCATGGGGCTGTCTGAGGACTGCCTGTACAGCATCAGGGCCTGGCAGGTGTTTGGCACATCACTTAGGGTGCTGTTAGGGATACCCTCATCCCATATGAGATTCAGGTCTCCTGCTCTGCTTGTGGCTCAGCTTCCTGCTAACGCACATGCTGGAAGCCAGCACTCCAAGGACTCCAGCAGTGGATCCCTGCCACCCAGGGGGAAGCCCGAGACAGAGTTTCACGCATCTGGCTTTTAGCCCAGCCCCAACTCTTGTGAGCATTTGAGGAGTGAACTGTGGGAGGAAAATCAGTTTCTCTGTGTCACTCTTTGAATAAAAATAAGTAGTAATAATTTTTTTAAAGATTTATTTTATTTTTACTGGAAAGTCAGAAAGTCAGAGAAGAGACAGAGAGGAAGATCTTCCATTCATTGATTCACTCCCCAAGTGGCCGCAATTGCTGGAGCTGAGCTTATCTGAAGCCAGGAGCCAGGAGACTCTTCCGGGTCTCCCAGGCGGTGCAGGGTCCCAAGGGTTTGGGCCATCCTCAACTGCTTTCCCCAGGCCACAAGCAGGGAGCTGGATGGGAAGTGGAACCATCAGGATTAGACCTGACAGCCATGTGGGATCCTGGTGTGTGCAAGGCGAGGACTTTAACCACTAGGCTACCGTTCCAGACCCTGTAACTGAAACTTTTATAAAAGCACGTTAAGACAAAATGCAGTTCTTTGTGGCCAAATGGGCCAAACTGGAAACCATAATGCTAAGGGAAATGAGCCAATCCCAAAAGGTTAAATACCACATGTTTGCCTTAATTTAAGATGATATGATGTTATGTATAACATGTTGTGTTATGAATGTTATATGTTGTGTATAAACTAAAATTGAAGTGTAGGTGAGGTGGTCACAGAAGGTGGCTGGGAACTCGCATTTACTTTTAACATATTGGTTGCTCATTACTATGTCAATTAATTCCATAATGATGTAAATTTTTGCTGATAGTATGTTGGAGCTTTCAATTGATACTCTGCTGGCTCTGTCTTCAGACCAGAAAGGGTATACCTAAGAAACCGTTGAACTTGACTAGACAATAAGATGCTGGACTCTATGTTTGGTATACGCTTGCAATGGGGGAATCTCAACTGAACTTGAGCTGTGGTTATGCAACAAGGTGGAGGAATCCACCATGGTGGGAGGGTTTGGGGAGGGGTGGGGAGAACCCAAGTACCTATGTAACTGTGTCACATAATACAATGTAATTAATGAAGTAAAAATAATAAATAATTAAAAAAAAAAGCACGTTAAGGGTGGTGCCTGGCAGGATTTGGCAGGCCTGTGTAGCCCCACCCACTGAGTCCAGGTGTCAGTCACACCGAGATGAAGCAGGGGTGTGTGCTGAGGGCAGGCAGTGGAGATGGTCCCTGTTTGCACACGATTGGGTCCCACGTCCCAGGCAAGATCCTGCCATCTATATCCCACTTCTATAACTATAAAAGGGAGCATCATGGGGTGAGCCTAGTGGCTGATGGAGAAGATGGCTTGAGATGAGCCAGGCACATGGGCGCCCTGGGGGTGGCAGGTGTTATGGGTATAACCGGCATGCTGAGGCTCAGCTAGGGCAGGAGATGTGTCCAAAGTCACAGCACAGGTTGGTGGTGGAGCTGGGATTTGAACCTGGAAGCTGGCCGTAGCAGCTCCCCAGACCTTCTTCAGAGTCCTTCCACCATTCTCCGTGATCCTGGGCTTCAAGGAGCCCTTGGCTGTGGCCCCAGACCCAGCTAGCACCAGGCTGAGTTTCGCTCCCCACAGGGTTCTGACAGCACAACCCTTTCCCCATCAAGTCCCACCTGCTGCCAGGTGTTGGAGCACAGGGGATGCTGGGTGGCAAGAGTGGAGCCTAGAGCAGATACCAAGGAAGGTGTGACATTGTTTGGATGTGAAAAATGACCCCCTCATTCAAAGACAGGAGCCCACCCTGTTCCAGGCATGCTGTGCTCCCCGTTGCTGCATCCTGGGACACAGACTGTCAACCTGCCTGTTTAAAATGACAGTTTGATTGCAGAATTCACAGCTCAGACACCTGCCCCATGTCAGTGTACAAGCCACTGTTTTCTCACAGTTGTGCAACCCTAAGCCTAACCAAAGTTGTATGCCAGTTAACAGGCACCCTCAGTTTCCTGTCCCAAGCTTGGGCAATCCCTAACCCACTCTTTGTGCTGGTGTTTGCCCATTCTGGTTACTGCATATGCGTGGGATCATGGCGTATGATTCAGTGCCTGCTTTTCTCACTTAGCGTGAGGTTTCCAAGATTGCTGCATGCTGTAGCTGTGCCTAGAATTTCTGCTTTTGTTGCTAAAGCACGCTAAACTGCATCGCTCTCCCAGCTGTAGCGGTCACTGCTTGGTTAAGACATGTGGGCTTCCTCTGCTGTGGGGGATTGTAATGGCATCCATGGGCCTGTGATGTGTTAGGACACTTGTGTCCAGCTGGAGTGGCTGAGCCTGAGTCCCCAGGGCCTGATCTATCTTCCTGCTAATGCAGACCCTGAGTGGATGGTCCTTGCCACCCATGTGGGAGACCTGGATTGAGTTCCCAGTGCCTGGTGTCCACCTGGCTCAGCAAGTGTTTAAGAGGTCTACCCCGCTGTGTTAGTCACTCCACCTGGCAATTAAGGGAAAAAAAATAAAAAGTCCCCACAAGATATGGAAGGGATTTCCAGGGAAGCTATAAGGAGGCCAGAACAGTCTGAAGGGCAGTTCAGCCATGGAGAGTGACAGTTAAGGACAAGGGATCTCAGGAGGTGGCAGTGGGGTGGGGCGCACGGGCAAAGCTGGATGCCACTCAGGCAGTAATTTCTGGTCTTGGGAATTGCTTTGGGATCCTACCTAAATTCGGATCTGTTGCCAACCCCTCTTCCCCCAAGGGTAGGCTTGAGAGCTCCATGCTCTTCCCCACAGGAAGCGCTCGGACACCATGTGGGGGCCTCCGACTTGGTTGCTGTTGCTGTTGCTGCTGGGGTGGGGGCCACAGGCAGCTTGTGGCGGCGGGGCAGCTGGCTACGCGCCTGTGAAGTACGTGCAGCCCATGCAGAAAGGACCTGTGGGGCCGCCCTTCCGTGAAGGCAAGGGCCAGTACCTGGGTGAGTGTCCCCTAGACTCCCCTTCCTTAGAGTTCCCGAGCCCCCATCATAGCTCTCCCCATATCCAGGGGTGCACTCAGATCCCGGAAGATCTGTGGGCAGATGTGGCTGGCACTGGTGTAGGGCCGGGAAGGTAGGGGAGACGGGAGGGTACTGGTGCTAAGGTGGGCCACGAGTGCCCCCTGATGGCCATTGCCCTGAGGTCTTTTGGGGATGCGCATCATACTAAACTCATGGGGTGGTTATGGGGGTGGGGCAGCCACAACCCCTGAGTGAAGATGCCATGCAGCCCACAATGTGGCCATGGGAGCAGAGTGGCCCACCCCGGAGAAAACGGCTTTAAAATCAGATAAGGAGCTCTGGGGGAATTGCTAGACGTGTCCTTTGTCACCTCTGTCCAGGACTCTGACTGTCTGCTTTTCTCTGTCTCCCTCAGAAATGCCTTTGCCGCTGCTGCCAATGGACCTGAAAGGAGAGCCTGGGCCCCCTGGGAAGCCCGGGCCTCGGGGCCCTCCTGGCCCTCCCGGCTTCCCAGGCAAACCAGGCACAGGCAAGCCGGGGCTCCACGGGCAGCCTGGCCCCGCTGGCCCACCTGGCTTCTCCCGGATGGGCAAGGCAGGCCCCCCGGGGCTCCCCGGCAAGGTTGGACCACCGGGTCAGCCCGGGCTTCGGGGAGAGCCAGGAATACGAGGGGACCAGGGCCTTCGGGGCCTGCCAGGACCCCCTGGCCTCCCTGGGCCTTCAGGCATCACTGTCCCTGGAAAGCCAGGTGCTCAGGGGATGCCAGGGCCCCCAGGATTCCGGGGGGAGCCAGGGCCTCAGGGGGAGCCTGGACCCCCAGGTGATCGAGGCCTTAAGGGGGATAATGGAGTGGGCCAGCCAGGGCTTCCGGGGGCCCCAGGGCAGGGGGGAGCCCCTGGGCCACCTGGCCTCCCGGGTCCAGTAGGCTTGGGCAAACCTGGCATGGATGGACTTCCAGGAGCCCCTGGAGACAAGGGGGAACCTGGGTCTCCTGGAGTTCCAGGCCCCAGAGGGGAGCCAGGAGCTGTGGGCCCCAAGGGTCCCCCAGGGATAGATGGCGTGGGGTTGCCAGGGGCAGCAGGGGTACCAGGGCCACAGGGCCCAGCAGGTGCCAAAGGGGAGCCAGGCAGCCGGGGCCCCCCTGGCCTGATAGGTCCCACTGGCTATGGGATGCCAGGATTGCCAGGCCCTAAGGGGGACAGGGGCCCAGCGGGGGTCCCAGGGCTCTTGGGAGACAGGGGGGAGCCGGGGGAGGATGGTGAGCCAGGGGAGCAGGGCCCCCAGGGTCTGGGAGGACCCCCCGGGCTTCCTGGATCCGCAGGGCTGCCTGGCCGCCGGGGGCCACCTGGGCCAAAGGGGGAGACAGGGCCTGGTGGGCCCCCAGGAGTTCCCGGTCTGCGGGGTGACCAGGGTCCTAGTGGCCTGGCTGGGAAGCCTGGTCTCCCAGGTGAGAGGGGGCTTCCTGGGGCCCATGGGCCTCCTGGACCAACTGGACCCAAGGGTGAGCCGGGGTTCACTGGCCGCCCAGGTGGCCCGGGGGCAGCGGGAGCACTGGGACAGAAGGGAGAGCTGGGGCTCCCCGGGCAGCCTGGCCTGCGGGGCCCCTCGGGAATCCCAGGGCTCCAGGGCCCAGCTGGGCCTATTGGACCCCAAGGCCTGCCAGGTCTCAAGGGTGAGCCTGGCCTGCCAGGACCTCCAGGGGAGGGCAAAGTTGGGGAGCCTGGCTCGGTGGGGCCTACAGGGCCCCCTGGGGTTCCTGGCTCCCCAGGACTCACAGGCCCACCTGGGCCTCCCGGGCCTCCTGGTCCTCCCGGTGCCCCTGGCACCTTCGATGAGACTGGCATTGCAGGCCTGCACCTGCCTGACGGAGGTGTGGAGGGGGCTGTGCTGGGCAAGGGGGGCAAGCCCCAGTTCGGGCTGGGTGAGCTGTCAGCCCACGCCACGCCAGCCTTCACTGCTGTGCTCACCTCGCCCTTCCCAGCCTCCGGAGCACCTGTGAAGTTCGACCGGACTCTCTACAATGGTCATAGCGGCTACAACCCAGCCACTGGCATCTTCACCTGCCCCGTGGGTGGCGTCTATTATTTTGCATACCACGTGCACGTCAAGGGCACCAACGTGTGGGTGGCCCTGTATAAGAACAATGTGCCGGCCACCTACACCTACGATGAATATAAGAAGGGCTACCTGGACCAGGCGTCTGGCGGGGCAGTGCTGCAGCTGCGGCCCAACGATCAGGTCTGGGTGCAGATGCCCTCAGACCAGGCCAACGGCCTCTACTCCACTGAGTACATCCACTCCTCCTTCTCGGGCTTCCTGCTGTGTCCCACATAACCCCTGGTGGACCCTGCCGCCCTGGCCTCCGCCTCCTTAGTGGTAGAGTGACCTTTTCAGTTACAGACAAGCTCCATTTAAAGGAAGAGGCCAAGGCTGCTGTGACCGAGGCCTTGGCCCGGGGTGACTGACTGGCTGAGACTGTGTGGAAGGGGCTAGCCTGAATTCCTCCCTGCCTTGGCCTCCCACCCTCAAATGATTGTGTAGTGTTGGGGTTGTACCCTGGATCCCACCCTGCCTAGTCTGTGTCAGTCCTGGACTTGTCTGTGGTGGAGCTCAGGGGGGTGTTAAGCCCCCTACTCCCATGGGAGACAGTCCTTTCTGCTGGCCCTCAGGCTACCTGCTCAGGCTATAGGATGTGGCCTCCCTTGTGGCCATTGGCTGGTCTCCCTGGTTCCTAGGGCCTCATTGAATGATAGAAGGCTCCCTGCACTTTTTTTTGTTGTTTCCTCCAGGGGACAGGGTGTGAACAGGACAGTGCAGGTGGCCAGTGGGGTCACTGCCAGGACCACAGTGGCCCCAGGGGTGTTGCAGTGGTGTTAGACCAATCCACAGCAGGTACAGCTGGGTACCTTCTCTGCAGGATCCTGGAAAGGACCAGCCCTTTTCACTGCTCCAGCCATGGCCACAGGGAAGGCGGTTCGGGAGGAGCTGGGCCCAGGCATTTATGCCCATGTCCCTTCCCCAGCTTGGGCTCTGCCTTGGCATGAGCACACTGATCTGCAGGGGGATGCCCCCGGTCAGAGAGTGTGAGCTCTAGCAGCTGGAGATGCCCAAAGCAGATCATGGCTCGAGGTGGGACTGTCCATCCACAGACCTCACTGCTGCTCCGTTTCTCTTTCCCTGCCAGGCAGGCTGCCCCATGTGGAGGCTGCCCTGGGCAGGGAGGCACTTGTCTGGCTCTGTGACCAGGGAGCACACGAGCCCTAGGATGAAGGCTCTGCTTGCCTTTCCCTAATAAGAACCACATGGTGTGTACTTGTGTCTACCAGCCGGGCTAAGTCTGGGGGCTTCCTCTCTTTCACCCTCTGGTTCCAATTTCCTGTTCTAAGCAGGATTAGGACCCCAGCTGACGCCAGCAGCAGCCCGCTGCAGCAGTGGGCTCTGGGTCCTTCTGCCAGGTCACAGCCCTTCTGCAAGAGCCCTGGGAGAGCCCAGGCACTGGGCCCTCTTCTAAGCTGGGACTGGGGCAGGGGCAGGGATGGAGGACAGCTTCCCAGTGGCTCAAGGCTCTTCCCCAGCCCTCCTTGCTGGTAGGCGATCTGGGTGCATTGCTTTGATTGTGGCCAAATCCTCAGTGCCCATGCTGGAAAGGGAGGCTGGCTGCTGCCGGGTGCCCAGCTGAGCTGTGGTCCCGAGGCTACGTGCCAGTGCTGTTCTCATGCCCAAGACTCCTCCAAACAAAGGACACCATTTCACCAATTTCACTCTGTTGAGGAAAAAGCCCAGATTTTCCAGTGATGCCTGAGGGACAGCCTCCAGCTGGGGCCCAGGGTGCATTTCCTTTTCCTTATTGCCTGGGAAGAGCAGCTGAAGGCTCCAGCTACACCTGATGGGGCACCTTTGCTCAGCCACCACCTTTCCGGGTCAAAGCCACCACAGCCCCATGTCAGAGAAGAATCTGGATGGGCAGAAATTAACTGCCTTTTGGATGGGACACCCCCTGCTCCCCAACAAGACAAAACAAAACAAAACAGGAGCCGAGCTTCCGCCAGCGTTGACTCCCGGAGCCCCAAGGAAGGGGTGGCTGGCATTTCTGAGATGTTTCTGGGATTTGAGCTGCAGGTGTTCACTTAACAGACTGGCTTGGATAAACAGGTGGGAACTATGAGAACTACATTACTTTGTGCATTTTTATACTCTAGTTCCTAATTTCTTTTTTAAAGGCTAAAGTTTAAATGTTTTCAACTAGTGATTGGTAGAGGAAGCTTCGTTCTCCACATACTTCTGTGTCACGCAAGATTTGGGAAAAAAAATGCACTTGGAAATCAAAGGAAACAGGACTTCTGAAAAGAAAAACAATCTGATTGTATTGACGCAACTTCAATAAAACCTGTTGTACAAAATGTTGCTGTGCTGGGTCTGGCATGGGTACAGAGGCAGGTCAGCTTCGGGCCACTGTCCCAAGAGCCCTCTGGGGGTGGCTCAAGTACCAGCACCCCCACCGGGGGTGTCACATTGCTCACCAACTCCCTAGCCAGCCAAGGGCTCTGCCACCCCCACCGCAGAAATGTCTCATGCTCCTTGGCTGCCTGGGCTCTGCAGTAAGCAAGCACCATTGGGCACACTGGGAGCCCCAAGGCCTGCACTGGTTGGAGCAAGGGGAGATGAACAGGACTGAGTTTTGCTGGAACATTCCTGCAGGATCTTGGGGGCAGTGGAGCATGACAGCTGGCTCAGGCCTGATGGCCAAGTTTCAACATCTGAGATGAATTATGAATGAAATTGTGCATCCTTACTCCCGAGGGTGGGGCTGTTGACTGGCCCCACGCTGCCAGGGCTGGGGGAGCTGTCCTGGGTGGACCCAATCAGCTTACCACCTATCATGCTCAGCAGCGAGGCCTTGGGGATTGGATAGTGGACCTGAATGACCCCGCCCCGGCCTGGAGGACAGGAACCCCAGCCGCTGGGAACTCTCAGGGCAGCCGCAGAGCTGGGCACACTGGACTCCCTGGCAAAGCCTCCAGACCACAGAGCATCCCTTGCAGCAGAGGGAGGGAGCCCTTCCTCTTCCTTCTCTTTTCTTCAAAGTGGGTGCTGTCCCAGGGGAGGCCCTTTGCTTGCGTCCTGAGACACAGTGGGAGGCACCAGAGGGGATGCCCATGTGTTGTGAGAAGGGTGGCCTCCTACTCAGTTCCTATTCTGACCCTGCCAGAACTGGGTCCTGCTTGGGGACAACCTGGCTTGGTCCTGCCCTCTGCCTTGACATAACTGCCCAGGCTACTGGAGTGATCTTCAACAGGAAGTGACATGTCATGCCTGCCAGGGCCTTCCTGGCTGAAGGATGCAGCCAGTGGGAAGGAGCGTAGGATTCGGCTCTCTACGCTGGGGGCCCAGTGCAGATGGTGCCATAGGCTCCAGAGGTCAGGCTGCTGTGGTGGGAGCAGGGAGGCACTCAGGGCAGAAGAGAACCATAGCAAACAGGGACAGGATTTTCTGGGGCCTGTTTATTGCTGTGATTTGCACCAGAGGCTGTCAGCCAAGCCCAGGATGGCCAAGGGTCAGGCATGGACCTGATAACCAGCCTTTGATCCAACCTACTGCTCAGCAACCGACCCCAGCAAAAACAGGCTTCTGGCCAGTTTGTAACAATCCAGCCTGGAGAACTGATGCCACTGCACCTCCCCGAATTCCATGTCCTGGATGCAAAAGGAAAATGGCCTCAGTAATTCCCTCCAAGAAGACTTGCCTGGCGCTTCCCATGTCTGAGGAGCTGGCGGCCCAGGCCTCTGCTGAGGGTTCCAGGAAATGTCCCAGCATATACTCGGCCAGCGCAGTCAGGCCTTCAGGACCTCAGGACTTTCAATCGGGGCGGGAGTTGGTCCCAGGGGACACGGCAGAATCAGCAGCTGTGGCATTCACAGACTCTTCTGGAAGACCCGGTGCAGGCTCTGGGCCAGGACGTCTGTCTCCTGGTAGCCCTCGCAGCTCTGCTGCCAGCTCTCTGGCACCTGATCCATCCCATAATAGGCCCCGGCGATGGCCCCGGCCATGGTGGCAATGGTGTCTGTGTCCCCACCGAGTGAGATGGAGTAGATCAGAGTTCTCTGGAGGCTGTTGAAGGCGGGCGGGATCTCGGGGTCAGGCTCCATGCAGCGCAGGAAGCAGTAGATGGCGGTGGGCACGGACTCAAAGGCCGCGATGCCATTGCCTGCAGGAAGCCATGGGTTTAACTTGCTCCACACCCCTGATTTCCTCCCATTTGCTCAGCTGCAAGCAGGGGTGCAAGCCAGACCCCAGACCCGGACTCTCTGGTTGGAAAGCCTGACCCCACCAGGGCTGTGCGACTGGGCAAGCCACCTCATCACGGGGATTCCTATTTCTAGGTTCAACTCCTCAATGTAGACAGCCCCCAGAGGGGCTGCTGAGAGGATGGAGTGAGACTGTGGGGGACGGTCAGAGTGCCCACTGCCAGCCCTGGCATAAACACTGCAGGCCAGCTGCTGCTGCTCCCTGCCAAGGACACCACGGAGCCTGGCAGCCAGACACAGGTGTGATGGCAAGCATGCCATTTGCTCACACCCCCACCCCCCCGAGCCTGAGGCCACCCTAAAGGAAAACAGTGTGAGGGGATAAGCCTTGGGCAGAGTCCACTCACCTAGCTCAGATACCACCTCCTCTCTGGTCACCGAGTCCTGGCCCAGCAGCTCTCCAATTTTCTTCAGTCGGCTGGAGAATGGCCGCTCCTCCATGCCCAGCCTGGGGGAGGGGGAGGCAGGGTCAGGGAAGAGAGACTGCAGGCTCTTGCCAGGGCACCGGGGGCTGGCGGGGGGTTAGATAAGAGCAGGTCATCTTGTTCTCTGCCACCCCGAGAGATTCCAAACCCACTAAAGGGGCTCCCTGCCCTCCCCAGCCCCCATAAGCCCTGCCTCCAGCCCCAACTTACTCCCTGGCATCCAGGACAGCCTGGGCATCCCCTTCCAGCCCCTCCATGTGGCCCAGGAGTTGCTCGAGGAAGTGCTCCCTGGAGGACTCCCCCTGCAGAGCCAGGTGCACAGCCAGGGCCTGTAGGATGGCCCCATTGTAACCCAGGGAGGAGGCGTGGGTCAGCTGGGCCGAGAGTCGGGCAAACTAGGGAGAAGAAGAGCTGCTGTCCCAGGGCCCCCGTGGCAGCAGAGCACGCGGAACCCTGAGGGCGGCCCGCCCCGGGGGTACCTTCTGCACATCCTGGGTGTTGCTATAGGCCAGGGGAATGCCAGCTACCCGCATGGCACCCCCATTGCCATAGGAGCCCTTCCCATTAAACTGGGCACGGGCAGGCTCATAGACATCGCGACACTTGGGGTTCAGGAGTTTCTTAAAGACGGTGATGACGCCAGCCCCATAGCCCCGGTCAGGGTCTTTCTTGTACTCTTCAGCAAACCTAGGGGAGAGAAGAAAGCCAGAACTGGGGTTTAAGATTCCCCTAGGGGGGCTCGGCAGCCTGGCCTAGTGGCTAAGGTCCTCGCCTTGATCCCATATGGCTGCTGGTTCTAATCCCGGCAGCTCTACTTCCTCTCTCTCTCTCCTCCTCTCAGTATATCTGACTTTGTAATAAAAATAAAAAATAAATCTTAAAAAAAAAAAAAAAAAAAAAAAAGATTCCCCTAGGGGCCAGCGCTGCAGCACAGCCAGTTAAGCTGCCATTTGCAGCACAGGAATCCCATGTGAGAGCCGGTTTGGTCCCGACTGTTCCACTTCTCATCCAGCTTCCTGCTCATGTTACCTGGGAAGGTAGCAGAAGGTGGCCCAAGTACACAGTCCCTGTCATCCATGTGGGAGACCTGGAAAAAGTTCCAGGGTCCTGGCTTTGGTCTTACCCAGCCCATTTCAACCACTTAGGGAGTGAACCAGTAAACAGAAGATCTCTACCTGTAATTCTGCTTTTCATATAAATAAGAAATCTTTTTAAAAGGGGGAAGATATCCCTCAGGATTACAAGAGAAATCTTATTGGTTTGCAAAAAGAGGCAGTAGGGGGATCTGAGGAATTGATGCCAGAGGTACTGGTTTTAAAAAAAAAATCAAAAATCAAAAAACAAACAAACCAAAACCACTTTATTTGAAAGGCAGAGTTACACAGAGAGGGAGAGGTATAGAGACCTTCGGTCACTTGATTCACTCCCCAGCTGGCTGCAATGGCTGGAGCTTCATCCACGTCTCCCATAAGCACGTGGGCCATCCTCTGTTGCTTTCCCAGGTGTGTTAGCAGGCAGCTGGATGGAAACAGAGCAGCTGGGACTCAATCCAGTGCCCACATGGGACACCTGTTTTAGGAGGCAGCTGTGGCACACAGCGGTGACAACGGTGGCACTGTTGTTTTTAGCTTGGGGGGCTGGGTCAGTCTGAGGAACAGAGTCCTGCGGGGCTGGGGTTGGCGTCCTAGGCATGCAGACATCCCTCTAGCCAAGGGGGTTCTGCCCACCTGCTGCTCCCAGGCCACCCAGCCCCTCACCTGTGAGCCATGTCCACCTCGTCGAAGGCCTCCTTGGCCAGCAGGGACTGTACCAGCGCCCTGGCCATGGCCGTGTCATCTGTGTAGTACAAGGCTTCTGTGGACAGAGGATGGGTGAGGGCGAGCACAGGTCTCAGGATAAAGCCCCCCTGCTGCTTGCCGCCTCTTAGCATCGTCCTTCAGTCCCCTCTAGCAGTGGGACGCCAAGCGCCTCCAGTTTCCCAGCCCTGAGACTTGCAAACATTCGGACTCCCGCACAAAGACCTCCCACCCTCTCCTGGGCTGACAACGCCACGGCTCCAGCCCACAGGACACCACCCTCCCAGTCACATCCATGCCTCTCAGCCAGCATAGATGAGCAGCCAGGGAATTTTCTGGAAGACAGCAGGCATTTGGCACAGTGCTAAGATGGCACTCAGGATGCCTGATCAAGGCTAGGCTCCCTTCTGTCTCCAGCTTCCCGATGCGCACCCTGCATGGCAGCACGGTTCAGATCCTTGGTCCCTGCCACGCTTGTGGGACACCAGGGTTTAGTTCCCTGGTTCCTGGGATTGACACTTGGGGGAGTGAACCAGCAGATGGGAGCTCGCTCGCTCTCTCAACTTCAAAACAAAATTCCTCCCTCAGCAGGTCACTCCCCGCACCCCGCTCTCCTCCCAGTGACCATCTGTTGCCTTTAGGGGGAGGTCCACACGAACAGCCCTGGCACCTAAACCCACTGCTGCCCACACACCCTCAGCACCCATCTCAGAGCAGTCCCTCCAGAACAGACCCTTACCCTGCATCTCCTTCTCTGCCTGCCTGTGCATGCTGCCCTGGCACTGCCAGGAGCATGTTATTGTGACTTCTCTCGTGGGGGTTATGGAAAAGGGTGCAGAACCCTCCACAGAGCCCCCCTCTCCCCACCCCTACTGCACCGCACCTGGTACATCCCCGCTCCAAAGCCCACTTTCTCCTTTCTTTTCTTAGCTGGCCCCATCCACAGCTACACTCTCACTGGAGGGCGGTTACGTCTACTGACATGGTTTCTTTCTGTGTAAGCCATTTAAGCAGAAAAACACACACACGTTTATTTATTTGAAAGGCAGAGTTAGAGAGAGAGGGCCAGACAGAGTGAGGTCTTCCAGGGGCAGGTTCATGTCCCACACAGCTGCCAAGGCTGGGCCTGGCACACAGTGGCCAGGGCTGGGCCTGGCAGAGACCCAGGTGTCTGGACTCCACCGACCATCTCCTACACGGGTAGCAAAGGCCCACGCACTTGGGCCTTCTTCAGCTGCTTCCCCAGGTGTATCAGAAGGGAACTGCATCGGGACAGGCCCCTCTGCGTGGGCCCATTACAAAAAGTTGGCTTTTCTGTCACATCGAAAGGGTTCTAAAAACACTGTCCAGCAATAACACATTTGTTCCTCCTCTTAGCATGAAAGCTAGAAATTTTAAAGATTCCCTATTATGCCTCTGACCTCCACCAGAGCAATCGCTGCTCATCGCCCCTTCCCTTTCAGGCCAAACCATTTCGTGTGCTCATTTTCCATGTCCCCCTCTGGGCTGACAAAGTCGCTCCAGGAGCCGACACTGGCTCCTCCCCAGGACTAAGGGTGCGATCCTTCTATGAAGGACATTCTTGCTGACCTCCCGGGCAGGGCAGGGCAGGGCCAGGCACACCTTAGAGGCGCAAGCTCAGGGCTGAGGAGGAAGGACCCTGCCCGCTGTGGGCAGGACGCATGAACCGGCTCGGGGTGGACACCACGTCCAGATCTGCGGCCCGCAGGGTGGAGGACGCCGTCGCGGAGACCCGGGAAGGCGGAGCTCGGACGTGGCTCGCCCGACACCCTCCCTGACTGCCGCGGCGTCTCCGCCCGACACTGTCTCCGACAGCCGCGGCGGCCCCGCGTCCTTCCCCCCGTCCCTCCCTCCGTGTCCGCGCAGTGTCCCCGCGTCCACCACGTGCGCCGGCCCCGCCCACCTGTCCGCGCACTGCCCGGCGCGTCCGGGTCCGGCTCCAGGCTCTGGACGTGACGCAGCACTGACGTCAGGTGGACGGTGTCGTGCGCCTCGTAGACAGCGCCCACGCAGTCCCCGAGCAGCGCTCCAGCCAGGCAGCCTCGGAAGCGAGAGAGGGAGCGGGCCGGGCCGGCCCCGCCGCAGCCCGCCGCCATGGCCGCCGCCGTTCGCGCGCTGGACAACCCTCCACTTCCGGTGTCGCCGCCGCCGCTGCTTTCCCGGGGTTCTGGTGGCGCTCCCTCACCCACAGCGCCACCCAGCGGCCTGGAGTCGCGGCGACCCGCAGCCGGCGCCCGCCGCTGCTTGGTTCTCTGCTTCTCTGTCCGCGCCAACTGGCTGGACGCTCGTAGGTTCCTGACGCTCGTAGTAGGCACTGAGCCAGACCCCGTGGGGTCACTCAGGCCACATGCCTTGGACATACAACTTAGCATCGGCAACCCTAGCTCAGGCTTGGGCCATGCTCCCCTTTCCTCCCTCTTCTCTCCCCCAAATGTCATCCTGGGCATCAGAGGGGCAGAGCTAAGCTACCTACAGGCTGGCTCCCTGGCTGGGGTAGCGGTAGGAAGGAACTGGATCTGGAACACATAGTGTTGGAAGACGATGTGTACCCACCACCCCCTTCACATACAGGAGGGTCTGGACTTGCTGGCTGCAGTGGGTGTGGGATGGGTAAGAGAACAATCTGGTCTGGAAACAGCAATCTTTATTAAATTCATCCTGTGCCCCCACCTCCCTGTCTCGCCTAACCTTCCCATGCTCCCTCATCCCTGGAAGCTAGGCCAGCTCCAGCTGGCATCTTTTAAGCGGACTTAGAGTGCGGTTTGTGGTCCGGGTGAAGGTGTCCACCTCGGGCACAAACTTCTCCGCCGGCACAGTCAGCTTGCGCCGCGTGTCCAGGCACTTGGTGTCCAGCAGCATAGAGTTGGCCTTGCAAGCGATGTCAGCCTGCAGCCGGGCCAGGTGCTTGAATAGGGCATCCAGAGCATCCCTAGAGAGAGGGCATTTCGGCCCAGCACTCCTGCATGAGCCTGGGAGGGTCCAGGTGAACCCTTCCCCTCCTTAGCCTGTAGGCAGGACCATAGCCCAAGAGAGCCAGGAGGCCCCCCCCCGGTGGTGGTGTGTCCCCCAACGTACTGTGCTTGTGCCAGCTTCTGCTTCAGGGCGGCAATGGTCGCCTCCAATTGGTGAACCTCGTCCGTGAGGCCATACTGGGCCTGGAGGCCAAGAGGTGTGTGTGTGAATTCCAGGCCAGCCGTGCTGTCTTGCAGCCTGTGGTTGCTGCCCCTGGCCAGCCCCCTTGTCCTCCCCTGGGTCTGTGCTGGGGGGTAGTCGTGAAGGAACTATGCCCCCGTCCCAGAAGCCCCCGGCACCTGGTCCCGGCAGAGCTCCACGTTGGGCCGGTAGGTTCTGGCCTCCAGCCGGGTGTGGGCTAGCTTGAGGTTCAGCAGCTTCCTGCGCAGATCCTCCTCCAAGTGCCGGATGTCCGCCTGCAGCTCGGTGATCTCCTCCAGGGTCTGTCGGGGACAGGGTGGCCTCTGCCGCCGGGCTGGCCAGGGTGCCCCCAGCCCAGGGCTTCCCACTGCCAGGCCTCCTCCCTCTACCCCACTATCCAAAACCCAGGAGGCTCACATTCTTCTCCTGCCATCTGAGTTCACTGTACACTCTCTCCATCTCGCGCAGCCGCTTCCTGAAGGTGAATTCTGTTGCTACCCTCTGGGCTTCGAGTTCATTGTTGGTCTGAGGGACCCAGGAGAAGGCAGGGAGGGGGGGAGGAGGAGCGCTCAGCACAGGGCCATCTTGAAGGTGTGGGGAAAGGGTGCTACTTGCTTCATAGGGGTCAAAGCAGGAAGACTGGGTGCACACTGGGGGCTGCCCCCAGCCGTGCGGGCAGCAGGTGGGGCAGGCGGGCAGCAGGTGGGGCAGGTGGGCAGCAGGTGGGGCAGGCGGGCAGCAGGTGGGGCCAGCAGCCGGGTTACCTCAGCAATCGTTAAGACGATGGCCTCCCTCAGCTCTGTGGCTGCCTTCATCTCAGCCTCCGCCCGGTCCTTGTTAAACTGGCTGAACTCATCCCACTCCTGCAGTGTGGTGGAGCTGTGGTGGCAGGAAATACTAAGGCAGGTGGGGCTAAAGTCCCTCTTCCCTGTTCTTACCTCTTAGAAAAGCGAGATCCCAGCACAAATATGACCAACAGCTTATTAAGGGGGTGAGGAAGTCTCAGACACCTGTGGGCTGTGGTCAGGAATGGGGTGGCCTGGGAGAGGCCATGCTGGTGGCCAGGCTTCTCAGGAGTTTGAAAAGGAGCGTGTTTGAGGGGAAGTCTCAGGTGAGGGCAGACATCTGACTGACTGGTGGGCAGGAGGAGCTCTAGGACCCTAACCTAGCCACCTGCCCTGTAGGAGACTGATGGAAATTGCCTTCTTACTCCTTAGGGACACGGGTTGGGTTGATCTTCAGAGAAATGTTTGGAGAATTGAGGTTGAGAGAGAGACAGCCCCTGTCGATCTCCAACGTCTCCATCTTGCCCCGATGGTCGGAGCCGAGCTGCTGTCGGACTTCCTGCAGGAGGCTGAGAGGGAGAGGAGGGGCTGCGGCTGCAGCTGAGACAGGCTGGATGAGCTTCCTATGGACAGAGTGGTGACATGCAAGGGCAGATACTTGTCCCTAGGGACTCGTGGGAGGGTAGTCACAACCCCAGAGACTCACCCAGACCCTCACACAGTAAGATACTCGGGGTGGTGGTGGACAGGCTTCTGATTGGTTGGTCATGACTGCCTAGTGCAGGACCCTTAAAAATGTCCTGAGACCCGGACACTGTCCAGGCAATGCACAAGTGCTACAGCCAAACGGTGGATTTGTCCATGGATACAAAGGTGAGAGGTATGTAGAAGCCAGCTAGTTGCTCATTATCTTCCATAGCTGTGCTCCACATTTAAAAAAAATGTATTTATGGGGGTTGGCATGGTAGGAACAGCATGCTAATCCTCTGCCTGCAGGATTAGCATCCCATATGGGCACTGGTTCAAGTCCTGGCTGCTCCACTTCCAGTGCAGTTCCCTGCTTATGGTCTGGGAAGACAGTGGAGAATGGCCTGTGTCCTTGGGCTCCTGCATCCATGACAGACTTGGAAGAAGCTCCTGACTTCGGGTTGGTTCAGCTCTGGCCGTTGTGGCCACTTGGGAAGTGAGCCAGTGGATGGAAGTTCTTTGTCTCTGCTTCTCTATAAAATCAGCCTTTCTTTTTTGTTGTTGTTATTTTAATTTTTTTATCAGTCTTTCAAATAAAAATACATTTTTTAATGTACTTCTGTGTGAGATGCAGAGAGCGGGATCTTCTATTTCCTGGTTCATTCCCAGATATGATCCGGGACTGGACCAAGGCTGAGACAAGGAACTCATGGGCAGATCTCCCGTGTAGCTGCCAGCAGTCCCATTGCCTGTGCCATTACCACTGCCTCTTGAGGTCTGCTCTGGCAGGAGCTGGCATCAGGCTCCAGGGGAGGGTGCTGAACGCAGGCACACGGTATCCTGTAACTGCAGACCCAGGCCCCATGTTTAAGGCCCAAGGTCCCTGGGGCCCATGAGCCCCGGCAGCAGGCGCCACCCTCTCCCCCCTACCTTACCAGAGCTGCTCAAAGGCCTGGCCAATCTTGTTCTGTAGGGCCTTCTTGGTGGTCTCAATGACCTCCACCTCTTTGCGCAGCTCATCGTCCACTGGGTCCATCACCACGTCGATGTCTCGCCGGCTCTCCCGCAGGGTCAGACACTCAATGGCCACATCCAGCGGCAGGTTCTTGGCCTGCAGGTTTTGCTCTGCTGACTCCTTCATCTGGAATAAAGGAGGCCCGCGAGGCTGGTGGTGAGTCCATCTATGGTGGAATTACTCCAGCCTGGCTTTGGGGAGAGGGGACAGTGAGGGCCTTAGATGGAGGTGACACCTAAGAACTCTCTTGGAGGGCAGGAGGGGTGTTTGTGCAATGTCCCAGCTCCCAGCCCCTGCCGTGCCTTTGCCAGGGCGGCGATCTCGGCGTCTAAGTCCGTCAGACACTTGTCCAGCATCTCCTTCCAGCGGTTGACCGTGTCGATCCTCTCTGCCAGCCGAGTCCGGTTGTCATGCTCATCCCAAAGGGTCTGGAAGAAGCAGGGGTGTTGGCGGCTTGGGGGAGCTCTTTTCCCCTTGCCTTTCGGCCCACTTGCCAGGGCTCTGGCACCCCGACCTGGTTGTTGGTATCATTGCGGAGGACCCGGGCCTCCTGGCGGATCTGGTGCGAAGCATCCCGCTGCCGCTCAGCGTTGGTGGACAGCAGGTAACTGTTGGTGTTCCAGTCGGACAGCCGGAAGCGCTGGCTGGGCTTGGTGCTCAGCGTGGCCATGGCCACAAAGGGGTCCGAAGCGTCTCAAAGCCTGGTCCAAGGCGCACCACCTGCGGGTAAGGGTGAAGATGGGAGGAAACTGGCCTATAGACTCCTAGCCACCTGAAGCCTCCTGGCTCGACAGCGTCCTCCACTGGACGCTCCAAGAGACGTCTGCAAGAGGTCTCCTTGGAAACAGCTCTGCGAGGTCCCCTTCCTCATCTCACCCACCTACCCAGGCTGCATCGTGGGGGCCTGGCACAGGGCGAGGAGGTACTAGCGCCCCTGGGGCCTAATGTGTGTGGAAGACGGTGTGGCTGGCAAGGGAAGAGTCCGACTCCAGTTCCCACTCGGGCTGCCAGCAAACACAGGTCCCGGAGCTTGTTTCTGTTGCTCCCTTGGGAAAGGGGGATAGGGGTAGGTCCCTGAGGGCTCTAAGGGATCAAAACACCCAGTTCTCTCATGCCCGAAGCTTTGCGGGACGGAGCGGGCTGGAGCGGGGAGCGCCTCCCTGGCTTGCATCACCCTAGGTTGGGGGAGCTCGAGCCCAGTCCCGCGCCACGCCCGGCCCCTCCCCGCCGCGGGAGCACACCCTGGCGCCGAGGCGGGAGGCGGAGGGAGCCGGGCAGGGAGGGAGGCAGGCCGCGCCCCCGGGTCCCCGCCGGGGGGCCCCGGCCCCTTACCTCCCTTCAGGCTCGCGCGCCGAGCGCCCCCCTCGCCCAGCTCCTCGGCTGTTTGGCACACCTGTTGCTAGGCAACCGCCCCTCCCAGCGCGCGCCGAGCCAGGCCCTATGTTTACCTTGGCAACCGCAACGTGGGCTTGCGGTACAGCGTCCACAAAAGCCTTTAGGGTAGGAACCAGGCAGCGGGGACCCGCCTGGGCTGGGGTGGGGTGGTCTGGGGTGGAGAGGGGGAGTGGGCAGCCCAGGGCCCCAGGCGGGAGGAGCTGGGGCCGGGAGACTAGCGGGGTGCACCTACTGCATCTACGAATGAAACATCTGCGTTTTGAGAAAAGTACTGTCACCGTGATGGTAGATGGGGCTAAGACTTAGGAAAAGCGAGTTTTCTGTTCAGGCGCCGGCCACTTGCAGGGCCCCTTTCAGAGGCGAATACTTTCGCGGAGTGGGGTGGGATGGGCTAGGGTCAGTCACACATTGCTGCCATCTCCCTCCCCCCCCTTCACATTCTTGAAGAAAGTCAGGAATTACTCATTCCTAGGGCAGGGAACTGAGGTCTTAGACGCAACCTTCAAAATCCAATCATTTCTCTTTTTTGTTGTTATCTATTCTAAGATGTATTTACTTACAAGGCAGAGTGATGGGAGAGAATATGAGAGAGAGAGAGAGAGAGAGAGAGAGAGAGAGAGATTCCATCTGCCCATTCCCCAACTACTTCATTCGGGGCTCCCATGCTGTGGCCATCTCCTGCTGTCTTCCCAGGCACATTAGCAGGGAGTTGAACAGGAAACAGAGCAACCAGGACTAGAACTGCTGCTCTAACAAAGGGTGTTGGCTTAGCAAGCAGAAGCTTAACGTGCTGCACCACAGCCCAGTCAGTGCCTCTACCACTTCTTCAAAAAAGAGGAAAAACTCACCCACGTCTGCTGGTTCAATGCTGTCTGTACCTCGGGAAATGTTCACGCTGGATCTTGACAACTGTTAGGTGGCCCTGGGCAGGACTGTATGTTGGTGAGGACAGAAGGGTCTGACTTAGGAGTGGAAATGTCAGGGTTAAGAGCCCCATGCTGTTGTGGGAACGCTTTGAGGGTTCATGCCCCTGCTGTGCCTCCCTTCCAGGTTCCTGTCTGTTGGCTTTGACCCGACCCAGTCCCACCACTGCAGGCAGCTGAGGTGTGAACCAGTGGATGGGATGGGAAGTCTGTCTCTCTCCTTTTCATATGAGAGAGGGGGAAGGAGAGAGTGAGAGAGGGAAAGAGTGAGCGAAAAGCAAGATGGACACCCAGGTAGATGGGTAGCTGGCCTTCCATGGGGGTCTTCCAGGTGAGACACAGGGCAGTGAAGAATGGGGTCAGGGTCACAGAACTAACCAACTGAGTCAAACCCAGGCAGCCTTGACCCTGACGCCAAGCTCAGGTGTGACAGATGAGGAAAAATTGGCCCTCAGCTTTCACACCTTGTTACCTGGCAGGATGCAGGAGGCAGGGGTTGGCTTCTGAGGAGCTGCAGACGCTGTGTGGTGGAGGCAGGGGCTGTCCAGCAGGCAGGCCGCACCCCAAGCCTGAATTCCGGAAGGCTGAAGTCCGTCTAACACAGTCTCCCTGGCCTTCTCCAAGTACGTCTTATATAGCAGACATGTGCAGCAGTCTGTGGTGTAGCTCCTTCACCACGCTTAACGGAAACAGGGATGGGGGCAGGCCAGGTCTTGGACAACAATGGCTGGAAAAACACATACAACTTTGTTTTTAAATGTTTTCCACCAGAAACAAGTAGCAAATATGGTGGTACTGCGACAGCTTTGGCGTGTACCTGTGATTGCGATGTTAGTCCTGGCATTCATGGCTCGTGAGGCTGCCATGCACAAGCCGCGAGGGAAGAAAGCGCTAGCCATGAAGGTGAACTACTTGACACATAAGGCCAAGAAGGAGGGGGTCATCAGAATGAGTACCAGCATGTTTCATCACTATGTATTACAAGCACCAAGCAACTACTCTGTGATTGTGTTGTTCACCGTGGTTGATAAGTTCACGATGTGTTCCCTGTGCACCCAGGCTGCCAAAGCATTTCAGCTCCTGGTCAGCTCCTGGCAGCACCCCAGTGCCTTTACAACCAAAGTGTTCTTCGCTTTAGTGGATTACAGAGAGAGCCCTGAGGTCTTTCAAAGATTCCAAGTGAGAAATGTCCCCAACTTCTTCTACTTTTCTGACAAAAGGATACTGTCAACAGATGACATTCTTCACGTGGGTGAAAAGGGCATCACAGCCGAGCAAATAGCTGAGTGGGTGGCCAAGAAAGCAAACGTGCACATCGCCATCAGGCAGCCTGTACCCTACGGCCGCATCACAGCGGGGGTGCTTTTGGTTCTGCTGGGCGGGTGTGCGCTCTCCTGTCGCTGCAGTAGAAAGCTGCTTTGCAGCAACGTCTTCTGGGCAGCTGTGGCTCTGCATTTTGTGATTGTGATGACATCTGGCTTAATGTGGGTTCAGATCCGAGGGGCGTCGTTTGGCGAATGGGACAGTTACACAGGACAGATGCGTTACATTGCCTGGAGGAATTCCATACAGGTTATCCCAGAAACGTACCTTGTCTCTCTGCTTTATATGTGCATCACCCTGGGCATGGTGCTTTTGGATAAAGCTGCCACGTGTCGCAGGGGCGCCATCAAGACAACGGTGATGTGTGTGACCGGGATGGGCCTCATCGTGATCTTCTTCGGCTGCTTGCTCTCTTTATTTAAGTTTAAACAAGCCGACTATCCGTATGGCTTTACCATGGATTAAAAAGGAAAAACGACTCACAGAGTGGAACAAGGCATTGGAAATCATGGGAGACATGATCCCTCCTAAGAGACACAAAATGCCTAGACCGAAATAAATCATGTACCTTCAAGCTTTGTCCAAGGATTATGCTTGTGCAGCCTGTGGTCTTAGTTTTTCTTCCTGTTAATTTAATTTTATTTTTTAAGATTTATTTTCTTTTTATTGCTAAGTCAGATATACAGAAAGGAGAGACAGAGAGGAAGATCTTCCGTCCGATGTTTCACTCCCCAAGTGAGCCACAATGGCCGGTGCTACGCCGATCTGAAGCCGGGAGCCAGGAACTTCTTCCGGGTCTCCCACGCGGGTGCAGGGTCCCAAGGCTTTGGGCCATCCTCGACTGCTTTCCCAGGCCACAAGCAGGGAGCTGGATGGGAAGCGGGGCTGCCAGGATTAGAACCGGCGCCCATATGGAATCCGCCATGTTCAAGGTGAGCACTTTAGCTGCTAGGCCATGGCACCAGGCCCATTCTTCCCATTAATTTTAGACTTACCTGTTAGTGAAGTGTATTATTCAAAATTTCTTTCTAAAAAAATATTTATGTTACTTTACTTAGAAATTAGAGTTTCAGAAAGAGAGATGGGGAGAGAGATAGTGAGACCTTCTATCTTCTGCTTCATTCCCCAAATGGCCACAGTGTCAGAGCTGGGTTGGTCCAAAGCCAGGGGACAGGAACTTCCTCTGAGTCTCCCATGGGGGCGCAGGGACCCAAGAACCTTACCATCTTCTGCTACTTTCGCAGGCCATAAGCAGGGAACTAGATAGCAAGTGGAGCAGCTAGGACATGAACCAGCACCAGATGGGATGTTGGCATCCCAGGCCACAAGCAGGGAGCTGGATGGGAAGCGGGGATGCCAGGATTAGAGCAGATCCTCATATGGGATCCTAGCACGTGCAAGGCGAGGGCCTTACCTGCTAGGCTAGTGTACCGGGCCCTGGTGGCAGATTCCTTAGAGAATTTGTGGGTTCACTTCTGTAGGACTGCAGAACCTACTGGTCTGCATGACAGTTGTACCTGGTGATGGGCCGATGTGCACCTGCCAGCACATGCAAAGGCTGGGACCTGGGGCAGACTATGCTTGGGCAGGAGCCTAGCACTTGCTGACACACAGGAGATCTGGGCTGGGAGTGAGCCTGGTGGGGGAACTTCGGGAACTCCCCTAAAAGGCTAGAGCTCCCACTGGTGAGCACAAGAGTCAGGACGGGGGGAGAACCAGGCCAGGTCAGGCAAGGGTGCAGCATGTGTGTGGGTGGCTCAGGGGCCAGGCTGGGCTGGGCCAAGCTATAGCACCCACTGGCATTATTGGGAGCCAGGATGGAGCTACACCAGATTAGGCTACTGTACTTGCTAGTTCACATGAAAGTCAGGGGTGGTGGCAGGCTGGGCAGGCTAGGTGCTGGCTCAGTGGCTCAGCAAAAATCGTTCTTGACTTTAGAAATGATGCATTCATCATAATGGCTCATAATATATTTTTTAAAAATTATTTTTAAAAGATTTATGTATTTTTATTGCAAAGTCAGATATATACAGAGTGGACGAGAGAAGGAAAGAAAGATCTGCTGTCCGATGATTCACTCCTCAAGTGACCACAACGGCATTTGCTGCGCCGATCCAAAGCCAGAAGCCCAGATCCTCTTCCAGGTCTCCCATGTGGGTGCAGGGTCCCAAGGCTTTGGGCCGTCCTCAACTCCCTTCCCAGGCCACAAGCAGGGAGCTGGATGGGAAGTGGAACAGCCAAGGCATGAACAGGTGCCCGTACGGGGATTCTGTCACATGCAAGTCACATGCAAGGACTTTAACCACTAGGCTACCAAGTCAGGCCCCCAATAATAATTTTTCAAAGTATTTATTTGAAAGGGAACATGACAGAAGGAGAGAGAACTGCAACATCCAGGGCAGCAGGGCCCTTGCAGGCATCTTCCCAGGGTGCACCTTGGCAGGCAGCTGCAAGGGAGCATGGAACTGGGAGAACCCCAAGCAGCAGCTTCAGCCACTGCCCCAGCCTCGCTCATTTCCTAATAACACCTGCAAGGGGGCCTGGCATGGTGGCCTAGCGGGTAAAGTACTCGTCTTGAACGCCCCAGGATCCCATATGGGCGCCGGTTCTAATCCCGGCAGCTCCACTTCCCATCCAGCTCCCTGCTTGTGGCCTGGGAAAGCAGTCGAGGACGGCCCAAAGCTTTGGGACCCTGCACCCACGTGGGAGACCTGGAAGAAGTTCCTGGTTCCCGGCATAGGATCGGCGCGCACTGGCCCGTTGCGGCTCCCTTGGGGAGTGAATCATCGGATGGAAGATCTTCCTCTCTGTCTCTCCTCCTCTCTGTATATCTGACTTTGTAATAAAAATAAATAAATTTAAAAAAAATAACACCCACAAGGGTCACCAAGTCTTCCCAGCTTAGGACAAAGTGCCAAAGGCTAACACACCTGGAACACTGGAACCGAGGGTTCCACATGGCTACTGTCAGCTCTCTATCCCTGCGCAGTTTGGAGGAATTGAACTCTGACGTCATTGGTGACCCAATCCGTCTACTAGAGCATATTTGTGTTTCTAACTTTTTATTTTGTTTTTAATATTGCTTATATAGTTGAGAGGGCTGCATGCCCATGTGAGCCTTTGATTAGGGTGGGGAGGGTCAAGTGTGGAAGCAGGTGGGTGAGACAAAAGTTTTTTGTTTTGTTTTGTTTCTGTTTTTGCTTCGTTTTCTTCTGCAGTGTCCACAGGGGAGGAGAGGGAAGGTGCTGCTCCTTGCTGATCAAACTCTATCAGATCTTGAAGAGGGGAAGGGTGTTCTGAAGATGTTACTTGAGTGGTTTTCATAGTTCTGAGACGTTGTCAGTTTTATGTACCAAGGTTGAGAACATCTTTCCAAGATCTCCTGGTTAATGAAGTCCACCTTAATGCATCCACAGACCCAGGAACATGCTACAAAGCTTGGCCAGGTGAATTGTCCAACCTGTTCTGTTTTCCATCTTCTGACAGGGCAGTCGGTGTCCCTTGCTGGCCGAGATGAGCTGGCTGTCATGCCCTCCATCTTGGCACGCTGTCCACTGCACGGGCATCAGCAACTGAGAAGGCCTAGTCCCGATACATGTACTCCAAGGTTGGACCACATATATTGTGATTTTCTCTATGGCCAGCAACAAAGTCCAGTGGTCTAGCTGAGGAGTCCCTCAAGAAACCTTGAATGGGGTAATCCCAGACTTATCTCTTGTGTGTGCCTGCCATTGAGGGGTCAGATTTATTCTGTTACTTGAACCAGCCAAAGCACATACTGGTGGATATAGCTGCCTGATCATTATGGCCCCAGCTGACTGGGTGGGTGCTACAGCCCAGCCCAGCCAGCTTGCCACAGACTGAGTCTTCATGCATACCAGCAGGTGCTGTAGCCTAGTCAGGGTGACACAATAACCACCACCAGGCCCTCCCCCAGCTCTGGTTTTCGTGTGTGCTGGCACGTGCTGCAGCCTAGCCCAGTCCATCCTGCATCCTATATGGTTCTTGTGCATGCGCATGGGTGTTGTGGCTAAGCTCAGCCCAACCCACTCCCAGATCAGGTCCTCACATATGCTGATAGATGCTGATGCCTTGTCCAACCTGGTCCATCCCCAGAACTGCTCATCAGTGGAAGGTACAGCCTAGCAGGGGAATACCAATGTTTCCTTTGCTAGGTATACTCTCAGTCCTGGATCTTTTTTTTTTTTTTTTTTAAGATTTATTTTTATTGGAAGGTCAGATATACAGAAAGGAGGAGAGACAAAGAGGAAGGAAGATCTTCCATTCACTGATTCACTCCCCAAGCAGCCACAATGGCTGCAGCTCAGCCAATACGAAGCCAAAAGCCAGGAGCCTTCTCCAGGTATCCTACATGGGTGCAGGGTCCCAAAGCCTTGTGCTTGTCCTCGACTGCTTTCCCAGGCCACAAGCAGGAAGCTAGATGGGAAGCAGGGCTTTTGGGATTCGAACTGGCACCCATATGGGATCCTGGCATGTACAAGGTGAGGGCGTTAGCTGCTAGGCTACTGTGCCAGGCCATTAGTCCAGGATCTTGCTCCTGCCACGGGGTACTGCAATTCAATTTGACATAACCTCGCACCCAGTCCTGGCACTTGCAGCAGTGTAGGTGCAGCAGTCTAGCCCAGCCTGGTCATATCCTGTCCCAGCTCTCATGCTCACCAGTGGAAGCAGCAGCCCAGCAAGGGAGTCCCTGGAGTTCCCCTACCAGGCCTGTTCCCAGCCCCAGATCTTCCATATACCAGCAGGTGGTGCTGTCCAGTCTGTGATGGCCTACCCCTCTAGTCTTGGTATTTGCCAGTAGGTGCTACAGCCTGGCCCAGGACCAGTCCCAGCTCTCACTACTAGGTGCAGCAGCCTAGTCCAGCCTGGCCCACCCCCAGCCCTCATGTGAACTGGCAAGTGTTGCAGTCTAACCCAGCCTGGCTTACACCCTGTTCTGGCTCTCATTCATGCCAGTGTATACTGTGGACTGATTCTGCCCTGTTCACTCCCAGACCTGGCTCGCATACATGCCAATGGGTGTTGCAACCAGACTGTTTTGGCCTGCTCCCAGCCCTGGCTCTTGTGCTCACCAGTGGGAGCTGTGGCCCAGCAGGGGAGTTCCCCAGGTTCCCTTACCAGGCCTGCTCCCAGCAACAGATCTCATTTGTGCCAGCAGGTGCTACTGCCCAGACTCACATGGCCAGCCCACAATCCTGGAACTCACCAGTAGATACTCTGGCTTAGCCCAACTGGCCCACACCCGTTACAGCTCTCACCAATGGGTATTACAGCCTAGCCCAGCTTGGCCCACCCCCAGACCCAGCTTTCAAGTGAAACAGCAGGTACCTAGCCTGGCCTGTCCCACACCCATTTAGTTATTTTTTAATTGGAAAGTCATATATACAAAGAGGAGGAGAGACAGAGAGAAAGATCTTCCATCCAATGATTCATTCCCCACATGGCCTCAGTGGCCTGACACGCGTCGATCTCAAGCCAGGAGCCCGGAACCTTTTCCAGGTCTCCCATGCGGGTTCAGGATCCCAAAGCTTTGGGCTGGCTTTTGGGCTTTCCCAGGCCACAAGCAGGGAGCTGGATGGGAAACGGGGCTGTTGGGATTAGAACTTGCGTCAATATGGGATATTGGCATGTGCAAGGTGAGAACATTAGCCGTTAGGCTACTGTGTTGGGCTCCCAGACTCAACTTTTATGTACAGCAGCAGGCAATGGGTGGTGCTATTTAGCCCAGTACAGGTCTCCCACCCAGACTGGTACCTTGGCCTGACCCAGACACTAGATACTCCCCAAGTGATCTGGAAACTTCCTCCTCTAAGGTCGCTCATTCTCAGCTCTCTTGCCTACCTGTGAGTGCAGTGTCCTGGTCCTTAGAAGACCCTAGAAGTCATTCTTCCCATCAAACATACACTTAGCCACTCCTACTCCAAATTATCTCCAGACCCCCTTCCCTGGGGCAATCTGCACCCCCCTGCCTGGACACAAGGGTCGCGTGTCCTAATCCCGTGTTGCCTGCCTTCCCCACTTAACAACAACGATAGAAATAAAGAATAATAACTATGCTGGCATACTGGCATAATTAACACAAATTTGGCATTAACCAGGCCCAGAATGCCCACCAGCTACTGGCTGCTTTTCTCCCAGCAGTATAACACTTGCTTTAGGTACAAAGCAACCTGGGCAGTTGACTACAGCTGGGGTAGTTTTTTTTTTTTTTTTTTTTTTTTTTTTTTTTTAAAGATTTATTTATTTTATTACAAAGTCAGATATACTGAGAGGAGGAGAGACAGAGAGGAAGTGGAGCTGCCGGGACTAGAACCAGCAGCCATATGGGATCAAGGCGAGGACCTTAGCCACTAGGCCACGCTGCCGAGCCCTGGGGTAGTTTTTTTAAGTGTCTAAAAGGTTGCTTGCTGGATGCCACCTTGGAATCTCTGCTCTGAGGTGGCTGCCAAGGGGACTCCAGCACTCAAAGTGGCCCACAAGAGGGAGGGTGGCAGGCAGGATAGCTCCGTGGTATGGGCTAAGAAGCATCCATCACCAAGGAAGCTCAGGAAGACCCACTGGGGCTATGGGGTTTGCCACGGGGATTTGATCAGATTCAGATTGGATGGGCAACCCATCAGTCAGTGAGACACCTGTGATCTGGAGCCAGGAGGGCGGAGACACAGCAGCTCCTCCATTCAGAACTTCAGAGGTGGTCTCCTCCATTCCGTCATTTCCCCTTCTGGTTCCTTCACTGTGATAAACTGGTGTATGTGCCCAATCATACTACATTGGTTGTTGTTCTTCTTCTTTAAAAATAAAATAAGTGGCCAATGTATGTTTGTATTGACATCAAAAAACCATGGAATGAGGAAAGATACTGGTTGTGGAAAGAGTTGCTTTCCCCATGAGTGTCATGTTCATTCAGCTCTTCACATTCCAGTGAGTTCTTTTGCTTCCACTGTTTTCTCAGAAACATTCAGCAACTTAAGAATCCTTGCATTTCAAATTGTAATGTTTTCACTTTCTGTAAAACCAAGGAAAACATTTTTTTTCCCAAAGGTGCATTTTATTTTTTAAAGATTTATTTATTTTTATTGGAAAGTCAGATACACAGAGAGGAAGAGAGACAGAGAGGAAGATCTTCTGTCCACTGATTTATTCCTCAAGTGGATGGTAATGGCTGGAGTTGAGCCAATCCAAAGCCAGGAGCCAGGAGCTTCTTCTGGGTCTCCCATGAAGGTGCAGGATCCAAAGCTTTGGGACATCCTTAACTGCTTTCCCAGGCCATAGGCAGGGAGCTGGATGGGAAGCGGGGCTGCTGGGATCAGAACCAGTGTCCATATGGGATCCCAGTGAGTGTAAGGTGAGGACTTTAGCCATTAGGCTATTGTGCCAGGCCCAGATTAATTTATTTTTATTGGAAAGGCAGACTTATAGAGAGAAGGAAAAACAGAAAGATCTTCTGTCTGCTGATTCACCCCTCAAGTGGCTGCAACAGCTTGAGTTGAGTCGTTCTGAGCCTGAGCCAGGAGTTTCCTCTAGGTCTCACGCAGGTGCAGGGGCCCAAGGCTTTAGGCCATCTTTGGCTGCTTTCCCAGGCCACAATCAGGGAGCTGGATGGAAAATGGAGGAGCCAGGACATGAACTGGCACCCATATTGGATCCTGGGGATTATGAAGGAAAGATTTAGACACTGAGCCATTGTGTAGGACCAACCAAGGACAATTTAATGTTCCTATATAGTTATTAGCTGTAGGACAATACCTTTTTAAAAGATTTATGGGGCCTTGTGTGGTAGCCTAGTGGCTGAAGTCCTCGCCTTGCCCATGTTAGGTTCCCATATGGGCACTGGTTCTAATCCTGGCAGCTCCACTTCCTATATAGCTCCTTGCTTGTGGCCTGGGAAAGCCATGAAGGATGGCCCAAAGCCTTGGGACCCTGTACCTGCATGGGAGACCTGGAAGAGGCTCCTGGCTCCTGGCTTCGGATTGGCTCAACTCTAGCCGCTGAGGTCGCTTAGGGAGTGAATCAACAGACAGAAGATCTTCCTCTCTGTCTCTCCTCCTCTCTGTGTATCTGACTTCCTAGTCAGATAAAATAACAACAAATAAAAAGATTTATTTGAAAGGCAGAGTTACAAATAGGGAGGGAGATAGAAACACACACACACACACACACACGCATCTTCCATCTGCTAGTTCACTCCCCAGATGGCCCCCAACAGCCAGAGCTGAGCTATCAGAAACCAGGAGCATCTTGGGGGGTCTCATCTATATGGGTGCAGAGGCCCAAGGACTTGACCCATCTTCTCTTTTCCAGGCCGCAAGCAGAGAGCTGGATTAGAAGCACAGCAGCCAGAACTCCAGTAGGTGGCCATCGGGGATCCCTGTGTTGCAGGCAGAAGCCTAGCCTAGTACAGCGTGGCAAATGGTCAATTACCATTGTAAATTACTCTTACAAAATGAATCCTGTAATGTTTTTCTCTCAAGTCAAGCATCTTGTTTAAATAAAAATTTCTGCGGAAAATTTTTTAAAGATGTATTTATTTGAAAGAACTACATAAAGGGAGATACAGAGAAAGGTCTTCCCACTGCTTCACTCCCCAAATGACCATAGTGGCTCAGGCTGGGTCAGGTTGAATCCAGGAGTCTGGAACTTCATCTGAGTCTTCCATGTGAATACAGGGGCCCAATAATTTAAGACCCCTCCTGCTGCTTTCCCAGGTGCATTTGCAGGAAGTTGGATCAGAACAGGAGTAGCTAGGACTTGAAAAGGGAACCATATGGGATGCTGGCATATCAGACAGTGACCTTACCCGGTCAGTCAAAATGTCAGCACTCTGGAACATATTCTTACTTTTAAAAAAATATTTATTTTGATTGGATAGGCAGATTTATATAAAGAAAGAGAGATAGAAAGTTCTTCCCTCCCCTGGTTCACTCCCCAAGTGGCCTCAATGGCTGGAGCGGCGTCGCTCTGAAGCCAGGAGCTTCTTCCGGGACTCCCAAATGGGTGCGAAGGCTTTAGGCCATCCTCTGCTACTTTCCCAGGCCACAAGCAGGGAGCGGGTGGGAAGTGGAGCAGCTGGGACATGAAGCAATGCCCATGTGGGATCCTGGCACTTGGAGGCGTAGGATAGGTGAGACATTTCAGTGGCCCCTGGAGCATATTGTTCAAGTATTCAGGGATAGAGGGAATGCAAGGAGCATTTGAATTTTGTTGCATACATTAGCTATTTCTGGAAATGATGCTTCATTTTTCAATTATGGTTCCTCTGCTGCCCTATCATTTCTATCTTCCCCGGAGCATTAAGTAGTAATCACTACACTTATGGAAGAACTGTGACACTGGTGGACAGTAATTACAGCTTTATGTTTATAAGATTACCATCCACACTGTTTCATAGCACAATTATACTCGACTCCATTAGAACAGCCCTCGAATCAGAGCAAATAGCAACTTCACATGAATTAAGATTTAAGCTACTCTGCTACCACCTGAAAGCTTTTTATTTTTTAAGATTTATTTGAAAGTCGGTCTGGCGCAATGGCTCAGTGGATTAATCCTCGCATTGCAAGTGCCAGGATCCAAGATGGGCACTGGATCATATCCTGGTTGCTCTACTTCCCTCCAGCAACCTGCTTGTGGCATGGGAAGGCTGTAGAGGATGGCCCAAAGCCTTGGGACCCTGCACCTCCCTGGAAGACCCAGAGGAAGCTCTTGGTTCCAGGCTTTGGATCAGCTTAATTCTGGCCATTATGGCCACTTGGAGGGGGTGAACCAGTGGACGGAAGAGCTTTCTGTCCTTCTTTTTGTAAATCTGATGTGCCTTTCCAATGAGAATAAATAAATCTTTAAAAAAAAGGTCAGGGGCTTAGAGCCATAGCTCAATAGTTAAATTCTTACCTTGCAGGCACTGGGATCCCATATGGGTCCTGCTTTATGTCCTGGTTGCTCTACTTCTCATCCAGCTCACTGCTTGTGGGCTGGGAAAGCAGCAGAGGATGATCCAAAGCCTTGGGACTCTGCACTTATGTAGGAAACCCGGAGAAGCTCCTGGATCTTGGTTTCAGAGCCAATTCAGCTCAGCTCCAGTCACTGCAGTCATTTGGAGAGTGAGCCAACAAATTTAAGATCTTTCTCTCTTGTCTTTCCTTCTCTTTATATCTGCCTTTCTAATAAACTATAAATAAGTCTTAAAAAAAAAAAGAGTTACAGAGAGGGAGAAGATCTATGCAATGGCTCACTTCCCAAATGGCCACAATAACCAGGACTGGGCCAGTTGAAAGCCAGGAGCCAGGAGCTGCTTCTGGGTTTCCCACGTGGGTGTAGGGACAGACATTGAATCATCTTCCACTGCTTTCCCAGGGATCTCGATTCAAAGTGGAGCAGCTAGGGGTGGAGCCCAGGAAAGTCTGAGCAGTGGAGCAGGTAACTTACTCTCCCGGCCACATGGCTGTGGCTGGGAGAACCTGTTCTGCACCAGGCTGCCTGCTGGGGACCCTAGCTCCCCATTTACTGCTGCTAGGTTGGGTAGGTTCCTAGGCTTGTGGGCAGCCAGTGCAGCAACTGGCGTCGGGCTCTGCCCACTGGCCACCTGGCAGCGAGCTCTGGGGTCTTAGAGGTATCAATTACTGCCGAGGGACATCCATGGATAAGGCCACTGGAAATGTAGGTGAGGAATGAATCATGAGGGACACTCAATGACAAAGCCACTGTACTTGCAGGTAAGCGAGGGGACTAAGACCTGGTGAGTTGGATGGGAGAGACCTGAAGATCTTTATGGGACAGACTGATACACCAGCCCACATGGGAGTCCTGGGTTGGGCTTGTTAGCAGGGAACATAGCTGACCACCACATGCCAGCACACATGCAAGCTATGGCTGGGGGCCTGTCTGGCAGGGCTAGATCCTAGTACCTGACTGTGAGTGTCGGATCAGTGAATGGGTCACATCAGACTGGGTCATGACTCCAACTACCAAGCAAGAGAACTAGGTCTGGGGAGGGTGGATTCTGTGAGGGGATATGTGGGTTTAACCCTATGGAACTACAAGTCCTGCTGGTTAGCTGAAGTTGGGATGGTGATGAGCTGAGTGAGGTGTGACCATGGAACTCATCGATGCTCACTGGTGCTGGGTCTGGGAACAAGTGGGGCAGGTCCAGGCTGCAGCATCTGCATGAGCACCCTAAAACAGGGTGTGGGATGGGCTGGGCTGCAGCAGCTCATACAAAGGTCAGGACAGATGGGGCAGTCTATGCAGTGTAAGGACCATGAATCCACTAACATGCATGAGATCTGGGTCTGGGAGTGACCTGAATGGGGGAACCTTGGAAAATCCAGTACTGGGTCATAGCTTCCGCTGATGAGCACGTGGTTCAAGCCTGGGTGTTGGACAAACTGGGCAGGGTAGCTCCATCCATTGGCAAGTGTCTGAGTTGGTTTTGGAAGGAGGTGGACCAGGCAGGGCCAAGCAAATCATAGCCCACTGGCAAGTGCAGAAACCAGGATGGAGTGTAGATCATGCTGGGCTAGGCTGCCATACCTACTGGTTTGCACGAGCCAGGATGAGAGTGGACTGAGCCGGGCTTGGTTGCAGCAACTGCCAGCAAGAGCTGGGACTGGGGGCCAGCTGGGTTAGACCAAGATGCAGCTTCTGAAGGAAAGGGCCAAGACAGGAGGAGGGGCTGTGCCAATTTGAGTTAGAGCAACCATTGGTACACATGTGATCTGTGTCTGGGATCAGGTCTGGTTGGGAAGCTAAGGGGATGCCCTGGCTGGGCTATGGGTCCCACTGGTGAGCATGGGGCTGGAGTGGGGGCTGCGTTCTGGTCTGGACATGGCTGCAGTCTCAGCACAAGTGTGGACTGGGTCTGGAGTGTGCCAGATTGGGCTAGACTCCAGCACCAGCTGGTGATCATGAGAACCAGGGTGGGTGTAGGATGGCTTGGGCTAGTTCTCTGCCCCTGCTGATCCATGCATAAGCTGTGTCTGGCTGTGGATTAGGCTGGGCTGGGCTGTAGCACTCAACAGTAAGAACTGGAATGGGTGAGGGTCAGTCAGGAAAGGCTACTGTTACTACTAGGACAGGAGGTGTACTAAGTGGGGCTGGCCCACGGACCCACCGGTGTGCATGAGATCTGGCATTGGGAGAGGTTCTGATGGAGGAGCTTGGGGAACTCCTCTGTTGGGACACAGTCCATGCAGGTGAACATGAAAACCAAGAAAAGGAGCCCAGGACAGGCCAGGTTATGGTACCCACGGGCTTACCTTTGGCTCAGGTTGGGGGTGAGACAGGCTGGGCCAGTTCATCTCATCCGCTGGCAAATCTGAGAGCCAGAATGGTGTGTGGGTCATACTATGTCAGGCCACAATACCAGTTAGTTCACATTAGGGCCGGTACTGGGGGCTGGTTGTTCTGGCTTAGCTGTATTCCCCACCAGCAAGAGCTGTAACTGGAGGCTGGTTGGGCTGGACCAGGCTATAGCACCCACTGGCAAATGCTGAGGTGAGGCAGGCCATGCCAGACTGTGCCGCAGTGCCCAACCAACACACATCAGACCCAGGACAGAGCAGGTGAACCCGGTAGGGGGACTACAGAGAGCTCACCTGCTGGACTACTCCCACTGGTGAGCATGAGAGCTGGGATGGGGGCAGACCAGACCGGACAGGGCTACAACACCTGCTGGCCTACATGTAAGCTGGATCAGGGACATGCCAGGCTAGGCGGACTGTACATGCATAAGCCAGAGTGGGTGTGGGTTGATTGGGCTTTGCTGCAGCATCAGCTGGCAGATGCTGGCCCAGGGGGAAAATCTATCAAGCTTAACTGCAGAACCACCTGCAGAGTGTAAGATCCAGGAGTGGGAGTGAGCCCATTAGAGAAATAGTGGGCACCTCCCTCTTGGGTTGCCACTTGACTGGTGAGCATGAGAACCAGGACTGGGACAGACATGGATAGAGAGTGGCACCCATCAGCATATGTGTGAGCCGGATAGTGGGGCTGGTTGTGTTGAACTAGGCTTCAATGCCCATTGACACATATGAGAGCTGAATGGGATGTGGGACAGACTGGGCCAGTCTGCTGTACATACTGGCAAGCATGGGAACCAGAGCAGGGACGGGCCTGGTGGGGGTTATTGGGAGTTGCTCCGACTAGGCTACAACTCTCACTGGTTTGTGTGGGGACCGAGTGTGTAGTAGGCAGGATTTGACTGGACTGCAACACCCATCAGTTTGTGTAGAAAACAGGGCTGGAGACAACTGACCCAGCAATTGCAACTAACAGTGCGCGCAAAGGCCCATTTGGGCAACAGGCTGTGCCGGACCCTGTATTGGCAAGCACACATAAGAATCAGGTCAGGGATCACCTCAGATGAAGTTTCTTTGGGAATCCCCCCAACTGAACTGCTGGACTTAGAACTCCAACCACAGAGAAAATTGCAGGTTCCATGGTCTGACCATGGAGTGCATGTGCCAGAGCTGGGACTTCTCAGTAGCTTAGACAGAGTAGTGGACAGCATATCCAGGTGCACATGGAGGATACAGCCTGCAGAGAACACCTGGTACCATACACAGGATAGAGAACAGAACAAATCAATCAACTACCCCAGCCAAGTGTTGGCAGTGAATACCTGGACAAACGGAGGCTCTAAGGTAGGCTGTGTCAGCCAGGGGAGTATGGAGAGATTTCATCATGATTGGAGTGGCAAGATCGGCGATAATACAGATCTGTTGAACTATCAAAATGACTTGAGCAGGACTCTCAGAGCATGCCCCACATCAGGCACCTGGGATGGTTGGGAGGCTGGGTGGGGATTCTCCCCTTATCTCTCCCCTCCCCACAGATACAGGAAGGAAAGAAGAGAATGTGAAAAGAATGGTTTCATCCACTTTCCTCTAGCCCTTGACCCTTTGCACCCTAATTTTTACATGTAAAAATTATCAAAAAATAAAGTTTATACTACCAAACAATTTTCCAACACATGGAAAAAACAAACACCCAAAAAACCAAAGTGGAGCAGCTATTACTCAACCCGGAGCTCATACCAGAGGCTAGTGTCAAATGTGGTGGCTTTTCATGCTACACCACAACACTAGCACCCTCAAAAAAATTTTCTTTAAGATTTATTTATTTTTATTACAAAGTCAGATATACAGAGAGGAGAAACAGGAAGATCTTCCATCCGTTGATTCACTTCCCAAGTGACCACAATGGCTGGTGCTGCGCCAATCTGAAGCCAGGAGCCAGGAACCTCCTCCAGGTCTCCCATGCGGGTGCAGGGTCCCAAGGCCTTGTGCTGTCCTCGACTGCTTTCCCAGGCCACAAACAGGAAGCTGGATGGGAAGTGGAGCTGCTAGGACACGAACCGGCGCCCATATGGGATCCCAGTGCGCATTCAAGTTGAGGACTTTAGCCGCTAGGCCACCGTGCTGGGCCCTCCCTCAAATATTTTTAAGTACTGATTTAGTAACATTTAAGTATTTTCTGGAAAATCTTCTATTTGTACTATTAAAAGTGCAGGGGCCAATGCTGCAGCATAATAGCTTTAGCCTCTGTCTGTGGTGCTAGTATCTCTAATGGGCTTCACTTCATGTCCCAGTTGTTACTTTTTTTTTTTTTTAAGATTTACTTATTTTAATTGGAAAGTCAAATTCATAGACAGAAGGAGAAACAGAAAGATCTTTTATCCACTGGTTCACTTCCCAAGTGGCTGCAACAGCCAAGTTTGAGCCAATCTGAAGCCAGGAACCAGGATCTTCTTCCTGGTCTCCCATACGGGTGCAGGGTCCCAAGGTTTTGGGTGTCCTCCACTGCCTTCCCAGGCCTCAAGCAGGGAGCAGGATGGGAAGCAGGGCTGCTGGGACTAGGACCGGCACCCATATGGGACCTTGGCGTGTGTAAGGTGAGGACTTCAGCTTCTAGGTTACACCACCAGGCTCAATGAATGGGTACATCTAAATTTTTTTTCTTCTTTTTGCAAACCGTCATTTATTAGCAGCTTACTTATGTTTTAGTGTTATGAGCCATGGAATGTGACCAGTACTGCTGGGACTGTGCAGACACGGGGGACAGCAAGCAGGGAGAACAGGGGGGTGATGGTAGTGTTGCTGCAAACATATCAGAAAGAAGATACAACATTTTAATTCTCTGATGTTTTTGAGAACCTATAAAGGGGTATTTTAAAATTATAAACAAGCTGGAGGGCCTAGTCACCCCTAGGGTTTGGAATCACAGCATAGTACTTTGGATGCCCCACTACATCAGAGCACTCTGGTTGAAGTCTTTCCTCTGCCTCCTAACTTTTGCTAACGTGCATTCTAGGGAGCGGCAGTTGATGGCCAAATGCTTGGGATAGCTGCACAGAGTTCCTGGTACCTGGAGCCAGTCTGGCTCAGCCCTGGTTTTATTGCAGGCGTTTGGGGAGTGAACTCGTGGATGAGAAATCTTTCTCTCAATCTCCCATTCTGCTGTCACTCAAATAAAACAATTTTTAAAAACCAGTAACTTGCAGGAAAGCAGCATGTCCTCACAGGGATTCCTGCATTTGTTGGAGCCCTCATCTTTTCACCAAGATTGCTTTGTGTCCAGCAATGGCACACAAATAGCTCTGCAAGCCCAGAAGAGTAGCTGTGGCTATGGAGTCTGTCCCATCCAAAAGGGGACAGCTACGACTGCACCTTCTGAAGGAAACTGTAACGGAATACCGGCTAAGTTACCAGATCTCTTGGAGTTTCAGAGGGACCGGGACAGGGAGAGGCAGAGGAGACGCAAAGAGAGAGACCCTCTGTTGCATTCCTAGGTGTTTTAGTAGGGAGCCTGAACGAGAAGCGGAGCAGCCAGGACTCAAACCAGTGTTCTTATGGGATGCCAGTGCCACAGGTGCACCACAACAGCAGCCCCGGAAACCTCATTCTTCACGAGAAGACAATTTGGATTTTTATGTGAACTTTTTTTTTTTGTTTTTATATTGAAAGGCAGAGGGACAGAGACCAAGACACTTCTGCAGGTTCACTCCTGAAATGCCAGTATCAGGATCGTCAGCAGGAAGCTGGAAACAGAAGAGGAGCCAGGGCTTCTGATCCCAGCTCCTTGCTAACATGGTTCATGGGAGGCAGCAGAGATGCTCGTGTGAGTGAGTTCCTTGAGGGACCTGGACTGAGTTCTTAATTCCCAGCTCCGACTTTGGCCCAGTCCTCGCTACTGTGGGCACACAGGGAGTGAACTAGTGGATAGATGGATCTCTCCCTGTAATAAAAATAAACTATAGAAACACCAAAGAAACCAAAATAATCCAACAAGTCATTCAAATTCCACTCACGTGAGCAGCACTGTTGTTTCATTTAAGGCCCAAACCGCTGTATTATCTTCCTTGTTACTGCAGAAAAAGCATCGAAGACAGTCCAACAGATCACAACATCAAGGTTTGAGTCCAGGATGCCACAGCTCTGCAGCCAGAATTCCCCCTGCCCAGACTGAAGAGCCAGAGTGAGGACCACACAAACACAAAGTGTGGAGCAAAGCATTTACTTTTATTGCAGTCATCAGTGAAGGTCACACTTCAAAATGAAGCTAAGCAATACTGAAACTATTATTTTTCTTTAAATCAAGGATTAAAAGCAAACACAATATAGAGCACTTGTCCTATGCAGAATGGCAGAGAAAAGCAGAGTGGTTCTGTCACAGGACAGTTTAGTGGGAAATAGGCTCAGAGGGAATTAGGACCGTTTATTTAGTCAATTATTACTAGTGACTGAATCACTTAAGAATCTACTCTTAAAAATTTTTCCAAGCATATCCCTTAAATTTTTGTAGTAGTGGTACTTTTTTTGGGGGTGTGTGTGTGTGAGTAGATAGTTTAACTGAAAGTAGAAAATTTACCATCAATTTTCAAATATTGAAAACAAGCACTTTGTTTAAAAACTTTATTTGCCTCTGTTAATCATAATTACATATCATCTACAAGGAATTAAAATGACAAGCAGACCCAAAACCTGGCCTCCAAGTACACAGTGATAGGATTCAGCATTTGGTGTTTCTAATTACACAGTGATCAAATCCATCTCCCGGACTTCCTCTCCCATCTATTTCCCATCAGAAAGTTCTAGTTTCTTCTTAAAACACAGCAGCCAAGTTTGGTATCACTCAGATCTAACCTGGTCCCACAGCATATTACAGATTTGAATTCATTCCACTGCTTTAACTGTTACCATGTAACTAGACATTTTAAAAGACAACACCTTAAAACACTAAATTTCCTTGCTTAGGAAAAGCCAATAGAAAATATATAAGGCCAGGCATAAGACACAAGGGTAGGGGAGGATAGGGAGGGAGACGTGAGTCCCATCATTTTGCCTTGCTGAAACCTGGTGTTTACAGAAATATTTGGCAAGAACAGTTTGTGTGAAAAGGAGAATGGACAAACAGGTTAGTCTGATTTTACGTAGTAATTAATTTTCACAACATACCCTTATCAATCCCCCAAAATAGTTCACATCTGCAATACAAATAGGCACACACGGTCAAAGTGATTAAAAAGCAAAATTACAAAGGCCATTTGTCCATCTGCAGGACATTCTTCAGGAGGGCCCCACCCTCCCCACGTCCTGTTTACACTGCACCCTTCAGAAAAGACCCTTTTTAAAAAGAACACTTCTTTCTCCATTGGTTAAGATTTAGAAAAGGCAGCAGTTAATCTCCAGTGGGAACCAACTAGCAGTGTGTTAGGGGTGTGTGTGTGTGCACTGCATGGAACAGAAATTTCTCTAGCATATGAGTTGTACTGGAATGATATAAATTTTAGCTTCTCAAAACATGAAAGCAGCATTTTTTCCTATTTAAATTTGTGGATCACACTTGGTGCTATAAAGCATTCGTATGTATACACACACACACATATACACACTCACACTGCTGCTTCCCACGGCTTAGGGAATGCATTGTATATACTAGTCCACAAAATGATCTTTATTCGCAAGATCTAGTTAATACTTTTGGTGGTCCATGACTGAAAAAAGACAGTAAAGCTACATATTACATCAAAATTTGTTTAGAAGTATTCCTGATATATCAGTATCAGCTATCTCACTGTGCAAGGTGGATTTTTGATTTTGTGTTTCAAGCTTGAGTCTCTCCACCTCTTCTTTAGTACTTAATATTCTCACTGTCCCGGGCCTGGCGGCATGGCCTTGCGGCTAGAGTCCTTGCCTTGAAAGCCCCGGGATCCCATATGGGCGCCAGTTCTAATCCCAGCAGCTCCACTTCCCATCCAGCTCCCTGCTTGTGGCCTGGGAAAGCAGTTGAGGACGGCCCAATGCCTTGGGACCCTGGAAGAGGTTCCAGGTTCCCAGCATCGGATCAGCGCGCACCGGGCCGTTGCGGCTCACTTGGGGAGTGAATCATCGGATGGAAGATCTTCCTCTCTGTCTCTCCTCCTCTGTGTATATCTGGCTGTAATAAAATGAATAAATCTTTAAAAAAAAATATTCTCACTGTCCCGTAAAACTAATGCCAATGCCACAGGCTAGAAAAGCCCAGCTGCTTGCAACAAGGGCAGGTGAGATCAATATTGAATGCTTCAACACCCTGTGTATCTAAAATGCATCTTTCTCTTAAAAAAACTCTTGTTGCTTGTAACAAGGGATTGCTTTTACCCTCCTGTGATGATGTGCCCTGTGTGATTTCCTAGAAACATGACACCCAGCCCCATGGAAATGCATAAACCTGTCGAAATGTAAGTTCTATAAAGACAACTGGGTCAGATACTTGGTACCACCTGCAGATGTTCAGAAGAGACTTAACATGAAGTAAAGACTTCTACTTCAATTTTTATAGGCCCATAGTAACTGGAATTGTTTAAGTAAAGCAAAGTTCAATTCTGCAAAGCACATTTTTCTTCTTTCAAACAATCCTTTTAATCCAAAACAAGGGACCAAGAATCCACTAAGAAACAAAGGAACAGCTATCTGGTTGTAAAACAGCTCTGATGCCCAACACGTACAAAGGTGGCTGAAGGCAGAAGGCATAGTTAGTTTCTGAGTAATTGGTGGTTTCAGCACACAACTCTAAAAACATACTGCAGCTGTACAGCACCATTAAAAGGGTTCCGGTTTGTGAAAAGCCTATACTTTCACAAGGATTATTTCTGAAGAAAAGCACAACCTGTGCGTGGATATCTGGTAGGAAGCAAGCAGGACAGACTTGTGCGTGATCACATGATGGCAAGGCCTGTGCTTCTCTCATGCCTGTTTCATAAAATGATCTACAGAGGGTGGCACTGTGGTGCAGCACGATAAGCCACTGCATGTGACAACAGCCTCCCACTGGGGCACCTGTTTTGGTCCTGAATGCAGTGCTTCCTGATCCAGCCCTGCTAACACCCTTGGGACAGCAGTGGAGGATGGCCCAAGTGCGTGGGCCTCTCTGCCAGAATTCCAGGCTCTAGGTTTCTGGCTCTGGCTTGGCTCACTCTGGCCACTGTGGCCATTTGTAGAGTGAATCAGCAGAGGGAAGACAATTCTGTCTTTCCCTGTCCAGCTCTGCTTTTCAAATAAATTAAAAAAACAAACAAAAAACTTAAAAAAAAACCAGTGGCCTACCGTGCTATGGCAAATCAGGTTAAGCCTCTGCCTATAGTGCGAGCATCCCATATGGGTGCCAGTTTGAATCCTGGTTGCTCCACTTGGACCCAGCTTCCTGCAACTGTGCCTGGGAAAGCAGCAGAGGATGGCCCAAGTGCTTGCACCCCTGCACCCACATGGAGCATCCGAAGAAGCTCCTGGCTTTGGTCTGGCCCAGTCCTAGTGGTGGCAGCCATCTGGGGAGTGAACCAGCAAATGAAAGACCACTTTGTCTGTCCTCCCAACCCCATAACTCTGCCTTTCAAATAATAAATTAAAAATACATATATATATATTTAAAAAACAAAACAAAACGATTTACAGCAATCTAAGACACATTCACAGAGGCAAAAGGGGAAGGAACCTCTCATCAAAGTATCTTGAACTTCTGAATAGTTTTTCCTTTGGAGAACGCAAATATTTGCATGCACAGACATCATCTTATTCCTACAATAACTTAGTGAGGTAGCTGAGGGCAGGTTACCAGGGGGAAATGAGGCACACGGAACTTGAGGAACCTGCTCTGGGTGACAGCAGCAGAGCCAGGACAAAACTCTATCTCCAGTCAAATTCCGAGCTCCTTCCTACTCCCCAAGGCAGTTCTGAATAGCCCTTTTCCAGTTTGTAATCTTTTAAAAAGTGCCTACATTTGAAAACACCTGGGCCCGGTGCAATAGCATAACAGTTAAAAGTCCTTGCCTTGAATGCGCCGGGATCCCATTTGGGTGCCAGTTCTAATCCCAGCAGCTCCGCTTCCCTTCCAGCTACTTGCTTGTGGCCTGGGAAAGCAGTCAAAGATGACCCAAAGCTTGGGGATCCTGCACCCACGTGGGAAACCTGGAAGAAGCTCCTGGTTCCTGGCTTCAGATTGCCGCAGCTCCAGCCGTTGTGGCCATGTGGGGAGTGAGCCATCGGATGGAAAACCTTCCTCTCTGTCTCTCCTCCTCTCTGTATATCTGCCTTTCCATTAAAAATAAATAAAAATCTTAAAAAAAACCCCTATGCCTTCTTCATTATAACTCAGGCTAAACAACTGGCTTAACACATTTTTTAGGGTGGGATTTTGTACTTGTCAAGGCTCATCTATGACACGATAGTCACAACCCTGAAGACAGAACAAACACATTCACCTACAGGGCTATGGGATTTTTGTGGTAGAAGGTTTTATCACTTTGCTATAATACATCATATTCCAGGTCCATTCTCCATTCACACAGTGCATTCAGTCAGAAACACATGGCTGGAGGGAATACCTGTTGTATTAATACTCAGAACTTTCACTCTCACTTAACTGAGTTAGGATTTCTTTTCATCTATATTAATTAAAACATTAATTGTTCCTATTATATTTCTATTTTGTTTTACCTTTTTTCCTGTTTGGTTCTGTGTGTTATGAATATATGTGTGTGGGACAGAAGAAATGCATTGGTTATGTCACAAAAATGGTGACAGCCAAGTAAATAAAAAAAATGGTGTATTAGAGGACAAAACTTCAGAAAACAAACATGGTATAACAGTCTTCCTCTTTTCTCAAAACTATTTGAAAGTCAGGGCCTAAATTTTCCCGTTGCAAGTGCAGGGATCCCATGAGTGCCAGTTGGTACCCTGGCTGCTCCACTTATCTCTATGCCTGTGGCCTGGGAAAGCAGTGGAGGATGGATCAAAGCCTTGGGACCCTGCACCCATGTGGGAGACCCGGAAGAAGTTCCAGGCTCCTGGCTTCGGATCCGCTCAGCTCCAGCCACTTGGGGAGTGAACCAGTGGATGAAGGTCAGAGTCTCTCCTTTTCTCTGTAAATCTGCTTCCAATTAAGAAAAAAGAAAAAAAAAAGTCAGAGAGATAGAGAGGTTTCCCATTCGCCTGCTCACTCCACAAATGCCTAAAACAGCTGAGATGGGGCCAGGCCAAACCCAGGAACCAGGAACTCAATCTGGATCTCTCTGAGATGGCAGGGACCCTCCTGTTTGACCCCTCCCATGTTCGTAAGGTTGCAAAGCAGCAGGAAGCTCCAAGCAGAACTGGGACCAGGCACTCAGATACACGACACGGATGTCCCAAGCCGCGTCTGAACTGCTCTGCCAGATGCTCTCCTAGAACTCATTCTTGTGACACGTGATACTCCTTTCCATGTATTTTAAAAATGCTTTAAAAGCACCCAAGTAATTTACACACAGAATTCTATACAAATAGTTTTCTACCTTTTTTTTTTTTAAAGATTTTATTATTATTGGAAAGCCGGATATACAGAGAGGAGGAGAGACAGAGAGGAAGATCTTCCATCCGATGTTTCACTCCCCAAGTAAGCCGCAACGGGCGGTGCGTGCCAATCCGATGCCAGGAACCAGGAACTTCTTCCGGGTCTCCCACACGGGTACAGGGTCCCAAAGCTTTGGGCCATCCTCGACTGCTTTCCCAGGCCACAAGCAGGGAGCTGGATGGGAAGTGGAGCTGCCGGGATTAGAACCGGCGCCCATATGGGATCCCGGGGCTTTCAAGGCGAGGACTTTAGCTGCTAAGCCACGCCGCCAGGCCCACCCTTTTTAAAAAGTATATTTTGTTTTTCCCATTTAGTATTTTTAATAATTTATTTTGTTTTTATTGGAAAGTCAGACAGACAGAAAGAACGAGATACAGAGAGGAAAATCTTTCGTCCACTGATTTACTCCCCAAGTGGCCGCAATGGCCCGAGCTGCGGTGATTCAAAATCAGAAGCCTCTTCCAGGTCTCCAACGTGGGTGCAGGGTTCCAAGGCTTTGGCAGTCCTTCATAGCTTTCCCAGGTCACAAGCAGGGAGCTGGATGAAGCAGGGGTGCCGGGATTAGAACTGGTGCCCATACGGGACCCTGGCATGTGCAAGGCGAGGACTTTAGCCACTAGGCTACAGCACCAGGCCCTCTTCTTTTTCAAAGAAGGGAAAGTGGCTGCATCTGTGGTTAAATAATAATGTTCCTGGAAAGCTTTCAAATAGTTTTATAGGAGCAAACTATCAGAACATTGTAGTTAGTGCTTGCCGTTTCTGGTTTTTTAGTTAGAGAGAAACAAAACACATTTTTACAGGGCAATAATCAACAGGGCTGATGTTGTGGCGTAAGTAAAGCTACCGTCTGTGGTGCCACCATTGCTTATGGGTGATGGTTGATGTCTCCCCTGCTCCATTTCCAACCCAGCTCTTTGCTAATGGCCCGGGGAAGGCAGTGGAAGATGGCCCAAGCGGTTGGCCCTGTTACCCGTGTGGGAGACCCAGATGAAGTCCTGGCTGTCCCAACCATCTAGGAAATGAACCAGCAGATGATGGAAGAGCTCACTCTTTCTCTCCTTCTTTCTGTACCTTTTTCAAAGAAAGAAGGTTTTTTTTGTCATTTCCGGTCTGAAATAGGAAGATATTGGCAATTTAATTACCTCTGGACATCGAGTCAGTTGCTACCAAAATCATTGCTGCTTCTTGTTAAACTCCCTTGGACTATCTGCATCCATTAGCTAGATTAAACTGTGCTGAACATGCCTTCTGTATGACCTCGTACGGGCATTTTCTACGAATAAGTCACCAAAAATACTTTCTTCACAGAAAAGACTGTTTTACTTAAGGTTGTGTTGATACTAGTGCCATGAGCAAGGAAAATACTTCACTTCAGTCCCTTATTATCATTCAGAAGCAGTCTCTAAGACTTCTTAACATAAACGAGGATAGCTGGGCCTGGAACAACAAAGCACAATTTACACAGAGAGGCACTCTCCTTGAGTCTCTTCTGTAGGTTCACAGCAGCAGCTGCTCTAATACTATGTAGACACAGGAATTTGACAAGCATGGAACAGTTACAAGGTTTCTGTCTGAATATCTCAACCAAGAAACCTTAGCTTCAGTTTTTCTCATTACATATTTGCTCAACTCCACTAGTCCCACTTCTCTGGGAAGACCTGTTGCTACAGATTATTATAATAGAGAAAAACAGAGTCACATCATGATATGTATATACAAACAGATTTTTCCCCCCAGTCTTTCCTTCTTTGGGTCTAAAAAGATCATTAAAGGGTTAAATTAATGAATTTGTTTGTTCTAACCGAAAGCCACGATTAAAGATGGAAGGCCTGGGCACTAACAAGCACAGTAATCTCCCTCTCTACTCTCCACTGCAGCCTTTTAAACTGCAGATCTGAAATTATGGGTGTTCATATAGCTCCATCTGTGGAAAGAATAAGATAAACAAGATAAATAAGAATAAGATAAATAAAATAAAGTTCTACTGATCAACACTTCCATCTGGCTTCTACCCAAAAGACTGTTCCTGAAAGTTCTTTCTTGGAATGACCTGTTACTGCACAAATAGGTCTTTTTTAAGAGGTGGACTACAAATCCAAACAAGTCATCAAGGACTCTACTGTGTTAATGTAGTGCTGATGCTAGGTATCTGAACCTGTGGAGTCAGTTGGTTAAAATATGCTCCACATGCCAGGTAGGAAGCAGCACTAGAGATGGTCCTCCAGAATTACTTGCCTGTCTGGCAACCTAGGAAAATGTCGAAATATGATGAATAAAAACGCAGAGCACAATACATGTCCTTGAAAGAGAGACATTCTTGCAGCAAAAATGTATCTGACCGCTTGAAATATATTAGTTCTTAATTAGAAGTAATACATGCCTATAGTCAGAGTACCAATCTCCAACGAGTTCTTGACGTGGGGTTGAAGGAAGCGACTCCGAGCAGCAGATTATAAAGCAAACCCATGTAATGCGCAAAAGTGCATTAAGAAATGGTATGGCTAAAATCCGCATGCTGGTTAATTTTAAAGTGTAAAACTTTACACAATATAAAAATAAAAGTTTTTCCAGTTATAATTACTTGAAAAAAATTTCCCATTTCCCTCCCTCTCAGTGCAAGAACAGAACACAGTACAACACAGTGTCATTCACTGAACTCCAGTAATTGAGAATTTAAGAAATCAGAGAATGGGATAAAATTTATCACTTAATTCCTTACAGAAAGAGTTCTTACCAAAGAAATTCATCATGTTAAAATACAATGGAAATATTTTTCCTTTTAAAGGGAATATATTTTCTCATGCACTTTTATAAGAAAAGCTCATGTGCCAAAACAAGTAGTCTTGATCCATCTACCAGGACACTGGAGTTACTCTACAGGCTTTAAAAGAGTATACTACTATCACAATTTTTACTGTCTTCTAATTAACTCACATTCATACATTTTTACTACTGAAATAGTGGAAATTTTAATTAGTTGAAATGCTCTTAATCAGTCTATAATCCTGGCTCTCTTTTATCTCTGGTTCCTCCACTGATAATCCAGTAATTAAAAGATCAGATCTGCAATGTAATCAATGAATAAATGAATATTAAAAAAAAAAGATCAGATCTTCCATATAGCATACTCATTAGGTTGGTTGCAGGGAATCCCCCACTTCAAAGGGAATCAATGATTTCTGGGTTATTTGCTTTCCTAGGCTATAAAAGGTATTGTAATCCTATTGCTGAGCAATGTGGCCACTGAAGCAGTTTCAATGCACCTAAAGTTAAAAAAAGAAATATCAATGACCACTTAATTGACACATTTTCAAAAAACAGCTGTTAGGTAAAATAAAACCCAATCTGTTAGTATCAGTTTGCTATTAAAGAAGAAAAAGATTTAACTTTTTAGAAAAGTCAAAGTTCTCCTCCATACATAGAAATCTGCCTAAAGACTATCTTTAATGCCCACAGTATAAACAACATCAAATATTGTAAATCAAAAAAATAGTGTTAATGGTTTATTGGTAGAGATCCATCTCTAAAAATTATAGAATTAGTAATTTGTTTTGTATATTAATATTTGATTTTAAATCCTGCTAAAATTACAGAGAGGAAAAACTAGAAATATCTATTAAATAAAATACCTTAAACCAGCATCTAAGCAAAATATAAAATTGCACACAAATTATCAATAAATATACACATCACAATAGAAAAAATTAACCTTAAAATATAAAATTATAATTGCTTGAAACATTATGAAAATGAAAGTTTAATGTGCATGTATATCTGCAAACAGTACACTCCAAACAATCAGTGTAATTTTACTATCATTATTACATAATGCAGCATCTAAGGTTACTGAGGTACGGTGCTTTGGGTTTTTAGTTTATTTTTTTCTGGAGGAATACTCAACAAATTCATAAGTAAGACCTAGTTACAGGATCATGTCCTGCTGTTTATTGTGCCTCAGTGTGGGGGAAAACTGCCTTCTCATGGATCACTAAGGCCCAATTATGCATGCTTTATTTTTAAATCACTATTCTTTTAAATGCATTGTCATCATTTTTCACAGATCTTCCTATTTTAAGAAAAAAAGAAGAAAAGGTATCATTTAGTCATTTAAAATATATTCATCAGGTTCTAAAAAAAGTCCCTTGAAATAAAGATATCTAGCAGTTGGTTTTCTTTCTTAAAACAATCTCTCTCAATGCCTTGGCTGTTTGTGCGCAGTCATCTCTAATACTGGTGAGTCAGAAACAACGTCTATAACCTTTACAGTCAATGTATGTTGAAGGAAAAAAGGCAGAGGGAGCTAGCAGATAACAGGTAATTCCCTGTAAGTTACCTTTTCCGGGCCACTATACCCTTAACTTCATTAAAAAGGGCTAATTCTGTTAACATTTTTTTTGTCTTCAAATTTACAAAATAAATTTGGTGAGCACTTTCTTAGATACTTACTGCAATAAAGCTTTCCTTGGCTTCCTTAGATTAAGGACAACATAAAACATTATTCCTATCTGTATGAAACTGTCACACTCTTGGAGTTCTAAAACAATTTACCTCTAAATTTTGAAAAATAAAAATCTACAGCACCATCCTCTGTAAAGGCACTTTCTAAGAACCTCCTTGTTTCAGAAAATGACTTAAAATTTCATTTAGAGTCGAACCTGAACAGAAATCTTTGCTTTACAGAGACCCTAACACAACATCAGGTTTTGGCTACCTCAGACACTGGCTTCTAGAAGGAAGAAGTCCAGTGGTGGGATAGATGATTGACAGGGTCCCAATTTTGTCACAGTTAGTTACTTGTTAGTTCAACAGGGTCTCCTCACTGGTAAACCTTAAGGCTGGACAATCCTTCTATCTTTCATTCAGACTAAAGTATGCGTAACTTCCATACTCTAAGAACAAAAACTTCTTAAGATTTTATCAACAATGTAAACAGAAAGTGCTACTTTTGATGCGTCAAGTAAAATAAACTTGAGCTAGCAGTAGATAACATTAAAATAAGCTTTGTCCATTAAAAATTTTGTTACTGATATGGAAAATTATAAACTTAAATGTAACATTTTCAAAAGCACAAAAACAAGTCAAAATATTTTTTTACTTTATGACATTCACAGTTGCATATTATGAAAAGAATTATGCATGTTTTACACCAAAATAAACTTATCTTTTAATTCTACTTCCACAAACTCTGAAGTACCCTGTGTGTCTGTGTCTCCCTCCTCTTGGGACTTAGTTTGACTTTCACTGCTAATGGTGAAGAATGTTCTTAAGATAAACAGAATTTTTGTTTTAAATATTTTTTATTTGGAGAAAATTCTCCTTCCAATTTCTGCATTTTTTTTTAACACAACCACTCTTAGCTTATGTATTTTTTTGACTCCTATAGCATCACAAAAGTACTTTGTACGCTCAACTGGATGAAAAATGTGAAAAAAAGGACAGATCTTAAATCAGGCTTACATCGCCATTTGGAAGACCCCACTGATATAGTCTCCCAGCCATTATTACTGATGCTTTAAGCAGGGAGGGAATGCTTTTTTTCTGTCCAGGAGTTTGTGGATATTTACAACATCATTTGCGAGACACACAAAATCAATTTAAAAATGAGATTCACTGAATTTCAAGTTCCACCTGCAGCTGCCTTGGCAGAGGCAGATCAAATGATTTTGCAAGGCCTTACCCAGCCTGCCTCTGCTCAAGACATCCGCAAGTTCTCAAAAAGAATGAAAATGTCTAATACTTCAGAAAGATTAAAAAGCCAAAATAAACATGCCAGACTGATGATGTCTTTTTGCAACTTGGCTGATATATAAAAGGGAACTGAAGTAGCAAGTTCCTGTCAATGCCAGCCTTCCTCTTTACCACAATGCCTCCCAGGAGTTCAGCACACATTACACTCAGGGTGACAAATCCTGAATCAGAATTACTCTCAAATTTTAAACAGGAAGACTACAAAACATTTTAGCTGTGTGCAAGTGACCAGCTTCTTGAATTTCATAAGAAACGCTGCCTCCCACAAATTCATGTCAATGTCTGGAAAGACCCCTAAGTTCCTTGAGTATGGCCTAATGCCCGATCTATAACCCATATGAGTATGTTATATCTCTCCTGGCACTCCGGGGGCTCATTCATTCCTTTGACACTGAGCTCCTTTGCCAGTCATTTCTATGGAACTTTTACTTCCTGAGGCCTAAGTCTTCCACGACGCCTCTGTCAGCTGTCCTAAAATCCGTCAGACAATAAACAGATACAATGAAGCAGTGGTGGGTCATACAGAACCTAGCCTGAGAAATTATGATGGGGCTTTCGGAGGATCTAAGTCCCCAGGCTAGAAGGTGGAGATGAATCTTCTCAAATATTTTATAAAACATCCAATTTTTTAAAAATTTTCCTATGAAAATTCCTTCTAGATTCTCTTTTAGGAAGAGAAATAAATTAATAGGGTATAAGCAGGAATATTTCCATGGGACAGTTTTTCCAAGAAATTCATGAACAGGTAACGCTAAAGAAAAAAAAGTGCATCTGTGAATAAACTAAGTTCTGTGAAAATGTGCCAAAAAACCAGGCTGAGGTACCCTTTTGCAAACCATAGAAGTGAAAATCTACAATTCTAAAATATTATTCTGGTATTAAATTGTAACTAAATGGCAGCACCCTTTGTTAACCTTGGTATTTTATCTCCTTAATCTAATTTGGGAAAATGAAACAAAACAATAGGCATAACACAAGCTTTGAATCCTGTTCATCTTAAGGTTTAGTGCAGTAACTGTCAGACCCTACTTAAATAAATATAGCAGCTACAGCATTATAAACACGTAGTCCTCAATGCCAGTTACTCAATACTGTAACATAAGAACATGTATCTGCACTTTTCACAGACATTGCCAACAGGAATATACATTAAACTCCCAACCCTTCTTCACATTAAAATCATTTTTAACAGTTGCTGGGGGTGACATTTTAAAGTCTCTCTTATATGACATATCACAGAAAATAGCAGATCAAAATTTAGCATTCAGTCATGAGCAAGGGTAGAAGCAGAGAGATCATTCTGAGTTTCATATTTAAATTTACAAAGAAACTCAAAGCAACCTTTTTAAAAATTTAAAGATTAGGAATTCTGCACCAAAAGTGCAATAATAATAAGAACAAATTCCAATATTTGCCACTTAGCCTTTATCTTAAAACTCTATGCATAAGGTTTTTTAAATAATTAGGTTTATATATCAATTTGTTAGTAAGCAAAATAGAAATATACTATACATATTCTTTCAAGTTAATCAACCTTAAACTAACAATGCTGAATAGTGTTAAGTCTCTAAAAAAGAAATCACTCAAAAGGTAAAGCTCTATATTTTAGAAAAAATACTTTTCATCTTAAAAAATGTCCTTCCAAGTACATTTAATTTCACGGATTCTCCCTAGCACGTGTGACACTAAGTGACTGGAGATTAGGGTAAGCAGTGAGTAGGGAAAGGGTAGCTACAGTTGCTCCCTGAAATTTTCCACATGAGTCTCTGTAGCTCCCACGAATGAAGGAAGACATTTTATTCATACTGAGCAAGCACAGAAAAATAAAACTTGCACCACCCAGGGTATATGGCTGTCTTCTCTAGCTCATGCTCCTGACTCTATTCCGTGAAGTTTCAATGTAAGAAAACAAGCATACTTTAATGGGATTTTTTTTTTTTTGTTCTGAGGAGATGGTAGCAGGCTGGGAGGAAAAAAATGTATATATACTATATAAATATTATGTAAAGTGCTTTGAAACAGTATCGTAAATCTCATTTCAGATGCTTCAAAATAATAAAGATACAAAATACAGTACTTTCTTAGTTTTCTGGCATTGGGACAAAAGATTTCATGCCTATTGAAGGGCATGGGCTCAGATTTTAGGCTCAAAATACAGTAAATTGGCAATGTTAGTGGATTGAAGGTAAGAGACAAACTAAAGATCTAAATCCATTAGTTTTCATGTGCAGATGGAATTCTGAAAGGCTAATAACAATGCCCGCTGGAAGCAATCTGAAATATCTATACTCTTAACCAGTGCAAACAAAAAAAGTCAAAACGCAATTTTCATGAACTATAAGGCATAAAACTCCTCTGAATCCAATGTTATTGATACACTTGGTTTTGACAGCTTTTTAGTACTTAACATCTTAAAGTGAAATCAACAGACGAAAGTTTTGCAGAACTCCCCCCACCCCACCCACATTTTAGTGATTTAAATAATTTAAAATGATCGAAGTCTCGACTTCCTTTGCCAGTATCACATTAGTTTTAAAAGGAAAGTCATACTGGTGATAAATCAGCAAAAATTCTCTTTAAAATATCAATTCACACTTTCTTGATTCATCTTAGTAAATAAAAATTGGCACCTGGCTGGTATGAATCTTCAATAAACATAATCTATTTTCAAATAATTTAGACATCTCTTAAGTGTTGGGTTGTTTATTGTCACTTGTTAACGTTCAACTTTATTTTTAAGATCTAAGGTCAAACTCAGGCAAGCAATTAGGCTTTCTTCATTTTCATTACGATTTTTAAAGGTATGCTTTAAAACTGAAAATTATAAAATCTCCCTTCTGAAATTAAGGCTGTATTACTTCATCCTTATAAAATTATGGAGGTGCCCATTCCTCCCATTACCCATGGTAGAGATGTCAAAAAGATACAACTTTCCTTTAAAACTGCTTATTGCACTAAAAGATAGCAAAAAACAAGTTGTCAGTTCTTAAAATAAACATGATTATATTTCTATAAAAGATGCTGTCAACACGGTCCTATAATTATTAAAGCACTATTCTAATAAATATAAAAGAAAAGGAAGCTATAATTCAAAACACATACATATATGTTTATATATATATATATATACAAACATACATATATATAAAAATATATATGAAAATCACATTAAGGTTTGAGAGGCAGCAAGTAACCCAGCAAAAAGCAAATCAAAACAAAACAAAAACTCCATAATCCTCTTTCCTCTACTCAATTTCAGAGGCCTCAACCCTACAGAGTTCCAACCTTTTAAAATATTTATCCTTTATAAAAGCTTTAAGGAATTTTCATGTCTGTCCTGTAGGAGCAGAAGGCTTTAGAATACATGTCACTTATCAGAGAGGAAGAGTTACAATTTCTGACAAGGTTTCATATTTGTAGCAGCTTTGATAAACTCACTGAAGATAAAGAATACTAGGTTGCTACTGCTTATGCACACATTGCTCAGGGGCAAATGTGAAGTTCAGTCTGGAGACATATGACAACACTGTGTAAAGATACAGATAGAAAATAATTTTGTTTCTTAAAGCACTATCAGGGTTGAGGACTCAAAATTGTGTATGAGACAGGAGACAGGAGTAGGGTGTGCAAAATAAATATAGAAATCTAGTTTGCCATGCTTCACAGTCAAGTGAATTAGATGCATGAACATTTGAATGTCACTGGCAGCATCAGAGGAGAAAAAATACAGCTGATGAAGGCAAGCAGTGTGAGAGGGAAACAAAGACGGGGGAATAAAGGGAGACGCTTCCCCAATGGAATGAGCTCTAAAATATATACACAGATACATATATATCTGTTATCAGTCTAGATCCAGATACATATGCATAGGAAGTATGCATGTATATATTTTAAAAATACACAGACTACTTTTACAAGATAATACATGAGTGCATGTTAATTTTTTTGCACATAATTGTGAACAATCAGTGATTATTCCTGTAGGTATGTATTTTTTCAACCATCATTTACATTTTCTTCTTTTTTTTTTTTTTGCAAAGATAGCTGTGCTGCCAAGCAACTTGAGGTAAAGGCATTAAAACGGTTAGACTATAAGAAGTGAAAAGAAAACAATTGCAATACTTCCTACGGAGACTGCACAAAAAGCAGTTGGCTGGTTTCATATTGCATAATGGTGCTGCCTTCCTTGATGAAGCAGACAATCTTCATTGTACCAACATAAGGATCTGACCCTGGGCCCCACTGTGTTGGTTTCTGTATGGCTGGAGGCGTCCCTCCTTGCTCGATTGACTTCACTCAACATAGGCTGTGTGTCAATGCAGTTCTTCCTCTCAGAGAATATACTTGGACTCTTTAAGCAAAGTACATTGTGCGTAAGGTATCTTGGTGAATCTGTACAGCCTTGGCGAGAGCTTGTGGATCTCGCCCATTGCTTTGTCCTGAAACATGACTTCCTTCGGCACTGTAAGAGAAGTGGTAATGCATAAATGACGAAGATCTAGTCCTCATTGTACCTTCATTAGGGTCCTGGGATACAAGAATGAACTCACAAAGAATGGCTGACAGTCTCTTACACGGTTGGGAGACACTCCAGTGGCACCATGATGGACTTGAGAAAATTCACACAAAAAACACCCATTGTGAGACTGGAGGGGAGAATGGGGGCGAGGGGGTTGGGAACTTAGGGAAGGGAGACCCCAGTGCCAACTAAACTGTATTAAAAAACAATACAAAAAAAAAGAGAAGTGGCAATGCACACAAAAGCAAACCTTCTGTTCTGATGTAGTAAATCTGAACATTTCAAATTGCAGACTTGTATAACACATCATGTGTGTCTCACCCAGCTCCAATATATTATTCAAGATCGATTTTTTTTACATCTCTTATCCCTTCCCAGGATTAGAAGCAAATCCTAGACATATAATTTCATCTACCAATATATGTTTCATTTTACTATTACCAATGATTTGTTCCTTGAACTAATTTTGTAAAGAAGCTAAATCACTATATTATTCCATTGCTTATGAGCCCAGGTAGCATATTGCAACAGAAAACTTTTTATCTTGGATAGTTAGTTCTGACTTTCACAGCTTTTCACAATTACCAACTTCTCTAGTAGACCATGGAATTTTAAATTTAAATGGTAGTACTTTATGGTAAATACAGAGGCCCATTCTTACAGGGAAGCATCTATAGAATTTACTAAGAAAATCCTAACACCCAGACCGTATTTGGACTTGGGAGAGAATTGGTACTTGCTACAGTTTTTTACATTACCTGTCATGTTCTTTGTCCACGAGATGATATCTGGCTCTGAATGCCACCAAGTGAGCGTAATACGCTGGTGCAGGAATAGAAACAGACCGTGTACAGCGTACATATGTGTGGCAGAGCTGGTAAGTCAGCAGCTGAAGTTCATCTGCAGTAAAGCAGTTATCATCCCACAAAACATGATAGTGGGAAGGACGACTGGTACCCTATGGAGAAGGCAATGAACGGCATGTTCTGTTGACTGCCAAACTTTTACATATTCAGCGTGGATTAAGTAATTTAAAATAGCTTGGTACATTTGGAAAACATATTGTTATTTAATAGTCAGCTAAGAATTTAGTTGATTCTGGATATGTACTGAGCAGTAATGGAAGGACTCAAATAGATGCTTGTACATCTATGTTCGTAACAGCGTTATGCGTAACAACCCAAAGGGAGGAGCAACCCAAGCGTCCATCAGTGGATGAATGGGTAACAAAAGGAGGTATACACATCCACTGGACTATCATTCGGCCTGAAAAAGGAAGAAAACTGACACATACGCCAACACAGATGAACCCTGAGGACCTCATACTAAATGGAAGAATTTGCCCCAGGATGGCAAATACTGTGTACAATCTACTTAACGAGATACCCAGAACAGTCAAATTCATTGCGACAGAATGGTGAAAGTCAGGAGGCTGCGAAGGGGAAGGAGGGAGTCGGTGCTTTATAAGTAAAGTGAGTAGGGCAGATGAAAGAGTTCTGGGGACGCACAACAACATGAATATATTTAGTGTCACTGGACTGCATGCTTAAAAATGGCTAAAATGATGAATTTAAGGTAAATTTTACATACAGACATAGGATGTCATTTATTATGCTAGGTATTACGGATTCAAAACAAAACTGACAGGACCAAGGATTTCTTGTCTTCTGGAAAACAATTTAGTACAGTAGAGGAGACACAGCACCTACAGGTATAAAGGAACAAATGAACAGTTACAGAATTACTGGCCATATTTGGTCTTATATGAGAATACAAAAGAAAGTAATTGTGAGAGAGAGAGATTGAGGGCTCTTCACCAAGAGGGAATAAGTAAGAGTTGGCATTTTGGAGACAGGGGAAAAAGACATCATATAGAATGAGCAGCCTTAAAAAAAGTACTGGAAAGTAATATTTCAAGGTGTATCTGGGGATTAACAGATTAGTTTAAGCAGAGCGTGGCACATAACACAAAGAAGATGAACATGAAATCAAAGTTTGGAATCAGACTGAATAACATGCTTAGGACTCTGGAATTTCATCTATATACCTCAGGGAAAGCACTGGGCAGTTAGGAGAACTTTCAGGCATGAGGAGATTAGGGTTTTATAAGTTAATGTCAGGAGCCAGTGCTGTGGTGTACTAAGCTAAGCCTCCACCTGTGGTGCCAGCATCTCATTTGGGTTCCAGTTTGAGACCTAGCTGATCCACTTCCAGATAACGCTCCCTGCTTATGGCTAAGGTAAACAACAAAGGATGGCTCAAGTCCTTGGGCCCCTGCACCCGTGTGGGAAACCCGGAGAAAGCACCTGGTTCCTGGCTTCAATCGGTTTAGTTCTAGCCACTGCAATCATTTGAGGGAGTAAACTCACAGACAGAAGATCTCTCTCTGTCTTTCTTTTTCCCTGTAAATCTTTCAAATAACAAAATGAATATATTTTTATTTTTATTTTTTTTTAAAAGATTTTATTATTATTGGAAAGCCGGATATATAGAGAGGAGAGACAGAGAGGAAGATCTTCCATCCGATGTTTCACTCCCCAAGTAAGCCGCAACGGGCCGGTGCGCGCCGATCCGAAGCCAGGAACCAGGAACCTCCTCCAGGTCTCCCACGTGGGTGCAGGGTCCCAAGGCTTTGGGCCGTCCTCAACTGCTTTCCCAGGCCACAAGCAGGGAGCTGGATGGGAAGTGGAGCTGCCGGGATTAGAACCGGCGCCCATATGGGATCCCGGGGTGTTCAAGGCGAGGATTTTAGCCGCTAGGCCACGCTGCTGGGCCCACAAAGTGAATATATTTTTAAAAAGACTTATTTATTTTCATTACAAAGTCAGATATACACAGAGGAGGAGAGACAGAGAAAATATTTTCCGTCCAATGGTTCACCCCCACGTGACCACAACAGCCGGTGCTGAGACAATCTGAAGCCAGGAGCTAGGAATGTCCTCCGGGTCTCCCATGCGGGTGCAGGGTCCCAAGGCTTTGGGCCGTCCTCAACTGCTTTCCCAGGCCACAAGCAGGGAGCTGGATGGGAAGTGGAGCTGCCAGGATTAGAACCGGCGCCCGTATGGGATCCCAGTGCGTATTCAAGGTGAGGACTTCAGCTGCTAGGCCACCGTGCCGTGTCCAAAATGAATATTTTTTTTAAAAAGTTAACATCAGCAATTTCAGAATATGGATTATAAATGGACTGAAAGCAACAGCAGTAGTTGGGAAATGTTACATTAATTCTGGCAAAATGGATGAAGGGCTGAATTGAAAAAATGACAGTGATAACATATAGAAGAATATATATTAGCTCACACTTGAACTCATATTTCTTTTTTTAAAAAGATTTATTTATTTTTATTTTACTCCATATTTCTTATTAGCATTAGAAGCTGTGGAAGATTTTGAGGATAAAACTTGAGTTCTACTAGATTCTACCTCCTCCAATGATATGTTTATAATGTATATATCATACATTGTACATTCTCACATTGAAAAATTTACTGGTACAGGGCATGCCAGTGAATAAGACACACATTACAATGATAAGAGAAAGATAATATATAATAAAACCATCAGAAATTGGGCTATAATGAATACTAAAATGCAGATTAGGGGCTAGTATTTTGACATAGTCGGTTAAGCATTTGATGTTGGGATCACATAGCAAAGTGCCAGTTTGAGTCCTGCTTACTGTAGTTCCAATTAAGTTCCCTACTAACGCACTTGACGGTTCCAGTGCTTGGGTGCCTAGGAAACACACAGGGAGTTCCTTGCTCTTGGTTTTTGTGGGAATTTGCGAAGTGAACGATCAGATGAAAGATATTTTTCTCTCTACCTCTTCCATCATTTGGGATGCTGTCATTACAGGTAAAAACTTAACTCATTGTGCCATAATGCTGACACTTTCTACTATTGTTTTTCAAGGACAATTTAGTGGTAAATGGGATAAAGACATAGGCAATAATCTAACACAGAGTAGCAGGATCAAGCAACTGTATTTCAGGATGGGAGAAAGTACAGGCTGAAAGAGTGGAATCGGGGAGCTGGTGTTGGTTGCAGCAGGTTAAACCACTGCCTATGATACCGGTATCTCATACTGAAGAACCACAGTTTGAGTGCTGGATGCTCCATTCCAATCCAGGTCCCTGCTAACATGCCTGGGAAAGGAATATAAAATGACCCAAATACTTAAGCCTCTGCCAACCATGTGAGAGACCAGGATGGAGTTCTTGGCTCCTGCTTTGGCCTACCTCAGCCCTGGCCATTGCAGCCATCTGGGGAGTGAACCAGTAAATGGAAGGCCTCCTTTTCTCATGACTGTGCCTTTCAAATGAACAAGTGAATGGATGAATAAATCCATCTTTTTCTTAAAAAGAATGGGACCAGAAGCTTCCAAGAGAATGAAGACATAAGAAAAAAGCTGTTAAATTAAGGTCATTCTAAGGCAGGCAAGAGAGAACACTGCAGACTGACCTTTGTTGTGAAGAAATAAAGTAGGCATGACTGACAATATAATTTCTTAGCATGGTAAAAGTGGTCATGTGCTGAATATTGAGGCAACAGACCAAGCTTACAAGTCCAAGAAAAGTGGCATAAAGAGCTAATGAAAGAGGCATCAAAGGACTAGCGAACAGCAGCGAAGACTGCCTCCGGAGTCTACCAGGAAGCTAGATTTAGGGCAAAGCCAACTCTGATTCTTCTGTGGGGAACACTTATCTTTTCTGGAATTTTTTTTGATAGGTCAGCAGGAGAGGGTACATGCTCTAAAAGTGCGCCAATTGAGGCTTTCCCTTCTGCTGTTAAGGAATTTCAAATAAGGCTCAACAGAGAGAAGAGGCCTGGTAAATACCACCCATTCTAAGGAGCCAGAGGCAGCCATCGTCCCCCATGGACGCACTGAAAGGAATAATTTCAAGACAAGTGTTACCATTGATATCCCACCGCTAATATCCTAGGGTCTGGGTTCTTCTCACCTCACTCCTATTTTCACAGTTTAGGAAGAGTGGCTTTGAATTTGGTGAGAGCATAAAACTTTATCCGTGAGGAAAATACATTCTCTCCACCTGAAGACAAGTAAGGGACTCTAACAGATTTGGTCATAAAAATTAAAGCATATTAGAAGTGGAGACTTACGGTCCGGGTCAATAGCCAAGGAGTTAAAGTCCTCACCTTGAACGCGCCAGGATCCCATATGGGTGCCGGTTCTAATCCTGGCAGCTCCACTTCCCATCCAGTTCCCTGCTTGTGGCCTGGGAAAGCAGTCGAGGATGGCCCAAAGCCTTGGGACCCTGCACCCACGTGGGAGACCCGGAAGAAGTTCCTGGCTCCTGGCTTCAGATTGTCTCAGCACCGGCCGATGTGGTCACTTGGGGAGTGACTCATTGGACAGAAGATCTTTCTCTTTGTCTCTTTCTCTCCTCCTCTGTGTATATCTGACTTTGTAATGAAAATAAATCTAAAAAAAAAAAGTGGAGACTTAAATTCATCATCTTATTCTCTACCTGGGTGCTTCCTGAGCTCAGAGTCCATAGGCCTACTCTGCTATGGACTCTGAATTAAAGTTATGGGGCTGGCCCTGCAGTGTAGCACGTAAAGCCACTCCCTGCTGCGCTGATGTCCCATGTGGGTGCTGATCTGAGTCCTGGCTGCTCTGTTTCCAACCCAGCTCTCTGGTGGGAAGGCAACAGGCCCAGCTGTGGATGTTGAGGCCATTTTGGGAGTAAATTAGGGGATAGAGGATCTCTGTCTCTCTCTTTCTTTCTCTGTCTCCCTCCTCTAGCGCTGCCTTTCAAAATAAAAATAAGTAAATCTTTTAAAAAATAAAAGAGGAATGAACATAAATAGAGAAACAGAAAACCAGGGAGTCAAGCAACTGGATCTTCAATCTAAAGGAGCTGGGGCATATGTAATTGCTTGCGATGTCTTTGGCATTTGAAAGACAAACAGAAAGGGAGACACAGAGAGGTCTCCCACCTGCTGGTTTATTCCCCAAATAGTCATAACAGCTAGAACTAAACTGATATGAAATTAAAAGCCAGCAGCTTCCTCCGGGTCTCCCAGATGGGTGCAGGGGCCCAAGTTCTTAGGCCATCCTCTGCTGCTTTCCCAGGGACATTGGCAGGGGGCTGTATTGGAAGCAGTGCAGCTGGGACTCCAATTGGCACCACATGAGAGATGCTAGTGTCATAGGCAGTGGCTTTACCTGCTATGCTGCAGTTCTGTCCCAGAGTTTTTACTTATTTATTTTTTAAAGATTTATTTATTTTTGTTAGGAAGTCGGATTTAGAGAGAGAAGGAGAGACAGAGAGAAAGATCTTCCATCTGTTGGTTCATTCCTCAAGTGGCCACAACGTTATCCAAAGCCAGGAACCAGGAATTTTTTCTGGGTCTCCCATGTGGATGCAGGGTCCCAAGGCTTTGGGCTGTCCTTGACTGCTTTCCCAGGCCACAAGCAGGGAGCTGGATGGGAAGTGGAGCTGCCGGGATTAGAACCAGCACCCATATGGGATACTGGCGCATGCACAGCAAGGACTTTAGCCACTAGGCTATCACGCTGGGTTCTGTCCCAAATTTTTAAAAAATTTAAAAGGTGTGGCCATTTGGCTTAGCAGTTAAGACACTGACTGGGACAACTGTGTCCCACTCATATTTCAATACCCTGGGAAGCAGCAGGTAATAACTCAAATAATTGTGGCCACCAATCACAATGGGAAACCCAGACTGAGTTCCCATCTCCTGGTCTCTGCCTGGCCCGGCTCAAACTGTTTGGGGAGTGAATTGGCATATGGGAGCTGTCTGTATTTATTTGCCTCTTAAATATATACAATTAATTAATTTTTTAAAAAAGATTTATTTATTTCCACTACAAAGTCAGATATACAGAGAGGAGGAGAGACAGAGAGGAAGATCCTCCGTCTGATGATTCACTCCCCAAGTGACCGCAAAGGCCGGTACTGTGCCGATCTGAAGTTAGGAACCAGGAACCTCTTCCGGGTCTCCCGCGCGGGTGCAGGGTCCCAAAGCTCTGGGTCGTCCTCAACTGCCCTCCCAGGCCACAAGCAGGGAGCTGGATGAGAAGTGGAGCCGCCGGGACCAGAACCGGCGCCCATATGGGATCCCGGGGCGTTCAAGGCAAGGACCTTAGTTGCCAGGCCACGCCGCCGGGCCCATTAATTAATTTTTAAAAGGAAAATTCTTAGTAAAGTTGAGAAAACATAGTCCCTTTGAAATAGTTCTCATTATTTGCTTACTAGAGCAGAAACCTGACATTGGTGTCCCAAAGGAAAACTGCTTCTTAAGGTTTAGAGAAATATCCCTGAAGATTCGTATTGGCCATTTGCATATAAATGGCCTCTAAAAGTTATTGAACACTCTGTTAAGCCAATATTCACAAAACTTAAACAGATTTTTTTTCCCCTTCTCCATGGCATTTATTAGCTAGCCACAGCAACAGTGTTCCTTAGGAAACATGGGTTGGGAGGAGAAATACTAGGCTGAAATACACACTCCAGGGGAAGAAATACGTTCTTCAAATTACATATATGAAATTTGTTTCCTTTTTATAAATAACAAAAATATTAAAATAAGAAAATATGTACTCCAGTGATACAGACTTTAGCCCTAGAAATACCATTAGCCAAATACCATTAGCCATGAACTATTTTTTGCGGATTGTTACTGCAGAACCATGGATAAAAGAGTGTAATAATACTTTAAAGACAGGAGTTTGACAGGAGTTAGTAAAAGTGAGGCTCATTAAACTGTAAGACAGCTGTATGGTCTATCACTCTGAAATTTCCACTAACTTCAGAGCTTTGGTCTATACCCTCTTGGATATATTTGCATATCCTACTGCTGCAAAGTCTGAGAAATAAGTAACTAATTAACTGCCAAGCAAAATCAGAAAGTAAATAAAAAATTCTCTGGAAACAATAGGCTCTTAAAATTGTTTAACTGAAACAGTTAAGTGTTAATTCTGCAATCAAACTCTTTCCCATGGTCAACAGCTACCAGTAAATGTGAAAATTTTCTATATGATACCATCAAAGAGAGGAATAGTCAAAAGAACTCTAAGTTACTTTAAGTGTTTGGTTTTGTGGTTTTTTTTTTTCAAAGTTTTAGGCTAAACTAAGGGCTTATTTTAGGCAGATATAGTCTGTTAAACCAATTATGTTCTGTTCTCACAAAAACAGCTCCTCTTAAGGTAAGGGAGAAGATGAAGAGTACTCCTTTTTCTGGGATTTAAAAAATTCACGTGAGAATGAAAATTTTTGCATTAAAACATTTCACTCAGAGGGAAGGCTTACCTGTATTCCAGCATGGCTACAGAGGTAAAAATCAAACTCATATGGGTGTGTAATGTCTGTATCAACTGTTGTTCCCGCTGGGATATTGCCACTTCTTCCAACCTAGATGTGTTTCGTCAAAGTTTAAATAGACAAGAGAAAAGTAAATAACTTATATGAGAGCCTTAAAAAAATGTATAAATTGACACAGGTATTTGGCTTAGTAAAGACACTGATTGGGACATTGACATCCCACAATGAAGTACCTTGGTTCGAGTTCTGGCTCTGCTCTGAACTCTAGCTTCCTGTTAATGCGTACCCTGGGGAGCAGCAGGTGACTGATACCTTAAGTAGCTGGGTCCCTGTCATCCATGTGGGAGATATCTGGACTGAGGTCTTGTTTTCAGGTTCCAGCCTGCCCCAACCCCAGCTGCTGCAGGCGTTTGGGAAGTGAATCAGTGGATGGGAGAAGTCTCCCTGTCTCTCCTTCAAGTAAGTAAAATAAATTACAGATATTTCTTTTAAAGATTTATTTACTTTTACTGGAAAGACAGATCAGGTTTATGGAGAAAGGGACAGAGAGAAAGGTCTTCTATCTGCTGGTTCACTCCCCAACTGACCTCAACACTGGGTGTTGAGCCAATTCAAAGCCAGGAGTCAGGAGCTTTTTCCAGGTGTTCCACATGGATGAAGGATTGCAAGGTTTGGGCCATCCTTAACTGCTTTCCCAAGTCTTAAGTAGGGAGCTGGATGGGAACCAGAGTAGCCAGAACATAATGATGCCCATATGGGATCCTGGCAGTTACAAGGTGAGACTTCAGCCAGTTGGGCCATTATGCCAGGCCCAAATTACAGATAATCTGAAATATACACATATATTGGCTGATCTGATGTTTCATTATTTACAGTTTGGGACACTATATAATCAGCAATGTAGAGCTTAAGAGCTGCCTCACACAGTTCCTAATTCCTACTTCCCAGATCAATGCAGTTCCTGGTGTTGATAAACAGCTGTTAATATGAGTCTTCTTCTTTTTTTAAAGATTTATTTATTTTATTACAGCCAGATATACACAGAGGAGGAGAGACAGAGAGGAAGATCCTCCGTCCGATGATTCACTCCCCAAGTGAGCCACAACGGGCGGTGCTGCGCCGATCTGAAGCCGGGAACCAGGAACCTCTTCCGGGTCTCCCACGCGGGTGCAGGGTCCCAATGCATTGGGCCATCCTCGACTGCTTTCCCAGGCCACAAGCAGGGAGCTGGATGGGAAGTGGAGCTGCCGGGATTAGAACCGGCGCCCATATGGGATCCCGGGGCTTTCAAGGCGAGGACTTTAGCCACTAGGCCACGCCGCCGGGCCCAATATGAGTCTTAACTTCTGCTTCACTGGAAGTTGATTCCAACGTCAGTGAAAGACATTTGAAGTAACTTTGTCGGGGCCATGTGATGCAGCGTTTAAAATGCGCCCTGTGATATGAGCAGCACGTATGGGTGCTGGTTCAAGTCTTGGTTGCTTCACTTCTAATCCAGTTGCCTGTTATGGCTCCTGGAAAATCAGCAAAAGATGGCAGAAATACTTGAGTCCCTGCTACCCACGTGGGAGACCTGGAAAAAGCTACTGGCTCCTGGTTTCATCCAACCAGTAGATGGACGACTTCTCTTTCTCTCTTCCTTTCTTTGTGCCCCTCTCTCTTTAACTATGCCTTTCAAGTAAATAAATCTTTAAAAACACAATCTTGCTAGCTTGTGTGCACCAATTTATGGACCCTGTAAAAGTGAAAGACAGTGGGTACTCTTTTATTTTTGAAAATTTTGTATTATTTTTTAAAGATTTATTATATTTTTATTGGAAAGTCAGATATACAGAGAGCAGGAGAGACAGAGAGGAAGATGCTGCTTCACTCCCCAAGCAGCTGCAATGGTCGGAGCTGTGCCAATCCGAAGCCAGGAACCAGGAGCCTCTTCCGGGTCTCCCACATAGGTGCAGGATCCCAAGGCCTTGGGCTGTCCTCTACTGCTTACCCAGGCCAAAAGTACGGAACTGGATGGGAAGTGGGGCTGCCGGAATTATAATCAGCATCCATATGGAATCCTGGTGTGTAAAGCAAGCACTTTAACCGTTAGGCTACTGTGCTGGGCCCAAGTACTATTTTTTTAAATATATATACCTTTTAATTGGAAAGGCAGATCAGATTCAGAGATAAGGAGAAACAGAGAGAAAGATCTTCCATCTGCTGGTTCAGTCCCCAAGTGATTGCAATGGGTAGAGTTGAGCCAACCAGAAGCCAGCAGCCAAGAGCTTCTTCTGGGTCTGCCACATGGGTGCAGGGTTCCAAGGCTTTGGCCCTTTACTGTATCCCACATCACAAGAGGGAAGTGGAGCAGCCAGGACTTGAACTGGTACCCTTATGGGATCTTGGCACATACACAGTGAGGATTTAGCCACTGAGCCATTACACTGGGCCCACTAGGTACTCTTCAATCTGTCAGTTCATAAAGCTAGAATTTTCCTTGGAATATTCTATAGCACACATTTAGAAACAAAGAATCTGACAATATTCAACAAGAATTAGATGTCAGGCACTTTGGATACATTTAATTCCTGACAACAATCCTGCAAGTTAGGTATTATCCATTTGTATAACAAAATTAAGGCTAGGACTACAAAATAATTGCCTAATCACACACATTATACAACAGACTAGGATACGATCAAAGTGACTGCACAGGCCCTATTCCTCTTATTGCATACCGTCAGTTTTACCATCTTAGAAAAGAAAAATGGTATCATGATTTTCTCTGAGTAGATGTCACTGAAATGACTCAACATTCCTGATAAAGAAAAGCTCTTTTTTTTTAAAGGAATGTTCTTTTTTTTTTTTTTTTTAAGATTTGTTTTTTTGTATTGGAAAGGCAGATATACAGAGAGGAGGAGAGACAGAGAGGAAGATCTTCCATCCGATGATTCACTCCCCAAGTGGCTGCAATGGCCGTTGCTGAGCCAATCTGAAGCCGGGAACCAGGAACCTCTTCCAGGTCTCCCACACAGGTGCAGGGACCCAAGGTTTTTAGGCCATCCTCAACTGCTTTCCCAGGCCGCAAGCAGAGAGCTGGATGGGAAGTGGAGCTGCCAGGACACGAACCGGTGCCCACATGGGATCCCGGGGCGTTCAAGATGAGGACTTTAGCCGCTAGGCCACCGTGCTGGGGCCATGAAAGGTCTTAAGAAAACACCTGAAACTGTATTATACTCATCTCTAAATGCTTAACACTAAAACATTTTTTTTAAAAGATTTATTGATTTTATTACAGCCAGATATACAGAGAGGAGGAGAGACAGAGAGGAAGATCTTCCGTCCAATGATTCACTCCCCAAGGGAGCCACAATGGGCCGGTGCTGCGCCAATCCGAAGCCAGGAACCTGGAACCTCTTCCGGGTCTCCCACACAGGTGCAGGGTCCCAAGGTTTTTAGGCCATCCTCAACTGCTTTCCCAGGCCACAAGCAGGGAGCTGGATGGGAAGTGGAGCTGCCGGGATTAGAACTGGCGCCCATATGGGATCCCGGGGCATTCAAGGCGAGGACTTTAGCCGCTAGGCCACGCCGCCGGGCCCAACACTAAAACATTTAACATCATTATATGTCTAGATTTATACGGCTAGTAGGTAAGAAACTATTTTGTGGACTCAGGCTTATTTCTGCCATATGAAAGATTCCTGGATTGCGACTGTTATAGCACCTTGAATTATACCTAGATTTGCCAACCATCTAGATTTGCCAAATATCAAACAAACAGCTCATCCCAGCTACAGGCATTGGCCTAGGTTGCACTGTACCTATGCAAATGTTACACTGCTGGGATAAAAGCAGCTAATAACTGGCGGGCATCCTGGACCTGGTTAATGCCAAATTTGTGTTTACCATACCAGTGTGCCAGCATGGTGGCCTATTCTGTATTTTTTTCTCCCAAAAGATAGGTGGGGGGCAGATGCCTGCATGCCAACAGATAGGGTCTGGGGACCCACGCATGAATGTATGTGGGCCCTGGGTAGGCAGGCAGAGCCTGGGGCTGGCACACTATCAGAGGATTGGGGTTGGGGGTCTGATGGCATGAGGGGTCGTGGATTGCTCCACAATCCATTACTCCAGTGAAGTAGATCCGGAGATGTGTGGGAGGGAAGACTGCTGAAGTGAGGGATGACTTCTGGGGGACTTTCACTAACTTGGCTATTGCACTTTGAGGTAAACAAGGGGGCTGAGACTGGGTGGTTTAGCGGAGGGAAACTGGAGGACCTTTCAGGGACAAACCAATATACCCACCCACATGGGAGAGCTGACCTTGAGTTTTTGGTATCAACTACTGCCTATCAGGGCACACAAAGCCATGTCTGTGGGGCCTGCCTGTCAGGGATTAACCACAATATCCACAAGTGATTGTTGGGGCAGGGTGGGCGAAGGGGCTGGATCATGTTAGGCTGGGACATGACACTAACAAGCTCACAAGAGAATCGGGTCTGGGAGCAGATTCTGTGGGGGATTGTAGGATTACCCTACCAGTTTGAGGGTTGGGGTAGTGACAGGCTGAGCTACATATGACCATAAACTCAATACTCATGTATACTAAGGTTGGGGACAGGCTGGATTGGTCCAGGTATGGGGTGGATTGGGTCACAACATCCGCCAGCTTACACAAAGGCCACAACACTGGGGGCAGATTGCCGAGTAAGGGCCTAGCACCTGCTGGCACATGTGAGATCTGGGTCTGGGAATGGGTTTGGTGGAGGAACCTGGTGGGCTGTTGCTCCAGCTGGTGAGCAGGTTAGTCAGGGCTGGGTGTTGGTTAGGTCAGGCAGGGCTGCTTCAATTGTTGGCAGGTATGTGGCTTGGCTTTGTAGAAGGTGGATTAGGCAGGGCCAGGCCAAACCAGAGCACACTGGCATGCGCAGGAGCCAGAATGTGGCGTGTGTGACATGCCGAGCTAGGCTGCAGTATGCACAAGTGAGTTAGGACTGGGGGTGGGCCAGGCAAGAGCAGGCTGCAGAATCTGATGGCAAAGGTCAAACTGGATGATGGGTTATGTTGGGCTGGGTTAGAGTAGCTACTGACATGTGCAAGATCTGTGGCTGGGAACAGGCCTGGTTGGGGAGCTAAGGGAATGTCCTGGCTGGGCTGTGATTCCCTCTAGTGAGTCTGAGAGCTGGAATCGGGGTGGTGGACATGGCCTCAACAGCCCTTGGCACGGGTGTGGACTGGGTCTGGGGTGTGCCAACTGGACGAGGCTCCAGCACCTACTGGTTCTCATGAGAAGTGTAGGACAGACTGGGTTAGGTCTCGGCATCCAGTGAACCATGTGAGAACTGGGTCTGGTGGTGCACCAGGCATGTAAAAGTAAGAGTCAGAATGGGTGTGGGCTGGTTAGGCAAGGCTGCTCTACCTGCCAAGAAGAAGGTGGGCCAAGTCAGGTTGGGTCAAGAACCCACCGGTGTGCAGGTGATTTACCACAGGAAGGTGACCTGATAGAGGAGCTTGGGGGACTCCTCTGTCAGGATGCAGTCCCTACAAGTAAATGCAAGAACCAAAGGCGGGAGTGATCCAGACCAGTAACATCCCACAAATGTGTGGGTCAGGTCTGGAGGCAGGTCAGGCTGGATCAGTTTACAGCACCTAATGGCAGATGTGAAAACCAGGACAGGGTGAGGGAAGGGTTGGTTTGGGCTACAGCACCAGTCAGTTCATGTTAGGGTTGGGACCGGGTCCTGGTTGGGATGGGCTGGGCTGGGCTCAGTTAAGCTGCAGCCCCTGCTGGAGTATACTGAGGTGAGGTGAGCTATGCCAGTCTGGGCCACAACTCCCCCCAGCACATGTAAGACCTGGAAATGGAGGGTTGGGGTTAGCTCCCCTGCTGGGCTAAGGCTCCTGCTGGTGAGCATGACCTCTGGGACTGTGGGCAGACCAGGCTGAGCAGGGATGCAACATCTGTTGGCCTGCATTAGCCAGAGTACATGCAGGCAGATTGGGCTTTGCTACAGCATCGGCTGGCAAATGCTAGGACTGGGGACACTTTTGTCAAGCTAGACTGCAGAACTACCTGGAGAGTACAAGACCTGGGGCTGGGATTGGACCTAGCAGGGAAACAGTGGGCACTTCTCTGATGGGCTGCAATTCCCATTGGTGAGCAAAAGTACCAGGGCTGGGGATGGGTGTATCTAGATGGGTGGTAGTAACTGCCAGTGTGAGTTTGGCTGGACAGCGGGGTTAGTTAGGTAGAGCTATGCTCCAACGCTCATTGATGTGTATGACAGCTGAATGGGACGTGGGATAGACTGGATCAGTCTGCTACACATATTGATATGCACAGGAACCAGGGCTAGCCCTAGTGGGAGTTACCGGGGGTCACTCTGATTAGGCTGCAGTTCCTGTTGGTCTGTGTGAGGGCAGAGTATGTGGTGGGCAGGGTTAGGCTGTGCCACAGCATTCACTGGTTTGCATGAGATGGGGCTGATCTGAGATCAGCCTGCACTGGCTGGCACATACAAGGGTCAGTTCTAGGTTCACTTCTGGTGAGAATTCTTTGAGTACCCCCAACTGGATCACTGGACTCAGAACTCCAACCACGGTGAAAGTCATAGGATATGTGGTCTCCTTGGTTGCTGAGGCCTGTGTGGTGGACAACATGCCCAGATACTCATGGGGAACATCATAACCAGTTCACCGAGGCCTGCAGAGGACGTCTAGTACCATAGAGGGCAGAATAAATTGGACTGCTCTCCTAGATAGGTATCTGGGTCAATGGAGACTCTAACGAGGACTGTCAGACAATGGATTTTGGAAGAACATCCTAAACCTTAGAGCAACAAAATCAACAGCATCTCAGAACTATCAAAACTTAAGCAGTATCCTCAGAACATGCTCCACATCGGAGACCCTAGGGTGACATTCAATGGTCTTCCCCCATTCCTGGGTACCGATGCAGTGGGGTTGCCAAGAGCAGCCCTCTCCCCTTATCCCACCACTTTCCCCCCAGATATCAGAATCAAAAAGCAGATTGGAGGCAGCTGTCTCATCCATTTCCCCCATTCCTCAACCCTCCCCATCTTAATTGGAGGTCCATATGGGCATGCATCCCGCTCAACTATGTATGCATCACAAAAAATAAAATTAATTTATTAAAAATAAAACAGCAATAATCTACTCACTTATGCCTAATCTCAAAAGAAAAGAACAACAACAACAAAAAAGAACAAAGAAAGAAATACCAAACTTTAACTAATAAATCTGGCAACACAGAAACTTCTTATCAAAAGTAATATACTCTAGGGGCCAGCATTGTGGCATGGTAGGTTAAACCTCCACCTGTAGCTTGGGCATTTCACATGGGCGCCAGTTTGAATCCTGGTTGCTCTTATTTTGATCTAGCTTCCTGTTAATGGTGTGGGAAAGCACAGAGGCTGGCCCAAGTCCTTGGGCCCCTAAACCTGTGAGGGAGTCCTAAAAAAGCTCTTGACTTTGGACCAGCTCAGTTCTGGCCAGTGTGGTCATTTGGGGACTGAACCAGTGGATAGAAGATGCCATTTCTCCTCTTTCTGTAATTCTGCTTTTCAAGTTGTACTCTCGGTGGGGGTGGAATGCTTGGCCTCCTAATTAAGACACATTCCATACTAGAGTGCTTGAATTTGATTCTTTGCTCTGGTTCCTGATTTCAGCCTCCTGTTAATGTGAATTTTGGGAGGTAGCAGGTGATAAACCAAGCAGCTTAGTGGGTCTCTGTCACTAGCGTGGGGACATGGAGTGAGTTCCTAGCTTCTGGCTTAGGTCTAGCTCAGTTCTGGCTGTTGCAACCATTTGGAGAAGTGAAACAGTGTTATTTCTGATTCTAATTAAAAGACAAAACAAAGTAAAAATGTGCATGAGTTGATTAAAATTTTTGTGAAGTGTATTTTGTTTACATACACAGAGCAATACCTGGATACATATCACAGCTTCATTATTTTCTAGTTGTGTGATCTAGGGAATGACATTTGAGAGGCAAAGAGAGAGAGAAGGAGACGAGAAAACACTATCTTATCTGCTGGCTCACTTTCTGAATACCTGGAACAGCTGGGGTTGTGTCTGGCTGACGCTAGGAGCCTAGGTCTCTCATGTGGGTGGCAGGGGCCTAACACTGCTTTCACAGGAAGGGGCTGAGAGTTGAACTAGTGCCTGCATGGGGATGCTGGCACTACAGACTGTGGCTTAACCTGCTGTACTATAATGCCAAACCCTGGCTCCTCTACCTCTGATCCAGCTTCCTGCTAACATAACTGGAAGCAGCAGAAGATGGCCCAAGTGCTTGGGCTCCTGCCACCCATGTGGAATATGCAGATGGACTCCCTGGAGCATGATTTTGGCCTGGCCAAGTCTCAGCTGTTGAAGGCATTTAGGCAGTGACTCAGCAGATGAAGACTGACTGATCTCTTTCTCTCTCTGCCTTTCTAACATATAAAAAGTAAATGCAAACCTATTTGGAAACTTCTTTACTCATACTAAAATAGTCGAAATTTGGCACTCTATATTGGAAACTCGGCTGTTGGGAGAGAACCCTTATTAAATGCTCTGTGAAATATGTGAGACAAATTTAGCTTATGACAGTAACATAACAAATGAACAAAATGTTTGATTACCCTTTCCGTCCTATCAGCACAAAATAACCGAGTGTGATGTCTCTTCTGAACTACAATATAGGTTATTCCAGGTTGATAGTCTTTCTCCAAACTGATGCAAGCTTCTCGAATTGCTAACAGCTCATAATACAAAACCTGGAGATGAATGGAAAGACTATCAGTCAGTTGTTCCCTTTATACACTTCAAAGAAAAATATAATACAGTTTTATAATTGCTTAAACTCACCATTTTATAGCTAAATATATCTCCATTCCATTTTAACTTTTATGACAACATGGTTTAGTAATCAAGGCTTATACATTCATTTTAAATGGAAAAAAAAATCTCTGCAACATCAAATTTTAACTTTAGGAACTTGATGTTTTGAACTCAAGAACTAGAAACCATATTACAAACCCAGCATCTGATTCAAGCAAAGTCTGATGGGATTCCAGGCAACCAACCTGTCTAAATTGTCCCTCTGAAACACCATCCCGATAAAAGATGATACGAGTAGGTTTGAACCGTGTCGACTTATAAAATTGAATGAGAAGTTCCCGAACCATGGAGGCTAAGTCCTGAATAATCTCCTGCCGGGGCCTCTGTACTCTAACTGTGGCACAGTATCTACTTGGGTGGGCATCCATACTTCCAACAACCTATGTGGGAAAAAATAACAACAATAAAATAATACATAAATAATAATAAGCATAAAATATATGGATTTCATTTACATTGGTATTTAATTATAATCTTATCGTTTTATAACATTTTCTTTGAGAATAATCAAAAACAGCTAATCTCCAGTGAAAAACAGAGTAAAATATACACGATAGGGTCAAAAATTCTTTTCCTGTGGTGGGAATTCAGTGTGGTCACTAAGATGGCACTTGGGATTTCCAAATCTCCTGTCAGAGTGATTGGGTCTGAGCCCCAGCTATACGTTTACGCACATCCTAGAGAGCAGAGGGTGAGGTCCACATAGTTGAGCCTCTGCCATGCATGAGGGAGATCTGGATTGGGTTCTAGTAGATTAAACCAGTGGATGGGAGATCTTTGCATCTTTCTACCTTTCAAATAAATAAAAATCTGAAAGATATAGAAATTCATACAAGTTAATAAAATCAATTTTACTCATCAATAAAATCTGTGGAAAACTAGCAGAAACATTTACTATTATCATTTTCTTTTAACAAAAATTTTAAGACTTTGACAAAGAGGGAGAGACAGAGATCTTCTATCCATGGGTTCATTTCCTAAATGCCTGTAACAGTCAAGAGCCAGAAAAACCTATTCAGGTTTCCTGGATGGTGGCAGGAGACAAAACTCTTGGATCATCTTCTGTTTCCCCGGTGCAGAGCAGGAAGCTGGGTCAGAAGCACAGGCACCACTTGACTCCGGGTACTCCACTGGTTCGGTATGTGCCCATCCCAGTGGCAGCTTAGCCTACAACACCACAAGGCCTGTTGCCAGATGTATTCATTTAAAAGGTAAACTGATACAGAAAATGATATTCCATCTGCTGGGTCATTCCCCAGGTGCCCAAATTTGGCCAGGACGCTAGGAACCATGCTAGGAATTAGAGCTCCATGCTTGTCTCTCACCTAAGTGGCAGGGGTCCAAGTACTTATGCCATCATTCTGCCTCCAAGAATGCACATTAACAGGAAATTGGGTGAAAAGCTGAATCAAAACTCAAACTCAGGCACTCTACACAGGGTTTGAATGTCACAAGCAGCATCTAAATTCTCATTCCAATATAATTTTCAGAGTTAAAGAAGATTTACCACTTAGTTAAAATGCATGTATGATAGAAGAAAACAAAAAGCCTTGTAGTATAATTCCTGAAAATTGTCAGCTATATCTAAAATATGCTGCTATTTTAACAACATCTGCACTTGTTGAAGTGATTTGCAAAATGAATAAATATTAGTGGCTGTTGCAGCCACTTGGGGACTGAACCAGAGAATGGAAGACCTTTCTCTCTGTAAATCTGCCTCTTCAATAAAAATAATAAAAAAATTTTAAAAGATCTATTATTATTGTAAAGTCAGATATACAGAGAGGAGGAGAGACAGAGAGGAAGATCTTCTGTCCATCGATTCACTCCCCAAGTGGCCGCAATGGCTGGAGCTACACTGATCTGAAGACAGGAGCCAGGAGTTTCTTCCGGGTCTCCCACACGGGTGCAGGGTCCCAAGGCTTTGGGCAGTTCTTCACTGCTTTCCCAGACCACAAGCAGGGAGCTGGATGGGAAGCAGGGATGCTGGGATTAGAACTGGTGCCCATATGGGATCCCAGGGTGTGCAAAGTGAGGACTTTAACTGCTAGGTTACTGTGCTGGGCCCTAAATAATTTTGTTTAAAAAAGCAAATTAAGTTTAAAATTACAGGAATTTACAGCCAGGCAGATATTAAAGGTAGGAATAGCAATGTTAAAAAATGTTAGACACAAAGTATTGAAGTAGATGAATATAGAAGACAATGCATACTACCAAAAAAATGCAGTCTACCAAGTGTATATGTAAGGTACATTTCTGTAACAAACAGGCTATGAAATATAAACTCTTTGAAATCACAGGAAAGAGAATACACAATGATGGAGAGGTCAAATAGACAAATTAAAATAGGGTACAGAATATTTGAGAAACAAAAAAAATAAAAACAAAAAAAAAACAAGAAAAAAAAGAATATTTGAGAAACAAACTTGATTTAACAGATATAACGGTCAGTGTTGTGGTACAGCAAGTTAAGCTGCTGCTTGGTACACAGCATTTCATAATATTATGCTTGGGATAAGTCCTGCCTTAGCTTTGAATCCAGTTGCCTGGAAGATCTCTTTTTTTCTGCACGATTCTGTCACTCTGCCTTTCAAATAAAAATAAAACAAAACACAGATAAAATTATACATGGAATCTGCAGACCCCCAAACCAGAATAAACATTCTTCCAAAACATTCAAAGAACATTTATAAAAGTTTGCTACAATAGAAATATCATGAAAATTAAAAGAGCTGACCCCAAAGTTGTTCTAAAGTTGGATTTTTTTAAAGTTATTTACTTATTTGAGAGGTAGAGTGACAGAGGTCAGTCTTCTATCTGCTGGTTCCCTTTACAAATGTCCACAGTAGCTGGGGGCTGAGTGAGGCCAAAAGTCAGGAACCCCATCTAGGTCTCCTGTGTGGGTGACAGGAACCCAAGTACTTTGGCCATCATCTGCTGCTTCCCAGGTAAACTAGCAGGAACCTGGATCAGAAGTGAAAGTGAGACTCCATTCCAGGCAATCTGATGGGAATCAGATACCGTGAGTGGCTTATGCTAGATTATAACATCCGCCTCAAGGATGTTAGACTTCTTTTTTTTTTTTTTAAAGATTTATTTATTTTTTATTACAGCTAGATATACACAGAGGAGGAGAGACAGAGAGGAATATCTTCCATCCGATGATTCACTCCCCAAGTGAGCCGCAATGGGCCGGTGCTGCGCTGATCCGAAGCCGGGAACCTGGAACCTCTTCCGGGTCTCCCACGCGGGTGCAGTGTCCCAATGCATTGGGCCGTCCTCAACTGCTTTCCCAGGCCACAAGCAGGGAGCTGGATGGGAAGTGGAGCTGCCGGGATTATAACCGGCGCCCATATGGGAGGACTTTAGCCGCCCAAGGCGAGGACTTTAGCCGCTAGGCCACGCCGCCGGGCCCAAGGATGTTAGACTTCTCAACCACAAGGCTAATCGCCTGTTTCTGGTCTGATCTTAACATAAAATAAACCTGTCTAATAGTACTCACGGCAGCAATAGAAGGCTTCTTTCCATCACCAGCAGGTGGATGAGTGACATCTGCTCCCAAAAAGATCACTGGTTGCTGGAACACAGATGGTCTTAAACACATTTTAAAAGGGTTAGATAATTTTTCCTTTCATTATCCATTTATCTGTCTCACAAGACTGTAATCTAAGTAGCAAGTTACTGACAAGTACAGAGGTTTGTAGATAACTTCATAGGCCTGAACTTCTGGTTACTATTAATTGATGAATCCTCAAAGACATAAAAATCATTGTAACAGGACTGCTCAATGTCTTCTTTGGAAGTTTTTGTCTTAAGCAGTGGTGCTGGTGGTTCTAAAAGACAAGTGCCAATTTGAATAACAAATGTAAAAATCAAAAAGTAAATCTGTTTTCCATTTTACCTAAAAGGCAGAAAACAAAGCAGGCGGAGAGAGAGATCTTCATCTGTTAGCTCACTTCCCAAAATGCCCACATTAGCCAAGGCTAGGCCATGTCAAAGCCAGGAGCCTGGATCTATAGCAGGATGCCCCCATGTGACTGGTGGGGATACAAGTATCCAGGCCCTCATCTACTGACTCCCAGGAAATGTGTCAGAAGGAAGCTGGAATTGAAAGCACAAGCTGGGATCTCATGTGGGGTGCAAACATTCCAGGTGGTGCCTTCATTGCTATGTCAAATGTCTGCCCTCTAATATATCCTTTTGTTTTAAAATTAGATCCTTTAGTGGCCTGCATTGTGGCACAGTATGCTAAGCCACCACCTGTGATGCTGACATGCAGGATCAGATTGCTTTCTACACTCTTTTTTTTTTTTTTTAAGACCTTATAATTTATTTACTTGAATGTCAGAGCTACAGACATAAGGGAAGACAGAGAAAGATATCCTCCATCTGCTGGTTCATTCCCTAGATGGCTGAAGCCAAAAGCCAGGAGCTTTTTCCAGGTCTCCCACGTGGGTGATAGGGACTCAAGTACTTGGGCCATCTTCTGTTGCTATTTCTAGGCCATGAGCAGGGTATTGGATTGGAAGTGGAGCAGCAGAACATGAGCTGGTGCCCACGTAAGATGCCAGTGCTGCAGATGGCAATTTCACCAGGAATACCACAGCACTGGCTCCCAGAGTGCTGATTCAAGTCCTGGGTACTCTGTTTCTGGATTAGCTTCCTATTAAAATTTCAGGAGAGTGAGTGGAAGATGTTCCAATTACTCAGATGTTCTCCCCTTAAAAAAAAAAGTCTTAATAAAAAAAATTGTAGCCTTTAAGTTCCAAAATACTTTCTCTTAATTTATAGACTTGTTGATTAAGTTCTACATTCACTTCATTCGTTAACCTCATATGAACAGGGACAGTAAGCAGAGGCAGGAGGAAAAAGCAGGGGCAAAGGCTTTGTGTCTAATACAGGTGGGTCAGCCTTTATTTTAAAACTCCTTTCTGCTGCAGGGGATCAAGACACTTAATTTTTTCAGTCCCAGTTGTTTCAAATATTAAGAGAACCTGTTCCAAGTTCTCAAATAACTGACTTTTCCCCAGTGACCTAAAGAATGGGCTATTTCCTGTTTCTAGGTCACAATGTCACATATTTCTTAAGAGTTCTATGAAGGCCATCCAACAGCAGCAGCTGTTGTCTCATTGACTGTGATATGGTTAATATGGTTTATTTACTTGACTAACCAAATGTTCATTCAATTCTTCTTTTCATTCTCACATTCTAAATAAATGAATGGCTTCATGAAAGATACTGGATTGAACTTGATTTTAATTAAAATTAAATCATTAAATTCTCAACACTTTCTGGGTAGGCAGGAGGTACTTTCACTAAATGAAAAGGGCTGGGTGTATGTGTGAGAGATAAATTTTTAAAAGAAATCTCTTATCCTTTTAAATCAAAACTATCTTAATTTTTCATAATTAAAATGTCTAGGTTATCTCCCATGGCTGGAATAATTAATGCAGGGTCTCATTCACATTCTATGGTAGTTATGGCTGTATTTGGAAAAACGTAAATGAAAACTATGGAAATTTTCATAAATTATTAAAAAGCTTATCTTACCTTTGATGAGGTACAAGAATATTATTGATCCCTCCAAGTTTAACATTTATCTTCAGGCACAAATTTGAGAGAGTCTGAGGAGATGTTTTAATTACATTCTTGACTTGAACACATTGTGTAGCCATTCCCAAAAGTGTGTCTCCCACACGTTTCACCTCAGCTATGGAACAAATGCAAATATCTCTAGTCAAAAGACGTGAAAAATAAATTTACTAACTGCAAAAAAAAATAATTTCTCTCTTGAAACACTGCATCATCGGGCAATAAAAATTACATCAAAACTAAAATAAGGCTAAAACTTTAAAATATACTGCCATGAAGATTAACTTCAATGTTAAATGACAGATTTGTATTTTTGCTCTCTTCTATCAAAAAGTATGCTTTTCCCATTGGGAGAAACCAGAATATGCCTACCCCAAATTTGAATGATTATTGAATGAAGAGCATTAAGATGCAGAGTGGATCTCTGCCTTCTCTTTCAGTTTGTTCAAAAACAAGACAGAACTACAATGGCAAAGGGCCTTTTTTATCCGCCCTTATTTTTCTAGACTGAAGACCGGATGTAAACTGTTCTTCAAACTTTATCAGTTCAGAAGAATCTTGGAGCCAACTTTATTCCATTAGCATTCTCTTGCACATTTAACTTCCTATAGTTTTCATCTCTGAAAACCTGGGACTGCTATTTTTTTTATTGCTCTGTATTAAATACGGTATGTAAGCCAAACGCCTAAGGATTTGCCTTCAATTTTTTCACACATAGTGTGCACACAGTAATGTGTTAATCTACCGGCTTTGTTTTCTTTATAAATCTTTGTTTTTGTTACAGGAGTCTGTCCAAAACATAAATTACTAGACTCAGGGAAAACTATTTTTTTTTCTCATTAGGACCATTTTAAAAATTAAAGCACAGTAACCAAAATAATATAAAGAAAATTATACATAATTCTGTTTATCACTTTATTATATTCTTGCCAAGTAATTTTCTAATTTTTTAATGCATTTATAATTATGATACACTGATAGCTTTCAATCCTGTTATTTTTAAGAAAGCAGAGAAACTGCAGAATAAAATAAAACGTCCCTGTTTTTTTCCCCACAGATTTCCATAGGATCCTGTACTATTTTTCAGCTTGTCATTTTCACTTAGTACAATGTGTTTTCTATCTCAATGTAGACTACTTTTATTCTCTTTCTTTTTTTAAAAAAAGACTTATTATTTGTATTGGAAAGGAAGATCAGATTTATGGAGGAGAAAGATCTTCCAGATCTTTTTCTATCATCTTTATGGGAGATGGAGTAGATGGGATGTGAACTGGCGCCCCTATGGGATCTTGGCATTTACAAGGTAAGGATTTGGCTACTGAGTCATTGTGCTGGGCCCCAGGCTGCTTTTATCATTGATAGCAGCAGCACTTATTCTATTTTCAATACCACAAGGTATGGAAAGAACTGGGGCTGGCATAGTGGTTTGACTGGCTAATGCATGCATGCAAGTGCAGGCATCTCATAGAGGTGCCAGTTCATGTCCTGGTTGTTCTACCTCCCATCTAGCTCCCTGCTTATCACCTGGGAAAGCAGTAGAGGATGGCTTAAGCCCTTGGAATCCTGTACTCATGTGGGAGACCCAGAGAAGGCTCCTGGCTTCAGACTGGCTCAGCTTCAGCTGTTGTGGCCATATGGGGAGCGAATCAGCAGATGGAAGACCTCTCTATATTTCTTTCCCTCTTTGTGTAGATCCACCTTTCAAATTAAAATAAAATACTAGACCCTGATAGATATGCACAACCTCTAGGATCAACCCTTAGTCTTACTTACTTTCTTGTAACTATATGCTTTACCCTACAGATGTTTTATCCATCATTTATTTATTTTTTTTTAAAGATGAAAGGCAGATTCACACATACAGGGAGACATAGACAAAAAGATATTCTACCTGCTGATTCAATCACTAAATGGCCCCAATGGCTGGGCCACAGTATCCATCAACATACATGTGGGTCAGGTCTGATGGAGGACTGGGCTGGGCTAGTCTGCAAAATTCACTGGCAGGTGTGAGAGTCAGAGCAGGGCACAGGCCAGGCCAGGTTGGGACACAACACCCATTAGTTCACACATTAGGCCAGGAATGGGGACTGGCTGTGCTGGCTAGGCTTAAGGACCCCTCAGAAAGAGCGGGGACTGTGGGCAGGCTTAGGGGAGCCAGGTTGCAGCACCCACTGGTGAATGCTGAGGTGAGGTGCGTCACGCCAGATTTGGCCGCAACACCACTGGTACATGTAAGACCCCAGGCCAGAAGTAAACTGATGGGGTGGCTGTGGGGATTCCCCTGCTGGGCCATTGTTCCCGCTGGTGAGTGTGACAGCAGGGACTGGGATTACACCAGGCTGCAACATGCTGTGGGCAGGACTATGACAACTGCTGGCCTGCATGTGAGCTAGGTTTGGGGGAGCACTGTGCTAGGCTAGGTCACTGAATTCACTGGCAGATGCAAGGGCCAGAATAAGTGTTAACTGGCTAGAGTGCTGCAGAAACCACTAGCAAGTGCTGTGACAGGCTGCAAGTTGAGTCAGAACTGTCCACTGTACCCCTGGAAAGTGCAAGATTTGGGCCTGGGCCTGGGCCTACTAGGGAAACTCCTGGGCTGAAGCTTTGCATGAATGCTAGGACTGGGTGCAGGCCAGGCTGGATAAGACAGTAGCACCCACCAGCATACCTGGGATGGGGTGGGCTGAGCTAAGCTACAATACTCAATGGTATATATGAGAACCCGACAGGGATGTGGCACTGACCGGACTAGTTTGCTGCACACACTGGCATCCACAGAAACCGGGGCTGGGGGTGAGTCTGGTAGGGATTACTGAGGATTACCCCAGTTAGGCTGCAGTTCTCTCTGATGTGTGCAAGGGCCAGGTGTGTGGAACACTGGGCTGGACTCGCCTGCAACACTTGTTGATTTGCATGGAATATGGTGCTGGGGATGGAACTGACCAGGGAATTACAATAACAAACATGTGTGCAGGCTTATATGGGTGACAGACTAAACCAAACCCTGTACTGGCTGGCATATGTTAAGAGTCAGGTCTGAGGTCACACCAGGTGAGGTTTCTTGGAGGACTTCCAAACTGGGCAAATGTACTCAAAATCCTAGTCACAGGGAGAATCCTAGAATTTGTGGTCTGACCTTGGAATGCATGTTTCAGGACTGGGCCTCCTCGATTGCTGATGCCAGTGCAGTGGATGGCATGCCCAGGTGTATGAGTAGAGCACTAGGGTTGACTCTGTCAGCCAATGGGCCTTGGAAGGATTTTCTCAACCTTGGAGCAACAAAACCAACAGTGTCTTGAAACTCTCAAAACTACTTACGCAATACCCTCAGAACGTTCTTCTCCACATGTGGTTTCTAAAATGACATCAAGTAGACACCCCTGGGTACTGATACGGTCTGGTAGCCAGGAGCAGCCCCCTCCCTCTTCCCTTCTCCCAACTCCATACAGGAGTAAAGGAAACAGGACAATTGGAAGCATTTGTCCCACCCACCCACACCTGGACTCTCCCGACCCATCTTCCTCCGTATTGCGACCCTCCCTACCCTATTTGATGGTCCTCATGGGGCTGCTTTCCTGCAGACAATTATGTAAACAACATAAAAAATTAATAAAACTAAAATAAAAGTTATAACTAAAACTCTTAGATGGACACAGAGGAAGTTTCACAGCATGGGATTTGGTGATAGTTCTTGAATATGACAACAAAAGCCTAAGCAACAACAAAGCAAATAGATAAATTGGGATTCATGAAAATGATCACATTTGTGTATCCAAGGACACTATCAACAGAATAAAAAAGTAACCCCCAAAATGTGAGAAAACATTTGTAAGATATATTAATGATAAGATTAATAATCAGAATAGCAAGGGATTCTCATAATTTGCCAAACACCAGCCCTAGAAAATATAAATCCCATGTTTTTTTTTTTGGGGGGGGGGGGTAGAACATACAGTATGTCCTTAGAGAATTTCCTCTCTTTTTTCTTTCTAGATTTATTTATTTGAAAGGCAGAATGAAAGAGAGAGAAAGATAATCTTTCACCCACTGATTTACCCCTCAGATGGCTGCGATGGCTGGGACTGTGCCTGAAACCAGGAGCCTATAACTCCATCCTGGTTTCCACATGGACAGCAAGCACCAAAGCAAGTGGGCCATTTAGTATATGTGCTGGTGAAGTGAGCACATCAAGTGGGCCATGTTCCACTGGCTTACTATGCTCATTAGCAGGGAGCTGGATGAGAAGCACAGCAGCGAGGACTTGAAATGGCACGCTAACATAGGTTGCCAAGAACCTGCTCTCGTCCTTAAACCACCTACTTTTCTCTTGTTACTTCTTACATAGTATCTACAATCAAATGATTTTACAACGCACAGTGATTAGAAAATAATGCTTTCTTCATGTTCTTCTATGATTCAGTGATTTAAGTTTCACAAAAATTTATTTACAATAACAACCAACATATACTGAGTACTAGCCCTTAACATATGCATAGATAAGATTTAATCCTTATAACTACTGAATATTCAGGTTAAGTTATTATTCATATTGCAGTTTCACAGATGAACAAACAGGTTTACCGAGTAATTTAGTCAAATTACACAGGTAATACAACTGGGAATACCAAAATTCTGCATAATGCAGCATGATAACAGAATCTATGTTTTTAACTGATACATTAGATTCCCACACTCAAATTATCTCAGCTGTTTTTTACTGAATAATTATTCCCTTAAGTACCATTTTTAGTTACTGAAATTCTTTTCACAGGGTCAACTTCTTGAATCATTTAGTACTGGTTTGTCTTGAGTAATTACTATAACAAAATACATATTTTAATACTTAGAAGTTTTAGAATGTTTAGTATATTCCTAAAAGGAATATCAAGTATTGAGGAAAAATGCAGCCTTAAGGCATCCTTACCATACACTGGTGTCTTTCCTGGCAGGATGACGATGATGAGCTGCAGCCCTGAGTAGGTGTTCTTGAGATGCCGGAACATGGGCTCCACGCTGTCTGCCCCCTGTGCGTACTTGCAGAAGCAGGGCTGGCCCTGGATAGGCATCCCTGCATCCTTGGAAATCTTCCGCAGTTGGTCTGTGAACCCCCTAGGAGAAACCACTAAATATGAAACTTCTGTCTAGACATCAATGCATATAAACCAGTAGTGGAAAGTTTGGGAAAGGAACGGTGGACGAAACAAAGGTCTGTGTGCCTCACAGACAAAGGGTCTTCACAAACGTTCATACAAAGTGTATTTTGTGAAAAAACTGCATGGATTTCCCATTTTTTGGTACCAGAATAAATATTTAGTCCCATTTTCCACAAACTTTTTCAAGTACTTTTCTATTTGGAGAAAAACAGCGGCCTAGAATCTAGGAGATTCTCTATGAACCAGTTAGAGTAGCGCCTTAAGATTTCCAGGGAGGAGGAGAGGTAGAATTTTGCAGCCCAAGATACTGTCAGGTAAATTAAAGATTCCAGATTTTAAAAAAAAATTAACAGAAGTTTGTTTAGTACCTAAGAATTCAAGATAGGAATCTGAGGAAAAGTGAAAAAGAGGGGATGGTGAAGGTCAAACTTTGGAAAATAAGTAAATAGAAACAAGAAGTCTAACCACTTTTTCAAGAACCTCAGTTGAGAAATCAGGATCTATCCTCACCTGGCTATTTTACATAGGTGAAACCTGAAGAAGGAATTAAATTATTTATAGCACTAAAGTCAGGAAGTGGCAAAGCTGAGAATTAAACATAACGTGTCTGTCAATAAAAGATAATGCTGCTGCAACACAAAAGTTAGTCTTTCAGGATGTCTAGAAGAATAAATCAATGATTCTTCATATAACTAATGCATTCAGAAATCTTTATCCAAGTATCAAAAACAAATGCTTTGAAAGGTTCAGTGATGAACGATACCACACATTGAGACAACATGTTAGAACACTAGATGAGTAATTTAAAATCCAAACACAAAAAAGTCACTAAACCTAAGTCATGACATGCCTTACTTCAGTATTTCTTCTCTGCACTGCCTCTGTGTGGCAAAACAAGCAATGGCCCACATTTTGATTTCAACTCCTGTGTGGAACTGCTTTCCTCGCATGTCCCATACTCCATGGCTTGGTGTTGCTACTGTTCGATTCTGCCAAAGAGGGAGAAAGAGAAATAACATGGTAGATAAAAATAAAAGCCATCTATTTTAGTGAGTTAAAAATAAGCATGTCAAAGTCACTGAACTGATGTTTCTGATATTGGACATAGAATGGGCTTTTAGGCTGATGTTATATAAAAACCTAAAACTTTTACTAGAGTCTTGCAAAGACTCTCATCTTAAAACAAAAACATGTACTGTTGAAAAAGTAAAACATACCTTTATAAATTTCAAACTGAGCTAGGATGCCCTTCTCTCCATACTTACAAGCTGTATGTACATGATTAACATGTGAAGAGGTTTTACCCGTCCTCCATACTGGAGCATAGGCGCTGGGAGTACGCGGCCAGTGACATGTGCCATCTCATCCCGAACTTTAAACTGAAACTCCTGAACAAACGGGTCTGTCTCATAATTTGCACTTCTTACCTATCAAGAGTAAAAGTTTGCAGTTACTCTCAAAATCCCCCTAATCTTCTTTAACCATTACAATCATCTTTGCTTTTGTCACTGTGTCAACTGTATGTTTCACAATGGGTTTAATCAACAGTCAACTAACTATACAACACAATTTTTTAACCTGAGGATAATGGATCATGAAGACATTAACAGGAAGACTATAAATTCTTGTTAATTTTTTATAATATTTAAGCGTAATATATTGGGCTGAACACTAAGAAATTTCAACCATTTATGACTCGTAACTTACATAACTGAGCCTACATTCTGGGAGGGAGATAAAAGCACCTCACTTTAAAAATTGGGCCTACAGCTTTGTTTTTCAAAAGAGGGGAGGAGAGACAGAGAGAAAGATCTTATGCCACTAGTTCACTCCCCAAGTAGCTGCAACGGCCATAACTGAGCTGATCTGAAGACAGGAGCCAGCAGTCAGCAGCTTCTTCCGGGTCTCTCCCATGTGGATACAGAGTCCCAAGGCTTTGGGCAGTCCTCAACTGCTTTTGCAGGCCACAAGTAGGGAATTGGATGGGAAGTGGGGCTGCCGGGATATGAACTGGCACCTATATGGGATCCCAGTACATGCAAAGTGAGGATTTTAGCCACTCACTAGGTTACTGTGCCAGGTCCAAAAACCTGGTCTAACTTTTAAGACTGCTGTGTCCCAAGCTGGAACATCTGAGTTTGATAGCCAGCTCCAGCTCTTGATTTGACTCCAGATTTTGAAGCATAAACCCTGGGAGGAAGTGGTGGTCACTCAGATGATTGGAGTCTTCCATCCATATGGCAGACCTGGATTGAATTCTTCCCTATTGGCAAGCATATGAGGAGTGAAGAGTGGATGGGAAATCTTGCTTTCTCCCCACCTCTCTGCCTCTTAAATAAATTAACAGAACTTAACCTCTGATCATAAAGGATCCAGACATACATTATGAATTTATTTTACATGGAGTAAAGCTTTTTTGTAAGATTTATTTATTTTTATTGCAAAGTCAGATATACAGAGTCGGGGACAGACAGAAAGATCTTCCGTCCCATGATTCATTCCCCAAGTGACCACAATGGCCGGTACTGTGCCAATCCGAAGCCAGGAGCCAGGAGCTCTTCTGGGTCTCCCACGTGGGTACAGGGTCCCAAGGCTTTGGGCCGTCCTCGACTGCTTTTCCAGGCCACAAACAGGGAGCTGGATGGGAAGCGGGGTCGCCGGGATTAGAACCAGTGACCATATGGGATCCCAGTGCGTGCAAGGTAAGGACTTTAGCTGCTACGCCACTGCACCGGGCCCTAAAGCTTCTTTTCTAATGACTTGATTTATAATTTACATAAAATTTAATATTTTCAGATAAACAGTAACATACTATAAAGCATACTTAGGGTACACTTCAGATAAGAAAAGCAACATGAGGGGCTGGTGCCGTGGGGTTGTATTTTGAGCCTCTGTCTGAGGCACCAGCATTTCACATGGGTATAGGTGTGAGTATGGTTGCTCCACTTCCAATCCAGTTCCCTGCTGACAGCCTGGAAAAGCAGTAGAAGATGGCCCAGTCTTTGGAACCCTGTATCCTCATGGAATATCCAGAAGAAGCTCCTGGCTACTGGTTTTGGCCTGGACCAGTTTTGGCCATTGTGACTATGTGAGGGTGAATCAGCAGATGAATTATTTCTCTCTCTGTCCCTCTCTCTCTATAAATTTTTGAAAAAAGATTTATTTATTTTTAAAATTAGAAAGTCAGAAATACAGAGAGGAGGAGAGATACAGATTCACTCCCCACGTGGCTGCAACGGCCGGGGTTGAGGTGATCTGAAGTGTTAGGAGCCAGGAGCTTCTTCAGGGTCTCCTATGTGGGTGCAGGGTCCCAAGGCCTTGGGCCATCTTCGATCACCTTCCTGGGCCACAAGCAGGGAGCTGGAAGGGAAGCAGAGCCACCAGACATGAACCAGTACCCATACGGGATCCAGGCGCATGCCAGCTGAGGACTTTAGCCACTAGGCTACAGCACCGAGCCCAATAATTCTGTTTTTTTTTTTAATGATTTATTTTTTAAAATAATAAACCTTTGAAAATAATTAAAAAAAAACAAGAATTATATGAGTTATGGGCTGCAATTTAATACAATGCATCAGTGAGTCCAGTTAAAGATGAAGAATTTATTGGATCTTATTTTAACTCATGTTACATGAACTGATTTTTTTTTCAAAAACATACCTATTTGTTCTCAGAATGAAGGTCAAAGAGGGTTATCAAAAAAAGTTGATGTTCAATTCTGTGAGTCAAAGTCCATATCCAAACGCTACATATCCAGCAGCACATGACATCAGCGCCTCCTATGGCTGCCGCTCCTCTCTGGGCTGCTCCACTTCTCATCCAGCTCTCTTCTGAAGGCCAGGGAAAGCAGCGGAGGCCCCTGCATCCACATGGGAAATCTGAAAGAATCTTCTCGTGGCTTTGGACAAGTCCAGCTCTGGCCATCGCAGCCACGTGGAGAGTGAAATCAACTGATGAAAGGTCTCTCTCTCCCTGTCTCTCTCTCTCTGTCCTTCCTTCTCTAACTCTACCATTTAAATACAATTAAATTAAATTTTAATAAAAGCTAATTAATAAAAGTAAATAGAATCTTCTCACAATAAGCAAGAATTTCTAGTTATCTTTTTTTCTTTTTTAAAAGATTTTATTCATTTTATTACAGCCAAATATACACAGAGGAGGAGAGACAGAGAGGAAGATCTTCCGTCCGATGATTCACTCCCCAAGTGAGCCGCAACGGGCCGGTGCTGCGCCGATCCGAAGCCGGGAACCTGGAACCTCTTTTGTTTTCGGGCCTGGTGCCGTGGCCTAGCAGCTAAAGTCCTCGCCTTGAACGCCCCGGGATCCCATATGGGTGCCGGTTCTAGTCCCAGCAGCTCCACTTCCCATCCAGCTCCCTGCTTGTGGCCTGGGAAAGCAGTGGAGGATGGCCCAAGGATTTGGGATCCTGCACCCATGTGGGAGACCCAGAAGTTGTTCCTGGTTCTCGGCTTCGGATCAGCAAGCACCGGCCGTTGCGGCTCCCTTGGGGAGTGAAACATCGGATGGAAGATCTTCCCCTCTGTCTCTCCTCCTCTCTGTATATCTGACTTTGTAATGAAAAATAAATTAATCTTACAAAAAAATTTTTTTTTGTTTTCATTTGAAAGAGAGAGAGAGAGAAAGAGACAGCATAAATGTACTTCAGACAGATCTTTCATCGCTGATTCACTCCCTAAATACTTGCAACAGTCAGGGCTGGGCTAAATTGAAGTCAGGAGCCAGGAAGTTCATTTGGTTTCCTATGTGGGTGGCAGAAACTTGGGCCATCACTGCTGCCTCTTAGGAAAATTGGCAGGATGTTGAATCAGAAGCTTGGAGTAGCTGGGACTCCAACCAGCCACTCTGATATAAAATGCAGGCCTCCCAAGAGGCAGTTTAACTCGTAGCACCAAAAAATGCACCCCAATCTATTCTTTATAGAGATTAAAACTAAAGATATCTTTCATTTCTTTATTTGGACTGAAACTGGGAACCAAGCAATCCTAGGCTGTGTTAGGACTTTCAGTGTTGCTGGTCATAACACCTTAGCTTTTCTTCTTTCCTCCTTTAAGTGGAGGTGCCAACTCAGTTGATTGAAACATCTCTTCCCTGGATCTAATGAATGAGTTTATAGTTATATTAGAAGGATCTTGCCCTTTTCCTACAAACTATTAGCAATTATCTCTGGGTTATTTCCAGATTAGTTTTTTTCCAGATCACTTTTATGATTCTGTAGTCAATGAGATGGTAATACAGTATGGACTGATAAAAAAACATGGCTCTTTAAAATACAAATGTATGCATTTTCATTTATTACAAAAGCAGAAAAATATTTTTTTTTTAGAAAACAAAAGTTTTATTTATTTGAAACGCAGTTACAGGGAGGGAGGGAGGCAGAGAGAGAGAGAGAAATAAAGAGGATGAATCAGGCACTGCAGTCAAGGATCATATCCAGGTATTCTGATAGGGGACCACGGCAGGACTGAACCACTAGTTAAATGTCATCCCTCTACATGTAACATGTTTTAAATTCTCATTTCTAGAGTTGAATACTAACCAATCGGCTAATTTCCTCCTGTCTATCTGGTGCAGATCTTGCTGTTGCCTTAATCATAGTGGAAGTCTGATTGTCTGTTAGCTTTTTGATACATCGTTGCCCTGCCACAATATTACAGACCTACAAGAGGAAAAAAGTATTACACTAAATATAAAAATCTATTTTGAGCTCTTGTTCAATGCCAATTGTACGTGAAATAAAAACTTCAAATTTACTTCATTAAACTGCTTTTCAATATCATGTTAGGTAAGAGAGGTCAACAAAATTCTATATAAGATGATTATAAAGAGGAAAAATGGTACACACGATAAAAATAGTAAGGATAAATGCTAACAGTGATTACATTACAGTATGAATGAACTTTTTTCCATATCTATTCACCGCAGAAAAATTTAAATAAATTTTCAGAATAGTTTGTATTCCGAAATAAATGTGAGAATATGAGGTAGATTATAGACCACGGAAAACCCTAAAAGAAGAGTGAGGGAGAAGATCTTAACAAGCAGCATAAAGGCATTACTTCCAGGGGCAGGTAGGTATGCTTCTGTTCCTGCCCCACTTGCAGACAGGGAAGGTGTGGGTATTTCAGCTGCAGAGTATATTTCTCTCTGAAGTACTGCGCTACTGTTCTTTCCACAGTTTGGCCATTTTCTAACTGTAAAGGAAAGCTGAAAAAACAAAGTGAACATTAACTCTTACCCACTCATGAGCCAGCAAAATTCCCCACCCACTTACAGCAAGGTGCTTCCCATTGTCCCTGCTCTGACAAATACCAGCTTTTCTTACGTTTGGTGACTGGCAGGCCTTCTTGTTACATTACAAACACGGTATTTCCGTCTCATTGTTCCACAATGAGTCACTTCAACCTTCAGACCTGTACCCAATAAATAAGCAGGAGTTACAGAATTGTCACATGTAAAATATTTATACTAACAAAGTCTGTTCATTGCTATAAAAATTTAATTCTGATAGAGAAAATCTGTGATACAGGCAATGTGAAATGAACAGCTGTAATCATAATTAGACTTCACGCTTATCCTCTACTCTATCAAGCTCCTTTAATTAAAAATAGAATCATTATATTTTCAAAGCTCATATATCAAGAAACAAAATTATCCATTAGTTTTAAAAAATTGCTTATAACAAAATAAAGTCAGGTATTTATCCAAGGAAAAGGAAATAAAGGAGGAATTGCAATAATACTCCAGGCATTTTATAACCTTCAGAGTATGTGATATTTTAATAGCCTAGGCATCACATAGTGAATGAAGATCAGAATTTCCTAAAGTTCAAGGAGAAATCCCTTCAAAGTTTTACAATGCAGGAAGAAAGAAACAACAGCACCTCCTTTATCTTTTTTAAAGTGTAATATAATGGTACAATTCTTTTACAATATTGACTATTGGAAATCAAATATAACCAAAATAATTCTTAAGGCAGGTGATCCCTTTCTTCTTACAGTCACTAACCCTTTTGAGAATCCGATGCAAGCAATAAACTCTCAGAGACGTAAACTATGTGCAGAGACACAGCTTAGAGATGATTTTAGGTGTTCCTAAGGAGTCCTGTGGTCCATCTACAGACTAGCCACTTGAGGATCCGAGCTTTGCTCTACAGAGAAAGTGAAGAAATGGGCTTTCAACTATCTGCTGTCATTCTTGTGAATGAATTTGCTTAAGAAGCGCTATAAAACACAATTAGTTTTGAGATGATGAATGTTCCACATCCGTGCTAACAGACAATTACTAGTAACGTGTTAATGAGCACATGAAGAGTGGCTTATGCATTTGAGAAACTGAAATTTCTAATAAAAGTTGAAATAGTTACACAAGACCAGTGGCTACCACACTTGTGTACACAAGGACAGTTTTGGAGCCAGGCACTTTAACAAAAGTGAATGACAGTTTTGCTGAAGTATAATACAGTGACAGCTCTTTTATTATACTATTTAAAAATCAAATAGAGACAATTTAGCAATCAGGCATACAAAGACTACTGGTCATAGAGAAGCACCTCCATTTTTGAAGTTTGATCTAGATTCCAAAGAATGACAGATAAATGGAGGCCACGTTAAGTTCTCTGATAATATTTATAGTTATTAGGGTTTGCATTAGTTCTTTTCTAAAAAGATTTATTTATTTTTATTGGAAAGGCGGATATACAGAGGAGAGACAGAGAGGAAGATCTTCTGTCTGCTGATTCACTCCCTAAGTGACCGCAACGGCCGGAACTAAGCCAATCCGAAGCCAGGAGCTCTTCCAGCTCTTCCAGGTCTCACACACAGGTGCAGGGTCCCAAGGCTTTGGGCCATCCTCAACTGCTTTCCCAGGCCACATGCAGGGAGCTGGATGGGAAGTGGGCCACCGGGATACTCATCGGCGCCCATATGGGATCCCAGCTCATTCAAGGTGAGGACTTTAAGCACTATACTATCACGCTGGGCCCAAGTTCTTTTTTATGTTTCCTACTGTGCAGTGGTTCTGAATGGAAAAATTTTGGCCTTTAGGGTACATCTGGTGATATCTGCATACATTTTAAGTTATAACAACTGGGGGAAGGGGTGATGCTACTAATATCTAGTGCATATCCTACAATTCAAGAACAGTACTACCCTCTACACCAACAAAGAACTATCCAGTCCACTATGTCAATAGTGCTAAGTTTGAGAAATCCTGCTAGTGAATAGACTAGTTTATCTAATTACTAACTAGTAAGTAGCATTTTCTTCTATTTGCCCAAGCTAGCCATTAAATGGACATACTGTGCCTCTACCACAGGATATGGACTTTTCTTGAGACGTATTCTTAATTTAATCAGTAAGAAGCAGTTTTTTATTGTAACAACCTTTATAAAATTAAAATTTAAGATCAATTAAATAATTATGGCTTTATTCTACACGGGATAATAGAAAATCCATGGGGAGGCTTTAAAAACAGAAAATACTAATAATATGAAATAACAGGCCTGCACAGTAGCCTAGCAGCTAAAGTCCTCGCCTTGTGCACACTGGGATTCCATATGGGTGCCAGTTCTAATCCCAGCAGCCCCATGTCTCACTCAGCTCTTTGCTTGTGGCCTGGGAAAGCAGCCGAGGATGGCCCAAAGCTTTAGGACCCTGCACCTGTGTGGGAGACCTGGAAGAGGCTCTGGGCTCCTGGCTTCGGATCAGTGCAGTACCGGCTGTTGCGGCTGCTTGGGGAGTGAATCATTGGATGGGAGATCTTCCTCTCTGTCTCTCTTCCTTTCTGTATATCTGACTTTGCAATAAAAATAAAATAAACCTTAAAAAATAAAATAAGCAAGATATAATAATGTTATGTTTAGGGGGAAAATGCAATAGAAAAAATTTAAAATATTTTTTGCTATTTGTAACACTTAGCAATTTGTTTTCAACTGTTCCCCTTAATTAAAAAAAAAAACTAGTACTCTTCTACAAGTCTACTAAATATGCTTTTACAAAAAAATAAATTGGCACTTTTTAATACTGTAGTACTTTAACCCTTCTGTTTCTGTTGTTAATTACTACGAATTACTGAGCAAAAACAAAAACAAAAAATCATAAAGTTATTAGCAAATGATTAGGGAGAAGTTCAACTGGGATTTGGAGATATTTTTAAAAACCTATTCATTATAGACAAACTTTCTATGTAATAGTTATCATCAAATTTCTCATGCCAGCTAAAATTTAAACCCAGATATACAGGACAGAATTCAAAATTCTGATGCTCTTGAGTTGCTGAGGTAGGAATACATGATGTATGTTCAAGAAAAAAAGGCCCTGTGGACTCTGAATGGAGAAGAAAATTATCTACTACTCAGATACAATTCAAATATTTTCATACCAAATTTAGTATTATAGGAGTTTAAGAATTAGAATGAAATCCAGGGACTAGGAAAAAGCTGGAACTTTAAAACTCTCTGCCCAAGTCCCTCCCAAAGCCCTCCATCCAACCAAAAAATTTGGTTTTAATAAATATTTAACCTAAAAACTTGGCTTTACCTTCACTATAACATCAACTTTAACATGCTTTCTAGTGATTTTTCAGTCATTTCTTTGGGCCCCTGAGCAGCTGAAGCTAAGCTCGAGTCCGTGCTCTTTGGGAGGCAGTTGAACCCTGGTTTGGTACATCTCGTGCTCTCTGTGACACAGTGGTGATATGAGTTGATCGCATAGTTACTGCGAAATAACTAGGTGACTTCATGAAGGCAGAGTTGGTAACTAGGCAGCAACTCTACTGGGTACCACAGCATTTAGATAATCATACCCTAATGGGAGATAATGTGCTACCCTCCTGACAACATCAACTGTGCAGTTAACACAGATTATGAACAGACAATGATTATGATTGCAAACAGTTACATTTAATAGCTTCTTATTTGGGCAATTAAATAATCTGAGATAAATGGATGCTTATTTGTAAGAAGGAAAAATTTTCCTTTTAAGGTTTTTTATTACAATGACTTTCTCTTGGTTATTGAATGACAAAAAATGAACTGATTACTGAACCATCGTGTTACTCTAATTGATTTGGAGAATTGAAGGATGTTCAGGGAACATGCCTGAATGCTTCATTCAAACCACAAGCTGGACATTTTCTGCAACAAATAGGTCATTTCTTAAAATAAAAACAGCATAATTATTTCTAGATATTTAAGAACTAATACTTAAAGAGGATTTAGACTATTCATCCTGATTAGAGAACATCTTATTTCCCTTCATGTCTAAATCATCACTACGGGTTCTAAAAAATCATCAAAAATTATTTAAAAATCCTGTCAAAATTGCAGATAAAGTACAACTTATATCGGTTTGAATATAAAGCCATACATGCGTATCTAAATATAATATAAAGAGTATATAAAATGTAGGTTTTAGAATACGATTAAAATTTTTTCATTTTGGGAAATCAAATTTACGTGAGTTCAATGTACATGTGATGCAGCACCACTGATCAATCTTAGCTATTAAGTTTAGAGTATCAATGATCAAATCTATAACACACGTAATTTAAATGCACATTAAGCATACTACCCTATTTGCATAAATTTTAAAAGGAATAAAATTAATCTATCATTTCAGAAAAACAAGGAAGTCACTTTGCCAGAATACGTTCAAAGAACAATTCTAGTTCTGAACTAACGATATTTTTATAAAATAAGCTTCCTTTTTTAATAGTATCATAGGCACATTTTCAATGCATAACAAAAAATTAGCTAGTGACAATATTAATTCCATTATTTGGTATATCTTTCATTCAAACACTATCCAATATGTGATCAAAATGAATTTTTTTGACAGCAATGAATTTGTTACAATTAAATTTCTACAAGTAATGTTACAAACATAAATTACAAAAACTTTTCAAAAAAAGGATATAATATGCATGTAATTTATGGGTAAGTTGTTCTAAATGCTAATTAATTCACCTTTTATCTCTTTGGTGAATTTTACCCGATGAGAATCAGTCAGAGGTCTTGGTTGCTCATCAATATTATGAATGTCAAGAACTTCACACATGAACTGAATCACAGGTTGTGCTTTGTAGAAGGCAGTGGCAGAAACTAAGTAGAAAAACACAAATAATACAAATTAGAGTCTCCCTAAAAGATTCAAAAGCTTCATTTTAGGTTCCATGACACTTGAGTAACCAGAGTTAAAATGAATCCTTATATACATTTCTACACACACATCTATGTACACAGGTACATAAAATTGTAGAAGGAAGCATATTAATTATTAACATATCAATTATAGACATATATATCTTAACTGAAGAACAGAAAGTTTCAATTTGATCTCTAAAGCATTAAAAAGGCCAAATATTACAACTGTTACAGTTTTTCTTTCATAAGGAGTAACTGAATCATCCCAGATGAAAGGGTTAGGCTAAATAAGATTTCTATGCAAGTTCACACTGTTCATCTATTCCAATGAGTTTTTCTTGCCTTGTAATTGAGAAAACAATGGCACCGGATGTTGGTGTTAATACAAGTTACCGGTGGCAATACTAGGGAATTTGTTCTCAATGCTAAAGCAACAGTTGGTGGTTTTCTGTCAATCAGCATTTCTTAAACCTGGATTTTGAAGGTTTAAGAAATTTTCACTATTGGTTAGTAGATCATCATCACTCATTTCTTAAACAAATACTGATAACTACTCCAGGTTAAAAAAGTCTTTGGGAGGGCCGGGGGCAGTGGCCTAGCAGATAAAGTTCTTGCCTTGAGCGTGTCAAGATCCCATGTAGGCGCCAGTTGTAATCCTGGCTGCTCCACTTGCCATCCAGCTCCCTGCCTGTGGCCTGGGAATGCAGTCAAGAACGGCCCAAAGTCTTGGGACCATGCACCCATGTGGGAGACCTGGAGGAAGTTCCTAGTTCCTGGCTTCGAATTGGCTCAGTACTGGCCGATGAGGTCACTTGGGGAGTGAATCATCAGGTGGAGGATCTTTTCTCTGTCTCTTCTCTCTTTATATCTGACTTTGCAATAAAAATAAACCTTAAAAAAAAAAAAACCGGGAAAATAGAATGAAGTCTAAAATAGATAATAAGCTATGTGTTATCATAGCTTAAACCAGCCAAAACCATCTCTCCAAAGAAAGCCTACCACGAAAAAAAAACTATCTCAATACTAGTCCTATTACAAATCTTCCTAATTATAACATTCTCAGTCACTGAACTGATTTTATTCTATGTTTTATTTGAAGCCACCCTTATTCCTACACTTATTACTTGCTGGGGTAATCAAACGGAATGACTAAACACACGAGCCTATTTTTTATTTTATACCTTAGTGGGATCCCTCTCCCTCCTAGTAGCTCTACTTTATATTCATAATACCACAGGAACACTAAATTTTCTAATTAATCAAATATTAGCCCGCCCCTGACCAACTCCTCATGATCTAACTCCCTCCTATGGCTGGCCTGCATGATAGCATTCCTAGTAAAAATACCCCTATGTGGACTACACCTGTGACTCCCCAAAGCCCACGTAAAAGCCCCCATTGCAGGCTCCATAGTCCTAGCAGCAGTCCTACTAAAGCTAGGCGGATATGGGATAACATGCTTACCCCTTATCCTAAACCCTGTAACAGAGTACATAGCCTACTCCTTTCTCCTCTTATCACTATGAGGGGTGATCATAACAAGCTCTATCTGCTTACTACAGACAGACTTGAAGTCTCTAATCGCATATTCATCCGTCAGCCATATAGCGCTTGTAATCGTTGCAATCCTAATCCAAACCCCATGAAGCTTTATAGGGGCCACAGCTCTAATAACCGCCCATGGTCTAACTTCATCTATATTATTCTGTCTAGCCAACACTAACTACGAACATATTCACAGCCAAACAATAATTCTAGCCTGAGGACTACAAACCATTCTCTCCCTTATAGCCACATGATGACTACTAGCAAGCCTGGCAAACTTAGCTCTACCCTCCTCAATTAACCTAACTGGAGAACTATTTATAATTATCTCATCATTCTCTTGATCTAACTTTACAATTATCTTAGCAGGAACTAATATATTAATCACCGCCCTTTATACTCTTTGCATACTCTCCACCACCCAACAAGGAAAACTTACATATCACATCAATAACATAACCCCATCCTTTACACATGAACACTCCCTAATATGATTCCACCTAGTTCCTCTAATCCTAGTTCCTTCTATCAATCAACCCTAAAATCATTCTCGGCATTATGTACTGTAGATATAGTTTAAACAAAATACTAGATTGTGAATCTAGCAATAGAGGTTAATAGCTCCTTATCTACTGAGAAAGTATGCAAGAACTGCTAATTCCTGCCACCATATGTAATATTATGGATTTCTTAGCTTTTAAAGGATGGTAGTTATTTGTTGGTCTTAGGAGCCAAAAAATTGGTGCAACTCCAAATAAAAGCAATTAATCTACTTTCAACTTTTTATCTACTTTAACAATTTTTATTCTCACTTTACTATCGTAATATTTTTCCCTCAAAAACATGCCTATTGGTTCGGGCCTTGGGTTTGGGGGCAAGTGCTGCTCCTCACAGTGTGGCGGCTGTGGGGGGTGCCCCTGCTGGGTCAGACCCAATGTTGGGGGCTCACGCCAAAGACACTGCCACAAGGCAGTGAACGAGTCCTCGGCCTCACCCAGGACCCAAGAGAGCTCTTTCCTCAGGGTAAGTGCGCCATGAGGGAACTTGGGAACTGGGTTAAAATTCCTAGCTCCGCCTAGCTGCTAATATCTTGCAGCTAGGTGAGTTTGGGAGGGGTTTGGGCCTTGGGTTTGGGGGCAAGTGCCGCTCCTCACAGTGTAGCGGCTGTGGGGGGTGCCCCTGCCGGGTCGGACCCAATGCTGGGGGCTCACGCCAAAGACACTGCTGCAAGGCAATGAATGAGTCCTCGGCCTCACCCAGGGCGGACAGTACACCATGCGGTGCCAGGCTTTGCCTGCTGGCCGCCCGGCGGCCTGCTCTGGGTTTTTTTTAAGATATGTTTGCTGCCTGGGTACACCCATGACTAAGTCCAATTTTAGTGTAGGTGAGTAGTCAGTCTTGGGTGATTCCCAGTGACAGGGTCATGGAAGGTTTAGGCATGCGTGGGGACTGAGACCTGGTGGTTTGGAGGGAAGTATCCAGGAGACAATTACGGTTAGTCAGATACACCAACCCAATTCGGAATACAGAAATGGCCTGTTTGCCTAGAACATCACTGATCGTCACACGCCAGCCCACACCAATACTATGGATGGGGGCCTCTTTGGCAGTGATGGGTACCATTACCCAACTGTTTGGTGGAGTGGTCACATTTGGCAGGGTCAAGACTGTATCCAGCATGCGAGAGAACTTGGTCTGGGGGTAGACTCTATGGGGTTGTGTGGGCCCAACCCTGTAGAAATACAAGTTCCCCTAGTTGGACACCCTAACAGGGTTGAGGTTCCCACCAAGGGGCGCGTGGGCTGGAATGGGGGCTGCGTTCTATCTAGGAAACAGTTGCAGTCACCCGAGGCACTAGTGTGGGCTGGGACTGGATGCACCAGGCCAGTTCAGACCCCAACACCAACTGGTGTCATGGAGGACCAGGGTAGATGTGGGACTGACTAGTCTGGGTCTCAACCCCCTACTGAGCCATGTGTGAGCTGTATGTGGGTATGGACGAGCCAAAGCTGGGCTGAAACATCCAACAACAAGAACCAGAATGGGGTGAAAGCAAGCCAGGAAAAGCCACTGTTCCTGCTAGGACAGGAGGTGAACTGAGTAGGGTTGGCTCAAGGACCCCCTGGTATGCGCAAAATCTGGCATTGGGAGGGGTTCTGATAGAGGAGCCTGGGCAACTCCTCTGGCAGGACACAGTCCCTGCAGGTAAGCGCAAGAAGCATGACAGGAAACAGCCCAGAATAGGCCATGGAAAGTTTCCCACTGGCACACATTTGGCATGGGTCAGAGGCAGACCAGGCTGAATCAGTTCATGTCATCCACTGGCAAATCCGAACACCAGAACAGAGTGTGGGTCGAGCCGGGTTTGGTTGCAACAAAACCAGTACACATTATGAAATGCCAGGGTGAGGTTGCCTGTACTGGATTTGAATGCAGCACCCAACCAGCACACGTGAGATCCAGGAAGAGAGGGACAGAGCTGGCAGGGGGATTAAGGGGCTGGTCCCCTCGCCAGACAGCTACTCCCACCGGAAGGAGAGCATGGGCTGGGATGGGGACAGACAAGACTAAGCAAGGCTGCAACACCTGTGCGCCTCACGTGGACTAGATCAGGGAAAAGCCAGGCTGGGCTGATTATTCCTGTGGGTGCAAGCATAAATTAGAGCGGGTGAGGGATGTTTGGGCTTGGTCGCAGCATCAGCTGGCAGAAGCTGGCACTGGGGGCTAATTCTGTCAAGTCAAATCACAGAATCACCTAAAGAGTGCATAAACTGGGACTGAGAGAGACCTGGGAGGGAAAAAGTGGGTTCTCCCTTCCTGGGTCACTAGTCCCGCGGGAGAGCATGAAAACTAGGACGGGGGCTGGGGTGGCTAGACAGAGAGGCACTGAGCAACATCCGTGAGGGCTGGATGGTTGAGTTGGTTAGATGGAACTAAGCTTTAATACCCACTGACAAGTACAAGAGCCAAATGGGCTGGGGGACAGACTGGTCTACTGCTATACATACTGGCAAACCAGGGTAGGGGCGGGCCTGGTGGGGTTATTGTGGGTCGCCCCGACTAGGCTGTAGCCCCCACTGGTTGATGAAAGGGCCGAGTATGTGCTGGGCAGAACCAGACTGGACTGCAACACCCATTGGTTCCAGTACAACTCGGGACTGAAAACAGAACCAACCCAGCAATTGCAACCACCAGCTGATCGGGGTGATGGACTGTGCCGGGCCCTGTGCTTGCTAGAACATACAAGAATCTGGTCTGGGAATACCTCAAAGTTTCTTTGGCGATCTCCCCAATCGAACTGCTGGACTCAGAACTCTAACCAAGAAAAGACAGAAGACAGGACAGGTCAATCATTCATCTCAGCTATATGTTGGCAGCGAAATACTGGGCAAACGGAGACGTCATGATGGACCATATCAGTCAGTGGACGACCTCACTGAGCGAAACTGGCAACGATTCATAACTGGAGAAGTATGAAAACCACTTGAGCAAATATCTCAGAGCATGCCCCACATCCGGGACTTGGGGTGGGCGGGAAACCGGGTGGGGCTTCTCCCTCAATATGCCCCTTTACCTCAGATACATGATGGAAACAATATGGACATAATAGTATTACCCACTTCCCTATACCCCCTGAACCTTTTTTTTAACCGCAATTAACTATGTAAAGATTGTCAACAACAATACAATAAAATATAAAAAAAATTAAAAAAAACATGCCTACTGGGTGCTGAACTATTTATGTAGTGCTCTTCTCCCTTTCTCTATTTGGTTTAGGATTAAATATCTACCATAAATATCTCCACATCAACAAGGACATTCACTAGAATGTTTTCAGTAGTTAATCTCAGAATTCATTTGAGTGGTGAGGTTACTGTGGTCTAGATTAGTAAAGCTATCACTATGACACTAACATGCCTTGTAGGTGCCAGTTTAAGTTCCAGCTGTACCATTTCCAATCCAGGTCCCTACTGAAGACCTGGGAAAAAAATTCCACATGGCCCAAAGGCGGGGACCCTGTACCATGTGAGACCAGGATGAAGCCATTGCAGCCACTTAGGGGCTAAGTAGCTGACAGATCTCTCTACCTATCCCTCTCTCTGTAACTCTGACCTTCAAATAGAATAGTCACTAAACCTTCACTTTGCATGTGCCAGAATTCCATATGGGCACCAGTTCATTTCCTGATTGCCCCACTTTCCATCCAGATCCCTGCTTTGTGGCCTAGAAAAGCAGCTGAGGACGGCCTAAAGCTTTGGGACCCTGTACCCATGAGGGATACCCAGAAGAAGGTCCTGGCTCCTGGCTTCAGATTAGAGCTAGGCTCTGGGTGTTACAGCCATTCAGTGAGTAAATCAGCAGATGGAAGATCTTCCTCTCTGTCTTTCCTTTTCTCTGTAAATCTGCTTTCCAATAAAAAATAAAACAGGGCCCGGTACGGTGGCCTAGCGGCTAAAATCCTCGCCTTGAAAGCCCCAGGATCCCATATGGGCGCCGGTTCTAATCCCGGCAGCTCCACTTCCCATCCAACTCCCTGCTTGTGGCCTGGGAATGCAGTTGAGGACGGCCCAATGCATTGGGACCCTGCACCCGCGTGGGAGACCCGGAGGAGGTTCCAGGTTCCCGGCTTTGGTTTGGCGCAGCACCCGCCCGTTGCGGCTCACTTGGGGAGTGAAACATCGGACGGAAGATCTTCCTCTCTGTCTCTCCTCCTCTGTGTATATCTGACTTTGTAATAAAAAATGAATAAATCTTTAAAAAAAAATAAAACAAATGTTAAAAAATATATCTGTAATAGGGTCCGGCATGATAGCATAGTGGTTAAAGCCCTCACCTTGAATGCGCCGGAATCTCATATGGGCGCAGTTCGTATCCCGGCAGCACTGCTTCCCATCCAGCTCCCTGCCTGTGGCCTGGGAAAGCAGTGGAGGATGGCCCAAAGTCTTGGGACCCTGTACCTGTGTGGAAGACCTGGAGGAAGTTCCTGGCTCCTGGCTTCGGCTCCAGCCGTTGCACTCACTTGGGGAGTGAACCATCGGACGGAAGATCTTCCTGTCTCTCCTCCTCTCTGTATATCCGCCTTTCCAATAAAAATAATAATCTTTAAAAAAAATATATAGATAGATATCTGTATAATGGAAAACAAAAGTAAAATAAAAAATATGTACTTACAGATACATGTGTAAACAACTTTTTTTAGGTGAGCTCTGATGATAAATTAAAAAATTATTCATTATTACTTATTTGGGTTAACTTTTTAGAAGTAAATATATAGGAAAATAAATATGAGCAACATATTTATTTATGGTTTGAGCCCCGGCAGGCCCACTTTCCATCCAGCTTCCTGCTGAGAAAGCAGTCGAGGATGGCCCAAAGCTTTGGGACCCTGCACCCGCATGGGAGACCTGGAAGAAGCTCCTGACTTCAGACTGGCTCAGCTCCAGCTGTTGCGGCTCACTTGGGGAGTGAATCATTGGACAGAAGATCTTCCTCTCTGTCTCTCCTCCTCTCTGTATATCTGACTTTGCAATAAAAATGAATAAATCTTTAAAAAAAAATATTTATTTATTTATTTACTGGAAAGACAGATCTACACAGAGGACAGACAGAAAGATCTTGGGTTCACTGGTTCACTCTCCAAGTAGCCACAAGAGGCAGCGCTGATCTGATCAAAAGCCAGGAGCTTCTTCTGGGTCTCTCATCGGGGTGCAGGACAGGAACTGGCACCCATACAGGATCATGGCACATGCAAGGCGAGGACCTCAGCCACTAGGCTCCGTGCTGAGCCCACTTTTCCCATAATATTTTTTTTTCTTTTTTTTTTGTAATCTTACAAGTAAATTCTCATTGGAGTGTTAACATTCACAACAAACGTTTCACATATTGCTGAGATGTAATCACTAAATGAACAGATGAGAACTATTTGTTCTGCTTAAAATTCTTTTTTCCTCTGTTAATCCTATTGTACTTCCAATCATTTTACTGTTTTACCATCACTGTTACAGGAAGGCAAGCAACTGAAAACCAAATACAATAGTGAAAGCTCTTATAAAGTTAAGAAATCATTGACTATAGTTTTAAATTAAGAGTGAATTTTAATATCCAAAAGTCTATCTCTCTTCTCACTGGCTGAACCTTAATATGTAACAAATTTTTATGTTATTGCTTTGTTGCCTTTCACAATTTAACTAATTATTATGAATAAGTAGTGTTTAATGTTTTAGAAATCTACTAATAAATTATATTAACTAATAAAGGAAATAAGCATACCATCATTTCCATTGATAACAGCTCCCAAAAAAGCATTTGCTAAAATTCAGTACTGTGGCAAATATTTTTTTTAAGATTTATTTTTTATTTTTATTGGAAAGTCAGATACACAGAGAGGAGGGGAGATAGAGAGGAATCTCTTCTGTCTGTTGATTCACCCCCCAAGTGGCTGCAATACTGGAGCTGAGCCAAACTGAAGTCAGGAGCCAGGAGCTTCTTCTGGATCTCCCATGTGGGTGCAGGGTCCCAAAGCTTTGGGTCGTCCTTGTCTGCTTTCCCAGGCCACAGGCAGGGGGCTGGATGGAAAGAGGGGCTGCCGGGACACAAACCAGCATCCATATGGGATCCCGGTGTGTGCAAGGTGAGGACTTTAGCTGCTAAGTTACCATGTTGGGCCCACAAGTACTCTTTTTTTTTTTTCATTTTTTAAATTACTTTTTTTGACAATCTTTACATAGTTGATTAGGGTAAAAAGGTTCAAGGGCTACCGGAAAGTGGGTAAGACTTTTAACAAATACTGTTAGTGTATCAGGATAGGAAAGAAAGTTTCTTTATTTCATTAAAGTTATTTACCAAAACTCAGATAAATTTAACTTAATATCAAGCCCTCACTAGCAGAGCAATTTCAGAAAAATAAAAGGTGAAAAAAGGTTGGAAGGGGAGAAACAAAATTATTTCTATGCACAAAATGATTGTCCATAGACGTTACATCTACGGACAAATTACAGAGTTAGTTAATAGTTCAGTAATGTTGCTAGATTTAAGATCAATATTTGAAAATAAATTTATTCTTTGGGGTGAAAGCCAGCCAAGAAAAGCCACTGTTCCTGCTAGGACAGAAGGTGAACTGAGAAGGGTTGGCTCATGGACCCCCTGGTATGCACAAAATAAGCGCAAGAAGTACGATAGGAAACAGCCCAGAATAGGCCATGGAAAGTTTCCCACTGGCATACATTTGGCATGGGTCAGAGGCAGACCAGGCTGAATCAGTTCATGTCATCCACTGGCAAACCCGAACACCAGAACAGAGTGTGGGTCGGGCCAGGTTTGGTCGCGACAAAAACCAGTGCACAATATGGAATGCCAGGGTGAGACTGACTGCAGCACCCAACCAACACACATGAGAACCAGGAAGGGAGAGGGCAGAGCCAGCGGGGAGATTGAGGGGCTGGTCCCCTCTCCGGACAGCTACTCCCACTGGATAGCGTGGGCTGGGATGGGGACAGACCAGACTGGCCAGGGCTGCAACAACTGAGTGCCACATGTGGACTAGATCAGGGAAAAGCCAGGCTGGGCTGATTATTCCTGCCAGTACAAGCATAAATTGGAGTAGGTGAAGGTTGTTTGGGCTTAGCCGCAGACAGCTGGCAGAAGCTGGCACTGGGGGCTAATTCTGTCAAGTCAAACCACAGAATCACCCAAAGAGTGCATAAACCGGGACTGAGAGAGACCCAGGAGGGAAGTGGTGGGGTTCCCCCCTCTTGGGGGGAGGGCATGAAAACTAGGACGGGGGCTGGGGTAGCTAGACAGAGAGGCACTGAGCAATATCCGTGAGGGCTGGATAGTTGAGTTGGTTGGAGGGAACTAAGCTTTAATGCCCATTGACAGGTACGGGAGCCAAATGGGATGTGGGACAGACTGTGCTAGTCTGCTATACATACTGGCAGGCCAGGGTGAGGGGCGGGCCTGGTGGGGTTATTGTGGGTCGCCCCGACTGGGCTGTAGCCCCCACTGGTTGATGAAAGGGCCGAGTATGTGCTGGGCAGAACCAGACTGGACTGCAACACCCATTGGTTCCAGCACAACTCGGGACTGAAAACAGAACCAACCCAGCAATTGCAACCACCAGCTGATCGGGGTGATGGACTGTGCCGGGCCCCGTGCTTACTAGAACATACAAGAATCTGATCTGGGAATACCTCAAAGTTTCTTTGGCGATCTCCCCAATCGAACTGCTGGACTCAGAACCCTAGCCAAGAAAAGACAGAGGACAGAACAAATCAATCAACCACCTCAGCTATATGTTGGGCAGCGAAATACTGGGCAAATGAAGACTCTATGATAGACTGTGACAATCAGCGGATTCTTCAATGACCTCATCGAGCTGGGAGTGGTGAGACTGGCAGCGATCCATAACTGCAGAACTATTAAAACCACTTGAGCAAATATCTCAGAGCATGCTCCACATCCGGGACTTTGGGCGGGTGGGAAACTGGGTGGGGCTTCTCCCTCAATATCCCCCTTTACCTCAGATACATGAAGGAAACAATATGGACATAATAGTCTTACCCACTTCCCTATACCCCCTGAAACTTTATACCATAATTAACTATGTAAAGATTGTCAACAATAAAAAAAAAGTAATCGAAAAAAATAAATTTATTCTTATACACTAGCAATGTAATTTATTTATTTATTTATTTATTTATTTATTTATTTATTTTTGACAATCTTGACATAATTAGGGTAAAAAGGTTCAAGCACTAGAGGAAGATGGGCAAAACAATTAGTTCCGTATTGTTTCCTTAATATATCTAATGTAAAAGGGTGTTTTAAGGGAGAAGTCCCACCTAGTCTCCCACCCATCCCAGGTCCCAAATGTGGGGCATGCTCCGAGGGTCTTGCTCAAGTGGTTTTGATAGTTCAACAGTTCTGAATTAGCAATGTAATTTAAAGAAGATAACATTTACAATCCCAATAAAAAACACAAGGCACTAGGATAAAGTGTAAACAAAAGATGTATTGGAGTACTGGAGTAACAAGTATTTGAATCACTGAAAGATATTACACAAGAGCTAAATTAACAAAGTAATATACCCTATTAATATAAATTACCACAAATGAATCTGAATATGCTAAACAATTTTGGTCAAAATACGAACAGGAAGCAAGCAACCTTCACACCCCCTTGGAATTTAAGAAGCTGATATTCTAAATAAAACTGAAACAACAATGAAACAAGAATAGTGAATATAATTAATAAAAAAACCCCCTCATTTATTTGAAGTGAGGGAGAAGGAGAGGCAGAGGGAACTCGTCCATCCACTGTTTCACTCCCCAAATGGCCACCTGACTCTGGATGGGCCACGGCCAAAGCCAGAGCTTCATTCAAGTCTCCCGCAGCAGTATAGCGGCCTAAGGACTTGGTCCATCTCTGATGGTTTCCCAGGTGCATTAACAGGGAGTCAGATGGGAAGCAGAGCAGCCAGGACTTACACTCAACCATATGTGATGGCAGCACAGCAGGCCACACTTTATTCACTATTCACAGTGCCAGTCCCAACAAAAAAATTCTAGAATAAGACCTGCCTTCTTATTCATCAAGATTTTTCTAATCCTATTCAAATTAAGGGGCTATGAGATTAAAAACACAAATGAACAGATTTGAAAGCTTACCTAATAGCATAAACAAAAACAAGTACCAATTCAAATAACTAAATATGAAAAAGAAAATAAATATTACAAAATGTAGAATATGATACTGGAGGTAAAGAATTCAAGTGAGAAACTACAAATCATAAAAACTGTAAGAAAAAAAATGCCACAAAGAAAACTTTTAAAAAAAGAAGCTATATATTAGAAGGTATGTACAATACATACAATAATTAGTTATCTAGCATATATAAAGAGTCCCCAAAAAACAAGATAAAGCAAAAGAAAAAAAAGGCACCTTGGGATGGCATTGTGGCATAGTGGGTTAAGCTACTGTCTTTGATACCAGCATCCCACTTGAGCACTCATTTGGGTCATAGTTGCTCCATTTCTGATCCAGTGCTGCACTAACATAGTAGGGAAAGCAGTGGAAAATGGCCCAAGTACTTGGGCTGGACCCCTGCCACCCATGTGGAACAAGCGAATGGAGGTCCAGGTTCCTGGCTTCATCCTGGCCCAGTCTAGGTCACTGCAGCTATTTGAGAAGTGAATCCTGCCGTTCAAACAAATAAATAATTATGTTTAAAAAGGCCAACAGATATAGCAGACATTTCATAGAACACCCAAATTTCAAGTATGTAAATTTTCACTAATAATATTTGTAATTAAGGAAATAGATATGAGAGTACCTCAAAACGTGTGTGAAAGAGATGAAAATCCAGTCTAATGCTTAAAATACTCCTAGGACATCTACATCCAATATTGGATTATCTGTATTTGATATGTGCCTGCTCCGCTAATGCATATTTTAGTTGCTAGTGATGAAGGCTCAAGTAATTGGGTTGCTGCCATATTCATGGCAGACCTAGATTAAGTTCCTCATTCCTAACTTGAGCTGACTAGTCTTAGCCACTGCTGGCATTTTGGGAGTGAACCAGTGGATGAAAGTTGTCTTTCAAAAAAAAAAAAAGTTGTCTTTCTTTGCAAATCTATCTCTCAAATAAGTAAACAAAACAGGTTTACTTGGGGGCAAAAAAAACGAAACACATGCATAATTTTTCCATAATAGACATTTTCCATTTTTTGAGGACTCCATGTATGTACATGGATTCCAAAAAACCTTTTTGTATCAAAATAAACTTCCCTTAATCCTACTTATCACAAACTTTCAAAAGCTTGCTTAGTATTTCAAAGGCAAATAGACAACGAGAGAGGGAGAGATACTTCCTCCGGCTAGTGCACCCCTGAAATGTCCGTAATAGCTAGGATTAGGTCAGGCTGATACCAGCAGTCAGGATCTCCATTCTGTCCTCTCATTCTTGTGGCCAAGGCCCAAGTACTTGGGCCACCTTGTGTTGCATTTTCAGGTGCATTAGCATGAAGCAGAGATTTAAACTGGCATTCCAATGTGGGATGCCAGTACTGCAAGTGGCAGCTTAACCTGTTGCACCACAATGTCGGTCTGTCCATGAACTTTTTGAATCACTCTCCTTTAAAAATATTTTGGGACAAGAATTTAGCCTAGTGATTAAAAGAGCTGTTAAGATGGCCACAGGCCAAATTGGAATACTAGAGTGCTTGGGATTTCATTCCTACCTCTAGCTCCTGGAACTGAGTATGGGCCATCCATGTAGAACACATGGATTGTATTCCCACCTTTTGGTCCCGGCCCATGTCCAGCTGCTGTGGGCATCTGGGGACTGAAATATGGACAGGAATGCTTTCTCTGGTTCAAAACAACAACAAAAATCCATTCTTCCATTTTATATCAATCAAGGTTAGCAGAAAATTTCAACTGTTAAAACACACTGACAAGCCAATGGAAGAATGAAAGATCTTAGGTTGTTTAAATATCAACTAATTAGTCTCTCAGGAGAGCAAATTATAATATATAATTTGAAGATGTGTATGTTTTTAACCCAGCAATTCCACTATGCTGGACTATATAGTCTAGAAAAATCCCACTTTGCAAGAAGAGACATAAGTAAGAATGTTTATGGCAGCACACGTATGAAAGCAGAAACAATGGAAATAGCCTAAAGATGCCATCAATAGAATGGATAAGCTAGAGCACATTCCAAAATTCAAATGAATGGACAGACACTAGAATTCGGAGAAATAAAATGCACATATTTCTACAGAGGAGTCTGGGGAAAGAATGTATTAACCATCCAATATTTAGATAAATACAAAATCAGGAAAGATTTACTGATACAAACTATATTTTCAGAATACCAGTGAGATAGTCATTCAATTCATGAGCGCTGCATACCTGACTCTATTAAAGCCATTAAAGTTTTATAATATAGTCTAAAACTCATGTCTTGTTTTTATTAGGTTTATTTACAAATAATTGGCAAAAATATTTTTGTTTCTTAGTAAATGTATCCTTTAACTTATTAACTTAATTATTGAATGTTTATTATTTCAATTTGGCTTAATGTTTTAATGGGTAGCCATGTTAGAATAATAAAAAAAAACCCAAGTAGATCTAAATACTTACTGGTTACCACTTCTCTGGAGCTTGTATTCATTTATCTGTAAACCTCGCAGCTTTGGAGTAAAGATTTGCAAGGTACCTGTACTGAAACATACCAGCAGTACCACAGAGCCCTTTTCCTATTTTTAAAGAAGTGGCTACTCATGTCATTTTCTCAATGACCTACTGGGGTTTTAACTGTAGGCAGAATCATTTTGCCAATGCAAATTAATTCCTTGCAGAGGTTGAATGCAAGAATTTTCCATGAGGAAGACATCAGGGTTATTCACTTTGTTTTTCATTGTATGAAAACTAAAACTTTAACCATTAAGATAGCAGACTATAACAGGTAAGAAAAAACAAAATTTATGTTCTATTTTGTTGAGAGGCTTCTATGTCTGCCACAGACATAGTCTGAAAGATGAGTTTGAAAGCATTTTTTCTATTTTCTCAAAGAATTCATGAAAGGCTGGTAATACATTATTCGTAAAAGTTAAGATACAACTTTCAGGCGAAGTCATTTGGGACTGGAGTTGTCACAGTGCAAAGGAATAATGGTTCAATTTCTTTGACACAGGGTTATTGAGACCCCACCTGAGTCAATTTCAATAAACCTGTACTTGTCAAAGAATTTGTCTCACCTAAAATATCAAATTATATTGTATAAGTTGTTCATAACATTTCCTTATTTGCATATGCTTTAAATTTTTTTCTTTTCATTTACTTGAAATGCAGAATGACACAGAGAGATCGTCGTCTGCTGCTTCACCACCCTAAGTTCCCCAGTAGCAAGGAATGGGCCAGGCTGAGGTCAGAAGTTGCATGGCTGGGGCCCAAATCAGTACTCTGATACGGAATGGGCACATACTAAGTGGTGGCTTAATTCGCTGTGCTACAATGCCTGCCGCTTCCTCATTCTCTTTAATTCTGAAAGACCTTTAGTGATGTCTCTCTTCCCTAGTACTAGTAATCTGCCTTTATCTCTAGAGTTTGTGTTTGTTTATTTTTAAAAAAAGATTTACTCATCTTCTTTGGAAAGAAGTGGCCACAGTGGTTAGAGTCTAGCTGAGCTGAAGCCAGAAGCCATTCCGAAGCCAGGAGCCAGGAGCTTCTTCCTCATTTCCCATGTGGCTGCAGGTCCCAAAGGGGATTTTCACTGTGGCCGGCAACTGAGTCCAGTGGTCTAGCTGGGGAATCCTCCAAGAAACCCTGCCTGGGGTGACCTCAGACTTGACTCTTTTGTGTGCCTGCCAGTGAAGGGTCAGATTTGTTCTGTCACTTGCATCAGCCAATGCACATACTGGTAGATGCAGCTGCTTGGTCAGTTCTGCTCCCAATCCTATGTCTCATGCAAACTGATGGGTGCTACAGCTCAGCTTAGCTCAACCCAGTCCAGCCCAACTCAGCCCCTTGTCTTTAAGGATACCAGCAGCTGTTGCAGCCTAGTTGGGGTGATCCCTAATAACCTCCACCAGGCCTGTCCCTGACTTTTTGGCATGTGCTGTGGTTTTCATGCACACTCATGGGTACTGTGGCTTAGCTCAGACCAACCAGGCCCCAGACCCAGCCCACGTGTATGCAGACGTGTACTGCCTTCACCAGTCTGGTGCTACCCTATCCATGGCTCTCACACTCACTAATGGGAGCTGCAGCCTAGCAGGGAGTGCCCACAGTTCCCTTACCTAGGGCTACTCCCAGTCCCAGATCCCCCAGATCCAGTGCCCACCAGGGAGAACTGTGTTCCAGTCTGATATGACTTGTATCCAGTCCTAGTACTTGCCAGCAGGTGCTGTGGCCTAGTCCTGCTGGTCTCTACCCAATCTGGCTCTTGCGTGTACCAGTAGGTGCAGCAACCTTGCCCAGTCTGGTCTCTTCCTAGTCTCAACTCCAGTGAGTGTCTGGTGAGTTCTGTGGTCTAACCTGCTTGGCCCATTGCCACCCCCAACACTCTGCACAAATCAGCGAGTGCTGAATTGCACAGAGGTAAGTCCATAAGTCCCCTACAGAATCTGCCCCTAGATCTGATTTCTTGCATTCACAATCTAATCTCTGCTCCAACACACATGACAGGATGCCCAGCCAGGCACACCTCCTAGCCCCAGCTTTTGCATGTGCCAATGGGTGGTGGGTAATGCTAATTTAGCTCAGTCCGGGTCTCCCACATAAGCAGATGCCTTGTCCTGGCTGAGATGCCCTGCAGTTTTCTCCCTCTAAATCACCTGGTCTCAGCTTCCTCACCCATCTGCGATTGCAGTGGTCCAGTGCATGGACTACCTCAGAAGTCACTCCTCACCTGTCAAACATGCCCTCAGCTGCTCCCATTCCAATGCATCCCCAGACCCCTTTCCCTGGCTATCTACAGTTCTACCTCCAGCCTCCTGGCCTGGTCCTCAGGGTGGCATGTTCCAGCTTGGCATTCCCCAAATATTTCCAGGGGAAAAAAAGAACAGGCAACTATAATGGCATAGTGGTACAGTTAACACAAATTTGGCATGAACCAGGGCCAGAATGCCTGCCAGCTATTGGCTGCTTTTCTCCCAGAAGTGTAACATTTACCTGGGTACAAGGAAGCCTAGGTAGTTGCCTACAGCTGGAGTTATTAATTACTCTTTAAGAAACAGTTGACTTCAGTGCTTTTCTGCAGTAGTTAATTTTTACTGAGTTTTTAGTATTAATCTTCTACTTACTTTGTGCTTAATTTTAATTTTTCCAGTTAGCTTAAGATGGAAACTCTATAGCTGTCAGCTTCCAAGATGGTTCCAAATAACCCTCGACTTACAGGCTTCAGTTTTGTATTGTTTCACATGAACATAATTGATCGCTGTAACCAACAGAGCACTATGGAAACGGTAGACTGTAATTTTCGCTGCCAGGTCTTAGTGCTCTTACAGCTTTTGTCTTGCTCTCTCATGGATTATTTGCACTGGAAAAGTTTGCTGTAAGTCTGTGTAGACAACCAGCTCATGGAGAGGTTCACGGCAAAATAATGAGGATTCCAGAAATAACTCATTACTAACTGAGTGAATCATCCTGCAACTGGATGCTCCCAGCTCCAGTAAGGACATCAGATAACTGCATTCTCATGAGAGTCCATGAATCAGAACTAGCCAGATAAGGCTCTTGTCAATTCCTAACTCATAAAAGCTATGTGTCAGCGTTTATTGTTACTTTGAATCACTAAGTTTGGGGGCAATTTGAAATGCAACGATAAGTAAAATAAAATAGGATTTAATTATTCACTTTAACCTTATTAAGTATCTACTGTATCAGAGATTTTCTTTTTTTCTGGCTTAGAATTTAGACACCAAAGCTGACCCCTAAGAGCAGATTCTGGATTAACACAGTGCATGAAACATGAGCATCTCATTACACTGTTTCCCAAAGTTCACTAAACTATGGTTAAGAAATTAAAAGAACAAAAAAAGAGAATAAACATAGAAGGAGGTGAGAACAAAATAGGAAAATCATCAATGTTTTGGAAGATGGAAAGTGGGTAAGTTGTAACTGACAAAACAGATCCAAGAAAATGGTATCAAGAACCACTATACTTGCACTATGGACCCTTCAAAAGGCATAAGTGGCAGTGCCAGGTACCTCTGATGCTGGTGGGCAAAGGATGGGGGCGGTTGTAGTTTGAGAAGCAGATAGGACCCTAGATCTCGTGTCTAGTTCCATGCTGCAGAATTCCTTCTTTGCATAAATCTGAAATATTTATGCTGTGAAAAAGTACAATAAAAGCCCTCTGTACACACTCTCTCAACAGTACCAAAAACAAAGGAGTAAATGACAGTAAACACACTGAACACTGAATTCAGAAGTTCTACCAGCCAGAATCACCAACTCCACTTCCAGAAGATAGGTAACCAGAATGCTACCCTATGGACACCAATGGATAACTTAATCAGCTAAGAGGAGATGAAAGGATTGAGAATTCTCCAACTTTAGACCACTAAAGTCACCTATGAGGAAACTCAGACGAAAAGCCTCATCTATACAAGAGAGAGAGAAAAACAAACAAAAAGGAATTCTGGTGCAGTGTGAGGATGTACAATAGCCACAAAATAGTGTGCTCACTAAGCTAGAGACTGAAACTATGCCATAAAAACATAAAATTCAGCAAACAGCAGCAGTGAAAAACCAAAAAAAAGGGTTAGAACATGAAGCTGAGTAAACTTTTTAGAATGTAAACCAAGAAAATACAAAGATCATGGATATATACTTAAGATGGATGACTTTTATAATATATGAATTAAACAAATCTCAATATAGCTATTTAAAAACCTGGAGTAATGCTGTTAAGTGTCTGAAAGAAAGAAAATCTCAACATGGAAATTCAGATGACGCATAACTGAAATTTGCTGGTAATAATTTTGTAATATGTAAGCTATTGCGATTTGAACTTTTTTCCTATGAGGCATCTGAAAACTAAACAAAAAAGAGGGGCAAGTGTAGAAAAGCAAACAGAATAACACAGAAGCAAGACAAAAGGAATTCCCTGGGCTGATACTGCATTGTGATCTCTAGATCACTCTGTCCCAAAATGTCAAGGGTACACCCAACCAGACTGAAATGGCATGAAACAAGAATGAGGTAGGATAAAGGCTAACACCGAGATCTTAATCATACCGTTTTCTATCTATCTATTTCTTTCCCTACCTTTTTTTTTTAAAAAAAGATTTATTTATGAATTTATTTGAAAGCAGAGTAATAAAGAGAAATCTTCCATCTACAAGCTTACTTTCCAAATGTTCACAAAGCCAGGTCTGGGCTAGACTTATGCCAAAAGCTAGAAATTCTATCCTAGTGTCTTACATGGATGGCAGAAACCCAAGGACTTGGGGCATCTTTTAGCTGCCTTCCCAGCATTAGCAGAAAGCTGGATGGGAAATATGCAGAAGCTGGGACTTTTTAAAAAAAGATGTATTTATTTTTTTACATGAAATGCAGATTTATAGACAGAAGGAGCGATAGATCTTCCATCTGCTGGTTCACTCCCCAAATGGCCACAATGGCCACAGCTGAGCTGATGCACAGCCAGGAGCCAGGACCCAGGAGCCTCTGCCAGGTCTTCCAAGTGGGTTTAGAGGCCCAAGGAATTGGGCCATCCTCTGCTTCTTTCCCAGGCCATAAGCAGGGAACTAGATAGGGAGTGGACCAGCTGGGACATGAACTAGCCCTCATAAGGGATTCTGGGGCCTTAGGGTGGAGGAGGATTTGTTGAGTGACAGTGCCAGTCTCTGAATTGGCATTCTGATATCAGATGCCACCATCATAAGAAGCAAGTCCTTACACTGTTTTTCTAATGTGTGGACAGACTGCCTGAGCCAGTCTGACCCATTTTTAGTTGCCTTGCTTGACCAAATGTTAACAAAGTTCCTGCCTAAATCCTCTGGTAACTCTCATTATACTTCCTAAAAACGTTCTTTCTTTTTTTTTTTTAAGATTTATTTTTTATTTTTATTGGAATGTCAGATATATAGACAGAGGAGACAGAGAGGAAGACCTGTCTGTTGATTCACTCTCCAAGTGGTCAAAATGGCTGGTGCTGAGCTAATCCAAAGCCAGGAGCCAGGAGCCTCTTCCTGGTCTCCCACAAGGGTGCAGGGTTCTAAGGCTTTGGGTAGTCCTTGACTGCTTTCCCAGGCCACAAGCAGGGAGCTAGATGGGAAGTGGGGCTCTGGAATTAGAACTGGCACTCATATGGGTTCCTGGTGTGTGCAAGGCAAGGACTTTAGCTCTTAGGCTACTGCACTAGGCCCAATGTGTTCTGTTTTAATCTACTTCTGAAATGGCTAATTAGAATATTATAAAATAAAATTATTTCTTAATTTTAGTTAGAAATGAACTGAAGAAGATCATAAAATAAGCTGTAATTGTGATTAATGAATTATTTACTGGGAGTCTGTTTTACTTACAAAGAAAGCAAATTAAGTGTGAACTTTTCACTCTGGAAGACCAGAGACCTGGAGGAAGCCCTATGGACTCCTGGCTTTTGCAGCCATTTTGGGATGACCCAGTGGACAGATGACCTCTTTCTCTGTGTCTGTGTGTGTATTTCTCAAATTCTGCTTTTCAAATAAATAAAATATGAATATTAAAAAAATCTATCAATTTATGAATTTTAAGGTATCTTTCCATTCAGGGCCCAGTACGATGGCGTAGTGGTTAAGGTCCTCACCTTGCACGCACTGGGATCCCATATGGGCGCCGGTTCTAATCTCGGCATCCCTGCTTCCCATCCAGCTTCCTGCCTGTGGCCTGGGAAAGTAGTGGAGGATGGCCCAAAGCCTTGGGACCCTGCACCCGCGTGGGAGACCTGGAAGAGTCTCCTGGCTTTGGATCAGCTCAGCTCCAGCCTTTGCGGTCACTTGGGGAGTGAATCATCGGACAGCAGATCTTCCTCTGTTTCTCCTCCTCTCCGTATATCTGCCTTTCCAATAAAAATAAAAATAATAAATCTTAAAAAAAAAGAGATATCTTTCCATTCAGAAATGTTGAAATGTTTTAAAAAAAAAGTCTTACATTGGCAAAATCCAGCAAGTTTAATTAGAAAGTTTCAAATGCATTAACTACCATTAACATTATTATCAAAACAAATCACAACTGGAGAAAATAAAATCACTCCCTTTCTTAACAGTTTCCATGCTTGTCTCTCCTGCCAATTTCACCCAACTCCCATCCGCCTCTTCCTTCAGGGAAACTGTCCTCAAACACGGAGATCCCTGTTACGTGTTTCTTCTGCATTTGATATGCTGCAGAAGAGAATATTGTTTTGTTTAGCTAAGTACACCAATTCAAAGGTTGCAAACTCAAAATTACAAAAATAATAAAAGAAATGTAAGTAAGGGCTCTGTAGAATATTTTTTTTCTTCTTATTTGTCAGAGCAGTACCACATTTTACTGGCAACAAGCAAATAAACCCTTAGTACAGTCGTAATGAAAACAGTGGTGGAGGTTTCTCAGAAAATTAAAAATAGCACTACCATATGATTCAGCAATCTGAGTTTACCTCCAAGGGAAATCTGAAACTGTCATCTTCAAGAGACATCTGCTCTTCCAAGTTCATGTAGCATTTTTCACAATGGCTGGGTATGGAAACAAGTGTCCATCAATAGGTAAGTGGACAAAAGCATATGCAGTATTATTATATGTAATGGAATACTATTCAGCCTTAAAAAATGGTCCTGTGCCAGCACCATCTGGTGGTCTGGAGAACCTGGGTAGATGTAGGACGGACTAGGCTATGTCTCTACCCCTACTGAGCCATGTGTGAGCAGTGTCTGGGTATGGATAAGCCTTGGCTGGGCTGAAACATCCAACAGTAAGAACCAGAATGGGTTGAAGGCCAGCAAGGAGGGCTGGCCCATGGAACCACCACTATGCACAAGATCTGGCATACGGAGAGGTTCTGATGGGGCAGCTTGAGAAACTCCTCTGTTGGGTCATGGTCCCTGCAGGTGAGCACAGGAACCATGACAGGGAGCAACCCAGACCAGGCCAGAGAAAGATACCCACCAGCATACATTTGGCATAGGTTGGAGGAAGAACAGGCTGAACCAGTTCACATCGCCTGCTGGCGAATCCGAGCACCAGAATAGAGTGTGGGTTGGACCAGGTTCATTCGCAACACAAACCAGTGTACATTACAGAATGCCGAGTTGAGCCGTATCAGATGTGGCTGCAGCTCCCAACCAGCACATGTGAGAACCAGGGAGGGAGGGGGCAAAGTTGGCAGGGGGAATGTGGGCTCCCTTGCTGGACAACCACTCCCACTGGAGAGTCTCCGTTGGGATGGGGGCAGAACAGACCAGGCACAGCTACAACACCTGTGGGCCTTACGTGAGTTAAATCAGGGAAAAGCCAGGTTGGGCTGACTGTTCCAACTGGTGCAAGCAAAAATTAGAGTGGGTGAGGATTGGTTGGGCTTTGCTGCAGCATCAGCTGGCAGAGCCTGGCACTGGGGGCTAAATCTGTCAAGTTAAACTCCAGAACCACCTGGAGAGTGTATAATCAGGGAGTGGGAGTGGCCCAGTAGGGAAAAACTGGGCTCCTCCCTCTTGGATTACCATGCCCACTGAAGAGCACAAAAACCAGAACAGGAGCAGGGGTGGCTAGACAGAACGGCACTCACCAGTATGTGTGTGGACTGGATAGTGGGGTTGGTTGGGTTGAACTAGGCTTCAATGCTCACTGACATGTATGAGAGCTAAATGGGATGTGGGACAGACTGAACAAGTCTGCGGTACATAGTGGTAAGCATGGGAACCAGGACAGGGGGCAGGCCTGGTGGGGGTTTTGGGGAGTGTCGCTCCGACTAGGCTGCAGCTCCTACTGGTTTGTGTAAGGGCCCAGTATGAAGTGGGCAGGATTGGTACCATTGGTACCAGTGGAAGACAGGGCTGGAAACAGAACTGACCCAGCAACTGCAATGACCAGCAAGTGTATAAGCTGACTGGGGCGACAGGCTGTGCTGGACCATGTACTGGCAAGCACATACAAGAATCAGGTCTGGGATCACCTCAGATGAAGTTTCTTTGGAGATCCCTCCAACTGAACTGCTGATCTCAGAAACCTAACCATGAAGAGACTATGTCAGCCAATGGATTCTGAAGAGATTTTTATCGTGCTTGGAATGGCGAGACTGGCAGCAATTCAGAAGTGTTGAACTATCAAAACTGATTGAGAAGGATCCTTGGAGCATGGCCCACACAGGGGACTGGGGGACCAGGGATGGGTAGGAGACTGGGTGGGGCTTTTTCCTTTGTTTCTTCCCTTATCCCAGATACAGGGGAAAAAATGATATTAGCATGGAAAAAAAATGGTCCTGCTATTTGTGACAGCATAAATGAATTTGCATTGTGTTAGGTGAACTAAGCACATGAAGAAAAATAAATGCTTCATAATGTCACTTTTAAGATATCTACAAAAGCTGAGCTTGTAGAAACAGAGAGAAGAGTAGTAGTCACAAGGCATTGAAAGGTACAAAATGGGGAGATGCTGGGGAAAGGCAACACATTTTTCATTCTAAATTCTGGAGACGTAGTGCACAACAAGATGAATAAAATGAATAACTGATGTTCTGAATACTAGCTACTTGCTGAGAGCACACGTCAAGCATTCCTATCTCATATGCATACCAAAAGAAACTCAGAGGTAACTATGTGAAGTGATACATTTGACTAGCATGATGGGAGTATTTTTTTTTTACAATGCATACATATTATTAAATGTCATGCTGTATACCTTAAATATACACAGTTTTAAGTGTCAATGATACCTAACAAAGCTGGGAAAAATATACCCATCTAAACATTTCAGACTATAATTTCATTTCATTATCTCATCTTTTGAATAGAAGATCTTATTTGTTTGCTTCAAAATAGCACAAATAACTGTGCATACAAATACTTTGATAGTTTTCTTCAGCACCCACCCTTTTTGTTCATCTCTGCTTCTTGTGTCAGTCAACTCCCTCCATTTTCACAAAGGGAAATAATGAAATTTTTCAGTATTACCTCCTCTATGCTTTTATTACTTTACTGATTTTATAATAAGTATATAATTTTGTTGTTTTAAATTTATGTGAACAATAACATATCCTTTTGTTCTTTACTCTCTCCCCTAATACTATTTTAATAAGCCATACTGATACAGAGATCTGGTTCATCCATTTAAAGTACACTACACAGTGCTATTTAGCAATTTATGTACTATTTATTCATTCTATTATTCTATGAAGTGAGGTTATTTCTAAATTTCTGCTACACATGAAATGCCTCAGGCACCTACTAAAGTATGTCTAGAATATGAGTTATAAATTATGTGAAGTTTTAGGCCCGGTGCAATAGCCTCATGGCTAAATCCTTGCTTTGCCTCTTTTGGGATCCCATATGGGCGCAGGTTCGTGTCCTGGCTACTCCACTTCCCATCCAGCTCCCAGCTTGGGGCCTGGGAAAGCAGTAGAGGATGGCCTGAAGTGTTGGGACTCTGCACCGGTATGGGAGACCCAGAAGAAGCTCCAGGCTCCTGGCTTTGGTTTGGCTCAGTTCTGGCTGTTGTGGCCACTTGGGGAATGAACAAGTGGACGGAAGATCTTTTTGTATCGCCTTTTCTCTGTATGTCTGCCTTTCCAATAAGAAAAAAAGTTATGTCACCTTTTCAATATAATGGAAACTGTTCTCTAAAACATTTGTGCCAAATTACATTTCTTCCAATAGTGATTTGTGAGTCTCTTTTGTTTCATCCTCACCAGCATTTGGTACTTTATAAGACTTTCATTTTTACAAATGCTATATACATAAAGTGGTTTCTTGCTGATTTCATTACTTATTGACTACTGAGTCTGTGAAATCTTATCATGTTTTTTAGTCATTTAAATTCCCTCTTCTAAGAACCACCTATTTTTCTATTAATTTTGCAAAGCCCTCAATTTTGTCAATGTAAAATATTCTTTCTTCCAGTATTTCAACTTTATGGCATCTTGTACCAAACAAATTTATGTAGTAAGCTGACTGATACTTTACATTCAGGTTTTGTATTTTGTTAAGTGTTAGATATTCTTTCATTTATTATTATTATTTTTAAAGATTTATTTATTTTTATTGGAAAGGCAGATACACAGAGAAGAGGAGAAAGAGAGAGGAAGATCTTCCATCCGATGGTTCACTCCCCAAGTGAGTGCAACGGCTGGTACTGCGCCCATGCGAAGCCAGGAACCAGGAGCTCTTCCGGGTCTCCCACACGGGTGCAGGGTCCCAAGGCTTTGGGCCATCCTCTACTGTTTTCCCAGGCTACAAGCAGGGAGCTGATGGGAAGCAGGGCTGCCAGGATATGAACCGGCGACCATATGGGATCCCAGCATGTGCAAGGCAAGGACCTTAACCACTATGCTATCATATCGGGCCCATATTCTCATATTTTTTCCAAAAGAATATCAGTTTCGCTTTTTTACATTTACATTACAATCCACCTATAAAATGTGTACTATATAAGATGGATCTAATTAGTTTTTCAAGCGGGTAATAACTACATAAACACATTTTATTTAATATTCGACTCTTTGCCTGTTGTGAAATGATACCTCAGGCATTTACAGTTTCCATAATCACATACTATGTCTTATTTCTAAGCTCCCTTCCTGTTTCATTCATCTGTTTGGGCCTACACTCAAAGATATGCATTAAAATTACGGTTTTAATAAGTAGAACAGCTACTGCTTTTCTGCTTTTCTTTAAAAATTATATTGACTTGGAGCTGGCACTGTGGCTTTGTGGGTTAAATCACCATTGCCTGGAGTGCCAGCATCCTATGTTGGTGCAACAGTTCAATTCCTCACTACTCCATTTCTGATACCCTTGCTAATGGCCTGGGAAACCAGCGGAAGCTGGCCCAAGTGCTCAGCGCCTGCTACTGGCTTTGGCTTGGCGGTTGTGGCCATTTGGGGAGTAAACCAGTGCATGGAAAGACTTTTTCTTCTCTGCCTGTTCTAACACCACCTTTCAAAAAAATAAATAAATCTTAAAAAAATTATATTGGATTTTGTCATTTGTCTTTCTAGATAAATGCTACTAGTAAGTTCCCAAGTTTTCCGACATGCTTATTGAGATTTTATTTAGAATTCATTAGTTTTGGAAGAACTGTACTCTTACAAAATTGAGTTTTCTGAGTTTGTTTCATTTACTTAGATTTGCTTGTACCTTTCAAATAAAGTTTTATAATATTTTATATACTGCTTTCATTCCTTTTCACTCCAAGCTCTTTATCTCATGATATTTCTTACAGCTCAGCTAAAATGTCACTCGTGCAGGTATTTCAAACTCCTCTTCTATGGTTTATTTCTTCCTTCTTTGCCTACTAAGACCAAGAGTTCTTAGCTTCATGGAACTTTCATTCTAACAGGAGATATGGAACCATAAACACTTATAATTCAGATTCTTACAGAGGGAAGTACGCTGTGCTATGGGAATACATAAGAGAAATACCTAACTCAGACTTGGGGGAGGGCTGGATGGGGAGAAAAGGGGCTCAAGCACTGCTTCTCAAGGAAGCAACACGTAGACTGAAACCTTAAGAACAGAAGGTAGCAAACACAATAGAGACTACCAGTCATAGCAATGCAATCTTACCTTACTGAGAAAGCTCTCATGAGTTTAACTGTGAGATTCTGTATGTTTCTTCTTTTGGCTTCCTCAAAGCTGTTTTTTTTTTTTTCTTTTACTTTCACATTGCATGCATTAGTCATTACTTGCTATTGATTCTTCCTTAAATGCTGGTATTCCCCCATTTTTTTTTTTATTTCTCTTGCCTGTTTTAATCTAACTACTATTTCTGAAGATTTTTTTCCCACTTCTGTAATTCCAAATGTGGGATTTATATTATGAGGAGTCCCAACATTCTTTTTTAGTTCCTATCACTAAAATTTTCCAGAAGTTAAATTTCTAACTACATATGAGATATCTCTATGAACACGTTCCATGGAACTCTCAAGTTTTGGACATGTTAACATTTGGTTTATTTATTTAAGATAAACATCAGATTTACCTCTTACCATCAGTTGACAACATTAGTATTCTTATCTGTTAAAAATCTCAAAATCACTACTGTAAATATATGGCTTTCATGTAAGCCATTTTATAATACAGCAAAGTCAGTGTATCCAAAGATTTTTCAAAGGATTGAAGTAACCACAAAAAAATTTCGGAAAGGCAGTCTCTTGTTTTTTAATGTGTCAACTTGGTTCAGCTCTTAGTTGACATTAATTTAATAAAATGCTAGAGAAGGTGTTGCGCTACGTTTTGTGGATGTAACTCAAGACCATAACCAGTCAACTTTAGGAGAATCAAGATGGCGGAATAGGGTAAGGACACATTTAAACGGACAGAAAAGCATTTAATCAGGATGAAGCAGAGAGGACATATTCCAGGAAATAGGAAAGGACAGAACAACAGCAGAGGGGTACCTGGAGTCTGAAGACGCAAGAAAGCAGCGGACACAGCAATGTGGTGCTACAGTGACTGATACTTCAGCATGGCGATCTGAACTCCACCAGCAACCAGGTGGGAAGGGACTTTCACTGGGAGCTTGGGAGGTGAACCCAGACAAAGAACCATCCATCCTGCTGGTCCGTTTGATTTGACCAGGATCAGAGACACAGCAGCAGATCTCAGACGGGCAGTGCGAGAACAGAGTGGATTTCACAGCCCAGTCAGCCCCTAGAGCTGAATTGGGCGCCATTTTGTGTAAGGAGGAAAGGCAAGGGAAAGGACTGAGCATGCACTGAGCTGGGAGTGAACTCATTTCTGACTCAGTGAACTGCATCAACGTGGCATTCTACAGGTTCCACCTGGGGCAAGTCTGGATAGCCCTCGGATCTGATGGCCAGCAAATCAAGAACTGTAGTGGTGGTATGTCAGGTGCCATTTTGCACACTGTGGCAAATGCTTTAGGACTGCAGGGGACAACAGTGACCTGCGCATGTGCTGGGCTCACGAGAACTCACTGAGTTCCATGGATTGCACTGGTCCTGCAGGAAAATAATGCCGACTGTGGCAACATATGGGTCAAAATAGGTCCACGTTGCACCCAGACCTAACGTCCAGCAAGTTCCGGCAAGATCAGCACCACCAACAACCTAATTATATAGGACACCTGGTGTCTCTCTACTCCTGGGACCTGCTCCAACCAGAAGTGGGAGAAAGGTTGCAGAGACAACGGTGAAGCCTCAGCACAGTATCATAGGAGGTGGAGAGTGGTGAGCCAGGAGTTGGGGCTGTGTAGACCACGGTGGAAATCTGACATAAGAACCCAGACCTGGAACTCACTGGAGGTTGTGGCACAATGGCTGCAAGCAAAAAGTTGTGTACCAACTGCAATAAGTAAAATCGCATTGTAGACTTGTGGGTGACAAAGCTTTGAAACCTGCCCCAAGGAGAAGACTCTGCTAACCAGAAGTACAATGATCAAGAGCAAAAGAAGAGACAAAGGCACAATGAATAATACTGAAAACTCCCCTGCAAAGGAGCAAAACCCTATGCCAAACCTCAAAGTTAACTGAGGAAGACATCGAAAATGGGGGCACACAGAATCCATAAGATTCATTTTAAAGCTTCTGATAAAAAATGAGAAGCACATGCAAGAGTTCAAAGAATTTAAGGAAGCAATAAAGCAAATCAAGGCTGGTGTATGAGAAATTAAGAACACAGTAGAGCAAATTAAAAGTACAGTGGAGAGTCTCCAAAATACAATGAAGGAAGCAGAAGAAAGAATCTCAGAATTGGCAGATATTTCCTGTCATCAGGGGGAAGCAAACAAAAAGCTGGAAGCAGAGGTGGATCAGGCCAAAAAAAGGATTCAACAATTGAAAGACACTATTAAGAGTTATGGGAGTCCCAGAAGGTGCAGAAAGAGAAGCTGAGTTTGCAAATGTATTTAATGAAATAATAAAGGAAAATTTCCCTAATCTAGAGAAAGAATTGGGAAACAAGATCCAGGAGGGGCACAGAACTCCCAACAGGCTTGATCAAAAGAGATCTTCACCACGACATATGATCATCAAGCTCTCTTCAATTGAACATAAGGAAAAGATCCTTAAATGTGCATGTGAAAAAAATCAGTTGACATACAAAGGAATGCCAATTAAGCACACAGGAGATCTCTCACAGGAAACTCTACAGGCAAGAAGAGAACGGAGTGACATATTCCAGAGTTTAAAGGAAAAAAATTGTCGGCCTAGGATAACATATCCAGCAAAGGTTTTTTTTGTCTTTGAAAATGAAATAAAATTCTTCCACAGTAAAGAAAAGTTAAAAGAATTTGCCTCTTTCAAACCTGCCCTACAAATGACACTTCAAGATGTTCTCTTGACAGAGAAGTTGAATAGCACCTACCAAAACCAAAGGCAAACAGGAAGAACATCCCAGTAAAATGACAACAGAAGACTAAACCAATGAACAACCCATTCCTAAAATGACAGGACCAAAGTACCACCCATGTATATTAAACTCTGAATGGAAATGCTTAAGCTCAATCAAACGTCATAGATTAGTAGACTGGATTGAATAACAAAACCCATCTGTTTATTATCTGGAGGAGACATTTCAACAAAGATCAGTGGAAAATATATCTCATGGCATTTGATGTTTTCTGTTGGTTTCATCTCTTCAAAACACTTTCTTCTGATTAAATCATTCAATGACTCGTAGATCATGCAGTGAGTGGCATTATTTTCTTCAAGAATGTTCTTGATTTTCATTTCTTCAGCTACACATTAGTCATTTAAGAGCATGTTATTTAACTTCTTGGTGTTGTTAATTTCTTTTTTCTCCCTGATGTTGATTTTGTTTTGTGGCTTTTCATTTAAGGGGATGTATAGCAGCTGTGTAATGGAGACTGTCATATCTAGTAACATGTCATTTAACTTGATGGCATTGTAAATTTCTATTTTTCTTTCTATTGTTGATTTTGTATCATGACTTTTCATTTAAGGGGATGTACAGTAGCTGTCAAATTGAGACTAACATCCAGATGTGAGGATGAGTGTGGTATGCATTTCTACTTCCAGACAAAGATGGACTTACAATGAAACTGTTTACTATATGTTGACAATAGGATGCTGGATTCTCTGCCATTGTCCATGCCCGCAATGATGGACATATGACTGAGTATGAAAAACTATATTTTAGTAATGATATAGGGGAACTAGGTGGGGGTGGAGGGAATTGGGAAGGGGATAAGGGAATATGGAACTGTATCATAAAATGATAGCAATAATAATAAAATGTAACAAAAACAAAAACAACAAACAAACAAACAAAAAAAAACCCAGTCAATTTTAAATCAGAGACACTTTCCTGGATGCTTGATTTTGAATTAGACAAGTCTAATTCAATTACCTGGAAGGTGTGATAAGCAGTGCTGAAGCTCTCCCAGGAGGGGGGAAAAAAACAAATTCTATGTATAGACAACCTATCCAGCCTGGGCCTGAGATTTCCAGATTGTCCTTCCCAATAGCCTACCCTAAAGATATCAGAGTTGCCTAGCCATTCCCAGCAACTGCTCTCAGTGTTCTCATATAGCTCCTACTGGTTCTGCTTCTCTTGTTCAAATTTACTGATACATCAGACGTGTAGTTTCTTTACAAAACAATTTCTTCAAAAACCTGATAGAGCTTCTGGTCAATGTGTTTTCAAACAGTTCCAAATAACAATACCTATACACAAAGTTTTTCCCCCATGTCTAGACATGGCTCTCATACCTATTTTTTCCCCAACTTAATCCTTTTAATACGTTCCTACCTCATCATCCCACAACAGACAATCACCATCTCTTACCTGAACTAGAGATTGAAAAGCCTTCTAACTGGCTTCTCAGATTAGTTTTTTCTCCTCTATCTATTCTCCACACTGCTTTCAGAGGTCTCTTTCTGGAAAATAAATATGATCATGTCACTATTCTTAAAACTGCTGAAGTCTCCCTACCTACAGGGTAGGAATAATTTTGCTTTTATTTCATTAATTTCTGGTTCTCTATTCTCTTTGCAGTTAATTTTCTGTAATTTTTTTTTTTAATCTGCTGAAATGAATGACCAGGTCACTGATGGATTTAAAGTTTCAAATTCTAAGCCTTCCTTAGCTGACTGTATCACTTCTGAATGTACTATGGCTGTTATCCTTCAATTTAACATACTTTAAATTTCTTTTGTGATTTTTTTGGTCAATCAACAGGCTGTTTATTTACTTTGTAATAATTTCCAAAAAAGACTTCATGCAATTTTGTTCTAAAATTTCCCATCTTTCTCCCAGAACCTGTATAGAACAATAAAGACAATGCTAAAAAGAAAAAAGAAAACCCATACATCTTCAGTGAAGCTGGGAGATAGTACAAACTAGAAAAATGCCAAACTGTAAGTAAGTAAGGCCCCAAGTACTTGAGGCTAGTAGAATCTATGTAAGAAGTCACATCTGAAAATGTAGGAGGATGACAAAAAGTGTAAAGGACCCTAGTGGAGGAACTGCCAATTTTTACTCTCAGAAGGGATCCTATCCCAGGTGTGAACTGCAGTTTTTAGAGCTGAGACTGAAGGGAACAGTCTCAGAGAGCAGAGAAAGGGAGCACAGAGAGACCACAAGAGTAAGGAGAGGATGGCTTGGCAGTGACACTCCCAGAAACAACCACCTTTCAAAGTGATACACGCACTTTTCTTCGGCAACTTATTTTTGAAATAGTTTCAAACTTAGAGAAATATTATAAAAAGAATACACGAAACACGTGTATGCTTTTTAAAAACTCCCTGTCAACATCTAAAGCAGGCAATTTGAACTATATATATATATTTTTTAAGATTTATTTTATTTTTATTACAAAGTCAGATATACTGAGAGGAGGAGAGACAGAGAGGAAGTGGAGCTGCTGGGATTAGAACCAGCAGCCATATGGGATCAAGGCTAGGACCTTAGCCACTAGGCCACACTGCCGAGCCCTAAAGCAGGCAATTTGAAAGGCAGAAGCTTTATCCCTTGGTAATAGAAATGAGTAAAGACTTGGGGAGGCTCATGGTTGGTAATGTGATTTAAACCACTTCAGTTACTGAGGGTCAAAAAAGATATGACTATATTTTGAAGAAACAATTCATCAGAACCAAGGATAGAGGCCTTGAGCAGAGAAATCTAGAAAATTATCTTGTTACTAAAGACCTCCTATTATTCCTGCCACAGCCTTAAAGTCCCTTCTAATAGGTTTGGTAAAACACATCTCATTCAAACTGGAGCACAAAAAAGTGGTTAAGTATCCACAGAAAGATACCACAACAAAATGTAGAAAAGCAGGGCAAGATCTCTGACAAAGAGAACTCAACAGACAATAGCACCACAAAACAAGAAAATCTCAGAGCAGAAATTTAATAACTCACGGAAGAAATACAGTAAACAGGAGGAAGTGAAACATCTTTGCAGGAAAAAGATGAATGAAAAGGACTTTTTAAAATCCCAAAATAAAGACTATGAGGCTAGTGGTGTAGTGGGCTACGGCATTGCTTGCAAAGCCAGCATTTCACATTAGCATGGCACATCTGAGTACTAGGCGCTCTGCTTCAATGTAGCTTTCTGCTAATAAACCAGATGATGTCTCAAGAAGTTGGCCCCTGACACCCATGTGAGAGATCAGGTTGGAGTTCCTGGCCCCTGGCTTTGGTCTGGCCCAACATTGGCTGCTATGGTCATTTGTGGAAGTGACCTAGTAGATGGAAGAACTCTCTCTGCCTTTGAAATAAAACACAATCTTTTTAAAAAAGAACTGTAGTGAGCAGCATAAAATAAAGTCACAAAGGATACATTGAAGGGTACAGAGGACAGCAAAATTTTAAAATACAAAAGTACAATTTTTAAAAAGATTTATTTATTCTTATTGGAAAGATTGATTTACAAAGAGGAGAGACTTGTCATTCATCACTCTGTTAACATGCTTAGGAAAGCAGCTGAGGATGGCCCAAGTGCTTGCGCCCTTGCATTCAAGTGGGAGACTTGGAAGAAGCTCCACTGGGCCATTTAAGAAGTGAACCAATGGATGATAGTACACTCTCTCTGTTTCTCCTCCTCTATTTGTAACTCTGCTTTTCTTTTTTCTTTTTTTTAATTTTTTTTTTTTATTATTATTGGAGAGCTGGATATACAGAGAGGAGCAGAGACAGAGAGGAAAATCTTCCGTCCAATGTTTCATTCCCCAAGTGAGCCGCAACGGGCCGGTGCACACTGATCTGAAGCCGGGAACCAGGAACCTCTTCCGGGTCTCCCACGCGGGTGCAATGTCCCAAAGCATTGGGCCGTCCTCGACTGCTTTCCCAGGCCACAAGCAGGGAGCTGGATGGGAAGTGGAGCTGCCGGCATTAGAACCGGCGCCCATATGGGATCCCGGGGCTTTCAAGGCGAGGACTTTAGCCGCTAGGCCACAAGCAGGGCCCCTGTAACTCTGCTTTTCAAATAAATACGTGTATATATCTAAAAAAAATTCCTTAGGGCCCAGTGCAAGGCGGCTCAATTGGCTAATCCTTCCTATGCAAGCAATGGGATTCCATAGCGGTTCCAGTTCAAGTCCTGGCTGCTCCACTTTCCATTCAGCTCCTTGCTTTTGGCTTGGGAAAGCAGCAGAGGATGGTCCAAAGCCTTGGAACCCTACCTTCAGGTGGGAGATCCAAAGGAAGCTCCTGGCTTTGGATCGGCTCAGCTCTAGCCACTGTAGCTATCTGGGGAGTGAACCAGTGGATGGAAGTTCCTTCTGTCTCTGCTATTCTCTGTAAATCTAGTTTTATAAATAAATAAATAAATAAATAAATAAAATGCCTTAAGGAAATAAAAATAATCTTGAACAAACAGCATATGTTCCTGGATAGAAAGACTCAATACCTTAACAATGTCTCTTATTTCTAAGGTGATTTATAAATTTAATGACTTTTAAATAAAAATAACAACCTGTTCTCTTTAGGGGTTTCTAACATACATAAGCTATAGTATGAGAGGCCTTGAAAATTCCGGAAAAAGAAAATGAGATTAGCCCTACCAAATCTTAAAAAGTCACAACAAAAGTCAGCAACTAACACATACGTGTATATGTGTGTGACAACAGATAAACTTCTGCATGGTAAAATAAACCAAACTCTACAGAGCTAAAGGTCAAAAGACAAACAACAACTTAAGTGTTATATCTGTAATTCATGTAATCGCCCAATTCAGACTGTACTCTAAGGGACCTGTGAAAGTCCTTGCCAATGATACCTGTACCCAATACTGGAGTGCTGCTTGCATTATCATGTGCTCTGCTCCCTATTAATGCACTAGGGAGGTAGTAGAAGACGGATTCTGCCACCCCCAAGGGAGACCTGGATGGAGTTCTGACGGCTAGGCTAGCTCTGGCTGCTGTGGTCATTTGAGCGGTGAATCAGCAGATGAAAGCTAGTTCATGCCTGCACACACACTCTCTCTCTCCTCCGTCACTCTGCCATTCAAATAAATAAAATAAATCTTGGGAGCTGTTGTGGTGGTGTAGCACTTAGGATATCTGCATCCCACTGCAGGAGTGCCTGGGTTCAGGTCCTGCTCTTTTATTGCCTCCAGCTTCCTGCAAATGTATTCCCTGGGAGCAGGTAATGGTTCAAGCACTTTGATCTTTGCTGTCCACATGGGAGACCTGGAATAAATTCCTTGTTCCAAGATGTGGCTTGGCCCTGCACTGGGTGTTGGTGGCATTTGAGAGTAAATGAGCAGACAGAAGATTTCTCTTTGTGTCTTTTCTCTGTCTCTCAAAACAACAACATCAATAACAAAGTTACATTTATCCTTAACCCATCAATCTCATTTCTAAGAAATTATCTTAGATATATCTAAATATACATATTTAGATATATCTAAATCAATCAATCTATCTATCCATCTATATATGTTCTGATGTGAGAAAATGATTAAACAGTCCTAGTATTTGTATCTAGGGACTGGTAAATACTCCCTCCTTGTGTGAGCATTTGGTTAAATTGTTAAGACATCCACTTCCCATAGAGTGCCTGAGTCTGATACTTAGCTCCAGCTTTAGCTCCTGAAACCAGCTTCCCACTGACACAGACCCTGGGAAGCAGTTGTGATAACTCAAGTGCCTGGGTTCTTCCTACCCATGTGGGAGATATGTATTAGTTCCTGGCTCTAGGATTCAGCCAGCCATTTGGGAAAATGAACTGTGTATAGGTTCTCTGAAATTAAAAGAGAAAAGTTGAAAACAAATTTTTAAAGTGCATATCCCTCCACCTTGAAAATATTTCCACAATGGCAGATACAGCTGAATACAATGAGCATATTGTGTAGTGATGTGGAAAGATTCAAGGATCCGCAAAGGAACGGCTTGTTCAGAGTGTCTGTCAGGCAGGAAACGTGAGTCTGGAATATCCTCTTGTGCCAGAAACCAACTATCAAACATTAACGAACTGAAAAATTATCCTTTGATAATCCATATTTAAATCAATTATTTGAGGGCTGGCTGCCTGCAGTGTCAGCATCCCTGTGGATGCCGTTTTAAGTCCTGGCTGCTCTATTTTGATCTAAGTTCCTGCTTGTGACCTGGGAAAGCAGTAGAGACTGGTCAAAGTACTTGGACCCCATTATCCACATGGGAGACCGGAAAGACGCTCCTAGTTTCAGCCTGACATAATCTTGGTCACTGTGGTCATCTGGGGAGTGAATCAGCAGATGGAAGGTCTCTCTCTTTCTGTCTGCCTAGCTCCCATACCTGCCCTATAACTCTACCTTTCAAAATAATAAAAATAAATCTTTAAAAAAGAAAGTTTATTTGGAATACAATGATTGTTAAATAGAACATCAATAAATAAAAGATTGGGAAATTTGCAGGAGAGATCCCTATATTTATTGATTGTCTGAACCTATGCATTCCTTTTCAATTTAGGACCACTAGATACTGCATGCTATACTTCCTAATATGAAATAATACAAAACATTTTAGAATTATTTTAAAACAGATGTCAATCAAGCTTCTAAACCCCAACTTCTATTTTCTAAGGAAATACAGCGGATAGAGGTACACAATAATAACACACACACACAAGAAAAATTCAGATTTGAGTATATTCTTTATGTGGAGTTACCATAAGTTTCTGCAATAAGCCAATGGCATACCAAAGGAAAAGAGAGCAACAAACAGTAGAGAAGAAAATGGAATGACTAGATTTTTAAATGCAATAATAACTGAAGATGAGACTTGTTTTAAGATGTGAAGCTTGTTTTAGAGTCTAGTTAGACCCAAACAGCTAAGAAAAAAAGAAATATTTGACACAAACAGGGAACTTCAATTATAAAGAGAATGTCAGAGGGTCCAAATATTTTTAACTTTCTGATATGAAAATGACATTGTTGTGTAAGAAAACATCTACATTAAAAGAAGTGCATAGAGGAGTAAAAGAGAAAAATAGCATGCTGTCTGGGACTCAAGTCCAGCCATTTGGGGAAGAAATGTCGCAATTTAGCCACATAAATGAAGGTGGAAAAATTCTGGCAATCTGGATAATGGCTACACATGCAGCAATATGTCATATTGTTCTCTCTACTTTTATAAATATTGGTTAAAAAAAAAAGCACGTTAAAAACAATTGCAGCTGGTACCTCATCACACACTAGCAGCAGACACAATACCTGTTGTCAGGTTACTGTGACCAAAAGACTGTTCTTTCTTTAAATTTCAAATGAAATGATGACTTGTAGAGTTAAAGTACAAGAATGAGTTAAAACAGAAAACTGCATAAAGACTATGTCAGGTCTTTTAAATTTGTTTTCAGGTACTTTCTTCAGGTTCAGTAGCATTCCAGAGCAAGTTCTATATAGAGGCTTTTTAAAGTGAAAAGTATTATGACAGGACACCAGTACATGCAATTATGTATAACATTTTCACAGGCCATAGAGGAATCAGCTGACCAATTCGGAATATGGCTTTAGTTTTCTTACCATCAATATTAAGCATCATTTTCCACATGGCGGGCCGAACAGATTGATGGAATCCAAACCATACCTCCCTGCCCCCTCCTAGAGGGTGGTCATATCCTTCTGGAGCTGAGAAAAAGGAGCGCCCCACAGGTGTGTACCTACAAAAATTAAAACAGCATGTTTAATTCTTTCTGTCTCATACAAGTATTTAAATCTGAAGAACAGGGAGGACTAAATCACAGACAGTTTACCATTATGACTCCAGAAACTCAAATAGTTCCCAAACCTGTGAGGGCATGAAGTAGCCTTCATAAATGAAACATCCCTCAGTATCTTTCACGGAAAGTCTCGGTTCACAAAACTAATGTTAGTTTGCATAAGAGTAATTTAAAATACTTCCCTACAAATAGGTTGAAAAAAGTCAACAGCACCAGTTTAAGAACATGTAATTATCAATCAAAACACTACTTCTGGGACTAGCATGATGGCATAGCAGGTAAAGCTGTCACCTGTAATGCTGGTACCCCATATGGGTGCTGATTTGATTCCTGGCTGTTCTACTTCCAATCCAGCTCCCTGCTAATGCATTTGGGAAAGCAGTGGAAGAGGCCTAAGTATTTAGTCCACTGCATCCATGTGGAAGACCTGGAAGAATTTCCTTGTTCCTGGCTTTGGATCAGTCCAATTCTGGCCTCTGCAGTCATGTGGGAAGAGAACAAGCTGATGAAAGATCTCTCTCTTTCTCTCTCTCTCTCTCTCTGTAATTGTTTCAAATAAAGAAGTAAACATTAAAAAAACCTATTTCTGTAAGTATGTCTGTAAGACACAGTATTTTTCTTTAAAAAGATACACTGGCTCTGTATAAATACGTGTATACATACACATGTAAACATATACACATGTGAGCTAATAGTGTGATTAAGAGTAGTGACTTCAAAATAATTTGAGATTGCTATACAAATAGTAAAATTACTTTTAAAAAGCAAGCTGATTGTGCTTGCTTCCGCTGCACATTTACTAAAAAGCATGGTGATTCATCTAGAGGAAAATATGTGAAAACATACCAGTCAACCAAGTTTTATAACTACTAAGAGAAAGGGTCAGACATTTTTCTTTGAATGTGCTAATTAGAATAAATACGCTAATAATGTGTATCTATTCGCAAATGTTAGAGAACTATTCTGTAACGTCTCTCAATGAATTTATAGATGTATGCTATTCCGGTTCAACTGATATAATCAAAATATCCAAAAAAAAATTTATCCAAGGGAGGTCTGTACAACTCATTCTTAAAAGGAAAATCTTCATATTTAAAATCTAAAGAGGAATAAAAGCCAAAAGAACCCACTTCATGGAGGGCAGATGTCGTAGCACCACATCAACGGCATGGACAGGGTTAGTGCTGATTGGCTTGTCTAACTCCAGTGGCTCAGGCAAGGTCCGTCCTGTCAGTACTTCATGCAGTAGGTGCCAACTCACCCGAGAGACAAATTTGATTGACACTTTGAAAGGTCGATCTTTTCCACCTTCCCCAGGTAATGTAACATCTAAATCTACCTGTTGGTGGGAGAACAGTCAATTGGTAAATGTTGAAAAAGACAAACACAATAACTTCAAGTTTAACTTATAAAGAGATCTAAGATTTAAGCAAAAAGTTTGAAGAAAAATAAGGCAAGGGCTGGTGCTGGGTTATAGCACGGTAAACCTCTGCCTGCAGCCCTGCCATCCCTTATGGCGCAGGAGTAAGTCCTGGCTAACCAACTTTTTTTTTTAAAGATTTATTTTTTTTATTAGAAAGCAATGTGCAAAGAAAAAGAGAGACAGAAAGAGCCTCCATCCACTGATTCACTCCCCAAGCACCCTCAATGGCCAGAGCTGGGCTGATACAAAGCCAGGAGCAAGGAGCTTCTTCTAAGTTTCTCATGTGGATGCAGACTTCCAAGGCTTTGGGCCGTCCTCTACTGCTTTCCAGGCCACAAGCAGGGAGTTGAATGGGGCGTGGAGCAGCAGTGACACTAACTGGTGCCCATTTGGGATCCCAGTATATACAAGGTGAGGATTTTAGCCATTGAACCATCTTGTGCTAGGCCCAGTTTATAAAAATTTAAAAAGGAATGAGAAAGATCTCTTGGAGAGTCTATGAAATAATTTCTAAGCCATATTTTTAAATATACAAAGTATCAGCATAAAAGATTACCAACACTATGACATCTTCTGTTTGGGAAAGAAGAGGGTAATAAGAAAATATACACTTATCTATTTTCACAAACAGCAAGTATGGAGTGGAAACAAAGAAAGTGGGTTACTTTCAAAAAATGGGAAGAAATGGATTAGAAGAAATAAGGGAGAACAATATGAGTGTATTTTTGGTACAGTTTTAATGTTAGGAAGCATAGTAACGTAACTTCATATTAACATCTCTAAATAATCACAAGAATGGAAGGAAAATTTGTAACTGAATATAGACAGAATCAAATGAACCAAAAACGTATTTCAAATGAAGAAAACACCAATAATGCAAGAAATTCTTGAATTCTCTACCCTCAATTTATAGGATGTAGATGAAGAAAAAGCGTGTCTTGAAGAACTCCATTAAAAACAAAACCTTAAACTCTTAATAGTAGGTCTGTCTTATGCAGTTGTATAAAGTAATTCAGAAAGTATTTATGCTAGCATATCCCTAAAAGTTTATGAAAACTGAATTAAAAGGTATGGTTTATTTGGGTTGAAAATTCTTGAAATTCATGCAGTTTTTTCACAACACACACTTTCCATGAACTTTTAAAGACCCCCTCATATGCACTGTATGAATGAGCAAATGAGAAAAAAAAAAGAATGTTCTTGAGGTACCAGGAAACTGGGTAAAGAATAAGGAAGACACAATAAGGAATGGGTTGAGGAAAGGAAGAATTCTGGGGATATAAATCAAAATTAGAAGAAAAAATATAAATTCAGGTTTCCAAGACATGTAAGTAATTCTCAATATACAAAGTGTTGCTTCTGGCCCTGTGTGGTAGCCTGGCAGCTAAATCCTTGCCTTGCATGCACCAAGATCCCATTTAGGTGCCGGTTCTTATCCCAGTGACCCTGCTTCCCATCGAGCTCTTTGCTTGTGGCTTTGGGAAAGCACTTGAGGATGGCTCAAAGCCTTAGGAACCTGCACCAGCATGGGAGACCCAGAAGCAGCTCCTGGCTCCTGGCTTCAGATTGGCTCAGCTCTGGTTGTTGTGGGCACTTGGAGAGTGAATCAGCGATCGGAAAATTTTTCTGTCTCTCCTTCTCTCTGTAGATATGCCTTTTTAATAAAAATAAATCTTTTTTAAAAGTATTATTTCTATTATGTTTACTTATTTATCTATCTTTTTGGCTTCAGACCTTTGAGATGGCTTACATATGCACATACTCCAGTGGCAACGAACATGCCTGGTTTCAAAATTGCTTCTCCAACTAACAGAAATCAAGAGCTCTCTGAGAAATGGCTGTGGGCCCGGTGCGATAGCGTAACATAGTGGTTAAAGTCCTTGCCTTGAATGTGCTGGGGATCCCATATGGGTGCTGCTTCGTATCCCAGCAGCCCTACTTCCCATCCAAATCCCTGCTTGTGGCCTGGGAGAGTAGACGAGGATGGCCCAAAGTCTTGGGACCTTGCACCCCCATGGAAGACCTGGAGGAAGTACTTGGCTCCTGGCTTCAGATTGGCTCAGCTCCAGCTGTGGCGGTCACTTGGGGAGTGAACCATAGAACGGAAGATCTTCCTCTCTGTCTCTCCTCCTCTGTAATCTGCCTTTCAAATAAAAATAAATAAATCTTAAAAAAAAAAAAAAAGAAATGGCTGTTGCAGGGCTACAGCAAGGGAAACTAAGATTAGCCTGGGGTAGCTTATAGTGCCAGAAAGTAATGAATTGTTTGTGGGGAAAATGGGTCATATGAAACCCAGGAGACAGCTTAAAGTGCTTTTACTGGCCAAAACTGACACAACTTGGGCAGTCAGCTCAACAAATAAGGCAGAAGAAAATGTTCTCCCTTATAGCAGAATACCAACTAAAAAAAATGTAGTAAAAATGACACCATTAGCAAATCAGCATTAGTACATAGTAGTGATGATTCCTTTAAGGGTCAGCTGCTATAAAAAGTCCAATGAGACACAGGATGCCTAAAAATATCTTTTACATAAAAATTTAAAACTTCCTGTGATGGGCAAATGTGGTGGCACACCAGGTTAATCTGCACTTGGGATGCTCATATTCTATATCCAAGTGTTGGTTTGAGTTCTAGGATCTCCACTTCTGATACACTTTCCTGCTAATGAATGCTAGAAACAGAAAATCATGACCAAAAGTGCTTGGGCCTCTGCCACCCATGTAGCAGACTGGATGGAGTTCCATCTAGCAGATGGAAAATCTAGCTTTCGGGCCCGGCGGTGTGGCCTAGCGGCTAAAGTCCTCACCTTGAAAGCCCCGGGATCCCATATGGGCGCCGGTTCTAATCCCGGCAGCTCCACTTCCCATCCAGCTCCCTGCTTGTGGCCTGGGAAAGCAGTCGAGGACGGCCCAATGCATTGGGACCCTGCACCCGCGTGGGAGACCCGGAAGAGGTTCCAGGTTCCCAGCATCGGATCGGTGCACACTGGCCCGTTGAGGCTCACTTGGGGAGTGAATCATTGGACGGAAGATCTTCCTCTCTGTCTCTCCTCCTCTGTGTATATCTGGCTGTAATAGAATGAATAAATCTTTAAAAAAAAAAGAAAATCTAGCTTTCTCTGTTTCTGTTGCTCTTTCAAGATGAAAATAAACATTTTTTTTAATTTGCTTGATGTATTTTTTTTTAGATTTATTGATTTATTGGAAAATCAGATTTACAGAGTGGAGCAGATACAGAAAGACCTGTTCACAGGTTCACTCCCCAGGTGGTCGCAACAGTTGGAGCTAAACTCCTCTGAGGCCAGGAGCCAGGAGCCAGGAGCTTCTTCCAGATTTCCCATCAAGTGCAAGGTCCCAAGGCCTTGGGCTGTCCTGTGTTGCCCTCCTGGATACAAGCTGGGGGCTGGATGAGATGTGGAGTAACCAGGACACAAATTGGTGCGTTTATGGGATCCTGGTGGATGCAAGGCTAGGATTTAGCCACCTGACCATCACGACAGGCATGATGTCCTAACATCAAAATATAAGTCTTGCGAAGTCTTCATCCGTTCGCATACAAAACACACATATTTTTGCCACAAAAAGCCTGCTTCTGTGCCCAAAGATATTTCTTCCATCCTCATCTGTCCCCAGCTGTCTGCATTCTCTTTAAAGGTCAGATTTCTCTTCGTAGCGACACATGCATGTGGCCCGCTGGCTGTCCAGGTAGGGCTTACAGCCCAGGTGGATGACGCTGTCAAACAGGAGCTCCACTGCTGTTTCACACGGTTGCACGTGCTGAGCTAGTCCCAGCGTTTTCTGCACACCCCGGCAGATTTTGGAGAGGCAGTACTGGAATTCCTCATCACAGTCGTTCTTGCTTTTGCCACACGTCTCATAGCACCTGTCATGTTGGTTGCAGCACTGGGTCAGGGAAGGGATGCCAATGTTGATATGGACACCAAACAATGGAGAGCCACATCCATTTGGTGGGGAGGGTTTATAACCATAACGTGGGATGGGCTTAGAGCCGTCCCGGCACTTGTATTGGCACAGCCCAGCCTGGCCTCCCAGCAGGTCCAGTGCGGCGTTTAGGTACGTGTCGATCTTGTGGACGCCGTTCCTGATGGTCTTCAGGGTGGCCCGCCAGTCGGTGCTCTGGGCCTTCTCCTGGGACGCGACAGCGGTGGCGACCAGGAGCAGCAGCGGGAGTGCAAGCGCGGCCCGCCGGAGCAGGGCCATCCACACGGCCCCATGGCGCCCTAGGCGGCGGCTCCAGTCCGGGGATCGGTCACGGCCAACTCCGCCATGCCCACACCTCCTTCCAGGCAGCCGGACGCAGCACCCGCTCACCGGGGCCGAAAATAAACATGTTTAAAAAAAATTTTTTAAAAAAATCCTTCTTTGCTGTAGGCCCTAGTGGCTGCCGCCAAAATGGCCAGTTCATGAAACCTGGGAAGGTGGTGCTAGTCCTGGCCGGAGGCTACTCAGGACACAAAGCCGTGATCGTGAAGAACACCGACAATGGCACCTCGGACCACCCCTACAGCCACGCGCTGGTGCCCAGCATAGACCACGATCCCCATTAAGTGATGGCCGCCATGGGCAAGAAGAAGATTGCCAAGCACTCCAAGATCAAGTCCTTCGGGAAGGTTTATAACTACAACCACCTCACGCCCACCAAGTACTCCGTAGATATTCCCTTGGACAAAACTGTGGTGGACAAGGATGTCTTCAGAGACCCTGCTTTGAAATGCAAGGCCCGGGGGAGGCCAAGATCAAGTTTGAGGAGAGGTACAAGACTGGCAAAAACAGGTGGTTCTTCCAGAAACTGCAGTTTTAGATATATTTTTTTTTGTTCCACTCATTAAAGACTTCAAAAAATTCAAAAAATCCTATGCATCAAAAGACACAATCAAGAGAGAGAAGGCACTCAGAAAAGTGTGAAAAATGTATGCAAATCATATATTTGATAAAGGGTTAGTAAGCAGAATATATAAAGAACTCAAGTCAATAACAATAAAAATGAGTCCAATTGAAAAATGTGAAAAGGGGACTTTGGATCAGCTCAGCTCCAACCCTTAGGCTACTTGGGGAGTGGACCAATGAATAGAAAACTGTCTCTCCTTCTCTCTATAACTGTGCCTTTTAAATAAAAATCAAACAAATCTTAGAAAAATTTTAAAAATTAAAAACATGGGAAAAGGACATGAGTTTACATATTCTAAAGACAAATAATCAATAAATGCATAAAAATGTTCAAAATCACTAATTATTGGGGGAACACAAATCAAAGCTATAATGAGATATCATCTAACATCCATTAAGACAGCCACTGTGAAGGGAAAAAGACAAATGCTGGCATGGATACTGAAAAACTGGAATCACTTCACACTAATGATGGGAATGTAAAACGGTGCAGCCATTTTGCAAAAAAGTTTTGAACGGTAATTCTGGGGCTGGCAGTGTGGCACAACATGTTAAGCCGCCTCATATTCCCATATGAGTGCTGGTTACAGTCTTGGCTGTTCCACTTTTGATCCAGCTCAGTGCTAATGTCTCTGGGAAGGCAGTGAAAGCCACCCATGTGGGAGCACCAAATGAAGTTTCAGACTGCCGGTTTTGGCCTAGTTCAGTCCCAGCTGTTGCTGCCATCTGGGGAGTGACCTTGATGATTACCCTCTTTCTCTAACTCTGCCTTTCAAATAAATAAAAAAAAATTTGTAACGAAAACAGTGGTAAAGTCAGTGCCTGTAGGACAGCTTTCCGTGTAAGTACCACTTTGTGTCCCAGAAGCTCTGCTCCTGACCCATTTCCCTGCTAATGGATCAGGAAAAGCAGAGGAGGATGGCCCAAGCACTTGATCGCATGGTACCCAAGTGGGAGACTTGGATGAAGCATCGGCTCCTAGCTTTGGCCTGACTCAGATCTGATCCTTGCAGTCATCTAGGGAATGAACCAGCAGATGGAAGATGTCTCCTTCTCTGTCTCTCTATAATTCTGATCTCAAATAATTGAACAAATCTTTAAAAAACACAAAAAACAAACATTAAATCATATGATAAACTAATTTCACTTCTGGATATATACTCAAAAAATTGCAAGCAGAGTTTCTGAGATATTTGTATACCCAATTCATTAAGTGAAAGATTTAAATGATCTGAAGAGAAACCAGAGTATGTATACCTAATTAATAGTAGGATTATTTGCAATAGCCAAAAGGTATCTGATGTCAGATGAATGAACATATACAATTTTGTATAAACACAATGGGAAATTATCCAGTTCTGAAGAAAGAAACTCTAAGATATTGTTACAACATGGATAAGCCTTGAGGACATTATACAAAAATAAATAAGTTAATCACACACAAAAAAGACAAATGTATGATTCCACCATAAGGTATCCAGAGTAACTCTAATCACAAAGACAGAAACAAAGAAGGTGGTTTTCAGATTGAAAAGAGGAGGCAATGAGAATTATTGCTTAACAGACAAGGAATTAGAGTTTTGCAAGACAGCTCTAGAAATGGAAAGTGGTAATGACTATGCAATAATGTGAATGTGTTTAGCACCACTCAATTGTACATCAAACGTAGTTAAGATGGAAAATTTTGTGTGTATGTTGTATATATATTAATTAGAGAAAGAAAAACATCTTTCTCTAGTTAAAAAAAAAACTTGGCAAATACCAAATGAACTAAATGCTTAAAGTTAACATCACCACTCCTGAAACAAATACATATTACATGCCTCTTGACCCGATGTAAGGAAAGAAAACTTAATATTCCTGTCAAAATCAAACAGAATATAATCATGGGCATATATCAGACAAACTCAGAATGGGGGACAATTTACAAAATAGTTTGCCCATAATCTTCAATCATGTTACTATCATGAAAGGAGAAAAAATAGATTGTGGAGCTGTTCTCAATTGAAGACGAAAAAGACATGATATTTTAATGAATGATTTTAATTTTATGATATTTTAATTCTGGACTTGATTTTGTATCAGAGAGGAAAAACATTTAAGAACACAATTGCAATAAGTGACAATTAGAATATAGACTGACCAGATAGAAATACTGTATCAATGTTGATAATGAAGTTGATAATGAAACTCTTCTTATACTTGTTACTAAAAAACATTAAAACACTGAACATTAGGGCTGGCACTGTAGCCCATGTGGGCATTGGTTCAAGTCTGGCAGCTCCACTTCTGAACTAGCTTCCTGCTAATGAACTTGGGAAAGCAGCAGAAGAATGCTTGGGCCCCTGCCACCCAGGTGAGAGACCCACAGAATTTCAGGCTTCAGGCTTTAGACTGGCCCAGCCCCAGCCACTGTGGCCACCTACAGAGTGAACCAGAAGATATGTCTCTCCTCCTCTCTCAGTAATTCTGCCTCTGGAAAATCAATGGAGGATGGCCCAAGACCTTGGGACCCTGAAACCACATGGGAGACCCATAAGAGGCTCTTGGCTTCAGGTTGGTTAAGCTCTGGCTGTTGCAGCCATTTGGGGAGTGAGTCAGCGGATGAAAGATCTTGTTCTCTCTCTTTCTTTCTCTCTGTAAATCTGCATTTCCAATACAAATAAATAATCTTTTTTAAAAAAAGTTTATGAAAATGGAAACTATGGAAAAATCACATGGTTTTAAATTTTTTCACACCAAAATAAACATTACATTTTTCCACAAAAGCTCTGAAATACCTTTCATCACATACATACACATATATGTATTCTTTCTTATTTAGAAAACAGATTTTTATGAGTTTTTTAACATGCATAATTTAAAATAACAAATTCATTTAAAAGATGACAATGTAAAAGTATGATAGAATGTCATATCTTACCCCAGTAGTTGCCACAGGAAGTGGATTGGCTGTATAAAGGCTTCTTTTCCCATCATAAACTGGTCTACGGTCTCCAAAAATAGTTACTTTAAAATGCTGAACCATTGAGTCAACCACCTCCCTAGAGTAGAAAAAGAATACATTCATATAACCCTCTGCAAGATGGAATACAAAAATATTAACTAAAACAATTTCTAGCACTACTTAAAGCCATCAAAAATCTAAAAGGCATTTGTTCCTATACGATGAAGTCTTTCGTCCTCAGTCATTGTCCAGGTTACCAAAAATATTAATAACTGTCAAATGACAAAAGGCATGTCATCCAAGAGAATAAACTAGTATATTAACTTAACTATTGCAGGACACAGCTGGCCTACAAAGTACTCATATTCCCTTAAGAAACTGATCCAAAATCCCCATTCACCATCTCGGAGTACTCCATGACATGTTTACCTCTCTTAGAGATACTCTTTCCATTTAAGTAAACAGCACCTAGCATGTTATCTCCATTAAAAACTTAGGCTAGTGAATTCTGATACCCTTCATTTCTACTATCAGTAAACTTCTGCAAAGCAATGAACACACCAGAAATCTTTGGATTTCTCTGTCCTTTCCATGGCAACCAGCCAGTAAGGATATTTATGAATCTCCCATTTACCCAGCAAATATGGAAAGACAGTCAAGATTTATATATTCTTTTAAAATTATAGACTATGGTGCTAACATCATGGTTTGTTGGGCTAGGTCTTTGCCTGTGGTCTCAGTGTCCAACATGGGTGCTAGTCCATGTCCCAGTTGCTCTACTTCTGATCCAGCTCCACATTTATGGCTTGAAAAGCAGTGGAGGATTGCACAAGTTCTTGGGCTCTTTGTGCACTCATAGAAGAAGCTCCTGGTTCCTAATCGGCTCAGCTCTAGCCATTGTAGCCATTTGGGAAGTGAACCACTGGATAGAAAATTTCTCTACTTCTCCCTTGCTCTGTAATTCTGCCTTTGAAATAAAAATATTTTTAAAAAGTTATAGATTATGTAGAGAATGACCTCAAATTTCCACAAATCACATTTTAAGACAAGATATCTATAAAATATGTACTAAACAGGTACACTGTCATCTCTGGCGAGAAAAGTGATGAGGTCATAGGGTGACTTCTCTTTCTGCAATCTAAAAATAACACAAAAAGAGTAACTCATTAATATAATTTAAAATACAGAAGCTAGGCTCTGGCTGTTGCGGTTACTTGGGGAGTGAAGCAGTGGACAGAAGATCTTTGTCTTTCCTTCTCTCTGTATATCTTTTCAAAAAAATTAAATAAATCTTAAGAAAAAGATTTATTTATGTATTTAGTTTGGAAAGGCAGATTTACACAGGAGAGACAGAGAGAACAATTTTCCATCCACTGGTTCACTTCCCAGGTAGTCGCAAGGGTTGAAGCTGAGCTGATCTAAAGCTAGGAGCCAGGAGCTTCTTCTAAGTCTCCCATGCAGGTGCAGGGTCCCAAAGTTTTAGGCTGACCTAGACTTCTTTCTGAGGCTAAAAGCAGCAAGCTGGATAGGAAATGGAGCATCCAGGACACAAACCGGGGCCCATATGGGATCCTGACCCATGCAAGGCAATGACTTTAGCCACTAGGTTATCGTGCTGGGCCCCATAAATAAATCTTAAGAAAAAAGAAAAAAAGACATCCAAATTAAGCCCAGCCATTTGAGGAGGACTAGAAAAACAAACCAGCACTTTCTAGGTACATGTGTCAAACTCACTTGATCTAAGAGCAATTTTTTTCTATATGACACAAAATTTCTACTTTTTCTTTTAAATTTTGTTTTGCTGAAGCTAACTGCAAATTTTTCTAGAGTAAACTTAATAGTAGAAATTTGATTCTCCTTTAATTTTTGTATTTAAAATAATCTTTTTTTTTTTAAAGATTTTATGTTTATTACAAAGTCAGATATACACAGAGGAGGAGAGACAGAGAGGAAGATCTTCCATCCCATGATTCACTCCCCAAGTGAGCCGCAACGGGCCGGTGCACGCCGATCCATAGCCAGGAGCCAGGAACCTCCTCCAGGTCTCCCACGTGGGTGCAGGGTCCCAACGCATTGGGCTGTACTCAACTGCTTTCCCAGGCCACAAGCAGGGAGCTGGATGGGAAGTGGAGCTGCCGGGATTAGAACCGGCGCCCATAAGGGATCCCGGGGCTTTCAAGGTGAGGACTTTAGCCGCTAGGCCACGCCGCCGGGCCCTTAAAATAATCTTAATGACTTTCTACCAGTTCAAAGTTTCCTTTTGTGGCAATTTCTACTAAATCTAATTTCTCAGGTGACATTTTACAGATCTAATTGGCCATAATATTTTGACTTATTGCTTCATTTCGTTACTCAAACTGATTCAATTTGAAGCTTGCTAATTTTATTTGTAAGATTTATTTACTTGAAAGGCAAAGCTGCAGAAAAAGGAGACACACACATACACATACATGTGTGCGCGCACACACACAAAAGAGGGAGAGAAACTCCTATCTACTGGTTTACTGCTCCCAAAGGCCACAAAGGCTTAGGCTGTGCCAGGCTGAAGCTAGAAGTCAGGAACTCCATCTGTGGCTTCCACATGGGTGGCATGGGCCCAAGTGCTCGACTGTCTCCTACTGCTTTCCCAAGCACTTTAGAAGGTCACTGGACTGAAAGTGGAGTAACTGGGACCAAAACTGGCACCAGATTGAGATGCCAGTGGCAGCATAAGCAACTGTATCACAGTATCTCCCCACAAGCCTAGCAATTCTTGGAAAGTCAGCTAAATCAGCCTAAAAAGGATAAAAATACCTGCTTTGATGCCTAGCACACAGTATGCCCTCCATAAACTGTTGATAACTGTGGATAATCTATCTCAATGAACTGCTAGAACTCCAATAGAACATGGATCTAAAGCTAAATTCAACATACCTTTTCCTAGTTAAACCTGGTTATCTTCTGCTTGTTACTTTACTGTAATGGTGCCTCCCTATTCCCAGTTACCCATATTAAAAACCTAACTCATTTCTTCTCTCAAGTAAACTGCTGACTCCATCTTCCTGCAGTATTTTTCTTACACTAGTTTCCCCTCCATTCCTCCATTCCCTTCATTTTCTTCAGTTTCTTTTTTATTTTAATGTTCCTAGTTTTTCTTCCCCTCACCAACCAATTTATACATCACTGTCACAGACTCCACAAATCAACTTCTATTCCTCAGACACAAAAGGAATATATACAGCGCCCCTTGTAACTGGTTTCTTTCCTTCCATTGGCATTATGCCCAATCCCCTTACCAGGAAGTTAATCCATGTAATACGTTTAGTGAATAACATGTTTGCATTCCTCCCTTTACTTTCTGCACTACTATTTTAGGATCTAATCGTGTTGCTATAGCATGCTTACTTCCTTGTTTCTTTTTTAAAAAAAATTTTTTTTTACTGCTTAAAAAAAATCTTTATTTTACCTAGATGTTCACAACAGCTGGGGCAGGGATGGGGCTGAAAGGGGAGCATGGAAATGAATCCACAGTCCTGACATGATGCAGGTACTCACTGCACACTCACCATCACCTCCCCAGGCCTGCATTAGCAGCAAGTAGAACTCAGGAACTGGAGCTGGGTACTGAACCCAAATATTCCAATATGGAATAAGTACATCTTAATCACTGAGCTCATCATTAAACCCTGTATACAATCTAGAACTAACTTAACAGGCTAGTGTTTATTCTAGCAGTTAAGATGTAGGTTAAGATGCATGTATCCAATATCAGAATGCCCTGGGTTCAAGTCCCAGCTCCTGCTCTGGACTGCAACTTCCCCACAAAAGCAGACACTTGGAGTGGCAGGTGACAGCTTAAGCAGTAGTTAGATCCGGACATCCATGTTGGAGGCCTGTACTGAATTCCCGGATGTTGGCTTCAGTCTAGCTCAGTCCTAGCCCCAGCCACTGTCTGGGGACTGAACCAGTTGATAAGAGCTCTGTCTGTCTCCACCTCTCAAATTAAAAAAAATTTTGGTTTATGGTTTCTGATACAAAGTACTCCATAATCTGTCTATCCATTCTCCTAGCAATGCACACTCAGAGTATCTTTAACTTCCAATTACAAAAACAATGTTACAATGTTATTATCGGTCTTACATGACCTCTTATGAGCCTGCAGGAGAATTAATTTCTGGTTATAGTCTCAGAAACAGACTTACGTCAAAATGAATTTTATTAGCTAGATGATAAATAGCTAAGCTTCTCTCTAGAAGTACTACACTAATCCATGTTCCTTAAAGTTCTGATTTCCCTAAATCCCAAGCAAGAGTTGGCATTACCGAATTGGCTAATTTTAGTACTCTACTAGGCGTAAACTGAAAGCTTGATTTTTAAAGTATTTATTTCTACTTCATTTTTTAATTTTATATTTATTTAAGATTTATATATCCTCATTGAAAAGACAAATCAGATTTACAGAGAGAAAGACAGACAGAAAAAAAGATCTTTCATCCGCTGCTCACTCCCCAAGTGGCTGCAACAGCCAGAGCTGAGCCAATCTTGAGCCAAGAGCCAGGAGCTTCTTCCAAGTCTTACATGCAGGTGTAGGGTCCCAAGGCTTTGGACTAGGCCACAAGCTGGGAGTTCGATGGGAGGTGGCACAGCTGGGACTCAAACTGACGCCCGTATGAGATACCATGTTTGGAGGTAGAGGATTAGTCAGTTGAGCCATCCCACAGGCTCCTTGCTGTTTTTCTTTATTTTGTTTTGGTTTTTTAAGATTTATTTGTAATTTCTATTGGAAAGGTAGACATATATAGAGAAAGAGAATCAGAGGGAAAAAATCTTCTGTTTGCTAGTTTACTCTCTAAGCAGCCGCAAGGGCTGGAACTGAGCCAATCTGAAGCCAGGAGCCAGGAGCTTCTTCCAGGTCTTCCATGTGAATATAGGGTCCCAAGGCTTTGGGCCATTTTGTACTGCTTTCCAAGGCCACAGGCAGGGAACTGGACGGGAAGTAGAGCAGCCAGGATTAGAACCAGGGCCAATAGGGGATCCCGGCATTTGCAAGGCGAGGACGCTAGCTATTAGGCTACCGTGCCAGGGTCTTGTCTTGTTTTTTAATTTATTTTTATTTGAAAGGCAGACTTACAGAGAGAACAATCAGGGACAGGTCTTCATCTGCTGGTGTACTTCCCAAAAGGCAACAATAGCTGGAGCTGGGCCAGTATTAGCCAGGAGCCAAGAACCAGGAACTTCTTCTGGCTCCTCCCGTATGGGTGCAGGGGCCTAAGGACTGGGCCATCCTCCGCTGCAGTCCCAGGCCATTAGCAGCAGAGAGCGGGATAAGAAGTAGAGCAGGTGGGACTCAAACTGGAGCCCATATGGGATGTTGGTATTGCAGGAAAAGGCTTAGCCTGCTTTGCTATGATACTAACCCCCTAAAACTTGTTTTAATTTAGATTTATCTTAATACTTAAAAATATTTTCAAGAATATTTATTTTTTTTGAAATGCAGAATGACAAATAGAGGGTAAGAAAGAGATCTTTTATCCCTCAGTTCACTCTGCAGATGGCTGCAGCAGTTAGGGCGGAGTAAAGCTGAAGCTAGGAGCCAGGGAACTTGAACTGGATCTCTCACGTGGGTGCTAGGGCCCAAATAACTGAACAGTCACCAGCTGCCTTCCTAGGTGCATTAGCAGGAAGCTGAATCAGAAGCAAAACAGCTGGGAACTTGAATGGGCACACCATATGGGACATACATGCTCCCAGCAGCAGACCCTTCCTTGCCCATTTTTCTTTGGTATTCCAGTCTTTCTGTTTCACTGAAGATGTCACAGTCTAGTCTAGATATTAATTCGCTGGTAGTTTAGCTTTTACAAGTAATTTCTAGCAAAATGTCCATGTTTTATATGTCCATGTCCATTTGTATACATACAAAATTTTGAGAGGCAAGAGACTTTTTAAATGCCTACAGTAGCCAGGGCTAGATCAGGTTAAAGCCAGGAAACAAGAACTCTGGTCTCCTATATACATGGTAGAAACCCAAGTAATTGAGCTTCCATCTGCCACACCTCAGGTGCACTATCAGAAGACTGGATCAGAAGGGCTTAGTGTTAGGGCATACTCCAACTGTGGCACCAGTGTCATTAACGGGTGATGGTTCATGTCCTGGCTGTTTCACTTCTGATCCAGCTCCCTGTTAATGCGCCTGGGAAAGCAGCAAAAGACGGCTCAGCTGCTTGGGACCCTGCACCAACACAGGAGACCCGAGGAAGCTCCTGGTTCCTGGCTTCAGATTGGTTCAGCTCTGGCTGTTCTGGACATCAGGGGAATGAACCAGTGATGAAACATTCTTTCTCTGTGTGTGCAACTTTTAGTCTGGAATAGGAGAGAATCAAGGGAAATTATGGAAATCTTCAGCCAATTTATGGATTGCTATGCAGAATTCAGTAGAAAATCTATCATGTATTCAAGATAAAACTAGTGGGCTGGCGTAGCTGGCAAAGCAGTCTAAGCCACTATCTACAATGCTGGCATCCCATTTAGGTGCTGGTTTGAGTACCAGATGTTATATTCCCAGTCCAGTTCCCTGCTGGTGTACTTGGGAAGATAGAGAATGATGGTCCAAGTTACTGGGTCCACATAGCAACATGGCAGACAAGGAAGAAGCTCCTGGCTCTTGGCATTGGATCAGCTCAGCTCTGTCTATTCTAGCCATTTGGGGAGTAAAACAGCGGATGGAACATTTCTCTATCTCTCACTCTGTCTCTTTCAAATAAGAATAATTTTTTTTAAAAAACTAAATCTTTTAAAATGATAGAAACAGTTTGAAAAATATAGGGAACTATAATTTCAAGCAAAGCCTTCCAAATTTTCTAACAGCCAGTTATTAAAAAATACGCAGAAAAAATTACTGTTTATGCCTTATAGAAAAATGTATGTATTAGAGAGAACCTGAGTTCATTCTTCCTAGAATAATTCAGGAGCTGCTATGTGACCAAAGTCAGGGAATATAAGTTTGTTTAAGACTGCAAAAACTTTATTTGGAAGAGTTACACAGAGAGAGGGAGAGACAGATTTTTCCACCTGCTGGTTCATTTCCCAGATAGCTTCAACCAGAAGCCAGGAGCTTCTTTCAGGTCATTTGTGATACTGATGGCAGCTTTACCCACTATGCCACACCAGCCCTGGAAGGACGTAAGTTTAAGACTGAAATGGATAATCTCTGCAACCCTCTCTGATAGTCAAATTCAATGAGTGAACAACATTTAAGGTAAAACTATAGATGAACACATTAGATACACAAACATTTTTATGAATATATTTGATAATTTACTTCAGAGCCTTAAGGGAATGGCAATAGAACTCTGTAATATATTGGACAATTTTATCACTCAGCTACAAAGTGAGCAAATTTTCAGAAGATCAGTGGTTATCACTGCATATCTTCACTCTAATCTCCTGCTGAGTTAATGACATTATCTGACATATTTAAAATTTTAGTGAACTTTGAGTATGTAAATCAACAAAATGACAAATCTTGGCATTGCATGTTCTTTTTAGTTTTTTTTTTTTTTCAAAAATTTTATTGGAAAGAGACAGAAGGAAACAGAGAGAAAAAGAGAAATCTTCCACCTGCTGGTTCACTTCCCAAATGGCTGCAATGGCTAGAGTTGGGGAGGTCTAAAGCTAAGAGCCAGGAGCTTCTTTGGGGTCCCACCTATTTGTAAGGGCCCATGGACTTGGATCAGTGTCTGATGCTTTCTCAGGCCATAAGCAGGGAGCAGGATCAGAAATGGAGCAGCTGGACTCCAACCGGCATACACATGGGATGTTAGTAATGCAGGCAGATGCTTAACTCACCACAGGACTGCAGGGATCCCACGTTCTGATTCCTTATCTAAGAAAATACTACAGCAAAGGGTAGTTTATCAGCCAGGCATAGAAACTTGAGAGACAACTCTGCAACAGTAGCACACCCAGTTAATTTATCTCCTATTGTAGCAAAAGTATTACTGTATTATGAACAAAGTTAGATTTGGGAAAGCGCAAACTTGAAAAACCTTTAAATATGTGGTGAGGCAGGTAAGAAATAAATAAGTTGGGCCCGGCGGCGTGGCCTAGCAGCTAAAGTCCTCGCCTTGAAAGCCCCGGGATCCCATATGGGCGCCGGTTCTAATCCCGGCAGCTCCACTTCCCATCCAGCTCCCTGCTTGTGGCCTGGGAAAGCAGTTGAGGACGGCCCAAAGCTTTGGGACCCTGCACCTGCGTGGGAGACCCGGAAGAGGTTCCTGGTTCCCGGCATCGGATCAGCGCGCACCGGCCCGTTGCGGCTCACTTGGGGAGTGAAACGTGGGATGGAAGATCTTCCTCTCTGTCTCTCCTCCTCTCTGTATATCCGGCTTTCCAATAATAATAATAAAATCTTAAAAAAAAAAAAAAAGAAAGAAGTAAGTAGACATGAGCTTTTAGCCTCATTCTGTCACTAAGTTGTTAATGCAAGTTACTCAGCGTCTCAACTTCATTTTTAGGAAAATGGTCTCAGGGATCAAATGGGAAATTAGTGTAATAGTAATTGGATAAAGGAGCAAATGTGTGATACTATTTTTATGTCATAATTATATAAGCTATATAATTATATAAATTGTATCTCATAATTATAAATATACTTCAGCAATTATGAAGTTTTCCAAAAACTACAACGATGTGATACAATGCATTAGTATCAAATATAGTAAGGTAACACAAAGAATGAATTCTGGTAATTGACAGAAACTGATGATTGAGTTTTCTTTGTAGTTACGGAACATGAGTGATTGGATGGAATCTTAATCTTGAATGCAGAAATTCTAGCAAAATAATTAATAGTATATTGTTAAGCCAGTTTCTTAGCTTACAGTAAGAAGTAAAACCCTAATAATCATAATACATAAGTGTTTTTTACTTCTAAAACAGTACTTAGAAAAATGATTTGAGAAAGAAATGGGGATAAAATGGGGTAAATGGGGATAAAATCTTTTACCAGTCTTTACTGGCTTCCTTTTATTACTAACCTAAGTTGAGGTAGAGAATTCTTACAGAATTTACTATTTATTTATTTATTTTTCTTAATTGGAAAGTCAGATTTACCGAGAGCAGCATAGACAGAGAGGAAGATCTTCCTTCCACTGATTCACTCCCCAAGTGGCTGAAACAGTTGGAGCTGAGCCAATCCAAAGCCAGGAGCCCGGAGCTTTTTCTGGGTCTCACACGCAGGTGCAGGGTCCCAAGGCCTCGGGCCATCCTTGACTGCTTTCCCAAGCCACAAGCAGAAATTTGGATGGGAACCAGGGCTTCTGGGATTAGAACTGACAGCCATATGGGATTCCAGTGCACAAGGTGAGGACTTTAGCCACTAGGTTACCGTGCTGGGTCCGACGATGTATTTTTTTTTAATAACCTTAAGCTATGATGCAAAATATCCTTCAGGATAACTGCTAACTATTCCAAAAATGGAACCTACTGAGTATGTTAGGTCTTACAAGGTCTACAGCCTACCTTCCCACTCTTACCTCAACCACTACTCCCTACATTCTGGTATCAAGTCTTTTGACTCCATCATGCTTTGGTGCACAGACCATAAAAATAAAATTGAATAGTGGTTTCAGTAAATTCCATTTTACTACCTTAGTCAGACAGCAGAAAAATTCTAGGAGAGGGAACTTAAATGGAAAAAAAAAAACCCAGTATTTTTTCTATGAATTGTTATAAGCGCGCAGAGATGCACTTTTGTCTTGTTTTTAGGTCTCTCTGCTCCCAAAAAGTAAAATGGGAAATATTACTGTAGCATATAGCACATGATATTAAAGAGCATTTTCCCCCAAACATATTCACATGAGTAAGTATTCATAGTTACAATGAATTAATCTGTCACTACAGTGTACACAGAAAGAAGCAAGATTGCTAAGGCACAACAAAATGCCAACATTGTCCAGGGGATCAAAGAACTGATACAGTTGGCAGCCTCTTCTCTATCCTTCCAATCTCTGATTTACCCTCAGAGCTCCATAGTAAGCAACAGCAAAGGTAGTCAATGGATACTTCTGCATCAGTTTAGGAGAAACTTCTGCATCAAGTTTAGGAGATGCAATAGAGAAAAGAAAGCAATTGTACTTTAGATCAAATTCTTGATAGCTTATAAAATCTGTTGTACAGCAGAGCATTTTACTATAACCTATCTCTTTAGTCACTCACATATAAATTATTTTAAAACTAGATAGAAAATTTCACAGGGTATGAACTATCGCATTATCACACATAACTGGCAGAGTAGCAAAATTTCTAGTACTATATTCATAGCTAATTGATAAATCAACTGAGAAAAATATTTTTCTAATTTTTATTTATATAAAGGGAATAAATTGCATGTATTTCATATCCAATTTTTAGAGCAAAAAAACATTTAAACCCAACCTGTCTACATCAACAACTCTCCTTTAGAATATTTTTCCCTCAAGCCACCAATTTAAAAGCCAGATACAACAGCATCTTCTCAGCCTTTATACTCCTGGTTTCTCCTCACTTTTGCAACAGTGATTGAACTATACTGTTCAAAAAAATCATATCCCATGTCTTGACTTTTCTGAAATAAGTTTGACATTGTCCTAATTCTTCTTTTTGTTTATTGTTTTTTAAAATTCATATATATTTATTTTTAAATTTAATCTAATTTAAATTTTTTATTAGAAAGTCAGATACACAGAAGGAGAGACAAAGAGGAAGCTCCTCTGTACAATGATTCATTCCCCAAGCGGTCGCAGTGTTCAGAGCCAAGCCAATCTGAAGCCAGGAGCCTAGAGTCTCCTCCAGGCCTCCCATGTGGGCTCAGGGTCAAAAGGCCCTGGGCCGTCCTTGACTGCCTTCCCAGGCCCTAAGCAGGGAGCTGGATGGGCAGCGGGGCCACCACGACCAGAACCGGTGCCCATATGAGATCCCATGTGTGCAAGGCGAGGACCCCAGCTGTCAGGCCACCACACCGGGCCCTGTCCTAGTTCTTTTATCTTTCCATCTCTATATGTCTGCATTGGCAAACCTTAGCTAATATCTCCAGAGATCTAACCTCAGTTCTCCTGCAGATATTTATTTACTTAAAGGCAGATTCACAGGGAGCAAAGTGGGGAGGGAGAGGGAGAAAAAGAGGGAGAGAATGAGGAGTTCATGGATCTTTTATCTGCTGTCACTTCCCAAATGCCCACAACAACCAGGGGCCTGCAACTCTATTCAGGTCTCCCAAGTGGATGTCAGCCACTCAAGTATATGAGCTGTCATCTCTCACCTTCCCTGCAGAAGATGGATTGAAGTGCAGCAACCACGAATCAAAGTAGGCACTATGTTATGGCATGTGGGCATCCCAAGCAGTGGCTTAATTTGTTACACTACAATGCTCATTCCAGTTATCTTGATCTATAAAACTCCCTATCATGTACACATGTATTCATCTGAGGTCAAGCTGAGGTCAAAGCCGTGAGCCAGGAACTCAATCTAAGCCTCCATGTGGGTGGCAGAAACCTAGCTGTTTGAGCCAACATTGCTGTCCATCAGGGTCTGTAATATTTTTTTATAGTTTTTGAATTTTGTTTTTGATGATGTTTACATAGTTGAGAAGGATGCAGGCCCATGTGGACTACTGATTAGGGCAGGAGGAACGAGGAATAGGGGAAATTGATGAAACAACTGCTTCCAATCTACTTTTTTCTTTCTGTATCTGGAGAAAGGGGGAAGATTAGGGGAGAGGATGCACCTAGCTTCCTAACTGCCTAAGTACCTGGGGATGGGGAATGGCCATCTGATGTCATCCCAGGGTCCCCAAGGTGGAGCATGCTCTGAGGGTACTGCTCAAGAGCTTTTGATAGTTCTGAGATGCTGTTGATTTCATTGCTCCTGGGATGATGAAGCCCACAGTCCCCCTTAGAATTTCCATTAGCCAAGATACTTGCTGTCAACACCTGGTAGGAAGAGTTGTCCAATTTGTTCTGCCTTCCACCTTCTGCTAATGTACTAGATGTCCTCTGCAGGCCCACAATGAATTGCCATATCCTCCATGTAGATCTGGACATGACATCCATAGCACCCTCTTAGGTAACTGAGGAGGCCTAGTTTTGACACATGCACTCCACGGAGAAACCACAGATCCTGTGATTCTCCCCGTGGCTGGAGTTCTGAGTCCAGTGATCCAGTTCAGGAGGTTCCCAAGCAAACCTCAACTGAGGTGATTCCAGACCTGACTCCTGTATGTGCCAGCCAGTACGAGGTCCAGTTCAGTCCTTTGCACACATCAGCCTACACATACACACACGGGTGGTTGCAGTTGCTGGGTCAGTTGTTTCCAGCCCCATCTCATACAAACCAATGAATGCTGCAGCCCAGACCAGCCCTCCACACCACATACTCAACCCTCATGTACACTAGCGAGAACTGTAGTCTGGTCAGAGTGACCCCCTATAACTTCCACAAGCCCTGCCCTCAGCCTTGTTCCTGTGCATGCCAGCATGCGCAGCAGATTGATTCAGTCTGCCTACATCCCATTTGGCTCTCAATGGGTGCTACAGACTAGCTCAGTCTAACCGACCTCACTATCCAGCCATCACTTATGCTTGGGAGCAACTGCCTGACCAGTCAGGTACACCCCCAACCCTGGTTCTCATGCTCACTGGTGTAAGCTGCAGTCCATTAGGGAGGTACCCAGTTTCCCTACTAGGCCCACTCCCAGTCCTGGATCTAGTACTTTCCAGGTAGTTCTGTGGTCTAGCTTGACAAGACTTGCTCCCAGTCCTAGCACTGGCCAGGTGATGCTGTAGCAAAGCTCAACCAGCCTGCACTTATTCTAGCTTACGCATGCACCAGTGGATACAGTCACTTAGCCCAGCCTGGCTCTCCCCATGACATTTCGCATGCAGGTCAATGGATGTTGTAGCCCTGCCTAGTCTGGTTTGCCTTTGATCCAAGTTCTCACACTCACGAGCAGGAGTAGTCCAGCAGGGGAACCCCTGGTGAGCCCCTATGGGGCTTGTTTCCCTCCCCAACTCCACCCCCCCACACACAGGTCTTATGTGTGCTAGTGGGTGCTGCAGCTCAGTTCGGTATGACTTGCCTTAGTTTGGCATTTGTTGACGGATGCTGCAGCCTGGTCTGTCCCCAGTCCTGGCTCTAATGTGAACTGGTTGGTGCTGCGGCCCACCTCAGATTGTCCTATACCCCATCCTGGTTCTCACATTTGCCAGTGGGTGTTATGAACTGGACCAGCCTGGCCCACTCCCAGACCTGACGCATATGTATGATGGCTGGTAGTGTAACCTGGCCTCATCTTGGCTGCTCCTGGTTTTGGTTCTTGCACTCATGTGTAGGAATTGCGTCCTGACAGAGGAGTTTCCCAGCTTCTCTATCAGGTCACCTCCCAGTGGCAAATCTTGTACACACTGGTGGGTTCTTGGCCCAGCCTGATTTGGCTCACCTCCTGTCCTGGCAGGAGGAGCAGCCTTGCCTGATAGGTCATTCTGGATCTAACTGTTGGGTTCTACAATCCAGCTGTGCCCCACATCCAGCTCTTGCATGGTTCATCCAGTGCCGAGTCCTAGACCAGCCTACCCACTCTGGCTCTCAGGAGCAGCAACAGGTGCTGGAACCTAGCCCAGTCCGGCATAAGCCAGACCCAATCCACATCCATGCTGAGGTAGGTATACTACAGTCATGTCCACCATTCCAGCTCTCACTCTCACCAGTGGGAACCAAAACACAGCAGGGATTTCGCCTCAGCTCCCCAATCAGGCATTCTCCCAGCCACAGATCTTGCATGTACCAGTGGTTGCTCTGACCCAGCTCAGCATAGCCCATTCCCCATCTTGGTCTTTGTCATTTGATGCTGCAATCTGTTTTTTTTTTTTTTTTACATTTTATTATAAGTATTATTGTAATCATTTTATGATACAGTTCCATAGGCTCCTGGTATTTCCCTTATCCCAGCCCCAATTCCCCCTCCACCCTGCCCTCTAGTTCCCCTATATCATTACTAAAGTATAGTTCTTCATACACAGTCATATGTCCATCATTGTGGGCATGGACAATGGCAGAGAGTCCAGCATCCTATTGTCAACATATAGTAAACAGTTTCATTGTAAGTTCATCTTTGTCTGGAAGTAGAAATGCAAACTGCACTCTTTATTCACATCTGGATATGTTAGTCTCTGTTTCACAGCTACTGTACATCCCCTTAAATGAAAAGTCATAATACAAAATCAACAATAGAAAAATAGAAATTTACAATGCCATGAAGTTAAATAACATGTTACTAGATATGACAGTCTCTATTACACAGCTACTATACATCCCTTTAAATGAAGAGCCACAAAACAAAATCAACATCAGGAAGAAAAAAAAAATTAACAACACTAAGAAGTTAAATAACATGCTACTAAACGACTAACGTGCAGCTGAAGAAATGAATAATCAAGAACATTCTTGAAGAAAATGATGCCACTCTATAATCTATGAGTCATTGAATGATTTAATCAGAAGAAACTGTTTGGAAGAGATGAAACTAACAGAAAACATCAAATGCCATGAGATACAGTTTCCGCTGATTTTTGTTGGTGAAGTGTGTCTCTTCTAGACAACAAACAGATGAGTTTTGTTTTTTAATACAGTCTACTAATCTATGCTGTTTGATTGAGCTTAAGCCATTTACATTCAGGGTTAATATGTATGGGTGGTATTTTGGTCCTGTCATTTTAGGAATGGGTTGTTCATTGGTTTAGTCTTCTGTTATTTTACTGGGATGTTCTTCCCATTTCCCTTTGGTTGTGTTTAGTGCTATTCCTCTTCTCTGTCTAGAGAACATCTTGAAGTATCATTTGTAGGGCAGGTTTGGAAGAGGCAAATTCTTTTAACTTTTCTTTACTGTGGAAGAATTTTATTTCATTTTCAAAGACAAAAGAAAGCTTTGCTGGATATGCTATCCTAGGTCAACAACTTTTTTCCTGGAATATGTCACTCCATTCTCTTCTTACCTGTAGAGTTTCCTGTGAGAGGTCTCCTGTGAGTTTAATTGGCATTCTTTTATATGTCAACTGATTTTTTTCACGTGCACATTTAAGGATCTTTTTCTTATGTTCAATTGAAGAGAGCTTGATGATCATGTGTCTTGGTGAAGATCGCTTTTGGTCAAGCCTGTTGGGAGTTCTGTGCCTCTCCTGGATCTTGTTTCCCAATTCATTCTCTAGATTAGGGAAATTTTCCTTTATTATTTCATTAAATATATTTGTAAAATCAGTTTCTGCGCCTTCTGGGACTCCCATAACTCTTATATTTGGCCTCTTAATAGTGTCTTTCAATTGTTGAATCCTTTCTTTGGCCTGATCCACCTCTGCTTCCAGCTTTTTGTTTGCTTTCCCCTGATGACAGGAAATATCTGCCAGTTCTGAGATTCTTTCTTCTCCTTCCTTCATTGTATTTTGGAGACTCTCCGCTGTACTTTTAATTTGCTCTACTGTGTTCTTAATTTCTGATATACTAGCCTTGATTTGCTTTATTGCTTCCTTAAATTCTTTGAACTCTTGTATGTGCTTCTCATAGTTGATCAGAAGCTTTAAAATGAGTTTTCTAAATTCTCTGAGCCCCATTTTCGATGTCTTCCTCAGTTAACTTTGAGGTTGGCAAAGGGTTTTGCTCCTTTGCAGGGGAGTTTTCAGTATTATTCATTGTGCCTTTGTCTCTTCTTTTGCTCTTTTTTTTAAAAAAAATTTATTTATTTTTATTACAAAGTCAGATATACAGAGAGGAGGAGAGACAGAGAGGAAGATCTTCTGTCCGATGTTTCACTCCCCAAGTGAGCCGCAATGGGCCGGTGCACGCCGATCCGGAGCCCGGAACCTGGAATCTCTTCCGGGTCTCCCACGTGGGTGCTGTGTCCCAATGCATTGGGCCGTCCTTGACTGCTTTCCCAGGCCACAAGCAGGGAGCTGGATGGGAAGTGGAGCTGCCGGGATTAGAACCGGCGCCCATATGGGATCCCGGCGCATTCAAGGCGAGGACTTCAGCCGCTAGGCCACGCTGCCGGGCCCTTCTTTTGCTCTTGATCACTGTATTTCTGGTTAGCAGAATCTTCTTCTTGGGGTAGGTTTCAAAGCTGTGTCACCCACAGGTCTACAGTTCAGTTTTACTTATTGCAGTTGGTACACAACTCCTTATTGCAGCCAATTGTGCCACTCCCTCCAGTGAGTTCCAGGTCTGGGTTCTCATGTTAGATTTCCACCAGGAACTCCACAGCCCCAACTTCTGGCTCACCAATCTCCACCTCCTGTGATACCGTGCTGAGGCTGCACCGTTGTCTCTGCAACTTTTCTCCCACTTTCGGTTGGAGTAGATCCCAGGAGTAGAGAGACACCAGGTGTCCTACATAATTAGTTTGTTGGTGGTGCTGATCTTGCCGGAACCTGCTGGACATTAGGTCTGGGTGCCACACGGACCTATTTTGACCCATATGTTGCCACAGTCGGCATTATTTTCCTGCAGGACCAGTGCAATCCATGGAACTCAGTGAGTTCTCGTGAGCTCAGCACATGTGCAGTTCACTGTTGTCTCCTGCAGTCCTAAAGCATTTGCCAGTGTACAAAATGGCACCTGACGTAGGGTTCTTGATTTGCTGGCCGTCAGATCTGAGGGCTACCCAGACCTGTCCCAGGTGGAACCTGTAAAATGCCACGTTGATGCAGTTCACTGAGTCAGAAATGAGTTCACTCCCAGCTCAGTGCATGCTCAGTCCTTTCCCTTGCCTTTGCCTCCTTCTGCAAAATGGTGCCGAATTCGGCTCTAGGGGGCTGACTGGGCTGTGAAATCCACCCTGTTCTTGCACTGCCCGTCTGAGATCTGCTGCTCTGTCTCTGCTCCTGGTCAAATCAAATGGACCAGCAGGATGGACGGTTCTTGGGTTCACCTCCCAAGCTCCCAATGAGAATCCATTCCCACCTGGTTGCTAGTGGAGTTCCGGCTGCTGGGGGTGGTCAGTTCGCTGTTAGCTGAATGCCGCTGGAGTTCAGCCACTGCAACACCACACCTTGTGTCCGCTGCTTTCCTGTGTCTGTCAGACTCCAGGTACCCCTCTGCTATTGTTCTGTCCTCTCCTATTTATTGGAATATGTCCTCTCTGCTTCATCCTGATTAAATGTTTCTCCGTCCATTTAAACGTGTCCTTACCCTATTCCGCCATCTCGATTCTTCCTGATGCTGCAATTTGGCCTCGTCTGGCCCACCCCCAGTCCCAACTCTCACTGGTGGAAGCTACACCCTGCCCTGCCCAATCTGCTCCCATCTATGGCTTTCATACAAACCAGCAGATGTGATAGCCTAGCCCAGCATGACCTGCATCCCATCCTGGATCCTGCACAGACCAGAGTGCTCTGTTTTGCCCATCCTGGCCCTGCCCGATATGTCCCCCAATCCCCTTGGAACCAGCCCTCACACTCACCAACAAGTAGAGCAGCCTTGTCTGCCCTGACCAACACCCAGCACTGACTTATGTGCTCACTGGCAGGAGCTACAGTCCACCAGGAGAATTCCCCAAGACCTGGCCCACTCCCAGACCCAGATCTCACATGTGTCAGTAGGTGCTGCCCCCTCCAGTCTTTGCTGGTGGATGTTGTATCCCGGCCTGTCCCACACCCCATTCCTGGGTGCTGCAGCCTGGACCAGAGTACCCAAGAGTATCGGAGGGTTCCATGGTTAAGCGTGGCTCATCAAACCCCACCCGACCTGTGTCTTGAGCAAATCAGTGGATATTACATTTCTACAGGTATGAGCCCATATATTCCCCATAGAATCTGCCCCCAGATCTGGTTCTCTCATGTGCTGGTTAATATTGTATGTCAGCCTAACATCAGATGTCCCCTGTTATAACACTCACTAAAATCAGGAAACATGCTGCACTATGAAAAAAAAACGGAAATAATTATATTGACTTTTTATCTGACAATTAGAAATTATATTTTTCTAATATTCATGAATGTGGATTAACAATAGTGCCTTTACTTAGTTCTTATTAGCCCCTGTATCATGTGTGGAATATCCAGAATTCCTATGGAAGTAACCGGAATTCTACAAAATAATAGTTAACAGGGATGCTCTCATTAACTGGTTTTCAGCATGCTGCAACTCAGTCTACTTCAAATTAGTCAGATTTTACTCTGTTATTACTCTGAAGTTAACATTGTTTAAGTATATTTTAAGTATATTTTAAAGTGTCAATTATTACACTTTTAATTTTTCTGCAATATACTAAGAGGAATACATATCTATAAATTATAACTTTTTATATATATGTATATATATATATATATATAGGTTTATTTATTGCTGAATGCTTGGAAAGATAATGCTGTTGTGTGATCAACGGTATGAAGACTTGATTTAAACTTCTAAAATCACCTTCTGCAAGACTTCTCTTTCTCTTCTATAATTTATTGTACACTCTGCTAACACTATGATTTTTTAATTAAAAAATCTTTTTCAAGATTTTATTTTTGTTGAAAAAGGCCAATTTTACAGAGAGAAGGAGATACAGAAAGATCTTCTGTCTGTTGGTTCACTTCCCATGTGGCTACAATGGCTGAGGCTGAGCTTGGTTCGCTAGTGGCTAAAACCTTGCCTTGTATGCATCTGAATCGCATATGGCTGCTGGTTCTAATCCCAACAGCTCCATTTCTCTTCTAGCTCCCAGTTTGTGGCCTGGAAAGCAGTAGAGGACAGCCCAAAGCCTTGGGACCCTGCACCCACATGGGAAACCTGGAAGGAGCTCCTGGCTCTTGGCTTTGGATTGGCTCAGCCCTGGCTATTGTGGTCACTTGGGAAGTGAACCAGAGGACACAGAATCTTTCTCTCAGTCTCTCTTTTTCTCTGTATATCTGCCTTTCCAATAAAAATAAATAAATAAAAATTATTCTCCAATTTTCAAATATGGGAATATAAGTAAAAAACCTCTAATTTCCACTGAGTATTTTTATTATGATACTTTCAAAGAACCTGGAAATTTGAAGTAATTATCACGTTAGTTTTCCTACCTTCCAAATTATTCCTAATTTTCAAGTTACCAAAGAAAATAAAACTTATTAGCTGACATATTCCATATGGTTGCATTTTGCATAGCTTGGTGTTCTGTAGATTGTATTTTTCAGTTTCTTTAGATACTTACTCAAAATTGTACCATTTGATCTTCACTGACAATGTTTTCTGATACATGTCGTTTAAATTATTTTAATTAGAAGCATATCCAGTTATAGATATGACAACAAAAGCACAAATGACTAAGGAAAAGAGTCAGGTATCATCAAGATTTAGAACATTTCTTGGTGTTGCACACATTTTTGTAGCACAGTGGGTTAAACTGCTGCTTGGGACATCTGCATCCCCTATCAGCACACCTGGGTTAGAGTTCTGCCTCCCTTTGTATCCAGTTTCAAGAGGGATGCAGCAGCTGACAGCTCCAGTACTTGGTTTCCTGCCATCAAGATAAAAAATCGCAGTCTTGGTTGTGGTGAACATTTGGGGAGTAAATCAGTAATTGGAAGATCTCTATCTGTCCCTCCTTCCATCACTTTGCCTTCAAATAAATCTATGTTTTTTAAAATTGTGGTATAAAAGGTGCGATCAGGAAAGTAAGACAGCAACATTCAGAAAGTGGAAATTTTTTTGCAAACCATGTATCAGATAAGGTATTTTCATAAAGAATGTATAGTGAATTCCTACAATTCAACACTCCCAGGAAGAAAACATACAAACGGTAAGTATGTGACAATACAGTCAACAACACCAGTCACCTGGAAAGCGCAAATCCAAATGATAAAGAGCTACTGCTTCACACCCAGTAAGATGGTTTTAATAATTGAAAAAGACAATAACATTGGCAAGGATATATGGAAACTGGAATATTCATACACTGCTTGTGAGAACGTAAAATGGTACAGTCACATTAGGAAGGAATCTGGCAGTTTCTCAAACAGTTAATATTAGTTACTTCATGATTCTACTGTTGGGCATTTACCCAAGGGAAAGGAACACATACACCCCCAGAAAATCCTGTATATAAATGTTTATACCAGCATTATTCACACTAGACAAAAATAAATCAACTCAAATGTCCGATTGATGAATGAACAGACAAAATGTATCATACTCATGCACTGGAATATTACTTGGTAATAGAAAGAGATGACACACAGCCTTAAAATTTTAAAAACATCATGAATACCAAAAACATTACTCAAAAAGCAAGAATAAAAAGCTACATATCTTATGGATTACATTTACAATAAATGTCCAGATATGGCAAATCTATACACATAAATTAGATTGATGGTTGGCAGGAGACTTGGGGAAGAATGAAAATGCAGAGTGACTACCAATGAGTGAGAAGATGAAACGCTCTAAAACTGGACTGTGGTTTTGGCTATACGTGATCTCTGTGAATATACTAAAAACCACTGACTGCACACTTCAGAATTATATGATAGGTGAATAATGTATCAATAAGGCTGCGATTATGACTATCCAGTCATAACATTGTACCAACAATATTCCTAATGCAGCATTGATCTTTTTCAAATATTCTACTGATCTAAGAGTCCCATTTAAAAAGCCACAATGGTACTTACTTAGATTTCTTCCCTTTTTAAAATCCAATCTTTAGCATTACATGATTATGCACTACGCTATTAATCATTATAGAAATGTAACAGCAATAATAGTAAAAATTACCATAATGTAATGCTGTCTTAGATTTAAATTACTTTTGATAGAGGATTTTTTTTATTAGGGTTGGCATTGTGGCACAGCAAGTTAAGCCACCACCTACAGCACTGGAATCCCATTTTGGAGCAAGGTTCTAGTCTTAGCTGTCCACTTCTGATCCAGCTCCCTGTTAATGTGCCTGGGAAAGCAGCATGAGACGGCATGAGTACTTGTACCCCTGCTACCCAAGTGAGAAACCCAAATGAAGTTCCAGGCTCCCGGTTTCACTCTGGGGCCTGGTCATTGCAGCAAGATCTCTCAACCTATCACCAACTATTTCAAAATTCCCTAAAAGTACTTATTGATGTATAAAATAGATTTGTAGTTATAATCATGTGGTCCATATAACTTTTTCACAGGTATCTATTCCATCATTTAATGACTCTGAATAAATCACTAACATTCTGATGGTTTTAACCCCATGTATATTTCGCAGTGAACAAATTAGCATAAAATCTTAAGATACAAATTTATGTTCTATGTCAGAATATTTTCAAAGACACTTGGCTTTGAGATCATTCATTCAGTAAAAAAAAAAAAAAATCCTAAAAGAGTAATATTAGAAATCTACTTAGTAACATGATCTTTTACCAAATTATCATTTGCAGTCAAAACCACTTAATAGGGAAAAAATGAAAGGATCTCTTCACTAAAAAAGTGGCGTGTGATCAAAAGACAAAAAAGCAACAGGCATAAAATCTAGAGCAAATCCGTACAGAGGTTGACTCAAAAAATGATTCAAAACATTTTTTGATAATTTGTCCAAGAAAACTCTTCTGACTAAAGTGGAAACACACTTCACTGTAATACATACTCCATTATTATGCTCAATGCCAAATATTTGCTCATGTGGCATTTGGACAAGAAAAACATCACACATGGGATCCAAATATTATAAGTTGCTAGAATACAATCACCATGACTATACAGAAAACAATGACAAAAGCTTATACACTAATAAAAAAAATTTCTCACAGTTCTAATATTTGGGACAAGTTAAGTTGCATTTTTCTGAACTGCTGCATTTTGGTACTTAATGTTTTGCTCTAAAGGAATTGTAAAATTTTACCTAGTTCCTTCTAATTTCTAGAATTCTAGTTTTTGAAGTAAAGCACTTGAATTGCCAATTTTGGAAGGCCACAAACAGTTTTAACTGAATAGTTATATAATACAAACCTGTTGAAAAAAATAAAGGAAATAGATATTGACATTAAATCAAGAAAATATTGGCAGGCAGCGTGGCCTAGTGGCTAAGGTCCTCGCCTTGATCCTATATGGCCGCTGGTTCTAATCCCGGCAGCTCCACTTCCTCTCTATCTCTCCTCCTCCTCTCAGTATATCTGACTTTGTAATAAAAATAAAATAAATCTTTTAAAAAAAAAAGAAAATATTATTAAACGTATGATTGGCGCTCTCTTATCCATGGGTCTACATTTGTAGATTTAACCAACTATGGATTAAAAACCTTCAGGAAAAAATTGTGTATGCATTGGACACATGAATACCTTTTTCTTATCATCACTCTCTAAAAAATACAGTATAATAGCTATTTAAATTGTGCTAGATACTATAAGTAATCTAGAGATGATTTAAAATATATGGAGGTTATATTAAGATACTATGCCACTTTATATAAAAGAATTGAACATCTAAGAATTTGGTATCTACAGGGTGTCCTGGAGCTAAACCCCACACTGCGGAATGACTACATCAAGCTGACTTGTGCTTTTCCTAAGTGTCCCAACTCTGATAGTTCCTATCAAAACTCAAGTAGAAAATACAAGAGAACTTTCCATTTGAAAACATCTAAATTACACATGCTAGAAAACAAAATATTCTAAAGACCAAATGTCAACAAAATCATAAGTGAAACCCAAAATATACCACACTTCATTATTATATATATTTATCTCAAACGTAATATACTGAGCCTGTGAAATTATGTTATGAAACTTTATATACACATATATGAAACACAAATTGTCCCTTAACCTCCTAAAGTCCACCAAAAATAAACAGGTAGGAGAAAAAACAAACATAATGAACAATTCAGTTCTTTTTCACCTAAATTGCTGTCACTGTATTAATTCTTCACAACATCAGATATATTAAAGACATCTTAAAGGGCATACTTCACGCTGCAGTTGACCACCATTCCCTCAATTCTAAACCATTTTGTTTCAAGCGATTTTGTTTGCTGACATTGTTGCAATATAATTCTTCTATTCAGTAACACGTAATAATTCTCCACTATGTACTGCTAAGGTTACAATCAATTCTTTCACACAGGGTGAGCTGGAGAGGTAGCAATAAGCAGTCCAGCTCAGAAAGAACTACATTAGACATCCCAACAGGTAAGTGCTTTCCTAAGATTCATAAACCCAGTACTTATCTTAAAAATTTTTATTTATTTGAAAAGCAGAGTGACAGAGAGAGAAGGAAAAACAGACATCTTCTACCTCCTGGGTTCCTTCTGCAAATGCCCCCAACAGATAGGCTTGGGCCAGGCTCAAACCACAAACCTACAATTTTATAAGGGTCTCCTGTGTGCGAGACAGAATCCCAGTACTGAAGTCACCACCCACTTATCTTCCCAGACACATTAGCAAGAAGCTGAATCAGAAGCAGGGGACCCAGGAGTCAAACCAGCTCTCCAATATGGGATATTGGCATTCCAAGCAGTGGCTTAATCCACCTACCTAGTTCTCTTCACTTTCTTCTATCATCACACTCATTCTATTTACTTTTAAAGTTCACTGTAGTATGTATTCTGTGTTAATCACTGGACTGAGACCATGGCTACAAATTATGAAAAAGAACATTCCTTTTCATGAAGGTATTATACTGGGAAGAAGGAGGCACAATAAATTACCACAATGTACTATAAATATTGTAATAGAAATGTATACGAAGTACTGTGGGTCTCAGAAAAATAAGCTACCATCTGACTCAAGTCAAAAATATTGTCTTTAGAGCTCAGTGCGGTAGCCTAGTGGCTAAAGTCCTCGCCTTGCATTTGCCAGGATCCCATATGGGCGCCAGATTGTGTTTGAGCTGCTCCGCCGTGTGCGAGGGGAGGACTTTAGCCAGTAGGCTACTGTGCTGGGCCTGCTATTTTCTTTTTAAAGGAGATACTGGATTAGACTACTTTTCTAGAAGTTCCTTGAATTTTAACATTCAGTTTTTCTTGATCTTTTACAGAACTCTTTATGATACTTTAAATATAGCATTCAAATAGTTATTCTTGCTTTTCAAACATATTACCACAAAATTTCATAGTGCTTCAATCTCAAGTGTAACAGATGTTAACAATTATGCTATTAAATCCAAGAAAACGTTACTAGGCCTTCATATTTTTTCAATGCTCTTGTACTAAATAATAAGAACCATCTATGTATTTTAGTTGGTCAAAGCAAGGAACTGGGAACTCAATCCATCGGTAGCTGGAGGTGGTATTAAATCCAGGCGCTCCAATGGTGGATCCAGCACATCTTAGCCAGTAGGCCAAATGCCTACTGTCTTAAATGGAGGCCCTTAATAATAGCTATCTAAGGAGTAGACATATGACTCAGGAATAAGTTGATGCTTGGAATTTTCACATCTCATATCAAGGTTCCTGGTCTGGGATACAGATTCTCACTTCAAATTCAGCTTTCTGCTAATATGTGTCCTGGAATACAAGAGACAGTGGCTCAACTACTTGGGTCTCTGCCACCCACGTGGAAGATCAAGACCTGGTCTAGCCCTGATTATCGTAGGCATTTAGGGAGCAAAACAATGGTTAAGAAGCGCTCAATCTCTGTCTTTTTCTGCCTTCCAAATAATGTGTGAGAAAAACACTGATCAAATAGGAAAAGTCTGGGATTAACACAAGCCCAAATGCTATACTGAATACCACCTTGTTATTTTTTTTTTAATGTCTTTCTAAAAATCAGAATATATATATGTTACTTCATAAATTTCTCTTCTATTTTCTGTATTATCTAAACCACCACCAGTTATAAATGCATCACTTGGGGGAGGGGAGAGAAACTTACTACATGAGTATATAACAATCTCTACATAACAATAAAAAACACTCAGGAGCTGAGGACAAGGAAATCACAAAGAATGACAATCAGCATCATAGCCTACCATGATCATCATCATCTTAAAGGAAATATGAGAGTAGCAGCTAAGGTGGGGTGGGGAGAACAAAGAAACAGATGTACCACCCAAGAGCAAGGAAAAAGCTATGATGAGGATGCTCAACTTTATTTCAAAGTATATATAAAAAAACTTGGGTTCTTTCTATTACCACAGAGAGACTAAGTGAGCTCATGCTACAATGTTATAATTTCAAGGCTGTTTGTAGATTTTCCCTACTACCATGTGTCTGAAGGAATCAGTTTAAAAACAAATTATCTCGTGTTCTTGGTCACACTATTACATATTTGGAGATACAAAGTAAACATAAAGCAATAACTACAGCAAAGACAAACGGCCAAAGATGCGGCCTGTTCCACCACTCTTACCTGTTCACTCTCCTAGGACACTTGTCTGGTTTAATATCTACCTCATAGAGGTAGACATCAATCTTTGGGATTTCAACTTGAAAACAGTTAGCCAGCAGTTTAATGGGTTTGCCCATGGTGCCATAGCCAGGTCTTCTGGGCACCATGAGTAGGGGCTGGGCCCCAACAGGTCCTGCCAAGAAAAAGGACAAGAGTCACACTATTACAAACCACATTTAATAATCTTTTCAACCAGAGCATATTAAAACTCTAAGTACAGATACTAGTGTTTAAAGCCTACTACAGAAAGATGACAAATTTCAACTTAAACACATTTAGTACTTTATCTTCCTTCATCCCAACTTCCTTTTTTCATTAAAAAATTGAAAATGTATACATTTCTAGAAGAGAAAAAGACAGGGGAAATCAAACCCAGGTAGGCATGATGAGCAAGTCAAAGAACACAAGACCAACACCAAAATAAAGAAGCTAGGAGAAAATAAAGAACAAAAATTAACAAGATAAAAAGTGATATACAATGAAAACCACAATCAATTAAGCAAAAACGCAATTATTTGAAAAGATAAAACTGATGAGCTCTAGGCAACACTGCTACTTTTCAAAATTTATTTTCAGCATTTTTTATACCTTTAAATTTCTGTTGACTGGTTTCATATATTTGAAAGACACGGGGTCAGACAAATAGATGAATTCCTGTCTGTTTAATCACTCACCACAAGCCTGCAATATCCAAAACTGACAAGAGCTCCATCTGGGTGTTTCCTGTGGGTGGCACGGATTCAGTGCCTGAGCCACCACCTGCTGCCTTCCAGGGCATACATTAGCAGGAAGCTGGGGCTGAAGGTGGGAGTGGCATAGAGGTTTGAACCTAGGTACTCTGATACTGATCTCAAGCACTGTCTTCACTAGTGCACCAAATAACATTGCTGTCACTGGCATTCCAACCACTACTCAGCATACATTGTTTTCTTCTACATCTAATTTTCTCAACTCTTACCTTTTAGAATCTTCTTTTTTTCCTGCCATTTTAAAATACTTTATTATTATGACTTTATGATACAGTTCCATAAACTCTGGGATTTCCCTTCCCATCTCCCCAAATTCTCCCCCACCCACTGATTTCCCCTATATTATTACAGCAGTATAGTCCTTCATAAACAGACATAAGCCCATTATTCTGTAATTTAAGTGTATCCTGACACTGCAGGTATGGACAATGGCAAAGAGTCCAGCATCCTATTGTCAAAATATATATTTAACAGTTTCACTGGCAATCCATCTTTAATTTGGAAGTAGAGCTGAATATTGCATTTTATCTTCATATCTGGATACGACAGTTTCTATTATACAGTTACTATACATCTCCTTAAGCGAAAAGCCATAAAACAAAATCAACAGGAAAAAAAATAGAAAATTTATATCATGAAGTTAAATAACATGCTACTGAATGACCAATGTGTCACTGAAGAAATCAAAATAAAAAACTTTCTTTTTTTTTTAAAGGTTTATTTATTTTTATTGGAAAATCAGATATAAAGAGAGGAGAAGAGACAGAGAGGAAGATCTTCCATCCAATGATTCTCTCCCACAACGGGAGTGACCACAATGGCTGATGCTGAGCCAATCCATAGCCAGGAGCCAGGAACCTCCTTCAGGTCTCCCACGTGGGTGCAGGGTCCCAATGCATTGGGCCATCCTCGACTGCTTTCCCCGGCCACAAGCAGGGAGCTGGATGGGAAGTGGAGCTGCCGGGATTAGAACCGGCGCCCATATGGGATCCCGGGGCGTTCAAGGCGAGGACTTTAGCCGCTAGGCCACACCGCCGGGCCCTCACCTTCACTTCTAATCCTGATTCTTGTTAATCTGCACCCCTGGAGGCAGCAGTCGTGGCTCAATTAGTTAAGTAAGTCCCTGCCACATACATTTTTTTTAAAGATTTATTTATTTTTATTGGAAAGGCAGAAATACAGAGAGGAGGAAAGACAAAGAGGAAGATCTTCCATCTGTTGACTCACTCCCCAAGTGACCGCAACACCCAGAGCTGAGCCAATCCGAAGCCAGGAGCCAGGAGCCTCCTCTAGATCTCCCACATGGGCTGTGCTCAACTGCTTTCCCAGGCCATAGCAGGGATCTGGGTGGGAAGCAGGACCACCAGGATTAGAACCAGCACCGGTATGGGATCCAGCACACACAAGGCAAGGACTTTAGCTGCTAGGCTACCATGGGGCCCAGCTCACACAGTTTGTTTCTGGCTTCAGGTTACTGCCTGCCTAGCCCAGTCCTAATTGTTGCAGGCACTTAAGGAATGCACAAGTGGATCTTTATCTTCTTATTTCTCTGCCTTTCAAACACCCAATTAAATAAAAGTTTAAAAAAAATTTAAAGGATCACTCTAGCTGCTCTATGAAATATTAAATGTGTAAGAACTAGCAGAAAGTCCAGTTAGCAGGTTATTTGACAGTACAGACAAAAGATAAAGTTGACTAGGACTAAAGTAACAAAGTGGTTGTGACAAAATATTACAAAGTAGGCCTGAAAGAAATTGCTAGTGACCAGATGTTAGTATGAGAGGGCTCTCAAGGATTTTTGGTCTACATAGCTGAAAAAACTGGAAGTGTCATTTCCTGAGATAGGAAAGACTCAGCGAGAGCATCAGATCTGAACAGGAATTCAACAAGATTTTTAAGATATGTTAAGTTTGAAATCTCTATAAACACAGGTTTCTAACAGACAATTAGACTGATGTGGAGGAGTTCACAGGAGAGGTACAGGCTGGAGACACAAATGTGGGTATACTCAGCATGTAAATAGCATTTAAAGCCCCTTGATTAGGGGAGATCTCTCAGAGCAAGACATGGATACAGAAGAACACTAAACCCTGAGACGCTTTCAGTGTTTAGAGCTTGGGTAAAAAAAGAGGAAGAAGCAAAAGAATGAGGAAAGTGATGGCCAATATGATTGAAGGAGGACCTAGAGGGAGGGGTTTCCGAAAAATCAATTTAAAAATACTGTTTCAGGAATACAATAACAAAATCAGATGAGGCTAAAATGTCAAATGAAGATCCAGGAAATGACTGTTGGATTTAGGGAAGTCTTCAGTGATCTTAACAGAAAGAAATTCAGTGAGGCACACAGGTCATAAACTCAACTGAAGTTCAAAGCAAATGGCCTGAACCTCAACAAGCCTTATATTCACTAGCAGTTTACAGAGAAACTCCAGAACATGCTGTATTGTGAAGACGGAATCAGTAACACCCAAACTGAGAAACTTCAAAAGAATAAACAACTTATACATGACAGAAGGAAGAAATGTATAGATTAACACACATTTGTAAAACATATCAGTTGAGCACAAGGCATAAAATTTATTTGACTCCTGAGTCAAAAAAAAAAAAAAAATGGGGGCTGGTGTCACAGCACTGGCATCCCATAGTTTGAGTCCTGGTGGCCCCACTTCTGATCCAGCTTCCTGCGAGTATCCGGGGAAAGCAGTGGAAGAAGGCCTAAGTCCCTGGGTCTGCCCCCGACATGGGAGACCCAGATGAACCTTCTACTTCTGAGTTAGGACTGGCCTGTTGTGGGCTGTGGAGCTGATTTACATTGCTTTAGCTGAGCACTCAGGAATCAGGCCTAAGGCAGTAGCACCTGGCCTTTGCAGACTCATTGGCGTCCTATTGTCCTGTTGATGGACTTGGGGGGAAGAGGAGATAATATGTAATAAGGAGGCTTTGGAGCAGACGGCTCCCAGCAATTCTACCACCACCATGGTCTCTGTGTGTCACTGCTTTTCACTTGGACATTCGCCATGCCTACTATGCCGGCTCAGCGGAAGAATTCTAATCTGTCCAGGCATTTTCGCTATTGTGAGACTGGCTTTTTACACAATGTGAACTTGGAGGTTAATGTCAATGATAATGTCTTACAAAAGGGCCTTCTATTATTCCTACTGTTTTGGGTGTCCCCATTGACCTTATGCTAATCAAGGGACCTGTGTTTAGGGTTTCATCCTTTCCTTAATCTTTAGGTTCTCCTTTTCTTTGTAATACAAGATTAGGTTGTAGGATAAGAATTGTAGCAGGAATTCCTATTGTTTTTGGATAAAGCAGATGGCATGGTTGTCCTTAGAAACACCCACTTGACCATGACGTGGAAAGTCTGAGCCAGAGTTTAACTGATTCTGTATAAATAAAGCAGAAGGTTTTATTGCCGTGTCCACTATCATCATGGAATCCTAGTGGTCCGTCTCTTTCTTTCTGCGCCTCGTCCACGCACCCTTCCCGAGTTCCGAAACCCAGGCTGGAGCTGGACTCCGGCACTGGCCCAACTCTGGCCATTGAGGTCATTTGGGAAGTGACTAGCGGATGTAAGATTGGTTTCTCCTTCTCTCTCTGTTGTAGCAATGTCTTTCAAATAAAAACATATTTTTTTCTTAAAACATGGGGGAAAAGGGAAAACTGCTAAAGTATATTTGAAGATGATAAGTAGGAATTTAAACAATGACTAGGTATTTAATAGAAAGGACTGTTCAGATTATTTTTGCTATGATAATAGCATTGTGTCTACATTTCAAAATAACCTGGCAGGGGCATTTGGGGCAGCAGTTAACATGCTGATTGCAAACATGCCCTTATACCGGAGTACCTGACTCCACTTGCGATTCTAGTTTCTTGTAAATGTGCATGCTCAGAGGCAGCAATGATGAATCACATAGCTGTTCAGTTCCCTGCTACCCCAAGGAGAGATGGGGCTTCTGGCTCCAGCCTGGCTCCACCTTAGCTGTTGTGGGCATGTGGGGAGTGAAGCAATGGATGGAAGATCTTTCTCTCTCTGTCTTTCAAATAAAATAATAACAAAAATGTAAACAGAGTACATAGTGTAGGTGTTTGGCTAGCAATCTAGACGCCCACATTCCACACCAGGATGCCTGCACTCCATTCCAGCTTCCTGCTAACACAGATCCTGAGATGCAGAGGTAATGGTCCCTGGGACTGGGTTCCTGACATCTATTCAGGCTAACGTTCTGACTCCTGGCACACTGGACACTTGGAAAGTAAGCCAGTGGACTAGGACAATGTAACAAAAAGAAAGTTTTAAAATTTTTTCAAAAAGGTAAAATAAACAAATGGTAGGGGTTTCTCATTTACTCTCTGCTCCTATATACCTATAGCATATCTCACCAAAATAATTTATTTGCTACAATTAAATTTACTAACTCTAAAAAAAAAAAAAAAAAAAAAAAAAAAAAAAAATTTACTAACTCATTAATATATCTCAGTTAATTTAAGAACCAGAATCTGTCTCCAAAACCCACATTTTTTAACACTATATCATAGTGCCAATTCTTTCCTCCTTAATAATTATTTTGCCTTTTGCTTTTTATTCGCTGATAAAAGCAAAATTAATGAATTAGTAATGAGCAGAACACCACAGTTACAAGTAGATGAAGCAATTTTATCAACACAGTGGATACTTCCAATGAAACATACTGCTGTTTAACAAATATGGATGGGACCCTCAGAATGGGCTAGTAGTTAAATCCTCACCTTGCATGCCCAGGCTCCCACAGGGGTGCCAGTCCTAATCCCGGCTGCTCTACTTTCCAAACAGCTCCCTGTTTGTGACATGGGAGGGCAGTAGGGGATGGCCCAAAGCCTTGGGACCCTGCACCCACGTGGGAGACTGGGAGGAGGTTCCTGTTTCCTGGCTTTGGATCACTTCAACACCAGCCATTGTGGCCACTTGGAGAATGAACTAGTGGACAGAAGATGCTTTTCTCTGTATTTCCTTCTCTTGGAAGATCTTTCTCTCTGTATTTCCTTCTCTCAGTATATCTGCTTTATCAATGAAAATAAATAAATCCTTAAAAAAAACAAAACAAAAAACAAATATGTACACTGACTACTAGAACCAAAAGTTTAATTATATATAAAACACAAAGCACTATTTAGAATTTCTCTCCAGCTCAAATTTTTCTGTCAGCAGCTATACTTCTACTTGCTACTATCAACTAACTAAAATTTCATAAATATTAAATACTTTTAAATTAACAAAAATAATAAAAAGTGGGCATTGCCTAAAGTAGCTCACTTTGTAACCTAGTCTTAAATCATTTTTATTTATTTATTTTTAAAAAGTTTATTTATTTATTCAAAAGAGTTACAGAGAAAGGGAGAGATGGAGATCTTCCACCTGTTGGTTCACTCTTCAAATAGCCCCAGTAGCTTAGTCAGACCAAAGCCAGAAGCCAGGAGCTTCACTTGGGTCTTTCACACAGGTGACAGCATCCCAAGCATCTGGGCCATCCTCCATTGCCTTCCCAGGCACATCAGCAAAGATGCTGGATTATAAGTGGGGCAGCTTGGACACAAATGAGTGTCATATGGGAAGTGGACAGCAACATGCTGTCACAGACAGCAGCTAAACCATTCTATCACAATGCCAGTCCCCTTTCAACGATTTTGAAAATCTAGAGAAACACTATGTATCTCTTGTATTGTTCGAAGTTTTTAATTTAAAATGTCAAGGATTAGTAATAACTCAAAAATGGTATTACATAATCCTATATTAAGAACACTTTTGCAAAAATTCTTTGCAAATGAAAAATCTAAAAACATTTCATCCATATTTAATAATTTTTAAAATTTTCTACGAACTTAACAATTAGGAAGTGCATAAAGTAACTGGCTAATGTAAAACAGAATTCTTCTGGAATATGTCATCAAACTGAATATTTCATTATGATACTCCAAGTGCACATAATTTTTTTTATTGTAACCACCAAACGTCCCCATTTAGAAACCATCAGTTGTGTGACAGGTTTTGCTAAAGCTCAGCTTTTTTTTTTTTCCTTTCAGCCATGATTAGCCAGGAAAGTCATTAATATTAACACAGATAATGACAGAAAACCACAGAAGCTCCAAATACAGAAAGGCTGTTCATGTGTCCTAACAGCATAACCATTATGGTTGAAAAACCACACAAGATTCTTTCTCATATCTGTTTTGTTAATAAGCCAAGAATGAGGGCCTATTGAGTATCCTAGACAACTGAATTAGCAAGTAGGACTTTCTGGTGAAGACTGTTCATCCCAACATTCTGAGACTACACAAGACAAAGGATACTGATGTTTTAAAATAATCTTTTCACTTTTATATCCTTGAAAACAGAGCTATCACTTTGGCCTTTTTTTTTCCTTATGAAATAGCTGCCATAAATTGAATACATTACTTTTTAAGACATAAGTAGCATAAGAGACTATGTTTTGTAAGGTTAAAACAATGGTTTTCTATTTGTTTTTTATGTAAACCCATAAATATTTTAAGAACATGGAAACCAATGTGAAACTAGATGATTCTGCTACAACCCCAAATGGTATTCAACTAGAATTCAACAGCTTATGACAAGCTGGCAGGATATCGACTCTGAGCTAGGGTTTTTCCATATACAAAAGATTATTCTTTCAGGAAATGTACCCTTTGCAGGGCCCCAGGCCTCTCCACATACTGTCGGGCCAGGCTTACAGATACAAACGCAGTGTTCCCATTGGAAAACATAAAGTAATAAAAAGTAATTCTAGATTATCAATGTATTACGTATAAAATTCTACAAAAAAGCAAAAGGAGGTGGCTTCTAAATACCTTCTCACTATACTGATTTCCAAAATAACTTAGTTTTGAAAAAACAAATTAATATTTATTTAGGTTTAAAACGTAACAAATGATATATCAGGGTGACGGAATGAAGGGTGATGTTTTAAATATCTTTGTCATGTCAATCAAATTATATTTAAAAGTTATATATGTGCTTTTTCTTTTCTTCACTTTTAAGTCTGTTTACAGGAGAAATGTTTTTGTCCCCAGTTTTTCCCAGGGTGTTCCATAACTGACAAAAAATTAAATTCCAGAACAAAAATCAAAATAGTCTGGCACACTTTAAGTCTGTCAGTCACAAGTGGCAAATACAAAAAAAAAAAAGTTACAATGATCACTCCAGAGCAGCACAAGTAAAATTGTAAGAAATAACTCAGGAGAAAAATTTCACTATTCTCAAAATTCAAGCCCACAAGACAAAGCAGTATGTGACATTTTTCCCTTAAGATAAAAACAAAAGAAAGTTTAACAATAGACATTTCCTAAAATGGCTAGTGATTATTTTAAATAATAAACATATGCTATGTACATTTCAGCATTATGAAACTAAAACGTCTCCATCTCATTCAATACTTCTGGTTTCCCACACAAGAAATTTCTATCCTTTTGAAACTTGATCCCAAATGATTTTTTCAGTTGATATTAAAGAAACGCAAACTCTAATACAACTATACTGAAATATGACTACAGACATTGGAAAAGGAGGTTGGCGCAGTGTCTCAACAAGCTATTCATCTATCTGCAGTGCTGGCATCCCATATGGATGCCAGTTCTAGCCCTGACTGCTCCACTTCGATTCCAACTTCCTGCTTACGGCCTGTGAAAGCAGTGGAGAATGGCTCAAATCCTTGAGACTCTGCACCCATGTGGGAGACCTGGAAGAAGCTCCTGGCTTCAAGACACCTTAGCTTCAGCCATTGCAGCCATTTGGGGACTGAATTCACGGCTGGAAGATCTCAATTCAATTCTCCTGTTCTCTGTGAATTTGCCTTTCAAATAAAAATAAATAAGTATTTTAAAAAGTAGGCCTGGTGCAATACCCTAGTGGTTTAACCCTCACCTTACATGCACCAGGAGCCCATATGGGACTGGTCCACTTCCCATCCAGCTCCCTGCTTGTGGCATGGGAAAGCATAGCCGAAGATTCAAGGCCTTGAGACCCTGTGCCAGCAACGAAGACCCAGAAGTTCCTGGCTTTGGATTGGTTCAGCTCTGGCTGTTGCGGACACTTGGGAGTGAACCAGTGGATGAATTTTTCTCCGTCTCTCCTTCTCTCTGTAATTCTGCCTTTCCGATGATAAAATCGAGGCTGGAGCCATGGATAGTAGGCTAGACCCCTACCTGCAGTGCCAGCATCCCACATGGGTACTAGTTCAAGTCTCAGCTGCTCCACTTTCAATCCAGCTCCCTGTTTATGGTCTAGTAAAGCAGTGGAGGAGGACTCAAGTCCTTAGACCTCTGCACCCATGTGGGAGATTCAGAAAAAGCTCTTGGCACCTGTCTTTGCATTGCTCAGCTCTGGCTGTTGCAGCCATTTGGGGAGTAAATCAGTAAATCTGTAACTCTGCCTTTCTAACAAAAATAAAACAAACCTTAAAGAAACTGTCTGTTTTATTTTTGTAAGACCATGTGTGAAACAATTATCAAGGGGGCCAGTATTATGGCACAGTGGGTTAAGTCACTGCCTGCCACACCAGCATTACACAGGAGACTCCATTCGAATGTAGTTGCTTCACTTCAGATCCTGCTCCCACACTGGCAGTCCGAGAAGGAGTTCTAGCCTTCAGGTATCAGCCTGGTCTAGTCCCAGCCATTGTTACCATTTACGGAGTGACCAGCAGATGGAAGATCTCTTCCAAATAAACATACAGACATTTTTTACCTTTTTCAAGCATCAAATGTCAAATCAATTCTTTCATTAATTTAGAGCAAAAATATTGTCTTTTTTTTAATTAAACATAACTCCTTCCATTCTTAACCGGTCTCACTTAGCCTACAGATAGAATAGTATGGTTCTAGAAAAGTTATGTAGACATGCATCTGCAAGAACATTTCTGCTGTCGCTAATCCTGCTGTCACTTGGGGAGTGAATCATCGGACAGAACATCTTCCTTTCTGTCTCTCCTCCTCTCTGTATATCTGACTTTGTAATAAAAAAAAAAAAAAAAAATATATATATATATATATATATATATATATATATATATAAAGATTTACCCACTGATTGATTACAAGTGGCCGCAACGGTCAGAGCTAAGTCAATCTGAAGTCAGGAACCTGGAGCTTCTTCCGGGTCTCCCACATGGGTGCAGAGTCCCAAGGCTTTGGGCCGTCCTTGACTGCTTTCCCAGGCCACAGGCAGGGAGCTGGATGGGAAGAAGGGCTGCCGGGAGTAGAACCAGCAACTACATGGGATCCCAGTGCAAGCAAGGTGAGGACTTTACCCACTAGGGCTTTGTGCAGGGCCCCCACAAGTACATCCTGTTTTTAATGTGTACTTTATTTTTTATTGGAAAATCAGATATACAGAGAGGTGGAGAACAGAGAGGAAGATCTTCCGTGTGATGGTTCACTCCTCAAGTGACCGCAATGGCTGGAGCTGAGCCAATCTGAAGCTACGAGCCAGGAGCTTCTTCCTCCAGGTCTCCCATGCGGGTGCAGGGTCCCAAGGCTTTGGGCTGTCCTCGACTGCCTTCCCAGGCCACAAGCAGGGAGCTGGATGGGAAGCAGGGCCGCTGGAATTAGATCCAGCGCCCCTATGGGATCCCGGTGCATTCAAGACGAAGCTGTTAACCACTAAGCTATCGTACTGGCCCACCCACAAGTACATCTTAAAAAAAAATCATTTAAAATATTTCAAATAGAAGAACACACAACAATTAACTTTTAGTGAGAAATGATTACCAAAACACATCACATGGGGCTCCATGTTGTGGCTCACTGTTAAGCCATGGCCTGGATAACAGGATCCCCCCCAATGTAAGCACCAGTTAGAGTCCCAATGGCTCCTCTTCTGATCCAGCTCCCTGCTCAGGTGCCTAGGAAAGCAGTACAAGATGGTCCAAGTGCCTGAGGCCGTATTACCCGTGTGGGAGACAGATGGAATTGCAGGCCCCTGGTTTTGCCCTGATTCATCCCTGGCTGTTGCAGCCATATGGGAGTCAACCAGCCTGGAGAAAACCTCTCTCTCCCTTTCTCTCTGTAACTCTGCCTTTCAAATAAACAAGGAAACAATTACATGGTATTTGTATCTAAAGTCCTCCAACCGCTAAATACTTTTCTATGTATGTAACAAACAGAATTTAAAATATCCTATTATCATATCTGAAAATTTCCACACACAAAAAGCCACCAAGATTTAATACTAACCAACATCCTATTAGAGCACATATACATCTAAAAAAATTTAAACTAAATATGTATCTGTCAAATTCCAGATTTAAAAGTTTTGGTGAGGCCGGTACTATAACATAGCAGGTTAACTCTCTGCCTGTGATATTCAGCATTCCATGTGGGTGCTGGTTTGAGTCCCAGATTCTCCATTTCCTAAACAGCTCTCTGTGATCTGGTAAAGCTGTGGAGGACAGCCCAAAACCTGCACCCTGGGACCCTGCACTGGTGTGGGAGACCCAGAAGAAGCTCTCTCAGCTCCAATCACTGTAGCCATTTGGGAAGTGAAGTGGTAGATATAAGATCTCTCTGTCTATCTTCTCTGTAATTCTGCTTTCCAAATAAATACAAATAAATCTTTTTTTAAAAGTAAGTTAGCCATATGTTTTTGTCCAGTATGCTAAGAATTTCCCATTCGTGATAGCAGTTACACATAAGTTTCAAAAAAAAGGTACTCTTGAGTCACACCATATCTTATCTTCCTTATCAGATTATACAGCAGATAACATATAAACTGCACTGAAGAATAAAGTTTATATTTCAGGATGGAGGAGCATATGGCTGATCAACTTAACTCTATTTTCTGGGATATGAGGATAGCTGTCTGGATACCTATTTTAGCAAGGGGACACCCCCCTCCTCAAAAAAAGAGGCAAAACTTATTTTCAGAGTCATTTCTAGGAGGCTACGCCAGTCAAGTAGGTGGTTTGACAGCAGTGTCTCCCAAGATGTTGCCATGTTATTTGTGCAAAATTTCATACAAATAAAAAAACAAAAAACAAAGGAGAAAAAGAAAAACACATAAAAAATGTTTTAATATTAAAAAAACTTTTAGGATAACTAACAGTGTTTAACTTTCATTTTTTTCCCCAGGTTTGACAACTGGACAGTCATGGAAAAATCAGCTCTAGGCCCCAATCACATTTCCTGCATAGTAAAACCAATACTGCAGAAGAAAATTTCAAATGAAGAGAGGTACACAGGCTCAGGAGAAAATCAATAATAAATGAATGAGAGGCCAAAACAAAATTTCTCTTCTCAAGAAGATATGGAGAAAACTCCATTTATTCAAAGTTAACAATAAGCTCTCTCAGTCCCACTGTAACCTTTTGCCACTAATACTACATTAGCTATTCAACGAAGTGCTTCACTTGTCTTTATGTCATTGGTTCCTTTTATGTAAGTATGCAGGTACTTCTCAAGGTGGCAAAAAAGACGTGAAATTCAAGATACTCTATAGAAAATACTCTGAACATTAATTTATAAACCTTTCATCTGGATGAAGCATGCATTTAAAACTGGCATCCCAAAGTGTGATCATTTGGTAAACAAACCGTTACGTAATACCTCCTTTATACTCCTAATTAGTTACTTTAGAACCTTGGAGAGTGCTTTTTGTTTTTTAAAAGGAACATCCTTGTTACAATTTTCCCTCCAGACTGCCGGCTTTCCCCTTGGGAGAGAAAGCAGTTTTCCTAAAATTCCAATTTCTGACAATATGATAAGCACATCTCCAGGTAATGGAGAACTGAAGGGAAAAGCATCCTGTCAGCAATTTTAAGCTCCTTGTCCTCATACAAGCAGCGACCCAAGCTCCTGGCAAACTCCCCTTGGTGCTGCAGCCCACAGCGGCAGGGAAACCGTGGACGCCTGCAATGCCACCTTGCGCTGGCGGCTGCATTCACATGCACTGCAAACCCAACTCTCCCGGGTCATCCCACTGCGCCCTGCCAACCACCTTCAGAGGGCACGTAAGGGGACGCCGGGGACGGGACACGCATCCCGATCGACTGTCAGCTGGAACAGCGGCAGCTATGGCCAAGCCTTCTGGAGCCCAGAGCAAAGTCTCCCGGGACTTAAGGAGTCATCGAGCCCCGCTCTCAAATGCTGCAAGCGCAGTCGCCAACTCGGCGGCACCCGGAGGGACTGCGGCGGAGCGCCTGGGCCACGGGAGACACCAGCCCCGCGCTCACCTGGCGCACCTCGGCTGGGGCAGTGGAGGGACACCGGTCCCCAGTCGGCCCGGAGGCTATGACTCACTCACCTGCGGAGCCGATTTCCATTCATGGAGCTGGGGGGAGTGCTTCCAGCGAGAACCGGGCCGCCACTGAGGGCTAGGAGGCGGCGTAGCTGGGCGACGCGGCGCCACAGGCACCCTTCCTCGGCCCCGAGGCGGGGGCGGCGACGGCTTCCCCACAGTGCCCGCACTCACAAGGTTGTCAGCCGGAACAGCCGCCGTCGGAAGGCAGCCCGGGGCTAGATGCGAGGCAGGAGACGCTCCTGGAGAGCTGAGGGGAGCCCCGTCCGGAACTGGCGTCGCCCGCAGCCGCTGACGCTCCCACCACTCCTCCACAACTGCGGGCAGCTGTCGACCTCCGCGGGGGCCGCCCCGGAAGCCCGCCGGCGTCAGTTCCGCTGCCCGCCTCACCCCACGTCCACGCCTCGCCTCGCCTCGCCTCCGGGACCCAAGCAGTACCGGGAAGCGGACGGCGCGGAGGACGCTTCCGAGGGTGTGTCCGGGTCCGGTCGCGCTGCCCTCGGGAGGCCGCCTCCCGGCCTGAGGCGATGCGGCGGCTCCGAGCTGACTCGCCTGCCTACCTGGATGCCGCCTTGCCCGGCTGACTGAAGCCCCTGCCTGCAGCTGCGAGGCCACCCTCCCGCCATGCCCGCCGAGGAGCCGCCGCCTCACAGGCGGCCAAGTGACCTGCGAGACTGAAGTCTAAACCCGCATGCATCCCTCAGTTTTTTAAATAGGGGGGCCGGTACGGTAGTTTGGGGGGAAAATGAGTAATAAGCTGTTTCATAATTTCCGTGTTTAAACCTCTTTATTAAAGCCTCGTCACACTGAGTGACCTAAGCTCCTTTCCGGGGGTAAAACTCTGTTCTGCCGGAACTCAGCCTGGTGATAGGCAGTAGCTACACGTCGGCTTCCGGCTCCTCAGGAGGATCGGGCGCTGGTTTTCGTCTGACTTGGAGCCTCTGAGCTTCTCTGTACCAGGAAGCCTCGCTCTTTCTTCTCACCTTGCCCTGCCACCCCTCCACAACACCCCGCGGCCACTGCGTAGCTCCTCACCTGGACCACCCCTCTTACTCAGTTGCCGTATCACCTTGGCAACGCCTCCCCTACTCGGTGATTCGCTCACCTTATCCTGAGCTCCTCCCTTCCCGCATAAGGAAACCAGGTCTGCCCATTGCAGGCAAATGGTCGTTAATATCATGCCGTTAATGAAATCTGATACTAAGCAATGGCCGACGATTTTTCCACGCATCCCTAAGCATCAATACTGTTCAGACTTTGTTTAGTCAACAGTTAATGTCTTTTAGGCTGGTCCGATGGTAGTGGGTTATCAGAACTTATTAACACTTAATGTCTTTTAAAAGGAAAAAGTGGGGGGAGGACCTTAACTCCATCCTCTTTCCCTCCACTCACTGTGAAACTTTGGATCATGTGACCTTTTGGGGTTTAAGTTTCCTCATCTGAAAAACAGGGAAAGAACAGAGGTACCCTACATAATTGCTGTGAGATTAGGGAACAAACAGCAAGGAAAACTCTTCCTAAATGTTACAAGTAACGAAAGTATTTAGCCTTCAACTGAAAGCACTTATTAAATACAATCTACCATAAAATAAATCCATAATAATAGGAGGAAACTGAAAACCCTGACTCCAATTTCGCCCCTTCTTCCCTCACATCCCTAGTTCTGTGACTGGAAATACCTCCCCTTGCCCACTTAAAAAAATCTCAAATGTCGGGCCCAGCACAGTGGCCTGGCGCACCAGGATCCCATATGGACGCCGCTTCTAATCCCGGCAGCTCCACTTCCCATCCAGCTCCCTGCTTGTGGCCTGGGAAAGCAGTCAAGGGATGGCCCAATGCACTGGGACACTGCACCCATGTGGAAGACCTGGAGGATGTTCCTGGCTCCTGGCTCCGGATTGGCACAGCACCAGCCGTTGCACTCACTTGGGGAATGAGTATTCGGACGGAAGATCTCCTCTTTCTCTCCTCCTCTCTGTATATCTGACTTTATAATAAAAAAAAAAAAATAGTAAATCTTTTTTAAAAACCTCAAGTGTCACCAAAAGCATCATAAAGGTCATTTTCAATCTGTACTAACCCAACTCTTGGTAGCAGCATCATACAGGGTAAATACCAACATGATGAAGTCGTCTATCACATCCTTAATCCCCAATCCTGAAACTTGCTCCCAAAAACAAATGCAGGCTCCCCTGGCTTTCCCCAGAAGCCACAGTGATGACCCTTCTGGTATGGATGGAGCAGGATTTGAACCCTCTGATTCAACCCCATTCAACACATTTTGTAAAAGATTTAAAGGTTGGCCCTGCGTGGTGGCCTAGCAGCTGAAGTCCTCACCTTGAACGCTCTGGAATCCCATGTGGACACAGGTCTATTCCAGGCAATCCCAATTCCCATCCAGCTCCCTGATAGTGGCCTGGGAAAGCAGTCGAGGACAGCCCAAAGCCTTGGGACCCTGCATGGGAGACCTGGAGGAAGAGCTCCTGGCTTTGGATTGGTGCAGCACCGGCCGTTGTGGTCACTTGTGGTGTGAATCATCAGAAGATATTTCTGTCTCTCCTCCTCTGTATATATATCTGACTTTGCAATAAAAATTTAAAAAAAGATTTAAAGGTAAAGTGACAGAGAAAAAGGTCTTCCATCTGCTGGCTCACTGTCCAAATGCTCACAACATGCAGAGCTGGACGAGGCAGACACAAGGAGTGAAATTCCATCCACAATACCAGGTTGAGTAGCAGGAACCCAAGAACTTGGCCACCATCTTCTGCCTCCAAAGTGCTTCAGGTCACAGCTGCTCCATTTTGGATCCAGCTACCTGCTTATGGTGCAGAAAAGCAGTAGAGGATGGCTCAGATTCTTGTACCCAGAAGAAGCTCCTGGCTCTTCACTAGGGACCAGCTCAACTCCAGCCATTACAGCTACTTGAGCAGTGAGCCAATGGGTGGAAGCACTCTGTTTTCTTCTCTGTGAATCTGCTTCAGATAAAAATAAAGCAGTACTGGTGTCCAACACATGGCAGCACCTAATAACTATCTTTTGCATGCATAAATACAGACTGGGGTTCAGGAACAGGACTTAGCAGGCAGGATAAAACTGTCCTCATTCCTGTTAACACTGGAGAAGGAAGAACCACAGTGGTCCAGGAGGCAGGTGTTTGCACAGATGCAGATACCACCTGCATCCCAAGTTGCAGTGCCTGGCTTCACTTCCAGCCTGCTGCAAATGCACATCTAGATGTCAGCTCAAGTATTTGTGTCACTGCCATACACAGGGTAGTCCAAGGGGCCTGGCTTTGGCTCAACCAGCAGAATGGTCTTTGTTTTTCAAGCAAAATTTTTAAACTGGATATGAAAATTTAAAATTCAAGCTGGAAGAATATATTCGCAACACATATATCAAATAAAAGACTTGTGTCCAAAACTTATTATGAGCTCTTACATATCAGTAAGACAACAAAAATTTATAATGGGCAAATGTGGTTGGCATACTGATACAGATGAAGCTGCCTGCAATGACAACATTCCATATGAGCATTGGCTTGAGTACTGGTCGCTCCACTTCCAATCCAGCTCCCTGTGAATGTACCTGGGGAAGCAACAGAGGATGGTCCATGTATAGGGGACCCTGCACCCTCATGGAGAGATGGAAGAAGCTCCTGGCCTGGCCTGACCAAGCCCTGGCCATTGTGGGCATTTAGGAAGTGAACCAGTGGATGGAAAGCTCTCTCGCTCTCCTTTTCTTTGTATAAATCTTTAATTTAAAAAAATGGGCACATGATATAAAGAAGATACAGAGAAGGTAAAAGGACAGTGAGCACTGTCATTAAGGAGAAGCACAATGGTTTACCAAATACCAAGTGTGTTAAAAAGATAGGGTAGTCAGCTAACTGCTGGTTAGGTCCCAGGGTTTAGCAAGCAAAGCTCAGAACTCCCATCGTCCTCCAAGCTGTGACTGTTGTCTTACTCCACTTAAAACTTTCATACTCCCGTGCTTCCTGTGTTAAGAAACATCATCACTGAATGAGTAACTACATAAAATTCTTCCCTCTCAAATGAGCCAATATTACAGTCAACTTGGACACCAAGTTCAAATCTCTTAATACTTTCTATGGTAGAAAGCAATTTTGTGCTGCAGCCAGACAATGTAAGGTGTAAGGACTTCAGAGAACCAAGACTGAGGACACTCTGCTACTCTCTGTGACCCTTCAGAACTTCCTGAGGTTCTTGTTCTTGATCTGAGAAGCTAGGTGCATGTCAAATAGCTCTGTCCTACCCCACCTTATTTTTACTTGAAAGACAGTTACAGAGAGGAGAGAGATCTTCCACTTGCTGATTCACTAAACAACGGCCAAAACGGTCAGAACTGAGCCAATTTGAAGACATGAGCTTCTACTGGGTTTCCCACTTGGGTACAAGGACCCATTGCCTTGGGTCATCCTCCTCTGTTTCCCAGGCTACAAGCAGGAGCTGGATTGGAAGCAGAGCTGCCAGGATGAAAATCAGAACTCATAAGGGATGCCAGGGCTGTAGGCAGATTTAGCCAGTCATGCCATGGCACTGACCCCATACTTGCTTTCCTGGTTAGTAGATATTACTAGTCTTCTTAGTCCATATAACTCAGACTAGCTCTTGTTAATCTAAACCACTCATGACGGATGACCTTATCTGCTTTGCTATTCAGAGGTGAGATTTAGCCACTAGGCCATTGCGCCAGGCATGAGTTTCCACTTCTATATATAACACATATAGTTGAGTCATGCTGCAGCCTCCAGGGAAAGATTTCCTTACTTTAGAATGAAACACTGGGAAAAGTTGGTCTCTCTTCTCCTAACACATTGTTTTGTATATTCTTCCTGAAATTAAAATAACCATCTTGGGATGAGGTGAGTTAGCCTGAGGATAATCCAACATCAACGATGGCAAGGCAAAAACACGACATGAACCTGGGTCTTTGATGTGATCATTTGAGCCGACAGATTAATCAATCAAGCCTCAAATTAAGTGAGGATGTCTATCATGTGAAGTGACTGTGTCCTTATGTAAGCCAGTTTAACTGAAACTCTGTAACTGAACCGATAAAATAATTCTTCTGTAAAGGTGCAATTATAACAGATGCTTGACTACTTAAAAGTGCCCAAGCTACTCCTTTTGCAGTGCACTCCCATTCAAAACCTGTGGCCCTTTCTCAAAGATCTTGCTGGAAGTTCTCACTGCCTCTTTTCATACATTTCCTGCCTTTGGAAGATGGGGCAATGATCCAAAGGGCAGCCTAGAAAGGTTTCTCGACATCATGTGTTCCCAAAAAGACACTACCAAGATACTGGCAGTGGCGCTGCTATAGTCCAGAACAAGAAAACATCACACTCCTGCAGGATAAGCCACAAGACCTAAAGAGCCTTGTCATGGCATCCTGGGGAAGGTAGCTGTGGTAAACAACTTCTAAGTGTACTCATTACACAGCAAGTCCACTTGCCCGGTTCCTTCTCCTTGACACAGCAGGAGTGTCAGACTGTGTACCTGCTAAACCTGCCAATTCTTCCAGAGGAATAAATGTATGCAAAGTTGGACAAAAAGGAAAAACTAATCTACTAGATCAATGCTACTTTCCATTTAAGGAGTACCTATTGCAGCCTGCAGATAGCTAGACTCAGCACTTGAAACTAGACTTCGCCAGCCATCAAAGTCTAATGGCCGTAAGCTTATAAGGCCTGCAAAACTAACAAACTCTTCAGACTCAAGGCCTCATTCCACCCCAAGGCAACTACTGGACAAGAATGAACTACAATGGGCCCGGCGGCGTGGCCTAGTGGCTAAAGTCCTCGCCTTGAAAGCCCCGGGATCCCATATGGGCGCCGGTTCTAACCCCGGCAGCTCCACTTCCCATCCAGCTCCCTGCTTGTGGCCTGGGAAAGCAGTCGAGGACGGCCCAAAACTTTGGGACCCTGCACCCAGAGGAGGTTCCAGGTTCCCGGCTTCGGATCGGCGCGCATTGCCCGTGCGGCTCACTTGGGGAGTGAAACATCGGACGGAAGGTCTTCCTCTCTGTCCGTCCTCCTCTGTGTATATCTGGCTGTAATAAAATGAATAAATCTTTTTTTAAAAAAATGAACTACAATGTATTTTTCCAACTGACCAGATAATATGAGGGCTACTCAGTTGATGCTAAAAAGCAACATCTGGTAGAGGAAGACAAGCCTTCCTGCTAAACTTCAGCCCCCAGAATCAGAAAATGCACATCTGGAGCTCCCAGTATTTCTTGAGTAGCAACCAACAGCCAAACTCTGGAATCATTTTAACACCAATTATTTCTAAACCAAACTGCCAAAATGGTCACCCACCCACTCCTTTTCTAGTAAATACTGTTGCTTTACACAGGGTCACATCTATTTTGTCTTGCTTCGATTTTTCAATGTGTTCTTGAAGTTCAAGTTCAAAGCTTTTCCAACCTTTGCTGTTGAATGAAGCATAGGTCAGGCTGGCTGTTTCCCCAGGGAATCATGCAGATGGTGGCCACAGGTTAGCGCTGCAATTTGAAAAGTCACAACACTTGGCCTCCAGAGGAATGCTAGGCCCATTATGTACACACTGGCTGCTAGGGGTGTTCTCTTTCTGGGCTCCCTGCCAGACTCTTTCCATCTTTCTATGAGCCATTTTTCCTAAGAGCACAGAAATAACAATGCTCTAGCAGGATCAGAAGGGGAAGCTAAAACCGACATGCTGAACAGTTGAATCACCAGCTTGAGGTAAAAGCGTAGAACCTCCAAGGTGGGTTGAGAGTAGGGAAAAATGATTTGGTTTTGTTTGTGCTTACCTGAAGATTCAGGAAGACTGTGTCCATTCTGCACACTCCGAATCATTTCTTCATCCTGCCTAGCACCCACACCCTGTCCTCAAGAATGATGTGGATTTCTAGTTCGTTTTAATTCTTTTCACAAATATTAATTCCTTGGTATAACCTATGGCCCTAAGAGGATAAAAACTAATAGAACTGAGTTTCTGCTGTTAGGACTTGACAGGTCTCAGGGATAACATATCACTGAAAATAAGAAAGCAAGCTATTAATTGCTATCTAGTATAATGGTAACGAACAAAACTAGGTTTTATTTTATTCTTTATCTCCCAAGGACAAGAGGAAGTTTGAGGTGGTGGTGTCAGTAGTTGTGAACAACTTGCAAGTTGTAACCTTAGACTTCTTTTAATTGGGATTCGCAATGCTCATTTTCAAGAAATACTGTTGTATAACCCAAGTCAGTCATATGCAGATGTAAAATTTCAAAATGGGGAGTTCAGTAAAATGAGCAGAAAAATCCACTTTCCGTAGTACTTCATGTTGCTAATCCCTCCCTTTGTGGACCTCCTTATGATCGGGATTTTATTTCTCCACCTTACTAAGCCACTCAAGAAAACACGAGGTATCCACCATCTCCTCACTTCAGGTTCTGCTGGCTCTCCCCCGACCTCGCCCCAACTGAGGTGTATTCCCTCCTCTAGGTAATCTTATTACTGCCAGGAATCTGTGTAACTGCAGCTTTATTCTCTTACCTGAGCACCAAATCTACGTTTATTGGAAACCTTAACCTCCCTGCCCAACAGGAACCTCAAAATTCAGTCTAAAAGGCTGTCATTCTTCACAAAACAGGCCACATTCCTTCCACAGTCCCCTCTTATCCCTGCCTTGACTAGAGAAATGTCCCAATAAGCTTATATGCTCAGGGAGAAACTTGGGCCCTACTCTTTACTCCTCTCCCATTCCCACCACCCCTAGCACCAGCCACTGAAACCTATTCATTCCATCTCCTATCACTCAAATTTACCTTTTCTTGTCTATCTCCATTGCCTTATTTCAGTCCATCATTATCTTTCTCCTGTCCAAGGGAACTATCTGACTAACCATATCCACCCTTACCCTTACAAAAAAAAAAAAAAACTCCATAAAGAAACATTGTTCTTTCCTCATTTTTGAACTGTGCTGGCCTTCTCCCCACCTCTTCCCCCACTAGCAATGTTAGCACGGTGCTTTGCATGTCTGTTGAATAAAGAATGTCAGCCTATGAAGTATTATTGCATAATGATCTCTTACTCCAACCAAAAACCTATTAAAGATATAATTAATTCCAAGTTTGTTTTGCTGGCAGGAAAAAAAGAGAGAGAGAGAGAGAGAAAGAGAGACCGTACTTTAGAAATAAAAGCCACTGTTGTCTTTATAAAACACAGAATTGTGCTGCTGTTGCTTGCTTCAGAGGGAACTGTACATTACAGCTGCTGGGATAATTTCACAATGGACTGGACAAGGTACAGCTCAAAGCAGGACACAAACACAAGTCTCAAAGGGAAACAAATGCATACAAGTACACAGCTCTGGGGCTCCAGGGACATTTCCCCATCCATGCTGGACTTGAGAGGGATAAAAAGTGTAAAAACTAAAGTGAAACCCAGAGTAGTCACACATGCCCATCACATGGCTGCTAAGTGCAACGTCATACACCAAGTAGATTGGACTGTGTGCCCAGGGAATTTCATTTTTCCTTATTGCTACTACATCAGGGGACTCAGTGCATTTGACACATTGCCTTTACTTGCACAATTCTTGGAGGGTTTCCTATTTTCCTTTTAAAAGAAGGAAATTTGTCCTTCCCAATTCATTCTGTTTTGAGTTCATTTCTTCCACTCCCTTTCGTGAGCTCCCAAACAGCAGCCAGAGGTTCTAGGTCAGTAGGAGTAGAGAAAAGGGAGAGCACCAACCCAGCCTCTCTCCCTGCCCAGGGAGAGGGCAAGTCCTAGCGAGGGAGGAGAAAAAGAAAACCAGAGAAGCCCTCTTCCCCAGTCCACTTAGAAGGCCAAATAGGAAAGAGTGCCCTGCACATCCCTGCCATGATCAGACTAAGAAGGAAGGCATCCCAGCTACCATCCTGGATCGGCCTAAGCCCAGTAAATAAATAAACATGACTTTCCCAGACATAATTCCCAAAAATTGCCTTTTGGCTAGTTTGAGATAACTTTTCTACTCCAAAGGGGAAGAAATTTCCATCCTTTGTTAACACATCATGCCATCTCTAAAGGACTGTCCTACTGAGCCTTGCAGACATAACAGTGGGCCAGCTAAGAAGTCAGTGTCCCCTTGGCTGCCCATTACAAATGAATCCTCATTGATAAGACTCTGGACAAAAACAGAACAAAATAAACAATCTAAAACCATTGCTGCTTAGCCAGAAAGGCCACAGAACAGCTATTTAGCAGGTGGGAACCAGGAGCAATGGAGGGGATTTTTACACCTGCAGGTGCCTGCTTTAGCTTTATTCTAAGCCTAAATTCCCAGCAATGGTAGCCTCAGGCCTATCCCAGAAGCTGGCAGTAGCACCTTATCCTCCATGGGCCAGGCTGGACTGGATAAACAAAGAGCAGTGCTGTCCTTTCCCATCTTTCAGCTAAGCTCTCTCCATTCTCACATTTTCACTCTCTGCTATCCTATATCCATCCCTTCACTTTCAACCCTGGAGACCCAAGTAGCTCAACCCTTGGATATCCTCAAGAAAAGTGAGGCCCAAGGCAGAGAGAAAAGGAAGCACGTCTAGAAAAAGCAATGAGAGAGAAACCAGTTCAAAGGAGTTGATAGGAATGGAAACTGCCAGAAGCCCTCCCAATTTCATGTCAGCTGGGCAAGCCTGCTACTCTGTCCCACTGTAGGCTTATTAATAGTCCAACTCAGAGTTAAGAGTTAACACCCCTGGATATGGAGAACAGACTCTTGATCTTTTGTAGCCAAGGAGCCACGCCTGATCTTGCCAGCTAACAATGGGATCATCGAAGCCATGCAGAGAATTCATTGTCACACATGCAGATAGGCAGGCCAGAAAGCAAGCAAAGTGATTAGAGTGGGAAAAGGGAGGAAATGGGGATCCATGGAAAGTAAGAGGAAAAGGAAGGCAAATCAGTGGGATCAAGGAAGTGAGAAACCTGTTTAAGAAGTTGAGGCTGGGTGCTCCCTGGTGTCTCCTCACAGCTTCAGTAAGAAGCACCATTTAGACTAAATCTATGCAAGTTGAAGTGTGCTGCCAACACCACGTTTTCGTCTACATGTACCACTTTTCAAGCAAGAATAATTCACAAGATCAGGGGTACTTTTCAAAAAAGCAAGTGAAACTCAAAGCAAGAAGTAATTTTCTTGTCATTGACCAAGCATGGCATGTGTAACACCAAACGGCTACAATGCATCAAAAGTGTCAGCTCAAAACCCAACTGGAGAGAGTGAGGCAGAGAGGGACAAGGAGAGAACACAAACTTGTTGCTGGGAGTAGTAGCTGCCTCCTGCTCCTTAGGGACATTTGCAAATGCTGGTGAATGACTGGACCCTCCAGGAATAGTGCCCTTAACTGCAGCCCCAAAATGTATCCAAGTGAGAACATGCAGAGCCTACTGTCCAAGGAGAGCTCCCTCCCCAAAGGGTGACAGAACACGCAGTAGACTGTTTATGAAGGCGATGGACAGGGCAGATGGAGTGTTGGCATCACTCTCTTTAGGCACTTGTGTAAGGAATGTGGGCTCTCCAGTGAGCTGTCTCCTCCCAGAGCCCTCCATTCTGTTCTTCAGCTGGACTTGTGCCCATAGGGCACCTCATGCTATAGCCAGCAAGAAAAAAAGGAAGGAGTAAGAGGAGTTTACTCAACAGTCCTGATGCTTTCTCTGTAATGAATGTTTGTGCTACATTTAGTGAAGTTGCTGAACAATGTAGCCAATCAGAACAGAACCTGGGAAAGATTGTTTTGCATAGCAAATCTGGGTCTGTACAAGGGTTGCTGGGGAGAAGACAGGGCAGCTCCAACTCCACAGGCCAGAATTCAGACCCACCTTCCTCAGACTGGTCTCCAAGCCTGGGCTAGGCCCGACGTACCATGGCTTCATGACCAGAGTGGGACAAACCCAAGCCCAGGCTCTCAAAAAGAGGAATCTCCACACTGAGTGTGTAAGTCCCCATCCAACCAGTGAGGCAGGAAAAAAAAAGTCAAAGACAGAAGGGACAAAGTCAGAACACCTTTCTTCTCCAGTCCCACAAAATAGTCAAATCCCTCATATCAAAACAAGAAAAAAAAAGGGGGGGGGGGAAAGCCCATGCCACCCACTCACATGCCCTAGTGGGAAACCAGGAAAAGTTCATTTGTGTAAACAGAAGCAATTGGGAGCAGCAAAAATGCCCAGCCTATCCACAGGACATGCTGGAATTTGGGATGAGCCAAAGGATCAAAGGGCAGCCCAGAGGAAAGGAAAGATGCACTTGCAGGGTAGAGTGCAGGCCAGTGCAGAGGAGGGAGCCTGTAACAAGAAAAGGTTCTATCTGAACAGAGGAATGTGAGGGCCTGAGCCCCATCTTGGGGAATTCTCTAGCCCCTACCTAGCCAGGCCAGAGAACAAGTCAGGTCCAGAGTTCCTTCTGACGGCTCAATGTTTGCGGGATGTAAACTCATCAGGTATGGGAGGGACTTCCAGATTTTGGCAACAGACTCAAGTTGTGATATAAAAATAATATTCAGTGTTTTTTTTTCTCATTTGAGACCAGGATCATTCGTTGCAAGATACCCCAGTTAAGAAATATTGAAATTAAGAGATTTGACCATCAGAGGAGAAAAAGAAACCAACAGTGAGAAATGTTATGAAAGTTAACTCTGGGCCCCTGTGGGGTGGAGGTAGGGGTGATGGGGGCAGAAAAGGAGGCTTCAGTGGAAAGGCCTGGGGCCCGTCATCTCAGCAGCTCCTAGACTGGTCGTGTCTGAAAGTGCAAATGTCAATGGATCCGAACCATCTTGAGGTTGTGATCTTTTAAAAAGCTTATTGAACACAGAAGTCTATTCCTTCAAATGCAAAATAGCTGGCTTGAGGCCTGTTGGTTTCTGGATATTTCTTCCCCACCTACCTCCTCTCCCACCCCCACCCCTATCCCCCAAAGAAAGGTACAAAAGGTTGCAGTTCTGCAGCATTACCGTTACAGGGAAGGCACTGGTTACCCACCAGCAGGCGGAAGGAAGACAGGGTCGTGTCACTTCAGAGCTAAGTGCCATAGTGCCTTAAGTGTTACTAGGGGCTAGATGTCTGTCAGGGAGGTGTCAGGTGGGGTAGAAAAATGTGGAGACAGGAATACGGGCAAGGGTGGTGGCAGCTGGGGGAGGAGCAACCAAAACCATTAGCATTAAAAATCTTGCTACAAACTGGATTCTGAACCCATTAAAACATCTAGTATCCTAAAATATTGATCTGGGTCTGATTTCATTTTTCTTCTTAAACAAATCTAGAGCTTTTCTGATTAAGGCTCCTAAAAAAATCCTTCCCTCTCCCACCCATTTTCTCAAGCCCCTCATTTTCCCATCTACAGGATTAAACCCAAACCTACCAGCTTTTGTCCACAGGGCTGCGGAGCCAACCTTAACCAAGCTGTCCAGATGAGTCTTTAAGCACTGTGAGTCACATGAGACATCTGTGTGGATGGTGGACATCTGTGCTGCCCCTCTTGGTCCAGTGGGGTCAGGGCCAGATGCATCAAGATGGGGTGAAGGGTGGGGGACATGAGGTTGATTTTAGAGATTTCTCGCTGGTGGTCTGTCTTGCTGGCCCTGCTTCCAATCCTTATACCCACTCTTCAGAAAGAAATAAGGCCTTCTGCACTCCTCCCTACCCCACCTCCCTCCTCCTTGCTTCCTCTGAATTTGGGTGGCACAAACTCCTGGGGCTTGGAAAGCTTTCTTCTATCCAGTGAGGTAACAGCGTTCCTTCAAGCGAAGTACATGGTGCGCAGAGTGTCCTGGTGAACCTGCACGGCTTTGGCCAGAGCCTGGGGGTCCCTCCCATTGCTCTGCCCCGATATGTGACTTCCCTCTCCACTGAAAAGGAAAAACAAAAAAAAAAAAATCAAAGAAGTCCTTCCTGGTGAACTTAGCTGCTACTGATTCTCTCACCCATCCCTGATGTGCCAATTTCCATACCAACTTAAGAGAAAATGCCAACCCAGCTTTGGGCAGATGAGCACAAACTAAACAGCACCCATTTCCTTCTATAAAAGGGAAGGTTGTGAGGATCTAGTTCAGGGACCTGAAGCACAAAGGAAGCAAGCCTGACCTCAGGCCTTACCTGTCATGCTCCTTGTCCACCAGATGATATCGTGCCCGGAAAGCCACCAAACGAGCATAGTAGGCAGGTGCTGGGATAGAGACAGAACGTGTACATCGTACGTAAGTGTGGCACAGCTGGTATGTCAAGATCTGGAGCTCATCTGCTGTGAAGCGGTTGTCATCCCAAAGGACATAGTAATGGGAAGGTCGGCTGGTGCCCTGAGAAGACAGAAAGGTGAGGGGCCTCAGGTTGGACAGAGGGGGTGACTTGATGATAAGGAAGAACACAGCTGGGTTATATGACCCACCCAATTAACAGGCAGACACAATGTTACTAATTTCAAAAAACACCCTTTTTTGCTGCTGGCATTGTGGTGCAGTGGGAAAAGCCACTACTTGCCATGCTAGCAGGTATCCTGAGTTCCAGTAATGTCAACTATTCCAATTCTGATCCAGCTTCCTGCTAATGTGCCTGGAAAGGCAAAAAAAAAAAAAAAAAAAAAAAAGCCACATACTTAGGTCCCTGCCAGGTAAGTGGGAGACCAGGATGGAGCTCCTGGCTTCAGCCTGGGTCAGACCTGGCTGCTGTAGCCATTTAGCAAATGGAAGTTAGCATTTCTCTTTCTCTCTCTCTCTGCCAGTCTGCCTTCCAAAAATAACCAAATTTTTTGAAACAAAACAAAACATTCTTACAGGCAACCTGAAAATACACTCTGCCTAACCAAGAGAACAATCCTGATGTGAATGTCTTTCAGTAACAAATAATGTATTTTACCAGCTTTGGAAATAATCAATTCATTTGACCCAGTGGAAACCCCAAGATACAACTTGGCTACCTGGATGCCTGCGTGGCTGCAGAGATAGAAGTCAAACTCAAAGGGGTGGGTGATGTTGGTGTCCACAGTCGTCCCCGCTGGGATGTTACCACTCTTCCCAATCTGTATAGAGACAAACACAACCAAGATCCCAAGACCTGCCTGACCCTAACTAGGGCCTCAGTTGAATTCTATTCTGATGCCACCAAAACATCAAGAGCAAAGAAAAAGGTGCTTATCCCAGAGGGTACTGGGATTTAAAACAATAGTTTTCTCGAGTCAAATACATCTGTTTTTAAGTTGTGGTTCTGCCATTTATTAGCTGCATCTTTGCCATGTCATGTAACCTTCCTAAGGTTAACCTGGAGATAACAACAGTACCTACCCTATAGGACTGCTGTGAGGAAGATGCCTTGTACACTGTCTGGCAATAAATGGTGGTTCCCCTTCCTTTCTCTGGGAGCTGGTCTACATAAGAGGACTATCTCAGAGAGCCAAGAGGAAAGTTTAAGGGGTGGAGGGGGACACTTAGGGAAACAGGAGAAGAAAGATCACTAAGAACTAGCGGAAAGGACGGGACTAGGGATGCTAGAAAGGATAAGGACAAAATCCCTAAGCTTTATCTTCCCTATCAAAACTAGCATATAGGAGGAAGGAACAGGTGCTCTCCTCAATCCCATACTCACTCGCTCGTTCTTATCAGCACAAAAAAGGCGGGTGTGATGGCGCTTCTGCACCACAATGTAGGTAATGCCAGGCTGGTAGTCCTTTTCCAGTTTGATGCAGGCATCACGAATGGCCAGCAACTCATAGTGGAGGATCTAGACACAGGGGAGGAAGGAAACAAAGACACCAAGCTCCTTTTGAGTTTACTCATTTTTATGAATTAAAAAATTGCCATCTGGAACATGGCAGCATATGCTGGTGCCTAACAATTACAGATGATAGTTCCCTCTTGAAAAATCACCTTCACACTTAATTCACCAGATATCTTCCAATAAAGTCTTGGTTAGGATGCATGACATCAGAAGAAAGCAGTCAGCTGGGTCCTAAGCATAGAGACCTAACATCAGGGCACAGCCAAAGTTCATGGAGAGATCAATAAAATCATAACATCCAAAGTTAGGCAAATCTCTGTCAGAATCAAGAGGATAACAGGAGTTCCTCTGTGAGCTCCAAAGGCAGGCAGGGTTTGAACCACTGCAGAAGAACAAAGAGTTCTTGAATGGATATAGAAGCCATGAATATCAGATATAAGGCATCAAAAATGTTTGGTGGGGGCCTGTGCAATGGCCTAACTGGCTACTACTCCACTTCCAAATACCAGCATCCTATATGGGTACTGGTTTGTGTCCTGGTTGCTCTACTTCCCATCCAGTTTCCTACTTGTGGCCTGAGAAAGCAGTTTCTTAGGACCCTGCACCCATATGGGTTACCCAGAAGAAGTTTCTGGTTTCTAGTTTTTGATTGGTTCAGCTCTAGCCACTGTGGCCATTTGGGGAGAGAACCAGTAGATGGAAGATTCATCTCTAGGAATTTGCCTTTCCAATAAAAATAACTTAATCTTAAAAAAAAATTGCATGGTAGAAAAGAATAGACTTTGGAATCAATTTAAATTAGGCTTCTTAATTTTTTAAAAAAAATTTAATAATTTAGTATTTATTACAAAGGTGACTTGGGGGGAAATCAAATAATGGTTAAGAAAACATTCTCTGAAATGAGACCATTGTATCTGATTCTCAATTCCACTGCTTATTAGCTTAAGTGACACAGAAAAAAAAATCATTTTGACACCTCCAAGCCTTGGTTTCCTCATCTGTCAGCGGGCATCTGGCATTAGGTGGTTGTAAGATTTAACAGGATATAAATGAAGTACATAATGAGTGCTCAATGATTGGAAATTATACTACTACTAAATATAGTTCAGGACACCAGTTTGTTCTACCAACTTGTCTAAATAAAAGAAATGCAGGTTTAGAATGGAGAACAAATAAGAGAAACATTACAAGGGAAGATTAGTAGCAGCAGTGGTTCTCATACTAGGGTCTTCAGATCAGCAACATCTCTTAGAAATTTATGAGAATTCCAAATTCTACTGCCCCTACCAGATTCACTAAAACAGAAACTCTTAAGAGTAGAGCCCTGCAGACTGCTTTAAACAAACTCTCCAGGAGATTTTGATGCATGCTATATTTATTGAGAACCACTTGTCTACCCACAGTATTCAGTGTGGACCAAACAGTAAGTAGGCATCAAGGGCTTTTTGTTACAAGGACTCTACATACTACTCAGGCATTCTACTTCCTCAGTGGTGATCCCTGACCTCAAGCCAACCCCATTTCACAAGGCCCCTAGGAAGTGGGACTCGTCCTGGTGTAGCAGCCTTGAAAAGGTAGAACCAGTTAGTTTTCAGGACTCAACATGAAGGTTTCTGCCTTCAACGATGGGCTCTACCTGTGGGAGCTGGCCTTCAGGGACCCCGTCTCGGTAGAAGATGATGCGAGTAGGCTTGAAGCGGGTGGATTTGTAAAACTGGATGAGCAGCTCACGCACCATGTAGGACAAGTCTTCAATGATCTCCTGCCGAGGTCTCTGCACCCGCACGGTAGCACAGTATCGGCTGGGGTGGGCATCCATACTGCCTACTACCTGACAATCAAAGGGAACAGATCAGCTCTCAGAGAATCCACTCAACCTTGTTGACACACTGTGGGTTAGGAGGAAGGCTTCTTAGCAAGCAAACTGGGTAAATGAATGGGTAGGGCTGTAGATTCAAGGAGCCCTGTTCGTAATCATCATTCTACCAGACATGCAGAATTTACTCAATTCATCTGATGGGAATACCCACCTCTAGTGTTGTTGTAGTCCATATAAAGCAAGTTCGTCAAGGTCCAATCATAGCAGGTACTAGATCAACTTGCTTTCCCCATCCCTTGCAGAGGGCTGTGTAAAGGTCTGGCACTACCAGATTAGACTGTAACCTCACCCAGTCCCCAGGTTTTTTCTTTAGTTGCATTCAATTGCTAATCTACCTAGGAACCAAGACTATAACCATGTTCTTGTGGCTGGAATCTAGGAGGGATAGCCACAAGGAAAACAGAAATAAGGACTACATAGGATTCCCTTTCAATTCCCAGGCCCAAAGAAATGTGAGGGTTGAAGGAACACAAGTCACAAGCAAGGTTTGATTCTTAGCAGCTGGAAGCCCCAGTGGGACAGGGAGCAGAAAAAGCAGGAGAGGGATTGGACAGACATCTACCCTACAAAATCAATGAGAGGTGGGGATGGGCAAGAGAAAATGACAGTCCAAGCAACTAAGTAGCTATCTTAAGAGAAATTCTGTAAAAGAGATACATAGTCACTTCCACATGGCCCAAGAGCAGACTTGGAGAGAAAGATAAAAATTCAAATGTATACTGAGCGGTGGCAGTCAGGGCTAAGTTTCCTGTCATAGGCTGTATGTTCACCAATATCCCTGATGAAAAGGACACTGTACAAAGTTAACTTTATAAAGGTGACAAGGGAGGAACGAACGAGGATGCTGAGCCAGTGAGCTGCAAGGAAATCTTACAAAGAGCCAAGAGCTAGAGATGAGGGATGAAAATAATGTATGGTGTTTGGGATTTGAAGCCAAGAGAACTTTATGAGGAAGTTGGAAAGTATCACTCACTGCTGTAATAGAAGGTTTTTTCCCATCCCCTGCTGGGGGGTGTGTAACATCTGCTCCCAGGAATATCACTGGCTGTTGAAAGACAGCAGAGCTGAGCAAAGAAGGAAAAAACAAAATGGTGAGGAATTGGGTCATCTCTCCCTAGCACCATCCAGTACCCACTCTGGTCTTTCCCCCTTTATGTCTAATTCACTCTCCCTGCCAGGGTCCTAATCTCCCCATTAATCCCCAGCATGATACCTTGACAAGAACAAGTAGACAACAGAATTCATACCGCTGGTGTGGAACCAGGATGTTGTTAATGCCACCAAGTTTGACATTGATCTTTAGGCAAAGGTTGGAGAGAGTCTGAGGCGAAGTCTTGACCACGTTCTTCACCTGCACACACTGTGTAGCCATCCCCAAAAGCGTATCTCCAACACGTTTCACCTCAGCTACAGGCAGAGAGAATAAATTAGTGCACTCAACAGATATTTACTGATAGCCTGTTTAATGCCTGGCAATATATAAGATGACATGAAACACAATGGGAACCAGAAACACACAAAGTGCCTATCTTAAAGTGCTTATTATAAAGTTACTAATTTGAACAAACATGAAAAATTTTAACAACTGATAAATGCTACAACAAAATTTCCTGGAACTATATATTCATATATTCTTTTTGAGACAATTTGAATTCCTGCTTTTTAATCATCCCATGGATACATCCCAGGGAATATATTAACCAGACAAATGGATACAGTAGTTAGTTAGAAGCTCAACAGAGTAGTCTGAAATAGAGAAGCAGATTTTTGCAATATTTTGGTATAGGTGGTTAAGTGAACACATGATTTTGATGTGATCAATAAGGAGAATAAATGGAAAGAGAAGAGGGCTTACATGGAAATCTTAAAGAACTGCCAGAATTGGCAGCACAGGAAGACATCTGCCAAGGAGAAAAATCTAGAGATAGAAAAAAGTCCAAAACAGCATTGTATCATAAATGCCATGAAAAGTAAGAATGTTTAAAAAAGGAACAAGTAGTCACAAAGCCAAATGCAGCTATGTGATCAGGTAAAATAAGGAGCAGGAATGTCTTTTGGATTTAGTGATGTTGAGGCAAAAACTGTTTCAGTGCATGATCAACAAAGGTTTGGGTATGTTGTTATAGGGAGACATGAGTATATTTAAAAAACCAACAGGATAATGTAAACATCCAAGGGAGATGGTACAGTCAGTGGCAAGTCAATTTTCCTGTAGAGGACATCCAGAATAATCAGACAAAATACACAAGTCGTGTCTCTGAAGGCAGGAGCTAAGGCCAAGACCTAAGAATTAGAGAGTCTAAAACTCCAGAGAAGGGAAAATATCAGAGACGAACTCCATTCAGCAGCTCCTTTTATCCTGATTATTTTCTTGATTCTGGGTGTGAGCAGCAGGGTAAGAATCCAAGCTTTGCAGCAGCAGAGAAACCACCAGCAGTGGACAGCGAAGCAGCAAAAGTTTTTATTGTCTTCAGACACGTTAGTTCCAAACATGAAAGATTTCAAATAAAGCCAGTTTAAAGGAAGAATGGCTATTTTCTTTTTATTTTTCAAGATTATTTTCACTTGAAAGGCAGATTTTAGAGAAGGTGAGACACACACAGAAGGCTCTCCATCCACTTGTTCACTCCCGAAATGGCCATAATGACCAAAACTGAGCTGACCCAAAGCTGAGAACCAGGAGCCTCCTCAACGTCTCCCAGGTGGACACAGGGTCTCAAACTCAGGCCATCCTCTGTTCCATTCTCTGGCCACGAGCAGGGATCTGGAACAGAAGCAGAGCAGTACAGACACAAACCGCCACCCATATGGGATGTGTGAGCAAAGGGCAGACGATTAGCCTGCTCTATCACCATTGCAGGCATGAAAACATGGTTATTTTTTTTTAAAGATTTATTTATTTTTATTACAAAGTCAGATATACAGAGAGGACAGACAGAGGAAGATCTTCAGTCTGATGATTCACTCCCCAAGTGAGCCGCAATGGCCGGTGCTGCACCGATCCGAAGCCGGGAACCTGGAACCTCCTCCAGGTCTCCCACGCGGGTGCAGGGTCCCAAAGCTTTGGGCCGTCCTCGACTGCCTTCCCAGGCCACAAGCAGGGAGCTGGATGGGAAGTGGAGCTGCTGGAATTAGAACCAGCACCCATATGGGATCCCGGTGTGTTCAAGGTGAGGACTTTAGCTGCTAGGCCATGCCGCCAGGCCCAAACATGGTTATTTTCATAACCTTGAGGTTTCTTCAACAGGACACAGAAAGTATTAGCCAGGGAACCAGCACTGTGGCACAATACAATAGATAGCCACATGCAATACTGGTATTCCACACAAGTACCAGTTCAAGATCTGATGCTACATTTATGCCTAACCTCTCTGTTCAGGCACATGTGAGAGCAGCAGATGGCTTAACCTGGCCTTCTGTCCTCTACATGGGAGGCCCAGATGAAGGTCCTGGCTCCCGTTTTTGGCCTGGACCAATTCAGACAATTGTGGCCATTTGGGAAATGAATCAGTAGATGGATGATCTGTCTCTGCCTCTACTCTCTGTAACTCTGCATTTCAAATAAAATAAATATTTTAAAAACATATTAATTAAGGGCCCAGTGCATTAGCCTAATGGCTAAGGTCCTCCCTTTGCATGCGTTGAGATCCCATATGGATGCTGGTTCCCATCCTGGCTGCTCCACTTTCCATCCAGCTCCCTGCTTGTGGCCTGGGAAAGCAGTAGAGGACAGCCCAAAGCCTTGGGATCCTGCACTCACGTATGAGAACTGGAAGAGGCTCCTGGCTCCTGGCTCCTGGGTTCAGATCAGCTCAGTTCTGCCACTGCAGCCACTTGAGGAGTGAACCAGCAGATGAAAGATTCTTCTGTCTGCCCTCTCTGTAAATCTGACATTCCAATAAAAATAAATAAATCTTAAAGAAAAAAACATATTAGTTAAAATAATAATAAACTGGACTACATTAAAATTAAAATGCTTTCAACAAGTCAATTAAGAGTAAAAAGACAAACCACAAGGATGTGTAACATACACACATATTCAACAAAAGAATGAAAAAGAACACCTATAAATTAAGAAGGAAAATGCAGTTCACTATTTAAAAACAGGAAAAATACTTCAACAGTCATCAAAAACATAATTGAGGGCCCGGCGGCGTAGCCTAGCAGCTAAAGTCTCCGCCTTGAACACACCGGGATCCCATATGGGCGCTGGTTCTAATTCCAGCAGCTCCACTTCCCATCCAGCTCCCTGCTTGTGGCCTGGGAAGGCAGTCGAGGACGGCCCAAAGCTTTGGGACACTGCACCCGCGTGGGAGACCTGGAGGAGGTTCCAGGTTCCCGGCTTCGAATCAGTGCAGCACCGTCCTGTTGTGACTCACTTGGGGAGTGAATCATCAGACTGAAGATCTTCCTCTGTCTCTCCTCTCTGTATATCTGACTTTGTAATAAAAATAAAAATAAATCTTTAAAAAAATAAATTAATTGGCCCCGGCGGCGTGGCCTAGCGGCTAAAGTCCTCGCCTTGAACGCCCCGGGATCCCATATGGGCGCCGGTTCTAATCCTGGCAGCTCCACTTCCCATCCAGCTCCCTGCTTGTGGCCTGGGAAAGCAGTCGAGGACGGCCCAATGCATTGGGACACTGCACCCGAGTGGGAGACCCGGAAGAGGTTCCAGGTTCCCGGCTTCGGATTGGCACGCATCGGCCCGTTGTGGCTCTCTTGGGGAGTGAATCATCGGACGGAAGATTTTCCTCTCTGTCTCTCCTCCTCTGTATATATCTGGATGTAATAAAAATGAATAAATCTTTAAAAAAAATAATTAAAAAAACATAATTGAAACAGCCAATGCAGATGAAAAAACTCAATTTTCTATCAGTTATCAAAGAAATCCATTTAAAATCACACTGCAACAATACCATTAAACAGGGCCTGGCAGCATAGCCTAGCGGCTAAAGTCCTCGCCTTGAACACACCCCAGGATCCCATACGGTGCCGGTTCTAATTCCAGCAGCTCCACTTCCCATCCAGCTCCCTGCTTGTGGCCTGGGAAAGCAGTGGAGGACGGCCGAATGCATTGGGACCCTGCACCTGCGTGGGAGACCCGGAAGAGGTTCCAGGTTCCTGGCTTCGGATCGGTGCAGCACCGGCTGTTGCAGCTCACTTGGGGAGTGAATCATCGGACAGAAGATCTTCCTCTCTGTCTCTCCTCCTCTCTGTATATCTGACTTTGTAATAAAATAAATAAATCTTAAAAGAAAAAACAATACCATCAAACACTAATAAGAATGGTTACATAGTTAATAAAAAGGCAATGCCAAGTTTGAAAAGAATGTGAAACATTTAGGATTTTCTCTCATATACTGACGGTGGAACTATATATGTGTGTGTGTAGGGGTGCAGCTACTTAAAATCCATTCTTATATATACACTTTACAGAAATGGGTATATATGTTAAAGGACATATACAAAATGTTCAGGGAAGCATTTTTATTTATAATTGCCAAATATTGGTAATAATTCCAAACTGTGTTTTAATACAATGGACACATGTAAGTTGTGCTATAAAATCATGATGGAAAAACTGTAAGAAACTACAACTAGACACAAGAAACAAACCTAATATTGAGTGAAAGAAGCCAGACTGGGGGCCGGCATTATGGCCCCCAACTAAAGTTGCTGCCTGCGACACTGACGTCCTATATAGGTTCCGTGTCCTACCAGAGTAATTCCACTTCTGTTCAACTTTCTGCTAATGCACCTGGGGAAGCAGTGGGAGATGGCCCAAGCATTTGAGTCCCTGACACCATGTGGAAGACCATGATTCAGTCTGGCCCAAGCCCTGGCTGTTGTAGCCATCTGGGAAAATAAACCAGTGGACAGAAACTCAGTTCCTCTATCTTTGTAACTGTGTCTCAAATACATAAAAATAAAATAAGCGTTAAAAAAAAGCCAGATGCACCACAAAATATGTGTTATATATGATTCCATTTTTATAAAAGTTCAGAAACAGGCAATGATACTAACAATCAGAATAGTAGTTATCACTGGGGGAGCTTTATAGGCACTGGTGCCTGGAGTCAGGATAATGATCTCCTGGGCACTGGTTCCACTGCTATGACACTTTGTGAGGTAAAAGTGAGATGGACCAACACTTAGGCTTTCTATATGAATAACTCAATTTAAGAGTCCACATTTTACAAAGGCCAATAGTATGAAGTTATTGGAGATGGTGTTAATAACTCTAAAGACAGGACGTGTGGTACAGTACCATCAGAATTGGATAAATGTGACTTTGTCCTTCTATACTTTCAGGAGAGAGCACAATACCAACGGGACCTTAATTTGCCCATGACAGAAAGAATGCCATTCTGTTGAGCTACTCATGAGGGGTAGAAACTCCTTGAAAGTATCTGACTTATCTTTTGGCTGAATTTTTAGGCACAGTGCCACTGTCAGGGGATATAACCAAAGAATTTCATGTCAGTGAAGAAGCACAAGGTCTTAACAAAGATAGAAGGCTGACATGTAACACTGTCGAGCCCCAGGAAGGGGAAATTTTTAATAAATGCTGCTTTCCCAGGTATGCTATACTCATATGCATGGATTTACAAAAGTAAATTTATCTCTTAACTATTTTTCCACAAACACTCAGACTCCCAAAATAAACCACAACATTGGATTCTTCCTTTAATTAAAGGAACCAGAAACATGGATACTTAATTCAAGGTAGCTCTTTAATAAGCATCCCTATCTCCCATCTCAGGGTCATCAATTTAAAGCCCAAGTGAAATACAGACTGGAAAACAACTAACTTCCCTTGATAAATAATTACTGAATCACCATTTGATGGAAAACTCAACCTTATGTGCACATGTGCAGAAGGAAGAAGGCCTCAAAGTAGAATTAGATCTAATCCATAATCAGAGTAGTATCAAGCAAGGTAGTAAATGTTCAGTGGGGAATATACTAGAAGAGTCCACAAAGAGACACGTTCACCCTTGACAAAAAAGAATAACTAGCATATAAATTAGGTGTGGAAGGATGGGAGATAAATTTGAGGTAAAAAATCTTCATATATGCCAGGCAAAAGCAAATTATGCAAGCAAAATCAGGGACTGGGAAACACAGATAAGGAATGAGCTTTTATATTAAACACTAGGGTGCCAGGCACTGTGCAAGATGATTTTTTTTTCTTCCTTCACATAATTAACTCATGAGTCTCAGAATAGTTAGGTAATTTACCTAAGCCAGCTGACTAGCATAATCAATTGACTGGTATAACCACTGTTCTAATTTAGGAACCATTGATCATTCTAGTATGTGTCAAGGAAACAGTACAAGATAAAATGAAAAAGATAAAAATAATAATAGCAGAATCCTGAACATTTTTCAAGTAGTACTGAACAGAAAACATTGCATTTTTTTTTTTTTTTTGGAAGTACAAAGTGTCATTCAGTAACCTTTTAAGAAAGAGCTAGGGGGTCAGCACTGTGGCTAACTCAGCTCCAGCTGTTGCAGCCATCTGGGGAGTGAACCAGTGGAATGGAAGATTTCTCTTTCTGAATCTCTTCTCTCTCTGTGTCTGCCTTTCAAATAAAACTAAATAAAAATTTTAAATAAATCTTTGTTGTTTAAATTTATTTGTTTTCATTGGAAAAGCAGATTTACAGACAGAAAGATCTTCCATCTGTTGTTTCACTGCCCAGATGGCTGCAGTGGCAGTGGCTGAGCTAATCCAAAGCCAGGAGCTAGGAGCCTTTTGCGTCCCCCATGTAGGTGTAAGGATGCTAGGACTTGAGTCATCCTCCTCTGCTTTCCCAGGCCACAAGCAGGGAGCTGGATCAAAAATGAAGCAGCCTGGACACGAATTGGCGTCCATATGGGATCCCAATCCATGCAGGGGGTTGTGCGGGGGGATCAGCCAATTGAGGCATTGTGTTGGACCCTCAGTAAATTCTTGCAAAAAGGAAAATGCAAAAACAAAGAGTTTAAGGATTGGAGCAAAATTTTAGTCATTTAACATACAATAACAACAAGTGATGACAGAAACAATGAAAAGGGATGAAACTTCAACAGAAGGCAAAGGTCGAAAGTGAAAGCATGGGACAGAAACATGAAAGTACTAAGCATTTATGATACTGACAAAAATAAGGAGAAAATATTCAGTAGTCAAGGGAAAAGGAAAATTTGGAAAAGTCACTGGTGATCCTTCGCAGAGGCAGTTTAAGACACAGGGAACTAGAGAATAAGATAGAGAAAAGTCTAAGAAGTTAAGTGGATGGTAAAGTATGCTCAAAGAATGAAGAGAACTCACTCATAAGGTTTGATCAAGAAAACAAGAGAACAAAAGCTAACAGAGAATGTAACATTGTGATAATATGCCCTAGGATGAGGAATGTAAAGATGTCTGAGAGCAAAATGGGATGTAGTCCCAAAGGCAGCAAGAGTGGATGGAAACAAGAATACATAGGAGTGCAGCCAAGGAAGAGCACAACCCCCTTGGAAATCTAAAGCAAAGAGGTGGACAGTGGAGTAAAAGTGCTGAACCAGAGAGGCATACAGTCATTCTTTTACTAAACCGAAGCAGAGGAGGAGAAAAAAACTGCTCAAAAAGCCCTGTCATTATTAGGCAACAGGCACTAACAGAACCAGCATATATGCTGCTTGGAAGTGTTGCACAGGTCTCAATACACATTGCTAAGAATATGAACTGGGGTTCACCCATCTCTACAACTGGACCAGCTTAGCAAAAAGACACCACTAAACATTATTGGGAGGGAGTGAGCAGGTGAACAGGGTCTGGTGACTTAACGGCTCCAGGCTGCTGCTCCAGATGTAAGTACTGACACTGAGGAACAGGTCTGGCTAGGGGCAAGAATCTACATTGGGTCCTCTTGAAGGCCTGCAGGGAATGACCCTGAGAAAGGCTCTAAGATGAGTGCTGTCCCAAAAGAACTGTACCATACACTGGTGTCTTTCCTGGCAGGATGACGATGATGAGCTGCAGCCCTGAGTAGGTGTTCTTGAGATGCCGGAACATGGGCTCCACGCTGTCTGCCCCCTGTGCGTACTTGCAGAAGCAGGGCTGGCCCTGGATAGGCATCCCTGCATCCTTGGAAATCTTCCGCAGTTGGTCTGTGAAGTTCCTGTAACACAAGCATGCTCATGACAGGAGGCTGTAAATCTCATTCCATATCTCTAACCAAATGCCTCTGATATAGGTGCTCCCCACTCTGAGGCACTGAGAGATTCCAACATTAATGGACATAACTAGTTTTTTAAAAAATCCCATAGTTAACACATGACAGAGCTTGCTGAGCGCTCACTCAATGGCATGAACAAAGAACTAATGTAATGCAGAGAAGGTGTTTGGGAATTCCCAGCATTTTCACCTTGTCCCAACCAAGCAGCTAATTAATTACAAGTGCTCCATTACATGGCGGAAAAAAAAAAAGGCAGATGCCCAAGATAAGGTCTTCTTGCTCAAAACAAATGCGTTTGCAACAGTGATGGGAGCATAGCAGACATTTAGTAAACATGATTTTCCCCCTCCCCAACTGGATCTTTGGAGCCTAATAGCTGACTATTCAAGTTATAAATATATTGACAGATTGAAATGAGCAACAGAAAATTCAATTAAAAATTTTTTTTTAATTCAAAAATTTTTTTTAAATTAAAAAAATTTCAATTTGTGAATCTTTGCAGTAAAGTAAGAGCAATAACGTACAAAAGGAGAATAAAAGCAAATGTTTAGGTATATAAACTACCAATGACAATTTAGTGAGGAAATAAGTTTTACCATATATTTGCAAAAATACACAAAAAAGGTAAACACAATGTTATAACAAATTTAAATCATTTGTATACACATACAGGTATATAAAATATGCAACTGCACAGAAAGATTACAACAATTCATTCCAATGATCATATCAGAAAGCAGGTACTGTGACACAGCAAGTGAAGTCAGTGCTTGGCATACCCAAGTTCCATTATCACAGTCCTGGCTTACTCAGCTTCCAACACAGCTCCCTGCAAATGCAGCTAGGAAGCAATGCACAAAAGCCCAGGAGCCAAGGTTCCTATGGTAGACCTAGAGTAGTTTCCAACTCCAACGCGGCCCCACCTCAGCTGTGGCGGCCATCTGGGGAGTGAATAAGCAATCAGAAGACAGTATGCTTGGATCGATATACAAAATTGCCAAATTCATCTGTTTACTTCATCAGTTTTTCAGTTAGTGAGAGAAAGAAGACAGATCTTTCATGAGTTGGTTCACTCTTCAAAGGATCACAATAGCCTGGGACTGAGCCATGCTGAAGACACCAGAACTCCAGGTGTCCACCCAAGTGGAACCCAAGGATCCACTTAAGTCATTACCTGCCATCACCTCCCAGGGTGCCAACAGTGGAAACTGGAATTGAGAGCAGAGCCAGCACTTGAACTCGGATACTCTATATGCAGTATGGGATTCCCAACTGCAATGCCAAATATCTGTACCTTATTTACTTCAGAAAAATATGTAAGGCAAATATGACAAAACTGGATGATAGTACATGGGTATTTACTATTATTCATTGCATCTATTATTTAAAAATATTTTTTCTGGGATCACCTCAGACTGTTTCTTTGGAGATCCCTCCAACTGAACTACTGATCTCAGAACCCCAACCATGAAGAGACTATGTCAGCCAGTGGATTCTGAAGAGATTTCATCGTGCTTGGAACAGCGAGATTGGCAGCAATTCAGAACTGTTGAACTATCAAAACTGTTTGAGTGAGACCCTCGGAGCGTGCCTCACATCGGGGACCTGGGATGGGTGGGAGGCTGGGTGGGGCTTTTCCCTTTATTTCTCCACTGACCCCAGATACAGAGGGGAAAAAATGATGATATTTGTGTAGAAACAATGGTATTACCCACTTTCCTGTAGCCCTTGACCCTTTGTATCCTAATCAACTAAGTAAGATTATTAAAAAAAATGTGGAAACAATGATCTTACCCATTTTCCTATAGCCCTTGACCCTTGTGCCCTAATTTAAAAAAATTTTTTTTTATTTTTCCAGTGGAGTTTGTGATTCAGCAGATATAAGCCCGGGCTTGTAATGCTGGCATCCTGGATCAGAGTGTTGGTTTGATTCTCAGTTGCTCTACTTCCAGGTGAACCTCCTATTACTGTGCCTGGGAAAAAAGTAGCAGATGACTCAACTCCTCGAGCCCCTGTCATCCATGCAGGAGATTAGGATGCAATATCTGGCTCTTGCCTTTGCTTGGCCCAGCCCTGACTGTTGCGGTTATTTGGATAATAAACCAGTAGGTGAATGGAATCTCTCCCTGCCCTTCAACCAAAATCCTTAAATAATAGTAATACTAATGTTTCAAAATAATGTTTCAAGCATATAGAACCTAACCATTTAGTATGAACTACTAATGGTACTCCTTTGGTGCTGTACCTGCAACTATAGCATAATTACTAAAACGGTTTAGTGTGTTACTAAATTATTTCAATAGCTGGTCTCTGTTTTAAGGCAAGTGGGTTTTTTGTTGTTGTAGCTTAAGATTTATCTATTCTTATTGGAAAGGTAGACATACAGAGAGGATAGAAAGATTGTTCATCCCGTTTCACTCCCCAAATGGACACAAGGCCATCCCGTTTCACTCCCCAAATGGACACAAGGCCAAAGCTGGGCCAGTCCGAAGCCAGGAGCAAGGAGCTCTCTCCAGGTCACCCGTGTGGGTGCAGGGTCCCAAGGCTTTGGGCCACCTTCCACTGCATCCCCAGGCCATAAACTGGGAGCTAGATGGGAAGTGGAACAATCAAGACATGAACTTGGAGGGGGATGAGTACCCAGTAGAGCCACCTCGCCAGCCCCTAAGGTGAGTGATTTTCCCAATTACGTCTCTGCTACAAGACCACACTTGCTATCCTGTGTCCAATACTGGCAGCAAAAATGTATTGAGAGATGTTTAAGATAGGAGTCATGAAACTTGTCCTAAAAATAACAAGGGTTCAACCCGTACTCCTTTATCCATCCCTATTTACCAGTATCTCCAAGCCCATAGCAACAGCCCCCTGTCTTCCCTCCACTCTCACCCCTGCCTCATTGGAACACAGACCCTTCCTCTATGTTCTGGATCCCGATTCTTCATCCACATGTAGTGGGTTTGCTCCATTTACTTTCCAGTTTCTTAGAGTTCTGTTTTTATCCTCTGCTTACTACGCATACTCTCCCTGGACAACCTCATACACTACCAAGGCCTCAGAAATCTTTATCTTTAGCCCCAAATCATTCCACTGACCCACAAGCACAAGCTACATTCTTAATCCCCGTTTCTATGGGTCAGTGAAAGAAGGAGATGCCCAGTGACATGACCCTTTCCAAGTTCGAGGCGAAGTTTATCAATTTCTGGTAACCCAATATGGTCAAAACAACTCTTAAGAATGATCCAAGAAAGCTGACTGTCCCAGAGCACAGAACTCTATTATTCTCATCACTTCACACAATTGCAAACCTCAATACTCTTCCCCACCCCTAGCATACACTAACTCTACTCTATATGCAGAGAATGATTTGCGATCACTTTAAAACACCACAGGAATCATCTAACTGAACATTTTAAGTGGTTGAATTTTATGATATTTTAAACTTATCCCAGTGACTTTTTTTTTAATTAATCACATTGTATTATGTGACACAGTTTCATAGGCTCTGGGATTCCCCCAACCCCTCCCCTCCCCTCCTCCCATGGTGGATTCCTCCACCTTGTTGCAGTATTACAGGTCAAATTCAGTTGAGATTCTTTCATTGCAAGCATATACCAAGCTCAATGACATTTTTTGTTTGTTTTTTAAAAAGACTGCAGGCGAAGGGCCAATGATTCCTTCACTTATTCATTTACACCCTGGAGCTATCATTTCCCTAACCTGTTTCTTTAAACCAGCTGACTATATCACTTTCCTCACTGATGCTGTCCACACCCAGACCCTCAAACATGGGAACAGAGGCCCTGACAATTCAAGTTCATTTGATTAACTGGGAAAAGACTGAACCGATTCTGCATATGAGGGAAGACAGCTCAGAGGACCTAATGGAACAAGGTGCTTGTGTCCAATGGAGAACAAATATTTTCAAGTTCATATCTGATTTGATCTCAACTCAGACACTTTCACTATATACAAGCTTTGGACAAATTACTTAATATCTTTGAGACTCAGACTGCAAAATGGAAATACCACCATCTGCTCTACTGCAAAGATGAAATGAGAGAAGAAACATTAGTAATTTAAGTACAATGTTGGTATAAATATTATGATCATCACTACTGCTTATTACCAATGATAATAGTTACAAAAGTAAGTAAGTATTCTCTTAGGAGATTCATGCCCTTAAAATCATCTCTGCCAGGGCTGGCACAATAGCGTAGTAGTTAAAGTCCTTGCCTTGAACACACCAGGATCCCATTTGGGCGCCGGTTCTAATCCCAGCAGCAGCCTCACTTTCCATCCAGCTCTCTGCCTGTGGCCGGAGAAAGCAGTCGAGGACAGCTCAAAGCCTTGGGACCCTGCACCCGTGTGGGAGACCCGGAAGAACACCTGGCTCCAGACTGGCTCAGCTCCAGCCACTGTGGCCACTTGGGGAGTGAACCATCCGATTTAAGATCTTCCTCTCTGTCTCTCCTCCTCTCTGTATATCCGCCTTTCCAATAAAAATAAATAAATCTTTAAAAAAAACCATCTCTGCCATAGATATCAAAGTCCCATAACCACAGACTGACAAAAGGGGAACAGGTAAAAGCTTGAGCTAGACAGTTCAGGCAGATAGTCAAGACAGAAAGCCGAACAGCTGGTCAACTTAGCCCTTGGATGATGGTGGAAACAGTTCTAGAGTCCTTCCCTCCCTTCCAACCCAATACCCAGCCCTCCTTACTTGAGCACCTCTTCTCGACACTGTTTTTGGGGTGCGAAGCAGGCAATGGCCCAGACTTTGATCTCAATCCCATTGTAGAACTGTTTTCCCCGCATGTCCCAGACACCCTGATTGGGTGTGGCAATGGCCCGGTTCTGGGGATAGGCAAAGGGGGTATCCAGGTGAGCCTCAATAGCATCAGGTGGGAAGGGGAACAAAAGCCCCTGGCTATACAGCCCATCCACCCACAGAGGCCCCAGAGATGTTGTGTGGCCCTGACCCTGCTCACCCGGCCGCCGTACTGCAAGATGGGCGCCGGCAGCACTCGCCCTGTCACCTCCGTCATGTCATCCTTTACTTTGATCCCAAATTCCTGGATGTAGGGATCCAGGTTGTAGCTGGCATTCTTCATCTACAAGGCAAAAGAACAGGATCTTAGCAGAGATGCATTTTGGCCGTACTACTTACTCTCTGGGTCTCCCAAGACAGAACCCTAGCAAGAAGACAGGGCTTGCAAGAAGAGCCCGACAAGTGGAAGAAGTGGAGGAAGAAAATAGGAAAGTCACACAGACAGGCACTAAGCATCTCCAGGTCCAGGGGGCCAGAGCAGCCCTGTGCAGTCTCAGCCAACAAGCTGAGACTTGAGCTTTCCTGAGGCATTAAAGCCCGTGTGCTATCACAGGCTCTAATGACCCAGCAAGCAAGCATGCAGTTTTGTGCTGTCCCACTGACCAGTCGGCTGATCTCCTCCTGTCGGTCTGGGGCCGAACGTGCCGTAGCCTTTATCATGGTGGAGGTCTGGTTGTCAGTCAGCTTCTTAATGCAGCGCTGTCCAGCCACAATGTTACACACCTGAGGAAAGCAAAAGGACAGCGGGCTCTGGCTTGAATACTATCCATTCTATACCCAGAGCTCCACAGTAAGGGAAGTAGACCTAGGTGGTCAACCATAGGAAAGGGACTGCAAAATCCCTGTGTACCCATATGCTCTGCTTTGAAGTCTTGGTTGACAGATACATCAGAAAATACGTATGCATGATACAAAATGTAAGACAGCTGCTTTGTCAATAAAAAGTTGGAATCCAGAGCCACAACTAGATTCAGGTTACATGCACTTTAAAGAGAAACAGTAACAATCTGAGAGGGTTGTTTGAGATCAAATGCAATTAAACACTTATAGGGCCAACAACAGTTAGGGGACGTTGGAAACATTAAGCTGTAACATACAATTACTATACCAAAGGACCAAGTGTGGAGTTCTCCTGAATACTGGAAAACCCAACACACCCAAGCTAGATTCCTAAGACAGCTCTCCCTGATGTTGGCAGTTAGTTGTTCCTTTCTATAACCCACCAGGAAGACCAGAGCTGGTTCTAAACTCAAGTCTAGTCTAAAGGCAGTCACTGGGTATACAGACTCATAGAAATCACTGTCTGTTAGCTTGCATTGAAATTTGTTGGTGTGAGGGACATCTTGGAGTCAAGGCTATCTACTGATCCAAGATTCTTCTCCAGATACTATTGTCAGGAGGTCACGAACAGGAAGGCTTTGTAGTAGGATGGACAGCCAGCAAGTTTTCGGGTCCGTGCATGAAGTCCAGCTTAGCCACTGCTAGGTACTGTGGGCAGTTCTTTAAATCTGAGACTCAGTTTCTTTCATTTCGGTCATGGGGAAAAAAGAACCTCAGCTATCTCAGAAGTTGTGAGGATTTGGATGAAATGAAATCTATCACTCGCTCTCACAGAGCTAAAGCACTGTTAAGTACTGGTTCTCTTCCTAATTCGCAGAGTTCACGCTCAACAATGAGGGGGAAAAAAACCAGGTAAATGTCACTTGCCTTTAAATTCTATATTGAAAATAATACACAAAATAGCCAATTAACAAAACTCAATAATTGTTTACATTTTTGAGGTTGCTCTCTTAAAGTTGCATTAAAGTTGTAATATTCAACAGTTGGTTATAGCTCTAGAATTAACGTTAGGGATGCAGTAAAATCAGAAACCTATGAGTCACTGATGGGAATATAAAATGGTGAAAAATGATATGATTCCTCAAAATGCCCTTTTAAGTTTGAACAGATACTTACACACCTTCATTCACAGCATCATCATCATTCATAATAGCCAAAACCTAGAAGCAACCCACGTGTTCATTGAAGGATGAAAGGATATTTATATGTGCCAGCTAACTACACACACACACACACACACTGGACTATTTTACTCGGCCTTGAAAAGAGGGTTCTAACATGTAACAACAAAAACTTTGAAGACATTATCTTAAGTAAGTCAGTTAAGAAAGGACAAATATTTTTATTCCACTTTTATGAAATACTTAGTATGCTCAAACTGACAGAAACAGGAAGTAGAGTGTTGGATGCCAGTGGCAAAGGAGAGTTATTTAATGGCTAATAGCTTTAGTTTGAGATGATGAAAAAGTTAAAGAGACAGACAATAAAATGGACTTTAAATGTACAATAAAATGGACTTAATGCCACAGAACTGTATACTTAAACATGACTAAAAAGGTAAGTTTAACATGAAAAAATTAATATGGCAAGTTTTACCATAATTTGAAAAAAAAAAAAGACTATACGCAGGAATGAACCATGTTTTGATTTTTGGTGATACTTTTACTGGCCTGGATAACTTTTTAGTAAGGAAGACACAAATGTAGACTGGAGACACTGGCTGTTTCTAGTTTGTAGCTAGTTGACTTAAATAACCCATACTGTTCTTCTCCCTACAACCTTCTATAATGGATTCCTGTTATAATCAGAATAAAATTTCACCTTGACATAAATTAGAATTCTTGTTTATTGTTGAAATGACATCTGCACTTTGAGACACAGTTTGGTTGCTCCTCCAGATGATAAATACAGTTATGGACAATTTCACTCTTGAGTAAACACCCAAGAAAAATGAAAAGATGTTCACACAAACACATGCATGACTCTTTACAGCAGCTTTATTCATAATAGCCAACAACTCTGAGAAATAAGTCAAATGTCCATTAGCTGATAAATGAACTAAATCGATAGATCTAGGGGTCAGTTTATGGCGTAGTAGATTAAGTTCCTGCCTGCAACACCAGAATCCTAAATAAGCACAAGTTTAAGTCCCAGCTGCTCCCCTTCTGATCCACTTCCTGTTAATACTCCTAGGAAAGCAGCCACAGATGGGAGGAGATGCGGGCCTTGGCACTCATGGAATCCCAGGGTCCTGGCGTTGGCCTAGTCCAGCCTTAGTCATTGTGTGCATTATAGAAGTGAGCCAACAGACGGAAGCTGGATTAATCTCTCTTCTCTTTCTCTCCTTTCCAAATGCCCGCCCTCCCTCCCTCTCTCTCTGTAACTCTCAAATAAATTAAGATTCATCTGTGCAATGGAACAAAATAGATGAAACTTAGAAACAAGTCAAAGAAGCTAGTCACAAAAGATCACGACATTATTCTATTCATATTATATGTCCAAAATAGGTGAATCCACAGAGACAAAGTAAATGAGCAGTTACTAAGGGATCGGCAAGTGACCGTTAATAACTACGCTTTTCTGGAAATGACGAAAATGTTCTGGAACTAGATGGTGGTTATGGCTGCACAATTCTATGAATATGCTTTTACAAACCCCACTGAATTGTATATTTTAAGAGTAAATTTTATGATATCTGAACAGTATCTTGCTACAACTACTCTTTAAAAAAAAAATCTCCACCTAGCTACTACAGGTTAGATAATTTGAACCTCCACCTCCAACATCATCTATTACTTTCTCCCTCCCAATACATTCCAGACACTAGAGCCTTCTGTCTGTCCCTTTTAAAGCCTTTGGACTTGCTGGTCCTCCTATCAGGAAAGCTCTTTCCTTGCTGATTAGAATTCGGGATTCAGCTCCCAAAGGTCTCCTGAAAGATCTTCCTTAACAATAATTAAAGTAACTCTCTATCCCCTTTATTTGGTTTATTGTTCTTAAAGCACCTATCACCACCTAAAAGTATCTTCCATGTTTATCAATTAAAATGGTCTATCTCAGATGTAAGCTCCATGACAGCTAAGATTTTATCTCCGGATTCCCAGACCTTAAAAGGAGTGCATGACCCCATAGTAGGAGTTCAATAAACGTTTGTTAAATAAGCAATAAAATTCAAGATCTAAGTCATTACATGAATTATTCACCTTGTAAACCACTGTTTAAACAGAAATAATGTTAACTGGCTAGCAAATCTCAGTTTGCAATAGATACCATCTAGTATTTACTTAGCTGGGATCATCCCAAAAGGCTTCTGTTGATACTTCAGAGAATATATTGCCTTCCTCCCACTGTCTGTGAATCAACAGCTATTAAATGAGTAGTGGAGTCAAGTGGCTCCGGCTAAAGCTCTAACTTTCTGTGAGTTTCTAGGCTGTCACAACTGATTCAAGGGAATGAGGCTGAGGGAGAGCTCTCCAGTGTGAAGAACTTTGGACTCATTTTAAAAAAGTGTTAGATATCATTCATAGATATGGGTAGGGCCGGAGACCTTACACCTTAAATAAACTGCCAGGTGATACCTAATTGGTACCCTGACACTATGTTTTGAGTAGTGTGGAACTACGCCACAAGCACTGCACAATAAAGGAGTCAGCAGTAGCTTTTCTTTACACATTGTTTTTGCCATATGCAAATGATTCTACATCTGTATTCTATGACTTAAATAGCATTGCCATTCTTTCTTTTATAGAATTTCAACGGTCTTCTGGAATATAAAAAAGTATATGAAGGGCTGGTATTGCAGCAAGGTGGGCAAGGCTACCTCCTGCAATGGCAAAATCTCATATGGGTGCTGGTTCAAGTCCAACTTGCTCCACTTCCAATCTAGCTTCCTTCTAATGGCCTGGCAAAAGGAATGTAAGATGGCCTAAGTGTCTGGGCCCCCATCATCCATGTGGGATATTCAGTGGGAGCCCAAGGATGCTAGCTTCAGCCTGGCTCAGTGCTGGCCTTTGTAGCCATCTGAGGATAGATGATCTCTATCTTTCTCTTTCTCTCTGTAATGCAGATTTTCAACAAACAAACTAAAAAAAAAGTATGACAAATCTTAGAGCTAAAACTTTTTGAAAAGGAACGCGTTTAAACTACTGGGAAAATAAGAATTACATTACACATAATGTTCATCTCCATGTGCAAGAGAATCAAGTGCCCCAGTATCTCCAGATCGCTTAAGATTCCCAGTTCCAGAGAGCAGGGAAAGGAAAAGAAAAGAGAACATGAGTGTGGATATCTGAAATCTCTGTCCTGAGTGAACTACTTATTAAACAGCAAACACAGGCTGCACCTCTGCCTGGCAGCCCTGAATGAGCGTGTATAGGACAGACAGGGGATAAGCAATGAACTCAGCAGCTAAGAATGAAGCCTGTATTTCACAGAACTACTTTATATTTTCCCAGAACATCAAGTTTCCTAAATCTAAAGTGAGAATGACAGACTACCAATGGAAAAACAGACCATTGCCAATCAGGGTTCAGTACCAGGCCTTTTCTCCAGGCCAGCCAATTCCTTGCCAGTCTCACCTCTAAGGGCAAGTAGGTGTGCTTTTGTTCCTGGCCAACTTGCAGGCAGGGTAGATGGGGATACTTGAGCTGCAGGTTGTATTTCTGCTTGAAATACTGTGCCACTGTGCACTCCACAGTCTGTCCACTCTCCAGCTGCAAAGGAAACCTGTTTGGGAGAAGGGAAGGGCAGTGTCACAACCCCAGCCTTCAGCTCACCTCTCCAGACTTACAAACATGGAAAGCCTCACATTAAGCTCCATCCTGCCCAACCTCTTTGCCCGTTGTCACTCCTGGGGAAACAGGTAACACAAGACCCCAAAGGATAAGCCGAAGCCTTGCAAGACAAGTCAAGCAAAGATCAGGACCATATCAGATTGATCTGCATTTCTGACGCTGAGCCTAAACCCAGATACACAGTAGATACACACAGCCCAGCATAGCTTCAAGTCAAAAATGCAGGCGGCAATTTCTCCAAGAATAAGCCAAGGAGCCTGGCTTCCTTTTCTCCAGGGGAATAAACTGAGAGGGGTTCAAACATTTATAGAAGCATAACAGAAATCAAAGTAATGGGCTTGCCCTACAGAGACAGACCAAAGAGGAAAGTGACCCCAAAAGTAAAATTAATAGAGTATCAACAGATCTGCTGGGAGGGGAATGCTAAATCCTTATCTCCCGAACAAGGCCAATCTAGGCTTGTTTTGGGCAGGGATGGAATACAGAAGGAAAACATGTCTGAAATCTCAGCCCTCTTGCACAGAGACAGCATGGCTCAGTACCCCTGCCAACTTACGTCTGATGGCTAGCAGGGCGGCGGGTAACATTACACACGCGGTACTTCCTCTTCATCTGTCCACAGTGGGTCACTTCCACCTTCAGGCCTGAGACACACACACTGCTGGTCAGGTTTAGAATAGTTTGCTCCTGTGCCCAGGCTGAGTCTTTCCTCTGAACATGTCCCAAGGGGATTGATTCCCTCTTGCGACTAAAGAGTAAGTAGTACTGGCTCCCTCCCCAGCAAGCTGGGTGCTCACCCTTGATCTCCTTGGTGAAGCGAACACGCTGAGAGTCCGTGAGGGGCTTGGGCTGTTCGTCTATGTTCCTGATGTCCAGCACCTCACACATGAACTCAATCACGGGCTGTGCCTTGTAGAAAGCCGTGGCTGAGACTGTGGGGACAGGGTAAGCAGAGCTCAGCTCAGGTCCTGTCTCCCAGGGCAAATGGAGCCATTGGAATTCACACACTTTTCCTTAGAGGGTATTGGGATGGGGGGGAAAGGGGTGCCAGGGCTGTTGGAATTAGACTAGGATTGTGGTAATAGATTTGGGAGGGATGAGGCTGGGAGTGTGGTCACTGGACTTGGGGTGCCCCTGGCTCCATACTCTCCCCACTCACCATCAATGTTGAGCATCATCTTCCACATGGCTGGGCGCACAGACTGGTGAAAGCCGAACCAGACCTCGCGCCCACCCCCCAGCGGGTGGTAGTAGCCCTCAGGCGGTGAGAAGAAGGAGCGGCCCACAGGGGTGTACCTGGCAGGGACAGGCAGAGAACTGGTCCCTCGGGCACAGGCCCCCACCCTGTGAGGCATCCTGGGCACTGAGGAGCCCTGGCCTGGAAGGTAGGACACCAGGGCTTTAATGCCAGCTCTGATCTTTTACTGACTGCATGGCTGACCTTCTCTGCCCTGCAGGGACAGATGGGGTGAGGCTCTAGGATATCTAAGGACAGGGCTAGGGCTGTCAACCATTTAAACACACATGGATACTTGCCTGGCAAATGGTAGGACTTAAAATAATTTTTTTTCTTTGGATGGCACATGATAGGACCCTAATATGTGTTCCTTCCCCTCTCCCCCCAGCATCAGTCCTGCTGACATTAGTACCCAGATACTAACTATACCCAGTACCTCATGGATGCCAGGTGTCTCATGGCCACATCCAGGGCTTGCACAGACTCCAGGGGAACAGGGATCTGGCCACTGACCAAGGCCTCATGAAGCATGCGCCAGCTCACAATGGCTAGCCACTTGATGGAGACCTTAAAGATTCGATCTTTTCCTTCCCCAGGGATTGTCACCTCAAAGTCGACCTTCAGGAGAGTAGAAGACGTGAAGGACTGACAACACTTTGCCACAGACCAGGATTCTCTGCCCCCAACCATACCCTCATCCCTTGCATCTGCCAGGATTCTGCTCCACAGCTGATGGGGAACACAATCAAGACCTCACAGTAGGTTCAGCCCCTCAGTTTGAAGCCATTTTGGCTCAGCGCTTCTGTCACTCTCAACCTATCAGGAAGTCCTTTAGGTTGACTTTAAGTTCATCTCAGTCTGTTTATTAGATTTAACGGCACCTACCCACCTATTGTTCTAAAACACACTTTCTCAGGACAAAATACTAAAAGGCTCTCTGGACCACCACATTCAAGATGGTCTATATGGCATTTTTCTACCCCAGACTCCTGACACAGGCCAAGGCTAACTCCCAACCTTACCCGTTCGTTGCCAATGGGCAGTGCTGTGACAGTATAAATGTTCTTCTTTCCATCATACACGGGCTTGCGATCACCAAAGATCTGAGGCTTGAAATGCTGGACCATGTACTCCACCACTTCCCTGTGGAGGATAGGAATGGCCTGTAGAAGCCAAGACTACCACTTCAAGCTTTCGGAAGGAATGCAATGCCCAGGCAATGCCCCACCTATGATATTCACTGCTAACATCTACTCTACATCAACTTTCTTAAAATTCAATATTGCTCTGAAACACCTAGAAACTATTAAAATGCAGCTTCTCATTCAGCAGGTGTACAGCACAGTCTGCAATTCCATGTTTCTAACATGCTCTCAGATACCACTGCTGGTCCTCAGATTAGCAGGCTCTAAGGGACCTAACAGAGTGACAGTGCCTTTTGTATGAGAAGGGAAGGAGGCTGGGGAAAGAAGAGCTTGATCCTGTATCTATCCAGATTCTAGGCTGTTCCAAATCCCAATATGATAAGGAAACAAGGAAGGAAGGGAAGCAAACTCAACTGGAACAGGAATCAACTATATAAGATTTGCATCTTCTCCATCTTTCAAAGTCCCTAACTCCCTCATCCCATTGACTCTCCATTTATTATCGTTCCTTGATTTTATTTCCTGCCCTCCATCACTTAGATCTCAGCAGGTCCGTCATTTCTCGAAATCCCAACTCTTCCTAACATATTTGTCTCTCCACTTTCGGAACCAAAGTTCTTGACTACTCCCAGATAAAAACATTCAAAATGGTATCCTCAGATAACTGTAAGCACATGATTTCAATCCCAGTTAGGCTTCCATACTGCCTAGAAATCTTTAGCCGGATTATGCACAACATTCACAGATGACGTTGGACCTGCGTTTCCACTTTCCTCTAATTCCAGAAGCTATTCTTGCCTGCTACCAAAAAGCAGCTAGAATATTCCTGAAGAGGGTCACAGGGAAGCCACTCTCAAATTCCCAGGCCATGTATAAACATATTTGCTTATGTTTCTACTACAAATATGTATCAAATTTTATATATTATACATACTATTTACATATTTATATATGCATGAATTTTTCCTCACAATTGCAATGCGCTTTCCACTTACAATTCTTAACATATAAAATTTTGCTTTTCATCAGAATTATATTTAATAATAGACTAAGATGATTGTTTATCAGAATGACAAAGATATATAGCGTTATGCAGGTATGTCAGATGGGCACTAGGACACCCTGCCTATGGGATATAAATTGGTACCTACTTTTTAAAAACTGGCACTATCTTACAACTTTAAACTGTACTGGGCCAGGCCCAGCGCGATGACTCAATGGCTAAATCCTCACTTTATAAGTGATGGGATTACATATGGGTGTCCTGGCTGTTCTACTTCCCATCTAATTCCCTGCTTATGGCCTTTGAAAGCAGCAAAGGATGGCCCAAAGCCTTGGGACCCTGCGTCCATGGGGGAGACCCAAGGAAACTCCTGGCTTCAGATCGGCTCAGCTCCAGATGCTGGGGACATTTGGGGAAAGCAGCAGGGGATGAAAGATCTTTCTCTCTGTCTCTCCTCTCTGTACATCTGATCTGCACTGAGTCAAAGCCTTGGGATCCTACATCCATGTGGGAGACCAGAAGAAGCTCCTGGCTCCTAGCTTTGGATTGGCTCAGCTCCCGCTATTGCAATAATTTGTGGAACGAACCAGGAGATGGAAGATCTTCCTCTCTCTCTCTCCTTCTCTCCATAAATTTGCTTTTCAAATAAAAATAAATAAGTCTTTTTAAAAATTGTAGTGGTAGTCCATTTAGGCATGCGTCCTTCTTAATTTTGTAAACATCAGCAAAAATAAAATAAGCTTATTATATATATATAAAAGAATGCATCGGGCCAGCAATTCTGTTCCTAAGAAGGTCTGCTTCAGAGGCACTCATATTTGAAATGCCAAAGTGTATCTGTATATAACAATACTCAACATCATTTTGTTTTCTGTAGACGTTTATACTCAACATAAGTAGATTTCGAAAGATTATTAAATAAGTTATAAATAACCATTCAATGGAACTTCTATAGAGCTCTGCAGAAAGAGATCCGTATAACTGATATACCAAGGGACTTCAAAAAATGTGTGAAAAATTACAATTAAAAGGTAAATATTACGTGAACTTTTTAAAATCCTTTGTACTATTTTCCAAAATATGCCAATGGAAAATTGTAAGGTGCAGAACAAGATCTACAGAGTCCTATGTATGTTTTTAAACTTCAGTCTGAAGGCTGTGCCGTGATATAGTAGGCTATGCTTCTGCCCATGGGGCCGACATTCCATATAAGCACCAAGTTGAGTCCTGGCTGCTCCACTTTCAATCCAGTTCCTTGCTTATGGCCTGGGAAAGCAATAGAGTGTGGCTCATGTCCTTGGACCCCTGAACTCACATGGGAAACCCAGAAGAAGCTCCTGGCACCTGGCTTATGACCAGGACAGCTCCAGCAATTGTGGCCATGTGGGAAGTGAACTAACAGATGGAAGATAACTCTCTCTCTCTCCCCTTCATTCTGTAATTCTGCCACTCAAACAAAATACATTTTTACCTATTTATTTTCATTTTCATTTAAAATAAGAGAGAAAGACCTGGACAAATATCAGTCTACCATTTTCTATTTTCTGGCTAACTCCCCAAATGTCCACAATGGTCAGACTGAAGCTAAATACCTGGAACTCAACTTGAGTCTCCCACTTGGATGGCAGAGAATCAACTACTTAAGCCACAGTCTGCTGCCTGGCAGGCTTTGCAACAGCAGGAAGCTGGATGGGAAAATAAAGAGCCAGGACTCAAATCATACACTACAATATGGTATGTAGGCATTCTAAGCAGTATCTTAAACACAGTTCTAAAAGCTTACTTTGAACCCTACTTGAAGAGTCATTATCTGAAGTGGGTTTTAGTCTAACAGATACCTGTGTCACACACAGAAGTACCTGGGCTCAATTTTGAACTCTGGCTCCCGACTCCAGCTTCCTACCAATGTACAAGCTGAGAAGCAGAAGTGATGGCTCAAATAATAGGGGTTTCTAGCACTCTGGATTGAGTTCCCAGACTCTGGCTCCTGCCTTGGCCTTTACTCATACCGCAGAAATGAAACAGCAGATGGGAGCTCTCTATGCATCTCTTACATTAAAAAACAAAAACAAAAGATTTCTAAATATGTTATATTCATACATGCTTACATAAGCAAAGAAAAATCAATGTACACAAAAGAATGGCAATCATTGCCTTGGGAAAGGAACTGGGAGATGGGAACCAAGATACCAAGGAGACACTTCTTACTGCTACCCTTTCTAAATACTGTATTTTTAAAATACTGTACACAGTCTTAAAATAAGTGAATTATAGAAGGAAATATGATTTCTTCTAACATTAATCTCTTCAACTGTGTATCTCCAATGTTTTCCTGTCTCAGCAAGGGTATTTTAGTCCTTCCCTTTGTCCTATACCATTTGGTTTCTTTACTAGATCCTTCTCATTTACAAAGTATCCATCTCTTGTCCTGAAAACTACTCATTCATTCACTCATTCCAATATGCTGATATGCTCGGCACTACACTCGGCCTTTACAACTTCCCTCCAGCTTAATTCCAAACTATCTGGAAAACAGCTCTCTGCTCTCACTACTCTTACCACATTACCTTTCCTTCCTCCCTAACTCACTGCAATTACGTTAGTCTGACTGATGTACTAAAACCGCTCTGACAAAAGCCTCCAATTATCTTCTAATAGTTAAACTTTTTTTTTTTTTTGCATCTGCCTCAAAAACTTTTTTGTATTTGGTGATACTAACTACCCTCTGCTGATTGTTCTATTCCTTTTCTGTTTTGCTTTCAAGGTTCTGAGATTCAGGAAAATGAAGACTTCTAGACATGGCAGCTTGCAGGTGTATCACTCACCTGTTAACTCTGCGGGGACACTTGTCTGGCTTGATGTCCACCTCGTAGTGGTAGACGTCGATCTTAGGGATGTCCACTTCGAAGTAATTGGCCAGGAGCTTGATTGGTTTCCCCACAGTGCCAATGCCAGGCCGGCGAGGTGCCTGGAACACCTGCTGCAGGGGGGGCAGGTAGGCACCTGCAGCTACAAAACAAAGAAACTAGTAAGGGTGGAGTCTGGCAGCTCCTCTAGAGAAGGCACAAGGCCTCTGAGAACGGGGAACAGGAGAGTACAGGAGAGGCTTCCCTCCACCTGCTCAAGGACACTGAGGGCTTCCACTAAGTCAAACATCCCATCCCATGCTCTTTTTATTTTTTTGGTTATTATTGTTTTAAAAATCTCCCTCTAGTTTCAGAGATTACCTTTATTATCTATCTTAAATTTTGTCAATAATTAGTAAGTTACCATTACAGGTTAAGCAGGGAGGTAATAAATATGGATCGCAGGAACAAAATCTTCTATTCTTTCCTTTAGTTTCAGACAGCTACCTCCACCAGGGATCTAACAGACCAAAAATGCCCTACTCTCTGTCAGGCAGATAGTCACGTCACACATTATCATTCTGAAGGTAAAATGGCATCATCTTAGTGCTCCTCTGCAACACAGGCAGATAGAAGAATCAAATAAAGCCAGGCTGGAGAGGGTAGGAACAGCCTTTGAAAAAGGACTAAGGTAACTAGATGGTTAGGATTTGAGAAAGAAAATTGTAAAGGACAGCTAGCAACTGGAGACTCCAGAAAGGAGAGGAACTGAAATAGCAGGCTGAAGAAAAGGCCACAACCAGAGGTCACAACAGAAGGCTTCAAATGGGCCTTGGGAGGAGGGAAGGCTGGAGCTAAGGGTCAGGGGTGCGAACTAGGACAGGAGGCTGCAACTGGGGGCTGTGAAGCCACAGTGTGAGGGGCCAAAGGGTTGGGACAGAAGTAGTAATTAGCATGCTGGGGAAGGCAGAGGCACTGGCTCTGGGCAGAACACACATTCTCTCTATGACCCCACTGATTTCTTCCATAGGGAGGGTGCTGACAACAGCAGAGGGGACCTATGTGAAGACAGGGGAGGCCAGTTTCAGTTACTTCCTTCTCTTATGCCACTCACCTAACTGCTGCCTCAATCTTATTTTCTAGTTTGGGGGGTGGAGGGAGGAAGGAAAAAACGAAACTTCCTAAGAGAAGCCTTTGTCCACTGCTACCATTGTCCTGGCGTGGAAGACCAGTCCAGGTGGGAGGAGAGAGGGATAACCCAGCCAGAACCTCCCATTCTCAGAGCTTTGGTTTCAGGCAGACAGGCTTGAGGGGAAGGGGCCTCTCCTTCTCTGGAGGGTCAGGAAGAGGTCAGAACAATTCAGGGGAGAGGCATACTTCCCAGAGCTAAACCGCAGTCTACCTCCAACCAACCTTCAGGCCCAGCCCCACTCTGCAGACAGGAAAATGGAGGCCCCACGTGGAAGGAAAAGCCCTTCAGCCCCACGGGGAAGTGAAAGCCTAACTACTAGCACCTGGCTGCGAGTCCCCAGAAAGAGAGGGCCAGTAATTGAGCACAAGTCCACAGACACAGGCATACTCCTGCAAAGAGGCACGCGGGTCCTGACAGCTCACCTTCCCTACTTCTCACCCTTACTGCCCTCAACGGGAGCGGTGCGAAGGCAGGACTTGGGCTCAACAGACAGGAAGTGAGTGAACAAACAGAACTACGGACACATCACGCCAACACACGAGTACCCAGACACGGGAACAACCACAAACTGTGCACAGAATCAACGTACACCCTTGGGGGTGCAGCTGGGAAGGCACCCTTTTCTCCTCCCTAGTTTTTGGAATCCATTCCTTTCCTTAAGTCTTTAAGGCTCAATAAGTATTTGAGGCCTTGGGAGAAAAACATTCCCCACCCCCGAGCTGGGGGCTGGGCAGAAATCACTGGGGATGGGAGAGAGGCAGTCAGGTCTCAGAACCTCCACAGGACTGGACGCACCCTTTTCTGCGGGGAGGCTCTGAGAAAACCCGGGAGCCCACAGCGCTTCTTTACCCCGAGGCAAGGGAAGGTGGGACAAAGGGGGGGTCACTTCTCTTCCAAGCCATCCCAATCTATACAAAGTATCCTCCTTAACCCTCCCCTGCCCCCAGCTTTTAGCCTGAGAAACAGAGACACTTCCCTTCAGGCCCAGACAGGGACAGACGGCCACTTTGTAATGCAGATGAGGGCCCCAGCACAGAGGACAAAGCTCGGGCCTGGGGGAAAGGGGCGGGGCCCTTCCCTGCAGACAAAAGCAAGGAGGGAGGGGCCCTGAGAAGGACACTCCCCTCCCCCCACCCCCAAGCTCTGGCTCAGGAGTTCAGGGCCCGTGCACTTCCCAAGGAACCAGACTCCCTAGGCTGTTCAAAAGACACAAATTCAAAGCTAGGTCAGCTAGTGTGTCAGCAGAGAGCAAGAGATCAATCTCTAGTAAGGAATTGTCCGTACCTGAATGGACACAAATTATTAAGCAATCACATAGGTTGACACTTGAGTGTGAGCCAATTCAGTCAATAAACAGACACTCTGTGTCAGGGTCTATGGGTTAGGCATTCACTGGATTCAAAGCTAAACCAGACAGTGCCTCTACCCTCCAGGAGCTCAGAGTCCCAGCACACATGCTTGGAACACAGCTAAACCAGAGACAGCCTGCACACAGGCCTCAGTTGTGTGTTGTCTCCTCGGGACACCACTCCACCAGCTCTAGCAAGGAGGCAGTCATGCAGTCCCTCCATCAGTAGCTTCTAGACCAAACTTCACTCACACCCTTCCAGGAGGCAAAGCCTAGCCACTAGGGTTTTACCTAGGCTATAGCAAACGCCCCACACCAGCTTCTAACTGTTTTCCTAGAAGTTTGTTTCTTACAACAATGTCAATTTTTTCATCATTTCAGAGCCCTTCAGGAATGCATCAGGGTAAAATCATTAGCAGTCTGGAATGGGTGCCAGTTCTCAGCAATCCACATGGACCTCAGTGACTTCTGCCCTCACTGTGGTCACAGGTTGTTAGAAAGTCTTCAGCCTAGAAAACCAAGAGTGTTCCTGGGACAGGAAGAGCACAGAGGGCGTGGAGTCAGTTGCTCCCTCTCACTCCAGCTTCTGATGACCAACCCAGTCAGAAGAGAGGGCTTAAATTTGGGGTGGGGAAGTAATCAATAAGCATTTGTATGTCACTAAATGGATTACCTAAGTGGGCTGTTAAGAGCTATTTCCAGGGATGGGGGGTGGGGGGTGGGGGATCAGGTCCCGTCTAAATAGCAAAGATTCTTCCACTAGGTAAGAAAGTTCATGGGCCAAGTGGAAATTCTAGTCCCACCTCCAGACCACAGGAAAGGAGGTAATCAGAGGTGGTCTAACAGACTTGATGCTTCTCCCTTTGCAGAGTAAGAGACCTGAGCCACAAGAGGTACAGCCACCCCAGCACCCATCCTGTGGGCTCCATTCCTGACTCAGTTTCTCCTGTGTTGTTTTTCTCTCCTTTTCTCCTGACTGCCGGTGCGCATAAAAACCAATTAGGACTGTGACTCCGGACCCACCATGGTGAACTGGACAAACACCACTTCTTCGAAACAGCTTTCTTAAAGGGTGAGTTCGGCACTAAACATGGTCCTAACAGTTTCTGGGCTGCAGATGGGGGTTGGGAAGGAGGCGGGACACACCCGTGGGGCACCAGAGCCTTGAAAAGATTCAAGTCTAGGATCATCCTGCAACCTCAGGAGACAACTCAATAGAAAAGAAAGGCAGTCAGGGATTAAAGTTCCCACCTTTACTCCCTATTGGGCCAGCCAGGCAAAGCTCTTCCAGGTAGACGTGGTCCTGTCCTTGGTCCCTCAGGAACCAACACCTCTTCTCAAGCCCTTCTCCCTGGCTTTCCTCAACTGTCAGAAATCGACACTTGGGCAGTTTCCCTCAACTCATTCTAGATAAATTGTAGCTGTCTGGCTTCAGGGTGAAGTACCCCTAAGACAGAAAGAGGGACATTCCCATATGCGGTCTGTAGCATACGCTCAAGAGGGAACGCACCCCAACAGCGCGATCCTTTCTCCACGCCAAAACAGGGCTGGGGTTGGGGGGGGGGAAGGGTGGGGATATTCGGGCAGCCACGCCCCCAGCCATGTCGGGCAGCCCCTTCCAGCTGCCACCTCCGCGCATGCTTGGGCGCCTCTGCTCTGGTTCCCCAGCCGCAAGGGGGGGAATCCCCGGGCTGGGTCCCCATCCACCACCCACCCACCACCCACCACCCACCACCCCCTGACCCTCATCCCGTGTCAGGCCCGGTTGGGGCGGAGCTCGCAGCCCAGCTCTGGTGCCTTCGCCCAAGGGACATTCCCTCAGCCCACCCGGGTTGAGTCCCCGCCCAGGCAGGCAGTAGCTCGAGACCCATCTGTGTTGCCCCCCCTCCCTCCTGGACACCTGGAGCCCGCCCTGTGCCACCTGCCGGGCCTCTCCTTAGGCCTTCCCGGATCTGCAAGAGTCCTTCCTAGCGCTAGGGCCCTTCTCCCGGATGGATCGCTACCCTCAGAACTGCACCCAGCCTCCTGGACCAGCGGCCCCCATCTCAGAGCTCTCCTTACAGGGTTCTCCCCCGGAACTGCACGCAGCCCCCCTGGAAACTGGGCTTCCCACCATCCTCAAAGAGCCCCTCTCCTCACTCGGGAGCCCTCCTCGCCATCGGGAACCATGCTCTGCGCGCGGGAGCCAGCTGGTCCTTGGAGCACGCACCGCTCCCCCTCCCAAGGGCCCTTACCTGCTCCCGAGGGTCCCGCTTCCATCCCATATACCCGTGCGGAGGTCAGGCGGCCCGGAGACTGTGGAGTCCAGCGTGAAAGGCCTAGGTACCCCGCACTCTCGCTGCTCGGGCTCCCGGGCCGGGCTCGGATCCCCCCCCAAGCCCGGCCGCTAGCACCGCCGCCCCCGCAGCCTCCGTTGCCGCCGCCGCGGAGCCTGCAGCAGCTCCCCCTGCGAGCACCCGGCCAGCTGCCAGTGCGCAGGCGCGTCCGCTGGGCCCAGGGGGCGGACGGGAACGAGTCAAGCGGGGCGCTCCGACGGCAACAAAGGCCAATGGAGAGGGGCGGGGGCACCGGGGACCGGAGGCAGCGGCCCCTGGCGGTCACCGGGTCACCCTGCAGCCCAGCGGGAAGGCTCCGGTGCCAGCGCCCGGAACCGCGCAGTGGCGTAAGTGGGGCGGGGCGACCCCCGCCCCCTCCAGCAGCCCAGGCTGTCTATTCTCCCAGACCTGCAGAAAGCCCGCGCCCTTCTTCCGGAGCCATGCACCCTTTACGGAAACCCCACCTCATTCCCAGGTTCCCTTATAGTCGAGCACCCCATCATGCAAGGGTCTTGCCTCCCCACCTCTCTTCCCAATCGCTCTCATCCTTCAAGCCCTGATTGCAAAGCGACTGCCTCGGCCAAGTCTTGCTCCGACCCCAGTTACTGAACTCACTGACGCCACCCTCTCTTCCAGGCCATGTGTTGGGCGCAGAGACCACAGATATGTAAAAGACCCTGCTACACCTGGAGGATGTCACAGTCTGCATTTAAGTGCTGCTCCAGAACTTCATCTGCCCCACCTGTGATGCACCTGCCCCCCTCGTTCTCATCTTCAGCTCACGCCTAAACTACCAGTCTGCTTCTGTTCTCACCAAGCCGCTTTTAAAATGTCAGAATCCAAAGGATGATTCTCGGTTATTTTCTCCCACAACATCTGAAGCTACCTCTCCCTTTCTAAGACTTCTACTTGGTGTCAGCATTTTGTGAAGTCTCCTATTACCTCAGTCCTTTTATTCTTCCTCAAGGCACCCCTCTTTCTTTTGCCCCATTAAATAGCTGTTTGTTGTGTCTGCAAATCCAGTTGTCTTTCCACTCTCTATTCCTCCATCAAAAACCTCATCCATTCTTAGGGCCCAACTATCCTTTTAAATCTCCATCTCCAGCCACATCTCTGATTTCCAAGTCAGCTGGACAGCTCCACCTGGATGGCCTACCAGCTTGTCAAATATCAAGGGTCCGAATCACACCCCTATCTCTACTCCTACAGCCATACACCCTTACACCCTTGTCCTATGCTTCTTGTTTCGGGGAATGACACCTTCCTGCCAAAAGGACAAGCTCCTCTGTCATCTTCCTATTTCACTTTTGACCACATTTGACAGCTCTGCCTCCTAAGCTGCTCTCCAGGGACTCCGCTGCCATCTTCCTGGTTCCTCGAGCTGACCATATCTTATATTGTGCCACAGCATCATAACCACTTACTTCTGTGCTCGTCTCACAACTTCTGAAAACATCCTCCTATTGGTCTGCTGCAATGGTAGGACAGTGACAGAAGACCCAGCTGTCCCATCTATTCATTCATGCCTACTCATCCAGACATGGTTTTTGATGCCTGCTTAACATCAGATTCTGTGCCATAAGACTAGTAAATTGGCCATGTTCAGTCCATATTCATGAGGAGATTCATTTCTGACACTTTTCAGAATGCCTCCTTTCCCTCCAGCAGAGATTCTCCATCTAGAACCAAGAAAGTCACCCCAGGGCATGTTGAAACACTGACTGCTGAACCCTTCCTCCCGAGTTTGTGGTTCAGCAGGTCTTGTGTGCAATCAAAAAATGTGCATTTCTAAAAAGTTTTCAGATGAGACTGACAGTGTTGATGTGCAGATCACACTTTGCAAACCACTGGTTAAGAACAAGACCATGGCCAAATCTGATTCCTAGTCTTGGCTTCTGTCTTGGCACTGCCATTCACTATCTGTGTAACATTGGGCAAATTACTCAATTTCTCTGTACCTCAGTTCCCTCTTCTATGAAATTGTGATGTTAAAAGAACTTACTTCATTATGCTGTTGTGGAGAATGAGTTAATAAATTTAAAAACTGACTTTGGAACAGATACCGCTGCTATCATAATCACTAATTACCTCTCCCACAGTATTTTAAGTTTCAAAGATAGAAGCCATATTAGCCATATTTTCCCTCCCCCTTTAGTGCCAAGCACAAGCAGTGACTAGAAGAAGAATGATCAGTAAATTTGGGTATATCTGAATCAAATAAATGGCATCAATAGCTCTTAGAAATAGCAAGAGCTCTGTCCTGGTAAACTGAGCTAAGAGCTCACTCTAACCTACAAAGAATGTTTTACAGCATTCACTGTAGTCTCATGAGTTATCTTTGTGGAAAATCCCTGTAGTTATTTTTTTAAAGACGTTTGTATTTATTTAAAATGCAGAGTTAACAGAGAAGGAGAGGGAAGAGGCAGAGACAGATCTGACATCCTCTGTTTCACTACCCAATGGCCACAACATCTGGGACTGAGCCAGGCTGAAGCCAGGAGCTACAGGGGCCCAAGAACTTGGCCATATTCCACTGTTTTCCAAGACTTATTAAAAGGGAGCTGGATCAGAAGTGGAGCAGTTAGGTTTCAAACCAGGGCCCACATGGGGTGCTAGCATTGCTATACTATGATGCTAGCCCCTGGTCACCATTTGATCCATCACCAAAGCAGCAAGTGAACTGAAACCTGAACTTGGCTTTTATGGGTCTTTCTACAGAGTTTCCCTACCATTAAGAGTTTTGTTACTGGATATACAAAATGGTAGATTTTAAGAGAAATACAGGAAGCATTTTGAGTTATATGTTGACACAGACTTGCAGTAATTCCTAATATATGTTCCCCAAAACATATTGGATTCTAGTTTCTGGCTCAATCTTTTTTTAAAGATTTATTTACCTTTATTATAAAGGCAGATTTACAGAGAGGAGATATAGAAAGATATTCCATCCACAGGTTCACTCCCCATGTGATCGCAATGGCCAGAGCTGAGCCTATCTGAAACCAGGAGCCTCCCCCAGGTCTCCCATGTGGGTGCAGGGTCCCAATGCCTTGGGCCATCCTTGACTGCTTTCCCAGACCAGTCAGGGAGCTGGGTGGGAAGTAGAGTAGCTGGGATACAAACCAACGTCCATATGGGATCCCAGCACATGCAAAGCAAGGACTTTAGCCACTAGACTATGGTGCTGGGTCCTCTGGTTCAATCTTTGCATTTGAATCCATTGCTGACACACCCAGGGTCTCTGACATGTGGGCCAGAGCCCTCAGTCTATACACCTTTATATCCAGAATAAACTGAAGCTAAAATTAATCCCCTAAAATTACATCCCCATACATATGTCTCTCTTTTTAATATGAAAAACAGCAAAAAGAAAAATGAATAAAGTATAATTTCCTGCTTATGTATCTGCGAGCCAATGGTGGTGCAAACACTAGAGTTCCTGCCACCCATGTGAAAAATCTGGTTGGGAATTCCTGGTTCTTGGCTTCATTCTCGGCTTCAGCCTGGCCCAGCCCTGGCTGCTGTGCAGTGAATGGGTGAGGATGAGCTCTCACTCTCTCTGCCATTCTGCCCAAATAAATCATTTTTTTTTGAAGAAACAAAAACAAACAAGCAAACAAATAAAACAGGATTACCCAGAAAGACAGGCCAAGCTCCTGAAAGGAAAAATCAAGAAATCAAATGATGCGATAATTTCTATTGTACCCTTTCTTCTCCACTCTTACGTTTTGAGAAACTATTTTTTAGTAAAATTTTCTAATTCAGAGATATGAAACAAACGCAAATATTTTAGATTTTAGTAATTACCTTAACTGAGCATCAGGACTCTCACCCATCCCTAACTACTAGACTACAGAAATAGACACAAGGATTAATGTGAACCATCTCACGCCCCAAAACAAAAAAACACAAAGATTAGTGCTGTTCAACAGAAGTATCATGTAAACAATATATGTAACTTAAGAATTTCTAGGGCCTGGTGTGGTAGCCTAGTGGCTAAAGTACTTGCCTTTAATGCCCTGGGATCCCATATGAGCACTGTTTCTAATCCTGGCAGCCCTGCTTCCATCTAGCTCCCTGCTTGTGGCCTGGGAAAGCAGTTGAGGATGGCCAAAGCCTTGGGACCCTGCACCTGCCTGGGAGACCAGGAAGAAGCCCCTGGCTCCTGGTTTCAGATTGGCTCAGCTCCAGCCATTGTTGCCATTTGGGGAGAGAAATCAGTGGATGGAAGATCTTCTCTGTATCTCCTCCTCTCTATACATCTGTTTCTCAAGAAAATTAATAAATTGTAAAAAATTCATTTAAAAAAGGAATTTCTTTTTTTTAATAAAGATTTGTTTATTTTTTATTGCAAACTCAGATATAAGGAGAGGAGGAAAGACAAAGAAGAAGATCTTCTATCAGTTGACTCACTTCCCAAGTGACCGCAACGGCTGGAGCTATGCCGATCTGAAGCCAGGAGCCAGGAACTTCCTCCTGGTCTCCCACAAGGGTGCAGGGTCCCAAAGCTTTGGGCTGTCCTTGACTGCTTTCCCAGGCCACAAGCAGGAAGCTGGATGGGAAGCAGGGCCACCAGGATTAGAACCAGCGCCCATATGGGATCCCAGGGCGTTCAAGGCAAGGACTTTAGCTTCTAGGCCACCACGCCAGGTCCAGAAAATGAATTCCTATTTGCCACATTACAAGAAGTAAAACTAGAACAGGTAAAACTAATTTAATAATGTATTTTACTTAAATCACAAAATATTTTCATCTTAACAAGGCATCAGCATAGAAATTATTAATATTTTATATGCATCTTTGAAATAATTGTGCATTTGACAGTTACCACTCTTCTCAATTCCAGTGTGTAACACATGTGGGAAATGACTACTGTACTGAACAGCAATTTCAATACAGCTTTGAGTAGAATCAGAGAAGCACATGCATGATATAAGAACTAAGAGGAGTTTATTTAATGTAGTCTAGGATAATCAGGGTAGACTTCTTAGAGAGTTGGGAGATAAGTAGGAATTAGCTAGGCAAAAGAGGGAGAGGAGAAATATTCTAGCAGAAAGACGGAAGCAAAGAGCAGTGAGAAAAAAGGCTAGTGGAGTAGACCAAGACCAAATCATCCCATTCGCTCCCTAGCCCAAGCCAGGAGAGGGGCCAAGATGACAAGAGGAGCTGTCCCTGGTTCTGACACCCAAGGCAGATTCATAGTATGATTTTTCCCAGATTTACAGTGCAATTCCATCTAAGCTAAAAGTGAACTGATCTAGATCAAGTATTTTTTTTTCTGCATCTTCTGCAGCGTACACAGAGGTCACAAACCCCTACATATGATGTAGAAGCTTTGGACAGGCTGCCCCCAATGAAGCTGGAGAATCTTAGCAACATTTAAGTCTAGGAATAAACTCTAGGGTACTCAGGTCTGGGGTCAGGTATAAGCAGTATACTCCCTGAAACAGAGATAAATACAGAAATACTATGCCAACTGAGGTTCATAGTTGGTAGACATGTGGCAAGCACTGTGGTGCAATAATCTAAAACATTGTCTGTGATGCCAACATCCCATATTGCAGCACTGCTTGCAGTCCTATTTGCTCCACTTTTGACCCAGGTCCCTGCTATTGTGCATGGAGAAACAGCAGAAGACGGCCATCTGTATTATGCCCCTACCATCCACATGGGGCTGGAGTTCCTTGTTCCTGACTTTAGCCTGACCCAGCCCTGACCATTATGGCCATTATGAGATTGAATTGGCAAATGGAAGATCTCTTTCTGTTCTCCCTTTCTCTCTGACTTTTAAATAAATAAAATAAATATTTTTCAAAATATATGATAGTAAACTAGGGGTATCCGGGCCTGATTCCTTGCAGGATATGAACTAACAATTCAATTATCCATAATCTAACTGAAGTAATGTCACCAAAGTGCTACAACAGGAGCCAAATCAACCACAATTATGTTCTTTTACCTCTATTAATCCTCAATGAGGCTCAGTGGAAGAATATTTACAATAATTATGGCCTTGGCACATCAATGTATCAAGGAAAAGGAAAGCCTGCACACAAAGGGTTATAATTTTCATCCACTGATAAAGTCAATTAATAATTATATACCTGTTCACTTTAAATGTTTTATTACACACTCAAGGAGCAAGATGCCATTGTGGGGGAAGGGTTGCATTACAGTTCAAGTCGCAGCTGCCTGTCAGTACCAGTCCCAGATGTTCTGCTTCAAAGCTAGCGTCCTGCTAATGCACCGGAGAAAGCAACATGCTGGTCCAAGTACTTTGGCCCCTGCCGCCGATATGGGAGACTCAGATAGAATTCCAGGCTCCTGGATTTGGCTTGACCCACCTCTGGCTGTTGCATCAATTAAGAGAGAGAGTCATAGCTCTTCCACCTGATGGTTCACTTCTCAAACAGCTGCAACAGCCAGAGCTGGGCTGATATGAAACCAGTATCAAGCAGCTTCTTCTGGGTCCCCCACGCAGGTACAGGGACCCAAACACTTGAGCATCTTTTACTTCTTCCCCATGCCATTAGGAGGGAGCTGTGTTGGAAGTCAGGTAGCCAGGCCTCGAACTACTGCCCATATGGGATGCCAGTGCCTCATGAGAAGGCTTAATCTACTGTGCTACAGTGCTGGCCCCATGAATGAATCTTTTTTCAAAAATTCTTTCAAAAGATACTGTTACAAAACTAGTACATTGGCATTTTACACTAATATTTTCTTACAGAAACAAAGTATGCAATATTTATCAACAACAGTAACAATGTTTCTGTTCTTTGCCTTTTTATTTCACTGTGTTACATACTGATACAGTTGGAGGCTGATAAACCTGGCAGAAAGCTCAGTTCCACCCACAGACACGTGACCTTGAACAAGCCCAGGTCACAATCGTGGTTTTCTCATTTTGAAAATCTCAGGATTGTGGAATAACTAATTAATGAATACTGGCAAAGGCCAAGCACAGAATTTAACACCTACAGGCTTTGAGTACATGACAATTCCTTCATTCCCTGCTCCACTCCTAGGACAGTCTTTTCTTTCTATGAAGGCACTTCAAACAAACAAACAAAAAAAATGGAATGAAAAGTCAGAGTTTTTTTAAGATTTATTTATTTTTTATTACAAAGTCAGATATACAGAGAGGAGGAGAGACAGAGAGGAAGATCTTCCACCCGATGTTTCACTCCCCAAGTGAGCCGCAATGGCCGGTGCTTGCCGACCCGAAGCCAGGAGCCAGGAACTTCTTCCAGGTCTCCCATGCGGGTGCAGGGTCCCAAAGCTTTGGACTGTCCTCAACTGCTTTCCCAGGCCACAAGCAGAGAGCTGGATGGGAAGTGGAGCTGCCAGGATTAGAACCGGCGCCCATACGGGATCCCAGCATGTTCAAGGCGAGGACTTTAGCTGCTAGGCCACGCTGCCGGGCCCGAAAAGTCAGAGTTTTTAATGCACAATTTTTTTTACTGAATATTTTATTGTGATTGTTATTTTCCGTGATACTGTTTGTATATATAGGGTTCCTCCTCTCAGTCTCCCCTTCCTCTCTCTCCATACTCCCTGCCACGACCATTTCCACCCATATTATTACAACAGTATAGATCTTCAGCAACAGTCACAAGTCCAACATTCTATTTTTTCATAATATAGGAAAATGTGTATTATGAAAAAACTATGCATGCATTTCAAATATTTTATGCACCAAAACAAACTCATACTTTTAACTGCATTTTCAATGAATTAAAAAAACTATTTATTTGAAAATCAAAATAAGAAAGAGACAGAAAGATCTTCCATTTGCTGGTTCATTGCCCAAATGCCTGCAACTGCTGAAGCTCATTTGGGTTAAAGCCAAGAACTCCATCTGGTCTCACACACGGGTGACTGGGACTCAAGATACCTCCCAGGTGCATTAGTGTGAAGCTGGATTGAAAGTACAGCAGCCAGGACTTGAGCCAGGATTCCATGTCGGACATGGGCAACTGAAGGATTGACTCTACCCACTGTGCTACATGTCTGCTTCACCATGAAGTTCTGATTCAATTCTTCAATGACTCATAGATCTTACAGTAGCATCATTTTCTGCAAGAAGGTTCTTCATTTTCTTTTTCATTTATTCAGGTACACGTTAGTCCTTTAATAGCATGTTATTTAACTTCGTGGTGTTGTTAATTTCTTTTTTCTTCCTGATGGGTTTTTTTTGTGGCTTCTCATTTAAGGGGATGTATAGCAGCTGTGTAATGGAGTCTGTCATATCTAGTAACATGTTATTTAACTTCACGGCATTGTGAATTTCTATTTTTCTTTCTATTGTTGATTTTGTATTGTGACTTTTCATTTGAGGGGATGTACAGTAGCTGTGAAATGGAAACTAACATACCCAGATGTGAGGATACAATGTAGTATGCATCTCTACTTCCAGACAAAGATGGACTTAGAATGAAACTGTTTACTATATCTTGACAATAGGATGCTGGACTCTCTGCCACTGTCCATGCCTGCAATGATGGACATATGAATGTGTATGAAGAACTATACTTTAGTAATGATATAGGGGAACTATGTGGGGTGGGAGGGAATTGGGAAGGGGGTAAGGGAAATGTAAATCCCAGATAATAATAATAATAAATATAAAAATTAATAAATACATCTTTTTAAGTACAAAAGAAAAAAACATTTTTTATTTTTTAGCTTCCACCTGCTGGTTCACTCCCCAAGTGGCCACAATGGCAGGAGCTGAGCTGATCCAAAACTAGGAGCCAGGAGCCTGTTCCAGGTCTCCCACATGGGTGCAGGGTTCCAAGGCTTTGGGCTATCCCTGACTGCTTTCCTAGGCCACAGGTAGGGAGCTGGATGGGAAGTGGGGCTGCTGAGATTAGAACTGGCACCCCTATGGGATAGTGGCTCATGGAAGGTGAGGACTTGAGACACTAGGCTATTGTGCCTGGCCCTACGATGGACTTTTTGACATATCCTCATATATCATCTTACCCATTCTCATACCCTCAATTTTCATTAATATGTAAATTTTCATAATCAAGCTAGAAAAACTAGGTGAGTGCTTGGAACAATCAAGATGCTATTTGGGAGCTCATGTTTTATTTTCGAGGGGCTGTGTTTTACTCCTGGCTCCACTTTTCAAAAGAAATGTATTTATTTGAGTCACAGTTACTACAAAGAGAGAAGGAGAGACAGATCTTCCATTGATTGAATCACTCCCCAACCAGGGCTGAGCCAGGCTGGAGCCAGGAGCTTTATTTGGATTTCCCACATGAGTAGCAGCATCCCAAATACTAGGGCCACCTTCTGCTGCTCTTCTCACACCATTAGCAGGGAGACAGGAAATGAAACAGTCCAGACCGGAACTGGCACCCATATGGGATTGGCTGCACTTCTGAATCTGCTTCCTGTACTGTCCTGGGAAGCAGCAGGTGAATCTCTACTCCCATGTGGGAGATCTGGATGGATTTTGTGACTCCTGACATCAACCTGGCTCAGCCCCAGCTGCTGGGGCTAATTGGAAAGTGAACCAGCAGATGAAAAATGTCTCTTTGTGTTTCTGTGTCAAATAGATAAAACACCTTTAAAAAAATAAAGATGGCAACTACTTCATGTATATGGTCAAGAAGGTTAGAGGTTTTCTTTTGCTTGTTTTAACAGGATAGTACTAAAAGCCTGTTCAACAATAGGTTAAGACAGTAGGATGATCACAGTAATGTTCTAAAGGTCTGTGGACTATTTAAGACAAGGCTAAAGGTGAGCTTAAAGAACAAATCTTCAATTAAAAACCAAGTGAAATGGGGCCCAGCTCAGCAGCCTAGTGGCTGGGGTCATCGCCTTGCATGTTCCAGGATTCCATATGGGCACTGGTTCATATCCTGGATGCTCCACTTCCCTTCCAGCTCCCTGCTTGTGGCCTGGCAAGGCAGTTGGGGATGGCCTAAAACCTTGGGATCCTGTATCGGCGTGGGAGACATGGGAGGCTCCATAAATCTTTTTTTAAAAAATAAATAAAACAAGTGAAACAATAGAAATAGCACCTTCAGAACTTTAAAACTTTGGAACTTTTAAACTTTTAGCACCTTCAAAACCACTCTCACTGGCAGCTATGTTCTGCTGGCAGCTTGGTTCTCTTCCATGGGCTCCAGCGTCTAGGGACTCACACCTGGGGCCTTCAGAATTGGTCTGGGAACCGGAGCACATGTTTGGGTCCCATAAGCAGGTGGGGAAAGTTGGAGGCAAAGACTCCATGCTAACATGGTGTACTGGTGTGCCAGGCCTAGGCACTCATACATGTTTGGGTCCCACAGGTGGGTGGGAAGTGGGGAGGGAAATGCCCAATGCTGGCATGGTGTCCTAGAGGGCCGGCCCTGGGAACCCATGCATGTACTTGGGTCCCAGGCAGGCAGAGGGATAAGGTCCCAGGCCAGCGTACATGCCAGAGGACTTGATCTAGGGACCCATGTATGAGTTTGGGTCCCTGTTGGGCAGGCAGAGACACAGGCCAACACGCCACCCTGGAAGACCAGGCTCTGGAAGACTGGGCTGGGGAATCCATGTTCTCCTGGGCATAGGGACTGTGGATTGCTCAGAGAGACCTAAGGGGATTTGTTGAAGGGAGGACCACTGAGTGATTTTGATGCATGTGAGGAATGACGTCTGGGAACTTCCACTGACAAGGTCACTGTACTTGCAAATAAGTGAGGTGGCTGAGATGGAGGAATTTCAGGGAGGGAAACTGGAGGACCTTTTGGGGATGTGGGACAGACTAGATCACATACCAGCTTGCACAGAAACCAGGACTGGGGGCAGGCCTATTGGGGTTATTTGGGGTTGCTCCGACTAGGCTATAGTTCCCGCTGGCGTGCATGAGGGCCAAGTGTGTGGTGGGCAGGGTTAGCTGAGTCAAAGCATTACTGGTTTGTGTATGAAATGGGGCTAAGGACAGAACTGACCCAGCAACTGCAACCACCAGTATGTGTATGTAGCCTGATGTGGGTGACAGACTGAGCTGGACCCTGCACTGGCTGGCACACACAGGAGTCAGATCTGGAGTCACCTCAGATGAGATTTCTTCGAGGAACCCCTGAGCCTGACTGCTGGTCTCAAAACTCCAACCACAGGGAAACTCACAGGATCTATGGTTTGACCATGGAGTGCATGTGTCAGAACTGAGCCTCCTTGGTTCTGAAGCCTGTGCAGGGGACGACATACCATGATGCATATGGAGGGAAATGACAGATCATTGAAGCCTGCAGAGGATGTCTAATACCATGGAAGGCACAACAAAATGGACAACACTACTGGTTGAGCTTCAACAGCAGGTATTCGGGTGAGTCTAGACTCTGAGATGGACTATGTCAGCCAATGGGCCTTGGAAGGATTTACTCAACAATGAAGCAACAAAATCAACAGCATCTCAGAACTACTGAAACCATTTAAACTTGCTTCACATCGAGGACCCTGGATGACACTGAGTGACCATCCCACATCCTTGGGTACTGGTTGAGTTAGGCTGCTAGGAGCAACCCTCTCCTCTGTTTTTCTCCTCTTCCCCAAGAAACAGAAGGAATAGAAAGCAAGATTAGAAGCAGTTGTTTCAGCCACTTTCCCCATTGTTTTACTCTTCCCATTCTAAATGGTGGTTCACAGGGACATGCATCCTATTCAACTATGTAAACATCATCAAAAACAAAACAAATCTACTATAAAAATTGCTTTTGGAGGGCCCGGCGGCATGGCCTAGTGGCTAAAGTCCTTGCCTTGAACGCGCCAGGATCCCATATGGGTGCCGGTTTTAATCCTGACAGCTCCACTTTCCATCCAGCTCCCTGCTTGTGGCCTGGGAGAGCAGTCGAGGACGGCCCAAGGCTTTGGGACATTGGACTCGCGTGGGAGACCCGGAAGAGGTTCCGGGTTCCCGGCATCAGATCGGTGCAGCACCAGCCGTTGCGGCTCACTTGGGGAGTGAATCATCGGACGGAACATCTTCCTCTCTGTCTCTCCTCCTCTCTGTATATCCGAGTTTGTAATGAAAATAAATAAATCTTTAAAAAAAATTGCTTTTGGATTACTAAAGTAAAAGAGTCAGCAATTAAAAATCATACACACACACATACACATTCAGATGGTATCGGCACAAATCTGTTGAATGTTAAGAATATTCATTCTAATTTTATACACATTTTTCTGTGGCATAGACTTTGCAATACACCTCATATCAGGATTACTGATATCAAATCAATGGAATATACAAAAGAGGATATTATCAGCTGTATTCATACATAAATAAGGATATGAACGTCTTAAAAATAAGATAAAATAAATCTAGACCTATATTAAAAATGCATGTATGAAGTTCGACCTTGGGGCTTGGATGCTGGGAGCTTCCAGAAGCATGGTGTCTACTGGGGGCACATGAGCCAGATCGGACTCAATGTTTGGGGCCCTAGCCAAAGCCATTGCTGCCACATGATGGGTGAGTCCTGCAGTGAGCCAATTGGCACTGGGCTTTACCCACTGGCTGTCTGGCGGTGAGCTATGGGGTTATGGTGCTGTGGAATTGCTGCCTAGGGAAATCCAAGGATAAGGCCACTGTGTGTGTAGGTGAGGAATGAATCCTAAGGAAATCCCAACGACAGAAGCACTGTACTTGCAGGTAAGCGAGGGGACTGAGACCTGGTGGTTTGGAGGGGAGATACTGGAAGATCTGTATGGGTCGGACTGATATACTAGACTACATGGGAGTCCTGAGTAGGGCTTGTTATCATGGAGCATTGCTGACTACCATACACCAGTCCATATGAAAGCTAAGGCTGGGGACCTGTCTAGTAGGGCTAGATCCAAGTACCTGACTGAATGTTGGAACAGGGAATGGGTCACATTAGGCAGGGCCATGACACTAACCAGCACATGAGAGAACCAGGTCTAGGGGGGATAAGTGGGCCAAACCCTGTGGAAATACAAGTCCCACTGGTTAGCTCAAGAGTTGGGGTGGTGATGGGCTAAACTAGGTGTGACCATGGCACCTGCCAACACTCACAGGTACTGGGGCCGAGAATAGGCTGGGCAGGTCCAAGCTGCAGCATCTGCATGTGCATCCTAAAACAGGATGTGGGGAGGGCCAGCCTGCAACATCCTCCAGCTTATACAAAGGCCAAGATGGAGGAGCAGGCTATGTCAGGCAAGGGTCAAGCACCTGCTAGTGCATGTGAGATCTGGGTCTGGGAGGGGGCTAAATGGGGGAATCTGGGCAATTCCCCTACGTGGTCATAGCTCCCACTGGTGAGCACATGGTCCAGACCTAGGGGTCGGACAAGTTGGGCAAGGTGACCCCATCCATTGGCAAGTATGTGGGTTGGTTTGGAAGGGGGCAGACCGAGCAGGGCTGAGCAAACCTTAGCCCATTGGTGAGTGCAGAAACCAGGATGAACTGCAGGTTATGCTGGGCTAGGGTATCACACTTACTGGTTTACATGAGCCAGGAATGGGAACAGACTGAGCAGGGCCAGGTTGTAGCACCCACAAGTAAGAATCGGGACTAGGGGCTGGTTAGGCCAGGCCAGGTGGCAGCATCCAAAGACAAAGGCTAAGATAGAAAAGGGGCCATGCCAGGTAGGGTCAAAGAAATCACTAGCTGATGGGGTCCATGCAGTGGATGTGGGGGACAAGAAGATGTGAAGAGAATTGTTCCATTGCAGGCAGGGCCGCAAGGAATTTCCCGCTGCATGGTAGGGCCCAGCAGATGTCTCTACAACCATCTTATGGCAGTTCCACCTCCATTTGCATGGACACTGTATTTAGGCATTGTTTGCTGCTGCGGGAGTTGGTGTTTACTATCAGTGTGAGCTTGAAAGTTGATATGAAGGGCCTTTTACAATTCATACCGTCTCTATCTCTGCTGCTCCCATTGACCATCCTTGATATTTAGGTTTCCCCTTTTTGTGATACATTTCTTCCCTTAACTGATTCAAGATTAAGTTGTAGGGCCCCGGCGGCATGGCCTAGCGGCTTAAGTCCTCACCTTGAACGCCCCGGGATCCCATATGGGCGCCGGTTCTAATCCCGGCAGCTCCACTTCCCATCCAGCTCCCTCCTTGTGGCCTGGGAAAGCAGTCGAGGATGGCCCAAAGCTTTGGGACCCTGCACCCGCGTGGGAGACCTGGAAGAGGTTCCTGGTTCCTGGCTTCAGATCAGTGTGCACCGTCCCGTTGTGGCTCACTTGGGGAATGAAACACCGGATGGAAGATCTTCCTCTCTGTCTCTCCTCCTCTGTGTATATCCGGCTTTCCAATAATAATAAAAATCTTAAAAAAAAAAAAAGATTAAGTTGTAGAATGAAGATTGCAGTAGGAATGTGTTACTGATTACTATGTACCATCTATTGAGAACTTCTATTGAAAGCTTTAAGGTGAAACGAACGGCAGAATTATCCTTGGAAACACCCACTTGACCATGACGTAAAAAGTCTGTGCCAGAGCTTGTGACTATTTCTGTATAAATAAAGGGGACAGTTTTCTTGCATTGTCCATTATGATCCTGAAATTGTAGTGGTTCGTTTCTTTTCTCTACACCTACTCCACGCACCCTTCTCAAGTTCCGAACTTGGCTGGAGCTGGACTCCAGCAACTAGCATGCGCAAGACCTGTGGATGGGAACAGGCCTGGTTGGGGAGCAAAGGGGACACCCTGGCTAGGTGTAATTCCCATTGGTGAGCATGATGGAGATGGTGGGGGCTGCAATCTGGTCTGGATATAGCTGCAGGTTCTCTTGGCACAGGTGTGGACTGGGTCTGGGATGCACTGGACTGGGCTAGACTCCAGCACCCACTGGTGCTCAGGAGAACCAGAGTGGGTATAGAATGGGCTAGGCTAGGTCTCTGCCCTTGCTGAACCACACATGAGCTGTGTCTGGGTACGGACCAGGCTTGGCTGGGCTGTAGCACTCAACAAGAACTGGAATGGGTGAGGATCCTTCAGGAAAGGTCCCTGTTCCTGTGGGACAGGAGATGGACTAAGTAGAGCTGGCCCATGAACCCACTGGTGTGCATGAGAAGATGATCCAATTCCTTGGGCCCCTGCACCTATGTGGAAGACCTGGATGTAGGGCCAGGATCCTGGGTTTGGCTTGAGCCATCCTCTGTTGTTTCCCAGAAAATAAGCAGGGAGCTGGATCAAAATTGGAGCAGGCAGGACACACAACAGCACCCTATTAGATGCTAGTATTACAGGTAGAAAAGTAGCCTATTATGCTATGATGCCAGCCCTTAAACCTGCCTTTCAAATAAAAATAACTCTAAAAATAAATAAATGATAAAAATAAAGAACAAAACTTCTCAGCAAACTAGAAAAAAAGGGACTAAGAATCTACCAAAACGCTGTTGGGAATACTTTCTAGAATAAGACATGGCGATGTTCAAATATACTCAAAATTGAAATGACTACAATAGTTGACTTTCATACATTCATCATTTAAATATAATAATAACAAAGTATTTTTTTAAAATTTCCATTCTATCCAAAAAGCAGAGAGAAAAACTTTCATCTGCTGTTTACCCCCAGATGCCTGCTAAAGCCATAGCTAGGCCAATGTGGCCAAAACCACGAGCCCAGAACTCACTCTAGGTCTCTCACACAGGAATCTAAGAACTTGATCCAGAGTGCACATTAGCAGGAATCTGGGACCGTAAGCAGTGTCAGGAATAAGATCCAGGCACTCCGAAAGATTGGCAGTAATTTAGAACTGTTGAACTATCAAAACCTCTTGAGCAGGACCCTCAGTGCATGCCCCACATTGGGGACCTTGGGGGTGGTGTCGGGTGACTGTTCTCCATTTCAGAGTACAGAGGTGTTTGGGAGGCTGGGTGTGTCTTCTTCCCTTATCTTCACCCTTCCCCCAGATACAGGAAGGAAAAAAAGAGAATGTGGAAATAATGGTCTCATACCTTCCTGTAGCCTTTGACCCTTATCACCCTAATCAACTGCAAAAATCATCAGAAAAAAAATCCAGGCACCCCTCAATGATGCAGTTTTCACAAGAAGCATTTTTTAAAAATTATTTTACTTTTGATGATGTTTACATAGCTGATCAGGGTAGGTGAAGGGTCGAGGATCAGGGGAAAGTCATGCTTTACTGCAGTAGCTGACCAATGTGTTCTGTCCTTCCTCTGCTAAGCTACCTGATATCCTACACAGGCTCCAACGGACTGTCAAATCCTCCATATGTATCTGGGTATGCTATCCACTGCACCATCTTCAGTAACTGAGGAGGCCCCACTCAGAATCATGCACTCTACTCTCAGATCACAGGTCCTACCACTCTCCCTATGGTTGGAGTTGTGAGACCAGCATAAATCAGCACTTTGATGTGAAATGTGAATGTCTGAAGTGTTGGCTACACCCGCTGCATCACAATCACAACCCTCAGAATGTCTTACTGTACTTTAATCTTTTCACTTAAAACAAGCACTTTATGGGGCCCGGCGGCGTGGCCTAGCGGCTTAAGTCCTCACCTTGAACGCCCCGGGATCCCATATGGGCGCCGGTTCTAATCCCGGAAGCTCCACTTCCCATCCAGCTCCCTGCTTGTGGCCTGGGAGAGCAGTCCAGGGCGGCCCAATGCTTTGGGACTCTGCACCCGCGTGGGAGACCTGGAAGAGGTTCCTGGTTCCCGGCTTTGGATTGGCACAGCACCGGCCATTGCAGCTCATTTGGGGAGTGACTCATCGGATGGAAGATCTTCCTCTCTGTCTCTCCTCCTCTCTGTATATCTGACTGTAATATAATAAATAAATCTTTAAAAAAATAAAAGAAAAGAAAAGAAGCACTTTATGGTTTTTCTTTGGCATATCCAAACTGCCTGCATACTCTTGCGATTTGGGGTCATTACTAAGTAAAGCGAAGGTTACTGGAACACAAGCACTATGACAGGATATTACTAAGTGGTGCTAGGAACCAGATGGGTTGGTTCATCCCGTGGGAGAGGTTCTTGGTGGTGGGGCTCAGGTCTGCAGGCCCAGATCCATCACCTGCCACGTGCCTGGGGAGGGGTCCTGCCCAGTGGTGCAACTTTGAGGGGGCAATGCAAGGACCTTTAAGGGTCAGACCGAAGCACCTGCCCATGTGGGGGACCAGAGCTGGTGTAGTTAGGACTTTCCAATGCTGAATACCACTCACTGGTGTACACTAAAACTAGTGTTGGGGGCCTACCTGGCATGGCTAGATCACAGTACCTGCCAGTGAGAGTTGGAGCAGGGGACGGAAAATATTAGGTTGTGCCATGACACTAAGCAACACAAAAGAGAACTGGGTCTTGGGGGAGATTTTGTGGGGGATGTGTGGGCCCACCCCATGGGCCTGAAATTTCTGCCAGTTTGCTTGAGAGGTGGGGTTGGTGATGGGCTGAGCTAGGCATGACCATGGAACCCTCCAACACTCATGGGTACTGGGGTTGGGTATAGGGTGGGATGGTCCAAGCTGCAGCACCCGCAGGCACATCCTAGAATATGGTGTGGGGAGGACTGGGCTACAACATCCACTGCTCATACATAGGCCAAGACAGAAGGGGTAGTCTATGCCCGGTGAAGGCCTAACACTGCTGGCATGTGCGAGATCTGGGTCTGCGGATGGATCTGGTGGGGAAACTTCAGAAATTCCCCTCATACAGCCTTGGCTCCTGATGGTGAGCATGTGATTCAGGCCTGGGCGTTGGTCAGACCAGGCAGAGTAGCTCCATTCATCAGCAAGTGTGTAGGTTGGTTTTGGAAGGGGGTAGACCAGGCAAGGCAAGGCCAACCTTAGCTCACAGGCTAGAATGTGGGACATGCTAGGCTAGGCTATTACACCAATGGTTTTGAATGAGTCAGGGATTACAGCACACTGGACAGGGCCAGGCTATAGCACTTGCCAGTGAGAGTTGGGACTGGAGGCAGATCGGGTCAGGCCAGGCTACAATGCCTAATGGCAAAAGTCAAGATGGGATATAAGCTATGCAGAGCTGAGTCACAGCAACCACTGGCATGCACAAGAGTTGGGGTTGGGAACAGGCCTGGCTGGGGAGATAAGGGGATACCCCAGCTGGGTTGTGGTTCCCACTGATGAGCTTGAGAGCCAGAATGGGGGCAGACCTGGCCAAGCCAGGCTACAGCACCTGCTGGCAAATGCTGAGGTGAGATGGGCCACACCAGACTGGGCCGCAGCACGTCCCAGTACACATGAGACCAGGGTAGGGTAGGGGACATGCAAGCCTGGTAGGGGGATGATGGGGAATCTTCTGCTGGGCCACTACTCTGCTGGGGAGCATTAGAGGCTGAGCCTGGGGGCAGACCAGGCTGAGAAGGGCTACAACACATGTGACCTGCATGTGAACTGGGTTAGGGGGAGAGCCAGGTTGGACAAACCGACTGTACCCACTGGTGGAGGCATTAGCCAGAGTAAGGGCAGGCAGGTTGGGCTTTGCCACAGCAGCAGCTGGCAGGTGCTGGGCCTGGAGCAAAGTCCTATTGAGCTAAACTACAGAACCACCTGGAGAGTGCAATATTGGGGCAGGAAGTGGGTCCAGTGGAGAGGCTGTGGGCACCTGTCTGATGGTCTGAAACTTCTACTGGTGAGCATGAGGGGGGGTCTGGCTGAAAGGTGGTGACACTCACTTTCATGAGTGTGGGCTGGAGAGTAGAGTCAGTTGGGTCAAGTTAGCTTCAATGCCTAATTATGTATGCAAGATCTGAATTGGACGTGGGACAGACTGAACCAGTCTACTGCACATGCCGGCAGGCACAGGAATCAGAGCTGAGGCTGGTCCAGTGGGGGGTTATTGGGGGGGTCACTCTAACTGGGCTGCAGCTCCCCTTGGTGTAGGTGAGGGCTGGGCATGTGGTGGGCAAGGCTGAGGTAAGAGGGCAGAACACATTGGTCAATGATCTCAGCAAAGCTTGACAGCAAATTTCTGGGCGAAAAGAGACTCTGAAGTAGACTATGTCAGCTAATGAACCTTGGAAGGATTTCCTCATCCTTGGAGAGGCGATATCAACAGTATGTCAGAACTATCAAAACCACTTGAACAGAATCCTCAGAGCATGTTCCACACTGGGGGCCCTGGGAGGACATTGGGTGGCTGTTCCCCATCCCTGGGTACTGAGGTGGCTGGGAGGCTGGGTGTGGTTTCTCCCCTTGTCTCCTCCCTTCCCCCAGTTACAGGAAGAAGAAAAGATAGTACTAAGTGACTAATGGGTGAGTAGTATATGCTAGAAGCAAATACAGCATGGATACGTTGAATATAAAAATGATTTACATCCCAAGCTGGACAACACATGATGCCATTATGCTACTCAGAACACTGTACAATTTAAAACTTCTTAATTATTTATTTCTAGAATTTTTCATTTAATATTTTCAGACCACAGTTGAATGTGGGCAACTGAAACAGCAGAAAGTGATGCCTTTGATAAGGAAGGACTACTATACAGAGTCTGAAAACAGACTCATGCACGCATAGAAATAATGTACATGGTCCCAGCATGGTAGCCTAGTGCCTCAAATCCTTGCTTGAACGCACCAGGATCCCATTTGGGCACTGGTTCTAATCTCAGCAGCTCCACTTCCTACCTGTGGCCTAGGAAAGCAGTCAGGAATGGCTCAAAGCCTTGGGATTCTGTACCCGTGTGGGAGACCTGGAACAGGTTCCTGGCTCTTGGCTTCAGATCAGCTCAGCTCCTGCCATTGTGGCCACTTGGGGAGTGAACCAGTGGATGGAAGCTAAAAAATAAAAAATCTAAAAAACAAACAAAAAACCCCCCCCAAAATTTCATGGTAAAGCAGGCATGTAGCACAATGGGTAGAGTCAATCCTTCAGAAGCCCATGTCCGACATGGAATCCTGGCTCAAGTCCTGGCTAGTGCTTGTGGCCTGGGAAGGCAGTCAAGGATGGCCCAAAGCCTTGGGACCCTGCACCCATGTGGGAGACCTGGAAGAGGCTCCTGGCTCCTGGCTCCTGGCTTCAGACTGGCACAGCTCCAGCACTGCGGCTGCCTGGGAAGTGAATCAATGGACAGCACCCACCAGAATGTGAAAGAACTGAATCTAGGAGCAGATCCTGTAGGGGAATTGTGGGCTCACCTCTGTAACACTGCAGTACTTGTAAGCCTGCTGGCTTACATGAAGATTTGGGGGTGGTGACAGGCAGAGCCAGGCTGAACCACTGATCTCACTAGAACCCATATGATACTCAAAGGAGCTGGAGCCGGATGGAGTCAAGCTGTAGCATCCAAAGGCCAGGACTGAAGACAAACTGTGCCAAGCAGGGCTACTACCCCTGCTAGCACAAATGAGATGCAGGGCTGGAAGCAGGCCTGCTAGGGGAACTTGGGAAACTCCCTTACTAGTTTGCAGCTTCTGATGGGGATCATGGGAACTGGGGTTGGGGGACAGGCCAGACAAGGCAAGGCTGCAGCAATCATCAGCGTTTGTGTGGGCTGTAGACAGGTCAGGCTACAACACCCACCAGTGAGAGCTGAGACTGTGGGTGGGCCATATCAGGCTAGGTCAAAGCATCTGCCAGCATGTGGAGGACTCTAGACTGGGAACGGGCCTACTATGGGAAACTCTAGGGACTCCTGTTTGCTGCAGTTCTCACTGTGGAGTGTGAGAGCCAGGGCTGTGGAAGACCAGTTTGGGCAAGGGCATACTAGCTATCAGCATGCATAGGCGCTGGATCTGGGGATGGGTCAAACTGGTCTTGGCTCCAGCACCTGCTGGTGTTCATGAGAGCCAGTATGAGTGTGGGACAGGCCAGGCAAAGTTATGGCACCTGCCAGTTCACACACGAGCTGGGTTTGGGGGTGAGACAGGTTGGGCATTGGTGAGAAGTAGAAAAGGGACGGACCAATTGGGCTAGGCCATAATACCCATGGGTGAATGCCAGGACTGGGGGCTGGCTATACAACTCTGAGCAGCAGCACCCAAAGGCACACATGTGGTCTGGGGCTGGGAGCAAGCCCAGTAGGGGAAACTGGGGAACTCCCATGCTAGGTATAGATCCTACTGATGAGTGTAAGAGCCAGAGCTGGGAGCAGGCTAGACCAGGAACCAGGCTAGGCTGCAGCACCTGCTGGCATACATGTTAGCTGGGTCTGGAGACAGACATGGCAGGGTCAGTCCACAGCACACAACGGCATGAGTAACTGTCAGAATTGGGGGCAGGCCAGGCCAAGTTGGACTACAATACCTACTAGTTCACATGAGGGCTAGGGGTGGGTTAGACTGGGCTAGGCTACTGCACCCACCAGAGACAGTTAAGACACGGGCCAAGCCAGGCTAAGACAGGCTGTAGCACCTGCTATCAAATGTTGAGACTGGGGGGTGGGCCATGCCAGACTAGGCAGCAGTACCTGCTAGAACTCATAAGACCCAAGGCTGGGAGCTGGTCTGGTGAGGACCTTTAGGGACTCCCTTGCTAGGACGTTACTTCCACTGTTGAGTGTGTAAGGTGGGCCTGGGAGTGGGCCGGTCTGGGAAAGGGCCAGGCTCGGCTAGGCTGCTGCACCTGTTAAAACATGACTGGCAGGGGAACTGTAGGCACTCTCCTGGTAGGTTGTACCTATCTCTGATGAGCACAAGAACCAGAGACTGGGGTGCATTGGGCTGGATAAGGCAGTAGCACCTGTTGGCATACATGAGGGCCAGGTCCACAGGCAGGTCATCTGAGCTAAACTGCAGCACTCACGGGTGTGCACAAGAGGTAGATGGGATGAAGTCTGGGCCAGGCTAGTCCACAGCAAAGGTTGGTATATGCAAAAAACTGGGTCTGGGGGCAAGCCTGGTGAAGGTTATTGGGGGTTTCCCCAACTAGGCAGCTGTAGCTGCTGGTATGCATGAGGGCCAGGTCTTGGCTGGGCTAGGACACAGCATCTATTGTTTTGGGTGAGATATGGGGTTGAGGTAGAACTGAACAAGCTGACTTCTCCAGTATATGTGGGCTAGGACACAGCATCTATTGTTTTGGGTGAGATATGGGGTTGAGGTGGAACTGAACAAGCTGACTTCTCCAGTATATGTGCTGGATAGTACAGGTGACAGACCATACTGGACTCTGCACAGACTGATGCACATAAGAGTCAAATCTGAAGTCACCAGAGGCAAGGTTTCTTGGGGGATTCCCCAGGTGGACTACTGGGCTCAGATCCTGGCCACAGCAAGAGCACAGGATGTGTGATCTGACCTTGGAGTGCAGGTATTGGGACTGAACCTGCTCAGCTGCTGAAGTCTGTGCAGAGGACAGCAGGCCCAGATGCACACGGGCGACATGACAGCAAGCTCATCTAGGCTAGCAGGGAACATCAATTGCCTTATCAGAAGATGGAAAACAGAAAAGGGTAGACAATTCTCCTGGTCAAGCTTTGAAGCAAGTATCTGGATCTATAGATTCACTAAGGTAGACTTTATCAACCAGTAGACCTTGAAAAGATATTCTCAAAAGATATTCATTGGACCAATGAAACCAACAGTGTCTCAGGGCTTTCGAAACCATTCAAGCAACATCCTTGGAACGCTTTCCCATTCAGGGTCTTTCAGGTAGCTTCAAAGGACTGTCTCCCATCCCCAGGTACTGATGTAGTTTGACAGCAAGGATTGGCCCTCCCTTCCTGTTCCCTTGTGGACACAGGAGGAAAAGAAAAGACTGAAACATGTGCCCAACTCAACTTTCTCCATACCTGACCATCTCCACCCTAATCAGAGGCCCACATGGGCATGTGTCCCTCTGAACTATGTAAACAGTATTAAAACTAAAATTTTAAAAAATGAAAGTTACATCTGGAGGGAAAAGAATAGGACTCAATATGAAAGAGTACACACAATACCTCAAAAAGCAAAGACAAAAACAAAGGCAAAAATAATAATCTCTTTTTTTCCTTTGGTTAAAATGAGTGGTGGATAATAGGTGCTTACCCTATCATTCATTATAGCATACATGCTATCAACACACTTTTGTAACTATTTATGTGACCTCAGGCAACTAATCTAGTCTGTCTTCTCATTTGTAAATCGGGCATAAAATATTTCTTTATGGTTGTTGGAGAAAATAAGTTGTTTGATACATATTTAGTCCTTACAACAGTGCCTCAACATTTAGTGCACAAACTTTCACTTACCGCCCATTTTCAGCACAGTATTCCTAATCTCAATTATACCTGACACTTACCAGGCTAACATTATTTCATCCTCTGGACAGAATAAAACATTCAGTCTTTCTCAAAGCCTGGATACAGTGCAGACAGGCGCTCATCTGACTGTTGTGAAGATAAAGGACCTGGGAGATTTCACCAACCCTCAACTCTTCCACCTATTGTCAGTTGCATCTTTAGCACTATTTTCACTGGTTTTTGGTCTCCCTGTCAACCCCTGATTTGCTTTTTTTTCATTTTTTTTTTACATTTTATTGTTATTATTATCATTTTATGATACAATTCCATAGGCTCCTGGTATTTCCCTTTTCCCAGCCCCAATTCCCTCCCCACCCCCCTAGTTCCTCTATATTATTACTAAAGTATAGTTCTTCATACACAATCATATGTCCATCATTGTGGGCATGGACAATGGCAGAGAATCCAGCATCCTATTGTCAAGACACAGTAAACAGTTTCATTCTAAGTCCATCTTTGTCTGGAAGCAGAAATGCATACTACATTGTATCCTCACATCTGGATGTTAGTCTCCATTTGACAGCTACTGTACATCCCCTTAAATGAACAGTCATAATACAAAATCAACAATAGAAAGAAAAATAGAAATTTACAATGCCATGAAGTTAAATGACAAGTTACTAGATATCACAGACTCCATTACACAGCTACTAAACATCCCCTTAAATGAAGAGCCCCAAAACAAAATCAACATCAGGGAGAAAAAAGAAATTAACAACACCATGAAGTTAAATAACATGCTATTAAATGACTAACGTGTACCTGAAGAAATGAAAATCAAGAACCTTCTTGAAGAAAATGATGCCACTCACTGCATGATCTACGAGTCATTGAATGATTTAACCAGAAGAAAGTGTTTTGAAGAGATGAAACAAATAGAAAACAACAAAACCCATGTGATATAGTTTCCGCTGATCTTTGCTGGTGAAGTGTGTCTCCTTCAGACAATAAACGGATGGGTTTTGTTTTTTAATCCAGTCTACTAATCTATGACATTTGATTGAGCTTAAGCCATTTACATTCAGAGTTTCATCTACATGGGTGGTACTTTGGTCCTGTCATTTTAGGAATGGGTTGTTCATTGGTTTAGTCTTCTGTTGTCATTATACTGGGATGTTCTTCCCATTCGCCTTTGGTTTTGTTTAGTGCTATTCCTCTTCTCTGTCAAGAGAACATCTTGAAGTATCATTTGTAGGGCAGGTTTGAAAGAGGCAAATTCTTTTTTTTTAGAAGATTTATTTATTTTATTACAAAGTCAGATATACAGAGAGGAAGAGAGACAGAGAGGAAGATCTTCCATCCGGTGTTTCACTCCCCAAGTGAGCCGCAACGGGACGGTGCTGCGCCGATCCGAAGCCGGGAACCAGGAACCTCCTCCAGGACTTTTCTTTTGTCTTTGAAAATGAAACAAAATTCTTCCACAGTAAAGAAAAGCTAAAAGAATTTGCCTCTTGGACCCGGTGGCATGGCCTAGCGGCTAAAGTCCTTGCCTTGAACGCCCTGGGATCCCATATGGGCGCCGGTTCTAATTCCGGAAGCTCCACTTTCCATCCAGCTCCCTGCTTGTGGTCTGGGAAAGCAGCTGAGGACGGCCCTAAGCTTTGGGACACTGCACTCGCGTGGGAGACCCGGAAGAGGTTCCTGGTTCCCGGCTTCGGATCGGCGCGCATCGGCCCGTTGCGGCTCACTTGGGGAGTGAATCATCGGATGGAAGATCTTCCTCTCTGTCTCTCCTCCTCTGTGTATATCTGGCTGTAATAAAATGAATAAATCTTTAAAAAAAAAAAAGACAAAAGAAAGCTTTGCTGGATATGCTATCCTACGTCGACAATTTTTTTCTTTTAGACTCTGGAATATGTCACTCCATTCTCTTCTTGCCTGTAGAGTTTCCTGTGAGAGATCTCCTGTGAGTTTAATTGGCATTCCTTTATATGTCAACTGATTTTTTTCACATGCACATTTAAGGATCTTTTTCTCATGTTCAATTGAAGAGAGCTTGATTATCGTATGTCGTGGTGAAGATCGCTTTTGTTCAAGCCTGTTGGGAGTTCTGTGTCCCTCCTGGATCTTGTTTCCCAATTCTTTCTCTAGATCAGGGAAATTTTCCTTTATTATTTCATTAAATACATTTGCAAACTCAGCTTCTCTTTCTGCACCTTCTGGGACTCCCATAACTCTTATATTTGGCCTCTTAATATTGTCTTTCAATTCTTGAATACTTTTTTTGGCCTGATCCACCTCTGCTTCCAGCTTTTTGTTTGCTTCCCCCTGATGACAGGAAATATCTGCCAGTTCTGAGATTCTTTCTTCTGCTTCCTTCATTGTATTTTGGAGACTCTCCACTGTACTTTTAATTTGCTCTACTGTGTTCTTAATTTCTGATATACCAGCCTTGATTTGCTTTGTTGCTTCCTTAAATTCTTTGAACTCTTGTATGTGCTTCTCATTTTTTATCAGAATCTTTAAAATGAGTCTTATGGATTCTGTGTGCCCCATTTACTTGACGTCTTCCTCAGTTAACTCTGAGGTTGGGAGGGCTGCGGGAGAGGACGTCTAGCTCGGATCCCGAACCCAGTCCGCCATGTGCCCATGGCTCATGGCGGGCTGGGCCCGGACATGCCTGGGTGCGGCCTGCTTCCTTCTGGGGTGAGTACGCCGAGGGGGGTGGCCTCCGTGACTGGGCATGTCCGGGACCCACCCAACACCCTCATTGGGTGGTGGGTGAACGGGATTGGGGAGGGGCGCAACCTCGGGCCTGCAGGATTTAACTTCCGGCTGCCAGAGGCGAGCCGAGGGCTGCGGGAGAGGACGTCTAGCTCGGATCCCGAACCCAGTCCGCCATGTGCCCATGGCTCATGGCGGGCTGGGCCCGGACATGCCTGGGTGCGGCCTGCTTCCTTCTGGGGTGAGTACGCCGAGGGGGGAGGCCTCCGTGACTGGGCATGTCCGGGACCCACCCAACACCCTCATTGGGTGGTGGGTGAACGGGATTGGGGAGGGGCGCAACCTCGGGCCTGCAGGATTTAACTTCCGGCTGCCAGAGGCGAGCCGAGGGCTGCGGGAGAGGACGTCTAGCTCGGATCCCGAACCCAGTCCGCCATGTGCCCATGGCTCATGGCGGGCTGGGCCCGGACATGCCTGAGTGCGGCCTGCTTCCTTCTGGGGTGAGTACGCCGAGGGGGGAGGCCTCCGTGACTGGGCATGTCCGGGACCCACCCAACACCCTCATTGGGTGGTGGGTGAACGGGATTGGGGAGGGGCGCAACCTCGGGCCTGCAGGATTTAACTTCCGGCTGCCAGAGGCGAGCCGAGGGCTGCGGGAGAGGACGTCTAGCTCGGATCCCGAACCCAGTCCGCCATGTGCCCATGGCTCATGGCGGGCTGGGCCCGGACATGCCTGGGTGCGGCCTGCTTCCTTCTGGGGTGAGTACGCCGAGGGGGGAGGCCTCCGTGACTGGGCATGTCCGGGACCCACCCAACACCCTCATTGGGTGGTGGGTGAACGGGATTGGGGAGGGGCGCAACCTCGGGCCTGCAGGATTTAACTTCCGGCTGCCAGAGGCGAGCCGAGGGCTGCGGGAGAGGACGTCTAGCTCGGATCCCGAACCCAGTCCGCCATGTGCCCATGGCTCATGGCGGGCTGGGCCCGGACATGCCTGGGTGCGGCCTGCTTCCTTCTGGGGTGAGTACGCCGAGGGGGGAGGCCTCCGTGACTGGGCATGTCCGGGACCCACCCAACACCCTCATTGGGTGGTGGGTGAACGGGATTGGGGAGGGGCGCAACCTCGGGCCTGCAGGATTTAACTTCCGGCTGCCAGAGGCGAGCCGAGGGCTGCGGGAGAGGACGTCTAGCTCGGATCCCGAACCCAGTCCGCCATGTGCCCATGGCTCATGGCGGGCTGGGCCCGGACATGCCTGGGTGCGGCCTGCTTCCTTCTGGGGTGAGTACGCCGAGGGGGGAGGCCTCCGTGACTGGGCATGTCCGGGACCCACCCAACACCCTCATTGGGTGGTGGGTGAACGGGATTGGGGAGGGGCGCAACCTCGGGCCTGCAGGATTTAACTTCCGGCTGCCAGAGGCGAGCCGAGGGCTGCGGGAGAGGACGTCTAGCTCGGATCCCGAACCCAGTCCGCCATGTGCCCATGGCTCATGGCGGGCTGGGCCCGGACATGCCTGGGTGCGGCCTGCTTCCTTCTGGGGTGAGTACGCCGAGGGGGGAGGCCTCCGTGACTGGGCATGTCCGGGACCCACCCAACACCCTCATTGGGTGGTGGGTGAACGGGATTGGGGAGGGGCGCAACCTCGGGCCTGCAGGATTTAACTTCCGGCTGCCAGAGGCGAGCCGAGGGCTGCGGGAGAGGACGTCTAGCTCGGATCCCGAACCCAGTCCGCCATGTGCCCATGGCTCATGGCGGGCTGGGCCCGGACATGCCTGGGTGCGGCCTGCTTCCTTCTGGGGTGAGTACGCCGAGGGGGGAGGCCTCCGTGACTGGGCATGTCCGGGACCCACCCAACACCCTCATTGGGTGGTGGGTGAACGGGATTGGGGAGGGGCGCAACCTCGGGCCTGCAGGATTTAACTTCCGGCTGCCAGAGGCGAGCCGAGGGCTGCGGGAGAGGACGTCTAGCTCGGATCCCGAACCCAGTCCGCCATGTGCCCATGGCTCATGGCGGGCTGGGCCCGGACATGCCTGGGTGCGGCCTGCTTCCTTCTGGGGTGAGTACGCCGAGGGGGGAGGCCTCCGTGACTGGGCATGTCCGGGACCCACCCAACACCCTCATTGGGTGGTGGGTGAACGGGATTGGGGAGGGGCGCAACCTCGGGCCTGCAGGATTTAACTTCCGGCTGCCAGAGGCGAGCCGAGGGCTGCGGGAGAGGACGTCTAGCTCGGATCCCGAACCCAGTCCGCCATGTGCCCATGGCTCATGGCGGGCTGGGCCCGGACATGCCTGGGTGCGGCCTGCTTCCTTCTGGGGTGAGTACGCCGAGGGGGGAGGCCTCCGTGACTGGGCATGTCCGGGACCCACCCAACACCCTCATTGGGTGGTGGGTGAACGGGATTGGGGAGGGGCGCAACCTCGGGCCTGCAGGATTTAACTTCCGGCTGCCAGAGGCGAGCCGAGGGCTGCGGGAGAGGACGTCTAGCTCGGATCCCGAACCCAGTCCGCCATGTGCCCATGGCTCATGGCGGGCTGGGCCCGGACATGCCTGGGTGCGGCCTGCTTCCTTCTGGGGTGAGTACGCCGAGGGGGGAGGCCTCCGTGACTGGGCATGTCCGGGACCCACCCAACACCCTCATTGGGTGGTGGGTGAACGGGATTGGGGAGGGGCGCAACCTCGGGCCTGCAGGATTTAACTTCCGGCTGCCAGAGGCGAGCCGAGGGCTGCGGGAGAGGACGTCTAGCTCGGATCCCGAACCCAGTCCGCCATGTGCCCATGGCTCATGGCGGGCTGGGCCCGGACATGCCTGGGTGCGGCCTGCTTCCTTCTGGGGTGAGTACGCCGAGGGGGGAGGCCTCCGTGACTGGGCATGTCCGGGACCCACCCAACACCCTCATTGGGTGGTGGGTGAACGGGATTGGGGAGGGGCGCAACCTCGGGCCTGCAGGATTTAACTTCCGGCTGCCAGAGGCGAGCCGAGGGCTGCGGGAGAGGACGTCTAGCTCGGATCCCGAACCCAGTCCGCCATGTGCCCATGGCTCATGGCGGGCTGGGCCCGGACATGCCTGGGTGCGGCCTGCTTCCTTCTGGGGTGAGTACGCCGAGGGGGGAGGCCTCCGTGACTGGGCATGTCCGGGACCCACCCAACACCCTCATTGGGTGGTGGGTGAACGGGATTGGGGAGGGGCGCAACCTCGGGCCTGCAGGATTTAACTTCCGGCTGCCAGAGGCGAGCCGAGGGCTGCGGGAGAGGACGTCTAGCTCGGATCCCGAACCCAGTCCGCCATGTGCCCATGGCTCATGGCGGGCTGGGCCCGGACATGCCTGGGTGCGGCCTGCTTCCTTCTGGGGTGAGTACGCCGAGGGGGGAGGCCTCCGTGACTGGGCATGTCCGGGACCCACCCAACACCCTCATTGGGTGGTGGGTGAACGGGATTGGGGAGGGGCGCAACCTCGGGCCTGCAGGATTTAACTTCCGGCTGCCAGAGGCGAGCCGAGGGCTGCGGGAGAGGACGTCTAGCTCGGATCCCGAACCCAGTCCGCCATGTGCCCATGGCTCATGGCGGGCTGGGCCCGGACATGCCTGGGTGCGGCCTGCTTCCTTCTGGGGTGAGTACGCCGAGGGGGGAGGCCTCCGTGACTGGGCATGTCCGGGACCCACCCAACACCCTCATTGGGTGGTGGGTGAACGGGATTGGGGAGGGGCGCAACCTCGGGCCTGCAGGATTTAACTTCCGGCTGCCAGAGGCGAGCCGAGGGCTGCGGGAGAGGACGTCTAGCTCGGATCCCGAACCCAGTCCGCCATGTGCCCATGGCTCATGGCGGGCTGGGCCCGGACATGCCTGGGTGCGGCCTGCTTCCTTCTGGGGTGAGTACGCCGAGGGGGGAGGCCTCCGTGACTGGGCATGTCCGGGACCCACCCAACACCCTCATTGGGTGGTGGGTGAACGGGATTGGGGAGGGGCGCAACCTCGGGCCTGCAGGATTTAACTTCCGGCTGCCAGAGGCGAGCCGAGGGCTGCGGGAGAGGACGTCTAGCTCGGATCCCGAACCCAGTCCGCCATGTGCCCATGGCTCATGGCGGGCTGGGCCCGGACATGCCTGGGTGCGGCCTGCTTCCTTCTGGGGTGAGTACGCCGAGGGGGGAGGCCTCCGTGACTGGGCATGTCCGGGACCCACCCAACACCCTCATTGGGTGGTGGGTGAACGGGATTGGGGAGGGGCGCAACCTCGGGCCTGCAGGATTTAACTTCCGGCTGCCAGAGGCGAGCCGAGGGCTGCGGGAGAGGACGTCTAGCTCGGATCCCGAACCCAGTCCGCCATGTGCCCATGGCTCATGGCGGGCTGGGCCCGGACATGCCTGGGTGCGGCCTGCTTCCTTCTGGGGTGAGTACGCCGAGGGGGGAGGCCTCCGTGACTGGGCATGTCCGGGACCCACCCAACACCCTCATTGGGTGGTGGGTGAACGGGATTGGGGAGGGGCGCAACCTCGGGCCTGCAGGATTTAACTTCCGGCTGCCAGAGGCGAGCCGAGGGCTGCGGGAGAGGACGTCTAGCTCGGATCCCGAACCCAGTCCGCCATGTGCCCATGGCTCATGGCGGGCTGGGCCCGGACATGCCTGGGTGCGGCCTGCTTCCTTCTGGGGTGAGTACGCCGAGGGGGGAGGCCTCCGTGACTGGGCATGTCCGGGACCCACCCAACACCCTCATTGGGTGGTGGGTGAACGGGATTGGGGAGGGGCGCAACCTCGGGCCTGCAGGATTTAACTTCCGGCTGCCAGAGGCGAGCCGAGGGCTGCGGGAGAGGACGTCTAGCTCGGATCCCGAACCCAGTCCGCCATGTGCCCATGGCTCATGGCGGGCTGGGCCCGGACATGCCTGGGTGCGGCCTGCTTCCTTCTGGGGTGAGTACGCCGAGGGGGGAGGCCTCCGTGACTGGGCATGTCCGGGACCCACCCAACACCCTCATTGGGTGGTGGGTGAACGGGATTGGGGAGGGGCGCAACCTCGGGCCTGCAGGATTTAACTTCCGGCTGCCAGAGGCGAGCCGAGGGCTGCGGGAGAGGACGTCTAGCTCGGATCCCGAACCCAGTCCGCCATGTGCCCATGGCTCATGGCGGGCTGGGCCCGGACATGCCTGGGTGCGGCCTGCTTCCTTCTGGGGTGAGTACGCCGAGGGGGGAGGCCTCCGTGACTGGGCATGTCCGGGACCCACCCAACACCCTCATTGGGTGGTGGGTGAACGGGATTGGGGAGGGGCGCAACCTCGGGCCTGCAGGATTTAACTTCCGGCTGCCAGAGGCGAGCCGAGGGCTGCGGGAGAGGACGTCTAGCTCGGATCCCGAACCCAGTCCGCCATGTGCCCATGGCTCATGGCGGGCTGGGCCCGGACATGCCTGGGTGCGGCCTGCTTCCTTCTGGGGTGAGTACGCCGAGGGGGGAGGCCTCCGTGACTGGGCATGTCCGGGACCCACCCAACACCCTCATTGGGTGGTGGGTGAACGGGATTGGGGAGGGGCGCAACCTCGGGCCTGCAGGATTTAACTTCCGGCTGCCAGAGGCGAGCCGAGGGCTGCGGGAGAGGACGTCTAGCTCGGATCCCGAACCCAGTCCGCCATGTGCCCATGGCTCATGGCGGGCTGGGTCCGGGCGGCCAGTGCGCCATTTGGCGCCAGGCTGTGCCTACTGGCCGCCCGGCCGGGGAGCTCTGGGGTATTGGACATCTGAATCCCTGCTGAGATAGCTCTAGAGTGACCCCACTGTTTCTGGGATCTGAGTCAATCCTAAAGATTCCCAATGCCAGTAACTCTTCCTTTGAAGAACTTCCAATCCCTTAATAATGCTGAGCTTTGAACACCTATCAAGTAAAAGATAAGCTCCGGCTTGTGTAGCAGGCTGGCACCTAATGGTCCTCGGAGCAACCACGTGCAGGTGCGTGATTTACAGCTAGGAACGGTCCCAATCTGGGAAGCCACAGCTGGGATGAGGTTCCCACCAAGGGGTGTATGTGCTGGAATGGGGGCTGCGTTCTATCTAGGAAACAGTTGCAGTCACCCGAGGCACTAGTGTGGGCTGGGATTGGATGCACCAGGCCGGTTCAGATCCCAGCACCATCTGGTGTTATGGAGAAACAGGGTAGATGTGGGACTGACTAGGCTGGGTCTCAATCCCCTTCTGAGCCATGTGTGAGCTGTATGTGGGTATGGACGAGCCATGGCTGGGCTGAAACATCCAACAACAAGAGTCAGAATGGGGTGAAAGCCAGCCAGGAAAAGCCACTGTTCCTGCTAGGACAGGAGGTGAACTGAGTAGGGTTGGCTCAAGAACCCCCTGGCAAGCGCAAAATCTGGCATTGGGAGGGGTTCTGATGGAGGAGCCTGGGCAACTCCTCTGGCAGGACACAGTCCCTGCAGGTAAGCGCGAGAAGCATGATTGGAAACAGCCCAGAATAGGCCATGGAAAGTTTCCCACTGGCATGCATTCGGCATGGGTCAGGAGCAGGCCAGGCTGAATCAGTTCATGTCATCCTCTGGCAAATCCGATCACCAGAACAGAGTGTGGAATGGGCCGGGTTTGGTTGCGACAAAACCAGTACACATTCTGGAACGCCAGGGCGTGGTTGCCTGTACTGGATATGAATGCAACACCCATCCAGCACACGTGAGATCCAGGAAGGGAGGGGCAGAGCTGGCGGGGGGGTTAAGGGGCTGGTCCCCTCGCTGGACAACCACTCCCACTGGAGAGTGTTGGCTGGGATAGAGACAGACACGACTAAGCAAGGCTACAACACCTGTGCGCTGCATGTGGACAAGATCAGGGCCACAGCATCAGCTGGCAGAAGCTGGCACTGGGGACTAATTCTGTCGAGTCAAATCACAGGACCACCTAAAGAGTGCATAAACCGGGACAGAGAGACCTGGGAGGGAAAAAGTGGGTTCCCCCTTCTTGGGTCACTATTCCCGTGGGAGGGCATGAAAACTAGGACGGGGGCTGGGATGGCTAGACAGAGGCACTCAACAACATCTGTGAGGGCTGGATGGTTGAGTCGATTAGATAGAACTAAGCTTTAATACCCATTGACAAGTACCAGAGCCAAATGGGATGGGGAACAGACTGGTCTTCTGCTACACAAATTGGCAAACCAGGGTAGGGGGCAGGCTTGGTGGGGGTTATTGTGGGTCACCCCGACTAGGCTGCAGCTCCCACTGGTTGATGTAAGGGCCGAACCAGACTGGACTGCAACACCCATTGGTTCCAGTGCAACTCGGGACTGAAAACAGAACCAACACAGCAATTGCAACCACCAGCTGATCAGGGTGATGGACTGTGCCGGGCCCTGTGCTTGCTAGAACATACAAGAATCTGGTCTGGGAATACCTCAAAGTATCTTTGGAGATCTCCCCACTTGAACTGCTGGACTCAGAATTCTAACCAAGAAAAGACAGAAGACAGAATAGGACAATCATTCATCTCAGCTACATGTTGGCAGCGAAATATGGGACAAATGGAGACTTCATGATGGACCATATCAATCAGTGGACCACCTCATCGAGCGAAACTGGCAGTGACTCATAACTGGAGAACTATTAACTCCACTTGAGCACATATCTCAGAGCATGCCCCACATATGGGACTTGGGGTGGGCGGGAAACCGGGTGGGGCTTCTCCCTCAATATCCCCTTTTACCTCAGATACATGATGGAAACAATATGGACATAATAGCATTGCCCACCTCCCTATCCCCCTGAACCTTTTTTTTTTTTTCTTCCTTCTCTTTCTTGATTTTCCTTCAACTATAGTTAACTATGTAAAGATTGTCAACAACAATACAATAAAATGGATTATATATAAAAAAAAAAAAAAAAAAAAAAAAAAAAAAACTCTGAGGTTGGCAAAGGGTTTTGCTCCTTTGCAGGGGAGTTTTCAGTATTATTCATTGTGCCTTTGTCTCTTTTTTTGCTCTTGATCATTGTACTTCTGGTCAGCAGAGTCTTCTCCTTGGGGCAGGTTTCTAAGCTGTGTCACCCACAGGTCTACAATGCGATTTTACTTATTGCAGTTGGTACACAACTTTTTACTTGCAGCCACTGTGCCACAACTTCCAGTGAGTTCCAGGTCTGGGTTCTTACGTCAGATTTCCACCGTGGTCTCCACAGTCCCAGCTCCTGGCTCACCACTCTCCACCTCCTATGATACTGTGCTAAGGCTGCACTGCTGTCTCTGCAACCTTTCTCCCACTTCTGGTTGGAGCAGGTCCCAGGAGTAGAGAAACACCAGGTGTCCTATATAATTAGGTTGTTTGTGGTGCTGATCTTGTTGGAACCTGTTGGACGTTAGGTCTGGGTGTCACATGGACCTATTTTGACCCGTACGATTTTACAGTAGGTATTATTTTCCTGTGGGACCAGTGCAATACACGGAACTCAGTGAGTTCTCGCGACTTCTGCACATGTGCAGTTCACTGTTGTCCCCTGCAGTGCTAAAGCTATTGCCACAGTGTGCAAAATGGCGCCTGACGTACCACTACTAGAATTCTTGATCTGCTGGCTGTTAGATCTGAGGGCTACCCAGACCTGTCTTGGGTGGGAATGGCAGAATGCCACGTTGATGCAGTTCACTGAGTCAGAAAAGAGTTCACTCCCAGCTCAGCGCATGCTCAGTCCTTTCCCTTGCCTTTCCTCCTTATGCAAAATGGCGCCCAATTCAGCTCTAGGGGGCTGACTGGGCTATGAATCTACTCTGTTCTCGCACTGCCCATCTGGGATCTGCTGCTCTGTCTCTGATCCTGGTCAAATAAAACGGACCAGCAGGACGGAAAGTTCTTTGGGTTTGCCTCCCAACCTCCCAGTGAAAGTCCCTTCCCACCTGGTTGCTGGTAGAGTTCCAGCTGCTGGGGGAGTTCAGTTCGCTGTTAGCTGAATGCTGCTGGAGTATCAGTCACTGTAGCACCACACCGTTGTGTCCGCTGCTTTCTTGTGTCTGTCAGTCTCCAGGTACCCCTCTGCTATTATTCTGTCCTTTCCTATTTCCTGGAATATGTCCTCTCTGTTTCATCCTGATTAAATGTTTTTCTGTCCATTTAAATGTGTCCTTACCCTATTCCGCCATCTTGATTCTCCCCCGATTTGCTTTTGTCTGTGCCCTTCTGTGCCCGGAGAAGGGAGCTAGCCTGCAGGAAAAATCAGCTTGCCTTCTGGCTTTCTCCTACCTCATCTCAGGATATTTAGCTTGCTGGGATGTGCTAAGTCAGTTACCAGTTTCTGAGTTCCAAATTTCTGTTTCGTTTTCCCCTTTTCCTTGCTCTATGTCCCTATGAACCCATGCTTTAAAAAAAAAAAAAAAGACATCCATTATTGTTTTTACGAGGTTAGTGGAGGAAAGAGAGGTAATTGTGGGTGTGTAATCCACCATCCTCAATCTATGCAAAGTAGAAGAGTGGTCAAGAACACACGCCTGGATCTGGCGCAACAGCCTAGCGGCTAAAGTCTTTACCTTGAACAGGCTGGGATCCCATATGGGCACCAGTTCTTATCCTAGCAGCCCCACTTCCCATCCAGCTCCCTACTTATGGCCTGTGAAAGCAATTAAGGACAGCCCAAAGCCTTGGGATCCTGTACCCATGTGGGAAACCCTGAAGAGACTCCTGGCTCCTGGCTTTGCATCAGCTTAGCTCCAGGCATTGTGATCACTTGGGGAGCAGAGCATGAGACGAAGATTTTGCTCTCTGGCTCTCCTCCTGTCTGTATATTTGATTTTCCAATAAAAATAAACAAATCTTTAAAAAAAAAACAAACCTGGGGCTAGTGCTGTGGTGCAGCAGGCTAAGCCACAGTTAGCAGCACCAGCACTCCATACGCGCACCAGCACTGCATACGCACACCAGCTGAGTGCCTAGCTGTTATACTTCAGATCCAGATCCCTGCTAGTGCACATGGGAAACAGTGGAAAGTGGCCACTGCACTCACATGGGAGGCTTAGAAGCAGCTGTTGCAATGATCTGGGGAGAAAGCTAGTAGATGGAAGACCTCTCTGCCTACCCCCTCCACAACTGTCCTCTCCTTTCTAATACATAAATACATAAATTTTAAAACAACAACATACATGCCCTACCTAGACTACACTGGTTTGGCTCTTTGTAAAAACTCAAACTCTTCTTTCCTTCATTTCAGAGTCCAGAGTCCTAACCATTACACTATGGAACCCTCCCTAACCTTTCCTTCATTTCAACACACATAAACTGGTAGTAGTAGCATCTATTTTATTAGTTATAATGAGAATTAAACGGAATGTATGAAAGACGTCAGGACTGTGAGAGCTCCACAAATGTTAGCTATCATTTTGATGAGGAGGAGGAGAAGGGGGAGGAAGCTCTCCAACAAGAAAGAGAACAAAACTAACAATGACTAAACTAGAGGAAAGAGATCCATGGGGGCCCGGCGGCGTGGCCTAGCGGCTAAAGTCCTCGCCTTGAAAGCCCCGGGATCCCATATGGGCGCCGGTTCTAATCCCGGCAGCTCCACTTCCCATCCAGCTCCCTGCTTCTGGCCTGGGAAAGCAGTCGAGGACGGCCCAAAGCGTTGGGACACTGCACCCGCGTGGGAGACCCGGAGGAGGTTCCTGGTTCCCGGCTTCGGATCGGCGCGTACCGGCCCGTTGCGGCTCACTTGGGGAGTGAAACATCGGATGGAAGATCTTCCTGTCTGTCTCTCCTCCTCTCTATATATCCAGCTTTCCAATAATAATAAAATCTTTAAAAAAAAAAAAAAAAACAAATAAATCTTAAAAAAAAAAAAAAAAAAAAAGGATCCCATGAAGAGCCCCTGCATTTGCATTCTAAAGCCCCAGAAAGATAAAAGAAACAACAAAAAGATGAAAGAAGCTCCTTCAGTATCATTACTTAGGTAAGAAGTAAGTTACTACAACAATAGGACAATTTAAGGAAAAATAATAAAATATCAAGACTTTCAACTTCATCATGAGAAGAAAAATAAAAATCAAACAAATTATCCTAGAAAACAGGAGAAAGGGAGGAAAAAAGCAGAGAGAATATTGGGCCCCATATTATCAACTGAAGATCTAACACAGCAGACTGAGAAAATAGGAAGGAGAAATGATCAAAGAGCTAAAATAAAAAAACTTCTCAGAACTGAAGGGTAAGGGGTTCTAGAAAGAAACAGGCATTCTACGTTCTGTGTTCAGCACACACAGAAAAAAACAGAGAGAACAACACAGTCATAGAGCTCAGCAGGGTAAAACAGCAAAGTTTTAGGAAAAACAAATGAAGATACCTAAACTTCTTATCCGAGTAATTACCACACTTCAATATGTTGTGTGTTTTAGGAGAGGACAGAGACAATGTCCACCCTCCTCATCCCACATACCCTGTGCCAAGCACGCCTGGAAGAGTGGATGGGGTGAGTCAGAGCAAATAAAACTAATCTTACGGAATTTCTGGAAACACACATCCTGCCAAACGCACTGAGAATCCCGCTACTTATGGTGGTTGTGTGGCTGCTGTCAGCACCTGGATCCAACAGAAGAATCCTAACATGAATACCAAAACTGCTTAGATTTGAATTACATTTTTATTAAGAAGACAGATTGACAGGGAGGAGGAGAGACAGAGAAGAACTTCCATCCACTGCTTCATTCCCCCAATGGCTGGTGCTGAGCCGATAGCAAGTCAGGAGCCTGGAGCCTCTTTTTATTATTATTATTATTATTATTATTAATTATTTTGCATTATGTTACAGTTTCATAGGCTCTGGGAATCCCCCCCCACGCCCCTCCCCCCTGGTGGCTTCCTCCACCTTGATGCAGTATTACAGTTCAAATTCAGTCAAGATTCCCTCCTCGCAAACATATACCGAGCGTAAAGTCCAGCTATTTATTGTCCAGATGGGTTGAACAGTCTCTTGGGGAGACCATTTCTGGTCCGTTGTTAGAGCTGGCAGAATATCATCCCATTCAACCAAGAGTCCCGACATAACATCAACAGCAATTTGCAACATTATGGAATTGACATGGTTGTGAGTAACCAGTGTGTTACAAAAAAAAAAACAAGTTCTTAACCACAACCTATGATTAGCCCATTGACATTTCAGTTTTAGTTTTATATACAGAACCGACTGCTATATACCTTAAAATGGCTATAAGGTACCATTCAGCTGTCTCGTGTCTATTTCATTTTAGTATTTAGCCATTTGTTGTGTTGAAGTATAATTTTGCTGATCTTGGCAGATTTTAGGGTAATCTAGACTGACTTGTAACTCTAACAAGACATTTGTCGACAATTAAGGTGCTGAACATTTTTTTGTTTGTTTGTTTGTTTGTTTTTGGGGGGTGTGCAGGGAAATCCCCAACACCATGGTGAGGAGTGACTAATCTTTGTGTCCCACCCAGCGAGGCATGAGCCAATCCACACCAGCTCTTTCCTGTCAGATTAGGAGCCTGGAGCCTCTTGCAAGTCTCTCACGCAGGTGCAGGGTCCCAAGGCTTTGGGCCATTCTCTACTGCTTTCCCAGGCCACAAGCAGAGTGCTGGACGGGAAGCGGGGCTGCCAGAATACAAACCAGTGCCCATATGGGATCCCGGTGTGTTCAAAGCAAGGACTTTAGCCGCTAGGTTATGGCGCTGGGCCTGTACTAGGTTTTAAAGGCAAGACCTCAGGCCCGGATGGATGATCTTCCTCTCTCTCTTCTCCTCGTTTCCGTATATCTGATTTTCCAATAAAATTAATGTTATTTTATAAAAAAAAAAATTAAAGGCAATAACTCAGGGCCCAAGGACCCTGGATTTCAACCCTGGCTCTGCCAAGATCGGACTAGACCCAGCAGGTTCGGGGTGCATTGGCGTTGACCCAGTCCCTTCTCTGACCACCGCTGTGACCTGAGGTTAGTCAGCCACCTCAGCGAAACAACACGGTGCGCACATCCCGGGCAGAGAACACCAGTGGGAAGGGATGACCTGGCGACGGGAAAGCTCTCTTCCCATCAGAGTTCCCTGTGCCATGGGCAGAGGTGACAGAAAGGACAAGCGAACGGCACATTGAGCAAGAGGAAGATGGCGGACAGAATACCGGGGCCTACCACCACGTCACTGCCCTGCCCCCTCAAGCCCGGCTTCCACACATTGCCAAAACGCCCAACACCACATGAAATTACTTGCCCGAGTCTAGTTCCTCAGGCGCTCTGTTGTGGCCTCAGGGTGACAGGTCTGCAGGAAGCCCCCGCGCATGCCTAAGCGCTGGTGCTCACCTGGACAGCTTCCCTCGTGCCCCGCGCCCTCACATCCCAGGCCTCCCTCACGCTCCGGCGTCCTCGCGCCCCCAGCGGCCCTTGCAGCCCCGGCGTCTTCACATCCAGGCCTCCCTAGCGCCCCCAGCGGCCCTTGCGGCCCCGGCGTCCTTACATCCAGGCCTTCCCAGCACCCCCAGCGGCCCTTGGAGCCTCCGCCAGTCCTCACATCCCAGTCCTCCCTCACATTCTCGGCCTCCGTAGCGCCCACAGCAGCCCTAGTGCCCTGCTCCTGACTTCCCAGGTCTCCATCACACTCTAGGCCTCCATAACACCCCCAGCGCCCTTGTGTGCCCTCTCCCCCACGTCTCCCTCACGCTCCCATCCTCACACCCCATGCCATGGCCAGTGAGTGAGGGTGCGTTCCCTATACCAAGCCCACCCCTAGTCCCGGTTTTTGCATGTGTCAGCATATGCTGCAGCCTAGCCTAGCCCATCCACATGTCATCAGGCTCTCATGCATACCCATGGGTGTTGCAGCTGAACTCAGCCTGCCCTGCCCCAGACCCAGCCCACACATATGCTATCACATACTGCTGCCTTGACCAACCTATCCCACCCCCAACCCTGGCTCTCATGATCACTAGTGGAAGCTGCAGCCCAACGGGGAGGTGCCCACAGTTTACTTCCAGGCCCTCTTCCTCTATCTACTCTTGAAATGTTCTTGTTTCCTAGGAGCCCATGCTTTTTATTTCTTCTCCCTCTGCACGATCTTTCTGGGCATATATTTAAAGGATTTTTTAAAACAATTTTTTGATATTTATTTTTATTGGAATGGCAGATTACAGAGAGAATGACATACAGAGAGAAAGATCTTACATCCGCTGGTTCACTCCCCAAGTGGCCACAGCAGCCAGAGCCAGGAACCTCTTCCAGTTCTCCTATGTGGGTGCAGGGTCCCAAGGCTTTGGGCTGTCCTCTATTGCTTTCCCAGGCCACAAGCAGGATGGGAAGTGGAGCAGCCGGGACATGAACCGGTGCCCATAAGGGATCCTGGCATGTGCAAGGCGAGGACTTTAGCCACTAGGCTATAGTGCCAGGCCCTTAAATGATTTTAATCCCCACCTGTATACTTATGGCTTCAAATTTCCTATTGCAGCACAAGCCCTCAACATCAACTTAATCAAAACTGAAGCACTCACCTTACTCCTTTCTCACAAACCATCTCCTATTCTTGTTCTCTCAGTGTGCTGCGACTTACTAAGCTCCCAAACTAAGAAACTAAGGGTGCATCTAATGAGTCTGCCTCCTTCCCCTCACTCTCTAGACCTACTCTATCACTGAGTTTGACTTCTATTTTATGACTCTTTTTTTTTTAAAGATTTTTTAAAAAATTTTTTATTGGAAATTCAGATATACAGAGAGGAGGAGAGACAGAGAGCCAGGTCTTCCATCCGATGGTTCACTCCCCAAGTGGCCGCTTCGGCTAAAGCTGAGCCAATCCAAAGCCAGGAGCCAGCTCTTCCTGGTCTCTCATGCAGGTGCAAAGCCTTGGGCCATCCTTGGCTGCATTCCCAGGCCACAAGCAGGGAGCTGGAAGGGAAGTGGAGCTGCCGGGATTAGAACTGGTGGCTGTATGGGATCCCGGCACATTCAAGAAGAGGACTTTAACCACTATGCTATCGCGCCGGGCCCAACTAACTCTTGTGTTCTTTTCTGTCTTTCCCTGCAACTACAGCATTGCTGCCAGAGTTAAAGCCTTATCATCTTATGCTTAATTGCAGTAAAATTTGAACTTGCCTTCTGTGGACCTCAGCTTCAATCTATCCAAAATGTTCCTGCTTGCTGTGAGCAAACAAACATGTGAATGAGCACATGAGCCGTTCCCCAGGACCTCAAGGGTGGACATGAACATGAGACAGGTGAAGGGACTGAGGCCTTTTGGATCCACCTGAGTCACATAATGAATTTCTCATTACAAAAGGAATTCTGTCTTCCAAACAAGTGGAAGAAAGCATTTGGGCAAAGAATGTAGCTGCTATAAACTACTGGAAGTACATCTCCCCCTTGTTTACCTGACTAACTCCCATTGTACTTCATGGTCTGCAGGGGTAGACCCTGCCCAAATCACTGCCACCACAAAATGTTTCTTGACAGCCTCTGCTAAGTTCCTCACAGTATTCTTTTGTTTTGGGCCGAATAGCAGGTGTAATGAAATCAGAGGGCCTGACTAAAATTCTAGTTTTGACATTCAGTAACTGTGTGGCACTTAGCATCTTTGTTGCGGACTCTTCAACTTTAAAAGGGGATACCACTATCACTTCATTGTTTTCTGGGATTCAAGATGTCAACATAAAGACTGCCAGAGAAAGTTTTCAGGTAATATAAATCTTGATGTCTTCTCCACCCTGTGACACCTCAGAGTGAACTCTTTGAAAACTTACATTTTATTTATGTATTTTTTTATTGGAAAGTCAGATTTACAGAGAAGGAGAGATAAAGATCTTCCGTCCACTGATTCACTTACAAAGTGGCCACAATAGCTAGGGATGAGCTGATCTGGAGCCAGGAGCCAGGAGCCAGGAGCCAGAAGGCTCTTCCAGGTCTCCCACACTGGTGCAGCTTTGGGTTGTCCTCTACTGCTTTTCCGAGGCCACAAGCAGGAAACTGGAATGGAAGTGGAGCAGACAGGATACCAACTGCTGTCCATTTGCAAGGTAAGAACTTGAGCCACTAGGCTATCCCAAGCAGGACCCGAAGATTTACATTTTAATTCTCTGGTGCTCCTAGCACAAGACTGACCTTGGCATATGTCCAGTTCATCATAAATGTTTGATAAATGTGGAGATGGAGATGTTATGCTGAAGAAAGGTGGTAGGGTGGTCCCTTCTAGCAGAGTTGGTAAACCGTAACTTCTCTGAGGATAAGGGTTATATTGTATAAATCTCTGCAGCCATCCTATCATGAAATAGCAACATTTTTTGCTGGTGAAAACTTTTAAAGCCTTAAAAAAAAAAAGATAGGGGGAGGGACCAGCATGGTAGTCTAGTGGGTGAAGTCCTCAATTTGCATGTACCGGGATTCCATATTGGTGCTGGTTTGTATCCCCGCTGCTCCATTTTCCTTCCAGCTTCTTGCTTGTGGCCTGGGAAAGTAGAGGATGGCCCAAAGCCTTGTAACCCCATACCCATGTGGGTGACACAAAAGAGACTCCTGGCTCCTGGCTTTGGAGCTCAGCTCTGGCCATTGTAGCCACTTGCGGCGTGAACCAGTGGATGGAAGATCTTTCTGGGTCTCCTTCTCTGTAAATTTGACTTTCTGATAAAAAGTACATAGATCTGAGAGAGAGAGACATATTAGAGGTCCTACTCTGTGACATATCATGTTAAGCCATGGCTGAAGGGCTGGCTTGCCATATGGGCACTGGTTTGAGTCACAGTTGATCCACTTCCAATTCAGCTCCCTACTGATGGCCTGGTAAAGTAGGGGAAAATGGCCCAAGTGCTTGAATTCTTGTACCATGTAGGAGACCAGGAGCTCCTGGCTCCTGGCTTAACCCTGGCCACTGTGGCCATTTAGGAAGTGAACCAGTAGATGGAAGACTTCCTTTCTCTGCCTTACCCTCTCCACAACTCTACTTTTCAAATAAAATAAAATCTTTAAAAAAAAAAATTTAACTGTATAGCCCCAGGCTGGGTGTTTTTTGGGTAGTTTCTCTGGAGAAGTTAGTTGGACTACATTACCTCTGGAGATTAGAAATTTGTCTCAAAATATCAGTTAAATAGATCTTCCTATTAGGAACTGTACCCAGAACCCTGGTGAATATTTGAAAGTCTTCATATATAAAATATTGCAGAAAACATCTTCTAAAATTCCCAAACAGCAATGTATAAAAATAGGAAGACCTAGAATTTCAGAACACAAAGTTTTCCCACTGTTGTCAAATTTCTGAAGTCAAGAAAATTGATTTTTTTTAGTTGATTTTTAAATGCAACCATATGCATTGCTAGCATATTGTGCTCCATATTTACTGGACAATTGAACAGCAACAAGTTTTGGCACAAGAATGCTGATTCATCTTATTTTTATTTTATTTTTGGACACATAAACACAAAATATCCCTGCAAGCCAAAAACAATTCCAAAATTTAAAGAACCATTATCTTTTCTCAATATGGGAATCCAACCCCTCCCTTAGTAGCTTAGAAAGTACCTCGTATTGCTAGAAACATACATTCAGTCCAAACTGAATAAATTTCAAACATTACAAATCTAACAATATTAAAACAGAAATCACACCATGATTCAAAGGAATCAATGCAAGCATTATCAGCCACTAGACACAGAAAGAGCAGGAATTATGTCAATAGCAAGGGACAAGACAATGTTCATCAATAACAAGATCTTCCCTTTCATTTGATAGGGAACAAATTTTTCTTGGAGCTAAAGCAGTTGTTGAGGCACTGCTTTTCACCTCCACTTTCTGAAAATGAAGGCAGAGCTATCATCTCACTATTGAGCCAGAAAGCACATCTACATCCACAGAGGCTGGCTAGGGCAGGGTGGAGAGGGTGAGCTTTCTTTTCCAGTAGATCACCTTTTCTCCTTGGGAAGCAGAGGTATCTGAGCCAGGTAGGTTATACTGTGACACAGGGTGGGCACCAGATCCTAAAATGCAGACCACGTAGAATACAGCTGCTTGCAACCCCCCAGATACAATTTACAGTAAGAATGATTGTGGTCTGCCAGCACAGAACACTGGCTGCATTAGCTGGCTCTCTGTATAAACTGCTCAGGATTCAACAGCTCACAACAATAAAATCATGTGATCATCAGGAGTCTTCACCACTCTCTTACTGTCCCTTACAAATCCTTAGCCTGAAATAGCTACTCATTAGCATCACTACGTTTGAGTCTTTCACACCACATGACAGTGCCTAACCAGGCTGCCTGTTAGAAAACCAAACAGCCCAACACTACATCTAGGAAATGCACACCACCCGTTGATTGACACATGCATAACAATTCAGTCTGTCCCAAGGGGCTACCTATTTGAATTGTCAAGTCCTGTTAAAAAAAAAAAAAACTGTGCTTTCAGCCCTGCTGGCCCAAGTACTGTGGCAACTCTGATTCTATACAGAATATTAAAGATTCGCCCCTCATCAAATTCTTTTCAACAGTCCCACTTATATCTGTCCTGTTGTCCAAAATGACAGCATTGCACCCTTCATGATATTATTTTCCTATAAAATATAGGCCTCCCGGCTTTTCCTCCACCAGTACACTGAGTTGCCCCAGTGTACAAGAACTGACTGAGATATTAACAAATGCCATGATTCAGGGTCAGGCATATTACCCAGATGCAGGCAAGTAGTTTGGGGCTTCCTGTTACTCCGCCTTGCTTGCTATTCCATGCACACCTGGAGATGGTGAGAAGTGACTCTTCTGTGCGTTCTTCACAAGCAAGCCCTGAGGCACTCAAGTGCAGGGGAGGTGCATGCTGGCCAACCAGCCATGGAGAGTTCTTCATTTTAGCAAGTCCTCCTTCTACAAAAGCTTCCATTTTGTCCTCCTCTTGGGTCCAGGGTGGCCATGCTGATGTGGGTTTTTGCTGTGCTCTCCCTGAACAAGTGTGAATAAGCAGCAGCCAGCCCCTTACCAACATGTCCCGATTTGTATGATCCAAGTGAGGTATTTGCAAAAACAAAAACAAAAAGGAAAACCTTACAACATGAACACCTGCCATCTTGTTACCCCCGCCTAGGTTCCCGGTACCTTTGGAGACAAAGGACGTTGGCATCATCAATCACCATGAGCTGTGGGACTCAATAAACATCACAGAACTCAGAGACCAGTCTCAGCAGGTGTCTGCACTCCCTCTGAGCAGCAAGGGTGGAAATGTAAACTTCAACATATGGACAAGCTTGTCTCAACGACTGATGAAGAACGGTGCTTTATATTGCTGGGATTCTAAAAAGGCTACATTGAGAGATTTGGACTAATGTGTTTAAGCAAACACCATTCACCATCAGCTTCGGCATCCACTCTCCCCGCACATTCCAGACCACGCTGTGTCTGTCCCATCCCACCCCTCCCCCAGCTGCAGCAGAATGATTCTGTGGCCTTGTATCTCCTTTTCCATTTTTCATTCCTGATGTTCCAGGAAAGAGATTTCCAAGTCAGTCACATTTGGGCTGGGAAACACTGGCTGGGACTACCAAGGATCTATGTAATTGTTGTCCATTCACAAAATATTAGTTACACTAAGTACAGACACTGTTTTCCCCCTACGCTTTTCCTGATGCTTACACTGGACAAGCATCCCTTTGTTTGGACGAGAAAGGAATCCCATCTCCTTGTGAGCAGAATCCAAAATCTAGGAAGAAAAGACCCAATATTTCCTACATGCTTTTAGCTGAATAAAAAGGAAGGAAAACCCACCAAGTGCCTTCCCATCAGAAGGAGAAGCAAAAAATTTTGCTCTGCAATTACTCATGTGGATCACCTTGGTTCCCAGGGTGAAAACAAAAACAAAAACAAAGCCTAAATGCTGGTACAATTTTGCAAGTTGCAGCATTGCACAAGGTATCTTAAGGACTGGCAAAGCCTAGCCAATAAGGAAGCCTCCTGGTTCTAGCTTATTTTAAAATGAAGTGACAGGGCACTAACTGTGACTATAAAAAAGGTAAAAAATAATTATTTAAAAACACATGGAAATATGTCTTTTCTGACCAGCTTCAGAAATTGCCAGCTTATGACATCTAAGAAACAGTTAATAAAGAACATATCAAAATCTAATCTAGAAAACTACATCATCAGGGGATAGAAGAGGAGGGACCTTAAAAGACGTTTATTGCCAAAGTTCACTCTCTATGAGAAAAGTTTAAAAATCATTAAATCTAGCAAACCACAGAGCAGCATAGAATGGGCACTTTTAAAAACTTGGAAAACTCTTAAATAATTATTGGTACTTCTATAGGAAGAAACATGAGTATTTTGACCATGGCAGTGTTATCTGTCACTATGACACGCTTCTATCGGTTTCTGTCACACATTCACGTAAGTCAACCAAATAAGGTAACTGCCTGCTTGAATCTGAAGCCCAGTATAATGCAGTTTGCCTGTGGCCTATACTGGCAGCACAAGCCTGCGGAGATCCGGTAAATGATGTAGAAAAACTCATAAAACCTTGCTGAAAACTCTCAAAATTGAATGCTCGTTAAAGGCATTTACAGTGGCAGTTGGAAATCTCCACTAGAAAGTCTGTGAACCTACACAATTAAATAGCAACACCGAACTGAAGTCGACTGGTTTCTCTCTCCCACATATACACTTCTTGATGGAAACAGAAAACAGGAATCATCTTCTCTTATGAGATGAGAGGGTTATGGGCATGCTGAGAACACCATTCTGTAGACACAGTGAATGCATCGACCATAGCAACTTTTCTGGGGAAGTCCTTTAGAAAGTTTAGGCTCGTCAGCCTTTGCACATTGAGGTAAAAATTCCATCCAGTGCATCAGAAAAGAGAATCTATGTGTATCTATGACCTTAAAAAAATGGCTCCATTTTGTCAATGCATCAGATGGTGCTGCAAAGAAAGTTGGGATCCAGTGCAACAAAGCGGAGCTGCTTAGAGAAGACCCTCTGAGGTCCCCTTGGCTCTCTCAAGAGGTGGTAGGCATTTGAAACGTTTTGAGGCTGCTTGAGGTGCCAGATAACTTGAATTATAATTATGATTATTACTATTTTGGAGACTCTCAGGCAAAATACATGGTATGTTGGGTGTCATGGTGGATCTGTACAGCCTTAGCCAGGGCCTGAGGATCCCGACCGTTGCTCTGTCCTGACACGTGACTGCCTTCTGCACTGTAAAGAAAAGAAAACAAGAACCCTGATGTAAGATAAGGTCACTTTATACTTCACACATTTCAAATAACACAGACTGCCAGATTAAAAAGGAAATCAGATCCAAGCCTTGGCTCCTTCAATAGTTACGTCTCTCTAGCCATTGGTTCATTTAACCAAGAAGCGTATAATGTTTGCATGGGCTCCACTCTTTCCTGGTACTTGCATAAGAATGTCTGCTGCCAGCTATACTGGGTTAATTCCTGCTTACCCATTAGGTTCAGCCAAATGCCATTTCCCCTATTGAAATCTACTCTGGGAGTGAGTATTTATTACAACAGTTAAGATGTTGCTTGGGACCCCAGCAGCCCATACCAGAGTGCCCAATTTGAGTCCCATCTTCTTCACTTCAAAGGCAGTTTCCCTTGACATGCACCCTTGGAAGCAGCCTATGTGGAAGACCCAGTTGGAGTTCTAAACTCCTAAGCCGTTGCCTGTCCCAGTCCTGGTTGGTGGAGCTATTTGGGGAGTGAATCCGCAGATGGAAGAGTTCTCTCTGTGCCTTTCAAATAAAACAAAGATAAATACATAAAAATGAAAAGAAGAGAAAGAAACCTATTCTCTGTCCAAATTCAAGAGCAGAAGCATCTGGAACAAGCTTTCACAGTGTACTGTGTTTTTCTTTCATGTCGCTCAATTCAATTGAAATTACTAACTGGGTAATGACTTATTCCCCTACTGAATACAAATTTCAAGAAAGAGAAACTTTATACATCTTACTCACCTTTCTATTCCTATTGCCCAGCACATAACATAGTTTTAGTAACTGTTGAATGAATGAGTCTATCTAGCACAGTGCTAGAATCCACACTCAGCAAATGTCACTGTGCCACCAGTCACTTCTTGCTTTCCCTTTGCTAGCTACATGATCTTGGATAAGTAAAAACGTCTGTGAATGTTGATTTTTCAGATTAACAATGATAACCTGGAAGGGTGGCATCCCATAAGGGAGTGCCAGTTGGCATTCCAGCTGTTCCACTTCCAGCTTACTGCTAATGCACTGAAGATGGCCCAGGTACCTGGGGTCTGGTAAGCCACATGGGAGACGTGGTTGGACTTCTAGGCTCCTGACTTTGGCCTGGCCATTTGAAGAGTGGGCCAGCAGATGAAAGATCTCTTTCTCTCTCTGTCTCTGTCTCTCTACATTACTCTGTATCTCAAATAAATAAAATCAAGCTTTTCCTTTTTTAAAATAAGGAGGGAGAGGGGGTTTAGTGAACCATAAACCATCATAGCTTCTTTGCCTTCTCTTCTTTAACTGATTATTACTATCCTTCTCATCTAGTCTTAAATCTTCATCATCTTTTGCTTTATTTTTCCTGTGCCCCACATGGCCAATTAACTACCTATTGCAGGAATAGCTTATTTTCCCCCCTTAAAGATTTATTTATTCACTTGAGAGACAGACTGACAGAGAGAAATAGGAGAGCTCTTTCATCTACTGGTTTACTCCCCAAAAGGTGGTAACAGCCAGGCCTGGGCCAGGCTGTAGTCAGGAGCCTGGACCACAAGGCTGATCCCGGGCATAGCTTTTTACATTTAACAAAGACAGTCTTGCTCTAACATACTTCTGGAATAAAAACAAAAACCAAAAAACAAAACAAAACAAAACAAAAAAAACCAACAAAACAAAACAAAACAAAACAAACCCCTGCTGTTCCCCTTTAACACGCTCTGGCCAAAGAACACTTGGTATTGTCCAAACATGTCATGTGCTCTCTCCTTTGTGTTCATTGTTGTTTCTGCCTGGAAAATCCTTTTCTTTGTAAAGCCAAGTCTGTGCATCTAGCTATCAAGTCCTCTCCAGCAGCCTTTCTTCCAACATCCATCGCACTGCTGCCTGTATTGATGCCATATTTGCCTTCGTCTTGGTACTTCCAGCACCTAGCACAACACTCAGCACCAAGTTAGTCGTCCCGACCTAACAGACATGTTGGGGAGTGACAGTGCGTTCTTGCAGAGAAGGCACAAAGCCTTCTCAGCCGGACTTTTCCACGATAATGTGTTTTCAACCCTTACAGAAATAGACTTGCAGTGGAATGTCTAGAATTTAGCTGCTAGCTGAATTCAGACTTGGGGAAAAGCCCAGAAATGTCCATACTTCACAGATGGTCATTTGGAAAAGAAAATTAATGCAGGAAGCTCAGGCATCAGTCAAAATGTTTAATTCTCTTGAGATCCCCATTTGGGGTTAAGGGTGGTCTAGCCCCCTCCCACACACAGGTGCACCGTGGTGCATTCCAGATTGCCCTGGGAGTGACACAAACCGGCCAGGCCTCCCACTGCATGAAGCACAGTCTACAGGCCTATGACCACTCTGACTGGAGTGGGGGCTATGCTGGCCTCCTTTGGAGGTTACTCAGCACCTGAACCAAACTGAAAGGCATCTGGCTCGATGGGCAAGCCAGAGGCAGCTCCAAATGAAACATCTTTAGAGAGACAATACAAGTATAAACAAGCCAGGCACCTCTTGGAGCAGAAGTTGCATTATAAGCTCTCAAAGGCAAATGCAATTTCATTGGTTTGTTGCAATTAAACTCTAAAAGGAAATTTATATCTTTAACAAAAAGTTTTTTATAGCAACTTAAAAGGAAAGAAAGGTATGGTAGGCTAATGGCTAAAGCCCTTGTTTTGCATGCACCGAGGTCGCATGTGGGCACCAGTTTGTGTCTCAGCTTCTCCACTTCCCATCCAGCTCCCTGCTGGTGGCCTGGGAAAGCAGTCGAGGACGGCCAAAGTCTTGGAACCCTACACCTGTGTGGGAGACCCAGGGGAAGCTCCTGGTTCCTGACTTCGGATCAGCTCAGGTCTGGCTGTTGCAGCCACTTGGGAAGTGAACCAATGAACAGAAAATCTTTGGCCCCGGCGGCGTGGCCTAGCGGCTAAAGTCCTGGCCTTGAACGTGCCAGGATCCCATATGGGCACCGGTTCTAATCCCCGCAGCTCCACTTCCCATCCAGCTCCCTGCTTGTGGCCTGGGAAAGCAGTCAAGGACGACCCAAAGCTTTGGGACCCTGCACCCGCGTGGGAGACCTGGAAGAGGTTTCTGGTTCCCGGCATCGGATCGGCATAGCACCGGCCCGTTGCGGCTCACTTGGGGAGTGAATCATCGGATGGAAGATCTTCCTCTCTGTCTCTCCTCCTCTCTGTATATCCGGCTTTCCAATAGTAATAAATCTTTAAAAAAAAAAAAAAAAAAGAAAGGAAATCTTTCTGTCTCACCTTCTCTCTGTAAATCTGTCTAGCCAATAAAAATAAATAAATATTTTTTTTAATTATATAAAAAAGGCAACATGCTGCTAAATTAGAAAGAGATTTTTATTGAGCCTGAGACACTTACCTGTCATGATCTTTATCCACCAGATGATACCTGGCCCTAAAGGCTACAAGCCGGGCGTAATATGCAGGTGCTGGGATAGAGACCGAGCGAGTGCACCTCACGTAGGTGTGACACAGCTGGTAAGTCAGCAGCTGGAGCTCATCTGCGGTGAAGCAGTTGTCATCCCACAAGACTTGGTAGTGTGAAGGACGGCTGGTTCCCTGGAGGAAGAGTTGCACCATTAGCACATTTCTCATGCACTCTGGCTACCCGAAAGAAGATAAGAATTAAAACTTACTCCTTAACTGCAAAAGTATGTCTGCCTAGCACACCTACAAGGAGACACCTAGACCAACAGATAGCAGTTCTGGGATACAGGCATTAACACAGTCAATGACAATGTCAAGTAACAAGTCTACTCAAGCTAACTGCAGAATTTGCAAACATCACCCTATCAAGTCAAAGATCTGGACCCATTTCCAACTCACCTGAATTCCTGCATGACTACAGAGGTAAAAGTCGAACTCGGATGGATGGGTGATGGTGCTATCCACCGTAGTGCCTGCTGGAACGTTGCCACTTTTCCCCACCTACCAAAGCAAATGTTGTTAGTCATCAGAGTGCCCAATGATGCTCAGGACAGTTTTTAATAGTATGTGTTAATGGATAAAAGGAAGACAAACTGCTCCTAAGTAAAGCCTTAAAAAAATCAGTTTTAATTGATGATGCTGGATCCCCTGTGATTTTTGCCTTAGCTCAGCCATCTCATCCTGAAGTATTTTCTCCTACAAATATACCCAGTGTTTCTCTTGGGGAAATTCAGATGAATAAGTTTTTACCTGTGGCTTGGAGCTGCAGTATTGCCATGTAACTGCAGATGCTACCCTGGCCGATTCACAAAAGGAAGGGGGAAATGAACATTTAATATGGATAAGTTTTCCCCCAAAAATCAGTTTTACATTTCACTTGAAGTAAAAAAACAAAACAAAACAAAACAAAACAAAAACATCAAAACTGCACAACTTTAAACAAAAGTTACAATGAAGGAATCTTTGAATTGGCTCACCAGGTTCAATAAACTTTATACTTTTATAGGTGCCAATAAAATAAGCCACTGGCAAGTGGCAATCAGGAGGAGAACACCTGAAATGGGAATGAAGAATCCAGTTTCGGGCCAGGTGCTGTGGCCTAGTGGCGAAAGTCCTCGCCTTGAATATGCCAAGATCCCATATGAGCGCTGGTTCTACTCCCAGTGGCCCCACTTCTCATCTAGCTCCCTGCTTGTGGCCTGGGAAAGTAGTTGAGGACGCCCGAAGCCTTGGGACCCTGCACCTGCGTGGGAGACCTGGAAGAGATCCTGGCTACTGGCTATGGATTGGCTCAGCTCTGGCTGTTGTGGTCACTTGGGGAGTGAGTCATTGGACAGAAGATGTTCCTCTCTGTCTCTCCTCCTCTCTGTATATCTGACTTTGCAATAAAAATAAATAAATCTTTAAAAAAGAAAGAAAGAAAGAAAGAAAGAAAGAAAGAAAGAAAGAAAGAAAGAAAGAAAGAAAGAAAGAAAGAAGAAAGAAAGAAAGAAAGAAACCAGCTTCACAGGCCAGTATTGTGGCATAATTGATTAAGCTACTGCCTGCAATGCTGGCATCCCATGTGACCATAGCTTGCAGTCCAGGCAGCTCCAATTCCAATCCAGTTCCCTCCTCAAGCACCTGGAAACAGTGGAAGATGTTCTAAGTACATTGGGCTCCTGCCACTCACATGGTAGACTCCCACATGGAGTTTCAGGTTGGCCTAGAGTTGTTAAAGTTATTTGGGGAGTGAACCAACAGATTGAAGATCTCTCTCCCTTTCTCTCTGTAACTTTTCTTTTCAAGTAAATAAATAAAGAAAAAAAAAAGAGGGGGCGGCACTGTGGTGTATCAGGTTAAGTCTTTGCCTGACACTGGCATCCTATTTGGGTACCAGTTTGAGTCCTGGTTGTTCCACTTCCAATCTAGCTCCCTGCTAATGTGTCTGGAAAGGTAGCAGAAGATGGTCTAAGGTCTCGGGTCCCTGAACCCCCATGTGAGGGCTAGAGGAAGCTTCTGGCTTTGGATTGGCCCAGCTCTGACCTTTGCAGTCATTTGGGGAGTGAACCATTGGGATGGAAAATCAATCTCTCTCTCTTTCATAACTCTGTCTTTCAAATAAACAATCTTTTTAAAAAAAAAAAAGAAGGAAAGAAGGAAGGAAGGAAGGAAGAAAGGAAGGAAGGAAGGTAGCAGTCTTTCAGGTTCTTTAGATGAAAGCCTACAGATGCAACACCTTGGGGAGAAGGGAAGCCAGGCACACTCATTGCAATGCGTGTTTCTGGAACACCAACATGCTGGCTCTGCAGTAAGTGTTGGAGATGAGAGCCAGAGGCACACAGAGAACTAATGAACTTGCCTTTCAGCCCTCATGAAAACCATATAAAATTAACTGTAATGAAATGTGATAAGGGGATAGCGAGGCACTGGGAAAATGTGGTTGGAAGGAAATACTCGAGTTACATTTTATAGGACAAGCATGGTGCGATAAAAACTAAAAGACATTCCAAATACTTCCATACTCAGGAATATATAAGCAAACTATGGCTTGTGACAGACTACTCAGAAATAAAAAGCAACAAATGGGGTGGGCATTTGGACTAGTGGTTAAACCACCAGCTGGGACTACTGTAGCCCACATAGGATTGCCTGAGGTTTGACTATGCCTACAATTCTACCTTCCTGTCTATGTGCACCGTGGGAGGCAGCAAGTGATGGCTCAAGCACAGAGTCTCCGTTACTCACATGGGAGTCTCTAGCTTCTGGCTTTGACCTGGCTCAATCCTAATCATTGCAGGCCTTGAGGGGAATGAATCAGTGGATATGAGTTTTGTCTCTCAAATAAATAAACAAGTAAAACAAGCTACTTATATAGATTATAACCTGGGTGAATCGCAAATGTATTATGGCACCTAAAAAAACATGTATTTCAAAAAAATTTTTTTTTGCACTAAACAAACATTTCTCTTTATTTATTTGAAAGTCAGGAAGCTGAGATTGACAATACAGCTGAACTCTAAGCCAGGGGTTCCAAGATGGGATGTAGGCATCCCAAATGGCATTTTTATTTGTTTTTTTTTTTAAAGATTTATTCATTTTATTACAGACAGATATACAGAGAGGAGGAGAGACAGAGAGGAAGATCTTCCGTCCGATGACTCACTCCCCAAGTGAGCCGCAACGGGCCGATGCGCGCCGATCCGATGCCAAATGGCATTTTTAACCACATGCCAGACTCCTACCCTTATGTTTGCCTCTCAATTCTATCTTCCATGAATATTTTGAAATACTCTTGTACTCACATGAAATTCTAGAAAAGGTGAAACCATAAGAGCTGAATACATATCAGCTAATGGCTGAGTAAGGGAAAGGTTGACCAGAAAAGAACCATATTAGCATATTTTTAAAAAGAATAAAACTGTAGAGACAGAGTGGGGAAGGAAGCAGACAGACAGAACTCCCATCTGTTGGTTCACCCCCTAAATGTCTGTAATGAAATACTTGTTGGAGCTGAGTATTGAACCCAAGCACTCCAACATGGAGTTTGGGCATTTTTAATTGGTATCTCTGCCACTGGGCCAAACTCTGGAATGTGTGAAGACATTTGAGCAGTGCCGTGGCACAATAAGATTTTGTTTTAAACAGTAGCGCTTGTAGCATGGAGGGTGGAGGGTGTGTTGGTGAAGGAGGAATAGAAGCAGGTAGCCTGCAGGGTCTCCTCCTGTACGAAGCCCTGTGCCCAGAGCAGCAGACACGCAAGAGGAAGGGCTGAGATGAGATGCCAGGACACAACACAGAGGACTAGCTGGCCACCCGGATATGGAGGACAGCAAAAGAGAAGAATGTTAGGATAACTGAAGTTTCAGACTTGGCTGACTAAAGACATAATGATGCCAAGGACCAGAATGAAAGGAAAATGAAGACTAGAGTTTGGATGAGGATGAAACAGTAAGTAGAAGGTTTAGACATGTTTTGCTGGAATTGCCTGTGGTTGATTGTATCACGGTTGAATGTTCCCATGCCCCTCCCTAAGGGAGGATTATAGCTCTCCACCCAATTAATACCCTAGAAGGGGCCATCTCAATGTGTTGGTGGATACAACGTGGCCTGAAATGGTAGTTCTAGGCTGAATTTTTAGGAGGCAGTACTTGGCTTACTGTATATCTTTTTCCCCCCTCTGCCACAATGACTGGCACTGTTCCACATGGATGCCTCCCTGCCAACTTAGGTTCCAATGCCAGGAAAGCAGGGTCACAGCTGCAACAGAGCCACAATGCATGTGTAATGTGAGCAAGAAAGAAATATTTGCAAGCCACCAAGATTTGGGTTCTTATTGTTGTTACTATAGCACAGCTTAGTCTATCTTGACTGATCCACAGCCTGTGGGACATTCATGCAAATTTGTCAGGTAATCAGAATCTCACGTCAAGAGTGGCATAACGTGGTTTGGGGTTAGAAACACACATTTAGGAAACACTTAGTAAACAAGCTAGCAGATTGAAAGGCAGATTGAAAGGCAGATTGAAACAGAGGAGAGCGAGAAATATGAAATGCCAGGAAGTACCAGAGTGAAATGGGCAGTGGAGGAAGAAGAGTTGAAGGAAGCCTGGCTATAAAGATGGCAGTAAACCTGGAAAGTCTTGTCACTGAGGCCATTGAAGGCCATTATTGTCTTAAGTGCTGCTAAGAGGTCACTGGCCAGATACCAACTCCAGGGAAGTCACTGACATGGAAGTCAGCCTGCAGAGAATTGAAGTATGTTGTGAGAAGGTAATATGGAAGGTGAAGTACTTGTTTTCCAAGTTCAGTCATGAAAGCAAGACAAGATGAGACAGCAAGGAGACTCATGGAGAAGTAGGCAAAGGAAAATTTATTGAAGGCACTGAACAAGATCTGAGCAATGAAGGGGGCAATAGAAGGTTTTTTTTTTTTTTTTTTAAAAAAGGATACTTAATGAATCAGTGAGGTCTCAGGAAAGCAGAAAGAATTAGGATCAAAAGTAAGAGGGCTGTGGCTATGGCAGTGCCAGTATCCCAACTGGGTACCAGTTCTAGTCTCAGCCGCTCCATTTTTGATCCATTTCCCTGTCAAAGGCCTAGGAAAGCAGCAAAGGATGGTTCAAGTGCTTGGGCTCCTGCGCTCATGTGGGAGACCCAAAAGAACCTCCTGGCACTAGCTCAGATGGCCCAGCTATGGCTGTTGCGGTGGATGGAAGATCTCTCTCTCAAAACTCTGATTCTACCTTTTAAATAAATAAAATAAATAAATAAATCTTAAAAAAAAAAGTTGGGCCAGGGCATTGTGATGCAGCAAGTTAGGCCATGGATCTCCCACATCCCATATATGAGTGCCTGAGAGGGAGTCCCACCTCTGCTTAGAATCCAGCTTCCTGTTAATGTGCATCCAGGGTGGCAGTAGATGATAGTTCAAATATTTGGGTCCTTACCACCCATTTAGGAAATCTGGAAGGAGTTCCTGTCTCCTGTCTTTAGCCTGGCTCAGTCCTGATAGCTCTGGGCATTTAGGAAATAAACCAGAATATGCAAGATGTCTTTCTTGCTTTCAAATAATAATAATAATAATAATAATAATAATAATAATAATAATAATAATAAACAACGCATGCTTTTTAGGGCCAGCATGGTAGTATACCAGACTAATTCTCTGCTTGTGGTGCCAGCATCCCATTTAGGCACCAGTTCAAGTATTGGCTTCTCCACTGGCCTGGAAAAGAAGAGGAGGATGTCTCAAGGCCTTAGTCCCTGTACACATGTGGGAGATCTGGAAGAAGCTCCTGGCTCCCAATTTCTGAACTGCCTAGCCCTGGCCATTGCAGCCATTTGGGGAGTAAACCAGTGGATGGAAGATCTCTCTTCCTCGTTCTCTCTACCTTTCTCTTCCTCTCCCCTCTCTCTGTAACTCTGACCTTCACATATATACATATATACATTTTTTAAAATTTATTTTTATTGGAAAGACAGATATACAGAGTGGAGGAAAGATAGAGAGGAAGATCTTCCATCCAATGATTCACTTCCCAAGCGGTTGCAAAGGCCGGTGCTGAGCCAATCCGAAGCCAGGAGCCAGGAGCTTCTTCCAGGTCTCCCACATGGATGCAGGGTCCCAAAGCCTGGGGCTGTCCTTGACTTCATTCCCAGGCCACAGGCAGGGATCTGGATGGGAAGCGGGGCCGCCAGGATTAGAACCAGCACCCATATGGGATCCTGGCGTGTTCAAGGCGAGGACTTTAATGCTATTGCACTGGGCCCAACTCTGACTTTCAAGTAAAGTAAATAAATCCTTAAACACACACACACACACACTTTTTAAATAGAAAGAATACTGGCTGGATTGAATGCTTAGCTTAGCAATTATCATGTTGGTTAAAATGTCTTATCTCACAATGTCTATTTCGTGGCTACCTTTGGCTCCTAATGATGTAGACCTTTGAGGCAGTAATGATGTCTTAAGCCATTGCATTTCTACCACCCACACTGAGTTTCTAGGTCTTGGTCCAAAGTACAATTTCTACCAAAGGCATATTACTTTAGGGCCATCATAAAATTGAAAAGAATGCAGGTCAAATTATCTGCTTAGTGGCTTAGAAAAAGTTAAGTAACTCATATGTGGTTAAGAGATGTGTTAATAATCACCCAAAGTCTATACTCTACAAATTCCACACACAGATATAAAATCACTTTAGAGTTAGATCCTTTAACAAACTTGTGAGCCAGGGCAGCAAAAAGTAGCAAGAGGCAAGAGAGTCTACACAGATCAAGCCCCCTTTCACAGCTGGCTGCCTTGATCACTGCAATGTTCTGGCTGGTTCTGCTCTCTACTCCTCCACACACAAAAAACCATGCTAGAAGCCAGCATTTCTGCCCAACAAGAGAAATATTCAGACTTGAGTCTTGCATCATCCAGAATTAGCCATTGGGACTCAATGACAGCTAGCATAGATACTCAATTATTCTTAGGCACTTCTGTGTTTACGGGAAAATTATCCAAATGCTCATTCAAAACAAAAACAAACACATTCCATAGTCACAGCCTCAAGCTGGGAAGCTTATATCCCATCTTCTTACCCTCTCCGCTTTATCTGCACAAAAGAGCCGCGTGTGATGCCTCTTTTGCACCACAATGTATGTTATTCCTGGTCGGTAGTCCTCTTCCAAACTAATACATGCCTTTCGAATTGCTATTAGTTCTGGCCAAGCTACCTAGGAGATAGAAATGGCATAGCATTTAATTGAGAACTCACCCCCTATCTCCCCAGGGTGGCAAATGAGAGGAGGCTCTTTCAAAATCCCAGAAGCCTGAAAGGGCAAAATTGAGGGGAGAGTACCTGTTTCATCTGCCCCTCTGACACCCCTCCACGATAATAGATGATCCGAGTGGGCTTGAATCGCGTGGATTTGTAGAACTGGATGAGTAGCTCTCGAACCATGTTGGTAAGGTCCTGGATGACCTCCTGACTGTAGAGGAGCTCCTGGGCGATCTCCTGCCGGGATGTCTGCACCCGCACGGTAGCACAGTACCGGCTCGGGTGGCCATCCATACTGCCCACCACGGCAGCAATGGAGGGCTTCTTCCCATCCCCAGCTGGAGGGTGAGTGACATCTGCTCCCAGAAAGATGACAGGCTGCTGGAACACGGAGGGCCTGTTAGATTTAAAGAGACATTGCCACTCAGAAATGCAGGTGAAAACATTTGGGTTCAGCAAGAGTATATCATCAGAGATAATCACAGGTGTAATTGTTTAAAAAAGAAGAAAGACTTGTGCCTGGGGCAGAACTGGCATCCCAGCAGCTCCATTTCTGATCATTTCCCTGCTAATGCACCTTGGAGAGCAGTGGAAGACGGCCCCTGCACCCATGTGGGTGACCCAGATGAAGCCCCTGGCTCCTGGCTCCTGGTTTCAGACTGGCCCCACCCTGATTGTTGTAGCTATTTGGGGGAATGAACCAGTGGATAGACTCTTTTTCTGCCTCCTATTCCACTCTGTAACTCTGCCTTTCAAATAAAATATATATTTTATATGTATTTGTAAAGAGTATATTTGTAAATATATGTAAGAAGTATATTTTTTCATTTATTTATTTAATATTTTTACAATCTTTTCATAGTTAATTAGGGTAAAAAGGTTCAAGGGCTATAGGAAAGTGGGTAAGACTATTATTTCCATATTGTTTCCTTCATGTTTAAAAAGGGGGTATTGGGCCCGGCGGCGTGGCCTAGCAGCTAAAGTCCTCACCTTGAACGCCCTGGGATCCCATATGGGCGCTGGTTCTAATCCCGGCAGCTCCACTTCCCATCCAGCTCCCTGCTTGTGGCCTGGGAAAGTAGATGAGGACAGCCCAAAGCCTTGGGACACTGCACCCGCGTGGGAGACCTGGAGGGGGTTCCAGGTTCCCGGCTTCGGATCGGCGCAGCACCGGCCCGTTACGGCTCACTTGGGGAGTGAATCATTGGACAGAAGATCTTCCTCTCTGTCTCTCCTCCTCCTCTGTGTATATCTGACTTTGCAATAAAAATAGATAAATCTTTAAAAAAAGGGGGGGTATTAAGGGAGAAGGCCCACCCAATTTCCCACCCTCCCCAGGTCCCGGATGTAGGGCATGCTCCGAGGTTCTTGCTCAAGAGGTTTTGATAGTTCACCAGTTGTGAATCGCTGCCAATCTTGCCGCTCTAAGCACGATGAAGTCTTTGAGGAATCCACTGATAGTCCATCATAGAGTCTCCATTTGCCCCGTATTTCGCTGCCAACATATAGCTGAGATGGTTGAGTGACCTGTTCTGTCTTCTGTCTTTTCTTGGTTAGGGTTCTGAGTCCAGCATTTTGATTGGGGAGATCTCCAAAGAAACTTTGTCTGAGGTGTTCTCAGACCAGATTCGTAAAGAGTATATTTATATAATGTATATGTATGTGTATATGTTTACATATATATATTGATATGTGTACATATAAATAATTTATATATGACAAATTATAAGAGTTGTTCTTCAGGAGAGAACACTAAGTCTAAGAATTGATGCCACCACATTCAGAGAATCTGAACTGACTGCAAGGTGAACAAAGTTGTCCTATTGAGCAGGCTGGGAAGATTTGAAAAAGAACACCTAAAATAAATTTCACAATGTCTAAGAGCTAAGTAAAACTTCCCCAGAACAGATTCTCTTGGGATCCTGAGACCTCTAAAACAGAAACAGAATTGTAGCAAACATAATGGATTTAGGAGCAAAATCCCACTCTCTTTAAGATGTGAGTGTTAGGGACAGAATCAAACCTATTTCCTTCCTGGTTTTATCACTTATGCAGTGTATTTAACTTACTTATTTTATTTAGTGTCTGAACACCAACACACACACACACACACACACACACACACACACACACACACACACACACACAAGCTCTGTGAGGCAGGAATCTTATTTCACTGGTCCCTGCTGTATTCTTCACGACTGGAATATTGCTTAGCCCACAACTGGCACTCATTGAATATTTGATGAAAGAATGAATTCATGTACTTTGCACTGATTTCTCTATTTAAGTAATCAAGGAGAAAAACTGTATGTAAGCTTCTCTGACAAAAGCTTGGCAAAAAAAAAACCCACAATGGGATAAAAAAGATGTGAATTTCATTAGGTTCTTAAAGGCAGAATCAGAGACTATGAGTATTAATTCTTAAAGTATAATTTGGGAGGCACTTCATGTGACAGATGCTAAAAATGACATTCTATAACAGCAGGGAATATGTTGCATTTATTTCTCTTTATCACCTTAAAGCAAATGCCTGGCACATATAGCAGTGAATGAGGGTGGACCTCTATATACATGAACATCTTCATAAATTAGTAACAGCTTATATTTTTAGTGCTCACAGTATCTGACAGTGATATGATTATCGATTTTGCTTTCCAGATTCAAAATATGAGACATTTCTGAGGCCAGTAATGTAGTACAGCAAGTTAAGCTACCACTTGCATTCTGCTTTTCAAATACACAGATACACACACACACACACACACACACACACACACACACACACACAAAGAGTAGAACCGGTGTTGTGGTGTACTAGGTTATAGTATCACCTGAGATGCCATGGTACTGGTTTGAGTCTCAGCTCCACTTCTGATCCAACTCCCTCATAATGCACCTGGGAAAGCCCAAGTGCTTCAGTCTCTGCTCCCACGTGGGAGACCAGGAGAACAGCCTGGCTCTACCTCAGCTGTTGTGGATATTTGGACAGTGATAACCTCTTTCTTCCTCTCTCTGTAACTCCCTTTCAAATAAATCAAGAAATTTTTCTTGAAAAAGAACAAGTCATTCAATTTTGCCTTAAGTATAGCAATGATTACAGCTCTAAAAATTTTTAAGTTTTTAAGCACTCTCACTTTTAATTTTACATAAAAATAACATTTTATTTATTCCTTCATTGTCCCAAAGCCACATAACCTTCAACTCTCAAAAACTATATGGGGAGAGGGCATTTGACCTACAGTTAAAATACCAGTTAAGATGCCTGACACTCCATGTTGGACCCGCTCCTGATTCAAGCTTCCTGTTAATATGCACTTGGTTCAAGTAGTTGTATCCCTGTCATTCACCTGAGAGTCCTGAATTGAATTCTTGGCTCCTGGCTTCCGCCTGGCCCAACCCCAGCCATTGTAAGCATTGGGGGAGTCAACCCAGTGGATGAGAGCTCTCTGTTTCCCTGCATCTCAAGCAAATAAAATAAAGAAATAAAAATTTAAAAAAGAAATTGGGTGACCATATTACAGAAATGAAACCAGACAGATATGAAAAGAAACTTACACTTAGGAACGTAATAGTGCTGGATTTAGGTATTTAATAGAATTATTAACAGCACACCTGGATTAAAACCAATATTTTATAGTTGTCAAGGCAGATATTATCTCAACAGATGAGGAAATGAGGGCCAGATATGCTAACAATTCATTAGAGATTTGCAATATCCATATCCTATCAATATATCCAAGAGCAACAAAGAACTACCACAAATTTAAACAACAACAACTCACGATCCAATACCAAAAATGGGCAAAGGACCAGTAGGCCCATTACATAAAAACATGCTCAAATGACCAATAGGTATATGAAGTTGTGCTCCTCATCATTAATCATTAAGGGAATGCAAATTAAAGCCACAATGAAAAACCATCATCCCCAATCAAAATGGCTACAATTTCTTAAATTTTTATTTATGTATTTGAAGGGCAGAGTGACAGATTTCTATCCATTGGTTCTCTCTCTAGAAGCCCAAATGAAGCCAGGAATTCTATCCAGGTATTCTATACAGATGGCATGTACTTGAGTCATCAACTGACACATCCCCAGAGCATCTACAGGGAGCTAGACTGGAAGTGGAGATGGGGCTTGATTTCAGATGCTCCAATATAGACTGCAGGTATCCCAAGCAGCAACTTTATCCTCTGCACCATAACACCTGCCCCGAAAATGGCTCAAGTTGAAAGGACATGTTTACCAAGTGCAAGTAAGGATATGGAGCTAGAATTTTCAGGGGAAATGGAAACTGGCACAATCACTTTGAAAATGATTTGGTAGTATCTCTGAATCCTATCCATAACTGTGTTCATTATAACTCAACAGCTGTGCTCTTAGAATTTTACACAAAAGTGTGTAAGTCTACCAAGAATGTAGAATGACAATATTCAGCAATAATAGAATAAATTATGTGGTTTCATTGTCTCATGAAATAAAATACAATAATGAAAATAAGAAACTCTTGCTAAGTGCAATCAGATACATGAATCTCATAGACATAATGTTAAACAAAAGAAGACAGACGCAGTACACTATTTAACACATATTATAATTTATTTGAAGTTCAAAAACAGGAACATCAACCTATGGTAATAGAGGTCAGCACAGTGGCTGTCTCTGATGCTATTCTACTGGGAATGGGTACAGAGCTGGGAAAACTTCAAACCTCACCTTTGAAGGTGGGTGCAGGGGTTTAAACAGACAGAAGAAAAGTAATTGGATGTGTATTCAAGGTGTGTGTGCTTTACCATAGTTTCTGGACATTAGGTTTTAAATGAAAGTGGGAAAAGAATTCAAACTCTTACCTCTGATGAGGGACAAGCACGTTGTTAATCCCTCCGAGCTTGGCATTGATCTTCAGGCAAAGGTTGGAAAGGGTTTGGGGTGAGGTCTTCACTACATTCTTTACCTGGACACACTGGGTGGCCATACCAAGAAGTGTATCTCCCACACGTTTCACTTCCGCTAAAAAAATTTTTTTGAATGTTTATGTCTGTTAATTACTAAAGCAGAAGAAATAACCTGCACGTTAATATTTATGGAGTAGCAACTACACACTGCTGTGCACCGTGTTAGATGCTTCTGCAGTATTAAGCTTTTCATCAGTTAGCTCTGCGGGGCAACATCTACCCCCTCACCCCCCACCCCTGTTCGAATAGGTCCTCCTTCCTCCCTGTTTCTCCCCTGCTATAGCCCTGAAGCCAGCCTGCTTCCTTTAGCGTTGGTGCTGCCTGCCAACACTCGCTCAGTCCTTTGAAGTTCCTTATCCCCACAGGACAAGTCTGGCAAAGGAATGCGTTGCCTAGCTCCTCCCTCTCAGTACACACACACCAACCTTTTGAATTCTACATTCCTTCTAGCCTCCTTCACCCTGTTAACACAATTGGGAGAAACAGAAGGCAACAAAAGAGCCAACAGAAGTGAAATTGCTACTCTGTAGTTCCTACAGCCTTCACTTAAGATTATAGCAAAAGAATTTTGTATCATTCTTAGGAAAGATACAAACTAAGCAGAACTGGAAGTTGCAGACTCTCCCCCTCAGCTTCACTCTGATAACCTTAAGTGTTATGTTTTGTTTTGTTAACAGATTGTCCAGTTCCCTTAGCTTCCCAAAGTGGAGGTGTGTGCAGGTGTGCAGCCTAACCTGCTCTCATCTCTGCTCTCCCTGCACAAGTCAGGTAAGGTCATAAGGCTGGGGATAGCCAATGAGTAGCAGAAAGAAAGGAGAATTGGGATCCTGCAGTGAGAGGAGCAAGAGGCTACAGATCAACAGAGGCTACAGATCAACTTTCAACAGACACACAGTGGGAACAAAAATTAAATCTCCGTTGGTTAGAATCACGGAGAGCAAGGAGTTGTATGTGAATGTAGCACAGCCTGACTTGAAATTATTCTTCACTCAGCATTAGAAGGTTCCATACCCTGGCACTATGAGCTAAGCTGTCACCTACACTGCTAGCATCCCATGCCAGAGTGCTAGCTCAAGTCTCACCTGCTCTTGTTTCAGATCTATCTCCCTGCTAATGCACCTGAGAAAGCAACAGAAGATGGCCCAAGTACTTGAGCCCCCGCCACCCATAAGGGACACACAGAGTTTTGGGCTCATGGCTAGGACTCTACCAACCCCTGCCTTTGTAATCATACAGAGAACAAGCCAACAGGTCAAACTATGGTTTTTTTTCGCTCTCTCTCTTTCAAATAAATAATTAAAAACTTTTTTGAAAGGTTCCATACCATATACTGGTGTCTTTCCAGGCAAGATAACCACTATTAGCTGTAGGCCCACATATGTCATTTTCAGGTGCTTGAACATGGGCTCCACACTGTCCGCCCCCTGTGCATACTTGCAGAAACATGGCTGACCCTGGATGGGCATTCCTGCATCCTTAGAGATTTTCCGCAGTTGATCTGTGAAACTCCTATTAAAAGAGAACCAGTGGCACAAAGCTTTTCATTTCCATGTTCCTTCTTTGCATCATTTTTTTTTTCTCTAAAATGTTTCTTTTACTTTTGCAAATTCTTAGCCAAAACCAGAAACAAATAGATAACAAAAATAACAACAAATCATTCATGGATTGGCAAAAATAGACTGGCAGTTGTACCACTGCAATGATAACAGAGAAGAATCAGAATAATTACATAGTCTGATTATTATTTTGAATTTTTAAATAAGGATGCCTCAGTTGGCACCTAGGAAGTAGACAAGCACTTCTACTCAATTATTTTTTAAAATTCAGATCAGTAATCTTGGACTGAAGAAAAGCAGAGTCAAAATGTCAGGTAACTTGAATTATTTAGTATTACTAAGCTGATCACAAGAATAGCTGGGTAAGCTTGTATTCAACACAGAAACGAATTGCCACTGAATCATTTAGCATTCTATTTAAACTTGTAACAGATGTGGTTCAATAACAATGTTAAAGAAATCATCGCCTTAAAAAACAATTCATTCTGAACTTTCAGATTTTAGAGTTAGCAGAATATTCTCTTATGTGAGTTGGCCAATATTGCGTTGAATACCTGTCTTTCATCCCAGTTCCCTCTTCTTGAGTTTTTTTGATCAAGGATTAACCTTCTTACTCAATTCCTTTCTATAGAAAGCTGCATCAGTTTAAGAGGTGAGCCAATAGGCTTTGCCAGTAATCCTTCAGGAAAACAAGCTCCCTAATGTAACAGTCTTATAATGACTAAAAAGAAACAAATCTTTATCTTCACCAAAAAGACACAATTAATACCAAAAGAAGCCTCACTAAGAATTCAAGAATCAACCAATCAGCATTACTTTGGTGTTTTTTAGTCACAAGTTTTTGCTCTAAATGTAAGGAAGTTGAGTCAGATTCTTAATGCTCCCAAGTTGGTAATTCACTAGGATAGAAGGTCTTTTTCATAAAACCAAATGATGTCACTATGGGAGTCAGGGATGTCAGCGCCAGAATACCCAGCACATTCACATAAGGAAGGGGATTTGAGATCTGGAAGGGGTATTACTAAGCTGAAAATACGAAGATACTCACTTTAGTAAATCTTCCCTACATTGTTTCTGAGGCGCAAAACAAGCAACTGCCCAAACTTTAATTTCAATGCCAGCATAAAACTGCTTTCCTCGCATGTCCCAGACACCCTGGTTGGGTGTGGCTACTGTTTTATTCTTAAAAAACAAAAACAAAAACAAAAACAAGAAACAAAAGAAAAGAGAAAAGACATTACAATCTAAGGCCATTTTAGTATTGATGAGGGAATAAACAAAATTCTATTTGGTATGGGCCAGAAGACAAAACCAAAACCAAAAACAAAAACAAAAAAAACAATAATAAGCCAAACTACAGGAGAAAATTCAGTGTGGTGCAAATGGGGAAAACCTTGGATGTACTCTCGTTTTGGCTAGTTGTGGGAAAAGCTTGCAGAGTGAGATAAAAAGCTTACCCGGCCTCCGTATTGTAGCATTGGTGCTGGCAGCACCCTGCCTGTGAGTTCTGTCATTTCATTGTGGACAACGATACCAAATTCTTTAAGGTAAGGGTCAGGGCATCCTACCATGCTGTTACTCTTCACCTAAAGAACAGGAAAACCTAAATACATAAAAACCAGACAGTGACTGTGTCTCATCAGGACTCTGCTATTCTTCTGCTGCTGTTCTTTTTCTTTTTTAGCTTTTCCAATTTTAAAGTGCACTAAGCTTGTTTAGACCATGCCTTACTGACCAGTCTACTGATTTCTTCCTGTCTGTCAGGAGCAGATCTGGCTGTGGCTTTGATCATCGTGGAGGTCTGATTGTCCGTGAGTTTCTTTATACATCGTTGTCCTGCCACTATATTACACACCTGACGAGAAGAAAAATGAAAGCTGTTTGTGTGAATGGCTTCGAGAGTGGAAGTCTTGGCCAAACTCTACCTTATGTTTTTATTTTCAAGAAAAATAAACTTTCTATCAGATAGCTATCTGCCAAAAATATTTTATCAATTCATATTAAATCCCACAGCTAGTTTAGAACACTACTTGAAATGAATCTTCATTTAGTAGATGGGCGAAGAAAAATGTTGTTTCTCTTACCTCAAGTGGCAAGTATGTATGCTTTTGCTCTTGTCCCACTTGGAGACAGGGAAGATGGGGGTATTTCAGCTGCAGACTATACTTCTGCTTAAAATATTGAGATACTGTACACTCCATAGCTTGACCATTCTCTAGCTGTAAAGGAAAACTATAGGAGAGAATATTTTTTTCAGAAATTTCTAAATAAGTCAATAAAGACACAACATTTTCCTTTTTATACCACTTAGCTTATTATTATTTGAAAGGCAGAGCCACAGAGAGGAGAGGTCTTCCATCCATTGGTTCACTCTCCAAATGGCCACAATGGTCAAAACTGATGCAAAGCCAGAAGCCAGGAGCTTCCTGTAGGGTCTCCACATGGATACAGTGGCCCAAGAACTTTAATCAACCTCTCTTGCTTTCCCAGGCCTAAGCAGGGAACTGGATTGGAAGTAGGACTGGAACCAGCACCCATATAAGATGCTGGTGCCACAGACAGAGAATTAACCCACTGTATCACAGTGTCAGCCTTGGCATAACATATTTCTACCTTGATCACTTACAACAAAAATAAAAATTTCTTTGAGCATTTTCACTTAAATAATTTTAATTTTAACCAGAACAATGATTCCACCAAAATTCTCCACATTCATTGAAGTGAGGTAGGATGAGAAAAATAATTTAAAAAAAATTTTTGAAAAAAAGATCAGGTATAATTTAGCCTAATGGTTGAAACACCACATAAGAGGCCCATGTCCCATGCTGAAGTGCCTGGGATTGATGGTGTTGTCCCGCTCCTGACTCCAGTTTCCTGCTAGTGCAGATCCTTGGAGGCATCAGGAATGGCTCAGGTAACTGGGTCTTTGTCATTCATATGGGAAACCTAGATTGAGATTCTGACTCCCAATTTTGACTCCAGCTCATTGTGTGCATTTCAGGTGAGAACCAGATGATGCAAACTCTTACTGTATCTATCTGCCTCACATAAACACATAAAATCTTTTTAAAATTAAAATAAGGATTTGGGGTCATCCACAGAGGAGTTTTATTTGCTTAAGAAACTTTTTGTGAGGCTAGCATATAATGTTCCACCTCAAGTCAATCATCCCATATGGGCACCAGTTTGAGTCCTGGCTGTTCCACTTCCCTTCCAGCTCCCTGCTTGTGGTCTGGGAAAGCAGAGAAGGATGGTCCAAAGCCTTGGGACCCTGCACCCACGTGGAGGACCCAGAAGAGGCTCCTGTCTCCTGGCTTCAGGACAGCTCAGCTCTGACCAATGCAGCCATTTGGGAAGTGAACCAGCGGATGGACGATATTTCTCTCTGTCTCTTCTGCTCTCCATAAATATGCCTTTCCCATAAAAATAATAACAAATAAATCTTTAAAAAGAAGCTTTTTTAATAAAATGATTGTAGCATAGTTATTGGAATCACATTTTCAGATCTCCAAAGTTTCTGATCCCCAATCAAGAGCAAATACATGTGAATTTGGAGACAGGAAGATCAAAGGCATGTTTAGTCTCTGCCAGAATATTTGGCATATACTTTGAGCATACTCGCACAGACTCTGTGGCTTTTTAGGTGGGCAAATTTATCTCAACTGCTTACTGCATTAATAACTTTAAACATGCTTTCTTAACTGGTGTAGTTCCACAAAACAATAATGCCATGGGGACCGCTCATGGCCTATGTGCTTTAAATTGAGCAAAAATTATATGTGTCTATAAGTCTACCTATTGAGACAGTTACATTAAGTAATGAGTTAATGTAGTTCTTGTAATGAATGCTACAAGTGACAATTACCTACGAAGAGATGGGGGAAGATACACACAAACCCACAAAGCAATGACACCCATGACAGCCTTCCATGCCTTAAAAGACCCTGCAGTACACAAGCATACAAACAATGTTTCTAAAGGTCTATAATGATGACTGCATCACTAAATTAATATCAATGTACATTTAACCTATCCTGTGGGAAAGTATGAAGAGTTATATCAAAAATCCATAAAGCATTTCTTGGGCCCAGCAGCGTGGCCTAGCAGCTAAAGTCCTCGCCTTGAACACACCGGGATCCCATATGGGCTCCGGTTCTAATCCCAGAAGCTCCACTTCCCATCCAGCTCCCTGCTTGTGGCCTGGGAAAGCAGTTGAGGACGGCCCAAAGCTTTCGGACCCTGCACCCACGTGGGAGACCTGGAAGAGGTTCCAGGTTCCCGTCTTCGGATCGGCGCACACCGGCCCGTTGCGGCTCACTTGGGGAGTGAATCATCGGATGGAAGATCTTCCTCTCTGTCTCTCCTCCTCTCTGTATATCTGCCTTTGTAATAAAAAAAAAAAAAATCTTAAAAAATTAAAAAAAAAAAAGCATTTCTTAAACCTTTAGTGTTATGAGCAAACATCCTGGTGCCTTGAAATCGTAATTGTGCTAATTCAGATGTGGTTAACGTACGTTTGATGGCTGGCTGGCCTTCTGGTCACATTGCAAACTCGATATTTTCGCTTCATCTGTCCACAGTGGGTCACTTCAACTTTGAGACCTGAAGGTTAAAAACAAAACAAAACAAAAATAACTTAGTAGTCATTAAAAGCATAGTGACAAGATGGACTTAAATGTTATTTTGGGGAGCAGATGTTTAGTGTTAGTAGTTAGGATGCCAGTTAGAACGCCCGAGTACCACTTTGCAATTCCTGATTCCCACTTCCTGCTAATAAGGGATCTGGGAGACAGCAGTGACAGCTCTGCAGTTGGGTTCTAGCAACTGACTGGATTGAGTTCCAGCCCCTTGCTTTGTCTCTGGCCCAGTTCAGCTACTGTAACCATTTGGGAAGTTGTAGCAGATGAGCACTGCACCTGTATAACTCTATTTTTCTGCTTCTCAAATAAATACATTTTAAAAAATATTAATGCCGTTGGGCCTAGCACGATAGTGTAATGGTTAAAGTTCTTGCCTTGCACAAGGGCCCAGTATGTGATGGTCAGAACCGGGCTGGACAGCAAACACCCATTGGTTCCAGTGGAAAACAGGGATGGAAGCAGAACCAACCCAACAACTGCAGCCACCAGCTGATAGGGGCGATGGACTGTGTTGGGCCCTGTGCTTGCTGGTGCATACAGGAATCTGGTCTGGGAACACCTCACACAAAGTTTCTTCTGGGATTCCCCCAGTCGAGCTTTCGGTCTCCGAACGCTAATCATCAAATGACAGAGGACAGAACAAGTCAATCAACCACCTCAGCTATATGTTGGCAATGAAAAGACGGGGCAACTGGACTATATCAATCAGTGGATTTTCCAACTACCACATCATGCCTGGAGTGGTGAGACTGGCAGCAATACAGTTCTGTGGAACTATCAAAACCACTCCGCCGGTTCTGCCTTCAGGCCAGAGATGGTCTCCCCAAGAAACTGATGAGCTTTTCTGGACAATAAGATGCTGGGCTTCTTGCCTGGTAGATGCATGCGGTGAAGGAATCTCGACTGAATTTGATCTGTGGTAGTGCAGCGAGGTGGAGGAATACACCATGGGGGGGGAGAATCGCAGGGCCTATAAAACCATGTCACATAATGCAATGTAATCCCCCCCCCCCAAAAAAAAGAGAAAAATGTGGTGCAGCAATGGGGTGGAGGAGTCTGCCGTGGGGGGGGGGGTGCAGGGAGGGGTTGGGGCATCCCTAGAGCCTGTGAAACTGTGTCACATAATGCAATGTAATTAATAAAATATATACATTAAAAATTTAAAAAAAAAGTTCTTGCCTTGAAAACACTGGATCCCACATGGGCACTGGTTCTAATCCCGGCGGCCCTGCTTCCCATCCAACTACCTGCTTGTGGCCTGGGAAAGCAGCTGAGGACGACCCAAAGTCTTGGGACCCTGCACCCACATGGGAGACCTGGAGAAAGAGCTCCTGGCTCCTGGCTTTGGATTGGCTCAGCTCCAGCTGTTGTGGTCACTTGAGGAGTGAACCATCGGACGGAAGATCTTTCTCTGACTCTCTTCCTCTCTGTATATCCACCTTTCCAATAATAAAAAAATCTTTTAAAATAAAGTAGAACCCAGATGACCTAAAGTATTTTACCTATTTCATTAAATCATTTAAGAAATATTTATTACTTATTGATTTTAAATGTTTATTTACTTTCATTTTATCTCAAGGACAGAAAGAAATCTTTCATCTTCCTGAAATGTCTGCCATAGTCCACCACGGCTGGGTGAGATTAAAGCCAGGAGAAAGGAACTCACTCCAGGTTTCCCATAGAGGTAACAGGGAGCCAAGCATGTGAAACATCTCCTGCTGTCCCAGCAGGCACATCAACAGGAAGCTGAGTTAGAAGCTGAGGAGTCAGGACTTGAACCAGGCACTCTGATATGGTATCCCAACTTGAGCCACTGTGGCAAACACCCCAACATTTATTATTTCTTATGCATCAACTACATTGTGATGCTATTCTCAAGTCTGAGATGGCTTCATAAAACTCACATTTTAGTATCTGGACAATAAGATGCTGGACTCTATGCTTGGTATATGCCTGCAATGAAAGAATCTTGACTGGATTTGAACTGTAATATTGCAACAAGGTGGAGGAATCCACCATGGGGGTTGGGGTAATCCCAGAGCCTATGAAACTGTCACAAAATGAAATGTAATCAAAAAACCCTCACATTTTAGTAACAGAAAATAGCTAAAAACAAGTTTAAAAAAAAACCCTGAAATTTCAAAAGGATAGTTCATGAACTTGTATTCGTTTATTTTCATTTTACTTTAGAGGCAGAAACACAGTTAGATTTTCTATCTCCTGATTCATTTCCCAAAAACCAGGACTGGGCAGAGCCAGGCTAGAGCCAGGGGCCAACTTCTTTTCAGTCTTCTGTATGTGTATCAGTGCTCTGAGCCACCATCTGCTGCTTCCCAGGATACACATGATCAGAAAGCTCTATTAGGAAAGCCAGGAATCAAGCCAGGCACTTGGATGTGTAATGCAGGTATCCCGTGCAGTGTCTTAACCACTGCCTTAAATACTCACCCTGTATTTTTTCATTAGAAAAGAAGCTTAAAAGTAGGTAAGGGTAACATCTACGGAGTGCCTGATACATGATGGGTACTGTATTGGAAAAATTTATAAGCGTAATGGCAATTAATTTTCACTATAACTCTACATAATACATATTATTATCTTCATCTTTGAGATGAATAAATTAAGGTTCACAAAGGACTTACTTAAGGTCCCACTGATAGAACTACCCAGGTTTGCTTAACTCCAAAGCCCATGCTGAGCTGTCTCTCCAAGACTATTTCAATGCAAATACTCACCTCTGATTTCTTTGGTAAACTTCACACGCTGGGAATCAGTTAAAGGTTTGGTCTGTTCATTGATGTTCTGAATGTCTAAAATTTCACACATGAATTCAATGATGGGCTGAGCCCGGTAGAAAGCAGTTGCAGATACTAACAAACAGAGAGGAATGACACTTAGCTTCAGGGAGAAGAGAAGCGACCAAGCAAACCAACCAACCAACCAACCAACCAAGCCACCAACCAACCAACCCAAAGGAGTTAGTGCAGAAAGAAGTTCATCCTACCATCAATATTGAGCATCATATTCCACATAGCAGGTCTCACAGACTGATGGAAGCCAAACCAAACCTCTCTGCCCCCTCCCAGAGGGTGGTAGTAACCTTCAGGAGGTGAGAAAAAGGACCGCCCCACGGGAGTGTACCTGAAGAAGTTAACAGTTGTTAACATTTCACAACAAAAACTCTAAGGGTTTCTCACTTCACTCTTATGAACTGAAACCAAGTTTGAGTGATCACTTAGAAACCTTCAATGGTTCCAATACGAATCTAACTAAAACTGTGTGGTGTTTGTGGGAAAGAATTTAAAGAAAGATACTCACCTCATGGAGGGAAGGTGTCTTGTGATCACGTCGAGTGCTTGAACTGAGTCATCCGGGACTTCACTCAAGTGCCCAGCCAAAGCTTCTAAAAGCAACTGGAGGCTCACAACGGACACCCATTGAATAGACACTTTAAAGGTTTGGTCTTTACCCTCACCTGGAAGGGTCACCTCCATGTCCACCTAAGGAAAAATCACACACAAGCACGTATGCTAACAAAGGCCATCAGAGTTCTCAAGAACAGTCCACATGTTATACACATAGGATCTTTACTTTTATTGTAAAACACTGAACAGAAGCTTCCACCAACACAGGCATACTTTAGTATGGAACATAATAACAATAATATATTAATTATAATAACTAATATTATAATAACATAATATTATTAATATGATAATATATAATAACATCTTTAATAATAAGCCAGATACTGGAAAAACATTGTGCTAAGCGGAAAAGCCAGAATCAGAAGGACAAATTTAGGGCCAGCACTGTGGCATAGTAGGTAAAACTACCACCTGAGATGCTGGCATCCCATATGGGCACCAATTTGTGTCCCACCTGTTTCACTGCTGATTTAGCTCCCTATAAATGGCCTGGGAAAAGCAGCAGAAAATGGTCCAAGTGTTCAGAACCCCGCCACCTACATGAAACCCCTGGCTCCTGGTTTCAGCCTGAGCCAGCACTGGCTATTACAAACAACCAGGGAATGAATCAGTGAAAATCTCAATATCTCTTTCTTTATCTCTCTCTGTAATTCTTTAAAAATAAATAAACAAATCTTCTTTAAAAAGAAAAAAAAAACATTGTTATTCTCCTTACATGATGTAACTACAATAGGTTCAGGAAGACGGGGCTAGGGACTAGGGGCAGTAGAGAGCAGGGAATCACTTTTCATCAGTACAGTTTCTGAATGGGATGATGGAAGAGTTCTGAGAATGGAGAGTGGTGCTTACTGCACAACAATATGAAAATTCTTGATGTCACTAAATGACATACTTAAAATGTTCAAATGAATAAATTTTATAACTATATTTTACCAACGTAATAAATCAGATTATGTATCAAAAATGAACAGATAGATATTAGCATTATGACACAGTGGATTAAGCCACCACTTGCAATGTTGGCATCCCATAGGAGAATATGGCAATTTGAGGGCCTGGCTTGATTGCTTAGTGGCTAAATACTCACTTAGCAAGTGCTGAGATCCCAAATGGGCACCAGTTCTTGTCCCGGCTAATCTATTTCCCATCCAGTTTCCTTCTTGGGCCTGGAAAGCAATGGAGGATGACCCAAAGCCTTGGGACTCTGCACCCATGTGGGAGACCCAGAGGAATCTCCTGGCTCCTGGCTTTGGATCGGATCAGTTCCGGCTGTTGCAGCCACTTGTGGAGTGAACTATGTATATGGAAAATCTTTTTCTCTGTATCTCCTTCACTCTATAAATTTGCTTTTCCAAAAAAAAAAAATCTTTTAAATATATATACAGAGAATATTCTAATTTGATTCCCAGCTGCTCAACTTTCAATCCAGCTTCCTGCTGGCCAGGCAGTAGAAAACAGTTCAAGTGTTTGGGCCTATGCCACTCATGTGAGAGATCAGGATGAAGTTCATGGCTTCCAGTTTTAGCCTGGCCCAGGTCTGGCTTTTGCGGCCATTTAGGGAGTAAACCAGGAAATAGAAGACTTCTCTCTGTCACTCTGACTTTCAAATAAGTATTTCAAATTTTTTTTAATGAAGAGGTCTCCCTATTATTTAATGAAAAAATATGGAGTGGCATCCAAGAAATATGTAGGCATATGAGTAAAAAGCTAATACTTGTGTCTATTTTTTTCTTATACATTTGTTACCAGGTGAATAAGAAATTCTTTTTCTGGTTTAACAAAATATGTTGTACTTACTTTAAATTGTAATGATTTCCCAGTGTTACTGATTTTTTAAAAGGTTTATTTATTTTTATTGGAAAGGCAGATCAGATTTACAGAGAAGAAGAGACATAGAAAAAAATCCTCCATCTGCTGGATCTCTCCCCCAAATGGCTGCAATGGCCAGAGCTGAGCTGACCCAAAGCCAGGAGCCAGGAGCCTGTTCCAGGTCTCCCACGACAGTGCAAGGTCCCAAGGTTTGGGCCATCTTCTACCTTGTCTTCCCAGGTGATAAGCAGGGAGCTGGATGGGAAACGGAGCAGCCAGGACACACACTAGCAGCCATTTCGGATCCCAGCACTTGCAAGGTGAGGATTTATCCATGGAGCCATCACACCAGGTCCTAACACTTGTATCTAAAATCACACATGTCAGATTAACACAGCAGCTTCTTCTGTAAAGGAAAACGGAGTTGAAGGATTAAAAAAGCAAGAAAGTAAGAAAGAAAAAGCAAGAAAGAACAACATTTCTAAATCATCTGAAGTAAGTTTATAATGAGCATTTATTCACATATTATTTTTCTAATTTTTAAAATAAAACTTAAAATATTGTTCTATTATGAATTAATTTTATAGTGGACATTATATAATAATTTCCTATAATTATAAAAACTCCATTGTTCCAATTCAGGTAATATCTTTTTTTTTTTTAAAGATTTATTCATTTTTATTACAGCCAGATATACACAGAGGAGGAGAGACAGAGAGGAAGATCTTCCATCCGCTGATTCACTCCCCAAGTGAGCCACAATGGGCCGGTGCTGCGCCGATCCGAAGCCGGGAAACTGGAACCTCTTCCGGGTCTCCCATGCGGGTGCAGGGTCCCAAAGCTTTGGGCCATCCTCAACTGCTTTCCCAGGCCACAAGCAGGGAGCTGGATGGGAAGTGGAGCTGCTGGGATTAGAACCGGCGCCCATGTGGGATCCCGGGGCTTTCAAGGCGAGGACTTTAGCCACTAGGCCACGCCGCCGGGCCTCAGGTAGTATCTTATTAAAGGATACTAATTAATCAACAATTTGGAATGTATGTAAAGATGACACGATCAGCCTACATTTTAATACTCATCTTCAAGTATCAATCAACCAAGAGACAAAAGAACATGTCCTGTACGAGTTTACCATCACCCTGAAAACAATTCTAGGACTGGCATTATGGTGTAGCCAGCTAAGCCTCTGTCTGTGATGCTAGAATCCCACATGAGTGCTGGTTTGAATCCCAGCTACTCCAGTTCTGATCCAGCTCCTTGCTATTGCAGCTAGAAAAGCAGCAGAGGATGGCACAAGTCTTTGGTCCTCGGTACCCACACAGGAGACCCACAAGAAGCTCCTGGCTCCTGGCTCCAGGTTTTGGTATGAACCAGTCCAGGCCATTCTGGCTATTTGGGAAGTTAGCCAGTGAATGGAAAATATTCTCTCTCTCATTCTTTCTCTCTCTCTCTGTCTCTCTATAGCTCTGCCTTTCAAATACATTTTTTAAAATTTTATATAAAAAAAACTCCAAGAACTGAGGTATAACTAGAAGGGGAAACATTTTTGCTGTCATGAATTATAAACCACCTAAGAGTTCAGTATTTCTTGGAGTTCACACTTACCCTATCCCGTCCAATTGGCAGGGGGTGTGCTGTGTACATGTTCCTTTTGCCATCATAACCAGGCTGCCGATCACCAAATATCTGCATCTTGAAGTGCCGCACCATTGTGTCTACTACCTCCCTTAACAGCAATAGAAACAGTGGCAGTTAGCTTTGAGACATGTCTGAATAGTAAAGAAAGAATCACCATTGTCTTAATCACCTAAATTCAGTTCAGCAGTACTTGGAAAGAAGAAAAACTTTACAACTGATTCCATTAATTTTAAAAATGGTTAACTCAGGGCAAACATTTTGGCTAGTAGTTAAGATGCCTGTTAAAACTCCTGCATCCCACATCTGACTATCTAGGTACAATGCCAGGCTCTCAGCTCCAGCTTCCTACTAATGCAGACCCTGGGAGGCAGCAGGGACGGTGAGCCTGAGTTCCTGCCACCCATATAGGAGACACGTATTAGGTTCCCAGCTCCTGGCTTCCGTTCAACCCAGTACCGATCACTGCAGGCATTTGAGGTACGAATGAGTTCTCACTCTCTTCCTTCCTTCCCTCCATCCTTCTCTACTCTTCAGGTAAATAAAGATGTTGTCTTCAGAAAGGCAGCAACAGGGATGGATACTGTGCGCAGCATGTGAAGTTGCCACGTGCAGTGCCAGCGTCCCAGAATGCTTGTTCAACTTCTAGATGCTTCACTTCCAATTCTGTTCTGTGTTAACAAGCCCAGGAAAACAACAGAAGATGACTCAAAAGATTCGGCCTTTGCCAACCATGTGGAAGACCTAGATGAAGTTCTCGGCTTCTGGCCTTGAATTGACCCAGTTCTGGCTGGTCAAGGCATTTAGGAAGTGAATTAGTGGATGCCTGTGTAACGGGCAGGGGATTAACCCATTATACCACAATGTTGTCCCAGTTTATTTGAAAGATGAAAGTCTTTCTCTCAATTATGTAGAGCTTTACTTAAGTTTTCTTGCATTTATGCCACATAATACTCATAATGTATGCAAGTCCTAAAATAAGTGCAGCCTCAAGGACCCTAGAGTATTCAGTTTAACACATGGACCATATGAGTCTCTGAAATTTTTGAATGCAACAGTCAATGGAGTTAGATGATTTGTCTTATCAAGATCAGTGAATTCCATCTGGGGACTCTACCTTAAGAGCCAAAAACACCACTAGTTAATGTATTACTATTACTATAAATAAAATCTGTGGAAAAGCCATATTTACACACCAAATTATGTGGCTGAAAAAAAAAACTAATTTAAGCCTGTACATGTTAATGCTAAAAAAATGGTATTTTCTCATTTTAAATTATGATCATAAAGAGTTTTACAGTAAAGAGCTATTTTCACTTTCATTCTCATTTAATTTTCACAATAACTTTGTAGGATAAGCCAGGAATCCATCCCTTGGTCATCCAATGATGAAGCAGCACAACTGGATGGCCTTAGGCAGAGTTTCTTAATCTTTCCCATGGTTTGTTTCTCCACTTGTAAAAGTATGACAACTTATGACATTGGAGCTGGTGTTTGGCACAGGGGTAAAGGTGTTCACATTCCATATCAAAATGCCTGAGTTTGGGCCTGGTGCCATAGCCTAGTGGCTAAAGTCCTCGCCTTGCACATGCTGGGATTCTTTATGGGCAGTGGTTCTAATCCTGATGGCTCCACTTCTCATCCAGTTGACTGCTTGTGGACTGGGAAGGCAGTCAAGGACAACCCAGAGCCTTGGGGCCCTGCATACATGTGGGAGACCTGGAAGAGGCTCCGGAGTCCTGGCTTCAGATCGGCACAGTTTTGGCCGTTGCAGCTGCTTGGGGGAGTGAATTAATGGACGGAAGATCTTCCTCTTTGTCTCTCTTCCTCTCTGTATATGTGACTTTCCAATAAAAATCTTAGAAAAAAAAATCTTAAAAAAAAAGATGTCTGAATTTGACTGCCAATTCTTTTCCCAGGAGCCCCCTAGGAGGCAGTGAGTGCTGACTGGAGTGCCTGGGGCACTGCCACCCACATGGGAGACCTGGACTGAGGACCTACTTCCTGGCTTTGGCTGGCATTTGAAGCATGTGAAGTGGCTGGAAGATGAAGGATCTCTTCCTATCTTTTAAATAAATAAAAATATATTTAAATCTATTTAAAACAAAATTGGTAATATGTAGTGATCAAACACACAGAGTATGCAGAGTATGTGCTTGTGACAGTCCTAAGCCTGCTTCTTCTGATATGCTTATGGATACTGCTCCCTCCTGAAGGAAGGGACACAAAGACATGCTATCATTGCACCTTAAAAATTAAACCACTTTATATATATAATATATATTATATATAATACATATCATATATTATATATAATATATTATACATAATATAATATATTATATATTATATATAGAGAATATATATAAAAGACACTTATGTGTCTGAAAGGCAACGTGACAGAGAGGGGTAGGAGATGCCTACAACAGTCAGGGCTAGGCCAGGCCAAAGCCGGGAACTAGGGACTACAAATGCTCTCCTACGTGGATGGCAGAGGCCCCGGGACTGGAGCCATTGTCTTCTGCCTCTCAGGATGTGCATTAACAGGAAGTTGGATCAGAAACACTGGGGTACTGAAATCAAGTACTTGATACAGCAGGCAGGCTTCCCAAGTACTGACTTCACCTGCTAAGCCACAGTGCACACTGCTAAAATGAAGCTGTCTTAGGTGCATATCTTCCCCATTTCTTTGCTCCCCTGTGGATCAGAATTCTTTGAAGGAGTTGCCTCTAATTTGGTATTCCTCTTTTCCTTGTTAACTTTCTCAGGCTAGGTTTTTAATCAACAAATTATCTTTATCAAGATCCTCAAGGAACTCCACATCTTCTTGAATATCAGATGCTCCATTTTTTAAAATAAAAAATATCTTCTCCCCTGCCCCAGGGCATCACTCTATCCTGTTTTATTTTTCCTGTTCCATTGTTCTCTCTAACCAGTCTCTTTGCTTCCTCTTATCCTCAATCTTTAAGCATTAGAGTAGCTCAGTCTTGGAATCTTATTTTTGTTCCAATTTTAGTATCTGTGCTGCCGAAGTGAGCACCTGGAGTCTTGTTTTCTATAACCACACTCATTTCCCAAATGGATTTTTATTCAGTTTCATGGCTTTATCTCTCACACACACAAACCCCTCATCTGATAGCACCTCACATAGTCAACTTCCTGCTTAGTTTCTCTACAAGTGTGACTAATAAACATTGTAACCATAACATGCTGAAGATGCTTGGGTGTCCTAATGTGTCATCCCTGTTGGCTTCTTTTGTTGTGCTCCCCATCTGATAAGTGCTAAGTCTTTTTTTCCATTTGCTCAGTTAAAAAAAAAAAATAAACCTGGAATTACCCGTGACTCATTTCTTTCATTTACACCCCATGCTTAATCTACCAGCAAATCTCAGTGATGCTACCTTCAAAATATGTGTAGGGGCTGATCATTTCTCATTGCTAGCAATTAGACTGCCCAGGTTTAAGCAACCATCACCTCTCACCTGAATCATTACAAGTGCTTCATAATGTACTATGCTATTTTTTTACATTTAGCCATTCTTTCCTTTCTTTCTTTTTAAGATTTTATTTTTTTTAAAGTAAAATTACAGACAGGTGGTGGGGAGAGGCGTGGAGAGAGAGAAAAAGAGAGGGAGAGAGAGAGAGAAAGAGAGGGAAACCTCTGTCTACTGGTTTACTCCCTAAATGGCCACAACAGCTGGGGTTGAGCCAAGCTGAAACCAGGAGCCAGGAGCTTCATCCAGGTCTCCCACTGGAAGCCCAAGCTCTTGGGCCATCTTTCACTGCTTTTCCAGGCACATTACCAGGGAGTTGAATCAGAAGTGGAGCAATTGGGGCATGAACTGGCACCCATTTGGGATTCTGCCATCTTAATCTGCTATACTACAATACCAGTCTCTAGGGGCAAAACAATCCACTAAAAATCTAAGTGAGTTACATCACACAAGTATGTGAAATCCATATAACCACAGTAAATGCTTTTTAAAAATGTCTACAACTGATGGGGAGGCTCTGTACAATAGCAGGGTTTCTGGAGGTTCTCCAACCTCATCTTCAAAAAGAAAAATGCATACATAATGTACATGCTATACGGCTCAGCTCTATCCTCATCTTCCACCCCTGCTCTATTTTTCATTATAGTTGACACCAACTAGCAAATAATAAGCTGCATTTGCTTAACTATTCATCTACCTTCCATCTTCCTCATTAGACTAGAAGTCCCTGAAGGTAGAAACTTTTGCCTGTCTTGTGTATGTTGTATTCCCAGAACACAGAACAATACTTGGCACATAATAAGCGCTTCACATAGAACTTGCTGAATGGATCCATGTTGACTACTACCATCGCCTCTACTGCTACTGGCCTCCGACATATGATATGATGTTGAATTCTACCAGAAAGCCAATTGTTGAACTGCACAGAGAAAACTTAGAATAGCGTACAATATTTCATTTGTTGGCAAGAACAAGAATCTTAAGGTCAAGACTGCTGGAATATTACAGCACGGGAAGGAAGAAGATAGAAGTGGTTGCACACTGCTAGACTATTTACTACAGGAAAGTATCTTCACACCTGGTAAATTCCCACTATACAGCCCACAAAACTTACAGCTTCTCATCAGGATCCCTCTTAGATAATGCTAGAAATAAACAGAATTTCAATCTGAGAAAACTTTTCAAATATTCCAAGATGCTTCTCTGTCTTCACACACACTTTTCACATTGATACCAGGATTTAATAAAATTCAAATTTTCAGAAAATTTTATGTCCCAGAGACACTAATACCATCTCCTATTCTTATTCATTTCTGCTGTCTTTGGTTCTTGAAAGTAACCTTTCTTTTTCCTTTGACATGCATTTGCTAACTGATCAATGATAAATTGTCACTGATGTCAGCATCAAGGAGGGTAACCATGTGGAGGCAGTAAACTTAAGCTTCAGGCACTTACTATCTTAGGTAAAAAAAACCAAGCCCATGTGTTGAAATTATCTAGAGAAAACAACATGACATAAATCATATGTGCTCAAACATACAGAAGTGTACTATTGATAATTCTTACCTGTTGACTCTACGAGGCCGCTTTTCTGGCTTAATATCCACATCATAGTGATACACATCTATCTTAGGAATCTGAACCTGAAAATGATTCGCTAGCAGTCGGATGGGTTTTCCAACAGTGCCAAGGCCAGGACGACGAGGTGGCTGAAATAGGCTGTTGGGAGGTCCTGAAAGATGAAAAGACACTTGCTGCGTGAAGCCTGATACACATCATGATGACAACAATGAGAGCTGCAATTATTTGGACCTTATTCACTGAGCTTGCCCTGATGTGAGGTAGAGAGTGGACCTTGTGGTGAAGATGTCAGGTTGAGACAACCAAATTCCACACAGGAATGTCTGGGATTTAATCCTGGCGCTCTACTGATTCCTGGTTTCCTGTGAATGCAATCCCTGGAAGGCAACAAGTAATGGTTCAAGTGACTGGAACCTTCTACCCACATGGGAAGTCCTGAACTGAGTTCTTTGTTCTGTGTTTCAGTCTGTTCCTGGCTTGGCTATGGAAGACATTTAGGCAGTAAACCAGTAAGAAGAGTTCATTCTTTCTCTCAAATAAAATAAATCAATTCATTAAGTTTAAAAGTATGGAATGTTAATCAACTTTTAGATTTCTAAATATTTTGCCAGGCTACTATTATTTTAAAGATAGAAACATCAAAGCTGAGAGTATCATGAATTCCTTGCATATATAAAACTTTCCATGAGCATTAGTAGCTCTACAGCTACTATTACAAAGCCCATATGCACTAAAAATAAAACCATCACCAAACTCGTGAACCCATCATCCCCCAAGGTGGAGGGTGATCCATCAATTCTCCCCAGCCTGCATTATCATCTGTTGTACAGAGGAAAATGAAATAGTAGTTATATTTACCCATTTATTTATTGATTCTTGTGGTGAAACAATATTAGTAGTATTATACCTCTTATTTATAATCTGGTATTTTTAGAATTGAGACAATGAAATTTTCCATTCAGAAAATGTTGTTACTCAACATTTATTCATTTTTAAAATAATTTACCATTTATTTTTTGTATTTGAAAGGCAGAGAGAGAAAGAGTGATTTCTATCCATAGTTAACTCCCCAAATGGCCACAATAGCCAGGGCTGGGCCAGGCTGAAGCAGGAAGCGGTAACCACATCCAGGTCTCCTCCGTGGGTGGCAGGGCTTAAGCCATCACCTGCTAGCTCCAGGGTGTGCATTAGCAAGAAGCTGCATCAGGAAGCACAGTAGCCCAGGCTCTGATATGAGATGTGGGAAACCCAAGTGTTGGCTCAACCCACTGTGCCACAATGCTTTCCCCATTTTCTACTGGTAGCATTTCACTCTTGCGTAAGATGGAGATAAATACCTGCCTCACTTTCTAGTTATGAAAGCATTTTTCAAACTACAAAGCACTGCAAAACTAAAAGTTACAATCAACGTAATAAAAATCAACTGGTAATCGAGTAATTCTATTTTTGAGTTCTTGTCAGAAACTGAAACAGGGGTGTGTATGTGGTGATGGGCTGGGGGTGGGAGTGCACAGGAGACTAAGAAAGCTCCTGTGGTTGTTCCAGTGAGGAGGTCACAGAGCACCAGAGCCAGGGGAGGGCTTTAATCCACAGAGTTGCTCTTCTAGGTTCTGAAATAGCTTGTATGCTATATCAAAGACTGAGCAACAGTTTGGCATGGTGGGTAAGTTGCTGCTTGGGATGCTTGCATCCCATTTGAGTCCCAGCTCTGCTGATTCAGCTTCCTGCTAAGGCACATCCTGGGAAGCACCTGGGCCCTACCACTCACATGGGGGATCCTTATTGAGTTTCAGGATTCTGATCTGAGCCTGGCCTGGCTCCAGCTGTCAAAGGCATTTAGGGAGTGAATCGGCAGAAAAAAAATATCTCCTCTCCTCAGATAAATAAAATGTTTTCAAATTTCATAGGGAGATACAGATCTCTCTCTCTCTCTTAAATAAATATCCAAGGCCATCAACTCCCTTTGATTCGACTGTTTGGCAGTTTCTTGTTATTCATTGGGCTTCCAAGAGCCTACAAAACCAAACTAGGAGTTTGCTATATGGCAGGATCAAGAAAAAAAGTCTAGGCAACACTTTGGCTTATTCATTAGCGTCATTCACAACTTATAATTCTAGTTAGTTAGAACTATTTTTTTTTTTTTTGGAAGATCTTCCTCTCTGTCTCTCCTCTCTGTAAATCCAGCTTTCCAATAATAATAAATCTTTAAAAAAAAAAAAAGAACTTTTTTTTTTTTTACAACTTGAATAATTCTGGGGACACAGAGAAATCCTCAACCCTACAAAAACTAAAATCAAACTAAAAACAAGTACAAAGGCAGTTCCTAACATCATCAGGTAAATCCTTTCCCTGGAATTCAGCCTGTTACACCGTCTCTTTCCACATCAGCTCACAAACGCAACGGTTGCTTCCATGACGCGTGGGAGGGAGAAGAAACAGTTACGGAGCATCTGTGAGCATCCTATAAGATTTCTCACACACATGATCTCATTTCACTCTCACAACAACCACCTCGGTTTATAAATGAGGAAGTGAAGGTTCAAACAAATTAAACAATTTGTCTATGTTCCTACAACTATTAAGTTACTAGATTGCGTTTGAACAGAAATGTGTTATATTCCTAAAATCTTGATCACATCCTCAGCTAGGGAACATATCTGAAGTAACTTCAAGTAACATTAAGAAACATTTCTGTGACAAATCGATTTATTTTTGAAAAGGCTTATGAAATTTGAAAAGGTCCTTTCAAAACCAATTAAAACAGCAAATCCAGGTTGGGGGAAGCGGTGGGTGCTCAGTCATGCAAACAAGTCCTAAGCAAACAAATCCCCAAAGTTTCTGAACACAAATGGCACATTGATTTTTCCATGCGCTAAAAAACCACTGAAATTCTCCACACCCAGCCAACTCTGTAGGCAAGGTCTGAAAATTAAAGTGAATTCCACTGCAGCCCCCAGGTGCTTCTCTTCTTAGCCATAGTACCGGAGTCCCACTGAGGTCGCGGTGGGAGATCCAGTTCCCAGCCCAGAGGAAAACCTGAAGGGTCCCTTTCGATTTGGGCAGAGTGCGGCAGGTCGCCAGAGGCACAACCCGCGGGAAAGTGCGTGCCAACAAGCCCTGTCTCCCTGCCTACACCATCCCAGCAGAGGGGTCGTGGGGACCCTCAAGCCCGCGCGGGAGCCGGCTGGTGGCGACTCCTCTGCCACTCCGAGGGCCAGCTGATTGACTGACCACTGACTGACAGCTGGGGTCCTGACACTTCAGGGCTTTCCAGAAGGAGTTTTGTACACTCCTCGGCCCTCAGGACTCCAGAGAGGTGTCTGAGGGAAGTTCTCCGACCGGAGTGGGGTTTCGCACCGGCTGCCGGAGAGCAGAGAAACAGGGGTGTGGCCTGGAACCCCCCTACTCGAGGGAGCGGGCGGGGATCTGAGAGCACCGGGCATGGATGTTCCCTGTGAGGCCCACCTCCTCGTCAAGACCCTGGGGCCAAGGTGGGGTCAGGTGGCGCCTTCCAGGACCTCCTGCCAGCCCCCGGCAGCAGCGCGCTCCCCGCACCCGGTGGGTGGCCCTGTGTCACTCCCTCCTCCCAGCTCCGGGCGCCGCTGGGCACCGGGCCCCTTCCAGAAACCCGGTGCTCCTGGGCGCCCGCCGGAGGACGAACGGGCAGCAGTAGTTCAGCCCCCGCCAGCCCCGCGCCCCGGTCCGCCGCGCGCCTCACCGGGTCCCAGCGCCTCCATGGCGGCGGCCGCCTCGTCCCGCTCCCCAGCACCTCCGACTCCCGGCCCTGCTGCCGCCGCCGCGTAACGCTTGATCTCCGGAATATTGGCGTTGGGGGATGGCCGCGGAGACGCGGGAGCCGGGCAAGGGGCGGCTGCGGCAGGCCCGGGGACACGCACCCAGCTCCAGCGGCTCTTCCGGCCTCAGCGACAACAAAAACAATCCCCGCCACCGCCCGCCGCTGACGGCGAAAGGCAGAGCCCGCGACCGGGCGCGGGACGCGCGCTACCCCAGGTCCCGGCGGGCGGAGGGGCGTGCGCGGCCCTGGTCGCCTGGTCGCGGGGTCGCCGAGCCCTGCCGGGGACCGGGACCGACTGCGGCAGCGGTGGGCCGGGGACGGAGACGGGTGCGCGCCTGGAGGGGCAGCGCCCGCAGGACGTGCCGGGCACGCGCGCGCCGGCCCGTTCTGCCCTCCCTGGCCAGGGCTGGCGCCTCTGGGCAGGTGCAGGAGTGTATGGGAGAGGCCGCGGGAGGTTGGGGAGGTACGCCTGCTTGCTTGAGGGCGTCCAGACTCTTCGTGAGCATCTATATACCAGTCCCGCTGATTGGCCCGTGCGAGTCACACCTTCCATCTGTCCCCAGGTGATTTTTGTCTCTCCCCAAGGCTGACAGCACTCTGGTCACCTCCATCACAGCTATTGTTTTCCTTCACCCATCCCCGCGCATCCATTTGCCCTAACAAATCCTTTTTTAAGCAGAAAGGTCTTGCCTTCTTGGATGCCCAACCTTAGCAGGCAAGAGCCAAGGGAGCAAGCTGCCGACTCCGGGGCCCACGGTCAGCCTAGCAGGCCTAGCCTCCCCAAAGCTGTCAGTGAGACACACACAGGCCACAGGCCAAGAAGCACTGTCCAGACAGGAGAGTGAGGCTGCCAGAACCAAGTATCACAGGCGTCTTTCTCTCCTTGGTCTAGACACAGGGGAGACCCTGTGTCTTCAATGGTTTTCCCTCGGTGTTGTTCACGTCGAAATAAAAAAAAGGGGGGGGGGGAGCGGATTTATTTATTGGGCGGGCACAATGGCCTAGTGGCTAAGTCCTGACCTGGCATGCGCTGGGATCCTATGTGGGTACAGGATCGTGTCCAGGAAGCCCATTTCCCATCCAGCTCCCTGCTTGTAGCCTGGGAAAGCAATGGAGGACTGCCCAACGCCTTGAGAACCTCCACCTGTGTGGGATACATGGAAGAAGCCCCTCGCTTTCAGATCAGCTCAGCTCCAGCTGTTGCGGCCACTTGGGGAGTGAATCAATGGATGCAAGATCTTTCTCTCCATCTCTCTTTCTCTTTGTAAACCTACCTTTCAATAAAAGGGCAGAACTACAGAGACTCTTCCATCCATTGGCTCACTCTCCAAATGGCCACCAGAGCTACTTTCAAGTCTCCCATGTGAGTGCACATGCCCAAGTACTTGGGCAAACCTTTGCTGCATTTCCAGGATCATGGGAATTAACAGGGAACTGGACAGGAAAAGGGGCAACCCTGTTTCCGTATGGGATGCTGGTGCCACTCACAGCAGGTTTAACTCACTGCAGCAAAGTGTTGGGCCCAAAGTTTCCATTTTTACTAGCATTTCAATCCTGTCAGGTTTAGGGTCCACCCTGAGGACTTCATTGTAACATCAAGTAAACCCTTCAAAGAACCTGTCTCCAAATAAAGTCATCATCAAAACACCAACGTTTCTTTAAAAAAAAATTATTTTTAAGATTTATTTATTATTTGTATTGGAAAGGCAGATATACAGAGAGGAGGAGAGAAAGAGAGGAACATCTTCCATATGATGGTTCACTCCCCAAGTGGCTGCAATGGCTGGAGCTGAGCCAATCCGAAGCCAGGGGCCAGGAGCTCTTCAGAGTCTCCCACGTGGGTGCAGATCCCAAGGCTTTGGGTCATCCTCAACTGCATTCCCAGGCCACAGGCAGGGAACTAAATGGGAAGTGGGGCTGCTGCTGCTAGGATTAGAACCGGCGTCCATATGGGATCCCAGTGCGTGTTCAAGGCGAGGACTTTAACCGCTACGCTATCACACTGGACCCCCCAAATTTTTTTAAAGATGTGTTTTGTTGGAAAGGTAGATTTACAGAGTGAAAGAGACACAGGGAGAAAGCTCTTTCATCCACTGGTTCACTCCCCCAAGTAGCTACATTGACTGGAACTGAGCCAATCTGAAGCCAGGAGCCAGGAACCAGGAGCTAGAAGCTTCTTCCAGGTATCCCATGTGGATGCAAGATCCCAAAGCTTTGGCCATCCTCTCCTGCTTTCCCAGACCACAAGCAGGGAGCTGGATGGGAAGTAGAGCAGCCAGGATACAAACCATCACTCATATGGGATCCTGGCATGCACAAGGCGAGGATTTAGCCACTTAGCCATTGCACTGGGCCCCAACACCTAAATTTTGGTAAGTTCATTTAAGCACCTGCCATGGCTAAGGCATTTTGTATGCTGTTATAAAGAATGTTCTGGGTACATATGACCAGGCACTATATTCAGGTTTTCATTAAATTTTTGCAAAGACCTATAAAGCAAATATTATTCAGGTATAGAAAGTATTTGTACAGATGGGCAAACTGAGCCACAGGAAAGCTATCTAGAGCAGGCTCAACGTGGCAGACATGATGCTGTTGTGAAGCACAGAGAAGTTGGTGTTCTAAAGCCTGCATTTAGGTCCTGGAAGATTCCTGCCCTGGCTGTGGAACTAGACCTTTCAATCTAATAATTGAAATCTTTTCTGCTGATAACAAATTATGCATTCCATAGCATCATGCTACCCCTCTGTGAAATGAGATAGTGCCTGGAAACGATAGTAGGAGATAGAAAGCCTGGGGGTGGGGGCAGTGCAGTGGCTGAATTGAATGACCTTCTCCTTCAAGCACCAGGATCCCAAATGGGTGTTAATTCATGTCCCAGCTGCTCCACTTCCCATCCAGCTCACTCTTTGTAGCTTAGGAAGACTATGGAGGATGATGTAAGTCCTTGGGTCATGTGAAGAGCTGCAGAGGAGGCTCCTGGCCTCATATCAGCTCACCGCCAGCTGTTCGACCACTTGGAGAGTAAAACAGCAGGGTCAGAAAGATCTACTTGTCTGGAAGGTAGAGAGATAGGGAGCTCCCAGCCATTGGCTTACATTTTACTTAAGATTTATTTATTTTTGTTGGAAAGTCAGATAAAGAGGAGGAGAGACAGAGAGGAAGATCTTCCATTCGTTGATTCACTCCCCACCCGGCTGCAGCAGCTGAAACTGCACTGATCCGAAGCCAGGAGCCAGGAGCATGTTCTGGGTCTCCCACGTGAGTGCAAGGTCTCAAGGCTTTGGGCTGTCCTCGACTGCTTTCCCAGGCCACAAGCAGGGAGCAGGATTGAAAGCCGGGCCACCAGGATTAGAACCAGCGCCGATATGGGATTCTGGCACGTGCAAGGCAAGGACCTTAGCCACTAGGGTACCACTCCAGGTCCCTGGCTTACTTTTTTTTTATTAAAGTAAAATGACCATTTGCAAAAACATAACTGAATTATCTTCACTGTCTAACCATATCTAGACTTTGTTTTACAAAGGTCTGAAGATGAACATCATCTTTTACATTTCCACATTGCATTTTGATCAGGTGCTTCTTTATTTTCCCAACACAGACCTGAAAATTTGTAATCACTGTTGCCTATTCTCTGTTCATCTCCAAATAACAGTGGTCAACATAAAGTGGAGCCCTATGCATGTAATATTGAATATCCTGAAAGTAGTTATTTCAGATACATACTGTTATCCTCATTTTATAACAGAGAAAACACAAGTGCTGGAGGCAGGATTGAGTCAGGAAGGATTGCAAGACTTTATAATCTTACCTGAGTTTGCTGTACTTCCTCCTAAAAATATCTTACTGTCCATCTATGGATTCACTGATTTATTCATTTGCTAATTCATTTCTTTCCTGGCTCACTTTTTAAATGCCTGCACAAACCAGGGTTGACCAGGCTGAATCTGGGATCAGTATCCTGGTCTTCCAACTGGCTGGCAGGGAGTCAAGTAGTTAAAGCATCATCTGTTGCTATCCAGGGTGCCCATTAGCAGGAAGCTGGAGTTGAGAACCAAGTTGGAACTAGAACTCAAGCAGTCTGATATGGTATGCGGGTGTCCTAACTGTGTCTCCTAAGCAAGCACCCTAACTGCTGGGCAAGTGCTTAACCCTAAAGGTCAACTCTGAGTTAAACCTGGTGGCTACCTCCCTGCTTTTCCATCCAACACTGACTTCCTCCCACAGTTTAAGAACTGTTTATGTTTCAAGGGCTGGTGTTGTGTGGCAGAGAGAGTTAAACTACTTTTCGTAATGCTTGGCACCGCTTTCTGGCTGCTTCCCTTCTGGTCTGGCTCCCTTCTAATGTGCCTGGAAAAGCAGCAAAAGGCAAGTCAAACCTCTGCCATTCATGTGGAAGACATGGATGGAGTCCTTGGCTCCTGGCTCCAACCTGGCCCAGCCTCAACTGTTATGTCCACTTGCAGAGTGAACCAGTGAATGGGAAATCTCTCTTTCTCTCTTCCTTTCAAATAAGTAAAGTATATATTCAAGAAAAAGAAGTGCTAATGTTTCAAATAGCCTGATCTGAACCTGACTTTTGTAACCCCATACTTCCTAATGACTTTTTTCCATATTTTATTTGGTGACTTGAACAGAGACTATACTTTCTGCTTGGATGGAAAATAGTGTTTATCGCTGCAAGCCGCAGAAACCTGAATATGAGTACATTCACCTCACAGTTCCTGTTAGTGCCAGAGTGACTCACTCGTCTAAGTCTCCAAGCTCTCTGCTTCTTGACCCTTCTAATAATCCACATTCTTATTCCAGATCTCACCCCCCACTCAAGCCCACATTTTGCCCTCTGAAGAAACTCCCTCCTGGGCCTTCCAACCAGAGTTCTGATAACAGAACTGTTATCAGAACTGTTATCAGAACTCTGGTTGGAAGGCCAGAGTTCTCCCCTCTGCCTGGAAGCCCTTCCTCCACGTCCTGTTGCGGCTGAGAAGTAGCTACGCCCCAGAACACAGCTTCTTCCTTCTGCTCTTCTGAGGATGGCTGCCCTCTCTCTCCCACATTGTCCTTCCTCCGCCCTCCCACACCTCCAGGACAGGGCAGGGGATGGGTAGAACATTGGCAATGTATGTGCCTCACTGCACCAAAGCTTGAAGCCTGATTTTCACATTTAAACCACTTGCCACCTGGCCACATTCCCACAGTGCCTTCCTTGCTGCGGTAATTAACTCAGTTCATGCTCTTCATGTCTTAGGTAGAACCTGGCTCCCACTGCACAGTGAGCCCTTGAGGGTAGGACTGGTACCTTCGCCAGATACTCACAATTGTATTACTGTTGCTTAGCAAACTATATGGAAAAAATGTTAAGCCTATTAAGAGAATATTATAGAATACAACAATGAGCAAATAAATGTATACATCATGGAGATTAATAATGATCCAATGGAAGAGCCTTGGTGAAAACTCTGGGTCCAGTGCCAGTTTCTCTAGTGCCCAGACTTTCTGATGACCCTGGGGTCAAATCCTAATTGCACAATGCACTAACTCTAAATACCTCTTCATCTGCTCAAGGATATTTCAAGGAGAAAGTGAAATCACCAAGTGCAGGTGCCTGTGTGTCTGGCACAACATAGGCCAGCAAGTGCCTGGTTAGGTACTAGTTCTTCTTCCTCACTCTCTCCCCAACTAAAAGCCACAATTACGATGTCTCTCTGGCTCCCTTGCTGCCATCCTAGCACCCCTGGAGACAGTGAGCTCAAGGTCTCACCTCAGTCCAAGGGGAGAGAACAGAGCCTCAGGGACTGCGCATGTTTACACATCGATGCCCAAGCCACCTGGGGGAAGGCACTTGGCTTACCCACCTGGGAGTGAGAGCCAGGTGCAAAGAACATGCTTGGTCAAGGTTTGTCAATGAACTGAAATTCTTGCATGTGTCAGGGCTCCCTGAGGGCCAAACTGTGCCAGGTGTCAGGGCTCCCTGAGGGCCAAACTGTGCCAGGTGAGTCTCCCTGGTACACATAGGGCCAGGCAATAGGGCTCAGCCACCAGTTCTGTTTGTGGCACTGAAACTTCTGTCTGGGCCACTGGTCTTTGTTCTGACTTCCCAACTTCTCTTCACCCCAGCTTCCCTCAAAGTCTAGAGCTTAGAGGTTGGGGAGGTGCTTCTTTGCAGCTGATCACCTGGGTCAAGGTCTTTCCCTGGCAAATCCCTATTCCAATAAAACTTGTAAGTGGAAGATACTCTGTAGCTTGTCTGAGAAAGGTCCGGACGTGCATTGAATACTCACTCCTGAGCTGGACCAGCTCATGAGGGACCTCTACAGGCGTTCAAGTGAAATGTGTGCCCCGCTGCTCCTGCTCCATCCAGCAGCCTTGTTTTTGGCACATTTTGGGGAGATGCAGTTCACATTCACCATTTTAAAATATATAATTCAGGGACCAGAGTGATGGCTCCAATTGAGTTCCCTTTTTTACTATTAATGCAAGCTCCATCCTCAAATAAATGATTTATAAAATTTTTCCATGTGAGATATTTTACTTTTTAATGTTATTTGAAGCACAGAAGTTTCTCATTTAGATGTGGTAAAGTCTGTTTACTTTCCTTTGATTGCTTGTATTCCTTTGTTATCAATCTAAAATGAGGCTATGAAAATTTATTCTTGGGTCCGGTGCTGTGGCCTAGCGCCTGAAGTCCTCGCCTTGAACGCACTGGGATCCCATATGGTCGCAGAGGAGAGACAGAGAGGAAGATCTTCTGTCCGATGGTTCACTCCCAAAGTGGCTGCAACAGCTGGACCTGAGCCAATCCATAGCCAGTAGCCAGGAGCTTCTTCCAGGTCTCCCATGCGGGTGCAGGGTCCCAAGACTCTGGGCTGTCCTCGACTGGTTTCCCAGGCCACAGGCAGGGAGCTGGATGAGAAGCTGGGCCACCGGGATTAGAACCAGTGCCCATATGGGATCCTGGCGTGTTCAAGTTGAGGACTTTAACTGCTACGCTATAGCACCGGGCCCAGTAACTTTTTCTTTTAAAAAAACAATATTTATTTCATTTGAAAGAGTTACAGAGAGAGGGAGACACACATGGAGACACACACAGAGAGAGATCTTCCATCTGCTGGTTCGTTCCCCAAATGACCACAATGGCCAGAGCTGAGCTGGTTTGAAGCTGGAATTCAGGAGCTTCTTCCCGGTCTCTCATGTGGTGCAAGGGCCCAAGGCCTTAGGCCATCCTCCATTGATTTTTCACACCTTGAGTAGGGAGCTGGATAGAAAGTAGAGCAGGTGGGACTCAAACTGGTACTCATATGTTATGCTGGTGCTGTAGGTGGAGAATTGGTCTGTTATGCCACCATGCTGGCTTCAAATTAATTTTTCTATATGGCAAGGGGTAGAGGATCAAACACATTATTTTGCATCTAACTACCCAGTTGTCCAAGAACTTTTTGTTGAAGAGACTATTCCTTCCCCTAAAGAATAATTTGGCACATCTGTCAAAAATTGGTTGCATAGAAGTTTATTTTTGGACTCTTAATTCTATTCCATCAACCTTATGTCTTTTAAAAAAAAGATTTATTTTGATTAGAAAGGCAGATTTACAGAGAGGAGAGACAGAGAAAGATCTTTCTTCTGCTGGTTCTTTCCCTAAGTGGCTGCAATACCAGAGCTGAGCTGATACAAAGCCAGGAGCCAGAAGCTTCTTCCAAGTCTCTCATGTGTGGGTGCAGGCTTTGAGCCGTCCTCTACTGCTTTTCCAGGCCACAAGCAGTGAGCTGGATGGGAAGTGGAGCAACTGAGGCATGAACTGGTGCCCATATGGGGTCCCAGCACCTGCAAGGTGAGGATTTAGCCACTGAGGCATCATGCTGGGCCACAAGTTTATGTCTGTTTGTTGGCTGGTATCACACTGTGTAGGGATCCCATCTGGATCTCCCATGAACATAGAGGAATTCAACAGAGGGAAAGATCTTCCATCTGCTGGTTCACTGTCCAGTGAATGTCCACAATGGCCAGAGTTGAAGCCAAGAGCTTCCTCTGGGTCTTTCACGGGAATGCAGGGGCCAAAGACTTGGGTCACCCTCCTTTGCCTTCCCTGGCCATCAGCAGGGAGGTGGGTTGGAAGTGGAGCAGCTGGGACATGAACCGGCACCTATATGGGATGCCAGTGCTTAAAGGTGGAGGATTAACCTGTTTATCCACAGGGCCAGCCTTGGGGAAACTTTCTTAAATGTCTGGTGATCCTAGTTATCCAGTGCATTTTGGAGTGAAATGTTATTAAAAGTTAACTACAATTTTTGAATATATAGACACGACTCATTCTTTCTTTGTTTCTCTTTCTCCTTCCTTCCTTTCTTTTTTTAAGAATTCACTTATTTATTTGAAAAGTAGAGAGTTACCTTTCAGAGGTAACCTTCCACACACTGGGCTCACTCGCCAAATAGCCACAGCACTAGCAGAGAGCTGGACTGGAAGTAGAATAGACAGGACAGTGCTCGTATGAGATGAAAGGTATTGCGGACAGTGGTTTAACCCATTGCACCACAATGTCAACCTTGGCATGACTTTTTTTCTGAAATTTATTTATTTATTTTAAATGGCAAAGTTACAGAAAGAGAGAGATACCCTCCATATGCTGGTTCACTCCCAAAATGACTGCAACTGGGCTAGTCCAAAGCCAGGAGCCAGGAGCTTCTGCCAAGTCTACCACATGGGTGCAGCTTCCCAAGCATTTAAGCCATTGTTCACTGCTTTTCCTAGAGCATTATCAGAGAGATGGGTTGGAAGTAGAGCAGCTGGGACTCAAAAATGGCACCCACATGGGATGCCTAGCACTGCAGGCAGCTGTTTAACCAGCTATGTGACATTGCCAGCCCCAGCATGACTTATTTTCCAGTATGATTCACTCTGTGATCTATTTGGGCATTTTCATGGGAGCACCCTTAATTCTCCACATTCTTGAGTTTTCTGGGTCCTTGGCTTCTCAGCTCTTCCTTAGTGGAAGTCTTCCAGTCTACCGACCGAGAGATACAAATGTGGTTGATATCGTCAGGCTGAGTGAAGAAGTTACTGAAGGCATCCCCATTCAACATCTGCACTGTAACCCCATCCTCTCTCTGCGCATGGCTCACTGTACTATTGCAAAGACAGTATACTGAAACTGAGTAAACAAGGAGTATGATGAGGGAGTCAGGGAGCAGGTGCTGGGCACACTGACAATGAGGGCCCACAGACCTTCTTAGGAGCCAGGATTCTTATGCTGGATTAATCAGGAAACAGCTAGAGAGTTTCAAGCAGGAGCAACATCACCTGACTTGTGCTTTAAAAGGATCACAAGGAGTTGGCACTGTGATGAAATCTGGCCCAAGGGTTGGGTCTCTGCCATATACATGAGAGACCCAGATGGAGTTTGAGGCTCCTGGTTTTGGCCTGACCCATCCCTAGCTGTTGTGGCCATTTCAGGAATGAACCAGTGGATGGAAGAGCTTTCTGTGTGTCTGTGAGTGTGTATCTCCTTGCCCCCTCTCTCTAACTGCTTTTCAAATGAATGAATGAATGAATGAATGAGTGAATAAGTCTTTTAAAATGATAATCACAATAGACTCTTGGGGGGGAGTGTCAAGGGTTGAATTATGTCTCTAAAAAATACACATTGCAATCCTAGCCTCCAATACCTCAGAATGTAACTTTATTGGAAATAATGTCTTTGCTAACACAGTGAAAATGAGGTATAATAATGGGCCTTTACAACTATGCCACAGACACAGACATACATGGAGAAAAGACACAATTCCCAGCAGGGTGGCCTAGAGGCTAAAATCTTCACCTTAAATACACCGGGATCCCATATGTGCACCGGTTCTAATCCCAGCGGCCCGGCTTTCCATCTGGCTCCCTGCTTGTGGCCTGGGAAAGCAGTGGAGGACAGCTCAAAGCCTTGAGACCCTTATCCGCGTGGGAGACCTGGAAGAGCTGTTGGCTCCAGGCTTTGAATTAGCGCAGCACCGGCTGTTGTGGCCGCTTGAGGAGTGAGTCAATGGATGGAAGATCTTCCTCTCTGTCTCTCCTCCTCTCTGTATATCTGACTTTCCAACAAAAATAAATAAATCTTAAAAATAAAAATAAAGAGACACAGTGGGGCCAACACCATGGCATAGTAAATTAATCCTCTGCCTGTGGTGCTGGCATTCAATATGAGCACTGATTGGTGTTCCAGCTGATTCACTTAGATTCAGCTCTTTGCTTATGGCTTGGAAAGTACCAGAGGATGGCCCAAGACCTTGGGCCCTTGCATCCAAACGGGAGACCCTCAGTTCCTGGCTTCTGGCTTCAGATCGGCTTAGCCCTGGCCATTGTGATCATTTGGGTAGTGAACTAGCAGATGGAAGGACTCTAGTTTTCTCTCTCATTCTGTCTCTCCTTCTCTCTGTAGCTCTTTTAAATAAAAATAGATCTTTAAAAAGGAAAGACACAGAGAGAGGTAGTAAGCACTACGTAGAGATGGGGGACTAGAGAGGTACAACCAAAAATGGAGGATGCTGAAGGTGCAGGCAAAGCACCAGCACCCACGAAGAGGCAGGGAAGAGTCCTCTACAGGATTTGGAGGGAGCCTGGCCCTGCCTACACATCAATCTCAGGCTTACGGCCCCCAGAACTGTGAAACAAAGCTTGTGTTTGAAGCTATTCTGCTCTTGTATTTGGTTACAGTGGCTCTAGGAAACCAATGACGAAAGCAAGGTGGACATAGGGAGACCATGGGCTGCTGCAGCCAGACTGAAGGTTGCTGGTTGTGGGTTCTGACAACACTTTGAAAACAGAGGTGAGCTGTTGGCTGCTGCAATGTCCCGGGATAGGTCAGACTCCATGGTTGGGGCCCAGCTCCAGCCATCACGAACACACGGTGAGCTGGGTCTGGGCCTGCCTGGGCTCAAGAGGCTTTTCCCTTCCTGGTGAGTACGCTGAGAGGGGAGCTCTTGAGAACAAGGTGGGCCCGAGTTCCACTCGCGGCCAACAACCTGCGGTGGGTGGGACCAGAAGGGTGTGACCTTGGGGTCTGGGTGGGAGAACTTCCAGTAGCTTGTTGGCTGCTGTGTGGATTGGTTACAGAAGGGGGTAGATTGGGTAGGGCTGAGCAACCTTTAGCTCACAAGCAAAAATAGAAATCAGGCTGAAGCACAGGTCATGCTGAACTAGGCTCTTGCACTTACTGGTCTGCATGAGCGAGGGATGCTAGGCCACAGCAACAAAGGCAAAGGCCAAGACAGGTGAAGGGTTGAGCCAAGCTGAGTCAGAGCAACCACTGACATGCATGTGATCTATGGCTGCTAACAGGCCCAGTTGGGGAGCTAAGAGGACACCCTAGCTGGGTTGGGGTTCCCACTGGTGAGTGCAGGGGCTAGAGTTGGGGCGGCGTTCTGGTCTGGGTATGGATGCAGTCTCTTTTGGCACAAGTGTGGACTGGGACTGGATGCACCAAGCCGGGCTGGACTCCAACACCATCTGGTGCTCTGGAGGACCAGGGTAGATATAGGATGAACTAGGCGGGTCTCTGCCCCTAGTGAGCCACGAGTGAGCTGTGACTGGGTATGGATAAGCCTTAACTGGGCTGAAACATCCAACATTAACAACCGGAATAGGTTAAAGGCCAATCAGGAAAGGCCACTGTTCCTGCTAGGATAGGAGGTGAACTAAGTAGGGTTGACACATGGACCCTTTAGTATGCGCAAGATCTGGCATTGGGAGAGGTTCTGATGGAGGAGCCTGAGCAACTCCTCTGGCAGGACACAGTCCCTGCAGGTGAGCACGAGAGCTACAACGGGGAGCAGCCCAAACCAAGCCAGGGAAAGGTACCCAGCAGCATACATTTGGCATAGGTTGGGGGCAGACCAGGCTGAACCAGTTCACATCACCCTCTGGCAAATCTGAGCACTAAAATGGAGTGTGGGTCGTGTCAGGTTAGGTCTCAGCACATATCAGTACACATTACAGTCAGGATTGGATGCATGCTGGGCTGGGCTACACTATAACCCTCACCAGTGTCAGCTGGAATTGGGGGTGGGCCGGGCCTGGCCAGGCTACAGCACCCACTGGCAAATGCCGAGGCAAGGGGGGGCATGCCAGAGTGGGCCGCAGCGCCCAGCCAGCACATGTAGGAACCAAGGAGGGAGGGGGTAAAGGTGGTGGTGGGGGGAATGTGGAGGGCCTTCCTGCTGGAACACCACTACCATTGGAAAGCGTGAGTTGGAATGGGGACAGACCAGACCCGGCAGGGCTACAACATCTGTGGGGCTCATGTGAGCCAGATCAGGTAAAGCCACGCTTGGTTGACTGTCCTTATGGTAAATCAGAATGGGTGAGGGTTGTTTTGGCTTACCCGCAGCATCAGCTGGCAGATGCTGGCACTGAGGCCTAATTCTGTCAAGTTGAACTGCAGAACTACCTGGAAAGTACATGATCCGGGAGGGGACCCAGGAGGGAAATAGTGGGCACCTCCCTCTTGGGTTATCACTCCCACTGGAGAGCATGATAACCAGGACTGGGGAAGATCTGGCTGGACAGAACGACACCCACCAGCATGTGTGGGGTGTGGGCTGGATAGTGGGCCTGGTTGGGATGAACTAGGCTTCAATGCCCATTGACATGTAGGAGAGCTGAATGGGATGTGGGACAGACAGGATTAGTTGGCTGTGCATACTGGGAACCAGGGCAGGGGGGCAGGCCTGGTGGGGATTATATGGGTTGTTCCGACTAGGTTACAGCTCCCACTGGTTTGTGTGAGGGCTGAGTGTGTGTTGGGCAGAACCAGGCTGGACTGCAACACCCATTGGTTCATGTGGAAGACAGGGCTGAAAACAGAACTGATCCAGCAATTCAACCACCAACTGATTGGTGTGATGGACTGTGCCAGACCCTGTACTGTAAGCATACGCAAGAATCTGGTCTTGGATCACCTCAGACAAAGTTTCTTTGGGGAAAGTTTCTTTGGGGATCTCCCCAAACTGCCAGACTCAGAACCCCAACCATGGAGAGAATTGCAGGTTCCATGGTCTGACCATGGAGTGCAAGTGTCAAAACTGAGCCTCCTTAGAGGCTCAGATGGAACAGTGGACAGCATACCCAGGTACACATGGAGTATATGGCAGTAAATTGGAACCTGCAGAGGACACCTGGTACCACAACAGAGGACAGAGGACAGAACAAATCAATCAACTACCCCAGCCATGTGTTGGCAGTGAAAATCTGGACAAACAGAGACTCTAAGGTGTACTATGTCAACCAGTGGATTCTGCAGCGATTTCATCGTGCTTGGAATTGTGAGATTGGCAGCAATTCAAAACTGTTGAATTACCAAAACCACTTGAGCGTGCCCCACGTTGGGGACCTGGGATGGATGGGTGGGAGGCTGGGTGGGCTTTCTCTCTTTATCTCCCCCTTCACCCCAGACACAGCAAAAAAAAAATGTTGGGGAAAAAAAAGAAAACAGAGGTGAAAGAATTTGGTGATGGACTGGATAAGGCATAAAGAGAGGCAGCAGAGAATAACTCCAAAATCAGTACCACCTGTGCCCTCAAGGGTTTGCATCTCTGTGCTTAGGCCCTTCTTACAAGCAGAGTCACTCCCACAGACAAGAAGTGCTGAGAAATTAACTGGTCTTGCAGGCACCTTTCAATGTTGTCATTTATGACTTTCATCATGGAAGCACCAACTTTAGGACATTTATCCTGGGATGTTCAGTTTGTCCAGAGGCTTCTCCTGTTTTCTTCCGTGGGGAGGGATATCCTAGCCCACCATCATCAGGCTGAGTAGGAACAGAAAGCATTCCTGTCTGTAGACTTCCAATGAATGACCTTTTCCCTTGTAAGGCATCTCTCTGGTTCAATTGCTCTCCAGACTGACCACCCACAATCTGGCCAGTGAAGAATCTTCAACTGACAGGTGCAAAGACTGTAGAGGGTCCTGAAGGCTAATTGATTCTTTCAGAGACTTTCAACCAATCCTCCTATCTACATCCCATGTTTCCCCCTGGTCCTCCCTGGGTTTCTGGGTCCTCTAGTACTTGCATTTAACTGGAGCTCCGTGGCTCCGTGGCAGGAAATGGTTTGCTTCTCATTAGCACCGCCCCTGCAGAAACGTGGTGTACAGCTTTCTTAGCACAGCTAATTTTTGCACTTAGCTTTCTATCTTCTCATCCTCTGCTGTCTCTCTCCCACTCCATCCTGGTGGGTTTATTCTGGTTTTATCCATTTGCTCTCATTTTTGTGAGGCGCCAGGAAGGAGAGGGGATAAACATATGTGTTCAAACCACCACGTTGCCTCCTTAACAACCGTAGTTTTGAGATCACTGAATGTATTAACAAATCTCAAAGTTCTGGGACCAGAATTGCAGGCAAGGTGTTAACACACCCCTGTACAATCCACAGTCCTTGGAGCTCTTTCTGCCTTTTGGTATTCCAGAGAAACCCTTATTTTCTTGGAGGCTAGAACTGGGTCAGACTTATTTCTGTCTTTTCCACCCACCTATTTGCCAGCTTCTTGACTGTAGAGTCATCTCCTATTCTCAAGCCATCTGTCTGCAGGATCCACATAGTAGCAATATATGCCTGACTATGTTTAGTCCTTACAGTGATAGTGATCAAAAAAAGGAATAGCCCAGTTACACGAGGAAAGCATTTGGAAATGTTAGGGTACAGAGTAGGTAAGGGTGGCTGAGGTCACAAATATATGCCATTGCCCCACTTGTTAGTATTTCTAAATCTGCCCAAACTGGGCCTATCATAGTGGAAATATCTTTGTAATGCTTATCACAAGTCAGATGTATTCTAGCAACTCACAGAATAAATCATTATATTTTTATCTATGGAGATGGACCTTTGGTCTAATACTTTAGCTGCCAGTTTTCAGGATGTTTGCCTGGGTTGGATGCAAGGCTTTGCTTCCAATGTCAGTTTCCTACTGATGCACACTCTGGGAGGCAGTAAGTAATGGCTCAAGTGTTTGGGATGCTGCCAGCTACATGAGAATCCCGGATGGAGTTCCTGGCTCCTGGCTCTTGCTTGGCTTAGCCCTGTCTATTGTGGACATTTTGGGAGTGAAACAGCAGTTGGAAAAAATCTTTTTCTGTCTCTCTCCTTAATACTTTGCCTTTCAAATAAACAAATAAAATAGTATTTTAAAAAAGAGAAGATAATCAAGGACAAGATTTAAAATGACCTCAAAATCTAGCAGCTAAGTTGCGAAGTAGAGAGATAGTTGCCGCAGTTCAGAAAATTGGCAATCCACCTTTTAAAAAATTATTAATTCCAAAGGCAAAGTTTACAGAGAGAGAGAGAGAGACAAAGAGAGAGAGCCAGAGATCTTCCATCCTCTGATTCAGTCAGTCCTCCAAATGGCTTCAATGGCCAGAGCTGGGGCCAGTCCAAAGCTGGGAGCCAGGAGCTTCTTTCCGGTTCCCCATGGGCCCAAGAACCTGGGCTGTTATCTGCTGCTTTCCCAGGCACATTCTGAACTGGATCAGAAATGGTGCATCTGGGGCTAGAACCAGTGTCTATATGGGATGCCAGTGATGCCGGTACCCTAAGGGTCAGCTTCACCAGCTTTCCCAGAGCACTTGTGGGCAAGAAGGACTTTGCTAGATTCTTGCTGATGCTCCAAGTCTGAGCCCTGCAGAAGGTAAAGCTTTGCTCCACTCTCAAAGCATTGAAAGCCAGTGTGAACCGAATCCAACTAAAGTTGCAACAGAGCTCAGATTCAGCTCAGCCACAGGTTCTACCAGCTGTTCCCCACACACTGGTGATTCGACCTAAAGGGGTTTACTTTTGTCTAGTTTTCATTAGTGTCTAGGGCTCTTTTACACAAAATAGCTGGCATATAATAAAACATTATGAGACATAAAGAACCAAATAAAGCTTGTCAGAGAGAAAGCAGATGAAGTGACAGCTCAAATTTTAGCTGATAAGACGCGGATTTTAAAATAACTCTGCTGAATATGTAATGCTGCTAGTGGAAAGGGTGGATAAAATTCATGGACATATGGAGAACTTCCATAAAAATGTGGAAAGCATATATGTGTATGTGTAAGAAAAGAACCAAATGGAAGTGACAGAATGAAAATAAGATACATGAAATGAAAAAAATCTTTTTTCAATGGGCTTAGCAGTAGACTGAGCACGGCAGAGAGAAGAATCAATATGCTTGAAGGCAGGTCAATATAAATTATCCAAGCTGAAATACAGACAGGAAAAAAGAATGAAAACATGGAACAGAGTGTCCAAGAACTGAAATAATATCAAACATTCTAACATTTGTGTAATTGCAGTCCCAGATGGAGAGAGGAGACAGAAATCAGCAAAATAAGTATTGAAAGCGATAATGAGAGTCCAGCATGATGAACCAATTGGCTAATCCTCCCCTTGCAAGCGCCAGGATCCCAAATGGTCACCAATTCATGTCCTAACTGCTTCATTTCTCATCCAGCTCCCTGCTGATGGCCTGGAAAAGCTACAGAGAATGGCCCAAAGCCTTAGGACTCTGCACCCATATGGGTGACCTGGAAGAATCTCCTGGCTCCTGGCTTTGGATTGGTTCAGCTCCAGCTGTTGCAGCCATTTGGAGAGTGAACCAGTAGATGGAAGATCTTTTTCTTTGTATCTTCTTCTCTCTGTAAAATTGCCTTTCCATTGAAAAGAAATAAATGTTTTTTAAAAAGAGATTTGTATAAGGGCATTTGCATATTTTCATTCTTTCTCAATGTAGACACAAAGGTATCTTTGTTTTGTTTTTCTTTTACACAAAGGTATCTTATAAAAAATAGCAGAGGAGTTTGAACAGCTATACTTTAATCAAATGGTCATAATGTATAAGTCTCGTATGCTTCCATTATGTGGAAAAATTATTGATCCAGTACAATGGTGGCATGGTTAAATCCTCACCATACGGCTCCTGGATCCCACATGGGAACTGATTCATGTCTCAGTTGCTACATTCCCATCCAGCTCCCTGCTTATGGCCTGATAAGGCAGTGAAGACCCAAAGCCTTGGGACCCTGTACTGGCATGGGAGACCCGGAAGAAGCTCCTGGCTCCTGATTTTGAATTGACTCAACTCCAGCCATTGCAGTCATTTAGGGAGTGGATCAGCTGATGGAGATTTTTCTCTCTGTTTCTCCTTTTCTTCGCAAATTTGATCTGTCTTTCCAATAAACATACAATAAATCTCTGTTTTTAAAAAGGAGAAGGAAAATTTTCTATGATAGGCATTACATTTAGTGAATTTCTGAACACTTACTTAACATCTGGCCTTATTGATCAAATACATTTTCTTACATCAGGAATGCATGTCTAAAACCCTTCTAAAAACTGGCATGTCTGACAGAGTTGCTATCTCTTTTTTTAACTTGTCAGATAATTTGTAACACATAAGATAACAAGGTAATCTATTTGTAAATACAGTGAGGAAGCATGGTGGGAAAAGAGTGTTGGGCTCCTGAGCTCAGAACTAGAGAGACTAGCTTCGAGTTTGAGCTAAGCTGTGTGATCCTGAAAAATAAACGTTCTGCCCTTCTCTTAGCATCAGTGTTCATCAATAAATACAGAAATAACAGTACCTCCGTTCTAAGTTTATTGTGTGTGTTAAACAATGTGTATGTACATTCTAGCCTAGTCCTAACATACCTGTGGTTTCTCAAAAATAATAGTTGAGGGACACCTATTGCTACTTGGGACACACATTCCATATCAGAGTGCCAATCAGTGAGTTAGAGGTTGTAATACATGTAGTATCATTGAATTATTATTTTCTCTGGGAGCAAAATTGAATCTGAGAAAAGAGAAGCAACTTCCCCAAGTGCAGAGCCAGTGTGTGTGAGGCTCTCTGTGATACAGGCACCTGGGCTTGTCCTAGCACTGTGCTGCCCTCTCGACTCATGTCTCTCGTGGGCTTAGCAACAGTCTCCGCCAGCCAGTGTTTGCCTTTCCAACCCATCCTCCAGACTGCAGGGCTATTCCCTTTGACCCAACACCAGCTGGCTTCTCTTTGACAACATGGCACTCAGTTATCCTTGAGAGTGTGTGTTTAGCCTAGTGGCTGAGAGAATTGGGATTTCATGGTGGTAAGAATCAGTGTGTTATGTGACCTGATACAAAATCATCATTTGTTTCAAGCGGGCTTAGCCTATCTGTTCATGAATTAGTTTTGATAATGCCTATTTATTTACTAATGATTGAACAGTAAATTGTTTTGTTGTTATTGTAGGAGTGGACAGTAGCTATTGATGTCTTACAACAGGGATAGATGGGCTACATGTTCCTTCCCCAAACCTTACTACTAGGTTGTGTGCCATAATGAGAGCAAGTCTCACACCGAAATCTGCCACTTGCTCAAATATTTATTAACAAGCAGGTACAACCAGTCCTACAACTTGCAAGCTCAGCAAAGCCCCAGCTCTCCATCCACTTACGTATTCTGTCAAGTATTTTGCAGGAAAGGTTTATTTTAGATATACAAGACAATTTTGTAGGAACAAGATGGATTTAACTTTCTAGACAGAATCAGGCGACAAGAGCTCTCCACCAGCGGGGACAGAAGGACTGAGAAGGACTGGAGAAATATTGCTGCTGGATTGTAGATGATTGTTTGGCTTTTCTCAGATCCTAACTAATCACTTCCAGAGTTTATTTTTCTTATCAGAGTATTCTAAATATCAACCAATGACCTCCAGGTTTACCTAAAACTGGTTAATACATGCATATGCTAAACTTTGTAGTATTAAATCTTTTAATGTGTATAACATTACTATGCTGTAATAGATACATGTTATACCATGTTGTTTACATAAGTTACAGTTACTATAACATGTCATAAGTATAGTGCTTAAGTAAATTATACACAATAGTACACTTTCTCTGGGATTCATCTCATTTTTCTGTGTGGGTAGGACAAGCTGATTTCTAAAATTTCCTCCACAGTGACCTTCTATGATTCTATAAATGGATTTTAACCCAGTTGGAAGAATCTGGGTTAGGACCATTGAAAAAGCTTTGTGACAATTGATGAAGGGTCATCAAGCACCGACATCTCTTTGTTAGAACATTTCTGTATTTTCTTCAAGGTTTAATTTTTCTAGTACACCTGCTCTTCCCTTTATCCCCTAATTACACCAGTCACCCTATAATCCATGATTAGCGTTTCTTTTCTTTTTTTTTTTTTAAGATTTATTCATTTTATTACAGCCAGATATACACAGAGGAGGAGAGGCAGAGAGGAAGATCTTCCGTCCGATGATTCACTCCCCAAGTGAGCCGCACGGGCGATGCGTGCCGATCCGATGCCGGGAACCTGGAACTTCTTCCGGGTCTCCCACGCGGGTGCAGTGTCCCAATGCATTGGGCCGTCCTCCACTGCTTTCCCAGGCCACAAGCAGGGAGCTGGATGGGAAGTGGAGCTGCCAGGATTAGAACTGGCGCCCATATGGGATCCCGGGGCTTTCAAGGCGAGGACTTTAGCCACTAGGCCACGCCGCCGGACCCTAGTGTTTATTTTCTTGAAAGAATTTAATGCTACCTGACATTTTTTTGCTTCTTTTTGCTGCAAGAATGTCATCTTTATGTGAATAGAAATTTCGCTCAAAACTGTATCCCTGAATGTTTTGTGTTTAACCTAGTAGTTGAGATATCCACATACCACACCCAAGAACCTGGGTTTGATTACTGGCTTCAGTTTCAGTTTTGCTAATACAGACCTAGGGAGGCACAATGAGGGCTCAAATGATTGGGTTCCTGTTTTCCTTCTCTCGTTCTCTCCCTAAAACAGAACAAAATAAATCTGTATTCTCGGCACTAACTTGTGATATGAGCTTTTCAATAAAATATTATTTATTTATTTGCATCTACACACGAGAGAGAGAGAGAGAGAGAGAGAGAGCGCGAGCGAGCTTACATCCTGTGGTTTACTCCCCCAAATGCACACACACCTAGGGCTGGGTCAGTCTGAAGCCAGGGGCCTGTAATTCTCTCCAGCAGGACTAGGACCTGGCTGTTTGATGCAAGTGTCTCAGTGGTAGCTTAACCCACAGTACCACAACTCCCACCCTGGGGACTTGCTTTGTCTATTGCTACATAAGAAAACATAGAGAAATACTGTGACTTAAAACAAGTCATTATTTGCCCACAGTCTTTTTTTGTTTGTTTGTTTGTTTGTTTGTTTGTTTTTGTTTTGACTGGGTTTAGCTGGTTGGTTCTTCTGGTCTCACTTTTGGTCACTTATTTGGCTGAATTCATCAGGAGGCTCGGGGAGATGAATGATCCAAGTTGTTTAAGTGTGATAATCTATTGTCGGATAAGGTATCTTGATTTTTTTCCATATGGCCCATCCAATGGAATAACTTTGCTTCTTAAATAGTAGCAACAATGTTTGAAGATTATGGAAGTAAAAGTGGTAAAGTCTTTTAAGGCATAGCTTCAGGAGCTATAGAATGTGGGGGTAACCCTGGCATGATGGCTCAGTGGCTAAATCCTTGCCACTGACCGGCTAATTGTTCATGTCCTGGCTACTCCACTTCCCACCAAGCTCCCTGCTTGTGGTCTGGGAAGGCAGTGGAGGATGGCACAAAGCCTTGGGACCCTGCACTTGTGTGGGAGACTCAGAAGAAGCTCCTGGTTCCTCGCATTGGCCACCTCTGGCTGTTGTGACCACTTAGGGAGTGAAACAGAAGAAGGAAGATCTTTCTCTCTGTCTCTACTTCTTTCTGGGAGTCTGCCTTTTCAATAAAAATAAATAAATCTTTAACAACAACAACAACAACAGGGCCCGGCAGCGTGGCCTAGCGGCTAAAGTCCTTGCCTTGAACGCACCGGTTCTAATCCCGGCTGCCCCACCTCCAATCCAGTGCCCTGCTTGTGGCCTAGGAAAGCAGTCAAGCATGGTCGAAAGCTTTGGGACCCTGCACCCACGTTGGAGACCTGGAAGAAGTTCCTGGTTTCTGGCTTCAGATCGGCGCAGCACCGACCGTTGCGGTCACTTGGGGAGTGAATCATCGGACAGAAGATCTTCCTCTGTGTCTCTCCTTCTCTCTGCATGTCTGACTTTGTAATAAAAAAAAAAACAACAACAACAATATGGAGGTTGGCATTGTCAGTTCAGATGCCACATGAGGGCTTGATACAGTGGCCTAGCAGCTAAAGTCCTCGCCTTGAACATACTGGGATCCCATATGGGCGCCGGTTCTAATCCTGGCAGCCTGACTTCCCATTTAGCTCCCTGCTTGTGGCCTGGGAAAGCAGTCGAGGACAGCCCAAAGCCTTGGGACCCTGCACCCGTGTGGGAGACCCGGAGGAAGTTCCTGGCTCCTGCCTTCAGATCGGTGTAGCACTGGCCATTACGGTCACTTGGGGAGTGAACCATCAGACAGAAGATATTCTGCTCTGTCTCTCCTCCTCTCTGTATACCTGACTTTGCAACAAAAATAAAATAAATTTTTTTTTTAAAAAAAGGATGCCACATGTGAACCTGCATGTCATACCAGAGTGCCTGGTTTGAGTCTGGGTTATTGCACTTCCAACTCAGCTTTCTACTAACGCATGCCCTTGGTAGCAGTAGGCAGTGGTTCAAGTATTAAGTACCTGCCACCCATGTGGGGGCCCCCAGTGGGGTCCTTGCTTTCTGGCTTTCTTGGCTCAACTCTTGCAGACTTTTGGGGATTAAACCAGGGGATGGAAGATATCTGTCTCTCTTTTTCATTCTCTCATTTTGGGAAATGGAACAGCGAGAACATGAACCAGGCACCCATATGGGATCCTGGCACTTGTAAAGTAAGGATTTAGCCATTGATCCATCGTACCAGGCCTTGTGGTAGAATTCTTTTCCCTCAAACATATATACATGGATAGAGTCTTCCTAAACTGATCGAGGCATATATGATTGAAGTATTTGGCCAAGTTTTGGGAATACTAATATCTAAATAAACTACTTGCATTACCAAACCATTAGGTTTCCATAGGGTTTTGGTTAGGGAACGTTCATGAAAACACTTAGGTTGCTATAAAAACCAACGTAAAGGGGCCGATGCAGTAGTCTAATGGCTAAAGTCCTCACCTTGCCTGCACTGAGGTCTCATATGGGCATCGGTTCTAATCCCAGCTGCCCTGCTATCCATCCTGCTCCCTGCTTGTGGCCTGGAAAAGTAGACAAGGGTGGCCAAAGCCTTGGGACTCTGCTCCCGCATGGGAGACCCAGAAGAGGCTCCTGGTTTTGGAACAGCTCAGCTCTGGCTGTTGTAGCCACTTGGGGAGTGAACCCTCGGATGGAAGATCTTTCTCTCTTTTTCTCTGTCTCTCCTGCTCTCTGTATATCTGACTTTCCAATAAAAATAAAGATCAATCTTTTTTGCAAAAAAAAATTTAAATGCAAAAAGCTGCTGAATTAAGGTTCTGGGTGCTGCAAGAATAAGTGGCTGGGGAATGGAATGTAGATGCAGGCCAGGGTCTGGGGAATACCTCTTCAGTCACCAGAAAATCTAAGAGAAAGTGCTCCAGTTTGGACAACGGATGAACACAGGTGAGCTAGGGAAGAAAATCCTTTTATTCCACATTTTCACTTGTGCTGAGCTAAAGTGAATCCATACCTAAAAGTAATAACCTGTATTCTCAGTTTCATTGAGCAGCACCACAATCTATCATTCACTGGTCCAAAAACATAGTAAGCACTGGCGTCAGACTGACTCCCCTCTCCCTTGCCCCTCAGTCACTCATCCAACAAGCCTTGTCAGTGTTGCTTCTTTTCCAATTCATTCCCTGCTGTCCACGGTTGCTGCCATTGACCTAATTCAGCTTCCCATAATCTCCCACTCAGACAACTGGTCTTCTTGCCTCTGGTCTAATCCCCTTCCGATTCATCCTTCATACACTGCTAGAATAATCTTTCTCAGGCATCTCTCTGGCCATTTCACCATCCTTCTCAACAACATCCTTCCAATTCCCGGCTGCCCAATTCACCCTGGCTAACCTCTGAGCATAGTATCCGAGAGCTTTTCTTGCTTGTTTAACTTCCAGCCTTCTCTGTGGCCACTCCCCTCACCTCTCACCCTGTATTCTGCTCACCCTGACTGACCTACTTTTCAGTTCCCCACACACAACCTGCCTCATCAAGCCCCTACGTGTATCTGGAATGCCATCCCCTGCCTGAACAACTCCAATCTGTCTTTGAAAATAATTCATGACTCATTTCTCCCAGACTTCCTCCAGCCACAAGCAGTTGCTCCAACCTCAGGCATGCTGTACCTTCTTGAATACACTACATGGTGCCCACTGACTGCTCGTTTGCCTCAAACTGCCACTGGGAAGCTCTCTGAGAACAGACTGCCTTTCATTGATCTTTATATTCCTTGCATCTAGCATATCCCTAAAATAGGTGCATGACGTTTAGTGAGGAGTGGATGAATATTTTCCTGTAGGTACTTTAAGGTCCCAAAGGTTCTGATAAAGGAGCTCTGTACACAAGGCAGCTATGCTGCATGCTTGTGAGCTAATATACCTTGGGGAAGGGCCCTGCTTGTTTTTGTATTTTAATCCTTCATTTAACAGTTACTTACAGAGTACCCACTACGTTTTAGGTCCATCGTCATTCTTTTTTTTTTTTAATGATTTATTTTTGTTGGAAAGTCAGATTTACAAAGAGAAGGAGAGACAGAGAGAAAGACCTTTCATCTGCAGACTTTTTTGTTCATTTTGTTTTTAAAACTTGTTTATTTTTTAAAATTTATTCATTAATTACATTGTATTATGTGACACAGTTTCTTAGGTACTGGGATTCTCCCCACCCTTCCCCAAACCCTCCCCCTATGGTGGATTCTTCCACCTTGTTGCATAACCACAGTTCAAGTTCAGTTGAGATTCCCTCATTGCAAGCATATACCAAACATAGAGTCCAGCATCTTATTGTCCAGTCAAGTTCAATGGCTTCTTAGGAAGACCCTCTCTGGTTTGAAGGCAGAGCCTGCAGAGTATCATCCTGATCAATTAAAAGCTCCAACATATCATCAGCAAAAATTTACATCATTATGGAATTGACATAGTATTTAGTAACCAATATGTTAAAAATAAATGCGGGTTTTTAACCACATTCTGTGACCACAGATTTGTTTATTTTTATTGGAAAGTCAGATATACAGAGAGGAAGATCTTCCATCCGATGGTTCACTCCCCAAGTGGCACAACAGGTGGAACCGAGCCGAACCGAAGCCAGGAGCCTGGAGCTTCTTCCAGGCCTCACATGCAGGTGAAGCATCCCAAGACTTTGGGTCATCCTCCACTGCTTTCCCAGGCCCCCAGCAGAGAGCTGGATGGGAAGTGGGGCAGCTGGGACATGAACTGGTGCCCATATGGGATCCTGGTATATGCAAGGTAAGGACTTTAGCCACTAGGATACTGGGCTGGGTCCCAGCAATGTCATTCTTAAAACAGATTTCTATATTTGGGGCAGATATGATGGCTCAACTGTCTACTTTTCCACCTCCTATGCCAGCATCCTATATGGATGCTGTCTCAAGTCCCAGCTGTATTAAAAATCAGGGACTACTGTAGTGAGCAAGAAAAACAGTGGTACTTTAAGATTTATTGACCTACAAACATGAAATTGTTCATGAGATCAGATGTTGGAAAATGCAGTTGGTTAACCAAAAGAAAGTCTAAATAACTGAATAATGTTAAAATAATTTAAGGATACAGTGGTTTAGGATACAGTGAGTACAGGCAAGGAGGAGGTGCAGGGAAGGGAAATAGCATTACCAGGATCTGCCACTTGGTGGCAGTGCTTCTCAAAAGATGAATATTTCAGCCAGAACTTGAGAAAAGCAAACTCTCAAACTTCATGTCAAAGATCTAGTCCTTTCTAACACATGGTATAAATAAATAAATAAATAAATAAATAAATAAATAAATAAAAATAAATCATGACATGATAGGCTTTGTCAATTTGCAGACAAAGGAGTAAAAGACATAATTTAGTCAAATATTTCCCTCCAAACTTCCCTAAGTCTCTGCTACTGGCTTTGATGGGTCTGCAAAAAAGCAGATACAAATAGAATACTGGAATGAACTAAGTATGTTATGCTCCACAGATAACTTTCTTCATGGTTGTATAATTGCATAATTTATTTTTCATATTGTTCTTTTGTTCTATAATGAGAGATCTCACAGGTGAAGATGTTACTTAATATATATGACCATGAAGAACAGGACTTGCAAAAACAGTTCCTGTGCAGTACCAATCAAATCCATTTGAGAATTATGATTGGATCCAATGTTTCATAGCCACGAGGAAAATAAGGAACTGAGTGACTTATTTAAGTCTGCAAAGCCAAGTATGGGACAGGTTAAAGCTAATTAATATAAAATGAACACTCTCCTTGGTGCCATCAACTTCATTGCTTAAAACATTTATTTATTTGAAAGGCAGAGTTACAGGGTAGGGGAAGATCTTCCATCCTCTGATTCAAGTATCTACAATGACTCCAGTAGCTACAGTGGCCAAACTAGGCCAGGCTGAAGCCAGAAGTCTAGAATTACAGCTAGGTCTTCCACACAGGTGGCAAGGGCTCAAGTACTAGGACCACTTTCCACTTCTTTCCCAGGTATCATTAGTAAGGAGTTGGATCAGAAGTGAAGCAGCCAGGACTCCAGTTGGCTCCCACATGGGATGCAGGCATTGCCGACAGTGGCTTAACGCACTATGCCACAATGTCAGCTCCCTATGTATTTCATAAAAACAGAGCTTTTGGATGAGTAATCTCAAGATTTGGAAAGGCCCAGAGTGGTCAAGGGTAACTGCCCAGTGTCTGGGCTGGTGGGTGATGGATTGTTGTGGTCTTTGCTAAAATTGAGAATGCACATTTCTACAAGTTAATGTTTAGAATAAAATGCTTTGTGCAATGAAGGAAATGAGGATTGCATCACAAATCTAGAGTTTCAGTATTGCGAAGTGAAAAGCTCTAGAGATGTATTCACAGCAATGTGAATGTATGTCATGCTACTGAACTGTATATTAAAGCAGTTAACATGGTATAGTTTATTTCGTGTATAAAAAATTAGTAAAGATTTCTTTTGTCTTGTTCACTCCTGTCCACCTACTGGGCAAATGGGAGATTTCTGCCTTCGCTTCTCTGGTGAGTGAAGAGGTGCTCTCCAAAGACACCTGAAGATTCTAATACAAGGAATATAATTTCATTTACTCATTTGCAGAGGGAGTTCAAAAAGAATCATATAGTTATCAATTGATACTTATCAACTTCCCCACTATAATCCAGAGTTATTCTAAGCTCTTGATTTTCAAAGTATGGTCTCTAGATCAGCAGTGATAACAACACCTGCTAACTTGTTAGAAACACCCATTCTCAGACTGGCACGATGGTTCCACTAATTAATCCTCCACCTGCAAGCGTCAGCATCCCATACGGGTGCCAGTACTTCCCATCCAGCTCCCTGCTTGTGGCCTGGGAATGCAGTAGAGGATGGTCCAAAGCCTTGGGACCCTGCATCCACAAGGGAGACCCAGAAGAAGCTCCTGATTCCTGGCTTTGGATCGGTTCAGCTCTGGCCATTGTGGCTACTTGGGGAGTGAGTCAGTGGACAGAAGATCTTTCCCTCTATCTCTCCTTCTTTCCATAAATGTGATCCACCTTTCCAATAAAAAGTTTTAAAAATCTTCTAAGAAGAAGCTCCTTGCTCCTGGGTTTTGATTGTGGCTTCTGGCTTTGGATCCTGTCTCTGCTCTGGCTGTTGCAACTATTTGCACAATGAACCAGCAGATGAAAGATCTTTCTGTCTCTGTTAAAACCCACCTTTAAAACAAAGATAAATAAATCTAAAAACAAACAAAAAAGAGAAACATGTATACATTTACTATGGCATTGGAGGAGGTGGGCAGGTATTTGGCACAGGGGTTAAGACATCATTATGCCGGCTACCACACCACATCCATCTCAGAGTGCTCAGATTCAAGTGCCAGCTCTGCTCCCGAAGGCAGCTTCCTGCATATGTGCACCCTGGGAGGTCACAGATGACAATTGGCTGTGTCCCTGCTATTCACATGGGAAACCCAGATTGATTCCAAGGCTTCCAGCTTCAGGTTAGCCTGGTTTGCTACAGTAATCATGTGGGGAATGAGTCAAGTACACACATGCAAGACAATAGCAACGTAGATGAGAAAAGCAATTAGACTGAGACACCAGAGGAAGAGGATATTGGTGGGGACGGAAGTGGGTTGAGAAGTGGGAAGGAGGTGAAGAAGTGAAGACGAGGAAAGGGCTTAAAAAAAGATTTATTATTATTTTTTATTGGAAAGCCAGATATACAGAGAGGAGGAGAGACAGCGAGGAAGATCTTCCATCCACTGGTTCACTCCCCAAGTGGCTGCAATGGTTGGAGCTGAGGCAATCCGAAGCCAGTAACCAGGAGCTTCTTCTGGGTCTCCCACACGGGTGCAGGGTCCCAAGGCTTTGGGCCGTCCTCGACTGCTTTCCCAGGCCACAAGCAGGGAGCTAAATGGGAAGCAGGGCCGCTGGGATTAGAACCGGTGCACCTATATGGTTTCCTGGCGCGTTCAAGGCAAGGACTTTAACTGCTATGCTACTGCACCGGGCCCAGAGGGAAGGGCTTTTATCTGAGCCCAGCTAATGATAGAAACTTGCAAGAGGAAGCCAGTGCAGTGCCCAGGGGGACCAACCAAGCCTGGTATGCCAGTGACCAAGGAGGGTCCTTGGCTGGGGGATTTTCAGCATTGAGATCAAGAAAGTCTGGGGGAGCCTGGACTGAGGGGTTGTCAGTAGGTACCACTGTGCAGTTAAGAAGGGCACAAAACTCTCTGATCTTTCTCCGCTGGTGCTGGCTTCAGTGTGCCTGTAAGACCAGACGGCAGAGGGTGGGGAAGCCTGGGAAGGTGAGCCTTACTGCACTCAGACCGAGGCAAAGAAAGCACGGAGCATCGACACAGAAAGGCGAGAAGACAACCAGCAGCACACAGACAACGCGGTTGGAAGGGTCTAGGTAAGTGGGACTCCAGAGCTTTCCATTCCTTCATTCCTCTTAGCCCTCTCGGTCTGGGATGTTCAAATCGATCCCAAAGACAATTTATAACGATTTCCCATTCATGTTCTTTGGTAACTAAGCAGTCGGCAAAACTTTTTTTTTTTAACAGAGCAACAAAGAGAGAAAAAAGTTTTGATTTGAGAGGGAAAATCATCTGCTGGTTCCTTTCCCAAATGCTCACATCAGCCAGCAGCCAGGAAGCCTTGTGGGTGGCAGAGGCCCCAGGACTTTGGCCATCATCCGCTGGCTCCAGAACGCACTAGCAGCACTGCCACCTGGGATGCAGATGCACCAAGCAGCCGCCTGACCGCTGGCAAAATGCTTTTCAATGTCCACTGGCATTAGGTTACAAAAAGAGGCAGTAGGGTCTAAATAGCCGCTCCAAGAATGAGATTAGAGGACTCCTCCAAAATCTTGCAAGTACAGGACATCCTGCAGGTGCCGGGGGCTGGACCTTCTCAGTGCTAGCCTGGAGAGCTCACGCCTCAATTCGGGCGTGATGTGAGCCGTAACCGGTTCAAGCGTCTCTGCTGGTAGGGCAGGTGAGGCCGGCTCAGCTGCCTCGCTTCCATCCAACCTTGCAGCCTCCGCCCCGGGCTCAGCTGACAAGATCAGTACGATACCCGCCAACCCTGCACAGAGCCTAGTCCTAGGCCGGCAGTCAGCGCCTCGTGATTGGTGGGATGGCAGTGGGCGGGGCCAAATAGAGAAAGCTTCCTTCTGATTGGCGCAAATCATCGAGGGCGTGTCATCCGCTGCGGCTGGGCGCGAAAGCTCGAACGTAGCCGCCGGGCAGGAGACGGCGGGGCAGGCTGCTCCCAAGACTGAGGGAACCCCGCACTGTTTCGACCCCGTGCGGACCTCTGGGGAGGCCGGAATCATGACGGGCGAGGTGGATTCTGAGGTGGGTTTAAGCACATGCCTCCTATCGGGGGTGCGGAGACCAGGCGCCGAGGAAGGGGTGAAGTGTGGCAGGGATGAGAGCCAGGGTTGAGAGAACTACAAGTCCCGGCGTGCACCGCGCGGGCTCCGGCGGCCTTGCGACTCATCCGGGAGGGGTTCGCGACCTCTACCCGGATCGTAGACCCCCAGCCTCTGGAACTTAGGGGCCGGGGGTCGTTGTACCCGGTCCTGGCGGCGCGCGGGGCCGGCCGCCCTAGCCCTTCCTGCTCTGTCGGGGTCGCCCGCCTTCCCCTTTGGCGCGTTTCCTGTCACGCCAACTCCTTTTAAACCTGGCGGACGCGCGGCGGGGATGCTGGGCGGGAGTTTCTGTCAATAGAGAGCGGGGTGTTGGGAAGTTGGAAACTAGAGTAGTCAGAGGCCTTGGAAGTCGTCGGGTGCCGGTCCCCCTAGTTTTCCGTCAGGGCCCCCGAGTGGGGAGGTCGGTTTGGGAGCTCTGGGCTAGAGGAGGGACCTGGACCTGGAAAATGTTATCTGATGTGTTCTTTTGTGGTGTCTGGGCCAGGGCTAGACACCGTCGCCTTGGAAGCAAAATTAAAGGCCATTAAACAAAAACCACATTTTAATACAGTATTTTAAAGAAATGCAAAAAATGTCGAAGTGTCAACATTTTAAATAAGGACAAGACCCTACCTTGCTTCACCTTCATCCTATCCTGTCTTTGGTTCTGGTAACACTACTTAACGAACAGCAGGGAGGCTGGCTTCCTGTGTCATAGTTTGGCCATTTGATTTTTGATGAGATATTAGTTAATGACAGAATTCTTGCCACCCCTCTGCCTCCCCTTCTGCTACAGTCTGTCTTGGACATGGTTGGTCCTGTTGCACATTTTCTACGTTAGGGTTGTGCTGAGCAGCGCACCCGACTCTTGATCCGTGAGGTTGCCTGCAGCCCATCTCCATACCCGGAGTTAACAGTCTTACTGCTTTTAATTGGTGGGAAGATCAACAACCCATACATGATAACCATTTGTACATGTTCTGTTTGGTTATTTTAATGATTATGCCAAACTTTCAAATCAACTTAGTAATTTGAGAAACCACTGGAGTAGGGTTTTCCCTCTTCCTTTATAAAGTTTTAATTTTTTAATTAATTCTATTATCTCATGATACAGTTCCATAGGCTCTGGGATTTCCTCTCTTACCTCCCCAAATTCCCTCCCCCCCTACTGATTTTTCCTATATTATTACAATAGTAAAGTCCTTCATAAATAGTCATAAGTTCATCATTCTGCTATTTAAGTATATCCTGACATTTTAGATATGGAAAATGGTAGAGTGCAATATTCTATTGTCAAGACATATTTAACAGTTTCTTTGGGAGTCCATCTTTAGTTTGAAAGAGCTGTACACTGCACTGTATCTTCACATCTGAATATCATAGTCTTTATTATAACACAGTTGCTATACATCTCCTTAAATGAAAGGCCAAAAACATGATCAACAACAGGAAGAAAAGTAGAAAATTTACACCAACATGAAATTAAATAACATGGATATTGAATGACCAGTGTGTCACTGAAGAAATGCAAAAGATACTTATAGGGCCCAGCACAGTAGCCTAGTGGCTAAAGTCCTCACCGTCAATGTGCCAGAATCCCATATGAGCGCTGGTTTGTGTCCTAGATGCTCCACTTCCCTTCCAGCTCTCTGCTTGTGGCCTGGGAACGCAGTAGAGGACAGTCCAAAGCCTTGGGCATCCTGCACCTGTGTAGGAGACCTGGAAGAAGTTCTTAGCTCATGGCTTTGGAGCAGCTTAACTCTGACCTTTGTGGCCACTTGGGGAGGGAAATAATGAATGGAATGTCTTTTTGTCTCTCCTCTCTGTAAATTTGCCTTTCCAATAAAAATAAGATAAATGTTTTTTAAAAACCTCATAAACCTTTTCTTTTTTTATTTCATATATTTTTTTTGGAAAGTCATATTTACAGGGAGAAGGAGATATATAAAGATCTTTCATCTGTTGGTTCACGTCCCAAATGGCCACAACAGAGCTGAGCCAATCCAAAGCCAGGAGCCAGGAGCTTCTGGGTCTCCCACATGGGCACAGGGTCCCAAAGTTTCAGGCCATCCTCTACTGCTTTCCCAGGCCACAAGCAGGAAGGGAAGTGGAACAGCCAGGACACCAACCGGCATACATATGGGACCCCAGCGCATGCAAGGCGAGAACTGTAGCCACTAGGCTACCGCGCCAGGCCCTCTAAACATTCTTGAAGAAAACGATGCTATTGTATGACCTGTGTGTCACCGAAGAAATTAATAAGGAAAAAAAACTTTTGAAGAAATGAAAATACAAACAAAAATATCAAAATTTATGAGATATAGCAAAAATAGTTCTGAAAGGGACATTTGTAATACTAGGTATTTACAAAAATAGAAATATCTCAGTTAAATGATCTAATAATGCATCTTAAGGACTTATTTAAAAAATGAACAGGAAGCAAGAAATGATAAAATCGCAGCAAAAATAAATGAAATTGAAACTAAAAAGCTAAACATTGCAACAAGAAAGAGCCATTTTTAGAGAAGGTGAACAAAAGAAACTTTTAGCCTGACTAGCAAAGAAAAGCAAGAAAGAAAAACTGAGTAAAGTTAGAGATGAACAAGAAAATATAAGAAACTAGTAAGGTGATTTCTTTTTGCTGAATGGATCCTTTGGTCATTATGTGGCGTCCTTCATCTCTTACTATTTTTCATGTCGGAGTTTGTATTGTCTGCTGGAGAAATGGCTGCACCAGCTCTCTTTCCTTTGCATCAGCCTGGAATGTCTTTTTCCATCCTTGCACTTTCAGTTTCTGCATAATTTTGTTGGTGAGATGTGTCTCCTGTAGGCAAGAAATAGGTGGGTTTTGTTTTTTGATTCAGTCTGCTAATCTATGACATTTGATTGATAAGTTTAATCCGTCTATGTTTAGGGCTAATATCAATCAATATGTAGTAATTGTCATTTTAGCAATGGGTTGTAATTATTTGATTCGTTTTTTGTTATTTTATGTGCTATTTTCTCTGTCAATAGAATATCTTTTTGCACATTTTACATTTTATTATTATTATTATCATTTTATGATACAGTTCCATATGCTTCTGGTATTTCCCTTATCCCAACCCTATCCCCCCCCCCCACCTAGTTCCTCTATATCACTACTAAAGTATAGTTCTTCATACAAAGTCATATGTCCATCATTGTGGGCATGGACAATGGCAGAGAGTCCAGCATCCTGTTGTCAAGATATAGTAAACAGTTTCATTGTAAGTCCATCTTTGTCTGGAAGTAGAAATGCGTACTACATTGTATCCTCACATCTGGATATGTTAGTCTCCATTTCACAGTTACTGTACATCCCCTCAAATGAAAAGTCATAATACAAAATCAGCAATATAAAGGAAAGTAGAAATTTGCAATGCCATGAAGTTAAATAACATGTTACTAGAAATGACAGTCTCCATTACACAGCTACTATACATCCCCTTAAATGAGGAGCCACAAAACAAAATCAACATCAGGGATAAAAAAGAAATTAACAACACCAAGATGTTTAATAATGTGTTGCTAAATGACTAACGTGTAGCTGAAGAAATGAAAATCAAGAACTTTCTACAGAAAATGATGCTACTGTATGATCTACGAGTCATTGAAGAATTTAATCAGAAGAAACTGTTTTGAAGAGATGAAACTAACCAAAAACATCAAATCCCATGAGATACAGTTTCCGCTGATTTTTGTTGGTGAAGTGTGTCTCTTCTAGACAACAAACAGATGGGTTTTGTTTTTTAATACAGTCTATTAATCTATGCTGTTTGATTGAGCTTAAGCCATTTACATTCAGGGTTAATATGTATGGGTGGTATTTTGGTCCTGTCATTTTAGGAATGGGTTGTTCATTGGTTTAGTCTTCTGTTGTCATTTTACTGGGATGTTTTTCACATTTCCCTTTGGTTTTGGTAGGTGCTATTCCTCTTCTCTGTCTAGAGAACATCTTGAAGTATCATTTGTAGGGCAGGTTTTGAAGAGGCAAATTCTTTTAGCTTTTCTTTACTGTGGAAGAATGTTAGTTCATTTTCAAAGACAAAAGCTTTGCTGGATACCTTATCCTAGGCCAACAATTTTTTTTCTTTTAGAATCTGGAATATGTCACTCCATTCTTTTCTTGCCTGTGGAGTTTCCTGTAAGAGATCTCCTGTGTGCTTAATTGGCATTCCTTTATATGTCAATTGATTTTTTTTCATGTGCGCATTTAAAGATCTTTTCTTTATGTTCAATTGAAGAGAGCTTAATGATCATATGTCTTGGTGAAGATCGCTTTTGATCAGACCTGTTAGGAGTTCTGTGCCCCTCCTGGATCTTGTTTTCCAATTCTTTCTCTAGATTAGGGAAATTTTCCTTTTTTATTTCATTAAATATATGTGTAAACCCAGTTTCTCTTTCTGCACCTTCTGGGACTCCCAAAACTCTTATATTTGGCCTCTTAATAGTGTCTTTCAATTCTTGAATCCTTTTTTTGGCCTGATCCACCTCTGCTTCCAGCTTTTTGTTTGCTTCCCCCTGATGACAGGAAATATCTGCCAGTTCTGAGATTCTTTCTTCTGTTTGCTTCATTCTACTTTGGAGACTTTCCACTGTACTTTTAATTTGCTCCACTGTATTCTTCATTTCTAATGTATCAGCTTTCATTTGGTTCATTTCCTGTGTGACATATTCCTTAAATTCCTTGAATTCCTGTATTACGTGCTTCTCATTGTTGACAAGATTTTTATAACAAGTTTTTTATAACAAACTTTATAACAAGTTTTAATTTCTGTATCCCCCATTTTCTCGATGTCTTCCTCAGTTAACTCTGAGCTTGGCAAAAGGTTTTGCTCCTTTGAAGGGCACTCTTCAGTAATATTCATTGTGCCTGTGTCTCTTTTGCTTTTGGTCATTGTACTTGTTAGCAGAGTCTTCTTGGGCCAGGTTTCTAAGCTGTGTCACCCACACGTCTACAGTTCGATTTTACTTATTGCAGTTGGTACACAACTCTGCTTGCAGCCAATTGTGCCACTCCCTCCCACAAGTTCCAGGTCTGAGTTCTTATGTTAGATTTCCACAAAGAAATCTGTAGCACCAACTCCTGGCTCACCAATCTCTACCTCCTGTAATACTGTGCTGAGGCTGCACAGTTGCCTGTACAACCTTTCTCCCACTTCTGGTTCAGGCAGGTCCCAGGATTAGGGAGACATCAGGAGTCCTATATAGCTAGGTTGTTGGTAGTGCTGATCTTGACAGAACCTATTGTCCGTTAGGTCTGAAGGTCACACGGACCTGTTTTGACCCGTATGATGCCAAAATCAGTCTTATTTTCCCTGTGGAACCAGTGCAATGCACTGAGCTCAGTGAGTGCTTGCAAAGCTCAGCGCATGCGCAGCTCACTGTTGTCCCTGCAGTCTTAACGCCTTTGCCACAGTGTACAAAATGTGCCTGATGTACCACTACTAGAGTTCTTGATCTGCTGGCCATCAGATCTGAGGGCTACCTGGACCTGTCTTGGGTGGGAACCTGTAGGATGCCCATTGTTGCAGTTCACTGAGCCAGAAATGAGTTCACTCCCAGCTCAGTGCATACTCAGTCCTTTCCCTTGCCTTTGTCTCTCTAGACAAAATGGCTCCCAGTTTGGCTCTGGGATGGACTGGGCTGTAAAATTTACTCTGTTCCCGTCTGGAATCTGCTACTCTGTCTCTGTTCCTGGTCAAATCAAACAGACCAGCAGGATGGGCAGTTCTTTGGGTTCACTTCCAGAGCTCCCAGTGAAAGTCCTTTCTACCTTGTTGCTGGTTTAGTTCCGGCTGCTGGTGGAGTTCAGATCGCCATTGGTTGAATGCTGCTGGGGTACCAGTCATTGCAGTACTACACTGTTGTGTCCTCTCTTTCTTGTGTCTTTCAGTCTCCAGGTACTCTTCTGCTGTTGTTCTGTCTTCTTCTGTTTCCTGGAATGTGCCCTCTTTGCTTCACATTGGCTAATGTTTCTCCATCTGTTTAAACGTGTCCTTACCCTGTTCTGCCATCTTGATTCTCCTGTATTCGACCTTTTAAAAGTGGCCCTGGGCTCGGCAGCGTGGCCTACTGGCTAAGGTCCTCGCCTTGATCCCATATGGCCGCTGGTTCTAATCCCAGCGGCTCCACTTTCTCTCTATCTCACCTCCTCTCAGTATATCTGACTTTGTAATGAAAATAAAATAAATCTTTAAAAAAAAAAAAAGTGGCCCTTACCCGGTGGCATGGCCTAGCAGCTAAAGTTCTCTCCTTGAACGCCCCGGGATCCCATATGGGCGCTGGTTCTAACCCCGGCAGCTCCACTTCCCATCCAGCTCCCTGCTTGTGGCCTGGGAAAGCAGTCGAGGACAGCCCAATGCATTGGGACACTGCACCTGCGTGGGAGACCTGGAAAGAGGTTCCTGGTTCCTGGCTTCGGATCGGCGCACACCGGCCCGTTGCAGCTCACTTGGGGAGTGAATCATCGGATGGAAGATCTTCCTCTCTGTCTCTCCTCCTCTCTCTGTATATCTGACTTTGTAATAAAAATAAATCTTTAAAAAAAAAAAAAGTGGCCCTTAGTTCTTCAATACTTTTCTTAGCTTGACTCAGTTCCTTTTCCAGCTTTTTAACTTTTTTTCCTCCCATTCTTCTGCTTCTGCTCATGGACAATTTAAGCAAATCAGCAGGATGGGTAGTTCAGTACCTGGCTTCACCTCCTGGGCTCCCCATGAACTCTCCTTCCCAGCTGGTTGCTGGTGGAGCTCCAGTCACCGATCGCCAGCCACTGCTGGGGTATCTGGTCACTGCAACCCTGCTCTGCTGTCTCTGCTTCCCCACGTCCACAGGTTTCCAGGTGTTTCTCTGTCATTGGCCCATCTTCTGTTTCCCGGGATCATGGCCTCTCTGCTTCACCCTGGCTAATGATTCCCTATCTGTTTAAATGTGTCCTTGCCCTTCCTGCAATCTTACTTCTCCCTTAAAAAGGTTTTTTATTTATTCAAAAGAATAAGGTGGGAGACATATCTTCCATATGCTGGGTTGCCTCCCAAATGCCTGCACCACACCAGGATGGGGCAGGTTCAAGCCACAAACTGGGGACTGCATCCTGATGTCGCATATGAATGACAGGGACCCAAGAACACGGACCATCTTCCACTGCCTTCCTCTGCCCAAGAGCACTCCAGCTGGAATGGAGAGGAGTTGCTGGGGCTCAAGCTGACAGATACAGGATGTGGGCCTTGCAAGCCAGAACTTAACCTCCCATTCCAAAAAGCCAGCACCTCTGAACCCAGTGCAGTGGCTAAATCCTTACCTTGTATGCACCGGGATCCCATATGGGTGCTAGTTCATATCCCGGCTGCTCCATTTCCCATCAACCTCCCTAGTTGTAGCCTGGGAAAACAGTAGAGGATGACCCAAAGCTTTGGGACCATGCACCTGCATGGGAGACCCGGAAGAAGCTCCTGGCTTCAGATTGGCTCAGCTCCTGCTATTGAGGCCACTTGGGGAGTGAAGCAGCAGACAGAAGATTTTTCTCTCTGTATCTGCTTCTCTGTTTTATCTGCATTTCCGATAAAAATAAGTCTTTAAAAAAATGCCAATGCCTACTGCCTTATCATTAATGATTTCATTCAAATCTCTGAACACTGAGGTGGTGAGAGGATGCAGCATCCAGGATCACTTTGGTCATTAACTGTCCGAATAATCTAACATCTACATTTTTTTACTTGTGACATTTAAAAATGTTTTATTTAGAAAATATCACCTGTAGGGCCCGGCGGCATGGCCTAGCGGCTAAAGTCCTCGCCTTGAACGCGCCGGCATCCCATATGGGCGCCGGTTCTAATCCCGGCAGCTCCACTTCCCATCCAGCTCCCTGCTTGTGGCCTGGGAAGGAAGTCGAGGACGGCCCAATGCATTGGGACACTGCACCCGCGTGGGAGACCCAGAAGAGGTTCCTGGTTCCCGGCATCGGATCGGCGCAACACCGGCCCGTTGCAGCTCACTTGGGGAGTGAAACATCGGATGGAAGATCTTCCTCTCTGTCTCTCCTCCTCTCTGTATATCTGACTTTGTAATAAAAATAAATCTTAAAAAAAAAAAAATCACCTGTACAAATGAAGCACACATATTAAGCCCGTCGTCCAACTTTAGCTATTATCAAATCACGGCCAGTCTTGTTGAATTAATACCCTACCTTTTTTTCCCTTACTGGATAATTGGGAAGAAAAATCCCAACAAATTTATTTAAAATTGAGAAGGCTTCTATCCACTGATGCCTAAATGACTACAACAGGTGGGCTGGACCACACTGAAACAGGGAACTGGGCATTGAATCCACATCTCCTTCTTGAGTATTAGAAATGGAACCATTTGAATGATGACTTGCCACATTCCACAGTACAAATCAGCAGGAAGCTGGAGTAGGAAGCTGAGCCAGAACTCGAACCCGGCACTCAATACTGTGCAGGTGTCCCAAGCAGTACCTTAACTGCTACGCTGAACACCCAGCCCTCTGTCAGAGTTAATCTACAAATATTGCAGTCTACATTTCTGAAAGAGCTTTCCAAAAAAAGATACCAACAGTATTATTATTGTGACTCCTATAAAATATCTAGTCAGTGTTTAGATTTCCTTGACTCACATGTATTTCAGTTTTTGTTTGAATAGGGATTCAGAGTCAACAGTTAGTATTGTTGATATATGTGTGTATATATCTTTCATGTTGTATACCTCTTGTATATTATCCTTGTCTATTACTTCCCACTCTTTTTTCCCCTGTGATTTATTGTTAAACTATCTACTTTGTCCTGTAGAGATTCCTATGTCTTTTTAAAATTCATGTGTTTAATTAAAAGAGAAAGAGAGAGAGGGAGGTCTTTCATCTGCTGATTCATTGCCAGGAGCTTCATTTGATTTTCCCATGTGGGTGGCATTTGAATGCACTTGGGCCATCCTCCATTGTTCTTCCCAGGCCATTAGCAGGGCACGGGATGGGAATTAGAAGAGCCAAGACTCAAACTGTAATCCATATAGGATGCTAATGTTGGAGGCAACAGTTTTATTTGCTATGCTACAATGCCAGCCCTGAGTTTCCCACATTTAGATTGCTTCTAGATGTGGGAATTATTGAGCATAATCCTCTGGTCCCTCTATTTGGGTCTGTGGACTGGATCAGATTCAGAGGGGAATGTTCTCACAAGAATACTGGGTGGATGGTGTCGGGTGCTTCTGCATATAATGTCTGGTTGTTCTGTTTTTGATAAAGGTAGTACACATTATTGTCATTGCCTAGGACTGCTATTTGATTGAAGGTTGCTAAAATTGTGATAGTCTGGCAATCATTTTGTCATTGATTAATTAGGATATTTCTCTTAAGAAAAACATATGGCCAGCAATCTGTGCAGTGGGTTATATTGGGTGTCAGCATTCCATATGGATGCTGGTTCGAGTACCAACTGCTCCTCTTCCCATCTGACTCCGTGCTAATGACCTGAGAAAAGCAGCAGAAAATGGCCAAAGTCTTTGCGCCATGCACCCTGGAAGAGGCTCCTGGCTTCAGCCTGGAACAACTCTAGTTGTTGCAGCCATTTGGGGAGTGAACCATTAGATGGAAGACCCCTCTTTCTTCCTTTCTGTCTTCCTCCATTTTTCTGTAACTACTCTCCAAAGAAATAAATCTTTTTTAAAAACAAAGCTGCTTTGATCTGCTTTGTATTAATCAGATTAAGATAAAAATTGCTGAGAGTTGTGTTGTAATATTATACTTTTGCTTTAACTCTGAGAATGTAATGTATTAGTGAATTCCTTAAAAAAAAAGTGACCATTTAATTTCCCCTCATCAGTTCTTTGGTACACCGAGGATTAGGTTCACACAGAGAAGGAATAGTAAATATTTGATTATTTTACTATTCATGAAAGTTGGTTGTATTAGGTCCTAAAGGCATATGAAAAGGCTTCAAGAAGTTCATGAAAAGTGAAATTAAACAATACATTTATTTTGACATAGAAGTTTTAAAATCCATGCATATACAACAAGTGTTCAAAAGTTTATGGTTTTCGGGCTCAGCAGCGTGGCCTAGTGGCTAAGGTCCTCACCTTGATCCCATATGGCCGCTGGTTCTAATCCCGGCAGCTCCACTTCCTCTCTCTATCTCTCCTCCTCTCAGTATATCTGACTTTGTAGTAAAAATCAAATAATAAATCTTAAAAAAAAAAGTTTATGGTTTTCAAAAAATTTTATTACAAAGTCAACTTGTTAAATTCCATTTTCCAAGAACATTTTGAAATATCCTCCTACAATAATGTTTTGTTGTTTTAGCCATTCTAGCTTTCATCTCCTCGTAGATCTATTTGAATCGGCCCTTTCCTTCTTCCAGCTTGATGATCTGAAGATTTGTGTATCAGTATGTACTTGGAACTTTCTGTTACCTCATGTTTTTGTTTTCTAGGTACACCTAGAAATCACTGATCCAAAACTCATTTCTCAAGATGCAGACAGTCCTTTAGACAGTGGACAGGGCAGCTGTGGAACTTCTGGATCCTTGAGTGAAATGGGTTTGTAACATCCATTACTATTATTTTTAGAAATGAAAAGTGGGAGGCTGGGTCATAAGTGGATTGAATCCATTTCATTCATCTCTTTTCCTAGTTTTGATTTGTTTTTTATAAAAGCAAGATAGTAGTACTGTACCTTTTTTTAATATATACATTTCTGTCTTATTACTGAATGTATAAAAATGTCCAACAGCGTCCACATGCCTGGTTAATGCATGCATCCTTTAGTAAAAGCATATTTATCACCTGCCAGAGGGATTAAAATAATTTTAAACATTCCCAATCAAAGACATTTTGCCAGGAAAAATGTTTTCAAAATGTGTTTTTAGATTTTCTTTGCTATAATCAACTCTTAGTGCCATTTACATAATTTCACAAGATCCTGTGACATTTGTGTACTTGAATGTATTTTCCGGGAGTCTGAGACCAGGAGGAGGGCCCAATGGTTGTAAACCTTTAAAAAATTTTTTTTGTTTCCTCCAGATTCAGATGAAGAGATCTTTGTGAGTAAGAAATTGAAAAGCAGGAAAGTGCTACAGGACAGTGACTCTGAACCAGAAAATGCAAATGCCTCTCCAGAGAAAACTACCTATGTCAGCGCTGAGGAGGAAAATAAGGAGAATTTATACATGGGGAAAAATGGAAAAATCAAAAGGATTTACAAAACACTGGCGGAGAGTGACGGAAGTGACAAAGAGGAGTCTTTGTCTCAGGAAAATCTTCAGGGGACACCTTGCTTACAGCCAAATCTCCAGTCTGGAAACTCCAAGGACTGCACGGCTGACGGAAAGGTTTCCAGAAAATCGACACGGGACAAAGAAGGAACTGGAGGAAAAGCAAAAGTAAAGTCGAAGAGAAGACTTGAGAAAGAGGAGAGAAAGATGGAAAAAATTAGGCAGCTAAAAAAGAAGGAAGCAAAACCCAAGGTACATTTTAAAGGATGATTTACTATTTCTCAGGTAGATTACTATTTTAGGAAAAGCTGCTTTTCTCACAGCTTTTCATAGATCATTTTGCAGTGAGTATTATTTACAATGTATTGGTTTTTTTTTTTTCGGGTTTCTTTTTTTTTCCTTTTTGTTTTAAAATTTAATTATTCAAAAGGCAGAGTGACAGAGGGAGGGAGACAGACAGAGATCTTCCATTCTCTGGTTCACTCCCCAAATGTTCACATCAGTTGGGGCTAGGTCAGGCCAAAGCCAGGAATCAGGAGCTCCAGCTAGGTCTTTCACGTGGGGAGGCAGGGACTCAAGTCCTTGAGCAACATCACCTGATGCCTTCCCGGAGGCACCAAGCTGGATCAGAAGCAGAGCCAAGCACTCTGCTATGGGATGTGGGTGTCATCTGTCTGTAGCAGCAGCTGAACCCTCTGCACCGCAACAGCTGCTCCAGTCTTAATTTTCATTTTAGATACGCAGCAGACCCATTCCGAATACATGAGTTTCTTTTTTTTCTGTGTGAGCATGTGAAATAATTTTTTCACTGCTTCTGACCAATGAAAATGAACTTTTGAAAGGACTTTTTAGTACATCAGCCATGTCTTACTTGCTAACTAGAAAAATCACAAGTTTTATAAACTAAGAACTTTGTAAATATATAATTGACTTTTCAAAAAAAAGTTTACCATTAAGTGCATTTTGGATAGTTGCATAAAATCACAGCATGGACTTCAAAGACTAACTGTGAGTTGGGAACTACTGAGAATATTCTAGATGCCCTACACTTGTCTGTTGATGAAACATGGGCTGATCCAAATTTCCATATGATGTTGTAAAGTATTGGATTGTGGAATGATCAGCTTATACTTCTTCTTTATGTGTTATCCAGGAAGATGATGAGGAAGAGCTGTTTGATGACAGCGGCTGTCTACTTGCGGATAAAGACCTTTTTGAAACTGGCTTGGAGGAGGAGGATAACTCTGCCATAGAGGATGAAGAGTCATTAGAATCAATAAGGGCTGCTGTGAAAAACAAAGTCAAGAAGCACCAGGCAAGCGACATGGGATTGCAGTAGCCTGCCAACTGATTCTAACATTGACCTTTTTGATTTACTGTTGTAACTGTAATTTTTGTTTAAAAAATGTGTGCAAATTGATTTAAGTTTTTCAGCTGTTAATTTTGGAAACTCACAGTAAAAGGGATAGACATGCTAACTTGCTTGGATACTGGGGATTTGTTATTGCTCTTCTAGGAATGTTGCAGGGGTGGAGAGTAAGATGCATTGTGTTGTGGGAAGAAGCAGGTGAACAGTGGGGCAGAGATGTGACTTTTGCAAATCTCTGGCCCCTGAGAATTCATCTCCATAGGGCTTGGGGAGAGCTTCAGAGGAAGCCATTAGTCAAAATATTGCCCTGAGTGTTTGGAAGCCTAACTTCTCTTCCTAAGAGCTAGCTTCTTCCTTCGCAAGATTATTTATTTATTTTAAAGTCAGAGTTACAGAGAGAGGGAGGAACAGAGAAGAGAGATCTTGCATCTGCTGATTGATTCCCCTAATGGCTGCAACAGGTAGAGCTGGGCCAATCCAGAGGTAGGAGCCAGGAGCTTCCTCCATGTTTCTAACATAGGTGCAGGAGCCGAAGCACTTGGACTGTCCTCCATTACTTTCCTGAGTGCACACTAGCAGGGAGCTAGATTGGAAGTAGAGTGTCCAGGACCCAAATTGGTGCCCATATAGGATGCCAGTGTCACAGATGGTGGTTTTACTTGCTGTACCACAATGCGAGCCCCTCTGAGTTTTCCTTAGCTCCCTACAAGTCAGTGTGTCTGTTTAGGGGAAGATATAAGCAGAGGCATAAAACATGAGGATTCAAGCTCTGTTTGAAGTAGTTGATTTGACAGGGTTCTCTGTGTTTAAAATCTTCTACTTAATAATAATTGACTTATTAATCTGATATGATGTTGGAATACAGAAGTTATCTTCAAACAGTTTTTTTTTTAAGTTTAGTTTTTGTCCTAATAATTTGTAATCTCTTTTAGAAAAAGGAATCATCTTTGGAAAGTGGGGTCTGTTCATTTGAAGAAGAAAATGAATTATCAAAAAGCACCATGAGAAAGGTGAGATAGAGCTTTACGTAGTTGTAACTTGGTTTCTTCACAGGAGATTGTGTTTCTCAGGACCAAATGCTTTATCATAGTTTCCTGGTACTCAACATTGCTTCGTATAAAAGGAATGTAAATATGGATCCAGGTGAATTAATTCTCTGAGACAAAAAATGAACACCTTGAGTTTATATTTGTATTTATCTGTGCTTATGTTCCATCTCTTTTCTTGAAGACTCCTGAGAGATGAAATTTGTTCTGGATAATACATTTATCACTTTTTGTCTTTAAGGAAAGGAAGGCAGCCAAGTTAAGTAAAGAAGCATTGAAAAAGCTGCACAGTGAGACTCAGCGCCTTGTTCGAGGTAAAACAAGCCAACAGTGTAGCTGAGGAACACTACAATATTTCTTTCTAAGCTCAACTTGGGTGTCACTCTACCTTTCAAATAGATAAGCAAATCTTTAGAAAACGATAATATCAAGTTTAAGTTATCATGGCCAGTAGCCATTGTTCTGAAGTCCTTGGAACTTCAGTATAAACTGAGAAAACTTCAGAATTGTATTGGAGGCAAGATTTTTAAAAATAATTATTTATGGACTGATTGCATCAATATCCCTTCACGAGGTTTTCTCTCTCTTTTTTTCCTTCATGATTTATTTATTTTGCTTGAAGGGCAAGAACAACAGAGAGAGAAGAGACAGAGGCAGAGATCTTTTGTTTGGTGATTCACTTCCCAGGTGGCTGCAGTAGCCATAGCTCAGCCAGGCTGAAGCTGGGAGCCAGGAAATATACCTAGGTCTCCCCGCTGGATGGCAGGGACCCTAGCACTTAGGCCATCTTTTACTGCTTTCCCAGTGGCATTAGCAGCAGGGAGCTGGCTCAGAAGTGGAGTGGCCAGGACCTGTACCAGTGCTCATTTGGCATGCTGGCAGCAATACGGATCCTCTGTCTAATCTTTGTTGAAGGAAGGATTATTATTTTTTAAAATTTTTTGTGATGTCTTTGGTTATACTATTTAGTTAATTATTTAAGTGACAAGTTAGAATATACAGTACCTTTATTTGCTTGTTTTGTTTCATTTTTATAGAGTCTGCACTGAATCTTCCTTATCACATGCCTGAGAATAAAACCATTCATGATTTCTTCAAACGTAAGCCCCGGCCCACTTGCCAGGGAAATCCTATGACACTCCTGAAGTAAGAATCCTCTTTATTTGTGATTATAATTTTTGTGAACGCTTTCAGTTTCACAGCAACACGTGCAATAAAAAAAAATTTGGTTGTCCCATTAAAACAGATTCATTATGTGCTAAGGGATGAGAATGTTTGACAGTGGACATCATTTTTAGCTTTACTTCCTTTTCCCTGCTCTAGGTCATCCAAATATCACAAAGAGACCATGGAAGCTGCAAAAACAAGTGAAACGGATTGTGACCCTCAATGCAAAGGTGCTGAGCAGACAGCAGGCACAGAATCCGAGTTGGAAGTGAATGTGCTCTCCGGGGTTCCAAAGGAACCCCAGGTCCCTGCTGGTTTAGATGAATCTTGCAAGAAGGATTTGGTGAGAAATGAGGAGCCAGAGACCCAGGAGAAGCAGAGTGATGCTGGACTTTTACCAGGGGACAGCTCAGGGTCGCAGCAGGAATCCAGCTTTGTTAGGAGTGACAGTGCAGAGTGTCAGGCTGAAAGCCTTGTTGCTTCTGAAGCTCGTGTCCTGAAGGGAAAAGATGACCAAGGAAAAGCAGAAGACACAGAGGAGAAAGTGGAAGAGCCCAGGCAGCAGACAAAGTCAGCAGTGGTTACACCACCTGAGAAGTCCAGACGGTTCACCCTGGACAGACTGAAGCAGCTGGGAGTGAACGTTTCCATGAAACCACAGCTGGGTGCTGACAAGGATTCCTTTGTGATCCTTGAGGAGCCTGAAACCAACAGAGGTAATCCTGGAGACTGTGGGGAGCCTCCCTACAGTGGCGTGTCCTGGTGGGTTTTAATGGCTTGTCACCATGAAGGACAGAGAACACCAGAAAAACCAGTAACCACACATGCTCTTATCCCACAGATGTCCCAGACAGGGCAAGAGTTCAATTGAGCTTGACTTGACAGGATATTGGAATGATCTAAACCTTGTTTATAAGTGTATGGAAGAGGTATATGTTGTGTTATGGCATTTCAGAATTTATTTCTGTCTTTGCAATCTGAAATTCTGAGATCCTGGTTAAATCTCGTTTAGGCTTCCATGCAGACAGTATTCAGTTCTTTATAGCTAAACGTTTTGATACACTTAAAATTGTCTGTAAAACTGAGTTTTTTTTCACTCACCCAGCTGATATTAAAGTGTCTGCTACATACAAAATGGTGTAGAGCATGCTCAGAGAAATCTGATATGTATCCTACACTTTAGATGTTTATACTGTAGGCATGGTAAGAAATATGCAAGTTACAGTAATGTAAGGGGGAGTTAAGTGACATCTTAGTCTATGAAGAACATGTTGTTGAAACTGGTAAATTAAATAGTATGAAGAAAAGGGAAAATATTCTTTTCTGGGGTGAGAGAAAAATTTACCGATAAGTGCTATGGGGATGCATTTCTCCTAGTGGGTGGTTGAAGGGAAAACGTAAAAAGAGATGGATGTAACATTACACATTGCATGCCTTCCTTGCATTTAAGGGAGCCTCAGAAAAGTCTGAGAAAATGGAATTGAAAAGTAAGTCTATTTTTTATGCAAAACTACTTTGAAATCCATACACGACTTTTCATCATGCTCATTTCCCACAAATGTTTTGAAGACCTCTTTTATAATGTGGAATCTCTTTTGTTCCTTATTCTTCTCCAGTGGATTGTCACTTCATCAGTGTGTATATACATTAGTATTTATTGAGTGAAAGAATGATCCTTCAATATTGAATTCAAGCAGTTATCATACTGAGTAGACTTCCTGATTCTTAGGCCAAGCTGGGTGTTTACTTTTCTCTCTTGAGGCAGTTTGGCCTGGCGGTTAAAAGCTTACAGCATAGACTATAGCAAGATTTGAGTCAGTACTCTACTACTAATGGTTAACTTTGGGTGAAGATTTAACCTCTCTTAGTTATCATTTTTTGGAAAGAAAATTAATTTTTTGAAAGGTAGAGATAGAGGTAAACACACAGAGAAAGATCGCCTGCCCACTGATGCACTCCTTAAATCACAACAGACATAGCTGGACCAGGCCAAAGCCACGACATGGGGATTCAGTCTGGTCTCCCTGGTGTGTGGCCAGACCTAAGTATTTGAACCATCATCTGCTGCTTCCCAGGGTGCTCATAAACAGGAACCTGAAATTAGGAATGGAGCTAAGACTTAAATATAAGTACTCTGATTGGGATGTTGGCATACTGATGCCCTGCTGGATCAGAGGCCTGAACCTATCATGAGGTTTGTTGAAGTAATGCATTCAGACAGCATAAAGCAGCAATAAAGCCGAGGTGGCTGTTTCTATAATTAGTGAAATTATAAACAGCTTATTGTTGGCAGGTGTTACCTGCTGCATCTGGTATGTAAAATATGCTCTGTAAGCTTTTGTCAATTGAAAGGATGGCTTTGTGGAGATGGAAAGAAAGATATCCCTGTTGGGAGGATGTGAAAGTTTTCAAAGTGAAGGGGTTGTGTAACAACTTCATTAGCACAGCTCAGGACTGGGGTACTGATCTTATTGAAACTGAGGACAGTTTTGTTATAGAAGACTAGAGGTAATCCAAATGGTCCCAGGCTAAGGAGAAGGAAGGATTACTTTTGAATATTTGCTGTATTAGACAATGAGATCTTTATTAATTATCTTTCTTAGTTCTCATTGTTCCAGGTATTATTTTTCAAAATGAAGAGACTAAGGTTCAGAGAGTTTGGGTAATATTTTCAGTAATCACCCTTAGCTAATATGGGAACATAGCATAGTGCCTGGCACATAGTGGGCACATTTTTTGAAATAACATCTTTCCTGGGGCTGGCATTGCGGGCAATGGGTTAAGCCACTTATGTGAGTGTGAGTTTAAGTCCTGGATGCTCTGCTTCTGATCTAGCTTCATGCTAATGCTAGGAAAACAGTAGAAGATGACCCAGGTGCTTGGGACCCAGCCACCCATTTGGGAGACCTGGATGAAGTTCCCAGGCCCCTGGCTCCAGCCTGACCCAACTCTGTCCATTGTATCCACCTGGGGAGTAAACCAGCAGAAGGAAGAGCTCTCTTTTCATCTCTGCCTCCCTCTCCCTCTGTCTTCCTTTAAAAAAAAAAAGTTTTTTTCTTTAGAAACAGTATGAAAATTAGATTTCCAGTTTATACAATAAACTTTGATTCAGTGCTTTGTTATATGCTGTGTATACAAGTAAGATAGAGTCCTTGCTCTCCAGGAAATGTAAAGTATAGTAGGAATGATAGGCAGGTAGTTACATTACAGCACTGGACGATTTGTACCGTGGTCAGGGTATTCCCCTTTGGATTGTACATCGGGATTCACTTGGACTGGGCAGGCAAGGGTGCTTCTAAAACGGGCCACGTCCCAAAAGCCAAATAGGAGATATCAAGATGAATGGAGAGGGGAGCTTTCTGGGTGGAGAGGAAAGATATGAAAAAGATATAGACGGAAGTGAGGTTTTTGGGGGTCTATATCCAGACCCTAAATCTTACAGGCTTTTTATGCTGTGCTAAGAGCTTGGATTTTGGAAGATATGTAATAAGGGCGGTGATTCCATCAGATACCTATTTAAGGGGGTTCAGTATCATGGCTGGTGTGGTGAATGGATTGAAGGGAATAAGAGCGAAAGCAATGGGGATAGCTCAGTTTCTTATCTCATAGGATAGGTTTTCCATGACAAGTGCATATTGCTTTAAAATTTAATGTATCAGCACTATATTACTGCTTAATATGTTTCACATTGTTTTCACAATACCTGAGACTAGACAATTGGTGGCCACATCTGCTTGGTTTGCTGTAAGGGTCTCTTGTTGCCTTATAGCATGAGGCAGAGTGGAAGAACAAGCAGGCATGTACAGACGTGGGACTTAAAATATGAGAGGCAACCTTGCTTTATAGTAGCCACTCTCATGATAAGCCGTTCCCATGGTGATCCAGTCCCCAAGACTGAGAATTTTCTGCCATGAGAATTAGCCTGATCCCTTGAGGAAAGTATGAGTCCTTTTTTACCTGCAAGAAACCACTCAAATTTAGCATTTGAATAGATAGTTGAAAATTGTGAGATTTTTTTTAGGAGTTGTACATGCTTAGAAAATTAGATCATAAATTTCTGGGTTGAAGTCTGATTTTTGAAATAGGACGAACAGTTGCCACGCTGTTGTATAACTGACACAGTGGTGAATAGCAAAGGAGTTTGGGAGTTCCTTTTTGTGTTTGTGTTTTTTGCCTCAACATCATTGAACTAAAGAGCATAGCTTAGAATCACCAGCACTCAGCTGGAATCGTAAAGGAAAGCGTTTGAGCATGGCAAACTGACAGACTGTTGGTGTTTGATTTAGAACTGGAAGCTTTGAAGCAGCGTTTCTGGAAACACGCTAATCCTGTGGCCAAACCCCGGGCCAATCAGATAGTGAATGTGAACATCATCGTGAAAGACTTGAGCACTGAGGGCAAGGAGGAGCTGAAGGCAGATGTGGTGCCTGTGACCTTGGCCTCTGAGAAACTGGATGGAATAAGCCACACAAAACCAGGTATGGGAATCTATATGGCTATTGTAAGACCTGAAAATGAATGGTAATGAGTTTTTTCCCTTGGAGAAGTTGGAGATTAGAGAGCAGTGCTTCTGGTGTGATTCACATGCAGCATACCTGGAGGTGTGGGCTGTGTAAAATGGTTTTATAGGTATTACTATAAAAAGCAAAAAAGAACAAATGAGGAGGCTTCAAAAAGTGCATGGAAAATCCAGATTATTATGAAATTTCATTTTTCTTTTTTTTTTTTTTTTAAAGATTTTATTATTATTGGAAAGCCGTTTATACAGAGAGGAGGAGAGACAGAGAGGAAGATCTTCCATCCGATGTTTCACTCCCCAAGTGACTGCAACGGGCCGGTGCTGCGCCGATCCGAAGCCGGGAACCTGGAATCTCCTCCGGGTCTCCCACGCGGGTGCAGTGTCCCAGGGCCGTCCTCCACTGCTTTCCCAGGCCACAAGCAGGGAGCTGGATGGGAAGTGGAGCTTCTGGGATTAGAACCGGCGCCCATATGGGATCCCGGGGCTTTCAAGGTGAGGACTTTAGCCGCTAGGCTATGCTGCCGGGCCCTAAATTTCATTTTTCCACAGATTTTTTTGAAGACTCACAGTTAGAATAAATAAAAAACTTGATGCCCTATTAGAGACAAATTCTATAACAATATTATGTACTCATTCTTTTTTTTTAAAGATTTATATATTTATTTATTTTTTATTGGAAAGTCAGATATACAGAGAAGAGGAGAGACAGAGAGAAAGATCTTCCGTCTGATGATTCACTCCCCAAGTGGCCGCAACATCCGGTGCTATGCCGATCCAAAGCCAGGATCCAGGAACTTCTTCCAGGTCTCCCACATGGGTGCAGAGTCCCAGGGCTTTGGGCTGTCCTCAACTGCTTTCCCAGGCCACAAGCAGGGAGCTGGATGGAAAGAGGAGCTGCTGGGATTAGGACCAGTGCCCATATGGGATCCCGGGGTGTTCAAGGCGAGGACTTTAGCTGCTAGGCCAAGGTGCCGGGCCCTATGTATTCATTCTTTGACACTCTCTTCCATACATGTATTTCTTCAAGTATTTTATGTTACTTATTTGAAAGAGTGACAAAGAGATTTTTCATACATTTATTCATTCCCCTGAGCCAAGCCAAAGCCGGAAACCCAGAATTCTCCTGCGTCTCCCTTGTGCAAGGACCCAGGTACCTGAGCCATTTTCCACTATTTTCCTAGGCATATTAGGGAGCTGGATCAGAAGCAGAGCAGTGTGGACACTTGAACTTAGGTTCTGATGGGATTCCCATATCGGTGGCAGTGGCTTAATAAGCGATACCACAGTGCTGGTCCTAAGAGGTTATTGATGGTTATCTTTGAGGACACTCAAAGACACTTTGAGGTTAAACCGCTCCCCATGATGGGTACTTCTCATCCCATATGAGTAGTAGTTGAGGTCCCCACTGCTCCACCTCCAGTCTAGCTCTCTTCTTCTTCTTCTTCTTCTTCCTTAAGATTTATTTTATTGGGCCTGGCAGCATGGCCTAGCGGCTAAAGTCCTCGCCTTGAACGCGCCGGGATCCCATGTGGGTGCCAGTTCTAATCCCGGTGGCTCCACTTCCCATCCAGCTCCCTGCTTGTGGCCTGGGAAAGCAGTCGAAGATGGCCCAAAGCCTTGGGACCCTGCACCCACATGGCAGATCCAGAGGAAGTTCCTGGTTCCCAGCTTCGGATCGGCACAGCACCGGCCGTTGCAGTCACTTGGGGAGTGAATCACTGGACGGAAGATCTTCCTGTCTGTCTCTCCTCCTCTCTGTATATCTGACTTTGCGATAAAAACTTACTCCAGGTCTCCCACGCGGGTGCAGGGTCCCAAGGTTTTGGGCCATCTTCGACTGCTTTCCCAGGCCACAAGCAGGGAGCTGGATGGGAAGTGGAGCCGCCGGGATGAGAACCAGTGCCCATATGGGATCCCGGGGAGTTCAAGGCGAGGACTTTAGCTGCTAGGCCACCATGCTGGGCCCTGTCTAGCTCTCTTCTAATGTGTCTAGGAAAGCAATGGAAGATTGCTCTACTAGGGCTTTGTATCTGCTACCCATATGGGAGAGCCAGATAGAGTTTCATGCTCCTGGCTTCACCCTGTCCATTGCAGCCATTTAGAGAATGAAACAGTGGGTGGAAGACTTCTTTCTCTATGTCCCCCTCTCATTTTCTGTCTAACTCTGACTTTCAATAGATTAAGTAAGAAAGTAAAAACCAGTTTACATATCTAGTTAAGTGGTAGGAATAGCAATCTAACCCAGATCACCTTGCTGTGAAGCCCAGTTACTTTTGAGGCTTCCTTTTAATGGCTGCATAATATTCTACTGAACAAATGCAGCAGTTTGTTTAACCAGTCTTCCGTTGATGGACATCTTGTTTATTCCTGGTTTTGGCTAGTACATCTAGAATTGTAGCCAACAACCAAATAGACAGGTGTATGTCTGAATGCGAAATCCCTAACAGTAAAAATGGAATCCCTGAGTCAAATTTTGATGTTGTTATGTCTTGTTATTTTCTCTTTAATTAAAATGAGGTTAGTTGGCCAGCACCAACTAAGTAGATTAAGCCTTAGCCTGTAGTGCCACCATTCCAAATGGGCACCAGTTCGATTGCCAGCTGGTCTACTTCCAATCCAGCTAGTGTGCCCAAATCCTTATACCTCTGTACCCCAGTGCTAGCTGCTTTGGCTACCTAGAGAGTGAGACCTGCTTCTCTCTTTCTCTCCTCTGTAACTCTTCCTGTTCAAAAAAAAAAAAATCTTTTTAAAAGTGAAGAAATGAGCTGAAGCTTATTTTTAATTTGCTTATTAATGTATTTATTTTTCTGAAAACTATGGATTCATATGTTGCCAGGTTTACTCTTAAGTTGTTTCTTCTTTTCAGGTGAAAAGCTTCAGGCATTAAAAGCTAAACTTCAAGAGGCAATGAAACTCCGAAGGTTTGAAGAGCGCCAGAAACGCCAAGCATTATTTAAGTTAGATAACGAAGATGGGTTTGAAGAGGAGGAGGAGGAGGAGGAAGAAATGACAGATGAGTCTGAGGAAGATGAAGAAGAGGACGCAGAAGAAAAAGAGAAAGAAGAGGAAGAGTTAGGGGAAGAAGAGGGGAAAGAGGAAGAGGAGGAAGAAGGCAGTGAGGAGGTTCTGACAATTATGTAATCTTGTTCCTTAGTGTTGATGAATAAGAAAAAGAGGAAATGCAATTGAAAGAAGAGTATCCTCAGCAGGTTGCACTGTGTGAGATGTTTGGCCATGGATGAAGGGAGCGCTTCACATGTGTAAATCCTAGTGCATTCACTTCTGTCGGCCTTGCTGATGGATATACAGTTCATAGGCTTAGTTTCTACCTGTTTACATTTTAATATTATGCTAATATTAAAATGGCTTGATATTAGTAGAAACTTCCATCTTTATTTAGATGTCTTTATTCAGATTAAAAGGCACTCTTAGTTATGAACATTATATGCTCAGCAACATTTTGTTTTAATATCTTAATTTTGGCCAGATTAAAGTATGAAATAAATTTTGATGCAGGCAGAGGCCTTCCAGAGTTAATTTCATTGTTTTGAGGAAGATATTTGTAGAAGGGCCTTTTGCTCTTGTTCACTAGTATTAGTTTTTACCTGGGGAAGATGAGTGATGTGCTAGATGTTTTACTCTATGCTGAGATCACTTGGACGAGTTAGCTAAAATCTGTCCCTGGATAAAGGAAAAAGAAATTGATGGCTGGGCATCATGTCACAATCTGTTAGGTTTGAAGTTAGAAGATACTCTACTTAGACTAAATAACTTAAGCTGTTATTGCCTCAATAAAATCATAATACAGTTTTTCTTTCTGTTTTAGCATTTTGGGCAGAATAGAAGGGAAAATAAGTATAAAAGAGCTCTAAAAGTGTAAGGGAAAGTGTGCTGATGATAATGGCCAGGGTTAAATTTTATAGATTTAAGATGTGTCCTTTTGTATTGTACACTGACAGTGGGCTTGCTTTTAAATCTTCTGACTTGGATTGTTTTGTGTTTTTTTTTTTTTTGGGTCTTGTGATTGATGAAGATTGCAGAATTTCTTCTTAGTAATGAAGAAATAGAAACTAAAGATGAGAAAGAAATGGATAAAGACAATAACGATGGCAGTAGTGAAACGGGCAGATCGGATGGGCTCCTCTCTGTCCCCAAGCCTCTCTTATCAGACTCTACCTTACTTCTATTTAAGGACAACTCTTCCAAGATGGGGTAAGCAGTGCTGTCTAAGGAAATATGAAATGGATTTAGATTTGCCCTTCTAGTAAGAAGCAGGAACAAATGTACAAACAATTTACCTACTTGTTTTATAGTGACTTTCCCACTGAAGAAAAATCAGAAACGGATGAAAGCTCAAGCAAACAGCCTAGCAAACTGGGTAAGTGGGAAGTAGTGCAGAACCTGATTTGCTAGCTTTGATGCTTAAAGATTATAATTCTTTAGGTTTCCTTTTTTTTTTTTTTTTAAGATTTATTTATTTGTTTGAATGGCAAATGACAAAAGGACATACAGAGAGGGAAAGAGATTTTCTGCCTTTGTTCCACTCCTAAATCATTCCAACAGCCAGGGCTGGGCAAGGCTATTGCCAGTTGCTAGGAACTCTCTCTGGGTCTCCCACATGGGTGGCAGGGGCTCAAACACGTGTCATCATCCACCATCTCCGGGGAGCATTATCAGAAAGCTGGATTGGAATCACAGGCTAACTTGGACTGGAACCAGGAACTGCACTGTGGATAGGCTAGATTCAGACATCCAAAACCACCGTTTAATGCGCTGTGCCACAGCACAGGCCCTGCATTTCCATTTTTGTATTCTGGTGACTTTCCGCAGTCTTACATGTAGCAACTTACATGCAGTTTTATTTTTAGTGGACTTGGGGCATAATATAGTATGTCCTTGGTGGGTCCATGCTGGTTGAGAAGTGTTTAGAAATACTTGTAAAGCTAGTTCTGAGGAAGATACCTGATTGGTTAGATAGCAAGATCCCTCATTGGCATTAGGAAGAAAGAATAGAATTTTCATTTCAGATGTCAGTTACCTCAAAACAGTAAGTCCTAATCATAGAATGCTGTCTTTTTCAAGAAGAGACAAAGATACAAAGAAATCTTCCATTTGTTCATTCACTCCCCATAGTGACCAGGAGTGGGCCAGACCAAAGCCAGGAGCCAGCAGCTCTAGCCAGGTCTCCCATGTGGGTAGCAAAGACTTAAGTGGTTAAACCATCTTCTACTGCTGTCCAAGACACATTAGCAAAGAACTGAATCAGGAGCAGGGTTGCCAGGATTCAAACTATTACTTGTATGGGATGCTGCTGCCGCCCAGCAGCAACACTAAATAACGATGAGGCACACTCTTGAGGGTCTGGGAAAAGCTGGAACCACAACCGGACCCCTCACTTCCAAAAGCGGCCACGTTTAAACCCTTCTCTGCATTGCCCCTTCCCCCATTGGTCTTAGCTTTCCTCCCCACTTCTCCAGCCCTCTCTCCACCACCCTTCTTCCCGTTCCTCTCCTTGTAGGTCTGCATTGCTTCCATACTGCTTTTGTACCCCTCTCTGCCGCCTTTCCTCTCCATACGCCTTAGTTTTTCTAACCAAAGATCTTAGCCCCTCTTCCCCTCTCTGCTGCCCCGTTCTTCCTGTTCTGTCCATCCTTCTTCTCCCCATCTCTCTCCTCATCGTCCTCCCTCTTTAGCTTTTACCAGCTGCTTTAATACCATTCTCCACCAATCGCTTCTCCCTGTGGGTCCACTTGGTGCTACCTGATTGGCCAGTAGCAATGACATAGTCACAGCGAGGGCATCAGCCTATCCCTGTGACTTCCTGTTTACCTGCTGGCGAGACCAACCGTGCCTCCTGGCCCTGGGCCAGCCACCATTCTGCGATGGCCTTTCCTGTTCCGGGGAGCAGCTTCAGCACCCTGCTCCCCACAGGATGCTACTATTACATCTTGAACTGCTGCACCACAGCACTGACCCCTATAACACAGTCATTTACTTTTTTTTTTTAGACTTATTTATTTATTTTTATTGGAAAGTCAGATTTACAGAGAGAAGGAGAGATAGACAGAAAGCTCTTCCATCCACTGGTTCACTCCCCAGGCAGCCACAACGGTCAGACCTAAGCCGATCCAAAGCCAGGAGCTTCCTCCAGGTCTCCCACGCAGGTGCAGGGTCCCAAGACTTTGGGCGTCCTGTACTGCTTTTCCAGGCCATAAATAGGTAGCTGGAAATGGAGCAGCCAGGATACAAACTGGCACGCATATGGGATCCTGATGTATGCAAGGCGAAGACTTTAGCCACTAGGCTACCATGCTGGACCCTTTTCTTTTTAAAAATTTATTTGAAAGGCAGAGTTACAAAGAAAGGGAGAGACAGAAGTCTTCCATCTGCTGGTTCACTCCCCAAATGGCTGCAATGGTCAAGACCGCGTCAGGCGAAGCCAACAGCCAGGAGCTTTTTCTGGGTCTCCTATGTGGATGGAGGGGCACAAGCACTTGGGCCGTCTTCTGCTGCTTTCCCAAATTCATTAGCAGGGAGCTGGGTCAGAATTAGAGCAGCTAGGACTCAGAATCAGCACCCATATGGTGTGCCAGCTTTGCAGATGGTGGCTTAACACACTATACCATAGTGCTATCCCCTCCATCATTTATGCTCCTTTTCTTTTTAAAATAAAAATGATTTATTTATTTGAGAGTAGAATGACAGAGAAAGGAGAGATAGAGATGTCTTCCATCTGCTAGTTTTTTTTTTTCTTTTTTTAAGATTTATTTTAGTTTTTTTGGAAAGGCAGAGAGGAAGATCATCCGTCTGATGGTTCACTCCCCAAGTGGCTGCAACGGCTGGAGCTGAGCCAATCTGAAGCCAGGAGCCTCTTATGGGTCTCCTATGCAGGTGCAGGGGCCCAAAGCCTTGGGCCGTCCTCAACGGCTTTCCCAGGCCACAGGCAGGGAGCTGGATAGGAAGTGGGGCCACCGGGATTAGAACCGGTACCCATATGGGATCCCGGCATGTGCAAGGCGAGGACCTTAACCACTATGGCATCGATCTGGTAGTTTCCTCTCATATATCTGCAAAAGCTGGGGCTGAGCCAGACTAAAACAAGGAAAGAGACAAGAACCCAAGTACAAAATCATCATGTGCTGTCTCCCAGGAGCGTTAGCAGGAAGCTGGGTCAGAAGCAGAGTGGATGGGCCTTAACACAGCCCTCTGACTGGGCTGTAGGCATCCTAAGCATTGACCTAACCCACTGCACCACAACACCCATCTTGTCATTTACCTTTTATATTTTGAAACATACAACACGAGGAGTTTGCCTCTCACAGTTTCATTCTCAACTTTTTCCTCGACAAAACCCACTTTCTGTGTCTAATCACACACGTAAAAGGCATTTCTCTTTCTTTAGATGAAGACGATTCCTGCTCCTTGCTGACGAAGGAGAGCAGCCACAATAGCAGCTTTGAGCTGATCGGCTCCACCATTCCGTCCTATCAGCCTTGCAATAGGCAAACAGGCCGAGGAACCAGCTTTTTTCCTGCCGGAGGGTTCCGCTCTCCGTCCCCTGGGTTGTTTCGGTCCAGTTTGGTCAGCTCAGCTTCTAAGGTAAGATGATAGCAGTTTTCCTAAGCCTCCGCCCTTTGCTTCGCACACTGCTAGCACCTTGCTCCTGAACTTACGTAGGCTCTGGTTTTTGAACCCACCCTCTTGGTGTATTACCAGCAGGCTTCGTCCAGCCTTCCTACTTCTTGGCGGTTATTTTCCTTTGTGCTTCTCTTGGCTATGTGTTGTCCTCTTCCGCTGCAGTTGCCTGGGGACACTATAAGTGTTGTGCGCAGCAACTTCTGTTGTTTTCATGACACCGAATGACATTTGTAAAATGTTTTGCTATTGTTTTGCTTTGATGCCAGAGTTCAGGGAAACTGTCTGAGCCTTCACTTCCCATCGAGGATTCCCAGGATCTGTACAACGCCTCCCCAGAGCCCAAGACGCTTTTCCTAGGAGCAGGAGATTTCCAGTTCTGTCTAGAAGATGACACTCAGAGCCAACTGTTGGATGCAGATGGGTAGGTAGATTTGTGTTTCTGTGGGTGGGAATGGTGCTGGGGACTGCTTAATTCTGTTTAAAAATACAGTGAGCTTCTGTCGTCCCATCTGTGCTTTCTCTTCTGAGAAAGAGAAGGAAGGTGTACAAGCCGTTAGTATTACGTTTGACAAGCTTGAACAAAGTGTCCAGAAAACTAGCTCTTGCTGGCCTTCTGATTCTTTCATCTCTTAGTTGAAATGAATGGATCTTATAGTGTTAAATTCCTCTACTACATTATGATTTCTGGGTAAAACAATTAGCAGACCCCTGCACGTTACAGCATTAACCACAAAGCCAGACTCCAGCATCTTGTGAAGTAAAATTTTGTTCTTTATACTTGACCTTTTGAATAGCATTTTATTCCTTTTTTTTTTTCTCTCATTACTTCCTTCAGCCTCTTCAGATCAGCACAGGCTAAGTTTGAGCCTTTTGTTTTCTAATTTGAGATTTAGCTTCTAACTTTAGTCTTGGGAATCAATCCAGAGTTTTTCACCCACTACTTTTCTGCTTCTCTGAAGAATCTCCCACTCGCTGTGTTTTAGATTCTTAAATGTTAGGAACCACAGGAATCAGTACCAAGCCTTGAAGCCTCGGTTGCCATTGGCCAGTATGGATGAGAATGCCATGGATGCCAACATGGATGAGCTGTTGGATTTGTGTACTGGGAAGTTTACGACTCAGGCTGAAAAACATCTGTCCACAAAGAACGACAAGAAAGAGAACATGGAGGAACTTCTGAATCTTTGCTCAGGAAAATTCACTTCTCAGGGTAAATATCAAACAGAACAAAGGGTTACCACAGCCAAATATCTTAAATCAGTGTTCCAGGGACAAAAAGGCCCTTATTTATTGTTAGGGTGAAAAGTTTAAAAAAGGAAAGGCTATGATAGCATCTTGCATGTAGGTTGAATTCACTGCTTAACTCTCTGACATTTGGAGCTGTTACTGTCTTAGATTTTTCTAAGGTAGCAGCTCAACACTATGTTAGCTTTGGCATCCTAAGCGTTGTCAGAAGCCAAAATGAGATGTTAGCTTCGGACTTGTGATAGATGATGTACAAGGTTTAGAACAGTGTCTGGGCTCTAATAAATGTCTAAATATTCTTGGGACTTACATCCTCCCTTCTCCTGACACACACACAACTGCTAGAATGCAATTCTGAGGTTTAAGATCTTTGTTTTGCCCATCTTCCGCATTTGTGGTGTTTGGCATAAGGTGAGCACTATGCTAGCATTTGTTAAATGAATGGATGGTAAGGTCTCTTTGCTCAGCATACCTTACAGTTGCGTTGAACTGGCTGGGAAGAGGATAGAGCTGTCATTCCTTGGTGACAGATCTTTCTTTTGTGATGCAGATCCATCCACTCTGGCTCCACCGGAGTTCAGGAAGCAGGAGAGGGAGAGCAGTATGAGTGATCCAATGGAAGAAGCACTTGCTCTTTGCTCAGGCTCTTTCCCAACAGACCGGTGAGTCTCAGAGACTAGTGGGAACTTGAAAAGGTTTGACTGATGGATAAAATCCTGGGTCAGATTCTGAACTTAGCAGTAACTAACTTAGGGATTTCCTACCTTGTCTGAGGCTCTTGCTGTGGATTTGGATCCCATGTTTGCAAAGTGAAGAATTTATAGTACTTTTTGATGATGAAAAACAGTATAAAAAAGTATAAAACAGTATAAAAACAAGAAAGAAGAGGGTGAGGAATAAATCCATGAGAGGTACCTAGCACCAGTAATCATTAAGGAAATACAAATCAACACCACAGCAAGATATTGCCTCATACCTATTAGGAATGTTAATTCTAACATATGAAATTCCTTATATGGAGAAACTGCAAGCTGTTGGTAAGACTATAAAATGGTTCAGCCACTGTGGAAAACAATATGTTGGTTCCTTAAAAGCTAGAAATAGAGTTACCATGTAACCCTGTAATTTCTATTCTTAGTATGAAGTTAAAGAAATGAAAGAAGAAATTCAAACAGCTATGAGTATGCCTGTGTTCAGAGCAGCATTATTGATATATTTGAAAGAGTGACAGAGAGAGAAAGAGACAGAAATCTTCCATCTGTGGTTCACTCTCCCACATGGCCAGAACAGCTATGTCTGAGCTAAGCTGAAGCTATGAGGCAAGAATTCCACTCTAGTCTCCCATGTGAGTGGCAGGGTCCCAAGTACTTGGACCATCTTCTGCCTTCCCAGGGCTTATTAGTAGGAAACTAGACCAGAAGCAGAGTAACCAGAGCAGGAGTAACAGAGTAACAACAGGAGCCAGTACTGCACTATGACAATGCCTGCATGGCAAGCAGCTGCTCTACCCTGATATGCCACTACACTGGTCCTCCATTCCCTGTTTTTTGAAGAGATCGTTGGTGCTAATAAAATAATCCACACTATTTTTTTTCCTTTTCAAGATTCATTTTTATTTGTATTCAAAAAGGTTATTCTACAAAGAGAAGAAGAGATGGAGGGATAAGGTATTTCTTCTGCTGGTTCACTCTCCAACTGGCCACAGCAGCCAGAACTGAGCTGAAACTAAGAACTGGGAACTTCTAGGTTTCCCATGTGGGTGCAGGGTCTCAAGGACTTGGACCATGCTCTATTGCTCCTACAGACCATAAGCAGAGAGCTGGATTGGAAGTAGAGCAGCTGGGACGTGAACCAGTGCCCATATGGGATACCAGCTCTACAGAGTGCAAGATTAGTATGCTGTGCCACTGCACTGGCACCCAAATGTTTCACATTCTTTATTTCAGCAGCTGCTTATAGTTTGCTTTCAACAACTTACTTAATGATTCATTCATTTGCACTTTAGGGAAGCAGAAGGTGAAGAGGAAGAATTTGGGGACTTTCAGCTCGTCCCAAATGATAATGAGTTTGATAGTGATGAGGTGAGTTTGGAGAGAGCAGTGACCATAACTGAACCCGGTTGCTACCCTTGGGTTCTTTGTTTGTTTGTTTGTTTGTTTTCTTCTCGTTTGAATTCTTGAGACTAAATTTAGCATCTTGTCAGAAGCTAAAATGAGATGTTTGGGCAGCAACGTGTAAGTGTTTTAGTTGAGGGCGTATTTTACTCTGATTAATGTTGGGTGCGATGCTGTGATCTTACAGGAAGAACGCAGTGACTCTGGGGAGGAGGACCTGGAGGACCAAGAAGATGATGATGAGGAAGAATTACTGAAGCAATCTGAAAGGTTGAAAAGGCGAATGTAGGTGTTATGTTCACATTTTGGACTGCAAGGAAGTTTCCCTAATGGCTGAGTTGTAGCTTGCTGTTTTAAATCAAACAAGCAAGCAACAAAAACTATTTATGAGTCAGAATGATCTGTTTATGAGTGGGGTCTTCCAACTGCTGGTCCTCTCCCCACATGGCTGCAGCAGCTTGACTGGGCCAGCCTGAGACCAGGATTGCAGAGCCCCATCCAGGTCTCCCATGGGTGGCAAGCAACAGGGAGCTGGACAGGAAGTGGTGCAGCCAGGACTCAAATTGCCCCTCAGATATGGGTTGCTGACAATGCAGGCAGTGACTTAACACACTGTCCCACAACACTGGTCCAAGCTTGCTACTTTTTTACCTAACTTTGCTTGTTCTATTTTTTGTAGTTAACACAGTAAACAAAGTCCTTGCATATGACATTTCTTGAATCTTCAGAGATGACTGTATCTTCCTTCAATTATTTCTCTTGTAATCATCTCCTGGTTCCTGCCAGAACTAGAGACCTTGCTTCCATTCTCCTCACTTCCTCAGTGCTGTCTCTCCTCAGGTGTGAGCTGGCTTCTCCCTTGTACCAGATTCAGACTGCTTAAAATAAAACAAAACATTGTCAGACCAGAGTCCCGCTCAAGGTCAAGATCTGACCATCTAAGGGGACTAAGATTCTCTGGGTCCTTTGTCCTATTGTGAATGGCATTGTCCTGGTCTTGGGCATCCTGGTCTTGGGCAAATGATCAACTTTTTTTCCAATGTTTTATTGTTCTAATCACCAAAGTATTTATTTTAATTTTGGAAGAATATAAGAAGATAAAATTAATCCAAATCTATTATCAGTAATATATTTGAAACTGTTGGTGGTGATTCACTTTTTTTTTTTTTTCAATTTGAAAAACAGAATTAGAAACGGAGAGACAGAGAGCTAAATCTTCCATCCGTCAGTTCATTCCTTAAGTGGCTGCAACAATCATAGCTGGGCTGGTCCGAAGGCTGGTAGCCAAACTTCCAGATTTCCCACATGACTGTAGGAACCCAAGGACTGGGTCATCCTCCACTGCTTCCCCAGGCCTTAGCAGGAAATTGGATCGGAAGTGAAATAGCTGATACTCAAACTGGTACCCAGGTGGGATGCTGGTACTTCATTCAAAGGCTTAGCTTACTCAGTCACAACTGGCCTATTAATTTCTCTTAGGATTTAAAATGTTATCTTACTTATTTGAGGGTTAGACACAAAGAGATATGTCCCATCTAGTAGGTCACTCTCCAAATGCCCACAACAGCCAGGATTAGGTCAGTTGAGGCTGGGAGTTGGGCACACAATCTAAGTCTTCTACCAGGCTGGCAGGAACCCAGTTGTTGGCGCTATCACTGCTGCCTCCCAAGGTCTACACTAGTAGGAAGTGAGTCAGAAGCCGGAACTGGATATCAAACCCAAGTACTCTGACATTAAATCAGAGTCTTAGCCACTAAACCAAATGCCCTACTGTTTTCCTATGGCATTTATTGTTACGTAAGGATGTTTAAAGTTTCATAGCCATGATGTATCAGGCTATGCCTTTGCCTCTTGGTGCCAGCATCCCGTAAGGGCATCAGTTCAAGTCCCAGCTGCTGTGCTTGTGATCCAGCTTCCTACAAATGTACCTGGGAAAACAGCAGAAGGTAGCTGAAATCCTTGGGGCACCTGCACCCATGTGGATAACCTAGAAGAAGCTCCTGGTTCACAACTTTAGACTAGCCCAGCTCTGGCTGTTACAGACATTTACGGAGTGAACCAGTGGATGGAAGATCTTCCTTTTCCTGTTTCTCCCTCTCTGTAACTCTGCCTTTCAAATAATTTTTTTTAATTCCTGAAGATAATTTATTTTATTTATTTTTTTATTGGAAAGTCAGATATACAGAAAGGAGGAGAGACAGAGAGGAAGATCTTCCGTCTTTTGATTCACTCCCCAAGTGGCCACTTTGGCTGGATCTGCACCAATCCGAAGCCGGGAGCCCAGAGCCTCTTCCGGGTCTCCTACACGGGTGCAGGGTTCCAAGGCCTTGGGTCATCCTCGACTGCTTTCCCAGGCCACAGGCAGGGAGCTGGATGGGAAGTGGGGCCACCGGAAAATGAACTGGTGCCCATTTGGGATCCTGGCACATGCAAGATGAGGACTTCAGCCACTGGGTTACCACGCTGGGCCCCTATAAAAATAATTTTAATAGAAATTATATGTGAATGACTTTTGGAATGATATGTAGAATATCATGTTGATCCATATTAGATTTATATTGTTGCTTTTTAGTCCATCATTCTATTCTGTTAAAACACATTTGGGATTCTAATTTGTCACTTGTCAAATTAACTATCTCAGGGCAGGAGCAGTGGCTAATCTTCCACCTGTGACACAAGCATTCCATATGGGCGCCTGTTCAGGGACCTGCTGTTGCACTTCTGATCCAGCTCCCTGCCTGTGGCCTGGGAAGGCAGCAGAAGATGGCCCAAATCCTTGGGCCCCTGGGCCCCTGCAACTGTGTGCAAGACCCAGGTGGAGCTTCTGGCTTCTGACTTCTGATTGCCTCAGTTCTTAACATTCTGGCCATTTGAGGGATGGACCAATAGGTGGAACATATGTCTTTTGTCTCTCCTTTTCTTTGTTAACTCTGCCTTTCAAATAAAAATTAAAATAAATCTTTCTTTAAAAAAAAAAAAGGTTGAACTGCTCAAAGGTGGGAAGGAAGACTGGAAATCTTAGTGATGGTGGCTCCTGAAGAAACTCCCCAGAACCCTAGAAGAGCTCAGCTTTTAAAAAGCACAACCTGAGTCTTTGATAAAAAATAATCTTTTATAAAACCATTAAACTTTTGCTGTTTGTGATACTAGATAAAAGAACTTTGAATCTGGGGTGATAGCAAATTTATTTGTAAGAATAGTAGTTTGCTTCCTTTAAGATTTGTTTGATTTTTAAAGACAGAGCAATAGAGAAATCTTCCATCTTCTAATTAACTTCCACAATGCCTGAAGCAAGTAGATGTGGGCCAGGCCAAGCCTAGAAGCCAAGAATTCCATCCTGGTCTGCCACGTGGATGACAGGGGCCCATCATCTGATAATTTTCCCAGGCACATTAGCAGGGAGCCAGAGCAGAAGTGGAGCAGCTAGGACTCTTTAACTGGTTCTCTAGTATGGGTGCTGGTGTTGCAATCAGCATCAGTTCCACAACACCAGCCCCCTAAGAGTCATTTTAACCATTAAGAAATCTGAGCTGCAGTCTTGCTGTGTTTTTTTTTTTTTTTAATTGGGGGTTTGGGGAGCAAGATCTGAGGACTGTAAGAAGATCCAGACTATTGCATTCTTTCTATACCTTACCATCTGTAACCTGTCTGCTAAACCTGCTATGCTTGAATGCAAAACAAGAGTTTGAATTTTCTAGTAAGTGTTCCCAAAAAAGTAAAAGAAAAATTTTTCTGATTTAGAATCATCCAGCCAAGATTAAATGCAAGTGCTGCTGCCTTCTTATGTGACCTTGGATTCAATGTCTCTGGGCCTCCATTTCTTGAACTGTGCAGTGTAGGATTGATGTGCCTACTCCTAAGAGAATGTGGTAATGCCTGTGAGGCACTGTTATTAGCTCAAGTTGTATATTAATTGATTGACTTTTACAAGTTAAAATTTAACTTGAAAAAGACAGAAAGATATCTCCCATCTGCTGGTTTACTCCCCAAATGCCTACAGTAGCTGGTGCTGAGCCAGGCCAAAGCCAGGAACCTAGAACTCAATCCAGCTCTTCCGTGTGGGTGGCAGAAACCACTACTTGAGCCATCATGTGATGCCTAGCAATAAGCTCGAACTAGGGGCAGAACCAAGAGTTGAACCCATGTGATGCAGGTACTACAAGCACAGTGTTACCCCATATGCCAGAAGCCTGCCCACAAAAAATTTAACATATTTAATATATTCCTAAACGTAAGTGTGTCATTATTATTAAAAGGCTCCCTTCTGTTTTCTCATTGTGTTCATATTGCATGTGTGTGTTTGTTGTTACATTTTCTAATCTTTAAAATGGCTACCTAGGAGATTGAAGAAATACCTGGAGGATGAGGCGGAGGTGTCAGGAAGTGATGTGGGAAGTGAAGATGAATATGACGGAGAAGAGATCAATGAATATGAAGAGGATGTCATTGATGAAGTTTTACCCTCTGATGAGGAGCTGCAGAGTCAAATCAAGAAAATACACATGTTAGTATCTCAACCAACCCTTCTCAATAAGAAGGGACTTCTGAAGGTAGGCTCCCAAGGGGCAGAGTCAAACTCATTCCTCCTGTTTTAGGAAAACCATGTTGGACGATGATAAGCGACAGCTACGTTTATACCAAGAGCGGTACCTTGCCGATGGCGACCTGCACAGCGACGGGCCTGGGCGAATGAGGAAATTCCGTTGGAAAAACATAGGTACCTTGGCTGCTTTGAGAAGCAAGTCCGTATAATGTGCATATTTGTCTGACTGAAGATGACGAATGGAAATCAAAATGATAAACTACGTGGAGGACCTGGCTGTAACCGTTATTTTCTGCTAGAGTGGGAAAGTTTATGTGAATATATGGTGAATGATGGACAGGTTTATTTTGTGTCCTTGGCTGAGAGACTTCTCTCTTTGCTTTAGATGATGCTTCCCAGATGGACTTGTTCCACAGAGACTCCGATGACGATCAGATGGAGGAACAGCTTGATGAGACAGAGGCCAGGTGGAGGAAGGAGCGAATTGAACGGGAGCAGTGGCTTCGGGACCAGGTGTGAAGTCTGCACGAAAATCACCTGTACTTTGTGAGAACCAGAGCACCCAGTCACTTGGTTCCTCATGATAGTTCCCTGTCCCTTTTATTCCCCGAGTGTTAGTTGTGCTTTGAGGAAGTTATCATGGACAATTCTCTTCAGACTTGTTTCTCTCCCAAATCAATTCTGCTTTAAAGTAGCAGAAATTGTAAAAGGACAACGAATAGTATTCCCCAAACCCTAGGCCCTCAGCCCAGTCTGCATGGACTTTGTAGGGAAGCTGTAGGTTTTTCTGTTAATACTGTATGATTTTTATTTTCAGGCACAGCAGGGGAAAATTACAACTGAAGAAGAAGAAATTGGGGAAGACAGTCAGTTTATGATGCTAGCCAAGAAAGTGACAGCCAAGGCACTGCAGAAGAATGGTGAGCTCTTGATTCTGTCCATCAGCCTTGGAGTGCCAGTACTAGGGACTTCCAGGGATTAGTGCAGCTTCATCATGAGATGGGGTCTAATACTGCCTTTAAGAGGCCCCCCCTCCAGAAGCAGAGAGAAGTGTGCTGGCGTTTTAAGACAGTAAAGGCTGCGTTGGTGACTGTATGTAGCTGCTTGTGCTCTGTGTTCCAAGTCAGAGTTGTGAGTTCTGGCTTCCCTGTCTAGTTGCCCAGCATTATATATATATATATACCTAAGAATTAGAGCCTGAATTTAAATCCAGGTGTATTTACCTTCAGAACCAAAGTTCACAACACATTTCTATCATGGTTTAAATTGTTACTGATAATGATTAGTCAATAAGTTTAATCTAGTTGTCTGTCTACTTTTTTTAAAGATTTATTCACTGGGGCCAGCATTGTGATGTAATGGGCTAAACCACCACCTGCAATTCTAGTATACCTGTTGATGCCGGTTCAAGTCTTTGCTGCTCCACTTCTGATCAGCTCCCTGCTAATGTACCTTAGAAAGCAGTGCTTGGGCCCCTGAACCCACATGGGAGACCCAGATGAAGCTCCTGGCTTCAGCCTGGTCCAGCCTCAGCCATTGTTGCTATTTGGGGAGTGAAACCAGTGAATGGAAGGTTGATTTCTCTATCCCTCCCTGTCTCTAACTCTGTCTCTCAGATAAATAAAGTAAAATTTTAAAAAGAAAAGATTTATTTATTTGAAAGACAGAGTTTCAGAGAGATCTTCCATCTACTGATTCACTTCCAAAGTAGCCACGATGGCCAGTGCTGGACCAGGCCTAAACCAGGAACTTAAGCTCCATCCAGGTTTCCTGTGTGGTTGCAGAGGCCCAGGGACTTAGACCATCTTCTGCTGCTTTCTCGGGCACTTTAGCAGAAAGCTGTATTGGAGGTGAAGCAGCCAAGAGTCAAACCAGCACTCATACTGGTAACTGATATTGCAGGTAGACTAGTTGTCTGTCTTCCTGAAGCCGCTTACTATAGCTTCAGAGTCACAATTATTAAATAAGCAGCCCCTATGGCTCTAAATTATAGGTTAAATTATAAGACTCCTTAGCTTGTTTTGATTTGAAAGCAATTCTACCCAGTTTTGCACAGCACAAATCTGTCTTTCCTTTCCAGCCAATCGTCCAGTGGTTATTCAGGAATCAAAGTCTCTTCTCAGAAATCCTTTTGAAGCCATCACTCCAGGACAGGTACACCAGGTTGGTTTGGAACCTTGGGAAGCCACTATCGTGGTGCGTGTAGATTGTAAGGGCCCAGGGCAAGGTAAAGGAATGATCTCTATTTTCAGAGAAGGGAGAAGGCTACAGGACATTGAGTTGGATGTCCCAGCGGCCTGCTGTTTCTTTCAGACTTGAGTCAGGGAGGGACTGACCTCGTCCTCCCCTCAACACTGGGCATTGATACCAGTTGACTCTTCTTTCCTCAGCGGAAGACAGGGTCCCTGCTCAACCAGCCCAAAGCTGTGCTTCAGAAACTGGCTGCCCTCTCCGACCTCAACCCCAGTGCCCCACGAAATTCAAGGAACTTTGTCTTCCACACGCTCTCTCCTGTCAAAACGGAGGTGGCAGTGGAGTCCTCTAAACCTCAGGTAGGCAGTGGGAAAGGTGACGCTTTCCCAGAGCAAAATTTGTTTTTGTTTATTTGATTGAAAAAGCAGCAATTCTGGCTTAGCGGCTTACACTGCAGGGCCAATCCTGTACTTTTTAATAAAATGCAAGGAAATTGCTACTCTGGTAAGTAATTGACTTGAAACTTGTCTGGAAAGTTTATGTGTAGTCTTTCTACTGATCACCCATGGTTTAACAATGAGTTGCTGAAGAAATCTCTTGAAGGCAAGTGTTTGTGTGAGGGTCTTGAGCTCATCCTGACTCCCCCTCTGTTCTCTAGGTGAGGAGAAAGGGGTCATCTTTCATGACATCGCCTTCACCTAAACGCCTCAAAACAGATGATAGCACTTCTGGACCAAAGCGGAGCGTCTTCAAATACCTAGAGAGCTAGCACCAACGGGGGCATTTCTCTTGAGATGGCTTTGAGAAGGTTCTAGCACTGAAGGTTGGAATTGATGCGCACACTGATGATCCCTCCTTTCTTCACAAGGCACTGAGATTATGGACAGAAATTCCAGTTCTTTGTATTGCACAGATCAGATCTTCCCCAGTAGCATTTCCTGGGCTGGCCCTCAGTCTTAATCCTGGAGTAAAGTGAAGTCTCTCTCCGTTAAACATTTGACGTGTTATGTTAAGAGCTTCCTGGATTAATAATACCTCTTTGGAGGAGGAGGAAGAAATGGAACAAGTGTCACATTCCTGAAAATTACAGAAAGCAGTGAAAGAGCCAGAATAAGTCCAAATCCATAAGACCCGTAGCATGGGACCAGGACTCTTAAAGGAAAAACTTCTTAGATAGCAGATCCCTCTGCTTACCTATGTGATTTTTCCCAAGGCAGTCTCAACTTTCGAATTAACTCTTACTGCCATTTTAATAAGGACTCAAACTGAGAACCAAGTCAGAAAGACCATGACCCTAAATTTCTGGAGTTGTGCTGCTGAAGATAAAGGATTATGCCTTGTGTCTGTCCACATCAGATGGTCTCCTATCCTGGGAACAAATTTTAAATTGGTTGCTCAAGGCCTTCCCTCCTCCAGCTTACAAGATTTAGAGCCATTTATTGTGTTCTCTTGGATTGAGTATGTTGTTGCCCTGACCAGTCAGGGGACATTTTTGTATTTCGTTACTGATTTTGAGGGAGGACCGTCATGAACTTTAATAATAATAAATAAAAAAAAACTGTTGAAGATCACTACCAACACACTCCCAATTTCCCTGACTACTGTGGAATTCTGGGAATCTTTGGCAGGTTTTTCTTTGCCAGAACCCAGCATCAGAATGCTCCTTTGGGAAGACTTGGCATGAGGATGCTGGAGTTTTGGGGTCAAGACATTGGGAGATGATGACTACCAATGTGATTGATGTAATTAGGGTGTAGGTTTTTTGATGCTTAAGTTGTTGACTTTGACAGAACTCATGTTTGTATATTTGTAATCTTGTAATGGGAAATATGTGTATAAAGATGTTTTAATAAGTATGTAGTTACTTGTTCAATAAATGCCCTTGCCTTGAAGGCAGCCTTGGCTGTCCAGCTTGAATGCCCAGTCTCAGGACAATGCCTATCCAAATTTGGTGGATTTTATTCTCAAGTGTCTTCCTCCCAGGGAAGCCCCCTGGGCCTGGAGTGAGTTGTCCTCCAAATGGCATCTCAACACTAGCAGATTGATCCAGGTAAGTTGCCACGTGATTTAAGGAGAGTTCACATAAGTGGTACCTGTTGTTACAGCCTGTGACTCGCATTTTGTCTAGGAGTCTTTTCATGTACTTTATTATACCTTCATCCAAGGTAAGGGTTATTGTCTCTCTGAGCTGTTTAAATACATGTGGCTTTGCTTAGGCAGCCCTAACTGTACAAAACAGAACTAAAAAGGAGGGCTAGAAATTTCCCTTTTTGCTTCTCTCTATGCCATTTCTTTTTTTTTGAGAAAGATGGAGAAGACTGAAATTGACCACTGAGGATAAGAAATCAGTGCCTGAAAAAAAAAAAAAAAGAAATCAGTGCCTGAAAAATCTCATGAACACATGGTTTCCATGTGAGTCTTCAAGGAATAACCATTCTCTTTGGAGAAAGAAGTGCTGAATCTTCGGCTCTGGACTGTTTTTCATTCTGCCACTCTAGCTGCGATTAGGTGGGCTAAGCTTTGACCTTGGTAACTGGAGTCAAAATGGGAGAGTTTAGAACTGACCCTACATGTTCTTTACCCAAAAGCACGGAACCAGCAGCAGCATCAGCATCAGCTGATGGAACAGGAGTCTCAGGGCCTTCTATGGCTGCTGGTAGCACTGAGGAGCACTATTGCTTGGATATTACATATTGGGTGAGATGAGAGCCCGGGAGTCTGGGGGAAAGGGACGCACTCAGTTGGATCATCTCTTCCCCAGTCTACACACTGAGGCCAGAGCACATGCTGTGGACCTCATTTAAACGGGCTCCTCAACAGTGGTATAGCCTTATTGGGATCTCTCCTATGAACCATCAGATCAAGTTGACCAACATTGAGAGACAAGCTGCTGAGATCTCTGGATCTCTCATCTTCACTGCCACTCTATAAACTTCTCCCCGCTCTGGGACAGGCCCAGTGCTAGAAGACTTTTGAGAGGCTGTTTCTGGTTTTGGCTCCTGAACTATGTCTCAGGACTCTTGGGACTTCCTGTCCTGGGATCTGTATACCTAAGGATGGGGAGAGTATCTTTGGATCAATCCTGAGATGGTGGGGTGTCTTCTACCTTTGCATCCTACTTGAGGCCTGGCTTCCAGTCCAGGATATAGTGACACCCAGTAAAGGCTGAGTAAATAATACCATCTCTTTCACAGTGTTTATAGAATGAGGGTACTAATTCATGCCTGTTCTGAGTTGCCATGAGGCTTATGTTAGGAAATGTGTGTGAATACGTTATGTCAAACGTTATGCAAATACAAGAAATTGCCAGTATCACAATTCCATCATATGTTGTGAACCACTCCTTGACAGTCCATTGTCTCCCAATGTCTCAAACTTTGTGCCTTTAAAAATGTGGTCTGGGGCTTGATGCAGTAGCGTAATGGTTAAATTCTCACCTTACATCTGCCAGGAACCCATATGTGTGCTGGTTCATGTCCTGGCTGCTCTGCTTCCATCCAGCTCCCTGCTGGTGGCCTAAAAAGGCAGTCGAGAATGGCCCAACGAGCCTTGGCACCCTGCACGCATGTGGGAAACCTGGAAGAAGCTCCTGGCTTCAGATCGGTTTAGCTCGGCCATTGTGGCTACTTGGGTAGTGAACCAGCGGATAGAAGATCTTTCTCTCTCTCCACTCTGTAAATCTGGCTTCCAATCAGAAAAAATAAATCTTAATATATATGTATATATATATGTCTTCTAGCTGCATGGCTATGGCCAGAGGAACTCAGGCCGAGCCGCTCATTGGTGTACTCTGGGGACTTGCGGGTGTAGGGTTACAGTGAGTCTGGGGTATGGCACAGTTGAGAGCAAGCAGGGACCTGAGGGTTTATGTCCAGGTGAGGAATGACTTCTGAGGGACTTCTATGGACAAGGTCACCATACTTGCAGGGCTAAATCATGGAACCCACCACGAGTGTTGGAACAGGGGTTAGGTAATGTGAGGGTGAGTCATGAAGCCAACAGGCATGTGAGTGAATTGGATCCCGGGGTAGAATGAGGGGAAGTATATGGACTCGCCCATGTGGAACAGCAGTCTCCGTTGGCACCTGCAAGATCTGTGGCTGGGTATAGGCCTGGTTGGGATGCTAAAAGGACCCTGGCTGGCTTCAAATTCCCACTGGTGAGGGCAAGAGCCAAAGTGGGGGCATTGGCCAGGCCTGGACATGGCTGCAGTCTCCCTTGGTATGGTGTCAACTAGGCCTGGGGAGCACCAGACTGGGCTAGACTCCAGTACTCATGGGTACTCATGAAAGCCAGAGTGGATGCAGAATGGACTGGGCTAGGTCTTGGCTCCCACGGAACCACGTGAGAGCTGTGGCTGGGCATGGACCATGTGTGGCTGAGCTGCAAAACCCAACAGTAAGAACCAGAAAGGGTACGGGCCATTTGAACAAGGACACTGTTCCTTCCAGGACAAGAGCTTGGCAAAGTCAACCTGGGCCAAGGAACCACCAGTGTGCACAAGATCTGCCACTGGAAGATCTGATAGAGGAGCTTGAGGAACTCCTGTGTCAGGTTGCAGTCCCTCCAGGTAAGTGCAAGGACCAAGGCAAGGAACAACCCAAACCAGGCCAGGTTACAGTAACCACTGTGGGGAGTCTAGTGCACTCTGAGTCACTTGGGCCTGCCTGCACGGTGGGTACTGGGCCTGTAAAGGTATTGGGGCTCAGCAGGGCTGAGGGACTGACCAGGCCATGGATCCATGGGCCCACCTGTGAGAACTGGTCCTCAGTGTAAAGGATGGAGTGCTAGACAGCAGGCCATGGTGCACATAGAGGATATGGTAGCCCATTGAGACCTGCAGAGGACATCTGGTACCAAAGCAGAGAATGGAGACTAGAACATATGGACAACTAACCCAGCCAAATGATGGCAGTAAGTATCTGGGTGAATGGAAACTCCGAGGTTGACTGTGTCAGCCTATGGATGTTGGTAGGGTTTCCTCATTCATAGATTGGTGAGATCAACAGCATTTTAGAACTATTGCATCCACATAAGCATCACTGGGTTGATATTGGGTGGCTGTTCCCCTGGGTACAGCTTCTCTTATCTCTCTCCTCCCCCCGGAAATGGGAAGAAGAAATAGAAAGTTTGGAAACTGACCACACCCACTTTTCCCTAACCCTGGATCCTTCCACCTTGACCAACTACGTAAACATCATCTAAAATTTTAAAAATGAATTTTTGTTAAAAAATGTGGTCTGCCTTCCTGAAAAACCCACTCTTCGTGTGTTTTCCATTTCAGTGAAAGTTTCCTTCACACACCTTTCTGTTCTGAAGGGCGTGCTTCCATAATCACCCGCATAGGAGACCTGGAAGAAGCTCCTGGCTCTTGGACTGGCCTATCATTAGCTGTTGTAGCCATCTGGGGAATAAGCCAATGGATGGAAGATTCTTTCTATAACTGCCTTTCAAATAAATAAATCTTAAAAAAAAAAACTACCCCGTGAATGCATTAATTTGGCCTTATTCTCGTTAAATTTTATTCAGATTTTGCCTTCTGGTGAGCACCAGCTGTGCGTTACTAGAGGCCACTTGCAGGCCCAACAGATACCTTTGGTTCATTGGAGGGACCCAGCCACCCAAAAGTGGAAAGGTCCCGAGCACTTGCTAACTATGGAAAGAGGGTTTGCTTGTGTTTTCACAGGTACTGAGCCATAGCCTGTGTGGGTACCTGCTTGTAATGTAAAACCCTGGACCCCATCCACTGGAGGAAGCCCCTCCAGTAAGACAACTTCGCGACCTCATCCTGAAAGATCCATCACCATCAAGGAGACAATAGAGGAGGAAGAGGTCAGACCCCTCCCAACAAAAGGTGATATGGGGGATTTTAAGAGATTGGCGCATCAAGCACAACTGTCCCTGACCTCATGATGTATTTGATAAAACAACTGAATGGTTGATATTCTGGAACACTAATAATCCATGGGAAAGGTTATGCTCTTGTCCCTAGAATTTCCTGATGGATCCTCAAAGCTGTGGGTTTCCCTATGGCTCATCTGACCTCGGAAGCGCAGCAACTCCCTTGAATACAGCGCTGCCCTGGAGAAGATGGAACCCCCAGTGGAACTGCCTCTAAGAACTGAAAAACTAAATTTGTTTAATATTCCTCTTGTTCCACTACAGATCAGGAGTGCAGAGAAATTCTCCACCTTCTTGGAATGTTTGAGGAAGACTTTAAGTGTAACTTATTATTTATAGATAACAAATTCTTAATGGTCTAGACATTAGAAAAGCCATAGAAATTTGTGGTGGGATCTAAGAACTACCCTGACACCCTCTTAAAAGGAGGTTGTGTGTACAGAGCAGGAGGGGTCTCAGGGTGGAACAGGAGGATAAGAGGAGGTCTGTATTCCAATTCCCGGATACTCCTAGAGGCCTCCCAAGTGCTTTCGCCACAGAAGCAATGGATACTTCATTCAGGATTGTCAGTATGGACACTGAGAATCAAGAACTGTATCCTGACTGCCTAGGAGATCACAGGGAGTATGAATGTCCTCGGAGGCTGAGAACTCTGAGGTCAGTCATTTCCTATTGGATTTCCCACACAGGATGGTAGCAGCCCAAAACCCTTTCATAGGGTCTGGTGACATCAGAACTACAGCCAGGAGCCCCAGGTTGCACTCAGAGATAAAAGGACTGTAAATTTCCTTCTGGACTCAGGAGAGGAGCTTTCTCTGGTCCTTATCTAGTTCCAGCCTTGGCTCCCAGGCCTCTCTTACACCGACCGTCAGAGTTGCTTGTGAGCCCCAAAATTAGTTCAGATAGACAGAGACTAATAAAGGTCAGCTAGTTGATAATCACGCAGCTTGTACCTTACTGATCAGGCTTCCCATTTGGCTTTTCAGATAGAGAGAGACACTGATATAGAAAGTCTGAAACAGCCAGGGAAAAGGCCAACTAGCCTATAATTGCTCATCCTGTATTTACTGGTCAGGCTCCCTATTTGCTTCTCCTGGACTTTACTAGATAGAATGTGGAGTTAAATTCTTCCTCACTCACTAGGTTGTTGGGGATTTCCCTGCCTTAAACTTTTCTATTCTTCAACTGTTAAAATGCAAAGTTCTGTAAGACCATGCTTAATCACTATATATGCAGGCCCCGGTCTCCCAAGGATTAACTCCACAGCTTAGCTTGTTTCTCAGAGCATAACAGGATTGGTAATTTTGGCCTGATACATATAGCCACTGGCTTAACCGCAAGTTCCTGCTTCCTATTGTCAAGTTATCTGCCAAGGGATTGGATAAAACTCAAGGGATTTAGGGTGGCCACTAGAGGATTGGATAAACACTGGGAGGAACTGAAGGGATTTAGGGTGGCCACTACTGGGAGGAGCTAAGCAGAGTATAAAAGAAAGTCTGGAGTTGCAATAAAGATCATTCTGTCATCGATCGGCATTCGGTGTACTGCGTGTTGCCTTGTCTTGTCTCTCTGCGTTGTCTGCGTTGCAACCCTAGTCCCTCCGCTCGGCTCGGGGTACGTGGCGACGCGGGCGTTGCCAACATATATACTGCAAAGTTTAAATTGTGGCTTAATATTCTCCCCCCAAAAATTTTATCAATTTGTGACTGTTAATGCTAAGCAAGATGTAACTGCATAAAAACTTTGATGTTAAGTTTGTACTCAGCTGTTATATATGATGATGTTAATGTTGATTCTTCTACTGTTCCTGTGCCACTCTGATTTAGGTTAAACTCAAAAACATGTTAACTTGGGAGAAAAAAAAAAGGTTTACAGCAGCTGGTTGCGTATATACTAAAATTGAGATGCCAAAGAAGTAGTTATAGGATGTGGTTAAGAACTTGCATTTTCTGGGCCCGGCGGCGTGGCCTAGTGGCTAAAGTCCTCGCCTTGAAGGCCCCGGGATCCCATATGGGCGCCGGTTCTAATCCCAGCAGCTCCACTTCCCATCCAGCTCCCTGCTTGTGGCCTGGGAAAGCAGTTGAGGACGGCCCAATGCGTTGGGACACTGCACCCGCGTGGGAGACCCGGAAGAGGTTCCAGGTTCCCGGCTTCGGATCGGCGCGCATCGGCCCGTTGCGGCTCACTTGGGGAGTGAATCATCGGACGGAGGATCTTCCTCTCTGTCTCTCCTCCTCTGTGTATATCTTACTGTAATAAAAATGAATAAATCTTTAAAAAAAAAAAAGAACTTGCATTTTCTAACATATTGGTCACTCAATACCAAGTTAATTGACTTCATGATGTTGATTTCAATGTTTCTTCCTGTTGTTGAAGTTGTGTAGTGACACCTCATTGGAGGAGATGATATTCTGGCAAGCTCTACTTTCCAAGGATGGTCTCCCAATGAACCTGTTGAATTTTTCTGGACAACAACAACAAGAACAAAGACAAAAAACCTATCTTCAGAGATGCCTTGTTTGGCTTACTATTATTTCTTAGTTAACCTGTTAAATTTTCTTGTCCTCAGGTCTTGCATCAGTTTGCCACCAGAATGTTTGTTAATGTCTGTCTTCCATACTGCACCATAACCCCTAAAAACTGAGACCATTTAGTTTAAAAAAATGTGTTCTTCAGGGCCTGGTGTTGTAGCCTTACGGCTAAAGTCCTTGCTTTATATGCTCCGGGAATCCCATACGACGCTGGTTCGTGTCCCAGAGGCCCCGCTTCCCATCCAGCTCCCTGCTTGTGGCCTGGGAAAGCAATCAAGGACAGCCTAAAGCCTTGGAACCCTGCACTTGCATGGGAGACCCAGAGGAAACTCCTGGCTCCTAGCTTCAGATTGGCTCAGCTCTAGCCATTGTGGTCACTTGGGGAGTAAATCATTAGACGGAAGATCTTTCTCTCTGTCTCTCCTCTCTATGTCTGACTTTCCAATAAAAATAAATATAAATCTTTTTTAAAAATGTGTGCTTCAGATGCTACCATCCTTGGCATACAGAATTAGTAATTCTGAACCATGGTTGATGGGCGGCCTGGAAGAGTTAATGGTGAAAAGTTTAGTGTTAAATTTATTACAAAGCTTTCTGGTGTTTGAGAGAACAGAGGTGGCTGCTTTGAGCCCTGCTCTCTGCAACTTAAAAGTGGTATGACCTTGGATAAGCCATTGTCACTGAACTTTCTCCTTTCTTGGAAAATGAGGCTCATGTGAAATGATGTGATGTGGCTCACAGGATTCTGGTTAGGATCAAAGGTACACATGCGTGGAGAGGACTGCATCTCTAAGAGTTGACGCATAGACAAACCCACTCGGCGGAGGGGCAGAGCAGAAGCCTCCTCGGGCTGTGGCTGAGTGGGCCTCTGCTGGCAGCTGATGACCCTGTGACAGCGACAGGAACTGAGGAGGCCTGCATGAATCCCTGCACGCCTGTCATAAGATAGGGGATGGGCATGACTTTGTGCACAGCTGGCATCCGCCTCAACATCCACCTTTAGAAACCAACGTTCCCCATCTCTCTATCCCTGAATAGTTGTATTGTCTTCACCTGTGCCACCCCGTCATCCTCTCTTTTTCGTCCTGTCTTCTCTCACCTTAAAGGTTTTTCATTTTCAGCTTATTGATTTGGTTCTTCCCTGTGGCGGGATCCGTAATGGGAAAAGGAGTTGGAGTGGTTGCAGCCTACGGGTGATGGGAGGGAGCCGTGCGCCCGCACACCTGGATTCTTTGCCTTCATTTTATATGTAGCCACAGACTTTGGTTTTTTAATAAGTCAGTGGGCTAAAGGTGGGGGTGAAGAGGTAGCTCCTAGCTCCTGGCTGATGAATCGCTGGAGGCCCAGTCTGAGATAGAGAGCTCTCAGGCAGGCTTGGGAGGGACCTGTGATTTGAGTTTTCCAGCCCTTCTCTCTTTTTCTCAGAGGCCAAGGCCAGGGGAAAAAACTGACTACCCACCACACACCTCTCTGTCTTGTCTAATTTCACTTACGTTATTTATCAAAAAGACAGGTTATTTGGAAAACCAGATGGACCCAGGCAAAAATCATCTGGATTTTCCAAATGTGAAAAATTAGGTTCTGAGGGTACAGGAAGGAAAGGGTTTTATGGGGGGGCGGGGAGGTTGGAAGGGGGCCAGGCGTGCTGAGCACGTGTCTCCAACAGTCAGGCCCAGAAATCGTTCCATGCCATCCAAGCATCCCCCTCTTTTTCCTTGAAGTTCTTTGTGATTGGAATCTAAATGAGGAACTTAAGTTTCCTGTTGGTAGCTGTGTGTGCTGCAGGTTGTAACTGACCATCTCAGGATAGCGGCTGACAGCTTTTGCTCACTGGCCCTTCCATGCTTCTATAGAGTGAGTAGTGAGAGGGGCACTGGCTACTCATAGCTTCTACCTTTGTCCCTTCACTGTTAGTGTCCTGAAATGATGGCAGCAGCTTAAGATATTTAGGGATGGCGTTACGCTCCCGTAACTTGTGGTCAGATGGTTAGGAAGCATGGATTCTAGAGAAGCCGTCTTTCCACTCAATATCCAGGGAAGGAGAGAACCTAGCCCCCTTCTGGGTAACAGAGGCTTGCTGTGTAGCTACGACTGGGACTTTATTCCTTTATATATATATATATATATATATAAAAACAAAGGTTCAGGGAGTATAGGGAAGTGGGTAATACTATTATGTCCATATTGTTTCCATCATGTATCTGAGGTAAAGGGGGATATTGAGGGAGACTTTATTCCTTTTTGAGAGTTGTGTTTTCTTTGAAAGGCAGAGTTACGGAAAGGGGTGTGTGGGGCAGGGAGCAGGTTCTTCCCTCTGCTTGTTTACTCTCCAAATGACTGCAATGACTGGGACTGGGCCAGGCTGAATCCAGGAGCCAGGAGTTTCTACATCTCCCACAGAGCTTCAAGGATGCAAGTACTTGGGCCATTCTCCACTGCTTTTCCCGGAACTTTAGCAGGGGCTGAATCAGAAGTGGGGTAGCTGGGACTTGAACTGGTACCCATATGGTATGCTAGCACTGGCAAATAGTGACTGAGCTGATCCGGACCCAGAAGCCAGAGCCTTCTTCCAGATCTCCCACATAAGTGAAGGGCCCCAAGGATTTGAGCCATCCTCTGCTGCTTTCTCAGGCTATTAGCAGGAAACTGAATCAGAGGTGGAGTGGTCAGGACTAGAACTAGTGCCCATATGGGATATCAGCACTACAGGCAGAGGATTAACCTGCTCCGCCGTGCCAGCCCCTTTACTCATTTTATATTAAAGACTTTATTCATTTGAAAGGCACAGTGAGAGAGAGCTTAGATATCTTCACTCCCCAGATGTTTACAAAGGCATGTCTAGGTCAGACTGAAGTTGGGAGCCTGGAACTCCAATCCTGGTCTCCCCTGTGGGTGGCAGGGGCCTCTGCCCTTGGGCCATCTTCTGCTGTCTTAGGTACATTAACTGGCTCTGAAGTGGAGCAGCTAGGACTCAAAACTGGCACCTGTATGAAATGCTGGCATCATAGACTGTGATTTTAACCTGTTGTGCCACATGCCAGCCCCTACCACCGGTGATGGTTAAATCCTGTGGGTCTGTTTCCTCCAGGCAGCAGCAACGTTAGAGACAACTGAAACAGGAGGCTAGAGAGGCCTCTTCAGCTGTAATAATGGAAATGCTCTAGCTGAAAACAGCAAGCCACCCTCCCCTCCTCCACCCATACAAACCCGAGAATCCTGGGCAGCTGGAATAGTACTCTCCCATTACGAGTGTCAGTTTTTAAAAGTACCATTGGGCTGTGAAAGCCACTTTATAATTTCATTGTGCTTGAATAATATGAATTAATACTAGATCAGTAGTGGTGAGGATTAAATAAGAAAACATTTGCAAAGTGTCTACCTCCAGGCTGTGGCTAACCTCAAGGAGTGCTTGTTGAATGAAGGAATGCACAAATCTGAGCAGTAAGACTCCCCTGACCATTTCCAAAAATCAACGTGCAGGGCTTGGCAGCGTGGCCTAGTGGCTAAGGTCCTCACCTTGATCCCATATGGCCGCTGGTTCTGATCCCGGCAGCTCCACTTCCTCTCTGTCTCTCCTCCTCTCAGTATATCTGACTTTGTAATAAAAATAAAACGAATCTTTAAAAAAAAAATCAACATGCAACAGCCCAAATAGCTGAATCTTGGGGACTGTCCCACTGAGCCTGGCACCTGAGGCCTGGTCTAAGAGACACTGCTCATTTTCCATGGCCTGTGAGGATATAGCTGCTCAGAACACTGCAGACAGCACTGTTAGCCCCTTTGGGAATTGCCCCATTTGCAGAGGGCATCCTGGCCAAAGCCATGCCTCTTCCTAGCAGAGCCCATACCCAATGATATGATAAAAGCCTGGCCATTTCAGCTTATTTCTGGACAACTGACAGGCCAATCTAGCCTCAGAGTTCTCTGTGGGACCAGCTGAGGCTCACAACCCAGCTTCTTCTCTGGGTTTGCACTGGTAAGAAGCTGGAATCAAAGCAGGTATCTTAACTGCTAAGATGACCACCTGTCCTTCAAGGACCCTGCTTAATAGATACTCTGCTCTTGGAATTGGCTCAGTCAGCTTCCTGTACCTGTGAACCTGTGAGTGTGCCAGTCCTGGCGGCTGAAGGCTGCAGCATAGGAAAGGACAGAGTCCCTTCACAATGGTGTGGTGTTGGAGGAGGTGGTGTCACCCACCAGGGGCAGCAGCAGTGTAGCAAGGTGACTTCCTAAGGCTCCCAGGGCCATTCCCCACTGCCATTATGGGCAGGTTCACATGCCCTGGTGTGTCCAGTACCCTGTCCAAAAAGGAAAAACTTTCCGACTCTGTTTTCCAAGTCCCAGCTTTGAACGCTCATCTGACTTTCCACAGCACCCCTGCCCCCCTTTCCTATAGCTGGGCAGCCTCCTTGTCTGGGATCTCCCCCCTCCTGCCCACGATAGATTTGTTTTCTGTGTGACAAGGTAATTACAAGTTTGGGGCCAGGAGGCCCAGGAGTCAGTCTGAGAACGGTCATTTCAATCTGGCTCTCCCTGTTGTGCTCACATTATTGATTTTCAGTTTTATTTATTATGATGATTGCGTGTGTGTGTGTGTGCACGCACTAGAGAGAGATCTGGCCTTGGTGACATGAGGTATGGAGGCGAGAGTGCCAGAGCAATTTATTCTTGTCACAATTTAGCTATTTGAAACCACGCACCCACTGGCACTGCTTTTTATCTGCAGGTTTTAACATCTGCTCACCTGTCTTCATTCAGTGCCCTCACCTAACGTTTTCTCAGAGATTCTTCTGGGAAATGGGGTCAGAGGTGACTACCAAAAAAGGGACTGGGGAGAGGAGAGAACAGTCCCTGTTGTTGATGACTGTTGACCCACCTAGGCTGCTTGTATTGTATTCCTGTAGTGACTTTTGGCTAAGCTGCTCCGACTCCCTGCTTCTTGCTTGCCCTGTCTTTTTGGGATCTTCACATGGCAGGTCTCCCCTTCCCACTTCCTTCCTTGCAGGGATGAGGAAAGACAAGCTGGAGGCCCTAGCGAGTGGGAGGGCCTCTGGGCTGCCATGACTGCAGTGGGAGTCAGCTGAGGCCGAGGGTGATGCAGTGGGGCCACGTTCCCCAGGCAGTTGTTTATGTTCATCCTGAGAGAATGAATAAATCATTGTTCAGGGAAGGGATGCAGCTGCCGGTGCCCCCCCTCAGCACATGCCCGGCTCCTGCCCTTTCACTGAGGGCTGCTGGAACAGAGCGAGTTTGTATACCCAGCTCCCCAAATCCTACTGAAGCCTCGCCCTCCTCAGGACCTGCCAGCCCCAAGCCCTTTCAGCACGGCCCTTTTCAAATTAAGCGGTTACCTGTGGAGGGTGTCCAGAAAGCACTCAGGCCCAGCAAGTCTGTGCCCTCCTACTGATGTGCGGGGGGTGGAGGAGAGATGAGGCATCATGGGAGAGGGCAATCCCTGCGGATTTAGTAAGCTCACAGAGGCAGCTGCTAGCAAGAGGGTGGAGCAGGCACCCCCTTCTCACGCCTCCTTCAACTCAGCTTCTCCACCCAGCTCAGTTCCTCAGGAGGGTTTGCATCTTGGCACCTTGGCATTTCTCATTTGGTGGAAGAAGCCACTTTTCCATTTCTTTTGCTTTCTTTTTCTTTAAGATTTTTTTTTTTTATTGGAAAGGCAGATTTGCAGAGAGAAGGAGAGAAGAAAGATCTTCCATCTGCTGATTTATTTCCCCAAGTGGTCACAACAACCAGAGCTGAGCCAATCAGGAATGAGGATCTTGTTTCAGGTCTCCTACGCAGGTGCAGGGGCCCAAGGCTTTGGGCCACCCTTCACTGCTTTCCCAGGCCACAAGCAGGGAGCTGGATGGGAAGTGGAGCAGCTGGGACATGAACCGTCACCCATATGGGATGCTGGTGCTTGCAAGGTGAGGATTTAGCCACTGAGCCTTCCCACCAGGCCCCACTTTGCCATTTCATAGTTTGCACAGACTCCACACCCCCATTCCTTCTTCCGGCAGCTCCCAGCCTCTTCCCCTTTCCGCTGGGGCTGGGTGGAAGGAGAAGCCATTTCCTAAGATTCATTTGGTGAATGCATTTGGAACTTTTCAAAGTCCCTCCTCTGAGGGTTCCTGGGAGGAGACAAGCTCAAGCTTAGTGTATTGCAGATTTTGCTTGAAGAAAAAAAAATATTATCAAAACGTTTCTAATGGTGTGTTTCTCTCTCTCATTTACCACTGAGGCAAGTCTCTCTGAGCGGCGGCAGGGGTGGCTAGGTCTTCCATAAGGTCACCCCCAAAGGTAGTGGAGAAGTAGATGAACCAAACAACTAGGTTGCCAGCTTCCTGGGCCTCCCCAGGAGGAGTAGGCAGGGGAGCAAGGTTCCTTCTTAACTGCCTTCAGGGCTCTGGGGAGGGTCCCTGGGCTTCCCTGGCTGTGTGTGGTTTGGGGAGTCCAAGTGTTAGGTGCTTTCCCAGTGCTTGGGCTCCTGCCTTCATCTGGGAAACCCAGAGCTCCTGACTTCTGGCTTCAGCCTAGCCCCACCCAAACTATTGCAGCCATTTAGGGGAGTGAACCAGTGGTGGAAATGCTCTTTCTCTCTCTTTCTCCCTCTGTCTCTCCTCCTTCCAGATAGGGAGGGAGGGAGGAAAGAAGGAAGGAAGCAAGGAAGGGAGGGAGGAAAGGAAGGAAGGAAGGAAGAGGGCCCGGCATGATAGCGTATCGGTTAAGGTCCTCGCCTTGAAGGCGCCGGGATCCCATATGGGTGCTGGTTCTAATCTCGACGGCCCTGCTTCCTATCCAGCTCCCTGCCTGTGGCCTGGGAAAGCAGTCGAGGATGGCCCAAGGCTTTGGGCCCCTGCACCTGCATAGCAGACCCATAAGAGGTTCCTGGCTTCGGATCGGCTCAGCTCTGGCCGTTACCATTACTTGGGGAGTAAATCATCAGGCAGAAGATCTTTTTCTCTGTCTCTTTTCTTCTCTGTATAACTGACTTGGCAATAAAAATAAACAAATCTCAAAAAAAAAAAGGAAAAAGAAAGAAAGAGAAACCGTCATCAGGGCTTTTCACAACTGGGCCATCTTTCACTGCTTTCCCAGGTGCGTTAGCAGTGAGCTGGATTGGAAGTGAAGCAGCTGAGACTCAAACAAGGGCCCATATGGCCTTCTGGCACCACAGACAGGAGTTTAACTTGCTACACCACAGTACTGGTCCCCTTCCTGTGAGTATTAAGATTGAGTGATTATCTATCCCTAACCCTCAGACTCTTTCTCTGCCTGTTTCCCCTAAACTCCAGCCACACTTGAGTACTCTGTGTTTCTTAAACTCACTCTGAAAGCTTAATTTATTTTTTTTGTTTTTCAGGCTTGGAATAATTTCGTTTTTCTTACCAAAAAAAAAAAAAACACTGCAATACCTTCAGCATGAGGTCTCTTTTCCAGGGCCTTTGGCTTGCTGCTGATGAGCTTGATTCAACCATCAGCCTCTGGCTCAAACACCGCTCTCTGAAGCCTTTGCTTACCCTTTTCTGTTCATTAACTTTATCCCTACCTCTGACCCAGGGCTTGTCACCCTGCACAGCCTCCTCTCTGTCTCCTTTTCAAAAAACGCAGCTCTCAAGGCCATGGCCGCTTTCGATTCTGTGCTGAATCCCCATCGCAGGCTTTGTGACAAAGCGGGCGCTCTGTTCATAACCGCATGCTGCCTGTGAATGACAAGATGGGAAGGGGCAAGGTCTCTGAGGTTGAAAACACTTCATTCAGGACTGCACGGTGGCCCAGTGGGTTAAGCTGCTGCCCACGATGCCAGATCCCATGTGAACATAGATTCGAGTACTGGCTGTTCTGCCTTTTTAATAGTATTGAAAAAAAAACTTGTTTATTTTGTTTGAAAGAATTACATCTTTATGTAATTCTCTTTAGAGGAAGAGACAGAGAAAGACAGAGATCTACCATCTGCTGACTTACCCTCTTAATGGTTATTACAACTAAGGCTAGGCCAGGCTGAAATCCTGACCAGCTGCTCCATGTCTACCTGGCTCCCACTGATGTTCCTTGGTAAGCAACAGATACTGGACCAAATTCTTGGGTCACCCATGGGAGACCTGGATGAAGCCCCTGGCTTATCTAAGGAGTGAGTCAGCAGCTGGACATGTGCTCTCTGTCTCCCTTTTCTCCACCCCCCCCTTTCTGTAATTTTGTCTATCAAGTAAATAAACAATCCCAGCTATAGCAAACTGCCTAGCTTGCTGGGAGAAAAGCAGCCAGGGCAGGCAGACATTCTGGGCCTAGTTCATGCTGACTCTAAGTTAACTATACCAGTGTGCCAGCAGAATTCCCTAGTTTGTAATGTTAAATCTTCAAGGGAGGCTGAGTGGGTTGCCACTACCCACTTACCAGGGTCCTTGGGCCAGTGTGTGGTCCACTAAGAGTTTTTTTTTTAAGGTTTATCTATTTTAATGATTTTTACATGGTTAATTAGGGTGGGAAGGGTCAAGGGTTACAGGAAGGTGGGTGAGATCACCATTTCCACATTCTCTTATTTTCCTTCCTGTATCTGGCAGAAGAGGGGAGACAAGGGGAGAAGCCACATGCAGCCTTCCAAACGCCTCCGTACCTTGGGATGGAGGACAGTCACTCAACACCACCCCAGAGTGCCCAATGTGGGGCATGGTATGAGGGTCCTGACCAAGAGGTGTTGGCAGTTCAACAGTTCTGAATTACTGCCGATCTCGCCACTCCAAGTATGATGAAATCTCTTCAGAATCCACTGGTTGACACAGTCCATCTTAGAGTCTCCATTTGCCTGGACATTTACTACCAACACTTGGCTGGGGTAGTTGATCCATATGTTCTGTCCTCCATCCTCTGTTATGGTACCAGGTGTCCTCTGCAGACTCCAATGTACTGCCATATCCTCCATGTGCACCTGGATATGCTGTCCACTGCTCCATCTAAGCCTGTAAGGAGGCCCATCTCTGATACATGCACTCCACGGTCAGACCATGGAACTTGCAATTCTCTCCACGGTTGGGGTTCTGAGTCCAACAATTCTGTTAGGGGGATTCCCCCCAAAAAAACTTCATCTGAGGCAATCACAGACCAGATTCTTATTTGTGCTTGCCAATACAGGGTCTGCCACAGTCCATCTCCCCAATCAGCTTATACACATGCTGATGGTTGCAATTGCTGGGTCAGTTCTGTCTCCAGCCCTGACTTCTACACAAACTGATGGGTGTTGCAGCCAGCCTGATCCTGCCCACCACACACTCAGCCTTCACATACACCAGGGGGAGCTGCTGCCAAGTCAGAGCAACCCACAATAACCCCTACCAGGCCTGCCCCCTGCCCTGGTTCCTATGCTGGCAAGTATGTACAGCAGACTGATCCAGTCTGTCCCACATCCCATTCAGCTCTCATACATGTCAATGGGCATTGAAGCCTAGTTTAACCCAACCAGCCTCACTATCCAGCCCACACACCTGCTGGTGGGTGCCACCCTGTCTAGCCATGCCTGCCCCAGTCCTGGTTCTCATGCTCACCAGTCAGAGTGACAATCCAAGGGGGAGGAGCCCACTATTTCCTTACTAGGCCCACTCCAACTCCCGGATCTTGTACTCTCCAGGTGGTTCTGCAGTTAAGCTCAATAGAGTTCCCCTCCCCCGCCCCCGTAACAGCATGTGCCAGTTGATGCTGCGACAAAGCTCAATCAACCCACACCCATTCTAGCTTATGCATGCAACTATAGGAACAGTCAACCTAGCCTGGCTTTCCCTTGATCCAGCTCACATGAGGCTAACAGGTATTGTAGCCAGTCTGGTCTGGTCTGTCCCCATTCCAACTCTCATGCTCTCCAGTGGGAGTGATGGTCCAGCCAGAGAGCCCCATGCAGTCCCCCTACTGTGTTAACCTCCTCCCTGGGTCTCAAGTGTGCTAGTTGGGTGCTGCGGCCCAGTCTGGCATGGCCTGCCTCAGCTCAGCATTTGCCAGTGGGTGTTGTAGCCTGGCCAGGCCTGGCCTACCCCCAGTGCCAGCTCACGCTGGTGGGAGCTACAGTCTAGCCAGCCTAGTCAGCTCCTAGTCCCAGGCCCCATGTGAACTGACTTGTGTTGTGACCCAACCTAGCCTGACCCACACTCCATTCTGGTGCTCGGATTTGCCAGAGGGTGATATGAACTGGCCCAACCTGCTTGCCTTCCGACCTGAGCCAAATGTATGCCGGTGTGTATCGTTACCTGGCCTGATCTGTGCTGCTCCCTTTTGTGGTTCTTGCACTCACCTTCAAGGACTTTGTCCCGACAGAGGAGTTGCCCAAGCTCCTCCATCTGAACCTCTCCGAATGCCAGAGCTCATGCCCATTGGTGGGTCCATGGGCCAGCCCTACTTAATCCACCTTCTATCCTAGCAGGAACAGTGACCTTTCCTAACTGGACTTCACCCATTCTGGTTCTTACTGTTGGGTGCTACATCCTAGCCAAGCCTTATGCACATGCAGACACAGCTCACACATGGCTCAGCAGAGGCAGATACATAGCCCAGCCCATCCTATACCCACCCTGGTTCTCATGAGTACCAGTGGGTGCTGGAGTCTAGCCTAGTCTGGCACACCCCAGACCTAATCCACACCTGTGCCAAGGGAAATTGCAGCCATGTCCAGACCAGATAGCAGCCCCTACTCTGGCCTTTGTAGTCACCAGTGGGAACCACACCTAGCCAGGGCATCCCTTATGCTCCCCAACCAGGCCTGTTCTCAGCCACACATCTTGCACATGCTGCTTTTCTCCCAGCAAGTTAGGCAGTTTCTTATAGCTGGGATTGTTTATTTACTTGTTAGAAAAAATTACAGAAAGGGGGGGTGGAGAAAAAGGGAGACAGAGTACATGTCCACCAACTGTGCTAGGTGGGATGCTGCTTGCAGAGAGTCAGTTTCTACTTATCAATTCACTCCCCTCAAATGCCTACAATGACCTGAGGCTGGGTCAGGCCAAAGAACCAATCCATAACTCCCATGTGGCTTATGGGGACTCACTGTCATCACCGCCTCCCAGGGTACACACCAGCAGGGAGCTCGATTCAGGGGCTGGAACCAGCACTGAATCCAGGTGCTCTATTGTGGATCTCAGGCATCCTAAGAGATGTTTTCAACCACCAGGCCAAATACCCACCCTGACTATAGCCTTTAAGTTAATAACCAATACATAATTTGTGTTTTTAGAGATTATTCATGTTTTATTTGAAAGGCAGAGTGACTAAGATACATCTTTCATCTGCTGGTTCACTCCCCAAGTGCCCACAACAGCTGGGCCTGAGCCACGCAAAAGCCAGAGTCAGGAACTCCATTAGGGTCTCCCTTGTGGGTAGCAAGAACCCAAGTATTTGGGCCATCAACTGCTGCCTCCCCAGGGTAAGCCCCAGCAGGAAGCTGGATCAGAGTCAGGACTGAAGCCAGACACTGAGATGGGCTCAGCATCCCAGAAGGGCTCTTTTTTACATTATTCTTTTCAAATAAATATTTTTGTTGTCTTTTAAATTTTATTTTTATTGGAAAGGCAGATTTACATAGAGAAGGAGACACAGAGAGAAAGATGTTCCATCCGCTGGTTCACTCCATAAGTGTCCGTCACTACCAGAACTGAGCTGATCTGAAGCAGGAGTTTCCTCCAGTCCTCCCATGCAGGCAGGGTCCCAAGGGTTTGGACCATCTTCCACTGCTTTCCCAGGCCACAAGGAGGTAGCTGGATGGGAAAGTGGGGCAGCTAGTATACAAACCAGCATCGATATGGGATTCTGGTACATGAAAGGCAAGGATTTAGCCATTGAACCATTGCACCAGACCCCAAATACATATTTATTTTTAATGTTTGTTACTTGAGTGGATGTGCTATAGATACTTGCAAGCCACTTAGTAGGATAGAGACGGATGGGGGTGGCAGAAGGTGGGTGATGGACAAGCCCACAGCCTCCCACCTGTGACCATGGTGGGGGGAAGGGGATGTTGCACCACTCTGTGCCACCAGTGCTAGATATCAGGCGTGATCAGTGCCAGATCACATTAGTGCCAGAGACAGTCCCCCGCTATGTCATCCGAGGGATCTGATGTGAGGAAGAACTTCGGCAGGTTGAGTGGTCTCAATTGTTCTGAGATGTTGTTGGCTTCATTGTGCCAGAGGTGAGAAACCATTTCCAATGCTTGTTGCCTGTCCATGTCTATCTCAGTACACCCGTGGCTGCAGGTACTTGCTGGAGAACTTGGCCTGTAGTGTTGTTCAACCTGCTTTTGAAGAGGTACTTAAGGTCTTCTGTTGATTTGGAGAGGCTGGTTCTTTCGTCTTTTCATGTGCATCTGGATATGTTGTTTATCCTTAGACAGGAGTCAGCAATGGGTGGTCCAGCCCTGCAACATGTGCTTCAACGTGAGACCATACAATTATGGGATGTTTTCTGAGGTTGGGCATCAGGTGGAATGGTCCTGTAGGGATAATGTCTAGGAACCTCTACTAGGCTGGTCCTCAGACCCAGCTCTTATGTGTGCAGTAGTCTGGTCTTGGAGGTGGAGGATTAGCCAGTTGAACCAACACACCCGTCCCCAAAATTTCTTTCTCTCCCATTTCCCCTACTTTGCGTTTGGGACTTGCTGGTGCTAAGATGCTCGGGTTATAGATTGTCAAAAATGACTCTGGGTTCTCTGTTTACAAACCTCACATTTCCTGCCAAGAGGAAGGGAACAATGGGGTTCTGTCTTCAGTAAGTAGAACCCTGATTGACTTTGGCACTGGGGTACTTTGCTATCCTGCTGTGCCTGTGCATGTGGGTAACTGCACAGTTACCACAGAGTGCTCGCAGGCTGGGTGCAGGGCCTTCATCCCGAGCTCTGTCTCATGGGGATTGGCTTTCTTCTCTTAAAAAGCATCTTCCAGGCCTGGTACAGTAGACTAGTGACTAAAGTCCTCACCTAGCATGTGCAAGGATCTCATATGGGGCCAGTTCGTATCCCAGTTGCTTTACTTCCCTTCCAGCTCCTTGCTTATGATCTGGGAATGCAGGAGAGGACAGTCCAAAGCCTTGGGACCCTGCACCCATATGGGGGGCCCAAAAGAAGCTCCTGGCTTCCGATCGGCTCAGCTCTAGCCATTGTGGCCACTTGGGGAGTGAATTGGAATGGAAAATCTCTCTCCTTCTCTCTGCAAATCTGACTTTCCAATAAAACAAAAAAAAGTAGTCTCCCAGCTGGCTGGCTTTGTGGTGCAGTGGGTAAAGGCCAAGCCTGTAAAGCCAGCATGAGTAATGGCGCTGGCTCGAGTCCCGGCTGCTCCATTTCTTATCCAGGAAGGCAAAGGAAGATGGCCTTGGTGCTCCAGCACTCAAGTTGCAGACTCAAGCGGAGCTGCCGGCTCCTGGTTCCACCACTGCAGTAATCTGGGGAGTGCACCAGCGTATAGGTCTATCTCTCCCTCTCCGGAATTCTGCCTCTCAAATAAAGGTGTATTTTAAAGTGATGAGTCAGATACACACACAATAAATATAAAATTCTCAAGTTATGATAAAGCAACAAAAGTGCCCTGAGATAATACAAAAGTCTGCGGTCACAGGTGGTTTCTCAGGGAAAGCTCCGAGATGTGGGGAGAATTTCCGGCAGAAGGAGCGAAGGTTGGGCACAAAGCCAGCCGGCATGCAGGAGCGGGAGACCCACCGACAGAGAAAGAGACTCAAGGATAGAGCAGGGAGTGATCGCCAGAGGGAAGCTAAGCAAAGTGGTGAAGGATCAGATTTTCGTCTTGAAAATCTCATTGCCTGCGCAGTGAGGCGAACCCAGCGCAGGAACCCAGCGAGTGCCGTTGGGCGACAGCACCAGGCCGCGGGCAGCGCGAACTGGGCAGGCGGCTGCGGAGCAGCGACCCGGCGCAGGGCTCCGCGGAAAACCGAGCGCGCCCACGTGGGCCGCTGCGCCCCGCCCCGCCGCGCCGCGCAGTCGCATCCAGACGCCGCAGTCGGAGCCCGGGTCGCGGGGAGGCCCTGCTAGGCACCCCCATCCCGAGCGGGGCGCGCCAGAGCCGGAGCCAGCGGCGCGGGAGCAGGCGCCTCTAGACTGTGAGTCCCGGTCCAAGGGGGAGGGCTGGCCTAGCCAAGTTCAGCGGAGATGGTCTCCGTTTCCGCAGGGGCCCACTATCCGCCCAGGCAAACTGGGGATTAACTGGGGGTGGGGCGGGGCGCCAGGTCTGAGATCCCTTCTTACTGGCTCTGTGAACCAACGCTGCTCGGCCCAGTTCCCACCCCGCCCCAGCTTCCCTAGGGAAAAAAAAAAAATGAAAACAGGGGAGGGTAAGGGCGGATCTGCAGGCCTCTTCCCGCATCTTGAGGATGCTCAGGCTCCTATCCCGCACCATTCCCTCCAGGACTTCGGCCCGCCCCTAGCTTTGCAGAAGGTCTCTGCCACCTAGGGGTCCCGCTGGGATCTGCTGTTCTGTCCCCACCCCTCACCTCCGGTGATCTTCCGGTTTCCTGCGTTTTGGTCACGGGAACCCTCATCTCAATTCAGGCTAGGATTTCCACAGAAGCCGCACTGGGAGGAGTCGTGTCCTTGGCCCTTCCTCCAGGGATGGGGCAAACCAGGGACAGGACGCAAGGTGGTGGATTTGTTCCCGGACACTGGGAGAGAGAGGAGGGGCTCCCTGGGGCGAGGAGGGAGGGGCGCCCAGCTCCTCCAGCTCTTCTATCCTGGCACATGGAAATCCTGCTCCAGGCCTCTCTGCAAGTCTGGGGGGATCCTGGGAGTCTGGTGGGGGCTCGGGTACAGGAGTTGTGAGTCTAGTCAGAAGCCAGAGGAAAAGCAAACCAACAGTTGCAGTTGAGTGGCAATTTCCTACCATCAGGAAAGAAACATGGCTAAGGAGGGTGGCGGAGGGCAGGAAAGTGAAATGCAGTGTGCTTGTTTACATTTACTCAGGTCGCTGGGGAGACTTTGAAGAGGGCTTCAGAGGGGCGTGCTGGTGTGCTAGTGCTGGGCAGAGCTTGGAGAGCTCAGCTGTAAAGTATTGCAAAGGATTTGCTGGGTGGAGGGGGGAGCTTGGAGGAGGGAGAGGCGGGATATTGTAGCAAAGGAACAGGTGTGAGGACAATAAGAGGGTATTCTGGGAACACTGAGCAGTGTAATTGATGGGAAGGCAGAATGGCAAGAAGCCAGTGGCCAGCCGCACACAAGGCATTGCACGTCATGAAGACCTTTCAGATCTGCACTTTAAACAGATTATTTGAAAGAGAAAGATCAGTCTTCTATATGCTCTGGCTGTCTGCAACAGCCAGGCCTGAGCCAAGCCAAAACTGAAAGTCAGGAACTCCGTCCTGGTCCCTGTGTGGGTGGCAGGGGCCAGAGTGGCTGGTTCATTTTCTGCTGCGTTCCCAGGAAGCTGGATTGGAAGCACAGCAGTGAGGGGGGATCGTCACCCAGTGTGGGGTGCCAGCATTGCCAGGGCAGCTCCACCTGTCGGGCCGTAGTGCTGTGCCCTGTTACATTTTTAATCAGTGCTGGTGAGATCAGTGAAAGGGCCATGGGAGTAATTCAAGGTCAGAAAAATGGCCTGGGCCAAATGAAATTGAAGAGCGAGAATTACCTGAATTTGGTGACCAATGAGATGAGGGAAGGAAGCTAAACATGGATTCTGGGCTACTGCCAGGCACTGGCTCGGGTGGCTGAGTGGGAAGGAGAGGTGCCATGTTGAGGATGCTGAGGCGGCTAGCTTGGACCGGGAGATTGCCCGGGCCCTCTGGCTGGCTGCAGGGCTGGGTAACTGTTGGATCTGGACAAGGAACAGATTGAAGAATCACCAGCACATCACGGTCCCCAGAGCTGCAGCAGAGAGCGACCTAACCTGGGGAGAAGCATGTAGACCAAGATGGTGGCCTGCCCCTGAGGGCTATATGGGTGACTGTGAGGGAACAGTGGGGGAAGGGTGGGGACCCACAAAGGGAGCATTAGCAGAGCGAGGGGAGAGGATAGCACGGCCTGCTGCCCTGTGGCCTGGTTGCCATGACTGCAGGCACCCTGCCCTGCCCTGCCCTGCCCTGTGTGACACATTCTTCTGCTTCCCTTCAGCAGACCAGATGTTCGCCATCCAGCCAGGGCTGGCTGAGGGGGGCCCATTCCTGGGGGGCCCAGCCCCTGCAGCATGTCAGCCCCAACCAGACAGCAACTGCAATTTCATGGCAAGTGCCAGTGATGCCAATGAGAACTGGCATGGGATACTGGGCAGGGTGGAGCCCACCCTGTTAAAGAGCTCCTCCAAGCTGTCCTCTGCTAGCCAGGCCTCACAGGCTCCTGGGTCGCATGAAGAAGGGGTCCGCAGCCCCCCTGAGGGAGCAGAGATTCCCAGGGCTGAGCCTGAGAAGATGGGGGATGCCAGCACCATCTGCTCCCCTCTGGAGGACAATGGCTACGCCAGCAGCCCCCTGAGCACTGACAGCCCCAGCAGCAGCAGCAGCAGCAGCAGCCCTGAGCCTGCCTGTGGGACCCCCCGAGGCCTGGGCCCCTCAGATCCTCTTCTGCCCTCTGTGGCCCAAGCTGTGCAGCAGCTGCAGGCACAGGAGCGCTACAAAGAGCGGGAGAAGGAGAAGCACCACGTGCACTTGGTGATGTACCGGCGCCTGGCACTGCTGCAGTGGATCCGGGGCTTGCAGCACCAGCTGGTTGACCAGCAGGCCCGGCTGCAGGAAAGCTTCGACACCATCCTAGACAATCGCAAGGAGCTGATCCGTTGTCTCCAGCAGAGGGCAGCACCATCCAGGCCCCAGGACCAGGGCTAAGGGTGTGTCCCCCACAAGGGTGAGAGGGTGTATGTGGGTATGTCTGCAGGCACATGTGTGGTTGTACACAGATCAGTACATGATCATTTGCTAGCCTGACTGCAGGTAAGTCTGAGTGAGTATGATGTACTAACAGGAAGACAGGTGTGTGCAGGCATATGTAAATAGAGTATGATGCTATGTGTGTGTAAGTATGTAGGAAAAACAGATGTATATAACATGTATGTAACAGGGAGGTGAATTTGTAAATTCATGGGTGGACAGATACCCAAATGTGTGTATATATCTGCACTAAGGATGTTCATACAAAAGGGATGTGTGTGTGTATGAGTGGATTTGAGTTGGGTGTGTATGAATGAGCCCTTGTATGCATAGGCCTGGGTGTCAGGTGCATGTGTATTTGCAGATGGACCAGGGAATAAGTGTATACAGGCTCAGATGCACCAGTCAGGCATATGCTCACACCCTGTTTTACCGTGGCTTAACCACAACGCTTTTGCACCCAACTGGGTCTCACTCTCCCTAATGAGAAAGCATTGGCCTGCTGTTATCTGTCCATGGCTGATCCATCCTCTTGGGATGGTCCAGACTGTCACTCTTCTCCAACCCTCGCGTATCCCATACCTTGCTGTACTGGTCCGCTGTCCTTGATGTAAGAGGTCTAGATCCTCTCTGGCCTGCCGTAGCATCTTTATCTACATTTTGTTAGGGTTAGTTGGTGGAGAATGAATTTGACAGGGGAAGAAAATGGGAGGGGGAAGGTGGTATTCATAGCAGAGAAGACAAGCAACCGTCCCTCTTGAACTCTGCCTCTGGATACCCTGGGAAGTGACAGTAGCAGAACCCTGGGAAGAACAGAACAGAGATTCTGAAGTACCAGTTTTCGACAAGCCAGAGCTCTCTCTGCACTGGGGAAGGAACTGTTGAGAACCACACCGGCTTTAGCTCCCGATGAGAAGGCGTACTTGCAGCAATGGATGGGAGTTCTACAGCACGGGCAAGCAAGCTCTCACTGCCCTCCCTGAGCCTCTGCCTTGCCATGGGCTCTCTGGCTTTTGCAGCTTCGTGCATTGTGCATCTCTGAAGTGGGACTCAGGGCAGGGGTTAGCTCAGCTCTCGAAGATGGGCAGGTGGCCATGTCAGCCCAGGCCCAGGAGACTCTTAGATGGCCTTCAAATGGAGACAGGCTCCAGCAGCGGCTCTGTGGGCTGCAGAGTTGTCAAGCCCCATGCAGGACCAGTGGTGAAGGTGGCCAGGCTCTTGGCTCTACTCCCAGGAGCCAAAAAAATACAAGATCCTTGTGCATGAAGTCACCCTGCCAGGCCAACGATGATGGGGAGGTTGGCAGTGGCAGCCCTGGCCCTTGGGCTCCAGGTGCACCAGGCATGAAGGATTTTGCCATTCCTCTCCAGAGAGCTCCATCCCTGATGAGTGGGTAAAGGGAGGGGTGTGGGCAGCGGGGACTTGGCATCTGTGGCTTCTTGCGTATTGAGTGTGAATCCGGGTCCTGGACTAACGCAGGATGAATAAACCAGGCCGAAGAGTGCAGCCCGAGACTGTGTCATGTTGCTGGGTGCCCTGGGCCTCAGTAGGCTCCCTTCATGCTGGAGTCTGGGGCTGAGTAGTCAGGAGGAAAGGAGCTCAGCCTCCCATGCCTGGCAGTCTGATGGGGAGCTCTCAGGAGCGCCCCAGCCTGATGGGGGAGCTGGGCTCTGCCTTGAGAACCCATGTTGGATTGCCCTCGTCCTGAGTGCCCTGGGGACCTGAATGGATTGTGAGGCTCATGGCTCCTCCCCTCTACCCCCACTGTCACCTACATACACACTCATGTATTCCATCACAGCCTGGACTTGCTGCTGTCCTGAGGGTGGGTGCCTGGGAGAGGCTGAGGGTCATAGAGGGTTCTGACATGCGCAGTCCTAATACAGGTACATGACTCCAGATCTCTGCAGATGCTGGTTTAGATTTCATCTTCCATTTTATAGTTTGTGTAATGATTTATTGATTTCTCAAAAAATCTGTTACTTTTCCTTTTTTATGGAAATCTTCCAGATCCAATGTTGGCCCCAATCTGGGTTGGCACTCCTAACTCCCTGAGGCCAACTAGTTGTCAGCATAAGCTGGTCTGGCCGCTTCTCCAAAAACTCCATTATTTGATAAACCTTATTATTACCTAGTGCTGCATAACACCCTGCCCTCAAGCTTACGATGGGAAACAAGGAAATAAGTCCACATGTGTAAGCTCTCAGGGGCCTAAGCGTGGCTGTTAGGCTCTCTCTTTCCTGATCTGTCCCAGAACTGCACTCAGGGTGCCAGCCTAAGGCAGCTATGCTGGTAACAGTTGGCCCCTCAGTTGGCTCTAAACCCCCCTGCCTTGCCTGGCTTATGGGTCCTTCCAGCATGGCAATCTGCTTCCTCCAAGCACACATGACAGACAAGTGAAAGACTGCTAGGAGACTGGAAGTCCCAATTTCCTGCAGGCTAGAAGTAGGGGATCTCACACGCGGCCAGGAGTCCAGCACTACCCAGCACCACCCGAGGCATGTTGTGGCTGGTTTAGTAAAGGTATATCTTACTGGCTAATATCTACTCAGATGAATTGAAAATTTTCAGAGAAATCTGAGTATTCTTTTAGCTGCTTCCAATAAAGTATATTTAGTTTATAAAAAATTTATATTTATTTTTATTGAAAAGGCAGATTTATGGAGGGAAGAAGAGACAGAAAGATATTGCATCCACTGGTTCACTTCCCAAATGGCCACAATGGCTAGAGCTGAGCCAAAGGTGTAAGTCAGGAGCTTCTTCCGGGTCTTCCACATGGACACAGGGTTTCAAGGCTTTGGGCCATCCTCTGTTTCTTTCCCAGGCCACAGGCAGGGAGCTGAATGGGGAAGTGGAACATATGAGACACAAACTGGCGCCCATATGGGATGCTGGTGCTTGAGGTGGAGGATTATTCAATTAAGCCATTGTACCAGCCCCTGAAAATTATTTTTTTTAAAGATCTACTTTTTTATTTCAAAGGTAGTTAAAGATGGAGACAGAGAGATCATCCAACTGCTGCTTCACTCTTCAGATGGCTACAGCGGCTGGTGTTGGGCCAGGCTGAAGCCAGGAGCTGGGTGTCCCATGTGGGCGGCAAGAGCCTAAGCACTTGAACCTTCTGCTTTTCCCAGGTGCATTAACAAAGAGCTGGCTTGGAAGCAGGCCAGCTGGGGGTTTGAACTGGCACACATGCTGATGCCAGCAGTTCAGGTGGCAGCTTAACCCATTGCACTACAACACTGGCCCCAATGATAAAAATCCTTACATAGGCTCCTTGGTATTTTCTTTTTAAAGTTTGTTTATTTCTGTGTACCTGAAAAGTAGAAAAAGAAAGCAATTTTATCTATACTAGTTTACTCCTAAACACCTGTAACACCCAGGGCTGGGTTAGGCTAAAACTCAACACCTGAAGTTCCATCCTTTGCGGATAAATAGTTCAAGCACCTGAGACAGCATTTGCTGCCTCCTAGGCTGCATCAGCAGGAAGCTGGACCAGAAGTAGAGCAGCCAGGAGAAAATCAGCACTCTATTACAGAATGTGAGTGCCCCAAGAACCAGCTTCACCTGTTACACAATACCCTACCCAAGCTCATTAAAAAAAGTTATTATTTAAACAGTGAGAATGAAAGACACACGGAGATATTGTAGCTATTTGAGGTTCACTTCTAAAATAGCTACAATAGCTGGGGCCAGGCCAAAGTCAAGAGTCTAGATATCCATCAGGGTCCCACACTTGAGTGACAGGGGCCAGGTACTTCAGCCATTGTATGCTGCCTTCCCAGCAGCACTGGCAGGGCAAAGCTCCTTTTAAACAATTAAAGATTAATCTGAGAGGCAGGGAGAGAGACAGAGGAAGCAACATGTCATTCATTGGCTTACTCCCTACATGTCTGCAGTGGCAAGGGATCCAAAGATAGGGGTCAGGAAACCAGCGTCTCCCACATGAGAGGCAGGAACCTAGCTAGCTTCTTGAATCATCACTGTTGCCTTCCAGGATCCCCATTGGCAGAGCTGGAATCAGGACGAAACGCTGGGAATCGAACCCTGGCACTCCAAAACATTATGCAGGTGTCTTAACTGCTAGGCCAAATGCCTGCCCCAAGTATATTTCTTTTAAACCTCACAAAGAATACTTGCCTCTGAAACAGTGAGCCAGAACATTAAACATGCTTGTCTTCTCTGTATGTGACGCGTACTTGGACCACCTCTTACAAGAAGTTCTGGCCAGGGTCTGTGGTTACTGAAGGAGGTGTCTCACAAAGAGGCCAAGTCAAGCCCTCAGGGCACAGAAAGTCCTCTGAAAAGCTCCTTTCCTCAACAGTGAGGACTCTTCCAAACATAATAGCTGCTCAAGGCACACACTCTGCCATCAAACCACCTCGATTTGCATCTTGGCTTCATCATTTTTCATTTCTATAACATTGGAAATATGTTACATTCTTTTTTTTTTAAGATTTATTTATTTTTATTGCAAAGGCAGATACATAGAAAGGAAGAGAGACAGGAAGATCTTCCATCTGATGATTCACTCCCCAAGTGAGCCTCAACGGCCGGTGCTGTGCTAATCTGAAGCCAGGAGTCAGGAACTTCCTCCAGGTCTCCCATGCGGGTGCAGGGTCCCAAGGCTTTGGGCCGTCCTCGACTGCTTTCCCAGGCCACAAGCAGGAAGCTGGATGGGAAGCGGAGCTGCTGGGATTAGAACCGGTGCCCATATGGGATCCAGGTGTGTTCAAGGCAAGGACTTTAGTCACTAGGTCACCGTGCTGGGCCCAAGTCAGTTAACTTCTTTGTGCTGTTTTCTCATCTCAAAATGCAGGTGACAGGGGCGTGGCATTGTGGCATAACAATGCCTTCAATGCCACCATCCTGGATGGGTGCTGGTTGGAGTCCCAGCTGCTCCATTTCTGATTCAGCTTTCTGCTAAGTGCACCTGGAAAACAGCAGAGCATGGCTCAAATGCTTGGGATCCTCTACCCATTTGGGAATCCTGGAGAAAACTCCTGGTTCCCAGCTTCAGCTTAGCTCAGCTCAGCTCCGGCTGTTGTGGCCATTGGGAAATAGAACCTGTGGATGGATAAAAAACCTCTCTGTAACTTTTTTTTTTTTAATTGAAAGGCAGATTTGCAAAGAAAATGAGAGACACAGAGAAAGGATCTTCCATCTATTGATTCACTCCCTACATGGCCTCAATGGCTGGAGCTGAGCTGATCCAACAGGAGCCAGGAGCTGCTTCTGGGTCTGCTACGTGATAATGTGTATTGTGGAGCCAGCAGGTGCTCAAGTATTTGGGTCCCTGACACCTGTGTGAGATACCTGGATGGAGTTCCTGGCTCCTGGCTTTGGCTCAACCTAGTCCCAACTGTTGCAGACATTAGAAGAGTAAACCAAGGTGGTGAAAGAGATCTCTCTTTGTTTTTCAAATAAGATGAGAATAAACAAAAATTTTACAAGTCTTTGAAAAGAGAAAGCTGCCTTATTTTCCTTCCCATGAAATTGCTCTGTGAGCTGAGCGGTAGGCAGCCAAACCAGACCAGGGAAGCAGTGGACACTTACAGGACCCCTTCCGTCACATCTGCTGGGAAGGAAGGACTGGAGTCACTGCGATGTCTCCTGCATGAGATGGACCCTGCCTAGGCTTCCTTACCCGCACCGTCATGAGGACTGAATGACAAAGTGGAGACTACGGTGCACCTACGTACATGGAGAAAATGCTAGAGCCCTGAGGAGTCCACCCCATCCTGGAACAGTCTGATCTGCGCACGTCAAGGAGACGCACATCTAAAAGTGCCACACACACGCCACTCCAGGCCTAGAAGGAAAGTCAGGACCTCTCCCCTCCTCCTCACCTCTCAGCACTCTCACTGTGTTCCTGTTACCCAGGTGGGAAATCTGGGCTGCGTTTCAGGTATTTGGAAATTGAGCCACTGAGGGGAATCTCGGCCCAGCTCTCTCTCTGCTGGTCAAATAAATCATTTTTTTAATATGCTCTGTTGAAAAGAAATATCAAATTTCAATGTGGAAGATTTTTAAAAATGAAAGGGATTGTTTTAAAGTCACAGAGCTGAGAATGGTGCTGTGGGCAGTCACACATCCCCATGGCCGCTGCCCAGAGGAAACCCTTAAAGTTCCTAGGAAGTTTAGGTGCTGGAAACATTCCCTGTGAGGATTCAACATGCAATGGTTCATTAGCAGTTGTTGAGGCTGGCCTTGGACACTTCTTGTTTACTAGTAGAAGATCATGTGATGTTGGAATAGGGGGATTTATCTTGGTGTTTTCAGGATGCAGTTTCCACCATAAGGGTAATCACACAAAGCAAATGATCTGGGCTCGATGTAACGGCTTGATTACCTAATCCACCCCCTTTAAGTGCCCAGGATCCCATATGAGCGCTGGTTCATAGCCTGGCTTCTCCACTTCCCATTCAGCTCCCTGCTGTTAGCTTGGGAAAGCAGCAGAGAATGGCTCAAAGCCTTGGGGCCCTGCACAGGCAAAGGTTAGATCTGAGCCAGGTATGTAGAAAGTTCCACAACCGTCAGCTGTTGTTGCCTGAGATTGGTTGGATTCCCAGGCCCTCTGGGCCCAGAAGCCCTCTATCTCCAGATGGCTCGTCCTCATTCCTTTATCACCAGATCTGGGGACCTTAGGGGTGGGAGTTACTGGAAGAAAAAAGAGGTGTATGGTACTGAAGTCTCAGATGCCACAGTCGGGACCGGTAGGATTCCACCTAAACCCCACCACATACACCCCACCAGCACCACCACCTGGGCTGGGGGACGCGAGGCGTCTCAGGGGTTGCACTGGTGGTCCCCAGCAGGGCAGAGCCACCCTTCAGCTGGGGTCCCTCGGCCCGAGGCGGGATCCCCCTCACCATCCCGGCACGCCAAAGGCACCGACAGAGAGCGGCCTTCCCGGGGGCCTGCCGCGCACCCGCGAGGAGCGCGGCGTGGCCCCTGAGGCGAGGGGGCCGAGGAGACGACTGGGGGTGGGGGGCGAAGAACGACTCCTCGAGGCGTCCCTGGGACCGGCCTGGTGCTGTCTTCCCTCGGGATCTCCTCCGCTCCGGCGAATTAGTTGCCTGCTGTCCTCTGACTCCCCAAACTCGGCCTGAAGCCGCATTTGCTTGCCCACTGGCCGGCGACCCATCGCAAGCCAGCGGCAGAGCCCGGCTCTCGTCAGGCACATCCCTGCTCGGCCACGTGGGTCGGGGTGAACCTCAGAGGCCCCCACCCCACCCCGCACCCCATCCTCGCTCCTCAGGCGGGGCCATCTCCAAGCCCAATCCCTGCCATTTGCGGCCATCCCAGCGCATCCGAGCTCACCTCTCCACCCCAACTTCCACCTGCTGCCTTCGGTCCTGGAGGGGTCACAACGATCTGAGGAGGCATCTACAAGATAGGATGGCTGTGGCCATACCACGCCCAGTATAAGTTCTTCCCCAAGGCTCCCCAGCTGCCCAAGGAAGGTGGTTAGCACGTCTGCAAGGCTTGTTCTGGCCAATTACCCCCTCCCCGCCTGGTCTGCTGTCCTGTAAATCAGCAGGCCCCGCCTCCATTCCTTAGTCCTCCGCCCCTCTCCCCCTCCCTTAGGCCATGAATTCCTCCCTCAGGCCCCTAGGGATCCCTCAGAAAGCTGGGCACCTGCGGATTCCTCAGCGTGGACCCCGCCCACATTCAGCAAACCCGTCCGTGTCCCCTGCCAGCTGCTGACCGGCGCTGCCCAGGTACTCTGACCTCGCTGTCTTTATAACTGACTGAAAGCACCCGTCCCTTGTAGGCACTTACTGCGGCCCTCCACACGCCAGACCCTCTCCTAAGTGCCGGCCCACAAGGGACTAGCAAGGGACTAGACCTAGACCTGGGCAAGGAATTCAAGTGTGGTCCAGGCCGGTGTACGGAACGTTGAAAGCATTTTCCTGAAGCCGGCTCTGGCAGGTGTTGCCGATTTCTGTGAGAACCGAGGCCTGGGACATCAGGGCTGAGCCATACTGACCGGTTTTCTCCTGTAGGGACTTTTTGGGTCTTCACTGCCGCCCCCCACCCTCACCCCCGCCGTGTATACTGTTGAGTTCCAGGGACAGGACGAGTGTCCGCAGAGTTTCGACACAGAACCCCTTTTTCCTGGATGATCTTACACATGCAGCGTTCTGGGGCTCACATTTGAAGAACGCATTGCTGTGCCCCTCCCCTCAGCGTGGAGGGGATGGCAGTGTGTTTAGCACAGGGGAAGGGCTAAGGGAAGTGGAAGGAGCGCACAGTGGAGCTGATAAGGACGTGAAGGAAGACAAGGAGGAGAGGAAAGGAGCATCCTAGAAGAAGCGAAGAAATGAGGATTTGGCCACTGTGAGTGGGTGACCCTCAGGGCTGCACCCCGGGGGGACTCTCCCTTGATGGAAGGTTCTTTCTGAACCAACAACTGCAGCATGGACAGGGATGTTGTCAGCATGCCTGATCTTAGTGCTGTGAGCTGCACGTGTAGCTACCCACATCTTCTGGGATGCTGGGAACAGTTAACAAGCCCTGTGAGCCAGGCAGACCTCTGTCTTCAGGGAGACCCAAGAGCTTCTCTGCGTGGGTGTATATGTGGGGGAGCTTGTCACGGGTGTAGACCTGGTCTTCAGCACAGAGGAGCCCTGTGCCAGGGTCACTGGATTTCCTTATGGGAGTCACCAACTCTCTCCAAAGATCCCTCCTGCTTCATATCCATTGGATTTGCATCAGCAGGACCTGGGTACCACCAATATGGACAAAGTGCTCAATGATGAGGCGTACACGGGCATGTCTGTGTGTCCACGTGCAGATCCTGGCAGATTTGGGGTTGCTGGGTTAGAGGAGAACATGAGGAATTGCTTCCCTGAGAGTTTCTGTCCTGGAACTATAATATTTGTATTTTTTTCAAATATTTATTTATTTTTGTTTGAAAGGCAGATTTTACAGGGAGAGAGGACAGAGGAAGAGATCTTCCATCCACTGGTTCATGCCCCCAAATTACTATAATGGCCAGGAGCCAGGAGCTTCTTCCTGGCCTCCCCCATGGGTGCAGGGTCTTAAGACTTCAGGCCATCCTTTGCTGCTTTCCCAAGCCATAAGCAAGGGGCTTAATTGAAAGTAGAGCAGAGCTGGGATACCAGCACTAACAGGTGGAAGATTAATTTGCCACATCACTGTGCTGGTCTCATATAATCTAGTCTCAGTGTAAGACTCTCACAGGAAACACTGGGGGTACAGCTGATGTGATGGCTCAAGGCTAATCCTCAAACGAATTATGAGGTAACTTGTCCAAGGCTTCGTAGTCATCAGATACAGACTTCCAGTTCCAACACAGAGACATGTCCTATACTAGAAGCCTTTTTGTTCTCACTATAGATTTATCAAATCTCAAAATGATATGGGTGCCAATTCATGCCCTGGCTGCTCTACTTCCCTTCCAATTTCATGCTTATGGCCTCGAAAAGCAGCAGAGACCAGCCCAAAGCCTTGGGACTCTGCACCTGTGTGAGGCACCTGGAAGAAGCTCCTGACTCCTGGCTTTGGATCAGCTCAGCTCCAGCCTTGTGGCCATATGGGAAGTAAATCAGAAAATGGAAGATCTTTCTCTTTGTCTCTCCTTCTCTGTAAATCTGCCTTTCCAAGAAAAATAAATAAATCTTTAAAAAAAGAAAGAAAGAAAGAAACCAGGTTTTAGAGTCTGTATGCACACTCACTGTATGCAGATCCAGAGTTACTTAACCTTTAAGATTTATTTATTTTTCTTGGAAAGTCAGATTTACAGAGATAGGAGAGATAGAGACAAAGAGAGGTCTTCCATCTGCTGATTCACTCCCCAAATTGCTACAATGGCATGAGTTGGTCTGGTTCAAATCTGGGAGCCAGGAACTTCATTTGGGTCTTTTTTTTTTTTAAAGATTTATTTATTTTTATTGCAAAGTCAGATATACAGAGAGGAGGAGAGACAGAGAGGAAAATCTTCCGTCTGATGATTCACTCCCCCAGCAGCCGCAGCGGTCGGTGCTGCGTCAATCTGAAGCCAGGAGCCAGGAACCTCCGAGTCTCCCACACGGGTGCAGGGTCCCAAGGCTTTGGGCAGCCCCTGACTGCTTTCCCAGGCCACAGGAAGGGAACTGGATGGGAAGTAGGGCCGCTAGAATTAAAACTGCTGCCCGTATGGGATCCTGGGGTGTGCAAGGTGGAGGATTTTAGCTGCTAGGCTACAACCCAGGCCCTACTTTTTTTTTTTCCTTTACTTATTTGAATGACAAAGTAACAGTAAGAGAGGAAAAGAGAGTACGAAAAAGTGATCTCCCATTTGCTGGTTCACTGCTCAAATGCCTGTAGCAGTCTGGTATGGACCAGAACAAAGCAAGGAATCTTTGAAACTCAACTCAGGCCTCCCACTAGGGTGGCAGAGTGCCAACTAATTTGATCCATTACCTTCCTTGCCCGAGTTTTGTTGGCAGCAGGGATTGAAAGTGGAGCTGAAACTTGAACAGCTCTTTGATAGGGTGTGTGTGTGTGATCGTGGCCTCTCCAAATGCCTGCACCTTAATGTTAAAGCTTCCAGAAATAAACACTTTGTTTTTTTTTTTATTGTGCTCTAGGTTTTTTTTTTTTTTCTTTTAACGTATTTGCTGATTCACTCCTTAAATGTCCATGACCCCCACCAAAACAGGAACCCTGAGCACAGCCAGATGTTCCATGCAGGTGACAGGACCCGAATCACCTGAGCCACCACTACTGCCTTCCAGGATCTACACTGACAGGAAGTCCACAGCTAGAATCCAGCTCAAGAATTCTGATGCAGGTGCAGGTGCGGAATCAGTGTGCTAAACACCTGCTGCTTGCATTTGTGTGAATCCAACTTCTGTGTTCTTCTTTTAAAAAATGTATTTATTTTATTGGAAAAGCAGATTTATGGAGAGAAGGAGACACAGAGGGAAAGGTCTTTCAAATGTTGGTACATGTCCCAAATGGCCACAACAGAGCTGAGCCAATCCAAAGCCAGGAGCTTCTTTCAGGTCTCCCATGTGGGCACAGCATTCCTAAGTTTCAGGCCATCCTCGACTGCTTTCCCAGGCCACAAGCAGGGAGCCAGATGGGAAGTGGAGCATCCAGGACATGAATCAGTGCCCACCTGGGATGCTTCTGCTTTGAGGTGGAGGATTAGCCAATTGAACCAATGCTGGGCCCCTGTGTTCTTTTGAAACCAATTTTGAAGGAGGTTACTAAGATGTTAGTCTTTATTGTGGTTTTTTTTTTTTTTGTAATTTACAAAGAAGAAAAGTGAAAGCTGCTTATATGAACATGATTAGCCATATTTTTATGGAAGGTACCACACTTAGTATTCCCTAAGGTCACCTGTACGGACTCTAGAAATGGAATGGTTGTGATTACAAGTGCACTAGGGCAGGATGGGAAGGAGGTGGGGTCGGAATGAAGAACGAGGATGGGGAAGGCAATGGGAATAAGATGGAGACATGGAGCAACCCAGGCACGTGTGAGAGAAAGGAAAGGGTGACACGCGTCAAGGCCTTCCCATTTCACCATCACCACAATTCTGTGTGGCAGTTCTCCTATCTTCCCATTTTACAGGTGAGTGAAAAGTGGTTTCTTTGAATGAACTTCATTTCTTTATCTTTTTCTTTAAAATTTATCTATTTATTGGAAAGGCTGAGTGAGTGGGGAGAGTGAAGGCGAAAGGCAGAGATGTTTTATTTACTGGCTCACTCCCCAGATGGCTACAACATTCAAGGCTGGGCTTGCCCTAAAACAGGAGCCGGCAACTTCAGCCAGGTCTCTCATGTAGGTGCAGGGGCCTAAAGCACTGAGCCAACTTGTACTGCTTTCCTAGGCACATTAGCAAGGAGATGACCCAGAAGTGGAGCAACTAGGACTCAAATCAGCACCCACAGGTTCTTCTGACGCTGCAGGCTGTGGTTTACCCACAACCCCGGCCTGGCATGAGCTCCATTTCTGGGAAAGCAAACACAATCCCAGACACACCATTCTTCCCTTTCTCACCTTCTTCCAGCCCCATCTGGAAGAATTAATGTTTGGGAACTTGGGCCTAAACAGCAGTCTCACAGGAAACCAAAAAGGAGTCCCTAAACGGGACAGCCTCCCTGCTGGCACTTAGTAAGATAGAGACAGAAATTTGCCTTTGGAATGGGAGGGGAGGAGAGGTGACAGCCGCTTCTGCTTGGTGCTCTGACCTCTGACTGGCCAGGCACCTGTTATCCTTTCATAAGCAAAAAAAGAGGACAGGGACCGCACTACAACTGCACCTGTGTGTCAAATCTGACAACCTTCCAGGACACCCAAGCTGTCCTACCCCTGCATTCATTCCTACTCCCAAATCCAGCAAGACGTGAGCAGATCCCTTTGAGCTGCCTTTCTGGGTCTTTCTCCACCCATACCTCTGCTCTGACTGCCACCAAGATCTCCTGGCTTGTGAGTGTGTGTACATGAGCATGTATGTATACCTATGCCTATATGTGTTCTGGGGTGGAGGGAATCAGAATGGCTGTGTACCCATCTTACAGATGAGAAAACTGAGGTAGGAGAAGGGCAAAAAAAGTTTTAGGCTCATTTGGAAATGGCAAATTTCCTGTGGAGCTTTCTAGGACCCTGCCTGTTCATAATGTTTCACATTTTTCAAATCATTTCCATCCAGTTACATGGCTATAAGGGAGCTGCAGCCCCACTGTTTCGGTGGAGAAGACATAGCCAAAGTCAAGTAGCATCAACTAGGGTTAGCAGGAGTGGTTAGGGTCACCCCAGCAGGAGGCACCAAATTACAGGCCTGACCTCTCTGTTGCAGTAACAGTGTCACAGTGTTACAGTTGCTGGAATCCTGTCCTTGTATCACCCCGTAGCTTTGACATCACCACCTCAGGAGGCAGGCATCAATATGTCATTTGATAGTGTTGCAGGGTTCCAACGAGATCACGCCAGACAAATCTAGTGTGTATTAAGGAGTCTTTATTAACCAAGCTTGATGATAGCAGGGACCACTAGGAATTAGCAAGGGGCAAGTCCATATGGCAATCCAATCTGAAAATCCCAAGTGGGAGAGATAAGATGGTGGCACAGGGTACAGACATGTTTGATAAGACAGAGAATCTTTAGACAGGGTGAAGTACAATAAGTAGATTACAGGGTTCAGGCAGTAAGCAGGGGATACCTGGAGACCCCCTGGACACAGGGAAGCTGCGGTGACGGGACAGCAGTGTTGCAGTGGACCAAAAAACCACCAGCAGTCAGCGATCGACAACTCCAACCCTGGCAATCCAGGCTCTGGTGATCCGTTTCCAGCACCAGCCAGACATCCAGCAGTGGCCTCCACACAGCTCTTGTGACCACCAGGTGGGAGCCTGGGTCCGTGTGGGGAGCTAGGGTGGCGAGTGCAGTCTGGGACCTGAGAATCGAGCTGGGTGACTGGGACCAGCCACAGGTGGAGAAAGAGCAGGAGACTCAGGGACAGCAAAAACAAACAGACAAAAACAGCCCTGTAACAAAATGGGCAAAGGAAATGAACAGACATTTTTCAAAAGAACAGATTCAAATGGCTAACAGACATATGAAAAGATGCTCAGGCTCCCTAGCCATCAGACAGATACAAATAAAAACCACGTTGAGGTACCACCTAACTCCAGTGAGACTGGCCTACATTCAGAACTCAACTAACAACACCTGCTGGCGTGGATGTGGGGAGAAAGGCACCCTCCTTCACTGCTGGTGGGAATGTAAGCTAATACAACCATTGTGGAAATCAGTATGGAGAGTGCTTGGAAAATTGCAAATAAACCTGCCATATGACCCAGCTATCCCACTCCTAGGAATATACCCAAAAGAAATGAAATCTGCATGTGAGAAGGGGATCTGTAATCCTATATTTACAGTAGCACAATCTGCAATAGCAAAGACGTGGAAACAATCCAGATGTGCGTCCAAGGAAGAGTGGTTAAAGAAACTGTGGTACATGGAATATTATTCAGCTATTAAGAAAAATGAAATTATTCTATTAAACTAGGTGGTCCCAACTAGAGACCATTATGCTCAGTGAAAGGAGTCAATCACAAAAGAACAAATACCAAATATTCTCTCTCAACACGAAAAGTGTAACTCCAATAGTCCAATCTATACTGTTTTTTAAATTTATTTTTATTACAAAGTCAGATATACAGAGAGGAGGAGAGACAGAGAGGAAGATCTTCCCTCTGATGATTCACTCCCCAAGTGAGCCGCAACGGGCCGGTGCGCGCCAATCCGATGCCAGGAACCAAGAACCTCTTCCAGGTCTCCCATGCAGGTGCAGTGTCCCAATGCATTGGGCCGTCCTCGACTGCCTTCCCAGGCCACAAGCAGGGAGCTGGATGGAAAGTGGAGCTGCCGGGATTAGAACCGGCGCCCATATGGGATCCCGGGGCATTCAAGGCGAGGACTTTAGCCACTAGGCCACGCCACTGGGTCCCTATACTGTTTTTTGATTGTTTGTTTGCTTTTGGGGCTGTATCCTATGTGTTTTTATGTCTTTATTTCAGTTTGGTTCCTTTCAAATAATCTCTTTCCTCTAGTCGAATTCATCATGTGCTCATGAACTATACAATGGCATCACTTTTCCCAAGAGACATCTGTGTTTCCTTTTGTCATTCATGTGTTGGTTTCTCAGTGGCACGTTATTTTTTCAAAGTGTATAATATGTTGTTAATGTTGTTGTTGTTGATGCGGCTGTTCTAACTCATACCAGTTGTTGATCTTGTTTCATGGCTTCTCACTTAGGGTAATGTATCGTGATGGAGTACTGGGGTCTATCATATACAGACGTGGGGGTAGAATGGAACATGCATTCCTGCATCCAGATGAAAGATGGATTCCCAATGAAACTGTTGGACTTGTGTAGACAATGGGATGCTGGACTGTCTGACATTGTCTGTACCAACAATGTCGGCGTACACTTAAATAAGAGACTGATACAATTATGATTCGTTATGAAGGACTACACTATTGTAACAAAATGGGAAAAATCTGATGGGGGGTGGGAGTTTGAGGGGGAATCCCAGCCTATACAAAAATGTACCACATAATTCAAAATTCAAAATAAAAATATTAAAAAAAAGAAAGAAAATCCCAAATGGAATAAATGGTCATTACCCTGAAATCCATTCATTAAACTGAAGACCTATGTCCCAACTTCCCCAGTAATGTCAGTTATTTTTTTTTTTTTTTGGATTTATTTTATTTTTATTACAAAGTCAGATATACTGAGAGGAGGAGAGACAGAGAGGAAGTGGAGCTGCCGGGATTAGAACCGGCGACCATATGGGATCCTGGCACGTTCAAGGTGAGGACTTTAGCCACTAGGCCACGCCGCCAGGCCCAATGTCAGTTATTCTAAAATAGACATACAGCAAATGACCTGGGCACACTTACAAAGCTGTAGACATTCACCTTTTCTTGGCTTCTCTGTCCACACTTCATTACTGCTAGGCTTCACCTCTCCTGGAACTCCCGAAAGTACATAAATTAAAAGTACAAAGCATCTTAGCATTGCTATCCTTACTGTCCCGCCTTAGCAGTGAACAGAGGGTGAGGAATACAGACATACAGGGGGCAATGTTCAGGGGATACCCGTCCTCAGACTCCGTCTGCAGGAAGCCAGAGAGCAAGCAGGTACTGGGGAGCTAAGAGTTGGAGTGCCAGAGCAATGCAAGCACTCAACCAAGAGAGCCCCTCCCTATTGTGGGCTTCTATGGGAGTTTGCAAGGGGAGTGGTTATGCAACAATGCAATACCACCCCCTCTCAGGTTCCAGGTGATGTTGTGTGAGTGTCACAGGTGGGCAGGAAGGAACACCTTGGTGGTAGGGGGAGTGGCTTTCAAACTCCTGACCCTTAATTGTCTATCCCACAATAATGGATGATGAACTGGAGGTTAAGTGGCTCTCACAGACCCAACAGCTCATAATGAAGCCAGAAACCTGTTGAATCCTGTGGCAGCACAGGATAGACTGGGAAGACAGGATCTCATTGGTTCACTTACGCATGTGCGGGCACACGCCTGCCCATGTGCAGTAGAGACTGGCTCAATAGGAGCAACTTTTGGCATTTGGGTACTTCTTTAGGTGAGACTGTCCTAGGCAGCATAGGGTCCCAATTTACTGTCCTTGTCCTTTAGACATGAAATGCCAGTATTAGCACTGTCTACCCGACGATTGAGACAACCAGATTAATTTTTAGGGATAATATCTACCCCCTCTTCCTTCAACACACACACTTAGGGCTAGTCTCAGCTTTGGATTCTGGTACCTTTTCTTTCCTCCTTCCTTCCTTCCTACCTTTCCTTCCTTCTCTCTTTTGATTTATTTATTTATTTATTTATTTATTTATTTATTTATTTACTTACTTACTTACTTTAGATTATTTTTATTGGAAAGGCAAATTTACAGAGAGCAGGAGATACAAAGATCTTCTGTCCGATGGTTCACTCCCCAAGTGGCTACAATGGCCAAAGCTGAGCTTATCCAAAGCCAGGAGCCAGGAACTTCTTCCACATCTCCCACGCAGGTGCAGAGTCTCAAGGACTTGGGCCATTCTCTATTGCTTTCCCAGGCCACCAGCGGGGAGCTGGGTGGGAAGTGAAGCAGTCAGAACACAAACTAGCACCCATATGGGATCCTGGCACCTGCAAGGTGAGGTTTTAGCCACGAGGTCATCACGTCAGACCCAAGAATTATTTATTTTCATTGGAAAGACAGATTTACAGAGAGAGGAGAGACAGAGAGAAAGATCTTGTATCTGCTGGTTCACTCCCCAAGTAGCCGCAATGTCCACGGCTAAGCCCATCCAAAGCCAGGAGCCAGGAGCCAGGAGCTTCTTCTGGGTCTCCCAAATGAGTGCAGGGTCCCAAGGCTTTGTGATGCCTTCTTTGTGATCCCGTCCCCTTCATCCTTCTTCCAGCCCCAGCCTGTTATGGGGACTCCTCCTGTCTCTTGAGTTGCTTCCTAGTGTCAGTCAAGAGTTACTGAGCCTGGAGCCTCAACCTGTCTCTGAGGCCTTAGCAGGTGGTTCCTTTAAGGAGGTTGGTTCCCAGGACTAGGGGAGAGGAGGTGGCTGAAGGATGGAAGAGGGAAAGGACCCCACCCCTGCTCCCTGCAGGCATCATCTAATCACCACTGTATGCATTATTACCCGCCTAGCTCAGCGTGCTTTTAAGTAAAATATGCAAAGATTTCCCTCTCAAATGATCTCCCCAGGCAAGCCAGCTTGTTAATGGAAAAAATGCAAATAGGGCCTCAGCTTACTCTCCCAGCCCCAAGGCTCTGGGCAGCTAATGCGCTTTGCTCTTCTCCTTCCTGGGAGTTTCTGTTTGTATTGAAACTATGATTTTGAGGGGGTGCGAGGGAACGTGGGGGTATGGGCATGGAGGAGGCTTTCCTAGTGCCACCCTAAGGGAGAATCTTAGAAGGGAAGGGACAGTTTAGGCACAAAAGTTTGGGGGTATTTGCATGGCTGTGGAGCCTCATTTTCTCATCTGAGGTCTCAGGCCTCGGGCAGTGGGGGTGGAGAGTGGGGTGTGCTGCTGCTGCTGAACCGAGGAAGGGGCTCTGCTTGTGCCCTTGTGCTGGGCATACTTGGCCTGTTCTAACCTGGGGAATCAGATGTGGTGGCGGCAACCTCAGGCTCCTGCCCTGCTTGGTCAGTCTGGAAGGAGAAAGGTCAAGAGGAACAACTACAGGACACCCTAATCAAGCCATCAAAACCCATGTCATCATCCTGAGACCCAGGCACACTGCCTGCTACATTACTGTGCCAAGGCCTGAGGGCCACATTGTCACCCTCGGGTGACTTTCTGAGTGGGCATGCAGAACCCCAGGGATGTGGAGCTCTGGGTCAGGCAGCAAAACAGGCAGGGTCAGGCAGCAAAACAGTTGGGAAGTGTTCCCCAGGAATGCCAATGTCAGGAGAGGTAAGCTGTCCCCAGTTAAAAGGGACTACCATGAAAGCAAACAGATGCACCTTGTGATGCCGGTTTAGAAATAATTTCTGTGGGCTGGTGCAATGGCTGAACTAGCTGATTTTCCACCTGCAAGTGCAGCATCCATATGGTCCCAGTTTGTGTCCTGGCTGCTCCACTTCTCATTCAGCTCCTGGTGGCCTGGGAAAGCAGTGAAGGATGGCCCAGGGCCTTGGGAACCCTGGACGCACGTGGGAGACCCAGAAGAAGCTCCAGACTCCTGACTTCAGATTGGCTCAGCTCTGGCTGCAGGAGCTACTTGGGAAGTAATCCAGTGGATGGAAGATCTTTCTGTCTCTCCTTCTCTCTGTAAATCTGACTTTCCAATAAAAATAAATAAATCCTTAACAGAAAAACCCGATTACAGATGAAATCCAAAGATCTGTGTTATTTGCATAAAATTAATACAAGAGAAAGGAAATAGTTGGGAGTTAAATGAAACCAGACTGACTCTGTGACGAAGACATTCTTTTGTTTTTTTTCCTATATTTGAATTTTTCTGCAATAGAGATTTTCCTTTATTCCTCTTCCCTCCCTCATTCCTTCTTTCCATCTTCCTTACTCTCTTTGCTTTCTTGAGATTTATCTTTTTTCTTTTGTTTTTTTAAAGATTTTTTATTATTATTGGAAAGCCGGATATACAGAGAGGAGGAGAGACAGAGAGGAAGATCTTCCCTCTGATGATTCACTCCCCAAGTGAGCCGCAACGGGCCGGTGCGCGCCAATCCGATGCCGGGACCAGGAACCTCTTCTGGGTCTCCCACGCGGGTGCAGGGTCCCAAAGCTTTGGGCCATCCTCCTGCTGCTTTCCCAGGCCACAAGCAGGGAGCTGGATGGGAAGTGGAGCTGCCAGGATTAGAACCGGCGCCCATATGGGATCCTGGTGCATTCAAGGCGAGGACTTTAGCTGCTAGGCCATGCCGCCAGGCCCTATCTTTTTTATTATTATTATTTCTTTTTACTGGAATGTCAGATTAACAGAAAAAGATTTACAGAGAGAGAGAGAAAAAGATCTTCTGTCCGCTGGTTCACTCCCCAGGTGGCCACAATGGCTTGAGCTGAGCTGTTCTAGGAGCCTGGAGCTTCTTCCACATCTCCCAAGATCTGGGCCATCTCTGACTGCTTTCCCAGGCCACAAGCAGGGAGCTGGATGGGAAGTGGAGCAGCTGGGACATGAACTGGAGCCCATTTGGGATCCTGGCGCATGCAAGGTGAAGACTTTAGGCACTAGGCTACTGTACCAGGCTGTTTCTTAAGATTTTTTTATTTTGGGCCTGGCATGATGGCTCAGTGTCCAGATCTTCGTCTTGCAAGTGATAGGATACATTATGGATGCCAGTTCATGTCCTGGCTTTTCTATTTCCCTTCTAGTTCCCTGTTTGTGGCCTGGGAAAGTAACAGAGGATGGGCCAAGGCTTTGGGACCCTGCAACCCTGTGCTAGACCCAGAGGAAACTTCTGCTCCTGGCTTTTGATGGGTTCAGCTCCACCCATTGTAGTTCTTGCTCACTCCCCAAATGGCTAGAATGGCTGGAGTTGTACCAATCTGAAGGCAGGAGCCAGGAGTTTCCGCGGGGTCTCTGGTACAAGGACTTGGGCTGTCCTTTGCTGCTTTCCTATCTTCCCTTTCTTTCATTGATGTCTTGTTTGTTCTTCCTATCTTATTCTTTCCTTCCTTCCTTCCTTCCTTCCTTCCTTCCTTCCTTCCTTCCTTCCTTCCCTCCCTTTCTCTCCCTCTTGAAATACCAGGAGGATTACAATACATTTCAGGAGAAAGGTGTGTTGGCATGGGAACCCAATCTAGTTCAGGAGCTTGGAGTAGACTTCCTAGGCAATGCGTGTATTTATCAAGGACTTCAGGGTGAGGAGAGAACACAGGTGCAAAGCTTAGAGCAGTTGAAAAAAGCTCAAGTGATGGGCTAAAGGAGCATGCACACTTTTTTTATTGGTGTGGAAGAGATTAGAGATAGAGAGATGGGGATAGAGAGACAGAGAGATGGAGATGACAAAGAAAGACAGAGAGGACATGGTCTCCTACTTGTTGGGTTAATGGCCTGCCCAGACTATCTTAAGAATGTAAGAATGTAAGAATGTAAGTCTCCTGCTTTTTTCTTTTCTTTACTTTCTCTTTTTCTGCATCTGAAAGCACACTCTGGTGCTTGTGTTGGCACAGAGGGGCATGTGCGCTGGGGACAGTTACACGCTCCCATCCTGAAAGTCAGATCTGAATCACTGCCCAACCCCCAGCTTTCCTGACCGCCCTTCCTTGCTTCCATTTCCAAATAAAGGCTGTACTTAATGCCAGGCTTCAAGCAGGAGACAGATACAAAGACAAAGACAGGATGGTTTGTCTCAGGTCCAATTCTGTTGGCTATCAGCCCTCAGGAGAGGGAAATGGTGTGGTTGGTGGCTGGCAGTCAGGTTCTGGGGCCAGAGGCCTTGTGATCAGATTCTGCCTCTGCTGTTTGCCTTCCAATGATCTAGAACAAATTCCTCCACTTCGGTTTTTTTTTTTTTTTTTTTACCTGTACAACATGGTTGACAAAAATACCAACCTCCCAGGAACGTTTTGAAGGTTAAATACATTGCTTTGCATCCAGTATTTGACAATAGCTAGCCTAAAATAAGAACTGAATAAATCCAGTCTTTTTGGAGCACTGTCCTGGAAGAAGGCAAAATAGAGAGCCATGGCAAGGGTAGAGAAAACAGCCTCCTTTGCTTCTGATAATACTCTTTATCTTATTTATTGATTTCCAAGGGAGAGAGAAGATAGTTTCCTTGTTTTAAAATAATATTCTTTATTTTATTTTATTGACTTATTTTTAAAGATCTATTTTTTTGAAAAACAAATTTACAGAGAAAAGTAGAGACACAGAGAGAGAGGGTTTCCATCCGTTGGTTTACCCCCCAAATGCCCACAACGGTTGGAGCTGGACTATTCCAAAAACCAGAAGCCAGGAGCTTCTTCTGGGTCTTTCATGTGGGTTCAGTGTTCCAAGGACTTGAGTCGTCCTCTGTTGCCTTCCCAGTCCATAAGCAGGGAGCTGGATCAGAGTTGAAGCAGCTGAGAATAGAACAAGCACCCAAAGGGGATACTGGAACAATAGGCAGAGGATTAGCCTGTTGAGCCACTGTGTTGGCCCCAATATCCTTTATTTTAAAAAATTTACACATAATAATTGTACGTATTTATTGGTAGAAGTCTGAAGTGGACGGCAAGCTTATATGCAGGACATGGTGGTCACATAGCAAGAAACCAGGTTTCATAGGAATAGCAAAGTCAGGTGAAGACAAGAATGCTGAGGATAAGGAAAGAGAAAAAGAAATGCTGGCTGCTGTAACATTGCAGGAAGTCCCTAGGATTGTAACAGCCTCAAACCAACTGCTCCGTATTTACTTCTGTATTCCCACTTGCCTGTCCCCATCAGTGCTAACACACACACACACACACACACACACACACACAATTCACAAAACTGCTCTATAAAAGAGGCAAGGGCAAACAGAGTGGCTCAGCATGCTAATCCTCCACCTGCAAACACCCACACTTCATATGGGTGCCAGTTCATGTCCCGGCTGCTCCACTTCCCTTCCTACAGCCTGGGAAAGCAGTAGAAGAAGATGGCCCAAAGCCTTGGGACACTGCACCTGCATGGGAGACCAAAAAAAAAAAAAAAAAAAAAAAAAAAAAAGACTCCTGGCTTTTGGCTTTGGATCGGTTCAACTCTGCCGTTGTGGCCATTTGGAAAGTGAGCCAGTGGTTGAAAGATCTTTATTTCTGTCTTTCCTTCTCACTGCAATCCTGCCTTTCCAATAAAAATAAGTAATTTCTTGCAACAAGCAAACAAACAAAGAAAAACTAGACAGAGACAGGTGGAGGGGTGGTAGGGAGAATCAGGGCCCAGCCTTTCTGGAGTGGTCAAGGTTGATGCCCTCTAACGTACCTAAAGATTCTTCCTTTCTATCGTGGCTATCAAGTCTCTGATGGTCAATTTCCTTAACAAAGACAATGTTTATTTATATATTTATTTGAAAGGTAGAGTGGAGATGTGAAGAGCCAGGAGCTCAGTCCTAGATTTCTGTGTGGATGGTAGGGACCCAAGCACTTTATCCATCATCCTACTGCCTTCCAGGTACAATTGCAGGAGCCTGAAATAGAATTGGAATAGCTGGGACTTGAACTGATGCTCTAATATGGAATGTGGGCATTCCAAGCATCTGCTTAAGCTACTGCACCACAGCATTTGCTGTGAAGTTGGAGTGTTTTTTCCCAACCATCTGACCTTACTGGACAGATGAAACATAGATTTTTAAAAGAGAGAGCAGTATCAAAGCATTGTAGTTTTGTGGGGTTTGTGTGTGTGTGTGTGTGTGTGTGTTAAATATTTGAAATAATGTAGAGGAACAGCTAAGGAAATGCTGTGTCCAGTCATGGTTAGGAAGAGGTGAGGGAAATTCCCATTTATCACATTAGGTGATAAAGCTGGGAGCAAAATTGCAAATTACATGGGCCTGGCGGCTAAAGTCCTTGCCTTGAACCCGCCAGGTTCCCATATGGGTACCGGTTCTAATCCCGGCAGCTCCACTTCCCATCCAGCTCCCTGCTTGTGGACTGGGAAAGGAGTGGAGGACGGCCCAAAGCCTTGGGACCCTGCACCCACGTGGGAGACCTGGAAAGACGTTCCTGGATCCTGGCTTTGGATTGGTGCAGTATTGACCGTTGCGGTCACTTGGGGAGTGAATCAGTGGATGGAAGATCTTCCTCTCTGTCTCTCCTCCTCTCTGTATATCTGACTTTGTAATAAAAAATAAACACATCTTTTAAAAAATTGCAAATTACATGGCTTTAATCATATTTAGAAAAGATAGGGATGAAGGGGAAAAAAAACACATTCAAAGGAAATACACCAAGATGTTTACAGTGGTTAACTCTAGATGGTGCTATCTGGGTGTGGATTAAAATAAAATAAAAAATTCCTTCCCAAACTCGGTGAGGCCGGGCTGTAGCACCCCAAAATAACTGGAATGGGTATAGGCCAGTTGGACAAGGGCATTGTTCCTGCCAGGACAGAAGGTGAACTAAATCAGCCTGGGCCAAGGACCCACTGTTGTATGTGAGATCGGCTACTGGAAGGAGACCTGATAGAGGAGCTTGGGGAACTTCTTTATCAGGGTTCAATCCCCTCAGGTGAATGCAAGAACCCAAGTTGGGAGCAGCCTGACCTTACAGTACTCGCTGGCATACATGTGGGTCAGGTCTGGAGATGGGTTAGGCTGGGCCATTCGTAACATCCTTTTGCAGATCTGAGAACCAGGACAGGCTGGGTCGGGCCACAACATCAGCCAGTTCACATTAGGGCTGGGACTGGGGGCTAGCTGGGCTGGGTTGGGCAGCAGCATCCACCAGCAAATGAGGCCATTCCAAACTGGGCTGCAGTAACCATCAGCAAGCAAGAGACCTGGCGTGGGGTGACGGTAGGTACAAGCTGTCAGGACTCCCCTGCTAGGCCACTGCTCTTGTTGGTGAGCATGGGAGCTGAGACTACAACTCCTGTTGATCTGCATGTGAACTGGGTTAGGGGGAGAGCCAGACTTGGATAACTACTGTATCCACTGGTGCAGGCATGAGCCAGAGTAAGGGAAGGCTGGTTGAGCTTCACTGCAGCATTAACTGGCAAATGCTGGGACTGGAGCAAGTCCTGTTGAGCTAGAGTGCGTAATGATCTGGAGAGGGCAAGATCTGGGGAATAAAGTCTGTCCAGTGGGGAGGCTGTGGGCACCTCACTGATGGGTTGGTACTCCCACTGGTGAGCAATTCCACCAGGACTGGAGATGGGCCTGGGCTGGACAGGCGGTGGCACCCACTGGCATGAGAATGGGCTGGAGGGTGGAGTGGGTTGGGTTGAGTTAGGCTTCAATGCCCAACAATGTGTACAAGAGCTAAGTGGGATGTGGAACAGACATACTGGCACATGCTGGCAGGCACAGGAGCTGGTGCTGGGTGCTGACCCAGTGCAGGTTATTGGGGGTTACTCTGACTGGGTTACAGCTCCCCCTGGTGTAGGTGAGGACCGAGTGTGTGATAGGCAGGGTTGGGCTGGGCTGCAGGAGACAAGGCAGGAGATAGATCTATTCTAGCAATTGCAACTATCGGGGTGTGTGTGTGTGTAGGCTGATGTGGGTGACAGGATGAGCTGATACTGTAGTGGCGGGCATACAGAAAAGTTAGGTCTGGGATCACCTTAACTGAGATTTCTTTGAGGGTCCCCTCAACTAAACCACTGGACCCAGAACTCCAGCCATGAGGAGAATGGCAAGACTCATGGTCTGAAGTGGTGAGCATGTGTAGGAGCTGGACTGCATACCCAGATGCACATGAAGGTGGGAGGGCTTGTGAATCTCGGGCACAAGGAAGAAGGCCAAGCACGCCTGCCACCTGTGTGGAAGGCCCCACTGAGTCCTGGCTTTTGGTTTAGGTCTCAAGGCAACCAAATGTTGCAGGCATTTGGGAAGCTAAAAACAGTTGATAGGAGCTCTCCCTATCTGCCGCCTCTCCCTCTCAGACAACTATTTATTTATTCATTTATTTTGAAAGACTTATATTTTTAGGCAAGGACTTTAGCCACTAAACTACTGTGCCAAGACCTCAGATAATTTTTTAAAGGTTTATTTATTTTTCTTGGAAAGGCATATTTACAGAGAGAAGAAAAGGCGAGAAAGATCTTCCATTTGCTGGTTCACTCCCCAGGTGGCCACAATGACCTGGGCTGAGCTGATCCAAAGTTAGGAGCCAGGAGCTTCTTCCGGGTCTCCCATGCGGGTTCAGGAACCCAAGGCTTTGGGCCAGCTCTGACTGCTTTCCCAGGCCACAAGCAGGGAGCTGGATGGGAAGTGGAGCTGCTGGGACATGGACCAGAGCCCATATGGGATCCTGGCACATGTAAGGTGAGGACTTTAGCCACTAGTCTACCTCACTAAGGCCCCCTCAGATAATTTTGAAAAGATAAAGATTGCAGGAGAACTCTGTAAGCTGTCACAAAGAGGTCAGTGAAAGACTTTGCCATCGACTTAATAGCCAAGCAGCCTGGAAGCTGCATAGAGAAACAGGTGATCTCATGGCAGTGGGGGCAGGGCTCTCGGCCACCAGAAGATGTATATCAACTTAGATAAAAACACAGAAGCAGGGATGTGTGGCTGCCACAGGCTGCAGTTCAAACAGAACAGCGCCATCACTGGACTGGAGCCCAGACAGGCGCTCCAACTCAAAGGTACAGTTTGTGAAGACCATGGTTCTGGTGGCACCTGCAGGCTTAGTAAAGAAGAAACAAGAAAGGAAGGAGGGAAGAAAGGAAAGGAAAGGAAAGGAAAGGAAAGGAAAGGAAAGGAAAGGAAAGGAAAGGAAAGGAAAGGAAAGGAAAGGAAAGGAAAGGAAAGGAAAGGAAAGGAAAAGGAGGAAGGAACCTAGAGGGATAATCTGGCGGCTAAAGTCCTCTCCTTGTATCTACTAGATTACCTTGTTTCACTTCCTGCCCAAAGCCTTGGGACCTTGCATCTGCATGGGAGACCCAGAAGAAGCTCCTGGCTCCCAGCTTCGGATAGGATCAGCTCAGCTCCAGCTGTTGAGTCAGTGGATGAAATATATTTATCTGTCTCTCCTTTTCTCTGTAATTCTGCCTTTCCAATAAAAAAATAACCTTTAAAAATAAAAGGAAGGAAAGAGAGAGAACAAAAGAAAAAGAAAGGAAGAAAGCAAGAGAGAGAGAAAGAAGGAAGGGAGGGAGAAAGGAAGACGGAAGAAAGCAAGCAAGAGGGAAGGAAGGAAGAGAAAGAAGGAAGAAAGAAAAGTACTGATTCGTTTTTATTTTTTGTATTTATTGTATCATAACCATGCTATATTATACTAAGGCTGTCAACTACAAGCTGAGAAACAGGCTTGTGGAATTATTGACATCTAGAAGTGACTCCATAATTGTCCTGTAAGAGGCGCTTGGGTTAGTAATTCCTGGGAAGGGAGTGAACCTTGAAATGTTTCCATAGCACTTTACATATTAAGAAAGCATTGTTACGAGCCTGGTGCAGTGGCCTAGCGGCTAAAGCCCTTGCCTTGAAAGCGCAGGGATCCCATATGGGCGCTGGTTCTAATTCTGACGCCCTACTTCCCATCCAGCTCCCTGCTTGTGTCCTGGGAAAGCAGGTGAGGACGGCCCAAAGCTCTGGGACCCTGCACCCACGTGGGAGACCCGGAAAAAATTCCTGGCTCCAACCTTTGGATTGGTGCGGTACTAGACGCTGCAGTCACTTGGGGAGTGAATCATCGGACGGAAGATCTTCCTCTCTGTATATCTGACTTTGTGATAAAATTTAAATAAATTAAAAAAAAAACAAAGAGAAAGAAAAAGAGAAAGAAAGCATCGCGTCAATCAGTATTAGAGGATGAAGGTACAAAGAGAGAAATTACCATGGGGAGGGAGGGTTGCAGATCCCAAAGATGATTTTTATTTTAAAAATATGACTCAGAATGCCAGTGTACGTTCATTCAACTCTTTTCTCTAATTATGCTTTCCATATAGTTGCAATTTATAGTGCATGAATACTACAAATCCTAATTTTTAAAAATGAAATTATGATCATAATTTCCCTTGCTGTGAGTTTAGACTTTTTGATCATTATGATATTTAAAAAAATAGTCAAGAGACAGAGAGGGAGAGGAGACAGAACAGCAAGCTCCTATCTTCTGTTGGAGTCCCCAAATGCCTGTGACAGCTGGGACTGAACCGGGGCCCAGTGTGAAAGCCAGGGCTCAAGCCAGGCCTCCCACACAGGTGGCAGGGATCCAGTTACTTGAACAATCACAGTTGCTGCCCAGAATCTGTGTCAGCAGAAAGCTGGAGTTCCAAGGCACAGCTGGCTGTGGACTCTGGGATCTCTGATGTGGGAAATGGACATCTTAACTGGTATCTTCACCACTAAGTCTAAGCTCCCACCACAATAAGCTCCCACCATCACTGCCTTCTCTCCTTCCTAATCCCTAGTCATGCTGAACATCTCTCACGCTGAGCAATACCTCAATAAGCACTGCTCTACAGACTTGTCAGGCTCCGTGTCAGCATCTGCTGTCAGCTTTTAGACAGTTGGAAATATTTGTCCAGCCTTGGAAGGGAAGTCTAGAAGATAAAAATTTGGGGACCAATTGTCCTGACGAGGGTGGCAGACATGGGGCAGTGGCCAGGTAGAGGGAACAAGGCGAGTCAGAGAGAGAAGGTGGCCCCTTGGAAAGCACAGACCTAACTTGAGGGGTTAGGGAAAGAAAGCCTGGCCAGAGAACGGAGTGGAGGCATGACCATATAGGACTGCGATGGTGTGCTCAGAGGGCTGGCCAGTCAGGGCCTCTCAGAGGGTGACAGCGTCCAGTCACTTGTGTTTATTTGAGGCTCCAGGGTAAATAATAATAAAAAAGTCTAGAAGCAGGTGCTTAGTCTCAGGTGCTGGTTTGGACACTTGTTCCGCTCAGCAGGGTGCCTAGGTTTAATGCCAGCCTCTGGCTTCTGACACCAGCTTCTGATGCAGACACTTAGAAGCAGGTGCTTGGTTCCCTGCCAGCCACATGGGAGACCTGGATTGAGATGCTGGCCCCTGGTTTAAGCCTCATCCAGTCTCGGTCATTGTGGGCATTTAGGGTGTGAACCGGTCGATGGGAGCTTCCTCTCTGCTTCTTCTTTTTTTTTGTTTTAGTTTTAAAGTAAGATTTATTAGAAAAGCTGAGAAAGGTGACTCCCGTCCTAGTGATGGGAGGGGGTTCTGAGATAGAAAAAGACCCTTACCCCCTGCCATAGTGGCAGGAGGAAAAGCTGAAAGAGAAGACCCTAGTCCTCTGCCATAGTGGCAGGAGGAAAAGTAAAAAGACCCCTCCTCTCTGCTTCTTTCTTTAAAAGAATACATTTGTGTCATCCCGATCTATTAAAAATGGAATTAGTGGACATAGTATCGAGTAACCAATATGTTAACAAAAAAGAATACATTTGTAAAAAGATTTTTAAAGAAGATAGTGTATATTTTAAAAGTCCCTCTCCCAAAAAAAGGTCTAATGCTAAGACAGTGTGTTTCAAATATGGCATAATTATTTTTTCATTTGTTTATTTTCACTTTATTTGAAAGGGAAAGAGAGAGTCATTTCCTTTGTGTCTCTTCTTCAAGGCTGCTAATCTCATTCATGAAGTGTCCACCCTCAGGAAGCAATCACCTCGCCAGGGTCCCACCTGCACATACCATCATGTCATGTTATTAAAGAAGTTTTCCAGGACACAATCCAGCCTTAATACGCCAGCCCCTTAATACGTCGTTTGAGCAGACACATAAAGATATGTTGGATTTTTGTGTATCTCATTGGAAATAAAATTGAAAATACACAATATATGCTTTTCATGCATAAAGAGCCTGGCCCAAGAGTCTTTCCTGGCCAGATTTCCCAACTTCCCCTGCACTAGCCCCTGAGGTTAGCAGAAGTTGGCCCCGTCATCATTTGGGGCTCATCCTTAGATGGTACAGCCTTGACTTCCTTCGTTTCTGAGTAGCCTCCTGTTCAGGCCAGACTGTTGGAGATAGAAATGTGGTATGGAATTACAGAATATCACTCAGCAGGGCAACTCTAACCCATGAGGCAGCGTGCAGGGACCTTGGAGGCACAGGCCATGTGAACTAAGCCCACCATGCAGGGATCAATACATGTGTGATTTCCCTCATAGGAAGTGCCTGAAGCAGTCAGATTCATAGAATGAAAGTAGCCTGGTGGCTGCAGAGCCTGGGGATGGGAAAGGGGGTGATTATCACTGAATGAATACAGAGATTCAGTTGTGGAAGACACTGGAGGGGGTAGGTGGCAATGGCTTCAATGACATGAGCCCACTTGACGCCTCTGAAGCGTACATGTAAAGACGGGTAAGATAGTAAACTCTTTTTAAAAGATGATATTCTCATCTTTAAAGGAGTTATTTTTATTTGAAAGGTAGATTTACAGAGAAAGAAGGAGAGAGAGAGGGAGAGATCCCATCTTTTGTCTCACTGTTTTACTCCCAAATGGCCACAACGGCAGGAGCTGAGCTGATCTGAATCTAAGAGCCGACAGCTTCTAGCAGGTCTCCTGCAAGGGTAAAGCAGCCCAAGGAGTTGAGTATCCTCTGCTGCTCCCATGAGCAGGAGCTGGGTGTGAAGTGGAGCAGCTGGAATCTGAACTGGTGGCCATATGGGATACCAGCACCACAGGAAGAAGCTTAGCCTGATATGCCACAGCACCAGTTCCCCGATACATTTTATGTTTTCTCTTTCTTTCACAAATACCCATATCAAGAAAGAGGGTCTCCACTTTTGTGAGGATGCTGTCTGGACCAGCCAGACATAAATAACTTCATGTCATCTGGATGCAAGGAGCACACCTACTATCCACACTCAGGAACTAGGCTAAATCTGCAGGGATGCTGGGGATCTTTTAAAAACTTAACTAATCTCAAATAACAGGGACAACATTGTGATACAGTGGGTTAAGTTGCCACCTGTGTCGTCGATATCCCTTACGGGCACTGGTTTGAGACTCAGCTGTTTCATTTCCCGTCATGCTCCTTGCTAATGGGCCTGGGAAAGCAGCAGAGGATGACCCAAGTGCTTCTCTCACCTTGTTTCTCTGTCACTGACTTTCAAATAAACAAATGCATATGTAACAAATAAATTAATTAATTTGAAGGCAGAGAGAGAGAGAATCTTCCGGCTGCTGGTTCACTTTCCAAAAAGGCACAGTCACAGCAACGGGGCTAAGCCAGGCAAAGCTGGGAGTCTAGAATCCCATCCAGGTCTCCCACATGGGTGCAGGGGCCCAAGCACTTGGTCCATCCTCTGCTGTGTTCCCAGGCACATTAGCCGAGAGCTGGATCCGATGGAGAGGCACCAGGACTCCAACCGAGTGCTCTGATATGGGATGCTGACGTGGCAAGCAGCGACTAATGTGCTGCAGTGCAACACTGGCTGGATGTGGTGTTTTGCGTTATTTTGTTTTAAAGACTTATTTTATTTTTTATTACAAAGTCAGATATACAGAGAAAGGAGAGGAAGAGAGGAAGATCTTCCATCTGATAGTTCACTCCCTAAGCGGTTGCAATGGCTGCAACCGAGCCAGTTTGAAGCCAGGAGCCAGGAGCTTCTTCCAAGTCTCCCACATGGGTGCAGGGTCCCAAGACTTTGGGCCATCCTCCAGTGCTTTCCCAGGCCACAAGCAGGGAGCTGGATGGGAAGTGGGGCCACTGGGATATGAACCAGCGCCCATATGGAATCCCAGCAAGTGCAAAGCAAGGACTTCAGTCACTAGGTTACTGCACAGAACCCTGGATGTGGTGTTTCACACATCATAACTGATAAGTGAATTTCAGTGGCTGATGACTGACAAAAGTAGTGCACACCACACTGAACAAATGTAGCTTGCTTGAATCAGGTGCTGCAAATGATGCTGAAAGGATCCTCTCTGTGACCTGAGGAGTCTAGGAATGTGAACTCTGTGTCTGCATATTTGACAGCTACCAGAGACTGAGAGGAGGACGAAGCTGGTTGTTTTATTGTCATGGCACAAGGGTGATACCTTAGCATTGTGTAGTTTACAACTGTGTGAACACCTTGATGGTGGTCTGTAGGTTAGGGAAACCTATAAGCCCTCACCCACCATCCCAGAGTCCTAAGAAATCCGTGGGAGGGAAAAGGACCTCTGTAGTCCCCAGGATGGGGACTGCCATTACAGTCACTCAGGCAAAGCCTCTCAGGCACACACAGTTCTAGGGAGGCATCTCTGGCCGAGCACAGGGCACCAGTCAGTCTTACAAGCAGGCAGGGATTCTGCAGTCACACGAGGCAGAGCGAGCAGGGTAAGCTAGGTATCCCCCAAGCAAGGGACAGAAAGTTGCAATACCCAGAGAAGACAGCAAGCCCCTTCTTTTACCTCCCTCTCTGGGGTCCTTAGCGGAACAGAGTGTGAGCTAGAACAGAGGGAGCCTCTGTGTGTGTGTGTGTGTGTGTGTGTGTGTGTGTAAGGAGAGCGAGGTGTGCTGAAAAATGAATGTGTCCCTTTTCCAATTTCCCCACAGCTCCCTCCTCCCAGCCCTGCTCATCTGTTCAGGGGAACCCCGGGCCTGTCATTAAGTGTCTTGACACCTCTGCAGCCTCCGTGCCTGAGGCATCTGTCCCTCACCCCTGAAGTTGCTCCCCCCTTCCCCTCACCAGTCTCACAAGCAGCCCTGCTCCAACCTTGGTGTTGAGCCCCTAGAGAGAAGCCACAAGAAAGGAGGGATATGGAGAACATAACCAAGTTGTATGCAAGTATAGGGAAACTTCAAGGTTCGGGAGGCTCCTTCTGACCTGTTGGCCTCTCTACTCCACTTCTCTTTTCTGTGTTCTTTTTTTAAAAATACATTGGCTCATTCAGTGTTTAAAAGAAAATATGAGAAGGGCCCGGCGGCGTGGCCTAGCAGCTAAAGTCCTCGCCTTGAACGCCCCGGGATCCCATATGGGCGCCGGTTCTAGTCCCGGCAGCTCCACTTCCCATCCAGCTCCCTGCTTGTGGCCTGGGAAAGCAGTCGAGGACGGCCCAAAGCTTTGGGACCCTGCACCCGCGTGGGAGACCCGGAAGAGGTTCCAGGTTCCTGGCATCGGATCGGTGCGCACCGGCCCGTTGCGGCTCACTTGGGGAGTGAATCATCGGATGGAAGATCTTCCTCTCTGTCTCTCCTCCTCTCTGTATATCCGGCTTTCCAATAAAAAAAAATGAATTAAAAAAAAAAAAAGAAAATATGAGACGAAGAGGACAAAAGAGTTCACTCCCCAAATACTCGTAATAGCAGCAATAGGGCGAGGTAGGGAGGGTGCAGGCTAGCACAGACTGTGGTCAAGCCAGGAGCCCAGAACTCAGTCCTGCTGTGGGGGGGCAGCTTGAGCTCCACCTGCTGCTTCCCAGGACCTGCGTTGTCAAGGAGCGAGAGCAGGGCCTGGAAACAAACCCACCTGCTTCAGGGCACGGCAGCGGGGTCCTCATCTCATTCCTTCATGCTTTGCTCACAGGTCAATCCCAAAGACAGCTAGAAAGTAATTGACATATGAGGGAACATTTCCCAAGCTTCGCTTTTGAAACTTTCACTTTCTTCACCCAAACACTCACCCCAGTGTGGTGGGCATCTAGTCTCTGGCTTTCTCTTTCTTCTGGGGAACCTTGCTCTGCCCAGCCTCGCTTACTCTGCCCACACCTTTTTCTAAGTACCCTGACCTCTTTTGACTCTTCTGCTTCAACTCTCAGCCCCCAATGCCTGGTGTTCATCCCTCTTCCCATCTTACTAGCCCAGGCTGCTTTCCACAGCCACCCACAGCACAAGGACCTCCCTTGCTTTTTACTTTCTTTTTTCTTTTAAAAAAAAATTAGGATTCAGATTTAACTTTTTTACTTTTTTTTCTTTTTGAGATGTATTATTTATTCAATTGGAATAAATTTACAGAGAGAAGAGAGTGATAAAAAATAGCTTTCATCCGTTAACTTCCCAAATGATCACAACAGCAAGAGCTGAGCTGCTCTGAAATCAGGAGCCTCTTCCAGGTCTCCGACATGTGTGCAGGGGTTCAAGGACTTGGGCCATCCTCCACTGGTTTCCCAAGCTGTAAGAAGGAAATTAAATTGGAAGCAGGATGGCCACAACTCAAGCTGGTACCTATATGGGATACTGGTGTCACACGTGTCACACATGGAGGCTTAGCCAACTATGCCATGACGTCAGCCCCTCTTTCTTGTCCTCCTTCCTCAAGGCTTATTTATTTGTACTTGAAAGGCAGAGCCACAGAGAGAGAAGAAAGGACAGATCTTCCATTCGCTGGCTCACTCTCAAATGGCCACAATGGCTGGAACTGAGTTGGTCCAAAGCCAGGAGTCAGGAGCTTCTTCTGGGTCCCTATGTGGGTACAGGAGTCCAGGTATTTGGGTCATCTTTTAATGCATTCCCAGGCCATTATCAGGAAGCTGGATTAGGTGTGGAGCAGCTGGGGCTCAATCCAGCACCTATATGGGATGCTGTTGCTGCAGGTTAAGGCTTAACAGGCTATGCCATGGCACCAGCCCATATCTCCATTTTGTTCTTCAGTCCACTACATTAGGCTTTGGTCTCCTACTCCACAAACAGCTCTAACTGAGCAAGGGATGGCTTTCATGGCTTCCAACTCAATGGTTTCTATTCAGTCCCTTTTCCTTGTCCACATGGCAGTGTGTGAAATGATACAGCAGGTTTCCTTTTGTAGACCATTTCTTCTATCTTGTAGGAAATGCCCTTATCAGAACTCTGCAATAATCACTTCCCAGAACTCCTGCTCAAAATGATAGACAGAGAAATGCATGCTAGAGAGTTTAGTTTCTTTTTAAAACAACTTTATTTAAGAAACTGTACAGCTGAGTTTGAAAATGGCAAAGATAAAATTTTAGATTTTTAGGTATGCAAGCAACGCTGTGGACCATGGTGGCATTCATGTTCATCGGAGGCATCAGAACATCAAGTGCAAGCAACGTGGGAGTGGATGGCTGCAATGATGCACCACATTCCTGGTACAAAAACCCCAATCTGAAAACAACCCCACCCCAAGGAAAGAAACGGAGCCACAGTTTGTGAACCACATAGGTCAGGAGTGGTCAGTAATTACATTTATGGAAGTCCACGGGAGAAATTTTCCAGGAGATAGGTTCAGTAACAAAAATGAAGGGCAGACCTTGAGCTTACTGGCTAAGATACCAGTTCAGATGCTTCAGTGCTGCATTGTAGTATCTGGGTTCAGTACTAACTCTAGATCCTGACCCCACCTTCCTGCTGATGTAGACTCTCGGAGGTGGCCATGATGGCTCCAGTAGTTGGATGGGAGTTCTAGGTTGAGTTCCTAGCTCCCTGATTCAGCAAGGTACAGTTCTGGTCATTGTAGGCATTTGAGTATTGAACTTGTAAGTGGAGCTTTCTCTCGCTCTGTAAGAAAAAAAATTATAAAATAAGTAATGCTCTAGGAACTACTCTTCGAAGCATGAATGACATGTAATCCAATAGGTCTTTTGAAACAATTTTAATGTGATTGTAGTAAAATTATATATATTCTTACTTCAAATTATTTAAACACTTTGAAAACTTATTCGAGAGGAGAGAGATAGAATGAGAATTCATTCATTGATTCATTTCCTAAACACCTGCAATGGTTGGGCTGTGCTTGGCTGAAGCTGGGCCTTAGCTGGGCACTGGGGAAGTCAGGTTTCCTGTGTGAGTGGCAAGAATCCAAACAATTGTGGTATCACTGCTACACTTTTTTGTTTGAGATTTCATTTCTCTACTTTTGTTTTTAGTCACCTATGCTTTGTTGTCTTACTAAAAACAGTTTTTGTCTATATCAGTGTCTTAAAGTGTTTCTTTTACAGTTTTGGCTCTTATATTTATTTGGAAGGAAGAGTGGTATCTATTCATTTTTTTTAAAGATTTGTTTTATTTTCATTATAAAGTCAGATATACTGAGAGGAGGAGAGATAGAGAGGAAGTGGAGCTGCCGGGATTAGAACCAGCGGCCATATGGGATCAAGGTGAGGACCTTAGCCACTAGGCCATGCTGCCGAGCCCCTATCTATCCATTTTTTAAAAGATTTATTTATTTTTATTGGAAAGTCAGATTTACAGAGAAGCGGAGACAAATCTTCCATCTGCTGGTTCATTCTCCAAGTGGCTGTAATAGCTGGAGCTGAACCAATCCGAAGCTAGGAGTCACAAGTCTCTTCTGGGTTTCCCACGCTGGAACAGGATCCCAAGGCTTTGGGCCATCTTCCACTGCTTTCTTAGGCCATAGGCAGGGAGTTGGATGGGAAGTGGAGTAGCAAGGATACGAACTGGCACCCATATGGGATCCCAGTGGTTGCAAGGTAACGACTTTAGCCACTATTGTGCCAGATCCATCTATCCCTTTATTTATCTATACATTATTTATTTATTTGAAAAACAAACTTGTACACACACACACATCTTCCATCTGCTGCTTCACTCCCCAAATTGACCACAATAACTAGGTAGGGCCAGGTGGAAGCCAGGAGCCTGAAACTCCATCTCAGTCTCCTAAATGGATGTAAGGCCCAGACACATGGGCCATGTTTTGTTGCCTTCCCAGGACATAAGCAGGAAGCTGGATTGGAAGTGGAGCAGCTGGGACTCAAAGTGGTGCTCAAACGGGATGCCAGCAATCATAGGTAGTGGCTTAATTCACTGAGTCACACATAGCCCCAAACCCTCAAGCTTTTAATCACAGTGTTATACTGCTTCACTTTTTAAGTGTGTAGAAACAGGTGTCTATTTCTTCCAAAGTATCATGAACTGCTTATGGTGAGGGACTGGGTTGGATGGGTTTCTGTGACACCTATAAACATTTACCCCATTGAATCCAAGATCTTCAGAGTGGAGTTGGTATTGGATGGGTGAATCAAGATAAAGTTGGTGAAGAGATTGGTGGATAGGGCAGTGAGTGTGGACAAGAACTGCCATAGAAAATCATGAAAAGAGGAGCTTGGGGAATAGGGCACCTGAAGGATTCTGCTTGGGGGTTTGAGACTTTAGCCCTGTAGCTGGTCATTTTGGATAGCCCATATGGATTGCGGTGGGGAGGGAATTAAGAAGGTAGAGATGAGATGTGTTGTGAACATTTACATTCCTCCTTGGATCCTTGGATGAAGAGAGGAATTTGGAGCTCATCCTCCAGGGAGAATAAAGAATCTGATTCAAGGGGTTGGCATTGTGGCACAGGTAGTTAAGTTACCACCTGCAAAGCTAACACCCAATATAGGTGCCAGTTTGAGTCCCGGCTACTTCACTTTCTGATCCAGCTCCCTGCTAGTGCACCTGGGACAGAGTAGAAGGTGACTGAAGTGCTTGGGCCCTTGTACCTACATGAGAGACCTGGATAGTATTTCTGGTTCCTGGCTTCAGCCTGGCCCAGCCCCCAGGCATGTGACCTTTGAGGAGTGAAGCAGTAGGTGGAAGATTCTCTCTCTTTCTCAACTCTGCTTTTCAAATACATAAGTAAATAGTTTTAAAAGGTATTTGGGTCAAAAGTTAAGCCTACTACCCTGTGTCAGATGCTTGGCTTTGACCAGTGTACCAGAGTAATAGAAATACTAGCAATGGTGAAACTGAATGAAGGGTATTCTTTTCTTTCTAACTTCTCTCTACAACTAAAATGATTCCAAAATGCAGCCATGTTCACCTACCGATGAGGATATGTTCTGAGAAAGGTATTATAGGCAATGTCATCATGACAAGGAGCTCACAGAGTGGCTTTCTCATGTCTGGGTGGTGCAGGTCATTCACTTGATGAGGCCCCTTGGTGTGGTCCAGGAATCAGGAAACAAGTGAAGTCCAAGGCTGCAGCTGGCATTATGTGTGTATAGTAAACTTGGTTTTGAGTAAGTAGAACACTATAAAAATCATGATAAAAATCATGGTACAGTCAGAAACGGTCCTTCACTGTCAAATAGTATCTGCTGTAGGACATTATATGTACTGCACTTTTGTGTGTGCATAATAGGTTCTTTTTTTTTTAAAAAAAAGATTTTATTATTATTATTGGAAAGCTGGATATACACAGAGGAGGAGAGACAGAGAGGAAGATCTTCCATCCGATGATTCACTCCCCAAGTGAGCTGCAACGGGGCCGGTACGCGCTGATCCGAAGCCGGGAACCTGGAAACTCTTCCGGGTCTCCCACGCGGGTGCAGGGTCCCAAGGCTTTGGGCCGTCCTCGACTGCTTTCCCAGGCCACAAGCAGGGAGCTGGATGGGAAGTGGAGCTGCCGGGATTAGAACCGGCGCCCATATGGGATCCCAGGGCTTTCGAGGAGAGGACTTTAGCTGCTAGGCCATGCCACCGGGCCCCCACAATAGGTTCTTTTAAACCACCATTGTCACAAACACATGAGCAACATGTTTCACCATGACATTGTGAGGCCTATGTTGTCCTACACCCTAGAGAGTTTTCTGCTCCATTCTAATTTCATGTGACCACTGCTGTATACACAGTCTGCCATTGTCCAACATGTAAAGCAGTACATAGTTGTAAAATGTGACAAACAGAAAGAAAGTTGTAGCTGAGCTAATGACTGGAATCGCAGAAGAGCACAGCCGTTGAAGAGAAAAAGAACTACTGTTATTCTTGGACAGAGCGAGTCACTGGTTTCAAGCTCAATTTGTTCATCTCCACAACGGAGAAGCAGTTTTTGGCAGTGCACCTGCCGGGGATATTGTGATGCTATAACGAGAGAAGATGCAGGAAAAAGGTCAGTGTCCCAGCCGAGTGGTGAATTTCAGCAAGAGGCTGGAAGTCAGCAGGGAAGCAAGTCCAAGGGGAATGGCAATGGGTTGAGGCCGTCACAGTACACTGGGATATAAATAGTGACCCCAACAGACAGGCTGACGGAACAAGTAGGCAGAGTCAGACGCGCTTCAGGAGTGATGCCCAAAACCCTGGGGCCTGGATGGCTCACATCTGGCTCATCCCAGCCGACTGGCTAACTGGAATGCGTGTCCAAACAAACTGAAGGTACCAGAGCTCAGTAGTGTCAGATCCGGATCCGGAGGACAGGGTCTCCCTCCACACCTATGGAGGGGACCAGGAGCTCCCAGCCAGACATGGCACGCGGCAACTTTGGGCTGGAGGCAGTGAACATGGCAGGGCTGAGCATTCCTGCACGACTGGGTCCTCCTCTGCATTAATTACTCGCTGACATGGTCTGCATCGCTTTCCCTTTGTGCTATTTTAATTAACAGAGATCTCCTCCGAGCAAACCAGCTGCTCCATAAGTTGTCAAGTTGTCAGCACACACAAGGATGAGTGGTGGGGGCTACCACTGGGCTCTGGTCGCCATGGCACTGTAGAATCTACGCCAAACCTGGAGCAGGTTAAGACCAGAAGGTGGCTTGGGGCCAGCATAAAGCTCTGAACATGGGGTAAATTGTTTAACCTCTGACCTTTCCTCATCCGTTAGATGAGCCAGTGATGCTGAGTTTCAAAGGACACTTGTAGTAGATGATGATGCTTGATGCCTGGTATGTGCCTTGTTATGAAGCCAGTTTTTGCTCATTTTGGTGTTTGATATCAGGCCCTTTGTCAGGGTAAGAAGCAGCTTCAACTAGACATACAAAAGATAACCACACCCCTAGGAAAAGATGGCCAGAAGAGCCAAGAGGGAGAAAAATGAACGAAGACTTGTCAAGAGGGCTGATGCTATGGTGCAGGGGGTTAAGCCACCGCCTGCAGCATCAGCATCCCACAGGAGCACTGAAAGCCACATCCTGGTCTTCTACTTGGGAGATAAGGATGCTGTGCCATCTTCTGCTGTTTTTTTTCCAGGCACATTAGTAAAAAATCTGTGTCAGAAATTGAGTATCTGGCATGGGATTCCAGATTCAAATGTGGAAACTTCAACTGCTGCACTGCAATGCCAATTCCTCTCCTTTCCATTTTTACATAGCACTTAAATAGGTTTCTTATTTGAGCCTCTTAACTCTGTGAAAAACATAGGATGGCGTATTCAATTAAAACTTTTCATCTGGGGCAGGCAAGACCTGTGGCAAGCAAAAGCAATGAACACAGCAAGGGTAGGTCAGACGCGTCATGGAAAATAGGCAGACAGGTCCTAGCACGATAGCCCAGAGGCTAAAGTCCTCGCCTTGCATGTGCCAAGATCGTATATAGGCACCCGTTCATATCCCAGCTGCTTCACTTCCCATTCAACTCCCTGCTTGTGGCCTGGGAAAGCAGCAGAGAACAGTCCAAAGCCTTGGGACCCTGCACCCACACTGGAGACCCGGAAGAAGCTCCTGGCTTCGGACCGGCTCATCTCTGACTGTTGTGGCCACTTGGGGAGTGAATCAGCCTGTGGAAAATCTTTCTCTCTGTCTCTCCTTCTTTCTATAAAATCTGACTTTCCAATAAAAATAAACAATTTTTTTTAAAAAGGCATGTGGAATCCATGGTGCACCGAAGTGCTGGTCTGGAAGAGTGTGGGCCGCAGGCCTTGCGGGTCCTGGGCAGGCTCTATCACAGTGTACCAAAACACAGGTCTGGGAATGGAGGATCAGGGGCCTCATGCTGGGGTCCCAGGTGGGCCATATCCCCAGCACACCACTGAACTTGACCAGGGGCTTGAGGCTGATGTCCTCTGGGTGGTCTACACGTTTGTCAGGCTAGGTGCTTGCTGGGTCCTGGGCTATGGCTGCTGCACAATACTGCGCTGGTGTAGGAAACGCATGGCAGGAACCTGATTGGTTCCAGGTGGTCATTACAATGCCAGCCCAGGGGCCTGAAGCAGGGCTTCTGACTCTACCTGATGCAGTTGCTGTCTAGGCCAGAAACCTAGGAATCACTCTAAAGGATTTATTTATTCATTCATTCAAAAGGCAAAGTGGCAGGGACAGAAAGAACCTTCCACTGGATCATTCCCCAGATGCTCACAGTTTGCAGGTTTGGGTCAGGCTGAGGCCAAGAGGCAGGAAGTCCATCCAGTCTTCCTGTGTTGGCACTAGGAACCCAAGCACTTGGGGCCTCAGCTACTGCTTTTCCAGGAACATTAGCAGGAAATTGGAATGGAATCAGAGCAGCTAGATTTCAAGGTAATATCAGTTTATTCTACATCAACATACTTTAAATTTAATAAGTGCCTATGGGTCCTCACTAAATATCAGGCAGTGTGCTCAGTCACCCTGTGATTTAAGAATTTTGATGTACATTTGATAGGTGAGGAAACTGAGAAATGTATGCATCTTTGAAATGTCCCCTTCTTTGTATTCTCAAAGCCCCTAGCTCCATTCTCTCTCTCTCTCTCATGTGTGTGTGTGTGTCTGTCCCTAGTGTCATTCCTCAGTGTCCTGACAAAGGGCCCAGTGCCCCCATGGGAACCTGTAGAAGTTCTGGAAGACAGAAGAGAGAGGGGGGAATGTGAAACAGGGTCCACTGGGTACTGGCGAGCAGCTTGCCTGAGTCCCATGAGGCCAAGCCCTCCTCCCCTCCCCACACAGCAGGTGATGTGATCTGGGTTTATGGTTTATAGTAAGGAACAGTAAGCACCTAGTGTCTATTGCAAATGAGTCCTCCAAGACTCAAAGTGCCAGGGTAGATGGTCCACCACTTAGATGTGACCACTTAAAGAATGAACCAGCAGACAGGATCTCTCTCTCTGTCTCTCCTTCTCTCTGTATAACTGCCGTTCCAATTTTTAAAAAAAATAGGTAAATCTTAAAAAAAAAAAAAGATGATAAATGACAGAGCCAACCTGCTCATTTGCACTGCAGTCCTCTGCCTGTGTCACCCTGACAACAAACAGAGAGTTGAGGACCAAACGTCAGTAATCTGAGGACCATATTTCATGAAAGTTGTGTAAAACGGATGACAGATGGGAGCACAGAGGTTTGTGTTTCTGATGGAGGAGCCTTGCTCAGGTCCCCAGGGCCAAGTGTAAAAAGTCCGTGTAATACTAATAATGTCATGTTTATTCAGATCTTTGCAGTTTATAAATATACATTTTCTAAATATACATTGAATAAAATTTGCCAGTTTAAGTGTACAGCTCAAACAAGGCAGGAAGTGCAGTCGTATTTTTGTGTGACTATAGCCACCATATGTCTCCAGAACTCTTCAATTTTGCGAAGCGGAAACCCACCGTCTATTAAACAACAACTTGCCATCTCTCCTCCCTCTGGCCCCTGGAAACCATCCTGGTCCTCTCTGTCTCTATAAACTTGACTCTTCTGGGGACCTCAAAGAAGTGGAGTCCTGCCATCTTTGTCCTTTTTTGGACATGGTGTCGTCAGGGTTCGTCTCTGCTGTAGCTTACATCAGAATGTCCCCCTTTTTTCAGGTTGAACAATATTCCTTTGCATGCACATGACGTGTGCAGTTTATCTCTTTGGATAGCGATTTAATCTGTACGATTATACATAGTAGAGATATGTCCCCACTTTTCAGACAAGAAACTATGATTTAGAAGGGAAGCTGCTGCTCTTAAGGCAAAACCAAGTCTAGAACCCAGGTCCACCTTCTTTCCTCTCCTCACTCCTCACCCGTTTTGAAGAATCCCAGAGGCAAGCCCCCTGCTCAGCTGTGACTGAGACCTTTACACAGGGCGGGGTGGGGATCTTCCCACGCCTGCTGTCCCATGAGTTGTCATTAGCTGTCTAGGCTGAGTCTGACCAGACTCTGGCCTTAGGACAGGGACCTCAGAAGGAGCTAGTGTGAGAAGTGTGGGCATTTCCAGCACAGAAGAGGGTTTTGTAAGATTTGGGCAGACTCTCCTGCCGGATTTGTCAGGCTGATTATTAGGCTGCTCAGTTGTGTTTTTATGAAACGAACTGTTCCAGATGGGATTTCAAAGGTGGGTGGGAGTGGGAGGAAGGAAAACGCAGTGTTTCGCTGATCCTGGCACAGTTAGGGAGAGCACAAACGACGGTGAACTCAGGTGTCATCCTCTATGTTGGGAGGTGCAGTGTCATGTACAGGATCCTATCCCCGGTCAAGAGAAGGGGAAGGGCACGCCAAGCCACCTCAGCCGCTGTGGAAGGCCTCTCTGTGTCCACATCCACGCCCTTCCCTGGTCCTGTGGAAGGAAGGCATTCGGAGGGCAGATCACATCACATCAGGACCTGCCATGGCCTGGCTCCTAACATCCTCAGCTTGCCTTGCCCTGGTGGAGGCCATCGCAAAAGCCCCCTGGATGTTGCCTGCTGCCTCATTAATCGCACTGCTGAGCTCATTAAGTTAATCTTCCTCCTCTCCCTAGTCTCCCAGATCTGAGCTGTCACCTCACTCCCTCACAGCCTGGAGCTGAATTAACCGGTGCTGGCTGCTCGCAAACAAAGATACTGCAGGATCCTTCAGAGGCTGCTGTTGGCTCCTTGACAGAGTCAGAAAAACCGGCAGGAGCGGCTGTTTGGCCTGGTGGACCAAATCCTAGCTGAGATGCTCACTTCCCATATGGAAAGATGCCTGAATTCTCTGCCAGGCTCTAGGTCTCTATTCCAACGTCTTGCCCTGGGAGGCAGTAGGTGATGGCTTAAGAAGTTGGTGTCCTGCATCCCATGTGGGAGACCTGGATCCTGGCTTTGGCCTCAGCATAGCCCTAGTCATTGCAGGCATTTCTCCCATGGTTTGGATGCTCGCTGGAACTCTTTGGTGTCCCTTGGCTTGTGGATACAGCTTCCTGTTCTGCTAGCCATTCACATAGTGTTCTTCCTGTGTGGGTGTGGGTCCAAATACCCTCCTTTTATAAGGACACCAGTTGTATTGCATTAGGATCCATGCCAGTAACTTCTTTTTGACTTGACTACCTCTTTAAAGACAGTAGCTCTGCGCTGGTGTTGTGGCTCATCAGGTTAAGCTGATGCCTGGCATCTGATATTGGAGAGCTGGTATGAGTCCCCGTTGCTTCATTTCTCATCCAGCCCCAGCTAATGAACCTGGGAAGGTAGCAAATGATAGCTCAAGTACTTGGCTCCTGTGTGGCAGACCAGAGGGAATTCTTGGATCCCGACTTCAGTCTGACCTATCCCTGGCCATTGCAGTCATTTGAGGAGTAAACCAATGGATGGAAGATCTTTCTCTCTCATCATCATAATCATTTCTCTTTCTCTATATTTTGAATAAATAAAATAAATATTATAAAAAAAAGACAGTAACTGGAGCTGAGAATCCAATATGTCTTCTTTGGAGCACTCATCTCAACCTGTTACGGTGAGCCCCTGTGCCCCTTGCTAGCCCTCCTCCTTGCATCTTTAGGAAGCTCACGTGCCTTTGTATCTAGAATGGCATCTCAGAAGGAACTTCAGGGCATAGTGACAACCACGACTGTAGTCCAGTGTAAGAAAGAACAAGCAAACGAGGGGGACCAGAGCAGAAAAATCCAAGCTTGTTCAGGACAGTGCTTGTAAGACAGGAAAGCATGGCAAAGTCTCTCCAGGGACTCGAACTGAACCTTTCAACTGGACATAAAACAAGGCTGTGGGGAGGAACACTGACTTATAGTGAAAGAGCTTTCCTCTCACAAAACAAAAGGTTGAGTAAAAGAAGTCTCACACAAAACATCCTTATACTCCCAGGAGACTGAAGATTAAATATAACCTTAGGGTGATGGAAATCAGGAGCCTTTGGGAATGTTGATTAGGAGCAGGGTACAGTGACATCTCTGGGGTAGCTTACTCTGGGTGTCGGTGTACACATATGTAATAATTCACGCAGCTTTGTGTTTGGGATGACATTACATTATGACTGAATTATATCATAAAAAGAAATGAATGAGAGGTGGGCATCATGGTGCAGTGAGTTAAGTCTCTTGTTAGGACATCCACATCCCGTATCACAGTGCCTGAGATCAAGTCCCTCCTCCAGTTCTGACCCAGCCTCCTGTTGATGCACACTTTGGGAGGCAGAAGGTCATGCCTCAGCTACTTGAGTCTTCACCATCCAGGTGGGAGTCTCGGTTGGAGCTTCTGGCTCCTGCTATTAACCTGGCACACTCCTCGTTGTTTTGACCATTTGGAGAGAGAACAAACAGATGGAAGATCTCTCTCTCTCTCTTCCTGTCACTTTGTTTTTCCTGTGAATAAAAAGAAATAAACCTTTCTGGATACTGATAAAACAACCTTTGGGGTGAGAGAAAGTTTTTTTTTTTTTTAGAAGATTCATTTATTTTTATTGGAAAGGCATATATATATATATATATATATATATATATATATATATATATATATATATATCCTCCTTTCTCTCTCAATCTCTCTCTCTTCCTCCCCAGGTGACCGCAATGGCTGGTGCTGAGCTGATCCAAAGCCAGGAGCCAGGAACTCTTCTGGGGTCTCCCACACGGGTGCAGGTCCCAAGGCTTTGGGCCATCCTCTACTGCATTCCCAGGCCACAAGCAGGGAGCTGGATGGGAAGTGGGTGGGATCCCCTATGGGATCCCGGCGTGTTCGAGGTGAGGACTTTAGCATCTAGGGCATGGCACCAGGCCCGAGAGAAACTTTTAAAAAATGAATGAATGGATTTTTTTTTCTGTCCATTGCTAATCCCAGGGCACTGTCCAGTTCCCAAACTATTTCTATCTTCGCTGTGCTCACAGATGAGGAACCATATAAATACACGTCTCTAAGGTGATGTCTATTACATAACAGGTGCTCACAAAATTCAGATTCCCATCATACATCTGTGCAAATCATATTCCAAGGATTGAGAAGAAGTGATGTCCCACGATGAGTTGGGATCTTTTCCCATCTCCCAGCCATGGAGTATGGAGCCAGGTCCTGGAACTAGGATGGTGTTCAGGATTTGATGGAGGAAGAGAAAACAGCAAGAACTCCCCTTCCCCAGGAACAGAACCCAGCCCAGCAGAAACCTCAAATCATAATTAAAAGATGCCCCGCAACTCCCTTGGCAGCATATATTTTGAAGATGAAAGTAAATGATTAAAATAATTAAACATTCCAGCTGACAAGCTGGAGCAAAATCTTGCCAGCGGACGTTTGTCAGTAATTAGCTAATTAATCCTGGCGCAGATTATAAGCCATAACAAACCAGTCAGGCTGAACCGAACCTGCTGCTCAGAATTAGACTTTTAAAAAAGAAGAGAAAGGGTGGGGGAAGGCGAGAGCAAATAAGAGAGAAGGTGTTAAAAATAAGAAACAGACGTGGCATTTGTGGCCACTTGGCCATGCACTCCCAGACGTGGGCTTGGCCTGTAGGGAACCTCCTGGAGCATTCTGTGCCCATGTCAAGACGAAAGGCCCAATGCCTGCTGGGATTTCAACCAGAAAGGATGCAGGAATGGGGAGAGGAAGTGTTCTGTAGCCCTGGCCTCTCAACCAGAAGGAGTGATGGGAAAGTGTCCAGGTAACAGGTAGGAGGTAGTGTCCACATCAGGCAGATGTATCACACTTCCATTAAGCAAGAGACCTCAATAACGGCGAGGGTCTCATTTCTGTGGACAGGAATGACAAGACGCAAGTTGGGAATCAGCGCCCAGCCAAACAGTCTGGGATCAGGGATGGCTTTAGACTAGTGCTATCTGAAAGAAATCAGATGTGAGTTACAAATCTAAAATAAATAAATAGATAGAAAAAGGGAAAAGAAGTAGATGAAATTAAAATACCCTAAAAAAAGAAATAGATGAAATTAATTTTAATAAAATAGTTTTGAGCCAGTATATCCATAATGTTATCATAATAAGATTAATATGATTTTTGTAATATATTTGTGTTCTTTTTCCCTTATCACATCAGTTACATATTTTAAACCTTCAGCTGATCTAGACTCAAACTGATTATATTTCAAGTGTGCAAAAGCCATGTATGACAAGTGACTCCCATAAGCACAACACGGCTCCAGTTATAAAAAGTGGAAGAGAGGGGACCTGTCTTCGGATATCTACACAGAAACACATGACGCCTTGTTCTCTCTCCTTTGCTATTCTTCCACCTTTCTTTTCCTGCTGACTCCCAGCCAAACATGTCCCATCTCTAAGGCTTTCTAAAAATGAATCGTCCGGGCAGCACAGAGGAGAACGATCCAGGGGGACTGGATTCCTGTCCTGGAATCCAAACTCGTTCGGGAGGACTGTCCCGCTGTCACAGCACCAAGAGGTGTGTTCTGCAGTTGACTTTGTGCACCTGCCGGCTTCAGAGATGCTTGGGTACCTGAGTGCTGGCCTTCAGAGAGCCTCATGTAGCAGAAGTCATCAGGAAAAGCTCAACCTTCATAATGATCACACAAGGCAAGGCACAAGAGATGCACATTCTCCGCTGACGGAATGTTCTATAAAGACTGTGGAACGGATCTGCCTCTTGGAAAAGAATTGGGATCTTTGTGCGGTAGATAATTGGCGGCTTTTAACCAGAAACCAGTCCACTTTTCTCCATGCTCTTGGACTAAGCTCTCTACAGATATAGGTGGAATCTTTCAGAACGAATGGCCAGGTGTTAGTAACAGTGAGGGGTATAAGGCATGGCCTTCAACCTGCGGCACAGATCTGGTGGTGCAGCCACTGCCGTGGGCCTCCTTGCCTGGAGGAGCGATGGTGGGGAAGGTGTGTGTGGTGGGGGAGGTGGTCTGGTGTGAGCTCAATCTGCAGAGAGCAGAAGACACTTTCTTTTTTTCAGAAAAAGGATCTATTTTTATCTATTTAAAAAGTTGAGTGCCACAGAAATGGGGAAGGAGGGTGACAGAAAGAGATCATCCATTCACAGGTTTATTCTCCACATGGCTGTGATGATCGGGGCTGGGCCACACCAAAGCCAGGAGTCAGGGACTGCATGGGGCAGGGATCCGGGTGGTTGGGGTGTCTTTGCATATCCAGTAGGAGGGAGTTGAATTACAAGTAGAACAGCTGGGACTTGAGTGCAGACTCTAATTTGGAAAGCCACTATCACAGGCAGCATTTTTTTGAATTTGGGATTACCCCCCAAATTCCTACCCCCCGACAGGTTTTCCCCACATTGCTACAATAGTATAGTCCTTCATAAGGAGTCATAATTCCATCAGTTTCTTATTTAAGTATGCCCCAACATTGCTGATGCAGACAGTGTCAGACAGTCTGGCATCCCATTGTCTACACATTTCCAACAGTTTCATTGGGAGTCCATCTTTTGTTTGGAAGCAAGAATGCATGTTACATTGTACCCCCGCATCTGGATATGGTAGACCCCAGTACTCCATCACTATACATTTCCATAAATGAGAAGACAGGCAGCAATTTTAACTTGCTGTGCCATAACACTGGCCCCAGCCACTTCATTTTAAAAGTTCACCAAAGAGACAAAACATTCCATTCCCTGCCTCCACAACTCATCCTTGTTTGGCCAAATCCCTCTATCCCCCTGTTATTGGAAGAAGGAGCCAGAGTGTTTGTGGTTGTAGTAGTAATTGCTTGTTTGTTTGTTTGTACACCAGAAGATCATATTTAATTATGTATCCTAGCCAACAGCTCTATGTCTGCAATAGATTAGAGCAGCATTGCTTTGGGGCAAACATAGATGGCAAAGAGAATCTTGCGATTGCTCAGGACTCAGGGACATTACTGGGGGCTGGATTGATGCAGGAAGACCCCCAAGAAGATGGTAAGCTATACGTTGGAGATGGGAAGGGACCAGAACCAAGAGGAGGAATGCACTTGGATAGTGGAATATAATGCTCTCGTTCACACAGCACTGTAGAGCTTACAAAGCATGCTCATGTGTGTAATCTCATTTCATCCTCACTGGGCTGTAGGACCCCAGAGGTGCTGTCTCGTTTGAGAAGCAATATAGCATTGAAATTAAGAGTGCAGTCTGCTGGTTTCTGGTTGAATGTGGCAGGTGAAATATATGCATTTATATCTGCTGCCTCAACAAATCACTTAATACTAGAAGTAAAGGAATACAAAGGGGCACAAGGTAGACCATTGATGTCAGCACACTTTAGGGAGATGGCAAGAGGATGGAGGGGTTGGCAAGACTGATGGCTGTATATCAAATACCACAGTAAAGGACACTACAGAGATGTTAGCCAATCAGACCAGGGAGGGCTCAGTAACTGGAGACACCAGCAGGGACTAAGGACATGGGAATGTGTTGAAGGTCTCTTCCCTCTGGCACACAGACACTCACTATGTCTTCCACATCTTGGCAGGGACTCGAGGTTTTATTCTGTCTAAAAAGTAACCAGAATGTGTGTTTGGCCTAGCAGGTGAGGCCCTTGTGTTCTACATTGGAGTGTCTGGGTTTGATAACCAGATCCTGTTCCTGATTCCAGCTTCTTGTGACTACAATTCTGTAAAGCATCAGGGGTGGCTCAGAAAGCTAGCCAGATAATTCTTTAAGAGCATGCTTGATACACCTGTTTGATGCTGGCAGATGCAAAATAAAAATATGAAAAATGTCTTCAGGGTGGGTATTTAGCACAACAGTTAAAATATTGCTTGAAATACTCACATCCCATATTAGGGTGCCTGGTTGGAGTCCTGGCTGCTCCACCTCCAGTTCAGCTTCCTGCCAATCTACACCTTGAGAGGAAGCAGGCTATGGTTCAAGTACTTGGGTTCCTGTTGTTCACATGGGAATATTGAGTTCCCAGCTGCCTACTTCATCCAGGTCCAACTCCAAATATCACAGGCTTTCGGGGAGTAAACCAGAAGACAGGAGATCTCTATCGTTCTGCTCTACCTCTCTATGTCTTAAAAAAAATGCATAAGTATTTTTGAAAATTTATTTATTTTTATTTAAAAGGCAGATTTAAAAAGAAAAGGAGAGACAAAGATCTTTCCTCTGCTGGTTCACTCTCCAAATGGCCGCAATGGTCTTAGCTAAGCCAATTCAAAGCCAGGAGCCAGGAGCTTCATCCAAGTCTCCACTTGGGTACAGGGTCCCAAGAACTTGGGCCATTCTCTGCTGCTTTCATGGGTCATAAGCAGAGAGCTGGATGGGAAGTGGACCTGCAGGGACATGAACTGGTGTCCCTATGAGATGCTGGTCCTACAAGGTGGAAGATTGGCTTGTTGAGCCACCATGCTGGTCCCACTAAATATTTTTAAATGAAGAATTCAACAAAGGAAAAAGACACAGGATCCAGAACATAAAAATGCCAAAGGAATCCCCTGAACATCTTATACCCTGAGGAAGATAGCAGGCTCCAAGAAAAACAAAGAGGAAGTTAATGTGCTCCACTCTGTGGACTCAGCAGTGAGAAGCAATGAGAGTCTATGAAAGAGTTTGGATTTGGGAATATCATATCATAATAAAGATGAAAACTAAGAAAGTGGAGAAAGAAAAAAATCAAGGCCACTATCCTAAGACAAAAATCTATACAAGAAAGATAAGGTAAAATTAGCTTCAGCAGTGCATTGTCTGTGTTAAATCAGTAAGACAGGGGTCAACCATTGGTTTCACAAAACTGCTGTGCTACAACTATATTGAAATAAGAGAAGGCGGGGCGGGCACAGTGGCCTAGCGGCAAGTTCTTGTCTTGAATGCGCCAGGATCCCATATGGACTCCAGTTCATATCCCAGTGGCCCCACTTCCTATCCAGCTCCCTGCTTGTAGCCTGGGAAGACAATCGAGGACAGCCCAAAGCCTTGGGACCCTGCACCCGCATGGGAGACCTTAAGAAGCTCCTGGCTCCTGGCTTTGGATTGGCTCAGCTCTGGCCATTGCGGTCACTTGGGGAGTTAATCATTGGATGGAAGATCTTCCTCTCTGTCTTTCCTCCTCTCTGGTTATCTATCTGACTTTGCAATAAAAATAAAATTAATCTTTAAAAGAAAAAAGAGAAGGAGAAGTGTGGGTGGAGTGATATAAAAATATTAAATCATCACCTTCTGGGTGTTTGGCACCCACGTTGTTCCACATTGGAGAGTCTGGGTTTGGTTCCTGGCCCTGGCTCCTGTCCCCAGCTCTCTGTAAATGCAGAACCTGAGAGGCAGGTGCTCCTCCAAGTAGCAGGGTCTCTGTCACGCATGTCAGGGGACATGCATGGATTCCCAGCTCCTGCCTTCAGTGCAACCTGGTCCTGGCTGGTCTGCATATTTGGGGAGTGAACCAATGAATGAGAGTCAGTCTGTTTCTTTCTCTCTCTCTCTCTCTCTCTCTCTCTCTCTCTCTTTGTGAGTGTTTCTCAAGTAAATGAATAGGAAAAACATTGTGGAAACAAATGGAATCACCATTGTTTTTATCGTGGTCTTCAGACTCCAAGTCTGCTGTTCCTCCCCAGCAGAGTTGTAGAAGCACAGAGCTGAGAAAGCACACGCGTTTCATGTGAATGACAAGTGGGCTTGTTTGGCTGCAAAAGAACTGGTTTGTGCAGGGGAGGAGTGGGCGATGGCTCTGGAGAGGTGACTGCTTGTCACACAGTAGAGCAGGGTGCTAAAGTGAAAGGAAGATGGCTGGAAATTATCCAGAAGAAATGGGAGCACTGAAAACCTTCTAAGGAAAGACGCCTTTCAGGAAGCTTCACAGGCAGCCGTGTGCAGAGGGCGTACGTGTGAGGGTCTGCTTCTGAGCCACGTGGGGGCGCTGTCCTAGTGAAGTGGAATGCTGTGAGCTGGGCTGTGGAGGCACTGGTAGGAACAATGGAAAAATCAAGAAAACAGACAAATCTCTAACTGAAGCAATCAGGAAAAAGGGAGAACAGATACAAACCACCCATCTCAAGCTAGGCAACCAGAGAAGGGTGATCAATATGGAATTGATAAAAATTGTCAATGATGGGATATTAGGAACATGTCTGTGTCAATATATTTGACAATATGGATAAAAATACAGTTTTTAAAAAAGATTTATTTATTTTTATTGGAAAGTCAGATATACAGAGAGGAGGAGAGACAGAGAGGAAGATCTTCCGTCCGATGATTCACTCCCCAAGTGAGCGCAAGGGTCGATGCTATGCCGATCCGAAGCCAGGATCCAGGAACTTCTTCCAGGTCTCCCACACAGGTGCAGGGTCCCAAGGCCTTGGGCCATCCTCAACTGCTTTCCCAGGCCACAAGCAGGGAGCTGGATGGGAAGTGGAGCCGCCGGGATTAGAACCGGCGCCCATATGGGATCCCAGCACGTTCAAGGCGAGGACTTTAGCCGCTAGGCCACGCCGCAGGGCCCAAAACTACAGTTTCTAAAACAGTGGGAAATTGGTCTCATGGTTAAGATTTATCAGGACATCTGTCCCACATTGGAACATGTGGATTCAATCTGTGATTCTGGCTCCTGATCTCAGTTTCCTGGGAATGGGAAATTCAGTAGGCAGAGTGATAGCTCAAGTAGTCGATGGGTTCCTTCCACCCTATGGAATAACCAGATTGAGTTTCTGGAACCTGGTTTTGGCTCTGGTCACTGCTTGTTTATAACAAGTGAACCAGCACATGGGAGCTCTCGCTGTCTGCTTCTCAGTCTTTCTCGCTGCCTTTCTCATAAGCAAGTTTAAAAAGATACTTTCCTGGACCAATTCCAGCTTATTCAAGAAAACAAAGATCACTTAATAGCCCTACATCTATTTTAAAAATCACAACTTGGGCCCAGTTAGATAGCGTAGTGGTTAAAGTCCTCGCCTTGAACGCAACAGGATCCCGTGTGGGTGCCAATTCTAATCCCAGTAGCCCAGCTTCCCATCCAGTTCCCTGCTTGTGGCCTGGGAAAGCAGTAGAGGATGGCCCAAAGCCTTGGGACTCTGCACCCGTGTGAGCGACCCGGAGGAGGTTCCAGGCTCCTGGCTACGGATTGACTCAACTCTGACCGTTGCAGCTCACTTGGAGAGTGAACCATCGGATGGAAGATATTCCTCTCTCTCTCTTCTCCTCTCCTATATTCACCTTTCCAATAAAAATAAATAAAATGTTAAAAAATATTTCTTAATCACATGTTTTTATTTATTTATTTTACTTATACTTGAAAGGCAGAGTCACAGAGAGTAGAGACAGAGAGAGGGGTCTTCCATCCCCTAATTCATTCATTCCTCAAATGGCTGCAGTGACCAGAGGTGGGCTGAACTGAAGCCAGGAGCCTGAAGCTTCTCCTGGGTCACACATATGGGTCCGGAGGTCCATGGACTTGGGGCATTGTCCATTATTCTCCCAAGCCATAAGCAGGGAGCTAGATCCAAATTAGAACAGTTAGGACGTGAACTGGCACCTATATAGGATTGGCGTCATAGGTGGAGGCTTAACGTACTAGGCCACAGCGCCAGCTATCATCTTGATTTAAGGTAAAGAAGGATGCGCCTGTAATTTTACACTGCTTATGACAAAACTCTTGACATTCGGGAACACCATATGCCACTTCACTCATGCAAAAAGTGACTAAGTAGGTATCCCACTTTTTCTTTTGAGATTTGTTTATTTTGTTGGAAAGGCAGATCTACAGAGAAAAGGAGAGGCAGGGTGGTTCACTCCTCAAGTGGCTGAAATGGCTGGAGATGAGCTGATCCAAAGCCAGGAGCCAGGAGCCTCTTCTGGGTCTCCCATGTAGGTGCAGGGTCCCAAGGCTTTGGGCCATCCTTCACTGCTTTCCCAGGCTACAAGCAGGAATCTGGATGGGAAGCAGGCCACTGGGATTCAAATTGGCATCCATATGAGATCCCGGTGTGTGCAAAGTAAGGACTTTAGCCATTAGGCCACCAGTATCTCACTTAAAAAAAAAAAAAAAGATTTCTGGGCCTGGCATGGAGGCCTGGTGGCTAGGGCCCTCACCTTGCACATATTGATGCCGGTTCTAATCTGGTGTCCTTGCTTCCCATTCAGCTCCCTACTCGTGGCTTGGGAAAGCAGTTGAGGACCCTGTGCCCATGTGGGAGACCTGGAGGAGGCTCTTGGCTCCTGGCTTCAGATCGGCTCAGCTCTGGCCACTGTGGCCATTTGGGGAGTGAATCAGCTGACGGAAGATCTTCCTCTCTGTCTCTCCTTCTTTCTATGTATCTGACTTTTCAATAAAAATAAATCTTTTTTTTTTAAGTATTTACTTGAGGTGGCCCCAGCAGGGACCAGCCCCAGACAGCACTATGCCTCTGAAAGTCACTGGTGGGCCTGCTATGGCAGGGGCCTACAGGTTGCCCAGACAAGGGGATTTGGAGATGTATGGGAGTGGGGGCAGCAGCGGGAGTGTTTGACACATGTGAAATGACTTTAGGGGGCTTCTAGGGCCCAGGCCATTACATTTATAGGTAAAGAAAGGCATTTAGATGGGGTAGTTTCAGACCAAGACACCTGCCCGCATGGACATCACCTACAGGCACACACAAAAGCTTGGATTGTGGGGTCTGCCACTCTTTGGCAGGGCAAGGCCACCATACCTGCCAATGAGTGGCAGGGCAAGGGATGGGCCACGTGAGACTGGGCCATGACACCAACACATGAGAGAACCAGGTCTGGGGGCAGATTCTGTAGGGAGTTTGTGGGCTCACCCCTGAGGAACTGCACACCTCTTAGTTTGTGCAACAGCTGGGAGCGATGATAGGCTGAACCTGGGTGGACTGTGCAACTCACCTATACTCATAGAAGCTGGAGTTGGGAGCAGGCCAGGCTGGATCAGGCTGTAATACCTAGTGGAGAGAGTTGCGACTAGAGAGAGTCCAGGCTGCAGCATCTGCTGGCAAGTACTGAAACTGGGGGCAAGTTACCACCAACATGCTTAAGATCCAGGGCTGAGAGCAGGTCTGATAGGGAAACCGTGGGGGCTTCCATACTAGGCTACAGCTTCCACTGGTGTGTCTGACCTTGGAGTGCATATGTCAGGACTGGGCCTCCTTAGCTGTTGATACCCATGCAGTGCAGCGCATACACAGATGCACTCAGAGGACATGCCAGCCTGTTCATCTAGGCTAGCAGAGGACATCGAGTGCCTCATCAAATGACGGAAAACAGAGCAGGTTGGACAGCTTTCCTGGCCAAGCTATGCAGCAAGTGTCTGGGTCTGTGGATGCACTAAGGTGTTTTTTTTTTTGTTTTTTTTTTTTTTTTAACCAGTGGATCTTGGTAGGTTTTTCTCATCCTTGGAGCAGTGAAACTGACACCTCAGAACTGTGAAAATCACCCATGCGTCTCCCTTGGAACATTCTCACCCACATTAGAGTCTCTAAAGTGTCACAAGATGACTGTCCTCTGTCTGTGGGTACTGACGTGATTTGACAGCAAGGAGCAATCTCTTCCCACCTCCACACCCCCAGCAGATACATGAAAAAAAAAGTTGAAGCATTTATCCCACTCACCTTCCTCCATACTTCAACTCTCCCCAGCCTAATCAGAGGTCTACATGGGCATGCATCCCTCTCAAGTACGCAAACAATATTAAAAATAAGATACTTTTGATAAGTATTTATTTGGCAGAGAGAAAGAGAGTACTTCCACCTACTGGTTTGTTCCCCAAATCATCACAATGGCCAGGGCTGGGCCATACCAAAGTCAGGGACTCTATTTGAGTCTTCCACATGGGTGAAAAGAGCCCAAGCACTTCGGCTATTTTTCTAAGCTTTCCTAGATACCATTGTCAGGGAATTGGGTTGGAAGTGGAGCAGCCAGGACTCAAGCTACCACTCATACGTAATGCTGGCATAATGCAGGAACATCTTGACCTACTGCACCTCAATCCTAGATCAGGACTTCCACTTTTTGTAATCACAAGAGTTTTGACTAAGCCAAGTTCTTTAATATTGCCGTTCAGGACAATGGAGCTAGTTGTGTTTGTCCATGGTGCTATTTACTATTTCAACATGGAGTTAATGTCACTGAATTCATCCTCAACTTCAGGTTCCTGTAGCCACAGCATCTGTCTATTGTCCTAACTATAACCTTCATAACCACAGCCCCAGGGGTCTATATCAGAACTTAAGGCTATTTTGCTCTTTTTTTTAATTTATTTAAAATTTTTAGAGGCTGTTGTGATGACTCAACTGACTGCAAGAGCTAGCCTCCCTTGTGGGTTCAAGTTTATGTCCTAGATGCTCCACTTCTGATTCAGCTCCCTGTTTACAGCCTGGGAAAGCAGTGAAGGGTGGCACAAAGTTCTGGGACCCTAGATCCATTGGGAGAACCTGAGGGGTTCTTGGCTTCGGATCAGCTCAGCTCTGGCCATTGCAGCCATTTGGGGTGACCAGCAGTTGGAAGATCTTTCTCTTTGTTTCTCCTCTCTGTAATAATAAGTCACCAAAATAATAATGAGTCAGCAAATGCCTGCAATATCCTGGGATGGGTCAGGCCCAAACCAAAAGCTGAGGACTCAGTCTGGGTCTTCCACATGGATGGCAGGAACCCAAGTACTTGCCTCTTTTCAAGGTGCATATTAGCAGAATGTTGGGTAGGAATCAGAACAAAGATTTGAACCCAGGCACTCCAATATGGGATGCAGGCATCTCAAGCGGTATCTTAACTGTTGTGCCAGTTGCTCCCCTGACAGCCCATAATTCTTAATCACATCTTACAGGTGTGGGGATTTGAGAACATGCTCCCCTCTGGCTGCAGCACCAGCAAAATTTAATGGTTCTACTGAGCCCAACACGGGAAAGACTGAGGCCAGGGTCTGGTGAAAGATGGCCAGAACTGGTTTGGGTATAAGGCCAGTTATTGGTAGACAAATTCAGACCCTCAGGGAGAAATCTAGAAAGACCAAAATACAGGATCAGGGTCACTGCTTAAGGGAAGAGCTCCAGCTTTGGAGAATTAGCCGAGAAAAACTGATGAAGCAGGGAATCCTGCCGTGTGGAATTGGTATAATTGAAAATAGTGGAAAACACAACAGTCGGAAAGGCACCAGAATGTCCGGGTCACCCCCAAGAAATCATGTGCCAAGCTTAGGTGAAAACCTTTCAGTCCAGACGGACCTTGATGAACTGATGCATCTGAGCCTGTCTGGCTCCTTTGCTGGAACTTGACAGTTCATTCCCACAAGGGCAACTCAGTCCTAATGGCTCAGCTGCCTTGAAGGAAGAACTTCTCCAGTCAGGGAAATCATCGAGGCTCTTGCTGTCACTTACACATGGCACCCAAATGATGACAACGGAGGGGAAGTGGGATCTACCAGAGAGAGCCTCTCAGAGTGGACACTTCTCATGGAGAGTAGAGAGACAATTTCTAACTAACATTTTTGGTTCCTACTGTGTGTCAGGGATTGTAAAAATACTTTCACATATATGTCCTTATTTATTCTGAACACCCAGTGAGAAATCTAGTTTTAATTCCTTACACATAAGGGAGCTGGGACACAGAAGGGACTGTGTCCCACATTCTAATGATGAACATGTAGAAGAGCCTTTGATATTTTTTTGTTGTTGTAGTTGTAAGCTCCAAGTAAAGCCATCCACCCACTCACTCATATGGGGCCCTTCAAGATGGTAGTGGCTTTCTGAAGACCACTCATCCTTCTCCCAGTGGTATTGACTGAGGTGCGTTCCAGTCATGCCCTTCTCCTCTAGTCAGCAGCAGCTGGGGAAACTAGGCACCCACCAGGCCTGAGGGTTGCAGGAGGTCTGGAGACTTCAAATGGCAAGGAGGGCAGGGAGTGGGAGGGAACCTCTGTGGAGGAGGGATGCTGGTGGGCGTGGGGGTGGAGTGGGAGAGGACTGGCTCCCTGCTGCTTTCAGAACGATTCTCACCTGCCAATCGATGGCTGGAGACTCACGCAAGTGCTAATCAGCTCCATTGACACACACACAGACTGGGGCTACAATCCATTTTCACTTGGAACGGCAGATCGATTCCTCATTCTCCCTAGTCCCCAACCAGCCTCATCAGACCATCTGGCCTTGAGGGACCAAGAAGCTGGTTAACTCTGCACGTCTGGTCTCCTGTGATCTGTCTTTCTCTGTATCCTCCAGATATCATCTCACATCCCCCAATCCACTTCCAGGCAGTGCAGCAGAGCAGATCTCTTAACTGGGAGTCCCCCGGCCTGGGTCTACTCTGAAATCATCAGCTCAGTATGTGGTCTTGGAACAATCACCTCTTCTCAATGTTTGCAGCTGAGCAATGGGGATGAAAATGTCAGCTCTATGTTGTGAAATGTAGCCAACAGAAAGCACAGGCTGCTGCTGGAAAAACGGGTTCCAACCCAAATCTGGTCCTCCTCCTTTCACCCCCAATCTTTGGGATCTAACATGATTGCAAGGGCATTTCTGCTGACATAAACCTTGGAGAGGTTTTTCTCTTCTCCCGGCTCAGGTGAAGTCGCCAGAAACATTTCTTGACCCATATTCCTTTCCACATCAGACCTCTCATTGGGGTCCTCTGTGCTCTGAAAATTGGGAGCTGTGGGGCAACAGAAACCAAGTAGTTAGGAGCTGACCAGCCGACCCAGCCGGGGTTTCCGATTGCTGAGCTTTACTCCTACTTCTGTCCATGCTGACAGATTCTTTATCAGTGTTTATCACTTGTATTCACATTCAGGAAAGATGACTATGTCTTAGGAATTGTCTTCATGCTCTTTCCATGAATATTCTCTGCCACAGGCAGAATTCTCTGGGCCCCTTAATCCCAATTTGCTGGTCATAGATGCCTGGGCAGGTGTAGGGAATATTTGCTCAAGCTGGGCCAGAGTCTTTCTAACTTCATGTACATCTGGAAGAAGAGCTCCCACTTAGGGATGCTTGTAATAGTGTATGTGAAAACAGTGGGATCAGGTTGCGGAGAGGAGATGGAGAATATAGGCATAAAAACCCAGACACCAGAGAGGGAACAGTGAGGAGGCTTTCTGCTGTGATTCTAGATTCCAGAATTCGGGATCTATATTCTTTCTTGGGGGAGGGGGTTCAGCCAGCTCACCCATGTCTACCCACCACAAGCAAACTTTAAATGAAGCTGGTATGTGCACATTTTTGTGCTATTGTAGCCTTCTCTAGATCAGATCCAGGCATGCACCTGCTCTTTTAAGCATTTTTTATGTAAATACTGACACAGTAAGTGGGGTAATTACAGAAAGACTGAAATAGAAGCACTTAGGCCAAAGGCACAGGCCTTGCAAAAATGTTTCTGGATTAGCATCTGCACACTGTGCTGTACCCTGGAGTTAAATTGCCATTTGTTTATTCATTTAAAAATATTCAATAAATGTCAAGTAATTGCTATGTTCCAGGTCACATAACATGTACTGGACACACACTGGGAACAGGACAAAGACTTTGCTGAAATGAAGCATGCTCTCTATTGAGCTGGGAATTATAGTAATATTAAATAATCTAAGCTCATTTGACTTAAACACATTAATCAAATTATTTAAATATGGGGTAGGCATTATGGCCCAGAAGGTGAGACTACCACAAAGATGCCCACACATGGCTAGTACTGGAGGGCTGATTTGAGTCCCAGGTATTCTGCTTCTAACCCAGCTCTTTGCTGATGTGCCTATAAGGCAGCAGATACTACCGTGTATCTGGAGGATGCAGAGGCAGTTTCTGGCTTCTGAGTCTGGCCTTGCCTAGCCCAGGCTGCTGTGGAGCATGAACCAGTGGATGGAAGATCTCACACACTCTCTCTCTCTCTAGCTCTGCCACTTTGTCTTTCATATAAATAAAGTAAATCTTTGAAAAATGTATTTAAACTTATATATAGAACCTAATATTCCCTAGGAGGTTTTATACACTCATTTCCCATATTAATTGACTCATTAATCCTGTCACTCATATGAAGCACACACCAGTATCTCTTCTTTTCACAGATTGGAAAACTGAAGCACAGGGGAGCTACGTAACCTGCTCGGTCACATGCATAGCAGTACTAGAGCTGGCATTTGAACCCAGGCTACTTGGTTGGTTCCATCACCTCAGTACAAATGCATAGCATCCTATGGTGAAGGATGAACCAATTCCCCTGGTCCAGAGAAAGCTGAGCGGATCTGACCGGTTGCTCAGTCACTCATCAAAGTCCCGTCAATCACCTCTGAGAGGAGCACTAGAGCGATGCCCTGAACTTAGGCCCAGGCTCCTGGAAAGGAGTTCTAGCACTGCTCATTCCACCTAAACTTCCAGACCTACCTTTCTGCTGAGCGCTTCAGAGAGATTCCTGGGGAGGGGCTCCAGGTCTCTCAGTGGCTAATCACTGAACCTGGGCCTCCAGCAGAAGGCTACATCTCCTGACAGCGTCACCGTCAGGTCTCTTCCAGAACATCCACAGCCATCTGCTCTGCTTCAGAAGTCTTCCCACAATCATGCTTTCCTGTTACTCCGGATCCTGACAGCCTCATTGCTTGCTGGCATGATGCTAATAATTCCTCCAGGATCTGCTGGGGCCAAGCCTCTCATATTGCCCCAGGGATTTTTCTAACATACATGCCTGGCTATGACATGATCTTGCTTTAAAAGCCATAGCTCCCCTTGGGGCCGGTGATGTGGTGTGGTGTGGCAAATTCATTCTCTGCCTATAGTGTCGACATTCCGTGAGGGCGCCAGTTCGTGTCCCAGCTACTCTATTTGTGATCCAGCAGCAGAGGATGCATTCAAATCCTTGGAGCCCTATGCCCATGTGGGAGGTCTTGGATCCCTGTGCCCATGTGGGAGGTCTTGGAGCCCTATGCCCAAGTGGGAGGTCTTGGAGCCCTATGCCCATGTGGGAGGTCTGGAAGAAGCGCCTGGCTTTGGATCATCTCAGCTCTGATTGTTGTGGCTACTTATGGACTGAACCAGTAGATGGAATATATCTTTCTTTCTGTCTTTCCATCTCTCCCTGTAAATCTGCCTGTTGAATAAAAACAAATATTTAAAAAAATGAAGTCACAGTTCCTTTCATGATGTTACCATTAGGGGAAACTGGGGGAAGGATATATTGAAATAATGCTATTTCGAGATTTTTCTCTAAACCTAAAATTACTCCAAAATAAAAGCCTTTTTTTTTTTTTTTTTTTAAAGTAATGACTCCTGGAGTTGGTGTCATGACATACTGGATTAAGCCACTGCCTGCAGTGCCACATCTCATATGGGCATGGTTTTGAGTCCTAGCTGCACCACTATTGAGCCAACTTCTTGCAAATGTGTCTGGGAAAGCAGCAGAAGATGATTTGAGCATTTGGGCCCATGCACCAATAAGGGAGTCCCAGATGGAAACTTCTAACTAACTCCAGTTGTTGTAGCCCTCTGGGAAATAAACCAACACATGGAAAATCTTCCTTTCTCCCTGTCTCTCTGCAATGCTACTTTTCAAATAAAAATAATTAAAAAAAAAATTAATGGGGCCAGGCATGGTAGTCTGGTGGTTAAAGTCCTCGCCTTGCATGCACCAGAATCCCATATGCGCAATGGTTCATATCTTGGCTGCTCCAATTCTATCCAGCTTCCTGCTTGTGGCCTGAGAAAGCAGTAGAGGATGGCCCAAAGCCTTGGGACCCTGCGTGGGAGACCTGGAAGAGGCTCTTGGCTCCTGATTTTGGATCAGTTCATCTCTGGCCATTGCAGCCAGTTGGGGAGTGAACCAGTGGAAAATCTGACTTTCCAATAATAAAAGAAAAAGTAGTGGTTCCCACACTATTTACGCTGCTGATTCAAAACACCCTATCAGATCCCTGTCCCTCACTGCTTTCCCACTGCTATTCCCTGGTGAAGCCAAGTAACACATCTGAATACCAATGTAATATTTGAAAAACTCTTCTTTATACCATTAATTTTTTTTAAGATTTGTTTATTTTTATTACAAAGTCAGATATACAGAGAGGAAGAGCTTCCATCTGATGATTCACTCCCCAAGTGAGCCGCAATGGCGGTGCTGCGCCGATCTGAAGCCGGGAACCTGGAACCTCCTCCAGGTCTCCCACACAGGTGCAAGGTCCCAAATCCTTGGGCCGTCCTCAACTGCTTTCCCAGGCCACAAGCAGGGAGCTGGATGGGAAGCTGGGCTACTGGGATTAGAACCGGCGCCCATATGGGATCGTGGCGTGTTCAAGGCGAGGACTTTAGCTGCCAGGCCACCGAGCCAGGCCCTATACCATTAACTTTCTACCCTGTTACCTTGGTGGGCTCCTAACCAGTCATAACTACTTTCAGACAATTACATAACATGTTACTGCATACTAAGCACTAACAAAATGAAAGTTAACTCATGGAATCTTCACCTTAGTCCCATAGGGCAGCTTCTGTTATTGTTATAAGTTTATTTATTTATATGAAAGCAGAGAAGCACGGAGAGCGAGTCTTCACCTACTGGTTCACCTCCCAAGTGCCTGGATCTTTTGCATAGATGGCAGAGACCCAAGTGCTTTCTTGGGTCATCATCTGCTGCCTCTCAGATGGATTAATAGGAAGCTGGATCCAAAGTGGAGGTAGGACTTGAACCCAACTCTGACATGGGGCTGCAGGCATTCCAAGCAGCAGGTGAATGCACTGTGCCACAATGCCTGCTCGAGGAGCTGCTTGTTGACCATTTTCACAGATGTAGGGATAATGTGCTTCAAACCACGTGCAGTCAAACTCAGGTGCCTTGGATCCAGACACCAGGTTCTTCACCCGAGCATTGTGCTGCCATTTACAGCTCAGGTGCCATCTTCTTGGGAAGCTTTCCTTATTTCCTTTCCAGCAAGGTGTCTCTCTTCCCCACTGTCAAATCCCATACTCCTGTATATATTCATGCATTCCTTCAGTAGCCATTAAAATAGAATTACTGAGCACTCACTATTCCCGCCAGCTTCTAGGCATTGGGAAGCTACTTACCTACAACATCTGTATACTCCTTTCTTTCTTTAAAGATCTATTTGTTTTTATTGGAAAGTCAGATATACAGAGAGAAGGAGAGACAGAGAGAAGATCCTCCGTCAGCTGATTCACTCCCTAAGTGGCCATAATGGCCAAAGCTGAGCCAATCCAAAGCCAGGAGTCAGGCGCTTTTTCTGGGTCTCCCATATGGATGCAGGGCCCCAAGTCCTTGGGCCATCCTTCACTGCTTTCCCAGGTGACAAGTAGGGAGCTGGATGGGAAGCAGGGCTGCTGAGATTAGAACCAGCGCCCATCTGAGATCTCAGCACGTGCAAGGCGAGGACCTTAGCTATTAAGCTACCGCACCAGGTCCATCATCTGCATACTCCTATATGAGAATTGTGTGTTGATGTCTCTCTCTCCAGAGAGCTACTTTGTGAAGGTGTTAACCTACATAATGCAGAGTACCTGGCATGGAGACTGACTTCAATAAATGTATTTTGCTGGACTAAATTAATAGTTATTAGAAATTGTGATGGCATTAATGATATTAACCAACCAGATGAGTGTCATGTGGGATTGTAGCAGTATGGACTGCGGGCCAGAAGCCAGGGGCACCATCCTAACTGAGCCCTACTTCAGGATACTTCTGGGAAGATGACAAATGACTTCTGCATGTAGACCAAACAAGTGTTGTCGTTGCGATTATTTCTACAATTAGTGTTGGTGTTACGCCACAGTATGGCAGGAACCAGCAGTGTGCTGGCTGGTTACCCTTGCTCCTGGCAAGGGACACATCAGAGAAGCAGATGCTCCTGGAGGATGAGCAGCAAGGAAGGCCAGACACAGGGTGGGCTCTCAGTCCAAAGTCTCAGCAATCCACAGCTCAGGTCTGGATCACTGAGGCCAGGGCACTTCTGCATTTTCCTTCTGCACCCATAGCTCAAAGCCCTGTATTTATCATGAATGGGATACAGAGAAGTGGATGTAGTGCAGGTAGGAATCACCAGGTTAAAGGACTCTGAACAAGGGGCCTTATCGACTTGCATTGGATCCGAGCTTCAGTGGCATGATTGAGTAGTTAACAGGGAGCTCCAGATAGCAGTTGGATTGTGGGAAGAAGTGAGGCAGAGATTAACTTGGTCCTGAACTCCCTTGTATCCCCAAACCCTGTGAGGACTTCTTTTTTTTTTTAAAGATTTATTTATTTTTATTACAAAGTCAGATATACAGAGAGGAGGAGAGACAGAGAGGAAGATCTTCCATCCGATGATTCACTCCCCAAGTGAGCGCAACGGCCAGTGCTGCGCCGATCCGAAACTGGGAACCTGGAACCTCTTGCAGGTCTCCCAAGCAGGTGCAGGATCCCAAAGCTTTGGGTCGTCCTCGACTGCTTTCCCAGGCCACAAGCAGGGAGCTGGATGGGAAGTGGAGCTGCCAGGATTAGAACCGGCGCCCATATGGGATCGCGGCGTGTTCAAGGTGAGGACTTTAGCTGCTAGGCTACCGAGCTGGGCCCAGGACTTCTTAAAATTTATTTTAGAGAGGGCCCAGCGCAATGCCTTGATTGGCTAATCCTCTGCCATGCAAGTGCCAGGATCTCATTTGAGCAGTTCATGTCCCGGCAGCTCCACTTCCCATCCAAATCCCAGCCTGTGGCCTGGGAAAGCAGCAGGAGACGGCGCAAGTCTTTGCAACCTTGCACACCTATCTTGGAGACCTGGAAGAAGCTCCTGGCTTCGGATTGGCTCAGCTCTGGCTTTTGTGACCATTTGGGGAGTCAATCAATGGATGGGATATCTTTCTCTTTCTATAAATCTTCCTTTCCAATAAAAATAAATCTTAAAAAAATTATTATAGAGGCAGAGAAAGCGAAGAATGAAGAGAAAGGCAGACTAAAAAAAGAGAGAGCCCTCCTACCTATTGGCTTACTCTTCAAATACGATGGCTGGGGCTGAACCAGTTCAAAGCCAGGAGCTGAGAACTCAATTCAGGTCTGTGTGTGTGTTAGGGGGTGGGGCTGGGCACGGACTCAATACCTGAGGCATTACCTTGTGGCTCTCAGAAAGCTGGAACTGGAACCGGGACTTGATCTGGGATGCACACATCCCATCTGCATCCTGTTAGGCCAAAAGCTTGTCCCACTAAAGTTCTCAACTCCGAATGATCTCCTTTGGGACCAGAAGTCAGATGGCACAAATGGTACTTCTGTGACTTTTCCTAAAAGATCCCAGAATCATTGCATTGAGCAATTACAGGCTTCCGAGGTGAATGGAATGTTCCTAAAATCATTATGTCCAGCCCCCTGCCTCTGGGTAGGAAGTTAAAACTAACCGTAGGTGGTAAGTAACAATTGATGGCCATTGGTGTGGTTGGTGCAGTCGGTTTCAGACAGTGTGACACAGCAGCAGGTCTCAAGTCCCCTGGGGCTGCATCAGCTCCTGTGGGATCTTCAGGAAGAATGCTGTGTTTTTGGCCATCTGCAGATGGGACTGCCCTAGTCCCTGGGGATAATGCAAGGAGTAGGAAGGTATCATTTGTCTGAAAGCCTTGGGGATGCAAAAGCCTGTTGCTAAAGATACAACTAGCTTTTGTGTTTGAGTTTGAGGCCAACTGTACACCTCAGAGGTGACGAAGGCAAAGACAAGATTGTCCAGGGATGGGGGTTGCTTGGTCACAAAGTCTGAGACAGAAATTCTTACTCAAGTCATTTAGTAGGGGAGTACTTTCTGCAGGGAGGGTGTAAGAGAAATGCAATGGACAGAGAGTAGAATGCTGGCAAGAATATCATCTTAGCCGATCACACAAGGAAGCTCTTCGGCACAAATCTAACCACAGAATCAGTTCCCCATCGAGGAAAGAGAGCCAATTTTTCACATCTCTGTGCTAATTAGTTATTGATCAAGGCAGGGTGTAGCCTCCCAGGTGTGGAGAAAACAATTCTTCAGATGCAAGAGCAGCTGTGAGTTGTTGCCAACCAACATAACAGAGTGGTGCACTAATAGATCTACAGTCCACCCCACTGCACCAACAGGCTCTGTTTACTTCTCACTTACTGTGTCTAGGCACAGCTTTTCCAGCATCCAGGTTGGTTATAGCTTCTGAGAAAAGTTACAAGAGGAGGCTTTTTTTTAAGATTTATTTTTATTGTATGGTCAGATATACAGAGAGAAGGAGAGACAGAGAGGAAGATCTTCCGTCTGCTGATTCACTCCCCAAGCGGCCACAACGGAAGAACTGAGCTGATCCGAAGCCAAGAGCCAGGAGCCTCTTCTGCATCTCCCGCTCAGGTGCAGAGCCCCAAGGCTTTGGGCCATCCACAACTGCTTTCCCAGGCCACAAACAGGAAGCTGGAAGGGAAGCAGAGCTGTCTGGATTAGAACCAGCGCCCATATGGGATCCTGGCACATGTGAGGTAAGGACTTTAGCTGCTAGGCTACCACGCTGGCCCAAAAGGAGGCTTTTTAAATGAAGCATAGTACCTGCAGTTGCATTTGTTTCTGAGTCGTACTCTCTTCACATCCTTCCTCTGCCACCAGTTTTAGATGTTACTTCCCTTTGGTTTCTCTGATGAGTTGATGCCCATCCTTGTGTTAATTTTCTTTCTTAAAGATTTATTTTATTTTATTTTACTTTTATTGGAGAGTCAGATACACAGAGAGGAGGACAGACAGTGAGAAAGTTCTTCCATCCACTGATTCACTCCCCAAATGACCGCAATGACTGGAGCTTAGCCTATCTGAAGCTAGGAGTCCAGAGTCTTCCAGGTCTCCCTCATGGGCACAGAGTTCCAAGGCTTTGGAACATCCCCAACTGCTTTCCCAGGCCACAAAGCAGGGAGCTGGATGGGGAAATGGGGCTGCCGGGATTAGAACCGGCACCCATATGAGATCCCAGTGCATGCAAGGTGAGAACCTTAGCCGCTAGGTACCACGTTGGACTCAAGTTTCCTTCTTTGTAAGTTGTTTTTTTCTCACACTATTATTTTAAGATCAGTTTCCATTTTTAAAATATTCATTTGAAAATCAAAGTTATAAAGAGAAGACACACACACACACACACACACACACACACATCTTCCATCTACTCGTTCACTCCCTGAGTCAGGCCAGATCCAGGAGCTTCTTCTGGGTCTCCCATGTGAGTGGTAGGGCCCCACACATTTAGGGCATCTTCTGCTGCATTTCCCAGATCATTAGCAAGGAGGTATTCAGAAGTGGAGCATCCAGGACTTAAACCATTGCCCATCCAGATTCTACTGTCATAGACGGCAGCTTTACCTGTTGTGGCACAATGCCAGCCCACATTGTTATTTTTAAGGAGACTCTCATGATTACCACACCTTTATCACACCATAGTTGCCAAAATTGCTCCGGTGTAGTTCCAGAAAAACTTCCAGTGGTTCACCTGCATGCCACATGCATTCCTCTGTGCCCTCACAGGGCGGCTCACATGGTGATCGGATCAGCTGCCCTTGCTGCTTTCTTGTGCCCTCTGTATCTGCTTGGACTTGATTCCTTTTGTATAATGGATCACTGCTGATCCCACTTGATCAGAACCCAACACAAATGGGAGAGTTGAACATGCTGGTCATTTAACATCCTCCAGTGAGATATTTGTTTTCTACCAGGATGGGACACCTTTGGGGTTTGAACTGTAATGGCTCCAGTATGGATCAGCAGAAGTGCCGTGTAGCATTTTGCTCTATGAAAAGCATTTCTAGTTGCATCTGATCAGCTAAGTCATATGGTCCCAGTGTCATATTGCACACTGATGACCTAGTTGCCTTCTTGGGGTGGGTGTTTCACACAGGGCTGAAGTGGCAGCTTGGGATACTCGCATTCCATATTTGGTTCCTGGTTTGAATTCTGGCTACTTCACTTCCGAGCCAACTTCTACTAATACTCATCCTGGTAAGCAACAGCCCCAAGCTACAAGTGAACCCAACCAGAATTACCTAAATATTGATCATTATTTTTTTTAAGATTTATTTTTTTTATTACAAAGTCAGATATACAGAGAGGAGGAGAGACAGAGAGGAAGATCTTCCATCTGATGATTCACTCCCCAAGTGACTGCAATGGCCAGCACTGTGCCGATCAGAAGCCAGGAGCCAGGAACCTCCTCCATGTCTCTCACATGGGTATAGGGTCCCAAGGCATTGGGCCGTCCTCGACTGCTTTCCCAGGCCACAAGCAGGGAGCTGGATGGGAAGTGGAGCTGCCAGGATTAGAACTGGCGCCCATATGGGATCCCGGTGCGTTCAAGGCGAGGACCCTAGCCTCTAGGCCACTGAGCCAGGCCCAACCATTATTTAAAATGTATCTTTCAGACGAATTTTTGTTTGGACAATGCTTATTTTTAGTTCTTCTCCTCCTCCTCCTCCTTCTCTTTCTTCTTCTTTTAAGATTTATATATATATATATATATATATATATATTTTTTTTTTTTTTTAATTTGAAAGGCAGATTTACAGGGAAAAGAGGGAGACAGAAAGATCTTCTATCTTCTGGTTCACTTCTCAAATGACCCCAATGGCCAGAGCTGAGCTGCTCCAAAGCCAGGAGCCAGCGCTTCCTCTAGGTCTCCCATGTGGGTGCAGAGGCCCAAGGACTTGAGCAATCCTCCACTGCTTTCTCAGGCCATAGCAGGGAGCTGTATCAGAAACGGAGAAGCTAGGATTTGAACTGGCACCCATATAGGATGCTGGCACTGCAAGGCAGAGGATTAGGCTGTTGAACCTCCACACCAGTGCCATTACTTTACTTCTGATCCAACTTCCTGACAACGCACCCTAGAAAGCAGTGGAGATCTGGTTAAGGCTTCAGGCTCCTGACTTTGGCCTGACCCAGGCTCAGCCGTTGCAGACATGTTGGGAGTGAACCAGTGGATGCAAGATTCTCTCTCTTTCTCCATCTCTGTAAGTCTGCCTTTCAAATAAATAATAAGGAAATCTTTAAAAATTGAAGTTTTATTGGAATGAAATCACGCTGACTTGTTTATCTGTTCTCATGCGCCGATGTCATCGCTAAATACTTATCACAGACAGCATTGTCTGCAAAGCCAAAATTGTTTACTGTCAGACTCTTTACAGAAAACAGATCAATGGATAAAGGTATCATGCTGCCTCTGTGAACCTCAGCAGACTTTTTTTTTTAAAAAAAAAGATTTATTTATTTATTTGAAAAGCAGAGTTACTGAAAGAATGAGGAGAGACAGAGATCTTCTATTTGCTCATTTATTTCCCAAATCACCTCAACTGCCAGGGCTGGGCCCTCTTCCAGTCCAGCTCCCTGCTAGTGGCCTAGGAAGGTGACAGCCATGGTCCAAGTCCTGGTGTCCCTGCACCCACACGGGAGAGAAGCACAGTGATGTAGCTCCTGGCTCCTGACTCCAGATGGCCTCAGCTCCAGCCATTGTGGCCATTTGGGAAACAAACCAACACATGGAAGACGTTATCTCCCTCTCCTTCTCTCTTTCTCTTTGTAATTCCTCCCTCTAAGTAAGTAAAAAATCCTTTCTTTTTTTAAGAGCTAGTACAAGGTAGGCCTTGATTAACCACCTTCTTCTATAGCTACAAGAAATTGGGGCCACTCTAATGTTAGTTAGCCAGAGGGTATTTCTTTTCTTTCATTCTTTTTCCTTTTTAGATTTATTTATTTTATTAGAAACTCAGATCTACAGAGAGGAGAGACAGAAAGAAAGATTTTCCATCCGCTGGATCACTCCCCAAGTGGTCCCAATAGCTGGAGCTGAGTGATCCGAAACCAGGACTCAGGAGCTTCTTCCAGGTCTCCTTCTTCCAGGGAACCAGGTGGGTGTAGGTTCCTTAGGCTTTGGGCCCTCCTCCATTGCTTTCCCAGGCTACCAGCAGGAAGCTGGATGGAAAGTGGAGCAGCTGGGACACAAACGGGCATCCGTATGGGATCCTAGTGGTTGCAAGGTGAGAACTCGAGCCACTAGGCTACCGTGCCAGGTCCCAGAGGGTATTTGTAAAATCCTGGGATGGAAAGGGGAAGAAAAAACGTCAAAGATCACTGTGCTTATCTCTCTCCTGTTTTAAGACTGGTGGTCTTTGCATTTAGAATTTTGCAACCTTTGTGAATGAATGAAGGGATGCTGGTATGTACAAAGGGAAAGGTCTGGAAGATTACAGCTGCTTGATAGGACTTTGGTGAGAGGAGATCACTAATTCTTCACTCCTTGCACAGTGTGCACACGTGTGCACGCTATATGAATATGTACTTTTTGCATGAGAGAGAGAGAGAGAGAGAGAGAGAGAGAGAGAGAGAGAGAGAGAGAGATTGATCTTCCCTAATGGTAGTTAAGAAAACAATCTTTCTAGGATGATGGATGTTGCTGTGTTCGTAGTGAGATTGTTGATTTAATGACCTCACTTGCCCCTGGCATCCACCCCATGATAGATGGGCTGCCCCAAACTTCTCAGGCTCTTTGTTCCTTGGTGGGCAGAGAGCTGGGAGACACATTCAGAAGGAAATGAATACTACAATTTCTGCAGAGGTAAATGAACTGCATAGCTGTGTTTGGAGACACAGTTGCAACTCCCCTCCCCCATTTCTCAGGAAGGTGATATAAATTCTCCGTTGTGGATGTGAAAAACTAGCCATGGCATATTTTAGCTCTTCTCAGAATTGCTGCAGGATACAAGCATAAAAGAATGACATTTTTTTTCCTATTAAAAATTATGGGTAATACAGGAAGGTTGTAAAACATTTGGACAATACAAACGCATATGATGGAAAAAATGGAAATCTTGCCTTCAGTTCACATCCATCGGGATAATTATTGCAAGTAATGTGATATTGGATCATCTGTAAATAGTTGTTTTTCAACTCATACTCAAGTGTGAATATTCATTAATAATGGAATGGTGTTATACATAGGAAAGCATTTCTATCTTCACCTAATATTGAGGTTTTCATAAAGTGTGTGGACATACATATCGTGAAACAACTATGTCGTGACAGTTTTGTGGCACAGCAGGTAAAGTGTTATGGCACAGCAGCCTGTGATGCTGGCATCCCATATGAGCACTGGTTTGAGTCCCAGAGTGTAGTGACAGGTTCAAGTCCAGGGTCCTCAATGCCTTGGTCCAGCTTCCTGCTGCTCACCTGGGAGGCAGGGAATGATGGATGGCCTTGGTATTTGGGCTCCTGCCACCACTGTGTGGAACAGAATGGAGTTTCTGATTCCTCACATCAGCCTGGCCTGCTGTGGGTATTTGGAGAGTGAATCAGCACAGGGAAGACTTTTCTTTGTCTCTCTTTAAAATAAATGAGTAAATTGGGCCTGTAGCCTAGTGCAGTAGCCTAGTGGCTAAAGTTCTCACCTTGCATGCACTGAGGATCCCATATGGGTGCCGGTTCATATCCCACCACTCCACTTTTCTTCCTGCTCCCTGCCTGTGGCCTGGGAAAGTAGCCGAGGATGTTCCAAAGCCTTGAGACCCTGCACCCATGTGGGAGACCCAGAAGAAGCTCCTGGCTCCTGGCTTTGGATTGGCTTAGCTCCGGGCCGTTGCAGACACTTGAGGAATGAACCAGTTCCAGCTGTTGCAGCCAGTTGAGGAGTGAATCAGAGGACACAGGATCTTTGTCTCTCCTTCTCTCTGTAAATCTTCCTTCCCAATAAAAATAAATAAATCTTTAGAAAAACAAAATTAAATTTAAAAATAAATAAGTAAATCCTCTTAAAAGGTCGTGCAATGTATCTTATCAGCAATTCGAACTTACAGCATTAAGAAATAGCCTTTCTTCTTTCTTTAAAAATATTTATCCTTATTGGAAAGGCAGATTTACAAACAGGACAGACAGAGAGAAAGATCTTCCATCCACTGGTTCACTCCCTAAGTGGTAACAACAGCTGGAGCTGAGTTGATCTGAATCTAGGAGCCAGGAGCTTCTTCCAGGTCTCCCATGTGGGTACATGGTCCTAAGGCTTTGGGCCATCCTCGACTGCTTTTCCAGGCCACAAGTAGGGAGCTGGGACATGAACTGGTGCCTATATGGGCTTCCAATGTGTGCAAGGTGAGGATTTAGCCACTAGGCTACGGTGCCAGGCCCAGAAATAGCCTTTCTTTCAACTGCTGCTATCACTGGGGTAGGATATAGACATGCTCTTCTCTGGATTCTGCAATCTGTTGCATTCTAGGGTAGAGGCAGCAGAGGGACCGGCTCAACCTTTACATCTTTGCCAAGAACACAACTGAAAACCTCATCCAGAAAGCCCTGGGCATGGTTCTACAATCTGAAATTGAGAAACATGGAGTTTAAGTAAAAGCAGACCAAAACATCCTAAAAGCTACATCCCCAAACAAACAAACAAACAAAAAATACAGACATGACCTCTTCCCCACTCACCCCTTCTATGGAGCAAGGTCATGTGCCATGTGTGTTAGCTCTCAGGGTCCCACTTCCCTACACTCACTTTAACTCAGCCAGTTCAGCAGAAGGCAGACTCCTGGAGAACAGGGTAGATGCCCACCCTACCTCAGCAGCCGCTGTCCTTGGTCCTGACTGTGTTCTGGATGAAGCCAGGCACCAAGACAGACAGGTGTAGGTTGGTTGAGCAAACAACTGTCAGGAGAAAAAGAAATTATTAAAGGCATTCTGACATCTGAAGTGTGTTAACAGGGAGGAGGTGAAGGCAAAAATATACACAGTGATAATATACCACTGTAACTGGCATATAGCATACAAAAATACACACACTGTAATTAACTGAAGGGATTTTTTAGACTGAGTGTTGGTTTTCTATCATTTCACATTCCGTTAGACCCAGATAAGGCTGCTAGCAATCCAGCATTCTTTTGGTGTGAGCCACACCAGAACCCCCTCCGTAGGGGGAATGCTGTCTGTTTAGGATGAGATCTGTGAATCATGAGGTCTGAATGGAGCAGGGGGTGAGACGTGGCTGGAATACAAGAGATCATTCTGGAGACCTGTTGGGAGGAGTTGGGGCAAAGACAGAAGAGTACTTGGAAGAGAGAGGAACCTGCACAGGGGTGTGAGTACCTGGTCTGTTAGGACAACAGGAAGAGCTAATCATTGAGTTAAGGTGAGGGTTGTCACTAGTCAGATGGTGAGGCCCAAAACTGCAAGAGCTGGATTACACTGTGGAGTAGCGTCAGGACTGATCAAGGGAGAGTGGTTAGACGGATGGATTAGAGGACAGCTATGTGAAGGATGAGAAAGATGGTAAGGCTGGGTGCAGGCCCACAGGGAGGGTGAGGGCTAAGTGGAAGACCACAAGGAGGGAGGTGATGGAGTGGAGGACCTCACAGGAGACCGTAATGGAGTTTCTGACTCTTGGCTTCAGCCTGGCCTAAACCCACTGTGGTCCTTTGGAATGAACCAGCAGATGAAATAGTTCTCTGTCTCTTCTACTCTCTGTTGTTCTGTCTTTTAAATTAATAAATACATTTTTAAACTAGAAAAAGTTAAGCAGTTACTCTTCTGCGCCAAAGAACATTAGACTTTTACCCAGCTCCCTCCTGTACCACTGAAGCTCCTCTCCATCTCCTCCCATGTGCTCCATCCTCAGGTTTGCACTGAGCTACTTTCTACTTGGATGAGATTGACATTTGTTTTTTTTGAGCATGTAAAGGGTAATGCCTGGTGTTTATGTTTCTGTGCCTGACTCGTTTCATTTAGTATCTCATCCTCCATTTCCCCCCATGTTACTGAAAATTAAAAATTCATGAGTTGTTGCTGAATAATATTCCAGTGTGCATACACAGCACATTTGATCTATCCATTCACTTCTAAAAAAGATTTATGCATCTGATTGGCAGAGAGACAGAACGCGCTATCTTCCATCCACCTGTTCACATCCTGAAAAGACACAATAGCAGAGGACAGGCCAGGAGCCAGGAATTTCATCTAGTACTTCCATTGGGTGGAAGGAATTTGAACACTTGAGTCATCACCTCGATATTTCTTCCTAGACACATTCACAGGGAATAGAGAACTGGATGGGAAGTTGAGTAGCCAGACTCAAATTGGCACTCGCAAATATGATGCTGGCATAGTAAGCAATGCTTAACCTACTATACCACAATATCCTCCCCTTCTCCTTAACTCTTTTCATGTAAATATTTTTCCTTTCTTGAAGACTTTCATACTTGTCTCAAAGTCTGTGTCTTGAATTCATCATCCTGAGTGACTTCAAATCCCTGTTGATGAACCATGGTGCCTAGGGTCCTAGCTTCTCTATTCCTTGATTTTATTTTTTTCATAATCAAAATCTGTCATGTACCTTCTACTCAGCCACTTACAGCTGTGTCTGCTCCTTTTTATTACCAAGATTTTATCACACTTCTTAAATTACTTAATCAGGCACTCTTTTCTTCCCCCTCTCTCCTGTCTTTATCCTATTACCACTCAGCTGCTCTACCTTCACCAGGACTCCAATCCACTTTCTTCTTGCCTGAACTTCAGCAACTTTCTTTCAGTATTCTCAGTTATCTTTCTGTGGCATTAGTTTTTGACACCTGCTTGGAGAGTTGATAAGTCAACCTGGTTTGATCTAACCATTTGATTTCTCTGTCTTACTGAATACTGCAAAAAAGTTTCATACCACCTATAGGACTGACACTAAATTAACGTTCTGACCTCAACTCTATTCAACAGTACACACAGTACTTGATATCTGTAAAAACACTCATAGAAATGATGTTTCGGGCCCGGCGGCGTGGCCTAGCGGCTAAAGTCCTTGCCTTGAACGCCCCGGGATCCCATATGGGCGCCGGTTCTAATCCCAGCAGCCCCACTTCCCATCCAGCTCCCTGCTTGTGGCCTGGGAAAGCAGTCGAGGATGGCCCAAAGCCTTGGGACCCTGCACCCGCATGGGAGACCCGGAAGAGGTTCCAGGTTCCCGGCTTCGGATCGGCGCGCACCAGCCATTGTGGCTCACTTGGGGAGTGAATCATCGGATGGAAGATCTTCCTCTCTGTCTCTCCTCCTCTCTGTATATCTGACTTTGTAATAAAAATAAACAAATCTTTAAAAAATGATGTTTCTTAGAATGAAAAAAATTGAAAATCATCCAAATGCTTAAAAAATAAGTATTAAGGGGAGGGTGTTGTGATACATCAAGTTAAGCCACCGCTTGGAACACCCACTTCTCCTTTGCAGTGTCCGTTTGAGTTTTGGATCCTCCATGTTGGATACAGCTTCCTGTTGATGTACTTAGGAGACAGCTGATGATGGCCCAAGAACTTGGATTCCTGCCAGCTATGTGGGAGACTAGGAGAGACTTCCTAACTCTTGACATTGGCCTGGCCCTGCCTCAGCTATTGCAGGCACTGGAAGGGTGAATCAGTTTGATAGAAGATCTCTTTTTCTCTTGGTCTATCCCTCTCTTCCTGTCATTCTGACTTTCAAATAAATAAATAAATCTTTTCTTAAAAGACCCACATGAACTGGTGTGGTGGTGCCCAGGCTAATCCTCTGTCCGGTTGCGCTGGCATCCCATGTGAGTACTGATTTATGCCCCAGTTGCTCCACTTTTAATCCAGCTCTCTGCTAATGGCCTGGGAACGCAGTAGAGTATGGCTTAAGTCCTTGGGTCCTTGGCCCCTGCACTCATGTGGGAGGCCTAGAGAAAGTTTCTGATTCCAGGTTTCAGACTGGCCCAGTTTCAGCCATTGCAGCCATCTGGGAAGTGAATCAGTGGATGGAAGATCTCTCTCTCTGTGCCACTCGCTCTCTCTGTAAATCTGCCTTTCAAACAAAAATAAATAAATGTTTAAATGTATATATGTATACACACATGGATATGAAAAAAAAACACATGAGGGTCCAGACACATGGGGTAATAGGCTAGACCTCTGCCTGTGGTGCCAGCATCCCATATGGGTGCCCGTTTGTGTCCAGCTGTTCCACTTCCCTTCCAGCTCCCTGCTTATGGCTTAGGAAAGCAGTGGAAGATGCCCAAAATCCTTGAACCCCTGTACCCACATGAGAGACCCAAGGAAGCTCATGGTTCCTGGCTTCAGATGTGCTCAGCTCTAGTAGTTGTGGCCATTTGTGGAGTGAACCAGAGGATGGAAGATCTGTCTCTCCTTCTCTCTACAACTCTGCATTTCAAATAAAAATAAAACATCTTTTTAAAAAAAATCCATATGAATAACTTTCACAGGAGGGATTGTCAGCAGATACAACAAAGACCAAATTTATACCCTCCCCCTCTAAACCTGCATATAATTAAAGGCATAAAAAGAGAGGAGTTAGAATTCTAAAACAAGAGCAAACTACTAAAGAACAGATGGTGAAATGTAAAAAATATGGTCATTGAATTCAGAACCTGAGTGGGTAAGATAACCTCCAGATTAGGTACTTCCTCCTTCTCAAAGTGGAAACAATGTACAGTGTTTCACTGGAACCTCGGGAGACAGACACAACCAAGGTTTTATGTAGCATTGACAAACACTGCTCAGAGCACCAGGCAGGCAGGTGCTGCTCCCTACCAATACGTACTGAATTTCTTTATCTGGCAAAAATGGAGTAAACCTGATACAAAATAGGGGTTAACCTGCTAAAACTTGCCTTAATGGCTTCCTTCTCTACCTAAACTATCATAAACAGTTCATAACTTAATTTCAAAGAAATAAACCAAAAGAAAAGATCCAATGATGAAATGCACCTAACTCTATTTAAATAACCAACTTTCTCTCTAGATAGTTTATTTTTCCTAATTACCATTGATGATGAGGTGTAGTAGGTCAAGCATCTGTCTTCGGTGCCAGTATCCCATATGGGTGCTGGTTCAAGTCCTGCTTCTCCATTTCCCATCCAGCTCTCTGCTAATGGTCTGAGAGAGCAGCAAAGGATGACCTAAGTCTTTGGGCCCTTGCACCAAAGTGGGAAACCTGGAACAAGCTCCTGGCACCTGGCTTCAGATCCGTTCAGTCCAGTCATTTGGGGGAGTGGACACGCAGATAGATCACCTCTGTCTCTCCATTTCTCTCTGTAATTCAGTCTTTCAAATGAAAATAAACAGGGCCCAGCGTGATGGCTTAGTGGCTAAATCCTCACTTTGCAAGCACCAGGATTCCATATGGGCACCAGTTTGTGTTTCAGCAGCTCCACTTCCCATTCAGCTCGCTGCTTGTAGCCTGGGAAGGCAGCCAAGTAGGGTCAAACACCTTGGAACCCTGCACCCATGTGGGAGATCCAGAAGAGGCTCCAGGCTCTTGGCTTCAGATCAGCTTAGCCCTGGCCATTGAGGCCACTTGGGGAGTGAACCAGTGGATGAAGATCTTTCTTTCTTGTCTCCCGTTTTCTTTGTAAAACTGCCTTTCCAATAAAAATAAATAAATCCTTAAAAAAATGAAAACAGATATCTTTTTAAAAAGAAAATAGGCGGAAAGGCAGAGTTTTACAACACACACACACACACACACACACACACACACACACACACACCCTCAATCTTCCACCTGCTGGTTCACTCACGAAATGTCCACAATAGAAAGGTCTAAAACCCAGGAGCCTGGAATTTCATCTGGATCTTCCCTGAGGATGGTAGGAGCCTGAGTTCTTGGCTCATCCTTCCTTTGCTTTCCCAAGCGCATTAGCAGGGAGCTGTAATGCCAGCGTGGCAGGCAGCAACTTCACCTGCAATGCCACAACACTAACCCCTGTTGCTCTGTTCATAGATTGCTTTTCTTAATCTTTTATATTTCAAAATTCAGTTGTCTTGTTGATTTCTAGGAACATGTTTTTTATATATTAATTTTTAAAATGATTTGTTTATATTGGAAAGGCAGATATACAGAGAGAGAAGGAGAGACAGAGAGGAAGATCTTTTGTCCAATGGTTTACTCCCCAAGCGGCTGCAAAGGCTTGAGCTAAGCCAATCCGAAGCCATGAACCAGGTGCTTCTTTTTTTTTTTTTTTAAATTACATTGCATTATGTGACACAGTTTTACATTGCATTATATGACACGGTTTTATAGGTACTGGGATTCTCCTCACCCCTCCCCAAATCCTCCCACCGTGGTGGATTCCTCCACCTTATTGCATTACCACAGTTCAAGTTCAGTTGAGATTCTTTCATTGCAAGCATCTACCAAGCATAAAGTCCAGCATCTTATTGTCCAGATAAGTTCAACTGTTTCTTGGGGAGACCATCTCTGGTCCGAAGGTAGAGTTGGCAGAGTATCATCCCGATAAATTAAAAGTCCCAACATAACATCAGCAACAATTTATAACGTTTTGGAATTAAATGACATAGTATTGAGTAACCAATATGTTGAAAAAAAAAAACGCAAGTTCTTAAACACATGCTGCAACTGCTTCATTGACATTTCAATTTTAGTTTATATACAACCAGATTCTATACACCTTAAAATGGCTATAAATTACTATTCAGCTGTCTCATGTCTATTTTCGTTATAGTATTTAGCATTTTATAGCATTGAAGCATAATTTTGTTGAACCTGGCTTTTTTTCGGGTAGTCTAGACTGGCTTATAACTCTAACAAGATATTTGTCAACAGTTTAGGTGCAGAACAGTTTTAGGAGGGGTGTGCAGAGAAATCTTCAATGCCCTAGTGAGGAGTAACTACTCTTTGTGTCCCACCTAGTAAGGTATAAATGAATCCACGCTGACCGTTCCCTGATTCTAAGCTTTCCTTGTTGCTTTCTATCTATTCTAGATTTTTTGTTTGTATGTTTGTCTGTTTTGAGGGCTTTCTGGAGCAATCCTGATGGTCACTGCCAGGAAGGGTGGGGACCCAAAGTTGCAACCAAGCTAGGTCCGGAGAAATCTCCCCTCCCTAGTCCTGAAGGAAGTTTACTGTTCTTCTCTTTCTGCGGACTGCTCAGGGCTCGTGAGCAGATGCTGCTTCCAGGTCTCCCACACGGTGCAGGGTCCCAAAGCCTTGGGCCATCCTCGACTGCTTGCCCAGGCCACAGGCAGGGAGCTGGATGGGAAGTGGGGCCCGCTGGGACTAGAACAAATGCCCTGGGAAAGCAGCAGAGGACCGCCCAAGGCTTTGGAACCCTGCACCTGCATGGGAGACCTGGAGGAAGTTCCTGGCTCCTGGCTCCGGATCGGCACTTGGGGAATAAACCATCGGACGGAAGATCTTCCTCTCTGTCTCTCCTTCTCTTTCTGTATATCTGCCTTTCCAATAAAAATAAATAAATCTCAAAAAAAAAATATAAAGATTATAAACGTATTTTTCATTATTCATTTTTTTGGCATTTATGCTTCTCTTTCATACAACCGTGTATCATTCTTGTGAAGTATATAAACAGGGCTCCTTTCAAGTTAATTTTCTTCCAATCTGGCTTGCAGGGAGCAGGTTTCTGAAGATTTTTTTCTCTGGCAAAAAAAAGGAAACTGCCACTTGAGAATTTATTATTTTCTAACATCCACATAGGCTCAACCCTTTACAAACAATGTGTAATTTAATCTTCAAGCAAGTTTTGTTTCTTTAATGTTCAGGGGTGGCTTTTTTTAAACATTTATTTAATTTTTATATTTAACGCAGAGTTAGCGAGACATCTTCCATCAGCTGGTCCACTCCCCACATGGCCACAACACCCAAGCTGGGTCGGTCGGAAGCCAGAAGCTTCCTCTGGGTTGCCCATGTGCGTCCAGGGTCCCAAAGCTATGGGCAGTCCTCCATGCTCTCCCAGGCCGCAAGCAGAGAGCTGGATCGAAGAGTGCAAATAAGGCTCAAACCGGCGCCCATATGGGATGCAGGTTTAGCTTGCTACACCACGGGCGCAGGCCCCAGCAAATCCTAAAATCGCAGTTTCTAGAAAAAGAAACCAGGTTTTACAAGACAACCAGAACCCGCCTTGGAGCAAGACCGGCTGCCCCAAGCTGAGCGCCGCGTGCACGCCCGACGCCACGCCCACCTCCAGGGCGCTCGGGATGATGACGTCTTTCGCGAGCGCCTGGGGCCGGGGCTGTCGCGCGGCTTACGTCGTGTCCTGCTTGGCCCCGCGGTGCTGTCTCACCGGTGAGGCCCGCGTTCTGTGCAACCTGCAGCCCCCAGCCTACTGCCACCATGGAGTACCTCATTGGCATCCAGGGCCCGGACTACGTCCTTGTCGCCTCCGACCGGGTGGCCGCCAGCAATATTGTCCAGATGAAGGACGGTGAGAGGAGGCTGAGGCGGCCTGGCCTGGCCTGGCTGTAGGGGCAGCCAGAGGGTTCGGGGAGTCCTGGGGTGGGGAGCGTCTGCGAGGAGGACCCCGGCCTGCACTTGGGGTTTTTGTTTAGGTCGGAGGACGCTAGCGGACCAGCCTAGGGCTGGCGCATTCGCTCCTGTGGACAGTGCTCTTGCTCTGGTCTGCGCGCTAGGGTCCTCGCCGGGTAAGGTGTTTAAGCACCTGCCGGCCCCCGGGGCTGCTCGGAAACCCGAATCGCTTCTGGAAGCTTCCTTTTGCTCACAGTGAGATTTGTTTGCGGGTGGCCTTAGGTAGGCTGCTGGGGGAGAAACTGGGGGGCTGGAAGACTGGCGTCCGTTCCCCTACCCGCAGTTTCTCCGACCCCTCTTTCCCGCATCCTAGGACTCTGACTGCTAAGTTGTCCTTCCTAGTGAAGTAGTGAATGAAATTAGAAAACCTTATCTCCTGTCTGCTTCATCAACTTATTTCGAAATACCCGAGTGTCTTCACCTGTGTTTTCATACAGTCACGCCGGACTCGGACTGGTTGGGAGGATTGCACGAATTAGCCGCAAATGTTTAGGCTTTGACGGCAACTTAGTAGCGACAATGGCAAGGATTGCACTTTCCATGAATTCACATGGCTTTATCCACATTTTACAGTCGTTAGTTTGAGGCGCAGAAGAAACTTGCCAGAGGTCACCGGTGATACCAGCAGGCTTCAGAACTGTGCAGTCCCAGTCCCGCGATATTTTGCCCACAATTACTAACCCATACTGTCTGTCTACAACAAGTACTAAGTACTGAACACCTAATATTTTTTTTTTTAGTTATGAGTTTGTAAAAAATAGGAATGTGTCTTCATGATTGTAGACATGCTCCTGTTGTTTTCATTATGCTTAAACTTAGATGAATCGAAGTCCATTCGACAAATATGTGCTTGCCTTGACTGCTTGCAGAAGATGTGACACTCATTTTAAGAGAAGTTACAATTCAGAGATTTCAGAAATGTCTTCAAAGAATTGTAACACAGCTAGAAAGTGGGTTTTTTCTTATGAGGTACAGTCAACTTCTCAGGTACTACAGAAGGGAAAATTCTAGTGGAGATTTCAGAGAGCTTTAAGAACAAGTGAGAGTTCATAAAAAAAGATTACCCCTGGGGCTTCCTGCATTGTATGGACAAAAGCAAAATGGTGTGCACTGCCGCTTTTGTAAGCCACGGGCGTCTGTCACACGTGGGTCCATCTGGGGAGATGGTTCATTCCTTTCATTGCCACAATGGCCATGACAAAACCAGGAACTTCATTTAGGTCTCCCACATGGCTGTGGGGACACAAGGCTTTGGGCCATCCTCTACCGCTTTCCCAGGCCACGAGCAAGGAGCTGGATGAGAGTCGAGCTACCAGGGATCCCAGCATTTACAAGGCAAAGATTTAAACACTGAGCCGTCGCATGGGACCCTTTCTTGATTTTTGTTCTTGCTGAAAAAGAAAGAGGGGCCTGAAAGTGGTTTGTTAAACATCTGGTTAAACATCTGTGGTATGAATTGCTCAATTATTAAATTCTTAGTTTGTAGAAATTTAGTAGGCCCTGGCACCATAACTCAGTGGCTAAATCCTTGCCTTGTAATAGATGGGCTCTGGTTCTTGTCCCAGCTTCTCCGCTTCCCACCCAGCTCCCTGCTTGTGGCTTGGGAGGACAATGGAACATTGCCCAAAGCCTTAGGATCCTGTACCCGTGCAGGGGACCCAAAGGAGGCTCCTGGCTTTTAGCTTCAGATTGGCTCAGCTCCGGCTGTTGTGACCACTTGGGGAGTGAACCAGAGGATGGAAGTCTTTCTCTGTGTCTCCTCCTCTCTGTAAATTTGCCTTTCCAATAAAATTAAATTAATCTTTAAGAAAAAAAAAGGAAAGAAATTTAGTAAAAACAAAGGAAGAAGTGTCTAGCCAGAGCAATGCCCAGGTGAATACATTTATAGATCTTTTTCATATCAGTAAAGTGCATGAAAACTGTGAAAAGTGGGGTGTGCTTTACACCTCTTTAAATACACAGTTCTTACAGGAACCAGAAATGCAACATACTAGGTATAATCCACTGAAGAGATGAAGATATTCAGAAAGTAAGGGAGCAAAATGTACAAGATGATTTTGTAGGATTAAAGATGTTAACATTAGGTTAGTTTTAAAATTAATGACTTCATGAGTGAATTCTAAGAGTATTTGAAGATCTCTGGTATGGGCAAGAGAATTTCTTTGAAAAAATAGTTGGAATTAATTGAGCTCAGTTCTAATTTCTCCCTTTTCTGGACATAGATTTTTAAAAAATGTAATAGTTTTACAATTGTAGGAGGACTTTATCCTAACTCTTCATGTCATGCTGAAACATACAGTCAAGACTGCTGAAGAGTAATAAACTTGGGACTCATTTTCTCAAAGTATAAAATATTGCATCCGGTTATTCAGTGTGTCACCTTCTAAACTATTCCAATGCTGGAGAGAAAGCATTTCCCAAAGGTTGCCTGCTTATTAAATTGAAGTAGTACAACTCTTGGTTTGATAATGGAGTGCTGCATTTTGTATCACCCCACCCCTGCCTGTATAGAATTGCTTTTTAAGTTAGATTACTACATTGCATGCACACTTTATTTTCTGAATTCTTGAGGCAGGTCAGATCTGAACCACATTATCTAATGCTCAGTATGATACTGTGCATGTATAGAATCTGTTACGGTTTTGCTCACTTGTTAGGCTTGGATGAGTGTTTTTATCACCAATTTATACATTTTGGAAACTGAAATGTAGAGAGGCAAATAATTTGCCCAAGTTCGGAGTCTGGATCATAATGAGGTCTGCTGGGTTTTAGTCCAGGTGGCTGTCTATGGTATGATGTTCACTGTGTTGTCCATTTATTTTATGTATGTAATTCTTACAAGTTCTTCACCAAAAGATCAGAAATTCCCTAGAGTTGTGCAGGCAGTATAGCTCAGGAGGACATTGTGTCTGTCACTTGTTTTTCTATCATCCTCCACTGTTTAAAGACATTTTGACCTTATGTGTAGTTTATTTCAAAAACTTTATTGCATAGAATTTTACAATTTTTCTTGTATTGTAAAATATTTGTTTTATTTGGGGGCCCAGTGCAATGATCTAGTGGCTAAATTCTCACCTTTCAACCACTGAAATCCCTTATAGGTGCTGGTTGATGTCCCTGCTGCTCCACTTCCCATCCTGCTCCCTGCTTGTGGCTTGGTAAAGCAGTAGAAGATGGTGCAAAGCCTGGGACCCTGCACCCATGTGGGAGACCAGAAGAAGCTCCTGGCTCCTGGCTTTGGATTGGCTCAGGTCTGACTGTAGCGGCCACTTGGGGAGTGAAACAGTGGATGGAAGATCTTTCCATCTCTCTGCTCTGTAAATCTACCTTTCCAGTAAAAATATTTTTTTAAAGGAAGATATTTATTTTATTTGGAAGGCAGTAAAAAGGAGAGACAGAAAGAGATCTTTCATCTCACTCCCCAAATGGCTGCAGTGGTTAGGGATGGGTTGGGCCAAAACCAGGAGACAGAAACTCCATCCTGGTCTCCCCTATGGGTGGCAGAGGCCCAGGTGTGCAGGCACGTTAGCAAGGATCTGGATCAAGAATGTTGCAGCTGGGACATGAACTGGCACTGTGACATAGGATGCCAGCATGGCAAGTGGCAGACAGCTCAGTCTGCTGCCAGTGCCAATCCTTAGCCTTTCTTCAAAATGTGACAAATTCTTTGAAAAATAAGCTCTCCCTCCAAATAAGTACAGCTTCTTTCGTACTGTAAAACTGAATTTTTTTAACAAAGTGGTGCATATTGACTACAGAAATTTCAGGGAATATTGGTAAGCAAAAAGAAAGAAATAAAAACTGCCCATGTGCTTAACACTGGCAAGAACTTTGACTTTATGATTCTGGTTCCTTGTTGTGTGGGAATAATATGTCTGTAAGTGAATTTTTTTCTTTTATAAACAAGTTTACAAACCAGATTTTAAATTTCCTATAATCTGCACAACAAATAAAAGTGAGCTTGCTTAGGAGTTTTGAGGCAGTTTGGTATTATATAAAGATACATTTTGTGTAATTTTCCCCCAAAGTCTAAAAAACCATATTATTGGTATCTACAACTCTCAAACACTTGTCAAGTATTTGATAGTAGCATTTTGTTCTTTAATCCTATTAAGGGATTTTAACATTTCAGAAGCTTTCAAACAGGAAACATGTCTCCCAGGGAAGATTATTCAGCACTATTTGAAAAATGAAAAGTGAAAGTGAGAGTGAGATGGGAAGATAAGGTGTTTTGTGGAGCTGCACATTGAATATGAAGTGCTTTCTTCCTCAGGCACTGATTGCAGCCTGAGTATTTATTTGTCTAGTCGGAGTCTGGTTCAGCTAGATAAGTAGAGTCCTGATTTTCGTGAACTGTTGTGTGTAGCTTAATGTCAATTTTTGTTAGAACTTTGGTTAGGTGATCATTTCAGTGTTTCATTCTGTTTTTTCCCTTTGGAAATGAAGCTGGTTTATTTTTTAAAGTGATTTGTTTTCACTGTTGACTTTCTATTTCTTGGGATGGTTCTTTGATTATAGTTGTAGCACTGGCCCTTTTCATACATGCTTTCTTTGTGTAGAAATATAACAACTACAATTGTTTTTGTAGGAATATATCAGGGATTACATTGATGTAACCATCAATGTAAAGCTAATCACCACTGGCTAGATTTCTTCATTCTCTTCCTCCCCTGTTTCTTGCTTTTCAGATGTCTTTAAATTGTCACATTTCATACTTGTTTTTCAGAATATGTGTGAAATTGGCATTAGTAACATATTGATGGTTTAACATAAGATTGAAATTAATACTGCTGCCTATTAAAATCTTTTGAAGACAATGATTAGTAAAATGATTCAAGATAATAATTAATAAACCTGATGGTTGCATGCGTAATAGCTGACAATTTGTATTAAGGCAAATTCTAATGAGGTTTCTTTTCTTTGAACAGATCATGACAAGATGTTTAAGATGAGTGAAAAAATATTACTCCTTTGTGTTGGAGAAGCTGGAGACACCGTACAATTTGCAGAATATATTCAGAAAAATGTACAACTTTATAAGATGCGAAACGGTGGGTAAAACTTGGAGAACAGATTTGTGGATTGGTTAACTGGTGCTGCCATAGCAAATCACACCAGCCTGTGCATCTAAAGACAGAATCACCGAGAGAGGTATATCTTCTGTCTGCTAGTTCCCTCCCTAAATGGCTATAATAGCTGGGCCAGCTGAAGCCAGGAGCCTGGAACTCCATCTGGGTCTCCCATGTGGGTAGCAGGGACCCAAATATTGAAACCATCCTCTGCTGCTTTCTCAGCTACAGTAAGGAAGGACACTGAATCAAAAATGAAGCAGTTGGGATTCAAACCACTGCCTTTATGGTATGCCAGTGTTGCAGGGGGTGGCTAAACCTGCTCTACCTCAATGCCAGTCCCAGCCTGGGGAGATCTTAAACAACAGAGGTTTGTTTTCTCCTAGCTCTGAAAACAGGGTATCTGCGGGATGGACTCCTTTCAAGGCCTTTCTCCCTGAATAACAGGTGGCCCCTTATGCCTTCCAGGATATTCTTCTCTACATCTGTGTCCAGATTTTTCTGATGATGACCTCACTGGAGCTTAGCGACATCTTTAATGAACCTGTCTCCAAATACAATCACATTATGAGTTACTGGGTGCTAGAACTTCCACTGATGAGTTTTTGAAATATACAGTACAGCCTATAATTATTGGTTTGTCTTTAAATTTAAACTAAAGATTATTCTCTTGCAGTTGTATATATGGGTCACATTTTAGTTGAATCTTCTTATTTTTAAAATGTTATCTAGGACATAAAACTAATCCTTCTAATCTTAAAGACTGCAAAATTCCCAGAGCAGAGAACCATTGTAATACCGGTTCTTAGAAGATAAGATAAACGGCACCCACATGGGTGCTGGCATCCTAAAAGGGTACTGGTTTGTTGGCTGCTCCCTACTAATGGCCTGGGAAAGCAGTGTAAGATGACCAAAGGCCTTGGGCCCCTGCACCCACATGGGAGACCCGGATGAATCTCCATCTGGCTCTGGCACTGATACCATCTGGGGAGTAAACCAGAAGATGAAAGATATCTTTCTCTTCCTCTTTTTCCTCTTCCCTTTTTTCCCGTTCCTCTCTATGTAACTCTTTCAAGTAAAAAAAAATGGATAAATCTTGAAAAACAAACCAAAAAAGGGTTCTACCTACTTCTTCTGTGGCTTCCTGTCTAAAGAGATGCATAGGACTTTGTGAGGTGTTCTGTGAACTCTGCAATTCAGGACTGGAACCTACTGGAAAAGCTTCCTAGCAGATGATCCCAGCCACTGCACTTTGTGCTGGTACTCTGGCAGAGAACACCTTATTTCCAGGTAGTTGCTTCGTAGTTGAATGACATTGTTATACACTGTACTGGTACCATATGGAGCTAGAAAGAGACTTCATTTGAATGTAATTGTATCAGATTACGAGGTGAGGTCAGTTCATATCATGTTTTAGTTAGCAGATTAAGCATTATTCATATGGTTTTATAAATATAAAAAGATGGTACCCTGTAAGAACAGGCGTATTGAAGTGATCTGGGGTACTGTTACTCCCTCTGCTTCACTTTAAGCATGACTCCTCGTTTTTTTTTCAGGCTATGAGTTGTCTCCCACAGCCGCAGCAAATTTCACACGCAGAAATCTGGCTGATTGTCTTCGGAGTCGGGTAAGCAGTGTAGCAGACAGCCTTAGAGGAGAGCAGAACACTTTTCTGTGCTTCGCTTATGTTCCTGTTAGGCGTCGGTAGTATTTTTGCGTTTTTTGGCCTTCCTGACCCGTTCCCCTTGCTGTTCTTTCACTTGTCACTCTTCACTCCCTTTGGATTTGTTTCCTCTCTACACAGTTGCTACTTAAAGCCGGGAGGACAAATACACATTCCCAAAGAATCCATGGGGTCATGCCAATAAGAAGATCTGTGACTACTCCTCTCACACAAAAACTTTATTTGTTGGAAAAATTTTAAGTTCATAGCCGAATGAAGAGAAGAGTACTCCTCCATATCCATGTATAACATCCCCTTTTATCCACATCCATGATGCATGGGTTACAGTTGATGAGCCTACCTTGATAGTTATAATTGCTTGAAGTCCATAGTTTACCTCGCTCTTGGTGTTGTATGTTCCATGGCTTTGGATAATATTATGATCCATCATTTAATCTCTTACAAAGTAGTTTTACGGCCCTAAAAATACCCTATTCCCCATCTATTCACTTTTCCCCTGCCTCCCCAGTGCCTGGCACTTCTACTGTTTCTGTAGTTTTACTTTTCTAAATTGTCATGTAGTTGAAATCATGCCTTACATATCCTTTTCAGATTGATTTTATTTACTTAGTAATATGCATTTGAAGTTCCTTCATGTCTTTTTATGGCTTCATAGCTCATTTCTTTTTAGTGCTGAATAATATTCCATTGTACCACCATCTGTTTATTCATTTATTTACTTCTTGGGCTTCCAAGTATTGGCAACTATGAATAAAGCTATAAAAAAGTCCACTGCAAGCTTTTGTTTGAGAATAAGTTCCTTTTTTAACTCCTTTATGTGAATGCCAACGAATGAGATTTATAAGATTTATAAGAAACTGCCAGGCCCAGCGGCGTGGCCTAGCGGCTTAAGTCCTCGTCTTGAGAGCCCCGGGATCCCATATGGGCGCCGGTTCTAATCCCGGCAGCTCCGCTTCCCATCCAGCTCCCTGCTTGTGGCCTGGGAAAGCAGTTGAGGATGACCGAAAGCCTTGGGACCCTGCACCTGTGTGGGAGACCTGGAGGAGGTTCCTGGTTCCCGGCATCGATTTGGCGCGCACCGGCCCATTGCGGCTCACTTGGGGAGTGAATCATCGGATGGAGGATCTTCCTCTCTGTCTCTCCTCCTCTGTGTATATCTGACTTTGTAATAAAATAAATAAATCTTTAAAAAAATTTAAAAAAAAAGGATTTATAAGAAACTGCCAAAAAATATTCTTTGGTTTTCATAGAAAGTCTTATTTTGTAATTCTTGTAATTGAGGTTTCCTATATGGTTCTAGAAGAACCTTGAAGACAATATTGCAGATTTTCATCTTGAGATTATTTGTTTTTGTTCCTCTGTAATTATTTTGTGCCAGACAGAATTGGTTTTCCTTACTTACTCTGGCTTGTTGCTATCTTAAAGTTATCTTAATTCCGATGCAACATTATTAAGTTTGGGATTGAATGCATTAAAAATTATGTAGGCTGTGCCAAGAAAGTTTGTATGATTGTTAAAGGTGTGTATTGTTTCCTTCCCACAGGGACTTTAGTAAATAGAGCCATACCATGTGACCTTACCCCCTGTGCCTGTTGACTCAGCTATGAAGTCGAGATAACTTCCCAACCCCACAGGAGTGCTAGGAAAATTAATGCTTGTGAATCATAATATTTAACATTCATACAACTTTTGCCCAAAGCATTTTGCTTAATAATTTAATCTACTCACTATTCCACTGAGACAGATAGCAGTTAATTCTGTCACTGATACAGAATAAAAAGCTTAAAGTTGCAGTGGGACTGGCTCCAGGTCACACAGCAGGTCAGACAGATCTACGTTAATGGTGTCATCATTATTGGACTGTTCTGCCTCAGGGTCCTCTCCTTGATTCTTCAGTAGTGTTTCTGGTGCTCGTCATGGTTTTAATTTCATCTGTAGTTCTTTAAATTGACTTGAATTAGAATCTACCACAAGTATAAGAGTTGATTTTTTTTTAATGTATTTATTTTATTGGAAAGGCAGATGTACACAAAGGAGGAGAGACAGAGAGGAAGATCTTCAATCCGATGATTCACTCCCCAAGTGAGCGCAATGGCTGGTGCTGCGCCAATCCGGAGCCAGGAGCCAGGAGCCAGGAGCTCTTCCAGGTCTCCCACGTGGGTTCAGGGTTCCAAGGCTTTGGGCCGTCCTCGACTGCTTCCCAGGCCACAAGCAGAGAGCTGAATGGGAAGTGGAGTTGCCAGGATTAGAATTGACGCCCATATGGGATCCCGACATGTTCAAGGTGGGGACCTTAACCATTACGCTATCGTACCGGGCCCAGAGTTGATATTTTTAAGAGTTCCTATATCTCTATCAAGTAGCTTAGTTTCTAAAATTCAGCAAAATTGGATTGAGGACTTCCTTCCTTCCTTTCCTTTTTTTTTTTTTTTAATATAAAATATGGGACAAATGGAGAAGTATCTTCCATCTTCTAGTTCACTGGTTCCTTGCCCCAAGTGGCTGCAACAGCCAAGCCTGAGCCAGTCTGAAGCCAGGAGCCCTGAGATATTTTTTGGTTTCTGCATGGGTGCAGAGGCCCAAGGACTTTGCCTACCCTTTTCTGCTTTCCCAAGCACATTATCAGGGAGCTGGCTTAGAAGGGGAACCACTGGGAGTTACCCATGTGGGATCCCTGCACTGCAGGCCATAGTCTCACCCAATAAACCACAATGCCGGCTGCCAAAAGCTTTTCAGTAGACTCTCAGTGCTGGCTTTAACCATGAATTTATACAATCATGAGGAGTGAAGTCTGTTAAGAAACTAAAGGTAGGGCCTGGCACAGTGGCCCAGAAGCTAAAGTCCTCGCCTTGAACTTGCCTGCTCAGATCCCATATAGACGTCAGTTTTAATCCCGGCAGGCCTGCTTCCCATCCAGCTCCCTGCTTGTGGCCTGGGAAGGCAGTCGAGGATGGCCCAAAGCCTTGGGACCCTGCACCTGCTTGGGAGACCTGAAGGAAGTTTCTGGCTCCTGGCTTTTGGCTTCTGGCTTCAGATCAGCACAGCACCGGCCATTGCAGTCACTTGGGGTGGAAGATCTTCCTCTCTGTCTCTCCTCCTCTCTGTATATCTGACTTTGCAATCAAAATAAATAAATCTTAAAAAAACAAAACTAAAGGTAACATTGATTGAGAAAACAAATTTATATACATTGTTTTGATTTAGGTGAAATGTCAGTTATTTTCTCTTGCTCATTTCTCCTGGAGAGAGAAAGTTGGTCAAGTATTAACATCCGTGCTACCCAGAAATTTCTAGTGTTCAGCAATAAGTAAGCGGTGGCTTACTTCTTCCTCTGACTTACCAGGCAGAACTGGAATAAGCATTGCAGCTCTGGGCACAGTAAATACTCAAAAATTCTGCAGATATTAAGTGCATTAAGCTCCTTTTAGAATTGAGATAAGAGTGGAATGTGCTTGATGCAAATGCAGTGAATTGAGTTAATCTCCTTGCAGAAATGTTTGATGTCTTCACAAATAAATATCTTTTGTAGGCAGTGATATGAGGCTGTGGTAAATATTGACAACCTCTGCCTTGTGCTTCTACAATAAGTTCAATGCTTGCTTCACAACCCCTTTTCAAAAATAGATTCATAATTGTAAAATGAGCAGCTATGTCATACTTATTTTATTCTAGGAATAAAATAAGTTTGTCAGTCTTCCTAATAAATGTAGAGAAACTGCATTTGGTACATATACATAATTAGACCAGTTGGCACTTGAGACTTATCTTGGGTCAGCCAGTTACCATACATAAATGTGTCTACAACTCAGATTATTTGTTTCCTATTTGGTGTATGTGTGCATGCATTTTTGAATGTTGTTTAAAGGTTATGTTTGGATTGGGAGGACATTTGCTTACCAAAAAGAATATAATACGTTCTGTGTATACTGGTTCTTTAAGCGGGTTGGGGAGCAGGGCCAGAATTATGGCATAGTGGTTTAGCTTGACTTGTGACTCTGGCATATAATATTGAAGTGCCTATTCCATTCCCCACTATTTCACTTCACAGCTAGCTCCCTGCTAACGCACCTTGGAAGACAATAGATTGGCTCCAGCCATATGTTTAGGAGACTAGATAAAGTTCCAAATTTTGGGTTGTAACTTGACCCAGACCTGAATGTTGTGGCCTTTTGAAGAGTGAATCCTCTATCAGAGTGCATGGAACTGAGTCCTGCTTCTGCTTCTAAGTCAGCTTCCTGCTAATATGTATCCTTATGGCTCATGTACTAGAGTTCCTTCTACCTGCATGGGAAACTTCTGGCTTTTACCTGGAGAGACAGAGAGGAAGATCTTCCATCCGATGATTCACTCCCCAAGTGACCACAGCGGCCGGTGCTGTGCCAATCCGAAGCCAGGAGCCAGGAACTTCTTCCAGGTCTCTCAAGCAGGTGCAGGGTCGCAAGGGTTTTGGGTCATCCTCGACTGCCTTCCCAGGCTACAAGCAGGGAGCTGGATGGGAAGTAGGGCAGCTGTAATTAAAACCAATGCCCGTATGGGATCCTGGTGCATTCAAGGCGAGGATTTTAGCCTCTAGGCTACCACGCCAGGCTCTGTATAATTATTATAATGATTAAATGAGGTAACTATTCAGTGCTATTAGCATGGTACTCACAAATCGTTTTTGTTTTTAATGCTGCTTTTGGTATTTAGTTGAAGCAGTTTGATGGCTGTAAATTAATTACAAATGGAAACTTCTTTGTTCTGCATTATTTGAACTGTAGCTAGTAAAAAAGGAGATTTGAACCCAGCGTGGTAGCCTAGTAGCTAAAGTCTTCACCTTGCATGCACCAGGATCCCATATGGGCACCAGTTTATGTCCCAGCTGCTCCAGTACCCTTCCACCTCCCTGCCTGTGGCCTGAAAAAGCAGTGGAGGATGGCCCAAAGGCTTGGGACCCTGAACCCATGTGAGAGACCTGGAAGAAGCTGTTGGCTCCTGCCTTTGCATTGGCTCAGCTCCAGCCATTGCAGCCACTTGGAGAATGAACCAATGCATGGAAGACCTTTCTCTCTCTTCTTTTTCCCAATGAAAAGTAAATTAATCTTTTTTTAAAAAGTATGAAAAAATTGGGTCCAGCATAGTGGCCTAGCGGCTTAAGTCCTCGCCCTGAATGCATTGGGATCCCATATGGGCGCCGGTTCTAATACTGGCGGCTCCACTTCCCATCCAGCTCCCTGCTTGTGGCCTGGGAAAGCAGTCGAGGATGACCTAAAGCCTTGGGACCCTGCACCTGTGTGGGAGACCCGGAAGAGGTTCCTGGTTCCCGACTTCAGATCGGCACAGCACCGGTCGTTGCGGTCACTTGGGGAGTGAATCATTGGATGGAAGATCTTCCTCTCTGTCACTCCTCCTCTCTACATATCTGACTTTCCAATCAAAATAAATAAATTAATAAAAAAGTATGAAAAAATTATGGTAGTATTAGGGCAAGTAGAAAATTAACTATGAACATTATTTTCAGTGGACTAAACGAGATTATTTCTTTGTTTTTAAAGGTTTATTTTTCATTTATTTGAAAGGCAGAGTCACAGAAAGAAAAAAGGGAGAAGCAGAACAAAGTCTTCTATCTGCTGGTTTACTCCCTAGATAGCTACGACAACCAGGGCAGACCAAGTTGAAGCCAGGAGCCAGTGGCCTTATTTGAATCTCCCCCATGAATGGTTGGGCCATCTTCCACTGCTTTCCAAAGTGTTTTAGCAGGAGGCTGGATTGGAGATGGAGTGGCCTGGAATAGAACCAGCACCCATATGGGATGTTAGTGTTACAGGCTTTGATCTTTATCTCCTACATTGCAATGCTAAGATTTGGCATTCGGAGTTTGTTTCTTATTTGAAATGAATTATATTTATTTTGCTGTTTGGTGTAGCTTTTTGAATGCCATAAGATTATCTGTTAGCATCAGTGTTTCCATTTTCTTTTTTTCCCATTTTATTTTTTTATAAAAAGGGTGTATTTATGTATTTGAAAGTCAGAGTTACACACACATACAGAGAGCTTTGCCATTCACTGGTACGCTCCCGCACAGGCCACAACAAATGGGACTGGCCCAGGCCCAAGGCAGGAGCTGGAAACTTCCTCCAGGTAACCCATATAGGTGACAGGGGCTCAAGGACTTACATCATTATGGCTGCCTTCCCAGGTACATGAACTGGAAGGTGGATCAGAAGTAGAGCAACAAGTAGTCAAACCAGCATCCATGTGGGATGTTGGGACTGCAGATGGCAGCTTAAACTGTTATGTTACAATGTCAGTCCCTGCATTTTTATTATTATTAAGATTTGTTTGTGTGAAAAGATTACAGGGAGAGAGACAAGGGAGTGTTATCTTTCTTCTGCTGGTTGACTTCCCAAACAGCTGCAGTGACCAGTGCTGGATCAGGCCAAAGCCAGGAGCAGTAGCTTCATGGGTGCCTCCCACATGGGTTTCTGGGACCAAGTACTTGGGCCATCATCTGCTGCCTTCCCAGAAGCATTAGCAAGGAGCTGGATCCAAAATGGGTCAGCCTGGACAGGAAGTGGTACCCAGATGGGATGCTGGCATTGCAGGTTTTTACTTAACATGCCACATCACAATGCTGGCCCCTTGAAATAGTTGAATTTGATGTTCCAGTGAAATGTGGAATTTTGTTTAGAATAGAATGCTGATGTTTGTGCTTGTAATTTTTAAGACATTACTGCTGATCACTGGCAAATGTTTTCATTGAGCTTTTCCTTAAATATTTGATGAGCCTTCAGTAATCTTTTTATTAGGCTATACTTGTAAGTGCTTAGCAAGAAATATTGGGAAAATATCTAGTGTGGTATGATGGTTTTTAATTCCATCACTCTTTCTCAGGAAACTAAGGAGGACCAGTGTAGTAAAGCTTCAGCTAAGCTGTATCTATTTTACATATAGGAATTCCATATAGGAATTGAGAAAGTACCTTATGAAATGCAATAAAAATATGTTTAAAAAAAAAAAAAAGAAAGTAAGTACCTTCACTTACTGCCGCCCATTGAAATTTAAAAATTAGTGGTCGAGTTGAGAGAACCCGGCTTCTGGTGGTATAGCACTACTTCTGTTAGCTGAAGACTGTGAAAAAGAGCATTTGATTGGATTGTTCTTATGGTGTCTTTCAGTGCCCAAATCAGATGGTTTAGAATTCTGATGTCATGACCATAACTGTATTTGACTTTACTCATTGAAAGGCAAAAATCTATCGAAAGTAATTTTTGGGTATTCTAGATGTAACCATAGTTTTGGCATTTCGGCTGAACTGGTGTGTGTTTGATCTAATTGGTAGCAAGCATACACCTAATATGCTCTTGTCCTAGAAGAATCTGTTGCTTTGAGCCTTCTTCCATTCACTTGAGTCGTTTCCTTCTTACCTTAGGTTGCTGGCACCAAGGGCATTGTCTGTTTATTGGTATCTGTGAGGTCCTGTGACCTTGTGAACAGATGGGCCAGGTGAAGCTTTGACACAGGTCTTACTCCAGACACAATCAACCTTTTGTTACATGTGATTAAAATATCACTAACAAGGGCAATTTCACATGCTTTTTGGCAAATGTGGTTAGCAGGATGTGACATGACACAGCACTGCCTTCTTCCTCTGTGTGCCATCTCCCTTGAGGCCTCGTCTGCCCTGTTCGCCCCGACTTACCCATGCCTGGGCTTGCCTTCCAGCTCACCTGCTCCAGATGGGCGGCACAGTGGGAGGACACTGGCAGAGGCAGATGTGTTTATTTTCCGGAGACAAAATGTTGTGCTGCTGCAGATGGCAGTGCCTTGGAGCAAATGGCAGCCTTTGACACTGCTGCCACACAGCCTGGGCACTTGACAGACAGAGCCAGCTTACTTTTGATGGAAGGGAGAGTGAAAAAACAGAAAATTAGAAATGTTTGTCATGAAGCTTCCAGACTTCCAGGATTAGCAGCAGCCTTAAGCCTGGGAAGCAGTTTCCTCCTTGCCAGACCTGTCAGCTAGTGGACTAATTGAACTTTTATTCGGGCCACAAATTATGTGCTTGTGCATTCCCTTTGCCTCCTAGTCGCAATAGGAAATGAAGTAAAAGCTGGAGACATACAGCCACATTCAGATGATATTCAGTGGGATTGTAAAGCTCATGTGTATTGCAGGTCACATCTCACAGCAATCTCTTAGGATTTGGGGTGGCATATGTCTGCCCCATTGGAGATATGCTGTTCTATTTTTATTGGTCATTTTATTATCCAAAGGCCCAGGGACAGATGTGCCTGGAAGTTGAGATGTCTTAATTATTATGACAGCACTTTGTGCTAATAGTGTTTGTTTTATTTTTTTGCCACAAAGAATAAAAATTTTGACAGCTGGCTTTTTAGGCAGTTTGTTTATGTAGTCATTGGGGCTTGAAAAAGATTGGCTTCTGACTCATTGTAGCTACTGGTCTCCCAAGAAAAAGTGGCTTTAGAAGATTCTTCTTTGGAAGTTAATGACTGTCAGAAAACCTTTCTCCTTTAAAAAAAAAAAAAAATATATATATATACACACGCACACACACACACACACACACACTAGTTTTCTCAGTGCTAGTGCTGATAAAGTTAGGAGTTTGCAGGTGTAAAGTACTCTCCCTTCCTCTCCCCTTCTCTCTCCAGGGGGTTGTATGTGAGAAGGTGTTGCTTTCTCACTCAGAGAGCATATATGTGCTACCCTGTGGATGCCTGCTGTGAGCAGAAAACCCCTGTTCTGCTTTAATGGAATGAGCCTATTGGATGACTAGAATTGTGCAGCCGAATAATGGCACTTTTCACCTAAAACATCTTTTCTGTTCACATTGAAGTAAAGCAATATAGGTCTAGATTTGCATTCTGGTAAAACTTGCATCTTGGAAATTATTGTGGTTCTGTTAAGGTTTGCTGTAAGCCTAAAGCAACACAGACTGTGTCTGCTTAGTTAGAATAAGCTTTTAGTTTCTAAATGTTTAATGTTAAAAGGAAAGACTCAGGATTGCTTTAAGTCAGTGTGATAGCCTGGGTTGGCATGCTTGGTGGGCATGTTCTCCCACAAATGAACAGATACAAATATACCCTCGCATTTCGATGCTTCTTTTTATCTACATTTGGCTTAGTTTCTTGCACAGATATGAATTTAGATGCTGATCCCTGGAATCCCATGAGGTTTTCTTTTGTCTTTACTAATACAAGTTTAAAAGGAAGGGCGTTGGGGAAGGCTTTTCAGGAGAGGAAGGATTGGCTGCTCTATTTCTTGGCCTGAGAGGTGGTTACATGTTCTTTAACTAGCTTTATGTGCATATTTGATGCTCATTTACATCTATTATTTAAAGGTGCAAGAAAATAAAAACACAGAGAAACACAACACTTCTGTTATTTCTAAGATTTATTTTATTTTTATTTGAGCAGAAAGAGAGCTTCCATCTGGTAGTCCACTCCTCAAATGACCTCATTGGTTGGAACTGAACCAAGCTGAGCCAAGCTGATCCGAAGCCAGGAGGCTGGAACTTCCTCTGAGTCTCCAGTTAAAAACAAGGGCAGGCATTAGGCATAGTGGTGAAATCACTGATTAGGATGCCTGCATCCCATATTGCAGGGCCTAGGTTTGTATCGTGGCTCTGCCTTCAACTCCAGTGTCCTGCTAATGTGAATGACTATAAGCAATAGGCAATGGCTTGGGTAGTTAGGTCCCTGTCACCCGTGTGGAAGATGTGGATCAGGATCCTGGCTGCCAGCCTTGGCCCGATTTAGTCTCAGTTGTTGCAGGCATTTGGGGAATGAACAGTAGATGAGAACTCGCTGTCATGTGTCCTCTTATCTCTCTGTAGGTAAAGGAGCAAATAGTATTACCTAGACAGTGTATAGTTGATTTGGGTATCTAAAAACATGTAAAGTCTTAGATAGTCCCAAGTATCTATCTCTAGGAGACACTTTGTTTATTACCTCAGAAGGGTGACTGGGCTGTGGTGTTGAGCATCTGTGGATATTCATGGGCACACAGAACAGGTGCAGCTTAACAGATGCTTTGTGGTAGCAAAGCCTGACTTCTTAATTTGAGTCTGTTAAGAACTGACTTGAAAGTCTATGAAATCCTCAGGTTTTCCTGGGAACTGCCAGCTCATGAAAAAAGAATGCAAGTAGCCTCACTGCAAACATGGTGTTGCTTTTACCATTGCACAATCAGCAATTTTATTTTGACATTATTTGAGGGAGAACAGTATTTTTGATTAGCAAGTAAAATTAATGTAAGAAGCAAATACTGTGTTAACCAGTAGGTATAATAAGACATCTGTGCCATGGTGCATTTCAACTTGTTAAATTTTTTTTTTAAATCTATCAACTCGTTAAATTTCTAAACTTCTAATTACAACAAGGTTACAGCTTTAATAGGAGAAACAAATTTGAGGTTAACAGTGGCTATAAATAAATAAAATTCATGAACACTTTGGAATTATTGAGATTAATCTTTAAAATCCAGTATTGTTAAAACTTGAACTATGCACAGTATTTAATGATTTAACATTTTTTATTCCTAAAATTTGGATTTATTAGGCACCTGCTACTTAGAAACTCACCTTCTAGGAACTTTAACAAAGGTGAGCACTTCACTTCCTCACAATGCTTTCAGATAAGCAGTACGGTCCCCCATACTAGATAACAGGACACTGAGGCTCCAAATGTAACATAACTGTAATTTAGTGTAACATGTAAGTATAGGGCCCAGTGCAGTGGCCTAGCAGCTAACGTCCTTGCCTTGAACGCGCCAGGATCCCATATACGTGCCAATTTGTATCCCGGCAGCTCCACTTCCCATCCAGCTCCCTGCTTGTGGCCTGGGAAAGCAGTTGAGGATGGCCCAAAACCTTGGGACCTTGCACCCACGTGGGAGACCAGGAGGAAGCTTCTGTCTCCTGATTTTGGGTTGGATCTAGATAGCTCTGTTTAAACTCACTGATCCAAATGGAGCTTTTTCCCCTTAATAAGAGTTCTTTCTGCTCCTTTCCCCCTCTACTTCCATTGTACTAGCTACTAAGTCCTATTAGTTCTGACTTTAAATATGCATGTACCAGATCCACCTCTTTTTTCTACTGCGCCTTAGTTTGGCCTAAACATCTTCTGTCTGCAGTATTATGGTAACAGCCTTTGACTCTTCTCCTGTTTTCTCTTTCCCAATTCCAGGTCTTTCATGTGGCTGTCAGTTATCATTTTAAAATGACAACCTATTCTACTTCTGTGTCTAAATTTTATTAAGAGAAGGAGAGAAAATGACTAGGTCTAATGGACAGTTGGTCTCAATCCTAAAACATTAGGGTTCTAAGGCACCATTGGCCAATGTCATACAACATGAAGAAGGCTCGAGCAGCAGACAGTGGGAATGGTGGATTTTCACTGGTTGCACACACTGAGGTTTATATTCTTTAGTCTACGAGGCCAGTTCACTTAATTCTCCAGGTACATTTGGCGCTTGTTTACCCGCCCCCAAGCATGTTGTGTTCCTCCGTTTAATCTTCACAGTTTTTGCTTTCTTTGTGTGGAGTCCTTCCTGTCTGCATCTACTTTGAGGACTCCTTTCTGATCCAGGTGTCCGTCTTCATCACCTAGCACAATACTACTATTTTTTTTAATTTGTTTATTTTATTGGAAAGGGAGATTTACAAAGAGAAGGAGAGAGAGATGCAGATGTGCAGATGCAGGTCAGATGCAGGAAGATCTTTTTCTCTGTCTCTCCTTCTCTTTGTAAATCTCCCTTTCCAATAAAAATAAACAAATCTTAAAAAAAAAAAAAAAAGAAAAGGGCCCGGTGGCGTGGCCTATCGGCTAAAGTCCTTGCCTTGAAAGCCGCGGGATCCCATATGGGCACCAGTTCTAATCCTGGCAGCTCCACTTCCCATCCAGCTCCCTGCTTGTGGCCTGGGAAAGCAGTTGAGGATGACCGAAAGCCTTGGGACACTGCACCCGCGTGGGAGACCCGGAAGAGGTTCCAGGTTCCAGGTTCCCGGCTTCGGATCGGCGCGCATCAGCCCGTTGCGGCTCACTTGGGGAGTGAATCATTGGAGGGAAGATCTTCCTCTCTGTCTCTCCTCCTCTGTGTATATCTGACTTTGTAATAAAATGAATAAATCTTTAAAAAAAAAAGAAAAAGAAAAAGATCTTCCATCTATTGGTACACTCCCCAAGTTGCCATAATGTCCACGGCTGAGCTAATCTGAAGCCACGAGCCAGGAGCTTCTTTCTGGGTCTCCCATGCAGATGCAGGGTCCCAAGGCCTTGGGCCGACCTCCACTCCTTTCCCAGGACCTCCACTCCTTTCCCAGGCCACAAGCAGGGAGCTGAATGGGAAGTAGAGCAGCCCAGATTAGAACCGGTGGACATATGGGATCCCAGTGCACACAAGGGAAGGACTTTAGCCACTAGGCTACTGTGCCAGGCGCGGCACAATAATTCTCAGAAAGTCTCCTTTAAAAAGCTTTTGCTACTGTTATCACATTTCAAATGCCAAAGTGAAGATAGTTGAAGCATTTTCCTATTTTATAATTATCCTGTGTTGTGCTAGAGAATTCCCAATGAGATTTAGTTGAAGTCTTTTATAAAATGTGCATTTATACTTAAAGCTATAACAAGTTAAATCTACACTTAGGTTTCTTTAAAAATGAAAGAATATAACCAAGAAAATTAGAGTAACATAATTCCATGTTGCTTAGGTTTTAGGATTAGATTGTTCTCTACCCCTTTCCCATCCATAAAACTGTAATCTTTCAGAGCTGGAAATGATGCTTAAGTTATGATAAATTATGACTTGCTGAAATGTTGGAGATTTTAAAAAACTGAAATGCTGAATTCCAGTATTTCTTTAATTAAAATGGCAGAACTGATATTTTAGTTACACCCCCAAATTCATCCAAAAAATAGCTAAGAAATTCTTTTAGTTATTGGAAACAAGCTCCTTAATTAGATTTGAAAACCAGTTTAAGTGAATGACAGCTGTTCTCTTACTTAATGAAAATGAAGTAGGTATTGCCAAAGCAGTTAAGGTATTGGTAATCTGTTGATCATCCACAGGTACTACTTGAATGCCTACCACATGTATTGCAAGTTTTAGACCGTATAAAAGAATCAAAATTGCCCTTCTAAAACCATAATATTATTGATCATATAATATCTGATAAGTAAACTAGGAAATGGTAGACGCAGGTGTGCATAATAATACATTCTGAAACATTTGAGTGTGAATCTGACATTTACTGTTAAATCACTTTTTTACATTAATTTCCATTTTGCAGAGGCAGCATGATTCGTGGAAAAGAGTGTAAGACTTGGAGCTGGGAAGCCTGAATTATGATCCCGATTCTAATGCTGATTACCCATTTGATTTAGGCCAAGTTCGTGTCTCCTCTTTGAACTTCAGTCCTACATTAATAAAAGGGACATTACTGAGGAACTTAGCTTAACACTGATTCTATAAACTATGTTCTGGTAAAGTACCGTCAGTGACACAGAAGGAATTTTCAGAAGCTTTGATAGTCAGCTGGACTAAAAGAAATAGCAGATGTGCTGTTCCTTTCGAAGTCCGACCTGTGTTTAGTGTCTTTAGAAAGCCTGTTTATTAAACCAGTCATCTCTAGATAAACTCCTGTGTCTGATAGCTCTGTATGTTCTCCCCTCAAAGCATTACTCATCAGGAAGGGAAGTATGTGTCACCCGTGCTTAGCATTCCAAAATACAGTACATCAAAAGAGAAATCGCACCATTGTAAAATGGCACTTGGCTCGTAGCAATGTCATCCTATTCAATTAGAGGTGGCAGAGGCTGGCCTGGCTCCAAAGGAAGCCTGTCAATTCCTCTCCTCTTCTGTGTCCACGCTCGGCAGGATGCTTCCTCACGCCCACCTCTCTCCCCACACTGTGGCTTTGGCTTCCGCCAGATGTCACACCACTGCTCGTTGCCACCCAGACTCTCGTCGCTGGTTTTGTTGTCTCAGTGTATTTATCACAACTGTAGTCTTTCGATGTAAAATTTATGGAATTTCACACTCTCCTTAATCACTGCAGTGTTTCTTTTTCATGAGAGAGGAGATGTGGTATGCATGACAGTTGGAAAGTTTATATGCACGCCAAGTGTACTACCCACTGCCAAATGTTAGGAGAGTCAGAGGTGGAACTAAGCTCAGCTTTGCATGCCTCAGATTCGTAGTAGTTAAGTCTGTTTCAGTTACAGGAAGATTGGCAGCAATTCATAACTGGTGAACTATCAAAACCACTTGAGCAAGTATCTCAGAGCATGCCCCACATCCGGGACTTGGGGTGGGCGGGAAACTGGATGGGGCTTCTCCCTCAATATCCCCATTTACCTCAGATACATGAAGGAAACAATATGGAAATAATAGCCTTACCCACTTTCCTATAGCCCTTGAACCTTTTTACCCAAATTAACTATGTAAAGATTGTCAAAAAAAGGGCCCAGTGCCGTGGCCTAGCAGCTAAAGTCCTCTCCTTGAGCGCGCCAGGATCCCATATGGGCGCCAGTTCTGGTCCCGGCAGCTCCACTTCCCATTCAGCTCCCTGCTTGTGGCCTGGGAAAGCAGTCGAGGACGGCCCAGAGCTTTGGGACCCTGCACACTCATGGGAGACCCGGAAGAGGTTCCAGGTTCCTGGTTCCCAGCTTCGGATTGGCGCAGCACCGGCCGTTGCGGCTCACTTGGGGAGTGAATCATTGGACAGAGGATCTTCCTCTCTGTCTCTCCTCCTCTCTGTATATCTGACTTTGTAATAAAAATTAAAATAAATCTTTAAGAAAAAAAGATTGTCAAAAAAAAATCTTCTAGCTGAAATTTCATCCCTTTTAGCAGCCGAAAGGAAGTAATTTTCCTGGTACTCTATGATATTTTGTTTTATTCTTATTATTGTACAGTCAAATCTGTTAATCTAAAAATGATGCTGATGATGTGGTACTAGCTCATTTGTATTGCTATATGACAGGCATGCCTAGCCAGGAGCAAGAAATTTCCTCTGGGTCTCCCCCGTGGGTGCAGGGGCCCAACCACTTGAGCCATCTTGTGCTTTTCCAGGCACATTAGCAGGCAGCTGGATGGGGAAGTGGAGCAGCTGGGACGTGAGCAGGTTCCTCAGGCAGAGTGTTTCAGAGCCAGCAGTCAGGGGGCTTTTCTTGGCTACTTACATTAATTTCACAGACACACTTCATAGATGATTGTAGTGCTTGCTTTTTGTTGAGCCTGCACTATGTTTTAGGCACGGTGCTTATCATTTGCCTTTTTACAGTAGATATTAGAAGTCTGGTCTCTGCAGCATAGCCCAGCTGTTTCTTCCTGAGATGTTTACTTCATGCTCTTGATCACTATTTTGTTGTGAATGCTTGATCTGTACTTTAAGCTCTTATTTTGCTTAGTATCTTGTGTCTAAAGGGAGGTCAAGGGGCTGGTTTGGTGGTATAGCCAGCTAATCCTCCCCCTCTTTGTGCCAGAATGTCATATGGGTGCTGGTTTATGTTCCTGCTGTAATAAAGGAAGATAGAAAGAGGAGGACCCAGAGCCAGGCAAAAAATAGCAGTGTGTATGTATCTGCATTCAGCTGCTGGTAGCTGATTAAAGCTTGAACTAGTTCTCAGAAGTAGGGTCTGCCACTTTGTGGCATTTGTTTACTGATTTTCTTGTTCCTTTTTTGTGATACAAAGCATTAGCATATGTATTAAAATTTGTATAATGCTTTCTGATATTATTGTTACTCAAATATTTATTGAGAATTTACTACTTGCCTGTGCACCTGTTTTTAAGATTTATTTTTATGTGAAAGGCAGTTACAGAGAGGAGAGATTGAAAGATCTTCCATCTGCTGGTTCATTTTCCCAGATATGAGCCAATCCATAGCCAGGAGCCTCCTCTGGGTCTCCCATGTGTGTGCAGGGGCACGAGGACTTGAGCCATCCTCTGCTGCTTTCACAGGCTGTAAGCAGGGAGCTGGATGGGAAGTGGAGTAGTCAGGATACACACTGGGCACCCTATGGGATGCCAGCGCTGCAGACGGAGGCTTAGCTCACTGTGCCACTACACCAGCCCCTGCTTGTACGTCAGTGAACTAGCCATAGTCCTTATAATTTGTAATCAGCATAGATATCTGAATGTGCAGTTCATGCCATGTACTATTGTTTATACACAGTCATACCTGTGTATGGTGACAATACTAATGAATCAGAAATATAACAGTCAAGAAACCCATAACTGTGGCTTTATCACTTTGGGTGTCACAATTTTTAGAGGTATGAGGGAATAGCAACACAAGACTTTTTGGAAATATGAATAATAAAACTTGGATAAGCCAGAGATGTTTTATGGAGCACTGTCAGGAGCATTTCAGAAACTGTAAATTGTTACCCAGATGTATTGATTTAATTAGTCTAGATAACACCGCTTATTTATGCTTAAGTTTCTCACACATGCGAGAGTTGGTAATTCGAAGTCACACAGTGTTTGTGAGTTATTTTCCATAACACAAATGATAGCTTCTGAATATCAGCTTTGGCGTGTGTGTCTACTAGATGCTTGAGAACAAATGATTTTTTAGGGACCGGTAAAGCAATCAAGTTTGCTTCTGAAATTTTGTTGGCAAAGGATTTTGCATAATGTCTTCTAGCTGTGGCTTTTAAGAGCATCAGTTATTTAAAGCACACCTTAACTTCGTTGTCTAGGCAAAACCTCATTGGAGACGGAATCTATCTGAGTTCTGCTGGTTAAGGCCTTTATTTATGTCTGGGTGGATCCTTAATATACTGTTGCAGTCTGATAAAATTGTTGGTTAGACATGCAATGGCTGTTCAGTGGCCATTGCGTGGAGAATAGATTTATCCTCTCAGGAAGAGGTTCCGTTTATCTTGTGATAGAGAAGAGACTGTATTATTAATCTCTTGAAGATGGAAACCAGCTAGACTCCATGTGCTATTCTCTCTGTTCTGGTTTTAACTCAAAGAACACCAAAGCATTCCATGTCTGCCAGATTTTGCAGTACTGTTTTTACACTTTAAGAAAAAATGCTGTTATACATTGTATCATTAGATAATGTAAACAAAGTTTATGATGTTTACGTGAAAAACTCTAGCTGGTGTATGCTAGGAATTTAAGTCTTGTTTTTTCTTTTGGTGTTGAATGCTTCACCTCTATTATTTTTTTCTCACCATATTCTCTACAAAATAAAAAAGGGAAGGATTAATTGACCCAGTTTTACATATAAGAAAACAGAAGCTGATAGGGGTTAAGTGTCTTGCCTCAGGTCAGACTTACTAAGAAAACAGTCAGAATTAGTAGTGACAGAATTCCAGAGCTTGGCAGAGAGCAGTGCACAACCCATTGGGAAATGGGATAGGCAGGTAATTATTTTCTCAGACGTCTTGACTACTGCTGTTCATTCCCTATTCCTCTGAGACTACACACTAACTTATCCCCCAGATAGGCACTTGTTTGGAGGCCAGGGCTCCTCTGTCTTCCCAAGGTGGTAAAAACTCTCCCTGCTTACTTAGAACTGGATTGAGATTCCAAGTAAACAAAAAATATTTTCATGTTTTTTTTCACATGAGTTTGTTCAGGCTGCCACATGCTCATGTTAGTCAGTGTTCAAAGAACATAAAAGGCCACTTTTGGGACCACTAGTTGTTGTTTTATATTCCATAGTAAGGAGTGGACTATATACTAATGTCATGTAGGGATGAACACACCAACACAGGCATACCCTGCTCGCTCTCTACTGAAGCAAATGCAGGAAGAAAAATACTACTCACTCTGCAGGAAAGGAAACCATGGGAAATTGGAATACCACTGCTGAAGCCTGGTACTGAACTGAATTTAACATGGTAAATGGCGCAGCTGATATAGAAAAATGAAACATTCATTTGGAGAAGAACAAGGCATATTTAGTTAAGATTCTCTGTAATAACTTGGATAATAGCTTGCAGATAATCCAATGACAGGACATCTATGAGTAATGTTTTCTTTATTCATCTCATCGGTCAAAAATGTTGTTTAGTTATGTTAAGGAGTCTTGTTGTTTAAGAAAAATGTTAGCATTTCACCTTTCTGGACTTACTGTCTACTGTCTTCATTAAAATGCAATGGCTCGGTTGGCTTATTGTGCAGCTCCAAGCACCTCCAGGCATATGGCCACCGGTTCACGTTCCTGCTGTTCCACTTCCCATCCAGCTCCCTGCTTGTGGCCTGGAAAAGCAAAGGGGAATGCCCCAGAGCCCTGGGCCCCTGAACCCATGTGGCAGACCCAATAGAAACTCCTCTCTCCTGGGTTCAAATCAGCTCAACTCTGGTTGTTGCAGTCATTTTGGGAGTGAACCATTAATGGAAGATCTTTTTCTTTGTCTTTCCTTCTCTCTGTAAATCTGTCTTCCAATAAAAATAAATCTTAAAAATAAAACAAAACCAAACCTCTATTAATTGACTTACATACTTGAGACCTATTCTCCTTGGTGGGGCATATAGTGCACATTAGAGATTTTGGTGTAAACTGAGCTTTTGTTTTTTGAAGATGTGGGTAGAACTGTTTTCTTCATTCTGTAGTATGCCACTCAGATTTGTGTTGTATTGATTTTACCAATTAGGAATGGCAGAAGAACAGAGTTGAAATAACCCCCATTGGTGTGGGATAGACCGGACTACTGCTACACATACTGGCAAACCAGAGTAGGGGGTGGGCCTGGTGGGGGTTATTGTGGGTCGCTCCAACTAGGCTGCAGCTCCTACTGGTTTATGCAAGGGCCAGGTGTGTGCTGGGCAGAAGCAGGCTGGACTGCAACACCCATTGGTTCCGTTGGAAGTCGGGGCTGAAAACAGAACCAACCCAGCAATTGCAACCATCAGCTGATTGAGACGATGGACTGTGCCAGGCCCTGTACTTGCTAGTACATACAAGAATCTAGTCGGAGAACACCTCAGACAAAGTTTCTTTGGAGATCTCTGCAATCAAAATGCTGGACTGAGAACCCTAACCAAGACAAGACAGAAAACAGAACAGGTCAATCAACCATTGGCAGCGAAATACGGGGCAAACGGAGACTCTGTGATGAACTATGTCAACCAATGGATTCTTCAACGACCTCATCGTGCTTGCAGTGGCAAGAATGGCAGTGAATCATAACTGGTGAACTATCAAAACCACTTGAGCAAGAACCTTGGAGCATGCCCTACATCCGGGACCTGGAGAGGGTGGGAAATTGGTTGGGCCTTCTCCCTTAATACCCTCCTTTAAACATGAAGGAAACAATATGGAAATGATAGTCTTACCACTTTCTTATAGCCCTTGAACCTTTTAACCCTAATTAACTATGTAAAGATTGTCAAAAATATAATATATATATATATATATATATATATATATATATATATAAATAAAAGAAATAACCCCCATTTGTCTTGGGGAAAAATATTGGTGTTCTGCTGTAATCTTTACTTTGCTGTGTCTTTCCTTTGCAGACCCCATATCATGTGAACCTCCTCCTGGCTGGCTATGATGAACATGAGGGACCAGCACTCTATTACATGGACTACTTGGCAGCCTTGGCCAAGGCCCCTTTTGCAGCCCATGGCTATGGTGCCTTTCTGACTCTCAGTATCCTGGACCGATACTACACACCCAGTAAGTATTAGCAGTCTGGGTAGGGAGCAGGAATAGAGGCATGCCTTCCGCTGCTTTTAGCTTGGTCTACCCTTTGGGTGATTAGTCTTGAACAAAGCTGATTGGGTCTAAGAAACACAGCAATGCTCTCTTGAAGCTGTTCTCTCCCTTGGCTCAGAAGGATCTTCCCAAAGGCATTGAAAAGTCTCTCTGTTGCCAGCAATATGAGATGCTGCGTTGGCTTTTGTTTTGTTTGTTGTAAAGGAAAGTTGAGATAGATGTCATAGTGATTAAAACATTGTTAGTGGGCTCGGCAGCGTGGCCTAGTGGCTAAGGTCCTCGCCTTGATCCCATATGGCCGCTGGTTCTAATCCTGGCAGCTCCACTTCCTCTCTCTCTCTCCTCCTCTCAGTATATCTGACTTTGTAATAAAAATAAAATAAATCTTTAAAAAAAAAAAAAAACATTGTTAGTAAAGTCTGTAATTCCTCAGTTACAAGTAAGCTTTGCATTCATTTGCTCTGCCTGGATGCTTATTGGCATCTCAATTATAAAGAATGAGTACACCAAATAATTCATGTATTTGTTTTCAGCTTTTGAAGGTGAACAGATCCCCAACATGACAAACCTAGGCCCTGCTGTTGGTTCTTATCCACTGATGGCAGAAAAAAAAGTCCTCCTGCCAGAAGAAAAAATCTTTCTGCTTGTCCATGTGCTGTCTGCTTGGCAAAGTTCAAACCCAGGGATGTTTTTGTTAACTTCTATATCCTGAATGCAATCCCAGCCTCACCTGTAGCTGCTGTGGGCAGTCAGTACCAGAATTCTTAGTTTCTTCAGGCTGTGAGTGCAGCACAGATGACCACTTCTCCCCTGGTGTTCAGTTCAACCCTGGCAGTGTTAGAAGAGTCTGGCATGTTCATTCCTTTTTGTGCTGCCCTCTTGCTCAACCTCAGCCATGCTAGAGCTCCAGGCCACATTCTGAAAAGAATTAATATGGCTTCCTAGTAACTGTCTCTTGATTTGATCTCTCCCAGCAATAAACTGATTTGCCTACCAAAATAAACTCCAGCCACCCCAGAAGCCTATCTGCATAATATGTCAGCCAAGTTTACCATGCTAACTACACATCCATTGCATCCTGTTTTAGGAGAGTCACAGCCCCGTGCGGGAAAGTGAGGCTAAAACGTTGGCCCTATCTCTCCTCTGATTGGCAGCTGGCAAGGACAAATGGAATTGATTTAAACCCTTGATTAAAAGCAGTTAGAGGAGGGGTGGGCCATTTAAAAAGAGAGGCAGTCCTCTACTTGGAAAGAGGTGAGCCTTGGCCAGGAGAGGCATGATGCCATCATGCTTATACCCTTCTCTGGAACAGATAAGTTTGTTATGACCTTGTGGCTGCTGAAGCAAGGGACCTGGGGCACCCTCAGCTGCTTGCAGAGGGTGCAGATTGTTTTTACCTTTCCTGTTTGTGTGATACTCAGACCTGAGAAGTTTGAAACGTGAAGCTACTGAGAGTCAGGCTCAGTGAGAGCACTCTGAGTACTTAACCTCTGTGTTATCTTTCAGCCATCTCACGCGATAAGGCAGTGGAGCTCCTGAAGAAGTGTCTGGAGGAGGTGAGTACTGTCTGTGGATCCTCACAGAAAGGAATATTGTCTCTGTTGGCTGCTAGCAGCTCTGTCCTTAGGACTGGCTTTTCTGATCCTTGCCAACTAACTAGATGTGAAGTTGCTACCAGGGTTAGCATTCTTTCTGTATCACTCAGACCAATGTCTGCAGTTTCAGTGGACTTGAGTTATAGAAGAAACTTCCATACCCCTGAATTCTCATACCACTATCCTGAGGTCAAGACTGAGAATCTAATGAGTAATCCTAGGCTATTTTGCTACTGGTAACACCTGGGGCCGCAGCTTAAGAACTGTTGCCCTAGATTGTATCTGTTCCTGGGACACTTTTAATTGCCACCCATTTGCTCCACACCATAGTGCTTGAGCTCCTGTCATCTGACATGAAAGCCTCCCCAAGCGTACTGCAACCATTAAAAGCAATCGGGGAAGCTCTAGGCAGAAGGGGAGAGTAGTCTTTTTTTGTGAGGTTGAGCCAGGAACATGGACCCCACCCATCCCAACTCTTTGCTGAAAGTCTAAAGCTTTGGGTAGGAATGTAGGATGAAGTAAAAAATCAGCTCATTGGACTCTTCTTTTACTGTTCTCGTGGCCTAAGCGTGAGTGAATGAGTAGGAGGGTAAGAGCAGACAGGAGCACTGCAAGCAGTGTCAGCTTGCCTCTTAATCCTGTAGTTTTCAGTCCACAGTACCCCCGTTGTTCATTCATCCTCTAGTGTGCCAACCCCCTTTTCCAAAGCAGAAACTGAGAATAAAATCATGTACTTTTCTTAATCTTTCACCTGAAGCTGGTACTAATCTGGTAGCCCCACGACTTGCAAGAGGCTTCCAGGAAGAAGCTACTGAAACATCAAGTACTCTTGAGACTGTTCTTCATGTGTCCCCAAAAGGGATCCTAATCCAGGACAGGAGAGTCATCAGCCAAAGAGGACTCTGGAAATGGAATGGGCTGTTCCCAGCCAGTCCTCAACTGCAAAGGGAGGCACACTTCTAGGGAGGGAGGGCTTAAGCCTGGGGTGGTAGGTATTTCCAGGACAGGCTCCCAAGGGAGCAGGTGGAAAGCTTGGTGACTTTTCTCTAGAGGCTCATGTTGGGTCAGGAAGGGTGCCACAGAAGCCAAGATGCCCTTAGCTGCACTGCTGAGTAACTGCCAGCCAGGTTAGTGGGGCTGTCTGCTTCCATGCATGGCGACCACAGTTTCTGAAGCAGGGCCTTAGGGAAATGTGGAGGCAGTGGTGGCAGTCAGCCAGGACTAGAGGAGACAGCAGAGGACTTGTTCCAATAGCAGTTCTGTTGACATCTTGCTATCTCTCCTCCAGCTGCACACATAAATACACACTGATCTTTGCAATGTTGGTGGGCACCTGGAGCAAATTCTTGGTCCCCAGGAATGCAGTGCTGTCATCCAGAGCTTGTTCTAGGTCAGTCAGTCCTCAGTAGCTGACTGCTGGGATGAGCACACTGAAGTGCTGTGTTCTCCCATCAGCTGACTGACCAAAGACTGGCTCCAGCTGCGTCTCACGGTTCACACTCACTGCCCCGTAGTTAGCGCTCAGCCACCGTTTGGGCTTGCCCCAGTGCTTAGTGCTGACCACCCCCAGGAGTAGCAGTTTATATAGTCTGTATCTCTCCCTGGTGTCTGGAACAAGACTTGGCACATGGTTGGTGTTCAGCAGTTTCAACTAACTTCCTTCATGTTTCTCTGCAGCTCCAAAAGCGCTTCATCCTGAATCTGCCAACCTTCAGCGTCCGAATCATTGACAAAAATGGCATCCACGACCTGGACAACATTTCCTTCTCTAAGCAGGGCTCCTAACGCCATGCCGTCTTCCCACATGTCAGGGAACTTTTTTGATGTGCGCCTTTATTTTTTTTCTACTCTTTCGACGTTGCACTCTTGATAGATGGTTAATTCAGAATAAAATTGAATATGGATAAATTCAGCTGTTTGGTTTGGGCCTAAGTTTTCCTATCACCTGAGAAAGGAACTGGAGGGAGAATTATTTTTTGGATGGAGCTATCTTTCCTTCTACCCCTCTCCCATCATTGTGTTCTAAATGTTCTTCAGTAATTGAGCTCCTCATTCTGTTTATTTATTTATTTTTTTTTTAAGATTCTGTTGGGCCCGGTGCAGTGGCTCATTGGCTAAATCCTCACTTAGCACAAGCCAGGATCCCATATGGGTACCAGTTCATGTCCTGGATTCTCCACTTCCATCTAGCTCGCTGCTTGTAGCCTGAGAGAGCAGTGAAAGCTGGCCCAAGACCTTGGGCCCCTGCACCCATATGGGAGAACCAGAAGAAGCTCCTAGCTTCAGGTCGACTCATCTCTAGCCATTGCAGCCATTTGGGGAGGGAACCAGCAGATGCAAGATCTTTCTGTCTCTGCCTTCTTTCTTTAACTCTGCCTTTCAAATAAATAAACTAGTATTTTGAAGGAGCGTTAGGAAGTAAAAGAGCTCTTCCATCTGCTGGTTCAATTCCCAAGTGGTTACAATGACCAGGGCTGAGGCAGACTGGAAACAGGAGCTGCCTCCCTCCTATGAGTGAAGGGACCCAAATATGGAGCCATCTTCCACTGCTTTGCCAGGTGCATTACTAGAGCTAGATTGGTATTCGGGTGCTGCGGTCAACAACTTAAGCTGCTGCACCACAGTGCTGGCCCTGAAAAAAATTTTTTTAATGTTCTACATATTGCTTCTTTAACACTACGTTACAGATTGTTTTGCATCCATACAAACAGATCATTTAAAAACTTATATTCTGGGCCCAGCGCTGTGGCCTAGTGGTTAAAGTCCTTGCCTTGAACGCACCGGGATCCCATATGGGCGCCGATACTATTCCCGGCAGCTCTACTTCCCATCCAGCTCCCTGCTTGTGGCCTGGGAAAGCAGTCGAGGATGGCCCAAGGCCTTGGGACCCTGCACCCATGTGGGTGATCTGGAGGAAGTTCTGGCACCTGGCTTCAGATCGGCGCAGTACCAGACACTGCGGTCACTTGGGGAGTGAATCATCGGACGGAAGAGCTTCCTCTGTCTCTCCTCCTCTCTGTATATCCGCCTTTCCAATAAAAATAAATAAATCTTTAAAAAAAAAAAAAAGGAAAGGCAGATTTACAAAAAAATTTTTTTAAATTTTATTTTTATTTCAAAGTCAGATATACAGAGAGGAGGAGAGACAGAGGAAGCTCTTCCGTCCGATGATTCACTCCCCAAGTGAGCCGCAATGGCCGGTGCTGTGCCGATCCGAAGCCGGGTACCAGGAACCTCTTCCGGGTCTCCTACGCGGGTGCAGTGTCCCAATGCATTGGGTCATCCTCAACTGCCTTCCCAGGCCACAAGCAGGGAGCTGGATGGGAAGTGGAGCTGCCGGGATTAGAACCGGTGCCCAATGGGATCCCGGGGCGTTCAAGGCGAGGACTTTAGCTGCTAGGCCACGCGGCCGGGCCCGAAACATCATTTGCCTTTCAAGTAAAAAATAAATATATTTTTTAAAAAAGGAATTGGAATCAGGAACATTGCTGGGTCTTGAACTTGGGCACTATTCTGTAAAGTGAAATGATCTTAACAGGTGTGCCACAGTGATTGCTCCTTCCACACTGTGATTCTCAGATTTTTTTTTATTAGAAATTTGTAGAGAGTTTTCTTTTTTAATGTATATAATTAGTCTTTACTTCTAGAGTTAATCTGCTTCCTGCAGGCACCAGCATCTCACATGGGCACCAGTTCAGTTGCAGTTGCTGCAGTTTTAATAGAATTCTCTGCTTATAGCCTGGGAAAGCAATGGAGATGGCAAAAAGCCTTGGGACCCTATACCTGTGTGGGTGACCTGGAGGAAGCCCCGGGCTCCTGGCTTCATATCAGCTCACCTTTGGCTTGCAAGCCATTTGGGGAGTGAACCATTGATGGAAGATCTTTCTGTCTCCTCTCTGTAAATCTGCCTTTCCAATAAAAATGAATCTTTAAAAAATTTTATGGGACTTATGTGGTGATATAATAGGTTAATCCACTGCCTGCATCCTATGTGGGTACTGGCTTGTGTCCCAGCTGCTCCATTTCCGGTCCAGTTCTGATTATGGCCTGGAAAGCAACGGAGGATGGCCTAAGGCTTGGAACCCTGCAGCCATATGGGAGACCCAGAAAACAATCATGGCTCCTAGCTCAGCTCTGAACATTGTGGCCATTTGGGGAGTGAACCAGTGGATGAGAAACATCTTTTCGTGTTTATAAAAATCTGGCATATCTGTAAAATATCCCATGCAAATAATTTTAAAATTTGAAAGGCAGATTTAGAAAGAGACAGAGGTCTACCATCCAAGGGTTCACTTCCCAAATGGCCCCAGCTGATGGAGCTGGACTGATCTGAAGCCAAGAGCCAGGGTTTTCTTCCAGGTGTATCTACCATGTGGGTACAGGGACCTAAGGACTTGTATCTTTTCACTGCTTTCCCAGGCATATTAGCAGGGAGCTCAATTGGAAATGGAAGAGCTAGGACTCAAGACTAGCACTCTCATGAAATGCCGGTGCCACACATACACGCTTAACCTGCGCCCTAGGATTTTTTTTTTTTAAGATTATTCAAAAGGCAGAGCTATGTAAAGTGGGGGAGAGTGATGCTTTCTGTCTGATGGTTCACTCCCTAAATGACTGCAATAGCCAGGACTGGACCAGGCTAAAATTAGGGGCTTCATTCATTTCTCCCATATGGATGGTAGAGGCCCAAGCACTTGGACCATCTGCTGCTTTCCCAGGTGCATTAGCAGGGAGCCTGATCAGAAGTGGAGTGGCCAGGACTCAAAACTGGCACCCATATGAAATGCTGGTGTCACAGGTAGTTGAGTCCACTACACCATAATGCCAGCCGCAGGACCTTCTTTGAAAACGTCCCTAGTAATTTTTTAGTTGTGATAGAAAACCATTGGACTAAAGAGTTTCTGGAGTTGTGCTTCTCAAAGCTTAGTGTGCGTCTCAAACTCCTGTAGGGTTTACTGAAACACATTTACTGGCTGCTATGCTACATTTGATGCTACATAATTGTCTTAGACTAAGATGGAACTTGCTTTATCCCATTTGTGCTATTCTCAATACCATGTACAGATAGGTTTTTGGTTTGTGTGATTCCAGTTTTTCTTGAACTTTTTGAAGTTTTCTATGCAATTTTTGGTTAACATTATTGTATGTCCAGGCCTCAGTTGCAGTGAGATGATTCTCCATCTTTCTAAGTGTCTCGGGACAGTCCCAGGCAAGCCCACCGCCCCATCCTCTGTCTCAGTCTCTTCTCCAACAGAAAGTCATTGCTGAACTCAGTTTATTCCTAGATAGCTCACCCTCCAGCCAAAGCCAACCTGTCTCAAACTAAACCTTGCCATCAGCCCTCTTCTAAACCTCCTCTACAGCATACCATCTTAGATTATGGAGGCACCTAGCTCCCAAATGTCCAAAGAAGAAACAGAAGGTATTTATTTTCAATGAATTTACTTGGAATCTGGTTTTACAGGAAAGTTGGAAATACTGAGTTTCCTTTTACTGCTGAATATACAGTCTCCTCAAGGTTAGCATCTTCTGTAAGCACAGGACAACTGTCAAAATAGCTGGGCATGATTTTCGATGCTGTTGCTTCGCTTCCTGTCTTCACACAGTCACCGAGCCCTGGCATTTCTACTTGCTGCATCTCTCAAACCTCCGCCTGCATTGCTCTGGGCTCACTCCCCATCATTTCTTGGAATGCTCCAGCAGATTCTGGCCTGCATTCTACTTTTAATCTTTTTTCCTTCTCCAATTCTTGCTCTGTTTTCTAAAATACTACCTTGACCATCCATTCCACTCCTCACCTAAAACTTTCTAATGATTTTCCATTGCTTATAGAATAAAGCCCAGTGCTTTGGTGTGACAATACTAGGTATTTCATAGCCCTCTCCTAATCTAGCTAATTTCTTTCATTTCTTTGTTTAAATATTTATTTTTGAGGGGAAGGCAGATTTACCAAGAGAAGGAGAGATGGAAAGCTCTTCCGTTTGCTGGTTCAATTCCCAGTGGCTACAATGGCTGGAGCTGAGCTGATCTGAAGCCAGAAGCCAGGAGCTTCTGGGTCTCCTACATGGGTGCAGCATCCCAAGGCTTTGAGTCATCCTCCACTGCTTTCTCAGACCCCAAGCGAGGAGCTGGATGGGAAGTGGAGCATCCAGGACACGAACTGGCACCCCTATGGGATCCCAGTGCTTGCAAGGCAAGGATCTAGCCATTAAGCCATCTTTGCAGGCCCTTTTTTTTTTTTTTTTACTTGAAAGGTAGAATTATAGAGTAGAGAAAGAGATCTTCCATCCACTAGTTCACTCTCCAGATGACAGCAATAGCTGGAGCTAGGCCAGGCTAAAGCCAGGAGTTTCATGTGACCGTCCCGTGTGGCTGGTAAGGGCTCAAGCACTTTGGTCATTTTCTGCTGCTCTCCCAGGCAGTTTATCAGGAAGCTGGATTCGACAAGGTGAGTTAGTACTTGAATCTGGCACCCATATGGGATGCTGGTATTGGAGGCAATGGCTTCATCCACTGCACCGCAGTGTCAGCCTCTCTTTCTACTTCTACACCCCCATCTAAGTTTACCTGGCCTCATCATTCCTCTCTGACTTCACACTTGTATATCCTGCTTCTTATACCGATACTGTATTATGCAGAAGGGTAAACATTGCTTTGTGGAACTTTCCTTACAGTTCTGTGTATATATGTATTCAGTGATGCTGCTGCCTTCTGATATTTCCCGTTCCTTCCTTCTGCTGGATTGTATCTTTTTTTTAATGTCCTAAACCAGTTTCTTGAAGTTCGGAAAAGATCAGGAAGGTTTTGGTTCTTGAACAGTCCCAGCAAAACATTGCTTGGAACAGTCTTCTGACTCCCCCTCATCTGCGTCAGGTGAATAATGGGATTCATTTCTGCTCAGGTTTGGGGTGGGAAGGTTAGGTTGGAGAAGAGCAGCTGTTCTGCCTCGGGGCAGGGATGATCAGCCTTGAATACTGGAGAGGTAGATGTGGAGGCCAACGAGGAGGAGCCTCGCAGGGCAACAGGAAGGGGTACTGAGACGGCCTGAGACTGTTGGTGTTTCTGATGGAGAGCAGCAGCTGAGCCAGCTGTGCGGGAACTGCGACCCAGAGTCCTATCACCACCTCTGGCCTTGACCCTTTGATGGAAGTAGCAGCAGCAGTGCCCGGGCAAGAGGCAGGACATTCTCAGGATTCATTCTAGACGTCTGTGCTGCTTAGTGCGTGTGAGTGTGAGTTAGCAGTGCCCTAGTACCCTTACTGCAGGAAGTGTACTCCAAGGTCTCCACTGTCCCCCGATCCCTTAACAGGAGATCTGAAACCATGGCTGGTGCAGAACTCTATCTTGGCTATGGTTTTTTCCATATACCTGTCCAGGGTTGCTACATAGCATTAGAGTTCACCTGTCCTTCCAGGTTTTCATTCCCTGGTGACAGCTTTGCGTTGCTTCTGTAGGATTCCGGGGCCATTATTGAGTTGAATAAAGGTTATTTGAAGCACTGCCCTATTTCAGCATTCTGATAACAAAAACCGCTGCTGACCAATGGGCAAATGGTGTATACAGTGTGGACACTCCAAGGAGTGATGATTCACATCCCGGGCAGGCAGATGAGATTTGATCACTTGACTTGGAACAATTTAAAACTTGCAAGGTTTTTTTTTTTCCTGGCATTTTACGTTTACCTATTTTCAGACTTCAGTTGACCATGGGGGATGGAAACTGAAAAATGAAGCTGGGCCCAGGTGGGGGAGGGGCTGCCGTTTCATGTCTGGGAGGAGAAGGGCCTTCAGCCTGCCTGCGCTTACCTTGCTTCATGAGATTTGAGGGGGAGAAGCTTTTCAATGGATGCTCTTATTCCTGGAAGACTAGGACACTTAAAACAAGAAAATCTGGTCTTTACGGGAGTATACAATTCTTGAGCTGCCCTAATCACCATCTGCATTTCCATAGGGTTAAGTCCAACTAGGTAGGAGTTAAAACAGTTTTATTTTGCTGGGGAGGGGTGGCGGAAGGGAGGATCTAAATTAGAATGAAGCACTGAGGGGGTCCGGTGCAGTAGCCTAGCGGCTAAAGTCCTCGTCTTGCACACGCCAGGATCCCATATGGGCGCAGGTTTGTGTCCCAGCAGCCCTGCTTCCCATCCAGCTCCCTGCTTGTGGCCTGGGAAAGTCGAGGACAGCCCAAAGCTTTGGGACCCTGCACCCTCATGGGAGACCCGGAAGAGGCTTCACATCAGCGCATCTCTGGCCAATGTAAGAAAGTGAATCATGGGACGGAAGATCTTCCTCTCTGTCTTTCCTCCTCTCTGTATATCTGACTTCCCAATAAAAATAAAATAAATCTTTAAAAAAAAAAGGAAAGGAAAAAAAAAGCACAGAGACCTCATTCGAAGGATCACATTGTTTCCACTCTGGACTTCCTCTGAGATAACCCTGAATGATGGGCCTGATTGCTGGCAGAGCAGAGCCTGGTAGGGCATAAATACAGGGAGAACCTGCTTCCCCGAGCTGGGGTCATCCCAGCGAGCCCCTCTGCAGGGGGCCAAATGGTACCGAAAATTAAGGACATGCAGGATCTGACAGAGGGGTGTGAGGCTGATGGGCCACGTGACCCTGGAAAAGCAAATGCGGCTTGGTAAGGACTACATGATCCTTGCCTGAGGGAAAAGTTCTTGATTAACTAGTTTCTATTTAACTTGTGAGTATCTACAACCCTTTCTGGATTTGCTGCTATATTCTGGTCATTGCCTAAGTGTTTTCTGTTGTCTCACTCTGTCCCCTCAATTTCCCAGAGTCTAGAATAATAGTGGAAGAATCTCTTGCTGGGTCTGGCCTTCAACTGCAGCAGAGCATAATTTGCTGCTATTCGTCCCTTCTTACGGGTGTGCTGAGGCTTTGAAACCCCTTGGGAAATCACGCTGAGGGGTGATGTCCAGACCCTGTGCTCTGGCACATCCTGCACGTGCGCAGCACATCCCGACATGTGTCCCTGACAGCACCTTGCAGTGACAGGCAGAGCAGCGTCTCAGGTCAGTGGAACAGTGCACTGGCCCAGAGGACAAAGCAAAGTGGTAGTTTGAGGGACGAAATGTTGTGGCCATCTGGGGATTAAACCAACACATGGAAGATCTTTCTCCCTCTCTGAAATGCTGCTTTTCAAATAAATATATTTTTTAAGTAACGGGGCCTGGCGCAGGAGTCTAGTGGCTACAGTCCTAGCCTTGTAACTGCCAGAATTTCATAAGGACACCAGTTCATATCCCAGCTGCTCCACTTCCCTGGGAAAGCAGTAAAGGATAGCCCAAAGCCTTGGGACCCTGCACCAGGAGACCTGGAAGAGGTTGCTGGCTCCTGGCTTCAGATCAGCTCTACTCTGATCATTGTAGCCACTTGGGGAGTGAATCAACAGATGGAAAATCTTTCTGTCTCTCCTTCCCTCTAAATCTGACTTTCCAATAAAACAAACAAATCTCCAAAAATTGCAAAGGAAACAAATGGATAAAGGAGTTATATTTTGTAAGGTAATACACCCTAGTGCATGTGTGTTCTGAAGAATGATCAAGTAGACAAGTCAGTGAACAAGGAAAAAAAAAAAGCTGCCGAAAGACTGAAGTCTTCAAAATGAGAAGCAGAGGAGCAGTAACCTCCTCTAGCTGGGGTAAGTGTTGTGGTACGCTGGGTAAAGCCATGTAGGAGGCCTGCTGAACATCCTGGAGTCATTGGTTGAGTCCTAGCTCTGCTGCTGACCTTCTGGCTGGTGCACACCCTGACAGCCAGGTGATGACTCAAGTCCCTGCCATCACATGGTTGATCCAAATGGCATTCCTGGCTCCAGGCTCTGGCTTGGCCCAGCCCTGGCTATTGTAGGGCACTTGGAGACTGAACTAGCAGACGGAGATTCTTTTAAATTTTGAAAATTAAGAAAAAATTTAAAAAGGAAAAATCGGCAGCTGGGCAGCAGGGAGTGGACAGAGTATAGTAGCATTTTTCTGACACCTATTGTCATCAGCATTCGTGTGGACACACGTAAAACTCACCACAGTTGGGACATCAGCCTGGCTGATGCTCACCCACAGGCCCCCCAAGTGACAATACACAGACACTGACCACCCGACGCACATCCACTGGACAAACAGCCACCACGAGATGCCAAATAAATATACCAAAGTCTGCACCCCCTCTTGGAAGGGCTCTCAGCCCGCTCCTGGATTCTCCCCTTAGACAACCTTTTTAATTCCAGTACATTCTCTTAATTCTCAGGCCCTACTGCTCCCCAGTGACCTTGTCCTCCTGGGAGACAACCTAGGCCTGGACTGAAGAAGGACAGAGGGAGCTTTGTATCCTGTGAAAAAAAAGTTTATTCAGAGAATGAGAAAACAATCTGTGAGATGGGGATCACCTGCAGGGTCAAGAGAAACAATAGTAAATACAGCAACCTGATGATAACCTTGGGGTCCCTGACGCACCACGTGGGGCATCCCCGCCAGCCCACCCAGAGCCCCTTGTAAGCCAGAGCACCCTCTCCATCCTGGTCCAACTGAACATCTCAGCACGCAAGCAAAAACAAGTGAAAACAACTCCCCAGCACCCTGGGATAAACAAATTGCACTGGACATTTTGAAATGTTCCATTTTAATTACAACATATAAATAAATAAGGACAGACAGCAGCAGCACAGTGATGGGCAGCCTGGTTTCAAGTTCTGCAGTTTGTGCTTTAGGTTCCTTTGCCTGGAGAGGCCCTCCCATTTGCCTTCCTCCAAGACTGGGAAAGGCCGGGAAAGCCTGGGAAAGCCCACTGGACTCTCCTGGTCAGGGGTGCTAGTGACTCATAGCACCTCTGTTAACAGCTCCCATTGCTACATCAGGAAAACCCAGGAAGGCACTGGCCCCTAGCAGTACCCACCACTATGCAGGCACCCCAGAGGGAAAGGCTCTGCTCCCTGGGCAAGTTTTTCCAATTTCCTGTCCAAGCCCTTCTCCACCATCAGAGGTAGGGAAACTGCACACAGGACATAGGTCCCTGGGCCTTAAGTTACCGACAGATCACCACAGAGAGGCCATCCTCCCTGATCCAACCCAGACCCCCAGCTCTGGACCAATGTCACCTTTTAGTCTTTTCAGGTCCATCCTTGGCAACTAAGGCCTCATTTCTGGCTTGGGATCCCCCTTGGGGACAGGGAAAGCGGTTATTTCCGATGCTTGCCATCTTTCTCCGAAGCCTTGGTCTCACCATGCCCACTGCTTGCAGTGCTTAGAAACATCTTGTCCAGCCCCTTGAGTGACTCTAGCAAGTAGTTCTGGAAGGCAGTGAGTGCGGCACAGATGGCGGGTCCACCGAAGCCGTGGGTGATGAGGCTGAAGTGGGTCAGGCAGCTCTGTACTCCAGGCTCCAGGATGAGCGCTGGGCGGCTGTTGCCCAGTGGTGAGCGGTCCTGAGCCATCAAATCTGCAAACTCCTTGCAAATCTGCCTGGTGGGGAGAGAGGATCAGAGGGGTAAGAACTAAAGCCTGAGCCCAGAGTGCACATCGGGGGCAATGAACCTGCAGATGGAAGATCTTTGACTTTCTGTAACTCTACCTTTCAATTAAGATTAAATAAAGCTTAAGATATGCATATAAAGAAGAGCTGACACAGTAGTATAGCAAGCTAATCCTCTATCTGCTACAATGCTGGCATCCCATATGGACTCTGGTTGGAGTCCCAGCTGCTCCATTTTCAACCCAGCTCCCTGCTTGTGGCCTGGGAAAGCAGCAGCGGATGGCCCACATCCTTCAGTCCCTGCACCCACTTAAGAGACCTGGAAGAAGCTCCTGGCTCCTGGCTTTGGTCCGGGCCAGCTCCAGATGTTGTGACCATTTAGGGTGTGAACCAGCAGCAGATATAAAATCTGTCTTTCTTACTCCCTCTTTTAAGTAAAAATAAATAAATCTTGAGGAAAAATAAGAAAGAATCAAGGCAATAGCATATGAGCCATGGAATGTTCTTGGACAGGGTAGCTGTGCAGTCAGATGAGCAGGTCTGAGTTGAGATCACAGCATCAAACTGTGGTGAGGGAGGCCCCACTTGCCCAGGCCTGGAGGCCTGCTGGAGGTCATGGGAGCAAAGGGCTGATGGGCCGGGTTCAGACCAAGTACAGGCGGTGGTGGCAGATGCAGTGGGGATCATGGCCTAGATGACGCTGTCATGGAGCAATGACTGTAGTGCCCACACGTGGCCAGGGCTAGCCTATATGTCACCCTGTTTTCACTGCTGCTCAGAACCCATGCATGTGGTCACATGTGATGCCCAAATATTGTGTGCTCATGAGGGGTGTCCATTGTATGTGTGTGTGGCGCCTGTGCCTGCATGTATCCCCTGTGCGTGTGTGTGGAGCCCCTGACAGCCCTCACTCACTTGGCAGCCAGCAGCATGCTCTTGCGGCTGTGCAGTCCCCCGGGGTCAGCATGCTGTCGGCACAGGTACTCGGCGGCTGCCTTGGCTGGGAACTCAGTTTCACAGACATAGCCGAAGTCTCGGGCCAGGTGCACAGCCTCTCCTGGGGAGAAGGGATCTGTCACTGCTGCCAGGTGTAGCCCAGCCTTGAACTTCCAAGTCCCTGGAGGGACTGCCTGATCCTGCTTCTATAGATGCTGTTCTCTGATTGGCCTTGCAGCCCATCTCTAACCCACTTCCAGCCCCTATTCCGCTGCCCACCCTTGGGGACACTGGGGCTGGGCTCTGGTCTCAGACTGGAGCATGGCCCACCATGTTGCCCAAAGCCCAGTCACCAGCCTCAAGGAAGGGGGCTCTCACCTCCTTGGCCCTTCACCACATCCATGATCACTCTCACCCTACGCACACGTATGCTACAAGTAGCTCTTACTGCATATACATGTATGTGCATCATACAAACACACAAAGGCCAGACACCCACATGCCACACAGAGTATACACACAGATACCACAACACCTGCATACCTCCACTTGCGGTCATGCTCACACCAACCTGGGGTGTGACTCACTCACCCTCTACCAACGAGGTCAGCAGGGTCACATTGGCAGCCTTGCGACGGCCAGCTGGCAGGTTGAGCCCAATCTTCTCCAGCCGTTCCCGCAGGCACCGGCCCCCATTCTTGGACTTGGCCCTTGACGTGATAGGGAGAGACAGACACACAACTATGAAGCAAAGAGAAAAGTAGGTGGGCTAAGTGACCCTGAAGGACTGTGTGCCCTCACCCGGCCCTGCTGAGACTCAGAACAGCCTTGGCCATGCTCAGGGGACCCTGAGCAAGCTCCAAACCTCTCCTGATCTTACTGGTGTTGTAGCCAAGGACCCAGCCCCAGGAGTCCCTCATTTCTCCCTGGTCCTCTCAATAACAGGAAGAGCCCAGGCGGGAGAGGGAAAGGCCAGCCTCTGGGGTCCTTGCTGCCAACCTCTGCATGCCAGTTGGGCCCTCACCAGCTAGCCAAGCATGTGCAGAGGCAGTTACATGGGAGACAAGTGCGTACGGCCATGTGGGGAGTCACACAGACACACGGATGAACACAGGTGCATGCAGAGACACATTCACCCTAAGTCAGGACCCCAGGGACTCCCACAGCTCCCTCCAGGATGCTCAGAAGGGCCAGGAATAGGAACTAGCCCCTACAATTGCACAACGCAGCCCCACCCTTCTGGAATGGTGCACACAAGGTTTCCAGGTACACATGTGCAACCACCCCCCTTCTCCCACCCATGGAAACACTGCAGCCCTACATCCCAGGTCACTCATGCTCATGGACACCAACACTGCTAGCCACCCTTCAGTGCACACACCCACACCCCATAGGATGGCACCCACCATCCTCCTCAGACTCATCGGAACTCCCTAAGGCAGAAATAGCTTTTCCAGGCACACAGACATGCATGGAGAGATGAACACATGGCTAACAAGACAAATGGTTGACTACCATGCTCCCCAGCCCCAAGCACACACCAGCCAAGCCCTATGCAGCCATGGGAAGAGGACCTTAGGTCCTGAGGGAGGGGTTGAAGATGGTACCCTCTCTTCCCCAGACTGAGCTGAGTTGCCTGCCCCTTGTGGGTGAGTCCTCCCATTGCTTCTCTGTGCCAAGGTTCTGCCCCCAAGCTCCAGACCTGTGGAAGCAGCAGGGGGCTCAAGCCTGCCCCCATAGCATGCACAATGCAAGGCAGGGAGCACACAGGGGGACCTGGTGTGAGACTAGTCCTCCCAGAGGAGCCCAGGGGTTTTCTCCAGGGTGCTATGCAGGGGCTGTGGGCTGGCTTTCCTACCTGCGCAGGACGCCCCCCAGGAGGGAGGCATTGAGGCACTCCGGAGGTGAGAGTCGCCGCTGCACTTCGCCCACCGTCACCTTGTACTTGGACGTTGAGCTGAGCAGCGACAGCCGGCCAGGCACGGAGCAGAAGACCTCACTGGGGTGGGTGATGCCCCCCACCAGGCTGTCTTTGGCCAGTGAGATGGCTGAAAGGCTGCTGGCTTTGGAGGGGATGGGGACTGTGGAGCAGAAGCAAAAGCAAGAGAGAGAAGGCGACATTGAGCCAGTGGTCACAGCACAGGGCATCGACAACAGGACAGCTGCACACACAGAGAGGTTCCAGCGCCTTTAGGGGGAGGTCCTGATACCCCGCTTTACCAAGACAGAAACAGGCATGCTGAGGTTACAGAGACTCGTCCAAGTTCACACAGCTAATGGGTATGGCCCCTGAGTCCAGAGTCCTGCCTGTAGCCTTCCTCTTAACCCCCAGGCAGTTTTGAAGAGTTCCAGTATTTGGCAGGAGCCACCAGAGAAGAGGCCAGACCTCAGGAGCCAGACCACTGCTGACATAGGACTGCTGGGTCATGGCAGTGGGCCAGCTGGAGCTGGGAAGTCACAAGGAGCCCCTAACCTCTCCCTTCCCACTTATAATCCCCAACAGCTTACCTTCCCAAACTCCTCCCCTCCAAGGCCAGTGGGATCCATCATGGCTTTGGAGTCCCACCTGCTGGGGACTTGTGGTGTGGCCCTACTGGACCCTCAGCTCTGGCCCCTTCCTGCCAGATCACTCTGGGTTACTCAAGGAATCGGGAGACAGGCCCTGTAGTCGTTTCCCTTCAACTACTCCCTATTATTTACTAGTTATGCTTAAGGGCAGAGAAGGGAATTTGAGAAGTCTACTTTATTTTTAAGATTTATCTGTTAGAAGGAAGCGTTACACTGAGGAAAAGACAGAGATCTTTCATGAACAGGTTCACTTCCCAAATGGCCACAATGGCTGGGGATAGACTAGGCTGAAACCAGGAGCCCGGAGCTTCTCCCAAATGGCTATAGGGACCCAAGCACTTGGGCCATCTTCTGCTGCATTCCCAGGCACATTAGCAGGCAGCTGGATGGGGAAGTGGAGCAACTGGGACTCAAACCAGAGTTCATAAGGGATTCCGGCATATCACAATGCCAAACCCTAGAGGTTAAGTTTCCAAGTCACTTAGATACTCTTGGCTCTAAGACAAAGTTCTTCCTGTAGTCTAATCTTGTACTTTTTTTTAAGATTTATTTTTTTTATTGCAAATTCAAATATACAGAGAGGAGGAGAGACAGAGAGGAAGATCCTCCATCTGATGATTCATTCCCCAAATGACCACAATGGCTGGTGCCGCACCTATCTGAAACCAGGAGCCAGGAACCTCCTCCAGGTCTCCCACATGAGTTCAGGGTCCCAAGGCCTTGGGCCGTCCCTGACTGCCCTCCCAGGCCACAAGCAGGGAGCTGAACGGGAAGCAGAGCCGCCGGAATTAGAACCGGAGCCCATATGGGATCCCGGCACGTTCGCGGCAAGGACCCTAGCCGGTAGGCCACCACTCCAGGCCCTAACCTTGTTCTTTACTGAGACATTTGCATCTTCCAAGGAAGTTAGTGGCCTTCACTTCCCAAGCCTTGGAAGAGAAGACACAGCATGTGCAAGGAGTCTGGGGGTGCCTGCTGAGCTCTCATTACACTCCCAGGCCCCCAGGTCCGCCCAGGAGGGGGCTGCACTGATAGTTGGCACTTCACCAGTGAGGGGCAGAGAAGGATGCCAGAGAGGCAAAACACTATAGCCAGGGACACAGCGGCAGCCCAGGACCACCGACAAAGGGTATGATGGCTTTCAGCTGCTCACACCTGTGGGACAGGAGCTGGGCCAGGCCTCAGAAAACAACCAGATGAGTGGTCCCTCATCTGCCAGAATCTATCCCCTTGCACCTGTCTGGTTGGACTTTCCCAGCCAGGAGCCTCCCTTTTCTACCCTGTCCTCCCCTCACGGTGCCCTGTGGCCTCAGATCTAGCCCATTCTCTGCACATCTATCCTTGCTCACTACCCCAGGAATTTCTGCACAGCCCCTGCTCTGGGCTCCCTGCCTTTCATGTATCAGTTCCTAGAGGGTCACATGCTCGCTGGGTAGCTGGCACAAGGGTGCTGCCTATCCGTTGATGAGTACCCGTGGTCCACCATGTGATGTATATGAGCAGCTCTGTGGAGTGAACATTTTCATCCTTATCCCATGTCAAAATGAAGTGACTAAGGATGGGTGTGGGGATACAGTGGTTTAAGTCACCGCTGGGGCCCCTGCATATTACATCTGAGTGCCTGGTTCAAGTCCCAGCTACTCTGGTCTTCTGATCCAGCTTCCTCCTAATGCTCCTGGGACATGGCACAGGATGGGCTAAGTACTTAAGTTCCTGCTGCCCACATGGGAGACTTGGATTTCCTGGCTCCTGGCTCCTGGCTTCAGCCAGGGAAGCCCTGTTAGGGAGTGTACCAGCGAACAGAAGCACTCTCTCTCTCTCTCTCTTCCACTCTGCTTTTCATATAAGCAAATCTTTTTTTCCTTCAAATGAAAAATTTTGAAAATTCAAAGAGGTTCCCATGCACAGCCTGTGAGAAGCAGGCATTGCACTCCAGGGTCTGCCTCACTCTCAGCTGGATCTGGCTCCTACCCACCCCTCTTGCCCACTCCCCACGTGTCCCCAGGGCTCTGGACCCTGCCCTGCCAAGGGATGCTGCCTCTGAGCCACACAGTCCCTTTTCCACTAAACGCATTGTACTGATAGCCCATCTCAATTCAGCGTGAGAGCGGACGCTGAACTGAAGCAGCCACCCTCCACCACCGACCACTGACTGGGCTGAGTGTCACCGTGCAGGCCATAAACCTAACATTCCATTGGGCAGGGTCCTTCCGCCCCCAGCTGGCCCAGCAGGGACCGCCCCCTGTGTGGAGCTTCCCTGGGCCCGTGCTGACCACCCTGACCTCCCACACCTGCTCCCACCCTTTCTGCCTCCCCAAAGATGGGTCTGGGCATGGACAGCCATCAGTGGATGCAGAGTGAACACGTGATGAAGCAAGGGCCCCTGGATCCCAGTGGAGAAAACGGCGATGGTCAGAGGTCAGGGCCAGGTGAGGGGAGTCTCAACCCTTTGTTGGACAATCCAGCACACAGCTACCCTTTCACTCTGCTCTGCAGCCTGGCACCAGAGAGGGTCCCAAAGATACCATTGAGGCGGCTGGAAGAGTGAACAGAGCCCCTCCCCAGGCAGCTCTCTGTTCTCAGGGACAGTGAAGGGAGCACCAAAATACTCAGAAACCAGGGTACATGTATGTTAGCACAACATTTAAAAAATTAATGTACGAGCCAGTATTGTGGTGCAGCAAGTTAAGCTTCCATTTGTAATGTCGGCATCATATATGGGTACCAGTTCAGGTTCCAGCTGTCCCACCTCCCATTCAGTTCCCTGCTCATGTGTCTGATAAAGCAACAGGAGATGGGCCAAGTACTTGGGCCTCTGTCATCCACGTGGGAGACCTGGACAGAGTTCTAGCTCCTGGCTTCAGACTCACCTAGCTGCCATTTGGAGGAATGGGGGAATTGTAGGAGTATATGCCAAGGTCGTGACATAGAGTTAAGCAGCTACTTGGGACGCCAGCATCCCACATCAGGGTGCTGGTCAGGTCCCTGCTATTTGGCTTCCGATCCAGCTCCTTGCCAATATGAATGAGAAGGCAGTGGAAGATGGTCCAAGTCCTTGGGCCCCCACCACGCACACAGGAGACCAGGATGGAGTTCTTGGATCCTGGTTTTGGCCTGGGCCCCACTCGGGCTGTTGAGAAGAGAACTAACAAATGGAAGATCTCTTTAGCCTTTCTCTTCTTCTCTGTCACACTGCCTTTCCAACTAAATAAATAAATCCTTTTAAAAAATGGCTAGATGGATGAAATTCAAAATTAGGGAAGCAGGTAGACTAGGAAGAGGGTAGGTAAGGAGGTGGGAATTAAATTAACACTCATTGCAAAGAGCAGACACATAGGGGGTTTGTCCTCAACATCAGCATGATGGCTCCTCCTGCGTCCTCTGGTCACACACACCCTCCTTTAGATGTAAGCGCTCCTGACTACTCAGCCCCTCAGAGGAGACACACACATTTACACACTTTGCCCATGCATGGGGAGATAATCAAAGGAGCAGGCAACAGACTCTCCAGAATGCTTGTTAAGATTGCAATTCCTGGGGCCCGGCGCTGTGGCCTAGTGGCTAAAGTCCTCACCTTGAACTCACCGGGATCCCATATGGGCACTGGTTCTAATCCCGGCAGCTCCGCTTCCCATCCAGCTCCCTGCTTGTGGCCTGGGAAAGCAGTTGATGAAGGCCCAAAGCTTTGGGACCATGCACCACCATTGGAGACCCAGAGGAAGCTCCTGGCTCATGGCTTCAGATTGGCTCAGCTCCAGCCGTTGCGGCCGCTTGGGGAGTGAACCATTGGATGGAAGATCTTCCTCTCTGTCTCTCCTCCTCTCTGTATATCCACCTTTCCAATAAAAATAAATAAATCTTATTTTTTTAAAAAAAGATAGCAATTCCTCAGGCCTGGCATGATGGTTCAGTGGCTAAATCCTTGCCTTGCATATGCTGGGATCCTACATGGGTGCCAGGTCATGTCCCAGTTGCTCCACTCCCATCCAGCTCCCTGCTTGTGGCCTGGGACAGCAGTAGAGGACAGCTCAATTTGTTATAACTCTGGGTTGAGTAGAGTATCTGAGACTGGAGCCAGCACATGGCATGGTAGGCTAAGTCTCCACCTGCGGTGCCAGTGTCCCATAAAGGCTCTGGTTTCCTCTTAACAGCTCCACTTTTGATCCAGCTCTCTGTTTATGGCCTGGGAAAGCAAAGGAGGATGGCTCAAAGCCTTGAGCTCCTGCACCCATGTAGGAGACCCAGAGGAGGCTCTGGTTCCTGATTTCACACTGGCTTAGCTTTAGCCATTGTGGCGATGGTGGTGGGAGTGGCAAGCCAGGGGCTGCAAGACCTCTCTTTCTATGCAAAATCTGCTTTTCAAATACAAAATAAATAAATATTTGTCTTTTTAAAAAGAGTACCTGAGACAGCAAGCATGACCATAAATAAAATAAAATAAAAAACAGGATTACATCAAAACTTAAAACATTTGCACCTCAAAGACTGTAAAGAAAATAACAAGACAAACCACAGACTGGAAGTAAATATTTACAAGTTATATTTCTGATTATTTGTATCCAGAAGATACAAAAAATTCTTACAACTCAATAGCAATCTAATTAGAAAATTGTCAAAATATGTGAATAGAGAAATAAACACAAAAAATGGCAAATAAGCACACAAAACTGCTCAAAGATGCAAATCATTAGAAAAATGAAAATAAAAACTATATTGAGCTAACCCAAGATGTTTATGATAACAGAGACAGACAATGCCAAGTGTAGGTGAAGGTCTGCAGACATTGAACAGCCTCCATCCCATGGCTACTGGTAATACCAAATAATAGTCACATCAGAAAGTAGCTTGGTGGCTTCCTCAAAGTTAAATATGAACTTATGACATGATCTAGCAATTCCACTTCTAGGAATTTATCCAAGAGCAATGAAAACATATTTCCACACAAGTGCATGTCTGTAAGTCAAAGCAACATTATCCAGGATGGCCAAAGAGTAGAAAGAGCCTCAGTGTCCATCAGTGAAAGCAAACATCAGCAGAATGCACTCCCCGCACACCATGGATACTACAGAGCAGGGAAATGAATCAGACACCCAGCACGGACACCAGCGATGAGCCTCAACACCATGATACCAAGTAAAAGAAGCAGGTGCAAAAGCTGCGTATTTATATATGCACTTATGCAACATGGTCAGAATATGCATATATATAGACAAGAAGCAAATCAGCAGTTGCCTAAGGCACAGGGTAAGAATGGGAATTAAGGGCACTGGTTCTAATCCTAGCGGCCCTATATCCCATCCAGTTCCCTGCTTGTTGGCTGGGAAGGCAGTGGAAGCTTTACAGCTTTAGGGCCCTGCACCCACGTGGCAGACCTGGAAAAAGCTCCTGGCTTTGGATCAGCTCAGCTCTGGCCGTTGCGGCCACTTGGGGAGTGAATCATCAGATGGAAGATCTTCCTCTCTGTCTCTCCTCCTCTCCGTGTATTTGACTTTCCAATAAAAATAAATAAACCCTTTAAAACAAAGAATGGGAACTGACTATAAATGAGCAGGAAGAACTGTAGGAGTGCTGGCCGTGTCCAACATGGGTGGTGGTAACAGTTACACAACTCTGCATTCACTCAAAGCATTGAACAGTATATTGTAACATGGGGAGAAGTCCAGGTATGTAAGTTTTACCTCAGTAAATCTACTTAAAGACACCAAGTACCAGGGCCACAATTCCAGGGAATTGTGACGCCCAAGAAACCTACTCTTTTAAAAAATAGATAAATCATTTTTTTTTTTACATGCAAGGCATATTTTTGATGGCCTCTTCATCTGCTTCAGCCAATCCTGGGCTGTTTGGAGATTCCAGGGGGCACTCAGATCCCCTTCCTTTCCCTTCCCCAGAGCTCAGGGAAGGGTGATTGTTGCCCAGAAGCCCCCTTGGGATTGGACAACCTGGCCTGCCAAAAGGAATTCTCCCACACATCCCAAAGGTGAGGGACATCCTTCCCAGGTCTCATCCTTAAACCACACCTGTGGACGACCTCAACCAACTGAGTTTTCAATCTCTTTACCCTATGCACAAGCAGGGACACTCCCTGTGCTGGGCCCAATAGGGTGAAAGCATCTTTTAAGACTTTCTCACCCATTCATTCACCAAACACTTAGCGCATCTCCTGGGGACAGGCAGCGCCCAAGGCCCTCCAGCTCCCGCTCTGAGCAAGCTCACCCGGTGCTGACCGCTCTCTGCACCTCCCAGCTGGGAAACATCCCGGCTCCAGCTCCATCCCTGCCTCCCAGTCCCACCTGTTTTCTGCCATCTCTGGAGCAAAGCAAAAGGAGGACAAAGCAGGCTGGGAATGGGAATCTGAAGACAGGCTGCCTGTCTTCAGATTATACCCGGCCGTCCCAAGCCAATGGAAAGGGACCCCAATGGCCACCCCAGGGACTGGCTGCAGGGCTTAGTGGACACTGCCTACTGTTCTGCCGCCGGGAGCAAGCGGCAGCCAGGCACAGCCCCGGGGATTGCACAGTGCAGGCTCACAGCCGGGGCACCTGACCCGGGCTTCCCTCACAAGCCAGGGGACAGCAGCCTGCCAAGCTCACAGCTTCAAGTTTCTTGCCACTTCCCCTTGGGCTGCGGTGCCTCAGGCTGGGATTCCGCATCCAGAGTGGGGGCCCAGGCGCAGCCTCCCACTCTGGTTGTCCCAGGTCAGTGACTATGGCCTGTGGGCATAAACCTGCGGGCTCACAGCGCCCTGGAAGCTTCCTCTCCCATTTCAGCCGCACTGGGCATTCCTGGTTCTGCCTTTGGGGACCCAGCACAATTCAGTCCCTTTTCTTCTTGTCTCCTGGCTTGGTAGAGGTGAAGGTTCTCTCAGAGCAATGGCTGATCTTCCTCCATCTCCCCAGGGCAGAGGTCTCCCAAGTCTCTTTCCTAAATGTAGTCTGGCTTCCTGCAGTAGGTTAGGGAACCAGGGTCCTGGCCCCTTGAGTTCTGGAGGAGTGGGGCAGGGAAGCGGTGCATGACTGTGGTAGTGGGCCCCTGCCCGGCAGACCAGCTCTCCCTTCCTCCCTGCAGAAAATGCCCGCTGTCCATGACAGCCATTGAGATGAACACCAACAAAGACATAGGTCTGGTGCCAGCATCCTGGCCTTACCCCTGAGATGAAAGCCTCAGTGAGCCCTCCCCACCACACACCACACACACACCACACACACACACACACACACACACACCCCTCAAGTTCTGGACATCCAGTCCCTCATCTACCCACTCCTTCCAGCCAGTTCCCAGCCCCATCTCACCCCCTACTCCCATCCTGCCCCTCCCCTGAAAGCAGGTGGGGTGAAAAGAACTTAGGTTTGAAAAACAACTCCAGCCAAATCCCACAGGCTCCTTTGTGCATGGAATTCCCTCCTGCACCGGCCCCAATCCTAGGGCACCAGCCCTTCTCCTCCTTGTCTCTTCTCATCTCTCCCTTCCCTGGCTCCCCAAGCATTTGGGCCTCAGTGGCAAATCCACCAGGCTGGGTTGTCCATTCCAACTTTTACTAGTGCAAACGTCCGTGAAGACCCTCACATTGGTACTGAAGTACACGTTTCACAGCCCCCCCAAATACAGAGAATTACACGCCAATACCCCCACAAACATCACCACACATATGCTAGAAGCAGAAGGCACCTGCTGAGAAAGGCAGAGACACCCAGGAAGGGAGCAGGGAGCCTCAGAACTCACACTGAAACCCACAGCAGCAGCCTAGAGCAGGACTCTCACACCAGCTTCCCGAACAGAGCCAGATGCTCCTACTGAAAGCAAACTGCCCGGAGGGTGCTCGAACCCTCAGATGGCCAACCCAGCAAGGCCCTGCTGACCAGAAAGCGCAGAAAGCGCCTCCAGGCTCCGCAGGGCTAAGGTCCCACAAAGTGGAAATCACTGAGCAAATCTCGGGGATCGAGACTCCCCTGCCTACCGCTTAGCCGGCCAAACTCGCTCTGCAAATTAACTCCGCGCCGCTCCCAGCTGCCTCCTTTTCCGCGAGCTGCAGCCCCGGGGAGTCCCTTCCCACCCGGGCTCTGGCCAGCACCGGGCGGCTCGCTCCTGGCCCAGCTTGCCCGCCATCCAGCACCCTGGCCGGCGCGACGCAGCCTCGCTGTCCCTCTGCTGGGTCAGGCGACGTAGCCTGCGGTCACCGGTGGCTGCTGCGTCTTACCCGGTTCTGCCCCAGCACACGCGCCGCAGTCCCTACCTTTTTTGATCACCGACTGGTCCAGGAGGCTCATTCCGGGATCCTCCATGGCCTGCAAGAAGAGGGCGGAGGCGAGGACGGTGCGGACGGAGGGTCCCGAGCCTTCCCAAGCTCCCCTCGGTGCTCGATCCCTATCTGCTCCGTCCAACCCTTGCGCACCCTCGTCGCCTGGGGCGGCCACCATGGGGACTTGGAATCGGCTGCGGCTCGAGGCCCGTCCTTGCGCGGGCTGGAGGAGGCCTGCGTGCTCACCGCAGACAGGCAACTGCTGTGCCTCTGTTAGCCCCAGGCAGCCCGGGACTGGGCAAGAAGGCTCAGCTGAGCTTCTAAGCTCACAGCGGAGGGTAAGGAGCAATTCAGCCCCTCCAAGAACTGCGGCCATCCAGCCTTGGGCACGGACTCAGGGCCGTAGCAAGTCCAGTGGGGCGCATATTCGGAGGGAGAAAACTCAGGTGTCTGCATCGATTCTCTTTGTTGCCCTCAGCCAGGGAACAAAGTCCCCGTGACCTGTCCGGGCACTTCCCCGAGCCCAGCCGCCTCACCTGCAGATCTTCCAGGCCGGGTGGCACCGCCAACCCCGGAAGGCCCAGGGGCGCGTCGGCCAGGCCGTGCAGGAGACGGGGCACAGAGGCGGCGTAGTCGCGTCGGGGATCAAGGCCCAGGGCGCGGGCGCGCGGCGCCAGGAGGCCGGGCGGCTCGTCGTGGGCGCGGGGGGCGGCGCGGGGCGCGGCCCAGGCGCCCTGGGGAGGTTGTGGCTGCGCAGCCAGCGGCGCCAGGCCGCCGTACGGGTCCCCCGCCAGGTGCGGAAAGGCGGCGGCGTCGGGCGCTTGGCCGTATGGCAGTGGTGGCTGCGGGTAGGGCGGGGGGAAGTAGGGCGGCTGGAAATCGGCGGCAGCAGCGGCGGGCGTGTGGCAGAGTGGCGGCGCCGGCCCGTAGGCCGCCTGGGGCAAGGACGACACACGGGCCCCGCCGGCCGCTGCGCCCAGCCCGTCGGGGCGCTCCTGGGGACGGAAGAGCTGTGCGTTAGTGCCGCACTGGCACTGGAGTGATTGCAGCCCCAAGGCTCCACCTAAGTTTGCGGGGACCCCGCTGCCATCCCTTCCCGGGGTCCGGAGTCCATCTCCGAACGACCCGCGGGTGGAGGGACCAGCGCTCTCCCCGTGGCGCCCGCCCTCCAGGATTTCGTTGGTTCAGGGACAGAAGCCTAGCAGAGTGCGGCGCTACGGCTCCTCGGACACCCCCCCTCCGCCCTCGGCCCAGCGCGGCTGCTCACCATGGCAGAGTAAGTGTGTACCAGCATCGGGCGGCTGGGGCGCGGGGCGTGGCGGCGGCGGCGGCGCCCTTGCCCGACGGCGAACGCTGCGGGCAGCGGGCCGGACCCGTGGGACTCTGTGGAGGGCGACCAGGTGCACCAGAGCCCGGGGCCCGGCCAGCGTGCGTGGGGTCCTCAGCTGCGGGTATCCCCTGGCGGGTCCATGGAGGCGGGACGGGCGTCGTTGGCACTTGGAAAAGTCGGCCGGCAGGTGCCTGGCGCCTGTTCTTCTTATGAGCGCAGCCGGCTCCATGCACTCCAGTTATAGTGGCGGGGGCGTGCCACGCCTCCGGGGGCGCGCGTTAAAGAGACAAACGGTGGCCGCGCTCTCTCCACTTCCCAGCGACCACCTAAGGAAAGGCGTGGCTTTGGCGAGATCCGCGGGGTAAGTGGATGGGGAACATGAATTGGATCCCTATGGATCTGAGTCGCCAGGGGGCTGGGAGCTGGCAGCTGCTGGGAAACAGAAAAGGTTTGCAGATTGAGTCTCAGCCGCTCTGGCATCCTTGTCTTTGAGCAAAACGCTGCGTTTGGCTGGCCTCAGTTTCATGGTCTGTAAAATGGGTGTCAGTCCTTTGACTACGTCGCCACGCTTGGCATGGATGGGCCATGGTGAATGTGGAGAGCTACGAGCTGTAGACTCCTGTGCACATGTGTGTCTGTGAGCTCGTGTGTGTCCATGCACGTGTGTGCTGAGGGCCTGTCACAACCTCTAACAGGCCATGTCTTCCAAGCTTCCCGAAGCTGGTAACGCAATGTGGCTGGAGTCGGGATTTGGAAGGAATTTGGATACACGAAAGGGCCGGTGAGGGGATTGCCTAGAATAGGTTTGGTGTAAGGCCCAAGAGGCAAAGATGTCTGAAGCTGCGCAGCCGACAGCCTGGGAGTGGCAAGTCCTTCATTCCGCATTGATCACGTGAAGATGGGAGGTGACAGCTACCCAAGTCATCACCACAACTCATTCCCAAGGTGCTTAGCGCCGAGGGCGCCCCACCCTACCCCCACCCTGGGCTCAGAATCTCTTCTGCATGGTTTTGGATTGAGGGAGCCTGAGATAGTCTAAACTCTAGGTCACTAGGTGGTCCTGGGGAGTCCCTTTTTTTTTCTCTGATCTCCGTTTCTGCAACTTGAACCACTACATCGGAAAGCAGCCCCAACAGGGAGAGCAGAAAGGCTCTTCTTTTCCTTTCTTTTCTTTTCCTTTCTTTTCTTTTCTTTTCTTTTCTTTTCTTTTCTTTTCTTTTCTTTTCTTTTCTTTTCTTTCCTTTCCTTTCCTTTCCTTTCCTTTTCTTTTCTTTTCTTTATCAGAGCAGTCAGTGAGAAAGCAAAGCTGAAACCGCTGAGAGAGAGGAAGGGAGGGGAGGTGAGGGTGAGACCATGAACGTGCCTAGTGTAGGGGATGGAGGTGGGGTGTCCCAGGAGGCACTTGGCAGATACAAAATGCAGGCCTGGATCATCCCAGCCTTGGGTGGGTGTGGAGGAGTGGAGGAGGCTAGCAGCGACAGGTTCATTTTTTTTAAAAATTGGGGCCGGGTGCAGTGGCCTAGTAGTTAAAGTCCTTGCCTTGCACGTGCTGGGATCCCATATGGGCGCCGGTTCTAATCCTGGCAGCCCAGCTTCCCATCCAGCTCCCTGTTTCCCATCCAGCCCCCTGCTTGTGGCCTGGGAAAGCAGTCAAGGACGCCCAAAACCCTGGGACCCTGCACCCACACCGGAGACCGGAGACCGGGAGGAAGCTTTGTGCCTACTGGTTTTGGATTGGCTCGGCTTTGACCATTGTGGCCACTTGGGGAGTGAATCAGCGGATGGAAGATCTTCCTCTCTGTCTCTCCTCTTCTCTGTATTTCTGCCTTTCCAATAAAAATGAATCTTTAAAAAAGATTGATTGATTTGAAAGGCAGAGTTACAAAGAGAGATCTTCCATTTGCTGGTTCTATCTTCAAATAGCCACAACAACCAGGGTTGGGTCAAACTGAAGCTAGGGGCCAGGAGCTTCATCCAGATCTCCCATGGCCACCATCCACTGACTTCCCAGGCACTTTAGCAGGGACAGGATAAAAGTAGAGCTGCCAGGACAGGAAATGGTACCCATATGGGATGGCAGCACTGCAGGCAGTGGTGCCTTAACTTGCTGTACCACAGCTGTCACACCCCAGGATTCATCATCAAAAACTTTGAAGGTTGGGTGGCAGTGTGGTACAGTGTGTTAAGCCACTGCGTGCAATATTGGCATTCCATATTTCAGGGCAGATTTGAGTCCTGGCTGTTCTGCTTTGGTTTCTCTGTTACTGATGCACCTGGGACAGCAGTAGGTGGATCACCCATAGTTTTATGGGTCACCCGTATGGGAGACCTAGATGGAGCGCTGGGCTCCTAGCTTCAGCTTGTGCTAGCCCCTGCCACTGCAACCATTTGGGAGAATGAGCCAGCAGGTGGAAGGTCTCTTTCTGTCTGTTTTTTTGCCCTTCAGATGAATGAAATAGAAAATGACTTTGTGGAGACTGGACTCACCGTCTCGGGGTGAATGAAGTAGGCTAGGCAGCTCTGTGTCCTGTCTGTGCAGATCGCATCAGGGGCCTGGCATGTGCTCGGCAGTAGAGACAGCTTATGACCCCTCCAGCTCTTGCCCTCAACCCGCACGTGTGGTCTCAGTGCCTGGCGCACAGGCTGACGGGTTCCTCTGCGAGAAGTCCAAGTGCACGCTGAGGAGCAGGACACTTCACTCAGCTCTGGGCATCCGCAGGCTCTCTCCAGCAGCTGTGGGAAGGCCACAGTGGCAGCTGGAACTCTGCTGGTGGCTTCCTGAATCTTCTCTGTGGTTGCTCTGACCAGTCCTGCCTTCAGTCCACATCCTTCATGTCACTTCCTCACTCTCAGAGTAAAAGCGTTTGTCTGTTTTTCCTATTGCCACACTTGCCAGGTAGGTTCCTGCCAAGACCCTGTCCGCTGGACACCCTGTCTGCTGTCACCTCCCGACTGTGTCAGTCATGGTCTGCACCCGCAGATCCAGAGCTCTGGGCACCACCAGCCAGTCTGCCCAGAAGGCTGAGATCCTTTCGTCACCCCAGCAAGCCGATCCTCATGGAGCACTGCCTTTTCTCACCCACAAGCATCTGCCCTTGGGATGTACGTGGACGAGACGTGGGGTTGTCCTAGAAGGCATGCAATTCTGGTCTCTGTCTCATAGGACAGTGGTTCTTGAAGGATGGGCAGCATCAAAGGCACTGTGGAGCTTGTGAGGGGTGCTGGTTTGGGAGCCCATCACAGACTCACTGGTGCAGTAGATCTTGGGGTGGGATTTACGATATTCCGGAAGGGAGTCCAGATCACACTCAAGTTTGAGAAGCAGTGCTATTGGGCATCTGCCACCGGGCATTGTGGCTTCACTCACTCCTGCCCCTCTGCCATCCGGGACCAGCTCTGTTCAGTGACAGGAGTGCCTGGCTCATGCTGCACCCACAATCCCAACCCTGCGAATTCTCCCAGGGCTCCCATCACTCACCTTCGGAAACAGAGGTCTAAACACATTGAGCAGCCTTCTAGGATCTGCGGTTGGTTTTAGCTTTGCTTTCCTGCTTCATAAAATAGGAAAAAAATGGGAGAAAAAAAAACAGAAAAATATCAATATGCCTATCACTGGTGTGTGTGTGGCATCTGTGGTGTGTGGTGTCTATGACCACACTGGTGTAGTGTGCAGGAGGTGGGACAACAGAAACAAATGTTGCATGAATGCCTCTGTCTCTTCAGCAGTACTTCAGAAGGCTCCATGTGGATACGGTCCTGCGCTGCGAAGGACCCATGTGTAATTTGACACACATGTGACTCGGGGTACAGCAACCAAGGATGATCTCTTGACTGGCCCCTGCCCCCAAAGTTCAGATCGTTTGGTTTCAGACTCTGGGGTCCTTCTCTTTCAGGCCCAAGAGAACTGTCATGTTGTGAGACACGGGAGTTGCACACCTCCTTGTCTAGGACGCATGTGAAGATCATGGCTGCATGCAGAGTTTCACACACCGGCACTGCTGGGAACCTGAGCATAGAACATCCGCAGACATACACGTGGGCCACGGGTACACAGGGAACACGGAGACAGGGCTTGACGGAGGTGTGCACGCAGACTCCCAGCGGGCAGAGTTGGCATGTTTCCTACATGGGTTTTCCCTTTCCTCCTAGTTTTTCTCCCTTTTCTTTTCAGTGAACTTGAGTTTGAACTTCATGTTAAGAAAAACCAGAAAAAGTTCTGAGGGTGACGTGATGGCTCGACTGGCTAATCCTAAGCACCCGCATTCCATCTGGGAACTGTTTCAAGTCCCAGCTGCTCCGCTTCTCATTCAGCTCCTTGCTTGTGGCCTGGGAAAGCAGTGAAAGACGGCCCAAAGCCTTGGGACCCTGCACCTGCGTGGGAGACCCAAAAGAAGCTCCTGGCTCCTGGTTTCGGATCAGTTAAACTGTGGTCATTGTGGCCACTTGGAGAGTGAATCAGTGGACGGACGATCTTTCACTCTTCCTCTCCTCTCTAGCTATTGTAGACAACTGGGCGTGAACCAGAGTTCTCTGTATCTCCTTCTCTCTGCAATTCTGCATTTCTAGTAAAAATAAATAAATCTTCAAAAAAAAAATAATAATAAAGAAAATCCCTCAGTTCTGCTCAGCCTTGAACATCTCCGGTTTCCATCCTTACATGTGTAAGCTGGGGAAATCTGGCAGGAGATGTTGAGGCGCCACCTTGTGGTTTTGTCTCACAACTTCAGCTCAGCTCTTTTCATAATTTTTTTTAAAAATGTATTTATATTTATTGGGAAGTCAGATTTATAGAGAGAGGGAGAGAGAGAGAAAGAGAAATCTTCTGTCCGCTGGTTCATTCTGCAAGAGACCACAACAGCCAAAGCTGAGCCGATCTGAAGCCAGGAGCCAGGAGTTTCTTCTGAGTCTCCCACATGGATGCAGAGTCGCAAGGCATTGGGCCATCCTCGACTGTTTTCAGAGGCCGCAAGCACGGAGCTGGAAGGGAAGTGGAGTAGCTGGGGCACAAACTGGTACCCATATGGGATCCTGGCACATGCAAAATGAGGATTTAGCCACTAGGCTGTCATGCCAGGCCCTCTTTTTGCACTTTCAAGTGAATGATTGGGAGCAAGCAATCTTGGTAACCCAGCCCCCTTTGCAGTCCAGAGTCCAGACCTCTCCAACCACAGCTCTCCGCAGTCCAGAGCTCGGTGTGCCTTGTATTACAGAGCTTTTCAGGGTCTGATCCTCTCCCTGCCGCCCCATGCACAAGGGAAGCACCTGTCCTGCAGGGATGGAGGTGCTTGTCTCGGTCCTTCCCTCTCATTTCACTTCTCCAGGCGACCACAGCTTTTCCTATGACTCAAAGAGGCCTCTATTTCTTCCACATCTGTTGCTTGCCCATATGGTATAAAGTAGCTGTCCCTTGACTATTCCAGAAGCACAAATTCACCATTTCTTGTACAAGTCCATTTCCGTGGTGGTGTCCCCTGGACCAGTGAAGATCTTGGTCATCCAACCAGTGGCCTAGACCAGGAGTGTGGGAGTCACCCTTGGCTCCCTGTCCCCTTTGCTCATCCCTTCACAGTCTGGCCCGCTGACACCTTCCTGTCTCTTCCCCACCCTCACTGGGGCTGGCTTCCTGCCTTAGTCACCCCTCTGCTGGCCAGTCCTCTTTGTTAGATGCAAACTGGAGCCCATCTGACCCACCCCTAGACCTGCAGTTGGCTCTTGAGCAGACGATCCGTTGGGTCGGCTTCACAGCCTGGCCTGCTAGGACCTGGTCCCTCTGGGCCTTGGCCACTGATGCAGCTATATCTTCTACCTCTGCCCATTTCCTGTCCACACTGCGGTAGTACTGAACATGGACAGTTCTGAAGCCTGCCGGCCTTTTGTGTGGGCTGTCCCTCTGCTTGTGCACCTGGCAAGTGCATCGTCGCCTGCCCGTCCTGAAACAAAGGCTTACTCTGCATTTTTCTGCACCTGTTCATTTTAGCCAAGGGATCTTGGGCCCCAAGGTCTGAGATTTTTCACATTTTCCACCAAGAATCCAGGCTGTTGGCTCTTGAAATAATCACAGGACAATCTCTATTTACACAGGTACAGCCAAGCAGGATATGTTGCATGGAGGTTTGAGGATCTGGGTGCAGGTCTGGAGGGTGCAGGCTTGGTTCAGGCCCATCAAGTGAGGGAGCGGGTGAGCTCTCTCTCTTCCCACTTGGCATATGGGTCAGCAGCCAGTACCAGCTTCAGTCTGCCTGTTTTTATTGGGTTGGTAGTGATCTCTGATTGAAAAGCTGGATTTCACAAGCGAGTGAGGATTCCTGGGGCAGAGGGGATTGTGTGTTTCTTCGGAGCCTCCCCGCCACTGCCTCCAGCAGGTGGTTGTGAACCTGAACCTGTTGTAGCAGTGAAGGGTTGGGGCTTTGGATGAGTTACAGCTGCATGGAGCCCTGGCTCAGGCATTCATCTCTGCCATACTTAGGACAAATCACGTATCCCTGCTTCAGCTTCCTCATCTGTTAGGCTAAACAACATTGCCCTCTTCCCAGTGTTCTTGGGAGGGCTGACAGAGGCAACACTTATGAAGTGCACTTGGCAGGGTATGTGCTGGGCAGATAAGAGCTGGGAGCATGTGGCAGGAAGAGAGCAGGTACAGTGCAGACCACACAGAAGGCTCCTTGTCACCAATGAACATTTATTGAGTGTCCACATGTGCACAGCTTTGAACTTGGTGGCCACAGAACGCGCTGGGGGTGGAGGTGGGGAAAGCAAAGAATCAGGGGGTGTGTGCATTATGTGTTGGGGAGGTTCCCCCTGGGTTCCTAAGAAAGGTGGTTCCTGCTGGAGCCGCCAGGCGCGTCTCTCTGCAGAGAGGGCTTGTAGGAGGGGCTGGGATTTAAGCCAGGCACCATGGTGGCAGTGGGGTGCAATCACAGGGGAAAACATGCGGATTTGGGGGACGTGCCCTTCCTGTTCCTGGCCCCTGCCAGGTGAGCCGCACAGGGATCACACGCTCAGGTGTCCAAGCAGGGATAAGGACAGGCAAAATAAATACCCCCCACCCCCAATCCCTACAGCCACTCTGCTGCAACACGAAACAAAAGCTTGGGGATCCAGGTCCAATGACCCCTGGGTCCTCTTGAGGAAGTGCAGTGGAAAAGGTTTCCCACCCTCCACTGGGCCTCTCCACCCCAAGTTCCTCTAAAAGACAGGGCCAAGTTCAGACCCTGGGGTGCTCTACTTGATAGGAAGAACTGTGATGTCTATGACGTCTACGGCCCGAGCCTGCTTTCTGCCCAAGAGGTTGAGGGCTGCAGGGCCAATTTGAAGGACGTGGACCTGGAGGGCCAGCGGGGGATGCCACAGCCTTGGGGAGCCCACGCCCTGGCCGGCAGGGCACATGGGCAGAGGCAGTCAGCTCCTGCCAGCCCTGTCCTAGCTTGGGGCCTCCCCTCCTGTGCACGGAGGGAGCCAGACATCAGACACAATGACACCTCATGCCCCCCTCCCTGGGGGCTTGCTCCAACCTTCCCCGGCCTGGCGGGGGCAACCACGTGGATTTCCAAGCCGACCTCTGCCCCCAAGGGGGGCTGGCGGGACGGAACGCAGTTCCTTACATTGGAGGGGTGGGCGCTGTACCCTTGTCCTCGGAAAAAGCCAGAAAGCTGGGGTGTTTGTTGAGGGGGAGATGTCTGGGGAGGGGGTCCAGTTTGGGGGCTTCAGGGAAGATGCCTCCTCCCTCCTTCCCTCGCTGCCCGCCCCGGGTCTGTCCCCAGTGGCCACCTCTCAGGGCTCTGCCAGACATTGCTCCAGGGCAGCCATGCGGTAGTGGCTGGCCGTCTCCTCGCCTGCCTGCAGCCTCATGGCCTCCCGACACAGCCGGTTGGCCCGCGCCAACTCCACCAGGACACCCTGGTAGGCGGCCACCATCTCGGGTTTGACGGAGCTAGGGCTGACACTGCCTAGCAGCTGCAGCAGTTCCTGGGGCCAACGGGAGCGCAAGGCAGCGGGAGCCAGCCAGGGCAGCAGCGGCACACAGCCCGTGAAGGCCTGCATGCCCAGGAACCAGAGCTCCTGCAGGTCAGCCCAGATACCCTCGTAGTCAGGCGACAGAGCCAGCACTGCCTGCTCTGAGCCGGGGGTGGCCCGTGCCACGTGTGACTGAGATAGGAAGAGGATGGCGGCGGCGAAGAAACCTCGGGATGCTGGTGTTCCCTGAAGAGCTGGAAGACAAGGAAGGGCAAGGAGGGCATGATGGGCCAGGAGCTGGGCAACAACCATGCTCTCCCCCTGCATCCTGGATGCTTGGGCATCTGGTACCCCACCTCTGACGCTTGCTGTGTGTCTTTGGTAATGGGATGTCTCAGGTTCCTCGCTTATACAATGGGATCAGTTGCACCACCCTCAGAACCTCGCTAGGAGGATTAAAAAGTGATATACTTAAGGCACTGGTCCCTCTGCAGGTGTAGGAGGTGGGAGGCAGCTACAAGAAAACTTTCCTTCAGGTTCTCAGGGTGGTAATGGGAGCTGCACAGTCTAAGGCGCTTCACCAGGCTAAGGCAGACACATCTGTTTGATTCCAGGGCCAGCAGAGGGCACCAGAGGGCAGCAACAGCAGGAGTCACCCAAGGTCTGGCTGACCTGCCCACCGCCCACCATAAAGGGGCTCTCCAGGAGGCTTCTTCTAGCCTGGCAGGACTGTGACTGCGATGGTCCTAGCAGGGAGCTGCCAGAGAGCGCGAGGGGGCTCCTGGCCCACAGGGACACACTCTCCTGCCTACTGTGGGTACCCTGTTGGGATCCCCACCCTGGCAGGGGGAACATGGAGGCAGCTGAGGGGATGGGCACATTACACCCTGTTCCCGGGCATCTGCTCAGCTCCTCCCCGCTGACAGATGGGGCACAGGGAACAGGCGGGGACAGAGGGACCCAAGCAGACACCCACGGCCAAAGTGGGAGACACCAAAGGGCTGCAGGGGGCTGGAGGGGAGGCCCCCGCCCCTTGCAGGCTGTCATGAGGCAAAGCTGGGAGAAGGGATGTGCAGAGGGTAGGGTGGGTGGGTGGCTGGGTTTGGGGAAGGGGTGGGTGTGCTGAGCAGAGAGAAACCTCAATGGAGGAGAGGCAGGTTTCTGACTCAAGGCCTGGCTGGGGGCGGCTGCTCCACCTTGCAATAGGATTCAAATTCCTGGGGCTACAGGGATTCCAGGTGCCTCTGCTTTGCTCAGAGTGGGCCTGTACTTAACACCCACCAGGCCTTGCCTTAGAAGCCTTCAGGAGTGAATGCTATCATTTCAGGAAGGCAGGAGGGAGTGGAGGCTGGCTGGGTGCTGCAGAGATCATTGCCTCATACATGGGGATCATTTTCTGAAAACAATGGACCTGCTCCTAGAATGTTGCAATCCCGTCCGAGTCTCCTGGCTTCCCCCTCAAGTCCCACTGCCCCCCTAGTGAGGGCTTACCTGGAGAGGTGCTAAGGAGCCGGGCCATGAGGAGGCCCAGGGTAGCCACGTTGGCGGCCAGGAGCAGCCGCCCCTGTTGCTGCACGAGTGCAGGAAGTGATGTCATCAGGGTGTTCATCAGGGATGTGAAGCAGGCGTCACGTCTGGGAAGGAGGGGAGGCAAGGAGCAGAGAAGGCAGGGGTTAGTAGAGGCAGATGGGGCCCTTTGCAAAGCCTGCAACCTGGAGATCCCAGCTCCACGGGGGCCAAAAATCAGGCAGCAGTGAGAGGAACTGCTTGCTGCTAAGATGCCTTGGGCCTCACCCAAGCCATCTGGAGTTGGCAGGGGCGGGGGTGTGTCCCAGACTGGGTTACAGCTGCAGTGGGTAGAGGTGCCCAGAGGCAGTACTTGGGGGTTCTGGCTATGCCGGATCCTTGCGTGGAAGTAGCTAGACTTGTCTGTCCATTCAGGAAGCCGCAGGCGTGCAGAAGCAAAGTAGGCAGCCAGGATGGAAGCCGCTGTGCAGCTCTCTTAGCTTCCTCGGTCCCCCTCCCCAGCCTCCCCAAGCTCCCTCTCACTTGATGAGCCCTGGTGCTGTGACCACAAGGTTGAGGAAGATGTGGCAGCAGGTCTGTAAGCCGATCTCCACACTGTCGGGCAGCACCGAGGTGTCGTGCCCGGGGGACGTGAGCTCCCACTGCTGCAGGAAGTACTTGCAGAGGAGTGAAGGGGCCCCCTCCTTGATCAGGATCTCCCGGGGTCCGTCTTCAACAGTCAGGTGGCACCAGCCAGGAAGAAGGAGCCTGTGGGGCAGGGGAGGGACATACCATGTGGGTTAGGAAGTGCGAAGGCTCCAAGACTCGCTGTTAGAGGGCACCGTGGGAACAGGACATGAGGGGCAGGGTGTGTCCTCAGAGCACATGCACCGGATCACACGAGCCCAGGGTCAGACCCAGTTGGTGCCTCCTGGGGAGACTGGAAGCAAGCCAGGCTTCCTCCTCTTTTAATGTGAATGAAGCCCAAGTCAGGTCTGCCCCAAAGCAGTTCTCTTTATTTGGGGGAGACATCTGGGGTCAGCAAGTGGGTCCCTTGAAAACAGCATGAACAATCCTGAGTGAATTCTCAAAGCACATTCAGGGGGCCTAGCCAGCTTCAGGGGGAAAGAGAAGTGGCCCCAGGTGACACTGTTCCTGCAGAATGTACCCACAGGCTCACCGGAGAGCGTCCCCTGGCCAGCTGGGTCCCGGGGTGGTGGGGGAGATGGCCAGGGTAGCCACTTGCTGGGAAAGGTCTCCGGTCTCCTCAGCCTCTTCGTAGAGGGTCTTGGCATAGCGGACGAGGAAGGGCAGCAGCTGGCACACTTCCTTGCGCAGGGATGAAGTCTCCTCAGCCAGCCAGGCGCCCAGGATCCGCACCGAGGCGAACACGAAGGGTTCCTTCTGCTTCTCTGACCCCACCTATTTCCCCCACAAAAGGACCCCTTTGAGAGATGAAGCAGGGCCAGAGACCCTCCCTGGCCCCACCAGCCTGAAGGCCAGCCCAGAAATGTCCCAGCGGGAAGGCAGTTCTGGTCCATTAGTTCTTCCAAGGCAGGTACCAACGCTTATTCTGCCTAGTGCACCCCGCTTTCAGCACCTTGGACAGGGGCCTCACGGGGTGGGTTGGGAAGGGGCCCTTAGTGCACATCTGCTGGGTGAGCTGCATCTCAGAGCAGCCACCCTTGGCTCTTGCACCACCATCTTCCTGACTCTAAAAGCAGCCCCCCAAGGCTAGAAAGAAGTTCACAGGGAAAACCCAAGCAAACGCTCCAGAGCAGCAGCTCTGATCCAGGGTCATGGGATGTACTTCAGGCTCCTGTGTAGACACACGCAACAGGATGAATTAGAAAGTGAGATCAGAGCTAAGTATGGTGTGTGGGATGCAGGGCCGGTGAGCTCAGTGGCTGGAGCAGGTTATTAAATAGATCACTGTTAGGGCTGAATCCTGTGGGGACAGGCTGGCTGGCTGCTCAAACAGCCAAGACGTGTGACTGGGTGCTGCCAAACAGATTCAGTAAAAGCTCTGTAGAGGCAGGGCCCAGGCAGCCCTGGGCCTTTCTTTGCACCATGACATGTGTGTGCATGTGTAAAACCACGCTAGAGTAAGCACAACAGACTCCTCTGACTTGGTGTGTGGCGTGTAGTGTGTATGTCTCTCCAGGGAAGCACTTTGAGTGGGAGGTTACCGTGTCGCGTGTGTGCGTGCTGGGAGGTGAGTGCACATATGGTGAGTGGTATGGTGCTGGTATGCAGGCTCGGGGCTGGAGGGAGTGGGTGATGGGAGGCTGGGTCACACACTTCTCCTCAGAGTGCTGTTTGCGGCAGCTGCGATGTCTTCCCACATCCCCCTTCAGTACCCTGGTCCTGTGGCTCCTGGCCTGGTGGGCCAGGACATCTTTACCTGCTGTAGGTAGTGGATGACAGCTCCAATGGCCTCCTTCATGATGCTCACGAGCTGTACCTTCTGGGGTTCCTTAAGCAGTGACTGCTCACAGCGGGTACACTCCTGGATGCCCAACTCCATGAGGGCATAGCAGGCGGTCACTACATCCTCTTTTACCTCTGTGCCTGTCTCCTCCAGGGCAAGACGCACCTCCACGCACGCCAGGTTCACCAGCAGGGATAGGAACTTGCTCCCGGAGTTGCCCGCCGGGATCCAGTCGGAACCACAGGCATGAGCCAGGCGGGCTGCCAGCTTCAGCGCAGGGTTACGCTGCCAGGAGCTCAGCTTGCTTCCCAGGATGCGTGCCAGCCCGGCCTGCAGATCCCGGAGGCATTCAGGGGGCACGGTTGTTGGGGGCAGGAAGATGGGCAGCAGCTGGCAGAGCTCGAACTTGCTGGCATCCTCAGCTTTCTGGAAATCCTCACTGAGGCCCCGCAACACGGCTAGTAGGTCGGGCTCCGCCTCCTTCCAGCACTGGGTCTCGGCAGCAGCCAGCAGCCCTACAAGGAGCGCCAGGGCCTGGTCGAAGCCGTAACCGTGCCCTAGGTAGGCCTGGCACAGGGCAGATACAGTGCCCCCGGCGATGAGGTGCCGGGGCCCTCGGGGCGTGCCTGCTACGGCCGTCAAACACTGGTAGGTGTCGTCAACCATGGAGCGCCGGGCAGCGTCGTCGGGGTCTCCCCTGGCTGTGAGGAAGGTGCTAAGGATGGGGATCTTGTTCAGAACCTGGGGATGGGCGGCCAGTTCAGGGTCGCTGCAGAAGCAAGCCAGTAGGGCCACACCCAGCGCCCGGAGAACGTGGTCTGGGCAGCCATCGGGTGCTTCCTTGGTGGTCAGCAGACGGTTGGGAAAGGTGAAGCCGACAGCATCGAAGATCCGCCGCCGAGTTTTGGCGTCAATATCTCCTGCTTTCACTGCCTTGGTCACCTGGGTGGGGTGGGGAGCAGTGTGTGCTGTCAGTGGGAACAAGGGAACAAGGCAGCCGCTGTCCCTGCCTGGCACCCTGGGGTGCGGAGGGCCAGCAGTAGTGGGTTATGCAAACACACCTCTGGGGTCATCTCATGTGGCCCCATCTGGCTCTGGCAACAGATGGGGTGACCTCTTGAGAGTCTCTTCAGATAAGGATCATCTCACAGAAGTGGCGGGGCGGGGTGGAGGGGCCTTGAAACCCTCCTCCTCCACTCCTTTGGCTTTTGGGCAAAGTTCTACTAAGATGCCCCCAACCTTGACTGGGAGGGGCTCAGAACTTGGTGCTTTGAGGGCCTCAGGGATTTGGGGTCCTTCTTCTATGGGCTCCCTCTAGAGAAGTCTCTGATCCATTTCCGCCACCTTCTCGAGGTGGGGAATGGCTCCTGGGTCTCACCGCCCTGCCTGTCAAAACATTTTCCCTTCCATTTCACCTAAACACCTCCTCTGCTGCAGTGTGAGCCCTTGACTCCACAGCCTTCTCCCTGTTGCCATGGCAAACAAGCAGTGGCTGTACTCCCTCCTCCACACACCAACTCCCCCCCCCCCCCCAGCACTGCAGCTCTCGCTCTGCTGTCCCCAGCTTGGGTGCCTCCGGCGGCAGGCTGAGTCCCAAACCCCCATCCTCTGTTCTTCTGCCCAGTCTCTCGGACCCCTCCCCAATCACTTCCAGCTGGGCCTCTCTGCACAACAACCGTTCCCCAGCCCTGGAGAACTGTGCACATCACTACCTGCTGCTGTTACCCTATGAGTCAGTTTCCCACCTGTTCTGGGATGCTCCAGGCAGCCTCCTCCAGGGCCCCCAGCCCAGTGTCAATGCTTTATAAACCAACTCCCCCCGCTTCACCCCTTATCCCTTCTGTGCTCATTCTCAGGGGAGTAAGAAAAAAGCAAAAAGTACAGACAGAGGTCTCGGGTGCCTGCAGTGCTGCCAGCAGCACCTCCATGTCCTCGGGGACATCCTGACCCCATTCCTCGGGGGCCCCTCCACCCAGCTCTTCCCACTTCCCGGTTTTCCACCAGTTCCTTACTAGCAGCAGGGCTGCAAACTGCTCGCTGTCATTCTTGGCCTCCCGCAGGGCTCCCAGGTACCGCTCCAGGGTGGGGTTTCGGCTCTCTGCCTGGTTCAGAGCTGGCTCGCAATCCGAGGCCATGATGCCCGCCTTGCCCAACTGTGAACACAAGAGGGACTGAGCATCCCTCTGCAGAGGAGGGGCGGAGGCGGGGGTGGGAGTGGAGGCTGCAGGGAGGGCTGAGCACAGAGGGAGGGGAGGGGAGGATCTGGAGGCCGGCTCCTCCTGGGGGTGGGGTTGGGGGGGGAACTTTTGCTAGGAGGGCTGGACCTGCAGATCCTCAGGGATGAGGAAGGGACCCTGAACCAAGGTCACCTACAGGAAGTGGGGAAGGGAGGACCAAGCGCCCTGCTGCTCAGTCTGACCGCATCTCCTGGGGAGAGAAGGGACTGGCCCCCTTGGCACCAGAGGCCAAGTTTGGTGGCAGCACACAGGGAAGTGAGTGGGGAGGACAGACAGGAAGGAATGGAGACATACAGGACGAAGTTGGATTTTGCAGACTTGGGTTGACGAGGGAGGGTGGAGGGTAGATGGGAAAGGGCATCCTAGGCTTCGCTCCTTCAGAGGCGGCAAGATATGAGCTCCAGCAACACTAAGAATATGAAGTCACACCAGAGAAGGCGGCGGGGCCCCTCCAGGAAGCTCACCCCTCCAGCCAGGGCGCTCAGCCGCCCCCGCAGGCTCCTCGCATCCTCTCCTTTCCCTCCCTCGGGCAGAAGCTGCAGCAGCAGCAGTAGCAGCAGCGGTGGCGGTGGCAGTGGCAAGCAGCAGCGGCAGAAGCAGCAGAATTAACCCCTTGCCCGCCCTCTCCTTGCCCTCCCCATCCCACTCCCAGCCTGTGGATACCAACAGGGACTGAAGAAGCAAAAAGTAGGGGGACGGGAACGGGGAGAGGGTCCCAGGTGGCTTCCGGGACAACAGAGCATCCAAGAGCTGGGTAATCAAAGCGAGGTGGCCGAGATGGGGAGATGAGGAGGGAAGAGGGTTCCTGGCGGTCACCACCTGTCCCGCCGCAGCCAGGTCACAACACGACATTGATGAAGTCACGACAGGGCAGCGATGAGGTCACACTTCACGATGGCGTGGAGATGTCACGGAGAGATCACAGCAAAATCACGACATGGGGAGGAGGCACAGCCCCCAAAGGGGATAGGGAAAATTATTATTATTTTTAAAAGATACTGAACAGGGCTGTGACAAAATGGAGTCTTGACAGGGCACGGTGATGTCGCGATATGGCGCGATGGAGTCGCGATAGGGTCCCCAGGGTGTGTCGGCATCGATCAGCGCCGGCTCCGAGAGACTCCGGCTGGGATGCAGGGGAGGGTCTGAAGGGGGCTGAGCTCACCAGGCTGAGGCCCCGAGCTGCGAAGTCTCCTCCAGGCGCGATGCTCCAGGAGCTTGGGGCCGCTGCTCACGCCGCGTTGCCCACTCCAAGCTCCAGGCTGCTGCAGCTCCACCCCCACCCCCGCAGCGCGCCCGACCAATCCGGGACCGCCTCACTTCGAGCGCTGGCCAATGGCATGGCGGGGCGCTAAGCCGCAGGGGGCTGCCGCCGCGCCCGCCATCTTGCTTGTGGGCATTGCCCAAGTCTGGTGCCTAGGACTCGTGCGCTCAAGACGCGAAGTGTGTAGAAGTCCTCAGGAGAGCGGGAGGCGAGAGGCTGGGGGCGCAGACTCCTTCGCCTACGTGCGTAGTCCTAGCTCTTCTGGACCGCCCCTCCTCCCCCTCGGGCTCGCGGCTGGAAATTGCGCTTCCGGGGAGGTGGGTGCGGGAGGCTGTGCTTCCGGGTGCAGGTGGGAGGAGGCTACGCTTCCGGCCTCCGTCGCTGTCCAGGGAGACTGAGGCGAGAAGGGAGCTGGCCGGGTGGGAGGCCGCACTACCTTCTTCCTCTTCCTCCTTCCTCTGGGTGAGGGGAGTGAAGGTTGGGAACCCCGAGCCCATGGAGCGGAAGGAGGCGGAGGCTGCCGAGAGCCGGGGCCCCGCTAGGTGGCCGTGAGCCCCCGGTAGGTGGCCGGAGGCGGCTGGCTGCCTGGCCGAGGACCACGAGCTCAGGGGAGGGGCAGACGGGGATGGGTCTTGTCTGGGGGTGCGCTGGCCGGGAGTTGGGACTCCTGGCCCGGACAAGGGCAGCCTGCTGCTGGTGACCTTGCAGGTGCGGAGCTTGGGTCCCCGGCAGGAACCCTGATTCTTTGGTAGCCTGGGCCTGGTCCTGCTTCTCTCTCTCCATTCCCTGACAATCCAGCGAGCCGACGGGGCACTGCTTTTCCACCGTCAGACGCTGCAGCCTGGCCCTGGGGTGTTGGGGCTCCCCCGCCACCCCCAGATTAAAAGTTGATGCGGAATTAGGGGGCGGGGTCGAGCACGGTGTGGCTCATCAGAGGCCAGAGCCGCCTCTGTGAGGGGGTCCTTCCGAGGGTCTTGTGGTGACTGCAGTGGAAACAAAGGTGACAAAGTCACCCATGGGGCGACTCTGCCAACCTGACAACAGATGCCAGTCGCTGGAACGCCTTAGCCAAGGCTCCCGGTGCTTTCGAACGTGACGAACAGTCTGGAAACTTAGGAACAAATAGGAAAGACGACCTCCCAGAACAATCTGTTCATCTTTCCAGCTATTTGGAAAACAGTGTTTGCAAATATAATCAAAGCTACTCATGGCAGTCTGTTCTGTAACTTTCCCAAATATCTGAAACCTTTTTTTTTTTCTGAAAAGCTTTCTTCTGGATTACTCATACCAGCTAAATAGGCTGTTTCAGACGCGCTCTCTCGTTATTCAAACATATCTTATCGTTGTGTACATAAATGGAGTTCCACGTATGTAGCTGACAGACTGAACTATGATACATCCCCCATCAACCTGCAGCATGAAGTAAACATTACCCCTGCTCCGTCTCAACAGCTGCCGCACCAGCAAGTGCTTTTATTTCGGGTGTGCTTGTAACGCCCTAAATGCCAGAACCATCGCGAAGCTCTTGGTGATTTTCGTGTGTTAAGTACTGTGTGTGTGTGTGTGCTCTCCCTGGCTTGTTATCCTTTGATGGTCAGCGGAGCAGGGATGTGTGTCCTTGGGCCACTGAGGGTTTCAGAGGAGTGAGACAGGTTGGCAATCCCCCCTGAAATTAGATCTGCTGTTTTTCACTTACTGCCTATAAGACGTGACCCTGCTAATCAGCCAGCTGGCCGAACAGCATTTATCACTGCTGTTTCCAAAACCTGTTCATTTCTCTTCTGCGTTGCCCGCCCACCTGCCAGGCTATTGATGACAGATGTTGAGTCACCTTGAGTTTTTAAATCCTTCTGTGGCAGGAAGAAATGTGTTGGGTGAGAGACATACACGGGGGGCACACTCCCCCATTTCCTGTTGGGAGGCTATAGAAGTTACTGGTTAGACTTTCTAACTTTGCTTCATTTCATAATCTCTTGAATGTGTCTGGCCCACACACCTCCTTCCTGCTCTCATCCACCCCCCTCCCTCGCTTCCAGCTGCAAAACAACTAGAACTGGCTGTGGCTGGTAGTTAGTGAAAGCAGTGCTGGCCTTCAAACGCTTGTGGCTCTCTTGACAGAAGCCTTATCTTGGGTGGACTGCAGCTCAGTCTTGCAGCTGTGTGTGTGTGTGTGTGTGTGTGTGTGAGAGAGAGAGAGAGAGAGAGAGAGAGAGAGAGAGAGAGAGAGAAAGGAAGGAAGGAAGGAAGGAAGGAAGGAAGGAAGGAAGGAAGGAAGGAAGGAAGAAAAAAGAAAAAGTGTCTGCTTCCTGGTATTCATGTTGGTATCAGTGCAGGCAATGCTGAACTTTCTGTGTGTTGGCTAAGGAGTTGTGAGCCTTTGCGGTTTCCAGAATACATGATGGGGGCATATTTGGAACACATGTTTGAATAGCTTCTTTAGAACTCACCCAACTCTCATGGTGTTGCCATGATTTATGAATCTTAGACAGTATAGCCAAGTTGTGTATCTAGGCAGAAACTTCTTAAAAAGTCAGTTCTTCTGCTGGAAGGAACCTGCTATCCAGCTGCAAGATTCTAAAGTAGCCAGCACCGTGCCTGGCATAAATAGTGAATGTGTGTGTGTGTGTGGATTTAAAGCAAGAATTGTAAATTATCCTAAGGGAAAGGAGTAACATTGAAATATGAATTGTATAGATTTTAAAGATCGTAATAGTAGAGATAGTAGCAAACTGGAGACTGAATGTCCTGTCTAAATAGTAATCCTATTGGAGCTGGCATTGCGGTGGAGCAGGTATCTCATACAGGGGCTGGTTTGTGCCCAGCTGCTCCACTTCTAATCCAGTTGTCTGCTAATGACAGTACATGGTTTAAGTGTTTGGGTGCCTGCCACCTGACTAAGAAACCCAGATGAAGTTTCTAGCTCCTGGTTTTGACCTGGCCCGGCACTGGCAGTGTGGCCATCTAGGAAATGAACTAGCTAATGGTAGATCTCTCTCTCTCTCTTTGAAATAAATAAATCTTTAAAAAAATTGTCCCAATTAAAACAATTTAACTCTGGGCCAGATAAAATCCTGAGGTAATTTCATTTTAAAAGAGGCCCAACCTCTTTTGCTAGATAAGGAAGTCCGTTTGGTCAAAGTCACGAAGCTGTGAGTAGCAGACCTAGAACTGGAGCTCTGGTCTGGTGCTCTTTCAGTTTTGCGAGGTAGGTGAGTTGCTGTTAGAATATAACAGAAAACAAAGTGTTTCAATATTACAATGGATTCTGTTCAGGATCCCTTGCTACATTGTTATTCTGATAATTACAGGCTGTGTCAAAGCACAGGCTTAAAATTTATGGGCAGGGATGAATACTGAAAGACAAACTGGAAATTTCTGTGCTCCCTAATCTGTCACATTTTCAAGCACTCCGCATTTCCAGGAATCAATTATTAATTACTTGGCATATAACTTCTCCCTCTGTCTTTCTAGTGTACTGATTGCGCTCGTCTGGGAGGCCATGGAGAAGAGGCTGGGAGCGATGCCAGTTCCGGCTTCCTGGATTTTATCAGGATATTGTTGGCAGTCAACCGTGAAGTGGTTGAGAAGCTTGTACCTGTTTTATGCTTGCTTCTGCTTCAGCACTCTGTGCTCGTCAACAGGTACCGTTTTCTTCAGAGATTGGAGGCAGAGTAAGGACCCTGTGGGAGCCCCTGGGTTCACTGTACACTCTGTTAGGAGGCAGAAGAACAAGCTGGTGAACATGATATGTAGCTTGTTGGGTTTCTTTGCTTTGTTTTAGAACTAGAGTTTACATCAGCTTCTTTCTTGTAAGGTTGAATAGGGCATAATCATCATTCTGAGTCTTCTTTTGTTTAAAGACTTATTACTTATTGTGAAGGCAAATTAATAGAAGAAGGGACAGAGAGAAAAATCTATCTGCTGGTTCACTCACCAAGTGGCTGCAATGGCTGGAGCTGAGCCAATCCGAAGCCAGGAGCCAGAAGGCTACTTCCAGGTCTCCCACATGGGTGCAGGGTCCCAAAGCTTTGGGCCGTCCTCAACTGCTTCCCCAGGCCATAAGCAGGGAGCTGGATGGGAAGTGGAGCAGCCAGGACATGAACTGGTGCCCATGTTACTTTGAGATTTGATAAAGCTGTAGTCAGAGAAGAGACTTCTAGAGTTGCAGTATCTGGGTTGGAGAACTGAAAGTTTCTATTTGATGACTGAAACCTTGAGCAAGTCACCTCATAATTTCTTTGAGGAAGGATAAGATCTACATCACTTGATTTGAGGGATAATATAACTCAGGCATGAATTTAGGAGCTTACTAAATATCTTGCTTCCTTTTCTAGAGAAATCTACACTTAGAGGGAGAATGAGTTCCTTGCCTTTTCCATACAAAAGGCGAATGTTGAGAGGTTTCATGGAGTTTGCTTTCCTCCTTCACCCTGCTAGAGCCTCTTGCCAGGTAGCAGTGCCAAAAGGGTTACATTTTAAAGGAAATCCCCTTTCTGTCTTTTCTTCTTTTGTTGACATTGTTCCTGTCAGAGTCTGGAGTGTGACAAAACAGCAGCTGGAGAAAGACTTCCCGGTTCTGCCCAGTGACCAGAGGCCTTCTGTAGAAACCACTGTAGTTGATAACATGTCAACCTCTGCTCCCTTAATTATAAAGGTTTCTACTGCTTTCCCAAAGGAGTTGGTGGTCATGATCTTGTAAGCCAAGTAATTACTGCATGTAGCAATTTCAGTAGCCTCAGCTTTGGAGTTTTTGTTGACCCGAGTGTTGATTGATGATTGCATAATTATAACCATGGAAATTGCAGTTGACAGAAAGCTGACCCAAATATTTTTTTACCCCAGATGATGGTTTGCTGGGACAGCTGACTATTTCAGGCCAACATTTTATATAAGATCATTTGAATTAAATATGTAACTGATTTAGTACCATCAGTAGGAGAATCACACCTTTCTGAAGTGTACTGGCTGTATGCCAGACTCTTGATTATAAATATTATGCATCTCATTTATTCCACGTGATAACTCTGAAATAGATAGTTTTATTCTCATTTTATAGATAGGGAAATTGAGGCCCTGAGAGACAAAATGATCTGATCAAGGTCTCACAGAACATGTGAGAGCCAGGATTCTAAACCAGGGACTTGTCCACTTAGAATCTGCACTTTCTCTTCTTCTCCTCTGGCTGTAGCCACAGGTGCTCTTTTGAAAGACAGCTTAATTCTTTACCTGAAACCATGACAGGCAGCTTGTTATCTGAAGGATTCAAAGTGTAAGAGAGGTCAAAATGACAAAAATGACGAGTGCTGGCAAGGATGTGAGTGCAAGGGGAACTCCTGTGCCTTGCTGGGGAGAATGTAAGTTAGTACAGCATTATAGGGAACAGTATGGAGGATCTGCAGAAAGCTAAAAGTAGATCTACTGTCTAATGCCCCTATCCCACACCTGGGTATACATCCAAGGAGATGAGATGAGTTTATCTGAGAGGTATCTGTACCTTCATGTTCTTTGCAGCACTGTTCACAACAGCCAGGATGTGGACTCAACCTAAGTGCTCATCAGTGGATGAATGAGTAAAGAAACTCTGGGTGTATATATTTATTATATACAACCATGTAATATAATATATATATATATATATATATATATATATATATATATACAGCAAAATGGATGATGGACCTGGGGAGCAGTATGCTAAGTGAAGTGAGCCTGGTACAGAAAGACAAATATTACATGTTCTCTCTCATAATGTGAGAACCAGTCGGTTGATCTGAATATAGAATAGTGATTATTAGAAGCTGCAAAGGGTGTGGAGGGCAGGGAGAATAGAGGGAGGTTGGATAAAAGGTACCAAAATGCAAATAGAAGGGAAAAGTCCCAGAGTTCTACAGCACAGCAGGGTGGCCATAGTTCAAAATAATTTCTTCGCTGAAGAGTTAGTGGAAATCAAAGCCTTCAAACGTAAGGAAAGGATGTGGAGATGGAAAGGCTAATCATGCTGATTTGATCGGTACCCAGTGTAAACATGCAGTAAAACATCACACTGTACTCCATAAATATGTACAGATTTTTTTTTTGTTCAGCATAAAGGAATAAAATGACCCACTGCAGGGAAAGAAGAAGCAACTTTGAGTTTGTTTTTTATATCTACCAGCTTAGCGTTTGGATAAAAATCACTTTGCGGGTTTGCGGGACAAGTCTGTAGTAATGCTTGAACTTGAATCTTAAAAACGTCCTGTAACTTAAAAGCATGCCTGTAAATGGATTGTGCATAATAAAATGCAAAAGTGGAGTTATTATAGGTGGTTCTTGTGGGGGTTACATTGTATCAGTTTCATTTTAGACTTGTTTGGAGCTCTTTTTTAAAAAGATGTATTTATTTTGATTGGAAAGTCAATACGATGAAAGGAGGAGAGACAGAGAGAAAGATCTGTCTGCTGATTTACTCCCCAAGTGGCTGTAATGGCTGGAACAGGAGATTCTCCTGGGTTTCCCACATGGGTGCAGGGTCCCAAGGCTTTGGGCTGTCCTTAACTGCTTTCCCAGGTCACAGGCAGGGAGCTGGAAGGGAAGCAGGGCCACAGGGACACGAACCAGCATCTACATGGGATCCTGGCGCATTCCAGGCGAGAACTTTAGCTACCCTGACAGGCCCTAGAGCTCTCTCTCTTTTAGCTTATTTATTCAAAAGAGTGACAGAGAGGGAAAGAGAAGAAAGAGATTTCCTTTCACTGGCTCAGTACTCAAATGCTGCAGCAGTGACATTTGGATCAAGTAGAAGCCCGGAACGTGGTGCTCTGTGTGGGTCTGTCATGTGTGTGCTGGGTCCTGAGTACTGTTCCACCTTCTGATGCCTTCCCAGGTGCATTAACAGGGAGCTCCATAGCGAGCGAGACAGCTGGGAATCATACTGGTGTTCATATGGGAGTCTCAGGTGATTGGTGAACATGCTCTACCACAACGGTGCCCCCTAGTTTGAAGTTTTACTATGGAAAACAAAAAAAATCAAGAGCTATGGTTCACATCATGGAAACAAAAACAACATATGTCAGATTTTTAAAATTTTATAACAGCTCTTTCATGTTAATTCATTAAAAACACATCCTGATTAAAAAAGTTGAGCAAAGGATGTAAACAGGAAGTTCCATAAGTAAGAAATTTTATTTTTTTAAAGATTTGTATTTATTTTTATTACAAAGTCAGATATACAGAGAGGAAGATGTTCCGTCCGATGATTCACTACCCAAGTAAGCACAACGGCCGGTGCTGCGCCAATCCGAAGCTGGGAATCAGGAACCTCTTCAGGGTCTCCCACACGGGTGCAGTGTCCCAAAGCATTGGGCTGTCCTCAACTGCTTTCCCAGGCCACAAGCAGGGAGCTGGATGGGAAGTGGAGCTGCCGGGATTAGAACCGGCGCCCATATGGGATCCTGGAGCGTTCAAGGCGAGGACTTTAGCCACTAGGCCACGCCGCTGGGCCCTAGAAGTAAGAAATTAACTGATGTCCTAGCTGTACTTCTGATTCCCACTTCCTGTTGAGTGTGTATCCTGGTAGACAGCAGGTAATGGCTCAGGTACTTGGATCCTTGGCACCCCTGCGGGAGTTCTGGAAGAAGCTCCTGGCTCCTGGCTTCAGATTGGCTCAGCTCCAGCCATTGCAGCCAACTGGGGAGTGAACCAGTGGACGGAAAATCTTTCCCTCTGCCTCTCCTTCTCTCTGTGGATCTACCTTTCCAATAAATAATAAATAAATCTTAAAAAAAACCCCACAACTTATTGCTTATTTTAAAACAGCTTGAGGAGAGGATTTTGAATGTTTTTAACACAAACAGTAAATGTTTGAAGTGATAGATATGCTAATTGCCTTGGTTTGATTGTTACACATTGTATCCATATGTCAGAGTATCACACTATATCCCATAAATTTGTACAATTGTGTCAATTAAAAATGAAAAATGTGAAGTGTACTGGAAAACATATCTGAAGGGTTTATTCGTATTACTAACCAAAGAATTGTCAGTTAAAATGAAAATTCCCCTTTATATCATTAATAAAGAGTAAATATATAGTGCTCTGAAAGAGTAGTGTCCTCAGACAGTGCTGAGGAGTATGAAGACAGCGTAAAAGGTTTGCTTATTCATTTTTATTTTTTTTGAAAAGCAGAGTCAAAGAGAGTGAGACAAGAAGGAATCTGTATGCAGCTTCACTCCCCAGGACTGAGCTGGTGGAAACCGGGAGCCCAGAACCCAATCCAGGTCTCCCACAAAGGTGTCAGGAGCCCAGGCACCTGCTGCCTGTCAGGCAGTGCATTAGTAGGGAGTTGGAACTGCAAGTGCAGTGGGAACGTGAGTGCAGGCCCTCTGACAGTGGAACTTGTGCCTTTCCTCTGGGACAGCTTTGGCTTTGAGCTTTTGTTAGCGCCTTCCCACCGCTGGCACCCTGTACTATCTTCTTGAGACCCCGCCCTCGTCTGCCTTAAGTTACACCGTGCTCCTCTGGGTTCTGCTCATGGTTGATAATGTGCTGTATTTTTTAGTTGTTTTTCCTTCACTCCTTTTTCAGTGTGTTCTTTCAACATCTTGTTCTTCAGGGTTTTGTTTTAAATGTTTCTTTTTTTTTTTTTTTTCACCAAGGATTCTTTTTTTTTTTTTTTTTTTTTTTAAGATTCATACATTTAAAAAATCTTTTTAGGGCCTGGCGGCGTGGCCTAATGGCTGAAGTCCTCGCCTTGAACTCGCCGGGATCCCATATGGGCGCCGGTTCTAATCCCAGTAGCCCAGCTTCCCATCCAGCTCCCTGCTTGTGGCCTGGGAAAGCAGTCAAGGACAGCCCAAAGCCTTGGGACTCTGTACCCATGTGGGAGACCTGGAGGAAGTTCCTGGCTCCTGGCTTCGGATTGGTGTAGCACCAGCTGTTGTGGTCACTTGGGGAGTGAATCATGGACGGAAGATCTTTCTCTCTGTCTCTCCTCCTCTCTGGATATCTGACCTTGCAATAAAAATAAAATAAATCTTTAAAAAAATAAAATAAATCTTTTTAAAGAGATTTATTTTTATTTTTATATTTATTTTTATCTTTTTAAAAGATTTTATTTATTTATTTATTTATTTTTGGAAAGTCAGATATCCAGAGAGGAGGAGGAGAGGGAGGAAAGATCTAATGTCCATTGATTCACTCCCCAATTGGCCACGATGCCCAGAGCTGAGCCAGTCTGAAGCCAGGAGCCCAGAGCCTCTTCTAGGTCTCCCACATGGGTGCAGTGTCCCAAGGTTTTGGGCTGTCCTTGACTGCTCTCCCAGGCCACAAGCAGGGAGCTGGATGGGAAGCAGGGTCACCAAGATTAGAACTGACACCCACATGGGATTCTGGTGCATGCAAGGCGAGGACTTTAGCCATTAGGCTACTGTTCTGGGACCTAAACATTTGTGTGCAGGAGTGGTCGTCTTCCTTGCTACAGGTATAACCTGCGTGTTAACTGCCCCCCAAACTATAAATGTTCCAGAGCTGCAGACAGAATAGCCACTTAGGTCTTATGTCTCCAGCTGGGCAACTCTTAGCTGCATCTGAACTCGTGGTCTTTTTCCCCTTTTCTTCCCTGTTCCCTGTCACCATGGAAGGACTACCTCCCATGTAGTCTGATGTAGAAATCCCTGAGTTCTCCACTTGTTTCTCTCCTCCGCAGCCTGTGTCCCTCACGTGTCTATGTAGAGTGCTCCGTTCCTTGCATGTGTCATCTCCACCCTGCCTGATGTATTCTGATTCAGGTAAACAGCCCCTGTCTGATGCTTTGCCTGAGACTGCTGCTGGGTGCTGCTTTTTTGTTGTCATGATGCCTGTACATCTCTGTGTTCTGTGTGTGTGGTTTCAGGGTTGGTGAGCAGGAGTTCCAAGCAGGTCTTGTTCTTGGACATGACCTTCACTTAGGAAGTGAGGCCTTTCTGCTGTCTCTGCTGGTATATGATGTTGAAGTCACCTCTTTGCTCTGGCAGGGCCTGTGTCTAGCACGCTTCTATCTTCTGCTCCTGGCACTGTTGTTTTGACTTGTAGGGGTTCTGTTTTCTGCTCAGCCATGTAGCCTCTCTCACTGTCAGGCAGTGTAAAGCCTCTTGGTGCCAAGAAGCTGCTGCTTTGCTAAGTCAAGGCCATTAGGAAAATCCACCTAAGTCAGGATGAGTCAGGGTTGCAAGCCCTGCCTATAGAATACACCCGGGTGCAGGTGGACAGTGGTGTGATCGTTGGTTCCAGCAACAGGATGAGCCACTGATACCCGGAGCCCATAAGGATGATGTGTTTGAAGTTTGTTACAGCCCTAGCTCTAGAATACACCCAGGTGCAGATGATGTGTTAGAAGTATGTTACTCCTTAAGCTGATTAGATGATGTGTTTGAAGTGTGTTACTCTTTAAGCTGATTGCTGCGTTTGGATTCGCGCAGGCTACGATGCATGTAGTGGTCGAAAGGGCCTATATAACCACTGGCTTTTCTCTGGTTCGGGGTCGAACCTCTCCTTGGCTGGCCTGCGTGCCCCAAGAATGGTCTGACCCCAGCATGCTGACATAATAAACTCCGCTTGCTTTTGCATTACCGGCAAGACTCTGTCGTTTCTGGGGAGTTGGCAAAACCAGACCCTAACATCACCTGGTGAACATCAGGTGCTGGCCCGCCCTGTACCTCTGCAGCCCAGCCAGGAGCCGGAGATGGGCAGAGGACTCTCAGTGTCTGACTTCTTTTTTTTTTTTAAAGATTTATTTATTTTTATTACAAAGTCAGATATACAGAGAGGAGGAGAGACAGAGAGGAAGATGTTCCGTCCGATGATTCACTCCCCAAGTGAGTGCAATGGCCGGTGCTGCGCCAATCCGAAGCTGGGAACCAGGAACCTCTTCCAGGTCTCCCACGCGGGTGCAGTGTCCCAAGGCATTGGGCCGTCCTCGACTGCTTTCCCAGGCCACAAGCAGGGAGCTGGATGGGAAGTGGAGCTGCCGGGATTAGAACCGGCGCCCATATGGGATCCTGGGGCGTTCAAGGCAAGGACTTCAGCTGCTAGGCCACGCCGCCGGGCCCCAGTGTCTCACTTCTGAAATTCTTTATTTTATTTTATTTTATTTTTTATTTTATTGTATTGTTGTTGACAATCTTTACATAGTTAATTGCGGTTAAAAAAAAAGGTTCAGGGGGTATAGGGAAGTGGGTAAGACTATTATGTCCATATTGTTTCCATCATGTTCTGAGGTAAAGGGGGGATATTGAGGGAGAAGCCCCACCTAGTTTCCCGCCCACCCCAAGTCCTGGATGTGGGGCATGCTCTGAGATATTTGCTCAAGTGGTGTTAATAGTTCTCCAGTTATGAATCGCTGCCAGTTTCGCTCGATGAGGTCGTCCACTGATTGATATGGTCCATCGTAAAGTCTCCGTTTGCCCCATATTTCACTGCCAACATATAGCTGAGATGAATGATTGACCTGTTCTGTCTTCTGTCCTTTCCTGGTTAGAGTTCTGAGTCCAGCAGTTCGATTGGGGAGATCTCCAAAGAAACCTTGAGGTATTTCCAGACCAGATTCTTGTATGTTCTAGCAAGCACAGGGCCCGGTGCAGTCCGTCACCCCGATCAGCTGGTGGTTGCAATTGCTGGGTTGGTTCTGTTTTCAGTCCCAACTTCCAATGGAACCAATGGGTGTTGCAGTCCTGTCTGGTTCTGCCCAGCACATACTTGGCCCTTACATCAACCAGTGGGAGCTGCAGCCTAGTTGGGGCGACCCACAATAACCCCCATCAGGCCCACCCCCTACCCTGGTTTGCCAGTATGTGTAGCAGTAGACCAGTCTGTCCCCCATCCCATTTGGCTCTTGTACATGTCGATGGGTATAAAAGCTTAATTCCATCTAACCAGCTCAACTATCCAGCACTCATGGATGTTGTTGAGTGCCTCTCTGTCTAGCCACCCCAGCCCCTGTCCTAGTTTTCATGCCCTCCCGCGGGACTAGTGACCCAGGAAGGGGGAACCCACTTTTTCCCTCCCAGGTCTCTGTCAGTCCCGGTTTATGCACTCTTTAGGTGGTTCTGTGATTTGACTTGACAGAATTAGCCCCCAGTGCCAGTTTCTGCCAGCTGATGCTGCGGCCAAGCCCAAACATCCCTCACCCGCTCTAATTTATGCTTGCACCAGTAGGAATAATCAGCCCAGCCTGGCTTTTCCCTTATCTAGTCCACATGCAGCGCACAGGTGTTGCAGCCTTGCTTAGTCTGGTCTGTCTTCATCCCAGCCCACGCTCTCCAGTGGGAGTAGCTGTCCGGCGAGGGGACCAGTCCCTTAATCCCCCTGCCAGCTCTGTCCCTCCCTTCCTGGATCTCACGTGTGCTGGTTGGGTGCTGCTGTCAAATCCAGTACAGACAACCTCACCCTGGCATTCCATAATGTGTACTGGTTTTGTCGCAACCAAACCCGGCTCAACCCACACTCTGTTCTGGTGTTCGGATTTGCCAGTGGATGACATGAACTGATTCAGCCTGGTCTGCCCCCGACCCATGCCGAATGTGTGCCAGTGGGAAACTTTCCATGGCCTATTCTGGGCTGTTTCCTGTCATGCTTCTTGTGCTTACCTGCAGGGACTGTGTCCTGCCAGAGGAGTTGCCCAGGCTCCTCCATCAGAACCTCTCCCAATGCCAGATTTTGCACATACCAGGGAGTCCATGAGCCAGCCCTACTCAGTTCACCTCCTGTCCTAGCAGGAACAGTGGCTTTTTCTGGCCGGCTTTCACCCCATTCTTGTTGTTGGATGTTTCAGCCCAGCCATGGCTTGTCCATACCCACATAGAGCTCACACATGGCTCAGTAGGGGGTTGAGACCCAGCCTAGTCAGTCCCACATCCACCCTGGTTCTCCATGACACCAAATGGTGTTGGGGTCTGAACTTGCCTGGTGCATCCAATCCCAGCCCACACTAGTGCCTTGGGTGACTGCAACTGTTTTCTAGATAGAACGCAGCCCCCATTCCAGCCCACGCACCCCTTGGTGGGAACCTCAACCCTGTTAGGGTGTCCAACTAGGGGAACTTGTATTTCCACAGGGTTGGGCCCACACAACCCCATAGAGTCTACCCCCAGACCAAGTTCTCTCACGTGCTGGATACTGTCTTGACCTTGCCAAATGTGACCACTCCACCAAACAGATGGTTAATGGTACCCATCACTGCCAAAGAGGCCCCCATCCATAGTATTGGTGTGGGCTGGTGTGTGACAATCAGTGATGTTCTAGGCAAACAGGCCATTTCTGTATTCCGAATTGGGTTGGTGTATCTGACTAACCGTAATTGTCTCCTGGGTACTTCCCTCCAAACCACCAGGTCTCAGTCCCCACGCATGCCTAAACCTTCCATGACCCTGTCACTGGGAATCACCCAAGATTCACTACTCACCTACACTAAAATTGGACTTAGTCATGGGTGTCCCCAGGCAGCAAACATATCTTAAAAAACCCCAGAGCAGGCCGCCTGGCGGCCAGCAGGCAAAGCCTGGCACCACATGGTGTACTGTCCGCCCTGGGTGAGGCCGAGGACTTGTTCACTGCCTTGCGGCAGTGTCTTTGGCGTGAGCCCCCAGCATTGGGTCCGACCCGGCAGGGGCACCCCCCACAGCCGCCACACTGTGAGGAGCAGCACTTGCCCCCAAACCCAAGGCCCAAACCCCTCCCATACTCACCTAGCCGCAAGATATTAGCAGCTGGGCGGAGCTAGGAATTTTAACCCAGTTCCCAAGTTCCCTCATGGCGCACTTACCCTGAGGAAAGAGCTCTCTTGGGTCCTGGGTGAGGCCGAGGACTCATTCACTGCCTTGAGGCAGTGTCTTTGGCGTGAGCCCCCAGCATTGGGTCCGACCCGGCAGGGGCACCCCCCACAGCCACTCACTTCTGAAATTCTAATTCAAACTCAGATCTCTGCTTCCTAGATTTGGGTTTCGGCTTTCTGTGCCATTGGACATTGTGAGAATCAGCTCAGGTTTCTCCTCTCAGGACTGTGTTCTCGCACTGCCTGCCATCTCTTAACAGTGGTCGTCTTACGTTCTGTCCAGTTTTGAAGTTGGTTATGGCAGGATAATGGTCGGGGTGGAAGCAGAAGTCTATTATGATAACTTATTTATGTGTTTGAGGCACGAAACTGTCTTACTCCTATTTATGTATCTGGCAGACAGGAGGTAATGTTGAAAGTGTATGTTTTGGGCTCGGCATGGTCGTCTAGTGACTGAAGTCCTTGCCTTGCATCTGATGGGATCTTGTATGGGCGCAGGTTCGTATTCTGGCTGCTCCACTTTCCATCCGGCTCCCGGCTTGTGGCCTGGGAAAGCAGTGAAGGATGGCCCAAAGCCTTGGGGCCCTGTACTTGCATGGGAGACCCAGAAGAAGCTATGGGCTCAGAGCCCAGATTGGCTCAGCCCCAGCCCTTGTGGACACTTGGGGAGTAAATCAGCAGATGGAAGACCTTTCCTCTTTGTCTCTCCTTCACTCTGTAAATCTGACTTTCCAATAAAAATAAAATAAATCTTTTAAAAAAGAACGTGTATGTTTTAATTAAACATTTTTATTTTTTATTTTGAGAGACAGAGTTAGGAAGGACATAGAGAGAGATGTCTTCCATCTGCTAGCTCACTCCTCAAATGGCCACAATGACTGGGGCTAGACCAGGTGGAAGCCAGGAGTCAGGAGCTTCATGTTTGTCTCCTGTGTGGGCACAAGGGCCCAAGGACTTGGGATGTTTTCTGCTGTTTTTTTTTTTTTTTTCCAGGTGCGTTAACAAGGAGCAGGATTAGAAGTGGAGCAGCCAATGCAACAAGGTGGAGGAATCCACCATGGGGGGAGGGTTTTGGGGAGGGGTGGGGAGAATCCCAGTACCTATAAAACTGTGCCACATAATGCAATGTAATTAATTAAATAAATAAAAAAAAAAGAAGTGGAGCAGCCAGGGCTTGAACTGGTGGTGCCCATATGGGATGCTGGTGTTGTAGGCCACTGCTTAACTTGCTGAACAACAGTGCCAGCACCATTGAGTGGAGCTACTGATTAGCCTAAAGATAATGCTGGAAAGAGCACCACTAGCCTGGAATATACATGTTTGGAAGAATCATTCTGTCCTATTATGTTTTTCACTTTTGGTCCAGTAAGTGGGCACTTTACTCTCTAGGAGGGAGCAACATTTGGAAAGTAATTTCTGCTTTTTTCTCTCACTGGCCATGATTATCAAAGTGATGAGACTCGATGATCATCCTGTGGTGTGGAATGGCCAGTTTAAAAGATTTGGATATGTTTTCTCCCTGCCATGCTTTAAGAGGTCTGCAGTCATTGAAATGTGTGTTTACACACCTCTGATGCAGTACGCAGTCACCCTTACTATTTATTGTAAAGGTAGTATTCCAATTTCCATGAGCTGCCCTCCTGTTTGAAAGGCAGATTTATAGAGAGCTAAGAGCTTCTTCCGAGTCCCCCATGTGCGTGCAGGGTCCCAAGGCTTTGGGTCATCCTCTGCTGCTTTCCCAGGGCACAAACGGGGAGCTGGATAGAAAGTGGAGCAGCAGGGACACAAACTAGTATGCATATGGGATCCTTGTGCTTTGGGGGGAAGGATTAGGCAATTGAGCCATTGCACCGAGCCCCATGTTTTAGGTTTTAATCACTCCCTGCCTCAGCCTCAGCAGGCAGTGGTTGGAATGAAGACATCCTCTGGTTTAGCAAGAAACTCCTTTTCCACTAGTTATCATTCTTTTTGTTCTCATACCTGCTTGCATTTATGAACCCAAGTAACGTTCCTGGCAGACAGAAGGTCCCTGTAGGCTCTGATATCACTTTCCTCCTTTGCCCTTACCCTTTAGTTCTGCTTTTGAGGCCTGTGTTAGTCGGCCTGTAATGAAATCTGAGGCAGATTAACTTTATGAAGAAAAGAAGTTTGTTTTTTTGTTCACAGTTCTGGCAATGTAAGGTCTAGAGGCTTCATTTGGTGATGACCTTGCTGACAGAGTCCTGAGGCAGTGCAGAGCGTCTCATGGCAAGAGGCAGGCCATGCAGGTGTAGGTCTGCATTCACACGGGCTCCTGCCTCTCTTGTCTAAAGCCACCGGAATTCAGTCCTGGGGTTATGTCCTGATTATCTCACTTGATCACCTTCAGAAGGCTCTATCTCTTTAACACTATGGTTGAGTTAGGTTCCTACCCTGTTAATACTGCTCACAAGACTTTGGGAGTTAAAACTCCTGTGTGAGTTCAGGGGTAGATCATATCAAACAGTAGCAAGGGCTGTTAGCCCTTGTTATACCAGTATATATATTCACCTACTGCTCCTCCCCTTCCCTCTTGTGGACACAAGGAAAAAAAAAAAAAAGAACTGAAACATTTGTCCAATACACTTTCCTCCATACCTCGACCCTCCACTCGCTAATCAGAGGACCATATGGGCATGCATCCCTCTTAACTGTGTAAACAATATTAAAAATAAAATCAAATAATTAAAAAAAGAATTTATATTTTGAACATGTTTTAGTCTTCAGGGAGAAAGCATTTTAGGAGATTTTTAAGTGGTATTATATCCCCACTCCCCTTGTATCTTCTGGGCACCTAGTTTGAGGTCGATGACTAATGAAATATATCTTACAGCAGTGAGCCTTCAACAGGAACTTTTCTCCTGCCACACTGTCTTGTATCCTTAACTACACTGCAGCACAGGGAGATAATAAATTATTAATCCTAAATCTGTCTTTTCAGATTGTAAGATAATGACTTGAGTACATGGCAGTTGGGGGAAGGTAGAATTTTTTGGTCGTTAACACAAATTGTGAAGGATTTTGATTCTGAAATTCAACTAGCATTTAGCAAGCATATATGCACTTGTTACATTACATTCTGATTGACATAAAACTAAACATGATTTCTAACTTTAACCTTGCTCCTTATGAAATTAAATCATTGTCTTTTCCTTGATTCTGCTTCAATAAAAGATTATCATCCTCTATTTTAGAAAACTGTGGTATAGCTTTTGGTTCCTTTTGCCCATTAGAAAACATGCTCTATACAAACATAAATTTCCTTTAAAAAATGATTTATTTATTTTTATTTGAGAGGCAGATTTTACCGAGAGAAGAGACAGTGAGAGAGAGGAGAGAGATCTTCCATTTGTTACCAGTTTACTCTCCAGTTGGCCACAATGGCCGGAGCTGAGCTGATTAAAAGCTAGGAGCCAGGAGCTTCTTCCAAGTTTCCCATGTGAGTGGAGGATTCCAAGGAACTTGAGACACCCTTTGCTGCTCTCCCAGGCCGTCAGCAGCGAGCTGAGCAGCCAGGACTAGAACTGGTACCCATATGGAATGTCAGTGCTACAGGCAGAAGATTAGCCTGAAATACCACTGTGGTGGTCCTGTGAATTTATTTTCTAATTTGTCTGACAAAGTGAAGAGAGATGTGAAAATAGCATAATTGGCAGTAAATCCAAATAAACTTCAAAGCTATCTTAAATTGCCTCTCCTCAGGAATTCTTCAAGGCAAGATATAATAAGATGGAACAAATTTAAACAAAAAAGCAAAATAGGGCCCGGCACAATAGCCTAGCAGCTAAAGTCCTCACCTTGAATGCGCCAGGATACCATATGGGTGCCTGTTCTAATCCCGGCAGCTCCACTTTCCATCCAGTTCCCTGCTTGTGGCCTGGGAAAGCAGTCAAGGATGGCCCAAAGCCTTGGGACCCTGCACCCGCATGGGGGACCTGAAAGAGGTTATTTGGGAAGTGAATCATTGGACAGGAGATCTTCCTCTCTGTCTCTCCTCCTCTCTGTATATCTGACTTTCCAATAAAAATCAATTAAAAATCTTTTAAAAATCCCCAAAATAACAATTATAGACAAAGCATAGATGTTTGGCTTATTTTGGAGATTTTATAAAAATCTCAGTAATAGGGATTAGTGTTGTGGCTGAGTAAGCTGCTGCCTCACATGTCTGCATCCCATATTGGAATCTTGGTTGGAGTCCAGCTGTCCCACTTCTGATCCAGCTTTCTGTTAAGCATCTGGAAAAGCAGTGGGAGATGGCCCAAGAGCTTGGACCCACTGCCACCCACATGGAAGACCCTGAGGGAGTTCCAGGTACCTGGCTTTGGCCAGGAGAAGCCCATTGCAGTGAGTGAACCATTGGATGGAAGGCACTTTTCTCTTTTTCTCTCTCTGTCACTCTGTCTTTCAACTAAACAAAAAAGAAAAAATATTTTAAATTTTTTTTAAAAATAAAAATCTTAGTAATGGAACATCTTGTAATTCAAGGCATTGGGTAGAGTTAGCTGAAACATCATCAAGAATTATGTTAGTATGTGAATGTCTATTCTCAGGTGAACAGTATTAGAGTTTAGGTTCCAATGCATTGCTCTTTATTTGAGGGCCTGCCTTTTAAACATTCTTTTTGTTCCTTTATTCAAGAGTTTTCATAAGAAAAGTCAGCTTGTGCGATTAAGATCTTGTTGCCATTTTTGACAGTACTATATGGGTTTCAGAGAGAAGTTGTAAGAGTTGGTCTTAACCAGCTGCTTTTCAACAGATGATCAAGAGCTAGGAGATAGTGGCCACGAGCAAAGAGCCTGGACTTGCAGGTCAGAGAGGCCTGAGTTTGAGGCCTGATCTTATTATGGCCTGAGGGATGTTAACTACAATCCAGCTCTCATCAAGTTCTTCATCTATAAAATAGGAATGATAGTACCATGTATATGATTAATTTTTAAGATTTATTTTTATTGGAAGGACAGATATACAGAGAGAAGGAGATAAAGATCTTTCATCCACTGGTTCACTTCCCAAGTGGCCACAACAGCCTGAGCTGAGCCAATCTGAAGCCAGGAGCCAGGATCCAGGAGCTTCTTCCAGGTCTCCCATGTGGGTAAAGGGCCCTAAGGCTTTGAGCCGTCCTTTACTGCTTTCCCAGGCCACAAGCAGGGAGCTGAGAGGGAAGTGAGGGATACGAACTGGCCGCGATATGAACTGGCACCCATATGGGATCCTGGCACATGCAAGGCAAGGACTTTAGCCATTAGACTACTGTGCTGGGCCCCACATATATAATTATTATAGGGTACTCATGCAAAGGGCTTAGGATGCTCCCAGGTAAAATTTAGCAAATATTAGCAGTAGTTACTGTAATATATAATTTGGTTATAGTTTTGTCTAACCTAGCACTCAGCAGAGTGCTAGCTTCTTTTCAGTTTCAAAGCAGAACATCAAAGATCTTAGTGAAGAAAAGAGATCTTTCATCTGCTGGTACGTTCTCCAAATGGCTGCCAACAGCCAGGGCTGGGCCAACCTAGACCCAGGAGCTAGGAGCTACATCCAGATCTCCAACTCCGGTGGCAGGGGCCTATCTAAATATTGGGTCATCAACTGCTGCCTTTCCAAGTGCTTTAACAGGAAGCTGAATCAGAAGTGGAGCAGCCAGGACATGATACTTGGTGCTGGAGTTGGGAGCAGTGACTTAACCTGCTGAACCAAAATGATGGCCCCTCTACTGTTTCTTAAACTTCTTAAACGTATGCACAGTGGAATCTCAGTCCTTACATCATTAAATAGAAAGTAGGAAACTGACCTTTCTGCACATTGGAGGAAGTATGCTGCTTTTGACAAAGCTCAGTGTGCCTGATGAGGTTGATTGAAGTCTGTGACAGAATACACTGTGTGAAGTATTTGCCATGATTGTAAAGGGCCATAAGAAGCAGGACAGGCCACCTGTTTCCTCCTCCAGCTAAAGAAACATGAAGAAAACTTTGTTCTGCTGCCATGACATCACTTTGCTGTCTGCCCTGGTTAACTTCCTCCAACACTAACAATGTTCCCAGGCCTTGGCAAGATCTTGTGCCAAACCAAACTGACTGTGTCTTCTCAGTCTGAACAATGTTTTGACTGGGGCCAATTCAGTAGCACTTTTGGATGTTGTGTCAAAAGTAGCTTGCAAGTTAGTCTGGCCTTCCCTCAAAACGTATTTATTGGACCCCAACTGTAGGCAACTGCCAAGGTTGCACTGTACCTAGGCAAGTGTTAACACTGCTGGGAGAAAAGCAGCCAGTTGCTGGCGGGCATCCTGGGCGAGGTTAATGCCAAATTTGTGTTAACTGTACCAGTGTGCCAGCATAGCTCTATAAAAAAAGGTATTTATTGGGTTCCTACAGTTCTAGGATTTAATACTACAGGAGGTAAACAGTACAGGTATGGTCTCTGTCCACATGGAGCTTGCAACTTATTGATTGCTTTGTCATTCATGGACAATAGAAATTCTCTTTAAGAGGGATGGTGGTACTGCATCAAGATTTCCTCCCAAGAGCCTGAAGCCATCTCAGGGATGCTGTGTTGATGACAGGGACCCAGCCTTCCTATAGCCTCCTAGGAGTAGAAGGGTCTGGGCAATTTGATAGTTCCTGCTGGTCTCAACAGAGTTAACCTCCTGCCACAAATTACATAGGGAAAGCTCCTTCCACAATACTGTGCATCTCCAGCTTTCTTTGTAATCCAGCCGACATTATCTCACCTTTAATATTCCACATCCCTGAAAAAGTAGTGAGGATGCTTATTTGGAGATAAGGAAAGCATGCTATGGTTTCATCCTCTGTCCTTTATTTTTTTTTCAGATTTGCTTATTTTAAGGCAGAATGACAGAGTGAGAGCAAGGCTGAGATTGAGTGAGAGAGAGTGAGAGTGAGAGAGAGAGAGAGAGAGAGAGAGAGAGAGAGAACGAGAAAGAGAGAGAACGCACGCTTTGATTTGTTGATTACCTCCTCAAATGGCCCTGGGTTGAGGAGGGCTGGGTTGGGCCAGGTGGAAGCCAGGAGCTGAGATCTCCATCGAGTGGCAGGGATTCAAGTACCTGCGTCATCACCTGCTGTTTCCCAGGTGTATTAATCGGGAGCAGGATTGGAAATACAGCAACCGGGACTGGAAACAGCATACCAAACAGTATGGAATGCAGTGTCCTAAGTGGGTGGCTTAACCCACTTTGTCACAGTGTTGACATCCTTTGCCCTTCGCTTTAAAGTGTGTGTCCTCTGGACATTTTCTGAATATTAGCTACACTAGCCATCAAATCCTGATTTTCTCTGGTCAGTCGCAGTCAGTGTCCCAAGGTAAGAAGGAGTTCTGAATGCTTCTGAATGCTGAGCAAACCTTCTACTGAGAAACAAAAGCAGAAAAGAATGCTCGTCAAGGTCTCTCTGAAACCCTTCCCACTGCAGACTCTGCACCAAACTTAAAGATGGGTGTCCAGTGTGTTTCAGCCCAGCTCCCGTTTGTAAGTGACTCCAGATGATGTGATTTCTAGGAATGTTCTGTTTCCTCTACCTGGCTTAGCCTTATGCTTTGATTCTAACTCAGCAGCACCATGAGACTGGAGGGAGCATGTGCTCTTCGGTTCTCCACTCGTGAGTCACAGGGAACTGCTCGTGTTCACAGCCGTGGAGGCTGGGGTGGGGCAGGGCCTTGTGACTTGGCTTTGCTTCTGGAGCTTTGGGGTTACAGTTTCAAGAGGACTGCCATCCTACTTGTTAGGAAATGACTGCTCTCATAGGCTTGTTTATTGGTTTTAATACCAATCAATGTATATCGTCCTTAACTGGGGGCAGCCTGGATAAGATGGCAGCTTTTGGAAATGGTCCTGCTAGAGTGGAGTCTTTTTTTTTTTTTTTTTTTGCTTACAAAGATTATATTTTTGAACACTATATGTTAGTTGTCACAGATCAAAGAAAACATGCAATATTTTTATTTTTGAGAATGGCTTATCTCACTACACATAACAGTTTACAATTGGTTTTATCATTGCAAAAGATTTCATTTTTTTTTATTATTTTTTATTTTTACTTCATTAATTACATTGTATTATGTGACACAGTTACATAGGTACTTGGGTTCTCCCCACCCCTCCCCAAACCCTCCCACCATGGTGGATTCCTCCACCTTGTTGCATAACCACAGCTCAAGTTCAGTTGAGATTCCCCCATTGCAAGCGTATACCAAACATAGAGTCCAGCATCTTATTGTCCAGTCAAGCTCAACGGCTTCTTAGGTATACCCTCTCTGGTCTGAAGACAGAGCCAGCAGAGTATCATCCCAGTCAATTGAAAGCTCCAACATAGCATCAGCAAAAATTTACATCATTATGGAATTAATTGACATAGTATTGAGTAACCAATATGTTAAAATAGAGTGGAGTCTTAATCGGAGTAATTAAAGCAACCTCGTGGAGAGGTGCTGAAGAGCCAGGCTCCACTTGAGAAAGGTGAGTGATCTGTACCCCTGCTGGGTGACCTATGGCATCTGGCCCAAAGCCAAATCCAAAACATGCTGCCATTCTCCTTCAGAGTTTTGCTTCATCGGTTCTTTGGTTCCTTACTGCTCGGCTTTCAGAGTTCCTCTTGGCTGCGCTCCCCTGGGTCCGCTTCAGGACTGCACTGTGACATCTCTCACAATGTAATTCTCATATTACCCCTTCTGGTAAAAGGTTAAAGGGAAGACACGGCATCTAAGCTCAGGGCAGTGGACCTCATCATGTAGGCTTATTTGCCTTTGCATTCCTCTCTGTAGAATGTGTGAAGTATGATTAACTTGTAAATGTAGCTATGAGAGAAAGTTCCATGTAAATACAAGTTATAAAAATGAAGTCTGTTAGAAAAAATCACAAGTCTATAGTGAATAAAGCAAGCAGCACTGGATTATCTCCGTTCCACTACTCCATTAGGTGACGACTTGAATGAAATCACGCTTCTCCAGTGTTTGTAGTCCTTGGTTCCTTACATGTGTTGTTTCACGTGCAGGGTCTTAAAAGTTAACTGGGGCTGGCATTGCGGGTTCAGGTGAAGCTGCTGCTGCTGTACTGGCATCCCATATGGGTGCCAGTTCAGGTTCCAATGGCTAACAACTTCTGACCTGACTCCTTGCTAACACACCTGGGAAAGTAGCAGAAGATGGCTCAAGTGCTTGGGCCCCTGCTCCCACGTGGGAGACCCAGATGGAGCTATTGGTGTCACTCTGGCCTAACACTGACTGTTGTGGCTTTCTAGAGAGTGAACTAGTGGGTGAAACGTCTCTCTCTGTCTCTCCCTCTTTGTAGAACTCGGCCTTTCAAATAAATAGAATAATTATTTTTTAAAAAGAATGTGTACTACTATAGAAAAGAAAGTTAACTGCTTAGAGTTGTTGCATTTATTTTTTAATTTTTTGCAAATTGTGTTTGTTTATTTGAATGGGGGAGGAATAGAGACAGGGAGCTCCCATCTGCTGGTTCACTGCCCACATGCCTGCAGCAGCCTGGGCCAAGACTCAATCTAGGTCTTCTGTGGGGGTGACAGGAAGTCAATTACTTGAGCCATCAGCTGCTGCCTCCTAGGGCCTGCGTTGGCAGGAAGCTGGAACCAGGGGCCGGAGCCAGGAGTCAAGCCTAAGTGCTGCTGTGAGCTTCTTCTATGACATCTTAGCTGTTAGGGCTAAAAGCCCCTATGTGATTGCATTTTAATGCCCTCTCTGGGCTACTTAATTTATGTCATTTGATCAATGCTATCTAGGTGACATGTACATACTATAGCTAAGTACATTTCAGGCCAACAAACACTATCCCAGCCTAAATAAAACCCAGTTCCTGCCATCAGAGATCTCACAGTATGGAGGCAGAGAATGAAGTAGCAACAAAAAGCAGGGTGGTAAGTCCCAAGGTGTGCTGTGGAGCACAAAGGGTAGGGCAGAGAAGAGCTGAACCCTGTTCCATAGCAGGCAGCTGGAACACGGGATATGCTCTTTGCTTTGAACCTCCTCACAGATTTATTTGAAGTAGGTTTTAAACTGCAGAGCTCTTTTCACGTCTTTTTCTCGGAGGGAGAGGTAGAATGGAACAGAGCTTATACCAGTGCTGTGAAGTCTAGAGGAAGGAGCCCCAAGAACATTATTTCTGTACGGATTGGCTTTGCCTTAATTTAAATAAGCTTGCTCTCAGAAATTCTAAGAATACTAACTACTCACACAGTTTCGCTTTCATTTACACGCAGATGAGAAGGCATCTGTAGCTCTCCATTTTATTTGCTACAAGCAATAAGTGAAAGTGGTTGGAGATACTGAAGTGTCTGAAGCTTGGCTGTACCGAGGCTCCTATGTCCCAATTCAGCCAACTGCAGCTTTTTTTTTTTTAATTTTTTCACAATTTTTTTATGACACTTACATAATGCTCGAAAAAGAGAGACTTTTAGTGGACAAACTGACATAAACTTTTCTCTGTCGGCTTTATCTACTGAAGTAGCACCTTGTGGGTAGTTATATTATTTCCTTATTTCCTCCCAAGCTTAGTGCTCTTATTTAATTTATATAACTCTTCTGCAGCTCTCCAAAGGACCTTGTCTTTATAAACAGCCAAACAAACCAGCCAAAAAATAAATAAGAAAAACGAAAAGAAAGAAATCTCCCAGTTTTCTGATTCATGATTTTTTGTGTGGGTTTCAAAAGCAGGTTGGCATGATTGTGGTAAATGCAAATAATTCATCAGCCCATAATAACTGCAGTCAGAGATGGCAATCAGCTGTAGATTGTTAACAATAACATCTGCAAGTGAGCTTTACACAGAATTGCTACCTTCACGACATCGCATTTAGGTGCTTTACTCTCCGGAAAAAACAGGTTTTTCTTTTATGCTTTTATGTACGGAAAGACTAAAGTGTATCTGTTATCATTTGATACCTGTGCTTTCTGTAGTACAAAGACAGTATTCCATGGAGCGGTGTGGGCTCTTTCATGCTGTGGCTTGGAGGCGTGCTCTTCTTGCTGACAGCATTCTCTAGAGTCTTTTAGTCATAAGGTGGTGGGAGAAGTGGAGCAGGATTCAGAGTACATCAGATGCGCGTGTAACCCCGTAGTTGCAGGTTGTTTTTTTCTTTAAAGTACACGATTTAATCATTTGCTTTCAATCTGTCTTTAAATGTTACGAAGCTCTTGATGACTGAATTGTTTCTGAGCAGGTGACTTTATGGTAAGGGAAGCTATTTTAAGCCACATCAATGATTCGATTAATACTTGGTAGTGAAAAATGGTTTTGGGCTACATCTTCAGATGAGTCTTTTGAAACATAATAACAAGCATATCCAGTTAATACAAAATTGTGACTTTTACTTATCTATTTTTATTGCAAAGTCAGATATACAGAGAGGAGGAGAGAGAAATATCTTCCGTCCGATGATTCACTCCCCAGGTGACTGCAACGGCCGGTGCTGTGTCAATCTGAAGCCAGATCCTCTTCCGGGTCTCCCATGTGGGTGCAGGGTCCCAAGGCTTTGGGCCGTCCTCGACTGCTTTCCCAGGCCACAAGCAGGGAGCTGGATGGGAAGTGTAGCTGCTGGGATTAGAACCAGCACCTATATGGGATCCTGGTGCATTCAAGGCGAGGACTTTAGATGGTAGGCCACGGCACTGGGCCCCTGACTTATTTTTTTCCAAGATATATTTATTTGAGAGGTGGAGTTTTGCAGAGAGAAGGAGAGACATATTTCTTTCATGCACTGGTTGACTCCCCAAATGATTGCAGTTGCCAGACCTGGGTCAGGAGTAAGCCAGGAGGAGCCAGGAGGAGCCAGGAGCTTCTTCTGGGTTTCCTATATGGGTGCACAAGCCCAAGATGAATTGGACCATCTTCTGTTGCTTTCTCAGGTGTATTAGCAGGGAGCTAGATCAGAAGTGAAGCAGCTGGGAAGTGAATCAATGCCCATATTGGATGTTGGTGTGGCAGATGGTGACTTAGCCCATTGTACCACAACACTCGTTCCAACTTTTGTAAGTACCAGGTAGAAATTAAAGGGATGAAGGGCTGGCTCAGTGGCTCAACTGGCTAGTCCTCTGCCTCCTGGTGCTGCAACCCATATGGGCCCCACTTTTTTTCTAGGCTGCTGCTCTACTTCCCATCCAGCTCCCTGCTTATGGCCTGGGAAAGAAGTGGAGGATGGCCTGAGGCCTTGGAACCCTGCACCTGTGTGGGAGACCTGGAAGAAGCTCCTGGCTCCTGGCTTCGGATCAGTTATTGTGGCCATTTGGGGAGTTAACCTGTGGGTGGAATATCTTTGTCTCTCCTTCTCTTTGTGGATTTCTCTTTCCAATAAAAACAAATAAATCTTAAAAAAAATAAAAAGAAATTAAAAGAATAAGACTTGGGGTAGAATAGTGTCCATGTTTTTATCTAGGTGGCCAAAACTTTACAGTGCTGTTTCTTTTCCTTTTTCTGCTTAACGGCTTATTTTATCCGAAAGGCAAAATGACACAGAGAGGAAGGGGGACACACACACACACACACACAATTTCCCACTCATTGGTTCCCTAATTTCCTTCAATAGTTAAAGTCGGGCCAGGCTAAAAGAAAGGTGTCAGAAAGGGCCATTGTCTTGCCGCCTCCCAGGCACATTAACAAGAAAGCTGGATCAGAAGCAGAGTGAGACAGATTTGAACTGGCGCAGTCTAACCAGCTGTGACACAGTGCTTGCCTCTTTTTGTTTTTTTTTTTTTTTTAAGATTTATTTATTTGTATTGGAAAGTCAGATATAGAGAGTAGGAGAGACTGAGAGGAAGATCTTCCATCTGATGATTCACTTCCCAAGTGGCTGCAATGGCTGGCGTTGCTCCAATCTAAAGCCAAAACCTGGAGCCTCTTCCAGGTCCCCCATACGGGTGCAGGGTCCCATGGCTTTGGGCCGTCCTCAACTGCTTTCCCAGGCCACAGGCAGGGAGCTGGATGAGAAGCGGGGCCGCTAGAATTAGAACCGGCACCCATATAGGATCCCGGCACATTCAAGGCAAGGACTTTAGCCACTAGGCTACTGTGCCAGGCCCTCTTTTTGTTTCGTTTTCTTCTCATCATTGCTTAGGAGAGAGAAAGTTGAATGCATCGTCTAGATGTCCTTAGTGATGGATGGCGATTTGCCTTGGTGAACTGGGAAACCATTCTCTGTTGCTTTGTTCAGAAATTTCCACAGTGAAAGCCCGTCTTGCTTTTGAGTGACTTAAAGTGGTCCAAAATAGCTAAGACGACTGAAATTGGCTGATCCTTTTATAAGGAAAGAATGCTTTGTGATTTGAAAAGATTTTCCAGTCTGTGGTTTAGGTAGGGAAGGCTGGTTCTCTTTCTCCAGTCTCTCTCTGCACATCTCTCGCCCTAATTCCCACTCAGTGCTCTCTCTGATGAAATTTCAGAAGCTTGTTCTAACTCCTTAATGTACTCAGAGCTTTGCTTTTTGTCTGCAGCCTTTCTTTCTCTCAGCCCAGGAAATTAATTAACATTAGGCGCTGACTCAAGTGACTCAAACTCAAGTGATTCCATTTGGAGCTGACATCTATTGCTTTCATTAATTTTTAAAAATAACAAATTTGAATATTGAGGGAATTTTAAAAAGTAATTTTTACTTTTAAAATTAACTTCTTGAATGTCTGCCTACTGTGTGTGAAGCTTTTTGTTGGGTCTGCACATACAAAGGTACAAGATACAACATTATCACTTAAGGAAGGCAGAGTGTGTGAGGCAGACAGAGGAGTGGGATCTAGGGAGAGAACTGCTGTGATCCAGGTGTGTGCACAGAGGGCGGAGAGGCTGAGGCAGAGGGCTGGGGCATGCGCAGAGCAGCCGGACCAGGTGTCATCGGGGAAGCCTTCCTGAGACGTGTGGTACCCAAGTAATCACAACGGCGGAAACAGTGGCAAAAGGACACACTCCAGGCATGTGATTAAGTACTTTGCTTCGGTTATTTCTGTAATAACCTTGTGAATGAGGTGCCGTTAACATCACTCCTATTTTTCACTTGTTAAACAAAGAAATTTGACCTGAAGTACTTAGCCTGAAAGTGACTAGGTTTAAGTTCAAAATGCAGGCAGCCTTTTTTCAGGAACCAAAGCGCTGACTAGAGGTATTTGGGGTGGAGGTCAAAAGATAAGGGTGAGGATGGGGGGCATTGATTTTTTTTTTTTTTTTTTTTGGCATTGATCTTGATATGGGATTTTCTGTCAGAACAAATTTTAAATCAGTTTCCTGAGGGCTCTGTATTGCTCCCTTCCCTCCCAACCTGGGAACCTTGAACATGCTTTCCGAGGAAACCTAGGTTCAGTGGGGGTTGTTTTCTCACCTGTGAAGAATAACTGTTCTGCCATATACAGACAGATTAAAAGGAGACTTTTGCATCTAAATATTGCTAGCTTCTGGGGAGACAGGATGGCACTGTTTTTGTCTTCAGGGATTTGTCATAACCCAATCCCTCCGAGGCTCCTCCGTTAGGGGGCAGTATTGTAGGAGAGGACTTGCTCTTCTGAGCACTCTTAGCCAAGGTCCCTGGGACACAAGTTATGTGATTGTTCTTGGATGCTTGGTTTCCATCTAGCAGATGTTCAAGATTTAATGTAATAGTTGAGATGTATATGGTGGGCAGCTAGTTCCACAGGGAGTTTGTCTGTGATCCGAATGGTCTTTGGGAAAATGGAAACACTGGAATGAAAGAAAGGAGGCAGAATATGGACACAAAGCCTGTTAGTTCTTGTTAGTCTCATTACAGCAAATCACCTACGCTGTTTACTTTAACTGTGCTCTTAACAAAGTTAGGCACACAGCAAAGGCAATGAGTAGTAATTATTTTCTTTTCAAAGGGCTGCTTTGTGAGGCAGCTGCCACCTCTCAGTCCTACCTATGTGCAGTTGAGGAAAAACATGTTGGCCCTTTTGAAAAAGAGAAGAGAAGGCAGCGATTATTAATTACTCTGGACTTTTCCAAACTTCACTATACCAGATTGTGCCCTTCAAAGGACTTTGTTACCTCCCCTGCCTTGCTCTCTGAATATGCCAACCCTGCAGGGGAGAGCTGGGGTGGAGTCAGCTGTAGCCATTTTTCTCTGTGTTATTAGTGGGTGTTCAGAGAGCGCCTGTGCTGACAGTCAAAAGGAAGGTGGAGCTTCCCCTCCTCACCCCCTGGGATTTTTGAAAGACCTCGGTTGTTTTGGGTTCAATAATGTACCTGTGTGTGTCATTTTCATGTGGCAGCCATCTTGGCCTGCTGCTTCTGAGAGAAGGCGTGCTTTTATTGACTGCCGGAAGGCTGCTAGTGTAGGGCGTTCACTGACTCCAGCTGCCTTGCTGCTTGCTAATAGTTCATTACGGACACCATTGGAAAGGAAAATGTTGCGTGAGTTCCTAACCACATTGTAGAATTATGAAATTTCAAGTAAAAAATTTTAGCTTTGATAAATGTTAAAAATAATTAATGCAAACTGTGAATTATCCTTGCATTTTAAAGTAAGATTTGTTTACTATTTATTTGAAAGGCAGAGTTACATAGAGAGAGGGAGAGACAGAAATCTCTCATCCACTGGTTCACTCTCCAAATGTTTGCAACAAGCAGGGCTGGGCCAGCCAAAAGCCAGCAGTCCAGATCTCATCTGGATCGCTTGCAGAGGTGGTCCCAGCACTTGGGTCATCCTCCACTGCTTTCTCAGGTTCATCAGCTGGGTTAGAAGTGGAGAAACTTGGATTCCAACCGGCGCAAAGGTTTCTAGTCAGTACGCAATGCACTGGGCCCCTTGACCCTATATCATTTTCTGCAAAAAACCCCTACTCAAGAGAACACTTTTCATCTGTTTCCTTTTGTTGTTGTTGTTTTAAAAATAATACTGGTGGGTCATTCTTTCTTTTCCCATTTCCACAGTTACAGCTTTCCCACTGGGATACTATCCGGTGAAACTGGTTAGAGGGTGAATTTTTGAATACATTAACAGCACAGCCCTAAACTAGTGGGTGTTCTGTCTCTGCTTTTTACTTGGTTGCAAGCCAGTGTAGTTTCCAAGTTTGTTGGCTCAGTCAAGCTTGTTACCTGAGATTTAGTGCCAGAGGCAATAACACTGTCTCTAAATATTTCCAGAGTTGTTCACAGCTTCCTAAAAGTATTTAATGACTTTTCTTCTGGCTATAATTCATATATTCTGTAGAATTTTCGACTCTGCTACTTGGCATTATGAAACCTGGTCTAGATTTTGTGCCAGATCTGTCTTTTGAGGGGTGGTGATGTAAGTCAGCATTGCTAGTTCCAGAGCCTCTTTTTGGGGGGATCATCCAGGTAACACACATGCAAGTCCTGTCTTTTCTGCTTGCCGCGGCCTTAGAAGGAAAGGGATTGGGGCTGTTGTTGTGACACTGCAAGTCAAGCTATTGCCTGTGATGCAAGCATCCCATATGGCATGTTGTCCTGGCTACTGCACTTCTGATCCAGCTCCCTGCTAATAGTCTGGGAAAAGCAGCAGACAATGCTCAAGTGTTTGGACCTCTCTACCCCTGTGGGAGACAGAGATGGAGCTGCTGGCTCCTGGGTTCTGCCTGGCTCAGCCCCACTCATTGCAGTCATCTGGGGAGAGAACGAGCAGATGGAAGATCTCTCGTGCCCTGTTCTCACCCTCAGTACCTTTCTACACTTCTACATGTTTTCAGCCATGTGGTTCTGACTCCCCCAAAGGGTTTTCAGTCGGAGGTTCTACCAACTGTAAGCCTTTTTTTTTTCGGTAAAGATTTAATACTGCTTTTGCTTGGGTCCTGGGAGCAGAGCCAGGCTATGCAGGCGTGGGCAGAGAGGAACTGATCTAAAATTGGAGTTTATTTTCATTTTACCTTTCATCCAAGTTACTTCTAGAATCCAATATTGACTCTACCAGTGCTTTTCTGCTTCCTGCTCTCATGAACTCTTTTACCAAAGAGCAACAGTGAAATCAGTGATAGCTAAGTCTTGGCAAGATTAAATTACTCCTCACAGGTTTCATCTGTAGTAAATGATGGACTTAGAGTTAAAATTAGAACCCATGTCTATTAACCATTTAAGTTTGTTAATCTTTTAACCCCTTAAGAGGAAAAACTGTGATGCAGTTAATTAATGAGAAAAAACAGCTGTTCTAAACACATAGTAAAAGAATATTAAATAACATTTTGAAAAACTTAGTCAAGGAGGTCGACTGTGTGGCATTGAAGGTTAAATCTTTGAGTGCTGGGCCTAGCATCGTAGTAGCCTAGTGGTTAAGTCATTGCCTTGCATGCACCAGAGTACTATATGGGCACCAGTTTGTATCCCAGCTGCTCTACTTTCCATCCAGCTCCCTGCTTGTGGCCTGGAAAAGCAGTCGAGGACAGCCCAAAGCCTTGGGACCCTGCACCCATGTGGAAGACCCGGAAGAGCTCCTGGTTCCTGGCTTCAGATTGGCTTAGCTCTGGCCATTGTGGCCATTTGGGGAGTGAAATCAGTGGATGCAAGATCTTTCTGTCTCTCCTTCACTCTTTTTTTTTTTTTAAAGATTTATTTATTTTTATTGCAGAGTCAGATATACAGAGAGAAGGAGAGACAGAAAGGAAGATCTTCTGCTCGATAAGTCACTCCCCAAGTGAGTGCAACAGCTGGTGCTGTGCCAATCTGAAGCCAGGAACCAGAATCTCTGCCGGGTCTCCCACGTGGGTGCAGGGTCCCAAGGCATTGGGCCGTCCTCGACTGCTTTCCCAGGCCACAAGCAGGGAGCTGGATGGGAAGTGGAGCTGCCAGGATTAGAACCGGCATCCATATGAGATTCCGGGGTGTTCAACGCGAAGACTTCGGCCACTAGGCCACGCTGCCAGGCCCTCCTTCACTCTTGTAAAGCTGACTTTCCAATAAAAATAAACAAAATCTTAAAAAAAAAACAACAACCAAAAAACCTTTGACTACAGTGCTGGCTTCCCATATCAGCACCCATTTGAATCTTGGCTGCTCTGCTTCCAATCCAGCTGTCTAATGGCCTGGAAAAGCAGTGTAGGATGACCCACATGTGTGAAACCTGGAAGTCGCTCCTGGCTTTTAGTGTTGGATTGGCCTAAGCTCCAGGTGTGGCCATTTGGGGAGTAAACCAGCAGATAGAAGATCTCTCTTTCTGTAACTCAGCTTTTCAAATAAAAATAAAGAAATCTTTAAACAACAACAAAACACCTAAGTCAAAATTCCAGTAACTAAGCATGTAAACTGAAGATCAGCACACTTCTCTTTATTGGGGTTGTTGGGATTAATTTTCTTAGCAACACTATGGCCAGCTAACCTATCCCAAATTTTACATTTCCTTTACTCCTGGCCACTGTCAAATATATAAGTGCTTCTGACTATCTGTCCTCTCTTAGGCTTTGTTCTCTTGACATAAGACAAAGAATCCAGCTGTCAGATAAGACTCACACATGAATCAGAGCTCTTACTCATTGCTAAGCTTTAGCAATAGTGTTAAAGACTACAGCAGTCAAGAGGTGCAATGGGGGCCCGGCGGTGTGGCCTAGTGGCTAAAGTCCTCGCCTTGAATGCCCCGGGATCCCATATGGGCGCCGGTTCTAATCCCGGCAGCTCCACTTCCCATCCAGCTCCCTGCTTGTGGCCTGGGAAAGCAGTCGAGGACGGCCCAAAGCTTTGGGACCATGCACCCACGTGGGAGACCTGGAAGAGGTTCCTGGTCCCGGCATCGGATTGGCACGCACCGGCCCGTTGCGGCTCACTTGGGGAGTGAAACATCGGATGGAAGATCTTCCTCTCTGTCTCTCCTCCTGTCTGTACATCCGGCTTTCTAATAATAATAAACAATCTTTAAAAAAAAAAGGTGCAATGGACTGGGGAGAATCTGCCACATTCTGTGTGTCTCCCCAGGTTCTCTGTCTCCTGCTGTACCTGTTCATGCAGGCCTGGAGTGATGGCTGAGGTCTCCTGAGGGAGGCTTCCAAGTCCCCTCCTGAAGGGTGGACACATTCAGGTTATGAAACATTTTCCTTTCATTCCCCAGATAGTGAGCGGTGTATCTGACATTTTTCAGGGAGCCATGGAAGCAAAAGAGGACCTTTGCAGGTCAAACCAGTTATAAAGCTTCCCTGTACTTTTATCTCTTTTCTCAAAGGTCTGGATTTTGCCAGAGCTGCTAGCAACAACCGGGGAATAGAATGTTTTGTTACCTTTGCTTTGACCTTGAAATCTCCATAAAATCTCTGGGCTGTTTCCCCAGGTTCTCACCCTAAGACAGTCCTCATGATTTGCCTCAAAGCTTTTACTGTTTTATACCGAGGATGAATAGGCAGCTTCCTGTCATCAGTTCCTCATGTTTTTTTGCCGGAGTCCAGCTCCAGCCGAGAGTTCGGAGCTCGGGAAGGGTGCGTGGAGTCGGCGATAAAGAAAGACACAGACACTGACACTTGGTGCGTTCTCACAACAGCCCAAGAAAAAGCTGTCCTTTTTATTTACTCAAAACCTCACAAGCTTCTGCACAAGCAACTAATTATTCTATTTTTACTTCAAGACTAAGGGGCATGTACAGACATTTGGTCACTCTGTCCGCACTTCAAGGCTAAGCAGGTGTCCCCAGAGATAATTCTTTAAAACACTGTATTCATATTCTTCAAAGCAAGCCATTATTCATTCTTCAACAGTAGCCATGGAGCGGCAGCCAGGACTCCAAGGCCAAGGCACATGCGATTACCTGCTAATCAGTAGTACATTCCTACCACATTTCCATTTCTACAATTTGCTCATTATTCAATGGGAAAATAATTTACAAGGGGAAAAAATATAATTCTAAAAACAAAAATTACAAATATTAAATCCCTCTACAACTATAGACCCTGCAACCCCATAAACAATAAAACAATAATCAAAAACATTTTTCTTTAATAAAAGCATCCTTAATTCCTCTAGCTAAAAATTATAAAAGCGGCTAAAACAGCTACATTTTCTATGCTCCAAAAAATTGCAAAAACAGGCTAGCCTATAAAATAACAATAACTATACTTATTGCCATAGCAATTTCATCTCTCACTCCCATCACTTGCATTCCCGTGGGTCCACTGGGTGCTACCTGACTGGCCAGGCCCTGGAAAGGAGGCAGATCTGCCTCACCTGTGACCTCCTGTCTTCCTGCTGCCTCCTGGCCTTGAACCAGTCATTATTTTAGGGCAGGGCACTCGTGCAGTGCTCCCAACACCATTTTTTTTCTTGTTATGAAGTGCCTTAACCATTATGATTTGTGTGAGTCTGATTTGACATTTTCGTGTAACTTCATACTTTTTGACTCAGCTGCACTTATCATATCTCCCCTCTCAACTTATAAATTGACAAGAATCCATTGAGCTAATAAAGCCTGTCTGTTCTCAAACCTGTGAAGACATTAGAATGTTCTGAAATGAGCTTTCTCCTCCTGGCAACGTGACTGTTTTCCCTCTAGGCTTCAGATAGCGACCCATTCATTCTGCTCGGTGCCTGTCCTCTGGTTAGAAGGATGGCTGACATTCTTCTCACCCCTCACTGTCCCTTCTTGACCATTACTCCTCTGCTTTCATGTAAAAATTTGGCTCTTTGGCATTCACACCACTTTTTGCTCCGAATCATTGTTCATGAACTTTCCTCATTTATTGTGGCATATGAACCTCATCCCTTTTTCAAAGCCTTGTCATATCTTTTGCATGAGCCACCCAGCATCTGGCCCCTGGCTTCCTGACAGTTCACATGTTTATTCATTCTCTCAGTGTTTTTATTCAGGCATGTTTGCACACTTATTTATGTACTCATTTTAAAAGTTTTTTTTTTTTTTTTTGGCTACCTACAATGTAGTATGCCAAGGCCTGTGAAAGCACTGAAGCCACAACAATGAGAGGGGAAAAAGAAAACAAAAGCCGAATAGTCCTGGAGCTTATAGTTTGGGGAAAAGATATTGAGCAAATGGAGGAATTTCCAAGAAACGATGATTGAGCTGGGACCTCATATGAGAAATAAACTTAATAGAGAAGGGAGTCAAGGGAGTTCCGGCTGGAGGGGCAGACTGTGCAAAAGCTGATAGAAATGAAGAAAGCTGATAGTTTGGAACGTACGACAGGTAATTCTCCATGTTTTGTGGTGTTTGTAAGTGGACGTGAAGCTCTTGTGTATTTCAGAGACTATAAATTACAAAAACTTAAACATTGTTCTCATACATATAGAGTGTGTGCCTCAGCTTTATTTCATAAATGAGGGAATCAGTAGATGGTAAAACTGCTTTTGAGGAACATAGATTTATGTGGTGGAAATGGTCAGGGTGGAAATGAGAAAGTTTAAAAGTTAGATATGGAACAGTATCTTTTTATAAAATTTATCTATTTTTTTAAGATTTATTATTATTGGAAAGCCGGATATACAGACAGGAGGAGAGACAGAGAGGAAGATCCTCCATCCGATGATTCACTCCCCAAGTGAGCCGCAACGGGCCGGTGCTATGCCGATCTGAAGCCAGGAACCAGGAACCTCTTCCAGGTCTCCCACACAGGTGCAGGGTCCCAATGCATTGGGCCGTCTTCGACTGCTTTCCCAGGCCACAAGCAGGGAGCTGGATGGGAAGTGGAGCTGCCGGGATTAGAACCGGCGCCCATATGGGATCCCGGGGCGTTCAAGGCGAGGACTTTAGCCACTAGGCCATGCCGCCGGGCCCAAATTTATCTATTTTTATTGGAAAGTTTCTTTTATTTTCTCTTATTATTATTATATTTATTTTTGTTGGAAAGACAGATCCACAGAGAGAAAGATCTTCCGTCCGCTGGTCTGCTCTCCGAGTGGCCTCAATGGCCAGAGCTGAGCCAATTTGAAACCAGAATCCAGGAGCTTCTTTCAGGTCTCCCATATAGATGCAAGGTCCCAAGGCCCTGGGTTGTCTTCCATTGCTTTCCCAGGTCACAAGCAGAGAGCTAGACGGGAATTAGAGCAGGGGGACATGAACTGGCGCCCTTATGGGATCCCAGCGAGGTGCAAGGCAAGGATTTAGCCACTAGGCTGCTATTGTTATTTATTTCATTGAAGTTCTTGGCTTATTAATGCTTACTCTATTTATCTTGGGTTTAATTTACTCTTCTTTTTCGGGATTTTGTGATGGAAATGTGTTATTGATTTTTTAAAAGTTATTTATTTGAAACACAGAGACACAGGGAGGGAGGAAGATGGGAGTGGGTCGGCTGAGAGACAGGGAGAAAGAAGAGGGAAGAGAGTTACTTCATCTGCTAGTTCACTCCCCAAGTGAGTGCAGCAGCCAGGTGTGCCAGGCTGAAGCCAGGAGTAAGGAACTCCATTTGGGTCTCTCATTTAGGCAACAGGAATGCAAGAACTAAACCTGTTATCTGCTGTCTTCCAGGTGCACCAGCAGGGAGCTAGATTGGAAGTGGAGTAGCCAGGATTTGAACTAGTGCCCTAATATGGAATGCTAGGGTCTCAAATAGCAGCTTTAAACCACTATGCCACAGTACTGACCCAGGTCTGGCATTGTGTTACAACAGATCACCAGCATTCCATGTGAATATTGGTGCAAGTGCTGGTTGTTCCATGTCCCATCCAGGTCCCTGGTGTTATCCTGGGCAGTCAGCAGCAGATAGCCCAAGTGTGTAGACCCCAGCCACCCTAAGAAGAGATTCTGATGGAGTGACCGGCTTCTGGCTTTGCCATGCCCCATCCCTGGTAGAGTGAACCAGGAAATAGGTCTCTTGTTTTTTCTCTTTCTCTTCCTCTTTTTGTTTTTAAAGATTTATTTATTTATTTGTAAGGCAGAGTTATGGAGAGAGTAGGAGAGAGAGAAAAAGAGAGAGAGAAAGAGAGAGAGAGAGAAGGAGAGAGAGAGAGAGAGAGAGAGAGAGAGAGAGAGAGAGAGAGAGAGAGGCGTCTTCTACCCCCTGGTTCACTCCCCAAATAGGCCACTCCAAAGCCAGGAGCTAAGTCTTGGTGAGATTACTCCGTGTCTCCCATGTCGGTATAGGGGCTCAAAGCTTTGGATCATCTTTTACTGCTTTCCCAGACCCTTAGAAGGGAGCTGGATTGGAAGTGAAGAAGCCGAAACTCTAACTGGTGCCCATATGGGATGCTGGTGCCACAGGCTGAGGCTTAGCGTGCCATATTATGGTACTGGCCCTGCATCTCTTTCTTTCTCTGCCTGTATGTTTTTCTCCCTGTTTCTGTAACACTGCTTTTCAAACAAATAAATACATCTTAAAAAAAAAAAAAGAATAGCAGTAACTATTTAAAAAGTTTCAAAAGAGTTTGTTCCTTTTTTTTTTTTTTTGAAAGAGACAGAGCCATAGACAGATCTACCATCTGCTAACTGACTCCTCAAATGCTTGCAACAGCCAGGGGTTGTCCATGCCAAAACCAGAAGCCCCAAGCTCCATCCCCTCTGGGTGGCAGGCACCCAGGTACTTGAGTCATCATTGCCTGTTTTCTCCCAAGGTTTGCATTAATAGGAAGCTAAAACCAGGAGCAGCTGGGACGCAGCCTCAGGCATTCAAGTGTGTGCTGCTGGTATCTCAAGCTGTCTTAACCACTCAAGCCAGATACCTTCCTTGATCTTTGTTAAAGTTTGACTTTATTTTTATACATATTTTTGAATTATATATTGTTCAAACAAAAATAGCTTTGTTTTAACAACTATACATAAGGCCATAGTATGAAGATTTTCAACAACTTGCTTTTCACCTAAAAGATACCGTAGGAATATGTTTATAACTTTATGCAGAATTTTACCTCATTTTTGTAGTTGCTCCACAGTGTTCTGTGGTAACCATTTCTATTTTGATATTTAGGTTCTTGAAATATTTCACTAGTACAAACTGTGTTACAGTGAATATCCTCAGAAATGAGGTTTCCAGGATAGAGGTGCAAAGGATATTTTTGTTAAATGTGCAATTTGTTGAATGTCTTCTCTTTGATGATAACAAGGAATAAACTTTTTCCTTTCGTTTACCATGCTATGTGTGGTAACTCATTCTTTATACGCGATTTTATTTTGTTATTTAAGGGTTGAACTCTGCGAATAAGTCTTCCCACATTCGTCACCTACATAAGGGTTGGGTTTCTGTGATGCTTCCCGAGGCCTGAGTTGTGTCCGAAGGCTTTGGCACATTTCTCACAGTGTTCTTGGGCTTTTTTTAAAAAACCTTTCCCACAATCACTGCAAGATATTGCGAGTTTTCTTTTTTTTTTTTTTTTGGAAGATTTTTTTATTAATATTTTTTATTATCTTTACCTAGTTAATTAGGGTAAAAAGGCACAAGGGCTATAGGAAAGTTGGTAAGACTATTATTTCCATATTGTTTCTTTCATATATCTGAGGTAAAGGGGATATTGAGGGAGAAGCCCCAACCAGTCTCCCACCCATCCCAGGTCCCGGATGTGGGGCATGCTCTGAGATACTTGCTCTGGTGGTTTTGATAGTTCACCAGTTATGAATTGCTGCCAATCTCGCCCTCCAAGCATGATGAGGTCATAGTCCATCACAGAGCCTCCAATTGCCCAGTATTTCGCTGCCAACATATAGCTGAGATGGCTGATTGACCTGTTCTGTCTTCTGTCTTTTCTTGGTTAGGGTTCTCATCTGCCATTTCGATTGGGGAGATCCCCAAAGAAACTTTGTGGTGTTCCCAGACCAGATTCTTGTATGTACTAGCAAGTACGGGGCCTGGCATCGTCTCAATCAGCTGATGGTTGCGATTGCTGGGTTGGTTCTGTTTTCAGCCCCGACTTCCAATGGAACCAATGGGTGTTGCAGTCCTGTCTGGTTCTGCCCAGCACATACTCGGCCCTTACATCAACCAGTGGGAGCTGCAGCCTAGTTGGGGCGACCCACAATAACCCCCATCAGGCCCACCCCCTACCCTGGTTTGCCAGTATGTGTAGCAGTAGACCAGTCTGTCCCCCATCCCATTTGGCTCTTGTACATGTCGATGGGTATAAAAGCTTAATTCCATCTAACCAGCTCAACTATCCAGCCCTCACGGATGTTGTTGAGTGCCTCTCTGTCTAGCCACCCCAGCCCCTGTCCTAGTTTTCATGCCCTCCAGTGGTAGTGGTAACCCAAGAGGGAGGAACCCACTATTTCCTTCCCATGTGTCTCTCACTCCTGGATTATGCACTCTGCAGCTGCACTCTGCAGGTGGTTCTGTGGTTTAACTTGACAGAATTAGCCCCCAGTGCCAGCTTCTGCCAGCTGATGCTGAGGCTAAGCCCAAACAACCCTCACCCACTCTAATTTTGTCTGCACCAGTAGGAATAATAAAAGCCCAGCCTGGCTTTTCCCTTATCTAGTCCACATGCAGCGCACAGGTGTTGTAGCCCTGCTTAGTCTGGTCTGCCCCCATCCCAGCTCACACTCTCCAGTTGGGGTAGCTGTCCAGCAAGGGAACCACCCCTTATTCCCCTGTCGGCTCTGCCCTCTCCCTTCCTGGTTCTCACATGTACTGGATGGGCGCTGTAATCACATCCGGTACAGACAACCTCACCTTGGCATTCTGTATTGTGCACTGGTTTTTGTTGCGACTGAGCCTGGCTTGACCCACACTCTGTTCTGGTGTTCGGATTTGCCAGTGGATGACATGAACTGATTCAGCCTGGTCTGCCCCCGACCCATGCCAAATGTATGCCAGTGGGAAATTTTCCATGGCCTATTCTGGGCTGTTTCCTATCATGCTTCTTGCGCTTACCTGCAGGGACTGTGTCCTGCCAGAGGAGTTGCCCAGGCTCCTCCATCAGAACCTCTCCCAGTGCCAGATTTTGCACATACCAGGGTATCCATGAGCCAGCCCTACTCAGTTCACCTCTTGTCCTAGTAGGAACAGTGGTTTTTCCTGACTGGCCTTCAACCTAAGCTGGTTCTTGTTGTTGGATGTTTCAGCCCAGCCACGGCTCATCTATACCCACCTACGGCTCACACATGGTTCAGCAGGGATTGAGACCCAGCCTAGTCCATCCCACATCTACTCTGGTCCTCCAGGACACCAGACGGTGTTAGGGTCTGGCCCGGCTTGGTGCGTCCAGTCCCTTGTGCCAAGGGAGACTACAACTGTTTCCTGATCAGAACACAGCCCCCATTATAGACCACGCACCCCTTGGTGGGAATCTCAACCCAGTTAGGGTGCCCCCTTAGCTCCCCAACCAGGCCTGTTTCCAGCCATAGATCACACGCCTGCCAGTGGTTGCTCTGACTCAGGTTGACTCAGCCTCTCACCTGTCCCAGCCTCTGCCTTAGACACTGTGGCTTAGCGTTTTTGACTCACGCAGACCAGTAGGTGCAAGAGCCTAGCTCGGCTTGACTTGTGCTCCATCCTGGTTTCTAGTTTCACTTGTAGGCTAACGTTTGCTCAGTCCTGCCCAGTACATCCCGTTCAATTACCAATTCACACATTAGGCAGCTGTTGGAACTACTTTGCCCAGCTTGTCCAACCCCCAGGTTTGGACCACGTGTTCACCAGCGGGAGCTATGACTTGCCAGGGGAGTTTCCCAAGTTCCTCCACTTGTTCCACTCCCAACCAGTGACTTAGCCCACTGTGTTACAGTGCTCACTCCCATTTCTTACGCTTGAAAGACTTTTCTCTATTATGTTTTCAGTCAGAATGGATAAGGAAGGTTGGAAAGGAGTTGATTCTGAACAAAGGCTATCCCACGTTCTTCATATTATAGGGTTTCTGATACAAATTCACTGATGGCTTGAAAGGGCAAAGTTTATTCTGAAAGCATTTACACATGCATCTATGGGGTTTTTCTCTAACAAGTTCTTTGATGAATAATAAGTGCTTCTTGAAGACTCTCCCACATTCAGTTCATTGATCAGTAAAGTTGGTTGTCTATGTGAATTTTATGGCAACTTAAGAGAGATGATAGTAGTTTAGCTTATTTATATCTAATTCACAACCTTTACATATATCAGATTTTTCTCCAGTATGATGGTTCTCTCTGATGGTTAACAAAGGAGGAACTTTATTTGGAGACTTCTACATTGCTTTCATTTGTATCATGTGTTTGTGCAGAGTTCATTGAGTAGCATTCACATGTCTGTATCCAAAATATGAGTAAACTTCATAGCCTCATTCCTAAATGTCAGCCATCCCGGGAATCTGTGCTCTGGGCAGTTTTGGGAATAACTGTTCCTGAGCTGTTCTCCTAAGCAAGGGCAAAGAATTCTGTGTAAGTCAAGAAATTCAAACTCGGGCTGTTAGTAGAATTGGCTCCTTCTAAGGTTCTGGGTAAAATCTTGGCTTCCATAGCTTCTGGTGATTGCTGTCAATCTTGGCATTCCTTGATTTACAGTTGTATCACTTCAATTGCTGCCTCTGTTATTACATGGCATTTTCCTTCAATTCAACATAATTTACTAATTTCCCTCATGCAGTTTCAATTTACAGTTGTGCAAAATAGTATTCATCTTAAGATTGAAAGGGAGGGATGGCATTGTGGCATAGTAGGTTAACTCACCACCTGAAACACCCACATCCCATATGAGCACTATTTTAAGTCCTGGCTGCTCCATTTCCAGTCCGACTTCATGGTAGTGCACATAGGAAAGCAGTCCTTGGGCCTCTGAACGCATTTTGAATTCCCAGATGGAGCTCTTGGCTCCTGGCCTACCCCAGCCCCCCACTGTTGTGATCATTTGTGGAGTGAACCAGTGGGTGAAAGATCTCTCTCTCTAACTCTGCCTTTCAAATAAATAAATACAATGTTAAAAAAAAAAAAAAAAACTGCAGGGAACCACTCTCTAAATTTCTAGAGCTTTTGCTCTGTGTAGTCTCCTCCTTTCAGGTATTTGTTAGAAAATTGTAGCTGTCGCAGCCACCCTGAACTCTTTCTCCTTAACCTAGCAAGACTTTATTCTGCTTGGGTTCTCCCAACCTGTGCCACAGTTTGCAGCAAGCCTCCAGGCAAGGCAGGTGGCCCTAGCCATCATCTGGTTTACTTCATGTCTCCCGGGGGTCACAGTCCTGCCGTCCTGCTATCCGAGGTTGGAGAGGAGTTGCTTCTGTATTTTGCTTAGTTCTCTAGTTGCTCATATTTGGAAGGTCAGTCTTATAGCAAGTCTTTCTTTGAACAGAATGGAAATCATAGTGCATTTTAAAAAATTAAAATGATAGGGTATAGAAAATGCAAGTTATTTTCTTTTTTGTCAATCCCTTAACTGTGTTCAGTATGAGGAAACTATAAGAAGCATGAGGGAAGTTAACATGCAGGTAGTTGCTGATGTAACTTTATTGATTTCAGCAGCATCTGTCAGCCAGGTTGCTGTTATCAGGATTCATTAATATGATAATTCCCCAATACATGGGAAGCTGAAGAAGGAAATAAGGGATATTCCTGTGACTTTGGCAGGTTCATTTTTTTCATAGTTGCTATTTATTCATCCTTTATAAAAGAAATTTTGACTTTCCAGATCTCCTAAGATGCCTTGTCTGATGTTAAGTCAGTGTCAATACATCCTTATTTTCAAGAACACTGGTAGGCTGGCTTCTATAGCATTCCTGACTCTCAAGAGTCCAGAAACCTGCCCTTGTGTTCTACACTTGATCTTAGCCAAAAGGCCGAGAAGCAATCCTTTGTGTTCTTTCTGTCTGCCGGTTGATTGTATCCACGGCAAGTCTCTTGGACATTTATTGTGGCACAGGAGCCAGATTCATTCTGGCTGATTACCAGAGTGTTGCTTTATCACCCTGTTTGAGCTTGTGTATACCCAGAGATGATTATCCGTCTTTCCAGTGCTTTGATTGTATTGCTTAGTTTGTTTAGTTAATTCCAATATGTGTTTTATATTTCTACCATAGGGCTAGGACTAGGATGAGGAAAGAGGAACCCAGAGCGTGAAATTTAAAGAGGTACTCAGTGTCAAGGTTGCATAACCAGGCACTCAAATGATTCTGAGAATGATCCCCTCTTTAAATTTTATGCCCAAGGTACATGTTTTGACTTTACTTTGTCTGAAAAAACATAGATGAGGTAATGCTCTGGGAAAATTGTTGCTTTGCCTGAAATAATTCAACGGCTCCAAGTTTATCCATACACAGCATTAGCCGGAATTTTGGATCATATTATGTAGGTTACTTCAGTAAATCATTTTGGGTGATCCCTTTATTTCTTTTTCTTTTTCTGTTTTAAAGATTTATTTATTTTTATTACAAAGTCAGATATGCAGAGAGGAGGAGAGACAGAGAGGAAGATCTTCCGCTCGATAAGTCAGTCCCCAAGTGAGCGCAATGGCCAGTGCTGCACCGATCCAAAGCTGGGAACCAGGAACTTCTTCTGGGTCTCCCACATGGGTGCAGGGTCCCAAAGCTTTGGGCCGTCCTCAACTGCTTTCCCAGGCCACAGGCAGGGAGCTGGATGGGAAGTGGAGCTGCTGGGATTAGAACCAGCACGTGCAAGGCGAGGACTTTAGCCGCTAGGCCACACTAATGGGCCTGATCCCTTTATTTCTTATCATGACCTGTCTTTGTTGTTAAGAAGTTTCTTCTAGCAAGGTCTCCCTCGTGAGTAAAGTTTTTGATAATCTTTGTTACAACCCTGGCTGATACCCTGGTATGCAAAACCATATTAAGTGGTAACCTGCATGAGGTATTGCTGCCAATGCACAGGGTGAACTATTCCAGCTTATTGAACTACCTGCTGCTGTGCTCCCATACTCTTCACATTGTCCTGGAAAGATGCCTTGGAGGTGAGTGGGAGGTCAGGTGTTGGACTCTGCCTCCCCTGTTCACTCTTCAACTGGAATAATTATTTCTTTACTTTTTGTCTCTTAAGTGAGAATTCTATGTAATAGCCGTGTATGGTTTGAACTCATTGAGAAGGGGAACCTTTGGTGAATGTGAAGCAGTCTTACAGTCTGAAATATCCTGAGCCATTAAATACTCTTGTACACTTTATGTTTCAGTCACCAGATGCCCTTCTCACCCTTCTAAAAACCTGTCTTCAAAATAGCCTCAAATATTGGTATCCAACCCTCTTTTCAGAGCAGTAGTCCCTGTTTTTATTCCATCTTAATATGTTTTCTTTCTTTTTCTTTTTAAAAGTTTTATTTATTTTATTACAAAGTCAAATATACAGAGAGGAGGAGAGACAGAGAGGAAGATCTTCTGTCCGATGATTCACTCCCCAAGTGAGCCGCAACGGCCGGTGGTGTGCCGATCCGAAGCCGGGAACCAGGAACCTCTTCCGGGTCTCCCACGCGGTTGTAGGGTCCCAAGGCATTGGGCCGTCCTCTACTGATTTCCCAGGCCACAAGCAGGGAGCTGGATGGGAAGTGGAGCCGCCAGGATTAGAACCAGCGCCCATATGGGATCCCGGGGCATTCAAAGCGGTGACTTTAGCCACTAGGCCACGGTGCCGGGCCCAATATGTTTTCATTCTTTGTTTTCTAGATGCCAGTGAGAGCAGATGCCAGCAAGTGAAGACGCGCTTTGGAGTTGGCCTGAGATCTGGGGGAGAAAATCACCTCTGGCTTCTTGAAGGATTCCCCTCTGTCCAGTCGTGTTGGGCTGCCTGCTGCCAGGACTCTGCCTGTCAAGCCTTTTGGTGGCTGGAAGGGATATGTATTGGGGCCAACTGCAGCAAGCCACGGAGCTGCCAGGCTGTTAGGACAGACTCTTCCAATTCCATACTGGTGTTTTTAAAAAAACGCCAAACTACAGATGATTTGGGGTTTCCACCTGAAGATGGTGTACCACATCTTTTGGGGCTGGAGTGGAGCGGGGCATCTTGGAGGAGACAGAGCCCTGCCAGAACTCCATTCAGACTTTCTGTATCTGCCAGTGACCATCAGAGCTTGACCAGGAAGCTTTGGAAAAGAGAGAATCCCAATGAAGAAGTGACCCCTTTAATGACGCGGCATGCTGAAGTGAATGGCTCAAAGGAATTGTACAATCTTACTGGCCAGGACTCTGCAGAGGTAAGCATCTTAGGGAGAGGGAGCCCAGGAAGTTCTGTGTCTACTCAGGTTTGACACATCCCAGCAGTGAGGCTGATGCTGTGGGCAGTATATAATAGGCCAAGGAGTATGCCTGTTCAGCTGCTGTTTGTCGTTGGCTGCTGCTGCCCAGATGTACAAGGGCCATTTGGCCTTAGAGATGTTGATTTACTTCATGAAGTTCTGACCATTGCTTTGAGAGAAACCAAAAGATGCTCATTATCTAGTCCAGGCTTGTTCTTGGCTACAGGTAAGTGCAGTTGTGTGGGCGTTAGTCTCCACCAACGCTCCCGCAGTGTTTTCTGCCAGATTGCAAAACAGTTGATTGATGTGGTTGCAGGCAAGTTCTCCTCCTCCTCCATCTCCCCACTTGTAAACACATTCCTATTCCAAGCAGAATTAACCCTGTGACCTGCTGGACTGGGGAGCTGGATGTGGCCATTAGCCAGGACGTCTCTGGGGGTGACTTCTCACCAAGCTGTGTATGCCAAGGGAGATACCATCAGTAGAACTTATTTGGTTTATTGTGTTTTTTCATTGTTGATCTTCCTGGGCAAATGATTAAAAGGAATGAATGACTCACTCTTTGCTCACTCTGCCTTGATTACTGTGACTTATTTTTGTATTTGTTTTGTCCTGTTTGTCTCTGAATTGAAGCCAGAGGGGGGAGGCTACTGTTTGCCAGGCCCTGTGTATTCTAATCTTAGTCTACTTTGTCATTTTTGTTTAATTTTCACAGCAGGTTTTCCAAGTTAGGTATTACTAGCTTCATGTTACAAGTGAGGCAACTGAGTCCCAAATAGATTAAACAAGTTAACTATTGAATCACGTAGCTAGAATTAGAACCTAGATTTAATATTTGCCAAAAAAATATTAGTGCAGTATTAGAGGGCAATCATAGGTGTGCTGTTCTTACAAACATGTATGGAAACCTGTCAATATCAGGTAATTTTTTTGAAGATTATTTATTTAGGGGCCTGTTGCGATAGCCTAGCAGCTAAAGTCTTCACCTTGCACGCACCAGGGTTCCGTATGGGTGCCAGTTCTAATCCTAGCGGCCTTGCTTCCCATCCAACTCCCTTCTTGTGGCCTGGGAAAGCATTCAAGGACAGCCCAAAGCCTTGGGACCCTGCACCCACATGGGAGACCTGGAAGAAGCTTCTGGCTCCTGGTTTTGGATCAGCTCAGCTGCAGCTGTTGTGGCCACTTGGGGAGTGAATCATCGAACGGAAGCAGGGATCTAGATGGGAAGTAAGGCTGCCGGGATTACAACCAGCACCCATAGTGGAACCCTGAGCGTTCAAGGGTAGGACTTTAGCCATTAGGCTACATTTCTTGATGTGTAGAATTTGACTAGGTAGTTAAAGGTAGTTTTTGTGTGTGTATGTGTTTTTGTTTGTTTTTAAACACAGAGGCACAGTGTATGCAAAGACTCAGTGTGTCAGTAAGTATATGTTGTGCCTTTATTTTGGTCAAGGTACCATACTAAGACAGGCACTGTGAATATTATAGTTCGGAAGCTGAATATCTGACCTAATACAGCTTCTTCTCTGGCAAGGAAACTAGAACTCAGTTTGTAATAATTAAAAAATTATAAGCTTGATGTAGGTTGTGAGAGGATAAGTACAGAGTGCAGTTACAGTACCTAATAAGAACTTTAAATAGAGACGAAGGTGTAAGGTTAGGTTACTCTGAAGAAAGAAAGTTTTGAGATCTGTAGTAAGTATTAGGGGAGGAGTATATTTAAAGCAGTGGAACTAATTTCCAAGTGTGTTAACTACCCAAGAGCACGGCAAGATCAAGAAATCGAGAGAGTCTGATGTTGGGCAGTGATCAAGGAAGAGGCTTGAGAGGTGTGCAGAGCTTCAAGGCTTTCTTAAGATACTGGCCTCTGTCTTTTTAAAGGGTTTATTTATTTTACTTGAAAAAGTTACAGAGAAGGAAAGACAGAGATCTTCCATCCGCTGATTCACTCCTCAAATGGTTGCAGTGGCAGATGCTAGGTTGGTTCAAAGCTAGGAGTCAGGAACTTCTTCCAGGTCTTCTTTGTGGGTGCAGGGTCCAAGGCCTTAGGCTATCTTCTGCTGCTTTTCCAGGCTGTTAGATGACAGCTGGATTGGAAGTGGAGCAGTCAGGACTCGAATCCACAACCATATGGGATGCCGGTGCTACAGGCAGAGGATTAGCCTGTATGCCACTTTGTCAGACCCTAGCCATTATGTTAAGATCTATGGGAAGTTGTTAAAAAGATTTAGGCAAGAATGACACACAGTTGTATGCTCTTTATCAATGGGGGACATAGACCATGGCCCTCTGTGGATGCTGAAACCAGATTAGAAGAACCTTGTATGTATAATACATACACTGCAATACCGGTCAGTTGAGCGGATAGTCTAGCCAACTATTAAGTAACTAAGAGTGGGTAGCACATACAGTGTGGGTATACTGGACAAATGGATGATTTACATCCTGAGTGGGGTGGAGTGGGATGGTGCAAGATTCCATCATGCTACTCAGAATACATGCAATTTAAAACTTAGAAAGTTAGGATCTGGTGCAGTGGTTCAGTGGCTAAATCCTCATGTTGCATACACCAGGATCCCATATAAGCACCGGTTTGTGTCCCAGCTGCTCCACTTCCCACCAGGTGCCTGCTAGTGGCCTGGGAGGGCAACAGAGGATGGCCCAAAGCCTTGGAATCCTGCACCCACTTGGAAGTCCTGGAGGAAGCTCTTGGCTCCCGGCTTCAGATTGGCTCAACTCCGGCCACTCGCAGCCTCTTGGGGAGTGAACCAGTGGATGGAGGATTTTCCTCTCTGTCTCTCCTTCTCTCTGTATATCTGTCTTTCCCATAAAAAGAAATAAAAAATTAAAACTTAGAAATTTTTTACTTCTTAAGTTTTCCATTTAATATTTTCAGTCCATAGTTGACTAGATTGTTGCTCTCTGAAACCGTGGAGAGCAAAATCTGACATAAAGTAGCACTATTGTAATCAGATCTTTTTCTGTAAGGTAAACAGGCTGGAAACAGGCTACAAAAGGGCAAGAATGTACATAGCGTGATGAAGTAGGAGGCTTTTCAGGAAAGCATTGCAATAAGGAAAGTGATTAAAGGTACAGAGAAGGGATAAACAACAAATGATCATTCATGCGTGCATCAGATTCACTTTGAGCCTTTGTTGGAAAAAGATCAGTGACCCTCAACTTTAGAATTTGTGCCTTGTGACATGGAGGGGGATTGGGAGGGAGGCAGCTAAGACAGGTTTATAGGTTCCATGAAACAACATTCTGGCAGTTCTAATCTCATTCCTATTTCTTCTGAACTATAATAAGTCACTTACATAGAGTAGAAGCAGAATCAGGTAGGGTGGGGATGCGTCGGTAATTGACAGGGACAGAGTGATTAGGATATGAAAGCCATTTTGAGGGTGAGAGATGGCAAGCTACATGAAGGGTAAGAAGATGGCTGGATGTCCTTGAATATGGAGACCATGCATTTTGAACAGTGGCACTGATCCTGTTTTGTGAGTCTCCCCTTAGCAGCTGTCAAGAAATGGCTGTTAGGGGTGCATGTTGTAGTGCTGTGGGTTAAGCTGTGGCTTGGGATACCTACATCCATTTTGAAATACTTTGGAGCAAGTCTAAGATGCTTCTGAAAGGCAGCAGATGATGGCCGAGGTATTGGATTTCTGCCATCCACGTGGAAGACCTGGATGTAGTTGCTGGCTCTTGGCTTCAGCCTGGCCACACCAGCTGTTGTAGGAATTTGGGGAGTGAAGCAGCAATGAAAGAGCGTGCTTGCTCTCCCTATCATAATGCCTTTCAAACAAACAAAGCTAACAATTTTTTTTTTGTGGATATGGACCATACAGAGTCCAGCATCTTATTGTCCAAATAAATTCAACAGTTTCTTTGGGAGACCATCCTTGATCTGAAAGTAGAGCTGGTAGAATATAATCTCTTCCAATGAGATGTCACTACACAACTTCAACAACAGGAAGAAACATTGGAATTAACAACATCACGAAGTTAATTAACATGGTATTGAGTGACCAATATGTTAGAAAATGCAAGTTCTTAACCACATCCTGTAACTATTTCCTTGGCATCTCAATTTTAGTATATACACAACCAGCTGCTATAAGCCTTTTTTTTTTTTCCTCCCAAGCTAACATGTTTTTGAGTTTAACCTAAACCAGAGTGGCACAGGGACAGTGAAAGGATCAACATTCCATCATGTATAACAGCTGAGTACAAACTTAACATCAAAGTTTCTATGCAGTTACATCTTGCTTAGCATTAACAGTCATAAATTGATAAAGTTTTTTGGGGGAGAAAATTAAGCCGCAATTTAGACTTTGCAGTATATAGTGATTAAGCATGGTTTTACAGAACTTTGCATTTTAACAATTGAAGAATAGAAAAGTTTTAGGCAAGTGAACAAAGAAATCCCCAACAACCCAGTGAGTGAGGAAGAATTCAACTCTCCATCCTACCTAGTGAAGTCCAGGAGAAGCAAATAGGGAGCCTGACCAGTAAATAAAGGCTGAGCAATTATAGGCTAGTTGTCCTTTTCCCTGGCTGTTCCAGACTTTCTATATCAGTGTCTCTTTGCCTATTTGAAAAGCCAAATGGGAAGCCTGATCAGTAAGGTACAAGCTGCGTGATTATCAACTAGCTGACCTTTATTAGACTCTGTCTATCTGAACTAATTTTGGGGCTCACAAGCAACCCTGATGGTCGGTGTAAGAGAAGCCTGGGAGCTAAGGCTGGAACTAGATAAGGACCAGAGAAAGCTCCTCTCCTGAGTCCAGAAGGAAATTTACAGTCCTTTTATCTCTGAGTGCCACCCGGGGCTTCTGGCTGTGGTTCTGATGTCACCAGACCCTATGAGAGGGTTTTGGGCTGCTACCATCCCGTGTGGGAGATCCAATAGGAAATGACTGACCTCAGAGTTCTCAGCCTCCAAGGGCATTCATATTCCCTGTGATCTCCTAGGCAGTCAGGATACAGTTCTTGGTTCTCAGTGTCCATACTGACAATCCTGAATGAAGTATCCATTGCTTCTGTGGCGAAAGCACTTGGGAGGCCTCAAGGAGTATCCGGGAATTGGAATACAGACCTCCTCTTATCCTCCTGTTCCACCCTGAGACCCCTCCTGCTCTGTACACACAACCTCCTTTTAAGAGGGTGTCAGGGTAGTTCTTGGATCCCACCACAAATTTCTATGGCTTTTCTAACGTCTAGACCATTAAGAATTTGTTATCTATAAATAATAAGTTACACTTAAAGTCTTCCTCAAACATTTTAAGAAGGTGGAGAATTTCTCTGCACTTCTGATCTGTAGTGGAACAAGAGGAATATTAAACAAATTTAGTTTTTCAGTTCTTAGAGGCAGTTCCACTAGGGTTCCATCTTCTCCAGGGCAGCGCTGTATTCAAGGGAGTTGCTGCACTTCCGAGGTCAGATGAGCCATAGGGAAACCCACAGCTTTAAGTATCCATCAGGAAATTTTAGGGACAAGAGTATAATCTTTCCCATGGATTATTAGTGTTCCAGAATATCAATCATTCGGTTATATTATCAAATATATACATAAGTCTTTTGGGAAAAACGATGCCACCGTGTAAGCCATGAGCCAGCAATGAATTCAACAAGAAAAAAGCGAGTATTTGGAACAAATAAAACTGAAATAGAAAACATCAAAACACATGGGGTGCAGCCAAAATGAAACAAAACAAAAACATTATGGATCGTATTATTGAAGTTACACTTTCCATGTTGGTTTCCTTATATAAGAGAAACATATGGTATTTGTTCTTTTGTGATTGACCCATTTCATTGAGCATAATGGTCTCTAGTTGAGACCACCTAGTTGTAAATAGTATAATTTCATTCTTCTTAATTGCTGAATAATATTCCATGGAGTAGATGTACCACAGTTTCTTTAACCACTCTTCTTTGGATGCACATCTACATTGTTTCCATATCTTTGCTGTTGTGGATTGTGCTGCTGTAAATATAGGATTGCATATCCCCTTCTCATATGCAGATTTTATTTCTGTTGGGTATATTCCTAGCAGCTGGGTAGCCGGGTCATATGACAGATTTGTTTGCAATTCTCCAAGCACTCTCCATATTGATTTCCACAGTGGTTGTATTAGCCTACACTCCCACCAGCAGTGAAGGAGGGTGCCTTTCTCCCCACATCCATGCCAGCATGTGTTGTTTTTCGAGTTCTGAAAGTAGGTCAGTCTCACTGGAGTTAGGTGGTACCTCAATGTGGTTTTCATTTGTATCTCTCTGATGGCTAGGGATCCTGAGCATTTTTTCATATGTCTGTTAGCCATTTGAATCTGTTCTTTTGAAAAATGTCTGTTCATTTCCTTTGCCCATTTTGTTACAGGACTGTTTGTTTGTTTGTTTGTTTTTGCTGTCCCTGAGTTTCTGAAGGTCTTTGTGTAAATCCTGGATATTAGTCCCCGATCACTTGTGTAGTGTACAGAAAATTTTCTCCCATTTTGTTGGTTGCTTGTTCACTTTGTTGTTTCCTTTGCTGTACAGAAGCTTCTTAGTTTGATGTAGTCCCATTTGTTCATTTTGGCTTTGATTTCCTTTGCTTTTGAGTCTTTTCTAAGAAGTTTTTCCCTGTTCCTATATCTTGGAATGTGCTTCCTCTGTTTTCCTTTAATAGTTTGATAGTTTCTGGGTGTAGATTTAGCTCCTTGATCCATTTAGAGTTGATTTTCATATAATGTGACAGTTGTGGGTCTTGCTTCTTAATTCTGCAAGCTGCTATCCAGTTGTCCTAACAGCATTTGTTGAATAGACCAACCTTTTTGCCTGGGTTGTTTTCAGTTTTCTTGTCAAAGATTAGTTGATTATACATGTGTGGGCTCCCTTCTCATGTTTCTATTCTGTTCCATTGATCTTCTTCTCTGTTTCTGTACCAGTACCATACTGTTTTGATAACAACTGCTCTGTAGTATGCCTTGAGGTCTGGAATTGTGATTCTTCCAGCTTGATTTCTATTTTTCAGGATAGCTTTAGCTATTCGTGGTCTTTTGTGATTCCAGATGAACTTTTGTATCATCTTTTCTATTTCTGAAAAGGATGTTGTTGGGATTTTGATTGTTATTGCGTTGAATCTGTATATTTGCTTTTAATATGGTCATTTTGATTACGTTGATCCTGCCAATCAAGGAACATGGTAAGTTTCTCCATTTTCCAAGGACTTCTTCTATTTCCTTTTTTAATGTTTTGTAGTTTTCATCATAAAGGTCTTCCCCACATTTAGTTAGCTTAATTCTTAGGTATTCAAGATTCCTCTCCTCTATTTTAAAGGAGACTGTACTTACAATTTCTTTCTCATCCATTGAGTTATTTGTGTACACTAGTGCCATTGACTTGTGTTCATTAATTTTGTATCCTGCTACCCTACCAAAGTTTCTTATGAGTTCCAATAGTCTCTTGACTGAGTCTTTTGGTTCTCCTATGTAAAGAATCTTGTCGTCTGCAAATAAAGATAATTTCATTTCCTCTCTTCCAATTTGGATTCCTTTAATTCTTTTTTCTTTCCTAATAGCTCTGGCAAGGACTTCCAATACTATATTGAAGAGTAGTGGTGACAGTGGACATCCCTGTCTAACTCCAGATTTTTGTGGGAAGGCTTCCAGTCTTTCCCCATTTAGTATGATGCTGGCATTGGAAGGGGAGCCCACACACATTCACAAATCAATAAATGTGATACATCACATCAACAGATTGAAAGATAAAAACCATATGATCCTCTCAATAGATGCAGAGAAGGCATTTGATAAAATCCAACACCACTTTATGCTGAAAAAGCAACTGTCCCAGATAACTGTTTCATCTTGTGTAAACACACAAAATGGCGCCTGGTGGAGCACTGTGGGACGGCTGGGGCTGTTGGCTTTCTGATTGGGGACCACACAGATCCTGCAGGACACAAAGCTGGCGCTGTCATCCCCGTGAGATCAGCCTGGTGTGACTAGCTAGAAACGTGCCTACTCCGGCGATTGATCCCTGTGCTGTTGGCGCCGACCCACTACCAGTCTGCCCTGTGGAGTCCGCAGCTCCCTTTCCGTTTGTTGCTGGGTCAAAGTATTTAGCAGGATTGGCCAGTCCCAGTCTGTCTTCACTTCCCAAGCTTCCCGTGCGAACCCAGGCTCCCACCTGGTTGCTTCAAGGGCTGATCTGTGGCCTCCTCTGGATCCCTAGTTGTCATTGGAGTCCAGATCACAGCTCACGGGTGGCTGCTGGATTTTCTGTTCCCTGTAACACCGCTCTGCTGATGTTGCCTCTTCTCTGTGTCCAGGGGTTCTCCAGGTACCTCCTTGTTGAATTCCTGGCCCCTAATTTTTTCTGTAATATGCTCTCTGTTCTTTACCCTGTCTAATAATTTTCGGTCATCTCAAACATGTCTGCACCCTTTGCCGCCATCTTGATTCCTCTCAACAAATAAATCTTAAAAGAAATGGCAGGTAAATTGACTCAGCCAAAAATAAGAGCTTTGCTAGGTGGTTCATGTAGAAGGAAACTGGGGCATGGAAATTGAGGTGGTCATTGAAAAGAGTAGATGAAAGTGTATAAGAAAAGAGGCAAGGACAGACACTTAACCTAGTGGTTAAGACAGTCAGATCCCATATCAAAAGTGTCTGGGTTTGGTCACCAGCTCTGACTCTAGCTTTTAGCTAATGCAGACTCTGGGAGGTACTGGTGGTGCTTTGGTTATTGGGCTTGTGCCACTAGTATGGGAGACCTGGGTTGAGTTACCAGCTCCCTACTTCAGCCCAGCACAGTTCTTGTAGGGTGAACCAGAGGATGAAGTGTGCACTCTCTCTCTTTCTGCCTTTCACATAAATAAAATACACAATAATTATCTTACAGAGAAAAAGTCACTAATATGGGAGGGGGCTAATAGAAAGGTAGGACAAGGGGTTTAGCATGTATATATTTCTGTGATGGGAAGTTCGATGTAGGGGGAACAGGTGATATGAGTCCTGAAGGACAGGAAGTTCATGTCAAAGCCTGGAATATTTGAATTTAAAATTTTGGAGGTGGAGTTTTTTTTGTTTTTGTTTTTAAAGATTTATGTATTGGGCTTGGCGGCGTGGCCTAGTGGCTAAGGTCCTCGCCTTGATCCCATATGGCCGCTGGTTCTAATCCCGGCAGCTCCACTTCCTCTCTATCTCTCCTCCTCTCAGTATATCTGACTTTGTAATGAAAACAAAATAAATCCAAAAAAAAAAAAAAAAAGAATTCTCATGGTTTAAAAAAAAAAAAAGATTTATGTATTGATTTATTTATTTGAAAAGCAGGGTTACAAGAGAAGGAAGATCCACAGAGATTCTTCATTTGCTGACTCACTTGTCTGAGTGGCAGCAATGGCCAGGGCTGGGCCAGAACAGAGTCAGAAACCTGGAACTCCATCTGGGTCTCCCACATGGGTTGCAGGGGTCCAAGCACTTGGGCAATCTTCTGGTGCTTTCCCAGGTGCTTTAGAAGGGAGCTGGATTGAAAGTGGAGCAGCCAGTGCCACTCAATGCACATAAACTATAGCACAGTGTTGACCCTGGAGATGTTCTTGTGATGATAGGATCTGCAATGCAGCTGTGGAAAAGGGTTGCTGCATAGAGTGGAGAAAAAGTTTGTGTAGGTCAGGAACAGGAAAAATCCAACAAGTTTAGCAAATATGTTCACTTTGTTACATCTGTACATGTTTTTTTTTTAAAGATTTATTTTATTTTTATTACAAAGTCAGATATACTGAGAAGAGGAGAGATAGAGAGGAAGTGGAGCTGCCAGGATTAGAACCAGCAGCCATATGGGATCAAGGCAAGGACCTTAGCCACTAGGCCACGCTGCCAAGCCCACATCTGTACATGTTGAAGGACTTCAATAGTGATGATGGCAATAGTAGCAATGGCTTACGTTTACTGTGTACCATTCTGAGCTCTTTCTATACATGAACTATCCCACAGATCCTATAAAGAACTGTAACTGTCCCTGTTTTACAAATAAAGGCACTCAAAGAAAGAAAGAAAGGCTAAGGAACATGGCCAAGGCAACATGGCCAGTATATAATGGGCAAGACTTGAGCCTGGCAGCCTGAGCCTGGCCAAGGTCTTTCCCCTTACCCCTTTTACTCTCTGGGCGGGACTTGGGATAAAGAGAAATTTTGCTAGCCAGATGTCAAAAGCAAAGTAGGAGGAGTGAGTGGGTAAGTTGGGAGATGACAACTACAATGAGAGCTGAAATACAGTGCAGCAGGATGGCAAAGGAGAGGAGGCTTTTACAGGAAGGTAGGAGAGTAGTGATTTGCACCAGGAATTAGGAGGTGGGAGCAAAGAAAATAACTCAGCAATTATGTCCAGTGAAATTAGAAATGGACCAGTAAAATTAGCAATATGATAGATTTAAAACTGATAGCCTCCTGGAAGATGGTAGCAACTCAGACTTTGGCTTTGCAGAATCCTGTATGTGCCCAAAGGGGGGTCTTGAGAGGGTGGCTGCGTAGTTCCTGTACTTTGTGTTCCTCAGCCATGGGCAGTGGCAAGAGATGACTGTCATTCAGCAGGATTTTAAAGGCTTTGTGGTCTCATGGCGGGGGGCGGATGGACCTGGGGGAGGAATACTGATCTTGAACTGTGAGCTACAGTAGTACACACAGGTAGTACTGCACAGACATGACACATTTTGGCATCATATCTTGAGAACTGAGAGTCACACACACACAAAAATGGGACAAAGTCAAGTCTTCACATCCGTGCCAGTTATATCTGACCTTACTTAGGGGCTTCATTCTTATCCTGAAGGTTGTGGATAGCCCTGGAAGATCACCTTGAGAATTCAGACTAGTCAACAGGGTAAGCATTTCTGTTGGAAGGAAACTTGGGAGTTCCAACTTTTTACTGCACCAGGGAGAGGAACAGAAATGTATGCACTGCGGATCTCCTAATTAGGGATGGTTGGCTAGCGGCACTGGTTTCTAGTTTGTACTGTTTTCTCTAAGGTAGGTCAAGCAACTCTGCATCTGGAATGGGGAGAAATGGTAGCATAAATTGCTCTTGCTTGAAGTGCCTGCAGAGCTGCAGTGGCGTTGGCTTGCCACTTTGCATCTCTCATTTTTTTGAGACATATGAAGATACTTCAGAAAGCTCATGAGAAATGGAATGAAAAGATAACTATTTTGGTGCAGAAGTTTAGAATTCCTTGCATATGAGGGTTCTTCCAAAAGTTTATGAAAATGCATATTATGAAAAAAACTGCATGGATTTCAATTTTTTTTAACCTAAATAGACTTACTTTGATTCCATTTTCCACACAAATATTTTGAAATACTCTTGAATATTCTCCCTTCCCCCCACCCCCCAAACACATATACCAAAAACTTGTATTGTGGATCTTTTGCAACTCCAGAAGTGGAAAGGAATGCCATCTGTTTATGCACTTTTCCCAGCTTTAAGAGAAGCTTGTCCTACTAATTTAGTACTGAGACCTTTCTGCTTCATTGGCTGAAGGGGTGTGGGGCCTTGCTGACCGAGTGCTGGGGAACATACAGTGCTAGAAGTTCAGCCTTTGGCAATGAAGGTTGCCAGTCATGCTTTGTGAAGGATGAAGGAGTGTGTCCTTTGAGCCCAGGAAAGGAAGAGCCACTTAGCTACCCCTGCAGGTAAGATTTGACTTTGGGAAGCCTGAGGTGTTCCTACCGTTCAGCATCTCCTCATTTCTGGGCAATAGTCACAGCCTATATTGTTCTTTTTCAAGTATATTTGCTAATTAGAAAAAAAAATATTTCCAAGAACAACAAAGGGAAAGAGAAAAAGAGACAGATCCATTTCCTACTGCCTTCACTCTGCAAATGCCCACAACAGCCAGTGCTGGGCTAGTCTAAAGCCAGGAGCTAGAAACCCTCCCCGTGTGGGTGATGGGGACTCAAGGATTGAGCCATCATCTGTTGTCTCCAGGAACATTAGAAGGAATAAGGATTGGAAAATGGAGGTGGGACCCTGTTCCAGGCACTCTGATATGAATTGCTGGCATCCCAAGTGGGCCACTTAACCCAGGGTGGGGTTGAGGGGGTAAATGAATGAAGCTCCTGGAGGCCCTTCTGTTGCCTTTTGTCTCCAGGGAAGCTCCTATGCTTATTCCATGTGAGATCCAAGCCGGCTTTTACCAGGAGATGGAGGCCAGGATGTGGGCACTACCCTGCAGAACCTTACATAAGCAATGACAGAACCCCAAGCAGTTCTCATTCTCTCTTGTTTGTGTTTTCTGTGGTTTATTTTTCAGGATTCTTTACTTGCTTTCTTTTGGTTTTTGTTTTTAAATTTTCCTTTACGTCCCTTAGGCTTGTGAAATTTTTGCCAAGGGTTGATTTATTCTTCTGCCTATTATTTCCTGACAAGTTTGGAATCCCTTAGGGCCCAGTTTTCCCCCAGCTTCTTCTCAGTTACCTTCAGGTAACTTCAGGTGAAAAACCTTCCCTAACATTCTTTTAGCTGTAGGCCCCTTTCTAGCCTCCTAGCTTGGGTAATTTGCATGGGTATCTCACTCCTCAGTGACTCAGACCCTTCCAGTGTTTTCTTACTAAACAGTACCCTCTACCCCAGCCTGGTTTGCTGCCCCAGCAGCGTAACTGGGAAGCCTGTTTCCTTATTGTATGTGGACAGAAGTCCCTGCACTTGCAGTCTTCCTTTTTCAGAAATACCTCTTCCTGAACAACACCTTCCCAGTTTGTCTCCCACAACTGCCTGCTTTTCCCTCTATTTGCCAAAGAGTTCTGCTTCCTTATTATATGGTTTTTGCTATGTACAGTGAGTTTGAAATTATATTTATTGACTGCTTTGTAAATTAACTTATTATTTTAGTGCGTTGTGGCTACTATAACAAAGTGCCATAAGCTGGGTGGTTTGTAAACAGCAAAAATTCATTTCTTACAGTTTTGGAAACTGAGAAGTCCAATTTGAAAAGTGGGGGCTGCAGGCATGGCATCTGCTAACGGGGCCTGTTTCTTGTAGACGGTACATTTTAGCTGTGTCCTCAGGAGATGAGGCAAACAAGTGCCCTCAGTCTGTTTTATGAGAGCACCTCCAGCGACCCCTCCTCCTAATATCACCCCGAGGGTTAGGAATTTTTTTTCTTTTAAAATTTTTAAAAATTTAATTTGAGCAGTGGGTGTGGAGTACAGCCACTTGGGACACCACATGCCTTATCAGAGTACCTGGTTCAAGTCCTGGCTACTCTGCTTTTGATCCAGCTTCCTGGAATGGCCACTGATGATGGCTCAAGTACTTGGGTCATTTCTACCCTTTTGGAAACCCAGATAGAGTTCCTGGCTGCTGGCTGTGGCCTGGCCCAGCTGATACCTGTATTTGGAGAGTGAACTAGCCTATGAATACTCTGCCTCTTTGTTACTCTGCCTTTCACAAAAAATAAATTTATTTGAGTGTCATCGAGACTGAGACAGATGGGGGCTCCCATCTTCTGATCTGCTTTCCTGACTGTGATGGCCAGAACTGGGCTGGGCTAGAGAACAGTTGGAAGTTAAATCCATGTCTTCCCTAAGGGTTGCAGGAACCACTTACTTGGGCCGTCACTGCTGCCTCTAGGGTCTGCACTGGCTTGAAGCTAGAGTAAGGAGCTAGAACTGGGGATTCAACCCAGATACTCGAATGTGGAATGCGGGTACCTTAAGTGCTGGACTAACTCCTGGTCCTGGGTTTTCAAGGTAGACATTTTTAGAGCATGTTAGGAAACAAGAGATGGAAGGGTTTTTGGTATAAATCCATTAATAGGTCTTTCTAACAGACAAAGCTTAAGCCATGGGAAGCTCAAAACTAACCGTATCTTAATTAACGCCACAAGCTGTCATGCTTTCCACTTTCTCAGTTTTAGTTTCTGTAAGGAGACTTTGAGGATTTGTAACTTAGTAATTAACTACTACAAAGATAAACCTGCCTGGTCCTCCAGCCCCAGGTTCATTTGCTAAGAAGCAGGTGGGGATGCGTTATACTGCTTTACTGCGGCAAGGAGATACTGCCCTCTGGGATGTGTTTTATCAGACCTCAGTGGCTTTTCTTGTCATACACTCCTGTCTCAGAGTATGTTGAAACCTGAGGTTTTCTAAGCTATTTGTTAATATTAAGTAGGCACGAAGATATCGTGTGTTTCACCAAGGAGGTCTACTTTAGGACCATGATGGCATGACCATAGTTAAGCATGAGAATCCTATAGATGCCCTGCCAGCTCCTACCTGGCTCAGAGGGGAAAATAATAGAGGACTTTGCTTTTGGAGTTTTGAATTATGACATTAATCACCAGTTTTTAGCTCTCCTGATTTGCAGAGGGTAGTCCCAGAGTGGGGACAAGGAAGAAGGGAGAAAAAGAAAGAGAAGTGAGATGGAGAAAGAGCATGAGAAATTAAACCTTTCACAATTCTGGATAAGGCTTCTTTGAAGAAGACACAGGTGTATTCAGCTGGGACATGATTTTATGACATACAGTTTATTAAAAAATGGGTTAGTTTTTATGATTTCTGTCGTGTCAAAAAAAATTGCCCAGGGAAATATCATCCCCTACAATTTTTTAGTATTACTTCGTAATTTCTGAAGTAGATTAATTTGTTTGATATTTCCTTAAAAAATAAATGCATAAATAAAGAAATAATAAACTTGCTTTAAAGATAACCTGTGTTCCTAACTTTAAAATACTCATATTTGTCTCCCACTTCTAGGAACCTATTCTAAAGCAGTAGCTCCTACATTATAAAAAGCATTTTACACAACGAGATGTAGTGCAGGCAGTCTAGTAAGGGGAAAATGGGCATTGTACAAGCATTAAAAACATCCTTGGAGGTATGTGGCTGGCTCTTTCCTTACTTGTACTTCCCATTCCAGCTAGAGGGAACACTCGCTTTTCTACGGACACTGTAACAGCTAGTTTGAAGCATAATTGCCTTATCATAAACTACAGATGTTGAAAGTGTAAGGTTGGGTTGTTTTTGACGTGTGTGTGTACTCATTTATACACAGGAATGTGTGTGTGTGTATATTCGTATATACTCACACATAACCATAAAGCCATCACCATGGAAAGGAGCATATGCACCAACCTCCCATTCTCCTGTGTATTCGGAGTGCAGCTACCTCACTGCTGCCTTGTCCCAACGGCTCATCTGCTTTTAGTCATGATGGGTTTTTTGTGGCTTTTAAATAAATGGAGTCATACGTTATGTATGCATTTCTTTTAATTGCTTTATTGAGGTCTAATTTACATACCATAAAACTCATTCCTTTCCTTTTGTGCATACAGTTAGGTGATGTTAGTAAATGTAAAGAGTTGTCGTCACAATCCAGTTTGGTAACTATTCTGTCACCCTCAGAACTTCCCTTGTTTGCCCCCAAATTCCTGGGTCTTGTCTATATTCCCACCCAACTCTAGGTATCCATTGACCATGCTGTCTTTGTAGATTCCCATTGGCTGGACTTTCCATTTATAAATGAAATCATATAATGTGTAGTCTGCATTTGCTTCTTTCATTTAGTGTATTTTTTTATTCGTATTGGGATGCCATGATTTCCTTTTAATTGCTAAATAGCATGGCATTGTATTAAGAAACGTAATCCATGTTGCTAGAAATTCACATGTTACTAGATATTGGATTGCTTGTAGAGTGTGGGTATTATATAACAGTTCTCTACACGTCTTTTTAATTTTTTAAAAAAAATTGTTTTATGATACAGTTTAATAGGTTCTGGGATTTCCTGTCCCCCTCTTCAAGTTCCCTCCCCTCCCCTCCCCACTGATTTCCCCTCTAGTTTTACAATTCTGTACAAGTCTTTGTGGGTAGATATGTATTTAATTTTTAAAGGAACTATCCAAGTGTTTTCCAGAGTGGTTGTAGCTTGTACATCCTCTCTACATTCTGGTCAATGCTTGGTATACTGAGTTTTTAAATTTTATACATTGTAGGAGATATGTGTTAATATCTTATTGTGGTTTTGATTTACATGGAGAACATTCTTCATGTGTTTATTTTCCATAGGTTTTTAAAATTTTTTTTATTTATTTTTATTTTATTTTATTTTTTTATTTTATTATTTTATTTTTTTTTAGATTTATTTTATTTTTATTACAAAGTCAGAGATACTGAGAGGAGGAGAGATAGAGAGGAAGTGGAGCTGCCGGGATTAGAACCAGCGGCCATATGGGATCAAGGCAAGGACCTTAGCCACTAGGCCACGCTTCCGAGCCCATTATTTTATTTTTTTATTAATTACATTGCATTATGTGACAGTTACATAGGCTCTGGTTTTCCCCCATACCCTCCCCCTACCCTTCCCCCATGGTGGATTCCTCCACCTTGTTGCAATATTACAGTTCAAATTCAGTCAAGATTCTTTCCTTGCAAACTTATGGCAAGTATAGAGTCCAGCATCTTATTGTCCAGATAAGTTGAACAGTTTCTTGGTGAGACCATTTCTGGTCTGAAGATAGAGCTGGTAGAATATCATCGTCCCAGTCAATTAAGAATCCCGACATAACATCAACAACGATTTACACCATTATGGAATTGACATGGTTTTGAGTAACCAATATGTTAAAAGAAAAAAAAAAACACAAGTTCTTAGCCACATCCTGTGATTAGCTCATTGATATTTCAATTTTAGTTTATATATAGAGCCGGCTGTTATACCCCCCTAAAACGGCTATGAGGTACTATTCAGCTGTCTTGCATCTATTTTCATTTTAGTATTTAGCCGTTTATTGTGTTGAAGTATAATTTTGCTGAACTTGGCGGATTTTGGGATAATCTAGACTGGCTTATAACTCTAACAAGACATTTGTCAACAATTAAGGTGCAGAACATTTTTTTTTTGAGGGGTGTGCAAAGAAATCTTCAACACCATGATGAGGAGTAACTAATCTTTGTGTCCCACCTAGTGAGGTATGAGTAAATCCACGCTAGCCCTTTCCTGTCAGATTCTAAGCTTTACTTTTTGTTGTTTGTCTATTTATTCTAGGGTTTTTTTTTTGTTTGTATGTTTGTTTGTTTTGAGGGGTTTCCGGAGCACTCCCGATGGTCATTGCGAGGGAGGGTGGGGGTTCAGAGCCAGAGCCAGGCAAGTACCAGAGAAAGCTCCCCTCCCTGGTCCGAAGGACGTTTATTGTTCTTCTGTTTCTGGGGACCACTCAGGGCTTCTGTTTGTCGTTCCGATGATGTTGGTTTCTGCACAGTAGTGTTTGGACTTCTTCCATCCCCTGCGGAAGCTCCGACTGGGGGTGGGTGACCTCAGAGTTCTCCGCCTCCGAGGGCACTCCAATTCCCCATGGCCTCCTTGGTAGTTGGGGTATACTCCTTGTTGCTCGTATTAATAGGTTTTTTTTAAAGTGATGATTTCTTTTAAAATTTTTATTTACTTGTTTTTTAATTGGAAAGTCAGATTTATAGAGAGGAGAGACAGATCTTCCATCCACTGGTTCACTCTCCAAGTGGCCGCAAAAGCCGGAGCTGAGCTGATCTGAAGCCAGGAGCCAGGCGCTTCTGGATCTCCCATGCTGGTACAGGGTCCCAAGGCTTTGGGCTGTCCTCTGCTGCTTTCCCAGGCCACCAACAGGGAGCTGGAAGGGAGGTGCAACAGCTGGGGTATGAAACAGCTCCCATAGGCAATCCCAGTGCTTGCAAGGCAAGGACTTTAGCCACGATGCTGCTGTGCCAGGCCCTCCACCCATCTTTTATGTGTAAAGTATTACTATTCCCCCTTTTAATTTTTAAATGTAAAATACTTATTTGTTTGTTTTCATATATTTTAAAAGCAAAAACAAAGAGAGACAGAGAGAAATCTTTCATTTATTGTTTCCTTCCCCACATGGCTACAACAGTCAGTCCTGGTCAGAACCAGGAGCCAGAACTCTCACATTGGTGGCAGGGGCCCAAGTACTTTACTTTCTTCCCAAGCATAGTAGTAGGTTGCTGGGTTGGAAGGCTAGCAGCTTGGACTCCAAGTAGCACTCTGTATGAGATGTTTGACATTGCCATGGTAACTTAACCTGCTGTGTCACATGCCATCCCTGCTGTGTCACATGCCATCCCTGGCATTTTAATTTTTTTTATATGTGTATCCATTTGTTCTAGCACTGTATTTTCCCCTATCCTTTCTCCACTGAGTTGAATTTTCATCTTGATTGAAAATTGTTTATATGTTGGTGGGTCTATTTCTGGACTGTCTGATTTGGGCTATTTGTATTGACATCAAAACAATTAGTTTTGTAATAAATTTTAAAGCAGATAATGTAAATATTAAAGCCTTGTTTTTTTAAAAAAACCAGAATGACTTTTGTTAATCTTAGATCCTTTGCATTTCCTCATCCATTTAAAAATCAGGAGTGGGAATTAGTACAGCTGTTAGGTGGCTGCTTGGAATGCCTTCATTCCGTATCATTGTGCCTGGCTCCAGTTCTGGCTCCTTTCCTTCTGAATCCAGCTTTGTGCTAATGTATACAGGATGAGGTTCAACTGCTTTGGTCCCTGAAACCTATTTGGGAGGCCTAGATTAAGTGCCAGGATCCTGGCTTTGCCCTGGCCTATCCTTGGCTGTTGGAGACATTTGTGGGGTGAACCAGTGGTTGGAATATTCCCGTCTCTCCTCTTTTAGCATTTCAAACAAGGTGAAAATTTTCAAAATTTAAAGCTGTTTAAAACTACAATAGCCGGGCCCAGCAGCATGGCCTAGCGGCTAAAGTCCTCGCCTTGAAAGCCCCGGGATCCCATATGGGCGCCGGTTCTAATCCCGGCAGCTCCACTTCCCATCCAATCCCTGCTTGTGGCCTGGGAAAGCAGTTGAGGATGGCCCAATGCATTGGGACACTGCACCCGCGTGGGAGACCCGGAAGAGGTTCCAGGTTCCCGGCTTCGGATCGGCGCGCATCGGCCCGTTGCAGCTCACTTGGGGAGGGTGAATCATCGGACGGAAGATCTTCCTCTCTGTCTCTCCTCCTCTGTGTATATCTGGCTGTAATAAAATGAATAAATCTTTAAAAAAAAAAACTACAATAGCCGTCTTACCAATTCCTTTGAAAACACCTTCTAGGATTTTGATTGGGATTGTGTTGGAGCTGTAGATCAATTTGGAGATAATCAGTATGCTGATAGTGTTAGTTTATGGATCTACCAGCACAGAATGTCTATTTATTTAAGCAACTTTTTAAAGATTTGTCAGCTATATGTTATATTTTTTTCGAGTTACAGCTGTTGCACATTTTTAGTACACTTTATCTTTTCATATATTATATTAAAAATATTTGAGACTGGCACAGTAGCCTAGTGGCTATAGTTCTCACCTTGCATGCACTGGGACCCCATATGGGTGCCAGTATCTGTCCCAGCAACCCTGCTTCCCATCCAGCTCTCTGCTTGTGGCCTGAGAAAGCAGTTGAGGATGGCTCAAAGCTGGGGCCCTGCACCTGCATGGGAGACCCAGAAGAAGCTCCTGACTCCTGGCTCAGATCAGCTCAGCTCTAGCCATTGCAGCCACTTGGGGGGTGAACCATTGGACAGAGATCTTTCTATCTCTCCTTCTCTCTGAGAATCTTATGTTTAATGAAAATAAATAAAGTTTAAAAAATTGTATTTGCAAGACACAATGATGGAATCACAGAGAGAAAGCTTCCTTTTGCTGGTTCACTCTCCACGTGGCTGCAAACAGGTGTGTCCTGGCCAGGCCAAAGCAAGGAGCAAGGAGCTCCGTGGGGGCAGGAATGCAAGTCATCATCTGCTGCCCCCCAGCACATTAGCAGGGAAGCTGGATTGGAAGCAGAGTGGCTGGGATCTGAACCAGCACTATGATACAGGATGGAAAGCAGGCATTCCAAGTGATGGTTTATGTCATCATGCCTCAACACCCATTGCAGTAAGTTGTGTATTTATTTAAAGCTTCTTATCAACAATGAGAAGCACGTAATATAGGAGTTCAAGGAATTTAAGGAATATGTCACACAGGAAATGAATCAAATGGAACCTAATATATCAGAAATTAAGAATATAGTGGAGCAAATTAAAAGTACAATGGGGGGACCCGGTGGCATGGCCTAGTGGCTAAAGTCCTCGCCTTGAACACACTGGGATCCCATATGGGTGCCAGTTCTAATCCTGGCAGCTCCACTTCCCATCCAGCTCCCTGCTGTGGCCTGGGAAAGCAGTCGAGGACGGCCCAATGCTTTGGGACCCTGCACCCCTGTGGGAGACCTGGAAGAGGTTCCAGGTTCCCGGCTTCGGATTGGCGCAGCACCAGCCGTTGCGGTCACTTGGGGAGTGAATCATCGGATGGGAGATCTTCCTCTCTGTCTCTCCTCCTCTCTGTATATCTGACTTTGTAATAAAAATAAATAAATCTTAAAAAAAAAAGTACAATGGAGAGCCTCCAAAATAGAATGAATGAAACAGAAGAAAGAATCTCAAAATTAGAAGACATTTGTTTCACCAGGGGAAAAGAAACAAAAAGCTGGAAACAGAGCTGGGTCAAGCTAAAAAAAAGTATTTAAGAACCAAGAGATATTATTAAAAGGCCAGATATAAGAGTTATGGGAGTTCCAGAAGGTGCAGAAAGAGAAACTGGGTTTAAAAATGTATTTAATGAAATATTAAAGCAAAAATTCCGTAATCTAGAGAAAGAATTGGGAAACAACATCCAGGAGGGACACAGAACTTGCAACAGGGTTGACCAAAAGCGATCTTCACCACAACACATGATAATCAAGCTCTCTTCAATTTAACATAAGGAGAAGATCCTTAAATATGCATGTGAAAAAAACCAACTGACATAAAGGAATGCCAATTAAACTCACAGGAGACCTCTCACGGGAAACTCTACAGGTCAGAAGAGAATGGAGTGACATATTCCAGATGCTAAAAGCAAAAAATTGTCGGCCCAGAATACCATAACCAGCAAAGCTTTCCTTTGTCTTTGAAAATGAAATGAAATTCTTCCACAGTAAAGAAAAGTTAAAATATGCTTCTTCCAAACCTGCCCTACAAATGATACTTAAAGATGTTCTCTTGACAGGGAAGAGGTATATCACCCACCAAAACCAAAGGCAAATGTGAAGAACATCTCAGTAAAATAACAGAAGACTAAATCAGTGAACAACCCATTGCTAAAATGACAGAACCAAATTACCACCCATTCATAACCCTAAATGTAAATGGATTAAGCTTATCAAACATCATAGATAGGTAGACTGGATTAAAAAAAACCCATCTGTTGCCTACAGAAGACTCATTTCATCAACAAAGATCAGTGGAAGCTATATCTCATGAATATTGATTTTTTGTTGTTAGTTTCACCTCTTCAAAATACTTTTTCTCATTAAATTCACTGACTCATAGATCATACAGCAGAGCAGCATCATTTTCTTCAAGAAGATTCTTAATTTTCATTTCTTCAGTGACACATTAGTGATTCAGTAGAATGTTATTTAACTTCATGTCATTTTTAATTTTTTTCTTTGTGTTGTTGATTTTGTCTTGTGGCTTTGCATTTAAGGTGATATATAGTTACTGTGTAATGGAGACTGTCATATCCAGATATGAGGATAAAATGCAGTATAAATCTCTGCTTCCTGATTAAAGATAGACTCCCAATGAAACTGTCTCCAGACTCAGCCCACACATATACCAGTGGGTACTGCTGCCTTGATCAGCCTGGCCTGTCCCCAGCCCTGGCTCTCAAGCTCACCAGTAGGAGATGCAGTCCAGCAGGGAAATGCCCGCAGTTTCCCTACCAGATCCACCCCCAGGTTTGGATCCCATGCCTGCCAGGAGGTACTGTGGTCCAGCCTGACATGATTTGTACCCAGTCTCAGCACTTACCAATGAGTACTTCAGCCTAGCCTCGCTGGGCCACACCCATTCTGGCTCTTATGTATGCCAGTGGGTGTGACAACCCAGCCAAGTCTGCCCCTGGACTGACTCACTCCCATTTCTAGCTCTCATGTTCACCAGTGAAAGTAGTGGTCCAGCAAGGGAGTCTCCAAAGTTCCCCTATTTGGGCTACTCCCAGCTCTGGGTCCTATGTGTGCCATTGGGCATTGTAGCCCAGTCTGAGATGGCCTGTCATTAGTTTGAGCATTTGCCAGCTGGTACTACAGCCTAGCTTAGTCTAGCCACCCCTGTCCCCAGTCCCAGCTCTCACCTATGGGTACAGCAGTCTAGCTCAGCCTGGCCTACCCACAGCCCTCATGTGAACTGGCAAGTGTTGCAATTCAACCTGGTTGGCCTGCACACCATCCTGGCTCTTGCTCACGCTAGTATGTGCCCAGCCTGGCCTGCCTTCATAGCCGCTCACACATATGCCTATGGGTGTTACAGCTCAACCTAGTGTGAGCCATCTCCAGCCCAGGCTGTCGCGCTTACCAGCAGTAACTCCAGCCTAGCAGGAGGAGTTTCCCAGGTTCTCCTGCCAGGTCTGCTCACAGCCCCAGATCTCTCATGTGCCATTGGGTGCTGCAGCCTAGCTTGACTTGTCCAGCCCCTAGTCCTAGCACTCTTTGGCAAGCATGGCAACCTAGCCCAGCCTGGCCTACTCGCAGACCCAGCTGTCATGTGAACTGGTGGGTGCTGCAGTCTAGCCTGAGCGATATGTCCCACATCTATTCTTGTGAGTGCCAACAGGTACTGGAGCCTAGCCCACTCACAGACCCAGCTGTCATGTGAACTGGTGGGTGCTGCAGTCTAGCCTGAGCTGTTCCACATCCATTCTTGTGAGTGCCAACAGGTACTGGAACCTGGTCCAGTCTGGCTTGCCTCTAGACCCAGCCCCAGATCTTGACCGCACTGGCAGGTGCCTCAAACCAGCCTGGCATGGCCCACCCATAGTCTCAGCTTTTGCTTGGGGGTAATGCAGTTAAGTCCAGCTGGGCACCCTGTGCTGGTTCTCATGCATACCCTCCGGTGTTGTGGCCTGGCCCAGCCTTGTCTGGCCCCAGACCTGACCCTCACAAATGCTGATGAGTGCTGGCTTGGCCTGTCCTGTCGCCTGCCCTGAGCTATCGTGCTCCCCAGTAGGAGCTATGGCCCAGTAGGGCGTGTTCTGTAAGTTCCCCTACTAGGGTCTGACCCATCCCCAGACTTCATGTGTGTCAGAGGGTGTCAGGGCTTTGCTTATCATAGGACGCCTGCAGTCCCAGCCTTTGCATGTGCCAGCTGGTGCTGCAGCCTGGCCTCACCCAGCTTCCTCCTGACTCAAGCTCCTGGTGAGTTCTACAGAGCAACCTGCTTCAGCCCATCACTACCCCCCAGCTCTCTGTGCAAATTGGTGGATGCTGCAGTACCACAGAGGCAAGCCCACAAGTCCCCTATAGAACCTGCCCCTAGATTCAATTCTTTTGCATTCTGTAGGTGCTGTGGTCCAACTTGCCTGGCCTAGCCCAGCCAGGCATGCCCCCAGTTACAGCTTTTGCATGCACCAGCAGGTGGCAGGCAATGCGGGTTAGCCCAACACAGATCTACACGGGTGGGTGCCTTGGCCTGACCCAGACATGCTCTCTGGCTTCCCCCCACTAGACCTCCAGGTCTCAGCTCCTTCACCTGCTTTCAAGTGCAGTGGTAAGGTTCGTGGGAGACCCCAGAAGTCATTCCTCTCCTGTCAAACATGCCCTCAGCCATTCCCACTGCAACATGTCCCCAGATGTCCCTGCCTGGGCAGTCTGTAGCACACTCACCTGGGAGCTGGAATGTTGCATCCTGGCCTGGTGTTCCCTGCCCTCCCCACATATCTAAAAAAAAAAAGGTAACTATACTGGCACACTGATATAGTTAACACAAATTTGGCATTAACCATGTCCAGAATGCTTGCCAGCTATTGGCTGCTTTTCTCCCAGCAGTGTAACAATTGTCTAGGTACAATAGCTAAAAGGCAACCTAGGCAGTTGCCTACAGTTGGGGCAGATCATCTACATTGTCATGTCTCGTCTCAGTTATCCAGGGAAAGTGATAAAATATTGCAGTATACTTATATGCATGTTGGTTTTTCCTCATTATTCAAACTTTTGTTTGATACTAGTGTAATATTTATTTTTTGTTCTTTTAATTTATGTACATCTTTATATTTAAAGTGGTTTTTTTTTTAGTAAACTGCATATAGCTGAGTTGCTTTTGTAGTCTGACAATCTGCCAATTATTAGACCATTTAATGTGATTTTTTAAAGATTTATTCATTTTTTGTTGCAAAGGTAGATTTATAGAGAGAGGGACGGAGTGAAAAAGAGCTATCCACTGGTTCACTTCCCACCTGGCCACAATGGCCAGAGCTGAGCCCAACCAGAGCCAGGAACTAAGAGCTTCTTGTAGGTGTCCCAGGCGGGTGCAGGATCTCAAGACTTTTGGGCCATCCTCTGCTGCTTTCCCTGGCGACAATCAGGGAGCTGGATGGGAAGTGGAGCAGTTGGAACATGAACTGATGCCCACATGGGATCCTGGCGCATGCAACTAGGCTATCGTGTCAGGCCCTCTTACTGGATCTTACCGTGTGATTATAAATTTGTGTTAAGCCACTAAGTGTAACAGTGATAAAAAATGTGATACAGAATTGCAGTTTTTTGTGATATGGCTTTAGTGGCTGATGCAGAGTTTATGTATTTTCACCATATGAAGAATAAAATGATATGATTTCATCTTCAGTTTTGAAAAGTATTTCCACTGTTTAGATAAATCTAAGCTGGCAGATTTTTTTTTTTTTTTTTTTTGCTTTCTGTTGAGAAGTCTGTTGTATTTAAATCTCTGTTCTAAATATAGTGTATCTTTTTTTTCCCCTCTAACTACATTTAAGATTTTTAAAAATAATTGTGTAAGGGGGAGGGGTGGGGGGATTCCCAGAGCCTATGAAACTGTCACATAACGCTAAATATTAATAAAAATAAAAATTTAAAAAAAAATAATTGTGTAAAGCGATTGGTTATGTTTACTTCTTTGTGTAATTTTATTTGTTTTGTGTGTTTGGTACTTTTTGAACTTTTCTTTATAAAAAGATTTATTTTGGGGCCCAGTGTGATGGTTCAGTGGCTAAATCCTCGCCTTGCATGTGCCAGGATCGCCTGTGGGCACCAGTTAGTGTCCCGGCTGCTCCACTTCCCATCCAGCTCATTGCTTATGGCCTGTGAAAGCAGTAGAGGATGGCTCAAAGCCTTGAGACCCTGCACCCATTTGGGAGATCTGGAGGAAGCTCCTGGCTCCTGGCTTTGGATCAACTCAGCTCTGGCTGTTATGGTCACCTGGGAAAGAGCAGATAGATGGAAGCTCTTTCTCTGTGTCTCTCCTTCTCTCTGTAACTCTGCCTTTAAAAAAATTGTTTTTGTTTGAAAGGCAGAGTTAGAGAAAGATGGAGAGACATAGAGATCCGCTATCCAGTGGTTCACTCTCCAAATGGCTGCAATGGCCGGGCTGAGCCAATCAAAAGCCAGGAACCAGGAGCTTCTTCCTGGTTTCCAACATGGTTTCAGGCACCCAAGAACCTGAGCCATCCTCTGTTGCTTTCCTATGCCATAAGTAGGGAGCTGGATTGGGAATGGAGCAGTTGGGACCTGAGCTGGTTCCCATGTGGGATACCAGTGCCAAAGACAGAAGCTTAGCACACTACATCATGGTGGCAGCTTCTCATTTTTTAAACACTTGTCTATTTTTAAATTTATTTTGAAAGGCAGAGTTATAGAAAGAGAGGGAGAGAGAAGTTACAGACTCATTCTCCAAATGGCATCAACTGCCAAAGCTATGTCAGGCTGAAACCTGTAGCTTTTCCTCACCATGTGGGTGCAGCGCCCAAGCACTAGAGTCATTATCCACTGCTTTCTCAGATGTTAGCAGGATCAGAAGTGGAGCAGCCAGGTCTTGAACTGGTTCTCTTCCAGGATGTGAATGTCACAGAATGTTGCTTTACCCCCTATACCACAACATTGGCCACCCATTTTTTTTTAAATCTAGATTGGAATGTGGATTGAATTTATCAAAATTGAAAAAATTATTGGCCATCATTTCTTTTAAATATTTTGCTGTTCTCACATCCCTTAAGAAATCTAATTACAAGCATATTTGGCTTTTGGAATTTTTCAGTTTGTTGATGCTCTGTTCATTTCTTTTCAAACTTTTATCCTATGTTTCATTTTGAATTTTTTATTATTTTTTATTTTAGTTGATTAGGGCACAAAGGGTCAAGAGCTGCAAGAAAGTGAATAAGACCATTATTTCTACATTCTGTTTTTTCCTTCCTGTATCTGGGGGAAGAGGGAGATAAAGGGAGAAGCCCCACCCAACCTCCCAACCATCCCAGGGTCCCCAATATGAGGCATACTCCAAGGGCACTGCTTAAGTGGTTTTGATAGTTCAACAGGTTTGAATTGCTGCCAGTCTTGCCATTCCAAGCACAATGAAATTACTGCACAATCCACTGATTGACATAGTCCACCTTAGAGTCTCCGTTTGCCCAGATTTTCACTGCCAACATATGGCTGGGGTAGTTTAAGGATTTGTTCTGTCCTCCATCTTTTACAAAATATTCTGAAATAGAGCAAAAGAGAGATCTTACATTTACTGGGTCACTCCCCAAACAGCTGTGACTTTTTCAGGGTTTCTTATGTGGGTGACAGGGCCCAAGGACTTGTGCCATCTTCTGTTTTCCTAGGCACAGTAGGAGAGAGCTAGATCAGAGTGGAACCGTTAGAACTACAAACTGGCTTTCATATGGGCTACCAGTGTTACAGTGCCAAGTTGCTGGGCCACAGTGCTGTCCACTATTTTGAAATTCTTTTGAAATTATTCAGGTGTAGTAGTATTTTCTTATGCATTGCCGAATCTGCCATTAAATCCTTTCGAAATGTTTTTCATTTCAGATGTTGTAATGTTTGCTTCCAGCAGCTTGATGTGGGTCTTTCTTTGTCTTCCATGTCTCTACTTCATTCCCCAGCCCCTGTTGTTTTTAGTCCACAAGGCCCTTAGTAGATGCCTGAAACCATGGATAGTATATAATCTTACATATTCTATGTTTCTCTATAAAACATATCTATAATGAAGTTTAATTTATAAATCAAGTGCATTAAGAAGCTAACAATAACTTCTAATAAAATGGAGCAATTACTGTACTAAATAAAATAAAGGTTTTGAATTTAAGCGCTGCAGTATAATAGCAGTTGATTTAATAGCCTTGAAAGCTACTAAGTAATTTAGCAGGTGGGCAGCGTAAATAATACGGATAAATTGAGCACAGGGATGGTTCACATCCTGAATGAGAACAAGCAGGTTGGCAAGAGATTTTGTCACACTGCTCAGAATGACTTGCAATTTAAAACTTATGAATTGTTTATTTCTACAATTTTCCATTTAATATTTTCAAACTAGAGTTGACCTTGGATACCAGAAATCGCAGAAAATGAAGCTGTGGATGGTGAAGCTACTGTGTGTTGTCTTCCTTGCTGCTTCCTGAGCATATGGAATGCAGTCATAACAATTATTTTTAATGTCCTTGTTCACCAACTCTGTCATCTTTGTTATTTTTGGATCTTAGTGGTATTTTTCCTCATTGCAGGTTTTATTTTCCTGCTTCTTTCCATTTTAGGTTAGTTTTAATTGTATGGAAGATAATGTAAATTTCATCTAGTGAGGTGCTAGATTTTTTATCACTATAGTTTTTCTTTTTTTTTTTTTAACGTTATCATTTATTTGAAAGAGTAACAGAGAGGGAGAGGAACACACACACACACACACATATCATCAGCAGCAGCAGCAGCATCTTTTACACACTAGTTTACTTCCTAGATGTTCGCAGCAACCAGCGATAGGCCCAGCAGAAGTTGAACTCCTTTCACATGTCCTACATGGATGTCAGGAACCAGTTACTTGGGCCATCATCTGCTCTCTCCTACGTGTGTTATCTGGAACCTGGATTGGAAGCACAGAGTAACTAGAACTTAAACTGGCACTCTTCCTATGAGATGTGGGTGAGCAAGGCAGTGGCTCAACGTGCTGTGCCTAATATCTGCTTTGTTTGGGGATGTGGTTAAATTATTTGAAAATCGTTTGATCCTTTTGATCTTCCCTTTTATGCTTTGTTGTGTTAGTACAAAGATGCATTTGGTCCAGTTTTTTCAAGCTACTGACATGACTCTTATTAGAACTCTGATGCCCTGTGAATTATGACATTTGAGAAAAGATTCTATTTGTAGCACATGTGAACTCTATTCCTGGTCTCTATAACTTTGGGTAATTCTTTCTCTGGCCTTGAATAGAGTTGAGGAGGGTCTTGCACATTTCCCCAGAGCTCTTTGTCAGAGTAGCTCTCTTCTTTGCTAGACTTCCATCTACATCTCAGAAACACTGCTGCTGTCTGCTCCTTCCAGGGCCATGCAAGGTCTGGAAGCTTTCTCAGATGGCATGCTTGAGCAGTCATAGGGCCGCCCTGTTTGATTTTCGTCTCTGAAAGATCATTGTGTTTCATTACCTAATGTCATGTCAGTATTTTGTGGATTTTGTCAGATTTTTAAAAATTCTTTCACATAGGAAGGTAAGTCTACTCTCCATTTTGCCAGGGAGCAACAGTCCACCTTGATCTTCCATCCGATGATTCACTCCCCAAGTGAGCTGCAATGGCCAGTGCTCGCCGATCCGAAGCCAGACCCCGGAACCTCTTCCAGGTCTCCCATGCGGGTGCAGTGTCCCAATGCTTTGGGCCGTCCTCAACTGCTTTCCCAGGCCACAAGTAGGGAGCTGGATGGGAAGTGGAGCTGCCAGGATTAGAACCGGCACCCATATGGGATCCTGGGGCTTTCAAGGCGAGGACTTTAGCCACTAGGCCATGCCGCCGGGCCCTGTATTCTATTTTTGATGATCATAGTTGATCAGTCTGGGAAGGGTCGAGGATCAGGGCAAAGTGGGTGAGACCATTATTTACACACTTTATTTTTTGTCTTCCTGTTTCTGAGGGAGGGGGAGGATACAATGGGAGAGGTCACACCCAGCCTCCCAACCACTGCAGTACCTGATGTCATCACATGGTGCCCGTTGTGGAGCAAGTGTCAAGGGATCTGCTCAGTGGTTTCGATAGTTCTGATGCTGTTGATATGGACATTCCAAGGATGAGGAAATCCTTCCAAGGTCAACTGGCTGACAATAGTCCACTTCAGAGTTTCCATTTGCCCAGAAATTTGCTGTCAAGCTTCACTGGGGTAGTTGATCAGTTTGTTCTGGCCTCCTTCCTCTGAAAATCAATGATTGCTATGGCCCAGCCCAGCCTTGCCCACCACACTTTAAGCCCTCACATACACCAGGGGGAGCTGCAGCCCAGTCAGAATGACCCCCAGTAACTCCCACTGGATCAGCCCCCAACTCTGGTTCCTATGCCTGCCAGCATGTATAATGGACTGGTCTGGTCTGTCCAATATCCCATTGAGATCTTGTATATATCATTGGGCATTGAAGCCTAACTCAACTCAACCAGTTCCACCCTCTATCCCACACTCCTGTTCAGCCAGGTCTGCCCCTTGTCCTGGTTCTCATGCTCACCAGTAGAGTTGCAGCCCATCAAAGAGTTGCCCACAGCCTCCTCACTGGACCCAATCCCTGCCCCGGATATTGCACTTTGTAGGTAGTTCTGTAATCTGGCTCAACAGGACTTGGCCCCAGTCCCAGCGCTTACCAGCTGCTGCTATGACAAAGCCCAACCCGCCTGCCCTTATTCTGGCTTATGCCTGTACCAGCAGATATAATCGGTGTGCCCAGCCTGGCTCTCCCCCAACTCAGTTCACATGTAGGCCAACAGGTGTTGTTGCCCTGCCCAGCCTGGTCTGCCTCCAGTCCCAACTGTCATGCTAACCAGCAGGAGCAGTGGCCCAGTAAGGGAGTCCCTACTACTCACCTACTGGGCTCACAATGCTTCCTCCGCCCCCACTGCCACCAGTCTCATGTGTGCATGTGGGTGCTGTGGCCCAGTCTGGTGTGGCCTGTTTTGCCTCAGCGTTTGCTGGTGGGTACTGTGCTGTATCTTCTCCTGGCCCGGTCTGCCCCCATTCCAGCTTGCACTGGCTAAATTTCTAAATTGCGCTTGTGCGCCGACAATCAATTGAGATCAAGATCCAAAAGCAGACTTGGGCCTTTGAAACACAGATCCTTTTTTTTTTTTTTTAAGATTTATTTTTATTGGAAAGTCAGATATACAGAGAGGAAGATTTTCCATCCAGTGATTCACTCCCCAAGTCACTGTAACAGCTGGAGCTGAGCCTATCTGAAGCCCACAAGCCAGGAACCTCTTCCAGGTCTCTCACATAGGTGCAGGGTCCCAAGGCCTTGGGCCGTCCTCCATTGCTTTCCCAGGCCACAAGCAAGGAGCTGGATGGGAAGTGGGGCTGCTGGGACATGAACTGGTGCCCATATGGGATCTCAGTGCATGCAAGGCGAGGACTTTAGCTGCTAGGCTACTGCGACAATGAGCCTTGTGAAGTGTGTTCCCCACCAATGGGGAATCAGATGACAGAAACCTGAAGGCATATGGACTTAAGACTGAAAAATTAGGCAGAAGTACCCCAAAAACAAAGAGAGCACAATGAGAACAGACCTCAAATCTTAGTATAATCTTTGGCCAAATTATTGTCAAATCACCAGTCATAGTGGCAGACCTGCAGGAGATCGACCTTAAAAAGCAGCTGCAAATATTATATAGGGGTAGGAGTTGTTTAGTATTTTGTGGGAGACAAAGTTTATATATGTATCAGATAGAATGTCTAGTGTTCAACCGAAATTAATAGACATATAAAGAAATAGGAGAAAATGACCTCTACTTGGTGACAGAAAAGGCAGTTAATAGAAACTCACTCCAGGTTGTCTTAAATGTTAGCATTAGTAGTTGAACTTCACAGTAGCTGTTACACACCCACACCCACACACACACACACACACACTTTGTCTCTTTGTCCCTCTCTGAGAATTAAAGGAAAATTATTTTAAAGATTTCATTTTTATTTGGAGGCAGAGTTACAGAGAGGCAGAGAAAGACAAAGAGATATCTTCCATCTGCTAGTTCACCTCCCAAAAGACCTCATTCAACAGCTGAAGCTGAATTGGTCCAAAGTCAGGAGCCAGGAGCTTCTTCCGGTTTCCCACATGGGTGTAGAGCCCTGATGACTTGAGCAATTTTCCACTGCTTTCTCAGGTCATTAGTGGGGAGTTGGATTAGCAGTGGAGCAGCCAGGACTCAAACTGGTACTCATATGGAGTGCTAGTGTTGCAGGTGGAGGCTTAACGTACTGCACCATGGTAGAGGACCGGAAAAATTGTTTTGGTGAGAGAACAGATAACAATGAGAAGCATTAAAAATGGGAAAATGGAAACAAAAAAACTTTCATTGAAGGCAATAAGAAGGTATTGGTAACTGTTGTGAAATACCAGCATAAAATGGAACAGAGACAGAGACAGATTGAAAAGGGTTTATTCTGTTTCTTTGAAAGCAAAGAACTCTTGTTTAAAAAATTTATGTTTTTGAAGGGTGTATATGTATATATATATAAATATAAATATAAATAAATAAATAAACACACACACACACACACACACATAAGCCAAGGGGTGGCTTATGTGTATAAGTCACCATGTAGGTTGGTCACATCTCATTTCTGATTGGAATCCTAGCTACTTCACCTCCAGAACAAATCTCTGCTAATGTCCCTAGGAAGCAACAGATGACAGGTTAATTACTTGTATCCCTGTCACATGGAGCCTGGGGTGGAGTTCCAGGCTTCTAATTTCAACTTGGCCCAGTCCTGGCTATTCTAGGCATTTGGAAAATAAATCAGTAGATGGAAGATTTTGTGTGCACGTGTGCATGCGTTTGTATGTGTGTATGAGAGAGAGCGTGAGGCCTTTTTTCCTTTGTTATTAAGGATCTGTTTAAAGATCTATTTTTATTGGAAAGTCTCATATATAGAGAGAAGAAAAGAGAGAGAGAGAGAGAAAGAGAGAGAGAGAGAGAGAAGCTCTTCCATACACTGATTGACTCCCCAAACAGCTGCAAGAGCTGGAGCTGAGCCAATCCGAAGCCAGGAGCCTGGAGCCTCTTCTGGGTCTCCCATGCAGGAGCAGGGTCCCAAGGCTTTGGGCCGTCCTTGACTGCTTTCCCAGGCCACAAGCAGTGAGCTGGGTGGAAAGAGGGGCTGCCGGGATTAGAAGCAGGGCCATATGAGATTCCTGTGCATGCAAGGCGAGGACATTAGCCACTGGGCTACTGCGCCAGGCCCTTAAAAGATTTTTACAAATTTGGCCCCAGCACAATAGCCTAGTGGCTAAAGTCCTTGCTTTGCATACACCTGGATCCCATATGGGCACCAGTTCTAATCCTGGTGATCTCACTTCCCATCCAACTCTCTGCTTGAGGCCTAGGAAAGCAGTCAAGGATGGCCCAAAGCCTTGGGACCCTGCACCCGCGTGGGAGACCCAGATGAAGCTCCAGGCTCTTGGCTTCAGATGGGCTCAGCTCCAGCCACTGTCGCTGCTTGGGGAGTAAATCAATGGATGGAAAATCTTTCCTCTCTGTCTCTCCTCCTCCCTGTATATCTGAATTTGCAATAAAAATAAATAAATCTTTTTAAAAAAGATTTAAAAAATTTATTTTGAAAATCAGAGTTAGAAGGAGAGACAGATAAAGAGATTTTTTTTTATCTGCCCAGATTTTTCACTTCTCAGATGCTGTCAAGGATCAGCACTAGGCCAGGCCAAAGCCAGTGACTGGGAGCTCTAGATGGATTTCTCATGTGGATATCAGGGACCCAAAACAGTTGGGCCATCTCCTGTTGCTTTTCCCAGGCCATTAGTAGGGATTCGAATGGGAAGTGGAGCAACTGGGATATGAATTGGCATCCATATTCAATGCCAGCATTGTGGGCTCTCTCTTATTAATGATAGTTTTGGTTACTCATGATTTCATGTGTTTCCAGATGAATCTTTGCATCTTCTTTTCTGTTTCTGAGATAATGTTTTTGGGATTTTGCTCGGGATTACTTTGCATCTATAGATTCATGATGATTCTACTGATTCAAAAGCATGGTAAATTTCTCCATCTTTTGAAGTCTTCTTCTATTTCTGTCTTTAACATTTTGTGGTTTGCATTGCAGAGGTCGTTCATGTCTTTGGTCAGGTTTATTCCAAGGTGTTTACATTTCTTTTCCACTATTTTGAATGGGGTTGTTCTTGTAAATTCTTTCTCAGCCACGTACCCAACACCTGCATCACACTGAAGGGGAAAAGTTGTAAACTTTTTCACTAAGATCTGGAATTAGACAAGGTTTTGGTTTAAAGTTCATACCGTACTATTTACATATTTGGATGAATGCAGTGCCTTGCTAAGTGGTGGTCCTGCTTTGCCTTTGCTGCTTCAAACCCATGCACTCACTATTCAGTGGCCTGTAAAACAGAAACCTGACCCTGTACAGTTTTAATTTTTTTTATGTATTAGGAAGGCAGACACACAGAGAGAAGGAGAGACAAAGAGAAAGATCCTCCATCCTCTTGTTCACTCCCTGAGTGGCCACAACTGCCAGAGCTGAGCTGATCAAAAGTTAGGAGCCTGGAGCTTCTTCTGGGTTTTCTGCACAGGTGCAGGATCCCAAAGCTTTGGGCTGTCCTCTGCTGCTTTCCCAGGCCACAGGCAGAGAGCTGGAAGGGAAGTGGAACAGCTGGGACACAAACCTGCACCCATATGGGATCCTGGAGCACGCAAAGTGAGAATTTAGCCACTAGGCTATCATGCTGGGCCTTTTTAAAACTTTTTTTCATTTTATTTTTAATATTGTTTACATAGTCAAGATGGATGCACACACATGTGGGTCTGATTAGACTGGGCTGCTGGGAGGGTTGAAGCATGGAGCAAGGTGGGTATGACAAATGTTTCAGTTCTTTTGTTTTTATTCTCCTGGGGAAGGTAGAATGTGGCAAGGACTACTCCATGCTGACAAACTACATCAGCACTTGGGAATTGCGGGGACAGTCATTTCATGATACCTTAGAGACCCTGATGTGGGGAAGGATGTTCCAAGGGTGTTACTTGTATAGTTTTGGTAGTATTGGTTTTGTTGCCCCAGGATTGAGAACATCTGTCCAAGGTCTATTGGGTGACCAAGTCCACCTCAGTGGGCATCCATAGACCCAGACATTTACTACAAGGCTTGGCCAAGTGAATTCTCCAGCTTGTTCTGTATCCCATGCTCTGATGACGCACTTGATGTCCTCTACTGGTAGAGATGAGCTGGCTCTTATGACCCCCATGTGCATCCAGGCCTGCTGTCCACTATACAGGTATCAGCAACAGAGGAAGCCCAGCACTGACACATGTCCAAGGTCGGACCACATATCTTGTGATTTTCCCTATGGCTGGGATTTGAGTTCAAGCGATCTAACTGGGGAGTTCCCCCAACAAACCTCGCCTGGGGTGACCTCAGACTTGACTCTTGTGTGTGTATATGTCAGCCAGTGCAGGGTCAGGTTCAGTCACCTATACCAGCCAGTGCATAAACTGGTAGATGCAGCTGCCTGGTCAGTTCCCCTCCCAACCCCGTCTCTCATGTGAATTGATGGGTGCTGTGGCCTAGCTCAGCTCAGCCTGCCACAGGCTCAGTCTTCATGCCCTAAGCCCCAGTTTCTGTGCATGCTGGCGTGTGCTGTGGCCTAGTCTAGTCCCTTTGCATCCCATCTTGCTCTTGCTCACACCCATGGGTGCTGCACCTTAGGTTCAGCCTGACCCACCCACAGACCCAATCCACATGTATGTCAACAGGTGCTGCTGCTTTGACCATCCTGATCTGCCCCCAGCCCTAGTTCTTATGCTTACCAGCAGGAGATGCAGCCCAGCAGAGCCCACGGTTCCCCTACCAGGTCCATTTCCAGCCCCAGATCTTGTGCCTACCAGGGGGTACTGTGGTCCAGCCTGATGTGACTTGCTTCCAGTCTGAACACTTGGCAGTAGGTGGTAAGGCCTAGCCTGGCTGGCCCTTACCCATTTTGGGTCTGTGCGTGCCAACATGTACAGCAGCCTAGCCCAGCCTGGCCTGCCCTCAGACCCAGCCTAAATTCCAGCTGAAAGCTGCTGCAGCCTTGCCTGGACTGGCCTACTACCAGTCCTAGCGTTTAGGCTTACCAATGAAAGCAGCAGCCCAGCAGGGGAATCCCTGAGGCTCCCCTATAAGGCCTGCTCCCAGCCCCGGTTTTGCGCATGCCAGCAGCTGCTGTGGCCCAGTCTGAGATGGCCTGATCCCAGTCTTAGCCCTTGCCAGCAGGTGCTGCAGCCCAGCTCAGCATGGCCCCTTCCACCCTAGTCCTGACTCTCACTGGTGGGTGCAGCAGTGTAGCCCAACCTGGCCCCCTCCCAACCCCAGCCCTCATGTAAACAGGTGGGTGTTGCAGTTCAACCCAGACTGACTTACATCCCATCTTGACTCTCACTCATGCCAGTGTCTCTGGGGACTGTCCCAGCCTAGCCTGCCCCCATACCTGGCCCACATGAATACAGACAAGCGCTGTAGCCCAGCCTGGCCTGTCCTGCTTCCAGCCCTGCCTGTTATGCTCACAAGCAGGAGCTGTGACTTAGAAACGAAGTTCCCCAAGTTCTGCTACCAGGCCCACTCACAGCCCCAGATCTTAAGTGTGCCAGTGGGTGCTGCAGCCCAGCCTGACATGGCTGGCCTGCAGACTTGGCTTTCATGTGACCCAGCAGGTGCCATGGCCTCATCTGAGCTGTCCCATATCCATTCTGACTTTCGCAAGCACTAACGGGTACTGAACCCAACCCAGTCTGGACAGTCCCCAGACCCAGTCCACACATAGCATGCCAGTGGTTGCTGCAGCCTTCCCCAACCTGGTCCACTCATAGTCCCAACTCTTGTGCTCACTAGTGGGAGCTTTAGCCTAGCAGGGGAGCACCAAAAATTCCACAACCATGCCTGTTCCCGGCCTTGAGTTTTGTACATGCTGGTGAGTATTTCAATGCAGCCTGGCATGGCCTGCCCACAGTCTCAACTTTCACTGGCAGATGTTTCAGTCTAGCCCAACTGGGTGCAGCTCACATCTTATCTTGGCTCTTGTATGCCAGCAGGTGCTGTGGCCTGGTGTGGCTTGGCCTGTCCACAGACCCAGCTCACACAAATGCTAATGAGTGCTGCACCATTGCCTGGCTTGGACCATCCTCAGACCCATCGTTTGTGCTCCCCAATGGGAGCTGAGGCCCAGCAGGATATTCCCCAAGTTCCCCTACCAGGCCCACTCCTAGTCCTGGATCTCATGTGTGCCAGAGGGTGCCACACCCCTGCTTGCCATAGTCTGCCCTCACTCAGCTTTTACGTGTGCCAGTGGTTGCCGCAGCCTGGTCCAGTCCAGCTTCCTCTCAACTCTGGCTCCCATGAGTGTCAGGTGAGTTCCTTAGTCCAGCCAGGCCTGGCTCATCACCAACGCCAGCTCTCTGTGCAAATCAGAAGATGCTACAGTCCCACAGAGGTGAGCCCACAAGTCCCCTACAAGATCTGCCCCCAGATCTAGTTCTCTTGCATTCATGTAGGTGCTGTGGTCCAGCCTGACGTGGCCCATCCCTGCCCTAACATCAGGCGTGTCCCCTAGTCTCAGCTTTTATGTGCACCAGGAAGCTATGGGTGATCCTACTTAGCCCACCCAGGTCTCCCAGGTGTGCAGCCTTAGCCTGACCCTGACATGTGCTCTGGTTTTCCAGCCTGTAGACCCCCTCTAGAGTCTTTTCAACTCATTCACCTGCAAGGGCAATGACCCAGTCTCCAGAAACCATTCCTTCCCTGTCAAACATGTTTTCAGCCACTCTGTCTCCATTCTGTCCCCAGACCCCCTTCTCCAGGCAGTCTGCAACAGCACTAGTGGCAGCAGCACCACCACCAACACCACCCCTGTCACCTGGGAACCAGGGTGGCATATCCTGGCCCTGTTTTCCCCACCTTCCGCACATATCATAAAACAATAAAAGTAGGCAACTATGCTGACACACAGGTATAGTTAACACAGATTTGGCATTAGCCAGGTCTAGCATGTGCCAGCTACTGGCTGCTTTTCTCCCAGCAGTGTAACACTTTCCTGGGTACAATGTACCCTAGGCAGTTGCCTACAGCTGGGGACCCTGTACACTCTTTTTGTTTTTCTTTTTTAAGATTCATTTATTTTTATTGGAAAGTCAGATATACAGAGAGGAGGAGAGACAGAGAAGAAGGTCTTCTGTCAGTTAATCCACTCTCCAAGTGACCACAATGGTCAGAGCTGTGCCAAACGGAAGACAGGAGCATGGAGCCTCTTCTGGGTCTCCCACATGGATGCTGGGTCCCAAGGCTTTGGGCCGTCCTCTACTGCTTTCCCAGGCCACAAGCATAGAGTTGGATGGGAAGTGGGGCTGCTGGGATTAGAACTGATGCCTGCATGGGATCCTGGCTCATGCACGGCGAGGACTTTAGCCACTAGGCTACTGTGCCAGCTCCTTGCTTGTGGCCTGGGAAAACAGTTGAGGATGGCCCAAAGCCTTGGGTCCCTGCACCCATGCAGGAGACCCAGAGGAGGCTCCAGGCTCCTAGTCCTGGCTTTGGATGGGCTGAGCTCTAGTCATTGCAGCTACCTGGGGAGTGAATCAGCAAATTGAAGAGCTTTCTCTGTCTCTCCTTCACTCTGTAAATCTGACTTTTCAATAAAAATAAATCAATCTTTTTTAAAAAAAAGCTGAGTTACATCAACGTTTGAGTACCATTTTTCTTAGAGACTAGTTTATATAATTCAAAATTGTTTATTTATTTGAATTGATTTGTTTATTTGAATGGCAGAGAGAGACAAATACTTTCCATCTGGTTAACTCCGCAGCTGCCTGCAACAGTCAGATTTAGGCCAAGCTCAAACCAGGAGCCAAGGACTCCATCTGGGTTTTCTACATGGGTAGCAGGGACCCAAGAAGTTGTGCTATCATCCTTTGTCTCCTAGAAGTGTTAGTAAGAAGCTGCATGGGAGGCATGGAGTAGCTGATGTGGGATATAGGCATCCCAAGCGATGGCTTAGTGTGCTGTGTCACAGTGCTTGCCCCAAGTTTCTTCAATATATTTGGCATCTTTGCAGTTTTCAAAAAGCATTTAATGTGTCTTCATGAATCGTAGCTGAAGAACTATGTAACTTTTGCATACTCAAATGAATTTTTGCATTTCTTTAGGTTCACAAGGCAGTTACAATTTCCAGTCCCTTAACTACAGTCCTGACTGCAGAGATTCGTAATGGGTCAAAGAATCAATCAGTTCAGCTTGAAACATCAGCAGATCCTGGAACTACAGCCAGTCCTCAGCAAGTAAAAAATGTTCCTGGGAAAATGCAGATTGCTACCCCTCTGCCAGTGGCCCCCTCCTACAGCTATGCTACCCTCACCCCCAAGACCTCTTTCCAGAGCACCTCAGCACCACACCCAGGTGAGGCTCTTTGCTTGTGCTCTTGGAGAGGAGATGGGAAAGTGAAACATGTGATGACAGCACTCCCTTTTAGAAGGAAGAAGGGAGGGAAGGAGGCATGACTTGATTGCCAAACGTTAGGGAAGAAACAGCCCTGTCAATGGACTTGGGACCCTGTATCCCTTTCTCAGCAGCTCCCTACCCCCGCCTGTGCAAGTTTATGAGTCTCATTTTCTAAGAGCCAGATTCCGCTGTGATTTAAAGGCACATGTTTCAGTTAAGTAATGTTTGAGGCATCAAGCAAGCAGAGGCCACAGAGCAGAAAAGATTTGGGTCAGTACACCTGCTTGCCTGCTGAAAGGCTGATTGTAGCCAGATGTTTGCTTGGGTTTTTATATTTCATTTTGCAACCCAGAGGAAGGAGACTTACCCATAGAATGTGGTCCCATGACTTTCCTGTACCTCACTGGTGCTGCTCTAAGACATTACTAGGAAATGGTTAATCACAGCAACTATACTGATCTTTATTCGTTGAGAACGTTAAGAGGGTGGAGCAAAGCCAGTGAAAATGAATTCTCACCAAGTTTTAATGTTCTGGTATCTTCTTTGGTGGTGATATGACAGTTTAGAGCTTTTCAGTCCTGAGGTACCAGTGTAATTTTTCAGTTCAGGCAGAACACCTGTGAATTTTGGTGTACTTGTGAAGGGATTGAGTTAACTGTATTGAATAGCCATTTCTTGTCCATCATACTTTCTGTGAGTGTAGCAGTTTCTTTCTTACTTCTTTGCTTTATTTCTTTTTTAAAAATCACTCCTGAGAATTCTTGTTCCTTCTTCTGGGGCATGCAAATGCTGAAGCTTCCATAAAGAATGGTTTAATTTCTCTCTGAGTGCAATGTTCTTGAGCAGAGTCAGATAAATCTCAAGTTTCATATTTGTCCAGGAAGCCCTGCTCACCTCTCGGTCTTGCAATATGAGAGTTACCCAGCCTGTTGTTTACTTGAAGCTCTCCTATCGAATGAACAATTATTGCCAGAGAAAAAAGATTTATAGAATCAATGATTCTTGGTCTGCAGACACTTTCGGTTCTTAACCACACTGAGGAAGTGTAGTGTGGTGCTACCGACGTGTAATGGATAGGGATATTGTGGAACCTGTGAAGACCGTTTCCCTCACAGCACAGAATTGTCTGGTGAAAAGTGTCAGTAGATATTGTCAGTAGAGTTGAGGCTGAGAAACCCTGACCTATATGAAATAGTTGTCGGACAGTACGAAGACAGCATCCAGCTATTTACTGATTTGTGTATTACAGACATGCTACAGTACGTCAAGTAGGTTACTTCAAACCAAGATGCTTCAGAACTGGGGTGATGTTTTAGAAAGGAGACAGTCTTTAAGCTGCCAACCATGGGCTACATTTAAAGAAAAACTACCTCTTTTAAATGAAATAGCTTTAGCCAAACTCTCAAGAATAGACCATGGCTTCTGTGGAGCACAAGAGGAAGAATTGGAATGATTAGAGGCAGAATTAGGTAGGAAAGGGAACAGGGCCATCACATGATGGTTTGTCTGATGCTGGGTTAGAGGTTTGGCCTCAAAGATGGTGTAGGCATGGAGATCTGAAATAAGAAGGTAACTTGATAGGTGAATATTTTCCCAGTTCTGTGGCGGTAGGTATTTTAGGGAGATAAGGTGAATTGGAATGGGGAGTGCAATCAGAGAGGTCAGGCCGGTTAAGATTCTGGAAATAATCCGAAATATAAACAATCAGTGCATGGTTGTAGCACTTAGGATAGAGGGAGACTAAGGTCCAAAGACTGATAGAAAGCCTTTCCGTCTAAGAACTTTATATGTGTCTCTTGTTACAAATTTTTTTTTTAAAGATTTATTTTATTTTTCATTACAAAGTCAGATATACTGAGAGGAGGAGAGACAGAGAGGAAGTGGAGCTGCCGGGATTAGAACCAGCGGCCATATGGGATCAAGGCGAGGACCTTAGCCACTAGGCCGCACTGCCGAGCCCTCTTGTTAGAAAATTTAAAAAGTGATCACAAAAGTGATCCTTGAACAGAATTTTGGCTCTGTGATAGGCGTATGAGGAGGGCTTTAGGTCAGAACACGGGTAAAGTCCAATGGAGAGACCGGAAGGAAAGTAGCCTAATACAGGTGTTGTGATGACCAAGAGGTTTAAGGTGGAAAACTGGAAACTCTCCCAGCAGTAGTGGAGTCCCTAGGTGAACGATGGAGGTTAGATTTGCTAAGAAGTTGTTCATCTGTGACCTTGGAAGATCCTTTCCATGGAAAAGTGGAGGCAGAATCAAATTTCAGAGAACTGCAGAGTAGGAAAATGATAAAGAAATGCAGGCAGCAGCTCAATATCATTCATGGAAGGTGTTGGATGGCAATGGAGAGGAGAAGTGGGACAGTCTGTATCTATTTCTTATCTGTGATGTATTTGATTTATTTCCAGTTATAAAGGAACTGGTGGTGTCTGCTGGAGAGAGTGTCCAGATAACGCTTCCCAAGAATGAAGTTCAATTAAATGCATATGTTCTCCAAGAACCAGATGATGGTAAAAAAAAAAATTCCTTTACATTTGGTTAGTGTTCTAGTTCATAGTGATGTCTACATCCCTCAATTGATGTATTCATTACAGTAGTCCTGTGAGGAGAGAAGATAGCATGAGAATGCATCAGTACTTACGTAATATGAGAGAGGATTTGAGATTGCAAGCTTTGCTGCCAAGCCTAGATTCACATCTCGACTCGGCTTGTTGTTAGTGGAATGATTTTAAATGCATAACCTCTAAAAAAAGTGTGTAACTTCTTTGAGTTTCCATTTTTTCTTGGCAAAGTAGGAGTAATATTTCCCAACTTATAAGGTTAATTATTTTTCAAAGTTAACTTTAAATCCCATTTTCTATGAACCTTAAAAAAGTATTTACTTATTTAATTTATCTAAAAGGCAGAGAAACAGAAATTTACCATCTGCTGATTCACTTTCCAAATGTCTTACAATAGCCAGAACTGGGCCAGCCTGAGGCCAGGAACTCAGTCTGCATCTCACAAGTAGGTGGTAGGAGCCCAGGTTCTTGAGCCATCATCTGCTGCTTCCCAGCATGTTCACTGGCCAGAACTGGAGCCAGGATGTGGAGCCAGGACTCAGCCCCCTTCCCCCACTCCAGCACTCTGATAAGAGGTGCTGGGACCTCAAGTGATGCTTTAACCACTATGCCAGATACCAGCCTTATCCTAAGGTTACATTAAATCTGAAATGAGATAGTATATTATTATCTAGTTCAGTGGCTGGAATATGGTTGAGAATCGTTAATGCAAGTCTTATTTAGGAGGTTGTATCGTGTCCACTTAAAGAGAAACAAGCTAAGGCTCAGGAAACCTGTTTATTTTAGCTAAATAAATAGTAAATAGTAAATAAAGAATTTGGAAATTATTTAGAACTACAGCTAGTATAGATATGTTGCTTTAAGAAAAAAAAGACAAGAGGCAGGCATTCTGCCATAGAGGCTTGAGCAATGCTTGTATCACCTATCTCAGCACCATTTTGAGTCTTGGCCAATTCTGCTCTCTGCTAATGCATCTGGAAAGCAGAAGACAATGGCTCAATTATTTGAGTTTCTGCCTACTTTATGAGAGACCTAGATGGGCTTCTGGCTCACAGTCTCACCCTTGCCTAGCCTGGGCTATTGGGGCATTTGAAAATGAGCCAGCAGATGAAAGATCTCTCACTCTACCTTTCAAATAAATAAATGTTTTGGAAAAAAAATGAAAAATTCAGCCCATAATTCAAGTTTGTAAAATATGTAGAGGACAAATAATTCATTTAATAATTTGTGGAACAATGTTGTAGTGCATCAGGTTAGGCTTCTTGCATTCCATATGGCCACCCGCTTGAGTCCTGACTGCTCCACTTCTCATCTAGCTTCATATTGGTGCTCCTCGGAAAGTGCTCCTGTCATTCATGCAGAAGGTGTGAATTAAGCTCCTGGCTTCAGACTGGCCCAATCCTGCGTGGTGTGGCCATTTGGCGGGGGAGTAAACCAGCAGATTATTTCTCTCTTTGTCTCTCCCTGTCTCTGTAACTGTGCCTTTCAAATAAATAAATAAATAAATCTTTCTCTTTTAAATTGAAAGGCTGATTTTTTCAGAAAGAAGGAGATACCACTGGTTCACTCCCCAAGTGGCCAACAGCCAGAACTGAGCCAATCCAAAGTTAGGAGCCAGGAGCTTTCTCGGAGTCTCCCACGTGGGTGCAGCATCCCAAGGCTTGGGCCATCCTCTATTGCTTTCCCAGGCCACAAGCAGGGAACTGGAATGGAAGTGGAGCAGCCGGGACACAAACTGGTGCCCATATAGGATCCTGGAGCTAAACCATCCCGCCAGGCCCATAAATAAATCTTAAAAAGAAAACTTTAGTAATCATAATATCCCTTTCACACTTGAAGTATACATTGTATTCCAATGCTTGATTTACAAACATGGATGCATTCTCTTAAGATTATTTATGACATGAATGAAACATATTTTGATGGAAAATGCTTGGATTGGGTTTCTAATTCTCTCATTGAAAGCCTAGAGTCAAGTAGAATGACCTTCTGCATTCCAGATGGGATCCTTCTATTTTAGGTGCAGATATTTCCAGTTTGATATTCCTGATTAATGGGTCTAATACCAAACGGTGTGTTTATGCAAAAAGCACTTTCTCAGAATCTAAATGCCCTCTCTATTTTATTTCTGTTCTCAAATGGAGGTTTCCTTGTCAAGTCATTCCACTCCCCACCCCCCACATCTGTTAGAGAATCATTTCCTGTCTCCCTCTGGTGGGCAGTTAAGCTGAAGGCTTTTGGTAGCCTGTAAAGAGGGCTGCAGGGAGGGTGGTTGTTGTGGACTGGAGGGTTAAGCTGCCACTTCCAACGTTGATATCCTAGTGCAGTATTGCTTTAAGTCTTGGCTGCCTCACTTCTGATCTAGCTCCCTGCTAATGTGCCTTGGAAGGCAGCAGAGCATGGTCCAAGAACTTGTGTTCTTGTCACCCAAATGGGAGAAAGGATAGAGTTCTAGTCTAGTTTCAGCCTAACCCAGCCCTAGCTGTGTGACCATTTGAGAAGTGAACCAGAGGTGGAAGACCCCTCTCCCTCTCTTTGCCCCACACCCCTCCATAGTCTGCCTTCTAAGTAAATAAATGAATAAATGTTTTTAAAGCAAAAACTAAAGCAAAACAAAAACAAAACCAGGCTGCTGCTATGAAAGAATTGCTAGGTTCTACATGTTGTCTTTCCTAACCCACCTGTGCATATACTCTTTCTCTGAGTTACTATTCTTTCGTGAATCAGTAATCCAAAAACCATCCATTCAGAAACTGTTGTTTCCTTCTACCTTCTCCCCAGCCTCTTTCACCTTTATCACATCCATGAGCCAGGTAATTTCGCCCTTTTAGGGACTGGATCAGTTTTGTGTGTGCTGCGACCCCAGGTTTAGAACTCCAGGTTTCAAAGTCACTGCCCTCAGTCAGCATGCTGTGTAACAGGCTCCCTGCGCTGTTCCTTGTGCCAGTTTCTTCCTGTAAGGCATCGCTCATGCCCTAGGGTTTTGTCTCCTAGAAATACTGTCCTTTTTGAAATTTGCATTGATAGCCTTAAATATTAAGAAAATTATCAGTTCCAAAACTAGTGTGAATTTGTTTTCTGCACAGAGAAAGAAATTTCCAAGTAGTTAGAAGAATGTCTATTAGCCTGAGCCCCGTTCCTGCTTCTCTCCTTACCTAACTTCCACATGCACAATTCTGAGAGCCACTGGAACTGGCACATGGCCAGACCAACACTAGTTTTATGGGGGGAGGAAAGAGACAGGGAGCAGGAAAGGAAGGAGGGAGGAAGGAAGTCTTGGATTTAAGTTCTGTATTCTGACGTTCACGTTTGCATTCATGCAGTGAGGAAAAAGATTAGTGCTGGAAGGAAGAAAGGAAGGAAGCAAAGAGGAAAGGGAGGGAAGAAGAGAGGGAGGAAGGAAAGCTTGGAATTAGGATCTGTGTTGTAACTTTCATGTTTGAACTTATTGAAATAGCAAAAAAATGACCAGTGGAAAGAAGGAAGAGAGGAAGGAAAGGAGTAAGGAATGTGGGAATGTTGACTTTACATTTGAACTCGTAAGAAAAAGGTGACTGTTCTCTGCTAACCATTTGAGGTTTTTCTCCCTGTTTTGGGTGATAGCTTAAGCGAAACTTTCCTAAACTAAACCAAACCTTCCCACCAAATTTCACCCATCCTTAGCGGGAGGTGGTGGTTGTGGGGGACATTTTGACATTCCTGAAATTTAAGAGCACTTTTACTGGAGAGATTCCGTTTGGATAACAGGATTCCCTCCTTACCCTATGTACGATACCGATAGGGTCTGAGCTGCAAATGAAGGCCATTTAATGCTTCATTTGGTCTTAATTAATTTCAGTGGGGCCTGTTTTAAATGGGCCATCCCCTACCATCTTTGTGCAGTGTGTTATTTAGCTCAGCAGGAATGCAGTAGCTCTTTTAACTCACCAGGGTGTGATGACCTCAGTGAGACGAGCATTGTTAGCATTCTGTAAAAAGCTATTTTTGAACCATGTTATTTAGAAGTCATCGCTGTGCTTTGTTGCAAAAGAAGTTTTTCAAGAGAATGGCCTTTGTTCCTAGTGAGTTCATCTACAGTGGTTGGTAGGGCAAGTATTTTCAGTAGGATGCCATATCAGGAGCAACTTGGTTTTATTATTATTTTAAAGAAAGATTGACCCTAGGAAGGGTGAGTATGAGATGGGAATGAACATTGTTAAGAGAGTGAAAGAAGCCTGCCATCCTTTTGTTCAGTAAATGGCTTGGTTTCCTTACAGACCTTAGGGTACAATTTTTAAAGACATTTATTTATTTGAAGGGCAGAGTTACAGAGAGAAGAGGAATCTCTCTGTTTCTCTCTCTCTCTCACACACACACACATTGAGAAGAGACAGAGGCAGAGAGAGCTCTTCCGTCTGCTGGTTCACTCCCCCAGTGGCTGCAGCAGCCAAGGCTAGGCCAGTCTGGAGCCAGGAGCTTTCAGGTTTCCCATGTGGGTGGCAGAGGCCTAGCCACCTGGCAGCTTTCACTGTTTTCCCAGGCAGGGAGCTGAAACACCAACAGCCAGAACATAAACCAGCACCCATGTAGGATGCCAGTGTTGCAGGCGGTAGCTTCACTACACCACAATGCTGGCCCCTTTCGGGCACAATCTTAAAAACAAGCCTTGTCAAAATTTAGAAGAGGTTTGTTATTGGCAGGCTGTGAAGCTGTCATCTTTGTGTGTAGGTGTGTGTTTTCATGATTTTTGTAACTGCCCTTCTATAGGAGAAACCTACACCTACGACTGGCGGCTGATTACTCATCCTAAAGACTACAGTGGAGAAATGGAAGGGAAACATTCCCAGGTCCTCAAACTGTCCAAGGTGAATTTGTCTTCTTTGATTTGCAGGGCTAAGGTAGAGGCGTTGACTATTTCCTAAAATGTGGAGTATAGCATTTTTCTGTTCGTATTTAAGTTGAGAATGATCTTTCAGAAGTGAATCCTCCAAAAGTCTGACTGGCTGGCATCCAGTGTTTGTTAGTGTATGCCTCTCAAATTTTCATTTATGGTGAGAAGATTGTACCAGCATGGTAGTGATAGCTGAAAATACACACTAAACAGCTTTAAGACTAACAGAAGGATTTTAGAATTTGGGAGATGAATTAGGTTTTTTGTTTTGTGTGTGTGTGTGTGTGTGTGGCCACATGACTGTGTACATTGGCTCACTCCTTTAAAGAGTCAGCATAGTTATTAAGAGTGGTAAAAATGGTCATATTTTTTGGCCCAGCAATCTCATTCATTCATTCAATAACCACTCTTTATGCACAGGCTAAGTGGTAGGCATTGGTGATTCACCAGTGAGTTAATCATAACCTTAGTGTTCAAGGACGGTGAGGCTAGTATGTGATATTATTGAGAAGCAGATAAGTGTAACAGGTAGTAACACTACTTCAGTATAGGGACTGTTGAAATCCTGGGGAATTAGAATACCTTTCTCAGAGTTCGCCTACTTGCATCATGAAAGATGATTAATTTACTGAATGATGATGTATGGATGGAAACAAGGGAGAGGATGTGAGCGGTCAGATGGAGGGCCACTTGATAAAATGTAAGGTCAGTGAGTTGGGTGGAGGTGTAGTGGAAGGGACGTCTAGGATACCACCAGCCTTTTGCCTTAGGCATCTGGATGGATGTCCCTTGAAATAAGTGCTCAGAAGGGGGAACAGTTTTGGGGGAGTTCTACAGATGATTAGTTCAATTTTGGGCAGAATGAGGTACCTGTGAGGCTCTGCATGGAGCTGTGCGTTTAGTAGCTGGGACTGAGGGATTAGAGATCTGGAGACAAGTTTGGGTGACACAACAACCCCAAGCAGATAACTGAAGGCACGGTTGTAGGTAAGATCAGCCAAGGAGAGTGTAGAGCAAAGGAAGTTGAGGTTAGAAATCTGGGACACCCTGTCGTTCTAGGGATAGCAGGTAAAGAAGCAGCAGGGAGGTGAGGCCCAGCATGAAAGCCTTAAAAGGAGAAGGAACTAACCAAAATAGTACTTGCACCTCTTAGTATTAAACCAAAGAGGATAATTTAAAGTAAAGTAAAAAAAAATTTACCTGAAAGATGTTCATTACAATATTAGTTGTGATAGTCAAAGTTGGAAACAACTGAAGTATCCAACAATGTAGAATGCAAATGTGAATTAGGATACATTTATTCATGTGCTTTTCTACAGTCACTAAATTATTAAAAGGATTGTATAGCAAAACGAGCAAAGTGTTCCTGCTAAATGAGCAAAAGGAGGAGCAGTGAAACGTGTGTTATGTTGGTTTTAGCTTGACCCTAAATGCCTTTGACATATGAGCTCCTTGAAGGTGGTACAGATCTTATTTCTTCGCCTCCCAGCCCAAAGCCTAAGACAGTGACTGGTATATGATTGAGTCTCAACGAATGTCTGTTGAACAAATGACCTACATAAAATTGTTTTATATGTGGTCAAGGATACAAAAGAAATAGAGAAATGTGATGAGTTGATGTGTTAATAGTGAGATGATGGGTGATTTTGTTGGGGTTTTATTTTGTTTTTTGCCTTTTTATACAGTTAGATGAAATAGGGAGAGAAAAATTTTCAGATAGCGGGGAATCATTTTGTATTTTTACAAACTGTTTTTCTTTGAAGAGCTGATTATTTTAATTTCATAACTCTGTGAAGTAGGCTGATTGGGCCGCTAATGTTCTCTGAAAAGAAAATGGACGTGCAGAGAGATTGAAATCCCTCTGTTGTTCCACAGTCAGCTAGTAATAAAGTTCACATTAAAAGTTGTTTTTTTTTTTTTTTGCTTGTTGTTTTGGTTTAATTTATTTTCTCATCTTAGCTAGTTTATACTTTTTTTTTCCATTTTGGAAGTGGGGCAAGAGAAAAATGTAAAATTCAGCCTGGGAAGACTCAGATGTAAGTATTAAATACAACTGCTGCATTTGATGGTTGTCTAACAGGGCTCTCTCACTTCCACAGCTCACTCCCGGCCTGTATGAATTTAAAGTGATTGTAGATGGTCAGCACGCCCATGGGGAAGGGTATGTGAATGTCACCGTAGAACCAGGTATGTACTTCCAGCTCTGGCTGTGTCTCCATTGCTCCCTCTGCAGGGCTGTCAAGGACATGAAGATTTAACTTTGGGTTTTTTTCTGTGTGTGTGTACCCGTTTGATGTTTATTGAGCCATTCCTTGTTCGGTGTAGCATTAATATTATAGTAGCAAGATGCATACTTTGTTCCAAGTGTTCCAATGGGAGCAGTGGGCTGAGGCAGAGAAGTGTTGGTCACATGGCCCACAGAGCAGTATGGCTGCCTGCCTGAGAACTACTTCCCCAAGTGGGCCATGCTGAGAGAGCACTGTGTGTTGTAATTAAGGGACATGAAGAAGCCAGGAGGCTAGGATGCAGAAAGATAGCCAGCCAGGTGATAGGCCCTTTCTTACCTTTCTCTGGAGTTCTTCATTTTGATCTTACTGACTCATCTTTTCAAATGAATCACTATTGGTGGAGCATGGTACAGTGGTAGAGCATCTTGTTTCGTTCTGTCAGAGAAATCTGGGAGAAGTTGGGGAGGAGCAAATCCACTGGCAGAAATTCCTAACACTGTTTTGTGTCTCTGCATTCTTCAAACCCGTAGGCTTTCATCTCCTTCCAAGCACTTTAGCACTAGGGCCATGGCTGCTGCACAGTGGGGCCAGCTGCTGCTTGTGACACAGACATCCCATATGAGTGCCATTGCAAGTCCTGGCTGCTCCATTCCCAGTCCAGCTCCCTGCTAATGTACCAGAGAAAGCAGTGGATAATGGCCTGAATACTTGGTCTCTGCTGCCCACAAGGGAGACCCAAGTGGAATTCCAAGGTCCTGGCTTCAGGCTGGCCCAGCCATGGCCATTGTGGCTGTTTGGGGAGTGAACATATGGATCTGTTTCTCTCTCTCTCTCTCTCTCTCTCTCTCTCTCTTTCTAACTCTGCATTTCAAATAGATAGATTGATCTTTTTAAAAAATCAGCAAAGGGGCTAGAGCCATGGCACAGCACACTAATCCTCGGCCTGTGGTGCTGGTATCCCGTATGGGTACCAGTTTATTTCCTGGCTGCTCCACTTGCCATCCAACACCCTGCTATTGCCTGGGGAAACAGCAGAAGATGGCTCAAGTCCTTGGGCCCCTGCTCCCTTGTGGGAGACCTGCAGAGCTCCAGCAGTTGCAGGCATTTGGAGAGTGAACCAGTGGTTGGAAGGTCTGTATCTCCTTCTATCCTCTCTGTAAAAATAGATAAATGTTTCAGCATAAATACCATTTGGTCTTTTTTTTTTTTTTGAAATAAAACATCCATTGGGTCTGTAACTCAGTCATCTGGGGGACCAGAGTGGTTTGTGACCTTCCTGTCCCTCAGCCATAGTCCCCGTCACACAGCCGAGGAATGGTTGCACAGTCACCCACTCTCTTTTCACCCCAGTCTGTGCCAAGGACTGCTTTGCTTGCCAAGGCCTTAATTGCACAGAGCTTGTTTGTCATCCTTCTCTAGGCTGACTTGCCTGAAAGCAGTCACCTGCTGTTGAAGCGTTCTCTGTGAACTAGATGGCATCTGCACATGAAAATTCAGGATACGTAGGGATGGTGAGGGTTGGAAGGGGCGTTTATAATCCCAGGGATGTTAGTTTAGAATGATGGCCTGGTCTTGTGACTTTCCCATCAGGTGATGCTTCAGCCAACTATTATGTAATAGAAACTGATTTATAATCTAGTCAGCTGTAGCTTTCTTCTCTGCCAATTTCTTCCTGGTCACTTTGTTGCAGAACCCCGAAAGAATCAGCCTCCCGTCGCAGTTGTGTCACCCCAGTTCCAGGAGATCTCTCTCCCAACCACGTCCACAGTGATTGATGGCAGCCGTAAGTACTTACCCAAATGTAGTATTCTAGAACTGTACCTGGGTGGAAAACCGTGGTAGAGTATTCGGGGCCAGCCTTGTCTGCATTCTGTATTAGCCAGGTTATGGGAAGACTGAGCACCTGAAACAAGGAAGTAATAAAAACAGTCATCCTATTTTAAATTCCCAAATGATGTGTTTGAAATAATAGTTCTGAGTTTGTGAGAGAGTGGGATTTTGCATATACTTAGCATGATTTTAGTTGAAATTCCCTGGTTTTCAGAGTTGTTTGCACAGAGTTGCCTTTCTTGGTTGTCAGCACGTGATTAGCAACTGAGAGCCCTGTTGCTCTCAGCCAAGCCCATCACTGTCAGGTCCTGCTGGGAGACCCAGGCAGTATTCTCCACAATCCCAGCTGGGCTCACCCAGTGAGTGATGTGACATTTCTGGTGGTCTTTGCCCTTGATCCTGGCTCAGTTTCTACCAATCCTCTCACCAGTATTTGCTTGGTTCCTTTGAGACCCTCTGAAGGCCTGATACAGTAACTGGCTTGGCATCAGCAATGATTTGTTGGCTGAGAGTCACTGCTTTATCAGAGAGCTCTCTGGAAAGGTTAAGCATTTCACATCAGTAATTCTGGCAAGAGGAGGAGACTAAGAGGATAGATGCCAAGAGGGAAAAGAAAGAATAGATAGAAGCCCTTGTGATGGAGTGTAGTAGAAAGGGTTCCCATTGTGCCGTATTATTTTGTAGTGTATAGGTCAAAGTTAAATAATTTGTAAAAGGACACAGTGAGAAAAATGATACCATGGCCATTCTCTCAGCTATCCAATTTTCCTCCAGACAACCAATAGAGGTGTTTTATTACCCTTCCAGAGACAGGTTAGTTATATGCTAAGAGATCTATACATAGTTGTTAGTCTCCTTTTTTAATACAAATGGTGATACATTATTTGCACAATTACCTGATGCTTATTTCTATATGTTGCAGCATTTTTCTCATATATAAAGTCCTTGTTTATTTTTAAAAAAGAATTCATAGCATTTCACTGTATGGTTGTGTAATTTCATTGTTTGAATTTTTGCTTATTTGCATCAGTGTCAATTGAAGATTATTTAGATTATTTTCACTTTTTTGCTGTTACAGTGTTACCATGTTAATGATCTTGTGAATTTTATGTTTAATGCCTGCTCAGGTGTATCTGTACAATAAATTTCTAAAAGAACTGCAGAGGCAAAGATAAATACCGCTAAATCACTTATTATAGAGGTTCTATCAGTTTATATATCCAGCATGGCTAATGAGAGGGCCTCTTCACACTTTTATCCATTTAATAATATTATGATACTTTGGTGGTCTTAATCTGATAGGTTGAAAGTAATGTTTCAAATGTGATTTTGATTTGCATCACTTGTAAGTGAGGTTGAGTACCTTTTCTTGTGTTAAGAATTACTGATTTTCCATTTTTTCATAGAGTAGCATTTTAAGCAGAGATCGGCTGTATTGGAATCCTTGGCAAACTAGGCAGTAGAATATTCACAGAGGAGCAGGATGACCCAATATTCCCGGGGAAGAAACACTCTGGAGAGAGAGCCCATGGTTTCACGAAGCTTTCCCAGCTTCAAATCTCTGGGTGTTTGTCCTGGTTTGTTTAAACTGGATGAGTGCTGAGACCCGGTGTTCTCTTGTAACTGATGTTTCTTAATGGTCCAGAAAGCACTGATGATGATAAAATTGTCCAGTACCATTGGGAGGAACTGAAAGGGCCTCTGAGAGAAGAGAAGATTTCTGAAGATACAGCCATATTAAAACTGAGTAAGCTCGTCCCTGGCAACTACACTTTCAGGTAAATTAGGGTTTAGATTCATATTTAACTGATGCCATGTTTGTCTCTGAGGGGTTTTACATCTTTATGGGAATAACCCACATTTACTCTGGAGTTGGTTGATGATACAATCATTCCTTAGTATCCACAGGGGATTGGTTCCAGGACACTCTTCCCAAACCCCACAGGATACCAGAATCCATGGTTGCTCAGTTCCCCTATATAACTGGTGTAGTGTTTGCACCTGACTTTCACTCAACCTCTGGTATACTTTTAATGATCTCTAGCTTGCTTATAATGCCTAATACAATGTAGATGCTATGTGAATAATTGCTATATTTTATTACTTAGGAAATAAGAAGAAAAAGTCTATACATATTCAGGACAGACATTATTATTTTTTAAGAGATAGGTTGATTGCATTTATGGGTGTGGTGGGCTAACCATACAGCCTTTGGCTTCCTTGGTTTTTGAGCCCTATAATGATCGTAACGCCATCTGTGGGTACTTCTGGGGGCAAAGGTGCTTGTATAGTAAGTCAGGATCTACCACAGCTAATCTCTTTAAGAGCTTTATCTTGCATATCTTCAAAATTTTTCCTGTCACTGAGTGAAAGGGCCCAGTCATTCTCTAACTTTTCTCAGGCACAATCTGGCAGGAACCTGTCCCCATCCTGTACCTTCCTCTTGGCATGCTGCTGCAATTGAGGTACCTCCGTGTGATTGGTGTAAATGTGGTTTGTAGTCTCTTTCTCTATTAGGGCTTTTGGGAGGCTTTAAAAAAGGACTTATTTATGTAAAAGAGTGACAGTGAGAGAGAGAGAGATAAGGAGAGAATCTTTTATCTACTGGTTCACTCCTGAAATGCCTGCAATAGTCAGGGCAGGGCCCGATAGAAGTCAGGAGCTCCATCCAGGCCTCCTACATGTGTTGCAGGAACTCAGATACTTGGACCATCGTACTCTGCCTTCCCTGGCACATTGGCAGGAAGCTGGATGAGAAGTGGAACTGCCGGTGGGCCTGCAAAAGCGTAGTGACTAAATCCTCACCTTGCAACCACCAGGATCCCTTATGGGAGCTGGTTCATGTCCTGGCTGCTCCGCTTCCCTTCCAGCTCCCTGCTCTACTGCTTGTGGCCTGGTAAAGTAGTGGAATATGTGACCCAAAGCCTCGGGACCCTGAATCCACATGGGAGACCCAGGAGAAATTCCTGGCTCCTGGCTTCAGATCAACTTCAGCTCCAGCAGTTACAGCGACTTGGTGGGCAGACCAGAGGATGGAAGATCTTACTCTCTGTCTCTCCTCTCTGTAAATCTGCCTCTCCAATAAAAATAAATACATCTTAGAAAAGGAAAGTGGAATAGCCAGGACTTAGGACCACTGTTCTAGTATAGGATACAAGCAGCCGGTTAACCCACTGCATTACACCTGTCCCTTTTTTGAGACTCTGATGCAAAAGAAAGTGCTTTGGGAATTAGTGGTGACATTCTAGAATGTAATTGATAAGGCTTTAAGCAGGCTCAAGAGTAATCCTTATAACATAATTTCTTGGGTTGCTTGTACATAAGTATCACACAAACAGGATTTGTTGATGACACATCATCTTTTTACAGCTGAGAAAAATGAGTACTTAGTAACTTCTTGTATTTGGTAACTTCCATGAGGTCACGCAGCTGGAACTCAAATGCCATTCAGCCTCACTGCTTTGCATGGGCCTTGTATGAGAGTACTGCCAAAACCTCTTAGAAAATGAAACTAAAAGACAAACTTATTTGAGTACAAAAATGTTTGAAATCCACACCGTTTTCTTCCCATAGTATGAATTTCTGTGACCTTTTTGAGGCCTCCCTGTGTTTCGTTCCTGCCTCTTTGACCTTCTCCAGAGGGAAGCATGTGGCTCTGCTCTCTCCCTCTGTGCTCAGTGCCCTTCTCCGCCCCTTCCCATGGTGTGGCCTGTGGCAGCTGATTCCCAGGATCTCTCTCCCCATGAATCTGAGATTGGTCAAGTCTTACACACTATTAGGGACCGAGATGAGTTTCCTAGCATGACACTTACATAGAAATCAATTTGCAAGTTCTGACTTAGAGCACTCCTGTGGACTCTAGGCTTTCGAGAGTGACAGGTAGCTGCCAGTACCAGATAAGAGCCTTGTAGGTGGTTTAACCTAGAAATTTGTGGGTTTTTTCCCCACCAATTTCTAATATCAGAAATTTTCCCATTTAAAGTTTTAAAAAATCATAATAATGATGACTAGCATTTCTTGAAAATATTTGCTATATGTGCTAAACGCTAGTCTGAGTTCCTGTTTGCAGTGTCTCATTTAAACCTTGTAATGGATTATGAGATTATGATGGTTATTTTCATTTTGTGCATTAGAAAATTTTAGCACAAAGAGGTTAAGTGGCTTGTCCAAGGTCACACAGCAGACTGACTCCGGGTTCTAAGATTTGACTCCAGTGTTAGCCCACATCTTTTTTGCTAGATTGGGTTCTTGCGAGCAATACTGTTTCCCTAACCTTTAGTTCTTTTTTTCTGATTGGTGATGGGATTGGAGTAGATTAGCACTGTGAGTCAATCTGGCTGTGTCTCACTTTTTCCTCTCTCCTACTTGTACCCAGCACTGGCCGCTCCCCAGCCCTGTGGTCAGGTGCTGTTTGAGATTCTTGGGACAGGTCAGGGAGTGCCCAAGGTGAAAGTCACAGCAGAAAATGGCTGCCCTTTAGTTATCTTGGTATAACTTGTTTTTGTGTGACATACAAGTGAGACAGATTAAAAAACAAAAGAAACAAACAAGCAAACTGTGAAAACAATATGGAAACTGGGAGAAGGAGCGAGACTGCTGCATGTTTTCCTGTTTCTGATGCTTGCTGGTTTATGCAAGGATGTACAAGCTTTTGTGCTTTTCTGCTGAAGAGTATGATTCCAAAACTCCCCTTCAGACCAAAGGTAATAGGTGAGAAGGTAGGATGTGACCTCACAGATGTCTGGCTCCGTCTGTGGTTGGTGGTGAGAATTAAACACACTGCATGTCTTTTCTATGCTTATCCTCTTCCTGTCAGCAAAATGGAAGGAGCCCAAACCTCCTTGCTTGCTTATGCTCACATTTTGAGGTGGCATGAGCAGCTTTAGGCTGTTCAGCTGGAAGGCATCATTTAGGTAAAAGTCTGCTTTTAAAAGAACATTTTTTTTATTCCTCTTGCAAATCTTGTTTCTCACTGACACAAACTGTGGAACTGTTGCGTAGGAGAATTCATTTCCTTCACAAGCTCCTGCCTTACCGTAGCCAGCCCTCCTAGTCCGCCAGGGGCTGTCTACCCAGGGTGTCCCTTTCTGTGGTCTGCATGATGGCAGGACAGCCTGCTACAGCTTGAGTTTGTTCTTTTTAGTGGAGCGGCTTTGAACTCCCCAAGGTGAGAACCAGGAGTAATCTTAAGATGTGGTTTCTGAGCTTTGGAACTAGAGAACTAGGCTTGTATGGTGGCTGACCATGTAACCCCCGGGTAGTGTGCTCAACCCCTCTAAGCTTCACATTAAGTACAATCCAAGATGCCTCCTCCTGGGTGAGGGTCATTCCAGGGGCTTCTATGGTTTCAGCAGGCAACAGAACCAAATGGTGCTAGAAACATATTGCCTGCATCCAGACCCCAACCACACGACTGCCAAGCTCTGTGAGTCTGGGCCTGTTATGGTGCTGCTCTCTGCCTCAGTTCCCTCATCCATGTAAGGAGTCAAAGGAAGAGGATACTTGGTAGAACTGTAGCTGTTGTGCAGCTTTCATGACTGCTGTACCACTCCCTTGGATTAGTGTCTGGCACACGGTAAGCATTCAGTGTTAGTGTTTCGTGCCACTCCATGCACTCCTCGGAGCACCGGTTAGGGATTGGTAGCCTTCCCACCTTGGTGTCTCACTCCTGTCAGGTTAATTTCTTTTCCCTTAACCCCATTTGTAATTGTACTCCTTTGTTCTAACAGCTTGACTGTAGTGGACTCTGATGGAGCCAGCAACTCTACCACTGCCAACCTGACAGTGAACAAAGCTGTGGATTACCCCCCTGTGGCCAATGCAGGCCCCAACCAAGTGATCACCCTGCCCCAGAACTCCATCACGCTCTGTGGGAACCAGAGCACCGATGACCACGGTATCAGCAGCTATGAGTGGTCCCTCAGCCCAAGCAGCAAAGGGAAGGTGGTGGAGATGCAGGTAGGAGGCCATGGTCTCTGCCTTCTTTTAGGGGAAGGAGAATTGTTGGACTCAGTTACCATACCAAAGCTTAGTTCTGCTCCATTTGTTCTGCCAAAGTCAGCTTTGTGAGTGGACCATTTAGATTGTAAAAAGATCCTAATAATCATTTTTTTTTAAAGTTAGGGAACTTTGGTTAGCATGTTCAGGGAAATTCTTTCTTTCTGTAAGATTTATTTATTTATTTTAATGGCAGATTTGCAGAGAAAGAGAGAGGGAGGGAGGGAAGGGGGAGAGAGAGAACCTTCCATCCGCTGGTTTACTCCCCAGACGGCCCAGAAGCCGTGTAGGTCTCTCATATAAGTGGCAGGGCCTATACACTGGGGCCATCTTCCACTGCTTCAGCCAGTTACATTAGAAGAGAGCTGGATTAGGAGTAGAGCAGCTGGGGCTTGAACCAGCATTCATAAGGAATGCTGACAGCACAGAGAGCAGCTTTGGCTTTACCTACCACACCACAGTGCCTGCCAACCCCTCAGGAAAATCTATCCTAAGAATTAGAGAAAAGGCTGAATGAGAAATGTGGTTGCTTTGGATGATTCCAGAGAGTCAAAAGATTTAGGAACTATAAGGATACAAATTTGAATGAATGTTGTTAGAAATTGGAGTAGAGGGACCAGTGCTGTGAGATAGTAGGCTAAGCCTCTGCCTGCAGTGCCAGTATTTCCTGAGCACTGTTTCATGTCCTGGCTGATCCACTTCCAATCTAGCTCTCTGCTTATTGTCTGGGAAAGTGGGGGAGAATGGGAGAATGGCTCAAGTCCTTGGGCTCCTGCAGCCATGTGCGGGACTTAGCAGAAGCCCCTAGATCTTAGCTTTGAATAACCTCACCTGCAGTCACCACAGCCACTTGGGGAGTGAACCAGCAGATGAAAAATCCTCTCTCTCTCTCTCTCTAACTCTGCCTAAGGGGAAAAAGAAAAAAAAATTTTTTTGAATAAAGAAATTGGAGAAGATTGTATTACTGAAAGTTGAGTATCTTCTTTCCTTAGAAGGTCAGATCAGACAAATAAATGAAAACAACTGGTGTGTGCAGGGGCATAGGGGGTAGTTGTGGTAAGCCAGCGGGCACGAGCCCTGACGAGTGGGGTCATTTGTTTTTCAGGATCAGCCAGTTGTTGCCACATGGAGGTGTAGTACCAGGAGTGTTTGGTAGTCCCAACTTCTCAAAAGAAGACAAAAATGGAGAACTTTATGTAAAATTTCTAACTTGTGACATACTACAGGCCAAACAAAATGCCTACAAGCTGGATTCAGCCCACAGGCTGCCTGCCAGCTTTTGCCCACTTTTCTACAGAAAGCTCTTGCACTGGAGTTTTGCCCTAAATTATTTATAATGGTCCTTCTGATGCTCAAGTTTCTGGATTTGAAGTTTGTTGTGAGCCCTGTATGTTACCTGGCAGATTGCTCTCATGTTGTAGAATCCATACCAAGTCTTAGTAAGCCGACTTATGGTGTCTGGTTCAATAGTCACTGCTTAGACTGAATTGGGAGGTAATAGCTCAGTACCAATTTGGGTTTAGAAAACTGGGTAAATCGATTCCACCAGAGTAGGGCTTGTTGCTGCATATCATGCTCACAGCAGTCCGTTTTCCCACTTCTGTATTTACATGTGTAGGGTGTCAGAACACCCATCCTGCAGCTCTCCGCAATGCAAGAAGGAGACTACACTTACCAACTCATGGTGACTGACACTATAGGACAGCAGGCCACTGCTCAAGTGACCGTCATTGTGCAGCCTGGTGAGTGCCATCCCCGTGGCACAGGCCTTTCTCATGGCTCCTCTCTTGTAAGGTGTAAGAGGGAAGAAGCAGAAGGCACCAACCCATGAAGCTTCTGACAACTTCTGTTGCCCATTCTCCCTGTGCTTTCTTGATGACTGGAGATCCCAGCCTCTGTACGTGCCCCCCAGGGCACCCAGCAGATGCGGGCTGTGCCAGCATTAACTCTTCCATGTTTTCCAGTGGCCAGTGAATAACCCATTTCCTCAGGAAAGCCCCACTTGGACACTCACATTCTTTCAGTGGCCCCTCGTGGCATGGCACTGTAGCTCACTGTATGCTCTGTTGGAGTTGTTTGGTACTTCTTAGTCTTACATTTTCCCCCGGTGAGCTCCCTAACAGTATCCCTGTCTCCCACATTATCTGCCATTCCTGTGGGCTCACAGACAGGTTTCCTATACCTCCAGCACCTGCGTCCCATTGGGTCTTCTCCTTTCTCAGCCAAGTGGATTGCTTTTGACCTCCACATCTCTGTCTCCTAGAGAACAACAAGCCTCCCCAAGCCGACGCCGGCCCAGACAAAGAGCTGACCCTGCCGGTGGACAGCACAACCCTGGATGGCAGCAAGAGCTCGGATGATCAGAGAATTGCCTCCTACCTCTGGGAGAAGACCCAGTGAGTGCTGGCCCCAGACTACAGGAGAGTCTGTTTGCGTTTGTTCCCAAGAACCAACTTGCTTTGACAAGCTCATCCAGTGGGAATACTGAAAAAGACATGCTTGCAGTCCCAAGTGTCCTCTCTAAGAAAGCAATTTTGTAGATAATTTTTTATAAGAAAAGCAGGATTGTTTGCCATCAGCTATGCCAGGTGGTACCACAGGAGCCTAGTGTTTCTGCAGGTACAGCCCCTCTGCTGAAATGCAATGTTTAATTACACATTAGAGGCAGGCTGGAAGGGGTAATGGAGCAGAAAAGTACTATTGCTTAAAATTAACAGGGCAATGCTGGCAGGTGGGGAGAAAGGGGCAAAGGAGCTATTAAAAGGAATTAAAAATTCAAATACAAAATCAAAGTATTGCTCTGTTATTGTTTCCTTGAAGACATCATTTACCAATCTAAGTTAGCCAGAGGCCAAAGGCTTTACTGAAATAATACTAATTAAGCTGAAATTGCCTGATTGCACCATTCCTGCTTCTCACAGTTTCTTTGAGTTCCTTTAAACCGTAATAAATGGAACTCGAATTATATGCAGAATCCCACAGGAAGCAAAATAAGCCCAAGGGGAAGCTAAAAGCATTCTCCATTTCTGAAGGTAGCAGCCATTGTACAGGCTGGGTTTTCTGTTTTGTTTCTGTGGTGTTTTTTTTTGTTTTTTTTTTTGTTTTTTTTTTTTGATGAGGCACACTAGAGATGGGTGGAACGGGCGTAATTTGACTGGAAACCACTTAACTGCGTTGGTTTCTAGAAATTATCTCTCTCTGCTCTTATTTCTCTATTGCAGAGAGCGTGCTCTCCCTCAGCCCAGTATGCTTTTATTATAATTGCTTATTGAAGATACAGCTGGTAAACCTTTCAGCCGGGTTTCGTTAGCACTAAGCAGAGTTCAAGCTCAGCATTGCTTCTGAGAGGAGACTGTGTTTCAGGAGATGCCTCTAGGGTCAGAGGTTCTGAATCTAATAAGCCCAACAAAATAAAGCAAACACTGGTGTCTGCAGATTTTGCTGGCTCTTGTGTAGTTTCCACACAGCGTGGGACATTCAGATCCTAGAGCAGAAGGGCTGTGCTTGCTCCCTGCAGCCTTGTGCTCCGATTCTGGAAGGAGCTCGGTGCATGAGGCCCCGAGGGGAGGCAGGGATCCAGGCCCCCCTGGTCCCCTGGCCCCCCTGGTCCCCTGGCCCTGTCCCAGTCCTGGAGGAAGCCTTTTGCTGATGGAGCTGCTGAGAAGATGGCTTCGTCCTGAGAGTGCCTCTGCGGCCTTGGCTCATTGCCTTCCCTCGAGTTTTTGTCAGGAGGAATTTGGACAAGTGATAAAGAAATGTATAATTTGCTTCTTTACTGAGCCGAGCTAGCTACCGGGCCAGAAATGCTTTTCAGAAACTTTTTTTTTAGAGGCAGAGAGAAAGAGCCTGAGAAAGGTGGCCTGTCCACTAGTTTACTTCTCAAATGCCCACCACGGTTGGGGCTAGGCCAGGTCATTGCCAGGAGCCAGAGCTCGATCCGGATCTTCCCCCTGGGTGGCAGGATCCCTGTTCTTGAGCCATCTCCTGCCGCCTGCCACAGTGCGTGTTAGCAGGATGGGCTGTGGGCATCTGAACCACCAGACTGGATGTCTACCCAGAAACCTTGCTCTAATGGTTATGCTGATTTGTGCAGAGAGGTTTCTTTCTTCCTTTTACAAATCGGTACAGAGAAGGATTCTAGCTTTCAGAAGCTGATGTAAAGGATAAGGCTAAGACATATTTGAACACTAGGGGAAGTGAATTTTGTGACCAGCAGGTAGCTTGTTGTTTGGGATCAAGTGGCACTTTGTCCAAATGGAATATTTTTTTTAGGCTTTTTAAAAATTTTATTTTATTTTATTTATTCATTAATTACATTGTATTATGTGTCACAGTTTCATAGGTACTGGGATTCTCCCCACCCCTCCCCAAACCCTCCCGCCATGGTGGATTCCTCCACCTTGTTGCATAACCACAGTTCAAGTTCAGTTGAGATTCCCCCATTGCAAGCATATACCAGACATAGAGTCCAGCATCTTATTGTCCAGTCAAGTTCAATGGCTTCTTAGGTATACCCTCTCTGGTTTGAAGACAGAGCCAGCAGAGTAGCATCCCGATCAATTAAAAGCTCCAACATACCATCAGTAAAAATTTACATCATTATGGAATTAACTGATATAGTAATGAGTAGCCAATATGTTAAAAATAAATGCTAGTTCTTAACCACCTTCTGTGACCACCTCATTGACATTTCAATTTTAGTTTATACACAACATATAACATTCATAACATAACATGTTATACATAACATCATATCATCTTAAATTAAGGCAAACATGTGGTATTTAACCTTTTGGGATTGGCTCATTTCCCTTAGCATTATGGTTTCCAGTTTGGCCCATTTGGCCACAAAGAACTGCATTTTGTTTTTTTTAATAGCTGAGTAGTATTCCATGGAGTAGATGAACCATAGCTTTCTTATCCAATCCTCTGCTGATGGGCATTTTGGCTGCTTCCATGTTTTTGCAATTATTGATTGTGCTGCTATGAACAAAGGAGTGCATGTTGGTTTCTCATAAAACAAGTGTTCTGGATATATTCCTAGGAGTGCTATTGCTGGATCATACGGTATGTTGAATTTGAGTTGTTTGAATGTTCTCCATACTGATTTCCATAGAGGCTGTACCAGCCTGCAGCCCCACCAGCAGTGGAGTAGGGTTCAAATGGGATATTTTTAAATGTGTCCTGCTAAAGCCTGGGAAACAATAGTTTGTATCTTAGCAAAGGCAGTAGCTGTTTCCTCCTGCAAGATAAGGGTCAGGAGCGTGGACACAGGTCCCCCTCCACCCTCTGGTCACTGTCTTTCTCCAGGGGACCTGATGGGGTGCAGCTCGAGAATGCTAACAGCAGTGTCGCCACCGTGTCTGGACTGCAGGTGGGGACCTACGTGTTCACCTTGACTGTCAAAGATGAGAGGAACCTGCAAAGCCAGAGCTCCGTGAACGTCATTGTCAAAGAAGGTACGTCCCTGCCTCTGGCTTGGGCAACAGCTGAGGCATGTTGCTCGCTTCAGTGGCTACAGAATATATTAGAACGAGGTGGGGCAGAAGGGTGAAGTGAGGGCAGTAGGTTTTTTGCTTTTCTAAAACAACCTGTAATTGAGAGTGACCATAGGGTGAACTTTTCACTTCTTTGCTGCTCTCTTCTCCCTTGCTCCCAGCCGACTACCCTGAACAGGTAAAGGATGGAGGGCTCTTCCTTGGAGTTTTCATTTTGCCTCTGTGCTGAGTCCGTGACTCTGGCTGCAGTGACACCTACTGGCAGGCCTGAGGATAACAACGCTGCACTGCAGCCTCCTGTAGCCGCAGGCCCGAGCTGACTCAAGGCCAGGATGAGTTGACCTAGCTCTGGCTTGCAGGTGCAGTGACCAGTGAGCACCTGTGAGAGGGCCAGAAGCTAATAGTGGGAAAAACCATCAGATGTGCAGGCTGTGTACCTTGAGCTCCAGGCCCATATACTGAGCTTAGTAATTACTGAGCAAAGCATCAAACGGGCCCAGAATAGGAGAGAGTTCCCTCTCCCTTTTCTCTCATGAGTACCAAGGCAGGAACCAAATACGGTGTTCAGAGACCAGCGCTTTAAGAGATTTTCAAGAATTGTTGGTGTTGACTCATGAAACCCAAGGTCTAAGGCTTGAAACTGCCTTGGCTTTTTGTTTACTCCTTGCTGTGCCCTGGTATCAAGAGCACAGTTCTCTGGTGGGACGGGAGACCTACACACTATTGGTTACTGTCATGGACAGACACTGAAAATATTTTGCCATTTAAGGTGCTGTTGGTACTTAACTTCCCGAGGAAGGAAGGCACCTTCCTTCTTTTCTAGAATGTCGTATGATTTCAGTGATTCTCTTTGGCTAGAAATGAACAAACCACCTACAGCCAGGATAACTGCGAATGTGGTGATTACCCTGCCCACGAACACAGCAGAGCTGGATGGCTCCAAGTCCTCAGATGACAAGGGAATAGTCAGCTACCTCTGGACTCGAGATGAGGGCAGCCCAGCAGCAGGGGTAAGTGTGCAGGAGCTGGGCGTGGTGGCGAATGGCCACATGAGGATTAGGTAACAAGATGGAGCCGAGGGGGAGACCAAGCATTTTAATACATGTTTTTAAAGATTACTTATTTACTTATTTGAATATCACAGTTACACAGAGAGGAGGAGAGACGGAGATCTGCCATCTCCTGGTTCACTCACCAGATGGTCACAGGGCCCGGACTGGGGCAAGTCAGAGCTAGGAACTAGGGGTTTCATCTAGGTCTCTTACATGAGTACAGGGCCCCAAGTACTTAGGCCATCTGTGCTGCTTTCCCCAGGCACATTATACCTGGGAGCTAGCTAGAAAGTAGAGAAGCTGGGACTCTAACCAATGCCCACATGGGGTACCAGCATTGCAGGTGGCAGCTTTATTTGCTGTATCCCAATGCTGACCCCATCAGCATCTGTTTTAACCAGGAAGCCCCCAAATCCAATGTAGATTATTCTCTAAATGACTTGCTGAGTGTCATTCTGTATGCTAGTCCTCTGCCCTTATCCTAGCAGCTGTGGCCTGAGCTGCCCAGGGCTGAGGCAGTCCAGCCAGGATGGGGGTGGGAGGAGGCTCTGTGCTGGCAGAAGCAGGCACTCTGAGAAAACAGCGGAGTTCTGTCCTGCAACTGGCTGTGTTGTCCGACCCTACAGGAGGTGCTAAACCACTCTGACCATCACCCCGTCCTCTTTCTTGCCAACCTGGTTGAGGGAACCTACACCTTTCACCTGAAAGTGACTGATGCGAAGGGTGAGAGTGACACAGACCGGACCACGGTGGAGGTGAAGCCAGGTAAGTTCCTTCTGTGATGAGCCTGTCTGGGCCTCTGTCCTGAACTCCTTCCCCTCAGCCAAGACAGAGCTGGATGGCATATGTGCTATCACCTGGAGTCCAGAGATCCCGAGCTGAGGAATCCTCAGGGACTGACCCAACAGCAACCCTCCTCCCCATGCAGACAAGCCATCCCCCTGTTCCCGCTCAGCTCAAATGGAGAGACAAACTCTGAGAGGGCAGGGCTTGCTCAACGTCACACAGCGGTTGTGTCAGAGCCAGGCCTCTGTGCCCCTCGTCCAGCCCTTTCTCAGCATGTGACTGTGGACAGTGGGCCCAGGGTACTCTGGGAACATGAGCTCAGGGATGGCTTGAGTCATGCAGCTTCCAGCTGCAGAAAACCATGCACTTTTCTAAGAGAAGCTTCAGGCCTTATCTAACTACCCCAGACAGGTAAAGCAGCTGACATCCTGTGCTTCCTTGAGAGATTCAGAAATAAGCTGTCCTTCCTAATAGAAGCAGGTTTTTGTTTTTGCTTCAGAGCTAATTTGGTGATAAGGAAGAACCAAATGTGGAGGTGGGGAGAACTTTATAAATCACTGGGCTTCTGAGGAGAAGGCATTAGCTTCAAACCTCCTCTTCATGATGTAGGCCGGGCTCTTGTACAGATGATGGAGATGGGATGGTGCCTCTGTCTTTGTCCTGGCTCAGGAAGGACAGCAGACGAGACACTGTGAGGTCCCCTTAGCTTGGAGACTCACAGACAGCCTGCTGATGGTGTGGAGTACACATGAAAACAGGCAAATGGCACATCAGAGTATGTGAATAGCTTGTTCCGCAGCATCCGCCTTTTACTTCCAAGTGTAGAGCAGTCTTTGGGACATATCCATAAGTAAAGCACAATCAACCCACAGTTCTAGGGTTTAAAAAGTCAGTGCAGCTGTGTGCCGGTGCCCAAGGAAATCCCGGTTTCTTGGCCTGGATTTTCCGTGGTCGCTGAGCTGGAACCTGGAGGGCCAGATTCCTTTCCCCTCCTGCGAGGAGCTGAGAGGGAGTTTTTCCCTGGAGTAGACAGAGCTCAGCGAGTCCCCGACAGTGACCAAATCAGGAGAGGGTGCCTACTTCGCACCATGTAGGTGAAGATCCCAGCCATGCCAGCCCAACAGAAGCTCTGTAGTATCGAGGGCTCAGAGTTCCCTTCTCTTCCTGCTTCCCTTCCCTGACCCCTGGGGCCCCCTAGCCTGTGTGTGGTCGCCCACAGATAGCCAGGAGGACGGGCATGCTGAGCAGCTCCTCCAGCCAGCCCCAGTGCCCAACCAGGGCCCTTCCACTCAAAGAAAGGCCAAACGCCTTCGCTCCACAGCACATGCACCGTGGCTGGCAGGGCTGCATTCACGCTCCGATTCTAAAGCCATGACTGGTCCACGTGCCTTCCAGATCCCAGGAAAAGCAACCTGGTGGAGATCATCTTGGACGTCAACGTCAGTCAGCTCACTGAGAGGCTGAAGGGGATGTTCATCCGCCAGATTGGGGTCCTGCTGGGGGTGCTGGACTCCGACATCATTGTGCAAAAGATTCAGCCGTACACGGAGCAGAGGTAGCTGGGCAATGCCTGGGGGGAGAAAAGGAAAGACCAGGGCTCCCTGGCCTTCTGGAGCGAGCCGAGAAACAGCATGGATAGGCAGAGAAGGGTGGGTCCCCTGGCCAGGAGTCCCTCACGGCATCCATCTCTGCCCTGGTCCCACTCGCTCACTCTGTCCCTAGACACTCAGTGGGGTATGGGCAGGGTGGAGGAGATGAGCTGGTTTGGAAGCCCACAGTCTGTTTCAGGACAGTCAGGTGCACATAGCACATGCAGTCCATCCTGGAAATGCACAGGTGAGAACAGTTAAGTCTTCCCGAAGAACAAGGGGGCAGGGGGTGAAACTTACCAAAGCTGACCTAGGGGAACCAGGTGCAACTTCAGGTCCAGGTCCCATGATGTGAAAGGGTAGCATGTCTTCAAGAAGCAACCAGCTGGTGCAGAAACCCCAGGGTGGGATATGAGGCTGGCTGTGGAGACACCAGAGACGTGCACGTTAGCTCTGAATGTCTGCCCAGGAGGACCCTCGTTACTTGGTTGTGTGTGTATATGAGAGGTGCTTGTTTTGTTTTTAAAGCAAGGAAATCCTTTAAAAAAATTTTTTTTTTTCTGTAAGGAGGCTAGATGAAAATAGGGAGGAACTGCAGGCTAGGGAACCAGTCAGAAAGCTTCTAGAATAGTCCAATTGAACAGGCCTTAAAACCTGAATTAAGGTGGTGGTGGAAGGGAAAAGAGCTGTGGAGGTGCATCCACGGGACGCGGTGGTCCGGCGGAGTGCCGTTGATGAAGTAGTGATGCTGAAGGTGTCGGTGCAAGTCTGAGGAGATAGCCCAGGCCGTCTGCCCAGCTGGAGGGACAAAGGGAACCTGTTTGCTCTGGCGAGCCTGGGTGTATTGCAGGTGCAGGGAGAGAGATGCCAGCAGACACTTCCAGGAGGATTCTGGAACTTGGGTGGGAGGAAGAGCCAGAGAGACGTGGAGTCACCCGCATGTGGGCAGGGGTCACAGGCATGAGGACAGAAGAGTCCCCAGTGGGAGAGTGAGGAGGGAAGGACAGAACTGTGGAGAACAACACCAGTATTTCAGAGGACACAGAGAAAGAGGTAGCAGAGGAAATGAAGAGCAGTCAGGGAGGCGGGAGGAAGGCCAGGAGAACACCTGTCCAAGGCAGATACGTGAGCCTCGGGCGGACTGCCAGGAAGGTGCAGAGGGGACGGGGTGGTGCATAACAGACGGCTGCAGGTCTTGGGGTCCAGCGCAGGAGAAAGGAGGAGGTGCCGGTGTGGGTGTGATTGTGTTGGTCCAGCGTCCTGGCTTCCATCTGAGGGGGCGGGAGGGAAGTGAGAAGCAGCTCTGGGGAAGGCTGCAGAACTGGGGTCCTAGCTGAGGGCTGAAGCAGCAGGTGACAGAGGTTCGAGACTCGAGCTCTGCAGTAGACATGCTGGAAGCTTCTCTGAGCTTTTCCTGGGCCCCACCCCCCACCTGCAGCCAGGAGGGGCTGTGCACCCAGGAAATCTCAGCCCCTCAGCTGGCTGTGATGTGCACTGGGCCTTGCAGGCTGCGAGGCAGTGTGATGAGACCTTTTTGTTTTTGCTTAAGCTGTGCTCAGCAACTCAGAGGCAGAACAAGGGCAACGGCTTGTAGTTTGTTTTGTTTTGTTTTTTGGTAGTAGTTATGTGAACGGCAGTGTTAACAGAAAAAAAGGAAAGCGAGACAGAGAAGGAGACATCTTCCATCTGCTGAATCATTCCCCAGAGCCAGGCCAGGCCCAAGCCAGGAGGCTGGAGCTCCATCCGGGTCTCCTAGATGTCAGGGATCCAAGCACTTGGGCCATCTTCTGCCCTTTCCAGTCATATTAGCAGGGAGCTGAATCAGAAGTGGAGCAGCTGGGACTTGAACCAGCCCTTGTGAGGGGTGCTGGCATCTCAGGCAGCTGTTTAACCTGTGTCACAGCACCAGCACTGACCAGGGGGCTCTTGCAGAGCAAGCCTAAGGAAGAGAGAAGCATGTGAACTCCTTTGGGTTCTGATTTGGGTGATTGACTTAGTGTAGGAATTCAGCAGCAGCATGTTGCAGGAGCAAGAAAACACGCCCCAGTGGGCAAGCCTGAGGGCCTTCCACTCACACGCACACGTGCGCACACAGAGCTCTGAACTGTACCCATCAGGGAGCTCTGTGGCTGTGGGAAAGTTACTGTACCTTTCTGAGCCCATTTCATCACCTGTCAAAGTACCAGTATCTGCTGCTGAGGGGAAAATGAGATCTTGGTGTGGTCCCTAACACGTAGTACTCCATTAAAGGGTTTTGCCCCATATTGGAGGGCTCTGTGGACGATCTGGGGTAGATACTGTCATAGCGTTTGTGCGTGGAGATTGGCCACACAGGAGAGGCGTGGGGAGAGGAGATAAAGATTTGAGGAGCTTTGATGTAAAGACAGAAATGCATCTATAAACATGGATAGGAAACCAGGCAAAAGCAAGGGGAAGCATGTTTCTTGATTCTGGAATTCCTAATGCCCCACTCATCCTCACCGTGCAGCAGGTTTCCCGAGGGTCACTGCTTCCTGAACTTCGATGTGTGACACACATAACGTCATCCTGTCCATTTGGGACTTTGGGATAAAGAGACAAGTGGCCCCGGTGGCCCAGGGCAGCAGGATCCACAGGCCCCACCCAGCCGTGCTGCCTGTACAGGGCATCGAGATCCTAGGAGGACCGACATGGAGACTGGATTCTGTGCTGCTCAGATGTGAGCCTGTTTTGTCTCAAACAGAAAAAGATCATCTGTACTGGCCACACCATGGTGTTGCTTTTGTTATTATTGTCATCACAGCCATAGTTTTAACTTGTGGATAATCTTTAGTGCACTTTGCAAAGCACAGCAGTTTGTCTTACAAGCAACCCAGGAGGAAATCCAGCAGCACCACTGGCTTAACCTTAAAAAGGCTGGCAACAACAATGTAGCCCCAGCCTGAGCCCTGGTGTTTTCATCCAGTAGCTGGCCATTTGCAGTGGGTCCTCCTGTTAGCTGGACCAGCTAGAAGTATTTAAAAAAAAATGTGGCCCAGTGAGGTGGCCTAGCAGCTAAAAGTCCTCACCGTGAACATGCCGGGATCCCATATGGGCACTGGTTCTAATCCCGGCGGGCCTGCTTCCCATCCAGCTCCCTGCTTGTGGCCTGGTAAAGCAGTCGAGGACGGCCCAAAGCCTGGGGACCCTGCACCTGCGTGGGAGATCTGGAAGAGGCTCTGGTCTCCTGGCTTCAGACTGGCTCAGCTCTGGCCATTGCAGCCACTTAGAGAATGAATCAGCAATGGATGGAAGATCTTCCTCTCTGTCTCTCCTCCTCTATGTATATCTGACTTTGCAATAAAAAAGAAAATAAATCTTTTTTTAAAAAATGTACTGATTTATTGAAAGGCAGAGAGAAATATCAATCTTCCATTCACTGGTTCCCTTTGCAAATACCTACAGCAGCCATGGCTAGGCCAGGCTGCCACCAGGAGCCAGGGTCCCCCTCCACATGGATGGCAGCATCCAAGGACTGGGCCAACACCTGCTGCCTCCTGCGGCACTCAGGAGTATCAGGCTGTCCTGGAAGCAGGGCTGGGACTTGAGTCAGGCACTCTGGTCTGGGGAGGAGGGCTTCCTGGTGGCAGCTTAGTTGCTGTGGCAGATGCCTGCTCCAGCTCAGGGTGTTTAATGGGCTTTGGGGTGGGCTTCATGACACAGCAGTTAGGCCGCCTCTGGGGACTTCTGAGTGCCATATTGGATACCGCTTGAGTCCGGCTGCTCTGCTTCTCACTAGCTCCCTGCTAATGGACCTGGCAAGGCAGAGGGCTCCTGTCAGCCATGTGGGAGGCCCTGGGGACCTCCCAGAGCCTGGCCTTGGCCTCACCCAGGCCTGACTGTTGCAGGCCTTTGAGGTAAAGCAGATCAGTGGATGGAAGCTCTCATTCTCCATCTCTCTTTCCATCATTCTGCCTTTCATAAGCAAATAAATCTGTAATCAAGAAGTGAAGGAATGGACTTTGGAGTCAGATGTAACAGATTTGGGATCTGGCTCTGCTGTAATTAACTGTGTGACCTTGGGCAAGTTACCCCTCTGAGCTCCCTGTTGTCTCCATAGACGGAGAGGACGCTGATAACCCTGACCGAGTGTGCATACACTTAGAAGGTGCTGAGCACATGGCGCCTGTCGCTGCTGTGGCCGCGGACAGCTCCGGCTCACTCCCGCTGTTGCGTGTCTCCACAGCACCAAGATGGTGTTCTTCGTTCAGAACGAGCCTTCCCACCAGATCTTCAAGGGCCATCAGGTGGCAGCAATGCTTAAGAGTGAGCTGCAGAAGCAAAAGGCAGACTTCCTGATATTTGGAGCCCTGGAAATCAACACTGTCAGTGAGTGATGTGGGGACGCTGGGGCAAGACTACCCGCTTCCCTTGAGTCCCTGTGCCCGGGGCACACGGGCCCAGTCAGCCTGCATGGCTGTCATCAAGAGTCCCGAGTCACTGCTGGGTTCTGAACCTGGGGCCTGGGGAGGCTGCAGGGGCGCCGGGAGCTCGGTCCAGGCAGATGTAGGTTGTTACTGTCCCTGGCCTGCGCCTTTTAATTACACAGGTTGGCATGGGTGCAGGATATGTGACTTTGGGGCCAGAGAAATCACAAGTCATTTCATGTCCTCGCATGACAGAATACCACTCTGACTGATTTCTTCAAAATTGAAACAGTGGTTAGATCCACTCCTAGGGCTTGTTACTTATTACTTTAATAGACACACAGATTTCAAAACTTTGTGTTCTTACAGATTTCAAAGCCATGTTCAGTTATAATTTCTTTCCTTTGTAGTAATAAATGTGTTTTTTAATTTTGTAATTGCAATCTCCTCTAAGAGGGTGGTGAGACCAAAGGAAGGCAGGCAGGGTGCCTGTCTGGCGGCCTCTAGCTGCTCGCGTTTCATGGCCATGAGCCTGTGACAGCAGGCCGTGCACTGCCTGTCACAGCAATGGGGCAGGTGTCCTGGGAGCTTCCCCAGGGGGTAGCGGGGTGGCAGGCTTTGGGGCATAGCCTCACAGCCCGTGACCCCAGCTGACCTTTTCCCTTCTCTGCCACCATCAGCGTGTCAGCTCAACTGCTCAGACCACGGCCACTGTGACTCGTTCACCAAACGCTGCATCTGCGACCCATTTTGGATGGAGAATTTCATCAAGGTGCAGCTGAGGGATGGAGACAGCAACTGTGGTGAGCTGCTGGGTGGGGCAGACCAGCTGCACTGGCCGCCGGGCAGCTCCGTCTCCTGCGGGCAGGGTGGGGAGGCAGTCAGGAGAAACACTTTGCATACCTCCTGAGGACTTTCCTGCGAAGCAGGACCAGCTGAAGCCTCCGAGTATCTCTGCTGTGGGGTCACCAGCACAGCTGATGCAGGGCTCTCGGAAGGGGCAGGACCATTGGCTGGCCTCATGGGGAGAAGCTGCTGGCAGCGCGGGGCAGCCCACACTTGCCTCCTGACCTGCTGCCCTGCCTTCTCTGGTTGTCTGGGCAGAGTGGAGCGTTCTGTATGTGATCATCGCCACCTTTGTCATCATTGTGGCCTTGGGAATCCTGTCTTGGACCATGGTCTGTTGCTGTAAGAGGTAAGACAGCTCTCCTTCAGGGTTCACCTGGACTGCTGCTCACAAATCCATTCCTCTAGGAGGTAGTTAGCTCCTTCAGCAGGGAAGCACCGTGCGGGCGCCCTAGGCAAGATTAGGGTTGAGGACCAGCGCAGTGGCCTAGCAGCTAAAGTCCTTGTGTTGAATGTGCCAGGATCCCATATGGTCGCCGGTTCTAATCCCGGCAGCCCCACTTCCCATCCAGCTCTCTGCTTGTGGCCTGGGAAAGCAGTTGAGGATGGCCCAAAGCCTTGGGACCCTGCACCCACGTGAGAGACCCGGAAGAGCTCCTGGCTCCCAACTTCGGATTGGCGCAGCACCAGCCGTTGCAGTCACTTGGGGAGTGAACCAGCAGACAGAAGATCTTTCTGTCTCTCCTTCTCTCTGTCTATCTGACTTTGCAATAAAAATAAATAAATCTTTTTTTAAAGAAAAAGATTAGGGTTGACCTGACACTCTCCATCCCCAAGACCTGTGCAGGGAGGTTTCTCCACTGCCATCGCTGCCAAGGGCAGAAGCACCCCCTCTTGCCAGGGGCTTCCACCGTTTGCAGCCATGGTAAGCAGGCAGGCCTGGCACTGGACCTGGATTCCACCTCTAACCTGCGCAGCACACCCAGTGTGCCATGGCTGCTGCCCCACTGCAGGAGCACAGAGTGAGGTGCGGTGGCCACGGCCCTTGTCTGAGGCTGCCGGCTAATGATGCAGCTCTTCACCTTTACAACTGACCTCTTGTTCTGTCTTGATTCGCTTACTGTGTCAGCCATGTCCCATATAACGGTTCCCTTTTATTTCTTTGAAGATTTATTTATTTAGTTAGTTAGTTGAAAGGCAAAGTTAGAGAGGGAGAGACGAAAGATCTTTCATCTGTTGATTCACTGTTCAAATGGCCACCATGACTGGAGCTGGGCCAGTCAGAAGCCAGGAGCCAGGAAGTTCTTCTAGGTTTCTCATATGGGTGTAAGGGACACAAGCACTTGGGCCATCTTCCGCTGCTTTTCCCAGGTGTATAAACAAGGAGCTGGATCAGAAGTAGAAGTGGAGCAGCTGGGACTTGAACCCACACCTGTACTGGGATGCTGATGCCATAGGTGTTGGCTTTGCTTGCTATGCCACAGCACCAGCCGCAGTATTTTCTATTTCAGTGCACACAACCTTTTCTGATTTTACAGATGAAGAAACTTAGGTTCAGGAAAAGTATATCACCTGTCAGAGGAGGCCTGATAGGGAGGGCCAAGGTCACCCAGGCGTATAACCTGCTAGACAGCCGAGGAAACTATAAGGGTTAAGGAAGATGCCCACCAGCCAGATACTCACCATTTACGGCTGTGTTGGGGCAGCAGGTGCCTCTCTCACCACCCCAAGCAGAGGGTTATTACTATTATTATTATTATTATATTATTATAGAGGCAAAGAAATACAAAGGTTTAGAGAGAGCCATCCCATCTGGTGGTTCACCCCTCCAATGCCTACAATAACTGCAGCTGGGCTGGGGCCAAAAATGGTAGCCAACACTCAACCTGCCGCCCCACCCCTGTGGTAGCAGGAGTTCAGTTGCGTGCCACTGCCTACTGGGATCTACGGGGTCTGCTGGGGTGAGGAGCAAGAGCCAGGGATGGAGCCCAGTGTTCTGCCGGGAGACACCCGCATCCTGAAGGACGTCCTAACCCCTCGGGCCATCTGCCCCACTTTGCCTTCTGACGGGTCCACCCTTTGCTTGCACCCTTTGCAGCTCCCATGCCTTGTGCCTTGTCCCAACATGGGCAGGGACCAAGTCACAGCCCCGTCCCCCCAGCTACTGAGTAAATGCAGACACCCCAGGGGCCAGCCCAGGCCCACGGAGCCTCTGTCCTGAGCAGGATTGTGTATTTTAGGCAAAAAGGAAAACCCAAGAGGAAGAGCAGATACAAGATCCTTGATGCCACCGACCAGGAGAGCCTGGAGTTGAAGCCGACCCCTCGGGCAGGTAGGGCCCAGGTTCTGGGCATTCTGTCTGCGGGCTGGGCTCTCTGTCTGCAGGTGGGTAATGTAGGGCCTGGGTGCTGAGGACCCCAACTGTAAACAGGACAGGTAGGGTCCAGGTGCTTGGCTGTGAGGGCTGGGCAGGTAGGGCCTGGGTGCTGGGCTCTCTGTCTGCGGGCTGGGCAGGTAGGGCCTGGGTACTGGGCTCTCTGTCTGCAGGTGGGTAATGTAGGGCCTGGGTGCTGGGCTCTCTGTCTGCGGGCTGGGCAGGTAGGGCCTGGGTGCTGGGCTCTCTGTCTGCAGGTGGGTAATGTAGGGCCTGGGTACTGAGGACCCCAACTGTGAACAGGACAGGTAGGGTCCAGGTGCATGGCTCTGAGGGCTGGGCAGGTAGGGCCCGGGTGCTAGGCTGGCGCTCCGTCTACAGGCCAGTAACGTAGGGCCCGGGTGCTGGGCACTGCATTTGGGGGGGGGCAGGTAGGGCCCTGGAGTGGATGGGGCTGCTCATGGCTGGGCTGGCACTGCATGGTATTTCCTAGCTTGGAAAAGCATTCTCCGGGTCTGCTCTCCTCTAATCCACTTGGCCAACACATCACGGTCCCATGGAGCCCTCCTCTGAGATGCATCTAGAATTCCCTGCCTCACTAGCTCACCATGCCTCTACCCAGAGCACATTTTGTCCCATCCCCTCCTGCCCTCAGCAGTTCTTTACACATCAGCCACAGCACTTTCTTGAAAACATGAATAAAATCAGCCCCGTAAACACCCCTGCTGGCTCCCGTGCTCTGGGCAGCAACCACAGCAAGGTCCCCACATACTCGTGCCCTCCATCCTGGCCTCGGGCCTTCCGGGCAAGCTGGAGCTGGTGTGTTGGAGAAGGCTGGTATTTGCTTGAGGATAGTTCTGGAGAGAGTTGAGGAAATGAGGCTGCAGGCTTGATGGGCCAAGTTGGGGAGAATTCTGAAGGTTAGCTGGAGGAACCAGGCCTTTGTTCTGACACTGCATGGAAGTGACATCCTAGGAAAAGCGGCCTGGAGACAACTTGGAAGCTGCAGAGGGGAGAGGTTGCAGGGGGGAGGCCCCCAGAGGGCTGCATGCAGTGGTTGGAGGAGGAGGTAATGAGGGGGGAAATAAGGGGTGTCACAGAACTGGGGAGCAGGCAGTCAGGCCGCCTTCCGGGAGCACAGGACTGCACAGGTGACAGGAGGGCAGTCAGTATGGGACAGGGAGACGAGCATGGACGGAAGGGTCGTCCCGGGCCCTAGAGCACCTGCATGGACAGTGAGGCGGGCACTCACGCTCACAGGCAGTTCATGCTTTCCATTTTCTTTTTTTTTTCTTTAAGACGGCATTACAGAGAGAGTTGGGCACACACAGAAACAGAGCTTCTGTCGGCTCATTCTGTCCCCTCAGTGCCACAGCACTGGCCATTTCCATTTTTCTCTCGAATGACGACAACTGCGCCTTGGTGGACATGGGTGTGGATGTCCTATGGGCGTGAGCCTCAGGGTGGACTTGCTGAGTCACGGAGACGTGTGTTGAGCTTTTGTTGGTGCACACACTTCTCAGCCAGCATGGTTTGGTGGGTGATATGCACCTGGTGCCTCAGGCTGAGCGACAGTGTGTGGTGGCCAGGCCTGGTGGAATGCGAAGAGCCCGTGTACCCACTGGTACCCTCCCATGTGGCTGTGGGTGGGAGGCAGCTGCTGCACGCTGGGAGGATAGGCTGAGCTCCCATCCGCAGGGCCTGTTCTCCTCCTGGTCAGGTGCAGGCTGCCTGCGCACTTCTGTGGTCCCGATGTTCTGCCATCTTGAGGCCAGCCGGCAGGTGGCGCCGCAGGCCTGTTCCAGAATGTGAGTGAGGCCATGTAGGCTCCAGACCCAGTGGAGTGCAGTTCTAGGGTGGGTCCTGGTGACAGGTATAGCTGGGGGAGGGAGGGGGGCGTCCTCAGCCTGTGCAGCCCAGAGCACTGCAGCTGAGGCCGGAGGCAGGAGGGCAGGGGGCTGAGTAACCCCTGCAGCTGCCCCAGTGTTGGGGAGTGGGGTCGCAGGCACCAGCCCGCTGATGCTGCGTGGCTCACACCAAGTGTCTCGCTCAGTCACTGCCATCATTTATTTGAAAAGCCAAGGGCTACAGCAGGACAGAAAGGTGAACTTTCCTCCACAGCTCCTGGGACCGCGACTTTGCCTGTCCCTCAGCTCCTCCCCGGCCAGGATGTCTATCCTGATGGTCTGCTCTTCCCTGCAGGCGTCAAGCAGAAGGGCCCAGCACCGAGCAGCAGCCTCATGCACTCCGAGTCGGAGCTGGACAGTGATGATGCCATTTTCACATGGCCCGACCGAGAGAAGGGCAAGCTCCCACACGGCCAGAACGGCTCAGTGCCCAACGGGCAGACCCCGCTCAAGGTCAGGAGTGCACGGGAGGAGATCTTGTAGCTGCCTGGCCTGAGGCCTCAGGGCTGGGACTAGCAGTGCACAGCACCCAGGGGCCACTGCCACCCTCTGGCATCTGCTGATCACTCTGTGCCGTGCCCCGGAACTGCTGGTACCCAAACCCGGACACTCCAGGAACCATGAATGAAGCTGTGAACCAAGGGGCTGTTCCCCAAGCCTGTCCAGTAGGCCCCAGCCACTGCACGCCCCAGGGCCTTGGTTCAGGTTGCAGAGCTCTCCCTGGCACGGGGCAGACACCCTGGCTGCCCTGCAGCTCCTGCCCCCAGTGAGGCTGCTCCCAGGGCATGCCTGGTGAGCTACCCGCCCCACGTGCCCGGCTGCAGCTCCATTGGGAGGTGGCAGGTGCACTCCCTCTGTTCGGCAGCTCTTGGAGGGTGTGGGAGGATGGCCTAGGGTGGGAGGGACCCCTGGCTGCTGGGCTGTAGGCAGATGGATACCCCCCTTCTCGGCCAGCACTTGCTGCTGCGGGGCTCAGGCCCCTACTCCTGGCTGAGACTGCACGGCCTTGGCAGGGAAGCCAGCCACGGCATGCACCCTCTGTCCTCTCCCTGGGGCCCTGGCACAGGGTCTCAGGGCATGGGCACCTACTCCCCCGGGGCTTGTGGCTGCACACAGGCAACCTTGACTGGAAGGATGAGTTTCCTGTCTTGGTGCCTACCACCCTGGTGCCTGGGGTTGGGGACTGGGGGATCAGGGAGAGACTTTTTAAAGAAACTTAGAATTTCTACTACTGCACTACTGTTGTTGTGATGATTAAACTGGCTATTTAATTGTGTGTTGGCCTGCACTGCTGTGATCCTGCCTACTCCCTGTGGGGGGCGCCACCTTGCCGTGTCCTGCACCTCGCAGCTTTCCTTGACCCAGAAGTGGGACGCATCCTCCTGTGACTGAGCTTTAGCCCCGCAGCGTCCTGAGCTGTCCGACTGCCTCACCCTTTGGGTCCCCTTCCCCGTCAGTTCCGGGTGGCCACGTGCCCTAGTTGTGTTCCCTGTTCCCTGTGACATTTGGTCAGCAGGTGGCAGACAGGGTGGACAGCCTTGGACGTCCCAAGGGAAGGCAGGGAGGGACGGGGCAGTATCTGTGTCCACTGAGCCAGCATCCAGTCATGGCACGACACAGCAACTGTGCACCTTGCTCCAGACCAGCTTGGCAAATGCCAGCTTGGAATCGCTGGGTTCCCAGGGTGGGGGAGGCTTTCCAACATCTGGGGACCCCTGCTTCGAGAGCTTGCAGCCAAGATGCCCCTGTGCAGTGTGCCACCTTGGAGCAGAAGGAGCAGAGTGCCCTCTGGTGAGTGCGGTTCGGCTGCCCTGGGGTGTGGGGCAGGAGTTGTTGCTGCCCAAACAGGCACCAGGATGAGCATGGCATCCAGGTGGCAGAGTGAGTCTGGGCAGAGCCAAAGCAGTAGACCAGGACTTGGGGGCCTATTGCCTCAGTGTCGCTCATAGGGGTCTGGGGCTGGACCACAAGGATTGGCCTCTCCCTGGCTCTGCAGGAGGCTTCCTGGTGCCCCAGACTCATTTCTGCCCTCCAAAAGGGGGGCATTTTTATCTCAGAAATGAAGGAAATACCTCCACCCCTTGCTTTGCAACACCCCTTCCCCAAGTAGACAACTGGAGGGAACCTGGCTTGCTTTCCAGGCCCGGACTGCCACGCCCCCTGGCGGCCACCAGAAGCTGCTTCAGGGGAATGAGGCTCTTGTCACCCCAAGCCACCCTTCCCAGCTACTGCTGGCTCCTGGGCCTTAGCCACTGAGCCCTTCCTCGGCCCTTGCCCAGTCAGATTTTCTAGAAGGCCTGCAGAGGGAATCCTTGTATGTCTCAGCTGCACCCTGTTAGCAACCCCAAGGCTGGAAGCTGCAGCTTCAGCCTGTTGTTGGGGTGATGGCCAGTGAGTGGGAGGTGCCCCAGGGGCGCACTCTCTGGGAACAGCAGATGTGGACTCAGCAGCACCTGACCGGGCAGCAGGGGCCAGCAGACCTGGAGCAGACTCCGGCCCCTACACAGAGCATGGCCTGCCTGGTTAAAGCCCAGTGGCATACTTGCTGGCTACATTGGGGTCACCACTGTCACTTTCCACTTGCATTACCTAGAATTTGTGGTGGGTGGGGTGCTGGTGGCTCGCTGATGTGCAGGCTTTCCAGGCTTTGGGCTGCCCACTCCTAAGGGCCTAGGCAGGGTATGTGTGCCCCAGGGTGTAACAGCTGCTTAGAACCACCTGGAGAATGCAAAATCCAGGAGTTGGAGTGGGCCCAGTACGCAAACAGTGGGCACCTCCCTCTTGGGTGAGCATGAGAACCCAGACTTGGGCAGGCATGGCTAGACAGAGTGTTACCCGCTGGCATGTGTGGGCTGGATAGTGGGCTGGTTGGGTTGAACTAGGCTTCAATGCCCATTGACATGTACATGAGCTGAATGGGATGTGGATGGACTGCACCAGTCCAATGTACATACTGGCAAGCACGGGAACCAGGGCAGGGGCAGGCCTGGTGAAGGTTATTGCGGGTTGCTCCGACTAGGCTGCAGCTCCCTCCAATGTCTGTGAGGGCCTAGTGTGTGGTGGGCAGGATCTGGTTGGGCTGCAACAGCCATCACTTTGTGTCAAAGGGCTGGAGACAGAACTGACCCAGCAATTGCAGCCACGAGCATGTGCACAAGCTGATTTGGACAATGGACCGTGCTGGACCCAGTATTGGCATGCACACACGAGTCAGGTCTGGGATCACCTCAGGTGAAGATTATTTGGGGATTCCCCAACTGAGTTGCTGGACTCAGATCCCAACCATGGAGAGAATTGCAGGTTCCATGGTCTGACCATGGAGCGCATGTGTCAGAGCTGGGCCTCCACAGTGGCTTAGAGCTGTGGACAGCATATCCAAATGCACACGGAGGATATGGCAGTACACTGGAGCCTCCAGCGGACACCTGGTACATGGCAGAGGACAGAGGACAGAACAAAGTTATCAACTACCCCAGCCAAGCGTAGGCAGTGAATGGGCAAACACTAAGGTAGACTATGTCAACCAGTGGATTCTGGAGAGATTTCATCGTGGTTGGAGTGGCGAGATCGGCAATAATTCAGACCTGTTGAACTATCAAAACCCCATGAGCAGGACCTCAGAGCATGCTCCACGTCGGGGACCCTGGGCTGGTGTTGGGTGGCTGCCCTCCATCCCAAGGTGCAGAGGTGTTTGGGAGGCTGGGTGTGGATTCTCTCGTTGATTCCCCCTTTCTCCCAGATATAGGGGGGAAAAAAGAGAGAGAATGTGGAAATTGCGATCTCACCCACCTTCCTGTAGTCCTTGACCCTATTTACCCCAATCAACTACATAAAAATCATCAAAAATAATTTAAAATCTGGGGCCCGGCGGCGTGGCCTAGCGGCTAAAGTCCTCGCCTTGAACGCACCAGGATCCCATATGGGCGCCGGTTCTAATCCCGGCAGCTCCACTTCCCATCCAGCTCCCTGCTTGTGGCCTGGGAAAGCAGTCGAGGACGGCCCAATGCTTTGGGACCCTGCACCCGCGTGGGAGACCTGGAAGAGGTTCCTGGTTCCCGGCATCGGATTGGTGCGCACCGGCCCGTTGCGGCTCACTTGGGGAGTGAATCATTGGACGGAAGATCTTCCTCTCTGTCTCTCCTCTCTGTATATCTGACTTTGTAATAAAAGTAAATCTTTAAAAAAAAAATCATTAAAAATCTAAAAAAAACAAAAAAAACTGCTTAAACAGAACCACCTCCCCACCCCCTCACCGCTACGAGGCGTTCTGAGGGGTGTGAGGCAACTTGGAAGGATCCTGACCAGGACCAGGACCAGTGTTCCTCCCCAGCAAGGCCGGGCCTGGCCAGTGTCCTCCCCGGCCCCAGTGCAGGGGCAGAGCACTGATATCTGTGGGGCCCCACTCCCACCTTCTGGGGGAGGCTTTTTTTTTCCTTTCTTACTTAATCTTTTCCTTAAAGATTTTTTTTAAGGCAGAGTTACAGAAAGAAAAAAGAGAGAGGTCTTCCATTTGTTGGTTCACTCCCCAGTGGCCCCAACAGTCAGGACTGGGCCAGGCCAAAGCCGGGAGCTCAAAGCTCAATCCAGGCCCCATGTGGGCAGCCACTGCTTGCCTCCCAGGGCACACAGGAGCTGTTTTTTTTTTTTTTTAATTTGTTTATTTAAAGATTTATTTATTTTTATTGGAAAGTCAGATACACATAGAGGAGATACAGAAAGATCTGTCTGCTGGTTCACTCCCCAAGTGGCCACTGAGCCGATCCAAAGCCAGGAGCCAGGAGCTTCTGGGTCTCCCACATGGGTGCAGGGTCCCAAGGCTTTGGGCCATCCTTGACTGCTTTCCCAGGTCACAAGCAGAGAGCTGAATGGGAAGTCAAGCTGTTGGGATTAACACTGGTGCCCATATGGGATCCTGGCACGTTCAAGGCAAGGACTTCAGCCGCTATGCTATCACAAAATAAATACAATCAAGCCTTGGAATGACAGCCCCCCACCCCGCCATCCCAGGCTGCTTGGATCTTAAACTAGTGAATGGGAATCTGCACAGTGCTTGAGTAGGCCGAAGACAGTGCTCAGCAGCACAGTTTCAAGATCAGGCTGACTGGGAGGGGAAGCCCCAGCCCCGCGTCGGCACCTTGGCGCAGGGGTGGCAGAGCTGCTGCTGGTAAGGCGGGTTCCTCGTCCAGGACAGTCTGTGCCCAGCCTTCTGCCCACACAGGTGAGAGCCGGCCCCCTCTGAGTTCTGCCCTCTGGGACCCCCTCCACCTGTCTCTGGCTTGCTGTGGATGCTGGCTTGGGGAAACTGACCACAATGGTAACACAAGGTGGAGGAAGCCTGGTCCAGAACTACCAAGAGGAGGAGTCCTGGAGTGGGCGCTGGGGCTGCACCTGAAAAATGAAACTGACTGACTGCCCCTGCACGCCACCTGTGCCACCCGCGGCGGCAGCCCTGAGGGGTGACCAGGGTCTGCAAAATGGGCAGCTGCAGGACCCAGAGGACCCAGAGGACACCTGCTCTGGCCTGTCCGGTGCTTGTGGTTCTTTCCTTTTTTTTTTTTAAAGATTTATTTATTTTTACAGGGAAGTCTGATTTACATAGAGAAGAGACAGAAAGATCTTCCATCCACTGGTTCACTCCCAAAGTGGCTGCAACGGCCAGAGCTGAGGCAATCTGAAGCCAGGAGCCAGGAACCTCCTCCAGGTCTCCCACGCGGGTGCAGGGTCCCAATGCTCTGGGCCGTCCTCGACTGCTTTCCCAGGCCACAGGCAGGGAGCTGGATGCGAAGTGAAGCAGCCAGGATATGAACCAGTGCCCATATGCGATCCAGTAATTGCAAGGCAAATTCTTTAACATTTCCATATTCTTAACTGGGAAGATGGCTACAGGGAAGACAGCCAAGAGTGCCACGTGTCCCTGTGGTCGCTCACACCGGAGGGACACCTGGAGTCAGCCCTGAGCTCCTGGCCTGCCCAGCAAGGAGCACCTGGGTGTGACATGCTGGCTAAATGAAGCACTGGAGCGCAGGCAGGTGCGCAGCTGCAGTGGCCTGCCGACTCCCAGGGATGCCGTCTGGTCTCAGGTGGATGAATGGAGCATAGGGCCCAGGCTGGCCCTCAAGTCAGGAGGAGCCAGGACACACACAGAACCATCCCAGGTGCCCACGTTTGAAGGAGATAGGGAGGACAAAGAGGACAGTGGAGGGAAAGTTTGAAGAAATGAGAAGAAACCTAGAATTACAGAATGATGCAGACTCAGGCTGCAGGCACTTGAGGCGTCTGCGGCCGCGCATGGGGAAAGGGGGGTTCCACTGCCCCCACCCTCGCACAGTGTCTGCAGAGCGCAGAGCACAGCATCCCCAAGTGCTGAGGGAGAACTCGGGCCTCAACATCCACACTGAGACAAGCTCACATCAACAAAAACCCTCACAGACATGAGGCTTTCAAAGTCCTTCACAAAGACTCAGCTAGAAAACATTCTCAAAGACACAGGATAGAATAGCTCAGCTGTGGCGTGGAGCCAGACTTAGGAAGTAACAGGGACAGGACTGTGGTCAAGTGTGGCTTGTCAGACACAGCTAGGACTAATGAGCAGCTCAAAAACTTAGTGCATTAAGAACGAAGTTCATGAAGAACGCAGAGCCAGGGGCAGGCGTGGTGGCACCGTGGTTTAAGTGCCACGGACACCCCTGGCTGGGGCACCGTCCAGGGCCTGGCTACCCCGCTCCAGCTCAGCTCCCTGCTGGTGTTCCAGGGAAGGCAGAGGAGGATGGCTCGAGCGCTCGGGTCTGCGCCGCCCATGTGGGAGACGTGGATTATTCTGGCGTTGGCCTGGCCCAGACCTGGCTGTTGCAGACAGTGTGGGCAGTGAATAAGATGATGGAAGAACTCTATTGCTGGGCTTTCCAGACAAGCACTGAGTCTTTTTTTAAAAAAAGGTTTATTTATTGAGTGGTATAAACAGGGGAGATAGAGAGACCTCTACTACCCAGACGGCTGTGAAAGCTAGAGTTTGGCCAGTCTGAAGCCAGGAGCCAGGTTCTTGCGCATCTCCCACGTGGGTGCAGGGGCCCAATCACTTGAGCCATCCTCTGCTACCTTCCCAGGTGCATTAGGCGGAGCTGGATCAGAGGCAGAGCAGCTGGGACTCTAACTTGTGCCCATAGGGGATGCCAGGATGGCAGGTGGCAGCTTTACCAGCTATACCACAGCACCAGGTCCATGAAAAGATTTATAATTATTTTTATTAAAATAGCAGATTTTATTTTATTTATTTTTAATCTATTTTATTGTATGGTTGTTGACAATCTTTACATAGTTAATTGCGGTTAAAAAAAAAAGGTTCAGGGGGTATAGGGAAGTGGGTAATACTATTATGTCCATATTGTTTCCATCATGTATCTTAGGTAAAGGGGGATATTGAGGGAGAAGCTCCACCCGTTTTTAAAATAGCAGATTTTATGAAGCTTAGAGACAGAGAGACAAAAATCTTCCACCTACTGGTTCACTCTCCAAATGGCTGCAATGGCCAGAGCTGAGGTGACCCAGTTAGGAGTCAAGAGCTTCTTTCAGATCTCCCACACAGGTGCAGGGTCCCAAGGCTTTAGGTCATCCTCTACTGCTTTCCCAGGCCACAAACAGGGAGCTGGATGGGAAGTGGAGCAGCCAGGACATGAACCGGCATCCATACAGGATGCTGCACTTGCAGGTAGAGGATTAGCCTGTGGAGCTACCACACCAGCCCCCGAGGAAATCAATCTTAAAACAACATATTCCCAAAAACATCAACAAAATGAGGGTGAGCAAGACAAAAGCAGCATGACATTTTCTTAGGCAAGTTAAAGCAATAGTGGTAGACATGAACAGTATCATGATCAAATTATAAAAGTAGAATGACTGCTTTTAAATGGATGGCAAATATGCTACTGAAAAGGAAAGCAAGGGAGACATAAATCCCAAAAGCATACTAAGTGGGACTTTGAACTTACACAGCAGAAATAGGTTCTGCTAGCGGGAACTGAAATGCATACAGCTGTGTATAAGTTCCCATTGAGGACACACTCTTCCTTCCCATAGCCCGTCACTGTGCCTGGCGCTGACTGCCCTGTGCAGCCCCTTAAGGGCTCAGGGGAGCTGGGCACCTCCATCATGCAGAAAGGACCGAAGGGCAGAGAAGAAAGGAAGGCTAGAAAGGCTCTGAGTGCTGAGCTGAGGTGGGAGGAGGGGCGTGACTTGCAAGTTTACAAACCAACAAAACCTGATCCACATCCAGCTGATGCACCAGGCACAGCTGGATGCGGATGCATGCCAGTGTCCCAAGTGGCCCGGGAAGAGGCAAAGTGACCTCGGCAGTGACGTGTACACAGGGCATCACGTGCACACGGGTTCACACCGAGATGGGCAGGGAAACCAAAGTATTCTGGCATAGCTTGCCTCAAGAAATACTGAAGGCACGGTGTGGTAGCCTAGCAGCCTGTGTCCTTGCCTTGCACATTTGGGATCCCATATGGACACCGGTTCTAATTCAGGGGCCCTCTTCCCATCCAGCTCCCTGCTTGTGGCCTGGGAAAACGGTTGAGGACAGCCCAAAGCTTTGGGACCCTACACCTGCGTGGGAGACTCAGAGGAAGTTCCTGGCTCCTGGCTTCGGATCAACTTAGCTCTGGCTGTTGTGACCACTTGGGGAGTGTATCATCGGATGGAAGATCTTCCTCTCTGTCTCTCCTCCTCTATATACATCTGACTTTCACAATAAAAGTGAAAAGTAAATCTTAATCAAAAAAATACTGAAAAAATTCATGGAGCATGCCAGGACAGAGTCACTAGGACAATTTAAATATCAAAATGAACATGAATATCAGATTATAACCTATAATAAAATATAACCTATAATATAACCTATAATATATAACCTATAATAAAATAGTAATCTGTAAGCCTATGATATAAATGAATAAAAATTGTAAGACCTCAGTAGACATTTTAAAAATTAATAGTTCTAGGACAAATATGGCAGGAAAACATCAAATACAAAGGGAAACTGAGGGAGCAAGATTTATAGGATCTGATGAAACAACACAACAAAAGGAAGGTGACGTACAGATAAGAAAGTAACTTACACAATTTTTAGTAAACCTCAAACATAGCTTGAAATTGACAAATCAGTAGGCAGAGAAAGGGAGGATCATAACTTGTGGATTATAAAGGGAAGTGAGGGAGCAGTGCTGGGGCAGGGCAGGGAGGGCCACCTTCCAGGGCCAGCATCCCCAAGAGGCTGCTCCACTTCCGACCCAGCTCCCTGCCAGTGCGTCCGACGAAGCAGTGGAAGATGGCCCAAGCGCTTGGGCCCCTGCACCCACAACCTGGATGAGGCCCCAGGCTCCTGGCTTCAGCTCAGCCCAGCTTCGTCCACTGTGGTCCAGTGAGGCAGTGGATGTGAGAACTCACTCTGCTTCTCCCTCTTTCTGTAACATTTCCAGATAAACCTGTGTGTGTAAATGCAGGGCCCCAGCCGACGACAGTGTCAGCATGTCTGCTCTGGGGACTCAACACTGTGAGAGGCGAATGTTACACATTGGGATTGTTTTCAGGAGACAACAAAGACAAGCGGACGCAATCCTGCAGCGCGGTTAAGATGAACATCAGAAGAAAATCACCACAGAAAACCGGCAATACCACAGAGGGATGGCTGACAGGTGAGAGGACAAGGAGGAGACGATGCAGACGACACGCAAAATGGACAAGAGATGTGAATAACAACTACACAACCATTAACTGGAGCACAGAAGTGAAAATGAGAAATATAAAAACCCAAAGATTTATCCATTTTTAATTACCTTTGTTTTTTAAAGATTTATTTTTCTTGGAAAGTCAGAGTTACAGAGAAAAGGAGATTCAGAGAGAAAGATCTTCTGTCTGCTGATTCACTCCCCAAGTGGCTGCAACGGTTGGAGCTGCGCTGATCCAGAGCCAAGCGGTTGTTCCAGGTCTCCCATGCAGGTGCAGGGTCCTGAGGCCCTGGGTCGTCCTCGACTGCTCTCCCAGAACACAAGCAGGGAGCTGGGTGGGAAGTGGAGATGCCAGGACACAAACTGGCACCACATGGGACTCTGGTGAGTGCAAGGTGAGGATTTTAGCCACTAGGTTACCACGTTGGGCCCCAGGTGTTTTCCAGACTAGCAGTGTGTTCACACGCACACATGAACACACAGAAAAAATGGAAAAATGCCATTAAAAGCATGAATTTACTTTGTTGTAAAAATTATTCAAGCCACATGGAAAATATGACGCAAAAACTATGCCATTCAAGTTGGCTTCATATAGAAACAAACTGTACACCTGTAATTCCATTTGTCCAGTAACTTTTCAAAGTATTCTCACATATAATACATCATTGACCCAGGGAGTTCACAGAGAAATGCTGGCTTATTCAGACACTTGGTAAGGTGCGTCTTCTACTGCAGGGGCGAGTGGGTGACCGGTGACTCGGTGAATGTCCCTGACTTGGTGGTGAAGGCTGCTTCCAGAATGGACGGGCATCACATTTCCCTTTTTTGTGCAAGGCCCTCCGGAGCCCTACACTAGCGCAGCACTTGGCATCAGCCATTTCTCTAAGTGACAGCTCTTAAAGAAACAATAGAAAACCACTCAACTGCTACGTTTGAGCATCTTCAGACACTGCTCTGGGGCTTTTCTGTTAGCAACTATTCATTATCTTTTGTTAACTTTGTGATTCAGCAGGTTTTACATAGTGTAGATGGAAATCCTTGGCAGATTTTTTTTTTTTTTTTGCAAAGTATCTTTCTGAACTTTCCATGTGTTAAAACTTCACCCTTAATTGCACAGGAATTAACAATTTTGATGTAATACATCCCTCCCTGACACACCTCCCCTGTTTTACATGAACTCTGCCCTGGGGATTTCACTCATGCTCATCTCCAGGTCTAAATCACAATAAAATTAATCTGTATTTTATGTCCAGGCATAATGTTATCTTTAATATTTACATATTTAAGAGACACACAGTCAAACATACAAATGCTACTAAGGGATCCTATTTCACTTTCCTCCACGTAAAAACCCAGTTTTGGGGCCCAGTTTCATAGCCTTGTGGCTAAATTCTCGCCTTGCATGCGCTAAGATCCTATATAGGCTCTGGTTTGTGTCCTGGCTGCTCCACTTCCCTTCCAGCTCCCTGCTTGTGGCCTGGGAAAGCAACAGAGTATGGCCCACAGTCTTGGGACCCTGCACCCATGTGGAGACCCAGAAGGGCCCAGCAGCCTGTCAGGAGCCTGCTTTGTGAGATGAGAGTGAAGGCGCCTGCCAAGGGGCACACAGGCAGAGCCGAGGCGCCACAGCCTGTGGGTCTGCTCTCCTGTCACCGGGCCTTGGGGTGAAGATTGTTTCAGTGACGATTACGAGTGCGATGACAGACAAGAGGGCTCTTCAGAAAGTTCATGGAAAATACACAGTATGGAAAAAAGAGTGCAACGTATCTCAAAATTTTTGGCACTAAGAATAAACTTGTCTTTTAATTTCAGTTTCTGCAAACTTTTCAAGAGGGAGATAGGGTATTGTTTCCTAACATTTCAACTCAAAGTGGTCTTCTTTATTCACATGAAAAAGTTCTAAACTGAACAGAAAACTGACATTTCTTCACAAAAATTGATTACAGGACCTCCATGGGAAAGATCGCTGAGAATAGGCCACAGAACTTGGAAGGTGTGTCTGCCAATGCCAAGCCAAGGCTAGACCCCAAGGAAAATGCCAATCTAAATATATATATATATGTATATAATATATTCATTCCAATATTAAATTCAAAATCATTAAACTTGAACTGATACAAGCTCTGTAATATCAAAGAAGCTTACCACAAATGGAATAGAGCACATCCTTTACTATAGGTGAGGTTTAAAGAGTTATACCAAGGGGCTGACGCTGTGGTATAACTGGTTAAGCCTCAACCTCGAATGCTGACATCCCATATGAACACCAATTAGAGGCTGGATGCTCTGTTTAAAATTCAGCTCAGTGCTAATGGCCTGGGAAAAACAGTGGAAGATAGCCAGTGTTTAGGTCCCTACCACGTAGTGGGAGATCCAGATGAAACATTTGGTTTCTGACTTCAGCCTGGCCCAACCCCTAATATGCTGCAGTCACCTGAGCAGTGAACAAGCAGACAGTAGTTAGTGGCCAGCGAGTAGGTGCAGGTTGCACCTGCATCCTGTGGCGCTAGCATCGCATCTGAGTACCAGTTCTTATCCCAGTTGCTCCACTTTTGGTCCAGCTCTCTGCTTACAGCCTGGCAAAGCAAGAGTCAATGGGATTAGTTCCCCTGACTCCTCACTCCACACACCCCCCCAAGACCCGGAAGCGGACCCTGGCTCCCAGCTTTGGATCAATTCATTTGCTGTGTGGCCATCTGGAGAGAGAACCAGCAGACAGAAGGCCTCTCTGTCTCTCCATCTATCTCTGTAAATCTGCCTTTCAAATACAGAAATAAGTAACTGTTTAAAAAAGTTCTTTTTAAAGTGAAGAAACGAGGGGAGTAACTAACTCCCTTAAGGCAATCAAATGCCTCCTCTAATTAGTGATGCACATGAATGGGTGAAGGAGCTTCCCACCCTCTCTACCTGCTATGCAGTGAAACCACAGCCAAGGGAACAGAATCAGCTGGGAAGGAAGACCCTGCTGAGCCTGACTCCAGTCTGGCACGGTGAAGAGACATGAGAGGTGTAGAATAAGTGGGAGGCCCCAGGCACCCTCCCGCAGGGACCTGGGATGGGTGGGAGGCTGGGTGGGGCTTCTCCCTTTGTTTCTCCCCTGACCTCAGATAGAGGGGGAAAAATGCTGACATTAGTGTGGAAAAAAAAAAAAGAAATATAACATCACTTCTTAATCCATTCACTTACCAATTACTGTGTAAAATTTCTCCCATTCTTCCATTTAAAGTTTTTTTTTTTTTTTTAAAGCTTGGCTCTAAAGATTTCTTTGAGTGAACATTAAATTGTATAAATAAGATTTTTCTGAATCTCCCCTTGGTAATGATAACTTAAGAATTGTTAGACTATTTGTGTATGTGAGATCATTGTGATAGTTTAATCATCACCTATATCTGTTTTACAGGAGAATTCAAATCCAACACAAATGTAAGCTGAGGAAAACAGTGTGATAACGGCAGATAGATTGCTATGTTGGTGGCAAATGACCACAGCCTGCTGTTTCTTGGACAAATTACTTGAGGTTAATTATGTATAATGTAGATGTAACATTAAGAATGATATGAATAAAGTTGAATAAAAATATATAAATTAGTACACAGAATTAATCATAAATTAGTACATAAAAAATAAATAGCAAATTAACTAAAAATGGAAACAAGTCTTTTGATGGAAAAAAGGAAGCAATTGAAAGACTTAGCCGTGATATCATTCCTTTTCTGAAAATTGCTCTCTGTAATTTTTCATCCTATTGAAGCAAACCAATATAAACAGAAAAAAAATTACATTTAAAATTCTTCCAACACATAAAAAAAAAAAAAAAGAACTCACCCATCAAATACAAATATACTATTTTATTCTAAGGGAATATTTTTGTTGGTTTCTGCAAGGGGAAAATCCAAAGCTACTGAAAACCAAAAAAGAACAATAAAGATGATTTAGATGTTTCTCTTTGTGTTTGATTTTTTTCTCCCCCTAGGAAAAAAAAAATGCAGTTTCACACAATTTTAACAAAATAAAAATGCAAATAATGGGACACAACATCAACAGCTACACTTATGAGGAATGACCAACATTATCTTCTCTCACAAATTAATTTAGGGTTCTGAGCAATCGTGTGGACTTCATGCAATTGAAATGCTGATACAGTCAGTTACCTGGGTATTGGCTGCTCTCAGTTAAGATACATATTTTTTTTCCGTTATGGTATTTTATAACAATTTATCTAGTAGGCTAACAATATCTGTTTTTCATACAACTACAGAAAAGGGGAAATGTTAGTGTTTATACAAATTGTAAAATTCGTATAGTGGGGACTATTACCGCTGATGTTTCTGGATACTTTATTGGCAGACTTATAAGACAGTTGAACTGTTTTTCCTTTGTATCAAACAAGGTCTAGAAGTAAGAAGTTTTCCAGTCAGAAATGACAAACACAGAATTAATCATACAGAACTGGTGTAGATTTACTTTTTTCACACAGTTCTTGGTAACAAAAAGTAACATTTGTTACAAGCAGAGAGGGACAGAACCATCAAGTACACAATGTCAAACGGCCTATTTAAAAATTTCAATTGTAGTCCAATGACTTCCATTTGCTAAAAAAACAACCTGCCATTCCCACCTTAAAAAATTGGGACATAATGAAAAATCTTTCACGGGTAGACTTTCCAAGAGCCTTTCTAACCTCTTCCAACTTTATTAAAGGGTCAAATAAATCTCAGGACTTAAAAGAGGTTCGGTGATTGGCCAACACCATCAAAGCTTTGATTCAAAATTCTGTGGGAAGGAAAACTGAGAATGAAGAAATAGTGACAAACTGATATGCCACACATGTCTATGACTTGCAATCCTCCTCATCAAACCAGCTGGAGTCTGGAACAATGCTGCAAAACGACCTGATGATGGATACGCAAGAAAGTCACTGTCTGTAATCTAGCCTTGGAATCTCTAGTTTCAAGTCTCTTAGGGCAACAAGGTCATCATCCAGATGCTTCACCCCCAAGCCCACAGGGCCTTTGCCGCCGGGATCTGCTAGCTCAGTAATACTGTCTGGGTGGAAGCACCCACACGTGTGCCAGAGAAAGGGGACAGATAATTCTTCTGAAATGACAAGGGCCTCCAGAAAATGGTGCAAAAGACAAGATCAGAGGGATCATTTGGGAAACAGGAAGGAAAAACAATGGGAGAAAAGCTGCCATGGGGGAAAACAAAGAGAACTCCCATTTGTGTGTACCACAGCTCAGGCGAGGCGACAGCAGCAAGGAAGGCCTGTACCCAGCCAAGTGGGCATTCGGGGGGGGGGGTCTCTATAAACATTGCAGGACACTTGGGGTCTAATGGGCTCCACAGATTTTCTTTGCACATAATTAACTTGTGGAATATCATCCCCTTTACCTCAAATAACCCACATTCAGACTCCCAGCTGAGAAGGCTAGACCCAGCAAGGGAAAGGGACATATTACTATGTCACCAGCAGTGAAGGTCATTTTCCCTGATGTGAGGGGCCCATGGCAAAAGCACCAGAGGCTTCTATCCTTCACAGAGTTGGCTTGGCAGTGAATATCAAAATCAAGAACACTTCATTAACTTTTAAAAAAAAGTTGAGCATTTGTATTGGGGTCTTCCTGCCTGGATCCTCCAGTCCTCATGTGATGTCACTCTTAGCTCTGCACTGATTTCTCCCTCTGACACAGGGTTTACCAAAGTAGCCTACTGCAGCCAGGGTTTCACTCCAAAGCTACCACTCTAAGGACTAAGGTTACTATGGTAGGATTTTATACAAGTTTTCCTTAAAAATATTCCACAATTTGTTATTCCCAAACAAAATAAGATTATGCACCACTCAGAGAAACTGGTTAGTCATTCTGAAATGTCTAAGCACTATATCACTGCCGAAGAGCACTTCGCAGTCACACTCTTCCCTGCAGTTTTCATCTGTACATCCACACCGCGGTTCAAGAGCCACTGCTTTCCGTGATCTTACAATCCAGACCAGAGGATGTGGACTTACACAGCATCCCCAACAGCTGGATCCGTTCACAGTTTGGTGCATACCAATGTGTATGAAAATAGGAACCTCATTTCCACTCTAATCTGATAATTCAACATCAGAGTCTTCAGATTTGGCTTTGGCAAGTTCTTCATGGACCTCCCGCACCATGAGGATCCGGGTTAACATGGTGTCCAGGGTCCCAGGGTCTATCGGGAATGTGGAGTACCACATGGGGCTATTCGGGACACAGGAGCGCTCAGGCTGAAGGTAAAACACATCATTCCTCTGCTTCACACTTTCAGAACTGTCCGCACCAAAAAACAAACAAAAAAGGGAATTAGGGAGCAGAAAGTACAGCAAATGCAAGCCATTCTTTAACATGGAAGCCAGTGTGGGCTGGAAGCATATTGTTACTATAAAGTAAGACGTGCACTGACCCAACAATAATAGTTACCTTACACAAAGGCACCAGGACTGAGGAACAAATTCTAGGAAGAAGCCCATGGGCATTCATCAATATACACTACCAAAGCGAAAATTCAACCAGTGCATTTCTTTGAGAAAAGAGTAGTTTACTTTGAATGTAACAACTGTAAGAACATAAAATTTCCTCAACAGAGGACTACTAAAACATTTAAATTCTTTTCTACATAAATAATATAACCACTATAATACAGTCACTTAAATTATAAAGGTCAAGAAATATACATAAAGATCAAATAGCAATAATTCAGCTTAGAAAAAATTTTCAGGAAAAAAATTAGGCAACCTTTTCCCTGGTTAAAAATCCAACCAGATATGGCAATGGGGGCAATGAAACTAGGTGTGGACCGTCTAAGCCACGAGCCAGCTACTTTCCTATAACTCAAAAGTTTGTCAACTGCTTTCTGAGGTTCACTCAGAGAAGTTTGGAGGGATTCAACTTACCACTTTGACAGGTAAAACTCATACAGTCGTACTGGGCATCGCAGCGGGTTGTCCGTATTCTCTGCCATCTCCACTCCCGTGGGAACCTCATCTTCTTCGTTGCGTTTCCTCTTGCCAACAGTTAGTTTATCTTGACATAGGAGAAAATAATCAAAGATTCTATTAGACAAGACTGTTCTTCAACTCTCAACATATGAGAGTTGAATGAGCTGTGGCTGGCGTGGCGGTGCATGGGGGCAACCCTCCACCCTGTGGTGCTAGGATTCCATGTGGGTACTAGTTTGAGTCCCAGCTGCTTCACTTCTAATCTAGTCTGTGCTAATGGCCCAGGAAAGCAGTGGGGTATGGCACAATTTCTTGGGATGCTGCACCCATGTGGGAGACCCGGAAGACAATCATGGCTCCCAGCCCGGGATCAGCTAGGCTCTTGTCGTTGCAGCCATTTGGGGAGTGAACCAGTAAATTGAAGACCTCTCTTCAGCTCTCCATTTCTCTCTGTAAACTATGCATTTCAGATAAAAACAAATAATTCTTTAAAAAAACAAATAAGAGATATCAAATGAGCTTTGCTGCATAGCCAGAATTTAGACCCTCTTCCTCCAATGCACTCATTCATTCACGAATTCCTCTGAAGGTGTCAGATGTTAATCTCAATCTTGTGTTTATATCGTTAAGCTAAACAAAGCCCCAGTTTGGTGAATTCTAGTCTCCTGGTCACCACAGTGGAGGCATGATGACAAAGAGTGACGTTAGTAAGGCCTAAGCCGAACCTAATATTGTCAGCAGACATTACTAGACACGGAGTTTCTAAGCCACATCAAGACAGCTAAAGTAGAAATCAGGGCTTCCCATGAGATCAAGGGAGAAGTTTGTGGAGCTTGTGCTGTGGGGGTAAAGCCACAGACGGGGGGCTGGCATTATGGCTCAACAGGCTAACCTTCTACCCACAAGTGCCGACACCCCATATGGGCACTGGTTTGTGTCCCAAATGGGTGTCAGTTTGTGCTCCACTTCCTGTCTAGCTCCCTGTTTACGGCTTGGAAAGCAGCAGAGGATGGCCTAGGCCCTTGCGCCTCTGCACCCACATGGGAAGACCTAGAAGAAGCTCCTGGCTTCAGATCAGTTCAGCTCAGCTTAGCCATTGCAGCCATGTGGGGACTGAAGCAATGGATGGAAGATCTGTCTCTCCTTGCTGTAAGTTTCCCTTTCAAATAAATCTTTAAAAAAAAAAAAAACCCGTGTTCCGTGCTTGCGATGCTGGGTGCTCCACTTTTGATCCACCTCTCTGCTTCATGACCTAGGAAAAGCGGCAGAAGATGGCCAAAATCTTTTCTTTTTGTTTTTAAATATTTGTTTATTTTGAAAAATAGAGAGAGAGAGGGAGCTCTTGCACTGGCTGCTTTCCTCCCCACATGGCCACAACAGTCCACAGCTGGGCTGCAGTAAAGCCCAGAGCTTCCAGGTTTCCTGTGTGCTGTGGGTGCAGGTGTCCAAGCACTTGGGCCTTCTGCTGCTGCTTTCCAAGGTGCATCGGCACTGCGCAGGAGAAGTAGAACACCCAGGTCTCAGATGTGGAATATTGGCACTGCAGGTTGCAACTTTACCAGCCATGCCACAATGCTGGCCGGATGGCTCAAGTCTTTGAGCCCCTGGCAAGCCAGAAGGAAACTGGGACAAAGCTTCAGGTTCCTGGGAGTTCCTGGGAGTGAACCAGAGGATGGATCATCTTTCACTCTTTCAAAAAAAAAAAAAGCCTTTGCATCGCATTACCTGAAAATGTTTCTACTGGGCCATTTGCTAATTTCTTTTAGCCATCAGAGTTTTGTGAGAATTGTTGGGAAAAGAATTCTCAGCAGAGTTGGTCATTTAATAAGAAACAAACACTTTTTCAGCAGAAAAATCTCACAGGGGCTGAGGGTGCTCAGCAGGAAGCCACCCAGGCTGCGGGCAGAGGAAGATTTTGGGCTTTCCCAAACTCAGACTGCAGGAGAATATACAGCAGATCTGAGAACCCAAGGAAAAAGGCTTCCTTCTTCTATTCTAGGTGCTGGTAATACTATCATGAAACATCCCTCCCACTGCCCACAGTAGTTGGCACTTTAACATACTCACTTCTACTTTCTCAAGGGAGGATACCTAAATATAAAGACTGCTACTTGGGGCTGGTGTTTTGGTGTAACTGGCTGCTCTACTTCCGATCCAGTTTCCTGTTAATTTGCCTAGGACAACAGCAGAGGATGATCCAAATATTTGGACTCCCGTACCATGTGTAACACTAGAATGAAATTCCTGGTGAGCTGGCACGATAGCCTAGTGGCTAAATCCTCACCTTGCATGCACTGGGATCCCATATGGGTTCTGGTTTAGGTCCCAGCTGCTCTACTTCCCTTCTAGCTCCCTGCTTGTGGCTTGGGAAGGCAGTAGAGGATGACTCAAAGTCTTGGGACCCTGCACCTGTGTGGGAGACCTGGAGGAAGTTCCTGGCTCCTGGTTTTAGATCAGCTCAGCTCTGACCATTGCGGCTACTTAGGGAGTGAACCAACAGACAGAAGATCTTTCTCTCTGTATATTAGCCTTTTCAATAATAACATAACATAACATAACATAACATAACATAACATAACATAACACAACACAACACAACACAACACATAACATTTCTTGGTTCTTGACTTCAATCTGGTCTGGTCCTGGTCCCTGTAGCATTAGGGGTGTAAACCAGAGGATGGAAGATCTCTCTCTCTTCCCTTCTGTGTAACTCTACTTTAAAAGAAATTAAAAAATATATTTTTTAAAGATCCATTTATTTTTATTGGAAGGGTGGATATACACAGAGGAGGAGAGACAGAGAGGAAGATCTTCCATCCGATGATTCATTCCCCAAGTGACCACAACAATTGGTGCTGTGCCGATCCGAAGCCGGGAGCCAGGCGCTTTCCCAGGTCTCCCATGCAGGTGCAGGGTCCCAAGGGTTTGGGCCATCCTCGACTGCTTTCCCAGGCCACAAGCAGGGAGCTGGATGGGAAGCAGAGCCGCCAGGATTAGAACCAGAGACCACATGGGATCCTGGCGCGTGCAAGATGAGGACTTTAACGACTACACTATTGTGCCGGGCCCGAAATAAAATAAAGTGACTCATTCAGAAAAAGAAAACTATTACAAATCCAATCATTCAGAAAACAGGGAACTGTGACCTCTCCAATAGCAATTAAACAAACAAAATTGAAAAATAGGACATAGGTAAAAAAGCAAAGTAACCTTAGTCCCAAAGAACAACCGAGAATAAAGTTTACACAAGGTTGAACATTACAATTTTACTTTCAGCAATTTTAATTTCTCACATTTAGCAACTATATTCTACACTTAGAAGTAATAACCACTTGGATTTTGGGAATCTTATTATTTACTAAATGGTATTTAAATTAAATTTTCATTCTATAATACCAATGTTAATCTTTTCAAAATTTATTTTTTATTGGAAAGTTAGATATACAGAGAGGAGGAGAGACAGAGAGAGAGGAAGATCTTCCATCCATTGATTCACTCCCTAAGTGACCGTCGCAACAGCCAGAGCTGCGCTAATCTGAAGCCAGGAACCCGGAGCCTCTTCTAGGTTTCCCACGCGGGTACAGGGTCCCAAGGCTTTGGGCCATCCTTCACTGCTTTCCCAGGCTACAAGCAAGGAGCTGGATGGGAAGTGGGGCCACTGGGATATGAACCAGCACCCATATGGGATCCTGGTGCGTTCAAGGTGAGGACATTAGCCACTAGGCCACGATGCCGGGCCCCAATGTTAATCTTTTAAATATTAACTAACAGTTGTGGGCTGGCATTGTGGCATACCAACTTAAACCATCACCTGGCTGTTCCAGTTTCCACCCAGCTCCCTGACAACACACCTGGGAAATCAGTGGAGGATGGCCCAGTGTCTGGGCCCTGTCACCCATAAAGAAAACCCCCTGGTCTGGCTTGGCACATCCCCAGCTCTTCTGGCCATTTGAAGCTGGAAGACTCTATCTCTGCAATTCTGCCTTTCAAATGAAACAAACAAACAAACAAACAAAAAACCACCACCAGAACTGTTTGCTACAAGTTGTTTTTCAGAATGCAAGAGCAGAAACAATCTAGTGAAACTGTCATTGCTGATACAGTGCTTCCTGTGTTCAAAAGCAGTATGCCTACGGGTCAGCTTTTCGACTCCTCTGAAATTTCACAGTGTAAACTACAAAGAAATACTCAATTACAGAAACAGCAATTACAAGTTAAGCAGCCTTCTAGTCAGGAGGAGCTGATTCAACTGATGTCTGTAAATAAATGATTCTCAATCCGGATTGTGGATTTCAATTCCCTGAGAAGTTTTACAAATGAAGATTATTGAGACTCTACCCAATTAAATCAGAAAAAAAGGACTGTCCTCATTTTGAGGTAAGCTTTAACTTCCCCACTTAAACGTTGAGACAAAGCTATAGTCTTCTTCCATATCCAGTGTTCACAGGTGTCCTGCCACGCTCTCCGGTTTGGCAGTCACCAGACTCCACGAGGGGATCTTACCAGCCCCCACACACCTGGTTCTGTCTCCTGCTTCTGCATTGGTGGGAAGAACCTCAGATATGTCATCTTGGTGCTGTACTTCAGAGTTCTGGTCCGCCGCATCACATGAGCAAAGGAAAGTTTCAAGTGTTCGGTAACATTCTTTAGTTGAAAATATTTGGTATTGAAGAAAAGAAGGGTATTCAGGAGGACAATTGGTGAGTAAGCGCCCAGCTGTTTGCACTCCCACAAGTGTTCCTCCTCAATGCGAGAGAACATGTAACCTGGACAGAAGGGCGAATGAAAAAGCAGTGAGCTCCCGCTAAGAGCACCAGGTAGTACCTCACATTCTAGGACCGGGAGCTATGAAAGGCAAGACTGACTGGTCCTTTCTTTCCCCATCTTTCTTTTGTAGAAAAACAGAAAAGGTACCACAAGAAAAGGACAGAAGATTTCACTTAAGAAGACACTGTGAGCATTTGTGCCCTTGAAACCATTTTAAGTCTTGTTGTTAAAGATCAGAAGTTTGCTACCTTTCTCTGTAAAACTCTCAGAGGAAACACTTTAGGCTTTGTCAGCCAATAACCATTAAATGATTTTGTAGAATATAAGGAGACAAAGACATTACATGGAATAAGCAGTTGTGGCTATATACCAGGAGAACTTATTTACAGACAAATTTGAATTTTATATAATTTTTATATCACAATGTATTAATTCTTAAAAAAAAAAATCCCTCCTCAATTATTTGGATGTAAAAAGCCAATTTCAATGCACAGACTATACAGAACCAGCTAGATTTGGCCCGTGGACTTCAGTTTGCCAATGGCTGATCAGGCTGATTTAGCCATGATCAGCAGGCAGGGGACGGCTTCCCTCCCCACCTTTACTTTGCTGTAACGTGATGTTCCTTGTTCTTCCAAATCAGGGGGTTGCAGGGGAGCCAAGGGGAGCGCCTGCATCAGAGCCATCACCCTTCTTCCTGCGTCCCCTTCACCTCGGCCTCCCTTTCGCTACTCGGCCATCTATTCTTAGGTGATCACACACATACACAACTTTGTTCTTTCCCAATCTGTGTCCCTAGCCCCTCTATGAATACCAAACACATTAAACAATCATATTTTTCAGGATGTTTCAAGGGAACCTAGCAGCCTGGTAGCCAGGACAAACACACTTCAGCTAAAACTGACCTCTGACTTAGAGCTGAGCAGCCTGAGACCAGGGGGGATTAGGGCCTTACTCTGAAGCGGTCACAGACAACTGAAGGTGAGGTCTTGGCAAAGTTGAAAAGGCCCGTTGTACCAAGGAGAATGTGCAGCTTCACCCACCTACTCCGTCAAAACTGGCTTTCAAAAACTTAAGTTTAAGTGATTTTTAAAAATTTTCTGCAGTTAGTATCTTCCTCTAAACATGCACTGTACATAACAAAAGTTATGCTTTTAATAAAATAATAAGCAAAGACTTCTTTCTCAAAAGTCCACATCATAAAACACTACAGAAATATGAAATAAACAGCTTATAAAATAATTATAAAGCTAAGGCAATTTAAGAAAGTATATCACGAAAACAATCAAAATAATAAAATTATCCTACCATTAGGAAGTATTGTAGGCTCCCAAATTTTCAAGAGTTTGGTAAGCTCAATCATAAATCTGGAATAGGGCTCAGTAAAAATGTTATCTATTCTACCATTTTCAAACAGGTACTATAAGGGAAAAAAAAAACAGGAAATACACATGTTGATATAAAGAAAATACAGGTTAAAAATTACTGTAGTTTTTCCCTTAACATTTGTCCTTAGAATATTATCAACTATATTAAGCTTCTAAGCATTTAATTTCAAAATAAAAAACCCTCCAGTTAAATGCCCCTTTCACATCAACTGACATCTTTAGCACTGAGCTTGTTCAGCTTTTAGTTTACTTTTTAAGATATGGATACAGAGTGATTATGACTAAAAAAGAATTCTTTACTCAATTTGTGAAACTGATATTCTCATACATACTTTCAAACAAATTTCACCTAAATTATAATATACTAAATAACTAAAAATGTGGTTCCAGATTTGTTTTACTATAATGTATCATTTCCTGAAATAGTAGTTATTCTCATGTGACCAAAGGAAAGTCCAACATAAACTCTGTTTATAACGTGCTCTCTCTAAACACAGCTCTCATCAGAAAGCCCAAACCTAATTACAGGACCCGAGACTCCAGCGACTGCCGAGCAACCACCATGCTGCAGGACAGCCATGTGGGATCAGCTTAGCCAAACACACGGTCCAAACCCTGTCAGGACATCACGTGAGAGGGAACTAATCAAAGGGGAAATACCACAAACAGTCTTTACCTGCACCCACCATAGTTTCCTGCACTTCTGTCTATATCCATTTAAATTTATTCTAATAAAAGTTATACACCAAATGTGCATTTTTATCAGGCCTTATCAAAAGCAATTTATGATCTCTCTTTTTTTAATCATTCGGGCCTGGTGCGATAGCCTAGTGGTTAAAGTCCTCGCCTTGAACACGCCAGGATACCATATGGTCGCCGGTTCTAATCCCAGTAGCCCTGCTTCCCATCCAGCTCCCTGCCTGTGCTAGAAGCTCTATCTCCTCCTCTCTGTTGATCTGACTTTGCAATAAAAACAAATCTTTAAAAAAATAATAAAAATAAAAGATTCATTAATTTATATTGTAGAGTCAGATCTACAGAGAGGAGGAGAGACAGAGAGGAAGATGACCTGCCCGCTGATTCACTCTCCAAGTGGCCGCGACGGCAGGAGCTGAGCCAATCCGAAGCCAGGAGCTTGTTTCAAGTCTCCCCCGTGGGGGCAGCGTCCCAAGGCTTTGGGCTGTCCTGCTTTCCCAGGACACAAGCAGCAGCTGGATGGGAAGCGGGACCGCTGGGATTAGAACCGGCGCCTACATGGGATGCTGGGTGCAAGTTGAGAACTTTAGCTACTAGGCTACCATGCTGGGACTGCAATTTGTGATCTTTTTGTCAAATTATGAAAAGGTTACTGGACAGTATTTTTATTTTTCTTTTAACACATTTTTTAAAAGATTCATTTATTTGAAAGGCTAAGAGATTTTCTATCCCACTGCTTCACTGCCCAAATGGCCACTCGTCCAGGGCAAGGGCAGAACACCAGAGACCCAGGTCTCCCTTATGGACGGCACGTGTCTGCGGAATTTGGGCATTAGTGAGGAGCTGGCGAGAAGCAGAGCAGCTGGAACACAAACTGATGATCCAATCTGGGATGGAGGTGTGGCATTAGCAGCTTAGCTTACTACACTACGATGCCTACCCCCTTCTTTTTTAAAAAATAAAATCATTTCCCCAAAAACTGTAGACTACTCAGACACACATTCATAAAGCCAATTACAATCAATATTCAAGGATTTCTTATTTAAAAATCTTCATTTATTTGCAGTTTATTTTAAATGTAGAGAGAGGAAACACGCACACACACATTCTTCCATCCACTGGTTCGCCTTCCAAATGCCTGAAACCGCCAGGGATCGGTCACATCAAAGTCAGGAAGCAGCCACTCCACCCTGCTCTCCCATGCCGGCGACAGGACGCAAACACTTGACCCTGCTCCCCAGGGGGTGCATTTGCTAGACTGGAAGCTGAGCAGGTGGGGCTCAAATGGACAATCAGATATGAAATACAGGCATCCCTACAACTGTCATGGACCACTGGGCTAAATATTCGCCACTCTGGGAACGGTGTTATTTATTTGAAAGGCACAGTCAGAGGAAATGTGTGCATGTGGGAGGGTGCTGGGGGAGCTAGTGGGGGCAGGGAGACACAGGTGTTCTATCTGCTGGTTCACCCTGCAGAGCCTAAACAGCTGCAATCGCCAGGGCTGGGTCAGGCTGAGCCATGCTGACCACCCTCTGTTGTTTTCCCAGAAAAACCAGAAGGGAGCTGGACTGGAAATGAAACAGCTGGGACTTGATGGCAGTACTGTAGGCGGCAGTGGCAGTTTAACCAGCTATGCCGCATGCCAACCTCTCCAGGGTATTTTTGTATGCGGTCTTTTATACGTACAGAGCTGCCACACTTACGAAATGAACCAGAAGATTAAGACTGAGCTCAAAACCCCGTCCCACTCTGTAACTCTGCCTTTCAAATAAATCCTAAAAAACCAAACTAAACCAAACCAAAACAAAACAAAAACACAAACAAAACCAAACTTTGCTCTTCAGAATCCAACTAAGCTAGGGCTAGTACCATGACATAGTAGGCTAAGCCTCTGGTGCTCCACTTCCCATCCAGCTCTCCATGGCCTCCTGGGAACGCAGCAGGGAATGGCCCAAGGCCTGCAGCTCCTGCACCCATGTGAGCCACCTGGAAGAGGTCCCTGGTTCCTGTCTTTGGACTGGCCAGCTCTAGCTGTTGAGGCCATTTGGAGAGTGAACCAGTAGATGGAAGATCTCTGTGTGTCTATCATTTCTCTGCAAATCTGACTTGCAAATTAAATAAAAATAAATCTTAAAAAAAAAAAAAAAAGAAAAAAAGACTCTTAAGTTCAAGCTACTCCCAGTGAGTACTGTATTGCAATAACAGTAACTAGAAATGAAATATAGGAGAGTCAACCATCGGATGGAAGATCTTTCTGTCTCTCCTCCTCTCTGTAAATCTGACTTTCCAACAAAAATACCTTTAAAAAGAAGAAGAAACAGCTTTTAGAGTCCACAATAGAAATTTGTAACAATTCTGTGTGGGCATGAATGCCGTTTGCGTAACTGGCTACCCATCAAAAATAATGATGGGGAGAAGGGATCCCAGTCTATAAAAAATTGTACCATAAAAATCAAAAATTCAAAACAAAAATCTAACAAAAAAATTGATTATCAGAATAGACTGTCAGCATGTATTAAGCTACTAAAGTAGACTGCAACAGACTTAAGCTGCTGTTGCCCTGCAGCACAGGCATCTTAACAGGTATTAAGTTAAGTTCCAGTCGCTCCACTTCCAATCAAGTCCTTGGGAAATATGCCTGGGACAGCAGATGTCGCAAGTGTTTGGGTCCCTGGACCCACATAAGAGGTGTGGATAAAGCTCCTTGCTCCAGGTTTCTGCTGGCCACCTTGGGCATTCCCATGTGGGGAGTCAAGCAGTGCATGAAGATCTGCTTCTACCCCCACCTCCCCTCAACTGTTGCAAATAAATAAAAATGAATTTAAAAAAAAGAAAGAAATCAACTTCAGATGGACAAGACTGTCAACTTACAAAACCCAATACCTTAGAAATGACAATTTAAGTTTTATGGATTCAAGAACACCATACTAAGCAACACACACACACACACACAAATCCTGGATCTACAAAGAGTATATATGCATAATGACTAAGCAACAGGAAATCTGAATTGCAAAATACAACATAGCACAACTGAAAAGACAAAAATACAATAGAAATTTAAATACCTGTGTTACAGATAATATTCCCAATATAAAACAATCCCTCAGAAATAAGGGAAAACCCAAATGATAAACAAAATAGATTCTACTTTACAAAAGGAGGAGATTACAAAATAAAGATTATATGCTTCCCATTCGTTAGAACAATCAAACTTAAAACAGCAGAGTGCAAAAGGGCATTCAAGAAATGTACACACATGGTCAATATGATGGCTCAATGGCTAATCGCCCACCTTTAAGCACTGGCATTCCATATGGGCACCAGTTTACATCCTGCTGCTCCGCGTCCTATCTAGCTCCCTGCCTGTGGCCTGGGAAAGCAATAGAGTATGGCCCAAAGCCTTGGGATCCTGTACTTGCAGGAAGACTACAAAGGGACTCCGAGTTACTGGTTCAAGTTCCAGCCATTGAGGTCATTTGGGTAGTGAACCAGCAGAATGAAGATCTTTCTGTCTCTCCTTCCAATAAAAATAAATATATCTGACTTTCACATGAAAATAATTTTTTTAAATGAAAATGAAGTGTACACACACAGACACATGCTACTGTGAAATTACAAATCACTGTAGCCTTTCAATTTATTTGAGTTACATAGAGACAGGAAGAGGATCAGGGAAAGGAGTAGGAGATAGAGATCTCCATTTTTTGATTCAGTCGCACAACTACCAAGGTCGGGGCTGGGTCAGGTAGAACTCAGAAGACAAGAGCTTCTTCCAAATCTCTTACATGGGCAGCAAGGTCCCAAGTATGTGAGTCGTTTTCTGCTGCCTTTACCAGGCCATTAGCAGGAAACTAGACTGTAAGTAGAGCAGTCAGGACACAAACCTGTATCTATATGGGATGCCAGCATCTACATACCATGTCACAATACTAGCTCCATTGTAATCATCCCTGAAAGGAATCTAAAAATATTTTAACACTGAAAAGAAATTGCTATAACCTGGATATTTAAGTACTAATTCATAAGGTACATAAACAGAAAGTTACATAAATTAGTAGAGTTGCTATGAAAAGTTATACAGAAAATCTTCAAAAGAAAAAAAGATAGAAAACATCTATCTAGGCAAAAGATTTTTAATCACTTTGCCAGAGATGTCTCTACTTCTATCTTCACTGCAGTACTACCTACAATAGTCAAACTAGGAATTAACCAAGCGCTCATTAGCAGATGAATGGATAAAGAATATGTTTTCAGGGGCTGATATGTTGCACAGCTAGCTGAGCCACCACCAGCAGTGTCGCTATTCCATATAAAGGTAGGTTTGTGTGCCAGCTGCTCCAGCTCTGATCCAGCTCCCTGCTAAAGAGACTTGGAAAGCAGAAGATGGCTCACATACCTGCACCCTGCCACCCATGTGGAAGCCTGAGATGCCTGGCCTTGCTTACTGTACTCATTTGGAGTGTGAATCAGCAGATAGTGGATCTCTCCATTTCTTCCTCTCTTTCAAATATAGAAATAAATCTTTGAAAACTGAAAATATGTCATACACATAAAGCGTTCTCAAAAAGTTCACAAAATGTGTATTATGAAGAAACTATGCATGAGTTCCAAAATCTTGCACATAAACATGTAACTTTAAATTAGTAAGAATCTTGTGAAGAAATATGTTTTTAAAAAAGATCTATTGGGACCGGCGGCATGACCTAGCGGCTCAAGTCCTCGCCTTGAACGCCCAGGGATCCCATATGGGTGCCGGTTCTAATCCTGGCAGCTCCACTTCCCATCCAGCTCCCTGCTTGTGGCCTGGGAAAGCAGTTGAGGACGGCCCAATGCTTTGGGACACTGCACCCACGTGGGAGACCCGGAAGAGGTTCCAGGTTCCCGGCATCGGATTGGTGCGCACCGGCCCGTTGCGGCTCACTTGGGGAGGGTGAATCATCGGGCGGAAGATCTTCCTCTCTGTCTTTCCTCTCTGTATATCTGACTTTGTAATAAAAATAAATGTTTAAAAAAAAAAAGATCTATCTATTATTTATTTGAAAGGCAGTTGGGGGTGGAGAGAGCAGAGAGAGATCCTCCATCTGTTGACTGACTCCTCCAAATTGCTATAACAGCTCCAACTGAGGCTGAAGCCAGGAGCCAGGAGCTTCCTCCTGGTCTCCTGAGAAGGTGCAGGGGTCCATGCACTTGTACCATCTTCCACTGGTTTCCCAGGAGCATCAGGAGGAAACTGGCCAAGAAATGGGAGTGGTGGCTAGGACGTGGGATGCTGGCACTGCAAGCAGCAGCTTTACTGGCTATGCAACAGTGATGGATCCAAAATATAACTTTTAATTTCATTTTCCCACAAAATTTTTGCAGCATCCTTTATAACACAATGGAATACTGGTCAGCCTAGAAGAAGGAAGTTATGTCATTTACACCAACATAGAACTGGAGAGCATAATGCTAAATAAAACAAGTCAAGCACAGAAAGAAAAGTCCCACACGTTCTCAGATACAGAGAACATAAACATTTGAACTCCTAGAAGCAAAAGGCACAAAGGTGATCACCAGGGACTGAGAGGTGACATGGGTAGAGGACAGTTAGAGGACAGCAGGGATCAGGAGGAATTAGTAGAGACCTAGTACGCAGCATGGTCAAGACAGTTCATAACAGTGTATTGCACATTTTACAACTACTAAGAGAGGGGTAGCCAGACCTACTAAGAAGTCCTGGCCATTACAGCCATCAGAGGAGTAAATAATTGGATCGCATATCATCATGTTCACCTACCTCAGATCCTCCCTGAAAATGCTTTGAAATGAATAAATAAATCTCTTTTAAAAAGTGATGTGACCCTCAGCTGTAGGCAACTACCTAGGTTGCCTTGTAACCAGGCAGGTGTTACACTGCAGGATAAAAGCAGCCTAAGCTAGCAGCCTTTTGAGCATAGTTAATGCAAGCTGTGTTAACCATACCAGAGCCAAAGCACAGTTCCCCCTTTTTGTTGTTGTTGTTGTTGTTGTTTTTTAAGATCTGGGGGGAAGGGGACAGAGTGCCAGCCAGGACTACCCCACTGCCATCACTGCCACCCCTAGCGTGGTTGGGGGGTTGTGCTTCACTAGGATATGGGAGACAGGGGATCAGGGATTGGGAAGGGGACAGAATAGGGGTCACTGAGGGCTTGTTTTGACATACATCATCTCAGGGGACTTGCACAAACCAGGTCACTGCACCATAGGTGGTCAAGAGAGTTAAGACTCAGAGATCAGAAGAGGTACTCTGGAGGCCAAAGCACCAACCCTCACACACAGGAGCAGAGTTAGGGTCATACCGGGCCAAGTTAAGCTGCGGGACCCCAAAGTCACTCACAAAGAGCCATATCTGGGGTATATTCTCATAGGGGTTCTTTTGAGTTCTCCCAACTAGGCTGCAGCATCCTTTGGGGAGTGTTAGGCTGGGGCGGGTCACGCGGGGCTGGCTTGCAGCATCTGCTGGGAGTGGGCCTAGTAGGGGATCTTTGGGGATACTCCTGCTAGGATGCAGCATTCCTGTGCATGTGAAAGCTGAGGTTGAGGGTGCGCAGGCTAGGCCAGGCTGGAGCACCCACCAGCATATGTAAGAACAGGAATTGGGTACTGTGGCTTTGACAGACCAACCCACACCCTTTCTGGCTCTCGGCTCTCTCTGGTGGGTGCTACAGTCAACCTTCACCTGGCCCAGTCCCAGACTGGATCTCATGTCAATCAGTGGGTGCTGTGACCTTTAAAAAAATGTACATGTTTTAGGTCCCTATTTAGCTATAAACTAAGCAAAGCAAAATCTACTAAGAAACATCGATGCTTGTCTGTTTAATACCAGGAAGGCATATACAGAAAGACACTGACCAAGCTGCAGAAAGCGGGGATGGAGACAGAGAAATTTTCTTTGCACTGTATGTTTTCACTGTTCTTATGGCTATTGTGAGAACACATTACTTTTGTAATTAAAACACAATCTTTTGGGGAGGGGATTTGGAGAGGAGATAAGGGAAATCCCAGGGCCTATGGAATTGTATCATAAAATAATAATAATAAAAATAATACAACTAGTGGAACAAAAAAACCACAATTTTTTTTAGAATAAATACATGTTTAAAATATACTAACATACCATATACAATTTGACAGAACAAAAAAAAAAATCAATACATTTCTACCATCTAGAGATTATAAGCACTGTATACATTCTGAGCTTATTTCATGTTACCATGTATTAATACCACCATGCTAACATGCAGTAATAAACACATATAATATACCTTTATTTTGTCCATTTAATACTTAACATGAAGTTACTTAACCACCACATTTTACGCATGGAGGTTATACAACATTTTACATAATGATTTCTACAGTTTAGAGTACCATACAGCCTTACAAACCTGTATCATGGGCAAAAAATGCTCAAACTATTCCAGAAAGTATATACTAACTGCTACCAAAATATATATATATATATATATATATATATATATAAGAATCCTCAATTCACAAAATTCTAACACATAGTGACATAATTTGTTGATTTCAGACAATGGTATATCTATTTTTCAATAGATTATTATTTAAATTTGCATTTAAAAACTTCAAATGGAATTATAGTCACTATGTTGCTTGTGTTGTGTACGGTCACTTCTGCCCTTTTTGTCCATTTACCTATAAGATGCACTGTCCCCAAACTTCTGCGACTCTACTAACACTGTCAATTTATCTTACAAATATGACAAATATGATTACAGATTTTTACATCAGAGCTAGTGGTGTATTATGAAGAAAGCATATGAGCAATACCAAACAACCATTATATATTTTAATCCTTCATATTAATTCACAAGTTCTCTCAGAATGATTAAAAATGCAACCCAATTTACAGCAATTATTTTAGTACCTGCTGAATTCCAAGGCACAAATATAAGATACTGTCTGGATCATATTTTTCACCATTTGGCCTCCGCACCTCTTGGATAAACTGGCATAAGCCCAAACTCAACTCGGCAAAAGTACAAGACAGAATATCTTCCTTCAACTTGACAGAGCGAACTACGGAAAGAGAGAAAACATTTAAAATCTTAATTTACAGCAAGCACAGTGACCTGATCACCATCAAATAGTGATGTGCTCCAGGTATTGTGAACTCATGGACTAAAGACAGGTCCTAGTCTTAGGGATTTGCTTTAGTTAGGGAAAATAACAGGTCCTCAAACATGTCTTCAAAATGTATGCTATCATTAAAATATATCCAAATTATTCTAAATTTAATTCTTCCGTAATCTTTTAGAAGTCTTCTTATTAAAGATTATGGAAGAATAGACCTAACGGGTTTTGGTTAAATAGCATTCAGGGAAAATAAAATAAGAACACTAAACAGGAAACAGGTTAGATTTGGAATGAAGGACATGACATTGAGCCAGATTTCATAAAGTGAGAAAGTTTAAACATGTAGATAGGTAAAGAATTCCAATGTGAGAAAACAAAAAGATTTCCCAAAGCACAATATTCTAAACACTAGTATTAAGTGACAGTGGGGAACATGTGTTTCTAAGATCTGAAGAATGTGGAAAATGCAAAACACTCTGAAGCATGTACAGTTCTGAGAATATCTACACCAAAGAATGCTGCTTGCTATGGCTTGAACAGGAATCAGGTAGGTGTTTCCACACTGAAGTCCTAAATTCATCATATCAGGAGGGTGGAATCTTAATCCCATGAGGACAGTAACAAGGGGGTGCTGATGCAGGTCCTTAGGTCACTGGTGGAGTGTCTTGCCCAGGTTGGTTATAAAAGCTGACTTGGACTCAGCTTTTCTCTTGCCACCTCATAGCTAAACATGTGACTTCTCCACCACACATGCTGTCATCTCATCGGCTGTGGAACCCTGGCCATATTCTGTGTATTATATCGAAACTTTGAAAGCTTCAGAACTGAGTTAAACCAATCTCCCTTCTACTCTCTTGTATTAGCAGCAAAAAGCTAATACACTACTTTCATCAACTCAGATTAATTTCATTTTAAAACCTTTCAGGGCAGGCCAGGCATGAGCGCTTCATCAGTCACTGTCGGCTGATGAGTGGAGGGCGCGTCCTGCCCTTGACTGTTTAAAAAGCAGCCAGGACCATCTTAACTTAGGCAGTTGCCTGCCAATGAGCTCTGGGGACTTGGGGGTAACGAATTATTAGCTAGGGACATTCATGGATAAGGCCATCATGCGTGCAAGTGAGGAATGAATTCTGAGGGACACCTAACAACTGGGGCACTGTACTTGCTGGTAAGTGAGGGGACTGTGACCTGCTGGTATGGAAGGGAGAGATTAGAAGATCTGTATGGCTCAGACTGATTCATCAGCCCACATGGGAGTCCTGAGATGGGCTTGTTAACGCAGAGCAACACTGACCACCACACGCCATACCACACAAAAGCTATGGCTGGGGGCCAGTCTAGCAGACCTAGATCCAAGTACCTGATTGAGTGCAGGAACAGGGGACAGGTCACATCAGGCAGGGCCATGACACTAACCAGCACACGTGAGAACCAGGTCCGGGGGTAGACTCTGTGGGAGTTAACTGGGCCCAACCCTACAGAAATACAAGTCCCGCTGGTTAGCTCAAAAGTTGGGGTGGTGATAGGCTGAACTAGGTATGAACATGGAACCCGCCAACACTCACGGATACTAGGGCCAAAAACAATCTGGGCAGGTCCAAGCTGCAGCACCTGCAGGTGCATCCTAAAACAGGGTATGGGGTGGGTCGCCCACAACATCTACCAGTTCATACGAAGGCCAAGATGGAGGAACAGGCTATGCCAGACAAGCACCTGCTGGAGCATGTGAGAGCTGGGTCTGGGAGTGGGCTGAGTGGGAGAACCTGGGAAACTCCGCCACAGGGCCAAAGCTACCACTGGTGAGCACATGTTCCAGACCTAGAGGTCAGGCAAGCTGGGCAAGGTAACCCCATCCATTGGCAAGTGTGTGGGTTAGTTTTGGAAGGGGGCGGATCGTGCAGGGCCGAGTAGACCTTAGCCTGCAGGTCATGCCAAGCTAGGGTATCACACCTACTATTTTACATGAGCCAGGGAGGGGAGCAGACTGGGCAGGGCCAGGTTGCAGCACCCGCCAGCGAAAAGCTGGGACTGGGGGGTGGGAGAGCTGGCTAGGTCAGGCCAGCTTGCAACATCCAAAGGCAAAGGCTAAGACAGATGAGGGGCTATGCCAGGCCAGTTCAGAGCAACCATTGGCACGTGTGAGATCTGTGGCTGGAAACAGGTCTGGGTTGGGGAGATAAGCGGATGCCCTGCTGGGTTGTGGTTCCCACTGGTGAACACAAGGGCCAGGGTGGGGCTGCAGTCAGATCTGCATATGGCTGCAGAATCCCTTGGCATGTGTGTGGGCTGAGTATGGGATGCGCCGGACTCCAGCACCCAGTGGTGTGTGAGAACCAGGGTAGGTGTAGGACGGGCTAGGCTAGGTTTCTGCCCCTGTTGAGCCATGTGTGAGCTGTGTCTGAGTGCAGACCAGGCTTGGCTGGACTGCAGCGCCCAAAAACAAGAACCAGAATGGGTGAGCGCCAGTCAGTAAAGACCACTGTTCCTGCTAGGACAGGAGGTGGACTAAGTAGGGCTGGCCCATCAGTGTGTGCGAGATCTGGCACTGGGAGGAGTTTGGGGACACACTCCCTGCAGGTGAGTACAAGAACCAAGATGGGGAACAGCCCAAATCAGGCCAGATAATGGTACCCAATAGCATACATTTGGCACAGGTTGGTGGCAGACCAGGCTGGGTCAGTCCATATCACCCGCTGGTGAATCCGTATGCTAGAAGGGAATGTGGATAGGGCTGGGTCAGGGAGCAACACCTGCCAGCCCACATGAGGCCTGGGACTAGGGGAAGGTAGGGCTGGGCTAGGCTGTAGCCCCCACCAGAGTGAGTTGGAATTGGGGGTGGGCCTGGCCTGGCCAGGCTATAGCACCCACTGGCACATGCCGAGGTGAGGCAGGCTGTGCCAGACAGGGCCGCAGCACCCAACCGGCACATGTGCATCCGGGGCGGAGGTTGGGGACAGACTCAGTGGTGGGGTGCGGGGGGAGGAGGGTCCCCATACTGGGCCACTACTCCCACTGGTGAGCATGAGAGCTGGGGTGGGGGCAGATCAGGCTGGGCAGGGCCACAACATCTCATGGACTACATGTGAGCTGGATCAGGGAAAAGCCAAGCTGGGCTGACTGTACCTCCTGGTACAAGCAAAAGCCAGTGTGGGTGTGGGTTGGTTGGGCTTTGCCACAGTGTCAGCTGGCAGATACTGGCACAGGGGCCAAATTCTATCAGGCACAGGCATAGCTTAGGCAGACAGTGGCACCTGCTGGCACAAGTGTGGCCTGGATAGTGGGGCTGGTTGGGATGAACTGAGCTTCAATGCCCACTGACATGCACGAGAGCTGAATGGGATGTGGGACAGACAGGACTAGTCTACCGTACATACTAGCAAGCAGGGGAACCAGGGCAAGGGTCGGGTCTGGTGGGGGTTTTTGTGGGTTTCTCTCACTAGGCTGAGCTCCCACTGATGTATGTGAAGGCCAAGTGTGCGGTGGGCAGGACTGGGCTCCAACAGCCATTGGTTTGAGTAAAATATGGGGCTGGAGACAGAACTGACCCAGCAATTGCTGCTACCAGTGTATGTATAGGCTGATTTGGGGCAATGGACTGTGCCGGACCCAGTACTGGCAAACACACACAAGAATCAGGTCTAGGATGGCCTCAGATGAAGATTATTTGGCAATTCTCTACCAACTGAGTTGCTGGACTCAGATCCCAACCATGGAGAGAATTGCAGGTTCCATGGTCTGACCATGGAGCGCATGTGTCAGAGTTGGGCCTCCACAGTGGCTTAGAGCTGTGGACAGCATATCCAAATGCACACGGAGGATATGGCAGTACACTGGAGCCTCCAGCGGACACCTGGTACATGGCAGAGGACAGAGGACAGAACAAAGTTATCAACTACCCCAGCCAAGCGTAGGCAGTGAATTCTCTGGGCAGGCAGGATCTCTAATGTAGACTGGTAGCCAGTGGATTCTGGAGAGATTTAATTGCGATGGGAGTGCTATGATCGCCAGCAATTCAGGACTGCTGAACTATCAAAACCTCTTGAGAAATTCATGATGTTGTAAATTTCTATTTTTCTTCCTGTTGTTGTTTTTGTATTGTGGCTTTTCACTTAAGGGGATGTGTGGTGACTGTGTGATACAGACTATCATGTCCAGATATGAGGATGTAATGCAGTGTGTATCTCTACTTTCAGATCAAAGATGGACTACTAATGAAACTATTAGTTGTATCTTGACAATAGGATGCTGGACTCTCTGTCATTGTCCATACCTGTAATGATGAACATGTGACTGCTTATGAAGAACTATGCAACAGTAATAATACAGGGTAATTTGGTGAGGGGGACTGGGCAGGGGAAATCCCATGGCCTATGGAACTGTAACATAGAATGAAGATAATAAAAAAAATTAGAATAGATAGACAGAGATCAACAAGGAAAGCTTAGAACCAGACAGGAAACGGTCAGCGCGGATCCACATATACCTTACTAGGTAGGACACAAAGATTAGTTACTCCTCACTAGGGTATTGAAAATTTCTCTGCACACCCCTCCTAAAACTGCTTGCACGTCAACTGTTGACAAAAGCCTTGTTAGAGTTATAAGCCAGTTTAGACTATCCTAAAATCTTCCAAGTTTGGGCCTGGCGCCGTGGCCTAGTGGCTAAAGTCCTCACCTTGAACGCCCCAGGATCCCATATGGACACCGGTTCTAACCCAGGTAGCTCCACTTCCCATCCAACTCCCTGCTTGTGGCCTGGGAAAGCAGTCGAGGATGGCCCAAAGCTTTGGGACCCTGCACCCCTGTGGGAGAACCGGAAGAAGTTCCTGGTTCCCGGCTTCGGATTAGCGCAGTACCGGCCATTGCACTCACTTGGGGAGTGAATCATCGGACGGAAGATCTTCCTCTCTGTCTCTCCTCCTTTCTGAATATGTGACTTTGTAATAAAAATCAATAAATCTTTAAAAAAAAGAAATCTGCCAAGTTCAACAAAATTATGCTTCAACACTACAAACTGCTAAATACTAAAATGAAAATAGATAGCCATTTTAAGGTGGATAGCAGCCGGTTCTGTGCACAAACAAAAATTGAAATGTCAATGAAATAGTCACAGGATGTGGTTAAGAACTTGCATTTTTTTAAATGTGTTGATTATTCAATACCATGTCAACTGATTCCATGGTGTTATAAATTGTTGTTGATGTTATGTTGGGGCTTTTGACTGGTCGGGATGATGTTCTGCCAGCTCTACCTTCAGACCAGAGATGGTCTCCCCAAGAAACCGCTGAATTTATCTGGACAACAAGATGCTGGCCTCTATGCTTTGTATATGTATGCAAAGAAAGAATCTTCAGTTGAACTGTGATACTGTAACATGGTGGAGGAGGGCATGGAGGGAGGGCATGGAGAGGGGTTGGGGGAATCCCGGAGCCTACGAGCTGTGTCACATAATGCTACGTAATTAATAAAAAATAAAAAAGATAAAGTAAGAAGAAATCAAAAAAAAGGGAGAGAAAAAAAAAAAAACACCTTCCAAATAATGTAACACCTGCATGCCCCAGGAAATGCTGCAATGCACTATTGCATTTGCTAAATCACAAAGATCGAAACACTTATGGGACATGAGTGAACAGATGACACGGACAGGGGAGGGAAGATCGTGATGAGCCTCACACATCATATTTTGTAAATGACAAAGAGCTAAACTAATTTTTATCAGGAGAGGTTTCTAATTTGATCCGCAGAGACCTTACAACATGGGATTAGAAATAAAATACTCACTCTAGTGATTGCAGTTCTGAATTTAAATAGACTTGTAAATTTTCAAAGTTAAATCTGGGCTTCCCTGAGCTGGCTAATGAAGGCAAGAACCATGTTTGACCTTCTCACCCGAGGACCTAACACCATCCTTGGGACATAACAGATATGCAGTTGAGCATTTTCTGGATGAACAAGTAGTAGAGATGTTTGTTACATCAGCTACGGCTGGCACATTTAGACATAGTAGTTACATTTAGACATACTAGTCTAAAACAAAATCTTCCACTTTTTTGTTGCCCTTCTTTTTTTAAAGCCAAGAGTGCTATGGTTTGAAGTAGGCAGTTAAGAACCAAAAAAGGCTTGATAACAAGATTTATTTATATCATCTTAGAGGAGAGAGATTATATTTGATCTATAGGAACTCAAAGAGTTAGTCCTGGCCCAGGGTAGCAACTAACTGCTCCAATCAGCAGGGCTGTATGTTCCACCACACCAGCAGAACAGGATATGCTGAAATGAAGCTTAGAATGCTTACAGTCACCAGATGTGACAAAGTATAGTTAGAAAAGGGCAAAGAAAACACCAAACAAAAACAATCTGGTGACATGGACTTACTCATCCATTCCCACCCTATTTCATTCCACAAACACTATATTCAGGATCTTTAAAAAGCTCACGGAAAATGCGTATTATGAAAAAACTATGCATGAATTTACAATTTTAAATAAATTCATTTTAAAATAATATACATTTTATTTGGAAGTGAAAGCCAGAGCCAGAGAGACAGACAGATGGACAAGAAAGAAATGTTCCATTTGCTGGTTCACACCTGAAATGTCTACAGGGGAGTTCAATGTCAGTCTCCCACACGGGTGACGGGGACCCAGCTATCTGAATCCTCACCTGCTACCTCATAGGGTATGCATTAGTAGGAAGCTGGAATGGGCAGTACAGACAGAATGCAAACCCAGAACCTAGGTATGGGACACAGACAATCAAAGCAGTGAATTAACTGCTACACAAGACATGCGCCCCCAAGATAAAACTTGGATTTTAATCCCACTTTCCCATGAACTTCTGGAAGTATCTTAACATCAATATCTTACATGAAAAACAGACAACAAAAAAGAAAAACATAAACTGGAAACAAAAGTTTAGAATAAAACATCAAAGTAAGTGAAAGAAGAAAGTTTTTGGTTTTTAAATTATAATAACTGTTGCTTTATTTAAACTCAAATTTCTTGGAAAGTTAAAGTGAAACCACACACAATGTCAGTTATATAGATCTCATTGACAGAAAACATTCATATATAAAAAGCAAGGCATTTCCAGCTATTTTCCCCCGAAACAAAAAGAACAAATGCTGTGTTCCAATGAATTACTATAAAGGCAAAGCCCTCAAGATGACATAGTGTCACCACTTCCGTTGTCAAGAAATAAAACAAAATGTTTTATATTTGTATAATGAACACACACTCAGAATAAATAGCATTCTATATAATAACCTCTTTAAAATTGGAGGTAAAATATGAATATCCTTCCTTATTTTAAGACCTACCAATTTTAAATAATCTGAAACATTCAATAGAGAAATGAACTCAATAGCATCAACACTGCAGGCCAAATGAAGAGAAACAAGCCTTACCTCTGCAGCCTGGCTCAGAGGATTCCTGAGGCAGCATCTGGTCCTGAGCACTTCCTAAGGGGTCAGAACATGGGCTAGAAGATGCATGTTCAACTCCTGACGGGACAGAAAAATAAATGACAAGTAAAAATTAAAAAGGAAAGAAGATGAAGTAAAACTCAACTTTAAAAATTCTATGGGGTTTCTGAACTGGAATTTATCTCTACTGAGTAGATTTATGACCTGCTCATCAGCATTTCCCCCACTTATATCACGATACAAATTCATGTCGTATATTTACCTCCACATTTTAGATCCCCCTGTTCTTCCTTGGCATTTTTCCACTGAACCCAATTCTTCCAGGCATTTACCCCATACATGTATTTCAGTGTCATCCCAGACACTGAACACCCTTGAAAGGCTCCATGAATGAGACTCCTGGGCTCCACAGCCACTATAGACTTCTTCCGCCCCTGAAAGAATGCCAAAAATTTACAGAATATAAAATTTAGCTTTGGGACTTTAAGAATCAGGATGCACAAAGCTGAAATGGCATTAATCAACAGAATATAGAATTTATTTGTATTTTTAAAATACTGAGTTATCAGAGAGGGGAAAATCTTTAGAGAATCCAATCTATACAAGGAAGAGAAATATATTAAATGCTACTACCACTCAAAACTATTTCATGTACCACATGGAAAGATTATATTCTGAGCTATAACAAGTCTGAACAAAATTTTCAGCTACAATGGAGCTAAACATGCCAAGAAAATTCTCTGAAACTTGCAAATTAAACAACACATATAAATATTTCACGTCTCGGAAAAAAAAAAAAAAAACCACACAGCACAAGGGAACTTAGAAACACCCCTGAAGTTAAATAAAAATGAAGACTTCCATTGTGAGGTTGTATCAGCACTCAGAGGAAATTTCTACTAAAATGTTTATATTATTTTTACTTTACATAGAACATTCCAGGTGTCATCAGTCTTCACATTTCAGAGGTAATGCAAATGGCAGGGAATCCAGGTTGGGGTGGGGATGGAGGAAAGCGAAGTTTCTATGAAAAATGGGAGGAAAAAGTCTAAAACCTATAACCCGAATTTCCATCTCATGAAACCAGAAAAAGACCAGTTTAAAGCCCAAACTAAACAAGTAAATGATTAAAACAGGTGAAAAGTTGATCTCTTTAAACGATAAAAAAATCAGAGCCAGCTCTCTGCTATTATTCCTGGGAAAGCAGAGGATGGCCAAGATGGTGCTAGGGTTTGGGCCCCTGTACCCACACTGGAAATCTCCAAGGAGCCCCTGGCTCCAGACTTCAGATCAAACCAGCTCCAACCATATCAGAGCAATTTGGGGAATGAACTGGCAGGTGGGGTACTTTCTCTGAAATCCTGCCTTTGTGAGTATCTGGGCAAACAGAGACACTAAGGTGGACTATGTCAACCAGTGGATTCTGGAGAGATTTCATCGTGGTTGAAGTGGTGAGATCGGCAGTAATTCGGAATTGTTGAACTACTGAAAACTCATGAGCAGGACCTCACAGCATGCCTCACACTGGGGACCCTGGGGTGGTGTCAGGTGGCTATCCTCCATTCCAGGGTACAGAGCCATTTGGAAGGCTGGGCGAGGGTTCTCCTCTTATCCCCCCTGTTCCCCCAGATACAGGAAAGAAAAAAAGAAAATGTGGAAATGGTGATCTCACCCACTTTCCTGTAGCCTGGACCCTTATCATCCTAATCAACCATGTAAAAATCATAAAAAATAAGAATAATTAAGAATAAAATTTTAAAAGCTCTGCCTTTCAAGTAAACCATTAAAAACACATAAATGAATAAAATATTTTAAAAATTATGGAACCAATTCTCATGCTAACAGTTCCACCTGTGATCTAGCTGCCCGATAATATGCCTTGGAAAGCAGCAGAATACAAGAATATTTCAGTAAAATGCACAGTATAAAATATTGGCAAGAAAAATAAAAGATCTATGCTCATGGATTACATGATTCAAAAATCACTAAAATGTCAATTTTCTGAAAAATGGAGTCAGGACTACCCCAACTAAAATCCCAGCAGTCCTTTTCACAGAAACTGACAAGTTGATTCTAAAACTTCTAACTCCTCACTGCAACTAACTGTAAAATTAAAATGATCAAGAAGTTAGTAATGGTATAAAAACAGACACATAAAACAATGGAACTGAAAAAGTTTTACATATACAGTCGCTTGATGTTCAAAAAATTGCCATTGTGATGCAATGAGGAAAGCATAGTCTTCTAAGAATGGTGCTGAAGCAGGTAGGTGCCAATCAGCCAGAGTGAATCCTAACTCCTGCCTCAACTCACATGTGAAAACGATCTCAAATGTATTACAAACACAAAGGTTGAAACTACATTACTAAGAGAGAATCAAGATGGCGGAATAGGGTAAGGACACGTTCTAACAGACAGAAAAACATTTAATCAGGATGAAGCAGAGAGGACATATTTCAGGAAATAGGAAAGGACAAAACAACAGCAGAGGGGTACCTGGAGACTGACAGACACAGGAAAGCAGTGGGCACAGCAGTGTGGTGTTGCAGTGACTGATACTGCAGCACAGCGATCTGACCTCCACCAGCAGCCAGAACTCCACCAGCAACCAGGTGGGAAGGGACTTTCACCGGGAGCTTGGGAGGTGAACTCAGACAAAGACCTGTCCATCCTGCTGGTCCATTTCATTTGACCAAGAGCAGAGAGAGAAGAGCAGATCTCAGACGGGCAGTGCGAGAACAGGGTGTATTTCACAGCCCGGTCAGCCCCCTAGAGCCAAAGCAGGCGTCATTTTGCGTAAGGGGGAAAGGGCAAGAGAAAGGACTGAACATGCGCTGAGCTGGGAGTGAACTCATTTCTGACTCTGAACTGCAACGACATGGCATTCTACAGGTTCTACCTGGGGCAGATCTGGGCAGTCCTCGGATCTGACGGCCAGCAGATCAAGAACTGTAGTGGTGATATGTCAGGTGCCATTTTGTACAAGGTGGCCATAGCTTTGGGACTGCAGGGGACAACAATAAGCTGTGCATGTGCTGAGCTCGTGAGAACTCGCTGACGTCACTGGATTGCACTGGTCCCACAGGAAAATAATACCAACTGTGGCATCGTACGGGTCAAAATAGGTCCATGTGGCACCCAGACCTAACGTCCAACAGGTTCCGACAAGATCACAACCACCAACAACATAGCTATATAGGACACCTGGTGTCTCTCTAATCCTGGGACCTGCTCCAACCAGAAGTGGGAGAAAGGTTGCAGAGATAACAGTGCAGCCTCAGCACAGTATCCTAGGAGGTGGAGAGTGGTGAGCCAGGAGCTGGGGCTGTGGAGACCACGGTGGAAATCTGACATAAGAATTCAGACCTGGAACTCACTGGAGGTTGTGGCACAAGTGGCTACAAGCAAAAAGTTGTATACCAACTGCAATAAGTAAAATCACATTGTAGACCTGTGAGTGACACAGCTTAGAAACCTGCCCCGAGGAGAAGAATCTGCTAACCAGAAGTACAATGATCAAGAGCAAAAGAAGAGACAAAGGCACAGTGAATATTACTGAAGACTCCCCTGCAAAGGAGCAAAACCCTATGCCAACCTCAGAGTTAACTGAGGAAGACATCGAGAAAAGGGGGCACACAGAATCCATAAGACTCATTTTAAAGATTCTGATCAACAATGAGAAGCTCATGCAAGAGTTCAAAGAATTTAAGGAAGCAATAAAGCAAATCAAGGCTAGTGTATCAGAAATTAAGAACACAGTAGAGCAAATTAAAAGTACAGCGGAGAGTCTCCAAAATACAATGAAGGAAGCAGAAGAAAGAATCTCAGAACTGGCAGATATTTCCTGTCATCAGGGGGAAGCAAACAAAAAGCTGGAAGCAGAGGTGGATGAGGCCATAAAAAGTATTCAAGAATTGAAAGACACTATTAAGAGGCCAAATATAAGAGTTATGGGAGTCCCAGAAGGTGCAGAAAGAGAAACTGGGATTAAAGGTGTATTTAATGAAATAATAAAGGAAAATTTCCCTAATCTAGAGATAGAATTGGGAAACAAGATCCAGGAGGGGCACAGAACTCCCAACAGGCTTGAACAAAAGTGATCTTCACCACAACATGTGATAATCAAGCTCTCTTCAACTGAACATAAGGGAAAGACCCTTAAATGTGCACGTGAACAAAATCAATTGACATATAAAGGAATGCCAATTAAACTCACAGGAGATCTCTCACAGGAAACTCTACAGGCAAGAAGAAAATGGAATGACATATTCCAGACTCTAAAAGAAAAAAATTGTTGGCCTAGGATAACAGCAAAGCTTTCTTTTGTCTTTGAAAATGAAATAAAATTCTTCCACAGTAAAGAAAAGTTCAAAGAATATGCCTCTTCCAAACCTGCCCTACAAATGATACTTCAAGATGTTCTCTTGACAGAGAAGAGGAATAGCACCTACCAAAACCAAAGGCAAACAGGAAGAACATCCCAGTAAAAAGACAACAGAAGACTAAACCAATGAACAACCCATTCCTAAAATGACAGGACCAAAGTACCACCCATGTAGATGAAACTCTGAATGTAAATGGCTTAAACTCAATCAAACGTCATAGATTAGTAGACTGGATTAAAAAACAAAACCCATCTGCTTATTCTCTGGAGGAGACACACTTCAACAAAGATCAGCGGAAACTATATCACATGGGTTTTGTTGTTTTCTGTTGGTTTCATCTCTTCAAAACACTTTCTTCTGATTAAATCATTCAATGACTCATGGATCATGCAGTGAGTGGCATCATTTTCAAGAAGGTTCTTGATTTTCATTCCTTCAGCTACACATTAGTCATTTAATAGCATGTTGTTTAACTTCTTGGTGTTGTTAATTTCTTTTTTTCTCCCAGATGTTGATTCTGTTTTGTGGCTCTTCATTTCAGGGGATGTATAGTAGCTGTGTAATGGAGACTGTCATATCTAGTAACACGTTATTTAACTTCATGGCATTGTAAATTTCTATTTTTCTTTCTATTGTTGATTTTGTATCATGACTTTTCATTTAAGGGGATGTACAGTAGTTGTGTAATGGAGACTGTCATATCTAGTAACATGTCATTTAACTTCATGGCATTGTAAATTTCTATTTTTCTACTGTTGATTTTGTATCATGACTTTTCATTTAAGGTGATGTACAGTAGCTGTGAAATGGAAACTAACATTCAGATGTGAGGATGTAGGGTGGTATGCATTTCTGCTTCTAGACAAAGATGGACTTACAATGAAACTGTTTACTATATCTTGACAATAGGATTCTGGACTCTCTGCCATTGTCCATGCCCGCAATGATGCACATATGACTGAGTATGAAGATCTATATGTTAGTAATAATATAGAGCAACTAGGTGGGGGGGAAGGAATTGGGGAGGGGATAAGGGAATATGGAACTGTATCATAAAATGATAGCAATAATAATAAAATATAAAAAAAAAAAGAAACGAAACTACATTACTCGTAGGAAAAAAACCTGGAAGAGTATGTTAGGCAAAATGAATTAGGTATTTAGATGGAAAATTAAAAAGTATCATCCATAAAAAAGTAAAGTTAATAAATTACACAAAAGTATTTTGCTCACTTAATCACTAGTTTTGTTCACTAACTCACAAAATTATCACAGAACTATTATTTGACACATAAATTATATTCATAAAAATACACAATTGGCGTATGACAATCAAACCTAAAAGAAATTTTTAAAAAATCAGTAAAAAAGATCTGAACAGACATTGTATCAAAGGAGACACACACATACACAGGAAGATTTTGAACATCATTGGTAATCAGGCAGACAAACAAAAAGCAGACACACCTCCGCACACTCATTTAGAATGGCTGGAAGTAAACACTGACAATTCCAAATGTAGAGACATAATGGGCCTTCAAAAAGTTCATATAAAAAGTACTACACAGAAACTGTGTGTACACTGCAATTTTTTAAAAAGAGAATGAACTTATCCTGATTCTACTGCTCCATGTACTTTTTGAAGTCCCATGTACACAGCTGGTAGAAACCCAAAATGCCTTGCTCACTTTGGAAAACACAGTATCCTTATGGTTAAAAATACACAGATTATAAAACCAAGAAATTCCATTTCTTGATATTTTTCTTCAAGAGAACCTAAAACATAACAGTCACACAAAAATTTATATTACAATGCTTAGAACTGTTTTATTCAAAACAGCCTCAAACTGGAAACAATCCAAAACTCTATCATGTTAAACAGATGAATAAATTACATTTTCCATAAGAGGAGAATCAAGATGGTGGAATAGCGTAAGGACATGTTTAAACAGATGCAGAAAGATTAGCAAGTGTGAAGCAGAGAGGGCACATTCCAGGAAACAGGAGAGAACAGAACAGCAGCAGACCCGGAAGAGGTTCCTGGTTCCTGGCTTCAGATGGGCGCGTGCCGGCCGCTGCGGCTCACTTGGGGAGTGAATCATCGGACGGAGGATCTTCCTTTCTGTCTCTCCTCCTCTCTGTATATCTGACTTTGTAATCAAATAAATAAATCTTTTTTTTTAAGATTTATTTTATTTTGATTACAAAGTCAGATATACAGAGAGGAGGAGAGAGAGAGAGGAAGTGGAGCTGCCGGGATTAGAACCAGCGGCCATATGGGATCAAGGCGAGGACCTTAGCCACTAGGCCACGCTGCCGAGCCCAAATAAATAAATCTTAAAAAAAAAAAAAAAAACAAACAAAAAAACTTCTCATCAACAACAAGAAGCACGTACGTAAAGCAGGCATTCAAGGAATTTAAGGAATATGTCACACTGGAAATGAATCAAATGAAAGCTGATATATGAGAAATGAAGAATAGAGTGAAGCAAATTAAAAGTACAGTGGAGAGTCTCCAAAATAGAATGAATGAAAAAGAAGAAACTCAGAATTAGAAAATATTTTCTGTCACCAGGGAGAAACAAAGAAAAAGCTGGATGCAGAGCTGGATCAGGCCATAAGAAGTATTCAAGAATTGAAAGACACTATTAAAAGGCCAAATATAAGAGTTATGGGAGTCCCAGAAGGTGCAGAAAGAGAAACTGGGATTAAAGGTGTATTTAATGAAATAATAAAGGAAAATTTCCCTAATCTAGAGAAAGAATTGGGAAACAAGATCCAGGAGGGGCACAGAACTCCCAACAGGCTTGAATAAAAGCGATCTTCACCACAACACGTGATAATCAAGCTCTCTTCAATTGAACATAAGGGAAAGATCCTTAAATGTGCACGTGAAAATAATCGACTGACATATAAAGGAATGCCAACTAAACTCACGGGAGTTCTCTCACAGGAAACTCCACAGGCAAGAAGAGAATGGAGTGACATATTTGCTAAAAGCAAAAACTTGTCGGCCCAGGATAACATAAGCAGAAAGCTTTCTTTTGTCTTTGAAAATGAAATAAAATTCTTCCACAGTAAAGAAAAGTTCAAAGAATATGCCTCTTCCAAACCTGCCCTACAAGTGATACTTATAGAATGACAGAAGACTAAATCAATGAACAACCTATTGCTAAAATGACAGGACCAAATTACCACCCATTCATAATAAGCCTGAATGTAAATGGATTACACTTATCAAGCATCATAGATAAGTAGACTGGATTAAAAAACAAAACCCATTTATTTGTTTGCCTACAGAAGAGACATTTCACCAACAAAGATCAGCGGAAAGTATATCTCATGAATTTTGATTTTTTGTTGTTAGTTTCATCTCTTCAAAACACTTAAATTCTTCAATGACTCATAGATCATACAGCAGCATCATTTTCTTCAAGAAGGTAGCATGTTATTTAACTTCATGGCATTTTTAATTTCTTCTTTTCTTCCTTTTCTTGATTCTGGTTTGGTTTTTCTTTTAAGGGGTTGTATAGTAACTGTGTAATGGAGACTATCATATCCAGATGTGAGGATACAATGCAGTATTCATCTCTACTTCCAAAGATGGACTCCCAATGAAACTGTTAACGATATCTTGACAATAGGATGCTGGACTCTCTGCCATTGTCATGCCTGCAATAACTGACATATGACTGTATATTCAGAACTATTCTATAGTAATGATACAGGGGAATTCAGTGAGGGGGGAAGGTATTGGTGAGGTGTTAAGAGAAATCCCAGGGCCTATGGAACTATATCTTAAAATTATAATAATAAAAACAAGTAAAATTTTTAAAAATTATGATTTTTTCCATACAAAGAAATGTTATTTAAATTTTTTTAAAAATGAGCTACTGACACATGAAACAATACGGTTAATCTCAAAAACACAATGGTAGGTGAAAGAATCTGGAGTCAGTGCCTACTGCTGGATGACTCAGTTCACCTGCAACTTGAGCAAAGGTAAGCAGTGCATGAGGGAGTCAGGACTAGAAGCAGGCCACACTGCTGCTACCCTGGTGCTCCGTGCCAGCACACACAGGGGCTGGAAGACCTGGTGAACAAACTTGTCACTGATGACAAAATTAGGTTTCCACAAAAAAATTGAGTTTTGATAAAAACAGGTAAGGGCTCCATGAAGACTGCCTCTTCTATTGTTTTCCTCCACTTGCTATTTTTGAAATTGTCACCCAACAGAGTGTTACGCCTGTGACTACAAAGTAAAATCAAAGTAGTCATTGCAACAATTTAAAAAGAAACAAACAAATGGAAGAAAGGAAGGAAGGAAGGAAGGAAGGAAGGAAGGAAGGAAGGAAGGAAGGAAAGAAAGAAAGAAAGAAAGAAAGAAAGAAAGAAAGAAAGAAAGAAAGAAAGAAAGAAAGAAAGAAAGAAAGAAGGAATATAGATGTGTAGGCAGCAGTGGGAAGTATCACTATTCTCCTCAATCTGTATTGTGAAAAGCATGAAATTTGCTTACTTTACATAAGTTTTTTTTTTAAAGGCTGCCTTTAGCCTTCAGAGTTACTAACATTTAACCATTACTTTTGTTCCTTGAAGATAACATATTAAACACATACCGATACCTCAGCAGCTTGGTTTTCTCTACTGTTTTTATCAGCCTCTCTGTTTACATCATTCGGAGCATTTCCTGCTCTTACTTATATTGACTTCACTTCTACCACTCTCACCATTGTGCCCCAGCACTGCGACACCACGTGGTGTCACTGACAGCAGGACAGGAACCTGGACATAGCGGCTCTCCTGTAACACGTCTGCACTGACCTACACTGTAGACTGATGAGTGTCAGCAATCAGAGGCTCGCCGCACAAGGCCACAAGGGCACTTCATGGTCTAAGAAAATTGTTCATGATCCACCAATCCATCAGGGCAGTAGTTACATGCTAATATACATTTATGAAAGTTCATCACATTGTACATCTAGAGTTTACAAAGTTATGTCACTGTCCCTCAACAGAATTAATTAAAACATCATGCTATCATTAATGCTGGGATAAGGAAAGTCTTTCCAATGTTAAAAACATTACTACTTTGTTAGTGAAGCCCATGTGAACCTCACAATTATTATGGAAAAATGTCAACTTCAGTATCATGTCACATAAAAACAGCTAAACATAGAAATTATAAAAGACATTTAGGGGGTGAACAGCACTTGTTGCATAAAATCATGTCAATAATAATATCTGTGCCTCAGAAAAGAGTCAATTTCTTTCCCTTTGCTTGTTTGAAACTCAGGCCTGAAAAGGGAGGTGACATATAAAACTAAAGGTTTTCCCGGATATCTATCTCCACAAGTCTCCTACTTTGCGATAAAGGGAGGGGAGTGAAACAATGAAGGAAGGTGATCATAAAGAAATTGCTGAGAAGAAAAAAGAATGCACACCTAAGAAACAACAAAAGAAACGAGTGTTGGCATGTCACGATCTGCAGTCTGAATGAAGGCTCGCCTGCAGGTCTCTAGGTTTAGTCTACGCAACTTTCCAACAATAAAATCTTATCAGCCACAAGAAAACCCATGAACTACGTTATTGACTAGAACTGCCACACAACCCGTGAACACAATTACTGAGCAGAACCTTTACAATTCTGCTTCTGCTTGCTTATTCCTGTGACCCCCTCCCCCACCCAAAGAAAAGCACCCCAATCTCCTTATCCAAATACACACCATTTCCTTCAACTGGATCACCCCTAAAAAAAATAAACAACATATTCAAGCAACTACTATTATTTCATATCACAATGGGCTGTAATCTTAATTAATTTATAAATAACCTTAAAACCACATGATTGAAATGCAGCAAACTACACCTGTGCAAAAGCAATCATGTTTTAATTATGAGCTAAACATGACTAATACATTGAGCCTGAATTAGAAAACCGAATTCCATTCTCACAATGGAAACCAATGGCAAGGATTCTCTACATACAGTATGATCATTAACAGACTAGTAACTCTTATTTGGAATAAGGCAAAAATAGTAAAACCAAACTTCTATAAAAAGTTACACATTCTCTTCTGAAGGGACAGCTATTATACACAGAGAAACAGGGAAGAGGTGATCATTCCATTGCCCACCAGGAACAGCAGGGACTCTGGCCTCAGAATGATCTAGTCATCTTTCTTGCCATCATCTTCAGCATCTGGTTTCCTCTTCTCCCCTCAAAGACTTTCTTCTTCCTTATCTTCCTCTTCTCCTTCTTCAACATCGTCATTATCTTCTTCATCCTGAATCTCTTCTTTCATTAAGTCAGAGAGGCCCACTTCTTCTCCCTCTCCTACTTCTGAGCCTGCCTCATCTTCAACCTCCTCTTCCTCCTCCTCTTCCTCAAATCCCTCAGGGGGACCAGCTTTATCTTCTTCCTCATCATCTTCATCACCATCCTCGTCACTGTCCTCTTCAGAGTCCAGGGCCTCATTATCCTCCTGATCAAATCGATCCAATTATGTGATTTGCTGCAGCAGTTCAAAAACACTTCCTCTGTAATCTTTCAAGTTTGTGATCTTACAGTTAAACAAGTCCAGACTTTTCAAATTTTTAGGATTTTGCAGAGCTTCAACTGTACTGAGATCTTTGGTTTTGTTTCCACTCAAATTACGGTAGGTCAGATTTGGGCATTTCTCCACCAGAATCTCCAGGCCTCCAGAAATTAAATTGTCGCTGAGTTCCAACTTCTGAAGTTTATTTAAGCTGGGCAGCTGAGCCAAGGAACTGAGTTCCACATTAGCCGTACTCAGAAACTCCAGTTCTTTAACAGTGTCATTCGGGCCTTCAATTCCCCCATTGAAACACAGGCAATTATCAAGGACCAGCTCCATCACCTCCTCAGGGGCTGTTCACCTTCAGCCTTTCTCGGTTGACACCAGATGGGACTGACTGTGTTTCTTGGTTGAGACCAGGTGAGACTCGTGCTAGAAGCTGAAGAAAGAAAAACCGCAGAGGAGGCCTTTGGAAGCAGCGTGTGTGTGACTACAAAACATGAACCGACACTGTCTCCGCTTGTCCCTAAGTCCCCAAAGACCTGAGCTGCTACCATTCAGCTGCTAAATTCCACCTGCCTCAGGGGGCAGCAAAGAACCCCATAATCAGTCAGTCCCAGAGCCAGGGCAAAGACAATTTCCAGAGCAGAGAGCAGGTGGCCCAGAATCCTTCAGCTGCAGGTGTTCTTGCCAAAGTCCTGTAGCTATGCTTGCTAGCTCTAGGATCTAGAGAGCTCCCCTCAGCCTAACTGGGCTTGGGCTCAGCAGCCACCCACACATAGTCCCGGAAGACCAAATCTGAGTAAATCCCCTCTTCAGCCTGGGATGCTGCCATGGCTCTTTGAGCACAGCCTTTAGACCGCAAACTTCTTGGCATAAATCCTACAGAACAAAATGGAATGTGACGATGCCTATGAAGGTTTTAACAGAAAACAATCTTCAAGCTAAGATATTATATTCAGTGAAATTATTCTTTGAAACAAAGGAGAAATAAACTACCTTCAAAACAGCCAAAAACTAAGAAAATTTACCACTACCAAGCCAGCTTCACAAGAAATCCTGAATGGAATTTCTATTTTAGAGGTATACGTCATGAACACACATACAGTGCAAAATTTATTAACAGAACAGATGCAACCATACATCAATTAACAAACTGATAGGAGTTACTTATCTATCATTATTAGCACTGACTATAAATGCATTAAATTCCCAAGACAGAAGACACTGATTGGCTGAATGGTTAAGACAAAAAAACAAAAAACAAAAACTATTTGCTGACTATAAGAAATTCACTTCATAGGTAAAGACAACATAGACTAAAATCAAAATAAGCTGGAGTAGCTGTACTCGTACCAAATAAAAGATGTTAAACCAAACACTGCAAAAGAGAGAAAGAGAGAAATAGGATGTTATATACTCTGGTAAGATAACTAATTCGTTGAGATAATTCAATCATAAGCATATAAGCATTCAACATAACTCAATACATAAAGCAAATATTATCAAACTCAAAAGGAGAGATACATACCAGTATGATAATAGTACGGGATATCAACAACCCGCCGTCATCACAGGATGCTTCATTTAAACAGAAAATCCACACAGACATACCATAACTGAGTCACACTACAGAGCAAAACGACCCAACAGATATTCACAGAGCATTTACCCAAACATTTAGACAACTTATACTTCTTCTCATGAGCAATGGAACATTTTCTGGAACAGGCCATGTATTAGACCACAAACCAAGTCAAACTGAATTTTTACAGCTTGAAATCAGATCATGTATTTCCATAGACAACAAACAAAATTTTAAAAAATGAACAATAAAAGATTTACAAAGAAATGGAAATTGAATAACATGCTGCTGAATGATCAATTGATCACTAAAAAAACAGGCAAAAACAAAAATAGAACATATCAAAAGGGAAGCTAGAGCCATAAAGGCTTACACTTAAAAATCAGAAATATCTCCAATCAAGTATCTAGTTATCCGTCTTAATGAGTCAGAAAACAAGAACTAAATCACAAAGCAGAAAGGAACAAAATTGAAATTTAAAAGGAAACAGAAAAGATCAACAAAACAAAATGGTGCTTTATAGAAAAGATAAAGTGAAAATCTTTAGCCGAACAAATAGAAAAATGCAAATGAATAAAATTAGCAATGAAAAAAAGAGACATAATACCAGAGAAATATCAGAAATTTCAAAGAAATGAATGAATAACTGGATATATTTAACCTACCAAAAGTAAATCAAGAAGAGAAGTGATTTAAGCAGACTCACAAGGTACAAGACTGAAGCAGCAGTTAAATCTCCCAAGAAGCAGAAGTCCGGGGCCCGATGGCTTTAAAATTGAGTGCGATAAACCATTATAGAGGAACTAACTCCAACCTCTTTCAAACTAAGTCAAACTACTGAAAAGGATGGAACCCTGCCAAACTCGATGAAGTCGGCATCACTCTGACATTAAAACCAAAGACAAAAGAAGAGAACTACAACAAAGAGAACTACAGACTAATATGTTTTTCCAACAGAGATGCAAAAATATTCAACAAAATACTAGCAAACCAAATCCAAAACTACATCGGAAAATCACAAGTCATGATTCAAGTGTGATTTCAATGTATGCAAACCAACAAAAATCCTAAGTCACATTAATGGAAAATGAGTAATCATATGACCATCTCAACAGATACAGAGAAACCATGTGGTAAGAGTGAGCGTTCCTTTACACTGTACATGCTTAATAGATTAGTATGGCAGGAACATACCTCATAGTATACAAGAAAAACTGAAAGCGTTTCCACAAAACAAGGCAGGAATGTTTATTTTGACTATATGTACTCAATATATTATTAAAAGTTTATCAGCAGAGCAATTAGGAGGGAAAAACAAAAAATAGAAAAGGCATCTGAATTGGAAATAAGGAAATTATATTTGAATGATTTTGTACATGGAAAAACAAAAGCTCCACCAAAAATCTGTTTTTAGGAATAGATTTAATCAAAGAAACATAAGATCTCCACAGTGAAAATTACATAACACTGATGAAAGAAATCATCCAGGGTACCAGCAGGAACATCTAACAGCAGAGAGAACTCAGAAATTAAGTAACAAACTTAGCCCAAGTTTTGACAAAGGTATCAAGAATTCACATTGGGAAAAAGAGTCTTTTCAATAACTGTTACTGGACATGTGTGTGTAAAAGAATGAACTTAGCTCTGCTTCTCACCATATATGAGAATCAATTCAAGGTGGATCAAGGATCTAAGAACAGTTTTGAAACTACGAAACTGCTAGAGGAAAATAGCACAATCTAATCAACACTGGCAAATCAAAGAAAGAACATTCCACAAAAACGAAGCTGCTGCTTACTCTTCGTCTGGGCTGGGGGAAGCCGTCTCTGTGCCGTCGTCTTGTTCGGGACCGTACCTGGATTCCCGGCCCTTTATTAAGTGGGTCAAAGGACTCTATAATAACCAGCAGAAAGCACAATGTGAGGTAAACAACTCCCAGATTTTAAATGACGACTTAGATTGGGGAAAAAAGTATCATATAACCATCACTATATTCAATTATTTTGCTTGCAAAAAAAGAAAATTCCGCTTGAACATACTTTAAAAATGTAACAAAATAAAACTTCATATTCACAAAACTCTCTAATAGTTACAACAGGAAACATTTAAAAAAAAAAAAAAAAAAAAAACCCAAATCCAAATGAGTCACATACAAGAAGAGCACAGTACAAGTTAACACCCATAAAAGCAGGTACTATTTGTACCTAAGACTGTCTCTAACATAACAACTTAATAATGTCAATTCAAAGTTGTGCAAACCTTCTAAAATAAATCTCATTCAGAGCACAAGTCATGCTGCACAAACCTGATGGAAAATCTGCTTCCAGATCCTGTTCAGTTTCTCCTTTTGAGAACTGCTTCAATTCTGAATCTGCATCTGGTACAGCATTTGACTTTAAGGCATAATGATTCAGCTCCTCTTCCCAGCTATGTGGGGTAGACACAGCCTCTGACTCAAGATCACCACTGTACGTACTTCCTTGGTCTAAAATGTACAGAAGACAAATAAGCTCTCAAAATAAGTCACTTGACATACTCAGAATCCTCCCTGAATGCCTGAATAGCAAAAGCTGTGATGAATAATTACCAAGGTCCAGAGAAGGAAAAGTAACTTGGTCATCAGCCTCACGTGACTGGATTAATATTCTCTGTAGGCACCTTGAAGGATTACCTTAGTAAACAACATTTTTTTTGCGGTAGCTTTTACTATTCTCATTATTAAGAGGCACTCATCATAGACATTCGCAAAAACTGCAAACAGCAAATTCAAGAGGACTAATGCTTTACTGGCTTCCATTACAAAAAACAAGTCGTATTTCTAAGAACCAAAATATACGTACAACTACAAACCTTTTTCAAATATCTTGGTGTCTAGAAAAAGTTCCTGTTCAGAAGTTTGAGATTCTAAAGAAAAAGAAAAGAAAAGCAAAATAACAACAATTTATATTATATACAAAACAAATAGTTTCTCAAGTGAAATGACTGCTTTTTATATATAGGTCATACATACTATAGTGTTCGAAATAAAACACTTCATATGGCTAAAGAATGATTTATTAATCAAATCAGACATTTAGGTAAATGGGATAAACAAACTGCACCTGTTAATGATGGCTACAAATCTAAGTAACAGTTCTAGAACTCATAGAAAGGCAGATCTTATGATTTAACACTTCTAACTTAATTAAAACCTTTTTGATAATAACATGTAGGCAAATACACAGCTTTAATCAAAGATTAACAAATATGCTTTAAGCTGCTTTTCATCACTTAACAGATTTATTAATGCATTGAAAGCCGAACAGACTCAGGAGGTAAACAAAAATTAACAAGCAATCACAACATGGAAGTAAATGGAACACAGTTCACTTACAAAATACTTTCTTAAAAAGCTCAAAGACTGACTAAAGGGTTTTAACATTTAAATCCTTTTATTTATACAGGAAAAATGTTTCCCCTGAAAATTAAGGACAAATTGGCCAACTCTCTTGATCTGAGATTTCTCCTTATTTTCTTTCTAAACCATTTCACTTCAACTGTAAATAAAATGTCTGATAACCACTATATGTCTGTCCTAAAGCTTAGCTGTTCTTTTTAATATGTCTTTTTATTTTTTTACTTGAAAGGCAAATTTATAGAAAGACAAAAAACAGATTTTCCATCCATTGGTTCACTCTCCAAATGGCCATAATGATCAGAGCTCAGAGAGCTCTGCCAGTAGCCACAACTATCTGACTGTTTTCTGGTCTCTGCTTTCCCAAGCCATAAGAGGGAGCCAGGCTGGAAGTAGATTAGATGGGACTCAAACAAGGACCCATATGGGATATCAATGCCACAGGCAGAGGATTAGCCTGCTATGCTATTGCATCGGCCCCAGTTATTTAATTTTCAATACAAATCAATTTTAAAATTAAATTTAATTTAAAACTAATTTAACTTTTTAATTTAATTAAATACACACAGACTTTAGGGGTATTATGGTCTCACCTCTCTAGGACGATAGCACCCATTGCTTTATGTACAGAACTGGAGTGGTAACAAAGAGTCAGGTTGGACCACGGAACTCATATGATAGGAGCACACCTGACGTGTGGGTGCTGTGATGGGAGCAGGCTGGGCGGGGCCAGACTGCACATCTAACAGCATGTGCAAGGGCTGGGATTGAAGGAACTTTCCTACCAGTCTGCAGCTCCCTCTGGGGAGCACAAGAACCAGGATGGAGAAAGGACAGGACAGGCAAAGCTGCAATTACTCATCAACATTTATGTGGGCCAGGTCTGAGAACAGGCTGGGTTGGGCCAGGCCTTAGCATCTACTGGTATATACAAGAACCAAGACAGGTTGTGGACCATGCCTGGCTGGGCTAGGCTGCCAACATCCATCAGCAAGAGCTGACTCTGCTGGTGGGTCATTTCAGGCTGGGTTGAATCACTCACCAGCACACACAAGGCCCAGGGCTGGGAATGAGCCTGGTAGGAAACTCTGGGGACTACCCTGTTGGGCTGCAGCTCCCATCAGGGCTTGGGCTGACAAGGCTGGTCAAGGTAGCAGCACCCACAGATATGTGTAGTGGCTATTTTTAAGGATGGGTCAGACTGGTTGGGCTACAGCATCCGCTGGCACTTGTAAGTCAGAATGGGTGTGGGATAGGTCATGCTAGGCTGCAGTTCCTACTCTGAGTGCCAGGACCAGGGGCTGGCCACGTCAGTCTGGGCAGCAGACCTACTGGCACTTGCCAGATGTATCGCTGGAAATGTATGAGGGCTGGGTCTGGAGATGGGGAAAACTGGGCTGGGCTCCACCACACACCTCATGGGTAAGGGAGAGAGCAGGCTAAGCTGTGACACCTGCTGGGTTACATAAGAACTGGGTCTGGGGGTGAGTAAGGCTAGGCTAGGCTGTGTCACACATGGATGAGAGTGAAAATTTTATTTAAAAAAGAGAGAGAGAGCGCTTTCAGAGGTACCAAGTTTAACAGATTTACAAGGTGTGGTATTTAGATACTGTGTAACTTTCAGACACACCATGACTTTACAAATGTTAAAATTACTTATCTGACAATGTGCAAATGTGTTTCTCGTTTCTCTGCTTTTAAAGATTATACCAACCTCCCTGGGACAGAGTCTTTTCCTTCTCTTCATCTTCTGCGATCATTTCTGCCATTTCAAGGAGATCAGCTTCAAAAGGATGTGTGGGAAGTTTTTCTTTAATGTCTTCAATACTCTCGGTGACTTTGTCTTCATTATCCATTGAGGACGGAATAAGCATAGGAACGGGCATCTAAAAAAGAACAGCAAATTCAGAAAGTGTCTTATGTAATAGGCTTGGCATGTGCACTATTATTTGTAAGATGGTTTAAGTATTAAAATATTTTTTAAAATTCAAGAAATTTTCATTGTTTATGAAGAAAGTCATGCCTTTGAGTTTTATCAGACTATTAATTATATCTCCTAGAAACTCTGTGCCGCATGTTCTCTATGAGCCAGATGTTTCACTTCTGCCCCAGCTCCCTGCTAACGTGCCGGGTAAAGCAACAGCAGATGAGCCGAATGCTCAGACCATTGCATCCACACAGGAGGACTGGCTCAGCCCAGCCCAGCCCTAGCTGCTGGGCCACTGGGAAGTGAACCAAGGAAACACCATCTCTCTAACTCTGCCTTTCAAATAAAGCCAGTAGCTTCTTTTAGATCTCCCACATTGGTGCGGGGATCAGCTTTCCCTACGTTTTCAGGCACATTAGTAGAAAGCTGGAGTAGAAGTGGATCAGCCAGCAACTTCACATGCTACACCATGGAGCAAGACCCAATAAATAAACCTTAAAAAAAAATGATTCTGTGACATACCTTTAGTTTCATTTTGCTTATACTTCTTGCTTAACATTTTAACATGCTATTTCTTTTAAGAATTCAGTATGAGAAAAAATGTACTTCCAAAACAGAAGTACATTTTGCTTTAATAAAAAGTAAAAAATATTAATCAAAATATTTTTTTCCAATGTTAGAATTTAGGATTCTCCAGAACATAGTTTCTGACCTATTCTAGCACTATACGAAGTGTATTTTAAAATGTTACATCAGGTCTGTGAAAAGTAGTAATTAAAGCAAAAGCTATCAATTGTATTCTCCATATTAAATAATAACAATATGAGAACAGACGGGTAAAAGGCATGTTTTTAAAAACAGAAAAGTGTCTTCACACAGATATAAAATTTTAACATCAGAAAAGCATGCTAAATTATCCTTAACAGGAGAATGAGTACTCACTGGAACTGGAATTCCAAAAGGGACTGGAGCATACTGAGTGTAAAGATGGAGGGGTATGGGTACGAACACTGGTACAGGGACTGGCACCACAACAACCTGGGGCAGACTCGGAGTGTCTTCTAAGGAAGAAACAAACAAAACACAGAGGCTTAAGGAAGTATAATATAATTTCAATAACCAAGTGCAAACTCCAGGAACACACACTGAAAAAAGGACAAACTTTCATAAATGGTAAATGGTACAGAGAAGATTGGTTATCAATACACAAACGCTTCAAACTAAACTTCTCTCACTATTCATAAACAATGAACTCAAAAGGAGAAATAAGTATGACATTTAAGATTAATGACTAAAAGAAAAAGGAGAATTTTTTACTGACCCTCAAAGCACAGATAGCAAAAGTGAAAATGGACAAATGGGATTACACCAGGTTACCATGTTTCTAGAAAGGAAACAAAAGATAATCTACCAAAACATTTGCAAATTATCTGACAAGAGATTAATACCAAGAACATATAAGGAATTCAAACAACTGAACAATAAGACATAGATAATCAATTTTAAAAATCAAACATGGGAGTAGCTGTGTGCTTCAATAATGAAGACACTCCTTAGGCCGCCTAGACCGAGCGTCAGGTGCCTGAGCTGGAATCTGACTCCCTTCCACTCACAGGCTGCTGCTGCTGTGCATCCTGGGAAGCAGCAGCTCATGGTGTAAGTAGTTGGTTACCTGTCACCCAGACAGCAAACTCAAATTAAGTTCCTAACTCCATACATTTAGCCTGGTCAAGTAGTTTGTTTTAGGCACTTAAAAAAATTTGTTTGTTTATCTGAAATTCAGAATTACAGAGAGAAGGGGAAACAAAGAAAGTGATCTTCCATCTGTTGGCTAATTTCTTCATTTAAAAAAACATTCATTTTCTTTTTGTAAATATTTATTTTTATTGCAGAGGTAGATTTAATTTTTTTTGTAAATGGAAAGGCAGATATACAGAGAGAAGAATCTTCTGTCTGCTGGTTCACTCCCCATAAGGCCATAACAGCCAGAACTGAGCCAATCAGAAACCAGGGCCAAGAGCTGATTTCTGGGTCTTCCAAGCAGAAGCAGTGTTCCAAGGCTTTGGGCCATCCTCGACTGCTTTTCCAGGCCACAAGCAGGGAGCTGGAAGGGGAACTGCATACGGACCAGCGTCCATATGGGATCCCAGTGTGTGCAAGGCAAGGATTTAGCCACTAGGCTATTGTGCAGGGCCTGCTTCATTTCTCAAACAACTACAATATATATACATATATAAATATATAAATATATATATTATAAGTATATATATTTAAAGATTTTAAAATTTTTATTGAAAAGGGAGGCATACAGAGAGAAGAAAATACAGGGAGCTTGAAGGGAAGTGGAGCAGCTGGGATTAGAACTTACGCCCACATAGGATCTCCACACATGCAAAGCGAGGACTTCAGCCACTAGGCTACCAAGCCAGGCCCTCATTTTTAATATTTTTAATTTATTTTCCATCTATTTTTAAGTCACAGTCTCCTGTTTCTTTAAATTATTACTTTATTTGAGGAAGAGAAAAATCTGACACCTACAGGTTCGTTTCTCAAATGCCTTCAACAGGCACTAGTGTTGTGGCATTGTGGGTAAAGCTTCTACCTACTTTGCACCCATCCCACATGAGTGTCTGCTTCCTGGATGTTCCACTTCTATCCAGCTCCCTGCTGATGACTGAGTAACACAGCAGATTTCCCAAGTGTCAAGAAAGCAGTCAAAGACGCTCAATGTGCTGTGCACATGTACAAATATGGGAGACCAGGAAGAAGCTACAAGTTCCTGTGTTGGGCCTGGCCCACCCTATTGGTTGTATCCATTTGAGAAATGAGGCAGGCCCTGCACAATAGCCTAGTGGCTAAATCCTTGCCTTGTACACACTGGGATCCCATATGGATGTCGGTTCATATCTCGGCTGCTCCACTTCCCTTCCCAGGGTTAGTTGAGTTAAAAAAAAAAAAAAAAGTATGTGTGTGTGTGTGTGTTATATATATGACATGAACAAATGATCTGAATAAACATTTCTCACACAAAAAAATAATAACCAAAGAGGGTGGGATTTTGCTTTAGGACTTTGGAAGCCCAGGTGCTACATCAGAATGCCTGGTTCCAGTTCCAGGTTCTGGCTTCAAGATAAGGCAGGTCCAGAAAGTCAACCATTATCTCACAACAATCAGATATCATCTTATTCCAATTATGGTAGCCATGATCAAAAAGATAAAACAGGCAGGCTACTGTTGAAACTAGGGGAGAAAAACTTACCCAAGTCATAGGTGAGAATTTTCCAGGTCCGTTGGGGCAAAAGAAATCTAGAAACCATGGATCAATTACATATTCTTTGAGATATAACTTATACTTTTCTTTATCCAGAAGTCCTACAACTACCCTGAAAACTAAATTCATTGGAATTGGCATTTGGTGCAGTGGATAAAGCTGCCCTGCCATCAATGATGCCAGCATCACAACAGGTTCAATTCCTGCTCCACTTCCCACCAAGCTCCTTGGCAATATACCTAACGAAAGCAGTGAATGACAATCCCTGCATCCACATAGGTGATTCAAATAAAGCTCCAAGTTCCTGGCTCTCAGAACAGCAGCGAATCATACTGGCGCCCATAGGGCATGCTGGTGCTACAGGCAGAGGCTTAGCTTATGATGTTGGCCTTATGTATTTTATCTTTTTAAAGTGAATTTACTGTTGCCATTGAAACCATGTACTAACTAGCAAATTATTGAAGTAAAAGAGAGAGAGAGAGAGAAGTAACAATTACTAGTGAAGATGGAGAGAAAGGGAAACTCATACACTTCTGATAGGAAGATATATTAGCATCACCACAATGGGAAATAGTATGGAAAACAGGCTCTTCAAAACACTAGAAACAGAACTAACATATGATGCAGTACATATCCAAAGGAAAAGAAATTAGTATATAAAAGAGATATCTGCATCCCATGTTTGCTGCAGCTCTGTTCATAGTGAGTAAGATATTACAACAACCTAAGTGTCCAAGATAGATGACTGGATAAAGAAAAAGAAATGGAATATAGGAGGGTATTTCAGGAGGTCTGTAGAAAATGGAATTACAAGTTGTTTATTTTGGTGCAAAAAGATATTGAAATGCATAATTTTTTCTAATATCAATTTGTATAAACTTTCATTTTTTTTAAGATTGATTTTTTTAAGGCCCAGCACAGTAGCCTAGTGGCTAAAGTCCTCGTCTTGCATGCGCCAGGATCCCACATGGGTGCTGGTTCTAATTCCCGATAGCCCCACTTCCCATCCAGCTCCCTGCCTGTGGCCTGGGAAAGCAGTCAAGGACGGCCCAAAGCCTTGGGACCCAGCACCCGCATGAGACCCAGAAGACGCTCGCAGCTCCTGGCTTCGGATCTGCTCAGCTCCTGCCACTGTGGCCACTTGGGAAGTGAATCAACGGATGAATGATTTTCCTCTCTATATATCTGATTTTCCAATAAAAATGAATAAATCTTAAAAAAAAAAAGAAACAGAAATTGTCCTATAGGATTTATGCAAATATTAAAATATTTATTCAAGAAAATGAATGCACTGGGCCCGGCGGCGTGCCTAGGAGGCTAAAGTCCTCGCCTTGAAAGCACCGGGATCCCACATGGGCGCCAGTTCTAATCCCAGCAGCTCCACTTCCCATCCAGCTCCCTGCTTGTGGCCTGGGAAAGCAGTCAAGCACGGCCCAAAGCCTTGGGACCCTGCACCTGCGTGGGAAGCCTGGAGGAAGTTCTTGGCTCCTGGCTCCTGCCTCTGGATTGGCACAGCACTGGTTGCTGCGCTCACTTGGGGAGTGAATCATCGGATGGAAGATCTTCCTCTCTATCTCTCTTCCTCTCTGTATATCTGACTTCTCAATAAAAATAAATAAATCTTAAAAAAAAAAAAGAATCAAAATCTGCACCATCGCCCAAATTCAGCTGTGCTCAAAAGGCCAAGAAGAATGGGGTTTTCTCGCAATCATGCATTACTGCATTTCCTCAGAAGGAACAGGCATTTCTCATCCCTTCCAAATGAAAGCTGAAAAGGTAAAATTCCTGGTGACTGTGAACAAGAACGAGGGTGTTTCTGAACAAGCTCCCACCCACACGATAGGGGCTCAACACAAGGAGAAACTGCAAGAATGTAAGAGTCCGATTAGCACCCTCATTCCAGCTCACTTGCAGGGCAAAAGAGACAAACCAAAAAGACCAGAGGCTGCCACCCCAACAACAGCCCACAGAAGCAGTCCAGAGCTCTCTGAAGCTCTCCTAAAGGGATGTGACTTATATGAACAGGATCGTGAAGCAGTTCACAGCAAACACACTACAAAAATTCAGCATCTCCAAATTAAAAGCCTACTTAATGCTAAAGCTTATGCTTATTCTATATCAGAGTCACTAATGAGCAGAATTGTGGGATATGTACACTGTGTGGTTATCAATTAGCTTCTCCTTTTGACCTAACTTATGAGGCTGCAAATGAAAAAATATGTAACTTACATGGAAAGGCAATATATATATGTAACTAAACAATACCTAGGAAATGGTGGATACTCAATGTATTCCACATTACCTTCACCTAAAAAGAATAAAATAAAGCCAAGAATACCTGTCTGGCATTCTTTGTTTTGGGTATGTGGCTTACAAGAGGTTGCTTTAGTCTGTGTGATGGGTTTGCACAACAAAGCTTTGTTCTTCAAAAGCCTTGGAGGTTGGGAGGGTGGCAGCTTCAGAGCATCTGTCTGTGTACTTGCCTAGCAACAAAAAACAAATCAGAAGCCAAAGGGGTTTTTAATGTCTCATTAGTTATAAGATTTGTAATAACTATAAGAAATAAACTTTGAAATTACATGGAAGACATTATATATATATGTACATATATATATAAAATCAACAAATGTGTGAAAAATATATTTCTGAAATGGCAATAGTAGTCAAGGAGTATATTAACAACTGTAAATTGAATTCTATTGCATTTAATTTCCATTTCTTTTAACAAAGAAAAATGGTATTTGTATTGTAACACATTATTGACTAATAAATAACAAGGTTGGCTGAGTTTAAAATGAGAACCATTACTTCTTGCTTGAGTCAAGTCTAGGAGCACTGACCATCAACAAAATAAGGAATAACAGAATCACATATGATTATTTAAATAATACAATCAAAGATGGTGCAGAAGTTATCCTAGTGACCTGGAAACACTCTAGAAATGCCACTGTTTCAGTCCTAATTTCTAACTTGCATTTTCTTCTTTTCAGAGATAATTACAAAATTGTTACTGAGTAAAATAAAAGAAAAAGTTACTTAATTGAATCTACACTGGGAGAAGTAAATATTTATAATCTGAGTATATTACAAATTATTTAAAATCTCTAAAATATAAAATTTTCTGAATTCTGAACAATTCAACATAATTTTCAAATCATTTTCAATAAGTACATAAAAATAGTAAACATTCAAATACAAAATACCTAATTAATCAGAAAATATTCTTAAACAAAGATTAAGTTTAATGAATTTTTTTAAATAATAAAGAATAAAGTAAATCAGCTCAGATCTTAACATTGCACAGAAATGGAAAGTTAACAATACCATTAAAAATTATCACACTTACATCCCCAATGATTTTTGCTGTTACTGTTGGAACTGCACCTGTATGAAAATTAAAACATAATTTTAGGATGTTTTCCAATTATTAAAAAACAATACTCCATTCGGAACAATATGTGTTGATTCAGTAAAAGAGACAAGCAGTTCTCAAGAAAAACTGATGTGGGAATTGCGGGAACACTATTGAACACTCTACTACAGCAGAATACAGCGAGTCACAACTGCTCATAAGAATATCTCACAGTGCTGAAATGAACCCCTTTAAGTATAGACAGTACCCAGACGCTTGTCTGTCCTGCTTAGTCCAAGTTGTCCTTGTCTATCTTTTATGAAAAAGAGCTCAATGATGAGGAAGTGATCCAGCTAGCCTAACAAGTTCTAATCACTGGTTTAAGGAGTCATTTGCATCTTCACCAGTAAAAACCATGATGGACAGAAGTGTCCAGGCATAATTTCTGTAAGGGAATTTTAGGACTGTGCAAAATGTAATCGCCACCTTCACATAAACCCACAACAACTAGAGCACATCATGCCATCATAACTTCCCTAAAGCGGACAGCATCACAGACCAGTTACAGGGAAATTCTTACAAACACTGACCAACCAGGAACTTGGACATGAGCTTATCAAGCATCTTTCACTTCCAATTTCAATTGATAAAAACTTTCCCCCTTAACTCTTCAGGAAACCTGGAATTAAGAACAGCTGCCCACTCCCTGCTCTGCGGTTTGCAATAAACACCTGCCTTCTTCCATCCCTCACCCCAATGTCAGAGACTGGCTTCCTCTGTATTGGACAAAGGACCCAGTTGGGATATTGTTTGGCAACAGTGGGAAAAAGGAAGAAAACCAAAATGATATTCAATTCAGAAACACTTAGTAAATATTCAAGCCATACCTTGTAAGACACTGTTAGAATTCACTGTGGGCTGAGCAGCAGGTGCACTTGCCAACGATACCACATTTGCTATAACTGGAGTAGAGTCTTTTCTCAAAGACGGGGGCCCTGATGAAGCAGCTTGAACCATGGATATACCTGCTGATTAAAATAAACAAAGAATGAAATGCTCATAGAAACTAACATTTCAAAAAAAGGTTAAAAAGGACTTTTGAGGTTTTAATAACTGCTGTTAGAGCAGAGTTACTTCAGGATTAACTAGAGTTTGATTCCCTATTTTTTAATCAGTGGATTAGTGAAGCTTAAAAGTTTTTCATGTAATTTATACTTACATAAAAACTCAACAGTCTCATTAACAAAACCAATAACAATCCCCACAGCACAATTTCAATGAATTTCACATGATAGAGTAAATCAACATTAAAGACTAACCTGTTTCTTAAATTTCATCTTCCCATGAAGAGACTGTACATGGTTTTTGGGGTAGAATATATAAAAAGACACAATACATGTATTTTATTTATTTTTATTGAAAAGTCAGATATACAGAGAATAGGAGACAGAGAGGAAGATCTTACATTCGCTGGTTCACTCCCCAAGTCACTGCAACGGCTGGAGCTGAGCTGATCCGAAGCCAGGAGCCAGGAGCTTCCTCCAGGTCTCCCATGTAGGTGTGCTGAGTCCCAAGGCTTTGGACCGTCCTCGACTGCTTTCCCAGGCCACAAGCAGGGAGCTGGATGGGAAGTGGGGCTATTGGGAACTAGAACTGGCGCCCATGAGATCCTTGTGCGTGCAAGGTGAGGACTTTAGCCAAATAAGCTACCACACAAGGACATGATATATGTATTTTAAACACCATGCGATTTAGAGTTTACAACCTTGGTTCATGGTTTCAAATCCCTTTTTAAGAAAGTGAACGTGAATATATTCTATTTTAAAACAGCTTTGGGGCAAAGCAGTGGTATAGCAAGCCTTCAGCACTGGAATCCGTTAGGGGTACCATCCCATAGGAATCCCATATGGGTTCAAGAAACAGTTCTTCCACTTTCTGATTCAACTCCCTGCTTATGGCTTGGGAAAGCAGGAGAGAATGACTCATGTCCTTGGACCACTGTACTCATGTGGGAGACCAGGAAGATGCCCTTGGCTCCTGGCTTCCAATCAGCTCAGCTCAGGCCATTTGGAGAAGAAACCAGAAGATGGAAGATCCCTATCTCTGTCTCTCCCTTTCTCTCTCCCTCCCTTTGTAATTCTTTCCAGTAAATTGTAGTTATCATCTTTTCCCAAAACTTAAATATCTATAATGTCTGTCTACTTTAATTAGCTCAAGAAAGCTTTAAGGTGTTCAACTAAAAAGAATCTGACAATGCATTTGAATAAAATGAAATTGATGTTTCATGAAACTAACAAGAATTTATAGTTTCTAATTTGTAGAACAATAGTAGTCCCCAGCTTTGACTGAAGACTATGCTGCTTACTTAATCTCCATTTTACCTGCACTGTTTTGGGAAGGCGGGTCACATACACTTTGCTGGTGACAGAACATCAAAATACACAGTAGATTACAAAAATGTTTTATTTCCCCTCTCCATTTCAAGGACTCACTGAGTTTACCCTGTCTTTTACAACCATCGCACTTGGCCATCTGAAAAAGAAGACAGTTAAGAAAGTAAGGAATAAATTACCTATAGTTGAACAGAATAAAAACAGGACACACATAACAGAAATTAACTTACAATTTAGACCATAAAATTCAAGGTTGACTGTCCACAAAGGTAAATATCTATTTTATAAAGATGTTATAATCAACAACAATTTTAAAAACACATTACATAATAATCAGTAGTTAGAAAAAACAAACTTCTAACAATCTCCCTCAGATATCAGGAGATAAATTCATTATAATCAAACGGTCACAATTTGAAAGTATCTCTTGTACAGGATATTATAAATAAAAAGAATCACTTTCACAATATTGGCATTTTCTAACTGCAATTATTAAACACATAAACATTCAATACTTATAACTTATAAAGTACTAAATTAATTCTTACATAATGGAAAAAGATATACCAGGCAAATGGAAACCAAAAATAAGTAGGAATAGCTATAGAAGTAACACAGAAAACAGACTTCAAATCAAAAACTATAAGAGACAAAAAGTTCAAATCAACAAGAAGACATAACAGTTATAAATTTATGGACAGCATAAATTTAAAGCCATGGTGTGCAACCAACAAGACTACCGAGACATATACAGAAAATACAATTAGACCTAAAGAAAGCAAAAGTCTTCAATAGACCAACAGTTAGTGATTTCAACACCCGTCTCTCTTACCAATGGATTGCCTAGACAAAAACTCCATAAAGATACCTAAGTGTTCAAACTCTATAAAGCAGACATTTACAAGATATTTCATCCAACAGCTACATAATACACACTTTTCTCATCAGCAAATGCAATATTTTCTAGGATAGATCACATATCAGGTGACAAATCCAGTCTCAGCAAATTGAAGTCAAACCAGGGTATCTTCTCAGACCATAAAGGAATAAAACTAGAAATCAACAAGAAAAACAATGGAATACTCATAAAAAGCTGGAAATTAAGTAATATGTTACTGACTGATCAATGGATCACTGAAGAAAATTTAAAACCCTAAGTAAATGAAACGGAAACACAACATATCAAAAATCTATAGGATATAGACAAAGCAGCAGTTGGGACAAGTTCACAGCATTAAGTGCTTACACTAAAACAAAGAGGAACATCTCACATTTTAAAAATTAATGCACCTTGAAGACTTAGACAAGAACAAATCAAACAAAATCAGCAGGAAAGAAATAAGTATCAGATAGCAGAAATAAGTGAAATAGAAATTTAAAAAACATTTCAGAGCCTGGCACGGTGGCCTAGAGGCTTAAGTCCTTGCCTTGAACGCCCCGGGATCCCATATGGGCGCCAGTTCTAATCCCAGCGGCTCCACTTCCCATCCAGCTCCCTGCTTGTGGCCTGGGAAAGCAGTCGAGGATGGCCCAATGCTTTGCGACCCTGCAACTGCTTGGGAGACCCAGAAGAGGTTCCTGGCTCCTGGCTCTGGATTGGCACAGCACCGGCTGTTGCGCTGACTTGGGGAGTGAATCATCGGACAGAAGATCTTCCTCTCTGTCTCTCCTCCTTTCTGTATATCTGACTCTGTAATAAAAATAAATCTTTAAAAAAAAAAAAAGAAATTAAAAAAAAATCTCAAAAAAAAAATCAACAAAACAAAAATTTTTTCTAGATGAAAACATAACCCTCTATCCAAGCTACAAAGAAAAAACAAAAAATGCAAATGAATAAAATCAGAGATGAAAAAGGAGACATCATAACAGACACTACTGACCACTGAAATACAAAAGTTTTAACACACTACTATTAAGAATCACTGCTAATGAACTGAAAAACCTCGAACAAATGGTTAAATACCTGGATACATAAAACTTACCAAAAATTAAGTTGAAAGACACAGACAATCTAAATGAAACCATAACTAGTAACAGGATTGAAGCAGCAATCAGAATCTTCCAGAAAACACCTGGGACCTGGTGGCTTTACTACTGAAGAGGAGGTAACTAATATTTTGCAACAATTCCAAAATACAAAACAGGACAAAATTATCTCAAATTCTTCTTATGCAGTTACCATCACTCTTATACCGAACCAAAGACATGACATGAAAACAAAAGCGAAAACAAACAAAAACCCCACATAAAACTATAGGCCTATATTATTAATGTGTATAGATTTAAAAATTCCTAAGAAAATACTAGCAAATTAAATTCTAAACCACACCAAAAAGATCACATGCTATAATCAAGTTAGAAACCAATAAACATCATAAATCACATCAAATGAATACGGAATAAGTAGCACAGGGCAGTCCTAAACAGCTGCCAAGAAAGATTTTGGTAAGATTCACCACTCACATGATAATAATCCTCAACAAACTCAGTGTGGAAGGAACATATCTCAAAATTATAAAGGTTATAATAACACAAACAGCAGGCAATATCATGCTGAATGGAGAAAAACAAACTATTTTCCCTCAGATCTGGAAGAAGACAGAGATGTCTATACATCTGCCCTTAAAAAAAAAACTGATGAAAGAAATCAAGGACACAAAAAATGGAAAGATAGCTCTTGCTAAAATATCCATACAAACTAAAACAATTTATAGATTTGATAATTATCAAAATACAAATGGCATTCATGCCCACTGCTGCAGCACATACACAAAACGACATTTTTTAGACAATTTTTAAAAATTCTCAAATTCCAATGGAAATACAAAAAAAAAAAGCACAATAAAAAAGAAAAACAAACATCAAACTGGATGAATCACAGTACCTGACTTCAAAGCATACTGCAAAACTACAGTAATAAAAACAGCATGGTGCAAGTGTAAAAAAGAAAGTTACAAAGGGGCCAGCATGATGGCTCAACTACCTCATCCCTCACCTGCAAGTATTGGCATACCATAAGAGTTTGTGTCCTGGCTGCTCCACTTCCCACCCAGCTCCCTGCCTGTGACTTGGAAACATAACACAGGATGATGCAAAGCCTTGGAACCCTGCACTCATGTGGGAGATCAGGAGGGGACTCCCGGCTCCTGGATTTGGATCCACTCAGTTCCAGTTATGACACTTTGGGAGTGAACCAATAATGGAAGATATTTCTGACTCTTTCCTTTTCTCTTCAAATCTGCCTTTCCAATAAAAAGAAACAAATTAAAAAAAAAAAAAAAAAAAACAAAGAAAGAAGATACATAGATCTATGGACTAGAACAGAGCTGAGAAATTAATCCATGCACATACATTAAGTTTTGACAATAAGTACTAAGGATAATATTATAGGGCCTGGCACAGTGGCCTAGCAGTTAAAGTCCTCGCCTTACACGCGCCAGGATCCCATATGGTCGCCAGTTCTATTCCCAGCAGCTCCACTTCCCATCCAGCTCCCTGCTTGTGGCCTGGGAAAGCAGTTGAGGACGGCCCAAAGCATTGGGACCCTGCACCCGCGTGGGAGACCTGGAGGAGGTTCCTGGCTCCTGGCTCCTGGCTCCGGATCGGTGCAGCACAAGCCATTGCGCTGACTTGGGGAGTGAATCATTGGACAAAAGATCTTCCTCTCTGTCTCTCCTCCTCTCTGTATATCTGACTTTTCAATAAAAATAAATGAATCTTAAAAAAAGGATAATATTATAAACAAATGGTGCTTGCCAAACTCGATATATTTAGAAGAATGAAATTAAATCTACATCAGACACACACACACCCCCCAAGTGAGTCAAACCCCTAATTTAAGACCCAAGACTATGAAGTTGCTGGAGGACAATGTTGGGAAACACTGCAAGACACTGCTGAAGGGGATGACTTCTTGGAAAAAGAACACGCCACAAAACTGAAACTAAACAAACTCAGAAGCTCCTATACCGCATAGGAAACCATGAACAGAGAGAAGAGACACCTTACACAATGGGAAAAAACATTTGCAATTTATCTATTTGACAAAGGAATAATATCCAGAATATACCAGCAACCTTAAAAACTCAACACCAACAAAAAACAACCAATCCAGTTAAGAATTGTGTAAAGGACCTCAACAGACAGTTTTGAAAACAAGAAAAATACAAAAGGCCAAGACATATATGAAAAGAAAAAAAAAATGCTCATTATCACTAGCCATTAGGGAAATGTAGTTCAAAGCCACAATGAGATATCACCTCACCCCTGTGGGAATGGAAAAAATGCAAAACACAGAGTAACAAAAGCTGGCAAGAAAGTGAAGAAAGGGTAATTCCTATTCACTGCTGGTGGGGATGTGCATCCACTGTGCAAAACAGTGTGCAGATTTCTTCAAAAACCAGAAATCGACTTGCCATGTGTATGCAAGAGATAACTGCATCATGTTTCTCGCAGTAGTGTTCACAGTAGCCAAAATTTGAAATCAAGGTGTCCATGATCAGATGAATAGATAAAGAAAATATGGTACATAATATAATGGAATATTATTCAGCTATAAAGAGTGAAATTCTATTATTCCAGCAAAAGGGATACAACTGGAGAACATCATGTTGAGTGAAAAAAATCAGATACAGAAACATATACCAACTGTTCTTCAACATATGCAAGAGGTAAAATTTTGAAAAAAGACATGCCTGTGTATATCAATAATGCAGTAAAAATAGTCTTGTGAAACTTTACTTACACCTTTGTCAATACAGTGGTACAAAATGTCTTACCACTAGAATGTTAATGATAGGGGATTACTTCAAAAATGTACAGTATATCAGTGAAATGATCACCTTATCCCTTCAATTATCATATAAAATCACTGTATATATTGCTACTAAACTCGGGCCATTTTGCTTTTCACTTGTTAAATTTCCTATTCAGATCCATTAAGCCTTTTTAGTACGTAAATTCAAAATGTTATCTCAAAAACTAAAAATAGGGAGAGGGAAAGTGGGTAGGCAGGAGAGACAGAGGAAGGGAATGTCACTATAACCTTAAAATTTCATCTACTAAGTATATCCAATCTGCTAAAACTAAAACTTAAAAACAAATTTAAAGCTGTTTATATATCAAGAAAATTTTTCTTCATACTACACAGAATTTTTCTTTTTTAGGATTTATTTGAAAAGCAGAATTACATAGAGAGCATAAAAGAGCTCCCCAAACGCCCGTGACAGTGGGAACAGCGCCTGTCTGAAACCAGAAGCTGGAAACCTGAAGTGTGTTCTAGCAGCCCAGGCACTTGGGCCATTCTTGGTTGCTTTCCCAGTCCCATTAGCAAGGACAAGGACTGTAGGAGGAGCACCTATGACTCAAACCAGCACCTAATGATATCCTGGTGCTACAGGTCCCACAGCCAACTGCCTGCTATGTAGAACTGTAACAGCAGATAATTTACAACCTCACTTGAAAAACCCAACAAGGTGAAGTGCATTTACCTGATAGAACAAAACCGTGTGTTTGGACATGCAATCCTCACAGCAGAATTCCTCGACCTTTCCTCCCAGGTTATTCTGTACCAGTTTGGGAGATGTTTGTAAACAGTAACTGCACATTTTACAGTGATTTCCCCAGCGTTTTGCCAAGTCATGTTTATAAAGCAATTTGCAACCTAAAAAGCAGAACACATAAAATTAACATTAGGGAGAAATACGATGTAGCTACATTATTAACTTAATTGACCCAGAATATAATTTTTATATTTGGTTCAGATAAATTTGTAGATCAAAAGACACAGAGGATTAAAACAACTAGCATTTTTACAAAACGAAATAAGGATAACATATTACACTCTAGTCACAGTAAGTTTTTTATGGAACCTAAATTTGACCATATAGTCATATAGTGTCACATGTCCTTTTGTGTTGTGGTCAAAGGTTTGAAAACCACCTACTTAGACTAACTTGTGCAGATTCACAGTAACACATGGTAAACTTAAAAGGATTCATCTAAATAATGGAAATGAACTAGTAGCTCACATTGGTTTTTATGTTTAGACATCGTACATTTACAAAGATAAGGTCTTTAAAACAACAAACGGGTTTAAACAGAGGGTGATACTATAGCTAAAGGAGATCTATTTAGACATAAGTATGAGAACAAAAATTTTAGTTTTCACTAATAATGTTATTCTTCATATCACTATTTTTAATGTTCTACATTGAGGACAGTTCATTTCAACATCTATGCAAAATCAATGACTAAAGTCTAAAAAGTAAAGTAAGCATAAATAAATCATAACAGCTCGGTGTTACACATAAAGAATAAAATGACCTTTCAGCAATATCTTAAGTATCAACTACCTTTAAGACAGCTAACATACTGGGCAGACGAGATAATCTATTTTACCTTCACTGCAGAACGACTTGTCAACACCCGAGAATCGCACAGTCTCCTTGATAATCTTCTCAATTTTACAATATTCACATATTGCCATTACATTATTTATTTTCTTATATTCATCAGAACAATTCTTGCCACAGAACTGAAACATTTTACCCTGAAGAGAAACGATAAGTATTAATTAGATATTTGGTTTACTTTGTGGAAATCCTTATCCATCTTTCAAAACAGCAATTTTGAGATGAAAAGCTAAAAAGAGCATGGGTAAATCCATTTATATGCAAGTCTTTCTTTTTAAGCAAAAGTATTATTTGTTTGAAAGTCAGAGTGAGACAAACAAAAAGGGTTCTCATCTTCACCCCCAATGCTTGCAATGCTGGCACTGAGGCTGAGAAACTGGAATGCAATCCAGGTCTCCCACACCGCTTGCAAGAAGCCAGCTATTCTGAGTCATATCCAGTACCCTGCAGGGTCAGAATCTGTGGAAAGCTGGAATCGAGAAGGTGGACCCAGGGATTGAACTCGGGCACTCGATACAGACAGGACATACATCTCCCAAACTGGTGTCCTAACCACAGATGACTGCCTTATACTCAACTCTTATGAAGAATGTATGCTTTACCTTATAGTCAAGAAGTTCTGGTTTTGTGGCAAACAGCCGGTTACAGTGTTGACATTTGAGTTTCACAACACTTCGTGCAAACCCAACGTGCTGGGACTGGGCAGCAAGACGCTGGAGGCCAGCTGCAGCAGAGCTACTGATGGAGGTGGGAGAAACAGCGGAGGTGTTAGCTCCTCCTGCAGACACTGTTGAGCCTGTGGGGATGCTCACAATTACTTGGCCCTGAGACAAGGGCACTACTGAAGAATTCATTCCAGTTGGTTTGTTGAACAAATTCTGAAAAACAAAACAATTTTTTTAAAAAAGGTAGCTATAATCATTGATTCAAACAAATATCGCATACTTATATATGTCAAGTTGAATTCTAGGTGGGAAAGGGAAAGTTTTACAATTATGAACAGGCAAAAACCCCTGCCTTTGGGCAGCTTGCAAATGAATGAAAGAGGAACGAAGGGGAGGATCTCACTAATCTCAAAAAAGAATACACTAATCTTCAAGACGATGAAGTAACCATACAATCTTATAAGAGGTAGCTGGACGTCATGTTCCAAATATAGAATGAAGTAAGAATCAAAGCTTAACAAGACTGAGATAAAAACGTAGGCAATTTAGGCATTAGCATCTATGTGATCAGCTGACATTATGACACTGAGTGCCATACCTGGAAGGCTACCACACAGCTGTAGCTGCAGAAGTTACGTATGCTTCCGTCAGACATGGCCAGGTGATACTGAGGAATGGCTGAGGTTTTACAACTGTTACATGGTACTTGTACACCTTAACAAATCAAAAGAAAAATTAATGAGAAACATACACACATGTACATGAGTGTATGTGAAATAAATAAATTTTACACAGCACACAAGAATTCAAGTGACAGGTCGACAAGCAGCAGAAACAAACTAAATTCTATGAATGTCACATATAGACAAAAACTATCTTAACATTAAATTTTTTTTCTTCATAAGTAGTCGGTCTTAAAAGTGCAAAATAAATGAATGTTGAAATAAATTAGGTATGGATAAACAAAACACATTAAACAAGTCAGTTTGTAAAAGGAGTCTTTTAGTAAAGTAAGAAAACACAAATATGCAAACAAGCAATCAAGAAATAGGTTATATTTAACAACAAAAATCTGAAACGTTTTAAATTTGTCTTAAGAAATCTAAATTTCTGGGGCCAGCACTGTAGCACAGTAAACTAAATCTTCACCTACAGAGCCAGCATTCCACATGGGCACGAGCTCATGTCCCAACTGTCCCCTGCCTACGGCCTGGGAAGGCAGAACAGGATGGTTCAAGTCTTTAGGCCCCTCACACCCCTGTGGGAGACCCAGCTAAGGTTCCTGGCTCCCTCAGTCCCGTCTCTCCTTCTTCCTGTAATTCTGCCTTTCAAATAAAAATAAGTCTTAAAAAAAACCTAAAAAACCATAAATACAAATTTCTTTCAGCTATCCCACTTGATAGTTTATGGAAGCAGTATTACCTGCAGAAGCAACCATTTTAACTCTGTAAGCAGATAAACAATTAACAGAACAGAAAAGCTCTGTCTTCCCCAAGCTATTGGTATTTTCGATCATTTCTGCTGAGGATCTCAATGATTTGCAAAGCGCACATGGTGTAATTTTGGCTGATTTCTATTAAGAGAATAAAACAACACTCATTTTTAACAGCGGCCAGTAAAAACAAAATTCTTTCAAATGTTTGCATGTCTTAATGTTTCTGAACAATGGTGTTTAAACTTTTTCATTACAATTCTCAGTAAGAACTAAATCTTACCAGTGACTCAATTCACATGTAATCTGGTTTGCATTTGAGTAATATATGCATGCATATAAAATTAGAAAGACTTTCACAGAGAAATATATATTGCCACAATTTGTGGTATATGTTGATATATTCTACACTATTTCTCTTAATTAAAAACTTATGCTGGTTATAACCTAGTAGTTTATAAATTTCAGGAAAATAATTGGTTGTAACTAGTTTTTAAAACATTAAACAACAGTAAGAATTAATGTTCTAGTACTATCCTAAAAAATTGCAAGAATTCATCCAAAAATACTATTTATAGCAATATACTGAATCAAAGATATTTAACTCATGAGAAAACTATCAGACATTCCAATAATACTAATAAGAAATTATGTAAACAATAAAATGGGTGCAAAACTTGGATTTCACAGTAATCTGTGACAACAGTATCTTAAGTCCATGCAGCAGCAAATAGTGCTGAATATATTAAATGCTCCACATTCAGAATATTTACATGCCTCACACCAAAGGAGAGATTTCAAGATCTATCTCAAATTTTAACAGCTGACATTAAAATAGGTACATATTAAAATGAGCATTGGGTGCCCAGCACAGTAGCCTAGAGTCCTCGCCTTGCATGCGCCATGATCCTATATGGATGCCAGTTCAGGTCCCAGCAGCCTCACTTCCCATCCAGCTCCCTGCTTGTGGCGGGAAAGCAGTCGAGGACGGCCCAAAGCCTTGGGACCTGCACCTGTGTGGGAGACCCAGAAGAAGCTCCTGGATCCTGGCCTTCAGGTCGGCTCGGCTCTGGCCATTGCAGCCACTTGGGCAGTCAATCAGCAGATGGAAGATTTTCCTCTCTGTGTATCCGGCTTGCCAATGAAAATAAATAAATCTTTAAAATGAGCACTGGCCTTAATGCAACCGTCGTCTTCTTACTGTTCAACCTTACTTTCCATCCCTTCTTCCTCAGGATACAGATGTAGACTCCATTTATAAAACCTGGGCCAAGACTTAAGTGTTGTGATGCTTACACTGACAATCTCTATTTGACTTATCAAGTACATCTGCCAGTGCTGCCTCTGTGGCCCAGTGAACCCCAAAACACTTCCGCTACAAACACCTATTCATTCACACACCGAGAGACATAGAGCTCTCAGAGTAGCTAGTACATCTAATATTTGATCAATGAACTGTTTAGAAGGGAAAAAAAAGCAGAGAGGCAAAAAGGAACAAGTATATTGTACCAAGTTCTACAACCAAACTAGAAATCTTCTCATTCTTAACTTTGTATTATCTGAAAAACGTGCTGGTGATATAGGTTGTCCTCTAATCCCTAACAGACTTAAAACAATACACAGGGCCCAGAGCTATAGCGTAGTGGTTAAGGTCCTCGCCTTGAATGCGCCAGGATCCTATATGGTCACTGGTTCTATTCCCAGCAGCTCCACTTCCCATCCAGCTCCCTGCTTGTGGCCTGGGAAACCAGTCAAGGACAGCCCAAAACCTTGGGACCCTGCAACTGTGTGGGAGACGCGGAAAGAAGTTCCTGGCTCCTGGCTCCAGATCGGCACAACACTGGCCACTGTGGTCACTTCGGGAGTGAATCATCGGACAGAAGATCTTCCTCTCTGTCTCTCCTTCTTTCTGTACATGTGCCTTTCCAATTAAAAAAATATATATATATATATACAAACAAGGAAACAATCTGGAGCTGAGGGAGTTTTAACTGCTCCCCTCAGGGTAAAACTATGTTAGTACTGTAACAGAGTGTGGGAATAAAATCTAGGTCGGTATTTATTTATTTTAATACTTTTTGCAAAGGTGACCGGGTTACAGATCCATGTGGGCATGTGATTCTGATCAATATGGAGATGGTCGGGGCAGTGGGAAGGGTGGACAGAGAGTCATATGAGGCCTCACTGTTTGGAAGAATGCTCCTAGGCTGTTAATAGAGTGATGATGATTGTTCTGAGAAGTTGTCCACTTTGTACATCAGAGTTGTGAAATTCTCTCTAAGGCCTGCTGGCTGTACTTTGTCTACTTCAGAGTGCCCACAGACCCAGATGCTTGTCACAGTGGCTGGCCTTCAGAATTTTCACTGTCCTTTCCATCTTTTGATGAGCTACATGAAGGCTTTCACTGCCTTAGATGAGCTGGGCATCTTGTTTTTCATGTTCATCTGGGCATGTTCTCCATTCTTGCACAAGGGTCAGCAACTGAGATGGCCCACTCCTGTTTCAGGATGGGACCATAATGTCTCTGAGGTTTTCCTGAGGTCAGCAATCTAGTAAGGAAGCCCCCTAAGAAGCGTCACAAGGGAGGTCTGAAGACCTTGCTCTCATGTGTGCCAGCTGCAGAAGGGTCAGTCAGGCACTAGCCTGGTCCAGTCAACCCCCACCTGGGCGCTCTCACTCCCTGCTTCTCTTTAACTCACTCCACCTTTCTCTACTGACCTGGTCTGTCAAACAAATACATCTTGAAAAGAATGATGCTCAAAATATTAATCACATTTAAAACAAAAAAGGCGTACCCAAACTACACATATTTCAAATGCTGGAACAGAAGCTGCTACTAACTCTTTAACACACTAATACATGTTCATTACACAACACTATTTATATGTAAAGTACTTTTTAGTTAAGGAAATAGATTGCTCTCAATATTTTTAATATACTCTTTAAAAATTCTATAGACTGCAATTAAATATGGTCATATACCTGCTTGTATGCTGTGACACACGTTGAACTACAAAACTTCTTAGACTGTCCCTCTATCTGAAGCATGTGGCACTGTCCAGAGCCACTGTAACAGTAACCCCCACAGTTCTCACAGCAGTTCATGGTGAGGTTGTTAGCCGACCGAAACTTAGAGAAGCAGGCATCACTGCAAAGTTTATGTACCACATTCTGGTAATTAACTTCATGTCGAATCTAGAATCAAAAACCAACAAACCAACAACAAGCGGAGACCATCAAAAGCTGTTCCCCAAGACAAACATTAGGTCATTCCTCCCAATAAAGTAAAAAAGGGAACTTACAACAGCATTCTTTTGACACATACTGCATTTGGTTGAAATGCTATTTGTGTTTATGGTAACAATAGGTTTTTTTTTCAGTTCGTATGTTGACAAACATGACTGGCTGCAAAAATCTTTACTGGTGGTGGTATTTTCAAACTGGGCACTGATCACATCCTTTGGATTTAAAATATCCCTAAAAATGATAACAATGATAAAATAAGCTACAGTATAATGCACTTCTCTCTTTTGTGTGTGTGTGAGTTAAATAAAGAAATAATACAGAAGCAATTATAACACAGGGATAAGGGAAATGGAATTGAAATTTAAAACTTAAATTTTCTGAGATAAACTTACAAACTGAATTGATCCTAAGTTCAAAATGGAATGAACAGACCATCTACTTCACAGAACTGATGAGATTTAGTATATTATGTTTCAAAGATTAAAAAGAAATACAGTAAATGGTTAGTATTTATTTTCTTTGAGATTGCAGATTTCAAAGTTTATCTGTATTTTCAAAATACTTTTGAAAAATATTACATATGAAAATCTTAAAAATCAGTATCATTTTAAAATAAAGTTGTCTTTTAAACCACACAATGTATGAGTACAAGGTAAAATGTTTAAATGAAAAATCTAACACTTCCTAACCTAAGTATCCTGAGTACTAAAACACAATCAAGATTGAAACCCTAATAATTAAGGATCCCTTATCGTTCCAACGCTAATGTTCATCAGAAAATCAGCTTTTCTACAGTAGTTTATCAGGTAGGTTAACTGTGAATCAATTTTAAAAAAACAGCTTTTAAAAACTAATGAACTAAATAGAAATGAAGTTTTCTAAACACTCTCCTGTGTTACATTCATTTGAGCAAGTTAATCAAATTATGCTAATAAAATGTTTATGAAACAATCACAAAAAATATGTGCTTCAAAAAAATTAACAGGAAACATCAGAAATCATTATTAGAAAAACATCATATTGAAACTACACTATAATGTGCAACTCCATACCTTGTTGTCTTCCACACTTAGTAGTTCTAGACTACTTTGCTTGCTGCATTTACTTTTGTCTTTTATAGCACTTTTTAAGATTAAATTTTAATGTATTTCATAGAGTATTTACTGAACAGTTACACTGAGCCAGACACTAGCTAAACCCTGCAAGATATAATCCATGCATGCATTCAAGGCATTCAGTTATTGTAAAAATAGACAATTCATAAAATACTGTCAAAGAAGCATTCTTAAAACTTTAGAATACAGGTAAATTTTAAGAGATATATACTGTATACTACAGAAACATGAACGAAGAAACAATTATTTTAAACAATACGAAACATGAAAACAAAAATCCAAAAGAAAATGGTATTTTGGCTAGGTCTTTGAATATGAGTTTTCTAGGAAGTTCGGGAGAAGGTGGTTGGGGGCAGCAGGAGCAATGGCAATAACAAACCATAAAAGGTATTTATCAGGGATCTCAGCATTCTTAGAGTCCAGTCAGATCCACCTTACTATAGCAAAAATAATATCTTTTGCTAAAATGAGAAGCAATCTCATTCTAGATAGCAAAAATTCAGAATAAAATAATCTAGAACCAACTACTGCTTCAAATGTCATCATATCAATAATTGGATTTCCCTAATATTAGCAAAATTATTCTCAAAATTACTTTTATGTAAGATTCAAAACACATTTTAAGAAAACCTAAAAGTTAAGTGATTAGCTCAAATACATACAGAATGTAGGGTAATTTCTAAAGTCCAAAAGAAATAACTAACAAAACAGAAGAAAAAAGCTATTGAGCCCTGGTCAGCTAATAATTTCTTTGAACCTACGTGCTGCTACTGTATTAATACTGGTCTATAAAAAAAGTAGAAAATCCTTTATATTTCTGCCCACTCAAATTAAACTGAAATCCTTCCTTTGGGAAATGATTTAAATTAAATCTTGATCACACAGACTACTCAGGGAAACAACCGATATGTGAAAAATAATCAACTCTGTGATACTGCGGAAATGTTTTCTCTGAAATTAACATCATTATATTGAAGGTACATTTAACTCAGTATTTTTACAATCAAGAGGGAGGGAGTTAGAAGCAAAGATGAAAGAAGAGTTCAGGAAGCAAAATAATTATGAGAAGAGTATATAGAAGAAAAAGCGGAGAAAGCAGACACAGTAGCGAAAGGGAGACTGGATGCAGATTAAAAAAAAGTGAATGAAGAGGTTCAAAAGTAATAGAATATCGGGTAAAAAGTGGAAAATTTCATGAGCGTGGATGATATCAATGCCATGGCACTTCAAGGTTCAAAAAGAAGAAAGGAATTAAAGAGAGTTTAACGGTGGATAAATAGCACATCAGTTAATAAAGAAACCACCTCTTGGGACAACCACGGCCCATACAGAAACAAAGCACAGGTTCCGCTTGCCATCCCATCTTCCTGCTAATGCAAATCCAGGAAGGCTAAAGGTGAGGGCTCAAATATATCAGCACTTTCCACGCACAGGGAGAAATGTCTTCCCAGTTCCGGCATCAGCCTTGCCCAGTGCTCCATGGGTGTGGCAGCCGTCTGGGGACTCAACCAGGAGATGGGAAATGACACGCTCTCCAGCTCTTCAAATAAAGAAACAAATAAAACGGGCTTATTTTGGTGCAAAAAACAAAAAAAAAAAAACAAAAAAAACACCACCTTTGAATTCCACGTGTAGCTTCTCCGTACTACGATTTCCTGTGGCTTTTTTTTGAAATACTCTCATGAGAAAACGTAATCTAGGAAAAAAAAAAAACCAAAAACGGGGCCCCACGTGTTAAGTTCTGGCTCTTTTGTATCCTGTATGAGTGCTCTTTTGCATCCTGGCTGTTCCACTTCCCTTGCAGCTCCTTGTTTGTGGCCTGGGAAAGCAATCAAGGACAGCCCAAAGCCTTGGGACCCTGCTCCTGCATGGGAGACCAGGAAGAAGCTCCTGGTTCCTGGCTTCAGACCAAGTTCAGCTCCAGTCATTGCAGCCACTTGGGGAGTAACCAGCAGATGGATTTTTCTCTCTGTATCTCCTTCACTCTGTAAATCTGACTTTCCAATAAAAATAATCTTTTAAAAAACAACAATTAAAATGTTAAGATATTTTTCAAAATTACAAATAGGTTAAAAAAGAAGTCTATCTCCAGATACATCAAAGCAAGAGTCCAGATGCCAGAGATAAGACATATATGGACAAGAATTTTAAAAATATAAAGAAAACACATAGTTTGAAGCACATGCTGTGTTTTCTTTGGCCTATTTGAAAATAACTGATAAAGTTTTTACAGAATTACTGATTACTAAAGTAGTAATTAGATAAAGAAATAAAATGCAATTATATGAAATTATTTCACATGGTCAAATAAGAAACAAGGAGCAAAAACTAAAAAAAACCTTTCTAGCCAACTTAAATCTTAGAATCCCAGTGAGTAGGCTGGAAAATAGATTTCAGACATAACATACACCTAAATACTCATTTTTCAACAGCAGTTGTTAAAATCCAAACAATATAAAATCCAGCAGCCTATTCTGTTTTAAACTGAACTTGCATAAAACAGTTAACAGTTATTGCAAAAGCAGTGACAATAAAAAAGAGCTTTTTAAATTCAGGGTCATTAATTCCTTCATCTAACAAATGTTTACTAAGCTATCTATTACACTCAGTACACAGTGGTACGTACAACAAAGGTCTCACCATCAGGGCCTTTTCAAAAACACTGACATAAAACTGTATATATTTACCACATTCAACATGGCATTTGGAGGTATACAGATGCTACTGTATGAGCAAATTTGGCTAACCAACACATGAGTTATCTCAAATGACCATTTTGGGGTAAGAACACTTAATATTCACTCAGCAATTCTCAAACACATAAGAGTACTTCAAAAAAGTTTGTGGAAAAATTGAATTAAAAACAGCTTATTCTGGTGGAAAAACTTTCTTGAAGAGCAGGTGCTACAGTGCAACAAGGTAAAGCTGCCACTAAGGATTTCTGGATTCTGTATCTGCGTACCAGCTAGAGTTCAGTTAGTGGGCTTCCAATCCAATTTCCTGGTAAGGTGCCTGGAAAAGCAGTAGAAGATGGCCTAAGTACTTGGAGCCTTGCCACGCACAATCAGGGTATCCGAATGGAGATCTAGGCTCCTGGCTTCACCCTCGCTCAATTGAGGCTATTACATGTGTTTGGGAAGTTAACCATGTAAAATCTCTATGCCACACTACCTTGAAAGATAAATAAACCTCAAGTAGAAAACAAAGTTTGGGGCCCAGCACAATAGCCTAGTGGCTGAAGTCTTGCATGTGCCGATATCCCACGGAGGTGCTAGTTCGTGTCCCATCCAGCTCCTTGCTGGTGGTCTGCTGCTGGCCTAGGAAAGCAGTGGAGGATGGCCCAAGGGCTTGGAACCCCACACCCACAGGTGAGAGACCCGCAGAAATGATTTTTCTCTCTGTCTCTCTCTCTCTATAAATCTGACTTTCAAATAAAAAAACAAATAAATCTTTAAAAAACATAAAATTTAAAATTCAAACACGGTTTATTTCATAATACACATTTTCCAAAAATTTCTTGTCTTTCTCTCTACTTTTCAAGATTTATTTTTTTTTTATTAGAAAGTCAGAATTACACAAAGGAGACTTAAAGAAAAAGATCATTCGTCCTCTGGTTTACTTCCCAAGTAGCCACAATAGCCAGAGCTGAGTTGAGCCGAGCCAATTCAAAACCATAAGCAAGGAGCATCTTTGGGGTATCTCACATAGGTATAGGGTCCCAAGGCTTTGGGTCTTCCCAGCCCACTAGCAAGGAGTTGGATGAGAGGTGGAGCAGCCATACATGAAACAGCGCTTGTATGGGATCCCGGTGTGTGCAAACACTAGCCACTACGCTATCATTCCGGGCCCAAAGGCTTCTCTTAAATTAACTACTATACCATTATTTCTCAAATTACAAGTCACAAAACATCAATCTTACTACTAAATATAAGTTTACTTTTTAAATAAAAACTAGTATTTCCTAATCTACTTTTGAAAAATTATTTGAGAGGCTAAATTGTTTGAGATCAATAGACAGAAAAAAGGCTCCTATTTATTCATTTACTGCCCAAATGCCAACGAGGAACAAGACTGGCTAGGTAAAAATTGAGAGCCAAGAACTCAATTAACTTGAGCCATCACGGTTGCCTCACAGGTTCTGCATTAGCGCGAAGGTGAAGTCACGAGCTGCAGCTAGACGGACAAACCTGATACTTCAACTGGTGTCTTCACTCCCAGGCTAAACACCTGCCACTTAAAACCTACTTTATAATCAACACTTGGAAAATTATTTTTAGCTACATGTGACCATTGAATACACTACCAAGAGACTAAAAGCTAGTATTATTAAAGCTTTTCAAAGAACTATTACAAGTGGAATATTCCTTATCAATAGCCTGGGACCTGATATGTCTCAGATTTAGGAGTTTTCTTCAGATTTTGGCATGCTACACTTATATGGAATTGACATTGAGCATTATTAATCTGGAAAGGTAAAATGCATAGAAATCTGAAAATTTTCAAGTGCTTATATAACACTCAGTTCTGAGCTTCAGTGGATTTCAGATTACAGAAGCTCAATGTGTACAAATTTAAAAGACAATGCAAACATCCAAAAAACTGCAAAGCTCTTTGTTTTCTAAACAGAATTAATGTCACAGGAAAAACTTCCTCCCAACAGCTTCACCTACACAGGGATACATGCATTATGATACATATTTAAACTAATGTACTCTCTCAAATACAATCAAAACTTAGGGGCTGCACATCATGGCTCAGTGGGGTAAGCTGCCACTTGGAACACCAGCATCCCACATTAAAATACTACCTCATGTCCTCACGTTTCTGCTTTTTTTTTTTAAGATTTATTTATTTTTATTAGAAAGGCAGATTTACACAAAGAAGGAGAGGCAGAGATCCACTGATTCACTCCCCAAATGGCCACAATGACCAGAGCTGAGCTGACCTAAAGCAAGGAGCAGTCTCTTCTGGGCCTCCCACAAAGGTGCAGGGTTCCAAGGCTTTGGGCCATCCTCTTCTGCTTCTCTAGGCAAGCAAAGAGCTGGTTGGTATGTGGAGCAGCTGGGACACGAGCCGGCTCCCATATTAGATCCCAGTTCCTGAAAGATGAGGATTAGTCAATCAAGATATTAGGCCAGGGGACCAGAGCAGTAGCCTAGTGGCTAAAGTCCTAGCCTTACACGCACTGGGATCCCATATGGGCGCTGGTTCGTATCCCGACAGCCCAAAGTCTAGGGACTCTTCACCCACAAGGAAGGCCTGGAAGAAACTCCTGGCTCCTGGCTTCAGATCACTGAGTTCCAACCACTGTGGCCACTTGGGGGATGAATCAATGGACAGAAGATCTTCCTCTCTTGCTCCTTCTCTGACTTTCCAATAAAAATACATAAATCTTAAAAAAAAAAAAAAAAAAAAGATATAATGCCAGGTCCATTTCTCCGTTTCTAACCCAACTCCATCTTAACAAACTTGGGAACGCAACAAATGATGGTCCAAGTACTTGGGGCCCTCCCATTCCTGTTGGGAAAACCAGACAGTGTTTCTGGCTACTGGCTTCCACTAGATCCAGCTCTGGTTGTTGCCGACATTTGTGGAAGGAACCAGCAGTTGAAAGATATCTGTGTGTATCCTTGTTTCTCTCACTACGCACTTCAAATCAATCAATCATGTTTTAAAAATTCAGCCTTTGTTTATAAAATACAAAGAGATGTTCCTGTAACTTTGACCACAGAAGAGAGTATATTTTCCCCTTTTTAAGACACGGAAAGGGTAGTAATCATGTGAGGAACTATAAACATTATTTATATAAAGTAATAAGTCATGATTTGAGCAGTTTGATAACAGAGAATACAACATGATTAAGAATAAGAGCATTATGGTTTTTTTACTTACTGGTTTAAATCACCTTAGAATGTTACGGAATAAAAAGTAAGTCACAACTTTGGTAATGGCCTCTCACAACAAAGTGCCTGGGCTTCAGGCCTGCCTCTACTAATTTTTGTTAAAAAGAAAAAAAAGAGATTTTTTTTCAATTTATTTGCTTGAAAGGCAGAGTTATAGGTAAGTGAAGAGTTGAGGGGGAGGGAGAGATTGACAACTATCTTTCATCAAATGGCCTCAATAGCCTAGGATGGGCCAGACCCAACTCAGAAGCTTCTTCTGTCTCCCATGTAGGAACAGGGGCCAAAGTACTTAAGCTATCCTCTGCTGCTTTCCTAGGTCATTAGCAGGGAGAGGGATCAGAAGTGGAACAGCTGGGACACGAACTGACATCTATATGGTGTTAGAATATTGCACCAACACTCCGCTTCCACTCTGATCCATCTTCCTGCCGTGGAGCACCCTAGGAGGCAGCAGATAAAGGCCTAAGTACTTGGGTCCCTACTGCCTAAATAGGAATCCAAATGGAGTTCTGGACTCCTGGCTTTAGCCAGGCGTAGTACTAGTCACTGTGGGCATTTCAGGAATGAATCGGCAGATAAAAAGAAATACTTCTTTCTCTCTCTCTTTCTCTAATTAGTAAATAAGCAAAATATGGAGAAGTTAGTCAAAATTAGTTCATAGTCATCGAGTATATCAGAATTACTAAGGTCATTCTCCCTTTTTATTCATAAACTCTGCAATGAACCCTGAGGCTTTTCAAAGATATTGAAAACTTAAACACACTGGAGAACATTTAACGTTAAGAAAAATGTTCAACTACATTCATGTAACAGAAAATGTAAATCTTAAATTAAACTGTTGGTTTTAATTATCTAGTGCCTGCAAATTACAAGATAAAGTAACATGGTGACATGATATTCCTAGGCATGTACTTAATATAAAGCAGCTCAATTAACAAAGACATTAATTTCAAGCACAATTAATGTATAAAAGGAAGATTATTTAAAATAAAATATAAGGTAAACACCTAGAACCCAGAAAGCTTTAAAGCAGCAGCAATATGCTGGCACTAAAAAAAAAAATCACAAAAACACTGAATTAAACATGTCACACAGGCTTGTTAAAAGAAACAAGATAATTTAGAATTCTGCTATACTTTGAACAACTTGAGCAAGTTTTCTTGGTGAGAGGAGGTGGTGGACGGGCAGGTGGAACTGTGTATCCAGTGAGACACAGTGTGGAGCAGAAGAGCTGAGTGGACCCCTTCCTCTGGTACGCAGTCTGCCCCTTCTGGAGGGTTTTCTTACAACCAGAACAGGAAACTCGAACAGCTGTGGCTGGAACTGAGGGAAGCATTTTATTCATGCCAGATGATGCCAGTGAAGGCTGAAAGCCAGTAGTCAACTGGGGAGCTATAAAAAAATAATAAAAGGTTTTACTTTTCACTATTAATTTTACATACATACAATTTTCTAGTCCTGAAACCCAACAGTAATGACACAATATGCAATTTTAAGGGCATGCTAGATGGACAGAGAGACCGGGCCTATTAAGAAGAAACTTGCTTTATAATGTTGATCAGAATAAACACAATTCATTTATTCAGTCCTATTTCTTACCAAGAGTACTGCCACTGACTGAAAAAACAGCACTAATCTTCAGTTCTCCCTCCTGAGTTTTTGGTTGTTGCCCATGACTATACTCCTTCAAAAGAGAAAATAAATAAATAAGTGCACATAGAAAAGAACACCTAACAACTCCAGATATTTGAGACATATTACTATTTCTGTATAGAGGTAGAAAATGTTAATAACATTAAAGGAAGAAATAATAAAAATACAAGATAGTGCGTAAACTGACACAGCTATAAGGCTATGTCTATATATGCTAGAAGAGTAAGATTCAAAAGATGAACATTACTATCAAATCAGCCTACGGAAATATTAGGTCTGCATAAATTATTCTGGAAAATTCAGTATAGTATTTCAAATTATTCTCTATTATAAAAGTAATACACAATCACTAAAAAAAATTCAGGTAAGTCCAAATAAGAAAATATCGAGTCACATTTCTATCACCCCCAAATAACCACTGTTATTTTCTTGATATATTTCTTTCCAGTCTTTTCATCCTCTGTTCAAAGGTTTAACACAAATTATTGTAAAAGAATTTATAATGGCTAGAAAACAGTGTTTGTAAAATCATGGTCAAGAACCCGAAGGTTGTGGTGGTCTGAATATTCTATAAGGTGGTTTTCCACATTATGCACATTTCAATGATTTCCAAATGCATGTTAACACATTTTAAGTTCTGAAAAACCATCATATAGCTGAATTCTACAAATTTCTAATGTTTGTTTTTACAATTATACAGTTACACTGTGAAACCAGTACATGACACCTGTAACTTTTATTTTAACCAAGTGTTTATTACATTGAAACTTGAAAAGCCCTTCAAGACCCTTTATTCTTGGAATTCTGAAGCATATCAAACATAACTCCTTTCTTATAGTGAAGGGTTTGTGAATACATTACAACTTTGGGAAATACCAGTATTTCCAACAGACATACCAGATTACATGAGGAATGTGATTGGGATGAGGTAAGTATGGCATTTGAGTTTCCCCAGACACTCAAGTAAGGGTTCCAAAAAAAAAAGTATTTTAAAACAGTACTTTTCTAAATCAAAATTTGTGCAAAAATTGATAAACAAATGTTACAACTTTAAATAAGGACAGGATTAGTATTTCTGGCACTTCCCTTTTGCATCAGACTCTAAAATGGCTTTAGATGGCACTGACATTATACAATAACAGTCCAACATTGGTTTATTAAACATTTCCACACATTCAGCACCACCAATTGATACCATAATGGATATCTTTGTGAATACTCATACTATCATATTCAAGGTCACTCCTTCAGGAAATGACTTTTAAAGTGTATTTATCAGGTAAAAACACACAGAATACAGGTTTTCAGTATCTAATGACTGTTTTCCCTAACTGAACTAGCTGTGTTTACTCCAGCAGTTAAGCCAATTAAATCCTCCTATTTTGCTTCTAGTTAAACCTTCTAAAAAGTCATTTACAAAAGTTCATCATTGAGTAATAGTAACTCTGTAGCATTTTGTTAGCAACATTTCCTCGATATGTACTGAGTTAAAAGTTCTATGTACTGAAGTTTCCAATTTTATGTCAAAAATCTGAGTCTTTACCTTTGTGATTTCTTCTATCTCTTACAAAGTTCTACTTCCATAATAAAATTATAAGAAAGCAGTTTCACTGTTTATTACACAGTCCTTTAATCCAGGGGTCAGCAAACTTTTATCTGCAAAGGGCCAGATAGTAAATTTTTCGACTTTGCAGGCCATATGGTCTCCTTGCAAGTATTCAACTCTCCCCTGGTAGAGCAAAAGCCCCCATACATCAAATGTAAATGAACGAGACAATGTTCCAATAAAATTTTATGAAACACTGGAAGGAAAAATAAGAATAAAGACAAAACAAAAAAGGAGGCGATTCGGTTTAGCCAGACATTGATAACTTGTCAACACTTGTTTTGATCTATTTGGGATATATTCACTTTAGGGTATAAAGTTTTTTTCATTCTCTAAATTATTTCTATCTTCTACCAATTACTACGACAAATCATTTTAAACACCTATTTTGGGGTTAACTATTCTGCAGCATTCTCCATCTGAGAATTATGTATTATCCTCATGATATTGTGTGATGTGAGACAATTTCACAGGATCTGTCACCCTCAACCCTTTTCTGAAATAGGTATATGTAATACATTTGTGCATGTACATGTCTATTGCTCTTTAAAATGTCACAAACTTATCATTCATAGCCTCATCCAAATTATACCAAAACTATGTTAAATAGGACTAAATGACAGCGTATTTCTTAATTTAAAAAATGTATAAGTAACCTCTCCATTCATTTAACTGCATATTCATTAGTTATCTTTTATCTCACAAGCACTTTTTAGATGCTGTTGAGAACAAAGTATCTTTGTCATTATAAAACATAAATATAAGCGTCACTCACAGAAATACTGCTGTTTCATGTAATTCAACTAAGTAGTTCACTAAATGCTCATGAATTCTATTAATTCTCTAATAAAGATCCTTACCAGCAAATGATGATAATTTTATCTCCCCTTTTCCATTATTTTTCTTCTAATTCCTTCAACAGGTATGGGGTAAAAATCCAACAAGAGTTAAAGTTTACATCATTTTACTTTCAAATTCAATGATTGCCACTGTTCTATGACCAAGAATATCTAAAAAACGTGCGGTGAGTTATGTGAGATGTCTTTTGGCATCTAATAAAGTAGCTACAGATAATCTCCAAAGTTGTTCTAACATAATTATCATGCCTATGTTAAATAGCATATTAAAACAAATTTACAATGAAATTTTTTAAACTCAGAAAACTCCAAAATAATACTCATTGGCATACATTAATGATCCCACTAACTCTTTGTCTTATCTGTCAAGCTATGCCAAGAACCTGACATATCGCTTTAAGTTTCAAGTTTACACTGCCTATATAGATAGTGAAATAAGTATATCTGAAATATAATTTCTGCACATCTCTTAATGCCTTCAAAGCAGAATCAGGTGTGCTTTTCTTTTACAACAACTTCATAACTAATTTTTACAAATATTTTGACAAATAAATTAATGACCAGCAAATAATTAATGACTTTTTGCAGTGAATATTTAGTTGACCAAAGCTTTCAGAAGCATAAAAATAAAGTTATCAAAATAGAAAAAATAATCCTTTACCAACAATTTTCCTTCAATTACCACAAAGGAGAAACCACATCAATATTCTAGGACATTATTTTATTTTCATTTACTTGGAAGGCAAAGAGAAAGAGGGAGAGAAACAGAAAGAGACAGAAACACAGAGAGATCTTTCACTCCAACTGGTTCACAAACGAAAGTTGAAGCCATGAGCCAGGATTCAGGTCTCCCACCTGGATGGCAGAGACCCAGGCCATTATCTCCCGTCTCCACGCATGCATTAGCAGAAAGCTGGATCAGAAGCAAAAGAGCTGGAACTCAAATTGGTACTCTGATACGTAACGCAAGCGTCTTGAACAATAGTCTGACGAGCTGTTCAGCAATACTCTGCACCAGGACAGTATTTTAAAAATAAAGAATACAGCTTCCATACACAAATCAACTTGACATGACTAAATTGTTGCAACATTTGAATTACTACATTCTATTTGCCAGAACTATACAAATTACTATTGCAATGATGAGATAATACAGTTTCCATTTCTAAAATTTTATTTGCGGGCCGGGAGCGACAGCCTAATGGCTAAAGTCCTTGTCTTGCACGCACCAGGATCCCATACGGGCACTGGTTCTAATTCCAGCTGCCCCACTTCCTATCCAGCTCCCTTTCTGTGGCCTGGGAAAGCAGGAGAGGATGTCCTAAAGCCTTAGGAGACCTAAAGAAGTTCCTGCTCCTGGCTTCGGATCAGCTCAGCTCCGGCCACTGAAGCCACTTGGGGAGTAAACCAGTGGACAAAAAATCTTTCTATCTCTGCTTCTCTCTGTATATCTGCCTTTTCAATAAAAATTAAAATAAACCTTTTAAAAATTTTGATTTGAGAAGCACAGTTACAGAAAAGAAAGGGAAGTAGAGAAAGAAGACAGAGACACAGAGACAGGCAGACAGAAAGCTCCCATTCATTGGTTTACTCCCCTAACAAGACTGGGCCAGGGCCAGAGACCAGGAACACAACCAAAGTCTCCCATGTGTAATGCAGGAACCTTATACTTGATTCATGACCACTGACTCCCAGGGCCTGTACCAGCAGGAAGCTAGAACTGGAAGTCAAATCCAGGCACTCCAACATGGGATGTAGATATCTCAAATACTTGGCTAAAGGCCCCTCCTGCTTCCCAACTTGATCAATTTAAAACTAAGATTGGGGATTAACTTTCTATTGTTATGAGCAAGAAGAAAACAAAAACATCGTGATTCTAATGTAGCATTTATCAACTGGCTGGCAGAATGCTTGGAAAACAGAAAAATGAGGTTGCTGGCTGAATTTAAAATCTTCTCTAGTCACCTTTAAAAATTAAAAACTTTTACAGAAAAATTGGTAGATTAATAAAATAACACTTGGTTGTACTTTTGATTAGAATCTCAGTTGCCTGACTGACAAACTCAGTTAACATCCTCTTCAATAGTCCTTCCACATATGGTTGTTAGAAGAATGAAATAATATACGTCCTGTAAAAGTATCTGCAATTGTAAAAATACTACAGAGAATAGTATAGTAGCATGCAATGAGATTACAATAAAGAAATGAACTTAGCAAGCCAGATGATGTTAAGCCAGTAACAGAAGCAAGGGGACAATGACTTACAAACCCAGAAACGCATTTTAAGAAGTAGTCAAGAGCAAATGAACAGAAGTTTACATATTTGAGCACTTTAGTAATTTATACTGGAGAATAAAGAAATTAAGACCAAAATGAACTGTGTAAAAAGCAGAATTAGAAAGTTAGCTGAAAGCAAAACTATCAAGTTAAGAAGCACAGAAAAGCCAAGGGAGATTTTGAAAAGAAGCCATGAGCTAAAGTCATGATTTTATTGAACCATTAAGAAGCTATTAGCAATTGATGATGAAAACTAAAACTAAAATCAATTAGTATTATATGACAAATGAAGAGTGCTATTTTCAAGATTATGAAAATAGATTGGAATTCCTTTTTCCAGTCCATGGAAAATAAGTAAGATTAATAAGACTGGGTGAGGAGATGATGAAAGAGGAAGGGAGAGGGACACTGGGACATGGGCAGAAGGAACAGGAGGAGGGAGGGGAATGGATAAGAAGGAAAGTGAATCAGAACTCTATACTTCTATTAGTTGTCCTGGCAATATTTTAAGAATTATCCAAGCTGGGGCCAGCAGTGTGGCCTAGTGGCTAAAGTCCTCGCTTTGAAAGCCCCGGGATCCCATATGGGCGCCGGTTCTAATCCCGGCAGCTCCACTTCCCATCCAGCTCCCTGCTTGTGGCCTGGGAAAGCAGTGGAGGACGGCCCAAAGCTTTGGGACCCTGCACCCGCGTGGGAGACCCGGAAGAGGTTCCAGGTTCCCGGCATCGGATCGGCGCGCACTGGCTGTTGCGGCTCACTTGGGGAGTGAATCATCGGACAGAAGATCTTCCTCTCTGTCTCTCCTCCTCTCTGTATATCTGACTAAATAACTGAATAAATCTTAAAAAAAAAAAAAAAAAAAAAAAAGAATTATCCAAGCTGTGATCCTACATGACTGGTACGGCAGAAAACAGAGAGAACAACTCAGAGAAAACCTTGCTTCATCTACTTCCATGCCAGGACTGCATTTTAGGGCAAAGATCTTATGCTCAGGATCTACCCACATTACCACTTGGTTCTCAACAGTGTCCAATCAATCAGATGTGGAGCTTTGGGGATGTTCCTTCCCATAATCATAAAACTCTATATTTAACTTTGTATAATACATTTAACAATTTTAAGTTAGTTGCAAAAATGTAGGTGTTTCTTTCCATCCTATACCATTTATATTACGTAGTCACTCTGTTTTGAAAATAGTATTACTAATAACCTCCCCAGTGTCTTCTGGCCCTGTTTTATTTAGACTTAGCCCTAACTCCTTGAGTCCTAAGGAATTATCTCTGAGTCATGTACCAAAAAAGAGTTGTCTTTGGTAGCCTGCCAGCATTATGATTTCTTATGAATTTCCCATAATCCACATTGAGGCATATAAAGGGATAGAAGATTTGCCTTGCATTTACACATGGTTTCAGTACTCAGGCAAATCTTGCCTCAGGAACATTTCTTGAGTGCCAACATATCTATTTATCCCTAATTCAGATATCAAAGATCTACATTTTGCCTACTTTAATAAATATGCTTTACTTTAATAAATATGCTTTTAACCTATCTTCTATTGAAATATTTTCTTATTCCTTCTACCACCTTTTTTGTAGCACCTATCCTCATATCCATCCAACTTCTTTGGCTTGACCACCAATGCTATTTTGATACATTTATCTGGTAGTGGGTAACATGCAATTCTTGCTGAATTCTGCATCGGTCTGCCTCATGCATCACTATCTCTATTCTTTTATCTCCTTATTGTAAAACAGAGATTTTAAACAGGTTTTGCTTCCCAGCAGATATCTGGCAATGTCTGGAGACATTCAAGGGTTGCTACTGGCATCTAGCAGGTAGAAGCAAAACACATTACTAAACGTATTGCTATGCACAGTGCAGTCCTCACAACATTGGCCCAAAATGCAACGGTGCCATAGTGGAGAAATCCTGCTCAATGAAATCTGAAGGAAAAAAATTATCTTCCACGGGAATTGAACATTCTCAAGTCCCTCAACAAACAGGAAAGGGCAATATTTCTCACCAAATGTTATATCAGAGAAAAGCTACTTTAGAGTATATTTACATCTCATTAATTAATGTTCTCTTTACAAAATATAAATAATCATTGAACTGCTGCCACTGTGCATTCACTTCTTCTACATTTTAAAATGATAAGAGATTATGACAGAACTTTTTTTGGTTCCTACCACCATTCATGTATAAATTAATGACTTCAGAACTTTATAGTTAAAGGATCTCTGACTTTTACTTCCAGAGCAACCTTAAACTAGCAGAGCTTTATCCTTCACTTTGATCACAGATACCATACTGGAATCATGTCATTACTCATCAAACCTCCTTTATCTTCAGCCAACTAATCCAATGAAATGTTTTATAATCAGTTAATCCTTCCAAAGATAATCTATCTATTAACCATTCCTATAACACAATACTTCAGTAATAGTAACTACAAATGGCTATTTACCCAATGAGAACTCACACCACATCCCCATAAATTACCACACAACTTAAACTGTACCAATCTCAAATCTTCCAGTCTCTTCACCCTTTCCCTAATCTTGCACTGAAATGCACTATAACAGTCATGGTAGCATTCAGGAACAAAGATGACTGAAAAATACTAATTACTACTCAGGAACGGTTTCATTTGTTTCTTTATAAAGTACTTCAACATAATTCAAATTGCCTCAATCTCCTCTAACAGCCTCTTATTACCTTGTCAAGAAACTAATTCACTTTGAAGCAGTCCCTCTCTCAAATGAATAATTCAACATGTGGAACAAACAAAACAAAAATAAAACAAAAAACAAAAACAAAAAAGGAGAAGGAGAAAGGTGAGATGTTTACTTGAGCATTGTCAGGTTCATCTTTAATTTTGTCTAGTAGTCCCTGCTGTGGTGCCATTGCTTTGTCATACTCATCATCCAAAGGTTCTTCTTTAATTCTAATATTTGATGCAAAGGAATTTCCCAGTTCCGAACCAATGGATTCTTTATTGGCAAATGGATAGCTGGAATCCTAAAACACAATATAAAGGATTAATAAATATTCAGTTTTAAAATTATTCCTCTTCAGGTTTAACACCCAAAGAAAAGTTCATCATAAATGAAGAACTTGTTGGATATTCATCAGAGGCCCTATACCTAAAAGCAACTGTGTTATAGATCCAAATAGCAACTGTAAGCAAAGAATCTTAGAAACTGAGGCTTCTCAGAATGGCTCCAAAGATGTCTTTACCCAAACAATACAGTAAACGAAAAAAGGTAATAGAAATGATAATCAGCGCATCGGTGCTTTTATCTAACACATACTTGAGTTTAGAAAGTGACATAAAGAAAACTTTGACACTTGCCACAGTTACAGTATTCTACATATACACTGAAAACTTACCCTAAAGTTTGTTTCTGGGGTTTGTGGTAAATGAGTATGTAATGTTTCTTCAACTTGATTAGCTATTGAAAGAAAAAAACAAACAAACAAACACATGTATATGAATAACAAATCTTAAAAAGAATGAACTAAAAAGCTATTGTTTGATCAAACCTCTCTTTTTCAAAAAATGATGCTTATTAGAGTGAATTGGGTCCTAAAACAATGACCAAAAGCAATTCCACTCAAAGTTAGGCATAACCTGCCCTAACTGACTTGCAGCCCTTCCTCACCACTCTTTCCTTGGTCAACAATAAACTGGCTACTTTATTCACTATTCTCTGAGAATTATTTTTTTTCTTCCTCATTTGTGCTAATTCCTTTCCAATTCTCTTCTGTCTAATCTTTAGTTTTCCATCATCTGTTCAGTACACAACACACTTGCCCTCATTAAAGTTGTCCCTGATCAACAAGGTAAAAATAACCTTGCACAAGAATCCCTAAAATACACTTTATAGGGTGTTTAAAAGAAATCTTCCTATACTGTCTTACAACAAACTTACCTACCACTGTCTTCAGTTACAACAAGCCACTAAACTTCCACTACATGACATGTCTTGTTTCTTCCACCGGATATTATATATTCTGCGAAAAAGGATTCCCAAAATTTTAAATATCCTCTATAAAGATACTGAATATAATGAATTATATTTATAAAAAAAATAGTATATCCTTGCTCAGTCTTGTTCAAAATGAATACTCAAAACAGTGCTCCTTTTTTTTCTTTTTAACTCAAGTGGTTTGCTCTTTCTACCATGTATTTCCTAGCACTGTCAGAAGCAGTATAGGGAATGATATAGTCTACTCTCTTTGCTTCACATTTATTCTAAGATTTAAATTTTCACTGCACTGGGTTAGGTTCCAAGAATACAAAGATGAGTAACACATAATCTGACCCTCAAGAAATACCTACACTAGTAGGTAAGGCAAAACAAATAGCAAAGTATAATACAGGAAAAGTACAACAAATAATAAGGTATGAATAAAATTCTGTGGAACTATTCTAGATAAGGAGACAATTCATTTTTTGACATAGAACAGTTAGGAATGACTACAAAGTAGGAGAGGTTCATGAGTTAGATACTGTTGGGGTAAAAAGTACGTCCACAGGCACATATACAGAGAGAAAATGACGTACAGGCAAATGAAACAGCTGGTGGAAAAGAAAGTACAGAAGAAAATTTGTGATATAGTCAAGAAAGGAACTGGAGCTCAAGTAGAGAGAACACTGGGCAAAGAAGCTCAAAAAGAGCCTCAAGAAATTTCTAAACTGAAAAAAAAAAATTAAAGCCCAACCTCCTAATTTGGACTAATTGGTGGGACAGCAATTTGAATTAGTGCTTACAGCACAAAGAAGTTAAATCCAACCTCAGGTCCAATGTTCAACCAAAGAAAATGAACAGGTGATTCGAGTATCTTGCCTTCTCATCAAAATATTGCAACCAGGGAAGGGAGAAATGAGGTTTAGAGCTATGTTTCAACCATTTATACCATTATCAAAAGTTACTGGGAGACATTCAGTCACTCTGCAAAGAACAAGGATAAAAGAAAAATGACAAGCTTACAATGAATTTAACTGTCCATATGACACGTAAACAGCAAAAGTAATAAAACTACATTAGCTACATCATTTTCAGTAGTTGTTACTGTTTTGCATTCTATTTGAACAGTAATTACCTGCTTTATCAAAAAAACTGCTTTTGAACCTTGAATCCAAATCTTTATGGGGTTTATCCAACCGTTTTTCACGTTCAAGGAAAGTTATGTCTCTATTTTTCTCCTTTCCAGAGAAAGTCTCTTTGCTGTTTTCTCTTACTAGACTAAAATCTTTCTGTATTGATTTAAAAACAGAAACCTGATCAAACTGTTTTGGAAAGTCTTTTTTTAATTTATTTGTTACTTGAATCTCATTTTCATTGTCTGATTCATGCTGTGTGACTCTTCTCTCTACTTCCAAGCTATCATCAGTATGAACTGAAGAAACAAGATTGTCCTTTGAACTAAAATCCTGTTCATCCTCATTGTCACTACCAACGACTGGAATTCCTGCAAGATCCCCAGAGTTCAAAAAATAATCATCTTCATCCAGCAATGAATTTTCAGATCCTGTTTGATTCGGCATTCCATAAGACATGCTGTCAAGGGTAGGAGTTAAGCTGTGGTCTATATCTTCAGACATTTCTGTATCCATGATACCACCACCTTAAAAAGTAAAATACTGTTTAGACAAATGATAGTGCTAAAGATGACCACAATTATAAGGTCTGTCTGGTACTTAACATATTCTCCTTCACAAACAAAATATAGATAATTTAACCACAGTATTCATTTAACATACCGATAAATATCTGATAGATATGTCTATCCCTGCCAATTAAGGAAATGAGGAACCAAAATTGGAAAAACAATTTGAGATTATAAAAGAAAGCAATACAATATAGAGAAAAGAACACCAACTACAAAGCATATCTGTGTGGAAATCCGAGCATGATCCTAAAAAGCTGTGTGATTCCAAGAAGGAAACTTGCAGAGTCTATCTAGAAAACAGCATAATACTCACCTTGGGATTAGTATGTGGTGAGTAACACATAAGTGATGGTATGAGTAAAGAATCTACCGCACAGTGACACACACAGAAGAGAATATACAAGTGATCATTACGGTTAGTATGATGGTTCTTCAGGAGTGCAATTAGAACACAGATCTCTCAAGAGTTCCATCTTCTCTGAACCAACACTAATAAAAAACTAATGTAGCTAATATTTATAACAATCCAGTAAAATTTATCTAGCCTAGAATTTTTGAAAAACCTGTATACCACTATGAATTGTACTAAAGTATCTCCAATTTCAAAATAAAGCAACAACAACAAAATCCGCAATCAAAGAATGCCCAGAAATTAAGATACCAATAATATCATTTCAGAGTGCTTGCTTTCAAATGCTGTCCTGTGGCTCCTAATTACTACTTTCAGCTAATGCAGAGCCTGGCTCAAGTAACTGGGTTCCTGCCACCCACCCGTGAGTCCCAGACTGATGTTTTGTTATCCAGCTTCAGCCCAACTGGTCCAGCCCCAGCTGTTATAGGAATTTGGAAAATGAACCAATGGAAGTTTGTTCATTCTCTGGCTGGCTTTCTCACAAGTAAATTAAAAAATACAAACTACAATTTTTTTCTTCCTAGCGCAATATTGTCCTCATTCACCCTTTCTTTGTAACTTTGGAGGGAAAGAAGTCTGTACTAGGATATTTGTGCCCCCGCTCCCAACTTCTCACTGGAACTACCCTTGTTAATATCATCAGCAACCTTCTAATGGTCAAATCCAAGCAATTTCTCATGTGGTATATCCCTCCAGAATAAAAGTCCTTTGGTTTCTTGGAGGTGAATCTCTTACTTTCTATTTGGTCCACATTTATTTTACACTCCTCTCCCTTGGTTCATGGATTCAGGCTAGCTTCTCTCAAGGGCTCTAGTTCTCTCACTTCGTATACTCAAAATGAGATACTTCATTTGCCATAGCTTTGATTTTTGCAATTAACACCCTAACATACTTTAACTAGACCTTTCTTCCAGTTTGGATGTTTATATTCAACTGGCTCTTACATGTGTCCTAGATAATTTCAATTTAGTGTCTCTGAAATCTAACTTACCATCTTTCGATTTCAAGCATATACTTCCTCTATCTGTATTTTCCTAACACAATTAACAGATTCCCCAAACCAGTGATTTCCCAAAATAGTTAGATGGTTCACAAGGAAGCAGACTGGTACCTATGAAAACAAAGTGAAGCAAGACTGACAATATATATTAGTGGCACTTGTAGCACTGTTTTTATTGGTTCTTGAAATCCAGGTGAACACATCATGTGGTTGGTGGTTCAATACATTTCCTGAATTTCTAAGTGCAAAAATATTCCCCATTAAGTTAATATGAGCTGAATTACCTGTAATCAAATCCTGAGAGCACAAATTCAAGCTTTCCTCAAGCTTCCCTCCACCACAGGCACCAGAGTTCTCTAAATCATAAATGATCCTACTCAAGTCCTTCAGTAGCACCCCACTACTAAAAGCATTTATTCACTCATCACATATTCATTACGGAATCACTTTTGTAAGTAACACATGGGTCTGAGAGATAAAATTATGAGAAAGAAAGCAATGAGACTCCCTCCTCACAAAGCTAAAAAAATAAACCAAAATTAAGAAACATGTGATGACAAATAAATAAAAGTAATTTGAATCCATACCAACACCAAAAAAGGGTAGAGGTAAGACAATCTTCTTTTATTTCTCAAGAGAAGACTATTAATAAATGTAAAGGAAATAAAATTTAGAAAATCATTCATTCTTTCATTCTTCTGAAAGTAATAATTCAAACAGATAGTAAAACAGAGTCTAGAAATCTCAGAGAACACATTCTGAGGAACTTACAGGTGGTGAGGCCATGTTTCATCTAAAACTAGCTTCCACATAATCTACCACATGCAAGTATGGAGGTATCAGGCGAAGACAGCGATATTATACATATGCACTGTACTGGTCTATCGCTATTTTCCCACTCATTGAAAATTCTAATAGGAAGGCCCGGCACAGTGGCCTAGCGGCTAAAGTCCTCACCTTGAACAAACTGGGATCCCACATGGGTGCCGGTTCTAACCCCAGCAACTCCACTTCCCATCCAGTTCCCTGCTTGTGGCCTGGGAAAGCAGTTGAGGATGACCAGCCTTGGGACCCTGCACCCGTGTGGGAGACCTGGAGGAGGTTCCTGGCTCCTGGCTTCACACTGGCATAGCACCTGGTATTGTGGTCTCTTGGAGAGTGAATCATCGTATGAAAGATCTTCCTCTCTGTCTAGGCTCCTTTTTTTTTTTTTTTTTTTTTTGAGATCACTTGTTTTTTGTTTGTTTTTTTATTGATTAAATTGCATTATGTGACACAGTTTTATAGGCACTGGATTTCCCCCCCTTCCCCCCATGGTGGATTCCTCCACCTTGTTGCATTACCACAATTCAAGTTCAGTTGAGATTCTTTCATTGCAAGCATCTACCAAGCATAAAGTCCAGCATCTTGTTGTCCAGGTAAGTTCAACTGTTTCTTGGGGAGACCATCTCTGGTCCGAAGGTAGAGCTGGCAGAGTATCATTCTGATCAATTAAAAGCCCCGACATTACAGCAGTAACAATGTATAACGTTATGGAATTAGCTGACATGGTATTGAGTAACCAATATGTTAAAAGAGAAAAAAAAATGCAAGTTCTGAACCACTCCTGTGACTTCTACATTTACATTTCAATTATTAGTTTATATACAACCAGGTTCTCTACACCTTAAAATGGCTATGGATTACTATTCAGCTGCCTCATGTCTATTTTAATTTTTGTATTTAGCAGTTTATAGCGTTGAAGCATGATTTTGCTGAACCTGGCTGTTTTTCGGGTAGTCTAACTCTATAACTCTAACAAGACATATGTTAACAGTTTAGGTGAAAGTTTTAGGAAGGGTGTGCAGAGAAATCTTCAATACCCCAGTGAGTAACAACTAATCTTTGAGTCCCACCCCGCGAGTTATAGGTGCATCCCCGCTGACCGTTCCCTGTCTGTTTCTAAGCTTTCCTTGTTGTTCTCTGACTATCTATTCTAGTCTCTTGTTTGTTTGTTTGTTTGCTTGCTTGCTTGTCTGTTTTGAAGGGTTTCTGGAGCGATCCTGATGATCATTACAGGAGAGGGTGGGGATCCAAAGTCAGAACCAGGCAAGAACCAGAGAAAGCTCCTCTCCCTAGTCCCGAAGGAAGTTTACTGTTCTTCTGTTTCTGCAGACCACTCAGTGCTCCTAGCTGTCGTTCCGATGACCTTGGATCCTGCAAGGCAGGATTTGGACTTCTTCCATCCCATGTGGTAGATCCAAATGGGGGTGGGTGACCTCAGAGTTCTCGGCCTCCGAAGGCACTCCAATTCCCCGTGGTTTCCTTGGCAGCTGGGATGCAGTCCTCGGTGCTCGTACTGATAGTCCTTAGTAAGGATCCGGGACTCTTCAGGGTTGGGATACAAGCCTCCTCCTGTCCGCCTGCTCCACTCTGGGGTCCCCCCCAACCTATGCATATGACCTCCTATTAAGAGGTTGATCCTCCTTTCTGTATATCTGACTTTGCAATAAAAATAAAATAAATCTTTAAAAAAGAAATTGTAACAGGAAATTACGGTGAAAATGCAAGAGGTAAAGTATCAAAATGTGACAGTACATAAGCATGCACAAGTACACACACACAAACACACACAAATCCACCTAACTATAAGCAACTAAACATCAGTGTAACAGCCTTTTCCTTCTCAACATTTTATCCAGTTATCACAAAGCATAGGCTCCGTTTCAGGAATGAAATATATTATATGAAGGAAGTCAATACTAAAAAAGAAATAATGCAACAATTTCAACATCTCTCCTTTAAATTCAGGACACAGTATTGGGGGAAAAGGATAGCCATGTGGAAAAAATGGATCCCTAATTCGCACCAAAATACTACATTATATCTAAATCAGACATAAAAGAAAAAAGTAAAAATAATATTAAAGAACCCATGAAAGAATTATATTTAAGTCATAAAGCAGCAAAGCTTTCCAATGGTGACACAAAATCTAGAAGAAAAGTTCAATTTACTCTATGAAAATACGGAATATGAAATATGACCATAAAATGAAAGCATAAAGCAAATAAAAAAACAAAGTAGCAATATTCTACAGCACTCCATGTCTCACAAAGACTAACTTCTAAAATATATAACACTCAGTTCAATCAGTGTACAACCAAACAAATATACAAATAAAAGCAAAGAACTAGAGCAAACTTTTCAAAGAGAGACAAATACTATCTGTCATGAGAAAGGCAAAAATAATAATGCAATGAAATACCATGCTGACAAACTGGGTACTGACATTAAATTTTGATAACTGTCTCGTAGCAATGTTGCAGACCCAAAGTGGCAAGCCACCAGTCAAAAAACTGTGTAAGGTATATGATGAGATTAATGTGGGGCGGACATCATAGTAAGGCAGTGAAGTTCTTGGGCCCTGCATCCACACAGTCGGAAAAAGGGGAAAAAGATGCAGCAGCAGTTCCTGGCCCCTAGCTTTAGTTGGATCCAGCGGTTGCAAGAATTTGAGGAGTGAACCAACAGATGGAAGATGGGCTCTTCATCTCTCTCTGTCACCCTCTCAACTACATAAAGAAATAGACACTACATACAGACGATAATGTTTGAAATATTTACTATCTATCTGGCTAGTAAGAGAAAACATTTGTTAACCCTGCCGTTAAATATTACTTGGTAGGGGGCCCGGCATGAAAGCCTAACAGCTAAAGTCCTTGCCTTGCAAACACTGAGATCCCATATGGGTGCCGGGTCTAATCCAGCAGCCCTGCTTAACATCCAGCTGCCTGCTTGTGGCCTGGGAAACAGTCGAGGATGGCCCAAAGCCTGGGGACCCTGCACCTGTGTGGGAGACCCGGAAGAGGTTCCAGGCCCCTGGCTTCAGATTAGCTCAGCTTCAGCTGTTGTGGCTGCTTGGGAAGTGAATCAATGGACGGAGAATCTTCCTCTCTGTCCCTCCTCCTCTCTGTATATCTGATTTTGCAATAAAAATAAATCTTTAAAAAAAAAATTAAATCTACACGTAAAATGATTAAAATGTGGATTGTTGAGTCAGATATATATGTGTATATATACACAAAGTACCATGAATTTGCTATTTAATTAATTTTTCAGATTCATTTTTATTGCAAAGTGAGATACACAGCGAACAGAGACAGAGAGAAGATCTCCCGTCTGTAGATTCACTCCCTTAGTGACCACAACGGCCAGTGCTGCGCCGATCTGAAGCCAGAAACCAAGAGCTCTGCCAGGTCTCCCACGCGGGTGCAGGGTTCCAAGGCACTGGGCCGTCCTCATCTGCTTTCCCAAACCACAAGCAGGGAGCTGGATGGGAAGTGGAGCTGCTGGGATTAGAACCAGCACCCATATGGGATCCCTGCGTATTCAAGGCAAGGACTTTAGCTGCTATGCCACCATGTTGGGCCCAAGTACTAGTTATGTTTTTAAGGAATACAAATTTTTTCTCATCAAAAGAAATAGCTTTTGTTTCTCAGAGTCTAACATCTACATCCTAATATAGCACTATGATCACAGTTTTTTAAATATAAGTACAAATTTCTACTGCAACCCATCAGCCTAAGTGTGGGCTGGATAGTGGGGTCAGTCAGATTGGACTAGGCTGCAGCATCCATTTATGTGCACAAGAGTCAAATGGATGTGGGAGGTGCTGGACCGGTCTGCTGCATATATCAGCATGCACAGGAACTGGGTCTGGGGGCAGGTGGGAATTTTGGGAGATCACTCCGACTTGGCTGCAGTTCTCACTGGGGTGAGAGAGGACTGAGTGTGTGGTGGGCAGGGTCAAGCCAGGCCACAGCATCCATCAGTTTGTGTATGAGATGGGGCTGGAGACCGAACTAGCCCAACAACTGCAAACTCCAGTGTGTATGTAGCCTGATGTGGGTGACGGACTGAGTCAGGCTTGGGGTCACCTCTGGTGAGGTTTCTTTGGGGACCTCTCCAACTGGCCACTAAACGGAAATCTCCAACCAAGGGACAAATCTGACCGAGGAGTGTTTGTGTCAGAGCTAGGCCTGCTTAGCTGCTGAAGCCTGTGCAGTGGATGGGATGCCAACATGCACATGGCAAGGCCTGCAGAAGATGTCTAGTTCCCAGAAGGGCAGAACAAACTGAACAGCTCTCCAGGCCAAGCATTGACAGCAAGTATCTGAACAAATCAAGACTAAGGTGGACTATGTCAGTCAATGAACCTTTGAAGGATTTCTTCATCCTTGCAGCATGAAATCAACAGCATTTCAAAATTATCAAAACCAATTAAGCAGTATCCTCAGAACACACTCCACATCATGGACCCTGGGAAGACATCAAGTGCCCATTCCCCATTCACGGGTACTGACGCTGGGTGTGACTTCTCCCCTTCTCTCCCCACTTCCCCAGATACAGGAAGAAGAAAATCTGGAAACAATGGTCTCCTCCAGCTTCCCCTATTTCTTGACCCTTCCCACCATAATCAGTGGTCCACATGGACACTATGTAATTATCAAATTATCACCAAATATAAAAATTTTTTAAAAGGGGCAATGGATGGAAACAGGAAGACAAGAGTTACTACAACACAAGGAAGAACTAGTGGCAACGGGCAAGGTAATAAAGTAGACACACAGAAAATAGATTCAGCTATAATTTGAAGGCAAAGGCTTTTACAAATGAGAAAAGAAGACATCAAAAAAGGAAACTAGCATGGAATTGCAAAAGAGACAACAGTGAAGAGGTTAACAAATAGTTCAGTAAGGAAGAAGTAATCAACCATAATGGATGCTGTTAATATGGCTGATAAAACAAAGGCTGGGTGTTTCTCAATATTGACAAAATTATCAATGATAATGAATACGCAAGTGGGTAATTCCAGTAAAGACTGAAAAGAGAGAACTGAAGAATCAAAACTTCAGTTAAAACTTCAAATAAATGTTTCTGTAAATAAAAATGAGCTGAAACTAAACTAAGATCAGGAATCAACAGAGGTTTGGAGCTGTGTGATTTTTCTTCAGGATTTTTAAAGATGGAGAATATCACACTTCCAAAATAAGATCCAATAAACAAGGAGTAATGAGTTCAGAAGGAAAATCTATGTGATAGAGGCTATATGATTAGTAAAATGCAAGTAGGCTATTAAGATTTCTGTGAAAGAAATACTTAAATAAAATAATTGTTTAATGATGAAAATTTTGTGATGCCAGGTAAAGTCATCTTTCACTCTTTGTTCTTCTCACTTAGTCATGGTTTTCGTGCTTGTACTGATACTGTAAAATACTCAAGTGTAATTTCATCTTAAGACAGAATCACCAACTAAAAATCTACCATATAACATAAGCAAACATTGGTGAAGGAACCATCCTCATTTCTAGCCCATAGATTCTGGTACACATTTTTGTTTTTAATCAAAGTTAAATTTCCACAAATAAAATATCAACTTTAATTTTCACTCTAGAAATCAAGAGCTCTCTAACAATTCTCTGAGGTTGTTATTTTTATCTCTCAGATTAAGAACACATATGTGAAAACAAGAAATACACATAAAAATTAGTTGATCCTGGTTCATTTAAAGTTTAAATTTGCACAGTATTTTGTCATACCAGTATTTCTAATAGAAGACGTAAGTGTTATTTTAGTCTATAAAATACAATTTTCCAAATAAGAAAAGCTTCTCTAAACTATAAGATCCTAAGTTCAGATCAACAGTTAATCAACACTGAAAGTCAGAAATCAATAAAAATAAAACATAAATGCTTTAAACACATATTTTCACTTCAGACATATGAAAGAACAGTTTACAATCACCTTACAATTATTCAAGACATCAATAATAACTATTCTAAGTTCTTTCTTGCACAAGTCACAACTACAAGCCATATTCTCGACTCAAACTTGAGTTCTCTGAAGTAAAATAAGCAAAGATATCTGCATATTAATGTTTTAGTAAATTGTATAGTCTTCATAAAGCACTTGAATTCACAGAAGCAACAGCTCACTTATTGTAATAAAATTTTATTAACGCAAAAAATGGAACAATTACAATGACATGATCACAATCAAGCAGTGCTAGAATAAATGTCTTTGAGAACAACCAAAAGTGAGCCTTGGCAAGCACGCAGCCCTGTGCGGTTGCATCTGAACAACCAGCTTCCCCTCAAAAGCCAAGCTTGTGGTCTACCTGTGACAGATCCTGACTCATATCAGAGAACACCTGTTGGGAGCACTGACAATGCCCTGCCCTAAGATGGCGCCTGGACCCTACTTCCTCTTGGAGACAGGTTTCAGGAAGTGCCCTGTGATTGGCCCTTTACTGCTTGCCTCAGGCGTGTAAGCTGATTGGATAAGCCAGGGGCGTTGGGGGAGGGGTGAGGAGGTTCTCTGTCTAACGGAAATAACGGAATTAACTGACTTAACTGAAGGCTTCTGGGTAACGGATTGAACGGATAGGAGGGCTATATAAGTCAGGGGCTTCTGCCCCAAAGAAGGAACTGAAGGTTGAAATAAAAGTGCTTCTGAAACGTCCTCCGGTGTCAGGTGATTACTTCCGCGGGATGGGAGACACAGATAAGCACTCACCTCACAGAAGAAATGGGAGTTTCTACTTACAATCCCATGTTGAAAAAGAAGCTTAGCTATGAATAAGTGATTAATCAAGAGAAAATTTTCCTGTAAAACTGGGATAATACCTAGAATACAGCACTTCAGTCTTGTTTAAAACTGTGGCCATTAACATATTAGTAGTGGGTTTTGAGCAGGAATTTTTAAATTGGGCTAAATAAAAAGTGCTTCATATGGAATGGCAAGTATGGGACTGGTGTGATAGCTTAGCATCTTCCTCTCTAGCTCTCTTCTCTGTATAGCTGACTTTTCAATAAAAAATACATAAAGGGGCCCGGCGGCGTGGCCTAGCGGCTAAAGTCCTCGCCTTGAACACCCCGGGATCCCAAATGGGCGCTGGTTCTAGTCCCGGCAGCTCCACTTCCCATCCAGCTCCCTGCCTGTGGCCTGGGAAAACAGTAAAAGATGGCTCAAAGCCTTAGGGCCCTGTATCCATGTGCGAGATTCAGAAGAAGTTCCGAGCTCCTGGTTTTGGTTCAGCTCAGCTCCAGCCACTGTGACCATGGGGAATGTACTAGCAGAAGGACGATCTCTCCATCACTCTTAAATCTGCTTTTCCAATAAAAACAAATAAATGGGACCCTCGTGGAAGCAAGGCAAGGATTCAGCCATTAGGATATCATGCTAAGCCCCAAAATAAATAAATTTTAAATATAAAGAAATATATGACTAAACAAACAAGTCAACATATTTGTAAGTTGGACCTTTACACAAGTTTCATGACCAGACCTATTAGTTATCTGTGCATGATCGCTCAGCATGTGCTAGAGAAATACACCAAGTAGTTAAAAACAACTAAGCAATTGTCTATATATAGAACTACTTCTCAGTTAAGTACAAAATTTACAACCCACATACTGTACATTAGGAACTAATTATCATACTGATCATTAGACATTTTATTTCCTTAAAGACACACACACACATTTAGAGTCAGCCTCCGCTGCTGTCCCAGGCCATAAGGAAGGAGGTGGATTGGAAGTGGAATAGCTGGGATTAGAATCAGCACCCATGTGAGATCGCGGCGCTGCAGGCAGGGGTAGTAGCCTGATACACTACCATACCAGCCAGGGGCATACTGCTTCCAGCCATGGTGGAAGTACTCACTCAAAAATAAGCATCAAATTGCAGATAACTAACAAAACAAAATTTATAAAACTCTTCTCAAAATATTTACTAGCAACAGTCTGAGAAAAAAGAAACAGAAGAAGTGAGCCTTAAATTCAGCTTGGGTTTCAGTCTGGAAACATTCAGCAACCCTGTAAACTCAGAAGAAACTAATCTTCCTAGGTTGAGCAAAGGGACAAACTTGAGAGTGCTACCGCAGCTAATATAATACTGCAGGACAGGTTACAAGAGGAGAGACCAACAGAAAAGCAAGTGCCAGAAAGTCTTCAGCTAAATAGTCTTTTCCACATGCAGAGGGTGAAGCTGCAAGCGTCGGCCCCAAACAACTCTCAGGCGGCAGGGTAACAAACTTACGGATGTCCCACCAGGATTAAAAACACTTCTGAGGGCCCGGCGGCGTGGCCTAGCGGCTGAAGTCCTCACCTTGGGCCCGCCGGGATCCCATATGGGTGCCGGTTCTAATCCTGGCAGCTCCACTTCCCATCCAGCTCCCTGCTTCTGGCCTGGGAGAGCAGTCGAGGACGGCCCAATGCTTTGGGGCCCTGCACCTGCGTGGGAGACCCGGAAGAGGTCCCCAGCTTCGGATCGGCACAGCACTGGCCATTGCAGTTCACTTGGGGAGTGAATCATTGGACGGAGGATATTCCTCTCTATCTCTCCTCCTCTATGCATATCTGACTTTGTAATAAAAAATAAATAAATCTTTAAAAAAAAAAAAAGACTTCTGAATTCTGAGTAACCCGAGGGATGAGATCTGAAAATTTAAGCTGCAAGGCAATCAGATAATGGGACACCATCTAATACCAATACAAAACAAAACAGTAAGACTAATAGCATGAACATAAGCCCTATTAAAAACAGAGGGGGCCACAAGTCTGGAGGTTAAGCTGCTGCCTGGGATAACCAATATCAGAATGCCAGTTTGAGTTCTGGTTGCTCCATTTACAATTCACCTTCCTTTTAAGAAACCAGGAAGGCAGATGACAGTCTAAGAACTTGAGCCCCTGTCACCCATTTGGAAGACCAAAATGAAGTACCTGGCTATTGGCTTTTGCCTGGACAAGATGTGAATATTAAAGCCATTTAGGGAGTGAACCAATAATTGTGGGTCTATCTGTGACACTACATTTGAAATAATTTAACAGTATGTGTATAAGCATAAACATATATTTTAAAGAGACACAAAGGAGGCCAGTGTGTTGGCTCAACTGGCTAATCTACCTCCAAGGGCTGGAATCACATATGGGCACCAGTTACTCCAGCCACTCCCCTTTTGATCTGCTCCTGGCCTGGGGAGGCAGTGGAAGATGGCCCAATGCTTGGGCTCCTGCACCCAAGCGCGAGACCCAGTGGAGGCTCCTGGTTTCTTACTGGCTCGGTTCTAAAGGCTATTGCTCCCATTTGAAGACTGATCTAGAGGACAGCAGATCTCTCTCCTCTCTGTAACTCTCCCTTTCAAAAAAAGGAAAATCTTTTCTATTTTTTAATCTAGCTCTAAAAAAGGAAAGAAACCATATCAAACTACAAGGACTGAAACTACAGACCCAGGAAGTATTACTCATGAAGAACAAGGATAAACTAACTCCACAGTGAAGTCAACCCCACAACTGCCTGCATGAAGTTCAACCAAATTCAATTTACTCTAAAGCAAACCAACCACATGTGAGAACAAAACATAACTTCCAATTCAAGGAAGAAAAAATATAGAAACCATAAATTTCTAAGGATGAAAAATAGAAACTAAACTTTTTCTTAAAAAAAAAGGGGGGGGGCCAGCGGCATGGCCTAATGGCATGGCCTAGCGACTAAAGTCCTCACCTTGAAAGCCCCGGGATCCCATATGGGCGCCGGTTCTAGTCCCGGCAGCTCCACTTCCCATCCAGCTCCCTGCTTGTGGCCTGGGAAAGCAGTCGAGGGCGGCCCAATGCTTTGAGATCCTGCACCCACGTGGGAGACCCGGAAGAGGTTCCTGGTTCCCGGCATTGGATTGGCGCGTACCGGCCCACTGCGGCTCACTTGGGGAGTGAAACATCGGATGGAAGATCTTCCTCTCTGTCTCTCTTCCTCTCTGTATATCCAGCTTTCCAATAACAATAAAATCTTTAAAAAAAAAAAAAAAGAAAAGAAAAAGGACCCCCACAAGAACACAAAACTACAATATCTGAAATATGTGTTCACTAAAAGGATTAACAGAGTATTAGAAAGTAACAGTGAGAAAGTTGAAAAGAGCAATATAACCTAATCAGAATAAGGTTGAAAAAGTGTGAGAAAGGCATAACTAACAAGGCTTTGGGCCATCATCGACTGCTTTCCCAGGCAGCTGGATGGGAAGCTGGGCTGGATTAGACCCGGCGCCCATATGGGATCCCAATGAGTGCAAGGCAAGGACTCCAACTGCTAGGTTACTGCGCCGGGCCCAAAATAAATATTTTTAAATGTTGAACTTAAACATGTTGAAAGAGGAGGCAGTACTGTAGCAGAGTGGGATATGGATGGCTTGAAAGGCTGGCATCCCAAATCACAGTGCTAATTCACCCCAGCTACTAGGCTGATGAAGCCACCTAGTAATGTACTTGGGAAGGCACAAGGAATGGACCAATTAGACCCTGATACCCTGTGGGAGAACAGAATCTGAGTTCCCAACTCTTGGATTTTAACTTCAGAATTGGCTATTGCAGTCCCCTAGGAAGTGAAACAGCAGATAGAAGGCAGCGGTCTCTCACTTGCTCAGTTTCTCAGATAGATAAACAAGATATATAAATCTTTTTTAAAAACATAAAGTTGAGGGCGTAGCACTGTAGCCTAGTGGCTAAAATCCTCACCTGCACCTGCTGGGATACCATATGGGTGTTGGTTCTAATCCCTGCTGCCCCACTTTCCATCCAGCTTCCTGCTTGTGGCCTGAGAAAGCAGTCCAGGATGGCCCAAAGTCTTGGGACCCTGCACCCACGTGGCAGATCAGGAAGAGCTCCAGGCTCCCAGCTTCGGATCAGCGCAGCACCGCCCATTGAGGTCACTTGGGGAGTCAATCAATGGATGGAAGATCTTCCTATTTCTCTTGTCCTATCTGCATATCTGACTTTTCAATAAAAATGAAATAAATCATTAAAAAATAATAAATAGAAAAGCAAAACTGAAACAAAAAAATGCTGAAAATTCCAAATAAAGACAAAAATCAAAAAAAGCTGAAATTAAAAAAATAGTAATAATAACTCTTGTTTGGAAGGCAGTTAGACAGGGAGGAAGAAAGATCTTTCATCCACTGGTTCATTCCCCAAACGTCAAGGTACAATAAAAATAGTGTCTGGAGGAAACTAACCAGTTTATATGTATCTAAGAGACGGGGGAGGAAGGCAAGAGTGAAAAGCCGATAGGAGGGCTGCCTGGGGTTCCCTGCTGGACCACCACTTTACTAGTGAGCATCAGAGTTGGGATGGGGGCAGACCAGGTCAGGAAGGGCTACAGCGCCTGTTAGCCTCATGTGATCTGGATTAAGAGAAAGCCAGGCTGGGTTGACTGTTCCTACTGGTGCATGTGTAAGAGTGGGATTGGGTTGGTTGGGTTTTTCCACAGTATAATAAGCTGGCAGATACTGGCACGGGGACAAATTCTGTCAAGTTAAACTGCAGAACCACCTATACAGTGCATAATCTGGGAGCGGGAGTGTGTCCAATGGGGAAACAGTGGGCACTTCCCTCTTGGGTTGACACTCCCTCAGATTAGCGTGAGAACCAGGACTGGGGCAGACATGGATAGACAGTGTGGTACCCGCCAGCATGCGTGTGGGCTGGATAGCGGTGCTGGCTGGGCTGAACTAGGTTTCAATTCCCATTAACATGTACATGAGCTGAATGGGATTCGGAACAGACTGGACCAGTCTAATGTACATACTGGCAAGCATGGGAACCAAGGCAGCGGGAGGGCCTGGGGGCGGGGGAGGTAACTGTGGGTCGCTCCAACTAGGCTGAGCTCCCACTGGTGTACATGAAAGCCAACTGTACAGTGGGCAGGAATGGGCTGGACTGCAATACCCATTGGCTTGTGTAGAAGCCAGGGCTGGAGGCAGAACTGACCCAGCAATTGCAATCAGCAGCGTGTGCATACGCTGATTGGGGCAATGGACTGTGCCGACCCTGTATTGGTAAGTACAAACAAGAACTAGATCTGGTATCATCTCAGAAGAAGTTTCTACGGGGATCCCCCCAACTGAATTGCTGAACTCAGAACCCCAACAATGAAAGAACTGCAGGTTTCATGGTCTGACCGTGGAGTGCATGTGTCAGAGCCGGGCCTCCTCAATGGCTCAGACGGAGCATTGGACAGCATAACCAGGTGTACATGGAGGATATGGCAGTCCATTGTAGCTTGCACAGGACACCTGATACCACCACAGAGGATGGAGGACAGAAAAAACTGATCAATTACCCCAGCCAAGTGTTGGCAGTGAATATCTGAGCCAACAGAAACTCTAGGGTGGACTATGTCAACCAGTGGATCCTGGTGATTTCATCATGCTTGGAGTGGCGAGACAGGCAGTAATTCAGAACTGCTGAACTATCAAAACCTCTTGAGCAGGACTCTCAGAGCATGCCCCACACTGGGGACCTGAGATGGCTGAAAGGGCTGCATGTGGCTTCTCCCTTCATCTCCCTCCGTCCCCCAGATACAGGAAGGGAAAAAAGAGAATGGGGAAATGGTGACCTCACCCACCTTTCAGCAGCCCTGACCCTTTTCACTCTAATCACCTATTTTTTTAAAGATTTATTTATTTTTATTACAAAGTCAGATATACATAGAGGAGGAGATAGAGAAGATCTTCTGTCCGATGATTCACTCCCCAAGTGATCACAACAGCTGGTGCTGCAATGACCCAAAGCCAGGAGCCTCTTCCAGGTCTCCCACATGGGTGCAGGGTCTCAAGGCCTCAAGCCGTCCTCAACTGCTTTCCCAGGCCACAAGCAGGGAGCTGGATGGGAAATGGAGCTGTCGGGATTAGAACCAACGCCATATGGGATCCCAGCGCATGCAAGGCGAGGACTTAAAATGCTAGGCCATGCCACCAGGCCCTCTAATCAACTATGTTAAAATCATAAAAAACAGAAATAATTTTAATATATATAAAAACACACTTTTTAAAATAAGAAAAATTAAAATAGAAACCTTAAACTTCCACCTTAAAAATATTTTTTTTTTAAATAGAGAATGAATCATAATTTAAAAAAAAAACCTGTAGAACCCGGAGTGGAGGCCTAGCAGCTAAAGTCCTTGCCTTGAATGCACCAAGATCACATATGGACGCCAGTTCTAATCCAGGCAGCTCCTCTTCCCATTCAGCTCCCTGCTTGTGGCCTGGGAAAGCAGTAAAGGATGTCCCACAGACTTGGGATCCTACACCCACATGGGAGACCTGGAAGAAGATCCTGGCTTCTGGATTCGGATCAGCTCAGCTCTTATTGCGGTCACTTGAGGGGTGGATCAGCTGACAGAAGATCTTTGACTCTCTTCCTCTTGTATATCTGACTTCACAATAAAAATAACTCTTAAAAAAAAACTGGAAAATTTTCATAAAACTAAAGATCTTTGAAATAAGACTTTTTAACATAAAATAAAAAGAAAAAAATCAACAAACACCTGAAAAGATGTGCAACACATTACCAATCAGTACAAAAATATAAATCAAAACCAAAATAACATACCACCTCATAGCCATAAAAAAGTTATTAACAATAACAAAAAAGGAAGCACGTATCAACATAAATGTAGGAAATTGGAAAGTGTGTGCTTAATGGTGTTAATACCAAATGATGTAACTGCTATGAACAATATGGTAACCTCAAGGTTATTGAGCAATGGGCTATATAAACAAGACTTTCAAAGTAGTAAGTAATTCTTAGATAATCTTGCATTGCAGGAGATTAAGCTGCTGGGATGTCCACACCCCATATCAGAGCATCTGAGACTGAGTCACATCTCTGCTTCCATGCCAGTTTCTTGTTAACATGAATCTTTGAAGGCAGATGAAGGTAGCTCAGTTACTTGGGTTCCTGTTATTCATGTGTAGAACCTGGATGGATTTCCAACGTCCCAGCTTCACTCTGGCCTAGATATAACCATTTGGGGAGCAAATCAGAAGATGGAAGATCTTTCTCTGTTTCTCCTTCTCTCCATAAAATCTGATTTGCCTTTCCAATCAAAATAATTCTTTAAAAAAAAGTCAGAAATAGGTAGCAGGAGCCAGTACTGCTGTCTGAGATAAGCATCTGCATGCAACACTGCCATCAAGACCCAGTTGCTCCACTTCTGACTTGGGCCCCAGGTGATGCACTTCAAAGGCAGCAGAGGATGCTCCCAGTACTTGGATCTGTGCACCCACGTAGGAGCCCCAGATAAAGTTCCAGGCAACTTGTTTCAGCCTGGCCTAGTCCTGCCTGATGTAGGCATCTGAGAAGTGAACCAGCAGAAGGAAGATCTCTATTAACTCTTTCCTTCAAATGAATAAATCTAAAGAAGGGGTAGTGGAAAGAGAAAAAGAAGGAGGGAAGGAGGAGATGAGCTAAGGAGGAGGGAAAGAAGGAAGGGGAGTAAAAGATATAAAAGGCTTCCAATTTGGGTAACCTGGTGTTTAAATTGACTGTACCACTTAAAAGCTTACTGATATCTCTAAACTTTCTCCTTAGTAAAACACAGACAGCTGTAGTAACTTTATCTAGATAGTTACTGTGACAGACACTGTATATATATAAACCATCTCTTCCCTTTACTAAGGGATTCTCAATTTCAGTCTGTGGAACTGACAGGTTCTAGTGTGGGACTGCAATTTCCATCGTTCTCTGGAGGTAAGATGGCCAAGGTAAACTTCAGCACATAAATAGAATTCCCAGGAAATTCTTCCAGATCCTGTTGAGAATTGTGATCTCTTACTCCCCTTTCTAACCTATTTCATGCTGGAATATACCAGGCCATGTGTAAACAGAAACCACGTCCAAAAGATACTATTCAAAAAGACAGAAGGTTCCTGCATGCCTAAAAACACAGGAGCAGTATTTCCATCTGGGTTTTTCTTCTTTTTATGAGAAACACCTACTGCATTTCTCTTACACTTAATACCCTAATAAAATTGTTCACAGAATCATAAACATACATACAGATGCACCTGCACCCACATGAGAGACTCGAATGAAACCGCTGGCTCCTGGCTTCACCTGGCCCAGGGCCATCACTGCAGCCATCTGGGGAATGAAGCAGCAAATGGAAGACATCTTTCTTAGTCTCTCCTTGTCTAACTCTGCTTTCACATAAATAAATATATCTTTAAAAAACATGTATGGGGCCCAGTAGCGTGGCCTAGCGGCTTAAGTCCTCGCCTTGAACGCCCGGGGATCCCACATGGGCACCGGTTCTAATCCCAGCAGCTCCACTTCCCATCCAGCTCCCTGCTTCTGGCCTGGGACAGCAGTCAAGAACGGCCCAAAGCTTTGGGACACTGCACCCGCGTGGGAGACCCGGAAGAGGTTCCAGGTTCCCGGCATCGGATCGGCGCAGCACCGGTCATTGCGGCTCACTTGGGGAGTGAATCATCAGATGGAAGATCTTCCTCTCTGTCTCTCCTCCTCTCTGTATATCAGGCTTTCAAATAATAATAAATGAATCTTTTAAATAAATAAATAAGTAAATAAAACATGTACATTATGAAAAACTCATTCATGGATTGCAAAATTCTTTGCACCTAAATAAACATTTTAATTCCATTTGTCCTCATTTTGAAATATGCCATTATGCTGGAAGTTTCAGATCAATTACACATGAAGAGGGCAGAGTTTGACCTACACAACAAATACATGAAGCCTAATAAACTAAGGGGCTTCAGCAATGAGCACATTTTAAATCTGGCATCACACCAGGCATGATTAAGCACTTGGATGAGACACAGTCAGCGTCTTTTGCCCGGAAGTAGACTCTAAAACAAAACAGCAGGTCTGAAATGACCATATTCGGTACCACAGATTTTCAGACAATCATATATGCAGCAGCCAATCCTCCTGGACAGGTGTTCCCAGCCCTGAATTCTCTTCACGAGAAAGGACAGTTCCTGCCCATGCTTTAACCTTCTACCTAATCATATCTGAGTCTCCAGAGCTTTCAAAATCACTTTAATGATAAACTATTGGGGGAAGGAGGCATAAATAATATTTATTGCACCATTTGCATTCAATATCTGGACCAAAAGGTTCTGCATGTAAATCTCCACCCTAGTAAAATCTGAAGTACAACAGAAAAGCACTCACTAAGAACCAGAAACATGAATTCACATGGCAGGTATAGAGCCCCAAGTATAACAGCTCAAAGGTTCAGGATACCTGTCTGCAGCCTTCACAACTTCTACAGGGCCGACAATGTGGTATTGCCAGTAAACCCAGTGCCTGTAGCACCAACATCCCAATCAGACACTGGTTTGAATCCCAGCCTGCTTCCGTTCCAATTCTAGGAAAGCAGTGGGAAATGACCCACACGGGACACACAGAGAAACTTCCTGGCTTCTGCTCCAGCCTGGCCCAATATCTGCCATTGTGTCCATCTGGGGAATTAATCACCAGATGAAAGACATCTTTCCATCTCTCACTCTTTTTCTCTCTGTAATTCTGCCTTTCAAATAAATTAATTTTTTAAAAAGCTAATAATAGGGCCCGGCGGCTAAAGTCCTCGCCTTGAAAGCCCCGGAATCCCATATGGGCGCCGATTCTAATCCCGGCAGCTCCACTTCCCATCCAGCTCCCTGCTTGTGGCCTGGGAAAGCAGTCGAGGACGGCCCAAAGCTTTGGGATCCTGCACCCGCGTGGGAGACCCGGAAGAGGTTCCTGGTCCCGGCATTGGATTGGCGCGTACCGGCCCGTTGCGGCTCACTTGGGGAGTGAAACATCGGATGGAAGATCTTCCTCTCTGTCTCTCCTCCTCTCTGTATATCCGGCTTTCCAATAATAATAAAAATCTTTAAAAAATAATAATAATAATAATAGGGCCAGGCGCAGTGGCCTAGCAGCTAAAGTCCTCGCCTTAAACGCCCCGGGATCCCATATGGGCGCCGGTTCTAATCCCGACAGCTTCACTTCCCATCCAGCTCCCTGCTTCTGGCCTGGGAAAGCAGTTGAGGACAGCCCAATGCATTGGGACACTGCACCCGTGTGGGAGACCCGGAAGAGGTTCCAGGTTCCAGGTTCCCGGCTTCGGATTGGCGTGCATCAGCTTGTTGTGGCTCACTTGGGGAGTGAATCATCAGATGGAAGATCTTCCTCTCTGTCTCTCCTCCTCTCTGTATATCTGGCTGTAATAAAATGAATAAATCTTTAAAAAAAAAAAAAGCTAATAATAATAATAAAATAAATGCTAAAAAAAAAAAGGGCCCAGCACTGTGGCCTAGCGGCTAAAGTCCTCACCTTGTATGTGCCAGGATCCCACACGGGCACCGGTTCTAATCCCGGCGCCCCTGCTTTCCATCCAGCTCCCTGCTTGTGGCCTGGGAAAGCAGTCAAGATGGCCCAAAACCTTGGGACACTGCACCCACGTGGGAGACCTGGAGGAAGTTCCTGGCTCCTGGCTTCAGATCGGCGCAGTACTGGCCGTTGTGATCACTTGGGGAGTGAATCATCGGACGGAAGATCTTCTTCTCTGTCTCTCCTCCTCTCTGTATATCTGACTTTGTAATAAAAATAAATAAATCTTTTTTTAAAAAAAAAGCTAATACAGCATTAGAATAAAATCTCCATTACAAAGCTAATTAATTTTCGTTAGCAATATGCACACTTCAGGGAATCCATACTATGATTTGGTGATTGCGACAACTGTACAGAGGGGTATATCTTGTAATAGCTGTGCTTTTCTTTCTGACCCTGTTTCCATGACCACAAATGACCAGCTCAAAGAGAATGGGCACAATGAGTGGGGTCCAATGATGTCTTTCTCCTAGACTCTGGAATTTAACAGAGAATACCTACAATTCAGTAGAACATAAAATGCATTATGGAGCAATGTAAAGATTAGGCCCATATTCTAACTTTGCTGAGTATTGTGGAAGAAATTTGTTCTTTATCTATATCATAAATATTGCAAAACATCTCAATATATATCTAAAAATTTTCTTCTCAATAAACTAGCTATAGTCTGGTTATACCCTCACAATAAAACTTACATTCAAGAACTAAACCCTCTGAAGTTCAGGAGAACTAGTTCTCCTTACATACCAAAAGACAGGACTTCAGGCTGTAGTAAAAGAAACTGTCAAACCTCAGAAATACTACCAAACTACTTCCAAACAGAAAGACGGCACTCCTAGATCCTATCTGTGGCAGTACACTTAAAAGGACACAACATTCCCCTTACTTAACGAATTCTAGCTAACAAAATGTATCCTTCATAAAGGAGCACACAAATATCCTTTATGGTTCAACAATTCTAGCCTTGAAATTTGTCCTACAAAAACACTTCAACAAGTGTAGAAAGATGAGTAAAGGAAGACACATTCAACACTGTTTATAATAGTAAATAGTTATTTACAGATGTATAAAAGAGGAAGCTGGTTAATTACATAGCAGAGTCACACAAGAAAGCACTCATTAACAAGGAGGTAACTGGCCTATAGTCATTGACATAGAATGATGGCCACACGGCTGAACATAAACAACAACAGCATTCCTATAAATGCCTACACATTCCTCAATACGCATCAACATATTCAGATGTGAATACACATGCACAGAAAAAAGTCTGGAAAGATATATATTAAACTTTTCAAACTGGTTATCTTTGGAGATTTATAATAACAAAGGCTTTTACTTTCTACTGTATTCATTTCAAAATTGCAAAATTCAATGTATTACTTTTATAACCAAATTTTAAAAAATTCTTCCACAGGAAAAGAGGTCCTGCAAACAAAAGAAACTTTTAAAAAAAGTAGTTAAATATAATCTCTGAATGATTTACACTGACAAATGGTGCAGCAATATCTCAACATGAATAATAACTGTTAAATAAAAACATTTACTGAAGAAGTGTAAAACTCTTATAGTTCAGCTTAACTTGCTAAAAGTACTTACATGGTGTGATGAGATTAGAATTAAATCTGACTGAAATAGCATATAACACAAATAGCTAAATGTTTTATTTAGACTTACACTTATTCATCTAAAAACATGACTTTTTTCTCAAATGGTACTTACAGTTCTCTACAACCTCATCAAAAACTGCACCACTTTTCTGTTCAAACTGAAAGAAACAGAAAGAGAAAAGTATTATTAATAGTGTATTTATCCCTCACTGTTTCCCCCCAAGAACTGTAGTTTTGGATATAAATCATACAAATGAACAATTTGTTCAGTTCCTGGCTCAGGCCCCCCCTTTCTTGGCTTTCTACTGGTGCTGACCCTCGGAAGCAGCAGGTTATGGCTTTTGTCAATCCTACAGGTGCCACGGACTAAGTTCCCGGCTTTCAGCTTCAGTTAGCCCATCCTCAGTAGTTGCAAGTATCTGGGGAATGAGTCAGTGGGTGAGAATCCTCCGTGTGTGTGTGTGTGTTTATCTGTCTCTCTGTCTCAAAAAAACAGAAGGAAGAGCATGGACTGAGAACCCAGTAGCTAAATCCTCGCCCTGCAGGCGCCAGGATCACATATGGGCCAGGCGCTCTACTTCCCATCCTGCTCCCTGCTTGCAGCCTGGGAAAGCAGTAGACGACTGCCCAAAGCCTTGGGACCCTACACCCCTGTGGGAGACCCAAAAGAAGCTCCTGGCTTCAGATCGGCTCAGCTCTGGCCACTGCGGCCACTTGGCGAGTGAACCAGCGGATGGAATAGCTGTCTCTACTTCTCTCTGTAAATTTGCCTTTCAGTAAAAATAAGTAAATCTTAGAAAAATAATAATAATAAAATAAGTATTCCAAATTGTATCTGAGAGGTTACAGATGCCCTAAAATATAAGCAGATGTGACCATGAGAAGATGTAAGGTATTTGAAAACAAGAAAAGAACCATCAAAATAAAAATATCATCAGGTAGGCTAATGACAAAACTCTTGATTTTATAAAAAACAAAAGGGCAAGATTTTGGAAAAGATAGGGGCCCGGCGGCATGGCCTAGCAGCTAAAGTCCTCGCCTTGAAAGCCCCGGGATCCCATATGGGCGCCAGTTCTAATCCCGACAGCTCCACTTCCCATCCAGCTCCCTGCTTGTGGCCTGGGAAAGCAGTCGAGGACGGCCCAATGCTTTGGGACACTGCACCCGCGTGGGAGACCAGGAAGAGGCTCCAGGTTCCCGGCTTCGGATCGGCGCGCATTGGACCGTTGCGCTCACTTGGGGAGTGAATCATCGGACGGAAGATCTTCCTCTCTGTCTCTCCTCCTCTCTGTATATCTGGCTGTAATAAGATGAATAAATCTTTAAAAAATAGTAATAATAAATTAAATAAAATAAATAAACCTTTAAAAAAAAGAGAATCAGACAGCTTACACATATCTAAAAGTAGACATAAAACATCAATGACTTCCACATTCTCAAATAATTTTATATATATTACTCATAGTTTCTCATAAAAATATGTAACAAGATAAAAATAAAATACTGTAACTATAATTACACTGGGGTTGGGGGGAGGGGGCAGGGAAATAAGGGGCAGGCATTTGGCTTCACGGTTAAGATGCTTGTATCTCCTAACACAGTACCTGAGCTACATACCAGGCACTGGGTCCTGACCAATCACCTGCTAATGCACAACTTGGGCGGCAGTGGCGAGGGTCAACTAATTGGGTTCCTGGCACCAGCTGGGCAGAGTGAGCTTGAACTCGATTTCCCAACTGTAGCCACTGGTTTCAACCCAGCTCAGGCCTGCTGTTCTAAACATGTGGAGAATAAAGCAACAGCCTGCACTCTTTCTCCACCTCTCTAGCAAATTTTTAAAATAAAATTATACTGGTACAAGAAATAGCTAATTATTGCCCTGAAGAAATGAAGGCGTTAGTAAAAATATTAAGCACTGAAACTCAAAAAGACTCTTTCAAATGGCAAAAATAGCAGAATTAAATTTAATTCTCCACAATTTCAGAACCAAACTCTAATTTTCCTACCTCTCCTTTTCTGCTCTTTCCAAATACAAACAAAAACCAATATCAGTTACCCAAAGTTGATCATAAACTGGTACCCCACAAATATGTGCTACTGTATGTCAATAGAATGGATGTTTTAAAGATTAAAGCATCACCTCTTAATCTCCAAATAATCTATGCATTTGTTTAAAACCATACAACAATATGTCAATTCTTTTAGTTAAGCCTTGGCTTACATCTCACAACCATAGGGAATAAAAAGACTAGCTGGTAGCTAATGCTAGAGCAGGGGGTGCAGCAGGGATTAATTACTAAGGACTATGGGGCTTCTCTGTAAGGAGAATGCTCTAAAATGGGCTCGGATGATGGCTGCACACGCATGAATACCGTCCTCTCTCATCTGAGGGCTATGTTTCAAGATACACACCAGGTGCCTAAAACCATAGGCAGTGCTGATTCCTATATACACTTTGTGATTTTCCTGTACTTACATACATAAAGTTTTATTTATAAACTACACAAAGCAAGAAATTACCAACAATAAGTAATAGTAGTAAAAAAGAACAACCACAACTTATAACAGATAGTATGAAAATGTGGCTTATGTCTCTCCTAAACATCTTACTCACCCTTTCTCTTGTGATGATGTGAAGCGAAATACTGTCCAGATCATGAGATGTAATGAGGTGAGTAACAAAGGCACTGGGCACAGAAACTACAATGGCCTACTGAACAGAAACACTGCAATCTGACAAGCTAGCCTGCTGCTAAGTGACTGATAGATGTCTGGCATATACATTACAGACAAGCAGAATAGTAATGTATCAGAAAGCCGCCTCAGTCCCACCTACTTCCCAACTTCTGAATGCGCCCACCACTCCAAACAGTCCAAGACCCAATACAGGACATAGGCATCTTGAACCACCAGGTCAAATATCTATCCCAGGTTCCAGAATGCTCCAGGCGATACAAGGCAACAGATCCCACTATAAGAATTGCAGCAGCTGTTAACATATAGCATGGAACTCACTCTGTGTCTGGCTTTTTTTCCCTCAAGTACTTTATGAAGTTTTTATTCTCTTCAAAATGTCATGAAGTAGGTCCTGCTAACATGTATGTCAGATGAAAAAACAGACACACTGACAGCTAAGGGGACATAGAGCTGAGTCTCCTGAGAAAAAACATCCACTCTTCTGAGCACATACTCCTCCATAGCCAGCCTCAGTCTTCTTCAGCTTCTTCTGCTTTCACATTCCTACGACAACTTCATCCCCAGAGTAAACGCTTCAGCTATGGATGAGTGACTCTGCGGCTCATCCAGCCTTTCAGGTAGTTTCAGTGCATCTGGAACGTCATGCACAGTGCCTTATGGTCTTCATTCAACAGTAAACCAGCACCCCGCTCCACGACCGAGCCAGTCATGATACCCCATAATGTCACGTACATCCCACACACTCACAACTCTCTTTCATATAACTGCCATAGAAGAGGTGCCTCTGAAAGCAGCCATAAAATCTTTTCTGCAAATTTGGGACTGTTACAAGGAATCAAACAAGCATATACATTTTTCAAAACTTTCCACTCTTTTTAAAGATTAATCTGCTGACAAATTACACAAAATATTTTAATCCCATTTTGGAGATAATTTAGAAATCAATAAAAACACTTTTATTCAAAGACTTTTAGAATTACAAAATAACGGAACAATCAAGTTTCTTTCAGTAGAACCTAAATAAAATCAAGATTATGCAAAAGATTAGAAATTCCACACTTTTTTTTTTTAAGATTTATTCATTTTTATTACAGCCAGATATACAGAGAGGAGGAGAGACAGAGAGGAAGATCTTCTGTCCGACGATTCACTCCCCCAGTGAGCCACAACGGCGATCCGAAGCCGGGAACCTGGAACCTCTTCCGGGTCTCCCACGTGGGTGCAGTGTCCCAATGCATTGGGCCGTCCTCTACTGCTTTCCCAGGCCACAAGCAGGGAGCTGGAATTTGGGCCCAGCGCCGTGGCCTAGCGGCTAAAGTCCTCGCCCTGAACATGCCAAGATCCCATGTGGGCGCCCGTTCTAATCCCGACAGCTCCACTTCCCATCCAGCTCCCTGCTTGTGGCCTGGGAAGGCAGTCGAGGACGGCCCAATGCTTTGAAATTCTGCACCCAATGCTTTGAGACCTGGAGGAAGTTCCTGGCTCCTGGCTTCTGGATCGGCACAGCACTGGCCGTTGCGGCTCATTTGGGGAGTGAACCACTGGACGGAAAATCTTCCTCTCTGTCTCTCCTCCTCTCTATATATCTGATTTTGTAATAAAAATAAATAAATCTTTAAAAAAAAATTCTAAGTTGCGGGGGAGGTGGGCAGAAGGGCTATTTTTCTCTGACGACACTGTTATAACATACTTCTGCGACAAGATGTGTGGGGCTCAGAGCTCTTGGCCTCTGAAGGCATTCCAATTCCCCGTGGTCTCCTTGGCAGTTGGGATGTAGTCCTTGGTGCTCGCACTGGTAGTCCTTGGTGAGAATCCGGGAGTCTTTAGGGTTGGGATACAAGCCTCCTCTTGTCCCCCTGCTCCACTCTGGGGTCCCCGCCTGCTCTGTACACATGACCTCCTGTTAAGAGGTTGTCAGGATCGCTTTTAATTCCCCCTATATGTCTTTGTAGTTTAACTACTGTCTAATGTTGATCCGAGTCTGTTGTCTACGAGTTACCAGTTATGATCCTGGTAGGTTATATTTCATGTCTTGCTTACACATTCTAGGGAGATAGAAGATTTCTCTGCTCTCCCGCCCCATTACAGAATAACCACACAGGAAACGATCAGCGTGGATCCACATATACCTTACTAGGTAGGACACAAAGATTAGTTACTCCTCACTAGGGTACTGAGGATTTCTCTGCACACCCCTCCTAAAACTGTTCTGCACCTAAACTGTTGACATATATCCTCTTAGAGTTATAAGCCAGTCTAGACTACCCGAGAAAAAGAAGCCGGGTTCAGCAAAATTATGCTTCAATGCTATAAAATGCTAAATACTATAATGAAAATAGACACGAGACAGCTGAAGAGCAATCTATAGCCATTTTAAGGTGTATAGAACCCAGTGGTATATAAACTAAAATTGAAATGTCAATGAAGGAGTCGCAAGATATGCTTAAGAACTTGCATTTTTTTTTCCAACATGTTGGTTACTCTACACTATGTCAATTAATTCCATAACGTTATAAATTGTTACTGATGTTATGTTGGGGCTTTTAATTGATCGGGATGACACTCTGCCAGCTCTACTTTCAGACCAGAGATGGTCTCCCCAACAAGCCGTTGAACTTCTCTGGACAATAAGATGCTGGACTTGGTATATGCTTGAAATGAAAGAATCTCATGTGAACTTGAACTGTGGTAATGCAACAAGGTGGAGGAACCCACCATGGGGGAAGGGTTTGGGGAATCCCAATACCTATAAAACTGTGTCACATAATGCAATGTAATTAATAATAATAAAAAAAATAGAGAAACAAAAAGAAATTTAATGTTTAAAAAAAAAAAAGATGTGTGGGGCAATTTGTCTACACACCAGCCAAACAAATCTACAGCAGATACCAAACTCAGTTTTGTGGAAAATGAGCATACAAATAAAACATTTTTAAAATATCTATCTAAAATAGAGTTGAGAGGCCATAGGGAGAAAATATTCAGGACACAATAATTGTTCCAAGAATTTCCCCAATAAAGCAACTTAGCAAAACTGCTTGTCTTATCTTTAACGCTGCATTTCTTCTTCTTAGCAATTGTCAATGGAACTGCCAGCTATGACCTTAACGCTAGCTTTACCCAGCAACAAGTGCAGCTTGCCAGTGACAGCTTGCCAGCCCCAAACAATTTGTGTACCTTCTGTCCTAATAAAACCCTAAACCTTCCCTTTGTTCCATGAACATAATAGAAGCTACCTTGGCTAATGTGTGTACATATCCATGATAGCAACCTTTCTTAAAAAAAAAAAAAAAAGATTTATTCTATTTTTACTTGAAAAGTAGTTACAAAATAGAGACATCTTCCATCCGCTGGTTCACTCCCCAAATGTCCGTATCAGCCACAGCACAGCCGATCAGAAGCCAGGAGATTGTCCTATGTCTCCCAAGTAGGTGCAGCAGCCCAAGAACCCCAAGCCATCTTTCCCTGCTTTCCCAGGCCATGAGAAGCTGGATCAGAGTGGAACAGCTGAGATGCGAACCTGCACTCAATTGTACTGCAGGCAAGGGCATGGTCTACCACTTCATAGGGCTAGCCCCACAATCCTACATTTTATTCCCAAACACAAAGGACTTCAAAAAGTCTGAGGGCTGGGCAGGGGGTGGAGAAAGAAACAAATTTTAAAATGTTTACTTAGTACAAAATTTTTTAAAGCTGTGAGTATCAGTGGTATTCAAAAAAAAAAAAATCCATGGAAAATGTTTATATGAGGGCCTGGCGCAGTGGCCTACCGGCTAAAGTCCTTGCCTTGAATGCACAGGGATCCCATATGGGCTCTGGTTCGTATTCCGGTAGCTCCACTTCCCATCCAGCTCTCTGCTTGTGGCCTAGGAAAGTAGCTGAGGATGGCCCAAAGCCTTGGGACCCTGAGAACCAGAAAGAAGTTCCTGGTTTTGGATTAGCGTAGCACCAGCCGTTGTGGCCGCTTATGGAGTGGATCAGTGGATGGAAGATCTTCCTCTCTGTCTCTCCTTCTCTCTGTATATCTGACTTTATGACAAAAAATTAATAAAAACGTATTTTTAAAAGAGAGGGAACATTTTAGAGCCAGACCCAGAACCCGGCTCAGTAGGTTAAGCTTTCGCCTGTAGTGCCAGAATTTTATATGGACTCCAATTCGTGTGTCAACTACTCCACATCTGACCAGCTACCATATATGGCCTGGGAAAGCAGTGGAGAATGGCTCAAGTCCTTGTACCTCTGCAGCCATGTAGCAGACCCAGAAGAAGCTCCTGGCTCCTACCTTCAGATCAGTGGAGTCCAAGGCTATTGGGACCATTTGGGGAGTGAACCAGAAGGTGGAGGATTTTCCAACTTCTGGCTCTTCTTTCTGTAATTCTGCCTTTCAAATAAAACTAAAATCTTTAAAAAAGGAAAAAAGAGGGAGGGAGATTACAAAGGACACAGCCAAAGAACACACAGGAAGAGAAGGCGAGAGAAGGGAGCTTCTGTGTCTTCCCTGGACATTCACCTTCTGAACACACCCATGTGTTCACCAGACTGGAAGCTCTATGAGTCCTCTCATTGTGTGTGTGTGTGTGTGTGTGTGTGTGTGTGTGCGTGCGTGTGTGTGTGCGTTTTAAAAGATTTTTTTTTCCATTGGAAAGCCTCTGGGTCTCCCATGTGGGTACAGGGTCCCAATGACTTGGACCATCAACTGCTGCATTCCAAGCCATAGCAGAGAGCTGGTGGGAAGGTGAGCTACCAGAACACAAACCAACACCCACACAAGATGCCTACACTAAAAGGTGAGTAAGAGCCCAGTAGGTTGGCCTAGCGGATAACCTTGCCTTGCACGTACCAGGATCCCATATGGACGCCGGTTCTAACCCCAGCAGCTCTGCTTCCCATCCAGCTCCTTCCCTGTGGCCTGGGAAAGCAGTCGAGAACAGCCCAAAGCCTTGGGAACCCACATGGCAGACCCAGAGGAAGTTCCGGCCACTGTAGTCACTTGGGGAGTGAATCATCGGACAGAAGATCTTCTTATCTGACTTTTCAATAAAAATAAATAAATCTTAAAAAAAAAAAGTTGATAATTATTTGGCTGACCTACTCTGCGTGCCAGGTTAAGTATTTGGCAAATCTACGTGAAAGGCAAAATCAGAGAGTGAGGCAAAGATCTTCTTTCCACTGGTTCACTCCCTCAATTGTTGCAATAGTCAGGGCTGGATCAGGCCCGATGCCAGGATCCGGCAGCTCCATGTGTATCTCTTGGGACTTGCAGGGACTCAAGCGCATGGACATTTTCTGCTGTTTTACCAGGCACATTAGTAAGAATATCAATCAGATTTGGATTGGAAGTGAAACAACCAAGACTAAACCAGCGCCAATATGGGATCCTGGCATCTAAAGTGTCAGCTTAATCTGTTATATCACAATGCCAGCACTAAGTTGGATTTTTACAGAAGCTTCAGTAGACGAGAACTGTTGGGCCCGGCACTGTGGCCTAGCGGCTAAAGTCCTCGACCTGAACACGCCAGGATCCCACACGGGCGCCGGTTCTAATCCCGGCAGCTCCACTTCCCATCCAGCTCCCTGCTTGTGGCCTGGGAAAGCACTCGAGGACGGCCCAAAACCTTGGGACCCTGCACCCACGTGGGAGACCCGGAAGAGGTTCCCTGTTCCCGGCTTCAGATCGGTGAACTGGCCGTTGTGGCTCACTTGGGGAGTGAACCATTGGACGGAAAATCTTCCTCTCTGTCTCTCCTCCTCTCTGTATATCTGACTTTGTAATAAAAATAAATAAATCTTAAAAAAAAAGAAAAAAGAGAACTGTTGATTAAATAATGACCCCGGTGATGATGACGACAACAACGACAACGACGATTGGACCTTGGTTTTTACAGTGACCAATCTCCACCCAAAAACTATCTAATTGCTCCCAGATACTTGTAACTTATTTGGCTTTCAAAAGACATATCACTATGAAGATCCCAAGAGTTTAGAGCCCAACTGCCAGGATGAAGAAACAAAGTGTTTCCTACAGAACATTACCACATGAGTCCAGAGAGAATTTTGTGTTCCTTGCATTGCTGGAGGGATCACACATACAACTCTGACTAGCTCCCTGCTTGTGGCCTGGGAAAGCAGTCAAGGATGACTCAAAGCCTTGGAAACCTATACCTGCCTGGGAGACCCATAAGAAGCTCCTGGCATCAGATTGGCTCAGCTCTGGTCATAGCGGCCATTGGGGGAGTGAACCCATGGATGGAAGGTCTTCTTTCTCTCCTTCTCTCCGTAAATCTTAACTGCCTTTCCAAGAAAAATAAATCAATCTCAAAAATATATACAATATGGGTCCAGTAAGGTAGCCTAGCAGCTAAAGTCCTCACCTTGAATGGTAATCCCATATGGGTGCCAATTCTAATTCTGGCTGCTCCGCTTCTAATGCAGCTCCCTGTTTGGGGCCCAGAAAAGCAGCTGATGACTGCCCAAAGCCTTGGGACCCTGTACCCACGTAGGAGACCCAGAAAAATATCCAGGCTCCTGGCTTCAAATCAGCTCAGTTCCAGCCGTTGTGGCATCTTGGGGAGTGAATCAACGGATGGAAGATTTTCCTTTGTCTCTCCTCCTCTCTGTATATCTAACTACTCAATAAATTAAGATTTATAATAAGATTTATAAAAAAAATAAATTAAGAACCCTGAGTTTCTAAGAGTAGGCCTCAGACGCATTTCTGAGACAGATTTGATCAACTTGCAACCTAACTACCAGGCATATCTGGATGCAAAGTTCACAGCAATAATTCTATCTGCTCTAGCAGTTTCCCCAGAAAGCTTATCGTTAACCCATGTGGTTCTGAGTAACGAAATCAATCTTGGCTGGCAATAGGAATCACTATTTTTTCTTAATCCAGAAATTAACTTCACTGCTTTAGGCTGTTAGTCAAACTGAAAGGGATCTGCTCCTGACATACTACAAATTAAGTCATACTGAAGTAGCATTTTTATATTTATTAAATTTATTAAGACAGTTCACAACATAGCTACCTGCTGCCCTACTTTTTGCCCTATTTTCACTTAACTGGCTGATTTTCAAGTTTTTTCTTATTTTATTTATCAATTCTTCCATTATCAGTTATCAATTCTAAATTTCTGTACTTACATCTCTGTTGGCTAATTCTCAACTTTTAGAATAGTTTGTGAAAGCTCACATGCATTTGGCAGAAGAGAAAGCAGTATGACAATACACTTCACGGTTGCTGTAAGAACTGAGTAACACGTGCTTGGTGAACAATGTCCACAGACACTGCAAGAAGTGATATGACTGATCACTGATCATGACAGGCGCCAATTATGATTTTTTATGATTAATTAGGATTTTAATTATAATTTTCTAAGGAGCTAGCATTAAAGCTTATGCTTTATGCACTATTACATTTTCAAAAAATATATCACGTCAGTGTTACATTTACATCCTAGAGGCATGCATTGTGACATGACTGGTTAATACACCATACCACCTATGATTCTGGCATGCCATGAATGCCAATTGGAGTTTGCTGCTCCACTTCTGATCCAGCTCTCTGCTAAGGCACCTGGGAAAACAGATGGTCCCAAATCCTGGAGATCTAGGTCCCTGGCTTTGGCAGGAATTGCAGTCATGTGGAGAGTGAACCAGCAGATGTCTCTAACTCTCCCTTTCAAATACGTAAATCGTCAGGTGGGATAATCAAATAAATAAATCATCAAAAAAATCATATAACATATTTTAATAAATAGCTGAATAAACATAAACTAGTTTAAATTTATCAAGAGGGGCTTACATTGTGGCCTGGCAGGTTAAACCACACCTTGTGACACTGGCTTTCCAGGTCTGAAACCTGGTTCATTCAACTCCCCATCGCTTAGCTTCCAAGCCAGCTCACAACTAATGGGCCTGAAGATCAGTGAGATATGGGCCAAGTACCTGGGCTCCTGTTACACAATAGGAGACTAAGGTGGAATTCTTGGCTTCAGGATTTTCTGACTCAGATCTGCTTACTGCAGGTATTTGGGAAATGAATACCAACAAAAGTTATTTCTCATTCTCTCACCAGGCCTTTCAAATAAAGAAATCTTGTTTGTTTGTAATTGATTGTGCAACATAAGATACAGACTTTCAGCTATTACTAAAAACATGCTCTAAGACACTTTTTGCAGATGGAAGATCTTTTTTATATTTTATTTTTTTATTAATTTTTAATCATCTTACTTAGTTGATTAGGGTACAAAGGGTCAAGGGCTACAGGGTGAAAGTGGGTAATACCATTGTTTCCACACTTATATTATCATTTTTCCCTGTTTCTGGGGTTAGGGGAGTAACAAAGGGAAAAGCCCCACCCAACTTCCGACCCATCCCAGATCCCCAAGGGTCCTGCTCAGTTTTATAGTTCATCAGTTCTGGATTGCTGCCAATCTCGCCATTCCAATCGCAATGAAACATATTCAGAGTGCACTGGCTGACAGTCTCGCAGATGGAAGATCTTTGTATCTCCTTCTCTCTGTATATCTGCCTGTCCAATAAAAATACTTTAAAAAAAAAAAGAGAGAGAAAGACACTTCTTGAAAGTTACGTGACAGGACCAGCAGAGGAAATATCTCTCTGTCTCTTCCTGCAGTAAATCAATTTCATTTCCAATAAAAATAAATAAAACTTTGGGCCCGGCGGCGTGGCCTAGCGGCTAAAGTCCTCGCCTTGAACACACCCCGGGATCCCATATGGGCGCCGGTTCTAATCCCGGCAGCTCCACTTCCCATCCAGCTCCCTGCTTGTGGCCGGGAAAGCACTTGAGGACGGACCAATGTATTGGGACCCTGCACCCGCGTGGGAGACGTGGAGGAGGTTCCTGGTTCCCAGCATCAGATTGGCGCGCACCGGCCCGTTGCGGCTCACTTGGGGAGTGAAACATTGGACGGAAAATCTTCCTCTCTGTCTCTCCTCCTCTCTGTATATCTGACTTTGTAATAAAAAAATAAATCTTTAAAAAAAAACAACTTTAAAATAAAATTTAAACATATTTTTTAAATAGCTGAAAAAGTCTCCCTTTCACATTTTTTTATTTATTTAAGATTTATTTATTTTGGGGGCCCGGCGCAGTGGCCTAGCGGCTAAAGTCCTCGCCTTGAACACCCCGGGATCCCATATGGGCACCGGTTCATATCCCAACAGCTCCACTTCCCATCCAGCTCCCTGCTTGTGGCCTGGGAAAGCAGTCGAGGACGGCTCAATGCCTTAGGACCCTGCACCCGCGTGGAAGACCCAGAAGAGCTCCTGGCTCCGGGCTTCAGATTGGTTTAGCTCCATCCATTGTGGCCGCTTGGGGAGTGAATCATCAGACGGAAGATCTTCCTCTCTTTCTCTCCTCCTCTGTATATCTGCCTTTCCAATTAAAAATAAATAAACCAATCTTTAAAAGATAAATCTTTTGGGACCCAGCATGGTAGCCTAGTGGCTACAATCCTCAGCATGAACACGCAGGGATCCCAGTTTGTATCCTGCAGGCCCTACTTTCCATCCAACTCCTTCCTGGTGGCCTGGGAAAACAGCTGAGGACTGCTCAAAGCCTTGCGACCCAACAACCACATGAGAGACCAGAAAGTGACTCCAGGCTTCTGGCTTCAGATCGGCTCAGCTCCAGCCACTGCAGCCACTTGAGGAGTGAATCAACAGATGGAAGATTTTCCCCTCTATCTCTCCTCCTCTCTGTATATCTGACTTTCCAATTAAAAAAATTAAATAAATCTTTGAAAATAAATAAATCTTATTAAAATTTTTCTTTCCAAATTGGAGTCAATCCTATCAAATCCCCTACTGCAGTTTTATTAACTATTCATATAATATTCTAGATATTTTCTTTGTGTCAAGAGTGCTCCTGACAGCTTCACCAGTGGACTCCATGTCAAGAAACTACTTTCTAAGGCAGGCAGTCGGCACAAACGGTCAGCTGCCACTTAGGATGCCCACATTTCTTTATCAGAGTGCCTGGTTGGATGCCCACATGTCTTTACCAGAGTGCCTGGTTAGATGGCCACATGTCTTTATCAGAGTGCCTGGTTGGATGCCGCGCTCGTGCCCAGGGGCACTCTGGAAGGCAGCAGTGATGGGAGCATGTGGGTCCCTGACATCAGTGTAGGAGAGAGTTCCCACCTCCCTGCTCTCACCTGGCCCAACCCTGCTTACTGCAGATATTTGGGAGTGAGTTAGCAGATGAAAGTACCTCTGTTATCTCTTTTCATGGGTAAATAAATAAATAAATAAATAGAAACAAAGCACTTTCTTTGCTTTTCTGTGAAAATTGTACAACCGACCAATTTCTTTTCTCATTTGTTAAAGGTTAATCATAAAATTGCTGCTATTCGGTTACGTGAAGGGTTTACTTCTAATGCTAGATTCTTAGTATGTCCACCACGTTTCAACAGTGAGGGTTTCAATCACTAAAAAGTCATCCTTGAGTGCTGACATCAATTTCTTTCAAACTCCTGATAATTCTGATATTTTGAATTCTTCTCAGGCCATAAGCAGGGAGCTGGATCAAAGCAGGGCAGTCAGGACATGAATCAGTGCCCACATGGGATGCCAGCACTTACCCGCTGAGAATTAGGCAACTGAGCCAAACAGCAGCCCCTGGTATAACTGTTAAGGATCCTAGAATTGCTGGAATTATAAACAAACATTAGGATAAACTTAAAATCACTAACTATATTAGCCCCTATCAGGTACTGGTCTATTTCTGAAGTTTTATTGCTAAGCATGAACATTTCTGCTCAAACTGTGAATCTTAGATAGCATCATCGTCTCAATGACTATTTCATCTATACTGAAAATCTCTGGGTTACCGTCACTACTTTCACCAGTTATTTTAGCTTGAAGTCTGAATAACTTGCTCTAGTCTTCACATCAGCATTTGTTACTTCACTTGTATTTTCATATTACAGACAAGTTCTTTCCATAAACCACAAGAACTGAGCTCTGCCAGCTACATATTTTTCTTCTACACCTTCCTTACCTGAGTCTTCGAAGAATTAAAAAGCTATTGCTTTTCTCAGGAAGAGTCTTTGGCTTAAGAGGATGTTATTGTTGTTGAGTTGATCTGCTATCTAGACTATCAAAATTTTCTACATATTGACAAAAATTAATTTAAAAGTTGTTTTCCTATCAAAACAGTTAACAATAAACAATCCTGTTATTGGTGGCATATTTTTAATTTCCTTTCCTGAAAGAACTTTCCCTTTCCTTCTTAAAAAGTCGATTAACTGTTTGAAACAACAGATCTGCCTTTCAGTCCATCTTACGTTCCTTCCAAAGCTCAATCATTTCTAGTTTTTTTTTTATTTTTAAATGTGAGACATGGAACTATGCCTTTACTTCAACAATCCATGACCTGACTGCAATAATACTGTGCCTCAGTGAACTTTCAGGCCCGTAAGGCAGTGAGATAAGGCAAGAACCAGCGAGCAGAAAATTCAGACTAAGCAGGATGCTTATGAAGTCTGCCCTATCAACATGGGCATGCTCATGCATCCCCTAAGTAATTACAATAGACCTAGCATTCAGTGGTCAATGATCATAGCTCCCCATAACAGATAATGATGAAAAATATTGAGCTATCCTAAGAATTGCCAAAATGTGACACAACTTCCAAAGTGAGCATATGCTACTGGAAGAATGGCACTTTTTGGACTGTCTGATTCAGGATTGCCACAAACCTTTAATTTGTAAAACAAGAAAAAAAAAAAAACCGCAGTACCTTGAAGCACAGTAGAAATAAGGCATGCCTATAAAAAGTTACCAGCACACAAGACCAACTCACAGAAGGTTGCTTTCACAAATCCATACTAACAAATCTTTTAAAGCAGGGATTGACCCATTTTTCTCTATGCAACACCAGATAATAAATACTTCAGGTATTGTAGGTTACCTGTCATCACTGTAGCATTTTGGTCTAGAAGCTCCATAAAATGCAAAAACCATTCTTAGCTTGTGGACAAAACAGAAGGAGATCACAGACAGAATCTGGCCTGCAAGTTAAAGCCTGCAGACTCTTGTTCAAGAGAATGAGCTAAAAATAAGTGGAAAAGGACTCCCACTTTCGGTCATTACAGTGTAACAAAAACGATTTATTTTCCTACCTTAAACAACTAAAAGTCAGATAAAACACAGGAAGTAGAGTTTGCAGACACCAGACCACAGGCAGATTACAAAAGTGATCCCTGGGCCAGATGCAGTAGCCCAGTGGCTAAAGTCCCTGCCTTGCATGTTAATTCCAGGACCCTTTATGGGTGCCGGTTCATGTCCCGGCAGGACCCGCTTCCCATACAGCTCCCTGCTTGGTATGACAGGAGGTGGAGAGTGGTGAGCCAGGAGCTGGGGCTACAGAGACCATGGTGGAAATCTAACATAAGAACTCAGACCTGGAACTCGCTGGAGGGAGTGGCACAAGTGACTGCAAACAAAGAGCCATGTACCAACTGAAATAAGTAAAATCAAACTGTAGACCTGTGGGTGACACAGCTTAGAAACATGCCCCAAGGAGAAGACTGATAACTAGAAGTACAATGACCAAGAGTAAAAGAAGAGACAAAGGCACAATGAATATTACTGAAGACTCCCCTGCAAAGGAGCAAAGACCTTTGCTAACCTCAGAGTTCACTGAGGAAGACATCGAGAAAATTGGGGCTACAAAACTCAAAACGCTTCTTATAAAACTTCTTTTCAACAAGAAGCACGTAATGCAGGAGTTGAAGTAATTTAAGGAATATGTCACATGAAATGAATCAAATGAAAACTGATATATCAGAAATGAAGACTAGAGTGGAGCAAATTAAAAGTACAGTGGAGAGTCTCCAAAACAGAATGAATGAAACAGAAGAAAGAAACTCAGAATTGTAAGAATATTTCCTGTCAGCAGGGGGAAACAACAAGCTGGAAGCAGAGCTGGGTCAAGCTAAAAAAAGTATTCAAAAATTGAAAGACACTAAGCTGGATTTAAAAATGAATTTAACAAAATATTAAAGGAAAATTTTTCGAATCTAGAAAAAGAATTAGGAAACAACATCCAGGAGGGGCACAGAACTCCCAACAGGCTTGAACAAAAACGATCTTCACCACAACAAATGATAATCAAGCTCTCTTCAATTGAACATAAGGAAAAAATCCTTAAATGTGCACATGAAAAAAAAAAAAATCAATTGACATATAAAGGAATGCAATTAAATTCACAGGAAACTCCACAGGCCAGAAGAGAATAGAGTGACATATTTCAGAATCTAAAATCAAAAAATTGTTGGCCCAAGATAACGTCCCCAACAAAGCTTTCCTTTGTCTTTGAAAAGTTAAAAGGATATGCTTCTTTCAAAACTGCCCTACAAAGGATACTTAAAGATGTTCTCTTGACAGAGAACAGGAACAGCACCCACCAAAACCAAAGGCAAATGTGAAGAACATTCCAATAACATAACGACAGAAAACTAAATCAATGAACAATCCATTGCTAAAATGACAGGACCAAATCATCACCCATTCATATCAATGTAAGTGGCTTAAACTCTTCAATCAAACGTCATAGATTAGTGTACTGGATTTAAGAAACAAAACCCATCTATTTGTTGCCTACAAAAGGCACATTTCACCACAAAGATCAGCTGAAACTCTATCTCATGCATTTTTTTTTAAGTTTCATCTCTTCAAAAACACTTTCTTCCTCATTAAATTCTTCACTGACTCATAAATCATACAGTAGCATCATTTTCTTCAAGGAGGTTCTTGATTTTCTTTTTCATTTCTTCAATGACACATTAGTCAGTCAGTAGCACATTAGTCAATCAGTTTTTCATTTAAGGGGATGTACAGTAACTGTATAACAGACTATCATATCCAGCAGCATGTTATTTAACTTCATGGCATTGTAAATTTCTGTTTTTCTTCCTGTTGTTGATTTTGCATTATGGCTTTTCATTTAAGGGGATGTATAGTAACTGTGTAATGAAAACAAATATATCCAGATGTGAGAATACAATGCAGTATGCATTTCTACCTCCAGATCAAAGATGGACTCCCAATGAAATTGTTAACTATATCTTGACAATAGGATGCTGGACTCTCTGCCCATGCCCACAATAATCGGCATACGACTGTTGAAGAAGAACTATTCTATGGTAATAATACAGAGGAACTCCGTGGGGGAGAGGGGGTTTGGGGAAGGATTAAAGGAAATCCGAGGGCCTGCAAAACTATATCATAAAATGATAATAATAGAAAAAAGAAGTTAAAAAAAAAACTGGTATACCTACTCCACGGAATATAACACACCCACTTAAAGGAATGAAATTCTACCATTTGAAGCAAAATGGTCCCAACTGGAAATCATTATGCTCAGTTAAAAGAACTATAGCCAGATCTTAGTCAATGATTTTATCACCACACAGGGAGGACACAAGTAGCGCTCCTAACAAGGCTAGCTGGATAAAAGCAATCTGATCAGAAAAAACTATCCCATGAATGATAAGTAAATTGCAAAGGGGAGTTGAAGTCAAGCTGCTTGACACAGGGATAAATCAATCTGTCCTATCAGGAGGGAACTGAAACAGAATTAAAGAAGCAACAACTTGATTTACAAATATAAATAAGGCTTCAGCATGTAACAATGAACAGCACAGAGGAAACAGTAGAAAAAGAGAGAAGGAAAAGAGCTCTATGAGCAAAAAAAATTAAAAGACAAACCAAGCAGAATGAGTTCCACAATAGGGTGGGGACAGTTAAAGCAAAAGGGATTTTAAAAATCGCTGTGGCCTAGCAGCTAAAAGTCCTCGCTTTGAACGCCCCAGGATCCCATATGGGTGCCAGTTCTAATCCCGGCAGCTCCACTTCCCATCCAGCTCCCTGCTTGTGGCCTGGGAAAGCAGTTGAGGACGGCCCAATGCATTGGGACTCTGCACCCATGTGGGAGACCTGGAAGAGGTTCCTGGTTCCCGGCTTCGGATCGGCGTAGCACTGGCCCGTTGCGGCTCACTTGCGGAGTGAATCATTGGATGGAAGATCTTCCTCTCTGTCTCTCCTCCTCTCTGTATATCTGACTTTGTAATGAAAATAAATAAATCTTAAAAAAAAACATAGTTGATACAGTCTCAACAGGACTAGTTATAAATCATAAGTGGATAATAAAAAAAAGAATCAGGTTTTTTTCTGTGTGTGTGTTTTTTTAAGATTTTTATTGGAAAGTCAGATTTACAGAAAGAAGATAAAAGATCTTCCATCCACTGGTTCACTCTCCAGGTGGCCACAACAGCCACAGCTAAGCTGATTCAAGCCAGGAGCCAGGAGCTTCTTCTGAGTTTCCCACACAGGTGCAGGATCCCCAGTTTTGCCCATCCTCTATTGCTTTCCAGGGCACAAGCAGGGAATTGGATGGGAAGTGGAGCAGCCAGGATATGAACCAACTCAGGTTTCTAACTTGGGTGACTAGTAGCCAAAAAGTAGAGAAAATATGAAGAAAAATTGGTTAAGATAGAGAGGATCCTATTTGAGAAAGTAACTGGCAACGAAACAAAAAAAAAAGGTTCAGTTTTAAGCACAGTGAATGTACAAAATTGTGAAACAGCAAGACAACTGAAAGTGTAAGTCTGGAAACAAGAGATTTTGGGTCTCAAAAGAGAAGCAAAAAAGTGAAAAGAAAACTACCCAATGTATTTAATGGATAGCTGGCAAAATTACTAGTACAGAAGAGAAAAATACAGGCTTAGGGAATAACACTTATCAGTTTTGTAAAAAGGATCAAAGATGAATTGAAGAAGCAATTCATGGGAAACATTAACAGCCATATTAAAAAGGAGTTTGGGGGCTAGCAGTGGCATAGCAAATATTAAACACCATTTGATCAGCATGTTCTAACAAAAATTTTGGAAAGATGAAGGGGTTACACGTTGATCACATTTAAACAGTTACAGGTGAGCATTAAAATGTGTTCATTATCTTGTATCTTACATAACTCAGTTCTTCCTAAGCAATCAGAACATGAACAAATACTTGAAACTCTCTCATAGATTCACAAAATTGTTTTTCCTCGAGAAATTACAAAAACTAACTTAGCACACAACGTCTTTATTATTAACTAATTAGCACATGACATCTTCGCATTATCTGTAACAATTTAATCACATTAAGAAAAAGACAGGACCCAGCGCCATAGCCTACGGTCTGAAGCCCTTGCTTTGCACACGCTGGGATCCCATATGGACCCTAGTTAGTAACCTGGCTGCCCCATTTCCCATCCAGCTCCCTGCTGTGGCCTGGGAAAGCAGTCGAGGATGGCCCAAAGCCTTACGACCCTGCACCCACAGGCCAGACCTGGAAGAAGCTCCTGGCTCTTGGCTTAGGATCATCTCAGCTCTAGCCGGTGCAGTCACTTGGGGATTGAATCATCGGATGGAAGATCTTATCCTCTGTATTTCCTTTTCTCTATAAATCTGGCTTTCCAATAGAGATAAATAAAACTTAAAAAAAAAAATACCAATTAGAAAATAATTTTGATATTATGATCAAAACTGCAGTTACTTTATTTTTTAAGATTTATTTATTTTTATTACAAAGTCAGATATACAGAGAGGAGAGACAGAGAGGAAGATCTTCCGTCCGAAGACCCACTCCCCAAGTGAGCGCAACAGCCGGTGCTGTGCTGATCCAATGCTGGGAACCAGGAACCTCTTCCAGGTCTCCCACGCGGGTGCAGGGTCCCAAATCTTTGGGCCATCCTCGATTGCTTTCCCAGGCCACAAGCAGGGAGCTGGATGGGAAGTGGAGCTGCCGGGATTAGAACTGGCACCCATATGGGATCCTGGGGCGTTCAAGGCAAGGACCTTAGCCGCCAGGCCACCGCGCCGGGCCCCATTGTTACTTCTGATGTTAACACCTTCAGGACATTCTTCCCCCATCAGGGTTCCTGGGACAAAATCAGGGGATCATCTGTGTCCTGGTGCTGATGTGATCCTGTGGCAAGGAGCAGAGCAATATTCCCCTCTAACTCAAGTCAAGAGGGATAGAAGGGTTTTTCCCCATCCCTTCCCTTCCTGCCCACAGACCTGCAAAAGTCTACATAACAAGCATCTAAAAATAACTAAATTGTTTAGAAAAGATCAAAACTTTGTGCCAATTGTTTATTAACATAAAAGCTTCAATTTACAGGATGAACTTTAGATTTAAGTCAGTTCTCTGATGTTAATGTTTAGTTCTTTGAATCTCACAGGTGGGCTCCTTCTTTTATGAAAACTGTATTTTACTTTGAAGTCAACATTACAGAGACAGGGGTTAAGACACAAAGATCTTCCATCCATTGGATCACTCCCCAGATGGTTTTATCAGCCAAAACTGGGTCAGTCCAAAGGTGGGAGACAGGAGCTTCTTCTGGATCTCCAGTCAGGTTGGGGTCATATCTGGTGAGGTATCTTTGGGAAACCTGGACTCAGATCTCCAACCACAGGGAAAATCACAGGTGCCCAAGACCTTGAGTCATCCTCAGTTGCTCTCCTAGGCCATCAGCAGAAAGCTAAGTTGGAAGTAGAGCTCTAGGACTCAAACCAGCACCCATACGGACTAGCCTGATAAGTACCATGCTGCCCCAAATAGAGTGTTTCCTAACAAATTCAGCCAACCTAATCCATCTTTCACAAACCTGTAACTTTTTTGTTTTCCTCAGTTTTCTTATAATGTTCCTCTTTGTTTTTGCAGATCACTAGCTATTTCAATTCAGGGCAAAGATTACTTCAGTTTCCTCTTAATCAGAACACATCTCTCATGTTACTGACACACATTCTCATACTGCAGATCCCTTTTCTCTCTCCCCTACCTACTGACATCTACCATGGCTGAATGGAATGTGGGACAGACTAGATCAATCTGTTGCACACATCAACATGCACAGAAACCAAGGCTGAGGGCGGGCCTAGGGGGGTTATTGGGGATCATTCCAACTAGGCTACAATTCCCACTGGCGTATGTGAGAGCCAAATGTATGGTGGGCAGGGTTATGCTGGGCAAACCAGCAACCACTGGTTTGCATATGAGATGGGACTGGGGACAGAACCGACCAGGTGACTGCAAAGACCAATGTGTGGGAGATGGACTGAGCCGAACTGAACACTGGTTAGCACACAATGAAGTCAGGTTGGGGTCATCTCTGGTGAGGTTTCTTTGGGGAACGCCCCAAGGAGATCGCTGGACTCAGAACCCCAACCACGGGGAAAATCACAGGACATGTGGTCAGAGCGTGGAGTGCATGTGTCAGAGGCCACATCTGCTGAGGCCTGTACAGTGGACGGCATTCCAAGATGCACATGAAGGACATGAAAACCAGTTCATTGTGGACTGCAGGGGACATCTAGTACCATGGAGGGCAGAACAAATTGGATAGCTGGAGACCTGGAGGAGGTTCTAGGCTCCTGGCACAGCACCGGTCGTTGCGTTCACTTGGGGAGTGAATCATTGGATGGAAGATCTTCCTCTCTGTCTCTCCTCCTCTATGTATATCTGACTTTCCAACAAAAATAAATAAATCTTTTAAAAAGAGAGAGAGATTTACAGAAGAAAGGAAACACAGAGAAGATGATCTTCCATACACTGGTTCACTCTTCAAGTGAGCAGCAGGAGGTAAGCTGATCTGAAACCAGGACCAGGAGCTTCTTTCAGGTCTCCCATGCAGGTACAAGGTACCAAGGATTTGGGCCACCCTCCACTACTTTCCTAGGCCATAAGCATGGAGCTGGATGGAAAGTAGAGCAGCTGGGATACAACCAGTGCCCATATGGGATTCTGGTGCTTGAAACTAGAGGATTAGCCAATTGAGCCATTTTGCACCAGGCCCACTTATGAATAAATTTAACCAAGAAGGCATGAGACTTTTGGAAGACCTGTACAAAATACTACTGAAAGAAGCTTAAGACTAAGATAAATAAAAAGACATCCCATGTTCATGGATTGAAAGACAATATTAACAAGAAAATACTTCCCTTGACTTACAAATTCAGTCTCCATTAAAATCCCGGCAGATTTTTTTATCCAGAAATGCATGGGAAAAAAGTCTTTCATTTAGAATTTCAATGCACCCCAAATAGACAAAACAAACTTGAAGCAGAAATCAAAGTTAGAGAACTCACACATCCCAATTCAACTCTACCACCAAATAAACATATCAAAATAGCATGACACAATAATAGGCATACAAACCAATGTAGATAAGTAAGAGTACAAAAACAAACACTTATATTTGTGGTTGTTAACAACCAAATTTGTACGCCACATTGTAAAATTTCTATGTTCAAACCCTAACCTGCAATCGCATGCTATCTGGAAATGAGGTTATTTGGAGACAGAGCTAGACACGATGATAAAGACAAAGCTCTCACGACAGTATTAATGTTCTTGTAAGAGATGCATCAGACTTTACACTCAGTTCCCTCATACACACTGAGAAGTCATGGAAACAAAGTTGACAGACACCTACAAGCCAAGAGAAGACGTTTGCAAATGAAATCTTGTAGAAATATTGATCTTAGATTCCCCAACCTCTAAAACTATGAGAAATAAACGTGTTTAAGCCACACAACCTGTGGTAATTTGTGAATAACTGTACAATGGTCAACTGACTTTCAACAAAGATGTCAAGATCACTGAAAGGGAAAAGAAAACTCAACAAAAGGTACAGGGAATACAGGATATTCACACACAAAACAATATAACTGGGGCCAGAACTGTGGTTAGGTGGCTCAAACCCGTACCTGTAACACCAGCATCCTATATTGATCCTGGTTCAAGTCCTGCTTGCTCCACTTCTGACCCAGGTCCCCAATAATATTCCTTAGTGCTTGAGATCCTGCATCCAGGCCCAGCGCATTAGCATAGTGGTTAAAGGCCTCGCCTTGACTGAGCCAAGCTGAGTCAGAGCAGCCACTGGAATGCGCAGGATCTATAAAATATCTAACAAAAAAAAAAATTTAGAAAAAAAAGGCCCCGCCTTGAACGCATCGGGATCCCATGTGGGCACTGGTTCTAATCCCAGCTACTCCACTTCCCATCCAGTTCCCTGCTTGTAGCCTGGGAAAGCAGTCAAGGACAGCCCAAAGCCTTGGGACCCTGCACCCGCGTGGGAGACCCTGAAGAGCTCCTGGCTCCTGGCTTCAGATTGGCTCAGCTCCAGCCGTTGTGGCCATTTAGGAGTGAACCATCGGACAGAAGACCTTCCTCTCTGTCTCTCCTCCTCTCTGTATATCTGCTTTCCAATAAAAATAAATAAATTTAAAAAAAAAAAAAAAAAGATCTTGCTTCCATTTGGAAGACCTGAAAGAAGCTCCTTGAATTTATTTTTTTTGCCTTTTTTTTTTTAGCTCCTTGAAATTAGCATCAGCCTGCCCCAGCCAATTTGGCCATTTGGGGAGCAGATGAAAGACCTCTCTCGCTAATGCTGCCTTTCAAATAAATAAATCATTAAAAGTAAAATCATAACAATAATAATAATAATGGAACTGGAATCCTACTTTGTACTATATATAAAAATTAACTCAGGAACAATCAAAGAACTAAATTAGACGATTAAATCATAAAACTCCTAGAAAAAAAATTTAAAAATCTAAAATCTACAGTATCTTGGATTTGACAATAATTTTTTACATTTTACTTATTGAAGAACAGAGATCTTCCATCCTCTGGTTCTCTTCCAGCTGGCCACAACAACTAAGGCCACACCCAACAGAAGCCTCGGCCCAGTCCCAACCTTGTGGCCATCTAGAAAGTGATCTGGCAGGAGAAAAGAACACACACACTCTCTCTCTTTTTGTGTAACACTTTCAAATACATAAGTCATTAAAAATAGTAATTTCTTAAATATACCATCAAAAATCAAAAGATATAAAACTAAAAAAAATTGTAATTTACTAAAATTTAAACTTTCAATAGTGTCAAAAGACACTATTACAAGAATGAAGCATCAACTCACTGAATGGGAGAAAACATGTGCAAACTATATGATGGGCTGGGAACAGATCCGGTTGAGGAGCTGTGAAAGCACACCCTTGCTGGGTTGGGGTTCCCACTCATGAGTGTGGGGGCTACAGTGGGGGCTCTGTTCTGGTCTGGTTATGGCTGCAGTATCCCTTGGCACAAGTGTGAACTGGGGCTGGATGCACCCAATCAACCAGGCTAGACTCCAGCACCATCTGGTGCTCTGGAGAACCTGGGTAAATGTAGGACGGACTAGGCTAGGTCTCTACCTACTGAGCCATGTGTGAGCCATGTCTGGGTATGGACGAGCCTTGGCTGGGCTGAAACATTCAACAGTAAGAACAGCAATGGATTGATGGCCAGCAAGGAAAGGCCACTGTTACTGCCAGGACGGGAGGTGGACTAAGTAGGGCTGGCCCATAGGGAGAGGTTCTGATGGAGGAACCTGGGCAACTCTTCTGGCAGGACACAGTCCCTGCAAGTGAGTGCAAGAACCATGATAAGGAGCAACTCAGACCAGGCAAGAGAAAGCTACCCACCAGCATACATTTAGCATAGGTCGGGGGAAGACCAGGCTGAACCAGTTCACATCACCCGCTGGCGAATCTGAGCACCAGAATAGAGTGTGGGTTGGGACAGGTTAGGTCGCAACAAAAACCAGTATACTTTATGGAATGCCAAGTTGAGGTGAGCCATACCAGATGTGGTCACAGTGCCCAACCAGCACATGTGAGAACCAGGGAGGGAGGGGGCAAAGCTGGTAGGGAGAATGTGGGCTCTTCTGCTGGACAGCCACTCCCCCTGGAGAGCATGAGTTGGGATTGGGGCAGACCAGGCAGGGCTCTAATACCTGTGGGCCTCATGTGAGCTAAATCAGGGAAAATCCAGGATGGGCTGACCTTTCCAACTGGTGCAAGCATAAATTAGAGTGGGTGAGGGTTGACTGGGCTTTGCCACAGCATCAGCTGGCAGAGGCTAGCATCGGGGTTAATTCTATCAAGTTAAACTGCAGAACCACCTAGAGAGTGCATGCATAATCTGGGAGTGGGAGTGGCCTAGTAGGGAAATAGTGGGCTCCTTCTTCTTGGGTTACCACTTCCACTGGACAGCATGAAAACCAGGTTTGGGGCAGAAGTGCCCAGATAAAAAGGCACCCGCCAGTATGTGTGTGGGCTGGAAAGTAGGGCTGGTTGGGTTGAACTAGGCTTCAATGCCCACTGACATGTACGAGAGCTAAATGGGATGTGGGACAGACTGGACAAGCCTGCAGTACATACTGACAAGCATGCAAGAGCAGGGGACAGGCCTGGTGGTGGTTATGGGGAGTCGCTCTGACTAGGCTGCAGTTGCCGCTGGTTTGCGTGAGGGATGAGTGTGAAGTGGGAAGGATTGGGCTGGAATGCAACATCCATCGGTTCGTGTGAAAGACAGGGCTGGAAACAAAACTGACCCAGCAATTGCAACCACCAGCATGTGCCTAAGCTAACTGGAGCGACGGACTGTGCTACACCAAGTATTGGCATTCACACACGAGAATCAGGTCTGGGATCACCTCAGACAAAGCTTCTTTGGAGATCCCTCCAACTGAACTGCTGAAGAGTCTACGTCAGCCAGTGGATTCTCCAGAGATTTCATCGTGCTTGGAACGGCAAGACTGGCAGCAATTCAGAACTGTTGCGCTATCAGAACTGTTTGAGCAGGACCCTCGGAGCATGCCCTACATCCGGGACCTGGGATGGGTGGGAGGCTGGGTGTGGCTTCTCCCTTTATCTCCCCCCTTATCCCAGATACAAAAAACAAAAATGTGGAACAATGGTATTACCCACTTTCCTATAACCCTTGATCCTTTGCGCCCTAATCAACTATGAAAAATTTATCAAAATAAAAAAAAATGTATTACAAAAAAAACTATAGCTAACATTAAAAAAAAACAAATAGAAATTTCTGGTACATGCAACAACTGAATGAACCTTAAAAATATGATAAGTAAAATAAATCAAGAACCAAAGGACAAACGTTATATAATTTCATTTGTATGAAATATCTACGATAAACAACTCCATAGGAAGTAAGTTTACAAAAAATAGGGGGTGGGGAAACATATGGGACATTACTGCTTTGTACAGTTCTGTGCTGGAGGCAGAGAGACCATGGAGACAAGCTGCACAAGTTTGGGCAAGTACTTAGTGTCACTGAACTATACAACTAAAATGGTTTTTCTCCCGTGCATTTTTCTTTATTTCACAACAAATTATGATCAAATATAATCATGAGCTATACAGCTAAACATGATATAGGTACAGTGTGGTATAGCTCAATCAAGTTAACATGTCCATTACCTTAAACATTTTCATCCTAACGGTAACTACTCTACCTTTTGGTCAACATCTCCCAGTTTTCCTCCACCAGCCAGCCTCGAGAAGTAAGTAAGTAAGATAATTAAGATAAGTAAGTAAGTAAGAAAGAAAGATTCCAAATATTTAAAAAAAAAAAAAAAAAAAAAAAAGATGCAGTTTCTATCTTTCAGTGACTGGCTTGTCCAGCATCTAATCTTGTAACAATTTTCTTTGCATATATAACATCACCCTGGATGAAGCAGGCCCTAAATCTAAAAGAGACAGTGCTTAGGAGACAGAAAGGCAAAGAGGGAAGGCCAGAAGACAGAGACTGGAGTAATGCCACCACAAAACAAGGAATAGCGGACGCAACAGAGGTTGAAAAAGATTTTGCCCTAAAGATTAATGAAAGAAATGCAACCTTAGCTTTGCACTTTTCTTCCAGAACTGTTAATAAATGTCTATAGTTTTAAGTCACTAACTTCGTGATAATTTGTTGCAGCAAACTGAGGAAATTAATAGAGATGTTCTTAAATGTAAGTGGAGAACTGCTGTAACAAATACCTAAAAGTGTAGAACTATCTGAGTACAATGGCTAAATCCTCACCTTGCAAGCACCAGGATATATGGACACCAATTTGTGTCCCAACAGGTCCATTTCCCATCCAGCTCCCTGCCTGCGGCCTGGGAAAGCAGTGGAGGACGGCCCAAAGCCTTGGACCCCACACCACAATGGGAGACCCAGAAGATCTTGGCTCCTGGCTTCAGATCAGATCAGCTCTGACCGTTGTGACCATTTGGACAGTGAATCAACAGACAGAAGATTTTTCTACCTCTCCTCTCTGTGAATCTAATCTGTCTTTACAATAAATCTTTAAAAAAAAAAAAAAAAAAAAAAGAACTGAGCTAGAAGAGTTTTGAGAAGCATGTTTTAAAAAAAAATGATAGACTGCCTTCAGGAGCAGGAGATGCTAGAAATATGGATACTAGGCAATTCTGGTAAGAATTCAAAAAGATTGGAACAAATAAAAGGAGGCATTCACAGTCTCAAAAAACACAAGCATCATGTATCACAATTTATGTCAACATTCTGATTAAATACTTAGTTGGGGTCTCAGAAAGAGTGTGTGACTGTTACTGGAAGAAAAGTAATCATTGCTATAATGTGAAGAAAACTTAGTGGAATTTTGTCCTAATGTTGAACAAAAAATGGAAAACTTAAAGCAGTGAACCTAGATTTAAACTAGATTTCCAAGCACAATGCTGAAGGTGCAAACTTGATTTCTCCTTGTTGCTTATAGCAAAATGCAAAAGAGACATTGAACAATGCACTGAAACACAGAAGTAACTCTAATTACCTGGGAGGTTCTCAGATTGTCCAAATTGAAAACATTGCTAAAGTTAATAAATTTACTACTGGAAAAGTATATTCTAGATAGAGAACCAGTGCTGTGGCTGGACAATCATTTCCTGATAATATTAAACTGCGTGACCCACAGATCCAACCAACCAACTCAAAGGAAGCTCCATATCTAATGATAAAGAGTCTTAACATAAAAAGAAAACTCAGTTACTTAAAAATATTATACCAATAAAATACTTCAACATGCATTGAAACAAAGAGAAACATGAAAAAAACAGAGGGTGAAAGTGGAAGGAAAGGGTTTTATACCACAGCAGGTTAAAAGGCCAACAACAGGGCCATGCACAATAGCCCAGGGACTGAAGTTCTCACCTTGCATGCACGCTAGGATCCCATATGGGTACTAGTTCGTGTCCCGGCAGCCCTGCTTCCCATTCACATCGCTGCTTGTGGTCTGGGAAGCAGTCTAGGACAGTCCAAGGATTTGGGATTCTGTGCCCGCATGGGAGACCTTGAAGAGGCTCCTGGCTTTAGACTGGCTCAGCTCCAGCCATAGTGGCCACTTGGGGATGAATCATCCGACGGAAGATCTTTCTCTGTTTCTCCTCCTGTCTGTATAGCTGACTTTCCAATAAAAATAAATAAATCTTTTTTTAAACATTCCTCCTTTCCAATAAAAATAAATCCCATGGGTTTTAAGCAGCTGATCTGAAACATGGCCTGGGAATCAGGATAATTAAAGTTTCAGCCCAAGCTGAAAACCATTGCTCTATATTTAACTACTAATATGTGGGGCAGAAGCAGAGTCAAGAAGCATGGATTCAATCAGTGCCGTCTAGAACGCAGCAGAGTCTACTGGATGAATGACCTATTTTTTTATGATTTATTTCTTTTTATTGTAAAGTCAGATATATAGAGGAAAAAAATCTTCTGATGATTCACTCCCCAAGAGACAGCAACAGCTGGAGCTGCGCTGATCAGGAGCCAGGAGCCTCTTCTGGGTCTCCCACACAGGTGCAGGGTCCCAAAGCTTTGGGCCTTCCTCAACTGTTTTCCCAGGTCACAAGCAGAGAGCTGGATGCGAAGCAGGGCCACTCGGGTTAGAACTGGTGCCCATATGGGATCCCAGTGCATGTAACGTGCACTAGACTACAGTGCTGGGCCCAGTGAATAACCTATTTTTTAAGCAAATTCAAAGCAGAGGGAAAATCAAGCAGGAAGAAAGGTCAGGAAGAATCATGCCTGGGTAAAGGAAGATGATGCTAAGGCAAAGAATAACTTAGGAGACAAATCAATTCAGTGATTTTCAGGGCCTTCAAAAAATTCAGAAAAGTATCATTAACAAAACATAGGTATATTTCAAAAATCTTTTCCGCCAAAATAAAAATTTCTTTCAAATCCAATTTCCCCACTTTTCTGTATTGCCGTTCAATGTATAAATCCTGCATGGAAAGTGATTTAAGCACCAAATAAAAATGACATTTTTTAAATATTTATTTATTCTTATTGGAAACACAGATACAGAAAGGAGGAGAGACACAGAGGAAGATCCTCAGTCCGATGGTTCACTCCCCAAGTGACCACAACAGCCAGAGCTGAGCCAATCCGAAGCCAGGAGCCAGGAACCTCTTCCGGGTCTCCCACGCGGGTGCAGGTTCTCAAGGCTTTGAGCTGTCCTCGAATGCTTTTCCAGGCCACAAGCAGAGAGTCAGATGGGAAGCGGGGCCGCCAGGATTAGAACCAGCAACCATATGAGATCCAGACGCGAAAAAGGCGAGGACCTTAGCCACTACGCTATTGCACCAGGCCCAAAATGACACTTTTTATAACTCAGAAAATTCTGAACAAAAACTGATGTTATGTATAACATGTTATGTTATGTATGTTATATGTTGTGTATAAACTAAAATTGAAATGTCAATGAGGTGGTCACAGAAGATAGTTAAGAACTAGCATTTATTTTTAACATATTGGTTACTCATTACTATGTCAATTAATTCCATAATGATGTAAATTTTTACTGATGGTATGTTGGAGCTTTTAATTGATCGGAATGATACTCTGCTGGCTCTGTCTTCAAACCAGAGAGGGTATACCTAAGAAGCCGTTGAACTTGACTGGACAATAAGATGCTGGACTCTATGTTTGGTATATGCTTGCAATGAGGGAATCTCAACTGAACTTGAACTGTGGTTATGCAACAAGGTGGAGGAATCCACCATGGTGGGAGGGTTTGGGGAGGGGTGGGGATAATCCCAGTACCTATGAAACTGTGTCACATAATACAATGTAATTAATGAATAAAAAAAATTACTTTAAAAAAAAAAAACTGGGTTCTGGAATTCTCACTTGTGCTAAGTCTAACAGTATCATGGTTGTACGGTTGTATTTGTTAAAAGCTCTTACCTGTCAGAAACATACAAAGAAATATTTATAAATTAAATAAACGTTTTGCCTGGCATTTCCTGGATGCTATTTTAATTTATTTATTTTAATTAGAAAGGCAAATACATAGAGAGGAGGAGATACAGAGAGGAAGATCTTCCATCCATTGATTCACTCCCCAAAAGGCCGCAATGGACAGAACTGAGCTGATCCAAAACCAGCAGCTTCTTCCAAGTCTCCCACGCGGGTGCAGGGTCCCAAGGCTTTGGGCCGTCCTCCACTGCTTTCCCAGGCCACAAGCAGGGAGCTGGATGGGAAGCGGGACCGCCGGGATTAAAACTGGCGCCCATCTGGAATCCTAGCATGTTCAAGCCAAGGACTTTAGCTGCTGGACTACCGGACTACTGCCGCCAGACTCTGATATTATTTAAAAAAAGAGAGAGAGGGAGAAAAAGAAAGAGAGAATGATGGAGGGGAAGCACAAACGTATGTGAGAACTTCTTAGACCAGAGGGGTAAAATGGCAGAAATTGCTTAATGCTTATTGTCAAAATTGGGTAATAGAAACATGGGATTTATTGTATCCACATTTGTGCTTGATATGGAATTATGAAATATAATTTCATTCTTTTGGTTTCAAATGTGCATATGTGTGTCTACAAAAAAAAAATAACTGAAAAGCTAAATGTGTCAGAAATGTCGGGAAAGGGCCCTGTGCAACAGCCTAGCAGCTGAAGTCCTCACCTTGCAAGCGCCAGGATCCCATTGGGCGCCGGTTCTAATCCCAGCAGCCCCACTTCCCATCCAGCTCCCCTGCTTGTGGCCTGGGAAAACAGTCGAGGACGGCCTAAAGCCCTGGGACCCTACACCCACGTGGGAGACCCAGAAGAGGCTCCTGACTTTGGATCAGCTCAATTATGGCCGTTGGGGAGACCTGGAGGAGGCTCCTGGCTCCTGGCACCTGGCTTCAGGATCAGCTCAGCTCCAGCTGTTGCGACCGCTTGGGGAGTGAATCAAAAGACGGAAGATTTTCCTCTCTGTCTCTCCTCCTCCAGTATATCTCACTTTCCAATAAAAATAAATAAATCTTAAAAAAAAAAAAAAGACAGACACATTGTATTATACAGCGACTATAAAATGCACACATCCTAATTTAGGGGTTGAGTCACCTGAAAATGCTATTTTATACATAGCTCAACAGTTAAATATTAGTAATGACTAAATCCTATTCTATGTCTTCCTTTCCCTTCTCTTTACTGAAATAATTTGAGTAATACAGTTAGTTCATGATAAAGTAAATTAACTGCAGTGTTAACAAAAATAATCTTGGAGTCAGCACTGGAGCACAATCTGTAAAGCCACTGCTCTGGCGCCATTGTCTCATACGGGCTCTCGTGGGAGTTTCAGCTGCCCCACTGCCCGTCCAGCTCCCTGCCAATGCATCAGGAAAAGCAGCTGAGGAAGACCAAGTGCTTGGGCCCCTGCACCCACATGGGAGACCCAGAAGAAACTCCTGGCTCCTGGCTTCAGCCTGGCCCAGCCCTAGCTACTGTAGCCACCGGGGAATGAACCAGTAGACAGAAGATCTTTGTCTGTCTTTCCCACACTTTTGTGTAAGTCAGTCTTTCAAATACATAAATAAATAAATCTTAACCAAAAAAGAGTCTTCTTTGAAGAGTGATTGGTCTTCTAATACAGAATTCAAAAAGTCTACTAAAAATTTATACAAATTGCAATTTTACCAACTTTTACTTTGTTTACTTAAGAAAATTATTTCTCTTTCCTAAGGAACACAATTACTTTTGAAAATAAATTGTGAAAAATATTTAGTGTGTATTTTCTTAACAGGTATGTATACTGCTTTCAACTGATTAAAAAAAAGATGTTTCTTTTTTTTTATTATTATTATTATTGGAAAGCCGGATATACAGAGAGGAGGAGAGACGGAGAGGAAGATCTTCCATCTGATGTTTCACTCCCCAAGTGAGCCGCAACGGGCCAATGCTGCGCTGATCCGATGCCAGGAACCAGGAACCTCTTCCGGGCCTCCCACGCGGATGCAGGGTCCCAAGGCTTTGTGCCATCCTCAACTGCTTTCCCAGGCCACAAGCAGAGAGCTGGATGGGAAGTGGAGCTGCCGGGATTAGAACTGGCGCCCATACGGCTTTCAAGGCAAGGACTTTCAGCTGCTAGGCCACGCCGCCGGGGATAAAAAAAATGTTTCTTAAGAAAAATTAATTTGATCCTTCTTGATAAATAATTTAGATCAACTTGATTTAGATGTAAGTATCACAACACACATAAATCCAGATTAAAATTTGTGTACTGGGCCCGGCAGCATGGCCTAGAGGCTAAAGTCCTCGCCTTGAACGCCCCGGGATCCCATAAGGGCGCCAGTTCTAATCCCGGCAGCTCCACTTCCCATCCAGCTCCCCTGCTTGTGGCCTGGAAAGCTGCCGAGGACGGCCCAATGCTTTGGGACCCTGCACCCACATGGGAGACCCGGAAGAGGTTCCTGGATCCTGGCTTCGGACTGGCACAGCACCGGCCGTTGCGCTTACTTGGGGAGTGAATCATCGGACGGAAGATTTTCCTCTCTGTCTCTCCTCCTCTCTGTATATCTGACTTTGTAATAAAAATAAATAAATAAATCTTTAAATAAATAAATAAAAATAAATAAAAATTTGTGTACTTTTTTCTCAAATGATAATATGAAACACTAACCATAAATATCTGTACACACAAAAACTTTAACTCTACCATATATTAAATGGTGCAACTTCCAAGCAATACTTGATTCTCAATTAGCCAATTCCATTGTGATCTCCAGTAAATCTTTTAGTTAAAACTGGATCATACCTCATGGAATTAAGGAGAACTGAAATATATATTACATCTGTATTTAGAGTACTAACCAGCAGTTAAGTACCTCTAAACCAAATATTTTCAACATTTACAGATCCGCTCCCAGTGACAAGACAATCAACTGTGAAAAACAACACAGGATTATTGTCAAGGCCAGGATTGCCTTCGATAAGTCTCTCCACAGAGAATGTATTCCTAAAGCAGATGCTTTACACTGTCAGACAGAAACTGCAAATATCTTAATGATACATACAATCCTGTTTTAAAAAAAAAACGCATTTACAAATAAGACAGAAAAACATTCATTAAAGAATTAAAAGGGATCAATCTTTTGTAATTATTATATTAAAATAAAAATCAAAAATGCATCCATAAGCCCATAACAAAAATTAATGCTGTCAAATGTACTTCCTATTCCTTATCTATATACATATTCAATTTCTATGAATTCAGAATACTAAATAACATTTTATAGTTTGTTTCTGCTATCATACTGTACGTTTTCTACTTTGTGAAATGTTGACCCCATTTTTTTCTATTTTGCTTTCCAGCTACCCTATTACCTAAATATATTCTCTATAACTTTGTTTATATACACACAAGCACACCCATCGTTCATGTATGCTCAGGGAGAAAAGTCCATTTTTTTTTTTTAACAAAACTTAACTTATATCACTCAGACATAGGTTTCCTACTTTTTTTTAAACAAAATATTTACATTCAAAATCTAATACACAGGGAAGTTTGAGTTTTTTCTAGAACAGGTAGATAGCAGCATGTACATCTGTGAAAGTTATTAGTTTATGTAAAGTTGGAAAAGATAAGAATTTTACATCAAAATATGGCCACCAGATTTGGACTTCACACTTTATAACACACTATTTGAAGAACCATGCACAAATAACTCACCTATCCATAACAAGTCTACTCAATGAACCTTAAAATGTATTTTAGAAAAAAAAATCTTAAAAAGCTCAATAAGAGCATCTTTAAAATACCTTATTCTGTGTGTGTGCCTGTGTGTTTAACACTGGTCTTCATTTACAAGCAATAAGATAGGAACTGGGTTCTCGTTGCAGCAGAGAATGCAAGGTTACACTGCTGCTTCTCCTACATTCTCAACTTCGTGTTCCCAAATCACGAAGTGGAATCAGGTTTAGTCTGAATATAACTGAATCAATAGTCTGGATCATACCTACCACTCTTGTTGCCCACACGCATGAGAGTGAGACACTACAGACGTCTACACAGACTTTAAGATTGCTAATCCACGGTCTTGAAGTGTAGTCCTTCTCTCATTGAGCCACAGTCCAGAACCATCAGGAGACCACAGTCTCAGGATATAAAGAATGGCATGAGACATTCTACGTACGACCATAAAATTACAAAGCGAAGTGCTGTGTACCCAAGCCATTGGATCTCTGTTTTAACAGGTAAATTTAGCAAAAATCAGTAAAACGGTTTTGAGTTCCCGTTACACAGACGTCACAAGTATTAAGAGGATGAAAAAGGGAATAAAAAAGACCTCCAACTCTAAAGGAGTTCCTAACTTAAGGAACAGGTCATAACACTGTATCACAAGGCCCAGCATAGAACTCATCAACTAACAGCAGTGCTAAAATTTTTCACAGAAAGGTGTGACTCTGAAGGTCAAAGGCAATAAGCATCTTAAGCACAACACCATATCAGCAGTGCAACTTCAAATTAAGTAACTCGCTACTATCTAGATCTATGTAGATAATATAATTGCCTCAAGATAGTCAAATTACTCAAAATGAAATTACACTGCATAATGACAATAATCTGCTGGATTCACATATGGAATCCACATGGAGCAGGACACACACAAAAACTTGGACTACATAACGCAATCCAATCAAACATTCCTATCAATATCCAGTACAAAATAGATTACGGATCTTGAACGTAATCTTCCTTCACAAGGAAGATGGCAAAATAAAAGGGGGAAAACTTGTATGACAGTTATGTATTCTGCATGCTGTTAAAAATATTAAAATTTGCTGTCAGTGACATCTTTTAAACATACTACAAAAACATACACAAAAATCTAGTTGAATATATTGCATCAATGTTTTCTAGAAAGCTCTAGAACATCGTATCTTACAAGGTGAATGACAACAGCTTTTGATGGATGCAGAGACCTCCCTAAATTAACAATTATACTATATATTTTATTTACATATAATAATTCACATAAAAATTTATAAAATTTATACCCTATAAATTTATAGCAATTTAGCCTATATTTTAATCTGTAGAAAATATACCATATACCTTCACTAAAGCAAAATGTGGATCCATTATAAAACTGATTACAACTTAAAGAACAACTTAAAAATTTAAAAACACATGTATTCTATACTCAACATTTATACCAAGCAAACTATTTGGACATATCATAAGTTTAAACTGCGCTAAGACTTATTATTGCAAACCTAAATCTACCAACATTAAATTTTAATTGCTGAAAATTCTACATTCAAATGCAGTAAATTCAGAATAATATGCATGATGAAAAGAATGGACAGTTAAAACTGTGTTCAAACAAGTATACAGTTAAATGTTAATGGCAAAATCAGGGTGGCTGGGTACACAATGCTCCCTGCAAGTTTTTTTCAACTCTGCTGGACAGTTTTAAACACTTTCCTAATAAAGCATTGGAGAAAGAATACTTGATACTTGTTTGTGTTGTTTATAATCAAAGCTTTGAAGGAAGCAGCCATCACAGGTATCACAGTTGTGACAAACCTGAATTCAAATCACAGTTCCAATCTCTTATCTAGCAGTCATCAGCAAATGACTTAACCCCTCCGCTGCTACATTTCCTCTTCTGCAAATGGGTTTTTTTTGTAGTTCCAGTGAGGTAAAACTTGGCACAAAACACCACGATGCCAAGCACACAGTAGGCCCAGAAAGCTGTTCTATCACTATGACAGCGCTCATTCTAGGTTAATCGGCAAGAGTCTGCTCAACCAAGACAACTAATACTAGTAATTTGTCTACCCTGTTGGCTTAACTGGGCTAATTCCCAAAAGGAAGATTCCTGATAAGAAACTCTTACTCAAGGGAGGGGAGGGTGCGCAAATCAAGTCTGGAAGAAATATTGCTTAGCACATAGTATTGTTCTCCAGCAAAACAAACAAACGAACAAAAAAAATCTCTAGGGATTACATTTTAAAAGTCTCAAGACAAAACTTTCCACAACTCCTGTGGAGAACTCCTTACACCTCTGCAGGTTGGTTGGGTACATTCTTGTTATGACCGAACTTGTCACACTCCTCCACGTTCCGACGTGCGAGTAGGGGCTAAACTAGAGCGTGACCTTTAGGGTGGCCCCAAAGGCTTCTCCTGCAGCAGGACACGCAGACGACCCCACGGGTTCCCAGGTAAAAAGAGGAGTACCACCTCCACTTGGCTCATAAGGGGGAGGGGAAAGGCGGCAGGAAAGGAAATTCGCACTGGTGTTAACAGCCCTACGGGGACCGCTGCTGCAGAGACCACCCGCTCCAAGACTTGTTCCCGCCGCCACCAACCCCCAACCCCCCACCTGACCTCTCGCCGGCTAAACTTCCATGGAAGTAAGGATGTGCTCAAGAGCCTGACACCTTCCCTTCCCGGGTCCAGACAACCCGAGCCCGGGGGCTGCAAGGTGTTGGAGGGGGTAGAGGGGGAGGGGGCCACGAACCACAGCCCCCGCCCCTCCCCCTCCCGGCCAGCAGCAAATCTTTGTCCCACCTGCCGAGGGGTGTGTGTGTGTGTGGCGGGGAGGACCAGTGGCCAGCGCGCTCCCAAACCCCAGCTTGCCTCAGACCTGCCCGCAACCTCTCCTCCTCAGCCGGGGCCTCGACGACCCCCTCCACGAGCCCCGCAGCTGGCTCCTTCCCAGCCTCGGCCCCGCTCCCGGGCCGCGCCCCGCCCCCCCGCCGCCCGACTTCTTGCCTCACCTCACCTACCCTCTTTCGGGGGCCGGACTCCACCTCTCTCTCCGCCATGTTGGGCCCCGCTTGGAACCGCAGCGGCTCCCGGCGCGGTGGCGGCGGCACCTCTCGGGCCCCCGGCCCCCGCCCACACTGCAGGCACGGCCGCCTCGCGGCAGCGGCTTCCCAAGACCCGGGCGGGCCTGGCGCGGAGAGCGGGGAGGGGGCGGATGCCGTGCGCGGGACTGCCGCTCTGGAGCTCCCACGGGTGCGCGTGTGAGCGGTAGGGCCTGCCCGGGCACGGGGGGGCCGGGACTCGGGGGGTTAATGGCCTCCAAGGGGCCCCGTAAGTAGGATTATTTTCTCTCAGAGAAATTCCTCCGCCTGCGGTTTCTTAAAGGGATCACCAAATCAGCCCCTTGCGCGCGCCCCTGATGCGCAGGCGCACCTTAAGCCCCTCCTTCCTTTCCCACCAAGCCCCCGGTCCTGAGCGTGCGCGGTGAGTGGCCCAGGGTAGGCCAAATCCTGCAAGTCTCTTGGCTGCCAGCAGCTGCTCCCACCACTCAACTATGGCCGCTCCCTTAAAGGGGCCATGACGTAGTGATGGAGGAGGAATGAAAAAAAAAAAAAAAAAAGGCAGTTGGAGAGCAAATTGGACAGTTGGGTGAAATGTCAGTGAGGGGTCCGCATCACCTTCTTGCACCTGACCACAGAGGCTCTGTAGAAAAGAGAATGATGTTGAGCCAAAGTTATCAATGGACTTGCCAAAAGTGAAGAATCCCAGCCAGTTGGAGAAGAAAATGGTCCCCTCAAGGAAAACCAACTTGGCTTACCTTTGGACAGCATGAGCAGAAGCGTTGAGCAGAGACTGTCAAGGGCGACCTCCCAGAAGCCAACCTCAAAATCACATCCTTTCGGTGATTTCCAAGACTGAACCAGCAACTAGAGATAGCGCAACATCAACATGGGGGAAGATTTCAGGAACCGTCATCTACTCAGTGCTCCCAATGGCAAGACCGCATCCTTCTCATGCGAAGAATTTGTGCCAACATTCCGCGTGGCTGGCAGGGAATCAGAATCAAGATGTCAACCGCAATCTGCCAGAATTTTCAACGCACCGAGCTGCCTTGACAGCAAGACATGTTCATTTAAACCCGATATCCAAAGGAGACTAAAAATGAAGATGTCATGATAATGCAAGAGCATTACCATTCCCCTGTGAAGATGTGTCGTATCTGGCAGGTGTTCCGTATCATTCACCTCCGTGAAGGAACTTAAGAATCTGATGTAAGGGATGGACATCTTATTGTCAAAACCAAAAATGAGCAGATTTGAGATTCGTTTTCCGTGAAACCCAAGATGGGTTCTAAATTGAAGAGGACTGAGGAGGATGAGGGCTTTAATTCTTTCTTCTCCTCTTCATTCTTATGCCCCAGGTCTAAAGTAGAAAAGGAAAAAAAAGAGCCCTGATGAATGGAATTCATAATGGTAGCTCAGGAGATATGGGGATACCATAGTTGGTCATGAGACTTGACTTCATCATGCCCCTTAGTAACTTTTGAGCAGGAGAGTTTCCTAGCCTATAACATTTTACTGAAAACTGTGAAATTGCTGAAAATTATCCATGTTGACCCTTTTGTTGATTCATCTTAAATTTCAGTCTTGGTTAGATGAAAGTAGGAAAGAAAATACATACATACATACACACACATATATATATGTATATAAGCCAGAATATATATATGCCAGAATTTTAATTTATATTTAGTATATCATATATAATTTAATATATACATATTTAATATACCATGTGTAACTTATTATATAATATAAATGTCATATATTTTGTATATAATGTATGTTATATATGATAGATGTTATACACACACACATATATATTAGCCAGAATTTTTTAAAGCATGTTAGACCAATTAGTTGCATGTCTGGGACAGGGAAGGGATATAAAGACAATCCCAGCGGAAAAAGTTCCAGGAAAAGAGGGTATGTGAAAGATCTAGCAGTTCCCACCTGTTTAATGAGCAGTGAGTGGAATACTGTCATGAAATAAAATTGTGTCTCACCCAGCCTCGCCTTAGACTGTGTATTTTCCCCCTTCACTCACGCTCCCTCCCATTGCTAGAAAAATTTGAGTTTCTCCAAACACAGATTTAGTCCAACTCCACATTTTAAACATGAAACCACCCTGAGACCCACAGGAGATGTAACTCACTTGAGATGACACAGAGGATTAGTAACCGTCAGGAGTGGACAAGCATCTTGACCCTCAGCCTCTGGCTTCTTCCACAACAGGCTGTTTCTCGTGGTTTGATGAGGGTGTTGGTCTTTGAGTGAGAATTTGTGCATGTTGGAAAACGCACAAGTATCCATGCAGCTAACATTGTAAAGTCAACCACAATGTTACAAAGGAGTTTCAAGATCATTCAGCAGAGGCAAAAAGAGATCAAGGCCTTGTGCCTCCTGCATCATTGAAAATATCATGAACTGGAAGTTGTACATTGCTGGCCTTGTGGAGGAATCTGTCCCACAGATAACATATTTAGCTTGTAACTGTAATAGCTGGGTAGTCTCAGTCAAGTTACTGTGCCTTGGTTTCTCTTCCAAAAAATGGATTTAATTTGTTAATATATCACTTAGGGCACTTCTGGTTCCTAACACAATATGTTAGGATTATTACTTTTTCTTCAAAAAGTGCAACTTCAATAATCTGATCCATACTGTATTTCTTTTGTTTTGTTTTGTTTTGTTTTGTTTTGTTTTGTTTTGGCTGCATCCCATGTGTTTTGATGTTTTTTATTTCAGCTTTATTTATTCCAAACACTCTCTTTTCCCTTGTCGAATTCATTGCTGGCTCGTGGATTATACGGTGGCATCATTTTTCCCAAGAGACTTTTGTATCTCCTTTTTGTCACCCATGTGTTGGTTACTCAGTGGTGTGAGTTTTCATGGAGGTGTAATTTGTTGTTGTTGTTGTTGAGGCTGTTGTTCTAACTCATACCAGTGATTGACCTTGTTTCATGGCTTCTCAATTACGGAAATGTATAATGATGGAGTACTGGGGCCTACCATATCCAGATGCAGGGGTATAATGCAACATGCATCCCTGCTTCTAGACAAAAGATGGATTCCCAATGAAACTGTTGGACAAGTGTAGATAATGGGATGCTGAACTGTCTGACTTTGTACCAGCAATGTTGGGCTACACTTAAATAAGACTGATGGAATTATAATTCCTTATGAAGGATTATACCACTGTAGTAAAATGGGGAAAATCTGTCGGGGGGGGGTGGGAGTTTGGGGGGAAATCCCAGTCTATACAAAATTGTAACACATAATTCAAAAATTCAAAATTAAAAAAATACATGTATCTAAAAAAAAGTTTGAATTATATGCCAGTATTTAAAATGGGACATTTTATATTTACAAACATATAGCTCTCGGCCAAGGGCTATAATGGTAGAGCAGTAGTATTTTGCAAATATCAAGCTGATCCATTTTCTTTATGTTGCACTGCAGACTCTTGCTTGAAGGTTAGCCCTGAGGTTTATTTCCCCAACCCAAATGGAAGAGATGCTGACGCCTTTTTTCTAAGTTCCATTTAACCCATAATGAAGCTTATATGATGGAAGCAGTGAGAGGTCAAGAAATAGAACCCAGTGCCTTATGAAAAAGGAAGAGTGTTAGAAGGAGCTCTGCAAGTGAGGCCTCCTTAGTTCTTGATTACCTGACAGATGTGTCCGAATATTTCCATGAACCCTTTGGAGACATAGGGGAAGGTGCTAAAAGTACCCAGCTGACAACTATTATAGCCCTGTGGATTGCACAGGATGCGACAAAGAAAGTAATAACAGCCAGAACTGGAGAAATGCTGTGGTTTGCCTCCAAACAGTAAACAAGTGTAAAAACTCCAGGCTACAAGGTAAACTGCTAGCTGACCTACAGGATGTGGAACATTCTGGGTGGTCAGAGAACAGTTCATTTGCACCAAAAGGACCAAGATCTCCGCTTCCTCAATCACAGTGCTTCATCCCTCCAGCTACTGTTCCTTCCAGCTGCCAGTAATAAATAAATAAATAAATACAGAGGAGAACGGCAGCTACAGGAAAGCCTAGAAGAATTCTAACCATTACATTCATTATGCGTTAAAATTAAATGGACCTGTAGATTCATTAGATGAATTCAGAAAATGTTACAAAGGAAGTAAAATATGAATTCAGGATATGTTTTAGATGTTACCGATAAGATTGCTGCTAATGAATTGGATGCTGGGAGTAAGAGAGAAAAAAAAAAAGATGACTTAAGAATGATTCTTAACTTTTTACACTGAACATTTAGGTTCATGGTGTTGCCCATTATTTAAAACGGAGAGTAGGTTTGAGGGAATGGACAGAGAAGAAGCTAGAGTCATGGCTTGAACATGTCTGCATGTCCAAGTGCAACTGTTGCGTGAACAGATGGACTCTCAAGTCAGGAGAGATAAGGAAACTAGAGACAGAAATAGAAGACTCATCAGTATAAACTATTAGACTGGAAAGAATTATCCAATGGATATAAACCAAACTGAATCCTGAAACAGTTCAACATTTTTCCCTTCGATAGGCTCTAAGATTTGCCTTACCCCTCCAAATTCCCTCCCCCTCAACTGATTTCCCCCATATTATTACAATAGTATAGTCCTTCATAAACAGTCATACGAGCATCAGTCTGCTATTTAGCTGTGTCCTAATGTTGTCCAGACAATAGCAAACAGTCCAGCATCTTATTGTCAAGATACATCCAACAGTCTGAGAGTCCGTCTTTGATTTAGAAGCAGAGATGAATACTGCACCATGTCTTCACACCTAGATATGCAAGTCTCTATTATGCTATTATTGTACATTCCCTTAAATGAAAAGCCATAAAACAAAACCAACAACAGAAATAAAGTTAAAAAAAGCTTACAAGACCATGGAGTTAAATAACATACTACTGAATGATCAATGTGTCGATGAAGAAATAAAACAGAAAACAAAAAACCTTCTTGGAGAATGGTGCTTCTGTATGATCTATGAGTCAATGAAGAATTTAATGAGAAAAAGAAACTATTATGAATAAATGAAAGAGTGCAGCAAAAACAGTATTGAAAAGGCTATTGATCTTATATTTTGCGTGAAGGCTGCCTTATATCAGAGAGAACATATGATATTTGTCCTTTTGAGATTGACTTATTTCACTGAGCATAATGGTCTCTGGTTAGGACCATTTGGTTGCAAATGGTAGAATTTCGTTCTTTTTAATAGCTGAGTGCACTTCAACATTTCTAACTCAGAAGGAGGATTGGTAAACTATCAGGAATACCAGGAGAGTGCATGATCTAAAAAGTCAACTAAAGGTGTTTCAAGAAAGATCAATTTGTCGAATGTTGCTGAGAGAACAAGTAAAATGAGGCCCAAGAGTTTTCTGCAAAATAAAAAGCTCTTCAGTGATGTAGACTAGAACCATTTCAAGGGATTAATACAAGGACAGATACATAATTAGAGTGGCCTGATGAAGAATAGGATATAAGAAATAGAGACAGGGCCCGGCGGCGTGGCCTAGCGGCTAAAGTCCTCGCCTTGAAAGCCCCAGGATCCCATATGGGTGCCAGTTCTAATCCTGGCAGCTCCACTTCCCATCCAGCTCCCTGCTTGTGGCCTGGGAAAGCAGTCGAGGACGGCCCAAAACTTTGGGACCCTTCATCCGCGTGGGAGACCCGGAAGAGGTTCCTGGTTCCCGGCTTTGGATCGGCGCATACCGGCCCGTTGCGGCTCACTTGGGGAGTGAATCATCGGATGGAAGATCTTCCTCTCTGTCTCTCCTCCTCTGTGTATATCCGGCTTTCCAATAATAATAAAATCTTTTAAAAATATATTAAAAGAAAAAGAAGTAGGTGATAAAAGTGGGTGGGGAAAAATAAAGGGAAAATTGTACAGAGGCACTATTGTGGCACCAGCATCCTTTCCCAGGGTACTAATTTGAGTCTTCGCTGCTGTGCTTCTGCTCCAGCTCCCTACTGGAAGGACCTGGGAAGGTAGAAAAGATGGACCAATTGCTTAATTTCCTGTGAGAACCAGATGGAGTTTTTAGCTTGTAGTTTTGACCTGGCCCAACCCTAGCCATAGTGGCCATTTAGGAGAAGTGGGAGACCTAGAAGAAATTCCTAGCTCCTGGCTTCGGATCAGCTCAGCTCCGGCTATTGTGGCCACTTGAGGACTGAAGCAGCAGGTGCAGGGTTCCAAGGCCTTGGCTGCTCTCTCAGGCCACAAGCAGGGAGTTGGATGAGAAGTGGTGCTGCAGGGACACGAACCGGCACCCAAATGGGATCCCAGTGCATGCAAGGCGCAGACTTTAGCCACTAGGCTACTGTGCCAGGTCTTTCTTTTTTCTTTCTTCTTTTCTTTTTTCTTTCTTTCTTTCTCTCTTTCTTTCTTTCTTTCTCTCTCTCTCTCTTTCTTTCTTTTTTTATTGGAAAAACAAATATACAAAAAGAAGGGGAGACAGAATAATCTTCCATCTGTTGGTTCACTCCGCAAAAGGCCGCAGCAGCTGGAGCTGAGCCAATCTGAAGCCAAGAATCAGGAGATTTTTCCAGGTTTCCCACACGTTGGTGCAGGCTCCTAAAGCTTTGGCCCATCCTCTACTGCTTTTCCAGGCCACAGGTAGAGAACTAGACAGGAAATTGGAGCACTGGGACACAAATTGGCACCCATATGGGATCCCAGTGGATGCAAGGGAAGGATTTAGGTACTAGGCTATTGTGCAGGGCCCAAGCATTTTTCTTATACTTGACAAGGTACTCTGGTACCTTGTTGTTCTTGATAGCTAGGGAATACTGACCAGCATAGTTTCGTTTTCCTATTTAGAAATGAGCCATAGGGACTGGCACTATGGCTCAGCTGGCTAATCATCTGCCAGCAAGCACTGGCATCCTACATGGGCTGTTCATGTTCTGGCTACTCCACTTCCAACCCAGCTCCATGCAGTGCAGGATGGCCCAAAGCATTAAGACCCTGTATGCACGAGAGCGTCCCAGAGAATCTTCTGATTCTTGGCTTCAGATTGGCTCAGCTCCAGCCATTGTAGCTGTTTGGGGGGGTGAACCAGTAGATGGAAGTTCTCTGTTTCTTTTTCTCTCTGGAAAATCTGCCTTTCCAATTAACAACAACCACAACAAAAATGTGATATAAGTGAAATGATATAAAAAATGTATCTTCGGCACAACGTTGATTTGTGATTTTTTTTCCTCATAATTTTGCACATTTCTGCTTTATTTTCTTTTGTCTATATTAAACTTCATATGATGGTGTCAAAACCTGTGTTTGTACACATGAGTCAGGGGAGGAACTGCTTCAATTAGTTTGAATCTATACTTAGAATCCAATTTTTTAAAGATAGCTGTATTGAGATATAGTCTACATACTATTCAGTCCACCTGTTTAAGGTGTATAATTCAACAGCATTTACTAAATTCACAGATACATGCAACCATTACTAAGGTTCCTTTAAGAACATCTACATCAGCTGAAAAAGGTGCCCCTTCTTCCTTATTCCTAAGTAACCACTAATATATTTTCTGTTTTTATGGATTTCTCTATTATAGTAACTTCATATGAATAGAATCATTCACAAACATCACATGATGTGTGATATTTGTAAATTACTGTATTCACATAGCAAACAGTTTGCAAGTTCAGCCTGTGTTGGTGCCTCATTCCTTTTGGGGGAGGGGATTTTTTTTAATTTTGAATTTTAGAGTACAATTCCATAGGGTCTGTGATTCCCCACCCCACTTCATTGTTTTTGATAGTTGAATAACATTCAATTACAAAGATAGACCCTGATTTCTGGATTTTTGAGCACTATCAATGGAAATGGAGTTAGTACCATTAAATTTTCCATATAAACCAATAAGAAAACATTTGAAAAGTCCCCAGTTTGCAACCTTTTCACAAACTTCAATCACAGTCACCTAACAGAACTGTAGAGTACCAAAATTAACTTTATACAGCTTGTGACAATCTCAATTAAAGCAGACGTAAGCAGAGTTGGGGGGACCAGTTTTGTGGCATATGGGCTATAGTATACCCTGGGACATGGGCAGCCCATATCAGTGTTGGTTGGCATCCTCATCGCTCTGCATACTACCCAACTTCCTGCTAATGCACCTAGGGAGGCAGTGGAAGATGGTCCAAGCATTCAGGTTCCTGCCACCCAAGTGTGAGACCTGGATAGAGTTCCTGAATCTTGATTTTGGCCTGGCCCAGCCCTGGCTGTTGTTATTTTAACAGTGAGTCAGCAGATGGGAGAATCAATCTCTCACTCTCTTTTTGTTTTTTATTTATTTATTTATTTAGTTTTGAAACTGACAATATTTTATTTGGAATTCTAAAAATCATCAGAAATCTGTGCATCAGGTCCAAGCTGAACTTGGATGCAGTTGGGGAAGAGGACGGCTAATAAATGATATCTCCAAACACCCACCCTGAGTGCAGAAGTAGGCTGGAGAGCAGGATTTTCAAACAAGAAGAGCTAAGTCTAACCAGCATACAGAAAGGAAAACTTGGGGAAGAGATGACTACAATTTACATGCTGGAGTCTGGAACGTACTCAGCATGTTGGCTCCATTCATCAAAGTCACCAAATACTTTGAGAAGAATTTCAGAACTAAGTAGACTTTAGGCTGATTTCTCAGAGACAAAGCCCTATTCAACTAGGACTCGGATTGGGCAATAAGAACACCTTTGCGAAGCCCCCCAAAGATCCTTCCTTACACTGGTTGTTGAAACAAATGATTTCTCCTGCAGAGGGCCTTAGACGTGGGCACAAGCCTAGTCTCTCTCTCTTTGTATAAGAGTTCCTCTCAAATAAATAAATAAGTCTTTTAAAATAAAGAAGTAAATAGTTTGTGGATGTGCTTGCTTGCATAGTAAATCAGTCTGCATTGGTTGGAAACATTGTTTTCTCTTTTTTCAGCTGCCTGCAGCCAAGTTCTGTGGAAGAGTCATATGACAGTGAATTTTTTAAAGATTTATTTATTTTTATTACAAAGTCAGATATAAAGAGAAAAGGAGAGACGGAGAGGAAGATCTTCTGTCCGATGAATCACTCCCCAAGTGGCCACAACGGCTGGTGCTGCACCTATCCGAAGCCAGGAGCCAGGAACTTCTTTCCAGGTCTCCCATGCAGGTGCAGGGTTCCAAAGCATTGGGCCGTCCTCGACTGCTTTTCCAGGCCACAAGCAGGGAGCTGGATGGGAAGTGGAGCTGCTGGGATTAGAACTGGTGCCCATATGGGATCCTGGCGCGATCAGGGTGAGGACTTTAGCCGTTAGGCCACGGCGCTGGGCCCATGACAGTGAATTTATGTGGTGACTTTCCTGGGCCACAGTGCCCAGATGTTTGGTCAAATATTATTCTGGATGTTTTAATGAGATATTTGTTGGGCAAGATTAGTGGGTTTTGAGTAAAGTAGATTGCCTTCCTTTTTTTAAAGTTTATTCTCACTAGAAAGGTGTATTTACAGAGGGAAGAAGAGACAGAGAAAGATCTTCCATCCACTGGTTCACTCACCAAATGTCCTCAATGACTGGAGCGGAGCTGATCTGAAGCCAGGAACCACGTGCTTCTTCCCAGCCCCTCCTGTGGGTGCAGGGTCCCAAGGCTTTAGGCTGTCCTCAACTGCTTTCTCAGGCTGCAAGCAAGGAACTGAATGGGAAGTGGAGCAGCCGATACATGAATCAGTGCCTATATGGGATGCTGGCACCTGGAAGTGGAGGATTAGTCAATTGAGCCATTTTGCCAGCCAACTGATAGCCTTCAGTGGCTGTGGCCCAATGCATGAGTTAAAAGTCTTAATAGAGCAAAAACTGATCACCTCCTCTCCCATTTGCACAAACAATAAAACAAGAGGAAGTTTGACCAGTAAACAGTGGTCAGAATGGGGCTACTACATTGGCTCCACACTGGATCATCAGCCCCATCCAGCCAGCCTCCATACTCACGTGGGCCAATTCCTTAAAGTAAATCTCTCTGGCTTCTATCTATGCCAACTTGATAGAATAACCAGGTCTTCTTGTTATTTTTCACTTAGTTCAATGAATTGTTTCAGGAAGCTCAATCTCATAGAAAATGATAATTTCTTTAGGACCTGGCATTTTGTTATCTTATTAAATCTTCACAAAAACATTAGTAAGAGAAAATCGAGATAACCAGAGTTGCTTGTTTGAACAAACCAACAAAACTTCTAAGTTAGACTGATTAAGAAGAAAAAGACAAAATTCACAGATCAGACATGAGTATTTCTACAAGTTTTTCATAAATGGAAAGGTTTGTGAGAGAACTGTGAATAACTACATATAACTTAAATGAAATGCTCAAACTCTTACAAGCATATGGCCTACCAATATTGATTGATGAAGAATTAGTAACTCTGAAAAACCTTGTAATTAATATAAAAACTGAATCAGCAATCAAAAATCTCCCAACAATAAAAAACACAGAATATCTTCATTGGTGAATGCCAGCAATTACAGAAGAATTAACACCAATCTTTTAAAACTTTTCCAGAATATTGAAGATGAAGTACTGCCTAATTTTCTATGAACTCTTCCTAATGCTATGCAAAGACAGCACAAGAAAAAAAATTACAAATAATACATATGAATATTGATACAAATTTGTCCACAAAAAAATTATAAGCCGGGCCCGGCAGCGTGGCCTAGCCTTGAAGCCCCGGGATCCCATATGGGCGCCAGTTCTAATCCCGGCAGCTCCACTTCCCATCTAGCTCCCTGCTTGTGGCCTGGGAAAGCAGTTGAGGACGGCCCAAAGCATTGGGACCCTGCACCCACGTGGGAGACCCGGAAGAGGTTCCTGGTTCCCGGCTTCGGATTGGCGCGCACCGGCCCATTGCGGCTCACTTGGGGAGTGAATCATCGGACGGAAGATCTTCCTCTCTGTCTCTCCTCCTCTGTGTATATCTGGCTGTAATAAGATGAATAAATCTTTAAAAAAAAAAAAAAAAGATCAAGAACTAGGAGCAGTTATTTAGCCTACTAGTTAACATGCCCAGATTAGAGAACCTAGGTTCAAGTTCTGGATCAGGTCCTAATCCCATCATCCTAATAATGCAACCCTGGCAGGCAGCAGGGGCTACTTTAGTATCAGCTCCCTACCACTCACGAGAGGGAACTGGGTTAAATCCCTGATGCTGATTTTGGCCTGGTTATTGTGGGCATTTAGAGAATGTGCCAATGAATGAGAACTCTGTGTGCATTTTGTCTGTCCATCTCCATCTTTTTTTTTTTAATTTAAAGATCAGGAACAAGATCAAGATGGCTACGTTCCCCACTTGTATACAACATAAATGGGCCTCCAAGCCAGAGCAAATGAGTGAGAAAAGTAAATGAGCTATTTCTACTGTAAAGGAAGAAATAAAGTGAACTTAGTTTGAAGACAACATCGTCTTAAATGTAGAAATATCTAAATATTCCACCATAAAAGTCATTTGAATTAAAACCACATCCAGCAAATTTCTATGATATAAAATCAACATGCAAAAATAAGCTGTATTATGATAAAATAATAATGAATGACCCAAAAGGCAAATTAAGAAAACAATTTCATCTACAAAAGCACCATAGAGATCATAATACTTAGGAATAAAACTCAGAAGTAAGATGACTTATACACTACAAACAGTAAAACACCACTGACAGAAAAGAAGCAATAAATAAGTAAGGGGGAGGACAGTATGTTCATGAGTTAGAAGATAGAATCTCGCTACCCAAGTTTCTAGGATGACATCAAGCGGACATTCCTCATCCCTGGATACCAATGTAAGTTGGCAGCTGGGAGCAATCCCCTTCTCCTTCCTTGACCTCCCCGCATCCCACCACCCAGATATAAGAGAAAAGGGAAGAAAAGGAAAATTGGAAACATTTGTTCCACCCATCTTGTCCCCATATCTTGATCCTTCCTACCCTAATCAGTGGTTTTCATGGGCATACATCCTTGTCAACTATGTAAACAACATAAAAATAAAATATATTTAAAAAGTAAATCACATTTGAAAAATATTGCCCAAAGTAATATACTATTTCAATTCAATCCATATTGAAATCTCAATGAACTTTTTCAGAAATCTATCCTAACACTTCTCAGCCTTTTGGCTAAGATCAAGTGTTAAAAATCTATCCTAAAATTCATGCAGAACATCAAAGAACTCCAAACAGTTAAGACATCCTTGAAAAAGAAACAGGGATAGGTGTTATGGTCCATCCAGTTATGCTGCCACTTCCCACATGTGCCCACATCCCATATTTGAGGACTGACTCAGGTCCTTGCTGCTCCAGTTCTAATTTGGCTTCATGTTAATGCATCCTCAGAGACAGCAGGTGATGGACCAATACTTGAGTTCCTACCACCAAATGCAAGATGTGAAGCTGTGGGATTCTTGTTTCGGTCTGGCCCAGCACCAGCTATATTGGGCATTCAGGGAGTGAGCCAACAGATTGAAGATCTCTTTCTCTCTCTCTTTTTGGTATTCCATCATTCAACTTGATGTAAACAAATTAACATCAAGTGTGTGTATGGCAGGGGTGGGGGGGTGCTTACAATGACTCAGTTGGCTAAGCCTTTGCAAGCGGCCTTGTACCTAATTGAAGCCTATTTGTGTCCTGGCTTCTCCACTTCCCATTTATCTGCTCATGGTCCGGGAAAGCAGTAAAGAATGACCTAAATCCTTTGACCCAGCACTCAGCGGGGAGACTCCGAGGCAGAACCTGGCTCCTGGGTTTGGATTGGCTCAGCTCTGGCTATTGTGGGCACTTGGAGAGTAAACCAGCAGATGGAAGTTCTGTCTCTCCCTCTCTCCACCTTAACAGTAAAAATAAGTAAATATAAAGAAGAAAAAAAAGCAGGAGGAAGAGAAGGAAGAGAAGAAGTAGGAGCTTCTTTCCCATTTACTAATTTTAAAATTTGCTAGAAAGTCAAGGTAAACACCAGTGTAGTACTGGCACAAACCAATGTAATTGAATAATAGAATGGAGATGCCAGAAATAAATCTCTGAGCATAGAGTCAAATGATTATAAATGATTGTGATGAGACCACACAAAGTGGGGAAATTGGGCCCAGCACGGTAGTCTAGTGGCTTAAGTTCTGCCTTGCATGTTCCAGAATCCCATATGGGCGCTGGTTCATGTCCTAGCAGCCTCGCTTCCCATCAGCTCTCTGCTTGTGGCCTGGGAAAGCAGTCAAGGACTGCCCAAAGCCTTGGAACCTTGAACCCACATGGGAGACTAGAAAAGGTTCCTGGCTCCTGGCTTCAGATCAGCTCAGCTCTGGCCGTTGTGGCCACTTGGGGAGTGAATCAGGCAATAGAGGATCTTTGCCTTTCCTTCTCTCTGTGTAAAACTGACTTTCGGGCCAGGCAGCGTGGCCTAGCGGCTAAAGTCCTCGCCTTGAAAGCCCCGGGATCCCATATGGGCGCCGGTTCTAATCCCGGCAGCTCCACTTCCCGTCCAGCTCCCTGCTTGTGGCCTGGGAAAGCAGTTGAGGACGGCCCAATGCATTGGGACCCTGCACCCGCGTGGGAGACCCGGAAGAGGTTCCTGGTTCCTGGCATCGGATCGGCACGCACTGGCCCGTTGCGGCTCACTTGGGGAGTGAATCATCGGACGGAAGATCTTCCTGTCTCTCCTCCTCTGTGTATATCTGGCTGTAATAAAATGAATAAAATCTTTAAAAAAAAAAAAAACTGACTTTCCAAAAATAAATCTTTTTTTAAAAATGATAATCTTTTCCACAAAGGAAATTGGGAAAGCTGGGTATATACAGGAAAAGTTAGGCCTTCACCATGGGCAAAAATCAACCTAAGATGGATAAGAAGACCTAACCCTAATAGTTAAAAAATATAAAAACTCTTAGAAGACAAGGTGAGGTCAAAGGCTTTGTAACATTAGGTTTGGGGATGATTTCTTGAATGTGACACTAAAACCTAAGCAAGGAAAAAGGAAAACAGAGAAGTTGAGGCTAGCATATTGGCATAGCTGACCTTCTACCTATGTCTCCAGCATCCCATATGGGCACTGGTTCAAATCCCAGCTACTCCAATTCTAATCCTGCTCCCTGCTAATGTACTTGGGAAAGCAGTGAAGGGTAGCCCAAAGCCTTGAACCCCTGCACTCATGTGGAAGGCACAAAAGAAGCTTCTGGTTCTCAGCTTCCAATCAGCCAATCTCTGGCTATTGCAGCCATTTGGGGAGTGAACCAATGGGTGAAATATCTCTCTTTCTCTGTCACTCTCTGTTACTCTGACTTGCATGTAAATTAAATAAATCTTTTTGTTTTTTTAAACAGAGGGGAAAAACCCAGATAAGTTAAAATTCATCAGAATCAAAATGTGTTTATCAGGGACACTATCAACAAAGCGAAACGATAGCCCATAAAATAAGAGAAAATATTTGAATATTGTATGTATGATAAAAGATTGATATCTAAAATATATAGAAGATCTTCTGTAGGAGGATATTGTGACCCTAGAAGGTCAGCGAGCACAGGATAACAGTTGATTGGACAATATTTGTATGAAAACAGCCGAATGGTTACCTTTTGTATAACTGATATCATTTGTATGAGAACAGTTGAGTGGACAGCATGTGAATAAGAACACTTGGTAGTATATACAAAACAAAAGGAGTTCCAAACAAAAAGCATAGAAACAGTTAATGGGTTTCTTGAGGAGTTCAATACTTTCTCCCTTATCCTATATGACCCTCGGTTTATAAAGTCTGATGCCACTAATAAACTTCGGCTTCTGATCATTAGTCAGAGTCCATGCGTGTTATTATTGGCTCTGTGCATCAAGTCCATCGCTGCGGGACAGCGACAATCTTCTATAACTCAACAACAAAAAAGCAATTGAAGATTGACAAAGGACTTAAATAGACATTTCTCCAAAAATATGACTGATCAATGAATATAAGAAAAAATGCTAACATCATTAATTAGAGGAATACAAATCAAACCACAATGAATTTTTTTTTTTTAGGTGCGAACACTTTATTGAGGAGCCTGAAGAGGTGGTGGAACTCTGAAGTCGCGTTGAGACTGGAGGAAATCTGAAGTCCGCGGCCGCGACCTTGCTCCCACCACGTCCCCGAAGAGCCACAGTGAAATATCACTCACACCAGTTAAGAACCAGAAAGATAACAAGTATTGACAAGTTTGTAGAGAAATTGGAACACTTGTGTACTAATGGTAGAAATGTAAAATGGTACAACCATTGTGGAAGAACATTATGATAATTAGTCAAATAATTTAGAAATAAAATTATAATATCATTCAGCCTGGCCACTTCAAGATATATTTCCAATATGATGGCTTAATTAGCTAACCCCATGCTTTCTAGTTTAAAGGTCCCATATGGGTGCTGTTCTTATCTCAGCTGCTTTATTTCCCAATCCAACTTGCTTCATTGGGAAAACAGTAGAGGATGGCCCAAAGCCTTGGGATCCTACACCTGCATGGGAGACTCAGGAAGAAACTCCTGACTCTTGGCTTCGAATCAGCTCAACTCCTTTCACTGCAGTCATTTGGGGTGTGAACTTGCAGATGGAGGGTTTTTCTCTCTGTCTCTCCTCTCTGTAAATCTGCCTTCCCAATAAAAAAAAATATGTCCTTTAAAAAAAAAGGAAATAAAACGTCTTGGAAAGATATTTGTATACCAATGTTTATAGCATTATTTATGACATCCAAAAAAAGTAAAAACAAGTAAATGTATATTAACAGATGAATAAAGAAACTGCAATATTTATGCATACGATGAAATATTATTTGACCTGAAAAATTAAGGAAATTTTGACATATTAAAACATGGATAATACCCACTTTCCTCTAGCCCTTGAAATCATAAAAAAGAAAAGGAAAAAAAATAAAAAACATGGATGAACCTTCAAAATATCAGTATAAGTGAAATAAGCCAGTCACCTAAGGACAAATATTTTATAATCCCATTTACCTGAGATTAGTCAAATTAATAAAGGCAGGTAGAATGGCCATGCTGGCGTTGTAGCATATTGGAGTAAGCCGCTGCTTGTGAGGTCAGCATTTCCTATCTCAGAGCACTGACCCCAGTCCCAGCTGCAACTCTTCTGATCCAGCTCCTGGACAATGCACCTGGGAGAGCAGCGGAGGATAACCCAGGTACTGGGGCCCTACCAGGGGGGAAGCAGGATGGAGTTTTGGCTCCTGGTGATAGCCTGGTCCAGCCTTGGTTAGTGTGAATCTTTGTGATAACGAACCAGTGGATGAAAGATGTCTGTCTCTCTCTCTCTCAGACACTCTGCTTTCTAAACTTCTTAATAAACAAATCCTCATATAAAAATATATACTTGATGCTTCCAGGTGTTAAGGAAACTTTGTACTCATTAAACAATAATGCTTTATTTGGGAAGATGAAAAAGTGCTAGAGAAGGATTGTGATAGAGGTAGAACTGTATACCAAAATATGAATAAAATGGCAAATTTTTAAAATTGTGTTTATTTGGAGGGCAGGGAGAGAGACAGATGGGCAGAAAAGTCTTCCCTCTGCTGACTTGCTTCCCAAATACCTACAACAGATGAACTGGACCAAGATGCAAACAGGAGCCAGGAACCTAATCCAGGTTTCCTACATGGCCTGGCCAGGGACTCGAGTACTTAAGCCATCAAGTGTGTCCTGTTCTTAGGGTATGCCTTTACGAAAAGCTGAAACTGGAACTTGAACCCAGGTACTTCAATATGAGATGCAGGTATACAAAGCAACATCTATGCTAAATGCCTTCCCCTAAAATGGTAAATTTTATTTTCTAGCTGTTTAAGCACACACATAAACATAACAGGTAAACTACTGTATCATCTTAAAATTAATTAATTTATTTATTTATTTATTTTAGGAGTCATGTATTTTTATTGGAAAAGAAGATTTTCAGAGAGAAGGAGCCAATCTGAAGCCTGGAGCTTCCTCCGAATCTTCTACATGGGTGCAGGGTCCCAAGACTTTGGGCCGTCCTCGACTGCTTTCCCAGGCCACAAGCAGGGAGCTGGATGGGAAGTGGAGCTGCCAGAACATAAACTGTCACCCAAATGGGATCCTGGTGCTTGTAGGGGAAAGGTTAGTCAATTGAGCCATCATGCCAGGCTCAGCTTTCTCATTTGTAAAAAGAAAAATGTAAGGCTTAGCAAAATTAAGAGACTTTATGCTAGGAAGTTACAAGTGGTGTTAAAATCAAAGTTTTTAAAAATTATATATGTATATGCTATTTTAAATTTAATATTACTAAAAATATAGCAACGTCTGTATACATATACAGTATACATACAGTATACATTTTAATGAGTTTTGATACGTTTATATAGCTGTGCAACCTAGTCAAAATCAAGTGGATTTCCCTAACCTAGAGAGCCATGATCCTGTTTTCTACTGTAGGCCACAGATTAGTTCTATCTGAACTTCAACATCTAATAGGCTCATTCAGACTGCACTCTTTTCTGGGGGGGGTGGGGGAGAGAACACTTTCATCCACAAGTCATTTCCCAAATACTGGCAATATCCTGAGATGGACCGGGCCAAGGCTAGGAGCCCAGATGTCAATCCATGTCTCTCATTTGGCTGGCAGAGACACAGGTACTTCAACTGTTACCTGCTGTCTCCCAGGATGCACATTAGCAGGAAGCCAGAAGCAGAGCAAAGATTTGAACTCAGGAACTCCTTCATGGGTTTGTGGGTATCCTTGGCAGCATCTGAACAGCTATTGACAAATGCCTGCCCCTTAAATTTAAAGTTTTTAACATTAATGTTTTGTTCTGTCTACTACACTGTCTTATAAAGTAAAATTTAGAGTGAAATGCATAGGTCTAAAGTAGACATTTAGTTTTGAAGATGTATTTAGTTTTATTTGAAAGGCAGAATTACAGAGGAGATACATGCACAGAGAAAGAGAGAGAGAGAGAGAGAATTTCCATTTGATGGTTCATATTCCAAATGACCACAAAGACTGTAGTTGGGTGTGGTCAAAGCCAGGAGCCAGAAGCTTCATCTGGGCCTCCCACACCAGTGCAGGGGTCCAAGCACTTCAGCCATCTCTGGCTACCTTCCCAGGCTTTTTAAGCTGCAGTTGGTTCAGAAGTGGAGCAGCCAGGACTTGAACCAGCATCCACATAGGATACCAACACCACAGGCAGAGGCAAGCCATGTTGCCAGCCCCTACAGTACACATTTTAACGAGTTTTGATAGATTTGTATAGCTGTGCAACCAACACTTGAGTCAAAATCAAGTGGATTTCCCTAAACCTAGCGAACCGTGATCCTGTTTTCCACTGTAGGCCACAGATTAGTTCTACCTGAACTTCAACATATAATAGGATCATTCAGACTGTACCCTTTTGTGTCTGATTTATTTGGCTCAACAATGTTTTGGATAGCCATGCCGTTGCTGAGATCAGAAATCTGGTGTTAAATAACGCTCCATTTTGTGACTATGCCATGATTTGTTTATCCTTTTTCCTTGTTGGTGGACTTTTGGATTGTTTGCAGTTGCTGGCTACTGTGAACATTTTTGTGCAAGTCGAGATTTAGTTATAATTTTTCTTTCTCTTCTGATATGACTTGCTTTAGCCAATAGAACAGTAGCAAACTTGAAGCAAGCTATCTTGAAACACTGCTTTTGTGTTTTCTTCTCTGGAGCTTGCCCCACCATGAGAACAACACAGCCTAGACTGCCAGAAGACAAGAGACATCATGTAGAGTGGAGCCCAGTTACTGCAGCAGAGACCATTTGGAACGAGTCCAGCTCGTTTTGACCCGGCAGGGGCTGACAGGTGGCTTTATTGTAGCCAAGCCCAATTCAACAGAATCAACTGGGTGAGCCTCAGAATCACAATAAATGATGACGTGGGTTCCTTCACTTACTGAGTTTTGGAATGGCTGTGTAACAGCATTATTGGGACATTAATGATAATAGACACATCTATTGACTTTCTATTGAGGCAGAGAAAATTACAGAAACTTCGTAAGTTAAAAAAAAAATCTCAGTTTCTGAAATTTGAACATGAGTTAGCTGGTTCTCGTTTTCAGGTCTTCTAAGACCGAAATCAAGGTGTCAGCTGGGGCTGTGACCTCACCTTCTGTTTGGGACTCTCCTCCAACTTAACAGAGCGTTTGTAGAATTCGATTTCTTGTAAGTCCTCAGCTCTCAGCAACCACCCACCATTCCCCACCATGTGACTCTTTCTAAAACACAGCAAGTTATTTAAGGCCAACAAATGATCATTTCCAGCATTTCAAATCTCTGACTTCTGTCCATCTCCGATCCCTACACCTTTTTGGAAAACAGGCTCTGATTGGATCAGCCCTCCCAGGATAATCTCCCTTTTGATTGAGTCAAGGTTAACATTCCACCTCCAAACCCCTCTTTTCCAGATGAAAAATTCCAGTAAGGACGTTACATTGCATAATAATTACAGATCCCACTAATATTTAAGGAAAGGATGTTTCACAGGATGTATACAGGATGTGCTCCTGGGGGAGCATTTTTGAATTCCTGCTTCCAAAATGACCTAACCTTAGAGATATATACAATTCTTAGATATAAATGTGCTCGTTGAGCACTGAAAATAAGCTGATATAATATATAATACATTAACATTAAAATAATTGCTAGATAAAGTTATTATAGTTTGCACATAAAATGTAACTAAATTAGGCTTATTAACCTGAGCAACAGAAGAGAAGACTCCAGATGCGAGAGGCGGTTAGTTCAGAAGCAATACATCTTATTCTCAGTGACGTCATTACCTTTAGGGCGCATTCTTTTATGGGCCAACTTTCATCGATTTTTCAACCTGATAATGGTTCATGGCTATCTTGTATTGAACTGCACTGAAAAAGTAATTTTAAAAATATTTATTTTCATTGGAAAGGCAGATTTACAGAGAGAAGGAGAGACCAGAGAAAAAGATCTTCCATCTGCTGCTTCACTCCCCAAGTGTGGCCACAATGGTTGGAGCTGAGCTGATCTGAAGCCAGGAGCTTCTTCCAGGTCTCCCACGTGGGTGCAGAGTCCCAAGGTTTTGGGTCATTCTTTACTGTTTTCCCAAGCCAAGCAGGGAGCTGGATGGAAAGTGAAGCAGCTGAGACACAGACCAGTGCACATATGGGATGCCTGAGCTTGGAGTTGGAGGATTAGCTAATTGAGTCAATGTACTGTCCATAAAAAAAAAAAAAAAAAAAACATGAATTTATAATACCAAAAAAACTCCTCTAGAACAAAAGTGAAGACTAAATATTTTTTAAATGGAAATGACAAACATGCAAAATGGAAGTCACAGAAGGCACAACCTCTGAATTTTTCTCACTTGCCACATATATGCAAATCAAAGCATTTTGTGAAGCAGGTGTTTGGTGCAATGCGGAAGTTACAAGTTGGGACACCCACATTGAATGTAAGAGTCCTTGCATTCAGGTCCTGCTATTGCACACCCTGTGTGGCAGATGATGATGGCTAAGGTGCTTGGTTCCTGCCACCCATGTGGGAGACCCAGATTGAGTTGCAGGTTGCTGAATTCAATCCAGCCCAACAATGACTGCTGTGGGCATTAATAGAGTGTATTAGCAGTCTATCTCTTTACCTTTCAGATAAATAAAAACTAAAAATAGAAAAATTAACATTGTGTGTTTATCCAAACATAAAGCACAATTCCCTTGAGGGAACTGGATGTTTTGATGCAATAGGCTCTGGCAAAAATCTATAGCAAAAATAAAGTGGCCAGTATATCTGTCCCCAAGTCACACTGTTGGAATACTATTTCCATTTTTATAATCAATTATTTTAAAAATATGTTTATATAGTTATTTTAACATATCTGCACTTTTAAAAAGATGTATTGATTGATTTTATTAGGTAGATTGAAGATAGAGAGGGAAATACAGAGTTGAAGATCTTCCATCCACTGGTTTAGTCCTTGAATGGCTATAGCAGCCAGGGCTGGGCCAGGCTGAAGCTAGAAGGTAGGAACCGCCCCTGGGTCTCCCGGATGAGTGGTAGGACTCAAGCACCTGAACCATAAACTAATCACTGCCTCTCCTCTGATATGAGATACAGCTATAACAAGAGGTGGCCTGTGGGCCAGCACAATGGCTCAATTGGCTAAATCCTCCTCTTGCAGGGACCAGTTCATGTCCCAGCTACTCCACTTTCCATTCAGCTCCCTGATTATGGCTTGAGAAAACAGGCAGAGGATTGTTCAAGTCCTTGAGTCCCTGTATCACTGTGGGAGATCCGGAAGAGACTCCTGGCTTCAGAAAAACTCAGCTCCAGGCATTGCCGCCAATGGAGAGAGAACTAGAAGGTGGAAGGTCTTTCTGTTTGCTCTCTATAAACCTACATTGCCAATAACATAAATAAATAAATAAATAAATAAATAAATCTTACAAATCACAGAAAATAAGACGTGGCCTGATCTTCTCAGTGTGCCACACCAGCCCCTTCTGATGGTAGATTCTAAGATCAGCTATTTCTTCCAAATCTACTATCCCCAAATCAAAACAATATAGAGGGTGATGTTCTGGCGCAGTGGGCGAAGCAACCAGCTGCAGTGCTGGCGTCCCATATGAGCATCATTTCAAATCCTGGCTGTTTCACTTTTGATCCAGCTCCCTGCTAATGTGCTGCAGAAAATGGCCTGAATGCTTACATCCCAGCCATCAAATGGAAGACCCAGATAGGGTTCCAGATTCCTGGCTTCAGCCTGGCCCAGTTTCACCCTGTGTGGTCATTTGGGGTAAACCAGCAGATGGAAGACCTGTGTCTGTCCCTCTGTTACTGTAACTCTGTCTTTCTAGAAAATATATCAGTGTTTAAAAAGAATATGTTGAAAGTGTATTACTAAGTGAATTTCAGATAGAACGTGACTCTGCCAAGGCTGTGAGTCCAAAGGGAGTGAAAAGGCAGTCGTATTGCTGGACTGGACAGGCAGCTACACTAAAGGAGTTGAACCAGTTCCCACCCTGGGCAGTACATCATGGGAGAAGAAAGATCACCAGAAATGCCCTATTCTCCCTTCTGGAGGAGACAGGGCTGGGTCTGGGGCAGTGAAAAAGTGAAAAATACACTGACTACAAGAAAGTAGAGGTGGAGTGGCAAGGGAAAAAGGTAAACCACCATCTCCTCCTGGCCATACTCCATTCCACTCCCCCTTTTAATTTTTTTTTATAAGATTTATTTTTATTACAAAGTCAGATATACAGAGCAGGAGAGACAGAGAGGAAGAACTTCCGTCCGATGATTCATTCCCCAAGTGAGCCGCAACGGACTGGTGCTGTGCCAGTCCGAAGCCAGGAACCAGGAACCTCTTCCAGGTCTCCCACGCGGATGCAGGGTCCCAAGGCTTTGGGTCGTCCTCTCCTGCTTTCCCAGGCCACAAGCAGGGAGCTGGATGGGAAGTGGAGCTGCCGGGATTAGAACTGGCGCCCATATGGGATCCCGGGGCTTTCAAGGCGAGGACTTTAGCCGCTAGGCCACGCTGCCGGGCCCTCCCCCTTTTAATTTTGTAGACTAAATGTAACTTGAAGATTTAAAATAATTTTGCCCAAGAGATTTAGGGAGTGAACTAGCAGATAGAAGATAGTTCACACTCTGCCTCTTTTATCTGCTTTTAAGTACATGAAATTTTTTTGAATGGTCAAGAAAAGAAACACCATTTTTTTAAAGATTTATTTATTTTTATTGCAAAATCAAATATACAGAGAGGAGGAAGAAAGAGAGGAAGATCTTCTGTCCGATGATTCATTCCCCAAGTGACTGCAATGGCTGGTGCTGCGCCAATCCAAAGTCAGGAGCCAGGAATTTCCCCCAGGTCTCCCATGCGGGTGCAGTGTCCCAAGGTTTTCGGCCATCCTCGACTGCTTTCCCAGGCCACAAGCAGGGAGCTGGATGGGAAGTGGAGCTGCCGGGATTAGAACCAACGCCCATATGGGATCCTGGGCATGTTCAACTTGAGGACTTCAGCTGTTAGGCCACCACGCCAGGCCCAAGAGACACCATTCTTTTGAAATACATTGAAGCAGCAATTGTGGTTATTGTTTAGTTGTTACTTCATAATCACAATTTTAACTGCAATCCAGCTAGACTTGGAGGGAAAAGTCAGGAAACCATGGAACCCAGAGAACTGCAATAACAGCACAAAAATTACAGAGTGCTGGGAGCCGATGGGGTGCAGGGCGGATCTTCTGAGCCACAGAGGGTTCAGCTCAAACAGAAATCAGAGAGATTCCAGTTGCCCACTGCTGGTGATGGCCATCTTGTTGCTCGTCTTGCCATTCTCCATGACCCAAAGAGCTTCATGGCTTTTATCAAATACTCTCCTTCACTCCACAGGAGACCACAGGCTTGCCATCCAAACATTCCTTCTGGACATCGCAGATGGAACGCTGGGAACCATTTGGGTTCGGTCCAGCATTTGCCATGGACAGACAAGCTGCGGGGACCTGGATGCTTCAGGATGAAGCTCCCATCATCAAAGCTCTCTGCATAGATGGACTTGCCACCACTGTCATTACGACCTGCCAAATCACCACCAGGCACACAAACCCTGGCCTGATCTTGTGAGTGAAGGAGCACTTGTCACTAAATCCTCTCTCTCCAGTGCTCCAAGCACAGTTCCCACTGCCCTTGGGGACTCTGTCTGCAGTTAGCTCAAAGGAGACATGGCCCAAATTCTCACTGTCAATGGCGAATAGTAAACATGGCATTGAACAGCACGCAGTTCCTAGTGACAACAACCTTGACAAACAACAAATTAGTGATTTCTGAAATAAAGCAAAACTGAAACACTTGAAAACTTGAAGTCTTTCATTATTTTTTTAAAGATTTATTTATTTTCATTGCAAAGCCAGATATACAGAGAGAAGGAGAGACAAAGAGGAAGATCTTCTGCCCGATGATTCATTCCCCAATTGGCTTCAACAGCTGGTGTTGCACCGATCTGAAGCCAGGATCCTAGAGCTCTTCCGGGTCTCCCACGCGGGTGCAGGGTCCCAAGGCTTTGGGCCGTCCTTGACTGCTTTCCCAGGCCACAAGCAGGGAGCTGGATGGGAAGTGGAGTAGCCAGGATTAGAACCAATGCCCAAATGGGATCCCGGCGCATTCAACTTGAGGACTTTAGCCGCTAGACCAAGGCACCAGGCCTGTCTTATGGAATTTTTAAAGATTTATTTGTTTTCAATAGAAAGGGTGTCGGGGGAAGAAATCTTCCAACTGTGGGTTCACTCCCCCCAATGCATTTATCAGGAACTTCCTCCTGGTCTCCCACCTGGAAGGCGGGGGCCCAAGTACCCAGGCCATCCTCTGCTGCTTCCCAGTTGTATCAACAGAAGTTGAATCAGAAGAGGGACATCCAGAACTCACATTGGTGCTTCTATACAGGTTTCTGACATCACGAGTGAAGGCCTAACCCACTCTACCACCACAGATTATGCTTTAGTTTTTTTTTTTTGTCTTTGAGAATAAGTTTTGCTTTCATGCATATGTGTACATATAAATATATATGCATATGTTTAAATATGAATTCTCTTGATGTATTTTTAAAAGACTCGTTTATTTGAAAGTCAGAGTTACAGAAAGAGAGAGATCTTTCATCCACTGGTTCACTAGAACGAGGATGAAAAGGGGTCAGCCTGTCTGTTCTGAAAACTGGAAACCAGAAACTGAAATCCATAAGTAATCCAATGCTTCACGGCACTGTTTATTTACTTAGAAAGGCAGAGCAACATATAGAGACAGACAGGCAGCCAAGCAGACATAAATAGAGGAGACAAGCAAAGAGAGAAATCTTCTATCCGCCAGTTTACTCTCCCAATGGCCACACTGGCTGACGCTGAGTCAGGCAGAAGCCAGGGAGCTGTAAGCCCTTCGAAGCTGGCATCAGAAGTGGGAGCTTACCCTGCTGCACTGTAACACTGGCCTCAGTTAAAAGAAAAAAAAATCTTAATACTGGGGAAAAACTGGGTCACTAAGAAGCAACATAATTTTCAGGAGCCATGTGGCAAAAGTCATTAACTGAATGGTTGTTCTGTAAGCAAAGTGACGTCATTAATAGCAATTGCCTCTCACAGGCTATAGCCTCCCAATTCCATAAATATATGAATCACAATGTTAAGCTTCCAAAATACTAACTTTTGGAGAACATCACCAAACCAGTACAGATGGTGATAGTGAATCTTAGGCCCGTGGTTGTTTTGATCCTGTGTTTTGCATAAGTTAAAAAGATTATGTTGGTGGAAATGTATCTCATGGTATTTCGTAAGTTCTAGTTACATTCTCTGTAACAAGATAGGGAAATCTGGGCCAGACATGCCTCTTCTCTCAAGGCCAACATATGATACTTGCCCTTTCTCATGTGTCTGCTAGGGTTAATGGCACTGTCAGCCATTCTGGAGAAGGAAATCGCCATGAATGTATCGTTTTTTTCCTTTCTCTGAGCCCTGTCACCACCCATACTTTCAAAGTCAAAACAGTGATCAAGACCAATTCATTCTGCTTTTGGCAACGTCTGTCACACCTATCTCTAGCTGTCCGTTTGCACTGCATCTACCAGCCATCACCAATTTCCACAGGAACTGGTTTTTTTCTTATTTAAAGTAAAAAATGAATAATACATACACCTAAGAGAAACATTTTTAAAGATACAAAATATTAGAGAATGAAAATAACCCTTTCATGACTGTCAGCAAGCCACCCCGAGGGAGCTACTATGACTAGTGTCTTATAGATCTTAGCAGAGAATACACATCTACCACGCACACTTCTCACAGATAACATTCAATGTGCATAATTTTCACAATTAGCATGTTTGGAGATAATTGTTTATTACATTAGCATCCATGAAATGGATTCATGTGTTTCAATTTCTTTACAATATGTCCTTCTATGCAAGTCATAATTTGTTTACCCATGCTCTTGGATATCTAGAGTGTTTCCATTTTTTTATGACATTTATTTTATTTATTTGAAAGGCAGAGACACAAAAAGAGAGAGGGAGAAACAATGAAAGAATGGCCTTCCATCTACTGATTTGCTCCCCTAAAATGGTTGAGGCTAGGCCAGGCTGTAACCAGGAGCCAGGAGCTCCTTTCTGGTTTCCCACATGGGTGCAGAGACCCAAGCACTTGGACCATCCTCTGCTGCTTTCCCAGGCTCATTAGCAGGGAACGGGATTGGAACTAGAGAAGCTGAGACTTGAATCAGTATCTATATGGGATGCGGCTCTTCAAGCGGTGGCTTAACTCACTGTGCCACAGCATCAATCACCCACTGTTTTTTTTTTTAACAATCAACATTCTTATATTGATGATTTTAATCAAATGTGCTACTCTTGCAGTATAAATTTAAAATTAGAGAATTAAGATGGCGGGTAAGGGTAAGGATACGTTTAAACAGATGGAGAAACATTACCCAGTGTGAAGCAGACAGGGCACATTCTGGGAAATAGGAGAGGACATAATGACAGCAGAGGGGTACCTGGAGACTGACAGACACAGGAAAGCAGCGGACACAACTGCGTGGTGTGGTGTTACAATGACCAAAACCGCAGTAGCATTTAGTGGGCGATGATCTGGGCAGCTGGAACTCCACCAGCAACAAGGTGGGAAGGGACGTTTGCCAGGAGTGCAGGAGGTGAACCCAGACAAAGAACTGCCTGACCTGCTGATCTGTTTGATTTGACCAGGAGCAGAAACAGAGTGACAGGTCCCAGATGGGCAGTGTGGGAACATGGTGAAATTCACATCCCAGTCTGCCCTCTAGAGCCACATTAGGCACCCACCATTTTATACAGGAGGCAAAGGCTATGGACAGTACTGTGCATGCACTGGGCTGGGAGTGAACTCATTTCTGGCTCAGTGAACTGCAACAACATGATCTCCTACAGGTTTCACCCAAGAATATATGTAAACATATAAAGGACATATAAAGAAATGCCAATTAAATTCAAGGGGACCTCGCACAGGAAACTCTACAGGCCAGAAGAGAATGGAGTGACATGCTTCAGATTCTAAAGTAAAAAATTGTCGGCCCAGGATAACGTACAAAGCAAAGCTTTCCTTTGTCTTTGAAAAGGAAATAAAATTCTTCCACAGTAAAGAAAAGTTAAAACAATATGCCTCTTACAAATCTGCCCTACAAATGGTACTCAAAGATATTTTCTTGACAGAGAACAGGAATAGCACCCACCAAAACCAAAGGTAAATGCGAAGAACATCCCAGTAAAATAACAACAGAAGACTAAATCAATGAACAATCCATTGCTACGTGACAGGACCAAGTTACCACGCATTTATATCAATGCAAATGGCTTAAACTTATCAATCAAACATCATAGATTAGTAGACTGGATTTAAGAAACAAACCACCCCCCCAAAAGAAGCAAAACCCATCTATTTGTTGCCTACAGAAGACACATTTCACCAACAAAGATCAGTGGAAACTATATTGCATGGATTTTGATATTTTTTTAGGTTTCATCTGTTCAAAACACATTTTTCTGATTAAATCCTTCACTAATTCATAGAACATACAGTAGCATCATTTTCTTCAAGCAGGTTCTTGATTTTCTTTTTCATTTCTTCAATGACACATTAGTCATTCAGTAGCATGTTATTTAACTTCATGGCATTTTTCATTTCTTCTTTTCTTCCTTTTGTTGATTCTGTTTTGTGGTGTTTCATTTAAGGGGATGTATAGTAACTGTGTAATGGAGACTATCATATCCAGATGTGAGGATACAATGCAGTATGCATCTCTACTTCCAGACACAGATGGACTCCAAATGAAACTGTTAATTATATCTTGACAATAGGATGCTCGTCTCTCTGCCATTGTCCACACCAGCAATGATGGACATATGACTGCTTGTAAAGTAATATACTATAGTAATAATATAGGGGAGCTTGGGGTGAGAAGGAGACTTGGTGAGGAGATAAGGGAAATCCCAGGGCCTATGGAACTGTATCATAAAATGATAGTAATAATAATAATAATAATGAAAGTTTAAAATCTAAAATTAAAATGTCCAGATCAACATGTGTATATCTCTTCTATGTTGTCACTAATGTTTAGTAAAGGTCTGTGTATCTACAGTTGTGTGTGAAACTAGGTATTTCTCTGCACCTTCATCCACAAAACCCACTAATATATTCATGGTATGCTGCCAGTTGCCAGTTAAGTGAAGAATGATAGCTTGTAGTTCTAAGAATTCTCAAAGCTACTGAGTTGAAACCTGTTTCATTTCTAGTTTGTATAGAGATTGTAAAATGCTCCTTCAAAATATTTCAGTGATTTCCTCACTTGTCTTCCTGTCCCCAATGTTTTACCTTTCACCCTTTTTGTATACCACCTCCACAATTACCACAAAAAAGTTTTGATTGTGCTGTACCCAGTCTTCAAATCGCTGATTCCCACATTCTTTGACAACACCGTTCTTTTGCACCCTTAATAACTGTGGAGGCTTTGTTTATGCTGAGTTACTATATTTGAAACTAAATCCTAATAAAAATCTCAAAAGATTCATTACTTCAAATTATAGCAATAAATCTATTACATATTTATATATATAGTGTATTCCATGAAAAATAACTGTATTTTCCAATACAACATTGTGAGAAGGGTTATATTTTTGTGAACTTCTTTCACATTTGACTTAATAGAAAACAGCTGGATTCTCATATCTTCTACATCTAATCTACTGTGATGTACCGCTTTGGTGTTGGTTGAAGTCTAAGAACTATATCTGGCCACTCAGATAGATATTTGTCAAAGAGGTAAGTATTTTTAAAGCTTTTATGGATAACTGTGACTATTCTTCAGTATTATACCAGTAATAAATAGATTCAATGTGGTATCTGCAGCTGTATGAGCAATATTTTTTTATTCAGCTACATTTAAATCCACTGGTCTATGTTGTTCCTTGAATGAAAGTTTTACTCATGAGTAATTTTGTAACATCATATACTGGTCATTTGGAAAACACTGGTTTATTGAGTTATGCCAATCATCTAAATGTTGACACATTGCATTATAAAACATAGAAAAAAAATTCCTTTTTTGTCAACACTAATCTCACCAGAAAATCTGTCAAGCTCATCATGGCTTATACACGCTTTCCCAAATTCCAGTTTCCCATGAAAACTTGGATCTTATTACTGGCAACAAATATTGTCAGTTGTTTTCCTGGAAGTGATAGTGTGCATTCAATTTTGAGAAAGCATATGCCAAATACTCAAGTCTGTGTAACCATAGGGCACCTGTCAGTCATTCTTTCAAGCAAAACTGCTGTTCCATGAAAAAGGAGCTAGTTCAAGTTCCCAGAAACAGGTCTAATCCAATGAGTGCTTTTCCTTGAAATAATCATTATGGTCGAATATGCAGCAGAAGTGCTTTATGGCAACATGCCATGTAGCCACACAGAATATTTTTAAAACGTGTTTCAAAGTTAAGATTTAATAAAACTAAAAATTAAGCTGGGGGCAGGCCTTTGGTATAGTGGTTAAGATGCTATTTGGGATTCCCGTACCCCAGATCAGCACGCCTGAATCTCAGCTTCCTGCTAACGCACACCATGGAAGGCTGGGGAGCCTGGCTCACAGAGTGGGGTCCCTGTCACCCATGTGGGAGACTTAGACTACATACTGGACTCCTGGCTTCAACCTGGTCAGCCTGGGCTGTTGCAAATATTTGAGGAGAAAATTGGCAGATGGGAGCTCTTTGTTTTGTTTTCTCTTTGTGTCTGTGCCTCGCAAATAAAGAGATCTTTAATTAAAATCAAATAAATATAAAAGCGATGGTTTAGAGAATAAGCTGATTACCTCCCGTGTCAGAGTTCAACACCTGACTCTAGTGCCTAACCTAAGCTTCCTACCTGTACAGGCGTTCATAGGTGCAGGTAAGGATGGCTCAACCAACTGGGCTTCTGCTACCAAAGATGGAGAACGAGTTCTCAGTTTCCAGCTTCCACCCATTGTGGACATTCGGGAATGGGCCAGCCATCTCAATGGATGGAATATCTCTCTCTTTATCTTTCTCTCTTTGAGGCTCTCTCTCTGCCTAGCAAATGAAAGAGAGATAAAATGACAATCATTTTCATGTAGGTGTTTTATATCATAATTTTTAAAGGCAAATAATGTAATTATTATCGAAAGTTTGGCCTCGTGAACCACCTGAAAGGAGGTTCCCCACAATCCACTGTTGGTCTATAACGTGTGCTGATATTACATGCTTATATTCATCAGTGGTTATGTTCCAACTGCGTTGACGATCAAACCCACGTGCCATAGCCTGGTCACCAAATTGTTTGTGAGCTAACCTGCTTTTCCACCCCTGCCTTCTCTGTCCAGTCATATGGACTTCTGTGGGTCCCCAAACACAAAATGTACCTTCAGACTTCTACATCATTGCTCAGTCTGCATTCCAGGTTTTCCCTTCTTGCTCTATTCAAAAAAACTATTCATCCTTTAGACTCCATTGCAAACACCTGTTCCCAACAAGCCAGGACAAACTTTCCCTCCTTGTAAACTCTCTGGGCATTTTGTGTTTCCTTTGTTTCTCATTTGGTTATTTGTTTCTGTCTTGTCACTAGATTATGAGAAACTCTGTCTAAAAACATATTTCCCTCAAATTTTAAAATGATCTTGCAGCTTTACATGAGAGCCAGAATGAGTGCTGGTCAGCCAGGCTTTGCTGCCTGGCAAGTGCCAGGACTGGGTGCAAGCCATGTCAGACTGGATCACAGTACTGCCAGCAAACATGAGATCTGTGACTGGGAGTGGATCTAGTAGGGGACTGTGGGCACTCCTCTGCTGGACTGAAGCTCCTGCTGGTGAGTATGAGAGCCAGGGCTGGAGATGGGCTGGACTGCACAAGGTGACAGCACCTTTTGACACACAGAGATAGTACAGTCAAAACTTGGTAATAGAAACTACTTTTGGGGGGCCCGGCGGCGTGGCCTAGCGGCTAAAGTCCTCGCCTTGAAAGCTCCGGGATCCCATATGGGCGCCGGTTCTAATCCCGGCAGCTCCACTTCCCATCCAGCTCCCTGCTTGTGGCCTGGGAAAGCAGTTGAGGACAGCCCAAAGCTTTGGGACACTGCACCCACGTGGGAGACCCGGAAGAGGTTCCTGGTTCCCGGCATCGGATTGGTGCGCATCGGCCCGTTGCGGCTCACTTGGGGAGTGAATCATTGGATAGAAGATCTTCCTCTCTGTCTCTCCTCCTCTTAGTATATCCGGCTTTCCAATAATAATAAATAAAAAAAAAAAGAAAAGAAACTACTTTTGGGGCCCAGTGTGATGGGTCAATTGGCTAATCCTTCCTTTACAAGTGCCACAATCCCACATGGGTGCTAGCTCCTATCCCAGTTGCCTTAATTCTCAAACAGCTCCCTACTTGTGGCTTGGGAAAGCAGTTAGAAGATGGTGCAAGTCCTTGGGACCTTGCATCTGCCAGGGAGACTGAGAGGAAGCTCCTAGCTCCTGGCTTTGGTTTGGCTCAGCTCCAGGTATTTTTGTGGCCATTTGGGCAATGAACCAGCAGATGGAAGATCTTTCTCTCTGTCTTTCCTTCTCTCTGTAAGTTTGCAATCCTCAGAGTTTACTCCGTCAAGATTGCATCCCACCAGACCACCGTAGTGGTACATCATTTTTTAAAATTATTTATTATGTTGCATTATGTGACACAGTTTTATAGACTCTGGGATTCCCCCATACCCTACCCATGCCCTCCTCCCATGGTGGATTCCTCCACCTTGGTGCAGTATTACAGTTCAAATTAAGTCGAGATTCTTTCGTTGCAAACATGTACCAAGCATAGAGTCCAGCATCTTATTGTGCAGATAAATTCAATAGTTTCTTGGGGAGACCATCTCTGATCTGAAGGCAGAGCTGGCAGACTATCGTTCCGATCAATTAGAAGCCCCAGCACAACATCAACAACAATTTACAACATTATGGAATTAATTGAAATGGTATTGAGTAATCAATACGTTATAACAGCGCAAGTTCTTAACCACATCCTGTGACTGCTTCATTGACCCTTCAGCTTTTGTTTGTACACAGAACCAGCTGCTATACATATTAAAGTGGCCATAGGGTACTCTTCAGCTGTCTCGTGTCTGTTTTCATTTTAGTATTTAGCAGTTTATTGTGTTGATGCATAATTTTGCTGAACTTGGCAGATTTTAGGATAGTCAAAACTGGCTTATAACTCTAACAAGGCATATGTCAACAGTTTAGGTGCAGAACAGTTTTAGGAGAGGTGTGCAGAGAAATCTTCAACACCCCAGTGAGGAGTAACTAATCTTTGTGTCCTACCTAGTAAGGTATATGTGGATCCACGCTGATCATTTCCTGTGTGGTTCTAAGCTTTTCTTGTATTTCTCTATCTATTCTATTTTTTTTTGGGGGGGGGGGGGAGGGGGGGCCTCCGGAACGATCCTGATGGTCATTGCAAGCGAGGGTGGGGATCCAAAGTTGGAGCTGAGTAAGGACCAGAACAAGCTCCTCTCCCTAGTCCCGAAGGAAGTTTGCTGTTCTTCTTTGTCTGCAGATCCCTCAGGGCTCCTGGCTGTTGTTCTGATGACATGGTACATCATTTTAAGCTGCTGCCTGAAATACCAGCATGACATGAGTTGCAATTCCAATCCCAGGTGCTCCACTTCTGACCAAACTTCCTGATAATGTGCCTGCAAAGGCAATGGAAGATTGCTTCGTTAGCTGTGTCCTTGCTTCTCATGGGAAAGACCTGGCAGAAATTCCTGGCTCCTGACTTCAGCCTGGCTCAGCCCCAACCATTGCAGCCATTTGGGGAGTGAGCCAGTGATGATAGATAAAGCTCTCACTCTCTCTCTAATGCGTTCCAATTCATAAGTAAATCTTTAAGAAAAAGCAGGTTGCTTCCCAAGGGTTGGAGTTTCACAAAGCAGCTGGGACCTGAGGCTCCTGCATCCTCTGAGTGCCCATGTCTGCATCTTGACTTTGTTTTGGAGTCTCTCTTTGGGGAGGCGGCAGAGGATGGATCCTCTCACCCACAAGGATGACCCAGACTGAGTACCTGGTCCTGAATATTATGAGCATGTGCAGAGTAAACTACGGATGGAAGCTCTCTTTCTCTCTCCTTCTGTCTCTGTCTGCTTTTCAAACAAATAAAAATAAAAACATTAAACAAAAAAGATTGCTCCCCAATTTAATGATGTAAACCATCAGCTGTGTACATGTTTGTGAGAGGTGGTCTACAACAAAGTCCACTGGAGCAAGGCTCTTATCCCTGGGCCTGTAAGGAGAGAAGGATACAGGGAGCTTAAATTTCAAGTTCTGGGCTCGGTGCCGTGGCCTAGCGGCTAAAGTCTTCACCTTGAACGCACCAGCATCCCATATGAGTGCTGGTTCTAATCCCTTTGGCCCCACTTCCCATCCAGCTCCCTGCTTGTGGCCTGGGAAAGCAGTCGAGGATGGCCCAGAGCATTGGGACACTGCACCTATGTTGGAAACCCAGAAGAGGCTCTGGGCTCCTGCCTTCAGATTGGTGCAACTCTGGCTGTTGTAGCCACTTGGGGAGTGAATTATCAGATGGAAGAAATTCCTCTCTGTATATCTGACTTTGCAATAAAAATGAATAAATTTTTGCTGATGGTATGTTGGAGCTTTCAATTGACTGGGATGATACTCTGCTGGCTCTGTCTTCAGACCAGAGAGGATATACCTAAGAAGCCGTTGAACTTGACTGGACAATAAGATGCTGGACTCTATGTTTGGTATACGCTTGCAATGGGGGAATCTCAACTGAACTTGAGCTGTGGTTATGCAACAAGGTGGAGGAATCCACCATGGTGGGAGGGTTTGGGGAGGGGTGGGAGAACCCAAGTATCTATGTAACTGTGTCACATAATACAATGTAATTAATGAAGTTAAATAATAAATAATTTAAAAAAATTTTTTTTCAAGTCCCCTCACTTGTAGAATCCCCTATTAGAAGCTGATGGACATGATAGCCTGCTCTAGATAAAGAGAAGAAATGATCTATAAACATTTCTGAAAATGCGCCTTAAAATTTCACAAGAGAGGGATCCAAAGCTGTAAGAATTTATCATGATCTTTTTCTCATTGGAAAGAAATATTCAACTTCCCACTTAAGATAATGATCATGATGTTGTATTCTTCTTCTTGGAGAGGGCACCCCGAAATGTCAAAGCTTGGATCCCGCAGAACCCAGATCTTTTCTCCACATGGGTATGCACTCATCCCTCCCTGGAAAGGTAAAGTTTGAGACATGGCTTAGTCCCAGAAACAGACTAAGACTGGTGCTCCTGTGTATCCCTTGCTGACTACCATATCTAGGCAGGCATACTCCAGTCCTGTCACACAATAGCACACATGGGACCCCTGGTGTCATGGCTAAATCTTTACCTTGTAAGCATTGGTTTGTGTCCCAGCTGCTCCACCTCCCATACTGGACCCAAGTGGAAGACACAGAAGAAGCTCCTGGCTTTGGGTTGTTCAGCTGCAACTGTTGCAGCCCTTTGGGGAGTGAGCCAGCAGGTGGAAAATCTTTCTGTTTCTCCTTCTGTCCATAAATATGATCTGTCCTTCCAATAAGAATAAATCAAGCAAACAAATAAACACAAGAGCACACATGGAACCAGCAACTCATTGGTGGTCACAGATTAGTGAAACTACCTCTTTAGAGACACACAGAGACTGCCTGACCAATAATTGCAAAAAAACTAATTTCTGGACCATGAGTTTTCAACTGTCCCCTACACAGTCATTGACTTCCTGTCTTAGACATTTTTAATGCGATGTATTTGCTCTCCTATGCTTGGCATACTTAAAAGCATACAATAAATAATTATTAAATGAATAATTTATAAGGCTTTGCCTTTCGGGCTTCCAGCCTCTGACAAGCGTGCTAACAAGTCATAAATTTATAAAACTAGGTACAGTTGTAGTAAAGAGGATGACAGCTCTTCTCTTCTGTTTATTCACTACACTAATGATATGGAAATGAGCATTTTAGAGAGCCTTATTTAAAATGCAAATAGACAGGCTGTGCCCACCAGAGGTCAGATTCTGTAGTCTGGAGAGGAATTCAGGGGGTCATGTTTTCTATGAAAGCTGATTAGAGGCCACTTCTAGGAAAATGCATCCCTGGCCAGTAAGATAAACATCAGATAAGTGTCAGGGCTTGGTGGGGTGTACAATTCACTTCTTGAAACCACTCTCCAGATGGCTAGTCCTTATCAAGATGTGCCTGGGGTGCATTCTGGCGGGATCCCTTGCCCAGACATTCTTTCCTTCGGCCGCTTTCGTGGAAATAATACCAATTTAGGAAATCAGATACACCTGAGAATTCAAACTGTTATACCCTCTGCGCCCCAGTTTATCTGTAAAACAGGGACAATAATGTCACTCATAATTTTTGTGACGTTAAATGCATTAATCTCTGTATCCAGTCTAGTACATCCTGGTTGGTCAGTAAAACATCACTTTGAGGGGCTGTTGTGGTGGCAAAACAGGCTAATCACCCATCTGCAGCGTCAGCATCCCATATGGGATGGGACCTAGAAGAAGCTCCTGGCTCCCAGGTTTGGATGAAGGGGTGTGTGTGTGTGTGTGTGTGTGTGCGCGCGCGTATGTGTGTCTCTCTCTCTGTAATTCTGCCTTTCAAGTAAAATAAATGAATCTTAAAAAAAATGTCTACTCTGTTCTTTTTTTTTTTTTTTTTAAGATTTATTCATTTTATTACAGCCAGAAATACACAGAGGAGGAGAGACAGAGAGGAGGAACTTCCGTCTGATGATTCACTCCCCAAGTGAGCCGCAACGGGCTGATGCGCGCTGATCCGAAGCCGGGAACCTGGAACCTCTTCAGGGCCTCCCACGCGGATGCAGGGTCCCAGTGCATTGGGCCGTCCTCAACTGCTTTCCCAGGCCACAAGCAGGGAGCTGGACGGGAAGTGGAGCTGTCGGGATTAGAACTGGCGCCCATATGGGATCCTGGGGTTTTCAAGGCAAGGACTTTAGCCGCTAGGCCACGCTGCCAGGCCCTACTCTGTTCTTTCATGTGATTTCAAAGAAGAAAGCCTTCCCTACAAAAATCATGAGATACTTAAAATTACATATTTACTTTGTAGGACTCAGTTTCTAGTCCTTGTTAAAATTTAAAGAGTTTCGAAGTTAGTAGCTAGATGCCCCGGGTTCTTTGGACCTTAGTTGGATGTGATTGGTAAGTTGTTTTGAGAAAGGAAAGGTAGGATGAAGACTGGGGATTGTCATGAAAGAAAAGGAAAAGGAGAGAAGCTCGGGGCCAGGGCCAGGGTATGGTGGGAAACTGAAGGCTCCCGGGAACAAATTCCACCAGTGTTCGTCGCCTTCCTGGGGTCAGGAGCTTGCTGTGAACCGGCTTTCCACTCCTACTGCTTGCCTTCTGAAAAGCCTGGCATGCAGTGTCAAGCACCAAGGCACCCCACCCCATCTGCCTGTGAGAAGGATGCCATTCACATAAAGTGCACCCTGGGTTCCTGGCTTCGGATTGCTGAAACTCCAGCTGTTGTAGCCACTTGGGGAGTGAATTATCTGATGGAAGAAATTCCTCTCTGTCTCTCCTCCTCTCTGTATATCTGCCTTTCCAATAAAAATAAATTAATCTTTTTGGGGGTCTCAGGACGGGGCATCTCATGCCTGGATCCCAGACAACAGCCACCATGTGTACATGGTGAGCTGTCCCCGGGCCTGCCTGGGCTCCAGGGGCTGCTCCCTTGGGGTGAGTACACCAAGCGGGGAGGTCTTCGTGACTGGGCAGGTCTGGGGCCCACCTGCTGCCCTCATTGGGTGGTGAATGGGATTGGGAAGGGGCGTGACCTTGGACCTGGGAGTTTAAATTTCCAGCAGCCTCGCGGACAGGACGTCTCATGCCTGGATCCCAGATGCCAGCCACCACGTGCACATGGTGAGCTCTCCCCAGAAGGCCAGTGCGCCTTTGGCACCAGGTTCTGCCTGTTGGCCGCCTGGCCAGGACCTCTGGGGTTTTGGTTCTTTGAATTGCTGCTTAGGTAGCTCCAGGTTGAACCCACTATGCTTCTAGGACATGAATCAATCCTAAAGACAGTAACCCTTCCTTTATGGAACCTGTAATCACTGAACAATGCTAACCACCAAATACCAGACCATGCAAAAGTTATGGCTCGGGGCTTGTCCAGCAGAATCATATCCTGTTACCTGACATGATGATGGATCAGGAGAAGGGTCACATTAGGCAGGGCTATGACATTAACTAGCACTAGAGAACCTTATCTGGGGGTAGATTCTGTGGGCGATGTGTGGGCCAAACCCTGAGGAAATTCTAGCCCCACTGATTAGCTCAAAAGTTGGGATGGTGATGGACTAAGCTAGGTGTGACCAAGGAGCCTGCCATCAATCACAGGTAAAGGAACCGACAACAGTCTGGACTGGTCAAGGCAGCAGCACCCAAATGTGCATCCTGAATAGGGTGTGGGGTGGGTCGGACTGCAACGTTCACCAGCTCATACTAGGCCAAATGGAAGGCCAGACTGCACTGGGTACTGGCCTAAAACCCAATGCATGTATGAGAACTGGGTCTGGGAGTGGATCAAGTGGAGGAACTTGGGAAACTTCCCTGGCGAGTCATAGCTCCCACTGGTGAACATGTGGTCCAGACCTGGGGGTTGGACAAGCTGGGCAAAGTAGCTCCAACAACTGGCTAATGTGTGAATTGGTAATGGAACGGGGTGTACCGCACAGGACTGAGCAAACCTTAGTCCACAAGCAAAACTAGGAACCAGGATGCAGCACAGGTCATGCCTAGCTAGGCTCTTGCACCTACTGGTCTGCGTGAGCCAGGGATGCTAAGCCACAGTGTCTAAGGCAGGGATTGGGACAGGTGAAGGGTTGAGCTAAGCTGAGTCAGAGCAACCACTGGCATGCGTGTGATCTATGGCTGGAAACAGGCCCGGTTAGGGAGCTAAGGGGACAACCCTAGCTGGGTTGAGGTTCCCACCAAAGGGGCACATGGGCTGGAATGGGGGCTGCGTTCTGATCAGGATACAGTTGTAGTCTCCCTTGGCACAAGTGTGGACTGGAATTGGATGCACCGAGCCGGGCCAGACTCCAACACCCTCTGGTGTTCTGGAAGACCAGGGTAGATGTGGGAATGGACTGGGCAAGATTTCAACCCCTACTGAGCCATGTGTGAGTTGTATGTGGGTATGGACGAGCCATGGCTGGGCTGAAACATCCAACAGCAAGAACCAGTTTGGGTTGAAGGCCAGTCAGGAAAAGCCACTGTTTCTGCTAGGACAGGAGGTGAACTGAGTAGGGTTGGCTTATGGATCCCCTGGTATGTGCAAAATCTGGCATTGGGGGAAGGTTCTGATGGAGGAGCCTGGGCAACTCCTCTGGCAGGACACAGACCCAGCAGGTAAGTGCAAGAAGCACAGAAGGAAATAGCCCAGAACAGGCCCTGGAAAGTTTCCCACTGGCACACATTTGGCATGGGTCAGGGGCAGACCAGGCTGAATTAGTTCATGTCATCCACTGGCAAATCCAAGCACCAGAACAGTGTGGGTCGAGCCAGGTTCAGTCACAATAAAAACCAATGCACAATACGGAATGCCAAGGTGAGGTTGCCTGTACTGGATGCGACCGCAATGCCCAACTGAGAACCAGGAAGGGAGGGGGCAGAGCCGGCAGGGGGAATAAGGGTTGGTTTCCTTGCTGGATAGCTACTCCCACTGGAGAGCGTGAGCTGGCATGGGGATAGACCAGACTAAGCAGGGCTACAACACCTGCGCATCTCATGTGGACTAGATCAGGCAAAAGCCAGGCTGGGCTGATTATTCCTACTGGTGCAAACAAAATTAGAGTGGGTGAGGATTGTTTGGGCTTAGCCACAGCATCAGCTGGCAGAAGCTGGCACTGGGGTCTAATTCTGTCAAATCAAACCACAGAACCACCTGGAAAGTGCACAATCCGGGAGTGGAAGAGGCCTGGGAGGGAAACAGTAGGCTCCTCCCTCTTGGGTTACCACTCCCATGGGAGGGCACGAAAACTAGGACAGGGGCTGGGGTAGCTAGACAGAGAGGCACTCAACAACATCCGTGAGGGCTGGATGGTTGAGTTGGTTAGATGGAACTAAGCTTTTATACCCATTGACAAGTCAAGAGCCAAATGGGATGTGGGACAGACTGGACTAGTCTGCTACACATACTGGCAAACCAGGGCAGGGGGCGGGCCTGGTGGGGTTATTGTGGGTCGCTCCAACTAGGCTGCAGCTCCCACTGGTTTATGTGAGTGTCGAGTGTGCTGGGCAGAACCAGGCTGGACTGCAACACCCATTGGTTCTAGTGGAAGTCGGAGCTGAAAACAGAACCAACCCAGCAATTGCAACCACGAGCTGATCAGGGCGATGGACGGTGCCAGGCCCTGTGCTTGCTAGTACATACAAGAATCTAATCGGAGAACACCTCAGACAAAGTTTCTTTGGAGATTTCCCCAATCGAAATGCTGGACTCAGAACCCTAACCAAGAAAAGACAGAAGACAGAACAAGTCAATCAACCACCTCAGCTATATGTTGGCAGCGAAATACTGGGCAAATGGAGTCTCTAAAATGGACTATGTCAACCAGCCTGACTTAGCTCACCTTCTGTCCTGGAAGGTATGCTAGGCTCTGTTCTACATGCTTTAAATCCTGGTTTAATCTTCTTGAGGCTAAGAATAAGTCCTACTGTTGTCATCTACTTACATAATGAGGTAACTGGCTCAGAAAGGGTGAGAGACTCAACAAACCCTGCACAGCAGATGAGTAAAGAGCAGACCTGCAACTGCGTGCTTGGACAATCTAACACTGGAGTCTGCACATCTCTAACAGCTATGTTCTGTCGCCTCGACAGAGTTTATTTCTGCGTTCTGAAATGTTTCTGTGTTTGTTGTAGGATTTTCCGCTCAACTTTTGTGAAAAAGCAACTGATTTCAGCCATCTGGAGGCAGTCAATTCCTGGAGAAGATGAAAAACACCACACAAGAATTCTTGCTTTTTCTTTTTTTCTGCTGAAATTTATTTATTTATTTGAAAAGCAGAGTTACACAGAGAGAAGGGGCGAGAGAAGAGAAGAGTTCTTCCAGCTGCTGGTTCACTCCCCAAATGGTTGTAACAACCAAAGCTTTGCAGGACAGACCTAGAAGCCCAGAGTTTCCTCTGGATGTCCCACATGGCTACGGGGACTCAAATGACTAGGGTTGTGCCAGGCCAAAGTCAGGATCTAAGGGCTTCTGGTTCAAGTCTCCTGTGGGGATGCAGGGACTTGCAGCATCTTCTGCTACTTTTCCTGGGTCGTTATTAGGAAGCTGAACTGAAGTGGAGCAGTTAGGACCCTGGGTGGCAGGCAGCAGCTTAATCAGTTCCACCACGGTGCCAGTCCCAAAGCCAAATTTTCTAATATCTAAGAAAACAATCCAAGGAAAGAGGTCAGAGGAATGGCTCAATTGGCTAAACCTCCCCTTCAAGGACCAGGATCCCATTTGGGTGGAAGAGTCCATTGTAAATGGAGGTGGCCCCAGTGGGGAGGTGATGGTTTAGGGAAGGGACTATGGATGGTGGTGCCTGAATTAAAGGATTTGGTGTTGGTGGCAGGGGATGGATTTCATCCACATTCATTATTAATGTTGTTGAGCCACCAGCTCCTTCATCAGCCCTGGAGTCATCATTTAAATTTTCCCTATGCACCAGGGAGGCCAGCTTGGACAACAGAAGGAACGGGCTATAGGAATCCATGCCTAGTGCCACTGGACAGCTCCAGAAACATCAGGCTGTGGATGTCAGCAGGGCTCTAAGGAGGAACAGGCACGTGGTGTGTGGTCTAATTTCTGCCTGCACTAAGAAGTTGTGGGGAGAGTTGGAGCGGGGACGGTGAGGTATGGCTGCCAGGGGAAGGACTGGCTGCCTCCGAATCTGCCACTCACCCCTTTGGTTCACCTTGTCTTCTCATCATTACCTTAGTCCCATGTCTGGTCAGATTTGTGTTTGTCTAAAATCCAGCCCCCTCTGTCAGCCATGCACGTGGTGAATCTTGAGTCTGTTTCCTGCCTTGCTCTGGTAGGGAGGGGGGATGACTCACAAAGACTGTCCCCCTGGGAGGCAGGGGGATACACTTAGCAGGATCTATTAGTGTCTGGGAAGAGAGGCAGCTGCCGGATGCCTGCAGCCCTGGACCCTCCTCCTGCGAATAGTGTGCTTTGACTGAACCCTCGGAGGATATATTGTCATCCATTAGGGTCATGTGTCTACCAGAGAGGGCTGATTGAAGCCCAGCCATAACCAGGGAGACTCTCCCTGCAGCTAACACAGCCAGGCAGGGCTGAGCCAGGCGAATGCAGACCTTTGTATTCACCTCCTGCAGGCTGATGCTGTGAGAACTAGAAAACTGAGCCCACCAGCTGCTTTCATACCTTTAGCTCATTAGTATAGCTTCCTAAAGGTGAAGAGGTCTCCTCTGCTGAGCACCCCAAGTTGGCTGGATCCTGGGTCTGTGCCTTTTGCTGGACTCTCCTGTGCCACCCTGACAACAGTGCTGTGAGGGAGTGGTCATCACCCTGTCTTCATGTAGGTACACTGACTCTGTGGGTAACTTCCTACAGGAGCTCTGTAACTTTCTACAGCCACACTGCCATCACCGTGAGGTTAGGATTCAAACCTGAGCCTGGACAGATTCTAAACTCCTTTCTATTTTTAAAAATTCATTTATTTAGCAAAAAAGAAAAAGGCAGCGAGACAGAACTCTCACTTTTTTTGGTTTACCTCCCCAAATACTCACAATGGCTGTGCTGGACTAAGCTGAAATTGGGAACAGGAGGTCACCTAGGTCTGTCATGTGAGTGGCAGGACTTAGTACTTGAGTCATCACTGTTGCCTTTCAGGGTCTCCATTATCAGAATGCTGTAGGCAGGAAATAGAAGCAGGTAACCAACTCAGGTACTCTGAGGCAGAAACAGGGTGTGTATACATGTCAGGAGCCGTGCACTATAGCCACACTGAAGCCATTTTGAATATAGACCTATGGGACAGTTGGCTAGATGCTTGGGAAAGAAGTTATGAAACTAATCACACGCTTAGCTTCAATTGTTCCTAGCAACTGTTTCAGAATGTGATTGATGCTGTACTTACCAACATCTTGTTACTGATTACCTACGCTATTGTCGATATGTTGGTTACTATTGTTGATATGGTGGCTGCTCAAGAACAATCGATCTTGAGACCATGGCTTGCGTCCCAGCTTCTCTTTCCCTGAGCCTTAGTTACTGAAGAATATAAAAACCCTCAGTTGAAATCAATAAACTGACAGCTTGATCAGACCTACTGTCTTGCTGTCCATTCTTTGTGTCTCTTGTCCCTTCATTCTCTCCTAGGTGGCTGCGACCCCGTTGACTGTCCTGCTGGACAGGACACTCTGAGACAGAAACAGGGTGTGTATACATATATATATATATTTATTTATTTATTTATTTTTATTGGAAAGGCACATCAAATTTATGGAGAGAAGGAGAGATAAAAAAAATCCTCCATCTGCTGGTTCACTCTCAAAGTGGCCACAACAGCCAGAGCTGAGCCGGTCCAAAGCTGGGAGCCAGGAGCTTTTTCCAGGTCTTCCATCTAGGTGAAGGGCCCTGAGGCTTTGGGACATCCTCTACTGATTTCTCAGGCCACAAGCAGGGAGCAGGATGGAAAGTGGAGCAGCTGGAACACAAATCGGCGTCCATATGGGATGCTGGTGCTTGCAAGGTGAGCCATCGCACTGGGCCTGAAATGGGTGCCTTAGCCAGCATGTTAACCACCGAATACCTGTCCTCTATAATGTGTTCTTTTTCTTTTCTTTTCAAAGATTTTTTTTTTTTTTTATTGGAAAGGCAGGATGAAAGAAAGATCTTCCATCTACTGGTTCACTATGCAAATGACTGAAACCTTTGGAGCCGATCCGATCCGGAGCCAGGAGCTTCTTCCAGGTCTCCCACGTGGGTACAGGGACTGGGCCCAAGGAATTGAGCCATTTTCATTGCTTTTCCAGTGTTATGGGGTGCAGCCAGCGATAGCCAGCACCCATTGACAGTGGACAAATGAAATTTGGCTGTGTTCTCTAAGCTCTGTCTTAAAAGTGGGTCCTAACAGCAATGGAATGTTAATTCCATCCTCAACCACTTCTCCCACATCCTAAATTAGCCAGGATATTGGAAGTCCAATTAGTCTAGGTGTTTTTAGCTACAAGCCCAGTTCCTGTTCCTGCCCATCCCAATGAGCACTAATCAATTCCTTAGCCCACAACACTTAGGTATTCCCTCCTGCCCACCTATCAATGCCCACTCACCTATCAATTGAGAGGGGACAGTATTGCATTGTTGTGTAACCACTCCTCTCGCAAGGCCCTCTAAAAGGCCTGTGAAGCAGGGGCTTGCTCTCTTTCTGGCCAGGTGCTTCTGTTACTCTGGCACCTTGACTCTTGGCTGACCCAGGACAGGTAATCCCCTGAGCATGGTCCCTGTTTACTGCTTCGATGGGACAATGGATATAATGATGTTGTTACTGGTTTGTGTGCTGTCGGGAGTTCCAGGAGGGGTGAGGCCTAACAGTAGTGGAATGTGGGCAGAAAAGCCAGAGAAGAGTGAATGTCTGCAGCTTTGTAAGTGTGTCCAGGTTATTTGTTGCATGTCTCTTAGAATAGCTTATATTGTTGGGGAAACTGGGACGTAAGTCTTCAACTTAATGGGTAGACTTAAGGATAATGACCATTTGTTCCTTTTAGGATTATGATTGGGTGGATTATGATTGGGCGGATGCTGTACGGACTTGTGATTTGCTATTGTGCTCTATTGTCTCAAAGTTTGATTAATAAAGACTCCTTAATAAACCTTAGACATGTCTGGTGTGATCTCGCTCGCACCCCGCAACACCAGACCATAAGCAGGAAGCTAGATAGGAAGAACAGAATGTAGTTTACAGCCTGAAGCCCTAGCGGGCTGTTGGAGTCTGGTCAAGGATCCTTTTGAAAATTGCCAGAGTCTACCACTGGTCCACATTTCAAAATTACTCCTCCACTGGCTTCCCCCGTTCTTCAGTGATGGCCCAACCCCACCTGAGCTGAGTGTGAAAGGCCGACCTTCTGCATTTCCTGAGGACGGCAGAAAAGCTAGTGAGAAGCACTGGAATCTGAAACCCAATCTGGGCTTTGGGCACAGCGCCCAGGGCCTTGTTCCAAACCATGCCTCGTCTCAATAGAGCCGGTTCCTGCACAAAATGTGCTTCACAGCCCAGAGCCCACAAGACCCTGGTGAGTGAAAAAGAGAGGCTTTCAGTTCAGGCAAAGAAAAAGTCTGAGAGATGGCCCAGGACCACTTCCACATGGCAGGGTGACTGTATGAGGGCCGCCCAGGGGGTACAGCACTGGGCTTTTCTACATCTAAGGTGTGGGGGGTGGGAGAAGGCAGCAGCTCTTCGGCTTGCACATGCATGTGACGTATAACCCAGGGCACTCGTCATGGCGGTGTTGACCTTCTGCGCACATACAGTGTCAGGGTGATCTGGCATTCCTTGACTTGGCAGGGTGCTGGATTCACTTTGGCTCTGCCCAACCTAACCGTAAGAAGGACTGAGGTCCAGCCAAGAAAACACCAAGGTGTGCTTTGGTCAGAGTCCGCAGGCATGTCAGGGCCTCTCTCCGTCCCTCATGGAGGGCTGAGCCCCACCAGAGAAGGAGTGCTAGAAAAAGTCTCCGCTCCAACAGGTGGCTCCCCCGTCAAGAGCAAGCCTGCTTACTGAGTCATGAGACCACTAGCCAAGCTAACCTTTTCCAACGGGCCGACAAGAACCCAGTGTTTCTGAAAGCAAGTTACTAATAGAGAATGAGGGTCTTGGAAAAGCAAAGCAAAAGCGAGAGCAGTCTGTTAGTTCACCGTCTGCTCAGATAATCCAGAGCTGGTGGAGTTGAGTTTGAACTGGATTTGTGTTACATTGAAGCTGCTAATGTAAGGAGGCAGATGGGTACCTGGTAAAGACTCTTGGGCGAGGCACACTGGTTTAATTGTAAGCACTGGATTCTCAAATGGGTGCTGGATCACGTCCTGGCTACTCCACTTCCATCCAGCTTCCTGCTGTGGCTTGGGAAAGCAGAGGAGGATGGCCCAGACCCTTAGGCCCCTGTATCCATGTGACTTAGAAGAAGTTCCAGGCTCCCGGCTTTGTATCAGTTCAGCTCTGGCCATTGAGACAAGTTGGAGAGTGAACCAGTGGATGGAAAATCCTTCTGTCTCTCCTCTCTGTAAATCTACCTTTAAAATAAAAAGTAAGTAAATCTTAAAAAAAAAAAAAAAAAAAAAAAGGAGGGGTGGGGAAGAAAAGGGCCTGCTGCGGGAGCCTGGTGGCTAAAATCTTTGCCTTGCATGTACCGGGATCCCATATGGGTGCAGGTTATTGTCCCAGCAGACCCACTTCCCCAAAGCCCCACCCTTTTTTTTTTTTCATTTCACCAAGGACTAGGCCCTATCTGCCTATTGGCCATCTCACACCAGGAATTGGATTGCCACTAAACTCACAGAGATGTGGGCAGACCTCCTGGTTCCACGCTGTGGCCTCTGATCACCATCAACATTTGGGAAACGAACCCAAAGATGGGAGCTCTCCTTTTCTTTGCTTATCAAATAAACATTTAAAACTTAAAATATATTGGGCCCGACACAGTGGCCTAGCAGCTAAAGTCCTCGCCTTGAACGCACCGCCAGGATCCCATATGAGTACAGGTTCTAATCCCAACAGCTCCACTTCCCATCCATTGTGGCTTGGGAAGGCAGTCAACCCTGCACCCGTGTGGGAGACTTGGAGGAAGTTTCTGGCTCCTGGTTCAGATCGGCACAGTACCGGCTGTTGTGTCCCTTGGGGAGTGATCATCGGACGGAGGATTTTCCTCTCTGTCTCTCCTCCTCTCTGTATATCTGACTTTGCAATAAAAATTAAAAACATTCTTTTACAAAATTAAAAATACATTTAAAAAGAGAGATGGCAAAAGGGTTTTAGGCCAGCAGCCTCGGGTGATCACCACAGAGGTAGGATCTTCCTGGAACCGCAGGCATGATATACAACGATAATAAAAGCTCGAGTAACAGCAGGACACCTACCTGGAGTTTCAACCTTCTCCTGAGCCCTTTGGAGAGGAGGCAGGAAACACAACCACTCTTTTTGCTACTCTGGCTTCTGATCCCAGGAATTAGGAAAGGACAGAGAGCAGGTCCCCAAAGTCTCTCGCCATGGGGTCAGCAGCATGGGTGGTCTAACCGCCTTGTGGTCTTAAGGATGGGGAAGACCAGTCTGGTTTGTCCTAAATAATCCCTGTGGTGTTTTTTTTTTAAGATTTATTTATTTTCATTACAAAGTCAGATATACAGAGAGGAGAAGAGACAGAGAGGAAGATCTTCCATCCGATGATTCACTCCTTAAGTGAGCGCAACGGCTTGTGCTGCACCAATCCAAAGCCAGGAGCCAGGAACCTCCTCCAGGCCTCCCACGCGGGTGCAGAGTCCCAAATCATTGGACCGTCCTCGACTGCCTTCCCAGGCCACAAGCAGGGAGCTGGATGGGAAGTGGAGCTGCTGGGATTAGAACCGGTGAGCACATGGGATCCCAGCACTCAAGGCAAGGATTTAGCTGCTAGGCCATGCTGCCGGGCCCCCTGTGGTGTTTTTGAATGCTGCTGCTGAAAGCCTACTGGCTTTGACGGTCTGGCCTGACCTCCGTTCTGGGTCGTTGACTTGGGTTGCACAGAAAATGTCCATCAAGCTGTCCTCTTCATTCCCTGCTCAACCCAGGGGTTTATTTTCAAACTTGACCCTGGTCCAACATATCCCGTCATCCTGTAAGTTGCCCAATTTAACACATCCCATCATCCCGTATATTTCCCGTCATTGTCCCTTCAAGGATTCCAAGGATAACCACAAATCACCTGACCTCAGAAGGCACATCTCATGTTAAGTTAGGATACTTAGGGCCCGGCATGGTAGCCTAGCAGCTAAAGTTCTTGCCTTGCACATGCCGGGATCCCCGATATGGATGCCAGTTCATATCCCTGTGGTCCTGCTTCCCATCCAGGTCCCTGCTTGTGGCCTGTGAAAAGCAGTTGATGGCCTGGCGGCTTGGCCTAGCGGCTAAAGTCCTCGCCTTGAAAGCCCCGGGATCCCATATGGGCCCCAGTTCTAATCCCGGCAGCTCCACTTCCCATCCAGCTCCCTGCTTGTGGCCTGGGAAAGCAGTTGAGGACGGCCCAAAGCATTGGGACACTGCACCCACATAGGAGACCCGGAAGAGGTTCCAGGTTCCCGGCTTCGGATTGGCGCGTACCGGTCCATTGCGGCTCATTTGGGGAGTGAATCATCGGACGGAAGATCTTCCTCTCTGTCTCTCCTCCTCTGTGTATATCTGGCTGTAATAAAATGAATAAATCTTTATTAAAAAAAAAAAGCAGTTGAGGATGACTCAAAGCCTTGGGACCCTGTACTGGCACAGGAGACCCTGAAGAGGGTGGCAGGGACACAGCTGCTTGACATTACCTGTTAGCTCCCAGGATGGGTGTGATCTGGAAGCTGAAATCAAGAGTCAGGACTTGGGCCCAGCGTGATAGCCAAGCCACTGAAGTCCTCACATTAAACACAACAGGATCCCATGTGGGCGCTGGTTCTAATCCCAGCAGTTCCATTTCCCATCTAGCTCCCTGCTTGTTGCCTAGGAAAGCAGTCAAGGATGGCCCAAAGCCTTAGGACCCTGCACTTGTGTAGGAGACCTGGAAGAGTTCCTGGCTCCTGGCTTCGGATCCACACAGCACCAGCCATTGCGCTCACTTGGGTAGTGAGTCATCGGGACGGAAGATCTTCCTCTCTGTCTCTCCTCCTCTAAGTATATCTGCCTTTCCAATAAAAATAAATAAATCATTTTTAGGATCCAGCAGAGTGACCTAGCAGCTAAGTCCTTGCCTTGAATGCACTGGGATCCCATATGGGCACTGGTTCTAATCCCAGCAGCTCCACTTCCCATCCAGCTCCCTGCTTGTGGCCTGGGAAAGCAGTTGAGGACGGCCCAAAGCTTTGGGACCCTGCACCCACGTGGGAGACCTGGAAGAGCTCCTGGCTTCGGATCGGCGCAGCACCGGCCATTGTGCTCACTTGGGGAGTGAATCATCGGACGGAAGATCTTCCTCTCTCTCTCCTCCTCTCTGTATATCTGACTTTGTAATGAAAATAAAAATAAATTTAAAAAACCCTTATAAATCTTTTTTTAAAAAAGCATACTTAATCATCTGTAGAACACAGGGGGCATTATTATCCTAATCATTTTTTTATTCATTAATTACATTGTATTACATGACACAATTTCATAGGTACTGGGATTCTCCCCCCTTCACCCCAAACCCTTCCCCCATGGTGAATTCCTTCACTATGATGCATATCCACAGCTCAGGTTCCGTTGGGATTCCCTAATTACAAGCTTACACCATACAGAGTCCAGCATCCCACTTGTCCAGTCAAGTTCAACGGCCTCTTAGGGAGGCCCTCTCAGGTTTGAAGGCAGAGCCAGCAGAGCATCACCCCGATCAATTAGAAGCTCCAACATATCATCAGCAACATTCCAGGTACGATGAGGCTGGTGCAGAGTCCACTGATTGACATAGTCCATCTTAGAGTTTCTCCTTGTCCAGTTTTCCGCTGCAAGCATATAGCTGAGGTGGTTGAATTATCCTAATCATTTTACAGATAAGGAAAATGAGGCTCGGTGTGGTTCAGGAACAGCCTGGGCCCCGTGGACTGAGAAGGAACTGGGCAGAGAACCTGAAACTGCTCATGCTATAGCTCATCTCACTGCCTCCGATGTCTGCAGGTGAAACCAGAAAACGCCAAGATGCAGAAATGAGACCTGCACAGCCCATCTGTGACCTACACGATAAACCAGAGGCTGAGAAGAATGGAGAACAGCCACATCATTACAGGCAACTTCATTGACTGGTCCCAGTCGAATACTGACTCGGGAGGTGAGCTGATGTTTCTCCATCCGAAGGACTTACTAGTGAGTTAACTTACATTTTGTCCTTCTACGGTATATGACAGACAGGGATGTTATATGAAAATAATTTGTCTTAGATTAATACACGATTAACGGTAAACTTGGGCCTATACAACTTTGATAACTGATAAAATATAAATTAATTTTACATTTGAATTAATTAGTAGTATGATTATTTTTTTTAAAGACTTATTTTATTTTTGTTGGAAAGTCAGATACATAAGAAGAGGAGAGACAGAGAGGAAGATCTTCCATCTGTTGCTTCACTCCCCAAGTGACCACAATGACCGCAGCTGAGCTGATCTGAAGCCAGGAGTCAGGAGTCTCCTCCGGGTCTCCCATGCAGGTGCAGGGTCCCGAGGCTTTGGGCTGTCCTTGACTGCTTTCCCAGGCCACAAGCAGGGAGCTGGATGGGAAGCAGGGCCTGCTAGGATTAGAACCAGCGCCTGTATGGGATCCTGGTGCATTCAAGGTGAGGATTGACCCACTAGGCTCTTGTGCTGAGCCCAGTAGTATGCTTTATTTACTTTAAGTGAATCAGATAAGAAAAATATGATTTCTTCATCGCTACATTTCAAACTGGTATGTTGGGGCTGGTTCTGTGGGGTAGCTGGTAGAGCTGCCTCTTGCAGTGCCAGTCCAGAGGGTAAGTCAGCAGACAGGAGATCTCTAGCTCTGTTTCTTTCAAATAAATAATGTTTTAAAAGAAAAATTTAAAATTTTTATTTGAAAGCAAATTTGCAGAGAGACAGAAAGGTATCTTTCATCTGCTGGTTCACTCCCCAAATGACCACACATCCAAGGCTGAGCTGGTCAGAAGGCAGGAGCCAGGAGCTTCTTCTGGGTCTCCCACGTGAGTGCAGGGTTTCAAGGACTTGATCCATCCTTTGCAGCTTTCCCAGGCTACACCCAAGGAGTTGAATGGGAAGTGGAGCAACTGCAAAATGAACTGGTGCACCTGGAGGAGGCCAGCACCGCATGTGGAGGATTAGCCTAATGAGCTTTGGCACAGGCTCATTAGGCTCCCTAGTACAGGGTCCCAAGGCTTTGGGCAGTCCTTGACTGCTTCTCCAGACCACAGGCAGGGAGCTGGATGGGAAGTGGGGCCGCCGGCACTAGAACCTGCACCAGTATGGGATCCTCGTGCATGCAAAGCAAGTACTTAGCTGCTAGGCTACCACACCGGGTCCAAAATGAATAAATTTTAAAACACAATTACTTGTATTTATGTCTTTCTAACTAGTGGACTTAAAAGAGAAGATCTGTTTCTAGGAACAAGAGATGATTTAGTGCTACTATTTGTACACTTTTTCCCCCAAATAACCTCTAAGTACTTCAGTTTCCTCATCTGTAAAAAAAAAATACAAAAAATTATAGTCTGAGCCTCCAAGTCAGGCTTCTGTGAAAGTGTCATGGTGGCAGAAGATCTGGGGCCAAGGCCGTAGGTTACTGTGACCGTGGGGGAGTTCCTGAGTCCTGGCTTCAGTCTAGCCTACCCCAGGCATGGGAGGGCATTTGGAAAATCAAGCAGCAAATGCAAGATATAGCTCTCTCTCACACGCTGTTTTTAAAATAATAATAATAAAAATAAGCATTTTTTAAAAATCCATGTGCATGTAAGCTTCATTTTGGGAAGTTTGAAAACTATGGAAGAATAGACAAAACCAGAAGGCAGTTACTCTCAGCAACGTTGACGGTTAACTGCAATTCACAATGTCACTTTTGTGCAAATTAGGAAAAGCAACTTGGCCTTGAGATATTTGGCCAGAAAACCACCTTCATAGATGATCCTGTTTCATAGCGACAGCAGAACGTCAGGCATCAAGCAAGCTCCCTCCTGAACAAGACAGGACCTTGGGGCACTTTGCTAGCGGGTGACAGAGCGGGATATGTTCAATTTGAGGCTGTTTCTGACCATGTTGAACTGAACAAAATTTGTACATAAAATTATACTCTGAGTTTAGAATTTAGAATGGATTCTAGTACATGGGTGGAGTGTATCTACTGGGTAACTGAATGAATAAAAAGGGGCAGAGAGAGAAAAAAAAGTAAATTTGTTAAATAGCATGTTAAATTATTTTCCAAAAAGATTCCATGAGCTGTGCCTATTTTAATTTGTGTTACTAAATGAAAACATGACTAATGTCATTTAAATGCATATTTCTGAAATTGTCACTGGGGATGAATAATTAATAATTTCTATGAATTTCACTTATTTTAGCTCTTTATTGGGATGTTGGAGATTTTTCTTATAAAGTTATATCATTTATTTTATTGACATTAACCACTTTAATTTTTTCCTCTTGATTATTTTTTCAGCTTGACTTTAAATTTTTGACTTTTTTTTTTTCACTTGGTGCTTTCTAATCCTCAGGAAGAGAAATTCACTGATCTCTTGTTTGTTGATTTATTCTATTGGATCTCAGAAACTCCTCCTTCCGGCAACAGTCGGACATTCAGCTTTATTTTCTAGTTTTCCGTTTAAAAATATGTTCTCTTTTTAGTCCAACTGGGATGAGTTTGATGGTATACATCTTTTGTAAACACGTTATTTTAATACCATTTGTTGAATTTTTTTTTTCTCATCTGTGTCCCCTGTTGGTAAAAACTCATATGCTCTGGGCCATCTTCCTCCATGCGTTGATTCTTTCAGCCCTAAAGTTAAGATCCGTGCAAGTGGTAAGGTTAGAGGCAGACGCAGGGTGGCAGGTGCCTGAAAGGACTTCAGCTCCCTGTGGGGGTGGTTGGTGATGGAAATCAGATCTTTCATCCGGCTGACTCCAGGCGAAGATGAACCAAGACCTCTCCCTGCCCCGCCTCCACAGGAAAGAAACACAATGAGAAATAATGAAATAAATGAATGTACTACAAAGGCAGCATGTTCTCCCTCACTCAAAGAAAGCCATAACAGAGTGAGCCACTGCAGTCAACCCTGGGTTCCTCTTTGTAAACGAGTTGAGCCATAGAACCGGTTAGATCTGCTGGAAAACGTACCCAGGCCTTGAAAACCAGGAGAGCTTATTTTATTGGAGGTTCCAGAACAATGGCATAATGGAGTGTGTGCGGCGGGCGGCTTTCCAAGGAAAGACTAGAAGTGGAACGGCCATTGAGACACCTAGTGGTAAGGATGTTTACTGCACCCATAGCTTTTGCCTGTAGGGCCTCTGTAGGAACCACTTTGTTGGGGGGTGAGCAGCACACACTTTGGAAACTTGGACGTCCCTCTTTCTGCTCCCCAACAAACTAATTTGTGTTCTGTGTTGTGTGCAGGAAGCTTCCAGACAAATGCTGGTGGATCAGGAAACTGAAAAACCCCTACAAAGTTGGAAGAGACGACTGTGAACCTGTACTACTGATGTGTTACTGACAAATGTGGTTTCCCAAGCTCTGGCCAAGGATGTGACTTAACCGACTTGGTTAATATTCACTAGGGATCAACACTGAGTTTCATCAAACATCCCATCCCAACACCTACTCTGCAAGGTCTCATGAACACTTGCAAACTGAGGGTAGTGATGACTTTGAGTCACTGGGATGATTCTGAGGTCAAGTTCACCAGCATTCACAGCATCACAAGCTGAAGACTGTTTTACATGCCATCTGAGCATGGTCATTTCTCCCCCACTGGAGCGACAAAGCTGTGTTTACGCTTTGAAATGGATCCTGTGTGTCTAAGGGCGTTCCTCAATGGCTCAGAACAAGGCAGGTTCATGGGTTCATGCATTCAAAAGTATTTTGAGTATCCTAGAAGCAGCCTGGTCCCTGGGGTTATAGAAGAGACCTCCCGAGAAGGGTACATCCGGAGGTCGAGTCCTGAAAGACAGTGAAGAACTAACCGAACTCCAGGAAGCCAGCAGCCAGGGTGAGATGAATTCAGGTGAGAGCGTGAGTGGTCCCAACAGGCATCAGACAGGGAACAAGAAAAGGCAAGAGGCGGCCCAGGAGGCTGTGCAGGGAGTGGCCAGGTAGTAGAGAGACGTCTTAGGAGCTTGGGGCTGTATTTCCTCCTGATGATGATACGAAGACAACGGGGATTTGAAAGAAAGGCACCGACGCGATAGGTTTGCTTCTGGAAATGAGAGTTTTGGTTGTCACCTAGAAAAGAGAAAAGAGGAGAATTGCTTGACCAGTTAGGCAGATTCTGGAGAGGTCAGGGTGAGAAGTGTGTTGGCCTGAAATGCAGCGACAATGGTTGTGGTCTGTCAAGGGGAAAGGCAATTGTACCAGCCCCAGCATGGCAATGAAAGCCTGATATTAACGGGGATGATGCTGTGGCATATGAAGCCAAGCCCCCCTGCCTGCATTTCCAGCATCTCATATGAGTGCTGGTTCCTGTCTTGGCTGCTCTGTTTCCTATCCAGTTCCTGGCTAATGCGCTTAGGAAAGCAGTGGAAGATGGTCCAGGGCTTGGGCTCCTATACCTACATGGGAGACCAGGATCCAGTTTTAGGTCCCTAGCTTCGACCTGGCCCAGCCCCACACCCAGTTATGGCCATCTGAGAAGTGAACCAGTGGATGGACAATCTTACTCCCCGTCTGTAACTCTCTCTTTCAGATACATAAATAAATCTTTAAATAATAAACAAATAACTAAACCTAATCATCCACATACAGAATGAAAGGAGAAGAATAGCACAGTAGTTAAGAGGTAGACACTGAGTAAATCCCAGCTCAAAGGGTCAGCATTGAGGCACGGCGGGTTAAGCTACTGTCTGTGACACTGGCATCCTATATGAGCCCATATTTATGTCCAGGCTGCTCCACATTTTTTGTGTTAAGATTCATTCATTTTCTGGAAAGGCAGACCATCTTTGTGGAGAGCAGAAACAGAAAAAGATCTTCCATCCACTGGTCCACTCCCCAAATGGCCACAACTGCTGAAGCTGTGCCAATCTGAAGCCAGGGGCCAGGATCCTCTTTTGTGTCTTCCAAGGGAGACAGGGTCCCGAGACTTGGGCTGTCTTCTGCTTTCCCAGGCCATAAGCAGAGAGCTGGATGGGAAGTGGAGCAGCAGGAACACAGACCAGTGCCCATACGGGACGCCAGTGCTTCAACAGTGAGGATTTAGCCAATTGAGCCATATCTGATCTAGCTCCCTGCTAGCACATCTGGGAAAACAGCAGAATGTGGCCCACGTGCTCGGGTCTGGATGGGGTTCCAGGCTCCTGGCTTTCTCCTGACCCAACCTAGGCCCTTGGAGCCATTCAGGGCTGTCTCCCTATGCAACACCGACTTCCACGTGAATAAAATAAAGTCAGATATACAGAGAGGAGGAGAGACAGAGAGGAAGTAAATCTGTAAAATAAAATGAAAATCCAAGATTCAGGAGTTTTAGAACTGCTCCTCAACATTTGCAATTCACTGTGGATATTTCACCTGGAGACTTGGTAAGAAGAGAACTTAACCTCTGCCTTAGCTGTGCAATTGTAGGAAAGTTGATGAGCATCTGTGAGCCCCAGCTTCCAAATCTTTAAGATAAAGATAAAAGTAGTACCTAGTAAGTAGGTGTGTCATCAAGAGTAATGAAAGCAAAGTAAGTAGTGGAGGATCCAGTGTGAGTGACATGCTCCCAAAGAAGCAGCAATTCCTGTTAGGTAGGGGGGAAGAAATCAACATATGTATATTTCCACATGGGGCTCATATAATTTGAACAATTTTAACCAAATGAAATAGTAAATGTTCTCCTGCTCTAAATCTGTTAAAAGTTAAAAGTTGGGCCCAATGCGGTAGCCTAGCAACTAAAATCCTCACATTGCACATGCTGGGATCCCACATGGGTGCCGATTCATATCCCAGTAGCCCCGCTTCCCATCCAGCTCCCTGCTTGTGGCCTGGGCAAGCAGTCGAGGACGGCCCGAAGCCTTGGGACCCTGCGCCTGTGTGGGAGACTCACAGGAAGCTCCTGGCTCCTGGCTTCGGATCGGTGCAGCTCTGGCCATTACGACCACTTGGGGAGTGAACCAGTGGTTGGAAGATCTTCCTCTCTGTATATCTGACTTACCAATAAAAATAAATAAATAAAAGCAAAATAAGGGCCCGGCGGCATGGCCTAGCGGCTAAAGTCCTCGCCTTGAAAGCCCCGGATCCCATATGGGCACCGGTTCTAATCCCGGCAGCTCCACTTCCCATCCAGCTCCCTGCTTGTGGCCTGGGAAAGCAGTCAAGGACGGCCCAAAGCTTTGGGACCCTGCACCCGCGTGGGAGACCCAGAAGAGGTTCCTGGTTCCTGGCTTCGGATCGGCGCGCATCGACCCGTTGCGGCTCACTTGGGGAGTGAATCATCGGACGGAAGATCTTCTTCTCTGTCTCTCCTCCTCTGTATATCTGACTTTGTAATAAAATGAATAAATCTTAAAAAAAAAAAAAGCAAAATAAAAAAATAAATCTTTAAAAAAATAAAAAGTTGGGCCCGGTGGCGTGGCCTAGCGGCTAAAGTCCTCGCCATGAAAGCCCCGGGATCCCATATGGGCGCCGGTTCTAATCCCGGCAGCTCCACTTCCCATCCAGCTCCCTGCTTGTGGCCTGGGAAAGCAGGAGAGGACGGCCCAAGGCTTTGGGTTCCTATACCCGCGTGGGAGACCTGGAAGAGGTTCCTGGTTCCCGGCATCGGATCGGCACGCATCGGCCCGTTGCGGCTCACTTGGGGAGTGAAACATCGGATGGAAGATCTTCCCCTCTGTCTCTCCTGCTCTCTGTATATCCGGCTTTCCAATAATAATAAAATCTTTAAAAAAAATAAATAAAATAAAAGTTAAAAGTTAATTTATCAAAAATGACTTCTAATCTTTTGTTCTTGACTTAATATATGTGTTAGTTTATCACTTTCTTCATAGTATCTTAGTAAGTTTCCTAACAATAAGATGTCCCATCTCTGCTAACATACTTGGAAAAGCATACGAGGATGGGCCAAACCCTCTGCCCCTGCCCCCACGTGGAACCTGGAGGAAGCTCCTGGTGCCTGGCTCAACCTTGTGGACAGCTGAGGAGTGAATTAACAAATGAAAGTCCCTATCTTTGTAACTCAACATTTCAAATAAACATCTTTTTAAAAAAGTTTTCTTACAGAAAACAAAAATAGATGTACTGGTGGGGGAATCATTCTTTTGATACACTCTTAAATTCTAAAATATCGTTCTTCTAAAATGTATTATCAACTTCTTAGAATGTGATAACTGTTTTCAAAAGACAGAGAGTGACAGAGACAGAGAAATCTCTATCTACTGGTGTCCTCCCCAAATGTCTTTAATGGACAGGAATTAGCCAGGTAGAATCCAGGAACTCAGTCTGTGTTTCCTACATCAATGGCAGGGACTCAACTCCTTAGGACATTTTCTGCTGCCTCCCAGGGTGCACATTAGCTGAAAGTTGGAATCAAGCCTGGTGCCATGGTGTAGCAGTGCTGGTATCCCACATGGGCACCGGGTGGTGTTCCGATTGTTCCGTTTCCGATCCAGCTCCCTGCTTATGGCCTGGAAGAGCAGCAGAGCATGGGTCAAGTCCTTAGGCCCCTGCACCTGCCTGGGAGACCCAGAAGAAGCTCCTGGCCTCGGACTGGCTCGGCTGTAGCCATTGCAGCCATGTGGGGAGTAAACCAGCAGGTGGAGTCTCTCTGTGTGTCTCTCCTTCTCTCTGTAACACTTTTGATGAAAAATAAACACAAATCTTGAAAGAAAGAAAAAAGGAAGGAAGGGAGGAAGGAAGAAGGAAAGAAAGAAAGAGAAAGAAGGAAGGAAGGGAGGAAGGAAGAAGGAAAGAAAGAAAGAGAAAGAAGGAAGGAAGGAAGAAAAGAAAGAAAGAAAGAAAGAAAGAAAGAAAGAAAGAAAGAAAGAAAGAAAGAAAGAAAGAAAGAAAGAAAGAAAGAAAAAGAAAGAAAGAGAGAATTGGAATCAAAAGCATAGCAAGAGTTAAGCCCAGGCTCTAGCAGGATGATGGTGTGCCAGGCAGTATTTTTATCAGGGTCGCCAATTCCGCCCCCCTCCTCCAACTTTCCTTTTCCTTCCTTTTTGTTTTATTTTGTTTTGTTTTTACTTTAGAGGAAGAGAGAGACAGAAACAGAGAAACAGAGACTTGCACCTGTTGGTTTACTCCCCAAATGTCCCCAGTGGCTAGGCTAGGCTCTTGCCATGAGCAAATCTAGGAGTGGGAACTCAATCCAGATCTGCTTCATGCGTGGCAGAAATCCACTCACTGTGTTACTTTCCTCAGCATATATATGTATATATAAAACCAGGAATCAGTTGCAAACTAACAAGTGGTTTTTCTAGTTTTTTAAAAAATATTTATTGATACTGGAAATTCAGATTTACAAAGAGAAGGACACAGAAAGATCTTCCATCCTCTGGTTTATTTTGTAAATGGCTACAACAGCCCAAGTCGAGCCCATCCGAAACCAGGAGCCAGGAGCTTCTTCTGGGTCTCCCAGGTGGGTGCAGGGTTCCAAGCATTTGGACCATCCTCTGCTGCCATCGCTGTCGTAAACAGGGAGCTGGGTAGGACGTGGAGCAGCTGTGATACGAATCAGTGCCCATATGGAATGCCAGAGCTGCAGATGGAAGATTAGCCTGTGAGCCACTACACTGGTCCAAGGGAAGTTTTATTTGTAAAGTGAAAAAAAAAAAAAAAAGAGGGGAAAGTACCTCCTAGGAGGGATTTGGGAGATGGGGTGTCTCCAGAAAGGAAAGACACCAGGGTTTTAAGAAGTGTCTTGGGATATTAGGGTTTCCTGCTCCTGCTAGTCTGGGTGGAAACCCACAGGGGACTTACCCCACTTAGGAGTCTCTAACCAATTAGGAAATGCTTGGGCAATTCCTGTGTTGCCCACTTGAAGGCGCTATTTTCCTAGTTAGCTGGATAGAGACAAACAGATGACTGACAAATGGAAAATTTCCCTGACAATGTATGTGCCAACATGGGGCAGTGAAATGGTGGCCCAGGGAGAATGACCTCACAAGGCTTGTCCGTAAACCTGACACAAAATTTTAGTGGACTTGGATGGTCTCAACTTGAGCTATCTGCTGTCTCCCAAGGTTTGCATTAGCAGGAGTTAGGTACTACAGATATTACTCCAACATGAGACATGTATTTCCTCTTCTTTTTCAAGATTTGCTTATTTAAAAGGCAAAGCGACAGAGTGACAAGAAGACAGAAAGTTCTTCCATTCACTGGTTCAATTCCCAGATGGCTGCAATAGCTAGGCTAGCCTGGACCAGTTGAAGTCTGAAGCCTGGAGCTCCATCCAGGTTTCCCACATGGGTGGCAAGGACCCAAACACACACATGAGCAATGTGCTGCTGCTTTCCTAGGCACATTAGCAGGGAGTTGGTTCCAAAGTGGACCAGCTAGGCCTCAACTGGTGCTCCAATATGGGATGCTGGGATTGCAAGGAGTATCTTAACTGGGTACTCATGCTTTGTTTCCTTTTAGACTTATTCCATTTATTTTATTTTATTTTTACTTTATTAGTGGTGATGATCACATAGTTGATTAGGGCAAGAAGGGTCAGGGATCAGGGGATAGTGGGTGAGACCCCTGTTATAGATTTTCTTCTTTTTCTTCCCATATATGGGGTAGAGGAGGATACAAGAGGAGAAACCACACCCAGCCTCCCAACCGCTGCATGCCCTGGGGGCTGGGGAACTGCCACCCAGTGTCATCCCACATTCCCCATTATGGAGCATTTTCTGAGGGTCCTCTTCATCTGTTTTTGATAGTTCTGGGATGCTGCTGGTATCGCTGCTCCAAGGATGAGGAAACCTTCCAAGGTCAACTGGCTATCATAGCCCACCCACCTCTGAGTCTCCATTGGCCCAGAAATTAGCTGTCAAACTGCACTGGGGCAGTCGATCAATTTGTAATGTCCTCCACCTTCAGCAAACCAATGGGTGCTGTGGCCCAAATCAGCCCTGCCTAATTTAGGTCCTCATGTACTACAGGGGGAGCTGCAGACCAATCAGAGTGATCACCAATACCCCCACTGGACCAGCTCTGGTTCCTGGGCCTGCCAGCATGTAGAGTGAACTGGTCCAATCTGCCCCACATCCCATTGAGATCTCGTATACATCATTGGGCATTGGAGTCTAACTCATCCCAACTGACTCCACCCTCCAGCACACACTCACGCCAGAGGGTACCACTGCCTGTCCAGCCAGGCCTGCCCCCAGTCCTGGTTCTCGTGCTCACCAATGAGAGTTGTAGCCCATCCGAGAGAAGCCTATAACCTTCCCACTGGAGGCACTCCCCAACCCGGATCTAGCACTCTCCAGATGGTTCTGTTGTCTAGCTTGACAGGACTTGGCCCAGTCCAACCACTTGCCAACTGATGCTATGACAAAGCCCAACCCATTTGCCCTTATTCTGGCTCATGCTGTACATTTGGATACAATCGGCTACCTAGCCTGGCTCTTCTCCTAGTCCCATTCACATGTAGCCCAATGAGTATTGTTGTATCCCTGCCCAGCTTGGTCTACCCCAGTCCCAGCTCTCACCCTCACCAGCATGAGCAGTGACCTAGCAGTGGAGTCCCCACTACTCCCCTACCAGGCTCACCCCCTGTCCCAGTCTTGCATGTGCTGGTGGGTGCTGCGGCTCAGTCTAGTGTGGCCTGTCTCACCTCAGCATTGCTGTAGCCTGGTGTGGCCCAGTCTGTCCCCAGTTCAGCTCACGCTGGTTGGAGCTGCTGTGCAACCGGGCGCAGTCACCCACTAGTCGCAGCGTTGACGTAAACTGGCTGGTAATGTGGCCAGACCCAGTCTACCCTGCACCCCATCCTGGTTCTCAGATCTGCCAGTATTATGAACTGGTCCAGCCTGCCCCCCCCCCCCCATACCTGAGCCACATGTATGCTGGCAGGTACTGCAACCTGGGCTGCTCCTTGCTTTGGTTCTTGTGTTCATCTGAAGGGACTGCACACTGACAAAGGAGTTCCCCAGGCTCCTCTCCTGGGTCTCCTCTCAGTGGCAGATCTCACGCACACTGGTGGGTCTTTGACTGAGCTGACTTGGTCCCCCTGCTGTTCTGGCAGGAACAGCAACCTTGTCCAACTGGCCCATACCCAATCCCATTCTTATTCTTGGGTTTACAGCCCAGCCACACCTAGTTCACGCCCTGGTGCAGCTCTCATGTTATTCTATTTTATTTTTATTTTATTTTATTTTATTTTATTTTATTTTATTTTATTTTATTTTATAGATTTATTTGTTTTTATTGGAAAGTCAGATATACATAGAGGAGGAGAGTCAGAGGGGGTCAGATCTTTCATCCGATGATTCACTCCCCAAGTAACCGCAATGGCCGATGCTGCACCGATCCAAAGCCAGGAGCCAGGAACTTCCTCCAAGTCTCCCACATGGGTGCAGGGTCCCAAGGCCCTGGGCCGCCCTCCACTGCTTGCCCAGGCCACAAGCAGGGAGCTGGATGGGAAGTGGAGCTGCTGGGATTAGAACCGGATCCCATTATGGGATCCTGTTGTGTTCAAGGCGAGGACTTTAGCCGCAAGGCCACTGCGCTGGGCCCTATTCCACTTATTATAAAGGCAAAGTTCAAGAGGGGGTGGGATGAGAGAGACAGATCTATAATATAAATATATTATTGGAAAGGCATTTAAAACACTGTACAGAGTCCTCAGCCTTAGGCAACTGCCTAGGTTGCCTTGTAGCTAGGCAAGCATTACACTGCTAGGAGAAAGGCAACCAATAGTTGGCAGGCATTCTGGGCCTGGTTGATACCAAATTTGTGTTAACTATACTAGTATGCCAGCATAGTTGCTTATTCTCTTTTCTTTTTGTAAAGCTATGTGGGGAAGGCAGGGATACAGACAACCCTGGTCTCCAGGTGCGGGGCTGCAGATTGCCTGGGGAAAAGGGTTTGGGGATGAACTGGAGTGGGAGTGCCTCAGGGGAGGCAATGATATCCGTTCAGGAGTGTTTAACAGGGGAGGGGTGACATCTCGGGCCTCCCACGGACCAGACCACTACACTCACAGGTAGGTGAGCAAGTTGAGATGGAGTGGTTTAGAGGGAGGAAACCAGAGGGCATGTCTGAATCAGGCCAAGGAACCTGCTCATGTGGGAGACCTGGGGTGGGCTAAGTAGCATCACCTGGAGCCTGGTGCAATGGCTTAATTGGCTAACTCTCACCCTACAAGTACCGGTATCCCATATGGGTGCCAGCTCATGTCCTGGGTGCTCCACTTACTATCAAGCTACCTGCTTGTGGCTTGGGAAAGCAGCAGAGAATGGTCCAAGTCTTTGGGACCCTATACTCACATTGGAGACCCAGAAGAGGCTCCTGGCACCTGAGGATCTGCTCAGCTCCAGCTGTTGTTGCCATTTGGGGAGTAAACTAGCAGACAGCAAATCTTGCTGTCTCTACTCTTCGTAAACCTGACCCATTTTCCCAATAAAAATACACAAATATTTAAAAAGAATTAAATAGGTAGAATTGCTTACTACTCACTGGCAGTTGCAAAAGCCAGGGTTGGGGGGCCTGCTTGGCTGAGTTAGGCCACAGCACCCACCCATGAATGTTGGGGAAGGGGGTGGGCCATGCCATGCTGGGCTGCAGCACCCACCAGAATACAAAAGAACTGGATCTAGGGGTTTGTCAGCTTGCCTCTGTGGGACTGCAACACCTGCTGGTTTGTTTTAAGAACTAAAGGTGGTGATGGCTGAGCCAGGCAGTACCACAAATTCACCTGATACAGGAGCTGGGGCTTAGGGGTTGGGGTGGGGCCAAGCTGAAGCACCTGCTGGCACATGTAAAGGCTGGGACTGAGGACAAATCATGCCCAACAGGGCCATGGTACTGACTGGCATGTGTGAGCTTGGTGTCAGGGAGTGGGTCTGGTAGAGGAACATGAGGAACTCCCCTGCTAAGCCATAGTTCCCACTGGGAACCACAAGAGCTAGGGCTGTGGGGCAGACCAGGTCAGACAAGTCGGAAGCACTCATCGGCATTTGTGCCGGACACGTCTGAGGACAGGCTGGGCTGGGCTACCAAACCGCACCTGCTAGCATGCAGGAGATCCAGAACAGAGTATGGGCCCTTCTCCAATGGGCTAAGCTGCAACATGAGCCAGCAAGAGCTAAGACTTGTGGGTGGGTCAAGCCAGGCCTGGTCAAAGCACCTATCAACACATATAAGACCTGGGGTTGGGAATGGGCCTATTAGGGGGATTCTGGGGACTTTCCTGCTGGGCTGCTGGACTGCATTCTCCCACTGGTGAGTGTAAGAGCCAGGGCTACGTACAAACCAGGCTGGGCAAGGCAGTAACATCCATTGGCATATGTGTGAGCTGGGTTTGGGGATGGGCCAGACTGGGCTAGGCTCCAGCATTCACTAGCACTCCTATCAACCAGGTGGCTATCGGACAGTCCAGGTTAGGCCGCAGCCACCCAACTTCACGTGAAAGCCAGACCTGGGTTAGGTCAGACTGGCCTAGCAACCACCAGTGAGAGGTGGAATATGTGTAAGTCAGGACTGATGTCTTGGCCACAACTCCTGCTAGTGAGCATTAAGATCTGGAGCTGGGGACAGGCCAGGCTACACTGGGTAGCACCTGTTGGTATACATGTGAGCTGCTCTGGGGGCTAGGTCAGTCCATCACACACACTAGAATGAATGAGAATCAAGTTGGGGTACAGGCCAGACCAGGTTAGACCACAATACCCATCAGTTCATGTGAGGGTTAAGGCTGGGCCAAGCTGGGCTAGGCTGCTGTACCTGTGGCCAAGAGCCAGCATTAGGGGTGGGCCAGGCTGAGCCAGATTATAGCACCTGCTGGTGAATGCCAAGGCTGGGGGTAGGGCATTTCAGGCTGGGCTGTGGCACCCACTGGCACATGTAAGACTTGGGGGCTGGGAGTGGGCCTGGTAGGGGAACTTTGGGGACTTCCTTGCTGGCGCCACACACAGGCCTCCACTATGCTTTCATTCATTCATTTTCCAAATATTCATAAAGTGTCTCTGTGCTAGTTTTAGGTGCTATAAGTAACAGCCTGAAAGAACTCAGAATCCCAGTCTAGAGGAGGAGAGAGACAGTGAAGAATTAAACAAGAGTGATAGAATGGTGGAACAGAGTGATGATGTACAGACATCAGGCCAGGGAGCGTGTCACTGAGAATACAGACCTACTCCACATGGGACAGCTGCTAGGGAAGAGTTCTTTGAGATGACCTGCAGGATGAGTTAGAAGGAAGAAGAGACAATAACTCTGCAAAGAGCCTGGGGAAAAGTTCTTCAAGCTGAGTACACAGTCAAGCATAAATGCTGTGCAGATAGGCTCAGAGTTAGGGAGTCAGACTAAGGATGCCAAAAGAAGTTAGGTCAAAAAAGATCTCACAGACCTTTGTAAGGGGTAGTGGGTTTTCATTTTAGAGTCCTGAGAGGTGATTTGGACCTCGGGACTTGGGTGGACAGACCTCCCAGAGGCAGCGTGGTGGCTGCTGGGGGCATCTTAGCCTGGTCTGACTCAATGCTTGGGGCCCTAGCCCCAGTCACTGCTGCCAAGTGGTGGGCAAATCTGGGGTTTGCCTGGGCCCAAGAGTTTTCTCCCTTCACAGTGAAAACACTGTGAGGGGATCTTGACAGCTCGGATCCCTGGCTCTGCCCATCATTGCCATCTTGTGGCGGGCCAGGTGAGTTTGACCTCAGGGCTTGGTGAACGGACCTCCTGGCTGTGTGGCAACTGCTGGGGACATCTGAGCCAGGTTGGATTCAATGCTTGGGGCCCTAGCCCCAGCCATCGCTGCCAAGTAGTGAGCGAATCTGGGGCTTGCATGGCTGCTTGGCAGTAACCTCGGGGATCCTGAGGGGGTAGAAATACTGCCTAGGGACATCCAGGGATAATGCCACTGTACTTGCAGGCAAGCGAGGAGACTGAGACCTAATGGTTTGGAGGGGAGAGACTGGAAGATCTGTATGGGTCAGACTGATAGACCAGGGCAGGCACTGCTAGGCAGAGAGTGACACACATGCCGGATAGTAGAATTTGTTGGATGAACTAGGTTTCAGTGCCCATTAACATGTAGGAGAGTTGAATGAGATGTGGGACAGACTGGACAAGTCTGTGGTACATACTGGCAAGCATAGGAGCCAGGGCAGGGGGCAGGCCTGGTGGGAGTCGCCCTGACTAGGTTGAGCTCCCACTGGCATATGTGTATGTGGTAGCCAGGATCAGGCTGGGCTGAAACACCCATCGGTTCGTATGGAAGAGAGGGCTAGAAACAGAAATGACCCAGCAAATGCAACCACCAGTGTGTGCATAAGCTGATTGGGGCAATGGACTATGCTGGACCCTGTATTGGAAAGCGCAAACAGGAATCAGGTCTGGGATCACTTCAAAGTTTCTATGGGAATCCTTCCAACTGAATTGCTGGACTCAGACCCTAACCATGGAGAAAATTGAAGGTTCCATGGTCTGACTGTGGAGAGCTGGGCCTCCTCAGAGGCTTAGACGGAACAGTGGACAGCATATCCAGGTGCCCGTGGAGGATACAGCAGTACACTGGAGCCTGCAGAGGACACCTGGTACCGTAACAGAGGATGGAGGACAGAACAAATGGATTAACTACCCCAACCAAGTGTTGGCAGTGTATATCCAGGCAAACGGAGACTCTAGGTGTCAACTAGCAGATTCTAAAAAGATTTCATCATGCTTGGAGTTGCGAGATTGGCAGTAATTCAGAACTGTTGAACTACAGAAACCACTTGGGTCCGGCACAATAGCATAGTGGTTAAAGTCCTCACCTTGAACATGCCAGGATCCCATATGGGCGTCAGTTCTAATCCCAGTAGCCCCGCTTAACATTCAGTTCCCTGCTTGTGGCCTGAGAAAGCAGTCGAGGACGGCCCAAAGCCTTAGGACCCTGCACCCACGTGGGAGACCCGGAAGAGGTTCTAGGATCCTGGCTTCAGACCGGCTCAGCTCCGGCCATTGTGGCCGCTTGTGGAGTGAATCATCAAATGGAAGATCTTTCTCTCTATCTCTCCTCCTCTCTGTATATCTGCCTTTCCAATAAAAATAAATAAATCTTTAAAAAAACAAAGGGGGGGTGCAGTAGCCTAGTGGCTAAAGTCTTTGCATTGCACATGCTGGGGTTCCTATATGGGCGCCGGTTCTAATCTCAGCAGCCTCAATTCCCATCCAGCTTGTGGCCTGGGAAAGCAGTTGAGGACAGCCCAAAGCCTTAGGATGCTGTACCTGCTTGGGAGACCCAGAAGAGATTTTGGGCTCCTGGCTTTGGATCAGCTCAGCTCTGGCTGTTGTGCTCATTTGGAGAGTGAACCAGTAGATGGAAGATCATTCTCTCTCTCTCTCCTTCTATTTGTAATAAGCCTTTCTAATAAAAAGATAAATCTTTAAAAAAAAGAAGAAGAAAAGAAACAGCTGGATGTGTGGATATGATAGGCTTTAAACGTAAGTAAGGTAAGGGAATGGAATTAGTAATTGCCTGATTTGATTAGTTAATACTAGATACATGTGTTGCAATATTGCACGGTACACCATTCAAAGGCACAGTATGGGCCTGGTGTGGTGGCCTAGTGGCTAAAGTCCTTGCCTTGAACGTGCCAGGATCCCATATGGGCGCCGGTTCTAATCCCAGCGACCCCGATTAACATCCAGCTCCCTGCCTGTAGCCTGGGAAAGCAGTTGAGGACAGCCCAAAGCCTTAGGACCCTGCACTTGTGTGGGAAACCCGGAAGAGGCTCCTGGCTCCTGGCTTTGGATTGGCGCAGCTCCGGCCATTGCGGCTGATTGGGGAATAAATCAAAGGACGGAAGATCTTCCTCTCTGTCTCTACTTCTCTCTGTATGTCTGACTTTCCAATTAAAAAAAATAAAATCTTTTTTAAAAAATACACGGTTATGCATTAATAATTTTTTGAGATGTATCTTCATTTTTATTTATTTTTGTTTTTCATTTTTTATTATATTTTTTACAATCTTTACATAGTTAATTAGGGTAAAAAGGTTCAAGGGCTATAGCAAAGTGGGTAAGATTATTATTTTCATATTCTTTCCTTCATGTATCTGAGGTAAAGGGGGATATTAAGGGAGAAGCCCCACCCAGTTTCCCACCCAACCCAGGTCCCAGGTGTGGGCATGCTCCGAGATTCTTGCTCAAATGGTTTTGATAGTTTATTGGTTATGAATTGCTGCCATTCTCACCACTCCAAGCACGATGAGGTCGTTGAAGAATCCACTGATTGACAGTCCATCACAGAGTCTCCATTTGCCCAGTATTTCGCTGCCAACATATAGCTGAGGTGGTTGATTGACTTGTTCTGTCTTCTGTCTTTTCTTGGTTAGGGTTCTGAGTCCAGCATTTCGATTGGGGAAATCTCCAAAGAAACTTTGTCTGAGGTGTTCTCCGATTAGATTCTTGTATGTACTAGCAAGCACAGGGCCTGGCACCGTCCATCGCCCTGATCAGCTCGTGGTTGCAATTGCTGGGTTGGTTCTGTTTTCAGCTCCGACTTCCACTGGAACTCACACTCGACACTCACATAAACCAGTGGTAGCTGCAGCCTAGTTGGAGCGACCCACAATAACCCCCACCAGGCCCGTCCCCTACCCTGGTTTGCCAGTATGTGTGGCAGACTAGTCCAGTCTGTCCCACATCCCATTCGGCTCTCATACATGTCAATGATTAAAGCTTAGTTCCCTCTAACCAGCTCAACTATCCAGCCATCACGGATGTTGTTGGGTGCCTCTCTGTCTAGCCACCCCAGCCCCTGTCCTAGTTTTTCGTGCCCTCCTGTGGGAGTGGTAACCCAAGAGAGAGGAGCCCTCTATTTCCCTCCCAGGCCTCTCCTACACCCGAGTTATGCACTCACCAAGTGGTTCTGTGGTTTGACTTGACAGAATTAGACCCCAGTGCCAGCTTCTGCCAGCTGATACTGTGGCTAAGCCCAAACAACCCTCACCCACTCTAATTTTGTTTGCACCAGTAGGAATAATCAGCCCAGCCTGGCTTTTGCCTGATCTAGTCCACATGAGATGCACAGGTGTTGTAGCCCTGCTTAGTCTGGTCTATCCCCATGCCAGCTCACGCTCTCCAGCGGGAGTAGCTATCCAGCAAGGAAACCAACCCTTATTCCCCCTGCCAGCTCTGCCCCCTCCCTTCCTGGTTCTCAGTTGGGCACTGCGGTCACATCCAGTACAGGCAACCTGTTTTTTTTTGTCGCAACCGAACCTGGCTCGACCCACACTCTGTTCTAGTGCTCAGATTTGCCAGTGGATGACATGAACTGATTCAGCCTGGTCTGCCCCTGACCCATGCCAAATGTATGCCAGTGGGAAACTTTCCAGGGCCTGTTCTGGGCTGTTTCCTATCGTGCTTCTTGCACTTACCTGCTGGGTCTGTGTCCTGCCAGAGGAGCTGCCCAGGCTCCTCCATCAGAACCTCCCCCAATGCCAGATTTTGCACATACCAGGGGATCCATGAGCCAACCCTACTCAGTTCGCCTCCTGTCCTAGCAGAAACAGTGGTTTTTCCTGACTGGCCTTCAACCCAAACTGGTTCTTGCTGTTGGATGTTTCAGCCCAGCCATGGCTCGTCCATACCCACATACAACTCACACATGACTCAGTAGGGGTTGAGACCGAGCCTAGTCTGTCCCACATCTACCCTGGTCTTCCAGAACACCAGAGGGTGTTGGAGTCTGGCCCGGCTCGGCGCGTCCAGTCCCAGTCCACACTTGTGCCAAGGGAGACTACAACTGTATCCTGATCAGAACGCAGTCCCCATTCCAGCCCACGTGCCCCTTGGTGGGAATTTCAACCCAGCTAGGGTTGTCCCCTTAGCTCCCCAACCGGGCCTGTTTCCAGCCATAGATCACACGCATGCCAGTGGTTGCTCTGACTCAGCTTGATCAGCCCTTCACCTCTCCCAATCCCTGCCTTAGACACTGTGGCTTAGCATCCCTGGCTCACGCAGACCAGTAGGTGCAAGAGCCTAGCTCGGCATGACCTGTGCTCCATCCTGGTTCCTAGTTTTGCTTGTGGACTAAGGTTTGCTCAGTCCTGCGCGGTACACCCCGTTCCATTACCAATTCACACATTAGCCAGTTGTTGGAGCTACTTTGCCCAGCTTCTCCAACCCCCAGGTCTGGACCACATGTTCACCAGTGGGAGCTATGACTCGCCAGGGAAGTTTCCCAAGTTCCTCCACTTTATCCACCCCCAGACCCAGTTCTCATACATGCACTGGGTTTTAGGCCAGTACCCAGTGAAGTCTGGCCTTCCATTTGGCCTTGTATGAGCTGGTGAACGTTGCAGTCCGACCCACCCCACACCCCGTTCAGGATGCACATTTGGGTACTGCTGCCTTGACCAGTCCAGACTGTTGCGGGTTCCTTTACCTGTGATTGATGGCAGGCTCCTTGGTCACACCTAGCTTAGTCCATCACCATCCCAACTCTTGAACTAACCAGTGGGGCTAGAATTTCCTCAGGGTTTGGCCCACACATCCCCCACAGAATCTACCCCCAGGTATGGTTATCGAGTCCTAGTTAACGTCATGGCCCTGCCTAATGTGACCCTTCTCCTGATCCATCATCATGTCAGGTAATAGGATATGATGCTGCTGGACAAGCCCCGAGCCATAGCTTTTGCATGGACTGGTATTTGGTGGTCAGCATTGTTAAGTGATTATAAGTACTTCAAAGGAAGAGTTACTGTCATTGGGAATCTTTGGGATTGATTCACATCCCAGAAGCACAGTGGGTTCAATCTGGAGCTGCCTAAGCAGCAATTCAAAGAACCAAAACCCCAAGCTCCCGGCCAGGTGGCCAGCAAGTGGAGCCTCGTGCAAAATGGCACACTGGCCGCCCAGGGAAGGCTCACCACATGCACATGGTGGCTGGCGTCAGGAATCTGGGCATGAGACGCCCCTTCCTGAGACCCACCAGCAGCTGGCAGGCTGTAGGAAGTTTAAACTCCCAGGCCCAAGGTCGTGCCCCTCCCCAGTCCCATCCACCACTCAATGAGGGCGGCAGGTGGGCCCTGGGCCTGTCTAGTCACAGAGACCTTCCCCCCTCGGTGTACTCACCCTGAAGGGAGCAGTCACTGGAGCCCAGGCAGACCTGGGGACAGCTCACCACATGCAGGTGGTGGCTAGTGTCAGGGATCTGGACATGAGATGTCCTGTCCTGAGACCCACCCACAGCCGGCAGGCTGCAGGAAGTTTTTTAGTAAAGTATTTTTCAACAGCATGCTTAGATCTCCTTCTTAGGCATTTTACAATGTATTCACTCAATAAATGTTGAGCTTCTTAAGATAAAACTGAAAAGATCCCACTAGCTGCCATACGTGGAACGGAGCAGCAGTCCAGGAGGGAGTGAGAGAGACAGAGAACAGGGAGAGGCTAAGTGGCTACAGTAGTGCAGGTGAGATGGAGGTGAAGGCTGGGATACTGTGAAGAGCAGCCAATAGACTCAAGACATACTACGGAGGTAGACTGATTCTTGTGTTGTAGGAAAAACATTAAGCCAAGGCTTTTTTCTCAACAGCTGGTGCCACTTTTTCAGAGATCTTTCATCTGCTGGCTTACTCCCCAGGTGCCCACAACAGGTAGGATTGGGCCAAGCAGAAGTCAAGAGTTGGGAACTCGAAGTCGGCCGTATGTGTGGCAGGGACCCCAATACTTGTGCCATCATCCATTGCCCCTGGAATGATGGAACAGAAGCACGGGGTAGCTTGGACTTAAACCAAGCACTCAGCTATGGGATACAGGCGTCCTACTGGCTGCACGAGCAGCACCGCACGCCTGCCCCAGCAGCACCATTTATGATGTCAGGGAGTGCAGGAGAGAAAAACAGACTAGTGGATACAAATCCAGAGCTCCAGGTTCTACATTCTATAATCCAATATGGCAACTAATCCTCCACGTGAAGATGGTAATTAGATCTGAATTGGGAATTCAGAGGATAGAACTACTGTGAATATACATTTACAGATTTGCAATGTCTCTTTTTTTAAATTCTTTTATTTTGATAACCTTTACACAGTTGATTCGGGCACAAAGGGTCAAGGGCTACAGGAAAGTGGGTAAGACCACTGTTTCCACATTAATATTATTATTTTTTTCTATATCTGGAGTAAAGGGAGAGATAAAGGGAGAAGCCCCACCCAGCCTCCCACCCATACCAGGTCCCTGATGTGGGGCATGCTCCGAGGGTCCTGCTCGAACAGTTTTGATAGCTCAACAGTTCTGAACTACTGCCAATCTCATCGTTTCAAGCACAATGAAATCTCTTGAGAATCCACTGGCTGACATAGTCTCTTCATGGTTGGGGTTCTGAGATTAGCAGTTCAGTTGGATGGATCCCCAAAGAAACCTCATCTAAGATGATCCCAGACCTGATTCTTGTGTGAATGCCAGTACGGGATCCAATACAGTCCATCACCCCAATCAGCTTATGCATATGCTGGTGATTGCATTTCCTGGGTCAGTTTTGTTTCCAGCCCTGTCTTCCACACGAACCGATGGGTATTGCAGTCCAGCCCAATCTTGCCCAGCATGCACTCGGCCCTCTTGCAAACCAGTGGGAGCTCAGCCTAGTCAGTGTGACTCCCAATAACCCCCACCAGGCCTGCCCCCTGCCCTGGTTCCCATGCTTGCCAGTATGTACCGCAGACTTGTCCAGTCTGTCCCACATCCCATTCAGCTCTCATACATGTCAATGGGTATTAAAGCCTAGTTCAACCAACAAATCCTACTTTCCAGCCCACATATATGCTGATGGGTACTGTTCTGTCTAACCACCCCTGCCCCAGGCCTGGTTTTCATGCTGTCCAGTGGGAGTGGTAACCCAAGAGGGAGGTGCCCCCTATTTCCCTACTAGGCCACTCCCATTCCCAGATTATGCACTCTCTAGGTGGTTCTGCAGAATTTGGTCCTTGACAGAATTTGGCCTCAGTGCCAGCCCCTGCCAGCAGATGCTGTGGCAAAGCCCAACCAACCCTCACTCACTCTGATTTATGCTTACACCAGTAGGAACAGTCAGCCTAGCCTGGCTTTCGCCTGATCTAGCTCACATGAGGTCCACAGGTGTTGTAGCCCTGCCTGGTCTGGTCTGGTCTACCCCCATCCCAACTGACGCTGTCCAGGGGGGGTGGCTGTCCAACAGGGGAGCCCTCCACATTCCCTATACCGGCTTTGCCCCTCCCTCCCTGGTTTTCACATGTGCTGGTTGGGCACTGAGGCCAAGTCTAGTACAGCCCACCTCACCTTGGCATTTGTCAGTGGGTTTTATAGCATGGCCCAGCCCAGCCCACCCCCAATTCCAGCTGACACTGGAGAGGGTTACAGCCTAGCCCAGTCCAGCACGCATCCAACCCCAGCCATAATGTGTACTGGCATGTGTTGAACCTGGCACAATCCACACTCTGTTGTGGTGCTCGGATTCACCAGCAGGTGATGTGAACTGGCTCAGCCTGGTCTCCCTCCAACCTGTGCCAAATGTGTGACGGTGGGTATCTTGATGGTGTTGATGGTGCTTGAAGTCTTAAAAGGGATCACATAAGGAAGAGGAGAGCAATAAAATGTTTGCGGGAGGGCCCTGCATGATAGCATAGCGGTTAAAGTGCTCGCCTTGAACGCGCTGGAGATAGGCGCAGCACCGGCCGTTGTGCTCACTTAGGGAGTGATCATAGGACAGAAAATCTTCCTCTCTGTATATCTGACTTTGCAATAGGAAAATAAAACAAACTACTCTTTAAAGAAAAAAGATGCTTGAGGGAGGAGAGTCAAGATGGCAGAATAGGTTAAGGACACGGTTGCACACAGAAACATTCGCCAGTGTGAAGCAGCGAGGGCACATGCAAGGAAATAGGAGAGGACAGAACGACAGCAGAAGGGCACCTGGAGACGGACAGACATGGGAAAGCAGCAAATACAATGGTGTGGTGTTGCAGTGACCAGTACCTCAATGGCATTCAGCAAGCAGCGATTTGAACTCGACCAGCAGCTGGAGCTTAGCAGCAACAAGGTGGGAAGCAACATTCACCAGGAGCTCAGGAGGTGAACCCAAATAACTGTGTATCCTACTGGTTTGCTGGATTTGACCAGAAGCAGAGAGAGAGCAGCAGGACCCAGACGGGTGGTGCGGGAACAGGGCAATTTTCACAGTCCAGTACATCCCCTAGAGCCAAAGCAGGCGCCATTCTGTGTAAGTAGACAAAGGCTATGGGACAGACTGAGCATGCACTGAGCTGGGAGTGAACTCATTTCTGGCTCAGTGAACTGCAACAACATGGCATCCTATAGGATCCATTCAAGATAGGTCCAGATAGCTCTCAGACCTGATGGCCAGCAGATCAAGACCTCTAGTAGTGGCACATCAGGCACCATTTTGTACAGGGTAGCAAAGAATTTAAGACTGCAGGGGCAGTGCTGAGCTACGCATGTGTTGAGCTGGGAGTGAACTCACTGAGCTCGGTGCATTGCACTGGTCCCACAGGAAAATAATACGGACTATGGCACCGTATGGGTCAAAATAGTTCTGTGTGGCCCTCAGACCTAATGGCCAACAGGTTCTGACAAGATCAGCACCACCAACAACCTAGCTATAGAAGACACCTGGTATCTCTCTAATCTTGGGATCTGCTCCAACCCAAAGTAGCAGAAAGGTTGTATAGACAATGGTGCAACTTCAGCATAGAATCACAGGAGGTGGAGAGTGGTGAGCCAGGAGCTGGGGCTACAGAGACCATGGTGGAAATCTAACATAAGAACCCAGACCTGGAACTCACTGGAGGGAGTGGCACAAGTGACTGCAAACAAAGAGCCATGTACCAACTGCAATAAGTAAAATCAAACTGTAGACCTGTGGGTGACAGAGCTTAGAAACCAGCCCCAAGGAGAAGAATCTGAAGTACAATGACCAAGGGTAAAAGAAGAGACAAAGGCACAATGAATATGACTGAAGACTCCCCTGCAAAGGAGCAAAACCCTTTTCCAACCTCAGAATTCACTGAGGAAGACATGGAGAAAATGTGGGATACAGAATTCAAAACACCTGTTACAAAACTTCATATCAACAAGAAGCACATAATGCAGGAGTTGAAGGAACTTAAGGAATATGTAACACAGGAAATGAATCAAATGAAAGCTGATATATCAGAAATGAAGAATAGAATGGAGCAAATTAAAAGCACAGTGGTAGGGGCCCGGCAGCATGGCCTAGTGGCTAAAGTCCTCGCCTTGAACGCACCAGGATCCCATATGGGCACAGGTTCTAGTCCCGGCAGCTCCACTTCCCATCCAGCTCCCTGCTTGTGGCCTGGGAAGGCAGTCGGGGACGGCCCAATGCTTTGGGACCCTGCACCCGTGTGGGAGACCCGGAAGAGGTTCCTGGTTCCCGGCTTCGGATTGGCGCAGTACCGGCCGTTGCGGCTCCCTTGGGGAGTGAATCATCAGATGGAAGATCTTCCTCTCTGTCTCTTCTCCTCTCTGTATATCTGACTGTAATAAAATAAATAAATCCTTAAAAAAAAAAAAAAAAAAAGCACAGTGGTAGGCCCGGAAGCATGGCCTAGTGGCTATGTCCTCGCCCTGAATTCGCCAGGATCCCATGTGGGGGCTGGTTCTAATCCTGGCAGCTCCACCTCCCATCCAGCTCCCTGCTTGTGGCCTGGGAAAGCAGTCGAGGACAGCCCAAAGCCTTGGGATCCTGCACCCGCGTGGGAGAGCTGGAGGAGGTTCCTGGCCTCTGGCTTCGGATCAGCGCAGCACTGGCCGTTGCGGCTGCTTGGGGAGTGAATCATCAGATGGAAGATCTTCCTCTCTGTCTTTCCTCCTCTATGTATATCTGACTTTCCAATAAAAATAAATAAATCTTAAAAAAAAAAAAAAGTACAGTAGAGAACTTCCAAAATAGAATGAAGGAGGCAGAAGAAAGAATCTCAGAATTAGAAGATATTTCCTGTCACCAGTGGGAAAGAAACAAAAAACTGGAAGCAGAGCTGGGTCAAGCTTAAAAAAAAAAATTTGAGAATTGAAAGACACTATAAAAAGGCCAAATGTAAGAGTTATGGGAGTCCTAGAAGGTGCAGAAAGAGAAGCTGGGTTTAAAAATGTATTTAAAGAAAAAATAAGGAAAATTTCCCTAATCTAAAGAAAGAATTGGGAAACAACATCCAGGAGGGGGCACAGAACTCCAGGACAGGCTTGAACAGAAGCGATCTTCACCACAACACATGATCATCAAGCTCTCCCCAATTGAACATAAGGAGAAGATCCTTAAATATGCACATGAAAAAAATCAACTGACATATAAAGGAATGCCAGTTAAACTCACGGGAGACCTCTCACAGGAAACTCTCCAGGCCAGAAGGGAATGAAGCGACATATTCCAACTGCTAAAAGCAAAGAATTGTCGGCCCAGGATAACGTACCCAGCAAAGCTTTCCTTTGACTTTGAAAAGGAAATAAAATTCTTCCACAGTAAAGAAAAGTTAAAACAATATGCTCTTCCAAACCTGCCCTACAAAGGATACTTAAAGATGTTCTCTTGACAGAGAACAGGAACAGCACCAACCCAAACCAAGGCAAATGCGAAGAACATCCCAGAAAAATAACAGCAGAAGACTAAATCAATGAAAAACCCATTGCTAAAATGACAGGACCAAGTTACCACCTATTCATAATAATCCTGAATGTAAATGGCTTAAACTCATCAATCAAATGTCATTGATTAGTAGACTGGATTTAAGAAAAAACCAATCTATTTGTTGCCTACAGAAGGCACATTTTTTTTTTTTAAGATTTATTTTACTGAGAGGAGGAGAGATAGAGAGGAAATGGAGCTGCTGGGATTAGAACCAGCGGCCATATGGGATCAAGGCAAGGACCTTAACCACTAGGCCACGCCACCGAGCCCCAGAAGGCACATTTCACCAACAAAGATCAGCTGAAATGATATCTCATGGATTTTGATGTTTTGCTTTTTTTAAAAAAGATGTATTTATTAAAGAAAAAGGAAAAAATACATAATAAAAAGATATTTATTTATTTTTATTCCAAAGTCAGATTTACAGAGAGGAAGATCTGTCCATTGATTCACTCCCCAAGTGGCCGGAGTTGACCCAGTAGGCAGGCAAGATGAGGACTTTGGCACCTTTTGAGTTTCATGTTTTCAAAAAAACTTTCTTCTCATTAAATTCTTCACTGACTCATAGATCCTACAGTAGCATCGTTTCTTCAAAAAGGTTCTTGATTTTCCTTTCTACAGCAACACATTAGTCATTCAGTTGCATGTTATTTAACTTCATGGCATTTTTAATTTCTTCTTTTTTCTTCCTGTTGTTGATTTTGTTTTGTGGTTTTTCATTTAAGGGGGTGTTCAGTAACTGTGTAATGGAGACTATCATATCCAGATGTGAGGCTACCCAGTATGAATCTCTACCTGCAGATCAAAGATGGACTCCCAATGAAATTGTTAACTACATCTCGACAATCAGATGTCGAACTTTCTGCCATTTTCCATGCCCACAATGATGGAACTATACCTGTTTATGAAAAATCATACTATAGTAATAATATGTGGGAACTCAGTGGGGGTGAGTGGAAAGGGCCTTGGACAGGAAATAAGGGAAAGCCTAGGGGCTATAGAACTGTATCATAAAATGGTAGTAATACTAAAAAAAAGAGAAAATCCTATTTGACATTAAAAACAAAGCAAAACAAAAAGATGTTTGCGGACCTGAGACTTGATACTACTTTTTTTCTTCAAATACTTCTTTATGGCCCAGCGTAGGTAGCAGCCTAGTAAGTAAAGTCCTTGCCTTGCACGCACTGGAATCCCATATGGTCACAGTTCATGTGCCAGTGGCCCGCTTACAATCCAGCTCCCTGCCTGTGGCCTGGGTAAGCAGTCGAGGACCCTTAGCACCCTGCACCCACGTGGGAGACCTGAAAGAAGCTCCTGGCTCCTGGCTTCGGATGAACTCAGTTTTAGCCAATGTGACCACTTGGGGAATGAAACATGGGACAGAAGATCTTCCTCTCTGTCTCTCTTCCTCTATGTACATCTGACTTTCCAATAAAAATAAATACATCTTAAAATTTTTATTTTGGAGACCTGGCATGGTGGCATAGTGGCTAAAGTCTTTGTCTTGCATGTACTGGGATCCCATATGGGCACTGGTTCATATCCCAGCTGTTTGACTTCCCATCCAGCTCCCTGCTTGTGGCCTGGAAAAGCAGTAGAGAAAGGCCTAAAGCCTTGGGACCCTACCTGTGTACGAGACCTGGAGGAAACTTCTGGCCTCTGGCTTCAGGTATACTCAGCTATAGCTATTATGGCCACTTGAGTGAACCAGTAGACAGATAATCTTTCTCTCTGTCCTCTGCCTTTCCAATTACAAATAAACAAGTCTTTTGCTAAAGTTATTTTGTGGGGGCCGGCACAGTGGCATAGTGGCTAAAGTCCTCACCTGGCACTGCCAGGATCCCATATGGCACTGGTTTTAATCCCAGCAGCTCCGCTTCCCATCCAGCTCCCTGCTTGTGGCCTGGAAAAGCAGTTGAGGATGGCCCAAAGCCTTGGGACCCTGCAACCACGTGGGAGACCTGGAGGAGGTTCCTGGCTGCTGGCTTTGGATTGGCTGCATACTGGCCGTTGTGGTCCCTTGGGGAGTGAGTCATTGGACAGAAGATCTTCCTCTCTATCTCTCCTCCTCTCTGTATATCTGACTTTGCAATAAAAAAAAGTTATTTTGGGACAGTTGCCTTAGTAGGTTAAGCCCAGCAGTGCCAGTATCTGGGTGCCAGTTCAAGTCTTGGCTGCTTCATTTTTTTTTTAAGATTTATTTATTCTTATCGGAAAGTCAGACATACAGAGAGGAGGAGAGACAGAGAGGAAGATCTTCCGTCCGATGATTCACTCCCCAAGTGACCGCAACGGCCGGTGCTGTGCCACTGGTGCTGCGCCCCCAGCATGTGAAAGGCAAGGACTTTAACCACTATGTTATCGCGCCACCACCACCCCTCCACTTCATTTTTTATTTAGCTCTGTACTCATGGCCTGGGAAAGCAGCAGAGGGTGGCCCAAAGCCTTGAGTTGCTGCACTCACATGGGAGACCTGAAAGAGGCCCCTGGCTCCAGATTTTTTTTGTAAAGATTTTTTTTATTATTATTATTGGAAAGCCGGATATACAGAGAGGAGGAGAGACAGAGAGGAAGATCTTCCATCTGATGTTTCACTCCCCAAGTGAGCCGCAACGGTCCGATGCTGCACCGATCCGATGCCGGGAACCAGGAACCTCTTCCGGGCCTCCCACGCGGATGCAGGGTCCCAATGCATTGGGCTATCCTCGACTGCTTTCCCAGGCCAAAAGCAGGGAGCTGGATGGGAAGTGGAGCTGCCAGGATTAGAACCGGCGCCCATATGGGATCCCCGGGCATTCAAGGCGAGGACTTCAGCTGCTAGGCCATGCCACCGGGCCCCTGGCTCCAGATTTTATATCAGTTCAGCTCTTGCTGTTGCAGCTAGTTAGGGAATGAATCAGCAGGTGGAAGTCATCTCTGTCTCTCCTTCTCTCTGTATAACTTTGCCTTTCAAATAAATTAATAAAAAATTATTTTGAGAGGCAGATTGATATAGACATGGAGTGACCATTCCCATTTACTGGTCCTGCAGGGGCTGACCTGAAGGCAGGATATAATTAAACCCCAGTTTTCCATGCAGTAGGCAGGAATCCAACTACCGAGACATCACCAGCACCTTGCGGGTTCTGCAGTAACAGTAAGGTGGGGTCAGGAGATGGAACCTGGACTCCAACCCAGATATTCCCATGTGGAATTTGGGCATGCTGACCAACGTTTCTCCCACCAGGTCAAAACCAGCTCTTGGTTTGAAGGTTTTACGGAGCTCAGAGAATCATGAGGCTACATTGGGGAGCCATCAGGAACAGAAACATGGTCAGCGGGGGTGGGGTGTGGGGGTGGGGTGGGAGGGTGTTTGAATCAGAGATTCCAGAGATAATGAGTGTAGTTAGTAGCAATAGCCAACAAAATCATGACCTTGGTGGGGAATTATGGAGGTGTGGATGGCTAACATAGGAATGACTGTTGTGGGTGGGAATCTGACAGCGCCAGGTGGGCTATCCAAAGGACTGGTGAAAGATGGACAGAAGTGGAAGGGAGCAGTGGTCCAGCGTCGGAGGATGGCAGCACCCTGGGGAGTGGGGCTAAGAGCCGCAGCTGGCGGGCTTCAAAGGAGCTACGGATTTTGAAGTGTCCTACTGACTGGTTCCATATAGATTTTGCATTTTTTATTTGTTTTTCCAAAGTAAGCACTTGGAAAAAAAGAAAACAGTATTTGAAAGGCAGAGAGACAGAAAGAGACTGACACAGTGAGGGAGATCTCCCATCCGCTGGTTCATTCCCTAAATGCAGCTCCGGGCAGGGTTGGGGTAGGACAAGACCCTGGAGCTAGGACATCAGGGCAGGCTCCCCACGAGAGTGGTACAGAGCCAAGTACTTGAGGCATCACTGCTGCTGCCCGGGACGTGCCTTAGCAGAAAGGTGGAACCTGGGCAGTCCCATAAAGGCAGCAGGTGCCACTAGAACAAAGGCCTACTTAAAATATATATGTGTATGTATATATATATATTTACTTTTATTGGAAAGGCAGATTTACAGAGAGAAGGAAACACAGACAGAAAGATCTCCCACGCGCTGGTTCACTCCTCAAATGGCCGGAAAGGTCAAAGCTCAGTGACAGGAAGTCAGGAGCTTCTTCTGGGCCTTCCTCATGGGTGCAGGGTCCCAAGGGTCTACTGCTTTCCCAGACCGCAAGCAGGGAGCTAGAAGCTAAGTGGGGCAGCTGGGACATGAACCGCCGCCCATATGGATCCCGACGTTTGCATGAGATTAATCAACTGAACTATCGCGTCTGGCCCAGCAACCCTGTATTTCTACAAGGTTCCAAGCTGAAATTCCTATAGGTGTGGTGTGCTTACAATTGCAAAGATTTTATTTCTCCAACTTTACTGGCCCCGCCTGAGCTAGAATTGGTAATAGGCACTCAGTTTGTGACTCAGAACCCGTAGAGCATTTGGTTTTCCAAGCAAAGATATCACCCAAGTACTCCCAGGAGCAATCAAGCCCGAGAAATCCATGGCTGGTTAAGGACCTGGGTAATGGCTTTCCCCGGAAAATCGCTCCAGTAGAACCATTCAAATTTCCCCCTAGCAAATCACAGCGGCCGACAGCCAGCTTCCTCTCGTTCATTGGCCAACCGGAAACTTTAGAGCCCCCACCCCAAGCACGTATTCGTCCCGCCTCTTACCGGAAGCCAATTGGAAAGATTCGCTCTTCGTCACTCAGTGTCATCTGTTACCGCGTCTGCCATTGGTCGTTGTAACCTGCCCATCAAGCAGTAGGCGGGTCTGTGCGAACCTGGGCTATATAAGAAGAGGACAAAGGCGGCGCGCCGCCTGTGTCATCCGCCATTTTGTGCGAAGCAAGGTGGCCTCCACGTTCCCCGAGCGTCTTCTGCGCTTCTGCCTCGACCGCCCCTTGACCGCACCAATGTCTCGGGACCGGTTCCGGAGTCGCGGCGGCGGCGGTGGCGGCTTCCACCGGCGCGGAGGAGGCGGTGGCCGCGGTGGCCTCCACGACTTCCGCTCCCCGCCGCCCGGCATGGGCCTCAACCAGAACCGTGGTCCGATGGGTCCCGGCCCTGGCGGCCCTAAGCCCCCGATCCCGCCGCCGCCTCCGCACCAGCAGCAGCAGCCGCCGCAGCCGCAGCCCCAGCCCCCGCCGCAGCAGCAACCTCCTCCACAGCAGCCTCCGCCGCCGCATCCACAAGCGCATCCGCAGCAGCAGCCGCCGCCGCCGCCGCAGCAGCAGGACTCGTCCAAGCCCGTCGTGCCGCAGGGACCCGGGCCGGCTCCCGGGGTCGGGACGGCGCCGCCGGCCTCGGGCACGGCTCCACCGGCCACGCCGCCAGCCACCGGCGCCCCTCCGGGGCCGGGGCCCACCCCGACGCCGCCGCCCGCCGTGACCGCCGCCCCGCCGGGGGCGCCCCCGCCGGCCCCGCCGACCAGCGGCGTCCCGACCACTCCCCCGCAGACCGGGGGCCCGCCGCCGCCACCCCCGCCGGCCGCCGGCCCTGTCCCGGGGCCAGGGCCCAAGCCGGGTCCCGGACCCGGAGGCCCGAAAGGCGGCAAGATGCCCGGAGGCCCCAAGCCCGGCGGCGGCCCTGGCCTGAGCACGCCCGGCGTGCACCCGAAGCCTCCGCACCGGGGCGGCGGGGAGCCTCGCGGGGGCCGCCAGCATCACCCGCCCTACCACCAGCAGCACCACCAGGGGCCTCCGCCCGGCGGGCCCGGCGGCCGCAGCGAGGAGAAAATCTCGGACTCGGAGGTGAGACGCTCCTAAGATGGCGGCGGCCCCCTCGGCTCTCCGCGCCACGCCAGGCCTCCATTTTGTCGGCGGCGCGAGGGGCGCGTGCGCAACGGGGCGGGCCCGGCCGGCGGGACCCTGGGGGCGGGCCGGCGTGGACTGGTGGGCTGTCTGGGTGTCTTGGAGGTCGGAGGCCGCGGGACCTGGTAGAATGTATGGGCTGCGTTTGAAATGGGTGGCCGGGGGCGCTCGGCGGGACCAGGGCCCTGAAAGCGAGCCGTCGTGGACCTGGTGGGTTGTATGGGGGTGTCTTTGAGGTCGCTGGCAGGGGGGCGCCCGGCGGGCCGTCCTGGGCCCGGCTCGGCTGTACGGGGTATGTTTGAGGTCGCTGGCCGAGGGAGTCTGGGCGCTCCGCCGGCTGCGTGCGTATCGGGGACAGTAAACAGTTGAGAAGGGTTTCTTAGTGCCGCCTAGGCGGGGATTGCTTTCCAGTATCTCTTCCTAGTGTTGGGAGAAGCTCCGTTTTGATATTAACCCGAAGAGAAAAGCCCAGTCGGGGATTTTCCTGCCTGGCGTTCGAAACATTCTCTCCCTGTTTCCTTAGGGGTTCAAAGCTAACTTGTCTCTGCTGAGGAGGCCTGGAGAGAAAACTTACACTCAGCGTTGTCGATTGTTCGTTGGGAACCTACCCGCTGATATCACTGAGGACGAGTTCAAAAGGTTGTTTGCTAAATACGGAGAGCCTGGAGAAGTTTTTATCAACAAAGGCAAAGGATTCGGATTTATTAAACTTGTGAGTGTAACTGCTTGATTTCGAATAGTGTTTGGAAATGGGAGGGGCTGGCTTTTGCCCTTTGCGAATGTTTTTTTAATCGGGAAAGATGGAGTTGGTTACATCTCACCTGCCCAGGAGATAACTTGGTGCTCAGGAAAAGGGGGGGCGGGGTTGGTTGGAGGTGGGGGAATGGCTGGAGATGGATTACCAGCAGTTTGGGTCGTTGACACGAGTTTCCCTAATACTTACAGGAATCTAGAGCTCTGGCCGAGATTGCCAAAGCTGAACTTGATGATACGCCCATGAGGGGTAGACAGCTTCGGGTTCGCTTTGCCACACATGCTGCCGCCCTTTCTGTTCGTAATCTGTCTCCGTATGTTTCCAATGAACTGTTGGAAGAAGCCTTTAGCCAGTTTGGGCCGATTGAGAGGGCTGTTGTAATTGTGGATGATCGTGGAAGATCTACAGGGAAAGGTATCGTGGAATTTGCTTCAAAGCCAGCAGCAAGAAAAGCCTTCGAACGATGCAGCGAAGGGGTGTTCCTGCTGACAACGTAAGTGTCCCCGTGTGTTCATGTTCTGAGCGTGTTAACTTGTTGGCAGAGGAGGTCGCCATGAGACGGCTAAGATGGAACTGCTTTCTGTCGTTAGGACTCCGCGTCCAGTCATTGTGGAGCCACTGGAACAGTTAGACGATGAGGACGGCCTTCCCGAGAAGCTGGCTCAGAAGAATCCCATGTATCAAAAGTAAGGCTGATGAAAATAACTTATTTGCTCTGATTTTCCAGTTTTGTTTAGAAGGGTAACAGTTATTTAGTACTGGGTTACTCTCTGACATTGCTCGTTTAGTGAGATTGTGAGGCTGTCGGGCAGAGACCGTGTTTGGGCTTGGAAAGCAGCTAGCAGTGCTTTTGTGAGTGCGCCTGGGATTGTTTGGTCATTGCTTTGGAGCCCTTTGTGCTTGTTTGCTTGCTTTCTTTTTTAAGATTTATTTGATTTTTATTGGGAAGTCAGATGTAGAGAGGAGGAGGAGAGACAGAGAGGAAGATCTTCTGTCCCATGATTCACTCCCCAAGTGAGCTGCAATGAGCCGGTGCTGCGCCAATCCGATGCCAGGAACCAGGAACCTCTTCTGGGTCTCCCACACGGGTGCAGGGTCCCAAAGCTTTGGGCCATCCTCGACTGCTTTCCCAGGCCACAAGCAGGGAGCTGGATGGGAAGTGGAGCTGCTGGGATTAGAACCGGCACCCATATGGGATCCCGGAGCGTTCAAGGCGAAGACCTTAGCCACTAGGCCACGCTGCTGGGCCCGATGTCAGGGAATCTTATACAACGAGATAACTTGAATGCTACGTTATGTATTGTTGTGTGTTTTTCCGTGTGCATTTTATGTGCACCTGTGTGTTTCTTACATTCCTTACAAGTGTTAGCCCTGGAAGACCATTCTTTCTAGTATGCATCCAGTTTAAAATTCCATGTATTTTCAGGGAGAGAGAAACTCCTCCTCGCTTTGCTCAGCATGGCACATTTGAGTATGAGTACTCCCAGCGATGGAAGTCTCTGGATGAAATGGAGAAACAGCAGAGAGAACAAGTTGAAAAAAATATGAAGGATGCAAAGGATAAATTGGAGAGTGAGATGGAAGATGCTTACCATGAGCATCAGGCGAATCTTTTGCGCCAAGGTAAAAATTCTCCCAATTTGCCTTTTGAACATGAGAGCCTTATTGTATGTGTAGCCAAAACAACGTTTCCTGCTGTTTAGATCTAATGAGACGCCAGGAAGAATTAAGACGTATGGAAGAGCTTCACAATCAAGAAATGCAGAAGCGTAAAGAAATGCAATTGAGGTAAAGTTCGTTCCTTTGAAACTTCTCTGCACTGAAAATCTCTGCTATTTAGGACATGGGGGGATACGTTCTCACTTCCATGCTCTCCTCAGATCCTGTGTTGGTTTTAGCACTCAGTTCATTGGGAGGCAGATATCTGGCCCTGCACGTAAGATGTGTGCAGCCCACATTTTTCCTTTCAGTACGTTGCAGGCACACCATGGCAGACATAACGGCACAATTGTTCCAGTTGGGAGATTGTCAAAGTTTGTGGAAAGGGAAATAAAAGTTCAGATGCCAGTGTTTCTGGTTAATACTACATTCCACGTGAATAATAGTTTGATTGCTCAGGGGCACCGCTTCTGAAACCGCTTACTGCTTGTGACTGGGTGTTGAAATGAGGACCAAAGTGCTTAGGGCTCTGTCACACTAGTGACACTGGGAAGGAGTTCCAGGCGTCTGGCTTTGGCTGACCCAGCCCCAACTGGTGTGACCACTTATGAAATTAGTCAGGAGATAGAAGACCTTTTTTCTCTTGGTCTCTGTAACTGCCTTACAAATAAATAAATTATTTAAGGAAGGTCATCTGCCTACTGGTTGGACTCCCCAGTTGGCTGCAGGAAACAGTAGCCAGGAGTTTTGTCACAGTTTCCCACTAGTATAGGAGCCCAAGCACTTGGACTGTCCTCTGCTGCTTTTGCTGGCCACGTGGGAGCTGGATTGGAAGTAGAGCAGCTGGGAGTTGAACTGGCATGACCATACAGGACCCACTATGGCGGATGGTAGCTTTACCCACTGTGCCACAGTATTGGCCCACTTTTTTTTTTATTACAAAGTCAGATATACAGAGAGGAAGATCTTCCGTCCCATGATTCACTCCCCACGTGAGCGCAACAGCCGGTGCTGCACCAATCCGAAGCCGGGAACCAGGAACTTCCTCCAGGTCTCCCACACGGGTGCAGGGTCCCAAAGGCTTTGGGCCATCCTCAACTGCTTTCCCCAGGCCACAAGCAGGGAGCTGGATGGGAAGTGGAGCTGCTGGGAAGCATGTATTTTTAAATTTCTTACTGATTATAATGCATTATGTGACACAGTTTTATAGGCACTGGGTTCCCCCCATCCTTCTCCCCACCATGGTGGATTCCTCCGCCTTGTTGCATTACCACAGTTCAAATTCAGTTGAGATTGTTTCATTAAGCATGTATTTCAACATTCAATGTAAAATACAGTTTTTATGAACCTTGTATACTCAAATGGAAGGTTTTTCACTAATGAAATACTTTGCTTGCCAGGAGATAATGCTTTGCTATTTCTGTTTTCTTTTTTTAAGACTACTGTTATTGGAAAGGTAGATGTACAGAGAAGGATTTGTCTGGTTAACCACCCCCCACCCCCAAGTAGCCAAAAATGAGTTGATCAAAAAGCAGGAGCATCTTCCAGGTCTCCCACATGGGTGCAGGGTCCCAAGGCTTTGGTCCATCCTCAGCTGCTTTCCCAGGCCATAATCTGGGAACTGCATGGGGAAGTAGAGCTGTGGGGACATGAACCAGCGGCTATATGGTATTGCTGGCAGTTTGAGGCACACGATTAGCCAGTTGAGCTATTTTTCTGACCCCTTTGTCCTTCTAATCTAGACTTTAACCTTCTTAGGAAAACTGCTAGTTTTCTTCAAATTAAATATTGAAAGATGGTTTATAAGTTTAATATTTGTAGGCAAGAGGAAGAACGACGTAGAAGGGAAGAGGAGATGATGATCCGTCAACGGGAGATGGAAGAACAAATGAGACGCCAAAGAGAGGAAAGTTACAGCCGTATGGGTTACATGGACCCAGTAAGTCAACTAAAATTTGTAGGTTATTTTTACCATTTAAATACAGAAGTATTCCCAAAAACAGCTGTGGAAAATGAGCATTTTGCATAAAGTACACATGTATTCCAAAATATTTTCAAGATAATTTTCCTTTTGAGAGACAGCAATTTTCGTTTGAGAGACTTCCCCCAGTACCTGCATTGGCCCCGGCCTGGGTCAGGCTGAAGCCCGGGAACCAGGAGGTGCCATCTGTCTCCAAGGGCATAGCTTAGGAGGAAACTGGACTTTGAAGAAGTGTTTGCTCTGATTTCACTCTTTGCACTATTCGCACAGGACAAATTGGACTTCTCGTGGAGTGTTGGGATTGGAGTATGATTAATTCATAGTGCCAATTTAAAAATATATTAGATGGTGGCACAAATGCCTTTAGGAGCTTACCTTCCTTGTACAGGTGAATAAAAGGATGTTTTATTTCTTCTAGAGAGAAAGAGACATGAGAATGGGAGGTGGAGGAGCAATGAACATGGGAGGTAGGTGTGAAAACTAAATCAACAGTAGCTACTGGAAGCTGCATTCTGGTGGAGATGTAACCAGTGTTTCTGTTTCCCAGATCCCTATGGTTCAGGAGGCCAGAAATTTCCACCTCTAGGTGGTGGTGGTGGCATAGGTTACGAAGCTAACCCTGGAGTTCCACCAGCAACCATGAGTGGTTCCATGATGGGAAGCGACATGGTAATGTATCCTGTGGGACGTAATACAAAGGAAATTATTTCCAAAACTGAATCTGCTTATTTTTTTTAAGTAGGTTCTGACTTGGACCTCTTAGTTCCCCTCTTACCACATGGTGAACATGTAATGCTGAGAGATACTTTGGCAATGTAGAACTCAGTGTGTGGTGACCTAAAAATATGGTGACCACTGAGGAGCCGATGTTGTTAGTATGTGGAGTTACTGTTGGCAATTAGTAGGTTGAGGTGCTTTCCACTGTGTTATTGCTGGTGCGCTCTTGAACTTCCAGTGCACTGCAAATCTAAATCTAGAGGTTAGATAACATATCTGATTATTCTACACCCAAGTGAACATCATTAAATGGCAAACTCATTCAAGCTGGTATTTGCCATAAGTAGGAGTCAGACTTGAGCTCTGTAGGTCTAGACCTGTTTTATGACATGTAGGACTTTGATCTCTATTTGCTGTGGCTTCTGTCCCATTGGGGAATTGTTTAGTGTTTTGACTCGTCGTTTTTCCGCCTGTTGGGCCTGTCTGTAGGTACATCTAAAAATAACTGACATCTCTGTTTTGCTACAAGATAGCAAAATAAAAAAAACCTGGCATACTAATTGTATGCGTTTGATCTGACCCTTCTTCATGCTATCCTGTTTTAGCTATACAGATAGCCTGGTAGATCCTTCACCACAATCAGTGAATTGGTGTGACTGGCTGCATTAGGGCTTTACAGATCTTCAGTACTGAGTTTTGGTGGGTTTCAGTGCATTTTTATAGCTGCCTTGAATTTGAGTAGTTCACCCTATAGGCAGGCATTGGGTAAAAGGGGGAGCTGCGGTGTGTAGCTCATAAGACTGATTTTGTAAATAGAAATGTAAGGATATAGTATGGGGCCTCACCTAATTAAAATCTACCCTTGGCTTCTTGAGAATTAAAAGGAGTTTCTAAGTGGCTGGGTTAAATGCAATGCTGTTAGCGTTCTTCAAATTGAATTTTCAAACTATGTGGCTAACAGTTGGGTTTATATCTTTGCTAAAGACATTGTTAGGTATGTATCAAATTTGTAGGATTAATCTGTCATGTTCCTGTAGTTTACATGTTAGAAAACCGGTAGCTAGCTGTTAGGCACTATGAGCTGTTGTAATCATGAAACCTCCAGCTAGCCTTTAAAGTACATGATGAAACCACAAAGGTTTTAATTAAGACTTTAAACAAAGGATTGCAGTTTAGGCTTTTCCAGTAGTCAATAGTGTTTGTAAAATCCACCAAATTATACATGGAATAGCTCATCTGTCTTGCAACTTGAGGTTCTTTGGAGAAATATTCTCAGTAATTATCAATGAAGTTGGAGAGACATGGCCTTGGGCTTGATTCCTGTAGGTTTCTGTTGTTTCCAGTCTACAGGTACCTGTAGTTAGTGATGATGTCACTGCTTTATCGCAATCACTTTAGCTTGGTGTCATGCTGTTTGGGAGACACCTGCCTACAATAGGGAATTGTAACAGTGCACTTACCAGAGACCTCAGGGAAAAGTTGGGTATTTGCAGGTGGGCTGTATGTTCAGTTTGCAAAATCACAGATTAATTCTGTGAAACATGATTGTTTCTGGTTATTAGTGATGGTGCTGAAGTGGTATCCCTGTGAGAATATGCAACACAACTGTGCCGGTAATGAATCTATTAGTCCTTATGCTTTTTCTTTTTGTAGTCTGGTAGCATTTTGTTAAAACATTCAACCTTTTAAGATTTCTGCAACTTAGCAGATGTGTCTTAAGATCTTGAAACGCACGAGCTTTCTTATGCAGCACATGCCACTAACTGGTGAGTAGGTCTTCGTCACTTCATGGAGTGAGTTGGTTCTGTCCGAGCTTACTTGCTAGGCTTACTTGGAGATTTAATTTTCTGTTCAGACCTGGAAAGTCAGTTTGCAAGCTTCTCAGTGGGTTACTCTGATGTGAAATTTCTTAGAAGTCATTTTGGAATGGATTTTCACATCTGCACTAATTTTTAAATTTTTTAGCACTTCAGAGAAGGTGATCTATTCTTTGAAACAGGTGTATGAGAATGGCTCAAGTGGGAACATACCACAAGGCATGTATTATCGTAAACTAATTTTCAAATTACCCTTTTTTCCTTTCTATGTTCCCGGTACCTGTGGATCGACTCATTGGTGATTGTATCGACGAACGTTGACTACGGAACCTTCTAAAATATTTACTTAACACACATGGACATCAACTACATATAATGAACTGTTAATTACTGTTCCAATAGCGTACTGAGCGCTTTGGGCAGGGAGGTGCGGGGCCTGTGGGTGGACAGGGTCCTAGAGGAATGGGGCCTGGAACTCCAGCAGGATATGGTAGAGGCAGAGAAGAGTATGAAGGCCCCAACAAAAAGCCCCGCTTTTAGGTGTGATATCTAGGCTTTCATTCCAGTTTGTTTTTGTCCTTTCTTGTTTAGATACTGATCTTTTAAATTCTTGCATTTTAGTAAGAAAGCTATCTTTTTATGGATGTTAGCAGCTTATTGACCGGTTATTTGTAAATGGTCTGTTTGGGCAGGTAAAATTATGTAATGCAGTGTTTGAAACAGGAGAAAAAAATTTTCTTTTTATTTCCTTTTTAATTTTTTTTAACTGTATAATGTCCCTCAAGTTATGGCAGTGTACCTGTGCCACTGAATTTCCGAAGTGTACCAATTTTTTTTACTGTGCTTCAAATAAATAGAAAAAAAATAGTTAATATGATCTTCAACTTTGCCATTCATGCTTCTGCACATTAGGCTGAGAAGTCCACTTTGAAAGCATGGACGTGTCTAGACCTCGAATGGCAAGTGCCATTTCTAGATGTATGTGGAGGCTAAGTACTGCTTTCCAAAGATCAGTGCCCCCTTGTTTTAAAACGAAGAGATGAAGACTGAAGTAGTTTCATGATTTATTTGGCATTATAGGAAGCAAGCTTTGGTGCTGAGTATTTTTTAAATGGTTATGTAAGCAAAGCTGAACTGTAAATCTTTCATTCAGGAATATGTAATGAAGATTGTGGAATGGATGTAAGACCCTTGGTAGAGGAGAGACCGGGTTTGGTTATGGCTCTTTCATGGCCCCATGATCTATCTCTTTGTTGAAAGGTTTTGAAAAATGGAAAGATTTTTGTTGCCTTTCCCCATTCTTGTTTTTAAAGAAACAGCAGAATCCCAAGCCCTTCAAATGGCTTGTATTGAACTTTTACATTTGAATTAAAGATTGTTAAACATGAAGCCTTTTCATGTATTACTTCAAGTGATTTATAAAGATGGGATTTAGTTTGAAACAACTTGAAAGCTAGTTACCCTAAAGTACAGCTAGCTGTATACACACATGGTGTGCTCTGTAACTTAAATCTCCTTGTGCTACTTTTGTTGGGCAGATCTGTAGGACTATAAAAATCTATTGGTCCTCTTTTCTAAGAGCGAGTGGTGACTGTTGACTAATAGGGTTGCAGATAACAATTCTTAACTGTAAATTTGTTAACCAGTTTGATATAGTTTGCTTTTAATGTAGCACTGAATTGAGAGAATTGCTTATGCTACAAATCTTCCCACCATAAAGCTTTGGAGTGTTGCGATGGTGTTGTCAGTCAATTGTCAACTTCATTGAATCCGACTCAATATTGCAGATGGTTTCCTGTTGTCTACTAGTACAGCAGGGGCTGATTTCCCAGTGTAAACATGCTAGAGAAGCAACTTGCTAACCCTAAGTAAAGCAATTGAATGGTCGGCTTTGTTCTTAGTTGAATCCATTCAAATCTGTACATTATAGTACTTTCACTATGGAATGTGTCTGCCTTTTACCTCTGTTCTTGGTGCTAATTGGTAAAAGAAATTCTAAATCAAGCCTTTCAAACATGTTGAAGTTTAGTATTGTGCCTGAGGCTATAAGGAGATCCATTGTTAATTCAGCACTCTGTCTATTGGAAACAGGATAGCATTAAAACACCAGTGGAGTATAAACGCATATTACCAACTTCTGGTGCTAATTGAGGCAGAAAGTGACATGTTCGTTTATTCACTGACCCACTGGAAGTGGGTAGGGATAGCCCTACGATAAATAAATTGAGGGAGGGTGTTTTAAGTGGTGGTAAATATGAGATTCCTTTTTGTGGAAACAAGGGACTTGATTTAAAAGGAGTCCGTTACAATTTGGTTGAATTGTACAGCAGGGACTCTACTAATGACAAGAAAATAAGGGGTGTTCATGTGACACCCACAGAGGGTGGACGTGAGTAATGTGTGGGTGGGGGTTGGTGGGGAAGTGGGAAAATCTGCCTATAAAATTAATGTTTCAGTTTATTTTTCAGATTACATGCCTTTCTTTATAAGGGATGCTGGCACAGACCCCCCTAAATTAAACTTTTGGTAGTACTGTACCTTTGAAGAGTGGTGAAGGATGCTAATGGATTATCTCCTGGAAGTTGTGGCTTTGAGACCCTTGCTGTGGGCTGTAGAATTGCTAAAGGATGTTTAGCAATTAATGTGCTTAGTGACCACTGACCTTTGACTCGCCATCACTGCTTGAGCAGTGTACCAAGGGTTGTAAGAGACTCATATGTTTGAGTAAGTTTGGGAATGTATGATAGATTCTAGCCTAATGTGAATTTAAGTCATCTGAAACTATGGGTGGGAAGGGGAAAGTAATGATTTTTTTGAAGTATTGTAGCCATTTTTCTCATTTTAGGAAGACTGCCCCCATTTCCTCTTCTCCACTTTATTCTCAGAATTTTAAGAGGAACATTGGTTTTTTAAAAACTTGTTTCTGCAAATCTTTATATACTACATTCTTTAAGATCCCAGTATATTCATTTGATAATCTGTAATCTTAACCCATTGGCTCACATTACTTAAAACCTTAATCCTGCCTGTTCATGACAGAGAGAGAAGACATGTAAACCCCACCACTCCTGTTAGATGTACTGTATTATACCACTAATCAGATAATTTGGGGAGCCGTAATGTTACACCTGTGCAATCTTTATAAGTGGCATATTATGGCAGATAAAAATTTAGGAACTTGGCTTTTCTTGGGCGAGCCACCAAGTTGTGGCGGAATGTTTTCTGGTGTTCTTGGACTGCAATTATGCACTATTAAAGTAGTGGCCTGCTACATAACTGCGTTTAGCCAGCATTTCTGCAGTGCGTAACTGTGAGGAACGTAGTACCGCAAATGGCAATGGACATTAGGACCCGGATGTAGTATTCCTGCTTGCTCCAAGATTCTCATTGCCGACTGCATACAGGTAGGTAAAAAGCAATATAATCTAACTTGGTGACTTGCTATGTGCTTTTATTCCGTGGGCATTCTGACATCACATTTCTGACAATGAAATTACAGTGCAGCACCTAACACTTGTATCAAAGCCGTGTGGGTTTGGGGTTAGAGCTGTAATTTGTCAGAATTCAGTGCTGTTGCAGTTCTCAGATAAAAAGTGCAAACTTGATTATTTGGTATATCTGATTCAGTTGTGTGGTTTTCTCTAGCTGTATTGTAACTGGCAATAACATGGAACACTAGTGGTGCGGGGGGGGGAAGGGAACCAAATCATACTTGGAAACTAGGGTGCTAAATCTTGGCACCTTGACACGGACTATAGACAACACACGTGATGGCTAGTCTCTGTTGTAGCAAACTGACCTGCCCTTAGGTTGGCAATATCAGTAGTTTCAGTATGCAACCTTGGTGATTATTCTGCTAATTCAGTGGATCAAGACTAAAGGTACAGTCTTTTTTGTTTTTGTAACGTGATTGAAGGTTTTCAAAACACATGAGCTCCTTGGGAACCCCTTTGTTACTAACTTGGGCTTAGATGGGAACCTGATGTGACTAGCTGAAGTTACGCGATTGGTCTAACTGCCACAACTCTGACCTGGGGTAAAGGGTGTGCCACAGCAACTAAGGAGCTGCAGCTGGACGTGTTGGTCATTCCCGTCCTAAGGCTCCGTCGTGCTCTGTAGGATGACTGCATGTGTTCAGCCTTTTGAATTTGTCTCCCTTAGCTTTGAGAGATGTGATATCACAGTCCAGACTGTTTAATTATAATTACAAGAAAAAAACTTCAAAACCACCTTCCTTGTTGTTCAGGACTTGTATCAACTGTTCCAGACCTCAATTCAACTTAGAAGTCTTTTGGTCTCTGACCTGGTTTTTTGTCAATTACGCATGAAAAACAACCTTTTAGATGCAGTGCTTTCTCCTTTGTGACTGGAAAGTTGGGCTTAGTATGCATAAATGCTGGTGAAAACTCCATACATGACTAAATTTTCCTTCATTGTGTCAGAACAGCTTACTTGCTCTTCAGCAAGCGATTCAGAATGGGGACAGATTGGTGTTCATGTGTAGTCCAATCAGGCAAATAACTCGTGACTAGCTCAGCTCCTCCATACATATAATAAAATGCAGATCAAACATCACACACAGGACCCCGATGGGCTCCTGTGTCAGCCTACTAATCAGTGGCCAGTGCTGACCACCATGGTTTCTAGTGGTTGATGTCCAGAAATAAAAGTTCAGGTTTAACTTAACAGAATATTCAAAGAATGTACTTTGGTATAACATGGACCTCAGACATATCATTGGGGTGGGGGGTTAATTTTGCTTTATTCTGCTTTCACATGGTTAGACTTTTGCACTTTAGAATGAGAAACCTGTGACTTAAGTTGATTCTCGTATGCAGTTTGAAATTGTGAATCTCAGTAGAGTGGGGGGTTTATTCTTAAAGCACTCAGTCAAAAAGTGGACATTAAATGGGTTTCAGTAGCAATGCTACGCCAAGGTGCTTGCATTGTATTTCATAATTTTTTAATTGCAAACCAAACTAAAAATCGTTGCTGAGAGCAGTCTGAGATCAGAGGTGTGATGCCAGAATGCGTTTTCGTACTGCTAGGTCCTTGGAACAGGTACTGGTGCTTTTTGAACGATGAAAGGGATGAAATGGGTACTCTGCACAGAAGGCCACAAACCTGCAGATAATGCATAGTTCACTCTCCCCAGTAGAGATGCGTGTGACTAGCTTTGGACTTTCGGGGTTGCATGTCTCCTTATTGTTAATCATTGTCAGCTGCAGTGACATGATCACAGTCCTGCACTTACTGCCTCTCCCTCAATGATTGTGGACAGGTTTTAGAGCCAGGATGTATGTTCTGGGCCTTTACTTGGTTTTGGCTTTGGCTGATAATGTTCCAGTGCTGTCAGCTAGTGCAGTTCTCAGTGGCTGCTTACTCTTCAGAGGATTGACTGCTGCTAACCATCTGTCATTGCTGCTAGATAATGATTGGCAATTTTTAAGAATCAACTGTGGACATTTCACAGTTGCTGGTAACAACCATAAAAATTTTGCTTTTGAACACACCAGTGCTGAGGAGATTTTAGGGGGGGAAGGGAGGGTGAAAGAGTTGAATGTAGAACAGGTTAGGGATAATCTGGAGAGTGAGGGAAGAATGCAAAACGATATAGTATCCCTTATGGATGGTACATGTGCAACAGGGGACTGTTTAGATGCCTGTGGCTGTACTGGTACAGGGAGGAAGAAAAACCTGAGCTTGAACTAAGGTTAATCTGTGCTCTGTGGCCTGCCAGGCATTCTAGTGAAGGTGGATGTTTTCTCCCTCAGACACACTCGAGTTCCTTGCTGTCCTAGTAAGGCATAGCTTCCCTGCCCTACTTAAAATTCAGTGAGGACATGGAGGGGGACAAACAGGGCACATCATAGGATTGCAGGGTAACAACTGCAGTGTTGTGTACTGGGGGAAGGGGAGGGCTCCTGCTTAGGTGGTCAGCCCGCTTGAGAAGGGAAGACCTGCTTGAATGGGAGCAGCAGGGTGTGTGCTTCTCTGAGAGCTGATAAACTCGATTGGTAAGGTAACCGTTGTCACATACCTCCACATAAGGGATAGTATATTTTGGGTTGCAGTCAAGCTTCATTGTGCTCAGACTGGTGAAACAGTTAGGCTTTGGTATTTTAAAGAAAGTTTTCTTTCTAACTCAAGGTGTCTGCTACTTTAAGAACACTTATAGATTTTTGTTTTCCCCCCCATGAAGTTTCTCTTTTTTTAAAGCTGTAACTGACCCCACTCTTTGTCTCTGGAATATTTACTCCTTAAATTTTGAAGTTGACTAGCATTTTCAAACCTCTGCTTTATGCCCCTGTCTTCTGTGTTAACTTTCTCTTGTTATTCTTTAGGTGAGAATGATTGATGTTGGCTGATGCTGGAGGACTCTCTCACTTGAAGGTAAGTCTCTGTAAAAACCCTTCACCTTTAGTGACCTTGGAGCTTCAGTTAGCTATTTAATAGCCAAAATAATTTGATTTAATTTGATTTGAACATTGATGTACAATAGGGCATTATAAAAATGTCATTTTAAAGTGCACTATTTAAGCAGTGGGAATCAGAACTAGAAAGGAAGGTTGAGTTAATGGAAGTGCCGATTTTTTTTTTTATCCAGTGCTATTCCATATTCTTGGAAGGTTAGTTAGAAGGTAGAGGAACAAGAGAGCTTGGTAGAGCAACAGCTAGAAGGACTCCGGCTTGGGTCTCACTGAGTGTCATGGGACTCGTACCTTGGCCATCCATCTTCCTAACTGAACCCTGGGGGAACCCCTGCCAAAACATGCACCCTCTTCTCCGAATGTATGTGCTACTAAAATAGTAAGCATAACCAGAACTTATAGTGAAGAAAATACTATTTTGCAGGTGGATAAGCAATTTTTCCAAGACCTGCTACAGAGCGGGAGCCAAGTTAAGGAAAGCCATAAAGTGCCAACAACCGAAAAATTTTAGGTAAGCTGAATTTTGCTTTTGGATGATACAAAAGTCAATTGTAATATAATTCACCTACGTATTAACATAGTATACTATATATTAATGTGTATCATATATAAGGAATATATTATATATTAGATTAATAGTCTTTTGTGCCCAAGAAATTCCCTTGGTGCTTTTAAGTAATGTTGAATTTGAAGGGTTTCATTTGGAAATAATTGTGTTTTTCAATTGGCAGGATCTGGTGAGCTGTGTCAGAACAAATGAAGAATGCAAGGAGGAATCAACGTTTCAGCAATAAAGACTTTAAAAATTTTGTCTGTTTTGCTTTTCTTTAAGACTTCGAAATTTTTCCATGTATATTCAATGAGTGACACAAAAGATATTCTTTAGACAAAATTCAGGACCCTATTTTTACAATTATTTTTGATGTGACATGTCAGAAGGGTGTATGCTGATTTATGGTTGGGAAGGTAGCAGCACGGGGACATCTGAGACAAATGGTTTTAACATTTTCACTCTCCCGTATCTTGGTGGGGAAGTGGCTGCCTCCAGTGCTAAGCTACATCAGGATCCCAGGATGGGGTTGGCCACTTGGTGTCATCCTAGGATCCTCAGTGTGGAGAGTATTGTTTAAGTGGTTTCAATAGTTGTGACAAACCATTGGTTTTGGTGCTTCAAGGGTCTGTTGGCTGACAGTCCACATTATTATTTCTGCTCCACCAGGTACTTGAAGAAGCTTGCCCATGAAAAAGATGGCCAGTCTGTTTTGCCTTCCATTATGCCCCATTGAGCTGGCTGTCATGTGCCTCAAATACATTGAGCCTGCAAACTCCCTGTCCTGTAAGTGTCCATTTGAGTCTCAACTTCTCCGGTGCATTTAATTAGGGCCCCAATGCAGTACCCTAGCGGCTAGTCTTGCATGTGCCAGGATTCCATATGGGTGCTTGTCCTAATCCCAACCGCCCCGCTTCCCATCCTGCTCCCTGCTTGTGGCCTGGGAAAGCATTTGAGGATGGCACAAAACTTTGGGACTCTGCACCCACGTTGGGGACTCAGAAGAGGCTCCTGGCTTTAAATTGGCACAGCTCCAGCCATTGCAGCCATTTGTGGAGCCAGCGAATGGAAGACCTTCCTCTGTCCTCTTATATCTAACTTTCCAATAAAAATAGATGTTTAAAAATCAGTAAATAAAGTGCTTAACATTGGGCCCAGTGCTGTAAACTAGTGGCTAAATCATGTCCACCAAGATCCCATATGGGAGTTGGTCCATAACCTGGCTGCTCCACTTCCTGTTCAACCCCGTGCTTCTGACCTGGAAAGAGTAGAGAAAACCCAAAGCCTTGGAACCCTGCACCTGCATGGAAAGATCAAGCTTCTGGCTCCTGACTTTGGGTCAACTTGGCTCTGTCCATTGCAGCTGCTTGGGGAGTGAAACGGCAGACAATGTCTTTCTGTTTCTGTAGATCTCTGCTTCAACAAAAGTAAAAGTGTACAAAATTTTAAAAATTATTTTTAAGTGACTTACTGAGGGCCTGGTGTGATATCTTAGCGGCTAAAGTCCTCGCCTTTAATGTGCTGTGATCCCATATGGGCGCCGGTTCTAATCCCTGCAGCTCCACTTCCCATCCAGCTCCCTGCTTGTGGCCTGGGAAAGCAGTCCAGCACAGCTCAAAGCCTTTGGGACCCTGCACCTGTGTGGGAGACCTGGAAGAGGTTCCTGGTTCCCGGGAGTGAAACATCGGAGGGAAGATATTCCTCTCTGTCTGACTTGGTAAACTCACCTTGCATGGTTTGTGGGTGTGGTATTCTATCAGAGTCCAGTCTGGAGACGGAAATCATGTAAGTTATCTCAACAGACAGCCTAGTTAACTGGATATTACACAGCTAAAACGGCTTCAGAAGCATCAACTGCAGGAGCTCCTAGAACCAGGGTCGTGTGGAGCAGGGAGGATCTGGCAGAGCTTTGAAGCCTAATCCACTGCTGCCGTGGGACTCCAGTCCCATCTCTGAGCAGGCGATTTCTGCTCGCCCAGACCAGCCCCATCAGAGTGCACAGTGTGGAACTGCCTTTTAATGACACTGCTGCCTTGATGAGCCTTGCCTTGATGTAATTCAAACACAGAGTCCAACTTCTCTCCTTCACTGAGTTCCTGTATTTGATCTTGCCTTACAGCAACGGCTCTTTGGCCAATCTAGTTAGCAGTTTTCATCGTCTGGATTTCGTAGACGGGTCATGGAGGCAATGTTCATAAGTTGATTGTGAGGTTGTGACTTTTATACTTCAGTCACCTTTGAGTGGAATGCAAACTCTAGAGTAATCTCATTGCTTTGTCATTCAATCTCATGATGATAAAATATGAAAGCAACCACATTTATCAGTGGAATTTTTTTCCACTTGAAAGGCAGAATTGGAGAGAGAAAAGCACTGGCTCCTCAGAGGGCTGCTTGGTCAGAGCCATCTGATCTCCACATGGCAGGTGATACCTGAGACATACTCTGCCTTTCCAGGCATAGTAGCCAGGAGCTAGACGGAAGTGTATCATTAGGACTCGAACCACCACCAATAAGTGCTGGTTTTTTTTTTTTTTTTTTAATTTATTTTACTACAAAGTCAGATATACAGAGAGGAGGAGAGACAGAGAGGAAGATCTTCCATCCAATGATTCACTCCCCAAGTGACCGCAACGGCCGGTACTGCGCTGATCCTAATCCGGGAACCAGGAACCTCTTCCGGGTCTCCCACATGGGTGCAGGGTCCCAAAGCATTGGGCCGTCCTCAACTGCTTTCCCAGGCCACAAGCAGGGAGCTGGATGGGAAGTGGAGCTGCCGGGATTAGAACCGGCGCCCATATGGGATCCTGGTGCGTTCAAGGCGAGGACGTTAGCCACTAGGCCACGCCGCCAGGCCCTATAAGTGCTGTTGTTGCAGGTGGTGGCTTAATCTAGTGTGCTGCGATTCTGGCCTCCTAGTTTTTGCTTTTTGAAAAAGCAACATTTGGGGCCTGCTTGCGACTGCTTAATGATTAAATCCTCAACTTGCAAGTGCCAAGATTGCACATGGGTGCCAGTTCATATCCCAGCTGCTTCACTGTCCATCTAGCTCTTTGCTTGTGACCGTGGGATGCAGTTAGGATGGCCTGAAGCCTTGGGACCTTCGTACCCATGTAGGAGACCTGGAAGAAGCTCCTGGCTCTGGGATTTAGATTGGCTCAGCTCTAGCCATTTAGGGAGTGAGCCAGCAGATGGAAGCTTTGTCTTCTCTCCTTAACTGTGCCTTGCAGATAAAAATAAATTCTGAAAGAAAAAGCAATAGGGCCTGGTGTAGTGGCCTAGCAGCTAAGTCCTTGCATTGCACACCGGGATCTCACATGGGTGCCAGTTCTAATCTCAATGGCCATGCTTCCCATTCAGCTCCCTGCTTGTGGCCTGGGAAAACAGTGGAGGACAGCCCAAATCCTTGGGTTCCTGCACCCGCATGGGAAACCTGGAAGAACTCCTGGCTCCTGACTGGCTCAGCTCTAGCCAATGTGGCCACTTGGGGAATGAATCATCGGATGGAAGAGCTTCCTCTCTGTCTCTCCTCCTTTCTATATATGTGACTGCAATAAATATATCTTAGAAATAAAGCAACATTCAATTTTAAATATTTTAGGTCTGAATCTGTACTGAGTCAATGTTCCTAAGCAGATAATGTGTCTTTGTAATGCATGGTTTCATGTCTTTTTAGTTTCAAGCAAGTTCTCTTAAATCAGAGTGCAGTAGCTAGGGGCTGGTTAGGAAATAAAAATAATACTAACTATTGGAACAAAGAAAACACATCAGGCTCAATATAAACTTGATTAGATTATTGGAAGAGTTAAAAAAAATCTTGAAAAGCCCACCAAATTGTCTTGGAGGGAACAGGTACAATTCTGAAGGAACAAAGAAATGAGGTTTAAGTTGAAAGAGGCCTCAACAAAGTCGAAAGTTAGCGTTCGATGGGTCCTGGTGCTGGTCCTTGAGTGTCAGATCTTTCTAGGATCTAAATTCCTGAAAATGGTGCGCTGGCTGGGGGATTGGTGCGGGGGACTGGGTGGAGGCATGGCACCATAGAGCTGCTCCTGCAGCAATGCCACCACTGAGTCTATATGTAAGACAGGAATATACTGTATGAAGTGACACCTGCACTCGCACATTTATAACAGTACTGTTCTCAACAGCTGAAACACGGAATAAAGCATGGTGTCTGTTGTCAGAAGAAAGGATAAAGGAAATGTGGTCTATGCCCACAATGGAATACTATTCAGATAGTAAATGAATGAAATTATACCATCTACAGCACAACGGACACAACCGGAGGACTTGTCAAGTGAATTAAGTCAGAAAGACAAATATAGCCATGTTCTCTCACAAGTGGGAGCTAAAATTAAAAATAAATACAAAGAAATACCTCTATCAGGGAAGAATTTGAAAACTGGTCTCACCCACTTTCCCCTTATGTTTGACCCTTCCCACCCTAATCAACTATGTGAGCATCTTCAAAGATAAAAATATTTGTATCAGTATTTTGCAAAAACAGTCTTGTCAGTACAATAGCGTAGCAGCTAAAGTCCTTGCCTTGCACACACTGGGATCCCATATGGGTACCAGTTCGTATCGTGGCAGCCCCGCTTCCCATACAGCTCCCTGCTTGTGTCCTGGAAAAGCAGTGGAAGACAACCCAAAGCCTTGGGAACCTGCACCCATGTGGGAGACCCAGAGGAAGTTCCTAGCTTCTGGCTTTGGATCAGCTCAGCTCCAGCTGCTGTGGTCTTTTGGGGAGTGAATCATCGGAAGGAGGATCTTCCTCTCTCTCCTTTCTGTGTATCTGACTTTCCAATAAGCATAAATAAATCTTTAAAAACAAACAAAATACAATCTTGTCAAACTTTGTTATATCTTTGTTAAACAATTCTTAAGTGTGTTTTTTTAAACTTCTCACTGCCATTCTTAGAAATTTTCTTTTTTTTTTTTTAAAGATTTATTCATTTTATTACAAAGTCAGATATAAAGAGAGGAGGAGAGACAGAGAGGAAGATCTTCCGTCCGATGATTCACTCCCCAAGTGAGCACAACGGCCGATGCGCGCCAATCCGATGCCGGGAACCAGGAACCTCTTCCGGGTCTCCCACGCGGGTGCAGGGTCCCAAAGCATTGGGCCGTCCTCGACTGCCGTCCCAGGCCACAAGCAGGGAGCTGGAGGGGAAGTGGAGCCGCCGGGATTAGAACCGGCACCCATATGGGATCCCGGGGCCTCCAAGGCGAGGACTTTAGCCGCTAGGCCACGCCGCCGGGCCGCAATTCTTATGTGTTTTAACACTTGCACAGAAGAGGATGGCCCCAAGTCAGGTCCCTGTATGCATGTGGGAGACTTGGGATTGGCTCAGCTCCTACCATCGCATCCCTTTGGGGAATGAATCAGTGGACAAAGATCTTTGTCTCCCTTCTCTGCAAATACACCTTTATAATACACATAAATTATATTTTTAAAAAGAACATTACAGCAATAGCACTCCTAGGAATATATCCAGAACAATTGTTTTATGAGAAACCAACATGCACTCCTATGTTCATAGCAGCACAATCAGTAATTGCAAAAACATGGAAGCAACCAAAATGCCCATCAACAGAGGATTGGATAAGAAAGCTATGGTTCATCTACTCCATGGAATACTACTCAGCTATTAAAAAAAACAAAATGCAGTTCTTTGTGGCCAAATGGGCCAAACTGGAAACCATAATGCTAAGGGAAATGAGCCAATCCCAAAAGGTTAAATACCACGTTTGCCTTAATTTAAGATGATATGATGTTATGTATAACATGTTATGTTATGAATGTTATATGTTGTGTATAAACTAAAATTGAAGTGTAGGTGAGGTGGTCACAGAAGGTGGCTGGGAACTCGCATTTACTTTCAACATGTTGGTTACTCATTACTATGTCAATTAATTCCATAATGATGTAAATTTTTGCTGATGGTATGTTGGAGCTTTCAATTGACTGGGATGATACTCTGCTGGCTCTGTCTTCAGACCAGAGAGGGTATACCTAAGATGCTGTTGAACTTGACTGGACAATAAGATGCTGGACTCTATGTTTGGTATACGCTTGCAATGGGGGAATCTCAACTGAACTTGAGCTGTGGTTATGCAACAAGGTGGAGGAATCCACCATGGTGGGAGGGTTTGGGGAGGGGTGGGGAGAACCCAAGTACCTATGAAACTGTGTCACATAATACAATGTAATTAATGAAGTAAAATAATAATTAAAAGAAAAAAAAAGTACAATAGAAAATAAATAAATAAAAAAAAAGAAATTACTGCAACTTTACTGATCTGTATTTACTATAAAATTAATTGTATATGGGTACACTTTTCCCATTTGATCGATTATAGCCCTTCCTGTATTTCCCTTAAACTAGGGTCTTCTTGCTTTTAACTTGAACCATGAAGCCCTTGGCTATATTACAAATTAAGTCAACGTTAGCTCCAAAGTGAAGGAGAGAAATGGGAGAGAGGGAAGGCGATGAGAGGAAGAGGAGGGAGTAGTGGAGGGAAAAATGGAACTGCTATATTCTCAGAATTCTACCAACTACCTCGAACCTGTGAAAAGCCACAAAATAGTAACTTCAAACAATGAAACAAACAGAACAACCCCTGCCACCCTGGATTCACGCAGCAACAATGAGGGATTAGTATGAGCAGCACAAGTTCAGAAAGATAATAGATGATCTATTATCTTTTATCTATTTGCTTGTAACTATTTTAGCCAATGGTGTTAGCCAATGCCAAAACAGCAGTCAGCTCAGTCAGTGTGTGCACAGAGACTATTGGATATGTTAAGGGAAATTAGTTCAACCAGTAACTACCCCCATGTGTAGCTTTCTGTCAGTAACTATAGCTGCCATGTAGTAGCAGCAAGACAATAAAAAAGATGTGTCACCATTTATGGCAGACAAAGCTAAAAAAGAAATATAAAGAAATGTCCCTTTGGAGGTTGTGCATTTTGCTCATGAATCCAACAGAGTAGTAGTAACAGTATCAGTAAAGGCTGCTCCCCCCTCAGGCCTTCGTGCCCGGTTGTTCACCAACCCAGTGTGGAAGCACAGCGGCTTAAGCCACAACCTGTGATGCCAGATTCAAATCTGGTTGCCTCACTTTTTTTTTTAAAGATTTATTTATTTTTATTGGAAAGGCAGATATACAGAGAGGAGGAGAGGAAGATCTTCTGTCTGTTGATTCACTCCCCAAGTAGCTACAGCAGCCAGAGCTGAGCCAATCCGAAGCCAGAAGCCAGCTCAGTTCCAGCCACTGCGGCCACTTGGGGAGTGAACCACTGGATGGAAGATCTTTGTCTCTCTTCTCTGTAAGTTTGGCTTTGTAATAAAAAAACACTCCCACATAAAAAATACTTCCACAACAACGTAAATAAATCTGAAGGAAAGTATTTCACCAATGCCCTTAATAGTAAAACAAAAATTACATAAATTGATGAGGCAGACTGACAAATAGCTAGAGAAAGGTGCCGCAGAAACAAACCTCCAACACATGCAAAAATCTAGGACCAAACCCGGCTAACACTGTTCCAAACCTTAAAGTATAACAAAAGAAGAATCTCTTTTGTAGGCTATTTGAAAAACATTCATATTTTCATGAAACACTTTCATGTTGAATATATATTGTTGGAATGTACAAACCAAATATAGCAATATTTAGTATTAATGTTAAAATTCACAGAAAAGGAAATACAAATGGCTTAATAAGCACATACTCAATCCTATGCTTGAGAGGAAATACAAACTTCTATTGAATCAACATCTGATTTTTTTTTTTTGGTAATGATCAAACCTTTGATAACAGATTGGTAATGATTAAACCTCTGATAACAGTTTATAAAAATTTGAGGAAATAGGGCCCGGCGGCGTGGCCTAGTGGCTAAAGTCCTCGTCTTGAAAGCACCAGGATCCCATATGGGTGCCAGTTCTAATCCCAGCAGCTCCACTTCCCACCCAGCTCCCTGCTTGTGGCCTGGGAAAGCAGTTGAGGACGGCCCAGAGCCTTGGGACCCTGCACCTGTGTGGAAGAACCAGAAGACACTCCTGGCTTCGGATCCACTCAGCACCGGCCGTTGCACTCACTTGGGGAGTGAATCTTCACACGGATGATCTTCCTCTCTGTCTCTCCTTCTCTCTGTATAACTGACTTTGTAATGAAAATAAAATAAATCTTTATTAAAAAAATTTTGAGGAAATTGCAGTAGGCACTCTCATGTACTGTGGGACTGTAACTGGCACTGTGCTTACAGAAAGCACTGTGCCAGCATCAAATATAAAAATACACAGATCTCCTGACCTACGAACTCAGCTGGCATTTTTACAGTAACTCATTCATGTGCAATATGACTTATGTACAAAGTTAAGAAATGAAGTGTTATTAATAACAGCAAAAGACTAGAACACATGAAAGTGTCAGAAGGCACTGCTCAAATATATTGTGGTGCACCCAGAAAATGAAGTCTTTCGTTTTGAGAAAAGGAAGACACTTTTTGGATGGATAAGGGACTATCTCACAATTACCATGGCATTCACAGAGCATACATGCTCAAGAACTGAGTGCACCGTGCAGTACTATCGATAGGAAGTTATTTAGAAAACAGGTACTACTTCAGGAGGGAGCCAATAGGCAATGGAAGAAACAAACGTTATCATTCTACGTCTTTTGAATTTTGAACCATGTGAACGTGCTTCATGTTGAAAATGGCTATTTGTTCAGCTAGCATTTCAGCGGGATTACAAGGGCTCAAGTGAGCAGGCGTTATATGTCCTTCATCTGATTGATAAACCTTTCTACAATTCCATTGAGTCGTTCAGGCTCCATCAGTTTATTTACCAATTCTTGCTCCACAGCCATGAGTGCCAGGCCACTAAGTCGCTCTTGACCCATGGTACGAAATAAGTAGGTTTTCAAATGAGGCAGGGTCGAGTACGAGTTCTCGGCATTGGCGGACGTAATCGGCCAAGACAGAGCGATATACACCAGCTTGCAGAGGCCAGGGATGTTATTGTGCAGGCCGTGCTGAATAAACAAACAGCCCAGATTGACGAAATTGATGCAGTCGTGATCAATGACAAAGTTGAGCTTTGCATAATGCCGATAAAATCTAAGTTCTGGGATAATGTCTGCATCAAGTTTATAATACTCTTGAACATGCTTGGCTGTTGCCTCATTTAATGGTTCATTCCATTTAAACAACAGTTCTGAAATCTGTTTCATCTTGCAATAATCAAATTCTGAGAAATATAATTTTAAATTTTGTACTATAGTATCCAACCCTTGGTAATAAATCGTGACCTTATAATGTTCTTCCGTTGAAGCAGGAAAGAACACACTATCTGAATTGTCCAGATCTATTGTTTTCTGAATTTTTCTTCTTTTCTGAAGACAGGGCTTCTCAACTTCAAAACCTCGAGAGGTTATTTTCTGACATATCTCCTCCGCTCCATCCCAGATGGTCTTGAAGTATACATCACCTCTTTCAGATGATAAACATTCCAAAATTGCCTCTAGTTTTGAGGACAAAGAAAAAATGTCTATAGTATCACTCTGAAGTTCTTTGGAAAGAATTCCTGTCACACTGAGCACTCGATAAAGAAACTTCAGGCAAAAGATGAATTCAAATTTGGAAACTGAGGCCAACAAATCACTCAGTTCATCACTCACACTCATGTCTGAAGAATGGCTGGACACCAGCGTTTCCAGCGTCTCTATAATCTCTGGAAGCCCGTCCATCACAGACAACAACGTGCGGTCATGGGCGGCCCAGCAGGACTGTGATATGTGTTTTTTGCATGTTTTGCTCTGACTCAGCTTACAAAGATTTCGAAAATTTGCCAGCATTTCCCCAGACCTATACATAGTGCGGAATAGAGAATTTAGAGTTTTCAGAGCACTTCGAAGTTCTTTCACTTCTTTACAAAACCTAATTACTGATAAATCCAAAAAATGTGCGTAGCAATGCATATATAAGGCTCTTGGCTCTTCCTTCTTGAATTCTGCTGCAATTTTATTAAATTTTACCCTCAAATTTATCGTACTATCATAGGCCTGGCCACATATTTTATTCAAATCAACTCCGATATGCTGCAGGTAAGTTTTGATGGTCCTATGTAAGTTGGGTCCATTCATCTCTTCAATATCAACAAAACCCAAGAATCTTTCTTTAACCACAATAGTCTTTGCTGTCTTCTGGGGGTATCTGATACAGACAGACAGCTGCTCTTTAGTGGTACTATCAGTTGTCTCGTCACATATTATTGAAAAAGCTGAAGAGACGTTGATCTCACTCACAATATCCTGTAACATTTCAGTCTTTATTATCTCAATAATATCATTCTGAATTTGTGCACTATTATAGAAATCAATTTGTGAATTTATAAGCCGAAATATTTCTTCTCCTTTATCTTTGGCTCGGATTTCCAACAACTCTAAAAAATTGCCTTTATTTACAGATGAAATGGATTGGTCGTTTCCTCCCAAGGGTAAACACTGTTTCCCAAGAAATAAAATATTTTCAATGATAAGCTTTAGGTATTTTTTATTTCCTTCAATCTGTTTTGAATGGATGGATAAATTATCACTGACCGCTTCATCACAAAATTGGTATTCCCTCCAAAACTGCAGTGACTTCAAATGCATCTCACTTTTTTCATGCTTTCTGAATTTTTCCAGAATTTTTTTCCAATTGGCAATTTCTTGGCTGGCACATGACTCTCGCGCATAGCTGAAGCTCTTCTGGTAGAACAACTGGCATGAGTAACAGAATGTTACATCTTTTTTAATACTGTACTCCAAACGCTGCAAGTTGGGACACCAAGGCTTTTTAAGATTTCGTGTTTTAATTTTTACTTTCGGTATTCTGGGTGTGCATTTTGGGTGAAGGAGTTCATCACTGATTTCTGTAGATTTTATACTGCATGCAGGACTTTGGTCTGGCACGTTCTCATTCTGTACTCCCACACTGGAATCGCCTGTGTGCTGACCAAGTATGGCTGAGGACAGTGAAACGTCTGGCGGCTCCACACCATCAGCAACGTCTTGGCTGGATTCACTGGGTGAGCTCTTGGAGATCTTTGGGAGAAAATGATAAAGTTACAATTGTCTTTAACAGTTCTCAAATAATCAAAATACTAACTGTAATTCTATTTTAGTAACAGTGAAACAAATGGGTGAGTCATACAGTATGAGCTCCACTAGGGGGAAACGCTAACAATTATAACTTACTTATTTGCAATCTAGACCCAACACTAAATATTAACAAGGTATTTTGATAGGTGATCATAATAAAAATAATTTTTATGGCTCATATGACTCTAACTGCTTAGTATTTTTTAAAAAAGAGGAACCCAGGAGAAAATAACTGAGAGTTTTGTTTAAATATTCTTCTGAATATAAAGACAGTAGCAAAAAAACAAAACAAAAAAAACCACCTCAAAATAAAACTTACATCCACAACGACATTTTCTGTTATGGAAGAAACTGTACCTGTTAGAATAAAGCAGAACATACATGGTGAGATCTTACACTACATATGAGAGTATAATATAAAGAAATTACACAGGCAATATCACAAAAAGCAAATTTAACGTCGATTTATGAAGTATGACAGAAGAGTACTTGTATCAAATGCCTTTATATCAACTTAATACCTTGTAGGACATCAGTAGTCATGATGGGCAGGGCAGCAGGAGTATCCGCCAGTGACACTATATTACTTATAACTGGAATTGAGTCTGTCTTTGGAGAAAGCAGCTCTGCTGAAGAACCCTGGATCACAGAAACATTCACTAAAAAATAAATAAATAAATGAAAATATTGCTTATGGGCCAGGAGAGGTAGCCTAATGGCTAAACTCTTCGCATGGCATGTGCCAGGATGCCATATGGGCACTGGTTTGTGTCCTGGCTGCTCCACTTCCCATCCAACTCCCTGATTGTGCTTTAGAAAAGCAGTTGAAGATGACCCAAAGTCTTGGAACACTGCACCTGCATGGAAGAACCAGAAGACACTCCCGGCTCCTGGCTTCAGATGGGCTCAGCTCAGGCCATTACAGCTACGTGGGAAGTAAAGCAGCAGACAGAGAATCTTCCTCTCTGTCTCTCTTCCTCTCTATCTAACTTTCCAATATTAAAAAAAAAAAGTAAACTTTTTTCTTATAAACTAACCAGAATCAATAGATCAAAAACACTAATTAATAAGAACTATTACAAGAACAACTATTACAACAACTAATAATCAGATTTGTTGTGAATTTTCTGTATATTGAATGAATGAAGATAGAAATTGAAGATTAATATGTACATTTACATGATTTCATTTTTGTAAAAGGCAAAAGTGCATTTATGTGTGTTTATATATACTTGTATATACAAAGGAAAATGTTTCAAAGGATATACTTTAACTTGTTCACAGTGACAACCTCTGGGGACTGGGATTAGAGGGAAGGGGATTTATGTGGCTGTCTGTATACTGGGTGGGATATTGTGCTTTTATTTCTGTATTTGAATTTTTAATAAATATGTATTACTTATAATAAAAGAACAATGCAAATAATTTTTTTTAAGATTTATTTATTTTTATTGCAAACTCAGATATACAGAGAGGAGGACAGACAGGAAGATCTTCCATCTGATGATTCACTCCCCAATGAGCCGCAACAGCCAGTGCTGCGCCGATCTAAAGCAAGTGCTATGAACTTCCTCCAGGTCTCCCACACAGGCGCAGGGTCCTAAGGCTTTGGGCTGTCCTCGACTGCTTTCTCAGGCCACAAGCAGGGAACTGGATGGGAAGTGGAGCCGCTGGGGCTAGAACAAGTGCCCACAAGGGATCCAGGCACATTCAAGGTGAGGACTTTAGTTGTTAGGCCATTGCGCCTGGCCCGCAAATAATTTATAACCTACAGTACTGCTGGCTATTGTAATACTTATTATGGCTTAAAGATAGCCAGATTTGCAAGCAAATTAATACTTGGCTGGCTCTGAGTGCTTTTCTCAAAACATTAAGCTGTGTTTTTTTTTAAATGATTTGTTTATTTTTATTGGAAAGTAAGATTTAGAGAGAAGGAGAGAAAAAGATCTTAAATCTGCTGGTACATTCCCCAAGCGGCCGTCCTCGACTGCTTTCCCAGGCCACAAGCAGGGAGCTGGATGGCGAGCGGGCTGCTGGGATTAGAACCGGCACCCATATAGGATCCCAGCGCGTTGAAGGCAAGGACATTGGGCACTAGGCCACGACGCCAGGCCCTCTATCTTTTCATCTTAACATAAGATTTTATTTAAGGGCCTGGCGCAATGGCCTAGAGGTTAAGGTCCTTGAACCCGCCTGTAACATGTCAGGATCCCATATGGGTGCCGGTTCTAAACCCGGCAACTTCGCTTCCCATCCAGCTCCCTGCTTGTGGCCTGGGAAAGCAGTCGAGGACGGCCCAAATCCTTGGGACCCTGCATCCACCTGGGAGACCTGGAGGAGGTTCCAGGCTCATGGCTTTGGACTGGCGCAGCACTGGCCATTCTGCTCACTTGGGGAGTAAATAATCGGACGGAAGATCTTCTCTGTCCTCCTCTCTGTATATCTGACTTTCCAATAAAAATAAATAAATCTTAAAAAAAATCCCAACGTCCCATATCAGAGTATGTGGTTTGGCAGTAGTGAGGGCTCCACTGTGTTCACCCCATCCTGGCTCCCAGCCTTGGCCTCAGCTGGCACTTGGGAAGCGAAATAGCAAATGGAAGCTCTCTCTGTTCCTCACAAGAGCGAAAATTTAAAACAGGAGTATTTATATAATTCAACACAATAATCGCTGAAAATAAATATTACATCTTTGGTGTTGAAATGGCTTTCTTCTTCGTAAAGAAATATATCTCCATGAAAGGTACAGTGAGAGGGTGAAAGCAAGATACCTATCTACTCATTCACGACCTAAATGCCTGCGACAGCCAGAAACCTGGAACTCACCCAGGTCTCCATGCAGGTGGGAACGGCTCCGGCCCTAAAGCCACTGTCTGTCGTCAGCCAGAGCCCACCGGCAGGAAGCGAGCCTGGAAGCAGAGCGCAGGCCTTGAGCTGGTACGCTTAACATGGGACACAGTTGTTGTAAGTAAGTAATGACTCAACACTGCCACATGGCTGCTCTGGCCGCCTTTTGCTTCTTCTTGCTTTTATTCTATTTTTAAAAGATTTATTTTTATTTGAAAGGCAGACTTTTCTAGAGAGTTGAGAGACAAAGACAAGTCTTCCATCTGCTGATTCACTCCCCAAGTGGCCTCAACAGCCAAAGCTGAGCTGATCTGAAGCTAGGAGCTTCTTTCAGGTCTCCCATGCGGGTGCATAGTGCTAAGGACTTCAGTCGTCCTCCACTGCTTCCCAGGCCACAAGCAGGGGCTGGAGGGAAGTGGAGCAGCAGGTATCTGCAGGCTCTTGCAGGCTGAAATTAGCCTGTTATGCAACCACACTGGCCCCCAGCCTTCTTTTTTTTTTTTTTTTTTTTTACACAAAATATATTAGAAATAAATCAAGGTTATACAGTAGTTTTGTCCACAGTGAGCTAACTTCTGAAACTTCTAAGTAACTATTACCTGCAGAGGACTCCATTTTACTTTTATTGTACGCAGAGAAACAATTCATACAGCAGAAAATCTCTGTTTTCCCCAAGTCATTGGTGGTCTCAATCATTTCATCTGAGGGCTTCACTGATTTACAGGAAAAAGATGGAAGTGTTTTGGTTGGTTTCTGTATGGAGATTAAAATAATATTCATATTTCTGATAGGACATGCATCAACAAACGAAAACTATGAGTAATGACAGTAACAACAATAATACACGTGCAAGAAATGATGAAATGGTTACAGGAAATGCTCCTCATTCCAGGCCTCCTAGTTACACAAACAAAAGTATCCCCTTCCTGACATCCTGAGTGTCAATTCTAGAAACCTTCCTCTGGTGCTAAAAAGGGGCTTACAGAGAGGGCTGAACACACATTACAAAACACTGTGAGAATGAGTTTTCCTACTAAACTTTCTAGAAAGAAACATATAGCACAGGAAATTCAATTACCATCCAGGAATTAGACAAAACTCCATTCTTTCTTGGGAAATTGGAACCATCATTCTTACATGCATACTAATGGATCCAACAGAACAGGATTGCTCCCGGGAGCACAGAAACAAAGACAAATGGAAATATCTTATCGAAAGGACAGAACACTGGCACCAGAACAGCCAAACACTGAGAATAACTGTGAAAATGCCTATTTCACGCTTTAATATAATTTTTATATAAAGATGTGTTTTTAGTTTTAGTTTTGTACCATTCATCAAGTAATCTCAGCTGTACGTTTTATTCCATCTTGTTCTTAAAATATAAATTACTGTGTTGAAGACAGCGTGCTTTCCAAGGAGCAGAGCAGAAGGACAAGCCTGCGTGCTCCAGCCCCCGGGGATGCCGCGCTTCAGACACAGGGCCACGGCGTCTCCCTCCAGGGCTTCCTGAGGCTCCGAAAAAGGAGTCCAACCTGTGCTCCATTAAAAAACAAACAAACCGGGCTCGGTGGCGTGGCCTAGTGGCTAAGGTCCTCACCTTGATCCCATATGGCCGCTGGTTCTGGTCCCTGCGGCTCCACTTCCTCTCTATCTCTCCTCCTCTCAGTATATCTGACTTTGTAATAAAAATAAAATAAATCTTTAAAAAAAAAAAAAAACAAACAAACCAATCCAACCAAACACAGCTATTTGAAATGTAGAAACAGAGATAGATAGGAGAGAAAAGAAAGAGAGCTCTTTAATCTATCAGCTTACTCCCTAAATGCCTGTACCAGCCAGGGCTGGGTGAGACTGAAGCCAGGCACTCCATCCAGGTCTCCCAGACGGCTGCAGGAACCCGGGTCCTTGAGCCATCACCGACTACTGCCCTTGGTGTAACCGAGCAGCAATGTGGAGAGGAGGCAGAGATGGGACGTGACCTGCACCCTGCTCGGCATTTAGACGCTGTTACCATCTGGGAGGTAACAGGTGCTGGATGATTCAAGTGTTACAGAGGAAACCTGGGTGAGTCTGTGCCTTCTGTCTGTCCAATACCAGCCACTGTGGGCACTTTCAGGGGTAAAGCTGTAAATGAGAGCTCTGTCTCACAAATAAGCATCTTCTTAGATTTCTATATTGGAATCTTTTTCTGATTATTATATTCACTAACAATATAAGCTGTCTCCATTATCACTATCACCCACCACCTAACACACATAGTATTAGGGTTTTTTTAAAGATGTATTTATTTTTATTGGAAAGGCAGATATACAGAGAGGACGAGAGACAGAGAGGAAGATCTTCCGTCATATGGTTCACTCCCCAAGTGACCGCAACGGCTGGAGCTGATCCAATCCGAAGCTATGAGCCAGGAGCCTCTTCCAGGTCTCCCACATAGGTGAAGGGTCCCGAAGCCTTGGGCTATTTTCGACTACTTTCCCAGGCCACAAGTGGGGAACTGGATGGGAAGCAGGGCTGCCGGGATTAGAACCGGCGCCCATATGGGATCTTGGCACATGCAAGGCGAGGACCTTAACCACTACACTACTGCGCCGGGCCCCATAGTGTTAGTTTTAACAAAAAAGTTTATCTGGGGGCTGGCATAATAGCACACTAGGCTAATCCTCTGTCATGTGGTGCTGGCATCCCATATGGGTGCCAGATTGTGTCTCAGTCACTGTACCTTATTTATTTAAGATTTCTTTATTTTTTACTGGAAAGGCAGATATACAGAAGGAGACACAAAGATCTTCTATCCACTGGTTCACTCTTCAAGTGGCTGCAACAGCTAGAGCTGAGCTATCTGAAACCAAAAGCCATAGGTTTCCTCTAGGTTTCCCACATGGGTGGAGGGTCCCAAGGATTTGGAGCATCCTCTACTGCTTTCCCAGGTCACAAGCAGGAATCTGGAAGGGAAGTAGAGCAGTCAGGACATGAACTGGCAACCATAAGGGATCCAGCGTGTGCAAGGGAACAGTTAGCTACTGAGCCATCGTGCTGGCCACCGGCCATTCTACTTTCAATCCGGTCCTCTGCTTACGGGCTGAGAAAGCGCAGAGGATGCCCATGTCCTTGGCACCCTGCAACCATGTGGGAGACATGAAAGAAGCTCCTGGCTCCCAGCTTCAGATTAGCTCACCTCTGCCCACTGAGGCCATTTGGGGAGTGAAACAGTGGATGGAAGACCTTCTCTTTCTTTCTGTAAATAACCTGCATTTCAGATAAAAATAAACAAGCCTTAAAAAAAAAAAAAAGAACAGTTTATATAATTTGGTCTCACCGCATTAAATAGGCTAAGTGAGCAGGTATGAGAGCTAAACAAAACTAAAGTAAACCAACCTCTTTCTGTTTGAGCCTTACTGACCAGAACATTAGTGTTATTTAGCTTTGTGATTGCTGTTTGTGTACAAGCAGGCTCCCACATGCCTGCCTTTTCTTCAAGGTCAGAAGATCTACCTGACTTTGTCGGGAATCTATGCAAGAAGGGACTATTGAAGCTACTGTTTCTCCTTCATCAACTCACCAACAGCAATGAACCCCACTAGTACTACAAAACAACATCTTCACACTCTCCTATGGAGGAACCATTCACACACACACACACACACACACCTCACAGAAATGACAGCTCATTCATACCTGCCTGTAGGCTGCAATATTCTGCGAATTGCCCAAGAGCTGAGGCGGCCCTTCCATGTGATGGATGTGGTGCAGGCTAGAGCTGGTGTAGCAGTAAATGCCACAGTTCTCACAGCAGTTCATGATGAAGTTATTCACAGAGTGAAACTTGGAGAAGCAGGTGTTACTACACACGCTGAATTTCACGTTCTGATATTTCACTTCATACTGAATCTAGGATCAAAAAAGACAACGATCTGGTAAATATTCCAATGTTGGAGAAACACAGCCATCAGACTCCCTCCGAAGGTTGAAAAATAAAAGCCCTGGAACTCACGACAACAGTCTTCTGACACATGCTACACTTGCTCAAAATGTCATTTGTGCAGATGGTAACAAACGGTTTTCTTTTTTCTTCATAGGATGAAAGACAGGACTGGTTACAGAAATGTTTGCTGGGGACACTATCCTCCAGCTGAACACTGAGCATATCCTTTGGATGTAAAATGTCTCTAAAAAGCAAAAAACAGAGACATCGTTAAAGAAGTAAATAAAAATGATTGTTTCTATTGATTCAAAACTAAAGGACTCTCTCAAACAGTCCTTCCCCTGCTATTTCACTTGCATGAAGAACTGTGAAGTAATAGTAAGAGTATGGTGTGCAAATCCTTGGGGCCCTCCAGACACTGAAATCATATGGAAACGCAGAGCTAAGCTACCGTCATGACACTATTAATATGCTGTGTGCTTTTCTCCCACTGCGCTGATGGGGCAATGCCAACAATGGGACCTTACTTCTAGTTGTAAACCCAAAGAACCGAAACAAGCGTTCAAACCACTTGTACACATAGGTTCATAATAACACTATTCACAGTAGCCGGAAGATAGAAACGGTCTACATGCCAAGGAGTGAATGGATAAATAAAACTGAGGTCTATCCATCCACAAGATTCAGCTACGAGAAGTAATAAAGTTCTGATACATGCTACAACACAGACAAGCTCTGAAAACATTGTGCTGATAAAAGTCAGGCCCAAAGTTCTCACATCTTCTATGATCCCAGTTATAAACGCAATGCTCAGAATAGACAAAGTCATACACAGGATGAAGAACAGAAATGGTCACAGGCGGCGGGCAGAGGAGATTCTGCTTCACGAGCAGGTCCCTTCCGTGATGGGATGAGCAAGCTGCACAAACAGAATCACACTATGTGCTAACTGCTCATGAAATGGTTAACTTTTTGTAACGTGAATTTCGTCTCAAATTGGAGAAAGAATGTAATGATGGGCACAACTGCCTCACTCTTAGAACAAATCGACGCAGTAACGTTACAAAGTCAGATATACAGAGAGGAGGAGAGACAGAGAGGAAGATCTTCCCTCCCATGATTCACTCCCCAAGTGAGCCACAACGGGCCGGTACGCGCCAATCTCATGCCAGGAACCAGGAACCTCTTCCGGGTCTCCCACACGGGTGCAGGGTCCCAAAGCATTGGGCCGTCCTCGACTGCTTTCCCAGGCCACAAGCAGGGAGCTGGATGGGAAGTGGAGCTGCCGGGATTAGAACCGGCGCCCATATGGGATCCCGGGGCTTTCAAGGCGAGGACTTTAGCCGCTAGACCACGCCGCCGGGCCCCAGGAGTCAAGAGCTTCTTCTTCTTTTTTTTTTTTTTTTCTGTTGCAAACAGAAAAGTTTACTTGTGAAGGTGAGCAGGGAAGGGAGAGGAAGGGGAAAGCACCTCCAAAAAGCCGGGAGGTGGGGTGCCTCTCGAAAGAGGAGGGAGAGACACTCTCAAGAGCTTCTTAAGGCTTATGGGATCCTGGCAGATGCAAGGTGAGGGTTTAGCTACTAGGCTATTATGTTGGACCCTTCCTTTTTTCTTTCTTCTTTCTTCTTTTTTTTTTTTTTTTAAAGATTTATTCATTTTTATTACAGCCAGATATACACAGAGGAGGAGAGACAGAGAGGAAGATCTTCCGTCTGATGATTCACTCCCCAAGTGAGCCGCAACGGGCCGATGCGCGCCGATCCGATGCCGGGAACCTGGAACCTCTTCCAGGTCTCCCATGAGGGTGCAGGGTCCCAAAGCTTTGGGCCGTCCTCGACTGCTTTCCCAGGCCACAAGCAGGGAGCTGGATGGGAAGTGGAGCTGCCGGGATTAGAACCGGCGCCCATATGGGATCCCGAGGCTTTCATGTCGAGGACTTTAGCCGCTAGGCCACGCCGCCGGGCCCTCTTTTTTGTTTTAATTTATTTGTTTTTATTGGAAAAGCAAATATATAGAGACAGAGAGAAAGATCTTCCTTCTACTGGTTCACTTCACAAGTGGCTGCAATGTCCACAGCTGAGCCAATCCAAAGCCTGGAGCCAGAAGCCTTCTGTGGGTCTCCCACTGGGGTGCAAGGTCTGGAGGCCTCAGGTCATTCTCTACTGCCTTCCCAGGCCACAAGCAGGGAACTTGGAGGGGCAGTAGAGCATCCAAGACACGAACTGGTATTGACATGGAATTCCAGGTGTGAAAGCAGAGGATTGAGCCACTGAGCCACTGTGCCAGGCCCAGCTATTTTCCTTTAAAAGACATTTAATGTCTAATACATTTATGTATACATTGATGTATTAGATGTATACATTGATAAAGCTACAGAACTAAAGTATTTTCTTGTTTGTGTTTAATAATTTCTGAGAATGTAAAGGATTCTTGAGATTCAAGTAGAACACTACAACTTAGTCTGGTGCAATGACTCAGTAATTAATTTTTTTTTAAGATTTATTTATTTTTATTACAAAGTCAGATATACAGAGAGGAGGAGACACAGGAAGATCTTCCGTCCGAAGTTCATTACCCAAGTAACCACAATCACCGGTGCTGTGCCGATCTGGAGCCGGTAGCCAGGAGTTTCTTCCAGGTCTCCCACGCAGGTGCAGGGTCCCAAAGCACTGGGCCGTCCTCGACTGCTTTCCCAGGCCACAAGCAGGGAGCTGGATGGGAAGTGGAGCTGCTGGTATTAGAACTGGCACCCAATTGGGATCCTGGCACGTTCAAGGCGAGGACTTTAGCCAGTAGGCCACAGCGCCAGACCCAGGAATTAATTCTTGCCTTGCACGTGCCAGGATCCCATATGAGCACCAGTTTGTGTCCTGGCTGCTCCACTGCCCTTCCAGCTCCCTGCTTGCAGCCTGGGAAAGCAGTAGAGGAAAGCCCAAAGCCTTGGGACCCTGCGAAGCATGGGAGGTCTGGAGGAAGCTGCTGGCTCCTGGCCTCAGATTACCTCACCTCTGGCCATTGTGGCCATTAGGGGAGTGAACCACTAGATGGAAGATCTTTCTGTCTTTCTTTCTCTCTATTAATCTGTCTTTCTAATAAAAATAAATAAATCTTAACAAACAAACAAACAAACCCCCCCAAAAAACCAAAAAACTACAACTATAGGAAATACCGGGATACCTGTCTACCCATGAACCTTTAGAGATTTAATCTTAATGATAAGAAAATTTAAGAGGAATTATACCCGAAATCAACACCACTTCAACATTTAAACATTTTCAATTGAGCATATTATGAACTTTCTGCATCATTGTACTGGTTTAAAGTATATCTCTATACGTAGTACTATCCTTGTACCTCATTTGCCAAAACAGTTCTTTGAGGAACAGCAAGCTAACTTGCCGTTTGAGCTGTGTGCAGTCCTGTAGGAGGGTGGTTTGGGCCTGGCTGTGCGGCTTCTGACTGAGCTTCCTGCTAACTTGCCGTTTGAGCTGTGTGCAGTCCTGTAGGAGGGTGGTTTGGGCACGGCTGTGCGGCTTCTGACTGAGCTTCCTGCTAACTTGCCGTTTGAGCTGTGTGCAGTCCTGTAGGAGGGTGGTTTGGGCACGGCTGTGCGGCTTCTGACTGAGCTTCCTGCTAACTTGCCGTTTGAGCTGTGTGCAGTCCTGTAGGAGGGTGGTTTGGGCACGGCTCTGCGGCTTCTGACTGAGCTTCCTGCTAACTTGCTTGAGAAGACAGTGGAGAATGCATCAAGTATTGCGCCCCTGTCACCCGCACAGGGAACTGAGACAGAGTTTCTGGACTGGGTCTGACCCAGGCTTGACTGCTTGGGCTATCTAGAGCAGGAATCAGCAGGTTGAAGATCTTCTTCTCTGTCACTGTCTTTCTTTTTTTTTTAAGATTTATTTATTTTTATTGGAAAGGCAGATATACAGAGAGGAGGAAAGACAGAAAGGAAGATCTTCCATCTGATGATTCACTCCCCAAGTGAGCACAATTGCCAGTGCTATGCCAGTCCAAAACCAGGAGCCAGGAACCTCCTCCAGGTCTCCCACACGGGTGCAGGGTCCCAAGGCTTTGGGCCGTCCTCCACTGCTTTCCCAGGCCCACAAGAAGGAGCTGGATGGGAAGTGGAGCAACCGGGATTAGAACCGGTGTCCATATGGGATCCTGGAGGGTTCAGGGCGGCGACTTTAGCCGCTAGGCCACACTGTCAGGCCCTGTCACTGTCTTTCACACACATCAATCTTAAATACATACTATGAAACAATCAATAGGGGGAAGTGGTGGTGTAGGAGTCAAGGAAAATAGTGTGATAAAAGGGCAAGATATTTGAGGCACACTATATAAAAAAGAAATTAGCCAGATGTGAAGGCAGGCTAAAGAAATTCCATCAGCAGAGGTACAAAGTCTGAAAATATGACTAGTTGTTGTTGCTATTATTATACTAGATTGCTGGTTTCTAACCTACCAAATCCTAACCAACATAAAACTTAAAAATGATACTGTGGGGTAAGGATTTTTTCTCAATAGTTAAAACATTGGTTAAGACATCCACACCCCGTATCAGAATGCTTGGGTTTGATTCCAGCTTGCTGCCACTGAGGACGCTGCACGGCAGGAAACGCTGGCTCCAATGCCTGGGTCCTCGTTTTCCCTGTGGAAGGTTCCTGGCTCCTGATTCCTGCTATCTGAGATTCTGGGCATTTTGGAGCAAAGCAGCAGACAGGAGCTCTCTCTCCACGGGTCACGCTCTCCCTTTCTCTGCCTCTCAAATCAATATTACTTAAAAAAAAAATTGTGTTAAGGCCCGGCAACGTGGCCTAGTGGCTTAAGTCCTCAACTTGAACACGCCAGGATCCCATATGGGCGCCAGTTCTAATCCCGGCAGCTCCACTTCCCATCCAGCTCCCTGCTTGTGGCCTGGGAAAGCAGTTGAGGACGGTCCAATGCTTTGGGACCCTGCACCCACATAGGAGACCCGGAAGAGGTTCCTGGTTCCCAGCTTCGGATCGGTGCAGCACCGGCCGTTGCTGTTCGCTTGGGGAGTGAATCAATGCACGGAAGATCCTCCTCTCTCTATATCTGACTTTGTAATAAAAATAAATAAATCTTAAAAAAAAAAAATTGTGTTAGAAGTGACTAAAACTAGCTTAAATAAACTGAGGACCGGCCTGAGTATCAAGGATTCATGTTCAGGTCCATTATATATTCCATTGCTTGTTTTCAGAATTTTGTGTTTATTCCAGCTAGAACACTAAAGGACAAAAATCACATTTTTGGGCCAGAGTTGTAGCAGTGGGTTTAGCCATTTTCTGTGATGTTGACATCTGACATGGGCGCCAGTTCTAATACCAGCAGCTCCACTTTCCCATCCAGCTCCCTGCTTGTAGCCTGAGAAAGCAGTAAAGGATGGCCCAAGGCCTTGGGATCCTGCACCCACGTGGGAGACCTGAAAGAGGCTCCTGGCTCTTGGCTTCGTTTCAGTGCAATTGTGGTTGTTGCGGCTGCTTCGGGAGTAAATCATTGGCTGGAAGATCTTCCTCTCTGTCTCTCCTCCTCTCTGTATAATCTGCCTTTCCAATAAAAATAAATAAATCTAAAAAAAATTAATTTTATCCCAAGAAATAACATTTTGGTATGTGCTCACTTGGGTCTCTACAGCTCAGAGAATGTATACACTGAACCCTTCTTGTTACAGCCTTTTCAATTTGTATGAGGCATGTTAACTTGCTGCTGATGAAGGTAATGAGTAGGGGTCAGCACTGTGGTTAAGCCACTAACTGCAATGCTGGCACCACATGAGCATCAGTTTGAGTCCTGGGTGTCTACTTCGAATCCAGCTTCCTGCTAATGCACATGAGAAAGCAGTGGAAGATGCCCCAATTAACTGTTCTTGCCAGCCACATGGAAGGTCGGATGAAGTCCCTGTTTCCTAGTTGGCCTGGCCCAGCACTGGCCATTGCGGCTCTTTGGGGAGTAAATCAGCAGAGAGAATATCTACCTCTCCCAACCTAAGTGCTTTTTACATAATTTTTTGTTTAAGTTTAACAAGTATACTAGAAACACAGCAACAGATACCTTCACTTCCTCCAGCCTCAGTTTTCTCAAAACCAAAAGAAAAGGTTTGTACTGGATAATTTGGATAATGCCTACGGTCCCTTATTCTGCAGGGAGAGAAAGCAGCCTGAAGACAGTGCACACAGCCCGAGGCAGAAACCACACGAGACACCACAGCAGCCGGCACTGCAGGGCTGCAAGCACAAGCAAACAGGGCGAGCAGAGCTCCAGGGAGTAGGCTCTGAAACACCTGACGACACATAAAGCAGCAGCCAACTCAGGAGCTGACGCCCCCCACCACGGCTGTCCAGGAGTTAAGAGCTTATTACTAACAGAGAGAATTCACGATGGCTGCTTATTACATGTTAAGGACGGTTCAGATGGCACCTCAAGCTCATGATTCTTACAAACATGTATCAAAACAGATGGCAGTGTCAGAAACAACTTCACAGTGCCTCTCAGACACCAGCATGTCCATGAGTCCCTGGCACGAATGCTGTCCCGCCGCACTGGGTCTGCGTGAAGTTGGAGCGGCCATGGTTCTAACAAATTTGGATGGCGATGAGAACAGCCGCCCAGGGATTGTATTGGGAGTAGCAACAAAGTCACCTGAAAATTCAGGAAGCTAATCTCCAACTATGGGATTCTGATTCCAAGACAACATGTAAAAGTAATTTATATGTAGAAGCCAATGTGGTTAGGGTCTGTTTTTTCATTCTGAAACGCTAAAATCTTGTCATGAACATATGGTCAATGCTACCAACCCAGGAACGCCTGGGGACGCTCACAGCCAAAATGCCACAGACTCTCCCTTACCCTAAGAGACGTCTGAGATGACATTTATTCATGCCTGTTTATCTATGGTTACTACTTACTCAAATGAATTAAATAAGTTCATTTACCACTGTAAGACAAACAGTACCTTTCTACATCTTCAACTACTAGAAATTATGGTTATATGATTACTTCCGGTCACCTGCTCCCTACGCAAGTCAACGACAGAACAGAATGGACATAAGAATCTTTCTTACGAAGGATTTCCAATGAAAGAGTAGGAAAGTAAGTTTTGAAAGTCACATTATTTACAGCTGAAGAGAAACAGAACTCCTCCCATGAAAATTTCCAAAAAGTCTTTTCCTTAAAACAACACCCTATTTCTGAAGATCTACTAGAGGGAATAAAGGCAGAACCAGTTTCTTTTCACTAAACCAAGGTGACACATCTTAAAACAAAAAGTGAAAAGTGTAGAAAATTATAACCAAAACTCTGCCTAGGATCTGCATGGGAAGTAAAAGGCATAATTTGGAATGATGTACTTGGAGCAGTTAGAACAAGTCCTCTTGGCGGGAGCCGCGCAGTTGGCCGACGAGATGTACTCGGTGATGCAGTCGATGGAGCAGAAGAGCTGAGTAGACCCCTTCCTCTGATACGCAGTCTGCCCCTTCTGGAGAGTTTTCTTACAACCAGAACAGGAAACTCGAACAGCTGTGGTTGAAATTGAAGGAAGCATTTTATTCATGCCGGACGATGCCAGAGAAAGTGGAAGGCCTGTGGTCAACAAAACACCACAAAAAAAAAAATGTATCAGTATTTTCATCAATTTAAGTATACATCCCTTCATTTTAGAGATTCTTTCTGGGCCTGGCGGCGTGGCCTAACGGCTAAAGTCCTCGCCATGAACGCCCGGGATCCCATATGGGCGCCGGTTCTAATCCTGGCAGCTCCACTTCCCATCCAGCTCCCTGCTTGTGGCCTGGGAAAGCAGGAGAGGACGGCCCAAAGCCTTGGGCTCCTGCACCCGTGTGGGAGACCTGGAGGAGGTTCCAGGTTCCTGGCTTCGGTTTGGCGCAGCACCGACAGTTGCGGCTCACTTGGGGAGTGAATCATTGGACGGAAGTTCTTCCTCTCTGTCTCTCCTCCTCTCTGTATATCTGACTTTGTAATAAAAATAAATAAATCTTTAAAAAAATAAAAGAGATTCTTTCTTTTGGACTCAACATCAGATACAAATAAAGTGAAGGATATTTTCGAAAGTAAAATAAATTACTATACTGGTTCAAATAAACAACGGACTTAAATAATTTCATTACCACTGTGAGAAAATGTGGTGTTCATTTTCAGTTCATTCTCCTGAGGTCTGGGCTGCTGGGCTTGAGAATATTCCTAAAGAAAAGTTGAAAACAATAAATCTGATAAATGTCAAGTATTTATGACAACAAGTCAGTCACCAGCATGTGGTAAATGAAGTTCACGCTGGCCAAGGAGCGGAGGCCAGCACGGCCCTCTTCATGTCCCTGGCCTGGGGACTCACTCAACCGCATTTTCTCTCTGCAGGAACAAATGCAACTCTAAATCTCTCAACACATTCTTTCTAGAGTTTAAAGGACAACATGGCTTTATTTTTTATTCCAGAAATAGGAATTACTGCAATGGATTAAAACAGAGTAAGTCTTCTGATGAGCAAGAGTAGAAGGGATTGGTTTGACAGAAAAAGACTGAAGGAAACACAACAAAACTCAAAAACTCCCACAAAAAATAAACAAGTTAATCTCTTTGTAAGGCTGGCAAGGAGGCAGAAGGACAGAAACACAACCAAGAGCCTAACATCAGGTCACCATTTTTCTGTGGCAGGATTAAGGTTGAGCCAACTCCACTATCACCCCAATCGAAGTCTGCAATTTGGGAAATTTGGCTGTTAATCCTCTGACCCGGATGTTTACAAGTAAAATCAACAGCTCCCCTTCAACTGGCCGATATGGAACTCCACTGTGGTTTTCAGTCTGGGCTGCTGGGGCCTAGTGCAGGAGCTTAGTCCAAAACAGTGGCTTGCAGTAACCTTTCACTTAAGAATTGCCACTCCCAAAAGAGAGCAGGTATGCGCAGAGACTACTTTGCTACCTGGTCATATCAGTGGCTGTCTTCATTAAACCGAGAATTACTTGGTGGAGCTGATAAGTCTCACAGAGGAGGCTTTTTTTCTTTCAGAGCAGCAAGCCATCTCCAGGCCACCACAGATCTGAAAGTAATCTATGTGTATAAATATCCAGGTGCTGAAAAAACAAGAGAGATAATTCCCACACGAATACTTTTTCCCAGTGACACACCTTTCTTTAATTACTTGATTACTAAAGTACTTTATACAAGTACTAGATAACACAATTCTCCAATTTTTGTTTTCCTAGAAATCTGCAGGTGGTGCATATGAAAGCACTCTTGAGGAAATTCAATCCTCCTTACAAAACACAGCTCTAGTCAATGTATTCTTAAAGATTTATTCATTTTTATTGTAAAGTCAGATATACAGAGAGGAGAGACAGCGAGGAAGATCTTCCCTCTGTTGATTCACTCCCCAAGTAGCCTCAATGGCTGGAGCTGTGCCAATCCAAAGCCAGGAGTCAGGAGCTCTTCTGGGTCTCCCATGCGACTGCAGGGTCCCAAGGCTTTGGGCCATCCTCGACTTCATTTCCAGGCCACAAGCAGGGAGCTGGATGGGAAGCAGGGCTGCTAGGATTAGAACTGATGTCCATATGGGATCCTGGTGCATTCAAGGTGAGGACTTTAAGCTGCTATGCTACTGCGCTGGGTCCTAGAGTACTTTACTTTCAACCCAGCTCCCTGCGAATGCGCCTGAGAAAGCAGCAGAAGATGGTTGCAGTCCTTGGGCCCCTGCAATCATATGGGAAAGCCTGGACGAAGCTTCTGGCCTGGCCCATTCTAAGCCACTGTGCGATTTGGGGGAAAAAACTAGTGAATGAGAGCTCTCCATTAAACCCTACTTTTCAAATAAATAAATCTTAAAAAAAAAAAAAGGTTCTACTTAGGATATCCATATTCCATGTTAGTGCCTGGCTTTTAATCCTGGATCCACCTCCAGCTTCCTGCCTTAGCAAACCCCGAGAGGCCAGAGTTCTGGGGGCCTTGCAATACATGGGGGAAACCCATCTAGGGTTTTGGGCTTCTGGATTTGGCTTGCTTCCGCCCTGGCTGTTACAGGCATTTTGAATAAGTGAAATAATCCTAAGCAATTCAAGCCATATCCCAATAATACATTTATCTCTACAATTATTTTCTAGTATATGATTGGCATGCAACATGGAATACTTTGCATTATTTAATCCACTGCTTTAAGTTAAACATGCAAGTTTAAATTAGTACCATCATCTTAAAATAAATGTGTTCTATCCCTCCCCCATCCACCCAGGGGAAATAATAGGAAAATGGTAAGTTCCTTAGGACAAAATGGTAAGTTTCTTTTCATGCTTGGGATATGGTTCTGTGCATAGTAGGTACTCAGCAAATGTTCCTAAAGCATTGGTTCCTCAACAGTTAAATTACTGAGTACCTGCTCCAAGATAAACACTCCATCAGATCCTTTGGATGGAAAGGTAACTCAAAATATGTAAATGAATTACTGCAGTACTGTGAGATAAGTACAATTAAGAAGCTAGCTATAAAGTATAGGGGTAAACAGAGAAGTGATTATGTCTTGAAAAAAGTTGGGAAGTCTTGTCTTCTAGAGATCATTTTTAAGCTGATTGTTGGAAGAATTAGGGACTTGCCAGATGGAAAAGTCCAGGCAGAATGTAACACAAAGTGAAAAGGCCAAAATCTAGGAATGACAGAGTGTGTTCCTAGTTTGTTTGTTTGTTTGATTGTACTGCCTTTGTTTCAGGAAGAATTTAAGGTAATTTATGTTCCAGTCTTTTCAAAGCGGAGTGGTTAGAGATGAGACTCAAAGATGGCAGGAAGTATATTATCAAGAGTTTTGTAATTAATGCTTGAATATGAATTTTATATAATGGAAAACGAACCCAAGAGGACTGATAATATTTGTTGTGAATTTTCTGTATGTTGAATGAATGAAGATAGAAATTGAAGATTAATATGTACATTTATATGATTTCATTTTTGTAAAAGGCAAAAGTGCATTTATGTGTGTTTATATATACTTGTATATACAAAGGAAAATGTTTCAAAGGACGTACTTTTTAACTTGTTCACAGTGATAACCTCTGGGGAATGGGATTAGAGGGAAGAGGATTTATGTGGCTGTCTGTATACTGGGTGGGATATTGTGCTTTTATTTCTGTATTTGAATTTTTAATAAATATGTATTATTTCTAAAAAAAATAAATTAGTACCATCATAAGTAAAATGTATAATTAAATGTTGTTTTAGAAAAACGAAAATTTAGAAAATATTTACTTGAGCATTGTCGGGTTCTGTCTTAATTTCATCCAGGCGTCCCAGCTGTGGTGCCACGGCCTTATCACATTCACCATTTAACGGTGGTTCTTTCATCTTCTTGCCTGATGCAAAGGGGTCCTCAGGTTCCAAAGTAATAGTTTCTTCCTGGGGAACAGCTTCCTGATTCCTAAAATAAAATATTGGCAGAGTCTAATTTTAAACTTGATCTTTTTGGAGCCAGCGTTACAGCGCAGCATGTTAAGACACCGACTGTGATGCCAGTGGACCCAGCTGGAGTGTGAGTTCAAGTTCCAATTGCTTCACTTCTGATCCGGCTCCTTGCTCATGTGCCTGGGAAAGCAGCAGAGATGGCCCAAAGCCTGGGGACCCTGCACCCATGTCAGAGACCTGCAAGGAGCTCTTGGTTTAGCTTTTCTTTGGATAGGTCCCTGCCATCCATATGGGAGACTTGGAGTTCAAGGCTCCTGGCTTTGGCCTGGACCAGTCCTAGCTGTTGCAACAATCTGAGAGGCAAACCAGCACATGGAAGATCTGTCTCTCCTTTCTAATAAATATATAATAAACTTTTAAAAAATAAAGATTAGTCTTTTAAAATATGCTAATTCTCTAGTACCACAAAAATTTTCAGTAACTTGGCATCAATGCTTTTCCACAACATCAACACTGGTTTCCTTTCCTTCATCCACTAACCCTCAACATAATTTAGTTTTATCCTCATTGAGATTTATTTATTTGCGGGCCCACTGTGATGGCTCAATGGCTAAATCCTCCCTTTGCAAGCACTGGGACCCCATATAGGCACCAGTTTGTGTACTAGCTGCTCTACTTCCCAGCCAGCTCCCTGCTTTTGGCCTAGGAAAGCAACAGAGGATGGCCCAAAGTCTTAGGACCCCGAAACCACATGGGAAACCCACAAGAATCTCTTGGTTTCTGGCTTTGGTTTGGATAGGATCATCTTGGCTCAGTTCAGCTCAGCTCTGGCTATTGCAGACATATGGGGAGTGAACCAGCAGATGGAAGATCTTTCTGTCTCTCCTTCTTTCTGTAAATCTGCCTTTCCAACAAAATCAAATCTTTTTTTTTTTTACGCTTATTTATTTGAAAGGCCAAGTTACACATGCACACAGATAGACCAACCCAACCCAGGGCCAAAGCCATTCCTTCCTTCCTTCCTTGAAATTCACTCTTTCTTTAAATTCTAGCACTCCAAGACTTTCTACTTCTTTTTGGCAGACTTTTCAAAATTTTTTTCCTATCTGCTTCTAAAATATCTGTGTGGGCCGGCTCTGTGGCACAGGAGCTGCTTGAAGCACTAGCATCCCATATCCTAGTAGCAGCTCAAGTCCCGAAGTTTTGCTTCCTATTCAGCTCCCTGCTAATGCATGTTAGAAGCAACAGATGATGGTTGAAGTGTTTGGGCCACAGCCACCCACGCAGGAGACCTGGATGCAGTTCTATGCTCCTGACTTTGGCTCAGACCATACCCAGCCATGGTACCAATTCTGGGGCATAAATCAGCAGAGAGAATATCTGTTTTTCCCTCTCTGTCCCTTTGTTACTCTGTCTTTCAAATAAAACAAATAGATCTTTTAAAAGAACAAAAGATCCGTATTTTTCTTTTTAAAAAGATTCATTTATTTTTATTGGACAGGCAGATATACAGAGAGGAGGAGAGACAGAGAGGAAGATCTTCCATCCGATGATTCACTCCCTAAATGGCCGCAATGGCCGGTGCTGCGCCGATCTGAAGCCAGGAGCCAGGAACTTCTTTCCGCGTCTCCCATATAGGTGCAGGGTCCCAAGGCTTTGGGCTGTCCTTGACTGCTTTCCCAGGCCACAAGCAGGGAGCTGGATGGGAAGTGGAGCTGCCGGGTTTAGAACTGGCACCCACATGCGATCCCGGCACATTCAAGGCGAGGACCTTAACTATTATGCTATCGTGCTGGGCCACAAAGATCTGTATTTTTTTTTTTTTTTCAAAGCAATTACTCAGTATTCTAGCTTGCTTTACAGGCACATTAGATTCAAAGACCACCCAAATTAAGGCTGATTCTCCCCACATTCCTGAGTCTAGATACTTCAAATGCCTCTTAACTATTCTGCAGGTCTAATCCAGCACAAGAGATTTGCAATACATTCTCATATTATAGTCCACACTAGCTCTACACATATGCCTCTCCTTAGTAAATGGCACTGTCATGTGTAAACGTTCCCAATTCAGAAATCTAGGAGTAGCCAGCGCACTGCTCTGTCCCTGCTGGAGACCTCTTCTCTACCTTGCTTGCGGTGACCAACTCTGATTCTAAGTCCTTTATCCTGGCACACTGCAAATCTAGTGCTATCCTGGGCTGTGTTGCTTTTTTTTTTTAATCCTCCCTTCCAAACAGATTATCCTTTTTAAATTCTCAAATGGCCTAAGAACTAATCATTACAGCAGGCTGGAGTTAATTAACACCAAGTACATTCCAGTTAAAGTTCTTACAGAAATGATCTCAGGGCTGTGGTTTTAGTTTGAATTAGTACATGACACACCCAAGTGCTCCTCCCAGTGCCTCCTATATGTGAGGATGGGGGTCAAACACACTCATCCCCATCTTCAATTCAACTGTAATTAAAGCTTTTATTCCAAACCAGAAAATTCAATATAACTAAATAAGGTCTAATGATGACGTACAGAATAGTTCTTATGGTCACTAATCCAGCCCATTAGAGCCTTAGCTACAACCAGAAGAGCAAAATTCACTAGAGATTAACTATTGCCATTTTGCAGATTCCCATCAGCAGAAGAATGCTGTGCAAATCCAAACACCTTTAATCAAAGACAACACCTCTGGCCAGGCGCGGTATGGCCTGAGAAAGCAGTTGAAGAGGAATGGCTAAACCCTTGGGACCCTGCACCAGCGTGGGAGACCTGGAAGAGGTTCCTGGTTCCCGGCTTCAGACAGGCTCAGTACTGGCTGTTGCGGCCACTTAGGGAGTGAATCACCAGACGAAGATCTTCCTCTTAGTCTCTCTTCCTCTCTGTATATTTCACTTCCCAATTAAGAAAGAAAGAAAGAAAGAAAGAAAGAAAGAAAGAAAGAAAGAAAGAAAGAAAGAAAGAAAGAAAGACAGACAGACAATGCCTCAGGAGCTTAGGAATTCTGGGGCTGCATTAACCCCATCACAAGTGGGAACATAACAGAAAGCATCCAGAGGGCTCAGCGAGGTAGCCTAGTGACTGAAGTCCTCATCTTGTACACACTGAGATCCCATATGGGCACCAGTTCTAATCCCAGCAACCCGGCCTCCCATTCAGCTCCCTGCTTGTGGTCTGGGAAAGCAGCAGAGGATGGCCCAAACCCTTGGACCCTGCACCTATGTGGGAGACCTGGAAGAGGCTTCTGGCTTTGGATCAGCTCAGCTGGCTGTTGCAGCTCACTTGGGGAGTGAACTAGTGGATGGAAGATCTTCCTCTCTGCCTTTCCTCCTCTTTGTATATCTGACTTTCCAACAAAAATTAAATTAAAAAAAAAAAAGCACCCATGGGCTAGCAGCGTGGCCTAGTGGCTAAAGTCCTCGCCTTGAAAGCCCCGGGATCCCATATGGGTGCCAGTTCTAATCCCAGCAGCTCCACTTCCCATCCAGCTCCCTGCTTGTGGCCTGGGAAAGCAGGAGAGGATGGCCCAAAGCCTTGGGATCCTGCACCCGCGTGGGAGACCCGGAAGAGGTTCCAGGTTCCCGGCTTCAGATCGGCGCGCATCGGCCCATTGCGGCTCACTTGGGGAGTGAATCATCGGACGGAAGATCTTCCTCTCTGTCTCTCCTCCTGTCTGTATATCTGACTTTGTAATAAAAATAAATAAATCTTTAAAAAAATGTTGGCAATTCAGATATGCCAGAGAGAAGCCAAAAAAGCTGCTTTTTTTTTTTCGGGGATGGCTCAAGGTCTTGGAACCCTGTACCCACGTGGGAGACCCGGAAGAAACTACTGGCTCCTGGCTTCAGATAGGCTCTGCTCCCTTGGAATGCAAGGGATGGAAGATCTTTCTCTCTCCCTCCTCTGTGAATCTGCCTTTCCAATAAAAATAAAATAAATCTTAAAAAAAAGCTGTCCAAATTGCTAAGTAAGCTTTGCAAGGTAAATATTTAAAAAAATCAATTATATCCCTTTACATTAAAATCAGAAAACAGACAAAACTAATCAATTGCTACAGCATAATCAACACGAGTCAGGAATAATTCTAATGAAAGAGACAGACCCTCTCCACTGACAACATTCCTCAGAGACAATAAAGATAACCTAAGTACCCAGGAACAGACCGGATGCTCACTCACAGACTCGAGCTGAGGATCAAAACCCAATAAGCGTTTTTAGTAGAACCTAAACCTGCAGGAGATAATCTTAACATGTGAAGAATGTATGCAGAAGCTATACTAACCAAGACAATTAAAAAAAAAAAAAGCGGGCTTTTAAATATAGTGTTATTTGGATGAAAGCAAAAGCTAATGAGTAAATTAAGCAGAGTTCAGAAGCAGATCTGTTCCTACATGTTACTTCTTTTTTATTTTTTTTTTAAAGATTTATTCATTTTATTACAGCCAGATATACACAGAGGAGGAGAGACAGAGAGGAAGATCTTCCGTCCGATGATTCACTCCCCAAGTGAGCCACAACGGGCCGGTACGCGCCGATCCGATGCCGGGAACCTGGAACCTCTTCCGGGTCTCCCACATGGGTACAGGGTCCCAATGCACTGGGCCGTCCTCGACTGCTTTCCCAGGCCACAAGCAGGGAGCTGGATGGGAAGTGGAGCTGCCGGGATTAGAACCGGAGCCCATATAGGATCCCGGGGCTTTCAAGGCGAGGACTTTAGCCACTAGGCCACGCCGCCGGGCCCCACATGTTACTTCTTTGCATGTTTTTCTGTTGTTTATATTTTAACATTTGCAAAAATTGGTTTGACTCAGTTCAATACCGTAAGATGTCTGACGGCTCCCCAGGGAGGTGGAGGCAAAAGGCAAAATGCTTCTTAGATTAAATCTACATGCTCACATAGGATTCTACAGGCAATGGGAAGCCATCACTCCTGAAGGACCCGGGAGAAGCCAGGGTCTTCTCACCCTCACAGCAAACACAAACAAGGCACAAAGCACAAAAAAAGCCGAGAAGCCAGCTGGTCAAAATCCACTGTCAGAAAAAATCCGTAGTCTTTAAAAAAAAAAAAAAGGGCCCAGCAGCGTGGCCTAGTGGCTAAAGTCCTCGCCTTGAACGCCCCGGGATACCATATAGGCTCCAGTTCTAATCCCGGCAGCTCCACTTCCCATCCAGCTCCCTGCTTGTGGCCTGAGAAAGCAGTCGAGGATGGCCCAAGGCTTTGGGACCCTGCACCCGTGTGGGAGACCTGGAAGAGGTTCCTGGTTCCGGGCATTGGATCGGCGCAGCACCGGCCGTTGCTGCTCACTTGGGGAGTGAATCAATGGACAGAAGATCTTCCTCTCTGTCTCTCCTCCTCTCTGTATATCTGACTTTGTTTAAAAAAAAAAAAAAAAAAGATTCATTTATTGGAAAGGCAGATATACAGAGGAGAGACAGAAAGGAAGATTTTCTGTCCGTTGATTCACTCCCCAAGCAGCCTCAATGGCCAGAGCTGAACCCATCGGAAGCCAGGAGCCTGGAACCTCTTCCTGGTCTCCCACACAGGTGCAGGGTCCCATGGCTCTAAGCTGTCCTTGACTGCCTTTCCAGACCACAAGCAGGGAGCTAGATGGGAAGCGGGGCTGTCACGATTATAACCGGACCCCAAATGGCATCCCAGTGCGTGCAAGGCAAGGACTTTACCCGCTAGGCTACTGCGTTGGGCCCTGAAGTAGCTTTTAAAGTCGCTATCTACCAGGCAATGAGGAGCAAATTTCTAGTATATTGACCGCATGCAAAAAAGCCCAATGACAGAGGCTGCTTCAATGGTTCAATTTTGGCTAATCCTCCCCCTGTGGTTGCTAGGATCCCATATGAATTCCAGCTCCATTTCAGATTCAGTTCCCTGCTTGTGGCCTGGGAAACCTTTGGAACCCTGTACTAGTGCGGGAGACCCGGAGGTGGCTCCTGACTTTGGAGCGGCTCAGCTCAGGCCGTTAGGACCATATGGAGGGTGAACCAAAGGATGGAAGATCTCTCGGTCTCGCTCTCTGTAAATCTGCCTTTCCAATAAAAGAATAAATAGTCTTAAGATAAAACAAAAAAAACACATCTTTGAGAAGTATGAGGAGTAAAGTTATCATGGAATACAAAAACAAGAATGCTAGGGGAAGGACAGGGTGCCCGGAACGCAGACAGGGCTGCCATCAGTGGAGCCCTCAACACCAAACACTTGAACTTGGTCGTGTTCAAATCGTGCTTCTGGGGTTCAGCAAACATTTCATTTCTATTTCAATACTAATGGTTACTAAAAAAACACACACAAAAAAAATCGGTAGCTACATTCCACTATACTATGTATACCAGGGGTTAACGGAACCCTCCAAAACCTATTTTTTTTTTTTTTTTGCAATCTTTATACAGTTAGGGCAAAAAGGTTCAAGGGCTACAGGAAAGTGGGCAAGACTATCATCTCCACACTGTATTTTTCCTGTATCTGGGGTGAAAGGGGAGGTAAAGGGAGAAGTCTCCCACCCATCCCAGGTCCCTGATGTGGGGCATGCTCTGAGAGTCTTGCTCAAGTGGCTTTGATAGTTCAACAATTATGAATTGCTGCCAATCTCGCTGTTCCAAGCATGATGAGGTCGCTGAAGAATCCACCGATTGATATAATCCATCTTAGAGTCTCCGTTTGCCCAGTTTTTCACTGCCAACATATGACTGATGTAGTTGACTGACTTGTTCTGTCTTCTGCCTATTCATGGTCCAAAACCTATTCTTTGCATTACATGAACACAGATGTCAGCAAACAGCTTTTTCTACCATCTGGGGAAAGGCTTCCCATTTGCACTGATCTTTTTTTGGGTATTTGGGCTTGTATACAAACCCAAGAGCAGATATACTCATTAGGCAAAAAAAAAAAAAATCTACTCCTTAGAAGGCTCCTGGCTCAATCTGAGATTCTGCAGGAAAATTCTTGTTGCAAATGTCAGGGAGGCTCCCCATCTCACACGTCTGGTGAATACAAGTTACTGCCAGACGGTTTTAATGTAACATAGAGTCATGCTAACCCTGGGGAAAAGGGTTAAGTCGCCGTTTGCAAGCACCACTCCAGGTAAACCAAGACACTCAATCCCGTCCACGAATGCAAAAAAACCCCGCACCCTCCAATGATCTCGACTTCACACCCGAAACTAGCAAGGCAGACTATTTAGGGACCCCACGTCCAGTTTCATTTGCCAAATAAGTTCATCGTTCTTTGATTTGCAAAAGAAAAATTCCCTTTACTTGGAAGGAGAGCAACGGGTGTTTAACCCAACGGCGACAACGCGGGGGCTGGGGCGGGCAGTGAGTCCCTCAGTGCTGAGGAAGGAGGCGCCAAACTCCATCCTCATCCCGGACCGGGCTTGGCCCCAAGCCCCCGGCCCCAACGCCGCGCTCGGAGACCCAGCCCCGGGAGCCCGGCGCCACCCGGCGCGTCAACCTCCCGCTGAGGAGAAACCGCCTGCCCCGGCCGCCTTCCGCCAACGCGCACGAGTGGGTAGGACCCGCAGCCGCACCGAGACGCTTACGGGTTTCTCTGCCGGACGCTCCCCGCGCGTTCCCCGCGCGCAGCTTCTCAAAAGACCATCGATGCGAACGGAGCCTCTGGCCCCGCCCCTTTCCCGCCGTGCTCCGCGGCCGAGCCTGCGCAGTGCGGCCGGCGCGGCGTTGTCGGACCTCGCGGCCGCGGGGGAGGGGTTGGAGTAGGAGCGGCTGTGCGCCCCGGGTCTGCCGTCAGACCGGCCGCCCGCAGATAGATACCTCAGAGTGTCTGGGTATCTAGCTCTGTCTCTAGGGCTTAGTAGCCGTGAACGGCTGAGTGATGTGGCTTCTGTGAATCCTCACTTTTCTATGACGTAGGAATGATTAGGAATAGTGTATCTTCATAAACCATTTGGGAAGATTGGGGCATTTTAGTCAAGTTCTAAGGGCAGGCTAAATGGTCTGCCCAAATAGGAGTATCATTCATGTAGGAGAGCTCTTAATACATTAAAATTAAGGTAACACCCAAAACACCCAAAACTGTGTGGTAAAAATGCTAGCATATTTTACATATGAACACTTTGAAAAGCTACAGAAAGATCAAGTAATCGTGCTAGTCCACAAAGTCATCATAAGATTAAAGTACATATGTTGTTTTTTTAATTCGTTTTTTTTAATTCATGAATTTCATTGTATTATGTGACACAGTTTCATAGGTACTGGGATTCCCCCCACCCCTCCCCAAACCCTCCCACCATGGTGGATTCCTCCACCTTGTTGCATAACCACAGTTCAAGTTCAGTTGAGATTCCCCCATTGCAAGCATATACCAAACATAGAGTCCAGCATCTTATTGTCCAGTCAAGTTCAACGGCTTCTTAGGTATACCCTCTCTGGTCTGAAGACAGAGCCAGCAGAGTAGCATCCCGATCAATTAAAAGCTCCAACATACAATCAGCAAAAATTTACATCATTTTGGAATTAATTGACATAGTAATGAGTAACCAATATGTTAAAAGTAAATGCGAGTTCTTAACCACCTTCTGTGACCACCTCATTGACATTTCAATTTTAGTTTATACACAACATATTACATAACATAACATGTTATACATAACATCATATCATCTTAAATTAAGGCGAACATGTGGTATTTAACCTTTTGGGATTGGCTCATTTCCCTTAGCATTATGGTTTCCAGTTTGGCCCATTTGGCCACAAAGAACTGCATTTTGTTTTTTTTAATAGCTGAGTAGTATTCCATGGAGTAGATGAACCATAGCTTTCTTATCCAATCCTCTGTTGATGGGCATTTTGGCTGCTTCCATGTTTTTGTAATTACTGATTGTGCTGCTATGAACATAGGAGTGCATGTTGGTTTTTCATAAAACAATTGTTCTGGATATATTCCTAGGAGTGCTATTGCTGGATCATACGGTATGTTGAATTTGAGTTGTTTGAATGTTCTCCATACTGATTTCATAGAGGCTGTACCAGCCTGCAGCCCCACCAGCAGTGGAGTAGGGTTCCCTTTTCCCCGCAACCTCGCCAACAAGTGTTGTTGGTGCTTTTATGCATGTGGGCCAGTCTTACTGGCGTTAGGTGGTACCTCATTGATGTTTTAATTTGGATTTCCCTTATTGCCAGGGAACTTGAGCATTTTTTCATATGTTTATTTGCCATTTGGGTTTGTTCCTTTGTGAAGTGTCTGCGCATTTCCCGTGCCCATTTCTTGAGTGGCTTGTTTGTTTTGACATTTTAGTTGTTTTGCAGCTCTTTGTAAAGTACATATGTTGTTACACCGTGAGTTTATTGTAGTCTTGTCATTGAACATAAAATTTAAAACATACATATTGAGTTAGCTGAAAGGTAGAGTTACAGAGAAAGATCTTTGATCCACTGCTTCACTGCCCTCATGGTTGCCACAGCCATGGCTAGGCCAGGTGGGAAGCCGAGGTGCTAGGAGTGTCTTCCTGGTCTCCCACCTGGGCGAGGGGCCCCAGGGCTTGGGCCTTCTGCTTGCACAGGCCATTTGCAGGGAGCTGGATGGGAAGCGGAGCTGGCAGCGATGTTACTGTCACAGTGCCAGCCCTGAACATAAATTCTTTTTTTTTTTTTTTTTTTTACAGAGGAAAAACAATAACCTATCTGAATGAAAACTGATTTGCTATTTTTTTTATAATCTATTTTATTGTGTTGTTGACAATCTTTACATAGTTCATTACAGTTAAAGAAAGAAAAAGAAAAGAAAAAAAAAAGGTTCAGGGGGATAGGGAAGTGGGTAATACTATTATGTCCACATTGTTTCCATCTTGTATCTGAGGTAAATGGAGATATTGAGGGGGAAGCCCCACCCGGTTTCCCGCCCACCCCGAGTCCCGGATGTGGGGCATGCTTTAAGATATGTGCTCGAGTGGTGTTAATAGTTCTCCGGTTATGAATCGCTGCCAGTTTCGCTCGATGAGGTCGTCCACTGATTGATATGCTCCATCATAAAGTCTCCGTTTGCCCAGTATTTCGCTGCCAACATATAGCTGAGATGAATGATTGATCTGCTCTGTCTTCTGTCTTTTCTTGATTAGAGTTCTGAGTCCAGCAGTTTGATTAGGGAGATCTCCAAAGAAACTTTGAGGTATTCCCAGACTAGTTTCTTGTATGTTCTAGCAAGCACAGGGCCCGGCACAGTCCATCACCCCGATCAGCTGGTGGTTGCAATTGCTGGGTTGGGTCTGTTTTCAGTCCCGAGTTGCACTGGAACCAATGGGTGTTGCAGTCCAGTCTGGTTCTGCCCAGCACGTACTTGGCCCTCACACAAACCAGTGGGAGCTGCAGCCTAGTCGGGGCGACCCACAATAACCCCCACCAGGCCCGCCCCCTACCCTGGTTTGCCAGTATGTGTAGCAGAAGACCAGTCTGTCCCCCATCCCATTTGGCTCTTGTACGTGTCAATGGGTATTAAAGCTTAGTTCTATCTAACCAACTCAACCATCCAGCCCTCACGGGTGTTGTTGAGTGCCTCTCTATCTAGCCATCCCAGCCCCCGTCCCAGTCTTCATGCCCTCCCACGGGAATAGTGACCCAAGAAGGGGGAACCCACTTTTTCCCTCCCAGGTCTCTCTGTCCCGGTTTATGCACTCTTTAGGTGGTTCTGTGATTTGACTTGACAGAATTAGTCCCCAGTGCCAGCTTCTGCGGCTATGCCCAAACATCCCTCACCCTCTCTAATTTATGCTTGCACCAGCATGAATAATCAGCCCAGCCTGGCTTTTCCCTGATCTAGTCCACATGCAGTGCACAGGTGTTGTAGCCTTGCATAGTCTAGTCTGTCTCTATCCCAGCCCACGCTCTCCATTGGGAGTAGCTGTCCGGCGCGGGAACCAGCCCCTTAATCCCCCCGCCAGTTCTGCCCCTCCCTTCCTTCCTGGATCTCACACGTGCTGGTTGGGTGCTGCATTCATATCCAGTACAGGCAACCTCACCCTGGCATTCCATAATGTGTACTGGTTTTGTCGCGACCAAACCCGGCTCATCCCGCACTCTGATCTGGTGATCGGATTTGCCAGTGGGTGATACGGACTGATTCAGCCTGGTCTGCTCCTGACCCATGCTGAATGTGTGCCAGTGGGAAACTTTCCATGGCCTATTCTGGACTGTTTCCTATCATGCTTCTTGCGCAGGGACTGTGTCCTGCCAGAGGAGTTGCCCAGGCTCCTCCATCAGATCCCCTCCCAAAGGCAGGTTTTGCGCATGCCAGGGGGTCCTTGAGCCAACCCTACTCAGTTCACCTCCTGCCCTAGCAGGAACAGTGGCTTTTCCTGGCTGGCTTTCACCCCATTCTGGTTCTTGTTGTTGGATGTTTCAGCCCAGCCATGGCTCGTCCATACCCACTTACAGCTCACGCATGGCTCAGTAGGGGGTTGAGACCCAGCCTAGTCAGTCCCACATCTACCCCCTGGTTCTCCATGACACCAGATGGTGTTGGGGTCTGAACTGGCCTGGTGCATCCAATCCCAGCCCACACTAGTGCCTCGGGTGACTGCAACTGTTTCCTAGATAGAACGCAGCTCCAATTCTAGCACATACGCCCCTTGGTGGGAACCTCAACCTAGTTAGGGTGTCCCGTTACCTCCCCGATTGGGCTTGTTCCTAGCTGTAAATCATGCACCTGCCCGTGGTTGCTCTGAGGACCAGTAGGTGCAAGAGCCTAGCTCGGTATGACCTGTGTTCCATGCTGGTTTCTAGTTTTGCTTGTAAACAAAGGTTTGTTCAGTCCTGCCCAGTACATTACGTTCCATTACCAAGTTACACATTTTGGAGCTACTATGCCCTGCTAGTCTGACCCCCAGATTTGGACGGCATGTTCACCAGCGAGAGCTATGACTCGCCAGGGGAGCTTCCCAAGTACCTCCACTTGATCCACTCCCAAACCCAGTTTACATACATGCCATTGGTTTTTAGGCCAGTGCCCGGTGTACTCTGGCCTTCCATTTGGCCTTGTATGAGCTGGTGAATGTTGCAGCCCGGCCCACCCCACAGCCTATTCAGGATGCACATTTGGGTGCCGCTGCCTTACCCAGTCCAGTCTATGGTGGATCCCTTTACCTGTGATTGATGGCAGGCTCCTTGGTCACACCTAGCTTAGTCCATAACCACATAAAATTTAGGTTTACCAGTGGGGCCAAACTTTCTACAGGGTGTGGCCCACACATCCTGCACAGAGTCCACCCCAGTATAAGGTTCTAGAGTGCTAGTTAAAATTATGGACCTGCCTAATGTGACCAGTCTCCTGAACCGACATCATGTCAGGCAAAAAAATATCCTGCTAGACAATGCGGGGTTTATCTTTTGCATTATAGGTGTTCAAAGCTCAGCATTATTGAGTGATTAGAAGTTCTCCAAAAGAAGAGTTACTGGCGTTGGGAATCTTTAGGATTGACTCAGAACCCAGAAACAGTGGGGTCACCCTAGAGCTATCTAAGCAGCAATTCGGACATCCATTACCCCAGAGCTTCCCGGCCGGGAGGCCAGCAGGCAAAGCCTGGCACCACATGGTGCACTGGCCGCCCTGGATGAGGCCGAGGACTCGTTCACTGCCTTGCGGCAGTGTCTTTGGCGTGAGCCCCCAGCCTTGGGTCCGACCCGGCAGGGGCACCCCCCACAGCCGCCACACTGTGAGGAGCGGCAGTTGCCCCCGAATCCCAAGGCCCGAACCCTGAACATAAATTCTTAAGATATTCTGAAAGGTCTAAATGTGAAGCCCATTGTGACGATCAGGTCTGGCCAAACAAACTCCCTAGGCCTGCTACTGTGCTGCCGGAGCAACTGCTAATTAACCTCCAATTCAGACCCTTTGCAGATTTTGAATACTAGGTAGGTGACCATGATTCGATTCTCTGAAAGTTATTCCTACTGTTTTGATATTCAATACAATCTATTTTGGTTGTTAGAATTAAAAGACCTCCCCATCTCTAATATAGACAATTTACCAAAGAGGGGTAAATTGTGAAAGTTCATAATTGGAAGACTAAGCACAATAAATAACAAATTATACTTAATAACTCATACTTCATCAAAATTAAATACTTTTCAATTGTTAGCACTATTCAGAGTTATCAGAAAAGCTCCACGCTTGGAGAAAACCTTTGAAGTCATATCTCCAACTAATGACATGTGTCTAGAATAACATAGAGTACCTGCTGTGGTTTGAATGTACCCTCTAAAATTCAGGTTGAAATCGAATTGTCATACCAAGGAGGTGAAAAGGCAGGACCATGGAGAAGTGCTCGAGTTCTGAGGGCACCATTTTTGGCGCAGGGTGTGGGTTATCACAGAGGCAGGCTGCCACGATCAGGACAAGCTAGGCGGCCAGATACTTATCTGTCCTGTGCTCACTTGCTCCTCTACCATGTTGTGACATAGCAAGAAGGCCTCTCCAGCTTGGCCCTTGATCTATGACTTTCCAACCTCCACTACTGTGAGCCAAATACTGGTAAACTTGTTCTTTATGATTGATCCAGTCTGTGGTACTCAGTTATAGCAGGAAAAAAAAGTCTAGGGGCCCAGCACTGTGGTATAGTATGCTAATGTTCAGTCTTTGATGTTGGCAGCATCCCATATGGGCTCCAGTTCAAGTCCTAGCTGCTGCGCTTCCCACCCAGCTCCTTGCTTGTGGCCTGGGAAAGCAACGGGGGATGGATGGCTTAAATCCTTGGGACCCTGCATCCACGTGAGAGACCTAGAAGAAGCTTCTGACTCTTAAAATTGGATTGGCTCAGCTCTGATTGCTGAAGCTATTTGGGGAGTGAACCAGCAGGTGGAAGACCTTCTGTCTACATCACCTCTCTCTGTATTATGTACCTATCTTGCAAATCAAAATTAATAAATCTTTTTAATAAATTGATCGAAGACAGTGTCCAAACGCACCACTGAAAAACCAACCTATTACTCCCTCTCAGCCTTTTGGATACGTTCAAGTGTAAAAAAATCTTGGTTTGAATCTGCTTCTCCATTTCCAACCCAGCTCTCTGCTAATGGCGTGGGAAAGCAGCAGAGGATAGCCAGATATCTTGGGCCCTTGCACTCATGTGCATGAGCCAGAAGAAGCTCCTGACTCCTGGACCAGCCTGGGTGGTTTGCACCGGCTTGGAGAGTGAAGCAGCAGATGAAAGACCTGTCATTATCTTTTCTCGGTAACTTTGCCTTTCAAATAAACCTTCAAATAAAACAAATGTTCTTGTGGTGAGCTCCTCCTGCCTTCTTTTTTTTTTTTTTTTTTTTTTTTTTTATTATTATTAATTTCATTGCATTATGTGACACACATTTTTTTTTTTTTTTTGCACTGGAATTCCCCCCGCCCCTCCCCAAACCCTCCCCCTCCCACAGTGGATTGCTCCACCCCGCTGTATTTCCATAGTTCAAACTCAGTTGAGATTCTTTCATTGGAGGTTTTGACCAATCGTAAAGTCCAGCATCTAATTGTCCTGGCAAATTCAACGGCTTCCTGGTGAGACCATCTCTGGTCCAAAGGCAGAACCAGCAGAGTATCATCCCTGCCTTCTTATCTGTGCTCCTGCCTTATGATCAGCCTCTGGTCCCAGGTGTGTTATCTCTGGTTGAGCCAGTTCCCCCTATCTGGTGCTTCATGGCCTTGGGCGCCTTAGTTTATGATCCCAAGTCTTATCTTGAAAATTTAAAGTTCCCTATTAGCTCTTGCAAAAATACTCTTAAGTGTATTTTTTCCCGTTGCTTGATAACCAGAAATTTTCTTTCTTGACCTCTGTGGCTACCTCCCCAGCCTGGGCCATCTGCCCCAGTCAGAGTCAGCCTGCTTTCCCCTTCCAAGTCTGAACTGTTGCATTTTGATTGTGGTCATACGTACATGAATCCATACAGGTGCTAAAATTAATACAGCAATGTTAGATTAATTGAGAAAGCAAACCACTAAATCAGAGATGTCTTCTCATTGGGAGGTTCTTTCTTTGAATTCCTCGATCTTTTTTCCTGTCCCACCAAGAACTGGGATCAAGTCTCCCATGAAGTTTTGTTGTGCTGGGTTTTGCTTGCTTCACGGAGCCTATTCCTCTGCCTTGTAAAGTTCTCTAGAAGCTACACCATAAGATGAGCTACCCATGGCCAAAGAACCCTCAAATTTTACTGACTGCTAACTGCTGGGCTTGGATGACCAGCCATCAGGGAACCTGAAGGTTGTGAGCAAGCAGCCTGGTCACCTGGTTAAGGGCACAGGGCTGCTTATTTTGATAGACTTACTTCTAACAACAACAAAAGGTAATTTCACATCAAAACCTGGCTTTTTGGCATCTCCGAGATACTGGAAGTTTATACAGACACTGGCCTGCATTCCTAAATGGCAAAAAATACAGTGAGGATTAGCAAGAGGTGGTTCAGGCTCAGCCTTCCATCTTTGCATTGCAGCTCCAAACACACCCCACCCCACTGGGCCTCACTCCCTTCTGTTACATTCCTAGTACCTGTAGGCTTCTGGTGTCTGGAAAGTTAGAATTCATTTTAAGGTGCTGTGTATTCCTAAAGGCATGTTCCTGACACTTGGAAATACACTCAGGCTGCAACTGTCATTAACTTCTTCTATTTCTTCCCTCTGCATCTATGATACTGCTTTTGTTATTGCAACAGCATGTTCATTTTTACTGCATTGAGCTACAGAGTATGGGATTGAAAAGAAGTAAATCAAGGTCCCTAACTTCCACCTGGACAGAATATCTTTTCTCTTTGTCTCTCCTTTCCTCTGTATACGCCTGTCCAATAAAACAATAAAGTCTAAAAAAGAAAAAAAAAAAACAAAAATATGAACACAAACCAAAAAACATTGTGACAGGGTACCAGCATGGTAGTGTTGAAACCTAATCTTCTGCCTTTGGTGCTGGCATCCCTTACAGTCATTGGCTCGAGTCCTGGCTGCTTCAATTTTGATCCAACTCCCTGCTTATGGTCTGGGAAAGCAATGGACAACGGCTCAAGTCCATTCACTGGTTCCCTCCTCAAATGATCATAACAGCCAGAGCTGTCCATTTGAATCTGGGAGCCAGCAGCTTTTTCTGGATCTCTCTCCTGTGTGCACAGGGGCCCAAGCATCTTGTCCATCTGCTACTGCTTTCCCTGGCCATAAGCAGAAGCTACATCAGAAGTGGAGCGGCCAGGAACTAGAACCAGTATCCATCTGGGATGTCACCACTACAGAGGCTAAACCAACATGACACGGTGTAAGGAGTTATTCCAATATCCCACCCTGGACCCTGCGCCATTTCTTCTTCCTCACAGTTCAGGAAATTCACGCCAGTCCAGCCATCCACCAATCAGATGCAACCTGGCATTCCACCTGAGAATCCCACCCCCAATCTTCCAGCCCCTTGCCCAACCCCGCCCACTCACCAATCATCCCCAGGCACTAATCCCCTGGGGCCTGCCCTGAAGCCCTCCCAATCCCCCCCACACACACCTTGCCGGCCTACCTGCATAAAAAGGCCCAGGTCCTCCCTTTCCCCTGCTTTCCTGATCTTCACCACCTTCCCCCTGTTCCTTCCCCGCTGGAATAAACCTCCTAAGATACCTCGTTGCGTCTGGTGTTTTCAGCTCACGGTAAAGAACCAGGTTGCGGGAATTAGCTGCGCGTAATAATATCATAATATCCTATGAAATAGAACTCTAACATCTTTTTAAATAACTAACACACGGGGCCTGGCAACGTGGCCTAGCGGCTAAAGTCCTGGCCTTGAACGCACCAGGATCCCATATGGGCGCCGGTTCTAATCCCAGCAGCTCCACTTCCCATCCAGCTCCCTGCTTGTGGCCTGGGAAAGCAGTCGAGGATGGCCCAAAGATTTGGGACCCTGAACCCACGTGGGAGATCTGGAAAAGGTTCCTGGCTCCCGGCTTCGGATCGGCATAGCACTGGCCGTTGCGGCTCACTTGGGGAGTGAATCATGGGAGGGAAGATCTTCCTTTCTGTCTCTCCTCTCTGTATATCTGACTTTGTAATAAAAATAAATAAAATCTTTAAAAAAAAAATAACTACCACATGGCACAGGCCCTTTCCCTCATTCTTGATATTTCAAATTTCCTTTAGATATCATTGCTTGTGGCTGAAGAACTTGTAGTACTGCTTTAAGAGGACTTATTAGGGCCTGGCGGCGTGGCCTAGTGGTTAAAGTCCTCGCCTTGAACATTCCAGGATCCCATATGGGCGCTGGTTCTAATCCCGGCAGCTCCACTTTCCATTCAGCTCCTTGCTTGTGGCCTGGGAAAGCAGTTGAGGACGGCCCAAAGCCTTGGGACCCTGCATCTGTGTGGTAGACCTGGAAGAAACCCCTGGCTCCTGGCTCCGGATCGGCACAGCACCGGCCATTGTGCTCACTTGGGGAGTGAATCATCAGACGGAAGATCTTCCTGTCTCTCCTCTTCTCTGTATATCTAACTTTGTAATAAAGATAAAATAATTTTTTTTTTTAAAAAAAGAGGACCTATTAGGCAACAGATCCTTTTATTTTTTTTAAATGCTTGTTGTCAGGTACTGTGTGTCAGCTACTTATTTATTTATTTATCTATTTATCTATTTATATTGGAAAGGAAGACTTACAGAGAGAAGGAGAGGCAGAAAGATCTTCTATCTACTAGTTCATTCCACAAGTGGTTTCAATGGCCAGAGCTGAACTGATCAGAAGATAGTAGCCAGCAGTCTCTCCTGGGACTCCCATGTTGGTACAAGATTCCAAAGATTTAGGCCATCCTCTACTGCTTTCCCAGGCCACAAGCAGGGAGCTGGATGGGAAGTGGAGCAGCTGGGACACAAACTGGCACATATATTGGATCCTAGCACTTGCAAGGTGAGGATTTAGCCATTGAGCCATTGTGCTGGGCCTATCACAGATCTTTTTGACTTTGTTCTGATAATGCCTTTATCTCCATTCCTGAAGGATACTTTCACTCAGTAACGAAGTGCATCTTAGGCCTAGCACAGTAGTTTATGTAATCTGGGGCCTAGTGTGGTAGCCTAACAGTTAAAGTTCTTGCCTTGCATACAGTAGGATCCCTTATGAGCACCAACTCATGCAAAGTGAGAGGATGTAGCCACTAGGCTATTGTGCTGGGCCCAGAGACTCGGGTACTTTAGTCAGAGATGATGAGCCCTGAGTTTGGAGGGTAGAAGATGCAGAAGAATGAACTGACCCAGGAGATAATTAACTGGAAGAATCTCTGTGGATGAATGTGAGAGATAAAATAGTTATGCAAGACGATCACAAATTTTGATGGATGGTAGTGTCAACACAGTGGAAATACAGCAGAGAGAGTGGCTCCAAAAGTGAGTAAATGTGTTTGGGAAGGATCAGGGGTTTGGGATCTGGGATCTGGGTGTTAGGATGGAGCACAAGATGCTGGACGAGGGGGAGCTTGTGAAGGTAGAAAAGATTAGTTCAGAAAGTTTATCAGTCAGGGAGGCTCAGTGAAAGAGCAGGCCACTGCTAACTGATAAAGCAGGTGAGAGGAGCGGTCTTCAAACAGCATCTTCTTTGGAATTACTTTGTGTTGTGCGAATTCTTGCAAATGGATCTTATCATGTGCAGAAGGCCGTTCAGAGAGGCTGTAACAGTTTTTATCATAGGCATGTATGTGTGAGAGAAGAGCGCTCCTCATTGATGGCATCCTGGGTTCAGTTTGTTAGGGTTTGTACTAAGAGGCTGTGTTTTGATTTTGACAACTATCATAGACCTTGCATTCAATAGGGAACACAGGAAGCGAGCCAGCAAAAGGAAAATGATAGATTCAATTTTAGATTGAATGAGTTTGAGGTGCTATGGGATATACAAAGAGAACCAGTTCAGAGGCAGTTGGGTAAATAGTTCAGAAGAAATACCTGGGCAGGAACTGCAGCCTTGCGAATTATGACATGGAGTTGATTACAGTCACAGGAGTGAGTTCTAGGGGCAGAATGAGATGGAAGGAGGGTTTGAGGAGCCTTGATACGGAGTTAACATACAAGTGAACACTATAAGATAAAAGTTAAGGAACCAGGTAGATGGCTCAGTCTTGTCTGTCTTTCTGTCTTTCTTTCTTTCTTTCTTTCTCTCTTTCTCTCTTTCTCTCTCTCTCTTTCTCTCTCCCTCTCTCTTTCTTTCTTTCTTTCTAAATTTTGGTGATCTTCACTAGTTGATTAGGGCTCAAAGAGTCAAGGGCTATAGGAAAGTGGGGAAGACCATTGTTTCCACATTCTCTTTTTTTCTTCCTGTTTCTGGGGGAAGGGAGAGGCAAAGGAAGAAACCACACACACCCGCCCAACAATCCCAGGGTCCCCAATGTGGGGCATACTCCGAGGGCACTGCTCAAGTGGCTTCTATAGTTCAGTTGTTCTGAATTGCTGCCAGTCTCGCCATTCCAAGCATGATGAAATCTCTTCAGAATCCACTGGCTGACATAATCCACCTTAGCATCTCCACTTGCCCATATTTTCACTGCCATCACTTGGCTGGGGTAGTTGATCAATTTGTTCTGTCCTCTGTGGTGTCCTATGCAGGTGTCCTATGCAGGCTCCAATGGACTGCCATATCCTCCATGTGCACCTGGATATGCTGTCCACTGCTCCGATTGAGCTACTGAGGAGGCTCAGTTTTGACACATGCACTCCGCACTCAGACTCTGGAATCTACAATTCTCTTCATGGTTGGGGTTCTGAGTTGAGCAGTTCGACTGGGGGGAAATCCCCAAAGAAACTTTGTCTAAGGTGAGCCCAGATCAGATTCTTGTGTGTGTTTGCCAGTTCGGGGTCCAACACAGACTATGGCCCTATCAGCCTATGCATATGCTAGTGTTTGCATTTGCTGGGTCAGTTCTGTCTCCAGCCCTGTCTTCTACACAAACCAATGGGTGCAGGAACCCAACATGACCCTGCCAAGCACACACTTGGCCCTCATGCAAAGCAGTGGGAGCTGCAGCCTAGTCGGAGTGACCCGTAATAACCCCCACCAGGCCCACCCCCTGCCCTGGTTCCTATGTTTACCAGTATGTACAGCAGACTAGTCCAGTCTGTCCAATATCCCATTCAGCTCTCATACAAGTCAATGGGCATTAAAGCCTAGTTCAACCTAACCAGCCCACTATCCAGTCCACACTTGCCAGTGGGTACCACTCTCTGTCTAGCCACGCCTGTACCAGTCCTGGTTCTCATGTTTACCAGACAGAGTGGCAACCCAAGAGGGAGGTACCCACTGTTTCCCTACTGGACTCACTCCTCCCAGATCATGCATTCTCCAGGTGGTTCTGCAGTTGGCTTGACAGAATTAGCTCCCTGTTCCAGCATCTGCCAGCTGATGTTGTGGCAGAGCCCAACCAACCCACACCCACTCTGTCATGCTTGCACCAATAGGAACAGTCAACTCAACCTGGCTTTTCCCTGGTCCAGCTCACATGAGGCCAACAGGTGTTGTAATTTTGCCTGGTCTGGTCTGCCCCCATCCCAACTCATGCTCTCCCGTGGAGTGGTGATCCAGCAGGGGAGTCCCATGCAGCCCCACTACTGGCTTTGCCCCCTTCCCCATTTCCTGTGTTCTGCTTGTGCTGGTCCGGTGTGGTGGCCTAGTCTGGCCTGGCCCGGCCCACCCCTAGTTATAGCTCAGGTTGTTGATGGATATATCCTATCTCACGCCAGCCGGCACTCATTCCAAGCCCTCATGTGTACTGGCATGTGTTGCGATCAAACCTGGCTCGACCCACATTGCAATTTGGTGCTCAGATTTGCCAGCGGGTGTTGTGAATTGGCCCTACCTGGTTCGCCCCCCAACCTATGCCAAATGTATGCCACTGGGTCCCGTTCCCTGGCCTGGTCTGGGCTGCTCCCTGTCATAGTTCTTGAGCTCACCTGCAGGGACTGTGTCTTGACACAGGAGTTTCCCAGGCTCCATCAGAACCTCTCCCAGTGTCAGATCTCTCGCACACTGTTGGGTCCATGGGCTAGCCCTACTCAGTCCATCTCCTGACCTAGCAGGAACAATTAATTAAATTGGAAAAAGGACAAATTCGAAAAGCATGGCTGTTCTGCTCAGCTCAGTACATTCAAATCAAGAGATGTAGTAGGGAGAGGATTTAGCACAGCAGTTGAGCCCCCATTTGGGGTGCCCGCATCCCATTTCACAGCCCCAATCCAATTCCCAATTTCAGTTTCCTAGTAATGTGCACCTTGGGAGGCAGCAGCAATGGCTCAAGTGCTTGAGGTGGAGTGTATTTTGCCTACAGGTAGCATACTAGGTGGTTAGGGTCTCTGGTCTCCGATGAAGTTGCCTTTGTAAAATATAAAATCGTGCTTCCCCATTTTGTGCCCTTCCAACAACATGTTTTCTAATACTCCATCTGCAAATGCTGGCATTCCATATGGGCATTGGTTGATGTCCCAGCTGCTCCACTTCTCATCCAGCTCCCTGCTTATGGCCTGGGAAAGCAGTAGAGGATGGCCTAAAGCCTTCCTGTCTCCTGGCTGCTGGCTTTGGATCAGCTCAGCTCTGGCCATTGTAGCCAATTGGGAAGTGAAATAGCAGATGAAAGATCTCCCTTTGTCTCTCCTTTTCTCCGTAGCTCTGCATTTCCAATAAAAATACAATTTTTTTTTTAATGACAAAGGCTAAGAAGAAATGAACAAGGTGACATGAGGAAAACTCAGGGATTGGATTACGCAGTGAAGAGGAGTATTATGAGAGTTTGAGGTCAACCACAGCAACACTAATGACAGATGGAAAGCAATCTGAGCTATCTCCATAGGACTTGGCGGCAAAGTGGTTAGTGAACTGGCCAAGAGTGATTTCTGCTGAAGGCAGAGCACAGATGGTTCTTGATCGCAGTGTGAGTGCATCAGTGCATCAAGTGTTCTTTTTTTTTTTTTTTTTTTAAGATTTATTTCTTTTTTTGAAAGGCAGATTCACGGAGCAAGGAGAGACAGAACGAAAGACCTTCCATTGATTTGTTCCTCAAGTAGCTGTAATGGCTGGAGCTGAGCTGATTGGAAGCCAGGAGCCTCCTCTGGATCTCCCAGGTGGGTTCAGGCTCTCAAGGCTTTGGGCTATCCTCTACTGCTTTCCCAGACTACAAGCAGAGAGCTAAATGGGAAGTGGAGTAGCCAGAACATGAACCAGTACCCATATGGGATCCCAGCGCATGCAATACAAGGATTTAGCCACTGAGACATTGAGTCAAACCTGAGTGAATGCAAGTGTTAAGAAACAGTTTGGGGGGCCCGACGGTGTGGCCTAGCAGTTAAAGTCCTGGCCTTGAATGCACCAGGATCCCATATGGGCGCCGGTTCTAATCCCGGCAGCTCCACTTCCCATCCAGCTCCCTGCTTGTGGCCTGGGAAAGCAGTCAAGGATGGCCCCAATGCATTGGGACCCTGCACCCGCGTGGGAGACCTGGAAGAGGTTCCTGGTTCCCGGCTTCGGGTCGACATAGCACCGGCCGTTGCGGCTCACTTGAGGAGTGAATCATGAGATGGAAGATCTTCCTCTCTGTCTCTCCTCTCTGTATATCTGACTTTGTAATAAAAAATGAATAAACCTTTAAAAAAAAAAAAGAAAAAAAGAAATAGTTTGGGGCCCAGTGCCATAGCCTAGTAGCTAAATCCTTGCTTTGCATCTGCTGGAATCCCATATGAACTCCGGTTCGTATCCGGCTGCTCCACTTCCCATCCAGCTCTCTGCTTGTGGCCTGGGAAAGCAATATAGGATGGCCCAAGACCTTGAGACCCTGCACCCACGTGGGAGACCTAGAAGAGGCTCCAGGCTCCTGGCTTCAGATCAGCTTAGCTCCGGTTGTTACGGCCACTTGGAGTCTCTCACATGACTTCAGGATCCCAAGCTTTGGACTGTCCTTGACTGCTGTCTCAGGCCACAAGTAGGGAGTTGGATGGGAAGTGGAGCAGTTAAGACATAAACCGACACCCCTATGGGATCCCAGAATGTGTTAGGTGAAGATTTAGCTACTGAGAGATTGTGCCAGGCCCTAAATAAATCTTGAAAATGAAAATTATTAAGGAAATAAACAGTCGTGGGGTGGGATTTTGGCCCCTTGGGCAAGATGCCCATGTCTCAGATTGGACTACCTGGAAATGATACCCAGCTCCAGTGCTGGCTTCAGATTCCAGTTAATTGCTGATGCAAATCATAGAAGGCAGCAGTGAGGGATCAAGCAATTGTCTCCTTGTCTCCTACACGGGAGACTTAGATGGAGTTTCTAGTTCCTGACTTTAGCCTCTCCCCAACCCTGATCGTTAGGGGCGTTTGGGGACTGAATTAGCAGATGGGAGTTCTCTATCTCTGTTCTGCCCTTCAAAGCAATTAATGAATTGAAAGAAAGAACAGAAGACCATGAAGGAGTGTGTAAAAAAAAAAAGGTAGGAATTAGATCCATACAAAATCTGGTTACAAATTCCAACTGTATTGCTCATAGCCTGGGGGAATCAGGATCTCTGGGTTCCAGTTTCCTAATTTCATTTGGAGTTGAAATTTCCCTGGCTCCTTCCTGGGTGGTATGGACCCTTGGCTACGATAAAGAGATGTCCTTTTATGTGACTTTTGTCACTCTCTGCAGGATAGATGCTGAGGTAATGTTCATGTCTATCAGAGACTTTAGTAACTCCACCCGATGGTTCTTTCTTGCTTCCTCTCCTCACTCTTCCTCGCTTCGTGTTTTCCGGCCTAGGCTGAGGTGCAGCTACATGATAAACACTGCATTCTCTTTAGCCTGCTCTCCTCTGTACTGGCCAGGCCTGGTCCTGTTGGTTTATTTTTCTCTTCACATGAGTTCTCTCCAACAAGTCCCCTAAGCAGATTTCTTGGCTGTCTTACCAGTTAGATGTGCCTGGAAAATCTGTCTAGATGTTATCTGTGGAAACATGGCTAATCTGGCTTCTCCTTATTGTGAAATATGCTTAGCAGTGATGTGATGTTTCTATGGTATTTGGTGAAAACACCTAATGGCTTACACAGCATTCTATAGTATAGAACATTGGCATGAGACATGCACATAGAAAAGATTCATTTCGCCTTTTTTTTTAAGATTTATTTATTTTTATTACAAAGTCAGATATACAGAGAGGAGAGACAGAGAGAAAGATTTTCTGTCCAATGATTCACTCCCCAAGCGGCCGCAACGGCCAGTGCTGCACCAATCTGAAGCCAGGAGCCAGGAATCTCTTCCAGGTCTCCCATACGGGTGAAGGGTCCCAAGGTTTTGGGCCGTCCTTGACTGCTTTCCCAGGCCACAAGCAGGGAGCTGGATGGGAAGTGGAGCTGCCAGGATTAGAACTGGCGCTCATATGGGATCCTGGCGTGTTCAGGGCGAGGACTTTGGCCACTAGACCATGCCGCAGGGCCCTCGCCTTTTTTTTTTTTTTTAAGATTTATTAATTTTTATTGGAAAGGCAGATATACAGAGAGGAGGAGAGACAGAGAGGAAGGTCTTCCATCTGATGGTTCATTCCCCAAGCGGCCGCAACGGCTGGAGCTGATACAATCCTAAGCCAGGAGCCAGGAGCTTCTTCCAAGTCTTCCACACATTCACCTTTTTTTTTTTTTAAAGAGTTATTTTTATTTGAAAGCCAGATATACAGAGAGGAGGATAAAAAGAGAGGAAGATCTTCCCTCCGATGATTCACTCCTCAAGTGAGCGCAACGGCCAGTGCTGTGCCGATCCGGAGCTGGGAACCAGGAACCTCCTCCTCCGGGTCTCCCACATGGGTGCAGGGTCCCAATGCATTGGGCCATCCTCGACTGCTTTCACAGGCCTCAAGCAGGGAGCTGGATTGGAAGTGGAGCTGCCGGGATTAGAACCGGCGCGCATATGGGATCCTGGGGCATTCAAGGTGAGGACTTTAACTGCTGCGCTATCACACCAGGCCCTTATTTTATTTTTAATTTGCTGTTTTTATTTTTATTTTTGGACATTTATTTTTTATCTGAAAGGTTGACTTCCCAAATGGCTGTAACAGCCAGAGCTGAACTGATCCAAAGCCAGGAGCCAGGAGTCTCCTCCAGGTCTCCCACATGGATGCAGGGTCCCAAGGCTTTGGACCATCCGCTATTGCTTTCCCAGGCCACAGGCAGGGAGCTGAATGGGAAGTGGAGCAGCCAGAACTCCAGTCACCACCCACATGGGATGCAGGTGCCAAAGGCAGTAGCTTAGTCTTCTATGCCAGTCATAGAAGTCATACTTCACATTTCTAATGAAAAATACTGGAATCATTTTTTTCTTAAGCATAAAACTATCCTTGAGCATAAAACTATTGGTGTATCTATTTTATTAAAATATTTCCCTTAAACAATTTAAGCTGTAGTTACAAAATTAGTACGTTTGGAGTACTGATTTAAGATGTCGCTTGGGAAATCCACATCCCATATGGGAGAGCCTGCTTTGAGTCCTGGCTATTCCATTCTCAGTCCAGTTTTCTTGACAGGCAGTGCATGGTGGATCAAGTACTCAGTCCCTGTCACCAGAGTAGGAGATGTGTGTGGAATGCTCAACACTCCCAAGTCGGAACACACATCCCGTGATTCTCCCTGTGGCCAGGGTCTGAGTCCAGTGGTGCAGTCAGGATGTCTCCCAGATTTGGGGTGACCTCAGATTGGGCTCTTATGTGTACTAGCCAGTGTAAGGTCAGATGTGGTGCCACCTACACCAACCTACGCATATACTGGTGAGTGTAGCTTGGCCAGTTCTGCCTCACCTCCACATCTCACACAGACATACAGGTGCTCCAGCCCAGCCCAGCCAGCCTACCACAGACCCGGTCCTCTTGCATAACAGCCAGTGCCATGGCCTAGTTGGGGTGACAGCTAATAACCCCCCCACCCCAGACCTGCACCCAGCCATGGAGCACGGCCTAGCCCATGCCCCATCTGGCTCTCGTGCACACCAATAGGTGCTGCGGCTTAGCTCAGCCTGACCCCTTCTTCACTGACCCAGCCCACACATAGGCCTACAGATACCGCTACCTTGTCCTATCGGGGTCTCCCGTCCCGCAGAAGAAATCACCCGACACTGGAGGACGTTTCAGAGGCACTTTTATTTCAACCTTCAGTTAATGTTCTTGGGCAGAAGCCCCCGGCTTATATATCCATCCTATCCGTTAAATCTGTTACCCAGAAGCCTTCAGTTAATTCAGTTAATTCCGTTAATTCCATTAAGCAGAGGACCTCCCCCCCCCTCCAGGGCCCCTGGCTTATCTCTCAATCTTATCCAATCAGCTTACACGCCCGAGGTAAGTGGTAAAGGGCCAATCACAGGGCACTTCCAAGGCTCCAAGAGGAAGTGGGGTCCAGGTGTCATCTTAGGGCAGGGCATTGTCAGTGCCCCCAACATTGTCCAGCTTGGTTTGACCCTACCCTAGGTTCTTGTGCTCACCATCGATAGGTATAACCTAGCAGCGGAGTGCCCATAGTTCCTCTGCCAGGCATGTTCCCAGTCTGAATCTTGTACCTGTCGGGGGTGCTGTGATCCAGCCCGATGTGATTTGCACCCAGTCCTGGCACTTGCTAGCTGGTAATATGGCCTAACTCGGGTGGTCCACACCTATTCTGGTTCCTGTTTGTGCCAGCGGTACAGTAATCTAGCCCAGCCCGACCCAACCCTAGACTGACCTAACCCTAGTTCCAGGTCTTAGGCTCACTAGTGGTAGCAGCAGCCCAGCATGAGAATCCCTGTGGTTCCCCTTCCAGGCCTGCTCCCAGTCCTGTACCCTGCATGAGCCAGCAAGTGCTGTAGCCAAGTCTAAGATGGCCCTCCCCTACTCTCAGATTTGCTAGCAGGTACTATAGCACCTGTTATAGCGGGTGCCCCCACTCCTAGCTCTTTCTGGCACTTATAGCGGCCTGGCCAGTTCCAAACCCTCTTGTGAACTGGCAGGTGTTGTGGTCTAACTCAGCCTGGCCTGCACCCTGTCCTGGCTCTCATTTGTGCCTGTGTGTGTTGTGGATTCACCCTGTTAGGCCCACCCCCAGACTCAGCTCACACATGTGCCAATGGATGCTACAGCCCAGCTTGGTCTAGTCTGCTCCCAGTTTAGCATTCATGCTCACCAGTGGGAGCTGTGCCTGGCAGGGGAGTTCCCCGAGCTCCCCAAATTTCTCTACTATGTCTGCTCCCACCAATGGATCTTGAGATTGCTGGCAGATGCGGCTGCCCAGACTGACATGGTCAGGCCATAGTCCTGGTACTCACTGGTGTGTACTGTGGTCTAGCTCAACTGGCCTGCATCCATTCTGGTTCTCACTGATGAGTGCTAATGCCTAGACCAGCCTGGCCCACTCCAGACCTGGCTCTAGTATAACCCAGCAGGTGTCTTGGCCTAGACTGGCCTGTCCTACACCCATTCTGGCTCTTGCGAGCACCAGTACATGCTGGAGCCTAGCCCAGTTGGCCTATGCCCAACTCAGCTCACAAACATGCTGATGGATGCTGAAGCCTTGCCCAGCCTGGTCCGCCCACAGCCCTGGCTCTCACAATCACCAATGGGAGTCCCCAGACAGGAGTCCCCAGGGATTTCCTACCAGGACTGCTCCCAGTCCTGGCATTGCCCATTTACATTCTCAGCTCTTGCTGGCGCATGTTACAACTCAGCTCAACCTGGCATGGCCCACACCCTCTCCTGGCTCTTGTGCATGCCAGTGGGTGCTAATGCCTGGTCCAACCCAGCCTGTCCCCAGACCCAGCCCACACAAACACTGAGGAGTGCTGCGGCCTTTCCTGGTCTGGCCCACTCCCCAGTCCTACCACTTGTGCTCCCTAGAGGGAGTTGTGGACTAGTAGGGGAGTTCCCCAAGGTTCCCTACCAGGTCTGTTCTCAGCCCCAGATCTCATGCATGCCAGCGAGGACAGCAGCCCTGCTTGGCATGATCTGCCCTCAGTCCTGGCCATAGCTTGTGCTGGTGGGTGCTGCAGCTGGGTCTCACCCAGTCTTCTCCCAGTTCTAACCCCATGAGTGTCTTGTGGGTTGCTGTCAGGTGAGTTCTGCCGTCCAGACTGTCTCTTCCTGTCACCACCCCCAGCTCTCTGCTTGAACTGGTGGGTGCTACAGTTCCACAGAGGTGAGCCCATAATTCCCATGCAGAATTTGCCCCCAGATCCGGTTCTCTTGTATTCTGATGGGTGCTGTGTCCCAGCTTTACATGTCCAACTCTCTGCTCTGACACTGACAGGTGGATACTGTGGCCTAGCACAGTCAGGTATGACCCCAGCTCCAGCTTTTGCAAGCACCAGTGGGTGGTGGGTGATGCTATTTAGCCCAGACCATGTCTCTCACATGGTTGGGGTACCTTGACCTGACCCAGACATACCCTTTGGTTTCCCCTCTCTAAACCACTCCATCCCACACCTTTGCCTACCTGAAAATGAGTGATCTTGTCTGTAGAAGACCTCAGAAGTCATTTTTTCCACTGTTAAACATGCCCTGAGATGTTCCTACTCCAAATAGGTCCCCAGACCCTTTCTCCAGGCAATTTGCAGCCCGTTCACCTGACGCTGTTTCATGCCTTACCCATTTACCTTAAAAAAAAAAAAAACAAGGAAAAAAAAAAACAAGTAAGCAACTATGCTGGCATACTGGTATAGTTAACAAAAATTTGGCATTAATTAGGCCAGAATGCCCGCCAGCTACTGGCTGCATTTCTCCCAGCAGTATAACACTTGCATGAGTACAAGGCAACTTAGGCAGTTGCCTACAGCTGGGAAGATTTATTTTATTTTATTTGGAAAGGCAGAGTTACAGAGAGATGGAGAGATAGAAAGCTATTTCATCTGCTGGTTCACTCTTCAAATGACAACAACAGCTGGGGCAGAAAGGCCAAGGGATTCCCTCTGGATCTCTCATGTGGGTCTAGGGTACCCAACACTTTGGGCCATCCTCTACTGCTTTCCCAGGCCATAAGCAGGGAGCTGGATGGGAAGTGGAGCAGCCTGTGACATGGACTGGTGCCCATATCGGATGCTGGCGTGTATAGGTGCCAATTAAGCCATCACATCAGCACCAATATATATATAATTTTTGATGCCCTTGTGTGTGTGTGTGTGTGTGGGGTTGTTGAGTCTGTTCAAAACCTTTATTGAAATATTTCTTTTCTTTTTGAATTTTATTTTTTGATGATGTTTACATAATTGGGTGGGAACGGCTGAGGGTTAGGGGAAACTGAGTGAGATCATTGTTTCCACATTTTCTTTTTTCTTCTTCCTGTATCTGGGGGAAGGAAGAAGGGGAGAAGCCGTACCCAGCATCCTAACTGCATCAGTAACAGAGGATGGGGAACGGCCACCCGATATCATCCCAGGGTCCCTCGGGTGGCGCATATTCCAAGGGTTCCTCCTAGGTGATTTCAGTAGTTCTGAGATGCTGTCAATCTCACCACTCCAAGGATGAGGAACTCCTCTGAGCGTCCATTGGCTGACATACTCCACCTTAGAGTCTCCATTAGCCCAGATATTTGCTGTCAACGCTTGGCTGGGGTAGTTTGTCAGTTTGTTCTGCCCTCCTGCTATGGTACCAGATGTCCTCTGCAAGTTATAATGGCCTGCCATATCCTTCATGTGCAACTGGTTATGCTGTCCATTTCTCTGTCTAAGCCACTGAGGAGGAGGCCCAGCTCTGACACATGTACTCCACAGTCAGACCATAAATCCTATGATTCTCCCCTTGGTTGGGATTCTGAGCCCAGCAGTTCAGTTTGGGGGAGTCTCCAAAGAAACCTATCTGAAGTGATCCCAGACCTGACTCTTGTGTGTGCTTGCCAGTGTGGGGTCTGGCTAAGTCTGTCACCCACATCAGCCTATGCAAACAATGGTAGTGGCAATTGATGGGTCAGTTCTGTCTCTAGCCCCGTCTCCTGTGCAAATCAATGGGTGCTGCAGCCCAGCCTGACCCTGCCCATCACATACTTGGCCTTCATGTATGTACACCAGTGGAAGCTACAACCTTGTCAGAGCAAACCCCAATAATCCTCACTTGGCCTACCTTCAGCCCTGGTTTCTCTGCTTACCAATATGTGCAGTAGACTGGACTAGTCTGGCCCACATCCCGTTCAGTTCTTGTACATGTCAAAGGGCATTGAAATCTAACTCAGTCCAACTAACCTTCTTTCTAGCTCACACTCGTGCTGGCTGGTACTAGCACCTATCTAGCCAGAGCTGCCCCCAACCCTAGTTCTCATGTTCTCCATTAGAGAGGTGCCCAGTTTCCCTCCTGGGCCCACTTCCGCTTCTGGATCTTGCATTCTCCAGGTGGTTCTGTAGTATAGTTTGACAGGATTTGCTCCCAGTCCCAACACTTGCCAGCTGATGCTGCAGCAAAGCCCAACCAACCTGCACCCACTCTGGCTTATACCTGCACCAGTAGGTACAGTCAGTTATCCTAGCCTGGGTCTCCCACTAACCCAGTTCATATGTAGGCCAACAGGTGTTTTAACCCTGCCTGGCCTGGTCTGCCTCAAAACTAGCTCTCATGCTCACCAGTGGGAGCAGTGCACCAGCAGGGGAGCCCCTATAGCCCACCTACCGGGCTCCCCTCCAGTCTCACGTGTGCTGGCCTACCCCCAATTATTTTTTTTTAAGATTTATTTATTTTTATTACAAAGTCAGATATATAGAGGAGGAGAGATAGAGAGCAAGATGTTCCGTCTGATGATTCACTCCTCAAGTGAGCTGCAACGGCCGGTGCTGTGCCGATGTGAAGCCTGGAGCCAGGAACTTTCTCCAGGTCTCCCACGCGGGTGCAGGGGCCCAAAGCATTGGGCTGTCCTCAACTGCCTTCCCAGGCCACAAGCAGGGAGCTGGATGGGAAGTGGAGCTGCCGCGATTAGAACCGGCACCCATATGGTATCCCGGCGCATTCAAGGAGAGGACTTTAGCCACTAGGCCACGCCCCTGGGCCCGTACCCCCAGTTACAATTCATGCTGGTGGGTGGTGCAGCCCAACCCAGCCCAGCCAGCCCTAATGTAACTGGCCCTAATGTGAAATGGCTGGTGTTGCAGCCCAACCCAACCTGTCCTGCACCCTGTTCTGGTTCTCACATCTGCCAGTGAGTGCCAGGGCCTGACCCAGTCAATCTGCATCCATACCTGACCCACATGAATGCCAGCAGGTACAGTTACCTGGCTTGATTTGGACTGCTCCTAGCCTTGGTTTGTGCACTTATCTACAGGGACCACATCCTGACAGAACAGTTCCCCTAGCTCCTCCATCAATTTCATTCCCAGTGGCAGATCTAGCACACACGTGGGTCCTTGGCCCAGCCCAACTTAGTCTACCTCCAGTCCTGGCAGGAACGTGGCTTCGTCCAATCAGCCCACAAGCATTCCGGTTCTTACTATTGGGTGCTATAGCCCAGACACACCTGGTCCAAACCCAAACAGCTCTTGCATGGCTCAGCGGGGTTGGAGACCTAGCCCAGGCTGTCCTACATCCACTTTGGTGCTCACGAGCACCAATGAGTGCCGGAGTATACCCTAGTCTGGCACACTTCAAATCCAGTCCACACCTGTGTGAAGGGACACTGCAGTCAGGTCCAGCCCAGACTGCAACCTCCATTCTGGCTCTTGCGTTCACCAGTAGGAACCACAATCTAGTCAGGGTGTTTCCTTAGCTCTGCAACCAGGCCTGTTCCCAGCTAAAGATTTTGCATGTGCCAGTGATTGCTCTGATCCAACTTGGTATAGCCCATCAACAGTCTTGGCCTTTACCATCAGATGTTGTAGCCTGACCTGTCCCGGCCCACATTTAGTCCCAACCTGATCTTGCTCAGTCTGCTCCCATCCCTGGCTCATGCAGATTGTTAGGTGTGATAGCCTAGTTTGGAGTGACCCACATTCTAGCCTGCTCCAGCTCGTGCTATTGGGCTAAAGTTGGCCTGGCCCTGTCTGGTCTACTCCCTTCCAGAACCAACTCTCACACTTACCAACACCCAGGCCTGAATCACATGTTCACCAATGGGAACTATGGCCCACCAGGGGAAGTTTCCTAAGTTCTCCTACGAGGTCCACTCGCAGACCCAGATCTCACATGTGTCAGCAGGTGCTGGGCCCTTACCTGGCATAGCCTGCCCCCTCTGTCTTGGCCTTTGTATGAGCTTGTGGATGTTGTGGCCCAGTCTGCCCCATACCCTATTCTTGGGTGTACCTGCTGCAGCATGGACCTGCCCAGCCTGTTCCCAACCCCAGTGCATATGAGTGTTGGAGGGATCTGTAGTCATGCCTATCTCAGCCTATTACTGCTTCACATGCCCCCCCCCCCGAATCTGCCCCCATCCCTGACCTGGCTCTTTTGGGTGCTGGTTAGTGTCATGGCACAGCCTAACCTTACTCATCCTCTGTTCCAACACTCACTGGCCCTGCCAGGCAGACCCCCAGCCCTAGCTTTAGTGTGGGCCTGTGCATGGTGGTCAGTGGTGCTCCATGCTAACTAACTAAGCCCAGCTCAGGTCTCTCATGTGGGCAAGTGTATCAGTCTGACCCATAAAAGTCCTCTGGCCTCTTACCTCCAAACTACCCAGTCTCAAGCAAGTCTAGCTTGCTTACCTGCAAGTACAGTGGCCTTGTCGTTGGGAGTCCCTCAGGAGTCATTCCTCACTTGCAACGTACTCCCTCTGTGGTCCTCCCTCCTCCATATCCCCTTACCCCTTTCCATTATGAATCCACAGTCCCTGCACCCAGGAGCACATGGGTTACCTAGCCCAGCTTTCTGAAGCCCAGTGGGAGGTATGCTGGCCTGGAGCTCTGCCTGCCCATTAGGGTCCCAAACTCCTGGCATGTGTGCTGGCCTGGGACCTTACCCTTCCACACACTCAAGATTCAGGTCCATTCAAAGTTTCCCAGTCCCAGTCCACTAGCACACCAGGCCAGCATGCTAACCTGGGGCTTTCCCCTCACCTCCCCCCACCCGCCCAGGACCAAGCATGTAAGAAAATCCCCAGGCTCCCGCTGCCTGCCTGGATGTGAGCCCCCAGCTCCCCGTGTGCCCCTGTGGCTGCTATCCTCTTAGCCCTCTGCAAGCCTGCACCTCCAAGACCTCAGGAGCTGGCCACACTGACTGGCCCCCCAACCAAATTGTGAAATATTTCTTTTTACTTCTTAGCTACCTAGGACATTCCACAGAGCCACTATTTATGATCTATGATTTATGATAGCATGAGGGTGGCAGTAACCATCACAGCTTGTAGACTACGCAGTCCCCAAGATCTCTTCAATGATTCTGGAGAGTCCTCTGGCTGAGTATTGGTGCTATACTTCTGGGACAATACTCACCCTCTCACCCAAAAGTGGTATTTCCAGTTTTTAGTGCTGCTCCCTCTTGTTTCCTTTCTAAGGTTTATTTGTGTAGTGGTGGAATCACCTCCTGCAACATCAGCATCCCATTTGGGTACCTGTTCAAGTCCTAGTTGCTCTAGTTCTGAACCAGCTCCCTGCTGATGTGCCTGGAAAGGCAGCGGAAGGTGGCCCAAGTGCTTAACCCATCACACCTATGTGTGAGACCCAGAGGAGACTCCTGATTCTTGACTTCACTGTGGCCCAGCCCTGGCTTGTTATAGTCATTTGGGGAGTGAACCAACAGATGGAGAATCTCTCTCTGACTCTGTAACTCTGCCTTTCAAATAAAAAACATTTATATATATATATATATATTTATATGTGTCATATACAATATTTTATACATACATGTAGTCTATTGCATATTATATACAAGATAGCATAGACTATACATATAATAATATAAAACATATTTTAATGTTATAACTCATATAAATATAAAATATTTATAAATATATAAGAATCTAATAATAAAATGTTACATGATAGACATTATTAATACACAAAACATGATATTATGTTTTATTATGTATCTAATATAATTATATATTAAGTAATAACAGAATATATAATAATATATACCATAGATTATGCTATATATAATGTAATTTATTATACACTATATTGTATTCTGTATAATATATAGTATATTATTTAATATATAAAATAATCTTTATATGTATATGTCATACAAATTTTTTTATTTGAAAGGCAGAGTTAGAGAGAGATTGAGAGAGATCTTCCATCTGCTGGCTTACTCCCCAGATGGCTGCAAAGGTCAGCATTGTTCCAGGATGAAGCCAAGAGTTTCTTTGGGATTTCCCACATGGGTGGTAGGACCCAAGAATTTGGGCCATCCTCTGCTGCTTTTCTCAGGCCATTTCAAGGGGGTGAATTAGAAGTAGAGCAACCAGGACATGAGCTTGTGTCCACATGGGTTGCCAACATCATAGACAGTATCTTACAACACAATATTAGCTCCTTTTATTCATCTCTTGATGGTTCCTCAGAGGGCTTGATAATCAGGGCAGATGTAGACGGTAATGATAGGGACTCCAGGGGACCCTGGAAAAGAAGGAAAGAAGCACACATACTATGGAGCTGGTGTGATGGCTCAACAGGCTAATCTTCCTCCTGCAGGTTCCAGGATCCTATATGAGTGCCGGTTCGTGAGCTGGCTGCTCCACATCCCATTCAGCTCCCTGCTTGTGGCCTGGGAAAGCAGTGGAAGATAGCCTAAAGCCCTGGGATCCTGCACCTGCCTGGGAACCTGGAGGAGGCTCACAGCTTCTGATCAGTTCAGCTCTGGTTGTTACAGCCATTTCAGGAGTGAACCAGCAGATGGAAGATTTTTCTCTCTGCCTCTCCTTTTCTCTATAAATCTGTCTTTTGAATAAAAATAGATAAATCTTTGAAGAAAAAAAAAGTACTTGGGTCCTTCCACCCATGTGGGAGACCTTGTTGAGTTAGCTTTCAGTTCCTGCCTGGCCGAGGCTCGCTATTGTGTGCATTTTGGAGCGAAGCAGCAGACGGGGGATCTCTGAACGCCTCCCCACCTTTCAAATAATTACAATAAATAATAGAAAATTTAAAAAAGAACAAATATTTCATCCATTGTCTCCAATCTCAGTAGACCATGCAACTCATTCCTCTTGGAAATGGCCAGGTGTCCCTGTGAGACAGAGAAAGGTTTAACTGGCCTAATAAATAAATTACTGATCATTCTGCAAACCAATGAGGTCAATATGTCTGTGGGAGGGAAGAAGTCTTGAGACCCAGAATGAGGGAAGGTATCAGGAAGATAGACACATCCAAAACCCTGCTGGGTTTGAGGAAAACCAGGTGGCAGGCAGCTGTGTTTGACCACCGCCACAGACTCTTTTCCCAAGAGGAAACAGGAAGAATAACATTCTGTCACCCATTGAAACAGGGTGAGGGGAGGACCCTCTTCCACAATCCCCCAACCCCTCCCTGAGAGCATATTGGGGGTGACTGTTGTGGGCTAAGGAGTTGATTAGTGCTCGTTAGGTAGAGCAGGAACAGGAACTGGGCAGGAACAGGAACTGGGATTGTGGCTAAAAACACCTAGACTAATTGGACTTACCTGTATCCAATATCCTGCTAAATGAGGATGTGGGGGGAAGACTATTTAAGGAGAGGTGAAGGAGCAATAAAGCGAGACTTCGAAGAGATATCCAGCATTACTGGTCTCCTGTCAGTGCTTCATCCCCAGACTCTCTCTGTGTCCACGTTACTGGCTCTGCTGGCCAGAGCAGGTGATGAACAGCATTCATGGGTTACTGAATTTTGGCCTTCCAACAGGCATAGAAACAATTGTCCTGAAACCCCTCCCGTCTCTTGGGTCTGTTTCTTGGGAGGCCAGAGGTGACTGCTTCCCAGGGCCCCCTGCTTCCCTTAGAAAGTGGAAGAAAATTTTTGAGACTGGAAGGGGCAGAAGTAAATTTTGAATAAAAATGCATTCTGTGAGGCCAATATGCCGGCTTCAGCTGCTTCTTCCATGCTTCAGTGCTTGTATCACATGTTGGAGTATCACATGTTGGAGTGCTGATTTAAGTCCTGGCTGCTCCATTTCCAACTCGGCTTCCTGTTAATGTGCCTGGGAAGACAGTGGAAGATGGGCCATATTTGTGGGACATGAGTCTGAGTTTCTTTTCTTTTTCTTCTTAAAAAATTTTATTTATTTTTTAAAGATTGATTTTACTTTTTATTGGAGAGTCAGATAAACAGAGAGGAGGAGAGACAGAGGAAGATCTTTCATCTGTTGATTCACTCCCCAAGTGGCTGTATCGGCTGGAACTGATCTGATCCGAAGCCAGGAGCTTCTTCTGGGTCTCCTATGTGGGTGCAGGATCCCAAGGCTTTGGATCATGCTTCACTGCTTTCCCGGGCCACAAGCAAGGAGCTGGATGGAAAGCAGGGTGGCTGGAATTAGAACCGGCACCCATATGGGATCCTAGTGTGCGCAAGGCAAGTACCAGGCCCTCTTTTTTTTTTTTCTGAAAGAGTTATTTATTGTTATTGGAAAGGCAGATTATCCATCCATTGGTTTAATCCCCAAATATCTGCAATGGCTGAAATTGAGCAGATCAGAACCAAGAGCTTTTTCTAAGTCTCCCACATGGGTGCAGGGTCCCAAGGCCTTGGGCCATCCTCTCCTGCTTTCCCAGGCCACAAGCAGGGAGCTGGATGGGAAGTGGAGCATCTAGGATGTGAACAGGTGCCCATATGGGATGCTGGCGCTTGCAAGGGGAGGATCTGCTTTTCTAACTGAGAAGCAAATAGAAGGTAAAGAAAAGGGTGAACCCACTTTTACACTTCAAAAAAAAAAAAAAAAAAGTAAGTGGACTCCTTCATTAAAGCATGAATAGAGCACCCCCACAACCCAGTGGGAAACCCATCACGCAAACTTGAGGAAATTTTTTAAGGTGAAAGAAAGAAACCAAAACTAAGGAGCAGAAGTTAGGAGGAAATAAGGCAAATACAGAGAACAGAAGAAAATTACTTAAAAGCTCACCAACTTTAATTAACATACCCCAAGACTGAGAGGATGTATTACTTTAATAAAACAAGAACCATGAAAAAAAAATAAATAAAGCAATGAAAAAAAAATGGGGCAAGAGTGATACAGAGAGCGAGTCCTGGGAAATTAAAAATATGGTAATGAATGGTAGAAATTCAACAGAGATGCTGGGAAATAAAATTGGGAAATTGCTGAGAAAGAAGATCTAAGAGATAAGACCACGCCAGCTGCAGCTTCTTCCCAGAGGACAGACGAAGGCAGGCTGGGTTCAAAAGAAACATATCCCTGTCGAAACCCCAGTGATTGCTTCTGCAGAATTGAACAAGATCTTAAAATTTATTTGGAAATGCAGGGGGATCCAAACTAGTCAAAACAATCTAGAAACAGAGAACAAAGTGGAATGATCCATAGTTTATCTCAAAAGTTGCTACAAAGCTATAGTAATTAGGAGAAATTGATGCTTAAATATATCAAAGAAATAAAACTTTCTTTTTTTAAAAGAGATTCATTTGTTTTTATTGGAAAGGGAGATATACAGAGAGGAGGAGAGACGGAGAGCAAGATCTTCCATCCGTTGATTCACTCCCCAAAGTGGACAAAATGGCCAGTACGGTCCAGGTTAAAGCAAGGAGCCAGGAACTCTGAAGCTTCCTTGCAAGTGGCAGGAAGCCAGGATCTGCGCCATCTTCTACTGCTCTCGCAGGTACATTAGCAGGGAGTTGCAAAGGAAGTGGAGCAATCAGGCCATGAATTAATATTCACATGGGATTCTGGTTCTACAGGTAGTAGCTTAACCCAGCACACTGTAACTCTGGCAACGATTCATATTATTTGACAATAAAAAGAAAGAAACTGCTGATATATGCTGCCACATAGGTTGAATATTATTCCAACTGGAACAAATTAGTCACAAAGGACCACATATTGTATGATCTACTTATATGAATGCTCAGGATATATAATTCTAGCAGAGACAGAAGGAAGGTAATTCTAAGGTTCAATGGAATCTGAGAAATGACTTCTAACAGTTATAGGGTTTCTTTCTCTTTCGTCCTTCCTTCCTTCCTTTCTCTCTTTATCTTTTTTTTTTAAAGATTTATTTTTATTACAAAGTCAGATATACAGAGAGAGGAGAGACAGAGAAGAAGATCTTCCATCCGATGATTCGCTTCCCAAATGAGCCGCAACGGGATCGGCGCGCACCAATGCCGGGAACCAGGAACCTCTTCTGGGTCTCCCACGCGGGTGAAGGGTCCCAAAGCATTGGGCTGTCCTTGACTGCTTTCCCAGGCCACAAGCAGGAAGCTGGATGGGAAGTGGAGCTGCCGGAATTAGAACCGGCACCCATATGGGATCCCGGGGCTTTCAAGGCGAGGACTTTAGCCGCTAGGCCACGCTGCCGGGCCCTCTCTTTATCTTTTTTAAAGATTTATTACTTTTTTTTTTTTTAAAGATTTTTATTATTATTGGAAAGCCAGATATACAGAGAGGAGGAGAGACAGAGAGGAAGGTCTTCCATCCGATGTTTCACTCCCCAAGTGAGCCGCAAGGGGCGGTGCACGCCAATCCGATGCCAGGAACCAGGAACCTTTTCCGGGTCTCCCACGCAGGTGCAGGGTCCCAAAGCTTTGGGCCGTCCTCGACTGCTTTCCCAGGCCACAAGCAGGGAGCTGGATGGGAAGTGGAGCTGCCGGGATTAGAACCGGTGCCCATATGGGATCCCGGGGCTTTCAAGGCGAGGACTTTAGCCGCTAGGCCACGCCGCCCGGCCCAAGATTTATTACTTTTTATTGCAAAGTTAAAGATACAGAGAGAAGAGACAGAGAGGAAGATCTTCCATCTGTTGATTCACTCCCCAAGTGAGCGCAACAGCCAGCACTATGCTGATCTAAAGCCAGGAGCCAGGATCTTCTTCCAGGTCTTCCATACAGGTACAGAGTCCCAAGGCTTTGGGCCATCCTTCACTGCTTTCCCAGGCCACAGGCAGGGAGCTGGATGGGAAACGGGCCACAGGGATACAAATTGGCACTATATGGGATCCCGATGCATGTGAGGCAAGGACTTTGGCCACTAGGCTATTGTGTGGGGCCCTATAGGGTTTCTTTTTGTGATTATTAAAATATTCTGATGATTGTAGTAATGGTTGTGCAATTTTTGTCAGTAAACAAAATCTATTGATGTATACTTTAAATGGATAAACTTTATGGCAATGTGAGTTATAACTCAATAAAGAAGAGAAAGTCAAAGAATCAAGATGGTGGAATGGAGTAAAGACGTGTTTAAACATATGGGGAAATATTAGCAAGTGTGAAGTAGAGAGGGTACATTCTAGGAAATAGAAGAGGACAGAACAACAGCAAAGGGGTACCTAGAGACTGACAGACACAGGGAAGCAGTGGACATAATGGTGGGTGTTGCAGTGACTGATACCCCAGCAGCATTCAGCAAACAGCAATCTGAACTCTATCAGCAGCTGGAACTCCACAAGCAACAAGGTGTGAAGGGATATTAACTGAGAGCTTCAGAGGTGAACCCAGACAAATAACTGCTCGTCTTGCTGGTCTGTTGGATTTGACCAGGAGTAGAGACAGAGCAACAGGTCCCAGACGGTGGTGTGGAATAAAGGTAGATTTCATAGCCCAGTCTGTTATGGGATGCAGCCTGTGATAGCCAGCACCCATTGACAGTGGACAAATGAAATTTGGCTGTGTCCCCCAACCTCTGTCCTGAAGGTGGGTCCTAACAGCAATGGAATAGTAATTGCATCCTCAACCACTTCCCCCACATCCTAAATGAGCCAAAATATTGGAAGTCCAATTAGTCTAGGTGTTTTTAGCTACAAGCCCAGTTCCTGTTCCTGCCCATCCTAACGAGCACTAATCAACTCTTTAGCCCACAACACTTAGGTATTCCCTCCTGCCCACCTATCAATGCCCACTCACCTATCAATTGAGAGGGGACAGTATTGCATTGTTGTGTAACCACTCCCCTCACAGGCCCCTTTAAAAGGCCCATGAAGCAAGGACTCTTTCTCTTTCTGGCTGGGTGCTTCCATTACTCTGGCACCTCGACTTGGCTGACCCAGGACAGGTAATCCCCTGAGCATGGTCCCTGTTTTCTGCTTAAATAAGGCAATGGTTTTAATAATGTTGTTTCTGCTTTGTGCACTCTCTGGAGTTCCAAGAGAATGTGGGCAGAAAAGCCAGGGAAAGGTGAATGTCTGCAGCTTTGTAAGTGTGTCCAGGTTCTTTGTAAGTGTGTCCCGCTTATTTGTTGCATGTCTCTTAGAATAACTTATATTGCTGGGGAAGCTGGGACATAGGTCTTCAGCTTAACGGATGGGCTTAAGGATGATGACCATTTGTTTCTTTTAGGATTATGATTGGTTGGATTATGATTAGGTGGATTGCTGTATGGACTTGTGATTTGCTACTGTGCTCTATTATCACCAAGCTTGGTTAATAAAGACTCCTTAATATGCCTTAGATGCCGGAGTCCAGCTCCGGCCCGGGGTTCAGAACTCGTGAAGTGTGCGTGGAGTCGGCGCAAAGAGAGAAAGAAAGAGACGGACCACTAGGATTCCATGATGATAGTGGACTATGCAATAAAGCTATCTGCTTTATTTATACAGAACCAGTCAAACTCTGGGTCAGACCTTCCACGTCATGGTCAAGTGGGTGTTTCTAAGGACAACCCTGCCATCTGCTTTACCCAAAAACAATAGAAATTCCTGCTATAATTCCTATCCTACAACCTAATCTTGTATCACAAAGAAAAGGAGAACCTAAAGATTAAGAAAAGAATGAAACCCTAAATACAGGTCCCTTGATTAGCATAAGGTCAATGGGGACAGCCAAAACAGTAGGAATAATAGAAGGCCCTTCTTGTAAGACATTATCATTGACATTAACCTCCAAGTTCACATTGTGTAAAAAGCCAGTCTCACAATAACAAAAATGCCTGGACAGATTAGGGTGGTCCGGTATCCATGCAAAGGAAGGTGGAGCTGCATCCAGGTGGCTGTAGATATCCGCCGTGCCCTGCCTCAGCGGAAGGTTCCTTGCGGCCCTGCCAACAATGGAACAATGTCTTCACACCCTCGTGTCCCCCACATCCACTGCACGGACCCCAGCACTTAGACATGTCTGGTATGATCTTGCTCGTACCTTGCAACAAGTCCACCTCTTAGAACCATATTGGGTGCCTTTTTGTTTAAGGAGGCAAGGGCTATGGGGCAGGACTGCGCATACACTGAGCTGGGAGTGAACTCATTTCTGGCTCAGTGAACGGCAGCAATGTGGAATCCTACAGGTTCCATCCAAGACAGATCTGGGTAGCCCTAAGTCCTGATGGCCGGCAGATCAAGAACTGTAGTAGGGGCATGTCAGGCACCATTTTGTACAGTGTCACAAAGAATTTAAGACTGCAGGGACATTGCTGAGCTATGCATGTGCTGACCTGGGAGTGAACTCACTGAGCTCTGTGCATTGCACTGGTCCCACAGGAAAATAATACTGACTATGACATTGTATGGGTCAAAATAGTTCTGTGTGGCCCTCAGGCCTAATGGCCAACAGGTTCCGACAAGATCAGCACCACCAACAACCTAGCTGTATAAGACACCTGGTGTCTCCCTAATCTTGGGATCTGCTCCAACCTAAAGTGGGAGAAAGGTTGTATAGACAATGGTGCAACCTCAGCACGGTATCACAGGAGGTGGAGAGTGGTGAGCCAGGAACTGGGGCTACAGAGACCATGGTGGAAATCTAACATAAGAACCCAGACCTGGAGCTCGTTGGGGGGAGTGGCACAAGTGTCTCTCTCTGTCTTTTGAATAGATTGATCAATTTTTAGAAAAAGGACAGAAAGCACTCTCTGAGACACATGGAGGAAATCCTCTTCTTGCTGTGACAGAGAACAAGGTGCCAATCGCAGGGAGGTGCCTTCAGGTTGAGTTCTTTGGCACCTGAAATCAAGGGACAGAAATGATGGAAGCCTTACTCCCGAGTCATGTGGGACAAGTGAAGATGCAGGGAAGAGTAGGCAGGGTCCAAGAGGATTCAGGACTAGCTGCTGTTGTGTGTGGAGCCCAGGACTGGGGCCAACCCTGGTCATGGCTGGAAGACCCATCCATGGTTGAGGCTGAGGGAGTGTCAGGGTAAGGGGTGTTTGAGAATCAATGTTTCTGGATTAAACCATGTAGCAGTTCTGGAAACGACCAAAGTGCTTGTGGATAGAAGTGGTTTCTTGGGAAATATTGTGACTGGGCATTGTTGACCTTGACGGAGGGAAGGAGAACCCAAGTCCAGTAGATGCTGGTGATTAAAAAGGAGCAGGAATTGAGCTTCCTTCAGGTCCTGGAAGAACACACAGTCCAGGCCCACCCAGGGCTCGAGGCCTTGTGTTACTAGCTGTATTCTTCCTCATTCTGACTTGGGGGCAGAGCTCTGGATCAAATCTTTGAAGGCCATAGAAAGCCTAGCATGGAGGCAGGCTGAGAATATTTACTGGAAACATTCTTCCATGGTCTCAAGTTCCTGGGATAGCTCCTGTTCGCTTACTCTTCTTGAGCTGCCTTTGGTAAGGGCTTTGAATAGACCTGCCATCTGTCCTGAAGCCAGGAGTTTAGTGATGATGCTGATTTCGTCACAGCGCAGAACTGGGCTCTTTTACCTGTATCTCTAGGCTCCTGTCTGGCCTTGTGATGGGTCATGTGATCTTGGTGTCAGCACCATTGTTGTCCTAATTTTCTCCTCAAGTGTCTTCCCCCATGTGTTTGCTAGAAGACAGTGTATCTTTCCAAATTAAAATTTGATACTCACAACAGAGGAATTTCTTTTTTTTTTAAAGATTTATTTATTTTATTACAGCCAGATATATATACAGAGGAGGAGAGACAGAGAGGAAGATCTTCCGTCCGATGATTCACTCCCCAAGTGAACCGCAACGGGCCGATGCGCGCCGATCCGAAGCCGGGAACCTGGAACCTCTTCCAGGTCTCCCATGCGGGTGCAGGGTCCCAAAGCTTAGGGCCGTCCTCAACTGCTTTCCCAGGCCACAAGCAGGGAGCTGGATGGGAAGTGGAGCTGTCGGGATTAGAACCGGCGCCCATATGGAATCCCGGGGCTTTCAAGGCGAGGACTCTAGCCGCTAAGCCATGCCGCCGGGCCCACAACAGAGGAATTTCACGTTTCTCTCCCAGAGGTGGGGTTCTTGTAGGGCAGTGATGTCCTATCTCTTGATCTTGTCTGTGTTTAGGAGACAATGTTCCTTGGTAATTTTTTTAAAAAGTTGTACATCTTAGAATTTGTGCACTTTCCTGATGACATTGGATTTGTCATATCAAAATCTTCTGAATCTCTCCGTAAGAGGGAAATAGATGGCCTGATTCAATGGCTCAATGGCTAAAGTCCTCGCCTTGAACGCCCCAGGATCCCATATGGGTGCCGGTTCTAATTCTGGCAGCTCCACTTCCCATCCAGCTCCTTGCTTGTGGCCTGGGAAAGCAGTTGAGGACGGCCCAAAGCCTTGGGACCCTGCACCTGCGTGGGAGACCTGGAAGAAGCTTTTGACTCCTGGCTTCGGATTGGCTCAGTTTCATTTGTTGGCGGCCATTTGGAGAGTGAGCCAGCGGATGGAGGATCTTTCTTTCTCTCTGTAAATGTGATCTGCCTTTCCAATAAAAATAAATAAATAAATAAATTTTTTTAAAGAGGGACATAAACTTCCATCTCATGTAGGGATTCAAGTTAGTGTTCTCAGCTTGCCTGAAAAGGAGTGATCTGAAGTGTTTATCAGCAAGATCCTCCTTGACCTTTCTGATGTGTGTGCTGGTAGGATAGGTTTTGAAAAATTTTTACTCCAGGCTCTTATTACGAACAAAAACAAGAATGCTAAGTGCTGGCATATATAAACACACACACACACACACACACACACACACACATGGGTTGTCCCACATAAAGAGATCCATCATGATTTGGCAGTGGATCAGATTTGCCTTAAAGAGCAGTGCTAGCAGAAGGGAAGAATTTGGTAGCCCGTCCAGCTGTTGTCTCTTGAGGAAGAGACGCATCCCCCCAGCCCGAGTTGTTGGTCTCCTTTGTGAGGTTGGGCTGGTGCCCTTCATGCTGAAAGTCACCTGGGGATTACCTGACACCCATACACGTTCCATATGGAAGTCATTATCTATATTCTCCTGGTGTCTTCCTCTTAGGTCCCGGATGAAGCAGACACATTCTGTGAAAGGGAACATTTGATTGACAAGTAAGAAGACAGAATTACAGCTAGGGGCTGGTGACTCCCAGCTCAGCAATCCTAAACTTCCTGCCTGTATATCCCACAGCACGGTGACTATAAACAGAAACTTCCCAAGAAAATAGAAGTTTAAACTTAAATCCACGGATCCATCATCTCACCCTTCGTAATCCTGAAATCCAAAAATTTCCAGAAATGGGAAGCTTCTTGTTCAGCTGGCAGCACAAGGCTTGACTGGGACTTAGTAGCAGCAAAGCATGACCTGAAGCAAAGCTGTTTTCAGTTTTTATTTATTTTAAGGTGAATATTCATTAAATTCTGCTTTTAAAACTTTGGTTAAGAGGTATTAATAGATTTTTTTAAAATGTTGCTGGAGAGTATTGGCCAACTCTTTAGTTCCTGCCAGATGTGGGGAAAAATCCTAAAAGAAGTGTGAATAAAGAAACGCTTGTAGGATTCCAATATGAGGAAGATTTTATTCACAAAGGCAAGAGAATGAAACTAGTTTGGCACTTCAGACACTAAGGCAGAAACCAAAATTCAGGACTCTTATAGATGGCTAAAACATCAATCTGGGGCCGGTTGCTGCTATTTTTGGAAATGTTGAAGTAGAAGATGTAATGAGGATTGCAAATCTTCCACCGAAGTTCAGTATGGAACTTAAAGAAGAAGAGTTTGTGGGCCCTCTCTTTGGGTAACCAGGCAAAAGAGGAACATTTTATCAAAAAATAAAGACTGAGCATATATGAATGAACACCACCTGGGTCTCGCATATGGGTGACAGAAGCCAAGGCACTTGAGTCATGACCTACTTTTTGCCAGGATGCATTAGCCGGAAGTTGGATACCAAGTATAGGAGTTGGGACTAGAACCAGGCACTCTGATACATGATGCTGGTATCCCGACACAATACTTACAGTGGCCTACTTCTCAAAAACCATTAAACCCTGTGACAAAAGGAAGGCGCCCATGTTTGAGGTCTGTAGCTGCCTCTTGCCTCTTGCTTAAGAAGGTATAAGATTGAGAACCAGAAAACTGATGATGGGTCAACTTACTGACATGAATTCCTCAGAAGGGCTCCAGTCTCTGAGAAACTAAAGAATATTCTCAGCCATTCCAGGAGAAAACACTGCAACACCAAGCCATGCGAGACTCTCCTCAGCCTCTGTACACATACTCTGAGGGTGGCTTCACCATAACTCAAATTCAGCTATCTGGAGAGAAAGAGAACCTCTTAAAACAACAGTAAAAATTAAACACAGTTCAGAGAGTCTTAAGCTGCTGAAAACCATACTTGGCTCCAAGGTATCTATGCTCTACTCTAGAGGTCATTGAAGCAAAAGATCAGAGGCCATAAACTAACAGATGCAAGCGTTTCAAGAAAGTGTTTCCAATTGCCATTAAACTGATCTCTGTCTTTCTAAACTTTGGCTGCACCATATCAAGAGACAAAGAATTCGGATACAGTCACTGCCAACGCCTTCTCGTACGTAAGGACAGCTGGGAAAGCCAAACTAGAGCTCAGTCCTTTATTTTTTTAATGTTTATTTTTATCTACTTGAAATAAAGAGTCTCTCTTCACATGCACACATGAAAGACAGAGAGAGAGAGAGAGAGAGAGAGAAAACCTTCCACTTGCAGATTTACTCTTCAAATCCCTAAAGCAGCCAGAGCAGGGCCAGATCAGAACCAGGAGCTTGAAGCTCCCTCTACATCTCCCATGTGGGTTCAGGAATTCAGCAAGTGAGTCATTCTTTCTTTCTTTCTTTTTTTTTTTTTTTAAGATTTATTTATTTTTATTGCAAAATCAGATATACAGAGAGGAGGACAGATAGAGAGGAAGATCCCCCGTCCGATGATTCACTCCCCAAGTGAGCAGAATGGCTGGTGCTGCACCGATCCGAAGCCAGGAACCTCCTCCAAGTCTCCCATGTGGGTGCAGGATCCCAAGGCATTGGGCCATCCTTGACTGCCTTCTCAGGCCACAAGCAAGGAGCTGGCTGGGAAGCGGGGCTGTCGGGATTAGAACCTGTGCCGATGTGGGATCCCAGCATGCTCAATGCGAGGACTTAACCCTCTAGGCTACCGCACTGGGCTCCTGAGTCATTATCTTCTGCTTCTCAGGACGCATGGGCAGGAGGTTGGGTCAGAAGCAGTGCTGCCAACACTCTGACATGGAGTAAGGCCACTGTGCCACCATACCCCTCCTTCTGAGCCCCTTTACTGTTCCTTTCCATTGTACATCCAGAACCAGAATGGAACTTGAAACAGAATTTTTAAAAATTATTTTTATTTTTACTGGAAAGTCAAATATACAGAAAGGAAGATCTTCCTTCTAATAATTCATTCCCCAAGTGGCCGCAACGGCTAGAACTGTTCCGATACAAAGCCAGGATCCAAGTTTCTCTTCTGGGTCTCCCATGTGGGTGCAGGTTTCCAAGGCGTTGGCCCATCCTCAGGTGCTTTCCCAGGCTACAAGAAGGGATCTAGATGGGAAGCGGGGCCACAGGGATTAGAATCAGCGCCCATATGGGATCCTGGAGTGTGCAAGGCAAGGACATTAGACATTAGGTTATTGCCCTGGGCCCCAAAATAGAATTTCTTTAGGAGATCGTTTTTAGACAGACTTAGCAGGGGTTGTATCTTAGCTGACACATTGGCTTTTTCTATCAGTACTAGTAATGCTATCAAAAAAACAAAAAGCTTTCTAATAAGTGTTAGCCTGATCGTACAAAACACATACAAGATTGAATAAAGTCACTCTTTCCTTTCTCGGGCCTTGTAGAGGCCACTCTTTTCCTTTCCTCTTTTTGTTCTTTGAGCCTTTATATTTCATTGCTTTGGATTGTATGTGGACAAAACAAATTAAATCCCCAAAAACTGGAGCTGGTGCCATGACATAGCAAACTAAGTCTTCATATGCAGTACTGACATCCCTTATGAGCACTGGTTCAAGTCCTGGGTGCTCCACTTCCAGTCCACCTCCCTGATTATGTCCTGGGAAAGCAGTGAAGGATGGCTCAAAGCCTTGAGCCCTTACCCCACACAGAGGAGGCTCAGAGCTCCTGGCTTCAGCGAGTTGCAGCACTAACCACTGAGGCCATCTGAGGAGTGAACCAGCAATGGAAGATCTCTCTTCTCTGTTTCTTCTCTCTATGTATCTGCCTTTCAAATAAAAATAAATCTTTAAAAACTACAGATGGTTTTTGTTCAGGATATAGACAATTAGGGTTTATTCCTGGGGATCTGCCAGGCCTTTTAATAAATCCAATTCTCACAGAGAGCAGCTACCAAAAAAAAAAAAAAAAAAAAAAAAAGTCTTCAACCCAGGCCCGGGCCTCTCAAAAATGTATGGAGTGAAGTGAAAATAGAAGAGGGATTTTTTGTAACTCCTGTAATGAGAGCTGGAAGAATCCTTCCTTCTTGGTAATCAGACAAAAGAGTAACAGTTCACAGAAATGGTCTTTCTGGCCTAGGCAGAGGAATCAGGTAGCTTTGTCTGACCTGAGATCTTGTTGAAACCATTCAGGGCCACAGCTAGGACCATTGAGCATGTGCCCATGTCCAAAATTGACTGAGAGTAAGTCTTCCCCCAGTTTTCATGCCAAGGTCTCCAGCCCATGAGGATGTCAGCGCAGTTAGCATAACACGCGATGTATGTCTAAGCGTGCATCTGAACTGTGTCTGTGCCTGCTCTTGCATGCTCTAAGGTGGCCCACATTTCCTTGTGTGGCAGAGACATTTTCCTGTGGTCTCCTTACCTGCTGTAAAAGACAATGTGTGACTTTGTGTGACAATGACTTCTGTAGGGGTTTTGAGCAGTGGGCCCACAACTTCGGTGGCTAACAAGACTTTTTCTTATCTGTTGAATTATAATTGTCGCCAGGAGCCTGGCACTGCCTCAACTGCCAATGCAGCTGTGTGTGGCCATGTGGCCTAGATTGTTTCTAATAGGGTAGGACCAGAAGAGCTAGGTGCCACTTCTGAGCCTAGTGACTCAAATATTTATTTATTTTTATTGGAAAGGTAGATTTACAGAGAAAAAGAGATACAAAGAGAAGGTCTTTCATTCCCTGGTTCACTCTCCCAAATGGCTGCAAGAATAGAGCTGAGCTGATCCAATACCAGCAGCCAGGATTTCCTCCAGGTTTCCCACATGGGTGCAGGGTCAAGGACTTGGACCATTCTTCACTGTTCTCCTAGGTCATAAGCAGACAGCTGGATCAAAAGTTAAGCAGTCGGGAGGCTGCTGGGGGCTGCAGGAGGGAGCGTCTTGCTTGGATCCTGATCCCAGCCATCATGTGCTCATGATGAGCTGGGCCCGGGCCTACCTGGATTCGGGGGCTGCTTCCTTTCGGGGTGAGTACACCGAGGGGGGGAGTCTCCGGGACTGGGTGGGTCCAGGGGCCACTCACCGCCCTCATTGGGCAGTGGACAGGATTGGGGTGGGGCGCGACCTTGGGCCTGCGGGTTTAAACTTAGGCAGCCGGGAGGCTGCTGGAGGCTGCAGGAGGAGTGTCTTGCCTGGATCCCGATCCCAGCCACCATGTGCTCATGATGAGCTGGGCCTGGGAGCTCTGGGGTATTGGTTGTCCGAATCGCTGCTTAGGTAGTTCCAGGCTGATCCCACTGTTTCCGGGACCCGAGTCAATCCTAAAGATTCCCAATGCCAGTAACTCTTCCTTTAAAGAATTTCTAATCACTTAACAATGCTGAGCTGTGAACACCTATCATGCAAAAGATAAGGCTCAGGGCTTGTCTAGCAGGATATTGTTTTGCCTGACATGATGATGGTTCAGGAGACTGGTCACATTAGGCAGGGCCATAATATTAACTAGCACTCTAGAACCTTACCCTGGGGTAGATTCTGTGCAGGATGTGTGGGCCACACCCTGTAGAAAGTTTAGCCCCACTGGTAAACCTAAAAGTTTGGGTGGTTATGGACTAAGCTAGGTGTGACCAAGGAGCCTGCCATCAATCACAGGTAAAGGGACCCGCAACAGTCTGGACTGGGTAAGGCAGCAGCACCCAAATGTGCATCCTGAATAGGTTGTGGGGTGGGCCGGGCTGCAACATTCACCAGCTCATACAAGGCCAAATGGAAGGCCAGAGTACGCCAGGCACTGGCCTAAAACCCACTGGCTTGTATGAGAGCTGGGTCTGGGAGTGGATCAAGTGAAGGAACTTGGGAAACTCCCTTGGTGAGTCATAGCTCTCGCTGGTGAACACGTGGTCCAGATCTGGGGGTTGGACAAGCAGGGCATAGTAGCTCCAAAATGTGTAAATTGGTAATGGAACGTAATGTACTGGGCAGGACTGAACAAACCTTAGCCTACAAGCAAAACTAGAAACCAGCATGGAGCACAGGTCATACCGAGCTAGGCTCTTGCACCTCCTCAGAGCAACCACGGGCAGGTGCATAATTTACAGCTAGGAACAGGCCCAATTGGGGAGCTAAGGGGACACCCTAACTGGGTTGAGGTTCCCACCAAGGGGCGCGTGGGCTGGAATGGGGGCTGCGTTCTATCTAGGAAACAGTTGTAGTCACCCGAGGCACTAGTGTGGGCTGGGATTGGATGCACCAGGCCAATTCAGACCCCAACACCATCTGGTGTCATGGAGAACCAGGGTAGATGTGGGACTGACTAGGCTGGGTCTCAATCCCCTACTGAGCCATGTGTGAGCTGTATGTGGGTATGGACAAGCCATGGCTGGGCTGAAACATCCAACAACAAGAACCAGAATGGGGTGAAAGCCAGCCAGGCAAAGCTACTGTGCCTGCTAGGACAGGAGGTGAACTGAGTAGGGTTGGCTCAAGGACCCCCGGTATGTGCAAAATCTGGCATTGGGAGGGGTTCTGATGGAGGAGCCTGGGCAACTCCTCTGGCAGGACACAGACCCAGCAGGTAAGCGCAAGAAGCATGATAGGAAACAGTCCAGAATAGGCCATGGAAAGTTTCCCACTGGCACACATTCGGCATGGGTCAGGGGCAGACCAGGCTGAATCAGTTCATGTCATCCACTGGCAAATCTGAACACCAGAACAGAGTGTGGGTTGAGCCGGGTTTGGTTGCGACAAAACCAGTACACATTACGGAATGCCAGGGTGAGGTTGCCTGTACTGGATATGAATGCAGCACCCAACCAGCACGTGTGAGATCCAGGAAGGGAGGGCATGAAAACTAGGACGGGGGCTGGGGTGGCTAGACAGAGAGGCACTCAACAACATCCGTGAGGCTGGATGGTTGAGTTGGTTAGATGGAACTAAGCTTTTATACCCATCGACATGTACAAGAGCCAAATGGGATGTGGGACAGACTGGTCTACTGCTGAACACACTGGCAAATCAGGGTAGGGGGCGGGCCTGGTGGGGGTTATAGTGGGTCGCCCCGACTAGGCTGCAGCTCCCACTGGTTGATGTAAGGGCCGAGTATGTGCTGGGCAGAACCAGACTGGACTGTAACACCCATTGGTTCCAGTGCAACTCGGGACTGAAAACAGAACCAACCCAGCAATTGCAACCACCAGCTGATCGGCGTGATGGACTGTGCCGGGCCCTGTGCTTGCTAGAACATACAAGAATCTGGTCTGGGAATACCTCAAAGTTTCTTTGGAGATCTCCCCAATCGAACTGCTGGACTCAGAACTCTAACCAAGAAAAGACAGAAGACAGAACAGGTCAATCATTCATCTCAGCTTTATGTTGGCAGCGAAATACTGGGCAAACGGAGACTTTATGATGGACCATATCAATCAGTGGACGACCTCATCGAGCGAAACTGGCAGTGATTCATAACTGGAGAACTATTAAAACCACTCGAGCAAATATCTCAGAGCATGCCCCACATCCGGGACTTGGGGTGGGCGGGAAACCGAGTGGGGCTTCTCCCTCAATATCCCCCTTTACCTCAGATACAAGATGGAAACAATATGGACATAATAGTATTACCCACTTCCCTATACCCCCTGAACCTTTTTGTTTTAACCGTAATGAACTATGTAAAGATTGTCAACAACAATACAATAAAATAAATTTTAAAAAAGTTAAGCAGTCATCCCTAATTAACTATGTAAAAATCATTTAAATTAAAAAAAATAAAAAAGTTTTGTTTATTTGGAAGGCAGATTTACAGAGAAAGAAGATGAGACAGAAAGATCATTCATCTACTAGTTTTCTCTCCAAATGGTCATAATGGCTGGGGCTGGGCAGGCTGAGGTCAGGAGGCTGGAATTCCATTGTGTTTCCCACAAGGGCACAGGGGCCCAAGCACTTGGACTACCTTCTGTTGATTTCTGAGGCATGTTAGCAGGAAGCAGGGTCAAAAATGGAGCAGCCAGGGCTTGAAATAGTACCTAAATGGGATGTCAGCTTTGTGAGTAGTAGCTTTACCTTCTATACCCAAACAAAAATACACTTTTCTTTATCTGCTCAACTCTGCAAAGGAAGGCTGCCAGCTCCTAGTGTTAGACCATGCATGGGAAATATGAAAGCAAGGGATGAGAATGTGGCAAAACACCAACTACTGAAAAGTTTTCAAGAAGTAGAAAAGCCAAAGAGACTCATACGTGAGTGAAATCTAATTTAATATAAAACATTCTAGCTACAGAGCACTTTACCAAGCCCTCATGCCCTCACAGGCAACTTTCATAACTGACAAGAATCAGAAAACCCCAATTGCAGCAAAACGAAACTTCAGCTATTCAGGGTGGGTGGTGAGGACAGCAGTTGGGGGGTTGCTTGAGAAGACAGCTGCATGTTCCCTTAGACTGCCTGGAATCCAGGCCCAGCTCTGCTTCTGCTTCCAGCTTCCTGCTAATGTACACCTGGGGCACAGCAGGTGACTGCTTGGGTGAGGACTTTAGCCACTAGGCCACGCCGCCGGGCCCCATAATTTATTCTTTTTAAACCCTCTTAATTTTATCATCATTTCCCCCATTATTATCATATCTTTTAAAAGCTTTTAAAAATATTTTTAATTCGGGCCCGGCGGCGTGGCCTAGTGGCTGAAGTCCTCGCCTTGAACGCCCCGGGATCCCATATGGGCACCGGTTCTAATCCCGGCAGCTCCACTTCCCATCCAGCTCCCTGCTTGTGGCCTGGGAAAGCAGTTGAGGACGGCCCAAGGCTTTGGGACCCTGCACCCGCGTGGGAGATCCGGAAGAGGTTCCTGGTTCCCGGCATCGGATTGGTGCGCTCCGGCCCGTTGCGGCTCACTTGGGGAGTGAAACATCGGATGGAAGATCTTCCTCTCTGTCTCTCCTCCTCTCTGTATATCCGGCTTTCCAATAATAATAATAAAATCTTTAAAAAAGAAAAAGAGCAGAGCACAGTTCTACACTCTCAGGAAGATGTGCCCAGGACCTTGTTTCTTTTTTCTTTTCTTTCTTTCTATGTTTCTCTCCCTTAAAACAGATTTACTTATTTGGAGGTCCGAGTTACAGAGAATATGGAGAGAGATCTTACATCTATTGGTTCACTTCCCAAATGGTTGCAATAGCCAACCAGGGCTGGGCCAGACAACAGCCAGAAACCTGTATCTCCTGGGTCTCTGACACGGGCAGCAGGGGCCCAAGCACTTGGGTCATCTTCTTTTGCTTTCCCAGGAAAGCAGGAAGTTGAATTAGAAAGGGAGCAGCTGCTCATATGGGATTTTGGCACCCTAGGCAGTGGCTTGGCACACTGTGCTCCCACACCAGCTCCCAGGCTATGTTTAAGTTGATAACTTTGTGTGGCCCAGCAATAATGTTATAAATACCTAACTGACACATGGCACCCCTGTTCTAAATGTTTCACTACTTCTTAATAGTGCCACTTTAAAAAGATTTATTTATTTTTATTGGAAAGGCAGACATACAGAGAAGATGAGAGAAAGATCTTCCATCCACTGGTTCACTCCCCAAGTGGCCGCAATGGCCAGTGCTGAGCTGATCTGAAGCCAGGATCCAGGAACTAGGAGCTTCTTCCAGGTCTCCCATGCAGGTGCAGGGTCCCAAGGCCTTTGGCCATCCCCAACTGTTTTCCCAGGCAGAAGCTGGGAGCTGGAAAGGAAGCGGGGCTGCCGAGACATGAACCAGCACCCCTATGGGATCCCAGCCCTGCAAGGTGAGGACTTTAGCCAACCCTTTAACTCATGTAGTTGGTGGGGGGGCACCTATAGTGATAAAAACAAAACAAAACAAAACCCTTGGCAGTCATAGAAATTTGATCTTCAATATTCAGAGAGTCAGACAGTATATCATCTATAACTTTATCTGAGAAAAATAATAGAAAAAAATCCTTCAAGAAGAGGAAAATTAAAGGGAGAAAAAGAGTGATGAATATTTAATACTTTCCATGGTCAAATCTATAGATAACACAACATTAGAATTCAAAATTTACTGTGAAAAGATAAAACAAAATTGCTTGCAGCAGCACATGTACACTGAAAAAAAAACTACCAAGAACATCAAAGTGTGTATTTTTATTAGCACAACAAACCATTCCAAAGCATAACAGTTTAAAACAGTACTTTAATTTGTTAGTTCTCATGAGTCTGTGATTGGTCAGGCTCAGCCAGGAAGTCTAGCTGTCAATGATATCTATTGGGGTCATGTCTGGAACATTCAAGGTAGCATCATTCACACATCCGGGACCTTGGCCATATCATTCTAGGACTTTTCTCTCATTCTCCCTGTGGCCTCCCCAGCAGCTATTTTTAAAATAGATTTATCTATTTCATTATCTTAATGGCAGAGTAGGAGAAGGGAGAAGAGAAAGAGAGAGAGAAATCCACTTCCATCCAATAGTTCCTCCCCAAATTGTCACTGCAACCAAGGCTGGGCCAGGCTGAAGCCAGGAGCCAAAACTGCATCTGAGTCTCCCACGTGGATAAGAGATAACTTGGGCCATTATCTGCTGATTCGTGAGGCACAGTAGCAGGAACTGCATCAGAAGCAACACGGCCATGATTCAAATCATTGTTGCTAGGATATAGTTGCTGGCATTGCAAGTGGTGGCATCACCTCCTGTACCACAACCCTGGCCTCTCACCAGCATTTGTTTACGTTAAGACTCCAGGAGAGAAACGGCAGATGCTGCCAATGCTTATGAATGATCTAGTGTACTTTCTCTGCACTGTAGGGAACAAGATGAGACACAGCTGAGCCCAGATTCCACTGGAGAAGAATCCGACTCTTTCTGTTGGGAAGAGAAGCATCAGGGACACCCAAAGGTGGTGGGATTGTTGGCAGCCTTCTTTGACAACCATCTCATCATTCACCTTCTGCCTCTAATGATTCAGACACCGCTGAACCAAAACACCTTCATGCACCAAGAATTTCAAACCATCATCACATTCTATCAAAGTCTGGGATGTCATCACCTACATCAGCACCAAGAAAAAGAAGCTTCTCAGATGTGGTTTTGTTGTCTGTAACTATCTTGGTATGATTTCTTCAACCTAGATGACAATGAACTAAATGGACAATGCACCTGCTCCTCCTAGATGACAATGAACTAAACGGACAATGCACCTGTTCCTGTCCCTACATACCCAATACACTTGATGCTGCAGAGACAAAATGACTCGTTGGGCACAAAAGGGAAGAACAGGAGTGTTTTTAATGAGCATCAACCTGCAGTAATTCTGAAAATCTACCTGGGGGTCTATGGTCAGATTCTCCACCTCTGAGGACAGAGAAAGCTCCGCAACTGTTCTGCTTTCTGGGAATGTCTTCATAGTGCTTTCCTTTCTTTCTTTCTTTTTTCAGTTTCTTGCTTCTGTTGTCTGGATTCTTCGTTTCATCCCTGAGATAACTTCCATTCCCGTAAGAAAACTTTTTTTCCACTTCTTTTTGCCCATAGAAAACTGGGAGCACAGAGATACTTGTCATTCCAAACTGTCTTTGCTTATTATTAAAGTGTTTGACTTTTTAAAAAAGATTCATTTATTTTTATTGGAAAGTCAGATACACAGAGAGGAGGAGAGACAGAGAGGAAGATCTTCCATTGACTGGTTTACTCCCCAAGTGACTGGCCAGAGCTGAGTTAATCCAAAGCCAGGAGCCAGGAGCTTCTTCCGGGTCTCTCACACAGGTGTAGAGTCCCAAGACTTTAGGCCGTCCTCAGCTGCTTTCCCAGGCCACAGGCAGGGAGCTGGATGGGAAGTGGAGCTGCCGGGATTAGAACCAACGTCCATATGGGATCCTGGTGCCTTCAAGGTGAGGACTTTAATGGCTAGGCCATCATCGCACAGGGCCCTAACAGCCATTTTCTAGAGAGGAGAGCTGGGTATGAAAATCACAATCTCTCCCTGTCCTTCTTTCAAATGCAAATAATTATTTTTTTAAAGAGGGCTCTAATAAGAAATGGCTCAATCTCATTAGTAACATGAGAAATGCAAATTGAAAGCACCATGAACTAACATTACACGCTTGACAGAGCGGCTTACGTTAACAGGATGTGCAGGAATGCTGTTGTCCACTGAAAATCCTTCTATATGGCTGGTGGGAGTAAACCAAAGACTCCTCTCTAACATTTCCCTTACTATATGATTTTACATTTGTGAGTACAAAACAAGCGATTTCACCATTAGGTGTACACACAAAAGTGTTTGACCCGAATGGTAAAAGTATATTCACAGAGGTAGTAGTCTTCATAGCCGCAAATTGAAAGTAACTCAAATGGCCGTCCGGAAATGACATTTGTGGCCTGTTCACAAAATGGAATGCCGCCAAAATTAAAACACATACACACCCTCTCCCGTCTCTGGGTAAGTCTGTGACTTCTTCATCCAATACTTTTAAGGGCAGAAATGAGGTTAACTGGTTGGATGTTCACCCACGGTTCAGCAAGCACTTGGCTTAGTGAAACTCACCGGCTATTTCTTTGCTCTCTCAGTAAGCGGCCTTTCTGGAAAAGGACATTCAAGAATGCAGTAGAGAACCCGTGGCTGCCTGAAGCCCTGGACATTCACCCCTCTAAAATCCCTGTTTTCAACTTATCCCAATTGAGTCACGGCCTCTTTAAGAAGTCAACCATAACGGAAGCTAGGAGCATGCCGGGAACGTCCACTCGGCTCATGTCTGGGGCCTGATGGGAAAAAAAGGGGGCGGGCACGTGGGCGGCGCAGGCGCAGCTGCAGGAACCTTGCGTTTGGATAGGTCTCTTAGAATCCCGGGGAGGGATTCTGGTCGGCGTCCGACGCGGGCAGCTGAGGCGCGTGACCTCGGCCTGCGGGCCGGCCCGGGGCCGCTCGTGGCGCGGGAGGGCAGAGCAGGTGGGAGCAGCCGCGGCGGGGGGTCGTGGCCCGGGATGGGTGCGCGTGGCGAGCGTGGTGGGGTCGCGGGTCCCGTCGCCGGTACGCGCTGTCAGGCGCCACGCGTGGGAAGAACCCTCGGTGGAACGCTGGCGGCCCCCTGAGGCGGGACGAGCGCCCCTGGTGGGGCTGTAGTTTGGGGCAGGTGGCCAGAAAGTTCTCTTCGTAGCCTTGGGAACGGGGCAGGGGGGGCGGTTCTAGAAGGAGTGCGAGCCTGACTGAACCGTCCGTCCGGCTGGGAGAGAGAGAGCGTGCTTGCTTGTGGTCCGCCCTCCTGGAGTGGCGCTTCCCCGAAGGCGAGGCTCGCCCAACGCCCCGTGGCGACCCTGGCAGCGAGGGTTGGGGTGGCATCCCGGTCACTGACCTGGCCCCGCGGCCGCTAAAGGCTGAGTCATAGGTGAGGGTAGAGGCAGGCTGGTGCGCCCCCCCCCCCCCAGAGGCAGCGGCCGCCGTGGGCTTCTGCGCGTGGAACGCGGGCTTGGTCACCTGCTCTGGGTCCCGCGGCTGTGTGGGGCGGGCGGCCCTGCCGGGGGACGGGGCTCTGTGGGTGCTTCGCTCACTGCACCCGTTTCTGGTACCTGGTAGGGACCCCACAGTCCAGGGCCACGGGGTTGGGAAACGGGTGGTTTTTGCCTCATGCTCCACCCCCACCCCCCAAGCCTTGTGCAACGGGAAGGGGATCAACCTGAACCCAAATCTGCTCTGTCGTGTTGTAGGAGTCCCGAGTGTGTCGGGTTAGAGTGTTTTGGCTGGTGGATGTCTTGACGGAAAAGCTTAGGATGAAAGAACCCTTGGATGTTGGATGGGGCAAAGCCATGGCGCCACAGCAGGGGATCCTGGACAAAATCAAAGAAGAACCCGATGATGCGCAAGTAAGCGTTGCATGTCAAAGTTGACTTTTCATCCTCTTTTATGTGGGGAATGGAAACTTTGAGTTAGCCAGCTACTGGTTTGTCAGTTAAAGCAGTCCCTAGAGTTTATCCCCGCCTCCCCGTTGGAGAGTGGCTATGTTTGGAATGTGTTGCCCAGAGTGGAAGCTGATTTCCGATGTGAGATTGCTGAGTGGTACCTAATAAAAAAGGTGACTGTTATGGTGGGAGTTCCTCCTTAGAGAGTGGGCTGTTACAGAGGCCACGGCAGCCCTCTACTGCTGCGCCTGCCACCTGCACTCTTGTTATCATGCACCTGGACGGGCCTGAGCCCATGGGGCTCCTTGACCTTGGACCAGATATCGTTAGGAGCTGGAAGATGCGAATTTCCTTATGAATTACCTAGCTTGCATTGTTTTAGCAACACAGAATGGACAAAGACAGTTAGTAAATGGGCTTCCCATTCTTTGAATGAAACAAGTTCTTGATAACTGCATTGTTTTTGTAAAAAGGAAGTGCTATGTGTTTTTTTTTCCGTGCTTGGCTCTTGAGACAATTCTGTTGTCTGTGATGTCCGTGGTAGGCATTTCTTTTATCCTGGTGTGTGCTGACTACATTATGCCAGGCGCTGGGGCTCAAGGAGTGGGCAGTCAGTCATGCCCCTTTCTCAGAGCTTGTAGGATGTTAAAGAAAACAGATTACACAAGTAACTGATCAGAGAGTATATATAATCTAGTGTTTAAAGATGCCCCTTACCCATACAGAGTACCTGGATTTCATTCCCAGTTCCTGCCTCTGACTCTACCTTCCTGCTGATTACTGATGACTCAAGTGATCGGGCTCTTGCCACCCACATAGGCAACCTGAACTGAGTGCGTGGTACCCGAGTGCTGCCTGACCCAGCTTGGCCAGTGTAGACATCTGAGGGGAGAGCAAGCAGACGGATGCTCACCCTGTCTCTGCCTAACCCTTCTGTAAGGAAAGGCTGTGTTTGTTCACACACACCACTGTATGTAGAATATCAGACTGTGACAAGTGCTTTGACAGGAAGGCCTAAAATGAGAAACTCTGGGGACACAGTGGCTAGGGAAGGACTGTGAGCTGCGTCATGCTACTGAATGCAAGAGGCATAGGGAAAAGTGATCTACACACAGCAGCTACACATAGGAAAGGCCTGAGTTGGAAGGAGGCGTGGTGGTTTTGAAGAACCAAGAGGTGAGGTCCTGGGCATAGAAGAGGCATGGAAGTGGAGGTGATGAGCGTAACTTAGTAGCTGTATAACATTCATTATACATGGCAGCATATGAGATCATTAATTAATTGCTGCTACTTAGACATCTTCATTTTACACATGAAAAAAACCAAAGCCCGAAAAGGTCAAGGAACTTACCGTAGGTCACAGTCAAAGGCAGACTGGACTCTGATCCAGTGAGAGGGACTCTAGGGCCTCTGCTGACCTCTTGTGTGTGTCTGTGAGCTTGAGGCCAGATCCTGTAGGATGTGCTGGGCGTTGTATGTGGCTCAGTAAGATGCAGCAGATTTGTGTTAGGAAACATTCTGGCTTCCTCTAAGAGAATAAGACTTTTTTTTTTTTTAAGCCCAAAAAGGAGTGTGGAAAGACCATCGAATTATTCTGCAAACATTGTTTTCTTTTCTAAAGGCAGTTCTTTTGCTTTCTCTCTGTAGTTTTTGACTTCATTGCATGAGTAAAACAATTGCATTTAAAAATAATAATTCTGAAGTGCTAAAGTAATACATATAGTCAAAGCAGTCTGATTTCTCACACCATCTCATAGGCTGCCACATTCTGGTGCAGGGATGTCAGGTGGGCCTCACCTCAGCCAGGAGCTTTAGGTCTGCCTGGCCTGCTGGGTGGAGAGGGGCAAGCTGGCCTGTCCACATGGTGAATTTTTTCCTGTGCCAAAAGTAACCTTTTTATTTGGCCAGATTTGTGGTTTCTTTTAAATAGGTGTTTTTTTTTTTTTCTTAAATCTGGTTCTTCCTCTTCATCATGATCTCATTATTTCTCATCTGTCTCCAGCTGTTCTTCCTGCAGTCACAAGGTCCAGCAGCAACTCTGTGGGGATGCCATTGTGCTCTGTGTGAAGACCCCGGCTCTGTGTGAGGAAGCTCACACTTGTTTGTGTGATGTCACACGTGTACACATGTGTAGGCTCTCATTCCTTCCTTCACTGTCCTTGCTCGTCCTTCTAATTGCTTCTAATCTTTTGCAGACTTTTTTTTGTAAGATTTATTTATTTTTATTACAAAGTCAGATATACAGAGAGGAGGAGAGACAGGAAGATCTTCCGTCCGATGATTCACTCCCCAAGTGACTGCAACGGCCGATGCTATGCTGATCCAAAGCCAGGAGCCTGGAGCCTCTTCCAGGTCTCCCACACGGGTGTAGGAACCCAAAGCATTGGGCCATCCTTGGCTGCTTTCCCAGGCCACAAGCAGGGAGCTGGATGGGAAGTGGAGCCGCCAGAATTAGAACTGGTGCCCATGTTGGATCCCGGCGTGTTCAAGGCAAGGACTTTAGCTGCTAGGCCAGCCGCCGGGCCCGCAGACGTTTAAAAAAATTTTTTTTATTTGTTTGAAAGTTAGAGTTATGTAAAGGAGGGAAAGACCAAGACAGAGAGATTCCATCTTAACGGTTCACTCACCAAATGGCTGCAGTTACCACGGCTAGGCAAGGCTGAAGCCAGGAGCTACCTCTCTGGATCTCCCATGTGGGTTTAGGGGCGTGAGCATGTGGGCTCTTTTCCTCTGCTTTCCCAGGCAGATTAATAGGGAGCTGGATTGAAAGTGGAGCAGCCAGGCCTCGAACTGGCACTCATATGGGATGCTTGTGTTGCAGGCAGCAGCTTTATGTGTTAGGCCACAACACACCAGCCCCTTCTTCAAACTTTGTGCAGTTTATTTTAAGATTGCCTTTGCACATGCAGAAGAATACACTAGACTCACTGAGAAAAATGTGCTCCTCTTTTCAGATACTGTAACTGAAAGGAAAAACATCAAGAACCAAGACACTATAGGTTTCATTCAGTCTTTTTTTTTTTTTAAATATTTATTTATTTGTATTGGAAAGGCAGATTTACAAAAAGAAGGAGAGACAGAGAGAAAGATCTTGTGTCTGCTGGTTCACTACCCAAGTGGCTGCAATGGCTGGAGCTGAGCCGATCTCAAGCAAGGAGCCAGGAACCTCTTTTGGGTTTTCTAGTGAGATGCAGGGTCCCAAGATCTTGGCCCATTCTCTGCTGCTTTGCTGGGCCACAAACAGGGAGCTGGATGGAAAGTGGAGCACCCGGAACACAAACTGGTGTCCGTGTAGGATCCTGGCACATGCAAGACGAGGATTTAGCCACTATGCTATTGTGCCGGGCCCAATCATTTTCTTTTTCTATTGTATAATGATTCTTTTTATGGTATCTATAAGTCAAAGTATTATTGTTTTCTCATGATTTAATTATTTGAAAGAATTACAGAGAGAGGGAGAGACAGATTTGCCGTCTTAGGGTTTGCACCCCAAATGAAATGACCAAGGCTGGTCCAGGTCAAAACCAGAACCTCATCCGTCTGGGTCTCCCACCTGGGTGGCAGGGCCCGGTCACCTGGACCATTTTCCACTACTTTTCCCAGGCTGATAGCCAGAAATTATATCAGAAGTAGAACAACGCCGGCAGCAGCTGTAACTGCTATGTCACGATGTTGGGCCCAATTATTTTGTATAAAAAATTTTTTTTTTGAGAGATAGAGTGAGCGAGCGAGCATAGAGCACCTATCCACTGCTTCACTGTCTGTCTGCAACAGTCAGGGTTGTTAAGGCCAAATCCAGGAGCCTGAAGCTCACTCTGGGTTTCTCATGTGGGTAGCATAGTCGCGGCCAGTTGTGGCATCAGTGCTGCCCCCTAGCGATACATTGCTGGAGTGATACTTGGATGTGTACACTCTGCCCGCCCCTGAGTTTATTTTTATATTGATCATACTAGTCCTGCTATTCTTTCTTCTTCCCCCATCTGTTTTCACATGCTAGACTTCATACTGTTTGAAGTCAGAAATTGTTGTTTGACCTGAATGTGCAGTTCCAAGCACAATGACTAGTATTCCAGAGTGCATGATCAGTGATTGGGATAAAGACCTTTGTGTCACAAATAAGGAAACAGTTGAAAGAATAAGTGACTCCACCAGTACAGTACCCGTTGCTATAAACCCACAGTGCCAACTGGAGCTTTTTAAAAAAATTTCAAACTCAGTATTTCCTTATATCTTGCCTATAGTCTATAAATGTAACAAGTGCTATACTGTAAATTAAATAAATGAATATATCAACTTGGGTCATGAATGTAAGTAGGTAGGGACCGCCTTGATTCTCTTTAGTTCCAGGCAGCTGGCTGTGCTCTTCGCGACTGAGGATGGGGACTTGGCTGGAAAGCACGTGAGCGCACTGCATGTGCCGTTTCCGTGCTGCAGAGATGCGTCTCACTTGGAGGTTAGAAAATAGGAGCCAACAAATTGAAGTGACCTTCTGTGCACTAAGAATGTTCTGGATGTTCAAGTTAGAGCTGAGCTGTCATTCATTCATTCAGTGAGTTAATTCCTGCCTACTGTAGGCCCTTCTCCTCCAACGCTGTGCAAGCACTGTATGTAAATTGGTCAGTTGGATGTTCTCCGCCCTGCCTTAGGTGTCATTTTTATCCCCGTCTTACACTGGAGGAAGCAAGCTGTTGAAGGCCACAATGTGTAGGCGCCTGTCTTTCTTAGTCTGTTCTGTTGCTGTAACAGAGTGCTCAGAGCTCTGTGATTGATAGGAAAAGGGCCTTGCTTTGGGTCCTAGTTCTGGAAGCTGGGAATTTCAAGAGCAGGGTGCAGGCATCTGCTTAGCTTCTGGTTAGGGCATCGTGGCTGGAAAACAGACAGCAGGTAAGTGGGGTGTAAGGGACAGAGTGTGAGAGGTGGCCCCTCTGCGTAAGAACCGACCAAGTCAGTTGTCCAAGAAAGGTGTTTATCTCTCTCAAGACCTAATCACTTCTTTGAAAGGCAGAGTTTTACACACACACACACACACACACACACTCACACACTCACACACACACCTGTCTGGAGCCAGGAACTTTTTCTCGTGGGTGCAGTGGCCCAAGCACCAGGGTCATCTTCCACTGCTTTTCCAGGCATAGTAACAAGGAACTGATTGGAAGTGTAACAGCTGGGACTGAATCCAGCGCTCATCTGGAGGTGGCAGCTTAACCTGCTCCGCCACAGTGCTGACCCCTAATCACCTCTGAAAGGTCCTGTCCACACTCAACACCACCATATTGGGAACCAAATTTCCACATGAGTTTCAGCAGATAGATGTACTAAAAAAAGAGCTAGCTGTGAGTAATTTTGTTCTGCTGTAACAAACTAGTAAACAGGGTGACTTAAACACACCTCATGTTTATTTCTTACAGTTTTTGAGGCTACAGTCTGAGCTCAGGGTGCCAGCATGGTCAGTTCCACTGAGGACTGGTTGGAGTTGCAGCCTACAGCTGTAGGGAGTGGAGGAATGGTCAGCTTTCTGTCCCCTTTGCACAAATGCACGGCTGCTATTCATGTGAGCTCCACTCCTTCATGACTTAAGGCCCCACCTCCAGCTGCCGATTCTGTTGGGATTATGGTCTTTAACATTGGAATCTGGAAGGGACACCAACATTCAGTACACTGCACCTACTAAGAAGTGGTAACGAAGTAGCAGAAGACAGTGGAATTGTTGGCAGCTCTGTTTGAGAGGTCTTGCTAGGTAGAAATAAAAGATCTAGTATTTGTGTGTGTGTCATATGTGCTTGTGACTAGCTGGAGGACGTCATGTTGTGTGCTTTATCAGTGTTCAATCATCTACCCCCCTGGAATGGAGCCTAGGCTAAGTAATATATTTTACAGATAAAGAAATTGAAACTTGATCTTGACTGGACAGTGGGATGCTGGACTCTGTATGGTGTGAGCCTGTAATTAGGGAATCCCAACGGAACCTGAGCTGTGGTTATGCATCATGGTGAAGGAATTCACCATGGGGGAAGGGTTTGGGGTGAAGGGGGGGGAAATCCCAGTACCTATGAAATTGTGTCATGTAATACAATGTAATTAATGAATAAAAAATAATAATTAAAAAAATAAAGGAAATCCCCATGTACACTTAAAAAAAGAAAGAAATTGAAACTGAAAAATTTTTTAAAAACATTGCTTATGTTTAAGTTTTGTCTGAAAGATAGTAGCAGAGAGCAATCTTCCATCAGTGATTTTAAAAACTGATTTTGTGGTTATTTTTAGGATGTATTAAGGATAAACCTGTCTTAGGCTGTGATTTTATGTATAATGAGAAAATTGCATTGAAGCTCTTCTTGTGTCTTTTCTGCCTTTGACAGATATGACAGTTAAATGTGCTGTGTAAAATTATTAATTTAGATTGACTGTAAATCATTTAGATTTAATTTCACTTATTGCTTCCTTGTAAATAAAAATTGAATAACAAAGGGGTAGTGTTCAGAATTGACGTAGTTATGTGTTAGTCCCGTGTGTTAGACTGCGTCTGTTACAGATGGCTGTCCAGTTGTGAGAGACTGTCTCCACTAAGATTCAATCTAATCACTGTGGTATTTGCAAACATGATTAGTAAAATGTGTAAGAGATGAAAATGATAATATAATTTTTGCTTGAATGTGTAATTGGCTAGGTAAGCTGTAATCCTTTCTCTCTGGCTTTCTCTAATTTTAAAGGAGTATGGACATGCCCAACAGCCAAAAACTGAAGAAAGTGAACTGAAAATTAGTGCTGTGTTTTCAGTAGGTGATGGTCCTCTAGGTAAGAATGGAACTGCTTGCTTACTTGCAGGGAGTGTGTGTTGATGCTGACCGGTAGGATTGAAGGACAGCACCACCTCACGTCCTTCCTTCTGCTCAGTTAGAGCCATGTTTTTTCAATTGTGAGCAGCTGGTCTTCCCCAGCATTAAAAAAAAAAAAAAATGAAACGCATTAGAGCTACATCAGAGTCTGATGCGTGCGGTAAGGAAGCGTACTGTTTCGTGAAATTTTGTTTCAGTCATTCAGTTGGACACATGCACAAAATGTATATGTGTGAGAACTGGGTTATAAAGTACAAAGTCATTTTTACTGTGAGTCAAGAGAAAAGGTTGTATGAAATCCTCTGTTTTGACTGGCTCTTTCCCTCTTCAATGTTGATAATTTTCCTGTAGGGGGACTGTATGTGCCTTGGAACTGGCCCTAAAACTTCTCTGTTCTTGTTTTGGTAGCTCAACAGTTCAGCCCAGCCTTTCAGCTGCCTCTTGTACCTCCTGGCCCCCAAATAATGCTCCCTCCAGTTCCAGCTGTGCCGCTTCAGGTGTTTTGTTCCGGTTGTAAGAAAATGCTCTATAAGGGGCAGACTGCCTATCACAAGACAGGATCCACTCAGCTCTTCTGCTCCACAACCTGCATCTCCAGGAACCCTGCTCCCAGCTGCCAGCTGCTGCTCCCCAGGAAGACCTGCACAAACTGCTCCAAGTAGGACATGCCTCAGACCCTTCCTCCTCACTCTACTTTGATTTTCAGTCTGTTTAGTTCAGATGTGTTATTGCTACCTTTAATCTCTCTCACATTATTGTGGAAGAAGATTTATAGCTACTGTGCAGTATTAAACAAATGACTTGCCTACAGCAGTTTTCACTGTCTTCCAGTTTACATTTTTACTGTGAAAGAAATGGCAAAAGATTTGTGAGAATTACAGGACCACTTGTATATTCTGTAACTGTAGATTGTAACCATTTAAAATTATCTCACTGTCATTTTGAAATCCATCGAAGTATGGAATAAAATATTACTCTTTTAATGGTATATGAAAGTTATTTAATTCTTGAGAAGATTCTGGAAAGCTAAATGGTTCAAGAATACATGCTTATGTAGCTGTGTGAACTTCTGTTGTCACTGTTGCCTTATAAGGCGCAGATGCCCAGTGAAGGAGGAGCAGCAGCTCTTGCTCTCTGCCTCTGCACACTGAAGCATTGGGCCTATTTTGCCCAGTCCCCTGGTGGTATGCATCCTGTGTGTTGTCATCATTAACCAACACAGAGCAAAAAGATCTTCACGATTTTAGAAATTTCTGTATTTGAAACTCTGAAAAATAGAACGAACAAGTGAGCGCCTCCGTGTATTAACTGCTGGGGTAGGGGCTGGGTTGAGGCTAAAACCATGAACCGGGGACTCAATCTGGGTCTCCCTCATGGTGGCTTGGATCCAGTTACCATCCTCAGCTCTGCATTAGCAAGAAGCTGGAGGTGAGAATCAAACTCAGGTACTGTGAGACAGGACACACATGTATTAACCGCTCAGCTAAGAGTCTACTCCAGGAGATAGGTTTCACCATGTGATTCATTCCTTTTAATTGTGTAACCTTACTTAACTTTTCCAGTTTCTCATTGGTAAGTAATATCAATTTTCTAGGATTTTAACAGTTTTAATTTGTAGGCTAGCACATATAAAGTATTTAATAATAGAACCTTATTATTGATAAAGTTTGTGTTATATACTATTTACAATTAATATTGTTATGTGCTATTCTATACTTTTTATAGTTTACAGGCCCCTATTTTGTTGGTAGAGATAACAAATATGTACGAATTTTTTTTTTTAAGATTTATTTATTTTTATTAGAAAGTCAGATCTACAGAGAAGGAGAGAAAAGATCTTCTGTCTGATGATTCACTCCTCAAGTGACCGTAACGGCTGGAACTTAGCCGATCAGAAGCCAGGAGCCAGGAGCTTCTTCCAGGTCTCCCCCGTGGGTGCAGGTCCCAAGGCTTTGGGCTGTCCTCGACTGCTTTCCCAGGCCGCAAGCAGGATGGGAAGTGTAGCAGCTGGGACATCAACCAGATCCTGGTGTGTGGAAAATGAGGAGCTTAGTCACTAGACTACTGTGCTGGGACCAGCCTCCCCCTTTTTTTTTTTAATTAAAAAGATTTATTTATTTGAAAGGCAGAGTGATGGTGGAGAGAGTGAGGGGGAGAGAGAGGTTGACACAATGGTGTAGCAAACTAATCCTCTCTCTGGGTTGCTGGGATCCCATCTGGGTACTACTATGTCCTGGCTGCTTCATGTTGGATTCAGTTCCTTGCTATTTTCTGGGAAAGCACCAGAGGTGGCTTAAGTCCTTGGGATCCTGCATCCACGTCGAGGACCCAGAATGGAACTCTTGGCTTTTAGTTTTGGATCAGTTCAGCTCCAGCTGTTGTGGCCATTTGGAAGTGCACCAGCAGTTGGGAGACCTCTCTCTGTCTCTGTAAAATCTACCTTTCAAATAAAAAATAAATACATCCTTTATTTTTTTTTATTTTTTTTTTTAAAGATTTATTCATTTTATTACAGCCAGATATACACAGAGGAGGAGAGACAGAGAGGAAGATCTTCCGTCCGATGATTCACTCCCCAAGTGAGCTGCAACGGGCCGATGCGCACCGATCTGAAGCCGGGAACCAGGAACCTCTTCCGGGTCTCCCACGCAGGTGCAGAGTCCCAATGAATTGGGCCATCCTCAACTGCTTTCCCAGGCCACAAGCAGGGAGCTGGATGGGAAGTGGAGCTGCCGGGATTAGAACCGGCGCCCATATGGGATCCCGGGGCTTTCAAGGTGAGGACTTTAGCCTTTAGGCCACGCCGCCGGGCCCTAAATACATCCTTTATAAAAGGAGAAATGGATGGATCTTCCAACTGCAGGCTCACTCCTTACGTGGCTGTAACAGCTAAGGCTGGGCCAGGCTGAAACTAGGAGCCAGGAAGTTCATCCAGGTCTCCCAGGTGGATGTTGGGTGACAGGTGCTCATGCTACTTGAACCCTCAGCTGCTGTTCCCAGATGCATTAGCAGGAAGCTAGATCAGAAATGGAGCAGCCAGAACTGCCATTGGTACTCCAGTAGGGTATGTGGGCTTCCCAAATTGTAGCTTAACCCCTTGCACTGTAATGACAGCCTAAGCCATTTTTTTTTTTTACTTGTTTGGTGTGTTAGCGTTAGTTATTAAAAAGCGGAAATGGAATTTACCAGATAGGAAGTAAAGAGGAAGTTCTAAATATTTTACTTAAATTTATTATTTGAAGACTATTTGTTTTACTGAGAGGAAAGATAGAAAAAAAATCTTCATATGCCATTTCACTCTCCAGATAACTGCAATAGCTGAAACTGAACCGATCTGAAGCCAGGAGCCTGGAGCTTCTCCAGGTGTCCTATATGTGTGCAGGGGACTGCATTCCCAGGCCATAAGCAGGCGGATCACAAGTGGAGCAGATGGGTGTGCGACCAGCAGTTGTATGGAATACCAGTGCCAAGGGGGGGAGCTCACCTTAGTATGCCGCAACACCAGACCCAGTTTACTTAAATATTTAAACTTGATTTTGTTCTAAAAACCCTTGTAATACTTTAACTTTATATGTATTCTTTCTAAAATTCCTAGAGATTTACTTATTTGACAGAGTTGGAAAAAGAGAGCTAAGGGCCCGTCGTGGTGGCCTAGTGGCTAAAGTCCTCACCTTGAACATGCCAGGGATCCCATATGGTCACCGGTTCTAGCCCTGTCAACCCCACTTTCATTCTAGCTTCCTGCTTGTGGCCTGGGAAAGCAGTCGAGGACGACCCAAAGTCTTGGGACCCTGCACCCGCATGGGAGACCTGCAAGAGCTCCTGGCTCCTGGCTTCGGATTGGCGCAGCTCTGGCCATTGCGGTCACTTGGGGAGTGAATCATCGGACGGAAGATCTTCCTATCTCTCCTCCTCTCTATATATATCTGACTTTGCAACAAAAAAAATAAATAAGTCTTTAAAAAAAAAGAAAATGAAACATCCATCTGCTGGTTCACTCCGCAGATAACCGCAATGACCCAGGCTTGGCCAGGCCCCAGCTACAGCCAGGAGCTTCATCTGGGTCTCCCATGTGGGTGCAGGGGCACTTGGCCCATCTTTCTGCCATGCAGTCTTTCCCCCTGGCAAATGTGCCTGTTGCTGACAAAGAGGGAAAAAGTACAGTTGTGATAAAGAATGCTTTTCATTTTGCCTCTCTTATTTTTTAGGAGCATTTTAAATGTAAAGGCTATGGTTACTGCCCGCTCCGAGAATTCCATTCCCGGCAAAGAGTTCTGCAGCCAGTCCTGTCTGTCCTCTTACGAGCTCAAGAAGAAACCTGTTGTTACCATCTACACCAATGGCAATTCAACCAGGTGCAGCATGTGTCAGAAGAATGCTGATGTGAGTCATGTCCAGCAGTGTTTGGAATCTGCTGAGAGATCAGATTTTTTTTAAGTAACTGCTTGTTTTTTGTGTTTTGTTTTTTTTTGCGTGTGTTTTTATCTCCTAGATTCGATTTGAAGTTAAATTTCAAAACGTGGTACATGATCTTTGTAGTGATGCCTGTTTTTCCAAATTTCACTCTACCAACAACCTCACCATGAACTGCTGTGAGAACTGTGGCAGCTATTGCTATAGTAGCTCTGGCTCTTCCCAGTCCCAGAAGGTTTTTAGTTCCACAAGTGTCACAGCCTACAAACAGGTAAGGACATCTGTGTGTTGCTCCCTCCATGCCAGCTACACAGGTCTGAGCTGGCAAATGAGTTCTTCCTTCAGTTCATCCTGATGTCTGGTTTCCCTGCCTGGAAAATAGAAGGGATCCCAGTGAGGAGTGGGAAAATTGGGAGATGGAGTAGGAAAACTGGGGGTGGCTTACAGAGATCCCTCTCATGGCTAAGAATTCCTGATTTGTGATTTCAAGATAGGCTGCAGATTGTTTTGTGACATATTGATACTGAAGATAACTTCATGTTGTACATAAACTGCCAAGCAAGAGGTAAAGGTGATAAAATTAGTGAAGCTAAGGAAAGCCAATCTTGTGCGTTATAGAAATATTCTGGGATTAGTTGTAATTATGTTAGCAACATTGCCTTATTAGAATACTTATTCAATATAATGAATAGAAATGATTCATCTGGTTAAAGTAGAATACTGTTTACTGAATGATTTGAAGTTTTTAAAAAGTTACTCTTAGAGGGCTCAGCAGCGTGGCCTAGTGGCTAAGGTCCTCGCCTTGATCCCATATGGCTGCTGGTTCTAATCCCGGCAGCTCCACTTCTTCTCTATCTCTCCTCCTCTCAGTATATCTGACTTTGTAATGAAAATAAAATAAATCTTTTAAAAAAAAAAAGTTACTCTTAGAAATTATGCATGTAACATGCTTTTTCAGTAGGCAGGTTTGGTTTATTTCTTCTGAACAGTTGGTAAATAACATTCCTCACTGGAAAGTAGACTGGGGAGTTGTGCTTTTGGTCTGGTTGATTTATTGGAGAAGACTCTACTGTTTTATATATATATATATATATATATATATATATATATATATATATATTTTTAAGATTTATTCATTTTATTACAGCCAGATATACACAGAGGAGGAGAGACAGAGAGGAAGATCTTCCGTCCGATGATTCACTCCCCAAGTGAGCTGCAACGGGTCGATGCGCGCCGATCCGAAGCAGGGAACCTGGAACCTCTTCCGGGTCTCCCACGTGGGTGCAGTGTCCCAATGCATTGGGCCGTCCTCAACTGCTTTCCCAAGCCACAAGCAGGGAGCTGGATGGGAAGTGGAGCTGCCGGGATTAGAACCGGCGCCCATATGGGATCCCGGGGCATTCAAGGCGAGGACTTTAGCCGCTAGGCCACACCGCCGGGCCCACTACTGTTTTATATTAAAGCACTTAAAATTCATGGAGGATAGAATTAAATGAATATATACAAAATATACTTATTTTTTTGCAGAAATAAGTATTTTTGTGCAGAAAACTTTTGAAACCATGCCTAGTTTTTTTTATAATAAGCATAGTCTATGAACATTTTATTTGAAAGGGGAAGCAATACAAAGGATATAGAGAGGAGTGAGTGCTTTCATCTGCTGGCTCACTTTGCAAGTGGGCACAACAGATGTGGACCATCGTGAAGCTAGGAACAGGAACTTCATTCAAGTTTCCCACATGTGCCAGGCACCCAAATAACTTGGCCATCTGCTGCTGCCTTCTCAGGATCGTTAGCAGGAAGACAGCAGTGCAGAAATGGGAAGAGACAGACAACTTCCCACCTGATGGTTCACTCCCCAGGTGGAGAGGGGTTGCTCCAAAGTCAGAAGCCTGGAGTTGGGTCTCCCACATTAGTGGCAGAGGCCCAAGGAGTTGGCTGTGTTCCATTGCTTTCAGCAGGGAGCTCAATCAGAAATGCAGCAGCTGGGACTCAGACCAGCTTCCACATGGATGCCAGCACCACAGGCGCCATGTCTACTTGCTATACCAGAATCCCAGCTGTGCTACCATTTACTGTGTTATAGAGAGGCCTTCCGTTGTAGTGCACAGATCTGGGGCTGCAACTAGAGTCTGATGAAAATTTCATCTCCAGCTTCTTTTGTTTAATCTACTGATTTGCAGTTACCTTATACTTTCTGTTAATGTCATTTTTATAGCACCTTGCTGTACAGTTGGATGAGATTTGTGATAGAATGTAGGTAAATGGTTCAGCACTGAGTGCCATATGCCAAGTGTTTAGTAAGGAATAATAGGTTCATTGAAAATTGAGAGGGCTTGGTGCAATAGCCTAGTGGCTAAATCCTGGCTTTGCATGCCCGGAATCCCGAATGGACACCAATTCATGTCCTGGCTGCTCTACTTCCCATTTAGCTCCCAGCTTGTGGCCTGGCAAAGCAGTGGAGGACAGCCCAAAGCCTTGGGACCCTGCAACCACAGGGGAGACCTGGAAGAAACTTCTGGCTCCTGGCTTTGAATCAGCTCAGTTGCAGCCGTTGCGACTACTTGAGAGTGAATCAGTGGACAGAAGATCTTTTTCTCTGGCTCTCCTTCTCTGTATATCTGACTTTCCAATAGAAAAAAATAAATCTTAAAAAAAGGAAGTGAGAGTCATTACTCTTATTACTACTCCTTAAAACGTTAATGTACTTACAGCAAATTTATGAAGCTGCTGGAAAGCAGGTAGTTGTGTAGGCTCTCCTACAGCACATTAAACATTATTCTGTTTCTTGATAGAGTCTCACCAGTGATTATAAATGGTTGGCTCTCCTGTTCACTTCTACTAGCATGGCCTTTTGGTTCAGGAATCACCTGGTCTTTTCCTGTAATTTTTGATGAGAAAAGTGTGTTAGAACTACCTAGTTCAAAACTTCTAATTTGCTCTGCTTTCCTTTTTTTTTTTTTTTAAAGGTATCTGAGTGGTTACTCATTTTCTAATTTCTGTTTTACCATCGTCTGATGGAACTTTACCTACATCCCGACTTTCTTGCTTGCTTTTTTTTTAATGATTTATTTATATTTATTGGAAAGTTAAATTTACAGAAAGATCTTCAGTCTGCTGGTCCACTCTCCAAGTGGCTGCAACAGCAGGAGCTGAGCCAATCCAAAGCCAGGAGCCATGAGCTTCTTCTGGGTCTCCCATGAGGGTGCAGGGTCCCAAGGTTTTGGGCTGTCCTCCACTGCTTTCCCAGGCCACAAGCAGGGAGCTGGATGGGGAGTGGAGCACCCAGAACATGAACTGGTATTTGTATGGGATCCTGGTGCGTGCAAGGCAAGAGTTTTAGCCACTAACCCATTGTGCTGGGCGCTCTCTCTCTCTCTTTTAAGATTTTGTTTATTATTTACTGGAAAGGCAGAGTTACAGAGAAAGAGAATGAGATTTTATATCTGCTGGTTTATTTCTCAAATGGTTAAAATGGATTGAACCAGGCTGAAGCCAGGAGCCTAGAACTTCTTCTTGATCTCCCCTGTGGATACCAGGGACCCAAGCATTTGGGTCATCCGTTGCTACTTACCTGAGTGTAATAGCAGGGAGCTGGGTCAGAGGTGGAGCCGCCAGGCCTTGAACAGGCACTTAGAGGGGGTGCCATTGCCACAGCCTGGCAACCCCCGATCCCACCTTTCGGAAGAGTGGAAGTCTCCATGTGACCTCATTATCATGCTCGAGTATTTCAGGCAAAGGCAGTGCTGTAGGTAGCCTTTTTTTGTTTGTTTTTGTTTTTTTAAGCAATATGTAGTAGTGTGTGTCTTAGGTACCTAAATGTTATTTTATTTTCTTGCTAGAACTCAGCCCAGGTACCTCCATATGCCTTGGGGAAATCATTGAGGCCTTCAGCTGAAATGATTGAGACCACAAATGACTCAGGAAAAACAGAGCTTTTTTGCTCTGTGAATTGCTTATCTGCTTACAGAGTTAAGACTGTTACTTCTTCAGGTAATGTTCAAATTTCATTCCCACCTATTGAAGAGTGTATCTGCTTTTCTTTCATTTTATTACAAATGAGGTTTATCTGTAGAGTTCAATAAAGACATCAAATAAGTAATTTTTTGAGATATTTGTTATTATTGAAAAGGCAGATTTACAGAGAGATGGAGAGACAAAGATCTTCTATCCACTCATTTACTCTCCAAATGGCTACAACAGCCAGAGCTGAGCCTATCTAAAGTCGGGAGCCAGGAGCTTCTTTCAGGTCTCTAGGGTTCAGGGTCCCAAGGCTTTGGGCATCCTCTTCTGCTTTCCTAGGCCATAAACAAGGAACTGGGTGAGAAGCGGAGCCGCCAGCACAGGAACTGGGGCCAATTTGGGATACTGGTGCTTGAGGTTGTGGATTAATCAGTTGAGCCATTGTGCCAACCCTGAAATAATTCATTTTAGGTGAAAATATATTTTCACTGATTATCTTGGTTTGCTACATGCTTTCTATTTAATATGTGAGAAGACAAAACACAAATGTAAATTCTTTTTTTAATTTAAAGGTTTTTTAATTTATTTGAAAGAATTACAGAGAGGGAGATACAAACAGAAGGAGATCTTCCATCCACTTGTCCCCTCCCCAGATGGCTGCTGGGGCTGGACCAGGCTGAAGCCAGGAGCCAGAAACCTTCTCCAGGTCTCCTACGTGGATAGCAGGGGCCCAAGCACTTGGGCCATCCTCTGCTGTCCCAGGCTACTACCAGGGAGCTAAATCAGAAGTGGAGTAGCCGGGACTTGAACCAGTCCCCATATGGGATGCTGTCCTCATAGGTGGTACAGGGGGTGCCACAACTCCACCTCCTCAAGTTTTTATCTAAGTGGCCTTAGAGCTGTAGATTCATAAATCATTGTAAAATATCTTGTTTTTTATTTATGTCTTACAATTGTCTCCTTATGTCTGTACATTGTCCATCCTTGGATTTAACTAGTCGTGGATGAAAAAAAAGTCTATAGTGAATAGATACAAACTTGTTTTCTTGTTGTTATTCCCTAAACAATATAGTCTGACAAGTATCATTTATATTGTGATATGTATTACAAGTAATCTTAGAGATGATTTAAACTATAACAGGAGAATGTATGTAGGTTCTATGTGAATTCTATACCATTTTATCTAAATTTTGTTTATTTTAGTTATTTGAAAGGTGCATCAACAGAGAGAGAGAGACAGAATTCTTCTACCTACTGGTTTAGTCTCCCAAATCGTGCAACACCTGCCTGGGCCCGGCCGAAGCCAGGAGCCTGGGACTCCAGCTGGGTGTCCCCTGTGGATGGCAGGGACTCTGGTACCGGAGTCCTCACCTGCTGCTGTCCAGGGAGTTCACCATCAGGAAGCTGGATTGAAAGAGCAGGACTTGAACTCAGGCGTTTTAACTGCTCACCGAATGCCTGCCCCTGCTACACAATTTTACAAAGGGGACTTGACCTTGCATAGATCTTGGTACCTAGTCTACCTCAGAATGAGGGATGAGTGTCCTATTTTTTTTTTTCATTTACTAACATACTTTTGGATCATTGTTCAGTTGTGTGATTTGCTCTTTTAATTTTTTTGTCACCAAGGGGTCCAGGTGTCATGTCATAGCTGTAAAACTTCAGCCATCCCTCAGTATCACCTGGCCATGTCAAATGGAACTATATACAGCTTCTGCAGCTCCAGTTGTGTGGTGGCTTTCCAGGTATGACCCAAGATGATATTTTTGTCCCTGTTCTTTTTTAAGTCACTGTCCAGTGGCAAAGCATTGTTTGCTAAAGGTCTACCTTACAGAAGTTCAACTTTTAAAAAGAAAAATATCCGGTGGCCCTCAGTTAATAGCACTTATTCTATAGTGTACCTGAACCCAGATATTATGCCTCAGTGTTTTCTTCTTTACTCAAAGTCCTTGACTCAGCACCTTCTGTTCTTTCAGATGGATGGCAGCTAAGATTTGGTTTGGATAGACAGTGTGGTGAAGAATGGTAGCTTACATGGCCCATCTCTTACCCTGGGCCAGATTCCTAATGATGCCCAGTGGGGAACTGGAGGCGGCCACTTGTGCCCTCTTCTCAGTCTTAGAAGGACATGCAGAAAGAGCAGAGCATTAGCGGCCCCTCTGGGTGGGGAGATGCCTGGTGTCGTGTCCCTGGCAACCAGAGAAAGACTGCTGGGGGCCACTGTGTCTTTTGGTCTTAAGATTGATTGGTTGATTTGAAAGATGGAGTTACAGAGATGGGGAGCAGGGGCGCAGAGGCACAGAGATCTTTCTTCTATCTGTTTGATCAGTCCCAAATGACTGCAGTGGCTGAGCCAGGTGGAAGCCAGGAGCCTGGAACTCCATCAAGACCATCTTCCACTGCTTTCCCAGGCATATTAGCAGGGAGCTGGATTGGAAATGGACCAATCAGGACCCAGCACCCATATGGGATGCCATCATCACAGGCAGCAGCTTAGCATGCTGTGAGTTAAGATGTGACAGATCAGCTATCTTAAAGCATGTCAGGAGCTGGCTGTGAACGCACATCAGCTCAGGCTGTCTTAGGGGACAGGAGGGCTGCTGTGATCAGGAGAGGCCTGTGCTGTGGGGTCCAGAAACCATGCATGCTAGGCCTCAGCCTTCTGGTGGTGTCGTTCTCAGGTGTTCTGTTCTGAAATGCTGCTCTTTACTTAGCATCTTTCTGTGAGATAGAAAATTTCAGAAGTGTCTCTGGGAGAATTATTTTCTTAAAAATGAGGGGAGAAAGATTCCTAAACTGTGTTGTTTCACTGTTGGTAACATCTCTGCCTTGTCTTGTATTCATGCAGAATGTCTTTAACAAGCCCAAAGGAACAAACCTTTCTCCAGCAGTGCCCCTGTCTCAGGGCCAAGTGGTCGTAAAGCCGCCCTCTGGGTCAGCAGAGCGAGCAAGAGAAGGCACTGCTTCCACAGCTTCATCGGTTGTCCCCATCTCCGTCGGCGGCTCAGCTGCTGCCAGTCTCCAGTCTCTTGCTATACAATCCCAGCAAGTTGCTTTATCCCATGCAGTTGTTAAACTCAGGTGTCAGCACTGTAACCACATGTTTGCCAGAAAACCAGAGCTCCTTTTCTATAAGGTAAAGAGAGCATGAAAGGGCTTGAATATACATGTATTCAACAGTAGCACTTTTGTCTTTTGTTTTTTGACAGTCTCTTGGTTTGCATTGAAATGGAAGAGGATTTATTAAGCAATTGTTTAGCTGGAGCTTAATGACTTTTGTTTCTCTGCAGGGTAAAATGTTTTTGTTCTGTGGCAAAACTTGCTCTGATGTATACAAAAAGAAAAATAAAGTTATAGCCATGTGTGACTACTGTAAACTGCAGAAAATTATCAAGGAGACTGTGCGATTTTCGGGGGTTGATAAGCCATTCTGTAGTGAAGGTAAACACAAAAATTCAGCTTTACCCTGTAGCCACCAATAGCTGGGAAATACTGCACGATGAGTTAGTTGGGTGATGAGTCTGATTCATTTACAGGAAATTTTTGTCTTAGGAGGCAAAGTTTGAATGCTTTTATCTTGACTTTAAAAAAACTTTAAAGTCTATCTGCTTAAAATATTATAATGTTTGCAATAAAGAAAAGCTGTCAGAATTGATTAAAGACATTAAGGTAGACAATTTCTTGAGAAATTTAACTAGGGCATCAAGAAATCTTGTTCTTGCATCTGTGATGATCTGATTTTTTGTTAAAGATGTACTTATAACCAAGATGACAGAGAGAGAGAGAGAGAGAAACAGAGTGATACTTTCTGTCCATCTGATGCACTCCCAGGATGCCTGCTAGAGCCAGCCCTGGAGCCAGCCTAAAGCAAAAAATGGCCTGGAAGCTAAGTAGCCCAGACATGAAAGCAAAGTGTAGGACTCAAGGGTGCATGTCAATGTGGAATGTTGCTATCAAGCAGTGGCTTACTGTGCTGCGCTGCAACACAGGTCCCCTGATGATTTTAGTGTTTAGCGTGTATTTAGAATGTGAGAAGAGCTGGTTTTATGACTATGGAGACTATCCTCTAGAAGTCGTTAATTGGGTGTTTTGACGTCAATAAGTTTTGGCCAAGACCATAGAAACTCATTTGCCCTCCCTTACGTTAATGTAAATTTGATGTTTCTTCCTTTCATCTGTTCTGGTTCTCAGTTTGCAAATTCCTCTCTGCACGTGACTTTGGAGAACGATGGGGAACCTACTGTAAGAGGTGTAGTTACTGTTCACAGACATCCCCAAATTTGATAGAAAACCGTTTGGAGGGCAAGTTGGAAGAGTTTTGTTGTGAAGAGTGCATGGCTAAATTCACAGTTCTGTTTTATCAGGTAAATGTGATACCCGGTTTTTGCTTTCTTAAGTTAGTATGTTATTTTCTATTAATTTTTTTGCTTGAATTTGTTTGGATTTTGTTTCATGTTTAGGTTGAGTAAAATAAATTATGGGCAGCAGCAGTTAATAGTGCCACTTGAGAAGCCTAGCTCCCACACCACAGTGCGTAGGTTTGAATACCAGCTCGTTTGCCAGTTCTAGCGTCCTGCTGATCTGCACCCTTGGAGTCAGCAGATGGCTCTAGTACTTAGGCCCTTGCCCAGCCATGTGAGAACCCAGATGGAGCTCCAGGCTCCTGGCTTTGGCCTGATCTATGTTTCTTTCTTTTTCCTTTTTTCTTTCTTCCTTTCCTTTTCTTCCTTTTTTATTAAATAAAAATTTATTTATTTTATTGGAAAGGAAGATTTACAAAGAAAGCTCTTCCATCTTGCATCTACTCCCCAAGAGGCCGCAATGACAGGAGCTAAGCTGATCCAAAGCCAGGAGCCAGGAGCTTCCTCCAGGTCTCACATGTGGGTGCAGGGTCCCAGTGCTTTGGGCCGTCCTCTGTTGCTATGTGTGGCCGCAAGCAGGGACCTGGAAGGGAGATTGAGCAGTTGGGACATGAACCGGTGTCCAACGCATGCAGGGTGAGGCTTTAGATATTAAGCGATTGTGCCAGACTCCCTTTTTTTTTTTTTTCTTATATGTAAGGCACATTGGCCTTACTGGTAACTTTAGTTCTTTCAGCTTAGATGTTTGTGGTTGCCTTAATGTGGCTCTGTCATTCAGGTTATGGTAAAGAATTTGAAGTTAGATCTTTTTTTTTTTAGAAGATTTATTTTTATTGGAAATTCAGATATACAGAGAGGAGGAGAGACAGAAAGGAAGATCTTCCATCCATTAATTCACTCCCCAAGCAGCTGCACCGGCCAGTCTTGAGCTGATCCAAAGCCAGGAGCCAGAGCTGCTTCTGGATCTTCCATGCAGGTGCAGGGTCCCGAGTCTTTGGGCCATCCTTGACTGCCACGAGCAGGGATCTGGATGGGAAGTGGAACAGCCAGCACCTGTATGGGATCCTGGCACATGAAAGGGAAGGATTAGCCAACTGAGCCATTGGTCAGGTCCACCAGTCTTGCTTTTAAATGCAGGTTAACCTTTTTGAGGGATAGGTGTTTGGTGAAGTCATGAAAACTCCCCTTGGGGTACATGCATCCCATATTGTAGTGCCTGGGTTGAAGTGCTGACTGTGTTCCTGATAATAGCCTGCTGCTAATACACACTTTGGGAGGCAGCAGGTGATGGTCTAATAACATGGGTCCTTTCTACCCATGTGGGAGACATGAATTGAGCTCTAGACTCCTGGGTTTGGCCTGGCCCAGCCTTGGCTATAATTGGCATTTGACAAGTGAACCAGCAGAGAGAAGATCTTACTCTGTCTCTCTGCCTTTCAAATATAAAGTGAGTATTTTTTTAAAATGTTAACTTTTTAAAAAAAGATTTATTTTTTTAATTGGAAAGCAGGTTTACAAAGAGGAGAAAGATCTTCCATACATTGGTTCATTCCCCAAGTGGCCACAGTGGCCGGAGTTGAGCTGATCCAAAGCCAGAAGCTTCTTCCAGGTCTTCCACTCAGGTGCAGTGTTCAATGCTTTGGGCCATCCCCTACGGCTTTCCCAAGGCATAAACAGGGGGCTGGGAGGGAAGTGAAACAGCGGGACATGAATCGACATCCATATGGGTTCCTGGCACATGCAAGGCAAGAATTCAGCCATTGAACCATTGCACCAGGCCCAAGAAAATTCACTTTTTGAAAGGCCAATAAAGATAGATATAATTAGTGGAACTACTAGTACACGTCTGGTGTTCCTGAAGTGTTATTTCATTTACTCCTCATCATGGTCTCAAGAAATAGGTGTATTGGGCTTGGCAGCGTGGCCTGGTGGCTAAGGTGCTCACCTTGATCCCGTATGGCCGCTGGTTCTAATCCCGGCAGCTCCACTTCCTCTCTATCTCTCCTCCTCTCAGTATATCTGACTTTGAAATAAAAATAAAATAAATCTTTAAAAAAAAAAAAAAAAAAAAAGAAAGAAATAGGTGTATTATTGTCAGTTAATAATTAGAAAAGAGTGAGGTCCTGTGAGGTTAAATAAAGTGCACTTTAGGAAATGTTGAAGTGACAGAGCAGCTGGAGTGCTGTAGTTAAATCCCTGTTTAGATAGCTACGTCCCTCCCAACATGATTTTCTTTTATTTAAAAAAATATATTTATTTTTAATTGAAAGCAAATTTACAGAGAAAGTAGAGACAACAGAGAAATCTTTTGTCTGCTGGTTTACTTCCACAATGGCTGCAGTAGCTGGAACTGGGCGAGTTTGAAGCAGGAGCCTGGAGGTCCTGTGGGGTACAGGGCCCAAGAACCTTGGGTATCCTTCACTACTCACCCAGGCACATTAGTTGGGAGCTGGATTGGAAGCCCAGCAGTCTGGACTTGAACCGACGCCCCTATGGGTTGCTGGTATTGCAGGCAGAGGTTTAATCTATTCTACTACAGCATGGGGTTACTCTCTTCTCCCCCCACAAGCTGTGACTTTCTTAGGGAGAGGGCCATGGCAATGTCTTTTTCCTCATTATATGACCAGTAGTAGTAAGAGCAGTACTCAAGACAAAGAATGTTGAATTGGATGCTTATTGGGTGAGTCATATTCCTTATGTCTCCAAAGTGCACATTTTTTAAAAAAGATTTCATTTATTTTTATTGGAAAGGCAGATGTACAGAGAGGAAGAGAGACAGAGAGGAAGATCTTCCATCCGATGATTCACTCCCCAAGTGGCCGCAATGGCCGGTGCTGTGCTGATCCGAAGCCAGGAGCCAGGAGCTGTTCTGGGTCTCCCACGCGGGTGCAGGGTCCTAAGGCTTTGGGCTATCCTCGACTGCTTTCCCAGGCCACAAGCAGGGAGCTGGATGGGAAGTGGAGCTGCCGGGATTAGAACCAGCACCCATATGGGATCCTGGGCGTGCAAGGCGAGGACATTAACCATTACGCTATCGCGCCGGGCCCCAAAGTGCACATTCTTTAATTGCAATATGCTGCTACTTAGCAATGAAATATTTTGTTTGTTTATTTAAGGGCAGAGGGGGAGAGAGAAGAGTTCCTGTCTGCTGGTTTACTGTACACATGCTTACATGCTGAATTGAATAGCAGAATTGGACTGGGCAAATGTGGAAGTCAGAAACTCAATCCAGGTGTCCCACATGGGTGACAGGAATTTGATCATTTAAATCATCACTGCTACTGTTTTGGAGTCTGCATTGATAAGAAGCTTAAATCAGGAGTTGGAACCCGGTATCAAACTTAGGTGTCTCTAACTGGGATCTTTTTTTTTTTTTTTTAAGATTTGTTTGTTTATGTATTTGAAAGGTAGATGTTCCATTCATTAGTTTACTCCCAGATGGCTGCAGCAGCTAGGGCTGGCCCAGGCTGAACGCATCTGGGTCTGCCCTGTGGCTGGCAGGGACACGGCTAGTTGGGCCTTCCCCTGCTGCTTTATGAGGTGCATCCGGAGGGAGCTGGACCAGAAGGGGAGGAGCCCGGACTAGTCTCCACACTGTGGTAATGGACACCAGCAAAACAGGCAGCAGCTTAATGCTGCACCACATCGCTAGCCCCATAACTGGCATCTTTTTTTTTTTTTTTTTTAAGATTTATTTATTTTATTACAAAGTCAGATATACAGAGAGGAGAGACAGAGAGGAAGATCTTCCGTCCGATGATTCACTCCCCAAGTGAGCCGCAACGGGCCGGTGCGCGCCGATCCGAAGCCAGGAACCAGGAACCTCCTCCAGGTCTCCCATGCGGGTGCAGAGTCCCAAAGCATTGGGCTGTCCTCGACTGCTTTCCCAGGCCACAAGCAGGGAGCTGGATGGGAAGTGGAGCTGCTGGGATTAGAACCGGCGCCCATATGGGATCCCGGGGCGTTGAAGGCGAGGACTTTAGCCTTTAGGCCACGCCGCCGGGCCCCATAACTGGCATCTTAACCACTAGAATAAACATTTCCTCTGCTCTTACTATTTCAAAAGTAGAATTTATATTCATTTATCACTTTTGGAAACAGAAGAGCAAGTTTTGTGTGTCTCAGTTTGGGGCATCTGTATGAAACAAATATATGCATCACATATATAAAAGTATAAGATGGGAACCTTTTATGGCCTCAGCTGACTTATATGTGCCGTTCTCAAAGTGTATCTGATTCTCTGATTTTTTTAAATTAGTATTACTTTATGGTTCTAAGCCTATCCTGTCTTAACGTTTCTTTCCCAGATGGCCAAATGTGATGGCTGTAAACGACAGGGCAAGCTCACTGAGTCCATAAAATGGCGAGGCAACGTCAAACATTTCTGTAACCTCTTTTGTGTCCTGAAGTTCTGCCATCAGCAAGTTATGAATGACCCTCTTTCACAAAGTAAAGGTAATAGTAACTTTGGCTAATGAGATCCTTGTGTCGTTGCTTGGATATACTGTTGGCTTACGCTGTTAGCAAAAACAGGATTTTATTGGATGGCCTGAATGTCCTTAAATTCCCCCTCTTAGATATTTTAAAGGTTTGCCCTTGAGGAGAAAGTTATTCAGATGCTTTTTTGCTATCATAGTCAAACACACTAGTGTTTTAGTGTGGAGTTTTATAGAAAACTGTATTTCTTTTGGTTGGACGAAGCTGTACATAAATGACTTAATGGTAATATGTATCAGTCTATGTCTCTCTGTGTATGCTATTCGGTTAATAAATTGGACATCAATATAGAAAATGAGGGCAAAGTGGGGAGACGTAATTTGTGCTAATACAGGTATTGTGACTTCAACCAGAGTTTGCCTGTAGTCAAGGAAAGAACAGAGCATTAATTATCTCAGAAAAAAAATAATAAAGTAGACCAGTTCTTCATGGGTAGCAAAAGTTTTTCCTTACTAAGAATGAACGATTTTGCAAGTAGGACATCTAATGTGGTCAGACAGAGGGATAGATACTGGCATGGACTTCTAGTGCCTCATTGGCAGAATTCACTTTTTTTGACCCCTTGCATTCTGGCCTTTCGTCTGCACTTTCTGTCTTTTAAGCCAGTTAGGTATGCCTTTTGCTCACCTGTTAGGTTCTCCATCCATTCTCTAGGACCAAGTGGTACATAGTTAATGTGGGTGAAGAAGGCTAGTGTTGCACAAGTTGGCAGCTCCCTCATCTACGTACTTTTTGTCATTGTCATGTCAAATTTCCTAAGGTGTAGGAAGAAGCCTGTTCATTTATACAACAGCCCTGTGAATTCTGAGGCTAGTACCTGCATTTTTACCTGTTAAATGTCATTTGAGTTTTGTAGTTTTGGGAGGCTGGTTCTTGTTAAGTCTAAATGAAAGCTAATCTATTCAGCTTCTTCCAGCTCAGTACGGAGTCCAATATTTTCATTTCTCCTAGAAATCTGGGTTGTTAAACCGGGATTTTTCTGTGTGACCCTTTTGTTATCTCAGGCCTTACCTTCTTATTTATTTTAATCAGTACCTATTTCTAAGGCACCAACTCCTTTGGTGGAGCTCCGCCCTGTGAGGATGACCACAACCCCAGTTATAACCAAAGTGGTATCGTTGGCAGAAACACCTGCCGGACTCACTGTGGACACTAACACAGTTTTAAAAGGTATGACTTGATATGAGGGCATTTGACTCCAGGTGGCGCTGCTTTCTGTGGTAGTGGTTTTTGCTGTATTTCATGAAGAAGCACGTGCTGAATAGACAGCAAGCAAGGGGGAGGAGTGGGAAGGAGGTGGTGAGCATGGTTTATTTTGTTAAGATTCCAGCTGGTCGCAGTGCACGTGCTTCTTTTCCACCAGAGAGTCTAATGTAGTAGGGTGGGTTTGGGCCTGGGAATGGCACCCCCTCCCCCTGTGGTATTGCTGGGTGCCTTTCCTTGGACCATTTTTTGAGAAATTTTGGCATAGTACACCTTCCTGAGAGAAGAGGAACTTTTGGATTTTGACATTTATGTCTTATACTCTGGGGATAATAGTGTATGTTTTTATCCCTAACAGCCACAGCTACTGAGGAGGCAGCAAAGACCATAGATGATGTAAGTTTTAATATTTTTCCTGTTGTTGCCATGTGAGTTTATTTTCACTTCCTGATGCATATCTCAGTATTTTTCTCTTGATAGCTTAGTCTTAAAGAGTAGTAGTATATTGTTGTATAGTCACCTTTGTTTAAAATCTTACAGCTTAACCCTTGGTCGTTAATAAGAATGCAAGTCTGATTTATTTTTTGTGTTCCATCATTTCTTTAGTAACTTTGTTGATTTCTTTTGAAAGTTAGTTTATTTATTTATTTATTTATTTTTAAGATATATTTTATTTTTTATTACAAAGTCAGATATACAGAGAGGAGGAGAGACAGAGAGGAAGATCTTCTGTCCAGTGGTTCATTCCCCAAGTGACCGCAACAGTCGGTGCTGCGCCAATGCGAAGCAGGGAACCAGGAACCTCTTCTGGGTCTCCCACGCAAATGCAGGGTCCCAGAGCTTTGGGCTTTCCCAGGCCACAAGCAGGGAGCTGGATGGGAAGTGGAGCCGCCGGGATTAGAACTGGCGCCTGTATGGGATCCCAGTGCGTTCAAGGCGAGGACTTTAGCTGCTAGGCCACCACCAGGCCCCGGAAGTTAGTGTAGTTTATTTGATATAACTTTGGATTATGTGAGTTTGAAAATACTGCCAAGTGAATATTTAGTTAATTAATATTAAAGAATATTTAAACTGTTACTTGATGTCCAAAATTTGAAATATTGTACAATTTCCCTGAATCACATTTTTTTCCCTGTAGATTTATTTATTTTTAATGGAAAGGCAGACTACAGAAAGAAGCAATGACAGAGTTTGTCTCTCTGCTGGTTCACTCCCCTAATGACTATGATGGCTGGAACTGAGCTGATGCAAAGCTAGGAGCCAGGAGCTTCTCTGAGTCTTCCATGTGGTACAGAGACCCAACAACCTGAGAGCCATCCTCTGCTGCTTTTCCTGGCTGTAAGCAGGAGCTGGATGGGAAGTAGGCAACCCAGACATGAACCAGCACCCATATGAGATGCTGGTGCTTGCAGGTGGAAGATTAGCCAGTTGAGCTATCCTGCTAACTTCCCAAACTCACATTTTTCAAGAGGTGCTTAATTTCCAGTCTGGCAGTCAGAAAGGTTCATGTTTTTGGTGATGGTTGTGCTAGCTTTAACGTTGGCTCTAGATAAAATTAAGTGCTTTAAAAAAAAAACTATATAACAGTGTCATTCAACTAGTCTTTCAGTTGTAGTGCCCCAAATTTAGTAACTTGGGAACAGAAACTAGATATGATAAAGCTCTCAAGGTGACCAAACGCCTGCTGTTTGTGAGAATCTTCTCTGTATGATAGGAGGTAAGGCTTGAAAAACCAAAAGTAGCATTAGAGCAGGTGTAACCCTCTAGTTCCCAGAATTATAGCCAGAGGAAGATCATGGAATAAATGGACACAGTCCTGGCAGCCCAGGACTGTGAAGCGAGTGCTGCCACAGTACCCTCTAAGTGCCAGCTGTTGGCTGTGCCAAGGCGTGAAGTGTTTTGATGGTTTGAAAGGTGGCAGACAGAGTGTTTGTTCTAAGTCACTGCTGGCTCTCTGGTTTTCAAGCCCAGTGAGGGTTTAAGAATTTAAAGATGAGCAAGGAGGCTATGGAACTGTTACCAGATTGGAGCTTTACAGAGAGCTTGGTGCTGAGAAATGTGTGAGAGTGGCGCAGAAGCTAGGGCTGTACCAAATGGGGGGAGAAGATACTGACAAAGGAATGCTTGCTAGAATTAGAAAGACAGCGGGCAGGGCACCCCGTCAGTTTCCCTGGGTGTGCAGCACAGCCGAGGGTAAAGCTGCAGATACAGGCTTGTGGCCGCATTTTAGTACCTGTTAACTGGTTTTGGAAGTTCAAATGTGGATTGCTTGTGCTTGGTGGCGAGGCAGGGATGGGAAATGTGTTTTATTTCAGCAACTTCTTTTTGAAATAAAAAAATCGGAGGAAAAAATCTTTCAACAAAAGCCTTCCAAGGAATGAGGCTGGCCTTCACCACAGTGTGGTAGGATAGCTTGTCCTAATAGTGCCTCTAACTCTCCTATTACTTGTATTGTTAGAAGATGATTTCTACCTAATTCATTTTAGATAGTATTCTACGATAGTTAATGAAATGCCATTAAATTAGTTTTGTGTTTGTATGTTAGTTATTACACCTTAGATTATAAAGTCCTATGATTAATTATTACATGTTGAATAATGGTAACTACACAGTTATATAACTAAGATATTAATGTGTTGTATATTTAGGAAAGCATTCTATATTGGTTGTATATTTATGAACACTGAAAACGTACCCCTCCTCTGCTTTATATGTGTGGGACAATTAGTCTTGAATTAGGCCAACGTTGAATTATTCAGGTTTTTCAGGAACAAATAGTTCATATTTAATGACTGCCCTATATATGGTTCCCTGTGTGGAGTATTGCTATAATTCGCCAGTCATTTAAACAGTGTTACAGAATAGCTCTGATTAGTATTTTTGGTTTAGTCTATAAAAAGTGTAATAGTAAATAATGTAGTGTTCTTAATGATATAAATGGACAGTTTCAGATTATTTTTGTTGTTGTTTCCCTGAGGATTTTAGTATGAATCTCCCTCAAGTTATTTAAGTTGTTTTAAGATTTTTTGTTTGTTTGTTTTTCTTTGAAAGGTAGAGTGACACAAAGAAGGTGAGACAAAGGTAAAGATTTACCATTTTCTGGCTCACTTCCCAGATGGCTGCAGTGGCCAGGGTTGAGCCAGACTAAAGCCAGGAGAGTGCAAGGGGACCAGGCTCTGGGGCCATCCGTGCCCAGCTGATTTGAAGTGAAGCAGCTGGGCATTGAATTAGTGCTCATATGGGATGCTGTTGTCATAGGTAGCTTAACCTGCTGTCCACAACATTGGCCCCAAATCGTTTTAAATGTAAAGATGAAAATAGAGAATGGTATAGAAAGGAAAATTACTGCCAAAAGCACGCAACTGTTTGTGTTAAGGTATAGATAGTACTTAAATATGTTAGGTTCGCAGACTATCTCTATTGTGACTTAAGACTGCCACTTCAGCTACGAGAGTGTGCAAGAGGTTATGAATAGCATGGAATGAGCAAATGTGGCTGTGCTCCAGCAAAGCTGCACTTGGCCTACAGAGCACTGTTGGCCAATCCCTGCCTGTATTTCCATACCCAGAATCTAACCTTTGTCAGATTTGGGTCGTTTGCTCACCGTACCCTTCCACCTCCCTTTATAATCCTGATCCGTCCCGTTTGCACACCTCCAGAAGCACTTGTGAGGGTTTTGCTGTATGACTTTCAGACTGGTTTGTGCCTTTCATATACAGACACCCTAGAAATGTTTCGTGTTTTTAAAAAATGCCTATCCGTGTTGATGCTTACTAGGTTTGCTACATTCCTGTTGGCTTCTGGGTATCATGTCTTGATTTCTCTTGCCCTGACCTTTGAGCTTCGTTTTTGTAAAGCCAGTTGCTACTTGAGGCTTACACTTAGATGTTACTACCCATCTCAGGTTGTCCGTCTGCATAGGGGTCGTCTGTGCCCCTGTCATGCTCTCCAGCGTCCTCCTCCTCACCAGCCTCATTGCTGCCCCCTTAGTTTCAGCGCCATTGTCTCTGTTAGGTTGTTGCAGTGCCCTTCTTGTCCTGCAGCCATGCTTTGCTTTTGCAGTTTTTTCTGCATGCTATTACAGAATGATTTTTTAAAAAATAATAATAAAAAAAAGCAAAACAAAACCTTAATTGAAAGGAGGGCTTGAGATGACTGACTCACTCACCTACTGGTTAACTCCCCAACTCCCCGAATGACCACAACAACCAGAACTGGGCCATACCCACTGAGGTCTCACACAAGGATGGCAGGGACCCCAGTACCTGAGCCATCACCCGCTGCTTCCCCCAGGGTGCGTGTTCCCAGGAAAGTGGAGATAGGAAGAGAACTCGGCCATGAGCTGAGCACTCTGATATGGCATGTGGATGTCCTAGTGTACGGACGACCCTGCCCCATGCTCACCCCCCAGACTTGTCTTCTAAAAACACTCATCCCCTCATGCACTTCTTTGCTCAGGAATTTTTAGTGAAATTCTAAAGAATACAGAGGGGGAAGGAGGCTAGTTTCCTTATGTTAATGTCATAGGAAAACTACAGCCATTATAGAGCTGTATAGTTAAAAAATAACTGATACTGGAACATGAGTAGACCAGCATTTCAATAGGAAATAAAGTAGAGCAAATATGTGTGTATGTGTAGATATTGTGTGTGTATATATATATATATATATTATAAATATGTGTATTTATAAACACAAATATTGTAAATATATGTAGGCAAGTATATTTATGTTGATAAAGGTAGCATTTCAGATCAGTAGAAAGATTTTTCTACAAATAATTATGTGAGAACTAGATAGATATATGGAAGAAAATGAAAAAAACAGTTATCTACCTCACAATTTAAAACTTCAAAATGAAATTGAGATGTAAAAAAGATCTAAATATAAGAAACAGTAGGGCCTGGTGAGATTGTGTAGTGGTTAAAGTCCTCGTCTTGCACGCCCGGGATCCCATATGGGCTCCGGTTCTAATCCCGGCAGCTCCACTTCCCATCCAGCTCCCTGCTTGTGGCCTGGGAAAGCAGTTGAGGATGGCCCAAAGCTTTGGGATCCTGCCCCCGTGTGGGAGACCCGGAAGAAGCTCCTGGCTCCTGGCTTTGGATTGGTTCAACTCCAGCCATTGTGGCCACATGGGGAGTGAACCAGTGTATGGAAAAATCTTTTTCTTTGTGTCTCCTTCTCTTTGTAAATCTGCCTTTTCAATAAAAATAAATAAATATTTAAAAAATACTTTCCACATTTCAACATTATGAAATATTTTCCTACAGTTTCATTGTTTCTTTTTTTAAAAGATTTATTTATTTTTTATTGGAAAGTCAGATATACAGAGAGGAGGAGAGATAGAGAGAAAGATCTTCCGTCCGATGATTCACTCCCCAAGTGACCGCAACAGTTGGAGCTGAGCCGATCCAAAGCCAGGAACCAGAAGCTTCCTCCGGGTTTCCCATGTGGGTGCAGAGTCCCAAGGCTTTGGGCTGTTCTCTACTGTTTTCCCAGGCTACAAGCAGGGAGCTGGATGGGGAGTGGAGCAGCTGGGACAGGAACTGGCGCCCACATGGGATCCTGGTGCGTGCAAGGTGAGGATTTAGCCACTGAGCCATTGCTCGAGCCCAGAACCTGTTAAAATTTGTAATGTGGAGACACTATTTGCTTAGGAGCTCTTTTTACAAACTTTCCCTTCAGAAGCGTTCTGCACTTGTATGAAATGGAGACTGTGCAAGGAGCTTGACTGCATCATTGTTTGAAAACAAAGCCACAGCAGGCTCACTCTGAGTTGTTATATGTGAGTTAGCAAAAAGAGCCTTATGTGATCAGTGTGAAATAAGCTCTTTCCGGTCCCCATACCTGCTGATGTGGCCTGGCTGCAGTTAATTTATGGATTATGTATACAGAGCAGTGCTGTGCAGTTGTTTAAAAGGATGCGGAAGCTTTGTCCATAGAGCCAACTCGTAACTGAAAAAAAGACATAAGACTGGATAACATACACTGCTGTTGGGCTTTGAACATATGTGGGTTCCTCATGTATGTGCCTGTGTGTATGTCCAGAGTATCCCTAGAAGGCAACCATTTAGCAAATAATAATGGTTGCCTAAATGGCTAGGGGAAAACTGAAAGAGGAAAAAATTGGTTTTTCATTGTTGACCATTTGAATCTTTGAACTTTATGTCACATGACCCACTGAAAAATATGAATGGATTTGGTGGTTTTTTTTTTTTTTATTCTTTTAAGAAAAGGCAAGCAGGGCAAAGGATCTCACAGAAATAGATAACTCACAGAAGAGGAATTGTTAACCACACTGCAGTAAGATAATTTTTCACTCACTGAGAAATAGCAGAAGATTTGATACTACTGAGTTGGCTAGGATGTTGGGAAACGGGCTCCCATGCATTGCTCATGGTTGTGTAATTTGATGTGAGATCTGTGGAAGGAATCTGGCAATGCCATCAGGATGAAAGGTTGATGATATTCACTCGTTACTCTGTTCCCAGCTTGTTTTGTTGGTGCTTCTAAAGCAAGGCAGGCCTTCCCACTTTAGGGTGTTGCACTTGCCATCCCTCTACCTGGTCTCTTCTGATCCCAGGCCTCTGCTTGGCTTACTCTTGAATCATTCAGAAGATCCCTTGCTCAGCTGGCATTGTGGCATAGCAGGTACAGCTGCCACCTGAGAGCCTGGAATCCCATTTGGGTACTGGTGCAAGGTCTGGCTGTTCCAGTTCTGAACCATCTTCCTGCTGATGGCATGGAAAAGCAGGGTAAGATGGCCTTAGTGCCTGGGCCTCTGTACTCAAGCAGGAGACCTGGAGGAAGCTCTCAGTGTCAGACCTGCCAAGCCCTGGCTTTGAGGCTGATCAGGGTGTGGATCAATGGGTGAAAGACACATTTCTCTCCCTTTTCCTCCTCTTTCTGTCTGTAACTCTGTCTTTCAAATAAATCTTAAAAACAAATTAAAAAAATCTTCTCAGATGTTTACTACAGGATCACCCCTGTTCAACATCATTGCTTCCTTTTTCTTCATAGCTCTTATCACCACCTAGAATTAGACGTTCCGTGTTTCACTTCTGTGCTGTCTCCCTGTAGAATGTAAAGCCCATAAGACAAAACTCTGTCTCACTTTCTACCACATCCTCAGGGCTTAGAAGAGTGTCTGGCTGGAAGTGAACGTTCTGTAAATATTTGCTGAATGAATAAACATGCTTTAAATATATGCTTGCGTTCTACTGTTTATTCTTTAGCTTTGTTTTATAAAGACCTTTGTTTATAAATGTTGTCACTTTTGAGGTAGTCAAACGATATAAAACTAATAATAGCATGCTGCCATTTGTGCTTTGAACACACACACCCGTGTGTACTTACACCTATGAGGTACTTCAAACATTTCATGGAAAATGGAACTAAAAAAATTATTCTCTTGCAAAAATTTTTTTGAAACTGACACCTAGTTTTTTAAAGACTTATATGCAAATATTTCAGGGTTTTTTGTTTGTTTGTTTAAATAGACTTTTAGGGCTGACATTGTGGTATAACAGCTTAAGCTACCACCTGCAGTGCAGGTATCTTATATGGGCACCAGTTCAGTCTTGGCTGATCCACTTCCAGTCCATCTCACCTGTTAAGGCAGCGGAGTATGGCCCAGGTATTTGGTTCCCTGTGCCTACTTAGGACACTGCCAGCCCATTTGGGAAGAAAACCAGTGAATAAAAGATCTGTCTTCAATCTCTATCTCTTTGTGTAACTTTCTCAAATAAATAGATAACTTATTAAAAGACTTACATATTTGATAGAGTTACAGAGAGAATCTTCCATCCACTGGTTCACTCCCCAAATGGCATCTACGGACAGGCCTAAGCTAGAAGCTACGAGCTTCTGGGTTCCCCATGTGAGTGCTTGGGCCATCCTCTGCTGCTTTCCCAGTCTATAAGCAGATGGATCAGAGATAGAGCGGCTGGACCTTGAACTGGCAGTCAGATGGGATGCTGGTGCTGCAGAGAGCAGCCTAGCCTGGCCCAATAAATTAATCTTTAAAAGAAAAGTAAAATATACTTAAAAGATTTTCTTTTTTGGGGGGGGGCAGTGTTGAGACATGGAGGTTAAGCCACAGCTGCACTCTTGGCATGCCGTATGGACACCATTTTGAGTCCTGGTTTCTGTACTTCCAATTCAGCTCTTTGCTAATGTGCACAAAACCGGAAGATGGCCCAGGTGCTTGGTTCCCCGCTACCCTTGTGGAAGATCCAGTTAGAATTCTTTCTGCTAGTGTTGGCCTGGCCTAGTGCTGGCTGTTGCAGCCATTTGGGGCATGAACCAGTAGATGAGTTTTCTCACTCTTTTCCTTTCTCTCCAGCTCTGCCTTTCAAATGAATAAGTAATTCTTTGAAAATTAAGAAAAATTTTCTTTCAAAGTAAGAGTGAATTTGCAAAACAGAAATTGGGAAGTGGCACGAAAAGTTCCCATATAGTTTACACCTAGCTTCCCCTTTATTAAGATCTTCTATTAATATGCTGAATTTCTCTCAATAAACCATACCCAGCAGCTCCTGTTTTTAAAGTTTTTTTTTTTTTTAAGATTTCTTTATTTCAGTCCTGGTGCGGTAGCCTAGTGGCTAAAGTCCTCGCCTTGCATGCACCAGGATCCCATATAGGCACTGGTTCATATCCCAGCTGCTCTACTTCCCATCCAGCTCCCTGCTTGTGGCCTGGGAACCAGTAGAGAACAGCCTTAGTCCTTGGGACCCTGCACCCGTGTGGGAAACCCAGAAGCTTCTCCTGGTTCCTGGCTTTGGATTGGCTCAGTTTTGGCTATTGTGGCCACTTGGGGAGGAAACCAACGGACGAAAGATCTCTCTCTGTGTCTCTTCTCTCTGTATATCTGCCTTTCCAATAAAAATAAGTAAGTCTTAAGAAAGAAAAAAAAGTTTTAAAGGTGTACTTATTTCAAACGGAGAGTGACAGAGGAGAGAGGGCTTCCATCTGCTAGGTGATTCCCCAGATGTTCACAAGCCACCAGGTCTAGGCCAAGGCAGAAGCTGGAGCCAGTAACCACCTGGGTGTCCCACGAAGTGGCGGGGCTCAGGCACTTGGGTCACCTTCCTTCCCAGACCATCAGAGGGAGCTACACGGGAAACAAAATGGCTGGGACTCAGCACACTCAACAAGATGCTGGCAGCTGCAACACTTCCTCCCCATCCTATAATGGTTTAAGAAAATTACCTTAAAAAATATATAAACTTATCTGAAAGAGAGTTAGAGAAGAGAGAACCTTCCATCCATTGATCCATTTCCCAAATGGCCGCCACAGCCGGGGCTGGGCCAGGTTGCAATTAGGAGCCAGAACCTCCCTCATGTCTGAGACGTGCATGGAAGAGGCCCTAGGACTCAGGCCATCCCCCATCCTCCCAGGTGCACTTGCAAGGAGCCGGTTGGAGGGGGAGCAGCCTCTACTTGAATCAGTGCTGTGATAAGAGAGGTTGGTGTTGCACACAGCAGCTTAGACACTGCACCACAGCAGCCCCATAGAATTTTTTTTTTTAATCAGTAAGTGTAAGTGATGCTGATGAGGAGAGTTAGGAATTAGTCCCTGTCTTCCGAAAGAATGACCTCTTTATTGCACCCACTCTTATTTCTCTTGATACATACTACTTTTCTATTAGTAGCAGTTGGATCAGTGATAAAATACTAAAAGTATCCGTTTGGTGCCTGAATTTGTTTTTCACCAGGAAAGTATGCAAGCAGATGCCACAAAACTCGCATCTCCCCAGCTTCCCATGGCTTTAAAGAACAAAGCCTTACTATGCAAGCCTGTCACCCAGACGAAGGCCACCTCCTGCAAACCCCACATCCAACACAAGGAGTGTCAAGCAGGTATGTGTCGCTGTACTGTTCCTTGTGGAGGGTCTGTTTTCTGGTTGGTTGGTTTGGGATTTTTAGTTGCTTTAAGAAAGGAAATGGACATTTTTTTTTCTGAATTATGAGAGCTTTAGCTCACTCTTCTTTTTTCATTTTGTTTATTTTTTATAATACTGTTTCATAGGTTCAGTGCTTTCCCCTGCTGCCTCCCTCACTGATTTCCCCAATGTTATTACAATAGTAGAGTCCGCCCACATGAGTCACAGTGAAATGGACAGTTCTTGAATGTAAAAACATTGATTCTTTAAATTTTCTTTAAAGATTTATTTATTTTTTTGTTACAAAGTCAGATATACAGTAAGGAGGAGAGACAGAGAGGAAGATCTTCCATCCAATGATTCACTCCCCAAGTGACCTCAACGGCCTGTGCTGCACCAATACGAAGCCAGGAACCAGGAATCTCCTCCGGGTCTCCCACACAAATGCAGGGTCCCAAGGTCTTGGGCCATCCTTGACTGCTTTCCCAGGCCACAAGCAGGGTGCTGGATGGGAAGCGGGGCCGCCGGAATTAGAACTGGCGTCCATATGGGATCCCGGGGCTTTCAAGGCGAGGACTTCAGCTGCTAGGCCACGCCGCTGGGCCCTGATTCTTTAAATCTTTAAATAACAATACCTTACCCTTGTATATAATTATTGTTATTAATTCTAATCACTAGTAAATTATATCATCTGCACACAAAGCCCGTGTGGAGTAGACATGCATTTTCTACAACCTGTGCACTGCTAGTTTTCACATTTGTAGACAAGCTTATAGAATTACTAAGATACAGATGTAGTTAAAAGCATCGCTAATTTAACCATAGTTGTTTTATTTTGAACACTGAGCACAGTTGCCAGGGTGACAATGTACAGTGCTGTGTCCGAGGCTCTGCTGATTCGGGATGTCATGTGATCACACAGTGGAGCACTCTGGGAAGGGTGGCCCTGGCGATGCAGACTACTCAGAGGGCCTCTCTCCTCTTCTTAGTTACATGAATAGCCAGCTCTGCCTAAATACATTTTTATTTTTATTTTCATAGAGCATACTGTCTTTAGTGGCTTTGTCTACCAATAAATAGTTGTGTATTTTTCTGTAGGGGACCTTTCTTTTGGTGGGAGTAAAGGAAAATTCTGTTTTCCTTTCTCAGGAAATTGTGCTGTATTCCTGTTAAGGGGCACTTTCGTGTGCATGAGTTCCTATTATACTTTCACATGTGAGGGGGTAAGGCATCTATGGACACCGTATGTCTGGGTGTGTGAACTCAGCACTTCTTTGAACTTCCAGATGCAATATGGTTTTCCTATGCTGTCAATTACTTTGTCATCAGACAAAGCATTGAAAACATTCCACATCAGTATAAATTCAGATGTACACTATGATTATGAATGGACACGGATTCCAACATATGGAATACAAGTAGCACCCTGTATAGAAGTTCTAATATGTCTTTAGTTATTTGAGAGAGAGCTGCCTTCTGCTAGCTCTCTCAGAAGCTTACTTGCAACAGCTTAGTTTGGGCCAGACAGAAGCTAGGAGCCAGGAACGTCCGTCTGAGTGTGCCACAGGAGCCGCAAGGACCCAAGCACTTGAGTGATCACCTACCAGCTCCCAGGGCTCCCAGGGTGTGCATGAACAGGAGGTTAGAATGGAGCAGAGCTGGGACTGAAACCAGATGTTCCAGTAAGGGTGTGGGTGTCTCAGCTTCAAGCCACACGCCTGCCCCCACCTTGAACATTGTAAGCATTAAGACGATCGGCCGTCTTAATGGATCTTTGTCTACTTGTCTGATTATATCTTTAGAGTAAACTCTAAGCAGAATTATGGATTCAGATTTTAAGGCTTGTGATACCTCTTGCTAAATTGACCTCAAGAAAAATTCTATCCATCCATGTTCCACACATTCTTTGTATGCATATGGATTCAATTTAGTAGGTATTAGAGTTAACAAAAAGCTATAAAAGAGTGAATATGTATTTAAAATGTAAACTATGTGTTAAAGATCTGTTTCTCCATATCCTGCCAAATACCGTATATTAAAATTAATAATTACCATTTATATTTTTCCCAACTTCAGTTTAGAAAAACACATTTCAGAGAGGTTGGAGCTGCAGTACAGTGAGCACTACATTGCTCCTTATCCAGATTTCCCTATGCTTTTTTTTAAAAAAATTCTGAATTGTTTGTCAGTAAAGTAATTTATTCATAATTTGGCATGTTCTTTGGGCTTCAGCCTTAACTCTAGTCATCTTACACGTGTATCATAATCTACTTGGTCTGCAACTTGGGACAAAGTAGAAACTGTTTACTGGCACCCTGTAGTTACTCTGGTTTGTATTTAAGCGAGTCTGTGTACTGTTTTGATGAAAATAAATAGTAGCAAAATATGAATTTTGAATGTGTGAAGAAAACTATAAAGAACATTGCTTCTAACATGATTCAAATGTTTCATTCAGATTTACCTGTGCCCAATGAGAAAAATGATACAGAACTTGATTCTCCACCTGCAAAGAAAAAAAGAATAGGTGTTTTCCAGACTTACGATGCAGAATATCTAAAGGTTGGCTTTATCGTCTGTCCTGGCTCAAAAGAAAGTTCACCGCGGCCTCAGTGTGTCGTCTGCGGCGAGATCCTACCCAGTGAAAGCTTGAAGCCAGCCAGTCTTTTTCATCATCTGAAGACAAAGCATTCAGAACTACAAAACAAACCAGTAGATTTTTTTGAACAAAAATCTCTTGAAATGGAATGTCGAAACAGTTCTTTTAAAACATGTTTACTAGTTGAAAACTCACTGGTGAAAGCTTCTTACTTAGTTGCTTTCCAGATTGCTGCCAGCAAGAAGCCATTGTCCACTGCTGAAGAATTCGTTAAACCGTATTTAGTAGAAACGTGTTCGGAGGTTTTGGGTTCAAGTGCTGGGGACAAGGTGAAGACCATTCCTCTCTCTCATAGTGCCGTCAGACACAGGATTCAGGAGCTGTCTGCCGACATTGAAGAGCAGCTCATCCAGAAAGTCCGAGAGTCCGGGTGGTTCGCCCTGCAGCTAGACGAGTCGGCAGAGGTCTCGGATGCCACCCTTCTTCTGTGCTATGTTCGTTTCATTGATTATGACTGTAAAGATATAAAAGAAGAATTACTATTTTGCCTTGAAATGCCTTCTCAAATGAGGGACTCTGAAATGTTTGCACTAATAAATGGGTATATCAGTAGTAAATCCCTGAACTGGAAACACTGTGTCGGGCTGTGTCTGGATGGGGTGGCAAGCATGACTGACAGGTGTTCTGCTTTAAGGGCCAAAATTCAAGAAGTTGCCTTAAACCCAGTGGCGTTTACTCCTTGTCTTATTCATCGGGAGCATCTGGCTGCAGAAAAGTTGTCTCCAGGCCTGCATAAAACTCTTTTGCAGTCAGCACAGATTATAAGCTTTGTAAAGAGCAATGCATTGAACTCACGCATGTTAATGATTTTGTGTGAAGAGATGGGGTCCCAGCATGTCAATTTACCACTCCCTGCTGAAGTACGCTGGATAGCAAGAGGGAAAATTTTAACAAGATTATTCGAGTTACGACATGAAGTTGAAATATTTTTAAACCAGAAGCATTCAGATTTAGCCAGGCATTTTCGTGATGAGGAATGGGTTGCGAAGCTAGCCTATTTGGCCGATATATTTTCACTTATAAATGAATTAAATTTGAGTCTGCAGGGAACTATGACCACTTTCTTCAATTTGTATAATAAAATCGATGCATTTAAGAAAAAGTTAAAAACATGGCTGGGGCGCACGCAGGAGAATGACTATGACATGTTCCCTGCATTTTCGGAGTTCTGGAGTTCATCAGACTTGCACAGCAGCAGCATCAGAGACATCATCTTGGAGCACCTGGAAGGACTCGGTCAGGTGTTTGAGGCCTGTTACCCCATGGCAGAAGATGTTCGCGCAGGCAACTCGTGGATCATGAACCCTTTCACAAGCCACCAGCACAGTCACCTGAGCAGCAGGGAGGGGGAGAGGCTCACCCAGTTATCGTCCGATTCAGGATTACAGTCAGTGTTTAAGTCTATGCCTGTCACTCAGTTTTGGATAAATGCAAAGACAAGCTACCCAGAACTGCATGAAAAGGCAATGAAGTTTTTGTTGCCTTTTTCCACTGTGTATTTATGTGATGCTACCTTTTCAGCTTTGACTGAGTCAAAACAAAGAAATCTGTTGGCCTCTGGCTCTGCCCTGAGACTGGCAGTCACATCTTTAATTCCAAGAATAGAGAAATTAGTAGAAGACAAAGAATAGCAACATGCATATTTGCTTATCGTCAAAGTCTATAATTTTGTGTTAAATTTTGTATAAGTATCCTAAAATATAATTTCCTAATGTGGACTTGTGTTTTCAGTGATTAAAGAAGTGTTTTAGTAACTTTTTCTTTGCTTTAGTAATTCTGCACTGATGCATCATTGCATGTCCCTGTCCTGAGTGCAGGTCATGGAAGCCCTGGGTTTTGGAGCTGGGAAAGGCTTGCTGGCAGGTGAAGCAGCGTGGGCCTTAGAGACACAGGGCACCTTGCACGGCCCCTGCAGGCCTGGGCTGCTGCAAGGCAAGGCCTCAGCAGCAGGGGGAGTTGGACATCCTTGCTCTGGGTGGCTCACGAGATCACGGCACGGAGTAACCACCCTAGCAGGTACTCAGTTCAACACAGCCATGGCCAGTCCACAGACAAGTGTGGCTGTTTCAACCCAACTTTGTTTAGGAGCGCTGACATACTAATTTCATGTCATTTTCATGTGTCATAGAAACCTCCTTTTAATAATATAAAATGTAAACAGTATTAGCCTGGAAACAGGGAGGAGAGGAAACAAAACAGACAGCTGGCTGGGTTGGGTCCTCCCAGCCTCGAGGGCTGTCTGCTTAAGAGCAGGTAGGTTTATAGATGCTTGACCAGGAAAAGTCCCTCTCCCCGCCCCCCGCGGGTGTTCCAATCTCCAAACGCCTTCCACAGTTTGATTCAGAAACTACAGAAGGAAGTATACTTCCCAGATGGACGTAAAGAACAACTAACTACTGGGTACTGACTTATTACCAATAACCGTATAAGACAATTTCTTAACGTACAAGTAACTTTCTAAGCTTGTGACAGCCTTGGGAGAATTGTTAAAGCCTCTTTGTCCCATTTGGGGGACACGGAGCGCCCCCGGAGCTCTGGGAGCAGGGGCAGGAGTCCCGGGCTCTCCGGGCGCCGTGACGACCTCCACCCGACTGGCAGGGGCAGAGGCTCCCTTTGTGCGCACAGACGTGCGGCTACCTGAACTCTCAGGGGGCGGTGACTCCTGCAGGGAGAGGGGAGGAGGCCGCGGCCCAGCCTTCCGGCAATGCTGGGGAGGGAGAGGAGGGGCGGGCTCTCGACCGGCCCGGCCCTAGGGCGACGGAACGCGGTGTCCAGGAGTCCGGGCGCGGCCATGGCGCTGTCGCTGGCTGCGCTGCGCATCCTGCTGGGCAGTTTTTTCGTGCTCACGGGGGCGGCCAAGCTCGCGCCCATCGCGGCCCCTGTGTCGCAACAGATGGTGAGCTGCGTGCAGCCCAGTGGTGAGAGCTCAGCCTGGCCTTGAGGCCAAAGCGCCCTGGGGGGTAAAGTTGCCTGCTTGGCGCGGAGGTCTGGGGCCGCCTCCGGGTTTGGGATCTTCCTGGCGGAAGGGGGCGGAACCTCACCTTCCGGTGGGTCTGGGTGGTCTCTGGCACGAACAGAGGTGGAAGATGAAGCCGCCTTGGAGGAGACACGGGTCGCTCCTCGCCCTCCTGCTCTTCTCGGCAGGGGCCGGTGCAGTTCTGGGAAGGTCTGCGAGGCAGGTTCGCCCCGCCCCGCCGGTGAAGCGTGCCGGCTGAAGACGCCCACAGCTGGCCAGAAAGCGGGACCCAAACCAACACCTGCCCGGCTCAGAATCCAGAGTCCTTGCGGTGAAGCCTGGAGGCCACCTGTCGGCCTCATCCAGCCCCTCCAGGATGCCAGTCCCCCTCGTTTAGCTCCCTGCCTAGAGCCTGAGTTACTAGGGGGTGGTTCCTCCCCAGACCCAGAGGGCAGGGAGCTGCTTCCCTGCAGGGGCTTCAGAGAGGAGGCACAGCTAAGGCCAGGTAGCCCCGGGAGGTCAAGGGGAGGTGGCATGTGACCCGGCGTAGGGGCTGGCTAAGCCAGCTGTGTCACTTCGAGGCCCCTGAACCAGCCTTATACCTGCCACAGTGGGAGCCATTTAATGCTGCCCTTCAACCATTCCCCAAAGATATGCCAGACCTGGCATAAGGGAAGCAGCTGTGAGTTCCTGAGACCTTGGCATTAGATGGGAAGACCCTGCTACCTGCTTTTGGGATTTTGGACTGGGATGTAATCTGCTTATTGTGGGGTGAGCTGAATGGGCCCCCTCTTTGCATCACTGCTTGGTCCTGACGGGGAGCAGAAAGCCTGGTTCCTCAGTGCAGTTCAGCTCTTCTGCAGGGTGACTTGAGGCCACCTTTGCTGTGTGTGTGTGTGTTGGGAGTGGAAGGTGCAGGCTCAGTGCCCTTGTGTGGCATCTGGGCTGTACACCCAGCTGAGTAAGGCTGACGGCCATTTCCTGCCACCCTTAGAGAGCCCTGTTCGTGCGCTTTGCCGAGGTGTTCCCATTGAGAGTGTTCGGCTACCAGCCAGACTCTGTGAGCTACCAAACAGCAGTGGGCTGGCTGGAGGTGCTGGCAGGCTCACTGCTGCTCGTGGGCCCACCGCTGCTGCAACGCGTCAGTACCATGTTCCTGATCTTGCTCATGATGGGTAAGGGGGCCAACTGACCTGGGGCAAGGGCCCTATGGGCAAGAGCTGACCCTTCCCCTTCCTCTGGCTGCCCTCCTCTTTGCTCAGGGAACAGGGGCACTTCCTGCTGTCTCATAATTCTGATAGCCCTGGGACTAGGACAGTGCCTTGGAGACTTCATGTGTCAGGATGCTGTTCCCTGCCAAGGACACTTTCTACCTCTTTCTTTCTGGTGGTTACATAGTATTGTGTTGGGGTATGTCCCCAGAGCTCCAACTCTGAGCTGAGGGGTTGGAGCAGCCATCTAGGTGTCTGGCAGGTGGACATAGAGAGTAGGGAGGCTGGGGCCCCTTAAACAGGAAGGTGGACACTTAATTTCCCTCCAGGGGCCCCTCCCAGTGGCTCTGACCACAAGGACAGCTGCTGCCTTAAAGGCCAGACATCTTCCGGTTCTTCTGTGTTGCCTGCCTGTCACCATTGCTACCACCATCAGCACCCCCAGGCTTGCTTTCCAGCTCAGGAACCTTCTTTATTTCCAGGCTTTGCCATGCCCTCTTCACTGCCAACCCCTCAGCCTCCTTCCAGGAAGTAGAGGATTAGGAAAGGAGACTATCATGGAGAGTTTGCTCCCCAAGTCCCCCGTTACCAGCCTTGGCCCCTTGTCCAGTTCCAAGCTTCTGATCCCTACTGCTGCTTTCTCTGGGAGGCGGGAGCCAAGTGCAGCTGGTTTGGGGTGTGTCTGTTAGGAGAGGTTCGGAGAGGGTTGGTCAGCTCGGGCTGCAGAGTCAGGAGCTCCTGGGGGGAGCTTAGCAATCTCCCTTTTCTATTCCAGGGGCCATTTTCACTTTGATGTTTCTGAAACAATCCCTGAGCACCTGCATCCCGGCCTTCGTCTGCCTGTGGCTCCTGCTGCTTCTGGATGTCTGCCAGCTCTTACCCCAAACTGAGAAGGTGGCCAGACCCAGCAGGAGGAGGAAGACATCTAGCATGCTCAAGGAATCCTGGGAGTAGATTCCCTACCAGATGGTGCCTTGCTGGTCTTACCACAGGGTCAGGGGGACAGAAGTGACCTTCATGTTGAAGACACACCCACCACTGGTGTGGAAAGACATCTTGTCTACCCGGCTCTGTGCTGCTGCTCTCTTTAACTGCAGTATGTATGTAACATGCATGTGTGGAATACATGTTACATCCCTCATGCCATGTGAAAATAAGAGACGGGCACCCCAAATTCTGTAGCCCCGGCATAACCACTTCTAATGCCTTGGTTTAAGCTGTACCTTTCAACTTTGTTTTCTATGCTTTTATACAGATACATATTTTTTTAAGGAAAGTGAGACTATTACCTTCCACCTTGTTACCCAATTTTGAAAACTTAATACACTATGAATTCCATGTGGTGTCGTTGTGTCTCATTATTGTGAATGGCTGCATGGAATTCCCGCGGGAAGGATGTCCTGCCAACACCCCGGGAAGACTATGTGGGTGGCTCTGAAGTCTTGCAATTATAAGCCTCACAGTAAGTCACCTTTGCATTCTTTTTTTGCATGGAAGTGAAGGTGCCAGCTTCAAAGGCATGCCTGCTTTTGAGGTTTTCAATACATAGTTAAAATGTCTATATTGAATATGGCAGAATTTAGGCACCTGCTTTGGCCTGAGCCCTTCCAAGCCAGACAAAGGAATCATTGCCTCACACTTAGGATTTGCAGAGTTATCAAGGATGGGCATTGAGTCGTTTGCAATCCCAAACCCAGAAGCCTCTGGTGGTGAGGTGGGGCACCCAGTCTGTTATTCCTTCTCCCCCTCCAGATACATGAGACAGCAGGACCCGATGCTGGGGAGAATCCCTGAGGCCTCTAGCAGTGAGGAGGGTGCGTATGTGGGTGGGGGGTGGGTAGATGGACAACATGTTAGGGTACCGATTCTGAAGTCCCCAACCATCTTCACCTTTGCCTCTTGGGGGGCTCTTTGGGGGAGGAAATGTGCCTCCCAAGAGGGAAAACTGAAGAACTAGAGTTCATTTACCTAAGCAGTGATTCTAGCCACCAGCCTACAAGGTGCTTGGAAGGTAGGACAGTTGGCTTTGGGGAGCCCCCGGAGGGTGGTGACTCTTGCTGTGCCCTGAGTCTGGGCACCTTGGGCAAGCCGACACTCTTAGAGCTTTTCTTCTTGTGTCTGAAAGTGGTGATGCAGTCTGCAGGAAAACATGGCTCTCTGGATAGAACATACGTACACAGGGCCAGGTCCAAACAGGAAGGATTTTGCTCGGGCACAGAAGAAGTCCAAGACAGCACAGCTTCATTGTCAGCTTAAGGATGGCAACAAGAGCCAGCAGTCTTTGAGCCCCCAGCTCTGCTACATTCACTGTACTTGCGACTTTCCCTGGAGAGTCTGCACCATACTGCACACTATTGTCTCACATCCAAAGGCACAACAGAGTATCCCGTGGAGACCTTCAGTTTCCTTCACCTCTCATTGGCCAGAATCATGTTGCATTTCTACCCATGGACCAATCATTGGCAAGGAAAATGGCATTCCCATCACCAACTTAAATTAGTTGAGAATTACTCCTCACTGGTTAACAAAGACAGGAGTGCGTAGATGATGGTTTCCGTTTATTTGCAAAATATGGGTAATAGCAAATATCTCACAGCCGGGCATGGAGTAATAGCTCAGTAAAGAATGGGTATTATTAAATATTGGTTTGTTCTAGAGGTTGAAGAAATAGATTTGGAAGGCCTGAGTGTCTGTGTCAGACCTAGATCCAGAGCTAAGGCCTGACTGATTACAGAACCCATACTTATCCCTGTATCTGCTACTGAAACTGCAAGTGGGCAGGTGTGGCATCTAGAGTTGTCTGTCCAGCCTGGTTAAATCTGCCTTGCTTTCCAGAACTACTCCCTCTGCATGGATATTGGGGAGTCCATGCAAGTAAGCAGAGCTTGGCACCCCCAGGATCCTGGTATGTACTTTATTCACTCCTCCCAGGATGCCACAGCCAGCCTGTCTGCAGCTGAGATTTTGAGTAAAACCTCCAACAGCTGGCATTGGCTTGAGGGCTGCTAAGCAGCTCTCAGACGTCTATCTCCAAACATGACTGTCAAATGACAGGAAATACAGGCACTGCAGGAGTGGGCTGGCCACTGGATGTGGGGCAGCGGTTGGGACTGACAGCAGTAGGAGTACCTGGGGGCCCCGGGGGAAGCCAGCACCCCTGGCAACCACAGCCTAAATGCAATCAGCTCAATGCCATGCCATTCAGCAGCCGGCCTCCTCCCTTTTGTTCAGAAGATTTCTGCCTTGTCACCACACTCCCAGGCCCTGCGCATACTCCAGAAAGACAAGGTGACCCCAGCCCCTCCAGCAGGTGGGCCCGTTCCTGCTGGGTCCATTGGTGGGAGGGTCTAGAATGTGTGAGTGGGAGGGGATTTTGCTGGCCCACTTTCCTACCGTCAGGACCCCAGAGAGAGCTCCGGCATCCAGCACAGCCAGAGGGAAGAGAGGAACCATCTGGAAGGATGGAAGGTTCAGAGTTGGGTCACTCAGGATTCCAGAAGGTACTCAAAGGCAGAAAGCCAGATACTGGTGATGAAGGATGTCCTGGGGTGTATCTATGTGGCTTGTACGAGGCCCCCGCCCCAGCCCCACCCTTGGGGAGAAAGGAATATGGCTAGATGTTTTTGTGTTGTTCTGTTTGTGCCTCTAGCACAGAGCGCATGCGTGTGTGCTTGTGTGGGTGTACACATTTATCTGTGCACTGCCCAGGAGGGAAGGCGGCTAATAGCCATGAACCATCTCCCCAGTGTCAGCCACAGGGCTCAGAGTGTTACTTATGTTTTCTCATAATCCTCGCACAGCCCTTGGGAGGTAGGTATTTTACAGCAGCCAAGACAGGCTCTGGGAAGCTGAGTAATTTGCCCAGGGACACATGGCAAATCAATGTGTGGAGCTAGAAGCAGTCGGCTTTCCGGGCCTGCGCTTTCTGCTTGGCTGCCCCAAGTTTGGAGCCTGATCCAGGACTTCTTTGTGGGCAAAAGGTGAGGAAGGAGGCTGACACTGTGGTGGAGCAGGTTCAACCTTGGACCTTGCAGCTGTGGACCACTGAGGCCATCTGCGGCAAGGAGGTAGAACGTTGTTTGTAACTCGGGTTTGAAATACAAATAATATGCACATGTTTTTTCACTCCTTTGGGTAAGCTTTCCACTCCTTAACAGGACCGACAAGGCCCTGGCTGGTTTGGGTCCTGCTGCCTTGGTGACTTCCCCCTCTGTCGCCTCTGTGTGTCTCTGGGCCTTTGCTACCTTCCTGAGTCCCAGGAGTAGGCCAGGTTCTTCCCCATCAAGCCTTGCACCTGCCATTTCCTAAGCCAACACTTGGGATGCCTGCATCTCACACTACAGTGTCTGGCAACAGGCCCAGCTACTCCACTTCTAATCCAGTTTCCTGCCAATACACCCTGGGAGGCAGCAGCTACGGTCCCTGCCACCTACGTGAGAGGTCCAGAAGGAGTTCCTGGCTCTTAGCTTCAGCCTGCCCCAAACCTGAACTGTTGTCGGCATGTGTGGGACTGAACCAGTGAATGGAAGGTTTCTGTCTCTTCCTCTCTCTGTTGCTCTACCTTTCAAAATAAGATGGGCCTGGCACAGTATCCTAGTGGTCAAGGTCCTTGCCTTGCTAGCACCAGGTTCCCATATGAGTGCTGGTTCTAATCCCAACAGCCCTGCTTCCAATCCAGCTCTCTGCTCGTGGCCTGGGAAAGCAGTCGAGGATGGCCCAAAGCCTTGGGGCCCTGCACCCGTGTGGGAGACCCGGAAGAATCTCCAGGCTCCTGGCTTCAGATCGGCACGGCTCCAACCATGGTGGCCACTTAGGGGAGTGAATCAGTGGACAGAAGATCTTCCTCTCTGTCTCTTCTCTCTGTAAATCTGCCTTTCCAATAAAGATAAATAAGTCTTTTTAAAACAATAAGATAACACTTCTTGACTCCTACACAGATCTCTGCTGCTGACTTGGCCGGAGTGGGCCCCTCTGCAAATCTCAGTTCATTTCTCATTATCCTCAGTTCCTCCAAAGTAACTTGGTTAGGGAAACACACACACTCAGATCGGGTTGCTCCTTCAGCGTTTTTTGTTCACAGCTGTCATCCATCACTTATTGGGTCATGTTTATTTTTTTCTCTGTAGCCCGAATGTATATTTACCCTTGATCTGTAACAAACTGCCTCCTTGGAGGTGTCCAAAGATAGAGTATTGGCCATCTTGTTTTCATGCAGCGCGACTTTGTCCGTTCCGTGTGCGCCTTGCGTCTGGCCTTTTCCTGTGTGCTGCCGGTGGTGAGAGGGAGTGAATGACAGCTGAATGTCACCACTGGTAAAACCCCAATCCTTGAACGTTCCAGTTCCAGTCTCTGATCACTTCTCCTTGACTATTTCTGGAACTTTCCAAGCTCATCGTGCCCTAGAGTCTTCCTGACCCCAGATTGATGGGGTCCTGCTATTGCTGGATTCCTGCAAGTCTGCCATCACTCCTGCTGTGTGCCAGCTCTACCAGGGTGTGGTGGTGACACAGCTGGAGGTCCTGCCCACTGCGGCTGAGCAGGGATCAGCCAGCCCACTGACCTGAGACTCCCTGCCAATGGTGCTGGCCACGGGGGTTTGATGACAGCTGTCTGCCTCTCCAGGGGAAGGGAGCCACTCTCTCCACAGCCTTGTTTTCTTGGGCTCCCACTACAAGATCGCTTGGGTTTCTAGGAGTTAGGAGCTCTGGGAGTGCGAGCAGTGTGCTCATGTTGCAAACTGAACTGGTGAGACAGAGCCTGTCCCATCAATCACCGTGTCTTACCTGCCTTCAGGTACTTTGGCTGAGTGACCTTCTGATGCTACATTTCATAAATTCCTTCTTTTCTTGATCAATTACCTTTCACTGCTCCTTTATTCCTTCTTTAACATTTTTCTTTTATGCTTCATGTTTTAAAAAGTAAATCCTTACTCATGAAAGTAAATTCAAAGCAGTAGAGAAAAATGTAAAATATAAAGTAAAGGGCCCACAGGGATAATCTTTTGCCTGGCAGGGCTTCAGTCAGGAGCCTGGAACTCCATCCAGGTCTCCACGTGGGTGGCAGGGGCACACGTGCCTGGGCTGTCCTCTGCTGCTCTCCCAGGCAGCCAGCGCAGCGTGTACCTGCCAGGACTCTGAGGGCACTCATTTGGCATGCTGGTGCTTTGCCTGCTGCACCTCAAGGCCATTCCGAGTTTCTTGTGTATCTTTCCAGATGTTTTCTCTCTCAGCACAGCTACCTGGACAGCAGTTTCCACCAAAAACCTGCCAACTATGTCAAGACTCTTCTGAGATTTGCTTTTCTCACTAATCTTGTCCATCCATATCAGCACATATAGATCTACCTCATTTCTTTTATCAGAGGCAGGTGCTTGTTTTACTCAATTGGTCCCTTGTCCATGAGCATGTGTTTCTGCTGTTCTAGTGTTCTACACCTCACTGCAATGAATGTTCTTTGTTCGCAAACCATTGCCTAATTGTCAATCTGTAGCATACATCCATGGTGATGAAATGGCTACATCAGAGATTCTGCATATGCTCACTTAAATTGTTTAACTGTATCCTCAATGGCCTGCAAAAATGTGGCACCAGTGACACATCCCTCGACAGCAGGTGCTGGTCCCTGCTTTTGGCATGCTGTCACCAGCACTGGTATTCTCCCCGGCCCTTTCTTGACACTGGACTTCCTGTTGGTGCCCTGCTTGCCCTGGATGTGTCTGAATCCGTCTGCTTTGCAACAGTGAGCACGGTCAGTCTGTCTCCCCCTCCCCCCCCACGACAGATCTCAGTGTCCTTGATATGTGTTAGAATTCTGCTGGGGCAGGAGTGGGCAGAACAAGTGTGGCCCTCCAGGCCTCACAGCAGCCCCAGTTCAGCCTGTCTTGTTTGCTGCAGGAGCTCCAGTGACAGCCCAGATACACATCAGTGGGCTCACCAGAATTGTTCCCACTGCTGCTCTGGGAATTGGCCTGGCTCGTTTCTCATGACATGATCCAGCTTCTCCTCTCCTGAGCAGGGAGCAGCCTAGCCCAGCCCAGCCCACATCCTGAATTCATTTGATCTTGTAGAATGAATTGCTTAGTCCCAGAGGCCAGGCAAGGCTGAGTCTTTGAAAAATGACCCAGCTTCCACTCTAGGGTCAGATGAGTCTCCTGGGGCTGAATTTGACTCTGTCAAAGAAAAAAAAATTCCTGATGGCCTTATCCATCCCTGCAGCCTCATGCTATCATGCTTTGGGTGTGACTTTTTCCTGAGGAAGGTAGCTGGCTTCCTTTGGGAGATGTTCAACTTAGTCTTCCTGGTCTGACTCGAGGAAAATGAACTATGGAACCAATCGCATTGGACAGATCCAACCCCAAGTCTGGAGTGACGGTGTGTGGGAACCTGGGGCGATGACCCAGAGGCAAAGAACCCAAGGACTGAGAGACCCTCGGTTCCTAATCCTGTTCCAAGAATTTGACACAAACCTTCAAGAATTTGACACAAGACCTCACTCTGGGAAAAAGGACCTTGACCCATTGTTAAACACCTCCTTTCTCCAGAATTCAGGAAAAACTCGCTTGCTTGTCTCAGTAGCTGCCAACTAATAGATGCCCAGAATGCCCAGCTCTTTGGCAACGATAGGAGTGTCAGTTCCCTGCCCCTACCATCCACCTATGCCCTGTGGCTGTGGGGTCCCAACATGGTACAGGGAAGCTGCCCTTGGCACACAGTGTTCCACTTTTTGTCAGACCCCATTCTCTCTGCCCAATTACAGTTCAAGTCCCTGAACACAGCCTCACCTTGTCCCTGACCTTGGCCAGGACGGGTGCAGGTTCTTAGCCTCTGTGAGCTTGCCTGCTCCAGCCTGGCTCCTCCCCTACTTAGCCCAGGCCCCTCCTGTTCCTCAGTCTTTGTAGGGGACTCTGTTGGACTCAAACTTATTTGTTATGGTGCCAGTTCTTGGCTTTGACATCTGTGCCCAGGTCCTTGTCCCCAGGAAGGCCATAGTGTTTTCCCCTCGGGGTCTTGCGGATCCCCCTGTGACTGTAAGCTTTCTTTCACTGACTAGAAGCCACATTCTTGGATTACATTCCAGCTTCTGGGACTGCCGCCTGCTTCCCCCAGACCTACCCTTCCGACTGTTAACAAGGCACAGGCCGAAAAGAAGGTGCTACTGTCACGAAGTCAAGTTGCCTTACCCTAATTCTCAGAGAGCACAGCCTAGTTCTGAGATAAGGCTCATGACTAGAATGCTGGAATCACACGAGTCCCTAACTTTTGTGAAATCCTTGTCAGGAGTGCAGAGAGCTGGAACTGTGGCATAGCTGGTTAAGCCTCCATCTGCAATGCAGGGGTCTCATATGGGCCCCAGCTTGAGTTCTGGCTGTTCCACTTCCAATCCAGCTCCCTGATGACGCTCCTGAGAAAGCAGCAGAGGATGGCTCGTGTCCTTAGACCTCATCTACACAGAAGAAACTCCTGACTCCTGGCTCCTGGCTTCAGCTCCAGCTGTTGTAGCCATTTGGGAAATGAATCAGTGAGTGGAAGATAGCTCTCTCTCTCTCTCTCTCTCTCTCTCTCTCTCTCTTCTATGCTCTCTGCAACTTTGCCTTTCAAATAAATTAAAATAAATCTTTTAAAAAATAAAAATAATTAAACCTTAAAAAATTAAAATATTAGGGCCCCATCGTGATGGCTCAGTGGGGAAATCCTCATTTTGACCGTGTCAGGGTCTCATATGGGCACCGGTTTGTATCCCAGCTGTTCCACTTCCCATCCAGGGTTTTGTGGCCTGGGAAAGCCGTCAAGGACAGCCCAAGGCCTTGGGACCCTGCACCCCTGTGGGTGACCCTGAAGAAGCTCCAGGCTCCTGGCTTCAGATTAGCTCAGCTCAGCTATGGCTATTTCAGCTTCATGAGGAGTGAACCAGCAGATGGAAGATCTTTCTGTCTCTCCTACTTTTTTGTACATCTGCCTTTCCAATAAAAATAAATGAATCCTAATTTTTTTTTTTAATCTGAAAAAGTCTATTTGGAGGCCCACACACTCCGTGTTTGGTATCCTGGTTCCAGAATGCTTGGGACTAGAGGAGCTCTGGATTCGGGACTTTGGAAGGATTTGGAGAGAATCTGAATATACCGGACATATCTTGGAAGTGAGATCCAAGTAGCAATGTGCGGATGCTGCATGTTTCCCGTACAAAACTTGCATACCTCATATAGCACTTGATGGTAATTTTATACGAGATTTTAAATAAATTATTCATGAAATAAAGCTTCAATATGTGGACTGTTCTATCTGTAGTATTTTGTAGGCACTCAAAAAATTCTAAATTTTGGAGAATTTTGAGTGATTGAAGTAGGAATATTCAAGTTGCACATCTCTAAATAGTTGAAAGTTATAAATAAGCTAACACATTGTTAAATAAAATCCATCCCATCCTGTTGTATTGGCAAATATGCCTTCGTAACAACAAAAATAGAAAGAAATGATAAGATAGCATTGTAAAACTGTGGTTTTCATGCCACTAAAGTATCAAAGACGACCTAATTCAATTTTATGTATTATGTTTAAATATTGTATTTGGGTCATGTATGATAAATTGGCACCACAGAAAATAGAAAATATCTTAATTTCATCATATAAATCTCTGTCACAAATAATAGGATATCTTAAAAAGCTATTTTTTCAAGCCATAGTTTTATTCACTGATAATTTAAACTATTTTCTTAGAAATTTGTAAAAATGGGGCCCGGCACAATAACGTTATGGTTAAAGTCCTCGCCTTGACTGCGCCGGGATCCCATATGGGCACGGGTTCTAATCTCTGCGTCCCCCACTTCCCATCCAGCTCCCTGCCTGTGGCCTGGGAAAGCAGTTAAGGACAGCCCAAAGCCTTGGGACTCTGCACCCACATGGGAGACCCGGAAGAGGCTCCTGGCTTCAGATTGGCGCAGCTCCAGCCATTGCAGTTGCTTGGGGAGTGAACTATCGGACGGAAGATCTTCCTCTCTGTCTCTGCTCCTTTCTGTATATCTGCCTTTCCAATAAAAAATAAATAAATCTTTTAAAAAAGAAATTTGTAATAATGGACTCTTTTATAAAAACAGAAAATGGGCCTGGATATTGTGACATAGCAGCTGAAGACATCATTTGGAGATGCCCACATCATATACTGGGGAGCCTGCTTCAGGAAAACCTAGCTTTCTCTCTCTCTCTCTCTCTCTCTCTCTGTCTCTGTCTCTCTCTTATTTATTTATCTTTTTTGGAAAGGCAGGTTAACAGAGAGAAGGAGAAACTTAGAAAGATCTTTCATCCACTGATTCACTCTTCAAGTGGCTGCAACAGCTGGAGAGCTAATCCGAAGCCAGGAGCTTCTTCCAGGTCTCCCATGCGAGATCAGGGTCCCAAGGCTTTGGGTCATCCTCCACTAATTTCCCAGGCCACACGCAGGGTGCTGGATGAGAAAGGCACAAATCACCACCCATATGGGATGCCGGTGCTTAGAGGTGGAGGATTAGCCAGTTGAGCCAACACATCGAATCTCAAAGAAATAAATCTTTAAAATAACGCCATAGAGTGACAATCCGGGATTTAATTTATTCAAATATCTCTTCAATCAAGATTATACCTCTGTCAGTGATAATTTAGTCTCTGTAGAGATTAATTTTGAGGCTGTTTGTGAATCTTGTTCATTGTTATGAAAACCTTTTCTTTTTTTTTTTTCTGAAGACAGAGCCAGCAGAGTATCATCCCAGTCAATTGAAAGCTCCAACATACCATCAGCAAAAATATGAAAACCTTTTCAATTGCCTTAGATTTTAGTTAAATCTCACTTTGGTTGTATATTTTATATGCAGCTTTTTCAGTTTAATAAAACTGTCTTATGACTTACAGAAATATTTTTAATTTAAAAAAATGAATTACTTAGTAAACTGTTTTTATAATCTTTTATTAAAGATTTTAATAGCGAATAATAGTGCATATCAAATAACTGTTAATAATCTATATTCAAAGTGAATTTTTTCCTCCCAAAGACCATGATCTTTCTCCATTTGAGAACTGAAGTTGTTTTATTTAATTTTTCTAGTACATCTCATATCATAAATTCAATTTCACTGGCTTAATGGCATTAGTTAGAATTTCCATAATGTAGGTGAGAGTGGTCCTGAGGTCAGATTTGATATGTTTCATCAATATGTTCCATCTTTGGGTCTATCCAGACAATAGTATGCATAATCTTTGAATTATTTAAAAATCTGTCACTGATGTCAGCATGGTTGAACCTGTCTTTATGGCCAAAGAATTTAACTGGATTCTTGGCCAAAATGTTGGCCTGTCCACTTTTGGATTATCATTAGGAGGTTGGGCAGCTGGGTGGGGGCTTCTAAAAAGCAGTGTGAAACCTCACAACCCTGGGATACTTAGTCACAAGGTTTAAATACGAGAGTGAGGCCCAATGGAAAAACACAGCCCTTATCCTCCTTAAAAAAGAAAAAAAAAAAAAAAGAGGGCCTGGTGCTATAGCCTAGCAGCTAAAGTCCTTGCTTTGCACACGCCAGTATCCCATATGGGCACTGTGGTTCCACTTCCCGGCTTTTTGCCTGGGAAAGCAGTCAAGGTTGGTCCAAGGCTTTGGGACCCTGCACCTGCATGGGAGACCTGGAAGAGGCTCCAGGCTCCTGGCTTGGATCGGCTCAGCTCCGGCAGTTGTGGCTGCTTAGGGAATGAATTAGTGGATCTTCCTCTCTGTCTCTCCTCCTCTCTGTATATCTGACTTTCCAATAAAATAAAATAAATCTTAAAAAAAAAAAGAAAAAGGAAGGAAAGAAGGAGAAAGGAAAGAAAGAAGAAAAGAAAGAGAAAGAAACGAAAAACCTAGCCTTTGGACTTACTTGGGAACAGCCACTAAGGGTCAAGCTCGGGGCTTCCAGCAAGCAGACCTGAACCTCCTGCAGGTCTCAGAGCACTCGCAAGGCCCCGAGCCGTGGGATTCTCATCCAAACCCCTGGGAGGCCCCGCCTGGAAGTAGGGATGAACTGGAGGCAGGCTGAGTCATTCTAAAACTAAAGCCCGGCTCTGTCTCAGTTAGCTCTGATTAGACTGAGGTCCTCAATCCCTCATCTCACTTGCTTAACAGTGGAAAAGTGGAAATTTCTCTCCTGGGAGATATTACACTGAACCTCCCAGGTCTTTTCTGTCCCGGCCGCTGGAGGTCTATTTATTGCCTCTATACGTCTTCCTATCGTATGCCGGAGATCAATGCCTAGTGTACAACAAGAGTAACCGGGCATGCAAAGAAGTAAAACAGTGTGGCTGATAATTGAGAAGAATAAACGATCCAGATATTGGAAAAATAAGACGAAGATGCTAAAGAACTATTAAAATCATTATAGAAAATATGGAAAATGAACAAAAAATAGACTTTCAGTGGAACTAGAATTCATCAAAAGCAATTAAATGATTGATTTGAGAACTATACGGAAGACAATATTGGTAAGATGTGGAATTTCTTTACAATGGAGTAACAGCTAATGGTGCCAGCGTGGTAGCATAGCCAGCTAATCCTCAACCTGCTAGGGCTGGCATCTCATATTGATGCCAGTTTGAATGCCGGCTGCTCTGCTTCCAATTCAGCTCTCTCCTTCTGGCCTGGGGAAGCAGCAGAGGCCAGCTCAAGTCCGTGGGCTCCTGTCCACCACGTGGAAGACCAGAGACTCCCAGCTTCTGGATTCGGATCAGCTCTTACCAGTGAGGCCATCTGGGTAGTGAACCAGTGATTGGAAGACTTCTTTCTTTGTCTGACCTTCTCTCTTGTGAAATCTGCCTTTCAAATAAAAATAGTAAAGATTTACCAAAGGAAAAAAACCCAGCTAATAAGAAAAAAAATATATTCTTGTACAATTTCACACCATTCTATTTATTTTAATATAGAGATGTGTGTGTGCAAAATACAATATGTATTTTATATGTGCAGAAAAATAGGAATTCATTGGCTCTTGTTTGAAACCAAAATGCTAATAAGTAGGAATAATTTGTGCTACATGGTAGATCTTCACCAGAGCTGTCTGAGAATAAGCAATCATTGGCATTTTAACATTGATGAAAAACTGAAAAATGTTAATACTATTCGTACAAATATTTTAATGTAAATAATTAGTATTTTTATATGTCAATAATTATTCTTGCAATTATTTTATTGACCTCAAACATTAAGAAGATGAGTAGCCAAATGATCCCCAGGGGTGCAGACTGCTGTTCTGGGACAGAGGAGCGGCTCAGAGATTATTCAAGGGGTCAGCATGGTGGCACAACACGTTAATATGCTGCCTGTGATGGCATGCCATAGGGGCACTGGTTCAAGTCCTTGCTGCTCTGGTTTTGATCGGTTTCCTACTGAGGCACCTGGCAAAGTAGCAGAAAGTGACTTGAGTGCTTGGACTCCTGTCACCCACATGAAGACCTGATGAGCCTCTTGGCTCCTGGCTTCAGCATGGCTCAGCACAGGCCTTTGTGTCATTTGAAGAGGGACCCAGCAGATGGAAGATCTCTATTTCTCCTTCTCTCTCTCTAACACTATCTTTCAAATAAAGAAATATCTATGGGGCTGGCGTTGTGACATAGCAAGTTAAGCCTCTGCCTGCAATGCTGTCATCCCATATAGGCACTGGTTCAAGTCCCAGCTGCTCCACTCCAATCCATATCCTGGCATTATGCCCGGGGAAGCAGTGGAAGATGGCCCAGTCCCTGCAGTCATGCAGGAGACCTGGAAAAAACTCCTGGCTCCTGGCCTCGGACTGGCCCAGCCCCAATTGTTGCTGTCATTTGGGAAGTGAACCAACAGATGAAAGATTCTCTCTGTCTCTCATTCTTTCTCTGTAACTCTTCCAAATAAATAAAAATAATTTAAAAAGATAATACCAGATTTTTTTTAAAGAAAAAAAAATGTTAATTCAAAGAGTGGAGGCCATTAGTATGGTTCAATGGGTTACAAATTATGGCTTTCTTCAGGGGCATCCCCTATTGAGGGCTGGTTTGAAGCTTAGCTGCATTGCTGCTGCCCGAGCTCCGAGCTAATGTGTTTGGGAAGGAAGCATGATGTGGCCTGAATACCTGGGACCCTGCCACCCAAGTGAGAGACTTGGAGTTCCAGGATTCTGGCTTTGGCCTGGACCAGCCCCGGGTCTGGGGCTTTGATGAGTGAACCAGCAGATATGGACAATCTCTGCCCCTCTCAGTTTCTCTGCCTTAAAAAGAAAAAAGAGAGAGAGAGAGATCTTCCACCTACTGGTAATGGCCTCAATGGCCAGAGCTACAGCAATCCAGTGCCAGGAGGAGCCAGGAGTCCACATGGGTGCAGGACCCAAGGTTTCAGCCATTTTCCGTGCTTTCCCAGGCATGTTAGCAGGCAGCTGCATCAGAAGTGAAGCAGCCAGGACTCGAACTGGCACTCATATGGGATGCTGGCACCGTAGGCAGAGGCTTAACTTGCTATGCTTTAAATAAATAAATCTATTAAAAAATGTAAAGACTGGCATCAATCTTCACAAGGAAAGAGGTAAGTCACAGGAACAAACTTGATACAAATGTCAGCTGAGAAAAAATTGCACATCAGTGTCATTATACAGAGTTGAAAGAAAATTCAAAGTCTAGCATTCCAGTTAATTCAGGCTATTTGGATTTCACTGTTACGATAAAAGCCTGGCTAAAGAGGGGGAAAACATATCATCTGGAGTTAGGGGGACCCAGGTTGCAATTCCAGCTCCATCATATTCCAGCTATCGACCGCTAGTGGGTTGCTCAATTTTCCCTCTGTGAGAGAGGGAAGAGAATTAACCAGGAGTCTCATGGAATTCTTGGGAACATCCTGATAGTACTTACAACTCCAAGGAAACTGATAATGGAAGAAGACACATTTCCTATTTGTGTCCTTTTCTAGTTGAGAGGCGTAGAGAGGAAACAAAGAGAAACAGACATACAGGTTTCTTCCATCCAGGGGCTCCCAGCTGGAGTTCCCCTGGCTTGGACCTGGTCCAGCCTTGGTTGTTGCAGGCATCTGGGGAATGAACCCGTGGATGTAAGAGCTCACTCTGTATTTTTCTACCACTCTTCCTCCCTCTTTCTCTGTCACTCTGTGTTTTAAATAAAGAAATAAAAACTTAAGGAAGAAAAAGAGGTCTTGTATCTACTGATTCACTCCCTAGATTCCAGCAATAACTAAGGTTGAGCCAAACCAAAGCCAAATGCAATCTGGATGTCCCACGTGGGGCAGTGGTGTTGAACCCAGTTACTCAAACGATGGGATACAAGTGTCCCTAGGAACATGTTAACAGCTGGGCCAAGTCCTTGCCCCATAAATGCTCTTATTTTGAGTATTTCAGATTTTTAAAAAGATTTATTTTATTTTTATTGCAAAGTCAGATATGTACAGAGAAGGAAGATCTTCCATCTGATGACTTACTCCGCAAGTGACCGCAACAGTTGTTGATGCACCGATCCGAAGACAGGAGTCAGGAGCTTCCTCCAGGTCTCCCACGTGGGTGCAGGGTCCCAAAGCCTTGGGCTGTCCTTGACCGCTCTCCCAGGCCACAAGCAGGGAGCTGGATGGGAAGTGGGGGACACAGAGATTAGAACCGGTGCCCACATGGGATCTGAGCATGTTCAAGGCGAGGACTTTAGCCACTAGGCCATTGTGCTGGGCCTTTGAATGTTTCAGTTTTAACTGTGTTATCTATGAGTTGATTTGCCTCTACAGTGCCATATGTATTTTTTTCAAAAGCCAGATAACTAGCAGAGCAAATGTTAGAAGTGGAGACATTTATAATATTAGTGTGGAAACAATGGTGTTACCCACTTTCACCCTGTAGCCCTTGACCCTTTGTACCCTAATAAACTAAGTAAGATTAAAAAAAAAAAAAGAAAAGAAAAAGAAGTGGAGACATTTGAGATTCAGTACTATAATTTATTCTTCTGTACTGTGAACAAAAAAGCTGTGTTTGAAAAAAAAAAAAAAGAAAGCAGCTTTTTCAGGCGGTGGGGGACCAAGTTAGGGGAGTTGGCCTTTCTGAACAAGGCTCTGTTAGTACGAGATGAGAAAAAATTGAGCAAATGGGGAAAAACAGCTTGTTGTTGCTATTATTGCTGTAAGATTTATTTAGTGAGGGCTCGGCAGCATGGCCTAGTGGCTAAAGTCCTTGCCCTGAATGCTGCGGGATCCCATATGGGCACCAGTTCTAATCCTGGCAGCTCTACTTCCCATCCAGCTCCCTGCTTGTGGCCTGGGAAAATAGTGGAGCACACCCAAAGCCTTGGGACCCTGCACCCATGTGGGAGACCTGGAGGAAGCCACTGGCTCCTAGTTTCAGATTGGCTCAATTCCAACCGTTGCGGTCACTTGGGAAGTGAAATCAGCGGACAGAAGATATTCCTCTCTGTCTTTCCTTCTCTCTGTATATCTGACTTTATAATAAAAATAAATAAATTTAAAAAAGAAAAGATTTATTTAGCGAGAAGGAGGGAGACAGCAAGAGAAAGAGATCAAAGAGAATCAAGATGGCAGAATAGGGTAAGGGTGTGTTTAAACAGATGGAGACTCATTAGCCAGAATGAAGTAGACAGGGCCGATTCCAGGAAACAGGAGAGGACAGGCTGATGGCAGAGGGGCACCTGGAGACTGATGGACATGGAGAAGCAGTGGAGACAACGGGATGGTGTTAAAATGACCAGATACCCCAGTGGCAGTCAGCGAGTGGCTCCATCGGCAGCCAGGTGGGAAGGGGAGTTCACTGGGAGCTCAGGAGGTGAACCCAGGCAAAGAACTGCCCACCCTGATGATTTGTTTGATCCAACCAGGATCATAGACACAGCAGCAGCGCCCAAGCACGTGGTGCAGGAACAGCCCAGAACCCCACCAGTGCCGCATCAGGCACCATTTTGTGTAGTGAAGCAAAGACTATGGGACTGGAGGAATAAGAGCAAGCTGCGCATGTGCTAAGCTGGGAGTGAACTCATTTCAAGGTCAGTGCATTGTACTGGTGCTCCTAGAAAAACAGTACCAGCGTGGCATCCTACAGGCTCCACCCAAAATAGGTCCAGGTAGCTCTAGACACAATGGCTAGTAGGTCCAGAACTCTACCCATGCCACAAATATCAGTGTGGCAAAGGCTGTGGGACTGGAGGGACAGCAATGAGCTGTGCATGTGCTAAGCTGGGAGCAAACTCACTTCCAGTTCAGTGCATTGCATTGGTCCCACAGGGAAAATAGCACCAAATTTGGCATCCTACAGGTTCCACCCAAAATAGGCCCTGGTGGCCCTCAGACCTAATGGCCAGTGGTTATAGCAAGACAAGCACTGCTGACAACCCAGTTATTTTGGACAACTGGAGTCTCTGTAATCCTGGGAACTGCTTGAACTGAAAGTGGGAGAAAGGTTGTACTGGCAACAGTACAGCCACAGCATGGGATCACAGTAGGCGGAGAGTGGTGAAATAGCTTCTTGTCAACAATGAAAAGCACATACAGGAATTGAAGGAATATGTCACACAGGAAATAGTAACAGAATCAAGTAGAATTATTATAAATGAAGGACATAATGTAGCAAATTAAAAATTCAGTGGAGGGCCAAGTGTGATAGCCTAGTGGCTAAAGTCCTTGCCTTGAATGTGCCAGGATCCCATACAGGCACCAGTTCATGCCCCAGTGGCCCCACTTCCCACCCAGCTCCCTATTTGTAGCCTGGGAAAGCAGTCGAGGACGGCCCAAAGCCTTGGGACCCTGCACCCGCGTGGGAGACCCAGTAGAAGCTCCTGGCTCCTAGCTTAGGATCAGCTTAGCTCTGGCTGCTGCGGTCACTTGTGGAGTGAATCAACAGATGGAAGATCTTCCTCTCTGTCTCTCTTCCTCTCTGTTTATCTGCCTTTACAATAAAAATAAATAAATCTTAAAAAAATTCAGTGGAAAGCCTCCATAATAGAATGAAAAAGCTGGATCAGAGCTGGGTTCAGCTAATAAAAGTATTCAATAATTAAGAGACAACACTTAAAAGTCAAATATACAAGTTATTGGAGGTTCAGAAGGCACAGAAAGAGAAACTGGGTTTAAACGTGTATTCGATGAAACAATAAATGAAAAATTCCCTAATATGGAGAACAGGAGGTGTAAACAGGAGGTGCACGGAATTCCCATTAGAACTGACCAAAAGCAATCTTCACTACGACATGTGATAATCAAACTTTCTTCAGTTGAACATAAGGAAAAGATCCTTAAATGTGCACATGAAAAAATCAACTGACATATAGAGGAACCCCAATCAGACTCACAGCTGACCTCACCAGAAAAGAATGGAGCAACATTTCCAGATTCTGAAAGGAAAAAAATTGTCAGCTCAGAATAACACACCCAGCAAAGCTTTCCTTTGTCTTTGAAAATGAAATAAAATTCTTCCACAGTAAGAAATGTCAAAGAATATGCCTTTTCCAGACCTACCCCACAAATGATACTTAAAAATGTTTTCTTGATAGAGAAAAGGAATAGCACCTACCAAAACCAAAGGCAAATGCAGAGAACATCCCTGTAAAATGACAACAGAAGACTAAATCAATGAACAACCCATTGCTTAAATGACAGGATCAAATTACCACCTACCCATATTAACTGGAATGTAAATGGCTTAAATTCATGAATCAAATATCAGATTAGTGAACTGAATCAAAAAACAAAACTCATCTACCTGCTGCCTACTGGAGACACATCTCACCAACAAAGATCAGCGGAAACTATATCTCATGGATTTTGATTTTATTTTCATTTCTTCAAAACAGATTTTTTTCTCAGATTCTTCACTGACTCATATATCATACAGTAGCATCATTTTCTTCAGGAATGTTCTTAATTTTCTTTTTTATTTCTTCAGCATCACATTAGTCATTTAATAGTATGTTATTTAACTTCATGGTGTTGTAAATTTCTATTTTTCCTCCTGATATTGATTTTTTTGTGGCTTTTCATTTAAGGGGATGTATAGTAACTGTGTAATAATAAGACTATGATATCCAGATGTGAGGATACAATGCAGTAAGAATCTCTATTTCCAGATTAAAGATGAACTACCAATGAAGCTGTTAAATATATCTTGACAATAGGATCCTAAACTCTCTGCCATTGTCCATGCCTGCAATGTCAGGATACACTTAAATAGCAGAATGATGGACATATGACTTTATGGAGAACTATACTGTTGTAATAATATAGGGAATTTAGTGGAGGGGAGGGGATTTGTGGAAAGGGTAAGAGAAATCCCAGAGCCTATGAAACTGTATCATAAAATAATTAAAAATGAAAAAAAAAATTGTAAGGAAGAAAGAGAGAGATCTTCCACCAATTGGTTCACTCCACAGATGGCTGCAATAACCAGGGCTGGGCCAGGCCAAACCAAGAGCCAGGGGCTCCTCCAGGTCTCCCAGACAGGAGTCCAAAGGTTTGAGCCTTCCCCTTGCTGTTCTCAAGCCTTTTACAGGGAGCTGGATTGGAACTGGAGCAGCTGGAAATGCACTGGCACCCATAGGAGATGCTAATGTCACACACAGTTTTATCTGCTATGCCACATGCCAGCTACAAGCCCCCCTTCATTTTTTATATCAATAAATTATTTCTTCTCATTTTTCCTTTTCAATCAATATTTTAGAGAGCACCTTTAAGTTTCATTTTTCCTTTCCCCTCCTACCCCCCATTTGTTACTTTCTTTCTTTAAAGATTTATTTATTTATCTATTTTAAATGCAGAGGAAGAGAGAGAGAATGAGAGAATGAAAAATAAGAGAGAGGGAGAGAGAGACATCTTCCATTCGCTGCTTCACTCCCCACGTGACCGAAAAGGCTGGAGCTTGGCTGATCTGAGCTCCTTCTGGGTCCCTCAAGTGGGTTCAGAGGGCCAAGTGCTCAGGTCATCTTCCACTGTTTTTCCAGGCACATTTAACAAAGATTTGGGTTGGAAGTGGAGTAGCCAGGACTTAAACTGAAATCCATATGGAATGCTGGTCCTGTGAGTAGAAGCTTCACTCACTATACCATCATGCCAGCCCTGTACTTGTTGGTTTCTGCTCTTATCTTGATTAGTTCTTTCTATTTCCTTTGGATTTTGTATGCTTTTTCTTTCTTTCCTCCTCCTCCTCCTCCTCCTCCTTCTTCTAAATAAAAGTGGATTCCCAGGTGACTGATTTTGGAGCTATATTCTATTCTAATATGAACATATACAACTACCATCCTTGCTACTCAGTATATCCCCATACATTTTGACATGCTGAGTTTTCACATTCATTTAGTTTAAAATACTTTTCTAATAACTCTGGTGATATCCTCTTTAATAGTGGGGTATTTCTAATCCATTAGGTAATTCCCAGACTTCCAAGGGTTACTTCTACATGTGGTTCTAATTGCATTATGATCAGAGAACACATTCTGAACTTTGTGGATCCTTCAGAGTTGGTTTAACATTATTTTATGGCTCAGCGAGGGCCTTAGGGCATTCCTGTGTGCTCAAGGAGTGTTCTTACTCTCCTATGTTGGGGGAATAAATTAAGCAGCTTCCATTATTATAACAAACACCCAGAGGAAGCTACTGAAGAAGAAGAAAAAGGGTTTATTTTAGATCATGGTTTTGCAGTTTCACAGATTCCAGAGAGAGAGAGGGAGGAGAGAAAGAGAGAGAGATCTTCCATCTACTAGTTCAATCTCTAAATGGTTGCAATGACCTAGGCTGGACCATTTCAAAGTCAAGAGCAAATGCTTCATCCGGGCCTCCCACGTGGGTGGCAGGGGCTCAGACACTTGGACCAGCTTTCGCTGCTCTTTCAGGTACACTTAACCGCGAGATGGATTGGCAGTCGAGCGCCTGGGGCACCAATGGTGCCTCTGTGGGAAGCTAGTATCACAGACGGTGGCTTAGCCTGCAATTGGCCCGTAACTACTTTATTTTGATTTCTACTTGTATGCTGTATCTTTCCCCCTCCTTTCCTTTGTAGGCTGTCTGTGTTCGTTTATTTATTTAGCTGCTCGGTCAATAAGTTCATCATCCATTGGGAAAATCTTCATAGAAAATTGCTTGGTTTAGCCCTCAGCAGCCTGCTCCTGAGCTCTGGGGAAGCTGCTCTCTTTTGGGTTACCCAATCAGGCTTCTGGACAAGGGACATTTGGGGACGCTGCCAGCTCTTCTCTTTAACTTTCTCTCTAGGGCTTCTGTTCCACACTGGATTGTTTCTTATAGCCCCATGGGCTTCCTTACACATCTCCTTTCATGTCTGGAGTCTCATTTCCATACCGAGAGAACTGTTTCTTGTAAGCCCCTTTGTCTCCTTCCAACAGGAAATGCCTACAATCTGCCATGTTCTGTCCTGTCACGTACTTCGCCCTAAAGTCCTTCCTTTCAGGATTGTCACCAGGGAATCATTTAGTAGCATAAAGAACGGCCAAGCTTTCACCCACAGCTCCTTCCAGGGCTCCAAAAATGTTGTTTCTAGTAGAGTCCTGGCAGGGCCCTCATCCCAGAGCAGGGGAAGGCAGCGGGTTGAGCACCCATACTTCCCATATTGTGCTCAGCTCCAGAGGCCTGCACTCGACTTTTATAGATACTGTCTGTGCCAGACCCACTGAGAAACCCATGAGCCAGCAGCAGATGGGGCCGATGAGTTGCAGCCGGGTCAGGCCGGCTTCTGCACCATAGTTCGGTAGCTCATGTAAACCGCTGCACCCTCTTCTGTGTGGGTGGAAGCAATGTGACGCATGCACGGTGTCTGCAGGTCACAGAGGCTATCGTCCTGTATCTGGGGGTGCTTGGCTCAATTTAATCCTCCGTCATTCAATATTACTCTCTTCTGGGTTTCTAAAGTTCACAGCAGGACTTGGTCTTGACAACCTCAACAAATCCAATGTTTATACTTGTTTCCTTGCCGAAAAACACTGCTTTGTGATACTATCACTGTGGCTGACACTCTTCTGGTCATGATATACCTGCCAGCATGGCACTTCTGAGATTCCTAGCAAGGGAGGGGGATGAGAAAATATCCAGTACTCAGGCTCTGCTCTCAGATTCACTCCTTGTCAATATTCTATTTGGCCTCACCTCAGACAGCAACCCCACACACCTCCAGTGCAGATCAACGATGACCCCAAATCTGAGTGCGGCTCTCCCTTGAGTAGGTCCGTGCTGCTCCTAGAGGGCTAACTTTGCTTTCCTTGCAAAGAAATCTTGCTTCCCTACTGACTTTCACCTGTGTCTTCTCTTCAACTGCCTTCTTGCATCAGAAACAAAGACCTAGCCATCCAATGTCAAGGTGAATGTGGCCCGTATTTACTGCATCCTTCCTCAAAGCGGAAGTCAAGGCAGACGCTGCTTTCGGAGGGCGTACTTTAGAGACCTGGCCATGTGGTACAGCTGGTTAGGAGGCTGTTTGCAATGCTCACATCCTATGGTCAGGTGCTGATTTGAGCTCTAACAACTCTGCTTTCAACCCAGCTTTCTGCTGATGTGCTTCGGAAAGCAGCAAAAGGTGGTCCAAGTCCTCAGGCCCCTGCCACCCTTGTGGGCAAGCTGGCCCAGACTGGGTTGTAGCCATCTGGGGCAGTGACCCAGCCAATGCAAGATCGATCTCTCTCTCTCTCTCTCTCTCTCTCTCTCTCTCTCTCTCTCGTTCTCACTCTTGTGCTTTCCCTGTTTCTCCTGTCACTCTGCCTTTTAAATACATAAGTTTAAACACAGACTATGTAATTGGTCCGAGAATAGACAAGTAATCCAGAATAGACAGGAACAGAGCAGAGACAAGAAACAAGCATATGTGTATATTGCTACTCTAAGTCAGTAGCGGAAGGAAGGGCTTTTAAACAAATGATAGAGAAAATGAAGAACAAATGCTGGAAGACGGTCCCGGGGGGGCTGGGACTGCCCCTGGGAAAGGGGCGGTGCCTCTGAGACTGAGTGCGATACAGAGGGTTCTCGCCAGCACCAGGAAAGCTGCAGACTGGATCCGGCTGCTGCTCAGCAACGCAGTGCTCCTGCCGTCTTGGCGCTGCCAGGTCAGGCTCGCAGCAAGTCCTCAGGAGGCTGCACCCCTCCACCCCCTGCAGCCTCTCTCGCGTTCGCCTCCCCCTTCTGTCTCTTGAGCACATGCACACGCCCCAACATGGGACGGAAGGCACAGAGGTGGGCTAAGTGCCAGCCTGTGCCGGTCCATTCTGGCTGCAGCGATAAATACACCACCGACTGGGTGGCTTACACAACAAATCTTTACTCCCTAGTCCAAGATCAGTGTGCTAGCAGATGTGGTGTCTGGTGGGGGCCGAATTTCTGGTTTGTGGAGTACTGTCCCCTCAGATCTTTACAAAGCAGAGAGGAAGGTGAGAGAGGAGAAGGAAGGAGAAAAAGACAGAAGGGAGTGGTTCTCATGTATACTACAAGGACTCTAATCCCATGCTGGGTGCCTCCACCCCATGACCTCATTACCTCCCAATGACCCCAGCTTTGAATACCACCACACTGGGAGTAAGAATTGAGTGGGGCCCATGCGTGGGGAGGACACAGATATGCAGTCCATGGCACAGCATCCAAAGCCAAGTGGAACTAGCTTACAGTGGGAAACTAGGGTCTACGAAGCTTGGCGTTGATGCAGAACTCCAAATGGAGGTGTTGAGCAGGCATTCCCTGCACAGGCTGAGAATGGAGAGAGAGAGAGAGAGTGTGTGCGTGCGTTTGCGTGTGTGGTGTGCCCTGTCTCCCCTACTGTGTACAAGCTTGTTCCCCAAACTCTTTCTTTAAAAGATTTTATTATCATTGGAAAGCCGGATATACAGACATGAGGAGAGACAGAGAGGAAGATCTTCCATCCGATGTTTCACTCCCCGAGCCGGTGCGTGCCGATCCGATGCCGGGAACCAGGAACCTCTTCCGGGTCTCCCACTGCTTTCCCAGGCCACAAGCAGGGAGCTGGATGGGAAGTGGAGCTGCCGGGATTAGAACCGGCGTCCATATGGGATCCCAGGGCGTTCAAGGCGAGGACTTTAGCCGCTAGGCCACGCCCTGTCCCAGTTATCTTAAACGCTCCGGGTTCCCATGACTACCAAGTCTGCAACTCACTACTGCAATTACTCACCACTAGCAGAAGGTGTCGCTGTTCAACCCCGCTCCTGCTCTCGTTTCCAACCGTCAAGGTGTTCCTGAGAGCAGACCAGTCAGCCTCAGCTAACCGTTGCCCGGGAACCAGTCCTACCTTCCCCTAACCCTTCTCCGCTGCATATTTCTAGGTGCACGCTTTCCTCCACCGCACGCTGCAGCACGCCGTTCTTCCCACTGGAGGCCACATCTGGCAGGTAAACCCGCATGGCCTGCCTATGCTCTCTTTACACTTGTATCTACTACATATCACCTGCATGTAGCTGTGAAAAGCCAAGGTCTGCTGGCTTCCACGGCTGGGCAGGAAGCCTAAAAATCCACAGAGTGTCGTTTTGCCAGGGGAGTGTAGGGGTGAGTGCAGCCCCAGAAATAGATTCTTCTCACCAGCCTGGGCCTTCTGCACTCTATGGCAGCCACACAATACCCAAGCATGAGCCAAGAACCCATGTGGGGGGGGGGGGTGGCTCCGCTTGAGCATCTTGTGGGTGCTGCGGGTGCCTGCATGTGGTTGGGGTGCAGGTGCTGATGGCATGGTTCCAGGCAGAGTAAGGTGTCTCCCTGGGACCTCCAAGGTTGAACTTGGGTTTCCCACCAATTTATCCACACACGACCAGCGGTGATGTTGAACTCTTCTCCCACACCACGAGGAACTCTCCTTTCTCAGCAAGCTGAACAACATCACGGTACTCTTGAAGATTGACGGGACTCGACTTGGGCAAAGGCACAGATGGGTTCCGCTTCCTTGGTGACAACGGCTGAGCTGTTGGGGAGGAGGGAGGATGAGAATATCCTAACCCTAGCTTTGCTGGTGGTTGTACAAACCTGTGAATGCACTAAAAAAAAATTGAATTATATATACGCTTTGGAAAGTTTTGTGACTTATTAATTCTATCTCAACAAAGCTATTTGTACTTATCAACAATATTAAAAATTAATAGGAGATGGAACACACACCTGAATGTGAAAATGATACAGCATTCCAAAAGCAAACATATAAGGAAACAGACAAGCCAGAAACCCTTTAAACCTTGGGATAATATCTTCCCAACCTTCAGGAATGGTTCGTTCACCAGAACATCACAAGAATATAACTTGGACTTCACTGAAACAAACTTTGCTGCAATCAGTTGCGAAAACGAAGAGTGTGTAAAGGCAAGCTGCAACTGAGCTACGTCTCAAAGACGTATTTTGGAAATATAATTCTTTGGTGTTTTTTTTAAAGATTTATTTATTTTTTATTGGAAAGGCGGATATTCAGAGAGAAGAGACAGAGAGGAAGGTCTTCCATCCGATGGTTCACTCCCCGAGTGACCGCAATGACTGGAGCTGAGCCAATCTGAAGCCAGGAGCTTCCTCCGGGTCTCCCACGTGGGTTCAGGGTCCCAAAGCTTTGGGCCATCCTAGATTGCATTCCCAGGCCACAGGCAGGGAACTGGATGGGAAGTGGGGCCGCCGGGATTAGAACCGGCATCCATACAGGATCCTGACACTTTCAAAGCGAGGACCTTAATCGCTACGCTATCACGCCAGGCCCGGAAATATAATTCTTAACCAGAAGACAAAATAAACTCCTTCAAACCAATCTAAGTAAAGACTGACAGTGCGAGTTTCTGCCCAACAGCACACATGAGAACTAGGAAGGGAGGGGTCGGAGCCAGCCGGGGGAATATCAGGGGTCTTCCTTGCTGGACAGATACTCCCACTGGAGAGCGTGAGCTGTCATGGGGGCAGACCAGACTAAGCAGGGCTACAACACCTGTGCGCCTCATATGGACTAGATCAGGGAAGAGCCAGGCTGGGATGATTATTCCTAAAGGTGCAAACAAAATTAGAATGGGTGAGGGTTGTTTGGGCTTAGCTGCATCAGCTGGCAGAAGCTGGCACTGGGGTCTAATTCTCTCAAGTCAAACCACAGAACCACCTGGAGAGTGCATAATCCAGGAGTGGGAGAGGCCTGGGAGGGAAATAGTGAGCTCCTCCCTCTTCAGTTAACACCCCCCATGGGAGGGCAGGAAAACTAGGACAGGGGCTGGGGTGGCTAGACAGAGAGGCACCCAACAACAACTGTGAGGGCAGGATAGTTGAGCTGGTTAGATGGAACTGGGTTTGATGCCCATTGACATGTATGAGAGCCAAATGGGATGTGGGACAGACTGGACTAGTCTGCTACACATACTGGCAAACCAGAGTAGGGGGCGGCCTTGGTGGGGGTTATTGTGGGTCGCTCTGACTAGGCTGCAGCTCCCACTGGTTTATGCAAGGGCCGAGTATGTGCTGGGCAGAATCAGGCTAGACTGCAACACCCATTGGTTCCAGTGGAAGTCGGGGCTGAAAACAGAACCAACCCAGCAATTGCAACCACCAGCTGATTGAGGTGATGGACTGAGCCAGGCCCTGTGCTTGCTAGAGCATACAAGAATCTGGTCTGGGAACACCTCAGACAAAGTTTCTTTGGGGATCTCCTCAATCGAAATGCTGGACTCAGAACCCTAACCAAGAAAAGACAGAAGACAGAACAAGTCAATCAACCATCACAGCTATATGTTGGCAGTGAAAAACTGGACAAATGGAGACTCTATGATGGACTATGTCAATCAGTGGATTCTTCAACGACCTCATCGTGCTTGGAGTGGTGAGAATGGCAGCAATTCATAACCAATAAACTATCAAAATCACTTGAGCAAGTATCTCAGAGCATGCCCCACATCTGGGACCTGGGTTGGGTGGGAGACTGGGTGGGGCTTCTCCCTTAGTATCCCCCTTTACCTCAGATACACGAAGGAAACAATATGGAAATAATAGTCTTATCCACTTTCCTGTAGCCCTTGAATCTTTTTACCCTAACTAGCTATGTAAAGATTGTCAAAAATATAATTTTAAAAATGAAAAAATGGCCTTCACCCATTCAGGTTTTTACTATTGGGTATTTCAGCCTAGCCAAGCTAGGTGCACACCCAGACACAGCTCACACGTGGCTCAGCAGGGTCAGAGACCTAGCCCAGCCTGTCCTACACCCACCCTGGTTCTCATGAGCACCAATGCATGCAGGAGTCTAGCCCAGTCTGGCGCACCCCAGACCACTCACACTTGTGCTGAGGGACACTGCAGGAATGCTCAGACCAGACAGCAGCCCCCACTCTGGCCTTCACACTCACCAGTGGGAACCACAGCCCAGCCAAGGCATCCCCTTAGCTCCCCAACCAGGCCTGTTCCCAGACATAGATCTTGTGTGTACCAGTAGTTGCTCTGACCCAGCTTGGCATAACCCCTCCCCTGTCTTGGCCTTTGCCTTTGGATACTACAGCCTGGCCTGACCTAGCACTCCCCAAGTCCCAGCAATCACTGGCAGTTGCTGCAACCTGGTCCTGCTCAGGCTGCTTCCATTCCTGGCTCATGCAAATAGGTAGGTAGAACAGCCTAGCCTGGCATGACCTGTGCTCCTGCCTGGTTTCTGCGCTTGCTGGTGAGTTAAGGTTTGCCCAGCCCTGTCTGGTCCACTGCCTCCCAAAACCAACCCACATATTTGCCAACAGTTGGAGCTACCTTGCCCAGCCCGCTCAACTCCCAGGCCTGGACCACATGCTCACCAGTGGAAACTATGACCCACTAGGGGAGTTTCCCAAGTTCCCCCACTCAGCCCACTCCCACACCTAGATCTCAAGCATACCAGCAGATGCTAGGCCCTTGTCTGGCATACACTGCTCCTCCATTTTGGCCTAGTATGAACTGGTGAATGTTGCTGCCCGGCCCGCCCCACACCCTGTTTTAGGATGCTCATTCGAGTGCTACAGACTGGACCTGCCCAGACTATTCTCAAGTTCCATGGTCACGCTTAACTCAGTCCATCACCACCCCAACTCAAGCTAACCAGCAGGACAAGGGTTTGGCCCACAAATCCCCCACAGACTCTACCCCCGGACCTGGTTCTCTTGCGTACTGGTTAGTGTCATGGCCCTGCCTAATGTGACCTGCCCCCTGTTCTGACAGTCAGTCAGGTGCTGGGATCTAGCCTTGCTTGACAGGCCCCCAATCCTAACTTTCGCATGGACTGGCATGTGGTGGTCAAAATGCTCCATGCTAACAAGCCCAACTCTGGATTTCCGTGTGGTCTGGCGCATGAGTCTGACCCATTCGACCCTCCAGTCTCTCCCCTCCAAACCACCAGGTCTCAGTCTCCTCACTTACCTGCAGGTACAGTGGCCCTGTCATTGAGTGTCCCTCAGGATTCACTCCTCACCTAGACATACTATGGCCTTATCCATGGATGTCCCTACGTAATAATTTCAGATCCCCAAGAACCCAGAGCTTGCCAGCCAGTGGGGGAAGCCAGGCTCTGTTGTTGCTCCGTCTGCCTGCAAGCCCAGGATTTGCCCACCACTTGGCAGTGGTGGACGGGGAGCTAGAATCCCCAGCAGGAAGCCTGACTGACCATAGGTTCTCCCAGCCACAGCCACACGTGTCTGGGAGATTCAGACACCCACACCTCTGAGCAGACTTACCTATACCCCGCCCCTCCATAGCATTTGAATAGCAACATTATTACATGACTAGAAGCAAATTAAATGTTAACCAACAGTAGAGTGGATATGTAAATTCTGGTATACTCACATATGGAATACTACACAACAATGAAAAAGAATTACTAGCCTTTGAGAACTTGCAAAGCACAAAACCCCATTCCAGGGATGGATCCCCCTAGCCTCCCTGTAAAGGGGAACGGTCACTCCTAGGCAACTGGAAGTTCCTCACTGTTAAAAACTGTTCCTGCTTCAAGGAGGAAGTCCAATATTTCCTGTGTTGCAGAAGCATTTCCCAGTATTTACTCAGTTACAGCAATTCTGAAAAGTAGATATCATGATCTTACCATTGTCACAGACCAGGGAGGTGAGGATAGAGGGTTCAGTAAACAAACATCAAGCTATTCCATGAACGTCAAAATTTTAGTATTAGAATTTTCTGTTAAGTCTAGAAGTACAGCAATGTATTGAAAACCCACATTTTGGCTCAGAAAACATGGTCACCGAATCTGCCTAACCAACCAGCTGCAAATTCTGGCTAAGTCCAAGATTTGGTCTCTTGTATGTTCCACAGGTGTCTCTAACTCCACACGTTCAAAATGAAACTCCAAAGTCTCTCATCTGGATCTGCTTTTCCTCCTTTTCCTTTTCTTCTCCCTAAATTTTGTGCTTGTTTTATTTTAGTTGAAGGGGAGAGTGACAGAGTGAGCTCTTCCATCTGCTGGTTCAAGCATTTGTATACACCCTGTCATCTCTCAAAGTGTGAGCTAGCAGGAACCTGGACAGGAAATGGAAGAGCTGGGACTAAAACCAGGCACTCCTATGTGGGATGTGCAGCCTCAGGTAGCAAAAACCACTGGGCCAAACGCCCACCCCCTTTTGCATTTCCTGTGTCAGTGAGTGGCCCCCCAATCCATTTAGCCATCCAAACCAGACTGGTATGGTCCCAGGATAGCGTGGAAAAAAAAAAAAAAAAAAAAGACAAGGGGGCTGAGAGCGGGGCTGACTAACAGGTGCCTGGGTCACCTAGAAGCAGGGCTTGCCATTCTCCCTAAGACCGTGCGCTCCTCCTCCACCCTGCGTACTTCAGAAACAAGAGTGGTTTTTCTGTTTTCCTTTCACTTTTAGGGAGTGAAGCCTTGTGAACGCAAAGCCATACCCCGGTTCTTCCAGGACCACCTCCGTGCTCAGGGCTGAGCTCCGCTTCGTTGGCTCCCGGTGGCAGAGCCGGTGATAACATGAACAGGAACGTAGTTTTCAGCAGGAGCGTGATTCGGGTGGAATTGTCGGGTTGTGAGGTTACAGAGTCCCTGCCTGGATGTCCGTGGCCGTGAGAAAAAGAACCCGATAACTCACAGCTTAAGCAATTGGACCGCGGACCTCTCCAACTGAGCCCAACATAGAAACAGCATTCTCTCCGTTTCACAAGAGATAGCTTTCATCTAGGGCATCCAGCCGGAGCAGCAGCAACGTGCCACATCTACCAACCACGGCACATGGTGAGGCTGGGGCTTAGCTGCCCCGTGCAATAGACAATGCAGATGCCTGGTTGGGTGGGAGAGGGTCTAAAGCTCCCCCTCCTGCCCCCAATTTTACTTGCAAAACTTGCAGGTTTCAAGCTACCAACATTGAGTTGTGAGCGCTAGAGGGTGACATTTCTGTTGCCAGTCAAAGTTTGGGAATTCCAGTTACCTTACTGGGACTTTAGATGTATATCTCTGAATGAAGGCTAGGGTCCAAGAAGGAACAAACAGTTAAAAAAGGGTTATTTTGCAGGTAAGTATAACTAAATCCTGATCATAAAAAATAGTGACAATGAGGCTGGTGCTGTGGCAAAGCAGACTTACTTTGGCCTGTGGTGTCAGTGTGTCATTTGGACATTGGTTCAAGTCCCGGCTACTCCACTTGATCCACTCTCCCTGGCGATGCGCCTGGGGAAGCAGTGGAAGATGGCCCAGCCCCTGCACCTGAGCGGCAGATCTACAACAAGTTTCAGAATCCTAGTTTCAGCCTGGCCCAGCTCTGGCTGTCGCTACCAAATGATAAAAGATCTCGCGATGTCTCTGTTTTTCTTTCTCTCTGTGTCACTCTTTCAAACAAAATTAAATCTTTAAAAAAAAGAGTGATAATATTTTTTGTTTTAGAAAAGATTTATTTTTTATTGGAAAGGCAGACTTACAGACAGGAGAGACAGAAAGATCTTCCATCTGTTGGTTCACTCCCCAAGTGGCTGCAATGTGGCCAGAGCGGAGCCCATCGAAAGCCAGGAGCCAGGAACCTCTCTCAGGTCTCCCATATGGGTGCAGGGTCCCAAGGCTTTGGGCCGTCCTCCACTGCTTTCCCAGGCCACAAGCAGGGAGCTGGATGGGAAGTAGAGCAGCCAGAGTATGAACCAGCACCAATATGGAATCCTGGTGTGTGGAAAGCAAGGATTTTAGCACTAGGCTACCACACTGGGACCCTATTTTTTAATACATATATGTGTAATTAAAATGTGAGAAAAATCTATTTCTACCATCTATCTGTGAAAAGCTGAATTCACAATGTCTGAGGTCCTTTTATTTCTGAGGAGGAAGATGAAAAGAATGATTAACTGCAGACTTCATAAGATTAAATATGTATGTTGGAATTTCTAGAGTAATCATTAAAAGAATAGAAATAGTTTATAAAAATGAAGTGAAGTCATAGTTGTACAAGAGTAGATTCTCAGTAAAATGGGGATGTGAGTACCATTTCAGGATTACACTCTGCGGGGCAAGTGATAGGGGATGAAATTAACGATACAGGCATTAACCTCAGAGGTTATGATAGGCCACTGTGTGTGTATCAAAAATTAGGCCAGAACACATTGTTGTTAGAATGCTCTTTTTTAAAAAAAGATGTATTTATTTTTGGGCCCAATGCAATGGCTTTTTGGCTAAATCCTCACTTTGCAGCAACGTATCTGTGTGGGTGCTGGATTGTGTTCCGGCTGCTCCACTTCCCATCCAATCCCTGCTTGGGGCCTGGGAAAGCAGTCGAGGACGGCCCAATGCATTGGGACCCTGCACCCACGTGGCAGACCCAGAAGAAGCTCCTGGCTCCTGGCTTCAGATTGGCTCAGCACTGGCTGTTGAGGCCATTTGGGGAGTGAACCAGTAGATGGAAGATCTTTTTCTCTGTCTCTCCTTCTCTCTGTAAATGTGCCTCTCCGCCCCCCTCAAAAAGATTTATTTATTTCTATTTGAAAGGACAGAGAGAAAGAGAAAGAGAGAGGCAGAGAGAAAGATCTTCCATCCCCTGGTTCTCTAATAATTTTTGTGATTTCCTGTTATATTTCCCTCCTATTGTATTTCCTTCCCTTCTTTTTTTTGAATAAACATTTTTATAACAGAAGCATCACCATATACCCCCACATTGAGATTTTCTTATAAACATCTTACATTAGTAGAATATATTTCTTACGCTTAATAAATCACACGCAGCCTCCTCTGTTTTTTTAATTCCAAATTCCCTTCGTGCCTGCCACTCCTCCAGTCACTAGCAGAGCTTCTGGGAGTGTCTACTGTTCCTGTCACAAGCACCGCATTACAAGGGAGATCATGCCTTAATTGTCATTCTGTGGCTGTTTAATTTCTCTTACTAGGGTGTCCTCCAATTTCATACATTTTGCTTAAAAAAAACAACAACAGGATTTCGTTCTTTTTTTATGACTGAGAAATATTCCATTGTTTCTTTTTCTTGTACAAATTTTATTTTTGAGAATTTTTACACATTTGATTAGGCTGCGAAGGGTCAAGGGCTAGAGGAAAGTGGCTGAGACCATTGTTTTCACATTCTCTTTTTTCTTTCCTGTATCTGGGTGAAGAGGAGAGATAAGGGGAGAAGCCACACTCAGCTTCCCACCCATCCCAGAGTCCCCCATGTGGGGCATGCTCCGAGGGTCCTGCTCAAGCGGTCTTGATAGTTCAACAGTTCTATATTGCTGCCAATCTGGCCATTTCAATCACGATAAAATCTCTCCAAACTCCATTTCTTGGCTTCTTTTACTTCACAGAGTAACTAATCAAAATTTCATCACTCACAAGTCCCAAACCCATATATTTCCTGCTCATTGATTGATTTCTTTTTTTAAAAAACGCTTTATTTATTTGCTTGAAAGAGTTACAGAGAAGGAGAAGTAGAAAGAAGGTAGGAAGAAAGAGAAAGATTTTCTATCCACTAAATTTACTCCCTAGATGGTTGTAACAGGTAAGGCTGGGCCAGACCATAGCCAGGAGCCAGAAGCTTCATTGAATTCTCCCATGCGGGTGTAGGGGCTCAAGCACTTGGGCCATCTACCACTGCTTTCCAGGCGTATTAGCAGGGAGCTGGATAGAAAGTGGAGCCACGGGGACTCAAACCAGGGCCCCTATGGCATGCCAGTGCTGCTGTGAAAGTTTAACCCACTAGGTCATGGCGCTGCCCCAAGGGCGCATTCTTTTTAATTAGTTAATTAATTTTTATTGGAAAATCAGATATACAAAGAGAATGAGAGAGAGACAGAAAGGAAGGTCTTCCTTCCATTGATTCACTTCCTGCAATGCCTGCAATGGCCAAAGCTGAGCTGGTCCAAAGCCAGGAGTGTGGAGCCTCTTGCAGGTCTCCCACACAGGACTGGGGCTGTCCTCTGCCGCTTTCTCAGAGCACAAGCAGGGAGCTGGATGGGAAATGGAGCGGCTGGGACAGGAACCAGTGCCTATATGGGATCTTGGTGTGAATAAGGTGAGAATTTAGCCACTGAGTCATCGCGCCGGGCCCTGAACACTTTAATAAATACATACCCAATACATTTAATAAACAGAAAAGAAGAGATCCGTGTCCAATAATGACAGTGAACATTAAGACAAAGACTAGGAATTATCCAGGCCTATGCATCTCACATCCATTAAAACAATAAGAGAAACTTGAAACATGATCTGAGAACAGGAAAAAATTTTTAAAAGATCATGTAGATAGGAGAAGGAACTAAATTAACTCCAAGAAATGGAAACTATGACAACTCCCACCTGCACCCATGCAGAAAGCCCAGAAAAAGCTCCTGGCTCTTGGCTTCGGCCCAGCCCAGTCCTGGCCGTTGTGACCATTTGAAGAGGGAACCAGAGGATGAAAGATCTTTCTGTCTCTCTCTCTCTCTCTCTCTCTCTCTCTCTCTCTCTCTCTCTTTCCCTTTCTATCTATAATTCTGACTTCCTTTTAAAAAAAAGATTTATTTAATTTTATTGGAAAGGCAGACATACAGAGAGGAGGAGAGACAGAGAGCAAGATCTTTTGTCTGCTGATTTCACTTCCCAAGTGACCGCAACGGTTGAAATTGAGCCAATCTGAAACCAGGAGCCAGTGGCTTCCTCCAGGTCTCCCACACGGGTGCAGGGTTCCAAGGCTTTGGGCGTCCTCCACTATTTTCCCAGGCCACAGGCAGGGAGCTGGATGAGAAGTGGAGCTGCCAGGATTAGAACTGGCGCCCATATGGGATCCCAGGCATTCAGGGTGAGGACTTTAGCCACTAGGCTATCATGCCGGGCCCTATAATTCTGAATTTCAAATAAATAAATAAATATTTTTGGGAAAAAAAAGAGAGATTATCCATGAACGAGATTCTAGGATGCAGTGGTAAATGTGTGCATCCATATAAATAAATCCCTACGTTTAACCACAATGGAGTCTGGTGGGGTTTTCAAAGACAGAAATAAAACAGATACCAACTGGGCCCAGCATGGTAGCCTAGTGGCTAAATCCTCACCTTGCACGCTCCGGAATCCCATATGGCACCAGTTCATGTCCCGGCTGCTCCACTTTTCATCCAGCTTCCTGCTTGTGTCCTGGGAAAACAGTTGAGGTCACAAAGCCATGGGACCCTGCCCCTGTGTGGGAGACCCAGAGGAAGATCCTAGCTCCTGGCTTCAGATCGGCTCAGCTCTGGTCATTGTGGCCACTTGGGCAGTGAACCATCTGTAAATCTAACTTTCCAATAAAAATAAATAAATCTTTCTAAAAAACCAGTTTTTCATTTGATGTTTACGTCATTACTTAGCCCAACTGAGATTGTATGTTGTATGAAATGGAGATCCGATTACATATATTTTTGAAACACGTAATCATCCTCTCGCTTTTTCCAGTCTTTTCTCCTTTCCCCATGCCACCTCTGTCGTGGACCCAGCTTCCAGGCTTAATCTGGTTTTGAGCTTTGCGGTGTAGTAGATTGATAGCTTTTTGTCTCTGTCAGTGTCACATCGCCTTCATGTCAGGTTTTCTTAATAAATCCTGATTTCTGGTAATGAAAATTATACTTCTTTCTTCTTTTCTTCTTTTTCCAAAAATGTTTAGGGTAACCAGTGAGGTCTTTCACTAACCAGTTTGGAGCTGTAAATACCATTTGCGTTAAAAAAAAAAAAAAAACTCATCTTGAATCCTTGGAAAAATGGTTATTTGGGGTCTGGTACATAAAATTTATCAAATGCGTTGAAATACTTTCTTATGTTAGAAAGCATGGAAATTACCAAACATTTCTCGATTTGTGAAGGACCCAGCAGCCAGGTCACCTTTGGCCAAAGATGGGAAAAGTAGAGCGTAAGTGGAATAATGGCTTTAATGGATTAAACTATTCCCGGTATGTCTAAGTGCATGAATTCATAATGATACCAAAGTAGCCCTCATTATCACCTTTGAAACATGCTAGGGAACTAAACCATTACTTTTATTTAAGGTTTTATTGAACTAAAAAAGACATAGTCAAGTAAAGCTTGAATGTCTCCTAATGTGTATACTCTAAAACAGAATGTTTAATGTAGGAATTGATGAATATCTACGTTTTATATACATCGATGTAACCATCACTCAAAAGAAGATATAGGACAGCATTTCTCCAGCCTTAATGCAAATATGAATCACCTGGTGACTTTGCTGAAATGTGGGTTCTGACTCAGCAGTTTGGGATGGACTTCAGAGTCTGCACATCTAACAAGCCCCGGGAGAAACACCCAGTGCACAAGACACGCTTCAGGAGTCCAATCTATGGTATTGTGTTATGCTGTCCTACGCCACAATAGTAAGCTCTTGTTTTAAAAAAAAATTGCTATAGGATTATTCCATAGTGTGAAAGAAAAATTCCACGATTTATTTACGTATTTTCCCCATCAGTGAACATTTTTGGCCAGTACGCATAGGTTGTTACGCATGCTCTTTTGCATAGTTTTGGTAGGCATGTGCACTCGTTTGGGGGTGAGTTTGTGAACAGAATTCCTGGATCACACACAGGCTAATGCTGCTGAGCCTCAATAGACACTGCAAAGCAGTTTCCACAAATGGTTTTGTCATTGCATCTTACCAGCAATGTGTGAGTTCTGGTTGTTCCACATGTTACCAACTTTTTGTACTGCTGATTAAAAAAAAAAATGGCTCAAGAGGCACCCCCCCACACACACACACACTCACACACTCACACACACGGGAAGGGGAGTAAGCAAGAGAGAGAAGAAAGAGCAAGTGAGAGGACACTCCCATTTGCTTACTCACTACTCACCAAATGCCCACAGTGAACGGAACTGGGCTGGGTCAGAGCCAAAAACCAGGAACTCAATCCAGGTCTTCAACACAGATATCAAGTCTACATCCACTTGACCCATCACCTGTTGCTTCCCAGGGTCTGTGTCAGCAGGAAGTTGGAACCGAGAGTTGGAGTCTGCCATCAAACCCAGGCACTCAGAAATGGGACTAAGACATCTTTAACTAGTGTCTTAACCAATAGGCCAGCCATCTGCCCCTTGCCGATCTGTTTTATGTATACCCTTTGTTGGAAGTGCCATAGTATTCTACTGAGGTTTTATTTTTTTTTTACTTTTTTTAAAGATTTATTTATTTTATTACAAAGTCAGATATACAGAGAGGAGAGACAGAGAGGAAGATCTTCCGTCCGATGATTCACACCCCAAGTGAGCCGCAACGGGCTGGTGGGCGCCGATCCGATGCCGGGAACCAGGAACCTCTTCCAGGTCTCCCACACGGGTGCAGGGTCCCAAAGCATTGGGCCGTCCTCGACTGCTTTCCCAGGCAACAAGCAGGGAGCTGGATGGGAAGTGGAGCTGCCGGGACCAGAACGGGCGCCCATATGGGACCCGGGGCATTCAAGGCGAGGACTTTAGCCACTAGGTCACGCCACCGGGCCTTCTACTGAGGTTTTAAATGTAATTTTATCCATGAGTAATAATGCCAAACACTGTCCTCTGCTTGTTGGCCAGTTGGTGATCTTTTTTTGAGAATATTAATTCCAATTTTTATATCTGTCAAAATTATTTTTTATTTAAAAGTTAAGAGATAGGGCCCGGCACAGTAGCTCAGCAGCTGAAGTCCTTGCATGCACTGGGATCCCATATGGGCGCCAGTTCTAATCCCGGCAGCTCCACTTCCCATCCAGCTCCCTGCTTGTGGCCTGGGAAAGCAGTGGAGGATGGCCCAAAGCCTTGGGACCCTGCACCCATGTCAGAGACCTGGAGGAAAAGGCTCTGGGATCCTGGCTTTGGATCAGCTAAGCACTGGCAGCTGCGGTTACTTGGGGAGTGAATCATCGGACGGAAGATCTTGCTCTCTGTCTCTCCTCCTCTGTGTATCTCTGGCTTTCCAACAAAAATAAAAGAAGTGTTTTTAAAAAAGAATATACCTAGAGAAAGTAGAAGGAAGCGGAAAATAAAAATAGCAACAGAAACCAACAACTTAGAACAGGTAAAATGGAGAGGATCAACTAAGCTAAGAAGCGAAGCGTCTGACTTTTTAAAGCATGCATTTATTTGAAAGGCAGATTTATAGAGTGTCAGGGAGACAGAGAGAGAGAGAGAGGGAGGGAGAGGTGTTCCATTTCTGGTTTACTCCCCAAATGGTTGCAACGACTGGAGGTGAGCCAGGCCAAAGCCAGGGACCATGAGCTTCTTGTGGGACTTCCACGTGGGTGTAGAGGCCCAGGCACTTGGGCCTTTGTCCACTGCTTTGCCAGGTACATTAGCAGGAGCTGTGTTTTGAAATGACTATATAGCTGCCTCGTGGCAGCCTTACCCACTATGCCACAATGGCAGCCCCATCATTTGATTCCTCAGAATAATTAAAGTATGGAAAAACAAAAGAGAATATATAAACATTATGAAGGCTGATGCAGATATAACCATAACAGGTCAGTTTTTCAACTTTACAACAACACATGTGAAAACTTAGATACATCGTTTTTCATTTTTAAGTTTACTTTTAATATTATTTACATAGCTGAGAAAGATGCATACTTATGTGGGCTTCCAACTAGCATGGGGAAGGTCAATGCAGGGAGGAGAGTGAGTGGGACAAGTTGTCTCAGTTCTTTTTCTTTCCCTTGTTCTCCTGTGTATGCAGTGGGGGAAGGGAAGAGGACCACTCCTTCCTGTCAAACTATGTCAGCACCTGAGGATGACCCTTAGACACCGCAATGTGGGGAAGAATGTTCCAATGGTGTTACTTGAGTGGTCTTGATAGTTTCTAGACATTGTTTGCTTTGTTGCACCAAGGCTGAAGGGATCTTTCTCAGGTCTATTGGCTGACCAAGTCCAACTTAGTGCATCCATGGGCCCAGGGACATCCTGCAAAGCTTGGCCAGGACAGTGGTCCAATCTGTTCTGCTTTCCATCCTCTGTCGAGGCACGTGACATCCGGTGCTGGCCTAGATGACCTGGCTGTCAACCCCCCATGTGCATCTGGCCATGCTCTTCACGGCAAAGGCGCCAGCAACTGAGGAGACCCAGTCCTAAAACTCTAAGTTTGAACCACATACATTGTAATTTTCCCTGTGGCCAGGGTTTGAGTTTGGCAGACCAGTTGAGGAGTCCCCCCAAGAAACCTCACCTGGGGTGACCCCAGACTTGACTTTTGTGTGTCCCAGCAAGTACAAGGTTAGGTTCAGTCCAGCCAATGCACATCCAGTGGATACAGTTGGTCAGTCTAGTCGCAGTTCCATCTCTCACATGAACCAATAGATGTTGTGGTCTAAACCGTCCGAGCTTGCCATAGTCCCGCGCCTCATGTACAGCAGTGGGTGCTATGGCCTAGTCAAAGCAATCCCCAATAACCCCCACTATGTCTGTCCCCCATATCAGTTTTTGTACTTGCTGGCATGTACTGCAGCCCAGCCCAGCGAGACCTGCATCCTATTCAATTTTTGTGCACACCCTATCCCCAGATCCAGCCCACACATGTGCTGTGGGTGCTACCACCTTGTGCAGCATGGCCTGCCCCCATCCATGGCTCTCGTGCTCACTAGCAGGAATTGCAGCTTAGCAGGGGAGTGTTCACAGTTCCCCTAGCAGGCCTGCTCCAAGTTTTGGGTCCTGTACCCACCAGGGGTATTACAGTCCGGCTTGATGTGCTTCACGCCCAGCACTTGCCAGAGGGTGCTGAGACAGAGCCTGGCTGCCACAAGGATGAGCCTGCAACCCCCTTACAGAATCTGCCTCCAGATTCAGTTCTCTCGCATTCTGATGGTGCCTCCTGTGGCCTGCACCCTGCCTCAGCACTCATGGGTGGCGGCAGTGGTCTAGCCCGAATAGGCCTGCCTCCCCTGCCTACCTCGCCCTGCACTGGCAGACAGAGGGCAATGCTATTTAGCCCAGCTCAGGTCTTCCACATGGTAGGGACCTTGGCCTGACCCAGACATGGGTCAGGTTTCTCCCTCTACACCACCCTGTCTCAACTTCCCCACCTACCTGAGAATGTAGTGGCCTAATCAGTAGAAGCACCCAGAAGTCACTCCTCACCTGTCAAACATTCCTTCAGTGGCCTCACCCTAACACGTCCTAGACCCCCTTCCCCATGACTGGAGGGGCAGGGTGTTTTATCCTGGCCGTGTGTTTCCTGTCCACATGCTATGATAATACAGAGCTCCTGTATAGCTTAAAACAGTAGTAGTAGTAGTAGTACCAGTAGTAGTCGTGGTGATAAAGAGCCCAGCACAATGATTCAATGACTAAATCCTTGCCTTACATGCACCAGAATCTCATATGAGCACTGGTTCATGTCCTAGCTGCTCCACTTCCCATCCAAGTCCCTACTCATGGCCTGGGAAAACAGTAGAGGATTGCTCAAAGCCTTGGGAGCCCTGCACTCATGTGGTAGACCTAGAAGAAGCTCCTGGCTTTGGATTGGCTCAGCTCCAGCCATAGCCACCACTTAAGAGTGAACCAGTATCTTTCTCTCTCTCTTTCTGTAAATCTGACTTTGCAATAAAAATAAAATAAATCTTTAGAAAAATAACAGAACAGGTAACTATGCTGACACATAGTTGTACATTAGTGTGTAGTTAACACAACATTGGCATTAAACAGGCTCAGAATCCCTGCCAGCTCTTGGCTGTTTTTCTCCTACCAGCTGACACTTGCCTAGGCAGTTGTCTACAGCTGGGGCAAACTTAGATACATCTTAAAAATATATAAATCGTCAAGGTTGGAATAGCGGTGTAACAAACTAGGACGGCATTCCGTATGGACACCAGTTCTAATCCCGGCAGCTCTGCTTCCCATCCAGCTCCCTGCTTCTGGCCTGGGAAAGGGCAGAGGACGGCCCAAGTCCTTGGGCCCTTGCACCTGTACAGGAGACCTGGAAGAAACTCCTGGTCCTTAGTTTCCGATGGCTCAGCTCTGGCCATTGAGACATTTCAGGGATGAAACAGAGGATGGAAGAACTCCGTGCCTCTGTCTCTGCTGCTTTCTCTATAACGCTGCCTTTCCAATCAAAAATATAAATCTTTTAAAAATATGCCATTAGAAGTGACTCTAAAAGAAATGGAAACCTTGAAATAGTCCCTTAAATGTGTCAAAGAAAGGAGCAATAGTTTATTTTTTAAAAAGATTTAATTTTATTGCAAAGTCAGATATATAGAAGGGAGGAGAGACAGAGAGGAAGATCTTCCATCCGATGATTCACTCCCTAAGTGACCGCAACAGTCAGAGCTGAGCTGATCCGAAGCCAGGAGCCAGAAGCTCTTCTGGGGCTCCAACGTGGGTGCAGGCTTTCCCAAGGCTTTGGACTGTCGTTGACTGCTTTCCCAGGCCACAAGCAGGGAGCTGGAGGGATGTGGGGCTGTCGGGATTAGAACTGGTACCCATATGGGATCCCGGCATGTTCAAGGAGAGGACTTTAGCTGCTAGGCCACTGCACTGGGCCTAAGGAGCAATTGTTTAAAAAAATTTTTCCATAAATAAAATATCAGCTTTAGATGGTTTTACAGATGTGTTCTAAAGTTACAGATACTAAATTATTTGAGTCTTTATATATATATATATATATATATATTTTATTAGAAAAGCAGCTGTACAAGGAGAAGAAGAGACAGAGAGGAAGGTCCTCCATCTGCTGGTTCACTCCCCAAGTGGCTTCAACGGCTGGAGCTGAGCTGATCTGAAGCCAGGTGCCAGTAGCTTCTTCTGGGTCTCCCATAACAGGGCAGAGTCCCAAGATTTTGGGCCATCCTCCACTGCTTTCCCAGGCCACAAGCAGGGAGCTGGATGGGAAGAGAAGCAGCCAAGGATGTGAACTAGTGCCCAAATGGGAGCTTGGTGCTTGAAGGCGGAGATTTAGCCTATTGAGCCATTGTCCTGGGCTCTAACTCATTCAAATATTTTGTACACTTTTTCAGAGAAAAGAAGAACAAGTGATCTCTTGTAGCACATCCTATGCAGATAGAGTAATCTAGACAGCAAATACTTTATAACAAAGATAGAAAACTGTCAGGCTCATTTTACTTATTAATATAGATGTAAAAACCTCCAACAAGATATATGCAGGTTGAACTGAATGCTCTATATAAAATAAGTCAAAATAACTCACGTAAGCTGGTATTACCATAGAAAATAAAATTTGGTATTAGGAAACTTTTAAAATGTAATTGATCACATTTTATGAGTGTATTTTAAAATACACAGAAAGCCTCTGATAAAATGCAACACACATGTTTTTAAGATTTATTTATTTTTATTACAAAGTCAGATATACAGAGAGGGAGAGAGACAGAGAGGAAGATCTTCCATCTGATGATTCACTCCCCAAGTGACTGCAATGGCCGGTGCCGTGCTGATCTGAAGCTGGGAATCAGGAACCTCTTCCAGGTCTCCCACGCGGGTGCAGGGTCCCAAGGCTTTGGGTTGTCCTCACCTGCTTTCCCAGGCCACAAGCAGGGAGCTGGATGGGAAGTGGGGCTGCTGGGATTAGAACCGGCGCCAATATGGGATCCCGGGGTATTCAAGGTGAGGACTTTATCCGCTAGGCCACGCCGCCGGGCCTGCAACACACATTTGACAAAAAATCTTAGAGAAATAAAACTTTCTTTACCTATGAAAATGTCAAAAGCATTAAAGTATGAGCATGGTAGATGGAAGATCTATGTCTGGCTCTTTTTAATAAAATTTTAAAAATGTGATGAGCATGAAAAATATATCTGTCATTACCACTTCTATCCAATATTACAGTCTAGGATCCAGCCAGCACCATACAAACCAATAGCTATAAGATTGATTCACTTATCCCAGCTAAATGTAGTTATTTTATCCTTTCCTCATAATTTGAATAGTTGAGCTATTTGCATATATGTTTCTATTTTTTTTTTCTGGTTAGTTCTGCTAGGATTGTTCAGAGAAACAAATTTCATAGTACCAAGCAGACATCCAGGAGGGGATCTGTTATGGGAATTGGCTCATACAAATGTTGAGACATCCCTGAATACACAGAGAGCTGGAGAACCAGGAGAGTCAGTGATGTAATTCCGTCCACAGCCTCATTGGCCTGAGAATCCAAGGAGCAAATGATGTCACGTGCAAGCTGAGGCTGGGAGCTCGGTGTCCGAGAGTCAGAGCTCAAGAAGAAAAGAATGAGTTTGCCCTTCCTCTGTCTGCCAGTTCTGTCCGGGCGCTCAGTGGATTGGCTGGTGGCAGCCCACACTGACGAGGATAGTGCTTTCCTCAGTCTACTGATTCAGATGCTAATCCGCTCCTGAAACACCTTACCAGCTACCTGGGTATCCTTCAGCCCAGAAACACGTGACACAGAAAATTAGCCATCACGTTGGCTCTTGCTCCCAGTTCCACATTTCCTTGTGTATTTAGTGGTATTTGATTGGGAGCTATTTATGTTCACTGGGACTTTTATCTATGGGAATTTCTTGAGGTCTGAGTTGCAGGTGAATTCCTCTAATAATGATTTGCATTTGCTTCTGCCAGGCTCCCCGAGGCACTGCCATTTGGGGACCATTTTATATTCATTATTTTTTGGTTCATATTTTTCAGATCAACTAGGTAGAGAGAATTTGCCTGTACATGATGTGAGTTGTGGATTCTCAGGAGGTGATTCCTCTACACCCGGAGCCAAGGTGAAAAATGCAATTTGCAGTAGGGATTGTGGCTCAGCACATTAAACCACCACCTGGGACACCCTCTTCTGATGCGGCTTCCTGCAGGCGATAGTAGACTGCTCAGATGCTTGGGTCCTTACCACTCACGTGGGAGGCCAGATAAAGTTTCAGGTTTACTGGACTTTGGCTTGGTCCATCCCTGGCTAGTTCATGCATTTGTGCATGAAGGATCTTTCTCAGGGCTGCCATTGTAGGTTAAGTCTCCACCTGTAGTGCTGGCATCCCACATGGGCACTAGTTCAAGTTCTGACTGCTCCATTCCAATCCGGCTCCTGGATAACGTGCATGGGAGTGTGGCAAAGCATGACCCAAGTCCTTGGCCCTTGCACCCATATGGCAGACCCCGAAGAAACTCCAGGTTCCTGGTTCTTGACTTCAGATTGGCCCACCTCCAGTCATTGTGGCCATTTGGGGAATAAACCAGTGAATGAAGAAAGATCCTTCTCTGTCTCTCCTTCACTTTCTGCAAATGTGCCTTTCCAATAAAAATGAATAAATCTTAAAAAAAGAACGATCTCTGTCTGCTGCAGGTTTGGTCCCTAAGAAATCTTGGTTCTCATTCTTGTCTCCGTATGAAAAAGTATTCAAGGAGGAGAGAGGAGTCACTCCTTTATAGGTGAGCAGAGAAGCAAGACTTACTTAATGCAAAAGCACATACTCCAGGAATTAGCAAAGGTAAGCTTGAGAGAGAATGAGCGTCATTTAACAAGGGCTGTCTTCATACTTGCTCTGGAGTCAGTGGGGGTGGTGTCTGGGTTAGGGGCTATCTGAATTTTCAAATAGGGTGGGGTTTGCAGCACGGCTTGATTAGTGCCCTTTTCATGCCTTTTTGGAGCTCTTAGAAGCATCATAACATCAGATGCAGTGTGGGAATGCCAGGTAGGATCACTTCATCTTAATGATATTAGAAAAACCTAACGGTTATTGTGGAGATGTCGCCTGCAGCCATATTGGAAGGTTTTTAGCTGGTGCTGTTCCTAGGCAGTGAAACTTGCTGGTCGGCAAAGAAAGGTGGACTTTGAGTGGGACACACAGCTGCTGAGAACATTCAGTCCTGCTCTGCCAGCCACCTCCCCACACACATCATGTCTTTTGATCTGTCTCTCTCTCCCTGAGATGCCAGCATCCCCCACTGCAGTGCCTCGTTTTGGTATATGGTCCTCGTTCCTGATTGCAACTTCCTGTCCACCCAGTGCCTGGGAGGCCCTGGGGACGGTTCAGGTGATTAGGCTCCTGCATCTGTGTGGCAGACCCAGATGGCGTGTCAGCTTCTGGGCTTTAGCCTCAGCTCACCCCAGTCCTAGCTTCGGCAAGCATTTGGGGGAGTGAAAGCATTTGGGAACTTTGTCTCTCTCTGCCTTTCTCTGGTGTCTCTCTGCCTCTCAAATAAGTAAAATAAATAAACAACTTTAAAATCCTGCCATTTCCTAAGTATGGGTAGGGATTGGCAGACTACAGAAGCTGAAACTAAATTTCCTGTGTCAACCAATATCTTTGGATCATTTATTTCTATAACATTGTAGCATAACACATCATCGCAACACTCACTTGCTTCAATTAATGAGCATTTATTATTACTCAAGAATTAGACTGGCTCAACGGGTCTTCTCGTTCTCTTGGGCTTGTTGTGTGTCTGCAGCCAGCTGTGGCCAGGCAGATGTGACAGCTGCCATCGGGCAGGCTTTCACACACCTCTGGGGGGAATCAGCTGGCTATGGGCTGGTCTACAGTGGTCTTGGCTCAGATATTTAGGATGGCCTGGCTCTCGTCCACCTTATCACATCCTCCAGCAGGCAATCTCAGGCTTGTCCTCACCCTGGAGGCAGGAGACCGAGAGCAAGAGTAGCAGCATGCAGTCTCTGAAGGACTTGGCTTAGGCTTGGCACATCATGACTCCTTCCACGTTTCCAATTGGTCAAAGCCAAGTCCCAGATCCATCCTGGTAGAAGAGATGCGAAAGCAACCTGCCTCTGGATGCAGGGAGTTACAAAGTCACATGGTAAGGGACACAGTCTGGGAGAGACAGCGAGGAGCCAACACTCTTTGTTGCAGCTGGTCTAACACAGCCTGCAACAGTTTCCAGGCTTTGCTTGCTTCTCAGGTCTGCCCTGCCCACACTTGGGCAAAGAGAGTTTTGTTTTTTCACCTGCATGCTGACAAATTTCAGAGTTTTCAAGGAACATTCGTATCATGTCTCTTATTTTCAGTGGGAGAGTCAACCACGGCACCCAGTTGGCCATCCTGTTTGAGTGACACTTTGATGAGTCCGTCCTTGCACAAGTGTGGCTCTCTGCCTGAAAATTTCTCCCACCATCCTTGAGATGCTCCTCAAATATTCCCTTTATGTTTCCTTGACTTGTTCATCCTTACCTCTGCAGAGCTGGCTATCACCTCTGGATGCTAAAAGAATGCTGTGCCTGCTTCTATCAAAACGTGGAATTCCTGAAATAGTGGTGAGGACTGACAGGGTGCCCTTGTGCAGGTATTGATTAAAGCCTTTGACACAGTGACAACAGGGTATGTCAGCAGGAGTAAGGTCCTCTGCACCTGGGGTTCTATACCACCTCCCAGGTCATGCTCCCAGGGAGCCGGCTGGTATCCTTACTGGTTTGCCATCTGTACTGTCCTGGGTCATTGCTGGGAGGGGTTCTCCCTGGTAAGGTAAACCTGTCTGATGAATAATTATGTCCCCAAAGGCTAACAAGGTGTCCAGTACAATCAGTCCACGATTGTCAGAGAGCTGTATGATGCTCTCAATTTTAAAACACAACAACTCCTGGAATAACACTTTTAGGAGCAAAGTAAAATAAAACATTAAAAAAAAAAAGAATTCGAAACATTCAATGTCCGCCTTCCTCTGGTTTCAGAACAGTGTGCACACTACATACCTTGGAATTGAGAGACTCCGGGTGCCCTGCAGCGTCCCTCCGGATGGCCGTGCTGTGCGAGCCTGCCTGGGAGGTGAACTGCTTCCATTCTCAAGTGGATTGCCGGCCCCACCTTTCTATCCTTTCTCTGACCCCTTTCCCCGGGTTGAACCCTAAGCTGGGAACAGCCGGCAGCCCTAGCGGGCAGCTGAAGGGACAATGGCCAGGTCTAGGGGGCAACAGGAGATCATCTGCCAGCCTTCTAGGCTTCCCTGCATACAAGGACGACTCCTTGAGTCCCCTACGTTGGGGAAACGGGCACCTTGAAACACCTGCCTAGGCAAGGGGCGGGGGCGGTGCTCTTTTGGCCCTGTGGCTTCTGCTTGCTGTGCCTCAGCTTCCCCTTTAAACAAGGATACAGACAACAGGGAGTCGTTGGGGACCATGAGTCAGAACAACTCACCGCTCATTCCTAGAGAGGTCAGCAGAGCCCAGGTCAGCAGAGCCCACTCCTCACCACCCTAACCTCCGAGGTGGAGGGGCCAGGAGAACTTTAAGCACACATACCCCACCAACCCGAGCTCCCAGCGCCTGAGGCGGTCGGGGTTCCCTCACACCCTACCCTGCAAGGTCGGAATCCAGAGGCTTCCCCTCCCCCTCCCAGCCCCTCCCCCCTGCGGCTTCCCTCACGCCGCCCCCTCCCCCCTATTACAGCATTGCTCCGGGCGCCAAGACGGATTCCAGCCAAGCACTGCTGCAGTCGGTTCCCCGCCTCTCTTGCTCCCGCAGCCCAAGTCCTGGTTCTGCAGCTCGGCTGTGCCCCGGACAGTCCCCTGTTCCTCCCCCACGCCGCCCCCGCGTGGCACCCCCTGGCTCGGGGCCCAGAGGTGGGCGGGCGCAGTGGGCGCAGGCGGGGGCCCCGTGCAGGTGCAGCGGGGCTCCTGGGCTCTTCCTGCACCCCGGGGATGCCTCGACTGGCACGGCCGTGGGTGGAGGACGCCTGTCGGTGGCTCTGAAGCCGGGCGCAGCGCCCCATCCCGGCAGGGGTGGGGCACCAGAAGGGGGCTCCTGGAGCCGGGGCCTGCTTCTGAAGGCGGAGGTGCTGGTTCGGAAAACCCGAGGGACAGTCTCCCGCGGGGACGCGCCTGGGGGGGCTGTGTGTGACATTCAGGGTGTGACCGTTGCCCGGTGGGCGCGGAACCCCGAGGCCAGGCCGTGTGGCCGGCTCCTATCCGCTCGCAGGACCCTAAGTCCTGGACCCCGCGGGTCCCCAGAGAAGGGGGGACCTCGTTGGCGCCGCCAGCCAGGCCTTCCCAGCCCGGCCGCCCGGCGACGCGGGCGCTCCTCCGGGACCCGGCGGCCGCCCGCCGGCTGCGCCCTCGGTCCTCCAGGGTCCGGTGCGGGGGCGGCCGCTCGTCCCCCTCCCTCTCCGGGCTCCCGGCTCGGCCGCCCTGCGCGGGGGCGGGGGCGGGGGCGGAGCGCGCGGGCGGGATCCCCCCCGCCTCCCCTTCCTGGTCCCCGGGAAATCCAGTCTCCGCGGCTTGGCCGCCTCCCGCGCCCGCTGCCGCTCGGCGCTCGCTTGGGGCTCCGCAGCCGGCGCGGCCCCTCCGCCGGCGGCTCCGCAGTGCCGGGCCCGTCCCTGCCCGCCTACCCGCCTGCCCGCCTGCCCGCCCGCCGCAGCAGCAGCAGCAGCGCCCCGGGCCGGGCCGCCGGCACCATGTAACCCGGCCGGAGCTCAGCCGGGCCAGGTAAGCCGCGGGCGGGGTGGGGACCGGGCCGCGCTCACCGCGCCCTCTGCAGCGCCCCCCAGGCTCGGCCCGACCGCGGCCCCGGCGCCGCCCACGCCCCGGGCTCCGGCGGCTTCGGCTCGCGGCCCCGGGGGAGGGGAAGGGCTGGGCCTCCTCGGCCGCCCCCGCCCCCCGCCCAGGCCTGGCTGCCCGTGGGCCTGAGCGAGGGGGCGCGCGGCGACCACGCGGACCGAGCGCCCGCTGCCCGGTCGGGGGCCGCCGGGGCCCGCTCGTCCTGGCCCAGCCCTTGCCGGGCGCCTGCCGGGCTGGGAGGCTTGGCTCTGGGAGGGAGTCGCAGGCTGGTTGTGGGGTGGGGTGTGGGGGGTGGGGGAAGTCGTGGTGTCGGGGAGATCCGGAAAGAAGTTTGGGCGGCAGGTGTATGAGTGCCCGTGATGAGTGTGTCACCGAGTGTCGCCGTGGGCGGGTGAGCGTGCGTGTGCAGGGTGTGACTGTGTGTGTGTAGGGGGAACATGTGTGTGAACGCGTGTGCGTGGCTGTGTGAGGATGTATCTATTATGCAGGTTCACCCCCAGTGGTCCACCCATTCCCCCCACTCCTAGTGGGATGGGGAGATCCGACTTTTTAGAGGTCAGACGGTCCCCACCCCTTCCTTGCTTGGGGACTCTGCACCCCCTCCCCCAACTCAGACTACTTCAGGGCACTCTCTACCTTGGGGCTCCACCGGCCTCTGGGGCTCCCCTCTGTGATGACTGGTTTGCCTTCCTGAGAGTTGGAGCTCTTTGGCTGGGGGACTGGGCGGGGGTGAAGGGTGAGCTGGAGCTTGTGTGCCCCCCTGGGGTGCTGCTGCCGCCTCCTGAGACCTGGGAGCCCACGTCACCGAGAACCCTGCTGAGCCAGGAGCTGAGGCCAGGTGGAAGCCACAGCCCTGTTGTGTGTCATGGAAGCAGGTGGCTCTCGATGTGACTTCCAAGTTCTGGGTCATTGGCTCAACCCCCAGGGCTCCTGTTGGGTCTGTGTTAAGTTCTTTCAAGTAGTAATCCTGGAGCAATGCCCTTCTGTCCGTTCGGGCTTCTGAAAATGCTCTCCCCTCAACTCTAACTTGTGAATCCAGCCGCCTTGAGAAGCAAAACAGGGCAGGTTTCCGGTTCTTTCCTATGAAATGGCCAATATTCCACTTTTTAAAAAAAACTACAGAAACAGTAATTTCACATGGTTGGGTTTGATTCAGATGAGGATGGGGAGCCTGGGAGAAATGAGTCGCGTTTTTCACAGTCGCACGAAGGTAGTCAGTGTTACAGCAAAAAACTGGAGCCCAGGTCTTCCCGGGTCCTGCAGGACAGAACTGGCCAAGATTAGAGATGCTTCGTGGTGTGCTGTCCATGATCCTGGAAGCCCTGCCTTCGCACCTCTGTCCAGCAGTCCCTGAATCCCGGGGCTACTTCTGCACCCAGCTGCCAGTGCCTGAAAGGGAGAGAGGGGGAGAAGAGAGAAAGGAAGGGAGGGATAGGCTTCGTGAGTTGGCAGTGAATCAGGGTCTAAAAAGGGAGCTGGGAGGGCCAGGGTGGCAGGTGTTTCTAAAAGGAACATGCACATAGGATGAACAGCCTCAGATACAGCCCCCGTAACCCCACACCCCCCCACTGCCCCACTAATCTGGCAGGCAGTGCCCACTGCATTTGGTGCCAGGGGGCTTGCACCCAAGGAGTGAGCTTCTGTGAGGTTGCAGAATAACGGACAAGGGAGGAGACTCAGAATGGACTTGGTAGAATCTTTTAATAACGCAGGGATTCTAAGCCCCAGAAGAGGGAAGGAGGCCTGCCCAAGGGCACACAACAGACTTGGGGGTTTCTTGGTCCAGGATTCTCCAACCCTTCATGTTGGCTTCTATTCCTTGTTCCCCACCTCCACCACACCACAGCCAAGTCCAGGGAGCTTGGGGCGAAGGAAACAGGCTCATTGGCTTAAGGCTGCTTTTCAACCTGGAACTCCTTGCTTGTGAGAGGGAGCCACAGATGGTCCTGGGGCTGGGAATTCCTAGCCATGCCCACCCTGGAGATAGGTCATGGGCTTGTGCTGGTTCCTACTGGTGAAGAGCCAGACTCACAGGCTTTCTTCTGTGTCGCTGCTTCTCTCAGCGGGTGCCTGGCACCTGCATCATCTCTCCCAGCTGATGTTGGGGACTTGAGCTGGTTGAGCTCATGCTCCTTTATCCTACCCAGTTTCTGATATGTTTTGCCTCTAGGTGGGCTGATTCCTTCCCTTGGAGATCCTTCCTAGGAGCTTCTGGGACTTGTCTGATGTGGGAAGGTCTTGAGTTCCCTCAAACCCTTTCTAGAGTCTAGGGTGAATGATAAAGATGCTTGTCCCCATTTTACAGGTGGAGAGATGGAAACTCAGTGAAGGGCCTTCTGTTGAGTTGGCTCTTAGATCCTCAAGGTGCAGGCATGAAAGAAGCAAATGACATCAGAACGTTTGCCTGGACACCCCCGTCTAGTGCGTTACTCTCCCTGTGGCCAGGAAACCTTTCCAGACTTGGGTTTCATCCTCCCCTCACCTTGGAATGCAAAAGCGTTGTCTCTCAGTGGGAATTGGAAGAACAGCTGCTTGCCCTCCACTCTGCAAGCATTGTATCTCCATCCCCTTTTTATCTGCTCCCCCCCCCACCCCTCCCCACCCCGTCCAGTCTGAAGGCTGCTGGCTCAGCGGGCCTCCTGCCGTCTGGGGAGTCTGGATTTGAGCTGGGGTGAGGCAGTGGCAACATCGTTATGGTAACGAGCTGCCAGCTCATCGTTGCTAATAACTTGTCAGGCCCCTGGGCTCAATGCGGCATCCTTTCCCACCAGCCTTTCATCCCATGTCACAGACAGAACAAGTGAGGCTGGAGGGAGGGGCCTGGGAACAAGGAAGTCTGGGGAAGTGGAAGGTGGAGAGCTGGGGTGGGGGAAGTGGAATGGGGGCTGGGGTCCTAGGTTTGCATTTGATGGTATGGGCTGTTATCATGCAAATACACTCAGTATGTGCTGGTGCAAGGTTGTACCTGCTAGCTGACGTGCTTTCAAGCACTCCCATAGAACAGCCCACAGGCAAACATGTTTCTGAGCATTGGAACATGCTTATTCATGAATACTGCCTCTTCTGTCTGCATATAAGGCACCCAAGAATTCTGGCTTTGTGGGGGTGTCCAGGTATGTGGGTGGGGATCTGATCTTTCTGATGCGTCTTCAAAGTGTCTTGTTAACAAAGGGACAGAATAGTCCCAAGGTTCCTTCTTCTTTGCAGTCCAGAGCTTGGCGTGAGATGAAGTGGGGATGGGATGAGGGGCCTAAGCTCGCTGCTCCCAAAGACTCTTGCCCCTATACCCTTAGAGCTCAGGTAGCTCCTGCTGCCCCCCTTTTCTGTTCTTTCTTATCCTCTTCCCTTCCTGTGTGTAAATATTAAAGAGCTGAGCCTGCAAGGCTGATGTAGACATGGGGAGAGAATGAAATTAAAAAGGATTCCCTTGCCCCCATCCTGGCACCCCCACCCCACAGTTCTCTGCTCCTGCCTCCTCCCCTCTCCCCACCCCTCCCCTTCTTCACTCAATGCTTCCACATGTCTCTCCTCCCCCCAGTCCAGATGGGAGCTGGCTCCTTCAGAAAGGGGGCTCAGAACAGGGTGCAGGGGAGCTACCTCTCTCTTCTTGCCCCCACCACATCTGTCTGCAGGGCTGGGAGCCCCCACGTGAGTATTTCTTTCTCTCTCTCTCTCTCTTTCTCTCACTCTCTCTCTCTGTGGGGTGATGATGAAGAAGGAAAGTACTTTTTAGAACCAGCTGTGAGTGGCATTGAAAGGCTCAGGGCTGAAGGAAGTGGGTGGGGCTCTCTCTCTGAGCTCCCCTTGGGAAGCCCCGTCTGAGTTTTTCCTTGTCCCTTGGGATGCAGAGGGAAGGGAGGGGTATCCGATGCCCCCGTGAATGGGAGCGAGTGTGGGGGAGGTACGAGGAGAAGGGCTTCTGTTCTCAGAAGGTTTGTGGTGGGGGCAAAGCAGTCGTTCCTGTCATCCTGCGTTTTCTGGCTGGAGGGCAGGGATGGCCCGGGAGCTGTCCGTAGTGCTGAACGGGACTCGGCAGGGGTTTGCGCCTTTGGAGCTGTCCGGAGTGCTGAACTGGGTTGCATTTGATGGTGGGAAGGCGACTGGACACTGTGAAGGGCTCACTGGGAAAATTCTCCCAGGTGACCCACTTTCCAAGGGAAGAGTTGTTACACGAAAATATGGATCCTTGGGGTCCTTCTATGAACTCAGCCTTCACAGTCATGATGGTGTTTGGGAAATAGATCCCCCCCCCCTTTCCTGTTTAGGTACCCTTTCTCTTTCTAAAGCCATTTTACTGTCAGCGTGGTGGTAGGGATGGAGGGTGAAATTGTGGTTGTGAGCTCTCTTCTCCTGAGATAATTTTCAGCAAAACAAGCTTGGCAGTGCTAGCACTAGCCTCTCTCCTGTTGGGTTTCAGAAGTTCAGGCTCATCACTGTTTTGCATTAAGAGGGATTGGGTTTTGCTGGTTAGGCCTGGAGTAAATGGAGCTCAGGCGTTCAGGATAATTCTACTGACCATTTGGTATCTTTTTGCTCACCATACTTTGCAATTCTGGATCGGGGGCACTGAAATATTCTGCAAGCCTGTCTTGTGCTCTGCCCATCCCCAGCTCTAGCTCAGAAGAGCATTTGGGAAAGACTTTGTTGGGGAGGAAGATTTCTAAGCAGAGGCTTCAAGGAGTGGGTGGGGCTGTTCACTGCCATGGAGAAGAGAAGGAGGAGGCTACTGGAGACAGGGCAGTGGGAAAGGAGGCAGATCTGGGGGTGTAAAGAATATTCAAATTGGGGGATGAAGCTGGGCTTTAACCCTTGCTTCCCTGGATATCTTGCTGCTGACCTAGGGTCAGGGTCATCTTTGTTGTGTGGTTCCTTGTGCTCTTTGTAACCATGAAGGGAATAGAGCCAGGAGTTATTTCTTCAGGTCCCTTCACTTGTCATCCCAGGGGAATGAAAGCCAAATGTCAGGACATGCAGATGAGACTGTGGGGGAACCACAGGCAGGAGGGGTTGATGGCAGCTTCACCTCCCATCCCCAAGAGTGCAATCAAATATTCAAATGGCATCCTTTTTAGGCAAAGAGGAAGGAGAGGCTTTCCAGATGGTGCTGGGCAAAAACTGGGTGTGGCCAGGAGTTGAGGAAAAGAGAGCAGTATCTAGGGATCCCTCCCCCTCCCTAGCTGAAGCAGCGTGTCCCTTCCCAGATGTGGCTTCTCATTAATCAGGAACCCCTCACCCATCGTGTTTTTGATGAATCTTGAGCTGCTTGAGAGGAGCTGAGTTTTCCTGTGCTGTGGGTGCTGGGAGGTGGTGGGTGTGGGTGTGGGTGCCTGTTTGGGGAGGGGAGGTGTTTGTGCTCCACTCTGGCTCCCTTGGTTACATAACTGCTTTGATAAGACTTCACTTTGGAGCTGCTGCTACTGCCTGAAGCAGTCACCCTTCCACCCCCACATGGAAGGCTGATTGTCCACCCCCTTCTCTCTGGCCCCTTGGAGAGTCCTGCTATTCATGATCCCGTGTTCCCACAGCTGCTTCCCTGCCAGGAGGTGTCTGCTGCTTGCTTCCCTGTTCTCTGCCCAGCTCCTGCTTTTTAAATACTTGCTTCTTGTGTTATTTTGAGTTCAGGTCATCCCCTTTACATTTTTAAGTCTTGCAGGTCTATCCCTCTCAGTGGGCAGGACCCTGAGCCTGGAATGGAAGGGGTTCACTAAGCATTAGGAAGCAGCTCACTAGAGAAGAAGAGGGGCTGTCCTGGAAAGTCTTAGTTTCCTTTCTTCTGGTGCTTGATTCATTTTATTTTTATTGCAAAGTCAGATATACAGAGAGAAAGATCTTCTGTCCACGGATTCGCTCCCCAAGTGACCACAATGGCTGGAGCTTTGCCGATCCAAAGCCAGGAGCCTAGAGTCCCTTCCTGGTCTTCCACATGGGTGCAGGGTCCCAAGGCTTTGGGCCGTCCTCGATTGCTTTCCCAGGGCACAAGCAGGGATTGGATGGGAAGCAGGGTGTTCAGGATTAGAACTGGGGCCCATATGGAATCCTGGCATGTAAGACAAGGACTTTAGCCACTAAGCTATTGCACCAGGCCCTCCAGTCTTGATTCTAAGGAGACTAAGTTTATCTTTTTAGAACTTAAAAGGCTGTATGTATGGATGTTGAGGGGGTGTGGCTCAAAGCAGAGGTCTCCCCTTCATTGTTTTGTTCATTGTTCTCCAGGTATGGGACAAGGGTGTCACAGAACTCTTCATTAAAATGGCTTGTTTTTTATTCTGAGAGTGAGTGAGAATGGATGAGTCCACGAAAGGAGTGTAGCCGATCGCTAATAGGAGCAACTTTCCAAATGGAGAAGTGGAAAGCTCTCATATTGGCAAATGCAGACTTGTGATGTTATTTGGAGAGATTATGGACTGCTGGGTTTGTGGACAGGAAGGAAACTGGAGGAGGGGCTTAGGTGGCTCTGCTGGAACTGTGATTCCAGTGCATCTGTTGGCGAGTGATGGGTGAGTATAACCTATATATTTAAGTGTGTAAACACATCTACTGTGTATGAACACGCGTACTTGCGTATGTATGTCTAAATTTGTGCTTGTATCTGTGTATAAATGTGACTGAAGGAAATTACCTAATTTGACCACTGTGTGTTAGTGATATGCTCACCCATGAGTGCACATGTGTGAGTATGCATGTGAGCATATATGTGGAGACACACATATATCATACATACATGAATTGACAACATCTGAACATATGTGCTGTTGAGTCACATATGAGTCAGTGTGAGAGAGAGCGAGGGGGAGAGTGATTTTGGCTGCCCCAAAGTTGGTTTCTAACTATTCTGAACTGGATCCACTCAGATGTCTGTGGCTTGTCTCCAGAGAGCAGGCTCCCTGAGGTCTCTTCAAATTCCTGTGTCCAGGGGCACCAACTGTTTCCCCAGCACCATCCATGGAGCTTGCAGGAAAAGTCCCATACAGGCCTTGAGGACAGCTGGGTGAGGATCTGTGACCCAGTGCTGTTCAGATGCTGTAGGGCCAGGACCGTAGGTAGGGAAGGAATAAAGAGAGGGAAAGGTTAACACGACGACAGAAATTTCAAGAAGGAAGAGCAGGCTGGGCCCAGTGGAGGAAAGGGGCCTTGGACAGAGGACTATTCAAGTGTATGCATCGCACGTTTGGGCCTATGGCAGTTCCTGTGTGTGGACTTATTGCTCGTCTGTGCTGTGATGTGTGTGTATTAACGTAGTGCACTTTGTGATCCATTCATGAACAGTTCCACAGGCGGGCATATGCCAACATGAGAGTTTGTCAGCATGTACAGACATGCTAAACAAAAGAAACTCTCCACAGAGTATGCAGACATACATGGGCATTTTCTAACGCCGGTCTGATGGCCTAATGACAGCATTTACATGTTCATCTCTTGCACAGCCTGGGTCAGCAGCTGCCTGCATATAGCCCCTTTTCTACCATGCATCTCTCCCCAGACATAGCTCTTCACCAACCAGTGTTTCTTTTATGCCAGCAGCGTGCACATGCGGTGGTAACTTGTAATGTAGACGGGGGAAAGTCCTGGCCCCAGGTGAGAGAGTGATAGGGAACCAAGAGAGGCACATGGGCCTGCACTGGGGGGCACTGGGAAGTAGTTGGGTGGGCTGTAGTGTGGGGAAGAAAGGCGTTTGCTGTGGGATCTGGAGCTGAGGCTTAGAAGCAGTATGCTTACCACAGTAGTAATTGGAGGAAAAGTTGTTTTGGGGACAACCGGTACAACAGGAGGTCTCCTTATTTTCGTAGTCTGCCCTCCCAAGGTGGCCAGAGTAACAGGAGGTCATCTCTGTGTCCAGTGGCTTTCTGTCTCCCTTGAAGCCATATCTGAAGTGCTGGTGGCAGGGCCGAGCCTCCTGAGTATGGGGTGTAACCCCCGTGACCTCCCTCCCTCAGGCTGTTGCTGTGGCCCTGCCCTGTGCAGCACAGCGCCCCCTGGAGGCTGTAGGGCTTCTCCCCCGCTCCCCGCCCCCGCAGCCTTACATGCGCTCTCCCAGGTCTACACGTGGCTCATTCTCTGGCTGTCGTGTTTGCTCCAAAGTCACTTTTTTTGGAGAGGCCTCCTCCACAGTCTGCCTTAAGTAGCCCCTTGTCATTCCCTTCCCTCATCCCCATTTCATCGTTACTTTTTATTTCGGCGCTTGCCACCACCATTATGTGGTATATTTATCATCCTGCGTGTAAACTTCGTGAGCATGGGAGCTTCATCTGTTTTGTTCATTGCTGAGTCTATTGTGTCCAGCAGAGTAGGCACTCAATACATATTTGTTGAATAAACAAATTTTAGATGGATCACCCTGGCAGCCGGTGAGGAGAGTGGCTCCAGGTGGAATAGGATGCGGGGCAGGGAGGCCGGGTAGGAAATCTGTTATAATCACTTTGGTGAGAAATTAGAGTGAGGGATACCGGATGTAGGCAGTGGAGGAGATAGAGCACACATGTGTGAGTGCATACCACACACACACACACGTATGCACACACGCACGTGTATGGATGTACTGTAGCCGATCTGCTGTTGTCTTAGGCAAAGCTAACAGTGTGTGTGTGTGTGTGTGTGTGTGTATGTGAGGGGGCGGCCTATCAGGAATGCCCGGTGGCAAGCTGGACATCTTCGAGCTGCCCCCGACTGCCCTTCTCAGCCTTTTGGGTCTTGTCCCTGCTATCCCATGCTCGTTCAGCTCTGCCAGCTGTGCAGAGCAGGGCAGCGTTACAGAGGTCTTTAACATTCTGCTCTATCAGGGATGGGGGACCCTGTCTTAGGGAGCAGGGCTGGGGAGCTGGGGACAAGGATCTGAGCCAGCCCAAGCTACAGAGATGCAGAGACGCAGAGAGAGGCGCAGGGACCTCACAAGGAGAAGGGGGTTGGCTGTGGATGGCTTAGAGCCAGAGAATGTTGAAGGGGGCCGAGCGTTCAGACTGTGTCTCAGGTCTCCACCACTCTCCCTCTCCCTGGACCACTGTGGTCCTCTCTGCTGGGGACTTTGGCCAAGCAAAGGGGTTCTGCTGGAGTGACTGGTTCTGCTAGGCTGCGGTGGAAGGCCCGGTTTTTACAGGACAGTCCTGGGCTTGGTAGGGGATGGGGTTGGGGGTGGTTCTCTCAACTTTGCTTGTTTTCCTGTCTCTGAAGAGAGCATGGGGAACTGAACTTGTCTTGTAGCAGGAGGAACTGAGGCTAGACCTCTGGCGGGACCAGCCACCTGCCACCTTGAAGGTACTGTGATGTAGTCAGCTGGTGAGAAAAGGAGGATGTGGGAGTGGCAGGTTAGCTCCACCCATGCCACTCCCTGACCTCTGGAGGAGGGGCATCAGGGCTTAGCCATCTTTGAGATAACCTCCCTCAGACTTCCAGACTTCCTGGGGCCAGGTTGGCCTTATCGGGGTGCCAGTGCCATAGCCCCTCCCAGGTTTCAGGGACTTAAGGAGCCTCCAGGCCGTTCTCCTCCCTCCTCTGAGCTAGGGGCCGGGCGCTGCAGTTGGCTCCCCTCCCACCTGGGCTGCGAGCATGGGGGGTTGGGCCGGAACAGCCGCCAGAGCCGCCCACCTGCCCGCGGTGTCATGGCAACGACTCTGCCCACGTGGACGAGAAGGAAAGGGAGGAGAAGGAGAGGAGGCCTCACAGTAGACTGGAGGATGGGAGAGGGCTTCTCAGGGTCCGGCTGCCGGCCCAGCCTCCCCTGTTTTCTGCTCCTCAGCCCCTGAAGCTGCGGGGCAGGGCGGGGCTGGTGCCCCACTGTGTGCTGTGTCCTTGGGTGTCCTGAGTACCGATGACCTCATCCTCCAGTGGGGCCCTGGCTGGGTCCTGGGGGAGATGGGGCTTCGGCAGGTGCCAGCCTCTCCTTCTCTCCACCTACCCCGCACGTAGGGGATGCAGGGACGTTGCCTGAGGCTGAGGGGCTGAGAGCCCGACCTACTTCTCCATTTTCTCACTATTTTTCAAAAGGAAAATGACCCACTTTTCAGCCAATCGGACTGGGGCCTGTTCCCAGGCTGCTTTGTCAAGCCCCCCTGCTCGGGCCTCTGCTCCATCCTCAGCCTCTTTGCCACGTGCTGGACCCACTTCCTCGGAGGAGCAGGTGCACGTGTGTGGAGGGGTCCTTCCCTGCCACCTGCACAGGCTTGGGTGGGCAGGGTGGGCTTCCACCCTGGCTGATTCCCCATCCAGCCCTGCCTTGAGGACTTTGAGTCGCTTGTCTGCCATTCTCTTCCACATCCAGGATCCCCCTTGTGGAGGGGCAGGGAGGGCTTTGAAAAGGGTGCCAGGGCCCTCCTGTCACCCTGTTTTCGTGGAGGATGGTAGGCTGTCTTCCCAAGCTGCTCCGTTTCCACGAAGTAAGGGAGAGCCTGGGACGCGAGGGAACCGCTCCATCTGTTGGTCTGTCTGCCTGCCTAGAGACCCCTCCTGGAGGCTTCTGTCTGAACCACTCTTCTAAGCTCCTCCCCTTTCTTGGATATTGGTCTGGGCCTCCGAGCCCCCGCCTTCCCCTCAGCTATATTGGCCTGGGCTGGCTTGGGGGGGTGATTAGGGATTTAATTATGTAGTTTCTCCAGCTCAGTAGATTAATTCCATCCATCACAGGCAGGCCGGGCCTACTCCCCCTCTCTGGGCTGCCTGGCCAAGCCCAGAGGGAGGCAGCAGCATGGCTCACCTGGGCCCTGTTTGGGTTCTGGGAACAATGGATAAAGTTCTTGTTGGGGGAGAAGTTGATGTCGGGCCTGGAGCAGGTGTGGGTGCCTAGGAGCTGGGAATTAAACAGGTGGATCTTGCCCGACATGTGGGGAAGAGCTATGTAAGGTTCCTGTCTGTGCAAGTACCGTGCGCACAGGCGTCGGGGTCCTTTGGATGGAAAGGTCCATTTGTGTGACGCCTGGTGGGAACAAGTGTGCGTGTATCTGTCAGCGTGATGTGATGATGACGCCATAGATGGGGACTGATGTTATATAAGCTGGGAATGTGTGACTGTGTAGCTGGGTAATTTGACTCTCATTGAACATATACATTAAGTGGTGATGAAGAGTCTTGGGAATCCGTATGGCTATGTGTGAAGAAGGGGAGGCTGGGGGCGGAGGCTTTCAGAAGCTTCTTGATGAATCAGGGCACCCTTGGGGGGCCACCTGCTGGTCTCCAATTTGGTTAGACAGTCTACTTTAGACATGTTCTATTCATTCAGCCTAGGCTTGAGCTCCTAGTGATTGGGTCTGGACTCAGACTCAAATTTAAATCCTTCTTCTACTTGTGTGATGCTGAGCCATTTTTTTAGCCCAAGCCTCGGTTTCTCCGTCTGTGCAATGGGAGCATGGGACCTGCTGTGGAGGCTAGTGAAGACGATGGAATGAAAACACCGCAGGAACTCAGCCAGAGCTTGGGCAGGGCAGGTGTTAGAGAGCGCCACCGGAGACAAAAGGCTCCTGAAGTTGTCTGCTCTGCCGTGTGTTCAGGGCTCCCGTCCGTCCCCTGCTGGCCTGGACAGTGACCCTCATACCTCGGCTCGGCACACCTCCCTGAGCAGGTGCCTCCCAGCTCTTCGGGGGAAGCACATCACACAGGACCAGCTCGGCCTCTGCTATGAGGAGTCGCTTTTCTCCTCTTCATCTTCCTGTCCCGAAGCAGCAGCTCTGGGGACGACTACTACTTCTCCTCCTTCTTAGGAAGATTGATTTATTTGAAAGTCAGTTACAGAGAAAGAGAAGGAGAGATCTTCCATCCACTGGTTCATTCCCCAAATGGCTGTGGCGACTGGAACGGAGACAGGTGGAAGCCAGGTGCCAGAAGCTCCCTTTGGATCTCCCATGTGGGTCCAGGGGCCCAGTCACTTGGGCTGTCCTCCACTGCTTTGCTAGGCACGTTAGCAGGGAGCTGGATTGGAAGTGGGGCAGCCAGGTCTTGAACTGGCACCCATATGGGATACCTACACTACGATCCCGCTATGCCACAGCACTGGCCCTGGGGGCCCCTTCTTTAATGGCTCAGTGGCTGACCCAGAACCCAGTGAGCATCTCCTGTGTGCTGTGCTTTTGTGCAGGGATAGATTGCCTGAATCTTGGACTGCAAGAAGCTCACAGTATACGAACAGATACTCCTCCTCCTGTGCTGAGGACAGGTCAAGAATACACAGGAGGTAGCAAGCACTAGGTCCTGAGATGGAGCGGGGAGGTGTCGGAGGGCTGAGCTGTGAGGACAGGTCTGTGCGGGGGAGACTTGCAGTCAGCGCTGCTTCCTTACACCCTGCTGCTGTGTTCTTAGCTCCAGGCTCTCTTCTCCCCTGCTAAGCCCAGAAACCCAGAGAGGAGAGCTTGCACAGGCCTGAGATTGGGACCAAGTCAGGCAGAGCTTCCGGCAGAGCCAGAAGAGAGGAGGTGCCGCTTTTAGAACTTGCAGTCAACCAACCAGGGCACCTTCATGGGGCGTTGTGCTCGACTTCCCTGTGTGAAAGGCCCAAAAGGAGACGTGCCCCAGTGCTGGAAGCCTCTGCCTTAGCTCCCCAGAGAGCTCACAGGCCAGTGTGCTCTCCCAGGAGGCAGACCTAAGCTCTGGACCCCAGGTGGACATTGGACACCTCTATTGGAGGTGAGAAAGGACCATGACCATGGACTTGGTTTGGCAAGCAGCTCCTAGTGGAGCCTTGCCATGGCCTTGGGCTCTCCTCTTTTGTTCTCTGCTGGTTCCAGCCTGGCAACCAACCCAAATCAGAAATGGAAAAGTGTTAGAGTCAGAAGGCAATGTATGGGATGTAAGGGCCAGTTGCCTTGGAGAGTGAGATTAGTTACATGCTGGTACAGACTAAGTAGGTAGACATTGTTGCCCGTGTTGTAGAGATGAGGAAGTTGAGGCTCAGATGAGTTGCTCATGGTTGTGCTGGTGGGCTGTGCCCCAGTGGATGAAGGTGTCTTGTCAGCACCAAGCCATGAGGATGCTGGACCTTCCTTTCTGGATCCCTGCAGCTGGAGACCACTGGTGCTGGCTGCAGGGGTCAGTGAGGGGTCTGTGCACGAAGGGCTTTCAGTTCTCTAAGTTACCACTGTCTTTGGCCATTGGGCTGCCTTCTGCAGGCTCAAGACATGGGAGGTCTTCAGAAGAAGCCCAGGCAGGGGCCAACATTGTGACCTAATCAGTAATGCCACTGGCTGGGATGCAGATATCCCATATGGGCTTTTCCACTCCTGGTGCAGCTCACTGGAAGATAACCCAGGTGTCTGGGCCCTTGCTACCCATGTGGGAGACTTGGCCAAGGCTTCTGGCTTCAGTCAAGCCCAAGGCTGACCATTGCAACCATCTAGGGAGTGAATTAGTGTCTGCTCTCTCATCTCTGTAACTCTGATTTTCAAACTAATAAATAAAATTAATAATAAAAACAACAAATATTTTAATTGGAATGGCAGATTTGCAGAGAGGAGAAACAGCTCCTCCATCTACTGGTTCTTCAAATGGCTACAGCAGCTGGAGCTGAGCCGATCCGAAGCCAGGAACCAGGAGTCTCTTCTGGTTCTCCCATGAGGGTGCAGGGTCCTAAGGGCTTGGTCCATCCTTCACGGCTTTCCCAGGTCACAAGCAGAGAGTTGGATCAGAAGCTGGAGCAGCTGGGACATGAACTGGTGCCCGTATAGGATGCTGGCATTTGCAGGTAGAGGATCACCGTGCTGAGCCACCACACCAGCCCCAATAAATAAATCTTTTAAAATATAAAAAGAGGAAAGAAATCCAGGCAAACAGAAATGCCCAGATGAAACATGGCTTTTCAGAGCTCCTGTTTCCAGTGTAGAACCGAGTCTAGGATGACTGTGCCTTTGCTCATGGCTGTCCAAAGAACTCTCTCTGTGGCTCTGTTTCTAGGTCTGCCTCACCTGAAGGTTTTCTTCCTGCTTGTCAGTCATGAGTTCTGTAGGGTGCTGGACTCCTTGTCTTCATCCCCGTGACATCACAATGGGAAAGGGACTGCTCTGCCCCTTTTTAAAATGGGGGACCTGGGCCTGGCGTAATAGCCTAGTGACTTGCACCTGCTGGGATCCCACATGGGTGCCAGTTTGTGTTCCGGCTGCTCCACTTCCCATCCAGCTCCCTGCTGAGGCCTGGGAAAGCAGTAGAGGACGGCTCAAGGCCTTAGGACCCTGCACCCATGGAGGAGACCTGAAAGAAGCTCCTGGTTCTTGGCTTCAGATCAGCTCAGCTCTAGCTGTTGCAACTAGTTGGGGAGTAAACCAGCATATGCAAGATCTTTTTGTCTCTCTGTATATCTGCCTTTCCAAAACACAATGAATCTTTAACAAAGACAGTATGGGGGACCTGTGCCTGAGCTGGAGGGATCCACTGAAGGCTGCACAGGTAGCATCCGGTGCAGCTGGAATGTGAACTTGAGTAGTTTAGCTCAGGATGTGTGATCCATTGTTTTTCTTGCCAGCTGCTCCTGCCCAGGAGCCTGCAGAAGCTGTGGTCCTGGGAGTCCTCCTCAGTAGGGCCAGGCTCCTGGGGACCTTTGGGAGATGGCATGGCCAGGCCCTGGCAACTCGGTGTGTGAATTGCATTTGTTGACAGAGAGCAAGGAGGGAGCTGAGAATGAGATAGAAGCACTTGGCCATGACCATGAGTAGGGGTCTGGGGACAGTAAGGCTGACCAAGCTGCCTTAGAGTCCACAGATTGCTTCTGCTGCCAACCGTCTGTGTGGTATCTGCTGGAGAAAGCTAGGGCTGTCGGGTATGGGTCAGGAGACCCCGCCCTTAGGGTGGGTGGTAGAACCTTGGCTTTGTTCTACAATTTAGCCCTTCAAAAAATAAGATCTATTTATTTCTTCAAAAGGCAGAGTTACACAGAGAGAGGGAGAAAGATCTTCATCCTCCATTCGCCGGTTCACTTTCCAGATAGCTGTCATGGCTGAGGCTGGGCCAGGCCAAAGCCGGAAGCCAGATGCTTCATCTGGTTCTTCCACCTGGGTGGCAGGAACCCAGGTGCTTGGGCCATCTTCCTGTACTTTTCCAGGCACATTAACAGGGAGCTGGCTCAGAAGTGGAACAGCTGGGACTCCTACATTGAAATGCTGGGACTGCCAGCGTTGTAGGCGGCGGCTTACTCCTTTGCACCACAATGCCAGCGCAGAGGCTGGGGTTCCAGAGCTCGTGGAGTCCCTTTTTGTGGGTCATCAGTGTACGCAGGAGTAGAGTGGGTGAGGACAGCAAGGGAAGACGGGCCTTCTGGCCATAGGGTTTTCTTTTTTCTGAGCACCTGTTAGTCTGAGCTGTTGCTCTGGACACATGGGACACCACAGGGCATGAGACAGACATGGTCCCTGCCCTTCCGGACCTTGTGTTATCCCAGGGGAGGTGTGCACGTGTGATGGGGAAAGGAACTTCAAGGAGCAGTGGACCTGGAATGGCGTGAGGCACAGCGAGCTCAGTTGATGACCTCGCATTTCATGAGACGCTCTCTGTGAGCTGAGCCCCAAAAGATGAGATGGACGACGCCGTGGGACTATCTGGGGCAGAGTGTTCCAGCGGAGAGAACATCAAGTGCAGAGCCCCCTGAGGTGGGGTTTTCAGGCAGATTATAGGTGGTGTGGGTTATTCACGGGCTGAGGCCTGGCCAATGGGGCCGGGAGCTGCATTTAGTCCTGCATCTGCCTGCCTCGAGTGTTTTGCAGTATTATCTGTAAAATTCCTGCCCCGAGACCCCAGCACATTGTGATTGAACAAAGTAATAAAAGGGAAGGAGCACAACTGCAAATCTTCCTCCTTCCGTCGTCTTTCTCCTCCACTTTCTGGGCCAGTGAGGAAAGGAGAAGGATTTTCCTTGGGGCCCTGAGACCCAGAGTTGGGTACAAGATATACTGAGTGGGTAAAGGGGCAGTTGTGGGCTAGTGAGCTTCAGGGCTCCGGGGGGGCCAGGACTGAAGCCCCAGCTCAGCCACAGAGATGCTGCCAAGGCCATCCAGCTAAGCCAGTGGCAGGTTGGTCAAAGGCATTCAGGCAGGACCTGGATGCAGGGGAAGGCGAGGGATCTGGGGAGAGACGCCCGTGGGCTGCGGTCAGAAGCCCTGTGTTGGGGGTTCCTAGTGACTGTCCCATTCTCAATGAACATTCAGGTGCAGCCACCCAAGGTGCTGCCAGTTCAGGGGTCGGTGATGGGCTAGACAGGGAAACTGAGGCAGAAGGCTCAGGAGACTGGTTAGGCCAACTCAGGGTGAAGCCTGACCTTTTTCCCAGGGGCACACTTGGCTCGCCCCCAGGCCTGGAGTTGAGTTCTCAACCTCTCTTGCTTGTAAGTGTTGCTGTGATGGTACAAGTGGGGGCCGACCTCATAGGCTGTGTGTGAGGGGATTGGATAGAGCGGACCCCCAGGGTTGGGGCGCGGGGATCAGCTGATAGCGAAGTTCTGAAGTTTTCATCTTTCCCAAGGCATCACTTTGTATCCATCTGTGAGATACGGCCATTGCCACACATCTGGGTCCCAGGGTGTCTGGATATAGGCAGTCTTTGAGTAAGAACTGCTTGTCTTGTCCCCAGCAGAGCATCTGTTGTCTTAGAGGTGGATCTCAGAGCGATTAAGCATTCTACTCAAGGTCACACAGTACACACCAAGGGAGGAATTAATGAGTGAATGCTCATAGCTCTCTTGATGCGAGTATTTGCTGTGTGCCAGGTGCAGAGTTAAAGGACTGCTAACCCCTGTGTCATGCCATGGCTTTAGTATTGGCTGCACTTAGAGATGAGAAGATAGGTTGAGAGAGGGGGGCAGGCGGAGAGAGTAGACTCACATGTCCAGGTACACACAGCTGTGAGCAGAAGGAGATTTGAACCCAGATCATTTGATGATGGAGTCCACACCACAAAGTGCCCTGATCCAGGGAGTTCATGAGTCACCCAGGCCTCCAGAAAGGAAAATCAACTGTTGTGGCCAGGCAGGGCTCTGGAGGGACAGGAAGAGCAAACACGGACTCCTTCCTCTGCAGCCTTTTTCCTTCCCCCCACTCTTTCCATTCTTTTTCTGGAAGGTAATTGCTTGGGGCAGTGACAGCCTCCTGGCAAAGTACACAGCTGGTTTCCCAGTGAGATTTGTAACAACAACCCTGCCAGGCTGGCAGCCCCCAGCAAGTTCCGGTTTAAGAAACTAATTGCCGGATTGTGTAGTTGGTGCTAAATTGGGTAATTTCTTGGTGACGGCATCTGTGCCACTGCTTCCACTCCCAGATAGATTCGAGCTGCATCAGAGGAGAATTTGTCACACACAGTGCACCTTCCCAGACTCCTTCGCTCCCCACTTCCCAGCCAGCCACAGGCAATCACACAAGTGGCTGTTTCCCTCGGCCCAGAGCACCATCTGATCACCTCCCTGTGGCTGGGCAGAGCAGAGGACTTGGTGCAGCACCGTGGAGAGAGGAGCCCCAGCACCCACCGTTGCGCCCCTGGTTTTGGGAAGCTTGCTGTGTTTATGTGCTTAGCTGACCTTGGACAGGGCATAAACTCATGGAGGAGGAAAGTCCAGACCATGCTCTCTGGTTAGTTCTGGAGTGTGTGGCATTTGTGGAATTTTTGGTTTGTTTGTTTTTTTTTAGGTGTGAGGGGTCAGGGGAGGGAAGCATTCATTTTCCTGACTGTGTTTTACTTTAGACTGGCACTGAGTAAGTTTGTCTGCGCCAGTTGCACAGGTGGGAGAAAAGCAACGTCTCTGGAGTCAGGGTTTAGCTTCTGGCTTTGCAGCTGACTCTCGATCTCACCCTGGGCAAATCCATTAGCCTCTCCAGCCCGAGTCTCGTCTGTAAATGGGGCGAGCCCCCTGTCTTGGAGTAGTAGTTGTGGGAATGAAATCAAGCATCGAACGCCAACGTGTCTTATGTGTAGGTTCTCAGTCACTCGAGACACCTGCTGCATGCCAAGCATTGTGCGAAGGGCTGGGGGGAGAGTGCAGTGGGCAGCGCGGATCCCAGTCCTGTCACTGTGAGTGAGGAATCACACACATTCCCAGTGGTAGGGATGGAAGAGCTACCCGGGCATGCTGTGCCTTGAGAGCAAGCAGCAGGGGGATCTGACCTAGTCAGGCCAGAGAAGGCTTCCCTGAGGAAGTAACAGCTGGGTTGAGATCTGAAGGGTATGTTGGACGTAGCAAGACAGAGGAGGGTAGGAGCTTCCTCCATGGGAGGGGTGTATCAGGGGTACCAGACCTCATGATGTGAAGGAGCACAAGATTGGGAAATTAAAAAAAAAAAAAAAAAAAAAGGGCTGGAACCCAGGAAGCCAGGCATGTGGTGAGGGGAGGCTGGGAAAGTGGGAAGGGCCAGGCCTCATGCGCCTGGTGAGGGTGAGGGTGAAGGCATTTTGCTCTCATACGTCAGAAAGCCAACAAGGACATTCAGTCAGAGAAAGGACAAAGTTGGGCTTTTGTTTCCAGATGCTGGTTGAGGTGGGAGCAGGGCGCGAGCAGGAGCCAGGAGTGCCGTCAGGGCCCCCCCGCGGCCGCACGTGCTCCACGCCAGTGTTAGATCCGCTGACAGTGCTTCTGCGTCAAGTGCCGAAAATAGGCCCCGTGAGGCCTCAGTGGAGTGTTTCTTCCTTGTCATACCCAGCCCCGTGAAAAGGCAATGGTTTGTGTCTGTCCTGTGGCTCCAGGGTGTCAGGAGGGGCAGGCTTCCACCCTTCCGTGGCAGCCCGGCCACCTACCTACCGTGGTGGTTTTGTTTAAACTGAGAAGAGCGGGGAGGATGCGGTGTCAGCGCCCCCTTTGTCACAGAGGCAAACTATTGCTCAGAAACATTGGTGTTTTCATGCAGCTCTCATTTGCCCAGACCTGCAACAGGTTCGAAGTGAATTCTGTTTAGCTGCTTGGGTGGACATGGAGCTAGGTGGTGAAACCAGAGTCTTTGGTGATGGATTAAGTTGTCAACCCCCTCCTTACCTCTTTTCCTTACCACTGAGTAGGAGGTGAAGGAATGTGACTGCAAAGCCTAACCCTTAGCTGGAAGCCAGTCATTCATTAAATCCCTCCGTTGGGAAACTTATCAGTTGGCTAGTGCCTACTCCTGGTGGTTTGGATTTGGTTCTGTTGTGAACTGTTTGGACATTGGGGATTTTGGAAATCCAGCATAAAGGCTTCATGTGAGAGATTATGTTGTCTAAGCGGTCTCATGTGTGTTATGTCATTTGCTATTCATTAAAATCCTTGATAGGTGAGCAAGTGTCATTAGACTTAGAGAGATGAGGTCACTTGTGCCATAGGTTTCTGCTTGCAAGTCTACAGGATAAGGGTTAGGGAGTCGGGGCGGAGAGGAGCAAACACAGGGCCCAGTTCTTAGGGTGGAGCATGGAGGACAGTGGATGCGAGAGTGGCTAAAAGTCGGTGAGCGAGGTCGTCTCGAGGGTGGCTCATTGGTTCAGACAGTGGCACCTGTGGGTAGCTGCAGGGGAAGGGGTCCCAGGAACATTCACCCTTGGGAAGTTCAGTGTGAGCCTCCAGCTTGATGTGAACTCAGACACAGCTAGTGAGATGGTGTGGGCCTCCTGCCAGGCTGGCCTTTCATGCTTTGAGTCTGCACAGGTGCTGCCTGGGACACGGAGGGGAGGAACACCATGGATCAAGGCCCAGGCTGTCAGAGCTCCTTTGGGGGCGGTGGGGGAGGGATTTCCAGGTGCTTTTCACCATTATGCAAGCTGGGCTGAAGCTCCCTCAGGTTCCCTAGACAAGGGCAGTGTGGGGAGGGGACTCGTCCTCTGAGCAGGGGCAGGTGGTATCTGTGATGTCACCTGGTCTCCAGTGTAAGACCCACACTGGGTGTGTCTCCCCCCCACACACACACCACTGTGGAAGATTCCCAGGAGACTGCACTATCGTCTTCACTGTCTCCCATCCCTCTGGACCAGGAAGTTCTTCCTGATGTCTGACTGTGTCTCCTCCACTACTATTAATCATGCTCGCAAAGCTCTCCCTTCTCTCTGACATCCCTGCGTCTAATAATGGCATCATTAGTCTTCCAGTCACGGCTGCTGCAAACTTCAGAGTCGTCTTCCTTTCTGAGACACTCTCATGTCTTCCAGTGTTCGCCAAACCCCAGCTGCCTAGCCCTCAGAATTCCTTAGTTGTGCAGTTCTGCTGTGAGCCTCCTTCCGTCTGAGCTAGTGGCGACTGTCCCTCTGTCCCTTCACTGTCTTTATCCTGGTAACACACAGCCATTATGTACTTCACTTTGAATGCCCTCTTCCTTGGTAAGTTCTCCTTGATATCTCTCTCTCTCTCTCAGATCTTTTTTTTTTTTTTAATACTTGAAAGTCAGTGTTACAGGGAGATCTTCCATCCATTGGTTCATTCTACAAATGGTTGCAGTGGTCAGAGCTGGGCTGCTCTAAAGCTGGGAGCCAGGAGCTTCTTCTTAATTTCTCATATAGATGCAGGGGCCCAAATGCTTGGGTCATCCTCCACTGCTTTCCCAGGCCTATTAACAGGGAGCTGATTGGAAGTGGAGCATCTGGGATTTGAACCGGAACCCAAATGGGATGCCAGTGCTCCAGGTGGATGATTAGCTAGCTACACCACCACGCCAGTCCTGGATTTCCCTCTCTTGACTCTAGTCTTGTCTTCATCTAAACTAGTCTGACCTTCTGGGCATCTTGGTCTGGCACCGTCATGCATTCATCTCCTTAGTGACTCTCTATTAGGGACCACCCTTGAACTGAGCACTGAGTTAGGTGCTGGAGAGCCACAGAGGAGTTGGTTCCTGCCTCTGCCCCCTGGAAGATCCCATCCTAATTGGAGACAGAAACCAACCAGTTGCAGTGTAGCATGGGAGCTGCTTTCATGGAGGTTCCAGGGTGATACAAAAGCCCAATAGAGAGACATCACACAGAATAAGAGTACAGAAAGTCTTTAAGGGGTGGTGGGCTTAATATGAGTATTAGCCAAGAGGAGACATTGGGAGTGGATGAAAAGAGATTCTGGGAGGGAATATCTTGCGCAGAAGCACAGGGACCCGAAATAACTTTGTTATGTGACAAGTTGTTCCCATGCTCGACTCTAACCCCCTTGAGGACAGGTGCACCCTTAAATTCTCTCCAGACACTTCTCACTCAGACCCTTCCTTGTGTTAGCTGTTGGGGTGGAATCCTACTTGAGGGTTATGGAAATGCAGTGGCTCAGCACCAGGGACAGATCGCACAGGCACCTGCAGTTGGAGGTAGTCCAGCCTACAAGCTCATTTGCAAGTATTTGCATAATGAAGCCAACTTCATTTCCCTGGGGTCCAGAGGCTTTGCATCATGGGGGATCCAATCAGTCCTGGCCTGGGGGGTTGGGAAGGGAAGCAGTCGGGGCCAGAGATGAGTCTTCTTCAGGATCCTGGGAGAATCTTCTACCTCCAACCCCCTACAGTCCTTTGCCCCTTTGCTGACCACCTCCTGTTTTGTTACCAGGAGCCAATCCTGAGCCTTCTGAAGTTAGGATTCTGCCTGGCAGTGGGGATCCTGACGACGAGGATGGGACGTTCCGGATGGTGAGTGGTAGATGAGCCTGGGAGACTGGGAGTGGGGTGGGCGGTAGGACGGGAGGAGGTGGGGTTAGAGTTGGGTTTTTGGATCAGAATATCTTGGGCTTAAATGGATTTAAAGTGAGTCGCCCACTTACTGGCATTGGGACATCACCACTTTGAGCTCCATGTTCTCATGGGTGACTGTGGACACAATCTCCCTTGCAGCACTTGAGCAGGGTTAGGAAAGACTCGCTCTACACAATGCTGGGTGTGCGGCAGGTGCTCGGGAAACAGTAGCAGATGAGCTCTGAGCAGGAGCTGCTAGAAACCAGAGGCTGGCGGGTGTGGGAAGGCTGTGGTGGGGAGGAAGGGAGAGTGAGGCTCGGAGGTGCTGCTGTCTGGAGTCTTTGAGGCAGTCCACCTCTCGCAGTCAGCAGATGGCCCAGGGAGCCTGGTCTGGGATGAGGGCGGGCACCGTCTGCCAGCTCCTCAGTCCCTGTCCCTCCTGCTGTCACCCCCTCCTGTTGTAGCTCCTGTCCTGGCAGCTCCTGGAGTCCTGATTAGAGGCGGCTCTTGCTGAGCGCTGACCTCTCTGTCCTGCAGCCTTGGCCAGCCTGGGACTGGGGCCAGCAGCACGGGCTCCGGAGCTTTTTGGCCATCACCTCCTTGCCCTGCCACAGTTCCTGGGAGGAGGAACTCCTGGGTTCCAGGCCCAGCTCAGGACTTGGATGCTGCCTGGTGCAACCAGCCCTCCTGTCTTCCATTACTCCTTCCTGTAGAGTGGGGACAAAGGGCAAGGGAAGTTTCTAGAAGAGGGAGGAGGAGGAGTGGCTCTGAGTTTCTTCTTACTTTAGTCCCTAGGGGAGGGAGGAAGCCTTCAGCCAGCAGAAGGGAAGTGGGGAGGGGGACATTTTCCATAGAGCCATGTTGGGTGGTAGCTCTGGCACCTGCAGCGGCGGGGTGTGGGGCAGAGGGCTAGGGTAGAGGTGTAGCTCTGGCTCAGTTTACTTCAAGTCAGCTTGCTGAAAGCGAGTTCATCTTGGAACAGTTTGTGTGGCTGCCCAGGTCTCCTTTTCTTTTTGGTGATCAGAGGATGTTTACAAGTCCACCTGGCCGAGGGCACTTCTTCCCATGCATAAGTGTTTATCACATTTGCGGCCTTGGCTGGCTGAGGCTCTCGCTTCCTCAGCGTCCTGGTGAGCCTCTGTCTGCTAGGATTGCTCCGATGACTTCAGAGCCCTTTGGTGGGAAGAGGATAGAGTTAATTACAACGTTACCAAAAGGGAGTGGGGCACACCTGCTAGGACCAGGTAGCTTCAATCCCAACCCCCTTTTCTCCCTGTTTCCCCAGGACATTCCTGGGGCCTGGCCCCCAACACTATGAAGAGCCTTTGCTGAGGCCATGAGGGGTTACCATGGCGACCGAGGCAGCCATCCCCGCCCAGCCCGCTTTGCTGACCAGCAGCATACGGATGTGGGCCCAGCTGCCAGGGCCCCATACCTGCTGGGCTCCAGGGAGGCCTTCTCCACTGAGCCCCGCTTCTGTGCCCCAAGAGCTGGCCTGGGACACCTTTCCCCCGAAGGGCCAGTAAGCCTCAGCGAGGGGCCGTTGGTAGGCCCCGAGGGAGGGCCAGGGGGGGCCGGGGCTGGGGGGGGTAGTAGCACCTTCCCCAGGATGTACCCTGGCCAGGGCCCCTTTGACACCTGTGAAGACTGTGTGGGCCACCCCCCGGGCAAGGGTGCCCCCCGCTTACCCCCAACACTTCTGGATCAGTTTGAAAAGCAGTTGCCCGTTCAACAAGATGGCTTCCACACGCTGCCCTACCAGCGAGGGCCAGCTGCATCTGGGCCTGGGCCAGGGCAGGGCTCTGGCACTGCTCCCGAGGCCCGAAGTGAGAGCCCCAGCCGCATCCGGCACCTGGTTCACTCCGTGCAGAAGCTCTTTGCCAAGTCCCACTCTCTGGAGGCACCGGGGAAACGGGACTATAACGGGCCTAAGGCAGAAGGGAGAGGTGGCTCCGGGGGAGACAGCTACCCCGGCCCGGGCTCTGGAGGCCCCCACACCTCCCACCACCACCATCACCACCACCACCACCACCACCACCAGTCCCGGCACGGCAAGAGAAGCAAGAGCAAGGACCGCAAGGGGGACGGGCGGCACCAGGCCAAGGCCGCGGGCTGGTGGAGCTCTGACGACAACTTGGACAGTGACAGTGGCTTCCTGGCAGGTGGGAGGCCTCCCGGAGAGCCCGGGGGTCCCTTCTGCCTGGAGGCTCCGGACGGGTCCTACCGGGACTTGAGCTTCAAGGGGCGCTCAGGCGGGTCCGAAGGCCGCTGCCTTGCCTGCACTGGGATGTCCATGTCGCTGGATGGACAATCAGTCAAGCGAAGTGCCTGGCATACCATGATGGTCAGCCAGGGTCGGGATGGATACCCGGGGGCCGGGCCAGGCAAGGGACTCCTGGGTCCAGAGGCCAAGGCCAAAGCCAGGACTTACCACTATCTGCAGGTGAGGCTGTGGTGAGGAAAGGGAACAGGGTCCTCGGCCCTCACCAGTCCTGTCCTGCAGGGAGGAGGGAAAGGGTTGGTTGGGGGCTATCAGCTGTCCTTGTGATGGCCCTGGGGGAAGAGTGGCTGGAGGTGGGGGCGGTCTTTGCTCTGCCTCCTTGCATCACATTTGGGGCTTCCATCACCCCCACTATTCTGATGGTGCCAGTGAGTGGAACAGGCAGCCTTTCCTCTGGGCTATTACTGGGTTTGGGGCATGCTGGACCCCATCTTACGGGGGGCGGTGGTAGATGGGAGACTGTGATGCTCTGTGGGGCTGCCACCCTTGTTGTTGGAGGCTGTATCAGGAGGCAGTTCTCCTGCTCCAGAGCCTTTTCCGATCTTTCCTCTGCCCACCTCTAGGTGGTCCAGGGGTTGTTGAAATATGTTCAGTTGTTTGCAATGCCTCTGCTTGTGGACTACTCGGGGTAGGACCCACAGCCTGTGAGGCCACGGAGGCGCCTTTGGGTATTTGTTTTGCTTCTGGTGTCCAGTGGCAGGGACATGCACTGAAGTCTGAGCCCTCAGCTGGGATCGGGCAGGGTCTCCTGGGAGTGGATGGTGCCGGGAGTGGCTGGCACAGTCTGCCCTGTTGGCAGGTGAGGTTGGGAGCTTTGATCACTGCTTCTCCTGGGAACCCCATCCCTGCCTGGACCCACACTGGATCCTTTCTTTAGAAGGAGGCATTGCTCAGGACCTCTTGCTATCAGCAGTCCTCTTCCCACACTGCCCGTGCCCCCTGGCTGGTTTTCTTTAGTCTTTCCAGAGTGTGATGCAGAGATGCCCAGGCAAGTTCTAGATATCCAGGGGATTTAGAGTGACTTTCCCCCGAGTCGCCCCAAAGCTGCATCCAGAATTGATTCTCATTCACTCACTCATTCATTCAGCCTTGCCCACGTGCTGTGGGTGCCAGGATGCAGACCCAGGTGGTGCTTGGGATGAATGCCCAGTTTCCAGAAGGGGGTGGTGGGCAAGGAAGGAGAGGGAACAGTACCGTGCAACGGGCAGTGAGAGGAGAGAGCCCTAAGACCTTGGGGGCGTGGAGGAGGCCCCTCACCGATCCCAGTGGCTTGGAACAGCTTCTGGGAGGAGTGTTACAGGAGCCCAGTTCCTTGGAGGAGCTGGAGGAGTCAGAGTTAGTCAAGTGCAGCTGAAAGGCATTCCAGGAAGAGCGTGTTCAGAGGGGTGGGGAATGGAGACTGCCTGTGTCTTTTGGCTGCTGCTGTACGCACATGAGGGCTCTCCGGGGAGAAATCAGGAAAGCTCAGGGTGGATAGAGAGGGCCGCGGTGAAACCAGAAAGCACTTGTGGGATTCAGGATTTGAAGGTTGACCTTGGCTTGCCCCTCTCCCTGGACAGGGAGGTGCTCTGAGCTGGAAACGAAAGGGTGGCGGGAGGGCTTCTGCAGCCTCCCTCCCCTCTGACCGAGCCCCGGCCACCATGCAGGCTGCTCTCCTCTGGCTGCCTCTCCAGGGCTGCCCTGACCTCCCTGGGGGCTTCCTTTTTAACATGCACATCACAGTGTCCTGCAGAGAAGTGAGTGTTCCGCAGTGGCCGCAGAGGGGGAGCCCTGCAGTGTAGCTGAGTGTGCCCTGGCTGGCCCACCTGCCGGCCAGCCTCACTGCCTGCCTGCTGCTCCATGGGCTCCATGTGGGGAAGGGAATGAGCCATTCTTTAGGGGGGCTGGGATATTGGGGCACTTCTGGAGAGAAGCAGGGTAGGCCGGCCCCATCCAACGAGATGCCTCCGAGGGACTCCAGCATCTTTGCTGAGTCCTTGGTCCTCTTGCTAGACACCAGCTCTTTCTCAACCCTGTTCTGGAATCTTCTTTCCTCTCTTGGCTTCATTTCTTTATGCAGTTTCACCTCTCCTGTCTTCCCATCTCGCTGAGCCTCGTCCCTTGCTTCCCCTCCCTGGGTCCCTGATCTCACACGGGTCCCTGTCTCCTCACTCAGCCTCACTGCTCTCCTGAGCTCCGGGTCCCTGTCTCCTCACTCAGCCTCACTGCTCTCCTGAGCTCCGTCTCAGGGCTCTCCACACTTCACCTCCTCCTCCACTGCACTTTCTCCTTGCCCTCTCTGCATTCTTCCTAGCGCCGACCACCTTCCTGGAGGCACTCAGCAGCCTGCCAGTCTACCTTTGGGCTCCTAGCTCCCTCACCCTCTCCCTGATTCAGAGGAGGATCCAGGACCATCCACCCCAGGCCAATCCTTCCTCCAGGGCTGGAGCCCATCTCGGCAACATGCCCTGCATCCCTGAGCTGCTCCCTCCCCGTCTTTCAGGATCTCTAGTCTGGCTCTTTCCCTGCATCTGGGCCCCATCTCCCGTCTTTCCTTCCCACCTGAGGCATTCAGGTACAGACTCCCCATCCTCTTCCCCTTCTGCCCGTCACTGCCATGTAAGTCTCACTTCCAGATCCTGTCCTTGCCAGTGCTGTGGGTAGAGGTTTTTGCCAACGGACCTCCTTGAGAGCCATGCTCAGGATGGTCTCCTTCCGTGCTCACACTAATAGAATTTCCTGAGTCCTGTCTGTGTGCTGAGAACGCTGTCTCTGCTCGTTGTCTTTGCCGCCAGGCTCAAATGCAGGTCTGATGCTCACACCAGGAAGTGGATGCTCAGTGATGCACCTGCTTGGCTCCCATCCATCCAGCTGGTGAGCCACGGGGCCAGAATGGGCACATGGATCTTCTGACTCCAGAGCCTGAGTTACTGACCTTAGGGTGCACTGTGGCATTTGACACAACCAACTCTTTTTCTTCTTAAAATGCCTCCTGCTTCTGTGACATGGCATTCTCCTGACTTCCCTCCTACCCCTCTGCCCACTCCTTATCACGTGACTGCAGACTCCTCTTCCTTTCTTTGCATCCTTTTTAAATGTCAGTGGATCTCTCCTAACTCTCCTCCTCTCTTCTGGGCCATCTCCTTCACTTCTGTGCATTCAGTCGCTACCCCAGACTCTCACGTGTCTGCCTTCATCCCTGATCTCCTGTCCTGAGCGCCGAAACCCAACGTGCAGCCAACCTGCATGGCAGGTCAGGGCCAAGCCCCAGGGGCTCAGCTCTGAGCCTGTCATCCTTTCCCAGAGCTGTTTCTCTGGAGCTTGGTGGTTCAGTGGAGACGGCACCCCGCTGGATCCTCAGCCAGCAGCCTGCAGTCCTCCTGCCTGCTCTCAGTTCCTTCTCCCCGGGCCCGTGATCTCCCTCTTGCCTCTCACTCCCATCTCTTTTCCCCTGGGTTGCCATTGTCAGTCTGGGCCTTCTTTTGCTGGTGGTAGCTGCCTCAGCCTTCTACTTGGTCTTCCTCCTGTCACGGCCCCTACCCTGCTCCTGGCCCCTCACACACCACCAGCCAGTGTGTGTATTTGGAAGGTCCCATCTGGGCACCAGGTGATGGCTCATTCCTGCCTAAAACCTTTGGGCCATGCTTCCCTGCCTAGGAATAGGGTTGACACAAGTCCAATGGCCATTAATCTCCCACCCCTAAGTGCCTGGCATGTTGCCCCCTCCTAGTCTTTCCAGATGGTTCTCAGTTAAGAAGGAGCAACATCTGGGATGAGGCTTCTCTGTGCAGGAGGGGCCCATCTTCCTGTGCTGCCTATTTGTGTGTGTTGCTGAGTGTGGCCTGCACCAACAGTGGCTGGGTGGTTCCCACAGTCGGTGGGGAAAGAGGGTCCTGTCCTCGTTACGGACCAGGGACCCATCTGAGAGACAGAGGCCCTTGTCCCCTGCAGGTGCCGCAAGATGACTGGGGGGGTTACCCCACGGGTGGCAAGGACGGGGAGATTCCCTGCCGCAGAATGCGCAGCGGCAGCTACATCAAAGCCATGGGGGATGAGGAGAGCGGAGACTCGGATGGCAGCCCCAAGACCTCTCCCAAAGCCCTTGCCCGGCGGTTCGCCTCTCGTCGCTCCTCCAGCGTGGACCAGGCCCGGATAAAGTAAGTGTGTTGTGGGGAGGTTGATGCTGGGTCCCATGGGAGGGGTGCCTACGTAGGGTGTGCACCTGGGATGTCCCTGCGGATTGTCTCTCTGAGGCACTCTTTGGGGGAGTCTCCCTACTGAAAGCTTCCTTAGCGGTTTTTGAGGGAAAGCAACTAGAACCTACCCAAGCCCCCAGTGCTGTCACTCCTGCACCCCTACCTCCTAGCAGACACCAGTTCTGACTGTGGAATTGGACTTTTTTCCAGCTGCTGTGTTCCACCCCGGATCCACCCCCGGAGTTCCATCCCTGGTTATAGCCGATCCCTCACCACTGGACAGGTAAGGAGAGAGACACCCCAGCCCCACTCCCCTTGCATCCTGGAAGGGTGAGGAGGAGGAGGGGGTTCAGTCTTCGCTCAGTCTAGGCCATAAAATCAGGGTGTTTGCCCATGGAGAAAGCAAGGAAGCTTGCTGGGGCTCCTGGAGCGAACTCTGTCCCTGGAGTTCAGACACTCTCATCCTCGCAGCCCATCATATGGCCTCCAAGTGATGAGCTTGTAAGGGCAGCACTCTCTTAGAACAGCTCCATCAGCGCAATCCACTGCTCCTGGCCCACCCCCTTTACAAAGGGTCACGTGGTTTTGTATAACCAGGGCAGAGGTCCAGCTGCAGGAGGAGCTGAGCCTGCCCTGACCACTTCCCTGCTGTGTGACCACCAGCAAGATGCCTTCCTTCTCTCCGCCCCCTGCCTGCCTCTCTGCTTTCTCATCTTTAAAATGACAGCAGTCGTCGTGGGGACTGCTCGGGGGTTTTGTGCAGGCTCTGTGAGAAGATGTGTGCAAACACAAGGTACCTAGTGCAAAGCGGATGCATTCACAAACGTGAGGTGCACACCTCAGTGCCTAGACTTTCTCCATCATGAAACAGAGGCAGCATGGGGCGGTAATTAAATGTGCGAGGTGGGTTTGCATCTCAGCTTAGCTGCTGATCGGTTCTGTCGTGACCTGGGGCGAGTTACTTGACTTTTTTGAAGCCTTGTGAGCCCCGTTTCCCCTATTTAAAAATAGGCATCATAATAGTGTTCTTGGCACGTGGCCAGCACTCAATAAAGGTTAGCTATTTTTACTGTTTGTTGGGGGGGAAAAAAAAAGCAATGCAAAAAGCCGTGCCAAAGACCGGCCACATCGCTCCTATTGTTTGACGCTGCAGCCTCTCAGTATTGCTTTGTTCCGGTCCCCGAATCAGGGAATCTGATTGGCACAGCTATCTTTTCACATCAAACCAGCCTGTGTTGCTAAACCCACTCGTTAATGCCCCTGTTTTCCTTCTTCCGTCAGCAACATCTGACACAGCTGATGAGCCTCCTTCCCGCAGCCTTCCCACCCCCCAGCCCTCCTGTCTCCTCTCTTCTCCTCTCTCTGTTTTTCATCTGCATCGTAGGTGCCTCTGCACCTGCCTAGGACCTGCATGTAGCAGTTTTCCGGGGCTCAATCCTTGCACTTCTGTCTACACCTGGTCCTTGGGTGACATCATCACATCATTTTGGCTGTGAAAGTTACTGAGAGCCCCAGGGCTCCTGGATGTACGCATCTCCTCAGTCCACAGACTCCCATCAACACCAAGTGTGTTTATGGAACTGTATGTTGAAATCTCTCTTGGGTGGCTGGTAGACATCTCAACCCAAAACTCCCCTAAAATCTGTTCCCTACCCATGCTCCTGTCTTGGACTGGGGCAGTGCTGTCCTTCCAGGAGCTCTGGCCTGAATGCCCAAAAGTCAGTCTTGACTGCTTGGTCACTCCCTCGTTGCCTCCCACATCCCACACCCCACACTCCATCCTTGCGTCAAATCCTGCTGGTCCTCGCTTCAGTGTATGTGCAAGGCCTGAGCTCTTCTGCCACGTTCATGGCCACTGCTCCATGTCCTTTGGTCTGGGGTGCTGTCCTGAGTTCTCATTGGTCTCCCGTGTTTGCCCCTGCTCAACTTCAGCCAGAGTGGTCATTTGAAAGCTTGATTACATTTACTCACTCTTCCACTCCATACCCTCACCCTGCTCAGAGGAGCTTTGCTGTGACACACAAGGACCTTCAAGGCCTGCTGTGCTATGCCCTAGTTCCTCTGCTGATACTGTTCTCCTGGCTGCTCCTCAGACCCCACAGGGCAGCTCCAGCTCCAGAGCTTTGCATCTCCACTACCCCTCCTTAATGTCTCCTCTCCAGGCATCCCCACGGATCAGTTCCTCAACCATTTTTTTTTTTCAACCTGCCGGTGTTGGTTTTGTTAATTGGTGGGTTGATGAACAATCGTTGTACATGTTTGTGGATTACAGTGAGACATTTCAATACATGTGTGCAATGTGCATTGATCAAATCAGGATAATTAACATTTCCCCCTTTTGGTCCTGGCCTTGGGAGTGGAGTCTTGGAGCTCCTCTCTTCTGTTTGCTTAGAAAATATTTAGTAGGTTATTGTGAACCATAGTCACCCAGCTGTGCTGGGTCACACTTCTTCCTTTGATCTGAGTCGCTACCCCACGGCCAAGCTCCTTATATTCCACATACCCTCTAGGCCTCTGGTAACAGCTATTCTGTGTTCACACTGCGTTTGTTTTTTTTTTTGTTTGTTTGTTTTTTTTTTTTTTTTTTTAAGTTTCCACCTAGAAAGGAGAACATGTGGTATTTTTCTTTTTGTGTTGGTTTTATCACACACACACACACAAAAAATGGTCCCGTCCATTTTGCTGCAAATGACAGGATTTCGTACTTTTTGCTGCTGAATAGCATTCCATTGTTTATAGTCCATGTTTTCCTTATCTGTTCACTTTTTTAAAAAGAGATTTATTTATTTACTTGAAATGCATAGTTACAGAGAGGAGGAGGGGGAAAGACAAAGTTCTTCGTTCTGCTGATTCTCTGCTCAGTGGCTGCAATAGCTGGGGATGGGACTAGACCAAGAGCTCCATCCAGGTCTTCCATGTAGGTGTGGGGTTCCAAGGATTTGGGCCTTCTTCCATGCTTTCACAGGCCATTAGCATAGAGTGGCTTGCAAGTAGAGGCCTCAGACTGGTGCCTATAGGGGACACTGGCATTGCAGGTGGAGACTTAGCTTGCTATACTATAGCACTGACACCAAATGTTTTTAAGATTTTAATTTAATTCTTCCTAACATTTCCTGTTCCCCTTCCTGGTTTCTTTTTCTTGCTTCTGCTCCTGTTCCTTAGTATTCCACATTATTCAACATCACATATACTTGATATATTGTCTCCAGAGATATAATTTTATAACAGGGATGGTGAATGTCTGGCCTGTGGGCTGAATGAGGTCCATGAACATGTGGTCTGTGCCTGCTAAGGCATTTGGAGGTGGGACTCCAAATTCAATACATCTGTAGCAGGCTAATTCTTGAGTTGATAATTTTGTATGGCTTGCCAACGAAGTTATAAATATCCAAATGGCCCTTGGCAGAAAAAAAGTTCTCCGTTGCTGGTTTATAATCTCTGCTTTTACAGAAAGGAGACATTTAAGGCTCTAGAGATGTTACCCTATCATCTCTAGTGATGTTTTCCCCCCAAAGTCTATTTAAATATAAATGCATGTATGTTTACCTAAAACATTTTTCCTTTTACTATGGCTTTTTTGTCTCCCATGTTTCAGTAGATGTTTTGTAAATAAGTTGTAGTTAGATCTTGTGCTGTGTCCACTCTGAATAAATGAGAGTTGAGTACATTTATATTTATTGTGATTTATTGTGATTACTTGCATTTATCCTCTTATTTTGTGACGTCTGTTTGTCCTTCCTTTCTAATGATACTTTTCTATTCCTTAGCTACCGTCTTTTAGATTGAGTTGGTTTCGTTTTCTCTCTGCCCAATCCTACTATTTTAAGTTTTGCAGTTACCTTTATAATTTTAATATGCGTGTATGACTCAAACAACACAAAGACCTTAGAACACTTTTGACGATCTCTTCCCTTCTTAGCAACAAGAGTTTATGTTCTCACCATTCTAGAGGTCCAAAATCCGCTCTCAAGCTGTCGTCAGTTAGGTTGATTTTCCCTATCTGTAGCTTGTATTTTCATATCTTTTCATGTCCTTATTTGAAAAATAATGTATTTTAAATTAATCAAAATGCCGTATTTTTCTTCTTGATTGCACTTTTAGTGTAAACCTTAAGAAATCTTTTCCTAATCCAAGGTCACAAAAATTACTCTCATGTTTCTCTAAAAATTGTGTAGTTTTTTTTTTCTTTTTTAAGGTGTTTTTTTTTTTTTTTTTTTTAATTTTTATCGAGTCAGATTTACAGAGAGAAAGAGTCAGAGAGAACGATTTTCCATGCACTCATTCACTCTCCAAGCAGCTGCAACGGCCAGAGCTGAGCCCATCTGAAGCCAGGATCCAGGAGTTCGTCTGGGTCTCCCACGTGGGTGCAGGGTCCCAAGACTTTGGGCTGTCCCCTACTTCTTTCCCAGGCCACAAGCAGGGAGCTGGATGGGAAGTGGAACAGCTGGAATTAGAACCGGCACCCATATGGGATCCTGGTGCATGCAAAGTAAGGATTTTAGCCATTAGACATTTTAGCCATTAGCCAGGCCCAGAATTATGTAGTTTTGACACCAAGATATATGATCCATTTTGAGTATTTGTGGTAGGGGAAGTGTATTTGAGTGTATGTGTGTTTTGTTGAAAAGACTTTTGCTTCCTCAGTATAATTTCCTGGTTCCTTTGTCAAAATCAATTTACCGTAAATGCATGTGCTTATTAATGAGAATTCAGATCCATCCCATTGGTCTGTATGAGTCTGTCCTTCTGTTGTCAAATGTTTTTAATACTGTAACTTTTTACTAAGAATTTATTTCAGTACATTTAAATCATAGAAAATTCTGTCACTCCTTTTAAGGATGGCTTTGTGTTTCCTTTGCATATACAGATGGGTTTTGGGGGGAAACGTGTTGATTCCTATAAAAATGTAGTTTGGAATTTGAAAGGATTGCATTGAATTTGTAGTTCAGCCAAGTGTTGCTATCCTTGAACATTAAATGTCTTTCATGTATTCAAGTCTTTGATTCCTTTCAGAATTAAACATTTTTTTTTTTTATAAATGGACAAGTTGCAGTTATGTATGATAGCACTTCAGAGCGCTCATGGCTGGAGCGGGCGTTTGGTGTAGTGGTTAAGATGCCATTTGGGATTTTCTGGCTCTGCTCTCGATTCCAGCTTCTTGCTTGTGAGCACCCTGGGAGGCAGCAGGTAATAATCCAAGGACTTGGATTTCTGCCGCCTACATGGGAGACCTGACTGGTAGAGGGATGGTGGCATTTAAGGAGTGGACCGGTGGATAATTGATTTCTCCTTTCTGCTCTTTAAAAAAAAAAAGCTTAATAAGTTTGTGGATAAATGAAAGGATTATTTTGGTACCAAAGATTTTTAAATCCATGCACAACGTGTTCATAATAAACATTTTTCATGACATTTTCGAAAAACTCTCCTGGTTATGGGGTTAAAAGTGATATTGTGATTTGCAAATATGTATGGAATAGTTAAACCCAAGCTCGTAACATATGTTTCACTTCAAATGCCTAAAGTAATGCTAGAACACTTGTAATTTTAATGGGCCTTTTCCTTTATGAAGTTTCTATCTGCTATTTTAGTTCCATTATTTTACATCCTGCATTAATCTTCTTTTTTTGTGTGTGCTATCTTTGCTTGCTTGTATTTGCTCACATCTTTGCCATTTTTCCTCCTCATATACCTCTTACATTCCTTTCTACCAAAGTACGTTCCTTAGTAACTGAAACAAAATTTATTTGAAAGGCAAAGTTAGAGAAAGAGAGAGAGGCAGGGAGATGTCTTGCATCCACTGACTTGTTTCTCAAATGGCTACATCACACGGGGCTGGGCTAGTCTGAAGCCAGGAGCCAGGAACTTCTGGCTATGAGCGAAGACCCGAGCACCTGGCCATCTGCTGGTTCCCCAGGTGCATTAGCGGAGAGCTGCGTTGGAAGGGAAGTTGCCAGGACTGGAACTGGCACCCACATGTGATACGGGCATCATGGGCCACCACTTAATCTGATATGCCACCCCCTTAGTAATTTTGTTTTTCAGTGATTATCTGTGAGCAGCAAACTCAGACTTGAAACAAACAAAAAAAAAGTATTTATCCTCATTATTTGATATAGTTTAGTTCCTCGTGGGAATTCTGGGTCAACATTTATTTTCTCTCAGACCTTTTGAAGATATTCTTTGTCACCGTTTTCCATTGTCACTGTTGAGAGATCTGCCTTCAACTCGGTTGTCTTTGTAGGTAACTTTCAATTCTCTGGTTGCTGTTGAGGTCTTGCTTTGATCTTGGTGTTTTGGGTTTCACTGTGTAGGCTTCCTAAATCTGAGAATCCATGTCTTTTATCACTTCTGGAAAATTCTCTTATGATTATTGTGTGCATGGTGCATCTTTTTTCCTACTTTTATTTCCATCCTCTTTGTATCTTTCCCATCCAAGTACTAGCCAGACTTGAGCCTGCTTAGCTGCCAAGATCAGACAAGATTGGGTAAGTTCAGCGTGGTGTGACTGTGGGGGTCCTATTCGTATTTTCATTATAAGTTGTGTCTCTTGTAGAAGTCATGTAGATGTTTTTTTTTTTTTTTTCTGTGCAATCAAACAACTTCTGTTTTTGGAATGGGAGTTTTTTTTCTCCATTAACATTTAATGTGGTTCCAGTATGGTTAGATTGTCTCATAATTTTTGTTCCTCACTTATTGCCTTCTTTGTATTAACTAAATAAATATTTTTAGTGCAACACTTAAGTTTCTTTGCTAATATTTTTACTGTTCTAATTGAGTTATTTTCCTAATGTTTGCACTAGGAATTACAGTGTGTGCCTTAGCATATCAAAATGTTATTAATTATGGCAAAATCCACAGAAGCATCGCTCCAACATAGCTCCTGCTTTCCCTTCTTTGCACTGTTCTTGTCATAGATATTACCTATACATGTTACAAATCTATTAGTTTTTACAAATCAACGAGGATAGTGTCACGTTTAAAGAAGAGAAAGTAAGCAAGAAGATGTGTTTGTATAGGCTTTTGTATTTACTCAGTCACCTACTGTTTCTGGTGCTATTCATTTCTTTTTGAGTATTTGGGTTGCCATAGAAAGTTACTTTTTTTAGCCTGAAGGACTTCCATTCATATTTGCTGTAAGACAGGTCTGTCAACAAGAGATTCTTCAGTGTGTATGTTTCTGGAAGTGTCTTTTTCCTTCATTGTTGAAATGTAGTTTTGCTGGATATAGAATTTCTCCTGACTTAGAGTTTTTTCTTTCAGCCTTTTGAATAGACCATTCCACTGCCTCTGGTGTTCATGGGTTCTGATGCAAAGCCAGCTGTTTTCCTCCATGTGATGAATTGTCTCTTGATGGTAATGAGATTGTGTCTGGCTGCAAGTTTTCTTGCTTTTATAGGGAGATTTATTTATTCACAAGAGTAACAAAGAGAGGGAGAGGAAGAGACACAAAGCGATCTTCTGTTTGTTAATTCACTCCCCCAGTGGCTGCGCTGGCCCAGAATTGGGGCAAGCCAAAAGCTACAGCAGCCAGGACTCAACCTGGTACTCACATATGGGTTGCTGATGTCTGAAAAGCCAGCTTAACATGCTGCACTAGAGGGTGGCCTTGTTTGCAGCTTCAGCGTTTAGCTTCTAATGTGTTTGCATATGGGATGTCTTATTAGTATTTAAGTTTATTGAGCTTTGATGAGTTATAGATTCATTTTTAAATCACATCTGGAAAGTTTTGGGTCATGATTTCTTCGAAATTGTTTGCCTCTGCCTCTGTTGATGTTCTCCGTTAGGTCTTGTGGTTGTTGTCTCCCACACCTGCTCCTTCTTGGAGTCCTGGTGTGCTGGTGTCTGCGTGTGGAAACGCTTGAGGTCACCCCAGAGATCTCTGTTGGATCTTCTCTCTCCAGTCCTCTCACTGGGTAGCTTCTGTTGTCTTTTTTTTTTCCCATTCCTAGAGGTGAGCTCCTCTACTCAGTTTCCCAGTTCAGTGATTATACTTTCCAGCCCCATCATTTCCTTTGTTTCTTTGAACGGTAATTTATCTCTGTTGTAAGAGACTGCATTCATGAAGTTATCATTGTTATTCTTGCCTTTATGTGTTTAAGTAGGGTTTGCTATAATCCCGTGACTGACTGTATTTATACTACCTACTTTGTAGTCTTTGGTAAACCCAGCAAATGGACGGGCACACTTACTTTGCATGTGCAGTAACTTTTCCTTGCGTACTGAACAATTAAGTAATGTGTTGTAGCAACTCTGGATTCTTACCTTTTCTTCTTGAATATTGCTATTGCTTTGTTTATTTGTTTGTTAATCCCTCAATTAAATCCAGGACAACTTCCTTCCTTGCAGCCTCTGAAGTCTCCACTCAAGTTATTTTTCTTATTTTTATTTGCTAGCCTTGTTTCCTAGGGATTTCCACTGTGTCTGCATAGCTTAATGTCCAACCAAAGCTTGATCAAAAGTTGGGCTAAAAGAATGTCAAGCTAGGAAGGCCTCCCCTCTCTGCCTGTGATTCTTTGGATGTGGCCTGGGGAGAGCACTCTGCTGTGCCTTCCTGCAGGTCCTGACTACGCCAAGATATGTGGAGAACTTAACCAAACCCTCTAGGATTGTCTTGCTCTTTTGCTCACTAAGTACCTAGTTAGCCTGCCACTTCATTGCTTTCCCCAAACAATGCTGAAACCTTAGCCTAGTGATGTTGTTGGCCTTCCCTGTTCTTGACGTGTTAACTGATGGTGCTCCAAATTTCGTGGTGCCCTCTGGCATTGGCAGTAAAGTACCTGCGTGGTACTTATTGAATTATTGAAACTGGTGGGAAAGGGGTTGGGAACCTGGGGAGTGGGAGAGCCTGGGGCAGGGGTAACACAATCATGCTCTTACTACCCCAAGGATTTCTTTATTATGCCTTTGGCTGATACTTTTAGAGTGATTAAAATTTTTGATACCTTTCTCCAGTTTCATAGTTTTGTTTCAGGTGATGGGATTTGGTATCTTCCTTCTCTGTTATATCTGAAGTGAGGAGTTTGGAAAAACTGTAACCACTTCATTATTTCTTTAAATATTGCCTCTTGCACATTCTCTCTAGTCTGAAAATCCAGCTAGTTGCATGTGGGACGTCCTGTTCTTTTCTCTATGTTCTGTTGTCCCTCCCTCATGTTTTTCATCTTGTTGTCTCCTAGATGAGTCCCTATTTTCTAGTTCACTAATTTTCTCTTCATTTGTGTCTCATATCCTACTGACTAATTAATTGCATTTTTAAACTGTGAACTTTTAACTGTGGGCCTTTTTCATTTCTAGAAATTTGATTTATTTTAAAATCATTTTAGTCTTTTCAAAGATTTATTAAGTTATACATTTTAAAGGCAGAGTCATGGAGAGAGAGAGAGAGAGAGAGAGAGAGAGAAACGGACAGATAGATAGATGTTTAATCTGGTTTACTGCAAAAATAGCTGCAACAGTCAGGGCTGGCCAGGCCAAAGGCCAGGATTTTAAAAAATATGTATAATAAATCTATGCTTATTTATTTTTCACTTGTTCATTTGAAAGAGAAACAGAGAGGACAGAGAGCCAGAGATCTCCCATTCCCTAATTCATTCTCCAAACACCCCTACCAGGCTGAGTCATTCCAAAACCAGGAGACTGGAATTCAGTAGGGTCCACATTGTGGGCAGCAGGGGCACAGTATCATCTGTTGCCTCCCAGAATGTGTTAGTAGGAAGCTGGATGGGAATTAGAGGAGGTGGGACACAAACCAAGCTCTCCATCGAATACAGGATACAAGAGCTGCTAGCGGTGACATCCTAGCCACTGTGCCAAATGACTGACCCGAGGAATTCTTTCCTAGTCATCATGTTCATCAAAGATTCCCCCTTTCCTCGCTTTATGTGAGTTTTTGTTTCGCGCTTCTCATTCGGGGTTCCGTGGGTCCACAGCCTTACTCCTGGACCCCAGAGGGTTCCTGGACCAGCAACCCCTGCCCCCAGCTCCCGCCTCCACAGGGCTGTTTGCAGCACTGGCTCACACAGTTAATATTCTGATTTTCCAGTCTCTTCTTTGCTTTTGTCCCCTCGGGACTTATCTTGCTTTCTTGTGGGCTCAGCTATGCATATAAAATGACGTTTGTTATATTTTAGCCAGTGCGTTAGAGTGTTTTCAAGCAAGAGGCTTTTCTAAAGGTTATCTAAACTAAATAACCTATGTGAAAGATGAAGGATGCTGCCTGACCTCCAGCTGGACCCACCAACTCTAGCAGGCACAATTTTCAGTGGACCTTAACAAAGTATTTCCCTCTATGCATCCCATGGGCTTTGCAATGGATAAAGGTTTGGACAAAGGCTAAGGATCCCATTTCCCAAAATCGTTCTTTGACTCTTGTGAATGAGGATTGAGGGCAGTGAGGTGGCAGTCAGTGCAGTGATAACAGGAATATTCAAAGTACAAAGTCACAGTTTTCATTTTAATTATTTATTTATTTATTTTGATAATCTTTACATAGTGGAATAGGGTACAAAAGGTCAAGGGCTACAGGAAAGTGGGTGAGATCATTGCTTCCACATTCTCTCTCTCTCTTTCTTTTTCTGTATCTGGGGTAAGGGAAGAGATAAAGGGAGAAGCCCCACCCAACCTCCCACCCATCCCTGGGTCCCTGATGTGGGGCATGCTCCAAGGGCACTGCTCAAGTGGTTTTGATAGTTCAACAGTTATGAATTGCTGCCAATCTCGCCATTCCAAACACAATGAAATCTCTCCAGAATTCACTTGCTGACATAGTCCACCTTAGAGTCTCCTTTTGCCAAGATTTTTACTGCCCACACGTGGCTGGGGTAGTTGATTGATTTGTTCTGTCCTCTGTCCTCTGTTGTGGTACCAGGTGTCCTCTGCAGGTTCCAATTTACTGCCATATCCTTCATGTGCACCTGGATATGCTGTCCACTGCTCTGTATGAGCCACTGAGGAGGCTCAGCTTTGATTGTCACAGGTTTTTTTTTTTTAAAGCTTTATTTATTGATTTGAAAGACAGAATTACAGAGAGAGAAAGAGAGGGATCTCGTTCATCTACTGGTTCACTGCCCAAGAAGGCTGTAATGGCCAGGGGTGGGCCAGGCTAAAAAGCCAAGAACCAGATGTTTTTCCAGGTGTTCATTTGGGTGGGAGGTACCCAAACACTTGGGCCATCTTTCACTGCTTTTCTCAGGACATTAGCCGGGAGCTGGATCAGAAGTGGAGCATCCGGGACATGAACCAGTACTGTGTGGGATATCCTGGCATTGCAAGTGATGGCATTACCAACTATACCACAATGTCAGTTTTTTTAAAAAATAAATATTTATTTAAAAGGCAAAATGACACACAGAGAGAGGGAGAGATACACACAAATCTTCTGTCTGTTAGCTCACTTCCCAGATGGCTGCAGTGGCTGAGACAGGACCAGATAGACGCCGAGAGCTAGGAGCCTGGAGCTTCTTCTGGATCTCCCACATGGGTGGCAAAGGGCCTAAGCACTTGAATCATCCTCTGATGCTTTCCCAGGTGCATGAGCAGAAAGCTGGATTTAAAGATGGAGTAGCCAGGACTCAAATTGAAGCTTAATTGGGGATGCTGGTATCTCAGGTGTGGCTTAACTTACTGCGCCATAATGCTGGCTCCCCAGTGTCCCAATTTTATCATGGCAATCTAGTGGTGATAACTGAGCTACAGTAGCTCCCTGAGCACCTGTATGAGTCTGTTTTTCACTTGGGTCCTTGTCATTGTTCAGCTGAACTGAAAGGTGTGTGACCCCAGGGAGGTGCTCCCTCTTCCCTCTGTCTGCCACTGAGTAGAGCCTACTGATGTTGTTTAAGAGGTTCGGAACCCTTGTGAATTCAGAGAGGCCTTTTTATTCTAAATGTCATTGCCACCGGGATGTAAGAATCCTATCGTATTCGTTGTGGTAGCTAATGTTGCATAAGCATCTATTATGTGCCCAAAGAGTGTGCTTGATGTTTAATGCACAGAAGGGTTGAGGATTCACAGTGAGATCTGTTCCTTCCCAGATGTCTAGACTCAAGACCACAGTGCTGTCCTAGGATTAGGTCAGCTGTTCTGGGATCCAGGAGGGAGTTCATCCCCCGACCAGACCTGCTCTTATTGAGAAGGTCTTGAACCTGGTCCAGAAGGAGCAGGAGGAGGTTCAGGAAATGCCCTGGCAACCCCTGTTCTTGGCATCTCCAGGATTGAGAGGCAGACTCCAGGAAGTCCTGGTGAGAGCCCAGCTGTCACATGTGCCAGTCAGATGTGAGAAAACTTGGCTTCTGTGAGGTCCGGATTGGCTTTTCCATGGCCTGTGATTTCTGTACACTTCCAGTGAAGCTGTGTAGAAAAAACTTCAGGAAGAAGTTCAGATAGCTCCCCCCCCTTTTAATAACCAGGTTCCCAGTGGAACCATTGAATCAAAATTCCCAGCAGATTTAATGCTGAGCATCCAGGCAGCCACAGCAAAGAAGATAGTCAGAGAGCTCCAGGTCTAAGTTAACAGGGGCTGAGTTTATGCTTAGGATGAACAAGCTTCCCAGGAGATTCTGTACTCAGTCAGACTGACATGGGAGTCAGGAACTGTGGTGTTTGATTTGTTCTACTGCTCACCTGCCAGTCATCCTTGGTGAGTGGAAATGCCTGTTCTGCTGGAGAGGTGGTTCTGCTGAAGTCATGCTGTGCTTTGGTGGCTGAGTGGGCCGCCTGTCACACCTGGATGCAACCCATCCCTTGCTCCTCCTTGGACTGCACATGAAGGTGATGGCATGAGTCTTCCCCGGGAGATGTCACACGCTGCAGCCCAGGGATCCACTTGCTGTGGCCATTACCACAGGCTGCTGGTGATGACCTTGTCTCCGACTTGAGGCCGGGACCTCCACCTAATCCCCCACAGGTGCCTTTCTCTTGAGCTCAGGCACAGGAATAATCGTGCTTCTCAGGAGCACTTGGTCTGTGCTGGCCAGGTGGGCCCTGAGGGTTTGACATGCCACGGAGGGTTTCCTAGGTGCCGAACCCTCACCGAGCATGTCACAGTTTACCTTGAGTTTCCTCAGTAGTCCTGCAGAGACAGCCCTTATGACTCCCATCTGACAGGTGAGCAAATGGAGCTCCCAAAACTTTCAGCTTTCCCTAGGCCACACCAGCAGAGCCAGCACTTGAATCCAGGTGAGCCCCACTCCACGGCAAGCACCCCTCGGGCTGTGCTCCCCTGGGTTTTGGCTGTGCAGACCTTCAGGGCTAAACATATACCCACCTTGAACACTTTGCAGGTCTCTGGGTGCAGTGCTCTGGCACTGCCTTGTCCTACCTTTGTTTTCCCTTTGCTGTGAATTTCTTGAGATACGGTGAACCAAGCCGCCATATTGACGATACTTAAATATGGTCTATTTCATGTTAGGTGGTGGTGCACAGCACAGTTCATGAACAACATTCTTCACTTGATATTAGCCAAAAGGCCGACAAGCGATGAGCAACAGTCTTGTTTTGCTTTTTTCTCACTTGCTTCACTTTTAATACCATGAATGCTATACCATGCAATATTAAAAGAAAAACAAGGGGCTAGCACAATGGCTCAGTGGCTAATCCTCCACCTCCAAGTGCCAGGATCCCATATGGGCAGCGGTTCGTGTCCTGGCTGCTCTGCTTCCCATCCAGCTCTCTGCTTGTGGTGTGGAAAAGCAGCAGAGAATAGCCTATGGCCTTGGGACCCTGAACCTGTGTAAGGGACCTGGAAGAAGCTTCTGATTCCTAGCTTTGGATAGGCTTAGCTCTGGCCGTTGCAGCCATTTGGAGAGTGAACCTGCAGATAAAAGATCTTTCTGTCTCTGCTCTGTAAATCTACCTTTCCAATGAAAATAAATCTTAAAACAACAACAACAGCAAAACCCAGGCGCCTCGTGCAGCAGTGGGGCACCTCAGAGGGTGACGCCCATGTCAGAGCCCTGGGTAGTGGGCAGAAAATGGGGAAGGCTGGGAACACTTGTAGGTGAATCGTTGATGTTCCATCCACTGAGTTTTGTCCTGTGACTTGCTCTGTCTCTATACGCTGCTCTCTGGCAGTGTCATAGTGGGTGATAGGTCATCCAGGTTTTGCTTGCACCCCCTAGCTGGTGGATGCAGGGAGAGACAGGTGAGGCTCTAGGATGGAGGACGTGGTGGTCTAGGGCCTGGGGTGCTGCCAGACCAGAGCCAACAGAGGTGGGATGGACGTGGGGGTATTTCAAGGAAGGGCCAGGCTCCAACGCAGGCCTGAGTTGCATGCAGGGCACAAGTGTTGGCCACTGCAAACTTGCTTTGCAGAATGAAGGTTTCATAAAACAGAGGCACAGTCACCACTGGTCCAGATGTTTCCTAACACAGGGCGTACCCCGCGATGACCGCCAGCCTCTGGCAGTTCCTCACTGACCGTCCTCTCCCTGCCCTCCAGCTCAGCGACGAATTGAACCAGCAGCTGGAGGCCGTGTGCGGCTCCGTGTTCGGAGAGCTTGAGTCCCAGGCCGTGGATGCCCTGGACCTGCCGGGCTGCTTTCGCATGCGGAGCCACAGCTACCTCCGGGCCATCCAGGCCGGCTGTTCCCAAGACGACGACTGCCTGCCCCTCCTTGCCGCCCCTGCCTCTGTCTCAGGGAGGCCCGGCTCCTGTGAGTATGCACAGTCTGCCTCAGACCCAACCCCGGGTGGGGGTGACGGGGAGACCCTAGCCTGGGGCATTCATGGCTTCCAGGGACCAGACTTCCAGTGGGAGAAAACTCCTGGGCCGGGGCACAGCAGCACGTGGCTGCTAGGCCTCATGATACTGTTTGTGCTGTGAGTTGGGCCCCAGACCCCTTGCCCAGGACCACGTTTCTCACTTGCGCTCTCCCTACCTTTTGCCAGCCTTCAACTTCAGAAAGGCCCCGCCCCCCATCCCGCTGGGAAGCCAGGCCCCGCCCCGCATCTCCATCACCGCCCAGAGCAGCACCGACTCGGCCCATGAGAGCTTCACCGCGGCCGAGGGCCCCGCCCGGCGCTGCAGCTCCGCCGATGGGCTGGACGGTCCTGCCATGGGCGTGCGCACCCTCGAGTTGGCACCGGTTCCACCCCGGGCCAGCCCCAAGCCCCCCACGCTCATCATCAAGACCATCCCTGGAAGGGAGGAGCTGAGGAGCCTGGCTCGGCAGCGGAAGTGGCGGCCGTCCATTGGGGTGCAGGTACGGCTGGACCAGAAGGGTGCAAGGCTTTGGCAAGTTGTGGATGGGTAGAGGGGAACCCACGGACCTTCTGAACATACAAACCCTTTTCTTAGCTTGGCCTGGCCTTGGTTGTAGACAGAATTCTCCAGACAGCCCCAGCCCACTTTTTTTGTGCACCCCCTCACTCCCATATATTTCTCCTGCCCGCCAGTGCAGAGGGGGTGCCCACTGGTTGCCACCTTGAGGCCTCTGTCTAGGCAGATTACTTCTAAGGGTTTTTCTGCTGGCTTGTTGCTGGTCTTCCTCCCTGGGAAGAGCTTGTATCCTTTGGGCAGCCACAGCCACTGACTCCTGCCCGCTTGCCACCAGGTGGAGACTATCTCAGACTCGGACACAGAAAACAGGAGCCGAAGAGAGTTCCACTCCATAGGCGTGCAGGTGGAAGAGGACAAGCGGTAGGTGGTGGTGAGGGTGCCTCCGGCTGCCTTCGGTGCGGGGGAGGAGAGGAGAGAGGGTTACACACTTTCCCCAACCTCCACATGCATGCTCTCATGTGGTGGTAGTGATGTGTCGGAGGGGAGGGGAGGGTGGCCTCTCCTGGAATAGTCAGAGCAGCTGGTCTCAGGTGTGCAGAGGCAAACTGTGTGGGAAGGGAGGGGGCGTGGGTGGAGGCACAGGTAAGGAGAGGTAGCCGTAGGCGCCGAGCAGTCCTCCAGCACCTCCAGCCCTCGTCCCTTCCTGGGATGACAGGGTTCTGCCAGTCCCTCGTTATGTCCTGTGGTGTGCGAGTATATGAGCTCAGAAAGAAACAAACAGGAAGATTGCCTCTCCCCAGCCCCTGGCAGATAGAGCGCTCCTCCTCACTTGGCTCCCACAATCATTTAACCAGTTGGGGGTCCCTATTATACGCCTGAGTCTGCAGTGTCTTCGAGATGGTAGCATTAACCAGCAGCCACTACTCTGACATGAGGTGGCCTTTGAAACACGGCTGCCTTAATTTTCAGTGGAAGAATTAACACTGTGGGCTCCTCAGGAAAAGAGTCGTCTGCTGCCAGCTGCTCATGAGGAGACAGTTTGTCTGATGACCAGGTGGCCATGCCATGTTGGCCTAGCAGCCCTCTGGGGTATAGTGCTGTCCATCCCGGAAATTTGAGAGAGCTGACTGGGAGGGTTTTCTGCTCATCAGAGTTGTCCAGACCACATCCACGGGGGCAGGAAGCTGGAATCTTGGTTGCAGTGTCTCATAGCTTTTTTCTAAGTGGCTGTGGTTGGACGTCCATCCCCCAAACAGTTCCCCCTCCCCTGCAGCACTTCCTGGGAACCCCTTGCGGATGTCTTGCGAGTGTGTCCTGGATCAGATCTTTTTGGGGTTTTTTGTGGGGTTCACCATTTCTCTCCACTCCTGCTCCCAGAAGCTTCCCACACTCCTGAGGCTGTAAAGGCTGTCCTTGGGGCTGGCATGAAGCCCACCCCAGTCGTCCCCATCTCTTCTAAAGCGGCTCTCTGCCAGACTGTTAGGATGCCACAGCGATGACAGACAAGGAGCATGCGATTGCCAGCTCATCTGGCAAAAATCCACAACACAAGTTCTTGGAAGAGGAGGTGGGGTCCTGGGCAGAAGCAGCTCTGATCCTGCCACTGTTCCTGGAGCCTGCTGCTGTCCTATGGACCTGAGAACCCAAGCCCACCTGTCCCCACCCACTCCCTCAAGCTCCTCCTCCAGAGAGACCCTCCTCCCAAGCCCAAATCCTGGCAGAGTGTGGCAGGCAGTGCAGCCTGGGCTCTTGCTCAGTCAGCAGGCTCTTTCAGTCACTGATCTCGTCCTGGGATGGTGCCCATGCACTGGGTTCCGCGAAGGAGGAAACATCGAAGACGCGACTCTTCCCTTCCTTAGGAGCTACGGTCTAGAGGGAAATGGAAGCAAGGAATAAATCATCCCCGAATGAAAAATAGAATTATACATTATGATATAACATGTAGTGGGATGTTATTGCCAATTACGGCTGGGCTATAGCCAGAGGAGATAAGAGAGAAGGGGCCCTTATTTAGGTTAAGTGGACTCTGGAGCGTTGACTAGGCACACTCAGGTGATAAATGGGGAATAGCCGATGTAGAGGTGCTGGGGGCGCAAAGAGATGGACGAACAGTGGGAGCCGGAGTGGCTGGAGTGGCTTGTGTGGAGTGGAGAGTTCCGGGGGCCACGCATAAAGAGCCGGAAGTAATGAGTAGCTGGTGACCTGACTGTATGAAAGGTCAGAGCTGCTAAGCAGGGGATGAATGGGGAGAAAGTCCCAGTGGAGAGAAGGCATCTTTTGTGATCCAGAAGCATGGTGACAGTAGTGATTGGGGTCCTTTGATTCCATCACATTTTATAACTGGGCAGTGCTCAAACATGGGAACGTAATTAGGTTTTTGTGTATTGACTATATATGTATAGCAACTTTGCTACTCTCTCCTGTCAGGTCTCATAGCTTCTCTGAAAATCATGATGGGTTTTCTATGTAGTCAGTTAGTTTTTGGCACATGAGAATATTTCTTTGAAGCCTGCGTTTTGAAATTCTTCCAGTAACGCACTGAATAGGACTTCGGGTTCCCTTCAGAGAAGCAGCCCGCTGATCCGGTTCCCGGCTTTAGTACCTCTGCTTCTCAATGGCAGTGTTGGCTGTAAATTTCGACAGGTACCATTTGTTAAAGGCTGAGAAAATTCCCTCGTATTCCTTGGTGGCTAAGGGTTCTTATTTTTATTTTTATTTTTTTAAGTAGAAAATTCGAGTGGAACGTTATGGAATCCTTTCTCGAAATTTACTTAGGTGATCGTAGATTTTCTCCTCCCATCTCTAATGTGACTTTTCACGTCAGCGTGTTCTTTCAGTGCTGAGATAAGCCCTGCTCGATAGCATTATCAGTTTGGATTGAATTTGGCTGTAACAGGGCATCAATAGTGTCACAAGCAAGCGATTCTTCTATTTCTCTCTCGCTTAAAGTAACATCAGGGTGGTCATTTGGCACAGCTGTTAGGGTGCTGCTCAGGATACTTCCGTGCTATTTCATATGCCTGTGATGGAGTCCTGCTTCCTTCTCCAGCCCAGCCTTCTGCGAATGCACTCTTGGGGAGAGCAGAGCATCCCTGCCACCCAGAGGAGGGGCCCAGATGGAACTCCTGGCTTCAGCCTGGCCGAGTCCTGGCTCTTGTGAGCACTTGGGTAGTGAACCAGCAGGTAGAAAATTGTTTCTCGACCTTTCGAGACTGAGGAAGGAGCCAGCCAGAATATAGAAAGTGCTGTGTCAGGACCTGCTTCCTTCTGTTGTGCTGTTCTACACTTGGTATGTCACTGTGTAGTCAACGAACCCAAGTTCAAGTACCCACCTGTCATGTGTGCATTCTGAGCAGTGGAAAGGAGTCAGGGAAGAAGGATGCTGGGATGCTGTCTTTAATAAAACAAAAACAACGACAACAACAACAACACAACTTCTTGGAAGTCCCACACATCACTTTCACCTCCAGCAGATTCGAACCTTATCACTTGGTGACGCCTAGCTGCAAGGGAGGCTGGGGGGTGAGGTCTTAGCAAGGACACCAAGTGCTAACACGCAGTGTTCTTATGGCTAAAGACCGAGACTTGAAGGACTGTAGCAGCTTTTGTCCCAGTTTTATTTTATTTTTATATTCACATTGCTAGGGTTTTTTTTTTCCAGTTATCACTTTAAGATTTTTATGTTTATGGTCATAAGTGATTTTGACCTACAACTTTATTCTCATTATTCTGATCAGGGATTAAGGTTATGCTAAACTCCTAAAAGGAATTTAGTAGCTTTCTCTGTGTTTCTGTTCTGTGGAACAATTTATATGAAGTAAGAGTTATCTACTACTTGATGTTTGGTAGACTATGAAACTACCCGGAGCTGGACGCCTTTTGGGAACAGAACAAGCTTTTAAAACGTCAGCTAGTTTCTTTTGTGGCTATTAATCTATTCCGGTCTTATTTTCTCCTTGAGTCAGTTTTGTAGAATTCTGTTTTCTAAAAAGCAGACCATTTTATGAAAGTTGACAGACTTCAAAATTTTTGGCACAAAATACTCTTTCTCTTGATATTATTATACTTATATAAATGTTTATTGTGTTGGTGGATTGTATCTGCCTTTTCATTCCTAATACCTTGGGTTGATATCTTACTGTTCTTTCAGGATCAACCTTGCCTGAAGTTTATGAATTAGTAAACGGATTTTTGAAATTATGCTGTATTAGCCTTTTTTTTATACCTCACTTGCACTTTTGTTGGAAAGACAGATTTATGGAGAGAAGAGTCAGAGAGAAAGATCTTCCATCTGCTGGTTCACTCCCCAGAAGACTGCAGTGGCCAGAGCTGAGTGGATCTGAAGCCAGGAGCCAGGAACTTCTTCGGGGTCTCCCACATCTGCAGTTATCCAAGGCTTTGGGCCATCCTCCGCTGCTTTCTCAGGCTACAAGCAGGGAGCTGGATGAGAAGTAGAGTAGCCAGAACACAAACTAAGGCTCATATGAGATTCTGGCACTTGGAGGTGGAGAATTAGCCAATTAAGCCACAGCACTAGGTCTACTTCATCAGCCTTTTAAAAACTAACTTTAAAAATTATGTTGTATTAGCCTTTTGACATGCCAGCTTTTGGTGTTGGTGGGCAGTCTGTAGTGTTTCCTTTCCTCAGTTACTGCACTGTTGTTATTTTGTCTTCTATCATGTCTCTTTCCTCACTGCCTCCAGGAAACCAGCTGGTGTACCTTATTGTCTAGCCAGTGCCTTTTTGGGCTGTCGGCTCTCTTCCAGCCTTACTGCGCAAACGGCCTCTCACAGGTTCGGAGATGTAACATTTTCAATGTGTCATCAATAGCTTTCATGATAATTTTCTTTTAATTTTTAAATATTTATTTCTTTACAAGAGCGACAGAGCAAAAAGGTGTTGCATCTGCTGGCTCACTCTGTAAGTGACCACAACAGCTAGGGCTGGACCGAGCTGAACTCTATCCTTGTCTCCCACATGGTAGCAGGGACCCAATACTTGGGCCATCCTTTGCTGCCTTCCCAGGAACATTAGCAGGGAGCTAGATCAGAAACAGAGCAGCCTGGACTCAAATTGGCACCGTGATTTGGGATGCCCACTTCACAAGCCATGGATTATGCTGGCCTTGATTTCCTTTCTTTCCTTTCCTTTCTTTTCTCTTCTTTTTCAAACTTTATTTCTTACTGGAAAGGCAGATTTACAAAGAGAAGGAGAGACAGAGAGGAAGATCTTCCATCCGCTGGTTTACTCCATAAGTGGCCACTATGGCTGGAGCTGAGCTAATCCGAAGCCAGGAGCTTCTCCGGGCTCTCCCACACGGGTGCAGGGTCCCAAGGCTTTGGGTTGTCCTCGGTTGCTTTCCCAGGTCACAAGCAGGGAGCCAAAAGGGAAGTGGAGCAGCTGGGACATGAACCGGCACCCACATATGGGATCCCATATGGGTTGTAAGGCAAGGGTTTAGCTGCTACGCCATCGCACCATGCCCGGTTATTTTCTTTTTAATAAGAAATTAAGTTGTTCAGGCTTCTTTCGGTTTGTCTGTTTGTTTTCCAGATGCATTTTGTGAGGGTACAGAGAGTATAGCACAAGGGGTGGCTGCCTCTTTATTCCTGGTTTCTTTCTTTTAAAAATTACTTCCTTTTATGTTATTGTTTGAAAGGCAGAGAGAGAGATCCCATGTGTTGGTTCACTCCCCAAATGCCCACACAGCTGGGGCTAGCCCGGGTCAAAACCAGGAACCAGAAACTCAATCTGGGTCTCCCATGCGGATGATGGGGACCACGGGCTGTAGGCGTGGTCTGCTGCCTCCCAGGTTGTTAAGGATGCAGGAATCCGGGCTGGAGCTGATACTGGAACCCAGGCATTCCAGCACGAGATGACGGCAGGTCTGGCATGACGTGACCACTGCTCATGAGTGATTTTTGAAGTTGCCCTGTGTGGTAGCAACTTCTGTGACATTGATTCCTTAGAATTTGTGGAAGTTTCCTTCATCCAAGAGGGGAGGGCTGTGTCATTTTCCTGATAACTGTATTTTACCCTAGTCTGACAGTGTTGTTTAAAAGCATTCAAGCTTGTGATTGTTGTATGTCGTCTTTCAGCATTAAATAGGTGACTTTCTTTTCTTCTTTGGCCTGATTTCCTTGCTCTGGCTGTTTCCTCTTGGTTCATTTTCCATTATTTTTTCCTGCTCTTTTCTTTTTTGGAGATTTTATCTGTTTATTTGGAAGTGAGGATTACAGAGGGTGAGGCAGAGAAAGAGAGTGATTCTCCGTGCTCCAATTTACTCCTCAGAAGGCCACAACAGCCAGGGCTGGGCCAGTCCGAAGCCTGGAGCTTCATCTGGGTTTCCCACATGTGTGACTGGGCCCAAGTGCTGCAGCCAACTTCTGTTGCTTTCTGGGGCACATTGGCAGGGAGCTGGATCGAAAGCGAAGCAGCCGGACTTGAATGGACACCCATGTGGGATACCAGAGTGTCAGGCCGTGGCTTTCCCGCAGGGCCCGAATGCCTGTCCCATCCCTTTATTTTCAACTTTCTTGTCTGCTTACATTGTAGAGTTGTTGCTTCAAAATGATAGGTAGCAAAAACTTAATAGACATATTTATTTATGTATGTTGATTATTTATTTGGACTGACTTTCATGATCTCATTCTATTTTATTTTTTAAAGGTTTACTGTTTTATTAGAAAGTCGGATTTACAAAGAAAACAGAGACAGAAAGATCTTCCGTCTGCTGATTCACTCCCCAAGCAGCCGTATTGGCCAGAGCCAAGCTAATCCAAAGCCAGGAGATTCTCCTGGGTCCCCACGCGGGTGCAGAATCCCAAGACCTTGTGCTGTCTTTGCTTTCCCAGGCTGCAAGCACGGGAAGTGGAGCAACTGGGATATGAACCAGCGCCCATATGGGATCCTGATGCATGTAAGGCAAGGGCTTTAGCCGTTACGCTACTGCCCAATGATCTTTTTTTTTTTTAAGAATTATTTATTGGAAAGTCAGATTTATAGAGAGAAAGAAAGACAAAGAAAGATCTTCTGTCTGCTGGTTCACTCCCCAAGTGGCCACAATGGCCAGAGCTGAGCCAAGTTGAAGCCAGGAATCAGGAGCTCCCTCTGGGTCTCCCACATGGGTGCAGGGTCCCAAGATGTTGGGCCTCCATCATCTGCTTTCCCAGGCCACAGGCAGGGAGCTGGAAGGGAAGTGGGGGGAGTGGAACAGCTGGGATATGAACTGGCATCCATATGGGATCCTGGCACATGCAAGGCAAAGACTTTTAAAATTTTTTATTTTATCTGCCTTTTCTTTGTCGTTTTGTTGAACTAATCAAATTTATTTCTCTTTTTCTCTTTACTGTTTTGGAAGTTCACATTTTAGAAGTGACTTTTCCTAAAAATTTTAAGATTGTACTTAATATTTTTCTAATAAAGTCTAAAGTTAGTATTTCTGCATCTCTTAATATAAAACAAGAGCCTTGGACTGTTCCCAGTTTTATTGATTTTGAGAAGTGGAGAGATCTCTCATCCAATTTAGACGCCTAAGACAGCCAAGGCTGAGCAGGGCTGAAGCCAAGAGCTGGGCCCTCCCTCCAGGTCTCCCACTGGGTGGCAGGGACCCAGCTTCTTGAGGCATTACCTGCTAGCTCCCAGGGTATGTGTGAGCAGGAAGCTGGAATCAAGAGCCAGGACTTGGGCCCAGCGTGATAACTTAGTGGCTAAAGTCCTCGCCTTAAATGCACCGAGATCCCATATGGGCACCAGTTCTAATCCCAGCAGCTCCACTTCCCATCCAGCTCCCTGCTTGTGGCCTGGGAAAGCAGGTGAGGAGAGCCCAAAGCCTTGGGACCCCCGCACCTGTGTGGGAGATCTGGAGGAGGCTCCTGGCTTCAGATTGGCATAGCACCGGCCATTGTGGCCACTTGGGGAGTGAATCAGCAGATGGAAGATCTTCCTCTCTGTCTCTCCTCCTCTCTGTATATCTGCCTTTCTAATAAAAAAAAAAAAAAAAGCCTTAAAAAAGAGGCAGTACTTGAACCCAGGCACTCTGACATGGGCTGAGCTGTGGCATAACCACTAGGACCGATGCCCACACCCTCTTCCATGCTATATTTATCTTGTACTTTGATTGGTCCTCTTTGAGGGGCTCTGTTAAATCCGTTGTTGTGAGATCCTTTGTGTTTTAATAGCTCAGATTTACAAACATGCCTGAACAATCAGCGTGTTGGTTGTTATTTACTCCTGCCTACTCCTTCCTCGTGGTTTTAGTTTCCTTGCCCCTGCAGTATGGCTGCAGCCTGGGGCTGGCACTCAAGGCTGTGTCTCAGCTTGGGCTCTCTGTGTTTCGCTGGGAGTACTCATTTGAACCCACACCCACACAGAAAGCAGCCTCAGTATTCCCACTTCCCAGCCTCCTCCTTCCAAGACACATTCCTGCATTCCTGGCGCAAGCTTTTCCTCATCCAGGTTTCCAGCAGACTGCCAGCCTAATGCACGGGATCTCCTTCCAGCTCCCTGTGATGTGCGGGCCTGGGGTCTCTCCTGCCCTTCCCAGCCCGCCTTCCCCTCCAGCCTCTAGCGTATGTCTGGCCCCACGTTCCCGTGACTCACTTGGCTTAGACACATACTCACTGCTCAAGCTTTGCCATTCTTTTTTTTTTTTTTTCCCTGCTATCTGAGGATCTCTCCTTCCGGTTTCTAAGCTAAAACACCTTTTGGGTCTTATTCCATCCAGCCTTTCTGTGTGTTTGGGGCGTGGGTGGGAGCCTGCTAAGGTGATTCCATCTGCTGCATTGATCAGTTGTCTGCTCTGGGCTGCTAGCAGCAGACACAAGGTGATGGTGGACTAGTTTAAAAAGCGTTTGGAAGTGCAGGGGCGGGCAGAGCACGTGGGGCTGTCATGTAAGACCAACGAGGTCTTGGTGGGGATGGGCCAAGGCGGGGGGATGGTGCGGAATGTCTGAAGGAGCACATTGCCTGGGACAGGAGATCATACTGGGAATTCAGAGGGAGTGACAGGTGGGCAAGGGGGGCATCTGGCCCATCTCTCTGGCCAGGCTCCCTTGCTCGTCTGCTGAAGGCATCCTTAGTTATGCACCTGCACGGTCCTTGCTGTCCCTTCTGTCCCTGGCACTTTAAGTCTGACTCACCACACGCCATGCCCCAACTGGCACATTAAAAGCAAGCCATGCAGCCCAGCAGCCTTGCTGGGCAAACATCCAGGCTGACCCCCTGCCCACTGCCACACCATTTTCCTGGACTCTTCTGCCTGGACTTCTGTCTCTCTGAGTCCAGTATTAGTTTCTGTCTGTTTTCTTTGGTTTTAAAAATTGTTGTCTTCTGGGGCGTTCCCTGCTGACCTCCCGGGTTAAGAGTTTAGACTTGCTGGACCTCACACTGGGAGTTAACCTGGGATTCCTTCCCATTGCCTGGCATCTGTGATGACTTGGCTTACAGTTCATTGTGCAGGACTGGGGGTGGTGATGGTGCTCCTTCAGTTCCATCCCCACTGTGCCCCTGCCCCCAACCCCAGATTCATTTGTTCCTGGATACTTCTCGGACCCCCTGTGATTTGTCAGGCTCTGTTCTGACTCAGGCTGCGAAGAGGAGCAGTGGGAGGCGCAGCTCCTGCTCCGGAGGTGTCGCTATCACACAAACCGGATCTGCTGTGCGCGTTTGTGGCTGTGCCGGGTGCCACAAAGGGGATTTACATGCACCGTCAGTCAGTCTGTACAGTGGGGGGCTTTGACCTTGTCTGTCAGGCACGGCCTCCCCCAGGGAAGTGACATTTGGGTGGGGAGTGGAAGAATGAGCAGAAATCTCTTGAAATGGAAGAGAAGTGTTCCAAGTAGAAGGAGTGGTACATGCTAAGGGCCTGGGGTGAGAGGGGGTGTACTTAAGAAGCATATGCCAGCCTCTGCCCTAGGCATCCTTCCTCTGAGCCAGAAGAAAGGAGGACATCAAATATGCTTGCCTCATGTTAGAAGACTGGGCCTGGGGTCCTTTGATTTCTGCCTCCAGCTCTCTCTAACCAGGACTATCCTCCTGCATCTTCCCTCCCACTAAAACCTTATGTTAAATCCTAGATTTAACAAAAATAGAAATAAAGCTACCACCGAAACCCACATACACACGCACACGTACCACCAGGATGTCCAGTGCAATTTGACTATCATATACATAATGAATAGATGTCAGTACAAGATGTTCCAGGTAATATTTGGGACAGACTTCAGAAAAAAAAAAATCTGCTATTTATCTGAAACACAGCTTTCGATGAGAATCCTGTGTTTGATCTGACGTCCCTGCCTGGACTCTCTCGTGGCTCCCCAGGGCCACTGGGAGAACTGTGTTGGAAGACTTGCCTGTCTCCTCGTTAACATTATGCTCACGTGTGGCTTTGGGTCCTTGCACAGTGCGTGCTGAACCATGAGCCCATGACCTCTGGACAGGTAGCTTCCCGCTTCAATGAAGTTGTGTTCCAAAAAGAGTCCAGTGAAAGCAGTGAGGGGCTTGTGATCAACCAGGGGTCTTGCCCCGTCTCCCTTCCTCAGCTTTTAACACCAGAATGGTTCCTGACTGAACCAGAGTTCCTTGGGAATCTCCCACCCTAGCCCCTTTGTAGCATCACCACCATAGCCCCCAGGCGGACTCGAAGACCTGCCCCAGCCTGGCTTTGCTGAAGCTCTCGGCTTCTGTCTCACAGAGCAGCTTCCGCAGACACCCATACCGTGGCTCTGCCTTGCTGAAATGTCACTGCCCTTCTCCCTCCTTGCCCCCGGCGCCTGCTGCCAAATACTCCTGGCAGAACTTCTGACAATTTCTGCAGCCTGAGCCTGCCTTGGACACCGTGTCCCTTGGGATAATCCAGGTTCTTTCCAAGGGCTCTTGTGCTAGCCCTGGAGTTAGAGTAGCAACTAGTCCCATGAAGATAGAGATGGTCATGATGATTTCCGGAAGGTCAGGATTTAGTCACGATCACCTTGAAGAACTCAACGGGAGGAGCCTCCGCAGCCTTGTGGCAAGGGGAGAAAACGCCGGGAGAGAACGGTTAACAAACACATCCGTGAGTGCTCACAGCTGGAGCCAGTTTCTATCCTGGGTTTACAGCCATGAGTTTAGACCACAGCCAGCGCTGCCAAACCCCAAACCAAGCAGACAACTGAGCCTTGGGCTTTACCACCCAGGAAGTTCATCAGTCACTATTAGGTGGTGAGTTACAGAAAACCTCTCCTGTGGCAGTGACTTAATTATGATGGAGGTTTCTTTCTTGCTTGGAAATCCAGAGAGGGGCCATCAGGGGCTTATGGGTGCTCCATAGGATCAAGACATGAGCTCTCCCATCTTCTTACTCTTCTACTCTGGATCCTTGCTTCTGTCTCACACTCCAAGGTGGCTGCCTGAGGTCCAGCCAGCATGTCTGCACTCTGTTCTTCTGGGAGGGGGAAGGAATAGACACGCTCTCTCCTCTCTGAAATTGCACATGCCATTTCTGCTTCTGTCCTCTGGGCTACAGCATAGCCACTTGGCTACCCTTAATTATAAGGGGGACTGGAGGAAGAATCTTTTTCCAAAGCAGCTATGCATCCAGCTTCAAATTGTGGGATTCTGTTACTAAGGAAGAAAGGGAGAATGACTGTTGGGGGATATAATTATTAGTCTCTACCATTCTCCCTTCCAGCAAGCGACCCACCAACCACGCAGCCAATGCTGGTGTGTGAGCAACTGCCCTATTTAGCGAGGGAGACAGATATGCAAATAACTAACCACCACACAATGTGATATGGAGGATAAAAGAGGTTTTGTGCTGAGTGCTGCAGGAGAACAGATGGAAACGATCAACAGCAATCATCGTAATGAATGGCGGCGATGCCCAAGCTGGGTTCTCGGAGCTGCGTTCCCATTATCCCCTTGATCCGGGTCCCTTTCTTTTCAGTGGGAACTGCAGACTTGCCCACTTCCCTGTAATCGCGAGCACAGTGGCAAGACAGGTGCCGTTCTGAGGTCTTTGTGGATATTACCCATGGCCATCTCAGCAGCTCAGGCTCCTCGTCTTCTTCACTGATGACAAGGAACTAAGGAACAAGCCCATGAGCCAGGATTTGAACCCAGGTATAACCTGGCCCCTGAGGATCTGGGCTTAACCACCGAGACCTGCCGGTGCCCTTCAAGGCATTCTTAGGCCTCCCCTCAGCAGCCCCTAGTCTTGAGCAGCCAACCTCCCCACCCATGTCCCTGGGACAGTTGCGGTCATCTGGCAAGACCCCTCTCTGCTCCAATACCAACACTCAACTTGCTGGAATCTCCTTCCCTGCCCTGTGTCCTGTGGGGGCCATGATCTAAAAGGTTCATGCTCCTCATGAACTTGGTAACGACTTCAGTTTGAGTAAGCCACTTTAAACCCCTCAAAGTCTCAACATTCTCATCTATACTGAGGGGTGACAGTGTCACCTACAGGGCTTGTTTGTGACGACTGAGCACAGTGCTCAGCATGGAGGACATCGGTCATCACTGTGTATCTTCCTAACAGCTGCTGCCTGGGCCTGCGGGTCTCTGTTCTCCGCCTCATTGCATTTCAGGTCGTGTTGGTTTCCTGTTCCTGCCATAGCACATCGCCACCCTCAGGGCCAAGAAGCCTGCATTTCCAAAGATTACCAGGCTGAGCCCAGATTCTCTGGGTGCCCGTGGGGTGCATCCTTCCTGGGGGGCTCTGGGAGACTCTGTGTGCACCCCCTAGTGTAGGCCAGCTTCTGTGCCACAGCCAACAGTGGAAGGTCCCATCACCCCCATCCCCAGGCCTCTCCTGCCTCCTTTGCTTACGCCTGAGAATGCACCTGGATAGCCCAGCCACTCATCATGCCAGGCTCCTAAGTCGCACCACCTGCAGCTCTCCTGCCGCCAGGCAGGAAATGTGTTCACGGGGGAGCTGAGGACGTGGGCCTGTGTGGCTAGCATTGTGCTTGTGATGACTGTCCCAACCCACGTGCCCCTCGCATAGCCGTTCACATCCTTCTCCGCCAAGCTCTTTGGAGACAACCTGTCTTCATCACCGCCTGGTCACCCACTGCGCCTGCGTCTTCCTCTACATTCCACCACGCCTCCTCACCTCCTCTGGCTCTGGGCACGTCTTGCACAGGTTGCCAGGCAGTGGGCAGCTCTCATTCTCTTCCAGCTGCGTTTCCCACAGCAGCTGCTCATTCCTTCCTGTGACCCTCGTCTCCCTGTCTTCTGGTTTTCTTCCTCTTCCTCCTGGCTTCTTCCTTGCTGTCTCCATCCAGCCTCTAACATGCCTCTCTCCCCCAAGGTATTGGCTCTTTGGTGCTCTGTTGCTTCTTTCTTCCGTGACCTTGGCCCACACTGCCAGTTTCAAAAATACCACTTACTCAAGGCTGACTGACTCCTGCTTGTGTTGTGTAAATCTCTGGTCCTTGGCTGGAAGCAGTGCTAAGGACTGTGCTCCCAGTAATCTCATAAGCTTCTCGACTTCTCCAACCTTCCTGAGGCAGACACAGTGAGAGAATGTGTCCAGGCAGGGACTTGAGAACCATGGTGAACCATGGGTCTTCCCTTTGGACTGGTGGAAGGCAGAAAACCCAGTGGTGCCAAGGGACAGACCCTTGAGTAGTAGGGTAACAGGGGAGCAAGCGGGGGTGACAGCTCTTCCCTAACACTTTTGTGGGAGATGAACTTTGCAGCTGCCGGGGCCCTGGAGGAGCCAAAGACTAACTAACGGTACTCAGAGGCCTGGGAACTTCTGTGGGGAGCCCTGGTGGGGTCTCTCCTTGTGGGTGGACACACGGGAGGCTCCACAGAGAGCACTCTGGGATTGTGTGGGCTGCAGGGCTGCCCTCTGGATGTGGGGAGACTGCCTGAGGAGTAGCTGGAGTGGTAAGGAGGTTTACTGAGGAGGAGGAGGGACTTGTGCAGGAAGTGGAAGGGAGTAACACCATAGCAGACAAGGTACCAGGTGTCTTTGGGGAACAAGGAGAATGTGGGGGAGATAAGGGCCAGGTAAACGCTGGCAAAGGACACTCGAGCCTTATCTGGTTGGCCGCGGGGAGCTATGGAAGGGTTTAGAGCAGGGAACGACTTGGCAGAGGTTTGGCTTTAGGAAATCTATTCCAGTCTCGCGTAAATGTGAGAGGGATTGTTGGGCCCGGTGTCTTAACAGGCATGAAGGATGATTTTAGAGAGAAGGAGCTACCTTGGCCATTAGTTCCTATAATTTTATATCCATGTGTATTTTTAGATCTTCATGCAGAGATTTAAAATACATGATAGAGATGATTATATATCATACACCTTCCCATGAGATGGCCTAGATGGAAGACTTCCCAAAGGCACACAGTGACACAGTCAGCGTGAGAAGGCAGGTCAGCCTCCTAGCCCAGTGCTCATCCTTTGCCCTGTCCTGAGTGGAGCCTGAGGTGGCAGAGAGGAGACCAGGTCCGCAGTCTGGGCAGACGATCGTGCGGGTGCCTAGCTGGGCATGCACCAAGGCGAGGAGCGTGTGGGAGGCCACGAGGCCATGTTCTCTTGCTTCCTCTCTCTCTCCGGGTGGGAGTGGGGGGTGGGGACACTGGGCTTGTTGGAGATTGCACATGAGTGCATCTCTCTTTCCTGGGTCCTGCAGCATCCTTCTGGGCCTGGTTTCTATAGCAACAGGCTCCCAGCAGGCAGCCCGCCAGCTGGAGGGAAGCTGGCAGGCAGGCAGGCAGAGAGAGAAGGCCTGGGCAGCAGAAAGAAGACTGAAGCTTCGGGGGTTGGGAGAGTCCCCTGGGAAGGCCCCAGAGCCACTCGACAAGCCCTCTGTGTGTTGACAGAGAGGAGGTGGAGGGAGCCCAGAACATGTGAGCCTTTCTTTTGTGGACCTTGAATTTCCAGGCCTTGAACTTGTGTTCCTCCCCCACTCTCTACATCCCTTGCCCATGCTGCTTAGGGTATTGTCCGGCCTCAGCCTCATGCATCTTAGGGGGCCACAGGCGTCTTCCACATCAAGGAGCTCTGGGTCTGAACTCCGGGGAGGGGGAATAAAATGAACAAGGCCAATTGACTTTCTGTTTTGCATAGGATTTGCATATTATTAACTTCAAGACAAGAAATTTCCAGGCCTTGTGTCATGCCTGCCAACAACTTAATTTGGCTCTACTGGCACCGGCCTGCTGGCTCTGGCTGGGCCCTGGGCTGAGCTGTCGGGATCCCTGGGGAACAGGTCCTCCTAACCGCAGGCCCACTCCACCCCCAGCGGCTGCCAGGCCTCGCTTCTCGGTGATATTTCTAGCAGCCGGTGCTGTGCGAAGGGTTTTGCTGTGGAGCTGGGCAGTCCTGGGCCCACCTCCTGGCCCTGCTGCTTCGCAGTTGGCTGACTACCATCAGCTTGGTCTCTGGGTTGGGCTGAAGACAGCTGGAAGAGTGGGTGTGAACCTATACAGACACAATACTAATGCATTTGATGGGAAACAGTCACTGCAGGGGTCCTCTCTGGGCCCCTCTAGTCACTTCTCTACTGTTGAGCTTCTGTAGGGTGCTGCTCCAGCACTTTGGTCTCAGCTTGGACCGATGCGCACCAGCTTCCGTCCCTAGAGGACTGGCTTTGCAAAAGGTGGGTGTGCAGTACTCATTAGCTGCAAAACCCAATCGATTTCAAGAGCCTGGATTGCTGTCCATCACCTTCCTGGTTTCCTTCCCTGACTCCTGCACAGCTTGCCTGGGTTGGAGGTGCCATGACAGGGTCCTCTTGTCCTCCTAGGCGAGCGAGGTTCAAGCGCTCCAACAGCGTGACAGCCGGCGTGCAGGCGGACCTGGAGCTGGAGGGTCTGGCTGGCCTGGCCGCCGTGGCCACCGAAGACAAGGCCCTGCAGTTTGGACGCTCCTTCCAGAGGCACGCCTCGGAGCCGCAGCCTGGGCCCCGGGCGCCGACCTACTCAGTCTTCCGCACGGTCCACACGCAGGGCCAGTGGGCCTACCGCGAGGGCTTCCCACTGTCCTATGAGCCCCCTGCTGCCGATGGGTCCCAGGGCCCGACCCCTGCCCCTGCCCCTGGCCCTGGGGCCGGCCGCCGCGACTCCTGGATGGAGCGCGGATCCCGCAGCCTCCCTGACTCAGGCCGTGCGTCCCCTTGCCCCCGGGATGGCGAGTGGTTCATCAAGATGCTGCGGGCTGAGGTGGAGAAGCTGGAGCAGTGGTGCCAGCAGATGGAGCGCGAGGCGGAGGACTATGAGCTGCCAGAAGAGAGTGAGTGGGCCCGGGGATGTGGGGAAGACCAGGGTGGGGAGGACAGGCACTGGCCTTCTGTGCCCAGGGGGCTGGGGCGAGGCTACCACCCACTGGCAGGCCCCACATGTGTGCTGCCTTGCGTGTCCGGTCCCTTGGCACTGGAACCTGGAAGCAGGGCTTGCTGGAAACTCCTGGAAAGGGGCAGGGAGAAGCTTCAGAGGCCAGGACTCTGGCCTGGGGGCACTGACCATGCCAAAGGGCTGGGGCCTGTAGGAGATGGTGGCTCCATGCAAGTCTTCAGGTCCATCAGGACAAGGGGATTCAGGAAGAAAGAAGCATAGCTCGGACTGGGGTGAGGAGCCAGGCTGATGCAGGTGGCCTTAGGGCATAGGGGGTTGCTGACAGTGTCACATAAGGGTCCGAGGTCTGGTTAAGGAGACAGAGCTGCACAGAAGTGGCCATGGCCCTTTGCTGTTAATCTAGTCTTAGGGGAGACACAAGTTCATGGGATGGTTTCCAAGAAGACAGTGTCATGTGCATATAACCTCTTAGGAGTTCTTAAAAAAAAAAAAAGGGAAAGGCTGAGTTACAGTGGGAGGAGACATGAAGAGATCTTCCATCTGCTGGTTCACTCCCCAAGTGGCCACAATGGCCAGAGCTGAGCCTATCTGAAACCAGGAGCCTGGAGCTTCCTCTGGGTCTCCCACATGGGTGCAGGGGTTGTTGGTCTGGAAAACAGCCATCCTCTGCTGTTTTCCCAGACCATAAGCAGGGGGATGAGTAGAAAATGGAGCAGCCAGGACTTGAACTGGTACCCCCATGGGACGTCAGCGCCACAGGCAGAGGTTTCACTTACTATGCCACAGCGCCAGTCCACTCTTTGTAATTGTTAACAAGGCATGGAGTCACATACTCATGAGTAACAAGGTTTAGTCACTGGGTGTCCCAGACAAGGCTGGGGGCTGGGCTGGGCTGGGTCCCCTCTGTTCTCTAGCACGGATGTAGGAGAATGAGGCTTTTATACATGGAGGCTGCAGGGAGGAAGGATACAGCCTGCCCGGGGACTGCAGATGGGGGACAGCAACTGGAGCCTGGGCTGGACGTGAGTTCAGCGCCCAGGTCCCCTCCAGCATGCTTCCTGGAGAGAGTGGGGGGCCGGGGGGCAGGCCAGGGCCTCATTCCCCTCCCTGCATTGTCGTTTACTCTCCAGTCCTGGAGAAGATCCGCAGCGCCGTGGGCAGCACACAGCTACTCTTGTCCCAGAAGGTTCAGCAGTTCTTCCGGCTGTGTCAGCAGAGCATGGTGAGTACCTGTGACAGCAGAACCCCAGGTGTGTGCACCCGGCAGGAGACCTCACAGTGAAGGGAGACTGCCAGCATGGTGCCCCTGAGAGAAAGACCTGGGTGCCTCCCTACCCCGCTGGCCAAGCTTCCAGATGGGGGCAGTGAAGAGGGTGCTTTGACCTGTCCTGATTGGCCGCCTCTGCTCCCCCTACCCCCATCCTCTGCCTTCTCTACAGGACCCCACCGCGTTCCCCGTGCCCACCTTCCAGGACCTGGCGGGTTTCTGGGACCTCCTGCAGCTCTCCATAGAAGATGTGACCCTCAAGTTCCTGGAGCTACAGCAACTCAAGGCCAACAGCTGGAAACTCCTAGAACCTAAGGTGTGTGCTTAGCAGTGTCCCTTCAAGCCCAGAGGCCAGGTGTTCCACCCTGCCCACGTGTAGAGAGAACAGGAGAGGTGCCAGCCTCCTCTCCCACAATGACCCAACCCTGCTGGTCACTGCTGGCTGCCTGGCCCTGGTGGGCATCCCTGCCTGAGAAAAGGAGCAGGACTAGACCTTCCAGAAAGACACGCTGCCCTCAGCTCGGGCTTGGGCACAAAGGGCAGGGTCTCACTTGGTCTCCTTGGCCTCCAGGACCTCCAGACTTGGCCATGCCTGGTCCCAGGGGACCCAGAGCAGGGTTTTGTGAGGCAAGCGGCTGAGAACGCTCCACCAGGGGGACTCTTAACCCGTCCCCAAGAAGAGCTGTTGACCTTGTCAGACAGGAACACTGGGCGCCCTCAGGTCCTCCCCTGGGGGGGGTGTGAGGGAAGGGAGAGGGGTACCCCCCCACACCCATCGCCTCAGCGGCCGCCCCCTCCCCACAGGAGGAGAAGAAGGTCCCTCCGCCCATACCAAAGAAGCCCTCGCGGGGCCGGGGCGTGCCGGTGAAGGAGCGCTCCCTGGACTCCGTGGACCGGCAGCGGCAGGAAGCGCGCAAGCGGCTCCTGGCGGCCAAGCGCGCCGCCTCCTTCCGCCACAGCTCGGCCACTGAGAGCGCGGACAGCATCGAGATCTACATCCCTGAGGCCCAGACCAGGCTGTGACCGGCCCAGCCCGCCCGGCCCGGCCCGGCCCGCGGTTTTCTACCCGTACTGTACACCCAGCGTCGAGGTCACTGTGAACCGGGCCGCCCCGCGCGCCCGCCGCGCCGGCTCCACACGCCCCGGCCCTGCAGCCCGAGCGCTCTCGTGGGTTTTTTTTTTTTTTAAACCTTCCCGAGCCCACGCGAAGGCGCCCGGGCTGGGCTGGGGGCCGCGCCTCTCCGCCCTGCGCTCCCCACATGGACCCACTTTCTCCTGGTCCTCCGCTTCCTCCCCACCTCCTCCCCTTGGGCACCATCTCTGCCATTATTCCCCCTTCCTTCCACCCCCATTCCCCCCCACACGGGCCAGGCCGGGCCGGGTCCCCCATCTGGGCTCTGCGATTCCCCACCTCTCCCTTCTCCCACCCCGCGGGGCTGGGCTTCGTGGGGACCAAGCTTCGTGGCTTTTTATGAAGACTCCCGACCACCCTCCCCTCCCCGCCCCGCACCTAGGAGCCCGCCCCACCCTCCCAGGGCTCCCCTCTCAGCCCTCACTCAGCCCACCGGGCCCAGGGACCACAGTGGCTGGACCAACCCCAGGACCAGGGCACCTGGGCAGCTCCTCTTTCCCAGCGGCTGGGGATGGGAGAATGGGGGCTTCCCTTCACCACACCTGTGGCTGTTCCCACATTCCCCTTGAGTATCCCAGGAAAAATAAAACGGCAGAACTGCACTTGAGCCCTGCTGCTCTCTCCACAAGAGGCCATCTGTGTCCCTGCCCCTGCTGTCCCGGGGGTGGGGGACAGTGAGTGTGCTGGATTAGAGGGGAAAGGGGCAGGAGAGGAGGCGGGGCTTGCTGGAGGTGTGGAAAGGGCAGAAATGTGGGAGAGGGAATTGAACCCTCTGGTGGCCACAGGGAAGTCCCTCCCCCCCCCCCGCCTTCTTGGAGGGGTGAGCAGGGGTGGACCTCTCCCCCCTCCCCTTCTGCCCTGCAGTCCTTCAGGGATGTGCCCACTGAGGCGGGGGGAGTACTGGAACACCAGGGTATGTGGGCAAATAAACGGAGTACCGTTACAGGTTAAGCAGATACTGGTTTCCCTTTCCCAGAACGCACCACGTTCTGTTCCAGTCCTTCATGATCGGAAACCCACAGAAAGTCCCACTGGAGTTCAATGCTACCGCGTCTTCTGGTGCAATCCTGTGCGGGACCCTGCAGGGGTGGAAGGTGGGGCTAGGGCATGGAGGGTCAAAGAACAGGCTGCCCTGGGAAGGCCACGGAACCCCCAGAGTCGTTATGGTACAAAGTTAACCAAATGTGCAGGGCTGGCCAGGCGAGGGCTGGATGCTGGGCACGCATGGACCTCACCTGTCCAAGGTGCTGGCCTGAGGCTTGGGGCAGGCTAAGTGACGTGTGCAAAGTCCCATGCTCTGATAAGAGGCGATGCCCAGAAAGGGGTGGGTAGCAGGAAGCCCCCCACGCCCCCCACACACATGGCAGTTATGTCTGTTCCCTGAGGCAGAAGAGGATGCTGTCCCTGCTGACTCGGCCAGACCTTCTCATTCACTTCTTCAGCACATGTTTATTGCCATCGGGCACCATGGAGATGGCCGTGAACGAGATGTGTTTGTTTCTGGTCTTAGGAGGAAAAGAGACAGATAAACAAGCAGTTAAGACACAAGGGTGAGTGCCAGGAAGATGACTGTATTATTAGCCGCTGGGGTTTGGCGGAGGGGGAAGCAGGGCTGGGACCAGTGCTTTGAGAGCAGGAAACAGCTGTGCAGAGGCCTGGGGGAGAAGGAGGCATGGGAGGGGCACAGAGATGGGATGGCTCAGCTTCTGGGTCCTGCTGAGATGGGTGGGCCTGGGGCCTAAGGGCCGTGGGAGCCCCCCACCCATATGGCACCAACATTTTACAGGTTGGTTTGGGAGATGGTTGAGGAACAAGGGGCACTCAAATTAGCCCACTGGAAAATGCAAGGACTCCCACGTGCCCCGAATTTCTAAAACCAACAACCAGCTTGGAGCTGGTCCGAGACGGCGTGAATGGCCTGTGCCCTTGAGTGAGTCTTTGACCAGTATTCCAGGTGGCTCTGATGAGCCGCCGGGTTTGGGAACACTTAGCTTGGATGGCTATCCGTTGATTCTCACTAAAAAATGCTCATTTGTCTATTTCCCATACACCTGCCAAGGGAGTCCTTGGCTGGGCCGCTCGACCTCTGAGGCTGTTTCTCTGAAAGTAGGACAAGGCTTGAGCTAGACGCTATCCTATGGAGCAGGTGTTGTTTATCAACCTCTACACAGATGAGGAAATGGACGCTTGGAGAAAAACAACTGACCCCAGATCCCAAAGCCTGGAACTGGCCGAGTCTGAGTATAGTCCTCTGTGTAGATTTTCTCCCTCTGTAGGCCTATGTCTTTGCTTAGAAGTGGGGCCAGGTCTTCCAGGTAACCTGGAAACCTGTGACCCTGTAGCTGCTCTGCTACTGGCGCCATGTCTGCAGCTCGAGGGGGAGAGGGTGTCTCCTTTGGCGTTGCTGAGCCCCAGGGATAAATGAGAAATGAGCTCCATCTTTGTGCACTCGATGCTGTCAGTGTGCTGTAGCCACAGCACATGGAAAGTTGGGTTACCAAGGGAGACTTGCCTTCCCAGAGGGGTGAGGAAAAGACCTCTGGTGCCTGGTGCCTTAATCCCTTTTGGGCTGGAAAACAAAACCACAGACTGGGCGATTCATCATGAGTAGAAATGTGCTGGCTCATGGTTGAGGAGTCCAAGGTCAAGGTGCCCCTCCAGCATCTGGCGAGGGCCTTTTTGCTGCCTCATCACCTGGCAAAGTTGGGAGGATGGAAAAGGTTGAGAGGTGGTGAGGCTCACCCTGTTTATGGAGGCACCGAGGCCTCGTGGAATGCTCAGGTGGCCTCATATCCTCTTCATGGTCTCGCCTCTCAGTGTTGCTACAATGGCAGTTCAATGGCATGGTGAGTTTTGGGGGAAGAGGAGTATACTCCAGTCTCCGCACCGGGAGTTCATGGAAGCTTTCTACCTGGGCCTTGCACGATGCATGAGCATTTTGCAGTTGAAGAGAAGGAAGAACATTCATGTCAAGCCAGGGGAGCAGCCTGGGCAAGGCGTGGGAGGGCCTCTGCGTTGCATGATGGGAGACATGAGGCCAAGGGGCCAGAAGAAACCCAAGGAGGAGAGAGGTGGAGACTTACTGCATAGCTTTAAGTTTCTGAAAGTGGCCTTGGCTGGCCGAAGCAATGGAAATGGACCGAGTGAGCAATGAGAAGGCAAGGAGACACATCTCAATGCCAGGAGGCTGATGCGCCATAGCTGGGTCTGGGCAGTTCTGTGAGCAGTGCTGGGCCTGGAAGGTATGGCCAGGTTTCCGGGTCAGTGCATGTGATGCCATCCATGGGAATCGGGCTTTCCAGAAGGGAGATTAAGTCGGGAAGACATAGTGTGTGAAGTCTTATACCAAATGCTTTATACCTTCACGTGATTTCACACCTGGGTCATGTGCACCATTACTGTTATTTTTTTTTTCTAGAACCAAGAGCGTAAATAGCTTGTATGAGATTAGCAGAGCCAGGGTTTGAACCCAGACTGCTCAGGGTTTGGCTCCCTGTGGGTGCCTTTAGGGAGCTTCTCCTGGTTTTCCTGACTGGGTTGAGGCTCCTCCTGCAAGCATGCTTCTGTCCTCACATTTTGGATGCTGTGTCCCGACTGCAATTGGAGAGCTCTTGAATGCAGGGTTGGCCTTAGTCGTGTCCAACCCCAGCCTGTAGCACCTACGGATTGGCTGACTGATTCCCCATTGTCCTAGACAATTCTACTCTACATATTCAGCGTATAGGTGAATGGCTTCTGTAGTTCTTTCTTTTTTTAAAGGATTTATTTATTTTTATTGCAAAGTCAGATACACAGAGAAAAGGAGAGACAGAGAGAAAGATCTTCCATCCGATGATTCACTCCCCAAGTGAGAAGGCCACTCAGGAGGATGAACAAACATGAAGGGAGACACACACAGGCAAGGATTTTGGTCTGAGTGCAGAATCCATCAATAAACATGGGGACACTCAGAAAGTTCATGGAAGGAAACCAGGTGGCATAGCAAGTAAAGCTGCTGCCTGTGGCGCATGCATCCCAGGTCCACTCCTGGCTGCTCTACCCAATGCATCTGGAAAAGCAGTGGACAATGGCCTAAGTGCTTTGGCCCCTGCACCCATGGGGGAGACCTGGAAGAAGCTCCTGACTCCTGGCTTCTTACCTGCTCTGGCCCTGGCAGCCATTTTGATATGAACCAGTGGATGGAAGGTCACTTTTTCTGTTTCTCTGTCTCCCTCCTGTAACTCTGCTGTTCAAATAAACAGATTTTTAAAGAACATCCATGAGAAACATGGAATTGGAAAAGCTATGCACGGATGTATTCCTCTGCTTCTCATGCCTGCAATAAAATACCTCAAACAAGCTGCTTAAGAAAGAAGGAGGTTGGGGCCAGCATGGTGGCTCAACTCACTAGTCCTCTACCTCCAAGTGCTGGGATCCCATGTGGGTGCTGGTTTGTTTCCCAGCTGCTCCAGTTCTCATCCAGCTCCCTGCTTGTGCCCTGGGAGATGACCTTGCTCCTACATGGGAGACCTGTAAGAAGCTCCTTACTCCTGGTTTTGGTTTGGCTCATCTCTGGTCATTGTGGACCATCTTCTTTTGGGGAGTGAACCCCCAGAGAAAATCTCCTTCTCTCTGTAGATCTGCCTTTCCAATAAAAACACACAGATCTTTAGAGAGAAAAGACAAAAAGAGGTTTAATGTGTGTGTGTGGGGGGTCGTGATGTGGAGGTTCTGGGTCCGAGGCCAGGCAGTCCTGTAAGTTCAGCTTCTGTGATGGTCCTGCTGGCGGAGTCCTGAGGCAGCGCCCAGCATCACAGGGCAGAAGCAGGCATGGTGTGTCTCCCCCAGGAAGCCACGATTCAATCACAGGAGCACCATGCCAACCACGAACCCAACCTCCTCAGTTCTCAGAGGCTCCACCTCCAAAGGCCACAAGTGGATTGAGTTTTCGCCTTCTTCAACTTTTGCCAGAAAAACCTGGTAGGTACTTTCTTCAGCTTGATATTGAAATAAAAAATCCAGGAAATAAACAGAAAGGCTTATGTGCACGAAAAGAAGAGACAAGGGGAGAGCACCTCTCAAGAGAAATCTGGGAGGCAGGGTGCTTCTCGAAAAAACGGAGAGACGCCAAAGGGGTCTTTGGAAGGGTCCTGCGATTTTAAGCATTCCTTGACCCCACTTTGTTGGGCTGGAACCTACAGGTATGATGCCCCCCATTGGTAGTCCCTTAACCACTTAGGAAATGGGTGGGCAATGCTTGTGCCACCCACTTGAAAGTGTGACCAAGGTCCTGATGTGATAGCCTAGTAGCTACTATCCTCACCTTGAATGCGCTGGGATCTTATCTGGGTACCAGTTCTAATCCCGGCGGCCCCACTTCCCATCCAGCTCTGGCTGTGGCCAGGGAAAGCAGTCGAGGACAGCCCAAGGCCTTGAACCCTGCACCCATGTGGGAGACCCAGAGGATCTCCTGGCTCCTGGCTTTGGGTTGGCGCAGTTCCGGCCATTGTGACCACTTGGGGAGTGAGTCATTGAATGGAAGATCTTTGTCTCTGCTCTTCTCTGTATATCTGACTTTGCAATAAAAATAAATAAATCTTAAAAAAAAAAAAGTGTGGCCAAGACTGCAGCAGGCCTGGATGGTCCCACAACCAAACTTTTGGGGAATGCGTACGCATTCTAATATAAACCGTAGCAGTGGATTTAAAAATTCTTGCATCAAAATCAGCTTCTTTTTGGATTTGTTTGCCTTTAACCTTAGCAAGTTCCCTCCCACGCCAGGCTGGGATTAATGGAGTAAAGGTAGCAAGGCAGGGCCCTGTGGGAGCCCTCCGTAAGGGACTTTTCCCCGTTATAAATGTCTGTGGAGCGCACAGTGGAGACACACAGGAGGGGGTCCTGGAAGACAGGTTTTTACTGTAGTTCCATGTTTTGCAGAGTAGCAGTAACCGGCATGCATTTTCCCTGGCTGCTTCGTGCCTGGCGCAGCCCTTGAATACATCTCACATAATCCTTACGACATTGCTGCCAAGTCTGAAGAGGCTCACGCAGGTGAAAATTGCTCTGAAGGTCACCTAGCCAGAAAGACTGGATCCACAGAGTTGCTAAAGCACTATTTGATAATTTGCAAAGGAGAGCTTCTTGAGGTCACGGATCAAGTCCTGGGTTTTTGTACGCCCAGATCTAGGTCTCAGAAGACACTTAATAAACGTTGGTTGAATAAATAAACGGGTGACCTTTCACTTTCTCCCACGAGGAAAACACGTGGAGACGGGACTTGGAGGCCTCCACGCCATGCGGGGGCGCTGTTGCCAACCCGGAGGAGGCCTGGCTTCCTCTCCGGGTGGGCGGGGCCGGGCCCGGGGGCCGCTGGGAGCTCCGGGCCGGCGGGGCGGAGGTTAGGGGGCCCGGACCGAGGCGTGCGGGGTGGGCCGCAGGTGAGCGCGGGGCCGGCAGGGCGTCCCTCCTCAGCCGCGGACGGGGACGGCCGAGTCAGGGAAGGGGACCGGGAGTGTCCGCTGCGGCTCGCTTGGCTGCGATGAGGCTGTAGGGACCGGGAACCGGCGGGTGGTCCAGGGGCCCTGCTGACCCTGACGGGTCATCCTGGCCAGCTCCGCGGGCCTCTTCTGTCCTTGTGAGCACTTGGGGGGCCCTTGGGCCTTCCGGGGGGTGGGACACCCGTTGACCTTCCCCGGGACGGCTGGGAGGAGGATGTGCGGTGACTTGGTGGGGTGTTAACACACGTGAGCACCTTGAACTCTCCCTCACCCCCTTGGGCGGACAGGTGAGCCAGCACGGCTACAGAGAGGGGCAGCTCTTCTACCTGCTGGGTCCGAGAGAAGTATGTTTATTTAATATTTATTTTTATTGGAAAATCGGGTGGACAGAAAAGATCTTTCCTCTGCTGGTTCACTCCCCAAATGGCCACAGTGATCTAAAGCCAGGAGCTTCTTCCTGGTCTCCCAAGCGGGTGCAGGGTCCCAAGGCGTCGGGTCGTCCTCGACTGCTTTCCCAGGCCACAAGCAGAGAGCTGGAAGGGAAGTGGAGCAGCTGAGACTCGAACCGGCGCCCCAGGCAGAGTGACATACATACAGACAACTCTTCAACCCACTGTTTCACTCCACAGGTCGTTGCAGCAGTTGGGTCTAGACCAAGCGGGAGGCAGGAGTCAGGAGCCCCATCTTGGTTCCCTTTGTGGGTGCCAGGGGCCTAAGTCTTTGGCCATCTGCTGCTGCTTGGACACATTAGCAGAAACCTGGAGTGAAAACAGAGCAGGGAGGCCTCAGACTGCACCTATCTGGATGGTGCCATCCCAGGCAGCAGCTTAACGAGCTGTGCCACAACACCAGCTTGCAAAGTGTTCCTCAAGCTATACTCTCAACAGTTTCTGCATCTTTTTAAACAAATCCCCCACAATGATCTCAGAGATGGCAAAAAAAGAAGCTCCTAGACCTGGCCCTATGGCTTCTGGAGATGTTGAGTGAGTTAACGTCACGTTGGAGTCTTTGTGGCCCCTGACAAAAATCTAGCCACTTCTGTGTCTTAGAGGTGGGTTAGGATTAGATGGCACGTGCGGAAGCCGTCAGCAGGTGCCCAGGGCAGAGACCAAGGACCAGGAGGGGAAACTCGGGGCTGCCACAGGTTCTTCCACCTCTCAGGATGGTCCACAGTGGGGTGGCCAATGTGAATCCTCCAAAGACAATTGGACCCGGAGACAGACGCGTTCTGTGCTCCGTGGGGAAGTGATGGCGGGAAGTACTGGCAGGTGCACAAACACATCTTTGAGTTGGTATCCTGACTGTGCCCTTGGCCTTGTAGGGTGGCTGTAACGTGCTTAGCCCAAGACCTGGCCGAAGTCCTCAGTAGAGGTGGCTGTCCTGGTTAAGATGGCGGCGAGTGGTACTTGATGGTTGTTAATACTAATGGTCATCACAGTGACCCAGTGTGTGTGTGTGTGTTTATGTGACTTTGGTTGGTTTTGTCCTACTTTGTTTCAGGAGGCCCTGGGGGGTCTTCCCCCTACCATTTCCTCCCCACCCCCACCCAAGTAGTTTTCTCAAAGAATTTTCAAGGACTGGGTCTTCAGAGTACAAATAGTGGTCTGTGATGTTTTAGGAGTTTGTATAAATACAAGGAGATGGATTTGGTTGAAGATAGTCGGTTTGGGCCAGCACATTTACACCCTGTACAGGCTGCTCTGTTGTTAAAGGAGCCAAGTTCAAAACAGAAAACAAAGGTTGCTGACGTCCCGAAATCCATGGCAGCCGGGTGTGGATTACTGTTGTAGCTGTTCGTCTCTTGTCCTTACTGCCTGGGTGCCAGGGGGTGAACGGTGGGTTTATGTGTGGTGGGATAGTTTGGTCGCAGTGCTCGTGAAGAGATTTCAGAGCAGAGCGCAGCTTAGGGTCACTTCCTGAAGCGGTGGCGCACTGCCCAGGGAGGGCTTGGCGTCAACCACAGGCTGGAAGCGCCACACGGTATGGCTCAGAAGTCTCCCTGGGGGACACCACTGCCCACAGGCGCAGCACGTGAAGGGGTGCCTCTTCCACAGTGTCCCGTGTGACTTCAGGGGGCCAGTACTCTTGGGTAGGGCCAGGCACCCTCTTGGCTTGTTCTGCAGGAGCGTGTGCTCGGTGGGTTGTGCCCGGAGAGCCCAGTGCCCTGTTTGCAGCTGCAAGACTGTGCGCTTCTCCCTAACGCTGCCTTGTGCACCCTGCAGATGTCATGTGGCCTGTGTTTTGGACGGTGGTGCGGACCTATGCCCCTTATGTCACGTTTCCTGTGGCCTTCGTGGTCGGGGCTGTAGGCTACCACCTGGAATGGTTCATCCGGGGAAAGGCGCCACAGCCCGCCGAGGAGGAGAAGAGCATCTCGGAGCGCCGTGAGGAGCGCAAGCTGGATGAGCTGCTCGGCAAGGACCACACGCAGGTGGTGAGCCTCAAGGACAAGCTGGAGTTTGCCCCGAAAGCCGTCCTGAACAGAAACCGCCCAGAGAAGAACTGATGTGATGGAGGAAGCAAGCCCTGCGGTCCTCCCAGAGGCCGGACTGGCCCGCCACCCTGTCGGCCCAGGCCCTGCAGCTCACCTGCTCTGCTGCTTACTCTGGCCCCGTCTGCACCCACACTGCTCCCTTCTGGGCAGACTGATTCTTGGGGGATGTGGTCCAAAGACTGCACCTGTTGTCTGGGGGCCACTAGCTCTCAGGCTGTGAGCCGAGAGGTGTGCTGATGGGAGGAGGGTGTGACACGCAGAGGCCGGCAGTGTCCCTGGAGGGGCCGCCTGGACTCCAGGGCAGTGGCTGGGATCTGGCTGTGGCCTTCAGGAGGGACGCTATGGCTGTGCTCCTGGGAAGAATCCCCAGGCCTCCCTGGCTGCCCTCGCTCGTTTGTCCTAGTTCTGTGCTCATCCTTCCTGAAGCCCTGGCGTGCCTGCTGGGGCCCGGCAACCTCCTGAAAAGGGAAGCACTTTACCTGTTCTTGGAATCCCAGGCTGTTGATGTTGATATTCCAGGCGGAATGTGTGCCTGGTGAACTCACTTGAAAACAATCACCACCTTCCAACCCCCATCACTGTAGTACAAAACATGATTAAAGTATCTGAGAACCGAACTGCTGGAATCCTACCTTTCCCATGATGTTTCCTTAGGAGTTAGCAAGGGCTGGCATTTCTGGATGGGCCGACCTTGGCGGCTGGGCACTCGTGGTGGTCCTGTGAGCCATTTGCCATGCTGAGCGGAGGCGGCAGCACCTTCCGTGTGTCAGTTGGAGCAGGGCGCACACCCGTTTCTCCCTATAAGAGAAATGGGGGCATGAGGGACACACAGGTGTTCCGACAGCTGGGGTTCACATTCTTGCTTTTTCCACCAATTCTCTCCAGAGTTTCTAAAGGAGGCAGTAAGGAATGTTTACTTGGTTGACATTATAATCACCGTCCGTTTAAGCCCATGGTCACGGTGCTTGCTTTCAGGAGCTGCACCCATTGTCGGGTTGCCGAGTACATTTAGCGTCGCTGGTGCCCCAAGCTTGGGCCTCTCCTGCCTTAGGAGCAAATGGAAGGAACGGCGGCTTTTCTGGAGGCGCTGAGCTCTCTGCAGAGCCCTCCAGGTACTAGCTGGTTCCTGTCCTCACAATGGTGGGAGCTTCGCCAGACTTCACGGCGATGAGGTCGCCAGGGGAGTGGACAGAGGGCAGGAAGAGTGGGGAACCACAGCCTGATTAAGCTGATTCGGGGCTGCCCTGAGTGAGGGAGGGTAAGTAACGAGCCTTGGGAGAGAAGGAGTCAGCCTTGAAAATGGGAAGGGGTCTCCCCTGAAGCCCGAGGGTGTCCACAGCTGGGTGAGGGCACATATACGTGACTTATTGGAAACCCAGAGTCACAGAAGGAGAGACACAGATCTTCACCTGCTGGTTCACTCCCCACCTGGCCACAGCATCAGGGGCTGGACCAGGCCAAAGTCAGTCGCCTTGAACTCTGTCCAGGTCTCCTGTGTGTGTGGCAGGGGCCCAAATGCGAAGGCCATCTTCCATTGCCAAGGTGCATTAACAGGAATATAGGGAGTGGAGCAGCCGGGACCCTAACAGACACTCAGATTGGATATCAGGTTGCAGGACCTGCTGTTCCAAAGCTTTGGCCTTGTGGAAATCACTACAAAAACCTCTCATCTTGAGGAGAGGGACAGTGGGAAGTCCCTGATTGAGAGTAATCATGGGAATCACAGGGTCCATGTGACCCCACAAATACGTTGCCGTCAGTGTTTTAAATGAATTGTCAACATTTAAACATCAGATGGTTCCTGGCACAGGTGCCCTAGTATAATAGCAATGGCCTGCAGTGCCAGCATCCCATATGGGCACTAATTAGTGTCCTGGCTGCTCCACTTCTGGTACAGCTCCCTGCGTATGGCCTGGGAGAGCAGCAGCAGAGGATGGCTCAGGTGCTTGGGGCCCTGCACCCATGTGGGAGACCCGGAGGAAGCTCCTGGCTCCTGGCTTTGGATTAGCTCAGCTCTGGCTGTTGTGACCACTTGGGAAATTGTGGCAGTAGATAGAAGATCTCTCTCTTCTGGGTGAATCTGCCTTTTCAATAAAAATAATTCTTAAAAAAAAAAATCAAATGATCCTCTTCACTCCCTCCCCCTGCAGAAAAAAAGAAACCCCACACTTTCTCTAGCCTCTTTTGGGGAAGACGTGGAAACCTGATTTGAGCAGTACAAGCAACAAGCCAGCTGCACAATGACCACTGCCTCTCCCGGGCAGGCCAGCTGTGGAGCGGGAGTGCAAGGACAGCAGAAGCCCAACAAGTGGATGCCTGCCTTTGAGTGAGGTCCAGGGGGAATGTGGAAATGTGGAGATGGATGCCCTGGAGCGAGTGGGGAAAAGAGGTTTCTTTAGTCCTGGAAGCTCACCTGGTAGCCTGTGCCTGTCCTATTGACGGTCCAGTGCTGCCGCCCTGTGGCTTCCCTGTGCATTACCAAGCCTGGGCGTGACTTCCCTAGAAGGACCTGGAGAAGTGAGCCCTGATGCAGGCCTGCTGGGCAGGAGAAACCCGGGCCTGTGAAGAGGAGGCAGTGCAGATTCAGCTCCCAGTTCGTGCTGCTTGTACTGCTGGAACGAGGCTCTCTACTTTTGGCCTGAAAAGTGCTGGGATTCAGTGATTTTTTTTTTTTCCTGTTTAAGTCATCTGGTTTTTAGGTGTTGTCAATTGATCAATTAAACTTTGTCCCAGTGACTGCCAGTTTGCGACTGCCAGTTTGCAACTTCTGAAACACCCTCCCCTAATGGCAGATTTTTGTAGTGATCTAGCAACATGGGACAAAGATGAGGTCTTACGGGCATCCTACATTTCCCCTCTTACCGTTGACCCCAAGTTTATTGACCACAAATGAGCGTTAGCAGGTGGGAAGCCTGAAGAAACAACACTGGGGCACCTGGCATGGTGGCTCAGTGGCCAAATCCTCACCTTGCATGCCCTGGGATCCCAGATGGGCACCGTTTTGTGTCCTGCCTGCCCAATTTCCCATCCATCTCCCTGTTTGTGGCCTGGGAAAGCAGTAGATAGAGGATGGGCCCAAAGCCTTTGGACCCTGCACCCTCCTGGGAGACCTAGAGGAGGTTCCTGGCTCCTGGCTTTGGATCAGCTCAGCTCCGGCCTTTGTGGCCACTTGGAAAATGAACCAGCAGGTGGAACATCTTTCTGTCTCCTGCTCTCTGTAAATCTGCCTTTCCAATGAAGAATAAATAAATCATTAATTTAAAAAAGAAAAGGAAAAGAACAGTACCAGAGCACTTTCCTGCAGTCCTTTTTAGGCCTTCAGTGTCCCTGCCAGAGTGCCCCTCCCTGTGTCTGCGGAGGAGGCCCTCCGGAGAGCCATGTCGCCTGTCTCTCTCTGGGCCCCCTTTTAGATGGACTTCCCAGGCATGCCCTTGCTGAGTTCCTGCAGGTCTATTAATACTCCCGGCTGTCTTTCCCGTGCACCAGCTGGAATCTGCTACGGGGGTGGCGGCTTGTAAGACGGTGTGCTGTGTCGCCTCTGCTCAGGTGCCATTGGTGGCAGTGTTGACAGGGATGTGGTCAGGCCAGGGCTGCTGGGAAGGACCGGGGCACAGCCTGGTTTTCTTCCATGTGTGCTGGCTTACCTTGGAGGCTTGTGACTCCCCTCTCCCACGTTAAGAAAAAAAAAACATATATATATATATATATATATACATATAATCTGAAAAACAGAGAGATGGAAAGAAAGGTCTTCCACCTGCTGATTGATTCCCCAAAAGGCTGCAATGGCCAGAGCCGAGCTGATCTGAATTCTGGACCCAGGACCAGGGTCTCCTGTGTAAGTGCAGGAGCCCACATCCTTGGGTCATCCTCCACGGTTTTCCCAGGCACATTAGCAAAGAGTTGGACGGGAAGCGGAGCAGCTGGGATGAACTGGCATCCATATGACATACCGGCACTGTGGGCGGCCGCTTTACCTGCTGCTCCCCCTTGCTGGCCTCTGTGACTCCCTTTTTGACGGGTCCCAGTTCTCTGACAGCCTTGTGAGTGGCTGTGCTGGGGGCCCTTTGGGTGCCCTCCATCGCAGGGGCCCTTGACGGTGGCTGATCCGGGGCTGGGCGGTGCTGTCTGAGCCTGCACGGGTTCCTTCTCTTCCTCCAGTGGCTCCCTGCTGGTGCTTTTCCACTCTCCCTGGACCCTTTCCTGTGCCTGCTGCTGTGTTAGCACGAGGCAGCTGGACGGCTGCCTGGACACGCCTGCCAGGGAGCCCTTTGACTCTGGTCGGCTTCCCAGGACCCCGGCCAAGTGAAGCGCCACTGTGCTAACCTGGCTGGAGTCTGGGATGGGAGCCAAGGCAGCAGAGATGAGGAAGCTCCCGTCTCGCCTCCCTGCTCTGCTCCCACTTATGTGTGGGTCCCCGAGTGCCTAGAGGGACCCGGGCAGTGGGGCAGGGTAGAAAGAAAGTGGTTCCTAGAGGCCGACGGATGGCTACTGCGTGGAGACTTCCTTGGCCCTCACCATGCCCCTCAGCACAGCAGGATTAAAACCATGGCTGGGTTGGTGCATGGAAAAAGCAACGTGTGTCAGGGGTTTAGCCTGGTCCAGTCTGAATGGTGAGACACAACGAAACGAATGCTGCTATTCGGGGTATCAAAGAGCCTGCCAGGAGGCCGAGGCCGGCTCTGGCAGACCCCACAGAGGAGTGAGTCATCGGCCTGTGTGTTCCCATCGCTCCTGCGTTGCCTCTGATGGTCTTCAGCACATTTTATCCTCTTGGAATTAAATTTGTTAACATCTGTTTATCGAATCCTTTTGCACGATGCAGAAGCGAACGCTGGCTTTTTGTTGTTGCTGAGAAGCCGCCAAATGGGCCCTTTAAGTGACTGAGATTTTAAAGCGTCTTTCTTCGCACCCCGACAAGGGCAGTATTCCCATCTGGAAGAGTCCAAAGTCTGTGCCCTTTGCCCTCTGCTTGCCTGTCTCTGCTCTCCTCCAACCCCAGCCCCATACCCGTTGGCTTCCAAGCCTGAGCTGCTGAGAGCTGCTACAGCAGTGTGGACCACCAGACCTCCCCTGTGCGCCACCTACGTGTGCCACAGCCCACGGTCTGCGGCTCCTCAATGTAATCTTCCTTAGAATTCATTTGAGAGGGGCCGGCAATTGGCTTAATTGGCTAATCCTCCACATGCAAGTGCTGGCATCCCACATAGGCACTGGTTCTTGTCCTGGCTGTTCCACTTCGGAGCCAGCTCCCTGCTCATGTCCTGAGGGAAGGGAGGGTGGCATCCACAAGGTACCCCTGGAAGCTCCTGGCTTTGGAAGGGCTCAGTTCTGGACATTGCAGCCATCGAAGAGAATGAACCAGTGGATGAAAGATCTTTCTGTCTCTCCCCTCTGCAAATCTGCCTTTCCAATAAAAATAAGTGGATCTTTTTTGTTCTTTGTTAAGATTTATTTATTTTTTTAATTGAAAAGGCAGATTTTCAGAGAGAAGGAGAGACAGAGAGAATGATCTTCCATCCACTGATTCATTCCCCAAGTGGCTGCAACAGAGCCAGAAGCTTCTGGGTCTCCCATGAGGGTGCAGGGTCCCAAGGTTTTGGGTCATCCTCTACTGCTTTTTCAGGTCACAAACAGGGAGATGAATGGAAAGTGGAGCAGCTGGGATGTGAACCAACAAGCACCCACATGGGATCCCATCAGATGCTTTAGGCTATTGCGCTGGGCCCTAAATGAAACTTAAAAAAAAAATTTTTTTTTAATTCATTTGAGAGAAAGACAAAGAACAAGAGCGAGCACTGCTCTCTCCCGTGTTGGGGCTGAGCCCAGGACACACTGGAAGCTGGGGACTCAGTCGGGTGGCCAGTGCAGGGGGAGGGAGCCCAGTGAGGCGAGTGACTCTCACAGGTGCCTCGCAGGATCTGCACTGGCAGGAAGCTGGACTGACGCTGGAGCTAGGGTCTGGACCTCATGTCTCAGTGCAGGATTTGGGCATCCTAGGCAGCTGTCTGAACCTAAGACCAAGTGTCTATCCCAAGGAGTCTCTCTTCTGAGTTCCTCCAGCTGGCATGTATGTCACTGCCCTCCTCTTGCGGCTCTGCTGTTTGCTGGCTCTCTGCCTCTGGATTGTGGCGCTGGGGAGGAGAGATGGTGCTTGCTAGAAGCCTGTGTTGTTGCAAACCTCGGATCTGTGCTTTAGTCATTTCCTGGTCCCGGTCTTCACTCTCTCTGCGGGATTCCCATAGCACCACTGTCATTTTAGTTTGCTGGTCTGGCTTCCCCCCCGCGGCCCCACCAGCTTGATTGTGGGTGTTCTTCCTGCTTGGTCCCCGCCTGTTTTGTGTCTGATTGTGGGTGTTCCCCGCCTGTTTTGTTGGTGGACAGTCTTTAGCTTCAACCACCACCATCAGTGTCTTGACTCCCAAATGCATAGCTCTCATTCTGAGACCTCCTGTACACTGGATGATTCTCTGAAATCGTGTGTATCTGTCTAGACATAAGCCCTAGGGCCGTGTGTGGGCCTGGGTGTGGGCCTTGCTCTGTCGTCCGGCTGTGTGGCTGGAGGAGACGCCTGCTGCAGAGCGCAGCTCACCCCGTCCACTGCCAGGGCACTGAAGTTGAGGTGATGTTTACAAGGCACCTGGCAGTGCCCGGGGTGCCCCACTTGTTCCCCATCCTCTCCCCATTCTCCTGTTCTTACCTTTATCTCTTCCCTAGGTTCTCAGTCTCTTCTCAAAAGTTCTGTTTCTAAGAGCATTTGCTTCTAACACATCTTTTTAAAAAAGATTTCTATTTTTCATTTATTTGAAAGGCAGTCAAACAGAGAGATTGTTCCACCTGAAATTCATTCCCCCAAAAGCTGACAAAAGCCAGGGTTGGTCCAGGCCAAAGTTAGGAGCCAGGAACTCTGAGTCCCCCAGATGTGACAGGGACCTATTTGAACCATCACCTGTGTGCACAGCAGGTGCCAGATCAGTGTGGGCCTCCCAGGTGGCCAATTACCTGCTGTGCCAAATGCCTGCTCCTGAAACGACAGAGGTCTTCCTGGCCCCTTGCTTACCTGGCACTGTCATACCCCAGCCCGCTGGCCTTGCTTCATCACCCATCATTCCCTGTGACAGAAGGTTGTGCCTGCTATTTCCTGAATGTGTCAGGCTGACTCGAATCCTGAGACCTCCATCCACTTTTGCCTCCCCAGTTCTTCTCTCCTTGGCCGCCTGATGAGCTGCTGGTTATGCTGGGAGGGTTAGCACGTGGATCTGTACCTGACTCCCCTGAGTAGAGACGGACATTCCCTCTCAGCCTCCCCGGCCCTATGTTTTTTTTTTTTTAAGATTTATTTTTATTACAAAGTCACATATACAGAGAGAGGAGGAGAGACAGAGAGGAAGATCTTCTGTCCAATGATTCACTCCCCAAGTGAGCTGCAACTGGCCGGTGCGCGCCAATCCGATGCTAGGAGCCAGGAACCTCTTCCGGGTCTCCCACGCGGGTGCAGGGTCCCAAAGCATTGGGCCGTCCTCGACTGCTTTCCCAGGCCACAGGCAGGGATTGGATGGGAAGTGGAGCTGCCGGGATTAGAACCGGCACCCATATGGGATCCCAGGTCGTTCAAGGCGAGGACTTTAGCCGCTAGGCCACGCCGCCGGGCCCTCCCCGGCCCTATGTTAAAGGTGCTGTGACTGGTGTGTGTCTTTGTTCCCCACTAGATGGTAAGTTCCTTCAGGGAGGGGGCCGAGTCCTACCTACCACTCCTTGCACTCAGTTGCTGATGTACCTGGTCATTGTCAATCAGTGCTGGAGGAAGCACCGGGCCCTGGAGGGTGACTGGGGAGGAAGCAGGTGCCGTGTGGGGGTGTAGGGGCGGACAGGGAGCGGTGGTGCCAGGTGCTGGCTTTGAGCTGATGGCCACAGCTTTGCTCCCGCTTTGCCTTCCCCGAGCCTGGTCGTGAGCTAAATCAAGAGAAACTGCGGGCTTGATGTTCCCAGGGGCCCTGGGGCCTGGGTAGGAGGGCTGCGCTTCCCCACTGGGTAGGACCCAGACCAGCACGGGCCCATGATGCGTTTGACCCTGGTGACTCCATAGTGGGGGAACAATGTCCTCAGGAAAGCATTCAGGAAGCCCTTCGTGTAGCCGTGATCAAAGCTCGGCAGGGTGGATGGGGAAACTCCAAGGAATCCCGGAGGCCTTGGGTCTGAGCCCAGGCCGCCTGCCTCTCAGCAGACCCCTGGCCAAGCCCCAAAGATGGGACGGGACGGGCTTGCCTGCTGGGGAGCCTAATGGAGGCACAGCTTCATGGGTCATTTGGATCCACATGCTGTTCGCTGAGCAGGGTGGGTGGATGAGCCTTGCAAAGGTTGGGGGTGGCCTGGCAGGTGAGACCTGAATCCCAGAATGCAGACAGGGCAGGCTCTGGTATCCCCAACCCCCAGTTCATCCAGGAGCCAACATGAAACACCAGTGCAGAGTACATCTGAAACCTCTTTCCACCTGTCTCTCATCCCTGAGGAGTTCTGATAGAAAAGAGGATAGCACTCATCCTCCTTTTGCTCACAGAGGATCCAGGAAGGGAACTGGAGCCAGAACTGGCCCTGTAGCCCTGAGCTGCTTCTCCCCATCCCCAGCACAGCCAAGCTGGTCAGCCCTAGGCCTGCATCGTCATTGGCTCCAGGGTGAGGGGAAGCAGCCTTGAGGAACCCCTGGCCACTAGGCAGAGCTGCCCCCCAGCCCCACCTTGCCGGCTGGCCGTGACTTACCTCTGCTGCAGCCTGCTTTTCCTGCCTGCGTCCCGGTTTCATTTTCCCAGTGCACAAAGATGCACTCTTCAGGGGTAACTCTGCCCTTTGATGCTCCACTGGCTGTTTTCCCCACATGCAGGAAGGCTAGGAGGTCACCATCTTTCCCACAAATGGGAGTCCTGTGTGTTTATCACTGGGCCGACTGAGGACAAGGGACAGTTCAGCTGTTGTCCCTATAGCCCTGCTCCTGGGCTGGCACTCACTTTGCTGACACACACAAGGGAGGCCTTGGTGTGGGCTCAGATCCCCACCCCTCCCCAGAAACCCTGCTGCAGAGCTGCCCTACTCCTGGGCAGGTCTCAGCCTGGCTCCGTACAGCTTGGCGTCCTCTGAGTGTTTGTCTTCTCTGTGTGCTTCCTGCTCACATGCCTTGGATGTTGCTTCTCTGACTCACACGGGCCTTAGGAGCTGAACTTGTGCAGAGGTGGCCCTTAGGGCAGGTTGGTTGCTGTGATGCATAGTTTTGCTTCCACTCTGCATTTAACCACATTTTGGGACCTGGGATTTCTGCCTCTGGGCTGTAAGAGGGGGTGCCTGAGTGAAGAGGGGAAACTGAGTCCTCAGGAAAAGTGGTGCTGTGGTGGAGGCTGGTTTTGCCGGTACAGAGGCCTGTTGGCTGTCATCGGATGCTTCTCTGTCCCCCGTGTTACTGCCTCCCTGCTCCCCATTCTCAGTGTGTAGTGCGCTGGCCTCCTGCAGCACCTGCAGCTCCTGCTGGGTCCGCTGCGGTTCCTCTGTACCACACACTAGCCCTGCCTTGGTTGGTTGGCTACCTGACTGGCCTGTGGAAGACAAGAGATTCCCAGAGGCTGCTCTGGAAGCTGAGGAGCTTGGCTCAGACACCTGCACGGGTCACTGCCCCAGCAAGGCTAGGAATGTGGGGGGGTGTGTCCCCCAGAACCTTGCTCCTGATCATTGAGAGTCAGGGGAGGGTGGCATGTTCTGCTCGGCTACCACAGCGAACACCTGGGACAGAATGACCTCAATGCAGAATTGAGTTTACCACCGTCCTGTCCGGGTGGCTGGCCTCATTCCGTGGCTTGCAGGGGGGCTGCTTGCCTGCTGCTGTTTCTCAGTAGTAACCCTCTGTGTGCACTAGAGGAGTCTCCATTTGGTTTCACATTTTGTGATTTACAAAGTTGCACATTGTGGGACTAGTGCTATAGCCTAGTGGCTAAAGTCCTCGCCTTGCATTCGCCAGGATCCCATATGGGCACCAGTTCATGTCCCAGCTGTTCCACTTCCCATCCAGCTCCCTGCTTGTGACCTGGGAAAGCAGTAGAGGACAGCCCCAAGGCCTGGGGACCCTGCACCTGTGTGGGAGAGCCAAAGGAAATTCCTGGCTTCTGACTTCAGATCAGCTTAGTTCCAGCTGTCAGAGCTACTTGGAAAGTTAATCAGCAGGTGGAAGATCTTTCTCTCTGTATCTCCATATCTCCTTCTCTTTGTATATCTGAATTTTCAGAAAAGCAAATAAACCTTAAAACACACACACACACACACACACACAGATGCGAGTCACACCAGCTTTGGGCCCACCCTGATGACTACATTCTGCTTTGATCACCTCCTTAACTCTAGTCAGATTCTGAGCTACTGGAGTAAGTACCAGCCTCCAATATTCTTGGCAGAGGCAAGTGGCAGCAGCAGGACCCTGGATGCAGTGTCCTGCTTGTCTGCCTGGCGGTGAGGTGAGGCTGGTGTTGGCTCCGCCCCCTCCCCTCTCCCCAGGGGACTCGGGTGGGAACCAAAAGCCCAGGACCGGAAGGCTCTGTGAGCTGATTATCCCTGTGGTCCCTGGGGTGAAAGAACAGTCAGCAGCCCCGGCTCGGCCCTGTCCTGCCCCAGCCTTATCAGAGCCCAGACACCCTTCCGCCTCCAAGTCCATGGACTTTGTAGCAGGTAGCACCCCCAATTTCAGCTGAGCTTGGCAACGCTCCATGTAGCCCACCGGCGGGGAGTGGTAGAACACCTGAAATCCAAACATCACTTCCATTATTTTTTCCAGATTTATCTACCTGTTTTGAATTGATCCATGTTGATATTCCAGGGAAGATCTCCACCTCCACAAGCTCATGTTTTTGTTTTCGTACTAAATGAATGAATGATTTGAAAGACAAAGACAGCGAGACAAAGAAGCAAGAGAAGGCAAATACTGCAACCACCAGGGCTGGGCCAGGTTGAAGTCAGGAATCAGGCACTCCCTGTGGGTCTCCCATCATCACATCACCTGTTGGCCTCCTAGAGTCTACATTGGCAGGAGGCTGGAATTGGAACTGGAACCAGGACTGGACCCTAGAGCTTTGCCGAGCCGGGATGTGGAGTCCCAGATGGCATCTTAATCACAGCAGGGAACACTCACCCTTGCTTGCAGGTTTTCTGGTGGAAGCTGAAGGCAGAGTGGGGAAGGGGCTGAGGGCTTGCTGGGACTTGGAACTAGCCACAGCTGACAGCCTTGCCCTGGAGCCCAGCTTCCCTTAGAACTAGCCACAGCTGACAGCCTTGCCCTGGAGCCCAGCCTCCCTTAGAACTAGCCACAGCTGACAGCCTTGCCCTGGAGCCCAGCCTCCCTTAGAACTAGCCACAGCTGACAGCCTGCCCTGGAGCCCAGCCTCCCTTAGAACTAGCCACAGCTGACAGCCTTGCCCTGGAGCCCAGCCTCCCTTAGAACTAGCCACAGCTGACAGCCTTGCCCTGGAGCCCAGCCTCCCTTAGAACTAGCCACAGCTGACAGTCTTGCCCTGGAGCCCAGCCTCCCTTAGAACTAGCCACAGCTGACAGCCTTGTCCTGGAGCCCAGCCTCCCTGTCATTCTTCCAAGCAGGCCTGTCTGGTGGAGCCATGTCTTTGAGCTCCTGGGACTGCATGTTGGACTGGGATGGCGGGGGCTTAGAGGGGGGCTTCCTGGAGTTTCTCCAGCCCTGCAGGTGGTGGTGGTGGTTTGCTCTGTCTGCTTTGTTGAAGAAGAAACCAAGACTTGGAGGCGGGTGGCTGAGAGGGGAGCAAGGGGTGCCTGACCCCAGGAAAGCTAGCAGTCACTCCCAGCTCCATAGCCCTGTGTGCGGACAGTGGAGGGTGGAGGCTGGGAAAGTTGGCAAGGGCTTCCTCCTGTCCTCTTCTTCCATCTCCGGAGACCTCTTTGTTCTCCCCGATTCCCGCACTGCTGCGGCCCAGGGCTCCTGACAAACTGAGCTGCAGCCCTCAGATCTCCAGTGGCCGGGAGGGAATGAATGGGTTGTCACCCTTTGACCTGCCCCCCTACCCAGCCAACCCCCCTAACTTGGACAGACCACAATGGCCTGAGGCTGATTCAGTGCCCGCTTTGTTGGAGCTGAGAACAATGCTCGCTGAGACTGGCTGCTGGGTGCAGCCCCCGCCAGGGTTCCCTCTGCAGTGCCAGGAAGTTGAGAGTGGACTTTGCATGTCCAGGAAAAGAAGGGGTGCAGGGCCTGGGAGCTGGTGTGTCAGAGGGGGCCGTTTGTGTCTTTCCTACCACCCCCACCCACCCCAGTCTCTGCTGTGGGTAGTGTGGGCTCCCTCCTGCATGCTGTGCGTAACTCTGACCCTGACCCAAGGGACCTGACTCCCTCAACCCCTGGCCCTGTTTTAATCTTCATGTGATTAAGAGGATAGCACCCAGCACCAGTGCCTGACTCCGCAGGAGGCATTCACTCACTCCCCATCTTGTCCCTGCTACCCTGCTGGTTGTGGTCTCGGATCCCCACCCTCCATCTCCCCACTAGCTCCAGCTGGGAGGTGAGGTGCAGAGGGGACAGGGCAGGGCACAAACTGGGAAAACCTTCTGCTAAATCCAGCTGGTGCTGAGCGATAAAGGAGGCCTCCCTGCTCCCGCTCCCTGGGTTCTTTTGCTTTGCTTTGCTTTTTGCAACACAGAGGAAGCCAAGGGAATAGTGGCTCTCTTCCCTGGGGAGATAAAGTTCCTGGAAGAAGGAGTTAGGAAGCACTGGGTAGCCTCTCAAAGGTCATCACTGAGCCCCAAGTGTGCCGCCCCCCCCCCCCCGAAAGGGTGTTGTGAGGCTGCAGAGGGGCACGTGGAGTCCTGAGGGAGGCTTTTGGGGAATGCAGATCTGGGTGCTGGGAGGGCAGGGGGGCGGGCAGGGGTGAGACTGAAGAGAGCTGTGAAATCTTTCAAAATAGGTCATTTGGTTCTCACTGGACTTGGGTGGGGCTGGCCGTGAGGTGGAACTGGTGAGCCGCCATAAGTTGACCTTCAAGTTAGAGTGCTGCGGACAGCCAGGTGAGGCTGCGGGCATCTCTGCAGTGGGGGTTGGGATGGGGTCAGAGCCCAGTGTCTTAGGCGTGCCCGGTCAAGGGGCATTCAGGGAAAGCCGACTCCTGCCCCTGCCCCCCGGCTTCGGCTGGCTGTATTTTCGGAGACAGCACAGGAAGTGGACCTTCACAATGTCAGGATACAGGAAGCTATCGGACTATTGAAGGCCACTTCCTGGTGAGCTGGTCATTCACATACATTTGTCACTGCCTATCAGGCTCCATGGACCCTGCCATTGTCCGAAGGGGCTGCGGGAGGCTGGGGGCCGCCAGCAGAGGCTCTTGGAAACAGAATGCACTATTGTGCTGAACTGGTAGCACCCCGTGGGACAGGGAGGAAGGTGGTGGGTAAGAAAGGGGCTGCCTGCCTCTCATTGTCATCAAGTGCACAATGGGATTGGGGGCTGGGGTCCTCTCCTGCTCGTGGGAGCCTGCTCTGCTGCAGGAGGCACTTGACCTGGGGATAGGTGTCCCAGTACCTGATTGGCAGTGGGCGTGACAGGGTTGAGGATCTTGGCCCGGAGCCAGTGTGCTAGGGAAGAGGTCTGGGGTTTGGGGTTCGGCAGACCCAGTTTGGAAGTGGTCCTCTGACTTGCAGAAAGTTGCCCTGCCTCTCTAGCCCCGTTCTCATTCCTGTAAAAGGTGGGATGAGCCTAGCCAGCTTAGAGGGATGCTCGTGGCTTGCGGTCACCCGCTGCACTCGGTGACCTGGCACCTGGCACGCTGCGGATGACTGAGGCATGCTGGTTTCTTCTCCGCCTTCGTCTGCTTCCCTTCCAGCTCTTGTCTGACCCCACTGTCTGCTCCACTGGTGAGCGAGAGAATCAGTGTGCAGGGGTCTGAAGAGGTAATGTCACTATCAGCCTAAACAAAGCCATGCCCTGCCTGCCTTCACGCCAAGAATATCAAACCAACCGTTCATTATCTGCACTAATGGACAGCACAGTCATAAGATACTCCGTCCTTGGCCACGTGCCTTTGGCCCTGTGTATACATCTGGGTGGATGCGATTTCTTGAAGTTCACATCCAGCCAAATAATGTCATTGCAGCAGAGCAGACCCTGCTCAGGAAGAGGTGAGTTAGACAACTATGCAACAGCCCGGGGCTTGACCCTGCTCAACCCCGAGGCCCATCAGTGCCAGGAAAGGGCCTCCCCACCCTTCCCCCTGCCACCTTTCTGTTTAGTGAGTGGAAAACCATGAACGTAAGAGTCAGACATTGGGTTCAGGGCTTGGCTCTGGCTGTCTCATGGTGTGACTAGGCAGTGAGTTATCTGAGGTTTAGTTTACTCAGCTATAGGGTGGGAGATAGCCAGATCTACTTTGTAGGTTTCTGTGATAAGGAAATAAGATAGCCTATGTGCAGGTCACCGTCTCCTTTGCCATCCCGATTCTGTTCTGGAGCCCCACTCAGATGTGATTTGGTGTTGGGATTTCAGAAGGCTTCACTGCCCAACCCACTGCCAAGCAGAGCCAGGGTGGCTTGGTTCGAGGTGGTGGCCCCTACCTGCATATGGCCTTTACAAGTGAAATGAACTCAAAATAACACTACAGCTCCTCACTTGCCACCTGCCCATGTGCACCCAGTGGCCATATGTGCCCAGCAGATGAAGCCCCGGAACACTGCCATCCTTGTAGACTGTGCTGAGTAAGGGATGTCCTATAGCTCTGGGCCTGGCAAGCAGCAGGAAAGGAGCCAACAAGGAAAGAGGGCACGGGGAGCTGAGCATGGTGGCGTTTGGACACTTCATGTCAACACCTTCCACCACCATGGACTTGGCCCAGAGCATATGTAGCTTTGTGCTGAAATGCCAGAGACCTCTTGGACTGGACAGAGAAAGCTGCCCAAGTGGGCCCTTGGTGCCAGGGAAGGTCATCTCCAGGCCTCACAGACTGGCAGTTTTCCTTGTGTTCCACAGTCCTGTGCCACTACTGTGAACTGTGACTGCTCAGGCCCAGGGAAGCCACAGCCCTGCTTAGACTCCTTATCCCAAACCATCAGTATCCCTATGGCCATGTCCTGATATTGGTGACAAACTCACCTCCAAGTATAGACTGTTGTCCCTGCGAGTGCCTCTCAGTTTTCCCTTAGCATACTGGGCTATGCAAGTAGGCTCTACCATATGGGAGCCAGGCTTGTGGAATTCCACTTCTGAATCTTGTCTGATCTGAACACTGCACCGGCTTGAAGAGGTCAAGGCAGGAGTAGATCTTGCTTCGCAGCAGCTCAAGTCTCAGATTCCTGTCCTCTCCTACCTGTTTATGCAAGAGGTCTGAGCATGCCTGGCAGCTGAAGCCATTGGTGCTGAAAGATTTAGGAAGGCTCCTGTGGGTCTTGTTCATGTGGGACAGGCAGGTTCAGGGTCATTCACAGTGGTTAGAATTGAGAGAAGCTTGACAGGTGCTAAGGTTAGGAGCCATCTGGTGTCATATGAGAGGCCAATTGTCTCTAGTCTCAGGAGACTGGTCCAGAAAATGTTCTACTTCCATGGCTTGTTGCCCAGTGGGAGGCCCTGAGGCCACACTGTGCAGCCTGGTGAGGTAGGGGCGGTGAGGGGGGGCATGCTGCTCTGCTGCGCCAGGGTCTCCACCCAAGCCCCGGGCCTCTCTCCTTCCCTGGCACAAACAGACTGTTCTCGCGTCCCCTTCTGACCACTCCTCTTCCGTTCCCAGTCCACGTGAAGCTGTGGTCACAGAGGTGATTGCCAGGCACCAGAAGGTTTCCAAAGATGCCAACGACTGCCCTTGCCACCCGTTCCTGCCTCTGCCTCCCTCAGTGGCTGGTGCAGGGGCAGGGGCATCCGGGGAGGGCTCTGCTTCTGATCCCAGAAACAATGGGGTGGCCCATGCCATTGTTGGGAGAGTCCCAAGGGACAACCCAAAGGGTGCCCCTTCCCTGCCCCTGCCCCTCCCCCCCCACCATGACTTTTCTTTTCCCAGAGTGTTGGCTCCTGGCTTTAGGCTCGCCTAGGGCTGGCTGTTGTGGATGCCTGGGGAGTAAACCACTGGATGGAAGATCTCTCTTTCTCTCTCCCTCTCTCTGTAGAATGCTACCTTTAAAAAAATAATATTTTCAGGCTCGGCGGTGTGGCCTAGCAGCTGAAGTTCTCACCTTGAACGCCCCGGGATCCCATATGGGTGCTGGTTCTAATCCCGGCAGTGCCACTTCCTATCCAGCTCCCTGCTTGTGGCCTGGGAAAGCAGTTGAGGACAGCCCAATGCTTTGGGACCCTACACCCGCATGGGAGACCCAGAAGAGGTTCCTGGTTCCCAGCTTTGGATCAGCACAGCACCGGCCCGTTGCGGCTCACTTGGGAGTCAATCATTGGATGGAAAATCTTCCTCTCTGTCTCTCCTCCTCTCTGTATATCCAACTTTGTAATAAAATAAATAAATCTTTAAAAAATAATATTTTTATTGTTAATATAATTAAAATAGTAATTTTATTATTACTATATTTTAAATATATATTATTTAAAAAATATTCTAGCTGATGGAAGTATTGGTTGGGGGCAAACCTGGCAGAGATGTGGGTAGGGAACCCAGACTTGGGATGGCAGCAGGAGGCTGCAGGCTTTGAATGTTCTGAAAACAGGTGTTCCCCTGTGGGCCCTGTCTCCTACAGTGAGCATGTCTGCCAGGAGGAATAGAAAGGCCCAGCTTCCCTCCCCACAGTCCTGCCCCTGCGGGACGCCCGACAAACAGGAAGCACTGGATTCAAATGCATGATAGTAACAGTCTATGGGGTAGAGGCTAGAATAACAAACTGCATCAAACAGGATGGGCAGAGCCGGTTTCTAGATTGTGGCACAGTGGGTGAAGCCATTGACTGCAATATAGGCATCCCATTGTTGGAGTGCTGCCACAATGCTCCAGCTCCCTGCTAATGCACCTGGGAAAGCAGCAGAAAACGGCCAAAGTGCTTGGGCCCCTGCCACCCATGCAGGAGACCCGGATGGAGTTCTGGCCTCCTAGCTTTCGCCTGGCTCAGCCGCAGCTGTTGGGGTTGTTTGGGGAGTGACTCGGGAATGGGAGATCTCTCTGTCTCTTTCTTTAACTCTTCCTTTGAATAAATGAGTCTTTAAAAAAATAATAAAGATAGTTCATCTAAGAAGGAGCCTTGGGGCCTGGGACAGGGTCTTAACGAGGGTGCTCAGGCCGGTGAGGGGGAGAAGTCACTGGGGTGCTTGGTGTGAGAGGAGATGTTCCCCCTCGCCCCCCAAGACAGATGGGCTGAGTTCTGGGTTCTCCTCCCCGCCCCCCGGCCCCCACCCCCAGTCCCTGGGAAAAGCCGTCAGAGAAGTTTCTGGCTGGGTCACTTGGTCCCCAGCAGAAGTTGGTATCAGATCATTGGCCCATGAAGGGAGCGCACAGCGGGTAATATCCTTGGGGACCAGGATAAAGTCAGCTGCAACGTGCAAGCTGGAAGCTTCCCAGCGGAGGAGCTCTTGATTCTGAGCTTGTAACCTCCTAAGGCCCTTTGCCCTGGGACCTAAGACAGGGAGGAGCCACCGTGATCTGCTGTGTGTTTGTGTGGTGCCCAGGCTTAGCCACGCACCCACTTGGAGACACTCTCACCCACACGGGCACCCATGCAGAGGCTGCAGACTTGATCTGGGCTCTGGGCTCAGGACTGTCTGTCCCCTCTAGCTCTGCTTTCACACCCCTCCCCCCAGCTCACCCCACCCCTGAGAAAGGATGGCTCAGGGGTCCCCAGGGCTGCACAGGAAATGCCTTGTGCACTGTGGGTCAGCCAGGCTATTTTCTGTCTCAGGCCGGAGCGACATTGGGCCGGGAGCAGCCAGTCACGGCACAGCCAGCTGTTCTCTGCCTAGATAGCTTGCGGTCGGTGTGGCCCTGTCCCTTGGGGTTCCTGTCCTGTCTCTGCTTTGCTCTCAGGCCTCGGGGTGTTTTTGATCCCAGCTTTCCCTCAGTCGGGGTCTACACTGCACTCTGAAAGTCAGCGCAGCGGTGGGTTGGCTGTGATTCTGGTCCTTGAGATGCCTGAATCGCGTGCCGGAGTGCCCGGTTTGAATCCTAGCAATTTCGTTTTCCATATAGCTTTCTAGTCATGTATTCTGGGAGGCAGCAGGTGGTAGTTCAAATGCCTGAGTTCTTGTCATCCATGCGGGAGACCTAGGTGGAATTCCTGGCTCCTGGCTTTGGCCTGGTCCAACTGTGGGTGTTACAGGTATCTGGCAAGTTAACCAGCAGAGGAAAGGCCTCTCGTCTCTGTTTCTCCCTCTCTCTCTTCTCTGTTGCCCTGCCTTTCAGATAAATAAAAAAATAGATAGATAGATAGATAGTTAAAATGTCATCACAGTGCCACCTCTCTCAGGAAGCTCTCCCTGATCCCTCCTGTGCAGTTTGGCTCCCCTTCCCAGGCCCCCCGAGACTGTGCTGCTGTGTTGGGTCAGACCCCTGCCTGCCCAACGGGCTGTGAGACACTTGAGGGCAGGTGCTAGGGCAGATGCATGTTTCTCAGCTCCTGGTACATGCTCACACACACTGGCTGCCTCGTCATCTCACTGGGGTCTGGTGAGGAGCTGGCGGTTACCAGCCTCTCACCCAGGTGGCAAGGCACAGCTGCAGGAGTTGCTAGGGCGAGAGCCCTCCTGGGCAGGAGTGGGTCTGGGTGCCCAGCTGCTTTGATTTAAGCAAGGTCGGCTGGGGCAGCTGCAGGGTTTTGCTCAGCTGAGTGAGATGTGCAAGTCTGGGGTCAGAGCTGCACTGCTTGGGACGGGCATGGTGGGGCATGTGGCTTGGCATGTGGCTGCCTTCATCTTTAACTGCAGCAGCTTGTCCGTTTCACATCACATCACTCTGACCCAGACTTCTACCTTCCTCGCCACACTTTCAGCGTCACCCTCTATCCAGGCAACCTTCCCGTGTGGAGATTTGGGGATGAACAGCTTTAGCTCCACCTGCCATCTTCATTCTCTCCTGTCTGACAACCTAGCCAGCCCATGGGTGCCTGGGGTCTACATGTGCACATGCTGGGGCAGGGGCATCACTCTGGCCACCACCAAGGACAGCAGTGCTGGGACAGAGGTGGGGAAAGATACAGGCCCCATGTGCACTGGGGGATCTCGCGGTGGGTATGTGTAGCCCCTCTGTCCTCCCAACAGAATCCTCAGTGCTCAGGCACTCTGTGAGGAGATGTGAAGATGTGGGGCATCCTGCTTCCCTGGTTGGAGGGAGATGAAGCCCAAGCTGAGATCTGGGACACACATACACACGTCCACTTGTTACACTGTAGTGTGTTCTGGGGTCAAAGTCCTCGGGTCCCCTGCAGTCTGTCAGAGGGGAGACAGGCATGCCAGCAGGTGAAAGCGGGTCAGCTTCAGATCACAGGGTCAGGGCACGGTCCAGCTCACCCTGCATGGGGGAGGAGGAGGAGCCAGGAAGACTTCCCTGAGGGGGTGACGCCTCATCTGAATTTTGAAGGAAGAATAGTATTTCAAGAGGAGAACCCAGGGCAGCCTGGAGGGTCAGGGCCAGGGCTTGGATGCAGGTATGAGCTGGTGTGAGGTATGCATGTGAATTCAAGCACAGTCCCTGGCCTCCAGCAGCTCTCAGTTAAATGCTTCTAGAACGCAGCTGTGCTGGCTTCGTTTCATGGTCAGTCACGGCTCTGCCAAATAACCAAATGGGCAAATTCACTGCCTTGAAATACCTGAGAAGTCTGCCATAAGGAGAAAGAGGAGAGTTTGGTTCAAGTCCTATCTCTAATACAGCCAGGACTCTGAATGCTTCACATCCAGCTGAGCAATCCTCCTGTCTACCACTGCTGAAGAAAACCTGGCTCCGAGAATGGGCCCAAGGCCACAGCCAAGTGGCAGAAGCAGGACTGGCCTTCAAAGTCCAGAGTCCGTGCCTCACAGCTGGGCCCGGGGCACTCTCCTCCTCCCTCCAGCTCCCTCAGCTGCTGGAGAGCTGGTCCAGATGCCTGGAGCTGCCCGGGATGTTGTGCGAGGCTTCCTGAGTGTGGAAGTGAGACCCGAAGGTGAAGGGAATGAGCATTGTTCAGCTGCACCTGCAGGGTGAGCTCATGGCGGCAGGCAGATGGGGAAGGAGGCCGCCACACACTCTTGGCCCACGTCTTTGCCTCCATCCTTGTGTCTTGGATTGACAGGAGACCAGGAACCAAGGGAGGCCAGGAAAGTCCCTCCATTTCCCACTCTAAACACGAGACAGTTGGGTTAGGCCGGGGTTCCCCTACGTGCTGAACATGAGTCCTGCAGACAACTGCCCAAGGACAAGGTTGCCTGGTCATGTGCACCAGGAAAAGCAGACAAGCTTGTCTGCTCCACGGTGTCCACAGTGCCTGGTAGTGTTGTGCCGGATTTTGAAATCCCCAGATAATCATCAAGTCTGAAGTTGGAACTAAGGCATAAAGGTGGTTTATTCAGGTTAACCTAGGTCTCCCAGCCACCTCCCCCAGCCCAGCATGGCTGGGGGGGGTGGTGCCAACCACAGCTGAGGCTGCTCAGGGAGGACAAAAAGAGAAGGAAGCGTGAGCCAGAGAGAGCCAGAGAACCTGTGCCCCCCAGTTCTTATACATTTCAGGTTATTAATTATACAGTCATGATTTAGCAGGCGTCTATTGGTGGGTTTGAAGCAAGCAACTTTCAAGAAGTACAAATCGATGAGCTATAGGGCGGTGGATGTTATCAAACCCCAGGGACCTCCTTCCTGAGGAGTGGTCTGCCTACGTGACCTGCCAGGTGTCCTGGAGTTCACACAGCCCCCTGCCAAGCCATTAGGGCAGGAATTACAAAAGGCAGAAAACACCTAGGTTCTTCAGGGGCAGGGTGGGAAGGAATAGCGTTGTGGTGCAGCAGGTTAAGCTGTAGCCTGCAACACTGGAACCCCATCTCTGAGAGCCCATTGAATCCTGGCTGCTCCACTTCCAATCCAGCTCTCTACTAATGTGCCTGGGCAGGTAGCAGAAGAATCCCAAGTGTATGGGTCACTGACACCCATGTGGAAGACCCGGATAGAGTTTCAAACTCCTGGCCTCAGCCTGGCCTAACCTTGGTCATTGTGACCAGTGGGGGATGAATTCGTGAAAATGTTAAGACCGAGGCCAAACTTGGCCTTCTGAACGGGACGTGAGGTCGCTCGGTGAAACAGCACACACCAGCCGAAGGATGCAACAGCAAGAGGTTTTATTTGGTTACCAGCGCGCTGGGGCCGAGGCCAGTTCCTCACGCAGGAAGCTTAGGCATCGACCCCGAATCATTAGACAGAGGGGTTTTTAAAAGGCTAAGCTAAGGCTAAAATCATTAACATAAGCAGGAAGGGTGAACCATTAACATGAGCAGGGAGTGGGAATCATTAACATAAACAGGGAGGGGGCCGTGCCATTAGGGGCGGAGGCTAGTTGCAGGTGCCCCTTATCTCTCAGGCCCCCAGGCTCTATCATGAAATGTTTCACTGCCCTTCACTGTCCTTTTACCGCAAGCAGAATACAGAAAGTAAAAAGCAAATTAAATTCTTCTGTCATTTCAATCCTAAATGTCCCTTTTCAAAAAGTCTTTCTGTCCCTCTCTCTTGGTCACGCTGCCTTCCAAATACATAAAATAAAATACACCGTACAATGAAAAGATACAGTGTTTGATTTCTGTCCCATGATTGAGCTCATTTTTTATCTGTCTGCCACCCGACCTGGTCCGAGCCAGAGTCTGCTGGTTCTGCAGCGCCAGCCTCTCTGTAAGATCTGGCCGGGGAATCCAGAGCAGGTGAGACTCAGTCTGTAGATCCCAAGGCCCTCAGCCTGGTGTGGGAGACTGGCTGGGGCCAGCACAGAGGACCTGACCCTCTGCTGGGGGACACGAGGGAGTCCCAGCTGGAGGGAAGACTTCCAGGAGACGGCACACCTGAGCTGGAGCTTGGGGAATGCAGCGTGAGGATCAAGATGTGAGGGCAGGCAGCGTGGGCCAGGGAAACAGCAGAGGCCAGAGGACACAGAAGGACCCGGGGTGTGCTGGCTCGGTCCATGCTGTTGGCCTTGGGGGGCTGCTGACGTTCTGAGTAGAGGTAGGGATGCTAACAGCCTGAAAGTTAATCTGGTGTCATAAGAAAAGCCCAGGATTCAAAACCAACATTTGGAAGCAGTCAATGTCTGAGCTATGGCTTAGGGTAGGCCCCTGGACTTTCTGAGCTTCAGTTTGCTTATCTGTAAAAACGGACACAAGTTGTTGAGGTGCTATGTGGTACAGAGGGCCTGGTGCCAAGCGACACCCATCAGAGGACACTGTCAGTATCCAGCTCCTGTGCTGGAAGGCAGTCCCTTCTCCAGGTCAGCTCCTTCTTAGCGCAGTGCCTGGGTCTGAGTCACTGCAGGTGACAGTGCTTGAATGGAAGCTGGTGGAGACAGCGGGGCAGCTGTTGGAGGGATCCCAGCCAGAAGCGAAGCCAGCCCTAGAGACTGTAGTCTGCCTCTGGGGGAGGCAGGGGAGGGGCAGAGTAAAACCTTGGAGATTTGGTAGCATGAGCCAAGGAGTCCTTGCCCTGGGCACACAGAAGGTGGAGAGAAGCTTTCTATGCCAGCCATTCTGGCTTTGAAGGGTTTGGTACACACTTTGATGAATGCGCAGATGGGCCTGGGAGAGAAACAGCTGCTTCTGTGTGGCTCGAGGAGTTTGTCCCCAGGATTGGTGGACACAGACTGAGATCTTCAGCTGAGAACATGGGCAGATTGTAGGGAGTGGCTGCCTCGAATGGTGATCAGGTTTCTGTTGGTGGAACAGAAGCTGGTTAGCCGCTGGCAGAGAGGCCGGAGCACAGTGGGGTGCATGCCTGGCTTGTGGTGGTGGGGTGGCCTGGTGAGCAGCTTTAGTCCATGTAAGAACCACAGAACTTCAGTGGCATCCAGCAGAGAGGACCTGCATCTCTCAGGTCTGGAGCACACTAACTGTTGGCTAACACCTCTGCTATTCTTGGCTGGGCTCATTTACAGGCCCGGGGCGGGGGGTTGGCTGACCCATGTTGCCTCACCTCAGCTGGCTGATGTGGCCTGGCTCGGCTGCACCTGTGTCTCCCGAGCCTGCAGACTGACACTGTGACCCGGGGGGGGGGGGGGGGGAGTGGTGCCAGTAGATCCAGGGGGCCTGAGTTGTGAACTGGTACCCTGTGATTTCTGCTGTGCCTGGTGCATCCACTTGACCACTAAAACAGTGTTCATTCACCAGTGACAATAACAACAAAGTTTTATTATAAATGAGAGGCAAAGCAACCGGCTGACCCACTGACTGGCCAGCCAGGACCAACACTCCTTACCGGAGTGCAGTCCTGAGCAGTACAATTACAAAGTTTTTATAGGGGCAATTTGACACAGCTTCAAGCAGGGGGTATGGGGCACAATTTATCACAGCTCGAAAGGTGAGGAAGGGTCACGCATTCCTTGCTTATCTCAGCTTGCCAGCCCCTGCCTGCTCTCCTCAGGTCTGGACTCCAACCTTGGTACCACCTGTGACAAGCAGACCCCGATCTTGAATTATCTGTGGGTTAATAGTGCTGGGGCCTTGATTTATGGGAATTGGGGCCATTGGCACTAAAGGTCGCATTGGCCATTAGGCCTGCAGCTCACATGGTTTGTTAGCCAAGCAAGTAAAGCAGAAGTTACAAAAGTGAAAAGAATTGCATTTAGCAAAGAGCCACGTTTACTCCATTTTGATTTCAACTCTACACGCCCTTGTTGGTCCCAGCAAGCTCAAGGCCAGGCCCAAGATTCGAGGGCAGGCGAGTGAAGAAACAAGACACCGTGAGTGGGGAAGCAAATCCCTATGGCCGAGGTGGTGGGTTGTCTAGTCACCACCACCACACAGCTGAAATGTATAGTGCTAGACCAGTGGTTTCCAACGTGAGTGCTGTGCAGACCTCAGCTGGAACTTTTTCTTGAGGCCCATGGCCGGCTAAAGGGAAGCTGGGTGGACTGAACTTTCCCTTTTCACTACTACAAAGCCCTTTAACGTAGAATCAACAACGGTCAGCACTCCCAAGAGCTTGCCCCACGTCTTTGATCCTGTAAGAACCCTTGAGGTGGGTACTGCAACTTCCGCCCCTCTGCTGATGAGTGGATTCTGGCTGGCGGAGAGTTTAGGTGCACAGCTGGCCGACGCATGCCTGAAAGGGGGCCTGTCCGACACTGAGGCTGGAGCCCTCAAGCACTCTGCTCCCCCGCCTCCTGCTAGCCGGTCTGACAAAGGAAGCTGGGGACTGATGAGAACACAGGGAGACAACAGAGCATGGCAGGGGTGGGGGCACAGAGGTGGGGTGGGGTGGGCAGCAGCGAGATGCCCCTTGTGGCGAATGGCACATGTGCTGGGACTGAGCCAGAGCCATCCTGAAGGCCAAGGCTGTACCCGGTGGATACAGTCAGGCCTCTGTGGCTACAGCCTGGGAAGACAAAAGCCCACCTGCTTCTGAGACCCAGCAGGGGAGAAGATGGATCCAGCTCCTGTCCTCTACGAGTTTATAGTCCAATGGAGGGAGACAGACACCAAAGCCGTAGAAGCAGGTTTGCTAACATCACTTCAGATAACCATCAGGACTCAAGGCCAGGTCTTCTGGTAGAGGATTTCCCCGGGGTGGGGAGGTCAAGGTTACATGGAGGACATAAAATAAAGGTGAGAAGTCACCTTCCATGGCTCCTGTGGGGCTGTGCTCCATGACCACACGGAGAGGACGGTGCACAGGCCGCCAGGCAGGAGGCCAAGGCTTCCTGGATCCAATTGGGAGGCTAGGACCCTAGGTGCCCTGTGGGCAGGAAGCAGGTGTGTCGTTGGATAATGACAGAGCAAAAAATAGAGCTGAAGCTGGTGAAGAAAGATTAGTGGGGACTGTGAATTCAAAGAGGTGGGGTCAGGGCCCAACCAGACCCTCTAGTCCATGAAAGAGCCCAGGGACACCTCTTGATCAGGGCTTGAATTCAGACCCTTAGGTCCTGGGGATCTTAGGTGCCATGGATCGGTTCTGATGCCAACTCCAAACATGGTTGCTTAGAATAATGTGTAGAAGATTCTGAGGCAGCATGCACTTCTAGGGGTTAAATTTAAAAATCATGTGTTGTTGTCTCTCTCTCTCTTAAATGCCTGCAATGGCAAGGCTGGGCAGGGAGTCAGGACTCAATCTAGCTCTCCCATGTGGGTGAGAAGAACTTCCCTGGGCTGGTACTGCTGCAGCAGCAGGAAGCTGGGATCAGGAGCCGGAGTCAGGAATCGAACCCAGAGAATCTGAAGAGGGCTACAGGTATCTTAGCAAGCATCTTGGCAGGCCTGTGAGCCACTGTGCTGGGAGCACTTGGCTGGCAGTCCTGACTGATTCCCAGTGCCTATGTGACTACAGAATGCAGTGGTGCCCTTAGGAGCGGGGGTGGCACAGCCCATCTCTGGGGCACGGACTTGCCCAGACAGCTGGCAGGTAGGGATGATAAATTCAGTGCAGACCTAACACCTGTGTTGCTCACACCTAGGAGGGCCACTCCCATCCTCCCCACGGTGGTATACCCCTACACACTAGTAAATACAGAATGGAAGCCGAGCTACCCTCTTCAGCCTCTGATAGAAAGTTTTAGGGACAGAGCACACTCTCCTTTTGTCACAAAGATTTGGAATCAAAAGAGCTTGTTGTATTAAAGCCACATGAGGCATTATTTGGCATTATTTTTTAAGATTTATTCTTATTGGAAAGTCAGATTTACAGAGAGAAGGAGATACAGAGAGAAAGATCTTCCGTCTGCTGGTTCACTCCCCAAGTGGCCACAACAGACGCAGCTGAGCTGATTCGAAGTCAGGAGCCAGGAGCTTCTTCCTGGTCTCCCACGCGGGAGCAGGGTCCCAAGGCTTGGGGCTGTCCTTGATTCCTTTCCCAGGCCACAAGCAGGGAGCTGGAAGGGAAGTGGAGCAACTAGGAAACAAACTGGCATCCATAAGGGATCCCAGCGCATGTTCAGTAAGGACTTTAGCCACTAGGCTCAACTCCCGTTCTCCTTTTATGAGAAGTTTAAAGCACTTGGTAGCTCAAATTCTTACTGCTGGCTTTGGGAGAGGGGCCCAAACCATGATATTGATCTAACTGGTCTGGTAGGAACTTCCTGGCTAAAACATCTCAGTGGTGGGTCTGGCATAGTGGTCTAGCAGCTAAAGTCCTCTCCTTGAACACGCCAGGGTCCCATATGGGTGCCAGTTCTAATCCCGATGACACTGCTCCACTCCCCATCCAGCTCCCTGTTTGTGGCCTGGGAAAGCAGTTGAGACGGCCCAAGGCCTTGGGATCCTGCACCCGTGTGGGAGACCTGGAGGAGATTCCTGGCTCCTGGCTTCAGATTGGTATAGCTTCAGCCATTGTGATCACTTGGGGAGTGAATCATTGGACGGAGGATCTTCCTCTCTGTCTCTCCTCCTCTCCGTATGTCTGACTTTGCAATAAAAACAAATAAACCTTACAAAAAAAAAAATCTCAGTGGGAGCAGTGGCAAGTGGACAGTGGTCTCCTACACGGGGGCAGGATCCCAAAGCATTGGGCCGTCCTCAACTGCTTTCCCAGGCCACAAGCAGGGAGCTGGATGGGAAATGGAGCTGCCGGGATTAGAACCAGCGCCCATATGGGATCCCGGGGCGTTCAAGGTGAGGACTTTAGCTGCTAGGCCACGCTGCCGGGCCCAACAGTGGTTCTTAATGCAGCAATCTGAAAGGTACTTTGGAAACCAAAGGCCCTATAAATGCAGGAGACCATGGGATCAGCCAGGAACTTGATGGTTGGGCAGGTGCATATTGATATCTCAAGTGGGAACCAGTGAATACGTAACCTTGGGCAAGTCATTTAACCTCTGGGAGCCTCCATTATGTCCTCTGAAAAACTGATGGACAGTAGCCCTTATGTCTCACGTTCTCTGTGATGGAACGTGGTACTCCTGGTAGGGGGACAGGCACAGGGACTGGCAGGGAGCAGGTGCCTACCCACCCTCAAAGGGCAGCCTGATGGGTTTTGAGGGCAGCCATTGTGTCTGTGAAGATGGGCTTGGGCTTGAATGCTTTGTCCCTGGGGTGCCCAGGAGCTTTCTGTCTGTGCTATCTTTTCGTTTGGCCTGGGCGACCCCCAGGGTCTGCCTGCCCCCGGCCCGGCCCTGCCTCTAGACAGCTTGGCCGCCTGGTCCATCCATGCTTATCAGCTTTCGTGTTTGCTCAGGGTGGGCACAGGCTGCTGCCTCCCCCTCAGAAAACAAGCAAACATGTTTTGCCAATGGCGGGGTATAGTGGGGTGGCCTCCTTGGCTCCAGGCCGGCCCCCAGTGAGGCAGCCAGCGGGCACACAGCCTGTTGTTGTTGGAGCAGAGTGCTGGCTCTCGGCCGCTGGGCCCCTCCAGCTGTGCAAGCATGGTGGAAAGTTGCAGAGGAAGTCCCTGGCCGCCAAGGGGCCCAGCTGAACCCCCTGTCACAACAAAGGAACAATGGCCTGGATTGGCTGCTGGGGGCAGGGGGAGCTGTTTCCACCAGCGACAGAGACAGGTTGCTGGAGGGAACAGGCACAGACCTCCCCCAGCCTCCCCTGCCCCTGTCTTGTTTTTTAGCTTGTTGGGGACCTTTGTCTCCCACCTGGGGGGCCAAGGAAAACAGCAGCATCTCTGGGCTGTTGTATCTCCCCGACGCAGCAGACCTGGTGGTGGGGAACCAGAACTGGCAGTGCACAGGTTCCATTCTGTCTGGGGCTTGTGTCTGTTTGCCCCTCGGCACTTTGAGGGACCTGAGGTCTGTGTCCTCAGCCTGTATGTGGCACAGTGTGGGGCAAAGGCAGAGAACCTTTGCTGATCACGTCAACCAAAGACTGGACATGTGAACACTTTCATTGTCTGGCTCTGCTTCCTGGGGGCTTTGCGATTTTCTGCAGGTTGCATAGTCTCTTTGAGCCTTATTTTCCTCATAGAAATGCTCTGAAAACGAACTGTGCTTCTAGCATCCTGACTTTCTCATGGGACACATCCAATGCAATAAACCCACAAGTTGTAAGTTGTGTGTGATTGTTACTGCTACTGTGGTGTTGCTGTCTGTGATTTAGATGAGGTTGCTGCAGAATTTCCAAGAAGAGGTCTATAGCTTTGTTTCCATGGGAATGGGAGAGGGGGCTGAATCAGGAGCACATCTCTCCACCTGCTCACAGGTCCCTCTGCACTGCAGGCTGGCTTCAAGGGCCTGGTTAGCTCTGGTGTTCCACGGGACTCAGGAAAGTAATGTGAGGTCTACCAAAAGGCTGGTGGGTAGCAGAGGCTGTGCTGGGCCCTTATACATCCAGAACCTAATTTGTTCTTCACATTTCTTCTCTCATCTTATGGATAGAGACACTGAGGCTCAGAGATGGAGCCACATGGCAAGGTCACATGATCGGATACATAGGGCTTTGTTGCTGTGGTGCAGGGGAGTAAAGCCACTGGCTGCAGTGCTGGAATCCCATATAGGCACCAGTTCAAGTCCTGGGTACTCCACTTCTGATCCAGCTCCCGGCTAATGTGTCTGGGTAAAGCAGGAAAAGATGGCCCAAGTGTGTGGGCCTCTGCACCTTTGTGCGAGATCTTGATGAACCTTCTGGCTCCTGGATTCAGCCTGGTCCAACCTTGGCTGTTGCAGACATTTGGAAAGTGAATCGGTAGATGGAAGATGCTTATCTCTCTGTGTCTCTGTCTTCCCCCCACACCCGCCCTGGAATTCTGCCTTTAAAAAAAGAGAAATGAAATGAAGCACCATGCTGTGTTCATTCTCTTGTGCCTCACAGCCTGGGGATAAAGTTGTGTCCCTTGAAGCCTCAGATTGTTGACTGAGGTTTGGTTCATTAGTGAGTGTCAACACTGGGTTTCAACAGGAAGTGAAAGTGGAGGTGACATCCTCGGGCTAGGACGGAAACTGGAGAGTGGGCAGCTGAGCCCGAAACGAATGAGGGTGTTTCAGAAGCTGGGTTTAGAGAAGAAAGGCTAGGGGGCAACAGCTATTCTAAGCAGTAGGATGGGTTACAGTAACCAGACTAATGCTGTAGTCACAGTAAAAGTAAGAACCCAAGACTGACCATGATGGAGGCTTTTTTTTCCTTACTTCACCATCCAGTGCTATGGCAACTGCTCTGCTCCGGGCCGTTGTTCGGGGACTCCGACTCCTGTCACGCAGTGGTGCCCTCATCCTCTGGAGTCTCAGAGTCCTCCACGGATGCCCTCCATCCTCCAGCACGCAAGGACCATGCAGAAGGCTGCCCACCCTTCACTGGCATGCATCCCTGTTACCCACATCCTGTTGCTGCAGCAGATACAAGGAGCCTAGCAGGTTCAGGAAGGAGACTGAGTGATATGGTTGGGCCCTGGCAGGCTGGGACATAATAACAGTGATTGTTTTAAAAGCATAGCTAGCAGGAATTGAATTCTCTTAAAATTTTTTTTTTATTTGAAAGTCAGATTTACAGAGAGAAGGAGAGACAGGTTGAAAGATCTTCTGTCCATTGATTCACTCCCCAAGCATCTGCAATGGCTGGAGCTGAGCTGACTGAAGCCGGGAGACAGGAGCTTCTTCTGGGCCTCCCACGTGGGTGTAGGGTCCTAAGGCTTTGGGCTGCCCTTGAGTGCTTTTCCAGGCCACAAGCAGGGAGCTGGATGGGAAGCAGGGCTACTGGGATTAGAACTGGCTCCCATATGGGATCCCAGGCACCTACAAGGTGAAGACTTAAGTCACTAGGCCACCATACAGGGCCCTAGGTCAATTACTACCCAAAAATCCTGCAGAGATTTTAATAGGTATTAATTTAAGCTATAGCTATCGTAAAATTACTTAGTCTAGGGACCGACATAATGGTATATCAGGCTAATCTTCCACCTGCTAGTGCCAGCATCCCATATGGGCACTGGCTTAAAATTCTGACTGTTTTACTTCTGATCCAGTTCTCTGCTTATGGCCTGGGAAAGCATCAGAAGATGGCCAAAGTCCTTGGGACTCTGTACCCACATGGCAGACCCAGAAGAAGCTCCTGGCTCCCAGCTTATGGACAGAAGATCTTCCATTTGCTGTCTCATTCTCCAAATGCCCGCAGCAGCCCAGGACTAACCCAGACCAAAGCCGGGAGCCTGGAACTCCATCAGGGTTTCCCACGTGGATAACAAAGGTCTGACCACTTGAGTCATCTTCTGCTACCTAGCCCTGTGAATCAACAGAAAGTAGATTGGAAGCAGAGAAACGAGGACTAGAAGCTACGCTCTGATATGGGACGTCAACATCACACAGTAATGAGTGTTGGGCATCATAAGTTGTGATATTTGGATACTGCACTTGTTGGATTTCTTTTTAAAAATATCAGAATTGTCATTTAAGGAAATGTATAATAATTGTGTAATAGAGACTATCATATCTAGATGTGAAGATACAAATGCACTATACATCTCTACTTTCAAATCAAAGATGGACTCCCAATGAAACTGTTAAATATGTCATGATGATAGAGTGCTGGACTCTCTGCCATTGTCCGTACTGGCAATGTCAGGATACACTTAAATAGCAGAATGAGGAACTTGTGACTGCTAATGAAGGACTATACTATGGTAATAATAGAGGGGAAATCAGAGGAGAGGAGGGAATTTGGGGAGAGGGTAAGGGAAATCCCAGCGCCTATGGAATTGCATCATATACTTTTAAATATTAATCAATCAATCAATCGAAATTGGAACTGCTCTATGGTGCAGCTGAGTTTCGTGAGACATCAGGGCCTCTTCAGTCTGGCTTTTAAGGTCAGGGTGGGTCCCCAGGATCCTTAGCAGGGAGCTAATTTAGCTGCCCACAGTGTGATAACACTTGACAAGTACAGCAGTGCCCAGGCTGTAGGAAGCTCCGGGGTTTATTCGGTTTCCTGGTGACACTTGCCCTGTACTCCTGGAGTTTCACCCCCACCCATGCCATGACCATTACTTAGCTAAACACTCCAAGAAATTCTTCTGAAGTTTTACAGTGTTTCCTGTCTGTCTCTTTCTCTGTGTGTGCCTGTATGTTGTATCTCCGTGTAGCTGCACGTTTCAAGATGCTTTGCTGCACAAACTCTGTTTTTGCCTCCCTGAGTTCCAAGTTCTTTCCCTTCAGTTCAGCCCAGATCGCTGAGCTCTCTTAGGTCCCTCTCGTTGCTCTTCAGCCTGAAACTGTTCACTTACAGTGAACTAAGTTGTGGGACTTGCCTTATCTCCCCTTTCTCAAGGATCACACGCCACTGTCCCCACCTGTGGTCCAGCATCCAGAATGGGGTTGTTCAGATGTTCTGTTTGGTTTTTTACCTTTTAGTGTATGGCAGAAGGAAATGATTTTAAAAATACATATTTATTTGCTTATTTTAAAGGCAGAGAGCAAGAAAGAGAGAGAGAGTTTCTATTTGCTGTTTTACTCCCAAGCAGGTCTGGGCCAAGCCAGTCAAGCCTTGAGCTCCATTGTGGTGGGTAGCATGACTCAAGCACCTGGACCATCTGCTGCCTTTCCAGGTGCATTAGCAGGGAGCTGGATCTGAAGCAGGGGAACCATAAGGGATGCCAGGGTGACAGGTGCAGTGGCTTAACCAACTGCACCACGTTGCCAGTCCCAGGAGGGATGTTTTTACAGTGGTCTGTACTCTGTGAGCAGGAACAGAAGTGATTCTCTGCAGTGTGACATCTAATAACTGTATATATTCATGTGATAGGGTGTGATAATTCAATGCAATTACAGCGATGAAGTCAGAGTAGTTGGCATTCGCAGCTCCTTCGACACAGAACATCTTCTTTGTGCTGGGAAGCTTCAAACTCTGCTCTTCCAGTTCTTCATGAAATGTGTGTGAAATTGCTGTGTTAGTTCTGCAGTCGCCCACCTGTGCTGCAGAATGCTAGAACCTATTCCTCCTGGGTTCCCTCCCCCCATCTCCATTTCTGTTCGTCTCTAATTTCAATAACCTCTAAATGATCTCTAGAAATTTCATTTAGTTCTCTTTCTAAAGTGTGCAGTTTCTATTTTTACTAAATAAGATTCCTTATTCCTTGCTGTACGTTCCTTTTAGTCCCACCCTTTATGATGAAAAGCCTATCTACAGGGCCTGGTGCTATGGCGTAGTGGTGAAAGTCCTCGCCTTGAACACACCAGGGTCCCATATGGGTGCTGGTTCTAATCCCGGCAGCCCCACTTCCCATCCAGCTCCCTGCCTGTGGCCTGGGAAAGCAGTTGAGGACAGCCCAAAGTCTTGGGACCCTGCACCCGTGTGGGAGACCTGGAGGAGATTCCTGGCTCCTGGCTTCGGAATGGCTCAGCTCCAGCCATTGTGGCCACTTGGGGAGTGAACCATCAGACGGAAGATCTTCCTCTCTGTCTCTCCTCTCTGTGTATGTCTGCCTTTCCAATAAAAATTATTAAAGCTTTAAAAAAAAAAAGCTTACCTACCTGTATCACGTGAATTTTTCCATAATACCACGTGACACAGCACCTCTAGACCCGGCGGCCTAACGTGCCACTCTCCTATTTCTGGGAGGTGTGGATTGGCTGGTGTGATTCTGATGAATTAGCTGAATCTGCTTAAAACCATGGCAGCTGCTTCCTTCATGGCGACTCTGTGGTGTTCCCTCGGGGTCCGGCTGAAAGGACAGCTAGTATACAGTGGAGGAAGATCTCCCACGACCAGACACAGAGGCACCAAACAATGAGCAGAAGCACATGGAACTTCTCTGTGCTGAGTCTGGGAACGACCTACACAGGTCCCTTCTGACCCACGGTACTTGTGACAGCAAGGTCAAGTTCTGGGTTTGCAGTTTTCGCGCCTGTGACATGACTACAACCAGGCTGTAGACACAGAAAAGAATGAAGGCCTGGACTCAGCCATTCCATCCATCACAGAGGCTTGAAATCCTATCCAGTGTCGGTGACTGAAGCTTGGGGAGGACCTGTGTACCTTGTAAAACTGATAGAAAGGCTGAGAAGTGGGCTTGAACAGGATCTAAGGAAGAAAACAGTCCAGTTGCTATGCTTTGAATATGTGTAATTCCTTCCAAATTTGGGTGAAATCTGGTGACCAGGTCCTGGCACAATGGCTCAATAGCTAAGTCCTCACCTTGCAACTGCGGCATACCAAATGGGCAGCGGTTTGTGTCCCAGCTGCCCCACTTCCCTTCCAGCTCCCTGCTTATGGCTTGGAAAAGCAGTAGAAAATGGCCCAAAGCCTTGGGGCTCTTCACCCATGTGGGAGACCGGGACGAGACTCCTGACTTCTTGCCTGGGGTCAGCTCAGCTTTGGCTGTTGTAGCCCCTTGGGGAGTGAACCAGTGGACATAAGATCTTTCTTTCAGGCCCGGCACTAATGGCTAAAGTAGCCTAGTGGCTAAAGTCCTTGCTTTGTGTGTACCGGGATCCCACACAGGCACTGTCATGTCCAGGCTGCTCTGTTCCCCATTTAGCTCCTTGCTCATGGTCTGTGAGGGCAGTGGAGGATGGTCCAAGGCCTTGGGACCCTACACCTACGTGGGAACTTGGAGGAAGCTCCTGGCTCCTGGCTTCAGATCGGTTCAACTCTGGCTATTGCGGCTACCTGGGTAGTGAACCAGCAGATGGAAGATCTTTGTCTCTCGTTCTCTCTACCTGCCTTTCCAATAAACGTAAATAAATCTTACAAAGAACTCTGATGACCAATGCGTTGGTATTGGTGACTAAGGCCTGAGGGGTTAGTGACCTCTCTAGGAGCTGTGGGAACCGGCCAGTGAGAAGTGATTCTCAGCCTCCCCTGTCATGTGATGACGCGGCAGGGTCCCACCACGTGCAGGCCTAGCACTCACCTGCTGAGGACGCAACAGCCAAGTGTGCTGTGAAAGCAGAGCCCAGGCCCTTGGGGGACTCCAAACCTGACAGCGCCTAAAGCCTGGGCTTCTCCTCTTCCAGGACCGAGAACAGCATATCTGTTTATTGTAAATCAACCAGTCTCTTGTTTCAGGATAGCAACAGTAAAGAACTGAGAAATCAGTACTGGGGCTAGGGTGTCAAAACAAATACCTAAACCTGTAGAAGCAGCATTGGGATTGAGAGATGTGTGGGTGCTAGACGCCTGTGAGCTGGAAACAGCCTGGGTCATCCTGTAGAGGGCATGAAGATGAGTTGTCGTCGTCTTCTTCTTCTTTTGAATTTATTCATTTTTGTTGGAAAAGCAAATGTACAGAGAGAGGAGATAGAAAGATCTTCCATCCTCCGATTCACTCATCAAGTGGCTGCAATGGCTGGCGCTGAGCTGATCCAAAGCCAGGAGCTTCTTCTGGGTCACTCACACGGGTGAAGGATCCCAGGGCTTTGGGCCATCCTCTACTGCTTTCCCAGGCCACAGCCAGGGAGCTGGATGGGAAATGGAGCAGGCAGGACACGAATCAGTGCCCATATGGGATCCTGGCACATGCAAGGCAAGGATTTAGCTGCTAGGCTACTGCACTGGGCCCATGAAGATGATTCTAGTGAGAGCTCAGAAGAAAGGGTTGAGTGTTTCTCTTTTATAACAAAATCCAAGAAGAGACAGATAACCACAGACGGGGCTTGTAATCCAAAGGGAAACAGGAATTTAAAATTTCGGAAAATTTAAATGATGGTTGAGTGAGACTTTGGACTTAAGACTTCTGAGTTGGTACTGGAAGGAATTAATACTTCTGAGGCCATAGAGATAGAAGGAATCTACGTTGCAGCGGAGAAGAACTTGAATTTGGGTGGGTGGGATGGTTTGAATGTGAGTTTCCTGTTGAATTTCATCACAGATGTGATAGTAGGAAGAGTAGGCCCTTCCGGAGGTAATGAATGGGGCCAGCTACCTTAGAAAAGGAGTGGAGGCAACTCACAAGGCCTCCCCACGCCCCGTGCTTCCCAGCCGTGAGAGCTCACAGGAAGCAGCGAAGCACTGTGTGGGAAGCAGAAACTGGACCTGTTAGAACCGCTGACCACCAGGGGAAGAGTAACTGGACCTGTTAGAACCGCTGACCACCAGGGGAAGAGTAACTCAGCCAAATGTATAAAAAGAATTCAGATGGCCTTTATTTCAGGGAACCACGGTCACGGGCTTCCCTTCCCTGAGCAGCAGGCAGACAGGCATGAAGGAGTGGGCTGCCGAGGAAGAAAAGCACGGAAGAGCAGTGCAGGGGTCTTTTGAACTCCCCTTGACACGGAAGCCGAAATGGGGGGTCTCCTCGGCCCGTATTTGATAGGGGGATATGGGTTTGTGCCCCTCAATGGTGCAATGGTGGTTTCGCAGCCTCAGAGGCCCCCCAGAATTATGCTGTCTGTTCCGAGTTTGGTTGGAAGCGAACTTCGCCCTCCTCCGGTTCCCACCCTCCTCTGGTTACCGTGGTAACCATCAGGACCCTTTCCGGATGCCAAGCCTTTTGGAACCTTGAACTTGGCCTTCTCATCCTCTAAAACTGTAAGAAATACATTTTTGTTCCTTATAAATCGCCTAATCTCTACCAGCAGCCAGAACACCATCTGCTCGTCATTTGTATTCTGGCTCGGAAACACCTTGTTGCCGTGGGCTCAGCGCTCCTGGAGGCCAGGGCCTGGCGAGGGCAGCGGGAGGAGCCGGTCAGGGTACAGTGCCTTGGCGTTCCCTTCTTACTAGGATCTGGCTGGGGCAGAAACGGAGCTCCACATTAGGCTTAGGCTGCTGTTTCCGGAAGTTACAGCTTGAGTTTTCGTCCTGATGCCTGGACATCTCTCACTTCCTGTGTCTACCTGGGATCCCTTGCTCTAGAGACGTCATGGTGCCTTGACCCTGGGGCCCCACGTCTGGCCTTCCTCTTCACTGAACTGCACTGGCCAAAGCACTCGGAGAAACAGCCTGGAGGGTCCACAAACCTCAGGCTCTCTGTGACACCCAGGGGGCAGGGTGGAAACAAGGGACTTGTCCTTTTTTGGAGTAGCATTTTGCAGTTGACAAGGCCTTAGGCACACAGCCCTAGCCACCAGCGTCATTTCCGCCAGGGAATACTATTTAATTGCATTTAGCTTCTTAGCTTTATCAGACTGGTAAAGCCCATCTGAACAAAGCTGGATGTGGCTGACCCTGAATGAATCCAGATTTAACAGGATGGTTCCTGTCAGTGTGGTCAGTGAGCTGAGGTGGACATAATGGCCTTTAATTGGTGCAGATGTCAGATGTATCAATTTGATTACCCCAAATTCCCAATTCGAAAAGCTTGTGCTTAGCCATAGTTCAGTGGTGGCCGCTTGTCAAGGCTCATTGGAAAGCTTTCCAAGAGGTTACCAGATTAGCAAAACTGTGATTATGAAGCATCCCCACCTGGCACACACACGTGCCAAGATAAAATTCCACTTATGGGTTTTAGTGAGTGTATGAGCAAAATTGAAAGACTTAATACAATAACCTGCAGCTACCTGGACACTTTATTTAGGGGGATTGAGGAAATATATATTACTAGAACAGACTCATGGTGAAGCAAGATAGTTGATGAGGACAGTGAAGACGTTTTTGAAGAATCAATTGTCAAAAAGGCACACAAGTCCAGCTGGTGTCACACATTCCAAAGGATCTTGCTACCAAGACAATTGCAGGTTTGAGTGTGGGATTCTAGGTGCAAAATCACGTTTCTTGGGAGCTTGAAAGCACTGTGTTCCTTTGTCTTGTGGCTTTTACTCTTGTTTCAAAATATTCATTTATTTTTATTTGAGAGGCAGAGTTAGAGAGAGAGAGACAGAGAGAGAGAGAGAGAGAGAGACCTTCTCCCATCTGTTGGTTCACTCCCCAAATGACCTCAGAAGCCAGAGCTGCATTGGTTAGAATCCAGGAGCCAGGTTCTTCTTCTGAGTCTCCCCTGTGGTTGCAGAGGCCACAAACTTGAGCCATTCTCTGCTGTTTTTCCAGGCACAGCAACAGGCAGCTGGATCAAAAGTAGAGCCGCCGGAACTTGGAACTAGTGCCCATATGGGAGCTGGTGCTGCAGCCAGAGGCTTAACTTGCTATGCCATGGTGCTGGTCCCAGAGTTACCACTCCTGCTGCTGAATCTAATTGTGTTGTGCTTCTGAAGATGCTGTTGGCACCATGCTATCTCTCTGGAAACGTGCCAGCTCATCACTTTGTCTCTGGTGCTTTGACAATACCTGCTAATGAGGACTCCCATTCTTTCTACTGGGTTTGTTCACTCAGCACCTTCTTAATCCAGACATTCTACAATTTTCTTTGGTCACCTACACTCCTGTTTTATTTGTGCCCCTCTTGCTGTGGCCTTTTAATTTTTTTTTTTTTTCTGACAGCTGTGTATTTCACTCTAGTTTCTAGGGAGTTCACCCTTCTTTGCGACCTCCCAGTCCTGCTGCTGTGCTTCCACTTTCCAGTCACTTGTTTTTGTGATGTTCTGCAAGTATTTCTTTTTTGGAGCATTATCTTGTTTCTTGGATGCAATCGACTTTTTTTATCTTCCTGAACAAAGCAGTGGCAGTTTAAAACCATTTTTATTTATTCTCCGTGCATAATCCCTCTTTGTTCTGGAAGCTTTATTCTGTTGATTTCAGACTCTTTCAAAGGAGATCTTTTTCGCACACACCCGGAATCCTGAGCTGCATGCTCATGTTTAAGGCAAAGTCAGCACAGAGCTGCATGAGCGGGAGTGAGCCCTCCTGTGTACCGTGGACTTGGAGGATGTGGACGTGTCCATGTGGCGTCATCAATGGTCATGAATGCCGCTCTGGGGGGTGGGCACATGTTAATCACCGGGAGGCAGCAGGTGAGTGAGGGCAGGGGATGTCGGGCATGTCTGTTCCTCTTCTTGATTTTGCCATGAACCTAATGCTGCTCTGAAAAATAAGTCTATTAAACAGACAAAACACAACATTGCAGAGGGAGTTTTTAACCAGCATATTTAGACAAATAAAAAGTCACATTGGGCCCGGTGGCGTGGCCTAGCGGCTAAAGTCCTCACCTTGAACGCACCAGGATCCCATATGGGTGCCGGTTCTAATCCCGGCAGCCCCACTTCCTATCCAGCTCCCTGCTTGTGGCCTGGGAAAGCAGTCAAGGACGGCCCAAAGCCTTGGGACCCTGCACCCGCATGAGAGACCTGGAGCAGGTTCCTGGTTCCCGGCTTCGGATCGGCGCAGCACCTGCCCGTTGCACTCACTTGGGGAGTGAATCATAAGATGAAAGATCTTCCTCTCTGTCTCTCCTCCTCTCTGTATATCTGGCTTTCCAATAATACTAAATAAATCTTTAAAAAGAAAAGTCACATCAAGGAAAGCAGGCCAACCCGAGGCTCTGTTTGCTCGCTGCGGGCCTGGCAACATGTTTTCATTGCATGTGATATGTACGAAGGCCAACATGGGTAGCACTGCGGCGTGGTGGGGTAGTTAACGTCTCCTGGGGCAGAGTCCCAGCTACTGTGTCTCTAATCCAGCTTCCTGCTGCTGGACCTGGGAAAGCAGCAGATGATGGCCCAGGTGTTTGGGTCACTGACCACCCATGTGGGAGACCAGGATGGAAGTCTTGGCTCCTGGCTTTGGCCTTGTCCAGCCCCAGCTGTTGCAGGCATTTGGGGAGTGAACCAGCAGACTTCTCTCTCTCTCTCTCTCTCTCTTTCTCTCTCTCTCTCTCTCTCTCTCTCAGCCTTTCTGAGCAGATGGAAAACAAACAGCACAGAAGCAATAGTTATTTCTCATAGTTTGGGAGGCTGGCAAGTCTGAGTCAAGATGCCGGCAGATTCAAGTGTGTGGAGAAGGCCCACTGAGTCTCAGAGGGCGCTTCCTCCTTGCCTCGTCACCTAGTGGGAAGGGCGGGGTCGCTGTCAGACCTTGTTTATGGAGCAACTGAGGGTCCACCTTTGAGGCCTGATTCCTGTCCACTGCCATCACCTTGAGGGTTAGAATTCCAACATGCAAATCTGGGAGGACTGAAAATTCAGACAGTAGCACTCTGTTTTAAAGAAGGCTTGCAGGCCAGGGTGATAGCCTAGTGGCTAAAGTACTCACCTTGTACTCCTAGGATTTCATGTGGGCATTGGTTCTAATCCCGGTGGCCCCACTTCCCATCCAGCTCCCTGCTTGTAGCCTGGAAAAGCAGTGGAGGACAGCCCAAAGCCTTGGGATCCTGCACCCACATGGAAGACCCAGAAAAGGCTCCAGGCTCCTTGCTTTGGATCGGCTCAGCTCCGGCTGTTGCAGCTGCCTGGGGAGTGAAACAATGGATGGAAGATCCTCTCTGCCTCTCACCCTCTTTGTATATCTGACTCTACAATTAAAAAAAAAAATCTTAGAAAAAAGTGAGGACTTGCACCAACACCAGCTCCCTGCTTATGGCCTGAGAAAGCAGCAAAAGATGCTTAGACCCCTGCACCCATGTGAGAGACCCAGAAGAAGCTGCTGGCTCCTGGCTTCAGATTAGCTCAGCTACAGATATTTGGGTAGCGAGCCAGCAGATGGAAGATCTGTGTGTCTTTCCTTTCCTCTTTGTAAATCTACCTTTCAAGTAAAACAAACAAAACCAAAAACCTAAATAAATCTGAAAACAAACGAACAAAAAAGAAAACTTGATTTAAAAAGTGGGTCACCAAGTGCTGAAGGAATGTACGTGAAAATGTCTACCCTTGTGCCATCAGGGCTGGCCCTCTGAGGAGCGATTTGTTTTTCTCGCTCGTTCAATCATTAATGAGCAAAGGGATGAAGCACTCTAGCCTGGTTGCCGTGAGCACCTTGAAAGGAGCACTTTCCCCTACGCCCTTGAACATGGGAGTCTTTTTTTTTTTTTTTCTGGAAAGCAGCAGGGCAGAAGAGAGTAAACTCAGCCAGGGCCACACCTGTATCTGGCTCCTTTCTTCTTGAGAGCCTGGGGAGTGCCGCTGCCTGTGTCCCCTGGCTCTCCCGGGCTCACCTTCTCACCTTGCAGGTGCTGGCACTCACCTGCTCGGACAGGTTCTCAAAACCTCCTAGGTGGGTCGGGGCCTCGTGTTTTAGCCTTGACCACCGACAGTGTCCTGAGAGCTCGCAGGGGAGAGAAGGCTGCCAGCCCACCATGTAGGACGGGAACTTCCACCTCACTTCCGTCTTCTCTCTCTTTCAAATATAAGTGTATGCATCTGAGAGAGACACACAGAGACAGTACAAAGAGGTACTCCCCACACACCCACACGAGCCACGGTGGGGTCAGGCTGTAGCTGGGAGCCAGGAATTCAACCCATCCTTGCTGCCTCCAGGCTCTGTGTTGGCAGGGAGCCAGGACTGGAACTTGAACCCAGGTCTCTGGTGTGGGATGTGGGCGTCTTCACTGCTAGGCTGTAAGTTCACTGTGCTGTTGCTCTGGGCACTCTCACCTCCACTCTGCATGGCACTTCCTGATCCCAAGATGCTGCTTTAGCCTTGCCAGAGAGTAAACTTCTGCCCTCCCACAGGGTGGTGTGCACCCCGGGTCTGCTGCCTCTGCTGCAGCTCCATCCGGGCTCCCACTCCAAGGTCTCTTCACTTGTGCTTCTGAATCATCTACAACAAAGTACTTTCACAATCATGAAAAGCCCCTAAATTTCTTTTAATTCATAATTTCATACCTTTTGACCCAGTAATGTCACTTCTAGGAATATTTTTCTTTTAGGGAAATAGAAATTTGGAAAACACTCACTCACAGGCACCTACATCACAGTACAGTTGATTACAGAGGATAGTTAGTGGCAGGCACTGTAAAAACCCAATGTCAGGGTCATGGTCAAGCAGCTAGTGACAAAGTCACAGATACAGCCATTAAGTGGGTATTTCCAAAGACGCTTTGTGACACGGGCCAAGGCATATGAGGGAATACAAAGTAAAAAACAAAATGAGGGCCCGGCGGCGTGGCCTGGAGGGTAAGGTCCTTGCCTTGTGCACGCCGGGATCCCATATGGGCACCAGTTCTAATCCCGGCAGCCCTGCTTCCCATCCAGCTCCCTGCTTGTGGCCTGGGAAAGCAAGGCCTTGGGACTCTGCTCCCGTGTGGGAGACCTGAAGGAAGTTCCTGGCTCCTGGTTTCGGATTAGCTCAGCTCCAGCTGTTGCGGTCGCTTGCGCTCACTTGGGAAGTGAATCATCGGATGGAAGATCTTCCTCTCTGTCTCTCCTCCTCTCTGTATATCTGACTTTGTAATAAAAATAAAATAAATATTTAAAAACAAACAAACAAACAAAAACAAAATGAGAACACAAAATTGTAGGTGTATGTGTATACTCCAATTCGATTAAGGATCATACATACAGGGGCTAGAAACAATAACTTCTGAATATTTGTAGTTGTGGGCCCTAGATGGTAGCATCTTATTGTCTACATATAGTGATCACATATTATCTTTGTAACAACAACAAATCTACAAATGAAAAGGAAATGCAAAAGTCAACAGAAGCCTAAGTTGTATTAATGAAGGAGGGAGTTTTGGAGCAGGAGGTGTGATAGTCTGGACTCTGGCCAGCGCCTGGCGAGTGTGGGACATGATACAGGGATGGGGACAGTGCACGGTGGCCGGAGATGCCCGTGGATTGGAGTCAGCTGAAGGGTGGGATGAGAATGGGGCCCTGCGTGTGGCTGCAGTGTGGTGGGAGGACGGTACGACTGAGCTGCTCAGGGCATGCAGGAGGCATTGGGAGACACTCTCAGGGGGAGGAAGGCAACCCAAGAACCCTGGTTCTTCTGCACAGCCCCTGGTCACACTGAGAGGTGTGAAGAGAAAATGAAGCTTCCCCGCCCCACCCAAGGCCCACTGGTGAGTGGGAGGCTGTGTGGGCAGCAGCCTGGTAGTGCTCATGCTGGTCGGGGTACACACGCCTTAGGTTGGGCAGAGGTTTTGCTATCATCCTTCCCGACAGCTCTCTGCCTTGTTTATGTGCAGCCCGTGACATTCAAATGCTCCCTGGGTCACAGAGCAGGTGACCTCGGGCTTTGCAAAAGTCCCAGTGCACTCCCAGTAACCTCTCCTCCCTACTCAGGAAGCCAATCTGAACCCGAGTGCCTGGATTTGCACATTTTCTAGAAATAGCAGTGTGTCTGGTCTGATTCATGAACACAATATATTCCTTGGCAGCTGCCGCCCATAGCTTGGGCCCTCTCCCCACCTGCCCCCACTAGCTCCCATCTGCCCGTCAGGATACAGTTGGAGTCCCCACTTTGCTGTTGCAGTCTGTGACCACTAAGGCAGAATTCAACCCCATCCCTGATCCATATTGTACCCAGTCTGCCCTCACTGAGCTTTGGGTACACAGGGTGAGGAGGGCTGTGATGAATGCCTTTGACTCACTCCTGCTGCTGGCCACAACAGAAAGGGCTGCAGTTAGGAGAATAAGTGACATACCCTTCCTTTCCTGATACCAAGGGCCCCAGGCTGAGGTGGGACATATGGGGCACTTGAATCAGGAGCCATGTTTAGGGACTGGGATGTAGGCAAGCACACGGCAGGGGCTGGCGTGGCCGGCTAGGGTCATGACAGAGAAGGCCACCAGTTCATGGACAGGTGGATTCACAGGGCACCAGATGGGCCGAGAGGACAGAGCCCGAGGCCTTTGAGAAGAAGCCGGGGCTTTTGAAAGAGGCTGAGCACAGAGCTCAGCAGGTGCCGCCTGGTGCAGAGAACACAGAGTACACAGCAGTGAGAAGAAAAGGAATCTGGGGTGAAATGACTCCCCCAGTCCCTGCCCCAAGGCACCTCTTGACAGCAGCCATACACACCTCGTTGTGATCAAGTCCAGTTTATTCTGGAAGCATAAACAGTGGAACTAGGAAGGAGTGACGGACACAAGCCCCCAGTCCCGTTGACAGGGCCAGATCTGCAGCCTCCATCAGCCTTGGCTTGGGCACAGGTGGATTCTGGAGGGGCCCAGGGGCTGGTAGAGAAGGAGGCTGTAAGTTGGTTGCAGGTTCCTCTACAAAGGGCTCACACAACACCCCTGGTCAAAGCACATCAAGCCAGCTTGCTCTGTGCTTGCGACAAAGCCTCCTTCTAGAGGGGAAGCCACTGTGCCCTCTGGTCACCAGGATGGCCCAGTTATCCCAGAAAACAACAGTCCGGGAGGCCCTCTGGCCAGCAGGCACTGGTTTTTTAAGCTCAGTCATCGCGGCAGGGCCTTTGTGAAGGGCTCAAAGCAGCTGCGTGTCTCAGGATGGGTCATAGAAGCCTAAGCCCCAGCCACTCCACCCCTTACACATACTGTTTCTTGGAAGCTGAGCTGCTGGGGCGACTGGGGGATTTCCGGCCACTCTGGGGAGGTGGGTCCAGGAAGAGGGGGGCTCTGGAGGAAGTCAGCCTCTCCTCCGTGGTCAGGTTAGCCCAGTTCTGCTCACTGGATGAGAGCCCGTTATAGGTTGGACATGGAGGGGACGAGGGCCCCTCGCCCATGGGGAGGTAGAAGAAAACCTGGTCAGCATAAGGGTCCGAGGAGGCGTCCTGGGCCGGGGGGGCACCCCGGCTCTGCCGGGCCCGCAGCTCCCTGCTGAGGCAGCGGCACAGCAGGTGCACCAGCTCCAGAAGGTTCAGCACCAGGGAGATGAGTCCGACCACCAGCATGAAGATAATGAAGATGGTCTTCTCCGTGGGGCGAGACACAAAGCAGTCCACGAGGTAGGGGCAGGGTGCACGCTGGCACACAAACACGGGCTCCATGGTCCAGCCATAGAGGCGCCACTGGCCATAGAGGAAGCCAGCTTCCAGCACGCTCTTGCACAGCACGCTGGCCACGTAGGTGCCCATCAGCGCCCCGCGGATACGCAGGCGGCCATCCTCCGCCACAGAGATCTTGGCCATCTGACGCTCCACAGCCGCCAGCTCCCGCTCCACATGGGGGTCCTTGGCCGGCAGGGCGCGTAGCTCCCCTTCCTTCTGCCTCAGCCGCTCCTCACGTCGGGACAGGTAGATGACGTGGCCCAGGTAGACCAGGGTGGGCGTGCTGACAAACAGGAACTGCAGCACCCAGTAGCGGATGTGGGAGATGGGGAAGGCCTGGTCGTAGCAGACATTAGTACAGCCCGGCTGGGCAGTGTTGCACTCAAAGTCCGACTGTTCGTCGCCCCACACCGACTCCCCCGCCAGGCCCAGGATGAGGATGCGGAAAATGAACAGCACGGTCAGCCAAATCTTGCCCACCACCGTCGAGTGCTCCTGGACCTGGTCCAGCAGCTTCTCCAGGAAGCCCCAGTCACCCATGGTTCTGGGGCCACCGTCTGGGGGCGAGGGGAGAGAAGACATGGTGTGTCAGCCTGCTACCTGCCATGGTATCAGGTATACTCACTCAGCCCACGAGAAAACCCAGGCTTAGGGAGAGGCTGGACTGGCCCAGGGCTCACTCGACACAGCATCGGGACCCAAAACTGCACTCTTTGCGGGGTCCCTGGGTGGTGGCAGGGTGTGCCCAGAGGCCCTAATGACATATCTGTCCCCTCTCATTCCCAGTCACATGCCCCCTCCCTGATGAGCCGAGTTCTATATCTGGAATGGGTTCACGTTCCTTAGGAATGGAGACTTTAAGGAACTGACCCAAGGTCACCCACTGGGGCTACCTCCTTCATGCTTTTTTTTGCCCAAGGCTGCCTGCCCCGCCCCTGCCCCTGCCTGTGGGGTGGAGGGCACAGGTGTATTGCTTGATTCTTAGGGGTTCCAAGCCTCTGGTCCCTGTCTCTCCCATTTACTCCCACTCAGCTGGCGTCACACATCTTTGCATTTGCAGTCAGGATGGGAGGCCAGCACCATCATTTTAGCTCCACCTGTCAGCAACAAGGACCACCTGCGCCCAACCTTCTTCTCCCCCTCTCCCAATCTCCACTCCACAGAGATACGGCCACCGAGCTCCCAGCACCCTGGGTCCCAGGAGGGGGCAGGTGCCAGTTTTCTCCAAACACTTTGTTTCTCTGCCCAAGCTCCGGGAGGCAGTGCTGGGTTCAAGTCCCCGCCCTCTTAAGCAACCAAGCCCTGGGGTCAGGCATAACCTGTGACGCCTCCCTGGGAAATGCAGGCTTCCGACCTCCTGGGACTGTACTGAAGGTTCGGTGAAAGCAGGTAGGAACCGCGAGCCCGGGTACCCCGCCAGACCTCCCCCCCAGGCAAGGTGGCACCACCCGCTGCCCACTCACCGCCTGCCTGCCGGGCCGGCCCAGGTGCAGGTGGCGACGATGCCGGAGCGGCGCCCGTGGGAGCCCTGCCGGACAGCACTGCCGGGGGCGCCTTAAATAGCACGGAGGCGGGGTTGGGGGCAGGAAACGCGGGGGAGGGCGGCGGCGGGGGAGAGATGGGAGCCGGGCAGGCTTGGCCCGAGAGGTGCGGCTCCCTGCACCGCCTCCAGCCAGAGGTGGCCCCGCGGCCTCTCCTTCACGGGCCCCTCGCGCAGCTTCTTGGGCCAACAGCTTGCTTGGTGGCTGGACTTGGGAAGGGATGGCCGGAAAGCGCGCAGACGGGACGCGGGTGCGCGGGGACCACTCCTTTGCCACTTGTGTGCGGGGCTTTCCAGCCCCGGCTCCTTGGCACGTGGGAACTTCGAGGGGAGAGGGGGTGGGGTACAGTGCCAACCTCCTACAGCCAGGATTCTTCCGGAGTTTTCAACCATCCCGGTTCCTGGGTACCTCCCCTGAGAGTCCACGTGGGGCGGTTGCTCACCTGCGCCTCGAATTCCCCACCCCACCTGCTGGCCAGCCCTGGTCTCCGCCGCCTGTACCCAGCGAGGCCTGGGCACATCCGGGGTGGGTGGAGGGTGTAAATCACCCAGGGCTGGACGGGATGGTCTGGGGTCAGGATGTTTTACTCCAGGGTGCTGTTGGCCAGGTGTGGTGAAGAACAGCTGGGGAGGCTGTGAGCCCTTGGGAAGGTTGGTGGAGAACCCAGAGGCCGAAACTTTGCCCTCAACTCCTGTTCCCTGGTCGGTTAGTGCCGTGGGGTGAAAGGCAGGGACGAGGCAAGCGAGGGCGCCGGCAGGTGGACATCAGGGTCCGGGGGCTCGAGGCAGAGCCGGGGTGTGGAGAGCAGCCGGTCGGCTGGGCTTGGAGCCGGGGTCTCCAGGACTGGCTGCTCCTGGGCGCTGCGCCTTTCCCTTCCAGGCCTGTCCCTCAGGCCCAGGCTGAATGGAACCCTCAACTGCGCATGTTCAGTGCTGACCTTTAAGGGCATGAGAACAGAGGTCCCTGGAGGCTCCCGCCTGCCTGCTCTCCTCGGGCTGGGCCTGGCGCTCCGAACGCTGTTCTGTTCCCTTCGACTGGGGCAGGAGGGAGGAGGAGCAGGTGGCCTGCAGGCAAGCAGGCGGAGGTGATGCTGAAGTTGCCAATAACCGCGCTTACCCCTTCCTCGTGGCTCAGGGTGTGAGTATCCCAGCATGTTCCCCACTGGGAAAAGGAGCTGTCAATGCTGCTCACCAGCTGGCCAGCCCACCTGGAACCCCACGCTTCCCTCTGTTGCCACCGGTGTGACCTGCCCAGGAGGTGGTCCTCTCAGTGGCCTCCCACCTGATCTGTTGGCCTCTAGCCTGATCCCTCCACCCAGCCTCCACGTTTGGTAGAAATCCGAGTCCCGCCGTGGCTCCCCACTGGGTTCAGGGCAGGGTCTGAGCCCTCCAGCTGTTGTGCCCGTACCTGCTGTGGCAGGGTGCAGCAGCTGCCACTCACTGCCAGACAGCCCTGGGACGCCTGCTGCCCTACAGCTCAGTGGTGGCTTGTTGCAAAAGCGCCAGGCGGCAGCAGTGGAGACAGCTGGCCATGCAGCTGGCCATGCAGCCAGGCTTGCATTCTGCTGGGGCTGTGTCAGCCACCGAGATAGTGTGGCAGCTCTATTCACAGCTTGGTGGCAGGTCTGGTGGCAACTCAGCTGCAGGCTTGGCTGCAGGCTCGGCAGCAGGCTCCAGTCGGTGGCAGTTCCGTTCTCAGCCTCCGGTCTTCCCCAAATGAACCAGCAGAAGTTGGACTTGGATGCAAGTGCACAAAGGGAGGTTTATTCAAGCTTGTTGTGTCCGAGCTTGGGCTTCCCACCATCACCAACGCAGCGGTTCCTGGTGGGGAGCCCCAAGGTAGAAAATCGCAGGGTTCTTATACAGTTCAGGAGGGGATTCCACACAGTCACACTTATGATTGGTTAACTATATTTCAGCCAATCAGAATTGCAACAATCACTCCCTCATTTATATAAAGTTTTATCTATGAGGTATATTATCAGTCAACTATCACTCCCTCATTTGCATAAAGTTTTATCTGAGGCATATTATTGGTCAACTATCACTCCCTCATTTGCATAAACTTTTATCTCTGAGGCATACTATTGGTCAGCTACCAATCCCTCATTTACATAGTCTTATCTCTGAGGGGGACTTTGCCATGAAGAAATGTCCTGTCATTGTGACTCAGCACTTGCCCAACTTCAGATTAAAGTGAGTCACCTAGGGTAAAGCTGGAGTCACTTAGGCTAACTGGGATTCTGAGGTCTTTCACAGCCTCCAGGTCCGTGAGAACTGCCCTCGGCGATGGCCTGACCCTGCGATGGTGGTGTGTCACACAGAGCAGCCACTGCAGCGGTGCGACTCCTGTTCCTCCCTGCGTCCACACTGAGCCTGCGGCCTGGAGGGGCCCCTGCCTCCGTCTGTGGGCCCCCCCAAGTTCCTCAGAACTTAAATGTCATCCCCCAGAATTCCCCTCCTGCCCTCCACGGGTGTTTCTGGACCCTTAGCGCTCAGGTGCTGCCCCACGGTGCAGCATTTGTGTGTGTGTGAGAATTTTTAGTCATCTTTCGAAATAGAATGGGGCTGGAGCTGTGACAGCTGGTTAAGCCTGTGAGTCCAGGGTCTCACATGAGCGCCAGTTGAAGACACAGCTGCCCCGCATCCTGTCCAGCTTCTCGCTGAGGTGCCTGGAAAAGCAGCAGAGGAAGGCTCAGAGCTCTGAGACCTTGCACCCACACCGAAGTCCCGGACGAATCTCCTAGCTTTGGTTAGTGGCTGATGAAAGATCTCTCTCTCTCTTCCTCTAACTCTGCCTTTCAAATGAAAATAAGTAAATAAACATTTTTAAAGATTTATTTATTTTTATTACAAGGGCATATTTGCAGAAAGAGGGAGAGACAGAAAGATCTTTCATCTGCTGATTCATTCCCTGGGTGACTGTACTGGCCAAAGCTGAGCTGATCTGAAACCAGGAGCCAGGAGCTTCTCCCGGGTCTCCCTCACAGGTGCAGAGTCCCAAGGCTTTGGGACATCCCTCCTCTGCTTTCCCAGGTCATTAGCAGAAAGCTGGATGGGAAGTGGAACAGCTGGATCTCGAACTGGCGCCCATATGGGCTGTAGTTATTGCAGACACTGGCTTTATGTGCCAGCCCCAAACAATGGATCTCAAATCGGAAACTGTCAGCCCCTTCCCCACCTCACCCCTAATCCCAGCAGCTTGCTTGTCTTTATCTCTTCCCCATTAGCCTGGCCTACCTGGGTGGGACCCAGCAGGGCTCCACCCTGTGTATTCCTTCAGCACACATTTACCGAGCACCTGCTGGGTACTCAGGCATCCTTCCCAGTGCTCAAGATCCACCTCAGGGCCAAGGTCAGCATCCCACAGGGTCCCTGCCCTCTGGGGAAGGCAGGCGAATTCAAATGTCCTAGATGATGAGCAAAGCTGTGGGAAAGTAAAGCCGGAATTGAGAGGCTGCGTAAGAGAAGTTCTGGCTGAGCAGGTGGTGCTTGACGGAGCCCCGAAGGAGGCTGGGGAGCCCTGGGACTCTGTGCGGGCAGAGAGAAGCTGCAGTGTATAGCCCTGCAAGAGACAGGAGGGTGCCAGAGCTCAGCGTGGCTGGAGCAGAGAGGGGCCCGGAGAGGCAGTGGTGGGGTGTGGGCTGGGGCAGATCTCCCAGGCCTGTGGAGGAGGCCATCCTTCTTCTTCTTCTTCTTCTTCTTTTTTTTTTTTTAAAGATTTATTCATTTTTATTACAGCCAGATATACACAGAGGAGGAGAGACAGAGAGGAAGATCTTCCGTCCGATGATTCACTCCCCAAGTGAGCCGCAACGGCCAATGCGCGCCAATCCGATGCCAGGAACCTGGAACCTCTTCCAGGTCTCCCACGCGGGTGCAGGGTCCCAATGCATTGGGCCATCCTCAACTGCTTTCCCAGGCCACAAGCAGGGAGCTGGATGGGAAGTGGAGCTGCCGGGATTAGAACCGGCGCCCATATGGGATCCCGGGGCTTTCAAGGCGAGGACTTTAGCCGCTAGGCCACGCCGCTGGGCCCCTTCTTCTTCTTTTTAAAGATTTATTTATTTTGGGGGATTCCCAGAGCCTATGAAACTGTCACATAATGCATAATAATTAATAAAAAAAGTAAAAAAAAAAGATTTATTTATTTTTACTGGAAAGGCGCATATACAGAGAGGAGAAGAGACAGAGAGGAGGAGAGACAGAGAGGAGGAGAGACAGAAGAGGAGAGAGACAGGAAGATGTTCCGTCTGATGATTCACTCTGCAAGCAGCCACAACGGCCGGTGCTGTGCTGATCCGAAGCCAGGAACCAGGAACTTCCTCTGGGTCTCCCACACGGGTGCAGGGTCCCAAGGCTTTGGGCTGTCCTCGACTGCTTTCCCAGGCCACAGGCAGGGAGCTGGATGGGAAGTGGAGCTGCCGGGACTAGAACCGGCACCCAGTGCATTCAAGGCTAGGCCACCACGCCGGATCCAAGGATGCCATTCTTATACACAAGAGTGACGGGACCCCCGCGGCTACTGTATGCAGGGAGTAGCTAACACACATCCACTGTGATATGGGACTGGCTGCACTTGCGGGGAGTCTGTTCAGCTGGGAGAGCACCTGTTCCACCACTGGCCCCGCTACTGCTGTTGTCCAGGCAGTCAGGGTTCCTCCCGGTGGCCCAGCCGTTCCTGCCATCTGCCCTGAATCTGCGTCACAGCTCCTGGCCACAGCTGTCCTGCTTGCTCCTGCCCTCTGCCCTCCTCGGGTGGAACTCCCTTATACCACCCCCTCCACATGCTCACCCCCTCTCTAGGCCCTGTGTCCCACAGAAAGGGGCAGGAAACCGAGATGGGAGCAGCAGCCAGGGTGACCAATGGCAGAGTGTCTCAGACCCAGCTGATGTGCCAGAACGCCAGAGGCTGGGTGACCCTAGGCTGATGGCTCACGGTCGGTTGGTGGGGGGAGGGCTGGGAGCCCAGGGTCAGGGTTTCAGAGGGGTCAGGTTCTGGGGGAGGGCCTGTCTTCCTGCTGGGCAGGTGGCCAGCTTCTGATTGTGTTTTCAGATGGAAGAAAGATGGTCTCTCATCTTATTTTTGAGTGATGCACATTCTGTCTCACACATACAGTCGGAGCCCCATCCTGATGCCTAGAATGGAGGCAGCCCGTCCATGGGGGCAACAGGAGCCCACTCACATGGGTCATCACCTTCGTCTTCCAGGGCCTGCAGAAGGTGGAGGCTGGAGTCCGGAGCAGGAGCTGGGATTAGAACTCAGGGATCCTGCCATCAGATACAGATGGACCAACAGTTGCTACTTCCTTTCACTTCTGACAAGACCATTCATCCAAGATGGTTCCCCGTGGGCTGGTGTTGAGGTATCCTGGCTTAAGCTGCTACTTGTGACTCTAGAATCCCATGCTGAAGTGCCCCTTCGAGGTCTGCCGGCTTTGCTTCCCATCCGGCTCCCTGCGAATGCAGCTGCAGGATGGCCCAGGGCTTGGGCCCCTGCCACCTGCCTGAGAGACCCAGGTGCAGTTCTGAGCTCCCGGCTCCTGCTACCCCAGCCCTGGCTGTTGCAGGCATTGAAGTGAACCAGCAGAGAGCTCCACCTCCATGTCCTGCTAGCTCCCCAAAGGCCTCATCTCCTAATACCATCCCCTGGGGGACAGGATTCAAAGAAGTGAATTCTGGGGAACACACGCATGCAGTGGGCTTGCACCAGGAGGAATGAATACAAAACGGTCCCCTGTTGCCTGACAACTTGCAGGCCCTCTATGAAATGCACCTGCCAAGAAGGAAGCCTGGGGCCCAGCGTGGGAGCCTAGCAGCTAAAGTCCTTGCCTTGCATGTGCCGGGATCCCATATGGGCACTGGTTCTAATCCCAGTGGTGCTGCTTCCCATCCAGCTCCCTGCTTGTGGCCTGGGAAAGCAGTGGAGGACGGCCCAAAGCCTTCGGACCCTGCACCCATGTGGGAGACCCGGAAGAAGCTCCTGGCTCCTGGCTTCAGATCAGCACAGCTCCAGCCGTTGTAGCCACTTGAGGAGTGCTCATTGGACCGAAGATCTTCTTCTCTGTCTCTCCTCCTCTCTGTATATCTGACTTTCCAATAAAAATGAAATAAATCTTTAAAAAAATAATAAAATAAAATAAGCCTGGAGGCATCCACAGCTATGAAGGGGAGGCGAGCGCCACCTTGTGGGGACATTCGGTGGGGACCAGGGCCCACCCCTCAAGGCTGCACTGCTCAAAGCTGTAACTCCCAGGCCAAAGGCAGGATCTGCAGGGCTGAACCGTCCCGTCCTCCTCTGCGGTCCTGGCTTGCAGCCTGGAACGGCAGGGATGGGACAGGAAGCCCAGGGCGGGAGAGCCAGTGGTGTTTTCTGGTTTCCATGACTTCCAAGCTGCCCTTGGCCAGGCAGCCAGAACCGGCCAGAAGATGCTGGAACATATGGCAGCAAGCAAGTCAGTGGAGGTCACCCACTCTGAGACCTTTGTCACCTGCAGCTGGGCTGACCTCTGTCCTGGCCTGGGCACCTGACCGACACTTGCCTACACGGGCTTGGTTCCTGGCTGCCCAGCCAGTGTTGTGCTGATCCTGGCACCTTTGATTCCACAGTAGTCCTAGGAGTGTGGGCTGCGTGCATTGCCTTTGCCCTGCCCCACCCTGCTCGCTCTGCACTCTGCCAGCTCCCTCGACCTTGGACTTGAGGATGGGTTGGGTCTGTGGGATCCACCTGCTGCTGAAGGTGAAGTTGGCGAGGGGTGAGAGGAAACTTACCTGGATGCATCGCGCCCATCCACTGGTAGCCTGATAGCCCCGACCCCCGGGGCATGGTGGTACCTCCAGTGATTTATTATTTAAAGATTTAATTTATTTGTATTGCAAAGTCAGATATACAGGGAGGAGGAGACAGAGAGGAAGATATTCTGTCCAATGACTCACTCCCTAAGTGACTGCAATGGCCAGAGTTGCACCAAACTGAAGCCAGGAGCCCGGAACCTCTTCTGGGTGCAGGGCCCGAAGACCTTGGGCTGCCCTTGCCTGCTTTCCCAGGCCACAGGCAGGAATTGGATGGGAAGCAGGGCTGCTGGGATTAGAACTGGTGCCCATATGGGATCCTGGCATGTGCAAGGTGACTTTTAGCTGCTAGGCTACTGTGCTGGGCCCTCCAGTTAATCTTTTGAGATAATCTCTCTAGGAAGTTGTTTTCTACAGGGACCCGAAGCATGCAATTCCCGTTATATCGATGGTGCGACCGAGGACCTGAAAGGGTGTCCAAGGGGTGGTATGAGGCACCTGTCCTTCTTGTAGTCGTCTGCTACATTCAGTCCTGAGCCCCTTAAACCTGAGCCGAAGGTGAGCCTCTGTCCGCTCACATGGCCACCTGACCTCTCCTTGGCTCTCCCCTGACCCCCATCACCCCGGGTCCCACCTCTCTGGGCAGCCAGAGCCTCTGGCCAGGGGGCTGGGCTGGAGAAAATGCTCTGAATTTTTATATCTGAATGAAATGCTGGGTGAGGCCGACACTGCATGCTTTAGAGCAGCCATGTGGCCTTTGGTGAGAGTGAATAACAGAGATTGTATGTACACAGGGCGGAGGCTATGACAGGAGCAGGGTGCCAGGGTGTGGCTGGCCTGTAACGGCCCACCCTGATTGATGGGGTCGAAGTGGAAACACAAGGCGGGAACGCAGCGCCCTCTGCTGACCACTTCTGGAATCCCACCAGGGCTCCGGCCCAGCTCCCCATCACCGGCCTCACTTCACCCCAGAATTTGCAGCTTTTGGGCCTCGGACAGCTTCCTTCCCTGCCCCCAGGGTAGCGTGAGCGGGAGTGTGGCGAGAGCAGGGAGGGCAGAGTCAGTTTTAAAAAAACACAGCGTTTATTGATGGAAAGCAAACTTTCTGGCGCTGTTCCTCAGCGCCCCTACCTGGCGGCACCCTGCTGGAGGAGGGGAGCAGCTGGGCCTGTGTGTGAGGCTTTCCCAAAGGAAGCGGCTGCCCAGGAATGGGATGGGGGGGAGCACTCGGGCAGAGCCGCTGCTGGAGGAAGACCTCCCTCCCACCTCGGGAATCTGGGCGGCCCCAGGCCAGAGTGAAGATTCCCTTTGTTGGTCACCCAGCGTCCCCATGTGTCTCTAGTTTCCCTCCTCCTTAGGGGGAACCCTGGCCTGGGTGCCCCACCCGAGGTTAGCGCAAACACTCTGCTGGGAGATCCTGACTGCATCCTCTCCCTGTACCCCCAACCCCCAACTTGTATGTAAGGAAGGCATGTGGCAAAGTTAGTATGTTTGTCTGTTGCAGGAGGGACCCACCCTGTAGCACCACCACCCCTCCCCTGGTCACATCCCTCTGGGATCCACTCCCCCAGCCCGGAGCCGGGGGTGGGAGTGGCTGAGAGGGTCAGATGGGACTCAGCTTGGGTGCTGAAGCCTGAAGCTTAGCATCGCCGACATCGGGCTCCAGATCCCCCGCTTCCAGCAGCTTGTGGTGGCAGCGGCAGGTGGAGGCCCGCCTGGTGGAAGCCGGGGCGCCGTTGGCCTTGGGGGGCCGGCTCCTCCGCAGCCCCTTGACGATCCTGTGGAAGATGAGGTAGCAGATCTCGCAGATGGTGAGCACGATGCACACGGCCGAGGCGCCCACCATGAAGTAGGTGAAGACCTTCTTCTCGGTGGGCCGGGCAATGTAGCAGTCCACCACGTTGGGGCAGGGGGCCACGTTGGCGCACTGCACCAGGCGCGGCATGCCGAAGCCGTGCCACAGCGTGTGCAGCACGTACAGGAAGAGGAACTCGATGATGAGTTTGAAGACGAGGCTGAGCAGGTAGGTCCACCACAGGCCACCGTGCTTCTTGCCCGTGTCGTTGTACAGCTTGGCGCACTGGTCGCCGTGCTTCTGCCGATGCCGCCGCTCGCGCTCCTCGCGGTAGGCCACGTGCAGGATCACCAGCAGCGACGGGCACGTGACGAAGATGAGCTGCAGGGCCCAGAGGCGGATGTTGGAGATGGGGAAGAAGTTGTCGTAGCAGACGTTGGTGCAGCCCGGCTGCTTGGTGTTACAGTCGAAGTCCTTCTGCTCGTCGCCCCACACGCGTTCGGCCGCCACCACGTACACCAGCACGCGGAAGACGAACACCACGGACAGCCAGATGCGCCCGAAGGCTGTGGAGTACTTGTTGACGCCGCTCAGGAGGGCTTGCAGTGTCTTCCAATCCATGGCGCCTCACGGGGGGTTCCGGGGGCCGTGCCCACCTGGGGAGAACGGGGAGAAGCAGCAGGAACAGCAGCGTGTCAAGGCACAGCAGCATGCCAGGAACTGTCCCGAGTCCTTCTACAACTTTACATGGATTTATTAATTTAAATGGCAGAGAGAGAGAGAGAGAGAGAAGGAGGAGGAAGAGGAGGAGGAGAGAGAGGGAGATCTAGTGGTTCATTCCCCAAAATGTTGGGTAGCAGCTGCCAAGCTGATACCAGGAGCCTGGGCCCGGGGCAGGGAGCCATCCTGACCACTGGCACGGCGTGCATTAGCAGGGAGCTGGAATTGGAAGCAGAACACCCCAGGCAGCACCTTAGCCACTGCACCAATGCCCACCTGTGTGAGTCCCTGACATAACTGAGCTTGTTCAGCCATTCCCCTGACCCTGAGGGGTCCAGCTACTGTCCTTCCATGCTGCCCACAGGAAATGAGCACAGTGAGGTTAGGGAACTCGTGCGAAGTCACAGAGCAGGATGGGAGGGAGTACGCACTGATCATGACAGCTACCGGTTGCTGAGCATCTGCGCCGGGCCAGACAGTCCAACACCTACTAGGCAGGGTGTCCCAGCATCCTGTGCCTGGTCCCAGGAGGTGGAGCCCCCCTCCCCGCCACCGACCCCCTTGTTTTGCTCAGGGCGTCCATCATGCCATGCTGTGTCCTCTGAGTGCAGATGAGGAGTTCGTTGTCCAGGGACATGATGATAGCTCATCCCGGAAGATGAGGTTGGGGCTCCCTAAAATAGGTCAGGGAACTCCCTCCCCTGCCCTGCTGCAGGAGCTGAAAGGGCCCACGGTTCTAGGCACTGTGGCTTGGCAGATGCCTCACTCCCCTCCTGTGAAGTTCCTACAAAGGGGAGACTGAGGCAGAGACAGGACAAATGTGCTGTCTCGGGTTCCAGAGCCCATTGGTGAAGATGGAGGGGACCAATTCACAGAAGGGGTGCTGGAATGGAAGGGGGGTTAGGAGCTATCTGCTGGGAGTGGGGACAACAGCTGCTAGAGCTTTCTGCAGACTGTGTATACCTCTGTGGGTGCACTTGGGGGCAGCCCCAGTCACACCTCTGCTCCCCACTTCTGCCCGGTCCCCGGCCATGCTGGTGAGGAACACGTGGCTTGCTCGGCGTTTCCTCCCTGAACTGGGGTGACTCAGTGGGTGTGCTGGGTATCCTGCCTAGACAGGACCTTGTTGCATTGGGTGTAGGCATGCATGAGAGCCTCCATGGGCCTTCGAGCTGCGTGACGCTCGCTGCCAGAGCCCATTGCCACTAGCACCTCCCCACCTCCCCCTACGACCCTAAGACCTACATCATCACCATGTCACGGGCTTCTCTCTACTCTCTGCTGCTTCACTCTTCTCTGCCCCCTGCCCCCATCCTTGGCAAACATTCTGCTGAGCAAGTGCTCCCTGCAGAGATCCATGGGCTGGGAGTTCCCACGTGGCCGTCCCAGCTCACCCTGCACCTGCCTCCGGGCTCTATGCTCTGCCTCCCTCTCCCCCCCCCCCCCAAGCACTCAGTGGCTGTAATCTTCTCACCTGTCCCTCACTGCTTCCCACTGAGTGCCCTGGGGCTTGGGCACGTGGTAGGGGCTTCATGAATGGAGGCTAAATGGAGGGAGTAGGGTGGGGTGGGCAGGTGCCCCCAGGGTGCAGCTTGCACAGGACTGCTTGGGGGGACAGGCAGAGGAGTGGGATTTCTTCTCAGATCCCAGGCTGGGACAGGAGGGGAGGGTCGGAGAACATGACACAAACTGAACTCTGCCTTGTGCTTGGCTCCGAATCTCAGCTCTGCCACTTATGAGCTGGGTGGCTTCCAAAAATTCCCAGAGTTGTCCATCCTGTTCCTTATCTCTACAGGGAAAGACTGGCTCGGTAGATTCCAAAGTCACAGTTCTGGGGTTGGTGTCATGGAGTTGCACACTAAAACTCTGCCTGTGGTCCCGTCATCCCACATGGCTGCCAATTCTGATCTCGGCTGCTCTGGTTCCCTTCCAGCTCTCTGCTTATAGCCTGGGAAAGCAGTGGAGGATGGCCCAAGTCCTTGGGCCCCTGCACCCAAATGAGAGACCCAGAAAAAGCTCCTGGCTTTGGGCTGGCCCATCTGCTGTAGCGGCCATTTGCGGGGTGAACCGGTGAGTGGAGTCTCTCTAACTCCACAATTCTGCCTGACCAACAAAAACAAATAAATCTTTTTTTTAAGTGTCACAAGTCTCCTCTCTCCCCAGCCCTACCTGGGGGACAGTTCCAGGAAAACCAGAGTGGAGGTTGGAACCCCAGCGGTGGGCTGGGGAGCAGAGAGCTTTGGGGATCAGCCTCCCTAAATCGCCCAACCCCTCGGCTTCCCACCCTCCCCGTGTGGTCTGCCCAAACAGCCGACACACCCAAGGGAGCGATTCACCCACCAAGAATTTCCCTCCCGGGCCCAGGCTGGCAGGCCAGTTCCGATCCCCTCTTGCCGCCCCCCAGAGAGGCATCAAAGCTCCTGGACCCGATGCACCCAGCTTTTACCTAGGACTCCCAAAGCCTTGCCTCCTGCCGCCGCTGCAAAGTTAGAACTCTAACTCCTACCCCCAACTCCTTCCCCAGTTTCAGTCCGTTTCAGGCAATTTGGGAGCGCATGGGCTCGGGTCCGGAGCTGGGGCGGGAGTGGGGGTACACGGTCCGACAGCAGGATGCAGGGTCTGGGAGCCAGCCTAGAACCCCCCACCCCACCCGGAATCCGGGTGCAACAGAGGAACGGTGGGTGCGGGGAGCTGGGATCTCCCCATCCCAGCCCCAGCCCGATCGCACGCGGTCGCCGGCAGTGCACAGTGACCCCGGGCTCCCGCGTCCGTCCAGCACTTACCGGCAGCGGCGCGGCCACCGCGGGGCCGGGACGCCGCGTCCCCGAGGCCCGCAGCACGGGCGAGCGCGGCGGGAGCCGACGGGGCAGTCTTGTCCAGGCGCCGCAGCCGCCGGAGTCAGCACCTGGGGACGGCAGGCAGGAGGGAGGGTCGGGGGAGGAGCCGGGACGCGCCGCCGCCGCGGGGGTTCTGGGTTCTAGTCCCACCGCGCCGTCCCGGGGCCACTTCTGCAGCTGCAGCCGCACGCAGCTCGTCTGGGCCCGGGTTTCTGCCTGCGTGATCTAAGGGCATCCGTGGCCATGGGCTGGACTGTTGGCAAAGGCTCCCATGAAACTCGGGGCGTGAAGCGCTCTGCAGACCACGTAGCTCCCCAACTTTGAGAGGGCAGAGCGGGTGCGCCTCGCCCACAGTGGGCGTCACTGAGCCCGCACCCTGCCTGGCCACGGCCGCGCCCTGCTGGGGGCTGGACACTGTGTATCGCGGCGCTTCCGGGGGATCTTGGAACTTACCCTGGACGGTGCGAGTTCTCTCCCTCCTGTCCCAACAGACTTCTTTGCGTTTTGGAGAGGGCACAGCGAAGATGGGGCCTGGGGAGGAGGTGCTCCAGAGGCCGCTGCAACGCAGGTGCGGGTGGGAGGGGATGGGCGGGGGAGGGGGGCGGGTAGGGTTGCCCTGCAGCCCCCTAGGGAGGGTATGGGGAAGATAGTCCTCTCTCCAGGAACAAGGACTCTTTGTCTTTCTATCAGAGCGCTTAATGACAGCCCGTAGCGCCCCAGCCTGGGGGAATCCCCTGGAGCTCCGGGCCTCCCCTGGGTCTGAGTCACTACCAGGCCTGGGTCTCCCCGACCGAGATAAGGCCTCGGTGCTGGTGCGGGCCTCTGCCCGGGGCACCGCGCCGGCGTCACCGCGTGACCTCCTGCAGCCAGCGAGCTGGGCCTGGACTCGCATCTCCACCTCGGGGACATCTTGGAGCCAGCCTCCTCCACCCCCCGGGGGGGGGGGGGAGGCCCAGATGAGCTACTGTGACCAGGGCCCTGGGGACTGTCTGTGCAGGGAGGGGACTTGTCCAGGCTCACACAGATAGTAAGAAGCAGAACCTGCTCAGGCCAGGCCTATGCGTTGCTGAGTCTCTGAACAGGACAAAGCCACAGGGCAGAGGCCCCCTCCGGTTCACAGGAATCGTGGCCTGGGCCGTCTTGGTGGGGACCGGGCAGTTTTGGGGTGCCCCCTACCCTCCAGGTGTGGGTGCCAATGGCCAGGGCTCTGGCACCTGCTGTTCACTTGTTTCAGAGCAGAACAGATTTCCACTTCTTCAGCTGTTAGCACTTCACACACACACACCCCTCGCCTCAGTGTTAAAAGTTCAGTCTTTCTCCCGACCCTTCCTTCTCTTGGCTGCTTTGAACAACACCCCGCTCCCACCACACCTCTCCCCCCCATCCAACACACAACCTTCCTGGCTGCTGTGTTTTCCAGAGCCCCACTTCTGGACCCTTACTATGGCCGTGACTGCAGGGCAGGGCTATTCCTTCCCACGGGGGCTCCTCTGGTCCTGGGGTTTAAACCCCGTGTCACTGCTGAGTTCCCCAGTTCTGAAGTCCTAGCCTGTGCTGCCAGGCTGCCCAGCAGGGCCACCAGTTTTCTGTGGGAACCACCTGTGCCTATTCAACTCTGGGACTACCTGTGTGGATGTTTAACCTATGGAAGCTGCTACGTCCAGGGTTCTGCACGTGGCTTTCTTCACGTAACAGAGTACTGGAATTGTCTCCGTCTGGAGATAATAAGATTATCTTGCTCTTTTTAAAACCTATTTATTTATTTATTTTTATTGGAAAGGCAGATCAGATTACAGAGAGAAGGAGAGACAGGAAAGTCTTCCATCTGCTGGTTCACTCCCCAGAAGACTGCAGTGGCCAGAGCTGAGCTGGTCTGAAGCCAGGAGCTTCTTCCAGGTCTCCCACGCCGGTGCAGTGTCCCAAGGCTTTGGACCGTCCTCCACTGCCTTCCCAGGCCACAGGCAGGGAGCTGGATGGGAAGTGGCGCAGCTGGGACATGAACTGGCATCCCAGGACCTTTCATGGTGAGGATTTAGTCACTGAGTTGTCACACTGGGCCCCATCTTGCTCTTTTTAAGACAGCTGAATATTACATGTACTGTCATATTTAATCAGTCCTGCGTTGATCAAGATTAAAAATATGTCCAATCTTTCTTTCCTCTTTTTCTTTCTTCTTCCCTCCCTTCCTTCATTCTTATTACAAGCTCTGTTACAATGAATACCTCAGACTCATCTGGTCTAACACTTCTGGCAGCTGTATCTCGGGGCCAGTGTTGTGTGGTGCAGTGACTTAAGCTGCTGCCAGTGCCGCCGGCACCCCCCGCCCCCGGTGCAGCTCCAGTTCAAGTCGCGGCTGCTGTGTTTCTGCTTCTGAACCAACCTCCTGCCCACGTGCGTGGGAGAGCAGCAGCAGATGGCCCCAGCGCTTGGGACTCTGTCACCCGTCTGGGAGACCTGGATGGAGCGCCAGGCTTACCCCGCCCTGGCCTTTGTGACCATTGTGACCATTTGGAAAATGAACCAGCAGATACAAAGTCTCTCTCTGTTTCTCCCTCTTTATCTGTTACTTTGTCTTTCATAAATCTTAAAAATTGTGCCTGAGTCCCTGGATAAGGGAGTTTTGAGTTAAAGTTGTATAGTCATTTAGAGTTTCGGTAAATATGGCCAAACCCCTTCAATAGGTTGTTGGCACTGCTAAGAGCCAAGAAATTGAGTATTTCCCCCAAACCCTTCCAAGATAAAACTTTATGATCTTGGCCGGCAGTATCTCATTGTGTTCCTGTATTACATTTCTCTTACAATGAGATCAAGCCCCTTTTTTGTATATTAAGGAGACACTTCTGTCTGTTTTTCTGTGAACCGTCTTTTTTTGTCTTTGTCACTTTCTGTTGGCTTTCTCATTATTGTTGATTTCTTAGGTGCTCTTTACATATGGAGGGAATAAGCCCCCTGTCTGAAAGAGGATTTTCTCCCTGTCTGACATTTGCATTTGGACTTTGTAAATGGAGTCTTTGCCATGAAGAATGAAGTATTTTTATGCAGTCTAAATGCATTCCTCTTCCCTTTTATGGTCTTTGGGTTTAGTTGTAATTAGAAAGGCCTTCAACCCTGTGAGAACTGAAATAAAAACTTCTCCCATGGTTTCATCTTGTTGAGGTAATGTTTAATAAAAATGAGATCCTGCTGCTCCCCTATTAAACCTTGTTGGGACTTATCATTAGCTTTGGACTAATACCTACTCTCCTGAGGGTGGCCTGCCTGCCCCGGTGACCCAGTGCTGCTGCACCTGCACTCACACATCCTCCTGGTCCTTACTCTGCAGGCACACCGAGACTGCAACCACTCCAGCCTTTACATCTGCAGTTCCTACTCTCTGGAGGTTCCTCCCCCAGCTGGTTCCCCCTTATTCGGGTCTCACCTTCTTACAGAGGCCTGTTATGTCACTCCCTCTGCAAGTCCCTCCCCTACTCCCTCAGCATTCTCTGATGGCTCTGCCTTCCCCCACCCCCAGGGGAGCTGGAAGTGAGCACCCTCTGCATCCTTACGCTGGGAGTACAGCTGATGCTGGGTCCACAGGTGCACACAGGCCATGTGTGAGAACGGTCAGGGTGTGTAAGATGGGGTCTTTGTGTGTGTGTGTGGAGGGGGAGGGTGGCAGTGTGGGTGGGGTAAGTGTGTCTGTTTTGATAGGTGTGGCTGTGAAAGTGTATGGTTGGGAGGTTGTGTGCAGGTGTGGCTGTGTGTGCCCTGGTGGGTCCTACTCTAGGCACCGGCGAGTTCACTGCACATTTTTGGCCCTGCCCAGTGCCACTTCTTTACATTGGGCAGTGCCCCACACAACTGGCCTTTGCTTTTTGGGGGGATTAGAAGTGTTCCCCATTGCTTGGATAGAGGCTCTGAGAACCCTAAGGCCCTGCCCTGCATGTCTGCTCCTCAAGCAGGGGACTGTGTGGGAGGCCAACTAGGCCATTCCTCTGCCTCAGGGCTGCGTTGCGCCAGGTCTTGGCAGGTGCCTTAACCACCCCCACTCCCCTAGGGCCTACACCTGCCATCTGAGGGTGGCAGGCTGTAAGCCACTGCTGCTCTTCCGGCCAGCCCTGACCCAGGGTGGTCCTGCTCCCAGGCCATCCCCTCCCCCTGGAGCCTTGTCCAGGGCCTGAGGTGGGGATTTCATGGGATGGGCAGGGTCTACCTGTCTTTGTGTTTCTGCTGCACAGGTTCAAGGCCCTCCTCCTCCCCTGAGCCAAGAACTGGGTGGGCAGGCAGGGGGGCCCTGGGCAGGCAGGGCAGCAGAGGGCTTGGGGACTCTCCAGGCCTGCTGGAGCATGTCTGGGCTGTGGGTAGGGCGCAGCACCCCAACAACCAGGCTTGGATGTTGCTGTCTTCCTTCCAAGACTCCCAGCATTGTTTGGAACTTCTACCCACATGGTGTGGTCCTCGGAGGGTGGGGTGAGGATGCTGAGTCACTGGTGGGGTTTGGCCTTTCTCCATGTACACCCCTCCTGCCTATGCACCAAGGCCCTCACCCTGACGCCCATCTCTCTCCGCCATCACCAGCTTTTCTCCTTTGGTCTGGATTTTTCCCACCACACGAAGCATGTTGAGCTTCCTCCTTAACACAGGAAACACCAGCTTTGACTGAGCATGCATCGCCCTGTGACATGGCTTTCTCCCAAATTCCACACACACCCCTGGAAGCCCTGTGTTTATTAAGGTTGCCAGTTGGGAACAAAGCAGGTCAGCCAGCAAAGACCAAGTCACCACGAGCAGGATGCCCATTTCAGCTGGTAGGTAGGCACCCACCAAAAACATTAACTTGTTTTTCTGAAAGTTGTTTATCTGGCAACATACCCTTTTTATTCCTCTCCTATCTCTTTTCATTCACTGATTTTTCTAGAAAATGACTTTTATTCATTGACCTGTTCAGGCTCCAGACCTTACAGTCCATGACTGCCCTCTTTCCCATTGAATGTCAGAATTATTTTGGCATTACTGTCAAAGCCTTTTCGGGGCTGGGTAGTTGGCCTAGAGGTCTGGTTGAGATACCAACATACTCCATCCGACGGTCTGGGTTCAGTCCTTGCTCTGCCCCTCAGCCTAGCTGCCCGCCAGCAGCTGGAAGCAGCCATGATGACTCAAGCGCTCGGTGTTTCCTGACACCGCAAGGGAGACCTGGAATGAGTACCGAGTTCCTGGCTCTTGGCTTTGGTTTCCAAGTTGTGGCCATTTGGGGACTGAATCAGCAGAGGGGAGCTCTTCCGTTCTCACTTCCTCTCTTTCTCTTTCTCTTTCTCTTCTTTTCCTTTCTTTCTTTCTTTCTTTCTTTCTTTCTTTCTTTCTTTCTTTCTTTTCTTTCTTTCTTTCTTCTTTCTTTCTTTCTTTCTTTCTTTCTCTCTCTCTCTCTTTCTTTCTTTCTTTCTTTCTTTCTTTCTTTCTTTCTTTCTTTCTTTCTTTCTTTCTTTCTTTCTTTCTTTCTTTCTTTCTTTCTTTCTTTCTTCTTTCCTCTCTCTCTCTCTCTCTTTCTCTTTCTCTCTCTTTCCCCTCCCTCCCTCCCTCCCTTCCTTCTTCTCTGTCTCTCAAACAGATAAACAAAAATGAACTTGTGTTCAGTATCTGGCCACTTCCCACCAATTCTGTCAAAGCCTCCTGTAATGTGGTTCAGCCAAGGACAGATCGCGTGTGTGACAGTGGTGCTCTCAGGCCGTAATACAGCTGAGAAGTTCCTTCTGCCTGCAGACACAGTGGCCATGGCAATGTGTAGGACAGAGCATGAGTCAGCGTGTAGGGACACAGGTGTTCACAACCAGTCTATGTGGCCAATTGTGTGAACGTCTCCAGCTCATGCAGTTAGGTGTAGCACATAACCCCATGTTCCTGGGTCATGCATTTACTATTCTCTGCTTTTTATTGTGGCCTTACAGCCTACTTTTGTTTATGCAGATGATGTTACTGGGAGGCAGGACACCCTGGCACACTGGTGGCAGCCTTGAATGTCTTTGTTTACTGTGTCTCCAAGTACATCCAGGAGGACCACATCCAGAGATGGACCCATCCCGTTAGGTCTGTGCCGGCCAGTCTCAGCAAGCTGTCTGACTGCTCTGTGTTCAGAGTTGCCATGCTAAGGGAATGTTAGTCCTCTCCTATTGTCCTGGTAATATATAGCCATGAGGCCTTCCTTCCTTGGCTCATTGCGATGGTTTTGTAACTCATCTCCCTGTGATAATCCTTACCCCAGCGTATTTACTGTGAACACATCCCCAGAGGAGTCTTGGCCCTTCTTGTTTAAAAGCCCCCCTACTGTCCTTGGGCTCATACAGAATGGCAGCTGAAAGTGGACGGCCTGGAAGACCCTAAAGGACCCAACGCTTAGACCTTAGCTGAGAACACTGACCTCAACGCCGCTTCTCCCAGCCGACTGGCTTCCCTGGCTCCTTGGCTTCCTTGCTGCCCGCGTGCACTTGGTGTCTGGCCCAGCCTCAGCACCTGGAACAGACTTACCCACCCTGCTTGGCAGTCTCATGTAAGTCATCATTGTCTGAACATTCCCCACTCCTCCCCCTGCTGTATATTTCCCTGCCAACTTGTTATAACATGTCTGAACACGATGGAGCTAAGGATAAGGGTTCTGCCAAAATGAAGACAAGCACGAGCATCAGGCTAATGGGGAAGCTGAGACGGAAGAGGGTGCGATCCTTGCTGCTTCCTGGAAAGGTTGTGGAGATAACATCCCAGAGAAGCCGGCAGTTTACAAACAGATAACTCAGTTATCCGCAGTGGCTGTGCATCCACATGCAAGGGAGATGATTGGCTTGTTCGTGTCCTAATTGGAGAAGACTGAGAGCCACCGCAAAGTAATGCCTGCTTGCACGGGCATCCCAACCGGTGCAGCCTACGCATTCTGAAAAGTTCAAGTAGAACGAACCTTTTGCTTAGTGAGTGCCCCAACTGTTGTACCCAGAGCAGCTGCAGATGAGAGCAGAACTTCTGTTGGATATCTGAAGCACATGGGGTCAAGAAGCTAAAGAAAGCATGGGCCAGGGCTGTGGCACAGTAGGTCCAGCCGCCATCTGTAACGATGGCATCCCATATGAGAGGCTACCTATTTCTTATCCAGCTCCCTGCTAATGAGCCTGGGAAAGCAGCAAAGATGACCAGAGTCCCTGACACCCACATGGGAAACCCAGATGGAGTTGCACACTCCTCGCGGAGGAGAGACAGAGAGGAAGATCTTCTGTCCAATGATTCACTCCCAAAGTGGCTGCAGTGACCAGAGCAGAGCTGATCAGAAGCCAGGAGCCTAGAACCTCTTTTGGGTCTCCCACACAGGTGCAGGGTCCCAAGGCTTTGGGCTGTCCTCCACTGCTTTTCCAGCCTACAAGCAAGGGGCTGGATGGGAAGCGGGGCTGTGGGGATTAGAACTGGCGCCCACATGGGATCCGCGGACTTTAGCCACTAGGCCACCATGTCAGGCCCTTGAATAAATACATTTTTTAAAAAAGATTTATTTATTTTTATTGCAAAGTCAGATATACAGAGAGGAGACAGAGAGGAGGATCTTCCATCCCATGGTTCACTCCCCAAGCGGCTGCAATGGCTGGAGCTGAGCCAATCTGAAGCCAGGAGCACTTCTGGGTCTCCCATGCGGGTGCAGGGTCGCAAGGCTTTGGGCCATCCTCTGTTGCTTTCCCAGGCCACAAGCAGGGAGCTGGATGGGAAGCAGGGCTGCCGGGACTAGAACCGGTGCCCATATGGGATCCTGGGGCATTCAAGGAGATGACTTCAACTGCTATCACGCCAGGCCCCAGAATAAATACGTTTTTAAAGAAAAGATCCTGAAGCATTTCTAGGAAGAACTGCGACAGGAGAGGCAATGTGGTTTCACTGGTAGGAAGCTGAAGGCCAAGTGCAGTCAAAGCAGTTACCGAGAGGAGAAAGTGAGTCTCCGGGTGAAAGCGCAGCAGACAAGGGCAGAGGCCAGACCGCACTGGGAACCCGGAGCTGTTGTGCTTGTTGACTTTCTGGAGGGTCAACAATGATAACAGCTGCCTGTTCAGAGAGTGTCTGATAAAGTTAGCTCAGGAAACCGCCTTTGTCCACCAAGACCCTGCTCATTCTTCTCAACAAGTCAGGGCCATCTGGGGAGAACTGAAAAAAAAAAAAAGATTATATATATATATGTATATATATATATATATATATATATATATATATATATATATATATCTGAGGCAGAGAGAGAGAAAGCTCTCTCAAGTATTTCAGATGCCCACAATGACTGAGTCTGGGTCAGGGCCTGACTGGGAGCGGGATGGTGGATGCAGTGAATGTAATTAATTCTATTGAATTGTACACTTCAGTAGAATCATGCAACCTATCATAATAACCCCCTTTTTAAAATGTGAAGTGTGGACACACAGGCCTGGCGGTCCCCAGCCAGATATACAGAGAGGAGAGACAGAGAGGAAGATCTTCCGTCCGATGATTCACTCCCCAAGTGAGCCGCAACAGGCCGATGCGCGCCAATCCGATGCCGGGAAACAGGAACCTCTTCCGGGTCTCCCACGCGGGTGCAGTGTCCCAATGCATTGGGCCGTCCTCAACTGCTTTCCCAGACCACAAGCAGGGAGCTGGATGGGAAGTGGAGCTGCTGGGATTAGAACCGGCGCCCGTATGGGATCCCAGGGCTTTCAAGGCGAGGACTTTAGCCGCTAGGCCACGCCGCCGGGCCCTTTTTTTTTTTTTTTTGGTTACTAATTGTGTATTGAAAGCAGTTAAGAGGTTCCACAACACCAAATAAAACAGTTCTGAGGTTTTCCCAAGATAGATTTAACAGCTCCAGCTTCTTCAGTGTTTATCAAAATACAAAAGAAAAAAGTAGAGGTCATCTTTTTCGATGGCAAATCGGACCCTTGCAGGCTGAGGGAGAGAAAGCATGCAGGCATGCTTAGGCAGGGAAGGGATGCAGCCTGAGGGGAGCAGGGAGCCCTAGAGGAGCTTGGGGACCTTTTCAACTTGGAGATGGGCAGGGAGAGAGGGGAGGAGGGGGTGATGGGAAGAGTGGGCAGAAGCCTGGGTGGATTAGTCAGCACCTCTAGTTGCAAAAGATGGGATTGCAACTCCCGATTAGTTTGGACACAATGGGGTAGTTGTTGTATAGAAAGCTGGGCAGGGCAGGGTGCCTGGGGCCTCGGAAGTCCCTGGAGCTGGGCCACACCTGACTCCTCCTTGACTCTCAGCTTCCTTTTTTCCAGGGGATTTTCGGCAATTCTGAGCTCACTTTCACCTTCACAAGTTGTCACTTGATCTGCCCTTCCCTAAGGAGCCGCTGGAAGAACCAGGGGAGACCCTCTGATTAGACTCACAATTTAGATTCACCTTAAGGTGTGACTGGTGGTCACCTTTAGACCTGGAGTGGGGGGAGGGAGGGAAGGGAAAATTGCTGAGGGACAGAACAAATAAGGGGTCCGAGGCCCATGGCAAGGAGTCCAGAAGGAAAGTGGTCTGCCCTCTTAGATGCCTCACCACGGAAACATCCATTGGGTTCGGCGACAAATGAACTTGGCAAAAGGCAGGATAGTGGGGATGGTGGTTGGTGGGTGGGAGGCTGGGAGGGTGGCTTAAGGGTGGGGAGGATGGGAAATCAGGAGTTAAGGAGGTAGCTGCAGGGGACAGAGGGGTCAGAGAGGGGTTTTGCTTTTGTTGATTTGGATGGGACAGATCTGAGCATGCTTAAATGCTGAGAGCCAGGGGAGACCAGGAGAAACCAAGGGGATGGCGAGGAAGGGGACCCCAAGCACAAGCTGGGAGACTGGGAAATGCAAGGGTGTGGTCGATCCCTTCCACTATGCTGTGGCAATTAAGAGTGGGTGGTGACATTGGTTCAGATGACAGGAAGACATTGTTCTGAGAGCTTCTGTTTTCTCTGAGATGTGGGATATAGCTTAGCTCAATGGGCTAGGAAGGTGGAGGAGAGCGTGGAGATGGAGGACGCTGCTGCTGCCGTGAACAGCAGCTGCAGAGAGAACAGAGTGGGCCCTGGGGCAGGCAAGCCGGCGGGCCTGGGCTGGGGCTGAGGTCCAGAGTCTGTGTGCATCCCTGTGGCTGCGGGGGTCCTCTGGCTGCCAGCCCAGTCCAGGGCTAGAGACAGAGACGCCCAGGTCCTGGACTGGTCTGAGCAGGGCAGGGGGCAGGGGGTTAGAAGGACAATGCAGACCTTGCTGGGCAGCCAGACATTCCAGTCGTAGTGCCAGACAAAATGATTGCTCTTTTACTGCATGCTGGGCAAGAAGCAAGACAAAACTGCACGATGACCAAGCCAGAGATACGTCCTTGTTTTTTGAGATTTATTTATTTTTTATTGCAAAGGCAGATTTACAGACAAGGATAAACAGAGAGGAAGATCTGATTCACTCCCCAAGTGACTGCAACGTCCTGAGCTGAGCTAATTCAAAGCCAGGAGCCAGGAACTTTTCTAGGTCTCCCACGTGGTTGCAGGGTCCGAAGGTTTGGGCCATCCTCCACTGCTTTCCCAGGCCACAAGCAGGAAGCTGGATGGGAAGTGGAGCAGCTGAGACATGAACTGGTGCCCACGTAGGATCATGTTGCATGGAAGGTGAGGATTTAGCCACTGAGCCGTTGTGCCAGACCCAAGCAATGCCCGCCTGCCCTCCACGAGTGGGTTACTCTGAAGGGGGATGGGTGTCCGCCTGTGGCTCCCATGTGAAGTGAGTGTGGAGTTAGCAGCCTGTGGAGCCCAGGCACAGAAGGAGGCCTTGGGTCAGCAGTTCCTCCTTGCTTCCCATGTCTAACTGAGCCCTCCTTGGCTCTGCATCCTGTCCTGCCAGTCATCTTGGGCACTTTGACTTTTTTCACTGGACCCACCCTGGAACCATTTAAATGATAGCATTAAAACAATCTCTTCTAGGGCCCAGCATGATAGGGTAGCGGTTGAAGTCCTAGCCTTGAACGCACCAGGGTCCCAGATGGGCTCCAGTTCTAATCCCAGCAGCTCCACTTCCCATCCAGCTCCCTGCTTGTGGCCTGGGAAAGTAGTCAAGGATGGCCCAAAGCCTTGGGACCCTGCACCCGCGTGGGAGACTAGGAAGAGGCTTCTGGCTTCGGATTGGCTCAGCTCCAGCCATTGCGGCCGCTTGGAGAGTGAACCATTGAACGAAGATCTTCCTCTCTGCCTCTCCTCCTCTCTGTAAATCTGCCTTTGCAATAAAAATAAATAAATCTTTTTTTTTTTTTAAATCTCTTCTGTATCCTGAATCTCTCGAGCTTTCACACTGTTGGGGACCAGGGACTCCAGGCTAAGGTTACTGCAGGTTCTTCCGTGGAGTGTGAAATGCAATGGTGGAGGCCTGGAGCGACTCAGGACAGCAGGAGCAAAACCAAAGGGCCAGCCCAGAACCAAGTCCTGTGTGGACAAACAGCTGGAAGGCCAAAATGGCCTCAGACAAAGGCTCCTCTCGCGGGAGAACTGTCCAATAGTGAAAAAAGGGCCATTTGGTCGGGGGGAGGTGGGTGCCGTGGCATAGCAGCCTAAGCCTCTGCCTGGCATTCCAAATGGGCGCTGATTCAGTTCCAGCTGCTCTATGTCTGATCCAGCTCCCTGCAAACACGCCTGGGAGGGTAGCACAAGATGGCACAAGGACGTGGGCATCTGTTCCTGTGTAGGAGGCCTGGAGGAAGCTCCTGGCTCCTGGCTTCTATGGGCCCAACTCTGACCATGGTGGCCTTTTGAGGACTGAAGCAGTGGATGAAACATCTCTCAATCTGTCCTCTCTGTAAATCTGCTTTTTCAATAAAAAAAAAAAATTTTTTTTAAATGAGAAATTGGGCTCAGTGTGGTGGCCTAGCGGCTAAACTCCTTGTCTTGAACGCACCAGGATCCAGCATAATGGTTAAGATCCTCACCTTGAATGCGCCAGGATCCCGTGTGAGAGCTGGTTCTAATCCCGGCAGCTCCACTTCCCATCCAGCTCCCTGCTTGTGGCCTGGGAAAGCAGTGGAGGACGGCCCAAAGCCTTGGGATCCTGCACCCATGTGGGAGACCTGGAGAAAGTTCCTGGCTCCTGACTTCAGATTGGCTCAGCACCAGCCGTTGCGGCTCACTTTGGGAGTGAATCATCGGATGGAAGATCTTGCTCTCTGTCTCTCCTCCTCTCTGTATTTCTGTCTTTCCAATAACAATAAATAAATAAATCTTAAAAAAATTTAAAAAGTACCGGCGCCCATATGGGATCCAGGTGCATTCAAGGTGAAGACTTTAGCTGCTAGGCCATTGCGCTGGGTCCTTCATTTAGTGTTTATTTAATTCACTTTTGTTCATTTAGTTTTATACTTTTATTCACTTAGTTTGTGATGTAATTTAACATTTATTCAATTGGAAAGGCAATTTTTTCGGATAAAAATTCTCTTTGATGATGTCTACATAGTTGAGAAGGATGCATGTCTGGGTGAACCAATGATTAGGGCAGGAAAGGTCGAGGAATAGGGGAAAGTGGATGACACCGCTGTTTCCAGTTGTATTTTTCTTCTTCCTGTTCATAGGGTAAGCGGGGAGAGAAGGGGAGAAGCCACACCCCAACATCCTAACTTCATCATTACATGGGAATAAGAGATGGCCACCAATCTCATCCCAGGGTCCCCGATGTGGAACATGTTACAAGGGTACTGCTCAGGTGGTTTTGATAGTTCTGAAATGCTGTTGATTTTGTTGCTCCAAGGCTAAGGAAATCCTTCCAAAGTCCATTGGTTGACATGGTCCACTGTAGAGCCTCCATTTACCCAGATACTTGCTGTCAACTCTGGGCTGGGAGAATTGTCCAATTTGTTCTGCCCTCCATCCTCTGCTATGGTACTAGATGTCCTCTGCAGGCCCCAATGAACTGCCATACCCCCATGTGCATCTGGCATGCCTTCCACTGGACCATCTCCAGCAACTGAGGAGACCCAGTTGACACAAGAACTCCACGGTCGGACTCCTAACCCTGAAATTCCCCCCATGGTTGGAGTTCTGAGTCCAGGGTTAAGTGTGTGTGTGGGGGGTGGATCCCCAAATAAACCTTGTCTGAGGTGACCTGTGTGTGCCAGGCAGTGCAGGATCCAGCTCAGTCCATCACCCACATCAGCCTACACACACATACTGGTGCTTGCAGGCACCTGGTCAGTTCTGTCTTTAGTTCAATTTCTTTTTTTTTTTTTTTAAAGATTTTATTCATTTTTATTGGAAAGCCGGATATACAGAGAGGAGGAGAGACAGAGAGGAAGATCTTTCATTCGATGATTCACTCCCCAAGTGAGCTGCAACGGCCGGAGCTGCGCCGATCCGATGCCGGGAACCAGGAGGTTCTTCCAGGTTTCCCACGCGGGTGCAGGGTCCCAAAGCTTTGGGCCGTCCTCGACCGCTTTCCCAGGTCACAAACAGGGAGCTGGATGGGAAGTGGAGCTGCCGGGATTAGAACCGGCGCCCATATGGGATCCCGGGGCGTTCAAGGCGAGGACTTTAGCCGCTAGGCCACGCTGCCAGGCCCTTTAGTTCCATTTCTTACGCAACCAGTGGATGCTGTGGCCCAGCCCAACTCTGCCCACCACACACTTGGCCCTGACATCCACCAGTGGGAACTGCAGTCCAGTCAGAGTGACTCGTAATAATCCCTACCAGGCCTGCCCCTAGCCCTGGGCATGTCAGTGTAGACACCAGTGGGAGCTGCAGCCTATCTCAACTTAGCAGATTGCACTGTACGGCCCACACTTACACTGGTATGTGCTACTGCCTGTACAGCCAGGCCCACCCCCAGCCCTTGTTCTCATGCTCACCGGTGGGAGCTGCAAATGGCAGATTTTTTTTTTTAATAGAGAGGAGAGACACACAGAGAGATCTTTTGTATGCTAGTTCATTCCCCAAACAGTTGCAACGGCCTGACCTGGGCTGAACGAAAACCAGGAGCTTCTTCACAGTCTCCCATGTAGGCCCAACGCAATGGCTCAGTGGCTAAAATCCTCACCTTGCATGCACTGGGATTCCACAGGTGCACTGGTTCATGCACTGGCTGTTCCACTTCCTATCCAGTTCCCTGCTATGGCCTGGGAAAGCAAAACAGTAAAGGATGGCCCAAAACCTTGGGACCCTGCACCTCAGTGGGAGGCCCAGAGGAGGCCACTGGCTCCTGGCTTTGTACCAGCTCAGCTCCAGCCATTGTGGCCTCTTGAGGAGTGAGCCAGCGGACAGAAAATCTTTCTATTTTCTTCTCTTTGTAAATCTGCCTTTCTGATGGATAACTCTTTTAAAAAAAAAGGAACCAGGATTCTTTTCTGGTTCTCATTTAAAAACAAAACAAAACAAAACAAAGCAAAGCAAAGCAAAACAAAACAAAACAAGAACAGTTTCCAACATGAACATGAGTACAGGGCCAAATATTTGAGCCATCCTCTGCTGCTTTCCCAGTCCTTACACAGGCAGCTGGATCACCAGGGGAGCAGTGGGGACTAGAACCTGTGTTCATATGGGTTGCTGGTAAGTATAAGATTAACTTGTTGATTAGCCCTCCTCTATTATTTTTAAAGTAATTTGTTAAGATAGGGCTTGCTGACAGACAGTGGTCACAGTGTAAGGTCCTGCCTCAGGATTAATGATTAAATCTACATGAAATGCCTTTGCCATTGTTTTCTGATTCTGTCAGGAGACCTCTGGGAATATCCAAACTTCATTGATTGGGGTTATTGCAGGCTAACAAGTTCCTCCCAAAGAGTATTTTATTCAGAATGCAGTAATTGGGAGCATGGTTCCTGGTGCAAAAGACAAGGGACAGGACTGAGTGTATGACGAGCCCTTCTTACTGCCGGAAATCATTTGGGAATGAATCCTTGCCTTTGGACGTCTGTGCTGATGACTCCCAGATGGGTATCTCGGACTGGTTTCTCCCTCTCGCAGTAGGCCTTGATGCATTTTTACTGAGCAGCTGCTGTATGTAGGTATTGTACTGTCTTCTAGGTACCAGGGAATGAGGACGCCAGAGTCCTGTATCTCAGGGACCCTTCACCTTCTCTTGATGGGTAGAAGCAGAGAATACACACGCACACGAGGATAAGTGAACGGACAAATGAGTGCCATCAAGAAGATAAAATGAGGTCCAGTGGGGTTGGTGCCATGGCGCAGTAGGCTAAGCTTCAGCCATATGGGCACCAGTTCTAGTACTGGCTTCTCCACTTTTTAAATTTTTTATTTTTGAAAATTATTGTGCAATTCTGTATAGTCAGGACTTCCCCTCACCCTAATATCCACCCCCCGACTGATTTTTTTTCCGTAATGTCACAACTCTTCATAAGAAGTTACAGTTCCATCACTCTGCCATTGAAGTGTGCCCCGACATTGCTGGTACAGACAATGTCAGACGGTCCAGCATCCCATTGTCTAGATATATCCAACACTTTCATTGGGAGTCCATCTTTTGTTTGGAAGTAGGGATGCATGTTGCAGTGTGTTTCCACATCTGGATATGGTAGTCTCCATTACTCTATCACTATACATTCCAATTTGCATGATGGATTCCTTATATTAGAACAAACAGATGGTATTTGTGTTTTTGGGATTGACTTATTTCACTGAGCATAATGGTCTCTAGTTGCGACCATCTAGTTGCAAATTGTATAATTTCATTGTTTATATTGGCTGAATAATATTCCATGGAATAAATGTACCACAGTTTCTTTAGCCAATCCTCTTTGGATGGGCATCTGGGTTGTTTCCATGTCTTTGCTATTGTAGATTGTGCTGCTGTAAATATAGGATTACAGATCCTCTTCTCATATGCAGTTATAATTTCTTCTGGGTATATTCCTAGGAGTGGGATAGCTGGGTTGCTGCTCCACTTGTGATCCACCTCCTTGCTTATGGCCTGGAAAAGCAGCAGAAGATAGCCCAAGTCTTTGGACCGCTGCGTCCACCACAGGAGAACCAGAAGAGTCTCCTGGCTCCTGGCTTTGGATTGACACAGCTCTGGGCATTGTGGGAACGAACTGGTGGATGGAGGATCTCTCTCTGTCCCTCCCCTGTGTAACCTCACCTTTCCAGTCAAAATTAGAAAGAAAAAGAACACAGTTAAGTGACACAGTGACTGCGTGCTTCTTCCGGGGAGGTGTGTCCCACAGGCTCTCCTGGAGGAGAGGGTGTTTAAGGTGAGATGTGACCGTCATGCAGATGGGCCTGGGGCTCTCTGGGCATGAGAACTGTCAGCAGAAAGCAAGTGCAAAGGCCTCAGAAGGGGGAAGGCCGTCGTGAGCGGAGAGGAGGGTGGTGCTGAAGGAGACAGCATTAGAGAGAATGGCCAGGGCTCAAACATGTAGGGCACAGTGGCGTGCAGGCCGTGCGAAAGACCTGGATGTATTCAAAATGTTCTGGCCATTAAAGGAAGCCACATGGGGAGGGCGACTTGGTTGATCTGACTTATGTGCTGGGAAGATCTTTCAGGCTGCTGTGGGCATGCAGGATTGTTAGCGGAGCAGGGCAGCTAGTTGCCACAGGTGTGCAAGTGTTGAACTGAAATGGCTTCACCTGGAAGTGAAACCACAGTGAATTATCACCAAAACGACTTGCTCGTGGTGTGGGTGTTGATTATGAAGGAAGCCTCCTTGTAGGTTTTTTTTTTTTTTCTTAAGATTTATTTGTTTGTATTGGAAAGGCAGATTCGCAGAGAAAGAAGAGACAAAGAGAGAGATCTCCATCTGCAAGTTCACTCCCCAAATGGCCACTAACTGAAGGAGCTGCGTGGGTCTGACGCCAGGAGCCAGGAGCTACTTCTGTGTTCCCCACGTAGGTGCAGGGTCCCACACTTTGGGCCATCTTCTACTACTTTCTCAGGCCATAAGGAGGGAGCTGGATGGAAAGTGGAGCAGTCAGGACTTGCACCACTGTCCATATGGGATGCTGGTGTTGCAAGTGGGAGCTTGATCTGTTGTGCCACAATGCTGATCCCAAGTAATCCTTTTAGATAAGATGCATGGGAGAGGTTAGGTCTGAACACATAAATGTGGGTGTTATCAGCTTATTGATGCTTTTATAGGTGGTACTGGGTAACTCCCTGACAGGGAAACATATGTGGAGAGAAGAGAGGGTAGAGAACTGGACCCTGGGACACCATGAATTTAGTGAGCAGGAAGAGAGAGGAGGCATTCATAGAGGCCAGAGAGACTCCTTGGAAAGGCAGCAGGAAAACCAGGAGAAGCTTCTGACAAGAGAAGGCGCTGCTTGAGGAGGGAGCTCCTGGAGGCTGGAAGATGAGGCTGAAGAACCGGTCACGACTGGATCTGGAGACTTTTTTTTTTTAATTTGTTAATTTTTTTTTAATTGGAAAAGCAGATTTACAGAGAGGAGAAAGTGAGAGATCTTCCATCTGCAGATTCACTCCCCACATGGCTGCAATGAGCAGAGCTGAGATAATCCAAACCCAGGAGTCAGGAGCTTCTTCCAGGTCTCCCATGTGGGTGCAGGGTCTCAAGGCTCTGGGCCATCCTTCACTGCTTTCCCAGGCCACAGGCAGGGAGCTGGATGGGAAGTGGAGCAGCTGAGTGGAGGATTAGCCAGTTGAACCATCATGCCATCCAGATCTGGGAAGTTGAAGGCCAGTGGAGATCTTGGCTGCAGAGAAGGGATGAGGGAGAGGAGATGAGTACAGATCAGGCTTATGGGAATTTGTGTTTAGTCAGGGGGTGGGAGCTAGGGAAGGTCATAGTGTCAGAGAATAAGCAAACCGGAGAGATGGAAAGATTAGGGTCAAATGCAGAAAGGGAGGATGTGGGCTAGGAGAGAGCAGCTCTGACTGTGGCCGAGGGCTGGAGTGCACGGTTACAGCAGCAGCAGGGGCACTGCACCCAGGCGGCGGGAGACAAGGCAGAGTGGTGGGGAACAGAGCAGAAGCGGTGGCGGAGTGAGCTAGCAGCTCCCTGTCGCTCCTGTTTCCCAGGAACACACAGGGCGTGGCTGGCAGCTGAAATGTCTGAGGAACAAGGGAAATAGATTGACGGGGTCCTAGCACATGTAGAACTGCTTACAGGTGCTGAGTGCCCACTTGAGCTCTGTGGTTCCAAGTTTAAGTTCGGACCAGTCTGGTCACCTTCTTCTCCAGGTGCTCTGGAACAAGTACATGTGAAGAGTCGTTCTTTTCCTTTTTAAGATTTGTTTGTTTTTATATGAAAGGAGAGGAAAGACACAGGGAAAGAGATTTTCCATCCATGGATCACTCTCACATGGCTGCAACGGCCAGAGCTGAGCACATCAGAAGCCATGGAGCCACGGGCCCTGCGTGATGGCTCAGTGGCTAAATCCTTACCTTGCACATGCCAGTGTTCTATATGGGTGCCGGTTCATGTCCTGGCTGCTCCACTTCCCATCCAGTTCCCTGCTTGTGACCTGAGAAAACAGTGGAGGATAGCCCAAAGCTTTAGAGCCCTGCACCTGTGTGAGACCTGGAGGAAGCTTCTGGCTCCTGGCTTTGGATTGGCTCAGCTCTGGCCATTGCAGTCGTTTGGGGAGTGAACCAGCAGGTGTAAGATCTTTGTCTCTCCTTTTCTCTGTAAATCTATCTTTCCAATAACAAGATATAAATTGGGTCTGCCACGGTAACCTGGTGACTGAATTCCTTGCCTTGCACGCATGCTGGGATCCCATATGGATATTGATTGTAGTCCCAGCAGCCTTGCTTCCCATCCAGCTCCCTATTTGTGGCCTGGGACAGCAGTTGAGGATGGCCCAAGGCTTTGAGACCCTGCACCCATTTGGGAGGTTTGGAGGAGGCTCCTGGCTCTTGTCTTTGGATTGGCTCAGCTCCAGCCTCTGTAGCCTCTTGGGGAGTGAACCAGTGGATTGAAGATCTTCCTTTCTGTCTCCTCTCTGCATATCTGACTTTGCAATTTAAAAATAAATAAATCTTTTAGAAAAAGGAACCAGGAGCCTCCTCTAGGTTTCCCATATGGGTGCATGTAACCAAGCACTTGGGTCATCTTTTGCTTTTTCCCCAGGCACATTAGCAGAGTTGGATGGGAAGTGGAGCAGTTGGGACTCAAACTATGGGATGCTGGTGCCATAAATGGAAGCTTAGGTTGCTATTCCATGGCACTGGCCCCTGAAGAGTCAAGTTTGAGAAGAGTTAGGGTCTTCCTAGTTAGATACCAGGGAGGTATAGAAAGGCATCGGATATTATCTGGGGACCCATGGAGAGGGAAGGGTGGTGACAGGTGCTGAAGCGAAGGTGGGTGGGTCAACAACCAGGGCAGAGGGCTGCTGGGTGCCAACTAGGGTGCGGGAGCTTGGGAGTTATGCGGTGACACGTTCTTGGAATGGATGAGGTCCAGGCATGAACACGCACGTGGGTGGCATCGCTGGGTGGAGCAGCATGGAAGCCCTGGGACAGAGAGGGCAGAGTGTTGAACGTGCAATCAACACGAATAAAAACAAGGGCAGCCGTTGAAAGCAACACAGTGACCCAAGAGCTAAGATGGTCCATTACTAAGAGAGGGAGTAACCAAGATTTCCTCCCTGTATTTTAAACTGGCATTGGCTTTGTGGTACAGCATGTTAAGCTGCTGTTTGCAATGTTGACATCCCATATCCTGAGTGCTAATTTGTGTCCTAGCCTCCCTACTTCCAAACCAGCTCGCTGCTAGTGTGCCTGGTAAGGCAGCAGAGAATAGCCCAAATACTTGGGAGCTTGCCACCCATGTGGCAGAGTTGGTTAAAAGTTCCAGGCTCCTGGCTTTGGCTTGGCTTAGCCCTGGCCATCATGACCCTTTGTGGAGAGCACAGGGGAATGAAAAATCTTATTCCCTCTCTCCTCTTTTCCCTGTCACTCTGCCTTTCCAGTAAATAAATCAGTCTTTAAACAACAATCTCTTCAAATGTGTCCAAGGTTAAAGCCCTAACATCTCCGTCCCACCTGCTCTTCTCCTTCTGGAAAATAACTCCATCCACTGATGCCAGAAATCAGGGTGCCACTGTCATTCCTCCTCCTTGATCCCCGCGCCTAGCCAAATCACCGTATCTCTGGTTCTATCTCACACCTTGCTGAAATCCAGCTCCTTGTCTCCATCCCCGTGTGCACACCCTGGCTCAGGTCATTGTTTGTGGCTTGGCTTATTACATCAGATTCCACGCAGAGAGCTTGGCATTGTCCTCTCCCCGCTGGAACCAGAGACACTGCTAATTAGATCATGTCACCTCCACCTCCGTGCTGAATCCCTCTGGGGCCTGGACGTTGTCCTAAGGAACAAGACTGAACTCACGAACAGAGATTTACAAAGTCACTGCTGCCTGCTCTGGCCTTTCCCTCGACTGGAGTCCTCTCGGTGTCTTTTAGTCTTAGTTGCCAAGTTCTCCATTGCAGGCGTTGCACCCTCTGTCTGAAATCCTGTGCCTTTGCTTGACAAAGTCCTCCTCACTCCAGGAGTCACAATAGGAGATCTCAGAGAAGGGTCAATGGAGTTGTGGCGTGATGAAAAGAGTCGCTGCCTGCAACACTGGGCATCTCATAGATTTGAGTCCAAACTGCTCTGCTTCCCATCCTGCTCCCTGCTAATGTGCCTGGGAAAGCATTAGGGATGGTCCAAGTGTTTGGGCTGCCGCCACCTACCTGGGGGACCTGGATGGAATTCCTGGCTTCTGTCTGACTCAGTCCCAGTTATTGTGGCCATTTGGAAAGTGAACCAACTCTGCTTTTCAAATAAGTGTATATGTATTTAAACTGGCCTCAGAGAGCCCCTTTCTGGATGACTATGTGTTGGGCCACCCTCCCCCTCAGCTCCCAGCACCTGATGCTTTCCAAGCCATGAGTATGATGGCTCTCCTCTTCATAGAACATAAACTTAGGCCTGAAGCAATGGCTAAGTAGCTAAATCTTTGCCTTCCATGAACCAGAATCCCATACAGGCACTGATTCATATCACGGCTGCTCTTCCCATCCAGCTCCCTGCTTGTGGCCTGGGAAAGCAGTTGAGGACTGCCCAAAGCCTTGGGATCCTGCACCCGTGTGGGAGACTTGGAGGAAGTTCCTGGCTCCTGACTTTGGGTTGGCTCAGTTTCAGCCGTTGTGACCACTTGGGGAGTGAACCAGCAGATGGAAGATTTTTCTGTATCTCTCCTTCTTTCTGTAAATCTGACTTAAAAAAAAAAAAAAGATACATAAACTCCAAGAGATAAAGAGCTGGGCCCGGCAGTGTGGCCTAGTGGCTAAAGTCCTCGCCTTGAACGCCCTGGGATCCCGTATGGGCGCCAGTTCTAATCCCGGCAGCTCCACTTCCTATCCAGCTCCCTGCTTGTGGCCTGGGAAAGCAGTCGAGGATGGCCCAAAGCTTTGGGACCCTGCACCTGTGTGGGAGACCTGGAAGAAGTTCCTGATTCCTGGCTTCGGATCGGCGCAGCTCCGGCCGTTGCGGTCACTTTGGGAGTAAATCATCGGATGGAAGTTTTTCCACTCTGTCCCTCCTCCTCTCTGTAATCTGACTTTGTAATAAAAATAAATAAATCTTTAAAAAAAGAGAGAGAGAGAGAAAGAGCTGTATCTGGCTGTTCCCAGGGTCTAGTGCAGAATTTTCACATAGACGTCAATATCAGTCAATTTGTTGACTAAGACTGAATGGCAGGTTGTAGAGGCGGAGCAGTTTTGGGTGATGACAAGGACTGGGGTGTGGTCCTGCGAGTGGGACAGGTGATTCACAGATGGTCCCATGGCCCTAGGTCATGGGACATGATCATAGGAGAATAGAGAAGATTCATGCTGTGGACTCAGTCACTAATGAAGAAGTAGGTGGTAGCGAGGGCGCAACAAAAGACGGTAGAAAAAAACGTGATGGGAGAAGAATGGGGATATTTGAGAAGCTGGACATGGAGGGGGCTGAGTGTTGGCTTAGTGCTGTGAGGGGCCTAGGAGTACGGGAGAGACTGGGGACAACACAGTTTGGTTTGTCACGCTGGAGACCCCCGGCTGTTTAAGAGGGGGTTTGGCCTCTGCCTACCTCACAGCTTGGGCCTTGAGGCCTCGAGGGAGAGCGCCCCTGGGAGGTCACTGTGGGGGTAGTCAGACCTCAGAGCGAGCTCAGTATACGACCCTGCGTTGGGCATTTGGAGCTGCAGGGGCTGTTGGCTGTGGTTGGTGCCCTGGCCTTGGGAGCTGGCATGGCCTGGGCAGTGTGGGGCCAGATGTTTCTGAACTGGCCAGAGGGCCATTCCATTCTCCTGAGTTGGGTGGTCACAGCTGTGGTCTGGTTTGGGGGAGGGAGGAGCTATCCTTTTTTCCTAGTGTCTTCCTCATGTGTTCTTTGCTGGGGGCGCCCATCCCCCACTGCTGTTGGCTGCCCAGGGTTCACAGCAGTGGGGTTCACAGCCCTCCCTAGAAAACTCCCTAGACACCTTGCCCCTGCCCCTGAGGTTTCCTGAAGCCGATGCCTGAGACGTGGAGGTGCCCTTGCCTCCAGGAGGGACAGCGTGACTACAGTGCAGCTTAGAATCACGGCACGTTGATCAGGCCAAGGTTGCCCCTCCCTGTGCCCCCCTTTCCCATCCCAGCCCACTTCCTTCACCTCTTCTGGGTTCCATTCATCCCAGCCTCTGGCTCAGCTTGTAGGGAGCCTGACGTGCAGTGGGGTGTCTGCCTGATCTTGCCCCTCTTATTCAAGGGTGGGTGTGGAGGCTACTCACCGCCCACAGGGGATTCGGCTCTCAACACACCCAGCAACTCCAAGTTCAAAAGCACCCACTTCTTCCGAGGGCCCGAGCTAGCGTGGTTGGAGGATTCAGATAAACAGGACACGGTTCCTTCCCCAAGCAGCTCACAGCCCAGTTACTCATTCCACAAACATTTATTGAGGGCAGCCAGGATCTGAGTGACTCAGTGACCACTCAGTATCCTGTTCACAGACTGGCAGGGAAAGAGGGGAGCCGAGTCTTCCAATGAGAAGGGCGAGACAGGGAGAGGCTGGCACCTTAAGGAGATTGATTGAAGGGTCCCAGAATGGCAGAAGGGCCCACAGGGGGCAGGCAGAGGGAGCGGAGCGAAGAAGGTCCGAGACGTGACCTTCAAGATGTGTCCTGCTGGTAGCCCACAGGGCCCATGTTGTCATGGGTGGGTAAAACGGGGTGTGGAGACAGGATGATGGTTAGCCGTTACAGAGGCCAGGCTGGGACAATGGAGGGGGCAGGGGTGGGGGCCTGTGCCAGGGAAATGACAGGGCAGACTGGTATTCGGATAAGTCATTGCGTGCCCACGGTGGGGGCTTGGATGGGTGGGTGTAGTGAGTGGCTGCCAGGCTCTGGGATGGGAATGGAGAGGCAGACAGGGAGGTGGTGGTGGTGGTGGTGGAAGGAGCGGATTTGGCTCTGGGCAGGGCTGGTGGGGAGGAGCTGAGTGTGAGGAGGGGGAGTGGTACTGGCAGGGCTGCCCTTCCTCTGTATGTGTGTGTGTCTGGGCGGTGGGGATTGGTCTACAACGAGGGCAGAGTTGGGAGCTTCTGAGTGAGAGCAAGAGAGATGGGGAGCTCCCACGGAGTGGTGTGGCTGCTGGGACTGACAGTGGGGGGACAGGGTGAGGCTGGAGGTGCGGTTTGGGGTCTGAGTGGCTGCAGGGGTCTGGGAAGATGAGGTTGCTCAGGGGCTATGTGTGTATGTGAGAAAGGACAGGACATTCCACACATCGAGGACCCACGCGCAGCCTTTCCGCTTGGGCGGTCTCAGGGGGCTCCTGGCTGCTGGAAATGTCGTGCCCCTGGTTGCCCCCTCCCACCTTTGCAAGGGGACTCGTGGGCCTTGGACCTGCACCGTGAGGGGGAAGGCAGAGGCCGCCTGCACTACCCACCCTTGTGTGATGGACACTCGCTGAGGACCGACTCCCACTGGGCACTGGCTCCCTTGTGCCTGCCTCAGTCAGCCAGAGTCCCCAGACCCTTGGAGTGGAGGCCTCCGCCCGTGGGTCCTCTCCTCCGTGTCCTGGGGCACATGTGGGTTATGTACACATGTATGTGTGCACATTTGTATGGTGTGCATGTGTGTATGTATGTGTGTATTGGGGAGAATGGGGCAATGGTTCTAGGGTTCCGAGGCTCAGCTGCCATCTGTGGTTGAGGCCTCCATCCCCACATGGGTGGCCCACTCTCTCGGCTTTCCTTCCCGCCGTTGCCCACCTATTCTGCAAGGTACTGAGAACATTGTTTATGTATTTAGTAAAGATTTATTTATTTTTATTGCAAAGTCAGATGTACAGAGAGGAGGAGAGACAGAGAAGAAGATCTTCCATCCGATGATTCACTCCCCAAGTGATCACAATGACTGGAGCTGCACTGATCTGAAGCCAGGAGCCAGGAGCCTCTTCCAGGTCTCCCACGCCGGTGCAGGGTCCCAAGGCTTTGGGCTGTCTTCACTTGCTTTCCCAGGCCGCAAGCAGGGAGCTGGATGGGAAGCAGGGTCGTCGGGATTAGAACCGGTGCCCATATGGGATCCTGGTGCGTTCAAGGTGAGGACTTTAGCTGCTAGGCCACCGCACCAGGCCCGACAACATCATTTATTGAGGGTTTGGAGGCTCCCTATGCCATGTACAAAAATCTCCAATAGTCAGCGACTTCTCTGATCCAGGTGCGCGCTGCCCGCACTGGCCCTGGGAGAGCTTCCTCTGCCCCCACGGCCACCCCAACCCCAGCCTGCCCTGCTGCAGTTGTCATGACAACGCTGGGTGGCTTCAGGGACCATGCAGGGACAGGCCTGGCCATCCTAGCTGCCGATCTCATATGTTATGGAAACATTCCTGTGTCCACTGCAGCTGGCACGGCCTTCATTGGGACAGAGTCCCCGTTCTGGGTGTGTTCTCTGTATGACAGGATATAAGGTGGGCACATGTCACCCCGGCGCCGAGAATGACGGTGCTTGGGGCTGAAGATCTCCAGGCATCTCTTGCCCACCAGGTAGGCGACCTCACTGAGGTTCAGCAGGATACAGACGGCAGCAGTGGCTACCATGAAGTAAGTGAAGACCTTCTTTTCCGTGGGTCGGGAGATGTAGCAGTTCACGGTGTGGGGGCAAGGCTCCACGGAGCAGGCCACCACGCGGGGCATGTCGTAGTCCTGATAGAGGCGGTGGAAGATGTAGAGGAAGGCAGAGTCCACGGCTGCCTTGAAGATGAGGCTCAGCAGGTACGTCCACCACAGCCCACCCCGCTTCTTGCCCAGGTTGCTGTACAGGGGTGGGGCGTTGGGTCCGTGCTTTAGGCGGTGCTTGCGCTCGCGGTCCTCCCGGTAGGCCACGTGCATGACCACCAGCAGCGACGGGCACGTGACCAGGATGAGCTGCAGGGCCCAGAGGCGCACGTGGGACACGGGGAAGAACTCGTCGTAGCAGACGTTGGTGCAGCCCGGCTGGCGGGTGTTGCAGTCAAAGTCCTTCTGCTCGTCGTCCCACACGTCCTCGGCCGCCACCACGTACACCAGCACACGGAAGATGAACACCACGGACAGCCAGATGCGGCCCAGGGCCGTGGAGTACTTGTTGACGCCGCTCAGGAGGCCCTGCAGAAATGCCCAGTTCATGCTGGCTGTGTCCTCGGCGCCTCCCGGGGAGACGTCTGATACCGGGAGGCCTGGGGAAGGGACCTGGCGGTGGGCGCGGGCAACAAAACTGGTTCACAACCGCAGGGACATCATGCCCTCACTCGCGAAGACCTGACTGGGGAGAGCGCCATTGCCTGCATTTCACAGCCGAGTAAGCCGAGACCCAGCCAAGCCGAAGCTGCTGCCCAAGGCGTCGCAGCTGGAAGCAGTTCAACTGGTCTTGAACTTGGCCTTCAGGTTCCACCATCAATCAGGATCTATTTGGTTCTACAAAGCAACAGACAGACGCATGAGAAGATGAGCGTCTTGTAGGGACGCATGGGCTGTGGCCCCTTTCATGCCAAGTGGCAGCCCTGCGGTCACAGGAGAAGTTTGGATTGGGTGACGCGCCGAGCATCAGGTCCTTCTGGCTGCCACGGCCTTCCAATGGGAGCCCGGGCCTGTGCTGCCCCTGTTCCCATCAGCCCCTGCCAGCTCCCGGCACAATCTCCATCCTCACCCCTCTGGCTCCAGAAAGGCTCCCCGATATCAGCTTCCAAGCTGAGCAGAGGCTCTTTGGACCCAGGTGGCTTGGCCTCGCCCCTGCCAAGCCCTGCCTTGCCCTTAGGGGAATCCTAAGTAAGTTTAACCATGCCAGTGTGAGGGAAGGGCGGGGGAGGGACGGAGGTCGGATTCTGGGTGTGTATGTGTGTGCCCGCCACCTCTCAGCCACTCCTGTGTCCCACACCTCCTTCTCTGGACGTCCCATCACTCCGCATTTCTAATTCAACTTCCTGAGCACCTCCTCCCAGGACGAGGTGTGTCCCTTGGTCCCTGGGGTCTGTTCATCTATCTTCCCTCTTGGCTTGTCACCTGCCAGAGGCCAGTCTTGTGGCCTGCTCATATCTGCCTCCAGAGCCTGGCCTGGCCAACACTCACTGGAGGTTTGTACAGTTGAACTGAAACTCATTTCCTCCTGGTCCCTTCTCTTCTCTCTGTCCCTGGCCCCATGCTTGGAGTTTCCCCTTGGTTCCTCCAGAGACCTTACCCCTCCACCCCATCTGGCCTCTTTCTCCAGGGCTTGGCCCACAGCCTGAGAACCCTCAGGAGCCCTCGGGACCCTGCGGGTCCCTTCTTCCCAGCCCAGTCTTACTTTCTCACTGGTGTGGAGTCTGGTGGCAGCAGGCAGCCTTGGCTCTCCAACCTCTGGCTTGTGTGCCTGAGGGCCTCCTGGAGGTAGCTTTTGTTCCGCACTCCTCTGCTGGGTGGAGCTTTCTGGGCCAATGAACCAAGCGAGAGTGACAGGTGGGTGGGCAGGTCAGCCCGCAGGACAGGCGGGGGACTTCCCTGGGCACATATGCAGAGCTATCACCTGGGTTGTTCCCAGCAGGCACACACCTTCACTCCTGCCCGGCTGCGCATGGCCGGGCCTGGCTGTCTGCACAGGTAGGTCTGTGGGTGAGACCACAGCCAAGGGGGCAGGGTGCCTGGTGCCTGGTACCTGGTAGCCCCAGGATGCAGTGGGAAGTAACACTCCTCTTAGTTCCCTCACCTCCCGCTCCCCACCCCCCTCCCATTGCCTTAATGCCCCGCCTCCCTGATCTGAGGCTGCTCTCCTGCCTTTCCTCCTGGGAGCCTGTGTTCAAGTCTGGAGTGGTTGACATCTGTGGATGTGGAGACAGTGGCGATCTTGCCTTTGGCCAGGGCTGTGTCCTACCTACGTGGGGGTACAAGAACGTGAGGATGGCAGGGCTTTTGTAGACCACGGGCACCTGCCATCTGGTGGAGACAAGGAAAGCGAGTCACCAGCGTGGAACACCCCAGTGGGCACAGCGCCAGGCACAGCCTCCCTGTCGTCTTCCATGGGGTTCCTTCAGGGAAGCTGGCATGTGGCCTGGCAAGGGCTACTGAGGGGCCTGGGGCCCAAGTGAAGGCTCATCAGTGGACAAGGAAGGTTAATGTGCAACCGGGGAGGGGCCCCTCCGCCTGGTTTCCCCCACTGCACTCACTGAGCACTTCCTAATACCAATGATGAACTTGTGTGTGGCCTTTCTCGGCCGACTAACTTGGTACCCAGCCCTGAGCTCATCTGTCCTCACAGCAGTTCCGGAGGCTGGCTATTATTAACCCACTTTGGAGAGGAACGGAAGTGACTTTGGTCCCAGAGTCCCATTGGGCCTTGGACTTCCACATACAGCCATTCTGACTCCAGAGGCCATGAACTTGCTGCTGCCACCTGCAGCTCCCCACAAACCAGCTGCATTCTGCTTGCAGGCAACACACAGGCCTCAGCTTGCAGCTGGAGCTTGAGTGTGAGCCAGGAGCGCGGCTCCTGAGAGTGCAGGTGGCGGGGAGGTGGGGGACAGTGGAACGGCCCTTCCCCTGGCTGGGTCAGTCTTTTCTCTTTTTAAAATGTTTATGCAGTTGAGAGGGATGGGTCTTGGGTTAGGGTAGGGAGGATCAGGTATGGAGGAAGGTGATGGAACAAATGTTTTCATTTTTTTTTTCCTCCAGCATCTATAGGGAGGGCACCGTTCCTTGCTGTCAAACTGTATCAGCAGCCGGTGATGGGCAGCGGGGGTGGTGGTGGTTATTTGATGGTGCCTTGTTGAGCCCAATATGGGGAAGAGTGTTCCAATTTTGTTGGCTTTGTTGTGCCAGGGCTAAGAAAACCCAAGGTCCACTGGCTGACATGGCCGACCTCAGTGTACATCTAGTGTACAGCCCAGGAACTTACTCCAAATCCTGGCTAAAGGAGCGGTCCCTTCGATAAGGCACTTGACTCCTCTGCTGGCCCGGATGAGCCAGCTTCCATGTTTCCTGTGTGCATCTGGGCATGCTGACCATTGCACAGGCCATCAGCAACTGAGGAGGCCCAGTCTCGACACATGCACTTCAATGACAAACTGCCTACACTGCAATTTTCCCTGTGGCTGGGCTTTGAGTCCAGCCATCCATCCGAGAGTCCCCCCAAGAAACCTAGCTCAGGGTGACTCCAGACATGATTCTCATGTGCACCAGCCAGCGCAGGGTCAGGTTTGGTCCACCACCCACAACATACACTGAGTGCTGGCAGATGCAGCTGCCTGGTCAGTTCCTCTCCCAGCCGAGCCCAGCCCAAACCCACCACAGGCCTGGTCTTCACACATATCAGTGGTTGCTCTGGCCACCCTCAATAGCTCCCACCAGGCTCACCCCCATCCCTGATGTTTGCATGTGCCAGTATGTGCTGCAGTGAATCTTGGTCTATCCTGCAACCCATCTGGCTCTCTTAGCCTGACCTGCCCCCAGACCCAACCCATAACACATGCCAATGGGTGCTGCCGCCTTGCCAGCCCAGTCTGCTACTACTTCTGGCTCCTGTGCCCGCTAGTTGGAACTGCAGCCTAGTAGAATGGTGCCCATAATTTCTCTACCAGGTCCGTTCCCAGTCCCAGATCTTGCAGAGGGGTGCTGTGGTCCAGCCTGACACAACTTGTACCAATTCTATGCACTTGCCAGCAAGTGCTACAGTCTAGCCCAGCTGGCCTACACCCAGTCCCAGCTCTCACATTGGAAGCATTAGCCCAGCAAGAAAGCCCCTGAAATTCCTCTACCAGGTTTACTCCCAGCTCTGGGTCTTGTATGTACCAGCGGATGCTGGGGCCCAGTCTGAGATGCCCTGCCCCCAGTCTCAGCATTTGTAAACAGGTGCTGCAACCTGGCTCAGCCCAGCTTGCTTCCAGTCCCAACTCTCACCAGTGGGTACAGAAATCTAGCCTAGCCTGGTCCATATCCAGCCCTCATATGAACTGCTGGGTATTGCAGTCCAACCTGGCCTGGCTCATGCCAGTGTGTGCTGTGGACCTGCTCAATCCAACCTGCCCCTGGCTTATCCATATGCTGATGGGTGCTACAGCCTAGACTGGCCTGACCGATCACCAGCGCCAACTCCATGGTCCCCAGTGGGAAGTGCAGCCTGGCTGGGAAGCTTCCAGTTCTCCTACCAGGCTTGTTTGTAGCCCCTGATTTTGTGTGTGCTTCAACCCAGCCTGGCATGGCCCACCAGCTGTCTGAGCTCTCACTGGTGGATGTGTTGCAGCATAGCTGCTGGGTCAGTCTTCTGAAGGGCAGGGAGTGGGTAATAAGAGACACAGAGGCTAAATGACCAAAGAGAACCTTGAATCGGTGTGTGGATTGACCTTTATTAAGCCCTGCCTGTCCATGGGCCACATACTCTGTGTGCTCCATTCTGCACGTCTGTTCTGTTGTTGGATCCCTCCTGGCACTTACCCTGTGACACAAGCCTCAGAATCTCCATTTGCATTGAAGGAAACTGATGCCCAGAATTGAGGGTTAACTTGTGCAATGCCACAGAACTTGAGCAATAGCGTTATCAGGCTCTCTGCCTCCTGCTGCTGGAAGCTCCTCAACTCCCTGGCTGGGCTCATGGGAGCAGAATCTGGAACCTTCCAATCCCCATCCAGCCTGTCAGCCAGCCCCTTCAAACCTCTCACAGGATGGTTTTCTTCACATTGTCTCGAGGACAGTCTGGCAAGAGAGGTGGGGGAGTGTCACAGCCCAGGAAGATGAGGTCCCCTGAGAAGAGGTCGTCCTGTTTGCAGACAGAGTCCGGGTGAGACCTCAGGTAGGTGTTCTGGGCCCTCCTGGCCCCCAGGCACTCACGACACCTCTTACCCACCAGGTAGGTGAGCTCTACCAGGTTAAGCAGGATGCAAATGATGGCTGTGATAACCATGAACAGGGTGAAGATGTTTTTCTCCGAGGGCTTGGCGATGAAACAGTCCACGGTGTTGGGACACGGAGCTGCGTGGCACTTGACCACGGGGGGGAGGGTGTAATTGGGGTAGAAGGAATGGAACACGTAGAGAAAGGCGGCATCCACGCCGGCCTTGAACACCAGGCTGCAGACGTATGTCCACCACAGCCCACCCCGCTTCTTGCCGGGGTTCAGGTAGAGGCGCCCGCCGTCCTTTCCGACTATCTCCTGATGCTTCTTCTCTCGGGCCTCCCGGTAGGCCACGTGCATGACCACAAGCAGTGACGGGCACGTGACCAGAATGAGCTGCAGGGCCCAGAGGCGCACGTGGGACACGGGGAAGAACTCATCGAAGCAGACGTTGGAGCAGCCCGGCTGGCGGGTGTTGCAGTCAAAATCCTTGTGGTCGTCGCTCCAGACGCGCTCTGCTGTCACCAGGTACACCAGCACGCGGAAGATGAAGACCAGAGACAGCCAGATGCGCCCGAAGGCCGTGGAGTACTTGTTGACGCCGCTCAGGAGTCCCTCAAAGACCCCCCAGTTCATGGTGGACGCAAGTGTCAGCTGCTACTGCAAGGACACAGACAGAAATGCCCCGGTTTGAGTAGGATCCTGATCACCATCTGACCCCGATTTTCACCTCTGTCGGGACAGCTGGGCTCTCTATGGGAACCCATTTTCCAGATGGAGGAAACTGGGGCTTAAAGAAAGTATGCAGATGCGGGGGGGGGGAGGGGAACTCAGCACAGGTAATGAAGAAATTAGATCCTAACTCCATCCAGCAAGGAGGTTGGGCAGGGCGGGGTTGGGTAGGCAGGCCCAGGGAGCCACACTGTCCCCAGGCTACGGGAGAACAATTCTTCTTGTACAATAGGCATGGTATTCCATTGTTTCCCAAACCATTGTCCACTGTCCCACGCCTAGGCTCCAGGATGGATTCTGTGTTCCAGAAACGTGGGCGCGTCCGGGATTTGGCCAGGTTCACCATGGTGCTAACTCCTCTCAAAGTGAGAATCTACCAAGGAGGACTGGGGAACAGCCGGTCCACATGCCTACACAGGGGGAGGGGGGAGCTGGGCTGTGTGCAGGAGGATGTGCAAATCAGGGGTATTTCAGGGACAGGACTGTTGTGCCCCTTCCTCCCTGGGAAGTCCTCTGCCCAGAGGGCCCTGAGACCCCTGCACTGTGGCCTCAACCTGCTGATCACCAGGGAACCTGTGTCCAGGATGGACGCAGGTAGAAAGGTCATAGGTCATCCTGACTCCCTGCGGGCCAACTGCAGGTGTAGCCGTGGCAGATATCACACACACGGGTCCCTTGCGGTCACCTTAGGGTAGGGTATGGCGTGTTTAAAAAAAATTTCTCTTGGGCCTGGCGCAATAGTGTAGTGGTTAAAGTCCTCGCCTTGTATGTGCTGGGATCCCATATGGTCGCCGGTTCTAATCCCGGTGGCCAAGCTTCCCATCCAGCTCCCTGCTTGTGGCCTGGGCAAGCAGTCGAGGATGGCCCAAAGCCTTGGAACCCTGCACTGGCGTGGGAGACCTGGAAGAAGCTCCTGGCTTCAGGTGGGCTCAGCTCCAGCCGTTGCGGCTGCTTGGGGAGTGAATCATCGGACGGAAGATCTTCCTCTCTGTATATCCGACTTTCCAATAAAAATAAGTCTTTTAAAAAAAATTTTCCCTCCCCCTAAACATTTAGTCATTTGTTCGAAAGATAGTTACAGAGAGAGGAGAGACAGAAAGAGAAACAGAGAGGAGAGAGGTTGTACTCCTTGCGGATTCCTTCTCCTAACTGTCACAATGGCTAGGGTTGGGCCAGGCCCAAACGCAGGTGCCTAGAACTCTCTCTGGGTCCTCTCCCGTGTGGGTGGCAGGGGCCCAAGCACTTGGCCTGTCTTCCATCGCCTTGCTAGGTGCATTGTCAGAAAGGTGGATCAGAAGCAGAGCAGCCAAGGCTTGAATCAGCGCTCATATGGGATGCCAGCGTGGCAAGTGGCACTTAAGGCAATGAGCCGTTTTAAATTCCCAATGGCCAGGTGAAGCCAGTGCTGCACAAAGAGGTTAATTAAACAGTTCCCAGGCACACACACCTGATTTCTAAGCGCAGAGCTGGGAGTCAGACCCAGGCCAGCTGGGGCACGTTGCTTGTCTTTTGCACGCACCGCTTCCCCCTCCTCCGTGGGGCCGGGGACAGGGCGGCTGCAGCCTCTCTGCGGCTCCCCACCCAGTCTTCCCACTACCTCCCACTTGGCCGGGGTCCCTGCTCTGAATCACCATCCTGTCTGCTCTGTTCTGCCAGGGTGGGCGGACCCCAGGGCAGTTTCGCAGGAACACCCCAGGAGGCCCCAGCCCTTAGCCCTCGCGAGGCTCTGGCCATGCCCGCTTGGGGCGGGCCGGGGCGGGGCTTTGCAGGCCTGGACAGAGCCGATCGGCCGGCCGAGCCCCGGCGGCCTCCTAGCCCTTCTCGCCCTCGGTTCTGGCTCCCACCTTGGCGGAGTTGGGGAACGAGCAGCAAGAGTGCGGGGCAGAAGGCGCTATGGATACCTTATACCTCCCCGAGCAGCCCTGGAGTCTCGGCCGCCTCCCCTCACTCCCCAGCAGGAATTTCCGCTGCCAGGTGTGCCAGGGGCCTGATGCACGCAGGTGTCCTTACCTGCCCGGCTATTCCTCGGGGTGCTCCAGGGGCGACGTGGGACAGCCGGCAGAGGGACGCAGCCAGCAGCCGGGACTCATGTCAGAAGCAGGGAAGGTTCCTAGGGGAGATCCCGTTCCTGGGACCAAGAGAGCGGCGTGGGTGTGTCTGCAGCTGGGAGGAGGAGAAGGGGGAGGAGGAGGAACTGCGGCGGGCACTGCCATTGGCTCCCAGCCTCCGCCCTCAGGCTCTGAAACTTTTAAGATTTACTCCTCCCAGGGTGCCTGGCCTGGGGTCCTGATCTACTCAGAAAATTAGGGGGCCGCCCCTACCATTTGCTCATGCAGCCATCGTTGGGTGGCGTGGGAAGCCTGGAAATGCTCTACTATTTTCAACTCCTCCCCTGCGTCCAGACTCTCATGCCCTGGATTTGAATCTGTCCATCTGACAATTTCAATTGGAAAGGCATATTTACAGAGAGAAGGAGATACAGAAAAAGAACTTCCGAGATCAGACGAGATCGGGCGCGTTCAGGGTGCTATGGCCATAGACCAGAAAAAGAACTTCCATCCGCTGGTTCACTCCCCAAGTGCCGGCAACAGCCAGAGCAGGGCCCGTTTGAAGCCAGGAGCTTCCCTCAGGTTTCCCACGTGCATGCAGGGTCCCAAAGCTGTGTGCCAACCTCTGCTTTCCCAGGCCACAAGCAGGGAGCTGGAGGGGATGTGGAGCACCGGGACACGTGTGGGACGCCGGCAGTTTGTGGTAGAGGTTTAACCAGTCCAGTCATCATGCGGATTCCATTCCTGCTAGTTTTCTTTTTCTTTTCTTTTTATTTTTAAAAAAGGTTTATTTATTTTTGGGCCCAGTGCAATGCCTCAATGGCTAGATCCTTGCCTTACACGTGCCAGGAGTTAGTTTCTTTCTTTCTTTCTTTCTTTCTTTCTTTCTTTCTTTCTTTCTTTCTTTCTTTCTTTCTTTCTTTCTTTCTCTCTCTATCTCTCTCTCTCTCTCTCTCTCTCTCTCTTTCTTTCTCTTTCTTTCTTCCTTTCTTCCTTTCCTTCCTTCTTTTTTTCTTTACAATGTAACTTTATTTTTAGTGCAGAGGCAGATTTACGGAGAGGAGAAATAGGTTTTCTGGCCAGTGGCTCACTCCCCAAGTGGCCACAACTGTTGGAGCTGCGCCAATCTGAAGCCAGGAGGCAGGAGCTTTCTTCCAGGTCTCCTCACGGGTTCAGGGTCCCAAGGCTTTGGGTCACCCGTTACTGTTGTCCCAGGCTACCAGCAGGGAGGTGGATGGGAAGTGGAGCAGTTGGGGTACGAACTGGCACCCATATGGGATGCCAACACTTGGAGGTAGAGGATTAGCCAGTTGAGTCATCACGCCAGCCCCATCCTTGCGGGCTTGAAGTCCATCTTCTCCTCATAATTAACTCATGAGCGGCTGCGGGGTGAGATGGCAGTGGGCACTGAGCAACCCTTGGGTTGAGCGATGGCCAGCTTCTGTGCGTGACGTGAAGCCACAGCAGTGGGCGGAGGCGGTCTGCCCAGCCTCGGCTGTTTCTCCTCCCCCACCTCCTTTTCCCGTATTCCGTGCCTGGAGGCGGTGTGGTGGGATGGGACACAGACATTCTTGCTGGGGAACATTTGAAGGACATTGTCTTTGGGTTGTAAAGCACTAATTGAAACAAGCAGGGAGCACTCGCTTATAACACCCACGTGGTCTGGTTTCCCTTGGGACTTGGCGACACCCAGAACACACAGCTTTGTTGTTCAACAGACAGCAGCCATACGTGCTGCGTCTTCACAAGTGAGCACAAGGTTATCTCGCCCACGCACACCGTCTTACGCACAGGCCACACATGTCTGCAGGTCTCACAGTGCTACACACCCAAGAAGCAGTGGCTTTACTCTCTGGCTCCTGATGCCTAGCACAGTGCCTGGTGCCAAGTTGGGCCTTGGTGTATATTTACAGAATGAGTGATGTTTGATGTTCTGAGAAGAGCTATGTGCACACCCATGTCCCACCATGTTCTTCCCCTGACTGTCAGGTATAGAAGAGAGGAGCTCAAATGGGCAAGTTACAGCACCGTGACAAGAGGTAGCAAACGCTGGTAACAGGGGAGTGAGTTATATTCTGCCAGGTAGAGACCCACAGAAGGGGACATTTAGGGCTAGGTCTTGAACAAGGTGTAGGTGGCTGCAGTGGTGGGATAGTGGTTTGAGTCCCGGCTGCTCCACTTCCCATCCAGCTCCCTGCTTATGGCCTGGGAAAGCAGCGGAGGATGCCCAAGCGCTCAGAACCTTGCATCTATGTGGAAGACCTGGAAGAAGCTCTCGTCTCCTGGTTTTGGATCAGCCCAGGTCTGGCCATTTCAGTCATTTTGGTAGTGAACCAATGAATGAAAGCCTCTTGTCTCTTTCTCACTGCAACTCTTGCCTTTCAATTAAATACATATGTATTTATATACACACATACATATATATTTAAGGTGTAGGTGTTCATTAAGGGGAGGTGGGGCCGAAACACATGGAGTGGAGGGGACTCGATGAAAGAGGAGAGAATAGTGCTAGAACAGAAGGGGCTGCAGTTGGGGGCACCATGTGGTTTGCCAAGGACCTGGCATGCCCTGCCCAGGAGCGTGGCTGTATCCTGTGTGCAGAGCGAGGCCTGGGAGTCCCAGAGGACAAGGTGAGGTCAGACAGGTGCCATGGATGCTCAGTACCCAGGATGGCCATGTTCTCCAGGTCACCATGAAGTCTGATCACAGAACCGGTGCTCCTGCTCCCTTTACAAGGCATCATGGACCGATCAGCACGCAGCCTCGTTCCGTGGGACACCGTGTCCCATGCGTAGTGCTGTCTGCTTAGCATCGGACTTGAGGCCAAAGCTGCCCATTACGTTCCTTACTGGAAGTTATCCAGCACACACATCTTCTTCCAGAAGCAAAGGGCAGATAGCCCTAGGCTGTGGCCTCCTTAAACCATAAAGCCACCAAGACATCCAACAATGAGAAGAATGCACCGCAGCCTAAACCTTGGGCTGCAAGAAGGACGCAGAGGGCCACCAGCTGCACCTCGGGGGTGTCCTGAATGGCCAGGAAACTAACTTGTCTCAAGGATTAATTTGGGGCTCACAAATGAATTCTAGCGCATAGATGAAGTCGTGATTTGGGATCTGTGCTTAGTGAGGGTGTCTTGTGAGTTTAGCAAGTTCTCTGTGTCCTACGGAGGGCAGAGGCTGGGTAAGTTGGGAGACCAGCGAGAAGCGACTGCTGTGAGGTGGTCAGGAGCTGAGTGAAAGGAGTGATTCTAGGAGACACTTGGGAAGTTTTGGGGGGCAGACCAGATGGAGGAAGAGGTGCAGTGGGAGATCTACCAGGATGGTCCCCAGGGAGCTGTCATGGTGACGGGGCCACTGACAGAATTAAGAGCATATGAGCATGGGACTAATGCTATGGCCAAATCCTCACCATGTGAGCACCAGTTCGTGTCCCGGTTGCTCCACTTCCCATCCAGCTCCCTGCTTGTGGCCTGGAAAAGCAGTCGAGGATGGCCCAAAGCCTTGGGCCCCTGCACCCACATCGGAGACCCAGAAGTTCCTGGCATTAGACTGGACTGGCTCTGGCTGTTGTGGGCACTTGAGGAGTGAACCAGTAGACAGAAAATCTTTCTCTCTGTCTCTCCCTCTCTCTGTAAATCTACCTTTCCAATAAAAATAATCCTAAAAAAAAAAAAAAGAACATGTGCGTGTAAGGAGTTAGATGTGCTTACAGGTACCTCTGTTGGAATGGAAAAAGGGGAAATCTCTTTAGAAGTGTACAAAATGTTTGCTTCTGTCCAGAAGGTACTTCTGAAACCATTCAAGCTCAGCACAATCTTGTGTGAGGTCCAGAGGCAAACCTTGTGAGGCCATTCTCCCTGGGTCAGCATCTCACTCTCCCATGTTTGCTTGTACACTGTTGGGAAACTTATCACTCGCTAGCCACCCAATAGCGCCTTCAGGTGGACAACATGGGAATTGCTCAGCCATTTCCTAATTGGTTGGAGACCACCATTAAGGAAGGTCTTCAGCAAGGTCCTGCACAGGCTAAGAGGAGACAGGGAATCCTTAAAAACCCACAACCCATTCTCGTTCAGGCACTCGCCTGGATCTCTGGCAGGAGGTTCTTTCCCTTCCTTCTTTCAATGTTCACTTGTTCGCTTCCCAAATAAAATTTCTTCTCTGTCTGCAACTGGTTCGCAGCTTTTTATTTCTACACTAAACTGAGGAAGGAACCCAAGAGCTTTTAGCAAGACAAAAGTGCCTTCCCACCCTTCAGGGATTTTAACTTATCAGGAAAATGGAAAGAAGTTACCTGTCATACCCTTCTTATGGCTTTTTGTCTTATCATGAGCAAACTAGATAGGATTGCAGCTGTGGACTTCTGATGGGCTTTGTCCCTGCCCTCTTATTGATTGTTAGACATTTTTTCTGTTTACCCAAATTGTGCTTAAAAGATACCACTTCTTTGTTTTTTTAGATTTATTTATTTTTATTGGAAAGTCAGATATAGAGAGGAGAGACAGAGAGGAAGATCTTCCATCTGATGATTCACTCCCCAAGTGACCCCAATGGCCGGTGCTGTGCCGATCCGAAGCCAGGAGCCAGGAACCTCTTCCAGGTCTCCCACACAAGCGCAGGGTCCCAAAGCATTGGGCCATCCTGGACTGCATTCCTAGGCCTCAAGCAGGGAGCTGGATGGGAAGCTTGGCCGCCGGGATTAGAACCGGCGCCCATATGGGATCCCGGGGTGTGCAAGGCCAGGACATTAACACTATGCTATTGCACCAGGCCCAAAGATACCTCTTCCACCATTTTCTTGAAACACCCCCTGCAGCCCATGCTGAGGCAGGAAGCTTCCATCTTTAATATCTTTAATAAATCTTGCTTTGCTCACTGACATTGTCTGCATGAAAATTCTTCTTTTGTATGAGATAAGAATTGAGAGGTAGCCTTTTTCTTTTTCTCCCCGGAGCACAAGGAATTGCAGGTTGTTTGGGGGCATGAATAGGGCTGGAAGGAGATGACTGGTTCACTGCACTGGATGTGCGTGGGTTGGGGTGCTCAGTGTGAACCTGTGTCCACACCCGGCAGCAGGTGGCAATGAAGTCCCAGGCCCCCGGAAGTAGTGGGAGTGGCAGGAGTGGACAAAGGAGTCTTGGGACAGCAGCCCGAGATAAGAGGGTTGAGACAGAACTCTGGGAAGCGCTGACTTTTGATGGAGCAGGTACAGCAAGATCCAGGAGACCTGGCTAGCTGCAGAGAGAACCATGGGCTCTGGCCTGGATATGCCCAGCTGTGGCCTGGACCAGCGATCACATGGCTTCCTGGCACCTAGCAGACAGGTCCAGGTTTTAGCTGTTGTCCCACCAAGCAGCCGGTCCCTGTGGCAGTTGCTGTCAGTCCGCAGCCTGTACACTCTAGTTCATAATTGGCAGCGCCTGCACAGAGCATGGTGCTTGCTGACTGATAGGTCCAACACCCAGTGGCTGGCATTGCCACTCTACAGGAACTTCTCTGGGCTCCTAGGACCTCTCTGCTTAGAGCAAACTGAAAGCAGCCCTCCACCATGACGGATGGAAGTCAGGGTACCAATTCACCAGCCAGAGACAGGTGAGACATGGAGACAACCATGAACCACTTTCTGCTACTTCCCAGAATCCCTGGGGCAAGATTAAACTCAATCACAGGCTGCCTCAATTTCTTCTCCTAGGCTGTCTCCTGGCTTTGCTTGAAACCCCTTGTCTCAGACTTGATTTTTATTTATTTTTATTTTTTAAAAAGATTTATTTATTTTATTTCAAAGTCAGATATACAGAGAGGAGGAGAGACAGAGAGGAAGATCTTCCGTCCGATGATTCACTCCCCAAGTGAGCCGCAACAGCCGGTGCGCGCCGATCGAAGCCGGGAACCAGGAACTTCTTCCGGGTCTCCCACAAGGGTACAGGGTCCCAATGCATTGCATTGGGCCGTCCTCGACTGCTTTCCCAGGCCACAGCAGGGAGCGGGATGGGAAGTGGAGCTGCCAGGATTAGAACCGGCGCCCATATGGGATCCCAGGGCGTTCAAGGCGAGGACTTTAGCTGCTAGGCCACGCCACCGGGCCCAGACTTGATTTTTAGAGGAGCCCAAACTAGGGGTCTCCTTTTGTGGGAAGCTCTCCTCACCCCCTCCTCCCTGTAGCACCAGCTCACGGAGCTTGCCTGCTGGCTGCTGGCTCTGTGGGTCTGCCCAGGGGTGGGACTTTGGCCCGAGCTCATCTCTCACTGTAACGTTGCTGAGTTGATTGGTCTGTTATAGAAATTGACCACCAGAGGCTAGCCACCTGTGGAAAGGAAGGAACCTTTATTTTACTCCAGAGGGCATCAATCTGGATCCTTCTATAATGGCTGGGCGCAATGAACTGTTCGCTGGAGTTTATACAGAGCAGCTGCCTGAACTACTTTCAGTACTGGTGGGGAGCAAGCAGAGACCAACACACAGGGTCTAGCTTTGGGGCTCTTACAATCCCAGGAGCCTCTTGAATTGTCAGAGCCAGTCTTTCCTTATCTCCTTTCTTATCCTCGGCATTCGTTACCAGACGTGGCTGTGCCTGAGAAACCTGGTTTCTTGCTACATGACCTCCGTGTCCTCCATGTCTTGCATGTGAGCTTGTCTTTTTTTTTTTTCCCTACCCACAGACAGGCCAGATTCCATTTTAGGTCCAGTGTGGCAAGTTGGCTGTTACAGATGTACTCAGGGTACCCGGGAACTTTGGAACTTGGGGCGATGTGAACATCCGTCCAGTCCAGTGCTGAACCTGGTGAGAGTAGGCTCTGGGTCTGCTGCACCTGCTGCCTTACTGAAGAGGACAAGGATTCTGCTGTAGAAAGGGAAGGGGAACAGAGAGAAGCAGGCGGGGCCTTGACAGGTGTTTGAGTCTCGGGCTGCATGGATCGGTGGGACCCCCGTGCCAGTTTCCTGTCCTATATGAGTGGATGGCTGGATGGCACTATAGCATTTCTTTGCTGTAGCCTGTTTAATCCACATTGTATCTTATGCAGCTGAAAGTGACATTGTGGTAGCCACTCCACAGTGCTGTGTGCACAGTAGGGTTTCAGTAAGCAGCTGCTGACTGGCAGTGCCCCTGGATCCCACTTGCCTCATTTGCATGTTGGGGTTGATGATGCCCTTGTAGGGCATTGCATAGATCAAACAGGGCTGTGCTGTGCTACTGTTACAGACACCAGAAACTGGGTCACTGATAAGGAACAGAAACTTATTTCCTCACGGTTCTGGAGGCCCCGAGATCAAGGTGCTGACGTCTGGTGAGAGTCCCCTCTGCTTCCAGGATGGCACCTTGAATGCCTTATCTGCTAGTGGGAGGGTCACTCTGTCCCCACGTGGAGACAAGAGCCCATCTGGAAGGGGGTGGAGTCCCCACAACCCAGACTCCTCCCGCCTGCCAGCACTGTTCCCAACCGTGAAGCCACAGCAAGGCTCTCTCACATCTGAGGTGTTAGTCGGAGAGCTCCACTCCACCTGGATGGCCTGGGAAGGCTATGGGGAGACAGACGTCTAAGTGGGGTGGCTAAAGACCCTCCTTCCCCTGGGTCTGTTGATGGATGAGGCCCAAGGGGCAGCATTAAGGTAGTGGCAGGGGAAGAAGGACTTGCAAAGACATTAATTTATTATTTGAGAAGTGGAATGAGTGAGAGAGAAGATCTTCTATTTGTTGGTTCATCCCAAATGGATGCAATGGTTAGAGCTGGGCAGGTCTGAATCCAGGAGCCAGGAGCTCCATCTGGTCTCCCATGTGGGTGGCAGGGGCCCAGACACTTGGGCCATCTTGTGCTGCCTTCCAAGATGAATTAGCAGGGAGCTGGACTGGAACTCAAAGCATCTGGAACTCAAGTGTTCTGACACGGATGCCAGCTTCATGGGCGGTGGCCTAACTCGCTGTGCCGTGGTAGTGCTTCACCCGCAGCCCTGGCTGCTTGAGAGGTGGACTGGCAAACGGAGGGTTTTCTTTTCCAATTGAAAAGATCAGGGCCTGGCGTGGTAGCCTGGTGGCTAAAGTCCTCACCTTGCATGCACTGAGATCCCATATAGACACTGGTTCATTTATTATTATTATTATTTTATTTTGATAATCTTTACATAGTTGATTAGGGCACAAAGGGTCAAGAGTTACAGGAAAGTGGGTAAGACCATTGTTTCCACATTTTTTTTTTTGTATCTGGGAGAAGGGGGGATATTGAGGGAGAAGCCCCACCCAGTTTCCCACGCACCCCAAGTCCCGGATGTGGGGCATGCTCTGAGATACTTGCTCAAGTGGTTTTGGTAGTTCACCAGTTATGAATCGCAGCCAGTCTCGCCACTCCAAGCACGATGAGGTCGTTGAAGAATCCACTGATTGACATAGTCCATCATAGAGTCTCCATTTGCCCAGTCTTTCACTGCCAACATATAGCTGAGGTGGTTGATTGACTTGTTCTTTCTTCTGTCTTTTCTTGGTTAGGGTTCTGAGTCCAACAGTTCAATTGGGGAGATCCGCAAAGAAACTTTGTCTGAGGTGTTCCCAGACCAGATTCTTGTATGCTCTAGCAAGCACAGGGCCTGGCACAGTCCATCTCCACGATCAGCTGGTGGTTGCAATTGCTGGGTTGGGTCTGTTTTCAGTCCCAACTTCCACTGGAACCAATGGGTGTTGCAGTCCAGCCTGGTTCTGCCCAGCACATACTCGGCCCTCACATCAACCAGTGGGAGCTGCAGCTTAGTTGGAGCGACCCACAATAACCCCTACCAGGCCTGCCCCCTACTCTGGTTTGCCAGTATGTATAGCAGACTAGTCCCGTCTGTCTCACACATCCCATTTGGCTCTTGTACTTGTCAATGGGTATTAAAGCTTAGTTCCATCTAACCAGCTCAACTATTCAGCCCTCACGGGTGTTGTTGAGTGCCTCTCTGTCTAGCCACCCCAGCCCCCATCCTAGTTTTCATGCCCTCCCGCGGGAGTAGTAACCCAAGAGGGAGGAGCCCACTATTTCCCTCCCGGGTCTCTCTATCCCGGTTTATGCACTCTTTGGGTGGTTCTGTGGTTTGATTTGACAGAATTAGACCCCGTGCCAGCTTCTGCCAGCTGATGCTGTGGCTAAGCCCAAACAACCCTCACCCACTCTAACTTATGCTTGCACCAGCAGAATAATCCCCCCAGCCTGGCTTTTCCCTATTCTAATCCACATGAGGTGCACAGGTGTTGTAGCCCTGCTTAGTCTGGTCTGCCCCCATCCCAGCTCACACTCTCCAGTGGGAGTAGCTGTCTGGCGAGGGGACCAGCCCCTTAATTCCCCTGCTGGCTCTGCCCTTCCTCCCTTCCTGGTTCTCATGTGTGCTGGTTGGGTGCTGTAGTCAAATCCAGTACAGGCAACCTCACCCTGGCATTCCATAATGTGCACTGGTTTTGTCGCGACCAAACCTGGCTCGACCCACACACTGTTCTGGTGTTCAGATTTGCCAGTGGATGACATGAACTGATTCAGCCTGGTCTGCCCCTGACCCATGCCAAATGTATGCCAGTGGGAAACTTTCCATGGCCTGTTCTGGGCTGTTTCCTATCATGCTTCTTGCGCTTATCTGCAGGCACTGTGTCCTGCCAGAGGAGTTGCCCAGGCTCCTCCATCAGAACCCCTTCCAATGCCAGATTTTGCGCATACCAGGGGGTCCATGAGCCAGCCCTACTCAGTTCACCTCCTGTCCTAGCAGGAACAGTGACTTTTCCTGGCTGTTTTTCACCCCATTCTGGTTCTTGTTGTTGGATGTTTCAGCCCAGCCATGGCTCGTCCATACCCACATACAACTCACACATGGCTCAGTAGGGGTTGAAACCTAGCCTAGTCTGTCCCACATCTATCCTGGTTCTCCAGGACACCAGACGGTGTTGGGGTCTGAGCTGGCCTGGTGCATCCAATCCCAGTCCACACTAGTGCCACGGGAGATTGCAACTGTTTCCTAGTTAGAACGCAGCCCCCATTCCAGCCCACGCGCCTCTTGTTGGGAACCTCAACCCAGTTAGGGTGTCCCCTTAGCTCCCCAACTGGGCCTGTTCCCAGCCGTAGATCACGCGCATGCCAGTGGTTGCTCTGACTCAGCTTGGCTCGGTCCCTCACTTGTCCTGCCCTCTGCCTTAGACACTGTGGCTTAGCGTCCTTGACTCACGTGGACTAGTAGGTGCAAGAGCCTAGCTCGGCATGACCTGTGCTCCATCCTGGTTTCTAGTTTTGCTTGTAGGCTAAGGTTTTCTCAGTCCTGCCCGGTACATCCCGTTCCATTACCTATTTACACATTAGCCAGTTGTTGGAGCTACTTTGTCCAGCTTATCCGACCCCCAGGTCTGGACCACATGTTCACCAGTGGGAGCTATGACTCCCCAGGAGAGTTTCCCAAGTTCCTCCACTTGATCCTCTCCCGGACCCAGTTCTCATATATGCCAATGGGTTTTAGGCCAGTACCCAGTGCAGTCTGGCCTTCCATTTGGCTGTATATGAGCTGGTGAATGTTGCAGCCCAGCCCACCCCACACTCTATTCAGGATGCACATTCGGGTGCTGCTGCCTTGACAAGTTCAGACTGTTGTGGGTTCCTTTACCTGAGATTGATGGCAGGCTCCTTGGTCACACCTAGCTTAGTCCAAAACCACCCAAACGCTTGGGCTAACCAGTGGGGCTAGAATTTCCATAGGGTGTGGGCCATGCATCCCCCACAGAATCTACCCCCAGACACGGTTCTCGAGTGCTAGTTAATGTTATGGCCCTGCCTAATGTGACCAGTCTCCTGAACCATCATCATGTCAGGCAAAAGGATATCAGGCTAGACAAGCCCTGAGCCTTAGCTTTTGCATGAACTAGTATTTGCTGCTCAGCATTGTTAAGTGATTACAAGTTCTTCAAAGGAAGAGTTACTGTCATTGGGAATCTTTAGGATTGACTCAGATCCCAGAAGCACAGTGCGATAAACCTGGAGCTACCTAAGCAGCGATTCAAACAATCAAAACCCCAGAGCCTGGCGCCAAATGGCGCACTGGCTGTCCGGGCACAGCTCACCATGTGCACATGGTAGCTGGAGTCGGGATCCGAGCAAGATGCCCCATCCTGCGGCCCAGCAGCAGCCTTCCGACTGCTGGAAGTTTAAACCCCCATCTAGCCCTGTCTTCCACATGAACCAATGGGTGTTTCAGTCCAGCCTGATTCTGCCCAGCACACGCTTGTCCCTCAAACAAACCAGTGGGAGCTGTGGCCTAGTTGGAGTGACCCCCAATAACCCCCACCAGGCTCGTCCCCTGCCCTGGTTCCAGTGCTTGCCAGTATGTACAGCAGATTGGTCCAGTCTGTATCACACATCCCATTCAGCTCTCATACATGTCAATGGGCATTGAAGCCTAGTTCAACCCAACCAGCCCCACTATCCAATCCACACACATACTTGTGGGTGCCGTACTGTCTAGCCATCCCTGCCCCGCCTTTTTTTTTTTTTTTTCATATTCCCCAATGGGAATGTCAACCCAAGAGGGAGGTGCCCATTATTTCCCTCCTGGGCCTACTCACACTCCTGGAACATGCACTCTCCAGGTGGTTCTGCGGTTTAACTTGACAGAATTAGCCTCCAGTGCCAGCATTGGCCTGCTGATGCTGCAGCAAAGCCCATATGCATTCTGATTTATGCTTGCACCAGTAGGAACAGTCAGCCCAGCCTGGGTTTTTCCTGATCTAGCTCACATGAGGACTGCAGGTGTTGTAGCCCTGTCTGGTCTGGTCTGCCCCTATCCCAATTCATGCTCTCCAATGGAAGTGGCTGTCCAGCAGGGGAGCCCTCCACATCCAGCCTACCAGCTTTACCCCGTCTCTCCCTGGTTCTCATGTGTGCTGATTGGGCACTGTGATCCAGTCTGGCATGCCCACCTCACCTCAGCATTTGTCAGTAGGTGTTGTAGTCTGGCCCGGCCCAGCCTACCTCCAATTCCAGCTCAGGTTGGTGAGGGTTATAGCCTAGCCCAGCCCAGCCAGCACCCAGTCCCAGCCATAATGTGTACTGGTATGTATTGCAACTGACCCTGGCCCAATCCACACTCTATTCTGGTGCTTGGATTTGCCAGTGGGAAATGTGAACTGGTTCAGCCTGGTCCTCCCCTGACCTGTGCCAAATGTATGCCGGTGGGTACCATTACCTGGCCTTGTCTGGGCAACTCTCAGTCATGGTTCTTGTGCTCACCTGCAGGGACTGTGTCCCAACAGAGGAGTTTCTCAAGCTCCTCCATCAGAACCTCTCCCAATGTCAGATCTCACGCACACTGGTGGGTCCATTGGTCAGCACTACTTAGTCTACCTCCTGTCCTGGCAGGAACAATGGCCTTCAACCCATTCTGGTTCTTACTATTGGATATCTCAACCCAGCCAAGACTTGTCCACACCCAGCTCATGTATGGCTCAGTAGGAGCAGAAACCTAGCCTAGTCTGTTCTACACCCACGCTGGTCCTCCAGAGCATCAGTTGGTGCTGGAGTCTAGCCTGGCTCGAAGGCACCGGTTCTAATCCTGGATGCTCCACTTCCCATCCAGCTCCCTACTTGTGGCCTGGGAAAGCAGTCGGGGACCACCCGAAAAGCCTTGGGACTCAGCACCCATGTGGGAGACCTAAAAGAAGCTCCTGGCTCTGGATCAACTCAGTTCTGGTCATTGTAGCCACTTGGGGGAGTGAACCAGAGGGTGGAAGATCTGTCTGTCTCTCTTTCTCTCTGCAAATCTGTCTTTCCAATAAAAATAAAAAAAATTTTTGAAAGAAAGGATCAATAAAATAGGCAGAGAAAGGGATGGTCATTGACTTCATGATGCCGCATGTCCGGGGCCAACTCCTTTCCTTACCCCCAAAAGGACAAAAACTTTGTAATTTTTGTTGCTAAATAAACATCTCAATTTATTGTCCATGCATGCAGATCTGGAGCTGGTCTTGAAAAACAGGAAGATCTGGCCCTAAGGAGACTGTGTTCGCTGTGGCAACTGCAGTCTGCGCAAGGCCTTCCCCCACCACTACCCCGTCATCATCCAAGATTGTAATCCTGGCCGGGCCCAGCTCATCCTCCTCCTAGCTGGGCACGGCAGGTGTATTTGATGCCATTGTACAGGTTGGTAAAACCGAGGGAGAGAAGTGATCTGCTGCAGGTCCTCCAGCTGAAGAGTGCTGGGGCTCAGTTCTTACAGAACAGAACTCGTCCTCCCCCAGCCAACCCCACCAGCACAGCGGAGTTCGGCTGGATGTCAAGGGAGGGAAAGGCTTGGAATCTGTGATGGGGAAGGGGAGTACCAGGACAGAGGCAGGCAGATTGGGGGCAGGGATGGTACGGTCAGGCAGGGGCACTGCCACTTGGAAGGGCCTGCAGTGTCCTGGGAACGGGACACTCAGGGGACTCTCAGGTCTTGGAGGCCTCAGGTCTTTAGCCATTATGAAAACCCAGGCATGGATTTCAACATTTTCTCCTCTCAGGGGTGTGCTGTCCAGCAGGCCCCCATCCCCCGAGGGGATGAGCTGCAAGAACCACTGGAGATAGTCTGATCGAGCATGTCCATTTATTGTAACATAAGCACAAACTCACATAGAATCAGAGAGGGGAAGGCAGAAGGGCAGCTCCTGACAGTCCTCCCACCCAACAATGACACTGTAATTGGCTAGATGGCATGTCTATCTCTCTGGATTCTCCAATCATGTAACAGGTCACATACGAGATGAGAGACCCAGGGGTGGTCTCCCACATTCTCTTTCCAAATAACCTATATTTAAACTTCATTTTCCATGAGGCCTTTTTTTCCCCCCTTAAAGGTTTATTTGTTTGAAAGGCAGAATTTACAGAGAGGATGGGATCTTCCATCCACTGGTTCACTCCCCAAATGCTCACAGTGGGTGGGCTGGGCCAGGTCAAAGCAGGAACTCCATCTGGGTCTCCCACGTGGGTGGCAGGGACTCAAGTTCTTAAACCACCACCAGGATGACACATGAGGCACACATCAGCAGGAAACTGGGATCGGGCACAGAGCTGGCACTGGAATCTGGACGCTAGGTCCTCTAGACTGGGATGTTAGGGGGTCACATCCAGGGGCTTAACTGCCTGCCCATCACAGGAGCTTCTTAAAATGGCAGCTTGACATGGGTGTGGCTGAGGGCATGTGGGGGTCAGGGGAGCAGGGCAAAGGATGCAGGCAGCGATGACGCTGAAGTGTCTTACGTGGGAGCCTGGGTGCTTCAGGAGGTGGGAGGGGGCAGCAGGAGGAGGATGGGAGGGTCAGGGGACGGGGGAGAGCAGACTGCCTCTGGGCTGGCAGGTAAAGGTTGAGGCCTGTGTGATTCACCAGGACAGGTGTATGTGTGTGCGGGCAGGGGGAGCACAAGGCTGGGGCAGGAGGAACCCTGTGGCAGACCTGCTGATGTACACTGAACCTCCTTGGTGAGGCCCAGGGTAGACATCTGACCTGGCCTGGGGCATGGGGACCCTCGGTGGCCTCAGCTTGCTCCTCACCTGCAGGCAGTCAGGTAAGGAGGAGTGGAGGGAGAGGGAGGAGTGGCTGCTGCTCCCCTGGGCACTAAGGGGATAATTACAGGGGACCAGGCACTGTCTAGGCAGCATGAATGGGAACCCCTGGGGGCTGGAGTGGAGAAGATAAGCCTAACCCAGGCAGAGGCTGTCTGGCTGAAAGAGCCTAGGGTGTGACGGCACACGGCACTCGGCACTCGGCACTCAGCACTCAGATGGTAGCAGGAGGAAAGAGCAGAGCAACGGAAGGCCAGAGAGGTTAGGCCACCGGCTTGGAGGTGCACAGCAGTATAGTAGAGGGTGGGCTCTGTCCAGGGCCCTGTAACTCTGCCTTCTTCCCCCTCATGACTGAGAGGGCTGGCCGTGAACCAGCCCTGGATCTGAGTTGCTTCTGATCTGAAATAAGGCAGGGATCCAGGGAGGAATCTTATGTTAAAAATAAAAGGCTTTTTTCAAAATAGCCACAAGAAAATAACAGATTCCAGTTATAGGCTGGGGGCAGGGAAGGAGGCTGGCAAGGGCTGAGCAGGGTGTCAGGACCCCTGCAGGGGCGGGGTGCAGAACATTGGTGCTGGAGCCTCATAGCATGGCTCTCCCTGAGCTGGGACATGCCAGGCTCTCCCTGGTGCTCGGGATACCCTGCCTAGGGCAGGGCCCCCTCTTAGGAGCCCTTTGCACTGGAGCACTGTGCTTGCTCAAGGTCCAGTTCATCAGGACAGGAGGGTGAGGAGGGGGTAGGGCATTGGCAATATTCAGGGTTTACTCCACATCCGTGTGAACCCCGAATCCCATTTCATGGAGGAGTCTGAAGCCAAGGTCACACAGCATGTAGCATCTCCCTCAACCCCAGCTCAGAACCCCATCCAGCTGCTGGGAGTGCTGGCTGGGCAGAAGACACAGTGGCTGCCCAGAGGATGGCTCGGCTACTAGGTGGGTATCTATTCAGGATGTGATGTGGCCTCCAAAGCTGCACAAGGCTGGTGAACTCACCAGCGCCCTCTCTGGCCGCCAAATGTGGCGGCTGCAAAACCGCGTATTCTCCCCATTATTTCTGCCACATTCTTTTCATTGTGAGTCACCGCAGTGGGAGTTGGCCGCAGTGGTTGAAGGCAGAGCCTGCGACGTCTGCACCCCGTTTCAGGATCTGGATTTGGGTCCAGCATCCTGCTCCTGTGCACCTGGGGAAGCAGCCGGTGAAGGTGCCAGGAGTTGAGTCCTTGCCACCCGTGTGGGGGCCTCAAGGGTCCCAGTTCCAGGGTTTGGTTTGGCTTGGCCCAGCCATGGCTGTTGCAGGCATCTGGGAGAATGGAAGCAGATGGAAGATTTCTGTTTGTCTCATTGCCTTTCAAATAAATTAGGAAAGTAAACAAAATAGACAAAGAGTGAGTCAGTGAACTGGTCTGGAAGCGACTTAATGGGGAGGACTAAGTTAGATCCTAGTTGTAAAACAGTGATGGAGATTTGGGGATTTGTGATGGGGCTGGAAAGGCCCTCCCTGTCCTGCCCATTTTGGGCCCTCCCAAGGCCCCTCTAGCGTCCACAGCTGGTCTGCTCTGTGATCTCTCTGCCCCTCCCACAAGGCAAGTCCCAGGAGGAGACCACGTGGGTCGAGGCTGCTGCCCAGTGGCGGTCACAGGGCTCACCCCCACGAGGTTCCCGAGAAGAGGATGACCAAGTGTGTAAGTGACCGGAGGCGAGGAGGGGCTACAGCTGAAATGGGGGTGGGTGGGTGGGTGGGGCTTGTGGTTCAGGGCTGGTTAACAAGGACCTAGGGGTTTAGGAAGAAGTTATCAAAATGAAGAAGGGAGAGTGGTAAGGGGATGAGAGGCCTCTAGGACTGGCTGGCCAGAGGGCTCAGGGTTATCATAGGGAAAAGAGGGGAGTCCGAGGTAGGGACAGGTCAATCACATTGGATGTATGAGAAGTGTGTTCAGGACCTTGTAGGCTGGACTCCGACCCTGTCGCCACCAACTGAGGACTTTGCTTCCGGCCTTGCTCCGGACTAGGTGCACCTGCTGCGCTGTTATGGGACCTGGTCAGCCCTGGGAGATGGGTGGCCCCCCTGCTGGGTTGCTCCAAGACCAGTTCACCTGCTTGTACTTCCCAGCTCAGCCTCTTGGTGGCAGCAGAGATCCGTACTCGGGGCGGATCCCGCAGTCCGCCCTCGGAGCTGGAGCTGCTATTGCACCCCAACGCCTCTCCCCCAGGCAGGCTGGTGCGTGAGGGCGGAGGGCATGGGTGCCTCAGCCCATGTCCCTGTTCCCAAATGCGACCGTCTACTCTCATCCTGACCTTCTCCCAGTGTGCTTTCCTCTCCTACAAATCTCCCTTTAAGAGGAGGGCAGAGTTGGGGACATTTAGGGAGGTGCCTGGGCTTCACTCTAAAGGCCACAGATGGCCACTGAAATGCTGGATGCTGGGAAGTGACACGATCAGATCTGTGCTGTCAGAAAGGCCCCCCTTGGAGGTCGGAGTTGTGGTGTCCCCGCTTGCAAGGCTGGCATCTGGTAGGGGAATGCTACGCGGTCCTTGCTGCTCTGTTTCCTATCCAGCTCCTTGCTAATTTCCTTGGGAAAGAAGCTGAGGATTGCTCAAGTGCTTGGGTCCCTGCCCCCTGCACAGGAGTGAACCAAAGGATGGAGGTTCTCTTTCTCTCTTTTTAATCCTTCCCCGCCCCGCCAACCCATTTCTCAGTCATTCTGCCTTTCAAATACTTTACATAAATCTTAGAATCAAAAGTCCCCGTGGCTCCAGGAGGAATAAAGGCAGGGGAGGGTCCAGGCAGCAGGCTGATGAGGGGTGTCCAGGTTGGAGCAGGTGAACCAAAAATGAGGTAGGTAGCCAAGCCGGTGACGGGTGCGAGAGAGGCCCCATGGGGGAACATGTGGCACCCAGGGAAACGCCAGACTCCAGAACCAGCAGGCAACAGCCGCGGCACGCCAGGATTTGACCCCCAGGATTGCCATTGTGGTGGCAGCTGGCAGGAGAGGTATGGCAGCCCTCTATCCTGGCTGGAAGGGTGTCAGGGTTGTGACTCAAAAGCCAGGGCTGGAGGAGCGGCAGACCTGCCGGCCCCACCCTGGTGGAATCTGTGGTCAGGCTTGGTTTTCAGAGCACAGCAGGCCCCGTGGGAGCCACAGGCTCTGCCCCAGCTATGTGTGCTCCAAGGGCACTGCTCGCGACATCAGGGTAGAATGACTTGGGGGGTCCTGGAGGGCTGGACTGTCCGCAGTGCTGTGCTCTCCCACCTGGTGCTAAAGCCTTGCACCCTGCAGCCCTCCCCACTGGAGCCCCACGTCCTCCTTAGGCTGGACCCGAGTGGCCAGTGTACTGTGTGATCATAGGTGACCACGTGCCCAGGGACTGCCGCAGGGCTGGGGCCTGCAGAGCGCCTGGCTGCCCCCCAGGCCTGGGAAGGGCTTTTGCCAGCTGGAGGGATGAGGGGTGGAGCCTTGGGGAGAGCCCCAGTTTGCCTTCCTGCTTCCTGCTCTGCTGTGACCCTGAACCTGCAGCTGCAGCTTGCTCCTGTCTCACACTCTTATGTGGCCCACTCCCATTCATCTCTGTGTCTCTGTTTAAAGGGCAATTCCTTGGAAACCAGGTTAGTTCCCTCATTCATTCTTGGAGTACCTTTGCTTTTCCTGGCTGGCATTTATTACAATGTATCAGTGTGTGTGTGTGTGTGTGTGTGTGTGTGTGTGTGCGCGCGCGCATGAGCACCTTGACCCTTGAATAGACTATGAGTAGACTAGGAAGTTTCTGGAAGAACGGATTGTGAAGAGGGGATGTGGAGCCTGGCTACCAGGGCTCATCCAAAAATTCGGGACAAATTCACATTGTGGAATAAATTATGCATGGGATTTTTTTTTTTGGCACCAAAACAACCTTATCTTTTAATTCTATCTTGCCACCAACTTTTCAGAGTCTCTTTGCATTTTGCTTACCATTATGTTCCTAGACTCTGGCCCCAAGCCTGGGACACTGCAGGCGTTCCAAAAATATTTACAGAAGGAGCAAATGGAGGCAAGTGCGCAGGCATTATGGATGGCCCTGTGGATGTGTTCTGTGCTGGGAATTCATAAAACACAGGAATCCTGGCATCTCTGCAGATCATCAATTTTTCCTTGATGGTAAGGAATTAGAAGTGTTATATTTGTTTATTAATTGACTATTTCCGTGACAAAAGGAATGCATGTTCCTTGTCAACAATCGCATCAACAGGCATTATTTTTATATTGAAACAAACCTTGACACATCCTAAAGAAGGCAGAACTGAACTGACTTTTGCAGAGAAAAGAGCAAGCTTCGAAGGCAAGCTTGAGTGCAGTTCCTGCAGATGGAAGGTCACCCTGGGAGCCTGGGCACGGCCGGCTACGGGAAAGGCTCAGAAATTCTGGGGCCATGGCACTGCCCAAGGCACGGGTAGGTGCCCACCGTAAGGAGCAGGCTGCTGGCCCGGATGGTGGTGGGCGGGGCTGGGGCTTGAAGGAGAAGAGTGCTTGGAGGAGAAGTTTGGGGATGGTGGGAAGTGCACTGGAAGTAGCAAATGGGAACAATCTGGAACACAGAGCTGAGGGGGAGGTCACTGGCTGGGAGAAGTTGCAGAGCTGGCTGCCCAGGCCTGGGGGGGGGTGGGCTGCAAAGCTTTGGGGAGCTGGGGTCTCAGGGATTGCCCACAGCCCTTCTGGGAGCCCAGAGCAGGCAAGTGTTAGTGTGTGCACCCAGAGCCGGTCCCCTGTGGGTTCAAATCCTGCCTCTGCCTTTTTGCTTTTGTGATTCTGCCAAATTCTTTCTGTTTTCCAGGCCCAGTCTCTGTCTCCAACGGGAGATGCTGGCCGCCATCTTCCCAGGGCTTGGAGGATTCCCTTAGGACTTGGTGCTGTGCACATCAGGCTAATCTGGGCATTGTGGAAACATGCTCATGTCTGGAATTCAGCCCAGATTTCCTGAATCGGGGTCTCTGGGTGTGGTTCCTGCATCTAGAAGCTTCCAAACGAGTCCCAGCACACAGATTTCGGAATTGTTTTGCACCAAAAATAAATTTATCTTCTAACACTTATTTATTTGACAGAAACAGAAACACGCGGCTCGCTCCCCATCTGTTGGCTTACTTACTCCCCAAATGTCTGTACCAGCAGGGGGTCATACTGGCTGAGTCTGGGTCTCCCACAAGGGCAGCAGAGGCCTAACCACCAGAAGAACCATCACCCCCCCACCCCACCCCAGCTACCTCCTAAAGCTCACTCTAGCTGGAAACTGGGACTTGGACCCAGGCACTCCCACAGGGGCCCTGGGTGTCCTAACTGGGTGCGACACTCTAGACCAAACACCTGCTCCTCAATGCAAAACTTGTCCTGTCCGTCTCCCATGGACTTTCCTTAAGTGTTCGTCTGTGTTTCTCTTCTCCAGGAGACCTCAGCCTTGGTGCAAAGTGAGCTCCTGGATGCCACGTGGGCCTCCTACAGGGTCTGCTCTGTCAGATGGTCGACCGGTTCTGCAGGTCTAGAGGATCGTCCAAGGATTAGTTCTAACAACCTCCTAAGTAGGCACCATCGCTTAAACACACATCCCAGGTGCGGGGCTGTAGAGTGAAGTACGCCTTGGCCATGAACCCCACCTGGGTTCCCAAGCCTCAGCCACCTGCTAACCGGGCCTCCCAGGACCTACTAGAGGAGCCTGTGAACTGGGAGGGAACAGGGCGGGCCTCGTGCTGGCTGGAGGACCGCTCCTTGCATTCTCAGAACCTCAGTCCATCCAGCAGTGGCCCCCATCCGCGAAGACGCTCCTGGGATTCCAGCTGCTAGCTCGGTTCTGGAAGGAGCACTCTCCCCTGGGCCCAGGCTGGGAGGTGAGATTTGCCTATAAACACATGAAGGACGCGCGGCGCGTTGCCCTAGAAACCGGATTCTACTAAAGTGCCCGGAAAGTCATTATCAACTCCGGAGCGTCTTGCAGCCGGGGAGGTGTCTGGAAAATTAGAAATCTCTTTGGGAGGCATCTTCTGCTCTCCACCGAGGTAGGGGCGCCGGCGTACGCGCTGGAGGACAGGGCAGCCGGAGCAGGGGTCCGCACGCATGCCCCGGGTTGAGCGCGCACGAACGCGCTGTGGAGGCGGCGGAGCGCCCTCTCACGGCCGCCCCGCGGGGAGTCGGGTTGCTAGGACACTGGGACCGAGGAGATGCCGGTGCATTTGCCAAACAATTTTTCTTTCAATTAGGAATAATTAGACAAAGAGAGACAGTATGCACTTCGGAGGTGGCGGAGACGGGGGGATGGCGATGCCCGGAGTGTCGGTACCCGGGAAGGCGCTTCTATCCCCGTGCGTCAGGCCTCACGCACCTGTCGCCTCACACGTGCTCTCTCGCTCCGGGGGGCCAGCTGGACCTGGCTGTCATCATTTTCATGAAGGCCTTAAGAAGCAGCAGATGCTGAATGACTCAGGCAGCTGAGTCTCCGCACGCCACGTGTGAGAATCACGCTGAGTTCTGAGTTCTGTGTTTTAGCTTGTCCCACCCCTGGATGGCATGGGCATTTGGGATTGAAGCATCCGATGGGAGTCCTCCCTGTGTCTCCGCAGTGCACATCGGGGTTCTTGCACAGTGTTAGAAAATGCTACTGTTCTGGCTTCGGCCCAGAACCCTCTCCCAACCCCCGCGCCAGCATCCCTGGGTGTTTGCTCCCAGACTTTCCAATATTCTAAAGCGCTCCCCCAGGTAATTACGGTGCAGGTGGCTGGGTTGGGGTTGCAGGGAGCGGCAGGGAAACGATCCAGTTCCACAGTCCTATTGGGAAGCTTTTTTTTTAAAAAAAAGATTTATTTGTTTTTGGGCTTGGTGTGATAGCCTAGTGGCTAAATTCTTGCCTTGCATCTGCTGGGTTCCCACGTGGACGCGGGTTCATATCCTGACTGCTCCACTTCCCATCCAGCTCCCTGTTTGTGGCCTGGGAAAGCAGTGGAGGATGGCCCAAAGCCTTGGGACCCTGTGCCTTCATAGGAAACCCAGAAGTAACTCCTGACTCCTGGCTTTGGGTAGCCTCAGCTCCAATTGTTGCTGCCACTTGGGGAGTGAACCAGTGGATGGAGGATCTTTCTTTTTGTCTCTCCTCTCTATGTTTCTGCTTTCCAATCAAAATAAAATACATTTTAAAAATTAGCAAAAAGATTTATTTCTTTTTATTTGAAAGGCTTATTTACAGAGAGAAGACAGAAAGAGATCTTCTGTCTGCTGATCACTCCCCAAGTGGCCACAATGGCTGGAGCTGAGTCAATCTGAAACCAGGAGCCAGGAGCTTCTTCCGGGCCACCCACGTGGGTGCAGGGTCCCTAGGCTTTTCAGGCCGTCCTTGACTGCTTTCCCAGGCCACAAGCAGGGAGCTGGATGGGAAGTGGAGCAGCTGGGACATGAACCAATATGTGCAAGGGATGTTGGTGCCATATAGTGGAGGATAGCCTGATGCACAGCCCTCTGGAAGTTTTTCTTCCGGGCCTGTGCTGAGCTGCCTGAATGGGGAACTTATGAAGCGTGCCTGGGGGATGTGCTGCTTTCCGTCCAGTGGCTTGGGTGTGCTGGACAGACATGGAGCTGCAGGGCAAATGACTTTGGGACCCACAGGCTCCTGGGTTTGGCTCGGCCCTGCCCCAGCTGTAGTGAACCTCTTACACTAAGAAAAAAAGAAAGTGAGAGGAAGGTGTAAGGCTCAATTCACATTCAGAACCAGAAACCCACACAGAATAAAGTTGAGGTTAAAACGAGCTTTGTTGGGAGCGCTCCCGGGTGAGGTCCACTGGATTGGTACATGCAGCAGGCCAGGGAAGTTGCACCCCGGGAATGTGAGGTGTTATTTTTATTAGCAGCTTGTAAAGGTGGGGTTTGGGTGCAGGACCCAATATATTGAATCTCCTTCCACTGCCTTCCCAGGCCATAAGCAGGGAGCTGGATCAGAAGTGGAGCAGCTGAGTATTCTGGGACCCAAAGGGGATGTGGGCACCAAAGGTGGAGGGTTAGCCTACTGTGCTGTGTCACCAGCCCCAGAATTTGTGCTTTCAGTGTAGCTGTCTCCAAAGAAATGGCGGGACGGTATGTGAGGATGTGGCGTCTGTGTACCTCTCCATCTCACAGTCGCTGTGGGGTAGAAGAGCCTGCAGCCAACCCAATTCTGTGGCCAATAAGGGCCAGTCTGACAGACACAGCACCCTGCCTGGGAGAGCAGGGGAAGGGAGGATCCACCAGGAGGCAATACATGGAAGGATATGCGCATGTGTGAGTTCTCCTGAGCTCTGGCTGCTGTGTGTCACACCAGACTAGACACAGGTACACGTGCCTGGCCCTTCGTGCCTGGCCCTTCCCACGCTGTGGGCCAGAGCAGCTCTGGCTTTAGGATGTTGGGCCTGTTCCCAATGTCTGGTGGAGTAGCCACTGACCGTGGGTGGCCAGTCAGCACTTGAAATATGGCTAGGGCAAGTGTGGAGCCGAGCCTTACATTTTATTTAAGTCTGTATACTGTCCTGTGGCTGGCGTAGAGGGAGGACAGAGAACAGGCAGAAAGGGATGCTTGGGCTTGGTATGCTGGTTCCCCTTGCAACTGCCCTGGGATCCCATAGGGGCACCAGTTCATGTCCCAGCTGCTCTGCTTCCCATCCAGTTCCCTGCTTGTGGCTGGAAAAGCAGTAGAGGATGGCCCAAAGCCTTTTGACCCTGTACCTGCATGGGAGACCTGGAGGAAGCTCCTGGCTTTAGATCAGCTCAGCTGGCCATGTCAGCCACTAGGGGAGTGAACCAACAGATGGAAGATCTTCCTTTGTCTCTCCTTTTCTCTGTAAATCTACCTTTCCAATAAAAATAAATAAATTTTACAAAAAGAGAGAGATGCTTGAGTGGGGGCAGGCACTGTGGCACGCTGGTGAAGCCGCTGCTTGGGAGGCCTGCATCCCATATGCCATGCCTGGGCTTGAGTGTCTGCTCTGCTTCTTATCCAGGTTCCCACTGATGCATACCTGGGAGCCAGCAGGTGATGGCTCAAACACCTGGGTCCCTGCCATCACATGAGTGACCTGAATGGAGTTCTGGACTCCTGGCCCAGCCTTGATGGTTGTGGACACTTGGGGAGTGACCCGGTGAATGGAGTAGTTCTCTTTCTGTCTCTGTCCCTCTGTCTTTTTAAGTGGTAAGTAAATACATGCAACTTAAAAACGGAAATGGTCCGCACTGCTAAGGGCTCTGCAGGAAACAAGGTGTGGTGGATGGGAAAGCAAGCTGCCGAGACCAGGTAATCAGGGGGTACTTCCCTGAGGAGGTGATGCTTCTACAGAGACCTGGAGGAGGAGTGTGGGTCACAGGGAGGATCGGGGAAGGCACATTGCAGGCAGAGGGAATGGGGTCTGGACAGGGCCCAAACAGGAATGCTGTGTAGGTCAGATAAGCTGGGACCCTTGTGGTGAGAGTGTGGGGGGTTAGGGGTACAGTGTGGGGCCAGGTCTGGGCATGAGAAGGACTTGGGACAGATCGAGGAGGTGTGCAGGCTTGAGAAGAGGCTGCATGTGGTCCGAATGTGCTGGGAGCTAAAAGGTCTCCTGTGCTGGCTGCCACAGGGGCTGCAGGGGAAGTGAAGAAAGCGTGGCAGGGAGGCGGCTGGGCTTTGCAGCAGTGGCCTGGCGGGGACGTGGTGGGATGCTGGTGTGGAGGAGCGTGGCTCAGAGGTGAGGAGGCTGAGCAGAATAAAACCTTACAGCAAAATTGACAGAGTTTTGCAGGAAGCCCACATGTGGGGGGGAAGGTGGGAGCAAGGATGGCACTCAGATCGTGGCCCGAGTCACCAGCCAACAGTGGCACCCATGCTGGAGGAGAGAGCACAGAACAGAACTCCACCACCATGAACACAAGCTGTGAGATGGCCTTCCATGTGGCTGGTCAAATTCAAGGGCAGCCCAGCATTTGCCTGCGTGCCTGGTGTCCCTGTGGGCATGGCTGTGGATGACAGCACGCCAGTGCAAGCACCTGCTTTTGCTCTGCAGAAAAGGAAATGTGCGTGTTGGGTGTGCGCCGTGTGGGGTCTGCATTTTGGAGGTATGTATTGGATGTGTGCATACATCTGTGTAGGTGTGAGTGGGCGGAGTGTGCGTACATCTGCGAGTGGGTGAGAATGTTTGCCTCTGAGCTGGCATCCTCCCCGTGTGCTGGGTCTCAACAAGGAGGCACGTGTGTGTGTGTGTCTGTGTGAGAGAAGGGTCTGGATGGTTGCAGGGCATGTCTGTGTGTGCAAATCTTTGTGCATGGGTGTGTGTGTGCCTGCTGTTGCATGCACAAGTGTGGGCGGAGGGTGTGTGCCCATCTGTGTGGAGTGAACGTGCCTGCCTGTGTCCTCTGGGGCTCTTACGTTGGTATGTCACAGTGGCGGCAGCTGGCAGTACGTGTTATGACATGTTTATAGGTCTCTCAACCTTAATGCATTTTAAATTTCCAACCCAAGGTGGTCCCGGTGGAACTGCAGAGCCATTTGTTTCTTGCTCAGCTTTCGAAAGAAAGTTTCCAGGGTGAGAGCCCGTCTGATTCGGTCTCACCTGATTCTTTAGGATGTGGGTGGGTGGGTGGGTGGAAGGGAGACCCAGACCTGAGTACCTAAGCAGCGTGGGTGGATGGGTGGGTAAGTGAGAGTGTTGGCAGGGAGGAGGAAGAAGGGAGTGAGGAGGAAGGGTGACTGCTGGGGGGCAAAGGGAAAGAGGAGGTAGGAGGCAGCAAACTCCTCTTCCTGTCCATTTTAGGGCAGGTCCAGACTGCCAAGGATGGTGCACTTCGAGTTCCCGTTCTGCTCTGTCTGCCCAAGAAATTACACCTGCTGCTGCTCACACTGGGGAACCTGACTCTTGATGTCCAAGGCAACTCCTTTTGTTGCTTGCTTTTCTTTTCTTTTCCTAAGATTTATTTATTTTTGTTGGACAGGCAGGTTTATTTATTTATTTATTTACAGAGACAGGGAGAGAGAGAGAGAGGTAAAAAAAAAAATCTTCCATCCATTGTTTTACTCCAAATAGCTGCAATAGCTGGAGCTGAGCTGATCTGAGGCCAGGAGCCAGGAGCTTCTTCTGGGTCTCCCAAGCAGGTGCAGGGTCCCAAGACTTTGCGCTGTCCTCAACTGCTTTCCCAGGCCGCAAGCAGGGAACTGGATGGGAAGTGGAGCAGCCGGGAATTAGAACCGGCACCCATATGGGATCCTGGCATGTTCAAGGCGAGGACCTTAACCATTACGCTATCGCGCCGGCTCCCTTAGTTAAAAGGCAGAGCAACAAAGGAAGAGAGACAGTGAGTGAGCAAGAGAGGTCTTGCAGTGGCTAATTGGCTGTAACAGTCAGGTTGGGGGCCAGGCTGAAGCCGGGAGCCTGGAACTCCATGCATGTCTCCGTCCTTAGGTTATCTGCTGTTGCTTTCCAGTCACATTAGCAGGGCCTGACATGGAGCAGCTGGGACTCAAAGTGGCGCAGTGATATGGGGAGCTGATGTCACCAGCAGCATCCTAAACGCAGCGCTGGCCCAAAGTCGATCCCGACACAGTGAATCCCTTCCGGGTCTCCCACGCGGCTGCAGAGTCCCAGGGCTTTGGGCTATCCCCGACTGTTTTCCCAGGCCACAATCAGGGAGCTGGATGGGAAGCAGGGCCATAGGGATACAAACCCGCACCCATATGGGATCCCAGCGCGCCCGAGGTGAGGACTATAGCCACTAGGCTACCGTCCATGTCCGAACATTCATTTAAAAAATAAAAAATCAGCCCATGAGGGCGTGTGCTCTGGGACAGCATTGCCAGGCAGGCACTTTGTGAGGTATGGCTGTGATGGCGTGCAGGACAGCTGTGGCTGCTCATCTTGAAGCACAGGGGGTGAACCACGAAGTCTGAGGAAGCCCGTTGCAAAGTGACTGTGATGGGTGTGGAGCACTGTTCTCTCTAGGCTGCAGTCTGAACCAGCCTGGTTGATCTGCCCGCATTCTGCCCGTGAACACAAGCTTGAGGTGGCAGGATGCCCTTTTCAAAGATGGCGACAGCGGTAACTACCATCCGCCAAACTTGTGTGCACCGGTAGCAGAGGCAGGGTTGGAGCGTCGTCATCTTGGCTCAGGGCTCTTTCGTGGCCGCTCTGTCCAACACAGTGTGAGGCAAACGATGCCCCGCCCCCGAGTCCTGAACCGCAAGCTTGGCAACAAAATGAAACGGTGATTGTTTTGCTCCACTGCATTTTGGAGGCAATTCGTTATTGCCACGGTTGAGTCACCCCCAGAGACTGGGGAAGAGAAGCCTGGTCAAGGGCTGCCATTTCTAGCTTGGGGCTCTGGGGAGCCAACTGAGCTCTCATTAAGAGGCATTCTTGTCATCCTGACTTCCTGGACTTGTGCTTTGGGGGAGAGGGTGGAGCTGCAGGAGCTGCGTTTTCCTCAGGAAATGAAGCTGATGTCAAGATTGCCTCCTCTAAACCTTGGGCAAATCCTTGTAGAGCAGAGGTTTATGAAGATTTGAATTTGGGCCCAGCGCGATAGCCTAGTGCCTAAAGTCTTTGCCTTGCACCCGCCAGGATCCCATATGGGTGCCGGTTCATGTCCTGGTGGCCCTGCTTCCCTTCCTGCTCCCTGTTTGTGGCCCATGAAAGCAGTCGAGGATGGCTCAAAGCCTTGAGACCCTGCACTTATGTGGGAGACCCAGAAAGAGGCTCCTGGCTCCTGATCAGCTCATCTCTGGCTGCTGTGGGCCACCTGGGGAGTGAACCGGTAGCTCTTCCTCTCTGTATATCTGACTTTGCAATAAAAATTAATGAATCTTTTTTTTTTTTTTTTAGTTTGACCCTGTTTAGAGACCACCACCTCTCCCTGCTCCTCTGTTCTCCATCCAACAGCCGCAGTTCTTATGTGATGCTGGTTTGTCTTGGGGGAAGATGTTGTGGGCACGAGACGATGCCTGGGCTTCTGAGACAGTCCCGACACACAGAGACTGCAGGGGACATGGTGCTGGCTGCCACTGCATCACGAAGCAGGGATTCTTATGACGGGGTCTCTGCTTGCCTGCCCTGTGATGTGAAGTAGGAAACCTCATGCTTCTGTGTGAATAGGGCCTAGAGTTTTAATCAGATTCTCCAAAGGGTCTTTTATCTAAAGGCGGTTGAGAATGCTCAAGAGAAACTGTCTGCTCTTTGATCTGGCTCTAGCCCTCGGAGTCTTTTTTTTTTTTTTTTCCTTTTCTCCCAGCTGGAGCCTTGTATCCACACCCAATGGGTGGGCAACCGCGTAGCATGGAGGGACGATTTCCAGGCATCCTGGTGTCACCCTATGGAGCTCAGTACAGGGACAAGGACGTTGGAACAGCCTGGGCGGAGACCTGGAAGTGAGGCTGAGCTGGAACTCGTAGGGTGGCCTCAAGCTGTTTACCTTGAAGACTTAGAGACCTTTGGGGGAATCTGAATGCCAATCTTCTAGAAGGCCAAGTTCAGGAGTAAGAACTCAGGAAACAGGAAGTAGCAAGGTGGTAGGATTGTGGCTGTGCTGTCTCCTCGGCGGTGGTGATCGGGCCAGAGAGTGGCTGGTGCAGCAAGGGAGGCCGTTTGCGTTCAGGTGCAGCTGAGTGCAAGCACACACCGTGATGGGTCCTCTGCTACAGCTAGCGGCTTCTGTCCTGACTCGGGTGTGCTCTGTGCCCCAAGGGTTCCAGTCTTGGAGCTTGGCCCCCCAGGGTAGTGATGCTGAGAGGTGGTGGGTGTTTCCAGAGGTGGAGCCAGTGCGTGGTCCCTGGCGGTGCGATCTTCAGGAGTCGCTGAGTTGGTTCTCAAGGGAGTGAGTTGCTGTGGCTTCCTGTCCCAGGCGTGTGACTCTTTGCTCTTCCCTGGTCTCTGCCACTCGTGTTGCCAATCTGTCTTCAGATCTTTTCCAGGTTTGTGAAGAAAGTGGTTGACATACCTTCTGTCTCCAGAAAGGGGAGCTCATTAAGCTTAACCAGCCACACAGGTGTTTCATTATGGCAACAGGAAGTGGTGGGACACAGCTTCTGTCTGCCTGCGTCCCAACCCACCTCTGCCTTGAACAATGCATGGAAGGGCAAGGGGTTCCACTCCTCAGGTTGGAGTGTTAAGGCCTGGGTGGGCCGAAGGAAACAGAAAGTCCTGGTGTGTCCTTTGGCAAGCTGCCTCTTTCTCATGGCTGGCTTCAGTTTTCATGAACACAGTGAGGGCTGGAGAGACCTGGGTGGTTTCGTGATGGCTTCGACGTACTGTTCAAGTCCTGCCATGTAGAGTGGGGATGGCCAGCTTATTGTGTCTGCTGTGCCAGTGCTGTCTGGAGCACTGTGTTGAGTTGGATTCTGAGGTAGAATCTAGGTTTCCTGGGAAAGAGCCATGATGGATTAGCTGCGCTCACCCTGGTTCTCCTGCAGGCAGTGGGCCCATCTTGTCAATGCCCAACTGCACAGAAATCTTAGGTTCTTTTTTTAAAAAAAAATGTTTTATTTATTTATTTTTATTGGAAGGTAGATACACAGGGAGAAAGAGATACAAAGAGCAAGATATTCCATTCACTGGTTCACTCCCCCCAAGTGGTTGCAATGGCTGGAGGTGAGCCAATCTGAAGCCAGGAGCCTCTTCTGGGTCTCCCACTGGGGTGCAGGGTCCTGAGGCTTTGGGCCATTGTCAGCTGCTTTCCCAGGCCACAAGCAGGGAGCTGGCTGGGAAGCAGGGCAGCTGGGTTACGAGCCAGCGCCTGTATGGGATCCTGGCAGATGCGAGGCAAGGATTTAACCACTATGCTATCATGCCGGGGCCAGAAATCTTAACTTCTACAATGCTAAGAAGATGTTAACTGTGTCTGAGGTTTACACCTTTACCATTTGTGTTGTATCTGTGTACCAGCTTGGTTATTAACTTAATTCTAAGTGAAGATTAAAAAAATACTGCTTTTATTTATTTGAAAGTTAGAGAAAGAGAGGGAAGGAGAAAGAGAGATCTTCCATGCACAGGCTTCCTCATCAAGTGGCCACAGTGACTGGGGTCAGGAGCCTGGGGTTCAGTCCAGGCCTCCCACGTGGGTGACTGGGAACTAAGCACTTGGACCATCTTTCACTGCTTTCCCATGTGCATTAGCAGGGAGCTGGGTCAGAAGTGGAGCAGCAGGGACTCTGGCCACTGAATACATGGCATGCTGGTGTCATAGACGGTAGCTTAGCCCTCTGTGCCACAACATGGATCCCATCAATTACAAGTTATTAAAAATGAACTTTCTTTGGGGCCCGGCATGGTAGCCTAGTGGATAAAGTCCTCGCCTTGCATGCACTCTGATCCTGTGTGTGCTGGTTTGTATCCCGGCTGCTCCACTTCCCTTCTAGCTCCCTGCTTGTGGCTGGCAAGGCAATAGAGGATGACCTTGGGATCCTGCATCCATGTGGGAGACCTGGAAGAAGCTCCTGGCTCCTGGTTTCAGATTGGCTCAGCTCCAGATATTGTGGCCACTTGGGGAGTGAACTAGTGGATAGAAGATCTTTCTCTCTACCTTTCCTCCCTATAAACCTGCCTTTCCAATACAAATAAATAAATCTTAAAAAAAAAGAATTTTCTTTGAACTTACATTGTTGACTGACATGGTTCTGAATTAAGACTGAAAAAATATTCATGCATTCTTTTTGCCTTGCACGGAGACAGAGCCTCCAGTGGTTTCGCTCTCTTCCAAGAGCTCTTGGGTCTGAGGGCTCACACTGCGGGCTGTTGGAGTGGGCCTGGGGAGTCGTGCACACATTTGCATCCCAGGAAGGTGAAGGGGTAAGGTCCCAGGCCAGTGCATGTACCAGAGGACCAGCTCTGGGGACCCATCTATGAGCTTGGGTCCCTAGTGGGTGGGCAGAGCTCCAGGCCAGCACACTCCTCCAATGGAAGACCGGGTTTGGGAAGACTGAGTATGGGAACCCATGCGTTCCTGAGTGCAGGGACTGTGGATTGATCAAGGAAAGGTGAAGGGGATGTGTGGGAGGGAAGACTGCTGAGGGAGTATGTTTCAGGCGAGGAATGACTTCTTGGGAACTTCTGCTGAGAAGGCCACCGAGAAGGTAAGTGAGGGGCTGCGACTGAGTGGTTTGGAGGAGGGAAGCTAGAGGACCTTTCTGGGTCTGACTGATGCACCTGCCCATGTGGGAGATCTGAGGTGGGCTAGTTAACATTGAGCAGTGATGACACCGCTCACTGGCACACACTAAAGCTAGGGCTGGGGGCTTGTCTGGCAGGCAGGACTAGATCTCAGTATCTGCCAGAGAGTGTCAGGGCAGAGTGTGGACCGTGTTAGGTTGGGCCATGACACTAATCAGCAGGCAAGAGAACTGGGTCTGGGAGCAGATTCAGTGGGGATCATGGCTCATTCCTGTGGAACTGCCGTACAGCTGGTTTATTTGATGGCTGGGGTGGTGATGGGTTGACCTGGGCATGACCATTGAACTCAACAACACTCATGGGTACTGGGGTTGGGAACAGGCCAGGCTGGTCCAGGCTGTAGCACTCCTAGGCACACCCAAGATTAGGGTGTGGGGTGGGCCAGGCCATAACATTTACCTGCACTCAATCCACAAAGGCCAAGACAGGGGTGCAGATTGCTGGTAAGGGCCTACAACACACTCCCTTGGTGGGTTGTAGCTCCAACTGGTGAGCATGTGAATCAGGACTGGTTATTTTTCAGGCCAGGCAAGGTAGCTCCACCTATCGGCCAGTGTGTGGGTTGGTTCTAGAGGAGGCAGACCAGGCAGGGACTGGCCAAACCTTAGCCTATGGCATGTGCAAGAACCAGGCTAGAGTGTGGGTCATGCTGGGCTAGGCTATCACACCTATCAGTTGCATGAAAGTCAGGAATGGGGTAGGCTGGGCCAGGCCAGGTAGCAGCATCTGATGGCAAAGGCCAAGATGGATGATGGGCTATGCCAGCTAGGTCAGAGCAGCCACTGGTACATGCAAGATATATGGCCAGTAGGCCTGGTTGGGGAGCTAAGGGATGCTCCAGTTGGGTGGTGGTTCCTTCTGGTGAGACTGAGAGGTGCAATGGAGGTGGTGACCTGGGACTGATAGGACTGCAGGATCTCATGACATGGATATGGACTGGGTTTGGGGTATGCCACACTGGGCTAGACTCTGGTACCCACTGTTACTTGTGAGAGCCAGGGTTGTTACAGGACAGGCTAAGCTAGCTCTCAGCACCAGATGAGCCGCACGAGAGCTATGCCTGGGTGTGGACCAGGCATGGCTGACTGTAGGATCCAACAGTAAGAACCGGAATGAGTGTGGGCCGGTTAGCAAAGGCCATTGTTCCTGCTAGAACAGGAACTGGGCTAAGTCAGGCTGGGCTGAGGATCCATCAGTGGGTGTGAGATCTGTCTCTGGGAGGTGACCTGAGAGAGGAGCTTGGAACGCTTCTGTCAGGATACAGTTCTTGCAGGTGAGCGCAAGATCCGTGATTGGGAGCAGCTCAGACTAGGCCAGGTTGTGACACCTGCTGGTATACATGTGGACATGTGTGTCTGAAATGAGGGCAGGACAGGTTGGACCAGTTCATAGCACCTGCTGACAGATGTGACAATTAGGACAGAATGCAGGACAGGCTGGGCTGGGCCGTAGCACCAGCCATTCACGTTAGGGCTGGGACTAGGGGCTGGCTGGGCAGGGGCTAGATTGCAGCACCTGCCAGCATGACCTGGAACTAGGGGCAGACTGGGCCAAGCCAGGCAGCCGCATCTGCTGGTGAATGCTGAGGTGAGATGGGCATGCCAGACAGGGCCGTAGTACCTGCCAGCTTACATAACACTAGAGGAAGCCTGGTAGTCGGGCATTGGGGTCTACCCTGCTGGGCCACTGCTCCTACTGGTGAGCCTGAGAACGTGGACTGGTGGCAGACCATGCTGGGCAGAGCTTAAAACACCCACTGGCCTGCATGTGAACTGGGCTGGGGGAGAGCCACGCTGGGCTAAGTGACCATCACCACTGTTACATGAGCCAGAGTAAGTGCAGGCAGGTAGGACTTTGCTGCAGCACCAGCTGGCAAGTGCTGAGACTGGGGGTAACCCATGTCAAGCTAAGCAGCAGCAATACCTAGGGCTGGGAGTGGGCCTAGTAGGGAAACTTTGGGCACCTTTCTGATAGGCTACAACTCTCATTGGTGAGCATGAGAACCATGGCTGGGGGTGAGCCTGGCAGGACAGGGAGTAGCACCCACCAGCATAAATGTGGGCTGCATAGCGGGATCTGATGGGCTGAACTAGGCTGTAGCTCCCATTGGTGTGTACAAAAGTCAAATGAGATGTGGGACAGACTGGACCAGTCTGTTGCATATACTAGCAAGCACAGGAACCACTGGGGATGGTCCTGGTGGGAGTTAATGGGGTTGCTTGACTGCGGTTTCTATTGGTGGATAGGGTTGGGCTGGGCTGTAGCATCCGTTGATTTACATAAGAGATGAGGCTGGGGACAGACCTGACTGAGTGACTCCAACCACCAGTGTGTATGTAAGCTGATATGGGTGATGGACTGAGCTGGACACCACCCTGGCTGGCACACACAGGAGTCAGGTTTGGGGTCACCTCTGGTGAGGTTTCTTTGGGGACTCCTCCAGAACTCCAGTGCTGGGGACAATCACAGGATCTGTGGTCTGACTGTGAAGTACATGTGTCAGAACTGGGTCTCCTTATTTTTTGATATTTGTGCAGTGGATGGCATGTCAGATGCACATGGGGGTTATGGCAGTTCATTGAGACCTGCAGAGGACATCTAGTATCATAGCAGAGGAAGGAGGCAGAACAAATTGGACAACTACTCCAGCCAGAGTTGACAGCAAATATCTGGGCAAATGGAGACTCCAAGGTACACTATGTCAGGCCATGGACCTTGGAAGGGTTTCCTCATTATTGGATTGGTGGGATCAACAGCATTTCAGAACATTCAAAACCACTTGAGCAGCCCTTGGAGCATGTTGCATACCAGGGACCCTGGGATGATATCGAGTGGTGTCACTTATCCCCGGGTACTGATGTGGTTAGGTGTGGCCTCTTCCCCAATCCTTCAGATATAGTGGAAAATTAGAAATAATGATCTTATCTACTCTCTCCTACTGCTCTGTCCTTCCCTCCCCAGTCAATGGTCCACACGGGTATGCATCCTTCTCACCTATGTAAACATCATCAAAAATAAAATAAAAAATTAAAAAAGCAATATATACATATGTTTATGTATATACATAAGAGTTCTGTGTTTTTCCTATTCCCCTTTTCCCATTCTCTTCCACCAAAAGATAATAGTCTTTATTTATGTTCAGTTTATTTTTCTATGATTTTTTTGAAAGTTGCAGAACACATGAGTTTTTATGAAATTTATTTATTTTCAGTGGAAAAGCAGATCAGATTTACAGGGAGAAGGAGAGACACAGAGGGAAGGATCTTCTGTCATTTGGTTCACTCTCCAAATGACCACAACGGCTGGAGCCAAGCCGATCCAAAGCCAGGAGCCAGGAGCTTCTTCTGGATCTCCCATGGTTTTGGGCCGTCCTCGACTGCTTTCTCAGGCCACAGGCAGGGAGCGGGATGGGAAGTGGAACATCCAGGACACAAACCAGCACCCATACAGGATGTTGGCGCATGCAAGGTGAGGATGTTAGCCACTAGAGAATCGTGCTGGGCCCAGTACATGATCTTTCTAAACTGCCTTTAGAGCGATAAAAATGCCAGCATGACATCTTCTTTAGCCACGTTTGTTCTTCTAGAAAGCCTCTCTGGATGGAGGCATAATGTACACATGGTGGCGCGGAGCACGCAGACCTGAAGTGTTCAGCTCTGTCAATCTTTGGGAACTCTTCGAGTGCACCTCTCTAATCACCTCTCAGGCTGAGATGGAAGCCGCTTCCTGGTCAATAAGTCACATGTTTATTAGCTATTAGGGCAAAGTGCCTGTTTAAGTCTTGGCTTCTCTTGAATTGCACTGTCTGTCCTTTGACAATTGGTTGCAGGGTTCCTTGTGACTGTCTTCTGATCTGTGGCTTTTCTCGTACTCTCTCAGTGGTGTCCTTGGTACGTCCACATTGGTTGCTGAGTCTTGTCCCGTAGGACCAGCCAGTCTTTGTTTTATGGAGAAATCACACAGAGTCTTCAGTGGTTGTCATCTGCAAGCTCTCTGGTTCTGGCTGCAGCGTTTGGGATTGACTGGTGTGCTTGGAGGAGCTGGGGTCTTAGTGGCCTTTTCCCCTAATGGCTGTCCTGTCCACCCAGGGCTGGTACAGGAAAAGACAGCTCCTTTTATGGAATTACCTCAGAAATTTCATAGGAAAAAAAAATCCTGAGTATCAAGCACAGCATGGGCTTGAGGTGTTAGCTCCTGCTTTTGTAAATTATGTTAACACGAATACATGCTTAGGAAAAGAAAAATGCTCAACATGCACTAAACCAACTAAAATCATCTCCTGTGACACACACTCAGAAAGCTCTCTCTAGAAGGTGAGGGTCAGCAGCCAGGGCAGCAGGGTTTTCTGTAGGAGTAAATTAAAAAAAAAAAAGAGTCTTCAAGACTTTATTGTGTAAGCAGTTTATCTTGGTTTTTAAAATCAAAATCAATAGAAATACAGATAAATATGAAGAAGTCACTAAAAGCCACTGGCCACGCAGCGGGAAGCACTCTTACCACCGTGACACGGTCCTTTTCTGCTGTTTTCCCATGTACGTTGTGTCTTGGGACAAGCAGAAATGAAGCATTTAGAGTGCCGTCCCCTGCCCTACCCCTGCGTCTCCTCCTTTGGCCCTTCCTGCCGACAGGCTGTTGTTTTACATACTCTGGTGGATGCCTAAGCTTGATCCTTCGTCCCCCTAAGCCCAGACACTTCTCCCTTGTCAAGCCCTTGCTCTCTGTCCTCATGTTAATGGCACCTGCCAAGAAGCTGAAGGAAGAAAACCAAAGGTTTCTGTGTTCCCTCTCCTAACTGCATGTCCTTTGCCTTGGAGTATTTTTCTAGCATGAGTTCTAATTTAATTTGTCCTGTGTGGTGTATAATTTTACTATATCTGAGTGACCCATTGATAACATATCTCATTGAACTTTACAGGCAGAAATGACATCCTACTACACCTATTCTTGGACAAGTTGCTATTCCCACCCCCCCAAACCATGTCTTTAAGTTTTACATGTTTACTGCATGCAATGACCACTTATCCATTTTTAGCTACTGGATAGTATTTCACAATACTGCCATAACTGAGTTTCCCATTTCCTATTGCTAACAAGAATGGGGGCTGGCACGGTGGCATACCAAGCTAATCCTCCACCTGCTAGCTCTGGAATCCCAGATGACACAGGTTTGTGTCCTGGATGCTCCACTTCCAAAGCAGCTCTCTGCTTACGGTCTGGGAGAGTGACTGAGGAAGGCCCACCCCCACATGTGAAACCCGAAAGAAGCTTGGCCTCAGCTCTGGCTGTTGCAGCCATCTGGGGAGTGAACCGGTGCATCACGGACTTTTCTCTCTAACTCTCTTCTCCCTGTAAAAATCTACCTTTGAAACAAACAGATAGGCAAATAAATATATGTTTTTAAAATGAAGAATGAGCCTTTTTTCTTGTGTAATTTGCAACTGTTTCTTTAGAGTTCATCCCCAGAGCCAGAATGGAAGGGTAAGTTGTTTAACTTCACTACTTATTTCCTGTCAGACTGCTCTTTAAAATGGTTATAAATTTACAACTCCATCAGCAGATATACAAAATTTCCTAATGCCTTGTGCCCTAACCAATCTTGGCATTATTATGTTTATAATTCTCCCCAAGCCTTATGGGTCTGAAGTTGCAGAATGCTATTAGGAAAACAGATACCACGGCAGGTATTTACTTTTTTCCAAACACTTATTTGTTTATTTAAAGGTAGATTTTCACAGAGAGATTTTACATTATTATTAAAAAGATTTATTTGTTCTGTTTTTTTTTTTTTTGGAAAGGTAGATTTACAGAAAGAAGGAGATACAGAAAGATCTTCTGTCCGCCACTTCACTCCCCAAGTGGCCGTAACAGCCAGAGCCGAACCGATCCAATCCAAAGCCAGGAGCCAGGAGCTTCTTCTGGGTCTCCCATGTGGATGCAGGGTCCCAAGGTTTTGGGCCGTCCTTGACTGCTTTCCAAGGACACAAGCAGGGAGCTGGAACGTAAGTGGAGTACCTGGGACATGAACTGGTATCCATATGGGATCCTGGCACATGTAAGGTGAGGACTTAGCCACTAGGCTACAGCGCTGGGCCCTTATGATTAGTTTTAAGATTTTATTTGAAAGACTTACAGACACACACACACACACACACAGAGACAGATAGAGTTTCCATCCACTGGTTTACTCCCCAGTTGGTCACAAAAAGCAGAGGTAGGCCAGTCTGAAGCCAGGAGCTTCTTTCTGCACATGGGTGCATGTGTCCAAGGACTTAAGCCATCCTCTACTGTTTTCACAGGCCATAAGCAGTGAGCTGGATCAGAAGTGGAGTAGCTGGGATTTGAACCACCACTCATGTTGGATGCTAGCAGCACAGGTGGAAGATTAGCTTGATATGCCACGACACTGGCCCCCATTTTTGGGGGAGGAGAAGACAATTTTATTTCATTTCATTTACTTATTTATTACAAAAATGTGGGTAATATCATTGTTTCCACACTAATGCCATTGTTTTTTCCCCTGTATCTGCGGTCAGGGGAGAAACAAAGGGAGAAGCCCCACCCAGCCTCCCACCCATCCCAGGTCCCCAATGTGGGGCATGCTCCGAGGGTCCTGCTCAAGCAGTTTTTATAGTTCAACAGTTCTGAATTGCTGCCAATCTCGCCATTGCACGCACGATGAAATCTGTTCAGAATTCACTGGCTGACATAGCCTCTTCATGGTTGGGTTTCTGAGATCAGCAGTTCAGTTGGAGGGATCCCCAAAGAAACTTCATCTCAGGTGATCCCAGACCTGATTCTTGTGTGTGCTTGCCAGTACAGGGTCGGGCACTGTCCGTCACCCCAGGCAGCTATGCACATGCTGGTCGTTGCAATTGCTGGGTCAGTTCTGTTTCCAGCCCTGTCTTCCACGCGAACCGATGGGTGTTGCAGTCCAGCCCAATCCTGCCCACTTCATACTCGGCCCTCACGCAAACCAGTGGGAGCTGCAGCCTAGTCAGGGTGACTCCCCATAACCTCCACCAGGCCTGCCCCTACCCTGTTTCCCATGCATGCCAGTATGTACCACAGACTTGTCCAGTCTGTCCCACATTCCATTTAGCTCTCGTACATGTCAATTGGCATTGAAGCCTAGTTCAACCCAACCAGCCCTACTTTCCAGCCCACATACATACTGGCGGGTGCCTTTCGGTCTAGCCACCCCTACCCCTGTCCTGGTTTTCTTGCTCTCCAGTGGGAGTCGTAACCCAAGAGGGAGGTGCCCACTATTTCCCTCCTGGGCCACTCCCACTCCAGGATTATGCACTTTCTAGGTGGTTCTGCAGTTTAACTTGACCAGAACGCTGCCCCCACTCTGGCCCCCACACTCTCCTGTGGAAACTGCAACCCAGTAAGGGCATACTCTCACAGCTCCCCAACCGAGTCTATTCCCAGCCCTAGATTATGTGTGTGCCAGTGGTTGCTCTGACCTGGTTGGCTTAGCCCCTCGCCTGTCTCAGCCTTTGCCGTCAAAGCTGTGGCCTAGTATCCCTGGCTCATGCAGATCAGTCAGTGTAAGAGCCTAGTGTGGCATGACCTGTGCTCCATCCTGATTTTTGTTCTTCCTTGTGAGTTGACATTTGCTTGGCCCCACCCGGTCTGCCCCCTTCCAGTTGCAGGTTGGTCCACCCCACATCCTATTTTAGGATGCTCTTTCAGGTGCTGCTGCCTTGACCTTCCCAGGCTGTTGTCGGTTCCCTTATCTGTAAGTGATGGCAGGTTCCATGGTCACTCCTGGCTTAGCCCATCACCACCCCCGCTCGCAAGCTAACCTGTGGGACTTGTATTTCCACAGGGTTGGGCCCACACTTCCCCCACAGAATCTACCCCTGGACCTGGTTCTCTCGCATGTTGGTTAGTGTCTTGATCCTGCCAAGTGTGACATTTCCACTGTTCCACCACCCAGTCAGGTATTGGTACCTAGCCCTGCCAGACAGGCCCCCATCCTAGCTTTGGTGTGGACTGGTGTGTGGCAGTCAGTGATGCTCTATTCTAACAGCCCATCTCAGGACTGTTAATTGGGCTGGTGAATCAGTCTGGCCCCAATAGATCTTGTGGACACTCCCTTCCAAACCATCAAGTCTCAGCTCCCACGCTTGCCAGAAAATTTCGTGACCCTGTTACTGGGAATCACCCAGCATTCATCTCTCACCTACACTCACACTGGCCTTATTCATGGGTGTCCCTTGGCAGCAATTACATATTCTAAAAACCCCAGAGTTTGCTGCTGGGCGGCCAACAAGCAGAGCCTGGCGCCAAATAGTGCACTAGCTGCCCAAAGCCTAGGACTTGGTCACAGCGTGGCAGCAGTGACCATGGCCTGAATCCCCAGCATTGGGTCCGGCCTGGCTGGGGCACCCCCACAGCCACTACACTGCAGGGAGCTGGTTTTGCCCCAACCCCAAGGCCTGAACCCTTCCCGAACTCGTCCTGCTGCATGATGTTAGCGGCAGACTGGCCCCCATTTTAAAAAGATTTATTCATTTACTTATTTGAAAGGGAGAGAGTGAGAGAGAGCAAGCTTTTATTTGTTAGTCTACTCCCTACATGGCCACAATAGTCAGGTCTTGGCCAGGATGAAGGCAGGATCCAGGACTTCCATCTGGATCTCCAAATGGGTGACGGGGCCCAACCACTTAGGCCCCTTTGGCTACTTCCCCAGGCCAGGCTGTCAGTAGGGAACTGGATTGTTAGTGGAGCTGCTGGCACTAAGACAAGTGCTCATTTAGAAGCTGGCAATTCTAGGCAGCACGTTATCTTGCTGTAGCACCAAGCTGGCCACATCACTCAAGGTCTTTTATTTTATTTATTTCAAGTTTTTCCCCTGTTTATTTTTATTTGAAATGCAGAGGTTCAGAGAGAAGGACACAGAGAGAAGGACACACAGAGAGAGAGAGAGAGACAGAGAGACTTACATTGGCTTTTCCACAGGACTGGAATTGGAGCTGCTGGGATTCAAACCTGGTACCTATACGAGATGACAGTGCCTCAGGTAAAAGTTTAATCTACTATGCCATCGTGCCGGCCCACTCAAGTATTTTAAATAGGGAGAATTGGCTACTTAGGTACTGGAGAGTTGATAGAGCTGGAAAGGAATACAGAGGTATCTCAAGAGAGTGCCTGCAGGAAGCTTGAAGAATCTAAGAAACTAGGTGGGGGAAACCAGGACCTCTGGGGCTCCCGAGCAGGTGTCTGTAGAACTGGGGGCTCACTCTTGGGAAGCAGGGGGCAGCATGGTGCTATTGGCAACTGGGAGGAGTGGGATGAGGCTGAGTTTGGGAGTTCAGAAAGAATGTGGAGGTTGGAGCTAACAGCTGCTGCTGGAGTGAGGCTGGCAGGCAGGAAAGAAACAGGAACTCAGTGAAGTCCCTTCTCTCTTCACCTTGCCTTCCAATCTTCCTCTTGTGCCTCTCACTGCTGGAACCTAACAGGAAACCAGCTGGTTCCAGTGCCTGGGAAGCGTCACGTGCAGAGTCTGGCCCCAACCCCAGCAGGATATGAGAGGCGGATTCGGACTGAGAGACACTGAGTAAATAACCCGCAGAGCATCCTCCTGTGGATGTGATGTATTTTATGTGAAGCTATTTTAAATGGTGCTGCACACACACACATCTTTGCATGTCAGTTACTTAGAATAAGTAACTGACAGTAGAATTGTAGAATCAAAGAAAATGTGTGTATTGAAGCTTTAGGTCCAGACTGACAAAATTGCTGGAGGAGTAGGTTCTGAAGGAAAGAGAATGTCCCCCCATCCCCTGCAGTGTATTCCTGGAAGCTGCATCCCAGAGCAGGTGGCAGGTGGAAAAGATGGGGTTTCTCCCTGGAGGAGGCGGTTACCTGGGATTGCCTCCTGCCCAAGGAGTGAGTACCAGGAAATTGTAGTTTCAACCTCCCTATCTCAGAAAGAGACAGACCTGACCTTGCACTGTTGGGTCATTTATATGATTTGTATTCACCTCTGAATTCTACAAAGGGTCATGAGTATCTATCACTCATACAGTAAGAGCACACAAAGATGTAATTCCATAGATCATGTAGGTCATGTACCTCCCAGTGAAGTATCCTTATATTGAGGGGTTGAGAGAAATTACCTGTGGATTGGTTGACTGAATTGGGCTTACAGGGGTAAGGAGTGTGTGTGTGTGTGCGCGCGCAGGGGGGTTTAGGCTGGGAGCTGGAAGACAAGGGTTGAAGGGAGCCAGAGAAGAGATAATGGTTTGAATTGGGAGGGTGGAACCTGCGTTAGTCAAGTGGCCTGCTGGCACACTGGGAGTAGTAAGATGTAGGGGGAATGAATGGGCAGTGAAAGGACAGATCTATGAGGCTGGAGGCCTGGCGGTCTGTGGCCAGTACTGAAGAGAAGCATCACCCACTTGGCAAGCTAGCCCACAGCTAGTCTTCCCAGCCCAGGTCCTTGGGGCTATGTGTTTGCATTCAGCTCTGAAGAGATCATGCATTCCTAATCAGATGATTGCAATCATGAGAGTCCCACCAGCAGGGTATCACCCACACTCCACTTGGAGCAGGGCCAAGCAGAGCAATGCTGGCCTTGGCTGGGTAGAGTTGGAAAGGCCGGGTTGGAGCCTGGGTATTGAAAGAGGCTTTGGGGTAGTCACTGGGTACAATGGTGAGGACACCAGCTGGGATGCCCATATTTCATATCATAGTGCCTGGGTTTGAGTCTCATTCTGCTCTCAATTCCTGCTTCCTGCTGATGTGCATCCTGGGATTGAACAAGTGGTTTGGTTCAAGCAGTTGGGTCCCTGCCACCCAAAGGACAGTCCCAGATTGAAGTCTTGATTCTCAGTTGTGCCTTGGCCCAGCCCTGAGTATGTAGATATTTAGAGAGTGAACCAGCAGATGGGACATCTGTCTCTCTCTGCCTCTTAAATGAATAAAATAGACAAATAAATAGAAAGGTTCCTGGTGATTTCTCTAGCTCCTGACACCCCTAGATGACATGGGCATCTAGGGCAGTGGAAGAATGACTCTTGCATTGGGCAAGCCTGGAATCCTTTTTGGATTGCCCTGTGGAGACCTCAGAGTCTTTCTGTCATCAGGATGTGCCTCCTGAGCAGACAGGAACCATCTCTGTTTGGCACAGAGCTCCTGTGTTCAGCAAGGACACTCAAGAAAACATGGATTGGAAGAAGGAGGGGTTTTCTAAATCAAAGTCATCACTTTCCACTTGTAAAGGGTCTGTCTCTGGGGAGCATTATCTGTCGCCGGTGGCACCATCCCCTTTGTCCTCCTGGGCCTCTGTCTTTCTTCTCACATCCAATTGGTCAACAAATCTTACATGCTCTAGATTAGTAATGCACCTCACTTTTATGCCTCTCTCTTCTCCCCAGGCTGCCCTAGCTGAACCCACTTTCTATTTAGAATGCTTCTCTTCTACTTTCTGTCTAGAGCTTCCAGTGGTTCTCAACTGCCTTTAGCATAAAAGCCAAACACTGTAGTTTGGCCTTCATGGTCCGCTCTGGGTCCCCTCCAACTGCCTGCCAGTGTCACTTCTCTTCTGTGTCTCTCTTAGGTGCCTGCAAGTCGGGCTCATCCATATTCTCCAAATCTGCACGGGATTTCCCTGTCCTTCTATCTGGGCTCCTCTCCCCGTCAGTCGTCCCCTCTCTTCATTGGCCAGTCCTGGACCTGATCACCTGTCCTTCCAGGGAACTGAGAAACGAATTGAAGTCACAGCCATTCTGTGCAGGCCCTGGGTCTTTCATGCTGGTGATGAAGTGTAGGCTCTCGTATGCTCAGTGATGGTCCAGGTCGTAGATGGTCATAATAATAGGTACCACTTATTGGCTGTCTCCTATGCTTGAGGTACTCTTGCAGGTGTGTCTTATATGCGTTCTTCTCTGATCCTCCTAGTAAAGTGGTGACCTGACATTCAAATGAGGATTTAAGAGTGAAGGATTCCACACCGTTGCTGGGGTAAGGGATGTCTGCAGTAAGGGGAGTGCAGGAGCTCTGGGGATGCTGAGGAGCTCAGCAGTCACCCTGTGGAGGTGAGAGAAAGGAGAGGAGAGCTTCCGGGGAAGGAGGCCCTCCACCAGTGTCAAGCTGGTTCTCTCCTGAAGGAAGATGATATAAAGCTTGCAGGTTCAAATGCTACTGTGTTTCTACCTGCGGGTGAGAACCCCTTGAGCTGCTGTGCAAAGGTGTTAATGCAGATGCCCCTGGAATGCCTCAGGGTGGGGCCTGAGATTCTGCATTTCTAGCCAGTTGATGTTGGTGCTGCCTGGTCCTGCACGCTGAGTAGAAAAGCACTAGGGAGTTTCAACTTCTAGTGGGCTCTGCAGAGAATGGTGGCCAGGACCCAGGATCAGTCTATGATTGAGGCTCTGCGAGGTTATCAGATTTTTGACAGATCAACATTGTATCTGTATTCTAAACCAAGAGTCAAGAGTGGTAATACGGGCCTGATGCATGGCTCAGTGGCTAAATCCTTGCCTTGCATGTGTCAGGATCCCATATGGACATCGGTTTGTGTCCCAGCTGCTCTACTTCCTTTCCAGCTCCCTGTTTGTGACCTGAGAAAAGCAGTAGAGGATGACTCAATGCGCTGAGACTCTGCACCTACGTAGGAGATCTGGAAGAAGCTCCTGGCTCCTGGCTTTGGATTGGTTCAGCTCTGGTGGAGAGAACCAGTGGAGTGATCTTCCAGTGGATGGGAGTTCTTTCTCTCTGTCTTTCCTTCTCTGTGTAAAACAATCTGTTTTTCCAATAAAAATAAATAAATCTTTTTTAAAAAAGTGGCAATAAAAAGGCCATGGAAAAGTGCAAGAGAAAAAGCAGAGGTTTCCCCCGAAGTTAAGGAGGAGATAGTGGAGCACACGGGTCAAAGATTCCTGAGCCTTCGTGTTGGGAAATCCTTCAGGCAATTCCCATCTCCAGGGTATCTTGGCTTGGAAGCATCAGCTTCCCTCCTTTAAAGGTAACTGCCTGTGGTGGGTTCTAGCTCCTGCTGGTGAACATGTGATTCAGGTCTGGGTGTTTTTCAGACCGGGAAGATTGCTCTATCTGTTGGCAAGTGTGTGGTAGGGTGTGGACCAGCAGGGCAGGGTCAAACCTTAGCCCACTGGCATGTGCAAGAGCCAGCCTGGAGTTCAGGTCATGCTGGGCTAGGCTATTACACCTATTGGTTTATGTGAGCCAGGGATGGGGCAGGCTGGTCAGGACTAGGGTGCAGCACCTGCCAGTGAGAATTGGGACTGGGGGTGAGCCAAGCCAGGCTGCAGCATCCAATGGCAAAGGCCAAGACAGGGAATGGGCTATGCTGAGCTGGATCAGAGCAACAACTGGTGTGTGTAAGATCTGTGACTGGGAGCAGAAATGGTTGGGGAGCTAAGGGGGCACCCTGGCTGGGTTGTGGTTCCTATTAGTGAGCATGAGAGCTGGAATGGGGGCAGCAAATTGGGCTGGGCATGACTACAGTGTCTCTCAGCATGGGTGTGGACTGGGCATTCACTGGTGCTAGTAAGAGACAGGGTTGGTGCAGGGCAGGCTAGGCCAGGTCTCAGCACCAGCTGAACCAGATGAAAGCTGTTTCTGGGTGTGGACCAGGTATGGTCAGGCTGTAGCATCCAACAGTAAGATCCAGAATGGGAATGGGCCAGTTAGAAAAGGCCACTGTTCCTGCCAGGACAGAAGGTGGACTAAGTCAGTCTGGGCCGAGGACTCACTGGTGGGTGTTTAGATCTGCCCTTTGGACGTAACTTGAGAGAGGAACTTGGAACTCCTCTGTCAGGATGCAGTCCCTGCAGGTGAGCATATGTACCAAGGCAGGAAGCAGCCCTGACCAGGTCAGGTTATGGTACCCACTGGCATACGTGTGGCTCAGGTCTGGGGTCAGGCCAGGTTGGGCCAGTTCATAGTACCTACTGTCAGATGTGAGAATCAGGATGGGATGCCAGACAGGTCAGGTCAGGTCACAACACCAGTAATTCACATTAGGACTGGGACTGGGGGCAGGCTGGGCTGGGCCAGGTTGTGGTACCCACTAGTTAGAGATAGAACTGGGGGCAGACTGGGCTGACCAGGCTACAACACTGCTGGAAAATGCTAAGGTGAGGTGGGCATACCAGGCTGGGCCACAGCACCCACCAGCACATGAGACCAGGGAGTATGGGGTGTGCGAACCCAGTAGCAGGGGTAAGGGTGACTCTCCTGCTGGGCCATTACTGCCATTGGTGAATGTGAGAACTGGGCCCAGGGGAATACCATGGTGGGCAGGGCTACAACATCTGTTGACCTACATGTAAACTGGGTTGGGGAAAAGCCAGGCTGGGCTAAGCGACTATATCCACTGGTACAGGCATGAACCAGAGTAACTGTAGGCTGGTTGGTCTTTGCACAGCATCAGCTCGCAAGTGCTGCGACTGGGGATAACTCCTGTCAAGCTAGATGGCAAAACCACCTGGAGAGTGCAAGACCCAGGGCTGGGAGTGGACCTAGTAGGGAAATTGTGGGCACCCTTCTGATGGGCTGCAGCTCCCACTGGTGAGCATGAGAATCATGGCTGGGGGTGAGATGGGCTAGACAGGCCACGGCACTTGCTGGCGTGAGTGTGGGCTGGATAGTGGGGTCTGTTGTGCTGTGCTAGGCTTCAACACCCATTGATACGTTGAGAGCTGAATGGGATGTGGAACAGACCGGACAAGTATGCTGCACATACTGGCAAGCACAGGAAGCAGGGCTGGAGGAGAGCCTAATGGGGGTTATTTGGGGTCACTGACTAGGCTGCAGTTCCTGCAATGTATGTGAGGGCCGAGTGTGTGGTGGACAGGGATGTGCTGGGATGCAACATCCATTGGCTTACTTAAGAGACAAGGCTGGAGACAGAATTGACCCAGTAAGTACAACTATGACTTTGTGTAGGCTGATGTAGGTGACAGGCTGAGCCTGATCTCTCATTGTCAAGCACACATGAGAGTCAGGTCTGGGATCATCTTAGTCAAGGCTTTTTTGGGGATCCTCCCAAACAAACCACTGGACTCAGAACTCCTACCATGGGAGCGTTGCAGGATCTGTGGTGTGACCGTGAAGTACATGTATCAGAACTGGGCCTTCTAAATGGCTAAGACAGAGCCCAGATGCACATGGAGAATATGGCAGTTCCTTGGGGCCTGCAAAGGATATTTTGTACCATTGCACAGGAAAGAGGACAGAGCAAATTGGACAACTATCCTAGCCAAGCGTTGACAGCAAATATCTGGGCGAATGGAGACTCCAAGGAGGACTGTGTCAGCCAATGGACCTTGGAAGAGTTTCTTCATCATTGGAATGGTGAGATCAATAGCGTTTCAGAACTATCGAACCTTGAGTAGCATCCTTGGAGCATGCTCCACACCAGAAACTCTGGGATGACATTGGATGTCTGTTCCCCATCCCTACGTACTGATGCGGTTAGGATGCTGGATGTGGCTTCTCTTCGAACCCCCTCTTCCCCAGATACAGGAAGGAAAAAAAGTTGAAAACAATGGCTCCACCCACTTTCCCCTGACCTTCCCACGCTAACCAACTATGTAAACATCATCAAAAATAACATTAAGAATAAAGAAGACACTAAGGCTCATCAAGGCCAAAGTGCATAGTTATGGTCCTTTGAGTGTTATGGACCAGGATTTTATCTGTCCTGTAGTCTCAAAATCTCCAGTAGGCTTTTCACTCCCTGCTAATGCTCTTGGAAAAGCAGTGGATGGATGGCCCAAGCACTTGTGCGCCTGTCACTTGAGTGGTAGGTCAGGATGGAGTTTCTTCGATTTGGCTCAGCTCTAGTCGCTGCTGCCATTTGGGGAGAACCAGCAAATGGAAGATTTCTGTCTTTTTTTCTCTGGTCTTCAAACAAGTGAATAAAATCTGAAAAGTCTTTTTTGAGGTTTCATAGGTCCTGGTCAAACGGTTTAGATTTAGCCCTGATGTCTTTGAGAGACCTGGGGGCTGATGATGGGAGGAATGCTCATTGTGTCGTCATATGACTGGACATGAGAGAACATGTCTTCCTCAGTCCTTGAATCCCCAGGGCTTAGTAGGACACAGGCATCAGGAGTAAAATACTCAACCTCCGTACTCAACCTCCCCAAGGCTGGGTATGGTCTTGTGCTCAGCTGAGGCTAGCAAAGGGTGAGGGGAGTGAGTGATGCTCACCTTTGCTACTCTGTTCCTTTCTCTTTCCTGCACTATGGTATGAGGTTGTGAAACTCAGCAGCCACTTTGTACCACACACGGCAGGAGGAGTCTGGGGCCCTCATGACTGTGGAGCAACCAAATTAATCCAAAGCCTAGATGTGCAGGAGACATGAACTCCCCCCTTAACCAAGTCACTGTTAATGTTGTTCCTTTTCCGGTGCAATCATATGCAATGTTAATGAACACAATGGCCAAGGGTATCTTTCCCATGGAGGGCCCTGTTTCTCACATCAGCTGTGCTGTGGAATGCTTGCACTGTGCAAAGATCAACTCATTGATGCTTGCTGGAGGATGGGCCTGAACATGGATAGTTCTAAACTCCCCAAGTGACTCCAACATGTGGCCACTGAGCTAGCATCGTCAGAAAGGGTGTGGGAAGGGCATGGGCACAAAGGGAGGCCAGTGAGGAGTGTGAGCTGTGAAAATCAGAGGAGGTGAGAACTTGCAGAGAAGCACACGTGGGTACTGTCAGCCAAGACCCCTGCTGGAGGCTCTGAAGAAGCCACTGGATTCTTCAGACCACGAGTCACTGGTGACGGGGGAGGAGGTACGAGGACAGGGTAACAGTTTGAAATGGACTAGGGAGAGGGGTGAGTTCCCTGGAAATAACAAGAATTCTGGCAGTGAAGGAACGTGAAGAGAGATAAAGCCCTTACCTCGACAGGACAGTAAGTTAACATTTCTACTGATGACCCTACTTCCTTCCTCAAATAACGGAAGGACAAGTGTGTGCTAAGCCCACCTGAGGTCTTGCTGTCTCACTGCACAGCTCTGCTTCCTCTAAGACAGGGTGGTCATTTCCTCTTTACAGATGGAGAAACTGAGATGCCTAGTGATGGAGTGTGAACTTGAATCAGATCTGTCTGGTCCAGTGCTAAGGCTGTCCTAGGCACGTTTAGCCCAGCGGGACCTTGAACTTGTCTTTTTTCCTTTTTGGACATTTTTTGGGGGGATATAGATATTGGGAAAAGTGTGAGAAGGCTAGAACTGACTTCAGAGTTGGCCCTGGATAGGAAGAGATGGGGTAAGCATGTGGGGGACTGTCAGGAGGAGGGATGTTGAACTACCCGGCCTCTGCAAGTAACATCTCCATCGTTTCAGGAAAGGAGGAAGGGCCCATGGGGACAGTTAGAGCAAACTGAAGCTCGAATGTCAGTGTGTGCCCTCCATTAGAGGACAGGGAGGTGGCCTGTTCTGGCACAGCTTTGAGGCCAGTTCCAGGCTGTGACAGTGCTGAGCCAAGCAGAGCTGGTTCTTAAATGCCCAAGGACACAGCTTCTGATAGAGACATAGGTAGGCTCTCTCACCTCCTGTTTTCAGGACAGCCTGCTAACAGGAACCTGTTTGGCTGCAAATGAGTCTGCCATGATCCCTAACTCTCTTTGATTCAAGCAGCTGTCCTGGGGAGCAGCCCTTGGGGACGGCAGCCAGGCCGGCCAGCTTTTCTACACAGATGAGTTGGCTGACCGTTGCCTGCTAGGCTTCTGTGTCTCCCCACAAAATGCTTAGAATGCTTCAAGTCTAAGGCTTGCAGGTTGGAACCAGATGTCAGAGGGACCCGCAGACACCTTAGCAGGTGGAACATTAAGATGTGGCAGGCTGGGCTGATGGGGATCAGCAGGAATACTTTTGCATCTTGTGAATGGGGTGGGGAGGTAACCATCAGCTGATCTCACTACAATGTAAGCTTTTGGTCATGGTTCACTCTAAATGGCTACAACAGCCAGAGCTGAGCTGATGCAAAGCTGGGAGCCAAGAGCTTCTTCCAGGTCTCCCATGCAGGTGCAGTGTTCCAAGGGCTTGGTCTGTCCTCTACTGCTTTTTCAAACCACAGTCAGGGAGCTGGATGGGAAGTGGAGCAGTTGGGACATGGGCCCATGTGGGATGCTGGCACCACAGGGCAGAGGATTAGCCTACCATGCCATCACAGGGGTTGGGAAGGACGAAGAGGAGCCCAAGCTGTTTTTAATTGTTTTGTACATCAAAGTGTCACATTTACGGTACAAGAAGACAGACATATCTTGTTGCTTTTTAAAGGAAGACCTCCCTAGGATTGCAAGTCCTGGGTGTGCGAAAACAGGGGTAGGGTGGTGTGGGGTGGTGCAGGGTGGTACAGGAGTGGGCTTGGATCCCAGTTCATGAATACGCCCCTTGCCCTATTTATTTGAGCCTGATAGCTGAAGGACGAAGGTGAGGTAGGATGAACAGGCAGGCAGACACACAGGCAGGTCTGCTGAGCCGCAAGTCGCCTGAACAACACCCTCCCCGTAAGCCCCAGCCTCCTACTGCCGCCTACTTGTCAGTCCAAAAACGCTCTTTCCTGGAATGTATCTTCTTCAGCTGGGGCCTAAGGTGGGGGATCCATAAAAATAGGAATAAGGAAACAAAAATAGGAAAAATGGGAGTCATTCCCAGGTGGCTTCACACCTGCAGAGGTACCACCCTGACACAAAAGAGACCGGCAGCTAGGAAGGGCTCCCTCCTGCTCTCTGTCCCTCTCCCGCTCTCTGTCTCTCTCTTTCTCCTCCTGTCTATTTCTCTCTCTTCAGACCCTGCTGGAGTTACTGTACAGGTGGTCTCTATGTCTCTCCTCCCCAGCTCTACACACCCTTTGGCCAACCTTCTGGTCCACTGCTTGCCTGCTCATAAAAGGTACTGCTCTATGAGGAACAACCCATGTTTGTGCTTGTGTGTGTGTGTGTGTGTGTGTGTGCGTGTGCGTCCACGTTCTCACCTTCTGAATGCATTTTGTTATCATTTTTGCACCTTTTACATGTCTGTGCTTAGAATGCTTGTCTATGTGTGAAGCAAGAGCCTGGAGGCCTCAACAAAGATGCGGAAATGAAATGGAAAATGAAATGAAAAGATGTAGCTATTTTGGTGCAAAAACTTTTTGAAATTCATGCGTGGCTTCTTTATAATGTATATTTTTTATGAACTTATTTTCTGAAGTATTGTTTATTTATTTATTGGGAAGGCAGAGTTGGTAGTGAGAGGGGGAGAGCGAGCGAGCGAGAGAGATCTTCCATTTGCTGGTACACTCCCTGAATGGGCACTACAGCCAGGATTAGGCCAAGCTGAAGCTAGGACCCTGGAATTGCATCCTGGTGTCCCACATTTGTGAGGGGCCCAAGGTCTTGGGAATTGCTACCTTCCTAGGTACCTTAGCAGGAAGCTGGATTGGGAGTGGAGCGGCTGGGACTTGAACTGGCGCTCTGACAGGAGAGGTCAGTGGCACAGTTGGTGCCTTTCGCGAACTTTCTGAAGGCTCCTCATCTGCACCATTGGCTCTTATGCGCAATCAAGTCCTCTTTGGGATAAGTGTGCTGCCATAAGCCAAAACACCAGGTGCAGCGAGGTAAAAGATCCAGCAAGATAGGAATGCCAGCAGGGGTAGACCTGGGGAGAACAAAAAAGGAAATGTCTCCTGCCCTGGCGGCAGGGTGGGGCTGTGAGGGAATGTCGAAGGGGCAAGGCGAAGGAGGTGGGGGGATGCCTTGGGTGGCAGTGAGCGATTGGTGGATAAGATTGTGGGAGCTGAAGGGGATTGGTAGGTGGGCGGAGAGTAGGGGGAGAGGCCACGAGGGATTGGTGGATGGGGTTGTCAGATACGGTGCCATGAGGTTACAGCGAACCAGTGGGGATTTACAATGTTACTGCAGATTTACAAACAAAATTTGAACCGGAAAGGCACGGGAATCTTAGGGCAGCCAATTTAGAAGAAGCAGATATTATAAATAGTCCTGAGTCCAAAATGGCAGAGGCCTTCAGGGCCGATGTTTGAGTTGTTCCTCATATGTATGGATTAAAAAAAAAGAGTTTTTTTTTTTTTTTTTTTTTTTTTTTTTTACCCTGAAGTGTACATGGGCTTTGATTCTATTTTTCTATGAAGCTTTTGATGTCCCCCTGTATGGAATGCTCCTTGAGCAGGGTTTGGTGTGAAGGGTTTGGGGTGGGGGGTCAGGTCACCGAAAGAGCAACTGCAAGCAGAACTGGAACGCCTACTGTGTGGCAGGTGTTGGCAGGTGAGCTCCTGTGTGTCCCTCCTTAACCTCCAGAGCGGCAGCAGGGGGTCTGTCCAGCCCCTTTGCACTTCTCAGACTGTGAACAAGGTTCAGAAAGGGTGTGCGACAGCTCGTGCATGACAGACCATTCTGAGAGAATGAGAGTAGAGAGAGAATATATTTTCCATGCACTGGTTCACTTCCTGGATGGCAGCAACAGCCAGGGCTGAGCCAGCCTGCCTGGGCCAGGGGCCTCGTTCAAGTCTCCCACATGGGTGGCAGGGACATCAACACATAAATAATTTTCTGCTGCTTTTGTCAGGTACATTATTAGGGAGCCGGAATTGGAAATGGAACCGTCAGTGCTCATAGAGGATGCTGACTTCACAGGCACCTTTGCCCGTTACAACCCCATTCCCAGCGTAATCTTTGATCTTAAATACGTGTTTATTTTTATTGGAAAGGCAGATATACAGAGAAAAGGGGAGACAGATAGGAAGATCTTCCATATGCTAGCTTACTCACCAAGTGGCTGTGAAGGCTGGAGCTGAGCTGAACTGAAGCCAGGAGCCAGGAGCTTCTTCCAGGTCTCCCACGCAAGTGCAGGGTCCCAAGGCTTTGGGCTGTCCTCGACTGCTTTCCCAGGCCACAGGCAGGGAGCTGGATGGGAAGTGGAGCAGCTGGGATATGAGCTGACATGCAAATGAGGACTTTAGCCACTACGCTACCATGCTGGGCCCCCAGGGTAATTTTTAAAATAAAATTTCTTTCTTTATTTGAAATGTAGAGTTATATAGAGAGAGGTTGGAGGGAGAGAAAGTTGTATTTGCTGATTCACTCCACAGATAGCTGCTATGGCCAGGGTTGGATCAGATCAAAGCCAGGAAGGTTGTCCTGCTCTACCAGGTGAGTGTAGGAGCCCAAGCACTTGGGCCATCCTTTGATGTTTTTTCAGGTACATCAACAGGGAGCTGGATCAGAAATGGAGCAGCAAAGACACAAACATGTGCTCCTATAGGTTGGCGGAAAAAGAGTCAGTGGTTTAACACACTATGCCATGATGCTGGACTGGCAGGGTTAAATTTTTATTGATCTTTTTTCTCCCTGAACACATGCATACAGACCCTAAGCATGTGCAGACAGCTTCTAGAAGAGGGTCTTGGCGGTCATCAGAAGTACAGGAAAGCACTTGGCAAGGCCTTGCAAGGCTGTCCCTGCTTGGGCCGTGTCAGGCACGTTCTCCCTCACCACTTGTGCTCTTCCTGCTGAAACACCCTTGATTTCCCTGTCCCCACCCCATTGGCCAAGACCAATGTCACTTCCTCCAGGATGTCTTCCTGAAACAACATCTGAAAGTTTTTGTATTATTTGTGGTATTGCTTTTCCATTATATTTCAAACTTCCCGAATATTTAAATCCCTAAGTTCACAAAGCTGATGATGTTCCTTCCTGTTTCCTGAGGCTTGGGGAGTTGAAACAACTTGTGCAAATTCTGGAGTTGGAAGAGACACAGCTAGGATTTGAACTCTGTGGTTCCTGCCAGAGCCTGTATGCCTGTCACTCAGCTTCGCCTGTGCATGCTCGGTGAGACCCCATGGCGATGTGAGGCCCGCGCCATTGAGCTCTCCAGCTTCACAGAATTCATGGACAAGTGGGGAAGGCAGTTGTCCTGAAAGAGGTGGATGATCGTAACAAGCCCTGCCGTGTGGGTGGCATGAAGGAGTTGGCATGAAGGAGAAGGAGGCATTAACGCATCAGACAAAGGGCTGGGGCATGGGGACACTCTTTAGAAGAGAAGATCCCTGAACAGAATTTTGAAGGTTAAATAAGAGCCTTCCAGGAGATAAAGAAGTGGGGGCTCAACAGACACACATGTGCCTGAGTATGCTTGCATACCTGTGTGTGCGCATGTGCGTGCACACACTCACATACACACACACACACACACACACTCACTCACTGATGTGCATGGAGTGGTAGGGTACTTGGAGTGGTCAGAAATCTCACCCATTCCCCTCAAACCTGAGGACTGCCAGAAGGCCTGGAGAGTGGCAGTTGCAGGCAGCTGGCTGCACCTGCCCCGTTGGAGTTCTCATTTCTTCTTTCACACCTGTCTGTTTAGAGAAGAGTAGGTAGGATGCGAAGTGCTGCGGGATTCTTCTCAGTGCCAGGGCAGAAGAAGTGGTGGGGATAGCTGCTGTAGAGGTTGGAATCCCACACCTGCTCCCTGCTCTCCGCTCCTCTTGGCCCTGCCGCTGGATTCCCAGCTGTCCATGGTAGGAGTGGGGCACTCAGTGTGACCAGCCAGGTGAGGCTCTGGGCACAGGTTCTGGGGGTGGATGGTGAGTCTTCCAGAGTTCTGCTGGCCCCAGCATCTGGCACATCTTTCCACTGCTGCCCTGTGACAGACACTGCTGGTCCTTGCCCACAGACTCTCCCTGTGCTTACTCTGGCCCAGCCTGCTTCCAATTGGAAGCCAAAGAGGCAGGGTTGGGCCTAGAACCAGTCACACTTTCCAAAACATGGGACCCAAGAGTAGGGGTGAGGCTGTGTGTGGTGGGGGCTGCTTGTTGGCTGCCCCCTCCTCACTGTAGGTCCCTGGGTGATGGCTGCGTCCTGGTTTTTAGCTGTTTTGTGTGTGTGTGTGTGTGTGTGTGTGTGTGTGTGTGTGCTGAGATGAGAGTTGGACCTTCAGTTTCACCTTGCAGAAGGAAGTCCCCCTATACCCCTTAGGGGGCTGTTCTGGGTCCCTGTTCCATAATGCCGTCTGGGAACCTGCTTCACCCATGGGAGCTCCTGCCACCCCAGCACAATGGCCTACGTTCCGCTCTGTACTCACATTCTGGGTGGATTTCCGAGTGAATCTGGCTGCCTCTCCTTGGATCTGTCTGGTCATTTGGAATCCCAGCTGTCCCCCGCTTAGCCACCTGCAATGCCATTTCCCACTCCAGTTCAGCCGTCTGCTTAGGGTCAGGTGTGTGGGTTCTGAACACTCATGCTGGTGGTGGCTTGCCTGGGATCAGTGTGTGTTTGCTGAGGCTGTCACGTGTGGCTGCTCACCCATGCACTTGCACACTGGGTGCCCAGCCTGACGGATTGTGCTGTGAGCATGCCTGGCGCTCCCACCTGGTTAGCCTGGAGGGATCGGCATGCTAGGCATTGCCTGTCTTCGGATCTCTCTGATAGGTATGCATCCACGTCTCTGTGGTGTGTGTATCTAGCCATGTGTCTCGGAGTGTCTTTGACTTGAGATAAGCCCATTCTGAAAGAGAAAAGCCCAGAGGTCCAGTTGTCTCCCTTCCGCTGGTCCCAAGAAACCACTATCTTGTGAAGAGGTGGTGATGGAGGGGAGTGGCCTTTAGAACCTCCTAGAACCTCTCCCCCTGACATTCAGGGCCTTCCTCAACTGTCCCAAAGTCCCTCTAGCTTTGATCTGGACAGCGACAGCCACCACTCTGGGGTTACCTCTTGCAGCCCAGTGGCTCCTTGCCCTCCACAGCTTATGTCACCCTGTGACCCTCCTGAGGGGCCCAAGGGGCACTGTCCTGGCCTGCTGTGGCTGCTCCTTACGCCTGGTCTTGCTGGGGCCCTTCAGCACAGGCAGAGGACCCAGGACCAGTTGGAGGCACACTTAAGGGTTCTGGGCTGCACCTCGGGTGGGAACAATGTGTCCAGAGCATGCCCTTCCCAACAGATTTCTGGCTGGGCAGGGGGAACACAGGTGGGGTACTTACCAGTTTAAATAGGCAATTTGGATGGAGCCCCACGACGGCAGTTTAAGAGCTCGTTCTCTGCCTCGTGGGGGTTTGATTACAACCAACTTGGCTGATGATGTGCAGAGAGGGCCAGAGAAATGGTTTCCAAGGAAACTCGAATCTTCCCAAGCCCCTTCTCGCTCAGGTGGAAACCAGGGCTGGCTGGAAAATCAGTACCTCAGGGTTCTCTGTTCCCCTGAATCCTTTGTCCCGAATTCCCAAATCATCTTGCGTACCCACTGGATTCCACAACAATTGTTTCCCTCATTGTCCCTGTTTGATCCCTCAGTCTATGATGCTGCTCAGACTATGTGCATAGAGAATATACACAGGCTTCAGTATTTGGGAAAGTTGACAAACAGTTAAATAAATTACTATTGTTTTAAGATTTATTTTTATTGTAAAGTCAGATATACAGAGAGGAAGATCTCCCATCTGATGATTCACTCTCCAAGCGGTCACAATGGCTGGAACTGATCGATCCAAAGTCAGGAACCAGGAGCTTCTTCTGGATCTCCCTCGTGGATGCAGGGTTCCCAGGCTTGATTGCTTTCCCAGGCCACAAGTAGGGAGCGGGATGGGAAGCAGAGCTGCTGGGATCAGAACCGGTGCCCATAAGGGGATCCCAGTGTGTTCAAGGTGAGGACTTTAGCTGCTAAGCTACCACACTGGGTCCACAAATTACTGTTTTTGAAAACTAATGGCTACTTTTCATAAGGACCTCCCACATTCTAGAAATGTCACAGAATCTGTTTTTATTGTTTCCATGTCCACAGCATCATCAAACTGCCTTTCCCCATTCTCTCAGAAGTACACTTCCCAGCATCCCTGTCTGTAAGATTGAGTCATGTGCATGTTCTGACCAATGGAATGTGATGGGCAGCAATTCATGCCACATGCAGGTCTGGCTTCTGAAAACCATCACCTACAGTCTTCTGTACACCTGTGCTCCGTCTTCTTTCTGGTAGGCTGCTGACACAGTGTCCGGAGGGCCTGAGCCTTAGAGGATGGCAGAGCCACTGACTGGATTCCTGTGTAATCTGGGGTTTTGTTCTCTGTTCACCTTCTTTGGGCTGTGCTGTTATCTTTGGCAAACATTGAGGTTTGGGGGGCTATTTAGTAAGTTTGAAACATGGGAATCTGAATCCCTGTTTTTCCAGGGAGGAAAGACTCAATAGCAAGCAAGTGGCATGTCTACACTGCAGCTCAGGGTGTGTCTCTTCTGAGTAGACAGACACTGCATCCATTTTTGTCTTGAGGAGCTGGGGATGGGGAAGAAGGGAGGGTACCAAGAGGGTACAAGGAAGCACAGGGCAGCTGCGAAGGGAGGTGGAGTTTCAAGGAAGGAAGGAGTAGTCATTTGTGTCTAATGAGACCTGGCCAGGTGGAAGAGGAGGGGGCCTGGGGAAGAGACTCGTCATGTAATGACCTTGCTTGGTGAGTTTCAGCTGTGCCAGTGCTAGATCGCTGAGGGTTCAGTGGTTGTGTTGGCCACAGGAAGGATGAAAGGAAATGTAGTTGCTGTAAGCAAAGGCCAGCCAAAGGAAAGCATATTGAGGAGGGATTCAGCGGTTAGCGAGAGATGAAACATAAAAAAAGGGAATCACCACTTGTCTAATGCAAATCACCTGGTGTGACATTGTCCCCCTTTTGGCTCAGACTTCCAGTGTCTTTTAGGGCTGAGGTGACCAGAGCAGGGGAGGACGTAGCCAGCAGGTTATGAACCATGACCTGGGCTGTAGGCCAGCTCCAGAGTAGGCAGGAGTGTGGCCGTGGACACACAGGAGTTGGAGAGTCTGAGATGCTTTAGCCTTCCGATTGTCCCTTTGAGTTCACGAGTCATGGCAGATAAACCTAGGTGGTCAACTTGAGGTCTAGACCAGGAGTTGCCCATAGATCTTCTCCCAGCACCTCCAGCAGCAGCGTTGGCTTGGTGTTCCTGAGTACCCATTCTTTAAAATCAACTTCAGGGAAGACCAGGACCACTTAGCTCAGGACTGTGGTTCCCAACCTCTCTTGCAGCTGGGTGGGTCCATCTACTCAGTTCTTACCCAAAGGGTGCCATTTCCAAAGGGATGAACTTCTTGCAAATAGTTGCTTGAAAATGTGCCATTTCCAGATCACGTCTTTATAAAGGAGTTAATTGCATTGAACATTTTTCTCCCTTTCTGGGGTTGGGACCTCCAAGTGCCAGCCACCAGCAAACCAAGGTTATATGGATAATGGGAAGAAGATCCTATGGAATGCTCAGGCAATTAAAGCCTTGAGACCTTACACAAAAGAGCACCCAGGGGCTGACTTTGTAGCACAGAAGGTTAAAGCTGATGCTTGTGACCCCAGCATCCATATTGGAGCTCTGATTCATGTGCCGGTTTCTCCACTTCCAATCCTGGAGGGCAGTGGAAGATGGTCCAGGTACTTGGTCCCCTGCCACCCACGTGGAAGATTGGATGAAATTCCTTGTTGTTGGCTTCATACTCGCCCAGATCCAGCTGTGGTCATCTTGGAAGTGAACCAGCAAATAGGAGATACCTCTCTCTGTCTTTCCCTCTCTCTGTGTCACACTACCTTTCAAATCAATACACCCTAAAAGAGGAAAGAAGTGTTCATGCTCAGGGTTGCTTATCTCTCTCGAATGAGCTGTGTTTTTTTCTTTCTTTCTTTTAAAATTTTACTTCTTTTTGTTATTATCATTTTATGATACAGTTCCATAGGCCCTGGGATTTCCCTTATCCCCATTCCCAATTATCTCCCCTCTCACTGAGTTCCCCTATATCATTACTATAGTATAGTTCTTCATAGAAAAGAACTGTGTTTTCTTTAAGCCAGTGCATTTATGGATCTTGTAATCAAAGCAGCTTGGTCTGCTGCGAGGAGTGACTTGAACATCAGCCCTGAAGCTTGATGAGACCCCCACCATTTTAGACCCCCATAGCTTTAAATAGTAGCTTTCCTTAGGTTTCAGTTCCCCTAAGTTTCAGTTTTGGTTTAATTTCTGTGAGCCTCAGCCCCTATAGTTCCATGCCCAGTTTCTTTCCTTGACAGCCCTATCCACCAATTCCTTGTGGTCCCATATCCTTGGCCCCGCCTACCTCTGTGTCTACCAATCCCCACCAGCCTGTACTCCCAATACCCGCCCCTATGCTATAAAAGGACGCTCCAGTCCTCCCTCTCTCCCAGGTCTCTGTCCTCCCTGCTCTCGGTTGTTGGGTCTCTGAGACCTTGGCTCTCAGCTTTCCCATCTCTCCCAGTTTTCTCAGTTCTGGGCTCTTCCTGCTCTCTGCTGTTTGCTCTCTCTTCCTCCCTTGGAGCCCCATCGTGTCACTATGGCAGGAAACCTCTCTTCTCCCTCCCTACCCTCTGCCTTTTCCCCCTTCTTGCTGCCACCTTCCTACTTCCTACTTCCTGCTCTACTTTGTTTCCTTTCCCCGCGGCTGCCTCTCCTACTGAAATAAAGCCCTTCCCCTTGGCCCTCTCTCGCTCTCTCCTCCCGTGTGACTTGCTGTGTCTGGTGTCTTGGGTTAACGGTGAAAATTCCTAACACCTGCACCTTAACCAATGATCCACTTTGTTCTCATCCACGTCGCTTCCCACAGTGTTTGTCACTGTTTGGCAGAGGCCCTGAATCTCTTTTGTCGTCTTTTTCTTTTGTCCACACTGCCATGGCCATATTTCTTCATCCTGCTTCCAGAACTGCTCCTTTACTTGCCTCTGTTTTTTGTCTTCCACAGAGGAGGTTAGCCCTGCTAGGGTCCATGCTTTCTGGGGTCTGTTTTCTACCCTGTCCTCTCTCCTCAGTGCAGTCTCTGTTTCCCTTGGTTGGTCTACTCTGTTGTCTCAGTGGATCTCCTGCTTGGTGACACCAGATCTGCCCAGCGTGACCACTTTCCTGAGTCTAAGAGCCAAATGTCCTGCCCAGTGGTCAGGACCTGGGTAGATGATTGAGCTTCTTTTTAGTGTCCCAAAAATTGCTCAGAAGTTAAATTGCACAACTTAGGCTTCTGTGAGCTGGGCCACCTCAATTGAACATATCTGTGTCAGTGAGGAGGCTTGTGGCTAAGTATAGCAGAAAAGCAAGCTCAAAGAGGCTTACGTGTTAAGGAAATTTATTGATTCACGTGTGAGTATAGATTGACCTTCTGAGTAGTTTGATCCAGTGGCTTAATGAATTCATCAAGGGCCCATGTATTTCATTGTAATCTCTTATCCTAAGCCTCTTGGAAGTCTCTGTAGGCAGTGACCAGGACCACTGGTTTCCTTGTCCTCAGCAGGAGAGAGCCCCTCCATCTTAACTATTGAAGAAAAATGCTTTCCTTGGTTCTGATGGGTCAGTCTAGGGCTGTGATACCAATGCAGTGGTAAAGGCATAAGGGGAGGGGTATGATCCTGGATTTTTGCTTTAAGCAAGCCATTGGTAAGGGGATTGGCATAGGATAGGTAACCCTGATTGAGCGATAGGGGTTATGGTGTCCTCCAGAGGGAATCTCTCAGATGGTGTCCTGTGACAGATGGTGGAAGGATTGACCGGAAGTTGGACAGTTGACTACAACATCAACTTCAGAGTAAAATCTGAATTTAGCATATCTACTTGTTCTCCTTAAGCCAGACTATCTCTTTTATTGCTGTTAATGGCAACACCATTAACTCAACTATGTTAACCAGAAACCAGAGTCATCATCTATTTTGTCTCTGATGCCCCATGCGACGATTACCGCATCACCAACACCCACTAATTTCATTATTTGTGCCCCTTCTCATGTCTGCTCTCACCACCCTAATGGCTTTTAAATTGGTTTCCTTTCTCCAATGCTAACACCCTCCAAACTACCCTCCCTGCTGCTTCCAGAATGAGCCTAGATGCAAATTTTATCTTTTTTTTTTTTTTGACACTTCCTTTGCTTAAATGTCTTACCACTTCATATCATTTACAGGATAAAATCCAACCTCTCCCAGGTGGTTGGGGCCTAAGCAGGACTTAAAATGCTTTATCTCAGCTACAATGGGACCATAGCTAATACTGACACATAGTAATGTTAAGGGAGATTTGTTGCAGGAACAGAATGCTGTATGGTGTGCATGTGTATATGTATCGGCCTGTGGAAAGACAGGATGATTTAGGCTGTGAGCCAAGAATGCTAAGGGAGTTGATATAAAGTAGCCTAAATTTTGATCAAGCTGAATCTTTACATTGGCATAGTAGGCTTTCTGTCTTTAATGGCAGTCTGGTGTTTAATTGCTTTGATTTAGAAGTTAGGCAGCTGGGGTTGGGCTTGAATCCTGACCTTATTCTTTGCCAACTTGGGTAGGTTGTTGAATGCATTAGTTTCAGGCTCATCCAGGCCTGCTGAAGAGATCTTGGCCACACCTTTGGGTGGGCGACACCAGCATTGCCCACCCATTTCCTAACTGGTTAAGAGACCAACAATGGGGAACATCTTACCTGTAGGTTCCCACCCAACAAGGAAGGGCCAGGGAAGGCTTAAAATCCCAAGACCCTTCCTCAAAACTTTGGTGTCTCTCCCTCCCTCCTTCCTTTCGAGAGGCACCCTGCCTCATGGCTTTCTCCTGGGAGGTGCTTCCCCTTCCCTCTCCCTTCCCTACTCACCTGGTCCCTCCACAAATAAACTTTTCTGTCTACAATGGTTTCCCGGCTTTTTATTTCTGTAATAAGCTGAGGAAAGAACCCACGGGGCTTTTCTGATAACATCTCCCTCTGCACAAGGGAAGAATATTACCCTCTTCAAAAGTTTCTTGTGAGACTTTGATGGGATGATGGGCGGAAAACACTCAGGACATGGCAAATGCACATTAAATATCGGCATCGTGGTAATAAAACTACCATGTAATACTTAAGGTAAGTGGCTTATGAAGGAAGGAGGTCCATTTTAGTCCATGGTTTTAGAGGGGCTTGGGCTGAGGTTGGGCAGCCCTGTTGATTTGGCATCTGGTGATGGTCTCTGTGGCTGAGACCTGAGGTAGCACCCAGCACCACAGAGCAGGAAGAAGCACCTGTCTCTCTGGGCCTCTCCTAAAAGCCATGGGGGAGCCATCCTACAAGCTAACCCATATTAAGTATCTCCAAAGGCCCTCCTCAACAGCACCATTAAGTTTCCATCCTCCTGGTGCCATTGACCTAACGCTTTGGGGACCAAGCCTTTATTTTTAATCTCTATATTTTTAAGTTTATTTTATAAAGATGTATTTGTTTTAATTAAAACTCAGAGTTAGAAAGAGAAACCTAGAGGGAGAGAAAGATAACTTCCATCTGCTGGTTCATTCCCCAAATGGCCACAATGACCAGAGCTGGGCTAGTCTGAAGCAGAAAGCCAGCAGCTTCTTCTGGGTCTCCCATGTGAGTTCAAGGGCCCCAGGCCTTGGGTTATCCTCTGCTGCTTCCTCAGGACATCAGCAGGGTGTTGAATCAAAAGTGGAGCTGCCGGGACATGAACGGGTGCCTGTACAGGATTCCAGTGCCACAGGTGGAGAATTAGCATGCTATGCCATCATGCTGGCTCTATCCAAGCCTTTAACAAATGGGGAGGACCCCCAAGCTAATGTCCAAACCATTGCAGTTATGACGATTCTTTGGTCTGTACCTGAGAATTTCTCATATTTAAACATAGTAAGAGCCATTTTATAGTAGAAACTTGTCCTAGAGGAGGGTGAATTAAAGAGTATTTTAAATAGTGGCACAAGTTTTCACATTGTTTGTCTTCAGTGGGGTAACATGTGCACTGAAATCTTAAAACCCACTAACAATGAAATTAAAGCCAAACAACTCTCAGAACATTTCTGAGCAAGTCTGGGATCCATGAACACAATTCCAAACCTGTATTTCCAGCCCTACCCTGTCCTGTGGTCCTGTGGTCCACCAACCGTCAACCGCCTGCCACCTGTGGACTTGGTCCAAACTGAGAAGTGCTGTAAGTGTAAAGCACACAAAGGGTCTCAGAGCCGTGGGGGAAAAATATGAGAAAATCATGTAAACTCATGCTTAAGTTGTAATATTGATTACGTTTTGACGTAATGCCTGAGACAGATTAAATACATATATTGTTTAATTTCTGCTTTAAAAAAACTTTTTAAAGATTTACTTTTTTTTTTTATTGTAAAGTCAGATATACAGAGAGGAAGAGAGAGAGAAAAATCTTCTGTCTGATGATTCACTTCCCAAGTAGCTGCAACGGCTGGAGCTGTGCTCATCCAAAGCCACCACCTGCACCCATATGGTACCTCTTTTGGGTCTCGCACGTGTGGGCTTTGGGCCATCCTCATGCTTTCCCAGGCCAGAAGCAGGGAGCTGGATGGGAAGTGGGGCTGCTGGGACTAGAACCAGTGCCCATATGGGGCTCCATATGGGTGTGTTCAAGGCGAGGTCTTTAGCCACTAGGCCACTGTGCCAGGCCCTTGTTTAAAAAAAAAATGTGAGACACAGAGACAGGAAGAAAGAGATAGAGAGAAGGGATGGAAGGAGGGAAGGGGAAGGGAGTGGGAGTGAGAAAGAGCTCCTATGTACCTGTTCATTGCCCAGACGTTCCCAACAGCTGCAGCTGGGCCAGAACTCCATCCAGGTCCCTCCTTGGGTGCCAGCGATAGTGCGCATTAGCAAGTGGAGCTGGGTTTCAAATACCTGCTCCTTTTTTAAAAAACCATTTCTAAAAAAATATTTGTTTATTTGAAAATCAGAGTTATGGGGAGGTGAGGTGGGGAGGAGAGGGAGTGAGCAAGAGAGAGAGTAAGCCGTGCATTGGTTTACTTTGCCAATGGTTGCAACAGCCAGCACTGCGTCAGGCTGAAGCCAGGAGTCAGGAGCTGCTGCTTCTGGGTTTCCCACATGGATGCAGGAGCACAAGCACTTGGGCCATCCTCTGCTGCTTTCCCAGGTCAATATCAAGGAGCTGGATTAGAAGTGGAGCAGCTGGGACTCGAACTGGCACCCACATGGGTGCAGGTGGTGGCTTTACTTGCTATGTCACAGTGCTAGCCCCTCTTTTTGCCTGTTTAATGTGGTAACTAGAAAATCTAACAAGACGTATGTGGCTGGCATTATGTTTCTATTGAGTAGCGATGATGTGGTTTTCCCCTGGCCTTCTGCCTTCTCGACTCTGAATTCCCTGGCTTTCTCTTCTGCTTTGAGCCCATGAGGCATATCAAACAGCCCCAGTGCCCACTTCTTTGCTCCTTACAAGTTGGCCCTTTGGCCAAACGGCTGGGATTGGGCTGGTGAGTTCTCCACTGGAGCTTCCTTGTGTCACCACTTCCCATGGGTGGAGTTAGACTGGGAGTGCAGCCTGATGTCCCTGGAGATTTTCTTAGGGCCAGACCACTTGGCAGAGCGAGGGACAGCTGGACATAGAGCTGTGTCCTGGGGGATGCAACTCCTCTGAGCACCTGGCCTGTGGAGGTTATCAGAATGGGGGTCCAGAATGGAGACGCTGGCCTTGGGCACACGGGGGTTCTGATCCCAGACTCACCTGCTAGCTGTGCCATGCTAAAAAGCTAAAAAGCCTGTGGCTTTTTTCTTTTTCTTTCGAAAGATTTATTTTATTTATTTGAAAAGTACAGTTAAACAGAGAGAGTGCTATCTGCTATCCACTGGTTCACTCCCCAAATATCAGAGAGATATCTGCCATCCACTGGTTTACTCCCCAAATACCTGTAATGGATGGGTGTGAATCTAAGAGCCAAGAATTCCATCTGGGTCTCCCCTGTTGGCATCAGAGGCCCAACACTGACCCCTTTTCACTGACTTTCCAGGCACACTGGTAGGGAGCTGGATCAGAAGTGGAGCAGCCGGGACACACAGACAGGTGCTCATATGGGCTGCTGCATTGAAAGTGACAGCTTACCTGCTCCATCACAATGCTGGCCCCTGGGTTCTCTTTTTTCTGTTTGTTTGTTTAAGGCTTTATTGATTTATTTGAAAGCCACAGCTAAAGACAGAGAGGAGAGACAAAGGAGAGAGATCTTTGCTGGTTCAGGGTTGGTGGTATAGAGGTGAGCATAGCTGCCTTCCATCTCTTGGTTCATTCCTCAAATGACTGCAAGGCAAGAACTGGACTGGTCTCAAGACATGAGTCAGAATCAGCTTCTGAGCCTCCTGTGTGGATGCAGAGGCCAAGTACTTGGGCTATCTTCCACTACCTTTCCCAACGCATTAGCAGGAAGCTGGATTGGAATTGGAGCAGCCAGGCTCCAAATGGAGCCTGCATACGATGTAAGTGCTGCAGGTGGCAGTTTTACCCACTACACCACAGTGCCAACCTCCTAGGCTGATTTCAGCCTCACTTCCCCCTTCTGTGAAATGGGACAGTTCAAGCCTGAGGGAGTTATGGGTAGACTTAGATACACAATGCAAATACTACCTAGAGAGTGCTTAGGGTATGTGCAGGAGCTTGCTTTTCCCCCCAGCCTATGTCCATGTTTGATGGAAAACATTGGTAAAGGAAGATCAAAAAGGCTCAGAAAGGAAGGTCTGAAGGCACCAGAGGAGAACTTGCCCACCGCCCATTTTTGCCCAAGGCTAGCCCAGCGGGAGGAGCGAGGGCTGCCTCGGCTGGGAGCTCCAGGTTAATGAAGAACACGAGCCTAGTCTGTGGCTGTCACCATTGATTTTTTGTTCCAGGCAGCTTGCAAGCTGGCCCAGGAATCAATGTCGGAAGGTGAAAACAAATTTCTAAAATTAGCGCAGCACGTACTGCAAGAGAAACTCTTTGCACCACAAATTGTAATGAGGTACACACGGGGGGGAGATGTCCTGGTGGGGCTGCGGGGCCAAGAGCACGCTCCAGGGCTTGCTGCCTCTGCGTGGGGGAAAGCAGTCCCCACACGGATTCACGGGGGAATGACAGGAGGATGCATTCTTCGTGAATACTTAGCACATGCCAGCTCCGGTGAGTCCTAGCATGTAGCCATGAGACCTGCAAGAAAGGATGACTGGGCCCTACGCAGTGGCCTAGTGGCTAGAGTCCTTGCCTTGCATGGGCCAGGATCTCATATGGACATCGGTCTGTGTCCTGGCTGCCCCACTTCCCATCCAGCTCCCTGCTTATGGCTTGGGAGAGCAGTCGAGGACAGACCGAGCCCTTGGAACCCTGCACCTGTGTGGGAGATCTGGAAGAAGCTCCTGGCTCCTGGCTTTGGATCGGCTCAACTCTGGCCATTGTGGCCACTTGGGGAGTGAACCAACAGTTGGAAGATCTTTCTGTCTGTCTCTCCTTCTTTCGGCAAATCTGATTGTCCAATAAAAATAAAATAAATCTTAAAAAAAAAGGATGATTGTGCTCAGCACCGACTTGGGGGCAGTGGGAAGGGCTGAGTGTGCCTTGGTAACAGCTGGGAACCTCCCGAGAGGGTTTTATCTGGCTCACGTCTGTGTGGCCATTAGGCGCCAGGAAACCATTTCCATTTTTGACTAGGTGACTGTACTGGTTAAGGAATCCCAGCCATGCCAGTTTTCTGCCCACTTGTCACGCCCACCTTCCCATCTGCGGTGAGTACCCTTACACCAGCCCTGATGCCTTTTGCAGTCTCCTTCCCTCCATGCCATGAGAGCTTGTAAGAAGAAAGGAAAAAGCCGATGACTTTCAGAACTTTTTGGTGCAGGAGGCTTCCTCCTGGGACCCAGCTCCTAGGCTGTGTGTGGCGTTGTGTTTAGTGGGGAGCTGCCGGAAAGAGGTGCTGGGGGAAGGCTAGTACTGGCTTTTGTAACTTATGAGGGATTGGAATGAATGGCAGGATAAATCCTGGGGTTCCCCCAACCTCAGTAGGTTCTGGGATGTTTTAGGGTAGGGAGTTCTTGACCTGTTTTCTGCTTTCAGTGACACTGGGACACCATTGCCATCTACAGCGACTGGAGTTAGGTCTAAGGCCCTGAGTGTACCAGAGGGCAGAGTCATCAAGGGGGGGGAAGACATTTAACCATTTCCTTTTGCTAAGTAAACACCAAGGAAATAACCAAGAAGGAAGGCAAACAAATAGTGTGTAGCTGCTGACTTTCTAAGCATAAAATATTGGAAACAACCGCGTGTCCCACGTTTTGGATTAAGCAGTGGCTGTGGGATGCTGTGTATGGGCTTGAGGTGAAGCACTTCAGGTGGGATGTCAGTGGGCTGAACAGGCCCATGTGGCTCCTGGTCCTGGAGCTGGGTTGGATGAGGGCAGTGGCACTGGAAGAAATAAGTCAGGGTGAAAAGAGACACTCACTTGACATTGATGAGAGAATTCTCCAGGATTGTAGACTCTTGGTTCCAAAGGGCCCTTTGTGGTAACCTTGCATCTCACTAGCCAGTTAATTCAACAGATTTTTTTTTTTTTGAGCAACTGCTGTAATCTAGGTATGTGCTAAGGATCTGGTGATGTGATGTTGAATATACCCAAAGTCCTGACCCTCAGGGTCTTCGCGGGTTTAGATGCCTGCTCTGTTGTTTCCAATATCCAGTGATTGCCCAACCTGTGCTGGAGACCTGCATTCTGCGGCCTGTGCTCCTCCATGGTGGGGCGCCCTGGCAGGTAGCTGATGTGGCTTCTCTTGCTCCTTCCACGTTGGCACCGGCACTGCCCTCTGGTTTCCCACTGAATAGCCCATGTATTTTCCACATGGCTGGAGGCATTCTGAAGTTCTTATCTCAGTGACCTTGGTTGTCATCCTGGCCAGGCACAGTGCTGTACTCTCCCCTTCTCAGGACAGCAGATGGCCATGCTCTGTGGATCTCCACCCTGGGCTCACTGTTGTGGAGATTCACCCTGCTGCAGTCCAACCAGGTTGACTTCCTGTGTCCTGGCAGCCAGCAAGTCACAGATGTTTCAGGCTGTCCAGTTCTTCTCTTCCTTCTCTTTCTTTGTTGTTGTCTTCATCTTTTTTGTCTTCGTTTTCTTCTTCTTCATCGTCTTCCTCATCTTCTTAATCTTTTTCTTGTTTAATTTTAATTATTTTAGTTGAAAGGCAGAGTAAGAGAGAGAGGGGGAGAGAAAGAGAGAGAGAGAGAGAGAGAGAGAGAGAGAGAGAGAGAGAGAGAGAGAGAGAGAGAGAGACTTCCATGTGCTGGTTTACTCCCCCAAAAGCTGCAATGATCAGAACTGAGATGATCTGAAGCTGGGAGCCAGGAGCTCCCTCTGGCTTTCCTATGTGTACAGGGGCCCAAGGAATTGAGACATCCTTCACTGATTTTCCCAGCTTACTAGCAGGGAGATGTATCAGAAGTGGAGTGGCTGGGACCAGAATTGGAGACCATATGGGCTACTGTTGTTGCAAGTGGAGGCCTACTAGGCCACCACACCAGGCTGTTTAGTTCTTTTTCTTTTTATATAATTAAAAACTATTTATTTTTATTTGAAATGCACATCAGATTTATGGAGAAAAGGGAATATATAGAGAATGACCTTCCATCTGTTGGTTCACTCCCCAAGTGGCCACAACAACCAAACCCAGGAACCAGAAGCTTCCTCCAGGCATCACACAGGTGCAGGGTTCCAAGGGTTCCAATCTTGACTGCTTTCCCAGGCTATAAGTAGGGAACTGGATGCGAAATGGAGCAGCCAAGACATGAACTAGTGCCCATATGGGATCCTGGTTCATGCAAAGTGGGGATTTAGCTATTGAGCTATTATGCTTGGCCTGGTTGTCCAGTTCTTAATGGGAAGCAGCTGTAACCAGGTCTCCTTGAGGTGGGGAAGGGCAGGTGGTAGTTGGAAGATGAGATTCAGCTTTTGGTCTCACCCTGCTCACAATGACTAACCTTTCCCCAACCGCATGTCTGATGTCCTTAAACCTTAGTCAGAATTTCCTTCACTTTCCACAAGAGAGGGCCTTCAGTCGGGGATCTGGAAATTTAGTTCCTATGACCACCAAACCCTACTTCAACTCCCAACTTGTTTATATTTTATAAGATTTATTTATCTTTATTTGAAAGGCAGTTACAGAGAAAGAAGGTGAGATTGAGATCTTCCATCTTCTGGTTTATTCCTCAAATGGCTGCAAAGGTTAAACTGCACCAATCTGAAGTAAGGAGCTTTTTCCAGGACTCCAACATGGGTGCAGAGGCCCAAGGACTTGGAGCTATGTTCCACTGTTTTCCCAGACACATTAACAGGGAGCTGGGTTGGAAGTGGAATAGCTGGGACTCGAATCAGCATTCATATTGGATGCAGGTACCACAGATAGAGGCTTAACCTCCAGTGCGTGACCTTCCCAACTTCTCCCAAGAGGATGAGAGGCCCTTCATTAGCCCTGATACAGAAGATTCTCCACACAAGATTTCTGGCAATGCTTCCTGCTTGGCAGCTCTTTATTTAATGGGGACTCTCTCTGGTCTGTGTTGTGGATCTCACATCTCCAACAAGTGCTGGCGGTGTTGTCCACCAACTGTACGGTCTTTGGGTCAGTTCCTTGGTCTCTCTGAACCTCGTGCATACGGTAGAGAAAGTACCAAAATCAGTTTCACAGAGCGTCATGAGATATCAGAAATTCTCAATGAGAGAACTTATTTGAAGAACTAGGCAAACTTCCAGACACTTTGTAAGTCCTCAAAATGTTTGCTCTCACTATTTGTCCCTGAGTTATAGAGAACCCCCAAAACCAAACTCAAGACACCAAGCTTGGTCATGCGAAAGAGTACAGCAGAATTTTTTTCTCTAACCTCTTAGATGCTGGAATTCTGTGTATTTGAGACACGTATTAGCTCTTGAAAATCTTCAGGAACTCTACATGCTGACTGAGCCCTCCCTCCATCCCCAAATGATTACTAACATCACCCGGAAACTGCCAAGTTCACATCTTGTTGTGTTCCCATTTCAGAGCTTTCTTCAATCATTTCTTTAGTAGAAATGGACTCAAACCATACTGATTGCTTTATGATCTACCGTTTTTTCTTGTATAATATTTTCCCTGTGTCACTTAGTATATTCTTCTCCCATTATTATTTTTAATGTGTGTGTAGCTGTCAGATGTATGGATGAGTTTTACCTACTATACATTTGGGTTGCTTCCAATGTTATGCTATCATATATAATGCTGTGATGAACATCCTGAACTTTTTTTTAGTGTTATAGCTGTGTTGACTGAAGTTCCAAGTCTCATTAAAATCTGCTGCTGTTAAGTTCCATTATTGTCATGCTCACCTCAATCCTGTCCTTGAGCCGTTACTCTTTCCAGGTCAAGTTCAGGACCCAGCATTTATCTCTGCTTTATATTATTTTATTAGATTCAGTCCATCAGTCTAGCCTGTCTGGAGCCATCTGGATCCTGTCGATGTGTTTGCAATCTGTTCTTCTTTTTTTTTAATCAACTACAAATTTGGTAAACAAGCTTTTCATGTTTTCAACTCAGTCATCAATGCAAATGTTGCATGGGTCAAAGTTGAGCCAGCCCTCTGTGGCAGTCACCCAACTCGTTCCAGGCTTGACGCATGCTCACTGGGTTCAGAATCTCCTCACTAAACATGATGTTCAGCTCACATCTTTCCCAGAAGTTCATAATAAAGCACACAAGGCAAAGGTGGACCAGATGGGCTCCTTATTCAGGCTCAATCAGGGGGAACCAGTCTCCGAAGCAGAAGCTCAAGTTCTGGTTGAACTGGGCTCCTGTTGTTTCTATTTTCACAGGGAACACTTGGACACCTGGTCTATTCACAGCATTCTCAGTGACCAGGGCTGAGGGCTCCCTAGGAGTTACTGTCCCAACTCCCCCCTCTGCTAGTGACAGCTCAGGCGACATGGTTGACAAGACCAGCCAAAGGGAAGACAAGCCAAGGCAAAAGGGAAGTCTCATGCTGAAGGAACCCAGCCGGGGGTAGCCCCTCTCCCTGTGGTATTGAAGCTCTAGGGCTTACCCAATATGCAGTGCTGAGACATGGATACATTGTCTTGGGGTCCTAGCCTGTTTTCTGTGGATTATTTGTGAAAGGGAAAGCATCACTCAACTCTCCACTTTGCAGGTGTTGGGATTCAAGGTCAAGGTGTGGTATCTGGTGAGGGCCCTCCTGCTGCAGATGTTGTGGGGCCCTCTTGTTGGCGATGCTGCAGATTCCTGAGAGTGGTACAGGGAATCCACCACGAGAGGGGTGTGTGGCAGAGGCTGAGCCAAAGTGGCTTTTACAACAGGCCCACCCTCGGGGTAACTCATGAATCCTTGAACCTGGGAATAGATGGATCCATCTGTGAAATAAGACCCTCTAAAAGGTCCCTTCACACACTATTAACTTAGGACTTTGGGAATTCAGTTCCCAAGGTGTGAATACTGGGGGACAAATATGTAAAGTGTATCCCAAGGCCTTCAGAGTCTGGGGGAATAGCCTGGCATTGATAGAGTGACTTGGGGCCCAACAGAAAGCACAAACTACAGTTTAGGTCATGAGCTGAGTGACTGGGTAAGGCCCTTCTCTTCTCTTAGGCTCAGTGTCTTTCTCTGTTACAGGGCATCAACCCTACATTTTGTTGGCTGGCACTTGAGTATAGTGAGGACAGAGAGCAGATATGGCACAATGGGGGCAGACCGGTGGTCTAGATTTGGTTAGCATTTCAGGATTTTTGAGTTGGTTTTCAAAAATCATTACATTTTACTTACTACTCTGGGTCCTGGTTAAGCTTGAGGGACTGGAGGATTAGAGGCCCATGTTTACATGCTTATATGATCATGGGCCTCTGGTTAGGGTGAGGAGGTTTGAAGTATGGAGGAAGCTGAGTGGGAGCAAGGTGGGTCCATTCTTTGCTATCAAACTACATCAGCACCTGGGAATGGGGGATGATCATTTGATGATGCCCTAGAGACCCTGATGTGGGAAAAAGTGTTCTAAGGGTATTACTTGAGTGGTTTCATTAGTTCTGAGATGTGGTTGGCTTTGTTGCACCATGGTTAAGGAAACCTTTCCAAGGTCTATTGGCTGACCAAGTCCAACTTAGTGCATCCACAGGCCCAGGGACATGCTGCAAAGCTTGGCCAGGAGAATTGTCCAACCTATTGTGCTTTCCATCCTCTGTCAAGGCAGTTGACATCCCCTGCTACCCTAGATGAGTTGGCCATCATGTCCCTAGTGTGCGTCTGGGCATGCTGTCCACTGCACAGGCATCAGCGACTATAGAGGTCCAGTCCTGATATATGTACTACAAGGTTGAACCAAATATATTGTAATTTTCCCTGTGGTCAGGATTTGATTCCAAGAGATCTAGTTGAGGAGTCTTCCAAGAAACCCTGCCTGGGGGGATTTAATTTGATTCTTGTATGTACCAGCTAGTTCAGGGTCAAGTTTGGTTTGACACTTGCACTAGGCAATACCATACCAGTAGGTGCAGCTGTCTGGTTAGTTTTGGCCCCAGCTCCATATCTCATATGAACTGATGGGTGCTGTGACCTAGCTCAGCCTATCCCTGCACAGTCCTGCCCCTCACGTACACCAGCTGATGCCCCAACCTAATCAGGACAACTCTTAGTAACCTCCACTAGGCCTGCCCCCAGTCCCGTTGTGTGTTCTTTTTTTTTTTTTTTTTTTTTTTTTTTTGCATGTGCCAGCATGTGCTGTGGTCTAGCCAGGTCCATCCAGTATCCCATTCAGCAATCAAGCACACCCATGAGTGCTGCAGCTTAGCTTAGCCCACCCTGCCCTGAGATCTGGTCCATGTGTTTGTTGACAAGTGCCACTGTCCAGCCCTCCACCAACCCTGGCTTTTGTGCTCCCCAGTGGAAGTTTCAGCCCAACAGTGGAGTTTCCCAAGTTCCCCCACTAGATCTATTCCCAGTCCTGGATCTCACTCAGGCTGGTGGGTGCCACAGCCCTGCTTGGCATGGTCTGGCCTTGGTGCTGGTCTTTGTATGTCTTGGCTAGCGCTGCAGTCTGGTCCAGCCTGGCCTTCTTCAAGTCCTGGCTCTGCTAATATCAGTGAATTTTGTGGTGCAGCTTGGATTGATCTGTCTCCATCACGAGCTCTGCGCAAACCGGCAGGTACTGCAATCCCACAGAGGGAAGCCCACAAGTCCCAGATCTGCCCCCAGATCTGGATATATTTTGAGACACCAGATCCTGCAGTGCCAAGAGGCCCAAACAACCCTTGGCCTGGGCAGCATGCGGGTTTGTGTGTGTGTGTGTGTGTGTGTGTGTTTTGTTAAACTTCCAACCTATAAACTTGCTGGGGCTATAGGGAAGCCCAGGGTGGCACCTCCTCCTGGCTGGTTGTGGGTAAAGGGAGACCTCAGTTCTACCTGGTGCAGAAAGCTCAAGTGTGAGGCTGGTGAGGCCACTGACTCCTGGTTTTGAAGACTGGCTCTGGGGCCTGGCCTGCCGCATGCATTTGTCATGGCCTTGGCTGAATGTTCTCAACTGAGTCTGAAACTGCCCTGAGTCTCTGTATACCAGTCATTTCTGGAGATGCCAAAGTTTATCACCTCTTCTCTTCCTTCTAGAAACACCTAGAGCATTCTGTGCCCTAGGTCAGGGGCTGGCAAACCATGACCCGTGGGCCAATTCCTGTTTTTGTAAAGGGACCCAGCAATACTTGTGCTGCTTTGGTGCATCTAAGGCTGCTTTCGCACTTGATGGCAGCTGAGTGGTTTTGATGGGGACCAAACAGCTTGCAACGCTGGAAATATTTAGTCTCTGGTCTTTTACAGAGACAGGCTGAGTTCTATATCTTCCTGCTGGCCCATCACCCAACTTCCACGAACCCCCCTTTCCCTGGCTCAGGCTGCTCTTTTAGTCTGAAAAATCTCCCTTTTGCTCCTTCTTCTCGCCCACCTCGAGCATTCTCTCTGTAACTGGGATGTGATGCTGCCTCTGCGTGACTGGGACCTGATGATCAGGGAGTCTGCGCCCCTCTCCCCCCACCCTTGTCCTGTCTCGCTAGGAAGGCACACCTCCCCTGGGCACAGCCTGGGGATGACAGTCCATGTGATGCCGAGCACGACGTCCCAGGAACTCCCAGTCCGAGCCCGAGGGTCCAGTGACTCACAGCCAGGCTCGCACCAAGGCCCTTCCTCCATCTTAGATGGCCCTTTGTCCAAGAGCTGAGGGCTGCACGTGAGCGTGCCTGGAGTGGTGGGCTGCAGAAGGCAGCAGCCACGGGAGCTGAGGGCCTCTCAGAAGCACGCGTGCAGGGCCTGGCAGAGCAGCCCAGGCCGGTTGCCATGGAGAGGGGAATGTGATGTGGTTAACTTGTTTGAGTGACAGTCTGGAGAAATCCCCGTGTCCCTCCAGGGCCTCGTAGCCATCCATCACTTGGAGAGGCTCCATTCATGACGAAGGTTATCTATTTGGCTAATAAAACCACAGTCACAATCTCTTCCAGACCGACAGCCCTTGTATTCACACAGGTGTGACGGACCCTTTTTGGAGTATCAAACACTGGAGGCTTTGTTCTGGTCAGCTCTGATTCTGCCACAGTGACAGGTTTGTTAGGCACCTGCTGGATGCTCGGCACTGACTGGGGAGCGGACAGGCTGCACACAGCCCTTACCTGTGGGGGCTCCTGACAAGCCTGGGTCTGGAGGCAAACAAGCCAGGGTGTCGGGTAGGAAAGAAGGAAAGGGGTCAGGATGGCCCTGGACAGAAGGAAGGATGTCTGTGTTTGAGAGGGGAGGTGAGCAAGCAGATGACAAAAGGATGAGATGGCATGACGGGTCAGCAACAATCATGGCCGGCTTTGACCCAGGCCCCCCAGCCAGGCATTTAGCATTCAGCGATCCATTTATCATGATAGAATTCTCTGGTTGCCAGCAACAGAAACCCAGTGCCTGCTGGATGAGGCTGTGAAAGGCTTACTGGCTCAGGTGCCCCAGTCGCAGGAGGGTCTGTGTAGAATGGGCCACGCGAAGTTACATTTTCATGCCAAAAAACCACCAGCTGCTCCTGCCCTTTCACCATCTTGTCGCTCTGGCAGGGACCATTTAATTTTCTCCTGGCTGCAGTTTGAAATATCCCAGGGAAGGACTCTGACTGGTTCAGACCGACTCATGTGCCTATCCCCCAAGCCAATCACCGAGGTTGAGGGGAGGGGTTGTGGCAGGTGGTGGCTGGCAGCTGCCATTAGCCAACGTGCCAGGAGGCAGCAGTGAGGGTGGGGATGGAGGAATTTGTGGTGACTGTTTTCAGGTTTTTTTTTTCTCTCTCTCTTTTTGGTAATAAATATATTTTACTTTTGGTGATGCTTACAGAGTTGAGAAGGATGCATTCCCGTGTAGACCAGTGATTAGGATGGAGAAGGTCATGGGTGAGACAATTATTTCTGATTTTTTTCTTCCTGTATCTAGGGGGCTGGGGGAGAGAGCTGCTCTCAGGGGCCTAACAGCATCAGTACCCATGGATGGGGAACAACCACTCAATATCATCCTAGGGTCCTCATTGTGAAGCATGTTCTGAGGGTACTGCTTAAGCGAGTTCGATGGTTCTGAAATGCTGTTGATTTTGTTGCTCCAAGGTTGAGGAAATCCTTCCAAGCTCCATTGGCTGACATAGTCCACCTTAAAGTTTTCCTGTGCCCAGATACCTGCTGTTAAAGGTTGGCCAGGAGAGCTGTCCAATTTGTTTTGCCTTCCATGGTACTAGATGTCCTCTACAGGCCTCAATGATCTGTTTTGTCTTGCATGTTTGTTTGGGCATGCTGTTCACTGCACCGTCTTCAGCCACCGAGGAGGCCCATTTCTGATGGTTGTACTCCATGGTCAGACCACAGTATCCTGTGATTTTCCCCAGTGTTGGAGTTTTGAGTTCAGTGGTCCAGTTAGGAGGATCCCCAAAGAAACCACGCCAGAAGTGACACCAGACCTGACTCCTGTGTGTTTCAGCCAATGTGGGGTGTGGCTCAGTCCATCACCCACACCATGCTGTACATGCTGATGGTTAGTCTCCTGGTCAGTTCTGTCCTCAGCCCCATCTCATACACAAACCAATGGATAATATAACCCAGCCTAACCCTGTCCACCACATATTTACCCTTCACATATGCCAATGGGAACTGCAGTCTAATGGGAGTGACCCTCAAAAACCCCCACCAGTCCCTCCCCCAGCCCTGGTTCCTGCACATTCTAGTATGTACAGAAGACTGGTTCAGTCTATTCTGCAACTCATTTGGCTCTTGTACACACCAGTGGGTGCTACAACCTAGCTCAGCCTGACTGACCCTACTATCCAGCCCTTGTTAGATTGGTGGGTGACAGTGCCAGCCTAGGCAAGCTGGCCCCTAGCCCTGGTTCTTATGCTCACCACTAGGAGCTGCAGCCCACAATTTGAGGTGCCCACAATTTCCCTACTAGCGCCACTCCCAAGCCTGGATCTTGCAATTTCCAGGTGGCTCTGCAATCTAGTCTCACAGAAATTGCCCCCCTTTCTTAGCACTTGCCAGCTGATACTGCAGCAAAGTCCTGCCAGCCTGTACTTTTTCTGGCCCATGCATGCTCTAATGGATACAGTTTTTAACTCTAAGGGAGCCCCCTGCAACCTCCCTACTGGGAATGCTCCCCACCCCTGGAGTCTTATGTGTTTTGGTGGGTGCTTCAGCCCAGTCTGGCATGGTCTGTCTCACTTTGGCGTTTATGAGCAGGTGCTACAGCCTACTCCAGCCCAGCCCAGCCCCCAGTCCCAGCCCAGCCCCCAATCCCAGCCCTAATGTGAATGGCTGGTGATGTGGCCCACCCCAGCCTGTCCTGCACCCCATCTTGGTTGTCACATCTGTCAGTGGGTGCTATGAACTGGTCTAGCGTGGCCTGCCCCAGACCTGACCACACATATGCCAACAGCTATTGTAATCTGGCCTGGACTAGACTGTTCCCAGTCACAGTTCTTGAGCTCTTGGTTCTTGGTTCAAGATGCTACATGGACTGTGTCTTAACAGAGAAGTTCTCCAAGCTCCTCTCTCAGGTCATTTCTCAGCTGCAGATCTTGAACACATGGGTGGGTTCTTGGTCCAGCTATGCTGGGTGGCATGCTGTCCTGGAGCCCTGCTTGCCCACTGGGGATCCAAGCTTGGTCCACCACACATCATACCAGCATGCCAGTCTGGGGTCCTATCCCCCAACCCCTGGCTCAGAATCCAAGCATGTGCCTGGGTTCCCTGGCCTGCTCTGTTTGATCCCAGTTCCCAGCATGAATTCCCCAGCCCCCAGGAAGCAAGGCACTTGCCTGGGGAGTGGTAGAAGCAACACAGGTTTTCTCCTGTACTCATTTAACGACCTTTGATGGGTATCAACCACATGCCAGGCATTGTTTACTGCAACTCTGCTCTCCCAGCTCTGTGCTGTGAGAATGAGGTGGGACACTAACAAAGCCATATAATTGCAGGAACTAGGTGACAGTAAGTCAAACAAATAATAGAAAGAGCTTAGGAAAACTATATGTTGGGGGGAGGTGCTGGTTTTAGAAGGAGGCAATCAAGCAATGCCTTGCTGATGGGAAGCTACATTTGGATGGAGCCAGTAGAGGAAACATCAAGTACAAAGGCCCTGTGATGGGAATGAGGCTGGTGTGCTCGGGCAATGTGACTGAAGCAGCTGGAGCCAGGGAGTCAAGGAGTGCCAGGTGGGGTCCAAAGGCTCAGGAACAGCTCACACCAGGCCCGTTTTGCTGGCCATGGGGAGGAATTTTTACAAAGTTTGAGAAAGGCCATGTTGGAGTGATACCCTTTCTCTCATGGGTCAAGAAATGGTCCTGTAGGGAGGTGAAGTGTGCTTGTCCAGGAAGGAAGATCTTAACCTGGAGCCAGCTGTCTGGAGCTAAGCTTGCTTTTTTTCTTTCTTACCTGTCATGCACCTGCTTATAGTTGGCTTTGAGGAAGTAAGGAGAAGTTAGGAAGGAGACTGGACGGCAGTTTGTGACACTTCTTCCTGTGTGGAGCAGAACACACGGTCTTCTAGGTGGAGGTTTGAGGACAGGGGGCTGCAGAGGAGGGAAAGAGCTGTAACCATTGCAGAGCAGAGGGGCATGGACCAGACCAGGTATGGATAGGAAGCTTGCCGGGCAGTGGAAGGTAGACACCATAAACTGTGATGTGGTGGCTCTGCACAGGCATTGGACTTTCTCCAGCTGTGCTTGCCAGCCAGGCAGCCTAAGATGGCAGTGGGTGTTAGGTTGGGAAGAGCAGAAATGATTCTGTCACCCTACCTAAGTCAAGCTAACACTCCCACCCAGGAGTGTTTGGAATGCCTGACCTGTCTTCATAGAAGAGCAACTCCCTCCATGATGAGTGCCCTGTGCTGTTTGCCATACACATGTGCATACTGAGCTGATGCCGTCTCCCATCCCCTGTGCCTAAGATGTATGGAAGCCTAGGGCTGAATACCCTGGGTAGGAATCTCCCTCATGCATTCAAGCCGCTACTTCCCTGCCAAAACACCATGTGTCAGTGGTCCTGGGCCGCCTCCTGCCAGGGAGCAGTCCATCAATCTCTCTCCCCTGATTAAAAAACCTTTTGAACTCCCCACATCCTCAGCCAATCCCCTCTAAAGCTAACAATAGGGAGGAAGGAGGGCCCTGAAAGTGAATATGGTGCGTGAGCCAGCAGGTGTAGCATGGTGAAGGCTGCACGGAAGGATGGGGTGGGAAGGACTCTTGCTTTTCCTAGGGTTGGTCTAGTAATGGCACTTCTCATTTTTAGCAGAACTGGTTATTTCAGATCTCGGTTCACAGAGATTTCAGGTTTACACATTGATAAGAGCTTATTGACAGGGGCAATCCCTGTCACCGGCTGACTCTGTTCCTTCACGACACATATGGCGAAGTCTTGATGCTTAGTAAGCGTGATTGTCTTCAGAGGTGCAGTTTTTAAGGAAGTAATTAAATTAAAATGGGGCTGTGCTAACCGTTTGGAGTCTGGTTGGGACACTCATGTCCTATACCAGACTAACTTGGTTCAAGTCTGGGATCTATTCCTGATTCTGGCTTCTTGGTCGTGTGTACCCTGGGAGGCAGCAGTCTACATGAGCAGGATCTGTGCCACCCACATCGACGAACTGCACTGAGTTCTGGCCCCTGGCTTTGGCCTCGCCCAGCCTTCTCTGTTGCGTGTGTCGGGGAAATTGAACCCACCTACTGGAAATCTTTCTCTGTCTTTCTGTGGTCTCTGTCTCTCTGCCCTTCAAATGAAGACAAAACAAAACCCAGCATTGTGAGATGGCCTTAACCCTGACTGCTTGACTGCAGATAAGAAGAAATTAGGTTGAAGATACATAGGGGTGCAGGTGTGTGGAGGGAGGGCTGGTTCAGAGCAGCAGGACAGTGGCCACTCACAAGCCGCAGAGAGAGGCTAGGAGGAGCCCCACCCTTGGGATTCCCCAGTCCCCAGAACTTCAGGCAGATCAACTATTTTGTAAGCGGCCTGGTCCATGTGCATGTGTGTGTGAGTGTTTTTGACAGTTCTAGCAAACCAACAGGCTCAGGATTCAGGACGCAGCCCTGCCCCATCTGGCCCACACTGCTTCCTGTACGCACCACCTTCCTCTCCCGACCTCTCTCCCTCTCAGCCTGACAGCCACAGTGCCCTCCCCTTTGCTGTTGTCTCAAGGTCCTCCCACAGTCTGTATCCTCTACCCATAGTAGTCTTTCTTATTTTCCTCCATCAGGGAAACATCTCACTCTTGGGAATGGAGCTCAAGTGCACCCCTGTTTATTGGGATTCTCTGTGACATCACACACTGCTCTTCCCTGCTCCCTAACAGGAGAAATCCCGTTTTGGGATATTGGATAAAGTCTTGTGGCAGAGGTGGGGGCAGTGTGTACAAGTGTTACTAGGGAACCTCCTTTTGAGGGAAGAGGGCTATGGGCATGGGAATGGGCAGGTGGAATTGTTGAACTTTGAAAATGTGACAACAATGGCCAAGACCAACCTCACCTGGAGCTGTGGTGCTTGGGGTGGTCTAATGGCCCTGCCCTTACTAGTCCCTGCGAGTGAGATGCCCCTGGGAATGCTGTCTGACCCTTGCAACTTGTCTTGTAAGGGCTGAGGGCAATGCCTGGGGGACAACCCAAATGAGTGCTGCTGGGAGAATCAGTGGCTCGTCCTAGAGGGGAAGTTGGGAGAATAACTTGGTGCTTGACCTAAGTGGTTCTTTCTGTGATTAGCTTACTAATTTGTCCTCCCTTGATAGATTTATAACCGAGGTGAGTTCCTTGAAGATACAAGTGACACCCTCAGAGCTAGAGGAAAGGAGGAGGGTGGCTGCATCTTGGGGGCGCGGGATGGTGGAGAAGACTGTTGAGCCAGGGAAGGGATGAGCAGAGACAAGAGCAGGAAATCCCAGGAACACTTATGAAGTTGGAAAAGACTCAGCAGTGACACTGGTGATTATCACAGGAAAAACAGGAGTGGGTGAGAGGTGAATGCCGGTTCATTTGCCACCTGCTATGTGCCAGGCACTTTCCTCTTTAATCCTTATAACAACCCTGGGACTGAGCATTGTTGCAGCTTGAAAAGGGCTGATGAGAGCTTGGACATCTGTAGGCTGAAGCTGAGTGTTGGCTGCTCAGAGGCCTCTGAGCCTGGCATCAACTTGGTGAATTTATTGTGGAATAAATACGGCCAACTTCTGGCTCCTTGGGCTCCGCTTGTCCCTGCTCCAGGCGAAGCCTGCTTTGCCCTCTGCTCATGCAGTCTTTTGCCAGCTGATCCAGTTAATTAGGTTTCTGCTTACTCAATTACCGCCACCCTCTGTCTCGCCTCCCTGTGTCTGTACCCAGGCTGCCATGATTGGCAGGTGGATTCTTCCCAAACTCTTCAGTCACACTTCCAGGCCATCTCTAGGTCTGTGCCAGCAGATGGTGTATCTCATTATTCTGGGTGGATTCTCCTGCCCTGAGCCTCAGAGGGCAGCCTTGCTTGCAGATTCTACTGTCACCATGATGTGTGATGGGCAGATGTTGTCCTTACTGCTTTGAGGTGAGGAGCTGAGGCTCACAGAGAATCACTCACCAGTGTGGCAGAGCGGAATTTGGTGCTGGACCTCCTGGCTCCTAAGGCTGTCAGCCAAGGGGCAGCTAGAGGGCAGGAAGGGCTCAAGTCAGAGTTGCACCAGGAATTTTGGGCAGGGTATGTCTTATTGTCTTGCTTTTAGAGTCTCTTGGAATTTGGTGGAGACAGGGTAGCTAATTCAGTCATGGACCACTGGGTCCTCCAAGCTATACATAGGTTTGGTTGGATCTCAGCTGCTACTCTGGGATGTCTTTGAGCCCAGCCCCCTATCCCGGTGCTGCCCGTGGTTGGGGAGGCTGAGTCTGGGGGGTGAGGGGGCTGACTCATGATGATTTGGAACTTGCAGGGCCTGGCAGGAGGAGCAATTTCTCCTGAGCAGAGGGGACTCTGTTTTGTAATTCCATTGCTTTAGAAGAGCCAGCTCCCAGCTCCTACAGAGGGTCCCTTGTGCAGAGAGCACTCCAGGTGCCCTATTCTTTGAGTACAAAGTGCACGTCTTTTCCTTTCCTTATTCCAATGTTAACTTATTTGAAAGGGAGGAAGGGATGGAAGGATAGAGGGAATTGGGGAGAGGAGAGAGAGAGAGAGAGAATCTTTCATCTGCTGGCTCACTTTCCAAATACCTGATGCTGGGCCAGGCAAAGGCCAGGACTGAGAAGCTCCACCTGGTCTCCAAGTACTTGAGCTGTCACCTGGTGCTTCCCAGGATGCACACTGGCAGGATGCTGGAGAGGAAAGCAGAGGCAGGAAGCAAGCTCTGATATGGGATGTGAACGTCCCAAGCAGCTGCTGCATCAAATGTCAACCCCCGCCAGCTCCCTGTCTGAGGTGTGAACTTGCGTGCGGGTACTTGCCTGGGTCACCAAAGGGGTCACCAGATTCTAACCCAGCAGAGCACAGCTATGCCACCCAGAAGGCAGCTGAGTGGGTAGTGCCCAAAAGGCCAGGCACTCGGAGTCGACTGTTGTGCCCCAGCTTTCTGGAAAGCCCTTTGCAGAACAAGCACAAGGTCAAACAATTCTGTGTAGCAAATCCCTGCAGAGGGATTTGTTCCGGGAAGGGAATTACATTTCAATTTGATTTAATTCAATGAGAATGACACCAAATTGATCAGCTGGTAAAATGCCATTTGATGGGCAGATCTGCTCTTTCCAAGTCAATAGGAACCACCAGAAAAATTAGTCTTGCTTTTTTCAGACAGGACGAAAAGTTTGACCGATTTCCTCTGCCTTTCACAAAGGAGTCCTATTCCCTGAAGGTAGCATTTTCTCCTGGTAGCTAAGGTGGCTTGAGCAAAGTGAATAACCATGAGGCACCCATGAAACACGACTCGAGTTTTGCATTTTTTTTTTAAATTAGCCACTTTGCACCAGACTTTGTGTGATCTTGAGGGAGTTCTCAGATTCTTTGGGCTTTGGTTTTGCCATCTATAAAATGTATCCTCCCTTGGTTCATCTCTGGGTGACGCCTGTTGCAGTGGCAACCTGAAAAATAGCCTGGTACACTATGTCCCTGCTCCCAGAACTACAGTCATAGTCACTAGGAAAGAGAGAGTGCTGAGTGAGCTCCCATCTGTGGGTTTACTCTCCACATGTCCACAATGGCCAGGGCTGGGCCCATGACTGGAGCTGGGTGCTGGGAATTCACACCAGCTCTCCCCCATGGGTGGCAGGGACTCAGCAGCCTGAGCTATGACCATTGCCTTCTGGGGTCTGTGTCGGCAGGAAGCTGGAGTCAGTACTGGAACAGGGCATTCAAGCAGGTGGGATGCCATCACTGCTACTTCACTTGCCTGCTTCACTCACGTGAATTTTGAGTGTGTACTAGGTGCTAGGCACAACTGAAAGTTTCATACACGTTCTAGCACATGATCTCAGTAGTTCTGTCACATCTTGGCTTTGGTTCCACGTATCAGGGAATTATTTGAGCATCACGCTAATTATATAATTGCCTATATCTGATTTCACGTATGAGAAAGACTCTACAAATGCTGAAAATTGCACCTGATGCAATGTGTCACTGAGAAGTTTTAAGCACACCTTTATTCATTTGCTTCTCATTTATTTATTTTTAAAAGATTTATTCCATTTTTAATTTGAGTGGCAGATTTACAGAGAGACGAGAGAGAGCTATATACAGAGAGCTTTATCCTCTGGTTTAGTTCTCAAATAGCCACATCAGCCAGAACCAAGCTGATCTGAAGTCAGGAGCCAGGAGCTTCTTCTGGGTCTCCCACATGGGCTCAGAAGCACAAGGACCTGAGCCATCATCCTCTGCTTTCCCAGGCCGTAAGCAGGGAGCTGAAAAGAAAGTGGAACAGCAGAGACTCAAACTGGTAACCTGATGGGATGCTGGCACAGCAAGAGGAGGATTAGCCTATTAGGCCACCACACCCATCCCCTAGTTACACTCTATTTGAGAGTCAGATAAAGGAAAATCTCAATCCATTGGTTTGCTCCGCAAGTGTCTGGAACCATCAGGGCTGGACCAGGCCAAAGTGAGAGGTCCGAACTTCCATCAGGGGTCTCCCGTGTGGGTTTCAGGGACCCAAGCACTTGGGGCCATCGTCTACCCTCCCAGGCCTGTGGGCATGGAGCTGGATCAGAAACTGAGTAGCTGGGACTGGGATATGGGCATTCCGTGCTTGTCCTTGTGTGAGTGGCTTTTTCATGCAGCAAAGCCGCCTTAGGGTTCCCGCACGTGGCAGTGAGTGTTGGACTGTCGTTCTTTTAAAGTGAATTTTGCTGATCCATGGCACGCTAAGTTTTAGAGTGTGTATGTAGCCCTCTAGCAGAGTTGAACTGTGCATTTTCTGTTTTGCCCATGGAGATGCTGAGAGGCCTGCCAACAGGAGTTCCCAGGATTCATACCCAGGCCTTGCCGATGGGTGGCTTGTGCCTCACTCACTATTACTCTGTTCTCTTCATGGGATTGTCCCCAGTCCAGCAGATGTTGGCTGCCGATCAGTCTGGCCATTAATTTCCTGTTGCTAACAGAAGCTACAGTGTCTGCAATCTTTGCCATGCCATCTGGTATTTTTTAATAAAAAATCGGAGGAATTTCCAGTGGTTTTGGGGCATTGCCTCTGTGTAATAGCAGGAGAAAACATGGCTGTTTCACAACAGTAAATGCCTGCAGCCACTTTGAAACTCCAGGAGCGGGTGAGGGGTGTTGGGCAGCTGGAGAAAAGACTGCTCTTTTTTTCTTCTTTCTTTTTTTTTAAAAGGAAAACACTGTAAAGAGGCTTTATTGATTATTCAAGGCAAGGCTCACTCCCTGCCCCCAATGGAAAAGTCTGGAAGCAGGAGGCTGTACATCAAATTGCTTTACACAACAAACTAGCAGGAGCTCAATGACTGTCCACTGGCAGCCCGGGAGGGAGGGGTCTCTCAGGCGCTTTGCAATGCCTGAGGTAAAAGGAGATGGAAGGGTTGGGAAATGAACACCCCGAACATGGCAGCTGGTGGAACCCCGCAAGAGGACCAGTCGGCAGGGGGCACTGTGCTGGGGTGGGAGGGTAACTTGGATTTTCAGCCTGTCCAGCTGTGAGCGCTCACGTGTTCTTTTTCACGCTCTGTATAGTCAGCTGCATAAGGCAGCTCCGGTGGAGATGGTTAGCAGAGGGAGGGCGAGGGACAGGGTTTCTGAGAAGCCGCAGTGGTGAAAAGAGAGGGCAGCAGGGATGGGTAATGGCGGGAGAAAGGGGCTGGAGATCTGGGGTGAGAGCCAGGGTTGTCATGTTGGCTATGATGGAGGTTGAATCTCTTCTGTCAGACAGCAGAGGAGTGATGAGTCTGGAAGATGAGGCTTTGCGTGGTCTGGCAGGGAGCTGGCTTTCAGGAGGTGATGTACATTCCCTCTGGGCTTCGTGCACCCCTCATGTACCTTCAGGATCTGCAGTTCACAGCAGTCAGAGTGGCCGTGGTCTCTTGTGGCTATGTCTTGGTCATCTCCAAAGTGCCCTTCACATAGCTGGGTACACTCCCCACACTTCTCGCTTTAGAACTGGGAAGTTGGTGGCACCGTTTCCCTACAGGTGGCTGCAGAGTGGTGTGAGGAAGGGACTACATCTCCTGTGTTAGTGGCAGGTGACTCACACAGGACTCCCTTGGAGTATCCCATGGGTTCCCTGGATCTCAAGGGTTTTACCTAACAATCTTGCTAGGTCGACCTTGTTGTGCTTTGAAATGCCAAGGAGCTGGTGACCCACTCAAGGTCACGCAGTTAGGAAGTGGCAGTGTGGAAGTGTGATCTGCCTCTCACACCCATGTTTGTAGTCAGCGTGACTCTGGTCTTTGTTCTTGAAAGAGCTCGATGGGTTCTCAGCTTCTTCCTTTGGGGTATGATTCCCTTCTGCCGTATAGGGGTTCCCTCCCCAAGCTTACTCCCGCAGGTTGCTGGGCCTGCCTCCCAGAGTTTCTAGGTGGGGTCAAAGGATCTACATTTTGAGCAGAGTTGCAGGTGACCCGAGCCTCCTTGGCAGACTGCAGTCGAGATGCACTGTGCTTTGCTCTTGGTGCCTCCACAGACAGGGGCCCAGCCTGCATGGGGATTTGGTGTGCCATCCTCTCCTACTGTGTTCTGGTCACCTTAGCAGCTGCCCAGGCCTGTCTGGCCTCCTGCCTTCTTTTGTGGTCAGGGGTACCCATTCATAGTGCTGAGACCTGAGGGAGTGGAGGGAGGGAGGAGGTCAGGGAGAAAGACGTTGAGGCTGAAGTGGGCAGAAAGACCCATCTTCCCCACTCCCTGATGCTGGGAGCAGGCGCCTGGGCATGGAGAGCAGCTGGCATTCCAATGGCTTCTGCAATGGCTCCTCTCCTCTCGGTGCTTTGTGCAGATATCCTCACCTGGTTGGACTTCCAAGTAGAAAGAAAAACATCTTCATATATCAAATGTCTTTCAGCCATGGTTTAAAGGGCCCAAGAGACAGACTGTCAGATGCAGTCCCTGAGTACCCAGACTAATGGGCTCTGTTCCTGTTTGCTGTCTGTTATCTGCACAGCTGGAAAGGTGAGTGCAACCACATGCTCCCAGGAGTGTGTGAATGTGTGTGAGTCAGAAGGGGTCCTCAGGAAAGAGAAAGTCAGGAACTGGCGTAGAGCTCTTTGGGGTGGGTGCTATGGGGCGGGAGACATTGCCAGCAGCTCACATGGTAGGGATTGTTCTCAGGTTCTGTGGTACAGAATCCTGGATATAAAGAGCTTGTGTTACTAGCTTGAAGTTATACAGAAGGTGAGGAACATGGATGTGATTTGCACAGAAGGGTGCGTGCCGGTGGTTGCTGAGGGTGTGCTAAGATGCTACTTATGGCTGGTCTTTAGGGAAGCGCCTTGGTGAGGTGCAGCAGTACCCCTGCCCATCCTGCTAATGTGGCTGACGTTAAAGCTCCAGCTACATCAGGTGTTGGCCAGAGTGTGGGGCAGTAATGCCACACTCGGTGGGCAGGAGTAGACCGCCACTCTGGAAAGCAGTGTGGTGGTTCCGTAAGTCACAGGACCTGCTCTTCCTCACCCAGGATTTACCCCCAGAAAAGGAAGCCCACATCAACACCAAGTCTCACATGTGGGTATTCCTGGCAGCTTTGTTTGTAACAGCCCCAAACAGGAAATGACCTAACCGTCTATCACAAGTAGTCAGCCCGTATGCCAGAATAATGCCAAGTGGCAGAAAAAGGAACTAGTGACATATGTCATCCCTTGGGTGCATTGCGAAAGAATTATGTTGAATGCAAGATAGCAGGTACAGATTGTGTGATCCCATTGACACAAGATACTAGAAAATCCAAGCTAGTCTACGGAGACAGGAAGCAGATTCATGCCTGGAGACAGTGGAGGGAAGCAGGTGAGGAGGCACGGGAAGATGGGATTCCCAAAGGCACTAGGGAACCTCCGTGGGGGATGGGTATGTTCACTGTCTGGGTGGTGGTGATGGTTTCGAGGCCAACTGAGTTTGCCAAATGTTGCGTTTTGAACAGATACGGCATACTGTATGTCAATTATGTCTCAATAAATCCACAATAAGAGGGCAGCCAGGCAGCCATCCCTGAGGTCCCTGAGCTGAGACTCCTATCTGCTCACTGTTCTGTTTGCACCTGTGTGCTGTCCTAGGAAGGCAACACCAGTTCTCCAACTGGGCTGGGTCCTCGTCAACACTTGATCCTCCCACTCCTCAGTCCTCCTCAGGACAGTCCTTTTCGCTGCTCTCCGTTCAGTGGGTGTGATAGGAATAAGTCAATTGCTGCACTCAAGGTCTCGCAGGTGGGGTGAGCAAGAGCGTATGGTGACTGCCTCTTCTGGGGGAGAGATGAGGGAGCAGAAAGCCCAAAGGTATCCAGCCATGCTCTGTAATTTCTTTTTCCAGGGATTAAACTGGATTTTCATAGGGTCCTTCATTGCTGGTGTCCAATGAATCTGTGAAATTAAACAATTTCCATTCCTTAGGGTAGTCAACTAGTATATATATGAAAGTCAGAGCTACAGAGAGAGGCAGCAGAGAGAGAGAGAGAAAGAGAGAGAGATATCTTGCATCTGCTGGTTTATTTCCTGAATGGCTAAAATGGCTAGGGCAGAGACAGTCCAAAATCAGGAGCCAAGAACTTCATCCATATTTCCTATGTGGATAACAGAGACCCAAACACTTGGGTCATTTTCTTATGGTTTTCTCAGGTCATTAACAGGGAGCTGGATCAGAAATGAAGCAGCTGGGATTGGAACTGGAGTCCACCAGGGATACTTGTGTTGTAGGCAGCCTCTTGACCAGCTACACCACAACCCTGGCTGTCCCACGGACAGCTTTCTGGTGGCTGCCCTTGTCTGCATCTCAGAGGTGGGCCTGGACCTCCTGTGATCTCCCCTGTGTCTGTGATCACTTTAATCCTCTGGCCTTCTCTTTCCTCATCTATGTGATGATAATAACTAGACCTAACTTCTAGGATTAAGTAAGTTAAGGGATGTAAAGGTGCTTTGGACAATGATAATCCTTAAGAAAAATCTGATTGTCTTGATTTTTAAAATGTATTTACTTTTATTGGAAAGGCAGATTTTACAGAGAGAAGGAAAAGAAAAAGAGAAAAGTCTTTCATCCACTGATTCATTCCCTAAATTGCCACCACAGGCAGAGCTGAGACAAACTGAAGCCAGAAGCCAGGAACTTCTTCTGGGTCTCCAACGCAGGTGCAAAGTTCTAAGGCTTTAGGCTGTCCTCTGCTGCTTTCTCAGTCATAACAAGGAGCTGGATGAGAAGTGGTGCAGCTGGAACACAAATCAGTGTCCATATGGGATCCTCCTGGTGCTTATGAGGGAAGGATTAACCAATTGAGCCATGAGGTATTTCATAGTTCATTATCTGCCCCAATTGGAGTTGATTTTTTTCTTAATTGTGGTAAAATAAGCATTCATTATTTAAATTTTCTCTAAATACATTTTTTTTATTAAAGATTTATTATTATTGGAAAGCCGGATATACAGAGAGGAGGAGAGACAGAGAGGAAGATCTTCCATCCGATGTTTCACTCCCCAAGTGAGCTGCAATGGGCCGGTGCGCGCTGATCCGAAGCCGGCAACCTGGAACCTCCTTCGGGTCTCCCACGCGGGTGCAGTGTCCCAAAGCTTTGGGCCGTCCTCGACTGCTTTCCCAGGCCACAAGCAGGGATTGGATGGGAAGTGGAGCTGCCGGGATTAGAACGAGCACCCATATGGTATCCCAGGGCTTTCAAGGCGAGGACTTTAGCCGCTAGGCCACGCCGCCGGGCCCATCTAAATACATTTTATACAATAACTACTATCAGTTTCCAGAATGTTAGAAAAATCATCCCAGTCAACTTCCATTAAGCAGTGACTTCTTTTCCTACCTCTGCTAGCATTCCTGGTGTCCTCTGTTGGACAGTACTCCTGCCAATGTGCTCCTGGGACCCCATGGAAGCGGATTCCTCCAATGCCCATGTGGGAACACTAGCTCTACTTTTTGGTTTGCTGTGTTTGGTGGCAGGGCTGAGTGGAGGTGGGACTTGGAGGCTGCTGTGTACAGGAGAGGGTAAGGTAAGGTGAGCTGTCGCCTCGTGGGCTGTCCCCCAGGGGCTATCTGTGAAGCTGAACTTGACAGTGAGTGCACAGTGGCTGGTGTTCTACAAGGGCGCAATGAGGGCACATGAAGAAAACACATTGAAGAAATGAATGTGGAGGTTGAGATGAGGGTGCTTTTTTCAGATTTATTTATTTTTATTGGATAGGCAGATTTACAGAGAGAAGGAGATACAGAAAGATCTTCCATCTGGTGGTTCACTCTCCAAGTGGCCGAATGGCTGGAACTGAGTCAATCCTAAGTTAGGAACCAGGAGCTTCTTCCAGGTCTCCCATGCAGTTGCAGGGTCCCAAGGCTTTGGACTATCCTCTACTCCTTTCCCAGACTACAAGCAGGGAACTGGATGGGAAGTGTAGCATCTGGGGCGTGAACCGATGCCCTATGGGATCTTGGCACAGGCCAAGTGGGGATTTAGTCACTGAATCATTGCCCTGGGCCCGGTGGGGGTGTTTCTGTAGGTCCAGGTTTTCTGGAAGTTCGAGATCAGGCTTGGTGTGCATCGTCCCTGTGGATGCTGTGACTTTAGCCTTCTGGGCACAGAACCATGAGCTTTCTGCTGCTTGAATCCCTCAGTGCGTGGTACCTTGTCACAGCAGCTCCAACCAGTTCTTACAGTGACCATGACACCATGGTTATTCACAGACGTGGGCTGTGTCATCTCCTCCTTTAACATGGAGTGGTTTTGGTGGCAGCACTCATGGCCTCTGAGGCTGGGTTATAAGAGGATGAACCTTCCACATGGCCTTTTGGGATGCTGGTTCTTTTTTTTTTTTTTTTTTAAAGATTTATTATTTTTTTTATTGCAAAGTCAGATATACAGAGAGGAGGAGAGACAGAGAGGAAGTTCTTCCGTCCAATGATTCACTCCCCAAGTGATCGCAACAGCCGGTTCTGCACCAATCCGAAGCCAGGAGCCAGGAACTTTCTTCCAGGTCTCCCACGTGGGTGCAGGGCGTCAAGATTTTGGGCCGTCCTCGACTGCTTTCTCAGGCCTCAAGCAGGGAGCTGGATGGGAAGTGGGACCACTGGGATTATAATTGGCTCCCGTATGGGATCCTGGCACATTCAAGGCGAGGACTTTAGCTGCTAGGCCCCCGTGCTGGGCCCCGGGTGCTGGTTCTTGAAGCTGTCAGTCACTGTGCACACAGCGCGGCTTCCCAGTCTGTTGAGGTTTTGGGGTATACTGGAACAACTGGATTTCTAAAGGTAGGGCTATGGGAGCTTGGGAGTAGCCTGAAACTGGCACTTGGCAGAGAGGGCGGGATCCTAAAACGCCAGAATGGGCTCATCCTCTGGAAGCCCCGTTGAATCTACTTATAAATTAATCAGACACAGCACCATCTAGAGATGAGAATTCTGCAATGGCAACTGATCGGTCTCTTTCTGCCTAGAAAACCAACTAACTGGCCAACCCAGAGTCTGAAAAAGGCCTTGGGGGAAGAGAGATCCCTTCTGTCAGCAGGGGTGGCAGGTGGGGGTAAGCCTGTAACTGATGTTGTCTGAGCGGCATCCCCGCTGGACTTGCACACCTTCCCTGCTCCCCACATTTCTCCCTGATATCAGCACCTCCATTTGCTCTCAGAACAGCGTTTTATTGAGTCTGCTCTATGCCAAGCATTCTACCTACATTGTCTTGTTCAACCCTGCAACAGCGCTGCCAAATGGCTCTTATTGTCTTTCTACTCTATCATTCACATCTCAGTAGGGATCAATTAAGCAAATTAATCCTATAAGCAACTCTCAGTAGCACCATGAACATCTCAGGCAAAAGAACAGGCTTTAACCATGGAGGAACAACGTTAGCCCCTTCCAGGAAGGAGCCTAAGCAGGTGTAAGACGTTGTCATCTGCTGAGCTCGGGAATGGAAATTGCTTTCAGTGTAGATCAGGCCTTAGTTCAGAGGCTGTGGGGAAACTGGTACCTGTAGTTTCCTTGGTAACCGCTTTCTGATTGGAAGCAGCTGAATGTGGAGACAGTCACAGCAGTTTAGAGGCCTGTGTGAACTGGGCAGCAAACAGTTAAAAAGCTGCCAGCCAACCAAGCCTAGGAGGGGACAGGTGTGTTCTTCTCCTTGATGAACGTGCCAAGGTCTTAGAAGGGACTCCTGTGACCAGTGCCACAGCATGGAATGGGCAGTCACCTCCTTGCAGGTGTCTTTCCAGAACCTTCTGAGAGGTGCCCTGAGTAGGAAGAAAGTTATTCTGTTTCTCCAAACTCAGAAGCCCTCTAACTCCTTCTGCAGCAGAGAGAAACCAGATGAAAGTATGCCCAGGAGTTTTCCGACAGCTACAGATTTGAGTCCAGAATTTTCAGCAGAGGCGTAGCCCTGGTGTGTCTGTGAATACCTTACAGCAGAGGTGAGATGCAGAGAGAAGCGCCAGGGTGAACAGTTCATCTGCAAGTCCAGCTTTTGATTTTGAGTTGGTAGATAGCCTGAGAATTTGGATCTGCTATGATTCTGGGCTGTTCCATCTGAGTAAGAGGGATCTGTGTGATGCCTAGAGAATGTTGAGTAGGAGCCAGCCTCCCTCCAAGGTCTTTGGACATCTGCTTGGTTTAATCCTCACAACAATTTGTTTGAGGTGAGTTCTAGCATTCTCCCCTTTTATGGATGAAGATACTGAGGCATGGAAGAAACTTGGCTGTGGATACATGGCTGGCATGTGCTGGGAAATGTGGTCCAGGTCTGTGGTGGACTGATGTGGTCCAGGTCTGTGGTGGACTGATGTGGTCCGGGTCTGTGGTGGACTGATGTGGACCGGGTCTGTGGTGGACTGATGTGGACCGGGTCTGTGGTGGACTGATGTGGTCCGGGTCTGTGGTGGACTGATGTGGACCGGGTCTGTGGTGGACTGATGTGGTCCGGTCTGTGGTAGACTGATGTGGTCCGGCACAGGCACAGAGGAGGACTAGCTGGAATAGCAGGGGCGAGGGAGAAGAGGCCTCAGACAGTGCAAGGCTAGTGACGCTTTTAGTCATGTCCGGAGCTGATCACAGACATGTTCTGTCTCAGTACTTAAAGGGGTTCATCCTCCAGGATCCCTCTCCTGTACTCAAACAAAAGGGGGTGCTTTGAAAACTCACATTAGTTGGTGCCATGGTTAAGATGTGACCAGAGACACCTGTATCCCATACCAGCCTGGCCTGGGTTTGAATCCCAGCTCCCTGTGCACCTGGGAAGCAGCAGGGATAGCTTGAGTAGCTGTGTCCCTGCCACCACAGTGGGAGACCCACATGGAGCTCCGGGCTCTTACCTTCAGCCTTGCCCAGCCCTGGGTGTCTTGGGCATATGAAGAGCAGATGGCAGATCTTGGTCTTTCTCTCAAAATCAACAAGCAAAACAAATCAGAACAAAACAAAGCACAGGTCTGACTAGGGCGCCGTCCTCTAGGACACAGGCCAGATGCCCCTGTCTGCCATACCAGGGCTTCCTTATCCATCCCCGCTCTAGTGTACCTTGCCTTGCTGTATTCCCCTTATTTCACACTGGAAGTTTCCTGAGCATGCCCCGTCCCCACAGCAGAGTCCAGTGCGGCTACCCCCACGTCTTTGGCGTTACCCTTTCCAAGGGATGCCTCTCACTTGTTGTGGTGAGCTGCCCACCAATCCCCCAAAGAGCGTTACCCTTCCCACTGTGGGCCCATCCAATAGCCACAGGTATCTCCTACAGCAGAGCGGACATAAAAGCAAAGATGCAATAACCATATACCTCAACAATCATTTTAAAACAAGAAAACAAGTCCTGAGTTCCGGTAAATGAGCCCACGGATGTTAATTATGCAACAGGCCCTCCTGTCCTACAAAGCAAGCAAAACAACTCAACTATACCATAAAATTGGATGTAAAATAGAGGTGGTGGGAGGCGGAATGGGGGCACATCTGTCATTCTGAGCCCCCACTACCTGCAGGCTAAAGAGCAGACTCTCACAGTGGCCTTGCCAGGTGGCGGCGTGTGCATTGAGTGCCAAGGTGAGGTGGGCCTCCATTACAGCCCTTGGTCCTGCCCTTCCGGGCAGCCAGTCACCTTCCTGCCCCAGGTGATGGCTCTGAAGGTGGTGATGGCTGACGTCATGCCTCATGTGGCGTCCGAGCTCTGCCCTGGTCCATGGAGACACTTAGACTCCCCCTGCGTGTTAGTGACATTGGAATCTTTCCAAAAGCTCAGACGGAAGATGTGCCAGGCCTCTGGAGGAACGGGTTCAAACATCCAAGTTCCTGTGCCTGTTTCTGTGTGCTTAGCGACCTTCCCCTCCCCGCCCAGGCTTTGACCTGCCCAGGCCTGGTTGTTGTGGCCCACTTGGACAGTGAACCAGTGGATGGATGATCTCTTTCTCTCTCCCTCTCTCTTTTACTTTCAAGAAAATAAACATTCTTAACAATCCCCCAGCTTTGCTGAGCTGCAACTCACATGCCACAGCCCCCAGCCTCTGAAGTGTGCAGCTTACTTGGCTTATAGCGTGTTCACACATATCACAAATCAGTTTTTGTGTCTGCCCAATGTGTTAATATCATTGAACTTCCTGGATCTCGTATGTCTTTGGGAAGTGGGAGCAGGTGCAATGGGAAACTGCAGGCCTTTTACCTCAATGCAGAACACCGAGGAGCTTGAGTGAACCAGCAGGTTCTTTCTATTTCTTTCTATCTCTTTCTATGTTTCTCCTTCTCAGTCATTCAACTTTTCAAATAAACAATAAAAAATATATAATTTTTTCTTTTTAAAGATTTAGACTTAGCAGTGTGACACCAAAGCCAGACATCAAGCTGGATCTGACGGATTCAAGGCCCACACTCTGCGTCAGACACTCTCCTTAGGGGGCTTTTAGTCTTATGAATTCCCTGACCTTTTATCCTCATTCAAAGCAGCTTAAGGGGTGGGGTGATTCCCAGTTCCAACGAAACTGTATCACATAATACAATGTAATCAATGAATAAAAAAACAAAACAAACAAAACCAAAGCAGCTGAGACCAAACCAGGAACAAGTGGTGTTGGCACCATGGATCGCTATCTCATCTGATATAAACATTTTACTCATGGCAAGTCACTGAACTAAATGTAAAATCTCAAAATGAAATTTCTAGAAGAAAATAGAAGGAGACATTTGTGATTTTTGGATTAGACAGATATTCCAACAGCACAGTCTGTGACAGAGCAACTGACAAATGAGAGAGCCCTGGAATTTAAAGATGTCTGCCCTTCAAAAGGTAGTAGTGGGGCAGGTGTGTGGTCACGTGGCTGCTTGGGACACACGTATTCTATGTCAGAGTGCCTGGTTAGGGTCCTGGTTCCCCTTCTTCCCGTCCAGGTTCCTGTTCATGTGCGCCCTGGGAGGCAGCAGATCACTGCTCAAGTACTTGGGTTTGGGACACCCATGTGGGAGACCTGCATGGAATTCTGGGCTTCTGGTTTCACCCTGGCTCTGCCTTGGCTGCATAGGCATGCAAGTGGGGAACTAGCAGATAGAAGATATCCCTTTGTCTCTGAAAATTTTAATAAGAGAGATAGTGTTAAATGAATGAGAAGACAAGTCACAAACTTGGAGAAAATATTTGACAAAGGGCTTGTGTTTAGAATATGTAAAGAACTCTTGGGAGCCCTGTGGAGAGATAACAATTAACCAAGATTTGAATGAATATTTCACCAGAGAAGGTATATCTATGGAAAACAAGCATATGGTAGGTGCACAATACAATTTATTGTTCGAAAGCTATAATCATCGTAAGATGTTTTTGGGACTCATAGGTTGGCTAAAATGAAAGACTCAGCAGTACCAAGCATTGAGCAAAATGTCAATGAGAAGCAGAAACCAATTTGCAAAGTAGTTGGGATTCTAAACATGGATAGTTTTGTTATTATATGTATTTCCATGAGATTTTTGAAGACTCTTTGTATGCATGGATTTTACACATTTTTGTTGTATCAAAGTAAATTTGTCTTTTGATTCTATTTTCAGTGAACTTTTTGAAGTGTCCTCAGACATTTATCATAGGATCCAATGAGCCAATTCTTTGGAATTTAGAGAAATGAAAATTTATGCTCACTCCCAAATTGGAACACAAATAACAGCTGGTTTTGTAATTAGCCAAAGAACAGAAGCAACCCCAAGTTCCTTTAGCATGTGAGTGGATGAGCAGAAACAGGCTTTAGCATATCCACACAGCAGAATACCATTAAGAAATGAGAAATGAATAAATTGTTTTGTAGTTTTTAAAGGGTTTATTCATTTTGTCTGAAAGGCAGAGTTACACAGAGAGAGAAGGTGAGACAGAAGAGAGGAGCCTGGAGCTTGTTCCAGATTTTCCACATGGGAACTAGGTCCCAGACACTTGGGCCATCTTCTATTGTTTTCTCAGGCACATTAGCAGGGAGTTGAAGGAAAGTGGAGCAGCTGGGACTTGAATCTGTGCCCATAAGGGGTGCTGGCCCTGCAGGTAGAGGCTTGACTCACTATGCCAAAGCACCGACCCCATGAGCAAATGCTTCATTTATGCAATAGTATAGATGAATGTCAAAGGCTTTATGCTGAGTAAAGGAAGTCATTTTCAAAAAACCACCCACTGTCTGATTCTAGTGATAGGATGGCTTAGTTGGTTTTATGTCACCATGACAGACGACCAAGACTGGGTAATTTAGACAAAAAAAGAACCTTATTTCCTACAGTTCTGGAGCTTGGGAGGTCCAATGTCATTATGCTGACATCCAGTGATGGCCTTCTTGCTTTGTCACCCCACAGCTGAGTAAGAGAGGGTGACAGAGCAAAGAGAAGCAAGAGACTCAGGTCACAGTGTTAGGTCTTTTTACAACGGACACTAATCCATTAATCCACATATCCTCATGACATGAATAGCACATGACATCCTGGAAAAATGCAGATGTACAGAAAGGATCAGTAGTCCCTAGTGAAGAGGTTAAGAGCAGGACAATTAAAGCATAGTGTCAGGGAGCTTTCTGGGGGTGATGAAGCTGGCTGTATCCTGATTGCACTGGTAGTGTGGTTGCATCTGTGCTTGTAACGATGTCAAAATTCATAAAACTGGGGTTGGTGCTGTGGCATAGCACGGTAAGCTGCCACCTGCAACGCTGGTGCCAATTCATGTTCTGGCTGTTCCATTTCCAATCCAGTTCCCTGTCAATGGTTTGGGGAAAGCATTGGAAGATGGCCCAAATGTTTGGGATCTGTCACTTATGTGGAAGACCTTGGTGAAGCTCCTGGCTTCAGCTTGTCTCAGCCCTGGCTATTGGGGCCATCTGGGGAGTGATCCAGTGGATGAAGATCTCTCTCTCCCCGGCCCTCTCTCTCTCTAACTTGGACTTTGAAATAAATAAATGAAGAAATCTTAAAGAAGTTCACTCAAGAGTACACCAAAATGAAAGTCAATTTTTCTGTATTTAAATTTAAAAAGTGTTTATGGGACGAAGCGAAGGCAGTCCTCAGCGGGAATTTGGAGCATTACGCGATCTTATTAGAAAAGAAGAAAGGCTGAAGATTAATAAGATGGAACAGTTTCTCTACTTCAGCACTGTTGACATTTTGGCAGGCTAATTCTTTGTTGGGAGCTGCTGACTTGTCATTGAAGAATTTTTAGCAGTTTCCTTTGAAATTCCTCACTAAATGCCAATAATACCCTTCCCCTGATTGTGACACAAAGTAATGTCTTTAGATGTTGCCACATGTTCCTTAGGGAGGAAAATTGCTCCTGAAGTACATATTCAAGTTAAGAACTTAAAAAAATAAATAACAGAAATAATCCAGAAAAGCAGATTAGTGATTTAAAAGCAAGATCAGTTAGTAAATGGAAATAAAATGTAACGTAGAAATGCCTAACTCAGCCAACTTTTAAAAAAGATTTTATTTAAAAAAAAAAGATTTTATTTTATTATTTTTTTATTGCAAAGGCAGATATACAGAGAGGAGGAGAGACAGAGAGGAAGATCTTCCACCTGATGATTCACTCCCCAAGTGACCGCAATGGCCAGTGCTGTGCTGATCCAAAGCCAGGAGCCAGGAACTTCTTTCCGAGTCTCCCATGTGGGTGCAGGGTCCCCAGGCTTTGGGCTGTCCTCGACTGCTTTCCCAGGCCTCAAGCAGGGAGCTGGATGGGAAGTGGAGCTGCTGGGATTAGAACCAGCGCCCATATGGGATCCCGGGGCACGGTCAAGGCGAGGACTTTAGCCGCTAGGCCATCATGCCAGGCCCCCCAATTTTTTTTTTCTTTAGAAAGCTAATGAGACTTAAAAATCTCAGGGTCAACATGGTGGCTCAACAAACTAATCCTCACCTTGCATCTGCCAGGATCCCATATATACCCCAGTTCTTGTCCCTGCTGCTCCACTTCTCATCCAGCTCCCAGATTATGGCCTGGAAAAGCAGAGGAAAATGGCCCAAAGCCTTGGGACCCTGCACCCATGTGGGAGACCCAGAAGAAGCTCCTGGCTTTAAATTGTTCAGCTCTGGCCATTGCAACCATTTGGGGAGTGAATCTGCAGATGGAAGAGCCTTCTCTCTCTAAATTTACCTTTCCAATAAAAGTAAATAAAGAAGTAAAGCATTTAAAACTCTGTAGTGAGACTGATCAGGGAAAAAAGCTGACAAAGAAATGCAACGAAAGAAACCAGAAGCATATTTATAGATACTGTAGATTTGAAAGTCAACTCTCATAGTTTCTACTTCTCTAGATATTTTCTATTGCACCTAAGTGTCCTAAAGCATTAGCATTATGTGTTGAGGCCAAGATTTGAAAGAAAAGTACTGCCAACTAGAGCCGGTGAAGCTCTCCTTCATAAATAAAGGAGAAGTTAAGATTTTGCAAGACAAACAAAAGCTGGAGGGACTTTTTTCAACCATCTGACCAGTCTCACAGATAATAGTTAAGCACAAACTATATAAGGAAACAACGAAAGGTAACCCTCATTATGAAAGTATAAAATAGATTAGAAAAGTACAAAGAGATATTTAAAACACACAAAGGAAATTTTAAAGGAAAAATGACAAGGTCAAACCATTACTTATCCATAATTACCTTAAATATAAATGGACTAAATCCTCTGCTTAAAACATACAGACTAGGGGAATGTATCCAAAAACTGGACCTCACAACAGGCTGCCTACCAGAAACACACTTGACTAGTAGACAGAGATTGAGAAGCAAAAACTGGGAGTTAGTCCGTGCAGATGGAAGTCAAAAGTGAGTAGGAGTGGCTATCCTTACACGAGGCAGATAGACTTTCAGACAAAAACCGGTAAGAGAGACTAAGAAAACATGACAATTGTAAACATGTGTGTGCCTAAGACTGGAGAACCCTGTCTTATAAAATAAATGATAGTAAAACTAATGGAAGGCACAGCTGTACTACAGTAGTATTTGGGGGCATCAATACCCCATTTTCATCAACGTATACATCCACCATGATACCCTACCCTCCAAAAAAACCCCAGTGAACAACAGCTAATCTACACTATTGATGAAATGAACCTAACAGACATTTACAAAACATTCTTTCTATAGCTACAGAATACACATTTTTTTTTCACCAGCACTGAAGTATACTGGCCATAACCACCTTCCAACAAATTCACAAAATTGAAATCATATCATGTATCTTTTCTGATCAAAATGAATGAAGCTATTAAGTCACACAAAAAAAGAAACTCCAGAAATTATATAAGTTATTGTGTTCCAGGGACCGATGTTGTGGCATATAGCAAGTTAAGCAGCCACATTGCTTATGGGTACCAGTTAAAACCCTGGCTGTTCCATTTCTAATCCAGCTCTTTGTTGATGTGCTTGGAAAAGTAGTGGAAGATGTACTGAGTGCTTGGGCTACAGAAACCATGCGGACGACCTAGAAGGAGCTCTGGGTTCCCGGCTTTATCACGACACATGGAGCCATTTCAGGAGTGAACCAACAGATGGAAGATCTCTGTCTCTATGTCTCCCTTTCTCTCTCTCTCTCTCTGTGTCTCTTTGTGTCTCCTTCTTACCCTGTATCTCTGCCTCTTATTTTAAAAAACGGAAAAAATATGTACTCCTGAATGAATAATGACTCATTGAAAAAATAAACGAAAGTAAAATATTTCTTTAAACTATTGAAAATGAAAGCATGGGACCCAGCGTGACAGCCTAGCAGCTCAAGTCCTTGCCTCGAATACGCCAGGATCCCATATCGGCGCTGGTTCTAATCCCAGCAGCCCCACTTCCCATCCAGCTCCCTGATTGTGGCCTGGGAAAGCAGTCGAGGACGGCCCAAGGCCTTGGGACCCTACACCCACATGGGAGACCTGGAGGAAGCTCCTGGCTCCTGGCTTTGGATTGGCACAGCACTGGCCATTGCTGTCACTTGGGGAGTGAATCATCGGACTGAAGATCTTCTACTCTGTCTCTCCTCCTCTATGTATATCTGACTTTGCAATAAAAATAAATAAATCTTTTTTTAAAAAAGAAAAAGAAAATGGAAGTATGGTATATCAGAATTTATGGAACACAGCAAAAGCCATATTCAGAAAATTTTATAGCAGTGAGTGCCTACATCAAAAAGTTGGGACCATATCAAAAAATAACCTAGCAAACTAATAATTTGTTTTGAGGACCTAAGAAAACAAGAACAAACCAAACCCCAAATTAACAGGAGAGATGCAAGAGATATAAAAATTAGAATAAACTAGCCACATAGAAATTTAAAAAGCAATACAAAATATTAATGAAACGAAGAGATACATCTAAAAATTTGTGGTTTGTAAATGGGTTATTTATATATGGTATGGTAGTGTATCAAGTTAACCCTTAGCCTGTGGCATTGACATCTTACGTGGGTGCTGATTTGAGTCCTGGCTGCTCCTGACTAATGGCCTGAGAAGGCAGCAGGAGATGGGCCAGGGCCTTGGGCCCCACATGAGAGACCCAGAAGAAGCTTCTATATCTTGGCTTCTGATCAGCCTAGCTCTGGCTGTTATGGCCATTTGGGGAGTGAATTAGCGGATGGAAGATCTCTTTCTCTTCTCTCTGTCACTCTGCCTTTCAAATACATAAAATCACCTTAAGAGAAGATGATATTACTAAGTAGTTAACTAATAGACATAAAGAAAGGGCCAGAACTGCTTAAGCTCACGGTGTGTGGCTGAAGACCGGATCCTGGTGATCTCTTCCCTCCTCATTCTAGGTGCATGTGTAGGGAATTTGTTTTCAGTTCTGCTACGGTTTCTGTTTTGCAGATAAATAAACTGAGGCACAGAGAGCAACAAAAGTTGCTTGAGGTCTTTTCGACTGAATTAGGCAGTGCTTAAGAATGTGACTCCCAAGCACAGGCAGTTTGGCTTGCAAATCTGTGCTCCTTTTTTTTTTTTTTAACATTGTTTACATATCTGAATGGGATACATGTCCGCATGGATCTCCAATTAGTGTGTGAAGGGTCAAGATATGGAGGAAGGAGGGTGGGACAAATGTGAAGGGAGGGGAGGGAGCTGCTCCTAGCTCCAAACTACATCAGCATTGGGGATGGGGGAACAGCTGCTTGAAGTCGCCTTGGGGAAGTGGATATGGGGAGTAATGGTCAAGAGTGTTACTTGAGTGGTTACAATAGCCCTGAGAGGTTGTTGGTTTTGTTACAACAGTGTTGAGGAAATCTTTCCAAGGTATCAGCCAGTGCAGGGTCCAGTTCAGTCCAGCACATACATCAGCCTACACATATACCAGTGCATGCAGTTGCCTGTTCAGTTTCATCCCTTGCTCCATCTCTCACATGAACTGATGGCTGCTGTGGCCTAGCTGAGCTAACCTGCCATGAGCCCAGTTTTCACACACACACACACACACATGCACACACACACACACCAGTGGATGTCATGGCCTAATCAAGGCGACCTCCAATAATCCCCACCAGGCCCATCCCCAGCTTCAGTTTTTGCATGTGCTGACATGTGCTGTGGCCTAACCTGATCTGTCCCACATCTCATCTGGCTCTCATGCACATCCATGGGTGCTTCAGCTTAGCCCAGTCCAACCCTCCCCCAGACTCAGTCCATGTGCATGCTAACACGTGCTCCCACTTTGCCCAGTCTGGTCTGTCCCTAGCCCTAGATCTTCTGTTTACCAGTAGGAACCACAGCCTAGCAGAGAAGCGTCCACAGTTCTCTGCCAGGTCTATCCCCATTCCTGGATTGTGCACATGCTGGTGGGTTCTTCAACCCACCAGTGGTCTCAGCTCTCACTGGTGGGTATTGCAGCACAGCTCAGCTAGGCACAGTCTATAGCCTGTCCTGGCTCTCGTGCATGCCGATGAGTTCTGTGGTTTCTCTCAGCCCTGCCTGCTCTCAGATTTGGACCACACATATGCTGAGGAGAGCCCAGCCTTGCCTGGCCTCACCTGCCCTCAGACGCAGCTATTGTGCTCTGCAGTAGGAGATGTGGCCTAGTAGGGGAGTTCCCCAAGTCCCTCCATCAGGCCCAGGACTTCATGTGTGCTGACACATGTCATGGCCTTGCTTGAACATGGTCTCCCCTTAGTCCTTGTCTTTGCATGTCCTGGTGGGTGCTGCAGCCTGGCCCAGCTTGGCCTCCTCCAGGTCCTGGTTCCTGCGACTGTCAGGTGGGTTCTTGTCGAGCGAGCTCCATGGTCCAGCCTGGCTTGATCTGTCATCACCTCCCACTCTCCGCACAACCAATGGGTGATCTGCAGCCTCAGCGAGGTGTGCCCCCAAGTCCCCTACAGATCCAGTTCTTTCCTGTTCCAGGGGGTGCTGCGGCTCAGCCTGCTGTGATCCACTGCCTCCTCTAACACTGGGTACTGTGACCTAGCCTAGCCAGGCATGCTCCCCAGCCCCAGCTTCTTCATGCAGCGGTGGGCAGCAGGTGATGCTATTGAGCCTAGCCCAGGTCTCTCACAGGAGCAGGTATCTTGGCCTGACCCAGTCATGCCTTCTGATTTCCCTCCTTTAAATTACCCCATCTCCGGGGCCTGGTGCAGTAGCCTTGTGGCTAGAGTCCTTGCCTTACATGCATCATGATCCCATATGGGCACAGTTCAAGTCCTGGCTACTCCACTTCCCATCCAGCTTCCGGCCTGTGGCCTGGGAAAGCAGTCAAGGACAGTCCAAAGCCTTGGGACCCTGCTCCCCGCATGGAAGGCCTGGGAGAAGCTCCTGGCTTCTGGCTTTGGATTGGCTCAGCTCTGGCTGTTGTGCCTACTTGGGGAGTGAACCAGTGGATGGAAGATCTTTCTCTGTCTCTCCTCTCTGTAAATTAGCCTTTGAAATAAAGATAAACAAATATTTTTTAAAAATTACTCTATCTCTGCTCCTTTGCCTACCTGCAAATGTGGTGTCTCAGTCCACGGAAGACCCCAAAAATCATGTATCCTTGTCGAACATGCCCTCAGCCACTCTCACTCCATTATATCCCCAGATCCTCTTCCTGGTGCAATCTTCAGCCCTTGCCTGGTGGCCTGGTGGCATGTCCCGGCTCATCATTCCCTTCCTGCCTTCCCCACATTTATCATTTTTTCCCCTCTAAGTTATCCCATTCCCCTCTTAAAAAAAAGATTTATGTATTTATTTTATTTGAAAGACAGATTTACATGGAAAAGCAGAGATAGAGGTCTTCCATCTGCTATTTCATTCCCCAAATGACCACAAAGGCCAGAACCGAGCTGATGCAAACCCAAGAGCCAGGAGCTTCCTCTAAGTCTTTTCTTGTGGGTTCAGGGTCCCAAGACCTTGGGCCATCCTCTGCTACTTTCCCAGGCCATAAGCAGAGAGCTGGATCAGAAGTGGAGCAGCTGGGCTGTGAACCAGTGTCCAAATGGGATGCTGGTGCCACAGGGTGGAGGATTAGTCTGTTGAGCCATGGTGCCAGCCCCTCCCCCCATCTCTAAGAAAAGAAAAATAAAATAGAATAAGCAAGTATGCTGGCACACTCATATAGGTTACACAAATTTGGCATTAACCAGACCCAGAGCCCCTGCCAGCCTTGGTTGCTTTTCTTCCATTAGTGTAACTCTTGCTTAGGTACAAAGCAGCTTATGCAGTTGTCCGTAGTTGGGAAAACTCTGTGTTCTGAAATAGGCTAATTATTAAGGCCAAATAAGATGATCTAGGATGGATCAGAATTTTTAAAAAATACGTATTCGTTCATTTGAAAGACAGAGTTATATGGATAGAGAAAGAGAGTGGGAGAGAGAGAGAGATGGCTTCCCTCTCTGCTTGCTCACTTCTCCAGGGGCTGCTACAGCTGTTCCTGACCAAAACCAGGAATCTGGAACTCACCCCTGTATCCCATGGGATGCAGGGGCCCAAGCACTTGGGCCATCCACTGTTATTTTCTCAGGTGAACACAGGGAGCTGGATAGTAAGTGGAGCAGCCGGGACTTGAACCAGCACTAATATGGGATACTAGCATTGTGGGTGGTAGCTTAACTAGCTGTGCCACAATGCTTACCTTAAAGATTTCCCAAAATCCAAAAATTGTTACCATATGGAAATTTAAAAAAAATTGACTATCTTCAATTTTTTTTCTCACCAAAAGATACTCTAACAGAAGAAAAACAATAAACCATAAAGTGGATAAAGAAATGTGTAATACACACAAGTGGCAAAAGCTGAGTATCAAGAATCCATAAAAAAACTTCTACAAATTAATGAGAAAATGACTAACAACTCAATAGAAAAACGAGTGAAAGCAACTTAAACAGGCACTTAATCAAAAAGAAAACTGGAAAATGCAGAGTGAATGTTCCATTCTGTTCGCTGGGGGACTGTAAGCATATTTTTAATGAGTTTCTAGTGTTCTGGTCATAAATGAGTTAACTCCTGCAATTCTCCCAGTACAGTGCTCATCATGCATTTCCTAGACAAACACAGCCTTTTGTTACTGTCATGCTGAAGCACGGCTTGGTGAATTACAGAAGGCACTACGGATGGCTCAGCAGGCGAAGCTGCTTCTTGGGATGGCACGCCTGTGATGAAGACCTGCCCCCACTCCTGTGCCGGCTTCCTGCTCATGTGCCCCTTGAACGTAGCAGATGGGTGGCTCATGTACTTGGCTCCCTGCTATCCACATGGGAGACCCAAATGGAGTTTCTGGGTCCACTTCACCCATCCCTGCCTGTTCCGGGCGTTTGGGATGTGAACCAGCACATGGTAGATCTTTCTCTCACTCACTCTCTCTTTCTGTTGCTCTGCTTTTCACATTAAAAAAAAAAAAACTAAATGAAACAAACCGACCAATCAGACGCTGCTTACTCTGTGACAACAGTAATAGCTACAATTAGCTGAATATTATCGAGTATCTGTCGGGGTTTTAGCTCTCGGCCTTTGCTGCATCCTCAGATGTTATATTGTCAAATCTGAAGTAACGCTGAATACATGCCTAATCTCACTAAATGTTGGATCTCGTCGTATTCATTTGCACGATTATTTGTAATCAAGAGAAATCAGGTAAACAGGGTATCATTACACATCCATCAGATTTCTAAAATTGAAAATAAGATATCTGATAAGATCATAGGTTGCCAAAGTTATGGAGTTCCATGAACTTGTACAGTCTTGGTGTGAGTGCAGACATACAATCTCTGGTTTAAATTTGGTCTTACGGGGCCCGGCAGCGTGGTCTAGTAGCTCAAGTCCTCGCCTTGAAAGCCCCAGGATCCCATATGGGCACCAGTTCTAATCCCGGCAGCTCCACTTTCCATCCAGCTCCCTGCTTGTGGCCTGGGAAAGCAGTCGAGGACGGCCCAATGCTTTGGGACCCTGCACCTGCCTGGGAGACCCGGAAGAGGCTCCTGGTACCCGGCTTCGGATTGGCGTAGCACCGGCTGTTGAGTTCACTTGGGGAGTGAATCATCGGATGGAAGATCTTCCTCTCTGTCTCTCCTCCTCTCTATATATCTGACTTTGTAATAAAAATAAATAATTCTTTTTAAAAAATTTGGTCTTACGTAGTCAAGTTGATAAAGTACATACCCAATGACTAAGAAATTGGAATGTAGGTCTGTTTGCTAGAGTGACTCTCAGATACTCACGTTAGGACATAAGACTGGCAATAGTAATACTGCTTGTGGAAGCAACAGACTAAATAATGTCCATCAACATAGAGTGCATGAATTTTTCTTTTACTTTTTATTATTATTTTAACTTTTAATTAGTATTGAACAGATTTAATGTGAATTGTAGATACACTTTGGGGAACACAATGACATTCCCGTCTGCCTCCCATCCTTTCTTGTCCCTTTCTTTTTCTCTCTCTCTTTTTAACTTTTGAGGAAGCATATTTTAGGTTTATGTCTCAGTAAAAAGTTAACACCTCACCAAATCAGAAGTTTTTTTTTTTTTTTTTAGATTTAATTTTATTACAAAGTCAGATATACAGAGAGGAGGAGAGACAGATAGGAAGATCTTCCGTCCGATGATTCACTCCCCAAGTGAGCCGCAACGGGCCGGTGCGCGCCGATCCGAAGCCGGGAACCCGGAACCTCTTCCGGGTCTCCCACGCGGGTCCCAGGGTCCCAAAGCATTGGGCCGTCCTCGACTGCTTTCCCAGGCCACAAGCAGGGAGCTGTATGGGAAGTGGAGCTGCCGGGATTAGAACCAGCGCCCATATGGGATCCCACAACGCGTTCAAGGCGAGGACTTTAGCCGCTAGGCCATGCTGCCGGGCCCAACCAAATCAGAAGTTTAACAAGTAAAAAGAAAAAAAAAAAGGTCTTAGTTTGATGGGAATATAGACAATGGCTATAGACAGTACTTGAACAGGAAAATGCACATTTCTGCCACAACAGTAAGTTATAAAGTAATCACAGATCATTAAAACTATTGTAGTCTAGCATTGCTTTTCATTTCTTTGTTCAGTGTTCTTTAGTTTCCATCATGAAAATATTTCTGACAAACTGGAACCCCAAAAGATAACTACAAAAAAGAATTTTTAAAAGCATATAATGATCCAAAGGAAAATTTGAAGAGAAGCCTTATTCAGGATATGGAAGAAGCCAAATGTAGCTTCTGGAACGATTTGTTCTATTACCCAAGAAGTCAAGCCACAGAATGACATCCGAGGCCATTCAATTTGGGATAATCTGAATCGAGACAGAGCTCCATCAGTCCCAAAGCCTGTGGCAGCTGAGCAGCTCGAATTGCACTCTTCTTATCTCACTGAGTTCTCAGTGGACCAGTCCCACCCAATGAAATGATGGGTGCCATTTTTTTTTTAAGATTCAGGATTCCAATCCTGTAGTCATCAGGATGTGGAATAAATGCCAGGCCTTTCATGTTACCATCATCTCTGGTTTCTTCACAAATTTCTCTCCCAGTTCTTCCAATCTGTGGCAAGCACAATGTCCATCAGGAACAGCAGTTTCAATGTGACCACATCCTCAAGGGTTGGAACTGCTGCTGTGGTCGCCTGGGGGTCTCATCCCTTTCATGGTCCCATGTGTGTGCGCTCCACTTTTGTCCTTTGGGAATGTCATTTTTAGCCTCACATGCCATGAAATAGAGCATTTCCTAGACGGGAAAACTGATTTTTGGATGAGTGTCAATGCAGGAATTCTAGCATGGCAATTCAGTGACTTATTAGGACCCTTAATCTGTATCACAGTCAGCTGCGACAGGAAATCCTGGGTGCTGGGGTCCATGTCTGAGCAGCAATGGGGGTCCAATACCGCCACAGCTGTGCTGCCAAATCTCACAAGCCATGGCTGGCACTGGAGAGCAAGCGCACCAGCCTTCCCAGCCTGGGTACAGACGCCACCCAAGCAGCAGTGTGACATTCTTAATCACTGGTTTGACAAAGGTCCAAGACAAAACTTTAAAAAACTTATTTACAGCAATACCAATACACACAGATATTTTGGTTTTTTTCTTACTTTATGGCTGTTTTTAAAATGTTGGCTCCGGGCCCGGCAGCGTGGCCTAGCGGCTAAAGTCCTCACCTTGAAAGCCCCGGGATCCCATACGGGCGCCGGTTCTAATCCCAGCAGCTCCACTTCCCATCCAGCTCCCTGCTTGTGGCCTGGGAAAGCAGTCGAGGACGGCCCAATGCATTGGGACCCTGGGACCCGCGTGGGAGACCCGGAAGAGGTTCCGGGTACCCGGCTTCGGATCGGCGCGCACCGGCCGTTGCGGCTCACTTGGGGAGTGAATCATCGGATGGAAGATCTTCCTCTCTGTCTCTCCTCCTCTCTGTATATCTGACTTTGTAATAAAATAAATAAATCTTTAAAAAAAAATGTTGGCTCCCACATACATTGAGAACAGTGAGTCATTTGAGCTTCTGAATCTGATTCATTTCATTTAATCTGGTATCCTCCAATTGCATCCACTTTGTTGCAAAATGTAGAATTTCATTCTTTGGTGCTGAATAGTATTCCATGGTGTCTATATACCACATTTTTATCCATTCATCTGATGATAGACTCCTTCCTTAACTACAAATGTTGGCTATTGTGAAGAAGCTATTAGAAATATATTGGTGGATATATCTGTGTGTGTATAAAAATATATATATATATATATATATATATATATATATATATATATATATATGTATATTTAATGATACAGTACCATAAGTCTGGAATTTGCCCTCCCCCCTTGCCAAATTTCCACCCCCCCCACACACTGTGATTTTCCCTATAGTATTACAATAATATAGTTCTTCATAAACAGTCACAGTGTATCCTGACATTGTAGGTATGGACAATGGCAGAGTCCAGCATTCTATTGTCAAAGAAAAATAGAAAATTTACAATGCCATGAAGTTAAATAACATGCTATTGAATAACCAATGTGTCTCTTAAGAAATGAAAAAGAAAAATAAAAAAGCTTTCTTGAAGAAAATGATGCTATTGTGTGACTATGTGTCAGTGAAGAAATTAATAAAAAAAAAATTTTTAAGAAATGAAAATAAAAACAAAATATAAAAACCCATGAGATGTAGCAAAAACAATGAGAGAGACATTTATAACATCAAATGCTTAGTAAAATTGAAATATCTCAGGCCTGGCACAATAGCCTAGTGGCTAAAGTACTTGACTTGCATGCACCGGGATCCCATATGGGCACCAGTTCTAATCCCGGCTGTCACTCTTCCCATCCAGCTCCCTGCTTGTGGCCTGGGAAAGCAGTCGAGGATGGCCCAAAGCCTTGGGACCCTGCACCCGCTGGCTTCAGATCGGCGCAGCTCCAGCCATTGTGCTCACTTGGGGAGTGAATCAATGGATGTAAGATCTTCCTCTCTGTCTCTCCTCTCTGTATATCTGACTTTCCAATTAAAAAAAAATTGAAGTATTTCAGATAAATGATCTAATAATGCATTACAAGGATTTATTTAAAAATGAACAGGAAGCAAAAAATGATAAAACCATAACAAAATAAATGAACTGAAATTTAAAAACTACAGATTGCAAGAAGAAAGATCCATTTTTTAAGATGAGCAAAACAAACTTTTAGCAGACTAGCAAAGAAAAGCAAGAAAGAAAAATCAAGCAGAACTAGAGATGAAAAAAGAAAACCTCCTAGGAAGCTAGTAGGAAGATCTCTTCTTGCTGAATGGATCCTTTGATCATTATGTGGTGGCCTTCTTCATCTGTTCAATATTTTTCACGTTCAAGCCTATATTATATAATATAGAAATGGCTGCAACAGCTCATTTTTGTTTTCCATTAGCCTGGCAATGAACAACCCATTGCTAAAATGACAGGACCAAATTACTACCTCTCGATATTAACCCTGAATGTAAATGGCTTAAATTCATCAACCAAGCATCATAAATGAGCAGACTGGACAAAAAACCAAGACCCATCTATCTGTTGCCTACAGGAGACACATTTTACCAACAAAGTTTTGCAGATCTGCAAGTGAAAGGATGGAAAAATAATTCCAGGTACATTTTTTGTTCATTGTGTTCAAGTCTTTTGGGTATGTACCCAGTAGTGGGACTGCCGGATGATATGGCAAGTCTAGTTCTAGATTTTTGAAAGAAATCTCCACACTGTTTGCAAGGCGACTGCACTAAGTCACATTCCTACCAGCAGTGTGTGAGTATTCCCCGTTCACCTCATCCTCATCATCATTTGTTACCCTAGGTCCTTTGGATCTCAGCCATTCTGGTGGGGGAGGGGGGTGGCGAGGTGATGTCTCATGGTGGTTTTGATTTTCATTTCCCTGATGGCTAGTGATGTCAAGCATTTTTAAAAATATATGTTTGTTGGCCATCTGAGAGTCATCTACTGAAGTCCTTTATCCATTTCTCAGTTGGATTGGTTGTTGTTTTTTGTTTGTTTTTGAGGTTTTTAAGTTGCTGATATACTCGGTGTTTTACTCTTTTGTCACATAAATAGTGTGTAAATATTTTTTCCTGCTTTGCTGAATGTCTCTTCATTCTCTTATTTCCTTTTCTGTCTAAACGCTTCTGCCTGTAGTCCCATTTGTATGGTTTTGCTTTTGTTGCCTGTGTTATGGGGGTTTTATCTAAGAAGCCATCCTATACACCAATGACTTGGTGTTTTTTTGTTTGTTTTGTTTTTTTGAAATGTCATAACATCAGGTCTTGAGTTTAGGTCTTTGGTCCATCTTGAGTTGATTTTTGTATGTGGTGGGAGATATGGATCTAATTTCATTCTTGTACATATATACAGTCTTGCCAGCCCCACTTGTTGAAGAGACTATCCTACTCCTCTGTATGGTATGGTCTGAGAATTTTTGTTAAAAAGCAGTTGACTGAACGTATGTGGATTAATTTCTGGCTTACTGTTCTGTTCCACTGATACATATATCAGTTTTTATGTCAGTATCATGCTGTTTTATTTACTATAGCTTTGTGTTGTGTTTTTTTTAAAAGATTTATTCATTTTATTACAGCCAGATATACACAGAGGAGGAGAGACAGAGAGGAAGATCCTCCATCCGATGATTCACCCCCCAAGTGAGCCGCAACGGGCCGGTGCGCGCCGATCCGAAGCCGGGAACCTGGAACCTCCTCCGGGTCCCCCACACGGGTGCAGGGTCCCAATGCATTGGGCCATCCTCAACTGCTTTTCCAGGCCACAAGCAGGGAGCTGGATGGGAAGTGGAGCTGCTGGGATTAGAACCGGCGCCCATATGGTATCCCGGGGCTTTCAAGGTGAGGACTTTAAGCCGCTAGGCCACGCTGCCGGGCCCTGTATTGTGTTTTGAAGTCAGGCGTTGTGATATGTCCAGCTTGACTTTTCTTGTTCACGATCACTTTGGCTAATTCTGGATGTTTTGTGATTAGAAATGAAGTTTAGGACTGTTTTTACTAATTCCGTGAAGAGTGTGGTTGGTATTTTGATAGGGACTACACTGAATCTGTAATTTACTTTAGTCAGTATACATCTTAATAATATTGATTATTTTTCCAATCCATGAGCAAGGAATATTTTTCCACTTTTTGTGTCCTTGATGATTTATTTCACTGATGTTTGATAATTTTTCATTGTAGAGATCTCTCACATCTTTGATTAACTTTATTTTCAAATATTTGATTTTTTTGTGAGATTTCTTTGTTGATTTCTCTTCCGTCACAAGTATGCAAAAAAGCTACTAGTTTTTGTGCATTTATTTTGTAAACTGCAGTTTTACTGAGTTGGGTTACCAGCTCTAACACCTTTTGGAAGTGTTCAGATTTTCCCATGTGAAAAGAACATCATATTACCTGCAGATATGGATAATTTGACTTCCTGGATGAACAGTTTGATCCAAGTGATGTCAAGGATGTCCAAAAATGAAACTTAAAAATTTGTTTGCCTAAATAAAATTGAGAAAAACAATCCCAAATCTGAAAAAGTTGGCCATTAACTAAGATGTAGAGTGAGAAATATGTTTAAACCACAAATCTGACAAAGGAATAGTGTTTGGAGTCTGTAAAGAAGTTCTCAGTGTCACAGTTGAACTCTTGAAACCACTGGAGCAGTGCCCTCAGAGTGTGCCATGTCAGCGACCCTGGGATGGTTGGGAGGCTGGGTGGGGCTTCTCCCTTTGTCTCCCCCTTCCCCCAGATACAGGAAGGAAAAAAGAGAATGTGGAAACAATATCCTTACCCACTTTCCTGTAGCCCTGGACCCTTTGCTCCCTAATCAACTGTGTAAAGATCATCAAGATCATCAAAATTAAAAAAATAAAATAATAAAAAGTTCTGAATCTCTAAGACTAAACAGTGAAAGCGTTAACAGCATTAGCTAAGGATGTGAAAGGATAATCCCCTGAAAGGGCTGCTTCTCTGGCCAATCAACACACGGAAAAAACGTTCCTCATCAGGACAGTGTGAGTCACAACAGGATGCTCTATCACTGTACATGGACTGGAGTTGCTGAAGTTAAAATGACTGAGAATGCCGAATGTTGGCAAGGACATGGAGAAACTGTATCACCTGTAAATTGCTGGTGAAATGTCAGAGAGCAGAGCTAATGTACAAAGTATTTTAAAAATTTCTTTCGTTCTCTCTCTTTTTTAAGTTAAAAGAAGGAGATTGAGAGATAGAGATGGAGTGGGGAGAGACAGAGAGTGTGTTTCTATCTGCTGGTTCATTTTCCAAATGCCTGCCGCAGCGGGGGCTGGGGCAGGCTGAAGTCAGCAGCTGGAAGCTCCAATCAGGTCTCCCACGTGGTGGCAGGAACTCAAGCGTGCTAGCCCTCAGCTGCTGTCTTCCCAGGTGCCTTAGTAGGGAGCAGGACCAGAAGCAGAGTAGCCAGGACTCAAAACTGATCTATAATGAGGACATCCCAGGCAGCAACCTGACTTGCTACACCACAACTTTAGCCCTGCTTTGGCAGTCGCCTATAAAACTAAACCTGTGTGTCGCCCTCATTGGGTGGTGGACGGGATTGGGGTGGGGCGCAACCTTGGGCCTGCGGGTTTAAACTTCAGCAGCCAGGAGGCTGCTGGGGGCTGCAGGAGAGAGCGTCTTGCTCGGATCGTCTGGCCTGGGCGTCCAGTGCACCAATTGGTTCCAGGCTGTGCCTGCTGGCTGCCCTTCCGGGAGCTCTGGGGTAATGGATGTTCGAATCGCTGCTTAGATAGCTGTAGGCTGACCCCACTGTCTCTGGGATCTGAGTCAATCCTAAAGATTCCCAATGCCAGTAACTCTTCCTTTGAAGAACTTCTAATCACTTAATAATGCTGTGCTTTGAACACCTATCATGCAAAAGTCAAGCTCCGGCTTGTCTAGCAGGACTTTTTTTTTGCCTGACATAATGATGGCTCAGGAGACTGGTCACAATAGGCAGGGCCATAATATTAACTAGCACTCTAGAACCTTATCCTGGGGTGGATTCTATGCAGGATGTGTGGGCCACACCCTGTAGAAAGTTTAGCCCCACTGGTAAACCTAAAAGTTTGGATGGTTATGGACTAAGCTAGGTGTGACCAAGGAGCCTGCCATCAATCACAGGCAAAGGGACCCGCCACAGTCTGGACTGGGCAAGGCAGCAGCACCCAAATGTGCATCCTGAATAGGTTGTGGGGTGGGCCGGGCTGCAACATTCACCAGCTCATACAAGGCCAAATGGGAGGCCAGAGTACACCGGGCACTGGCCTAAAACCCAATGGCATGTATGTAAACTGGGTCTGGGAGTGGATCAAGTGAAGGAACTTGGGAAGCTCCCCTGGCGAGTCATAGCTCTCGCTGGTGAACACGTCGTCCAGATCTGGGGGTCGGACAAGCAGGGCATAGTAGCTCCAAAATGTGTAAATTGGTAATGGAACGGAATGTACTGGGCAGGACTGAGTAAACCTTTGCCTACAAGCAAAACTAGAAACCAGCATGGAGCACAGGTCATACCGAGCTAGGCTCTTGCACCTACTGGTCCTCAGAGCAACCATGGGCAGGTGTATGATTTACGGCTAGGAACAGGCCCAATTGGGGAGGTAAGGGGACACCCTAACTGGGTTGAGGTTCCCAACAAGGGGCGCATGTGCTGGAATGGGGGCTGCGTTCTATCTAGGAAACAGTTGTAGTCACCCGAGGCACTAGTGTGGGCTGGGATTGGATGCACCAGGCCGGTTCAGATCCAACACCATGTGGTGTCATGGAGAACCAGGGTAGATGTGGGACTGACTAGGCTGGGTCTCAATTCCCTACTGAGCCATGTGTGAGCCTAATGTGGGTATGGACGAGCCATGGCCGGGCTGAAACATCCAACAGTAAGGACCAGAATGGGGTGAAAGCCAGCCAGGAAAAGCCACTGTTCCTGCTAGGACAAGAGGTGAACTGAGTAGGGCTAGCTCAAGGACCCCCTGACATGCGCAAAATCTGGCATTGGGAGGGGTTCTGATGGAGGAGCCTGGGCAACTCCTCTGGCAGGACATAGTCCCTGCAGGTAAGCGCAAGAAGCATGATAGGAAACAGCCCAGAATAGGCCATGGAAAGTTTCCCACTGGCACACATTCAGCATGGGTCAGGGGCAGACCAGGATGAATCAGTTCATGTCATCCACTGGCAAATCCGGTCACCAGAACAGAGTGTGGGTCGAGCCGGGTTTGGTTGCGACAAAACAAGTACACATTATGGAATGCCAGGGTGAGGTTGCCTGTACTGGATTTGACTACAGCACCCAACCAGCACATGTGAGATCCAGGAAGGGAGGGGCAGAACTGGCAGGGGGATTAAGGGGCTGGTCCCCTCGCTGGACAGCTACTCCCACTGGAGAGCATGGGCTGGGATAGACAGACCAGACTAAGTGAGGCTGCAACACCTGTGCGCTGCATGTGGACTAGATCAGGGAAAAGCCAGACTGGGCTGAATATTCCTGCTGGTGCAAGCAGAAATTAGAGTGGGTGAGGAATGTTTGGGCTTAGCCACAGCATCAGATGGCAGAAGCTGGCACTTGGGACTAATTCTGTCAAGTCAAACCACAGAACCACCTAAAGAGTGCATAAACCGGGACAGAGAGACCCAGGAGGGAAGTAGTGGGTTCCCCCTTCTTGGATCACTACTCCCGCGGGAGGGCATGAAAACTAGGATGAGGGCTGGGATGGCTAGATAGAGAGGCACTCAACAACATCCGTGAGGGCTGGATGGTTGAGTTGGTTAGATAGAACTAAGTTTTAATACCCATTGACAAGTACCAGAGCCAAATGGGATGGGGGACAGACTGGTCTTCTGCTACACATACTGGCAAACCAGGGTAGGGGGCAGGCCTGGTGGGGGTTATTGTGGGTTGCCCCAACTAGGCTACAGCTCCCACTGGTTGATGTGAGGGCCGAACCAGACTGGACTGCAAACACCCATTGGTTCCGGTGGAAGTCAGGACTGAAAACAGACCCAACCCAGCAATTGCAACCACCAGCTGATCGTGGTGATGGACTGTGCCGGGCCCTGTGCTTGCTAGAACATACAAGAAACTAGTCTGGGAATACCTCAGTTTCTTTGGAGATCTCCCCAATCAAACTGCTGGACTCAGAACTCTAACCAAGAAAAGACAGAAGACAGAACAGGTCAATCATTCATCTCAGCTCTATGTTGGCAGCGAAATACTGGGCAAACGGAGACTTTATGATGGACCATATCAATCAGTGGACAACCTCATCGAGCGAAACTGGCAGCGATTCCTAACTGGAGAACTATTCAAATCACTTGAGCACATATCTCAGAGCATGCCCCACATCCGGGACTTGGGGTGGGTCGAAAACGGTTGGAGCTTCTCCCTCAATATCCCCCTTTACCTAAGATACATGATGGAAACAATATGGACATAATAGTATTACCCACTTCCCTATACCCCCTGAACCTTTTTTTTTTGTTCTTTAACCATAATTAACTATGTAAAGATTGTCAACAACAATGCAATAAAATAGATTAAAAAAAACCCATCCAGTGGACATTTCCAAAAAAAAAAAAAAAAAAAAAAAAAAACTAAACCTGTGTATTAGTGAGTGATTTGCATTCTCAGTTGTCCAGGACATAAAAACTCTTGTTCACCGGAATTCTGGGAAAGTTTATTTGAAAGAGTTACATGTTCATAACATTTTTCTTTGTAATGCTCAAGAACTGGAAACAGTATGGATGCCTTTTAACAAGCAGGTGAGCAGTTTAACAAATTGTGGTTATGTATTCGGCAATAAAAGGAACAAGCTCCCGACAAGCACAGCTACTTGAATCCGTGTGCAGGGAAGTGTGATTACGCAAAGTCCCCAGAGATGCTAGATTACATTGCTCTATTTATGTAACATTTTGAAATGGCAAAAGGTGAGACCTGGAGGACAGATTAGGGATGGAGGACATGGAAGTCTTATAAAGGGACATCATGGAGGATTCTCCTGCTAAGAGTACCAGTTCACAGGATATTTCTATTCTTTTTGTTTTAGTTATTTGAAATACAGAGAATCACACACACACACACACACACACACACACACACACACACCCTGAAACAGAGAGAGGGGGAGAGAGTGAGAGCAGGAATCCAAGTCCTGGGAAGTGGGGTAGGCGACACACAAACCATCACCTATATGGGTGCAAGGCGAGGATTTAGCCATTAGGCTACTGCACCAGGGTCTTCTCCCCTTCTTAAAGCCAACTGGAAGTTGTGGCTTCCTGAAGTTTTCCTAGAGTATTAACTTACCATTTGAAAGGGAGGCTCAATTGCTTTTAAAATCATTAAGAACTTCTGGTGGGGGGGTGGTGGGAGTGTCGGGGGTGGCACAGTGGCTCAATTGGCTAATCCTCTGCCTGTAAGTGCCTGTGTCCCATATGACCAACAGTTTGTGTCTTGGCTGCTCCAATTACCATACAGCTCCCTCCTTGTGGAAAAGCAGTAAAGGATGGCTTAAAGCCTTGGGACTCAGCACCCACGTGGGAGACCCAGAGGAAGCTCCTGGCTCCTGATTTCAGATCGGCTCAGCTCTAGCATTGCTGTCACTTGGGGAGTGAATCAGTGGCTGAAAAAAAATCTTTCTTTCCTTCTTTCTATAAATCTGCCATTTCAATAAAAAATAAATGATAATAATAATGATAATGATAAAAGAGAACTTCTGGTGGAAGTTGGCAGAAAGCACAGAGACTCAGGTAATGGCATAGAATAAGTTGAATGGAACTTAACACCTTCAAGCCACAATGAGGAGAAGTCTAACATGTGGTTATTTTCCCCTGGAGGTGACTGATTTTCAGTCACTTGCTCTTGAGAATTACAATGAGACAATGCGGGCGCCACCTTTCGTCAGTAGGAGACACTGCAGGTCCTGGGTGCTAGCAGCCAAGGTTTATTGTCAGAACGTATTTCTTTGCAGGAAGCCCTGAGCTGCAGCTTGTGGTGCTGGGATGGTGCTCAGGGCAGTGATGGCTTGGCAAGTGTCTTTGTGGTTTAGAACCCATTTTATCTTCTGCAATTGAATTTTGAAGTCCAATCAATGTGTGTCCTTTACAAGCATAATTGCGTTATCCATGCGATGGTTTGAATTTAAGTTTCATGGTAGTAAGTCTGTGTGCAGTTTGGGCTTTTAAAATTCATTACGATTGGAAACATTTCAATCTCCTGGAAAGCTTGCCGGTAGACACTAAGAGGCTAGGATTGCTCGCTCGCACGTGGGGCTACCTCCATTAAGGTAGGATGAAGACACCTGTGGCACAATGTTCCTTTTAGGGGGTGGTGGTGATTGTTGAAATAATCAGTGTGCAATATAAAACTAGATGACGCGGAAGTAGAAACTGTAGTTCATGTCTTTCAGCGTAATTGATTTGAATACATTTAGCCAGACGGCATGCTTAGAGGGACTTCAAACATCAGCAGTTTACAGATGCTGCCCCTGTGGTCAGATCTTGCCAGCTGTGACAGGACCTGCTGTGTGACGGGAGGTGATGGGGGCTGTGTCTTTGACAGGAGCGTCCGTGCCTGGAGTTTGTTCCACCATCAGAGGCAGGGGGTGTGCAGCACTGGGTGGAAAGCCACCAGTTCCAGGATCAAAGTCACATGGAAAGCTAGAATAACTGTCACTTACTGAGCTGCATGTCAAGACCTGGCCATGGGGCCCAGCGCGGTAACCTAGCGGCTAAAGTCCTCGCCTTGCACGTGCTGGGATCCCAGATGGGTGCTAATTCTAATCCCGGCAGTCCCACTTCCCATCCAGCTCCCTGCTTGTGGCCTGGGAAAGCAGTCGAGGACGGCCCAAAGTCTTGGGACCCTGCACGCATGTGGGAGATCTGGAGGAAGTTCCTGACTCCTGGCTTCAGATCGGCGCAGTTCTGGCCTTTGAGGCCAGAACTAACTTTCCAATAAATAAATAAACAAATCTTAAAAAGAAAAAAGATGTGGCCATGAATCTGCACGTGGCGCTCAGCCTCCCAAGAAGCTGAGGCCATGGCTTGTGCTGGGCTGCTGCTCTGGTCTCACAGTCATCGGTTGCCAGGTATCCCTTGCCCTGCAGAATGCCTTTCCCCATGTGCTTCCTGGTTCCAAGAGCTGCTTGTGGGGGATCTGAGAGTGATGGAGGAAGTGAGCTCATGTTGCTGCAAAGGCAGTTACTTGTAGATGACCGGCAGGTGTGTGTGTGTTAAGGGGAAGCACCCAGTGCATGGGCTTCTTTAGGCTCCCCCTGCCTGCTTCCTGGCTGTGGCCTCAGCAGGTCAGGCAAGGGAGCTATTCAGGAGGAGGCATGGGAGACACTTGCTGAGAGGATGCAACTGGGGTGCTGGTGGTGGCTTCCCCGGTGTCATTCTCTCAACCTTTGTAACGGCTGTGGAAGCTTTGGATTCCCTCGTATTAATTCTTTACTCTTTGGACTACATCAAGCTTTGAATTGTACTCTAATTAAAATATAGGTCTTGGGCCTGGTGCAGTAGCCTAGCAGCTAAAGTCCTCAGTTTACACGTGTCTGGATCCCATATGGGTGCCGGTTCTAATCCCGGCAGCTCCACTTCCCATCCAGCTCCCTGCTTGTGGTCTGGGAAAGCAGTCGAGGATGGCCCAAAGCCTTGGGACCCTGCACCTGCGTGGGAGACCTGGAAGAGGCTCCTGGCTCCTGACTTCGGATCGGTGCAGCTGTGGCCATTGTGGTCACTTGAGGAGTGAATCATCAAATGGAAGATCTTACTCTCAGTTTCTCCTTCTCTATATATATATATCTGATTTTCCAATAAAAATAAAATAAATCTTTATACATATTTATATCTACTTATCTTATTTCTTCCTGTTTCTCAGAGAAGTAGGCTGAAGTTTAGGAATTGAGTTGTCCAGTGCGTACAGAACATAGCAGCGTGGGGCTTGCACTCAGGGCTGTTTGCTGTACAGTCGTAATGACAAGACCCCACTGTCTCTGGAAAGCACCTGGAGATCCACGTGCTGGCACTCTCCCATAGCCTCAGCGATGGTCGCTTGCTGCACCCCAACAATGGCATCTCCATGGGCTCTTTGTTACAGGCAGGTCTGTCATGGGTTGGTCCCTGTAGACTGAGTGGCGACCAGTCAGCTTGCTGTTCCAACCTCAGGTGACACTGGGAATTAGTTAACATGTGGATCAGAACAAGAAACACAGGGCACAGCACTGTGGTACAGTGAGTAAACCCACTGTGTGCAGTGCTGTTGTCCTGTGGGCACTGGTTCAAGTCTGGGCTGCTCCACTTTCGATCTAGTTCCCTGCAGGTGCACCTAGGAAAGGAGCAGAGGATGGCCCAAGTGTCTGGACTTCTGCACTCACGTGAGCAACCCAGAAGAAGCTCTTGGATCGCAGTTTTGGACTGGTCCAGCAGCCAGTAGACGGAAGAAAATATATTTGCTGATTTCAAACCTGATTATGGCATTGATGATTTTAGGGACAGATAAAAGTATTTATTATGAGTGTCCACTTGACTGACATAACAAACACCTCGCATGACTTGTATCAGAGAATAGGTGATGGGTGGGAACTGGGAAGGCGATAATTTATAGCCTTCCTGTTGTACAATCAGCATGTATTACTTCTGTACTTTGAAAAACACCCTGTAAACAAACGGAATATAAAATTACAAGATATGTTCACTTGGGCACAATGGCATGTGGCATGATGTATGATGCTGTGACAGCAAGCTGACAGAAGACATCTGTAATGTTGTTTAGGGTGTTTTACGTGATAGCACAAGACTAGCACATATTGGCAAACACGAGAGCAATGATGCTCAAGTCTTTGTTGAACTGGAGAATCCACATTTAAGGGACATTTCACATGGAACCCCAATATACAAGATCAATGGTCCCTGGTCCCTGGCCCCACAGTTTGGCCTCTTTGCCCCAATCCCACCCACTTTACAACCATGAAGACCGCTATTTTGAGATTCATTGTCATGGAGGATGGAATATGACCTTGAATCCTGAGAAAAGCCCAGTTTTGTAATAGGCAGTGGTAACAAAAATCACAGATTGATCCATCCACTAGACAACATTTTAAGAGTGGACATTGAGGGCTTGGTGTGGCAGTATGGCAGGCATCACATATGGGTGACAGTTCATGTTCTGGCTGCCCCATTTCCCATCAAGCTCTCTGCTTATATCCTGGGAAGGTAGCAGAGGATGGCCCAAAACCCTGGAACCCTGCAATCATGTGGTACCGGAGACCTGCTCCAGTAGACTCGGACTTGTGAAGGATGCATGGATTGGCAAGCCGATAAGAAAGAGAAGAAGGAGAGGCAGAGGAGGCGTGGACCACTATGGCATGATGCGCCTATTGGACAACTCAGAGAAGTTGCCTTCTTTATTTACACACAAATCATCACAAGCTTTTGCACAACATCCAATTGTTTCATTTTTACTTCATTACAAAAGAATGAGTCCAAAATCAATCCTAAAAAACATTATTATTATTTTACTTTAGAGAAAATATTTTCAGCAAGCTATTACTCATTCAAACTTGCAGTGACCTGGCGGAAGCCAGGAACTCCACGGTTGGCAGCACACCCAGTTACATAGTGACAAGTGGTTTACTTATATCCAAAATCAATTTTTACTAAACACGAACTAATATTATTTAACTATCAAGAGTACAGAATTAAAAGAAAAGATCATAAATGAAAGGAGTTTATAAAAGCATATAGCGTAGATTCTTTATTAAATCTTATAATCGATCATGCATTAATCACCACCACCTTCACCTAGTGCTGATTCAATTGTTTTTTGTTCTTTTGTTAAAGGGCGGTGAAAGGGATCAGGGCAACTCAGCCAATCTACAAACAGAGGGCCTTTGTGAGAAACTTTCTTTTATCTTTATAAACTGTTTTCTTTCCCTAAACATGAGTGCCAATATAAGGTAGAAGTTTTTATAAACTGTTTTCTTTCCCTAAACATGAGTGCCAATATAAAGTTGAGATTTTAAGCCATTTTTTTGGGGGGGGGGTTCACATTTGTTTCCCTTTAGAAGATGCCCCATATACTTTGTGCTTTCCGTGGTGAGAAACCAAAATGCGTCATATCATGTGTTGTAACAGTTTGAGGCGCATAGCAAACTAACTCTTTGTACCTCCATGATTGCCATCTGTTCCAAGATATTATCAAGCCATTTCTTAAGGAAAACATTACTTATATTAGGGCAAACTTTAGGACAAAGGTGGTCACATAATAGGATGTTTGGAGACGTTGTGGGCTCAATTGTATTATTGTATACTTTTAGCTGTGTGTCATTGCCTTACGTCACTAAAGATGTTTTTATCATGACATGATTGATCAGTTTGAGGTGTTATACCAGTTACAGGAATCACTTCACATTAGTAGAAAAACAACAACACCCTCAGGAGAATTCTATGAAACATCAGAGAGGTGACTGAGTGTCCACACAATGGGGCGAGGCAGCAATGAGGTGACCAGAGACATTCTGCTGGGTCTTGCCACGCTGCCAGAAACTCCTGGTAGCCTCGCTAACCGAGGAGTGTTGCTCATCACAGACCGATGCCATCCGACCCAACTGCATGGCTCCCCACAATGTGGGAGACCCAGAAGTAACTCCTGGCCCCCAGCTTTGGATCAGCTCAGCTCTGGCCAGGGTGGTCATTTAGAGAGTGAACAGGTGGATGGAAGACCAATGATTGAGATTCAATATCTGAATTTTGGAGGGGACGCTGTCCAACCAGGCACCTTTCTCTATCTCTCCTTCTCTCTGTAAAATCTCCCTTTCAAATAAAAACAAATAAATCTTAAAAGAAAGAATGGAGGAGGAATTTGCTCTCATTCTGATTGCTTCCTCTGGTTCTCTCATTGGTGCACTTTCCTCTGATTCTCCCTGAGCAAAAGACAAGCTTCTCCATGGGGCCAAGGCAGCTTGGACATGACCTGGCAAGCGGGTCAGAAACCACAGAGATGAAAAACATGTACCCGTTGTTTCTTCAAGTAGAGAGAACTCAGTAAGTTCATCAAGTTAGAGAATTCAGTGGTCAGGAGAAGCGGGAATGTATCTTTAGTCTGAGATGTCCTAAAGCCCAGAGTCAAGGTGGGCACAGAGAGTAGGACTGAGGGATGGATGAGCAAGAAAGGAGGTTGGGTTACCACCCCATGGTGAGCTGTGAGGGACTCATCACACCAGGAGATCTTGAGGATGGCGTGGTCTCCAGCACCACAGCGGGAGCCACTGAGGCCAGGCTTGGGTCTCTAGCATCAAACTGAACCACAGTGAGAGAGAGCTCGGGTTTTCTGTGTGTTCCCTGGAGATGTATTATATATAAGTGTATTAGAGGGGACACTGTTGTATCATGCAGTCACAAGACTTTGCCTGTCTGTCCTCGTGGTTTTGGGTTGTTATGACACAAACTGGGTAATGACATTAAACTGGGTAATAAATGTATAAGCGAAAATCAATGGGCTCACACTTTCGGAGGCTGTGAAGTCTGTGTTTGGGAGATGCGGCAGCTCAGCTGTCTGGTAGGGGCTCCTCTGTGTTTCCAGGATTGGCGTCTTGAGTCCTGCAACCTCCGGAGGGGGAGAGCCCTGTGTCTGCACACAAGGTTCAAGAGAAATAACGTCCCTCCACTGATCCCCTTTATAAGCACAGCTGGTCCCAGCCAGGAGGATGCCACTTTCATGACTTCACCACCAGAAGGTCTCACCTTTGTTTGTTTTTATTGTAAAGTTGGATTTACAGAGAGAAGGAGAGATAGAAAGAACTTCTGTCGGACCCAGCGCAGTAGCCTAGTGGCTAAAGTCCTTGCCTTGTGAGGAGACTGCTGTCATAGACCAGAGATGGGAGGTGATGGGGGATGGGCTGGAGTGCTGGGCATAAATTGGACAGGTCCCTGGGAGAAGGCTTGATGAGGCAATACATCTGGGAGGGAGGTTAGCAATAGAATCAAGTAAGTGTCACATGGTAGATGGCAGGTCTGATGTACCCATTAGCCACGCCCACATGGGAGTGCACTAGGCAGTTGGATGCATAGATCTGAGGCTCAGAGAAGAGGATCTTGGGGGAGGACACACAAGAGCCACCACTGAGTGAATGGGGCCATGAGTCGCATGAAACAGCAAGTCCCCAGACTCCCCACATCCTGGCACTTGTCACACGTGTGTCCCTGTGCAGCTCCTTTCTTCCGGCAGCCAGGCAGCACATGCAGTTCTTGGGACAGAACAAAGGCAGAATGTGGGAGAGCCCTCAACGCCTTTTTTTTTTTTTTGGAATGTTTTAAATATCTATTTTTACTTATTTATTGGAAAGCTGGAGTGACTGAGAGAGCCAGAGAGTGAGAGAAAGGGGTGGAGAGACATTCTACCTGCTGCTTCACTCTACAAACTGCTGCAGTAGCTGGGGCTTGCCAGGCTTCAGCCTGGCTCCAGGAACTCCTGTGGGTGTGTGTCCAAGTATTTGGGCTGTTTGCTGCTGCTGCCTTCCCAAGCACATCATCTGGGAGCTGGATCAACAGCAAAGCACCTGGGATTTAAACCAGTGCTCTGAAATGGGATGCTGGAGTCTTGGGTTCTGGCCTAACCTGTTGAACTACAGTGTTGAGCCTGAGAAGCTTTTACTGCAACTGGCGCATGGTGCTGTGTTCACGCTCGTGTTTAGAGGGTGGAAGCCTGACATCAGTGGAGCGGTGGACTGTGCTTCTCTTGCAGGGAGCACTACAAGATGTGAGCAGCAGGCAAGATCAGTAGCAAAGGAAGGGCACCCTGCCAGGCTCCTTGTCCAGCTCTCCCCACTTCATAACCTCCAATATGAGGCAGACGGGCATGCCCTGCATAGGTTGGGCCCAAGGTGCCCTCCTATAAGTGACTTTTGTCCTGGGCATGTATGCCCTGCTCAGGACATCTGAACTTTCCTCCAGGTTTTTGGAGGGTGAGCATGAACCTCTCCTACATGGTACAACTCCCTGTAAGTGCAGCACAGCGAACATGCACTTTTCTTTTGCGTGCCCTTTGTGGGAGACAGTGGGACGGGGTTCCCTTGGGCCTTTGCGGGGTCACTTCTGATGGCACCCCAGATTCACCCTGGCTCTCTAAGATTCTGCCATGATTGGAACCTCTAGGAATGGGGGAAGAGATGGGAGGAAAGAACAGGAGTCTCGGAGATACAGGAAGCCATTTGTCCTCCTCCCCGAGTGTAGAGATGGAGAGAGGGTCTTGTTGCCAGGAGAACCACCAAGAGGTGATGGCAAACGTGCTGCTTGTCCGTGCCCTTGAGTGGGAACCTTGAGGACCATCAGCTTGAGGGAGGGCTGCTTTCCTGGAGGCAGGAAGGACAGCGTCAGGACGACAAGACCACAAAGTGGAAGCTGTCTAGACAGGCGTGACTCTGTGACACTTACAGAACCTCAGCTGTGGTGCTGAAGGGACAGAGGCAGAGAGGAGATGAGATGGAGGTGCCCAAAAGGAAGTATCCCACAGAAGCAGGCGGGAGGGTGGAGGGCGAGGGCATGGCAAAGACAAGGTCAGTCGGTGGGCTGTGGACATGTGCCCAAGTGTTGACTGGAAGGTACCACTAATCAGTAAGAACCAGGAAGTAATACCAGCTGGTCATTCAATTAAACTCTAGATACACAGACTGATGGCTTTGGGGATCCTGGGCATGGAGCCAGGTGCTGGGTGGGAGAAGCAATAGATGGATGAGAAGGCTCTCTTTCTGGCCGAGCGGGTGATGGCCCCACTGGTCACTCTGGGTGTGCCGGGAGAGCACTGAGCCTGTTGGACATGTCTGGATCAGGCCATGGTCTCCTGATTTTTGACGTGGGCCTCGATGTCCTTTGTTGCAGAGAGAGACTCGGAACATCACAGAGGCTAAGCTAGGAGTGCCAGCCAAGCTGGGTCAGCTCAGAGTTCCAAACGGGCCATCCTTGTGTACAGCAGAGGACAGAGAACTGAACCTGACTCAAGGTGATGAGTTTGATGGGATGCTGGGAAAAGCAGAGGCAAAGAATGAAGGAGAAGGATGGCCGAGGAAGGGGAGAAGCCTGGACAATGGCAAGATGCTTCCAGCTGGACTTGGCTCAGATTTTCCCTACAGAAGCCATGGATCAGTCATTTTGTGAAGGAGCTGGGGCTCCTTGGTGCCTAGCAGGATGCAGGATGGTGCCTAGGGGCTGGTTGCTGTTGGCGGCAGGGCTCCCTAGCCCCTTGGAAGCTCGGAGCTAGGGATGGATGATCACATGACACACACGATTCTCTGTGTGTGTATCTGCACACACACACTTCCCTGCTGACTTTCATATGTGTGTCTCTGTAAGTTACCAGGGCTCACCCTGACGCCTTCAACACCTTGGGGTTCATGGCAGCTCACCCCCCTTCCCTCATGACCAACAGCAGGTGTGCCTTGAAGCAATCTCAGTGCTGTGGTGCTGGGGCTGCAGGTTACCATCTGCCCCGTCAGTGTGGAGCCTGCCAGGGGAATGGAGGGGACTGTGGACTGGGGCCCATGTTATGAAGCAGCAGGTTAAGTCACTGCTTATGATGCTGGCAGCCCCTATCTGGGTGCTGGTTCAAGTCCTGCTTCTAATCTCCATTAATGTGCCTGGGAAGGCAGCAGAGGATGGCCCGAAGCACTTGGATCCCTGCCACCCACATGGGAGTCCAGGATGGAATTCTGGGCTGTTGCCTTCAACTCAGTGGGAAGGAAGGTTGTCCAGGAGTAGGATCTGCCATTGCTGGGGTTATTCAGGAAGCTCCCTGCCATCCCAATCATCTGGGACAGACATTTTTTTTTTTTTGAAAAAATTTTTTTAATAATCTTACTTAGTTGATTAGGGAACAAAGTGTCAAGGGCTACAGGGTGAAAGTGGGTAATACCATTGTTTCCACATCAATATCATTTTACCCTGTATTGGGGTCAGGGAAAAAAACAAAGGGAAAAGCCCAACCCAACCTCCCACCCATCCCAGATCCCCAACGGGAGGCGCGCTCTGAGGGTCCTGCTCATACAGTTTTGATAGTTCATCAGTTCTGGATTGCTGCCAATCTCTCAGTTCCAATCGCAATGAATCCTATTCAGAATCCACTGGCTGACAGCCTCTTCATGGTTGGGGTTCTGAGACCAGCAGTTCAGTTGGAGGGATCTCCAAAGAAATTTCATCTGAGATGATCCCAGACCTGATTCTTGCATGAGTTTGCTAGTACAGACTCCAACACCGTCCGTCACCACCAATCAGCTTATGTACAAGCTGGTCATTGCGATTGCTGGGTCCATTCTGTTTCCAGCCCTGTCTTCCTTGTGAACCAATGGGGGTTGTAGTCCAGCTCGATCCTGCCCACTTCATACTCAGTCCTCACGCAAACCAGTGGGAACTGCAGCCTAGTTGGGGTGACTCCCCATAAGCCCCACCAGTTCTGCCCCCTACCCTGATTCCCATGCTTGCCAGTATGTACTGCAGGTTTGTCCGGTCTTGGGACAGACATCTAATAAGTGTTATTCATGATGTGGTTGGCAGGAGTTGGGCTGGGAAGAAATCGCGTAAGCTGTTGCCTGCTCAGAGTGAATTGTAGCACTCTGCTGGTCCTCGCTCACTTCCCCGCCCCCGCCGCCTCGTGGCAGCAGTGTGTGTGTTGAGAAGTGGGGGAGGGCCCAGGGCTGGTTGGCATTGCTACCTCCCAGGAGCTGAGGAGCCCTGGGCCATAACTGTGGGAGATAGTGCCCTGCAGAAGGCAGTGAAGGGGATGCTGGAAGCTGGGAGCCCCAGGGGAATGTGCTATGCATATTATTAAGGAGTTTTTTTAAATTGTTTTTATTATGTTTCATAATGCAGTGTTGTAGGGTTAAGGATTCCCCCGTCCACCTCCCTTTCCTCCCTCCCTGCTTTTCCTGCCTGCCATTTCTCCTCGTATTATTACGGTAGTATAGTCCTTTAGTAACAGTTACAAGTTCTGTTATTTAAGTGAACCATGGCATTGTAGGTATAGGCAATGGTAGAAAATCTAGTATCAAATTGTTAAGGTGAATTTAGCAGTTTCATTGGGAGTCCTGCTTTGATTTGGGAATAGGGTTGCAGACTGCAATGTTTCTTCGCTTTCTGGTATCCTAGTCAAGGAGTTTGTCTTCAGGGCCACACCACACCTGTGCCACCTCCACCTCTGCACCCACTGAAAGTGTGACCTGAGGGAGGAGCATTTGCCAAGACTTGAGACATGAATGAGAGTGTGAGAAACCCTTAAGGACGTGGGCAGAAGAAAAAAGTCGGGTAGAATACATGGCACAATGTGCAGCTGTGGTTGAGCCCAGTCCGGCTCTTGTCTTTCCAGAAACTTGGTCCTCAGGACTGCTCTGGCATCCCCCACCTCCTCTTTCTGCAGGAGTGAGTATGGCTGGTGGGTTTACAGCGAGGACCATCAGAGGGAGGCTAAGGGAGGCCTCAAATGGGACATTGCCCAGAGTGTGGCCAGACAGGGACCCAAATCCAGTGGCCTAGACCACAAAGTGGAAATTGCAGTTCTGATGCAAGGTGGAGAGGCACTATACCAGAGCAAGTTTGGCAGCCAGGCTGGGCTGAGGTCTTGCCCTAGTGGGGCTGGGCTAAAGCACACTGGACTCCTCCTCTTTGGGGCCTGCGGGTGGTTGGGCTGTGGGGGGGGGGGTCTAGTGCCTGTAGTAATGGTGAGCTGAAGTGAGCTGGAGGTCCTAGGGTAGGGAGCAGGGGCTCTGGGAAGGGAGTTTTTGGTCTGGTATGCTCGCTCTGCAAATGTTAAAGAGCCTTGGAAAGTTACTTCTGGAGCCATCCAGTTGGCTCCCCCACCACGATGCTGTACATGTGGCTTTAAAGTTTTTCCTTGGAAGGATTGTGGTTTCATCTTGCGTATTCTCTTTCTCTCCAGTGGCTTCCCTTCAGCCTTCTAGCCCTGCAGGTGGAGTCTGATGTTTGCCCTCTAACATCGTGGGGCCTGACCTTCTTGTGTTGGCAACACAAGCTCAGACACAGAGAGGATGCTGGGTATTGATTCTGCCCAGCTTCCTGCCGCAGCAAGAGGCGTGCCCCTCCTTCCTGCGCCCCACCAGAAGAAGCTTGTTGGGCTTTGTCCACACATTGACCCCCTGGGACTCTGCCTTCTTATGTTCTCAATGCCCTCCATCCTAGCGCCTCTTTCTTACAGGATAAGGTGCATTAACCACCCTTGAGAGGCTCTGTCTTTTCCATTTCCTTTGCTGGCCACAGAGGACTCTGTCTGGATCCACTGCTTGCTCTCAGTTCAGGGCCTCACAGGTGAAAAGAAAACCTTTCTCTGGAGTTGAGCATCCCATGAAGTCCCGGATGTCGTCTTTGTCTATTTCTGGTGCCTGAAAATCCTCATCTGTTTTGGAAAAACATTCAGCTGTGCCAAGTTTCTCTTCCCACATCCTGGCTTTGCCCTTTGTCTTCTGTTCTTTCTCCTTATCCCGCTCTTTGTCCACCACCAACTCTCTTTTTTCTTGTTTGTTTTTAAAGATTTATTTATTTTTATTGGAAAGGCAGACTTACAGAGAGAAGGAGAGACAGAGAGAAAGATCTTCCATCCACTGGTTCACTCCCCAAGTAGCCGCAATGGTTGGAGCTGAGCCAATCCAAAGCCAGGAGCCAGGAGCTTCTTCCGGGTCTCCCACATGGGTGCAGGGTCCCAAGACTTTGGGCCGTCCTCGACTGCTTTCCCAGGCCACAAGCAGGGAGCTGGATGGGAAGTGGGGCCACTGGGACATGAACTGGTGCCCATATGGGATCATGATGCATGCAAGGCAAGGACTTTGGCCACTAGGCTACTGCGCCAGGCCCTATCTCTTGTTTGAATTCTTTCCATGGCAGCTTAAATGGTACTTCCCCTGGAATCGTTCATCACCATGGATCATCAAATTGATCACCATTCATCACCAAATTCTTGACTGCATCTGTGGCTGCTCCACACTCCTGCCTTCCCTCTTTAGAGTGAATGCTTGGAGAACTGCAGCCCCAGTTCCTAGCTCACAAAGGTGTCCATGGCCCCTGGAAACTCTGTTGCATGAACTAAGGCTTTAATGATGATGAGGTAGAATTGCCTGGGTCATTATGTCTTTATTTTTTCTAAAGTTTTATTTATGTGTTTATTTATTTATTTATTTATTAAAGATTTATTCATTTTTATTGGAAAGGCGAATATACAGAGAGGAGAGACAGAGAGGAAGATCTTCCGTCCGATGATTCACTCCCCAAGTGAGCCGCAACGGCCGGTGCGAGCTGAACCGAAGCCAGGAATCAGGAACCTCTTCTGGGTCTCCCACGCGGGTGCAGGGTCCCAAAGCTTTGGGCCGTCCTTGACTGCTTTCCCAGGCCACAAGCAGGGAGCTGGATGGGAAGTGGAGCTGCTGGGATTAGAACCGGCGCCCATATGGTATCCCGGGGCGTTCAAGGCGAGGACTTTAGCTGCTAGGCCACGCCGCCGGGCCCTAAAGTTTTTTTTATTAAAGATGTATTTTATGCATTTGAAAGAGTTGCAAAGGGAGAGAGACGGAGAGAGGGAAAGATCTTCCATCTTCTGGTTCACTCTCCAAATGGCTGGGTCAGAAGCCTGGAGCTTCATCTGGGTCTCCTATGTGGGTAGCTGGGCTCCAGGCACTTGGGTCATCTTTCCTTGGCTCCCCAGGCTTGTCGGCAGGGAGCTGGATGGACAGTGGGGTAGTGGGAACTTGAACTGGCGATGTACTCTTTCTTTCATCATGAGAGTTGTTCTTCCCAGTCCTGGTCACATGGGTGCCACACACACTTTGGTTCTTCTGATGTGTAGGGAAGCTGTCCGCATGGTGAATTGAGAGAACAGCCATACTCCCTTCCTCGTAGAAACCTGGTGCAGGTTTCATTCCCCTCTCCCTCTGGCATGATATGTAATTCTGCATGGAAGAGTTTCAGCAGGTAGACAGGCCGGGTAGCAGCCTTCCTTCTACCACTCCTTCTGTGCTGTGTAGAGGGAGGTAGTGCAATGCACAGAAGAGCCAGAAATGTGATCTTGAACTTGACCCTAGCCACAAACTGTGTAGCTGCAGGGCGGGGGGTGGGGGGAGGCAGTTCTGTCCTTTTTCCATGGTGACCTTACTGCACGTAGGCTATCATTTCCATTCCCACATCCTGGCAGACATTATTAATTGATCACTGAGTAGCTCTTCCTTGCTGACTCCAGGGTCCTGGCATTCTTCCAAAGGCAGTGCTCCAGGCAGCCTGAGCTCTGGCTACCCTCAGAGGAGCAGATGCTGTCTCCTGCTCAGGTGTGTGAAGAGCCTGTTTACCCTGTGGTCCTCTCCGGCCTGAGGCAAGCCTTGCTGGCACTCAGGGTTTGCAAGTCTCCAGCCTCTCATGTCCTCCCTCCTAAGCAGGGGAGAGGGGCTCCGCTGGACGTGTTGGACACACCCTTCTCTGCCACACAACATGACAGAGAGCTGTCCAGGCCAGCCCTGGAGTGTGTGCAGGCCAGCCCCTGAGGCCCCTGCACCAACCAGAACGCCTGTTCAATGCATTTGAGCATGCCTTGAACAATAAACCGGGACTTCAATACTGAGAGAAAATGGCTGGAGCCCACTCCTTCCTTTGATGTCTTCTCCCAGGTCTCCACCAGTTCCTGGGGTGGTTTTTGATGATGATTATTATTGGAAAGTCAGATTTAGAGGGAGAAGGAGAGGCAGAGATCTTCCATCTGTTGGTTCAATCCCCAACCACCCGCAACAGCTGGAGCTGAGGCAGTCTGAAGCCAGGAGCCAGGAACCTCCTCTGGGTCTGCCGCATGGGTGCAGAGAGGGTCCCAAGGCTTTGGGCTGTCCTTGACTGCTTTCCCAGGCCACAGGCAAGCAGCTAGATAGGACGCGGAGCAGCTAGGATATGAACTAGCGCCCATATGGGATCCTGGCACATTCAAGGCAAGGTCTTTAGCCACTAGACTATTGCCCCCCCTCTTTAAAAATATTTTTTTAGATTCATTTATTTTTGTTGGAAAGGTAGATTTACAGAGAGAAGGAGAGACAGAAAAATCTTTCATCTGTTGGTTCACTCCCCAAGTGGCCTCAATGGCTGGAGCTGTGCTGATCTGAAGCCAAGAGCTTCTTCTGCGTCTCCCATGTGGGTGCAGGGTTCCAAGGCTTTGGGCCATCCTCTACTGATTTCTCAGGCCACAGGCAGGGAGCTGGATGGGAAGTGGGGCAGCAGGGACACGAACTGGGGCCTATATGAGATCCTGGTGAATGCAAGGTAGCCACTAGGTTACAACGTTGGGCCCTGTTTGTCCTGTTTAAAAATTCCTCAGTTCAGAGACAAAAGGAGACCTCCCCCCACTTATTGGGAGTCTCTTCGGATCCCCAGGAGTTCTGCAATAGTAGGGGACAGCAATGGAGTGGGGTGTCTTTTGCCTGCCAGCGGCCACTTGGGTGCCTATAACATCATCTGTGGGCCACAACAAATGGCTAACTTAAAAAACTAGCCTGCTATAGGTTTATTGGATTGTAAGTTCACCTGTGGTTGCCTTGCCAGGGACAGACCAAAGGATTTTGCAGGGTTGTAGAGGAGGAGGCCTGACGCCTGGGGGTTCCCTGTCCTACAGCAATTATAACAATAATAATGAGAACAGCTTCCACTTACAGAGATTTTTTTTCCACAAGCTAAAATGCTTGCAGGGATTTTTTTTCTTAAAGATTTATTTGTTTTTATTGGAAAGCGGTTACAAAGAGAGGTAGAGACACAGAAAGATCTTGATGCTGGTTCATGCTCCACAATGGCTGAAGCTGAGCCCATGTGAAGCCAGGAGCCAGGAATCCTGAACCTCCTTTGAGTCCCTCACGTGGGTGCAGGGTCTGAAGACTTTGGGCCGTCTCCCACTACTTTCCAAGGCCACAAGCAGGGAGCTGAATGGGAAGTGGAGCAGTCAGGATACGAACTATCGCCCAAAGGGCTTGCAGGTAGAGGATTAACCAATGGAGCCACCACTTCGGCCCCCAGGGATTATCTTTTTTAACAGATATATCTTACTTACATGAAAGACAAAGTTACAGAGAAAGAGGGAGAGACACGCACATAGTGGGGGAAAGATCTTCTGGGAGTTGTTTGTGTTTTCTCCCCACGTGTCTGTAACAGCCAGGGCTGAGCCAAACTGAAGCCAGGAGCTCCTTCCAGGTCTCCCACGTGGGCATGGGTGGCAGGGGCTTAAGCATGTGAGCCATCTTCTGCCACTCTCCCAGGCACTTTAGTTGGGAGCAGGATCAGAAGCGATGCTGCCAGCGCTCTAGTTTACAGATAGTTCTTATGGAATGCCAGCATTGCAAGTGATAGCTTTACGCACTGTGCCACAATGCCAGGCAGCACAGATTATCTTAAAAAAATCTATCTTCAAGTAGAAGCTGTTATCATTCTTACTTTAGAGATTAGGAAATGTAGGTACAAAGCATTTTGGCTATCAAGCCATGTACGCAAGTTACTCAGCTAGTCTGTGGTAGAATTGTGTTCCTAACCACTAACCTGCACAGCCAGGAAAGGTCTGTGGGGATAGCATCCTACGGGAGGGCTTCCTGGAGGAGGGGAACAGAGGCCCTGAGCTGTTTTGAAGGACAGGCCGATAAAGACACGGAGCTGTTGGTTTAACAGCTCTGTTTTGCTTTGTTCATTGGCGAGTCCCGGTGGCGTGTGCTCCATAACTCTGGGGTGCCTATCCCTCGAATTTAGATATCATATCATTTGTTTAACTTGCCGGATAAAGTAATTAGTACCTGGGAGCCTGCCTGCCTGGCAGAATCTATTGGTGCTGCTCACCAAGTTTATGCCTGCAGGCGGTGCGGCGGCATTTGATTTAATTTGTCCCAAGGTTAGGGACGACGTTGGGAGACTCCGGCATCTCCTTCACGGCATAATTCATTGCGAGGCTGGCGGCAGGCAGTATCAGGCTGTCTCGGCACTAATGGGACTCCTGAAGCTTCCCCTGAGTCTGACTTGCTTTATGGATGCAGCAGAGCAGCTCCCGGGTTCCCTTGTCTGGGAGATGCTTTCTCTCAGCCCAGAATGGAGCCCGGGGAGGGGACGGCCCTGGCAATCATTTGCTGTGGCCGCAGCAGTGGCTTCTGCCCACCCAGCAACGGGCCCCTTGGGTTGGGGGCTTGTTTTCTGCGTGTCTGTGTCTGAACCCCAGATAAGATAGGAGGTGGGACTCTGCTTTCCACCTGCCCTGTTGTGCCCTGTGCCCCCAGGGGTGGCAGTGATTCTCAGTGCACCTGTCCCCTGCTGGTGGTCCCTGAGCAGAAGCCCCCACCCACCTCCCCGGCAGGGGGCCAGGCAGACCAGGCTTGCCTCTGCTCCCCCGCCCCCCTCTTTGCTGTTCCGCTGGACGGTGTCCTTTCTCTCCAGCTCTCCGAGTCCTTCCCACCTGTGCAGTCTCAGGGCTGGGTTTGCTTCCTTTGGCCTTTTCTTCCCTGGCTCATTCCAGATGGTGGAGTGGTGGGAGACGACATGGTACAGATGTTACTGGCACAGGCTGTAACGCCAGATGGCCTGGGATTCAAACTCTAGCTGTGTGGTTGATGGCTGGGTGATCTTGGGCAAGTTGCTCAGCCTTTCTCTGGTCTTGCATGTTCAGGTGTAACGGACAGGGTGTTGAGAGGATGGACGAGGTGGTCGATGCAGACTGAAGCCCGGGCCTGGTGTACGTTGGCCTTGGCTTCCACCCTCTGTATCTCCTCCTTGGGGATGCAGCAGCGTTATTCTCCTCCCCATTCCTACATCCACTGGCTCGTGGCTCCTTTTGCTTCCCCTTGGAGAGCTGAGTCAGGTGGCCAGGGCAGGGTGGCTGCTGGGCTTCTCAGAGCTGCTGCGGCAGGCAGGCAGTGAGCTCGCTGTTGCCGGTGAGGCTGAGTCCGACCCGTGCCGTGTCGTGTACTCCATCACGAGCTACGCTGTGCAGAGCACAGCACCGATTGCTCCATTTGATCCTCACCACGACCCCCAAAGGTAGGGAGAATGGTCACTTCCCTCCTATTCACGTTGTAAATAAGGAGACGAAAGCCTTCCTGGCCTGACTGCTTCCTGTGTAAGGCCGAGTGCTTTGCCTGTGGTTCTTCTTAAGGGTATCTGCAACTGAAAATCAATGAGCGCAAAGTCAGCACCCAGCAGGTGGGAGCAACTCTTTTTTAACGGTTTTATTTATTTATTTGAAAAGAAGGCACACACACACACACACACACACAGAATTCTTCCATCTGCTGGCTCACTCTTCAAATGTCCAGATCAGGCTGGTGGAGGCACAAGCCAGGAACACCAACCAGGTCTGACATGTGGGTGGCGGGATCTTAAGTACTTGAGCCATCACCTGCTGCCTCCTAGGGTGCACAGCAGCAGGAAGCTGGCTCAGAAAACAGAGGAGCTGGGACTAGAACCCACGACCTCTGATAAGGGATATGGCCAAGGGGGTCTTCCTGGCATGAGTTATTCTCATTCCCAGTCATGGGCATCTACTTAACAGGATATAACTGGCTGCAACACCATCCGCCGATCATGTGGCTGGGGTCCTAGGTCAAGTCAAACCCCAGGTACCTCTTTCCCCTGCAGCAGAAGGTCCTACCTAGGCTGGGAAGCATCCCATGCTGCAGGAGGGGAGTAGGTGTTGCTGACAAACGTCCCTTGAGTGGAGCCGTTTGATCCACGAGGGGTTAAACAGAGCTAACCCAGGATAATTGATTGCACAACTTCTCAGAGCTTTTAAAATTCTAATGGGTATTGCAGTCTCCAAGAGAGGGTTGCAGCAAGCAGTTATTTCCCCAATTTATTTAATCACCGACATGGCCCCAGCCTTGTATTTTAGGTTCCATTGCTGCCCGTAGACTGTCTGCTCCCTCTCCAAGCCAGTAATTTCTGGGAAAGCTCAGTTCTCTTTGGATTCCTGCATAAGGGTGGGAAAGGCCACCTATTCCACGTGGATTCACAGAAGCTGCGGGAAGAGTAGGGCCTCTGACTCTCCACCTGCTGAAGCCGGCAGGAAGGCAGGTGCCGGAGGTGGCTGTCCTGACGCCGGTTTGCTGGTTCATAGCAGGGAGCAGCCGCGATGGTGGCAGAGGAAGTGACAGCACGTTCCGTGTGTGTGGCTTTAAGCCACTCAAGGCTGCCCCACGTGTGCTTGGGGCCTCTGCCCTGCCCACGTTCATCCAGTATCACCTTCTCATGAGCTGGGGGTGGGAGGGGGGGCTCCTGCAGTCTTTTTCTCATTGTCATTTAGGCTCCTGCAGTCTTTTTCTCATTGTCATTTCTGGGTCGCCAGATTCTTACTGAGATGTGTGCTTCTTGCTGACCAAGATGTTTACTTATTCTACTGGTTCAATATATTTCATGTCTTCTAAGGAAACACAATTGATCAAATATTGCCACGCATGCGTAGCCATGCACAGAGCTTCCTACCAGGTCTGCTTCCCTTTCTTATTATCTAACCTAATTATGCCTCCTGACTATAACGCAATAAGTTTTCCTGCTAATCGCTGGTCCACCTGGGCCGCTTGTCTCCGAGGCAGCTGGGGTTGGGGTGAGACACACTAGGGGGCTTTTGCAGGGCAGAGGGTGGAGGTCCCTATCCCCCAGCTTTAACCCTGACAGTCCCGGGGGCTGTTGGGCCAGAGGTCAGCTTCAAGCTTTGGAAAGACCCAGCCTAGAGCAGTTCTGATCCTGTGGCCTCTAGGCCTTTTGGAGAAAGAAAAATGAGTCAGCACAGCTCCAGTGTAGCTTGCCTCCCTCCTAATCGGTGCCAGGCCCCCAGACACCAGGGCTGTAATTACTTATGCTGTCGGGAGAAGGGAGTTCTTAAAGTGATTTATCATGGAGACGACGGAAAATGACAATTGCTCATCACTTAAAACAATGAGCTTGCCAGATGCTGACCACGCAGGTGTGGGACTGTGGGGGTGGCGCCGGTCCATCTCTTATACCACTGAACTGGTCAAGTTCATCACAGATGAGCCCCATCCCCCACATCCATCCCCGGCCACCAGGGACATCACTTCCAGGTATAGGAACTCAACAGCTGTTTGGGAGAACTTTCTGGGAACATTTCTCAAATCTTTGATTAGGCACAGGGCTGATTACGGGGTGGGTGTTAAGGTAGGACTTGAGGTCTCCACCATCCCCCAGCTGGGCTGAGAACTGCAGGCACATGGAGGTCCCCATGGCTGGGCTGTTAAGAAGGACCAAAGAGACAGTCGCCACGGCAACTGGCCAACCACCCTGGGGACCAAGTCTGAGGCCCCTGGCAGGAGTTGAGGGCCTGGTTTAGATTCCTGAGGCAGACTGAGAGTTGGGGCTTTTGATGACCCTGCCCTGTGGCCCCCGCATGGTAGGTGCCTCCTGATTTTTCACTGGGGCAACTGGCGGCTGTGTGCTCTATTAGCTTTTCTCAGATCTTTGTCTGCTGGGCCTCGTGCCTTTTAGTCTTCCCAGCAATAGCTTTCCTTGGAGCAGCTTTCTCCTCTGCCGACCTCAATGAGAGACAATCCCTCCCCATGCCCAGTGGTGCCCAGGATCCTGCCGGGGCCCAGCTGCCTGTGGATCCTGATGCCAGCTGCACTTGGTAGCTCTGTGACCTTAGCCAAGCTGTCTCACTCCCCTGTGCCTTGCTTTCCGCGCTTGTAGAGCGGAGCTACGAAACATCCCCACCTCAGCAGTCTCATCCTGAACCTTGAAACCGGTGCCATGTATCCATGTTAACTGGCATCACCTTCCTCATTGCACACTTTGCTGGTACTGATGCTTGGGGCACAGCCTGTGCTAACCTGATGTACTTAGCATCTCGTTGAGAAAGTGGATTTTGGATAACTATACAAATGTTACACAGAGAAAACACAGAAAATGACAGAACAAAAGACAGGGAGCTGACCTTGTGTGGGAGATTGAGACGGAGCTCAGGAGGTGATACTTAGGCTGCAAAATGAGTAAGAGGGCTACTAGACAATGGCAGAAGAGAGTGCTCCACGAATACACAGCATGTGCAAAGGTTCTGGGGTGAGAAGGAACACGGGGCTTTTGCAAACAGACAAGAAGGGTGTAGCTTAGAGTCAGTGGGCTCATGGCAAAGCCTTTGCTTCCCACTCCTTGGATTTCCTGGCGTCTCTCTGCTCCTGCCTTCTCTCCTTCCAGAGGGGACTTTGGGAGAAGGGACTCAGCTATGGCCCTGGAGCCAGTCACGCCAGGCCGGCAAGCAGTTTTAATGTACCCTATTTCTCGTTCACAGCTGGGAAATGAGTCAAGGAAACGCTTTAGGGCTGAGGGAGCCGGGGGTTCGTTGCTCTTTACTTTGCCAGAAAGTCTTCCAATCCGAATGGAACATGCTGGTGACCGAGATGGCACTGCTGATGGCTCTCCACAGTCGTGCAATTTGTCTCCTTAACCCCTCCCTGCTTTGGGGACTGGATTCTGGTCGAGAGCAGGGGGGACACTCATGCTGTCATCCATGTGCCCTCCAACCATGTACCGGCTCTTGGGGCCTGCTCAACCCTGCACAGCCCATTGACGTAGGGCTACGCCTCCCGCCTCATTCACTGCCCCCCACCCAGGGACTCTGGCTGAGGCAAGGTTTGTCCTCCCATTTTACAGACGAGGTAGCTGGGGCTGCCCCTGTGACTGGCCCAGAGCCACACCTGAAGAGTGGGGACAATGGGTACTGAGTCAAGTCTCACTGACTTCCAAGGCCCAGGCACTGTCGCCTGGCTGCCTTGTCATTTCCTGAGGCAGTGTTTGCTCAGTTCTGGCCTGTGCGAGAGAAATGGGGTGACCTGAAGTGAGAGGAAGACTCAGAGGAGTCATTTCCTTTGGCAGGGAGCTGGGGGGAGGGTGTCGGGGGAACCTGTATAGATCCTGTGCTGCCCAGGCCACAACAGTGACCTCAATTGTAGGGAAGCCTCCAGGTGCTATAGGTAGGTCTCTCTGTCCACCCCCTCCAGAGGTCTCTGCAATAGTTAAGCAGAGGAGTGAGGATGGGGCTTCCTTTGGTCACAGCCAGGGAAAAAGCCAGAAGCAGTGAGTCCAGGGAGGAGGGTGTGCCTTGAGCCCAGGGGAAAGAGGAGGGTCATGAGAAAGGGGTGTGAAGAGACTGCAGCTGCTGGAGGATGACGCAGGCAGGGCGTGGTGTGGGGGGTGAGCTGAGAAAGGGAGCAAGGAAGATGCTTGGCCCAGAGGATGGACCTCAACCTGAGCAGGGCTGCTATGATGGGAGCAGGGTTGTTAGGCCATGGGATCACAGAGTTCTCTGCCTCCCCCACATCTTCCAGACATGTTCTGAACCCCATAGCTGATGCCTCCTGCAGTCGAGGGCTCGCCAGCCTCTCAGTACTGTCAGCCACAGGGAGAGCAGGTTCTGTTAAAGATAGTGGTTCTGGTCCAACTCTCTAGCCTCTTGAAGCTGCACCTGGGTCAGCTACAGGTGCGTTCTAAGTCTTTGCTCAGCTGCGATGCAGAGAGAGAGAGAGAGACATCGCTACACGGGTTGCCAGAGGGACAGCTGCTTCCCAGGCTAAAGGGCAAAGCTGAGTCAGGTCATGCTTTGGAGGACTGCAAAGGGCCAATTTGGGCTACTCTTACAATCCCAGATACGAGCACCAGGGGGCCTCCTCGAGTCTTGTGAAAGATAAGCCTGGGCCAAAAAAGGAAGGTGGATTTCCTCACCTTCTTCTTGAGCAGGCTTGGATAAACTCATGGGACAGGAAGCTGGAATTTGACTGACTGATTGATTGATTGACAATCATTCATACCAAAGAACTATTGAGAGCTTGTTATGCTATGCCCTGGAGTGTTGCGGCAGTTGGAGGTCCTGGGCTTGGTACTAATCCACTGGATAACTTTGGACATGTCCTTCTTCTTTTTGGATTAATCTTAAAAGCCACAGTGTATTGAGTCATTAGCCTGTTCAAAGCACTGATAATTTAAACCACTCAGGACAGTCCTTCAGGCTTCTGATGATCACCGCCTCTTTTCAGATAAACAAGCCGGAGTTTGGGGAGAGGCAGTAGCTGGCCCAAGGCCATGTAAAGCTTGGTGGAGCTACAGTTCAAGCCCAGTGCTGAAGGTCAAGGGTGCACGCTGTCTCCCCTGGCATGTCCTGGCAGTAGGGCACTGTGGAAGAGTTCTAAGTAGGAGGACAGCACTGTCAGACCCTTGGGTGAAGGATGGGCAGAATGACAGGGTGACCGGAAAGGAGGTCCAGGTCAAGGATGAGGCTGAAGTGAGGCTGGGGCCTGGGAGGGAGAGCTGCATGGCCAGGGACACATCTCTAGGCGGTGGGGTCAGAGTACACAGAAGGATGGGAGGGGGAAGGTGTCAGCAGTGTGGCTTGCAGGACGGCGGAGCCGGTGGCAGGTGTTATCAGAAAAACCCGGTGTGTTCTTACCTGAGCTTTCTATAGAAATGAAAAGCCTGGAATTGGCTGGAGAAAGAGAAGTTTATGTGAGAAGTGACCAGGTGAACAGGCAGAAGAGGAAGGGGATAGAGAGAAAGCCAGAGCAGAGAGACGCCAAAGGGGTCTTTGGGAGGGTCTTGGGATTTTAAGCCTTCCCTGACCCCTCCTTATTGGGCGGGAACCTACAGGTAAGCTGTTCCCCATTGGTGGTCTCTTAACCAGTTAGGAAATGAGCGGGCAATGCTGGTGCCGCCTACCTTAAGGTGTGGTCAAGACCTCAGCAGACCTGGGTGGTCTCAGCAGGCAAGGAGGATGAGAGGAAGGGTAGGTCTGGGGCCGGGCAGCTCTGCCCCAGGGACCCAGGCTGGCTCTCTCTGCAGCAGCTTTTCCCAGACAGGGGCCCTATCTTCCTGTGTGGTCTCTAAGAATCATTTAAAAAGGGTATGCGGGTATGCGTGTGCATTTACTTCTCAGCTTTTAACCTTGCCAACGACGCCTCTTAAATACTAATTATCTCTTGGACTCTGACAATTTCACTTTCTCCGAACAGCTTCAGCGGGGGCCCCGCCTGGTCATGCAAGGCCAAGGGTGTGCCTGTCCCTTAGCGGAAGACCTCCGCACAGCACAGGGTCTGGGGATAATGAGCTCAGGAGGGGGAGACTGCAGGAGTGGACAAGGTGACTCAAGGCTGGCGGCCACGGCGTCTCCAAGACAGAGCCAGTGCTCCAGGCAGAAGTCGCTGGCCAAGCTGCTTCGGTCCCCTCAGGCTTAATAAGAAGAGACAGGTGAGCTGCGAGCCTGGGTGGCGGGGGCTGGGGACTGCTTCCTCAGGCAGGCTGACAGCCCCTCCCCCCCGCCACGCTGGCTCTTCAACACCTGAGGGAAAAATCTGCTTCCTCTTAAGGGGACAGAAAACAGGCTACTGTCACCCAGCCCTGCAGTCCCAGGAAGCAACTGTAGTTTTCCTTTAAGATAGAGCACTGTTGTGTGGGAGGTCTGGGCATCTGAGAGGTGTCCCAGCCCAGGGCCTGTGCTGGGACCTGTGGGAGGCAACGTGAGCCATTCAGCTCTCTTCCCCCCACTCCTCTCCATATGCAGTGTGCTATTGATTGTGGTTAAAATCTTTTGGCAATTGAGCAACACTTTGGTTCAAACTCCATTTCTCTCTAGCTACCTGGCAATCGGCAAGGTCACCAACCTTGCCAACTTCCGGATAGACCACATGGGGATCATAATAGGATTGAACTTCCTGAAAGGTAGCAACAGCTTGATGCGATTCTCTTGGCTAGTGAGGGATGTAGGTCAGAAAAAATCAGAGACTGGTGACTCAGCCAGCAAGTCCTGGGAGCTTCAAGGTCAAGGCCAAGACGTTGGTGTGACTGGTTCCTTCTCAGGACTGCTCTGGGCCTCTCTCAGCCTGCTAGATGGCCGGCTTCATGCTGTGTGTCCTCCTCTCTGTAGGAATGTCTGTCTCCAAGCACCTCCATTTTATCCCCAATTAACATCTTGATAAATATGCACCCCGGGACACAGTAGCTGACAGCTCAAGTACTTGAGTCCCAGCCACACATGTGGCAGCTCACGTTTTTGGCCTGGTCCAGTCCTAACTGTTGCAGGCATGTGTGGGGTTAGCCAATAGATGAGGAATTTCTCCCTCTCTTTCTGTGTTTCAAAAGTAAATAGAAATTTAAACAATTGTTGGGATAGTTAGACTTGTTTGTGTGTTAAGCCACTATACATATATTCTATATTGGAGTGTAAATTGAAATCCCTCTATTCCGTGCTTTCTTTTTTAAATTTATTTATTTTTATTACAAAGTCAGATATACAGAGAGGAGGAGAGACAGAGAGGAAGATCTTCCGTCCAATGATTCACTCCCCAAATGACCACAACGGCCAGTGCTGCTCCGATCCGAAGCCAGGAACCAGGAACCTCTTCCGGGTCTCCCACCTGAGTGCAGGGTCCCAAAGCCTTGGGCCGTCCTTGACTGCTTTCCCAAGCCACAAGCAGGGAATTGGATTGGAAAGTGGAGCTGCTGGGACCAGAACCGGTGCCCATATGGGATCCCAGCACGTTCAAGGCGAGGACTTTAGCCGCTAGGCCACACCGCCGGGCCCTATTCCATACTTTCTATTCAGCTCTTTTCATCCAGTTTCCAGCAGGACTTGGGTTGCCTGGCTTGAGTCTTTGGGCCCGCCTATGCAGTGAGCGTGGGATCCTTGAGCCCCAGGGGTGGGGGCTGTGGTGGAGCTTGGGTGGCCTGGCCTGTGTTCTTGGGCCCACTTGCATGGTGGGTGCCAAGTCTGTGAGCCCCAGGATTGGGTTTCCAGCTGGGCCCAGGTTGCCTGGCTCAGGTTCATGAGCCCACCTATGAGAACTTGTGCTCCGCAGTGTAGAGGGTAGAGTGCTGGACAGCAGACCAAGGGACACATAGACAACATGGTAGCCCACTGGGACCTGCAGAGGACATTTGGTACCATAGCAGAGAATGGAGAATGGAACATATGGTCAACTATCCCAGCCAACTGATGACAGCAAATATTTGGGTTAATGGAAACTCTAAGGTGGACTGTGTCAGCCCATGGATGTTGGAAGGTATTCCTCATCCATAGATTGTCGAGATTGACAGCATTTCAGAACTGTCACAACCACCTGGGCAGAACCCTTGGAGCATGTGCCACATTGTGACTCTGCGTTGATTCTGAGTGGTTATTCTCCATCCTTGGGTACTGGCTGTTTTGGAAGGCTGGGTATGGCCTTTCCCCTTATCTTTCCTTTCCCCCAAGAAATGGGAGGAAGAAATAGAAACTTTGGAAACAATGATCATACCCACTTTTCCCTAACCCTGTATCCTTCCCACCCTGATCAAACTATGTTAACATCATCTAAAGTAATTTTTTTTTAAAAAAGGAGTTTTTTAAAAAAAGAAAAGAAATCCCTGCTATTCCATACTTCCCATCCAGCTCTTCCCATCCAGTTTCGTGCCAATGCACCTTGAAGGCAGCAGATGATGGCCCAAACATTTGGGTTCCTGCCATTCTCATGGGAGATCCAGATGAAGTTCCTGGCTCATGACTTCAGCCTGACCCAGTCCTGGCTACTGTGGCTACTTGGAGAGTGATCGTTCTTTGAGATCAGCCACTAAGTCTTCAGTGTGCCATTCATTTGCATATTTGTGACAGAGATCTACCACAAGGCCTGCAAAGTTGAAAACCTTGACCGTTTGTCCCTTTAGGGAAAAAGTCTGTGGATCCCTGTCCTAGTTCTGTAACTTTGGGTGAACACTTGAACCTGGCTTTCTCATCTGTGAATTGGAAGTGGTGATGGTACCTTCTCACAGGGGTGTGAGGATGATTAAATGAGCTCTTAGTGTCCCTATTACATAAGCCACAGCCAAACCCCACAGTTCAGTCATGTCCTGGGGGCCAAAGGCTGCACTTCACAGCCCTGCTGGAGGAACTCACACACCTTCCCCACACCTCCCACACACCTCCCACACACCTCCCACACACCTCCCCCGCTGCTTCTAATGTGGTGCACAGTGACAGGTGTGCGGTGCCTCTCTGTGTTATTTCAAGTGCAACTCCAGGTTCAAATCTCACACTTGCCCTGGCTAGGCTTTCTCATTAGTCAATGTTTTTTTGAGAACGTATTGTGTGTGCAGCGGAGCTAAGGGTGAATGTGACATCATTCCAGCCCTCAAATTCCTCCTCTTTCTCCTACCCCAACCCCTTTAAACAACAGAGTGCCTGGTAGAGATTTTTGATGCTGAAAAACTTGTTTTTAAAATTTCTAGTTCTGTCTTTAAGGGTGGAGGCTGGAATTTACCTTTAGGGCAGACTGTCCCTTTGTTCTTGGCAGAGCCTCAGGAGTGGGTCCTGGTAGTTATGCAAATGAGAGGCAGGTGCTCTCCCAGGCTCAGAGAAGATCTCAAGGCAATAGCTTCCACGGACTTAGGTGCACTGCTTAGTAATGTAAATCAGGAACGCTTTCAGGCGAGCCATGCCTTGGCAAATTATGTTTCCTTTAGAGAAATGTTTCCTTTCCAATTCTGGATGGAGATTGTCCCAGGCCTGCAAATTGTTGTTGCAGGTGAGCTTTCTCTGGGAGTAGCTGGACCAGGCTGTAGAGCCAGACTTTGGGAAGCGCAGTTGTGAGATTCATGTAAGGTTGCCCCCTGGAGGGGACTCGATGCCAGATGCATACCTGTGGGTGCGGCTTAGCTGCAGCATTTTTGGGAGAGGAAATGAGGATTTGGAAGGCAGATCTGGACTCCAGATTGGGAAGACTAGTTGCAAAACTAGATTTTGAAGGTTGGCTTTGGGTCTGAGAGTTCTAAGAATGGTGCTTTCCAGCAGCAGTCCTAAATGTTACCTCAGGTTGTCCTACTCTGAGTCCCAGACCTTTATCAAAGCCCTGTGGAAATTCCCAGTCTGTTCTCAGCAGTACTGGGTGGAAGACTGGAGGACATAGCCAATGGGTTGAAAGGAGGAGCAGATGGCCAATGAGGGTTAGCAATGGTGGACTTCAAAGGTGGAACAGGATGATGGCCAGCTGGGCAGCCCGGTGCCCCGGCAGCAAGGAGAGAAGCCCAGGGTTCATCCTGCAGCACTGAAGGCAGAGTCTTTGGGAACTCTCAGAAATAGCCAGAGGGCAGGGAGAATGTCCTCAACAGATTAGACACAAACAGCCACCTTTTGATCTTCATATCTTTGCCTTTAAACAAGACCGCCTGGTATAATGACCTGTATCTCTGTCTTAGAATATTTCACTAGTCACCTTTCTTTTAGAAGACACTCTGGATATTTGCAAATTTCCTAGCTGTTTGGCCTATTGATGCTGACCTGACTGATGACACCAAAATAGCACCACCACACCCTTCAATATCCAAGAGCAGGTGCTGAAAGTTACCGATGCCAGGAGTTCATCAGGAGGATGTAGAAGGAGCCCTCAGGATGGTGTTCCCGGAAACAGGGGCAGAGGGCACCCCAGCAGGTGCATCCCTTGGTAGGACCTCGCTGTCTCAGGGTGACAAGAGGGCTTGACACTGAACGTCATCGTACAAGGTCACAGTGGCTGAACTTGGTGTCACTGTTACAGCTGAGCCTATTCTGAATGTCCACTTTCGAGTTGATCAGGCAGCACCTGTCTTCTAGAACCTATGACGGGTCTGTCATTCCATCTCCGTGGTTCCTGTGAGCGGGACACCCTCCAGCTGCATTGACTGGTGCCAGTCCCAGGACTTTTCCTTGGGGAAAGTAGGAGTGGCTGTTCCGTTGGAACAAGTCTGCAAAACAGAAGCAAGCCCCCTCCGAAAGGACCTGCATAAGAGCTAGTCCCAGAGAGGTCATCAGGAGGAAGAGCGTCAGAGCATGAACTGAGCATGTTCCACATTTCCGGGGTCCTTGCAGGAAGCATCCCTTTTGTACAGGGGCTACACACATCAAGTCGCACTTCGTTTGAGAATTCAGGTCGAGAGCCTGCTTTGACATGGCCGGGGACCTGTTGCTTACCTGTGTACACTGTGTAACGCTCCTGTCGACAGGTGATCTGCACCTCATGTCTACAGGTGGTCTCTGAGCCTGGAGTCGGTTGGTGCTCCCTTTGGGACCACAAGTGCGACTCCAGTCAAGTAGATCCAAAGCCCAGGAGAGCAGGACTAGTGGGTGGCAAGTCATGTGCTTCCGGAAGTGAGCGGTGGCTGGTGCCCAGGCTGGCTGAGACCCTGAGCCTGTCCCTCTGAGCTGAGATGAGATTCCAGGGAATCCTGCCAAGGTTCTTTTTCAGGAAACACACGCAGAGACAGAGCCTGGAACTTTTCCTTCGAATAGGAATTGAGTTTTTGTGGAAGGACATCTAATAAGTTTCACTCAGGAAGTCTCTGCTACCAATAACGACTTAACAAAGTTAATTAGACTAAACAGCAATTACCGTGTCTCCTCATTGTTCAATTATCTGCTGAACTGGTGTTTCCTGATTAATTTTCTGATTAAAATGTATTAAACGGAAAAGACCAGCAAACAGGCCCTGACAGGTTCCTAAAGCAGGAGGAAAGCTTCTGGGCTTTTTGCTTTCTCAGGTGAGGCGGGGTGAAGGAGTATCTTGTGCACCTGTTTGTAGGCATCATGCAGCAGAGTACCTGCCCACTGAACCTGGCCTGTGTCCTAGATGGGAGTGGCATCCTGGCAACTAGCCCTTGGGGATGTATGGCTGAAATGGGGGATCCCCCTTTTTATGCTCCTTCTCCACTTTCTATCATGTCCTCTTGTCCTTAGCTGGCTGAGGTTGTGCTCAATCAATGCCTGACAAAGGTCCTTAACCATCTTGCCAGCTACACCTGCTCTTGGATGGCCCTGTCCGTTGGTCTTCCCCAGATCTGCAGCTAAGCCTCAGAGCAGCGCTGGTGAGCAGCTGGCACCCCTCTGGCTGCTTTCCCTCTGTGTTCCTGGCCACCAACCTTGGCTGGACATTTGGTGCTGTCCACTGGGACTACAGTGTCCCCTCCCTGCTCCCTGCCATCCCTCTCTGCTCAGGTCCCCTGCCTTCCTCTCTCACTGCCAGCTCCTGACCTTGTCTTACACTTCACAGAGCCACAGAAGCAATCAGACAAACTCCCAAGTCTTCCCATCACAAATTGACAAACCTCCTCCCATTACGAGGGCAGACGTGTTCCTACTCTCAACTGAGGCCGACCCCTCCACGGGAGCCCTGGTTTGGGTTCTTTTTCACCTTCTCAAGGACTTTGTTCCTGCTAAGATATTTTTCCTTTCCCTGCATCATCAGTTTCTCCTTTCTCAGCTAGATCAACCCCACTAGCATACAAAATGCTGTCATCTCAAAGAGAAAGAAGAGAATAAACTCCCTTCAAACACAACCCATGTGACATGGTTACTTTTTTCAATGTCTCGTTTGTTTCATCACCAGAAGAAAGTCAAGCATGAGGTCCTCCCCATGAACCTCGCCTAGCCCCTGGGTTGCCCATGTTTCTGGGTCCTTGCTCCCCTAGAACTTCTAACACGGTGGTGTCACTGACCTCACTGCCATGTTTCCCATTCTCTCTCTCCTCCACATGCTGAACTTGGCTTCTGTCTTCATGACTCCATTCACCAACACCCAACCTATTGCCCAGTCTAAAGGTTCTCACTCTTTCTCCTCTGCCGAGCCTTTCCCCCTGTAGATACCTGGGTCTCCTGCTGGCCTGATTTCTCTCCAACCCCACTCACCCCCTGTTTTGTAGCCTGGCTTGCCCCCTGCAGCCTCTCTATTCCTAAGCCCTGGAAATCCTGGGCCCTCTTTTTCTCTTTCTGTGCTCTTTCTAAGGCGATCCTTAAGACCTGGGATTTTGTACACCTTCCATTAGTTGAAGGACTCATTAATTTTTATCTCTACTCCCCGGGGTGCTGTTGTGAGGGTCGTACTTGGAGCTCAACATTTCTCCTTGGATTCTTGATATTTCTAACCAAACCCACCCAGAAGCAAACTGCAAAAAACTTGCTCTTGCCAAGTTTTTCACATCTCAGTAAAAGCTGCCATTGTCTGTCTGATTGATTGCTCAGGCTAGAAATGTGGTGTCTTTCTAGAATCTCCTTCGTTTCTCATTTCTCACTCAACAAGTGCAGCCAGTTACTTCCCAAGCATATCTTGATTTGGTCTGCTTCCATTTTAAGTCATGGCCCATTGGTTCTCTCCTAAACCCATGCCTTCTAGCGTTGACCTCTATTGCTGTTCCTCTAGAGCCATTTCTCCGTAGAGCAGACATCTCCATGTCTGGGTAACAACCCCTTCCCACACAATCTTAGTGGCATAATATAGCGACCATTCTCTTTCCTCATAATCTCTGGGTTAGCAAATTGGGTCAGACTCAGCTAGGTAGCTCTTCTGCTGGTCTCAGTCTAGGGTATCTTAGTTGTGGTTAGTTGACACATCATTTGGACCTGATTGTTTCAGGAACCCCCTGTTAGGCATCTGGTCTCTATAGCATTTCAACCTCCAGCAAGTCAGCCTGGGTTTCTTTGATATATTTATTTTTATTGGAAAGTCAGATGTACAGAGAGGAGGAGAGACAGAGAGGAAGATCTGTTCACTGGTTCACTCACCAAGTGGCAGCAATGGCTGGATGTGAGCTGATTTGAAGGCAGGAGCCAGGAGCTTCTTCCGGATCTCCCACATGGGTGCAGGATCCCAAGGCCCTGGGCCATCCTCGACTGCCTTGCTAAGCCACAAGCAGGGAGCTGGATAGGAAACAGGGCTGCAGGGACACAAACCAGCACCCATATGGGATCCCAGTGCATTCCAGACAAGGGCTTTAGCCACTAGGCTACTGTTTTAGTCCCAACTTGGGTTTCTTGGTATGGGTTTGTGTCCAGGACTGAATGTAAGAAAGTGACCATGTGATGGCATGGAGATGTCAGTGTCATTGGAAGAACAACTCAGTGTTACAGTTGACCTGGAGACAAGAGGCCCAGCATAGCACCCAGGGCCACAGTGGGGAGCATAAGTGGCCCTCAGAGAGGAGGGAATGAATGGGACACAATAGAAACTTTGAGATTGGAGAAATAACCTGGGTCAGAATAATTCTAACTGCCTTTGGGACAGAGAGATCACCCTTATTGTCTAGTACCTGGCCCTGGATTGAGTTAAAACAGAATTAATATTTCTGTGTCTGAGAGTTACATAAAGGGAGTCATTGGCAGTATAAGGTCAGGACTGGGGTGTTTACGGGGCTGGCATGAAGGTTCAATTGGCTAATTCTCCATCTCCAAGTGCTAGCATCTCATATGTGTGGTGGATCATGTCCCAGCTGCTCCACTTCCCATCCAGCTCCCTGCTTGTGGCCTGGGAAAGCAGTGGAGGACGGCCCAAAGCCTTGGGACTCTGTATCTGCATGGAAGACCTGGAGGGGACTTCTGGTTTCTGGCTCCTGGCTTTGGATGGGCTCAGCTCTAGCTATTGTATCCATTTAGGGAGTGAACCAGTGGTTGCAAGATCTTTCTCTTTGTCTCTCCTTCTCTTTGTAAATCTGTCTTTCCAATGAAAATAATTTTTTTTAAAAGAAAGAAAAGAAAGGTTCATAGGGTTAAGGATGAGTGAGGGAAAGAGAGAGAGAGAGAGAGAGAGAGAGAGAGAGAAGCTTTTAGTTCAGGCAGTTTTATTAGCCAGGGGAGAGGGTCTGATGAACTGCTCCCTTGTGGGAGATGGCGCGGAACCACTTCTACATGGTGGGGTGACTGTGTGAGGGAAATGGCTTCCAGAGTACACAGCACTGGGCTTTTGTACACCTTAGGCAGGGGACATGGGAGAATGCAGCAGCGCCTTGGTTTGTGTAGTGAATGGCCTGTAGAAAGTGATCTGTAGTGCAGGATACTCATTGTGGCGGGCTGAGACAAGGCCTGAGTGGTCCCTGTAGCCCTTGCAGACACTCCGAGGAGATAGGCTGGGATCATCCATCATGGATTCACTCTGCCTCAGGTCAGCTCCTGCTCTGCCAACCTAACAGTTAGCTGGGGTGGGGTGGGAGAGTGCTGGCCCCAGTCCGGAAGGCCTCCCAAAGATGTTATAACACCAGGAAGTAAAGTGAAACAGTCTGGATGCACAGGGTAGGCAGCCAGAAGGTAGGACAGAGGCCAGGGGGCATTGTAGTTGTGATCTGGCTTTGGAACGCCTGAATTGTCTCCACTGCCTTGCGGGGTGGGAGCGGGCTTGAGAAGGTACATGGGCAGTAGATTTGAAAAGAGAGCTTATATTGGAGCTAAAGAATTTTGAAATCTAAGCGTAGTTGTTTCCTTGCATACCTTTGCTTCAAGTTGTTTGAAGGCTTTCATGTGCATGGATTTAAGAAACTCCTGCACCAAGAAAAACTTACATTTCGAGTTTTTTTTTCAACGAACCTTTTGCATTCCTGAATAATGGTCAAAGTGATTTCAGGTGACCAGACCCAATTCCATGGTGGCGAATCAGGCTTCACCCTTGTCCTTCATTTTTCTTTTTCTTTTTTTTTTTTTTTTTAAGATTTATTTATTTGTTTGAAAGCAGAGGCTCTCTCTCTCTCTCTCTCTCTCTCTCTCTCTCTCTCACACACACACACACACACACACACACACACACACACACACAGATCCTCCTGCTGGTTCACTCCCCAAATGGCAGCGATAGTCAGAGCTGGGCCAAGCCAAAGGCAGGAGTGTGGAGCTCCACTGTGGTCTCCCACATGGGTGTCAGAGACCCAAGCACTTGGGCCGTCATCTGCTCTCCCTGGCTCATTAGCTGGAAGAGAATCGAAGCAGCAAGTCTTGACCTCATGCTCCACTACGGGATGTTGGCATCGCCAGTTGCGTGCTGTGCCACAGGGGTGGTGCCCAGACATCCCCTTGTGAGGAGAGAGTGCACACACAAGGATGGGAGGGGGGTTGCTGCCATCTTTGCCACCTGCTGTGATATTTTCACAGAGATTGGAGCCCTCCAGCGGGGAGCCTCAGGGTAGCCTCCTTGTCACCATTGTCGGAATGAAAGCCCAGGGCTCAGCAAGCCGCTGGTGGTCAGGTCCCAGCCAGCCTGCAGCTCCCGCCCCTCAGCCCTGCCATCTGCTCACAGTCCTGCAGCGCAGTGGCCTAAGAAGGCTTCCTAGGAGAGGTGCTCTCAGGAGGATTTACTTGTGTGTTGCCTTTCCATCTCATATGGCGAGCTTCCTAGGGTCAACGACTCCATCTTTTCATACTTTTTTGGGTGGCCAGCATTTTACAAAGCTTGGCATATACTAATTTTCTCAAGACAGTTTCCCCATTTAAAAGTTAGTGAAATGCATATGACATAAAATGTATCATCTTAGCTATTTATAAGTGTACAGTTGAGTGTTATGAAGGATCTTCCTATTGTTTCATGGCCATTGCCACCATCTTTGTCTAGAACATTTTAAAAACTTTCATTTCCTTATTTTCTTTCCTTTTGTTTTTTTTTATTATTATATTGTTGACAATCTTTACATAGTTAATTACGGTAAAAAAGGTTCAGGGGCTATAGGGAAGTGGGTAAGACTATTATGTCCATATTGTTTCCTTCATGTATCTGAGGTAAAGGGGGATATTGAGGGAGAAGCCCCACCCAGTTTCCCACCCACACCAAGTCCCGGATGTGGGGCATGCTCTGAGATACTTGCTCAAGTGGTTTTAATAGTTCTCCAGTTATGAGTCGCTGCCAGTTTCGCTACTCCCAGCTCGATGAGGTCGTTGAAGAATACACTGATTGACACAGTCCATCATAGAGTCTTCATTTGCCCAGTCTTTCGCTGCCAACATATAGCTGAGGTGGTTGATTGACTTGTTTTGTCCTCTGTCTTTTCTTGGCTAGGGTTCTGAGTCTACAGTTCAATTGGGGAGACCTCTAAAGAAACTGAGGTATTCCCAGACCAGATTCTTGTATGTTCAAGCAAGCACAGGCCCCGGCACAGTCCATCACCACCACGATCAGCTGGTGGTTGCAATTGCTGGGTTGGTTCTGTTTTCAGTCCTTTCTTCCACTGGAACCAATGGGTGTTTGCAGTCCAGTCTGGTTCTGCCCAGCACATACTCGGCCCTCACATCAACCAGTGGGAGCTGCAGCCTAGTCGGGGCGACTCACAATAACCCCTACCAGGCCTGCCCCCTACCCTGGTTTGCCAGTATGTTTAGCAGACTAGTCCAGTCTGTCCCACATCCCATTTGGCTCTTGTACTTGTCAATGGGTATTAAAGCTTAGTTCCATCTAACCAGCTCAACTATCCAGCCCTCACGGGTGTTGTTGAGTGCCTCTCTGTCTAGCCACCCCAGCCCCCATCCTCGTTTTCATGCCCTCCCGCGGGAGTAGTGATCCAAGAGGGGGGAATCCACTATTTCCCTCCTGGGTCTCTCTCAGTTCTGGTTTATTCACTCTTTGGGTGGTTCTGTGGTTTGACTTGACAGAATTAGACCCCCGTGCCAGCTTCTGTCAGCTGATGCTGTGGCTAAGCCCAAACAACCCTCACCCACTCTAATTTATGTTTGCAGCAGCAGGAATATTCCGCCCAGTCTGGCTTTTCCCTGATCTAGTCCACATGCAGTACACAGGTGTTGTAGCCCTGCTTATTCTGGTCTGTCCCCCATCCCAGCCCACGCTCTCCAGTGGGAGTAGCTGTCCAGCGAGGGGACCAGCCCCTTAATCCCCCTGCCAGCTCTGCCCCCTCCCTTCCTGGTTCTCATGTGTGCTGGTTGGGTGCTGTAGTCAAATCCAGTACAGGCAACCTCACCCTGGCATTCCATAATGTGCACTGGTTTTGTCGCGACCAAACCTGGCTCGACCCACACACTGTTCTGGTGTTCAGATTTGCCAGTGGATGACATGAACTGATTCAGCCTGGTCTGCCCCTGACCCATGCCAAATGTATGCCAGTGGGAAACTTCCCATGGCCTATTCTGGGCTGTTTCCTGTCATGCTTCTTGCGTTTACCTGCAGGGACTGTGTCCTGCCAGAGGAGTTGCCCAGGCTCCTCCATCAGAACCCCTTCCAATGCCAGATTTTGCGCATACCAGGGGGTCCTTGAGCTAACCCTACTCAGTTCACCTCCTGTCCTAGCAGGAACAGTGACTTTTCCTGGCTGTCTTTCACCCCATTCTGGTTCTTGTTGTTGGATGTTTCAGCCCAGCCATGGCTCGTCCATACCCACATTAGGCTCACACATGGCTTAGTAGGGGTTGAAACCTAGCCTAGTCTGTCCCACATCTATCCTGGTTCTCCAGGACACCAAACGGTGTTGGGGTCTGAGCTGGCCTGGTGCATCCAATCCCAGTCCACACTAGTGCCACGGGAGATTGCAACTGTTTCCTAGTTAGAACGCAGCCCCCATTCCAGCACACGTGCCCCTTGTTGGGAACCTCAACCCAGTTAGGGTGTCCCCTTACCTCCCCAACTGGGCCTGTTCCCAGCCGTAGATCATGTGCCTGCCCATGGTTGCTCTGACTCAGCTTGTCTCAGTCCCTCTCTTGTCTTGTCCTCTGCCTTAGACACTGTGGCTTAGCGTCCTTGACTCATGCAGACCAGTAGGTGCAAGAGCCTAGCTCAGCATGACCTGTGTTCCATCCTGGCTTCTAGTTTTGCTTGTAGGCTAAGGTTTGCTCAGTCCTGCCCAGTAGGAGAGGAGGAGAGACAGAGAGGAAGATCTTTAGTCCGATGATTCACTCCCCAAGTGGCCACAATGGGTGGAGCTGAGCCAATCCAAAGCCAGGAGTCAGGAGCTTCTTTCGGGTCTCCCATGTGGATGCAGGGTCCCAAGACTTTAGGCTGTCCTTGACTGCTTTCCCAGGCCACAAGCAGGGAGCTAGATGGGAAAATGGAGCTGCCGGGATTAGAACCGCCACCCATATGCGATCCTGGGTGTGCAAGGTGAGTATTCAGCCATTATGCTATTGCGCCAGGCCCCATTTCCTTATTTTCATTTTGTTTGAAAGGAGAGGAGAGAGAAAGAGAATCTTGCATTTACTGATTAATTCCCCAATTGTTTGCAGCAAGCTAGAGTTGGATCAGTTTTAAAGTCAGGAACCATGAAGTCCCTCCAGCACTCCTGTATGGGTGGCAGGCCCCAAGCACTTGAGCCCTCCTCTGCAGCCTTTTCTGGGTGTATGTTAGCAGGGAGCTGGGTCTAAATAGAGGAGCTGGGATTTGCACCAGGCTGATGTCTGGGCCTGCAGGGTTGGTCTCCTAGACTTGTGGAAGTGCTACTGAGGCGTGACAGAGACGTCATGGTGTGATGGGTGCAGGTGAGGAACCCAGGATAATCTGCAGGTATTCTATGCACAGAACCTAGTGTGGGGCCCAAGTCAGGTAGCCTCAGCCATGAGCAACTTGGCCTCAGCTGTGTTGGCATTCATGACCTAAAATAATCTTGCCTGCTTCATCTTCTTCCACTCTTGCAGCGTGGGCCCAAGGTCAGATGTTAACATTGTGGTGGGAGGAAAGACGAGCCTGAAGTGTCAGTGTTTATGAGTGGCACCTACCTGAAGAATAAATGAGAGGAGATTTACCTCCACCCTTGAACTGGGCTGGCTTAGACCACCCACCAGCACTTTTTCATTTTCCTTCAGGGATATTTTCTTTATTCTTTCTTACCTGATCTCCTAGGAGGAGAGAGACCACCCACAAGACACTCACTCCCACGTTTGCATGACCCCTTGAAAGCCTCACTCCGCGACTCTGTGGTCTCATTTGTTAGCTCTGACCTTGAACTCTGGAGAGCAGCGCTGCTCCTTCAAGAGATGGGAATAAGGTGGACAGGCAGGTGCAGGTTGCTTGATCTCGCCATAGAACCCAGCTCCCCTTTTCACTGTCTCCAGGCACTGTGGTTAGTTGAGTTCCAAGGAAAGGAAAATTTTCAGAACTCCCACTTAGGGCTCTGTACTTCCAGGTGCAGTTTGATCTTGAACAGAAGCCCCTTGCTTGGTCCTGAAACTAAGCCTTCACTTTGTACCCTTCACAGGGGGAGTTCATCTTGGGTATCCCTTCTTTCCCATCTCAAGCTCTGGCCTCGCACCCTCCTCATTAGCAGTGGGACCGTCCTTGTGAGTACGGGATGCTCTGCCTCTGAGCCCAGACTTCGGAACTTGAAGCAGTCTCTTTTAGGCTGTTTCTCTGTGTCTGCCTGCGACACTCAGCTGTCCGCGAAGTGTCCCCCATCCGCGAAGCCTGCCTGTGGACTGTTTGTCACCTCTCTCTTGGACTTGGGAAGAACGTGGTCTTGATGGCGCCTCTCCTTCAGTGTCAGCCTCGCCTTCCAGCCTTTGCCTCCTGCCGGCTGAGGACTGGGTCTTTGCTCGCAAGTCTAGGCTCCTCTTTCCATCGATCTTGCCTGACTAACACTAACTAGGTTCAGACACAGCTGCCTTGCTGCTGATCACTGCTGAGCTGTTTAGCATTGCCCAGATCACGGCTTAGATTAATGAAAAGCTTTGTTTTTTCAGCCTTATTGATTTGTTAGCAGTCACTAGTCCCCAGGGAGAAAATATTTAAGAGTGGACTCAGACTAAACCATAATAAGAGAGGTTAGTAATGGCCTCATGGTCAATGAGATAAAACATGGCTGCACTCTGTTATTTCACATTTATGTCCAAATAACTGGATCGAGTTTTTAGATGGGCCAGATATATTGGTTCCTGTTGTAGCAGTTTGGGAGACGAGCAGGTTTTCTTTATTGAAGACTAGTTTGGCAAGTATAAATAGTGCTTGCTTCAACAGCGCATGTACTAAAAATTGGAACAAGTATAAATAAAGTTGAAGTGATTCATTCATTCATGTGTTTATGCGTTTGTTCATTCTACCAACTGCCCCTTGAGAGCCCAGCATATCCCATATACTGCATCACGTGTTGGAGCTGCAGAGGTGAACAAGCAGGGGTCTAGATGAAGGGGCTGTTTGTCACCACATCGTGGGTCTGGTTGCATCCCTAAGGTGGCCCCTATGGTTCTAGCCTGGCTGGGTATTCAGGCCCCGCTGAGATTCCCTCTCTTTACATGCTGTCAGGACCTAGGGAATAACTCATAGCAGATGGAATGCAGACATAAGTTGGAATACCTCCTGAGACAGGGTTTTAGAAAGACTCTGGCTTCTGTGTGGGGCTTTCTCTCTCTCTCTCTGCTTCATTGGCTCCTGCGGCTATGTTGTGAGCCCTTCTGTGGAGAGGATCATGTGACAAGAAACTGAATACCTTGCACCAACAGGTGCAGCTGGAAGTGGATCTTTTGAAGCAAACCAGCAGAGAGGTAAGTGGATCCAACCGCCCTAACTGCAGCCTCGGTAGGACTTGGAACTGCATCCCTGAGCTAGGTCACGTGGAGAGTCCTGATGCACAGAAGCTGCAAGATGACATATTCTTGTTGTATCACCCTGCTAAGCTTTGGGGTGCTTGTTAGGGAGCAGCAGATCACCCAAATAGCACGACACTTGGCTGAAGAAATGAGCTATGCGCTGCAGGATAGGGGAGCACGAGCAATAGAACCTGCATGGGATTGGGTGAGGTTTCCCGAGAAAGGTTGGACTTGTAGCTAGAGAAGATGTTCCCAGATAAAAGGTGGTGCTCCCTTCTCCCCTTCCATTTCCTTTGTCCCCTTTGTACAATCTCAGCTCATCCCTTAGATGCTGTCACACCTTGCAAAGACTTTGAGGCTGTTGCTGCGTGGACCAGGGTGGATACCTTGGGTTGTGCTGGCGGCTCCTTCATCTGCCCATCCCTCTCGTCCACTGCAGTAGACTGGCTGTGCCCTGCTATCTTGTCCGGATCACCACTTCCCAATTGAGTTGACTTCTCCCTAGAAGGGACCTTAGACACTCCATCTTTCATTTACAAAGTCTCAGCTCAGCACAGCTCGGCACATCTCACCGTGCCCTCCTCAATTAAAAATGACACAAAAGTAAAGGAGACACATAGCTCTTTGAAAAAGCTTCCAGATCCGAACTTTTTAATGAAGACAGAATATAAAGAGCCTGTCTTATCTCTGCGATGTGACTCCCATGTGCTGTAATCAAGCAGAATTAATTAAAAGCAATCAAGTGGCGAGTTGGCATGGGGGCCTGCGGCACCAATCTTTCATCTTAGCCACATGAGTGCTGTCCCTGAGGGGATGGGGCTGCCGACAGGAGAGTGGGGTGGGTCCAGGGGTGGGAGGGAGAGAAGCAGCTCACCCAGCAAGCTTGTAACGCTATGCCATGACCTGTGAGGTTGGAGGGAGTTGAGTCCGATCCGGGGAATGTTTCTGCCTTTTGCAGGTGACAGGATCAGGCCATGACCCTTCAGCCTCTCAGAATGTGAATGTTTAAGGCTGGAGAGCTGTTGGTTGTGGGCACTGTCCTGTGTTTGACTGATTGTTCAGCAGCTTCCCTGGTCCCTATCCAAGTTTCCAGCTGCCTCTGCAGTTGTGACATCAATAAACAAAAAGTGGCTCCAGATATTGACCCCAATCATGGAATGATATGGAAGAAGCATCCCCCAGTTGCAAATCACTGGTCCAGATTGGAATTCCTTCTAACAGTGCACTGTAATCTGTAGACTAGGCTGCCTTTCAGTGACTGTAACCTCTTGGACATTAGGGTAGCTTAGTGATGATGGAGATGTTACCAGCTTGGTGGGACCCAGGAGCCCACCGCATAGAGGCAGCAATGTGAAGCCCTAAGTGACTCTCCTGGGACAGCGACACCTTCTCCCAGGCCCCATATTTTACTGTTACACTTCCCCATGTCATAGTGTCTCCTGGTGCCAGCCCCTCCCCATACTGTGGCACCTCCTAGGAGGGCCTGGAAAATGGGAGTGTGGGGAGGCCATAGGGCTTTCACCCCCAATTTGGTGATTGTTCTCACAATCTCCTTTTTCGTTGCTCACAAGTGTCCCGTGAGAACTTGAGATCCTCTGGCCTAACCTGAAGGATAGCAGCTGGGCTCGACTTTTCCACACTGTGAGTGTGGCCTGAGCATCCCATGTTGGTCCAGTGAGAGTAGCCCAGGGCCCCCTACCCAACATCCAGGAGTAGGGGGGGAATGAGGAGCCTCTTGAGATCCCTGAGTCTGCCAGTACTCTCCCAGTGACTCCTTTTAGGAGATGACGGAAGACTGAGTTGAAACATTGCTGACTGTGGGGTGACACGGCTGAAGCATCACTTGGTCCTAAAGAGCAGAGGAGGAGATTCTCTCCAATTTATTTGTCTTTTTTTTTTTTATTACAAAGTCAGATATACAGAGAGGAGGAGGAGAGACAGAGAGGAAGATCTTGCATCCGATGATTCACTCCCCAAGTGAGCCGCAACGGGCCAATGCGCACCCATCTGATGCCGGGAACCAGGAACCTCTTCCAGGTCTCCCACGTGGGTGCAGGGTCCCAAATCCTTGGGACGTCCTCTCCTGCTTTCCCAGGCCACAAGCAGGGAGCTGGATGGGAAGTGGAGCTGCCGGGATTAGAACCGGCGCCCATATGGGATCCCGGTGCGTTGAAGGCGAGGACTTTAGCCGCTAGGCCACGCCGCTGGGCCCCAATTTATTTCTCTAAGTGGCACCTCCATCACAATTCCCTCCTCTGATACTGTCTTTCCCAGCCCCACACTGCCCCCTGCCATGGACTCATCCTTCCTAGATGTTGGCAGACTGAATGGGAGAGCTTTGAACATGGGGAGGAGACCAAGCGTTTCCCGGATCCCCACTCTATGCTGGACGTCTTGCTCATACTGCATTTCCCAGCAGTCCCTGAGATGTGACTGTCTTTACTCTCCTCTGCAGGGAAGTGGCAGAGCCAGGGTTTAAAGATGTGCTGTAGCTGGAAACTCTCTGTGGCCTTGCCCCTCTCTCAGCTCCTTTCCTTAAACCCACAAGGCAGGCTCAAGGATGTAGTGCCCCCGCCCTCAGCACTGAGGATAAGGTTGATGATTGGCAGGTTGTGTCATGAGATCCCAGTTCCAAAAGAAACTGGATCAAGCCAGTCCCTTTCGGGTGTCTTTGGAAGTCACAGCACACCACTGCAATATATTTCAAAGAAAAATTGGCTGGCACCTTTGCCCTTCTGGTCACCTCTTTCTGCTATTTTTTATTTCTGGAAAGGTCTTCTGCTCAAGAGTTGTTCTCACCTTGACCTTTCCTGGTTAGGTCCCTAGAAGAGAGGTGCTCACTCTAATCTTGGAGATGGTGAATGCAACTGTATTTGGAAAAAGGGACTTTGCAGATGTACAGCTAGTTCAAGAGTATCAAGATCACCCTGGATTATCCAGGTAGGGCAAAAATACAGTGGTAAATAGCTTTACAAGATACAGCAGGGAAGACAGAAGGAAGAAAAGAGGGGAGAATCTGTGTGAAGGTGGAGGCTGGAATGGGAAGGAGTAGCCATGAGCCAAGGAATGCTAAGACAAGGAAGGGCTTTCCAAAGAGCCTCTGGGGGAAGTGCAACACTGCTGATATCCTGATGTCAGATTTCTGGCTTCCAGAGCTGTGCAGGAGAACATTTCTAAGTCGTAAGCCAGGGCAGTGCCAGAACATGTCTATGGTTCCCAAAAGTCAAGTGTGACATCATGCTAGTGTGTTCCACCTCTCTCTGCCTCTGTTGCTTGGAAGACTCCTCCTGCTGTTGCAATCTTGGGGCATGACCAGCCCCAAATTGGCCAGGGACGTGGAGACTGTGCAGAGCACCCTCCAAGTGCAGAGATTGTAACTGGTTAAATGGGGCTAGGGAGCTAGCCTGGAGTTTGACCTAATGGGCCCTAGGACATGTCTGTGACTTTGAGTCATCTCCAGGGCCTCCAGCTGGCTCCCTGAAAGGAGGGCAATGAATGAGTGCCTGTGTGATTGTGACTGAGAATATTCATGCTCTCTGTGTGTGTGTGTGTGTGTGTGTGTGTGTGTGTTGGGGGGTGGTGTGGAGGCAAGATGCTCGCCCACCTCCATCAAGCTCTGCCCTTCACCTCTCAGTCCACATGACCTCCTTCCTGGATGGGCTTCCAGCTTGGCCGGGGGGGCCGGCACACTCAAGAGGAGTGTTAGCAGGAAGGGGGGCCAGCCTCTGGAAATCAGGCTCCCAGTGGTGGGCCTATTGCCTGCTGAAGCTCTTTAGGCACTTCAATTTCTATTTGTCACCAAGTTCTCTCAGTTAGTGGCCTATTTTCATGAAAGTCATCACAGAAATTGTTTCTAGAAATCAGGCCAATTAAATTAAGCAGCCCCTTCAGCATCCTGGAGAGACTGGAGGTCAGTGACTCCCAACTCAGCACTGGCTGATGACTTTGGGGTCTGTGGGCCCTCCTCGCAGCAGCAAGGCAATTAACCAATGTCGGGGATGTTCGTTTTGCTTGTGTTGACAAAGAGAAAAAGAAACAGCTTTCAGATCTGGGGCAGGAGCCAGAACTGAGTCAATACTTCAGTTTGCATTGATAGTGAAAACAGAGCTACAGGGCTGAGTGGAGGCTGCCCACTGCTTCGCATTTCCTCTGATGCTATGCTATGTTCTTTTTCCTGGGTTCCTTCATCCTCCAGGCACCTGTCACCTGGCTCACCCTGGAATCTCCCACTGGTTTTGACCTTTCTTTCTGCACTCATCTTGTGTATCATTCATGGAAAGCTGTGGCTTCCGGGATCAGGTGCTGTGTGTCCATCCCACACCCTCTGGCTTTTGGGTCCAACACCAAAGGCTTTAGTTGATAGCCAGGCTCGTCCTTCAACTTCTCCTTTCTGCTCTCAGTCTCTCCACACTCCGCAGAGCTAACACTGCCGGATCTTGCCCAAGATTTGCTTATTGCCATTTTTGTCTAGTTAGATGTCTCTGCTTGGGACATCTTCCTGTTTCATCTCCATCCATGCTTTCAAAGACTTTGTGATGTGTTCATTAACTGTATAGCCCTGGAAGTAGACTCTCTGGGTTTGTCCTCTGCCTCTGTCAGTTACATCAAATAAAATATATAAAGCTGTTAGCTCAGAGACTGACATAAATAAGTGTTCAATAATGGATGTTGTGACAGTATTATTACTCCTGTGTATTGCCTCCTTTGAGTCCCAGGATTTTCTTCTTCTAAGAAGACTTTTTCAATCTGTATTTGTTGGTTGTCCTGAGCCCTGCTCCCCTATAGGCAACCAAACCTCCCCTGTTGAATCCAACCAGGGCAGGGGGTAGTTTTAGTGTCTGGCCCAGTGGGCAGGTCTGGAAAAATCAGCTCTTTGTGGCTCTTTAGAGTCCAATATTCAGAAGGATTTGATCAGGTTCTGCTGAACGCAGCCCTAAAAATCAAAGCTTTCTCTTACTTTTCTTTCATGTACCATCTGGCCATCTGTCTGCCCATCTGGCTGTTTGTCCACTCATCCATCCATCCATCCATCCATCCATCCATCCATCCATCCATCCACGCATCCTTCTGTCTACTCACTCCTCCAGCAATATTTGGAACCCTATCAACTGTCAGGCATGGCCTGCCTTGGTGGGCAGCGGAGACCTTGTTCCGTCTTCAGGAGGTCACTGTCTGACACAGATATAGACACTTATACAGGAAAACATGATAGAGCGGCCAGTGTCTCAGATGAGGGAAAGAAAGGATGCCGAGATAACACAAAGGCCTTAGGAGAAGCTCTGCAGCTCCACTGTGGAAGGTTGGGGATCACTTCCTACAGGAAACCAAACCTAAGCCAGGATTCCAACAATGAGCCACAAGTGGCAGGTGAACACTAGCTGCAAATGAGATGATCTGAAGGTAAGGAAACTGCATGTGGAAGGATGCATTGGTGAAGTAGACAATGTGCTGGAAAGCTGGATGGAGTGTGTGTGTGTGTGCACCAGGGAGTGCAAGTTCACTTGAGTGCCTGCAGGTACATGTCTTGAGGTGGAGCATGAGAGGAGGCTGGGGGCCGGGGAGGGATACAGGGGTTGGAATGAGCAGGACTTTAGGAAGCACATGAGGGGTTTAGTCCTGTGCAGCATAGCATGGATAAATGTTTGCTGGGAAAGTGAGTGGGCGTGTTTCAGTGGGGGAATGGTGTGATGAGATTGATAATTTAGAGAAACCACACTGGCTGTTGTTCGTTTGCTGATTTCCAGTTTCCTCTCGCTCTTTTCCCAAGCAGCCCTGCTCCTGTACTGCTTGCTCCTTGCTAGGTTCCCTGCTGGCTGTGGACTTGGTCTGTGACTTGCTGGTGTTGACTTAAGTCTTCCTCAGAATGGACAAGTCACTAGGAGCCACGCTTCTGCACTCCAGGGATGCTCTCTGCTTTGAGGGGGGCACCTGTTTACCCCTCTGGATCTCTTGCATACCTGTATACTTGATTACTGACCATTCTTGATTTTTCTTGGCCTGAAATAGCAGCACACAACTTAAGACATTGCATTTCAGTGTTCTTGGTGATCATTTTGCCCTTGTTCATTTGCTGCAAACATTTACCAATTATTTACAATGCCTCCAGTGATGCGCTTAGGTACTGGGTGACCAGTGATAAGCACGGCAATTCCAATGCTTATGGCCCTGGGGAGAGATTGATCTGAAGTAAATTCAAATGGATCCAGCTGAGACTAAAGAAGACTGTGGCTCTGGGAAGGGAACTCGCTTTGGGCTGGATGGTGTCCCAAGTGTCTCCATCAATCTCTTCCAGGCCCTCCTACCACCCTTTTGCATCCTGGCCTCTGCTCTGGAGGGGTGACCAGAATGGTGCCACCAGTGAGTTCTCTTGTCTTTCGGTTCCTGGTAGGGTTCAGCCATAGGGAGTCACCAGCATGGGATGGGATAGTGAAGGCAGAATGATGTTGGGGTATTTAGTCTGCCAGTATTATTCATGCCAGGTCACCTGGGCTGGGTATATGCCCTGTCTTGCTCCTTCCTCCTCTGACACAGGACTGCTTCTGCCCTATCCCTTCCAATCTGCCTTTGTCCTGTTTCATGCTTATATGAGTAGTCCTCTTAACAAACCTCCTTGCATTATCCTAGCGTGAATGTATCATTGTTTCCCACCAGGACCCTGATGGATACAGATGGCAGTGCAAAGCCTTGCAGAGGAAGTGACATTTAAGCTAGGCTTGTGGGATGTGAGGGAGCCAGCCATGTGAAGAACGGGGGAGGAGAGACACTCCAAGCAGAAGGAAGTCGTGTGTGAAAACTTTGAGGTGGGAAAGAGCTTGCTGTTGTGTTCAGGGGAGAGAGAGAGAAGGGCAGGGTGTCTCTGGCACAGCGAGAGAGGGGTGGCAGGTAGAGGAGGCTCCTGGGTGGGGCTGGGTGGCATGACTAGAGGCTGTGTGAGGGACCTGCCCCTCTCCTGGCAGCAGCCACACAGCACAAGATGTTGATAGCTTGCATTTTCAATCACCTTTGCATCATGGTGGCCTTTCCTGGAGTAAAAATACTGATGGTTGGTTACTACATGTTCAGCATTTGCTGTAATTCAGGAGCTGTTCCAAGTGCCGGGTGTGCACTGATTCTCCTAATCCCTCAGCTACCTCGTGTGGGACATGGTTTTACCATCCACAGTTTATAGGTGACGACACTGAGGTTCACTTGCCCAAATTTCAAAGCTCATATGGAGTGGCTGGTATTTAAACTTGGGAGGTCAGGAGCCAGGGCCTTACTCATAACCACTCACTGCAGCTCCATGAAGGTGTGGGTGCTTGGTGTAGCAGAAAGGGCTCATGGGAACGTCTGTTTCCCACATTGGGGGTTCAAGTCCTGATTCTGCCTCTGGTTCCACCTTCCTTCTGGTGTGCACGAGGAGGTGGAAGGTAATGGCACGAGTGACTGGATCCCTGACACCCTGGCAGGAGACTTGACTGAGTTCTGGGCTAATGGCTCTGTCCTGGTTGACTGTCTTGGGCATTTGGGGAGCAAGCCAGTAAACAAAACCTCTCTCTCACTGTCTGTCTCTGTCACTCTCTTTCTCTGTTTCTCTCTGTGTGATTCTTCCAAATAAATAAAAATATGAAAAATTTGATCAGAGCCATGATTAAACCCCTACAGGTCTCTTACCTAACCCGCCTCCAACACCCAGCGGCTTCCTGCGTCTATCAATCACTGTGGGTGGCTTCCTGTATCTGTCACTTGCTTAATAAATTATTCATGTTTACTCTGCCTTCTCAAATGTGTTGTAGACTCCTTAAGAACCTAGGTGGAATATTTAATTCTCCACTGCTCACTTGTAATCTGGTGAGCATGAAGAAAGTAAGTGATCTGTGGACATTTGCTTTCCATGAGGCAATGGGAGTAAAGGAAGAGGTCCTGGAAAAGGGAAGGCATTTTGCAGACAGGGCTTTGTGAATGGTGCTTATTCGGGAGGAAGGTCCTCTATTTCCTAGACACTTGTCAGCCCTAGATCATTGGACTACCTCACTCAGTGATCTCCATAGTGCCTACAGTCCCAAACTTTGACTTAATCTCAGGTATTATGGAGAAAATTAGGAGAGGTGAGAACAAGAATGTCCTCCCATTTGCTGATTTAACAGCATCGTTTTCTTTCAATAACCCAGGGTCTCCGAGTTTTGGGACCCTCCCTATATATTCAGCAGTAGCCCCTTTTGGAATGATGGGTTCTACAACTGTATGCCTTGCCAAGTGAAGGAGGCCTTCCTTTGATTGACCCTAAATGTATGACCTGCAGATATCAAATGTTAAGATTTCTTGCCTCCCCAAATTTCTTTCTTTTCCCTCAGAGCAAGGGCGAGGTGAGCAGTCCCTGTGGTTTACCTCCGCCCTGCTGGTCCTACTCTTGAGCTCAGGATGAGTGCTTTTTCCCATTCTCAGTTTCCTCTGAGCTCTTCCTTCATCACTTCTTGGCACAGTGTGGCTAGTAGACTGGTATTCTAAGAAGAATTTCCCAGCAAACGAAGGCAGCCCAGACAGCAAAGCAGCATTAAAATTGTCAGACAGCCCAAGTTCAGCCCCTCCACTGAAGCAGAGCAGTGCCTCCCCAGACCTCCGGTTCCCAGCCTCCAGGAACACCATGTCCCTGTTTTAAGTGATTGGCTTCTGCGCCCGACGCCCGACTTCCTGCCTGTCTTTGGGCCAGGTGGTGGCTAGGGATCCTGCTGTTTCCTTGCATCATGGAAGCTCATCAAATTTCATGTCTTCTAAGTGAGACGTTATCTCCTCTTCTCTTCTCTTTCTTTCTTTCTTTCTTTCTTTCTTTCTTTCTTTCTTTCTTTCTTCCTTCCTTCCTTCCTTCCTTCCTTCCTTCCTTCCTTCCTTTCTTCCTTCTTTCTTTCTTCCTTTCTTTCCCTCTTTTTTCTTTTTCTTTCTTTCCTTTCCTCTTTTCCTTTTTAAAAAATTATGTATTTTTATTGGAAGGTCAGATTTACAGAGAAAATGAGAGCCAGGGAGAGAGATTCTCCATCTGCTGTTTTACTGCCCAAATGGCTAAAATGGCCAGAGCTGAGATGATCTGAAGCCAGGAGCTTCTCCCTGGTCTCCCTTGTGGCTACAAGGTGCCAAGGAGTTGGGCCATTCTCCATTGCTTTCCCAGGCCACAAACAGAGAGCTTGATGGGAAGTGCAGCAGCCAGGACATGAACTGGCATTTGAAGGTTGAACAGTTGAAGGCCCGTTGAGCCATAGCACCGGCCTTAAGTGACACATTTTCAACAGAGGATACATTTCCTGTAGGCTATGCTGCTGCCACCACGTCAAAGTGGCTAGGCTTCAATTTTGTAAATATTTTAAATATGCCACTTGTGTATGTTTTACATAAACTGGGCCTCTCTGTCCTGTGTCTCTCGCCTTCTTAGAATTGTGTTCCATTTCTGAGGTTGTCATCCTCTGTTCCCCATGCTGGCTCCCTGCCTCTTGGGGCAGCCTTCCACTCCGGGAAAACCAGCCAAGAGGGTGAGGTTTGGGAGGAGGAGGTGAGGGTGCCTCTTTTCAAGGGTCTGGGTAGGTTGGGCAATGAAATAGTCTTTGTAAAGTGGGGGAGTTTCCAGCATTAATTTGTTAACAAAACATCGACAGATTGATTGTTTTGCAGCATCCCATGCGTCTGTCTTTGGCATCTAAATGAGCATGTTCAAGAACCCGTCAGAATTTAATTCATCATGAAATCAGCAGTTCTCAGCCTTGGTTGCACATCAGAACCTTGAGGGAGCCTTGAAAAAAATTTCCCAAATAAACCCAACAGTACCTGCCTCCTGCTTGCATCCCAGCCTCTTCCCTGGCCGCTCCCAGTCCAAGTCAACATGATTTATTTCCTACTAAGTTTCCCAGGCGATTCTGAAACACAACTAGGGAAAAGAACCGTTGTCCTGACCCAACACACACACACCCTCTCAACACCCCACCTCTCATTTCCAGAATGTCGCAGCTCTGATGGTAGTCAGCAGTGAGGCCGAGGAGCCACCCTGAAGATTTGTCCAGTGAGACACTCGACTGGGGGCACCAATCTGTGAGCTGCTGCATATGCCTGCTGGTTTTTGTTTTTAACGACTTTTTTTTTTTGGCATGTGTGTGTGTGTGTAGTTCCAGTTTATGGTCTCTAGAGCATGCCTCGGATATGCCCAAATTACAGGGCTTACTGGAATTCATTTATTAAACAGCCCCCTCATTTATTTGCTCCACGATTCACTCATTCAATCAATCATCCATTCATTAATTGATTCAATCTTCTACCCATTCATTCGCTGATCCAACCCTCTGCCCATCACATCCATCTCTTTATTTACTCATTGATGTAGGCGCAGCTTCACTCATTGTTCCGTAGCTCATTTGTCTACCATCTATCTGCTCACGTACACTTTCTGTCATTTCTGCAGTCATTCATTCTTTGTTAACTTCTCCACTTTTCAGAGTTTTCTGGTGGACTTTGGCTCCTGGCCCTAACCCTAGGAAAACAGACACACAGATGCACACACAGAGCAGTGCTGATCTGCTGGAGTTAGAGAATTCCTACATTTTTCTCTCCTTTGTAACCAAGTATAGTGACTTCTGGTGGGAAACATTTCTCTCTCCTAGTGAAATTACTTTAGTCTATAGACTCTCCCAGAACTAAACCAGAAAGTTTTCTTTGAACAGAGAAGTTATTCTGTAGAGCCTGTTCATGGGGTGGGGGCACATGAGAAGATGGGGCATTCTGTGTTCCTGGTGGAGGCCAGATCAGATGCCTAGCACTCTGCCTTCTTATGGTGGAACTTTCTTTTAATAGTACTAAAACAGGAAAAAGCTAAAAGAGCTGAAAATAGCATAATAAAGGATAAAAACAAACATTTGTAAGAAAAGCAGCATAGATCATAAATCAACCTGTAAGAGACCAGCGGATCCTGAAGTGTGACAGAAGTTTGGCAGAGTTGGGGCAGATCAGGAACCACGAGGTGGTGGTGGCCCAATCTCAAAGGACACAGATGTAGAATGGGGTTCCTTTCGAGTGTTACGTGGTAAGGGAACCTGGCCCAGAAATACTGAGAAAAAGGTCCTATTTTTTTGTAATAGAAATTACTCCATTTATTATAGGCTGCTGAGATCTCCAAGAAGGTACCTCTACTGGTGTTTCAATTCTTTCAGCATCCTGATCACAGACTTAACTATGACAGCAGAAGTGATGTTGTATGTCCAGGCCCTACTGGCCACTGTCTTCATGCAGCAACCATAGTGCCAGAAGCCCATGGCATGCCTCTTCATCTTGGTTTTGCTGCAGAAGGAGCACCATACTTAGCATGCTGATGGATATCTTTTTTTTTTTTTTAGTTGATTACATTGCATTATGTGACACAGTTTTATAGGCACTGGGATTCCCCCCACCCCTCCCCCAACCCTCCCCCCATGGTGGATTCCTCCACCTTGCTGCATTACCACAATTCAAATTCAGTTGAGATTCTTTCATTGTAAGCATTACCAAGCATAAAGTCCAGCATCTTGTTGTCCTGGTAAGTTCAACAGCTTCTTGGGGAGACCATCTCTGGTCTGAAGGTAGAGCCGGCAGAGTATCATCCCAATCAATTAAAAGCCCCGACATAACATCAGTAACAATTTATAACGTTATGGAATTAATTGACATGGTATTGAGTAACCAATATGTTAAAAAAAAAGAATGCAAGTTCTGAACCACATCCTGTGACTTCTTCATTGACATTTCAATTATTAGTTTATATACAACCAGGTTCTATACACCTTAAAATGGCTATAGATTACTATTCAGCTGTCTCGTGTCTATTTTAATTTTAGTATTTAGCAGTTTATAGCATTGAAGCATAATTTTGCTGAACCTGGCTTTTTTTTCAGGTAGTCTAGACTGGCTTATAACTCTAACAAGACATGTGTCAACAGTTTAGGTGAACAGTTTTAGGAGGGGTGTGCAGAGAAATCTTCAATACCCTAGTGAGGAATAACTAATCTTTGTGTCCCACCTAGTGAGGTATAGGTCATGCTGACTGATTTAAATCTTCTCCACCATCTTCCAGAGGGAGGCGCTGCAGCAGGTCCTGTGTTTACCCAGGATCCCCACCCTCTTGGTTTGTTTCGCCATCTCACCACCACCGAGGTCTGAGCCAAGAAAGAGGTCGTAACTTTTAAAAAATTGTTTCTACCTATCTGCTTGTTTGTCTGTTTACCTATCTAGTATATTTGATAGGGTGGGGGAGGGAGAGAGAGAGAGTGAGAGAGAGAGAGGTAGAGAGAGAGAGAGAGATCTCAACATCTTGTTTACTCTTCAAATACCTGCAACAACCAGGGCTGGCCAGACTGCAACCAGGAGTTAGGAATTCAATCCAAGTCTCCAGTGTGGACGGTAGGGACCCAAGTAGCTGCTGCCACCAGACTGGATGTCAGCTGGAGGCTAGAATGGAGAGCAGAACTGACACTTGATTCTAGGCCCTCGGATATCGAATGCAGGCGTCACAAAGGACTGCTAACCACCACGCCAAGTGCCCGTCTCAGGGCCTTACTCTTAATCATGTGTTTTTTCAGAGAAATTCACACACTCATTCAGTGAGTGCTCAGAGTAAACAGCTTACCATACAGTGGGGAAGACAGAAAGATGAAGAGTAAGTCGTCCATCAGCAGGACCATGAGCTCTGTGAAGGAGGACATGCAGGAAGTTTGGGGAATAACAAAAGGCAGAAACCAGAGTCAGGAGTCAGGAAGGGTTCCTGGGAAAAAGCAGAGGTACAAGCAGTGACTTGAAGGTGTGTGTGTGAAGCATGTGCAACAAGAATGTGTGGCGGTAGACTGGGAGAGGTTGCAAGAAAGCAAAGCGGTCTGGTGTGGCTGCTGTGTGAAGTGCAAGGGCAAGAGAGCTAAGAGAGACAAGAGCTGGCTGGCCCATCGCTCTTGCAATCAGGCAGTCTTTGTTGAGCACCCACTGTCTGCACAACTCAGAGCTGGGGGTTGGGAACGCGAAAATGATCAGACACAGCCTTGAAAAGCATCTGCTGTTTGGGCAGCTCAAAGGAAGCAGATAGGAAAGGAAGGATTAAGAGAAAATTGTGAAGACAGTGTCCTTGCCAGGCGCTGACTCTGATGCATGGCTCCCTGCTGTGCATGAGGGAAGCACAACTTGCCTTGCTTCTTGGGCACATTGTGCTTGGATACAATGCTGTGAAAGCAGACTTTTCCAGCCAAAATGGCAGGGCTCCTTCACGGCTACTAACTAGGCTCTCTGCTGCATGCTCATTTTTTTTTTTTTTTTTTTTTTTTTTTGTCATAGGTGGGACTAGGCAGGTAGCAGAATGAGAGGAAAGGGGTTGGTGAGCATGGTTGAGTTGTCCAGGTCTATGACAAGGCTTAGAGATAGGTCTCACCAGAATGGGAGTGATCCTTTGGGCTGAGGTCTAACAGGCTGTGTGGAGGTTGAAGTGTGTGCAAAGCTGAGGTGTCACCAAAGAAAGTGAGGTGGGCCATTTCCCCCAAGGACAGCCAAGGCAGCCTCTTCTCTGGTGAATTCACTCAGGTCTGGGCTTCACTCCAGCCTTGCTAGACAAACACAGGCTAGTCCATGCCCTAGAGTTGGTTCGATGCTCCCAACTTGGTGATTAATGTCAGTGAACTTCCAAAGGGTCTACAAGGCAACATCAGACCTCACTGAAGAATATGATCACTTGAGAGAGTGGCAACTTGGGTCTTCCGAACAGAGCATCCTTTCTTTGTGGCCATGCCAAAAGAAGAGCTCAATTGCAGCTGAAAGGTGCTTTTGTGTGTCAGTCAATGCTGGAAACAGAAACCAGATATTTTAAGAAGAAAGAGATTTATTTATTATGAGGAGCAGGTGCTTCCAGATCTGCTGGAAGGGTCGGAGAAGACTCTAATCCGGCCTGCAGGAATGATGTCTGATGCAAGGGACACAAGCTGGGTGATGGGACATCACAGAGATTGAGGTTTCACCAAACTTGTGACTTGGGGCTCAGGACTCTTCCTGCCACAACCACAACTTCTCAGACGCTGAAACACGGGACCTGACAAAAGCCTGCTGGTGTCTCTCATCCCATGCTTATCAGCAGGAAAACAGTTTCTGTCCCTCCCCTCCCCGCGTTTGCCTGTGTAGTCTCAACTGAGTGCATTTGATTGGTGAAACCCATTTCTCATCCAGCACCTGATCACTTAACCTGTATGGAATATAGAACATGTAAGGCTGAAAACATTTCTAGACTTTCTAGGGTACGAAAGCCTCCTAGGAGTGGGGTGGAATGAGGACTGAAAGCCAGCTGCCCAGTTCCATCACTCTTAGCATGCAGGGCAGCATAACAGGATTTAATGACGCAATTTGAAAACTGAACAGCATGGTACTAAGACATTCTCAAGAATCCACTTCAACCCTTGCTGTTGGAACGCGACAGGGTCGGTGCCACGTCCATGGGGACCTGGATCCTTGGGACTGGGCTGGTCACTCTAATTAGCGTTCAAGTATCTCTTCTTGCTCGGTGTCTGATCCTGTTTTTGATTCATGCACAGTTTCTTCAGCAATAACACTCCTGTCACATCTTTCATGTGACTTTGCTGATCTCAGAACATGTTTGTAGATTTATTTATCCCCTGGTGTTGAGGGCATAACTCATGAGATGGGCTCGTAAAGCAACTTGATTTTCCCCCCCATCCTCCCAGGTCATGTAGCCAGTCCTTCTACCTCTGGATGAAGACTCAGTCTGGCTCTTGACATTTATGCTCATTACTAAGTGGATACTTTAAATATCAACTATATTTCTAATTTAATAAGGAAGACAATTTTGCCTTAAAGGGGAGATGTGTTGTCTCCTTCGTTCAGGCCTGGTGTGGGCCACAAACATCTGAGGAAAGAGAGGTGTGGTTGGTATTTCCCTCTCTTCCGCCTCAGCGTTTTTTCTTTCCCATCTTGCTCTGCAGAGCTGAGTGGGGGAGAGAGAAGGAGCAAAGGAGTAGAGAAATCTCTGCTCGCCCATAACCCACTTACATGCACTTTGCACTTGTCAATGTGTCACCCAGGGTTTTGTGTATTGGAAGCTTGGGCCCCAGTGTGATGATGTTGGGATATTGGTGGGACCTTTAAGAATACAGACTAGAGGGTAATTAGGCCACTGTGGGCACCACTGTGGGAAAACACTACAGTAGCTCTTTTAGGACCAGGCCTGTTGCAGCATGAGTGAGTTGTTACATCAATAGCAAGTCCGGCTCAGGACTCTGGCTTTGGGTCCTGCCTCATGTCCTCCTTGGCATGCACTCCCACCATGATGATTCTTGCTAGCACAGGTCCTCATGAGAGACTGAATTGATGGGGCTGCCTGATCTTGGGATGTTCAGTCTCCAAACTAGGAGCTGAGTAAACCCCTTTCTTTGTAACTGCCCAGCCTCAGGTATCTTGCTATAGTAGCAGCAAATGGAGCAATGCAAAAAATGAATGCTTTCTCTCACAGGGGCTTTGTGGGACTTCAGAGCTGCTCATCTCATCACTGGGACCTCCTGGCTGCAGCCTCCCCCATCCCTCAATCTGGCCTTTTCCAGGAACACAGTGGTGCCTCTGCCGAGGTCTGTTTGCTTTCTCAAGTGACCCTCCCGAACAGGGCCTGAGGGGTCTCCACCTTGGCTCTCTCCTGCACTTCTATTAGATTCATATGAAACTCTTGTCACTCCTTTGCTAGGACAAACCCTGCTTAGTGAGTCCCTCCCCCAATGCCACCCTGAGCTTGGCAACAGGACTGCCAGCCTTCAGCTTTCTCAAGGGAGTCTACAGAGTCTCCACCATAAGTTCTTCAAGTGGTCTGTCTAGGTCATAGTCTCTGGAGGCAAGGTTAAGAAGCAGCCCCAATGCAGTTAGCTGAACGTGCCTGCAGGGGCTCAGTGGTGTACAGGTTTACGTCTCACTTATAGTCTGCTGTGGATATGGATACGGCTTCAGCGTGTTGACTCAGAGCCCCAGGCTGCTTGGACCTAGGGCGCTTCTGTGTCGGAAAGTGGATGCTGCTGTTGGTTGCATAACCCTGCGTATGTGCTGGACACTTCCAAATGGTCAGACTGGTAAATGAAGCCCATGCATTCTGCCCCAATAGAAAATGTTGCAGGAGGAGCAAACTGTTTTTAGTGAACTGAGCTTGTGTTTGTAGGAGAAAATTATTTTTAGCATAAGTAGCTGTTAGATATCGCTTGCATATTGTTGACACTTTCTCTTTTCAGTCCTTGACATAAATATCAATAGGTTGAATAACTTGAGTAGAATTAGATAATAATAACAAACAAAATGCTTCTGCGTTCACCACAGCAAGGGAAGCTGAGTTGAGCAACACTATGAAAAGCTTTTGTTTGACACAAATCATTTAGCCTCTCTAACTTTAGAAGGGGTCAATGTGTGTGGGGGCTCAGCATCAAGATATAGTGGGTTGAACCTCTACCTGCGGTGCCGGCAGCCCGTATGGGCACTGTTTCATGACCATGCTACTCTGCTTTTAATCCAGTTTCCTGTTGACACACTTGGGAAAGCAGCAAAAAAAAAAAAGTTCCAAGTCTTTGTCCCCCGGTACCCATGTGGGAGACCCAGAAGAAACTCCAGGCTCCTGGCTTCGGACTGACCCAGTTTGAGGTACTTTTGCCATCTGGAGAGTGAACCGACAGATGGAAGATCTCCCTGTGTTTCTTTCTCTCTCTGTAAATCTTCCTTTCAAATAAAAATAAATAGGTCTTTTAACAAGTGAAGGAGTAAAGAGGAACCCTCTCTGATATTCTGAAATAGAGAGAGAGAGAAACCAACATCAGTGAATAGTGCCAAAACCTCTCACCACCTCCTACTTCTTCCTGCTGGGTTGGAGGGGGTGGGATTCCCAGCACAGCTCATTCCAAGAATATCTCTGCTAAAATACACCCCCCAAGTCAACCCTTGACCTGCATGTGCACTTGGAAAGAAACTGATTTTGATGCCTCCTTTGCAAATTCTACATAAGGTTTAGCACTTCCTTTGAAATACGAGAGCAGTTGTCTTTTGCTGTGCAGGCTAGCACTTGCATTGTAACATCCTGTTATATATTAGCTCATGTTCTGTCTCCCCTGTTTGAATGAAGAGCCTTGAGATCAGGGGACACATTTGTCTTCTTTCTGGGACTTCCCGTCAGCTTGCATTGCTTAGCGAGGTATTGGATATGCCAAAGATTGTCTGGAGTCACTGTAGACACGAGGAAGGGAAGGAAAGAAAGGAGGAAAGAGGGAAAGAAGGAGAAAAGGAGGAACAGGAAGGAATGAGGAAGGCAAAGCACGGGGCAGGGAGGCAGCAGAGTAAGTGAAGGGGGCCTGTAGGAAGACTCAGGCAGGAAGCCATACTCCAAGGGCCAAACTTGGACTCCACATCCTGGAATCCATGAGTTCAGAAGAAAAATGAAATTATAATTGAAGTTCCAGATTCAGGGCTGAGCCGAGGAAATGGGACTCGTGTTTCCAGAGAAGCGAGTCCACGTCCCTTGGCCTTTACTTGAATTCCTGGGTAGGGATAGAAAAGAGAGACAGTGTTTGTTCGGTGCCCATGCTGGGCTGGGCATTGTGCCAGGCACTGCCTTTGAGTTTTCTCACCGAACTCGCATGGAAACCCTCTCTTACAACTGAGTAAGTAAAACTCAGAAAAGGGAGGCAACTTGCTCCCCCAGGTCACCCAGCTAATGGGTGCAGTCTAAAACCAATGTTGGTGCCTCCAGCGTGGGGCTGGCCCCAGCATAAAGAGGTCCCTTTCTGTCCTTCTCTGAGGACCGATGCCTCTCCTGTCCCTCTCTTGTTCTGCCTTTAGAGAACTCATTCTAGTTAGCCAGTCTGCTAAGTCAATAGTGCAAGGTGCTTTTCCATTTCTGTGATCTGAGATGTCAGTAGCCATTGTGAGGGGCACAAAGCAATGTCTTCAGGAACATGCCTGCCTCCTCTCCATGCACGCCTGGCTCCAGGATTCCTCCCCTCCCCCTGACCCTGTCCTGCTTCTCCCATTGGCTCTCTGGGCTTTCTCAGCAGATCACCTTCAAGGAAGTGTTTTCTGGGACACAGTTTCATTTTAAAAAAAGACCCACGTATCTATGTATGAGTGTGTATGTGTGTGTGCAGAGTTGCTTATGAGGAGATTATCCATGGTATGTGGATGTGATAAGGGTGGAGAACACTTGTACTGAGAGTAGGAAGAGGGTACACAGAGCTATGCATAGCTGACATTGGCCTTGCGTAGCAGTGGACTGGAGGACTGGTCCACAAGGAAGGTGCACGTTGCAATCAAGATCCTCCTTGGTGAAGCAGAAATGTCCTTGAGTTCCACATGCTGGGTTCTCTGAGTGTTGGGGAAGAATGACTGGACAGTCACTTCACATGGAGGAGTTGGGAGTATGGAGGTGTCTGCTGTGCCCTGGCCTGCCCTGGCCTGTCTCCTGTCCCTGGTTGAGGCTGGGCAGAAGTAAGGATGCATATCTTGCTTGGTGGAAGTTTCATGTGAGCTCCCCCTGGCCAGTGGTGCTGAGGAGCTGAGTCCTGCAGGGCATGCATGTCTGTGCATAGCAGTGAACTCCTGCAGTTCTGCTCTGAGATTCAGTGGCATCATCCAGGCCCCCAAGGGATGCAGATGCACCATCCTGGAGAATCCCCGGCACCTTTCATGTCTGCAGTGCTGCCTCGCCTTGTCTTCTGAGACAGTGCTCCCTCCAGGGAGCTGAAGGGGAGTGTCTTGCTCTTCCTGTGTTGACCTGAGTGTGTTGGAGCTCTTTCACCATCTCCCTACCCAACAAGATCCTACCCACTCCACCCCATTTCTGCTCCAAGATCTTGGCAGCAGATCAGCCAATGGGGAGCCCTGCAGGAGGCAAGATGGAGGGAGGAGAGCTGGGTCCATGCAGGACAGGTTCAGCCTGAGCATCTGTGAGGTGTCGATTGTCTACTCCACGGTCAGTGAAGCCACGGTCTAGGTCACGAGCCACCTGCCATGCGCTTGCATGGCTCCTGATTCTACATGCTTAAAGAGTTGAGAGAAATAAAATGAGCCAATCCCAAAAGGTTAAATACCACATGTTTGCCTTAATTTAAGATGATATGATGTTATGTATAACATGTTATGTTTTGAATGTTATATGTTGTGTATAAACTAAAATTGAAGTATAGGTGAGGTGGTCACAGAAGGTGGCTGGGAACTCGCATTTACTTTTAACATATTGGTTACTCATTACTATGTCAATTAATTCCATAATGATGTAAATTTTTGCTGATGGTATGTTGGAGCTTTCAATTGACTGGGTTGATACTCTGCTGGCTCTGTCTTCAGACCAGAGAGGGTATACCTAAGAAGCCGTTGAACTTGACGGGACAATAAGATACTGGACTCTATGTTTGGTATACGCTTGCAATGGGGGAATCTCAACTGAACTTGTGGTTATGCAACAAGGTGGAGGAATCCAGCATGGTGGGAGGGTTTGGGGAGGGGTGGGGAGAACCCAAGTATCTATGTAACTGTATCACATAATACAATGTAATTACTGAAGTTAAATAATAAATAATTAAAAAAAAAGAGTTGAGAGAAATAAAAAGCAATATTTTGTGATATGGGAACATTACATAAAATTCAAATCTCTGTGCGTCTAGGAGCGGGCAGAGCTCCACTTCTCAGGTCATGCTGTCACGTTACAAAGGTGGAATTGAGTAGACAGGAAGAAACTTCCCATCGGCACTTGACGGAGAGAGCTTGCCCACCGTCCATCTCCTGGAATGCTTCTCAAACCTGGGCATCTGACTCAGCAGGAAGACTCCTTGTTAATCTATTCTTAGCTGACTGAGGTAACTCTTCTGTCTATTGAGTAATGATTTGATAGATGTATATAATGCATATCAGTCAAGTCAGCGTAATTAGCATCTCCATCACATTAGACATCTATCATTTCTTTCGTGTTGGAAACATTCAAAACCTTCTCTTGCAGCTACTATGAAATATAGTCGATTGTTGTGAATTATGGCCATGCTGTTCTACAGTAAAGCAGTAAGACTTATTCCTCCTAAGGACTTTGGTAAATATTATGCATCCTCTTTGTCACCTGCTCCTATGCCATCCTCTTCCCCTACCCTGTGACCTCTGGTCTGTGTACTTCAGTGAGGCCAGCAATTTTAGCTTTCCTCATATGAGCGAGAATGTGCAGTATTTGTCTTCCTGTGGCCAGCTTATTTCACTTACCGTAATGTCTTCCAGGGTCATCCATGTTGTGCAAATGGAAGATTTCATTTCTTTTTAAGGGCTGAATACTATTCCATTACAAGCTATTTTCTTTGCCCATTCATCTACTAATGGACACACTTAGGTTGATGCCATATCTTAGTCATTGTAAATAATGTTTCAATAAACTTGAGGGTGTAGATCTTTCTTCAATTTGTTGATTTCCTTTCTTTTGATTGTATACCTCGCGGTGAGACTCCTGTGTCAGATGGTAGTTTTAGTTTTCATTTTTTAGATTTGTTTATTTTTATTGGAAAGGCAAATTTATAGGGAGAAGGAGAGATAGAAAGATCTTCCATTTGCTGGCTCACTCCCCAAATGGTTGCAATGGCCAGAGTTGAGTCTATCCAAAGCCAGGAGCCAGGAACCAGGAGTTTCTTCTGGGCTTCCCATGTAGGTTCAGGGTCCAGGCTTTGGGCCATCCTCCACTGTTTTCCCAGGCCATAAGCATGGAACTGGATGGGAAGTGGAACAGTCAGGACACAAACCGGCATCCACATGGGATCCCAGCACTTACAGGCAGAACATTAGTCATTCGCTGGTCCTTAGTTTCCCTATTTTGAAGTACCTCCATACTGTTTTCCATAATGGCTATCTTGATTTATATTCTCCTCATTTGTGTAAGAGTCTCTCTCTTAGCTACAGGATTTTGTTGTTTTAGACCACGAATTTCTGGAATTCATTCAGACTTGGGATGGGGCCTAAGAATGTGCATTTCTAACAAGTTCACAGATGATGCTGCTACTTCTGGACAGGGCTCACACCTGGAGAATCACAGGCATGTCAGGTTGGCTAAGGGGAAGTGAGACCCAGTGACCTACTGTTACTGAGCTCAAAGAGCCAGAAGCTTCCTGGCATACGGGAGGCTGTTGTTTCTCAACCTTGGTACTGTTGACATTTTGGGCCCATTACTGTTTTGCTGTTGGGGGCGGGCTGCCCTGTGTTTGGTAGGAAGTTTAACAGACTTCTTGGTCTCTTCCTAAGAGGTTCTATCCCCTAAGATGCAGCAACCCCAAATACTTTCAGACTTTGCAAAATGTATCCTGGGTGGGGGGGGAGCAAAATTGTCCCTGGTTGAGAACGATTCTGTAGTGGAAGGTATCTGCCAGCTCAGGAAGATTGGAATGAAGGAACAGATCGTGTATGTACCACCTGCTCAGCTTCTTCCCCCAGGAGGGCCTGAAGCACGCTCTTCATCAAGACTCTAAGAGAAGAAACATTGACAACACCAGACTCTTCCGAGTACTGTGGTGACTCATCTGTAAGCTGGAGAAGGAACTGTGGCCCTGGATCTCGCTGGGAGCAATGGGGATGCCAGCATTTTCCAAGCTGACTGGTGGGGTCAACCATCAGACAAGGTACGCACCGTTTCCATAATCACGCACAAGTAGAGACGCTCACCTGGGTCTTCCAGCAGGCGGTCTCACTTTCTCATCAGGTCAGCTACTTTGGAGGGGAAAATGGTGCGGAGGACAGGTCACTGACTTTCATGGATTCTGACGCTGTCTCTCTAGCACATGTCCTAGTACTTTGGTGCGACTGAATCCTTCCCATAATATTATAGTTTTTTTAAGGAGGGGGGATATGGCTGAGCAGGCTGTACATTATGTATACACTTTCCATTCTTGCCTGTCATACTTCTTCCAGAGCCTTCCTTTCTGGACTTTTACACTTCCATATCTGTCTGTCCCCTTGGTGTCTTAAATTCTATTGGTCCCCAGCCAGGCCATGCTTTTTTTTTTTTTTTAAAGTAAAAAGAGAACCTGAGTGTGTTGGGGTTTTCTGTTCCTAATGTCCCCAAATCACCCAATCACTGGTGAAAAGGCCTGATGACAGTTCAGCTCCAACACCAACTGGGCGAGAGCCTCTAGGAAGCCTGGGACACTATGGGGTATGGTGCATGCCCTAGAGCTGCCTCCAGCATCACAGGAACCAAGGTTTGGGTTGTCCTACCTGGCATGAAATCCCACCCAGCCAAGGCATTCTTAGAGGCCAAGGGAATCAGGCACTGGGTGGTGGGAAGCCACGATGATCACCCACTTAGGCCTTGTGTTCAGGTTCAACATATGGACAGTAGCGGCTAAGTGGCACAGCTGTGTTTCATTTGTTGGCTTCCCCTGCTAGGCCTCCCCTGCCTCATGTGAAGGACTGTGGCAATGGTCAAGATTTCAAGCGTCCACAGATAGTCTACCTGAATTGCCCACTAGATGGACCTAGTGAGTTCTTGAAGACAGAAACTTCCTGCCCAGAATGACCACAGTGGATGCCAAGGGATTGGCAGAGGAGCCTATTCAGGACCCCTCCTTGGGTCCTTTCACACCCTTTACTCCGCATTGTGTCCCAGAGGCGAATCTTTTGGAATTGTATCAGTGGACTCTTCGCCTCTTGGTTCCAGCTGGTGTGGTCACTGGGGTCAGGGGTGTTGTGAGAGATTAGCCTGAGGAAAGAGAGTAAGGTTGGGGATTTTTTTCCCTAGATCCCTCTCTGCTGGGTCACCTGGGGATTGACTGACAGTGTCCTTCCTCTGAAAGTCACAACTCCTGTTGGCGACCCTTTTTCCTGTTCGCCTCCTTCCATGCTCTGCTCACTACTCGGACCCTTGCCCCTTCAGGCCTATTATGGGAGCTTTGCTGTTATAAATCCCAGAATACCAGCATGTCATTTTTGGAAACTGACTCTTTCTCAAGCTTTTCTCAGATCATTCAGTTCCTGCAAGGCCCCTGATTGATACACTGGGCTTGGCCAATCAGTTGCACTGACTGGGACTTTCAATCTGGACCAAATAAACAAAACAAAACTGAGGTTAGAAATCACCTGCAGTAACCATGGTGGTGCCCATTGGCAGCAGCAGTATGACCCAGGGCCAGTGGTGTCTTGCATAGCTTCCTGGCAAGGTTTCTTCCTAGGCTTGGCCCTTGAGGGAGCCCTTGGTTTTTCCTTATTTTCCAATTTTGATTTTCAATATCTGGAGTTTTTGACTCTCTAATATTCCTCCAAGAAATTATTTTTGGTTTTAAAGATTTGTTTATTTATTTAAAAGGCAGAGAGACAGAGAGAGGAGACAGAGAGCTTGTGCAGAGAGAAAGAGAGAGAGAGAGAGAGAGAGAGAGAGAGAGAGAGAGAGAGAGATCTTTTGACTGCTAGTTCACACCTCAAATGGCTCTAACAGCCAGGACTGAAGGCCAAGCTAAAGCCAAGAGGCAAGAAATTCCATTTTGGTCACCCACAGGAGTGACAGGGACTCAAGGCTTGGGCTGTTTTTGTCGCCTCCCTGGGCACATCAATAAGGAGCTGGATTGGAAGTGGAGCAGCCAGATTTAAATTAGAGCTTTAATATGGGGTGTTGGTGCTGCGATTAGTGTCTTAACCCCCATGTGCCCAATGCCAGCCCCCAGAGAAAGTCTTTCTAAAAAGTTGATGTAGCCAGAGATGTTTCCAATGTCTTAGACCAAGAATACTGACAGGTAACAGTCATATAGTTGATGCCTGGCCCAAAGGCCATTTGCTTATAGTTCATTCTTTGTAGCTATAGAAGAGTGTGGAACGCTTTAAAAGTAATCAACTCAGTTGATGTGAACTGCTCTTTCCTTTTCTTTCTTTCTTTTTGAATTGGGAATGTGGGCTAAGGCTGGAGGTATAGCTTGCTTTTGGTTATCACGAGGTTACAACACAGGGAGAGGGCCAAGATAATCATACAAGTCTGGGCAAAAATGACCCTAACCTCTGAGCCAACAGACCAGTGGCATCTTCCAGAGACATCTTCTTGCCAAAGAAGGGAAAATCTGGCCTGCCTGACTTAGGTCGTGGTTTCTCGCATCATTGTTAGCATAACAATTTTTTAGCATTGTTTTCCTTTCAACTTTGTAACAACCCTATCTGAGATTAGATTTGCTCACTTTAGCAGGTGGGGACAGAGGCCGAGCAAAGAGAACGACCTGTTATCTACACTGAGAAGACAGGCTGAGAGCAAGCACGCACAGATACAGTTTGGTCCCTGCATTCACCCAGCATTTCTTAAGTTCTTCTTTTATTCTAGAAATATTTATTGATTTTAATTGGAAAGGCAGATCAGATGTACAGAGAGCAGGAGAGAAAGAGAGAAAGATCTTCCATCTTCTGGTTCACTCTCCAAATGGCTGCAGTGGCTGGAGCTGAGCTGATGTGAAGCCAGGAGCGAGAAGCTTCCTCCTGGCCTCTCGTGTGGCTGCAGGATCCTAAGGCTCTGGGCCATCTTCTACTGCTTTCCCAGTTCAAAAGCAGGGAGCTAGATGGGAAGTGAAGCAGCCGGGACATGAACCAGCATCCATATGGGATCCCAGCACTTGCAAGGCAAGGATTTAGCCATTGAACCATTGTGCTGGGCCTATTTCCCAAGTCTTATCTTGTGCCAGGCCAGGCCTGGTGCAACATATGAGATGCAGTGGGTACAATGGATTTCCCACTATTGCGGTTTACTAAAGTGTTTCAGGCAAGAGGTGATAGGAATTTGGACAAGGGAAATAAAGAAATCTGGGCTTAAAATGTATGGGTCTGGCATTGTGGCACAGCCAGTTAAGCAGTTGTCTGTAATGCTGGCAACCTATGTGAGTGCTGGTTCAAATCCCAGCTACTTCACTTCCAATCCAGCCACCTGATAATGCACCCAGGAAAGCAGTGAAAGATGGTCCAAGCACCCGGGTCCCTGTACCCACACAGGAGATTCGAGTGCAGTTCCTAGCCTTGGCTTCAGTCTGGCCCATCTCTGATTACTGCAGACGCTTGGAGAGGGAACCAGCAGATGGCAGACAGCCCCGTCTGGTTGTCTCCGTGTCTCTCTCTTTTTCCCTAGCCCCCTCCACCTTCCCTCTTTCTGTAACTCTGCCTTTCAAATAACTAAAAATAAATCTTAAAAAGGGAGAACATGTGGAAAGAAAAATCAATAGGATTTGGTGATGGATTGATACAAGGGGTCAAAGGAGAGGGGATATTTGGAGTGGCTCCTAGATTTCCAGTATAAACACTTGAGAGACACACGTGGTCACTTCTGGGACTGAGAGTTGAGGGAAATGCAGGGGTGGCGGGAGGCACGTGGGAGTGAGCTGGAGGGCACGTCACCAGGAGCAGAGGGGATTTGGGAGGCAGGTACTATGGGCTCTAACTGTTGTCATGGAAATGGTGACTGAGCTACGGCAGAGGTGAAAGTCGGGGCTGGCCCAGAGCTCTTTTTTTTTTTTTTTTTAATTAATTTTTAATCATCTGACTTAGTTGATTAGGGTACAAAGGGTCAAGGGCCACAGGGTGAAAGTGGGTAATACCATCGTTTCCACACTGATATGATCATTTTTCCCTGCATCTGGGGTTATTGGAGTAACAAAGGGAAAAGCCCCACCCAACCTCCCACCCATCCCAGATCCCCAACGGGAGGCGCGCTCTGAAGGTCCTGCTCATACAGTTTTGATAGTTCATCAGTTCTGGATTGCTGCCAATTTCTCAGTTCCAATCACAATGAAACCTATTTAGAGTCCACTGGCTGACAGTCTCTTCATGTTTGGGGTTCTAAGATTAGCAGCTCAGTTGGAGGGATCTCCGAACAAACTTCACCTGAGATGATCCCAGACCTTGTTCTTGCGTGAGTTTGCTAGTACAGACTCCAACACCATCCGTCACACCAATCAGCTTATGCACATGCTGGTCGTTGCGATTGCTGGGTCCGTTCTGTGTCCAGCCCTGTCTTCCTCATGAACCAATGGGTGTTGTAGTCCAGCTCGATCCTGCCCACTTCATATTCGGTGCTCAGGCAAACCAGTTGGGGCTGCAGCCTAGTTGGGGCGACTCCCCATAACCCCTACCAGTTCTGCCCCCTACCCTGGTTCCCATGCTTGCCAGTATGTACTGCAGGTTTGTCCAGTCTGTCCCACACCCCATTTAGCTCTCGCACATGTCAATGGGCATTGAAACCTAGTTCAGCCCAACCAACCTACTATCCAGCCCATACACCTACTGGCAGGTGCCTTTCTGTCTAGCCACCCCTGTCCTGGTTTTTGTGCTGTCCAGTGAGTGTGGTAACCCAAGTGGCCCAGAGCTCTTAACCCTGAACTGTCTCAACACCTTAACTATTCAGCCCCCACAGGGCAGCCATGTCCCTGGAGGTGGGCCTGCAGACAAAGCAGGGCTGTGTGCTCACCCTGAGTCCAGGCACCCTGGCAGGGCTCTCCTCCTCTTCTTGGCAGTTTGCTGGGCTCCAGTTCAACATTCAGTCGATCTTCTCATTAGAATGAGCAGCACCATGGGTCGGCAGGCTCACTCAATATAGCAAGTGAGGCAGCCCCAGGGGTTCATTGGGTAACGAGTACTTAAGCCGGCTAGTAGCCACCATTAGGCTGACGGCTCAATGATCACCAGCTGGTGGGGCTGGACAGACAGGGAGCAGGAAGGCACTTCCCCACAGAGGCCATTCCTGTGTCCTTCTGGGATTCCAGAATTGAGGCTACCCTGTCCCCAGGTGTGGGATTTGTTTCTGTTCATGGGCCCATCTTGGTCAGATGGGAGTCTAGGTTTGACAAGGTTATGGAAGGAGGGAAGAAAGCACTTGAGAAGCTACGGCTCCTATTTCATCCTAGTGGGCGGGTCCTAAGAATATCTATGTGATGTTTAAGGAAAGCTGTTCTGTCCATTGGTTGGGGGGAGGGTGTCTGGGATTTGGGGTTAAGTGTTATTATCCCTGAACCAGGGTTTAATAGGAGTAAACCCACACTCATTTGTTTAATATGCATTCTTCCCAAGTCCAAACACTTGATTGCCAAGTGATTATCAGTGAGAGACACCACTGCCCTGTGTGCCCATCCTCGCTTCTGTGAACTGCCTGGGAACTCAGGAACACCTGAGGTGTCCCCAAGGCACTTCTGCACAGTTTTGTTGCTGTTCTCCTCTAGGGGGTGCTACTGCTCCACTGGGCATGGAAAGTCTCTGCTGTGCAGGTGCGGGTGCGGAGACTGGGCACCGGGGCTGCTCTTCAGGGTACTGCAGCGCCTTTGTGCTCCTGAGCACCTGATCCAGCTCTGCCCCGGGTCTGCTGAGCCCAGGCACCCAATGGTTGCCTGATGGCTGGATCTCTGGGATTAATAAAGTAATAACGGGGTTTATTAAATTATTGTAGCCTATCTCTTGGGGGGGGGGGAGTGAGGCTCACAGCACCAAAGCGAAGGAATGGTGAACGTGGAGAGAAAGCCTTTTCCTCTCCTTCCAGTCTTTCCTCTGCTATCTTATTGTTCAGGAAACATTTGTTTTCTTTTTCTGAACCGTTACGGAGACATCTACCCCATGGCCGTGGGTATTTGACTTCCTTTGCTTCCTGAGATGTTAATACATGTAACGGAAGCAAAAGTTGGGTCTGTGCCTGTACAGTTGATCTCCCTGAGCTCCCCACTGCCAGGAGAAGAGGATGCTGTCTCAGAAAGACCGCTCTCTTAGGAGAAAGGAAGAGAGGGGACTCAGAGCCAGGTGCAGAGAGAGCTCCAGCCGTTGACTCAAAGATGCTGGAGTGAGGACACAGTGACAAGGTGTGCTTTGGGATGCTTTGTTAGGCAGCATTGTTGAGGCTACAGCTGACTGAGGAAAACCCTCTTCTCTTCAAGATCCAGACCTGCATCTATAGAAATGGCTAAGGACGAGTTGGCTTGGCGAGTTGGCGTCCCCAGCCACCTGGCTGAACAGGATGTTACTTTCTACTACTGAGCATTTTCAGATTATGTTAGGTTGTTTCATTTTAGTGCCTTCCTAAGACACATTCTCCCCAGAGGCCCTCAGGTTTTAGGCCAAGGGGCTCCTAGGGGGCCTCTGAGGTATGGACCCAAGCTATAATATTCCTCTGCTTGCGAATTTTAAATTTATTAAATTTTGTCACTGTTCCAGTACAATTGTTGGTAAACTGTTTTTGTGAAAGGGAACAAATAATCAATAGTTCGGGTTTTGGGGACCACAAGCTTCCAACAACTATTAAGCTCCACTTCTGTAGCTCAACAACTGACATATTCCTAAACGAATAGGTGTGGCTCTGTGCCAATAAAACTTTATTTACAAAGAAGGGAGGTTGGCCAATCCCTGGTCCAAAGCAGACACTCAAATTCTTCTTGCCACCAACAGATGGCGTGAGTGATCCTGCTAAGTTGTCACTTGATTTATCAGGGCATGTCCACCTTGCTTGTTGCCTGGGCTGAAGGTGTTTGCCAAAGGTGTTTGCCAAACGTTATTGTCATGAAGACCAATAAGTGGAGAAGCAGTGAATGAGCACGTTGAACGTGCTTGTTAGAAGAGACATATGGTTGCGATGGAAACCAAAGTGGAATAATACATTCAAAAATTGAAAGTGGGGAGAAAAACACGTGCTGCAAGTGAAAATGAGGTGACTCCGACAGGCGTATGATTACCGAGGAGTCAGAGTAATTCAGGCTCCATGTCAAACATGCCGCACTCACGTCGTTGGAGATAAAAGCAAGATACGGTGCAAAGCAAGTGGAAAAAAAAAATCAAAGGAGAAGAAAATTTATTTACCTATTGATTTGAACGGCAGTGAGAGAGACAGTGTATATGTCAGAGACAGAGAGGGAGAAAAGGAAAGACAGAGAGGAGAGAGAGAAGAGGAAAGAGAGAGGAGAGAGAGAAGGGAAGAGAGAGGAGAGAGAGAGAAGGGGAGAGAGAGAGCGCTTCTATCTGCTGGTTCATCCCCTAAATGCAGATAGCCAGAGCTGGGCCAGCTCAAAGGCAGGAGCCAGGAAGTCAGTCAGGTTTGTCCTCCAATTGGCAGGGATCCAGGCGTTTGAGCCAACAGCTGCTGCCTCCCACAGTACACATCAGACTTAGGAGTGAAGTTGGGATTTGATCCCAGGCATTCTAATATGGGATATGGGTATCCCAAGCATTGGCTTAACTTCAGGGTCAAATGCCCCATCCTGTAGAAAAGCCCATGTGTTGACAGAGGAGCAGTATCATGGAGGCTCCTTAGCTTTATGTGAGCTTAGGAATGATGGGCCTCTGAGAGCTGAGAGGCCATGGTGCAAGTGCAGCTGCTTGTGGTAGGTCGTACGATTCTGCTCGCCGGGAGCCTTCTCAGGCTCATGTGATGTTGTGGTGGGTGCTGTGGACTTCCCTGGCAGAGAGATTGATGGAGGGGGTTCACCTGCCTTAACAGATTTTTATAGAAAGAGAACTAGGGTTATTTTGGAAAAAGAACACATATCAAACAAAACCAGTTCTGTGAAGTACCAACTCACGTTTCTATTTGGTGAATATGAACTTGAGGATTATGAGTTTAACCTCCACTGTGTTCCCTGGATTTACAAACAGATGAACTTAGAAACAGCTGTTTGGAATGGTACTTTCTTTCTTTCTTGTTTTTTTTTAATGTATCTTTGTTTGAGAGGCAGAGCGACAGACTCTCCATGTATTAGTTTATCCCTGCCCTCACTCTCCCACATGCCCACAACAGCCAGAGGCTGGGCTAGGCTGAAAACTCTATCCAGGTCTTCCATGTGGTTGGCCAGAACCAAACTGAGCTATCACCACTGCTTTCCAGGGTGTTGTCTTGGTAGGAAGCTGCTGACAGAGCTGAGAATCGAACCCAGACATTCCCATGTGGGATGCAAGCATCTTAACCGCTAGGGTGAATTTAGGGTTCACACACGTTCACGTGCAGACATGTGCCTGCCTGCCATCCATGGTGGTAAATGGGAGAGCTTCTGTGTCAATTCTTCCCTCCTCTCTGAAGGGCAAGAAGGAGGGCTTGGTGGGGAGGATGCTCGCAGGTGAAACACAGGGACACAATAGATGAGCCATGGGCTTTGGGACTACAGGTGTCCTTTGTTAATCCTGTGATCCTGGATGTTGCTGGGAGGGGCTTTTGGATTTCTCAAAGGAAGTGATGGAGACGTGTGTTCCTGGAAGCATGCTGAGGAATGCCTCTGCCCACACACACTTAGGTGTGTTTGGGTGTGTGTAAGCATCCCAGGAGGAGCTCTCTGGAACTGATTCAGGACCACAATGACAGCATCAGCATTGGCCTCGGCATCCTAGAACAAGTCTGGTGTGTTGAGACAGCAAACAGAGGTCCAGGGGACAGGTGAAATATTGGTGAAAGCCAGTAAAAGTTTCAGTCCAAGCAGAAAAGCGCTGTGATGACCATCACTAAGCATAACTCATTATTTCCGAAGTACTCAAAGCCTGCATTTTCAACATCCTCACCGCAAAGGAGTATGGGAGGTGATAGGTGTGGTAATTAGCCTGATGTGATAATTTCATATATACATATCCCAGAAGTGCATATATTTGCCATTTATCAATTTAAGAAATGGGAACTAAAAAAGTTAATATCTAGGCAAATCCAGAGACCTATGAGTTAGAAAAGGACAGGAGGCGGGGCAGGCCTGATTTCCACCAGCTGGGCAGGAGGGAGGTGAGTCTGGTGAGGGGAGGAGTGGTGGTGGTGCTGGTAGTGTGGGGGTTGTTCCCTCCTGTTGTGAGTCAGCACCCCCGGGTGGATGGGCATGACTTGGGGGCTGGCGCTGTCTTCTTCTGAGATCTTGGCCCCAACCAGATGTATTGGTTACGGTTGGTGGCAAGCAGCAAAAACCAATTTAAAGGAGCTTAAAGAAAAAAAATGGATGATTTACTGGAAATATATTCAGGGTTCTCCCAGAAGGCCAGGGAGGGACACGGTAGGTGCCCACGGAGTCTTTTGCCTAGACAGGAATTTCCGTCACCTCTCCTTCGTCTCTGCACCACCGGGAGGACGCACTGGGCTTCGCTTCCAGTGAGTTCTCCCTTCTGTTGCATCCCCAGGGGCTGTTGTTGGTTGGCCAAGAGCACTGAGACCTTCATGACTCGGCGCTCAGTCCCTCCGTGCTGATGGATAGACCCAGCCTGGGCTGGTTGCTCTGCAGGAGGAGCTTCACTGCATAGGTGTGGCTGTTGAGGATCACAACATCCTCCCCGCCTGCCCCCTCAGCATCAGGGAACAGGTCAGAAACAAGAAGAGCTGGGCATATGCCCTTGGAAGCTGTCTGTGACTGCATCTCTCACTTACCTGGGGCATCTGGGAAAATGGTCTTGAGCTGTGTGTGTGTGTGTGTGTGTGTGATACTGTTTGCCTTTGAGCTGCTCCAGGATCCCTGGGGATTCTCTGCACGAAGTCTGGCCTTCCAGTGAGGGCATAATCATCCCTGCCTTTTGCTTCGTAGTCGCTTAAAGTTAAGTATGTAGGACATTGACGTTTTAAGAGTTACACTGCTATCCCCCACTAGGAAACTGGAGGAGGTAATAAGCCTAACCCACTTGCGAAATGTTGCACCTGTTCTGAAATCTTCGAAGTCTGTTACGGTGGGAGGGTATCGCCAACGACTACCGGTTCTGTACTGAGTGGGCATCTGGACTTTTGCCAGCTGGGCTGTGCCCTTGCTTGGCTTTGCCGGGGTATGCACAGAAAGGGTTCTAGCCTTCCTAACAGGCCTGCCTCTTGTACCAGGGCAGACACACACAAACTCCTGCTCTCAGCAGGCCATGGCAGCACTGGGACAGCCCAGGGAGCAACAAACCTCGGGAAGGAGATCCTGCTGCTTCTGCTTGTCACAACCTGTTCATTTATCGCTTTCTTTAGAAATGGAACTCTGGCTTTAGCCTGGGGGTTAAGTTGCTTGACTTTCATAATGTAGTGTCTGGGTTGGATTTGGCATGTCAGACTCCAGCTTCCAGCGAATGCAGACCCTGGGAGGATGCAATGATGGCTCAAATAACTGCGCTCTTGCCACTTACGTGGGAGACGTAGATTGAGTTCCTGGCTTCTGGTTCTAGCTCTGGCTGTGCTGGTCATTTGGGGAATGAACCAGAGTGGGTGGGAGCTCTGTCTCTTTCAAATAGGTTGAATAGAATCCCCTTTCCTGGACTCAACCCCAGAGGAACAAGGGAAGTGCTGCTTGGCACTGGGGCGGGACCTGCCCAAGAAGGCAGAGTTTCCTCTGAGGAAAAGGCTGCTGAGAGTGGTGGGAGCACCTCCAGCCTTGGCTGGAGGAGCTCGTGCTAAATGGAGAAGCTGAGCGAGAGTGTAGCATCATGGATGCAGGGCAGGACAAGACTTCGAGACTCCAAGTTCTGTTCTTCAGCTTCTCCTCCAGGCTTCAGCTCCAACCGTCCGAGTGACAGGATGACCACGACCTGTGAAATCAGGCCACATCTTCCAGGGGTTCTGACACAGCTGTTCAGGTCACTCTCTATCCACACCGATTGTAAGGAGCTCCTGTCCCTTCTGTACCTGGGCCAGTGCACCAAATCCGAAGTCTGTGAAGGCTCCTTAGGGAGGGAAAAAAAACAAAAATGCTGCAGCTGACCAGACTGAGCCTCTGTGGAAGGCAGCAAAGCACCTGTTACCCCCTGAGCCAGGGCTCCAGGGCTTCAACCCATGATTGGCTGAGCACAGTCTTCTTTCTCAAGTGCCGACAATATTCTCTCTGAGAGCAGTCATATGCCCCCCACCTGCCACATATTATTGCATATGTCTGTAGGAAATGATTGCCTGTGTGTATCAGTCCATCTGCAAATCTAGTTTTCTCAAACTTGGTTTCATGTCTTTGTCAAATCAATGGGTAAGAATATCACACTACTTGTCATGATTGGGGATTAATTTGAAATTTACTGCGTATGGGTGGAATGGCCATAGGTTCATTTGATTATTGTTTATAGCCCTTTGCCTATATTCCTGTTGAACTAAGGTCTTTTCAGTTTTTACTTGTTGAACTCTTTATTTAATGGAGCATTTAGTTTCTGACTAACGTAAATTTTAAAAAGATGTTACTGTAAAAATTAAAAAAAAGAAAGAAAAAGAGGGCGGGAGGGTGGGAGAGATGGAAGGAGGAAGGCAATATCATTATATTCTTGGAATTGTATCTATGGAATACATTGATTCTATTCTTTTTGTATCAAAAAGTAATAAAAACTTCAAAAAAGGTTTTCATCACTGTAGCAAAATACTTGACACAGACTACTAACTTATAAAGGGAAAAGAGTTGATCTAGCACACAGTTTAGGAGGCTCAAGTCCAAGACTGTGCAGTCCTGTGGACTTGGCGTCTGGTGGAGAATGTGTTGAGAAAAGACCTCATGGTGATCCATGAAGCAGAGAAAGGTTGGGGCTGACTCAGCCTTCTTCTTGCCAACTTTTATTTATTTGTAAAAGGGAAGGAGAGTGCCAGGGAAAGGAAGACGGGAAAGAGAGGGGATGGCAGAGTGGAGAGAGGGAAGAGATGGAGATGGAGAGAGGGAAGAGATGGAGATGGAGAGAGATCGCTCTTCCATCCATTGGTTCACTTCCCAAAGATCTGCAGTACTTTGAGCTGGATCAGCTGAAACCAGCAGTCTGACTAAATCTGTGGGTAGCAGTGGTCGTCATTTGCTGCCTCCTGGTCAGAAGCAGAGCTGGGGTTCAAATCCAGGTACTTTGAGATAGGATGTGGGCTTCCCAAACTGCATCTTCATGGTGCTCCATAGATTTTAACGTCATCTCTCTCCCACAAGCAACCTCCCAAGGACACACCCGCAGTGACCTAAGAAGTAGCCACTTGGTTGATCACCTAAACAGCATCAGTGAATTAAGTTTCCACTCTGTTAGTACTATCAATTTATGCTCTGGGATTTAAATGTTTGCATAGGTTTGGGAGACAAATCATATGGAAACCATAGCCTGCCACCTCTGTCTCCCTAAAACTCCTCACATTGAACATATTATCAACCATTCTCAATGGTTCCCAAGTCTCAGTGGCCCAATGCTGATTCCAAAGTTCACAGCCCAAAGTTTCATTTGAGATTCAAGGGAAACCTCCCCAGCTGTAACAACACATGCTACGCATTTCCAAGATACAGTAGCTAAACAGCCACAGGACATGCATCTTTATTCTGAAAGAGGGGAACAGAATTAATTTATCCAAAGCAAGACTGAAACTCAAAAGGGGAAAAGTTGCATCCTAAAGCTCTATGTGTAGGGCTTGGGGAGTCACCGTGTCTCTAGCACACTGGGTTGGATTTCCTCAGCACAGTTCCCTTTTGCGTTTGCCTTTCACCATTCTTTCACTGACACTGATGAAGTCTCTAGTGTTAATCTTGGCTTTAAGGTCTGATTTCTAGGCAACCTAGGTGTACATCAATTACCTTAAATCACTCTCTTTCCAGTGTCTGGTCCGAGTGCCAAGAAATAATAGGTACTTAGTGTATCTTTGTGGCTTTGGTCCAGTTTTGACACTGAGGGGTCAAAGCAGAACTTCGGAGACCCATTCTGGAGGCCGGTGGGCTGTAGAGAGGAAGGAAGAAGCAGGTGCCTTGTGGGAGGGAAGCAGAGGGAAGGTGGAGCCCAGAGCCCTTGGTGAGGAGGGGTGTTTCCAAAAGGCTTGGTCCTGGGAGAACTATCTCTGCCCTTCAGTGTTCCCGGGTCAGCCCTGTGCAGGGGGAGTGATTAATTTATGAAGTCCCCACTTGTTCCCTTCTCCTCAGCCTGGAGCAGCCTTCCCAGAACCTGTTCACCTGAGACAGCCACTCTGCTTCACAGTATGAACAAAGAGGCTGTCTGGGCCTCGGCTTGCAGCCAGGGATGCCTTCCAAGGGTTGTCATGGCAATGCTGGAGTCAGGAGCCGTTCACCGCAAGTCTGCTCTGACTGTAGAAAAGTAAATCCCCTTTTCTTCCTCTAAGTGTCAGGTGCAGCCTTTCTTGCTGTGGGCCTGGGAGGGGTGTGGGTGCATCCCTGTTGATGCAGGTGGCTGGACCTGGACCACTTCCCAGCCAGCTTGCCTGAATTCCCAGGAAGTGTGGGTCTCTTTGAGGGCTAGGGAGCTGGTTAGCACACAACTGACCCATCAGATTCTGATGCAAATTGTGGACAGGTCAAGTGATCGGTACCTAGGGTTTAGTGTATCCCTGATTCTAGGCTGGCCTAAAGACACGCAGCATCAGCTTGTCTCTTCCGAACCAGTGTAGGTTGGCTTGGGAGTTCACTGGGTTCCCTTTGTTAACAACAGCGATGACATCAACAACATTTGCTAACACTGGTAGAGTGCTTACCATGTACCAGGCCTGGTTCCAAGGGACATGGAAAGGAGTCTGGATTTACTGCATATATAAAATGTCCTGTACAACACTTGGCTGAAGACACAGAGCTGTGATGATCATACTCAAGCTCCTCAGACTGACGCCATTCCTGTCTCCCCAGCTGGTCTGTTTGATGCTGGAGGCCATCCCAGGGTGGCTGGCAGTCACCTGGCTCCTTGTCAGCCTGAAAGATTAAGTGGTTTTTGTGGCATTCCCTTGTTCCTGATTCCCCAGGATCTTGCCTGACCCCAGTCACCTCTGTGCTAGTCCATGGGAGCCGTGAGACCTTCCTAAGGGGTCCATTTCTGCAGACCATCTGGGCTGGACTCATGTCCCAGAGGCCAGTTTCGTGAGGCTCCAATGCCCAGAAATCCCCAGGTTGTATTTGTGTCCTACCGCCAGGCGCAGTATAATGGCTTTGACAGTTGAAGTAAGCAATTGGCCAATTTCCTTCAGGAACATTTGAAATAAAAAGCAGTTTGTCTGAGTGGAGGAAATTGTGAGAGCCCCAAATGGAATTGCTTAAATTTATTGCTGGAGAGTTTTTACATATTGAGCCAAAGGTGTATCTTTTCTTGCACTTGGTCTTGGATTTTTGGGAGTGTCGCACTGCACCAGAGATGGAGAGGCCTGGGCTGGCTTCAGAGTTGGCCTGCAGGAGTGAGCGGCTTCACAGCCACCACATCTATGGAAAAATCTGAATGCAGGAGAAAACACAGAGTGGTAGCTGAATCTCCAAGCTGAAAGTTGCCAGAGACTTAAGATCCATCCCTACAGTCACCAACCTCAGCTGCTGCATGGACCAAAGGCTACAACAGATCCAATTTTTCCAGGGTGGCTTTTAATGCTTGAATGATGAGAGTAGGGGGCTGTCAGGGAGGAGCCCCTTTGGCAAATTTTTTTGGTGGGACAGATACAACTCTCATCTGAAGTGTTGGAAGATACAAGTCAGCATTGTACAACACATACATTGCTGGCAAAGCAGCAGGAGAAAGAATATAGTCTAGGGTTTGGCCAGGCTTTGATCAGATCAGGGATCCAGTTTCACTCGGAGCTAGTTCATTGTGTGATCACGGGCAAGCCACGTTCCCCCTGGACTTCAGTTTCTCTATCTGTGAAGTGGGGGTCCTGCTGAGCCCACACATGCTATGATCTAGTACTCTTTACTTATTTCTCTTTAAGCATGACATAATTTTTACAGACTCTGAAGTCCTCTCATTGCATTGTTGGACTCAGTGCATTGAGTTATCCTGAGAGGAGGCATCCTAATGTAGTGAAAAAGGTAAAACCCATGAGTCAGTGAGATCTGGGTTCATTTTCCAGTTCTGTCCCTTCCTTGCTAGGACCTTGGCCATGTATACTTACCATCACCACCCTCACGGCCGTTTAAAAAAGATTTATCTATTTATGTGAAAGGCAGTGTGTATGTGCACATATATGTGCATGTATGTGTACATGCATGTATGTGTTTATGGGTGTGTGTATGTGTGTATATGTGTATGTATGTGTGTGTGTATGTGTGTGAGAGACAGAGATGTTTCACTCACTGACTGACTTTCCAAGTGACCAAAAGGAAAGGTCCAGGCTGAAGGTAGGAGCCAGGAATTCCATCCAGGTCTCATGCTATAGGCAGGAGCCAACACATTTGGGTCGTCTTCTGATGCTTTGCCAGGCATTTTAGCAGGAAGTTGGATTGGAAAAGGAGCAACCAGAAAACAAACTGGTGCTCAGATATGGGATGTTAGCATCACAGATGTGGCTCAACCCACTGTGCCACAATCCCCAACCATTCTGACCCCAAGTCTTTAACTGACCCTGGAAATTTTGCTGTGAGAATGGTCTAAGACATGGTCTCAGATCATCAGAGACTGAGCTGGTCGGAATACATCTTTCCCTTCCCACACCCACCAACGGCACTGCGGAATGAGGGAAGACTGCATGGGATTTTATGTATAGGTCTGGTACTCTGAAGAGGAAGTGTTATCTTTCATGTTATCCTCTAAGCAGCTGGAATGGAAGATTCTTGGACCAAATGACAGATGTGCTTGGAAGAGCTGCTTTGATAAATGGCTTGGGCTGGGGATTGGGTGAGACCCCTGGGATTATCCTTAAGTCAAACAGATTATAGCAAAACTGCTCTTTAAAGAGGGGTGGTGCAGTAACTGCAGGACTTTTTTCTTGCTGAGCAAAGAGATTGAGTGGGGCATGCGAGTCTCAGAACAGAGCTGAATTACCCTGAGCCACGGGAGAGAGAGATGTTAGTGGGAAGTGGCGAAAGAGAGCCAAAGCGTGACGCATGAGAGAAGAGACTGTAGAGGAGAGGCAGAGGCATGTGAGGGGGACTTCTCAGAAATCAGCTGGCTTCCATTCAGGCATGGCAATACCTAGAGACCAGCATAAGAATTCATGAGAGAGGTTGGGGAATGAGACACAGAGAGAGAGAGAGAGAGAGAGAGAGAGAGAGAGAGAGAGAGAACACGGATATACATTGTAGAAATACATGCTGTCTGGCGGAGGGCCTTTTAACATGTTATCTCCCACCCTTGCCTGGAAATGGGGCTCAAAGTCCTATTCTGTCTGGCTCCTCAGGCTGAGCAAGATGGTGGGGGGATACACAAAGTGGCATTCCTCACTCACTGTCATTTAGTAGCCTGAATAATAGTCTGTATTTCTGGCTGCAAATGTCATGTGTTTGATCATGACCAGGTGCCAGACTCTGGACTGGGCCATGGCAATGATAATGGGCAGAAGGCATGGACTCAACCCTCCCGCCTGTAGGCAGTCTGTGTCCTTGTGGGGAGGACAGAATCAACAATGCCACGAATGGTTCATGTGATGGGTATTGTGGAAAGAGGCACTTGGGGTGCTCTAGCAGCGGAAGATAAAGGGATGAACCCGCTCCCAGAGGACCGGAAGGAAACTCAAGGGTGTTTGGAGTCTAAAGATTACACAAAAGGAGACTGGGAATGGACAGAGCGCAGATCATAAAGGACTTGTACAACATGTTTGGCATTTGAACTTGGTCCTGAGGGCCATGGAGAGCCATTGAAAAATTTTGAAGTAGAAGTGGCATACTTTGTTTTACTTTCTAGAAAGATCACTTGGGCTTCCCTGTGTATACTGAGTGCTCCTCTGAAAGATAGAGACCTTTTCAAGGGTCTGAGAGGAAAGGTTGTGAAGTATAGCCAGGCCCCAGAATCCAGGACCTGGGCAAGGCCAGTCATACCCAGTGCGCCAGACTCTCCTGCCGGTCACCCCAGTGCACTGTGCACAGGCTGAGTGTCACGGTGGCAGTGCAGAGTCAATCATTTTAGTGTATTTGATTTAATTAACATTTACCGCATGTCTAAAATTTGCCAGGCTGGATTATGTCATTTCATGCTCACAACAGTTTCATGAAACATGCAAAGCGAGTCTCCTTTTAGACATGAGTGGAAGGCTGACATTATGGAGTTTCCTCAGTCTTCCAGGTATGGGACTAGGGACTGGTCTCATTCAATCCTGGTGGAACAGCTCCGAGACTGGGAGCCCTGTGTTCATTTTGAATAAAGAAGCTATGCTAGGAGGTATAGCAATTTGCACAGAACTCCATGTCAGTGGGGCAACTGGTCTTTCTCCCTTAGACCTTGGGGTGAAAGGCGAGCTCATTCTGCTAAGTCATGTCCTGAAAACTTATCTGAAAATCTTCTCCTGCCTGGGAGAGTCATCTCAATTCCCACATGCTACTTGGAGAAGACACCATGAAGCTAAGACTAGGGCAATTGTAGGGATGCAGGTGATCTGATGCTGGAAGACTGGAGACGGGGCAGGGAGCTCTCAGCTGTTCCTTGGGGATGGCACCGCTGCCTACACTGTGCTCCCACTGGAGACCAAGTGTTTGGTGTTTTGAAATCAGAGATCTCTGTCAAATGGGGATACTAACATCGACTGAATGGAGTGATTTTATGGGTGTGCATGAGCCAAGGACCCGTATGTTTCAAGTTCTCTGTAAATGTTATTTGCACCTGGCAGCTCTTCAGTTGTGAGTCACATCTGTGAGATGAGGGTGATAGGGCAACAGTCAACTACATGCCCAAGGGCCACCATAACGATGCCCAACATCTCAGTGCTTCAGCAATGCACGACTTCAGGGATGGTTTCCCTCTTCCGGGACCTGAACAGCAGAAATCACCAGACGTTTGCACCAATTGCCAGTACTGTAGAAAATCTGTAAGGTGGGTCCTTCGCTTTGTCATTTCTGGAAGGTGTATCTGAGATTGTGTTGGCTACTACAACTCCTCTGTCTTCCTGCAGGCAATAAAATTATTCCTCTCCCCAGACAGTAAGCCCCTCACTTTAGCTCACTTCATCCTGATGGGACAGGGTAATGAGGATATGAGGCCTTCTCTGACTGTAGCTGCACCTAAACAGCCTTTCTCCATGTAGGCCCTCAGGAGTGCCCAGGATCCCAGCAGGAACGAATGGTGAGCTGGGAGATGAGGCAGCCTCCTCAGCGTTCCCACTCCACCTGTCCCTGAAGCTGGCAGCAAGTTGAGTAGAGCTCTGTGCACAGTGCATGGGCAGTCAGGCTAGGGAACCTACTGGGTTGAAGATCAATTTCTCTCCACTGGAGTCAGGTCTTCTTGGTCACCAGAAACCAGGTTTGACCCTGGTCATATCTCCCTTAATTCTGTCTCATTTTCCATCTTTGCCCAGCAATACTCCTAAGTTACCTATTTTTGCTGGCTGCATGTCCTCCCCTTTCTCTTCCAAGTTCGCTCTAGGCAGCCCCTGGTCCCTGTCTCTCCACCAGCACAGCTCTTGTCAAGGTCATCAGTGTTGAGTTTAAGAAGCCAGTGGCTCCCAGGACAGAATTGCTCAGCTCCTCAGCAGTACTTCCCACCCTCACTACATCCTTCTCCTTCTCTGTTTCCGGGTCTTCAGTCTCTTGTTTCTCATCCCACTTCCTTGGCATCTTCTTCTCAATGTCTTCCTCACTTTGTGACATTGAGGACCTCTTCTCATTTCTAACCAACCCCTCAGTGGTCTCTTGCAGGAATGCAGCCATATTTGATTGCCACAGATGGACATGGATGACCCCAACATTTCTAGCTTCAGTTCGAAATTAATTCAGAAACCCCAGGCTCACTTACTGGCTTCCTTAGTGGACTCTGCATGGAAACTCCAGTAAGCATCTTCACTGAAACATGTCCCAGGACAAGTTCTTGTGTTCAAATTTTTTCCATTTGTACCTACTCTCTCTTTATTTTCTTATTTCAGTTCTCTTCGTGTCTTAGTTTTTCTGTCTACTCACACGAAATATTTGGAGTCATTTTTGGTTCTTTTTTTTTCTTTCATACTCCACATTTAAATGACTGATGAAACCATGTCAGTACTTTATTTTTAAAGGGTTATGAGAGAGAGAGAGAGAGAGAGAGAGATTAAAAGATCTTCCATCTTCTGGTTCACTCTCCAAATGACTGCAATGGCTGTGTGGGGCCAGTACAAAGGCTGGGACTTAGAGCTTATGGGTGTTCCACATGGGTGTAGAGGCCCAAGTACTTGGGCCAACTTTCACCACTGCTTTCCCAGGTGTATTAGCAGGGAGCTAGATTGGAAGTGGAACATCTGGGACTTGAACTGGTATCCATAGGGGATACTGGTATTGTGGACTGTAGCTTAACTTATTATATCAGAACTCCAGCCCCTAACCATTATTTCAACAGATATTCTCAGCTTTGCTTTGCTCACTTCTCCAGATCCAAGCTCTTGCCTGGGTGACTGTGAAAACCCCCAACTGTATCCTTGTCTCTTCCACTTTCTATTGATCTAAGTGTAGCCAGTGCTATTTTTCAGAGCAAGCCATTGCACCATGTGATTCCTCTGCTCCATTTCTCCAGAGCCTCCTGGAGAGTAAACACAGAGCCTGCTTCATCTGGCTCCTTACCTCTCTCTGCTCTTTGCCTCATTTCTTCCCTCATTTGGTAGACCTTTACCCAGTTGACTCCTGTCTACCAGTCACCCTTGGCTCATCCCATGTGCACTGGTGCCCTTTCTCCATTAGCCTACAGAGCCCCTTTCCTCTCATCTTTGAGACTTTTGCTCAAACGCTAACTTCTCAGAGGAGCCCCTTTGATTTTCTGATAGAAAACCACAGCCTATCCTCTGTCATAATTCTTATTTGAAGAGATTTATTTGAAAGGCACACACACACACACACAGTATGGTGGGCGAGATCTCCCATCTGCTGGCTCACTCCCCAGTTGACTGAGGAGTTGGGACTGAATCAGGCTGAAGTCATGGGAGTGGTAGCAACACAAGTACCCATGGCCACCATCTGCTGCTTTCCAGGTGCATCACAGGGAGCTGGATCCAAAACAGAGTAGGCAGGATTCGAACTGGCCCTCCAATATGGGCTGTGGTATCCCAAGTTGAGGTTTAATCCGTAGTTGCCACAAAGCTTGTCCTTTACTAATAATTATTTAAAAATATGCCTGATTGTGGGTTTTTTTTTTTTTTTGGTAGTTTCATGATTCTTTTTTTTTTTTCTGGTGATTTTTGTCTTGCATGTCTTTAATTCTTTCACACAAAGTTACTTTCTGTACTGCATCTGAATGTTTAACATCTGGAGTCTTTGGGGAAGGCTGGGAGGGTTAAATCTGTTGATTTTCCTTTTTCACGGTGCTTTCTTTCCTTGTGCATTTGGTGATCTTTGAATGTGACCAATCATACACATGACTAATTTTAATCTGGGGCAATAAATTGAGGATTATTTCATCCTGACAAGATTTATATTTACTTCTGCCAGGCAGCAGAGGGCAAGAGAGGACGTGAAAGCCCTATAGGCCAACAAGGACTTTTTCCTAGGGTGTAATTCTTAATCTGTGAGCCATGGAAATCCACTGAAGTTTTCAAGAACCGGAGTATAGGCAGGAAGGTTCCATTTAACAGGGTTTTTCTGGCTTCTGTGGACTGAATACGCAGTGGGGATAGGGGAAGGGATGGGGTGGGGCTGAGCTGTACGGTTGTCATGGTTTCCAGATTGGAGATGATGGAGCTTTGGGTTGGGGTGATGCTAGTGGGTAGGGGAAAGCACTTCTAGGCAATGACCATGGACAACCTTGGGACTGAGTCAATTAATTAACTTCTAAAGATTTTTGCAAAATGAATTTAGCTTAGTGGTTAAGACAGCCACACCCCACACTGTAGTGATTGGTTTGAGTCTCAGCTCTAGCTCTTGGTAAAAGTGTGCACCAGGAGGCAGTAAATGATGGCTCATGCTCTCAGGTTCTCCCTCCACCATGTGGGACACTTAAATGGAGTTCTTCACTGCTGTGTTTGTCCTGGTCCAACTCCAGTTGCTGCAGGCATTTGGGGAGTGAGCCTTCTCTAGCCCCACACTTTTCTCTGTATATATATTTTAAAGATTTCTTTTGTTTTTACCGGACAGTCAGATATACAGAGAGGAAGAGAGACAGAGCGGAAGATCTTCCAGCCATTGATTCACTCCCCAAGTGGTCACAATGTCTGGAGCTGAGCAGATCTGAAGTCAGGAGCCAGGAGCTTCTTCCAGGTCTCCCACAAGGGTGCAGGGTCCCAAGGCTTTGGGTCATCCTTGACTGCCTTCCTGCCACAAGCAGGGAGCTGGATGGGAAATGGGGCTGCCCGGACACGAACCGGTGCCCATATGGGATCCCAGCATGTTCAAGATGAGGACTTTAGCTGCTAGGCTACAAAGCTGGGCCCTTTCTTTGTATCTTAAATAAGTAAGTAAGTAAGTAAGTAAATATATAAATACATACATACATAACTCAAAACATATTTGTTGAAAGTCTGCTACTCTTCACTCTATGAGGTCTGGACGTAGCTTACAAGGCTGGGCAATGCAAAATCTTTGCCCTTAATTACGGGATTCAGATTAAATTACTGTAAAAAAGGTCTTTTGAAAAGTCTATAGTCTCAGCATGAACAAGAACATGGCAGCCTGTGCAGAATCAGGTTTAGCCCTTTACCTGCGCCAGCCCATGAAGCTGCCTGGTCAGTTCTGCCCTGAGCCCCATTGCTCATGTAAACTGATGTGTGCAGCAGCCCAGCCCAACCCAGCCCAGCCCATCACAGGCCCAGTTTTCATGTGTGCCAGCATGTATTTTGGGCTAGACTGGTCCTTTCTGCATCCTGTCTGGCTCTTGTGCACATCCATGAGTGCTGCAGCTTAACTCAGCCTTCCCTGCCCCCAAACCGGGCCTACACATATGTTGATGGGTACTGCTACCTTGACCAGCCTGGCCCACTTCTAGCTTTGGCTCTCATGATTACCAGAGGGAATTGCAGCCCACAATTCCCCAGCTGGGCCTACTCTCAGCTCTGGATCTTACACTTTCCAGGTGGTACTGTGGTCCAGTCTGACATGACTCACACCCATTCCTGGCACTTGCTATCAGGTGCTTCAGTCTATCCTGGCTGGCCTGCACCCATTCTGGCTCTCATGTGTGCCAGTAGGTACTGCATCCTAGCTCAGCCTGACCCACCTCCAGACAATCCATCCCAATCCCATCTCTCATTCTCATCAGTGGAAGCAGTTGCCCAGCAAGGGAGTCCCTAAAGCTACCCTACCAGGCCCATTTCCAGCCCCAGATCTCATGCATGCTGGTGGGTACTGTGACCCTGCTTGTATGGTCTGTCCTTAGTCCTGGCCTTTGTATGTGTCAGCAGGTACTGCAGCCTGACCCAGCACAGCTGCTTCCCAGCCCCAGTGCTTACAAGTGCAGGTGAGTTCTGTGGTCCAGCCACGCTTAGCCAGTCATCTCCCCCAGCTCTCCATGCAAACCTATGGGTGCCGCAGGCCCACAGAGGTGAACTCACAGGTACCCAACAGAATCTGCTCCCAGATCTAGTTCTCTCATGTTTTGGTGGGTGCTGCAGTTCAGCTCAACATGGCCCACCCCCTGTTCTGACACTTGTGAGTGGGTACTGAGGCCCAGCCCAGCTGGGCATGCCCCTGTCCTAGCTTTTGCATGTGCCGGTGGGACATTATTTTGCCCAGCCAAGGTCTCTCACATGGGCAGGTACCTTGGCCTGACCCAGTCATGCACTCCAGCTTTCCTCCTCTAAATAATTACACATCAACTCCCTGGCCTACCTGTGAGTACAGTGGTCCTATTTGCAGAAGACCGCAAAAGTCATTTCTCCACTATTAAACATGCTCTCAGCCACTCCTACTTCAATATGTCCCCAGACACCCTTCCAGATTCAGTTTGCAGTTCCCCCTCCATCAATGGCCAGAGTGGCATGTTCTGGACTAGCATTCCCCGCTTCCTCATTTATCTGTCTCTCTGTCTATCTATCTATCTATCTATCTATCTATCTATCTATCTATCTATCTATTTATTTCAGTTGCAGATAGACATGTTTTATTTGCAAAGTGACCAGGTGAATGTGGACAGAAGAGTGACGGGAAAGCACGTCCTGGGAGACAACTGGGAGATGGAGTGCCTTTTGAAAGCAGAAGGGGAGAGACACCCCCTCACATATCTTAAAAAAAAAAGAAAAGAAAAGAAAAGAAAAAAGAGGGCCTGGCACGATGGCCTAGTGGCTAAAGTCCTCGCCTTGCACAAGCCAGGATCTCATATGGGCGCTGGTTCTAATCCTGGCAGCCCCACTTTCCATGTAGCTCCCTGCCTGTGGCCTGGGAAAGCAGTCAAGGATGGCCCATAGCCTTGGGACCCTGCACCCACATGGGAGACCTGGAGGAGCTTTCTGGCTCCTGGCTTCGGATCGGTGTAGCACCAGCCATTGCAGCCACTTGGGGAGTGAATCATCAGAAGGAAGGTCTTCCTCTCTGTCTCTCCTCTCTGTATATCTGACTGTGCAATAAAAATAAATCTTTTTTAAAAATTAGAAAAGAAGAGAATAGGTAAGTATGCTGGCACACTGGTATAGTTAACACAAATTTGGTATCAACCAGGTCCAGAATGCCTGCCAGTTGTTGGCTGCTTTCTTTCAGCTCTGTAACACTTGCCTAGGGACAGGCAACCAAGGCAGCTGCCAACAGCTGGAGGAGAACATCATCTTTTAAGCAGCCTCTCTTCTCTGTGCAACAGTTATCTGCAAATCATGGATGAAACCAGTAACGATAATGATCACAAAGAGAAACTCAGCAAACCACCTCTTCTATTGAACTTAGTGTATTGTCTTGCCAGCAAAGTGAGCGTATGCTGCATGCTACAGCATAGAAATGCAAAAATTAGTTAATGGTTTGGGGCTGGCTCACGATGACAGCATCTTGTATCGGAGTTTGAGTGTCAGCTACTCTGCTTATGAATCCAGCTTCCTGTTAATGTACCTGGGAAGGCAGCAGATCTAACCCCTGCTACCGTGTGGGAGACAGGGTGGAGCTTCTGATTCTTCACTTCAGTGTGGTCCACACCTGGCCATGGGGGCTGGCCTTTGTGTAGTGTACGAGTCAGGAGAAGGTCTATCCCATTCCCTCTATGTCTCTCTCATGTTGTTCTGCCTTTCAAATCAGCCAATCAAACTATCAATCTTAAAAAAAATAGAGTATGCTTTTTCTTAAAAAAAGATTTATTTATTTTTATTGCAAAGTCATATATATATATATATATATATATAGAGAGAGAGAGAGAGAGAGAGAGAGAGAGGAGGAGAGACAGAGAGAAATATCTTCTGTCCGATGATTCACTCACCAAGTGACCGCAACATCTGGTGCTGTGTTGTTCTGAAGCCAGGAGCCTGGAGCTCTTCTGGGTGTCCCACGTGGGTGCAGGGTCCCAAGGCTTTGGGGCCATTCTCGACTGCTTTCCCAGGCCACAAGCAGGGAGCTGGTTGGGAAGCAGATCTGCCAGGTTTAAAACTGGCGCCCATATGGGATCCCAGCATGTTCAAGGCTAGGACTTTAGCTGCTAGGCCACGGTGCCGGGCCCGAGGATGCTTTTTCAGCACTGCAGATTAAGCTGACACTCGGGGTATTTGCATTTCATATGGAATGCCATATTGAGTCCAGGCTCCTCTATTTCCAATCCAGCTTCCTGATAACGTGCATTGTGGGATGTTGGGGTCCGTGCAGTGGATGTGGGGGACACGAGGGTGTGAAGAGTATTGTTCCATTGTAGGCAGGTCTGCAAGGAACCTCCGGCTGTGCGGCAGGGCGGCAGGGCCCGGGTGGATGACTCTACATCCACCTGAATGCAGCTCTACCTTCCTTTGCATGGATACCGGACCACCCTGCGGAAGAATTCTAATCCATCCAGGCATTGTTTGCTACTGTGGAGTTGGCCTTTTACTCAATGTGAGCTTGGAGGTTAATGTCAATAATAATGTTTTACAAAAGGGCCTTCTATTATTCCTACTGTCTTGGCTGTCCCCATTGACCTTATGCTAATCAAAGGACCTTTATTTAGGGTTTCATTCTTTCCTTGATCTTTAGGTTCTCCTTTTCTTTGTGATACAAGATTAAGTTGTAGAATAAGAATTGCAGCAGAAACTTCTATTGTTTTAAGGTAAAACAAATGGCAGAATTATCCTTAGAAACACCCTCTTGACCATGACGCAAAAGTCTGAGCCAGAGTTTGACTGTTTCTGTATAAATAAAGTGGACAGCTTTCCCGCATTGTCCATTATGATCATGAAATCCTAGTGGTCTGTCTTTCTTTCCTCTTTGCGCCTCATCCACGCACCCTTCTTGAGTTCCGAACTCAGCTGGAGCTGGACTCCGGCAGTGGGAGGCAGCAGATGATAGGCTAAGAATTTGGGTTCCTACTGCCCACAGGGAAGAGCTGGATAGATTTTTTTGGCTCCTGGGTTTGGCCTGGCCAACCCTTGGCTGTTGATGAATGAACCAGCAGGAAACTTTTCTCTTTCTTTGTTTCAACCCCTCTCTTACCTAGCCTTTCAAACAGATAGATACAAGCTTAACAATTCAAAAGGTAAGGGATCAATAGCTGTTATTATATTAATGCATAGCTTGAAGAAATTGGAAAAACATGCAACTATTTATTGGTGTTTTGAGGCAATAAATGATAGCATCACATGTCTGCTTTCTCAATTTCTTCTTTTGAAAGACTAATTTAAAAAGAATTCATTTTTATGTTAAAGATAATATTGATACCCTGTGAAATAGTCCATGGGTGAGCTAAAATGTTTACTCCCAGACAAAAGGCAACATCCCTGGTAGGAATTTTCACTCTTTTGAAGTTGTATCTGCAAAGAACAACTTCCTGTGGCCCCCACAAAATGACAGCCTGTACCTGATGATAATAAGCAGGAAATTGACTTTTAGTGTGAAGAATCTCTAACAATGGCACAGGTCCTAATTCCTGCCCAGAGGTGCCCTCCTCCATAACTCTGCCCCAGGCACCCACTGCTAGGGAGAGTAAGTACAAGGGTGCATAACGAGGGGGCAAGGTTGGAGAGAGATTAGGCAATAAGGTCTGCCTAAGTGGGGGGCAGACAGCTATTTGGGGTGTGAGTTCTGCTTCTGGGGGCTCTGCTGGGAGCCTTGGGGTAGGAAGGCTCTGATCCCTTGTCTTCTTGGGCCTTTGTCGCTGTGCCCATAGAGTTAGCGTGGCTGGGCCTCTTGCAGAGCCCAGAGTCTCCGTTTTTACTTCCATCACTGCCATGGTCTCTGTCCCTATCTCTTTAATCCTCTGTTTTCCATCTCTCCATCTCCGTGGCATTCTCTCTCAGTGTCTGGCTAGTTTCATCCCCTCTGCGTCTCCTTCCTGCTGTGCCCCTGGGTCTCACAGTCACAGGTCCATCCTGCCTGACTCCTGACTCTGTGTCTCTAAACTTCTCTACATAATATGGTCTATAGGTTAGCCCTCCCCCTCCTTTTTCCCCGGGGGCATCTCTGTGACCCAGAGGTTGGATTCACCCAGAAGGTCAAGCAGGTGACAATCCCTTCTCTGACCTCAGGGTGGCTGTGGTTTGAGCTCAGTCAGTTAGTTCCCACACTGGAATGGGAGTGGAGAGGGAGGTGGGATGGATGTTGGAACAGAAAGAAACAAGTGTGTTTTGGGGCTTAGCTGGTGTCAGAGAGCCTCGTTTAGAAGCTCTGTCCACAATGGACCCTGGCTCCCTTCTTCTGTTGGCCTTAGCAGGAGGAGAAAGCAGTTCACTTCTCCAGTGTGAGAGGCCACCCCACCCCCTCTCCTCCATCACTTCTCCAGCAGGGTTCCTGCCCCGGGCAAGGTGGTGTCCCAGGATCTGAGGAGGCTGACCTGGTCACTTCCTCATCCTCTTCTCCCCTCTTTCTGCCTGGTCTAGAGAACAGAAGGACTGCCTGCTGCCTGGCTCTCGCCTTACATCCTGGCCCCTCACTCCCTGTCTGCCTTGGTCCATGCCTGGGGCTGCCCTGCACTGTCTTCCCATCCAACTGTTCTTGAACTTTTCTTGAGATCTTTCACTGACAATGAATAAGACTTAGACTGTACTGGAGAGGGCAGTGGAAAGGAAGCATGAGACATGCTGGGGGCTTGGGAGGCTGCGTTCTTATCTGGATAGCGCCGAGGAGACTGAGACACAGAAAGTTGTCGCAGTATGGTTACCCTTGAGTCCATGAAGCCCAGGAACCTTCTTCTCATGCTCTCTGCTGGGTTCCTGATGTCCTCCAAACAGCCAGATTGCATCTGCCTCAAAGCTCTGGCACCTGCTGTGCCCTCTGGAATACTCTTTCCCTAAATATTTGAATGATTTGTTTTCTCATGCCTTTAAGTTTCTGCTCTAGTATCCTTCTTGGGAAGTCTTCCCTGGCTTTCTTATTTTTCCAGGGTTCCTGCCTAGTTTTTCTTCTTTGCACCTAACTCACAGAGAATGATTTTTTTTTTTTATTTTCTGCGGTCTGTCTTTCTCACTAACATGTAAATTTCCATAGGGCAGAAAATCCTATCTTGTTGAAGAATAGAGTCTGGGACCTTGGAGAAACCTGCTGAACATTTATCGAATGAGGTTAAAGTGCTGGGTGTGCAGTGAGTGCAGTTATTGTGTGGGCTGACATTTACTGAGTGATTCCCTGGATGCAGCATGATATCCAGGTAGGAGTCTCCTGTGCCCTGGTTGGAACCCCCTTTCTCTGCTGTCCGGAGGGTTCCTGCCTGCCTTTAAAGCTCAGCACATGCCTCCCTCAGAGCCTCTTGATCACCAGGTGGATTGGAATCCTTGCTCTACCTGCTCCTTTTCTTGCTTCACAAGCACCTGTTGTGCTGGACAGCTCCTGAGTGTCTATACCCCATTGTGATTCATATCCTGGTTTCATCTTATAGGCTCTTGGTAAGTAGCACAGTCCCTCTGGGGTTCAGCTTCTTCATCTGTAAGGTGGAAGTGATCTATTTCTGGCAGAGCAGTGCTGAGCATCAGTAGCCTTCGATGAGTGGGACATGGCCTTCGATCTGTGGCCCAGCCTGTAGGGGTGGTACATTCTCAGCAGCAACAGCAGTTCTGTGGTGGCAGATGCTGTACTTGCTACTGCAAACCAAGAGACAGAGTTGTGGCAGTGTTGGGTGAGCTCATGGGTTCTGTAGGAGGGCTCTGCCATGGGTGGTGTGGGCACTGACAACTAGGTATATTTGGCCAAATCAGTGCCCTGCAAGCCCCTGCAGGCATGGGAAGAGCATGACTGTGGTTGGCTGTGCCACTTCCATGTACTGCCTGTGCTGTCACTTAATCCTGTGCAGCCTGCAGTGAGACACAAGGCTGCCCTGTCCCCATGTATAGGTGAGCTTGAGGCATGTCCCCTGCCCGTCTGTTTTGGGGTATCAGGTCTTTGGTATGAAATAGAAGACTGAGGAAGTAACTAGAGCTCCAGGTTCTGGCCCGGAGAGGTCCCCAGCCCTCGGAGAGGTGTATTTTATCCTTTGTGAGAGACTACACTTACCGTGCTTAGACATTTCTTCTTATGCTTGGAATTCCATAATTCTAGGATCATTTATCCTCTATCTCCTGCCAGAGTTTCTTTCTTCAATCTCTTTTGTTGCTCTTTGCGATGAAAAACCAGATTGCAAATGCTCAGGTCTTCTGTACTCAGAGTCAAGCTCTTTCTCCTCCAGTGTTTCTTTGAACACAGAGAAGCCTGCCATGGCTTCTCGGGACAGTGACACATTATAGGTGGTTTGGTTGGTCGAGGAAAGTGGACTCTGCTGAGTATTCAGCCAATTAGCAAAACGCACAGCATCCCTCTTGGCTGAGCTTTTCCCCCTTAATGATCTTGTGCTTGTGAAGTCAACACATGCATTTGCTTGGAGAGTGTTTGCTTTGATCCTTGCATTGAGTGTCTCTTCTGCTAGATGTTAGGCTTGGGCACTTATGACACTGCATGTGCAAGATCAGACACAGGAAATGCAAGCTAAGGACGTGGACAGATTTTCCACCAGCAGGAATTCCAGTTATCACAGGGTGTCAGTCATCTACTCTCCTAGAAGAGGGTAAAAACAGGGCTGTGTTTTAATCGTGAGTCAGAGAATAAAAAAAATAAAATTTTATTCAAGTGGAATTTCTATAAGGGGCTTGTTGTGGGGGTGTAGAAAGTCATCAGATAACAACTTTGGGGTGACATGGTCCTTCTACACAGATGGTTATAACTGTCCCCAAATTGTGACCTTATGCCATGAAGTCTATAAATCTGCCCAGCTTGGTTCCCCCTGTTGTCAGGGGTCCAGCAGGACACAGAGGGTTGATCAACGAGACTTGGAGTAAGGAGTTGCTTAACAGTGAGGGGTTTGGAGAGACCAACAGGGATACTGAAACAGCCTGGGGCTTACAGTGTACTAAATCACCTCTTCCTGTGGACCTGTATGGGGGGACAGTGCTAGTGGATCTGGCAGGGGCCGTGGCTACTGGAGAAGTCAGGGTGTTGTGCAGACAAACTCAGTCACAGCTCAATCATAACGGAGAATGAGTTTTAGAAATAGATCTCCTTACTCTCTGACTTTCCACTCACTGATGCGATGCTGGTGTTTTGTGTTGGCCATGCCTAACTAGGATTTAGAGGACAGGAAGACCAGTTGGTGAGTCTTTAGGCATGTTACTGAGCTACTATAGTCTGCCTGACCCAGCATCCTTGACTCCCAAAATGTTCCTCTCCACCTGTAACTGGAGTCCAGTGTTTGTCTTTGTCTAGGCTACTCAGAGATTTGTGGCAATGTGAAGTCTCACACTTCTATGACAGCTGCAGAGAGGTTCTCACAGCATCTTTGTTATTGATGTAGACATGGGGACATGGTTTATAAAATTATTCATTGTTCATTATTCATTATTCCGAAAGTTCACAAGAGCTGCTTCAGGGTCAGGCCAAAACCAGTTGCCAAAGCCTGGAGTCAGAAACTCAATCGACGTCTCCTGTGTCAGTGGCAGGAGCTGAATCACTTGAAATATCACCTACTGCTTATTCAGGATCTGCATTAGCAGGAAGCTAGAATCAGAAACGTAGCCAGGACTTGAACCCACACAATGTTGGAGGATGCAGGCATTCAAACTAGCATCTTGACCTATAGGCCAAACGCCTGCCCTGAACTGTGTTTTTGACTTTGGCATCCCTAAGATATCTTGGTGAAATTGCATTCATGCACTCTGAGATAATGCTTTGTGTTCTCCTTTGTGGAACCTCTCCAAGGGTCCTTAGAGCAGAATATGATCTCTTCTGGTTAGAAGCTGTGCTAGGTGTCTTACCTGTGTCCTTCTTGGTATGATTTAGACTTTCTTTGCTTAGTTGAGAACCAAATAGTAACTTGAGTTGTGTTCAGAGGCCAGAGACTGACTCCTGTACAAAAGGGAGCAGCTTCCCAGCTGGTGTAGTAACCATGCTGGGTGCCAGCTGTGTGGGTCAGGTCAGTCTCTGTGTGGACCAGAGTGTAGTGGTGTGGACTGAGTTATCAGCCAATGGTGTAAAGTAGGTTCTAGCCTGGGATGTTAGCTGTGACGATTAGTCAGTTGTATAGATCTGAATGCCAGCTGTGTAAATTAGGGTACCAACCATGTGTGGGGGTTTCACTAGCATCTAGAGGTGTCAACCAGCTTGTAGCTATGTGGATTGTGATGTGAGTCACCTCATAAGCACCTAGGTCCCAGCCAGCTGTTTGAACTGGAGTGCCTGCTGTGGGACCGGAGATGCAGGCATAGGTCCCACTGAGCTTGAATCCTATCTCTGCTGCTTTCTTTCTTTGGTTGTTTTTTTCTAGCATGTGTTTCTGTTATGGCACAAGTAATTCCAATAAATCAAGGTCACTGACTCAAATCAACTTTACCTTGTGACTTTTGTTGCAGAATTGAAGACATTTGTTTTGAAAGGAAGAAAAGAAACTTCCCTCAAGAATAACAAACCCTATCATCAGGAATGGATCAGATCTTTCAGAATCATATGTTCAAGGGAAAGAATGACTATATTAAGATGCTTATTTGTTCAGCAGATATTTGTTGAATGCCTACTATTTTTCAGACATTATATAAATGATCCCACTTAACATGGGTGGCTGGAGTTCAAGATAAAGAACATGGAATTACTCTTGAATTGGTCTCATCTGTAAGACAGGACTCCATGGCTGAGGTCAGCAAGTGTTGACAAGGTACTTATTTTCATCTTTTCCTTGTGTGGCAATCAGTCTTAACCCCAATCCAATCTGTGGCACTCAACCAATAGAAAAGGGCCCATCTGCATCATGGAGGACCACAGCAGGTGCAGCGATGACAGATGGAAGCCATGGGTGCATTTAGAGGTACTAATTGTGATGATAGTAAGGGATACTATTCACAGCAGAGGAGACTAACAGTGGAAAGTGACTGGGAAGTGATGCCCTGACTCATCATGTCAACCACTGTGGCTGTTCCTATACTTACTCTGTATCTTTCCTCCCTCTTTTGAGCTATTTCCCAGAATTTTACAATGTGACCTTTGGGGAAGTGTGTGTATGTGTATACACATAAATACAAAAGCTTATGGACATATGCATATACATGTATACACACAGTTGATTCTTGCATTCCATAGGAGACATACTCTTCAAACTACTGCTACCATTGAGTTGGTGAGTGCTCCGTGAACCATGTATCCTAGAAGAAATGCAAAGCTAGTTATTATGAGCCTATGTCAATTAGTCAGCACATAATCTTATTTTGTGTTCATATTTGTTTATATTAAATTCTATGTTAATATAAAGAGAACAGATTTCACATATTTTACAAATACCATTCTTCTTTAAAATTTTTAAATTAGTAGTGTTATTATCATTTTATGATATATTTCCATAGGCCCTGGGATTTCCATTGTCCCCTCCACAAGTTCCTTTGCTTTTCCCCCACTGAGTTCCCTTATATTATTACTATAATATAGTTCTTCATAAATAGTCATATGTCCATCATTGTGGGCCTGGACAATGACAGTGAGTCCAGCATCCTATTCTCAAGATACAGCAACAGTTTCATTGGGAGTCCATCTTTGATCTGTAAGTAGAGATGCATACTGCATTGTATCCTCACATCTGGATATGATAGTCTCCATTTCACAGTCGCTATACATCCCCTTAAAAGAAAAGCCACACACAAAAAAATCAACATCAGGGAGAAAAAAGAAATTTACAATGCCATGGAATTAAATAGCATGCTACTGAATGACTAAAGTGTCACTGAAGAAATGAAAAAGAATATCAAGAACCTTCTTAAAGAAAATGATGCTATTGTATGATCTATGAGTCAGTGAAGAATTTAAGCAGAAGAAAGTGTTTTGAAGAGATGAAACTAAAAAAAATAAAAATCCATGAGATACAGTTTCCACTTTTGTTGGTGAACTATATCTTCTTGTAGGCAACAGATCGATGGATTTTGTTTTTTAATCCAGTCTATTAATATATGTTTGATTGATAAGTTTACTCCATTTATATTCAGGGTTAATATGAATGGGTGGTAATTTGGTCCTGTCATTTTAGCAATGGGTTGTTCATTGATTTAGTCTACTGTTGTTATTGTACTCGGATGTTCTTCATATTTGCCTTTGGTTTTGGTGTCAAGAGAACATCGTAAGTATCTTAATATCATTTAGAGGGAAGGATTGGAAGAGGCATATTCTTTTAACTTTTCTTTACTGTGGAAGAATGTTATTTCATTTTCTTTTTTTAACATTTTATTATTATTATTATTATTATCATTTTGTGATACAGTTCCATAGAATCCTGGCATTTCCTTTATCCCCTCCCCAATCTCCCCCCCTCCACCTAGTTCCTCTATATCATTACTAAAATAATAGAGTGAACAGTTTCATTGTAAGTCCATCTTTGTCTGGAAGCAGAAATGCATACTACATTGTATCCTCACAACTGGATATGTTAGTCTCCATTTCACAGCTACTGTACATCCCCTTAAATGAAAAGTCATAATACAAAATCAACAATAGAATGAAAAATAGAAATTTACAATGCCCTGAAGTTAAATGACATGTTACTAGATATGACAGTCTCCATTACACAGCTACTATACATCCCCTGAAATGAAGAGCCACAAAACAGAATCAACATCAGGGAGAAAAAGAAATTAACAACGCCATGAAGTTAAATAACATGCTGCTAAATAACTAACGTGTAGCTGAAGAGATGAAAATCAAGAACCCTCTTGAAGAAAATGATGCTGCTTTATAATCTACGAGTCATTGAATGATTTAATCGGAAGAAAGTATTTTGAAGAGATGAAACTAAGACAAAACAACAAAACCCATGTGATACAGTTTTCGCTGATTTTTGTTGGTGAAGTGTGTCTCCTCCAGACAATAAACAGATGGGTTTTGTTTTTTAATCCAGTCTACTAATCTATGACATTTGATTCAGCTTAAGCCATTTTCATTCAGATTTTATATGTATTTGCAAACTCAGCTTCTCTTTCTGCGTCTTCTGGGACTCCCATAACTCTTTTATTTGGCCTCTTAATAGTGTCTTTCAACTCTTGAATACTTTTTATGGCCTGATCCAGCTCTGCTTCCAGCTTTTTGTTTGCTTCCCCCGAAGACACGAAATATCTTCCAAATCCTAGATTCTTTCTTCTGCTTGCCTGATTCTACTTTGGAGACTCTCCATTGTACTTTTAATTTGCTCTACTGTGTTCTTAATTTCTGATACACCAGCCTTGATTTTCTTTATTGCTTCCTTAAATTCTTTGAACTCTTGCGTGAGCTTCTCATTGTTGATCTGAAGCTTTAAAATGCGTCTTATGGATTCTGTGTGCCCCATTTTCTCGATGTCTTCCTCAGTTAACTCTGAGGTTGGCATAGGGTTTTGCTCCTTTGCAGGGGAGTCTTCAGTAATATTCATTGTGCCTTTGTCTCTTGTTTTGCTCTTGGTCATTGTAGTTCTGGTAATGAGATTCTTCTCCTTGGGGCAGGTTTCTAAGCTGTGTCACCCACAGGTCTACAATGCGATTGTACTTATTGCCCGTTGGTACACAACTTTTTGCTTGCAGCCAATTGTGCCACAACCTCCAGTGAGTTCCAGGTCTGGGTTCTTATGTTAGATTTCCAGCATGGTCTCCACAGCCCCCCAGCTCCTGTCTCACCACTCTCCACCTCCTGTGATACCGTGCTGAGGCTGCACTGCTGTCTCTGCAACCTTTCTCCCACTTCTGGTTGGAGCAGGTCCCAGGATTAGAGAGACACCAGGTGTCCTATATAGTTAGGTTGTTGGTGGCACTGATCTTGTCGGAACCTGTTGGACATTAGGTCTGGGTGCCACACGGACCTATTTTGACCCGTACGATGCCCCAGTCGGTATTATTTTCCTGTGGGACCAGTGCAATGTGCTGAACTCTGTGAGTTCTGGCGAGCTCAGCACATGCGCAGTTCACTGTTGTCCCCTGCAGTCCTAAAGCTATTGCCACAGTTTACCAAATGGTGCCTGACATACCACTACTAGAGTTCTTGATCTGCTGGCCATCAGGTCTGCAGGCTACCCAGACCTGTCTTAGGTGGAACCCGTAGAATACCACGTTGATGCATTTCACTGAGTCAGAAATGAGTTCACTTCCAGCTCAGCATATGCTCAGTCCTTTCCCTTGCCTTTGCCTCCTTACACTAAATGGTGCCCAATTCAGCTCTAGGGGGCTGACTGGGCTGTGAAATCCACTCTGTTCTCGCACTGTCCATCTGGGATCTGCTGCTCTGTCTCTGCTCCTGGTCAAATCAAATGGACCAGCAGGACGGACGGTTCTTTGTCTGGGTTCACCTCCCAAGCTCCCGGTGAAAGTCCCTTCCCACCTGGTTGCTGGTGGAGTTCAGATCACCCTTAGCTGAATGCTGTTGGAGTATCAGTCACTGCAACCCCACACTATTGTCTTCACTGCTTTCCTGTGTCTGTCAGTCTCCAGGTACCCTTCTGCTGTTGTTCTGTCCTTTGCTATTTCCTGGAATATGTCCTCTCTGCTTTATCCTGATTAAATGTTTTTCCATCTGTTTAAACGTGTCCTTACCCTATTGCACCATCTTGATTCCCTAAATACTAATTAAATTTTTAAAAATAAAATGAAAGAAGCAATAGTGATTTCAGACTCCCAGTGTCACCCCCCCCCCCCCCCGGCCAGGAGCCTGTTACTGATTTTCACCCACTTGAGTAGAGCTGTAAGGTCTTTCCAGAGCCTCTCTTAAGAAACTTTGTGCCTTCTGTCTTGACAAGTTCATGTCTTGACACACAGACACCTCAGCCTTGGTTCCTGAAAATACAGAAACCTCCCCCTCCCCCGTCACCCTTGGTTCCTGAAAATACAGAGACCAGCACAGAGATCTCACAGGGCTTGTCCTCACCCATCTCTGTCTTAAGAAGCATGGGGTCACTTCTTACTGGTGTTTTCTGCTTCTGGATTGAGACCCTAACCTAAGAGAAATGTTTCATTCATGACTCTGTGTGTGTGGTGTGTGTACATGACTCACAACTCACAGATTCTATGTTTATGAATTCACTTGCTTGCCAACATGTATTTGTAACTAAAACCAAAGCACACGCTGTTTTCACCACCATTTGTGAAGATGTGCAGAACCATGAAAGCTAGCAGTCATCAATTATGTAAGCCCCCAGTGAAGGTCACACAGGCACCCTGTGGTCTTCCTGCCTCCTTTCTCATGCTATAAACCAATATCATTTCCACAGTCTGTGTAGGATCGATTTCTTACACTTTTGTGCTTTTCACTGTTTTAAAATGGTCCAAGGAGCAGTGCAGAAGAGCTGTCCAGGTTATAATGTGCTTCATGGAGAAAACACATTCGCTAGGTAAGCTTCATTTGGGAATGCATCATAATGTTGTTTCCTACGAGTTCAATGTTAATGAATCAACATATATTCTTTTAAGTATCTGTGTTAGGCAGCACCTCATTACTATAAGGAAATACCTGAGAGAAATTTCTTAGGAGGAAGAGAGGTCTGTTTGGGCTCTTGATTTTGAGCGCCCCATTAGTTTTCCTTCCAGTCATGATGTTCTTGCTAGCAGAGTCTGGAAATGGTAGACATAGGGTATGACACCATTAAGATCTAAGCATGTGGACTCCATCCCAATCTAACCAACCTCATATAGTTTAACTAAGTTCCCAGCCTCTTAGTAATACATATTTTTAACATATGGGCTTCCCGGAACATTCATCATCTGAATTAACATTTAAATATTATCAGCATGTCGATTTTAATTTATTTATTATTTATTTGGAAAGTTAGAGGAAGAAGTAAATAGAAATATCTTCCATCTACAAGTTCTCTCCCCAAATGACTGCAACAGCCACGATTCTGCCAAGATAAATCTGGAAGCTAGAAACTCCGCCCAGGTCTCCCACACAGGACTTTAATCAGTGCTCTGACATGGGTTGCTGCTGTTGCAAGAAATAATCTAACCCACTGCATCACAAGATGGCCTAATGGTGTTTTTAATTTAAAGAGAAACACATCGGGGGCCCCTGCTACAGGCAACTGCATAGGTGGCCTTGTAGCTAGGCAAGTATTACACTGCTGGGGAAGAAAAAGCAACCAATAGCTGGTAGGTATTTGGGGCCTGGTTAATGCAAACTCTGTGTTAACTATACCAGTATTCCAGCATAATTACCTATTCCATTTATTTTAAAAAATAATCTCTGGGAGGAAAGGGGTGGAGCACTCACCATGCCACCACAGAATCACACCAACCAGGGCTACCCCATCACTATCGCCACCACATGAGCACATAGGGGTGCCATGCATTGACAGGGGATGGGGGACTTTAGATGAGAGAGGATGGGGGTCACTGAGGGCTTGTTTGACATCTATAAAATGATTTATTGGGGCTTCCACAGATCAGGCCACTAAATTTCCAGATAACTGAGGGAGCTGAGACAGGGTATAGCAGAAGGGGGACTCCAAAGGGCCTTCAGGGTCAGGCCAAAGCACCTGCACAAACAAAATCCAGGGCTGGAAGCAGACCAGGCCAGGCTAGGTCATAACACACACTGGTGTTCCAGAGGGCCATGCTTGTGGTGGGTCTGGTACGAGTTCTTTGGGGTCACACCTACTAGGCCTCAGCGCCTGCCAGTGAGTATAGGGGGTAGGGTAACCTGGGTCAGCCTGCACCAATTGGCACATGCAAAGGCAAGATCTCCCAGGCGAGGTTTCTTAGAGGGTTCCTCAACCAGTTTGCTGGGCTCGATACCTGACCTCGGGGAAAATCACACAAACACATGGTTTGATCCCAGAGCACATGTTGCAGGATTGAGTCACCTCAGTTGCTCACCCTTGTGCAAGAATTGAGAACATTATCAGATGAGCATGAACAACATGTGAGCCAGCTCATCTAAGCCCACAGAAGTAAAAAAAAAAAAAAAAAAGAAAAGAAGGACAGCTTGAACAACACTCCAGGTCAGGCTCTGCAATAGCATCTAGGTCAGCAAACAGGTTTCAGAAAGAAATTCACACTTTTGGTGTAACAGAGGACAACCTCTCAGAACAATTAAGACCACCCAAGCAACATTCTTAAAACATTCTTCATCACTCAGGACTCAAACAACTGACCTTCTCTATCTCCAGGCACTTCCATAGTGGGATAACAAGGACTGGTTCACTTTCCTCCTCTTTCTCTCTCCATGAACACAGTGGGGAAAGCTGAAGTAGTTACCTCACCAGCCTCCCCACCCCCACCTCTCCATCTTAATCAGAATCTAAGGTCCACTTGGGTCTGTAACTCCCTCACCTTTGTAACAAATATTAAAATAATTCTTTTTTTAAAAAAAGAGAGAAACACAATGGGGGGCTTAGTGCATCATGGTGGTGCAGCAAGCTAATCTATCTTGTGATGTCAGCATCCTATATGGGTGCCAGTTCATGTCGCAGCTGCTCCACTTCCCATTCAACTTCATACTAACATCTCTGGGAAAGCAGCAAAGATTGCCCCAAATGCTTGGGCCACTGAACCCCTGTGATAGGCCTACGAGAAGCTCCTGACTTCTAACTCCTGACATCAGACAGCACAACTCTGGCTATTATGACCATTTGGGGAGTGAACCAGCATGCAGATTCATTTCTCTCTCTCTCTCTCTCTCTCTCTCCCACCCTCCTTCCCTCTCTTTCTCTGTATCTTTGACTTTCAAGTAAATAAATAAATAAATCTTATGGAAACAGGGAAGGAAGGGAGGGAAGCTTGGAGGAAGGAAGAAAAGAGGGAAGGAAGGAAGAAAGGAAAGACATACAGGCAAGCAGACTATGGAATACTACTGAGCCACACACACAAAAAAAGAATGAAATCAGGTCTTTTGCAACAAAATGGATGCAACTGTAAATCATTATGCTTAATAAAATAAGCTAATCCCAAAGAGACAAATATCACATGTTTTCTCTGATAACGTGATGTTTAGCATAACATACCAAAAAAGACTAGATAAGAAAGAAATGACATCTTCTGATTTGATTGCTGTTCTCAGCCCTCATCTATATTCTTGTGGGGCTGTGGTCTTTCTGCTTTATGTTGAATATGATGGTTAGTGGAGCATCTAACCATTGAACACATAGTCAATTAACATTTTGTTCTTGCAAAACTAAAGAAAAAAGGAAGAATGGTGATTGAAGAATGAAGAGGCAATGAGAAGCTTAGGGATGGAAGTATAGTTATCCTCATAGAATTGTATTTGTGGGAGAATCAAGATGGTGGAATAGGGTAAGGACACGTTTAAACAGACGAAGAAACACTAGCCAGGAAATAGGAAATAGGAGAGGACAGAATGAGAGCAGAGGGGTACTGGAGACTGACAGACACAACAAAGCACCAGACACAATGGTGTGGTGTTGCAGTGACTGATTCCCCAGCAGCATTCAGCAAACAGCTATCTGAACTACAGCAGCAGCTGGCACTCCATCAGCAACAAGGTGGGAAGGGATGTTCACATGGAATTAAGGAGGTGAACCCAGACAAAGAACTGCCCATCTTGCTGGTCTGTTTGATTTGACCAGGAGCAGAGAGAGTGGCAGGTCCCAGACGGGCAGTGTGGGAACAGGGTGGATTTCACAGCCCAGTTCACTTCCTGAAGTCTAAACGGGTGCCATTTTGTGTAGGGAGGAAAAGGCTATGAGAATACTGCACATGCACTAAGCTGGGAGTAAACTCATTTCTTGCTCAGTGAATTGCAAAAACATGCCATCCAATAGGTTACACCCAATATAGGTCTGAGTTGCCCTCAGACTTGATGGCCAGCAGATCAAGAACTCTAGTAGTAGCACATCCAGTGCTATTTTGCACAGTGCGTAAAGAGTTTAAGGCTGCAGGGGACAATAGTGAACTGTGCATGTGCCAAGCTGGGAGCAAATTCACTAAGATGAGTGCATTGCACTGGTTCCACAAGGAAAATAATACTGACTTTGGTATCGTGCAGGTCAAAATAGGTCTGTGTGGCCCTCAGACCTAACAGCCAAGAGATTCTGGCAAGATCAACAACAATAACAACCAAGCTATTAGGGAGACACCTGGTATCTCTCTAATCCTGGGACCTGCGCCATCTGGAAATGGGAGAAAGGTTGTAGAGACAACAGTGCAGGCTCAGCACGGTATCACAGGAGGAGAAGAATGGTGAGATAGGAGCTGGGGCTGTGGAGACCATGCTGGAAATCTAACAAAGGAACCCAGACCTGGAACTCGCTAGAGGGAGTGGCACAAGTGATTGCAAACAAAGAGCCATGTGCCAATCATAAAAGATAAATCTGAATTGTAGACCTGTGGGTGACACAGCTTAGAAACCTGCCCCAAGGAGAAGAATCTCATTACCAGAACTACAATGACCAAGAGCAAAACAAGAGACAAAGGCACAATGAATATTACTAAAGACTTCCCTGCAAAAGAGCAAAAGCCTTTGCCAATCTCAGAGTTAATTGAGGAAGACATCGAGAAAACGGGAGAAACAGAATTTAAAACACTTGTTACAAAGCTGCTTATCAACAAGAAGCACATAATACAGGAAGGAGTTCAAGAAATTTAAGAAACATATCACACAGGAAATGAATCAAATGAAAGCCGATATATCAGAAGTAAAGTATACAGTGGAACAAATTAAAAGTACAGAGGAGAGTCTCCAAAATACAATAAAGCAAGCAGAAGAAAGAATCTCAGATTTGGAAGATATTTCCTGTCACCAGGGGGAAACAAACAAAAAGCTGGAAGCAGAACTGTGTCAAATTTTAAAAAGTATTCAAGAATTGAAAGACACTGTTAAGAGGCCAAATAAAAGAGTTATGGGAGTCCCTGAAGGCACAGAAAGAGAAGCTGAGTTTGCAAATGTATTTAATGAAATAATAAAGGAAAATTTCCCTAATCTAGAGAAAGAATTGGGAAACAAGATCCAGGAGGAGCACAGAACTCCCAACAGGCTTTATCAAAAGCGATCTTCACCAAGACACATGATCATCAAGCTCTTTTCAATCGAACATAAAGAAAAGATCTTTAAATGTGCACGTGAACAAAATCAATTGACACATCAAGGGATGCCAATTAAACTCACAGGAGATCTCTCACAGGAAACTCTACAGGCAAGAAGAGAATGGAGTGACATATTCCAGACTCTAAAAGAAAAAAATTGTCAGCCTAGGATAACATATCCAGCAAAACTTTCTTTTGTCTTTGAAAATGAAATAAAAGTCTTCCACAGTAAAGAAAAGTTAAAAGAATTTGCCTCTTCCAAACCTGCCCTACAAATGATACTTCAAGATGTTCTATTGACAGAGAAGAGGAATAGCACCCAACGAAACCAAAGGCAAATGGGAAGAACATCCCAGTAAAATGACAACACAAGACTAAACCAATGAACAACCCATTCCTAAAATGACAGGATCAAAGTACCACCCATGTATATTAAACTCTGAATGTAAATGGCATAAGCTGAATCAAACATCATAGATTAGTAGACTGGATTAAAAAACAAAACCCATCTGTTTATTGTCTGGAGGAGACACACTTCACCAACAAAAATCAGTGAAAACTGTATCGCATGGGTTTTGTTGTTTTGTCTTAGTTTCATCTCTTCAAAACACTTTCTTCTGATTAAATCATTCAATGACTCGTAGATTATAAAGCAGCATCATTTTCTTCAAGAGGGTTCTTGATTTTCATGTCTTCAGCTACACATTAGTCATTTAGTAGCATGTTATTTAACTTCATGGCATTGTTAATTTCTTTTTCTCTCTGATGTTGATTCTGTTTTGTGGCTCTTCACTTCAGGGGATGTATAGTAGCTGTGTAATGGAGACTGTCATATCTAGTAACATGTCATTTAACTTCAGGGCATTGTAAATTTCTATTTTTCATTCTATTGTTGATTTTGTATTATGACTTTTCATTTAAGGGGATGTACAGTAGCTGTGAAATGGAGACTAACATATCCAGTTGTGAGGATACAATGTAGTATGCATTTCTGCTTCCAGACAAAGATGGACTTACAATGAAACTGTTCACTCTATCTTGACAATAGGATGCTGGACTCTCTGCTATTGTCCATGCCCGCAATGATGGACATATGACTGTGTATGAAGAACTATATTTTAGTAACGATTTAGAGGAACTAGGTGGGTGAGTGGGGAGGGACTTGGGGAGGGGATAAGGGAAATGCCAGGAGCCTATGGAACTGTATCATAAAATGATAATAATAATAATAAAATGTAAAAAAATTAGCTCCCACATATAATGAGGAACATATAGTGTTTATATTTCTTGGGTTGACTTATTTCATTCAACACACTGTCTTCCAGTTGAGTCCAATTTGTTGCGCATGGGTTGAATTTCATTTATTCATTTCTTTCTTTGTTCTTTTGTTTCTAAATACCTGAATAGCTTCTTAATGGCTTTGGTGCAAAGGTGATGACTAAGGTGGCCAGTCCTAGTCTAGCCAATGCTATGTCCCCTACCCAGACCCACCAGGTCGATTGCATGGGAGATTCCACACTGGCCTTTCCTGTCAACATAGCTGATTCTACTTCTTTCCCATCTCTTTAATGCTGACTGCCCATTCTGCATTATCTCAAACCCAGGCAACCAGGAATACCTCCCCCCCCAGCATCAGTCTATTCATGCGAATCCATTTACTGCACATCAGATTCGTGCGTGGATAGAATGGTGGAATGAAATTTGTCTCTGGTTGACGTTTTTTCCTATAACTATTCAAGAAGAGAAGCCAGTGGTCGATTACTGTCTTATCTAATTCTTGCTGGGTGAGAAGTAATAATGTGGGTAATAATGATAAAAATAATAATGCTATTTAACATTTTAAGGTATCTATGTGGCATACACCAGGCATTGGGCTGAGTGTGCTACTTTTAAACTTTGGTTGTATCAGAATAATACACGTACCTAGTTTCCTCCTTAATGTTTTATTTTGAAAAACTTTATAAGTAATAGAAAAGTTGAAAGACAAGTATAATAAACATTTATCTATTTATCTGCCTTTCCATCCCATTGTTTATCACCTACTGTTTACAAGTGTTTCATCCTATTCCTATCTCTCTATCTGAGAAGGAGAGAGGGAAGAGAAGAAGGAGGGGAGAGAGAGAGAGAGAGAGTGAGAGAGAGAGAGGGGGAGAGAATGAGAGCTGAAATCCTGGGACCTTGAAACCTCAGTTAGGCCTCCCACTTGGGTGGCAGAAATCCGAGTACTTAAGCCATAAGCTTCCACTCCACAGGACTCTCATTAATAGAAAGCTGGAACCAGGATGCTGGACTCTCTGCCATTGTCCAGGCCCGCAATGATGGACATATGACTGAGTATGAAGAACTATATGTTAGTAATAATATAGAGGAACTGGGGGGGGGAGGGAACTGGGGAGGGGATAGGGGAATATGAAACTGTACTATAAAATAATAATAAGAATAATAAAATGTATTAAAAAAAAAGAAAGCTGGAACCGGGACTTGAACTTGGGTGCTCTGATGTGGGAAATGCATATCCTAAGCAAAGTCCTCACTACCGTGCCTAATGTCTGCCACAGCATCTTTTTTTTCTGAATGATTTAAGTGTTTATTACAAACATTATAACTTTTGCCTAAATACCTCATCATGTTTCTCCTAAGAATTAGTCATTTTCCTATGTCATGATAACAGCATTGCCACAACTTAATAATAATCCAATGCTATCATGTAATATGTAGTCCATGTTTGAATTTCATGTACTTAATTTAAAATATAAATATTTGCATAATCCATTGAAGAAAAGGCAACACCCTTCTCCCAATTCTCTTTCTCCAGTTTCAACTCTATTAGTGGTTTCTTCTGGAATTAACTCTGTATTAATAAAGAGTACACTTATTCTACTTCTAAAAGAGCTATTTATCATTTAATACTTTTGTGTATGTGAGAAGATTTAGCTCGCTTACTTCCCACAAGCACATTTCCTCCCACTGTGTTGATATATAATTGCATCATCTTCCTTTGTAAATTAGTATTCAGTAAGTACTTTATTGTGATGATATTTTCAGACTGAGCTGCCTGGTGTACCATGATTATATTTCCTTTGTTATACAACTGTATTTTGCTATAATTGGCACTTACTTGAGTCTCTACATACCTACCACTATTTCATTATAATTTTAGCTATATTGGCGCATATTGGATTATGTATTGGCTTTATGCTGTTGTCAGTACTTCTGCTTTAACCATATCTGTCACTCATTTGTCCTTCAGGAACTTCCCTTCATCATCAAATTGGAGGGTTCTTTCAGCTTCTGTCCATTTAAAATTCCTAGTTTCCTCGCTCCTGGGCTTGTCTTCTTCGATTTACATCCTCACATCGGTGACATCTTGCAGGAGTTTTCTGAGGAAGCATGATGGGAAGCACTATTTTTGAGAGCTTGTATGTGTGAGATGGTTTCTTATTGTTTCCTCACACTTGACCATTATCTGAATATAAAAGTGTGGAATGAAACCAGTCTCCATTTTAGGATTTTGAAAGCATTTCTCCATTGCTGATGCTGAGAAGTCTGATGCTGTTCCTGTTACCCATTCTGTTGCCGTAAGGCAGAGTTGGGGGGAGAGGCTACAAACGTTTTTAATCCATTGTTCTGGAACTTGGGGACCCTTTTAATCTAGAAGTTCTTGCTTTGATTTGTGCTTCAGATGATTTCTCCTGTTGTTTATCTCTTCATGGAATGACTTCTCAGCACTGACGTAATCTCCTTATACCTTCTCCATTTTACATCTCTCCCAAGTCATTGTAGGTTGCTTATGTTTGTAATATGTTTTTTAAGGATTTATTTATTTTCATTAAAAGGCAGATATACAGAGAGGAGGAGAGACAAAGTGAAAGATCTTCCATCCATTGATTCACTCCCTAAGTAACTACAACGGCCGGAGCTGAGCCGATCTGAAGCCAGGAGCCGGGAGCTTCTTTCACATCTCCTACATGGGTGCAGGATTCCAAGGCTTTGGGCCTTCCAAGGCTTTTAGTGCCTTTTAGTGCCTTCCCAGGCCACAAGCAGGGAGCTAGTTGGGAAGTGATGCTGCTGGAATTGGAACCAGCGCCTAAATGAGATCCTGGTGCATTTAAGGCAAAGACTTTAACCACTAGGCTACCTTGCTGGACCCTATGTTTATAATATTTTTAGTTTTCAAAGGTTTTCTTTAACATTTCCTCTTTAATAATTATTTCTTCATGTTTAAGAATATAGTATTTCCTTTTACATTTGTGAGGTTATTAACTTAAAAGTTATTTTCCTACATTGGTTCCATTTCCTCTGATTTTTTTCATGTTTGCTCTATTTCAACCTTTCTGTCCATGGTGGGATGGGTGCTGAGAGGCCTGGTGGAGCTTGAGTACCTTTGAGGGAGGGGCACTACAAGGCCTTACATAACCTCCATGTGTGCATGTTCATGGATTTGTGAATTCTTCCAAAAGGATCAGTCAAGGCTGAGCTGGCTCAGTGGGAATCCACGCACCCTGAAACTTAAAGGTTTCTTTTTTGGATTGATCAGTTGTTTTTCTTTCAGGCTTCACGGTCAACCATGTCGTGTTCTCCCTGTCACTTCCGTCAGCCAAGTACACAGGCTGCTGCTCCTGATTGACTTCTGTAAGTGACCAGTCACAAATAGCCATGTGGATGTTTGCTGGAATGCCTTTCTCACTGCTCAGCTCTCAAATAGCCAAGCACAGTTTTCTGCCATTGCTTGTTTTGCCTCTACATTTATTCTCTTACTTCCCACCTAGGGCAGAGACAGCCACTCCTTGCTGACAGCTCTCATAGTTGCTGGTGGCTCACAATTGGCACCCCACTTTGCAATCAGTCTCATCTTACCAGTGGGAAATCAACTTTTGAAAACAGCCCCTACCTTAATAAAATAAGAGCTCCTTTCATCAGGCCCAGTTAATGTGAACCAGAAGTGGTTTTTGCAGTGTACCAACAATGAGCTGTGTGCACATGTTCAATTCAGGAGAGAATGGGTGTTGGGCACATATTTAATGAATAATCCAGATACACATCATGTTAGAAAAAGCAGTTAGTACATAATGAGAAATGACTATATACTAACAGCTATTTTAGGCATTTCATGTGTTAACCCATTTTATGTTCTCCAGACCCCATGAGGAAGATACTGTCATGATCTCTAACTACGAAATGGAGGTGCAGAAACGGTCAGTAATTTGCTCTGGATCACACAATGTATGCTCACTGCATAAGAAATTACCTAAGATCAGTAGTTTAAAAAGACAGAGCTTACCATATTGTCTCTGTAGGTCAGAAATCTAGATTTGGCTTAGCTGGGTCCTCTGGCTCCAAGTCTCTTGATAGGTCACCATTAAAGTGTCTGCTGGGGCTGCTTGTTCTCATAAGGTTCAATTGGAAGAAACTCCATTTCCAAGCTCATGTGGAGCCACTTATGTGATTGTTGGCAAGACTCAGGTCCTTGGGGTTGTTGGATTGAGGGTGGGCATTTCCATATGGCAGCTCAAAACAGACAACTGGCTTCTGTTTTTGTCAAGTGAGAGAAAAGCAGCAATGAACTATACAAGGTGATTGGATTTCTCTGAAATTCAATGGATGTGCCACCATAGTTACCATATTCTCTTTATTGAACGTCCTTGGTTTTCTTAACAGGAGGTCATATGTACACAGCAGGGGGGTGGACCGCAGAATGGAGCAGGGGGACAAAGGAGGCTTGTATCCCAACCCTGCAGACTCCCAGATCCTCACCAAGGACTATCAGTACGGGCACCAAGGACTACATCCCAACTGCCAAAGAGACCATGGGGAATTGGAATGCCTTCAGAGGCTGAGAGCTCTGAGGTCATCCACCCCCATTTGGATTTACCACATGGGATGGAAGAATCCCAAATCCTTCCTCGCAGGATCCAAGGTCATCGGAACAACAGCCAGGAACCCTGAGCGGTCCACAGAAACAGAACAGTAAACTTCCTTTGGGACTAGGGAGAGGAGCTTTCGCTGGTCCTTACTTAGTTCCAACTTTGGATCCCCACCCTCTCTTGCAATGACCACCAGGGTTGCTCCGGAGGGCCACCCCCCCAACACACACACACACACACACACACACACACACACACACACGAATAGATAGAGAACAACAAGGAAAGCTTAGAACCAGACAGGAAATGGTCAGTATGGACTCACACATACCTTACTAGGTGGGACACAAAGATTAGTTACTCCTCACTAAGGTATTGAAGATTTCTCTGCACACCCCTCCTAAAACTGTTCTGCACCTCAATTGTTGACATATGCCTTGTTAGAGTTATAACCCAGTCTAGACTATCCTAAAATCTATCAAGTTCAGCAAAATCATGCTTCAACGCTATAAACTGATAAATACTAAAATGAAAATAGACATGAGACAGCTGAATGGTAATCTATAGCCATTTTAAGGTGTATAGCAGCCGGTTCTGTGTAGAAACTAAAACTGAAATGTCAATGAAGTAGTCACAGGATGTGGTTAAGAACTTGCATTTTTTTTTTTTAACATATTGGTTACTCAATACCATGCCAATTAATTCCATAATGTTGTAAATTGTTGTTGATGGTATGTTGTGGCTTTTAATTGATCAGGACGATACTCTATCAGCTCTGCCTTCAGACCAGAGATGGTCTCCCGAAGAAACCGTTGAATTTAACTAGAAAATAAGACGCTGGACCCTATGCTTGGTATACGCTTGCAATGAAAGAATCTTGACTGAATCTGAATTGTAATACAGCAACAAGGTGGAGGAATCCACCATGGGGGGAGGGTACGAGGAGAGGCTGGGGGAATCCTGGAGCCTATGAAACTGTGTCACATAATGCAATGTAATTATATATATGTATATATATATATATATATTCCTTGGTTCTAGTCCATCCTTAAGGAAAGGGGACCCAAGACCCAATTGGCATGAATACCAGGTGGTCAGAATCATTAGAATCCATTCTTTAAGTTGCCTGCTATAGTGGGAATGATGTAGACAGAGCGACTGCAGAGATACCCTCTTTATTGTTGCCTGTCTTACAAGAAGCAAGAGGATGATAAACACAGAATCAAGGAAAGTGCTTATTTCTTCCGAGGAGAGGAAGAAGATGGAATCTGAGAGGAAATATTGATAATATTCTAGCTTCTAAGGAGATATTCACTTTATTATGTTTTATAGATCCCAAGTGGGTTACGTGTATTCTATTGGCTACGTCTAATATTATATCACATGCTTTCTGTAATTTGCATATTTTGTTAGGCAAAAGTAACGAGAGTAAATACCGACTTTGAAGAATCAAGGATGTTTGTATGCTTGCATTTGTGGTGCAAAATAGTACTGAATTTCAGAAATAACTAGGAACATTTAAAAATAGACTTTATTTTTTAAGAACAATTTTCAGTTTTACAGAAAAGCAGAGTGGAAATTACAAAGTGTTCACATGTACCCACTTGTCATTCTGCCTCCCCTCTTGCATTAGTGTGTGGCACATTTGCTATAATTGACACATCAATATTTTACATTGTTTTTAACTAAAGCTCATGGCTTACACGAGGGGTTAGTTTTTGTGTCGGATTCAGTTTAACATCTATCTACCTTTATAATATCATAAAGAATGGTTTCACTTCCTAAAAAATTCCCCATGCTCTATCTATTCATCATCCCCTCCCCTTATCATCCTGGCAAACAAAGATTTCTTATCATTTTTACGGTTTTGCCATTTTCAAAATATCCTATAGCTGGAGATTTTCAGACTGGTTTTTCTTACTTAGCAACCTGTATTGAAGATTCCTCCATGTATTCACAGCTTGACAGCTCATTCATCTTTAGCACTGAATAAAATTTTATTGCACAGCTATAACATGATTGGTTTATCCACCTCTTGAAAGACACCTTGGCTAGTTCCAAGGGTTGGCAATTAGAAGTAAAACTGATAAAAGCGTTTGTGCACAGGTTTTTGTGTAAACCTGTTTTTAATTTGTCTGGGTAAATACCAAGTGTAGCAATTGCTGGATTGTATAGCAAGAATATGTTTGTTCTTTCAAGAAACTGCCATACTGTCTTCCGAAGCAGCTGTACCATCTCGCATTCTCACCAGCAATGAGGGAGAGCTCCTGTTGCACCCCATCCTTGCTAACATTTGATGACATGTGATGGTGAATGTCTTTCCCAATGCTCATTTTTTCATTTGCATATATTCTTCTGTAAGATATCTGTTCAGACTTTAAACCTATTGCATGATCGGGTACCTTGATATCTTATTTTGAGTTTTAAGTATTATTTGTACAGTAAGAATGTAAATTCTTAATCAGATATATGCTGTGCCAGTATTTTGCTCCCAACCTGCAGCCGCCTTTCCAGTTTCTTAGCATGACTTTTGAAAACTTTCAACTTTAATGAAGTCCTATTTATCACTTTTTTTCTTTCATAGACGACACGTTAGTTTTTTTTTTTTTTTTTTTTTTTGGTAAAAACTCATCTGTAAACCCAAGGTCACCTAGATTTTTTCCCATATCATCTGCTAGTTTTATAGGGTTGTGTTTTTGAACTTAGGTCTATGATCTATTTTGGATAATGTTTGTGAAAGGTATAATATCTGTGTCTAAGTCCAGTATTTTTTTTAATGCATGTGCCAGTTGTCACAGAACCCTTTGTTGAAAGGACTATACCCTCTGTATGGAAGTATGGAATTGCTTTTGCTTCTTTGTCAAGGATCAGTTGACCCTATTTGTACAGACATGTTGCTGAGATCTTTATTCTTTTCCACAAATCTCTCGGTCTGCTCTTTTGCCGGTACTGTATTGTCTTGCTTGGTGTAGCTTTACAGTGTGCTTGTATGTCAGGCAGTGTCAATCCTCTGCTTTGGTTTTTTCCTTCAATAAGGTCTTTTTTGTTCCAAATCTTTGGATTTTTCATATGCAACAAGTTTGGGAAACCAACTTGTTAATAAAACAGCTTGTTGGGATTTTGATTGGAATGTCATCAGATCTGTAGATTGAGTTGAAAAGAACTGATAGATTAAAAATATTGATTCTATCTATAAGTGATGACAATTTTAAACAGTTTTATTGAGATATAAGTTACATGCCATTTACTAAAATATAAACCAGACACCATATGATGAACTCAGTTAAAGGATAGTAGTCAAAGGCTTTTTAAATATGTTGACAGGCTTGTTTAGTCATCACCATTTCATGATTTTAGAATGTTTTCGTCTCCCTTCAAATAAACTCCTTGCCCTTTATATGCCCTTTTGGTTTCTTCCTCAGTCAGAGGAAACCATTAATGTAGCTTCTGTCCCTATAGATTTGCCTGTTCTAGATATTCTTGCATATTTATAGAAATGTGTTGTGTGATTTTGTGTATTGAAAGCATGATGCTTTCAATATTCGCCATGAGGTCCAGTGTTGCAGAACAGTGGGTTCAGCCATGTGAAACACCAGCAGGCCATCTAAGTGTTGGTTCAAACCCTGGCTCCTCAGCTTCTGATGCTGCTTCTTGCAAATGCACATGGAAAGCTGTGGGCAATAGCCCAAGTACTTCAGCCCCTACCAGCTACGTGAAAAACCTGCATAGGTTTCTGGGCCAGTGTTTTCTGTCTGGCTCTTGTGGCTACTTGGAGAGTAAACCAGAGAGATTCTTTCTCTCAACTCTGCCTTTTAAATAAAGTGCATCTTTTAAAAATGCATTCTAAAGTAGCAATATTGATATATTATTTCCTTTTGTTACCAAAAAATCACATTTTATTGGGTAGACACCACGTTTTGTGTCTCCATTCACCACCTAATGGACATTCAGATTGGTTCTACTTTTTAGGTGTTACAAATAATGCTGTTATGAAAATTTGTACCAATGTATGTTTTTGTTTCTCTTAGTTCTATATCAGGAAGTAGAATTGCTGAGTCATATGGTAACTTTATGTTTAACATTTTGAGAAACTGCCAAATTGTTTTCTGAAGTGCCATCACTTACCTATGAAAGTTATAGCCATCCTACTTGGTGTCAAGTGGCATCTTGTTGTGGGTTTGATTTGCATTTTCCTACTGACTGTATTGGCCTTTTGTGCCTCTTGAAGAAATAGCTATTCAGATCTACAGTTCATTTAAAAATGGAGTTATTTGTGTTGTTATTGTTGAATTATGAGAACTTTTGAAAATATATTCTTAACATAGTTCCTTTATTTGATACATGGTTTGCAATTTTTCATTGGTTGGATTGTAAATTTACTTTCTTGATGATATCATTTAAAATACATTTTAATATTGATGGTTTTTAATTTATATTTTTTCTTTTTCCTTTGTGACAAAGTATCTAAGAAATTACCTAACACCAGATCACAAAGATTTATTGCAATGTTTTGTCTAAGGTTTCATAGCTTTAGCACTTAAAATTGAGTCTATGGTCCATTTTGAGCCAGTTTTGGGGGGGATATAATTGAGGTTGGGGATAGATTTATTCACTTGCTTGTGGAAATTCAGTTTCCCAGGTTCATTTGTTCAATAATTATTCTTTCTCCATTGAATTGTCTTGCACTATTGTTGAAAATCAATTGATCATAAACATGAGTGCTAATTTACACGTTCTCCATTAAGTTCCATTGATTTAATGGCCATGCGAATGCCAGTGCCGAACAGGATTGATTATATCTTAAGTTGAGGCTAGTTTTAAATTCTGGAAATATGATTCTTCTTTTTTCACCTGGATTGATTTGTTATTTTGAGCTCCTTAAAATGCCAAATGGATTTGAAGATCTAATTTTTCGTTTCTTTAAAAAAACAATTTGGGATTTTCACAGGAACTGTGTAGGATTCGTAGATCATTTTCTATTGGTCATAGTGTAATATTATTAAGATGATAACACTCCAAACCATTAATATGGAATGTCTTTCTATTTATTTAGATACACTTCTATTTCTTTCAGCAAAATTTTGTTGATTTCAGTGTAATTTGTTGAGCTTGTTCTAAATTTATTCTTTCTTCCAATGAATGGAATTATTCTCTTAACTTCATTTTCAGGATATTTATTTCCATTGCATAGAAACAAAACTTATATTGACAAGCTGATCTTGTATTATGCATTCTTAATAAATATGTTTATTCATTCTTTTCCAAAAGATTTTTATTTGAAAGTCATAGCTATAAAGGGACACACACACACACACACACACACACACACACACATCTTCCATTTACTGGTTCACTCCCCAGATGGCAGCAGGTTGTAATGTGTGGACTGGGCCAGGCTCAAGCTGGGAGCCAGGAACTTTTTTCTGCTTGCGCATGTGGGTGGTGCAGGCTCTAGTGCTGAGCCATTCTCCACTGCTCTTTCTAGATGCCAGCAGGGATCTGGGTGGGAAGCGTTACCGTAGGGGCACATGCCAGCACCCATCTAAAGTGCCAGCAGAACAGATGATGGTTTTACTCACTACCCACAATGCTTACTCCTGTGTTTATTAACTCTTATATCTATTAAAATGAATTTCTTGAGATTTTCTGTGAATAAGATCATGTGCTCTGGAATACAGATAGTTTTACTTCTGTCTTCCTAACGTGTATGCCGTTGTTTTGTTTTGTTTTCATTTTTGTCTAATTGTTTTGGCTGAAACCTTACAGTTCCCATTACAGTATTTAACAGAAATGGCAAAAATGGACATCTTGCCTTCTTCTTAGGGAAACCACCCAATTTTTCGCTGATAAGGGTGTTTCGCTGATATTGTGGTGCAGCAAGCAGTCAGTTAAGCCACTGGCTGTGACCCCAGTATTTCATAAGAGCACTGGTTCAAGGCCTGATTACTTCACTTCTGATTTGAGTCTTTGCTAATGCAGTTGAGAAATTAGCAGAAAACAGTCTAAGCGCTTGAGTCTTTGCCACCGACCTGGGAAACCCAGATGGAATTTGTGGCTTCTGGAACTGGACCAGCTTAGCCCCAGCCATTGTGGTCATCTGGGAAATAAGCCAGCAATGGAAGTCATCGCTCTCTCTCCCCCACTCTTGTTGTAATTCTGCCTTTCAAATAAATAAATTTTTTTTTTTTTAAAAAGAATACTAGGCGGAGGCCTGAGCGTCTCAAACCTCGGGCAGCCATGCTGCCCGGGGTGCTCAGGTGCTCCACCACGAGTCCAGCCTAGCACAGCCAGGCTTACCACCACCTGCGCAGGTACATGGGGTGAGCGGCTCGCGGGCGGTTTCCAGATTGCCGGAATCCTGGTTTAATGGCCCTCTTTTGGTGTTGGGGGGGTTGTCCCAGGGCTCTGAGAAGCTGATCTGGGCCTCCTCAGCGCGCCATGTGGCTGGAGTGGGGGAGAAGCTCCCCCACGATTTCCAGATTGCCGGAATCCTGGTTTGATGGCCTTCTTTTAGGAGTGGGAGGGTTGTCCCAGGGCTCTGAGAAGCTGATCTGGGCCTCCTCAGCGCGCCATGTGGCTGGAGTGGGGGAGGAGCTAGGAGGATCCGGGCGGAGGCCTGAGCATCTCAAACCTCGGCAGCCATGCTGCCTGGGGTGCTCGGGTGCTCCACCACGAGTCCAGCCTAGCACAGCCAGGCTTAACCACCACCTGCGCAGGTACATGGGGTGAACGGCTCGCGGGCGGCCAGGGCACCATTTGGCGCCAGGCTACGCCTGCTGGCCGCCCGGCCAGGAAATTTTGGATTTGATTCCTTTGATATGCTACAGGAGTCACTCCATGCTGAACCCACTGTTCTCTGAGAATGTGTATTAGTCCTTAAAATTCTCAATGGCACTAAATCTTCCTCTGAAGAACCTGTAGTCACTTTCTAGTGCAGATTACCAACACCAGTCCTTTCAAAAGCAAAATTCTGTGCTTGTCCAGCAGGATACCCCATTACCTGATAGGAGGAGGGATCAGCAGAGGGGTCACAGAATGCAAGACTATGACATTGTCTGGTATATGAGAACCATACTCGGGGCTAGAATGTGTCAGGTATGTGTGGACCAATCCCTGTGCCAACTCTGACCCCACTGGATGGTTTAGAAGAACCGGTGGAGTCTATGCAGGAGGCATGACAGTCTATGGGGTGCGTTGGACTGACCCAGAGCAACCTCTGGCATACTTAACTCTGGCTGGGAATAGGCCTGGTTGGGGAGATTGAGGGAGGCCTTGGCTGGGTGGAGCTTACCACTAAGGGGCGCAGGAACTGGAAGGGGGTTGAGTTCTGGTCGGGTCATGTAATCCCTCGGCACAAATATCGATTCGGACTTGACGCACTGTGCCGGATTAGACCGCAGCACAGTTTGGTGCTCCGGAGGACCAGGATAGATGTTGGACGGACTTGGCTAGGTTTCAACCACAACTGAGCCATGTATGAGATATACGTGGGTATGGACGAGCCGTGGCTGGGCTGAAACTCTCAACAGCAGGAACCAGAATGGATCGAAGAGCAGTGCTGGCCGAAGGACCTGCTAGTATGCGTGAAGCCTGACACCAGGAAGGGGTCGGATGGAGGAATCTGAACAGTTCCTCTGACAGGACACTGACCCTACAAATAACCGAAGGAAGCATGGAGGTAAACAACCCAGAAGAGGCTTTGGAAAGTGACCCACTGGCATGCACTTGGCTCAGGTTGGGGCAGACCAGGCTGAGTCAGTTCACGTCATCCTCTGGCAAGCCCGAGCGCTGGAACTGTGTAGGGGCCTGGCCAAGCTTGCTTGCGATAAAGAAAAAAAAAAGTACAAAACACCAAGGCGAAATGGCCTGTGCCAGTAGGGAATGCAGCACCCGACTAGCACTCCTCCCGCTGGTTTAGGTGAGGGACGAGTGTGTGATGGGCAGAGCTGGGGAGAGCTGCAATACTTATTGGTTCCAATTCAGGTCGGGGCTCAGAATAGATCCAACCCAGGGGTTACAACCACCAGCTGATCGGAGTGAACCAAAAAAAGATGGAAGATGGAGTAGATCAATCAACCACCTCAGCTATATGCTTGCAGCGAAAAACCTGGACAAGGGGAAACTCTAAGATAGACTGTCAATCAGTGGACTCTGCACCAGCCTCATCATACTTGGACTGTTGCTGATGATATGTTGGAGCTTCTAATTGATTGAGGTGACGCTCTGCTGGCTCTGCCTTCAAACCTGAGAGGGCCTCCCTAAGAAGCCGTTGATCTTGACTGGACAGTGGGATGCTGGACTCTGTATGGTGTGAGCCTGTAATTAGGGAATCCCAACGGAACCTGAGCTGTGGTTATGCATCATGGTGAAGGAATTCACCATGGGGGAAGGGTTTGGGGTGAAGGGGGGGAAATCCCAGTACCTATGAAATTGTGTCATGTAATACAATGTAATTAATGAATAAAAAATAATAATAATAAAAAAAATAAATTAAAAAAAAAATACTAGTGGCTGATTTTTTAGACACCTTTTATGAGCCAAAAGGATTTTTTCTATTCATAGTTTGTTGAACGTTTTTATTATGCACTTTTGAAGTGATTGTATTTTTGTTCTTTGTTTTACATATTATTTGAATTGATTTTCAAATATTAAATCAATTATTAGTCCTGGGATGAATCCCATTGAGTCTTAGAATATACATTTTCATACTTGGTTGGAATCAATATTTTAGCATTTTGTTAAGGATTTGTAAGTATATTATCTTTGTCTTGATACTAAGAAAATACTGGCCTCACAGAATTGATTAGAGAGTGTTGCTTCTGTTTCATTTTTTAAAAATTTATTTTTGATGATGATTACATGATGTATCAGGTGGGAAGTATCAAGGATTAGGGAAAAGTGGGTGAAATTATTGCTTCCAAATATTCTGTTTCTTCTTGTCTCTGGGGGAGGGGGAATGATAAAAGGGGAAGTCACATCCAGTCTTTCAAATGTCCCAGTACCCAGAGATGTGGAGTGCCACCCAATATCAGCCCAGGGTCCTGATGTGGTTCTGACCAAGTGATTTGGATAGTTCTGAAATGCTGTCGATTTCTCTGATCCAAGGGTGAAGCAGCCTTCCCATTGTCCATTGGCTGACATAGTTGACCTCAAGTCTCCATTCACCCAGATTTTCGCTGTCATCATTTGGCTGGGATAGTTGTCCAATTTGTTCAGTTCTCCTTCCTCTGTTATGGGATTCAACGAACTGCCAAATTCTTCATGTGCATCTGCCTTTTTCATTTGTAGGTGGGACTAAGGACCCTGGCTAGGCGACTTGAGCCTCACCAGAGCCCCCACCCCTGGGACCCATGAACCCAGCACCCACCCCAGGACCCAGGCCAGGCGACCCAAGACTGCTGGGTTACCAGCCCCCAGGGCTAACGATCCTGGCACCCACTGACGCCAGGCTGGGATGACTCACCTCACCTCAGCATCCACTGTCGCATTGTGCATCCTGGCTATGACCAGCCTGTCCCCAGTTCTAGTGCTTGCTGGTGGGTGTAATAGTCTAGCCCAATCCAGCCAGATCCCTGTCCTGGCTCTAATGTGAACTGACAGGTGTTGCGGCCCTACCTGGCCCACCTGCACACTGTCTTTGTTCTCAGATCTGCCAGTGAATGCTGTGAACTGACCTAGCCTGGTCTATCCCCAGACCTGACCCATGTGTATGCCGGTGGGTACTGTAACCTGGCATGGTCTGGGCTGTTCATTACCTGGGTTATTGTGCTCACCTGCAGGGACTGCATCCCAACGAAGGAGTTGCTCCTCTTCCATTTTTGGGAAAATTTTGTGAAGTACTCATATTGACTCTTCTTTGACTATTGATAGGTTTCACCAATAAAGGCATCTGGTCCTAGGATTTTTTTTTTGTATTTGGAATTTTAAAATCAATTCCATTTGTCTGTTTACTATAGCATATTCAGGCTTTCTAATTTTTTCTTTGTGCTGTTTTTTGCAATTTACATCTTTCTAGAATTTCCCCAATTTACTCACTTCATTTAATTTGTTGGCATATAATCACTTTTTTTTATTGATTACATTGCATTATGTGACACAGTTTTATAGGCACTGGGATTCCCCCCACCCCTCCCCAAACCGCCCCTATGGTAGATTCCTCCACCTTGTTGCATTACCACAGTTCAAATTCAGTTGAGATTCTTTCATTGCAAGCATTACCAAGCATAGAGTCCAGCATCTTATTGTCCAGATAAATTCAACGGTTTCTTCGGGAGACCATCTCTGGTCTGAAGGCAGAGCTGGCAGAATATCATCCTGATCAATTAAAAGCCACAACATACCATCAACAACAATTTACAACATTATGGATTTAATTGACATGGTATTGAGTAACCAATATGTTAAAAAAAAATGCAAGTTCTTAACCACATCCTGTGACTACTTCATTGACATTTCAGTTTTAGTTTCTGCACAGAACCGGCTGCTATACACCTTAAATGGCTATAGATTACCATTCAGCTGTCTCATGTCTATTTTCATTTTAGTATTTATCAGTTTATAGCGTTGAAGCATGATTTTGCTGAACCTGGCTGTTTTTTGGGTAGTTTAACTTTGTAACTTTAACAAGCCATGTGTCAACAGTTTAGGTGAACAGTTTTAGGAGGGGTGTGCAGAGAAATCTTCAATACCTTAGTGAGGAGTAACTAATCTTTGTGTCCCACCTAGTGAGGTGTAAGTGAATCCACGCTGACCGTTTCCTGTCTGGTTCTAAGCTTTCCTTGTTGTTCTTTATCTGTTCTAGATTTGTTTGTTTGTTTGTTTTGAGGGGTTTCTGGAGCGATCCTGGTGGTCATTGCGAGACAGCGTGGGGATCCAAAGTTGGAACCAGGCAAGGACCAGAGAAAGCTTTGGCATATAATTACTTTTTAATAATTAATTCAAATTTTTAAATTTGAGGAGCAGACACATACACACACATATTGAGAGAAGAAAGAGATATAGATAGATAAATAAAGAGTCAGAGAGAGAGAGAGAGAGAGATTATAATTTGCTGATTTACTCTGAAATGGCTGCTACCGGTGGGGCTAGGTTGGGACCAAGCTAAACAGCCAGAAATGCAGTCCAGGCGTCTCATGAGAGAGGTAGGAGTCCCACAACTTGACTCATCACTGCTGCCTCTCCAGATCTGCATTAAACTGCAGTGGGGAGCTGGAGTCGAGTCAGAAGTTTAATTGAAACCCAGGTTGTCTGATCTGGGACGTGTGTGTTTTAATGGATGGGCTAAATCCTATGAAGTTGGTAGTGATGTCTTCTCTTTCACTCCTGACTTTAATAATCTGAATATTGTTTTTTTTCTTGGTTATTTTAACAAGAAGATTTATAATTTTAGTGATCTCTTCAAACTTCTTTATAGTTTTTCTACTATCTTTTTTCTGCTCCAGTCTATTTTCCCTCTTTTTTTGCTTTTATTTTTCTAATTTCTAAAGTTAGAAAGTTATTGAATTATGTCTAATTTTTAAAATTAAAAAATATTTTTAAAAAGATTTATTTATTTTTATTACAGAATCAGATATCCAGAGAGGAGGATAGAGAGGAAGATCTTCCGTCCGATGATTCACTCCCCAAGTGAGCACAATGGCCGGTGCTGTGCTGATCCGGAGCCAGGAGCCAGGAACTTACTCCAGGTCTCCCTTGTGGGTGCAGGGTCTCAAAGTTTTGGGCCATCCTTGACTGCTTTCCCAGGCCACAAGCAGGGAGCTGGATGGGAAGTGGAGCTGCCGGGATTAGAACTGGCACCCATATGGGATCCCGGCGCGTTCAAGGCGAGGACTTTAGCCACTAGGCCACGCCGCCTGGCCCTAACATTTAAATTTTTAATGGCTATAGATTTTCCTCTGAGTGGTGCTTAAACTGCATCTCCTAAGATCTGGTAGGTTGTATATTGATTTTCATTCTTCTTTATCTATATATTATTTAGTGGTATGTTTTTTGTGTTTTACACGTATGTAATATTCTCTAATTTTCTTCTAATGTTTAGTTCTAAATTAATTTTATTGTGGTCAGAGAATATGCGTAACTTTGCATCATTCCAATCCATTATGTTTTATTATTTTTTAAGATTTGTTTATTCTCATTGGAAATGCAGATTTACAGAGACGAGGAGAGACAGAGAGACTTTCTGTCTGCTAGTTCCCTCCCTAAATGGCCACATGACTGGAGCTGAGCCAATCTAAAGCCAGGAGACTTGAGCCTTTTCTGGGTCTCCCATGGGTGCAGGGTCCCAAGGCTTCTGACCATCCTCCACTGCTTTCCCAGGCCACTGCTTTGTCATTCAGCTCCCTGGATGGGAAGTGGAGCAGCCAGGACATGAACCGTGCTCATATGGGATACCAGGACTTGCAAGACAGAGGAGTATTAACCAATTGAGCCATTGTGCTGGGCCCTTGGAGTTTGTTTTGTGCCTAATATAAAGTCCATTCTAAAGAATATTTCATGTATGCTTAAGAAATACTCTGCGTTCTATTGATGTCTTATAGATCTAATTGGTTACTGTATTGTTCATATCTTCTCTTTTCTTTATGATCTTCTGACGGGCTGCTCGATCCATTATTCAAAATGAAGAGGCATTGGAGTCTTCAACTACAATAGCTCAATGTGTGTTTCTCCATTTAGTGCAGCTTTTGCTTTATATATTTTGAGTCTCTTTTATTAGATCCATGTATATAGTTATAACTGTTACATCTTCCAGGTGAATGGACTCCTTCGTTATTATAAAATTCCCCTCTTTATCTTGGTAGCACAGATTAGCTTCCCTATAGGTGAGTTTATGTTGGGGCTAGTGAACTCCTAACACTCTGTCAGCTGTGACTATGACTCTCGGCCTAGGTAGAACTGGGTGGGAAAGGGATGTCGATCATCTCTGCAGCATCAGTCACACTAGTCATTGTTGTAGCAAGGGCTGGAAGAGACATGATGAAAGCCAGGAGCATCTCCTTGCCAAAGTGAAGCCCTAACCTAGACTAGGGGAGAGAGTGAGCCCTCCTTCTGGCCACACTGGTTAGAGCTCAATAGAGAAGGTGAGTTAAGATTCAGCTGCCATGGACTCTCACTTTCTTAAGGATATTTCGTATATTTTATGGTATGAATACTTATTCCTTTACCTTAGAGTAGTTTTCAGAGACTCTAAGTCATTTGCAAAAAAAAGAATTTTCACTACATGGTTGTTTGTTGGAGTGTTTGCCGTGTCTCTTACTCTTTCTTTAGGAAGATCCCACACTTTCATGAGAAAGTTTTAGGAGTTTATTTATTGAGATTTTATCTGAAAGAGATTGAGGCAGAGAGGAGAAAGAGAAAGAAAGAAAGAGAAAGAGAAAGAGAAAGAGAAAGAGAAAGAGAAAGAGAAAGAGAAAGAGAAAGAGAAAGAGAAAGAGAAAGAGAAACCTTCTGTCTGGTGGCTCGCTCACCAAATGCTCTCAGCATCTGGGACTGGGCCAGGCTGTGGTCAGAGCCCAGGAACTCTGACTTTCTGGAGGGTTGCAGGCACCCAACCCCTTGAGCATCCTCTGTTGCCTCTCAGAAGTCACTTGAACAGGAGGCTGGAGCAGAAGCAGAGACAAGATCAGATTCCGGACACCCTGATGTGGGATGAGAACATTTGCAGCAGTGAGTTAAACTTGCTGTGCGGCAGGATCTTAGGCCCTTGCAAAATTTTAAAAGGATAAGTAGGACTAGGTTAGCTTATTTAGGTTGAACACCATCTAGAAATGCCCTACCATTAAAACTGCCATGATCTGAAATGTGGAAAAACAAGATATAATCCTTGCAGCACCGAATTATAGAGAAATGAGGGCTGGCTGCTGAGTGGCCACATATTTGCCTTTCACTTCTCTGAGAGATCAGTTTCCTTACTCAGCAACTCAGAATTATGGCAGCAATAAAAGTGCAATTGCATCTGTGAGAAGGCCTCAACCAGCTCGGTACTTTGGATTGCTTATAATCTCCATGGGCAAATGCCACTGCAGGAGGATGATTAACAAGAAGAGATAGATTTTTCAAAAAATTCTATTTATGTAGTTTAAAGGGAGAATGGAAACTGATTGAAATGAAGAAACATCATTTCCGAACTGGGTGACAAGGAAAGGATCTTGTTGGTGACTAGATATAGGTTGGGGAAGTCTTAGACGTGCTTGCTGGGCAAAGGTACTTTCCTGTTGGTGTAATTGTCTGGTGTCCAGTGATTTCTCACAAGCCAGGAGAAGACATGCCAGGAGAGGATGATGATTAGGGTAGTCTTGGCAGGTGGTCAGCTTCAGGGAAGTCTAGCTAGTTCCCACCTTAACAAACTGAACCACTGGGAAAGGGTACTGAACCATGTGACATATCCCTGTGTCCTTGGGAAACAACTTATAGTGGAGCTAACCATATAGACTGGCAAGGATGAATCATGAACAGCAGGCTTTGGGCTTCTTACATTCTCCTGGGTACCAGGTGATTGGATCCTGAGCTTGGATGGGAGTTGAACAGGGTTGGGGAGAGGGCAATATGAAATTGAGACAATAAGAAAAAATAAACAAGGCAAAGACCATGAAAGTGGGTGGCCAGAGTGAAGCCGCCTTGTCAAAGGAAGGAGGTTGACCTAGAAGGCTTGCTTACCTCAATCTTTTATTGAAATGTTTGGGGAGCCAAATTATAGGAATTGATGTGATACAAACGTTGACAGCTCTGTCCCATATTGATGTTAACCAGCTAATGCTTGATGATCAGAAAGCAACAATGTGATCCAAGTTGGTACATAACTGCCTTAATGATATCTTAAAGTGTACAGTCCTGGGGCCTTGGACCATGGCCCAACTATGGACCCTCACCCACAGGCCTTGTCCTTGTTCTTGGACTTATGCCCACTCGTGGACTGTTGCCCATAGAGTTTGACCTTGGTCTCTAGCACCAGCAGTCTGTGAGCCAAAGATTCCAGGCATAGTCTGTCTTGCTCTGCTTTATCAAGTCACACTGTTATTTTTTTTAAAGATTTGTTTACTTTTATTACAAAGTCAGATATACAGAGAGGAGGAGAGATAGAGAGGAAGATCTTCCATCTGATGCTTCACTCCCCAAGTGGCCGCAATGGCTGGTGCTGTGGTGATCCAGAGCCAGGAGCCAGGATCTTCCTCCAGTTCTCCCACATGGGTGCAGGGTCCCAAAACATTGGGCCATCCTCAACTGCTATCTCAGGCCACAAGCAGGAAGCTGGATGGGAAGTGGAGCTGTCGGGATTAGAACCGGCGCCTATATGGGATCCCGGCGCATTCAAGGCGAGGACCTTAACCTCTAGGCCACTGTACCGGTCCCCACACTGTTATTATTATTTTTTTTTTACAAACTGCCTTTGCAGTTGAATGGGTGAAACTATGGAACTAAAGATCCTTGGGGACAGAGAATTAGGTAGGTAGAAATTCAATTAATTATTATCATTAAGTTGATGGTAGTAATGATAACTGTAGCCAACACTTTTATAGAATTACCATGTTCCAGATCCTTCTTGAAATATACATGTAATCTTTGCAAAAAGCATATGGAGCAAATAGAGTTTTAGTTCCATTTTAGAGGTGAGAAATACAGTGGCAGAGCTGATTTAAGTAACTGGCTCTACATTGCATTGTCTGTACATGGGGTAGCCAATCTTTAGCCTCAGGTGGTTTGGTTCCATGGTCCATGTCTTAACCAATGTACCCTGCTGTGTTAGAGTATCTCTCTCTCTCTCTGAAGATTTATTATTTTTTATTGGAAAGGTGGGTTTACAGAGAGAAGGAGAGACAGAGAAAAATATCTTTCATCTGCTGGTTCACTCCCGAAGCAGCTACAACAACCGGAGCTGAGTCAGTCCAAAGCTGGGAGCCAGGAGCTTCTTCTGGATTTCCCATGAAGGTGCAGTATCCTAAGGCTTTGGGTCATCCTCAGTTGCTTTCTCAAGCCACAGACAGGGAGCTGGATGGAAAGTAGAGCAGCCAGGACACAAACTGGAGCCCATATGGGATCCTGGCGCATGCAAGGCGAGGCCTTTAGCCACTAGGCTACTGTGCCAGGTCCTAGAGGATCTCTTAACTGGCTTCCTTCTCTGTAAATGGGAGGAAGAGTAGACAATCAATGAACAGCAGGAAACACAAACGTCTTTGTGAATGCATGCATGCAAGTCAGAAGTCGGGACTCTGTTACTGCTGGTAGTTGCTACAGCTTCCAGGCTTTCCTCAGATACGACCTTTTCCACCTACTTCTTGCAATCATTGAAAGTGAGCTGGAGATACTGGTCACACCTTTGTGACGATACTGTTTCAGCTGAAGACGGGCACAGGCACTTTTTTCACATTATTATTTACGTATTTTTGCATACCTCAAACATTTAATGAACATAAAATATTTTAAATGTTTCATAAAATTTAAAAAGGAAAGGAGTGTGTGTGGGAGTGGGCATCAGAATAGGTACTTCTGACATGGTCTGCACATAAAAGCTTGGAGACTTCACGGTGTGCCTGTTGAGCTGTTCTAGCTTTCTAGGTACCATTTGGAAAGAAAGAAAATGCTTCAGGCACTGAGAAGAGGAGACCAAGAAGGGGAAGGTAGAAAAGCAGGAAGTAACCCAGCCCCAGTACTACAAAGGCCAAAGAGAATGCTGGGGTTGGGGTCTAAGACTTTTCGACTGAGGATGCTGGGAAGCAGAGAAGGGTCGTTTGATGAAGCAATTAGATAGTCCATGGTGGTCTTCCAGACAGCGGCTTCTGAGGCTGTCAATAAGTCCATCCACTCTACAGAAGAGCTGATGTGCTTGCCGGTTGATTTAGTAAAGGGTGGATACCAAGGGAAAATGTGCTCAAGGATAAAAGAGGAGCTACAACACGGTAAGGGCAAAGTTTGATTTAGCTGCTTGGATTTCCAGAAAAAAAAGTGAACTATGGAGGTTATAGAGCTGGGGTCATTCGATTACAGGCTATAGGCCAGTTGCTCAAGAGAAGCATTTCTCACCTCCTGTCAGGGCTGGTGCCTTTAGATGCTTGTAAGTAGACCAGCTTAGGTTTAACTGGCCAAGAAACAAATGGGAGGAGGTGAGAATAAAATTTCACAGTGAATATGTAAGTGCTTTGCGAGACTCTATCTTGAAAAATGAACACAACGGTTATTAAAATGAGTTTATTTTACAGTTGAAGTCGCCTATGCAGCTCTCTGCCCACTTTGAATAAGCAGAGTGAGCCAAGGGGTTATTTTGTTGGATGGTATTTTCTCAACACGCGTGTGTGATGGAATGAAATAACATTCTCAGATTCATGCTTGACACTGGCAGGGTGATATAAAAAGGGTTAGTGCTTTTTTTTTCCCCCCAAAAAACTCTTCATGCACTTTTTCAATTTTCTCAAATGCTTTCTTTTTTCTTTGCTATTCCACTGTTCTCTTTCCAAGTCTTCTTGGTATCATTGTGCTAGCTATTTTCTTATCTTGGGTCATTAACGACGCTGTCTGCAGCAGGTATTTGTCATAAGTCTTCACATGCTTGTCTTCCATACACTCTGGGAAATCTCAGTCCTTTCCTTTTTTCTTTTTTTTTGGCAACATTTGCAATTCCCTTTGGTCATCCCTTTGCATCAGAGTTTGCATTTATGAATTATCTGTTGACCCATGAGAGATGGGTCAGACATGGATGGGGCAGAAACACCCTGGTATGGCTGGGAACAGGTGTATAAAGTGGGGATTAAAGTTACATTTAGTTTCCTAGGTAGTCTAGTATTTGTGGGAATTCAGATAATGAATACTTGAACAAGAGCACACCCAGGATGGAACTCAAAGTGTTTCTCACTGCCCTTCCTTGCAAGAGGACCGTAACGTTAAAGAAGCAGTAAGTAACATGTATAACAGCAGACATGCTGCAAACCTGTGGTTCATTTTACACGGCTGCTGCTTGTAATCACCGCTGATAAAACCTCGGGCAGAACATTCAGGCACGCTCTGTGAAGGTGATTCTGTGCTGGACTGACCTTGATGGGCCCCTGCGTGTAGTCTGCTTGTATTAGTTATCAGCTGCTGTGTAACAAATGACTCCCAACTTATCGGCTTAAAACAACAACCATTTATTATCTCTTGGTGTCTGGTGGGTCAAAAAATCCAGGAGCTTGGCTGTGGGTCATCTGGGGCTGTAGGCAGCTGGAGAGGGTCTGAGACTGCAGGATTTGTTTCCAGGGTCATTTATGTACCTACGGGCATAGGTGCACCTCACTGTTGGATTTCTGATGATCTAATTCCTCCAGGTAAATTGAAAGACAGAAAAGGAAGGAGATAGATAGATAGGGAGAGAGAGAATAAATATGAATAATTAAAGCATAAGTTGAAGTGTCTTTCATAACCTGTTCTTACTGACATACCAGGACTGCAACAGTCATCCTGGGATAATATGGGAGGTGGTCACACAAAGTGTGAATGCCTGGAGGGTGCAGTCATCCTAGGGGTACAATGTTGGAGGTTGGTGACTACATGGTCTCTGGTGTGACTGCCTGTTAGGGGGAAGCAGTTGCAATACTGCAGAGAACTACAAAGGATACGAGATTGAGAAGAGAGGAAAGAAAGGGGATTGACCTAAGAATGATCACTAAGGGGTGTGGAGGCAGCGGCAGGGCCCTATACTGTTGCGTTGGTTGTGCACTGCACTGTTTTAGGAAGTTCCATGTACATAGATCATCTATTTGGAGGTGAATGCAGTCTCTTTTTTTCAGAAGTCTGACCTGGAAGAGGTTCCCTGAAGCGACCCCAGGATTTCTGGGAGCAGGGTCTGTGGGCGCCATTCTGTGTGCAGCTGAGGCAGGAGGTCACCACCCAGAAGGGAGATCAAGCTGGCAGCTTTGAGCTCTTGGGTCTAGTGGTATGCTCTCATCTTCTGCCATGGTCACCAATAGACATGAGTGTTGTGGGGGTGTCCTGGGTGTTCTAGCTCCCCTCCAGGATAGCCCATGATTCACTAAGTGGAAGCAGCAGTGAGACAGATTCTCTCTTTTCTTTCCAGTCAATTCCTTTGACATCCCTTCGAGAAACAAGGTAGGCAGAGGCATGGTGACCCTGAATAAAGCTCCCAAGTTCATAGATGGGAAATCGAAAATACTAAGCCCTGTTTGGGACCATCAGTGACTTTTGATGTTACTCTGTGTCACGGGCTGCATTATGTCACAGCCCTGATGGGTCTGCTAAAGCCCTTGCCCTAAAAGCTTCAGATTGTGGCTGTGTTTGGAGACAAGGTCTTTCAGAAGATGAAGGTAAAGTGAGGGTATTAGAGTGGGCTCCAATCCAAAATGACTGATGTCCTTCTAAGAAGAGATAATAGCACAGGAGTATAGAGGAAAGCTCTTTCAAGGATACAGGGACAAAAGGCCATCTGCAGGCCAAAGAACAAGGCCCCCCAAGAAATCAACCTCACCAACACCTTGACACCTCAACTTCAGAATTCTGGCCTTCAGCATGGGGAGAAAAGAAATTTCTATGATTAAGTTGCCCGTTCCACAGCACTTCGATATGGCAGCTGAGAAGTTGAATACATTCTGGACAAGTCTTTGTCTTTTCTGTGATGTGGTCTTGCAATGCTTAAAATTATGACATTTGCAGGGGTTGAATATCAATGGTGTATGGCCACCATGAACCCAGTGGGACTTTTGTGTCAATTAAGGAAAGAGGTTCTTTTCTCACGCACGCACAGTCTTGTGCTGGACTTTGGGCTTGGTGAGGGGAGAATGGGAATCATTGCTTACCCTCTCCCTTAGGTGGAATGCGCTTGTGCTGAGCAGAACCTACACGTGTTGGGCCCAGCATGGTGGCCCAGCAGCTAAAGACCTCACCTTGAATGTGCTGGGATCCCATAAGGGCGCCTTTTTTTAAAGACTTATTTTATTTTTATTGCGAAGTCAGATATACAGAGAGAAGAAGAGACAGAGAGAAATATCTCCTGTCCGATGATTAGAACCAGCGACCATATGGCATCCTGGCTCATTCAAGGTGAGGACTTTAGCTGCTAGGCCACCGCACCGGGCCCATGGGCGCCGGTTTTAATCCCAGCAGCTCCACTTCCCATCCAGCTCCCTGCTTGTGGCCTGGGAAAGCAGTCAAGGATGGCCCAGAGCCTTGGGACCCTGCACCCACATGGGAGAACTGGAGGAGGTTCCTGGCTCCTTGCTTGATTGGCACAACATCGGCCGTTGCGGTCACTTGGGGAGTGAATCATCGGATGGAAGATCTTCCTCTCTGATTCTCCTCCTCTGTGTGTATCTGTCTTTCCAATAAAAGTAAATAAATCTTAAATAAAAAAAAAACCTACACGTGTTTCCCTGGTGACTGTGTCAGTGCGAAAAGCTCCGAACCTCCAGGAAGCAGAGTGGGAGGCCGGCTACAGCCGGGAAAGGCATCCTGCTGTTTCTTCTCAAGGGGAAAGATGACATCCTTTTCTCCTCATTGCCCTTTCTTAGAGCAAACTCAGTGGAAAACTTCTGCAAATGATGCATTAAACTTCTAAATTTACAACACACTTTGCAAGTCCAGTGTACCTTAATAACATAACACAGCAAAAGGTTGGAGAGAGAGCTCCTGTTAAACATTTGATGAATTCATGGTTCTGTATTTGCCGTCTCATTCTCATTCCCACCACAGATACTTACCAACTCAAAAATTTACATATTCATACGCAGAGAAATGCCACCTAGCTCTCCCTATACATATATTTTAGTGGCACTTTGAGGAAATTTGTAGACCTGGCTACCTTGTTACTGATTAATGAATATTTGGTTCGATGAAACTGGCTCTACCTTGACAATTCTTTTCCTCCTGAGCCGAGAAGTCCAGGAGATGCCATAATTCTCTTCCCATCTTGTGGTTCCCTCAGGGCAGCTCCGGAGCCTGGGGGAGGCTCAGGAAGCAGAGTCAAGCAGAAGGGTGGCTGCTGCAATGTGCCAAGACCCATCTGTCGCAAAGGGTGATCCTGGGGGCTGCCAGCGTGGCTGCCAGCTGTCAGTGTCTGCAGCTCTGCTCTGGGGCTTCTCCCAGAGCAACTGGGCACCGTCTTGCAAGCACTAGAGGAGGCACAGTCAGTGGGAATGGCTTGTGACCTATGATTGGTAGAAGTTTGTCTATAAAGTACCCCAGTAATTTGGCTGAGTGTATGTGCATGTGAGTAATTTAGTTTCTTCAAATGTATTTACTTAAAAGGGGAAAGGAAAACAGATAGACACAGATGACAGACAGAGAGATCTCCCACGCATCAGTTCATTCCTGAAATGCCTGCATCAGCCAATACTGGTCCTACCAAAGCTGAGAGCTGGGAATTCAATCTGTCCGCTGTGTGGGTGGCAGGGGCAGAACTACCCAAGCCATCACCTGCTGCCTCCCAGGGTGCCCACCAGGGGGAAGCTGCAATCCAGAGCTGAACTGGGACTTGAACCCTGGTACTGATACAGAAGCCACGAGGTGCCTTCTCCGCTGCTCTAAGCACATGCCCCTGCCTGGGGACAGTTCTGAGGTGTATTTTAAAGCCTTCCTCATAGGAGTGTGCTGTGATCCCCAATGGAAGAATTTGGCTCAACACACACACACACACACACACACACACACACACTTGCCTTCCTTGCACAGGATCACCTGCTCCATTTACCCCCTAGCACTTCTAGTATCTCCCAAAATAAATTTTAGCACCTGGATTCTGTCTCAGGATGTGCCTCTAGGGGTGCAAAACTTTTCCATATTGTAAACCTGCCTGGGCTGTGTAGAGTTGGCCAATACTCTGCCCCAGAGAGCTTGGCATGAACAGTTTCTGCTGCTGGCTTGCTGCTTGAGGGCCCACTGAGGGCTCCCATCCTGAACCACACCTAGTGAGCTTCATAGCTCTGTGGGGTGGGTAGCGTCATACAGTCAGAAATCCTATTGACTCATGTAAACATGCAAGAGTCACTTTAAGGAAGTGATGGCATAGGAAGAGAAATTTGCCCCTATTACCCACATGTTGCCATCTGGATGCTCCATATACTTAAAACAGCTTTTTATACTTTTTAAAATGTCAAGAAAACAAGGTCTCATTTGACCAAATAGTTTATAATTCCAATGTGAAATTTTTAAAAGAATTATTTTGCTTTATGAGACAGAGTTACATAAAAGGAGAGAGAGAGTGAAAGATTGTCCATCCATTGGTTCACTTCTTCAATGGCTGCAATTGCTGGAACTGAGCCAATCTGAAGTTGCAAGGAGCCAGGAGCCTCCTCCAGACCCTCAGTGTGGATATAGGGAAGGGCCCAAGGACTTGAGCCATCCTCTGCTGCTTTCCAAGGCCATAATCAGGGAGCCAGATCAGAAGTGGAGCAGCCAGATTAAGAAACAGTGCCTATATGTAGAGGCTTAGCCTACTTCACCACAGTACTGGCCCCTTGATGTGAATTTTTTCCAACATGTATTTGCTGTTAAATTACAAGAGATGGGTCACAAAGAGATAAGGAAATATTTGTGGGCCAGTCTTGCAAACAAAAACAACTGTTCAGATTCCTGAATCCTACCATGAACTTTTTGCAGAAAGGAATAAATGCAACAAATTTCTATCTTGAAAATGAACTAATAGAAAAGTTGGAAGAAGGAACAAAACACTCCTTTACACCTCTCTTCTCATTTCCGCATATCAGATAGAAAGTGACATAGAGATGCAGCCTGGTGCTGCATAATGAAGGTTGCACCCCCAATGGTGAGCCTGTGGGATGAATGAAAGTGTAACCCAGGAGGAAACAAGAGAAAAGGTAACTGCAAGAAAATGGAAAGAAGAGGAGACACCAGGAAAATCTATAGGGAAGTGTTTGGAGGCATTTTTCAGACTTCAATGAACTTCTTAAAAAGTGCAAATATGAGGGACTGGCACAATGGCTCAACTGGCTAGTCTTCCACCTCCAAGCGTGGCATCCGAGATGGATGCTGATTGGACTGCCTGGGGTTGATTCTTGGCTCTCGCTTCCTGTCAGCGCAGACCCCAAAAGGCAGAGGTGATGAATCAAGCGACTGAGTCCCTGCTATCCACATGGGAAATTTAGATTGGATTCTTGGTTCCCACCTTTAATGCTAGGTAGTGGCAGGCATTAGGGCAGTGAATGAGCAGATGGGAACTTGGTGTGCGTCTTGTCTACTTCTGTTTCTGCCTCTCAAATAAAGAATAAGAAATAAAAGAGCTGGTGTCAATTTTTTTTAAGAGCTTGAAAACATGGACCCTGACACCCAGGGTTTCATTCCCGAGCGATGTTCCCAGTGTATTGTCTGCTTAGAAACAAATCTGTGATGGAGAAAAGAAGCAAATCAAGCCAAGCTGCACAGATTCATTCCTGAAAAGGGTGACACTTGCTCCAGACGAGCCCCAGGCAGATGCTCCAGGACATCCTCCAGAAGAAGGCCCTGCTACCAGAGGAGAAGAGCTCATCCCAACTGCCTGCTGCTGTGCACAAGATGTGGAGGTGAGACAGTGCTACTGACCCTCACTCTGCAGGACAAGGAGTGTTTGGGTCATGCTTTGTAACAAAACAGTCGTAAAATGTAATAATAGAAGAAGCATCTAGAGACGTCTCTGTACAACTATACAATGCATGCTTTGAAGCTAACTGATAGTACGAAAGTGCCAGAAGTTAAAAGAATGGGGACATTTATAAAGTGAAGAAGTTACAGCCAAGGCTAGCTTATTATTGAAGAAGGAAAATTCTTTAAAGAAGGGTTATCTACTTATTTGAAAGTCAGACTTAGAGGGGGGAAAGAGAGAGAGAGAATCATCTATCTGTTGGTCCATTCTCCAGATGGCTATTGTTGGGCAAGGCTGAAGTCCGGAACTAGAAGTGTCATCCATACAGACCTAGGGGCCCAAGCAGTTGGGCCATCTTCTGCTGATCTTCCTAGGCTACTAACATGGAACTGGATCAGAAACAGTGCAGCCATGACTCAACTGGCACTCATGAGATGCCAGTGTTGCAGATGGCAGCTATACTTAACTTTGCCGCAGTCCCAGCCCCAAGTAATGATCTAAAAATTAAACTGTGTGTAGCCTACGTATGGAGTGTTCATAATTTCTATGGAAGTGGGCAAGAGTGTCGTAGGCCTTTGTGTTCACTCACTACTGTAACCCACTGACACACCCAGGACAATATTCATAAGGGCTTAATTCATAAGTGCCTTCCAGCTCAAAACCTTCCTGGAAGAAAAGTATTCCTGGAGGTTTTATATCTGCTCCATGGAATCTATGGCAGTTCCTTTCTGCTTCTTGTGGCTTGGCACCAGCAGCAGCCTGGACAGAGGTCCAGCAGACCAGGCCTGAAGAAATCCCCTTCTGCCCCTGTTAGCACAGGTGGGGAAGCCCCTTCTGCAAACTGCAACTCAGGGGCCTGTGGCTGTTTGTGCTACAACCTCTGGATTAATCAGATTTGCTAGTGGAATGGGTAGGGTCCCTTCTACAATCCAATGTCTCCACATCTTAGATAAGTCTCCATAATAACCTGTACTTAAGAACCTTACTGCATCCTGCAGCTCTGGAGCTGGGGCTGTTGGAGCTATGTTCCATAGAGAGACAAGAGTTGACTCCGTGGGACCTGGGAAGGATCCTGTCTGCATTCCTTGCTCCATGCTCAAGCCGACTGGTGCACAGACCCAGCATGTCATCTGAGAGTGAAATGTGGGGCCTGGGTGCATTCCACTGCATCATGAAGCTCTGGGACTGCTTTCCTTTGCTAATCTGGCTTGTTTGTTTTGTTAAACTTCTTTAAAAAATAAAAAGGTTATTTCTTGTTGTAATTTATAGTTTTTAGTTATAATTCCAGTTATTTTTGCTGTGATTTTTTATCATTCCTTGCTTCCTGTTCATTTTTCTTTTCTAATAAGTCCTTCAGATGCATTATTAGATCATTTATTTGAGATATTTTCATTTTTTGGTAAGCACCTAATGTTATCAGTGTCCCTTTCAATAAATGTTTTCACTACATCTCATAGGTTTTGATAATTTTGCTTTTATTTTCATTTCTTCAAAAAGTTTTTTTTCTTAATTTCCTCAGTGATACATAAGTCATACAGTAGCATGATTTTCTGAAAAAAGGTTTTTGGTTTTCTTTTTCATTTCTTCTGTGACACATTGGTCATTCAGTAGCATGCTATTTGATTTCATGGCATTACAAGCTTTCTATTTTTCTTCCTGTTTTTGAGTTTGTTTTACGATTTTTCATTTAAGGGGATGTATAGTAACTGTGTAATAGAGACTATCATAAACAGATGTGAATATACAATGCAGTATGCATCTCTACTTCCAAATCAAAGATGGACTTCCAATGAAACTGTCAAATGTATCTTGACAATAGAATACTGGATTCTCTGCTATTGTCCATGCCCACAATGTCAGGATATACACTTAAATAGCAGAATGATGCACTTATGACTATTTATGAAGGACTATACTATCATAATAATATAGGGGAAATCAGTGGTGGGGGAGTGGACTTGGGGAGTGGAGAGGGGAAATCCTAGACCTATTGAACTGTATCATTAAATAATACATTAAATAAATTAAAAAGAAAATTATGCAGCTGAAGACTTCAATCAATGAAATAAAACATACAGTAGAAAGATCTAACATCAAAACAGATTAAATGAACGAAAGAATGCTTGATCTTGAGAAGATTTTTAAGGTAAACCCGGTAGATGAAAGTGAGGAGAACAGAGGTGGAAACAATAAAGAAAGCTAGCGTGTGCATAGGATAACACTAAGCAAGAATTCATATCATGGGTTTACATGAAGGGGAAGAAAAGAAAAAAAAAGCATTAAAATATATTTAAAGAATAACTAAGAGCTTTCCAAGCACTGAAAGCAATATGAACAGCAACATACAGAGAGCTGTGGAGATAGTGCAATGACATATAGAAGGCTAATCCTCCCCTTATGGCACCGCCATCCCATATGTCCTCCAGCTCATTCATGCCCCAGCTGCCCTACTGCTGATCCAGCTGCCTGCTGATGGTCTGGGAAAGCAGAGACGGATGGGCCACTTCACCCACCTGGAAGACAGGGAAGAAGTTTTTGGCTCTCAGCTTTGGACTGGCCCAGTCTGTCCAAAACAGTCATTTTGGGGGAGTGGGCCAGCACTGTTTGTCCCCCTCTCTCTCAGTAATTCTGACTCAGAAGTAAAATAAATCTTGAAGATATAAGGAGCTAGAAGACCCCAACCACACTCAATCAAAAAGTTATTTCTCCAAGGCATATTGAAATTGAATTTTCAAAAGTTAAGGATAAGCAGAGAATCTCAAAGACAGAAAAAAAATCAAGCTAAATATACAAAACCCCTTATTATACTAATGGCATACCTCTCAGAAGAAGCTTACTGACCAGAAAGGAGTGAGGTGATATAGTCAATGCTTCAAGAGAAGAAAAAAATATGTAAAAAACAGCTTCCAACCCAGAATACTGTATTCAGCAAAACCGTTGTTCAGAAATGAAGGAGAAAGAAAGCATTTTCCTTAAAAAAAGCTGAGAGAATTCATCACTGCTGGATAAGCCCTGTAAGAAATCCTTGGTGAGATCCTACATTGGAAGCAAAAGGATCAAGGTGTGGTGGTGCAGTGGAAGAAGCGGCTGCTTCACAGGTCACAGCTGGGCGCCAGTTTGAGTTCCAGCTCATCTGGTTCCAGTTCAGCTTCCTGCTCTTCATTATAGAAGGCAGCAGATAATGGCTCATGTACTTGGGTCCTTGTAACGCACAAGCAAGACCGGGTTGAGTTCTAAGTTCCTGGCTTTAACTGGTCCAGCACTGGTTATTTTAGGCATTTGGGGACTGAACTGGCAAATGGAAGATGTTTCACTCTCTCTTTCACTTTCTTTTTTTTATGATTTTTTTTACATTTTATTATTATTATTATTATCATTTTTTTATTATTATCATTTTATGATACAGTTCCATAGGCTCCTGGCATTTCCCTTATCCCCTCCCCAAGTCCCTTCCCCTCCACCTAGTTCCTCTATATCATTACTAAAATAAAGTTCTTCATACACAGTCATATGTCCATCATTGCGGACATGGACAATGGCAGAGAGTCCAGCATCCTATTGTCAAGATAGAGTAAACAGTTTCATTGTAAGTCCATCTTTGTCTGGAAGCAGAAATGCATACTACATTGTATCCTCACATCTGGATATGTTAGTCTCCATTTCACAGCTACTGTATATCCCCTATAAATGAGAAGTCATAATACAACATCAACAGGAGAAAGAAAAATAGAAATTTGCAATACCATGAAGTTAAATGACATGTTACTAGATATGACAGTCTCCATTACACAGCTACTATACATCCCCTGAAGTGAAGAGCCACAAAACAGAATCAACATCAGAGAGAAAAAGAAATTAACAACGCCATGAAGTTAAATAACATGCTACTAAATGACTAATGTGTAGCTGAAGAGATGAAAATCAAGAACCTTCTTGAAGAAAACGATGTTACTGTATGATCTATGGGTCATTGAATGATTTAATCAGAAGAAAATGTTTTGAAGAGATGAAACTAACACAAAACAACAAAACCCATGTGATACAGTTTCTGCTGATTTTTGTTGGTGAAGTGTGTCTCCTCCAGACAATAAACAGATGGGTTTTGTTTTTTAATCCAGTCTACTAATCTATGATGTTTGATTCAGCTTATGCCATTTACATTCAGAGTTTAATATACATGGGTGGTACTTTGGTCCTGTCATTTTAGGGATGGTTTGTTCATTGGTTTAGTCTTGTGTTGTCATTTTACTGGGATGTTCTTCCCATTTGCCTTTGGTTTCGTTGGGTGCTATTCCTCTTCTCTGTCAAGAGAACATCTTGAAGTATCATTTGTAGGGCAGGTTTGGAAGAGGCAAATTCTTTTAACTTTTCTTTACTGTGGAAGACTTTTATTTCATTTTCAAAGACAAAAGAAAGTTTTGCTGGATATGTTATCCTAGGCCAACAATTTTTTCTTTTAGAGTCTGGAATATGTCACTCCATTCTCTTCTTGCCTGTAGAGTTTCCTGTGAGAGGTCTCCTGTGAGTTTAATTGGCATCCCTTGATGTGTCAATTGATTTTGTTCACTTGCACATTTAGGAATCTTTTTCTTATGTTCGATTGAAGAGAGCTTGATGATCATGTGTCTTGGTGAAGATCGCTTTTGATCAAGCCTGTTGGGAGTTCTGTGCTCCTCCTGGATCTTGTTTCCCAATTCTTTCTCCAGATTAGGGAAATTTTCCTTTATTATTTCATTAAATACATTTGCAAACTCAGCTTCTCTTTCTGCACCTTCAGGGACTCCCATAACTCTTCTATTTGGCCTCTTAATAGTGTCTTTCAATTCTTGAATTCTTTTTGGCCTGATCCAGCTCTGCTTCCAGCTTTTTGTTTGCTTCCCCCTGAAGACACGAAATATCTTCCAATTCTGAGATATCTCCAGTTGGAAATATCTTCCAATATCTTCTTTCTTCTGCTTGCTTCATTCTATTTTGGAGACTCTCCACTGTACTTTTAATTTGCTCTACTGTGTTCTTAATTTCTGATATACCAGCCTCGATTTGCTTTATTGCTTCCTTAAATACTTTGAACTCTTGTATGTGCTTCTCATTGTCGATCTGAAGCTTTAAAATGCGTCTTATGGATTCTGTGTGCCCCATTTTCTCGATGTCTTCCTCAGTTAACTCTGAGGTTGGCATAGGGTTTTGCTCCTTTGCAGGGGAGTCTTCAGTAATATTCATTGTGCCTTTGTCTCTTGTTTTGCTCTTGGTCATTGTAGTTCTGGTAATGAGATTCTTCTCCTTGGGGCAGGTTTCTAAGCTGTGTCACCCACAGGTCTACAATGCAATTTTCTTGTTGCAGTTGGTACACAACTTTTTGCTTGCAGCCATTTGTGCCACAACCTCCAGCGAGTTCCAGGTCTGGGTTCTTATGTTAGATTTCCAGCATGGTCTCCAAAGCCCCAGCTCCTGTCTCACCACTCTCCTCCTCCTCCTGTGATACCGTGTTGAGGCTGCACCGCTGTCTCTGCAACCTTTCTCCCACTTCTGGTTGGAGCAGGTCCCAGGATTAGAGAGACACCAGGTGTCCTATATAGTTAGGTTGTTGGTGGCACTGATCTTGTTGGAACCTGTTGGACATTAGGTCTGGGTGCCACACGGACCTATTTTGACCCGTACGATGCCCCAGTCGGTATTATTTTCCTGTGGGACCAGTGCAATGTGCTGAACTCTGTGAGTTCTGGCGAGCTCAGCACATGCGCAGTTCACTGTTGTCCCCTGCAGTCCTAAAGCTATTGCCACAGTTTACCAAATGGCGCCTGACATACCACTACTAGAGTTCTTGATCTGCTGGCCGGCAGATCTGAGGGCTACTCAGACCTGTCTTAGGTGGAACCCGTAGAATGTCACGTTGATGCAGTTCACTGAGTCAGAAATGAATTTACTCCCAGCTCAGCATATGCTCAATGCTTTCCCTTGCCTTTGCCTCCTTACACAAAATAGTGCCCAATTCAGCTCTAGGGGGCTGACTGGGCTGTGAAATCTACTCTGTTCTCGCACTGTCCATCTGGGATCTGCTGCTCTGTCTCTGCTCCTGGTCAAATCAAATGGACCAACAGGACGGACGGTTCTTTGTCTGGGTTCACCTCCCAAGCTTCCAGTGAAAGTCCCTTCCCATCTGGTTGCTGGTGGAGTTCCAGCTGCTGGTGGAGTTCAGATCGTTGTTAGCTGAATGCCACTGGAGTATCAGTCACTGCAACACCACACAATTGTGCCCGTTGCTTTCCTGTGTCTGTCAGTCTCCAGGTACCCTTCTGCTGTTGTTCTGCCCTTTGCTATTTCCTGGAATATGTCCTCTCTGCTTTATCCTGATTAAATGTTTTTCCATCTGTTTAAACGTGTCCTTACCCTATTGCGCCATCTTGATTCTCTTCTCTTTCACTTTCAAATAAATAAACATTAATAAAAAGTGTAAGAATCCTAACAAATATCCTGGAAACAAAATATACTAATAAAGTGATACGCAAAACAAAACATGAGGAGAACCTATACTTACGGCAGAAAACAATCAAACTGCAAAGATAAATAAGAAGAGGGGAGAAAGGGACAGTGAAAATATAAGACTGTGAACAATCAACAAAATTCCAGCAATTAACTCTTAACTGTCAATATTAACTTTGAACATGACAATTAAATTTCTTAGTCAAAATATACATGTTGGCAAAATCAATTATAAAAAGACCCAACTACACGCTGTCTGTAAGAAACTTACTTTACACTTAAAGACATACAGACTGAAAATCAAGTATTGAGAAAGATGTATCATACAAATAAAACCCATAACTGAATTGAGGTAGCTCTACGTCCATCAGATAAAAAAGACTTTCCATGAAAAATTGTGAAAAGAGACAAATGAGTGCATTACATATGGATAAGAATATTGATTCAATCAGAAGTTTTAGCAGCATTAGATACATGCACACCCAACACAAACCAAGCCAAAGTTGATAGACTTTTAGGCAGCCATAGAATACAGTGCAATAATGGTGAAGGGACTTCAATACCCATCATCAATGACAATAGTATTGAGCAAAAGTTAAAAAAAAAAGATCAATGTTGCAGAATAGAAACACCAGAAGGGAACCCAAACAGGTACAGCCAAATAATCTTTGACAAAAAGACAAACGACAATCCAGGCAAATGAGAAGGTCTGTTCAATAAATGCTGTTGGGACAACTGGTTAATAGCCTGCAGAAACAAAAAGATAGATCCACATCTCTCACCATACACTAAGATCAGATCTAAATGGATAACAGATCTAAACCTACATCCAGAAACCTTCAAACTTTTGGAAGAAAATGTTGGAAACACACTGCAACACTTAGGGGTAGGCCCTCACTTCCTAAAAAAGACTCCAAATGCAGTAGAAATCAAGACCAAAATAAACAATTGGGACCTCATCAAACTAAGAAGCTTCTGTACAGCTAGAGAAACAATCAACAAAGTAAAAAGGCAACCCATAGAATGGGAGAAGATCTTCGCACACGACATAGGTGATAGAGGGCTAATCTCCAGAATATACAAAGAGCTACAAAACAACCAAAATGTCAAAACAAACAAGCCACTCAAGAAATGGGCACGGGAAATGGGCAAACACTTCACAAAGGAACAAACCCGAATGGCAAATAAACATATGAAAAAATGCTCAAGTTCCCTGGCAATAAGGGAAATCCAAATTAAAACATCAATGAGGTACCACCTAACGCCAGTAAGACTGGCCCACATGAATAAAAGCACCAACAATACTTGTTGGCGAGGTTGCGGGGAAAAGGGAACTCTACTCCACTGCTGGTGGGGCTGCAGGCTGGTACAGCCTCTATGGAAATCAGTATGGAGAATATTCAAACAACTCAAAATCAACATACCGTATGATCCGGCAATAGCACTCCTAGGAATATATCCAGAACAATTGTTTTATGAGAAACCAACATGCACTCCTATGTTCATAGCAGCACAATCAGTAATTGCAAAAACATGGAAGCAACCAAAATGCCCATCAACAGAGGATTGGATAAGAAAGCTATGGTTCATCTACTCCATGGAATACTACTCAGCTATTAAAAAAACCAAAATGCAGTTCTTTGTGGCCAAATGGGCCAAACTGGAAACCATAATGCTAAGGGAAATGAGCCAATCCCAAAAGGTTAAATACCACATGTTTGCCTTAATTTAAGATGATATGATGTTATGTATAACATGTTATGTTATGAATGTTATATGTTGTGTATAAACTAAAATTGAAATGTAAGTGAGGTGATCACAGAAGGTGGTTAAGAACTCGCATTTACTTTTAACATATTGGTTACTCATTACTATGTCAATTAATTCCATAATGATGTAAATTTTTGCTGATGGTATGTTGGAGCTTTCAATTGACTGGGATGATACTCTGCTGGCTCTGTCTTCAGACCAGAGAGGGTATACCTAAGAAGCTGTTGAACTTGACTGGACAATAAGATGCTGGACTCTATGTTTGGTATACACTTGCAATGGGGGAATCTCAACTGAACTTGAGCTGTGGTTATGCAACAAGGTGGAGGAATCCAGCATGGTGGGAGGGTTTGGGGAGGGGTGGGGAGAATCCCAGTACCTATGAAACTGTGTCACATAATACAATGTAATTAATGAATTAAAAGTAATAAATAATAAAAAAGTACATCAGAGTTGAACATTACAAAATAGACCTAATAGGTATTTATAAAACATTTATTCCACAGCTACAAAATAAGCATTCTTCCCATCAGTGCATGGAACATTTTGGGAGATAGATCATACATTAGACTACAAATGAAATATTAGTAAGTTATAAAACATCTCCAGAGTGCCTTCTCAGTAGAAGGAATAAAATCAGAAATCAACAAGAACAATAGGGGTCCGTGAGTCCTGGGTGTGTGGGGGGTCTGGTGGGCCCAGGTTGCCTGGCCCTGGTCCTTGGGCCCACCTGCATGGTGGATGCTTAGTCTGTGAGCCCAAAGTTAAAGGGGTCTGGCAGGGCTCAGGTCACCTGGCCCTGGTCCTTGGGCCCACTTGAGCAGTGGATGTTGGGTCCATGAGCCCTCGGAGTAGAAAGTCTGGTGAGGCCTGGGTTGCCTGGCCCGGATCCTTAGGCCTGCTTGTGTGGTGGGTACCAGGTCTGTGAACCCTGGGACAGGGAGTCTGGCGGAAGCCATGTTGCCTGGCCTGAGTCCTTGGGCCTTCCTGCATGGTGGGTGCAGAATCTGTGAGCCTTTAAGGCAGGGGTTCCAATGAGGCCCTTGTCCCTTGGCCTAGGTCCTCAAGCCTGACTGCATGGTGGGTGCCTAGTCCTTGAACCCCTGAAGAAGGGGTTCCGGCACAGTCTGGGTTGCCAGGTTTGGGCTTGGGCTTGCCTACAAGAACTGGTCCTTTTCAGTGGAAAAGATGGAGTAGTGGATGCCTGGCCGCAATCCACATGGGGTCTTCAGAGGACATCTGTTATCATAGCAGAGGAAGGAGAACAATTGGACAACTACCCCAACCCAACGATGAAAGCAAATATCCGGGTGAATGGAGACTCTAAGGTGGACTATGTTAGCCAATGGACATTGAAAGTGTTGCCTCATGTTTGGATTAGAGAGATCGACAGCATTTCAGAACTATTGAAATCACATGGGCAGGAATGTGCACCACATCGGGACCCTGGGTCGATACTGGGTAGCCGTTTCCCATCCCCGGGTGCTGTAGCTGGGTGAGGCTTCTTCTCTGGTATCCCCCCTACCCTCAGATACATGAAAAAGAAAACTTGAAAACAATAATCACACCCACCTTTCCCTGACCCTTGGTCCTTCCCACCCTGACAACCTGGTCAATTATGTAAGCACCATCTAAAATTAAAAAAAAAAAAAAAAGAAGAAAATGAACAAATGGAAATTGAATAACATGCTTCTGAATGACCAATGGATCCTTGAAGAAATTAAAGGAGAAACAAAACATAATTGAAATGAAAATGAGAACACAACACATCAAACTCTATGGGATGCAGCATTGAGACACGTTTATAGCAGGGCATGTATATGTTGAAAATAGAAAGATTTCAAATAAACACTCTGACAATACATTTCAAGGACTTAGAAAAGCACGAACAAATCAAACCCCAAACTATCAGTAGGCAAGAATTAATAAGAATCAGAGCAGAAATAAAAAGAATTAAAACAACAATAAAAAAGAAAAGACCAATAAAATAAAAAACTGTTTTTTAAAAAGATAACCAAAATAGACAAAGCTTTAGTTTTATTCACGAAGAAAATTCAAATAAATGAAACAAGAGATGAAAATGATATTGCAATACATGGCCACAGAAATGCGAAGGACTATAAGAAACCACTATGACTGGCACTATGTTAAATTGGAAAACCTGAAAAGTGGATAAACGCTGGAGACAGTAACCCATCAAGATTACATCAAGAAGACAGAAAATCTAGGCAGACTCATAACAAGTATTAAGACTGCAGCAGCAATGAAAATCTCCCAAAAAGAATGGTCTAGAACCTGACGGCTTCACATTTGAATTCTACAAAGCATTGGAAGAGGAACTAACTCTAGGATTTTTAAAGTATTCCAAAATATTGAAAAAGAATGGAACTCTGACTAGCTCTTTTCATGAGGTCAGCATTATTCTGATAACAAAACCAAAAAAAGACACAGCACACACAAAAATAAAAATCCGCTACAAATTGGTATCGGTGATGAACACAAACACAAAAATGATCAGCAAAACAGTAGCAAACTGAACCCAACACCACATCCAAAAGATCATACATCACAATGAAGTGAGATGTATCCCAGGCATGCATGAATGGTTCGACATTTGTAAATCAATAAACATCATAAATCACATCAACATAAGGAAGAGCAAAAACCATGTATCATTATCTCAATAGATACAAATAGAATTTAGTAAGCTTCAATATCCATTCATGATTTTAAAAACTCTCAAATTAGATACGGAAAGACCATAGCTTGAGACAATAAAGACTGTGTATGACAAACCCACACACAGCATTGTATTGAGTAGGAAAAAACTAAAATAATTTCCTCCTCAGATCTGGCTCATGTTAGTCATTCTTATTTGATAAAGCATTGGAAATATTAACAAGAGTAATTAGGAAAGAGAAAGAAATGAAGGGCATTGAGATTGGAAATGAGGATGTAAAAATATCCACATTTGCAGATGACATGATTTTGTACATGAATAAACTTTAACACTCTACCAGAAAGCTGTTTGAACTGATGAAGCAAATCAACAAAGTCGCAGTATATAAAAATAACTAACAATAGTTCACATTTTATGCACTAATAATGTTTTGTTGAAAAGGAAATAAGAAATAAAAAAATCCATTTACAATATCTGCAAAAATTAAACATCTGATAATAAATTTTACCAAGGAAATGAAAGATTTCTACCATAAAAACTGTGAAGCATAGATGAAAGAAATCAAGGACTCAAAAAATGGAAAGATTTTCCTTGTTCATGGATTGGAAGAATCAACACGATTAAAATGGCCATACTGCCTAAAGCAATCTACAGGTTCAGTGCAATCCCTATTAAAATACTCATGACTTTTTTTCTTTTACATAACAAGAAGAAGCAATCCTAAATTTCAAGGAATAGTCAAAGAAATGGCTTAACTTGGAAGAATAGCCAAAGAAATTCTTGGTAAGTAAAGAATAAATAAAGCCAGAGACATCGTGATATCCATTTAAAATAATGAAAATCCATTAAAAAATCCATAGAAATAATAATTAAAATAATAATAAATAATTAAAATAACATGGTACTGACACAGAAACGAACATACAGATCAACAGTACAGGAGAGAACCCCAAATTATCCACATACATACAGCCAGTTATTTTCCAAATTTGGTGCTAGCAAAACAAGACATCATATGCAGAAGAATGACATTAGATCCCTATATCTCACCACGCACAAAAATCAAATCACAATGGAATCAAGTCCTACATGTAAGAACTAAAACTATGAATTTTCTAGAAGAAAACATAGAGGAAACACTTCCAGACATTGGTATAGGCAATGCTTTTTGTTTTGTTTTGTTTTTAGATAAGACCTTAAAATAACAGGTAACAAAAACCGCTAGAAAAACTGGAATTGTGTCAAAGTCAGAAGCTTCTCCATAGCCAAGGAAATAATAATGAGAGTGAAGAGACACCCAACAATATAAGAGAAAATACTTATTTGACAAAGAAATAATAACCAGACTATATAAAAAACTCAACAACCACAGCAAAAGCTCAATCAATTCAGTTAAGAAATGGGTAGAGTATCTGATTAGACAGTTCTGAGAATACAAATGATCGACAAATTTATGAAAAACATACACAGTATCACTAGCTGTCAGCGAAATGCAAACCAAAACCAAAATCAGAAATTACAATTACTCTCACCCCTGTTACAATGGCTTGTGAAGACAGAAAATAACAAAACACAGGCAAAGATGGGGAGAAAAAAGGGACTCTTTATTTTTTGGTTTTGTTTGGAAGGCACAGACACAGAGAGAAGGAGAGACAAAGAGATCTTCCATATGGTGATTCTCTCCCCAAAGGGTTGCCATGGCTAGCACTAAGGCGACCTGAAACCAGCAGCCAGGAGTTTCTGTCTGGTCTCCTGCAAGGGAGTAGGGGCCCAAGGACTTGAGTCATCCTCCTTTGCCTACCCAAGTCACAAGCAGGGAGCTGCATGCAAAGTGCAGCAGCTGGGGGACATGAGCCAACACCTGTTTGGGATTCTGGTTCTGCAGGTGCAGGCTTACCTACTCTGGCCATGGCACCAACTCCAAGGGAACTCTTAAACACATTGTTGGTGGGATGTAAATCAGCGCAGCAATATTGAAAACAGTGTGGAGATTCGTTAAAAAATTAAAAAAAAAAGCCAAAATGAGAACTAGAACTGCCATATGATCCAGCAATTCCATTACTAAATATATATCCAAAAGACACAAAATCATTACATCAAAGACATACTTGCTCCATCATGCTTATTGCAGCATTGTTCACAACAGCCAAGATGTGAAATCAATCAAGGTGTGGATCATCAGATGAATGGATAAATGAAATGTGGTTTTATAGACAATGAAATATTATTCAGCCATAAAAACAATGAAATCCATCATTTGCAGCAAAATGAGTGGAAATGGAGGAAATCATGGTAAGTGAAATAAAGCAGACGTAGAAAGACAATCACGTCACATTTCTTCCTTGTATGGGGGAGCTTAAGAAAGCTTAGTCTGAACACAGAATGGTGATTGTTAGAGGTTGGGAAGGAGAGGAATGACTGAAGATTTGGCTATCAAATTAGAGTTTGAGTGAAGGAATGGGTTCCTAATTTTATCCAGCGTAGTGGGAAGACCGCAGTCCACAGCAGCCCAGTATGTATCGCATGAACTAATAGAACAAAAGGACACTTCTAGCCTCCAACCATTACGCTGATTACCCTGTTTGATCAGCACACAGTGAATCCAGGTCCCACTGTAAGTCATGAATGTGTATGATCATGCTTCATAATTTTTTTTAAGAGAACTAATAGGGGAATGGAAAGGAAAGGCGGCACATATTTCTATAAACCTCTAAAGACCTCTTATACAGGTGTAGAAGTGTTTTCCTTTTGTATCTTATTTTTGACTGTACTTCTATGTCCAGGTCCACCAGAGTTACCATTATGTGACAAGTGCCTACAGCAAGTGACCTACTGCAGAGGCATTAGCCTAGGAGCCACAGACCATGCCAGGTAGCCTGGGTGCATTGAGGAGAATATCAGTTAGGTTTGCGCTAGGTGCACTTTCATGTATGCCTAATAATGAAATTGCCTAGCGATGCATTTCTCAGAACATATCCCTGTTATTCAAATGACAGCTACATACTGCATAGGTTGACGTACATGAATATTCATCCTAGGAAAGGGTCTAGAAGCAGTGACCCCTTAGTAACCATGAGCCCAACTAGCACATCCAATCTTGGTCTCTAAATACCATTCTCCACCTAAAGAAACCAGGGTTTCTAAGAGAAGCTGAAAAGGAACCAGGATTCCTAAGTGATTCTAGGGCTGAGGAAGGGCACATACAAGATGAGCGTGGACTAACTGGAGGCTTGTCAGAAGAACCCAGGAGCCAGTCTGGCGGAGGTCCTAAGGCCAGCAATAGAGCAGTTGGAGCAGCAGATTTAATGCTGGTATTGGATTTAAACCAAAAAATTTAAAGATGTTAAAACAACCCAAACAGAAGATATTTTTGTCCTGAGTTAGTAGATCCTTGAGGTGGAGAGGGGAGGATTCACCTTCGATTCAGATAGTACCCAAGCTCCGCCACATGCGCACTTTCTCCACTGCGGCCAGGCAAACAGCGTCTCTCAAAGCATGAGAGCTCACACTTCTGCTTTGAGCTGACCAGTGCCGAAGTCCTTTCCATGCAAGGGCAGGTTCCATTTTCTTTTCTCCACTGTTCCATCTTCCTCACCAAACTTGACAGGTTTTGTTTATTCTGCCAGCTTCAATCAGAGGCCTCATGGCAACACTGTCACACACACAGAATCTTCCCCTTTAAAGTCTGCTGCTGTGCCTGTGGCTTTAGGGCAACTCTTCCCTTCTGGTCTCAAACTCAGACGAAGTCTCAGGTCCTACCCAGGGAATCAGTGGGGGCTGGGAGGGAGTTCAGTAGAGAGGGCAGGCGCAGCAGCTGACATCACCTCTTTAATTTCCCCCCTCTATGCCCGATGCCTTCCCTGACAGTGTGGTTTCTAGATTCCTCATTTGTTCACATCTCCTGGTGGTGGGGGGTGCAGTGGAGTGAACTGAGAGCTTCCACAGTGCTGCAAAAATAACAGAGGTGATGAATGACCCCAAACAGCCAGGAGTGGAAGAAACGGCATCCTTTGCCCGCTTTCCTTGGGCTAGAGACAAATTGCACCTGTCGTGGCTAGGGCTGTCGTGCTCCAGCTGTGACGTGGTTGGGGTGGCTTTGTGCCAGACCCCCCTCTTCTCCTCCAGCAAGGGACTGACCCTGCCAGCTTATTCTAAAGAGAAAGAAAGCAGAGTTCCCTTCCTCTTAAGAGCTAAAATACTCCAACTCTTCTGAGCCTTGGGACCTTTACCTCCATGTTGGCATGCGTGGCTTGCTCACCGAGAACACGGAATATTGATGGGGAGTCCATGCTTCCCTGCCCTGCAGCTGATGCTCCTATACGCTGAATGCAGTCGGGTCCACAGGCAGAGAGAGGGATGTGTTGGGCTCAGGCATGCTCCTTCATGCCACCAGTTTGGACTGCCCAGAATCAGTGTGTGACCAAGCTCTTCTCTTGAAGGCCTAGAAAGAGAAGTGGTGTGCCAACACCTAACTCTTTCCTCGTTCCAACAGGATTCCTTCTCTTGATGCTTCAGTCTCTTACACCTGCACGTGCCTATCAGCTTCTCTTTGTCTGAACGGATGTGACAGCGGTGGTGGCAGCTCTTGCTTCCACTTCTTTGCTGGCCCATCCTCCACAAGTAGCCAGAGGAAGCACACATCCAGACACATGGGGCCTTATGAAAACCTATCCTGGGATCTATAGTCGTGAAGATAGAAATTGATACCCAACTCATGGCTTATGCCATCTTGGGTGGTCTGGCCCCTGTGGCCTCTCCGATGCTGTTACTCTCTGGCTGCTCTACAGCATGCTGTCAACATGGGGAGCGTTGCCCCTCCCTGGTCCCTACATGGAACTTGCTGCTTTCCCTCAACACAGTGCCCAGACATGCCAGCTTCAGTATCGTCCCCTCTGGGATGCTTTCTGTATTCTTCAGTTTTCACAACTATAATGGGGGACCCAGGGCAGGCTCACCTTCTGTTGTTTAAACTGCGAGTTTTGGGGAATGAAAGTTCAAACAGCACAGTGCTGGCTCTGGGAAGGGCCCCTTGGCAGATGGTGGGAGTGTGTGTGGGAGGAGGAGAACATACCTCAGTGTGGGAAACCAGGGGCTGCAGAGGGGGCGGCCAGGTTTAGGCTTCTGTAACAATCTCTTTGCAAAAACTAACAGAGTATCATGAGAAATACCTTGCCTCTTTCTTTTAAAACATTTTTATTGGCATAAAGTGAACGTATTTCATGTATTTCAGAGGTACAATTCCAAGATAATCATGCTTCCCACACTCTTCCTTTTTCCTCCCTCAATTCTCTCCTCCCTCTCTCTTTTTTTCTTTATTTTTGCAGACATAATTTTAGTTCACTCTAAAATCACAGGCTTGATTCACCACTAATCATAATTATTCAACAAGTGAAAAGTAGGAAGACCACAGTTGCACAAAAGAATAAGTAAGGGCTAAAAATAACCATCATATCACAGATGTCCATTTCTTCGTTTCTATACCTTTTGTTGGGGGGGGGGATAATCTGTGTTATCTGCAAAGGGAAGACACCCTTCCAAGGTTGAAACCTTCCTCCCGCTGCTGTTCACCTCACACTCATAATAGCCCTTCCTACCAAGACTCACATGATCCAGCATCCTGTTAGCATGTGAGTTGACTGGGAGGCTCACGACCCCCATCTTCCATTCACAGGTGACAGCGTGGTGGTACAAAGCGGCCAAGGGTGCTTCCCAAGGCTTCAGACTGGTGAGTGACAAAGCCAGGCTTGAATGTGGCCCTTTGACCCTCAGCTGTACGTGCACGTTCAGAAATGGTAGATTGTTCATTTCTCACAGTTTTGTGGTTCTCCTGGGAGTAGTTCAGGCTCCTGGGGTTGCAGTCAGAATCTCAGTAGCTGTATCAGAACTAGGAGGACCAAGGGAGGGCTGGCCAGTTAATCCCTCAGTGAAGGATTCACCTACTTTAGCAGGACAGAGCAGGGCCCTCATTTGCACATTGCCTGTAATACTCTGGTGTTCCCGTGGTGGAGCTAGGAGCTTTGATCAGCTACCAAGGCCCGGGACATTGGATCTCAAGTCCTTGAAGGAAAGCTTTGCAGATTTCTATCAGAGATACCCTAAGAGCTTGGTAGTAGCTGAATTGCAGTGGGATTAACAACTTTTTAAAACTCTACATTGCCAGAAAGTCCAAGTTCTGTCTGCCAGTTTCTAAGGGATCAGCCTTGTAGCCATGTGCTAGGTTGGGTAATACTCAGTAACAGTCACATGAACGTGAAAGGAGATGGCAAAGACATAGCCAGGCCACGGCCATACACAGAGCATCATTCTTCCCTATGGTGGCTGGGACATAGCTGAGGCTGCTGGTCCCCAAAGACACTGAGTCTCTGCATCCCAGACTCCAGCTTGTTGGCCTCCTCATGTTGCTGCCAGTCTGCTTCCTCGAAGAAATGCCCAGAATTAAAATCTATACCCTCCACCGCCCTCCTCCACTACTCTCCAGCCAGCTTCCTTTCCCTGGGCCTCGTCACTCCAGGCTGGCTTCAGTACTACAAATGGAGGTGACGATGCAAATACTTCAGTAAGGAATTAGTAGAAGAGAAAAGTGTGGGAAGCGCTGGTGTGTGTGTGCGTGTGCATGTGTTTCTAGAGGATATGGGAGGCAGCCTGGGCAGAGAGGGAAAGAAGGCAAGGGTGCCAGCAAGGGAGGGTTTCTGGGGTTGTGAGCAGCAAAAAGGGTGATTTAAAATCAATTTCCCAGCCAAGAAGAATCACCTAGCCAAGGTGAAATATAATATGAAATAGACAAGAAAGCAAGCTCCAGCCCAGCCAAGATGAGTCTCAGGCCTTCCTGCTTATTAGGCAAGTAAATAGCCTTCTCCCCTAAGTAGCCAGGTCAGCTACATTGCCGTGGCAAGGGCAGATGCAAGGGGCAACTGATTCTGGCCTGTATACTTGGGGCTTCAGATTCAAGAGGGATGAGAGCCTCAAGGATTTTCCCAGCTGTACCTGGGACCAGCTTCCACATCCTGAGTACCTTTGGTCTAGAGTTCTAATGTTACAATTCTTCTGAATGCCATGGATAGAGAGCCCATTCAGGGAATGCTAACACTTGAAGTTAGCCTGTCTCAGGCCAGGTGGGGCTTCAGCGACTCTGAAGCTCCCAATGCTCGACCTCCAGCCCCCTATGTGTCAACTGAGTTCTCCTACATGGGCTTTCTCCATTGAACAAGCCCAAACTCACAAACCACAGGTTTTCACCATCAGAGAAGAAAACATACTTTTTCCCTGGTTTTCAGTTAAGCAATTCCAGGAAAAGGGATGCCTCCCTCTTCTGGAGCCAGGTCTTTCTGAAACCAAAATGTTGGTTGGGGTGGGAGAGGGATAGTTAGCCCTAGAAGAGTAGGTGTTTGGTTCCCAGGGGGAAGGAAGGGCCTGGACACACAGATATACCACAGAGTCCCTGCGCAGTGCCACCTGCCTAACCCAGCAGCCAGGCCCCACCCCAGACTCTACGCTCCATGCCTCGACGCACCATTCCCATTTCCACTCCTTGCAGCCTGACTTCTGGTCCCAGCATGCCTGTAAAATCTTCCTTGAAGGCTGTCAGGAGATGAGTGGCTAGACAATGCCTGAGGTCTCTCTCATTCTGTCAAACTCTGGGCTATTTATTTATTTGTTTATCTGAAAGTTAGAGATACAGTGAGAAAAACAGGGGTGGAGGATACAGAGAGAGACATCTTCCATCTGCTGGTTCACTCCACAAATGGCCACTATGGTTAGGGCTGGACCAGGCCAAAGCTGGGAGCTTTTAGGTCTCCTATGTGGGAAGAATGTGATGGTACAAACCAACCAAGGGTCCTTTGGCTCTTGGGCCATCCTCTGCTGTTTTCTTAGCTCATTAGCAGAGAGGTGAATTGGAAGCAGAGCAGGTGGGACTTGGACTGGTGTCCTTCTGGGATGATAGCACTGCAGGCTGTGGCTTTACATGCTATGCCATGACGCCGACCTCAATCTCTGCTTCCTAACTGCTCACAGCCTCATGCTCATCTCCGGCCTTCTGCAGCAGGGAAGTGTACTCTCCTGGCAGTCCACTCCCAGCCCTGGCTGCCCCTGATCAGACCCTTCCTCTTGTTTCTCCCTCCTCTTCTTGAGCACTCACCTGAGGATATGTTATCAACGTCAGAGTTTCATGAGTGAAGTCTAGTGGCAGAGGAGGGGGTGGATGCTCCTAGGGTTAGGATCTTCCCTGTAAGCAACGTGCTCTCCAAGGAGTGTTGAGGGGCAGGTGTTTGGGGCAGCGCTTGTATCACTGCTTTGCCACAGCTCCTAGCAGAGGACTTGATTTTCAAGTCTGGGTTACTTCATTTCTGATCCAACTTCCTGCTCATGCGTAGCCTGGGAGGCAGCAGATGATGGCTGGAGTACCTGGGTCTCTTCCACCCCCGTGGGAGACCTGGTATGGAGCTCCTGACCCCTGATTTTGACCTGGCTGTTGCAAGTGTTTGGAGGAGAAAATAGCAGATGGAAGGTTTCTGTTTCTGTGGCTCTCTGCCTTTTGAAAAAAAAAATGAAAATAATTAGTGAAGAAAAATTGAAAGGCACATTGGCAGGTTAGAATGTTCCCAGAAGGTTGTAACTAGGGTGGTTAGGGGACTCAATACGGGGTCATTTAGGGGAAAATGTCAAGATTGGAATATCTACTCTGGTGTGGAAAGGCCCACAGTTGCCAGTATCATCATTCCAGAGGTGGGGGGCTGGTGCCAAGGGTCTCAGAGCAATGCCAGCAATGGCGGGGTGGCCACTTCCATTTCCCTGGCTTTATCAGGGGGAACCAGGGCTGTGCACAGACAACTGGGCCTCTCTGTGTGACAAGCACTATTCTTGCCCCATTGTGAGGGGCGGTAGCCGCTGCTTGGATGCTCAGAGAATGTGTCCATTCTGCTTGGGGGAGGCTTGACTTCCTAATACTTTTCAGGTCTGCCAATCTCCAAATCACATAACTCTCTGGCTCAGGGGTGAGATCTTATCATAGCTGGAGGGCACAGAACTCCTCCCTGGGGATGTCTGGGCCTCTTCCTCCCACTGGGTTCAGCCCCATCCTCCGTTCAAATCTCAAGGGATCTTATTTCTCCATGTGTTCGATTGTCCATGTCGTATTTACTTAGTCCCTCCCATAGGCCAGAAAGTGTTAGGGACAAGGGAGATGCAACAGCAGTAGCAACAACAACAACAACAACGAGCAGCACCATCAGCAGCAGCAGGGCCAAGAACAACAACACTCCTGTACGCTTGTTGTGTGCTAGGCCCTCAGAGGTGAACAAGTCACATGGGATCTGTGCCCCGCTGGTGCTTATACTCCAGCAGAGGCAGCAAGTCAAGACAGTTCCATGGCGGCAAGGGCTGGGATAGGACTACACTGGGGGCCGGGAGGATATGTGATGGCAGCTGGAAAGGCAGAGGGAGGAGGCTGGTGTCTCAACATTGTGCAGGGAAGTGCTGTAGGAGGAAAGGTTTGAACTGAGAATGATACAGAGAGGGGGCCCATGCAAAGAGGTGGAAGGAAGTCATGGTGGGTGTGGAAGCAGCAAGTGCGGCAGCTCCAAGGAAACGGCGTGGTTTGTTTATTAGCAGAAAAGCAAGAAGACCAAAGCAGAAGCTGGTGAGCAAGAGGAAGATGGTGTGGGCAGAGGTTAGAGGCGTGGGGAAGGGGATTCTCCATGTAGAGCTGTGAGGGCCACGTGAAGGAATTGGAGTTTGCATATGAAGGCGATAGGGTCAGGTTTGCATTTTTGTGAGATCAGCTTAGGTTTGAGGGAAGCCGGGCAGTGAATGGGAGAGGGAAGTAAGGATGGACTTGGAGCAGCATCTCGAATGTTCTGGCAGGAACAGAGGCAGGAAGACATTGCAGCCTGGACCAGGCAGGTGGTGGCAGGGGTGTTTCAGCTCTTGTTCATGGGTTGGATGGAAGAAGAGAAAGGGAAGAATCAAAAAACAGTTGAGGTGGAGCCTGAGCAACAGGGAGGATGGTGGTAGCATGTGGGTGGCACAGGAAGATGAGGTCCTCTCTCTACCATCTGCCATCATCCTTCCCTGGTACCTAGGAGGGAGCCAGACCTAACACTCTCCTCCTAATTCTGTGTTCCGTCTAGCACCTGCTACATGCCTGACACGGTATTGGGCACAGAAGATATAAACCGCCTTGTCCTAAAGGCCCCAGCTTCTAGTGGCAATTATTCAAAATAATTTTGAATCGGGGGAGGGCACCAATGGGGCCCTTGTGCTGTACTGATGGAAGAGAATGACCCCAGGTGGGCCCATGGGGCGGAGTCTGTGCAAGGTGTTCTCTCTGCCTGGCAATCTTCAAGAGCCTCACCCTGGGGAGCTGATTGTACCTTCTGCAGGTGCCTAAGCACTGGCTCTTCTCTCCCTCTTTGCTCCTCCAGGCTTTCCGGAGCACCACCCTCCACGGCAGTGCTTGACTTTCACTTTTATCTACTTCCCTGTATGTCTCTCCCGCTGCTCCTGGCCTCTGCAGGGCAGGGCCCTGTGCCCTCCCCTCTCTGCACCACTCTGCTGCAGGAGGAGAATGCCAGGCTTGGCTACAAAAATCAGGCTATGTGGTAGCCTCTGGCCCATGTGCCCCACCTGGAAGAGGTCTCTGCTTCTGCTGTGGCAGCTGCTCCTCCAGCCTCTGGCTGCCAGGAATGCTCAGCCTGCTCCAAGGAGGGACCAGCCTCCCCACCGAGACCAATACATGGGAAATTAGTTGCAAACGTCTCTATACAAGGAAAACACTCAAAGACTTAATAGCCAGAGTACATGATAGCTTTGACTTATTTTCATTGTTTTTTCTTTGCGGTACCAGAAGGAGCTTAACTGAAGTTTGTGTGTATTGGGGCACTGGGGGCAGTTCAAGTCACTCTTAAGCACATCCTAAGGTTTTCAAACTGGCGGCTCCTCCTATTCACCTTCTTGGGACCCCTGTGAGCTGGGAGGGACTCCTTTTGGAGGAGTGTGGGATGCAATGTGAGATGGGGTGGGTGAAGAGGGGTCCCCGGAGGGAGCACCCCTGGGAACTACTGCCATCAACTTCCTACATTTAAAATTCAAGTTTATGGGCTTTTCTCTTATGCCCGCAGTTTTTTCGTGGTGGAGCTTTTGTTTTTATTTGCAGGAATAAAAGTCAGTGGCAGCTGATGTGGCCCTCTGGAGTTGGAGGCAATAACCATTGTGGGCCAGGCAGCCTGGAAAATAATAATAACAATACTGAGAAGCAGCAAGAGGGAAGGCAACTTTTGGAAGGCAGTCGATGAATGCCTGTAGACTCCATAACACCTCCCCAAGGCCCCCGTCACCTCCACCACCCAGTCCATATGCCTGACACGCCTGCAGCTCTGCATAAATCCCACTGGGAAAGGCAGGAGGTGAGGGGTACAGCGGAAGCAGGCTGAGAGAGTTCACCTTGGAGGTCCTGCAGCCAGAAGCTACAATCACCCTCTGAGATGAGCAGGTGGCATTGTGCCTAGAGTGGAGAGGGAAAGAAGGTGAGGCAGTCTCTGTCAGTTTCTTCATCTGTACAGCGGGCTGAACATGCCTACCACACAGGTTGTGGGGCAGCTTACATGAGGTGACCTGCAAATGAGGTGTTAAGCCCAGATTCTTATGTATTGCAAACCCTCAATAAACAAGAGGCCCATGGCTTTCTCCCACCCTAAGGATGTAGAGAATCAGGAATACTCTTTCAAGTGAGGAGAGGAAGGAACACCCAGAGGAGAAGCAGTTGGGTCTGAAATGGCCCCTTCAAAAGGCCTTGTAGAGAGGACTGTATGGTGCTGAGAATGCCCCAGCCCACCCAAGTCCCTCTCCTCCACCCCGGCCCTCGGTAGCCAGTGTCCTCCTTGTATGCACATCTCTTCTTTTCGTCTACCCTTTCTTCTGTCTTGGCTCTTCAGCCTGTGTGCAGGGCCTTATCCCTGAGCTCTTTCTTCCAGATGGAGGTGAGTTGCCTCTGTTGGGACTCACCCCATACGCCAGATGCTATGTAAGTCATGCTCTATCACATTTTCCCAAATCCATGAGATTGCCTTTGAGCTCTCCATTCTAGGGAGAAAATGCTGGAGTTCCAAAGGTTGGGTGATTTTGCTCCTGGCCATGCTGTGTTGGAGAAAGTCAGGGAGGGGCCTAGCACCTCCCAGGCTTATTTTATGGCACCAAGTGCCTCCAAAGGGAGGAAAGAGACTTGAGCTCTACAGAGCATTTGTTGAGTCCACCTGTCTCCCAAACATCTAGATGTCCTGTCCTGAGAGCCTCCTGGGGGAGGCATCATGGAGAACACTTGGTTGCGTCTGTCCTTCTAGTGAGGAACTGAGGGCCAACCAGCCTCTTCCTGCATACTTGCCAAGGCAGGAAACCCACTCCTTCTCAGGAAGCGGAACATTATAGCACAGTGGTTCACAAAGTCTGGTACCCGGAACATCAGCTGTGAACGTCACCTGTTTGGAAATGTGGAGTCTCAGGCTGCATCGAGAGGGCAGCAGAAGCTCTGGGTGGGAGTGCAGCATCCTGTGCCTTGATGAGCCCTCTGCATGGTTCCAATGCTCAGCACTGGTTTGAAGCATCACTCATGGAAAGGAAAAGGGCTTTGCAGTCAGAGATCTAAGCTGGTGGCTGTGTGACTGGACAAGGTGGCTGCCAGAGCTTTACACAAATATGACTAATGTGTGTGGAACACAGAGGTAGGCTGAGTAAGGTCCCCCCTCCTCTCTACGCCCGTATCTTGTGACTGCATTACCTCATGTGGCCAAAGGGGTTCTATAGATGAGTAAGTTGGGGATCTTGTGTTGGGAAAGGAATTTGGGTGGATTCAATTAACCACTACAGTCTTGATGAGAGGAAGACCAGAGGATTAAAGAGAAGTTGATGTGGCAGCAGAAACAGACTGGAGAGGTGGAACTAAGAAGCAAGGAACAAGAAATGGATTTTTCCTGAGATCCTCTGGGAAAAACCAGTGCTACCAGCACCCTGGACTCTGCCCGGAGGACTCACTTCAGGCTTCTGACCTCTGGTAGTGTGAGAAAGAAGAAGCTGCTATTGTGATCAACTACCAGATACGCGGTATTTGTAACAGCAAAGATAAGAAAGCAATGCACCCACCAGTTCTATGCCAGGTTCTGTAGTATGTGCCTAGGAAAAAGATAATAATTATAATTATTGTTAATACCCTAGCTATAGGCAACTGCCTAGGTTGCCTTGTATTTAGGCAAGTATTACACTGCTGGGAAAAGTAGCCAGTAGCTGGTGGGCATTCTGGGCCTGGTTAATGCCAAATTTATGCCAACTATAGCAGTGTGATAGCATATTGCCTATTCTGTTTTTGTTTGCTTTTTAAATGACATGTGGGGAAGGCAAGAAATGCTGGGCTGGGACATGTCACCCAGGTCCCCTAGTGGAGAGCTGCGGATTGCCTGAAGAAGGGAGTCTGGAAACACATTGGATTGGGAGTGGCTGAGGACGTATTTGACAGGGGAGGAATGACTTCAGGGGACTTCCATGGACCAGGCCATTGTACTCACAGGTGGCTGAAGGAATTGAGACAAAGTGGTTTGGGGGGCATATCTTGGTCAGGCTCAGGTACCTGTCCACAGGGGAGATCTGGACTGGGCTAAATAGCATCATCCACTACCTGCTGGCACATGCAAACCTGGAGCTGGGGAGCAAGCCTGGCTGTGCGAGGCCACATGTAGGTATCAGAGCAGAGGTTGGGCTAGGCCAGGCTGGGCTGTGGCACCCACCAGAACATGAAAGAATTGGATCTGGGGGCAGATTCTGTAGGGGACCCATGGGCTAACCTCTGTGGGACTGAGCAATCCACTGGTTTGCACAGAGAGCTGGAGGTGGTGATGACAGGCTGAGACAAGCTGGACCATGGAACTCACCTGACATGGGAGCCAGGCTTGGGAGGGGCTGGGCCAGGCCAGGCTGCAGCACCCTCCAGCATGTGCAAAGGCCAGGACTGAGGGTAGACCATGCCAAGCATAACCATGACATCTACCAGCATGGGTGAGATCTGAGGTTGGAAGCAGGCCTGGTAGGAGAACTTGGGGAACATCCCTGCTAGGCCACAGCTTGCACTGGTGAGCATTGAGAGCCAGGTTTGGGGGCAGCTCAGGCCAGACAGTGCTGCAACTTCTGTCGGCATATGTGTGAGCTGGGTCTGGGGGCAGAGTGGGCTGAGCCAATCCACAGCACACCCTGGCTTGAGTGAGAGCCAGAATGGGGCATTCGCCAGGCTGTATTGGACCACAACACCCACCAGTCTACATGAGGACTCGGGGTTGGCCAGGCTGGGTTAGGCAGCTATACCTGATGGCAGGACTTAAAATTGGAGTAGCCTGGGTTAGGCCAGGCTGTAACACTTGTTGGTGAATGCTAAGCCTGGGGGCAGGCCATCTCAGACTGGACCCCAGTGCCCAGTGGCACAATAAGACCTGGGGTTGGGAGTAGACCTGGTTTGGGACTCTCTTGCTGAGCCACATCTTCTACTGATTAGTGTGAGAACTAGAACTAGGGGCAGGCTGCTCTAAGGTTGGACTGTGCTGGGCTATGCTGCTGCACCAGCTGGCATGAACAAGAGCCAGAATGAGTGCGTGCCAGCTTGGCTAGGTTGCAGCACCACCTGGCAAGTGCAAGATTGGGTATGAGTCATGTTGGGCTGAACTGACAGGTACAAGCTCCAGGACTAAGAAGGCCTTGTAGGTGATCTGTGAGTGCACCCCTACTGGGCTGCAGCATCCCTTGGTGAGCATGAGACCTAGGACTATGGGCTGGCCAGACTGGTCAAGGCAGCAGCACCCATCAGCATACATGTGGACTGGATCTGGAGGGGGTCAGGCTGAGATAAGTATGGGTGTTCAAGAGACCCATATGGGATCCGGAATGGATCAGGCTAGGCCACAGCCCATGCCAGCATATGCAGAATCTGGGGTTGAGGGCTGGACTGATGTGGGATATTGGGAGTTGCTCCAGCAAGGCTGTGGCACCCACTGGTGTGCTTGAAGACTAGATCTGTGGTAGGCTGGGCTAGGCCACAGCGCCCATCAGTTCATGTGAGAGATGGGATTACGGCAGAACTGACCAGGCAGCTACATTCACTGGTGTGTAGGTTGGCTAATGTGGTTGATGGACTGAACCTGACCCTGCACTGATGGGTGCACTTACGAATCAAGCCTGAGATCACCCCAGGAGAGGTTTCTTGGGGAACTCCATTACTGGATCCCTGGACTCAAACCCTGACATTGGGAAAATCACAAGACATGTGGTCTGACCCTGGAATGCATGTATCAGGACTGGGTTCCCTCAGTTGCTGATGCCTGTGTAGTGGACAGCATGCCAAGATGCACTTGGAGAACGTGTCAGTCAGTTCGTCTAGGCCATCAGAGGATGATGATTGCCTCATCAGAGGATGGAAAGCAGAACAGATTGAACCACTCTCCTGGCAGGTGGGACAACTGAGACCTGGGGGTGCTCAGTCACTCACCAGAGTCGCACAGCCAGCAAGTGGTGAGCCTACGTGTGCCACGCGGCTGTGACATAGTTGAACTCTGTCCTTCAAAGCTTGCTTCTACACACTCCACCTGCCAGCCCCTTCTTCAAGCTGAACCTTGGTGCTTGGTTGCAGCTGTTTTCTCTTAGCAGCAAAGCTCTGCTTGATGCTGGGGCAAAAGTGCCAAAACCCCTGATTTCCCCCGAGCAGCTCTGTGTTTCTTCCTAATCCTCTCCCCTCCCACCTGCCGATACTTGTATTTTGGGTCTTTTCCCAGATGCTGGGCTTAGCTCCCAGAACCTCCAGCTATGTCCTTCTTACCTTTAGTAGAAGGAATCCTAACTTTGCCCTGACACAGGGCCTTAGAGCTGGGGGGAACAACAGAGCAACCTCAGGAAAGCTGCTGGGATGTGATGCCCAGTTAGAATGGCCTACCTGGCCAGGCGCCAGGGCTTTCTCTAAGGTTCCCATCCATCTCGCAGCCAGAACTACATTCTGGCTCTTGTTAACAATGTATACACGTGTGTGGGCTCCATTCCATTCATGCCAGAATCTGACACATCGGCAGAAATTTTGTAGCAAGCATATGGCTGGGAAGCCTTAGATAACATGCTCAGTGGGGACCCATTTTGAAACAAGAATTCAAGTGAAAATGTGAAGTCAGCAAAGAAATGAAAGCTGGGATATGCCCAGGAGAGTCTCTAGTCTTTCCATGTAAGATTTTCAGTGTGTGTGCATTGCATGCTTGACTCTGTATGTTGGAGCATGTCGGAGTACATCACCACATGTGAACTGCATGCCTGTTTGTGTATTGTGAGGTGTGTGAAGTCTGAAGGTGATGGTGTGAGTGGATGGTTCCAGGATGTGACTGCATAGGTGTGCATGTGATGTATGCTGAGTAGGTCTCTGTGTGCGAATGATGAATTGCATGGATAGCAAATTGGAGCAAATGCATGTGCTTGTGAGTGTGAGTGCCTGGTGCAAGTCAAGAGGCCCTACTGACTGTGTGTTCCTGAGTGTGAGCTTACATGTGTGTATGGTTACAAAGGGTCTGCATGAGCATGTGAGTAGGCACGTGCTGTTGTGTCTCACCAAATGCTCCTGGTCAAACTGATTCCTGACAGCTTCTCCAGATCCTGTTTGCAGAGCCTGTTAGCATTTATGGCCAAGCCTCTAAGACACAATCTAGGTGGTGCTCCAGCGAGGAGGTTGTTCAGCAAAAGATGCTGACAGATGGACTACAAGTTTCTTGTGTCCTAGCCCCATAGTCTTGTGACTGATTTAGACCCTTTGCTTGGCCATGTGTTGTCAGCAGCCATGTGTACACACTTCCACGATGGCTGCTCCATTTCAGTGGGCTTCTCCTAGCCAACAAGAAATTTCCTTGGAGTGGTCACCAGAGGCTGAGACTGAGATCTGGTCCCTCCATCACACTGTCTTGCTCTTCTATTTTGTTTTTGTGGTGTCATAAACCATTTCAGTATATCATAAACAGGTTGGGCACAGCAAGCAGATTATATATTTTCCAGATGGGGATATTCTCTGTCGTGTGAATTTGATGGGCAGTTGGAAACTGAACCTGAGGGTGAATTTGAAAGATTCCAGTTAGATCAGAAGACAGTGGTAGAAAAAAATACAGGGCTGGTGATGTGGCATAGCTGTCTAATCTGCCCTGTAGTGCTGGCATCTCATATGAGCACCAGTTTGTGTCCTGGCTGCTTCACTTCTTCGCTTCCAATCCAGCTCCCTGCTTGTGGCCTGGGAAGGCAGAGGAAGATGGCCCAAGGTCTTGGCTACTGCACCCACATGGGAGATCAGGAGGGTACTCTTGACTCCCAGCTTTGAATCAACTAAATTCTGGCCACTGTGGCCATTTGAGGAGTGAATTGGAAAGATGGAAGACCTTCTTTCTCTATCTCTACTGCTCTGTCTGTAAAAACCTTCCTTTCAAATAAAAATAAATAAATAAATCTTTTTAAAAAGGAAAAAAAGAGACAAATGTTAGGTGCCCACAAGAAAGGGACAGGTGGGATGGGCTCTTGGGGAGAACTTATTATTCCTCAAGCTCTGTGGTTTAGCAACTGCTTATACGTACATCATATTCTGTTCCCTCAACAACCCTGCATAGCAGTATGGTTCACGGTTTCTAGGAGACAAGTCTGAGATTCAGATAGGTTAAGCAACCTGTCCAGGGTCACACAGCTGTCAACTGCAGGAGCTGGATCAGAGTTGTAGGGGCTGAGAACCTGCATGAGACAGGTGATGTGGAGGGAGAGGCACACTCTTCCCAGGCACACTCGCCTCTGTCCTTTGTCATGGGTCTATGTGTGCAATGAAGAAAAGTCTTACCAATGTGTTAACATTGCTGCAAAGTTACTGCAAGGAACTTAGGAGGCAGACAGATACACTCTTACTGGCTACAAAGTAGTAAAGGATTGTATGCAAGTAAAATATTGTAGCCTGGTACTTCTGACTCCAGTGAGGGCGAACAAATCAAGGGCAATGTCAAGTCAAAAACCACTGTTGGAATGAATGGCTGCTGTGTGCCTGGGCTGTGCCAGGAGGTACAAGGGTGACGGAAGGGAAACTGCAGTGTGCCCTTTGCTGACTATCTGCTCAGGAGGCTGGCCCCAAAGGCCTGTCACCTTCTTGCTGTGTGACAGTAGGTAAGTCATTTGTTCATTTACTCACTCCCTGATGGGGCCATCTGTTACTTTGGCTCAACATCAGCCGTCCTTCCCACCTCTCAAAAATGCACCCCAATTGAAGGTACCTCTCCATATGGTACGCTTGGTGGTGCTCTAGCCCTTGCTACTCAGGCATGGTAACCACTGCCGTGTGTTCCCTTGGCCATAGCCAAGGAGCCAGGATGGGTGTGTGACTCTATTGTAAGGAGATTTTGGCTGGAAGTGTCATGGTGGCCATGGGGGAGCATGGATTCACTTTCTGATTGAACGTGAAGTGTGAACAGAGGACAGCTGGGTTGACAGGTGCAGTTGGCTCTGCCAGGAGACTGAGCATGGACCCAGCATGTGGGGAAGGGTAGGGGCAGCCAGGACACAGAGCACAGAGCAGGGGATCTTGTTGGAACCTCTGAAACTGGTGATGCCTGGAGCTGGCCTGTCGGGGAGGATGTAGACTATGCTGCTGTTATAAAGCCAGTGCTGCACACAAGGCTGCATTTCAGGACAGCCAGTGTCGAGGGACAGCAGAGTAGCTCTTCCAACTTCAAGTCATGGTTCTTGTCTCCAAGCCAAGGTAACTACTCTAGTTTGAATGGACTTCAAAATGGGGCAGGGGGGAGAATGGAGTTAAAGGATCATTTTATTGTGGTGTAAAAAGTCTTAAAATCGATACTTTTTTTCACGCTATTTAATTTCATGAACTTTGTGAAAACCCCTTTCTATGCATGGACTTGAAAAAAATTTTTTTGGTACCAAAATAAACTTACCCTTTAATTCCATTCCTCACGAATACCAGAAGTACCCTCACACTTGTCTTCTATTTGGTGAGAGAAAGGATACAAAGCTTTCACTGTCAGTTAATAAAAGTAATCCAGCTTAAGCGTTCAGTTGTAGCTTTTGACACATGCACACTGCTGCATGATCACCACCCTAATCAAGATGTAAAATTTTTAACCTTGGTAGTCAATCCCTAACCCCAACTCCAGCCTTGCTGTCTGTAACTACAGCTCTTGTTTCCAGAATTTCATGTAAGTGCAATCACCTAGTATGTACTTTTCTTTTTCCTGATATTTTTTGGACTTAGCTGACTTTTGAGAGCCAGTCATGCTACTGTTAGTATTATTTTTGCTTGTTTGTTTTCACTTATAGTACTATTCAGGATCTCTGGCAAGATGTCGAAGAGAGAGAAAGAGAGAGAAAAAGAGAGAAAGAGAGAGAGATCTTCCTTCTGTTGGTTCATTGCCGAAAAAGGTGGCAGAGGCTGGAGTTGGGCCAAAGCAAGGAGCCAGGTGTCAGGAGCTTATTCTGTGTCTCCTCCATGGGCACAGTGACCCAAGGACTTGGATCATCTTTCGCTGCTTTCCCAGGCCAGTAGCCAGGAGCTAGGTGGGAAGTGGGACAACCAAGGTTCCAACTGGCATCCATATGGGATGCCAGCATTACAGATGGTGGCTTAACTTGCTCCACCGCAATGCCAGCCCTTCCTCCGAGATTTTCAGAGGGAGTGTGTGTAGGATTGGTATAATTTCCTCATTAAATGGTTAGTAGAACTCATCAGTGAAGCCATCTGGGCCTCTGGTGAGGTTTTTAAACGGCACATTCAGATTCTTGAATAGACGAGAGATTTTCGGAACACAAATTTTCTTTTGAATGGGTTTTTGTAATTTCTGTCTTTCAAGAAATTTGTCCATTTCATCTAAGTTGTTGATCTAAGTTGTTTCATCTAAGGTTGTTTATAATCTTCTCTTATTATTCTTTTAATATATCTAATGTCTGTAGCAACGCTCTATTTTCTTTTTAAATTGGTTTTGATTCTTATCTTTTTTTGCCTTTTCTAATGGACTCATATTTTTGCTTTTAGACTGCTCTCCTTTTTCCTAATACAAACTTTTCAGTAAATTTTTATCCTATGCATTTCTTGATCTGCATCAAACACATTTTAATACATTATACTTTCATTTTCATTAAGTCAAAATAATTTCTAAAATCTCCTCTGATTTCTTCTTTGACACATGTGTTATTTTAACATATTGTTTAGTTTCCAAGTAGTTTAACAGATGAACTTTCTACTGTTGATTTTTCATTTAATCTCACTGTGGTTAGATATTCCAATTATTTTATTTATACATTATTTTATGTCACAAAGTAGGGTCTGTATTTGTGAATGTTACTTGTTCACTTGAAAAAAAGAAGTACGCAACTGTTGAATGACACATTTGACAAATGCCAGGTAGCTCAATTTTTTTATACTGCTGCACAACTATATTTTTGGTGGTTCATTCATGCTTTTAGTCACTCAGATGTCTGGGTTAAAATCTAACTGTACGCATGAATTTGTCTCTTTGTCTTCAGTTGTATCAAGTTTTGCTTCAAGTATTTTGAAATATTTGAAATGCACTATAGGTGCATTCACATTCAGTATTGTTGTATTGTGTTAATGAATTGAACTTTGATCACTATAAATTGCCACTTTGAGTAAATGATATTTGTAATATTCCTTGCTCTGAAATATTCTTTATCAGATATTAATATAGTTAGTTGCTCAAGCTTTCTTTTCATGAAAGTTTCCATGGTGTATCTTCTTTCCATCTTTTAATTTCCAATCTACCAGCGTCTTTACAATCAAAGTGGGTTTGTTTCAGGTAACCCATGATGAACTATTGCTTTTTTATTAAAACTGACAATCATTGCTTTTTAATTTGAACATGTGGCCCATTTATTATTGTCAATACGGGCAGGTTTAAATCCATCTTTTAATTTGGTTTCTATATGTATCATCTGTTCTTGCTCTACTGTTTCCTGCTTGTTTCAGATCAAATGCCTTTTATGATTTCACTTGCTTTCTGATTTTGACTTATTAACAGGATATTTATGTTTTATTTTACTCATATGAAATAAATAAGAAGTATGCTGATTTCTCTAGCACAGATAATCTGTATGTAGCATTATCTTACCTCACATGCAATATAAGGACTTTTGCATTTTATGATGTGATTGGCATGTATTTTGTGTCTCTGGATGTGTCACAAGCAGATATCAACATTATTTTTAAACACTCAGTTTTTAAAAAAAGTGATGTTTTAGAAGTCTGTTGTATTTACCTATGTATTTACTATGATCTTGGACTCTTCATTCCTTTGCAAAGATCCAGATTTACCTGAAGGAGTTTCTTTACTATTTCTTAGGGAGTTCACGTGCTAGGTTTTAATGAATGTTTATGCTACTGTACACTTGAAAAAGCATTTATTTTACTTTCATTACTTGAAAGACCTCTTTAAGCAGAGCTCTGTCTCCATATTGTAAAATAATTAATTAATTAGAGAGAAAGAAGGAGGAAGGGAGAAGGAGAGAGGGAGAAAGAGAACGAGAGGGAGTGGGGGAGAGAGAGGGAGATGGAGGGAGAGAGAGAAAGAGAGAGAGAAACCAAGCAGCATTTTCTTCTGTTGGTTCACTCCCTAAATTCCTGAACTGGCTAGTGCTGGGTCAAGCTGAACCCATCAGCTGAGAACTCAGTCTGAGTTATTCATAGGGTTGATAGGGACTCAAGCACTTGAACTATTCTCAGCTGCCTCCCAAGGTTGGCCTTAGCAGGCAGCTGGAGTCCTGAGCCAACCCAGGACTTGGACGTGGACATTCTGATGTGGGATACGGGTATCTACTAGGGCATCTTAAGCTCTAGGCCCTGTACAGGTCTCTGAAAGATTTCACTGGGGTTACATTATTTCTTGCAGTACGTTAGAGTTGATGCTGTGCTGTCTTACAGTTTGTACTTTCTTCCTATGGAGAAGTCTGCTTCATTCTTTTCTCTGTTCCTGTGTGCATAATGTGGCCATCTACCTCTGTGATGCATTTTAAGCTGTTATCGTTCCCATTGACTTTTAAATACTTTGGTTATTTCGTACCCTGTTGTGTGTGTGTTTCCACACGGCTCACTACTTGATATCTGGATAAAAAAATCAATCAAATTTGGAAAAATTGACTTACTTACTCTTAAATTGACCTTTATTTTATTTTTTATTCAGAACGGTTTTGCCTTCCCTTTTCACAAAGTTGGAGTTAGTTATTGTTTCACAGTGCACAGAGCTCTGTTCCTTTTCCTAGGTTTGTTAACCTGTTATGAGTTATGTTTTTGTTTCCTAGTTATGAATTATGTTGACAGGTTAGCTTTAAACAAAGGAGAGATTTATTTATTTATTTGAAAGTCAGAGCTTCAGAGTAGTGGGAGATGGACCGAGACGGGGGTCTTTTATTGGCTGGTTCCTCCCCTGAGTGTTTCAGTGTCCAGAACAGAGCCAGGTGGAAGACAGGAGCCAGGAGCTTCACCGGGTCTTCTGTGAGGGTAGCAGGGGCCTGGATACTTGAACAGTCCTCTGTTGCTTTTCCCAGTCTGTTATCAGGGAGCCAGGTTGCTGGATCAGATGTGGAGCCACCAGGGTGGGTACCATCACTCATACGGGATGCTAGTGCCACAGCAGCAGCTTCCCCGCTGTGCCACAGCGCCTGCCCCTGTTAACTCTTCCCAGTCAAGAGCTGTGTTGACCTGTTAGCTTTCTTTATTTTTTTTTTTTTTTGTTTTTAACAGTTTATTTTACTTGAAAGTCAGAGTACAGTAAGAAAATTTCCATATGTTCATTCATTCCCCAAATGGCTGCTATAGCAAGAGCTGGTCTGGTCTGAAACTGGGAGCCAGGAACTTCTTCCAGGTCTGCTACATAGGTGCAGGGGCCCAGGACTTGGGCCATCTTCCGCTGCTTTCCCGGACCATTGGAAGGGAGCTGGATTAAAGTGGAGCAGCCAGGACTGGCACCCAGATGGGATGCTGGCATTGCAAGCTGAGACTTAGTCCATTACATTATCATGTGCTTTTTTTTTTTTGTTTGCTTGCTTCATTTTATTTGAAAGCCAAATGACCTGTTAGCTTTCGATGACACCATTCTGGGCTGTAAAACATGCTGTTTTGGAGCCAGACTTAGTGTTTTCCTTTAAAGGGGTTTGCACTTTTTCTGATACAGTGTTGGGTGTTTGATCTGTCTGAGGATCTCAGCTTTGTGACTGACCATCTGAAGAAGCCTTCCTTCTGAGACGGAGTTGGCCTGGTGGCAAAGGCCTGAACCGTCCATGGAATCCGCCTTGGATCCTGCCCCTGTGGCCTCACGGAATACGAGTAACCTCAGCCCTGTGGGTACAACATCCTGACCTGCTGGAAGTTTGTGCTCACCCTACAATTCATAGAGGAGTGTTCATCCACAAACTCAAAAATACCCCGTTGCTGATCTCTGGAGAGCTCTTCAGGGTAGCTTCCTATTTTCTGGTACCTAGTCCTGCAGCTGTTCCCAGCTCAGCTCAGGAAGGTCCCTGGGCTGTGGTCGTTACCCTCTCCCATACTATGTCACGGGACTTTTCTTCAGGTGGACGTAAGGCCACCACTGTGCTATTATTTCTTTCTCTTCTCCCAAGGGTCACTGTCTAATGGCTTGTAAAAGTTGTTTCCTGTTTTCTATTTGTGTTTTGTTGTTGTTGTTGTTTATGGTGAGAAGACAAAATGCTCTCATAGTTTAATCAGAAGCAAAAGTTCTCTGGTGGAAATTTTTGAAGGGCAAAATTCCAAAGTTGACTACTTTAATTCTGCTAATAATATGCTTTTATGGGGGGGGGGGGAAGTTACCTAGGAAGTTTAACAAAGTTTTCTCCACAGCTGTTTTCCCAAACCATTGCTCAGGGACAAGCCTTAACTAGGCTCTTCACAGTGAAGGAATGACAACCACGTACGATGACATATCACTACTAAACTCTAGGGGGCACTCAAGACTCCTGCTGCACCTCACCCGGATAAAAGCCAGGATAGAAGGATGATCCACCAGGATAAGCATGCTGGGAAACTTTTAGGAAGAGAGGGTATGCTTTGGGAGGGAGCTGGAGGAGCGAGACAAATGGCAGCTTTCCATGAGAGTAAGTAAATCTAAAAGTATTTCAAACATGCAAGTGTATGGCATGTTCTCTGGGGGTGCTTGGCTTGGCTTTGGAGCCCTGATCCCCTTTACGGCAGGTGCATCAAAGTGGACTGGAGCTGCCCATTGCTTCCACGGTGGGTGCCCATCCAGGAAAGACTCTGGTATTCTGTATGCTGACAACTCATAAATATTTAGCTGCAGATCTGTCCTTTTTTTTGGCCCTCCAGATTCCTGTATCCGATTGCTTCCATACCCAAACAGATGTCTGATGAACATATTTCAAACTAAAAACAGTCCAAATACAACTCTTGTTTTGTCCAGAAAACCTTCCCTCCTTTTCTCCTTTTAAGCAGGCAGCCCATGCCATAGTTCACATCCCAATTTAGGTGTTCTCCTTAACTATTCCTTCTCAAGCAATGCAGGAGTTCTGCAGACTTTACCATTTTTCTCCTTGTCTCCATCTGCAGTATCTCCCAGCTGAAGCTTCTTTTGCTTCTTGCCTGGATGCTCTAATGGCTGCGTAATTGATCTTCTTGGTAACCAGAATTAGTAAGCTGAGAGATACATATCACACACACACAGTGTTTATGTTTTTAATTATTTATCAAGACGTTTTGATACCTTGATACATAGTGGAATGATTAAACCAGGCTTTTCCTGAATCTGTCATCTCATATCTTATCATTTTTTGGGTATCATTTTTGGAAATTTACAAGTCTAAAATAAGCTATTATTATTTGTGGTCACCATATTTGGCAGTAAGAATTCCAGAACTCATCCCTCCTTGTCTAAAAGAGACTTTGCATTTGTCGTCATCTCTTCTTCCTGCCCCCTGGCCCCTCAGTCCCTGGGAAATACCATTCTATTCCACTTTTGTGGGCTTGATAGTTTTTAGATTTCTCACATAAATGAGATCATAAAGAATTTGTCTCTCTGTTTCTGGTTTATTTTGCTTAGTAAAATAACCTCCAGACTTATCTAGGAATATTGTTCAGCCTTAAAATAGAGGAAATTCCATCATTTACAGCATCTAGATGAAGCAAAATTTGATTTTTAAAGCTTAAATTTGATGATATAGGTCTTCATTTTATGAAAAAAATTAATTTTATATGAAACCTGGAGAGATATTGAGAGTGAGAGACCTTGCATCTGTTGGTTCCCTTGTCAAACACCCACAACATCCAGGGTTGGGCCAGGTTGAAGTGGGAAGTCAAGAACTCCAGGTGGTAGCAAGAATGCAGGTACCATCTTCCACTGTATTTCCAGCATCTGCATTAGTAGGAAGCTGGATTGGAAATGAAACCAGGACTCCAACTCAGGCACCCCAATATGAAAAATGATTGTCCCAAGCAACCTCTTTCTTTTGCTCCACAAGCCCACCCCAGTTGGAATTTTAACCTGACTTCCAAAATGTCATGGGGTTGGACCTGCTTCTCTCCTAGTGTACCTCACACCTTTCTCCTCTCGCCCTTCTTTTCTGAGTTTCTATCACAACGATCTGATTGCCAAACATGTTCCTACTTTGGGGTTTTTGCCCTAGCTGTTCTGTCTGGAACAATTGTCCCCAGTGGTACCGTGACGGGCTTCATTTTCCTTTCTTGTCTTAAACAACAACAACTTAGAGAAACCTGCCAACTATGGATGAGCCATTCAGTTTCTATCACATCATCCATGCAGCACCTCTTGCTATATACCAATCTAGTATGTTTTTGTGTCTCCTTTCTTCTTTCCACTGTAAGTTTGAGTAAGGTCATTATCTCTCTTGTTCCAGTATCATCTAAGTACTTAGAATCACTTACTACACACAGTAAGTACCTGCTGAGTGTATTAATGAAATCAGGCCACTCATTTGTTTCAGTACAAGTGGGCCAAATCTGCCCTACCTGGGAAAAAGGGCTTCTTCTAGCAACCCCGCTGTCCAGTTAAACTCACCAGATCACAGCGAGACAAAGAGCCTTTAATGAAAGTCATGGTTTTGATGATCTCTGTCTTTGCTGTTCTCACCAGTGTATACCTGCACTAGGTGTCTAGTGGAAAGATTTGGGACTCAGGAAAAATAGAACCTCCTGTCAATTAACATTGGGCAGAGTCAGCAAGGTTTGGGGTCCTGGCTTCTTGCCATCCCACCTTTATTGCTGATCACCTCCATGTCTGCCGTAGTCTCTGCTGGAATGAGCTCCACTGATGACGTTGGAGGTGCCCTGGATGATCAGAGCAGGAAATATAAGCCAAGCTTGCAGTTTTCAGACTGTAGCTGGGCCATAGTAGGATTAGGAAAGATATCTTTAAGACGGAAGAATGCTGACAGAGGTGTGGTAATGGGAAAAGTGGAGCATTTCACAGGAATGTGAGACTTCTTAAATACCAGGAAACACTGAGGCCATTTTTGAAAATTTGGGGTGCGGGATTTAGGAAAGGAGGGTGTTATTGTACCATTAGCCACACTTATTTCTTGCTTCCACTTTCTAAATATCTAAGGTAATTTTATTTCTGAAGGTATCCTGCACTTTAGCAGACCTGGGAGACCCAGGATCCTGTTTTGTTAACTCTTACCCTGGGCTGAAATGTCCTTCTTTAGGGAACTAAGAGATGACTAGCTGCTACAAGATAGAGAACTCACCATCACAAAAGCAAATCCATTCATACTTTAGGGGGCTTATTAGACATATATTCCTTACAATCACTATGGACGGACGGGCTCCTTGCCCTTTGGGTCCCCTCCCAAGTGCTGCAGAGTAAGCCTGGACCTTGGCCCCACCTGGGGGGTTGATATCTGTATAACCATGTACCCCTCAGATCAGTATGTAGAAAGCCTTCTACAGAAAGGATGAAACACCAGGGACTTGTGGGATAAGGAAAGAGTGTCTGTGGTCCCAGGGAGAGGAGTCACTGGAGCAGCTGTTTCTGTTGTCACCTGGATCTGGGACTCACAGCCCCCCGCAGGATGAGAAGCTGGGGTTTTATTGCCAATATGGTCTGGTTATGGCAGCCCCTGCTGAAATGTCATGGTGAAAAGTTTTTTGCGACTCATGCCAGGGAAAGAGCTCTGCTTTCTTCAAGTGCTTCTTGTTAGAGCAGAGATGTCCATTACATGGAAGTAATGACCAGAACAGAACACAGTCTCACAGGAAAATATAATAGATGCAGCCCAAAGCTGTAAGACTATTGTTTTGTTTCTTCTATGAGTACTATTTTCATAATAAATACAGCTGGAGACCAAGATTTTTGGCAACTATTGGTGATGGTTGACTTCTGAAAGAGTTGATTTCACAGTCTCAAAGGTTTTGGTAATGATACATTGGCTTTGTGTATTAAGTGCTGGACTTAACTTGAGTTTGGTTAGAATTCAATGTCTGGATTTGTTTCATTGTTCAGGTTGTCAAATACACATATGCCTGTCCTTTGGTGCTTATTTTTAGAAAATCAATGCCCTTCTTTAGACATTTCATAAAGTTGTTGAGTGGGAAGGGTTGGTCAAGCACAGAACCTGATGGTACGAGTAACAATCATGACTTACAGGACTTCTCAGGTTAGAGAGCTTTTAATCAGTTTAGGGATCCTGGAAAAATAGGAAATGAGTTTCATCTTTAATGGCCTTTTCTTTGAGTTGCTCAGTGTGATGAAGAGGCACACGGAATCAGGGACAGTAATCTTGGCTTTGAGGCTACACTGCCCCTCTCAGCTTTGATGCCTCCCTAGGAGTGAAGGAGAAGATGTGATGATGTTTAAGGTCACTTGTTTCCCATATTTTCTGTCATGGATAGCTATGCAGCATGACATTTTTGTTCATAGAACAGATCTACAGATATATAAAGACCTACGGATACATATAAAGTCTTCCTTTTCAAGCCAAGCATCCTTGGCTGCTTAAATAAAGCTCAGTGTGTGGCAAAGCTGTGCTGGTTCCCAGGCTCTCTGCTGTAATTCCAGAATGTTCGTAAAACTTTCCACTAGTTGATAGTTTGAGAAACCCATGTTTTCGTGCTTTCTAAATTAACCGCATCCCTCCATCTGCAGCTAGCACCATCTTACCCATTCTCCCTGAGACCTCTGGGAAAGCTGTGTTTTAGTGACGGCATCTGCAAGCCTGTCTAAGACGGTAGGGTACCGTTCTTCCAACAGAATCTCTTTTGGCTTTGCAAGAGCAGCCAGGTGCTCTCCTGCTCCCTGTGCACCCATTGTGAGTGCTCCTCTGAGCTTTTTCATCTGCACATTTGATATTCATGTCTGCCATATCTTTATTCAAGGTGCCAATAAAAATGCATTATGTATGACTTGGTTTGCTCAGAAAATGATCATGTTTTGTATATTTAGAGATGTAAGAGCTTGTGAAGAAGCAAAAAAAAATTGGGGGGAAACGTGTTATTTCCTGACAAATAGAAAATCTTCAGAAAAATAATATTTTGGTTTCGTTCCTCTCTGTCATTTCCTTCCCTACCCAAATCTCCATATTTCAATCTCAGATATAGTGTCCAGGGGGCAGGGAAGGGGTTAAAGCTGGAAGAGGCCAGGTTTATTTAGGTAGAAGTAGCCTGGGAAACCAAACCAAGACATTCAGATTAAATACAGTGGACAACCAGTAACCACTTGCTGTCTTTAAACAGAGCTGTAATGCAACAGCAGCATGTTCGCTGTTTGTCATTTGATGGCTTTGATCAGGGAGACTGCTCTCTGATATTCCCACAGCCAAAGCAGGTGCATGCTTTGGCATTTGCTGTTTCTTTCCTGCAGCAGACCTTGAAAAGCAGGACTCTCTCCCAACCATACGCCTGTGTGTGTGTGTTTGACATTTGTTAAAACACAGATTAATGTTGCCTACTTCAACGTTTTTGGTTCAGTACATCTGGGGTGGGGTCTAGGGATCTGTACAGTGAGCATTTCTCAGGTGCTGACCCAATAGCTGCCCTTATAGAATCACTTCTGTCAAAAATCCCAACTAGGGCCACCCCCCCCAGACCTTTCTTCATTAATGAGATTCAAGCAACAGCATGGAGCTCAGGAGAGGTCGTTGAGAATAATCACATTTCCTTTGCTCATGATGGAACCTAGGGCTTACTGGCATACACCAACACTAGGTGGGGAGAATATCTTCAAAAATGAGTATTTATAGCTGCCTTAATAGTTTTTGTGTTGCAATAACAAAGTCCATGAAGCGAGATAATTTATAGAGAATTGAATGTTTCATTGACTCATGGCCCTGAAGGTTGGGAAGTTCAAGAGCATGGTGGTGGCCTCGGGTGAGAGCCGGTTACCCACCATCATAACATGGTAGAGGACATCTCCTGGGGAGACAGCAAGCTTGCTGGCTTGAGTCTTTTAAAAACTTTTCTTAGTATAAAGACAAAAATTTCATGTATTTCATAGGTGAAATTCCAAGAAGATATTCATACTTTCCTCCCTCAATCCCCTCTCCTTCTTTCCACTTTAATTTTTTGCAATAATATAATTTCAATTTACTTTATAATCACTGGCTTAATGCAACACTAAGCATAATGTCCAACAAGCAAAAAAATAGAAAGGCCATTGCTCCACAGGAATATAGACAAGGGCTATGAACAGTTATTATGAAATCCCTAATCCCAACATAGGCCTCCATCCTCATGACTTCAGTAACCCTAATCACCTCCTAAAGGCCCCCAATCCAAATCATCAATGTAGGGTTTGAGAACTGAATTTACAACACATGAATCTTTAAGAGACACATTCAGACTGTAACAGTGGTCCCAAACGATGGAGTTTGACATTAGAACCCAGCTAGCAGTAAACGGAAGTTCCCTGCTCAGCTAAACAGGGTGGTTTAGACATACTGTTCATTAGCTCTTGTTAATTTTTCTGGGATAATGAGATTATCCTAGGAGGGATTTAGATTAGATACCAAGAAGAACTTAGTGATAATGTTCAGGTACTAAGAAAAATCCAGTGACAATGAAACAAACAAAAAACCACAACAAACAAAAGGCACAAAAACCTCAAGAGAAGTTATTACATCCATTTTCTGGACAACAATTGGAAATACATTGGATTTTTCTCTATAACAATTAAGTTTGAATTTTGAAATCAGAGAGAACATGGTTTGATTTTTCTCCCTCTTTTTCAGTAGTCTGCTTCGGGTGAGTCCCCCGACCTCTGAGTTTCTGCGATATCTTCTGTATGCATGGGAATTTGGGAGCCTTTAAGTAAAGTTTAATCAGGAAAAGTGTATAAAATGCTCAGTACTTTTCTGGTGCGTAGTAGATACTCAGCTAGTGTTAATAGCCTTCCTTCCAATACTTTCTGTTTCCTGAAGTACAGACCATTTTGCTATTAGCCATTATGATTATTTTAAGAGACTTCAGGAAGGAAAGCAAAGAACCAGGCTTGGAAGAGGGAGTCATTTCCAGAGTCAGCACCATTACTGTCAATTGGGAGATTAAACTTTCTCAGTGATTTGAGAACATTGGTTATGGTGAGGGATTTACCTGCAGAAGGCAGAGCAAAATAAACTCTGTAGAAGACTGGCTCTTGCTGTACCTGGTGGCCCTGGGAATCCTGCCAACTGGGAGGAATCCGCAGTAAGCCTTGTAGGTGTCAGCACCCTGGACAGTGAGCCAGAGATGCAGGCGTGTCCATTGGACTCTCACTAGGGCTGGGTAATGATCCACGACAGTCTTGTTAAGAGCCTCAGGGTTTCACATATTTCTATAATTACTCAATCATTTAGAAGTTTTGAGTTTCTAGCTATTAAGCAGAAATTAAAATATCCTCTGTAATTCAGTTCCCTCCAGGCCTTGAATCAGTGGTGCCTGGTTCTGTCATGTTATCCTCCTGGGGAGTGGTAGAAGGGAGCAGTCACAGTTACCTTCCTCATTATTCTCTACGTATTTTACCTCGAGGACTTCCTCTTTGCCATCAGATGTTTAAATCATCACACTGATGTGCTCAGTGATAAATGCCAGATTTTCCTCTGAGTTCCTTAGGCCGGGCGAGATTCTCAATTTAGGCTATGTATTAAAATCACCTAAAAGCCCTTAAAATATCTATGCAAAGTCACACTGAAGAGAACAGAATTTGGTTGGTATTGGGAATGGTAAAAACATTGGGATTTCTTAAGAGCTCTCTGGATACTGTTAATGTACAAAGTTGAGAACCATTGACCTGGAGACAGACCTTTTTATGTCCCCTGGCGTTGACCTCAACTTTTTACCCGTGATTCTTCTGGTACATGGACTGAATCCAGTCTCAAGTTTCCTATTTCTAATGTGAATATTGCCAAACCCAGCACTTCAACTTCGTCTTCCTCAAAAGTGGGGATGTATTGTTCTCAAGAATCTGCCCTCTTTAACCTCATAAAGTTTATCACAGGAATTAAAGAAAGTGTGAAAACTGAGGATAGAGAATTAAAATAACATTAATGTATAATCGGGAGAGCCCAAAGAGAAAAATAAAAAGCCAGAGAGGATACAGAAAAGGAGGGAGGACCTGAATTCTAAAGTGTATTTGGTGAAGTTAAATGTGCACATTTCCTGTAGCTGTTCAGTCTTACCACTGTGTATCCTTGGATACTGTGGAAAACGTCAGGCAAAGCTTCATCTTGGAATAGGAACAACGTTTGTTAATCGCAGCCTAGTTAGTGACGGCAGGAAGTTTTAGGGAAACAAGACACTTACCACTAAAAAAATCGATAAGCAGAGGTAGAGGAAGCTTTTATGGGATGCAGCATAGACGTTCCAACAACAAAATGGTGTGTGCACAGTGATATGGCTAAACTGTACAACAGAGTGAGGAAAGAAAAAAGACAGGAAATCCATAGTGCACTGCCACTTGTGTACATTGAAAACAAAATCATTCACTCACAAGGCAATATTACAGATTTTTCATAGATATATATATTCATATCCAAGGGCATTTACCAAATACAAAATAGTAAATGTTTGTGGGAAATGAGACTGGGGTTGGGGGGTTGGGGGTGTGGGTTTGGAGATGAAGGGAAAAGCAAGAAACAAATCTAGCAAGACCAGAACTTTAGACAGGCAGATATTGGTGGCTTGTGCTGTGAACCAAGACACGTGTTTGACTTAGATCTCTGCTTCCTCCAAAGGGAAAAAAAGGAAGTCAGAATGAAGGAGCCCTGGCAGGTTATAAGTCAGAGCAGGAGGCTCCTGGGAGAAAAATGAGGCCCTGGGAATCTGTAAAGAGAACTAGGAACTGCCCTGGGGTGGAAAGAAAAGTCTAGCTTTATTACTCCCTATAATGGATTGGCAAAGCAAATGAAAAAGCTCCACCAGCTTGGAAATAACAGCATTTACAAATACCCTGAGATGCAGGGGGAACTGTGTAGAGGCTGGAGCTGAGAAACTGCCCTCCTAGATCTGGAAAGTAGTTTCTTGTTGGAGATTCAGGGATGTTCCTGCTGCCTGAGGTGGGAAACAGGTTGGGCACTCTGGAAATACCTGAGTCTCCCTTCTGGAAGCAAAGACATTTCCAGAACTGAGATGATGTTCTCCCTAATGTTCGACAGATTCATGGTCAAAATTTCCTTTTCATCATTCCTTTTTGCTGGGAAGATAATGTACATACATTGACATTATGTTACATAATAAAATTGTTGAATTTGGTGCTCCCCCCAAAAAACCCCACAAAATTTCCTTTTCGGACTTCTTCATAGACAGATTTAGAATGTAGAATCATTAACCTAAGGTCTAGGTACCAGGACTCTACAACGAGCCAGGCACTAGCTGTACAGAAACATGTCAGGAGGGCAGGTGTAGCTGCTGAAGCATTCCTTACTTTCCTCCAAACACTGAGCTGAGTGTGTGCAGAACTGCTGCTCAGCCTGACAGCAGGGAGTCATCTACCCATGGAACAGAAACCCCAGTGATGCATTCACTGTCAACCCAGTGAAACACACACCTTGGCAGGAAGCTTTTCATCTGTGCTACCGATAAAGAATAATGAATTCATTAATTAATATATTCAAGAGTCACATTGTGAGCTTGTTTTCTACTAGGAGTCTAAGAAGAACAGCTCAAATACCATAAGCCTGTAGTTGAGAAAGACTTGTACATCACATCAGACATATGTGTCAGATGTAGCATAGCTTGTTGGAGGTGGATTCGATTTCTCTAAGGGACCATGCAGTAGGAGAAGGTGGCTGACACTGGGGGAGCCACTCTGGCTGACCCCCTGAAAGTCACAATGGAGCAGGTTGGAGAGCAATTATCTCAGCAGAGCAGCTCTTACTTTACATTTAAGATTGTCCTCTTGAAAAGGTCATGTGTAAATCAAATTTAATAAATCAAATTCTACACTTCATACCTTGGGGAGGCTCTCTCTTCAACGGAAACTGTGAGTGAATCCCTTTTTAATAGAGGTAATCAGCTCTTCATTTATCTGATTTGTAAGGTAAGATTTTCATATCTCAGATTTTCTTAAAGTGAACAGCAGATCCTTCCTTTGGTCTTTGGTAGAAAAACCAAGACAACATGGTGTCTCAAACAAGAACAACAATTAGTCTAAGGCTTATGGAATAAAAAGTTGAGGGGCACACTGGCTTTGGATGTAACTGGATTCAGGACCCAAACAATGAGTTAAGCTTTGGTTTTTCTCCATTTCTCATCTCTGCCATCTCTTGGCTTTATTCACTCAGGTGCTACCCTGGGGAGGGAAGTTCGAGGCCAACAGAGAAGATTACTCATGTCTCTTCCTAGTGATCTCAAAATTGGCTCTGATGAAACTATCAGCAAACCCTGAATGGGAAAGAGTAAGAAAATGATTTGCTCAAGCTGGTCACGTGAAGTCCTTTGCAAACTGCAAGGCCCAAGAGTTGGGAAAAGGCACTTTTTCAGGAGAAAATTGGGCAATTATCAGAAGAAGGATATGTGGGCTCAACTATTCCCTGTGTCCCAGACCCACCCTATCACCAAGCTCATTCTAGAAACCACCTGGAAACAGGTGCCGCCGTGCACAGCACTTGCATCAGAACCTTCCAGGTCACTTGCTAAAATGCAGGTGTTAGGGTCCTACTCCAGATATAGTGAAATTTTGTTACTTCAGGCTATTTTCAGGAGCTGCAATTTTAGGTCATTTCTTAGGCGATCTCAAAAATGTATTCTGACTTTAAAGTACCACTACTCAAAGCCTTTCTAGTCATTCCATTGCCCATGGTACATGCCTTAGTTCAGAGCTCGCTGTTTCTCACCTGGGTTTGTGAAAATGCACCCTTACTATCTTTGCTCTTCAAGTTCTTCTCTGCCATACGCTGTTCTTCCACCATGGCTGCTCTTGCTGTGACCTCCAGAGTCTAACCCCACCTGACCTCTCCAGCCTCCTGCTTTCGAGATCTCTTCTTGCACCTGGAACACAGTTGTTGTGGCTGTCTTCCTAAAACTATTCTCATATATCCAGGAGTTTTTACATGACAATCCCACTGCGTTTTAATTTATCTGGAAAACTCAAATTTCTCCACAAAAGCCCAACTCAGCTGCCACCACCTTTTGGGAGCTTCTCTGTCACTTCCCTCCAGCAGCACTTGGCTGCTGTTTACCTCCCAGCTCTCATGCTCTTACAGAATCTGCTCGTGTCTCCTTGACAGCACTCACCACACTGTATGTCACTTGCAAATGTGTGTGTCCATCTTTCCCACTGGGAAAGGAAAAGGGACTCAATAGTACTGGTTCAGCGTCAAAATCAAGCCTTTGGAGAAAGACAAACTAGTTCTCATGTAGCTTTAGATGTTTCTGAGATGTGTGACCTGAAGCAAGTTAGCTCACTTTCCCAAGTCTCAGTGTCCTGTAAGTGGGAATTTCATATCCTTCCTACTATTTAGGTTTGCTGATGAGTACAACCAAAGTAATGAATGGAAATCTCAGCATAATACCTGGCAACATAATTATCCCCAAGGAATGCTAAAGGAAGGATACGTTTTCAATAATGTAGCTAAATTCATTTATATAGTGGTAAGTGACAATTTCTTTTATTATTATAATTATTTTTTCATTTTATGACACAGTTTCATAGGTTCTGGGATTTCCCTGGCCCCTCCCCGAGCCCTCCCGCCATATTGAATTCTTCCATATTGTTACATTAGTATAGATCATAAGCAGTCATGATTCCTTCATTGCAGACATGGACAATGCAGAAAGTCGAGCATCTCATTGTCCAGACATATTTAACAGTTTCATTGGGAAACCATCCCCGGTCTGAAAGTAGAGCTGGCAGAGTATCACCCCCTCCAATGAAAAGCCGCTATACAACTTCAGCAGCAATTTATAGCATCATGAAATTAATTGACATGGTATTGCATGACCAATATGTTAAAGTATGCAAGTTCTTAACCACATCCTGTAACTACTTCATTGACATCTCTATTTTACTTTATACACAACTGGCTGGTATACACTTTAAAATAGTTATAGGGTAGTATCCAGCTGTCTCATGTCTATTTTCATTTTTGTATTTAGGAGCTAATAGTATTCAAGCGTGATTTCTACAGAACTGTGTGACTTTTAGGATAGTCCAAACAGGCTTATAACTCTAACAAGTCATATGTTAACAATTGGGGAGCAGAACAGTTTTAGGAGGTGTGTGTAGAGAAATCTTCAATTCCTTAGTGAGGAGTAACTTTGTGTCCTACCAGGTAAGGTATATGGGAGTCCAAGCTGTTTCCTGAAGTGACAATTTCTTAAAATCCTATTACTCAAACTAATCCTGTAACATGGTGTGGGTGCACGCTGGAACAGTGTGCAGGGACTCTGAGTCTGAGACCACTCTGCCACAAACCTAACAGCCACATTCCCCTCTTTATCTCCTCCTAAGTGTGAAGCCGCTCAAAGTCCATCCCTTCTGAAATAATCACTTTTAGTACATGGAATGCTGACATGAAGCAATGCTGCTCCCCACAGTGCGACGTCTCTGGACCATGGAAATGCGTCCGCACCGTGAGAATGAGCAAGGCGAGGGGCGGAGGCCAGTGGTGGACAACCCATGCAGAAGTGGCAGTGTTGAGCTCGCATCAATGCAAGCCATTAAAGCTGCCTGAAGTGGCAAGATTGGTCCAGGAACCTGAATGAACTGATAAGCATAGGAGAGATAAACATTTCATTTAAGTGAGCAGTGGGATGAATTTCAAGAAATGTAGTTCCTCTTCTGGCAACTGCTTCTCGCTTGTTTTATAATCTGCCTGAAATTGTTCCTCCCCCTAAAGCGTCCTGCACTTGGCACGCAGGAAGATATGCAAAAAGAATCACAGGCAGGAGTTGAGAACAGCATAGACAGCTCAACCAAAAATGACTGCAAATTCTTGGTTATTTCTGATGCCCAGTGCAATGTGGCAGGTATGGGGGCTATTCACAAGGCACAGAGAGAAGACCCAGCACAGTAACTACAGCTTTGTAGCTACTCACTAACGTCTGTTTCCCTCCAGCTACAGTGAGGTTTAGTGGGCAGGGAATGGGGGGGGATGTGTGTGTATACACACATGTGTGTGCCCAAGAGGACAGATGAAAATGACTTTTATGTCTCTGTGAATTGCTTGAAATTGGATAGACACATCACAGCACTAACCTGATTGTGTGTCTCTAGCCAACATGTTAGATGCTGCTCTGAATGTAGCCCTGCTCTAGGTGCAGGGAATATGAAGTTTAACAAGAAAATACAGGACCAAGTCTTTGCCTTGCGGGAGCTCACGATTGGAACATAAAAATAGACAAGCAAACGAACAAAACATCAGATTAGGCTCCTGCAATGCTGGGAGATGACATCTAATGTGTCTTTGTTTCCCCAGCATCTCCAAGTTGTTTGATGGTCTTCTTAGGGCTCAAGGCACTTTCAGTTTTAAAGGTTTGCCTTATTCAAAACCACACATAGTAAAATGGCACTGCCACATTAACCATGATTTATCTCTCACTATATGAGGGTTGGGCTGAAAGGAAGTCAATGTGCTGGTGCAGGGTTATGTTTTGTAGACTTCCAGGAGATATTTACTGGTTTAATTTTGCTCTTGTGTTCGCATTTTGAAGAAGATATTAATTACTTTCAAGTCTCAAGTATTTTCATGAACCCTTGAAAAGCTATTCAGTTGCAGGAATTGCTTTGATGGTGACTAATAGATATCTTGGCCTTGGAAATTTACAAATACCTGGCATACAGTGGGTGCTTCATTCATATATTGGATGAGTGAATAACTAAGATCATCAGGTAGTGAATAAGTGCTCTGTATTATAAAGCCCAGTTCCATGCAGCAAGGTCCTCATGGCCCTGAATTCCATTCTGGATTCCAGTTCTGGTTCCTTGGAAAGCAAAGACAATGGGTAGTTGAGGGGGTATGATGACTTGGGCGAAAAGTCTCCTCACCTCTAGAAAAGTAAGAAAGCCTGACTTTAAGTATATTTGTCAGGGTCCTTTAGACAGACAGAACCAATAGAATGCGTGTGTAGATATAAGAACGGGATTATAATTGGGGAATTGGCTTGTGATATGATGGTGAGATCATCTCACCAGGTAGGTCATCTGCAGACTGAGGACCTTGGGATGCTTTGTAGCATGATTCAAGTTTGAAGGTCTCAGAATGAGGGCCACTGAAATTATAGTTCAAAGTCAAAAGTCAGAATGCCAGCAAAGGGCTGCTTGTGTCAGTTCTGGAGTTCAGTGGTCTCTGATGTCCAAGGCAGGAGGTGGGCAGGTCCCAGCTCTCAGAGACATAGTGACATGTGCATTTTATACTGGTTCTCTCTGCGTCCCAGCCAGCTTCGCACCTCCAAAGAGGTTCTTCCCCCTCATCCACTCTGCCATACAGACCAACTTCATTGGGGAACCACAGACACCCCCAAAGAAAGACTTTTCCAGGTTTCTAGGTATCCCTTGATCCAGTTGAGTTGCTTCCACAGATACAGATAGTGATCCAATATGCAGTGAGAGAAGTCAAGCATCCTGGGGAAAAGCAGGTGCTTTTGTCTCAGATTAAGAATGAAGAGAGGAAGAGAGAGGTGCTAATCAGAAAGCCTGAGGCACTGGAGGTGCTGATTAGAGGCATGAGCTTGGGGGCTCCACCACTTAGGTTTGGCCGAAGTATTTACTTATTATATTAGCCTCTATTTCTTGAGTCATAGTGACAGTTGAATACATTTTGTAAAATGCTCTTTACAAAGCCTTATGTGTGATCAGTGCCCCCACTTTTAGCTATCGCATTCATGAGCTCCAGGATTTGCAGACCTGCATGATCTTGGGCAAGTATTCCCCCTATGGAAGACTTTTTGATCTCCTCCTTTTAGTTCCTTTCCTAACAAACCAGAGCTAAGTGTGAAGGTCAGTCAAGGTCATCAGGGCTGACATGAAGATGATCATACATTAAGGCCACTAATACCAACCTGTTGTTACATATTTGAGGATTCTGTGAGTAACTTACTAAGGATAGTGAATTAAAAATCAAATTACATTGGGCCCGGTGGCGGTGGCCTAGCAGCTAAAGTCCTCACCTTGAACGCGCAGGGATCCCATATGGGCGCTGGTTCTGGTCCCAGCAGCTCCACTTCCCATCCAGCTCCCTGCTTGTGGCCTGGGAAAGCAGTCTAAGACGGCCCAATGCATTGGGACCCTGCACCCGCGTAGGAGACCTGGAAGAGGTTCCAGGTTCCTGGCTTCGGATCGGCGTGCACCGGCCCGTTGCGGCTCACTTGGGGAGTGAATCATTGCACGGAAGGTCTTCCTCTCTGTCTCTCCTCCTCTCTGTATATCTGACTTTGTAATAAAATAAATAAATCTTTAAAAAAAAATCAAATTACCTAGGCCAGCATTGTGTCACAGAAGGTTGTGCTGTTACCTGTGACACAGGCATCCCAGTTGAGTACCTATTGGAGTCTGAGCTGCTCCACTTTTGAGTTAGCCTCCTGCTAAGATGCCTGGAAGCAGTAGAAAATGCTTCAAGCATTTAGGCTTCTGCACCCCCCCCTCCCGCCCCATTTGGAAGAACTGGATGGAGCTTGGGGCTTCTGGGTTGGTCAATCCTAGCTGTTACAGTCATTTGGGGAGTGAACCAGCTGGCAACTCCCTGCAACTCTGCCTTTCAAATAAATAAACATTTTTTTTTAAATTGACTTACTTAAATTGATAATTATGTTTATGGACAAAGAAACAATACAATTCAATGCAATAACTGAAACATTAACTTTGGTTATTTTAGTATGTTTTACTATTATGTGCACTTTTGAAGTTACTTGTTTTTTATTTATTGTATGTGTATGATAGAAATATTCTTACTGGTGTTGTGGAATTGTTGGTGTTTTTCCACTTCCTAATCCAGAGCTATTGCACTGGCACCTTGAAATGATAAGAGCATCTATAATTGGAATACCTAAATGATAGGAACATTCACTGTATTGGAAACCAGCAGATACCACAATATGGCCTTTTTGCTTTTCTTGAATGGACTTCCAGGCCCATATGGGGGTGCTGAGTGGGATTGGAGTGTGAAATACACAGTAGAAAGACCCTGATATTAACTCAGTCGCTATTGATGTGCTATGCTAGTACAAGCCTGCACTAAGGATGGTTCCAGCAACACCGTCACATGTTCTGTTGGGCTACAGCTGTCTACACACTCCTTTGTGCACCAGTCCCAAGAGTGAGAACAGATGCACTGGGTGCTACCATTCCACTGATGTGTTTGGCAATTGGGTGTAGTTGCTGCCTCTCCATTCCTCACAGTTACCAGCACCGATGTGTCTGGGGAAGCCCTATTTACATCTCTGTGAGCTAGCTGCAAGAGAGGCTGAAAATAATATTTCTGTCAACAGATTTAGATGCTGAATAACTTTCCATGCTATGGAAAGGTTTTCAAGGATCTAGTCATCCCAAATTAGGAGATAGATCTGAACTTGTGTGAGCCTTTGGTTGAGCTTTTCCCAAAGTTTGTGTTGTCACACTGGCCTGGAAAACCTGGAACTGATTATTCTGAACATTTCAGTGTGGCTTGTGTGAAAGGTGTGTGTGTGTGTGTGTGTGTGTGTGTGTGTGTACCAGAGATGGTGGGAAGAGACAGGGCTGAAGAACAAATGCCAAGTTCAGAATGAACAGGAATGAAGGCTTAAGGCTCTAAGACATCATCTTGTAAATGGTAGTAATCCTTGGGAGAGCTTAGATGAGAAAACAAGTTAACCCTGTTTTTCAGGTGACTTGGCATATATGAATGAGAACAGAAGAGAATGCTGAATGCTGAATGAATGCTGAGAGAAGTTATAAAAATTAAAGTAGGTTTTTATATTTGTCTACCTGTTTTACATTTTCAGAACTCCTCATCTCCAATTCCTATCTGGCACAATTTCTTTTCAGTGTGGAGAATTTTCTTTACCATTTCTTGTAGTGTAGGTTTGCCAGTAATGACTTTTTTTCAACTGTTATTTATATGAAAAAAGTTTTTATTTCAGCTTTGTTTTGGAAGGAAATATTATCTCTAAAATTGTAATTCTAGTTTGACAGGTACTTTATTTTTTTGCTTATCACTTCTGATATTTATTCTTTCTAATGAAAAGTTGTAAGAAATTCTTTCTCTCTCTTTTCCTTTCTCTCTGTGAGTTTTCTCTGGCTACTTTAAAGATTGTGTTTTTTATTTTTACTGTGACATAGTTATATGTGATTTTTTAATTAATAATCTTACTTAGTTGCTTAGGGTACAAAGGGTCAAGGACTACAGGAAAGTGGGTAATACCATTGTTTCCAAACTAATATCATCATGTTTTTTTTCTGTATCTAGGGTCAGGGGAGAAACAAAGGGAAAAGCCCCTCCCACCCATCCCAGGTCCCCAATGTGAGGCAAGTTCCTAGGGTCCTGCTCAAGCAGTTTTGATAGTTCAGCAGGTCTGAATTGCTGCCAATCTCGCCATTTCATTTGTAATGAAATCTATGCAGAATCCACTGGCTGACATAGTCTCTTCATGGTTGGGGTTCTGAGACCAGCAGTTCAGTTGGAGGGATCTCCAAAGAAATTTCGTCTGAGGTGATCCCAGACCTGATTCTTGTGTGAGTTTGCCAGTACAGGGTCTGGCACAGTCCATCGCCCAATCAGCTTATGCACATGCTGGTCGTTGCAATTGCTGCGTCAGTTCTGTTTCCAGCCCTGTCTTCCATGTGAACCAATGCATGTTGTAGTCCAGCCCGATCCTGTCTACTTCACACTCGGCCCTCACACAAACCAGTGGGAACTGCAGCCTAGTTGGGGCGACTCCCCATAACCCTCACCAAGCCTACGCCCTACCCTGGTTCCCATGCATGCCAGTATGTACCGCAGACTTGTTCAGTCTCTCCCACATCCCATTTAGCTCTCGTACATGTCAATGGGCATTGAAGCCTAGTTCAACCCAACCAACCCTACTACTATCCAGCCCACACACATACTGGCAGGTGCCTTTCTGTCTAGCCACCCCTGTCCCTGTCCTGGTTTTTGTGCTCTCCAGTGGGAGTGGTAACCCAAGAAGGAGGTGCCCACTATCTCCCTACTAGGACACTCCAACTTCCAGATTGTGCACTCTCCAGGTGCTGCTGGAGTTTAATTTGACAGATTAAGCTCCCAGTGACAGCCCTTGCCAGCTGATGCTGCATCAAAGCCCAACGAAGCTCCACCCACTTTAATTTTTGCTTGCACCAATTGGAACAGTCAGTCCAACCTAGCCCTTCCCTAATCTAGCTCACATGAGGCCCACAGGTGTTGTAGCCCTGCCTGGTCTGGTCTCTCCCCATCCCAACTTATGCTTTCCAGTGGGAGTGGTTGTCCAGCAGGGGAGCCCACATTCCCTCTGCCAGCTCTGCCCCTCCCCCCCCCGATCTCATGTATGCTGTTTGGGCACTGCAACCACATCTGGTACAGCTCACCCTGCCTTGGCATTCCGTAATTTGCAGTGGTTTGTGTCGTGACCGAATCCGGCCTGACCCACACTCTATTCTGGTGCTCAGATTCACCAGCAGGTGATGTGACTGGGTTCAGCCTGGTCTGTCCCCCTCACCTATGCCAAATGTATGCCAGTGGGTATCTGCCTCTGGCCTGGTCTGGTTTGCTCCATATCGTGGTTCTTGCACTCACCCGTAGGGACTGTATCCCGACAGAGGATTTTCCCAAGTTCGTCCTTCAGAACCTCTCCCTTTGCCAGGTTGCATGTACTGGTGATTCCATGAGCCAGCTCTCCTTACTGGCCTTCCATCCATTCCAGTTCTTGGTGTTGGCTGTTTCACCCCAGCCAAGGCTTGTCCACACCCAGACACTGCTCACACATGGCTCAGTAGGGGCAGAGGCCTAGCCTAGCCTGGCCCACATCTGTCCACATTCTCCAGAGCGCCAGCTGTTGCTGGCGTCTAGCCTAGCTTGGTGTGCCCAGCCCCAGTCCACATTTGTGCCTAGGGAGATTGCAACCATATCCAGACCAGAACATTGCCCCAACTCTGGCCCCCACACTCTCCCGTGGAAACTCCAACCCAGCAAGGGCGTACTCTCATAGCTTCCCAACCAAGTCTATTCCCAGCCCTAGATTACGCAAGTGCCAGTGGTTGCTCTGACCCAGTTGGCTTAGCCCCTCACCTGTCTCAGCCTTTGCCTTCGATGCTGTGGCCTAGTATCCCTGGCTCATGCAGACCAGTCAGTGTAAGAGCCTAGTTCGGCATGACCTGTGCTCCATCCTGATTTCTATTCTTTCTTGTGAGTTGGGGTTTGCTTGGCCCTGCCCAGTCTGCCCCCTTCCAGTTGCAGCTCGGCCCACCCTACATCCTATTTTAGGGGGATGCACCTTTGGGTACTGCTGCCTTGATCTTTCCAGACTGATATCGGTTCCTTTACCCATAAGTGATGGCAGGTTCCATGGTCACACCTAGCTCAGTCCATCGCCACCCCAGCTAACCTGTAGGACTTGCATTTCCACAGGTTGGACCCACACTTCCCCCACAGAGTCTACCCCCAGACCGAGTTCTCTCATGTGCTAGTTAGTATCTTGACCTGCCAAGTGTGACCAGTTCACTATTCCACCACAAAGTCAGGTATTGGTACCTAGCCCTGCCAGACAGGCCCCCATCCATAGATTTGATGTGGACTGTGTGTGGCAGTCAGTGATGCTCTATGCTAACAGCCCATCTCAGGATTGCTAATTAGGCTGGTAAATCAGTCTAGCCCTAAATAGATCTTGTCGACGCTCCCCTCCACTCTCCTCAGTCCCCACGCTTGCCAGAAAGTTTCATGACCAAATTACTGGGAATCACCCAACATTCATCTCTCACCTACACTAAAACTGGCCTTATTCATGGGTTTCCCTAAGCAGCAATTACATATCCTAAAAACCCCAGAGTTCACCTCTGGGCGGCCAGCAGGCAGAGCCTGGCACCATTTGCACAGGCCGCCCAAAGCCAAGGACTCCGTCACTGCCTTTTGGCAGTGACTTTGGCCTGAGTCCCCAGCATTGGGGTCCAGCCCGGCAGGGGCACCCCTCTTCCCCCCAACAGTCCCCACACTGTCGGGAGCTGCTTTTGCCCCCTACCCCATGGCCCGAACCTATATGTGATTTTCCTTTATTACTATTATATTCATCCTTTTTGGAATTTACTGAGATTCTTGGGTCACTGGTTGATTTTTAAAAAGGATTCATTTATTTTTTATTGGGAAGGTAGAAAGGAGGAGGAGAGACAGAGAAGAAGATCCTCTGTCTGATGATTCACTCCCCAAGCAGCCGCAACAGCCTGAGCTGCGCTGATCTGAAGCCAGGAACCAGGAGCCTCTTCCGGGTCTCCCACACTGGTGCAGGGTCCCAAGGCTTTAGGCCAGCCTCAATTGCTTTCCTAGGCCACAAGCAGGGAGCTGGATGGGAAGTGGAGCCACAGGGATTAGAAATGTCGCTCATATGGGATCCTGGCAAATGCAAGCAAGGACTTGAGCTGCTAGGCCACTGCATCAGGCCCCACTGGTTGATTTTTAATAATAAAAATTGAAAGAAGAATTTCTTATTTTTTAAAATTTTGTATCCTTTTTGTTACATCATTTTGTGTTACCCTATGTATAACTGATGTTTTGTTTAGCCCTTTCTTTCTGTGGTTCAGTTTGGACAATTTCTACTAACTTGGAAATAAGCTAATTATGCCTTTTTTCTGTTGTGCTGAATTTGCTACTAAGCTAAAAACATTACTTTTCAATTTCAAATAACTGTTTCTGTCTTTCCCATTTTTAATTATTATTATTATTGTATGATACAGTTCCATATGCTCTGGGATTTCCCTTACCCTCTTCCCAAATCCCCTTTCCCCCACTGAGTTCCCCTACATTATTACACTAGTATAGTTTTTTTATAAACAGCCATAGCTTCATCATTGTGGGCCTGGACAATGGCAGAAAGTCCAGCAGCCTATTGTCAAGATATAGTTAACAGTTTCACTGGGAGTTCATATTTGATCTGGAAGTAGATGCTTACTGCGTTGTATCCTCACATCCGGATATGATAGTTTCCATTACACAGTTACCATGCATCCCGTTCAATGAAAAGCCACAAAGCAAAATAAACAACAGGAAGAAAAATAGAAATTTACAATGCCAAGAAGTTAAATAGCATACTACTAAATGACTAATGGGTTTATGAGAAAATGAAAAAGAAAATCAAGAACCTAGTTGAAGAAAATGATGCTACTGTATGATCTATGAGTTAGTGAAGAATTTAATATGAGAAAAAATCTTTTGAAGAGATGAAACTGAAAATAAAAGCATCAAAATCCATGAAATATGGTTTTCGCTGATATTTGCTGGTGAGATGTTTCTTCTGTAGGCAATAGATAGATGTGTTTTGTTTTTTTAATCCTGTTTACTAATCTGTGATGTTTGATTGATGAGTTTAATCATTCACCTACATGGTTGATATAAATAGGTGGTAATTCTGCCCTGTCCTTTTAGCAATGGGTTGTTTATTGTTTGATTTAGTCTTATGGTGTTATTTTACTGTGATGTTCTTTGTATTTGCCTTTGGTTTTGGTGGATGCTATTCCTTTTTCTCTGTCAAGAGAACACCTCTAAGTATTCTTTGTAAGGCAGGTCTGGAAAAGGCATATTCTTTCAGCTTTACTTTACTGTGGAATAATTTTATTTCATTTTCAAAGACAAAGAAAAGCTTTGCTGGGTATGTTATTCTGGGCCAGCAATTTTTGCTTTTAGAATCTGGAATATGTCATTCCATTCTCTTCTTGCCTGTAGTTTCCTGTGAGAAGTCTCCTGTGAGTCTGATTGCCATTCCTGCATAGGTCAATTGATTTTTTAATTTTCATACATGAACATTGAAGGATCTTTGCTTTATGTTTGATTGCAGAGAGGTTGATTATCACGTGTTATGGTGAAGATGGCTTTTGGTTAACCCTGTTGGGAATCCTGTGTCACTCCTGGATGTTTCCCAATTCTTTCTCTAGATTAGGGAAGTTTTTCCTTTATTATTTCACTAAATACATTTTTTAAGTATTCATTTTTTACATTTTATTATTATTATTATCATTTTATGATACAGTTTCATAGGCTCCTGGCATTTCCCTTATCCCCTCCCCCCACCTAGTTCCTCTATATCATTACTAACATATAGTTCTTCATACTCAGTCATATGTCCATCATTGCAGGAATGGACAATGGCAGAGAGTCCAGCATCCTATTGTTAAGATAGAGTTAACAGTTTCATTGTAAGTCCATCTTTGTCTGGAAGTAGAAATGCATACCACACTGCACTGCATCCTCACATCTGGATGTTAGTCTCCATTTCGCAGCTACTATACATCCCCTTAAATGAAAAGTCATAATACAACATCAACAGGAGAAAGAAAAATAAAAATTTACAATGCCATGAAGTTAAATGACATGTTACTAGACATGACAGTCTCCATTACACAACTACTGTACATCCCCTTAAATGAAGAGCCACAAAACAAAATCAACATCTGGAAGAAAAAAGAAATTAACAACACCAAGAAGTTCAATAACATGCTACTAAATGACTAATGTGTAGCTGAAGAAATGAAAATCAAGAACCTTCTTCAAGAAAATGATGCCACTGCATGATCTATGAGTCACTGAATGATTTATCAGAAGAAAACGTTTTGAAGAGATGAAACTAACACAAAACAACAAACCCCATGTGATACAGTTTCTGCTGATCTTTGTTGAAGTGTGTCTCCTCCAGACAATAAACAGATGGGTTTTGTTTTTTAATCCAGTCTACTAATCTATGATGTTTGATTCAGCTTATGCTATTTACATTCAGAGTTTAATATACATGGGTGGTACTTTGGTCCTGTCATTTTAGGAATGGGTTGTTCATTGGTTTAGTCTTGTGTTGTCATTTTACTGGGATGTTCTTCACATTTGCCTTTGGTTTTGTTGGGTGCTATTCCTCTTCTCTGTCAAGAAAACATCTTGAAGTATCATTTGTAGGGCAGGTTTGGAAGAGGCAAATTCTTTTAGCTTTTCTTTACTGTGGAAGACTTTTATTTCATTTTCAAAGACAAAAGAAAGCTTTGCTGGATATGTTATCCTAGGCTGACAATTTTTTCTTTTAGAGTCTGGAATATGTCACTCCATTCTCTTCTTGCCTGTAGAGTTTCCTGTGAGAGATCTCCTGTGAGTTTAATTGGCATCCCTTGATGTGTCAATTGATTTTTTTCACATGCACATTTAAGGGTCTTTTCCTCATGTTCAATTGAAGAGAGCTTGATGATCATATGTCGTGGTGAAGATCGCTTTTGATCAAGCCTGTTGGGAGTTGTGTGTCCCTCCTGGATCTTGTTTCCCAATTCTTTCTCTAGATTAGGGAAATTTTCCTTTATTATTTCATTAAATACATTTGCAAACTCGGCTTCTCTTTCTGTACCTTTTGAGACTCCCATAACTCTTATATTTGGCCTCTTAAGAGTGTCTTTCAATTTTTGAATACTTTTTTTGGCCTGATCCAGCTCTGCTTCCAGCTTTTTGTTTGCTTTCCCCTGGTGAAAGGAAATACCTTCCAATTCTGAGATTCTTTCTTCTGCTTGCTTCATCCTATTTTGGAGGCTCTCCACTGTACTTTTAATTTGCTCTACTGTGTTCTTAATTTCTGATATACCAGTCTTGATTTGCTTTGTTGCTTCGTTAAATTCTTTGAACTCTTGCATGAGCTTCTTATTTTCTTATCAGAATCTTTTTTTTAAAGATTTATTTTTATTACAAAGTCAGATATACAGAGAGGAGGAGAGACAGAGAGGAAGATCCTTCATCCGATGACTCACTCCCCAAGTGAGCCGCAACGGGCCGGTGCGCGTTATCAGATTCTTCTCCTTAGGGTATATTTGTAAAACTGTGCCGTCAACAGGTCCACACTTCAATTTTTATTGATTGTGGTTGGCAACCAGTTCTTTGCTTGAAGTCATTTGTGCCACTCCCGCCAACGAATTTCATGTCTTCATTCTCAAGTTAGACTTCCACCATGGTCTTCACAGTCCCCGCTCCTTACTCATCACTTTCCATCCTGTGATCCCTTGTTGCAGCTGCATGTTGTCTGTACAACCTTTCTCCCACCTGTGGTTTGAGCAGTTCTCAGGATTAGGGAGACACTAGGTGTCCTAAATAGCTAGGTTGTTGGTGTGCTGATCTTGTTGGAACTTGCTGGCTGTTAGGTCCGAGAGCCATCCAGATCTATTTTGACACATGGAATGCCAAAGTCAGTATTATTTTCCCTGTGGCACCAGTGCAATGCACTGAGCCAGAAATGAGTTTGCTTCCAGCTTAGTGCATGCACAGTCCTGTTTGAAAGCCTTTGCCTCCCTTTACAAAATGGTGCCCAATGAAGCTCTAGTGGGAGCCTGGGCTGTGAGATCCACCCTGTTCCCTGTACTGTTTGTTTGAGATTTGCTGCTCTCTCTTTGCTCCTGGTTGAATTAAACAGATCATCATGACAGCTGGTTCTTTGCCTGGGTTTACCTGTTGAGCTCCTGGTGAACTCCCCTTCCCACCTTGTCGCTGATGGAGCTCTGGCCACTGGTGGAGCACAGACTGCTGCTCACTGACTGCCACAGTGGTATCTGGTCACTGCAGCACCACACCATTGTCTCCACTACTTTTCTATGTCTGTGAGTCTCCAGGTGTCTCTCTGCCATTGGCCTGTCCTCTCCTGTTTCCTGGAAGTGCCCTCTCTGCTTCACCCTTGCTAATGATTCTCTGTTTAAATGTGTCCTTACCCTATTCTGCCATCTTGATTCTCCTTATAATTTTATTTTTAAGACCTATTTTTAAAAAGCTTTTCTTTCTTGATAATCGACTTTATCTTCATGAATTCTATTTGTTTTCTTCCCTGAGAATTTCCTAACATATACCTAAACATCAATTTAAATTGCTTATTTGGCAATTTCTTCTGTGAGTCTATTTCTAGTGCTTGTTTTTCTCTTGGTTATGGGTTATTTTATCATGTTATTCAAATGCCTTATAATTTTTATTGTGTGATATTGCATACAAAAGTAGGAGGCCCCTAAGCATACACATGCTCAGGTCTTGATTGATTGACTTAATTAAACTATTTTTCAAACAGCACAAGTCTTTTTGTATGTCAGGTGAAATGCAGATTTCATTAAGAATTGATATGGTCTGAAGCTGGGACACAGCTTTAATTAGTTGAGTTCACCTTTGGTTTTAGATAGGTCCAAAGAGAGATCTTTCTATCTTTCCAAAGGTCTGATGTGTGTGTGTATTTTAAGATTTAATTATTGATTTTGAAAATCAGATTTACAAAAATAGAGGAGAGAGAGAGAGAGAGAGAGAAAGAGAGAGAGAGAGATTTTATTTTTTGATTTGCTGTTTCATTCCCTAGTTGGCCAGAATTGTCAGATCAGGGTTAGAATTAAGTCAGGAGCTATCAGTTTCATCTGGGTCTTTCACATGAGTAGCAGGGTTCCAAAATCTTGGACCATCTTCCACTGCCTTCTCAAGGCCATCAGCCATGAGGTGGATCAGAAATGGAGCAGCCAATATGTGAACCAGCACTCATAGGAGATACCAGCACGGCAGGTGGAAGCCTTACCTGCTAAGTGACAATGTAAATCCCAGGTCTAATGTTTCTGATATTGCAGGATTTGACTTGGGAGTGAGATGGGTTGTAACTTCAAATGGATTTGTTTTCAAATGGATTTCATTCTACAGAGATTCCCAAATTTAAGAGCCATAAGGCTGCGTGAACTTGTCTGCTTTCTGATTATGGTTCCTTTGCTGCCTACTCAGCAGAATTCCTGATTAGGGTTAATGATTTATCTTTGTGTTTGGGGTTCTTTGATGTGCCTGATTTTTGGCATCTGAAGTCTCGAGGGTTCCTGCTCATCCCTGAAAATCTCTGTCTGTGAAAGACCTGATTCCCTTAAATTCTCATCCAGACACAGTCCTCATCTTCACATAGGGAAGCCTCCATCACTTCCTGCTAACTTCTCAGTGGCTCATCTTTTGTTTGGATTCAGTTGATCCAGGTTCCCTTGCAGCCACTGCTCTTTGAGAGTTCTGTTGCTTATTTGTGTTTGTTTTTCCTTGTTATCATGAAGCATGTATCTTGTGCATACTTTTCCCTACTAACCAGAGAGGAAAATGACCCTCCTCCTCCTCCTAGCCCCCATTCCAGAGAATTCTCTTCCCTTAATCAAGCACTCTCTGGGTCTTTGCCCTGAGACAAGAGGAAAGACTGCTCCTTCCCCATGTCACAATCGCCCAGGAAGACATCACCCAGCATGTCTTCCCACAAAAGACCACTGTCTTCTCTTATCAGCTGACAACTCTCAGTGATTTCAGAGCATCCGCTTTCAGCCACTTCCCCTTTCTGCCCCATAGATTCATTTACATAACTTGGTAATTCCCCTCTGTGATTGAGTTAGTTGTTAAATGCCCTTTGGGAGTTTTCTATGTAAAGGAAGCTTGCAGTTAATCCTTTCATAATATAAATAATGAGAGTAACAAGTCACCTCCCAATCTACGCACCCATCTCCATTCAGCTGTTGAGCCTAGCATCAAGAGTATGTACATCAGAGCTGGTGAGACCTGCACTCCAGTGCTCTTGCAACCACTTAGTGTTAGCAGCAAAGCTCGGTGGCTTCTTTCCTCAGCTTAGTGTCACAATAAAAAGTCAGGAGTCGGTTGCAGACATAGGAGAAATTTCATCTGTGAAGTGAAGGTAAAAAGAAGGCAGAGGAAAGCACTTCTTGGGAGTGATCTTGGAGATCAGGTGTCTCCTGAAAGGAGAGGAATAGAGACATGGAGATTTCTGGTCTCTAACCAATTAGTGCAATTCCTTTGTTTGCCCGCTTGAAGGTGTTATTGGGAGCCTGACAAATGGTAAATTCCACAGTGTCTGTGCAAACCGGGGCAGTGAGATGCTGACCCAGGGAGAATGCCCTCACAAGGTTTGCCTCTGCACCTCACACAAAATGTTAGCATGCTTGCATGGTCTTAGCACTTGCATGACAATCTCACTTAGCACATGCGCGACGGCCTCACTTAGCACATGCGCGACGGCCTCACTTAGCACATGCATGACGGCCTCACTTAGCACATGCATGACTTTAACCTCTGATTGCCTCCATTCTGTCACTTGCTTTTATGGCTCTAAGTTGTTTTTTCCCCTTTCTGCCTTCCCCTCTTTCATTCTATTCTTCCTTCTGAAGTCAGCCACAGTGTCACTTCTGCAGTCATAGCTGCTCTAAGCTCAGAGCTGTAAGTTCCTTCACCTGTGGCTCTTGCCACAGTGACACGTTTATGCTTGCTTATGTGATTATTTGCTAAGTATTCTCTTTTTGTCTGTAATCTCGTCCTCTTGTGGAAGGGGCCATGGATGTTTTCCCAGAGCCCAGTCTGAACCGGCATTGCTGAGCAGATTCTCACACTGGAGGCAGTGAAGGTCTTATGCAGGATAAAGGGACTCATGTGTGGGGTGTTTTTTGGTTACACCTCGAAATAAAGATTTTGGTACAAGAAGTTTATTCAGTTTTGGTTTCAATTGGGATGGAGGAATGGAACCATAAAGGGTGAGTTTCTGAGTAGGAGACTGTGAATGGTAACTTGGGCTCTGCTGGGGTCCCTGAGAAACTGCCTACATTGAAATTTTCCCAAGGGGGTGGTGAAACTGGGTTATTTATTCACCCAATCTTGAAGTCGCACCTTTCAGGCTCCAAAGAGCATCATGGGGCAGAAAATGCAAGAGGCCAGTGCTCCAGGCCAGGACTGCCCAGGAGGTCTGGTTTGGAGGACCATCCTCTGGGACTGTTGCTGGGGGAAAGTGCCTGCTGAGGCTACTCCCGTACATGACTCCCTCCGCCATCTTGGCAGGAGAACTGGGAGCCATTCCAGAACCTATCCAGGAGCTCAGGATAACCTGCTTTTACCACTGACTAAAGCAAAATTAGGACAAGGGAACAGGCTTGGCCATTCTGCTCTGGGGAAGCTCACTTCTGGGGCTGAGCTGGGGATCAGGAAGGAGTCCAGTGCTTTGGCATAAATTATCTGGAAAGAGGTGGGTACTGATCCAACTTCTGTGTCTCCATTCAAGTCCTGTACCAAGTGGGTGCCTAATAAATGCCGCTTGAGCAAACGCTCAACTCTAGCCTGCTGAAGCAGTACCAGAAGCTGGAGCACCATGGTAAAAGAAAAAAAAAAAAAAAGAAAGAAAGAAAAACACAGTAACATTTTAAAAGATCAGTAGCTGTAGAAGTGATTTGTGACAAGAAAAGAGAAGCACATTTTTTCTTCCAGGAGCTGGGATGCTTCTGATTCCCAGAATATGAAATTAAGGTTTCTTTATTTTTACAGCGAGATAAGGATTTCTAGAACATGTGTGTGTTGTCGCATTTTAGCTCTGATTTAATATACCTTTGTCACAAATAATGCTGGCTGAGCATGGCCTTTTCAGAATAGAGGGAGCTGATTCAACCCTCCCCCAAAAAAGGAGGCAGGGAAGACAGGAGAAAGAGCGAGAGAGCGAGAGAGTGAGAACGAGAGAGAGAAAGAGCCAGACCTTTCCTAGCTTCACAAACTATGGGATCAATACTGTATTTCCATAGCCGTGTGCCTGCCCTCACTCATGACACGTGGATACTCCTCTCTGACTACAAGGGGAGCAACGGGGCTCGTCTCCCATGTGTTCAGGGCGGCTCTCCTTTGCTGCCCAACTCTCTCTCTCTCTCTCTCTCTCTCTCTCTCTCTCTCTGCAGCTTTTCTGTCACAGTCTGTTTACACGACTGTCACTCCTTTCCCACCCTTTCTCTCTCTTGTCCTCTGGCACTATTTTTCTCTCTTCTCGAATCTTTTAGCACCCATCTTCCCGGGCTTCATGCTTCTCTCAATTTCCTCCCCTTTCGCAGTTTCTCCTTGGCCTCTCTTGCTCAGTAATGAGACTCCACCACTCCTCTTCCTCCTACCCAGAGTGTCTTACCCATAATTTAAATTTTATCAGACAGGGGGATGAAATATCTCCCAGCTCCCTTCCTCTTAAAAACACAGAATGAAACGAGGAGGAGGAAAAAAAATCTAGATTACTAGGCTTCTTCCTTGTCTGCCTGCTCGGGTGTCCTGCAGGTGAGATGCTCGCTGCATTCAGTCTCCGGATCCAGTGTCTCAAGGCCTTGAGGCTGGCACTCTCAGGAAGCCTGCCCCATGTCCAAGACTGAGGTACCTGCCCTTGGTGTTGCTGCTGCTAGATGAGATTCCCCAAAGGCCCCGGTCTGCTCCCCTCCACTCTGAATCAGTACAGACCAGAAGTGTTGTTCTGGGGCAAAACTGGTGAATTCAATGAGCCGCTTCACATGAGTTGCGCTGCCTTTGCCTGTCATTCTGTTTCTCAGGCTGAGTTCTAACACCCCGTTGCAAGGGGTAGGTGAATTCGTCTATCACTTGGTGCCTTGATTCCTCAGCTGTGATATGAGGATGACACCTACTTGGAAGGTTGCTTTTAGAATCTGAAGAGTTAATCGACATAGAGCTCTGGGCACAATGCTTAGAGCAAAACCGTGGGCTCGATAGGGAAAATACTGTCCTGTCTTCTGCACACAATTGTTTTGAGAGTTGAATGAAGTGACAGGGGAGAATGCGCTTTGGAAAAAGTACCACACACCACATATGGTTTATTTTTATCAGGAAGAAAATAGTTTTCATAGCCAGCAGTTATTGAGCACTTGCAATAATGCATTTAAAAAACCGTCTGAAGTGGGAATTATCTCTGTTTCACAGATGAGGAAATGGAAGCTCAGAGAGGTTAAATGATGACCAACTCACACATCACAAATAATAACATCTATTTATTAAGTGCTTATCATGTGCCGGACACCCTAATGCCCTTACATGCATTATTTAATTTCGCAATTGCATAAGACAGCTATTATAGCCATTTTATTTTTAGATTTGGAAGCTGAAGAACTCACTGGCCCCAGCTCATGTGGCCAGAAGTAGAAGCTGTCAGAGAACAATCCTTGTTCTGGAAACTTCTTGCTGTCCCACTTCACAGTATGAGAAGGTCTGTTCATGATACCGTGAGTCAAGGGGTGCAGGGTGGTCTGGGTGGTGGCTCAGTGTCCTGGCCCTGGCACTGGAGCACAGGTGGGGTGGCATGTGGTCCTCCTCTGCCTCTGCTTCCCTGCTCCCTGCCTCACGGCCCCTTCCCTCCTCCTTTTTGTCCTCTTCAGACACCTCTTCTCATTCCTTCATCCCTCCTCTCCCTCCTCATCCCTTCTTGGCCTCCTCTGCCCACTTGCTCCCTCTGACTTTTCCTCTCCATCCTCTTCCTTCCTGTCCATGCCCATCTCCCTTTCTCCCTATGCCTCCTTCTACAGCCTCTCTCTTCTCCCCAGCCCCTTCTCCCCACCTCCTCCAGGAACTGACTGCTTTGGGTGCCTCCTTGCCTGCTGTTGCCATGGAAACGTCTTAGCCGGGTGCTGCGGCCTTTTCCTGGCTCTCAGTTGGCTAGAGTCCAACAAGAGATCCCGGATGAAGTGGCCCCAGGCTTTCTTTCCTCTCTTGTCCATCGCTGAGCAGATTCCAAAGGCTTGAGTCACCATTGTTGGAAGGGCAGCAGTCGGGAGGCCTGTCCAGAGCTCAAGGACCAACCTGGGCTGCAATGCCCTTGGCCTTGTCCATCAGCTCTGCCCTCTAGAGACCCTGGAGCCCTTTGGTTCACAACATGTCGTGCAAAGCACAATATCAGCTGCAGTGGCAGGCAGAGGCGTTAAAGGATGCTGATTGCCGTCAGCCCCTCCCCAGTCAGTTTCATGCTGAGAGCAGAGGCTTTCTGTGCCTGGCACTCTGACTTGTGCTGTGCTGTGTCCCCATGCTTGATTGGCAGCTGTCACCTCACATGGAACCTGTGGACCCTGTGAGCTTCCGGGACAGTGTGGGGGCCAAACCTTGCAGCGCAGGGATAGGCTGATCCTTTCCTGCTTGTCCCTGCACAAAAGTCCCCTGGTCACATTTCCTTCTTCTACAGGAAAAAGCTCTTCTGATTCACAACCACTTTCTACTTCCTCTGTGTCTTCATTGTTTTGATATAGAGAACATGTTTAAATCATCAACTAAGTGCAAAACCTCACTGGGCTTCCAGTAAACTCACCTGTAGTACCAAATGCACAAGTGTTTTACACAATCTCAAGAGTGGCCCATGTGCTCCTACCATGCTCCCAGTGTGGTGAAGACTTGGTGTGTGCCCTGAACCTGTGGCTTGGACTGCACCTGCCCCAGCCACATCTTGATACCTCACAACCACAAGCACTTGTTTCCTTCACACATCGTGTGAGGGTGGCTGGCCAGCACAGGCTGTCTGAGTCTTCAGGGTTCTGCTGGGCTAGGTTCGCTTCCATCACTCTGCTGTCCCAGAACCTGGCTACAGGAAGAGCCCCCATGTGCAGTGCCTGGTCTCATAGGCGGTGCAGAAGCCGAGGGGGAAGAGCAGGAAACTCTCAAGAAAACTGATGAACTTTACTCAGACACGGCACTAAGTCCTGCCTGCTGTCCCTTCTTTGACCGCATGAGCAAAGCCAGTCACCTGGCCCAGCCAACCACCTGGCTCAAAGGGCAGGAGATAGTGCTGCCTCTCAGGGAGACAGTGAATAGACAGTAACAGAACAGCAGCTACAGTGATGCCTAAACAGTCCAGACTGGCACCAAATTTCTTCTAGGATTCTTTTTTTTTTAAATCATTAATTATTTTTATTTTTGATGATTTTTACATCGTTGATTAGGTTGATTAGGGTCAAGGGCTACAGGAAGATGGGTAAGATCACCATTTCACTGTGGCCTTATCCATGAATGTTTGGATGTCGTTAGACAATAATTCCAGACCCACAAAACCCCAGAGCTTGCTCTGGCCACCCACAAGCCTAGGATTAGCCCACTACTTGGCAGCGGTGGACAGGGAGCTAGGATTCCCAGCAGAAAGCCTGGCTCAGCACGGGCTCTCCCAGCCACTTGGGACACGTGCACCTCTGAGCAGACTTACCTTGACTCCTTCTTCCAGGATACTTACCATCTTACTTTCTCCTAAAGATTAGAGACACAGAAGTGGAAAGAAGTCTGTTGGCTGCTTCACTCTGTGAACGCCTACAACAGGCTGAAGCCAGGAGCCAGGATCTCCGTGAGCGTGGCTGGAAGCCAGGTACTCCGGCTGTCACCCAGTGTCTCCCAGAGGCATTAGCAGAAAGCTGGATTAGAAGTGTAGAACAGCTAGAACTCAAACCAGTGCTCTGAAATGTGATGCTGGCATCTCAAGCGTGGGCTTAACATTTTGTGCCACAGTGCTGGCCCTTCTTTTATTTGCCCTTAAGTGATTACCTGAAAGTACAAAAGCATGGACAAATCTGGATCAGGGTTAAAATAATTTTACAGCTTACCAATTGTGTGATGTCAGAAAGGGAGCTAGCTCTAGGTCTCAGTTTCTGCAACTGTAGGGGCGATAACAACATGGATGGCATGTGACTGTTAAGGGAAGCCGAGGAGGAACAGCAGCAAACTCGCAAGCAAACTGAAGGCAGACAGGACTTCCCTATGTGCTAGGCACATAGTAGGCATTCAATAAATTACAATTATTATTACTAGTACTGAAAGTAAGTAATGGTTTTGTTTTTTGAAAAGATTTTATTTCGAAGGCAGAATTACACACAGAAAAGAGACACAAGGGGGCGAGGGAGTGAGAGAGAGAGAGAGAGAGAGAGAGAGAGATCTAGCATATATTGGCTCACTCCATCATAGCTGCAATGACCAGTGCTGTGCCAAGCTGAAGCCAACTCTGAACCTCTTTTTGGTCTCCCATGTTGATGTAAGGGCCCAAGCATTTGGGCCATCCTCCACTGCTTTTCCAGGTATATTGTATTGATGGAGAGCTGGATAGGAAGTGGAGAAGCTGGGTTTCAAACCAGTGCAAAATGGGATGCTGGTTTTGCAGGGAGTGGCTTAAATTGCTATGCTCTAGCACCCTAATTACTTTTTTTCCAGCAAAATAAATGAGATATAACCCAGCTGTCTGGTATTTTTACACAGTCTTGGTAAGAACTGAACATTTTCTAGAAGCAACATGGCACTTTAGCATCCACCTTTCCAGATTTTGGGAGTGCCTACCTTGCTGCTACTATTGGCAGTGCCAGGATTGACATTTCACAGATAAGACTGAGACCAGAGGGGTGCAGATGGAGTCATTTGACTTATACACTTGGTCACATACCTTCCTAGCAACAGAGCTATGATTTGAAACCAGGCAGTTCAGTAGGAAGCCCACTCTCTCTCTCTCTCTCTTCAAAATTTTATTTTTTTTTTATTGGAAAGTCAGATGTACAGAGAGGAAGACTTTCCATCCACTTCTTCACCCCCCAAGTGAGTGCAATGCCTGCAGCAGAGCCGATCTGAAGTCAGGAGCCAGAAGCTTCTTCCTGGTTTCCCACAGAGGTGCACGGTCACAAGGCTTTGGGCTATCCTCAACTGTTTTCCTAGGCCATAAGCAGGGAACTGGATGGGAATCAGGGCCATTGGGATATGAACTGGTGCCCATATGAAATCCCAGCATGTGCAAGGTGAGAACTTTAGCTGCTAGGCTACCGCACCAAGCCTAGGAAGCCCATACTCTTAACCACTGTGTTATACTGCCCCTTTGCCTAGGGAGGCAATATTAGGGATGATGAAAAGCCACACAACTAAAGCTCTGATACTTAAGCTTCTCTGTTGGACTGAAAGAAAATGCAGGGAATGACTTAGAGTCAGTATCTTTTTGGATATAAAATAAAGGAACCACCAGAGATAAGACTAAGATGCAACATCTGCAGGGTAGCTCTTGGACAGTTAATATGGGGCATGGTCTCAGGTGGGGGCAAGGCAGATTCCTTGGAGTGGAAAATGGCTCCTTTCCTCGCTCTGCAGCTGGTCATCTGCCCTGAGAAGGCAGCTCTTTGAGTTCCCAGGGTCCGACAGTACCCTATCCACTATGGCACACAATATAGTAGAATAGGAATGTCTTTGGGAAGCACCCTCATTGCCCCCTTTCCCAGACAAGTGAGGGTGTTGTCACTTTCAGAGAGCTATGTTAGCCTCAAAGGCTGCTGTAAGCAGGAAGCTGACAGTACTGCGGACAGCACTATAGTCAACTCTTATTCTGCTAAGAGCTCACCACCACCTCTAGCCCTAGCCGCTGAGGGTAAGAAGGCAGTAAATTCCTGAGTCGGGGCCCTTCAATTAGGCCAACTCACACACACATTCTGCTTCCAACAGGGGACTCTGGACAGTCCAGTCTTGTTATTGGCAGAAGTTGCCAACCTGCTGGCATCTACTTACCACTAATTTCATGTCAGTGCCTTGTTATTTACTCCTGATCTGTTGACTTCCATTCCCCAAACCAAACGTATCTTTTAGATGGAAGGCTTGGCCTTTATTTCATTTGATTCATGGAAAGTGGTTACAGGGTCAACACCCAGGTCTCATCCCACACGTCAGCCTACCTAGCCAGAGTCCTTGGGCTGTCGAGTGCCCTAGTGGACTGGACTTCTTGCCAATCATTGTAGAAATAGCATTAACTGAAACACCTTCCTTTGTGCATGGTTGTGTCCACACCTAAGTCCCACCTCCAAAAGGACTTGGTTGGAAGGAGTCATCTAGCTATTTCCTTGTGGAAGCATCTCTGTGTTTGAGAGACCTACTTGTCGAGAACACAGCACATACTGTATTCTGTGTGCCCAGCCCTTTGGCAAAGTCAGGAGGACTCTAGCCCAGAAAACCATCAGGAGTTCTTTCCCCCTGGGCAGCAGGGACTTTACATCATCAGTTGGTGTCACATCTGTTGTACCCAATGCCTAGGGAAATTTAGGTCCTGTGTGTTTATGGAGGACCCAAGCTACAGCCTCACTGGCTTGTAGCTTGAGTTTAGCTACTCACTACCCAGTTCCCTAGTTTCTTTGTCCTGAAGTTTGTTGTCTAGTTAACCCAGTTTTTCAGACCCCCATGTTTCTAATAGCCATTGTATCTTACATATAAGACACACCAATGCCCTGATTTTGTTGTTGTTGTTCCTGCTAAGCCTCAAAACCAGTAAATGACCCTCTCGTAATGTATGTGAATTATATGCTTATCAGATATCAGAAAATGTAGCCATCTAGAAATCCCACTTAGAACCCTTGGGTATAATATTAAGGGAACAACATCTGACCTTGGTCAAAGGGCCTTATCTGACCACATCTGACTATGCATTCTGGATTTAATTGTTTGGGTCACAAGCCTCTTCCTCCAGGGAGCCAGCTTCATTGTCCAGGGTGACTACTCCTTAGCAAACTTCTCTTCTCGGCACAGATTTTAAAATCCTCACAACCCTGTCAAGGTATGTAGCTGTATCATCTCCTTGGATGGGGCCTTTTTCTTGGATTATTGTATTGTCAATTTGGATAAGACAGAAACATCCCATTTTACTCATAAGATTGGCAAAAATGAATATGATTGACAATGCTTATAAAGCTTGGAAGGAAAGAGATTCTCAGACAACATTTGTGAGACTGTAGGTAAGTGTGCATTTTTGAGTTTTTGGAGGGCAGCTTGGAAATACATATCAACATTTTGACATCAGCAATTTTCCTTTGAGGAATTTCTACGGGACTTAATTGGACAAATTTTCAAAAACATACATGTAAGAGAATGCTCCTTTCAATAATGTTTCTGGTGGTAGAAAGAGAGATGAGAGTCACTCCATAATTTATGTTACATTCATGCAAAGGGAAACAGTATAGCTGTTAAAGAGCTTGTTGTGAAACAACATTCAATGACATGGAAAGGGGTCCACACCGGACTGCTGAGTAAAGAAGCAATTTGCATGATTGCTTGTCTAATATAATTCCAATTAGAAAATGTGTGTGTGTGTGTGTGTGTGTGTGTGTGTGTGTGTGTGTGTGCTGCATGACACAGGAGTCACGAGAGAAATGCAGTGAGCAGTGGCTTAGGAATGCCTTCCCTAACGGATGAGAACTAAGCTGGGAAATGAAAGGGGAACGGAGGGGCTGGCTTGGAATGGTGCAGAGATGCCAGTGGAGGTTCTGGTAAATCATTGGGGTCTGTCAGCCTGAAATCACAGCCATGTTGAGCCAGTCCGCTATACCAGTAAGATTACCAGCCACAAGCCAAGAGGCTATAGTGAATATCATTGAAATGGGTCACACAGATGGGCCACTGGGCACGAAGGAGCCTGGAACAGAGGCATTGGACTTGGCCTCAGGACCGTTGTGTGAGGCAGAGAAACTACCTCTTTTCTGAGTGACATTCCAAGTTCTCCTTCCACTGACTGCCCTGCTATGCCCTACAGCAAAATGACACTTGGTCACACAATCCATTCCGTAGTTAAACTTGCACTTTATTAAAATTGCTCTGAATAACTCTGGGGGGAAAATTGTATTCGTCTCCATTCATCTTCAGTGGCTTTTACACCTCACTCGACATAACTGTCTCCTTTGATTAAATCTCCATTAAGCCTCTGTTCCATATTCAGCAGCTCTATAAGCCAATTAACCCACCGTTCCATAGGTTAGGACAAAGAGCAATGCTTCTTCAGAAAGAGGAGAGAGAGGGAGGGAGGTATGGAGGAAGAGTGAGATAGGAAAGAGAAACTTCTTTCCCTTGCTATGCTTCAATGAATCCATGTTTATCATTTTCTCTATTCCCCACGTTTAATTTAAAGGAAATGTAAAGGACATTGCTGCCAGACGCAGAGTCAGGCTTGAAAAACCAGAGCTTGGCCCATGCATTATGGCAGACACCATAGCTGAGACATTTGTTGAGCTTAATGGTATCAGGAGTGTTCATGTACAATGCACCCCCACCCAACACTTCTACTCTTTGGCCCAAATCTCTAGGGATGCTCACCTGCAGATTCAGCTCCTCCAGACCTTCCCAGGTCTCCATATTGGAAGCCCATCTCCACTAACGCCAAATCCAGTGCAGTCTCATGGCCTCAGGTTGGTACCCACACTGTCTATAGGTGGGGGCCCAGCTGTCCATAAGTCACCAAGTTACTGCCTGATGATGCAGCAAGAAACCCCTAACCAGCTATGGCTCCCTAGGGCTTTTACAAGCTCCCCACATCGTAATAAATTTCTGATTTTTGTAAATTACTTGGTCTCAGATATTCTTTCATAGCAGCTCAAAACTGACCAAGACACACCCCCCCATCCCATTTGATTGGAGCAGCTTGCAGTACTGGTTTTTCCAGGGTGACTTAGCCACTGTTCTAATCCTCGTTGAGTGAGGGCTGGGGCTTCCATTTGCCTCTGATTCCTAAAATGATTTTTAAGAACACTACCCTCTACCTGGTTCTGTTACTTTATTTTCCAGGGGAGATGAACCCAGTTCTCTTCTGCTGGCCAGGGAATCAAATTCTACCTTGGAGAGAGCATCTGTTGTTTGAGATGGAGATGCAGTTCATTCTCAGTGTCCCACTGACTGTAGGAACACCATTTATTTGGGACCCTAAACATCTCAAGAGCCTAGATCTGCGACTGGAGTGATTGAATTGACTTGAGCAAGAATTCATGTCTGGGCTGTCTTTGTGGCATAATGGGTTAATACACTGCCTGTGATGCTGGCATACCACATGGACACTGGTTTAGGTCCCTCAGTTGCCCACTTCAGACCCAGCTCCCTACAAATGCACCTGGAAAAGCAGTAGAAGATGGCCAAAGTTCTTGGAGTGCTGCATCCTTGTGGGAGGGAGACCCAGATGACGCTCCTGGCTCCTAGCTTCAGCCTTGCCCAGCCCTGGCCAATATAATTATTTGAGGCGTGAACCAGCAGCTGGAAAATGTCTTCTCTCTCCCTCTCCCTCTTCTTTCTTTCTGTAACTCTGTTTTTCAAATAAATAAAACAACTCTTTTAAAAAGAGAGCTCATGTCAGGTCTTTGAGTGAGGCCAAATGCTCATATGTAGGAGGCTGGGAATCTCTGAGTCCAAAGGCTAAGGTAGAATTGCAGATCAACCCAAGTCCAGGATGAGATGGACCTGAATCCAGGTCAGCTGTCCCATCTGATCCATCAGTTCTATTCTGCCCATCTCACACACGGGAGAACAGGAGCAGGAGATGCCTATTATGTTATCCAAAATCCCGTGTCCTCCAGCAAATAGTCTTGGTTAGATAGCTTTGTTGTGTTTCCTGTAGAGGTAAGTGTACAAGCGAGTCACAGGGCCTCAAGGGCTGGTGTCAAGGTGCGTTTCCCTGAGCCTCTTCACCAAGGTTAGGTAGCAGGGGCTGGAATGAATGACTGGGGTTCCTTTTTTGTGTTTGTTTGTTTTTATTGTTGTTGTTTGTTTTTTGTTTTGTTTTTTGGTCCTCTGACCCATGGCACCCACCTCCTATGAGTCCCCATTGGAGACTCAGCTGCTCCATTTCCAATCCTTTTAATGCGTCTGGGAAGTAGTGGAAAACAGCCTGAGTCCTTGGGCCCCATGGATCTCCCCGTTGGGAGACCTTGAAGAAACTCTTGGCTTCAGACAGTCCAGCTCTGGCCATTGCAGCCATGTGGGGAATAAGCCAGCAGATGGACTGCCTCTCTATCTCCCCTTCTCTCTCTCTCTCTCTCTGTAACTCTGATATTCAAATAAATGTATTTTTTAAAGATTTATTGATTTTTATTGACAAGTCACATATACAGAGAGGAGGAGAGACAGAGAGAAAGATCTTCTGTCCGATGATTCTCTCTCCAAGTGACCTCAACGGCCAGTACTATGCCGATCTGAAGCCGGGAGCCAGGAGCTCTTCCGGGTCTCCCACACAGGTGCAGGGTCCCAAGGTTTTGGGCCGTCCTCGACTGCTTTCCCAGGCCACAAGCAGGGAGCTGGATGGGAAGTAGGGCCACAGGGATTAGAACCGGTGCCCATATGGGAGCCCGGCATGTTCAAGGTGAGGACTTTAGCCGCTAGGCCACCGCGCCAGGCCCGTAATAAATGTATAAATCCTAAAACAAAATATTTTGGACCAGTGAGGTGCCTGGTATGTTTGACGCTTGAAATTTTTAGTCTTCAGCACTGTTCTCAACATGCACAGAGGTGACTCTTAGTAATAAACACTCAATGAAACAAATAGATACGTAACCACAAAGGAAAAACAGACAATGAAAACTACCTTTTGTTAAAGTTAATGTGTATAACCATACCAATAAAAATCCAAATATTGGAGAATAAAAAAGATAAAAAAGCTAGAGTACATTTTATAGTGGTGCTATAGCTTTTGAAAAAATAAAGAACTATATGCTGCAGTTATAGATAATAACATGATAGATTTGTTTTCCTGATTAATTTGTTAGTGCAAAAACCATAATTAAAAGAAGTTTCAGTTGAGGTCAGTATGGATCAGCTAAAAATTGTGCTCACCAAACCACAAAGTGCTGCCCTTTGTGATTTTCACGGGTTCAACTTTTAAAATTAAAAAAAAAAATTTCAAGTGCTGACATAGAATGTCAGAATGAAGCGATTTTTCTTCTCTTCCTTCCTTCTTTTCTGCCTGCATCTTTCTGTTTTCAACGTTATCATGCTTATTTCTAATCTATCATTTAAACTCAGGAGTGGATAACTGGAGTCACTTGTTGGACACATGAAGGGCTCCGTCTTTAAGATCTCTTGAAATGAATGCATGAGGCAGAGCTTGTGTGTCCTGGAGGAATAATCGGGACTTTTCCCAATTACTGCCCATGGAGAGCACAGTGTACTGTGAAGATAAGCAATAAAAACGTGCTAACAGGAAGCGTATTCAGGCTCACTGTTATTAGTATCGTTCCGTTCAAGAATAACTAACGATTGTTGAGGACTTCACTAACACAAACTTTTGGTATAGAAAACTGTTTTGCCACTAACACAATTTAGAATCGTCAGTGAACGATAATAAAAAGCAGGCGAACTTGGGCAGTCCTATTGCTGTTTTGCATTCTCTATACATGACGTCCCTCTTCTTTCCTGAGCCCAAGTCAACTGCTCCCCCCCACACCCCACAGATCTGCTCTGACGGGGGAACAGTGGCCCCAAGGGGTTTCATGTAGCAAGCACGTTCCTGCTGTCAGAGCTCTCTCAGACTGAGTGGCTGCCACGGGAGTAGTAAATCAACGGCCACAAAAGGTGTTCAAGAATACGATGACCTTTCAGGTCTTTCCAACCTTGAGATTCGATGACTCCATGAATCAGGAATGACAGAGCCTGCAGCAGCCTGGGGAAAGAGTTGGGGACTTATAGGAGTCTGAGGCTGTGCATAAGCTATGTACCTTGTGGGTACTACCCCAGATTCACCAGCCCCATCTGCCATCCCTGCATTTGCCAATATTCAACAGCAGTGGCCATGGTCAGGTACCAGGAAATTCCTGGGGGCTGCTCAGAGCCATGCGACACAGGCTGGAGACACCTGCCATGTGAGGAAGACTCAATGTCTCCTCTAGGAGCTGAATCACTCCTCCTGCCAGCAGGTGGGGGTGGGGAAGGTGCTGTCTGTCCCTCAGGGGGATAAAGCAGGTTCAAAGATAGAATATTGACCCTGAATTGCCACAGCTCTTTAATTGCTGGTGGGACCCTCTCATTGCTCTGTTAGTACAAGGGACATTATGAATGGATTATGCTTTCAGCAGGCAAGGGTCATTTTTCGAAACACTTTTAATAATTCCAACCTGGGTTTCTCTTTAGCAGACAGCATTTGCAAAGCTTTGCCTATGAACATCAGAAGCAAACACTCAGATGTGTCATCTGCCTCATCCCAGGGAACACCCCCACCGATGGACCTGCTCAGCAAGCATGTGGAGAAAGGGAAGCAATCCAAATGCTTCCCGGAGCCCTGGTCTGCCTAGCAGACAGACTGTGAACACAGCGCAAGTGCATCGCTGCACCCGTAGAGTGTGGAGAAGGTTCCTGGAGCTCTGCGGATTGGCTCCGTCTGTCTTATTCGTTTAAACAAATAAAAGTGGATTCTGGCCGATTCCAGCTGAAGATGCTGGGAAATGTTTCCAAAGTCAGGGACGATCCCAATTCGTTTAGAGGACACAATGAATGGCTCAGGGAAGCTCAATGGAAGTACGTGAAATCCTCTCTAAGAAGCCACAAATTAAAAACAAAAACAACCAAAACTTGATTTGTTAATATTTAAAGTTTCATTTTATTTGCAAAGCACACATACACATATATACATCATAAAGAGAGACTGGTCCATTTGCTGGCTTACTCCTCAGGCTGAAGCTAAGGATCTGGAATTCAATATGAGTCTTCTACATGGGTTTTAGGGACCCAACCACTTTAGCCATCACCTGCTGTCTTCCAAGATGAGCATTAGCAGAAAGGTGGCTTAGAAATGGAAAAGCCAGAATTGAAACTGGACACTTCAATAAGGGATGAGGATACCCCAAACCATAGCTTAATAACTGTGCGAATAGTTGCACATTCAACTCTGTAAAAAGTTATTTTATAATTTATTTGAGTGGATGATGGGGAGAGAGATAGAGAGAGAGAGTCTTCCATTCACTGATTTATTCTCTGGATATTGGGAGGAACCAGGAACTCGGTCTGAAATGTCAAGGTGAGTGTGTCAGGGACCCAAATGCTGAAGGAATCACCACCTGCTTCCCAGCATACACATTAACAAGAAGCTATAATTGGAGGAAGAGCCAGGATAAAATACCCAAGCGCTCCTATATCAGATGTGGGAGACCCAAGTGGTATTTTAGCTGGCATGCCAAGTGGCTACTTCGTAATACTTTAATTTAGTAATTCTTTTCCATGGCATCTTACCCACTACCCTTGGAACTACTCCATTCCGCCTCCATGTCACTTCACTGAAATTCTGAGTCACTGAAGAATGGCTCTTATTGGCCCAGGTTGGCTAACATATCCTCCCTGGTACACTGGGATAACTCCCAAAGACAGGGCCAGGTAGTACAGTAATTGAAGAGAGAAGGACAACCAACATTCTCTGTAGTGTTAGGGGAGGCCACAAGTGGTTCTGGAAGTAGCTTCTGATCATGAAAGACTGCCCCAGGCTAAAGGAATATTTTGTTGGAATACTTAGAAGAATTCAAGAATGTAAAACTCTCAATAAAGGATGTGGAAGGGTGTAGACTATGAAACCCCAGTCCATGGGTTTGAATCCTCCAATACTCACTAACATTGAAAACATGGGTTAATTGCCGAATTCCTTGCATCTCAGTTTCCTTTACAGTGGAAAGGGGCTAACAAGGGCATATCTTCCAGAGAAACGTTGTGAGGATTGAAGGAATTAATATATGTGAGAACAGGGTTCGATGCTAGTACCTAGTACATGTGCGGATCACACCGGTTATGATTCTCACAGGTGGAGTATTAAGAGGAAGAGGAGACTGGGAAGATTCCAGCTCTCCAGACTTAACTTCTCCAAAGCCCCCAGGTATCCACTTGTTTACTGTCAGTTCTCACTTCCAAAATGACAATGAAATGAAGCTTTAGTAGTCTTTAGTCAGGTTACCCTCAACAACCCTTTGATCAGAGACATTTTGTATGTTGCTCGGGTCCTTGAGGTCTCTCTAGGGAAGAGTGTGTGCTCATCCCCTACAACACAGAGAAAGCTGCAAGGATTCCACTTTCACCTTCAGCTCCATGAAGCTCATGCCAGTGCTCACGGGAGGGCAGAGTACGCTGTGGTGGAGACCCTCGCGCCTGACAAAGGAGAAGGGGAGTGATCTGGGGCTCTCTGCTGGCTCTCTGGCTAGCTCCTTGAACTTAACAATGAGAGATATAATTTTCTTTTAGAAAAAGACAATTTTTTTTTTCACGTTTGCTGGCCTTTCCAGCGAGGGCAGCTAGCTGTTGCTATTAGATATTTTCAAAAAAAAAAAAAAAAAAAGTAAACATCTGTAGTCTGCCTTTTCAAGGTAAAGGTGACATTTTTAACGAGTGAGAAAGGAACTGCTTTTGAAAAGAGGTTTCCACAAAGGAAAGAGTATTTTTAAATGGACATTTGAAATGTTTTCACCATTGTGTGATCTTATTGCCGTAAATATTGTCAGTCTGTCACTTAGGATAACTGTCACATCTCTATTCTATAAAAACTTAGAGGTAGCACTTTCTAAAGTGTCTTTAAAGTCTTCTAAGTAAATAATACAAATGCCACACCTTCCAGTTTGCTTGCAAGAACAATTGATTGACACATGCAATAGGGAACTCCATCAGGCAGCTGTCCCAGCGTCTGAAAATTGGTAGTCGGGCTTCAGCAGTGAGCGCGCCTCGTAGAAGGGGCAGCCAGGAAGGAGTGTCTTGCTTCTGAACTCCATGCCCGTGGATGCTTTGCAGCCGGTTGTATCCCATAGACCACAGGAAAAAATAAATGCATTTTCAACTTGACCTTAAAGTGATTGTATTAAAAAGTGCTTAACTGGTTAAGACGCTGGTTAAGAGACCCAGGTCTCACATAAGAATGTCTGAGTCTGATTCCTGGGTTTTGCTTCCAACTCCACATATTTTGCACTGCAGACCCTGGGAGGTGAAGATGGTTCCAGTAACTGGGTCTCTGTCACCCATGTGGAGGTCTGCCTGGAGCTCCAGCTCCTGGAGGTTGTATCGCAAGTCCACCTCTTTCCCAGGTGAATTAGCAAGGGATTGGATTGGAACTAGTGCAGCTGAAGCTCCTGGTGCCAACCTGGCCCAGCTCAGGGCCATTGTAGACATTTGGGGAGAAATCACAGGAAATGAGAGCTCTCTTATCCTTTGTCTATTAGCCAAATGAAACAAACTCTGCTTATCTTTGAAAAAAAAAAACAACAAAAAAAAAAACGAATGAACAAACAAACCAAAAGAACCAAACTCCCAAAGTGCTGAGCTATTATTTTTAAATGTAACGAAGCTCCCACAACAAGCATTCATACTGCTCTCATTCTTTGATAGTCCAAATTTTCAACCTTATGTTTCCTCCTGTAAAATTTTCTAGTTGTGCAGAATTCCCTCAATACATAAGCACACTATACAGGTATAAAAAACATATTTAGGATAGAGTTGCAATCCCGTCATGATTTTGTGGATGGGATGTTCATCACGGCATTGATACACTTCTCCTGTGGGCGACAGAGAGACCCTGAAGGAAAAGAACAGACGGGAGAACAGGACATACCTGAGTCTTGCCAATGTGAGTGTTGAGGCCATGTAAGAAGGACTGGAGTCAAGGAGCCAGTGAGAAGCTGTTGCTAACTCCAGAGCTGTACAGTAAGGTCTGGGTTGAAGCCGAGACAGCGGGAAGGGAGAAGGACCAGAGGGAAAAGCCCCTTCCTGTCTCCTGCGGCTACTCAAGTCACATTCTTTCTATGCATCAAATCTTAGTTTCTGCCAAGCCTTGTCTGAATTTCCCTGACTGGCTTGGATATTTCTCCTGTGTGTTTCCACCGCGCTGGTGTTTTTCGCAGTGTAACTCAGGTCACACTGATTTGCACTTGTCTCTTGTCTGTGCTTCTCCGGCCACCAGAAGGCAGAGTTAGTGCCTTTTATTTCTGACTCCTCATGGGTATTGTTGTCAATCTTTCTGAATGAATAATGGAGACTTGGATAAGACTAATGGGATGCTGAGGATATAAAGGGTAGCTGAGAAGAGCTGAGATCAAGTCCTTCAAAGAAAAGATGTTGTAAGGGGCTATAGATACTTCTTTGTGTTCAGGATGTTTTCAAAAATCTGTAATTAGCTGCCAGTATTTAAGACTCCTTGGAGATTTTGTAGTCATGTCTAGATGTCCAATTTCTTAAAAAAAATCAGAGGATTGCCAGACACGATAGCCTAGTGGCTAAAATCCTCGCCTTGCATGCACTGAGATCCCATATGGGTGCCAGTTCATGTTCTCACTGCTTCACTTCCCTTCCAGCTTCCTGCTTGTGGCCTGGGAAAGCAGTCGAGGACGGCCCAAAGCCTTGGGATCCTGCAACCATATGTGATACCCAGAAGAAGCTCCCAGGTCCTGGCTTTGGATTGGCTCAGTTCTGGCTGTTGTGGTCACTTGGGGAGTGAATCAGCAAATGAAAAATCTTTCTCTGTGTCTCTCCTTCTCTCTGTAAATCTGACTTTCCGTTAAAATAATAAATAAATCTTTAAAAAAATCATAAAAACTATCAGAGGAGCATTCAACCAGGTCTGTATTCTTCTATGGCAGCTATGGCTGGAGTTGACAAGCTGCCGTCCTTGTAGTTGGGGGCATGCCTGCTGCAATGCAGCCCAGCGCTCCATTTGACTTACTCCATGTGATTTACTCACATAGGCCCAAGAGGCATTGTGAGCACTGATGTCTGTTGCACAAGGGTATGTGTTTAAAAGATGGCAATGCTTAATTCAGGACAGAAAATCATCAAAGAGGCATTTTAGGTACCGGTAGAGACAATCATTCATGAAAAGAGGAAGCTTCTGATTCCTATGACCTGTGTTCCAGAAATGACCATTTATGGGTCAAAGAAATCTGCTTACCAGCCTTTTAAATAGGCACAATCCTTTCCATCTTTTTTTTATCTATCTCTGCTTTTGCATCTAGCTTTGCTTGTCATGGAATCTCCAAAGAAAAAGGGTTTCCCTCCATTTAAGGAGAGATACCTTTGCCTAAATCCCTCCTTCCTGCTAAGGTGAACTGGTCATTCACTGAGTCCCTTGGTGGTACCAGGTCTCCTAACTCCACCCCAACATGAGAGAACCAAGCTTAAGGAACAAAATACCATTACCATCCTCCTTCTCTTTTCCAGGGAAGCTAGAGTCCCCATCTGGATTTTCTAGAGAGCACAACTTGAGACACAGGCAAATATACATTAGCAGTTTGTTGAGAAATGTGATTCCAGAGAGAAGTAGGGGACCAGAGAGGTAAAGCAGGGAAGGAGACAGACCCAACACACAATGCATTATTTTCTTTTCAATTTTGAAAAAGATTTATTTGAAAGGCAGATTTGAATAGAGGATAGACAAAGAGAGATCATCCATCTACTGGTTCACTCTCCAGATGTATTCAATGGCCAGGACTGAGCTAATCTGAAGCCAGGGGCCAAGAGCCAGCAGCTCTTTCTTCTGGGTATCCCAGATAGGTGCAGGGTCCCAAGTACTTGGGCCATACTCTGCTGCTTTCCCACGTCATAAGCAGGGAGCTGGGTTGGAAGTGGATCAGCCAGGAATTGAACTGTTACACATAAGGGATGACGCTGTTGTTGGGGGAGGATTAGGCTGCAAACCACGGCACTGGACCCAGAAACATGCATTACTTAGATGACAACCTCCATGATTGACTTGTGGGTCATTTCCCCAAGATCATCAACCAGTCATGAAAGATATTTTAAGGCCATCCTTCCAGGGTTAGAAAGAGGGAAGTGTTTAGACAATATCTTGTTTCCCGTTAGCCAAGAGTCGGCCCCATAGGGTACTAATTCTACTACACTCATGGGTGGCACATGAATATGTCCTGGGCATTGCCAGGGTCCATGCAGTAGGTGTGAATAACACAAAGGTGTGAAGAGAACAGCTCCCTGCATGGCAGGGCCCAGGGAGTTTCCAGCTACTTGGCAGGGCCTAGCGGATTCATCTCTGACCACCTTGACACAGTTTTCACTCCCTTTCGCATGGGCACTCAACCACCCCACTAAGAATTTTGTATTGAGGCATTGTCTGCCCCCCGTGAGATGGCTTTTACAACCAACATGAGCTTAAGAGTTAATGTTACTGGGCTCGGCAGCGTGGCCTAGTGGCTAAGGTCCTTGCCTTGATCCCATATGGCCGCTGGTTCTAATCCCGGCAGCTCCACTTCCTCTCTATCTCTCCTCCTCTCAGTATATCTGACTTTGTAATAAAAATAAAATAAATCTTAAAAAAAAAAGAGTTAATGTTACTGATAATGTCCTGGTGAGTGGGCCTTTAACTACACACAGGAGTACAATCAAGCCCATGCTGTTTCCAGACACCTTATTGTGTACCTACCCATTGCCATAAAATCTGGCCCGGACATTTAGCATGCTTTCTGGGAAATGGCTTGATAAGAACTTTACAAACTAATGGAAATGATGGGAGTATGGGTTAAAACTGCCATGACAAAAAAATATAGCTACTGGGACCCTAAAAGCTATCCTGTTACTGGGACCCTAAAAGTTATCTTGTTACTGTGACACTAAAAGCTATCCTGTTACTGGGACCCTAAAGGCTATCCTGCTAAGGCAAAAAAATTATAGTTACTGTGACCTTAAGGGTTAGCCTGTCCTTGCAACTCTTCAGAGCATAGAAAATGTAGTTGCTTTAGCTGCTTTCATAATTTCTAACTAGAGGAAATATAGGCTGATTTCACTAACATCATAAAGATATACTTTTGATTATTGTTTGATCACTTATGAGGTTGTAGAACCTGCAGTTGTAGAGGAACTTAATGTTTGAAACCTTTTGTCTCAGATCTTTGTTTTTTTCTCTTTTGATGTATTCCTCACGTTAAGTGATGGTTAAGTTGTAGAATAAGAATTGTAGCAAGAGTGTATTACTGAATAAGATGTGTTGCCTACTGAGAAATTCTTGGCTGCAATGTTGGAATGGATAATGACCTGTCTTAAGGTGAAACAATTTGTAGAATTGTCTTTGGAAACACTCACTTGTCCATTGTAGAACTGAAACATAAATGGAGTAAACTTGGCTCATTGCTAATTACAATTCTTTCCGCCGTTATAACTCTTGCTTTGCTTGTTCAGTTAACAAACTGTGTGAGCTTGCTGACCTAATGGCCTTTAGTGCCAATGGTCCGTAATCCCCATAGACCAAGACTCCGGACTTACTAGCCCATACATAATTCAAGGTAGGGGTCTGGTTGTCACAGGCGGCGCCTAGGTTAGAGCCCAGACCTAAGGAGAGCAGATGAAGACTGGAAAACCAAGATAAGCAAGGAATGCAGAATCCTTGCTCAATCATTTCTCAAGAAGTTGTAAATTGTGCCCCCCTGAAGGTATGTCAAAATGCCCCTAAAAGAAAACTTTGTACTGCTTCTGTATAAATAAAGCGGACAGCTTTCTCGCAATGTCCACAATGATCAAGGAATCCTAGTGGTCCGTCTCTCCTTTCTTTCTCTCTTCGCGCCTCATCCATGCACCCTTCTCGAGCTCCGGACTCAGCTGGAGCTGGTCTCCGGCAGGGCATGTTCCTACAAACCTCCCCGCCCCCTTCAGCAACCACAGAGAATATCAGCAATGAGGCAAAAAGATAGTGGCATAGGCCTAAAGTCATTATGCATGAGGCTGGTTAGAGTTGTGTGGGGTATCAAGCTAAGCGGAACCTCCTCTTTGCTGTGGACTGACTTCAAGAGAATGCATACTGTTGCAATATGAGTGAGGGTGTGCTGAAGGCCTTCCCTACATGCCAAAACTGCTTTGATCATCCCTGATGGTAAATGCCCAGAATAATTCACTCAAGAAATTAATAAGCACACACAAATGCTGCATCACATGTTGATCTGTCATGGCTGGAGCGGCCACCCAGTTAAGTGTCTGATAGTGCATACTCATCTGCTGTGATCCATGTGGCTGAGGAAGCAGGGTGCTGTGGGGAGAGCATCTTCAAGTCTTCTACAGTGGCTGTAATCTCTGTGACTCCAGCAAGGATGCCAGAGGGCACCTGCCTTGCTGCTCTGATGGAGGGCCTGGGGAGAAAGGTTTTGGAGTTTCTATTTGGTCCTTTTTCATACAGGGCCCATTTAGTTCCAGTTGCTGAGTAGACATGTTCCAGTCATGCATGTGGGGACTGGGGATCATCACAAGGCAGTTGAGAATCTAGGACCAGAGCTCCACTGATTACCAGCCTCCTGTCTTACTGACGGCAGTGAGCGTGACTGAGCTCACATGTCATTATCGTCTCTAGCTCCACTCCCAACCAGTAGTCTGGAAGTCCAGGTATTTTTCTTTCTTTTTTCTCAGTGCACAGCTCTCCCGATCATTAACCACAAGTCTTTTGGGGGGACAGGATTAAGGGTTGCTTTCCCATAGTTCTCTGCAAAAGTGTTGCATTACCCTTCTTCAAGGAGATCCAGCCTTTTTTGCCATTAATAATCCCTGAATTAATGAACTAACTTAGAGGTGCAAACTGAGTTAAGAAACTTGTAAACTTGATTTTTTCCTTCTTTGGCAGTACCCAATATCAGCCTTCTGTTCGCAAGCTCATGAATTTTTAAAGAAAAGTTTGTACAAATGAAAGCACACATCAGTTGTCTCTTCATCTATCTTGCCCCTAAAAATAGGCTGGATGTATTAGGCATCGGCAATGATGCCTGCGGGCCAAGGCACATTGATTGTCATTCTGATCATGCTGTCCCATAATTGAATTGCATACATCTTGTGTCTCTGATGGTTAGTGTTGACACCTGGTCCCTGCCTTGCCGGAAGGTCATCATTTCCATCCATCCCAGGAATCCAAGTTCCATGGCACTGTCTCTCACTGTCCACCCAGACCTACAGAGGAAAGCTGTCACAGCGTCTCAAAGATGCTCCATGCATTCTGGACTGTTTTACTGGAAGGAGCACCTTCTCACCTACCCTGGTCATGTCGTAAAGTGGTAGGTTCTTATTGGGTACATTGTTCTAATGCTCCCATCTCCCTGAGTTTCTGACCCCGTCCTTGACACTCCGTCAAAGCAAATCGAGAATCTCCATCCCTCTTTATGGTCCTATCTAAGCTTCAAGGGATCATTCCAATAGATTATTGGGAGGGGTTCTACGTGTCTCCCAGAAAGCTAAAACCCAAGTCACAAGCGAGTACCTTGACATCATCAGCAACTCCTCCCTTAGTACACCTTCCTGAGATCCAGTTCCACAAGCTTTCTCCAAATTTTAGCTCACACATGTAATCTGGAGTTTGATATTTCCTGTGGGAGCAGGAATTAAACACAGGCCTGGGTGACACTCAGGCCTGGTGACAGGTCTGAAGCTGGTGATGGGTAGAAGGGAAGATCCTGAGAAGGATACATTCCTGTTTCAGGGACATTCTTACAGCAATACCAGATTGGTGACGTTGCTCTCCCAGATAAAAGAAAGAAGATACTTTCGCAGGCCCGAGTCCAGGGGAACTGGCAGTTTTCAGAGTCTCAGGTTTGTCCACTTCAACACCCTCCCCCCATCTCACCATTCCACCCCTTCCCATCAAGACCTTACCTGAATCCAGGAGACATGTTCAGGTTATACACTCAGTTTCATTGGCAGCATTGCCACTCTTTCAATTGGAACTGGGTTGGGTTTGGGGCTTGCCTGTATTGTGTTCGTAAGAAACAAGATCATTCTAAAGCTTCTGTAGTGTCCTTCTGGTTTTCACAGCATAATTTGGACCTATAGTGGAGATGGCATGCTTTTTTTTAAAAAGGTTTATTTATTTATTTAGAAGGTAGCGTTACAGAGAAGGAGAAACAGAAGGAAGAGAGAGAGAGAGCGAGAGAAAGAGAAATCTTTTATCCACTGGTTCATTGTCCAAATGGCTGCAATGGCCAGGTCAGTGCCAAAGCCAGGAGCCAGACCTTTCATCTGGGTCTCCCATTTGGGTTCAGGGGCCCAAGCACGTGGGTCATTTTCTGCACATTAACAGGGAGTTGGATTGGAACTCAGGCAGCCAGGACCTGAATTGGAGCTCACATGGGATGCAGCCTTTACCTGTGTGCCCCAGACACGGAGATCTTGTACTTTCAGTGCAGTAACCAAAAGCCACTACCATCCACAATTCATATGCTTCTCATTTTCTCTCCATAGTCAAGGGTTACAGCTGCCACAACTCACACCTCACCACCCAAACAGCTTCTCATCTCTTTGAGCTGCAGGTGGAAGTCTTAGCAACCTGGATGCTTCTGAAGACCAGGGATCACCCTGCACTCACACTTTCAACAGAGTCCTTACTGCTGTGTGACTGGTGAGTGACCAGCACCAAAATGTTTTCTAAGAGACTGTATTCCGGGCTACCATGCCTTATTCCGGGGTACCCAAAGGACACTGCACAAAGGTTTATGGACCACCTGGTTTTGGGGAAAGTGACTGCAAGGAGTGGAAGTTCAAGGGAATGAAGCCAATAGGAGATGTAAGTGTGATACATAGGTGGACATGTTTGACTACAGTCAGGAGCAACTGGTTGTCCACCCTGCAAGATCATCTGAAAAGCCTTTCGGATTGTGCCTCAGGCACAGGGAGCCCTTAGTGTGGGAAGAGGACATTTATCTACTAACAGCTATCACATAATGACCTCAAAGCCATCTGAACCTCCAACTTGTGTGTGTGTATGTGTGTGTGTATGTAGGGGGAGGGCGGGGTAGGGCAGGTTAGGTTCCCTACAGTGTCACACATCAAGATGCTCCAGAAACACTCAAGGAAGATAGTTGATAAGTACCCGGTGTGGTCCAAGAAAGGCCCTGCCAATCTGTAGCTGCATTAGCTGACCAACACCCATGCCTACCTGGCTATAGCGGCAATTGTTGGATTCAGAGACCCGTAAGGCTAAGAGGATCTGAAGATCATAGTAGTGTCTGTACAGTCAACCTGTGGGGATGTGCACTCACTGGACACCACCTGGAACTGGAAAACACCGTCTGCCCATGAGGCTGTGTGAAGCACCTTGAACAGAAATGTGTGGTGAGGCTGTGAGGGGTGTGCATGTGTGTGTGTCACAGAGTCAGCAGTGTTCGTGCTGGAGAGGTGAGAGCAGACACAGCAGCCCTCAAAGATGCACCTTCTCTGTTTCTGAAATCACAGTCAGGAAGACACCTACAGCAAGATGCTCGTTAAGGGAGCCCCATCTCCTAGTAACAGGATCACCCCCCTTTGAGGCAGCCCAGGCAGCTCCGGGAGATGCAGCGCTGGTGTTTGCTGCTGCTCAGCAGCTGCCCTACAAAGCTGAGTGACACTTTGGCAGTTTTCTCTCTCCCCATCCACGACACAGCTGGTTGATGAGCCTACCAGCACTGCCTCTACCTCTGCAAGCACTCGAGAAGGGCAGTGGCCCTCTGCCATGTGCAGGAAACATGCTGTGACTGTATTGGGTGTGATCGATGAACGAGATGGGAAGTGGTGGGATTTGTTAGCCCTGGATGAAAGATCAAGAGGCCTGGCCTGAACTGGAGTGTGCTTTTGCACTGGTGCAGTCACCTGCTCACCATGGGCCTCAAGTACATGATTTTCCCATGTGGGCTGCAGCTTCCACATCTGTGGCTGTGTTGGTGCTTCCCGCCCTTTCTTTCTAGTGCCACACAAGGTGCGTGTTCTCATGGCTGCCATGGTAACTGTCAGAGGGCTGCTGGTTGCTGAGGATTCCCTGGTCCAGGGTGTGTGCCAAGTGCACACCACACCTTACCTAATTCAGCATCTTAGCAAACTTCTGATGAAATTACTGATGCTATTTCCATTTCACAGAGGAGAGGCCTGAGGCGGGTAAGGAAACCCACACATCTCACAGGCAGGTTCCTTCAACCTCCGAAATGCCTAACCTCAGAGGTTCAAATCCTTGATCACCATACTAAGACTGCTGTGTAGGAATTTGGCAAAGTCACTCATGAACTCACTGGGCAAAGTTCCCCAATCCTTTTTCTTAAAGATTTATTTATTTTTATTACAAAGTCAGATATACAGAGAGGAGGAGAGACAGAGAGGAAGATATGCCATCCGATGATTCACTCCCCAAGGGGCCACAATGGCTGGTGCTGCGCCGATCCTGAGCCAGGAGCCAGGAACCTCCTCCAGGTCTCCCACACAGGTGCAGGGTCCTAAAGCACTGGGTCATCCTCGACTGCTTTCCCAGGCCACAAGCAGGCAACTGGATGGGAAGTGGAGCTGCCAGGATTAGAACCGGCGCCCATATGGGATCCCGGCACATTCAAGGTGAGGACTTAAGCTGCCGGGCCACACCGCCGGGCCCAATGTTCCCCAATCTTTAAAAACCTACCTACTGTCACATTGCCCCCAGAGATTCTAAAAGGCACCCTTTAAAATGGAGTGCTGACTTGGTGAGAGTCACAACGACAAAGCATTTGTAAAGCCCATTTCCAATCTAGTAATTCCAGTGTGGGAGTCTGCATCAAACACACAGTCCTTAGTGCACAGTAGGTCTTCAATCTTGGGTAGCTTTTGTAGCCATTGCTGGCTGCCTCCCCATGTCTATTTTTTTCTCTCTTTATAAAAGGATCCCTCATCTCCCATGAATCCATTTTGGGTTGGCTTAACCCTTTCCCGGCTCAAGAGTGATTGGCTGGCATCAACATCATGTTCCTCCAGCCATAGTTATTGGTTCTTAGATTACTATATGTGACACATACTGGTCCAATGAGAGAAAAATCCCAAGAAATTGTCCAAAAATCTCATATATGTAATAGTAAAAATGTTACATATTATTAGGAAATATAACATGTAAAGGAAAGATCTGGAATATATTGTTGACATAGTTTTCACCTGTGTGAAAAAAAGCATGAGAAAAGAACAAGTTTAAACCCCATAAGGCAGGGTTGTAGAGGTACGCCGTTTCACCCCTGGCTCCCTTTTTAGCTGAGTGCATGCCTGCTTCTAAATATGAATTTTGTACCTCTCCCAAGGATGCCAGGCTGGGGTGAACTAAAGGCAGGAAATGATTAAGAAGCCTCAGGTTCCATTTACTTTTGGAGGGTGAGGGTTGGAATGGGGAGTGGTAACCACTTGTACCCCTCCTGGATCATGTACCAATGTGACTTGGGACTAGAGCCCTTTAAATGTGACCAAATCTGGGATTATCTCCTCTGAGACTCTGAGGTCCACTGCCAGCCCCCTTGAGTGTTTTCCTGCGGTTTTCACCATTCCTTAGACCCAAGAGGCAGGAGGCCTAGACTTACCTGAAGCCTGACTCTGAACCATACCAGATGCTGAACATGTGTGGACTGACCTCCCTTCTGGTGATATTATGTCTGCCTGGCTATCAGTAAACCTCGTCCAGGGTTCCTGGGAAGTTCCTGAAACTTGAACCCTCCCTGAACATTTCTAGGCCCTACATGGTTGTATTACTGGTAGTAGTTTTTTTTTTTTTAATATTTATTCATTTGAAACACAGAGTGACATATAGAAAAGAAGGGAGATGGAGATCTTCCATTCATTGTCCACTCCCTACTTGCCTCCAAGAGCCAGGGCTAGGCCAAGCTGGAGCCAGAAGCCAGGAGCTTTCCCAGGTCTCCCAAGTGGGTAGCAGCTATGGAAGTAGGTAGACCATCACCTGCTGCCTCTTGGAGTCTGTATTAGCAGGAAGCTGGGGTTGGAACCCTGGTTCCATGATCTCGGACACCAGAGCCTTAACTGCATGTTAACTGCATGCTAAGGCATACTGAATGTTGTTTATGTCCTTCCCCTTCTCTGAGCCCCTACCTTCCTGATCACCCCAGTTACCCAGTCCCTGCAGTGTCTCTCTGAGGATGGCACATTTCATTTCCCAGTGCTAAGGAAGACTGACAGTGACAGGTGCAACCTGATTGGGAGGCTCTGAGGTGGGGTGGGGCTAGGCATGGCCAGGCAAGGACAGGACTGCTGCAGGGAGAGTTGCTTGGAGAGATGACACATGCTGATTTGGGCAGCTGGGATGAGGGGTGGGAGGGAGTCTGTGCTGGCAGCAATTCTTCCTTTGTCCACAGCTTCAGGACAACAATCCTGAAACATGGCCCAGCACTGTGGCTGGTCTACTCAAGTGCTTTATTTTCATTTCCTATTCCCAATCAACAATGGTACCAGTTTTATTAGCTAGCAATCAACACTCTGACGGGAGTGCTGACAGCAAGAGCCCAGGCGGTGAGAGTGGCAGGCACAGTAAGTGTGGAGCAAGGGCAAGCACATGATGAGGAGCCATTTTCTTTCAAGAGGCCAAAGAATCATCACCAGTGGGACTTTAACTTGGGAGGCACCCAAAAGCTTAGGTGAATTAAAGTCCCTTAGAGGGGCTGCTGCTGCATCTGCAGCCTCCCCCACCCTCCCAGCCCACCCATAAATGAATTCCAACTGGGGTCTGGCCAGAAATTCAAAATCCTACTTTGCCACAGAGCAGCTAAAAAGGATGAGCTGGGAATCAACTACCTTGGTGGCCTCAACACTGGAGCTGCTCCCAAGTGGCCGAGGGACCTTGCACAAATGACGTAGGTCCTCTGATCGAAGCCTCATCACCAGGAAAATGAGGCATGAGGTGAGTTCCAGGAGGCATGCCAGCAGGAGGGTCCAGTGTATCCACGTTTCAAGGACTGGCCAGGGTCCAGAGTCCTGTTCTGTCATTCAGCGGTGATGTGGGCCTTGGACAAATCACTATGTTGCTACTCGCTAGGTCTTTGTTTCTTTATCTGTAAATTGGAGTGACAATAGCATAGAATTTCCAGTGGGGTTCCTTGCAAGGGTTAAAGTCTTCAGAATAGTGACTTTTCATAGTAAAGCTCCATCTAAGGTTAGCCCTGTTAGTGGTCTCCTAATATCATGTTGGGTATGATAGAATCTACAGGTGGAGAAGAACCATTCACTAAGGTGTTATTTTTCAGGCTCAGCGTCAGGAAGGGTCTACCAACTACCCTCACCACAAAGTTCTGGGAGCAATCAAGCTTTGCCACTCTTTTCCTGGAGCTTCACTTCACTGATGGTTGAAAAGAGGATTTTTGGGTAAAGAAATGTAGATTCTCCGTCTCTACTCCTAATCTGTGGAGTCAGAGTCTGCATTTTCAGCCAGACTCCCTGGTGATGGCATGGACATGAAATCTCACCCACTTAATCCAAAGGGAGGAAGGTGGCAGAGGCAGATCTCAGCCCAGTCTGAGCTGAGCCAATCCCGTAAATGCCCTTGGCGCCCATTGCACAGCACTTGCCCCCCTCTGCTCCTGATGCACATTTGTGTGTCTGTCTCCTCTCCAGCCTGTGTGCAACCTGAAGGATGAGTATGTCACTGTGGAGAGTGACAGAGTGTAGCGGGCAAATACACCATCTTTGGAGTCAGACTACTGGGCCCCACTCTGGCTCTGCCACTTCCTGACTGTGCGACCTTGCAATGCCTCCGTTTCTCCACATATAAAAAGTGAAAATAGTATCTGTCTCACAGGGTTGTTGGGACAATTAAAGGATTGAACGAGTGCCAGTCATGTGGTAAACATTCAATAAAAGTTAACTCCTTCTATTGTTGCTGCTTTCCTGGTTAATTGTATCCCCAGGACTCAGTCCCACACGGGGGACCTGAAGACACTCCATAAACATTGACAGAACAAATGAATGACCCCAGCTGGGTGCACATGGATGTCCTTGACATTGACAAAGCTCTTTCAGATATCGAGCACTGAACTCAACTTCTGCCTTGTGTGACTTGAATCCCCAAGGAGAAATAAAAGGTTGGGAGCAGACTCTGAAACAATTGCCTGCAAGATGTGGAAGGTTGTGTTGACCTCTGTCACTGAGGCCAGGTCGAGGGAAGAACATGACTTCAAAAACAATATGGAGAGCATGGCTTAGGGAGGCAGACCTTAGAGTAGAGTAAGCGTGATTTGGGACAACAAACGCTGCTCGTTTATGTTTGAGGAGAAAGCATGGGCAAAGTTTTGACCTGACTTGCAAATGTCCTCTTGCTGTTGAACAAGATACTGTGATTTAGAATTGCGTCCTTTTCTATCTCAGGTCAGGGCCTGGAGAGGGGACATGGCAGGATCTCTATACCCTGCTTCTGCTTCTACTTCTACTTCTGGAGGTGACTGCAACGCAGAGTTCTGATTCTGTGTCCTCCTGGGCAGCTCACCCTCCACGGACCTAGTCTATGGCACACCAGGAAGGGCAGAACCTGTGTGAAGCATGCCACTCCCCATGCAAATGCTGGCTGCAGAATGATTTCCAAGTGTCTTACTGTGGGGAAACATGCGCACAAGTATCAGTACTCTTGGATCATCAGGGCCAGCTCACATCCTTCGGTCTGTCTAAACCAGAGGCACTGGTGTGCCCAAACATTTTGAACTAAATTTTCCTCATTGCATCCCCTACCTGGCTGAAAGAGCTTTGAGCTCATTTTCCTAACGTATTTATTATGGTGGTTCCAGAGTCCTGGATGAAATCTGACACTTATCTGGGGTCTCTAACTATTGATGTAAATTTATTTATTTGTTTATTTATTTGAGAGGGAAAATGTGATTGAGCTAGAGAGAGTTCTTTTTGTCTGGTTTAATCCTCAAATGCCTCTAATGACTGGTTGGGGACTGGGCTGGGACCAACGTCAGGAGCCAGAAACTCAATCCATGTCTCTTGGGTAGGTGGTGGGGACCCAGTTTCTTGAGCCATCACCTGGTGCCTCCCAGGGTGCACATGAGCAAGAATTTGGGAGTCTATTTCAAGCAATCTGATATGGAAGGTGGCCCTTCTAACCCCTAAGTCAAATGCATGCCTCTACGTTGAATTCAGAAAGGACCTGTCATCAAGAAAATAAAGGAGCAGGCTTTGGAAGCCACCGTGGGTTAAACTGAGGGGCAGGGGTTGGAAGACAAATATTCTAGAGAAAAACAAAGTTACATTTTTCTCTAGAAAGAGTTTTTTTTTGAAAGTTATTATTTTTTTTCTTACTAATTCACCTTAAACTTGTATGCCTTTTTTAAGGAAAACTTTTGACTTTTTTAAAGAGTGACCAAAGGTTACTTGTTCTTTGTACTAAACGTATCAGATTTTTTTTTTTTGCATGCAGTTATGGATTTTAGTCATGAGAATCCCATTCAAGGCTTGAGGGAAAGAAGAAATCTCAACAATCCTGGTGGGGGAACCCTGCTCTTGGGTGGCCCTGAATCAGTCTAGCACGGGACCACCTTTCAGCTTCAGATGCCAGGGCCACTGCTTGTGTCTGAGGCTGGGCCCACACAGCAGGCTCATCTCAGGTACCTGATAATCATTCTGCCAATTCTTCTGCCCAGGTCCTTCCAACCCTGGCTCTGGGATGAGGGGCAGCTGAGCTCCCAGGCTCCTGAGGTTCTGCTGCAGAAACTTCAACCTCCACTTGATCTTCACTGTTCCTGATGATAGGGATGGAGGCGAAGGCCTCCACAGGCTTAGCTGCTGGGGTCCCACCTCCCATGGGCTCAGCTGCTGGGGTCCCACCCTCCATGGGCTCAGCTGCTGGGGTCCCACCTCCCATGGGCTCGGCTGCTGGGATCCCACCCTCCATGGGCTCAGCTGCTGGAGTCCCACCCTCCATGGGCTCAGCTGCTGGAGTCCCACCCTCCATGGGCTCAGCTGCTTGGACCCTGGGATCCTCGAGCTTAGCTGCTGGGCCCCAGGCTCCTCAGACTCGGCTGTTTCAACCTCCATCTCCACCTGTTTCACACTGCTCCTGTTGCTGATACTGATGCTGGGGCTGGGGGTAGACTGGAAGTCCACAGGCACTGGCTCCAGGGCTGGGCTGGGACTAAGTTCCTCTCCTTCTGTTCCTGGTCAGAGAGAGGAATGCAAGCACAGTACCTGTACTGGATGACTGGGGCTTGAAATCCTGGTGGCCCTGAGATGATGGTGCCTTACAGCTGGGCAGGTCAGGCTTGCCCTGCACCTCCCTGCAGTCCATGAGGGAAGGCGTCCTGTGCAGCACAGGCCGGCTGTGCCTGGACCCTGGGGCTGGGTCCAAGCTCTTCTCGCAGAGCCGGAGATGCTCTTTGCTCTGCAAGTTCTGTCCCAGGCTGTGGTCCCCAGGGCCTGAGCACGTTGCTTCCTCAGAGGCTGGCAGCAACCCTAGGCCCAGCAGGTACTCCTGAGTTTCTTCTACACAAGGGGGCTTCCACATCCTCTTCATTCTGAAGACAGGGCTTAAACCAAGCTTGGTGCCTGGCCTATGCCACTGTTTGGGCCTCTGGTTGGAGTCTCAGGTGAGCAGCCATCCCTGCAGGTCCTCCAGCTTTGGGCTCACCTTGAAGGGCAGCATGTAGCTCCCATATAACACCAAGTGCCGCAGCTCCATCTCGTCTGCTCCTTGAAGGGCAAGTCCGCCATCACCACCCTAAACAGTATGACTCCAATACTCCATAGGTTGGCCTTGAAAAGGTTGTGGGGCCAGGGCAGAAATACCACCCAGGTACTGTAGTCCTGCAGAAGCCTTTCACAGGCCGGCGCTTGGGCTGCCTGCAGCTGAGCCCAAAGCCTGCCAGTTGGAGGCCAGCAGAATGTTCCTTGGCTTGAGGTCACTATGCACTATGTGCTGCCCAAGGCAGTACTCCATGGCTTCCAACACATGGCCCACCAGATCCCTGGCCTTGTCCTTCTTTAGACCACCACAGCACCTCAGGGTGCCTCTGCCCACCAGCTCCATGACTAGACGGAGGAGCCAGTTGATTGGGCTCACCTGTAGCAGCCAGATGACATGGTTGTGCTGCAGGCTGCAGAGGCTGTCTGCTCCATGCAACAGGGGACTGTCCTCAACCAGGGCCACCTTCACAGCCACGTACATCTCTAATGGCATGTGTAGGGACAGCACCACCATGCCAAAGGTGCCCCAGGTTCAGGAGGACAAAAGCTCCAGCTCCAGTTTGTTGCTGGTTTCCTCTAGGAAGTCTTCCCGGCCTTCCATTGGGGGTTCCCTAACCACTTTCTATCAACTGTTCTCTCTAAGCAATACACAGCCCTAACCATGCTAGCTAAGGAAAAAAAAGGAGATAACAAGGGGACTAGCAGCTAAGATAACTAAGACACAGAACTATCTAAGTTAACTACGCTGACGATACGGAATGGTGAGACTAAGGTCTATCAAACCGAAACTGAAAACGGCAAACAGGAAAATCAAACTAAATTAAAGATGGACTCCCAATGAAAAACTGTTAAATATATCTAGACAATAGGATGCTGGAGTGTCTGCCATTGTCCACACCTACAATATCAGTATACACTTAAATATCAGGATGATGGGATTATAACTGCTTATGGACTATGTTATTGTAATAACATGGGGAAAATCAATGAGAGGGAGGGATTTGAGGAGGGGGAAAGGGAAATCTCAGACCTATGGAACTGTATAATGAAATAATAATAATTTAAAAAGCAACAAACACTATATAACTGCACTGACCCTGATAAATCTAACCACATAAACTATGTAAAAGTGGGCGACACAAGAAATGAATAAAACTGCCATAAAAAGATAAAATGGACAAAATAATAACTAGGTATAAAACAACAAACTAAAACAAACTGGGGGGCCCGGTGCGATAGTGTAGCGGCTAAAGTCCTCACCTTGAACACTCCAGGATCCCATATGGGCACCAGTTCTAATCCCGGCAGCCCTGCTTCCATCCAGCTCCCTGACTGTGGCCTGGGAAAGCAGTCGAAGACAGCCCAAAGCCTTGAGACCCTGCACCGGTGCGGGAGACCCGAAAGAGGCTTTTGGCTTCGGATCAGCGCAGCACCGGCCGTTGCGGCTACTTGGAGAGTGAATCGTTGGACGGAAGGTCTTCCTCTCTGTCTCTCCTCCTTGCTGTACATCTGCCTTTTCAATAAAATAAATAAATCTTTAAAAAAAGAACTGGGAAAACAGATAAGCAAAAGAGAACAAAAAAACAAAAACAGCAACAACAAAAAAACAGCACACAAAATCACAAATCCTAGACGTGTGTACAAATGCTGGTTCTTGTGAAGTCAAAGCAAGACCAATCACAGCTGCAGATACTCCTGGGGTGGGGAGGATTTCTCAAGAGCTTTCCACATGAAGGAAAATAAGATCACGGCTTAGGTTGGTGATAGCTTGATGTTTGTTAATCAAGAAATTAATACCCATAGGGTATTTCAAAGGCCTTTTCATTTCTGGTTTGAACAGTGACAATAATTCTTGGCCTTTGAAGACCTCTTCAGTGTCCACACTTGCAGTACACATTCCTGTGACCTCTGATGATAGGTTTCAAATTGATGGCACAACCTTCTCTGGGATCATGATCATGTGACCCAAGGTTCTAGAACCCAGGACACCAAAGGTGCATTATTCACCTTTACAGAGCTGAGAGGAAGGCATGTTTTAGGATAATCGCCCTCTAAATTAGTCATCAGACTTCTCCTCAAAAACCCGGAAGGACCAGAAAACAGTGAGGCTGATAGAGTCCCAGTCCTGAAGACTAAGGTCCTGAACAAGTAGATGGGTGATCTGTCTGTCTTACCCTCTCTCTCTATCTCTGTCACTCAAACAAAGAAAAGGCACTTTGAAAAACAAATTCACTTGTCTATGTAAGCGTAGCAGTGATTCTGCCAAAGAGCGTAGGCCAACAAAACATCCACACAAAGATGAAGAGAACTCCCCAGTAAATTCGAGTGACATTTTAGTATTAAATGATCACCATCTTCAATCATTCAGATATTCAGGAGCTACAAGAAAATAATCGGCAATGACTAATTTGTTCATTGTTTGACTTTTATCATTTTATTGGGACATTCTGCATGTTTGCCTTTGGTTTGGTAAATGTTATTCCTTTTCTCTGCCAACAGAACATCTTTCAGTATCCTTTGTAGGGCAGGTCTGGAAGAGACAAACGCTTTGAGCTTTTTTTTTTTTTTCACTGTGAAAGGATTTTCTTTCATTTTCAAAGACAAAAGAAAACTTTGCTGGACAAGTTATTCTGGCCTGCCAATTTTTTTTTTCCCCCTTTTAGAATCTGGAATATGTCACTCCATTCTTTTCTGGCGTTTCCAGTGTTTCCTCCAGAGGTCAGCTGTGAGTCTGATAGGGCTCCTATATATATATATGTTAATTGATTTTTTCATTTGTTTATTTAAGGATTTTCTCCTTATGTTCAACCAAAGACAGCTTGATTATCATGTGTCATGCAAAGACCGCTTTTGGTCAACTCCATGGGGGAGTTTTGTGCTTCTCCCATATTTTGTTTCCTATTCTCCATATTAAGGAAGTTTTTATTTCATTGAGTACATCTTTAAACCCAGCATATCGTTCTGTGCTTTCTGGAACTCCCATAACTCTTAAATTCAACCTTTTAGCAATGTCCCTTAATTCTTGAGTTCTTTTTTTTTTTTAGCTTGGCTCAAATCTTCCAGCTTTTTGGTTGTTTCCCCATTGTTGAAGAACTGTCTTCCAATTCTGAATTCCTTCTTCTGCCTTGCTCATTCTATTATTGCGTTCCACTGAATTTTTAATGTGCTCCATTGTGTTTCTCATTTCTAATAATTCAGCTTGATTTTGCTTCCGTGTTGCACATACTCCCGTATGTGCTTTTCATTGTTGTTAAGACGCTTTATAACAAGTCTTTTTAAAAAATTATCTATCCTCCATTTCCTCGTTGTCTTGCTCAGTTAACTCTGTGGTTAACAAAGGCTTTTGCTCTTCTGGGGGGAGGCATCAGCAATAGCCATTGTGCCTCTGTCTCTTCTTTTGCTCTTGATCATTGCAATTCTGGTTAGCATACTCTTTTCCTTAGGGCTGGTTTCTAAGCTGTGCTGTCCATAGATCTGCAGGTTGATTTTACTGATTGCATTTGGTGTCTGGTTCTTCATTTGCAGTCACTTGTGCCACTCCAGCAAGCTTCAATGCCAGGCTCTTGTGTTAGACTTCCACCACAGTCTCTGTAGCCCCAGCACCTGGCTCACCACTCTCTACTCCCTGTGATCCTGTGCTATGGCTTCACCATTGCTCCACAGCATTTCTCCCGTTCCTGGTTCAAGCAGCACCCAGGATTAGAGAGATGCCAGCTTTGCTAAATCACAGGATTGTCAGTAATGCTGGTTTTGCCAGAACCTGCTGGATCTTAGATCTGATGGCCACATGGACCTATTTTGGGTGGGACCTGTAGGATGTCAATCAGTACTGTTTTTCCTGGGGGACTAGTGCAACATGTTGAACCAGATGTAAGTTCACTTCTGGTTTTACACATGTGCAGCTCAGTGTTGTTCCTCCAGTTCCACAGCCTTTTCCTCAGTATACAAAATGGCACCCAGCATAACACTGGTGGGATTTTGAGCCTGCTGGCCATTAGGTTTGGGGGCCACCCAGACATATTTTGGTGGAATCTGTAGGATGCCGTGTTAGTACTGTTTTTCCTGTGGGACCAGGAAAATCCAGTGTAATGCACCGAGCTGGAGGTGAGTTTGCTCCTGGATTAGTGCATGCACAGCTCACTGTTGTTCCTCCAGCCCCCATAGCCTTTCCTTAGTTCATAAAATGACACCTGATGTGGCAATTGTGGGGTCCTGGGCCTCCTGGCCACTAAGTCTGGGGGCCACTCAGACCTATTCTGGGTGAAACCTGTAGGATGCCCAGTCAGTACTTTTTGCCTGTGGGACTAGTGCAATGTGTTGGGCCAGAAGCAAGTACACTCCTGGCTCACCGCATATGCAGCTTGTTGTTGTCCCTCTGGTCTCACAGCCTTTTCCTTGGTACACAAAATGGTACCTGAAGTTGTACTAGCGGTCTGAGTTGTGAAATCAGCAGGTTCTGGCAAAACTCAGCTGCTTGAGCTCTGCTGCTCTGCGTCTGCTTGTGGTAGGATTAAGCAAATCAGCAGGATGGGCAGTTCTATGCCTGGGTTCACCTCCTAAGTTCCCAGTGAACTCTCTTTCCCAACTGGCCACTGGTGGAGCTCAGTTGCTAATTGCTGCTGGGCTATCTGGTCACTCAAACACCACTCTACTGTCTCTGCTGCTTCCCTGTGTCCACAGGTTTCCAGGTGTTCCTGTGCTGTTGGTCTGTCCTCTCCTATTTGCCAGGATTGTGGCCTCTCTGTGACACCCTGGCTAGTGATTCTCTGTCTGTTTAAATTCATCTTCACTCTATTCCACCATCTTGGCTATGCTGATAGTTACCATTTCATAAGATACTCCATGTGCCAGCTTCTGAGCTGGACTCATAAAGAGCATTACCCCTTGTGCCTACTTCATAGGTTTGGAAACTAACAGATATTCAGGAACTCACAGGAGATCAACCAAATTAACATACAGTAGTAAAGCAGTTATGCACACTACCCCTGACCCCCAGAACCCTGACTCCCCCTACCCCCATACATCTCACTTATACTGGAACATTTCAAAATGTCCCTGGCAAAAAAGAAACATTTATTTTGGTGGAAAATAAAGTTTTGTAGTCCATGCCTGGCTTTTATTAATACATTTTCCATGAATTTGTTTTGAGACACCCTCATAGTCCACACATGATAGTACTGAAGCCGTGGAGTGGGATGAAAATCCTGGTAAGCTGACTCAAGAGGGCAGAAGCTCTGCATTTGAATGTACAGAAGATGATTGTGGGTTGAAGGAGGAGCCTGCCAGCAGAGCTCCTGCAAATGGGTATCGGGGAACTGTGAGCAGGTGGATGTTAACACACTATGAGAATATTACCAACAATGAAACCAAGTCCCTGTGGAACCATGGGATTCTATTGAGTGTCTTTGAATAAAATGTGTTACAGAGAGCTCTAGATGGAGCATATCTCTGAAAAAGAAGTGGCCGGAAGGAGTGGGGGGATTCTGCTATTAAGTAGCTTAGGCAGTTGTATTCAGCTTTCTCTCCTGTAGGTTCAGGAGGCATGTTAGGCTTTTTGATACTCAGAGGCATTCTGGGGAAGGAATGTATGTGTGCTCTTCATGAATTCCAGGGGTTCTCACATCTGTTTGACTTATGAAGTTTTGAGTGTATGCCCATATGTCCCTTCATATACTATGGTAGTGTGAGTGTGCTGTAGAGCTTCCTGATAGAAAAGCCCCACTGGTTTCTTAAATTGGGCAAATAGCCACATCTGAATGGCAGACGTGATAAGCTCACGAGGGAGAAGGTATGAGAGGCAGCACCACAAGTCTTGCTATATACAGGCACCACTAAATCTCCCAGCAAGATGATGCCAATTGCCATGTTTTCCTTAGGTGTTTGAATTTTCCATCTCATCGTTTTGTCTTAAGCCATAGATAAAAATTCACATTCACGTTTCACTCCAGATGAACCCATCATCATCGTAATGCAACAAGGTTAATTCGTTGGGGGAAAAACAGAGGGAGAAAGGACGTGGCTTTGGGGAAAGTCGGTGCTCCCAGCCTGTAGAAGGAGCTCTCTGGCCTCAACGTGAGCACACGAGTTTGTGTACAGGGCTCTTTACATGTGGTACCCATGTGTGTGCCCCCATGTACCACTGGTGTGCCTCAAGATCCTCACTTAAAGCTCTCAATCTCCAACTTCAGTGCCCTTTTTAGGACTCCCTGCAGTCTTCCTTGACCTGCTTAGGAGTGCATTGGTTAGTGACAACAAAATGCATATTACAACACAGTCCTACATACAAAAGCTCAACAACCTATAAAAACACTTGGGTCTTTGCTCTCGTGTCTTTGGGTCAGGTAGGCTTGATCATGCTCTGGGCTGAGGATTTGGTTCATGGCTGCTTCCCAGTTCTCCCACTCTTCTTGTGCCAGGAGGCTATAATGAGCATGGCCCTCATGATAGAATGCTTTTGAAGGCCTAGGCCTTGACCCATCAATTATCAACTTCTACTCATGTTCCCTTGGCCAAGTCACAGTTCATTACCAAACCTAAGATCTGGGATAGAGAATGCATTTCCCCCATATGACCCAAAAAGGAGGAAGTCAAAATTTGGTAAACAAAATGTGATACATCTCAAAAGCTTTACACTCACATCCCTGATATGCGTGATCAGTGGGTATATGTGAATGATGTCTCTGTGACCAGTTGAAGCCTCATCAGACATCTCTTTGGTACCTTATGTTCATCATATCAGCATTAGAGGAAGGAATGTGATCAAATGCAAAGTGCATGGACAGCCTGATAGACATGGTCACCCAGACCAGCTCTTCTGTGAGCAATAAGGGTGCCACCAGCAAGTGCTTTGTTGCTTTTGGTGTTGGAGTTTGTAAGGATCATAATGAATCACATTCTCCCACCCTCAAAGCTCTCAGCCAATTAAAAGACATGCATAGGACTTTGATGGAAGTGAAAACCTTGACTTTATCACTGATTGAACTAAATTTGAGAATAGCTTAGAACTGAAGCTGGTTATCTTCCTTCTTCTTTGGCCTCTGAAGTCCACTTGAGGGTACCTTTGAATCTTCGTGTTTGACCCTGATTCTGGACCACATGGTGCACCCTTAGCTACATCTGTGGAGAACTGTGGTCAGCAGAAAGGTCATGTGCTTAGAGGGACATTTTTGCATTGGAGAAATATGGACTGATGGGTATCAACCTCTTGCCTCCTCAACATTAACTCCAGTCTCTCCCTCGCCCATTTAAAGGAGGGATTTCATTGCAGAATGAAAGGTGGAGCCATTTTTTTCCCTCTTCATTTCATCTGAGAACCAGGCTGTTTCTCCGTGGGTCAATGGGAAGTATGGAGGAAGGAAGAATCACTCCAATGGCCCATAATAGGATTGCTATTGCATAGAAGGATCTAGGACTGCGTCAGAAGCTACAGGCCTCTATGCCTTTTGCTAGCATTTCTAGCAAAAAGCATTTCTAAATTACCTAGAGCAGCTCTCTCTGACCACCAAGCCTCCCAACTCCACTATAAATCCTACACTCACCTAACTTAATAAAACCACCTCAGGGATAGTGAATTCACTTGGATATTCTGACTGCTTCCTAGGATGGAACCTGTTCGGGTCAGGTGACTTTCACTCATTGTTAGGAGTCAAACACTCTCCTCTCTCATCTGAGAAGCCAGTGTGTTCCACAGCCCAGCAGAAGTTGAAAACAAAGTCTAGTGACCAGTCAGAGATTAGAATTTGAAGTGATTTTCAGAGCAAACTTCTCTGGAGTCTTGCATTTGTTTCTTCTGGGCCAGGAATTGGGGAAAAAGAGTTGCATCCACTAAGGATGTCCTCCCAACAAGCCTGACTCCCAGCACTAGGGGTTTAGTGATTAGGAACACAGAATATGGAGACAGAGTTTCTAGGCTTCTTCCCATGTTAGTTGCATGATCACAGGCATGTCTCTGTGGTCCATTTCCTCATTTGTAGAATAAGGGGGAAGATGAAAGGTACCCATAACATGCTGTTGCTATGAGAACAAACTGCCTACTAGGTGTGGTGGGCAGCCTCTGAGATGGTTCCCATTCATCTCTACCTCCAGGTTTCCATGCCCTTGTGCAGTCCCTTCTTCTGAGTGTGGGCTGGAATGACATGCTTCTCATGAAATGAAAACATGGAAAAATGGATAGGTTGTCACTCCTGAGGTTAGGTTACAGGAGACCAACTTCCATCCTGCTGACTTCTCTTGCTTGTTCTGAAGGGAACCAACTTCTTGTTCTGAGCTACCCAATGGAGGAGACCACTTGAGAAGCAACTGGGAGTGGTCTTTGGTCAGAAGCCAACTAGGAACACAGCCCACATCTAACAGCCTGTGAAGAACTGAGTTCTTCCCAAATCCACATGAGTGGGCTTGGAAACAAATCTTCCCCTTACAGGGCCTTGAAATGACTGCAACCACCTGCCACCTGAATAACAGCTTGCAACAGAGGAGCCCATGGGCTGTGCCTGGGTTGCTGGCCCAAAGAGACTAGAAGATCACAAATGTTTATAGCTTCAAGCTACTAGGCTTTAGGGTAAATTTGTTATACAATAATACTTGCACAATTCTTAGAGAAGCAAATCCTCAGTAGGTACTTGACCATCATTGCTGTTATTACTACCTCCATTTCACAGATGAGAAAAATGAGGCTCAGAGAAAAGTGATATGCCTAGATTTACACAATTAGTATATTGCCAAGAAAGGTCTATCTGACTTAAAAAACAACGCGCTCTCTCTCTCTTTCTCTCAAAGCATCAATGTTGGGAAGTCCCAGCTTCTCATAGAAGACCTAGCAGGGACTGGTGAAGAAGAGAAGATATATTTACAAGGGAGGAGCTGGAGAGGAGAATGTACCCTAAAGCTGGTAGGGGAAAGAGGCTAATTCTTACGCCGAGACTCAGCCAGGGTTAGGCCTTCCCATTACATGGGGAGGACCAGCATATAGTTGAGTCTGTCCCAAGAATGTATAGGATGCTGTGGACTGAGGGATGATGCTCTTGTTTCTCCTTGCCTTTTCTCATTCTCTCCAGGAGCTCAAGAATCAGGAGCTGAGATAAGCCCCACTGAGAGGAGGCCCATCTGGGCAAAGACCATTTTCCCTGCTGTGTTGTCGTGGTACTGATGGTGACAGTGAATCATCACCACTGATTAGAGAGGGTGGTCATCACCACTCTGAACAGCATGTCCTCAGAGCACAGTCACTGCTGGGAACTTGAGAGAGCTTCCTCAGGATGTCTGAGCAACAAGCACTGGCAGCCAGCAGAGCGGCGGGTGGCACAGCAGCTGAGAACTGAGAGACTGGGCAGCAGGATGGGTACAGACTCAAGCATCACTCCCAGGACACACAGAGAAACAGACAGATGCATGAGGTACATGACACTTACATGTTAATTCAAATGTGCTCCCAGACATACAGCCATACCTACAGAAAGAGGCGCAACCTGATGCTTAGTGAGAATGATACAATACTCAGATGGTAGAATAGGGCGTTTATACTTCATGATTCATGCTTTCAGGGGTGGAAAGAGTTTTATGTTGCATCATTCAGGAGGAATAAATTCTGATGGGACCAGCACTGTTGCACATTGGGTTAAGTCCTCACTTGTAATACCAGAATAATATATCAGAGTAGTGATTCCAGTCTTGGCTACTCAGTTGCCTTCCAGCTCCCTGCTAATGTTCCTAGGAAGGCAATGGAAGATGACCAATCACACACTTGAGGTCAAGCAGCCCATTTGGGTCACCGTGATAGTGTTCTGAGTTCCTGGCTTTGACCTGGCTCATCTGTGGCTGTTGTGGCCATTTGGGGGATGAACCAGCAGAAGGACAATATCATTCTTGCTTTTCTCTACTCTCCATTTTCTATCTGTTGCTCTGCCTTTCAAATGAGGAATGGTTTTTAAAGGTGAATTATTGAAAGGACCCTTAATGTTCTTGTCTACTCCCTCATCCATTTCTTATTAGAGAAGTCACTGAACTGACTGGTGAATTCTGGCAACTTATTAATCAACATTTCGTTACTGTAAGACAATGCCATTGATAGTCTATAAAGAACAGAGGTTTATTTTGGTTGGTTTTGAAGATTCAAAGTCCAAATATCATGATGCAGGCTCTGGCAAGAGCACTCATCTGTGATCGCCTTGCATAAATGGCAAGAATGTGCATGTCTGTAGGTGTATGGTCTCCCTCTCCTAATGAAGCCATCAAAATTTACTGATGACAACCCAGAGACTTAATCCAGTCTAATCATTTCCCAATGGCCTCAGCTCTAAATGCCAAAGTTGAAATACATTCCACCTTCTGAATACCATTAGTGGCTGACTTGGGGTTTGAACTCCTGCTTGAGTTCTAGGAGTTAATCATCTTCCAACCATAGCACAGAGGGACTGAGCATGCTCAGCTCAACCTCCCCAAGAGCTCTGTCTTCTGCTCTGGCCCTGCAGAGGGTAACTGAACAATGCATTATGGTGAGCTCCCAGGATTGGCCTTGGCAATCTGGAGGAAGTAACTGATGTGACTGGTACCAAACGGGTCTACCTGTTGAATTCACTGGTGAAGAATTCGCGAACACATATCCAGTTGGTACAGAGCTAAAGCCATATTCTTTTTTGGAATTTGTGTAGTACGGGAGTTGACATTCAGATCTCTGGTTCTATCTCCTCATTCTTATTTCTCAGTTAGTTTTAAGCAGACGACTTCCCAGGCTCAACACCAGACATTTCCACTGATAAAGACACCCAGAAATACAGAAGATCTTTAAAAATACAAGAGCAGGGACATAAATAAAATGGCATATTTGCTCTTTTGTATGGAGGGAGGATGGTAAGAAGAGCAGATCCTGACCCTAGCCAGGCATCAGATTCACCTAGAAAGTCTTAGAAAAATATATCCCGAGGCCTGGGTCCTAATGAGACACACCTCCTGGTTAGAGCCTGGGTATTGATAGTTTTAAATCTTCCCAGGTGATTCTAACAGGCAGCTTTCCTATCCCCACAGCACCTTATGGGGAGCCTAGCAGGCCCCAGGGCTTAGTCTGTCTGCCTTAGATCTTTCTCTGACACCTCTCGCTCCAAAGCTCAGGTCTGGATTTCTCTCTCACAGACCTTCTGGCAGAGGACTATTTGCTAAGCAGGCAATTGCAGTCATTTGCAGCTTCTAATGGACCATGAGGGTTTTGTCATCTCTCTTCATGCTGAGGCCTCCTCACCTCTGCCTCGGGGTTAAGTACGTGCGCTCGCGCGCACACACACACACACACACACCTGCTTAGTTCAACACTGTCTGTGACATTGTGTCTCTTACTGTCAGTCCTGCTTTCTGCAGCACCTCTGCTCAGTCAACCCCTGGGCAGTGCAGGTGCACAGGATGCTGAACACAGAAGTAGCCCAGCGAATGCACATCTTCCTATAGCTAACGGCACTTGGTGGATGGAGGCCAGGCATGCTTGCCAGCAAGAGAAGGGGAAGGCCAGATTGATGGCTACACAATAGAGAGGCTTTCTGGCATTGAAGGTGGACTGCCCTCATTCGTTCTCTGCCTTTCTCTGTGTATAGGAGCAAGTCATTGGCATCCCCACTAGGAATCTAACCTTTTCCATTTAGTGCTTGCTCTGGGACTAGACCTCTCAATTGTGGGCCTCTGAATTGCCTGGGAAGCACATTAAAACATGAACTGCTGGGTTCCATGCTCAGAGTTTCTGATTCTATTAGTTTGGTGTGGGCCCTAAGAATGTACATTTCTGAGAGATTTCCAAATGCTGCTGTTGCTGCCAGGCCATGGACTACCACACTTTGAGAACCATTGCTTTACGTCATACTGCCTCTTCCGAATCTGCAAGGAGTGAGTGAGTCAGTGAGTGAGTGAGTGATGCACACACTTCTCCTGTTATCTGAGGATCCAGGCTACAGGAGGGAGACACTTAGTCATTTCAACCACGATGGTCATAACCAAGCTTCTACTTGACTTCCTGCTATGGGCTCAGGCACTGTTTTGTTACTAAATCCTCCCAACTGCTCCATAAAGTAGAGGCAATTGTTTCCCCCATTTTACAGATGGAATCAGTAAAACCAGTCATGGTCTTTAAGATTTTTTTTTTTACATTAATTACATTGCATTATGTGACACAGTTTCATAGGCTCTGGGACAGTCATGGTCTTTAAACCTTCCCTCATTTTTCATACATAACATGTATATTAAACAGAGTATCAGAACCTTCTTCTGTATTCCTGGCCCTGTTCTAAGTCCCAATGATTCAACAATGAACAAGACAGTGCACATGATTGCTGCCATGGAATTTTTGTTCCAGTGGGGGGAAACTGATGGCTGTTCGTATATTTTAAAATGCATGTGAATTTTGAGCCACTGTTTCTTTGTGGTCAGGGCTTGGAGAGGAGCCCCAGCTTCCCCTTAATTCTCCTGGGTGAGGTTTATGGGCAGGAGCTCATGGTTCTTGGACTTAGGTCAGAACCTAGAGAAAGCTCAGGCTTGCGGTCAGCACTTTCCAGAATCCATTCCAACATGACTTCTCCTCTCGGAAAGGTACCAGTTCTCTTAGGTCTAGGGGGATACTTCATCCTCTGGTAGTTTGCAGCCCTGGTTTCAGCTGGCTGACTCTGTGTGGGCCCAGATCATCTGATCACTGTGTAAGAGGAATGGCTTATTGAGCCGTTTAGCGAGCTCATTCATGGGGTGAGCAGGTGAGGGGCCTGCGATGTAGCTTATTTTAGAAAGCAGCCATCAGCCTGATCTTTATACAACTTGTATTGAATAACCATGTGGGTAGTGTGCCAGCCTATCTTCCATTGACTGTGTGCACCTCTCCCCGTCACTTGTCAATACAGGTCCTTGAGCTCATTGAGTGTTGTCGATTTAATTCAGTGTCAGAAGTCAGCTGCTCCTCGGGGCTCCTTGGCAACACGGAATGGATCACAAAAATCTTCGTCTTGGCAGCACCTGGAAAAGTGTCTGACTCTCGGATTTGAGTAAATTGTGGATGGAAGGATGGGCATATGGGTGGTTGGATGAATGGATGGAAGGATGGATAGAAGAATAGATGAATGGACAGAGGGATGTCATGCTTGTGGCTCCTTTACTGCTCTCTACTACTCAACGCTGGCTCATCTGCAGATATTAACAACTTTGCGCATGTAAGCTCAGTGTCATGACTTAGCCTGGCTGCCTGAGAGTTGACCTGGAGTCAACTCTGTCACCCACAGTACAGAATCAGGAAGGGCAAGGAGCAGTCGATCCTGCAGCCCCATGAACCCTGAGCAGTGTTCCCTCCCTTCATTGTCCCTGTGACCCTCGTATCAGCCTAACCCTTTCAGTGTGATTGCCTGCCTGCCTCTGTTCCCCAATTGCCATCCATCCTCTGCAAGGCCTGGAGCTTGTCTTGAATACCTATCCTCCTGCAAGCCCACCCAGTTCTTTCCAGAAGGGGCTTCCCTCAGTAACTCCAACTGCTGACTGTCTGGAACATCTGGAATTTCATTGACAAGTCTCCTGCCCCATCTCTCCAGGTACAGATACATTCGTTTGCTTCAAAATCTCTAGTGCAGGGCTGCCTCTTCCCTCAGACCTCAGCATTGGGACTGATGGGCCACCTCCGATCTGCCGAGTTAGATACCCTAGGCTCAGCTCTTCCCCTGTTTCTCCATGGCCCACTGGGGCAGCAGCCTCCCAGGGGTGGAAGCTGGACAGGTCAGGCTAGCCCTTCTTTCATCCCTAGCCTCTGCCATGAGTGTCGCTCTGGGCCCCTTTTTCCTGCTCACTGTGGGTCACAGTCTTCGCCTGCTGCCTCGATCTCCTGTCAGTGCAGCACTGGAAACACTCTCCCATACCTCTTCCCTTTCTTCTTCTCTGCAGCTTTGGACAAAACCTCTGTGGTCTCCCTGATGCAAGAAACCATTTCAAACAAAAATCCAATCTTCCCCACATCTAATATGCTCTTACTAATTTGCTCACAGGTGCCTTTGGCAGTCCCAGTGAGAAAAGTGGCTTTAAATATTTTAAGAAGCAGCTAATGTGTTAGTGAACTGCCTAACTTCTGGTGTCAATCTGCTAGAGTTCAAATCCTGGCCCTTCCTCTTATTTTTGGTTGCATATCCTAAGGCATAGGAATGAACCTCTCTGGGATGGGCATTCACTTCCCCATAGATGACATGGGATTAACAAGAAGAGTACCTGCTCCGGGACTTTTGTAAGACTCATATAAGCCAATACATGTGGAATGTCACAAAGAAGACCAATGGATCATTTTCATCTCTCCAGGATACGATCATTTAGAATCCACTGTGTGTAAGGTGTGCAGATGTGCTCTCTGCAGATGTTAAAGATAAATGAAATATGCTCTGGAGTGCTCAGGATCGAGGCAGGCAGGCCCAGACACATGTCTCTCAATGAGGTGTGTCCCTGTGTAAGCGAAGGGGATCATGCATAGGAGCACCAAGGACAGCAGGTGCAAGCAGGAGGCTCATGAGCGGTGTGTTGGGAGGTGTTGGTCGTACTTCACCCTTTCTCCTCCCTGGGTTCCAGGACTCATGATCCCAGTGTCTTTGGGTCTGGCAGGAGCTTAGGTGGGTAATCTCACCAAGAAGTTGGCATCACCAATGGGACGGTGTGGCCTTGTTGTTGAGCAGGCATCAGCATGCGGGTCTTTGCCAGATGGGCGAAGGTTTCTTTCTCCTCTGAGGCTTTTTCTTGCTCTTCAAGTTCTGTTCCAGCCAGCTAGACAGAATGCTGGCAAAAACTTGCTTATAGTGATACCTCGGCTTCTTTGCTGAAATTTCTGGCATTACAGATGATTTTCCCTCTGAACTTTGTGGGAAAACTATGATATTTGCTTGCCTCTCTATTTTGCTCCTGGTTTAAGCTAGATTGTTCCACAGGGTTTTCCATCCCTGGCCATTTTGTGCTGCCCTCTTTGGTTCAGCCCAGGGCTGTCACTCCATGCCTCCTCCAGTCCTTTGTTGAACTGGTCCATCTTTGGATGGTTTCTGTGCAAGTCATTAGTCCCTAATTCTATCTTGGGGCCAAAAAAATAATAATAATCCATATGAAGACACATGAAAAAAACTGGACACCTAGCTCTCCTCCAAGTGGGTTTCTTGGCTGATGACTCAACAAAGCAATCAACCTCCAGCATGAATGGCCGCCTCCATGGGTGGCAGAGACTGGAGGATGTTAGGTCCCACAAATAAGCCCAGCAGTTCCAATACAGATTTCACAAACCTTTGAGGATTTCATTGTCTTGATCCCCATGAGAGATGCACACATCTGATGGGAAACGGCAAATGTGGTGGTTCCACTGTTAGCAAATGAAGCCTGAACTTGAAGGTGGACCATCCTTTCTAGAAGTATGCTAGCAGAAGGAAGGGAAGAAAGAGAGCAGTGACTTGAACAGATTGAAAGAGGGTTGTTTTGTGTGTATGGTTGAGACTTGAGCTTGTTTAGAAATTGAAAAATGTGATACAGAGGAGAGATGGAAGATGTGTGTGTGTGTGTGTGTGTGAGAGAGAGAGAGAGAGAGAGAGATCAATGTTTGGACTTCCTTGGGCTAGGGGACAGAACTCAGGTTACATGTCCTAGAGGTCAGCCCTGGGGAGGGAATGGAAGCCCCATTTACCATGTCTTGGGTCTGAGCACTCCACTTGACTATGTCAGAGAGGCACGCCTGAAGTCACAAGTTCACTTTCAAGAAGGGAGGTATGAAGGTCAAGGAGGTTAAATGACTTCTTGAATGTCCCAGAGCTAACCAGTGCGACACAGGCAGGACTTCAGAGTTCGTGTTCCCAAATGCTTTCTGTTTGTTTATATATTGCACTTCTTGCATAAAAGACTAATCATTGCTTACACTGGTCAGCTCAGACCCTGGGCTGGATACCTCAGCTCTTCCTTAGCAGCTCTAAAAGATAGACTACACCATTGCTCTTCCCTTTTCTCACATAGCATGCCCTGCCCAAAGTCACGTAGCTGGTCAGAGACAGAGCTTGCTCCAGACGCTGAAGGAGTGGTTCTAGCGTCCAGTCCTAAACAAGAACGTGGTTCAAGATGGGAGCAGACATAATGAGTGCTCATATAGGGGCCTTGATGCTTTCATAAAGATGAGATGTGTCACCCACCTCTTTTGGAGATGAATGTGGTTATTGGAGGTAGAGGAAAAATGGAGAACCCAATCTGGTGAACTATAAGCAGAGGTGAAAACCAAACAAAGGGTGAACGAGGAGGCAGGCGCAGCTGAGGTTGTCTTGACTCACCTGGGAGTTGGGCTGAGTGATACCTGCAGGCCTGAGTGGCTGGGCCTGGAGTCAGTATGGCTCTTGGTCTTAGACATTGAGAGTTGTGGTACATCCAGGAAATCCTGTGTCAGCTGGTAGACAAAAGGGATTCTGACCCAGCCACACCTTGTGAATGTTAAGTTCAAGAGAGAGATCTCTAAGAAAGTGTCCTTGGGGCTATTGCAGGCTGTGCCACCGTAGGCACTGCTTGTCATGTCCAGTCTCGGGGGTCACATGGGTCATCTACCTGATGAGAGGAGTCCTAGACCTCCTGAGACTTCAAACTCTTTAGGGTGCTGAGTCAGAAGTATTCATGGTCTTTGAGTTCCTGTGGGTGGTAGCTGACCCTTCAGAAGAGCCCCAATGAGCAAGGTGCAGAACCGCTCAGCTGACCACAGTCCCTCCTCACCCCAGGTCTCACCCCTGTGTCACTGATCTGGACTCTTTGTCCCCGTGCTGACTCTTGGCTCCTGGCCTTGACTGGTGTACCATTTACTCTCTATCTCTGGTGACTCATCTCATTGACCCTGGTGACTTCATGACTCCATTTCTGGAATCATGAACTGAAACTGGTTCAGGATTGGTTACTTCTTGGCCAGAATCTGACCTTACTGCTATGACTCAGCACACCCTCGCCCTCGTCATTGCATTTGGAACTCACTTTCATCTTGTCTGGTGTCCAGTGGAGACAACAAGCTGCGGGGGTGCCATGAGGACTGTATCAAAGTTTCATCTGTGAAGCCAGTGAAAGTGACTCTGTGAATGGCTGTGAACAAAGGTGAAGGCAGCTCCTCTTCATTCGTTGCTGTCCCTTGGGGTGAGAGCCTCAGAGGGTACTGCTCAGTTCTAGCCAGCTAGAAGGAGGCACTGGAAAGGAGGAAGCCAGGGGGCAGGGAGATGGCCAGAGACCTCAGAGGACTCACTAGAGCACTTGGACTGTTGCTAGTTCATAGTTGATCTTGAGGGGCTCTTATTCACACCCCACAGAGAATGCCTCCTTCCCAATGGGAGTGGACTTTGGAAGGGAAGGGTTTTCAGTGACAACTCTGGATTAACCCAGTCAAGGGTGGCAAGGAAACTGGGCCAACTTTGCAAGGCTGGGCCAGGAAGTTATGGTATCAAAATTGAGCCTACTTCCTGGAGGGTCTTTGGGCATGGCCCCTATCGTGAAAGAGGCCCCAAAAGGATAGGAAGAGATGCAGTTACAGCTGTCATAACAAGATGTGACAGGAAGCAGAAGGAGGAAAGAGTTAAAGTTTAGGATACACAGAGTGGGGGCCAGCTTTGGGGAAGCAGTGGTAGTTGAGGGGCGAGCAAGAGTGACGCTGGCAGCAGAAGTACTGATACAGAATTTGCTATCCTGTAAAAGGATGATGAGCATCAAAGTTCCAGCAGGTGCTTCTGCTGTGACTGAGTCCATGTCATAGGGATTATTCTCTTGGAGACCTTCTTCTGGCTTGAGTAGGATTGTGGGTGACTGGTTCTTTTTTTTTTTTTTAAGATTTCTTTTTATTACAAAGTCAGATATACAGAGAGGAGAGACAGAGAGGAAGATCTTCTGTCCAATGTTTCACTCCCCAAGTGAGCCACAATGGGCCGGTGCGCGTCGATCCGATGCTGGGAACCAGGAACCTCTTCCAGGTCTCCCACGTGGGTGCAGTGTCCCAATGCATTGGGCTGTCCTCGACTGCTTTCCCAGGCCACAGGCAGGGAGCTGGATGGGAAGTGGAGCTGCCGGGATTAGATCCGGCGCCCATATGGGATCCCGGTGCGTTCCAGGCGAGGACTTAAGCCGCTAGGCCACGCCGCCGGGCCCGGGCGACTGGTTCTTCAAGTTGAACCATACAGTGCTCTTAATCTACAAACGGGTTTTACAGCCCCTGTCTGAGGTTCTGAAGCAGGCAGGACACTGGGCTCAAGACCTTGGTAAGAGTTGGAACTGGCGAGGGCACTGTGGAATGCCATGACACTGGGGACAGGGCTCTCATCCTAAAGAGACTCACATGCTGGGCCAGGAAACTCACGGAGGACCCAGCAGCTTGGGAAGATGCCACCGTGTAGAGACTGGGGGAGCTTGTGACACACCGAAGCTGCCCTGGGCTGGGCTGGGCAGCACACAGTAGCAGGCTCAGCCTGTACATGCGGGACCAGGCCCCAGGATCTGTGATCAGCATGGGTTTAGAGGATGTTGCTGCATTGAATCAGGTGGGGGGAGACTGGGGAAGGGCAGGCTGGCAGCTGAAACTCCTTGGAAAGTAACTCTTAGGTGTGTGATCATTTAGAGAGGCCCAGAGTATTGATCCTTCAAATATAGACCTAGACCCAATAGATCTGCATCATGTGGGCAGCATGAACACAAGTGCTTTAGGTCCCACCCCACACCTGCTGAATCAGAAGCCCTAGGGGTGGAGCCAGGCATCCGTTAACAAGCCCTCCCCGATGTTCTCATGAATCCTGGAGTTCAGGAGGCGCCAGCCCAGACCATGCCAGGCTGCCCTCCTGGGTAGATGGGGCTGGATCCCCACCCTCTTGGCTTCTTCCTTTTGGGGCTGTGACTTCCTGCTGACAGGTGAATACCGCTTTTTCACAGGGACGTTGAATTATACAACACTAAAGGAGGAGTCCGGGGACTCAGATATTAACTAGACCCTGAAAGATCATTTTTTTCCAAATGGATGCCTCATCTTTATTTAAGTAGGAAGCATTTCTGGCTAAATTTGGTGGCTCATTTGTAGGAAAATCGGCAAAAATCCGACTTCTGGGAGATTCAATGATTTAAACTGTGTTAATATTGGCTGCTGCTCAAATCACAGGAAGAAAATTGACAGATTTCATTCTCTAGGGAGAAGGGAAGAGACTTTTCAGTGGAGCTCAGAATCTGCGAGCGGACTGCTTCTAGGTGATTGATGTCGCCTGACCCTCTTGCCCTATTAAGCAGTCCAGCCAGTGGCCTCCGGGAAACGTACAGCACTGGGCTTGTTGATGTCAAGCAGCCCTGGAGAGTTTGGGGACAGAGCACAGGGGCAGGAGGGGGAGACCCAAGCAAAAGCTACCATCTCTCCAGGTCCCTCCCCAGCAGGGTGGTGGGCCTCCAGCCTCGAGCGCCATGAAAAAATGATGACCTGCCTTCATTAAAGCCTTGTCATCTTTTCCCTCCTGACAGCTTTCTGAAAACAGAGCTTTCGCCTGAGCAGAACAGAATTCTAGAGGCCGCCAGGGGCACAGAAATCACAGGCTGAACTTTCAGAAAGAAAAATCCTTCTGATTGTGAAAATGGATGGTAGAGGAGGAGGAGAGAAATGCACCCCAGTTCCCACCGTCCTGGCAGCAAATCCACCAGCTATGAGATGGACTTGGGCATGCCCAACCTGAGGGAATGTCAGCCATTAGAACCCTCTCCTGGAAATGCCCAGCCTGTGGGCCATACAGCACTCACAGAATCACCTGGTCTGGCTCTGCCAAGGTAACTGTAGTTGGGACTCAAAGGTCAATGAATCTATACCAGGCCAATTTTTAAGTTATATATCGTGTCCAGTGTGGTAGCCTAGCAGCTAAAGTCTTTGCTTTGCATGTGCCGGGATTCTCATCCAGCTTCCTATCTGCTTCCCATCCAGCTCCCTGCTTGTGGCCTGGGAAAGCAGTGGAGGATGGCCCAAAGCCTTGGGACCCTGTACCCTCGTGGGAGACCAGAAGAAGCCCCGGGCTCCTGACTTCAGATCAGCACAGCTGTGACCGTGGCAGTTGCTGAATCAGTGGATGGAACATCTTTTTCTCTGACTCCCTTCCTCTCTGCATGTCCGACTTTCCAATAAAATTTTTAAAAAAGCTTTAAATTGCTATTTATTTATTTGAAAGGCAGAATTACACACACTACACCCCTCCCCCAGAGAGAAAGAACTCTTAGGGTTTGCTCCCTAAATGGCTATAACCATCAGAGTTAGGCCAGGTGGAAGCCTCATCGGATCTTCTATCTTCTTTTGCTTTCCCAGGTGCATTAGCAAGCAGCTGGGTTGTAAGTGGAGAAGCCAGGACTTGAACCAGTGCTCCTACCAAATGCTGACATCACGAGCAGCAGCTTAGTGCACTCTAACACAACACTCACTCTTAACAGGCTAATGTTTAAACTGATGATTTGGTATGGTTTGTGAATGACATTACAAATATTTCAACGGTCTTTGGCAGAAAGATAGACTCCCACCTGTGGTATCTGCAGGTCTGTGGCACAGTTACCCCCAGGAACTGCTTGGCCCGTTATGGAGTTACAACCTTAGTTTCCCGATTCCCCCTTGCTGCCACCTCTCTGCTTGAATTACTCCCTATTTTTTCTGGAACTTTTTTTTTCTTTTTTTTTTTTAGGGAAAGGTGCATGACAATCATTTTTCTGTGTCTTTTGAATCTGAAAATAATTTTATGGCCTTGAAGTGTCTAACGTGGCTGAATATAAAATTCAAAGCTGAAAATAATATTTCATTTCAAACCGCAGTAGCATTGCTTCGTTGTCTTCTAGGGTCCACTTCACGAGAAGTGAAGTGCCATTCTAATTGTTATTTCACGCGTAAGGTTTTTTCCATTTGGGGGTTTTTAGGGTCGCCTCTTTCTTTCTTTAAAGATTTTATTATTATTGAAAAAGCCGGATATACAGAGAGGAGGAGAGACAGAGAGGAAGATCTTCCGTCCAATGATTCACTCCCCAAGTGAGCCGCAACGGGCCAGTGCTGTGCCGATCCGAAGCCGGGAACCAGGAACCTCTTCCGGGTCTCCCACATGGGTGCAGTGTCCCAAAGCTTTGGACCGTTCTCGACTGCTTTCCCAGGCCACAAGCAGAGAGCTGGATGGGAAGTGGAGCTGCCGGGATAAGAACCGGGGTCGCCTCTTTCTTATCCCTGGTGTTCTGAAAGCGCTAGAACACAGGTTCTGACGCAGAAGATACAGTTCGCCTCCAGAGCCTAGTCTTGAATCTGCTGTTGGACAATTGCCTCCTTCCTGTTTATCATGTGCCGCCCTCCCTTTACTCTCCTGTTTGTTAGATACTGGGTTTCCAGACTGGGGACTTTCCTCTTGCATCTGCATGGTTTTCTTCTGCTTTCAGACACCGAATAGACAAATGATTGAAATCTTTATGTATGGCACCGAGGTGGGAAGATTCTCACTGAAAGAGTTCCGCTCCAGAGAGGCCAGGCCCCCACACCATTCCAATCGGAGAGTTCCAAACGACAGTGTGTGTGTGTGTGTGTGTGTGTGTGTGTGTGTGAGAGAGAGAGAGAGAGAGAGAGAGAGAGAGAGAGACATTTCCTTTGGGCCATTCCACTTATTCAGAAAACAATCCTTGTGACTCGTCCCTGGCGGATAGAGTTCTAACTTCTGCAAAGTTGCCCCCAGGAGATGAAAGGGGCTGGAGGATATCCTCTTTCCATTTGTTTGAAATATTTTTTAAATTGAAGTATGGTGTGGGTATAGTAAGTACAAAAATAAAAAAAAATCTTATCTGTACCTTAGGTGAATTTTTCTATTTCCGCCACCCTAAGAGCCTGTTCATGCCTTTTTGTGTGTAATCTTTTAATTGATTCCTCTTTTCCATCTTGTAATTGGCTCTCGCCTCCCTCTACTGCAAACGTCTGAATCCCGATCCTCTCCAGTTTTTCTTTCCTGGAGAAGAACTCCTCCTTCCCAGGGTTGAGTTACAGGTGACAGCAGAGCCCTGACCTCAGCAGGGTTAAGGTAAAACACAGCCTGCTGCCCTGCCTTGCATGCTCAAAGGCGGGAGTGCCGCGTGTGGGGTGGCTCGAGGGGGCCATCATGCACTTAGGGCTTTTCAGGTTCTTTGCCTTGCTCTCCCCAACACCTGATTCCAATGATCTGATTCTTCCGTGAACAGCCACGGTAGAATGGTGTCAAAGGGACTGAGCTATGCTTTTGCCTCTCAAGGTGGGATCCTCAAATAGCACTGGTGTCACTCTACGGCACGCCTTAGAGGTGGCATCTCAATCCTTGTCCCCATCTACATTTTAATGAGGTCATCAGGGGCTGATGCACACATAGGAATTTTGAGAAGCACTTTATATATAACCACATTCAACTGCAGCAGAGTGAATCTCCCCTAAGGCTTCTTTGTTTTGTTTTTTTGTTTTGTCTTGTTTTCTTACCCAATTGAACTAACTTGCAATGTGAGCCCACTGCTAGAGCCTGTATGATCTCTAACTTGTTAACTGGCTCAGACCAATCAAGAGCCATTGCTTGGAGCTGGGAGGACTTGGAGTATTCTGTGCATGGAAGAAGGTTTAACAGAGCCTATAAAAACGGGTGGCCTAAGTCTCAGTGCACCAACTACACAGTCCACAGAGCAGGTTGGCCCCTACGTGTACAGACTTCCCACTGCCTTGCACAGCTTCCAGCGTGCGAAGTGCTGAGCTCCCCCACAGCCCGTAAGCAGAGCAGTCAGCTTTCTTCTCGCTGTGCTCGCTAGTACCTATCTGTGGAAAGACTGTTAGGGGGCATCTGTCTTCTTCCTGATACAAGCACTTCCATTTGCTTTAAATCCTCTAAAATGATTGAAATTTTATTTGTTGATATCACACTCTCAGTCCTCTTTGTCCTTTAAAAAAAAAATCCCACTGCTCTTCCTTGTGTAGGGTCTGGGGAAACAGAGGAAATAAACACGTGGCCCATCTTCAACTGACAGAATTCAGTATGCATGTTGTTGGAGTAGGTGCTGTGTCATGCTATTTTGTTTTCAAAGGTAGAGTGGCATAGAGAAGATACACACACACACAGATAGAGAGAGGGACAGAGAGAGAGATATCTGACATTCATTGATCCATCCCCTAAATGGTCACATAAGCCAGGGCTGAAGCCCAAGCCAGGAGGCTGGAGCCACTTCAGGGTTTCTCACTTGGGTAGCAGGGGCCCAAGCACTTGGGCCATCTTCTGCTGCTTTCCCCAGGCGCATTAGCAGGGAACTAGATGGGAAGTAGAGCAGTGGGGACTAGACCCTACACTCTGATAAGGGAATGCTTGTGTCTCAGATGGTGGCTTAACCAGCTGCACCACAACACCGGCTCCAGGGCTACTTCTTTGTGCTCAAAAGAGAAAAAGGAACATGTAGAAAAAAATATGTGCATGTGTATGTGGGTGTGTATGTGTTGTGTGTGTGTGTTTTGGATTGGCAGAGGGAGACAGAGGTAGTCAGGAAAACAGAAAACCTTTTTTAAAAGATTCATTTTTATTTTTATTGGAAAGTCAGATCTACAGAGAGGAGAAGCAAAGAGAAAGATCCTTCGTCCTCCATTTTACCCCAATGGCCGCAGCTGAGCTAATCCAAAAACAGGGGCCAGGAGCCTCTTCCGGGTCTCCCACTTAGGAGCAGGGTCTCAAGGCTTTGGGCCATCCTCCACTGCTTTCCTTAATCACAAGCAGAGAGCTGGATGGGAAGCAGAGCAGCCAAGACACTAACCGGTGCCCACCTGGGGACCCTGGAGCATGCAAGGCAAGGATCTAGCCACTAGGCTATCATGCTGCGCCCAGTGGAAGTACTTTAGCCCCATCCATCCCCCCAATCCAGATCACCACAGAATGTGTAAGGTATTCCATGATCCACAGAGGTGAGACATTTGAAGTGAAGGTCTAGTTGCCTGGAGTGAGGGTGTGCACCGAGCAGACAGAGCAATCAGGGACAGGTGGTTTGTGTACTAATCCTGTGCCATAGGAGAAAGCCAACCAAGAGTGTGATGCTTGAGCCATAGGCTATTAGGGGCAGAATCAGAGGAAGGGAGGAACATGGCTGAAAGTAGGACTTGAGAAGATTGGCATGATTCTGACCACACGGAACGGGCATGGCCCCTGGTCTCTCCAGTCAGAATATCTTAAGGCCAGTGCTCACCCCTTTACTCATGTTTCCTTTCCGCTTATCTCAAAACCACTTCCATCTTTCAAGCTGCTCTGATGAAAGGGAATGTTTAAGTAAATTGTGGTAGACTGGGTAAAGAGAAATACAATTCATCCATGACAGTGACAGTGTCCACAGCGACTGATAGGAAAGATGCCCGGGAGACACTGTCAGGGTGAGGAGCATGTGTCAGCGCAGTAGGGAGAGCAGGCTACCATTCATGCTGAATGTGTCTGCTGGTGACCAGCTTGCCTCCGCTTCACCAGTCTTGCAAGGTATCTTTCCAGCCACACCATAAATTACAAAGGCTTCCAAACTTGACCATCAGAACCCAAACCCCTTCACCAGGTCATCTCTCACTCAGGATCATCCCACAGGGACTCGCACTGTCCTACGGAGTGGGAGGCCAGCCCCTCGCCCCGGCAGTGTACCGAGACATGTTGACCCCTGAGGTCAGGCCTGATAGCTGTGGGACCTGGGGAAGGCTGGCTGGTAACATTCCTCCTGGAAGGCTTGTCTGTCCAGGCTCTGCCTGTTTTTCTGAGATCTTTCTGTCTTTCCTGCCAGTGGCTGATGGTACAGGCAGGCACTCATTTCTCCTTCAGCGGATTGGTCAGGCCCTATCTAATGGCCTCCATGTGGAGCATGGCATCCAGTACAATAGCTCAGTGTCAGTTCATTCCTTCAGGGCCTTGGGGAAGGAGTCATTTGCCTAACGTTTTGTAACAAAAATCCCATTCAAAGGTTTCTCTGGAAATAAACAGTCCACTGATAAGGTCAGTGCCAACCTCTATCCCATGTGGGACAAACAATGTGGCTACTGGAGCCCTAACACATCAGGCTCAAATCAACCTTAGTTCCAGAGTGGGTGCATGTACACTTAAGTGTGGAAAATACGCACATAGATGTTCCAAATAACGGTTAGTCTAGAGTAACAAAATGAAGGGGATGGGATAGGTTTCTTCATTGTTGTTTGAATTATTCGCCTTTCTTAGAACATACATGCATTATTTGTAAGACATATTTTAAGGCTTGGGGAAAAAAGACACCAAGCAAAACTATTCATGCTCCTTCAACCAGAAGCTTAATAAAGATGCTAAGTGCAGTGGGTATGGGGACTGTCTGCTATTGGCCACTTGCCCCTATGAGAATCCATCACCTTTCCATTTCCCCAGCAGTCTATTTTGCAGCTGATTGCAGTCACTATTATGTCCAGTAAGCGCATTTTCCCAGGAGACTAACATCAGCCAATGTTGATCTTAAAATTCAACTGGGACAAATGCAGCTGAGGGTTACCTAATGGGTACCTGGGCCTGTCTTCTGGACTCTCTGTCACCCTCTTGTCCTGAGAGGAGTCATCCCTGGTGGTTAGCAAGCTCCAGGGTGAGGAACAACCCCAGAGAAATCAAACTCCAGGAAGCTTCCAGGCTGGGGCTGACACAGGAGGCAGAGTAGAGGTAGCCAGAGGTCACTTGAAGGAGGCTGAAGCCAGAATCTAGTGCTGCTGAAGCTGTGGGCCTCGGGACTTCAGAAGTCAAGGAACTACAGATGCCCATGTGCAGCTGAGGGCTGCAGATTTCAGCAGTGGTCTCTGAGAGCTGAGGGATCCCAGCACTCTAGCTGGATCCCCCTCTTCGAGCTCCTCACTTATTGGACATTTGTCCATCTTAGGATCTCTCCCTATATACATAGTTGAGGGCAGCTTCCCAGCCCTGTGCTGCTTTCCAGAGGAGTCTGCACAGTTTCAACCTGCCAGCCCCTGCTGGTTCCCTTGGTCCTGGATGAGGTGGACAGAGCCTGGCTCTGTGAGATCCTCCCTGGACGTACAGCCAGTTCCCTCACCCCACAGTTACTAGGACCTCCAGCCTCATCCACATCAAACCCTGGACCACTGCTGAGCTCTTTCCTATGCTGTGTGTGAGTGCTTGGTTTGGGGATCAAGGGTAAGAGCTTTCATAGATACCTGTGTTACAAGGCAGTCTACAATAGATGGTGGGAACAGATGAGCTGCCCTGTGGCAGGTGAGTCTAGGGGCTGGAGGGTTGACATCTCCTTGGGGCAGAAGCAATGCAATCTGAGAGGTGGAACTAATGTCCATCCTCCAATAGAAGGTCTGCTAGAGCTTAGGATGCTCCCACCTGCACCAAGTCAGAGAAGGGGGCAGGAGTGCAGGAGGAGGCTCCAGCCTCAGCACGACATGTACACTCAGCAGAACTCTAAGGCAAAGGCAGGTGCTATGCACTGCTCAGTAGGATGGCGGTTATGGACATGGAATTGCCCAGGCTCATCCAGGGGCTGTAGGTCTCTGTAGCTTCCAGAGGCAGGAGTCTTCAGTACTCTAAGACCTACGAGTGATTCCCAGGTCTACATCACAGGTGGGGATGGAGGTTACAGGATATATTCTCAGATCTATGGAACACGAAGAGTTGAGTCATTTATTGAGCGCTTGCTATGTCCCAGACACCACGCTAAGTGCTTCTCACACAGGAACTCATATCATCCCACCCCAAACTTGTGGCACTGGGAATTACATTATTCTCATTTGAGAATCTGAAAGATCTGAGAGTCGTTTCCAAGTGACTGTGGATGAATAGAGTCTCACCATATTCTTGCAGCTCCCCGACCCTCCCTTTGGTCTCTCTTCTCTTCACACCCATCCTCCCACCACATTTATTTGGACTTGGAGCCAGTGCTGAGATGGATTCACACTGGTAGAGCAGACACATTGAGCGCCCTAGACACGCCCCATTCCCTGCCTGCCAATGGCTTTCTTCCGCAGGTGCTTGTTTCTCCCAGATGGGTTCTCTGGTTGGAGGCAGAGATGCTCAGCCAGAGGGTAGAACGGCCAAGGGCTTCATGCCCCCTGGAATAGTGCTTTACTAGCCCCTGGAGAGGATCAGGGGATGCATGCCCAGCTTCTTCCCCTCAGTGTGACAGCCAGGAGTATGTTCTACACAGTCTCCTGAAGGCATCCTGTGGGGCCAGGTCCAAGTTTTCCATACCAGACCTCTGCACTGGCTTCTCCTCTTCCAGGTATCACTCCCCATTCTTTCATCTGCGATTCTCTCATATGTAACCTCCCCTCACTGAACTCTGTCTTGGGGAGCCCAGCTCCATCTATCTGTTTTGTCTTTAGGGCTGTCCCTTAAGGTGTCTTGGGTCATCCTATTGCAGGTGGTCTCTTGCTTTCCCGGAGTGCTTTCTGGGAGTGTGGAGAGGTGGAGTGGAGCAGGGGCACTGTTTCCAAGAAGCTGTCTGCAATGTCCCTGTGTCAGAAGGGACAACAGCACATTATGCTGTCAGAGAAAACTGCTCTTTTACTCCTCAGAAGACAGATGCAGAAGTGTTGCATTCCCCACTTGGCCCTTGGGAATACTAACTCACATCAAATCAAGGGTGTTCAGGAAAGATGGATAAAGATAAGGGTGTGAAAAGATAACTCTGCCATTCAGCTGGTGGGGGCTGGCCTGTTGTCTCTGGCTTGACTGGGGTTTTAGAATAACATGACCAAAGGAAACAGAGCCAGTCTTCCTCTCTCCATCTTAACTGGAGTTGTACAGTAGTAAAGAAAGAACTAGAAATTGGGCTCAGTGTCATGGCTCGATTGGCTAATCCTTCTCTGGCAAGTGCCAGGAACCCATATGGGCTTTGGTTCATGTATTGACTGCTTCACTACCCTTCTAGCTCCTTACTGTGGACTGGGAAAGCAGTTGAGGATGACCCCTTGGGACCCTGCACCCAAGTGAAAGATCTGGAAGAAGCTGTTGGCTCCTGGCTTTGGATTGGCTCAGCTTTGGCCATTGCATCAACTTGGGAAATGAGCTAGCAGATGAAAGATCTTCCTCTCTGTCTCTCCTTCTCTCTGAAAGTCTGCCTCTCCAATAAAAGCAAAGAAGGAACTAGACTGAATCAGGCTTGCTTTATTACTCTGAACCTTAGTCTTCTCTTCTGAACTAGGGGACCAACGGTCCACCCCAGGCCACTGTGGGATCTGAATGTGTGGAGGTATATGGCACACCATGGATGTGGTCAGTTGCTTTGGAAATGGTTGGACAAGGTTGTCACTTTACTCTGAAGTCATCACACGGCTCAGAGTTCACTGGGTTTGTGTGGGCTAGAGGCTGTGACCTCTCTGACCCAGATTGGCCCCTTTATTCACTTGGAGGACAATCCACATGGTATGACTCCAGATGCCAAGTGCTCTACCCTCACTCCAAAGACGGCCACATTTTTGATGACTCCTTATTTGAATAAACACAGCACAGCTGCTGGGGCCTACATGTCCAGGTCTAGCCAATCTCTGACTCCTTGAACTCTTGGACTTATCAAAGCCCCAATGAAGGGTCATGCTCTGTGCATGGGAGGCTGAACAGTAGGGAGCACAGGAGATTTTTGTCTTCTGGACTTTTCTGTTGGGTTTGACCAATGAGGATCAGCAGTCAGAGAGTCCAGAAAAGAAGGGAACAGCGGCAAGTATGACCTTTGCTTCTTTCCTTTGGAGTTCATGAGGAGGCAAACACCCTTGATGACAGGCAATATCTCCTATTTCTAGAGCCCACCCCCAACATGTGCAGTTCTCCCCTCTCCCTGGAGGCTTAGGGTCCTACAACATCCCCTGTGACTTTATACCCTTCCCACAGCCTGGGGCCTGCCTGGGGGAAAAACAAAACTTAAAATAGGAAGTATGGTTTCTATTGCATACATGTTGCTCTATATTATAGTAGTAAGTCAAGACACTGTAAGTTGGATCCTGCTAAGCCAGGGGCCACCTGTAGTGATGCTATGAGCTCTCACTTTGCTGGGCTGACCGTGCCACCTGTTTTCTGCTGAGAGCCTACCTGGTCCACAAAGCCCAGACATTCTGACTGGTTAAGAGTGTCAGTTATAGCACTTGACTTTGAGTCCCAGGAAGAACACTGCTTCTTCCAGAACATTCTCTGCAAAGCAATCACAACTCCTGGGTCCCAGTTCCAGGGATTAGGCCTTGGCTGAACCATTAATGAGATTACAGCCCTGCCATTCCCAAACTACCCAGGGCCTTCGGAACAGTGGCATTGATTCCTTTTCTTCTTCCTTGTAGGTATCAGTTTTCAGAAAAGAGAATGTCTTGGGCCCCAGAACCTGGAAATAAGGATGTACTTTATGGCATTTTTATAACACTTAACAAAATGCATGCCTTGCTGTTAGAATTTTCAATCGATTTTATTTACTTTCTTCTATGCCTATATGAAAAGTCCCTTTTTCAGATTTTTTTTTTTTTGAACTAGAATTGCTCTGAGCTATCCCCAGGGCCTGGAATCTGGTTGAAGGTTGCTTGTGAAACTGGTAGTTTTCTTTTTTAAAATGTAACTTTTCTTCTAAAGAAACCAATAGGCCCATAGTGCTACCTTTACTAGAGATTAGATCAGCTTTTCTTTAATAAATATTAGCTTTTACCTTGGAGTGCTTCCGGAGGAAGCTTGATGTTTTGAGGGACTTGGGCCTTGATGTGCCCTGTTCTGTCGTTCCTGAAAAGTGCCATTGGGTTTCTGTGCTGTTGGCAAGTGGTGCCCCAGGTGCTGTGTGTGAGCAGGTTGGAATGCAGACTTCCCCAGTGTATTCCTGATTGCTTTGCTCTGTCTGGTCCAGGCCCAAGGATGCACCACTCTGGCTGTGTGTTGGGAGGGCTCCTTCCTGGAACCCTGACTGGGCCACATACCAGGCAGGACAGCTGTCAAGAGGAGCCTCACTTTACCCATCTGTGTTTTGGAATGTAGTTTGCACTCCCAGTTTGTGTCTTAAGGAGGTAAGTCTGTAAATGGCACAGAATATAATCTGCAGTAGGTACTCAGTAAATAATTTCTATCCTCATATTTATCACTGTGTTTGAACATAGTTCCTCAAGTCAACAAATTTATATCCGATAAAAATCACCGTATGACAACAAAATAAAATACCACATTGTAATTTTTCCACGTTTAAAAAGGATCTGTGCTCAGTATTTCATGGAGGTATTTTTTTTCTTTTTTTTCTTTATTTTTTGACAATCTTTTTTTTTTTTTTTTAAAGATTTTATTGTTATTGGAAAGCCGAATATACAGAGAGGAGGAGAGACAGAGAGGAAGATCTTCCATCCGATGTTTCACTCCCCAAGTGAGCCGCAACGGGCCGGTACGCGCCAATCCGATGCCAGGAACCAGGAACCTCTTCCGGGTCTCCCACGCGGGTGCAGTGTCCCAAAGCTTTGGGCCATCCTCGACTGCTTTCCCAGGCCACAAGCAGGGAGCTGGATGGGAAGTGGAGCTGCCGGGATTAGAACCGGCGCCCATTTGGGATCCCGGGGCTTTCAAGGCGAGGACTTAAGCCGCTAGGCCACGCCGCCGGGTCCTTTTGACAATCTTTATATAGTTAATTAGGGCACAAAGGTTCAAGGGCTACAGGAAAGTGGGTAAATCTATTATTTCCACATTCTCCTTTTTCCTGTATCTGGGGTAAAGGAGGAGATAAAGGGAGAAGCCCCACCCAGTCTCCCACCCATCCCAGATCCCTGATGTGGGGCATGCTCCGAGGGTCTTGCCCAAGTGGTGTTGATAGTTCAGCTGTTATGAATTACTGTCAGTCTCACAATTCCACGCACGATGAGGTCGCTGCAGAATCCACTGATTGACTTAGTCCACCTTAGAATCTTGTCTGCCCAGTTTTTCACTGCCAACATATGACTGGGGTAGTTGATTGATTTGTTCTGTCCTCTGTTGTGGTGCCAGGTGTCCTCTGCAGGTTCCAATGGACTGTCATATCCTCCGTGTGCACCTGGTTATGCTCTCCACCGCTCCGTCTGAGCCTCTTAGGAGGCTTGGCTCTGACACTCGCACTCTGTGGCAGACCATGGAACCTGCACTTCTCTCCATGGTTAGGGTTCTGAATCCGGCAGTTTGATTGGGGAGATCCCAAAAGAAACTTTGTCAGAGGTGATCCCAGACCAGATTCTTGTGTGTGTTTGCTAGTACAGGGCCCAGTATAGTCCACCGCCCCAATCAGCTGGTGGTTACAATTGCTGGGTTGGTTCTGTTTGCAGTCTTGTCTTGCACTGGAACCAATGGGAGTTGCCGTCCAGCCCGATTCTGCTCAGCATGGAGGTATGTTGATTCAATTTTGCCAGCTGTGTTTTTTGGGGAAAAGTATCGCATATTCTGATAGTATGTCCTCTTGGTTCTTGCCATCAAAAAGCCTTTTCTTGGGGGCAGTGTTCAATCTAACAATTAAGACATTGGACTGCATGCATAAGTGTCTAGGTTTGGCTCCCAACTTGATTCCAGCTCCCTGCTAATGTTGACACCAGGAGGCAACAGGGGATGGCTCAAATGATTGGGTTCTTGTCATCCATATGGTAGACATGGATTTAGCTCCAGGTGCTTCACTCTGGCACACCTCTGTCTGTAATAAGTATTTGGGGAGTGAACCAATGATGAAAACTCTGTTAAACTGTCTTTTACTGTCTCTTTCCTTGTCACTCTGCCTCTCAAACACACAAATTTTTAAAACATCATTCATTCATCATGAAATTACAGAAATTGTAGCCTTAAAAATTATTCTTGGGATTGGTGATGTGCACAGTGGGTTAAGCTACCACTTGTAATACCAGCATCCCATATCAGAGAACTTGTTTAATCCTGTGTACTCTTCTTCTGATCTGGCTCCCTGCTAATGTGCCTGGGAAGGCAGCAAAAGACATCCCAGGTGCTTGGGCCAGCACCCACATGGGAGACCTGGATGAAGCGCCAGGCTTCTGACTTTGGCCTGGCCCAGTCCTGGTCGTTGGAGTCATTTGGAAAGTGAACTAGAAGGTGGAAGATCTCTTTTTTTGTTTGATCTCTTTTCATCTCTTTGTCACATTGCTTTTCCAATAAAATAAATAACTAAATCTTTAAAAATGCATGTTCTTAGTTGCTTTCCCTCCCATGTTTGCCCTAGATTTTGCTTGTTTTGGAGCTTTGGGCTTCTGCATTTTCCCATTAAGGGGGGATAGTATGAGAAAGGATGCAAGGTGGCCACAGGCCACTGCATGTGTGAGGGGCTCTTCTCCACAAGGAATACAGAAAGGCTTGGCTGGAAGCCCCTGGAATTGGACACTGGGGAGAGTGTAGGCAACTGTCCAACATGCCTGTTCACAGTGGGGAGCGGAGCTGAAGGTAAACAGTATTGCTGCATTCATTCATGTTGCAAAGAACTTACTAAGCATCTACTCTGTGCCAGCCACTGCCCCAGTGCCACAGCAGCCTGTGTGAGAGATGCATTCTAGGTCTATGTGGAGCTTCCATTGCAGCAGGGCTGCTGAGAGGCTTACAGTGCGATCCTGCAGCCAACCCAGCCGCGGCAGAGCTGACTCTTCAGTCTCAGTGTGAGGAGAGCAACACGGAGAATCACAGCACCCTCCTTGGTCCAAAATTGCACTCAGCTTCTTCAGCAAGTGCCCATGGGCTGGACCCTGCAGCTCAGCTCCTCTAAGCAGTTTGCATGCCAGAGCCAAAGATCAGCAGAATCCTGGGGCCCTCAAGTCAAGCACATACCCTACCTATCCCTGCAACTTAACTTGGACAGCAAAAAAAGTAATGGGAAAGTTCTGGTCCCAGTCACAGCTTCGCATCTGACAGCCGAGTGACCCTGAGGCCATCTCTTCTGCTTCTCATCTTTACGATGGCTGTATTATTACTCCCTGGCAAAGCTTTTGCAACTGCTCATAAAATAGCATATGTGGAAGCACAAAGCTCATTGCCCGGCCAATATAGTTGCTCAATAAATGTTAGTTGAATTGGAATCTGAAAAATTGAGGCACAGGCAATGAGCCTAATTCCTGAGACTGCAGACTTCATTTGGCTCATTGATTTGCCTTTAAGCAATTGATTTTATATGCCAGGGCACACATCAAGATGGCGCAGGGAACCCAATTTAGCAGGCCTGTTTTATCTGATGTGGATGTGATCTGTGATTGAAATAAGGAGCAGGCCCTCAGAAAGCTCTATATATGGATGGCTCCACAAGTACACCTGTGGATTACGTGCTTCTCTGTGCCAGCCGCACTGGCATATAGGTGCCAGGCAGACCACTCCCACTTGTCTTCCAAGGGCAGCAGGAGGCTGGGAGGAGTGCAGAAGTGGCTTCTGAAGGCTGCAGGAGCCAAGCACTCTCTGCTGCCTTAAAGTGACAGCCTGATTCCCTCTGTGAACTGGGAACTCAGTACCTCCAAAGACCATGGATGGGGGCAACCAGGAGCAAACACCTACCCTGGTAAATCTTTCAGATCTCAGCAAGGATGGTCGTGATGTCCCCAATGAGACTCCCAGCCAACTCAGTGGACTTCATGGTTCTGGTGTGAGAAGCAGGTAATAATATTGCTGTGTTAACCAGGAGGGAAACGAGCGATTGCTTCTTTGAAAACAAAACTGCTTCCTCTTTCTCAAGAATGAAGCAGACAGGAAACAGGGACATCTGTTCAATCATTCAATTCTTCAGACAACTTGGAAGCAGGAGTGCTCTGCATGCATGCTGTGGAGGCCAAGAGCAAGCATGGGGTCACGTCTCCAGGTGAAGGGGATGAGTCTGGACAAAAGGGTCCAAACTGAGTCCTTGGGTTGAGCGTTTGGTGCGTTGGTCTAGACATGGCTTTAGTCACATATGGAAATGCCTTAATTTGAGCCTCAACTCTGCTCTCCATTCCAGAATCCTGGTAATGTACACCCTAGGAGGCAGCAGGTGGTAGCTGAAGTACTTGGGTGCCTACCACCTACATGGGAGACCTAGCTTGGGCTTCCAGTTCCTGGCTGTTGCAGGCATTGGTGGAGTGAATTGGTAGGTCAAACATCTCTGTTCCTTCGCCTTTCAGAGGAAGCTCAGCAAGTACTCCTGAGACAGGTGTCAGGACACAGGAAATGAGCTGAAATATGGGAAACATCATTCAGTCGCAGCTTCTGTCAGTCCTGGGTATCAGATACAGCTAAAGTCCAGTCCCTAATCTGGATAAAAGGTCAGGATTTATCCTGGAAGCTAAGCTGCTCGGGTTTGCTGAGTATGTAGGCAGCAGGAGGTAGAACCCAGACAGGCTGACACATTGTGACACATGCTGGGTTGGCCAAGGGCCCCGGGGAACACCTGCTTGACACAGGAGACTCAGTGTCTGTGATTCCGGCCAGCCTTCCATCAACTCCAGCTCCCAGAAGCCTTATGTCTCATTTAGACAGTTCCTTCAGCTTCCAGTGTTGGGCAGCTGATAGGTGAACCCCAATGACTGACTTGTCATAACGACTGGTGGTCTGGTTACCCCCACAGCCAGTGGGTTTGGGAAAGCTCCAGTGTTGGCAGAAATCATTTGTCTGCTGATTGTAACAGTGACAAGATGAGAAGGCCCTCTTCTGGTCCCTGGAGATCGCAGCAGGAGGCCCCTCCTCACTTAGCCTGAGCACTGAAGCAATTACTCCGATTATGCAAGCGTGAATCTCACAAGGTGGCCATTAGGATGACTGAAACGCCAGGAGCCCCTTCTCTATCTCAGCTAAAAACCTAGCCCTCTTGTGCTGAAGTTACCCTAGATGCAGACTCGGCCAGGATCTCATTCTGCTCTCCTTCCTGCCATTCACATCAATGCCTCCCAGGACCACAGCAGCACTCAGTTAAAACTGAACTCATAAAAATAAGTAGATTTCATCTTTGTACTATCCTGTAAGCAGCATGGAAAGAACACATGAAAGGATTATTGGATCAGGAGCTAATCAATGCCATCAAAAAGGAGTCTGTCTATGACAGTTGATGCTACTCTGGTCTTCCCTGGAGCCAAGTCATTGTCTTTGGCCAGAGCATCTTGTCTGTCCCTACCACTCTCTTCTCTGACCACTGTTGAACTCTGGTGATCTCTATAAATCCAATCCATCCATGCCATGGGTGCATTCTTCCAGTCCTGAAGCCTGTGTCTTCCTGTGTCTGGAATGAAGCTTGTGTCCCCGGAGCTGCACTTTCCTGGTGCCTGAGCTATACCACTGATCTCGACCTCAGGCTTAGGGCCACATGCATGCCCCCAGGTCCCTAGCATGGTGTCTTACACAGCACAACTTTTTTTCTTGGGGAAGGGGGATGCCTGATCAGGGGACTTTCTGTCCACATCAGCCCCAGTGGAGGAGTGATAATATTCTGAGCAGGAAACAAGTTCTGGGCTCCAAATACACAGACTCCTAGGCTTCACCTGCTTCTGGGGTTCTCACTAAGCCTAGCACAGAACAGGATGCGCTCAGGGCCTGTGTGGGCATGTGATATAAACAGGCAGGTACTAGGCTCTGAAGATAACTAAGAAGCTGATGGACAGGAGAGGGCTGATAGCCCACTCTACCTGATGATCATACAGGTGTGACCCTTGGATCATTAGCAGGACTTTTGCCATTTTCAGCAGTGTTTGCCAAACATTTACCTCATGCCATTTCCTCATGACATAAAGGAGTCATTTCAGACATCTTCCTACTTAGAACTTGACAGATCGTGTTGGATGAATTTATTTCTAGCCATCTTCTTGTCTGCTAATTCTGGGGGTGTCCCTATCCCAGTACCAAAATACAAATCCCTTTACGAGTGTGATCAAATTTAATTCAATGTGACAATCACCACTCCAATGCCAGCGTTTCATCTCTCTAACCCATGAGGTCTCCCAAGAAATTGATTTGAAAGCGTGTTGTGTCTTCGGGGTTGAACTCTTAGCTTGCACATGAGCCTGTAACTCCCGCCTGACCTCCTCACAGGGGCGACCAGCGGAATACACAAGCAGGGCGAGGGCGGGGGGGCAGACGCTGCGTCAGCACAGCCATGAGAGAACGCACATTGGAGAGGTCGGAGTGCTGCTGCAGGAACCGAGGCTGTTTGAGGCCCTTCCCTCATACCCTCAGTCTTTATTTAACAGTCTCAGATTCTGGTCTCTCACCCCCTGCACTCAACACTTTCTGGGCTTCTCCCATCATCCTGGTGCTTCCAATAGTCAGCTGTTCTTTGTTCTTGGCTCTATAGGTGCTTTTGTTTTTGATGTTTTCTGAGGTCTCAGGTAAGAACTCCCCCTTTCTTCCTGCATCCAAAGGGGGGAGAACTGCCTACGTGCTTCCCAACAGAGCTACCAATGGCCTTGGCGCTTCTGTCTCCGGCTCCGGGTCTCTGGAGTTGCCATGAGGCAGAAAGAGCTCAGGCTGAGGAGCTGAGTGAGCCTGGTTTTAAAGCCAGGCTATGCCTCTCTATCACCTGGCATTGGCACAGCTTTGCCTGTTGTGGGCTCCAAAATCTTGTGCCTATCTGGATGAGCCCCTGCTGCTTGGCTGTGAGCATTGCAGAGTAATGAGGCTCAACAAGGCGGGGTCTTGGTTTTCTTGACCAGATGCAATGGATACCCACTGGTTTGTCTACTCAGTATTCCTTTCCCCTTCTAGCAATAAACATGCTTTCTTTTGTTTCAGTGATCAACAGATAACTTAAATGTACACAGTAGTTTGGAATGAACATTCTTTTATTTATTTATTTTTATTGGAAAGGCAGATCAGGTTGTTTTTTCTTAAACATTATCTGGGCCCACCCTCATCACGTCTGATTTAGTAGGCTTGTGGTAGGGCCCAAGAACTGGAATTTTTTTTTAAGATTTATTATTTTTATTGCAAAGTCAGATATACCAAGAAGATGAGAGATAGAGAGGAAGATCATCTGTCCAATGATTCACTCTCCAAGTGACCACAACGGCCAGAGCTGAGCCAATCTGAGATCAGGAGCCAGGAGCTTCTTCTGGGAATCCAACATGGGTGCCAGGGTCCCAAGGTTTTGGAGCGTCCTCAACTGCTTTCCCAGGCCACAAGCAGGGAGCTGGATGGGAAGTGGGGCTGTCTGGATTAGAACCGGTGCCCATATGGGGTCCTGGGATCATTGAGATGTAGCACCAACCCAGAATGAATGGGGTTGCTTTGGGAATGTTGTGGCTTTATAGGGCCCAGCTGGGTGGTCTATCTGTTCCTGGATCCAGCTGTTGCAGCCTTGAGAGGCCTAGCTGGACTGGAAGGTTCCAAGTCGTGGTTGCTACTAGCTATTATGCGGAGACTCAGCTGTGGCTCTTGACCTGGGTACCTCAGTTCTCCTCCACTTAGCTTCCCTTTATGCCATAGACTTCTGATGGCACCGTTGACTGAATTCTAGAAGGAAGCGGTTGAAGTGCAGGAAATCCTGTAAGCTGTAGATTCCTTAAGCTCAGCTTTGTCGTGAAAGAGAGACACCATGTCTGCTACGTTCCACCACCACAAGGCACGAATGAGCTCGCGTTCAAGGGAAGCAGGAAATACTTCACCTCTCAGTGCAAGCTACGCCTTAGAACTTGGGTCCTTGTTGGTCTACTGCCATAATACACGTTTTAAAAAAGATTATTTATCTTTACTTGAAAGGTAGATGTACAGAGAGAAGGAGAAACAAAGATCTTCTAATCACTGGTTCACTCCTCCAAGTGGTCACAGCAGCTGGAGCTGAGCTGATCCAGGCTTCTCCAGTATCTCCCATGCAGGCGCAGGGTCTCCCATGCAGGCGCAGGGTCTCCCATGCAGGTGCAGGGTCCCAAGGTTTTGGGCCATCATCTACTGCTTTCCCAGCCACAAGCAGGGAGCTGAAGGAGAAATGGAGCATCTGGGATACAAGATGGTATCCACTTGGGATCCCCACGCATGCAAGGCAACGATTTAGTTACTAGGCCATTGCACTGGGCCTTAGAGTACATTTGTGTGCACACCCAACAGCACACCCATGACTGGGTAATTTATAGAAAGTGGAGATTTGTTTCTTTCAGTTTTGGAGGCTGGGGATCCTGAGAGGCTTGAATCTGATGAGGGCTCATGGCAATATTGCTCATGAAATAAGGTGGAAGGACAACAGAACATGAGTATATAGGGGCAAACCCAAGAGACAGGGAGGGAGAAGGCAAGGGGGCCAAATTCATCCTCATATCGTACCCTTACCCACACCCATAGTGGCTGAACCTCTTCCACGACAATAGCGTAAAGTTCTCTCCTCTCAGGTCTGCTGCAATTGGAATTCGGTTTCTAACAAAGATCAGGATGTTTCCCAACTACAGCATCTATAGTATTTGGATAATTGCTTGGGAGGTTGCCAGTCAAAGATCTAGACCTCTTTACTCTGGGCTGGGGTTGCTGGGATGATGAAAGCCAAAAGCTAATACAGCTATCACAGATCACCTGCTTTAGGCAACAGGGATGCAAATGTACAGAAAGAAGACAGTGGGCCGGAAGTGAGGGTGAGAGCTTGAGATGATGAGATGATGAAAAGAATGATGACCATGACAGTGTATTTGGGAGAGGCCTGGCATCCCCACACTCCCAGTTATATAAACCAATGCATCCCTCTAGTATGCTAAAGCTAGTTTGTTAGTTCCTGCCACCTGAGAGTAAATCACTCATTAGGGTTTGGTTTCCCACATAGAAGATGACGTGAGTGGTGCCTGCTACATGTCAGGTACCAGGTCAGGTTCACTACATGCCTGTCTATTCCCCACTTGGGCATCAAGATAGTCAAGGACCCTGGGCTGATGGTGAATGTGTGTCCACGGCCATGCCAGCTCCACTGCTTGTCATGACACACATCATCCTGCACGGTCCACCCTTGGGGTTAGTTGAATCTTCTGTCCCTCTAGGAAACAGACTCTAGACTATCTAAGCACCTATCGTTATCACTGCAGCAGTGGTGTCACAGTCTACCTGCCTGCCCGGCCACCTGACTGCATGGCCTGCCTCAGAACAGGTCGTCGGTACTTCCCTTAACCTTCCCTGACCAGAAGCACACTGGAATTCCAGCCCTGAGGTAGATCCTAGTGACCCCTTGGCTGGAATTGGACTTTATTTATTGGTCCTTCTTATGCCTATCCCACACACCTATCAAAGTGAGGAGACCTCTATAATACTTTACTCTGGCAGTCACAACAAGGCACCATGGGGGTGCCTGGGTTGGGAGGGGATGCTTAAACAGTAAACATTTATTGTCTCACAATTCAGCAGCTGGAAGTCCAAGACAAAGGTCAGGATTGGTTTACCGATAAAGTGTTTCTTCCTGGCTTGCAGGCAGAACCTCCTATCTATGTCCTCACATGGCCTTTTCTCTGTGTACCTCCAGGCCAGATGAGAGAGAGAGGGAGAGAGGAACAGGATGAGCAGGACAGTGGTATGGGGGTGGCAAAGGCGAACCAGAGAAGGGCAGGGAGAGAAAGAGGTAGAGGGAGAGTTGGAGAAAGAGAGAGTCAGGAAGAGAGAAAAGGAGAGGCAGAGGAAAATGAAACCCAAAGGAGGGGAAGAGGAAGCAGCAGCTGATTCCATAGGATTTGGGCCCATCTGACATCATTATACCTCCTTTACTCCCCTAAAGGCCAACGCTGTATCTCCACATATAGTTACTTTAATGGTTAGGGTTCAACATACAGATTTGGAGATAATTGAGATGATATTCTACCCTAGGATAATCCCAGACACTGCCTGCAACGCTAAAGGCCCCTTCTCATCCCAACACTTTGGGGTCAGAATTCTTAAAAAAGTTGAGACCAAACTTGAATTTGCTCCAGGGTCCTGAGTATGCGACCAGGAAAAGCACAGCCATGTTTATCACCTTAATGCACCCAACCCTCACTCAGATGATTTCCTCAAGACCTGAGCAGTCATGCAAGACCCCATTTAGCTCCTCAGTCCATGCCACAGCTCTCCATCTGCCCAGCCGTCACCTGTTCCAAGCTGGTGCCTGGTGCTGTGCACCTGTCAGGAGGATGCACCCAACCCCAGGACCTCATTTATTTGCCTCCTCATCCCTGATGCTTCTATCAGGGAGTCCCTGCCTCATGGGCTGGGGAGGTGCATGGGGGTCAGAAGGAGGGGAGGGCTTGGGACTGGGGAGAGAGTGTGCAGTACAGTCAAATCCTAACATGAATCTGCTGAGTAATCACCATGTGGGCAGATAGGAACAAAAGGTCAAATGGAGTTGAAAGCATCTTGGCCTCACCTGGAGCAAGCCTGCTGTTATGGGTTGCTGGAGATGACTCAGGCAAGCAGTGTGTCAGGGCCCAAACGCACATCCGGGCCCCATGTTGACAGCCCAGCTCCTTCACTCCAAGTCATACCTCACTTCTCCTTCTCGCTCCAGTCCCTGTGAAGTGCTGAAGTACAATTCTGCTTCTCTCTTCCTTGACCTTTGACTTTCAAGGGCTCAGACAGAGCTGCTCCTCTAAGCCAACAATAGTGGATTCCCTTCTTGGTCAGGGGCCTCCCAACAAGCCTGTGTGTGGCTGCCCCTGCAAAACTCCAGCAGCTCCTCCTGTCCTCCTGCCTGCAGAAAGCATAGAGACAGCTCTGCCTCCATCAGGCCCCTTGGAGGCCCAGAGATCTATAAGCCCCTCCTGCACTGACTGCTGCCTCCCACCATGACCATGCTCAGACTCCCCCAGCCTGGTCTTCCTTTGCCAGCTCAATCGTTACTCATACTACAGACACCACACACGGGTTTAACCCTCGTCAAATAAGGTCCCTACCCTCAGGCAGCTTATTGACCCACTTGGAGCAGACAAATCAATTGCAATAAAAACATAAGTAGTAAAGAGATTGGCCAAGAAGCCCATATCTCCTGTCAGAGAGCCTGACTCCATACCTACCTCTGGCTCCTGATTCCAGCCTCTGACTATGCAGATCTTGGGTGACAGAGATGCTGGCTCAAGTGACAGTTCTTGCTGCCCATGCAGCAGAGCTGCAAGAAGCTTTTGGATTTGGCCTGGTCCAGCCACAATCACTGCGGGCATACGGGGAATAAAGCAACGAACAGGAGTGTGTTTCTCTCTCCTTCTCTCGCCTCTCAAAAAGACTTTTTTTTAAGACCATGAAGGGTCTGTACTCACTGAGGAAAGTCAAGCTTATTGTGGGGATCTGCTGGTGATGTCTGTGTTGGCTTGTAGGGCTACTGGGATACATCACCACGATTTGGTAATGGAAAACAGCAGATGTTCCTACTCTCAGACTCAAGGTGTCCAGCTTGGCCATGCTCCCTGGAAAGGCTCAAGGTGAGGATCCGCTCGAGCGTCTCCCAGGCTCTGGTGGTCGCTGGAGATCTTTCCATTCTGTGGCTCAAAGCTGTGTCTCTGCCTCTGTGGCTGCCTGGTGTTCTGCTGGGTGTCTGCATCCACATTTACCCTCTTAGACACCAGTCCCTCCATGAGGGGGCATCTGAATCCAGTGTCATCTCAACTTGATCCTCTCCACGAGGTCCTGTTTCCGAGGAAGGCCAGCTTCACCCTTCACATAGACTTGGGTTATCAGGACAGGCCTCCTGGAAGAAGTGATATTCATCTTTCAAGCAAATGAAAGCCAGCTGAGGAATGAGCAGGGGAGAATGTGTGTGAGGGCCAGGGCCAGGAAGCATCTTGGAGCACTGGAGGCAGAAAGGAACACACAGTATGGGTGGCGTGGCCTAGCAGCTAAAGTCCTCGCCTTGAACGCCCCGGGATCCCATATGAGCGCTGGTTCTAATCCCGGCAACTCCACTTCCCATCCAGCTCCCTGCTTGTGGTCTGGAAAAGCAGTCGAGGATGGCTCCAAGGCTTTGGGACCCTGCACTTGTGTGGGAGACCCAGAAGAGGTTCCTGGTTCCCGGCTTTGGATTGGCTCAGCACCGGCCGTTGCGCTCACTTGGGGAGTGAATCATCAGATGGAAGATCTTCCTCTCTGACTCTCCTCCTCTCTGTATATCTGACTTTCTAATAAAAAATAAATAAGTCTTTAGAAAAAAAAAAAGAACACACAATGTGTGGCTAAGGCATTCCCTGGAAGGAATGACATGGGGCGGTGTCAGGACTTTGGACTCCCCTTAGGGTGGTGGGAAGCCATTGACGCTTATGAGGGGTGGATGTGGAAAATATGATGGGAGAGGGCAGCTGGGCAAAGGGAGGCAAGCACAGAAGGCTTTGTTGTGATCCAGGGGAAAAACAAATAGGTTCGTTTCCCCTGACTTCAGGGAACAGGGAGCGGAGGGAAGTGGATGGGATGAGGCTTCTGGGAAGCAGAAATAACAAGATTGTACAGTATAAGGGATGTGAGGGGATGGAGAAGAGGGGAGAGCAGGACTTTCGGGGAGACCCCTGGTCCTGGAAAATCCCACACAGGATAGGTCACCACTCGCTTGGGTGGCAGGCACAGGATGAGGGGTTCCCATGCAGGGCATGTGCACAATAGTTGACTTGGATGTAAAATGCACCCAGCAGCAATTGCACTATGGTGCCAAGTGCCAGGGCTGGTTGCCACAGATCTTCCAGGTCTCCACCCCATCTAGTTTTCTGGTCTTTGGAGAAGATGTCTTCCTATCCTCTTTCCTCCCACACTCCTCCCTGATGTCCTGGATGGGCAATTTTGCTGCCCCTTTCCCAAGGTAACCTGCCAGAGAGTGCCCTCCCTCCCTCAGGTTTGCCAACTTCAACCCAAGCACTCATTTCCCATGAGAGGCCCCCAGCAGCTGCTGGCCCCAAGCTCTTCCTCTAGAAAGTGATGACTGGGAGGCATGGAAATGAGAGTCCATTTTGCATTCTGAGAATGAGAGAGGTCTGGAAGCCCAGAAAAAAAAAAAAAAGCTCAGGATAATACGAGCTGCTATTTAGGAAGCCAGATGCTCTGCTGCTGGCTTGCATGCTACCTCTCATCTGGTTTCCACAGTCTGGGCATGCTCCAACTCCATAGAGGAGAGCAGACAGACACACAACTTACCTAAGGTCACACACCTGGGGTTACCAGGTAGGTTAGATGTTAAAGGTGGGCTCATCGCCCACCTTCCATTCCATACTTATGTGGATTTCTTCACTCCCAGACCTTGACTCTGGATGGCTCCACCATGGATCTTTGTTGAGGCTGGTGCCCCTTGTCCCTATAGGTCAGAGAGGAACAGCCCTATCCCTAAACCCATTCCATAGCCAGGTTATTTGAAGCCATAAGAAAAAAGCAAGAGGGTGGGCATTTAGCCTAGTGATTATTAAGACTCCCAAGTCCCACCTCAGAGTGGCTGAACTGCATGCCCAGCTGCGGCTCCCTTCTCCAGCTTTCTACTAACGTGGCCCTTGGGAGGCATGATTGGTTTCCTACCAGCCACATGAGATATGTGGATGAAATTACCCATTGCCAGCCACAGCCATTGCAAACATTTGGGGGAATGAACCAATGAGTGGGAGAGCTCCCTCTCCCCAGCCTGTGTTTCTGCCTCGCAAACAAATAAATTACTTTTACACAGAAATTATGTTTACCGCATTCCTCGCACCGCAGCTCATGATCACAGAACGTCTGTCCAAGCGTCTTTCTGTTGTTTTATGAGCTCTCTCCCCTCTCTCCCTGGCTTGGTCCTCTCTCCTGTGCTTCCCCAGGTACTCATTCCAGTGCAGTTGATATATGGCCACACATACTCGTGGATCCTTGTTAAAATCTGATGTTGTTTTGTAGAGTGTATGTGTTTTTAATTTACACTAATGGTGTTGTACTATAAATCTTATTCTGCATCTTTCTTTTCTTTCCCCTTTCTGCACGGTTTTCAAAATCATTCTCTGCTGCTCTTTGTCCAGCCAGTTCTTGGATTCAGGCACATCTACATCTCAGTTCTCTCCTTCTGCACCTCCCCCAGGCTTTGGCAGACTGGGAACAGTGCTTGGAGGGTGATGCTGGTGCAAGTCTCTTGTGAGTCGGTGCAGAAACAGCACAAAGTTGATTTCACTAAACGTTTCCATGACTTTTCCGAGAATGCATCTACCAACTTTAGCACCAGTAAGGGCTTCCATCTCCCCATTCTCCCCAGCACTTAGTTCCAGTTACCTCTTTAACTGTGTAACTCCCTGGACATTGGTTGGCACCCAAAGGGGTATTAAGATCCTCAGGATTATCTAAGGGTGCCTCTAGATGTTCATGGAGAAACATAATGAAAAGATGAGTTTGTTCTGGTGAAACAAGGAAAAAAAAAATCCATGCATAGTGTTTTCATAATGTACCTTTTCCATCAACTTTTTGAAGACTTCTCAGAGCTCCTGCTCAGCTTCTGCCATCCCAAACTGCCCACATGCCTGCTATGCCTTGCAACCTCTGTGCCTCTCACTCTTCCCCTCTCTGTCTTGACTTTCCTAACCCTGGTAAATCAGAGCCCTCCATAAGAACTAAGTTGTCCTCTTGGCTGTTCTCAGGCCTGGTGAGTGCCCACCACATTAGAATCAATGCCAGTCTTTGTGCCTGTATTGATTTGGCCCGTGCATCTCTGCATCAGCTGAGGTGGGGAATACACTCTGGGCTGAACCGGACGGCTCTGCTGGTCTCAGCCAGGCTTACTCCTGCACTGTGGCTGGCTGGAGATTGATTGGGGCTGGGCTCTGTGGGTGGCAGCTCAGCTACGCACACCTCCCCCTTTCCTCTATGAGGTGATGAGCTTGCCCACTCATGTTATTTTCATGGCTGTGGCCAAGGAGACACTGATCCCAGTCACGCACATGCTTCTCAAGGTCTTGGCGCTGGGTGTCTTTGAAATGATTCCACTGACAGCAGTTTTTCCATGTGAGTGGTGCAGGTTCACTGTGATCAGGACTTGGGGGGTACATTCACCCAGACCCTAAGAATGTGACGGTGAGCCCCCTCCTCTCTTGGGAAGGCTGTCATGTTTCATGAGGTCCCAAACTTGAGTTGCTTACCTTAACTCCTGGACTTCCAAGTACACAGAATCAAAGAGTTTGACAAATACGTTGACAGAGGAGGGTGAGGCAGGCTGTGCTGTGTCTGCCCCTTCTCCGCAGACTGACCTCTCCGGCTGTGACAGAGCCACACCTGTTATCTTTAGAGCTACTCTACCATCAGCACTGGCTCCATCCCTGGCATCAAGGGGCCTATTCAGATGCAGGAAATCTCTGTTGTGTTGCACATCATTTTTCTTCTAGAACTATTCATATGGAAAATATAGAAATCACACATCGTATTTATATTTGGGTTTCCAAGAAGAACAGTGTGTGTGTGTGTGTGTGTGTGTGTGTGTGTGTGATATACATATGAAGCATGTCAAAATCTTTAAAAATAATTCTCACAGGGAGCCTACTTTTTTGTTAACTGGGCAACTAGACTTTAATAGTTACCCATGTGGCACTCGTTACCCACATGTCCAGGTGCTCAATCTATTGAATGTCTTTTTGAGAGTTTGCCCCCATCATCTCCTTCTCCTTTTAAGTAAGGACACACTCTGTACAGCCAAAAGCCATGTGATTTATGAGACGCTACTTTGATCAACTTTGTATTATCATCATACAAAACATTGGTTCCCATGATGCCTGTCATGATTTCATTGGCAGAATAAATCACAGGGGAAAGAATATAGGCAGACACACGCATTATAGAGGGAGAAGGATCAGGACCCAGGACCATTTGGTGCTCTGTATTTTCAAACATTTCTTTCCAATGACATCAGGTTGTATTTCCTCTCTCCCTGTGTTTCTCTCTCGCGCGCGCGTGCGAACTTTGTAAGCAAGGAAGCAAAAGCTGTCATCCTTCCTCTTGCCATTGCTCTTGAGATATTAGGGCATAGTCAAAGCAACCAGCTTACATATTCTTACAGGAAGCCCACCAGAGGCTGTCCTGCATTCTTGGAAAGGAGAGCACCATTATCCTGGGAGCAAAGACAAGAAAGGGAGGATTATCCCTGCAAATCACACTTTTGGGGAGGCTGGCAGAATACACTCTTCTGTGCCAAGGTTGCTCTCAGTGGGACTGTCTGGGCTGCTGGTGGAGGTGGGTATAGTTCTGGGAATTCCAGATGATTCAAAACATCATGTGTTGTGTCACACAGAGAGGTCCATGAAGGTCAACATGGAGGATACTGAAAGGATATTTGTCTCAAGCAGGAAGGAAAGGTTGGCATTGCAGTAAATCCTGGAGTTAAATTCAGCCCATGAGACTGGGAGTCAACAGAGAGCTAGAGTAACAGCCAGGTCCTAGGCCAACAAAAAAAGTTAATAAGGGATGCCATTGCTCAATCTTCTGGAACCTGAAGGTTTGCCTATCCAGACCTGAGAAATGGGAGGCATAGGACTCCCAAACATGGGAAAGCTCCTCACATACTTCAAGATCTGGCTCCTCTTGGTCAAGGGTCATAGGGTAGAGCCCTCATTGTGTATTATGGGAGCAGGGGGAAGGAGTGGATGCATAGTGTTCTTTTTACTTCCTTGGGATCAACACACACAGGTTCTGCAGAAACATGCGTGCAGCAGCCGAGACTCCAGGCAAGACCTTATACCTTTGTGCTTGGCCCCACTCCCATCTTCCTGGAGAACAGGGGCAGTCTGATCTTTCCCTGTTGCCTGCTAAGGCTGCTGCAGAGCTATTGGGGGTCCCAGTGGCCCCATTCCTTACCTACAACAGCTGCTCAGGAGCCAAATCCTTGGGAGTTTTATGGGTGATGAGAATGTGTGAACCAGAACAAGTTTGACTCTTTGACCCCTCATTGAACTGGCAACAGGAGAAGTGAAATCAATTCTGGCAACCTGAGCAGCCGGAGAAAGCAGGCAAGAGTAACGGGAAACTGTCAGGGCCACTTTCTCACCTGCACAATAGGGAAGAGGAGAAAAAATGAGCCAATAACAACACAATGATTGTGTATTGATGCCTGCTACATGGTCGACCATGGGCTGAATAACAGGAAGGCAAAAGTGCATGAGTTATGATCCAGGAGCTGGTCCTGGTCTTATTGAGGTTGAGGGGTGTACCCACAGACACTGAATTGACATACTGCAATGTCAGGGAGCTGCTTGAGTCTAGAGATGGCAAGCCCAGCCAACAGTGTGAGGAAGTCCCTACTGAACAACAGGAGCTAGGCCATGCTCCTGCAGGAACAAACAGTCCTCTGATCCCAAGTGTTTGAAGCCAAGTCTTCTCCATTGTGGTTGGCAGGCAACTCTGTGATGTCATTCTTACCCTAGGGCCCAAGATGAAAGAGTTGTTGCTATCTGCTCTGTTGCTGATTGACCTCCTGGAGGGAAAGATGATTCCAAAGAGTCTTGATGCGCAAGCAAATGGGCAAGTGACCTACGGCATTCTCACTCATGACTTAATGGATGTAATCAGTTACATGACCTCAGTTGCAAACCGCTTAGAAATGCAATCTTATCAGATGCCCAGCTTGTGGTAAAAATGAAAAATCTAGTGAACAGCTTGCAGGAAGACTACAGAATGTTGGAGGTTCTGCAAGGAGGGGGGAGAGAATCTTGGGAAGAGGCTTGAAGAAGAGGTATGCAATGAAACCAAGAAAGAAGATTTTCCCTGCTCCAAGGCTCCATGGAGACATGAGGAGTGGTCTAGGAATATCCAGGATAGCCACAAAACGGAGGTCCAGCATGGTGCTGGTGTCAGCATCATGCATCTTGAGAGCCTTCCTTGGGGACTCAGTTATCCTTCAGCACAGTGCTGGGAAGGCTGCATAAGGGATGCCTGGGAAGCTCTGAGAGTAGCATTGGGTGCTCAGCTTCCCAGGCAGAGACCTGCAGCCAGCTGGAGTCCTTATTCAATTTTTTTTTGTTTCTCTGAATAATGCATTTCATAACTCAAACATCCAGCACAGGTTTTTATTGTAAAGATTTGTAGGACCTGCTGTTGTGACTGGGGTACTGTGTGAGTTTTTTAGAGTGAAAGTGTTAAACCGCAGGGGTCTAACAGGTGTGGGCCCCAGAAGTCACCTCCCAAAAGCTCCCAAAAACCAGGTCAGAGGCTGCAAAAGCAAGAGAAATTTTATTGACGCTCACAAGCGGGCTCCCACTCCTGCAAAGGAGAGAAGTTCCGAAGTCCAGGGATGCAGACATTTTATAGACACATACCGCAAGCTTAGCATACCTGCTGCAATTGGTATGAGTTTTTTTTTTTTTTTAAAGATTTATTTTATTTTCATTACAAAGTCAGATATACTGAGAGGAGGAGAGATAGAGAGGAAGTGGAGCTGCCGGGATTAGAACCAGCGGCCATATGGGATCAAGGCGAGGACCTTAGCCACTAGGCCACGCCGCCAAGCCCAATTGGTATGAGTTTTATGGCCTTATTCTGGCACCAGTTCTGGGCTCTCCAGCCTCATTTCCTCGGAATAAGGAATTTACTTATCAGGAAACAGAAACTTAGGCCTTCTTCCCGTTATGAGGCCTGTCATGGCCATTCCCCTACCCATTATCTAATCTCGCCAAGCAGGATATAGAAGCAGAAAAAGCATTAACCCTTACTTTTCTCTCTTTCAAAAGAAATGATGTTTTTGTTGGACTTTGGAGATAATATAGAAGCATGATGTTGTTGGTGTCAAGATCTTGAGAGTTACTGAATGTACAATGTTCATGGTGCCCCAAGTAGAACCAGCCATCATAGGTCACCACAAGACAGATGTGTGGGTTGAATCTATATTGAGACTTCCAAGGACCAATGTCTTGTCTCTAGAGTCCAACTGCATCTTGAAATTCCCATTTTTTAATCTTTCTAGATCATTCCCTTGCCTACCTAAAGGGAGGAAGCAGAGCAGGGAAGGGGCTTTGAAACAACTGGTAAGAGGGGGAAGGTTGAGTCTAAAACTCTTGCATCAAAGTTGAGGTTTTAGAGCCACATCTGAGGCATTGCCCTGTACAGGGTTCCCACAGGTGTCATCTCGGGGATGGGAGAAGCCTTGGAACCCTGCTTCTTACTGGCATCTGTAGGAGAGGAGCTCAACTTAGGCTCCCACGAGGGTTAAGAGTTGGAGAAGACATTCATTGGTTTCCCTCTTTCTTATCCCCCGGCACTTGCTCCTTCTTGGAGTTGTCACTGCTCTGTTGGTGGGCTTCACATTCTTGGCATCACTGCCAGAGAGTCGGGTCACTCAGCAGCTGGTCTCATTCTCTTACCATGACCTGTACAGATAGAGCCTATGTCAAAGAGACATGAGAAGAGCCAGACTCTCTTGGACAACTCACATCTGCACCTCTTCTCTCCAAGGAAGGCCATCTCCATTCTGGAACCTGATGGAGAAGTCAAATCGACTCTATGCTGCTGTCTCAGGACAGTTCATTTTGACCTCAGGCTCAAGTGATCTTCTCCAAAGTAGCCATTACCAGAAACCCTCAAACAATTGGCTCTCCCATTTGGCAATCCACATCTCTTTTCTAGAATTCAGAGGAAAGAAGGATTCCAGCCACTAGTCTACAGCATGGACAAGTTCCCTAAGTCCTGCAAGTCACTGGGGGCTCCATCATCTCCCTACTGGCCTTGTGGTCCCTGATTTTGGCAAGAGAGTCCCAGGTGTTTTAGGGTGAACTCTTTGGTGAGTTCTAAAGGATGGTTTGGAAGCAGCCAGTAGGAAGATGAACCAAATACGAGACTGCAATAATCTAAATCAGGGGAGATGTCTGGAAGCAGTGGGCCAGTCAGGGAGTAAGCCAAATGTGGGGAACATCATTTGGAGAGATTTTTCTGCAAGGAATTGGCCTTCATGATTGTGAGGCTTGGCTGGATGAGTCCAAACCTCATAGGTTAGGCCACAGGAATGATGACCTGGAGTTTCTGGGTGAGGCAGGGAGGCTGTGAAGCCCAGGCCCCATTCTAAGGGCTTGAAACTGTTCAGGTCAGACCCACCAAGGTGATCCAAGGTCATGGGCTCCCTCACTTGGAATCCACTGATTAGGAGCTTGAATCACCTTCCCACCATCACCTGTGCTGAAGATTGGAGCCCACCATGCCGACATAAATGAAATGATTGCTTCCTCTCCACACACCAGAGGCCCTGTTAGCTCAGAACACACCTGGCTGGTAAGCTTCCTAAGGTTGTGTCTTGTTCAAGGCTGTGATACTGTAAGAAGTTCAACTGGCCGGTTACCAGTTACCACCTAAGGTAATACTACATGCACGAAAAAAGCAGACAATGCTATCTATTGTTTTCAAAATATTTCAAATGTTCTCAATTGACCAGTTATGAATACTTCCTAGACAACTCAATGTAAGGAATATTCACTGAAAAATACTTCAAAATATGTCATTGATGGGGATGGCTGATTACAAATGGGCATGCCGAGGTCCAAAGAAGGATTTTTGTGGCCTCCAGGCAGAAGCATTAGAGAAAGAACTAAACTTCCACATTGCCTCGGGTATGATGTGGGGATACTGATATCCACTTCAGAGGTGTTTCTGAGGATTAAATGAGCTAGCAATGACTTGTCAAGTGTAACCATATGGATGGATCAAAGTTTTTTTTCTGATAGGGACCAGAAAATAATTTACAGATATCAGCCTCTGGGTGTAGTTGGCCTTCCTGGTAAGGCAGATGTCTTCCCCTGTTATCAGTCATCTATAGTTCTGTTAGTAGGCAAGATTGCCAACAACACAATAGCAACATTCAACTTTTAAATGCAGGAACTGATAGTCTAAAAAGTTACAGAAAGCTATTTCTAGAAGTGTGGTAGAAATGACATTTATGTGACTGGTTTCATACATAATCTCAGCAGACGCCCACTTGTCTTCTCACATCTAACGGCGGTGTTGCCTCCTTGGTGAAGGCTGTCCCAGTGTCCCCAGGCCTGATCATGAGCTTCAGCCTAGCCTAACCAGCAGTGATCGATACCCAAACACAAGGTCAGCCACTTGCTGCTGGCCATGGCCACCCACCACCTACTACTCTTCTTCAACCACCGTTCCCAAACCCTCTATGTTTCTAACTGCTTTAGTCTATTGGGAACCTCATTGCTTGTAAGGAGAAGGCTGCAGAGATCTGGGTATCTACTCCTGTCATGTTTAATGTCTTGTCCCTGACAGACTGGGCCCACAGGGACCCATGAAGACAGTGAGCTGCAACTCCTTTCCTCCATGGTTCGATCATTTCAGCTATTCTTTTATTTTAAAAAATCACATTTTTTTAAAAGCGAAAGAAAGAGAGAGAGAGAGAGAGAAGCTTCCATCTGCTGATTCACTCCACAAATGGTTGCAATGGCCAATATTGGTCCAGGCTGAAACCAAGAGCCTGGAACCTCATCACGATCTCCCAAGGGCCCAAGAACTGAGCTCATGCCCCGATGCCTTCGCAGGCACGTAACAGGAAGCTGGAGCGGAGAAGCAAGGCAGCCACGGCTGGAGCCTGTCTCCTGACGCTGCCGGTGGCGGCCCCTCACTTATCCTTCAGCTAACTTTTGCACATTTTCCCTCTTCTTTGTTGTAGTAGATTTTCTAAGAACTTGGCGTATAGTATTTTACATAGCCGCCTAACTTTACATGCAAGTATTGTCATCTGCCCCATTGTATGATGGCAACTAGAGCTTACATGGCTTAGTCATAGCCATGCAGATTTAGAAAGTGACAGAGCTCTCTCATCAACCCAAGCGGAACTAACTCCATGGCCAATGTCCTTACCCATCACCCTGCCCTGTTTCCATAAGACAGCCTAGATGCTCCTGTGTCTGCACTCACTCCTGTCCCTGTCAACACTCATACTCTAATACACACTCAGGCCCTTGCCATAGAGTAGTTAGTTCGGAGTTAGTGGTTTGGACTCCTGGGTTTTCTTGAGCAACTCAGTACTTTCTCAGTTAACTCCATATACCCTGTGTGGCTCCGTTTTAGCCCACTTCCCACCATGTCATTCTCCTAGCATGGAACAAGTCTTACACCAGGTGCATGTGGTCCTGGCTGCCCCTTCTCTGTCTGTCCACGGCACTGTCTCTGTCCTGCTGCTTCTCTGTGCAGTCACTTGGAGCAGAGGTGGCCTCAGCTTCCTCTCCTCAGAGCAATCTAGAGAGGATGAGGCGATCTGTAGCACTAGAGGGAAAGCCCCAGCAGAGGAACGAGGGGGGAATGGGGAAGTGAGGGGTCTCCCTGGCAGCTGGACAAGCCTTCGGAGCTGCTGGCTGAGCAAGTATGGAGAGCAGCATCTCCTGTGAGACCCGGGGGACCTAGAGAGCCGAGGACTCTGTGATAGAGCCGTGATCCTACCCACACTCAGGGGAGTAACGCGATGGCGTGGACAGGGTGCCCCTGTGCTGTCCTGTCCAGCACCAGCTGCGTGAGCTTCTCTTTGATTTGCAGTTACTGAAGCTCATTAGTTCGTGGGAAGCATGCCAAAGACACAAACAGTGTCTTTAAGAACTTGGAGGAAGAGAATGAGAGATGGGCAAGAAAAAAGTCGTGGTGGAGGTATGTGTGTGTGTGTGTGAGGAGACAGAGAGAGAGAGAGAGAGAGAGATGGGCAGAGAGGGAGAGAGAGAGAAAAACATTTCAAGATGACTTCAAAAGGCCCCATCACTTGGCTTTTTCAACCTACAATTACAGATCTGTGGGTTCTTTTTAATTTTTTTTAGCTAACAGTCTGTTTTATCTAAAGATTTATTCATTTTTCTTTGGAAAGCTCAATTACAGAGTATATCTTTTTCTAAAGATTTGTTTATTTTTATTACAAAGATATACAGAGGAGGAGAGACAGAGAGGAAGATCTTCCATCCGATGATTCACTCCCCAAGTGAGCCGCCACGGCCGATGCTGCGCTGATCCAAAGCCGGGAACCAGGAACCTCTTCTGGGTCTCCCACGCGGGTGCAGGGTCTCAAAGCTTTGGGCCGTCCTCGACTGCTTTCCCAGACCACAAGCAGGGAGCTGGATGGAAACTAGAGCTGCTGGGATTAGAACTGGGGCCCATATGGGATCCCGGCGCACTCAAGGTGAGTACTTCAGCTGCTACGTCACGCTGCCGGGCCTCAGAGTATATCTTATAGAGGAGAAAAGAGAGAGAATCTGCTATCCACTAGTTCATTCCCCACGTGGCAGCAATGCATGTAACTGGGCTGCTCCAAAGCCAGGAACCACGAATCAGGATCCAGGAGCCAAGAGCATCTTCTGGGTATCTCACGTGTATGTAAGGATCTAAGCATTTAGGCCATCTTCTTTGCTTTTGCAGGTCATATGTAGGGAGTTGAATAGCAAGTGGAACAACTGGGACACAAACCGATGACTGACAACAGACAACTGGGTGGGTATGGTGGTACGACAACCTAATCCTCCCCTTGCAAGCACTGCTTATCCCAGCTACTCCACTTTTGATCCTGTGGCTTGCTTGAGGACTGGCAAAGCAGCGGAGGATGGCCCAAGTCCTTGGGCCCATGTACTCTTGTGGAAGACCCAGAAGTTCTTGTCACCTGGCTTTGAATCGGCTCTGGCCACTGTGGCCATTTGGGGAGAAAACCAGAGGATGGAACTGCCCCTTTTCTTTTTCTGCCCCTCAGTGTAGATTTGCCTTTCAAATAAAAATAAATAAAATAAATCTGAAAATAGCCGACGATTACGTTGGCTGCTGGGACCCTGCAGACGGAGGCTTAACCGTGACACCAGCCCCGATTTGTGAGTTCTAGTTGCATGCCTATGATCTGTCTCCAGAATCCCACTTTTGCCTTCTGTTAAATGGGTGGTAAAGAGGCTTATCTTTCCATTCCACATTTGAAATTCTGCCATGAAGAAGGAACTAGGTTTGATCTCAAGCATGTAGCAGCTTCCTTCCCAAGAGCCACCTGCCTCTTGTCACATTGCAGTGCAGATCAGAGAGAGCTTTGCACTGAGATGGAGAAGATGTTATTGACTGGACTTCCAGTGGGAAGCAGGGCTAATTGGACCCTACTTCCTAGGGGGCTGCATGTGGATGGGGATCTTTAGCAGGAAAGGGTCTTTGAAAGGAAGCAGGCTGTGGATGCACATCAGAACAGCCGAATAATGGTGGAGGACACCAAAGAGCTCTTCCTTATGTGTGTTATGTATCTTGTAATTGACCAGATTGGAAATTCAAACTGAGGACTGTTACAGACAAGGGAGCTCACAAGCCCGCATGGCCACTCTGCAGCTCTTGGTACACTGACCACTGGAGTACCCACGGGACCCTTAAGACAGACGATAGAAGGCAGTTACGAGCAGGTTCTCAGATGCTGTGATACTGCCTGGACCACTCCTGAAGCACCTTTGAGCTAGAGATGGGACGAAATGCTGCATGTAATGGAATCACTGCTCTGTGCTGTAGGGTGTGGACCTTGGCCATTTCAGCTGAGACTGGGCCTTGTGAGGCATGCCTACTTGCTAATATGCAGATAAGACATAATGGCTCACTCAGACAGAGGAATAAGACGGGAGGGACTCAGGAAGCCATGTGACCAGGAAATCTACAGAAGGTGAGCTGTAAAATGTGAGGATTTAGTCTCATTTTTTTTTTTCCTAAATCTCCCAGAAGCTGGATAACCCTGTGTATCATCTAGGTTCAAGCTTGCTATGGATTCAAGCTGTGTCTCCCTCCTGCTCTGCACCAAGGTCTTGGACCCTAAAGCACTCTCTGTTTTCCACCTGCAGCATCTGCCCTCAGTTCCCCCAGCCCTGCCTTTCCCACTGCCACAGCAAACTAGGAGCCACTGCAATCAAAACAAAATGTCAGATTTTTTAAAACCCAAGAAATAGCCATAATTTACAAGGAGACAGAATGCAATTAGCATACACTTGTCAGAACTGAGGAATGTTCTGTGAGCCCTGCGTTGCTTCGGTTTCATGAAGACCAGACTGGCTCCTGCAATCCCTTTTGCTCCCTGTTCATTTACGGCCAGATTAAAGCAATGAATGGGAAGTTGGCGGCATGAGCAGTGTGGGTGGTGGACAGAGAGGCACTGGGTGTATGCAACAGTGGGAGTAAGGGCAACAGCCCAGACCTCTACAATCCCCTGGCCTCATGGCACGTCTGCTTCCTGGGTCACAGCGCTTAAGGGGCAGAAGGCAAGATCAGGGTAAACGGCCAATAGTGGTGGTGTAACTTGCTGAGATAGGTAAAGAGTCTGCTGGGACAGGAGAAAAAAAGTTCCCTAGGTAGATTCCAGAAAATTAGCATTAAGTTGTTTCACTGGGGATTCTATTCACTGCTATGTGGCATTTGTCAGCATGGTTGTTGGCTGCTGGGCCCTCACCCCTTCCCTTCGCTGATCTGAGTTGCTACTGAACTCCATTTCCTGATTTTTGCTGTAACATGTTCTGCAGCGCCTGCCTCAGCTCTGGGCTCTCTGTGAGAGGAGGGTGTCTGCTGGGCCCCTTCCAAGTGTCCATAGGCCTGCTGAACGGGTCTTCCTCCTCAGGCTCCTTCCAAGTCCATCCAGCCTGCTCACCGAACAAGGACCAGAGGATGGAAGCAAAGCACCATTTTATTTTTGCTCCCACTCTACCTTTAAAATAGATTCAGCAAGGACCATTTTTTCCATGAGCTCTGGCTCAGGCAGGCCCCATAATTTTCTTGTGGTTTTGAGGTAATACAAAGACCTCTAGTCATTTACAACCACAAATATAGCCTCAGTTCTGTGATTAAGCTTGTTTGGATCTGAGCTTGTTTTAATCCCAACCAAAGGGGTCCTTTGCTCTGAGGAAGGGGGCAGTTTTGCGATCTTGTATCCAACCCCTGTGTTCCCCCTGTCAGAGTTGAACAAGAACTTTCTGGGTCTCTGACTGGGAAGCAGCTGCATGTTGGTCACCTGAGGCTTTCTCTTCTAACAGCTTTGTCCAGCTCCTGCAGACGCCTTAGCCCCTGGCTTTGCACTCGGCAGTAGCAGCAGCAGCTCAGTGGGATCCTGTGCCAAGGTTTGGTTGGGTCTTTTGGCACAAATGGAATATCTCTAGGACAGTACACTTTCTCGTGGGCAGCCTCTACACCACTCCTGCTCGAGCAGTAATTTCCTGTCCCATCCTGCATCCTTCTTTCTTTTTAAGATGTGTGTGTGTGTGTGTGTGTGTGATATCTCTTTAAATCTTTACACAAACTCCAGGGGGCACATCATGGTCTCAAACCAAGGACACTTCTCTGGCTTCAGGTAAATCAGATCATGGTACCCACCAGACACTCACCCCATTCTGCGTTCTCCAGCTCTGGTCCCTTTTCAATGCCATTTTACCCACTTGAATCTTAATCAGATCTCCTGAGAAAAGGGGTTAGATTTGTAAACTCTGTAGATGCTCCCGCAGGAATTGTCTTTCTTGACTAAGCTGCTCCTTCTACCTCCTTGTTGGCCATTTTAAAAGAGGCTGTCTTTCCCATCTGAGTCTCTATCAAGAATCCCACCTGGGGCCCGGCGGCGTGGCCTAGCGGCTAAAGTCCTCACCTTGAAAGCCCCGGGGTCCCATATGGACGCCGGTTCTAATCCCGGCAGCTCCACTTCCCATCCAGCTCCCTGCTTGTGGTCTGGGAAAGCAGTCGAGGACGGCCCAAAGCTTTGGGACCCTGCACCCGCGTGGGAGACCCGGAAGAGGTTCCTGGTCCCGGCATCGGATTGGCGCGTACCGGCCCGTTGCGGCTCACTTGGGGAGTGAATCATCGGATGGAAGATCTTCCTCTCTGTCTCTCCTCCTCTCTGTATATCCGGCTTTCCAATAACAAAAAAACCTTTAAAAAAAAAAAAAAAAAAGAATCCCACCTGCTCAAGCCTGAAAGATACTTGAACAGGGATGGGGATTTGGCTTAGTGATTAAGACGCTGTTTAAAGATGCCGATGTCCCATGGTGCTCGGGTCCAGCTTCCCACCAAAGTGAATCCTGGGAGGCAGCAGGTGATGGTTGAAGTAGCTGGATGCCTGACACTCATTTAGGAAACATGAGTTGAATTCCAGGCTCCCTGGGTAATGGGAAGGCATGTGAAGGCAGCTCAGGCAGGGACTGTGATTTCCTTCATTAGAGCTCCTGGGAAACTTCCTAGACTCTTCCCACATGAACACCGGTGTTTGGGGCCAGCATTCTGATGTAGTAGACCAAGCCTCCACCTGCAGTGTCAGATCCCTGAGCTCTAGAGTTAAACTGATCCTTCTTAAGGAGCCTAAATCCATGATCTCTGAGACAGGCAGTTGTCGTTACTGACACCGCACTTAGTGCGACCTCCCACACGAGTGCTGGTTCAAGTTCCAGCCGCTCCACTTCCTATCCAGCTCCCTGTTTATGAACTGCAAAGCAGCAAAGCATAGCTCAAGTTTAGGCTGTTGTACCTACATGGGAGATTCAGAAAACGCTTTAGGCTCTTGGGTTTGGATTAGCTCGGCTCCAACCACTGCAGCCATTTGGGGAAAGAGCCAACAGATGGAAGATCTCTCTCTTTCTCTCTCTCTTTCTCCCTGCATCTCTCCTTCTCTCTATATAAATCTGTTTTTCAAATAAAAAAGTAAATCTTTAAAAAAAACAGAGGAGCTTTCCCTCTGGTAGGACCTATTATGTGTCTACTCTGGGGTCCTAATATGAATGTCCCCCAAACGGTCAAGTGCAAATCCTACTGCCTGCCAAGGTGATGCACTCAGAAGAGATTCAAGTGGCAAAGGGGCCTGAGGGTGGGTTGGTGCCCTCATCAGGGAGACCTCATACAGAAATACCTGCATTTCATCAGGATTGCAGTTCTTTGGAAGGATACATGCAGTTTTTTGACCACACAAATTACTAACTCCTTCCCCCAACCTCTGCTTCACTTTGACTTTCAGTGCAATTACACCTTGAGTTAGGGTTAATTTCTATAATTAGGGCACATGTTATGAGTGATTAGTATTTAAAATACACTTGAAGACTTTTAGTAAATGGAAAGCATCCAGTGTTTTCCTCCAGCATTGAAAGATGGCAGTCCCCTAGGTTATATTTTTGATGAGAATTGACATTTAGGGACCTTATTATATGAAAAAATACACTATTAAATATGTCTGTTCCTCCCTCACCATCCTTTCTTTTTACCACTTTGAATATAATTCAGTTCACTGAAGTTACACATGTGTGTCTGAAACCATTCGGTACAAACACCAGTGCCTAATTGCTTGGATGCTAGGAAATGGGCTCTATTGAATAGTGGAGGCCAGAGAGCTCCCCATCCAACTGGTTTGCTTCAGGTGTAGTCCTGCCTTGGGTTGGGCAGTTGGACAGGGTGATTTAATCAGATTGCTTTAAGAAAGGACAGCCAACCCAGAATGTCAGAGAAGGTAGTTGCATGCATGGGTAATTATTTCCCTGTCCCATTTTGAATGACTGATTAATTTATTTAAAAGACAGAGTGACCGAGAGTGCGAGGAAGAAACAGCAAAGAGAGAAAACCTTCATCTGCTGGTTCATTCCCCAATTGCCCATCACATCCAAGATAGTGTCAGACTGAAGCCAAGGAGCAGGACTCCCTCTGCATCCCCATGGGTGACGGGGACCCAAGGACTTGGGCTGTCCTCGATTGTTTCCTGGGGGCACGAGCAGGGAGCTGCATTGAAGGAGGACTTCTCCCATTTTTTCCAGTGTCTATCCCAAGTCTATGTTGATGTATACCTAAAAAATCTTGCTTTAGGCTTTAATAAGTGCTTCAGCCCAAGTTCTTGCAGTATTTTCCATAGTTCATCATTTCTACATTATCTGAAAACTTTAATTATTCATAAATGTTCACTGTGAGAATTTGGAGAAAACAAAAGTATCACCCATACTCCCATTGTTCTGTCTCAATAACTTTCTTCTAGTACAATCACTTTGACGTTTTGCCCAAATGGATACATCTTTTGTGATTTGTAATCGTACTTGACATACTAGCTGAAACTGGCCTTTTATTTAAAATTGTATTATCAATATGTTTCTGTGTAGTTACAACTCTTTATTATTTTAAGAGTTGCACAAAAGCCTACTGACTTTATGAATACATTTGCTTCACAACAGTTATAGCCAGTAACAGAGAGTATAATGCACACCTTTCAGAACTATTGAGAGGTTGCATGAATTTATAATACTGAACTCAGTGCCTGGCATGTCTGGATGAGCATGGATTTGGGACCCAGATTTCCTCTCTTGGAATTCTGGCCTTACCTCCTGTTGGCTATGTTTGGGAAGTTGTTGAATCTCTGTGTGTGTTTCCTCAGCTATAAAATGGGGCTCATAGTAATTCCTAATCCACAGGTTTGTTGAGAGAATTGGTCGAGTCAGTACTATGGGTGTCATCGTTATCATTACCCTCATTTTTATTCCTCTCCAATACACTTGAACTTTTTCAAAGTCAGAATCCATTCTCTTGGGTAATTCAATTTCATGTCTTATTGCTTTATCTAAAACTCCCATGCTCATAATAAATAATTAAAAGACTATCTGGCACAACTGTTCTTATTTTAAAATCAATGTGTGTCTAGAATTATCATTAAGCAGTTGATTTTTGTTTAAAGTGGGCATTGAAAAATATCAAACTGGATGTTACTGTTCCTTTTTTTTTTTAAAGTTCTTAACAAAAAGAATAGATGTTATATTCTATCAAAGACTTTGAGTCACCCATTGAAATGGTCATATTGTTTCTTGCTTAACTACTTGAAAAATATGCATTGTTGCTTGTTTTTAATTCTTATTTACTTATTTGAAAGGCAGAGTTACAGAGGGAAAGGAGAGAGAGAGAGCTCTCTCATCCTCTGGTTAACTTCCCAGATGGCCACAGCAACGAGAGCCCGGCCAAAGCCAGGAACCAGGAGTTTCTTCCATGTCTCCTACATAGGGCAGGAGCCTAAGCATTTGTCCATCTTCCTCTGCTTTCCTAGGTGCATAAGCAGGCAACTGAATTGGAATTGGAGCAGCTGGGTCTTAAAGTGGAGCCCTATGGGATGTTAGTGTTGCAATGCTGCTGGCTTTACCCACTATGTCACAGAACTGGCCCCACGTTTGTTCTTAATTATATTTACTGGTCTAGGTCCCCTAATTTGATTACTTGTTATTTTCCTTTTGATTTCTTTGGAGACCACCCCCCCCCCTTTTTTGCCTTGCAGCCTTAATAAAAACACAAAAATTTAACAGTGGGTGTAACAGGATTCTCAAGAATAACAATACTAGTAGGATACGTAGAGAACATTTATTATAAGAATTGACTCATGATTGCTAAGGGCAAGAGGTCATGAAATCTCCCATCTGCAAGTTGTTTGGTCCCAATCCAAGCCTGAAGATGAGAACTACAGGAGCTAGTAAGTCCTCATTTGAGTTCAAAGAACTGTGAGCCAGGAGTACTGACAGCCACTGGCAGGAGCCCGTGGACATCCTAGCTCAAGACACACAGTGCACTTTCGCTTCTTCTACTTCTGTGCTCCACTGACCCTTGAAAGGTTGGACAATACCCAGTGTACTGCTGAGGATGGGTTTATCAGACTACTGTTTTAATGATTATCTTCCATAAACACACTTAGAAGTAACGTTTCACCAACAATCTGGGTCAAGTTGATGTAGAAAATTAGCCATCATGTAGGACAAGGGTCTCCTGGGCTTGTTGAAGTGAGGTGAGTTCTCCAGTTGGTGAATGAAAAGCATCAAGGAACAATGTAAAATTACTCCTGTTCTGAACATAGGGATGACCAGCAACAGGCACTACTTGAGGAACTGAATGCATTTGAATCCTCATTTGAATAACATTTGAAAATCAATTGTTTCTACAATGTGTAACATCATTTCACCCATTGTAAACATGTGATTCTGTGACTGTTACGGAGACAGACTTTTTACAGACCTTGGAAATATGTTTAGTCTCAGACAACACTGCCTGAGTTTCTTAAAATTTCTTCTAGGTTTCATTAATTGTTGTACCTGCCATAAAGTCGATGGTTAATTGTGTTTACAAGCAATATGTGTATAAATAAGTAAAATAGTATTAATAACTGTTAAGATATTTTAGAACAGCATATGTTATGCCAAGTGGGGCTAATGTGAATAAATCTCCTCATTATACATCACCTTGATTTTGCTGGAATAATTCATATATGCTCCTGGTATATTATTCTTTCAACATAAGGCTGATTTAAATTGCTGATGTTTTATTCCCACACCTTCTGTCTGTATTTAATTACGATTTGCTTTATGGGGGTATCTTTATCAAGGTTCAGGTACTGTAACACCCCAATGTCAGAGACAAATTATGAGCCACCTGCAAATTCTCTGTTTTGTTTTATAGCATCTAAGTCATCTGTATTAGGAAGAGTTAAAGCACATTTTTCAAGGCTCATGCAAATAATCTTCAAATTAAGTCTAATATTGTTTCCATTTTTTTCTTGCACCAAGTTGGAAAGGCTGCATTTTTCTACTTAATTGATATTTCAGATTATCTGGCAATGTGATATGGTATATATATATATATATATATATATATATATATACACACACACACACACATATAGATATAGTTTTGTGATGTCAACAATTCTTTTATATTGGATATTACATCAGTTTTTTTATTTTAATGTTATTAAGTTGAATTCATTTCTATTAGCTTTACAAGTCTAGGTTTTTTTTGCCATTTGCTTTTTTTTTCCCCATTTTTAAAAATTTCTTTTGGATTTCTATTGTCAACTTTCTTGCCAAGAATCTCCCCTGTCTTGTGACTAATACTTCTTTTTCTTCATCTTTTATGTTTAACTGAAGCAAGTACAGGTCTTCTCAAAGACTGGGTTCATTGTGAGATTATTACTAAAAATGCCATGAAACACCCCAAGTACTGGTTGTTAACTGTGGAGAGCCAATGATGTTACCAGCAAAGCCATGTGCAAATTGAAATTAAGGGACAAAGGATATCACCCAGAGCCAGGGAAGCTGACTGAAAGACAGGAATGTACAGGGAAGAGTGGCAACCAGGGCCCATGGAATACAATGAATATGAAGATGGGGTCCAGTTGCCATTGGTTTTTCCAGTGCCCATGGGGTTTATCTATAATCCTCCATTGTTTTCTTTATGATCCCCACCCATTTTTATATCTTTATATCCTCTTTCATCATTTAGCTAGAATTTTTGTTCCAGATAGCCAAATACATCCTAAGAAATATTTTTTAATTATTTTATTCATTTGAAAGACACAGAGAGATATTCTATCTGTTGCTTTACTCCTTACATGGTCACAACAGCCAGGACTGGATAAACCCCAAACCAGGAGTCCAGAATTCTATCTGGGGCTCCCACATGGTGTTGGAACCCACGCACCTGGGTAATCTACTGCTTTCCCAGGTACATTAGTAATAAGCTAGGTTGGAAGTGGAGAAACTGGAACTCAAATTGGGGTGCAGTGGAGCAGCTGGGACTCCTATGGGGTGCTGGCATCTCACACAACACTTTGTGTGATAATAAATAATGTCTTATGTTTTAAGATGTGGCATCTGCCTTATGCTTCTTAATGTTTATTTGATTTGTTTTTTTAAAAATAATACAATAAGTAAATTTAGGGGCTGGAATGATTTGAATCAATTATTTTTCTCATTGGTTGTCCTAATGCAACTGAGCCCTGAGATTATTCAAAAACACCAGAAGCAACTTTCTCTTTTATTGTTAAGGGTTTGTTTACTTTTAATAGAAAAGCAAAGTTACAGAGAGAAGGAAAGACTGAAAGAGAGTGAGAGAGCTATCTTCCATCTTCTGGTTCCTTTCCCAAATGGCCTCAACAGACAAAGCTGAGCTTATCCAAATCCAGGAGCCAGGAGCTTCTTCTGGGTCTCAAACCGTAAGCAGGGAGCTAGATGAGAAGTGGAGTAGCTGGGACATGAACTGGTGTCCATAGGGAACTTTGATGCTGCTGGCAGAGTTTAGAGTTCTACACCTCAGCACCAACCCATCAGAAGCATCTTTGCCACTCTTTGTTTTGCCCATTTCCTCCTGCTCTTTTTTTTAAGATTTTATTTTATTGTTATTGGAAAGGCAGATACACAGAGAGGAAGAGAGCCAAAGAGGAAGATCTTCCTTCCGCTGATTCACTTCCCAAGGGGCTGCAATGCCCAGAACTGAGCTGATCCAAAGCCAGGAGACAGGAGTTTCTTCCAGGTCTCCCATGCGGGTGCAGGGTCCCAAGGCTTTGGGCTGTTCTTGGCTACTTTCCTAGGCCACAATCAGTTTGCTGGATGGGAAGCAGGGCCACTGGGGCTCGAAACAGTGCCCATATGGCATCTTGGTGCATGCAAGACGAGGACTTTAGCCACTAGGCTACTGCACCAGGCCTTCTTCCTACTCTTAATGACCAACACCAGACACACTTTTCTTTTAATAGTTGCCTTAAATTTTGCTTAAATAGGCAAGGAACCAAATACTCATCTAACTTTGTCTCTGTATCGCAAACCCAAGTAAAACAAGGACTAAATCATCATCTTTGTGAAAATGTAGCTATATCAACATAGAAGAATTGGAAGAAAACAGACCAAGATGTTACCAGTGATTATACAGTGTTTTGTTTCCTTGTTTGTATTTCTTTGTTTTCTGAAATAATAAGACTGTGATTTTGCAATCAGATAAGCGTAGTGATAGCAACCTAAAAATTGAACAATTGGTTTTCTCTATGTCTGACTTTGTTGCAAAACAGAGGTTTTCATGTACAATCTTTTCACTTCCATTGACTTCCACATTTAGTATGATTTGAACAAGATGCAATTATAATTGTGCAAAGGGTCTTTTTGTTTACAAGCTTTAAGATGTTTATTTAAATTTGTATTTCTAATAGATCATTATTGATTTGATGATCAGAGTTGGGTAGGGAAGGAAAATTCTCTCTCTCTCCCTCTCTTTGTTTGTCTATTTGTAACTCTGCATTTCAAAGAAATTTTATATATATATATATATATATTTAAAAGATACACAAAAACATAGGTGGTTGACGCAGGTGCACTTGCTCACTGCTCTCATCATTATTTGCATGGAGTGTTGAATGTGCCTAAAGATAGTGTGTTGAGGGCCTAAATATAGGATATGTAGAAGTGAACAAGACAGAGTTTTTGGAGCTGGTATTCAATTGCAGAAAACTCAATCGGAATATAGCACGCAGAAATGGCAGCAACCATGGCCATACTTCCATTGGGATCTGAGAAACACAGAAGCAGTAGGGGCATTGGCATGCCATCTGAAAGACACGGAAGCCCTAGAGTTGGAGCTGAGCGGGTAACTGCAAGTCATTATGCTTAGCAAAATGAGACAGACTCAAAAAGGCAGATGCCATATGTTTTCTGTGATATGCGGCAGCTAATATAGAACACATCAAACGTGTGTAGAAACGAAATGGTCACTTTGGGTTAAGATGGTTGTTTTTAGCCCCTGATTACATTCCAGGGGAGATGTGGCCTTGGGGTCTTTTTACTTGTTCATTATTATTGATTAGTGGACAAATTAGGCCTGTGAATATAGAGTGGGTTAAATTATGTCTATGCAAATACTGTTTCAGAGCAGGAAGAGAAGGAGAGGTCCTGCGGAGAACAGGGCAATGAGGGACACAAGATTGTGGGATTGTCTGCTTGAAACTGTTAAAGTCTCTTCTCTTTATATTAATTTAAAAAACCGGAAGAACAGGAAGAGAAAACCCAGAAAGGTGGGCATGGGACAGTTGGCAGAGCAGAAGTGGTACAGAATTTGTTTTAGGTCTGACAGGAACCATGGAGTGTTTTAAGCAGGGAAGTGACGTGATCTGTTGTAGGTATAAAAAGCAAGCATGAGGACTTCTGCTCTGGGCAGATGGAGTAGATGCACTTTTTTCGTTTCCCTCCTGCTAGGCCCAGTTAACAGCCCTGGATGGAGGCCAGCATTGTGACGTATTGGGTAAAGCTGCACTTGTGATGCCAGCATTCCTTATAAACACTCTTTCTTTTCCTGGCTTGCTCCACTTCTGATTCAACTCCCTGCTAATGGCCGTGGAAAATAGCAGAGGATGCTCAGGTGCTTTGGCCCCGTCTGTCATTCTGACTTTCAAATAAATTGAAAGATCTTTCAAAATTAAAAGGAAAGATATTTAGAAAACAAACATAAGAAAACTCCAGAAGGCGGTGAGAATGTGGCAGGCTGGCTGAGATCTTCAGGACCTAAGGGAAAATATGATGAATTCACTATTATTCTTGTGAATTTTTTACATATTTACCTTATATTTCCTACATCTGGAGCTAAAGAAGCCAGCAACACAGAAATAAACACTAATGCCCCCAATCCATCCCACTCCAAATAACCAACCAACCAGCCAACCCAGCAAGGAATCTCAACAAAAGCTTATTTATTGTCTCTAGCCAAAAAAAAAACAGAAAAGGGACAGGCTAGCAAGACAGGAAACTTTCTAGACATAAACCTTCATCTCTGCCTCTAGCCAAATGCCATGGAAATGACTGCAGCTCACTGCCACCTTCTCCACCTTGTCAGTAAAGGCTCCGCAGGGAGTCTACACTTCCAGCCTTACCTGGCTGCAAAGGGTGTCCCAATCCCTGCAGTGGGAGAGATGTCAGAGAAGACCAGTCAGAAGCTGGGACTCCTGGTACCATAGCCAGCTAGTACCAGGCCCCTGCTCCCCAGTGGCATGAATGGGAGAACCGGAACACTCCACCCAGCAATACCTGTCCCCTTCCCCCACTTAGGCGGAGTCAGAGGAGGTGTAGTGGAGGCAGAGATTCTCAAGGCATCTGAACAGTAATGGGTTGGTAAAGACCTCCTGGGGAACCAGAACTGCCATCCCAGAAGTATCACACCCTAAAAGAGGGGAATGGAGACTGGGCTGGGAACCTGCACTTTCATCCTGATGTGGAAGTAACAGGTAGCCTCAACTCCCTTCTCCTGGCAGATAAGTATGAGAAGAAGTCAAGTAGGAGAGAACATTCAAATAAGATGCCCAGGTTTCAGTACAAGATGACTCTTCACACCAAGCAACAAGATAAGTTGAAAATGCGTCAAAAAAAAAAGGTAATCAATGTTCCTGCATAGATAAGTCAGTAACCCTGTCAAATTACAGGATCTAGTTGACACAAATTACCCATCAACAACAGCATACACATCCTTTTCAAGAATCCACCAACACCACCAAGATACACCACATCCTGGACCCCCAAACAGATGCAGACAAGTGAAGTCACACAAAGTGTGTTCTCCGACTGTAATAGGCCAAAGAGGAAGACTCGAGGAAAGTTTAAACTGAATGAAAGTGGAGATGTGGCATATTAAAATGTGTGGGTCAAGATAAAGCTGTGATGAGAGGGGACATTCATAGCCCTGAGGGAATGTTTCAAATCTGTAACCTAAGCTCTCTCTTCATGAGCCTGAGAGAAGTAGAGAAATGTGAGCCCATAGCAAGCAGAGAAAACAGACAGCAACGAGCTCACATCAATGAAGTTGAAAAGGAAGGAAGCATAGAGGAAATCCATTAGAAAAATAGAATAAAAAAGCCAATTCTCTAAAAATATCCACAAAATTCATACACTAGTAACAAGTTCATGCAAGGAGAGAGGTCCAACCAGGGAATATTAATTTCAGGAAAGAAACAGGTGATGTCCATGTCATCCACTGGCAAATCCGAACACCAGAACAGAGTGTGGGTTGAGCCGGGTTTGGTTGCGACAAAACCAGTACACATTATGGAATGCCAGGGTGAGGTTGCCTGTACTTGATTTGACCGCAGCACCCAACCAGCACACGTGAGATCCAGGAAGGGAGGGACAGAGCTGGCAGGGGGATTAAGGGGCTGGTCCCCTCGCCGGACAGCTACTCCCACTGGAGAACGTGGGCTGGGATGAGGACAGACCAAACTAAGCAAGGCTGCAACACCTGTGCGCTGCATGTGGACTAGATCAGGGAAAAGCCAGGCTGGGCTGATTATTCCTGTGGGTGCAAGCATAAATTAGAGCAGGTGAGGGATGTTTGGGCTTGGCCGCAGCATCAGCTGGCAGAAGCTGGCACTGGGAACTAATTCTGTCAAGTCAAATCACAGAACCACCCAAAGAGTGAATAAACTGGGACTGAGAGAGACCTGGGAGGGAAAAAGTGGGCTCCCCCTTCCTGGGTCACTAGTCCCGCAGGAGGGCATGAAAACTAGGACGGGGGCTGGGGTGGCTAGACAGAGAGGCACTCAACAACATCTGTGAGGGCTGGATGGTTGAGTTGGTTACATGGAACTAAGCTTTAATACCCAGTGACAAGTACAAGAGCCAAATGGGCTGGGGGACAGACTGGTCTACTGCTACACATACTGGCAAACCAGGGTAGGGGGTGGGCCTGATGGGGGTTATTGTGGGTCTCCCCGACTAGGCTGCAGCTCCCACTGGTTGATGTAAGGGCCAGTATGTGCTGGGCAGAACCAGACTGGACAGCAACACTCATTGGTTCCAGTGCAACTCGGGACTGAAAACAGAACCAACCCAGCAATTGCAACCACCAGCTGATCGGGGTGATGGACTGTGCCGGGCACTGTGCTTGCTAGAACATACAAGAATCTGGTCTGGGAATACCTCAAGGTTTCTTTGGAGATCTCCCCAATCGAACTGCTGGACTCAGAACTCTAACCAAGAAAAGACAGAAGACAAAACAGGTCAATCATTCATCTCAGCTCTATGTTGGCAGCGAAATATGGGGCAAACGGAGACTTTATGATGGACCATATCAATCAGTGGACGACCTCATCGAGCGAAACTGGCAGCGATTCATAACTGGAGAACTATTAACACCACTTGAGCAAATATCTCAGAGCATGCCCCACATCCGGGACTTGGGGTGGGCGGGAAACCGGGTGGGGCTTCTCCCTCAATATCTCCCTTTACCTCAGATACATGATGGAAACAATATGGACATAATAGTATTACCCACTTCCCTATACCCCCTGAACCTTTGTTTTTAATCGCAATTAACTATGTAAAGATTGTCAACAATACAATAAAATAAAAAAAAAAGAAACAGGTGATGTCACTTAGATACCACAAGTGAATTGTATTTTGCTTACCATGCCCCCCAAACTCAACAATATGGTTGCAATGGACCCATTCCTTGACTCAAAATGAAACAAACACTTTGAATATGACTATACCTACTAAGAATAGAAATATTAGTTTGTGAAACTCCCCAGAATAGGTCTGAAAGGCTTTATGTTTTCTTTGGAGAATTCTACCAAACATTTAAAAGAAAAAAGGCACCAATTCTACCCAATCTCTTCCACAAAACTGAAAAGGAAGGTCATATTAACACTTATTTTATGACTATGACATTCAGTTAGTAATATTCTGAGGCTTTGTCCCTTGAGATTTCCTCTTTGACTCATATACTATTTCGAATTATGTTATTTTATCCATTTTATTATTATTTCATAGTTTAATGCCATGTGATATGAGCGTATTTTCTCTGATTTCCACTTCCAGTATTTTTGAATTTGTTGAGCTGTACTTGGTAACCTAGCATGTTGTCAGGTTGTCTTTGTGACGGTCCAAGTGAACTTGAAAAGAATGTATGTTCTGTTGTTTGATGAAGAATTAGGTGAACATTACTTAGTTCACAAATTGGTTCTATCAATGATTTTAAATGATATTGTACCTCTAGGGTCCCTCTGTCAAAAATGTGTTGAAGTTCCCAAGCATTACAGTGGCTCAGTCTATTACCCCTGGCAGTTTTATCAGCTTCTGTCTGATGTGTTTTGATGCTCTTCTGTTTACACACATGTAATAGGGAATTTTTTGCAAGTGAAACTCTTTATAATTAAGCAATGCCTCTGATAATTTTCCTTAAAGAATCTGCTTTGTTTGAAATGAATATAGGTATTCTAACTTTTGATTTATGTTAGCCTAGTATTTATTTTAAAGATTTATTTATTTTTATTGAAAAGTCAGATATACAGAGGGGAGGAGAAACAGAGAGGAAGATCTTCCATTCAATGATTCACATCCCAAGTGACCGCAACAGCTGGAGCTGAGTCGATCTGAAGACAGGAGCCCAGAGCTTCTTTCGGTAGCCATCCTCGGCTACTTTCCCAGGCCACAAGCAAGAAGCTGGATGGGAAATGGGGCTTCCTGGATTAGAACCGGATCCTGGCGTATTCAAGCAAGGACTTTAGCTGCTAGACCACTGCACCAAGCCCTATTTTTTTTTTTTAATAATTTGTCTTACCCTGCCTTCTTTCAAGACTTGCTCTTCTTTCAGTCCTACAGTTTGAATGTGACATGACTGGGTGTGTATCTTGGTTGCTGTACTAGCATCTTGAAGTTGTAGCTTGTCATTTTGTGGATTTGTAAATGTTTGTAATAAAAATTTTAACATTCTCAGTCATGACTATTTTACCAATTTCTTCAGTTCTTTCCTCTTTTCTCCTTCTTGTATTTCCACTGAGGGTATTTTAGATCTTTGGTAGTTGCTCTGCAATGTCTGATATTCTGCTCAGCTTATTTCATTCCTGGTTTTCTTTTGCAATCCGGTCTCAAGAGTTTTGATTGACCTCTCTGTTGAAGCTCATTGACTCTCTTCAGCTGTGGCTAGTCGATTGATGGATTCATCAAAGCGTTCTCGATTTCTGTTTCAGTCTTTTTTTTTTTTAATTTTTGTCATTTCCTTTGGATTCTTAGTTTCCATCTCTCTCCTCACACTGCTCATCAATTCCCACATTAGATCCTTGCACATATTAATCTTGATTATTTAAAATTTCTGGCCTGGTAATTCCAGAATATCTGTGCTATTTGAGTCTGCTTTTTCTCTACGTAATCAACGTGCAATGCTTGTTTCCCAGTGTAACTTTTTGTTGCGAGCAGGTGTACTGTAATTAGCAAAAAGATACTGGGGTGGAGGCCTTTGGCGTGAAATAAATAAATCTTTTTAAACAATGCACAAGTCTTTAAAAAGAAACTGTTACATATGTCTTGACACTAGAAAGCTGGTCTTTATATCATCATCTATGCCTACATTGTCAGGATACGTTAAATAGCAGGATGATGAACTTGTGACTGTTGTTGAAGGACTAAACTGTTATAAAAATACAGGGGAAAACAGCGGGAAGGGAGTGGGGACGGTAGAAGGGAAAATCCTGAATCTAAGGAATTATATCATGAAAAATAAAGAATTAAAAAACATTTCAACTTACTTTAAAAAAAAAAAGGCAGTGGAACACCTGGGATTGAGTTGGCCTGCATAGGGGATGCTGGCATTGCAGGCCACAGCTTTACCTGCTGCACAATGCCACTAACCCCTCTCCTTCGTTTTTGAAGATTATTTTTTTAGGGTACAGAATTTTAGGAAGATTTGGTTTCCTTTTTATTTTTAACTATTTCTTTTTTTTTGTTTAAAGATTTATTTTTTATTATTGCAAAGTCAGATATACAGAGAGGAGGAGAGACAGAGAGGAAGATCTTCCATCCGATGATTCACTCCCCAAGTGACCGCAATGGCTGGTGTTGCGCCGATCCAAAGCCAGGAGCCAGGAAGCTCCTCCAGGTCTCCCATGTGGGTGCAGTGTCCCAAGGCTTTGGGCCGTCCTCGACTGCTTTCCCAGGCCACAAGCAGGGAGCTGGATGGGAGGTGGAGCTGCCAGGGTTAGAACCGGCACCCATATGGGATCCTGGCACTTTCAAGGCAAGGACTTTAGCCGCTAGGCCACCATGCTGGGTCCTATTTTTAACTATTTCATTCCACGTACTTGTGCCTGGTGGTTGTGGATGAGGAGTCCTCTGTAACTCCTGCCCTTTTCCCTCTCCAGGGTGAGATGCTCCTCTTCCTATAGCGCCACACCTTCACTTCCTTCAAGACCTCCCTCTCTACGCCTTGGTCTTCTGCAGTTGAAATATATGAAATGCCGCGGGGGCAGAAGGGTGCCACTCATAGGAGACTGGTCCCAGAACTCCCCTGTAGATACCAAAATTTGCAGATGGTAAAGTTCTTTACTTAAAGTGGGGTCGTATCTGGAAGAAACTCGCTCATGTCTCCTGTACTCTTGAAATCATCTCCAGAGTATTCACAATGCCCGATCCAGTGCACCATACTCTTCAAGGAATGAAGTCAAGAAAAAGACTGCATGTGGTCAGTGCTGACTCAACACGAGAATATTTTGCATCTGAGGTTGGTTGAAGTCGCAGAGGTGGAATCCCTGGGTGTGGAGGGCCAACCCTGGACATGGAGGGCCAGCCATGTTCGTAATTGAGTGACCGAGAAAGGCCTTTCTGAGGAGGTCATGGTTAAGCAGTGGTGGAGGAGACGTTGACCCATGCGTGGGGCCTTCGCACTGTGTTCTTAGGATGAAAGAGAAGCCATGGAGGTTTGGGGCATCCCAGGGACACGACCTCACAGAGGCGTGGAGAGGACCACCCCAGCTGCTGCACCAAGAGTGAAGGTGACACAGGAGGACCAGACAGAGCCTTCTCATTGTCCCATGCCAGTGCTGGTGGTGGCAGGGACACTGTTGGCAGCTATTGGGGCGCGAATGAGGAAGATGAGCAATTAGACAAAGCTTAAAGGGGGAAACCCCAAAATATTTCCAATCTTTTCACTCAGAAAGAGAACTCTTTCTTACTGGCTGTATGGTTTTTACTTTTAGCATGCATCTGATATTTTATTTGCTGACCCGCCTTATCACTAATTAGTAAATACATTTCATTCTGAAACACCATCTTAATAAGCACATACGACTTGATTATGAAATGCACCAAAATGTATTGAACTCACCTTGTACTGTGGGACATGTTCACTCTATTTGAGTTTTTACTGCCTCATAAACACCTACCCCAATTTTCATTCAATGAGCTCAGTGCACACATTCTTAGTTTTTCGTTTAGATACTGTCCCGTATGCAGGTTAAGGTTTTCATGTGCACAAGGGTTTTAATACGCATTTATTAATTACCCTGCAAATGGCCCTTCTCCTGGCAGGATTCACAATACGCCTATGCACTATTATCTGCTTACTACAGAGGATTGTCTTTGTGTTTAATCTTCAGCAGGTTGATAGGCAAACCACGTTATCTCCTGGTTTTAATTTGTTATTCTTTGACTGTAAGTGAGGTTGAACATTTCCTTCAGTCTATCGATCGACTCTTCCCCAGTCATTCCCCGGGCCTCAGCTCACCTGCGTGGCAGAAGGATGTTCAAGGGAGGGGGGAGTGGGTAGGAAGCATGTCTCTTGCAGGTGACAAACAGCCTTAACCCCTGTAATGGAAAAGTCTAGGGGTAGAAAAACCATATTCTGTTCTAATTGAATTCAGGTCCCGGGTTGTTTTTAGGGCTTCGTTCCTCAATGTTGTCTTCAGTTTTGCCTCCTTCGTATTGTTTTGTGTGGGTGATTTTTTTTTTTTTGGTGGGGGTTGGATTCCTTGTGGTACCTGCCATGTCCATCATGCCAGAGCTTACTCCTGTCAGCATACAATTCACGTGGCAAAAAAAAAACAAACAACAAAAACAACCACACCTCTCCCTGCCCCAGGAGGCTCAACTACAAACAGTCAGCCCTGAGAGAAGGCAGGCGGGCCTGGGTCATGTAATTATGACCCTGAAGCTAGTGGTAGGCTTAGCTTCAGCTGAAATAGATGGAGAGAGACAAGGAAAGTGGAGATAATAGAATCAATATGACTACCAATGATCAAAAAGGCAAAACCTCAGGGCCGGCATTGTGGCACGGCAGGTTAAGCTCCTGTGATGCCCGCATCCCATCATGGGTGCTGGTTGGAATCTCAGCTGCTCCACTTCCCATCCAGCGCCTGGAAAGGCAATGGAGAGTGGCCGGTGTGTTTGGGCCCCTGCACCCACTTGAGAGGCTAGGAGGGAGCTCCTAGCTCCTGACCAGTCCAGGCCAGCCTTGGTCATTTGGAGCCATCTGGAGAATGAACTGGCAGATGGAAGACCGATCTCCTCTCTGCCTTTCAACTAAATGAATCTTTATTATTATTATTATTATTACTATTATTGTTATTATTATTATTCAAAACTTTACCACACAGCAAAGAATGCCTTTCTAACTCTCTTTCTACCACTCTCAGAATCACTAAATTCATCAAGTGATGGAGTATGCCTTGCTTCAGCGGGATGCCACTCCGTGCCCATATCCTGATGGACCCCCAAGGGGCAGGAGAAGGCAGAGAGAGGGCAGGAGGCGCAGAGAGAGGACACTTTGGTGCCTGAAATCCAGCCTCCGCCTCAGCACCTGCTCCGCGTCTGAAAGGGGCAGACACGACGCCAATGCAAAACAGAAGAGAACCGAGCACTCAGTGACCTGGGAGATGAGGTGACCCAGGGAGCTGGAGGGACAGTGAAGGAACGCTCTGCAGGGGCGCTGCAAAGGCTGAGACCCCCCCACGCCAAGCTGGGTTTCCAGTTAGCCAGAATGAAGATAAAATCCCAGGGCCCACAGCGCCCCCTACATATCATCTCAATCCTTTCTCGCAGAGCTCTTGTGTAAATGATGACTTGTACATTACAGGGAATTAATTGCATCATTTATATTCCCCACAGCTCCAAGCCAGATCTGGTCTCAGCCTCTTTAACGTGAACAGTGTGGCTACATGCCTCCTCTATGGCAGATGCCATTTCTTTCAATTACTGAAGCCTTTTCGGAGTGGCTTCTGGAGCCGCGTTTCCCAGCCAGGAACCCTGTGCAGGCGTACTGGGACACACAGGAGGGAGGGGCAGTCAGCGCCAGGCTGACCACAACTGTCTCTGGGCTGCTTCTCATTGGGAAAGGATCGTTAGTAAACAGCCGTCCTAATAGTTACCATTTTTAATTTATCCTCAAATATTGGCAGGGGAAGGCCCTGTGGAAGAAAAATGAGCCTTAAAAAATTAGTCACCGACAGGAGATGCCGTCATGCTCACAGCCGAACTGGGCTGCCCTCTCAAGGGCTGTTCTACCTGTTTATCTCCCACTTTCCCATCGACAACCCAGTAACAATGACTAATTGTTCCATGACATGCTTGCTGTGCCATTGGGACTCAGCACCTGGTGCACCCCCTCTGTTCTCTACCTCTCCTTTGCTGTTGGTGTATCAGGGAGTCCGCAGGTGTCCTCAGGAGGACGTGCCGTTGGCCGGACACACAGTGGACGAGATGGGGAAGGGCACTCCTTGTGTGGTCCAAGAAAAATCCACTGGGCCCTTTTGGTGCTGAGACCTGCTAAGAAGAAAGGAGAAGGAGGCAGTGTTAGGGCAGCAGGCTTTTTCCTGCGGAGTGGCTGTTTTATTTGGTTCCATGTTGCTCTCACAAAACATCTGAGGCCGGGTGCTTTATAAAGCAAGGAGGTTTATTTTGGCTCGTAGTTTTGGAGGTGGGCAGTTCAAAAGCATGATGCCAGCATCTGTTTGGCTTCTGAGAAGGGCTACGTGCTGCTCCACGCGTGGTGCAAAAGTGGATGGGAAGTGAGTGTGGGCAGAAGGAGCACGTGTGGGAGCAGGCGGAAACAGGAGGCTGACCCACTTTATCACCACCCTCTCCCTTCCCATGATAACTCCTTCAGACTCTCACAAAAGACACAGGACCCTTTATGAGCATGGAGCCCCAATTTCTGCTACCACCACCACCTCTTCACGGCCGGGTTCCCCCATGTTTTAGGGTTGTTGGCTTTGGGTATCAAGCCTCCATTTGCATTGTGGTGGGGACGATGTGTATGCAAACCAGAGCATGCGTCCTTGATGACCTCTCCAAAGGAGGTGACAATTGAGTCACACCTTGAATGATCTGCAGGACTAGGCTCTGCCAACACTTGGGGGGGTGGCGGGGGGAGAGGGGGAGGGACAGTGTTCCGGAAAGAAGATTCAGGCCAAGAATATGAGAGGTTAAAGAGGTGTATGGAGCTGACTGGTTGGGAGCTGGGGATGCTAACGCTCTCTGTTGCACAGCTTGCTCTGTGCTTCATGCCTGTCTCCTCCTGCCTCCCTGCCTGCTCCTTGGCCCTGACCCCTTGCTACTCAAGTCTGCAGGATCCCTGCCTGTCACTTTCACATACTCGGATACCTTCCATACTCTCACAGGCTTCGGAGAGTCCAGGAGATGTGTGTGTGTGTATGTGTGTGTGTGTGTGTGTGTGTTTCAAAGTTTGGCTCTTGGTAAAGAGCCCATGCTATTTCCATCTTGTGTGGAAAATATAGAATTACCGTGAATTATATTGAAAAATTAGATTCATTCACTGCTGTGATAATTTATCTCCCAATCTGTCTCAGAGCGTTAGCAGCTGGTGAGAAAATAAAATGTAATTTAGGCAAAAAAAAAAATCACTTTTAATCTATGTCTGGCAGGGAGAGAGGCTATTAAGTGAGTTTACTCTCTGTCAATCAGGTGGTTTTCTTTAGCATGCCCTCAAATGAAATGTTGTGATGGAGACTAATGGGTGGGTGGCTTGCTCCCCCCGGTCTGGGTCCTGGCAGCCGTGGGTCCCGCAGCTCTGCCTGATCAACACCCAGAGCTTCTCTCCCGGGCGCTGCTCTCAGGAATCTGCTTTGAGATCTTGTTCAACTTGATGCTGTGAGGATCCCATGCTTGCCATTGCCAGTGCCTCCGCGGCGGTTTCTGCCTTGAGAAGAAGTCACAGCCTCCAATGGTAAAGGGATCGATTTCGGTGGGGGTTGGGGGGTGGGAGCGTCCTCCCTGATTGGTGATGAGGGCCATTTGTCTTCTTCACACAGCCTGATTATGTGTGCCGGAATTGTCCTGGCATCACCGCGTGAGTCAGAGCCCTGAGCTAATCAGGCCCTGCTCCCAGCCGTGTCCTGAGCTCCCTGCATTGGTGACTCAGCCCCTCACAGTCATAGGACCTGCTGAGGCCACTCAGGAGCCTCGGGCAAGAAGGTACTGACCCACAGGGTCCTTGCAGGGCAGGTGGCTCCCTGTCCACGTGAGTGGCACTTGTCCTCTCAGAGCAGGGCACTTGCCCCCTGGGTGCTGCTTCTCCTATTCTTTCCAACTTGTAAGTCCTGCATCCTTGGAGAAACTGAAGCACATTGGAGAGACAATGCCCTGGACTAAAACTGGGGACATTGAAAAGTAGAGGGATGGTTTCATTGGTTACTGGCTGCTGTCACAGAATACAGCACATTGGGTAACTCTGGGGGGAAAAGACAAGTATTTTTTTCATAGTGGGAAACTCATGATACAAGGGGACAAGTCTGACAAAGTTCTAGCTACACCTTAACACGTCAGGAGGCTCCAAGGTGGAGGGTGAACTGGGTAGAGATCCACTGTTGAGATAAACAGCCTGCTTCCATGGGAACAGCTCCAGTCCATTCATGGGCACAGGACCCTGGTGACCTTGTCCTTACCTACTGTTACAACAATGGCGTTTCAGTACAGGTTTGGAGGGGATGTTCAGCCCATACATAGTGTTTCTGCCTTGGCTCATCACACATTGAAAATCTTCCTCTGCTGTGAGCTGCAGGTGCCTTTTTTTAAAAAGCAGGGAGCCAGCGCAAGAAGGGTGAGTCTCCCTCAAGGCTGGAGATATTTGCCCTGGGTTTGTAACTTGAGCTGTGTAGACAGGGGCCCAACACCACTCTGTATGCAAACGGAGCTCCACAGAGGTTCTGCAGCCATGCCTGGGCCGCCTCAAAATCCTGTCTCAAAGAAATGTGTCATGGCTGATTTGAAGAGATGCCTGTAGGTTTCTAGGGTTGGGAACAGCGAAGGATGCAGAGGCTAAGGACCCTTGTGTGGCAAATGTCAGGAGCTTCCTACCTCGGGAGCATCTTCTGGGATCCTGGGTGTAGACAGCCTTCTATGAAGCCACCTGACCTACCAGGTGTCTCAAAGATCTCACTGAGTTCTTGAACATGACCTTGAGGTCAAGTCAAAAGACAGAAGAATTGATTTAAATTCAGCTTAGACTTCCAGCAAAGCCAAAGCTCCCATCGCAGAGTGTTTCTGGCCCATCTCCACCTTGCCATCCCTGGCTGGGTTAATATTCCAGAGGAATACAAAACAGGGAAGATATCTGCTGGCGTGGGGCACTGGCAAAGCTGGAAGAAGTCTAGGGGAAGCTGTGAGGAGGGCAACCTGTCCAGAGTGAAGCATCTGCTTGCTCACTCAGCCAGGCATTCCTGAGCGCTTTCTGCGGGCCAAGCCTTGTTCCCAATATTGGTGATACAGAAGTGAGAACAGGAAAGACAAGAATGCTATTCTTATCATGATTATATTCCAGTCTGGAAGACTATGCACCTGTGGATTCAACAATCAATAAAAAACAGTTTGAAAACTGCCTGGGTGATGAACATATGTATGCTTTTTTCTTATCCATATTCCCTGAAGAATCTACTATAACCACTATTTACATAGCACTCACATTGTTTCCATAAGCATGTCAAGACCTTTTCTGTATCATTTTTCCTAAGGAGTACAGCATTAATGACTATTTACACTGTGCTTACATTGTAGCAGGTGTTGTGAGGTGACTTAAAGCATACAGGAGGATGTGCATGGGTGATGCGTGAATACTACACAGCTTTCTGGAAAGGAGTTGAGCATCTTCAGATTTGGGAATCCATGGGATTCCTGGACTCAGTCTGGCAGAGTAACTGAGGGATGGCCATGTGATCATAGGTATATCAGGACAAGGAATACCACCTGATGGTCTTGGCAGGCAGAGGACTTCCACAGGTGGTGAGGGAGGTGATTCCAGATCAAGGAACTTGGAGAAAGGGGAGCCAATTATAAGGAGGACAAGAGGGAGGGCTGTGGGCTAGAAAAAATTGATTGGGATGGAGATATTTGCAGAACTCCATATTGTCTTTGCAAGTTTTAACATCTCACAGGGAAGTGCCTGATGTAAGGGTAGGGTGTGAGCACATCAGGGGTCATGGATGCACCTGCCAGGGCTGGGGAAGCACAGTGCTACCAGCCCCCAACCAGGTCAGCACAAGCCAGAACAAAAGCTTCATGGCTCCACAGTGCCCCAGCACAAGATACCAGGTCATGTTTATTAGGCAAAGGGTCTCCAAGTATCTGCCTCCTTTTCTCCTCTCTGCATCCTAAAACTGCTGAACCTTTCTTCCATCCAGTACACTTAATGGAACACTTAATCTTTCCTCTTCTCCCTTTGGCCTGAGCTCCAACAAATTTGAACAGGGGCCCACCCTGAGCATCCATCTCAGCCAGAAACGATTTCAGCTCTTAATATTGGATGCACAACACTTTGCCCTGGCAGGGTAAAGGGGCAAGAAGAGAACAGACACGGGGAAAGACTCTGAAGTTCATGAAAGAAGCCCGTCAGGGATATTGAACCGTGCATCTTGCTAAATAGGAAAGTAGCTGAAAGAAGTGGGAGGGAATTTTAAGATCACTTGTACTTGTCCTATCAAGGAGATTCAAAGTGGCACTGCGTCCATGATTTCCAAGTGGAAGCTCCTGCAGGAAGGCACGAAGGAGGGGCAGCCAGAATGAGGAAGACTTAGAAGGTGAGGCAAGATGAGAAGAGCCTGGTTCTCGAGGCAGTGCACAAAGTTGGATGCAATTACTCAATCCACAGATGATGATGAAGGCAAGAAATAGTAGGTTCAATTCTTCAGGAAACTGAGCCACGTGGAAGGTGAGTTTGGGAAATGTTCCCACATTTTCAAAGAAGTCAGAGATGAAAATAATGTAGTTTTAAAAGAAAAGAAGCATTCATTGCAGGGCAGGGAATTTGAGATAACCATAGGAAGTGGAGTGGCTGGAGCTAAGGAAGAAGTTGAAAACACGTTTTCCACAAATATTGGAGAAGCGGCTCCAGCATTTCTGTAAGGGGCAAAGTCTGAGCGGGCAGCAGGAAAGGCAAACAGATCAATGACTACACGCATCTCGGTGGAGATTTTGCATTCTGAGGATAGAAAGATTTGGCTAAGCGTAAGAGAAAATAAAACAAGTTCATGGCAAAGGAAGAAAGTCAGGCCAGACCTAGATCTCTGCCAAAGCAGACCCGGACAAGAAGGAGCAGCAGGAGAGGCAGGAGCTAGAGACGGCTGCTGTCCCCCCACGTGGCCTCTGATGACCTCCGAGGGCCTCTGGGGTCCTTTGGTAGCCATTCTGGAGCAGCAGAGGAGTCTCCCCCGTAAGGAAGGACTCCGTGTACACTTCCTCGGTTCATGCTTAAGAGGCTGGCTCGTGCTTCAGAACTGAATTATACACAGAATAGAAGCCTGCAGACACTGTCATGCCAAGAATCATGGATTAAACTGCAAGATAGAACTAAGATGAAACTATTACTCCTGCAACGGAGTTGCAATAAATAAATAAAAAAGATTTACTTATTTTCAATGGAAAGGCAGATTTACAGAAAAGAAAAGCTGATTTACTCCCTAAACACCCACAATGGCTAGAGCTCAGTCAACCTAAAGCCAGGAGACAGGAGCTTCCTCTGGGCCTCCCACGCGGGTGCAGGGTCCCAAGGCTTTGGGCCGTCCTCAACTGCTCTCCCAGACCACAAGCAGGGAGCTGGATGGAAAGTGAAGCAGTCAGGACATGAACCATCAACTATGTAAGATGCCTGTGCGTGGGAGCAGAAGATTAGCCAGTTGAGCCAACATGCAGGTCCCCAAATCTTTTTTCACAAGTAAGTGGGGATACTCTTACAGAAAATAAGAAAAATATGGTCGTTTTCTTAAAATTTGCAATCAGTTTTTTTTTAGGACAAAAGCAGGAATAAACTAAAAAATCACCAGATGAAAGGAACTGAGAAAGTGTGATTCCACAAGCAACAACAGTAAAAACAGAAGAAGTAAGCATTCCAACAAAGGCTTAAAACAACAAAATAAAACCCCGTGTGGTTTATTGTGATGACAGATATGACTGATCCAAGCTCCCTTGTTAAAATTAAGGAACTCTCCACTATAATGGTGACTTGAAATCCAACCAAACTAATGCCACAGAAAAGTTAAAAACCCGTGTTGGGACATAAAAACAAAGCAAAACAGTGTCAAAACATACCACACTCCCAAAGAAAGTTTCAACACTCTAAAGATTCAAATTTATATCTAATTAATTCATAAATAAAATCCTAATGAGCATTCAAACAGGATTTTAAAAGATTATGACAAAATGTGTTCTCAGTAATCCTGGAAGAAAAATCATGGGAAAAAAATATAAGAGTGAAGGCAGTAAAATAAAAACATCATTCATCTTTTAATAGTAAAACTATTGCAAAGATGCGCCAAGCAGCACTTGGGATGCTCACAGCCCATAACACAGTGCCTGGTTCCAGTCCTTGCTACTGAGCTGCTTCTGATCTGGCTTCCTGTGAAGATGTACCTTGGGAGCAGCAGATATGGCTCAAGTTCCTGCGCCCCTGCTGTGCATGTTGGGGACCTGGAAGGGGTTCGTGGTTCCTGGCACATCTCTCTCTCCCTTTCAAACAAGAAGTGAAAACAAAGGTGCATTCATTATGAGAGTTTGGTGTGGGTAGACAAAGACGCCACTGCCATAAAGCCCCCAGATTAGCCTGCGTAAAGAGGCAGCATTTCACAACAGTGCATGGAAAGCAGATTCTTAAGCTGAAGTAGCTTGTTAATGGCTGGAAACCGAGAAAATGTATCACAACACTATAGCTCATCCATGAAGGCAAAATGATTAAAATGTTAAATGCAAAAAAGAAAGCCATCAGGTGGTGAAAATGAAAAAAATACACACTTGACTTCGGAGTGGATAAAGGATGGGAGAACGGGGAGGCGGGAGGGGAGGAGAGATGAACCCCTATACCTACAAAACTGCACCATGAAATACAATAAAAATAAAAGAACAAAGGCTTTTTTAGCTGAAAAGAAAGGCATTTCTAGCAAGATTTGGCTATGTACATACTAGAAAATATTGGCATTTCTTTAAAAAAAATCCAGAAGAGTGAGAAAGTGGAAATTAATGGTTTTCTCGCCTCTCTTCCCACCCTCTCCTTTATTCTCTCTCTCTCTCTCTCTCTCTCTCTCTCTCTCTCTCTCTCTCACATACACACACACAGCTAATCTTTTGACTATATAAAAATGAACACCAAGTAGAAAAACACCAAGCACTCAACAGGAAGAAACTAGGCCAAATACAGACTGATACGTGACAAATGATTATGCCCAAGTTACCAATTACAAAGAGAGGAAGAAAAAAATGCTCAAACTCCTTCATACATAGATCTCCAAATTCAAACAATATGCCTATCAAATGGAAAGACATAAAGTACATACCAACTATTGAGTGCTCAGGAGGGCACAAGAAACAAACAAATCCTCAAATATTTTACACCAAAATCTTTACATAGTTTCCTAATTTTGGACATAAGGTATCCCACCCCCAGGAATTCATTTAAGCGAAACATGCAAGCAGCTTCCACTAAGATTTAGCTATAGGAACACTCTTCATCGCATTTTTAAAAGGAGGTCAAAATGGGTGATAATAAGCAAATCTAATATTTATTTATTGAGTACATAAAATGACCAGGCACTCTGCCAAGACCTTCACAGTATCTCATTTTATCCTTAAACAGCCCTCCCCCTTATTATCTCTGTTTAAAGATATGGAGCTGGAGGATTAAAACAATGCAATTGCCAGTTAAAGGGATGCTTACACACATCACAGGACAGAAATAATGGGACAGTTGTCCAGCCTTGCAAGGCCACGTTTCTCTGAAAATACAAGGGTTACCAGTGAATGTTCACTGTATGTGTCAGTGTGTGTGTCTGTGTGTATGTGTGTGTGAATAAGGAACCAAAAATAAGATTGTGTGATCTGAGGGAAAATATATATAGTATGAGAGTATTTCAAAAAGTTTATGGAAAAATGGAATTCAGAGGATTTTTCTTTGCTTCAAAAATTGAAATCCATGCATAGTTTTCCATAATATATATTTTCCATGAGCTTTTTGAAGACACCCCATATGCATGGATATCAAATTTTTGCACCAAAATAAATTTATCTCTTAATTCCATTTTCATGAACTCGTGTGTGTGTGTGTGTGTGTGTGTGTGTGTGTGTGTGTGTGTGTGTTTCCAAGGGAAAAAAAGGATAGCAAGTGCAAAAAAAGCAGAGAAATTAGGTAGGAGGGGAAAAGGAGAGAGGAAGAGAGGGAGGGGGGTGAGAGGGAGCAAGCTGTTAATAGTGGTCTCCTCCATGCGGACTATACAGTGACTATCATTTTGATTTTCTTCTTTTCATCATATTTTGTCTTTTTCTTCAGTGAATATGCACTTTTAGAATAAAGCACAATTTATTTGAAGGGGGAAATAATTGATGCCATTTTTGAAAAGTCTTCTTTCATAAAGTGAAGAAAAACGCTTTCTCAGACTCAGAACCAAGCCCTAACAGTTTATCCAAGGTTGCTGGGGTCACTGAAGTTCTCAAAGCTACCTAGTCCTCGTAAAGAATGCAGCTGGTCTGCGCAACTTGTAATAATTCCACCCTTGGCCCAGAGAGACTGACAGAAGGCGCATGCTTTAGATCACTGATCCTCCCCCTGGCGAAGGGTTTTGTTCTAAGGCTGAAGGCCCTGTTCATTTTCCCAGCTAAATACATACGTCCTGGTGATCACTCCTGCATATTGATACATTGCAAATCCTCCACTTCTGTGCTAGGCCCTATCAAGACAACGAGTTCAGCTGCTTGGTGTCTTGAAGTTCCACATACTAGGATCTTCATTAAGTAGATAAACAAAAATTCACCTAGACCCTAATCAGTGTGTCGCAACAGTTGATCTGGGCTTCAGAGACAAATTCCAGTGGAGGAGGTGTGTCAGGTGTCTGTCTCATGTGACTGGTGTAGGCGATTCCGCCACAGTAACAAAGATGCACCTCTTTCAGCTAATGATAAGGCCAAGGCCTGCAGACCCAGGGATCCTTCCAGAAGGGTAGAGCTTCAGAAACCTCATGAAGGTTTTCAGGTCAGGAAAATAAAAGGCTGCCTCTCTTACAAATAAGGCAAAGGAGCAAGGAAAAGTCTCCTGCTGGCAGCACAGTTGCGCCTATTTCTATTTGAACTAGCCACTCATTCATTATTCATTCTTTCATTCAGAAAATACCTATTGAATATTAGAGAAGTGCCAGGAATTGGGGATGCAGGGATGAACAAACAGATAAGGTCCTTGCCTGAATGGAGGCTTGCACCCTGATGACATTAGCTAAACAATAAACATAGAACCACGTCAACAAACACGCAAGATGACTTCAGATCGGGGTAAGTGCTTGAAGAATAAACTAAGGTAAAGAGATAGGAAGCAACTGGGGATTACTTGTCTATAGAGGGGTCCAGAAAGTGTGTGACAAGTGACAGTAAAGGGGAAACAGGAACGAGCAGGAGGAATCCGCCACTTTCAGCAGCACATCTTGTCCTTGGTCTCTAGCTTAGCCATGCTTCTCCATCAGCCTCATCTCCTCCTGGAAGAACATCCCTCTGGGAGTTCTCTAGTCATGCTGCTACTTCTTCATCAGAGCTCCCAGACTGTGTCATCTACATCAGCACACAGACCTCCCAAAGGCATGTGTGGATGCTCATCTGTGTGTACACACAGTGTACACAATGCTCTACAGTGCTGATGAGTAGGCTAGACATGCACCCGTAACGAGTCTGCAGTTTAAGGGCTACGTTCTTCATGCATCATGGTCCTGATCTCCATGTACAGTGACATCAGCATTTATTTCTTTTAAAAAACATTCATTTTTATTTGAAAAATAGCTATGGAAGGAGGGGGGATGGAGAGAGATCTTCCATCCATTGATTTAGTCTCCAAGTGGTCACAATAGCTAGAGCTGGGTCAGACTGAATCCAGGAGCTTGGAACTACATCTGGGTCCCCCATATAGGTGCAGGAGCTCAGGTGCAATAAGAAGGAGCTGGAACAGCCAGGAGTTGAACCACAGTACTCGTATGGGATGCTAGTATTATAGGTGATGATACAGCCCACTACCTTACAACAGATTAAGCACTTGTTTCTTTAACTGTTTATCTCTACCAGAGTTACCATGTGTGGTTTGCACTTCAGGAGGCTTAGAGAGAGCTAAACCCTGAACCACAGGGGCAGGTGCTGTGGTGTTGTGGGTAAAGCCGCTGCCTGTGACACAGATATCACTTCTGGATCAGTTCAGTGTTAATGTGATTGGGGAAGTTACAGGGGTTGGCTCCAGTGCTTGGGCTCCCTATACTCATTGAGAGAACCAGATGAAGCTCCTGGCTCTTGGCTTTGGATTGGTCTTTTGCCACCATTTGAAGAGTGAATCAGTAGATCTCTCTCTCTCTCTTTCTCTCTCTCTGTGTGTGTGTGTGTGTGTGTGTGTGTGTGTGTGTGTGTGTCTGCCCTCTGCTCTGTAACTCTACCTTTCAAAAACATAAATTAATCTTTGAACATCTAAACTACATTCTCATGGCATTGAGCAATATTAGGACCAGAGAAACCTCAAATATGTCACCTGTCTCCAGGAGGGAAGTGCTTCTTATGGCACTTGTGTTTCCCACTGCAGTTTCAGAGGGTGGGCTTACGAGAATCTCCTGAGTGTACATGGACCCACCCAGGGCAAATGGCCATTAGAATCTCTCTAGTGGGTTTCATCTTAGTCACACTTCCAGAGGGAAGATGACTGCGAAGTGGGAGCCAGGCAAGATTCCCAGTGGTCACCATCTTCCTGTACATTCCAGTCATTTGAAAGGACAAAGGACATAGGACCATAAATAAAGGCTGATCTGAGCTATTTCTATGAGCACGAACTGAATAAAAACAAAGACCAGAAAGAAGAACAGTATGCAGAATGCTACAGTTTCATGACTTATAGATGTGGAGAGTTAATAATGATGGATGGATGGATGGATGGAGTAGATAGGTGGATATATGGGTGGGTGGATGGATGAATGAGCTGGCAGATGAAGAAATGGATTGATGGGTGGGGTATGGGGTGAATGAGTACATAGATGGAGGAGTGGATGAATGGACTGCTGGGTGGGTAATTGGATGGTGGATGGACGGGCAGATTGAAGGGCAGTAGGCAGTGCATGAACATATGTTAGTAGGGACACAGAACATGTCTAGAAAAATGTATAAGAAATTGGTAACAGAGGTTGGCTTGGGGAAAAGAATTTGTGGGTTAGGATTATTTAGAGAATGTTTCCCTACATAGCATTTGGAATGCCAGGCCTTTCTTTTTCTTTTTCTTTTTTTAAGCATCACCTTTAAATAAAAGTAACAATTGTGAAATATAAGTAATGACCAGATTGTCACAGCTGTCCCATATATAATGCTATCAATAATGCATGCCTATCACTATTCTATATGGCCCTGCCTATATTATAATCCTAAGCAACAGATATAAATCATTTTCATTTTATCAATAGGGAAATTGAGGTGGAACTCAGTTAAACAAGTTTGCTGAAGTTCTCAGAAGTAACGACAACATGCATATTCAGACACAGGAAGCCTAGAATCTGAGGCCAAGCTGTTGATTCCCAGCTACATGTTCCCACATTCCTGTGACTCTGCATATGTCCTTGAGATAAATGCATCTATTTTTTGGCCCTGGCAGGACCACCAATCCCAGTATTATCTTTTCTCTCTCCTGCTGGAGGATCAATCATGATTCCTGGCATGCAGCTCAACTTATACAGAATTTACAAGAGTGAATGAATGAATAAATCAATCAATGGAGCAGATTCCTTGGGGGGGGAACATTAACATGGGTAAATCTCTGATGGCTGAGATTTGCTTGCTAGGCGTGGCGATGGGTGCTTTCCATTTGGAAATGCTGATCAGAGGAAGCTTAGAACATGAAGAACTGAGAGTGGATCAGTGTGACTGGGTTGTGGTGTGGAGCTGCCCAGAGGTGTTGCTGATGTAGATAGAGACTGGATCGCCCAAGCTTTGCATAACATTGTGCAATGTGTCCTCAAAGCCATGAATTTTATAAGGGATTTTAGTAGGACAGGGACCTTCCCAGCAAGGCAAGCATGGGTACCAGATGCTGATAGGATGCAAGCTTGTTGCTTCTGGTTCTGGGCTCTATGAAGTCAATGCCTGGGCATGTCCTGAACGCATGGAGGTGCCTGAGATAGTGTTCCAGGTGGCTGGGGGGCGGTCCTGGCAAAGAACATGCTAGAATTACCTTACTGGTACTGTACACAGTGAATCTTGGCCTCAGTCCCCATCCTGCCTCCTAGTCATCCTGATCTAGGATTTTGCTCCAATGGGGACCTTGCTCAATAGTTGGCCTTTCTGTTCATCTGAGTCATGGATGCAGCAGCATCGAGAGAGGCAAGTAACATTTACAGCTGACGCTGACACTGATGTGTCAGCACCTGGTAGTCCCCTGAGCCTGCTGGACAGACAGGCCTTGGCTGAGGTCATGAGGACACAGCAAATTGAAACACACAGCACCCTCCTGGAAGAGACAAAATAGCAGAGGTGTCAGGTTCCGTGCAGCTGTGCAGCATTAACCACTGCAGTGGCTTCAGCTCTTGGCTCAGTCTCAACTCTTCTCAAGGTCTCCCAGCTATGGCTGAGTCCAATAGCTGGCATCTTGGCAGTCACCTTGTAGGAATCTGGGAAATGGAAATCAGTCTTAGGTTGTGAGACCCAGGAGGGGATTCAATTAAGTTCATCACCAGTCCGTCAATAAGTCCTGGGGCTTTGAAGACCTGGTCTCTGCCTCTGGGAGTTGCAGTACTGTGAGAAGCTGGAACAAATGTCTGTGGTGCAACATACTCCCCTAAGACACATGTGGGTGACAGGTGTGGTGACAACAAAGAAGCCCTCCTGGGAGAGTGGGGGAAGGAGCCAGAGGAACTAAAGGTTGAAGAGCATTAGAGCTGGACCTGTAAGGATAAATAATACACTAGAGAGAGAGGAAGGAGGGAACAAGCTTCTGAAGGAACCAACTAAGTTGCATGATTTTCAAGTTATTTGGCACTGAAGTAAATATTTAAATTATTTATTTATTTATTCAGTTTTTTATTATTCGAAAGGCAGAGAGAGGGGGTTGCAGAGGAAAAAGATAGAAAAAAAAAAGATGGAGAGCTCCCATCCACTGATTCAGGGCTGGCATAGGCTGGCGCTGGAAACTGAGACTTCTACAAGGGTGTCAGAGACCCAAGCATTTGAACATCACCATTATCTCCTAGGATGCCCATTAGCAGAAAGCAGAAATTGGGAGCAGAGTTGGGACTCCACCCAAATTGACAGGGGACGTGGGTGTCCCGAGCACTCAAACATGTCTTAATTCCATATGCTGCATGCTTCCAGAAGTAGTTCTGTGGAAGGGTGTCTGAGTTAAGTACAAGGACTCTGGAGTCAGGGCACCAAGGCTAGAGCCATTTTCTGCCACTGAGTCATCATGTGACCCTAAAATAGTAACCTCTTTGTGCCTTAGCTTTTTCATCCGTAAGCAGAACAATAATAACATTCCAGGTACCAGTATCTTAGGATGGAAACAGATTTAAGAAATCCATGCAGTCAGGTGTCATATATGACATATATGGCATTTCAGGCAATAACAACAGACTAAATCTGTGCTGGTAGTCTCAAAGGATCCTCCCTAGCTATAACATAGCTGTCTTAGGTGGTGTAAGTACACTCAGTGGCGTTCTTACAATGATGGAATCACCCAACGGAGCCTTTCTCAGCACATGGCTGGTCATTGGATCATGCAAGAACATGTACATAAGATGCTCAAAACGACAATAAGCATTCAGAAGTACTAGCGATTGTGGTCAGCACTATTGTCTTGGAGCAGTTGAATTGGGTGGACCTGGAGAGACTAGAGGGGGATGAAAGCGTGGGAACAACACTGTAAAGGCCAACCAGTACCCAAGCACAGTGTGAGTCTATTGGGGGTCTCAACCCTCTGCTTCCACGAGGGACTTTTCACAAGCAACAACCCACTGGAGCCATTAGGTGAGAGTCTTCTACGTGTTCTCAGCCTGGATCCATTGAAGGGCAATCCTCTAGCTAGAACCCCAGCCTCCATTCATCTACTAGGCAAGTGGTAAGCCTGGACTCCAGCACCAGCCATAAATGCCCCCATCATGGTCACGTGAACCAAAGCAAGGCAGCAGAGATGGCCTTGTTTGTACTGGATAAACTGTAGAGTGAGGCTGAAGAGCAGCTTAGAGGCCCCAGGGAGTAGGGGAGGGAGAAATCAGACGGGGTCAGGATCTGCTTCAAATGAGAAGGAAGCCACGGACGGAATTCCAGAGACACAGGGGCAGCACGGGTGTAACTGAGGATCAAGCTTCCATGTCTTGGAAGATACAGGAAATCAAGCACACGGACCCATCTCAGGGAGGAGACACTGACCAGAAGTGGCTTGGGTGTTAGTCACTTCTGGCTCTGTGGACAAGCTGAGCACTCCCAGGGAGCCCACGGGAGAAGCCAGTCATGCAGACAATGGAAGTCCAGTTCTGTTTTCTCAGTCTGTCCTTTTCTGTTCCACTTCCCAGCCCCTTGGGCAAAGACTTAAGACTCATTGTGTGGGGCTGGTTGCTTCTTTACAACGAAATCTTCTGGTCCTTCTCAGGCCTCCAGGTCACTACATCTCCATGATGAGCCTGCATCTCCGTGGTGATCAACCCACCACCACACTATGCAGTGTAACAATAGTGTTGGAAGCTTTATTTATGGGAGGAGCTCCTACCTTCCCAAGCCATGGGGTGGCTGCAGGGCAGGAGAGGGGAGGAAGGAACCTTGGAGCCTACTTCTCCTCTCCTCTGCTTGCCCGTCTCTTCCTGCCTCTCTCCCCACTGGCTTGCGTGTGACTTCTCCAAGACTCAATCAGGAAGGAGAGAGAGAGCAAGGAAGGATGAGGCCTTGCTGGACTTGTGGCCTCTGGTCTGGGCTCTTGAGTGATAAACCCTTCCCAATTTTCTTGGGAAGAATTGGTTTTGAAGATGTTTCCAGCCCACTTCTCTTGTTGGGTGCACTCGACCCACCAGGGGCCTGGCCTTTGCTTGTCTCAGCATCACGGGTGGGTGTACAGCCGGGCCCCAATCTTCCTCCTTCACCCCAACCTTGGTCTCTGTTTAAGATGAGCCTCAGATGTCAGAACATCACCCTTCCCCATTTATAACACATGCACATGATGCTCTCCAAAGGCCTCTCTAAATTCCCTTCCCTTCTTGGATCAAGGTGACCTAATGAAAGCACAGAGTCCTGACAGCTCTCGCCAATACATCGCTCCAGCTCTCTCCCTCCAGCATCTCGTGTGACCCTTTATGCCTCTGAGATGGGAGATGAGTTACAAGATTCAGAACTGGTACTGGATGCCCTTCACAGGTGTGAGTCCTGCTTGGGTGGCCAAGGGTGCCATCTGGCTTTCCTCCAGTTGAGAGCTCTGGAGCAAGGGGGTGCATCTGGTCTGCTACTAGAGTCTCAGATTCCTGCACTGTTTTTGATATCAAATTTGGGGTGTGGGAGGCAGAGCAATGATCTGCAAAATGTTTACTGCCTAGTCCCTGGGACCTGTGACTTTGTTAGGTCACATGATAAAGGAGAATTATATTTGCAGGTGAAATTAATGTTGCTAATCAGCTGGCCTTGGCAAAAGATTATCTAGGATTTGGGGCACAGACTTGGTGTAATCACAAGGGTTCTTAGAAACGGAAGAGGGAAAAAGAAAATCAGAGTGACAAAGGGATTTGAACACAAAATGCTGCTGGCTTTGAGGGTGGAGAGGAGGGCCATAAGCTAGGAAATGCAACCTCTGATTGAAAGAAGCAATGGCATGGATTCTGCTGTGGAGCCTCCGGAAAGAAACAGCCCTGCTGATACCTTGTTCTGCTTTGCTTTTAAAGGTTCATCAATTGATTTGAAATGCAGAATTAGAAAAAGAAAGCTCCTCTGTCTGCTGATTCACTCCCTCACTCCACAAAAGGCTATAGCAGCTGGAGCTGAACCAGTCTGAAACCAGGAGCCAGGAACTCCATCTGGGTCTCTTATGTGGGTGACAGGAGTCCATACACTTGGGCTTCCCAAGCACATTAATGGGGAGCTGGGTCAAATTGGACTAGCTGGAGGTTTTCTGGTGTGGCCTGCAGGTAAATCTGCAAGGGCTTACCTCTCTGCACCAGAACTCTGCGCAGTGGGCCTGTTTAAATCCTCCTGAACCAGAAGACAGCTCGTGTACTTAATTTGGTTTTCCCATTTGTTACCACAGCCCCTGAAAATGAATGCAATAACATACGGCAAATGTTGATTGACTCATGAGACAACACTGATTCAAAGGGTCACTTAATAAACAAGAGATCCAAGAAAAGGAAGGACAGTTCTGAAGACGGTGTTCCCGCCCCCCCCCCCCCCAGGCCACTGTGAGTCTGTTAGACCATCCTTGACACTCCCTCTGCCCAGCTGGGTGGCAGGCCATTCAGAGCAGCCATGTCCAGTGGTGTCGCCCATGGCTAGTACACATTCACTCCTTTCCAGCCTGCTTCTGTATGATTCCCTTTGGCAGTTTTTAGGTCACTGTTTTCCAATATGATAATGGTAATCTGTACAACTGCTAATATTTCCTGGCAATTCAGGTGAATATTACAATATGGAAACAAAAATGGCCCAACTCACTCCTCATTTCCAACCAGAGTTACACTCCTGCTCTTGCTGCGGATCATTCTACAAGTTTTCTATACATGTAACAACATACACGGTCACATTTGCTTGTACATAGTGTTTGGACACAAGACTATAGGATATTCTTCTGCAACTTGCTTTACTCATTTAGCAGTTTATCTTAGATGTCTCCTATTAGCACATACAAGTGCACCACATTACCTTTAATTGTTGTGTAGTAGTCCATTGTTTATCATGATTTATAGAATCACTGCCATTGTAGTGTGTAGTCAGCTTGGTGTGTAATCCAACCGACTTGATAATGTTTAGCCACATTCTCCTGGGACTGCACACCCATAGGCATTTAAGGACTTTCAAAAGCCCAGAGTACTCATTTTTGGAGTTTCTACCTCACATCACATCAGACACATTTAAATACACCCACATTCCACATCAAATATAAATTTTTGCTGTGAAAATTGAAAAAAGTTTTTATGATTTTGTTCTTGGAATAATTTGACTCTGAGTAACTTATTTAATTTGTGATTGACTACAATTTCTCAGTAATCATCATACATACTCGGGAATTCTCTCAAAGGGAGACAATTTAACCTGTAAACGGTTTTTAAGTGTGATGATGTTTTTGTGAATATTAAATTGATCAATGAATGGCAGTGACACAATTCTATGCTCTGTAGACATCTGAATAAATACCCACTAGTTTTAGTTCTGTTTTGTCTGTATTTTGAAATCATTAGGTGTTATTTCCAGACCCTCTGTTTTTCTTGGGAGCCTTGAGGAGCCCATGAGCCCACAGGTGAATGACTGGAGTACCCAAGGGGTACAGTAGTTCTGCCCACGCTGCGCATTGCTGGATTCCTGTGCTCACTGTTGGGGTTGATGGTGGGAGGAGTGAGTTTCTGAACTAGTCTACAAAATGGGTATTTGCCAGGATGGTCTGAGCTACCCAAGCGGAGGATAGAAGTCATGGGAGTCACATCAAAAAGTCAGTTGCCACTAAGAAGGCCAGGGCATTGATCAGAGGTGACCTCTCTCTCAGGCCTCACTGCCCTCAGTCTCTCACCCCATCTTGAGACTACTCCCAGAGGTTGGACTTTATTTGCCATTATGGGAAGGGTGTTCAGTGTTTACTTCTCAACTAGTGGCTAAGTCTTCAACACTCAGAGCTCGCCAAAGCTGCCTCCGGCTCAGTCTACTGTCAAATCCCTGAGCAGTGATAGCTGCCCGTGCATAGCTGGCTAATGGGCCCATGAGGGGTCTCCATCAGGAGGCAAATTTTCCCATCTGCATGGCTACAAGTGAAAATGTCATCCTGATCAGAGCAGTAAGTGCCCAGGAGGGAAGGGCATCATAATGACAGAGACAATTTGGCATCTCATTTAATTTCCTCATACACACACAAAAAATGCAACATTTTTGAAAAGATTGACTTTCTCCATGGAAATTCCTCTCCAATGTAAGCACTTGCTGAATGATGGGCCATTATAAATGCTTATAATCATGAGGAAGAGATTTCTGTAGCATTTGATGCTGTTATTACTTTGAATGAAATCATTGTGAGGACAATTTCATGTCCCACAAGCAGCTCTCAGCTTGAAGAAGCCCCAGTGGATCAGAACACTTCCAGAGTTCAGTGGTGCAGGTAGCCAAGAAGTGGGGACAGGATCCTGGCATGGGGGCTGGGAGCAGAAGGTTGCCATGCTATAGCAATGGGACCAGACAAAAGCTGGTGGGTTATGCACCTGGGAGAGGAAGGGGTTATGGCTTCAGACATGTATGTGTTCCCCCAGATTCTCCCAGACCCTGTGGGAGTCTTTCCAGGAGCCCCTGGCTAGGGTCCATGGTGTCCTAGGTGTGATTTCTCTTGATAACCATGGATGTCCATCCCTTTCTATCTCTGCCCCAGGACACTGTGGGCTGCCTAACACTGCCCACAATGACAAATGCAACAGTCCCTGCAACGATGCTGAAAACTGCAATCCTGTTGCTGTTACCAATTCTAGACCAAGGCTGACGCTGATTCATGCCCAGGGTGTCATATTGATATTTTCTCCTTGTGCAAGAGAGAGATGTGGTCACCATGCATCTAGCATATTCTTTTTCTTCAGTAAAATCATTTCAACTTTTAGTTAGCCTAATTGCCATTCAATAGACAGTTGTATCTTCCAGTGTAAAATCTAACCAACTCAGGAGTGAAGTAAAGATATTTCCTTAAAATGATGAAGGGATATCCTTTACTTTCTTTTTTCCTTTTTCTTAAGATTTATTTATTTTGATTGCAAAGTCAGATTTACAGAAAGGAGGAGAGACAGAGAGGAAGATCTTCAATCCGTTGATTAACTCCCCAAAGGGCTGCAACGGCCAGAACTGAACCAATCCGAAGCCAGGAGCAAAGAATCAGGAGCTTCCTCCAGGTCTCCCACATGGATGCAGGGTCCCTAGGCTTTGGGCCAATCTCAGCTGCTTTTCCAGACCACAAGCAGGAAGCTGGATGGGAAGCGGGGCTTTGAGGATTAGAACTTGCATCCCTATGGGATTCTGGCACATTCAAGGTGAGGACGTTAGCCACTAGGCCACTGCTCCGGGCCCTCTTTTCTCCTTTTGACTCTACTCAGAATTCCAGCAGGTGTGAGGTTTGGAGGTTCAGCAACCATTTTAGATCATGAGATATTCTCAAAAATGGAAGTTATGTGTCAGGGATGGCACGGTTGTTCCCTACAGACCCCAGAGGAGCACAAACTCAGCTTTCAAAAGCCATTTTTACTTTGTATGTTTATGCAAGTCAGTCCTTAGGCCTACTGACACACATGGATGACTATGGGAAGTCCAAAGCCTCTGGAAGCCACACAGCGATAGCTCTCTGAAGTCGTACTCATTTTCCATGGGGTCCCCAGGCCGGGGTTCATGGATATCGAGTGGAACTGAGTAATGGAGCAAGCAAAACCCTCTGGGGATCTCTCCATGGATCCCCCATCTCCTCATGCACCTGCACTCATGCTGCCCTCAGGGTGGCTGTCTGCCCCATGTCTTGCTTCTCTGTCATCACAATGGATCCGCAGTGGGCCAACACCAGCAGTCACTCAACCACACTGCAGGCACTTTCATCACCACTGACTCTCACTGTGTTCTTACCTGCTGCTTAATTTCCTACCACATTCAGGATGACCTTCTAGGAATTGCTGAAAGAGTAGGATACTCTGGTAGGTGTGTGGGTCTTCTCCTGGGCTGGAGCACTCATAGCAAAGAGGACTGGGAGTAACGTCTCTCCTTTTTGTGGCTCTTGAAAGACGGTGTGCTCCTTGGCAGTAACTAAGGGGAACATTGGTCCAACCTGTAGCTTAGTCCTGTCACCCTTGCCGTCACAGAACAAGGACAGTCTCCCGTTGCATGGTTGTGCTTGGCTTTGTGACTTGCTTTGAGCAACAGAATGTGGGTAACAACAGGCCAGGTCCAAGTGTTACATTAAGATCGATTGAGAAGCACTATATGTTTCTGCTTATCTTGCTGGGTGCATGCATGTTATACCGTGAAAACTTTTTGGAGTCCAGGATGAGTGTCCCCGCAGGTGCAGAGTGCCTCCAGATAATCTGTGGCCATGCAGTGGGAAGTAGCGGCACCCAGGTGACCTGAAGTCCTGCTAGGCTTGAACATAAATGACTCTTTCCAGTTGCTCCATTTTGGGGTGGCTCCATACATGGCCCAGCTTTAGCAAAAAGCGAGCCAATGCAGCAGGAAGGCTCTCCTGCAGCTTCTAGCATCCCAGCAGTCACTGGGTGAAGCAAAGCCCTCAGCATCTTCTCCATGGGAATCCAGACCTGCGAATACGTAACATTGGGCTGCAGCCTCCATTTGGACGTCCTCCGCCTTTCAAGTCCTCTCTTCTGAAAGAGGAAAGGGATGTGTTATAAAACATGGCTGGGGGAGGGCCTCCTCCCTCTGATTGCAACTGGCTCCTTCTAAGATCTGCTGTCCTCGTGTTCTTTCACCAGCCCCTCCCAAGTTCAGCCAGAATCGTCTCCCCAGCTGTTCTTCAGAACCCTCTTATCTGGGCATGTCAGGCCCCTGGTTTGACACTCCTCTGGCAACTTCTACAAAATTTAGTGCAAGTTCCCAAGTCTTTTAAAAAATTTTATTTATGGGAGAGGGAAAGAGAGAGAGAGACAGAAACAAAGAGAGACAGAGACAGACTGGAGCAGGCTAAAGTCAGCGGTCTGGAACGCAACCCAGAGCTCCCACATGTGTGGCAGAGACCTAACAACTGGAGTCATCATGCCTCCCAGGTATTAGCAGGAAGCTTAATCCAGGAGTGGGACCAGGCACTGTGGCATGGGATGCAGTGTCTTAAGATGTGGCTTACCTGCTGCACCCAGTGCCCACCCCTGCACGCCATGACACACAATCACTTCCTGATCGGACTCCTGTTAAGTCCTGCTAACTCTCACCACTGCTTTGGCTGACTGGTCCTTTTAGATCTGGAATGCTCCTCGTAGTTTCTGGAAGGATTCATGCCTCCCCTGCCTCCACACCAGTGGGCACACTGTTTTCAGGAACTCTCTGCCCTTCTTCTCTTCCTAGGAACAACTTTCTTAAGGTGACAATGTTATGATTGATGAAAAGATGCCCACAGTCCCAGATCAAGGAAATGAGCTCCTTTAATATTAAGTAGAAGACATGACTATACCCAGGCAGTCCCCACAGCAGGCTGACCAGCAGCAGGCGAGTCCTGGGGGTGTTAGGATATAGCTCAGCTGCTGCAGCAGAAAGACTTAAATTCCTCTGGCATCCTCGAAAACCCAGCTCAAGCTTCACCTCTTAGCCTCCTGTTGTCATACCTCCTGCAGTCAGATTTAGCTGCTTGTTACCTGGTCTCTTCAGGGAATTCTCATCCCTAGCTCCCCTGATCTGTCCAGCCTCGGGAGCCATTCTATGAGCTCAGAGAGGGCAAGTTGCCCTTCCTTTTCTATTTCTGTAACATCACCTGGTACACCTTGCACATGTTCAATTCCTACCTGATAAGTGACTGGGCTCCTCAAATTGGGCACAGGAACGATAGCACAGCTGTGGTCAAGATTAAGAACAGTTTTCACACTGGCCAGCCTAGCGCATTCCACTTGGGAAGTTCAGACATGGGCCTGGTAGAGGCGATGCCAGTTCTCTGTTGCACCTGCAAACTGTGCCATTGGAAAGGTTGCTTCTCTGGCCTGAATGGCAGTGTCCTCATCATTAAGACCCTTCCTGGTGGGGCTAGGGGGCAGAATCCACTCTGTGCTGCTCTTGGGCTTGTGAGATGGTGTAGTACATTGAGGGGGGCACTCTGTGGGAGTTTGCTTCCTTTCCCTCCCAGTATGCTAACCTGCACCTCTTTCCTGCAGAGAAAATACAAAAGTTTGGGAACATGTGACCAACACCTGGACAGTTTGCATAAAGCCATGTATTTCAGTTTCAGATCAGATCAGGAAACCCTGCACTTTAAAGATGAGAGGGAGGGAAAAATGTGGAAACGAGAGAAGCCACGTCCAGAGACTTGAGAGAGAAAAAAGGGGCTGGGAGCAGCGGATCAATCATCAAGGTGGAAACTTAAAAGACGATTGATTTTCCTCCTTGATGTCCACGTTTCAAGGGCCTTGTTGGGCGCCTCCTGGGAAATCAACTTTGAGGTTTGTCTGCCGCAGCAAGTCATTTCCTCTGAGCCTCGTTTCCAGTGGCTGCCGGGCTCTGGGCAGGGAGGAAATGCTAATGTCCTCAGAGAGCAGCAGCCTGGCCTTGGGGTCATCCCATGTTTTCGTTTCCTGATACGCACGGGCAGTCCAGACCACTAAGACTGGAAGAGCCACACCTGAACTTGATGCACCTGCCATGGCTGTGGCCCTGGGTAAGCTGATTCACCTGCTTGACTGACAATATCCACTTGAGTTTTAGGAACGTCCATGTGGGAGTCTTGAAGATGTGACATAAGCGGACAGGGTGAGGTGACCAACATGATAGGAATAAGCGATGTCATTAGGATACTCCAAGTCACAAAAGGATGATCAGTGTTGTCCAGGGTGGAGTGTAAGAGGCAAGCAAGTGAGAAAGGTGAATCCAGGTGCAAGGTAGAAAATAGAATGAAGGAAATGTCTGTAGTGCTTATGGAGAGCTGAGGGAAGCAAACGGTGAAGAGTCTTGACTTTCATGGCCAGGAGAGCAACGTTTAGAGTCCAGGGTAAAGGTGGACTGTAGACACTGTTACCCTGTGGGTTAGCAGGTTAGCATAGGAATTGCTCAGGCTAATGGACATAAAGGCCTGTCACTAGGACTTGATGAATGAGCTGAGTCAGAAGAATATGAATCAGGCAAGAAACAAAAGCATCAACCTGGGCCCAGCATGATAGCGTAGTGGTTAAAGTCCTCATCTCACACATGCCAGGATCCCATATGGTCGCCAGTTCTAATCCCGGCAGCCCTGCTTCCCATCCAGCTCCTTGCTTGTGGCCTGGGAAAGCAGTGGAGGATGGCCCAAGGCCTTGGGACCCTGCACCCGCATGGGAGACCAGGAAGAGCTCCTAACTCCTAACTTCGGACTGGCACAGCACCAGCTGTTGTGGTCACTTGGGGAATCATTGGATGGAAGATCTTCCTCTCTGTCTCTCCTCCTCTGTATATCCACCTTTCCAATAAAAATAAATAAATCTCTTTTTTTAAAGCATCAACCTGAAATTTTCCTCCCCTGTCCAGCACTTCACAGCCTCTACCCTCCCTCGGTGTACTCTGCTTTGGGTACCTCCTGTCTCTACCTCTGGGGAGTCCACCCCTGGCCCTGGAACCTTCAGTTAGCTCTCCCAGAGGGACTGGGAGTGTAAGTTCTCCCAGGTTCAGCCACCTGTGCCACCTCTGTACCAGTCTGGGACATGCTGCCTCTTCTACCAGTCTGCATCTTCTGTGACCCACTGGGTGACCCACAAACTCACAATCCTGTTCCAGCCTAGAAGGACCTGGTCATGGAGGCTCACCTACCACTCTCCCCTTGGTCTCACCTGGCCCTAACCTTCATTCAAACACTGTCATTTGCCCTTAGACTTGGTTCTAGGCTTCTCACTGAACTCCACAGCCCCAGTTAATTCTCCACATGGCCACCTAAGAAGTCTGCTTAGACCATGAACAACATCTAATCATTATCTTATATATGGAAAGAGCAAAATATTTTTGTGTGCTTCCTGACACAGGGTGATGGTAAGGAAGCTCACTGCTGTGCATGTAGAGTCTTTGTTTTCTTTGGGAAAATCCTTTTTGGATGTCAGCTATGTGCTATCAGGGCCTCCCACTCTTTGGTCTGCAGGGTACTAATGTCACAATCTACAAATGAAATTCGTCTGATTTCATGTATTTATCTGCACACAATCTACAAATGAAATTCATCTGATTTCATGTATTTATCTGCAATCTCCATTTCCTGCTTCTTCTCTTCTTCTAGTGCATGTTTGGAAAATAAAGGCACTGTGTTAAGACGGTGACATGTTTCTTGTCTTCCTGCTTTGCCTACTCTCATCACTTTCGCTGCCTCATGAATACATCTGCCTTGCCCACAGCTCCGTCTGCATCGCCATGTGTTGTGCGCATGTGCCCAATAGAGAGGTGTGGCTGTCTTTGTGCAAGTGTGGAGTCACAGGGTATATACTTCCTTTGGTTTCCACTGTGGTGTGGCTACACTAGTCCACATCCAGCTGACTGGAATCCTAGTATTTTCTGGCGTTTCGCTTCCTCTCCTACTGCAAGATCCATCCTAAGTTCCCACCACCTAATGCACTTCCCAATCCATTAAAGTTTTCCCAAAAGAATAGGGCATCTCAACAATTGCCAGATAACTTGCAGTTGGCTCCAAAGAGGTGAGTATTTTTGGAAACCATCTTACAAGCCTCTTCACACAAATCAAGGAAGTTCTTGTGCTTCCCAGGGTCAACATTTTCTTCCACTTTGTAGAAGTAGAAAGTTCCAGAGAAACAAATTCCCAAACAGTGAACAACATAGAAAAATAGAAGAAGGGACAGTATTCTCATTCTTTTGTTCCTGAAAGAATTTTTGTATCTTAAAGGGATTCCACCTGAAGATCTGGTAATTGCTGGATACTTGTACCTGAGGAATCTGTAGTAGCTGGCTTGGGTCATTCCAAATTCAGTGCAATAGCACCAGCCAGAGTTCAGAGGGACAGGCCTTGGTGGTCACCTGGCGCCAACCTCAGGGCCAGGACACTCCAATAAGTCTTTCATTAGCCTGTGTTTTCCAAGGCTGCAGCTCTTGTTTCCACATGATTGTCAATTATTCCAATGGATCAAAGTTTGTTTGGGACACCCAAGGCTAAATTTAAGTCAGTTTAAAGCTTATAAGATTGTTAAGGAACAAGGATAATGTAAATAAGCGGGCTCTTTAATATATTTAAGAGACAATCGTTGCATTTTTCATGGGACTTTCATCTCCTGGTCCTCTCCACCTCCAGGGCATCACTCCCACTCTGAGCGGAAGCTTGGGAAGGAGGACGTTGGAGGGGAGCATATAGTGGCATCTGGGCTGGCTGCTTGGGGTGTCTCTGCTCTCAGACCAGCCACAGGGCACCCCTGGAAAGTGGTCTCCATACTGAGTAAGTGAAGGGTACTCCCTGTTTGGATTCAGGGCCACTGGGGGCTGTGCCTATACTGTGTCACTTTGGAGGTTCTGCAGCAAGAGCCAAGAAACAGGTCTCCCTCCATGCTTGTTCTTTATGCAAGAGCAGCCACATCCTGACTCCACCCCTCCACCTCCCTTCGCTCCCAGAATCCACCCTTGAGTCGCAGGTAGTTTAACAGGCTGATCTAATCTCACCAGGATTTCAAAGCCATCCAGTCAGTGCATCCCGGCTCTTCTTTTCTCTGCGCTCTGCCTCCTCTTCCTCCCCCTCCCAAGCTGTGCCACAGCAAAAACCTGTCACAGGAATGAGATTCTCCTCCCTTTGGGCTTTGGCTCTTTTCACTGAAATTTGCATGGGCTCTGGAGTTAGGAAGCCTGCGAACTTGGGCAAGTTATTTAGCCTTTTTATGCTTGGAATTCCCAGCCAAAAGGAGGAGAGTCCTAATGAGAAATGACCTACAAGCAGTGCTTATCTCACAGGCACATCTGTGGAACTTATGTGTGCTCGTACCTATGACAAGATGCCTTGGATGGTGCCAGCAGAAGGCAAGCATGAGACAGACGTTTGTTAGGGTAAAGATAATGGTGTGCAGCTCCAGAAGGCAAACAAGATCTCTAGATCCTCACCCCCTCTCTCTCATTGTCCTTGGAGCTCAGAGATTCTACACATGTGCCAAAGAACCTCTGTAACCCAGGCTCAAATGCACAGGAAAGAAGTCATTTTCCTGCTGAGGTCAGTAGCGGACAGATATTCTGGATCTCCCATAGGATGGAGTTCAAGTACCAACGTCAAACTCAAGATGATGGCCAGTATGACTGCGGTTCTGCCTTTTGAGGAAAGGACATTATCATCTCTGATCCATAAAGTGTTTTAGCCTCTTGTTCCTCAGTGTGGACTGAGAACAAGCAAGTTTCTCAGACACACAGACTCTCAGGTCTGCCCCAAATCTAATCTATCAGAACCCACATTTTTTACAAGTTCTCTAGGTGATTTTTATTCACCCTTCTAGTTCACTCACAGAGCAGCATCTCCAGTTCTGTTAGCACTGGGTGAATCCTTGGTATTCAGCATCATTCCTATCACAAAGCGAAGATTTGTAAGTGGCTAAAACTATAAATTAGTCATGGAATAGGTGAGCAAGTGAAGAGATGACCGCTGGGCTTACAAACTACATTTGTCTGGTCTTAAATCCTTGGCAAGTAGGACTGGGGTATCCTAGCAGGAGGCAGAATGGGGAAGCCAGACGAGTGTCCCTGGGGCATCTAATTTACTGCCGAGATAGAGCAAGACTGGCTTGAGAGGTTGAGTCTTTCTGTGCTGTGCAGCTGGGCACAGTTATATCAGGCAGCGACTGACCTTGTGCCGACCACATGTCTCCGCTCTCAGACTCAAGTGACCTGCCAAAGCAGGAAATCAGGTCAGTCTGACATGACTGGTTCTGATTGTGCCCAGGCAGTCCACAATGAATGTCGCTTTCTGGACATTCACTGTCCAGCCCCAACGACACGAAGTACTCATTTCTGGGTGGAGATAATGGCTCCAAGACTTTGAAACTATGAGTGTAGTTTGCTTGTCCCCAAACTTCCAGACACTATCATATTATATCTGTGTGATTCCTCAAAGATCAATGGATTGTGGTTGGGCAATGACCTTTACAAGTATTTTATAATATTCTATAATGCTTCTTTTTTCTGGGGCAAGTGGCAAGGGCCAGACAATCTAGTTCAGTGTTGGATGATAGTGTCCTCTTCCTGCTTTTACTTTTTTTTTTTTAATGTCTACCAATGTTTACTCTAACCTTCACAGTCTAAAGATTGTGCTACAGATCTCCCCAAAGGAATGAAGGCCATTGTGGAAGTCTGAAGAAGATCAAAGCCCCTGCTGTTTAAAATTCTTTTCATCTTGTTCCCTGCTAGCCTTTCCTCCTGTGTTAACCCCACAATAGGAGATCCTGTAAGGATGGAGGTATGTGGTAGGCATTTTGTGCAATTTCTGCTTGGGATACCCACATTTCTTATCAGAGTGCCTGGATTTCAGTCCCAGGTACATTTCCTATTCCAGCTAATAAGCAACCCAGGAGGCGATCGGTGATAGCTCGAATGGTTGAATCTCTAGTACCCACATGGGGGACCCAGATTGATTTTCTGGGTCCTTGATTTGGTCTGGTTTAGCCCCCACTGGCATTTGGGAAGTCACCAGCGGATTGAAGACCTCTCTCTCTCTCTCCCTCTCTTTCTCTAGACTTCATGTCAAAGAGACCAGAATTTGGACTCCAACTGGTGATGGGAAGACCAGCAGGGGAGAGCTGTTGGGCACAGAGAAACTCCAGTCTCCACATTTCTGAGAAGAGTGAGGCTCAACTTCTCTCCTTACCTTCAGATCCAGTCCTGCAGTCTCCACCCCTCTGCACCATCTGAAAATAAACCATTTGTGCTGTGCCTTTGCTCACACCAGCTGATGGAGTATGGCATAAATGTGATTTCACCCTCTAATATCTATGCCTACTCCTACTTTCTTTTTCTTGGTGGAGCCCCTCTTTTGTTAGAGGTTCACTTTCCTCTGTCTGCTCAGGTGCTATGTGGGAAGTGGGCATGTACTGGTCAGTGTATTCTGATGAATATTAAGGCAATTACAGTTAATGCTACCCCCAATACCAGTGACTAGGCATCCTCGCTTATCAGCAACCTGTGAGGAAGTTACAGGGCTGCTTCTAGGTGAACTCTGGTGCTTAAATGGAGATTCAGATGAAAGAAGGTATTATTTTCTTATTCTCAATGTTGCCAGGTGTGTATATGGTGCTTGGAGGCCACAGAGAGGGCCTGCCTTAAGACAAAGGCAAGACATGCTGCCTGGCAGAGAGAAAATCTAAAAAGAACCTGGATCCTTGATGACACCCAGGGGCCTTTGAGTTGGTCAGCCCTGGAGCTACCCTGCCTCTGGACTGTTTGTAATGGGAGATAATAAATCTTATTGTCTGAGGCTATTGACTTTGCTGCAGCTACAAACAAAGCAGCAACATGTGTGATTAGGTACAGACATCTTGGAGGAAGCTTGCGATGCTTCTGCGTCCTTGGTAGTGAGAGAGCTGGAGAGGAACCCAGCCCTCCATGCCACTGTGATACCTCGCTGCACAGCCCACACATGGGCTTCGCAGTCATTTGCACACACATGTGTCAGCATCAGCTGAGAAATGGAAGCAATTTCGGGAATATTCCTATATGGAGAACCTAGCTCTGCTTCAAGCTTCAAGTACAACAGCCTCCTTTTGTTCACATCAGGGAAATGAAGCACCACCAGGTGGGATTGGGTGAGAACAAGCCAATTAAATTGTGACATTTATTAGTGTCTTGTCCTTGAGCACAGGGCCTAATTGGTGCGAGTTTGTCTAGAAGGTTTCTAAAAACCATAATTCTGTTGCTAAAATGAAAAACTCCTCATTCCATTGCTAAATGGCCCTTCCCCTGTTCAGAGCCCTTTATATAATCCAAGAGATAGACTGCGCCTGATGTAGAAAGTCCTGGTGAGGAAGAAGACATCAAGCCTGCTGCATGGGTTTTGCTCTGTCAGCCTGCCAGGGCCCAAGACCACTCTCGCATCCATGCCAAGGCTCTAACACCTTGTCATTGGTGGAGCTCCATGGGGACAGATTTTTAAGGTGGAAATTTATTGGGACTTTATTGTGCAGCAGTGGATGTAAGGTGGGGAGGAAGAGATCTTAGATGGAAGGCAATAAAATGGGAAACAGGTAAGGCCAGAAAGGAGCAGAGTTGAGATATGATCATCATAACCAAGACCTCAGCAAGTCCCGCAGAAAGCTTTGCTGCGGGAGGGCCCCCCTTGGTTGTCTCACATTAAGTGGAGGGGGCTGGGGCAGGCATTCAGCACCCAGTGAAGGCACCTGTAGCTCATGTTGCAGTAATTGCATGTGATCCCTGCCCCCAGCTCCCTATTCCAGCTTCCTGGCAATGTAGACCCAGGGAGGTAGTTGAGGATGACTGGAACAACTGGGTTCCTGCTGCCTATGTAGAGGATAGGAGACCCAGACTGAGTTCTTCACCATCATCCATGGTCCAAGCTTGGAATCACGGCCAGGATTTGGGAAACTTACCAGTAGAAAGGATCTCTCTCTCTCTCTCTCTCTCTCTTTCTGGCAAGGAGGTAGCCTTTGACTTTGCCCATGTGCCAGTTATGAATGGTGGGCTGCTCCCGGTCTTCACATTTCCTAATGAACTCTAGGTAAGGCAGAACCTTCGAGGGAAAAAGATTCCCAGGGAGAGAATTGTAGGCTCTCAGCCACTGGCCTTCCTGGCTGCCTGGGAACTAAAGGCCTTCCTCCTGAGGGGTTCTCCAGTGGCACCTCCGGCATCCAGGATACATCTAGCATAGAATCACAGACAGCCCTGAGAGAATCACACTTTCTCCTCCATTCGTAGGAAACCACCCCTTCACTCACCCCCTCTGCTGCTGAGTGCATGTTCAGGAAGGAACTGGGTAGATACCACCAGGTAAATAGACACGGTAGCAGTTTTTTATTCCTGAAATGTAGGACCAGACGTAGACTGCTGATGAATGAACAAGAGGGCCTAAAGAGAGTTGTTGGATCCAAACCTTGGCTTTAAAACATATCCTCTTGTGAGAACCATCTTCTTGGAAGACCGCTAAGAGCCTAAGTGCTTCTCATAGGCCTTACCTCCTAGAATGTCTTCCACCTACACTGGCAACCTCCCTACCTGGGCACCAACTACCCACCCCTACCTGGGCTTGCTTCCCTGGACCTTTGAAGGATGTTCAGCATCCAGACTCAGCTCCAGAGCAGAGCAGACACCAGGGACTCGACAGAGCCAAGGAGGCAGCAGCACGCTCCCTTCCTGTCTGAGACCACCACCAATCCAGGGAAATCCTGGTAACCCCAGGAGCTACCAATGTCTTTTCAATTGCCCAGACATGCTCAAAACAAAGACCAAAATGATGATGTGGTGTTGGAAGTGTCTGTGAAATATTTGGGGAGAAAATGAAGATTGCAGACAATACAGTATGACTGCAAGCAAACAACAAAAAACGTAGATTTTTTTTTACTGGTTAAAGAGTTAAATATATAAGCAATAAAATCACAAGACTTAGAGGAAGAGATTAGGGGAATGTTTTTATAAGCGTGGGGTGCTTAGGCCTTTCTAAACATTGCTAAGCATCTGAGCATTTTGAAGCAAAGGCAATAAAGGGAAAGACTGATGAATTTGATTACTTAAAATCTTCACTGGGTCAGAAAGACACCGCAAGTGAAATTAAAAGGCAAATGACACACTGGGGAAAATATAATAAGCATATATTATATACAAAACATTGATGTATACGAAGAACTCTAGGAAGTCAAGAAGGAAAAGATAAGAATCCCCATATAAATGGGCTATTGGCATAAATAGCCAATTCACTAAAGAAAAATCGCAAATAGGAAATGAACATATGAGAACACATTCCATCTCACTGGAAACAAAAAGATATGCAAATTAAATCAACACTGAGCATGGGGAATTGGGCGTTCTTGTATGCTGCCGGGGGGAGTGTAAATTGGTGTAATCTTTTCTGAGGGCGATTTGGCAATATCTGTCCAAAGCCTGACAAACATGCACACACCTTCTTGACTCAGCAGTTTTTCTTCTGGGGATTTGTCTTGTTGATAAAGCAAATATGTGTGCAAACTATTTATGCATAAGTGCGTTCAAGAAAACATAATTTATATTAATGAAAACTGGAAATAATCTGCATATCCAACCATAGGCAGTTGATTAAACAAATTATGGAATATCCATAATATGAGGTACTATGGAATCATTAAAATGAAGTTATGGAAGAGTATTTACAGACTTGAAAAAATGTTTGAAACATATTGCTGAGTTAAAAAGCCTAGCACGGTAGCCTAGCAGCTAAAATCCTCACCTTGAGTGCGCCAGAATCTCATACGGATGCCAGTTCTAATCCCAGCGGCCTGGCTTCCCATCCAGCTCCCTGCTTGTGGCCTGGGAAAGCAGTCGAGGATGGCCCAAAGCCTTGGGCCCCTGCACCCACGTGGGAGACCCAGAAGAGACTCTGGGCCCCTGGCTTTGGATCGGCCCAGCTCTGGCCGTTGAGGCCACTTGGGGAGTGAATCAGTGGATGGAAGATCTTCTTCTCAGTCTCTCCTCCTCTCTGTATATCTGCCTTTCCAATAAAAATATACAAATCTAAAAAAAATGTAGCAGGCTACAGCACTCTGTAGTTAATGCTGTGAATGGGTGTGGAGGGCTGCGCGTGTGCACAGGCATGCTTGCATTTACCAAGAAATATGCATTTTCCAAATGTTAACTTTATTTTCAGCTGATAATCGATGTTTTGGCTTTTGTGTGTGTGTGCTTCTTCTCAATGAATCAAGAAATATCTTTGTATTTAGAAAATAAAACAGCACCAATCAAACAAGCGGGCTGGTAAAACTAGCAGTAGTAATGCAATCATTGGTGTTGTGAGTGTCGGGAGACGGTCCCCAGGACTAAGATGAGCAGACTTGGATCTGTGTTCTGTTACACTTGAAGGCAACAGCACCAAGAAGCTCACCAGAATATCCTGAAGACACAGTGTGAAAAGATCACCAGTGAGAGGGCGGAGAGGAGCCCCAAGAACATCTGACTTGTGCGAGACTGACAGCAAGCCAAATGAAGATGTGAATGAGAAGCATAATTACTGGTCCTGCGTCTACCCTCTGCCTTCTCACACAACAGCGGAGGGATGCTCTTGTCACCAAGACAACCTGGTCCTGAGTGGAGATGGTGACCCTGCTGAGGTCACCTTACACCTTCGTTTTCTCCCTGCTGCCTGTCCCTCTCCCTGATGCTTGCCTAATTTTCTTTGCAGGGACCTTCTGTTGATTCCAAGGTAGAGACAGGTGGCTGCCCTACATGAACATGTTTCGTGTTAACCTTGCACCTCCGTCATAGCTGCGTGACACTCTTGAGGCTTCCAAGCATAAGCTAGGATAAGTGGAACCGTGTTATTATGTTGGGTGGGGGGGTGCATGAGTGAATAGAAGAATGAGTAGCAGGGTGGGCGGATGAATGGCTGGATGAATTGCTCTTAGGACATTCTTATGTAAAAGCTGGGAGTAGAGAAGTTACTAGAAAGAACCAGAAATGGGAACTAAAGGGGAGGTTGCAAGTGACTGAGAATGCTGACTCGTAAAGACAGAGCTGTTCTCTGCTCATCCTCACCTGATTCGATTCAGTAAAAGGGAATTGATGACTCTGCTACCTGTTGAGACCCACGAGGACCGCTTTGGGTGCACTTTGTTGAAAGACCTCAATGCAGTGTTACCATTATTGACTTGACTTCGCTTTCCACCTCAATGTTTTTCTTCCAGATTGGTCCCGTTCTCAGCTAGGCATTTTCCTTGTGGTGACAAGAGAGTTGCAGCAACCCCTGCAATTGCATACTCTGCACCAAACCAAGATCATGAAGCATTTCAAATTCCCCCAATAAAAGGTTCTCCGTGCCTGCACTTCAGATTGGTTCTCATGCTCATTCCTGATTCAGTTACTGACGAGGGCAGAGCCCTTTTATTGGCTTGAAGCATAGACTGCACATGGGAATGATTGTCCAGAGAGAAGCAACCAGAAGGGTGCTGAGAAGTATAAGGCCACATCCTCTTCAGTGCTGGGTTTGACCACCTGAAGCATCATCAGCCTTGACACATGCTGCTTCCACAAGCCCATCCTAACAGAAAACACCATAAGCTGTTTTCATCCCAGAAACCTTCCAGGACTTCATCAGATCCAAATGGGACTTTGTGTCTATCGTGTCATCTCCACCACCTTCTTTCTCTTTTCCATCTTCTTGCCAGACCATAGGCTGTCATGTCTAAGACATAGGGAGCTACTGACAAACCTACCCACTCCTCCTCCTTCTGGATCTCTGAGACAAAAATGTTTGACATGGAGGAAATTTAGATAAATGTTATTGGAGGGGGCCAGTGTGATGGCTCAATGACTAAATCCTCACCTTGCAAGCACCAGGATCACGTATGGGTGCTGGTTCCTGTTCCTGGCTGTTGCACTTCCAATCTGGCCCATCCAATCTGGATGGTCTTAGTCTTTGGAACCCAGCACCCACATGGGAGATCCAGAAGCAGCTCCTGGCTTCGGATTGACTCAGCTCCGGGCGTTGTGGCCATTTGGTGATTGAACTAGCAGGTGGAAAAATCTTTCTCTCCCTCTCTCTCCCTTTTCTCTACAAATCTGATCTGCCTTTCCAATAAAAATAAATAAATCTTTAAAAGAAAAGTGTTATTTGAGTTTCCTTTCTTCCTCTTAGCATGCTTTTTGCTTGACCAGCAGAACTGATAGTGACCAACACTCGTGCCCAGATCCATCTGTAACGATCATTCTCATGAAGTAATGGCATTGTTATTATTACAGCTCCTATTTTCATGGCCTGAAGTGTAGCAAGCTCACTAAACACAACATCAATAACTATGCAAGCTAATACAACTGAGACCACTTGAGGCTTAGTCTAACTCTAGGTAAAATGCAATCACATTACCAAGAACAATTCGAATTTCACATATTTGTTGCCCCCCAAAGCACAGTCTCTATTCCTTACAAACATGTCTGTGGACTCCAAGGGGTTCATGTCAGATGCAGTGATCATAGCTGGTTTTCTCCAGTTTCCCCATGATTCTGCCAAGTGTCAGCATCTTTACTATGGCTCTTTATCAGCACCTAGTTCCCAGCATCCAAACTATTCATTTCCATGTGCTCTGTTCTACATGGTGGCAACATCGAAAAGGATGCTTCTCCCCACCTCCACTCTCTGTTGTATGCTGTTCTAGAGCCTTAATCTTCTTCTGCTTGTGCCACGATATGTCATATAGTGACTGAAACGGCTCCATTTATCACCCAGTCTCAACACACATGCCTTACTAGTATACAAAGTGCTACTAGTAGAAGGCAGTGGGAAATGAGAGACAAGCACGAGTGATAAAAATCATGCTATACTCAAGAATTACATCACACTGACCCCTCCTCTTACTGTCTTTCTCCCTCTTCTCTTTACCCTTCAAATTCAACTCACAACTGTTTACAGAAGAAAAGTTAGAAAGATCTTCCATCTGCTCTTTCACTCCCCCAAATAACTGCAATAGCTGCAGTTGAGCCAATCTGAAGCCAGGAGCCAGAAGCCTCTTCCTGGTCTCCCATGTGAATGTAGAGTGCCAAGGCCTTAGGCATCCTCTCTGCCTTCCCAGACCGTAAGTATGAAGCAAGATCTTACGTGGCCCAACAAAGGCTGTAATCCTCTCCCAAAAGAAGAAGCAGTTGGAAAGAGATCCTCTGTGTGCAGGAATGCAGAATCCCCAGCCCACCCCCCAGGCTGTATAACGCCCATAGAATCATCTAGTTTGACCTTGCCAAGGTAATTGTAGGTCAGCTTGATATTCAACACATGTGTAGCAGGCTAATGTTTCAACTAATAATTGAGCATGGCTTGTGAATGAGGTTATAAACACCCACATGTTCCTTGGCAGGAAAATGCTCTACACCCCTACATGGGGTCAAAACACAGAGGAGAGCTTTAAGGAAATCATGGTGTAGGGCTGGTGTCCTAAGCTGCCATCCTAGCTTTGCCTCATTCCTCCCATTTAGTCCTCTTGAGAACCAAGAGAAACAGACTTCCCATCTCTATCCTACAGACAAGGAAAGTTCCGTAAGGCCCAGTAAAACACCCATAATCGCACAGGAGCACACTAAGGCCCTGAGATTCAAAGCAGGCCAATGTGAATTTAGCCCCTGTGCTATGAGAGAGAATGGACTTTCCAATCCATGGACTTCCTCAGCATGGACAGAGGCAGAGGTGTGGTTGACCAGAGGGCACTCTGGTCTCTGGGTCATCTACTCATCCTGCCACTACTTCTCCTCTCTCCTCTTACTTCCCGCTTCCTCTCCACCATACCCATCCCTCTTCACTTGCCGGGGATTCAGTTAGGAAAACAAAAATGAAATGAACACTGTCCTGCCAGCCCATCCCTGGAGAGGCCAACATACCCCGGTCTGATGCTGTTGATGATGTTCTATTGATTTCCTCTCTAATTGCTGCAGCTGGATCTATATTCATTTTCTGTCTCAAACTTCTCCTTTGTTGGTTCAATCAGCCAAATGAAGGGCCCATTTCTCTCTGCTCCAGTCCTGAAAAGCCCAAGAAGTTTCCAATGAAGAGCATTTTTCACAAGTCAGCCAGGTCAGCAGATTCAAGACAGAAAGGGTTGGACTCTAAGGACCTCCTTTGAAGACTTGAGGAAGAAAGAAAAGAGTTCTGGGAGACAGACTCAGTTGGAAAGAAGTAAAATTCACAGGTGAGAACTTTATTTACTGTTGAACACTTCCCGTGGACCCTGAGATAGGATCTAGAAATATTCTGGATGACTCAGATGGACACAGATCCTGCCCTCATGGAGTTGAATGGGCATATAGCAATCAACTCATTTTACAGATACACGATCTTTGTTATAGGAATGTCTTGATCTGCCTCAAGAGGCATAGGAAGAAAATGAATGTGGGGAATCAAATTTGGTTCAAACAGTATTCATGTTTTCTTGCGCTATCTTAGCAAGTTTTCTCTTGAGTTTCATTCAGCTGAAGATGGGCTATGCAAGGAACAAAGTAGTGAGAGAAATCTCCAGTCTGGACAAGACTTGCTGCCTTTCATCCAGGAGCTCACTAGATGGAGGAAAGAAGAGACATAGCCAGGCACAAGAGATTGAGTTGAAACAGACAGGGGTAATAAAAGTACAGTCTGAATGTTCCAGGAGATTGGCAAGGCAGAAATTAGATCTGGCAGGAGGAATGTGGGAAGATCTCTTTGAAGAGGTGAAATTTGAGCAGAACTCTGAAGTTTAGTTGAAACTTAGCAGCCCCACTGTATCTTCTGCCTGCCTAGTCTTTTAATAAGTCCTGCAGATAATAAAGTAAGATAAGTAATTGGCTATCTGGAATGGTATCTAAGAGAATAACTAGGGAGCCAGATGCTACAACAATTGCACCTGCTTGCACAGGTCTTTGGGGATAGCTGGTGGGAGTGCAGGGGCTCAAGGACTTGGGCCACCCTCCACTGCTTTCCCAGGCTACAAGCTAGAAATGGATGGGAAGAGGGGAAGCCAGGACATGAACCAATGCCAATTTGGGATGTCGAAAGTACAGGCTGGAGGATTAGCCTGCTGAGCCACTGTACTGGCCCCAGTCTTCATTCTTGGAAATATAAAACTATAACTTATATTTCCATCTTAACTCATTGTCAATTACCAGCCTTTGCCTGGCCTGTCTGCTCCCAGCCTTTTAGTCAGTAGATCATGTGTGTATGATATATACAGAAGCATTAATTACAATGACAAAGTTCTACCACACTGACAAATAACTTTCAAAATAACAGTTTCTTAATACAGTGAGCATTTCCTTCTTACTCATACAAAATCTTCAACAAGTTAGTGGGTCTCCAGATCAAATTCTTCTAATCATTGCTTTAGGGAGGTGTGGGCCTTCCATTTGCAACCCAGATATCTTAACAAATGGCTTGCCAAAGCAGGAAGAGAGCTAGACAGCCATTTAAGAGCTTTCAACTGCATCTTCCCTGAAGTGCACAATCTTGATTACAATTAGTCACAGCTACAATCTAATTTCAAAGCTTTTTAGGAAGAAGATAGGAACCAAACATTTATAAGTTCAAATATCCACTACATATCTACTGCAGGTCATCCAGTTCTGAATAGAAGATCTATTTATAAATATTCTTAGCTGTGGTCCCAAACTTTCAGCCATGATAAACTTTAAATCAGTTTCGTCTTTTTCACCCCCACCTCTAAGACACAAACTGAACACATACTCCATGTCTCTGTTCCCACTCAGTACACTTCTTAGTAACCGGTAAGCTGAATCAAGGTCATGGTTATCTTCAAAAGGTATACGCTCACGTTGTCCCCTCTGCATCGAACTACTTCCATTAGAAATTCCCCAGGTCTTCAAGGCATCTCTGTTTTTGTTAGGACAATGATATTGAGACATACAATAAAGATAAGATACCTCAAATACAGTGGTTCACAGTTCCTGTTTTTCAAGCAAAGCACACATAGGTCCAGCTCTCACTCTGACATTTATTTTCTGGGTGACCTTGATCAAATGACTTAACCTCCAATTTGCACACTTGTAAAATAAGAATTGTAGCAGTGTTCGATGTAATACCAACTGAGCTAATGCAGTTAATAAGGACTCAATAAACAGTAACTGCTATTAGCACGATAGATTTCTAGGAGTTGATATCTAATCAAGGGTTTGCTACTGTTTCAGCATTTCAGACTCAAGCTTAAAATGCTAAAAGAAAAGGGTGGGGGTGGGGAGCAGAAGTGAATCTGGGTTTTCTCTAGGCTCCAAATGAGTTTCTGGGCAATTAAACTGCCAAGAAAGCTAGGATGGTCGGGAACTTTCAGACCTCCGTCTTAAGAATAATGGAGCTTGGAGGTAGGGGTCGATAAATCCTGTGGACATGAGGAAGAGGTTACGAGTATGCAAATCTAAACTGCTTTCTTTTTCTGCAATCTTCAATTTGGGCCAGCTCCAATATTGATTGAATTAAATATCACCATACTTAGTACATGCGTGGCACCATCCCAGGCCTGCAGTTAATGCTTGCTAAATTGTAATAATTAACACTATGATTGTTCTGATGATCATTCTATGCCAATAAGTGAACACACTGGTGTGGGAGATCATAACAAGGCAGTTAGCTTGAAAGATACTTATTCTATAAATTGTTGATCCACACCCCCAGCTTCTTAGGGAGCACTTTCTAGAGTAGACTTTCTTTAAATTGTGTTCACTTGAAGCTAAGGAATGCATTCCTGAAGACTATAGAAAACTGATGGTTTAGAAAGGGAGTTTGCTATGATAGCAATGGCAACGCGTATTGAGTGCCTTGGCCTGTACTGTACCTACCGCGCCAAAACTCTTAGGAACTAAACAGGATAGATCAGATCCTCCGCGTGTCATAGATGAAGAGAATTACACCTCAATTTTTTTCAATTTCAAAATGAGAACAAATAGAAACTTATCTGACTTATTACAAAGATTTGAGACAGCAACTATGTAGAGCATGGGTAACTTCTAGGTGGATCGAAGCTGTAAATGCTGAGGGAAGGCTCTGGAGAACAAACAGGGATCCGTCTGTGTAGCTGCTGCCTGTACTGGGAAAGATTGTGAGGGGTGAGTGGTGATGCAGGAGTCTGACAACTGAAGTTGCAGGCGGACGCGTTGTGTTGAGTGAACCCGCAGGCACTAAGAGAGGTTGTGGGGAGGGAGAAGGAATGAGAGAGGGAGAAACAAGTGATTTGTAACCTGCTGCTCTTCCACACAGAGCTGAGCCTCAGTCCCCCCAAAAACTGCACCTGAAGCTGTTGCAGGGCAAGAGCTGCATGTGGGTAAACGGCAGCTCCCTTCTTGTCTCACCACCTCCAAGCAGGCCAAGGATGTGCCAAAGTTATGATCCAGTTTTGGACCTGAGAAGTGAGCACTGCTGGCCACTTGGGCTTCCTGTGTCTCACCTATATTCCCTTTACAAACAGCCGTATCTCTAAAGCGATGTGCCAGGGATATGCCTTAGGTGGGGCAAGTCCAGAACTAATCTAACGGCAGAATACACTACAGTTTGGCCCTGGTGTCACCTATGTCTTTAGACAGCTTCCTCCATGGTTGACACATCTTTTCCCCCTCTATTTCTGAGTATCTGACTTAAGGCAATGCATTTCAGGGGCCACCGGAAGACCTTTGAGAACAGCAGGGATACGACACTTCAGGGTTAGCTGGAGATAATCACTGACAGGGTGTGCCTTTAAGAAATTCTGTCAGTCTAAAATACTCTCTCTGTTCAAAGTTTACGAATTCCACCATTTGTGACATTTTCTTTCAATTTGGATAAATAATCCTTTAAAGTGCGAACATTTCATGGAAACCCAAAACAAGTGGAGCTTCCTGACAAGCTTGCCTGGGGGCAAAGCCAGTAGTAGGAGTGCTGGAGGGTGAAGAATGAAGTTAGTTTGGACTTCTTAAGACCAGGACCACGGAGAGTTCCCCCGGACTTGGAGCAATTTCAGGGCCATTACCAGCTCCATCTCCTGCAGGCACCGCTGCCTTCGGGCCATCAGCCTCTCTAGAGACGTTCTCTGGCAAACCCTCATTAAACAAAAAAGACTTAATCTCTGAGTAAACGGAAGAGGTCTTTCCCCTAGACAGAACTGAAGCTTGGCTTGAAATCTGTGCTCTGGAGAGTAGATGGCATTCTCATTGCAACTGTAGTCTTCATGAATGATGATCTCCTAGAGCACAGCTTATAGGATCAGTCTTTGGAGAGCTTGGGTGATGTGCTCAAAGTCTCAAAGCTAAGTAGAAGTAGGTTTAGAACCCAAGTCTTGCGGTACCAGAGTCCTTGTTCCTAACTAGCGCCCTTAAAGGAAATGCTCTATATCAGAGATTTGTCTTCAGGCTAGCGTGTCTTCAGGGTTGTGTCCTGTAGGCACAATGGGCTAGGTGGTTTTAAGATTCTTGCTTATGTTTTGCTATTACAAATGCTTCTAACAGAGAAGCCAAACATTGTTAAAGCTAATGACAAGTCAAAGTCCTTCTCTTTCATATTCTTCCATGGGAGTCTCTACCCCACACACTGCTGCTGACAAGCAACAGGAAAGGGAGGAGACTATGGGAGAATAAATGTTTATTATTTGAGGTAGAGGTCAGAGGCTGATGTAAGAAATGAAGGCAGGGGCCTGGCCTAATGACTCAATAGCTAAACCCTCACCTTGTACTTGCTGGGATTCTGTACAGATGCTGATTGGTATTCTGGCCACTTCACGTTCCATCCAACTCCCTGCTTGAGGCCTGGGAAAGCAGTAAAGGATGGACCAAAGCCTTGGAACCCTGCACCCGCACGGGAGACCTAGAAGAAACTCCTGGCTCCTAGCTTTGGATTGGCTCAGCTTTGGTCATTATGGCCATTTGGGGAGAGAACCAGCAGACAAAAGATCTTTCTCTCTGTATCCCCTTCTCTCTGTAAATCTGCCTTTCCAATAATAAATAAATAAATGAATGAATAAGTAAATAAATAAATAAATAAAATTTTAAACCAAAGAAATGAAGGCAACACACTTGCATTTCGTGATGTGTTGATACTCAGGGCACACTTGCTGCTGGTTCTTTCCTACATGCAGGGACGAGCTGGGGGCTCTCAAAGGCACAGCTCTATGGAGTCCACTCACGAGGGCTTTATGGCTCTTCCCACCACATGAGACTCTGATTCTGGCAAGGAAGACAGAGCAAACATCAGTGAATCACCTCCAGAGCCAGACAGCTCTGTTCGCATTTTATGGACTCTGAGATCGTGTGGCACTCTCAAACAGGTCCTCAGCCAAAACCAGAGCAGCGGCAGCAAGAACACTGTGATCCAAGGGTCACACAGGCTGGAATAAGCACCCTCATCTCATAAACAGGCGCACATGTTTGTCTTTTTTCTTTATCAAAAATGAGATCACACTGCATTTGTTGGCTTTTGTGCTCAGTGTGCCGTTACAGATCATGCACATCTCATGTCAGTACAGAAACCTTCCACTTCTTGCTAATAGAGGTGTGGTGAGCCGCTGTGCAGCTGCACTGCAATTTTTTTGTCAGCTTCCTGATGATGGATATTTAGATGATTTCCAATTTCTTCTCTCTCTTCCCCCTCTCCCTCTCTTTTCTAGTAATGTCATTGCAAATGTTCTTCCCTACACTTTCACTTTGCACTAATATTTTTCCACGAAGGGAAATTGCTGTATCAAAGGATATACGATGGGTCAGTTTCAGAGATACAGCCAGATGACATGGGAAACAAAGGAGACTGTGAGGGCGGAGGCGTAATGGCTTGGAAGTGGCCATGAGGAGCCAGGGGAATGCTGACCGGCAGTTTTGTACCTTGGCAGAATGAACAGCCTCGACTTGAGCAGGCCACAGACGCAGCAACATCTCTGCAAAGATTTTATTCTCAGGTGAGGTGGGAGAAGGGTTAAGGGAAACACAAAGGAAAAGTTGAGTGCCACAGTGAGGCAAGGAAGACCACAGAAGGAAAACAGGGATGGGAGCTGTGAGGTATGAGCAGGGCTGAGTGAGCAGAGAAGCAGGATAGGAATGAAACCATGGGGGCAGACAGAGGCTGGATGGAGAGGAGTAGGTGAGGGGATAATAGTGTGAGGCTGGGAGATAGGCTAGGTACCAGGGTCAGTTAACTCTCAGACCTTCCATCTCTGAAAAGCACCAAAGCTCCACCATGCTTGGCAAGCATGGTCTTCAGATGGGACTTCTAGGTCTCATTTTCCAAAAGCAGAGTCTTAAAGGATTTGGATGTCTAGGTATCCTGGAGGAAGGGCTCTTCAGGAAAGCCTGAAAGGGGCATAGGGAAGCAGAAAATGGAAGGGGAAGGAGGCAAGTCTTCAGCCTTAGGTCCTCCAGCCTTGCCTAGCCCAAGGAGGTACTCTGGATGCAAATCACACTGCAGAGTGGTCAGTGAGTGAGACAAAGGAGCTCCATGCTCATGCCTGCCTGTCATTGCAGCATCTTAGGAGTCTCTATGCTTCCATCAACCGAGAGTAAGTCTTGAGGGAAGGTCACCATCATGGGCCATTAGCCACAGAACTTGCAAAAGCAGCAGTTCTGACAGAAGTGTATGGACCGCAAAAGGATCTGGAAAAGATCCAAAGAGTGTCTGTTCAGAGACATACCTGGAACAAATGCATTAGGATGTCTTCAGAGATGGGGAACCCAGACATGGGACTGGTGGGAGGCTGCCCTTACTGGTTCCCTGCAACTGTGTTTCCACAGTGGAATAATAAGAATGCCAGCATGTAGCAGGACTCAGATTGCCAGGGAGAGCTTGCCTAGTCCTGGCTTGGGTACACTTTACAGGCAACTGTGCTTTGTGAAGGAGAAGCAGTTCTGGGAACTAGGACCAGAGGTTGGAATTGATGTGGACCATTGGGAATCAGACACTGCTTTAGGGATCATGGAAGGGAACCCAAGAACACTGTGGTGCCAGGAGAGTGTGCAGGCAAACTGCAGGCAAGGCCAGAGTGTATGCCCCTTGCCATGCTTCTCTAGCATCTTACTTCCCTTGAGACCTGAGCAGCTCATGATGGCTACTAGAGCTCTAAAGGCCCAGGTTTCACATCCCTGTGTTGAGTTCATCCCCTTACCACCCACTGTTCTCTTCCTGCCATCCATGCTTACAGTGGTTGTCTACCTGGCTGTGAAGTGGATGGATTTTATCTGTTGCCCACTGATATCCATTCTTTTGTCTTTGACCACATTAGCCTGAAGTTGCTCATAGAAACCATGGTCCCAGACCTTGGAGATGAACTGACTAGCCTTTCACCCAAATATGACAAGACCAATCCTTGCTTCCCTGACATTTGAACTTTTCGCTGATCATCCCTGCATGGTAGTCTTTTGCATGCATATTGGCAAGCTTCTATTTCCTCATTAAAAGGGGAAAGGCAGAGCTGGGGGTGCCTCTTCCTCTTCTCCCTCCTTCCTTACCTGGAGTGTGGATGCCATGTGCAAAGGCTATTGCAACTCCCTTGTGTATGTGAGGCAAAAGGCAGTGGATATGTCTAGAGAATCTCAAGAAAAGCTGCCCCCTTACCTCTTCTATATGCTGAGTCATATCCAGGAGCCTTTCTACCTCTAGGTGCCTGGTGGTATAAGAAAAATAATCCTCTAATTGTTGACACCACCGACAATCAATTTTTGAGGGGGTGTAGCTTGTGGTCAAACACATTTATGAACAATAGAGAAGCCAGTGGGCATCCAGAATGAGCACTCCATGAGCCTGTGCACACATCATGCAGGATGGACAACAACCTCCCTGGGTAGCTAGCGCCAGCACACCTGTTCAATCTAGTTCCATCTGGCCTTGTCTCCTTTCTAGTCTTGATGAATCATAAAAATGCAAATCTCCAATGATCATTCGTAAAAAAGGAATAGGTAAGGTGCAATAGAATTTGGAAGTGGAGTTTGGTAAGATTCCCAGAGGAACAGAGCAAGAGGAACCCTCTTAGGGAGTGTTTGCAGAGCCAGTACAGACAGTCCTGAGGGATAACAACATTGATTTCAAAACACAACTACAAATCCGACTATGTGCAGAGAGCTTTCCCCTCCATGGGCGTGCTCGGCACTTCTTGTTCATTATCTCCTTTGGATAACCACCCAATGACATCATTGCAGTTACGTCCACATTTCAGATGAAAACACTGAGGTCGCTGAACTAGAAAGGAGTGGAGCCAAAAATATACTCTGGCTGTCTGACTCCAGTGCCCATGGATTTAATCTCCAGAGAAGGTTGATTGTAGAGATGCTGCAGAGAATAAGATATGGGAGAGGCACAGAAAAGAGGGGTATGGCTTCACCTTATCCTCCAGTTATCAAATGCCCTGGATCAGAGGCTCATTCTCAATGCTCCACATCTGTGCCAACCTTTTGCTTTGGTTCTCCAAACAGCCCCTGCCCAACAAAGCAAAGTTTCCTCTAAAGGGCACCCAAACCAAGACTAGGCAAGCTGCTCACCTGGGCAAATGTGAGTCCTGCTGACATTACCCTCTGTTCCTCTGTGTGCATTGCCCTTGGGATACAAAGGATCTGGCTCCCAATCTCACAGCCAGGGCAGCATCTTACCCTACACTACCCAGCTCATTTATTCCAGCAGCAATGGCCAGAGAAAGCAACAGAGGGGAAGGCTACCAACACGTCCCAGAGGTGTTCAGATTCTACTAATACCAGGGATTGTTTCCATCTCCTTTTCAGTTCCCTCCTAAGTGTCCTCTTTACTGAAGTTGGCCAAGGTAACAATAACAAACACAATTAAAAATAACAGGGTCCCTATGTGCATACAAACCACGACATGATTCAGCTTATAGGTAATGTCACACAGATTGCACAAAGGACATAACCACCAACTTGCTGTCTTGCCACAGCCTCACCTTGCATCCTTTTGGCTCCATGCCTCAGTGCACTTGCCCAGGCTGCTCTTTCCAGCCTGGATGCCCTGACTCTTAAGGTGGGTATCATGCCCTCAATGAGCCCTCTTCTCTGAGACCTGCCCTGGATTCAGGGGTTGGGTATAAGCTGCCCATGTTTGTTCTTCGTGTGCAGATAAACCAGCCAAGTGGGATCTGGACTTTTGGGGATGAGTTATCCTTACACGATTCCTGCAGTAAGAAAGCTCATGAACTACTTCTTCTGTGGAAGCTCCAAACCTCTGGCTTTTGGCCGCTCTTGAGATTACTGTCCAGCTCTTCTCTGGACACCCGGACCCTTCTCTGCAACTCTCCTTTACCTAAACTAACCGGTCAGTTGCTACTTGCACAACTGACCCCAGCACAACTTTAGTCAACACATTCCTGCTTTTATCTGTATTCTTCCAAAACCCTTCTCCGGCATAGGCAAAATGAGCTCCTTCATCCTCTGGCTTCCGAGCTGCTGAGTGGTTACTTCAACTGAAGAATTTCTATGCTGCTTATAGCCAGAGATTCCTCAAGGAAAGAATCAGCCTGATTTATTTTGTTGTTTCTCATACTTATCTTTGCATCTGCACTGAAACAAGTAATTATTACATTCTCCCTGATTAACTGAATGAGTGAACAAGAGGATTTAACTGGAGAGGTTCATGCAAAGTTAAACCCACTTCCTCTTCATCCATGCCTTTCTCCTCTCCTCTCCTCTCCTCCCCTCTCCTCTCCTCTCCTCTCCTCTGCTCTCCTCTTCTCTCTCTCTCTCCCTCTTTCTGTGTGTGTGTGTTTATGTAGGTGGGTGGGACCATATGTAAACACTGCAGGGTGTTAGCAGCAAGCCAGCTCCACCACAATGAAAATTACAATCTGTCAGAACCTTTTCACCCTATTAGACTGTCCATTTATTGTCTTGTTGGATTGGAACGCTTGTGATGGTGGCTAGATATATCCTTGGTTAGCCAGGGGCACTGTGTTTCCATAGGGCCTCACCTGGCATACACTTGGCTATCCTATTGGGCATTGACTGTCTGAAGGGAGTCCCTGGGGAAGCAGCGAGGAAGACAAACAAGGAACATGACAGAGCCTGGCTGAGCTGTCTTCTTATTCACCAGGGTTTCATCTGACAGGCTTCAGAAAGGCCCTTGGCTGTGATTTGAAGCTGAAATTTAAGGACAATACCATGTGTGTGAATATGAAACTCCTGGCAGGAGAAGGATTTCCAGAACAACTAATTCAATGAATGTAATGCTGACCTACACAACACAGAGCAGGTACAATTACAGAAGCAGAGCAGGAGTGGAAATAGGTCTGATATTGATTAGGGTCCATGTGCCCAAAACACATGGCCTCCGAGAATGGGGGCTACAAGACCATGGTGTGGATTTCAGTCAAGCTGTAGTACCTACCACAAAAATGCAATTTGCTCCAGGGACCAGAGTTTGGTTATTTGGGCCACAAATTATAAAGGTGGAAACTGGCTAGAAGGGAAATTATTTGAACAAGAACCCAGCTAAAGGATGGCTTATGATTGCTGACATAATTATAGCAATACCATAATAATGGTCACAATGACATTAACAGCTTACACTGCAGAAGCTGTAAGGACTCCCAATGTGTTAGCTCTTTCAGTCCTCACAACAGACTTGCAAGCTCCGTGCATCTAACATCTCTGGTTTACAGAAATAACTGCCCAAGACATTGTCTGACTTATCTAAACTCACACCATGGGCAATGGTATATTCTGGATGCTGATACCAGGGCTCTCACGCCAAGTCTCCAGACCTCAGATGCTCCTCAGCACCCCCACCCCACCCAGCTGTATCCTGCCTGAGGACTTTGTGTGTGTTGTAGCCCCTACCAGGAACTCTCAGTAACTGATAATGACATTGTAATAAGAGGGAGGTGTTCACCAAGGCTCCACTGCAACAGATCTCAGATATCAGGATCACTTGTGAGAGAGATGGGTGAACAGGACCCAGAAAAACAGTAGCAAAATCGTGGGTAACTAAATCTGGAACATTTCCTTTACATGGTGTTGGCTAATAAAGTCTGGAGAAAAGACAGTTGAGGAAGAGGATTTTAAAAAAAAGCATATTGAATTTAATCCATCCAAGGCTACCCAAGAAGCAAAATTTGTTACTATGTAACATGGAGCAGGTTAATGTTAATCTTCAGATTCTCTGTGGTGGCAAGGACTAACTTCTTTCTTAAATTTCTTTTTTTTTTTACTTTTATTTTTTTCTGATACAGTTCCACAGGCTCAGGGATTTCCTCTTTCCACCCTCCCTGCTTACCCTTCTCCCCCCATTGTTTTCCCCTATATTATTAACTTTTTATTTACTCAGCATCATTTCATTCTCCTCATAGACACACAGCTGGATGATAACACCCAGCCTGCCTCGCACTAAGTGTGAACATGTCTCTGATCCCAGCAGTATCCAACCCAGCACTATAGCCTCTACATGCACAGAGTCAGAGGTAGGGGGAAGCAAAAGTTCCCTGCATGAAGCAAAGGTTCCCTGAGAACTACAAGTCTTCTAGATCCTGGAACCAGAACAGGGAAAGAAAGAGATGACGAGCCCTGCTCTTGGGGAAGTAAAGAAGCAACGCAGAGTGAGGGAGTCTGGGCTGAGATTTCTGTCAAGGAGATGACACCTGTACAAACACACGGGTGCCATGAGCCACGTGCACATCTGGAGCGTGCTGCCCCAGAGGATCACTCTTGTTAGAATTACAGCAGCAGGGATCAAAGCAGCCACGGTCATTCATATTTGTTGGGCTCCTCCCTGCCAGATGCATTCCTGCAGTTCTGATGTAGATTCTCTTCTGCATGGCCATGGTATCCTTATCAAGAAGATATTCTTGCCGTCCCCATTTCGCTGATGACAATACAGAGATACAAAAAGATTAAGGTCTCCGTCCAAGGCTACAAAAGTGATTGATGACTGAATCAGAAGTGGCAACAAGCCCAGAGGATTTACAATAAACTTTAGTGAGTGAAAAAAAATAAACTTTAGTGGTTTTTTGTTGTTGTTGTTTTGTTTTGTTTTTCAGTGAGCAAACCCAGAGCTTCTGTTGCTACAGCCCTGGCTACCTTTCTAATGCCATACATACCCTGGAACCCTGGGCTTTGCTGTTTATCTCAGTGCCTCATACAAAATGACAGCCTTCCTTAATTTTGGATTCTAGATGGGGGGACATATCCTAATTTATAGGCTAACTGTCCAAATGTCTAACTTAGCAGTGATCCTAGAGGCAGTCATCTCCAGAGGTCTTCACCAGTTTCTGCAGCTGGGTGAGGAAGGAGTAACGGAGAGCAATTTCTGGGCATCCTGCCTTCATTGTTGGCAAATGAACAGGGCACACGCATGCCTCCATGCCTAAACATCAGCCTTGTCATCAGCAATACCGCGGCATGACAACGCAAGCACACACACACATAGCATTTGCATTTTGTCATGACAGGGTGGTCCCCACATCCCCCATGCTTCTTTGCACACAGCCAACTACTCAACAGGTGTTAGAGAAATGTCTTAGTAGTTTAGGAATCAATGTACAGGCAGACTTCAATTCATGGTGAACATGGACTTGAAAGATAAGTTTAGGTGTTGCCATAGTATCACAGCTGGTTGAGCTACACATGTAGAACACAGACATCCCATTAAGAGCTCCACTTTAAGTCCTGGCTGCTTCATTTCCAAACCAGTTCCCTGCTAAAGTGCTTAGGAAAGAAGTAAATGATGGCTCAAGTTTTAGGGTTTCTGCCACACACGTGGGAGATTCTGATGGAGTTCCAAGCTCTTGGCTTTGGCCTGGACCAGCCCTAGTTATTTTGTTGTTTTGATCATTTGGGGAATGAACCAGCATTGGAAGATTCTTCTTTCAATTGCTCTCTATACCTCTTCTCTGCTTTTCAAATATGGAGCAGCTGGGGCATGAATCAGTGCCCACACTGGAATGTAGGCCTCTCACGTGGAGGCTTGACCTATTATCCTGCAATACCAGTCCCACGTTGCTGATTTTTTTTTTATGATGATGATCTTTACATAGCTGATGAAGGCTCAAAGAGTCAAGGGCTATAGGAAAGTGGGTAATACCATTGTTTCCACGGTCTTTTTTGTTGTTGTTGTTCCTGTATCTGGGGAAAGGGGAGAGACAAAGGGAAAAGCTCCACCCAGCCTCCCACCCATCCCAGGTCCCCGATGTGGGGCACGCTCCAAGGGTCCTGCTCACGTGGTTTTGATAGTTCAACCCTTATGAATTGCTGCCAGTCTCATGATTCCTAGCATGATAAAACCTCTTCAGAATCCACTAGCTGACACAGTCTACCTTAGAGTCTCTGTTTGCCCAGATTTCTACTGCCAACACATGGCTGGGGTAGTTGATTGATTTGTTCTGTCTTCCATCCTCTGTTGTGGTACCAGGTGTCCTCTGCATGTTCCAATGTACTACCATATCCTCATGTGTACCTGGATATGTTGTTCAGCGCTCTGTCTGAGCCACTGAAGAGGCTCAGCTTTGACACATGCACTCCAAGCTCAGATCATGGAACCTGAAATTATCTTCTGAGATCAGCAGTTCAGTTGGGAGGATCCCCAAAGAAACTTCGGCTGAAGTGATCCCAGGCCTGATTCTTATGTGTGTTTGCCAGTACAGGGTTCGACACAGTCTGTTGCCCCAATCAGCTTTTGCATGTGCTGGTGGTTGCGTTTGCTGGGTCAGTTCTGTTTCCACCCATGCCTTCTACATGAATCAATGGGTGTTGCAGTCCAGCCTGATCCTGCCCACCACAAACTGGGCCCTCACTCAAACCAGTGGGAGCTGCATCCCAGTCGAGTGACCCACAATAGCCCCACCAGTTCCACCCCATGCCCTGATTCCCATGCTTGCCAGTATGTACAGCAGACTAGTCCAGTCTGTCCCACATCCCATTCAGCTCTCATACATGTCAATGGGCATTGAAGCCTAGTCAACCCAACCAGCCCCACTATCCAGCCCACACACATGTTGGTGGGTGCTGTTCTGTCCAGCCATGCCTGCCCCAGTCCTGGTTCTCATGCTGTCCAATGGGAGTGGTAACCCAAGAGGGAGGTGCTCACTATTTCCCTAATGGGCCCAGTCCCACTCCTGGATCATGCACTCCCCAGGTGGTTCTGCAGTTTAACTGGACAGAATTGGTCCCCAGTGCTAGCATCTGCCAGCTGATGCTGTGACAAAGCCCAACTAATCATCACCCACTCTGATTTATGCTTGTACCAGTAGGAACAGCTCAGCCTGGCTTTTCCTTAATCTAGCTCACATGAAGTCCACAGGTGTTGTAGCCCTGCCCGGTCTGGTCTGCTCCCATCCCAACTCATGCTTTCCAGTGGGAGTGGTGGTCCAGCAGGGGAACCCTCCACATTCCCCCTACCGGATTTGTCCCCCACCACCACCCGGTTCTTATATGTGCTGGTTGGGTGCTGCAGCCCAGTCTGGTTTGGCCCACCTCTCCTCGGCATTTGCCAGTGGGTGCTGTAGCCTGGCCCAGCCTGGCCCACCCCCAATTCCAGCTCAGGCTGGTATGGGTTGCAACTTAGCCCAGCCCAGCCGGCACCCAGTCCCAGCCCTTATGTGTACTGGTATGTATTGTGACCGAACCTGGCCCAATCTGCACTCTATTCTGGTGCTTGGATTGCCAGCGGGTGATGTGAACTGGTTCAGCCTAGTCCACCCCTAGCCTGCGCCAAATGTATGCCACTGGGCCCTGTTCCTTGGCCTGGTCTGGGCTGCTCCCTATCATGGTTACCTGCAGGGACTGTGTCCTGACAGAGGAGTTCCCCAAGCTCCTCTATCAGAATCTGTCCCAATGCCACATCTTACACACACCAGTGTATCCATATGCCAGCCCTACTTAATCCACCTCCTGTCCCGGAAGGAACAGTCACCTTTCCTGATTGGCCTTCAACCCATTCCAGTTCTTATTGTTGGTTGTTTCAACCCAGCCAAGACTGGTCCAAACCCAGACACAGCTCACACTTTAATAGGGGCAGAGACCTAGCCTAGCCCATCCTACACCTACCTTGGTTCTCCAGAGCACCAGTGAGTGCTGGAGTCTAGCTCAGTCTGGTGAGCCCAGTTCAAACTGTGCTGAGGGACACTACAGCCATATCCAGACCAGAATGCACCTCCCACTCCAGCCTCCGCACTCACCAGTGGGAATCCCGGCCCAGCCAGGGTATCCTTTTAGCTCCCCAACCAGTTCTGTTCCCAGTCATAGATCACGTGTGTGCCAGTGGTTGTTCTGACTCAGCTTGGCTTAGCTCCTCACCTGTCTTGGCCTTTGCCTTAGATGCTGCAGCCTGGCCTGACCTGGCCTGCCCCCATTCCCGATTGTCGCTGGCGTGTGGTGGAACCTGACCCTGCTCAGTCTGTTCCCATCCATTGCTCATGCAAAACAGTAGATGTAAGAGCCTAACTCAGCATGACCTGTGTTCCAGCCTGATTTTTGTTTTTGCTGGTGATCTAAGGTTTGCTCGGCCTTACCTGGTCTGCACCCCTCCAAGACCAACCCACACATTAGCCAACAGTTGGAGTTACCCTGACCAGGCTGCCCAACACCCAGGCCTGGACCATGTGCTCACCAGCGGGAGATATGACTCCAATAGGGGAGTTTCCCAGGTTCTCACACTCGGCCGACTTCCTGAGCCAGATTTCACATGCTCCAGCAGGTGCTAGGCTCTTGTCCAGCATAGCCTACCACTCAGTCCTGGCCTTTGTATGAGCTGGAGGATGTTGAGACCCAGCTCACACCCTGTCTTAGGATGCACATGTGGATGCTTCACCCTGGACCTGCTCAGCCTGTTTCCAGCCCCAGAACCTATTAATGTCGGCAGGTTCCATGGTCACTCTTAGCTAAGTCCATCATCACCCCAACTCTCAAGCTAACCAGCAGGACTTATATTCCCACAAGGTTGGACCCACTTAGCCCCTGCAGAATCTACCCCTGGACCTGGTTCTCTCACGTGCTGGTTAGTGTCATGACCCTGCCTAATGTGACCCGTCCCCTGTTCTGACACTCAGTCAGGTACTGGGATCTAGCCATAGCAGACAGGCCCCCAGCCATAGCTTTTGTGTGGGGTGACATGTGACAGTCAGCAATCTTCTGCACCATCAGCCCATGTCAGGACTCTCAGGTGGGCTATTGAATCAGTCTAACCCAAGCAGATCTGATGGACTCTTTCCTCCAAATCACCAGGTCTCAGTCCCCACGCTTGCCTGCCAATTCAGAGGAGTCACACAGGATTCATTCCTCACCTACACACTCATTGGCCTTATCCTTATCCTTAATTGTCCTTAAGCAGCAATTATATACTCCAAAGCGTTCACCGCCGGGTGGCCAGCAGGCAGAGCCTGGTGCCGCTTTTTGCACTGGCTGCCCAAAGCCCAGGACTCACTCACCATGTGGCAATAGTGGCCATGGCCAGATCCCTAAGCATTGAGTCTAACCTGGCTTAGGTACTCCCAGAAGTTGCCATGCTGCTGGTAAAGCTCCCTCTACTCAAACCCCATGGCTGAACTCCCCCTAAGCACCTCCTGCTGCAAGGTGGTCAGATTGTTGATTTTAAACAGCAGTCTCTCAAAGTGGGGTCCCTTGTCCTTTCGTGGTATTGCCATTGATTTGCACCTCCTCTTCCAGCCCCACATGTGGGCAGGACAAGAAGTTGGGGGCACTATCCACTATCCCCCACCTTTGTGTGTTCCAGCACCTCTAGTCCCTGCTCCTGCCATGGCTTGAGCTGCAAGCAAGGCATCTGACTCAAGTTCCTCTCCCTTCAGCCACACAAGTGCTTGGAAGTGAAATGTAGCAGTTCCTAAGAACAGACCTCTATCTCTCGCCCCTACACTGGCTCCACTGGAACTACTGCAATGTTCCCAGGAGAAGAAAAACAAAGAAGCAGCTTCTGTGACACTAGGGAAAGAGATGCCCCGCGACAAAAGTGAAGAATGAAGTTGGGAGCTTGGGTGGAGTCCCCCCAGGAAAACCCTCCAGTGCTTTTTGGAGGAGAGGGAGGCAGTTATGACAACCCTGACACTTAGCACAGTGCTTAGCAATCACAGGCTCAAGTTCAAGGCCAGGCACACAGCAGGCTCACTTCCATGTTGACCCAGAATAACTTTCATATGGCCATGCTTTTAAGAAGTTAGTTCAATAGGAATGGCTTGGCTAGACAGTCGGAACATCATTTAGGATGCACACATGCCACAGGAGTGCCCAACTTTGAGTCTTAGCTTTCCTCCCAATTCCAGTTCCCTAGGGAGCAGTTGGTGTTGGTTCAAGTGACTGGGTCTCTGCTTCTCATGTGGGAGATCTGAACCGAGTTCCATGCTCTGGCTTTGATGTTGTTCAGCCCCGGATATCGGAGGTATATAGGGAGCAGACTGATAGATGGGAGATCTCTGTCATTTGCTTTATCAAATAGGTAGATTGGATAAATAAAATATTTTTTAAAAATACAACTACTTAATACATTCTGTTACCTATAAATAAGAAAAACTAAGACAAAAGGGGAAAATTTTGCAATTTCATCATATGTACACGGAAACCATTGCACTTTCACATCTTCTCATCTTTCTACCCGTATGTGTCTCCGTAGATCTGCACTTAAATACTCGTTTGTTTTACCCCGATGGCTGAGTGCTCAGCATATTGCTTTGTAACCTTCCTGTCCGCTTGGCAATACATGTTCACCTTTCACTGTCAGCTCACCCAGCATTGTATCACTCTTAATGACTACATGGCAATCCTTTGGGTCGAGATGCTAACATTCATTTAGCCAACTCCAACTGCTAGATATTCATACAGCTCTCAAATTTCCTTCTATTACACATAAGGCTGTAGAGAATATTTTGATATACATAGTCTGTACCCTCCAGAAACTGATCATACAAGAATTTTGGAGGGGACATTTATGCTTTAGTTTGTGGCAAGTAGAATAATGGCCATACTTTTCATGACAATGATGATAGTAACAGCTGCCCTTACTCAATGTGTGCTTCTGGGCCAGTGCCAAATGCCTTCTTGTCATGTAGGTTTGAGCCTTACCACAACTCTTCTTCCAGGCTGGTGTTAACATCTCCACTTTTCTTTTTTTTTTTTTTTTTTTTTTTTTTTTATAATCCATTTTATTGTATTGTTGTTGACAATCTTCACACAGTTAACTATAGTTGAAGGAAAATCAAGAAAGAGAAGAAAAAAAAAAAGGTTCAGGGGGATAGGGAGGTGGGCAATGCCACCATGTCCATATTGTTTCCATCATGCATCCGAGGCAAAAGGGGACATTGAGGGAGAAGCCCCACCCGGTTTCCCGCCCACCCCAAGTCCCGGATGTGGGGCATGCTCTGAGATATGTGCTCAAGTGGAGTTAATAGTTCTCCAGTTATGAGTCACTGCCAGTTTCGCTCGATGAGGTGGTCCACTGATTGATATGGTCCATCATGAAGTCTCCATTTGTCCCATATTTCGCTGCCAACATGTAGCTGAGATGAATGATTGTCCTATTCTGTCTTCTGTCTTTTCTTGGTTAGAATTCTGAGTCCAGCAGTTCAAGTGGGGAGATCTCCAAAGATACTTTGAGGTATTCCCAGACCAGATTCTTGTATGTTCTAGCAAGCACAGGGCCCGGCACAGTCCATCACCCTGATCAGCTGGTGGTTGCAATTGCTGTGTTGGTTCTGTTTTCAGTCCCGAGTTGCACTGGAACCAATGGGTGTTGCAGTCCAGTCTGGTTCGGCCCTTACATCAACCAGTGGGAGCTGCAGCCTAGTCGGGGAGACCCACAATAACCCCCACCAAGCCCGCCCCCTACCCTGGTTTGCCAATCTGTGTAGCAGAAGACCAGTCTGTCCCCCATCCCATTTGGCTCTGGTACTTGTCAATGGGTATTAAAGCTTAGTTCTATCTAATCGACTCAACCATCCAGCCCTCACAGATGTTGTTGAGTGCCTCTGTCTAGCCATCCCAGCCCCCGTCCTAGTTTTCATGCCCTCCCACGGGAATAGTGACCCAAGAAGGGGGAACCCACTTTTTCCCTCCCAGGTCTCTCTGTCCCGGTTTATGCACTCTTTAGGTGGTCCTGTGATTTGACTCAACAGAATTAGTCCCCAGTGCCAGCTTCTGCCAGCTGATGCTGCGGCCCTGATCTTGTCCACATGCAGCGCACAGGTGTTGTAGCCCTGCTTAGTCGTGTCTGTCTCTATCCCAGCCAACACTCTCCAGTGGGAGTGGTTGTCCAGCGAGGGGACCAGCCCCCTAACCCCCCCGCCAGCTCTGCCCCTCCCTTCCTGGATCTCACGTGTGCTGGATGGGTGCTGCATTCATATCCAGTACAGGCAACCACGCCCTGGCGTTCCAGAATGTGTACTGGTTTTGTCGCAACCAAACCCGGCCCATTCCACACTCTGTTCTGGTGATCGGATCCGCCAGAGGATGACATGAACTGATTCAGCCTGGCCCGCTCCCGACCCATGCCGAATGCATGCCAGTGGGAAACCTTCCATGGCCTATTCTGGGCTGCCTCCAATCATGCTTCTCGCGCTTACCTGCAGGGACTGTGTCCTGCCAGAGGAGTTGCCCAGGCTCTTCCATCAGAACCCCTCCCAATGCCAGACCTTGCGCTTGCCAGGGGGTTCTTGAGCCAACCCTACTCAGTTCACCTCCTGTCCTAGCAGGAACAGTGGCTTTTCCTGGCTGGCTTTCACCCCATTCTGACTCTTGTTGTTGGATGTTTCAGCCCAGCCATGGCTCGTCCATACCCACATACAGCTCACACATGGCTCTGAAGGGGATTGAGACCCAGCCTAGTCAGTCCCACATCTACCCTGTTTCTCCATAACACCAGATGGTGCTGGGATCTGAACCGGCCTGGTGCATCCAATCCCAGCCCACACTAGTGCCTCGGGTGACTGCAACTGTTTCCTAGATAGAACGCAGCCCCCATTCCAGCACATACACCCCTTAGTGGTAACCTCATCCCAGCTGTGGCATCCCAGATTGGGACCGTTCCTAGCTGTAAATCACGCAACTGCACGTGGTTGCTCCGAGGACCATTAGGTGCCAGCCTGCTACCCAAGCCGGAGCTTATCTTTTACTTGATAGGTGTTCAAAGCTCAGCATTATTAAGGGATTGGAAGTTCTTCAAAGGAAGAGTTACTGGCATTGGGAATCTTTAGGATTGACTCAGATCCCAGAAACAGTGGGGTCACTCTAGAGCTATCTCAGCAGCGATTCAGATGTCCAATACCCCAGAGCTCCCCGGCCGGGCGGCCAGCAGGCACAGCCTGGCGCCAAATGGCGCACTGGCCACCCGGGCCCAGCCCGCCATGAGCCATGGGCACATGGCGGACTGGGTTCGGGATCCGAGCTAGACGTCCTCTCCCGCAGCCCTCGGCTCGCCTCTGGCAGCCGGAGGTTAAATCCTGTAGGCCCGAGGTTGCGCCCCTCCCCAATCCCGTTCACCCACCACCCAATGAGGGTGTTGGGTGGGTCCCGGACATGCCCAGTCACGGAGGCCTCCCCCCTCGGCGTACTCACCCCAGAAGGAAGCAGGCCGCACCCAGGCATGTCCGGGCCCAGCCCGCCATGAGCCATGGGCACATGGCGGACTGGGTTCGGGATCCGAGCTAGACGTCCTCTCCCGCAGCCCTCGGCTCGCCTCTGGCAGCCGGAGGTTAAATCCTGCAGGCCCGAGGTTGCGCCCCTCCCCAATCCCGTTCACCCACCACCCAATGAGGGTGTTGGGTGGGTCCCGGACATGCCCAGTCACGGAGGCCTCCCCCCTCGGCGTACTCACCCCAGAAGGAAGCAGGCCGCACCCAGGCATGTCCGGGCCCAGCCCGCCATGAGCCATGGGCACATGGCGGACTGGGTTCGGGATCCGAGCTAGACGTCCTCTCCCGCAGCCCTCGGCTCGCCTCTGGCAGCCGGAGGTTAAATCCTGTAGGCCCGAGGTTGCGCCCCTCCCCAATCCCGTTCACCCACCACCCAATGAGGGTGTTGGGTGGGTCCCGGACATGCCCAGTCACGGAGGCCTCCCCCCTCGGCGTACTCACCCCAGAAGGAAGCAGGCCGCACCCAGGCATGTCCGGGCCCAGCCCGCCATGAGCCATGGGCACATGGCGGACTGGGTTCGGGATCCGAGCTAGACGTCCTCTCCCGCAGCCCTCGGCTCGCCTCTGGCAGCCGGAGGTTAAATCCTGCAGGCCCGAGGTTGCGCCCCTCCCCAATCCCGTTCACCCACCACCCAATGAGGGTGTTGGGTGGGTCCCGGACATGCCCAGTCACGGAGGCCTCCCCCCTCGGCGTACTCACCCCAGAAGGAAGCAGGCCGCACCCAGGCATGTCCGGGCCCAGCCCGCCATGAGCCATGGGCACATGGCGGACTGGGTTCGGGATCCGAGCTAGACGTCCTCTCCCGCAGCCCTCGGCTCGCCTCTGGCAGCCGGAGGTTAAATCCTGCAGGCCCGAGGTTGCGCCCCTCCCCAATCCCGTTCACCCACCACCCAATGAGGGTGTTGGGTGGGTCCCGGACATGCCCAGTCACGGAGGCCTCCCCCCTCGGCGTACTCACCCCAGAAGGAAGCAGGCCGCACCCAGGCATGTCCGGGCCCAGCCCGCCATGAGCCATGGGCACATGGCGGACTGGGTTCGGGATCCGAGCTAGACGTCCTCTCCCGCAGCCCTCGGCTCGCCTCTGGCAGCCGGAGGTTAAATCCTGCAGGCCCGAGGTTGCGCCCCTCCCCAATCCCGTTCACCCACCACCCAATGAGGGTGTTGGGTGGGTCCCGGACATGCCCAGTCACGGAGGCCTCCCCCCTCGGCGTACTCACCCCAGAAGGAAGCAGGCCGCACCCAGGCATGTCCGGGCCCAGCCCGCCATGAGCCATGGGCACATGGCGGACTGGGTTCGGGATCCGAGCTAGACGTCCTCTCCCGCAGCCCTCGGCTCGCCTCTGGCAGCCGGAGGTTAAATCCTGCAGGCCCGAGGTTGCGCCCCTCCCCAATCCCGTTCACCCACCACCCAATGAGGGTGTTGGGTGGGTCCCGGACATGCCCAGTCACGGAGGCCTCCCCCCTCGGCGTACTCACCCCAGAAGGAAGCAGGCCGCACCCAGGCATGTCCGGGCCCAGCCCGCCATGAGCCATGGGCACATGGCGGACTGGGTTCGGGATCCGAGCTAGACGTCCTCTCCCGCAGCCCTCGGCTCGCCTCTGGCAGCCGGAGGTTAAATCCTGTAGGCCCGAGGTTGCGCCCCTCCCCAATCCCGTTCACCCACCACCCAATGAGGGTGTTGGGTGGGTCCCGGACATGCCCAGTCACGGAGGCCTCCCCCCTCGGCGTACTCACCCCAGAAGGAAGCAGGCCGCACCCAGGCATGTCCGGGCCCAGCCCGCCATGAGCCATGGGCACATGGCGGACTGGGTTCGGGATCCGAGCTAGACGTCCTCTCCCGCAGCCCTCGGCTCGCCTCTGGCAGCCGGAGGTTAAATCCTGTAGGCCCGAGGTTGCGCCCCTCCCCAATCCCGTTCACCCACCACCCAATGAGGGTGTTGGGTGGGTCCCGGACATGCCCAGTCACGGAGGCCTCCCCCCTTACATCTCCACTTTTCAAGGGAGGAAATGGAAACCTCCCCACCCCCCAAAAAATGACTTACCTTCAGTCACACAATGCATAAATGGCCGAGAAACTCAAACTGGGTCTGAAGACTCCACAGTCCAATTAAGTACTGCACTTTCTCTGGACAGTGACTCAGGTTTAGTCCAAGGCCTAATCCTTGCTGTTTTTCTTCATTCATGCCTCATTGCAATGTGGTTTGAAATCCCACAATGCTCTGTTTCCTGACTCTGAAGGTAATGCTGGCTTTTGTGACTTGCTGGAGTCAATAGGATGGAGCATATGGGGTGTTGTTCCAGCTCTGAGCTCAGCCCTCGAGAGGTCTCTTGGTACATGTGCTGCCCTTGGTACCTGGCACTGCTGTGCAAACAAGCTCAGGTAAGCTTCTGAATATTAAGAGGTGTGTGGGCAGCAGCCTTGGCTGGCAAGGGCCTCATTCATGGACAGGTGACAGAAGGTGCAGGAGAAATCTGGCTGAGATCCCCAGAACCACCCACCCAATTCTGAGCTCATAAACATTTACTGTTGTTGTTAGCTGACAGGTTGCTATGCGGTGGCTTTATAGCCAAAGCTAATGAGTAGTATACGGCTATCTGGCTTGGTTGTGTAAGTGGGTGATGCAGTGATGAGGAGAAAAGAACCAGTGGGGGTTTGTGAGCCATTTGGAGGGAAAGGCTTCAAAGAACAGGTGACAGCTAGTGCATTGTGGGGTGCACAACCAGCAGCCAAGTCTCTGAAGCAGAGCAGTGGGGTGGGTCGGCATACACAGGTAGATGAGCCCTGGGCTTGTGCTCCTCACTCTCCAAAGCCTGCAGAAACCTTCCTCTGGCTGGAAAGACAGCTGGGCGTTGTTGACACAAGAGTGTAAGAAAAGAAACACCTGTCAGTTTCCCCGGCAGCCTGGTGCAAATCTACCCTGCAGGCTGAGCTGGGCTGGGCAGGCTGAAGGGGTTTCCCTTTCAAGTGGCAAATTGGAACTTCAGTTTTAGGCCTGGGGAAAATTACTGGCTTCCCTTCCCTGCCAATGGGACTTAGCAGCTCTGAGATGTCCTGTGCTCTGGGAAGTCCCCACAACTTCCTGCCACTACCCAGACAGGTGCGTTGTGCAAAGCATGCTTTCCAGGAATCCTCAGGTAGGTGATCCAGCAAGGATGCCCTTAGTGGTCTGATGAAAGCAATGAGTCAGTAGTCTGCCAATAAGTCACTTATTCACTCACTCATTCATTCATCCATCCCACAAGCATCCCCAGCCCAGTTGCTGTGCTGCACTGAGATGCCTTTGAGAAGCTCACAACCTACTGTGGAAGCAACCAGACACTTGGGAACCCACTTTACTGACCTCTCTCCTGTCTCCCTGGTATCTCAACAGGTGCATCTCAAAAAATTACACTCCTGGCCCAGACAGTTGATGGAAATGCCAGCTGTCCAGTCCAGCATTTGAGTCTGAGAATATGGATAGAGACAAGAGATAGTCAAATGAAGGAGAATGAGGAGAGAGGTGGTTTTGATGTTAGAACCCATGCACTTGCAGGTTGGGTGACAACCAGGCAGAGTGACTAAGGCTTTATTCTTGCACAAAGCCAACAGCAAGGGATGGAGCCCCAGGAGCCCTGCTCCCTGGAATGGTGCCATCACACTAACAGAAATGAGTTATCACACCTACAAGTAGTCTTTCAGCAATATTTATGAATGCCCTATTATACTGGCCTTGAAAGGTGTCAGGGAGCTAACAAGGCTCTTGCCTCCAGGGCCAAGTGGTCTATTGGCACAGGCAGGTGAGCAGACAATTGGCGTATTCCAAGGTGGGGGAGTGGTGTGATGGACAGGAGTCCTCAGGGACCCTAGGGGAAGGTGTGCATGGGGAAAGAAAGGTTTCTGATTTTGTTGGATGAGAGGATGAAAAGGAGTTTGGGGAAGAATAAAGAACTGAATACACAAATGTGCAGAGGAATGAGAAAGTTCAGGGTGCTGTTGGGTCCCTGAGTTCAGAGCAAAGCCGGCTGGAGGGAGACAGGCAAGAAACAGATTCTGCAGGAATTTATGAGCCAATCAAAAGATACCAGGCTTCATCTTGCTAAAAATCAGGAAGACCTTGAAAATCTTCAACTAGAGAGTGACCAAGTTCACTAAGACTGGGAGGAGACATCATAAGTGCCTCAACAAGGTAAGACAGAGACTGCCACAGCAGGAGAATGTTGGTGCCATGGCTGTGTCCAGAAGCTTTTGACTCTGCCTCCAGTTCAAAGCCAGTGTGGACCCAAACCCCCTCAACATTCAATTTGCTTTGTGGGCAAGGATCTACTAAGTAACTAATCACGCTGTTTATTCTCTAATGCTCTATCCAATGCTCGGTTATCACTCTCATTTGTGTGGATCCATTAAAGATGATGGTGTTGGATGTGGGCAGGGTGCTAAGCAGAGACTGTGAATTTGCTGCCACTGTGCTGGTTAGGATGTTGCTATTTTCAGGACATAGAAATGGTAGAACACCAGGATAATGTTGACATTCCTCCTCTGGGATAAGGGGAATGGTGTTCAGTGCCTTCCGCACCTTGGTACACTCAGAGGACTCCTGCTAATGCTATCTTGGTTTTGTGGAAGGAGACCAGATGCCTTCCCAGACTCACAGCAACAGAGGCCACCTGCAGAGACTCTATCATACCCACAAATTCTCTTTAAATCTCACAATAAACTCAGAACACATGTAAGACAGATGTCCTACTGTGCCCATTTGTACAGAGGAAGAATGAGAATCACAGCCATTATCAAGGAGCCATGATTAGAAGGAAAGACACACGAGTCTGATGCTCAGAGCCTCTGACCCTCAGACCAACACCCTTTTCATGACCTCATGCTGTTACCACCCTCTGTGTCCCATGGACCTCTCCAACCTGTGTGACTGCACAGAGCTCCATAGAAGCCTCAACTTCTGATCTTCCTGTACTATCAGAGTGGAAGGGGACCTGCTGAATGCAGTGCCATAAGCACACAAACTTTGCCTCAGTTTCCAAGGAAATTTCCAAGAAATTTAGCTCCATGAAAGCCCTGTGATAGGTCCAGAGGCCTTTTCAGTAGTGAAAGGAGAGAGGGAGCGGCTAGCACTCAGCTGCGCTCTGAGAGTGGCCCAAGGAAGAGCAGTGAAGGAAAGGAGGGCCTGTTCGTCTTCCCAGAGTACTCATCTCTAGTGCCAGACATTAGTCATCTGATCGATGATTGCTCACCACCCCCGTGAAGAGATCAATACCATTTCCATTTTTCATACAACAGCACTGAGAACCCGGGGATAACAGGTGCCCACATTCCTAGTTCTTTGGTTAAGGTGAATCCTGCCTTCAGGCAGAGGCGTGTGGATGTGGATGCTGTGTTGGGACCACATGCTTGTTACTCAGCATCTCCAGCTTCGATATCACTTCTGAGAGGACAGCCAGGTGGATCAGGTCTTGCAAAAATGTTGCACAGAGTAGGAGGAGGAGGGAGAGTTTGTGTGTCTGTCCCTAGCCTGTAATGATAACAGTTACTAATTCAAAAGGATTACATAAATTATACAAGCAGTACATCCCAACTGCCAGGAAATGTGACCAATACTTCAGTGTGTATTATTCCATTTACTCAAAAGAATCCTAGAATTAGGTTTTATAACCATCCTTTTCCATCCGAGTAATCTGAGGCACAGAGAAGCAGAAAATTTCTTGCTCCAAGGTCGGGCACTCAGTGACAGTGTTCAGCCCACATGCCCTTTACCTGCGGCTTACACTGCTTCCTGACATTGAAGGAAAGTAACTACTGGTTGCAGAACATGGAACATACTGTAAAAACCATTCATAGTACCTGGTAGTACCTGGTCCACCTTTCGGTTTAGAGAGCAGCTTCTTAGGCCAATGTCTTTCTTGAGCCTAGAACAGGAGCTTCCAATCTTCGGGCATCCATGACCTAAGTTGAGGTCACATCTATGACCAAGTTGCTGACAATGGAGAGGGATGGTACAGGCCTAGCAGTGAGAAAGACCTAAGACTTTAATCCTACCTCCCATGAAGTTTCCGATATTGGTGGGGAGTATTTATGTTGCTGCAAGAGTCTCAGATTCCTCATCTATAAAATACAATCAATAACAATACTTACTGTTCTTATTACTAATGTTTTTTACATATTATCCCCAAACAGAAGAACATAATACAATTGCTTCTGATATTGGGATAAGGCTAGGCTGGACAGATCTGGCTTGAAGAGTCTCATGGGATTGTATTCCAGTGTCACCTGGAGCCACTGACTTCCAAAGGCCTGTCTGAGCTGACAGTCCAAGACAATCACCAGTCGTGTCAGCTGTTGATGGCATGTGCAATGGGGTGCTCCCTGGAGTGCTTAAAAATTGCCTCCCCAGCTTGGTGGCCACTCAGAGCTCCAGAAAAAAAATCATCCTCTCTAACAAAGGAAATCTGTGACACTTTTTATGATCTAGCCTCAGAAATCAAACAGTCATTTTCATAGTCTGGTCTACCAGTGAGTCATAGGGAAAAGATAATTAAACTCTACTTCTGAATGGGGAAAGAGCAATGAAGCAGGTAGGATCCACTGTGGTCATCTTTGGAAAAAAAAAAATGTGATTTGCCACTCTGGCATGATGGTATTGTACATGGATTCAACAAGACGTTTATAGAAAGCACTTAAGATGATGCTCTAAGTATAGATAGTGCTTGATAAAGGTCAGCTATTGTTATGAGGTATGACAGATTTTGGAATATCTTTCAACATATCGGGGAGGAAGAAAGGGTTGAGGGGAGAATGGAAAGGGTAATTGGTGATGAAATACTGGCAGCATTGGCTCACAGCAGTAGCAAAGGTTTCCTCAAAGAGCCAAATGGCTAAGCAATTTTGCTGGTAAATGGGTCCTCAGGGAGAGCAGAAGTGAAGGACCTCTGGCACATTAAGGGGATGGAGGGTGATTGAGTTCCCCATGATGATGAACGTGGAGTCATGGGCAAGGGGAGGGGCAACCCAGGAGCCAGGAAGGAAACAGAGAGAACAGGACTGGTGGAGGCTGACATGGAAGAGAACAGGGCATCCTGGCTCCTAGTGCATGAGAAGTGTTAGTAAGCAGAAAGAGTCCAACAGACCCAATAGGCTGACCCGATCAGACCCTGGAGGATGGACAGCTCAGCTGGTGCTGAGGACAGCAAGTGGTCGGCAAACCTACAGGTTTCTGAAGTTATGAGCAAATCAGGAGGTGCCTCCCTCTCAATTTCCTAAGAAATTCTTTTTTTTTTCCTTTTGTATTGTGTATTTTTCTGTGTGGCATTAGTGTTGTTTCATTACACATGCACTGTGTGTGTGATGAGCAAACAAGACAGCTGGCATCTCCATTTCCTTAACCACTAAAGAAACTACTAGTTTTTGATGATCAGATAACAACAGCATATACATTTGGGTTACAATATGACTTTCCCATTGAGTTAGAGAACTGTGGAACTACCCTCCTGTCTTCCACTTTCAGTCTCATGTCACCACTATACACGGCATCCAGGAGTATGCAAAGGGAGAGGAAGGGTATCTGCATTTCCTGAGAAAGTGCTCCTTTGTTTCACTACTTGTTTTTAAAGGAGACCCAAACTCTTTTTTTTTTTAAAGATTTTATTATTATTGGCAAGCCGGATATACAGAGAGGAGGAGAGACAGAGAGGAAGATCTTCCATCCGATGTTTCACTCCCCAAGTGAGCCGCAATGGGCCGGTACGCGCCGATCCGATGCCGGGACCAGGAACCTCTTCCAGGTCTCACACGCGGGTGCAGGGTCCCAAAGCTTTGGGCCGTCCTCGACTGCTTTCCCAGGCCACAAGCAGGGAGCTGGATGGGAAGTGGAGCTGCCGGGATTAGAACTGGCGCCCATATGGGATCCTGGGGCTTTCAAGGCGAGGACTTTAGCCGCTAGGCCACACCGCTGGGCCCGAGACCCAAACTCTTAACACACATAACAAAACATGTATCACTAAGCCTACTTAAACATTCTTGTACATGCTCAGCAGATCTCTCCTATTCACCAGGTTCAATTCCAAGGAACTTCCCTGAGGTCCTTAAACAAATTTTCCATTTCTTCCAGGCTTTAGAACACATTATGTTCTTCACTTAGAATAACCTATCCTCTTCCCAAGGTATGGCTACCCCTTCCCACACTTCACTGAGAAGTGGAGGTTGAGATGTCTACGATCAAGGGGCTGGCATTTAGTGTGGACTTCATGCTGTGTCATCTGATGGTGGAGGAAAGAAGGAAAGAGACAAATGTACCCTTTTATAATGGCACTAATCTGACAGGGGAAGTGGGATCCAGAGGTGGGCATCTTTTTCAGAATGAAGACACTACTTGAGATGCCCATGTCCCATATCAGCCACTTGGTTTGTGTCTTAATTCCACTTCCAATCCAGCTTTCCACTAACGCATAGCCTTGGAGGCAGCAGATGATGAACAAGTGCTTAAGCCCCTGCTACCCATACAAGAGACGTAGAATGAGTTCCTGGCTTCTGTCTGGCTCAGTCCCAAACATTGCTGGCATTTGGGGAACAAACCAGAAGATAAGAAATTTCTCTCTGGCATTCAAAGGGAGGGAGGGAAGGAGGGAGGGAGGAAAGCAATGTAAGCCATTGATGGAGGCAGCCACATTCCATACAGGAATGCCTGGACTTAAGTTCCAACTCTGTCTCCTGCTTCCATCTTCCTGCTAATACACGTCCTTGGAGGCAGTGGAGATGGACGGAGTAGTTGTGTCCTTGAGACCCATCGAGAGCCCTGGATTTAAGCTCCTGGTTCTCAGTCTCAGTCCCAGTCCATCCCAAGCCAGGACACTGCAGGAATTTGGGGAATGGATCAGCAGGTAGAGCACTTGCCTTATTTCTCTCTCTTTCTTTCTCTCTCTCTCTCTCTCTCTCTCTCTCTCTCTCTCTCTCTCTCTCTCTCAAATAAAAGCAAATAAACAAATAAGAAAAATACCTTGTTGTGTTTAGGTATGACACCAGTTTTTTCAAAGATTATCTCCACACTTCAGGAGACTGTAAGCTGTACTTGGGCTGTGTATATTCTTTATTCTCTATGCACCAACCACTATTTAGCCTGCTGTTTAGTATAGATTCAATGAAGCTGAGAAGGTCCTCATCCTCTGGGTGGCTAAGCTAAGAGCACAGCTTTGTCTGTTCAGAGACTACAAAGTTCCGGTGGATTAGAACGTGCTTGAATATTGACAGTGGAGTACAGTGGCGCTGACCCTTTGACAGAGCTTGAGGGATCAGAGGTTGCAAAGGTTTCATTCCTCATCTTATTATCTAGTAGATTCCTTCTGAGACGGTTTTCCAGGAAGCATATTTTTCCTGTGCAGATGAATGTGTATGTGTTCTGTTATCAGAAAACAAAGCATCTATTACTCCATATGCTGTTGCTACCAGGAACAGAGCCTAATTTTTGGTCTGACGCTGGAGATGGACTCTGCTGGGGGCCAGCAGTGTTGACTTCTCAGGTCATGTTGCTTTCCATAGTCATGGAATTTACTGTCTTTACAATGTGTCCTTGCAGAAGTATGTGGCTCAGAAGACATCAGAGAACAGTGGTTTTCTCTCTCTCTCACACACACACACACTTATCCACATGCATGCTTATTAATATTGAGACAGCAAAATTCATTTGACACTTGTGCATTAACCTCCTGCCACATCTATGCCAAGACCGCAGATGGTTTAGCCCTTTCTGAACACAAGAGAGTAGCATGTCTCCAGGATCGAGCCTTGTGCGATGTGACATTGCACTGCTCTTTTCTGGAAGGAGAGTCTACCAGGATTATGTCTATACTGAGTTTATGTTGGGTTCAGAGAGGTTTTGAAATCTGTGCAGCCTTTTCAGGATTTATTTATTTTTATTGGAAAGGCAAAGTTTCAGAGAATGGAGGGTCACATGGAGAGAAAGGTCTTTCATCCATTGGCTCACTCCCCAAATAGTCACAACAGCTGCAGCTGAGTGGATCCCAGACCAGGAACCAGGAGCTTCCTCTGGGCCTCCCACATGGGTGTGACCTGAGCCATTGTTCGCTGCTTTCCCAGGCCGTAGTTGGGGAGCTGGATCAGAAATGGAGCAGCCCAGACTCAAACTAGTGCCCCTATGGGATGCTGGCTGCAGGAGTAGGCTTACTCTGCTATGCCATGCTCCGGCCCCTCAATCTGCACATTATGTGCATTTGTCATAAGCTTTGTTTTTTTAATATTTATTTTATGTTTTTTTCGGTTATACAGAGATATGCAGATATCAGATATACAGAGAGGAGGAGAGACAAAGATCTTCCATCCATTGATTCACTCCCCAAGTGGCTGCAACAGCGGAAGCTGAGCCAATCCAAAGCCAGGAGCCTGGAGCCTCTTCTGAGTCTCCCACACAGGTGAAGGTTTCCAAGGCTTTGGGACAACCTCAACTGCTTTTCCAGGACACAGGCAGGGAGTTTGATGGGCAGCAGGGCCATGGGGATTAGATCCAGCACCCAAATGGGATCCCGGCGCGTGCAAGGCAAGGACTTTATCTGCTAGGCTACTACTCCGGGGCCCTTGTCATGAGCTTTTGCAGAACCCTCATCTCATTGGCCCTTGAATCTGGGCTGTAATTCATACCTCCTATGGCTAATAAAAAGATATAGCATGCTTATCCCGAGTTGATCACTCCAGAGACCATCCACACGTCCATTCCCTCCCTAAAGAGCTTTCCCAGTGCCACTTGAATATGTCCAGGCTGCCTTTCTGGCAGATGAAAGCACAGATAAAGCAGAAATGAAATATCCTGACTGAGCCCTGTCTGGACAAGAACCCCCCTCCCCCATGTGGCAGACCCACAAGTGAGCGTTGGTCCAAACACCCAGGCCCTGCCTACGTTAGAGGAGCTGTCTCGCCCAACCCAGGGTTGAGAACAATAATACACATAGTTGTTGTTAAGTCACTAAGCTTTGGGTAATTGATGACTCTGGAAGAACTATGGATGCAGTCTCTTACAAGAAAGATGAAATTTATACTTTGCTCGAAAGCAGTGTCTTTAATATCTTAAATGTCAGGTATCCATGTAAAACCTACAGCAATTGTGCTAACAACCACAAGGCCCCAAGAACTCTAGGATACCTAGATCTTCATCTTGGCTGTCCCACCAGCTGACAACAGTGTGGCCCTGGGCAAGGCCACCTAATTTCTTTGGACCTTGACTCCTAATTTCTGGATGTTGAAAGATCAAGTTTAGCTCATTTCAGGCACCTCAGTTGAAGTCACCCACTCTGTGGTCTCATCATTTTCAGTGACTTCTACCTTCATTCATTAAAAAAAGTCTAGTCCATGATCCTTTCTTGCTTTTGGGATTCTGGAAAGATGGAGTACTATTTCCTTGGTGACAGCTTTGCTGCCACTGACACTTTCAGCAACAGTAGTGTCACTGTATAGGAACTGCCACCTTAAGATACAGACTTTGGGATAATTTATTGGGTTCTAGCAAATAAGGGAACACATAGATTTTCAGCTGTTAGAAGTGGGGATAGAGCTGATGGATATGACTCTCACGAAGTGTCAATCCTAAAAAAAAGGCAAACATCCTATTGGATGTTCAGGCCTCTCCCTGAAGGTGAATAAAAATACAGTGAAACTGGATGTGAGAAGTGAGATTGAGGGTTCCAGCCCAAAAGAGATGTACACTGTTACTGAAAGGTACTATTTTCTAGAAATAGTTGGGACCACACAGAGATAAGTCTAGAAACTGATTCAGGAACAGTTCTTCCTGTGGACTGTTCTCAGGGAGTATTAATAACTGGACTGAAATGTATTCCTAAAATGAAATCTTAGACACCAAACTCTGGGGTCTAACCTAAGAGTGTTTGGTGACTAAGGAGATAGGATTGTGAGTAGACTGGAGGATTTTGGGGTCAGAATTAAGCATTCTTATGAGTAGTCATCAAAAGCAAGCTTTGCGGGCCAGGCACCATGGCCTAGCGGCTGAAGTCCTCGCCTTGAACGTGCCTGGATCCCATATGGGTGCTGGTTCTAATTCCGGCAGCTCCACTTCCCATCCAGCTCCCTGCTTGTGGCCTGGGAAAGCAGTCGAGGATGGTCCAAAGCCTTGGGACCCTGCACCCTCATGGGAGACTTGGAGGAAGTTTCTGGTTCCCGGCTCTAGATTGGCGCAGCACCGGCCATTGCGGCCACTTGGGGAGTGAATCATAGGACAAAAGATCTTCCTCTCTGTCTTTTCTCCTTTCTGTGCATCTGACTTTGTAATAAAAAATAAATAAATCTTTTAGAAAAAAATCAAGCTTTGCAAAGAGCTATCAGTCAAAGGTCCACAGGGAGATCAGGGTCAAGGAGCTTGGCCTACATTAGCACCAATGCCAGCCCACGGGTACAGACCCTTCGACTGCAAACGTTCATAAACAAAATGAGCCATGGGTTTTGAACAATTTTTTATTACAAACCACAGAAAACTCCAACTCAGAGTAATTTAATCAGAAACAGGTGAATCAAAAAAACTGAAGAATTCAGAGTTTTCAGGCATGACTCAAATTAGAAGTTGAGAAAATTGTCACTAGGACCCAATCATCTCTGTATCTTGATGTGGCTCAGCTCTCCATGATACAATGGCTTTGTCTCTCTCCTCCTATATGGCGTGGTCATTTGCAATCACATCAGCTCCCCAAACCCACATCCAAGAGATAGAGAGCTCTCTCTCTCTCTCTCTATCTCCCTCTCTTACACACACACACACACACACACACACACACACACACACACTTGCAAAAGTTTTGGATCAGATTCTTTTTGGCCCAGGAAGGCCACATGACCATTCTTGAATCAATTTCATTGTCTTAAATTATTCTACATGTGTATTAGCTTTGGCTAATTGTGATTTTTTTAAATATTTATTTATTTTTATTACAAAGTCAGATATACAGAGAGGAAGAGAGACAGAGAGGAAGATCTTCCATCCGATGATTCACTCCCCAAGTGACCACAATGGCCAGTGCTGCGCCAATCCGAAGCCGGGAACCTGGAACCTCTTCTGGGTCTCCCACGAGGGTGCAAGGTCCCAAGGCTTTGGGCTGTCCTCGACTGCTTTCCCAGGCCACAAGCAGGGAGCTGGATGGGAGGTGGAGCTGCCGGGATTAGAACCGACGCGCATATGGAATCCAGGCGCGTTCAAGGTGAGGACTTTAGCCACTAGGCCACGGCGCCAGGCCCGGCTAATTGTGATTTACCCGCGCTCCAGGAACCTAAAGAAAGAATTTCCCTCAAATAATGTCCAAGATTCTCTTTTCAAAACCAGAGGACGAATTGATAAATGCTGAAAATACAAAACCTGAAGGTGTGTACTACAGGTAGCTATCAACAGACATATGCAGCAAGAATCAGAACTCATATGCAGCATGAAGCCTATGATTTTCTGGAAGCCAACAATAATTGGTTCCATAGGCAGGCAGAGGTATAGGCAATGATTATAAGCAAAACATACCAAACTCTGGCCAGAGAGAAAGTAAAAGGGCTTCATGGAAGATTCATTCTGGCCTGGGAGGCTATGGGGCTGCAAGAGTCAGATCTCCTGTATATGGAGTGGAGAGGCAGGGTCTGCCAATCCAGGTCTGGCCACCACTGGACAATATGTGTGAAACTAATGTCAGGCAAGGAGAAGCCATATTTCCAGGGAGTCAGAGTGCAGATGAACTTCTCTGCAATGAATCAAGCTGCATTTTTTAAAATCCAGACATTTGAAGGCGCATTAAGCAGAGCTCTGATTCCTTTACACATTGTGCATACTTCAAATGCAGCCTAAACATGCAAAAAAGGTCACATTTAATGCTCAAATTACCATAGCTCCAAGCTCCCACCTGCTGGATTACATTTACAAAACAGGATCACAGTCTTTTCTACAACTGTCACACTCTGTCACCTGGGCCCAAATCAGTTCAGCTTATTCCCTGAAACCATGATCTCTCTCAACAAAACAACTCATTCAGCTGCTGGCTTAAGCCCCGTAGCCACTAAGGCTCAAATCTGGCATCTGGAACCAGAGAGAAACACATACCACAGCATACCTGCCCTCTCCATTCTGTGGTGGAATTCCAGTGACCTGCCACTATCCTTCCGCAACCTCTCAATACATACGAATAGAGTAGCCAAGAATTCCCTCATTTGCTGAAACATTTGTAAGACATAATGTGCTAAACCCTTGGGTATACAGTTAATAGAGATGACAGTCTTTGGGAAAAGTCAACACAATACATTGCATGCCTGCACAATAGAAATAAATGTTGTCAAAAACTATCTGGGTGAAAATCAACTATTACGTTCATCATACCAGCAGACCAAAGAACAAAAATCGTATCATTGCATCAATAGATGCATTTTAGGCAAAAATTTAAAACAGTACTGAAAATTTTTTGGTTAACTGGGAATAGAGATAAATTTCTTCAATGTGACGAAAAATAACTATAAAAATCCTATCCTATTGCTAACATCATACTTAATGGTGAGAAACCAGATGCTTTGCTGCTAAAATGGGAACTGGGCAAGGATGCTCCCTCCCACCACTCCTACTTGACAGCACTGAAAGTTTTACATAATGCGATCAAACAAGTGTCTTAGTCCATTGTGCTGCTGTAACAAAATACTTGAAACTGGATAATTCATACAGAACAGAAATGTGATTCTCACAGTTCTGGAAGCTAGCAGTTCATAATCAAGACTCCAGCAGGTGCAGGGTTTGGTAAAAGCCCAGTCTGCTTCCAGCCTGGTGCCTCAGCATCACCACTTCCACAGGGAGAAACACTGTATCCCTACATGGAAGATGGGGTGGGAGGAGCAAGAAGGGGTGAGTGCTCTCTGGGGCCTCTTGGGTAAGGGTATTAATCCACTTACAGGTGTCTTCATGACCTGATCATGTCCCAAAGGTCCCAACTCTGAATACAAAAGCATGGACCGTTAAGGTTCAACACATGAATTTTGGAAGGGACACACTCAAACTGTAGCAAAAACAAACAAAAAACACATTGAAATCAAATATGTACAGATCAGGAGAAAGGAATAAGACTTTATTTGTAGATGACATAATTGTCTATATAGAAAATTCAAAAAAAATCAGCAAAATTTCCCTCAGGAAAAAATAAGGGGTAATTAGTAGTGAGGCTAAAAAATGCAATGTAAACATACAAAAGTCCATGGATTTCTCATAGGTCAGTAATGAACAACTGGAATTTGAAGTAAAAAACACAGTACCTCTTGCATTAGCACCAAAAAAGGAAATGCATAAGTATAAATGTGACACAATACGTATGACATCTATGCAAACCTTGACAAAGAGGTGGATTGAAATCTGAGTATGTGGGGAAACATTCAATTGGCTCCATATGAAGACTGAATAGTGTGAAGATGTCAGTTCTCAATTTGATCAATACCAGTGCAATTCCAATAAAAATCTGAGCAAACATTTTTGTGTATATTGCCAAACTGATTCAAAAGACCAGCACTGTGGCATGGAAGGCTAAGCTGCTGTCTATAAAGCCAAAATCCTATGTGGGCATCAGTTCAAGATTTGGCTGCTCCATTTCTGATCCAGCTCCTTGCCACTGTGTCTGGGAAAACAGGGGAAGAGTCCAAACAACTCATGCTCCAGCACTCATATGGGGATCTGAAACAATCCCAGCCTCCTGGTGGCTATCCAGCCATTGTGGCCATTAGGGAATGAACCATGGATGAACGATTTCTCTCTCTCTTGCTCTCACTCTCACTCTCATCTGTGTGTGTCTGTGAATGTGTAAATCTTTCTGTAACTTTGTCTTTTAATTGAATAAAAATAATTTTTTTTAAAAAAGTCCTTTCGGAGAGGAAAAAGATCCAGAACAACCAACACAGCATGGATGATGAAGGACATAAAATCAACTGAGATTAGACAATCTGACAAAGATATTCACTTTAAAAAATTATTCCAGAAAAGTTGAACATCTTTATGCAAAAAAAACCCTTATCCAGATATAGATTTTACATCTTTTACAGAATAACTTTCAAGTGGGTCAAAGGCCTAAAATTAAAGTCCAAAGCTTAGAATCCTTAGAAAATATCATAGGCAACTGAGATAAATAAAAGATATATATTATACCCCCCAGGGCAGCCATTAAAACACAGGCACAGACACACAGATAAAAAAGCCAAAGGAATAAAGATGGAGTAATATATGTATTCAAACCAAACAAGCAAAAACGTAAAAAGAGCAGCAGAGGAATAAAACCAGATGAGACAAACAAGGAACAATTAGCTTGACTTCCGGTGTGGTCAAATGATGCACATTCATTTTCTCCTGATCTCGTCAGTAAACACAACAGAAACCCTGGAAACGGCATGAGACACAACCAAAGGGGATTCCAAGTAGAAGGAGTAAGGGGGTAGTACGGCAAGAAGAAGAAGATCATCTAGTATGCTACTCAAAAACTAAAAATATTTGGCCCTGCAAAAAAAAACAAAAATAGAAACTTAAGATTTTTTTTTTAAGGATGTAAATGGACATTTTTCTTTTTTTTTTATAATCTATTTTATTGTGTTGTTGTTGACAATCTTTACATAGTTAATTACAGTTAAAGAAAGAAAAAGAAAAAAAAAGGTTCAGGGGAATTTAAGATATTTTTGTATCTTCCTACTCGACAGAGGAAATCCACCCCGTCTGATGTTTTCTGACCTCCAGTCTAGGAACAGAAGGTAGCCCAGGAATGCTACCTCACTTCTCCCCTGAATTACACCCTAGTATATTGAATAAAAAGAGGTGAGCCCCACATTTCCAATGATGCAGATTGGCTAGTGTCAGTGCATCTATTTTTCTCTGAGCCTGAGATACCTGACTTCCACCAGCAGATACAAAGATGATTGTCTCTGCAGGAGAGACCACAATACAGCAAGCTGGAAGGCTGTCCTCATGCACCAGATACTTCTCCAAGCAAAGAGGCACCACTAGAGAAAGAGACATGGTAAGTAGCATGTCCAAGAAAACTTACTGTCCTCACAGATCTGAAACACTCGTTGTCCTCTGAGAGAAGCCAGGCAGTTTGGGGAGACAGAAAAAAAAAGGATGGAAAGAAGACAGTGCAGTGCAATTTTTGCAGACAGCATCCCTGAACTTAAACATTGCTGGGCTGGCCCTGGAGATGAGAGCCCCTATCATTATTCAGCACCTCGGCTCCATCCTAGGGTTTCTGTGGAGAGTTGTTGGAATTTAGAGCCACAGGCAAAGATGCCTGTCCCAAGATGACAAATGTTGGTCTACATGACAGATACCTTTAATCACCCATGGTGAGTTACAAATTATTCTAAAACAAAATTAAAAATGGAAAATCTCAGCAAAGAAGTACAGGTTATGAAAATAGCCACATTAAAATTACATAGCTGAAAAGCACAAGTGAAATCTCACTTGGTGTACTCAGTAAAGAAGTGAAGATATCAGAAGACAGAATCAGCAAGCTTGAGGACAACCTGAAAAACAAAGTAGACTGAAAAATAGTAAAAAGAGCCCCACAAACTTGTGAGTTAAAATCTAGCATCTGTGTCAAGATAATTTCAAAAGAAGAAAAAATAGTGCTGAAAAATGAGGAACTATTGGATGAAATTTTGCCAAATTTGACCACAGACATTAACCTGCAGATTCAATTAGCTGTGCAAACCACAACCAGGATAAACTCAGAGAAATTTATATCAAAAAGCATAGAAATTGAACTTCTACAATCTGTTCATCTGATAAAATATTAACATCCAGATTATATAAAAAAGGTTTTTAAAAAAACCTCAAGAATAAAATATCAAGCAATCCAATTAAGAAAACACTAAAGTTTATGAATAGATCTTTCTTTAAAAAAAAAATACAAGTGACCAAAAAAATGATCAAATCATCAATGACCTACCATTGAAAACCACAATAATGTTCTAACTCCCTTCAGTTAGAATGGTTATCATCAAAAAGACAAATAATAAATGCTGGTGAGGATTTGGAACAAAAGAAACCACTCCACTGTATAAGTGGGAATGCTAATTAGCAAGCCTCTGTGGAGAATAAAAGTACAGAGGTTTCTCAAAAAACTTGAAATAGAAATACCATATGATCCAGCTATTTGACTTCTGGGTACACTTCCAGAAGAAGCTAGGTCACCATGTGAATGCGATACCTGTATTTCCATCTTCCTTACAGCATTAATCATAAAAGTCAAGCTACGGCATCCATCTAAGCATCCACTGATAGATTAATGGAATTAAAAATGTGGCATATACACACAATGGAATATTATTCAGCCGTTGAAAAGAATTAAATCTTTTCATTTGTTAAAAACAACCTATTAAAACTTATTATCATGTTTAGTGAAATAAGTCAGGCACAAAAAGATAAATATCAAATGTTTTCTCTGTTACATGAGAGTTAGAAAAAAAATAGTTAACCTAAAGTTAGAGGCTTAGAAGGGTGAGTGTGGTGAAGCTGAGGGAGGTTGGTTAACCGCCACAGTAATCAGACAGAAATAATCACAGCCCAGTGGGTAAGTATAGTTCACAGTAATGTCTTGGATGCTATATAAAGAACCAGAAGAGAGGGTCTGATAGACTCCAAATGCAGAGAAAAGATAAAGAAATGGAAAGCTATTTGCCTGGCATGATCAGTTTATGTGACGAATGTATGTTGAAATATTGCATTGCACTTAATAATAATGTATATGCATTACATATTAATCAGACATATTACATTTAATATATAATTAAAATGTTTTAAATTCAGCTTTTAAAAATGTAAACAAGTCTTGAAAGGAGGCAGAGAAAGGATCTATTCACTGCAACTACTCAAATATTTGAATGACAGCAGACTCTTCACCTGAAATCATAGAGTCCAAAAGGAGGTGGTATAATGTTTTCAAGTGATGAATAAATAAAACAGCTAATTGTGAATTCCTTATCTCACAAAACTATCCTTTGGGAATAAAGGGGAGAAAATAAATACTTTCAGATTAAAGGAAATGAAAATAATTTGTCACTAACAGACTTACACTAGAGTTTAGAAAAATCTAGTTCATCGGAGTGAATATATTAAAAGAAGGAATCTTGGTGGATGAGCAAGGAGGAAGAAACAGGGAGAGTGGATTGTGGACACACAAAGTAGACTACAAGTCTCTTCGCTCGTTTTGTAATTCACACAAATCATAATGTCATCTGCAAGTCAAAAGAAAGATATTTAGAACCAGGGAAGATAAAGGGACCCAAGTGAAAATTGGTCTCCAAAAAGCATGTGAAGTGGCAAAATGTTACCAGTAGATTGAGTCACACCTGCACCTTAAGCTGCATAGAGAAATCAGTAAGAGAATTATGAAATAAATTATTTAAAAGTTCTGTAAATGACCAAGAGAGACTCCTAAGAAACGCACAAGGGCAAGAAGGAAAACAAGAATAAAAATAGGAATGGGAGCTGAAGGCAACAAATGGATAATAAAATGTGAGAGTTAAGCACTAACATCATCAATATTAATCTTAAATGTACAAGGTCTAACTGTACCATTAGAAGCCAGAGATGGGTAGAGAGAGTGAAAAAGCATGACTCAACTATGTGCTGCTTACAAGAAAATTCCCTCAAATTCAATGATCTGGCAAGGTTAAAAGTAAAAAGTGTGAATAAAAGATATATAAAACATTAATTTTTAAAAAGCAGTAATGGCCACACTAATACCTGATAAAGAAGACTTTTGCAGAAAAGGAAACTACTAGAAAAGAAAGGGGAGGTCAATCCTAGAAGCTATCCTAAAAGATATGCATCAAACAAGAAATCTTCACGAGGAGGAAAATAACCAATAATTCTGGTCGGGGGTTCAAGTCTTCAGAAGTAGATGGGATGACTAGAAAGAAAACCATGAAGGATGGAGATCAGAATGACTGACGTGAAAAACATTCTCCGCTGAATGACAAAACTCACTTTTCATACACTTGTGAAGCATTTACTCAGAAGGATCACATCATGGGACAGTGAAAGAAGTCGCAGCAAATTGAAGTGAAATTACATGAGGTGTCTTTATACACAACGTAAGATCAACCTAGAAATCTACATCACAGGGGTAGAAGGAGGTAATTTAGAGGAAACTTCAAAATACATGGAAATTAAATATCACTCCAAATTAGCCAGAGGCCAAAGAGGAAATCTCAAAGAAATTTGTTTTGAAATAAATAGAACTGAGTGAAATTTAAAAAACAAAACACAATGTATCAAAACATGTGAGATGCAATTAAAACAACAATGTGAGTTGATATTAGACATGAAGAAGGTTCTCAAATTAACACCATAAATTTCTACTGCAAAATACTAGAAAAAGAAGACAAAATTAGCTGAGCTAAAGTAGAAGAAGCTACTAACAACTACACAGAAGGCAATAAGAAAACCATTGACAAAATAACGAAACACAAATTGATTCTTCAAAATGAAAAAAAAAATTGGTGAAATTTGGATAAGAAATTAGAGACAAGAACTTAATATTAGAAGTAAAATAGAAGCTATCATTTAAAACAATTCTTTAAATACTAAAAAGATAATGGTGGTAGGCAGAAAAGACCCAGCATACCAAAGATGATCTCGAAGGATATAGCCATTTCAAGTTGTATAGAAGCCGGTTGTATATAACCTAAAACTGAAACATCAATGAGGTAGTCACAACATGTGGATAAGAACTTGCATTTTCTAACATATTGGTCACTCAATACCATGCCAATTAACTCCATAGTGTTGTAAATTGTAGTGGACGTTATGTCGTGGCTTTTCATTGGACGGGATGATACTCTGCCAGCTCTTCTTTCAGACCAGAGATGGTCTCCCCAAGAAACTGTTGAATTTACCGGGACAATAAGATGCTGGACTCTATGCATGGTACATGCTTGCAATGAAGGAATCATGACTGGATTTGAACTGTAATACTGCAACAAGGTGGAGGAATCAACTGTGGGGGGAGAGCATGGAGAGGGGTTGGGGGAAATCCAGAGATTGTGAAATTGTGTCATAAAATGAAATTTTTAAAAAAAAGAATGAAGCTGGAAGACTGACACTACCCAAATTTAAGACTTACAGGATCAATGGACAGGTAAGTGAACATGTATATATGTCTATTTACTTGGAGGAGCCGTGTAATGTGAACTGGCACAACAAGAAGTACAGATGCATTGCAGTGTGTATCTCTGCTCCTTAATGAAACTGTTGAATGTGTGTTGATGGTGAGATGTTGGACTTTCTGCCATTGTTTGTACCTGAAGTGTTATGATACACTTCAATAACAGAGAGATGGGCTTTTGACAGTTGTTGAAGGACTGTACTATTGGGTTGATATGGGGGAAAATAGTGGGGATGATGGAGGATGGGGAGAGAGGAAGGAAAAATACCTGAGCCCATGGAGCTACATCATGAAAAATGAATTTAAAAATTAAAAAGGTGTACTATAAAGCTATATGATGTTTGTGAAGGGCCATGATGCTTGTGAAGTAATGAATGGATCAATGAAGCAGAATCTAGAGACCTGAAATAGACTTATAAAGAGAGTTGTCTCATTTTTTGGCAAAGAAGCAAACAGAACACATTGGAGAGATTTTTTCCTGAACAAATGATGCAAGGAAAAACAAGACATCCACCTACCAAAACAGTGCACAAAATCACAGATCTTATATCTCTCATGATACCTAATTTTAAAGAGCTCACAGATCTAAATGTGAAATGCTAAACTATGAAGTAGCTGGAATATAAAGAAACATATATAGATAAGCAACATTTGGCAAAGACTTTTTCGCAGCAGCACCAAAGACTCTACCCATGAAAGAAATAATTGATAAGTTGGACTTCATTAAAATTAAAGCGTTCTGTTCTGCAAAAGATACTGTGAAAGGAATGAAAAGAAGCCACAGAAACAGAGAAAATATTTGCAAAAAACATATCAAAAAGTGCTGCTATCCAAAATATACAAAGAACTCTTAAAACTCAACAATAAACAAACACAGACCTACCAAAAGAGGAATCAGAGACTTAAAAAACTCACGAAAGAATTTATACAGGTGGCAAACAAGCACATAAAAAGGTACTCCAGAGTTGGATCTTGTGGCACAATGGATGAAGCCACCTCTGTGCCTCTGCATCTCATTTAAGATTGCCAAGGAGGCCTAGCACGTGGCCTAGTGGCTAAAGTCCTCTCCTTGAAAGCACAGGGATCCCATATGGGCGCCGGTTCTAATCCTGGCAGCCCTGCTTCCCATCCAGCTCCCTGCTTGTGGCCTAGCAAAGCAGTCGAGGACAGCCCAAAGCCTTGGGACCCTACAATACCTGGAGAAAGTTCCTGGCTCCTGGCTTCGGATTGGCGCAGCACCGGCCATTGTGGTCACTTGGGGAGTGAATCATTGGACAGAAGATCTTCCTCTCTGTGTCTCCTTTTCTCTCTCTCTCTCTCTCTCTCTCTCTCTCTCTCTCTCTCTATATATATATATATATATATATATATATATATATATATGACTTTGCAATTAAAACAAATAAATCCTAAAAAAAAAAGATTGCCAAGGATCCATCTTTCATTCAGAAGCAGAGCTGCATACTGCAATGTATCTCCACTTCATCATGTACTTGCCTCCATTATACATATCCTGTAGATAAATATACATATACACATGCCTACATATATATATATATATGTGTATGTATATATAGTGATCCTATGTTTTGCATGAAGGTTGTTTTGTATCATAGAGAACATATGATATTTGTGGATTCCCAATGAAACTGTTAAATTTATCTTGACATTAGAGTCCTGGACTTTATGTCATTTTCTATACCTACGATGTCAGGATACACTTAAATAGCAGAATGATGGACGTGTGGCTATTGTTGAGGGACTAAACTGTTGTTACAATACAGGCGGAAACAATAGAAGGTGGAAGTGGAGAGGGTAGAAGGGGAAATATCTTACGTGGGAGGGGGATGTGGTATTTGTCTTCCTGTCTGGTTTATTTCACGTAACACGATGTCCTCTAGTTCCATTTTGCTATGCAGTGAAAATATGTCAATCTTTTTCATGGTTGAATAATAGTTGATCATTTATTTAATGGCTTACTCCCTTTCTGTCACTAAAGCAAATTATTTGAGGTTGGGCATGCCACATAGAAAAGGGGCTTACATACCACATCTCTTAGGAGTCTGAGAGCCCAAGACTAGATGGCTCCATCTCAGTGATGTAGTTGCATCTCACCAAGTCTCCAATTCTTGAATCATTTCCTGAAACTTCTGCCCTCACCCTACAACCACATTGAGGTTCAAGCTTACACCACATGGATCTTTGGAAGACAAATCATATTCAAACAAAAGTAATTACAAACAGACCCTTATTCATTTGACACAAAAATGTTTCACAATGTATCAGCAAATTGGCTTCCTAATGTATAAAAATAATGTTTAAATGTATAAAATGTATAAAATATTTTTATACCAGCATACAGTATATTTTGGCTTTTCCAGGCTGCTTGCATATTCAAAACTCAATCCATATAATCTATCAAACTTTAAAAACATAGATCATATGAATATATGCACACAAAGCATATGACAAAAAGCAGCACTCATTCAAGGAAAATGATAAAGAAAAAGAGGAATATAGGGAAATTACCTTAACTCTGTGAAAAGCATCTTCACAACCTACAGTGAGGTCAGCATTGATGCACAACCACTAAAATGGCCAGTTATCACACAGCATTCCACCTCAGCACAGGTTCCAGAACCAACTGCTCTGCTCCCAATTCAATTACCTAACAATATACCCGGGAAGACAATTGGAAGTTGCCCAATGCTTGTACCCCTGCAATCCATATGAACCAGCAAAGGAAGGGTCTCTCTCTCTCTCCCTCTCTCTCTTCCCATCTCTCCGTGTGTACTCTGCCTTTCAAATAAATAAATAAATCTTTGAAAGCACACTTACTATCACATTTAATATTGAAAGACTAAGATTAAAAAAAGCCAATCTCCACTCACCACTCATTTTCAATGTTACTGGAAATACAACTGTTGCAATTAGCAAAGGAAAACAAATTTTAAAATATGTATGCAGATTTAAGAAGAAAAAAATTATTTACAGATGGGACATTAAAAATCCAGAAAATCTACAAAGAAACCTTTTATAGTTTATTAGTGAGTTGAGAAAAGTAGAAGCATGTATACATATGTTCCAGCATATCTGTTCCATGAAGAAATTAACATTAGAAACACAATATCCTCAGTAGACATTTGGTTCAGTGGTCAGGACATTGCTGAGATGCCCACATACCATATTAGTGCTTATTTTCAACTCTTGCCTTTGCTTCTAATTGCAATTTCCTGTTGGTACCCACCCTGGGAGGCAGCAGGTGATGGCTTGGGCGATTGGGATCTTGTCGCACATTTGGGAGATGTGGGTTGAATTCTGAGTTCCTGGTGTTGACCTGGCCCATCCTTAACTGTTGCAGGCCTGTGTAGCGTGACTTCCTGGATGGAAGATCTCTGTCTCTCTCTGGCTTTCAAATAAATTTAATGTCTTTAAAATTCAGTCATTTGTGCTTAAATAATACTCTCTCTCTCTCTCTCTCTCTCTCTCTCTGTCTCCCCAGATTTTACAGTTCCTTCACAAAAAATAAAATGTTTAGCTATAAAATTAGCAAAAGAGAGTCTGTACACTGAAGATTACACAATGCTAATGAAATAAATTTAAAAACCTAAATAAATGAGTAGACAAACCATATTCATGGATTACAGGATCCAGCACAATAATGATGTGAGCCGTTCCCAAATGAAATTTGCTGATTTAATGGAATACCTATAAAAATTCTTAGAAGATGTTTTGGAAACAAAAAAGACCTGTTCTAAACATTATATGGAAAGACATAAACACTAGAATTGCTAAAATGATCTAGAACAGGAAGAAAAAAATGAGAGAAATTATCCCAAATTAAAGTTTTGTTTTATAAACAAAACAATGAAAGTAGCGCAGTATCGGTAAAAGAATAGAGAATCAGGTCAAGGGAAAAGAATAAAAAGTGCAGAAATAGACCAAGCCAAACATGACCAACTAAGTTTTTACCAAGAGACAAACTTTAATTCAGTGAAAGAGAATAAGCTTTGAAATATATGGTACTGGAACTGTTGAATATTCATGGGCAAGAAAAAGAAATTTAATTTAAGTCTCATATCTCAGACAAAATTGACCTAAGATGAACCATAGACATAACTGTGAAATGTAAAAATTTTGTGGAAATGTGTTAAAAAAAAAAAAAAAAAGCTTCAGAACCTAGAGTTCAGCAGAGTTCTTACGCTGGGCACCAGAAACATGATCCATAAAAGGGAAGACCTGACGCTTTGAATCGCTTTTGTCTTAAAAATGAAAGTTTGAAATGTTTTCTCTGGGTAAGACTGTGTCAATAAATGAAAATACAGGGTCCGGCACCATGGCCTAGTGGCTAAAGTCCTCGCCTTGAATGCGCCCCAGGAACCCATATGGACACCAGTTCTAATCCTGGCAGCTCCACTTCCCATCCAGCTCCCTGCTTGTGGCCTGGGAAAGCAGTCGAGGATGGCCCAAAGCCTTGGGATCCTGTACTCCTGTGGGAGACTTGGAGGAAGTTCCTGGCTCCTGGCTCCGGATTGGCGCAGCACTGGCCATTGCACTCACTTGGGGAGTGAATCATTGGACGGAAGATCTTCCTCTCTGTCTCTCCTCCTCTCTGTCTATCTGCCTTTCCAATAAAAATAAATAAATCTTTTAAAAAATGAAAATATAGTACTGAAGGAAAATATTTACCAACTACATGTCCAGCAAATGATTTTTAAAAGATAAGGAATGTAAAAGAACTTTAAAAACGCAATAGTAGAAAGGCAAGCAATTCAGTTAGAAAAAAAGACATGAACAGCTTTTTCACCATAAAAAAACAGCATGGAAAATAAACAGGTGAAAAGATAGTGATCACTTGCCATTTGGAAAATGCAAAATAAAATTCCATGTGCCATCACGAGACACTTACCAGAATGACTGATAATGGCAACTAAATGCTGGCAAGGAGGCAGAGAAACTGGATCACACACATATTGTTGTGGAAAATGTAACATGGTGTAGCCACACTGGAAAACTGTCTGGCAGATTCTTTGGAAATTAAACATGCAATTATAATAAAAAATCCAGCAATCTCACTGCTGGGCATTTATCCCAGAGAAATAAAAATCTATGTTCACGCAGAAAAACTAAACAAGAATGTTCCTAGAACCTTTATTTGGACTAGTTGGAAGTTGGAATCAGCTCAGATGTCCCTCAACAAATGATTGATTCAACAACTGTGGTCCTTACCATAGACTGCGTGTGTGCACAGGGCACATAGGAAGGCAAGCAGAGGATGAGCACGTTTTCATACATGCAGAAACTTACATGAAGCTATAGAGAATGTGGTGAGTGAAGAAAGTCAGTCACTGCATTGTGCATTGAATGATTCCATTTGTACAACATTTTTTGAAATGACAAACTAGGAAATGTGAACATTTGAAGAGTGAATCAGGGGTGGCATATTTCTCACTCTCTCTCTACCCATCTCACCTGTCAGTCTCCCTCTCTCTCTCTCTCTCCCTGTGTCTCAAGTAAATAAAATTTTTTCAAAAGAAGAAGAAATAAAGAAAAAGAAGTAGAGAATAGGTCAATGGTGTCCCTAGGTGAGTAGGATGAGAGGGAGGTGATTTATAAAATGGAAACCTGGGGGGTTTTATCGTATTGAAACTATTCTGTGTCTTATCTGAGAAAGCTGGTTGGTTTGCGTCAACTCTAGCTATGACACTATGTTGTAGTTTTGCAAATTGTTTCAGTGGAAGAACTGGGCAGAACATGGAACATTTTCATTCTTCAGCATTTTATAAACACATTAGTAGTATTTGGTTGAATCAGAAATGTTGAACATATTTGAGGCATACAGATTGAATCTGAAGAGTATGCACCCATGAAATCATGATCCCCATCAGGACAATCAGTATTGCCGTCACCTCTTAAAACTTCCTCTGACTTCCCTTACCATACTTAACTTTTAGTGGTAAAAATACTTAACCTAAGAGCTATAATTTTATCAAATCCAGTAATCCAGTAATAGTCGATTTTTACAACTTATTCTGTAACTGAAACCCCTTTCACCACCTGGCAGCTACATGTGAATCTATAATCATTTCAATAAAAATTTTCTATGAAAAGTCAATTGACAAAGCTGATGTTGTGATACAGACAGCTGAGCAGCTGTTTGGGACACTGGCACCCCAGCTGGGACCATCCATTTGAGTCCCAGGTGAAGATCCAGAATAGAAAAGCAATCTTCCAGTGGTCTTTGTGGTGCCATGAGTTAAGCTACATCTGTTGGAGTGTCAGCATCCCATGTCAGCGTACATGGAATCAAGTCCCACCTCCACTTCTAATCCAGCACCCTGTGCGGGAGCATGGTGTGGAAAGTTACTAAGTCCCTATCACCCACATAGGAGACTTCAAGGGAGTTCCCGGTTCCTGGCTCCATCTGATCCAGTTCCAGCTGTTGCCAACATTTGGGAAATGAACATATGGAAGAGATCACACACCCCCACTCAGGTCTCTGTCAGTCTGCTTTTCAAATAAAACCTTTAAAGCTTTAAAAAATGTATGACCTAGCTATGTGCTATCTATAAGATACAGACTTTAAATACAACATAATTTAAAGTATTTTACAAAAGGAAAATTATTGCTCACGCATAAACATTTTCTAAAGGTAGGTAAGATAGATTGTGAAACAAAGAACATTATCATGGATTAAAATGCATTATGGAATCAAGGTATCATTGCTTTAAGAAAATAAAATAGACATGAATTTCTGAAGTCTGATTGTGTTCCTAATGGGTTGGAATCTTAATCCTCAAAACTACAGTCATTGGGAGGTAGGATCGAACAAGAGAAGACTACATCATGAGGTTCCAAGCTAATGTTCACGGATTTAGTCTTCCGTTGTTATTTTACTGGACTGTTCTTCACATTTGCCTTTGGTTTTGGTGGGTGATATTCCTTTTCTCTGACAAGAGAACATCTGTGAATATCGTTTGTAGGGCAAGTTTGGAAAAAGCATATTCTTTTAACTTTTCTTTACTGTGGAAGAATTTTATTTCATTTTCAAAGACAAAGAAAAGCTTTGCTGAGTACGTTATTCTGGGCCTACAGTTTTTTGCTTTTAGAATCTGGAATATGTAGCTATACTCTCTTCTGGCCTATAGAGTTTCCTGTGAGAGGTCCCCCATGAGTCTGATTGCCATTCCTCTGTATGTTAATTGATTTTTAAGGATCTTTTCCTTATGTTCAATTGAGGAGAGCGTGATTATCATGTGTCGTGGTGAAGACCGCTTTTAGCCAACACTGATGGGAGTTATGTGCCCCTCCTAGATGTTGTTTCCTAATTCTTTCCCCTGATTACGGAAGTTTTCCTTTATTATTTAATCAAATAAATTTTTAACACCCAGCTTCTCTTTCTGCACCTTCTGGAGCTCCCATAACTCTTGTATTTGGACTTTTAATAGTGTCTCTTAATTATTTAATATTTTTTGTTTAGTCTGACTCAGTTCTACTTAAAGTTTTTTGTTTGTTTTCTCATTTTGACAAAAAATATCTCCCGATTCTGAAATTTTCTTTTGCCTTCCTCATTCTATTATTGAGACTTTACGTTGAATTTTTAATTTGCTCCATTGTACCCTTCATTTGCAATAATTTGGCTTGATTTTGTTTCAGTGTTGCTATTTGCTGTGTGGCATATTGCTTGAATTCCTGCACGTGCTTGTCATTGTTGAACCTCTTCCGGGTCTCCCATGCAGGTGCAGGGTCCCAAAGCTTTGGGCCATCCTCGACTGCTTTCCCAGGCCACAAGCAGGGAGCTGGATGGGAAGTGGAGCTGCCGGGATTAGAACCGGCGCCCATATGGGATCCTGGGGCGTTCAAGGCGAGGACTTTAGCCACTAGGCCACGGTGCCAGGCCCCAAGTCTGGGTTCTTAATGTTAGACTTCCACCATGGTCTCCATAGCCCACCTCCTGACTCAGCACTCTACCTCCTGTGATCCCACACTGTTGTTGCATCATCGTCTGTACAACTTTCCTCCCACTTCCGGTTCATGCAGTTCCCAGGATTAGGAAGACACTAGGTGTCCTGAATAGCTAGGTTGGCAGCAGTGCTGATCTGAATAGCTATGTTGCCGGAACCTGCTGGCATTAGGTCTGAGGTCCACCCGGACCTACTTTGAGTCATAAAATGCCAAAGTCGGTATTATTTTCTGTGTGGGACCAGTGCAATATACTGAGCTCAGTGAATTTGCTCCCAGCTCAAAGTGGCAAAGATTTCTTCGCTCCTGGTAGCAAAGACTTCAGGGAAACACTTTAAAAACAACAACAAAAACATTGTTTGCTTTGTTTCCCACAGTAAGTTACACAGGAGGTCTTTATTACAGCAGGAAATGTAGCTGCAGGAAGGGATAGAAAGCAGAGAGAGAGCAGGGAGCTAGAAGAAGAGGGAGAAAGAGAGTGATTCTTACAGACTGCTCCCTCGTGGGAGGCAGCCTGGGACCACTTCCACATGGGAGGGTGAACCGTGTGATGGACATGCTGCCCATGGTGTACAGCACTGGGCTTTCATACATCTTAAGCATGGGCGACTGGGGAAGGCAGCAGCTTCTCAGGTTCCACATGCTTGTGACTGTGATGTGATATCATGGTGGATGCTGATCTTTTGTACCGACTCGGCATCTGAAACATTTTTGGGTGGAAGTTTCTGTTTGACCACACCAACAATAGCACTGAGGTTAGTGAAGCTTGTTTTATTGTTTGTGGCCAGAGGGAGGCAGAAAGGAGAGACAGCACTGGGACTCAGTCTGCTGCTTGATGTTCCAAGGTTGCCGGGTGTTCCTGGCTTGTGATAAGTTTCCTTGTCCTCTCATGCACTCAGCTCCTTCAGGAGTTGTTTCTGCTGGGCCTAACAAGCATTGCTTATTTTCTTTTCCCTGAAGACACACACACACGCACACACAGAGTGATAGAGTAGAGATAGAAAAAAGATCAGGTAGAGGAGATCTTCCATCTATTAATTCACTCTTCAGATGCCTAAGGTATCCAGGACTAGGCCATTTGAAGCCAGGAGCCTGAGAGTCTCTCCAGGTATCCTATTTGGGTGGCAGTTGTCCAAGTACTTCTCAGGAGTATTAGCAGAAAGCTAGATTGGAAATGGAGTAGGTAAGACTAGAACCAGCACTCCAATATATGCTGCAACACCAGCTCTGGCTACTGGATTTTCAGCAAAGGTGTCAGAATTATCCATAATGTGGGGGTGGGGAGATATGTTTTCAAAAAGGTGAAAATAAGCCAAAGAGTAAAGCAAGGCATCTCTGGCAAAGCAAGACATCACCAAGATCCCGTATCGCCTACCCTGGAAAAAAAGAGTGTCAGAATCAGACATAATAGTGCTCCAGAGATTGAATGAGAGGTTCAATAGAGGGATTTGACTACATAATGCAGGTAGGAGAAAGTACTGATGAAATTGAAGGCAGTATAGTTGAATTTTCCTAGAAATAGGGGGTGGGGGGAGGAAGAAAAGTTACAGAGTCTGTGAAATGTGTGGGACATCATTGAGTAAACTATAATCCAAACTCCCCAAATTTGATGAAACATATGAATGTACAAACCCAAGAAGTCAACAAATGCTAACTATCATAAAATATGAAAGTCACACATTGTAATCAAATTGTAAAACTCCAAAGAGAATCTCAAAAGCTGCCAAAGAGAAGTTGCTCAAAAGAGCTCCTCAGCATGTTCAATGGTAATTTCTTATCAGAAATTGTATAGGCCAGAAACAGGAGAATGATATTTTTAAATGCCAAGTGAATGGACAATCAATCTAAAATTCTATATCTGACCAAAGTATCCTTCCAAAACAAAGAAGAAATGATTATAATACCAAATGTTAAGATCCTTCTTTCAATAACAGTTGCAATGACTGGACAGAAGGTCAATAAGGAAGTAGAAGACTTGGACAAAACTACAAGCAACTAATCCTAACATGCACATTAGAACCTTCTACAATAGCCTAATACAGGTTCTTCTTATGTAAACATGGAGCATTCAGGATGTATCACATATTAGGCCATGAAACAAGTTTCAATAAACTTAAAAATACTGACGTCATCAAAGTATTATCTGACCACAAAGGAAGGAAGTTCCAATCAACAACTGAAAGAAAATTGGAATCTTCATAAATGTATAGAAATAAAACAGCACACTCTCTTAACCAACCAGTTGTTCAAAGAGAAAAGTCAAAAAAAATTAGAAGATACTGAAAGATAAATGTAATTTTTTTTTTATAAAATCTTTCCTGGTGATGGCAGTATTCTTTTTTTAAAAAAAAAAAGATTTATTCATTTTATTACAGCCAGATATACAGAGAGGAGGAGAGACAGAGAGGAAGATCTTCCATCCAATGTTTCACTCCCCAAGTGAGCCGCAACGGGCCGGTACGCGCCAATCCAATGCCGGGACCAGGAACCTCTTCCGGGTCTCCCACGCTGGTGCAGGGGCCCAAATCCTTGGGCTGTCCTCGACTGCTTTCCCAGGCCACAAGCAGGGAGCTGGATGGGAAGTGGAGCTGCCGGGACTAGAACCAGCGCCCATATGGGATCCCGGGGCTTTCAAGGCGAGGACTTTAGCCGCTAGGCCACAGCGCCGGGCCCAAGATAAATGTAATTTAAAAAATACCACAAGTTATGGAACACAGTAAAGACAGTGCTCAGTTATTCAGAATGTACAGCTGTGAATGCCTGCATTAAAAATGACTCTCTAACCAACAGCCTTTAGAAACACAGAAAAGAGTAAACAGCATCTGAAGCTAGCAGGTGGAAGAAAGTGGTAAAAACTAGAGCAGAGGTCAATGAAACCGAAGATGGAAAAACAATGCAGCAAATCACTGAAAACACAGCTGACTTTTAAAAAGAGTACTTTAAATTTTTATTCATTTATTTTTATTTTGTTAGAAGGTGTAGCGAGACCTCCCCCACCCCCAAAATAAAAGGCAGAGAGAGAGAAATCGTTCATCCACTAATTCTCTCCCCAAATGCCAACAATAGCCAGACTTGGGTCAAGTCAAAACCAAGAGCTCAATCCTCACCTGGGTCTTTCATATGGGCAGTCATTGAGCCATCACCAGAAGCCTCCTGAGCAGGTTGGATTTTAAGTGGAGCTGGAATTCCACTGGCTGGAGGTTGAATTACCAATGGACCTAAATCTGGAACTCAGGCACTACAATATGGGACACGTACATGTCACAGGAGGAAAATTCACTTCTGTACCACACACTTGCCCTGTGAGACAAGTTTTTCGAGAAAATCAAGAAAAATGTACAAGCCTTTAGTTAGACAGACAGAAAAGAAGTCAAATCAGAGATGAAAGTGCGTTATTACAACCAATTTTACACTGGTAAGAAGGATTTTGGGAGAACATAGAGGCTTATCCATCAATGCACATGTCAGAATTATTTACAATAGCCAAAAGATGTAAACAACTCAAGTGTCTATCAAAAGATAAATGAGTACACAAAATGTGGGACAGATGTGCAATGGAATATTATTCTGCTACAAAAAGAAAGCTTTGATACATGCTGAGTGAAATAATTCAGCCATAAGAGACAAAGTGTGTGTCATTCCACTTGTGGGAGGCATATGGATAAGCTAATTCATAGAGGTAGATTAGGTGTGTCCTGGAGCTGAGCAGGGGGTAGAAGGGCTAGGGGGTTATTGCTCAATGATTACAGAGTTTCTGTCAAGGGTCATGAAAAAGTTTTAGAAACAGCAGTGATGGTTGCACAAGCCAGGAAATGTAGTTAATGCCACTGAGTTGTACACTTCAAATGGCTAAAATGGCAGCTTTTATGTCATATATATTTTACCACAATAAAAAGAAAATTGTTCAATAATTTATACTGGAACAAGTGGATGACTACATGGAAAAAGCAAACTTCAAACCCCTACCTCTCATTGTATACAAAAATCAATTCAAGATGTATGGACAGACCTCAATGTAAAGCCAAAAACCAAAGCACTTTTAGGAAAGAAATCATAAAATACCATTGTGATCTTAGAGTCATGAAATATCTCTTAGGCATGGCGTAGAAAGTAATGACTATAAAATAAGAAAGAGATAAATTAGAATTCATCAAAATTTAAAGGCTCTGCTCATGAAAGACACTGTTAAGAAAATGAATGAGCAATCTACCATCTATGAGAAAACATTCCTAGAGCACATATATTACAAAGGGCTTGCATCCAGAATAAAGAACTACAACTCCCAAATAAATAGGAAAAACAACCCAATAAACACACAATTTGAAGATTGGGGGAGAGCCTCCGACAGTCTCAAAACTTTTAAGGAGGGACAAAGAAAAATTTCTGAGTGATCAAAAAGCACATGACAAGGTTCCCAATAGCACTGGGTGTCAGAGAAACACAGAATAAAAACACAGTAAGTTATACTACACACCCATTAGGGGAGCAAAATTCCAAAAGACTGAAAAAGTATTACAAAGGCGGTGAAGTAGCCAGAGCTCTCCTCCATTCTAGTGGGGATGTAACATAGTCCATCAGCTTAGAAAATTTCTAGGATTTTCTTAAAAACTGGTAACTTGGTAATTGCAGTTCCTAGTTTCACTCTAGAGAACTAAAAGCAAACATACACTCAAAATTTCTAACGACCAAAAGCATAGAAGACACTATTGTGATGCGGTGGGTTAAGCTGCCACCTGTGATGAATTTGTCCATATGGTATGGGTTTGAGCACAGCTACTCTGCTTCCAATACAGCCCCTTGCTAATGCACCTGGAAGGCAACAAAAAATGACCCATAACCTTGGGCCACTACACCCACGGGGGAAGCTCTGATGGAGTTTCAGGATCCTGGCTTTGACTTGAGCCAACCCAGACCATTGCAGCCACTTGGAGAGTGAACCAGTGAATGAAAGATGTTTCTCTCTCTCTCTCCCTACTCTGTCTTTTAAGTAACTCTAACTCTTCTTCAAGTAAATAAATAAATCTTTAATAAATTAACTAAAAAGTGAAACAGCTCTATATCAATTAATGGGTTTTACAACTCTGATACATCCATATAATGATCTGTGAACAAATACTAAAAAACCATGTTTCAATGAAACCAGCAACAGGAGGAAATCCCACAGAAATCATCAGGTATAAGAAGTCACACACAGATTTTCAATACTGTACTAATCTGTGTCTGGGTGGTTCAAAAAAGGAGACCAACAGGACAATCAAAACAGGGTTTTGTCTCCAGTAGGGATGGGAATTAAGAAGAAGCATAAAGGACAATTCTTGATGTGAATGTCTGTTGCACAGATGTATTCATTTGTCAAAAACTGAGCTGCGCATTCACACACATGTAAATTTTCTTTCAGAATGAAGAATCATTTTATTCCTATATTTTTAAAAAGGAGCCGGATGTAGATGGTGAGAGAAAAGTGTCGGGGGATGGGGGAGAGAGAAAGAGAGAGAGAGAATCTGTAAAGCCTTGTTACAGCAAAAACTTGTCCTGTTTGAGAAGGTTAAAGAACAGCAGGGCCAGGAAAGAGTTGGTGAGAAGAAGAATGGAGTGAGACCGTCGTGGAGTCAGACAAGGTCCACAGCATATAAACCAACTAAGGCAGAATAAAGAGTGCTCATTTTTTCCAGGAAGTATACTGCAAAGTTTTAAACAGGTAAACAGCAGGGTCCAATTCATGTCTTTTTAAAAAAAAAAAATCACTCTAGCATCTGTGTATGGAATTAATTGGAGAAACCAGGAGCAAGATGAGAGAAACTTGAAAACAGGCGGTACACTTGGCAGGAAATGGAAGTTGCTGGGACTAGTGGTAGGCCACAGAAACAGAAAGAGTCTATCATTTCCAGACACGTATAAGAGACGGAAAGAACTGGACTTGACAATGGATGTGTGAAGATTTGGAAGAGAGGGAAAAGCAAGAATGATAGCTTGCTTCTGCCTTGAGACTAAGGTGAGGGGAAGGAAGCCATCCGCATAAGTGGGAGCCACTAGGAGATGCCACATGTGAGGAAATGGACCTCCTTGGACTTTTAACCTGGTGAGCCAGAGACCCAGCAGAGGTCATTGATGAAGTCAGATACTCGTGCATGGAAGTCAGAGGAGCATTTGGTCTACGGGTAGGAAGTAGGCAGTGGGCAGTCTCTGATGATGTTTGAAGCTCTGGGAACAGATCGGAGAGGAGGAGGGTTCAGAGAGCTGCAGTCTCCAGGGGAGTCCCAGGAAACATACGGAAGACCCAGAGGAGACCATGAGGAAGGGAAAGGCCTGTAAGAAAACCGGGGTGTAGCCAGGGGAATGGAGAGGGGTGGGGGCAAACAGAAGAGAGGGACTCACAGAGGGAGGGTGGGAGAGAGAGAGAGCGAGCGAGCTGGGAGAAAAGGGGACGATCAGCCATGACCAATGAAGTTGCGAGGCTGAATCAGGACAAGACAATGAAGTGTGCACAGGATTGAGGAGCAATGCAGCTGCAGATCATGAGGCTGAGTTCCTACCCAGATGCTGCCCCCACATTAACTGCAAGTTATCCTACTCTGCTTCTACGATTGCAAATCAACCTTTTGCTTCAATTACCTCACTGAAAGGGAGAAAGTCGTGCAGCTGACCCTACAGGTCCCTAAAAATAAGACTCATGAGTCATATAGATAACATCTTGATGTTCCATTTTGTCTTGAGATGTTTCTTTTTCAGGAATCCCAGGCCCTGAGAAAAAAAGTAACTACCACCTATATATAGCCTCTAGAGTGACTGGAGCCCACTTGGCCATCTTCAAAACTCCCTAAAGAACATGGTATTGCTGGACTAAGCAAGGAACAGCCATGGGCACTGCCAACTGACCAGAAATCTGGACATGCAGTGAATACACATCTTACCACTCCAATTTTAGTCTGTAAGAACCTTCACTCAAACCTGCTCACTGAGCCCAGGAATTGAGCATGAACTGCCCAACTCCTTGATCTGCATAATGAATCGCTACTTTCTTCCACAACCCAGGCATTGGTCATTGGCTTAACACAATCAGAAAAGCAGGTCCAGATTAGGGGTTCTACAACAATTCCTACAAAAAGGTTTGGGGCTATCGTTTGACCAAGTCAGTCACCACTGAAGCAATGGTAGCTGAATTCAGATTGCCCTGGGAAGATAAATAAATAGGAAATGAGAAAATTTAGAGTGCACAGGAACAACTCTGTCTAGAACTTTCACTGCCAAAGTCCAGGAAGCAGGGACACTGGAGCTTTGCCACAGGGAAAGCCTTACGTAGGAAGTAGGCAATGAGGTATCCAGACAACTGTGAGGGTATTTTTTTTTTTTACCACTTGTAAGCACTCATAAATGTAGCCCTAACTAAAAGAAATACATTTTCATTCTGCTAACAAAAGCTAATTACTGACTTTGTGACTAATCAGACCTATGTTTAACTTAACAGAGAAATGTGCTTGTTAAGAAGCCCAGGGACTCACTGCAGGGAAATGGCTAGAATTCCCAGCTCTCAATGAAGGACAAAATTGCTACCAGCAAGGCCAGATAAAAGGGACTACCATCTATCTGGTTCCAAGTTGATCTTGATTAGCATTCATTCACATTGTTCTCATTACCCTTCCCCAATTTACAATTCTTCTTTAAAAAGAGTCTTTGAGCCAGTGTTGTGGCATTGTGGGTAAAGTCTACACCTTAGATGCCAGCACCAGCTTCCAGCTAATGGCCTGGAAAAACAGCAGAAAATTGCCCAAGTTATTGGGCCACTGCCATCATGTGGGAAATCTGGAAGAAGTTAAACACTCCTGGCTTCAGTTTGGCATAGTCCTGATCATTGTGACCATTTGGGGAGTGAACCAGTGGATGGAAGAATTTCTCTCTGTATTGGCCATAGGGCATTGAATAGCAGAAGCCTTTGTTTTCCCCAGTGTCATGAAGACTAGCTGGAGTTCCTGGAGGGTGCAGTATAACAATTCTTAGGGAAAGTCTCAGAAAAGAAAAGCACCACATAAAACATTCCAAAGAGGCTGGTCAACTTGGATGTGTGACGGATTTAACCTCCTTGGAAGTAGTCCTGGAGAATGGTTGAGCTTGTCTGCGGTTGGAGTTTTCCAGAGGATTATGATAAACAAAGAGGTGAGCTGAGAGTTGAGATTTTTCAAGGAGCAGACTGCAGCCATGGGTCACAAAATCCGCATCGTGAAAGTCAGCCTACAGATGAGCTGTAGTCAGAGCACAGCACATTAGAATGATCATTTGGGGTGAATTCTAAAGTCAAGAAGGAAGCAGTGTACATCAGTCATAGACCAAACACGTGTCTCTTAAGAAGATGAGGAGCAGGTGCCGTAACAAAGTAAACAGAGTGGCTTCAACAGCAGACATTAATGTCTCACCATTCTGGAGCTTGAGATCCAGAACCAAAGCCCCAGCAAAATTTCTTTCTTCTGAGGCCTCTTTCCTTGGTTTACAAGCAGCTGTCTCCTCGATGTGTCTACAGGTGGCTGTCTCTCAGCCGGCGTGCTAATAGTCTCCTTATGGAGACAGAACTCATGTTGGATTACGGTTCACTTCTATGACCCCATTTCACTTTAATGACCTCTTTTATAGGTCCAATTTCCAAATGCACTCACATCCTGAGGTACAATGGTGAGGTTGCCAGCATATGAATTTGAGGTGAGGGCACAATTCAGTCCATAACAAGGAGATAATAGAGGGACCCTTCTGTGTGCTTCAGGGAAATCAGTGGCTAAAGCATGGGAGATGGAGAACCAGTAGCTAGGCCTGAATCATTGAAGGGATCCTTCTGTGTGCTTCAGGGAAATCAGTGGCTAAAGCATGGGAGATAAAGAACCAGTAGCTAGGCCTGAATCATTGAAGGGACATGGCAAGCCAGTTGTGTGTGTGTGTGTGTGAGAGAGAGAGAGAGAGAGAGAGATCTTCCTACATGAGTCCTAAAGAAGCAGTGACTTTTGCAAAGAAGGGGAATTAGCCTGGAAGCAGCTGTGAGGAGTAAGAAAAACCAGTCCCCCTTCCTGGCCCAGAAGAATTGGGATATACAATATAGGAAAAAAAATGGATTCTGCTTTTTAGGGTTTTGTGTTCTAAAACTGTACTACATTTTCGTTTATTCTAACAGCATTCTGGTGCACTCATTAGGATTTTTGGTACCAGATCATGCTGTCAGCACACAGTGACAATATCACTCCTTCAGTTCCTATTTGGATGTATTTTGTTCATTCTCTTGTTTGATTGCTCTGGTAATAACTTCCAAGGCTATGTCAAAATAAAAGTGGCAAGGGTGGTCTTCCTTGTCCTAATTTCAGTTTTCACCACTGAGTACTATGCTAGTTGTGGGCTTATCTGTGTGACTTTTATGGTGTTGAGTTGCATTTTTATAACCAATTTATTACACGTCTTTGTCATGACATTTTGATTTTTTGTATTCGGTGTGAGATAAGTATCCAGTTTTGCATGATATGCATTGGATTTTATCAACTGCTTTCTCTGCATCTGAATGAGTATCCTACAGTATGTGCCCTGTATTCTGTTAATGAGATGTATCCCAGGTATTGATTTGTTTATGCTGATCCTAGGAATAAGTCCCACTTTGTTATAGTATGATTCCTCAGATGTGTGGTTCAATTTGGATTGCTAGGATCCTGTTGATTTTTGCATCTCTGTTCATCTGTGCTGCATCCGAGCTCGTGCCACTAAAGCCTTCATAGATTTTATCAGGCCCAAGTGTCTCTCCCTCAGTTTGATGATTATAAACCAACTGCTTGCTAAAGATGAACTCACCAAATTAAGGCAGTGACAAAGGGTAAGACTAGGCACCAAGACTCTGCACTGTCAAGACTCAATTCAATTCTCCTCTCTTTAGTTAACGTCTCAATGCTAGGCAAAAACTCACAGCCTTGATTAAATAAAAATACCCAATCTACCTCCAGACCTGGACAAGCTAGAAACCACTTCACTATAATTAGAGAAACACATCGCCTTCCCCATCACTAACCAATCAAAGGAAGACCAGGAGCATTGTAGCCCAATCAGGGACCCATCCAAAGACTGACCACGCAACACTTAATACTAGCATTGACTTATTAGAATCACCACCCTCAATTTCTTGGTGGGTTGGTGGAATTGAGTGCCAGCTGCTTGACTCCTTGCACTGCATCTTGCCAAATAAACTTTTTTTCTTTTTAAATAAATCTTAAGATTTATTTATTTTTTTATTGCAAAGTCAGAAATACAAAGAGGAGAAACAGAGAGGAAGATCTTCCGTCCAATGATTCACTCCCCAAGTGACTGCAACAGCTGGTGATGTGCCAATCCGAAGCCAGGAGCCAGGAATTTCCTCCAGGTCTCCCACATGGGTGCAGGGTCCCAAGGCTTTGGGCCATCCTCTACTGCCTTCCCAGGCCACAAGCAGGGAGCTGGATGGGAAGCGGAGCTGCTGGGATTAGAACTGGCGCCCATATGGGATCCCAGCACATTTAAGGTGAGGACTTTAGCCACTAGGCCACTGCATCAGGCCCACCAAAGAAACTTTCTTACATCAGTGACTGGCTTGCTGCTTACTAGGTGAGCATGCCCAGGTTTGGCTGTTCAGTAAAAAAGTTCCTTCATGTGGCTTGGTGCTCTGAAAGAATATTGACCTACAGAGTTCTCTCCTTGTGATATCATTGTCTAGCGTTGATATCGGGGAGTTGCTGATCTCAATAAAAAGAGTTTGGAAGTACACCTTGTTGGAAATGTTTAGAGGAGTTTGTGAAAGATTGGTACCAATTCTTTGAACGTGTGGCAGGATTCAGCAATAGAAACACCAGCTCCCGGGGTTTTCTTTGATGACATACTCTTTAGTACTGATCCAATTGTCTTACTCATTATGAGTCTGCTCACATTTTGTTTCATCATGATTCAGTCTTGGTAAGTTGTATGCATTTAGGAATTTGCCCATTTCTTCTAGGTTATTCAATTTTCTGGTATAGAACTATCCATAACACTCTCTTAAAATCCTCTATATTTCTGTGGTTTCAGTCATAGTGTCTCCTCTTTCATTTCTGATTTTACTTATTTGAGTCTTTCCTTTTTTTCTTGGTCTAGCAGAAGCTTTATCTGTTTTACTTCTTCAAAACACCAAGTCTTAATCATCGGTCCTTTTTGTTGCTTTTCTGGTCTCAGTTTCATTTCTTGCTTCTTTGATGTTCATTATTCTTTCCTTCTGCTGACATCGGGTTTAGTCTGTTCCTCTTTTTCGATTTCCTTGAGGCATAACATTAAGTTGTTTATTTGAGATCCTTCTTTTTTGATGTGGAGTTTTATTGCTATAAACTTTTCTCTTAGAACTCCTTTCGCTATATTGTGTAAGCTTTAGGATGTTATGTTTCCATTTTTTGTTGGTCTCAGATATTTTTAACTTCAACATTCTGAAAAAGAAATCAAGTGAATGACTTGACTTTTAATAGCAAGCAAATAATGTGAAAATGTGTTGGAATACATTCAAACCAGGGAGACAAAACACCTGACATTAAAAATATAAAATGCTGATGAATAAAATTGAAGAAGACACACATAAGTGGAGAGAGATTCTACACTTATGGATTGGAAGAAATAGTGCTGCTAAAATGTCTATATTGCCTGAAGAGATTTGCCTTTTTTCAAAGTAGTTCCTATGAAAATTTAAAGCTGTTCTTCATAGAAATAGAAAAAACAATCTCGAAATCCACTGGAACTACAGAAAATCCTGAATAGCCAAGGAAGTGCTGAACAAAAGAGTAAGCCTGAAGGTACCATACTACTTGATTTCAAACTGTATTACAAAGCTATAGCAATTAAAATAGCATACTGCTGTCATAAAAATACTCATGGACCAATATAACAGAATACAGAGCCCAGAAATGAGCCTATGCTTGCAGATATTGTCAACAGGGGTTTCAACAAAGGTACATACATGCAGATTGAGAAAAGGACCGTCTTCTCAGTCAGTGGGGTGGGTAAAGCTGGATATGCATATGCAAAAGATGGATATTGAATTGGGGCTGATACCATGGTGATAAAACTGCCACCAGGGGCACAAGTCTCCTGTATGGATGATAATTCCAATCCTGGATGCTCCACTTCTGATCCAGCTCTCTGCCTATGCACCTGGGAAAGTAGTTGAAGATAATTGAATTCTTTGGGCCTCTGTACTCACATGGGGGCTCAGAAGAAGCTCTTGGCTCCTGGCTTTGGATCAACCCAGCTTTGGCCTTTGTGGTCATCTGGGGAGTGAACCAGTGGTTGGAGGACTTTCTGTAATTCAGCCTTTTGAATAAATAAATAAATAAGTCTTTTTAAAAACAAAGGCATCCTTATTTCATGATAAAAATCAACTCAAAATGGATGAAAACTTAAAAACAAGGCCTAAAACTGAAAAACCACCAGGAGAAAACATAGTGGAAAATCGTATGACATTCTTCATTGCAAACGTTTTTTTCTTGTTTTAGATTTGACTCTGAAAAGACAGGCCAAAAAAAAAAAAAAAAAAGATAAATAGGATTAACTCAAAATAAACAACTGATGTACAACAAAGAAAACAAATAACAGCGAAGAGACAATCTATGATTAAAAGGAAATATTTGCAAGCTATTTAACCTATCAGAAATTAGTATCCAAATTATTGAAGAAAATCAAACAATAATATAGAACGAAATCAAATAATCCAATTTAAAAGTAGGCAGAGGACATGAATAGACAGTTTTCAAAAAGACACAGAAATGCCCAGTAGATAAGTACTCATTAGTGAAAAGCAAATTAAAATTGTAATGAGCTATCACCTCACACCTGTCACAACGGCCATTATCAAAAAATCATAATAAAAGATAAATATTGGCAAAAATGTAGAGAAAAGTAAAGCGTTGTATTATAAGCTTTGCATGCTCTTGGTGGGAGTGTAAATTAGTATAGTCACTCTCAAAAACTGTATGATGTTCCTCCAAAAAAATAAAAATAGAATTATGATACGATTCAGCAGTTCCCCTTCTGGGACTCGACCTGTTTGAAGTCAGAATGTCAAAGAGATGTCTGCATTGCCATGTTCATCGGGGCGGTATTTGCAGGAGCCAAGTTAGGGAATCGATCTGAGAGTCCATTAACAGATGAATGAATAAAGAAAATGTATTATATATACACACAATGGAAGACTTACTCGGACTTTAAAAAGATAAGGGCTGTCATTTGTGACAACATAGATGGCACTGGAGAGCATTATGCTAAGTGAAACAAGCCAGGCACAGAAAGACAAATGGACATGCTTAGATGCTCCCAAGAGGGAGCAGGCCAAATGCTAGCCACTGGAGGCCAAGACACAAGAGAATGGGAAATGGGGTACAAAGTCTCTGTCAGACAGGAGGAACTGGTACTTTTTTTTTCTTTGAGATCTATCGCCCAGCACAGTGAAAAAGGTAGTTAATAATGTATGATACATTTCAAAATCACAGGAAGAACACATTTCAAATGCTCCCACCACCAAAAATAAAAATTTTTCAAGGTGTTGGGTATATTAATGAGTTTAATTTGATTACTCCACATTTTATTCATCAATCATAACAGTAAATATTGTTTATAAATATTTGCAACTACATTTTGTCAATTTATAATTAAAAGGCAATTAAATTGAAAAGAAAGCATAGATTCCACTTGACAAGGCTGCCAGCAGGGGTGTTCTCACACAATAACCAAGTTTAAAAAGAGGCCACAGGTGAATAGGATGTTGGGTAAAGAGGCTGAGGATTGAGGGGAGTCTGGTCAGAGAGGGAGCTTACACCTGCCTTGTCTGGGCCCCAGTCCTTTAGCATGTGTGTTGTCTACACCCTCTATATCCCATCTACTTCAAGGCCACCATTCAGCCTGTCCCATAACTCTGTCTATCGTCCACCAATGTAAGTTAGTGTCTGGAAGGGCCACACTTACTCAGTGGTAAGACTGAGCTACCTGTGACATAGCAGCCGACTCTCCCATTGGTCTTACAGATCCATTTGTCGATGTGTTCCTAGTGAGTCGTGGCCCCTAGAGCATGGAGCCAGTTTTCACTCCATCATTCCAAGGACAATCTGAAAGTAAAGAGTCCTATGCTGCAACTTGGCAGCTCCATTGGCCTCTCCCGTCGAAAGGCTCCAATTAAAGTGCCACAGGCTGAAATGATTTTTCATTTCATTCATGCAAAGCCAGGTGATTCCTCCCTTCAGAATTGCACATTAATGTTCAAAATAAAAGTCAGCTGTACAATGGCTTAAACTAATCCTACAAGCTACATGTAGCCAGATAAGCATGTGCAAATGTAGAGACTGGAGTCTGGAGCAGACTTCTGAAGGACAGACTGTGCCTGCACACTCAGTCCATCTTACTGCACAAAAGGAGCCAGCCACTTTCCTCAGATGATGCATTGCTAAAGACTGTCTAGAATCAGAAAAATGAGTGCAGTTCCTCTCGCTAAAGCTCTCCGGTCTCAGAGAAGGCCAACATGTCCCAATAGGATCAATTTTCATTAGAAGATGTCCTCATCATTCCCAGCCTAACAGATCAGGAGCACGGAGCAGAGGGCTCTCAGATTTGCAAAGTTTAGCTGCAAGACACATTTCCAGGAAAAAAAAAAATCTTCACACATGTATGTTCTATTTTAAAGGAGAGTGGATAAAGGTGTGATTAACTAAAAGGAAATTCATTTCAAAGTATTTTGGAATTCATAAGCTTCTTGCTGCTCTGCGTCTTCTCCATCGAGGGTATTAAAGGTATAGCTACATTTGGGTGTCCAGGCAATATTCCTAAACTGAAGAGGAGCTCCAAACCAGCAAGAGCCAGCAGCTCTTTGGTCATCAGCATGGCGACACTGCTCCCAGTGCAACTCCGGCTGCATGAGGGTGCAGGACAAGGTATTCTCCTCAGGACCGTCGCCCCACCTCTCCCTCTGCTTTCGGATATCATCTGCCTTCATCAGAGCTCTCTACTTCACAGATGAGAAGCCTTCAAAAAGTTCATGGAAAATGAACTTTATGAAAAAGTTATGTTTGAGTTTAGAAAAAAAGATTACATCACGTTCAATTTACTTTTAATTCAACTTTCACAAACATTTTATCTTCCTGCTAATGCACACCTTGGAGGCAGTTTATGATGACTCAGGTGCTTGAATCCTTGTCATATACATGGCAGACTTGGGTTGAGCTCCAAGATCCTGGTTTCAACTGGCCGAGTCCTCGCTGTTACAGACATTTGAAGAGTGAGCCAGCAAAGTTTTTCTCTCTCTATCTCTCTCTCTCCTGTCTTCCATTTCTTTCACTTTCAAACAAACTAAAAATAAGTTTTTAAAAATTAAAGATGTCTTTGAGCATGATAATTCTCTTCCATCTTTCCAAGAGTATTCTCTGTTATGTTCACGTATTTGGCTTCTGTATAACCCAGCTGAAATGTCAGAAAAAGACACCTGGAGAAGGTAGAAGTTGACCTCAGAATAATAAGGGCATTACCAAGCAATTATTGAAGTAGGGGATAAAAAATGAATTTCAGGGCTTCCATCTTATCAGAAATACTTTTCAAGTTCTTTACTTTCCCCGTCTCCAGTACCAACAAGTCCAAGTTGCCATCAACTCCTGCTTGAACCAATGCAGTGTCTTTATTATTATTATTATTTTCATTTTTCATGATACAGTTCCATAGGTTCAGGGATTTTTCACTTTCACCTTCCTCATACCCCAGCCTGCCCACTGATTTTCCCTATATTATTGCAGTAGTATATCTCTTCAGCAACAGTCTCAGAGCTATCATTCTGCTACTTAATGGTATCATGACATTGTAGGCATAGACAATGGAAGAAAGTCCAGCATCTTATGATCAAGATATATGTAACTGTTTCATTGGGTTCCCATCTTTTATTCAGGAATATAAATGCGTACTGCCATGTATCTTCACTTCTCAGTATGCTGGTCTCCATTATGCAGCTTCTCTAGGTGAATATATGCAAATACGTGTTTACCTGTATATCTATTGAGCTTGTATTTTGCATGATGATTGCCTTATATAAGAGAAAACATATGATATTTGTCTTTTTAGGAATTGCTTATTTCACTAATGGTCTCTAGCTGAGACCTTTTTGCTGCAAATGGTAGCATTTCATTCTTTTTGGTGACTGAGTAATATTCCATCGAATAGATGTACCAGTTTCTTTCTCCATTCCTCTTTCTGTGGGCATCTGGATTGCTTCCATGTCTTCACTGTTGTAGATCGTGCTTCTGTAAATACAGGATTACAGGTCACTTTCTCATGCACTTTACCTCCTTTGGCTATATTCCTGGAAGTGGGATAGCTGAATCATACAGCAGATGGATTTTCAGTTGTCTTAGCACTCTCCATACTGACTTTCATAGTGACTGTACTTCTTCACAACAGTGAAGGAGGGTACCTTTCTTCCCACATTCACACCAGCAGCTGTTGTTAGTAGATTTCCGAATGTAAATCAATCTCACTGGAGTTAGGTAAAATCTCAGTGTGGTTCTTATTTGAATATCCCTGATAACTAGGGAGCCTGAACATTTTTTTATATGCCATTTGGATTTTTTTTCTTTTGAAAAATGCCTGCTGATATCCTTCTCCCATTTCTTCAGAAAGTTGTTTGTTTTTGTAGAGCCTTTGTAACTGACCTTATGGATGTCATTGCTACCTCCTCTCTGTGGGGTCCGCATGCCATAGTCCATCCACATGCCATAGTCCATCCCATACCATAGTCCATCCCATACCATAGTCCATCCGCATGCCATAGTCCATCCACATACCATGGTCCATCCCATACCATAGTCCATCCCATACCATAGTCCATCTCATATCATAGTCCACCTACATGCCATAGTCCACCCCATACCATAGTCCACCCCATACCATAGTCCACCCCATACCATAGTCCACCCCATACCATAGTCCACCCCATACCATAGTCCATCCGCATGCCATAGTCCATCCGCATACCATAGTCCATCCCATACCATAGTCCATCCCATACCATAGTCCATCCCATACCATAGTCCACCCCATACATAGTCCACCCACATGCCATAGTCCATCCGCATACCATAGTCCATCTGCCTACCATAGTCCATCCCATACCATAGTCCACCCCATACCATAGTCCACCCCATACCATAGTCCACCCCATACCATAGTCCACCCCATACCATAGTCCATCCGCATACCATAGTCCATCCGCCTTCCATAGTCCACCCCATACCATAGTCCACCCCATACCATAGTCCACCCCATACCATAGTCCACCCCATACCATAGTCCATCCGCATACCATAGTCCATCCGCCTTCCATAGTCCACCCCATACCATAGTCCACCCCATACCATAGTCCACCCCATACCATAGTCCACCCCATACCATAGTCCATCCGCATACCATAGTCCATCCACCTTCCATAGTCCACCCCATACCATAGTCCACCCCATACCATAGTCCACCCCATACCATAGTCCATCCGCATGCCATAGTCCATCCGCATACCATAGTCCATCCACCTTCCATAGTCCATCCCATACCATAGTCCACCCCATACATAGTCCACCCACATGCCATAGTCCATCCGCATACCATAGTCCATCTGCCTACCATAGTCCATCCCATACCATAGTCCATCCCATACCATAGTCCATCTGCATGCCATAGTCCATCCCATACCATAGTCCATGTGCTTTTTTCAGAGCGGGACTTACCTGATTCCTTGCTGTGACTTTCTCCAGGACTCCACGATTAGGCCAGGCCTGACCTCCTCTCTCTCGCACTCTCTTTTTTAAACCACGCTGCACGTCAATCTTTCTTTTCCTGTTCTGTTCACTTCTACTAAGCCATCATTTTATGTGAATCCTTGACCTGAACTCAATGATAAGAAATATGATTTTATTATAAAAAGCAATGGGAAATCTAAAGTATGTCAAACAGAAGAGTAACTGTATATTGCTGGAGCTATATTCCTGAAAGATCGCCTGGCTGCAGTCTAAGGACAAATTTGAGGGGGCAGAGAGTAATGCATGGACACCTGTAAGGCCTCCCCACACTTGGCAATGGATTTGGTGAGAACAAGGGGGAGGCTAAGGAAGACTCGGAAAAACTGAGAATTATGCTGGTTTTCATTTACTAAAAATCTGTGGAAGGGGCGGGTTTGGGGGAACTGCCTGGCTTAGCTCTGCTGATCACCTAGTTCTTACAGCTCTTTCCAGGCTATGCGTTGCTAAGCCCAAGGGGTTGTGGAGTGATTGATAGGAAGTAAACTGTGGAGGACAAATAATCTGCAAAAGGTTGAAGAGCATTTGCCATGTGAATCATTATGCAAGTTCATGCCTCAGAGATAAACTTGAGAAGTTACTCTGCTGGTCCATGACACCAGCATCTGCTTCTCTCTGCGTTTCAGCCCCTTCTTGTCTTGACTCTTTTGGAAATCCAGTTCAAATCCCTTATCATTTCTACCTCTTTCTTTGCCCCAATATCCCCCTGTTCAATTTCTGGCAAAATATCAACTTTGGATGAATCCAATTATCGCTCATCTCTGGTTGCTAAGCACTGCTGGAAATTCTCACAGATTGGTGTCACTATAAATCATTGGTGCCACTCTAAATTTATGGTCTCCAACATCAAATGGACCCTCAATGCTGCCAGGCAATCCTCTATTTTCCTCATCCACACTCTCTCTTTGCGCTGGGCACTGCAAATGTTTAACCCTCTCTTAAACCTCCCTTCCCCTTTCAGAATAATTTCACAGTGAAAACAGGAGCCCTCAGAAAGAGAAACTTGTTCAGCCTCTCTTCCATCAAGTCTTACTCAAGTCTGAAACAATACTTTTTCACTTACGTCTAGTTCCCTGTCTCTTCTTCTGTTTCAGAGTAACAGTTCAAGGAAGCATGCAGTTAGCCTAATGGTTAGGGCATGGTTTAAGATGCCTGAAATCCACACTGTAGTGCTTGGGTTAGATTCCTGGCTCTGAATCCTGACTCCAGCTTCAGGAGAGGTGGACATCATAGCCCCAGTAGTTGGATTCTCACTATCCATGTAAGAAATCTGGGTTGAGTTACCAGCTTCCTGCATCAGCCTAAGTCCCAGCTGTTGCAGTGAGTGAGAAAACAGAGATAATCTCTCAAACAAATAGCATAATACTTCAGCCTGGATCTCACTCCTTCCAAGATCATAGGATATAGTACTTATTCTTTCTTTTCCCTGTGTTGTTCAACCACTTGATAACAACAAGACCTATCTCTTTTCTTTTAATTAAAATTTTCTGAAATACTGTTGACATCATTTCTGCCTTCTATCCTTAATGCCCGCTCTCTCTCCACAAACCAGTCTAGTCTTGCTTTCTCCTTGAGAGAAAACAACAGCCTTCAACTGGAATCCAATGGTCCCCCACTAGCCTTCATTCCCTGCTCCCCTCGAGTTCTCAACAGATTTGATGCTGGTACCCACTTTCCACTTCCAGAGTTTCTCTCTTCCCATTGACTTCTGTGATAAAATGGCTTCTTGGTTTCCCCATAATCTTTGGGAATACCATACATTCTTCTCCTTGACCTTGAATGACAAGAATTATGAGCTGCACTTTATTTGGATAAATTCTGTGGTAGCTTATTTACAAAAATGGTCCTATTTCTGTGTTCTTTGTCAGGCAACTTTGCAATTCTTCTATCAAGTATTGAAGTCTATTTCTCTGTCTCTGGAACCTGCATTGACTTGGCACTTACTTTGGCCAATACAATACGGCACAACAACACTGTGTCAGGCCCCACTGCCATGTGAGTCGGTGGACCAGACACTCAAGCCATAACCAAGTAAGGCGACTTAAGTATGAGGCCAACTGAGAGCAGCTAGCCAACCACAGACATACAAACAAGCCCATCTAAGATCAGCCAAGCCTGACCCAGATCATGGGATGCATCAACTCAAGAACAGTAATACATGGTCATTTTTAACCACTGAGATTGGAATGATTTACTGTGCAACAAAAGCTAACTGCTTTAGTTTTATTCCCTTTCGTACCCTCAGTGATCATTATCACATTGATGACTTCTGAACCTTCTAGTATAGATCTGCCATTCTTAAGGTCAAACCCACACTTGTACTTGCTTTTGGATAATAGCATTTATTCATTTTTATGTGTCATCTAGATACATGTGTCTCTTCAGCTTCGCGGTCACCCTGTGTGGTGGGCTTTTCAACTTATGACAGCTTTCTCAAAAGCAAATGGAAGCAGAAAGAGCTTAATGACTTGGCTGCAATCACACAGCTGAAACTGGTGGATCTTGGATTTCAATCCAGGTCTGTTGGATTCCAAAACCCACTTTGTCACCATTGCCCTCCTTAACAGCTTGCAATTCTACAGTTGATCTTAACCAAAAGGCTGAGAGGTGATGTTTTCCATCCTATGTGCTATGTTTTTGTGTCTCTAACTTTGCTCACACTGACTTTTGTTCCCCCATGATCCATCCCTGACTAATTCCTTCCTATTCAGCCTATACAACTCTACTTAGATATCACCTCCTTAAAGACTTCTGTGCATTTTCCTTCCCCAGTTAGAATGGAATAGAGCAAACCACACTACCACTACCACTATGACATCTCCCACATAAGTATACTCTGTCCGCTGCCTTATATTGAAATTATGTCTCTTTGCCTGCACTATGAGCTTCTTAAAGAAAAGGAGTATGGCCACCCAAAGTTGGATCACCCAGCCAGCTCCCTGATGTAACATTTACCTAAAGAATGGTGACTCAGTTACCACCTCAACATGGTTGAAGGCCAGACCATTAGAGCTTGAGTACCCAGAATGTTCACATCGCTGGCTACTCATACAGGAATGGAAATTTCAGGACAATTTCCACTTCTAAAGCAATAGGTCTTCAAATGATATTTTCACAGAGAATTTGCAAAGACACTCGCCCTAAACTTACATATGCAGACTTGAAGAGAAACTGCAAGAGGTCACAGGATTTCTATGCTTTATTCTTTATTTCATCAATAGAAACTTTCTCAGGAAAACAGATTCTAAAATAAGCTGTAAGTGAGAAATTTAAGGAATGAAAGTGGTCATTCTGATCTTATCTCAGGCAATGTAAGAGTCAAATGCCCCCCAAATGGCACCTGCCTTTGACATAAAAGACCATCCTGTCTATAGGGTGGGGTTTTCCCAGAACTCCTTGCATCAGTAGCTACCTTGGTACAACTGGGAAGGGAAAATGTCACATAGCACTTTCATTTCCACTTTAGCCTTCTTCGATGTGATGAGACCGTGATGCAGGAACCTGACTCTGGGAGGGAAGAGTCTTCAAAGTACAAAATTCTGGATTCTAATAGGTACCTCAAGCAACTTTAAGAAACCGTTGTGAGGCATGCAGGGTGAAAACCCCATATTGTGATTTGGACATGTGTTGAACCCAGAGTGCATTGTGCAAGCTTCTCAGACAAGCAATGTAAATCATTAGCCCTGTGCCATTTAAGAGATTTCTCTAAAACGTGGTTGCCTCAAAAATTAAAATCACACCAGTGAGGCACTATGGAATTAGCATGTGTTTACACAGATTCATTAATGCAAATATTAATAAAGTGGTTTACTATGGTTTTGGAAAAGGCATAGTTGTAGATAAGTATGCCAAAGAATAATAGCTTTGCAACAGAATTCCATCTTCTCCTCTTCTTGGGTATAGTTATGACACACTATATTTCCCAGCCTTCTTTGTAGCTGGGTGTGCTAAAAGACTAGTTTTAGCCTCTGAAATGTGAGAAGTAGCATCAACCACATCCAGGCTAGGCCCTTAAAATCTCCCATGTTTCAGTTTTGCAAAACGGGAAAAGTGCTTGAGATAGATGGTGGTGATGGTTGTGTACCAATGTGAAGACACTGAATGCCACTGAACAGTACAACTAAAAAAGTGATCAAGATAGTGAATTTTGTGCTGTGTATATTTTACTTTGATTTTAAACACAGGAAAAATATCTTTTACAGATCCTCTTGCCAATTTAATCATGTTCTTGTTCTCTTCCAAAGGTCTGAAATGGGAGTAACCTTAGGGCAATCCAAGGAAAGGTTGAAAAATATAGGGTCTCATCCTAAAATATGCCAAGCTCAGCAGAATTATGCTTCGACTGCTAAATACTAAAATTGGGATAGACACAAGACAGCTGAATAGCACCCTATTGCCATTTTAAGGTGTATAGAGCCCAGTTGTATATAAACTAAAATCAAAATGTCAAAGAATTAGTCACAGGATGTGGCTAAGAACTTGCATTTTTTTAACATATTCGTTACTCAATACCATGTCAATTGATTTCCATAAAGTTGTAAATTGTTGTTGATGTTATGTTGGGGCTTTTCATTGGACAGGATGATATTCTGTCAGCTCTACCTTCAGACCAAAGATGGTCTCCCCAAGAAGCTGTTGAATTTATCTGGATAATAAGATGCTGGACTCTATGCATGGTATTTGTTTGCAAAGAAAGAATCTTGACTGAATTTGATCTGAAATGCTGCAACAAGGTGGAGAAATCCACCATGGGGAGAGGGTAGGGGGAAGGGTTGGGGGATTCCCAGAGCCAATGAAACTGTGTCACCTAATGCAATGTAATTAATACATTTTTAAAAAAGAAAAATATAGGGTCTCATAAATGTGATTGGAAGCACAATAGATACCTTTCAATTATATCTGAGCTTTAGCACTTATTAGGGTCTGTATTAATTATTGCTATGTAACGAATTGTCTCGTTTTAGTGGCTTGAGCAACATTTACTCTCTCACAATTTCTGTGGATCGGGGATCTAGACATACTGCCTTAATAAGTGGCAACTGTCCCAAAATTTCCATTCCTATATGAGTAGCTGGTGATGCGAATATTTTGGGTACTCAATCAAAGTGTCAGCCAGGGTGGTACAATCACCCAAGGCTTGACTGGGGCAGCTAGTATCTTCTACCAAGCCCAATCTTATGATTGTTGGCAGGACTCAGCTTCTCATGGGCTGGCAGGCACTGGCAGCTCTCTGTTCCTGGCTCTGCAGACCTTCTTCATAGGGCAGCTCACAGCACAGCTACTGCTTACTCACAGCAAGCAAGTGCCAGAGTGAATGAGCAAGCAGGATGGAATTCAGTCTTGGTCATCTATTCTCAGAAGAGTATAGAAGAGTCAGTAGGCTGAGCCCATGCTCAAGAGTAAAAACAAGTGGGAAAGAGTGTAGAAGTCAGGAGGCATGGATCTATAGAAACCTGTAAGTCCATTTGCTGAAGCACTGAACCCACCCTAACCATGACAACATGCCTGATGGAGCAGCTTTTGTCTTTGCTCTTGGTCAGAGATTTTGAGGGTGTTTGAATGTTTGCCCTTGCATCCTTCCAGGCTTGGAAAGCAGAGGCACTAGTGTCCAATTTCAGATTACTCATAACAGAAGAAATGAGTGATGCCATTTCAAAGGGGACTAACTTTTTCCTTCATGATTCACATTAACATCATGACCCTCTTTGCCACCAAATGCTCTTGCTCCTCTTCCTCAGTAACAGAAAACCATGGTGCTGAGGCAGCTTGGCTCCTCTGTTCTCTGAAGGGTCTGACCAGTTCCTGATAACCCAGGAGGTAAAGAACGAGGCACATTGGTCTGCCGTTCACAAAGCCTGAATTAGTGAAGGAACTGACCAGACAGCTGTCAGATGCCAAGATTCTATGTGTATAGTTCAACTTAATTGCTCATCTGGCTGAGCTTATTCCTTTCCAGATGTTGTCTCGTGGCACTGCTGGAATTGCTGTTTTCCATCCCCCTCTCATCACCCTAATTAAGTCAAAATAATAAGGGAACATGTTAGACATGATGATTAAGTTTTAATTAGACTTTGATAAACCCAGGGTGAGTTTGATCTCATCAGATGCCACACGTCTGATGAGCAGTGAGGCTGGTGAATCATGAGACGGGTTGGGTATAAATAGTAGCCCCAGTATCTATTCCATGTGCATGAAGGCCAGAGTAGGGACATGTGAGAAATCAAAGAACCCTATGGGGTTTAAGGAACACTTTATAGCTTATTCAGTATTTGTAGGCCCTGGCTATGTGAATAAGTGATGTCAGGCTCTTTTGGCACAAAGCATGTAAGCCCAGATGGAAAGAAGAGGGAGAAGCTAACATTTTAGTGAATTCTAAGACATGCCAGGTACTGTGCTAGGAGCATCATATATGGCATAGAAGTCAAATGCTTCATCAAAGTCTCAGTACTTAAGTGTCACTGTGAGAACTCCTACGCGGGTCTGTTCACTTCCCTTATAGGACTCTCATCATCACCTCCTGCAAACCATCTTGCAATTCCATCCTGAAAGATGACTGCACAGAGCTCTTTGAGATGGATCAACCTGCTCACTGTACATTTGGAAAGCTGAGTCACAGAATGGTGAAGGCTTGTGTTCCGATCATGCAACAATTTGGGGGCAGAAAATACTGAAGCCCAACACTGTCATTCTCTGTCCTTCAGTCAATCAAAGTTAATGGAGTAAATGTTTGTTGGGTATCTACTGTGGGTTGAGCACTGGTGTATGGATGCATCATTGGATTAAAACAGATAAGGATCCTTGATATTCATCCTGATGGGTACAGAACAGAGAGTGCACAGTGAATAAGAAAATTACATAATACATTGAGAGGATGCATGCTAGGAACGGAGAGCAGCAAACATGATTGAGATTAAATTTAAAACAGGATAATCAGGGTAGGTCTTACTGTGACAGAAAAACCTCCTGAAGGCATAGTTCTCCACCCATTCATCCACCATACATTGCTTGGAGTCTACTGAACACTCACTATGTCTAGATTGTATGGACAGTGAGGTCAGCAGAATCCAGTCACCATTATTCTCAGGGTCTCTGGTGCCTTCCCCCAGAACTCAACAGTGGGCTGAGCTACTTTTCCCTAATCCATGGCCTTCCCCACTTGCTTCATGACCAATCCAGTGGCTCCAAACTGACTGAAAGCTTCCACAGGGCACAGTACTGTTGGTGGTACGTGGCTGGTCATGGAGGGCAATGTTCCAGCTGCATAGAGGCAGTTGGTCTGCAGGAGCTTTCTTATCCTCCTCCCATTTATTCACCATCCCTGGAAAACGCCCACTGAATTTTTACCCACCTCACCCCTTAGCAAATTCCACAGACTTGAGCTAGTCCCATGATCAAAGCCCTGTTTGAAACCCCCAGGCATCAGCTAGTTACTCCTATAAGCTAAATGACTCTGTGGATCCCTGCAACTGTGCCAGTGTGCTAATTGGAGTCTACTGACCCCAGACCATTCATTTTCTCCCTCCTAATTTGTTGAAGTAGCATTCTAGAGAGAAGAGGTCTCTGTCAGTGGGCTACATACTGTGCTGCTAGGAAGCAATAATCCTGTGCATTTGGGAAGAATTTTACAAATGACAAGGCACTTTCACATCCATCATGTCATTTGAGCCCCACAAAAGTGCTGGGTCATTAGTCCTTTTGTCCCCTCCTTCAGAGAGAAAGCCTACACTACAAGGAGTGAAAGATTTGTCCAATGTTACATGGCCACTGAACTAGCACTAAATGCCCAGTGCTTTTGGAACCCTAGGTTGACTGTCCCTGAGCACATTTGCTGGCAGGCCACATGGACTAAAGTGTCGGTGACCCAACTTCACTTTGAATAGCAAAGTAATAAAAACAACAGCACGAGAGGTCAGCATTGTTGGGCAGCAGGATAAACTGTCAGCTATGACACCAGCATCCCATATGAGCTCAAGTTGGAACTCTAGATGCTCAAGTTTGAGTCCTAGCTCACGTTTGAGTCCTAGTCTAGTTCAGTTTCTTGCTAACATGCCTGGAGAAGCAGCAGCGGATTGTCCAAGTGCTTGGATCCATGACACCTGGTTTCAGTCTTGCCCTGCCCAGGCCATTGCAACCATTTAGCAAGTGAGCCAGCAAATGGAATATCTCCCTCTGTTCGTTCTCTCTCTCTCTCTCTCTCTCTCTCTCTCTCTCTTTCTTCCTCTCTCTCTCCCTAACACTCCACCATTCAAATAAATAAATAAATGTCCTTTTCTATATAAAAAGGACAGTATGCAATCCAAGAGCAGCAGAATGCAATATTTCTCAAATTTCATTGTACACAAAAGGACTCTGGGGATCTTACCAAATTGCAAACTCTTGGAATAAGTAGTTCCGGGGCAGAGACTGAAATCATGCATTTCAGAAAGCTCCAAGGCGGTGCTGACACAGCTGGCCCCAGGCAGTACTTTCAACAGCAAGTAGGATGCAAGTCTGAACACAGAGGTGCCCATCAGATGGAGCTCACATCCCCTTTCTGCCCTTTGATAGCCTCGGCTTTCCATCAAGCTGAAAGTCATGGTGATCATCATGTTTTCTCCCAAACTAGGCCAACGAGAAATGCCATGATAGACACTCAGATCTGTCTCCAACAAGTCCTTAATGGAGCCATCCCCTGTGACTGTCATGTCTGGTCATGCAAGGTGTGCCCTGCACAAAGCCAGTCACTCAAACACTGGATAGCAGCTGAAATGCAACTCCCAGTCCACTGAACCAGCAGTGCTTCCTGCACGTGGCTATTATATTAGCCAACTGTTTGCCACTTTCCCTAAGGTACTTGAGAGAAGACAACTAGGAAGAAAGAACATTTATTTCAGCTTTTAGTTGGGAGGTTCATCGTACAAGATCAGGCATCCCTGTCAGTCTGGATTCTGAATGGGGGCTGGCAACAGAACGTGAGCAGAGGATTGATTGTGTAGTGACTCCACAACCAGAGCCAGGCACAGGAAACCTGCTCTTCCTCCATGCCACATGAACCTCTTCATGAAGCCAAACAGGTTCAGTCCTAGAGCTCTACCCAGTCATTCTCCACAGGCCCCACCTTCAGATACCCTAACTGGATCAAGCTTCCACCTTGATCGATCTATCTAGCATTGATAATTCTGTTAGCATGACTCCATTGACCATTAGCGTAATACTTCAGGGTTTAAACATCTGCGTGAATTTGGGGAAACTAATCTCTGATCAATCCACATCACTCTTGTGCCCTTAGAGAAAGGAGCATTGGTTTTCTCCTTCACATCCCAGGAGGCCCTTCTCCCTTCTTGTAATCCTTGATGACTGCCCATGTTCTGATTGATTTCCCCCTCTAGAACTTAGTCTAACTGCTGATATCTCCACTTTGTCCCCTCCTTTATGAAACATGTTTCCCAGAGCTATTTTGCTAACGACATCTTCCTCCAGACCTCTGCTCTGCTCAACCCCACCAAGCACCTTGTGGTAGGGTCCATTGTCACCCATTTCCAATCAACCATTCAACGGTAAATATGGAGAGGATGGTCTCTGTGTGCTCAGCCTGCTTCCGGGCTTGGGAATACAGCTGTCGGAAGAGAAGAGAAAACATCTGCCACAGGGAGTTAGCATGCTCAAAGGGAAGACATTCAACCTGGACAAGAAGGGTGGGGAATCAAAAACGTAGCAAGACAAATAAGGCAAGATGGCTGTAAGTTGACGTTTGAGCAGATCTCTGAAGGAGGCAAGGAGAAACAAACTGCAAGAGGGGGCAGGTAGCAAGGAAGCACACTTGGGGAAAGGGTCCTGCAAAAGGTTTGGCCAATTCAATAGACCCAGGGGAGAAGACATGGGGAACAGCAGGTGTCCTAATGGCCTGGCCAGAGGAAAGGCCTTTGGGTTTTACTCTCAGTGTGAGAGAACACTACAACCCTGCACCTGACCTTAGCCACTGCTATGGTTCCAACATCCCATCCTTTATCTCTAATTTGGGTGATTTAATGGGTTGGGGCATGGAATAATTCATTCAGCAAATTCAGCAAGGATTTCTCATGTTCCTATCATGTGCCCAACACTGTTTTAGGCCACAACTCGGGTCTCAAGAAGAAAACAACAGGAAAGGTTATCAGGTTTATGATCCTGGTGCAGCTCCCAGCTCCATCATCAGGAACAGGAATCTGCACTCTGCTCTCTTCTCCCAACTGAGATACACAGCTACCAATGGGGATGTGATGGGCATTGTTGGACTCAGCCTGAATCTCTTTGGATGTGCAAGGTGTGGCTTGGCTGGGCCCAGCCCCAAAGGACTAAAGGATTCAGCTGGATTGGTGGGGACTCTGTGCCAATCCAGCACAAGAGATTGATTCTGTGATTGATTCTGGGATTGATTTCCTTGGGAATGATCTTGCATTCTGGGGAGATGAGGAAATGGAACTGGAGGTTTAACGTTGCTTGAACCTTTCACATGCTTACTTAAACACGCTGCCCAAACTGTACCTGCCATTCAGGTTCAAGCTTAGAAAGCAATTCCTTGACAAGCACACCCTGCTCTTGGCTTTGGAACTTTCTGGGTATATTCCAGAACCCAGATCTTTGCAGGCACTCAATTGATCAATACTTGCTGAGTGAATTGGGTGGCTGAGTGGGTGCTATGACACAGCATTGTCTCAAACTGGATGGTGGATTCCAAGGTGCATAAGTGAGGAAATGGGAAAGCCCACCCAAAAAGTCCATGCCTGGTTAATTAATCTTTGTTTCCCCTCTTCTAGTACCTCAGCTGTGGTCTTGTACATAATATAAGTTCAGTAATATGTGCTGAATGAGAGAAGATAAAGCTCAGCCAGAAATATGAGTCCACGGGTCCAGTTTTTCCCATGAAACTTTAATGCCAGAAAGGATTTCTGCATATGAAATTCACCCTTTCCTGGCTCACCTTTACATAATTCAAGCAGCATGTGGCTCTTTGGGGACTTCTTGGACATCAAGTTCTCTTTCCACAGTCTGAGGACTGAACAGCTGCACTTAAGCAATTACCATCGATTTGTCATTACGAGGGGCAACGGCACACACTGGGAGGGAGGGCACAAAGGCAAGTGGCAGAGGCTCAGAGAGGGAGAGACCCAGGGACCAACAGGGGCAGTGTCAGGCTGGGGTCTGGAGAAGTCAGCATATACAGCAAGGCCATTAACACACCCAGAGGCTGGGGAAGGTGGGGCAGGCAAGACTGTACTGCACATGCTTATTCCTTTCCCTGTCAGCGGTGTCTAGTTCAAGAGCCCACACAGCTACTTGACAAGCGCCTCACAACGGACGAAGTGGGAAAAGGAAAGAGATTGGAGAGGTTGGCTTTGTTTGGCAGAGAAAATCTTGGAGATGCTGAGGAAAAGTGTTGTGGTGCTCTTTGAAGATGGCTCTCCCTCAGGAGCTGTCAGAGGCGTGGGAAATGGCTCAGGCAAGACAGGCTGCATCCCCTCCCCCAACACACACACACACACACACTCACACACACACACACACACACTTCATCTCCAGAAACATCAGTGCTGATGATTGCTGATGACTTCAGAGGGATGGGTCTGGTTTCGAGAGGGCCAGGGCTGCAGAGGGGCAGCTGGCAAGGACCCTCGGGGGAAAGCAACAAATGTAAGGAAGGCAGAAGGCTGCAAAGAGGAGGGACAATGTCCTTCCCTGAGTCTGCCTCTGATTTTTTGTTGTTGTTTTTTGTTGGAAGGCAGAGAAACAGTGTATGTGTGAGAGAAATCTCCTACCTGCTGGTTCATGTCCTCAAATGCCCACAACAACCAGAGCTGATATTAGCAGCTAGGCACTCCATTCAGGTCTCCTATGTGAGTGGCAGAGATGCAACTACATGAGCCTGCATACTGGCAGGAAGCCAGCATTAAGAGCAGAACCAAGGCTTGAACCTGAGTACTCTGATGCGGGGGTGCTGGTATCTCCATGTGATGTCTTCACTGCTGTGCCAAACATGCATCACAGATTCCTCATTTCAAATGTGCAGGGGAAGTAAGGTGAGAGAAGAAACCTTTCAGCCTCTTCCACTTCACCAGGAATTAGTGCTAACTCCTCCAGAGCATGGAGCACCTGGTCAGAGAGATGTGTGGGAGGAAGCCAGCGTTTAACACCTACCCACTTTCCTATCTGTGGTAGTGACAGTGTTTGCACCACCCCCCCCCACACACACACACCTGCAACACATAATGTCCCAGCACCTGTCAAGACAAGATTATGTGGAGAAAGGGTCTCTGCAGATGTGTTAAAGATCTCTCAAGGGAGATCATTCAAACTGACTCTGGTAGGCCATTAATCAAATGACAAGTGTCCTTGTAGAAAGTGGAAGAGCAGACACAGGGAGGAAGAGGATGGAGGAAGGTCTCTTAAGATGAAATCAAAGGTTGGAGTGACATGGCCTTCAACCAAGAAGTGGCTGGTGCCTGTAGAAGCTGGAAGAAATGGAGGATTCTTCCCTGCAGCCTTTAGGGGCAGTGTGGCCTTGCTGGCAGCTAGAATTTGGATGCCTGGTTCCAGTTTGTGACCATCTGCTACAAAAGCTCTTGAAAACCAATACAACATCTCACAGATTGATAAAAGGGGCTCAAAGAGGCCTAGCATCCTCTCTGAAGACACCTCAAGGACTGGCATCGTGGCGCAGTGGGCCAAACTACCACGTGGGATGCCTACATTCCATAGCAGAGTCTCTGGCTTTAAATACCACCTGAACTTATGATCCAGCTGATGCCCCTTGGTCCCTGCCAGGCCTGTGGGAGATACAGAGAGTGTTCCAGGTTCCTGCCTAGGGCCTGGTCCTAGCTACTGCAGGCATTTGGGGAGTAGCTCAACAAATGGAAGACCTCTTCCTCTCCCGTTCCCTCTCCCTTACCTTTTCTTTCTGTTACTCTACTTCTCAAATTAATAGAATTCATATACATGACATACTTTCAAAAAAGAAGCAAAGACACCTGAATTGTTTGAGATGACTCTGGATGTCACAGCTTCAGGTGGAAGTAAAATGTTTGCATTTTCTAAAGCGCATATAGGAGCCTGGAAAGCCACCTGAATAGAGTTTCACAGCCAAAAATGTGGAGACATGTTGTGCCTTGAATTACTGGCTGGTAAAGCACCTGTATAAACTTCAGTTCTTTGGCAAGTCCTCCTTCACCCTAGAGAAGATGAAGTCTATCCCAACTCTTCTTTCTCATTGCTGCTTTGCCTGGGCATCTCTCGTTGGCACTGAAAGTCACAAACATGAGCAAAAGCATATTTGGAATTTATTTTGGTTTTGCATCTTCCCAATTAGACCAAAAGCCCCATGGAAGTCAGGACTACACCTGGTTTCCTCCCCCAAGGAATTTCTGATGCTGTACACAACATTCAGTACATGGCAGAAACCCACAAGTAGCTACCGAGTGGATGACCAAGAAAAATCTAATTTTTTTAACCCAAAGTTTTGTGAATTTTCTTAACCATTGAGCCATTTCCTCCCACATCATAAAACATCAGACATGGGAGATCACGGAGTATCTCTACCAAGAAGCCAAGCTGCCAAGAAGCCAAGCCGGAGCACCTGCTTCTAAACAACAGACATTTTAAACCCAGACACCTTGCTCTCTGCTTGGACAGAGAGATGCTTGTGGGACAATGAAATGCCCACAGACATCCCTGCAGGATGTAGGAGAGAGGAGGAAAAGATGGCAAAACAAACATGTGACACTAGATGGAAAAATCCTGCACCAGAATGAAGACACAATAAGGAAAGTCATCAACACTTGTGAGAAAGCAAAGCCTAACAAAAATCTACACTTCTGAAAACTGCTGGATATCGGGGCCAGTAGTGTGGCAAGTGAGTTAAGCCACCCCTTGAAAATGTTGACATACCATATCAGAACACCAGTCTGAGTCCTGTTTCTTCTGTTTCTGATTCACCTCCCTGCTAATGTGTCCAGGAAACAAGTTGATTCAAATGCCTGCATGCCTGCCAGCCATATGGGAAACCCATATAAAGTTCCAGGTTCCTGGGTTCAGCCTAGCTCAGCCCAAGCTACAGCCTTTACAGCCATTTGGGGAGTGAAACAGTAGGTAGAGAATCTCTCTCTCTCTCTCTCTCTATTTCAAATGAAGAAAACAAATATTTAAAAATAAAAAAAAGTTCTGCTGGATACTCAAATAAGCCCAGTGAGAGAAAGACGGGAGCACGTGGGATAGTGTAGCATGGTCTTTCGCATCAGTTGGGCGAAAAGGATTATTCGAGTACACGATTGAGGCACCCAGCTCGCCATCTGGAAGAGTGAATCAGGACTTAGTCTTCACTGCTCACACCAAAGCAAATTCCAGACGGAGCAAGGATTTCACGTAAAAAAAAAAATGATGCCATAAAAGTACTAGAAAGAAACACGGAAGAATTCTTTTTATGACCACAAAGTGGAGGCAGCCTTTCTAAAAAAGACCCAGACTCAGAACTGAAGAAAATTAAAGAACTGATTTGCTTGAGTTGAAGAATTAAATTTTCTGAACTTTAAAAGGTGTGCAAATAGATTCAAAAGTCAATAAACACACCAGAAAAAAATCTGAGTCTCAGATGACAAAGAACTAGTTTGACTATATCATAAATTCTTATTGATTGGTAAGAAAGTGACAAATCACTCAACAAAAACAAAATGGGTCAAAATAAAACAAAAATACTTACAGAGAATTCAGAGGCTAAGGTCTACAGATAGTTATAAATATGTGTGAAAAGCATTTAAACCGCCTTCCAAGCATAAAGAAACATGTACTGTGAGACATTTACATGTATGAGATTGGCAGAATTTAGAACTTCAAATCAGCACAGTGGTGGCTTTTGGCTGGAAGACTGTCACCCTTGGATTATTGTTAGTGGAAGCACAAACGAGGGTAGGCTGCTGGGCAATTTGCTAACATCTGTCAAAATGAAGAATAAGCCAGAAGTTCAGAAATCACAGCTCCTGCAAACCTTGCCAGGGCCCTCCATACCCCAAGTGCACCCTTCAGGCACCTACTAGGACCCTACATATCCTCTAGCCCCAAAGAACTCCAGGCTGACCAGGTCAGTTCTTTGCCCACTTGCCTTCCTACTGTTCATGCCCCACAGCTTTGTTGGGATGGGGTGGTTCTGAAGAACTCTGACTAATGCTTCCTTCTCAAATCTCTCCAGAGAGAGCATCAGGACAACCCAGGAAGGCTGCAAAACCCACAAGGTAGCCAATATTCCTGCAAAATATCAATAAAGCAACCCATGGCAAAGGAAAGGAGGGTGAATTCAGGGGAGCATGCATCACTCTCAAACAAGAGCATGAGCCGGTCATTACAGATATTACCCATCTGAGTGACACTCAATTTGTGAATTCACTGAGGCCCATTACCTGAATAAGCAGATGCAACCTAACAAAAAAGGGGGTGACCTGGATCCAATTCTTCGAGATGCAGGTCCAGGAGGATGGCCTGGTGGACTAACTTGTTTGACAAGCTCATTGCAGGATGGGAGAACAGTGAGAGCTAAACTCCAGGTTGACTTTGTTATTGGGTGTTAGGTGTGGTTTCCCAATGCAGCACATGTATCTTGCGATAATTTAGCATTTGATGAATGTACCAAAACACTCAGCATGTTTCTTTTGTCTAAATTCAGCCACTCTTTCCATCAAGGAACTTGTATGGTCCTCCCCAAAAGAAATAGGGAAACAGTGGTATATCTTTTAGAAATGTATCTTTCAGATACACTAATTCATGTGCCAAAGATGTGTACAAGTATGGGATTGGTAACCACAGGAAAAGACAGGGAATAATTTAAATGTCAACCAATGGAGAGTTTGTTAGATAAATGATAAGACATCATGCAATGGGAAGTTAGGCAGCTATGGAAAAAGATGTGGCAGCTAACATAAGGCAAGAAGACTGGGGTTTCATCCTTGATGCAAAAAAGAGGTCATAGATTCAGAGACTATTTCTAGAATGGAAACCATTGGTGCAAAAGACATGTGGTAATAATGACATCTGCATCCCATGATAGATTCTCCCCACTTTGACACTGAAGGAGAGAACAACCATTCCCGAAGGGCAAGACTGCTCTTCAGGTGTAGCTCTCATCCAAAACCAGTAGCCAAGAGCATAGATTAAAGTTCTTTATCTTTTTAAAGATTTATTTTATTTTTATTACAAAGTCAGATATACAGAGATGAGGAGAGACAGAGAGGAAGATCTTCTGTCCGATGATTCGCTCCCCAAGTGACCACAACGGCCAGAGCTGAGCCAATCCGGAGCCAGAAACTTCTTCCAGATCTCCCACACGGATGCAGGGTCCCAAGGCTTTGGGCTGTCCTCGACTGCTTTCCCAGGTCACAAGCAGGGAGCTGGATGGGAAGTGGGGCTGCCAGGATTAGAACCAATGCCCATATGGAATCCAGGCACTTTCAAGGTGAGGACTTCAGCCTCTAGGCCACAGGGCCGAACCCATAGATTAAAGTTCTTGTCCAAAATCTGTCTGACCAACAAGGCTTCCAGCAAGGATGGGGTGAAGCTGCTGTATTCTGGCTGGAGCCCTGAAGATTCACAGTCCAGGGACCCAAAGCCCATTCCTGGTGGGCACACCTCAACAGTCACTCATCAGAGCGGTTTCTAGTCTGAAGGCAATACCTACACTGTCTCTTGCACTCCTAAGTCACTCCTGCATAAGCACTGCTCCCGAGAGTACTTGCACCTGGAGTGGCAAGTACCATTTCCAGGATTCCTGGGCTAAGCCTGGGATGTGCACAGATCTCTACTTGGAGTGCAGAGCACTCCTTGCTCAGAGTTCAGAGCACTTCAATCTTGAGCACTTGCTGCTTATCAGAGAACCAAGCAGGGCTGTGAGAGCTAAGTACCATACACATAGAATATGGGATTGAATGCATGGAGGATTTTCACTGCTGTCTTATATAATTGTGATCATGTGCCCTCCTCACAGGGAGGGACCCTGCCACCACCACACCAGTACCACCTTCTCATGACCCATCTATGCTGATTGCTGTCTTAGAGCATCTGGTCCTGCCAGTACATCTGATTTCATGTTCAGGAGCTTCCGGAGGACTACTCTACCCTTCAACAACAGGGTTATACTTACAGAATACCCCCTATATATTGGGCTTGACGGTCACTTTGTGTGTGCTGAGCCTGGTGACAGTCTTCCTGTTTGACAGGTAGACAGTAGTCCCATGGGATTGGTGGCAATAGAGTAGAAACAGGGGGTATTCTCACAGGGATGGTAGTAATAATAAAGGAAAGAACCTGCTCCCTTGACCCAAGTCTTGCTTTGACACGTGCAGGGTGGTCTGGCAGTTTTCTGAGCTACTCAGAGAAAATTTAGCAGTCAACAGATAGATCCTGGTTGGCCAAGCTCCCAGAAAGCTCAGGGTTAGAAAGATAGATTGACTTCATTTCAGGGGAGGCCAGAGACCTGAGATTGGTTGTGAATGCTGATAGATTAAAGCTCGAGATATCCTGGGTTAGTTTCAAGGTGGATCAGGGAAACCCAAAAGTTTCTTATGGGCTAAAGGCCAAACCAGAGGGACTTAGGCTATGTCATTGTGTCCAAGACACTGTCTTCCTCCTACCTGGCCCCTGAACAGCCTACCACTACCCAAACACCAATTTGGGCCACGGCTATAATTAAAACTCTCTGAGTCATGACAGACAGCAAATTCCCTGTACTAGGTGCTGCCTAGGCGATGGTGTCGGCAGCTGTTTGGCCCGGGGCTGTAAATCTGGGCATGTGGTCAATAGATACCATGGGGTCCAACTGGCAGGCATGCTCGGCCAAGTGCACATCCACATTCTCCCCAGGCTAACCTGCGTCTCGCACCTTCATGAGACCCAGTGAGAATGCTTTGGAGCCCACTACGATGGTGTGATACCCCCACGGTCTGTGAGCTCCAGGCTGCAGAGTCTCGGGTCCAGGAAAACCATTTCACTTCTCCCTGCCTTAGTTTGCTCACTGGCAAAAGAAGATGAAAACTGTACTTTTTCGCTAAGGTTGTTGTGAAGATTAAATGAATTAATATATCTAAGAGCACTTGAAACAGTGCCTGGCACACACTATGTGCTCAATAAATATTAGCTCACACCTCTTGTAACAATGATACACTGAATATCAGACACCATCTTTCACCGGCGTTATTTAATTCTCACACTGCGCTCAGGTGCTCTTGGCTCCTTTGCTGAGAAAGCAACAGAGTCAGGGACGAGCAAAGTAGCTCAGTGTCTCCAAAGTGGCACAACTGAGGTGTGAATCCAGGACAGCAGGCCCAGAAACCACTCTGAATCTAACCATGACACCATCCGGCCCAGCAGAAGCAGCCTGTTCAGACACATCTGTTGGAAGCACTATTGAAACATTATGTTTATTCAGAAGCACAGAACTCTGCTAAGGTACCTCCCATATGACCAGGGCCATCCTGTAAGGTTGCCACCATCGAGGCTAGTTTTCAATTTGGGTGAGCTGCCTCCAGCTGAAGGAGCAAATTCCGAGCATTGAGTTACGCTCTTCACCTTCACTTAGGCTTCAGACAACCCCACAACTTTGGTACTATTTTATTTTATTTTACTTTATTTTATATAGTAGAGGTCAAGGACAAGCAATTTGCCCCAAATTCCACAGCTAGGAAGTAGCAGAACCAGGATTTGAACCAGAGGCAATCTGACTCAGATCCAATGTGACTCAAATCGAGCTACATAAGAAGTTGGCATGTCCGATAAAAATCTTTAGCTGCGAGCACACGTCCTGGCCTCCAGACCCTCTTCTGCTCCCACCACCACCACTGAGAGAGGCAGGGAAATCACACCTGCAGGGGAATGTCTATTTGGATAATGTCAGCAGGTATAGGAGCGGGCAGCCCCTGCAGGAGGAGCAGCAGGCTGAGAACCCCCGGGGTTCTGGGTTTTCTTCCTGATGTGGACCTACAGGATAGCATCTCCACACGTTGGATATCTTCTCTGTGTGGGCACATTCAAGTGCACAGTTGGCTCACAGTTTGAACCTATGGGCTCAAAGGCTCCCTTTTGTTCTGAAGACTCTTTGGTTATTGTGGGAACGGAGAACATATCACGGCGGACTCCTTCCCAGTGGACGCCTCACAGAGGCCAGGTACTTCTGTGTGGGGAGTGATTTGGTTTGGCACAGCAAATGTCACTGACGTTGGCAGATGTTGAGAGTGTGATACCTGTACTTTTGCTGGGTGCAGTCCATCCAAGTGGACTGAGTGCTGGGCAGAGGGTAGACAGTGAAGGACAAACCTCAGCTCCCAGGGGGAAAATGGGTTCAATGATTCCTTCTGGGATGGAAGAGCCTTCTCTCACTGACTTTGGGGTGGGGGAGGCACATGGCCATGTCCCCCGGGGGACTGGGAGAGGAAGCTGCCCACCACAAATCCTCTATTCATCTAATGAATATTTAATGAGCACCTAGTTTGTGTCAGACACTGGACTATGAACAGGGGAACAGGCATTTGGCACAGTGATGAAGACATCACTTGGAATACCCCAAACCCTTTAGATTCAAGCTCTGCTGATCTGACTTCCTTCTGCTGGGCATCTTGGGGGGCAGCAGGAGGTGACTAAAGTGTCTGGGTCCCTGCTACCCATGTGGGAGATCTGATAGAATTTGTGTTTCTAGATCTACCATAGTCCAGCTCTGGCTGGTGTGTAAATTTGGATGATAAAATAGATGGAAGAGCTTCCTTTTTACCTTTCAAAGAAAAGTAAAAACAAATAAAACTTAAGTTTTTAAATGACCAAGGCATAATTCTCCCTTTGGGTACAAGGTGCATTAACACCAATGATATTGAAAAGACATTTCATCCAGTGGATGGTAATGTTTTGACGGACCCTATGCTACTTAAAGAACGCTTCAGACATGCACTTTTATGCCACGTTTTATACCCAAATCCAGGGAGATGAACAGGTGATGTCCTTGTTTCCAATCCGTTAGCTCCCATGCCTGCAACTAAATAGGACCGGGCACTTGCCAGTCATCCTGGGGAAAAGGCAGTCAGAGTCAGGGATGTGGACGTATAGCAAGCAGGCCCACAGGGCAACTGCACCCAGAACCAGTAGCATTGAGGGCAGCCAGCCATGGCAACAGAATCCAAGCTCTAAGAGGCCTTGGGTAGAAGCAGCCCCCCTGTCCCCGGCCCAAGAACCATCTGTGCTGCTGGCAGGGGGAGCAGGGAAAGATGCTACTGCAATGCAGGGGAGGAAGGCAGTGGCTGCAGGGAGACCCGGAGGCAGAAATTTCCCTGAGTTCCTGGAAGAAATCAAAGTGAGCCCACTGCACCTGGCAGGGGGAGAGAGTTGCATGGATAGAGGAAGAGGGCCTAGAGATCACAGCACACCCGGAGTGGATGAGTAGGAAAACCTGACAGAGCCAAGGCAGCTGGCCAGTGAAGAGCTAGGCAGCTTCCCACAGGCTTCAACAGGGGTCCTCTGCACTCGCTGGCCGTTCTAAGGACAGTCAGGACTGTCTGTGACCTGCTGCCATTTGCTAGACCGAAGATTTGCTGCTATGGATCTCTGGGCAAGGTCAGGGCTGGCTGCAGATCAGACACAATAAGTGGAGCAAAACCTGCATGGCTGGGCACTGCCCAGACCTTGTGGAAATACCACTAGAATTCAAGTAACAGAGCGAGCACAGAGTAGAGGGGGGACAAGGCCTCATGGTATTGTTCTGTGGGATAAACCTGGAAAACAAAGGGGCCATGGAGATGGCAGAGAACTGAATGGAAGAGGGGGGGCGGGCTAAGAGGGCTCTGCTCTGAAATGAAGCTGCCTGATGATTCATCTGCTATCACGGAGGGGCTCAACATCCCTCACCCAGGGCAGGTTCTCCCTGGTGCTGGGCTTTTATCACAAAGGCCCTGCAGCTGCTGTCCCCAGTGGGAGCAGGAGGGCCCCAGGGATAGAAGCAGTTCATCTCCACCCTGTTTCTTGTAAAGGATTCAGAGCACACCGTCTCTCTCCTGTACTGTGCAGACACCTCTGGCTCCTGGCACACATAGCTCCTGTAACCCTCTTGTCTTCAGTAGCCAGGTGGGGAAACAAATGAGACCTCGAGGTTATCAGGCACCATCCAAGATCACAAGTCAGCAACAGTGGGTGCTGTAGCTTCTACCCGGCTCAGCGTGGGGCTTCAGCACTGGGCAACCTTGCCCCTTTGTCACTCGTCCTGAGATGCCACAGACCCTCTTCTGGATGGCCCTGTGGATGGGGTTTCCATAAACACAAGCACCGAGCCCCTTGGTGCTTGGTGCTCAGCATTGGCTCCAGGCACCTGGCACTCATTTCTGTCCCCACTTTTGCTCCAACAACGTGATAACAGATAACTCCAAGTCACTGATTTATGTTTAAGAGTTGCAGAGACAGGCACACACAGAGAGGAGAGAGGAGAGAGAAATTCTATCTGCTCATTCACTCTCCAGATGGTGTGATGGTTGCAGCTGCTAGGGATGAGCCAGGAGCTTCATCCAGTCTCCCAGAGACGCTTGGGCCATCTTCTGCTTCTTTTCCCAATTCACTTGCAGGGAGCTGGTTTGGAAGTTGAGCAGCTGGGACTCAAACCATATGAGAAGCTGGTGTTACAGGCAGCTGCTTTACTCATGCTGCCACAATACTGGTCCCAGGATATTCACTTCTAATACCCCTCTTGGATCTTGTTTTTTTCAACTCCACCAGAGTTATTCCTCTGCCCAGTCCTCACTTGGGCATCAGCTTACCCACAGCTCTGCCAGCTGAGATGTTGGAGGCCCCCCCTACCAGCAGTGACATCAGGTACTTGGTCTGCCCCTCACTCCCTCTTTTCCTTAAATATCTTCTGATGATGCTCAGGCTTTAATCTTGAGCCACATCCACACTGAATCCAGCTCTCTCCGGTCACAGAAAATTGTCTTGGTCCAAAATTGCCTTGCCAGCTGAGATTTTTTCTGTCCTCAAATGGTCTAGCCCAGGATGTCCAAAAACCTGTCTCTGAGTTAACTGGAATCTGCTCTCTTGCATCTCAGCCCAGGATGAAGCTGGAAGTTCAGCAGATTGGCCATCATGATTAACATGAGAAGCTGGCCCCACTGCTCCATCTGGCACCTCTCTGAACAAGCCTAGGCACTTGGCCCTTAGACAAATGCCACCGAGTCATGGCTTAACCCTTTCTCGTCTACCCCCCCTACTAGACTGTAGCATGTTAAGGTAACCTTTGAACTAGTGAGAAAAAAAAAATAACTGAATTAATAAACATAGGAAGAGAAGAAAGGAACACACATTAACCAGGCACCTGCTTGGCAAAAGGAACCCAGGGACTACTATGGCTGAAATAGGACACCTTTCCCATCCATATGTTGATGCCATAACCTGAAATGTGGTGGTGTTTGGAGGGGAGTCTTTGGGAGGTGATTAGGGGTCCAGGAGGTTCCCAATGATTGGATTAGTGTCCTTACAAGTGACAGAGACTTGAGCCCAGCACGGTAGCCTAATGGCTAAAGCCCTTGCCTTACATGCACCTGGATCCCTTATGGGTGCATGTTCATGTCCTGGCTGCCCTGTTTCCCATCCAGCTCTCTGCTGTGCCCTGGGAAAACAGTCAAGGCTGACCCAAAGCTTTGGGACCCTGCACTTGCATGGGGGAGGGGCTGGAAGAAGCTCCTGGCTCTGTTTTTTTTTTTTTTTTCAACTCAGCTCTGGTCATTGCAACCACTAGGGGAGTGAATCAACGGACAGAAGAACTTTCTCTCCTCTTAAAATATATACTGAAAAAAAGAGAGACAGAGTTATGGTTGTATTCTCTCTCTCTCTCTCGCGCACACACACACACACACACACTCAGAGAGAGAGGAGAGTTATATGAGCACACTGAGAAGTGCCAGGCATCTACATATCAACAGAAGGTTCCCCTGCAAGTGACATCTACCTTGTCAGCACCTGGATCCAGAGCTTTAGGCTCCAGGATCAGGAGGAATGCATTTTCTGCTGGTTGGGTCAGCCAGTCTCGGGTACTGTATTATGTAGGCTGAGCTGACCAATGCTGAAGCACTCTTATTTTAACTTTACAGCAACCTTGTGAAGTGTGCGTATGTATGTATGTATGTGTGGGAGTACAGTCTCTGAATTCTACGCCAAGCTGGTCCCTCTTCTCACTTCACTTACAGAACCCAACTTTGGTTCCTGTGTTAGGCAAGTCTAAATGTGCTCAGGAAGCTACACTCCTTCTCCAGCCCCCAGGGTCTCATGTTTCACCTGTTATGGGCCTGCGCCTGAGCAGGTGAACGTGACCATCATTCAGCTTCCATTTCTCAAACCTGAGCTCTGAGCCAAGCTACCTGGGCAGGATGTGTTAACCTCTCTGCACCTGCTTCCTGGGATTGCTTTCTCAACTGAATCCTTAACCCATGTAACATATATAGAAAGGTGCCTTTCATGTGTTCAATAAATATTGCTGGTGTTGCTCTGAGCTGCAAGGCAGATGTTTCTTTTTTGCTTTTACGCACAGTAATATTCCTTGATAAACAGGTGAAAAGGAATATGTCTACTTTTCTCTGCCATGGGTTTGATCATGATATGATTTGATGCCTGGAGCTGCTAATTTGATGATATTTTTTGGAAAAAAAAAAATTTATGGGGCTGGGATTGTAACTGGCATCCCATTTGGGTCCTGGTTGAGTCCTGACTGCTCCATTTCCAGTCCAACTCCCTGCTAATATGCCTCAGAAAACAGCAAAAGATGGTCAAGGTGCCTGGGTCCCTGAACCCAACTGGGACACTAGGAAGAGGCTCCAGGCTTTAGCCTGGCCCAACCCTGACTGCTGTGGCCATGTAGAGAGTAAGCCAGCAGATATACAATTTTCTGCTTCTCCTCTTCTCCCTGTAATGCTACTGTTCAAACACAAAACAAATCTTTGAAAAGACATATATTTATTTACTTGAAAACGTCAGAGCTTCAGTGAAAGGGAGAGGAAGAGTCTATCATCTGCTGGGCCACTCCCCAGATGGCTGCAAAAGCCTGGAACTGGGACAGGCTGAGACTAGGAGCCAGGGGATTCATTCAGGTCTCCCGTGTGGGTGTCAAGGGACCAAGTACTTGGGCCACAAACTGCTGTTTTCTCAGGATATTAACAGGGAGCTGGATTTGGAAGTGGCACATTTGGAATGCCGGCATTTCAGGCAGCCCGTTGGCCTGCTTTGCCACAGTCCTGGCCCCATTTGGGAATCTTGAACCAGTAACCTGAGGACAAAAAAGTAGGTGTGCTGATAAGACAAGATAAAAACTTGGATCAGCCCACCTGAATTCTTCTCCTCAAGTGGGATAACGATGAGCCACCAGAGGCTATTATTAGCCCCATGCTGTGAATGAGGAAACTGAGGTTGCAGAAGTGGGAGGGAGAAGTTAAGTAGGATGACACAGTTAGATGGTGTACCTAGGACTCAAACCCACAGCCTCAGATCTCTTCTTGAAGTCAGCAGGCTTGGCGAGGAGGGGCCATCCCTTGCGGGGGAGGTGCGGGGAGGGCATGCCTTGCCTGACTTGGTGCTGCGTCTGGAAGCAGTGCACCCGAGCAGGTGCCTCTGCCTGCCTCCAGTGCCTCAGCTGTCAATAAACCCCCAGCCTGGCTGTGGCAAGCTGCAGATTCATGCAAATTTGGGGCCTATATTTAGCAGTAATTTAGCTGTCATCAGTCAGAAGAAGAAGAAAAAGCCCTCCCTGATGTAATGGTTATTCATATCGACTACCTACTCCTCCTCCTGTGCCTTATAAATCCAGCCGCATCTCACTCCACTAGCACACCAGGAGGCAGGCGTGGATGGCTAGGGCCCCCGGAGCAGAGGTGATGGGGCAGCGGCACCTTGAGTGCAAAGGGAAGGAGTGTGTATATCCCATGGAGGGCGATGAGAAGGGAGAGAGATGGAGACAGATGAGTCAGTTGTGGAAATCTAATAAAAAATCCCAAACAAGAAGGAGGCTAATGAGTCAGAGGATGTCGGCGTGGGGAGGGCCCTCGGAAATCCAGCAAGCCAACCCGGAGAAAAGCTGAGGCCCACAAGGGGAGAAATCCCAACAAGAGAATCATAATTACCATTAATTGAATCTGTGTTCCCTGGGCCAGCAATTGGGCTGAGTGCTTTCCTGGCTTACAGTCATCTGGTTCTCCTGGCTACCCTGTAAAATCAGAATCACAAGCTCCGTTTACAGGTCACAGACCGGAAATACAAGGAGATCCAGTCCCTTGCCCCAGGTCCAAAACTGACCGTGCCAGGATCTGAGCTCAGGTCCGCCTGCTGCCCTAGCCATTGCTCATAGCTGCTAATGATTCTGCAGGTTTTTTTCAACAGCTTCCTGGTTAATAGATATCAGAACAGGACCAGATCTTGACTCCTGCTACATTTTTTTCCTTCCTGCATCCTCCAAATGGAGGAGGTTGGAGAAGCAGGGGAGAGTGATGGGCAGAAGAGGGGTGGAGTTGGCATCCAAAGTAATGGGAGGAGCAAGGAAGACAAACAGATGTGCGGTTTCCACTCCCTGGTGAGGCAACCACTAGATTTATGAGGGCTGGTTATGGGGCACCTGTGGCGCTGCAAGAAGAAGCTGCTCTAGCAAGGAGCATGACAGAAAGAGAGGACGGGGTCACCGTGAGGGCTCCCAGAGGCTGGAGACCCTGGACACAGAAAGGAAGACAGCCGAGTTAACTCTGCCTGTGGTGCAAGAACTGCTCTCTCGTGTGTGAGAAAGTGGTCCCATTTTGCAGGACTTTAGAGACAGAACCCCAAAAGGAGTGAGTGGCAGTTGGGCAAGAGAGGAACCATGTCTGGCTCTCAACGCACAATGCAGGACCTCACAAGAGACTCAGAGAAAACTTGCTCTCTGCATGCTGAGCTGGCACCAAAATCCTCCGTGAGCTGCCCCCTCCAGGACTCCGCATGTGAACTCTGACACCAAAGTGCCTGGGTTGAAGCCCTTCTAAGTTGTGTGATCCAGAGCAAGTTATAAAACTTTCCAGTGCCTTGCTTTACTCAACTCTACAAGGGGACTCATCCTGGCCTTCCGGGGTTGATACGAGAATGGGAGACAAGCTGACACGGGCAAGGTGCTGAGTGCAGTGCCTGGCATAGAGTTGCGCCGTGTGGGGCATTATATTTTGTATAATTATTAACTCTGAGATCTGTTGTTCCCCAAAGCAGAAGCTCTGGAGGACCAAGCATGCCCCCTTGTGACCTCGCAGAAACTCCATGATGCCTTATTGAGTCTCAGATGGCACAGTCACACAGACGAGACACAAAAATATCATCTCTCCATCCCTATCCTTTCCACTAGCCCTGTTGCAGCTTCCACCTTCTCAGAACCACATTGATCTGGATAATAACACAGAAAAGATGCCCTCATTTGGCCTCCAATTACCAGATGTCTTAAGGCATGCTCACTCAGTTTACATGCACCAGGATGACTGGGGTCAGCTCTTCTCTGCCCGGACAACCAACTCCCTACCCCCAGTGGTTCTTGTACCCGTGTTCCCTTCCTCCTCTACTCACACACACCAGTGTAGCCTCGGGCAGCCCTGGTCACCGGGGTCGGAGACCGTCTGAGTTTTTCTCTCTGCCCTGAAGTTTCGAACATCATGTGAACACTTCACAGTCAGCACGTTGGAGCCCAAGCAGCCCGGAAGAGGAATGGCCACAAATAACAGTGCTAATGGAGGTAATGGAAGGAGAGAGACTAATGTCTCCAGCTCGCTCATGGGAGGGCTGGAGCACAGACTCACTGAGCCGAGATCAGGCTGAGCATGTCAGCCAGCTGCAAGCTCCTAGAAGGACAAAAAGCAAACTAAGCCACAGTCCAGGCTGTCCAGAGTTGGCTCTGCCGAGAAGAGAACATCTCAAGGGGTACTGTCACGGTGCCCAGGCCAGTGGCAGGGCTGAGCAGAAGGCAGGACTAATCACCTGTGCCCCCAAAAGCCTGCTCCTCTTTCCCACTTGGCATACCACTCCAGGAGGGTGGAGGCCCAGAGGCTCATCCTTCAATGTAGGAGCTCTGGACCGGCAGCAGTGGCAGGAGCACCGGCAAGAGGGAACGTGCTGGAAATGCAAACTCCTAGGCCCCACCCAACATCTGCTGAGCATTAAATCAGAAACTCCGGGGGTGGCTCCTGCAGCAAGGCGGGGAGGGGGTGTTAACAAGTCCTCCTGGGGACTCGGCAGCACTGCCGGATTCTCAACAGTTTTAAACTTTGCTGAATATAAGAATCATCCAGGGAGTGCTTAAAGCTCCCTCTGGCCAGGCCCCAGTCCAGCCCAATTAAATCAGGGTCTCTTGGGACGAGGGTCCAGCTTCTGTACGTTTAAGTCCCACTGGGGGATTCTGATGCTTACAGACGGTTGCAGACCACAAATTTAAATATTTCATAAATAGATCCATAAACATCCTCTTTCCCAATATGACTGTGCTTCAGCGAAAGCCTCAATGCAAGAGAAGAGACCGAAGACTTACATTGCACTTATTAGATGCCTAAATAAAACATTTATTCCTTTTGTCCGAGAAGAAAAATGAAGGAACCATAGCATTTAGTGGCTGTAGAAAGCTGGGAGCCATGCAATAGGAGAGCAAACCACACACACACAAAAAAAAACCATGAAATCACACACCATCTAAAATAGCACCAGGGTTGGCAATGTGACACAGTGGGTTAGTCCACTGCCTGTCACACTGACAGCTCTGATTCGGCTCCCTGCTCATGTGCCTAGGAAAGCAGCAGAAGCTGGTCCAAGTGCTTGGGCTCCTGCCCCTTGGACAGAGCTGCAGCTTCCTGACTTTGACGTGGCCTACTCTTGGCTGTCATAGCCATGAAGGATGGAAGGTCTCTTCCTCTTTCTCTCTGTCTCTCCCTCTCTCTGTAAATTTATGCTTCAGATAAATAAATAAATCTTTAGAAGTCAGGGAAATGTCCACACTGTTACTTTTGCAAGCAAAATAGCTGTTGGACTTCACCTCTGCTGTCGAGAATGAAAATGTTGCTCATTGACAGAAATGCAGCAAGGCCAAGGTCACAGCCTCATCAGACACAGAGAATAGTCTGTCCAAGCTAGCATCACACAGAAGATAGTCAATTGTAATTGCCAAGGATGTGACACACCAAGAGAAACTGTAAATATTCGCTACCCCTGGTGACTGCCTGTAAGAATCAGATGTTTTCATCACGGGTGTACCCTCTGCCATTGGCTCCTCATCCAGTGAAGTTCTTTTCACCAATAAATAAGGATGTGAGTCCTTCTCTGTTTGACCCCAGCGTATAAGTCCTTATTTCTACTCTTGAAGACTAATCCAAAGGAAACGGAGGAAGCAAAGTCTTCCACACAAGTGCATCAAAGCAATGTTTACAATAGCCAGCAAGACAAAACACAGGAACAGAAAAAAAAATGAAACAGCAGTTGTACTGACAGTCTCTGTCTCATGCTGTGTGTCCCCTGTGTTCCTGGGACATGGTGCTGAGAGTTTTACATGGGAGACATGTATTGTGGCATAGTGGTTTAAGCCGACAACTGTCATGCTGGCATCCCATTGGGTCACTGGTTCTGGTCCTAGCCGCACAAACCCACTATGTCTGGGGATTCCACATCTGCAAAATCAATCCATCCGAGAGAGACAAAACTGCCTCCGTAGTGTGCATGCTGAGGCTTTTCTGCTGGTCGTCATCCCCGAAGCAATAAAGCCTTACAGCTACTTCCATCACATCAGGTGTTTCAGAGAAACCAGAGATGGTCCATGTGGAAATCACACCCTGCTTTATATAAAGGAATTGAGCACTCTCTGACCATCATATCCACAAAGGCCCTGGGCCCCCGGGGACACTGTATGGTGTTGGGAGAAATAGTGGAAATAGTGTATAGTTCCATCCATCTATGCTGTGGAAGTCATCCTTTACCTCTTGTAAAACTGTGCTTTGGTCTCTCTTGTTACTGGGTAGGACCATGTAATTTTACCAGGCTGTAAACAGAAGGTGACATATGGTTACTTTGTCAGCCTAAGATCTGAAGCAACTATGAGCAGAATCACACACACACACACATGCCACTAACCCATGACACACACATTGCACAAACAAGAAATGCCATGATGTCAGCGCCTGTCCGGACTGAGCCCCAGGGAGCTTCATCTTGTTTTAATCCTGACAGCATCACCATGAGTGGTTGCCATCGATTTCATTCGATAGATGCAGAAACTACAGCTCAGGGAGATTCAATTACTCACTTGCCCGAGTCCAGAGAGCTTATAGGCTTTGAACAAAGCCAACTCACACCATACATAGTGCTCCTAGTCCTACACAAGGAAGTGGTCTATCCCTGCCACAGAGCACAAGAATGCCGTCGAAGTCAGGAGGCTTAAAGACAACATGGGAACAGAGGACAGGTATGCTGCTGAAACAGTAGCTGCCGGCCGATCACCCGACAGTGGAGACTGTGTTTACAAGCAGATCCGCACATGCCTGTTACAGCTTAGATGTGCTTTGACCTTTCCTAAACCCATGATACAGTTTGGTCCCTGATGTAACCAGGTTAAGAAGTGGCAGGGGTCTTGAAAAGATGACTAAGGGGAAAGGTGTTTGGAGCCTTAGTTAGGCTGTTGGTTGGGTCCCCTGTATCCTATTTGGGAATGCCTGGGTTCAAGCTCTGGCTTTGCTTCTGGTGTCAGCTTTGTGCTAGCACTCAATCCAGGAAGCAGGGTACCACTTTGTGTGAGACTTGGATTGAATTCCAAGCTTCTGGCTGAAGCCCCAGCTGGGGACCATTGCAGGTACTAGGGATGAAAGAGCTCTTTTTCTGTTTTGTGTTCTCTCTCTCCATCTCTCAAAATAAAAAATAAATGAAATGATTTTTAGAAAAGAGCTGACTGGGTTGTTCAGGGGAATCCGTGCAGTTCCTCTGGGGCTGGAGGACTTACTCTGCAAGCAGGTTGCAATGAAGCAAGCTTGTTTCTTTCCTACATGCACCCACTTGACCTTCTGCTTTCTGCATGTTGTAACTCCACGGAGGTCCCAGTCTGAGCCTGAGCACACAGCAGCACAATGCTCCCGGACTCCAAGCCCCTCCAACAATGAGTCAAAATAAATTCATTTTCCTCATAAATGACCCAGTCTCAGGAATTCATTTAGAGCAACAGAAAATGGAATAAGACAGTGCCTAAGATGAGCAAAATCAGGCAGGAAATATGCAAAAGCGGAAGTGGCTCTTCTATTAGAACAGGGGCTCATGAGGGACCTGTCAAACGTTTCTCCAGTGTTATTTCATCACTTTTTCATTAATAAAACAGATCTATCTTTCTTTCCAAATGCCTGCATCTGCACAATGTCAACCACGTGAGTGGAAGGTAAAAGTGCCATCCGTCAGCAACGCGCATCTCTCGCCCCACGTCAGACATCTGCACAGACTGAATGAGCCAAATGACTGAATTTTTCATGCTTCGCTGAAGATTTGAGGAGTGGGGAGGATGGAGCTCTCAGAATAGCTTGTGAACTTGGGGGAGAAGCCAAGTCAGGTAGCAAAGCCGTGCAGAGCAGTGCCCCATGGAGAAAGACTAAGAGAGGGAGCAGATGCAGTCTTACACAGTGAAGGGAAGATGCATCGCTGGGCAGCCACCTCCACTCAGGGCTTCGTAAGAAACATGGGCACCAGCGAGCAGACGTCTGGCTGACGGCAGGAGTCAGAGTTTGGGTGGGGAAGGTGCTAGCCTGGCATGGATGACCCTAATCTCTGAATACAGGAAGCACTGAGAAAGGTTTCAGCTACCACAAAGGGAACTTGTCTTGAGGGAGATCCACTCACAACACTGCCATTCCCATTCCTGCCTCCGTGTGGCGCCCTGCCACAAATGGCATCACATGATCTACCTGCACCAATCTGGCCAATGGTTTCCAAGACAGCCCCTGAACCTAGGTGTGAACAGGCTGTCTAGTGAACTCAAACTTGGCCCAGCCAGAAAGTTCTACTTTAAAGGAATATGTGTTTTCTCATAAGATTAACCAATATCTTTTAAGGAAAGCATGGACATGAGATGGTCAATGGGCAGTTGAAAACAGCAGCAGAAGTAAAACCAGGGAGGAACCAAGCTGAGATTTGTCACTCTTGCTCGGGGGCAGGGAGTGATGGGCACTGCTATCTTCCAGTTTCACAGTGATTTTTTTTCTTGGGGCTAACCCTAGGAAATATACTTAGGCATTATTTTCTTGTGCTTGTGCCTAAAGCCTAGGGTCTGCTGGAAGCACCAGTGGCTTTGCCCAGAGAGCTGGCTCCAGGATAGGGATGTCAAAGTGACAATGCATAGAAGTGACTACTGAGTCCCACAGGCAAATGCGGGTCTAACTCCTTGGGCCAGAAATTGGCAAACTGTTTCTATGCAAGGCTATAATACCTTTCACATGGGAGAGTGAAATGGCTCAACCCTCTTGTTACTTTAAAAGCAACCATAGATGATATGGAAACTCATGGGCATGGCTGTGTTCAAGAGAACCTTGCTAGCAGAGCAGACAGCAGGTGGCTCTGGCCCGTCCTCGAGCTGCAGGCTGCTGGCCCTGGGTTGGGCCAGTAGATTCTTCAACCTGATAAAGACGTGTCCACATGTATCTTGCTGCCTGCAACTCACCCATTGCTCTTCTTACAGGCACACAGCTGATAACAGCAGTGAAGTGATTGAGCTCGGGGAAGCCACAGCATTAGTCTCTGGCCAGTGGTGTGTCCTCTCACTCTGGCATCTAGAAGTCCCTCCTGACTCAAGGACCAGCCAGATAATGAGGAGAGAAAGGGAGGAAGGAAGGTCTGACTCCAGCGTGCTGACTCTCCCCATAACTCTTCTGCCCCTTGGGAAGTGGGTTCCAAAGGCATGAGAAGATGGCGACTCTTCCAAGCAAACACTGCAAAAAACACTGTACCCATGGCTTTCCCTATTTGTGCCCCACTGATCACAGAGCATCTACCCCCAGCTCCAGGAACAGGCAGAGAGCAACTCTTACTTGAGCATCCACTCTGCAGGGGCTTCCTTTCCTTTCTCCCCCTGGCTTTTTTCATGAGAAACATTCAGTTACCCATTTGCTCAGCCTGAGTCTCAGAGATCGGTCCTTGCTCTCCCTGACCCCACACACCCAGTCCATTCCAAACTCCATTCAATCCCACTGGGAAAGCAGATCCCAGCCCTTGGCTCCTGCGTTCACCTCCACCCAATCACCTAAGTGTGCTTTCTGTTGCGGAGTCTATACTCTATGCTTTGCTGAAATAATAGCTCTGAAAACAAGAAGATGGGTGAACTCAGGTTTTAACCTTGCTGTCCAAAGAGCTTCTGTGACAAGGCCAGGGGTAATCTGCTCCTGCATCCTCCACCCAGTCCCCATCCTCCAGCACTGTCCTCGTTTCTGGGACTCCTTCCATCCTGGGGTCCTCTCTGCTCTCTGAGTATAACCAGGCCTCTGCTACCTGCAAGCCTTTGCACTCACTCTTCCCTCAGAGTCTGCATGGTTGTATTCTCACAGCTCAGGTCTCAGCTCAAATTGATTCTCTCCAATAGACCACCATAGCCAAAACCCAGCCTATCTGTGTTCTTTAGAGCCATGGTCAATTCTAAAGGGACTTTTTGGGTGTCAGCATGTTGATTGCTGCCTACTCTCCCTTCCCTCACAGAATCTAACCTGCACCAGGACACCAAACCTTTCTTTTAATTTATTTTTATTTAATTCTAGTTTTTCTGTTTTACAGTTTCGTAGGAGGTATACGAATTCTCCCCCTCCCTTCTCCCTCATCCTCCTCTCCCTGCCACATTGTCTCTTATGTTTTGCAACAACACAGTCTCCCAGCTGTAGTCTGTCTGTTTCACATGCTGTTGCATGTAAGGAGCACCTGCCATGAACTCTGTGCTCAAGGAAGTGCTTGCTATGGAAATCAATGGACAATCCCCCAGGCCGCAAGACCCGGAAGGAGGATCCAGTGTTCTTCCCCTTCTCCGTCTCCCCATTCACTCAGGTTACTCGACCCAATCCCCAGTTCATAAGAGAAAAGAAGGAACTGGTTATCATTATTATCATAACACGAGATCTATCCTGCTAATGAGTTATACATGCTAATCCTGTGGCACTTTCATAATCTGTGACTGCGCATTTTCCAGCCCATCTCGTAAATGTAACCGACCCTGTACAAGGGGAACTGTGCACCTGCTCCCAAACTCTTAGGCCCTGAAGTTGATATTTTTGACTTCTTGCTTCTGTGTACATGTATGTTTGTAGGAACTGACACTCACCACAGACCGTCTCTGGACTTAACACGGGCTATCTGCTCTGTTCAGATGAGGGAATTCTGCATTGGGTCTGAGAAAGGTGGGCACACAAATCCATTATTCACTGAGCATCAGTCATTGTCACTTGGGGTGAGAATGCAGCAGTCAGGGCTGTGGAATCTCCACCTCCTGGCCTTGCTGCCTAATGCTAGTCATGAGGCCCCTCCAAAACTGTCCAGCCCTAAAAGCTGCTGATTTGCTTCTAGGTCAGCCTTATTTGCAAAGCTCTTCATGGCAGCTACTGGGGAGTCTAGGCAGAGACCTAGACACAACCAGTCACAAATGCTCCACAAGGTGCTGCATGGGTACAGTGGAGGTGAGAGGCATCCGGAACTCAGAGGCCATCTGGTGTCAACGTTGTCCCACAAAGCCTTTCGTGTGAATCTTGTGTGAACTTCAACCCATGCAATTTTCTCTATAAGAAAAACTGTTCGCTCCGCTTTCAGCTTATTTATCCCTGAAGATTTAGCCTGGAAACAGTGATGTCCAAGACCTCCAGGCAGTCTTCCCTGATCTCACCGGCTGAACCAGGGTTCTGCTCCCCAACACTCGTGCTGTCTGCTAGCCCCATGCTTGACTCACAATATCCTCCCACCCTGTGCTGAGAGCTCCCCTCCAGCACAACGGTCTTTTCCTCCTTGGGTTACGTATATCTAGACAGGACCTACCACATGGTAGGCAGCAGTGACTGCTGCAGTTAAATCAATGAATCAACTTTGTTTTGAAGGCAAGTCAACCGACCCAGGAACGACCAAGCCAGATGGATTAGTCAGCACTGACACTCCCAAATCCCAACTCTGAAAACAGCATACATGTACTTTGTGCACACATGTAACATGTCTGTCTTTTCTATGGGGTTTCTGTGTCTGGGGACCGACTTGGCAAGAGGCACCCACAAATGGGGTATGCTTATTCTGAGAGAAGAGGTAAAGAATAGGAGGTAGACACGAATCTTGCATTGAAAACATTTGGTTCAGGCATAGGACCTGTCAGTCCACTTATCTTCCTTTGGCCAAAGCAAGCGACATGGTGAAGTCCAAATTCAGTGGCCTGGGGAGACACACTCCTTCTTCAGGGACTATTGTAGGGTGAGAGTCTGATTCCAAGCTGACCCTCTTGCTTTCACATCTGTCTTCTAGTTTGAAAACTCCCTCCCTAGCACTTGAACCTCAGGAACTAAGAAAGGAAGAAGTAAGATGTGGAGGGGGAGTCTGATGATGAAGAATCCCTGGGCCACCTTCCTGAAAAAGCTGTGTTTATTTTCCATTTTCCATCCTGATGAAAGATTTTCAGTGTTTACCCTCTCCCAGCGTAAGTGGAGCCACAACTGAAGTTTTACAACTTCTGTATCTGATTTCATGCATTTTTGGCAGTCCTATCACGTTTCAAAGAATCATAAATTTTCTTTCCCCTCTGGGAACCATGCCTTCCAAATTCAATTCTTTCAGACATAATCATGACGAGCGTGCGCAGCATCAGCTCAGTCTTCTTCCCAAGTCCACATTTGGGAACCCAAACTACCAGGTGAGGTGAGAAAGAGCTGAATCGAGCCAGTACCTGAACTCCAGGAGACGACAGCAGCTCTGTCCTCCATGAGAGAGATGGCATTGTCCCCTCAGGAGCACAGGACTCGATTTTTACCTTCATCAACTCCCAAAGCAGAGGACAGGAAAAACTTGGAAGCAATATCTCATGCAGAGTCCTCAACTTGACACCATGTTCACAGACATGGTACCAGATCTTCAGACTCCAAGAGAATGCTCAACCTGGGGCCATGGGAAACTGAGAACTAATGGTCAGCTCTGAGTAAAAGGTCATGGGTTAGAGGCAGGCTGGTGGTCAGATCAGACCGCTACAAACCAAGGGATCATCAACAAGAGACGAGACTATGAAACGGGTACTTTGGATTGAATCTATTTCCAAAGAGGCATGTGTAGGAAACATACAGTACAACGCCAGTGTTGAGAGGCAAAGCCCAGTGAAAGGCGACCATGTCGTGAGGGCGCTGCCCTCCTGGCCAGGTTGTGCTTGCTCCCCTGGGAGTGGGCTAGTTATGCCAGTAGCAGGCTTGTTACCAAGTGACTTCCGTCTCGCTTGCTCTTATGCTCTCTCCCTCTTACCGTTCTGTCCTTCCACCATGAGAGCAGGTAGCAGGAAGACACTTGCTAGATGCAGGTCATTCAGTTCTCAACTTTCCGGCTCCAAAACTCCTAAGTCAATTTCTATTCCTTACCAAATATCCGGTCTCAGGCATTCTGTTACAGCAGCATGGATCTAAGACAGCAGCAGAGAGAAAGCAGAGCCTGGGCCCCTGACTTGTCACTGTCTACCCACGTGAGACTCAGCTGCATCTGTTGTCAGGCTTGAATAGTCACTGGGCCACCCAACTGAAGGTAGCCCAGGTGGCGTTCAGCTTTGCAACCAAGAGTCCTGGTGTACACGTGAACTTTCTTACTTCCTGTATAAGGAAAATGGGGCATCTCTTAACCAAATTCATGAACCAAGATGAAGTAAGAAACAAAAACATAAACCAGTCCTGAATAAGAAAACACATTCCCAGCCTTAAGTAGAGCTTAACCCAATAGGAAGCCGTGTTTTAATGCATGATGTTTTGGGCAATAGCAAAGTCTTTCTGAAGAAAAGGAACAGTAATATTCCCTTTTCCGCTATCCATGTGGGCTATTCACCTCCTCTTCCTCTCACATTGGAACAGTTCTTTGGACAGGGAGAATAGGCAGTTTCTCAAACATAGTTTGCATTTACCAAAAATGGAATTGAAAATGACAGGTGCACATGGGGCTGATAGCATGATCAGTGGTGAACCCATCTAGATAGAGGTGCATGGCCACACTAGAAGGTGGCTATGCACATCTAGAGACCAGAACCCAGGCCCCAGTTCATAGGAGCCGCCACCTCTCAACCACAGAACACTCAGTTCCCCGTCAACCATCAGCATGTGGATTGTTGCTTCATCTTCCCTTCTAGGGTTGAGCATGCCTGATGTTGAGTGATATCTCCTGTTCCTTTTTCTCATGACCTGTCGGTAGTCAGAGATTATTTTATAATAAGCATTAGCTCCACTCTGCACTTTCGCTTTTTCCCAGATACTTGGGGAGTCAAAATGGGACTCAGATGCCATGTAAGCAACAGATAGGCTGGGAATGTTGAGCAATGGTAGCTCGGTATTTTCCATACCTGATAAAGGAAATTGTTTACCCGTGGATACAATCAAATGTGTATTGGCTGTGCAAATAACAATAATCACATCTAATCCTGGATATTAAAAAAATATTGAATGACAAGTAGACTTATTCAAGAAGAGTGTAATTAGAGGTGAAGTCCTGAATTCCTTGAATTGCTTGGGAGAAAAGTGTATGAATTTTATTCTGGTAAATATACATGATTGGAATGGGCATTTAGCCTAGCAGTTAAGACATCATTGAAGATGCCCAAATCCTATATTGGAGGAACTTGTGCCCACAACTGACGTTGGCCCTGATTGCAGCTACTTGCCAACACAGATCCTGGGAGGCAGGGGCGATGACTCAAAGTAGTTTGATCTCAGCAACCCGCATGGGAACCTGAACTGAGCTCCTGACCCTTGGCTTCAGCCACTATTGAGGGCTACTGTGAGCATTTGAAGAGTAAACCAGCAGATGGAATCTCTGTGTGTGTGTGTGTGTGTGTGTGTGTGTGTGTGTTCATTGTCCCACTGTCTTGTAAATAGATGATAATAAATTTTAAGTGTCTAAGCTAACACTTAAAGAACCAAAATTGGATGTGTAATAGTCAAATGATTTAGGGGTATGAATGATCACAGAGAGGAAATCAATCACTTCCGGCCTTTTGGCTAAGATCATGTGTAGCACAGAGAGAAAATCAGCTCAAAGGAGAACAAAGCATGGAGCTGGCTCCCTGACGTGGCAGGCTGTTTCCAGCTGTGGAGTCGGGATCTCACATGCGTGCTGGTTCACGTACTGGATGCTCTTCTTCCCATCCAGCTTATGGCCTGGAAATCAGAAGAGGATGGTTCGCATGCCGGGGTCACTGCACCCATGTAAGAGACTTGCAAGAAGCTCCAGGCTTCCGGCTATGAATTTTTTGGTTGTTTGGGAAGTGAATCAGTAGATGCAAAATTTCTCTGTCTCTGTCTCTCCTTTTCTCTACAACTCTGCCCTTCATATAAAAAGGTTAAAAAAAAAAAAAGAAGAAGAAGAAGAAGAAAAGAGTGTAATGTCATGAAAAACTTTAATAAAAACAAATGGCAAGACCAATAGAAAGCACGAAGCAAAGTGGTAAAATAAAATCCAATCAATACAGAATGACTAAACTCTCCTGTTAAAATAAAAAGGTAGTCAGAATAACAACAATTTGCTTCTTTTTTTTAGAGGAAAAACAAAGCACTTGGATTTGTTTTATAAAATCTCAGTCTCACAGTTGTCAGTGGCAGCAGCATTCTCTCTCCACTTTCACTTGAACAATCACTGTTACACAATCGATGAAGCGATAACTAGGTTGCTGCAACTTTTTTTTTAAATCCACGCAAGTAAGTCCTCAACAAATAACCCTGTATAAAAATATCCCCTTAATGTAAGATCAGAAAAAAAGGGGGGGGGAAGAGAGTAGATATTTAATAACTAGAAGTAATAGAACTTGAAGGGTTTTCCAAAGAGTTGTAAACACAGTCCAGGGTCTGTTGGCAATGCAGCAAGTGTGTGTTTGCAGAATTAGGGCCCAAACAGGAGGCTCAGAAGCAGCCCAGGGTGTGGTGTGGAAGGCATTCTAGAGGCACCCCGGGAAATGCAGAGGGCCTGGTGGCTGTGTTCAGTCCTGACTTAATGCTTGTTTGCACTCCGTTTAAAAACATACACACAGACATACAAAATCGGCAGCATGTATCTCGAATAATCTCCCCTTTCCTTGGTGAACAGGACGATTAAAGCACAATAATGAAAAATGATGTGTTAGTTAGATACTGAACAAAAAGGAAGCTGACACATCTCTGTTATCATTATCTGATCGAATAGACTTCTAAGTTAAAAGCATTACTAGAGATAAGAGTCAGTACTTACTGGTTGGAGTTCAACTCACTGGGGAGATTTAATAATTCAGAACTTGCGTGAACACAATGCTGTTTCTTTGAAACAAATAAAATAAGAGCAGATAGAACCCCAAGGAGAAACTGGTAACTTAACTTTCATGAGGGGAGATTTTTAAGACATTCTCATGGTATAACGATAAATATGTAAGAAAAAAAGCCAGCATGGATATAAAATTCGCACATTCAAAATTTAAAATCTTGACCAAATTGTATTGTGTGACATAGTCAAAGAGCAACTTTTCCCCCATATAAAGAAGGAACATTAAGCAAATTTCAGATCATTTGTCTTAAACAAACTGCATTTAAGAACCATGATACAGCTAAGCTAAAGAAAAACAAATGACACATTGCAGTGTGCATCTCTACTCCTGCGTAAAAGGAGGACTCCCAATCGAACTGTTAAATACACCTTGACACTATGATACTATATTTTCCACCACTGCCAATATCTACAATGTCATTATACAGTTACACAGTTAAACAACTGCTGAAGAACTATGTTATTGTAATAATATGGGTGGGGGTGAAATTGTAGGAAAAATGTGGGTGTGGGGAAGAAGAAAGCTAGAGTGGGGAATCCCAATACCTACAAAACTGTATGACAGAAAATAATAATAACAACAAAATACCAAAACAAACCCCACAAAAGATGAACTTGAAAAATATCCATTTGGAAATAATATGTAGAATGCAAAAAATTGGATCTATTTCAAGCTAATGTACAGCAAGCTACACTGATGCCTTGTGATTTGATTATCTTCAGCCTTTTTCCACACTCCTATGGAACAGGGGTCTACCTTTCACCTGCACAGCGCTTTGTTTAGAGGGGCATTGAGACTTGGTTATAAGGTGCATCAAGAAGTTGTTATGAGAAAAAAATTATAAAAAGGAAAGAAAACAGGAGTGAGGGGAGGAGGAAAGTACCAATCTATTCTTGGAAGTATATCTGTGCGATTTATGAGATATGTACTCTATATATTACTAATTTCTTAAAGATTTATTTTTATGGTAAGAGCAGATTTACAGAGCAAAGGAGAGACAAAGATCTTCCATCTGCTGGTTTGCCGCCCAAATGGCTGCGAAGACCAAAGCTAAGCTAATCCAAACCTAGCAGCCAGGAACAAGGAGCTTCTTCTGGGTCTCTCACATGGGCACAGGGTCCCAAGGTCTTCGGCCATCCTCTGCTGCTTTCCCAGGCCATAAGCATAGAACTGGATGGAAAGTGGAGCAGCCAGGATGTGAACTGGCGTCCATATGGGATCCCAGCACTTGCAGGGGGAGGATTAGGCAACTAAGACATCATGCCAGGCCCTATATTAATAAATGTTAAAATATAAAAGAAAGACATGACACTTCTAAATCATTCATATGTCAAAAAGGAGACTGTAATGGAAATTAGATGATGCTGAAAACTAAACAATATTGAAAATATTATGAGTATATATGATACTGTGAAATGTAGCTATAAAGATACTTATGGGAAAATTTATACTCTGAAATGCTTATCCTTATAAAGATTAGGGAAGCATAAACTAAGTCTATTCCAACATTAATTAGAAACCGGAAACAATGAATAAACCAATTACCGTACAAAGAAGAAAATGAGAATAAAAACAAAGTTTTCAAAATTAGAAGTATGCACAATAGAGAGAATTAAGAAAGTCACAATATTTCAAAGAGTCCAAAATTACTGCTGTATCTGGTAAAATTACAAAGAAATTTTCTGGCTGTCTTCTTAGAATTGCATCTACAAAATACATGTAATTTGTTCTCTTTATATTTATACAAAATTTGAAAAAAAAAAGGGGGGGGGAACAAATAATACATATTTGGACTACAAAACATATTGTAAAATGTTGTCTACAAAGATACTTCAAAAAATGCATTGTGAGGGCCCGGCTCTGTGGCCTAGCGGCTAAAAGTCCTCGCCTTGAAAGCCCCAGGATCCCATATGGGCGCAGCTTCTAATCCTGGCAGCTCCACTTCCCATCCAGCTCCCTGCTTGTGGCCTGGGAAAGCAGTCGAGGACGGCCCAATGCTTTGGGACACTGCACCCGCGTGGGAGACCTGGAAGAGGTTCCTGGTTCCTGGCTTCGGATCGGCACAGCATTGGCCCATTGCGGCTCTCTTTGGGAGTGAATCATCGACGGAAGATCTTCCTCTCTGTCTCTCCTTCTCTCTGTATATCTGACTGTAATAAAAATAAATAAATCTTTAAAAAAAAGATAATCACAGTCCAATATCATTCATAAACATTCATATAAAAGTCTAAAATATTATTCAACAAAGTATTACATCAAGCAGTGTGAGTTATCTCAGCAGATTGAAGGGGATATGGAGCAGCATTATCTTAGGAAATACAGAGAAGCAGTCATAAAACTCAACATCGATGGATGATTTTTACTTAAAATACAGTATAAGCCAAGACTGGAATCAAACTTCCTTAAAATGACATAGGATATCTGTTATAGCAAACAACACAGTGAAGAACTTAAAATTCTCTTGAAAATGAGAACCAAGTCAAGGATGGTTGTTGCCATTACTTGATTTGTTGTTATACTCTAATCCCACCCAGGGGAGCAGCATAAAACAAAAAGTTTAAAAGTCACAATAATTCCAAAAGAGCCAGAAAATTGAGCACTACCCATTATTATGAGTATCTATGAAAAATATTCAAAGAGACCTACAGATTATTTGAATCTGGATAAATTACCAAAGTTCTTGGATATAACATCAATGTGTATGGGTAATTTCTGTTCTGCACATCACAGAATAGAATGCAAAAAGAATGTAACTCAGACCTAACAAAAGTTAGACAAGTCAGGCGAGAAATCACACGACTGCATTAAAACTTATTAAAGAAGTCATATGCAAATGGAGGAACACACATCCCTAATTCATGGCTAGGAGTCAAAATTGCAGCAACATCAATGTGGTGGGATTCTGATGGCAATCCCAGCAGGATTTTTAGTGGGATTTGACAGGTTGACTATAAAATGTATGTGGAAAAGAAAAGAACATCCCTAAAGAAGACTATTACTTTGGGGGTTTATACCTGATGTAATAGCAAGTATTACAAAATTGTGACACTTTTCATGGTGTTCTTTTGTTACAGAAGCATACAACGCGAGTGGAGAAATGGAACAAACTGGGAACCCCCAAAATGGGACCACAAATGTTTGGGGACAGGAAATGTAAGGTGTTCTTACTGCCGATGAGGATGGCAAAAGTGATTCTCTTCTTTAACACCCTCTGGAGAAGAAGCAGTCTTGTAGAAATATGGTGGATTGTGATCTCAACATATATGCAAAAATAATTACATACTGATTAAATATTTCATACTAAAGAAGAAACAGTAGAATTATTAGAACAACAGAAAAGTCATGTGTAAGACCTCAAGGTAGGAAAGGATTTCTTGAATAAGATTCTAGAGTACAAATCAGAAAAGAACAGATGAACACAATTTCACTAAAATGAAGGGCTTTTTGGTGGATTAGGAGAACTTGGAAAGAAAGATTAAACTACCGCTGGTTTGCAAAGCTTCAAAGAATTTGTATTTAGCAAATACAGAAGTCCATACATCAATAAGAATTACAAAAAAATCAAATAAAACCAGAAAAGCCTAATGGAAAAATGAACGGAAGGTGTGAAAAGTCAGTCACTCAACAGATGTGGAAATAAAAATGACCAACATGACAGATGCTCAGCTTCATAAGGAATCGGAAAAAAATGCTAATCAACATGATAATGAGTTCTTTTCCACCCACAAGACTGTCAAAAATTGAAGCTAATTTCTTTAAAAGATAATTGACTGCTTAAAACAAAATTAGCAAAATATATTGAGGTTTTTAAGATATATATAAAATAAAATATATAACAAAAATAGCACGAAAGATGGCAGAGAAGGAATGAACGCACTCTGGTGACACTGATGTGCTAGGGCTGGTTGACAGGGTACTCCAAATGAGTGACTTCAGCAGCACAGACACATCGTACAGGAGATCCGGAGGCCGAAAGTCAGAGAACAAGGGCTTGGCGGGTTTCTCTCCCTCCCAAGGCTGGGAGCAAAATTCCATTGCTCACTCTTCTTCTAGCTTCTGGTGGTATACTGGTGATCCGTGGCTTTCCTTGACTTCTAGAAGCATCAGCCAGTATTTATCTTCGTCTTCACAGGGTGTTATCACTGTGTGTGTGCTCTTGTCTAAATTTCCCCTTCTTATAAGGACAAGACTCTATTGTATTAGGGCACCACCCTCACCCAGTATAACTTAGCTAATTATGTCTTCAACATTTCTATTCCAAGTGAGTTCACAAGCCAAGGAATTAGAGTGGAATTAGGATTTCAACATACAATTCAAGGAAGGGGAGGATACAATTTAACACCTAACAGTCCATTCTCCTACTCTCTAAAATTCATGCCTTTCTCACATGCAGAATACATTCAACCGAATCCTACCATCACCAAAACACTTAACCCATTCTGGCATCTAACATCTGCTCTAAATCTCAAACCCCACCTAAATCAGATACAGATGAGATTTGGGATATAGTTTGTGCTGGGGAATAATTCCTTTCCATTTATGAGCCAATCTATTCCAAAATGCAATGGTAGGAAATGTATAGGCAAAATATTTCATTCCAAATGCGAGAAGTTGGAAAGAAAACAAGACACAGGTTGTAAGTCCCAAACCTAGCAGGGAAAAATCCTATCAAGTGTGGTGGTTTCAGAATAGTCCTCTTTGGTTTGGTACTTGGCCAAACCAAAAAGACCTCAGAAATGAAGGCCTGTTTCTTTTTTTCTGGGCAGGAGCCCTTCACCTTGGGCCTGTGTTGTCTGGATTTCTGGAAATGACAACGCTAGGGGGTCTCTGTATCTACACCACTTCCCTCAACATCATTCTTCCTGCCTTTATTTTTTGGGAAGATTTGCTTATTTGTTTGTTTAAAAAGCAAAGCATGTGATAGCAAGTAAGTGAAAGAGAGAGAGCAAAAAAATCTCTTCCTTAAAGCCAGGAGTCAGGAACTGCATCCAGGTCTCCCGCATGGGGATCAAATGTCTAAATACTTGGACCATAATGGTCTGCCCTCACTGACACATCAGTAGGAAGCTGGATTGGAAACAAAGAAGCTGGGCACCAGTCTGGGACCCTAATATGACTTGTACAGGTTAAAGTACAATGAGAGGATAAGATACACTATAAAAACATGAGTCTTAGGAAACTTGATAAAATTGTTCGTATTGATAACAAAGAGGGCTTAACATGCACACCTGAACAATAAAGATATTTACAGGGATAGAACCTCATTCATCAAAGAGATAATGGCAATGTTAAAAAATGTTTACACACAATTGGTAGGGTGGAGGGAAAGCTGGAAACTGGGAACTCAAATCAGATTTCTCACACAGCTGACAATGGCTCAATGACTGAACCGTTACTACTGCCTCCCACAATCTACATTAGCCGGAAGGTTGAGTCCGGAGCCAGAGCTGGGTACCAGGCCTAGGCACGCAGACATGAAAGACGAGTGTCTTAATTCCCAAGTCTTACTCAACCAGGACAAATGTTTCCTACTCAAATGCTTTTAACTGAGTGTTTGGTGCTGTCTTAGATAAACCACACACTGAGTCATGAAAACAAATCTTCACAAAGTAAATAAAAACAAAACCATATAGGATATGTTCCCTAAATTCAGGGGGACTAAATTATAAATTAGTAGCAGAATCATACCTGGAAAAAGCCTCAATATTTGGAACCTGAAGCCAACATTTCTAACATATTAAAGAGGAACTAGAAGACAAACTAGGGCCCAGCATGGTGGCCTAGCGGCTAAAAGTCCTCGCCTTGAAAGCCCCGGGATCCCATATGGGTGCCGATTCTAATCCTGGCAGCTCCACTTCCCATCCAGCTCCCTGCTTGTGGCCTGGGAAAGCAGTCGAGAACAGCCCAAGGCTTTGGGACCCTGCACCTGCGTGAGAGACGTGGAAGAGGTTCCAGGTTCCCGGCTTCGGATCGGCACAGCACCGGCCGTTGTGGTCACTTGGGGAGTGAATCATCGGATGGAAGATCTTCCTGTCTGTCTCTCCTCCTCTCTGTATATCTGACTTTGTAATAAAAATAAATAAATCTTAAAAAAAAAAGACGACAAACTAGAAAATAGTTTTCAATGACACAGAAACAGAGCATCTCAAAACTTATAGTATAAAGCTAAAGGAGTGCTTTGAGAAAAATGTAGACTTCATGTCTATTAAAAATGAGGAAAATCTCAAGTCAGTTATCTAAGCATCCACCTTAAGAAGGCATAAAAATGGGCCCCAAGTAGTGGCTTGATTGACTGCTGTTCCCCTTCAGGGGCCAGGATCCCCTATGGACACTGGTTTGTGTCCTGGTTGCTCTTCTTCCCATCCAGGTTCCTGCCTGTGGCCTGGGAAAGCCATAGAGGACAGCCTTGGGATCAGGCACCCATATGGAAGATGGGGAAGAAGCTTCTGGTTCCTGGCTTTGTATTGGCTCAGCCACTGCAGCCATGTGTGGAGTAAACCGGCAGATGGAAGATCTCTCTTGCTCTCTTTGTCTCTCCTTTCTGTAGATGTGCCTTTCCAATAAAAAACAAAATCTTAAAAAAAGAAGATGTAAAAAAGGGATAGTCTTTTGTCTATCAGTTAAGATGGTCCCATATCAGAATGCCAAGGTTCCACACCAATATTGCCCCAGACTCCAGCTTCCTACTGTTGCAAACAAATATGAAAAGAAGACCATGTAAGACCAAAGTAAGTAGAAGAACAAAGTAAGAAGAAATTAACAAAATGAATAAAAATAAGACAAAAATGAACTTTAAAATTTTAATTTTAAAAAACACAACTTAATTGATAAATCTATGGCATGTGAGCAAGAGCAAATACAGAGAATATGGAATCAGTATCAGGGAGAGGAACCATCACTTATTACGTAGGGTTATTATGAGCACCTTTGTACAATAACTTCAACAACTTGGATAAAAGGGGCAAATTCCTGGAAACATATAATCTCCTACCACAATATATAAAAAGATAATAAATCGTAACTAATTGGGAAGATAAAATTAGTTGAACATTCACAAATCAATCAATGTAATAGCATAGTAACCAAATACAAGAGAAAACCCTACGATCACTTCAAAAGATACTAAAAGGGCATTTGAAAATTTCAAAACTTATTCATGATATTATCTCTCAGCAAACTAAGAATAAAAAGACAACACTCTTTCTACCTGATAATGGACATCGATCCAAAAAATCAAAAGCAAGCATATTACTCCCTGGCAAAAGACTAAATGCTTTGCCCCCTCCATTCTGGGAACGACACAAGTGTAGCTGCACGTTTCTTTTCAGTATTGTGCTGGTGGTTTCAGGTAGTGCCAAACAACATAGAACTGATATAATAGCCAGAAACTGACTTCATTTCTAAATAGAAAATTCTAAGCAATCTACAAAAAAAAAAGCCACTGGTAGTAACAAAGGGGTTTAGCAAAGTCAGTAGGCAAATAAGATTATACTGCTATAAACTGCTGCATTTAACTAGATTTAAAAAGCATACTATTTGCAATAGCGCCACAAACCATGAAATACTTAGAGATAAATTTAATAAACTATGTTACAGAACTGTACACTAAAAACTACAAAATAGAAAATAAAAAATGAAAAACGGACAATATGTCTTATTTATGGATCAAGACACACTTTTATGATGCCTACCACATTTTCCCAAACTAATCTACAAACTGATTGCAATCTCAAGCAAAAATTCTAACCGTTTTTACATAGAAACTGAAAATTAAAATGGTGATTTCCAAAACTTGTAAGAAAATGTCAAGGAACTGGAAATAACAGAGACTGTATTTTTAAAGATTTGTTTATTTTTCATTTGAAAGGCAGATTTTACTGAAAGAGAAATAGAAAAGCTCTACCATCCAGTGGCTCACTGCCCAAATGGCTGCAACAGGCAGAACTGAGCTGATCCGAAACTGGTAGCTATGTGCTACTTTCATGTCTCCAATGTCGCTGCAGCTTCCTAAGGACTTGAGTCATCTCCAGCTGCTTTCCCAGGCCATAAGAAGAGAACTGGACTGACAGTGGGGGCAACCTGTATGTGAACTTGGCACCCATATGGGAAGCTGGCACCTCAAAGCGAAGGATTGGCCTATCACACCACCATGCTGGTCTCCCTGAAACTATTTTTAGAAACAACAAAAAGGGCCCCGGTTCAATGGCTCAGTGGCTAAATCCTTGCCTTTCACATGCCAGGATCCCACATGAGTGCTGGTTCCTGGCTGCTCCACTTCCTTTCCAGCTCCCTGCTTGTGGCCTGGGAAAGCAGTCGAGGACAGCCCAAGTCCTTGGAACCCTGCACCTGTGTGGATGTCCCAAAAGCAGCTCCTGGCTCCTGGCTTTGTATTGGCTCAGCTCTGGCTATTGAGGCCACTTAGGCAGTGAACCAGCAGATGGGAGATCTCCTTTTCTCTCTGTAAATCTGCTTTTCCAATAAAAATAAACAAATCTGTTTTTTAAATCATATATTTAAAAAAATTAAAGTATTTATGTTCTCTTCTTTAAGATTTAGTTTAAAGCATAAATTGTCTAGCAGTAGGTATATAGATTAGTGGAAACATATGGAATAAGAATCAGTATATATTTCAACAAAGATGCTGTATTGCTTTTCTGTTCCTGTTGTGGAATTTAGTGGCTTAAAACCACAGACTTGCTTTTTTTTTTGGTTCCATTAGACATCTGATACAGAAGTCAAGGTATCAGCAAGGCTGTGTTCCTTCCAGACAATCTAGGTGAAAATCTGTTTCTTTGCTTTTGCCAGCTACTATAGAATACTTGGAATGCTTGGCTTACAGCCCTCCTTTCTTCAAGTTCAGCAATTGTAGATCTACATATGCATTTGGCTTAATATACAGGACTCCAGTTAGGATGCCTTTGTCCCACACTGGAGTGCCTGATCCAACCTGGCTTCAGTTCCTGATTTCAACCTCCAGTTAATGTGGATATCTGAAGACAGCAGTGAGGGCTCATGTAGTTCAATTACTGCCATCCTCGTGGGAGACCTAGATTGAGCCTGACTCCCAGGTTCAGTCTTTTGGCCCCTACAGGCTTTGGGGAGATGAACCAGCTGATGGCAGTGCTGTGTGTATGTGAGAAAGAGAGAGAGAGAGAGCTTCTCAAAGCAGTTTAAATGACATGTCAAGTCTTTTTCCTATTACATCAAACTAACTCCTATTCTTAAGGACCTTTGTGATAATGTTGGTCAAACCCAGACAATCCAAGACTAACTTCCCATTATATGTTCAGAATATTAGCAACCTGAATTCCATTTACATTAACTCCGCCTTGCTATGTCATCTAGCATAGTCACATGTCAGGTTAGCTATGGACAACTTGGAAATGGGAACCATTATCTGCCTACCACAGGTGCCAAGGCAAATTCATGGGGAAATGTAGACCTTTTTTTTTACATTTTATTTTTATCATTATCATCCTATAATACAATTCCATAGGCTCCTGGCATTTCCCTTATCCCCTCCCCAATTCCCTCCCCCCCAACCTAGTTCCTCTATATCATTACTAAAATATAGTTCTTCATACACAGTCATATGTCCATCATTGCGGGCATGGACAATGGCAGAGTCCAGCGTCCTATTGTCAAGATAGAGTAAACAGTTTCATTGTAAGTCCATCTTTGTCTGGAAGTAGAAATGCATACTACATTGTGTCCTCCATTTCACAGCTAATGTACAACCCCTCAAATGAAAAGTCATAATACAAAATCAACAATAGAATGAAAAATAGAAATTTACAATACCATGAAGTTAAATGACATGCTACTAGATATGACAGTCTCCATTACACAACTACTATATATCCCCTTAAATGAAAAACCACAAAACAAAATCAATATCTGGGAGAAAAAAGAAATTAACAACACTATGAAGTTAAATAGCATGCTACTAAATGACTAACGTGTAGCTGAAGAAATGAAAATCAAGAACCCTCTTGAAGAAAATGATGTTACTGCATGATCTACAAGTCATTAAATGATTTAATCAGAAGAAAGTGTTTTGAAGAGATGAAACTAACAGAAAACATCAAAACCCATGCAATATAGTTTCTGCTGATTTTTGTGGGTGAACTGTGTCTCTTCTAGACAATAAATAGATGGGTTTTGTTTTTTAATCCAGTCTACTAATCTATGACGTTTGATTGAGCTTAAGCCATTTACATTCAGGATTAATATGCATGGACGGTACTTTGGTCCTGTCATTTTAAGAATGGATTGTTCATTGGTTTAGTCTTCTGTTGTCATTTTACTGGGATGTTCTTCACATTTGCCTTTGGTTTTGGTAGGGGCTATTCCTCTTTTCTGTCAAGAGAACATCTTAAAGTAGCCTTTGTAGGGCAGGTTTGAAAGAGGCAATTTCTTCTAACTTTTCTTTACTGTGGAAGTATTTTATTTCATTTTCAAAGACAAAAGAAAGCTTTGCTAGATATGTTATCCTAGGCCGACAATTTTTTGCTTTTAGCATCTGGAATATGTCACTCCATTCTCTTGTGGTCTGTAGAGTTTCCTGTGAGAGGTCTCCTGTGAGTTTAATTGGCATTCCTTTATATGTCAATTGATTTTTTTCACATGCACATTTAAGGACCTTTTCCTTGTGTTCGATTGAAGAGAGCTTGATTATCATGTGTTGTGGTGAAGATTGCGTTGGGTCAAGCCTGTTGGGAGTTCTGTGCCCCTCCTGGATCTTGCCTCCCAATTCTTTCTCTAGATTAGGGAAACTTTCCTTTATTTTTTCATTAAATACATCTGTAAACCCAGCTTCTCTTTCTGCATCTTCTGGGGCTCCCATAGCTCTTATATTTGGCCTCTTCATAGTGTTTTTCAATTCTTGAATACTTTTTTTGGTCTGATCCAGCTCTGTTTCCAGCTTTTTGTTTGCTTCCCCTGGTGACAGGAAATATCTTCCAATCCTGAGATTCTTTCTTCTGCTTGCTTCATTCTATTTTGGAGACTCTCCATTGTACTTTTAATTTGCTCTACTGTGTTCTTAATTTCTGATATATCAGCCTTGATTTGCTTTATTGCTTCCTTAAATTCTTTGAACTCATGTATGCTTCTCATTGTTGATCAGAAGCTTTAAAATGAGTTTTATGAATTCCGAGTGCCTCATTTTCTCAATGTCTTCCTCAGTTAACTCTGAGATTGGCATAGGGTTTTGCTCCTTTGCAGGGGAGTTTTAGGTAATATTCATTGTGCCTTTGTCTCTTCTTTTGTTCTTGGTCATTACACTTCAGGTTAGCAGAGTGTTCTCATTGGGGCAGGTTTCTAAGCTGTGTCACCCACAGGTCTACAATGCGATTTTACTTAGTGCGGTTGGTACACAAGTCTTTGCTTGCAACCAATTGTGCCACAACCTCCAGTGAGTTCCAGGTCTGGGTTCTTATGTTAGATTTCCAACGTGGTCTCCGCAGCCCCGGTTCCTGGCTCACCACTCTCCACCTCCTGTGATACCGTGCTGAGGCTGCACTGTTGTCTCTGCAAACTCTCTCCCACTTCCGGTTGGAGCAGGTCCCAGGATTAGAGAGACACCAGCCGTCCTATGTAGCTAGGTTGTTGGTGGCACTGATCTTGTTGGAACCTGTTGGACGTTAGGTCTGGGTGCCACACAGACCTATTTTGACCCGTACGATGCCCCAGTCGGTATTATTTTCAATTGGGACCAGTGCTATCCACGGACCTCAGTGAGTTCTCAAGAGCTCACTGAGTGCCTGACGTACCACTAATAGAGCTCTTGATCTGCTGCCCATCAGGTCTTAGGGCTACCTAGACCTGTCTTGGGTGGAACCTGTAGAATGCCACGTTGCTGCAGTTCACTGAGTCAGAAATGAGTTCACTCCCAGCTCAGTGCATGCTCAGTCCTTTCCCTTGCCTTTGCCTCCTTACGCAAAATGGCTCCCAATTCAGCTCTAGGGGGCTGACTGGGCTGCGAAATCCACCCTGTATTTGCACTGCCCATCTGGGATCTGCTGCTCTGTCTCTGCTCCTGGTCAAATCAAATGGACCAGCAGGACTGACGGTTCTTTGTCTGGGCTCACCTCCCAAGCTCCCAGTGAAAGTCAGAGGGGTACCTGGAAACTGACAGACACAGGAAAGCAGCGGACACAACGGTGTGGTGTTGCAGTGACTGATAGTTACTCCAGCGGCATTCAGCTAACAGCGATCTGAACTCCACCAGCAGCCGGAACTCCACCAGCAACCAGGTGGGAAGGGACTTTCACGTGTCTGTCAGTTTCCAGGTACCCCTCTGCTGTTGTTCTGTCCTTTCCTATTTCCTGAAATATGTCCTCTCTGCTTCATCCTGATTAAATGTTTTTCCATCCGTTTAAATGTGTCTTTACCTATTCCGCCATCTTGATTCCCTTTTTTGGGAAATGTGAACCTTTTAACAAACTGATGCTGATCAACTGGATACAGACACACACAAATAAACCCTTGACCTTCTCTGACCCCACCCACAAATATTATCTTGAAAAGAATCATACAAACAAGCATGAAAACCAACACTAGAAAAATTTTAACGCCTAAAGAAGAGCAAAGGTAGTTTTAGGACACAAAAGGTACAGAGTATGAAAGAAAACTTCATCCATATTAACACTACAATTTTTCAAAAGGCATTATTTTAAAAATTAAAAGTCTTGGACTAGAAGAACATATTCACATGCTATATCTGACAAAGATTTGTCTCCAGAATGGAGAAAGAATTCCTATAACTCAAAAGTAAGAAGAAAAAAAAAAAACACCTCACTAAAATGAGTAAAAATGGATAGTTTCTCAAAAACGGTAGATGAAAGGATACTGACATTGTGATTTACCACAAGAACAAAATTCACAAGGAGACACCCCTGCCTGTCCATAAGAATAGCTAAAATGAACAAGACGGATAGTACCAAATGCTGAATTGGAATTCTCACAGATGAACGGGAATATGAAATGACATCATTACTCTGAGAAATAATTCTGAGGAATGGCAGGCATTTGGTCTATTGGTTGAGATGCCAGTTGGGGTACTGTGTCCTGTATCAAGGTACTTGGACTCAGTGACTGGCTTTGGCTCTTAATTACAGCTTCTGCTAAAAAGGCCCTTGGCGAGCATCAGAAATGCCTTATATAGCTGAATTCCTACCACCCAATTTGGTAGGCCTGGGTTAATTTGCCAGCTCTTAGCTTCGGTCTGGCCTAGTCCTGACCAGTGTGGGCATTTGCAGAGTAAACTCTCAGACACAGTTCTTTCCCTACCTCTTTGATTAGTTAATTCATTAATATTTTTGAAATAAAATAGTTTGAAAATTTCTTATGATACAAACCTCTCTTACCGTAAAACTCAGCAACTACTTCTAGGTACTTACCTAAAAGACATAAACATATTTGTCTGTGTTGGGTTGGGCAGAGCAGAAGCGACATCGCTACCATGGCAAAGTCAAGCCAACACTCCCATGCAGGAATGATTGGAATGCTAAATCACCCTGGCCTTGTCTCTGCCAAAGGTCAGTATTCTCCATGATGAGTGCCCTGCAGTAAAGTCGCCCGCATGCACAAAGGTAGGAGCTGCTGCCTTCTTCCATCCCCCACACCTAAGCTGTGTAAAAGCCCCGTGCTGCATACCCTGGGGGACCATTCCCCTCATGTGGTCGCCTTCCACGTGGGAGTGGTCCCAGATCATCCCCCACCAGAGAGCGCTCTGTCAGTCTCTCTCCCTAATAAAACCTTTTGCCTGAACTAAAGGTCTATCTCTCTCACTCTTAATTGCCTCTGAATCTGACAGCCTGTACGAAGACCCAGACTTAAATATTATAACAGCTTTATTCATATTAACTGTTAATTAGAAGCAACAAAAATATCCAATATCAGGCAAATTTAATACTCATACCATTGCTAAAGTGAATGAATTACTATTAAGCACTATATAAATGAACATTGATTGAAACAAGTCACAGAAGAATACACACAGATTGGAGAGACTGCTGTTCACATATAAAGCGCATGTGCGTCATTTGTGTATTAATGGGTGTGGAAAAAACTACAAAGAAAAACACAAGGCTGACGAATGCCACACAGAGCACAGTGCTCATCTCTGAGGGGATGACGAAGGAACACGCACCTGCAGTGGGGCATCCTGAAGGAGTCGGCAGCACTGACGCCGATCATTCCTGTGTATGAATAAGATAGTTACAAGTAAGCATCTAAAATGTCACAGCCCTTCCATGATGGGACAGGAGCTTGAACCCAATCTTCTTGACCCCTGACACCCTTGAGTACATAGATTCTGAGCCTGAAGAGAGAAAAACAGACGTTATCACTCTACCTCCAGGTTGAAATTAAACATTTGAGGATGCAGGCAGTGCAGCGGCAGGCTGGAGAGACAGCCGTCACCCTCCTATCTCCACCATCTCCACCATCTGTGAGCGTATTTGACCTCCTGTGCCTCTTCTCGCCACGCCAGGACATCAGACAGCAGATTAGATTTGACACAGGTTCACAAAGGAGTTTTTTTTCTTCTTCTTAGTAACAACAGAACATGATTGTAACACCCCGAGATGTGGGGATGTGTTGTAGTCAGTGCTTGCTTACTACGATGAAACACCTAGAGCAAGGTGCTCAGGAAGGAAGGAGGTTGGCTTCAACTGACGCTTTGGAGATTCACAGTCCACGACCAGGGACTGTGCACTGGTTTGGCATGTGGTGATGCTTCTCTTGCTGAAGCAGCCCAGAGCAGTACACAGCAAGAGAGAGCACACAGGGGGAACAACCATGTGGAAAACCAGGAGGCAGACACGGAGGGCACTGCTCTCTCTCTCGGGAGAGCTCCCTTCTGACCACACCCACCCTGTGGCCCAAGGACCTCCCAGTAGGCTCACCTCTTAACCATCATAATGCTGTTACCCCTCAAAGGCAATTAGCCTGTGACATGAAGAACAGCATTTTGGGCCCAGTATGGTAGCCTAGCAGCTAAAGTCCTTGCCTTGAACACGCACTAGGATCCCTTATGGGCACCGATTCTAATCCTGGCAGCTCTGATTCCCATCCAGCTCCATGCTTGTGGTCTGGGAAAGCAGTCGAAGATGGCCCAAAGCACTGGGACCCTGCACCCACGTGGGAGACCCAGAAGAGTTTCTGACTCCTGGCTTTGGACTGGCACAGCTTCGGATCAGCACATCACCAGCCGTTGTGGTCACTTAGGGAGTGAATCATCGGACAGATCTTCCTCTCTCTCTCTCTCTCTCTCTCTCTCTCTCTCTCTCTCTATATATATATATATATATATATATATATATATATATATATATATTTGACTTTGCAATAAATAAATAAATTTTTAAAAAGACAGTATTTTGGGCCCCCCTTCTTTAAATTAGGATAGATGGAAATCCACTCTGACACCAAGGAAAGACTTGGAAGTATCCCTGGAAAACATTGTCTCCATGCCATTAGCCCTCCTGGTTAGCATGCAGTATCCACCATTGATTCCCTTCACATGACAATATTAAAATGTGTGTTCTGTGTCTTGAACAACGTGATGGCCCTCTCGCATTATCACATCTGTAAGGATGAGTTCAAATCTCTTTAGAGATTCTTCCTCGTCCATTTGCTAGTCCTTTGCAAACTGTAAGAGCTGTCTTAGTGGAGAGGGACAAAATGATCACAGCAACTTGGCATAGGGATATTTGAAGGAGAGAAAAATATAGATGGACATGCAGTAGCAATACATTGAACTTTATGCTAAGTGGATTTTGAACAAAGGAGAACCAAGCAAACTTCTGGGGGCTTATCAGAGGAGGTGACATTTGAGATGTGGCTCAAAAAACATGATAGAAATTTACCAGGAGGCAGGTAAGGGCAGAGAAGGTGTGGAAGGTTCTGATTTTCTCTAGTGAAACAAAGACATGCTCACTGTGATATTTAAATGTATGTGGAAAGATGGTATTAAATCTGTGTGGAAAGAGGAGAGCTGGAGGAAACAGCTCAGAGCATCAGTCCCAGACCACTTATTCCCAGCCCAGGAGTCCCCAGACATTTTCTCAGGGCCATGAAGTTATCTGAAAGGAGTCCTCAAATTCTTCTGTGCGTGAAACAGCTCTCCTTGAATGAATAAATACTGAATATATAAATATTGCAATATCTTTTAAAGCATAGATGCCTTTACAAGTTATACTGGATGGTCACTGGGATGCTTATCAAGAAGCCCATGTCCCAAATCAGAGTGCCTGAGTTCAGTACCTGGTTTCAGCTCCTGGCTCTAGCTTGCCAATATTGCAGAGGGGATGGCACAAATAAGTGTCTCTGCCAATTCCCTGGGAGACTTGGATTGAATTCTTGACTTTAGCATGGATCAGCTCTGGTTACTGCAGACCTTAGGGGAGTGGACCAGCACATGGGAGTTCTCTCTCTCTCTCTCTCTCTCTCTCTGTCTCTCTCTCTGTGTGTCTCTCTCCCTTTGTTTTTCTTCCACCTCTCAAATAAACAACTAAAAATTAAAATACTTTTGGGGACATCACATGTTTTCCAAACTGATAAAAAGCATTTGTCCTGCTGCCATCTTGGGCTGAGATGCTGGGGAGATGTCTAGGAACACTTTCAATATGAAAGGTCAGGGGTGATCATCCTTCTAACTGAAGTCTGGGCATTCTCCAAAGCAATGAGGAAAAATGAGACCATCATAGACAGGGTCGGCACATAATCATGTTTCTGTTTTAGAAAGGTCACATTGGCTGCCAGGGAGGGAAAATGGATCACAGAGGAAGAACCACTTGTCTAGGGACGCCTGTGTTGATGGAGAAAAGAGGAAAGGGAATCTGAATCAGACAGATGACAGCAAAGATGGGGAGAGAGAGGCGTAGAAAAGGTAGAATCGATGGAGCTTAATAACCAACCGGATATAGGAGGCAATAAAGCAAAGGAGTTAGGATGACTCCACTTCACTTCCTGTGACAATTGTCGTCCATCAAGGCTACCGGCCCTATGCTGGTCACCCTCACAGATCCCCTGGGAAGTGGGCCCCATCATCAGCCCCGTGCTGGAAATGGCCTATGCCTTTCTAACCAAGAGCCATAGAAACCTCCTTCTTAAATGTCCCAGAAGTTTGACCAAGTGTTGGAGGCAAACAGAGGCAAAAGGAATGCAGGGCAAAGCAGCGTGTGGATCTTAAGGAGCAGAGCAGACAGAATGACGCTAGTTCCTTAGGTGAGTGCTCTGAGCTACTGCCACACAGACAGACAGTGTCCTGAGCCTGGAGGGCTCAGGCTTCTCCTTGACTGCTCCTGTTGGTCTTGGGAGTGGGCAAACTGCTGCCCAATCACACAGCTTCACAGCTGGTAAACAGCAGGGGAAGGATTCTGATGATAGTAATAATAATAATAATAATACTAAGGAATATTTATGATGTGCTTACTAAGCATCAAAAACTGTTCTCTCAGTTCTTAACATGTACAAAGCCATTTAGTAAAACTCCTAGCCCCTTGGGGTAGGTTGTATTACTATACTCTTGGTACAGATGTAAAAACCAAGACCCATAGAGGTTACAGAAACAATCCAAGGGTCACCATGGCAAGTGATAAAAATCAGGCATTAGATTCCAGCCCCCTGTCACCAAAGTCTGCTGTCTCAGCCTCTGTACCTTACCCCAGTCAAGCTGGCCAGACCTGCAGACTGAGTGTACTTAACTCCAGGGCTGTCTGGCCCTGACTCAGGAGATAGCCCAGGCATAAAAGGAGATGCTGAAGCCATGCAAGCTCAAGGTAGCAAGAGTGAACGGCACCCATCAGGTGCTGTGCTAAGTGAGGTGTGTCAGGGTGGGCCTCTGCACCCAGGCGCCCTGGGATGGGGGCAGTCAACAGGAAAGGCAGCAACAGCGCCTTGTGGAAGGAGGCAGGTGAGAGATGGGGAGATTGGGAGAGTCCACACAGGGGCCAGGGGCAAAGATGCGGAGGTGGGTGGAGCTCAGAGTCTGGCTGGGGACTGCGGGGGTTCCTGTGTGGGGTGGGGCATGAAGCTTGTTGGGATTCTATGGGGACACTTCACAGGAAGAGTCAGGCTTTCTGGGCCTTGTGAGATTGATTTTATTTTTATGTCTTAAGTTTGTGCCAGGATGTTATTTCTCAGTTGAATTCCTTTGACTACTTCTGTCTCCAAATTACACTCTCATCTTCCTCCTGTAGCTGCGCATTCATTCCCACTTGCAAACAGGACTGCAAGCCGAGGTGCCTTGTTTCTTGCAGGCTAAACATGCTGTCTGCCTGCTGGCCGTGACCCAGAAACAGAGCCTCTTCTGACACCAGCAACCTGTGTTAAGTCAGACCTCCCTTTACCAGGCACCAGCTTTCCTTTTTCAAATTTTCCATTTGCCTCATTAACTCTTCACTCTAGAGTCTTGATTTTGCGTGGAGTGGCAGGAATTCAGGGATACTAAAGTTGAAAAGTTCTGGCAGCTCTAACCTGTGCTTTCTGCCTCTGCCCTCAGCTGCCAGGCCCTGGGGCAAGGCTCCGTCCTACTTAAGTCTACTTTCCCCAGAGGCTCTGAGAAGCAACTTCTGATCGAAGCAGCCTCTGAAACAAACAGAAAGGAAAGGGAGGGAGGACAACCATTTCAGGAGTCCCAGTTCTGCACCTTGCAAGCATTCTGTATTCTCTAATTTAATATTCACTTTACTACCAGGCTCTGGACTCCAGGCCAGGGGGTTTCTATCTCATTGTGGTCTTCAAAAATACGAGTGGGTACCACATGAAAACCAGCGAGTGTCTCCCTCTGCTCTTGGAATGAAATTCCAAGTGGGCCTCTCACCACAGCCTCTAAGGCCCTGTAGCCTCATGGTATCATTCTTCCTCCTTCTAACTTAACCCTGATATCCACTATCCAGATTTCAGTTTAAAAATCACAGTTCAGTGATTTCCCTTGCGGACTCTAAGAATAAACTGGGTACAGATCACATATCTAAACCTGATCGGCCTAGTCTGGAACAGGTGCCTGTCTATAAGCCAACCACTAGCCAAGGTGATGGGGTATACCAATTGGCTTAGTCAAACTCTCATTGCCGCCTCCTAGGGTCCAAGAGAGACATCAAGGTTTTTCTTTGCTTGTTTTTTGTTTTTTATTAATTACATTGATTATGTGACACAGTCCCCCCACCCCTTCCCAAACCCTCCCCTCCATGGTGGATTCCTCCACCTTGCTGCATTGCCACAGTTCAAAATCAGTTGAGGTTCTTTCATTGCAAGCATATACCAAGCATAGAGTCCAGCATCTCATTGCCCAGACAAATTCAACGGCTTGTCGGGGAGACCATCTCTGGTCTGAAGGTAGAGCCAGCAGAGCACCATCCCTATCAATTAAAAGCCCCGACATAACATCAGCAACAATTTACAACGTCATGAAATTAATTGACATAGTATTGAGCAACCAACATGTTAAAAAAAAAAGGCAAGTTCTTTACCACATACTGTGACTCCTTCGCTGACACTTCAACTTTGGTTTATACATGACCGGGTTCTATACACCTTAAAATGGCCATAGGCTACCACTCAGCTGTTTCAGAGACATCAAGTTTATTTGGGGCTAAGTAAGTGAGAGAGGTGATTGATCAAAACAGATCAGGAAATATTGTCCCAAGAAGGCACAGGACATGCGAGAGTCACAAATGACCTCTCCAGTGTTGTGCTAGGTCTTTCTGAGTTTGATCCTCTGCCTTTCCTCTTCCGTGGTACTAGCCTGCTTTTGTACCAAGCGTGCTATTATTTAATTAGCATTTTTCACAGCTCCTTTTTTGTACTTAGAACTTTGTCTTTAAATACATTTATTTCCATCACTGCTGCAAATGAAAAGTCAATATCACTTGCCATAAATAGGAGATAATCTTAAATTTTTTACAGGGAAAACAAAACCATGTTATTACATTCCTGCTAGAGACTGCGGCCTGCTAAAAACACCCGGAGCCTATGGCCTTGTTCTCTCTTTGTTAAAAAGAGAGATTATCAAGTGTTAGAGAGGTGTAAAGACATACTAACACCAAACTGAGCCTTTCTCCCTGATGTAATCAGAAGGCCTAAGAAAGAATTGAAAAGGAAATTACTTTCTCACCGTGTGATTCAATGTGATGTGATGCCATACCCACGCAGCATCCAGGAGTCATTTTCCATGCCATTCGCAATCATACAGCATTCCCCTGGTGCTACCTGCCCAGCACTTTAAAGAGCACACTGCCTTGGAATGCTGGACCTGCTCAGAATTGTTGAATGAATGGCCAGAGGCAGTGACACCGCGGACCACTTGGCTGTTAGCAAGGATAGGCTGGAGCTGCCACTCTGTTTTATCAACAGATCATGCCCTCTTTGATTCATTCACCTTTCCAGTAAAAGGGAGGTAGCTCAAGTCACCTTATTATTCTTCCTACCTTGCTGTAATGCTGTCCCTCCTCCACATAACGGGCTGTCCTTCTAAACTTGTGCCTACACAGTCCCTTCAGTAAGCGACTCCTTCCACCCACCCAGCAGCCTGCCTTCCATCCCTGACACTGCCCTTCCACACATCTCCTTCACAGCCACAATTTACCCCACCAATATGTAGTTGTGCCCACCTCTTCAATGCTGCTTCTGATCTGCCCATCTCTGTTGCTCTCCACCATAATCACTGTCACACCACATTGTCTCCCTTCTGGGTTATACACCTGCCTTCTAGCTGTCATCCTGCTTCCCCTCTACCGCGATTTCCCAATCTATTTTCACCTATCACTCAGAGTGAGCTTTTGGGAAGTGAGTTGAAACACTCTGTTTCCTGAAGGCTGTGGATAGCATGCTAATCTCCCAACTGTGGCACCACCGTCCTATATGGGCACCAGTTTGTGCCTCAGATGCTCCACTTCTGAGCCAGTTCCATGATTATGGCCTAGGAGAGTAGCAGAAGATGAGTTAAGTCCTTGGGCCTCTACAGTCACATTGGAAACCTAAAAGAGGCTCCAGATCAGATCAGCTCTGGCCGTTGCAGCCATTGGGAAACAAACCAATGAATGAAAGATCTTGTGTGTGTGTATGTGTGTGCATCCTTCTCTCTCTTTTCTGGATTGTTCCTTCTCAGTCTTCAATAGTACCTCAATAATGGCTGTCAATTACAAGATAAATCCCTTCATCATAGGGCCCACTATTGTATGTCTTTATTGTGCTTTTCATCCTTGTGTGTTTGTGTATGCATTCACTTAATGCTATTTTCCCCAATCAGAAGTTCTTCGGGTGAAGGGAACTTCTCTTTCATTCACTGATATCCACAACCATTTGCCTAGAGCTGCACTCATTCATGTTTTCTAAAAAGCATACATAAATACTTTCCACAAAGCAAACACTGTCCTTAATGTTTAAAATTAGGATAAAAGGGAAATGTGTTATATTAGAAGAGAATTTGTAGGTGAAGAAGTACCTGTACATGGTAACAGCTTTGTTACTGGGTAAGATTTAATTACATGACTTACATGTGCTTAAGGTTGATTTGTGCTTTAGACTTCATTGGTGGAAATAAAATCTGTTCATCTGGAGAACGCAAGAAAAAAAACATGAAGAGTTCATTAAGACATTGGAAGAAAAGGGCAGAATAACTCAAAGGTTGCTGTGTCCACCTGCTCAGGACCACAGTAGTGAGGTGGGCAGAGGGCATGGCTGGACTCCAAATGAGAAAAGGAGCGGGCAGTGCAATGCTGAGACCATGTGGCCACCACTCCTCTTGCCATGTGCCTCATGCTCATTATACCAGGAAAAAAAATTTATTTTTACAGGAGGCTGGCCCAAAGTGGAGCCAAGCTAGCTCCCACTCAGATTAGGATTGGATGGAGGCAAGAGGGGTTGGTGAAGAAGTTTGAAAATGCTATCCAATGGGGAAGTACTGGTGGGGGCGAGCTGTAAATGAACACTTGAGGATTGACTTGAGCATGTTGCCTCCCTGTATAACCCACCTGCGAGTATATGACAATCAGTGGTTATCAAGTAAGGATTCAAGGATCTGTAGGTCCTCTCCCATACTGTTCACCAGTTAGCCATTCCTGAAGCTGCAAAGAGAACCCCAAGGGGTCTGAGTAAGGAAAAGTCAGTGGTCTCCAGCACGCCTTTTAAAATCAGTTGTCTTCTTCTCATTATACTAAGAAGGCCAATCAGATTAGGAGACAAGGCAAATAAACAGGATAAGTTCTCACTGGGTGAGCACATACACACACTATATATGTGTGTGATTAGCACACAGTCTTCCCAGGAGTTCCAAGGGGGGAATAACTGTTTTCAAAAAAGTCAGTGCGGAGTCAGTTTGACCTCCAGCACAAGGCTGCTCCTGGGGAAGCCCATAGTGTTCTGGTGCCCGCTTCTTCTGGCTTAAAAGAATTACTTGGTAAATCCTCCTGAGAAGAGACATTATTCAAAGTTAAATTCTCTAAATCTAGAATTAAATAAATTCTCCCAAAATGAAGATAATGGCAAGGACTCATCACTTCCTAATGATTTTGCAGTTCATCAAGATCTCTGCTGTTGAGATGGTTTTTATTTCTTCCACCCACATGGGAGAAATACTACGTTATGACGTGTCTTCCCATCTCAGTGTTCAACATCACATTTCTAGCTTCAAGTAAACCAAGTTGGGATTATTTCTCTAATGGAAATCAGAAAATGTCATAAACCAGGGATTGCTTTATTATTCTGTTGATTTCTAGAATTCAAAAAAAGTGATGGAGCAATTCATGTGGATCTACCTATAGATATTAGAAACATGGAGGAAATATTCTTCTTGTATTTAAAAAGCATTACCTGGTGAAAGAAAGCAGTTACTCACATCATTGATTAACAAATGGTATTCTGGATGCCTTCATGCCTTCACTATCATCTCACTTATTAATGTTAAAAAAATATATCAGCCTGTGTTCCTGGCAGAGTTATACTCACCCCTCAATGCTTCACATGTTGGCGCTATGGACAAGAAATCAGAAAAAAAAAAAAACAACAACAAAAACATTCTATGAAAGCCAGCTGGCTGATGGCTTGGAATTGACGACCAGCAGTATTATATATTGTATGATTTGCAAATTGCATGCTACCTCTCCTCAACACCAATTTAATAAATGCACATCACATATATGTGCTTTGAGAGCTGTTTTTTAAGCAATGACGAAAGCACATCACTTGGTAACTTTCATAACAAAACAAGAAACTCAGTGTAAGAGGTTACTGGGTTCAAATAGATGGCATTGCGGATGTACAGAGGAAAAAAATGCCAATGAAAGGAAATGAAACCACAAAACCTGAAGACGGCCTGGCAAAGATGAAGTTTGCTGTTGACCTAGCCCTGCCAAGACACCAGACAGCCTGACACTAGGAGCAACACACCGAAAAGCTTTTCTGTGCTGGGGAGAACAGTTTCATGGGGGTTTCGCCATTGTCAAGATCATGGTTTCTCAACTTTGGAGCTGTTTGGGACCAGAAGATTTTTTGCTATCTATGAGGCACTGTGCTGTGCATTGCAGGAGCTACATAGCATCCTCGCCTCCACCCAGTCAGATATCAGTAACACCTGCCCAGTTACAGCAACCAGAAACATCTGAAGACTTCGCCTCTGGGAATAGCTGAAAAGTCACTGGCCCGGATGAAACATCATTTTAGTTCCACTCAACTCAACCAGTACTGACACCTGCTATGTGGAGAAACTGCCCAGGGGCACTGGGAAGATCTAAGTGAACAAGGCAAAGAGTCCTGTTACTTTCATGAAATGTCATTGTTACCCCCCACTTTCCCCCACCCCCAACCACCGGATGTAAGCTCTACAAGATCAGATATTGGATCTTATTTGTGTCTGGGACTTTTCAGCCTGTCAGGGAGTAAGGCCTGACACCAAGATCCTTAGGAAGCGCATTCAACAGAATCCGTCTGCCAACCCTGCCCTGGCTGAACACTGCCAGCCTCTGCACAGAGGGGCTGGATGAGCTCAAGCCTACATTCACTCCATAAGACTTTCTTAAGGTTGTCCCCTGTCGTGTGTTCATTCTACTGATGCCCAACAACTCCAACAAACACAGCAGCTGCAGACAATGCCCATTGTTATCTCACAGGTCCAAAGTCAGGGGTCTTGGCTGAGAATCTCAAAGTCTGAAATCCAATTGCCGGTGATTTCTCTTCTGGGGTCTGGATGCTCTTCCAAGCTCATTAAGGCTGGCAGAATTCAGCTCCTCAGTGGCTGTCCACTGGGGAGTGTGTTCAATTCCAAGAGGCCACCTTTCTGTTTCCATCACTCAAGCAACTTCATGTCCAAAGCTAGCAACAGAACTTTTCACACCTCAAATGTTCCTCAGGCTTCAATTCTCCTCCCTGGAAGCATTTCCCTTTTGAAGGTCTTGTCTGATGAGGGGAAGAAGTTATGAGTGACTGCGGGGGTTTCTCTCCTCCCAAACTCACGTTGAAATGGTTGAAATGCCGTTCCAATCAGGAACTAGGAGGAGCTGGGACTATTAAGAGCTAATCAGGGGTCTTCCTTTGTGAATGATTCTATCTGTGCAATTAGCAGGTGAGTTGGCTCATGGTCATCTGGAGATTGAACATGCTATCAGAGTCAATTTAGCTAGTGTACCCCTCGTGTCTCTCACCATCGGATGCCCAATGCCACTTCAAGACTCTGCCAGCAAGAAGACCATCACCGGATGTGCTCCCATGATTTTGGACCTGAACTGTAAGCCAAGATAAGCCTCTTTTTGTGACTCGTGCAGACTCATGGCATTGTGCTATGAGCAACAGAAATTAGACTAAGACAGCAACTTGAGCACAACGCGGGAGCCAGTTCTAGTCACAATCCTCCCACCTTAAGGAGCAGGGAATCGCACAAGGATGTGATCATCTTAGAATTCTGCTTGCCACGCTTGAACACCCCTTCAACTTTTCTACCCTAGTTCACTTACCTTTCAGATCTCAGCTTAGAAACCACTATTTAATGCCTGTCTTTTTAACAGGAAGATGTACAAAAGCTGTACACTACTTTCTTCATACCTACTCTTTCACAAGCACCCGAAGAAGTGAACATTAATTCTAGTCTCTACATTCAGAGTTGTTCCTTCCCATCCCTCTTTCCCCAGATAATCTCCGTGTTAATTATCTCACTCCTTTCTACTCTCCATTCAAATGTCATTTCCTCTGAGAAGACTTCCTTGATGGGCTTATGTAAACATGGCTCATAGTAAGACATCAACCAATAAATGCAAAAGACATTGTGATAGAATCAGAAAATCACTATTAGACAACCATTGCATTAGTAACTGATTCAAGGATCATCAAGCGATGATGAGACTCATGGGTAAAACTGGATATGGAATAGGATAATCATGCCAGTTCAAAGTATCTCCTCACTCCCAAACAGTTATTAACTATAATGGGAAAATGGTGCTTTATGATGGAGAATGTTGGAAAACCTCACCTTAATGATAGAGTTACCTTTTGTGCCTCCTGACACAGTGTTCTGAGAAAGACACATCACCTTTGCTGGTTTTCCTTTCATTCTATAAACCCAGACTGGGGGATCACACGAACAATAACTAGCTTCAATTTAAAAAAGTCAAGGTTATGGAAGGCAAAGAAGAGCTGATTATAGGAGACTAAAGAGACATGATGATTAAATAAAATATACGATCCTGACTCCCAGACCAAGAAAAAAACAACTTTTTTACATACATCAGAGTTTTAACCATGTCTATAAATTGGATAATACTATTAATGTTAGTTTCCTAATTTTCATAACTATATTGTAATTACACACAGAAACTGTCACGATTTTAGAAAGTACACCCCAAAGTGTTTAGGGATAAGGGGATATTCTGTTAGCAACTTATGGTTGTATGGTTCAGAAAATAACACCTCAGTGTAGCCTCATGGGGGTGGGGGAGAGTGTGGTACCTTGTAACTTTCCTGTATATTTGAAATTTTTAAAAAATGAAATTTACCAAAAGCAATGAGGGAAATTTAAGCATAGCTCCCAGTCCCATTCTCCATCCCTTATTCTGCTTTGCTTTTCTCCCTGGCTTTTTATCATCACTGCTTATTGCATGCATTTGGTTTCATGTTCACAACCTCCATAAACAGTAGACACTATTGTGTTCTCTGCCTTTCCATTTCTTTCTGTCTGGAAAGTTCTCCTGCCCCAGGAATGTAGCTGTTACTTCCTCACCTCTTTGTGGCTTCTACCTCGATATCATTAATAACCATAGCAGTGCTCGTTCCTTTGATTGACCTCAAGCTCTGTGACAACAGGGACTGTGTGGGGTTCCCGATGATTCCTCAGATCCTTCACAGGGCTTGGCACACAGTAGGCATTCAAAAGGTTTGTGCTGAATAAACAGCTCCACTTTAAAGAGCCAGGAAAAAATGTCAGGTAGTAGAACTAGGGCTTGAATTCAGGCAAAATTATTCTAGAGCCTTCAGCTCCTCAGCTCTGCTGGCTCTGTTTCTGCACAAACTCCCTCCACGTGTCCTCACTCATGACAAGGCCACTGTAGCAGCTCCTGACATGGCACCTAATCACCCTCACCTTTGGGGATTTATGCCTTTAGCCACTCACAATCCATCCTTGAATGTGGGCTAGATCTTGTAATTCACTTTTTTGCTCTTGGTTTTGGTTTGTTGGTGTCATTTTTAATTTTTGTTGTTCTTATTTTTAATTTATATAAAATGAGTTGATTTCATGTTACAAATTTAGTAGTACAGGGTTTCTACCTCCCCCTCCTCCTCCCTCTCTCTTTTCTTATCATTTTTCCTAGATTGTTACAGTAGCAAAATGGAATATGGCAGAAGTGTGGGTTGCTATTCCATGAATAGGCTAGTTCCAAAACAAATGTGCCAAGCAAATTCTCACCTGTATTATCTCTCGCCTTCTTGCTTGCCGCATGCTATGTTAAAAGATGCTCTATGGAAAGACCCATACAGCAATAAACCAAGAACCTTCTATCCAGTGACATGTGAGGAATGTAATCCTGCCAACAAATCCAGGCATACTTTCTTTAGAAGGAAATCCACTCCAACCAAGCCTCCTGATAGCAAGATCCTGAAACAGAGGCCCAGCTCCTGGCCCACAGAGACTGCTAGACCACAAATGTTGCCATCTTAAGCCACTACATGTTACAGTGTTTGTTTCACAGAGACAGATCACTAATGTTAGAACCCTTTGTACCTGCATGTCTCTACAAAGGTAGGAATATTTCATCTGGTACTTACTTATGCCTCTCATCTCTCCATTACCTGTAATATAAACTCTAAGAGCACACATGGTCATTTGTTTACCATTTTACCTATGTTCATATCACAGTCCCTATTAATAAGCTCATTATCAGAAATAAATGATAGAAGGATGTATAAATTAACCCATGAATCTGTTAAATTCTAAGATGCCAGTGAAGTTCTTGATTTTGTGAAGTTCAGAAGTAGATTCTGAACTGTAGACCCCTCCCCAGGGACAGGCTCCCAACAAATCCCCATCGGGGTGACCAACTGGTTCCCCAGGCAATCTCTGAGCGTCTCTGATGGCATAGTTTTTGAAAATACTGTTTGTAGCACTAAATCACATGAGAGGAAAGTCCCCTAGCAAACCACATTCTCTAATTGATCCTTTAAATCTTTCAAGAAAAACTGTTTCTCTACCTTTGTTTAGATCACACAAAGATTTAGCCATAACATTTTGGCTCAGATTAATCATATCCTGGATCAATGACTTCTTTTTTAGGATTTTTTTTTAAAATTCCCTTCAACATGTTCATTTTAATTTTAAAAATGCTATTGTAAATGGTAGGGAACCTTTTAATTTCTCCACTCTAGGTTATAAAACATAATAGATAGGCAGAGATGTGTTATTAAGACTATTTTTCTTGGTGTTCTAGTAATTTAATAAACTGCTGAAACTGAGCCTCAAGACTTTATGATGCAGCAAGAAGACAACTTGTGCATTAATGGATAGCTTCTGACTACCCCCGACTCACCCCCCTGCTTCCTCAGGGTCATTCCTGAAGGACAGCAAATGATGGGTGAAAAGTGAAGATTGATAGGAACCTTAGGCAGCAGAGTTGCCCAAGGAACTTCACTAGTCGGGAGCATACACATACTGTTCTCTACGGCTTAGGGTTCCGGTGAGCCAATTGAGGTGAGTGTCAGAAGGCAGCAGCTTTTAATGGTCACTTCCATGTTTGACAACCTCGTGGCATTTCAACAGCCAAGAAGTTTCTGTATCAAGGTCACTACTGGAGGACTTAGTCTGTTTGAGCTGCCACAGCAGAACACCAGAGACAAGGTGGTTTAAATGATGGGCACTCACTGTTCATGGTCCCAAAGGCTGGGAAGACCAAGAACCACAGGCCAACAGATGCCTCCATTCTGAGGCCTCCGTTCAGCCTAATGTGGACACCATCCACTCTTTCTCTTCCATAGAGAAAGCAACGCACCCATGATTCTTCATCTCTGGACACTACCGCATTGGCAAGAGCCCCATCTTCTTGACTTCACCCAATACTATATATTTGCCAAAGAATCCATCTGTAAAAAGCATCATGCTAAAGGGTAAGAGTTCAATACATTCACATGAAAGGATACAATTGTTCAACCCCGAACACAGGGTTTATCTGTTACTCGTCTTCAAATCCACTCCTTAGGAATCTGAATTGCCACCAACTTTGTCCCTCCTCTGCTGTACCCATTGGGCACTCAAGGGAGACCCAACGCTATAGAGGAAGAAGAGATTGTCCATTGATATTTGGTTTCAATTTTGATCAACTTCATCTTGGGTGCCTGAACCCATGTGGAAAGTCCGGGAGAAGCTCCTAGCTCCTGGCTGTTTGCTTCAGCCCAGCCCAGCTTGAGCCATTACAGTAAACCAGTGGTGAAACATTTCTCTCTCTCTCTCTCTCTCTCTCTCTCTCTCTCTCTCTCTCTCTTTCTCTTTCTGTAATTCCATCTTTCATATGAAAAATAAACATTTTTAAGAGGTAGATTTATAGTGAATCTAGTGAATCTTTTTCTTTTTAAATAACTGAAGTCACTTTTGTGTCCTGCATACTTACAGTAGCAGAGCCTTAGCCCCATTCATTTGATAGAAAGATGCATTGCTGGAAAATACACATAAGCCACTTCTAACACTGTCTAAGACCTATCTCCCCCCACCTTGGGAAGTGAAGCAAACAGTAAATATGTTTCATGTATGAGGCTGACCCCATTAAGCCAATTTTCTTCTGCTTTGTAAACATCTGGGCAGTATGGTCATGGCAAGAAAATTATTTCTTATTGAGAAATCTCTTCTTTCTTGTTAATTAGCTCTGTAAGGGCAGAGAGTCTGATGACTCACCTGTGTAACTCAGTGCCTAGCCCAATATCTTGTATAAGGGAGGCATTCAATTAATGTCTACCAAGTAATTGAATGAATAAATATAAAGATGAATGGATAAATTAGACAAGTGGTTGGATGGATGGGTGGGTGGGTGGATGGATCATATTACCTGATCTTAAGAACATCTAGTAGTAGAACGAAGGCTCTCTTGAAAGAAATGTTAGTGTTTTTTGGATATGTTAATTTCATTTGAGCTTAGCTATGTACTGAAGAAATCCAAAATGACGATTTTTTAAAGACGTTTGCCTTGCCCTCAGTATAGAAAGCCCATGGGTAGCCACTCCCAGCCTTGTTTGGCACTTCCACACTCCCAAAAGTTCAAAGAAACCTTGCTTCTTCCTTCTTATTACTCCACCAAACTTCTAGTCACTTATCACACTTGTGCCCACAGGCTAGAACTAAGTGACACATTCTGCATGGTCATGCGTCAATCTGAGAGTCATTTCACTGAAGAGAGAAAGAGAAATACTTATTTGGCCCTAGCTGGCAACCTCCATCCTACCAATGAACAAGTGAGACAGGCCTGAAGGTGCCCTCTCAAAGCAGGCCCTTGCAGGAGGATTTGCAGTCTTGGAGGAGGCGTGTGACAGCTGAGTGTTGACTTCCTTGTCCCTGCTGACCTCCTCCCTATGGAAGAATTCGCTGCTGTCCTTTCCCAGCCCTCAGCCTCTGCTTCCCAATTCCCTTGACAATAGCTTAATATTAGAAAATGATGTATATATTTTAGGCATCTGAGAACCTAATAGCCATTAACCATATGATAAAATTTCAACAAAGTTCATTTGCTCTGGGCTGTGTCACTAGAGACAGAAGTTAAAGAGCATGAGCACATGAGTTTGAGTGACTCTGCAGGTGACCTTCAATAAAAGACTTCATCCCTCTGAGCCTTGGTTTCTGCAAGGGTAATAAATACATCTAGATCTTGTAGGGTTATAATAAACATTAAATAATATGGGTGACATTCAACATCCAGGCCTGGGAAACTGACTGTGTTGCTATTGGAAAAATCCCCAAAGATGGGTAATGTAGATATGTATGTGGTTTATGATTCTGATGGACAGAATGTTCTAACAGTCTGATGTCCCCATCTGATTGTATCCCATCTTGATAAAGAAGCAGGAAGGGGGCTGACTGCATGCAGAAGGAGCCCAAATATAAGCAAGGATGAAGAAGATCTGAGAAGTGGTCAGCCTGCTCTGTACAACTGTCCACTTTCTCAGGAACTAATCCTGTGTCAGACATTCAAACCACCCATGCAAGACAGCATTATTCACTTGTGATGGTGCAACATCCAAGAGCTAAAGGTCTTCACCTCTTAAAAGTCCCAAAGCCTGGGCCCAGTGCAGTGGCCTAGCAGCTAAAATCCTCCCCTTGAATGTGCCAGGTTCCCATATGGGCACCAGTTCTAAAACCAGGCTGCCCTCCATCCCACCCAGCTCCCTGCTTGGGGCCTGAGAAAGCAGGGTAAGGCCTCCCATAGAGCTGTGTGTGGTCCTTGGTTTTGTGGGATCAAGAGAATACCTAATTCTTACATCACCCCTATGCTTTTCTCCCTCACTAGATCCATATTCCATGCTCAAGACCTGGCACCTCCAGTTTTTAATCCAGACCATGGCCTGACGCATTGCATGCACTTGGAACCTATATGGTCACTGGTTCATGTCCTGGCTGATCTACTTCTCATTTAGCTCCCCATTTGTGGCCTTGGAAAGCAGCAGAGGATGGCACAAAATCTTGAGACCCTGTACCCACATGGGAGATCCAGAAGAAGCTCCTACCTCCTGGCTACGCATCAGCCCTTCTCCAGCTATTGCAGCCACTTGAGGAGTGAACCAGCAAATGGAAGAGCTTTCTCTCTATTTCTCTTTCTCTTTGTATATCTGCCTTTTCAATAAAAATAAACACATCTTTTTTTAAAAAAAAAAAAGCTTCCAAAGCTCTTTGGGGCCAACAGCTTCCTTCTTGTTTGCATCTCTTGTGGCAGGCACTTCAGCATGATCTTCTATACCATGGGAAGGTGTTCACCTTTCCTCTATCCCACTTCTACCGTAGTGTGTATGATGGCCTAGAGGACTCCTAGTCTCATAGCGAATGTACTATGTAGAAGACCATACATCAACATTAAACAGACATCAAGCCCACATGACCTTGTAACCCTCACAGCTCTTAACACTGCCATTCATAGGCTGAGGTTCAAAGAAGTTCGGTTCTTTTTCAAGCATCATTTTAGAAAGTAACCAAGGAACCAGATTTGGCCAAGAGAAAACCTGGGCTTTCTTTTACTCTCTTCTACCTCCAAAATGCTAAGGTTAAGGGAGGGTATGAAATGATAATCCAGCCTGGATCTACAGTTAGATGTACATTTTGAAGAAGCAGGAAATGGTTTCTGCATTTGTAAAGACTTCTAAGTGACAACGCCAAGAAGAAAAAACATTAAAATAAGGGCTCAGTATTACAAAGAGGAGCTGAAGAATGCATGCTGAGTCCCAGATCAAGGCTGGAGAAGGCTAGAAGACATGAAATCTTCAAGAAACTTGGGAGTAAATGGTTTCCAAGGACCTAGAAAGAAAGATTAGTGAGGCCAAAGGTGTCCTGGCATGACACGTTCTTGCGGGTGGTAGGCTTCAGCCCTTCCCAATGTGTCGGTGATTCCAGACCCCCAGCCTCTCAGTGCTGGAGGAATCGGAGCTCCTAGTGCTCCCCAGCTCTGGCTTTCATTGGCCTCAGCCTTGTACCATTCTTGTTCCAAGTACCTAACAGTGTGGTGATAGAACAGATTAGAACTACTCACATTGGTCCAGCCTGTATGTGTATAGTTCCTAGCCAGACGTGTGCCCTTTCATTAACCCCTGCTTAACTGCATCTTGTTAGAGTTTGTCAAAGTATACTTCATAGGTTTAACTTCACAGGCCAACCCCCATCTGTGATTGCTTCCCCGGGGCACCATGGAGAGAATGATTTTGTAGCTTTGCGCAGTGCAGGGGAATAGAATGCCATTGTTGATTGGTGGTGTCTGTCATGGATGTGGAAGAGAAGAATTAACGGATGTGTGCTGTCAAGAATTCAGGTTGTCTCTTCTTCCTGAATTTGTGCCCTCTAGAATTATTGTCACAATGCACTCAGTGGCCGTCTGAAATGACAGGCATGACATGAAGGACTCCATGAGGAGCTGGACTCCATCTTAGGTGAGATACCTGCCCCACCCGTGAGGCTGTAACCCAGCCAAGAAATTCACATCCTATATGGCCAGAAGGTACAAACCCCTGTTCAAGCAAGACTAGGAGAAAAATGACTCTCACCTGGAACTTGCAAAGTTAGTGATTAGTAATTTTTCTTTCCTAAAATAATTCTCCATTAGTTCAGTATATTAACTCAGTTCCCCTACATTGCTCCTGGTTTGAGGTTTATAAAGATAAACCCTGCACTTCTACCATTCCAGGTTGAGCGGTCTTGGAGGCGTGAGCCCACTCTCCACTGCTGGCAATAAGCATAAGACTTTAAAACCTCATCAGAGTGCGGTGCTCCTCTGCTGGCTCACTTGTGCATGACACTTCCTTGTTAAAGTCTTAGATAAAAGCTGAACAACTTAAATTCAACCAAATTTACTGGTGTAAATTTGGCAGTGTCTTCTCCATTGGCAATGGCGTGCACTGACAGGAGTTAGATCGCCGAGGTTCAAGATCAATGTTGAACTTGTTTCTAGACCACATTTTCCCATCCTCTGCCCAAGAGGAAAATTTTTTTTTCTTTGGAAAGGCAGATTTATAAAGAGAAGGAGAAGCAGAAAGATCTTCCATTTACTGGTTCACTCCCCAAATGACTATAACAGCTAGAGCTGAGTTCATCCAAAGCCAGGGTCTAGGAGCTTCTTCTGGATCTCCTATATGGGTATAGGGTCTCAAGGCTTTGGGCCATTGCCTACTGCTCTCCCAGGTCACAAGTAGGGAGCTGGGTGAGAGGTGGGGCAGCTGGGATAAGAACCAGTGCCCATATGGGATGCTGCGCTTGGCGGTGGAGAACTAGCCAACTGAGCCATTGGCAGGGGGTAGGGTGAGGGAGGGACAGTGCTTATATGATGTCCACTCCTGAGATGCATAAACTGGGATGCTGAGCAGTGAGTATTAGAGATAGGCCCTTGTGTTTCTGAGCCCTAGGGTCCTGCCCTCAGAAAGCAACACTCCAATGAGTCTGGTTCTTGGTCTCTTTTTGACATCCTGAGAAAATCTTAACTCCCATGGGGAAACTGAACTGTAAAGATCACACAGAACACAACAACAATAAAGAAGCACACATCATGTCAAACAGCTCATGTTTTTATCATAAGATACAAACGCCCTAAAATTAAATGTCTTACCTCTACGTTTACCAACAAAAACAAAAACAAAAATCACTCAGGTTAGCTAAATACAAGAGCATATGTGGTTGAACAAGTGAATATGAAAAGGGGTGCACACTTGTGGTTCATGCTGGGTGTCAGAGAGGCTGTGTGCATGTGTTGGTGTGTTGATGGATCCGGTCTTGCTGCTTTCTGCTGTGACCTGGTCAGAACCTTGGCCTTTCAAACTTCATACCAAGCTGTTGCAGAATCCAGGATTCCAGAGTCCTTAGCCCCAGTCCAAGGGCTAAGGGAGGAGGAGAGAGAAATAAGAGAAACTAAAAATTGATGCCATTCCCACTGGAAGAAAAATAGGGGCTATTCATCAGGGGCCCGCCAGACGTTGAGCCGAACCTGAAAGAGAGGAGGATTGCCGGGATGAAATTCCTGAAGTCATCAGGGAGATTAGGAAAAATAATAAACAAATAAATAAATATATACATACATATATATATATATATATAAAATTTCGCAGCTGTCAAGGACTGTGAAGACTTGGAACCTGCAAGCTTTAACATAATCAAAAAGTTTCAGCTCTGGGAAATTAAAATATTAAAATGATACAATTAGAGGGTTATAAAGAACTTCTTCTGTCACTAACTCAGATCAGGAAGCCATGGGGAGCCCCAGTGGATTAGGTACACGCCCAGGACAATGGAGCAGGGAGCCTCTCTGGACCTGTGGATCTGTCACCTTTCCTCACTGTACACCTGCGACCCTACCTTTCCTGTATGCCTAGGACCACTCTATCTGCCTGGGAGGATCAAGCGTGTTTCTCATCAAAATTCACAACATCAGAGAATTTAGGGACAGGTCTAAGAATGCCATTTCAGAATTTGGCAATACAAGGGGTCATGCCCTTTCTGTGAGCACCACACTGCCTAAGGCCCTTCTTTTCAACACCAGATCCATGAGTAAGCCTTCAGGTATTAGTAGCGTCCGCGGCTTTGCTAGGACTCTCGGGGAAGAAAAGGCTAGTATGCTGTGAACTTTGCCCATGAAGACAGAACTGACACACCTCAACTTTTTCTCCCTGGCAAACTCCTATTCTTATTTCAGAGCTGAAAAACCACCTACCTCCTCTGTGAGAACTCCCTGGATCTCTCCAGATGGAATGATTTATTCATCCTTTGGGCCCTGTTACAGTTTCTTTACCCGAAGGCTGGGCTCCATGAAAAGACTAAGAGCAGGTCTTTGTACAAATCACAGCAGAACAAATGGCTGGATCCCACGTAATCCAGAACTTCTCCATTGCTTTTCGGCTGGTCAATCATATTGCCAGAGGTCCACCCTCCCAGGGGTTGAAGGAGACAGCAAGAACTGGGTTGGGGAGGAAAGCTGCCATGACATTCAGCCATTGCCTTAACCTGTGGTACCTCAACTGCCCAGGGTACCCCCTCTCACTGTGAGACTCCCAGGACAGTGGGGCTGAGTTTCCCGTCTTTCCCTGTTCATGAAAACAAATTCCATAAGAGCAAGGACATCATCAGGGCTGCTCACCAGGTCCAGGACCCACAGTTAGGCATCTGATAAACAATGACCATCAGCAGAAACCCCATTTATTTCTCTTTCAAAAATCATCTTGGGGGCCCGGCAGCATGGCCTAGCAGCTAAAGTCCTCACCTTGAACGCCCCGGGATCCCATATAGGCGCCGGTTCTAATCCTGGCAGCTCCACTTCCCATCCAGCTCCCTGCTTGTGGCCTGGGAAAGCAGTCGAGGACGGCCCAAGGTCTTGGGACCCTGCACCCACGTGGGAGACCCAGAGGGGGTTCCAGGTTCCTGGCTTCGGATCGGCGCAGCACCAGCCGTTGCTGCTCTCTTTGGGAGTGAATCATCAGACGGAAGATCTTCCTCTCTGTCTCTCCTCATCTCTGTATATCTGACTTTGTAATAAAAATAAATAAATCTTTTAAAAAATCATCTTGGAATAGAAATGACTGGAAAGTATGATGTCATTATGAGGTCAACCTGCACCCATTCTGATGAGCGAAATCAAGGCTACAACGTATATTTAAGTGTTTAGCGATTATCAATAGCCAATAATTCATGGCACACTGTGTGTGTATCTGACCCACACATCCAGCACCTTTCGGGTGAGAATGATCAGAGCAATTGCCATGGGCATGGTCTGGATGGGATGTGTGCTAAAGGGCCAGGAAGAGGGGCAATCTTTGGAGACAATGGTTATCAAAGAATGCTTCATTGCAGAGGAAAAGCTCAAGCTGCTTGAATGAGGTGAACACACGTCCCAGCTGGCCTGGTTTGGTCTCTCTGCACTGTCTCCAGTGTCGTTATACTTGTGCCCCTTTGATCTCCCAGGCACATTGTGGCTCTCCCTTTCTGGCATCTGCAGGCACACAGTCCTGGCAGAGGGAAAGGAAGAGCTCTCCCGCAGCTGAAGCCATTGCCTCCTTCCCCTCCATGTTACACAGCTTTGTCTCTTGAATCCACCTGGTGTGCTCACTTCCTTGTCTTTCAAACAAAACTTTCTGCTCAAGTCTGTGCTCCCTGCCCTGGCTGGGTGGCTTCACCTCCATCGTCCTCCACCCAGCACCACATGGAAGCTCCCACCATGCCCCCATGTCTGGTGCTCCCCTTGTCCTCTCTATAGCACCCACATTTCCTTTTTCATCACTGTCATCCCTTCCCCCGATTGTAGGAGACACTTTGTTCCCGTGGCCTCCTGCACTCTGCTCTCCCCCATTGTTTCTCCCTCCTCCCCAGCGACTCCCTTTGGGGCCCCTGCCTTCCCATCCTCTCCACCTGCTGGGTGCTTCAGAGCTCAGTCCTGGAGCTCCCATCCCATCCCACATCTTCCAATATCATCTAAATGCTAATGACTCCCAGCCTGATTTCCAGTCCTCCGTTTCCTCTGAGCTCCTGACTCCTATCTCCACCTGCCTATCAATTGCTCCATGGGTCTGTCTAACAAGCATTCTAAATGTCACATGTCTAGCACCTGATTCTCAACACACAGAGCCATGCTCATGACACCTTGGCCTTGCCTCTCATCCAGTTGCAGAAGTCAAAAACCTAGGAATTGGAATTTTTTAATCACCTTTTTATTCTTTTTTTTTTTCACATACAATCATTATCAAGCTCCATCAATTTTACCAAGAAAACAAACACCCCAGATCTTTCCACATGCTCACTTCCTCCATGGGCACCCCTCCCTCTTTGCCTACAGCACCACCATCTCTTGCTCATCCAGTTCTGAAGACCTCTGATTGAATCTCCTGCATCAGAGCTTGACCCCACTGTTCATGCTTCATACACTGGCCAACAGGATCTGTTCACTACAGCAATTTATAATCCATTGTGACCTGCTACAAAGCCTTAATGGCGTCTGTCAGCGTCTTCAAGGAAAACTCACCATGCCTACCAGGCCCATCTCATCTACCTGGCCTTGGCTGGCTCTCTGATGCCAACTTCACCCACTCTCACCCTCACTTAATGTCTTAGCCACTTGCTCCCATCTCAGAGCCCAGCCCTTCTGGTTCTTTCTACCCAGAATGCTCAGGCCCCCACCCATGAGTAGGATCCATTCTCTCACTCCTTGAGATTCTGATTCAAGTGACTTCCTTTGATTCTCTTCTTGATTCCCCAGCCCTCACGTTGTGCATTGGCCTGCTTAACTCCTTCCTGTCTATCTCTCTGTCATGAAATGTAAGCTCCTTGGGAAAAAGAAACAGTTAGTCTTGTTCACACCAGGATCCCCACTGTCTAGCTCAAGCACCAGGCACATGGAAAATGCTCCATCAGGTTTTAAAAATTATCTGAGACAAACAGGCAGAGCTCCCATTGGCTAATTCATTCCCAAATGCCCACAACAGCTAAGGGTCAAACCCAAAAGTCAGTGTCCCCTCCAATGGCTGCTTACCACTGGTTATCAGGACCTCCCCACAGCTTCCTGGCCATGGCTTTGGGGCTTCCCCGATAGGTCTCACCAAGCCAGGCACTCACACTGCTGTGCCCACATCTGCTCTTGGCTCACTGGAGAAATGAAGTATGTCCCAGACATCTACAGGTCCCCACAGACTAAATGCAAACCAACTGTAAGATTTAGCACATCTTCCCCCAGGGTCTGTTGTTAGAATGTGCCATGAGGTAGGGAGGGAGAAAGAGGGGAAAGGAAATTCAAGAGGAGAGAGAGACAGAAGGAGAGGGAAGGCATGAAGATGGACAAGGAGTGAGGGAAGGAAGGAAGGAAGGGAGGAAGGAAGGGAGGAAGGAAGGAAGGAAGGAAGGAGAATGGATTTGGAGGGTTTCATATTTAGTTAATACTAACAGTTGCCTTCTGGAACATTTCCCAAGCACTCTAGATTAAATGATCTAGGGGTTCAATAGTCAAGAAATCTGTTTATTTTTGTTTCACAGTTTTTGCTAAATAGATCTGACCATGGAGTCTTTCCAGTCTTGATCCCTTCCAATAAGGTCATCCAAGTTATTCAGAAAACTCTGGGGGAAGTGAGGAGTGTGTGGAGATGTATGGTTGTACCAATGGAACTGGTTGTGATCAAGAAGTGGGGGGCATGAATCTGTGTCAACTTGCAGGGTTTGGGCCCTCCTCCCAGTCCCTAAATTTCTCAACCTGTGGTCCACCTTCCCCAGTGTGTGCCTTAAACTCTCAGATCCACAGGGGCAGCTTAGCATTGCCTGCCTCTTAAAACATCCATGATAGTGGAAGTCTTGATGGGAGGGAAGGGAAGGCTATTTATGGTTATATGAAGAGAAACTCAATTTTGTTACTCAACCGTATGCAAGCTCTGGGTGAAATTTTCAGCTGATGTGTTGTGCTTGTGTTAGCTGCTAGCTGCTAAGCCCTCAGACCATCCCAGGAAATGTCTCCTCTCCTCTGCTCACAGGGGTCCCTTGATGAAAAAGTGTGAGCAGCCCTGATAAGCAGTCGAAGGCCCTTCAGCAGGGCCTGCCGTGAAGTCATTGGGATGTGCGGGGGATTAGCCTAGCAAGGAGCTTGGGAGGCAGTGTGGGGAAGAGAGAGCGATAAGATTACCTGTCCAGGTCCCACTGGTCACTAAGCAATGGGTGACAGCATTGCGTCAGGCTCCACCACCTGCTGTAGCCCACCAAGTGGGGCATCCACTTGCTCTTGACTGTTATTGCTGTTCTGCCCCCAGACTGGAAGACCGCAGCCCGCTAATCAGACCTACTAAAGGGATCCCCAGGCCCCCAGGCCCTAACCACTTCTCCTCCTGGTCTCTCTAAGACCTATACAGCCACTGGCTGTTGTTATAAGACCATCCATTCCCCGTAGTCATAAGACAAATACACTCTATGAAGTCCGCCAGACCTGCCCCTTCACTCCCCTCTCCAGCAGTTCCCAGGCTGCATGAGGGGGCTAAATGTGGGCTGCATACTCACCCATACACCTGGGGGAGGAGGATCTGTGGCCCATCTCCTGCCATGGGGGAAGGGTCTCGTGGATTGCTGGACAGCTTTGGAGGTGTCCTCTGGGGATACGGGTAGTTGGGCTGGACAAAGGGGACGTAGCTCAGCAGTGGAGGGCAGGAAGAGCGGAAAATCTGCTGTCCCATCTGCTGTGGGTTGTACGGCGTTACCTGCCAGAGGGGAGGAACGGGTGAGATCGCCTCTCCCAGCCCTAACATGAAACACAGCCACCACTCCCTTGGCCCCTGAGTCTCCATTCACTGTTGGGTACATGGAAAGCACAGAGCTCAGCCTCTGGAGTAGTCTGGTAATTTACTGAGTTTATCTGAGACTTGGTTTCTTCATCTGTATAATGGACAAGCTACCTACAACATGTGACAATAGAGAGATAGACATCTAACAAAGAACGAGTAAATCTTTCTGTTTTTGTCCCTGCCTCCCAACCTGCTTTGCCATAGCCATTCACTTTCCCCTTAGAGTAGGCTCCAGATCAGCTTGGGTCCCACAGCCCAGACATCTGGCCCAGGGAGGTGGGAAGTGGGAGGTGGGAAGAGGTGTCCTGCCCTGGGGACAGTGGTCTCCACACTGCTCTCCATGACAGCCATCCTGGAACAGGCACACACCCTGGAATACAGCCACAAATACACAAATACACACAGCCACACGTGGCAGGTGATCAACATGACAGACAGCAGGAGTCTCTGAGAAAGGGCACTAAAGTGTGCACTGGGATGCACACGGTAGGGGGAGGCGCTGAACTCAGGACACAGCCCCATCACCCATCACTGGGACTCCTTCCTTGCTTCCGACAAGGCCAGGACCTCATGTCTTGTTGCCTGACAAGTCTCCGGTACTAAGACATCACAGCTGCTCAATAAGCACATCTTGAATGAATGCAAAATGGGGAAGAGGGAACAAGAGATGTGACCACTTAACATCTGCTGGAACACTTAAAATGACAGGGAGCTCCTGACGTCATGAGCACCGTATTCCACCACTGACGTCTCTGAACATAAGTGAGCCATTTCTGACGATAGCTCTCCCCGTGTGTGCAGGGCAGGGCAGGTCCACAGAGAAGCGCGGATGTTTCTGCCTCTCTGCGTTGTAAGCAGAATCTGGGGGGTCACAAACTCAGGGATTTGACACTCGGCCAGCCCTCTGCTACCTTGCAACCCCAAGAAGCAGCACCTGCTAGTGCCTTAGTCGGTATGCCAAACCCTTGCCCTGCATCCTCCTTTTGGAACTCTGTACGATCCCATCATTCCCACCTCCCAAAGGAGGAAAACTGAGACCCAGGAAAGTTGAGTGATTTCCCTGTACTTCCAGGGTGTGTGCTGCAGGAAGGACCCCCGCCCCCCCACCAAGAGTTACTGAGAATCTATACCCTCTGTTGAGGCTTCTCTCTGCTGTGCCTTCTGGACATCTGAGTCCCACTTTCAAGGTTTGTGCAAAAATCCCCCAATGGGGATGTAAGACCCAGTGAGGCTGGACAAGATAACCAAGGCCACCAGAAGACAAACTCATCAAGCCCATGGGAAAGACCAGGAGGGCACCACCTGGAAACCCTAATGCCATGCAGGCAGCAAGCACAGACTCCCCTGATCTTCACAGTGGGAGGAAGCCATGGTTCTTGGGCTCTGTTCAAAAGCCTACCTTTAGGGGCAAGTGTTTGAGCTAGTGGATGAGATGCCAGTAAAGACATCTGTCCCATATCCAAGTGCATGGTTTTGAGTCTTGGTTAGGGCTCTGGACTGCAGCTTCCTGTTAACCCAAATCCTGGAAGGCAGCAGGTGAAGGCTCAAGTAGTGGGGGCCTTGCCATCCACATGGGAGACCTGGATTGAGTTTCTAGTTCCTGGCATCAGCCAGGCCCAGCCCTAGCCACTGCAGACATTTGGAGAGTATGAATTTGTAGATGCAAGTTTTCTGTATATCTCTCACTCTGTCTCCCAAGTAAGAAATGCAAGCATATCCCTGATTCCATAGAATTAACACACAAAACAGAGCTTTGTGTATTGCTCAAACTTCTCCAAATTTCCTCTTTCCTGACAAAAACAGTCCAACAATGTACTTGGAATGCCACGTATGTATATCTATATACATACAAATGTGTATGTATATATATGTGTGTGTATGTATGTATGTATGTATATAAAGCTTCTATATAAAAAGAAGGTGGAGAATGTCTGGCCCACCGGCCATATATAACGCCTGTAAAATCCTGTGGTCTGGTTCTTGCTCTGTTTGGGCAACATAGGCAGGACTTTAAATTCAAAAACAAGTCTACAACAGGTTCATTTTTAAGATGATCATGGTGTACGACCTAAAAATAATGTTTTAACGCTCAAAACGGCCCTCAACAGAAAGCTTTCCTCATTCCTAGCAGATGTCCTTGGAAAGGGATTGAGGAAAGCAGCAGCGGTTGCCTAAAGTTTTACTTTTTCTTTACCATTTTCATTGCACCTCTCTCTCTCTCTCTCTCTCTCTCTCTCACACACACACACACACACACACACACAACATGACTCTGGATCTAGAACCCTATCACTGCCTGCTACATGAAGGAGAAGTGGCTGAGGTTCCCACAGCCTCGCTTCATCTCAGGAGGCAGAGAGCTCCACAGTACTCCTGGCCCGGTGAACTCAAGTAACCTACACCTATGGACCCTTCCCCAGCCTCTGAAACATTCCTACGTATTCTGGATTGAAGTGAAGCTGACAGAGGAATGGTGGGGCTCCCTGGGAGAGAGGAGAGGCAGTGGAGCTCATGGGTCAGAGAGTGGGGGGTGTTCACCTGTCAGGAGGCTGCACAGCCATCTTGGGAGTGAAGCAGCTCAGTGTTTGATGCCTCTGTGCCCCTGTGTCCAGCCCCTTTCTCACATCCCATCCATGCTCCGGCACTCCACTTCCTTGCCCAGTTTCTGGGTCTGTTCACAGGTTGGCACACCTGTGTGCTCAGGCTGCTTGGTGGCTAACCCCATCCATATTTCTATCCAGTTCCATGTGTGTTTGTATGCCTATTTCATCTACTTTGTTTTGATCCTGCACGCTACACTTTTGCATATCTGTGTCCCAGGCCAGTAAAGCATGGATTAGGAGTGCCAGGCTGTCCAAAGCTAGATGGCAACTCTGCCCTCCTCTTACTGTCCAGCCAAGAGTCATCCCCAACCTTCCCACTCAGCAAATAAAAATACTGAAGTTTGGGGCCAGCATTATGATGTAGTAAATTAAGTCATCACCTGTGACACTAGCGTCACCAGTTCATGTCCCAGCTCTTTCAGTTCTGATTTCAGCTCCCTCTTACTGTGCCTGGGAAAACCATCATGGATGGCCCCCCAAGTTCTTGGTCGCTGTGTGCAGGATATGCAGGAAGAAGCCCCTGGTTCTTGGCTTTGTCCTGGCTCAGCCCCAGCTGATGAAGCCATTTGGTCAGTGAATCAGAGGATGACAATATCTGTGTGTGTGGGGGTGTATCTCCCCTCTCTGTAACTCTGCCTTTCTAAAAAGATAAACAAATATTAAAAAGAAAAACATGGGACACTCAGCTTATCCGTCTAATTCTCCACCTGCAGCACCAGGAGCCCATACGGGCACCGGTTCTAATTCCAGTGGCCCTGCTTCCTATCCAGCTCCCTGCTTATGGCCTGGGAAAGAAGAAGAGGACAGCCCAAAGCCTTGTGACCCTGCACCCTTGTGGGAGACCCAAAAGAAGCTCTAGGTTCCTGGTTTCAGATCAACTCAACTCTGGCCATTGCGGCCACTTGGGCAGTGAACAAGCAGACTAAAGACCAAGTCTCTCTCTCTCTCTCTCTCTCAACTCAACTCTGGCCATTGCGGCCACTTGGGCAGTGAACAAGCAGACTAAAGACCAAGTCTCTCTCTCTCTCTCTCTCTCTCTCTCTCTCTCTCTCTCTCTCTCTCTCTCTTTCTCTCTTCTTTCTCCTCTGTGTGTGTGTGTCTGTAAATCTGCCTCTCCAATTAAAATGAATAAATCTTTAAAAGAAACAGTTAAATTGAAATTACAAATAAATAACTACCATTGTTAGTGTATTCCCCAGAACTCAGCATCCTTATTTGTCACTTGCCTCATGGGTAGAGTAGTTAGTAGTTAGTGCATGTGGATCCTTCAGACAAGGTCCTGGCACATAAGAAGGACTCCATTAAGTGCCAACTGTTATTGCCTCTCAGGGACATTGGTTTGTTTTTACATGTATATTGGGACATATGTGTGCAGACAACAGTGTTCACAAAGTATCTTGGTGACCAGCTCAGAAAGGCCAGGGGAACCACTGGTCTCAGACTCCAGTCCTGGAGGTCTTCATGGAACTGAGGCAGGGATGGGAAGTGGTCTACTCACCTGCCGGGGGTAACAACCCAGCTGAGGGTGCACTGCCTGTTGGTACGGCATCCTTGTAGCCCGCGGTGGGTACAGGCCCTAGGGAGAGAGGAGGAGGCTCATTGCTGCTGGACAAGGGTGTCCAGCCAACCAGCAACAGCCACTCTGCTCAGCCACTGGCTCCTACACCTGGATGTTCAAATGTCTCATTTGGGAGCAAGATAGGGCAAATAAAATGTATGCCTTATGGGAAACCTGATATTAACAGACTTTACAGCCTTTTTAGTGAGCACTTAAGATGCAAATTTCAAGCACTTGACTGCCCCCTGGAATCCCAGATCTACCCCTTCCCATCCTGGTGACCTTGGAACAGTCACTTCAGAATAGGGCCTGCAAAGCTTGTGAGGGTGGCCGCACTAACTTTGTCAATGCCCACATCCCTCGTCAAAATGCCTTTCCTCAATTCCCATTCATGCCCAAGGACTCGTGGTGTCCATGTACACGTGTGTGTGTGTGTGTGTGTGTGTGTGTGTGTTGGTTTGCATCCATGTTTTCTTAAGTGCATCTGCACATGTGCTTGTATTTGTGTCCATGGGCTGTTTACAAATGTACAACCGGGAATCAGATGCATTAGCTTTGAATTGCTGTTGCTGAGCGTCCGTGCGTACACACATATGCCTGTTTCTAGAAGCTGCCCATGAAGGCTGCTGGGAGGATAAGTGAGTTAATTATCTAAAGCATTGGCTGATGCCCAGCATGTGTATGGAGTCTGCAGCAGTCAGGTCTGCTCCTCATCTCTCACACCTACTGCTTAGCAAAGGCTCTCTAGCAACTCAGCCAGATGGAGAATGGAAATTTTGTTCACAGCTCTCCATGGGGCCACTGTGGGGTATCCATGTATACACATAGACACGAGACTACCCCCTTTGACACGTGCACATAACCCTTTTTCAGTCTCTGACTATGCCCTTAACTGCCAATCCAGAGGTACTCCCAAGGTAAAGGTCAACGCCCAAAGCTCCTCTCACCCCAGGACAGCATCCCACGCAGACACAGCTTTCCTCGTGGGCTAAGCTTGTGTTGATGATCAAGGTGTTGGTGACCAACACTACCACTCTTGACCTGCCATGAGCTCCTCACAAAAGGCCTTGATTCCTCTGATGTATGGGAAAGTCTCCCAGAAATCCTGGTGCCCCACTTGGCAGGTTCCCTAGAGTGAGTGCAAGCCCTCTGCGTGTCCCTCCTGGCTCTCTCCCCGGTACACGGAGTGCTTAGGATCCTACACAGGGGCATCTCCTACCTGACACCAGTTCCCAGCCTGACACTTTGTCAGTCTCACCATTATGACCACAGGATGGTTCCTGAAACCTCAGCCTTGTCCTGTTCCTGGACAGAGAAGTCCAAGAAGCAAGTATCCTTGCCCATGCCCAGTTCTCCAACACCCCTGAGCATTCCACTAAGTGTCTCTCCTCTAATTCACCCCTGTTCAACCTCATTAAAACAGCCAACTTTCCTGGACTGAAGGATGGCCGGCCTCCCCATCCCAGCCTGGCCTGTGCAGGATAGTGTGGTCCTACTCAGCTGCACCCCGCAGCAGAGTTTCAGGAGAAGGCCACATATTCATCAGCACAAAAATTGTGATTGTTGTAGAACTGAAATTTTGTAAAATCACAAGGGAAGCTAAATAAATGCTCAGCCTTCTCGGCTGGAGGTCGTGGTCTTTCCCCATCTGCTTTCTCCCTGCTCACTTGGGAGCAGAGTTCCCTCTCGTCAAGCAGCCTAGGTACCTCTACAGCTCCTCGGGGTCGAGGCCTCTGTCTCCCATCCCTCCAAGTCCCTCCACAGCAGACCTCTGAGCAAATTGGATTTGGGCTCTCATCTCTACTCCTAGTGCCAAGCAGAGGAAAGACCAGGAAAAGCCATTCCCTATCTCCCTTCTCTGTCCTCTCAAGGCCTACCAATCCCTGACCCCATTTCCTGAAGACAACCAGGGCCAGATAAGAAAAAAAAAATCCCCATTGCGTGCAAGATTTTGCAGTGTCTTTTCCCATTCATGGACTTGATGATTCCTTGCAGCAGAAATCAGTGGATGCTGCTGCTGGAGCTGTGATGATGGCAGTGAAACCATTTTACAGGCAAGGAAACCTGGACTCAAAGTGGTCAACTAGCTTGCCCAAGGTCACACAGCTTAGAGGCAGCAGAATCTTGAAGCTCAAAGTTACTGCATTTCAAAACCTACCTTTTCGACATTAACTCGGGCCTAGGCAGCTGTTTCAGGACTAGCTGGGAAGAAGTAAATGAGGCCGTCTTTAGTTCCGACCTGGAAGAGTCAATCCTTCTATGGCCAACCCCAGCTGAGCCTGTTCAGTCCCAGCAGGTCCTACCAAACCACAGCCATCTACCGCCTATACACAGAGGCTGGGGAACTTCAGGGAATTGGCCCTGCCCTGGGAATACAAGCATCTCTGAATGAGGAGGAAATCTCTTTCACTCAAATAGTCAAGTCCAAGGAAATTAACAAAGAGAAACTACCCCAACCTAGCAAAGCAAACCATTGTAAATTAGCTTTTTACATGGTGCACTCTGGAAGCTCATTTTAGAGCCAACTGGTTTACAATAAATAAAGTATGTAATTGTTTCTCTTGCAGACAGAGGTGCAGGACTGCTCTGTGGTTTAGTCCTGAACTTGTGTTAGACTCTGAGCCTCTTGATCATCTTTGAATCTTCTCTCCCAGCCCAGTGGTGGAGAGTGTGGAACATAGGTTTTCAAAATCATTCAAATGAATGAAAAAATAAAGAGGAATAAGGAGAATATGGTTGAATCAACAGTGGACCAGCAGGCCTCAAGGTGCACGGGTAGAAGAACAGGCAAAAATGAAGGAGTCAGTCACTCAATGACCATGGCATTATTTAGTCCCAAGACCTGTGTAAGGAGACTATAGGGTGGGCATGGAATTAATGCTGAATTTCCATTTAGAACCTTCCTCTGCAACCTCTCCCTTTGGTGCTGGGTGGAAGGCTTTTTCCAGGACAGACTATGGGTGCCTGATCCCTTCAGCACACAAGCAGAATGGCTTGGAAAGAAGTGAGAACGACTTGGCTAAATTCTGTGAAGATGTCAGAGCTGTGTCCGGGGGACCAGCTCATTGAGAGTCCTTTGGCATCTAGGACACTGAAACCACAAGGCTTATCTGCTCTGCTACAGAGGAGGAAATGACATAGGGGCTGTGACAGGACTCAGAGGAGGATTATCAGTGGCAGGTAGATTTCCTTCTATAGGTTTTGCTGCACCAGATTAGGGTCACAGCTTGCCAAGGGGGTAGACCATGAATCTACAAATGCAAGATCCTGGCCTCCACCATACAACTATATGTGTTCTGGCAAAGAACCAGATGGAAGAGGTGGGAGCAAGTCAGAGATGGAGAAATCTGAAGACACTGAGCAGCTTTCCTGAAAAACACGGAGCGCTATCTAAAGGGACTGCTTTAGTTATTGGATTGGACAAAGGTTTAAACCGGAGTGGACGTTTATTTGATTTTTCCCATCCTTCTACCAAGTGGGCGACAGCTCTTAAGGGATATTAAGTTAAATGGACAAGATAAAGAAACTACATTTGCCCTGCATAAATAAGTTCTGTGAGTAGAATTTCCAACCCAGCTACAAGTGTGTCTGGCCATAAATCCTCTTCTAGCTATGAGTCCAAGAACAAGAGTTTGTGCCTAGCCACCTTAGCTGGTACAAACTAAGACAGCTTACTTGTAGTTTAAATATGGTAGTCATATAATTTGTAATCCAAACCAGGGCTTTCAAGAGTGAGGTAGAGATGCATTGCTGAGTATCCTGGGGCAAAAGACACAGACTGTCCCAAATAGCCCACAGAATAATTAACACCCAACTTTAAAGAAAGTCACAGGAAACCGATAGGGAAGAGAACTATGACACCATCTTATTCTAGGGTTCCCAGCACTTAACCAGCAACAACTAGCAAAGCAGCTTTGAAATAAATGGTACAAAGCAAACCAGATTCCAGGAAGTGGAAAAAGTGAACTCATGTGTTGTGCTGTGTGTGTACCTTAGCAGCCATGATCACTAACGAGTTGACAAGTTGGTGGTGTCCTGTGTAGACCCCATGGAGATTCAAGATTGGAGGATGGCCTTTAAAAACAGTCCAAAAGTTTTTTATGCAGCAGAGTCCCAGCAAACCATACTCCCAACAGGGCCAGAGCCAACGTGGATGACCACCTGGAGTCCCAGGACCCACTCACCTGATACTGTGGGAAAGCTGAGTGATTGGGGTACACAGGTGCAGGCGGATAGTTCAGGTTGAGCCAGAGTGGCTGGTTCAGATTTGCTGAGGTCAAAGCTGTGGCAAAACGAGGGTTGAAAACGTTCCCTGTGTACTTGATGTTCTTGTCAGCAGCTGTGACAGATGGATTAACTGCAGATCACAGCAGAGGCAGAGCATGTCAGCATGAAGGCAAGGGCCTGCAGTAGTATGACTGCCCCAGGCCAGGCCCCTGAAACTCTAACAAGGCTTTTCAAAGTCCTGATGAGCTTCTTTAAGAATGCAACCCTGGTTCACACTTTGTGTGTTTGAAAGAAACAGAAATCCCAACATGGACTGGAGTTTCTGCCTTTCACAGAGGAGACAGTTTAACAGGGAATAAAAATGGACCTGATTTCTAGAGCTATGTTTTACTTACAAAACCACATCCTTTCAAGTGCCCTAATAAAATTCAGCTTTTTTTAAATCAACAACTGCTATCCTATTGGAATTCGTTCTTATCAAATTAGAAAGCAGTCCTGCTGCCTCAAGACACAAACTTTGAGTGTGTGTCTTGCACAGAATATTATCCATATAGAAATAATCGTTAAATTTTTTAAAAGGTTAAGTAATTTAGGGCACAGTGACTTAAAATCATGTGGATAAATGTGATCAGGTTGAGCTGTTCCAGGATATAAGTTCCCTATTCTCCTCTACAAGTTATCCTGCAGGTTGATAGGATCAGAAAGGGGTCTTTGATTTCCCTTTTCTTGGCATCTTTTGGGGAAGGAAATTTGACTGAAACAGTTGGACTAGGGTTGGGGAGAGAAAGGAGAGATACAAATAATCTAAATAGTTCAAGTATGCAAATATCTAATTACATCTAAATGATCTAAAGCATGGGATTTTTCTGTCTTGGGATGTGTGAGAGGATACAATCTATGCTGGGTCAAGGCTATATTCAAAATCGACGGCTACTAAAACTCTAGCTACTGGAGTAGGGAACATCTAGCCCATAGGACATAGAAGGTCTGGCTGGCTCTACCAAGATAACCATAGCCAGCGTTCTGCATTCAGTAAATCTTCAGTAGGCTTTCTAAGCTGATAGTCATATGTGGCTCATGAATGATGCTATAATATCTAAACAGTCCTTGGCAGAAAAAGGGTGTGCCCCTTTGCTGGTAATTGTTTTTCCAACAAGAATGATAGGGAGAAAGTCAGCTCCATCATTTGGCTGAGAAAAGAAGTGACTTGCCCATGGTTTGGGCAGCTTCTTGGTGACCCAGCCACCTCTGGGGCATAGGAGTGTGTTTGAAATCCCATCATTCTTCTGCAGCCCCTCCCTGGATTTGCTTACGTTTTGGGTCCAGTCCCTCCACATCCACTTTGTTGCGAAACTTCAGCTGCCCACTTGGGTTTTTGGTAGCTCCAAGGAACTCAGAGAGCAGATTCTTCTCAGCGGGCCATACAGGCTTCTTGGATGGCACAGTCATGGATGGGGTACCCACTGGGTCATTGCAACCCTCCTCACCACAGGTATCCTTCCGATTCTGGGGCCACAGGCTAACAAAGAAGTTGTCTCGACACTTGGTTGAATCTTTGTTGCCAGAGTTCTGTTCTATAGCAGGAGAGAAATAAATAAATGCCTGGAGAGGAGCACATATTGGGTGTAGGGAGCACCATTTTCTGGAAAGCATGATGGCTCCTCCATACCACATACCTGAGACCCAGACCATTCAAGTGCCTCTCAGCCACATATATACAGCTCAGCCTGTCCTTGAAACTTACCCAGACCATTGCTCAGTCTAGCCCTCCTGCCTTCATGAATCCATCTGTTTATTCACCTATGCTTTCCTCTTCCTTTACCTCCATCCATCTGCCTATAATCCATATATTCACACATCCATGCTCCACCCACCCATCCAACCATCCAACTCTTATACCACTCACTCACCTATCCATCCATCCTTCCACCCACCCATCTACCCATCCACACACTTACATATCCATTCAACCATCCATTCTTGCAACCTTCCATCTATTCCTCTACCCACTCATGCATCCATTCATCCATCCATCCACACATATATCACTCAAAAATCCACCCATTCAGTTATCCATCCATCCACTCACCTACCCACCATCCACCTACCCACCAACTCAATCACCAATACCCGCTCATCCATTCACCTTCCCCATCTATTTGCCCATCCTTTCACCCATCCATGCGCCCATCCACCCATCCACCCATCCACCTACCTATGCATCCACTGTTAGTTTCCTTTTCCCTTTATGTACATGAATTCATCCTTTTTTATATTGGTCAGTTCTTCAACTATCCTTTTTTCACCCTTTTTCTTTCCATTCTTCCTTTCCTTCCTTTCTTTTCTTTTTTCTCCCCCTCTCACTCCCTCCTCTCTTCCTTCCAACCATCTATGGTGCCGGAACTGGAGGCACAAACATGATGTGAGCAGTCTTGCTTTGAAGGAGTGTGAAACTGGGTGCTTAGTAGAGATACACATTTCCACAACTTGGACCCTACAGTTTGGCTCAATATCACACCTCTGTTTCTGTCTGTGGCTTACAGGTGATTCAGCTTGTTTGGCAGCTCCAGACCCTGCCCTGAGCACTGGGGACACGGTGATGAGTCAGAGCCAGTCTGCCCAGCGGTAGCTCATCACAAGCAAGGCAAGAGAGGCATGCTCAGAAATAGCTTTGGGACAAGGCAGGTGGGCCCCAAAGATGACAGAGGACATAATGGGAGAAAAGGATTGGCTGAATCCACTTTGTGTCTGAGAGGAGCTTTGTCCCCCAAAAGGAAGGAGGATTTCAGCAAGACCAGGCACATCTTGGATGAAAGCAAGATAGGAACAGAAATGGGCCAGAGGCTATAGACATGGGACTTGGGGCAGTCAATGGAGATGGCTGGGGTGTGGAGTCAGAGCACGATTAGTGCCAACTTTGGGTCTCTGCACATGGGCTGAGCAGTCATCTCAGAATGACTGTGTCTACACCACCACAGATCCCTCTGCCATGGCCCTCACTCACATGGAGGCCCCGAATGTCCTGGAAAACATGTATTAGGAATGGCCAACACATGGGCTTTAACATTTCTGCCCCCAAAGTAAGCTTATCTTTGAATTCCACTTTTCTGTGATCTTCTTGAAATGTCCCTGCAGTTCTTCCTTAGCAATGGAACTCTTCCTTGTGATTAAACACAGGGAAGAAATCTGTTAGCAGGAAGAAAGCTGTATGAACAATTTCTTTTTCCCTTTTCGAGGCATTGCCCTGTGGAAGCATGGAAGGGAGCTTCGTCCATCCACCTAGCCCCCTTTGATCCTTCCCTGACCTGGAATCTTACAAGGTGTCCTCGGTGCTTGGCTAAGAGACCTGGCCAATCTCTCCTATGACTGTTCTCCATGTGAGTCACACTGTAAGCCTCTGGGCTGTCCCTGAGTGGCCCTATCTGGGCACTTGGGCTTTAGGGTTTCCTGTTGACAGTGGACTTCACCTGCTCAGCTCTTGGAGCCCCAGCAATGCAGCCTCAATTTCTAGAATGGATCCGGGCCTGCTCTCCTTGTACCATCCAAGCACAGGAAAGAGCTGTGTTAGTCTAAGCCAATTTAGGAGACAGCAACATTTTTAGCAAAAACACATCCCTAGAGTCTCCTCCAAGAGTTCCTCCGGTTGCTGAGTTTAGGCCACAGCCACTATGTGGAAATACCAGTACTCACTAATAATAGCCCTCTCCCCAGGGACTGCCACACCTGCAGCCTTAAACACATACTTAGAGCCGCCTTAAACACCTACCCAGTTCCTTCCTCCAAGATCCAGGCCCACACGTCCCTGCCTAACGTTCCTTTGTCTCACTCACACATTTGCAATCACACACACAACACATATGCATAGAGACACATCAGATGTACCACACTTGCATTTTCAAAGCTCACTTTAGCACTTTTTGGCCAACATATTTGCACACATAAGACACACACGGACATGCACAAGAGATGGAACAGGTGGTTAGAACCCAGCAGCCCCATTCACTAGGGAGGTTTCCTCATTGGGGCTCAGCCCTCTCACACCCCTATCCCATCATCATTAGGCTGCTCCAGCCTGTCCAGCACCAAGATTCCAGCTCACTTGCCACGGCTTAGATTCCTCAGCCAATCTACAGTGCCTCACAACACACTCGTGGAGGACCTTGCTCCTGCTTCTCAGACAGATGGATTCAGGCCCTCTTGATCCATGGCCCTGGCAGCTGTCCATTTATACTCCTCACAGACTAGGGTCTCATTTTTCCTCTGAGTGACCTGAGTCTGATCTGCTCTCCTAATGACTACTAAGTATGGACAAATGACACTACCAAGAGCCTGTAGATCAGGAAAAACAAAAACAAAACAAAATGCTGCACTGTGGGGGAGAAGGTGAGGGTAATTTGGAAGGCAGTTGGTTTTCCCAGGAAAGGAAATCTTCTATGAGCTAATGGGGGTGCACTTTGTGAGCTGCTGGAGCCCTGGATAACAAATCCAGGGCCAAGAGTCTCAACCATCCCTAGAAAATGTATGTACTCACTCCTTGCCCCAAGGAGATCAGGCTTTGTGGGCAGAGTACATACCTCCCTTGGAAGCCTAATTGCTGCAACTGCCAGGTAAACCCCTTTACCAAGGCCTTCCTTCACACACTCTGGATTGCTGGAGGCGTCAACATATGGCTCAACCAGATTCAACCAGAGGCAGGTGGCTAAGACATCACATGAAATTCTGTATCCCACAGTAGAATGCTTGGGTTTGCATCCTGGTTCACCTGTTTCTATTCCAGCCCCCTGCTAACGTACGTCCTAGGAAGGAGCAGGTGACAGCTCTGGGGCTTGGGTTCCTGCCAGCCATGTCAGACAGCCAGACTGAATTCCAGGCTCTTGGCTTCAGCCTGGCTCACCTTATCTATTGGGAGTGAGCCAGCAAATGGAAGTTCTTTTTTCTCTTTTTTGAATCAAAACAAAGTAAATATTATTTTTAAAGTAGAAATAAAAACGTGGGTAGGTACTCCTGGTATCTATCCCCTTTCTCAATGCATGTTGGGACTAGTAGGGCCTCTGGATCTGCATGCACAAGCTGTATCCTGCCCTTGGGCAGCAACAGCAGGGCAGGCTTGCCCCTAGAAGCTGTGCACACTGTAGGCTGCTTTGCCTGCTTTGTACAAGGAGGCTTCCACTGCATACTGCGGCCCTGACCGGCTGCCTAGGAAGCCTCCCTTTTCCCCATGCAGGTCCACTCTTGGCCACTGTGCCCTGCCCCACTTACCCTGCAGCAACGGGTGCTCTTCAGGGTCAGTCTCAGGCTTGGAGCAGATCTTGGCAAACACCGGAAGCTGCTTCTTATGAGCAGGGAGCTCAGGGAGTTTGTCAGAGGTCTTGAGAGGAGGCGTAGGTGGCAACAGCAAAAAGGAGCCCAGCCCCGGGGTCTCATTGGGCTCAGAGCCGCTGAATATGCTGTTCTGCAAGAAGTCCTTGATGACCTTGGTCTCCTCCAGGACCGTCTTGTTGTCAGGGGTCTTGGACGTCTCTTTGGATTTCGGTGGAAATTGAGCCAGGAGTTTGCTGATCTTCGAGTTGGAGGCCCCCAGGCTGTGGCCCCCATTCTCTGCCTCTGTGGCACTCTTGAGCTTGGTGGCAGGTTGGGTGTCAGTGACTGTGGACATGGTGGAATCACAGTCCTGCAGGGCCCCAATGACAGGCACAGCTGCCTTCTGATGCACCAGCTCGTCGGTGGCACTGACAGTGGCTTCTGGGTGCTCACAGCTGCCTGCCACCAGAGGAGGTGCTGAGGCGCAGGTAGCTGGTTCCTTGGGCTCCTCAGGGCAGCAGCCAGATATATCCAGTTCTCCCGAGCCCTCCTGGACCGGGATAAAGTGCTCTTTGGTGAGGCTTAGGAACTCCTGCTCCACCAACAGGGAGATCTCATCTTTGTCACTGATGAGCTCCAGAGCTCTGCAAAGAGATCAGAGAGACAGAGGAGGTCAGTGCCAACTAGCACACCTTGGCTCTGTGGCAAGCCATGGGTTTCTCAAAAGAGAAAGGTTAATGCTTGCAAATCCAGCATCCCATATGGGAGCACAGGTCAAATCCAGGCTGATGTGCTTCTAATCTAGCTTCCTGCAAATGCACCTGGAAAAGCACTGGGTGATGGCCTAAGTGCTTGGATCCCTGCACCCATGTTGGGGACCTCACTTGAGTTCATGGCTTCAACCTGGTCCAGTCCTGACTTTTGCAATCATTTGGAGAGTGAATCAGTAAATGAAAGATTACTCTCTCTAAGTCACCTTTTCTTTGAAATAAACAAATACATCTTTAAAAGGCAGAGAACACAGTCACGCAGTGGACCGCTCCTCCAAAGGATTCTGAAGCACTTGGCAGGTGTAGCATCAAGAGCATGGTTCAAGGAGCAGGAGTGCCTGAGTCGTTTCCCTGCATTCTTACTGAGTGAATGGAAGCTGGTCACAGCCTCACAGAGCCTTAAGTTCAGCACCTTCCTCCCCACTTTGTTGCCCAGGACCTGAATCAACAAAAGACTAGAGATGTAGTTCATTGGGGGTATTTGCCCAGCAGCAAAGGGACCAGGAGGGAGCCAACAGCTCTAAGAGTGGAGTCCCATGTGCTGAGACCGTGTCCTGGCAAGGCCTCAGGAGCACTGCCCTTCTTGCATCTGCTCCTTGCAGAACGGCGCAACTGATGGGCTAAGTTCACACCCTGACTCCATCACTTCCACTCCATGTACTCTGGGAAAGCTGCTCAGCATCCTGAGGCTCCAGCTTCCGTGTCTGTTTAATAGCAACATCAGAGAGGCTCAGACACTCTCACAGGGTGTCTTCCATAGCGTTCAAGGGCAACACCAGTACCAGCAATTACTTCCACACCCTGTCAGCCAGGCTGGCCCCTGGACCCTACAATGGGGCCCCATGTACATCCATGACCAGCTGATTGGCACGGCATCTGACCATGTCACAGCCTTTGGATTTGGCCTCACTCGGTGGCAATACCCACAGTTAGCTGATCCGTGTACCACACCAAAGGGGTTCCCCTGGGCCCAGACACTGGTCTCTTATGCACCTCAGACCCCCAGCTGGACCCTTGCTGCCTGGCAACAGCCTGCCGCACCCACTAGTTTTACAGCTGCTACACTCTTGGATTACTCCAGCTGAGGGTAAGGGTGGCAATCCTGCCGTCTGGTTGGTGTTTCTGCCTACCCACCAACATCTTTAGCAAGAAGTTACCTTCCTCCCAGTGCTCCCAAGGGAACCAGGACCATCCAGCCTAGCACCCTCTGCCAGATGAGGTGGCCACGACCTGAAGCATTCTGGAAGCTACCCAGCTCCTTGTACCAAGGGAGAAGCTAATGTAGAGGGGCAAAGGGGAAATCAGATCCCCCTGAGCAGGGCTCAGCTCCTGCAACTTGGGCGTTTTAGTCTGAGAGATGCAGTGCCCAGTCAAGCGGACCACTCTCTCAGGGGCACAGTAAGGCCACACACTGACATGCAGTGACCAGCAGCGACCATGCTTTCCAGAAAGTGTTCTTTGGGTATGTGCATACCTGCGTGTGCACACAGACATCTTCACAGATGTGTCTGATACACACATACACACACAGAGAAAAGAGCATGTGTACCCCTCCCAGGTGACCACACACAGATCCCCAGACAGGGAGCCTCGTGCTCCCCAGCCCGTCAGAAGGGGAACACAGAAGGGGAACATGTGAGCCTGTTAGCAGTGGGGTCCTGCTGAAACCCAGAGGTCACTGGAACAGGAGCTGGGTGGCTGAGGAACTTAGGGAGCTTAGGGGAGAGCTGTGTGCCACACACATGAAGATGCGCTGGTATTGTAACAGCCACACAGCAATGTGCCACCTGCAGACCAGCCGTGCACGCAACCTCAGCAGGACAGGAGCAAGTTGACCACAGCCAAGGGGACCTGGGCTTAGTGTCACTTCATCGCTGCTTCCTGTCAGCCCTTGGTCTCCAAGACCCTCCATCTGGAAGGATTCAACATCTACCATCCCCTGAGTCCCGGAATGGTTGGGAGAACACAGTGAGGTGAGGTTGCTGGGCTGCACTGGATTAAAACTGACTGTGGGGCCTAGTACAGTAGCCTAGTGGCTAAAGTCCACACCTTGCACACACCAGGATTCCATATGTTCACCAGTTCTAATCCTGGCAGCCCCGATTCCCATCCAGCTCCCTACCAGTGGCCTTGGAAGGCAGTCAAGAGCTGCTCAAAGCTTTGAGATCCTGCATCCGCATGGGAGACTCAGAGGGGGCCCCTGGCTCCTGGCTTTGGATCGGCTCAGCTTTGGCCATTGTGGCCGCTTGGGGAGTGAATCATCGAACAGAAGATCTTCCTCTCTGTCTCTCTTCCTCTCTGTATATGAGACTTTCCAATAAAAATAAATAAATCTCTACAACCAAAACAACAACAAAAGACTGGCTGTGAATGCCTGCCAGGGTGGGCCCTCAGCCCTGAGCACAAGACCAGATCAATTCCTGCGCCGTGTGTCCTCCCTCCCTCCAGTCTGCCCACCCCCCGCTCTCCCACCTAGCCCTGTCCTTTCACCTCCCTCCTGTGTCTAGACTCAGGACTATAAATAGGCCCCTCACACTGCTGCCTCCCTGGGAACAATCAGAAGAAAGAGGCTGCCCATCTACGGTGCCAACATCCACATCTGCCTCCTCCTCCACCGCCATTGCCCACCACCCAAGAGCAAGTCCTCAGAATTCGACGCTGTCAGGAGAAGGTTTTGCCTCCCCTCCCTGCCCTCAAAACACTTTGCAGAGCGAGCTGTGCACCAGCTCTTCCGAATCAGAAAGATTCACTACAATTATGATAATGCTTAAAATTATGTTAATGGAATTGTCGTTATACTTAAACAACAACCAAAAAAAGAGTCCTTATCTCCGAGAGATATATACTGAAGTATTTACAAATAACATTCTGCAACAGACTCCCTTTAAGTGAGCCCTGGGGTGGTGAGTGGGGGAAGGGAAGGAGGGACGGAGGGAGAGATTGGGGAGAGCGTATCAGAGAGAGGACAAGACCTTGGGTGTATTGGTCATTGCCAAAGCTGGGAGGTGACCACATGGGGCAACACACACTGTCCACTCTTGTCTGTGTTTCACTTCTGGGTTGTCATTTGAATAAAAAATATGGGGTGGGGAGAGAGAGGGAGGAAGAGAGCTAGCCACAGAATCTTGCGAAGCACCAGTCCCAAGGACCACTCAAAACAGCTTCCAAAAGGGCCACAGCTCCCTGAGGTCCCTACACGCGCCCCCCAAAAAAAACACCCCAGAGAACACCCCCTCTCAATCCTCTTATCCCACTCCAGCACCCCAGGAGACTGACTGGCAGAGAGGGGGTGCAAGTCCCCTCCCCCCACACACACTCTGAGCATGAGCTCCTGTGCTGCTCCACACTGGCTGCCTGCCAGGCCTTGCAATTCTCATCTGACGAGTGGGGGTAACACTGACCCCTCGAGGTCAGACCGAGCTGCTCTGAGATGAGCTGTGCACAATGCTGACCACAGAGTGGTGCCTAGCAACCCTGCCGGGACACACGCATGGGGTCACAGTCGCAGTAGGGTGGGCAGCGGCCAGATCTCAGTGACGTTGCGATAATAATGTGGTGGTTGGTGGTCAGATCTCAGGACGCAAGCCCTCAAGACAGTGGCATGGCATTGCAATTGCAACATGATGGGCAGAGGCAGAGATCTCAGTTATGACAGAGACTGTTCTATGATGGCCAGCAGGTGGATTCAAGTTGTACTACCACGCCCGTCTTAGGAATCGTTGTCAGCATCTAGAGCAGTAAGGAGCCACCCTTGTCATTCCCACTCTGCAGCCCTGGAAGACAGGGGGACAGAGACACAACACTCAGTCCCTCCCAGGTGCAACCACTCTTCTCTTCTCCAAAGCCACAGTGACTCTCAGGGGACAAAGTTGCCCTAGTCCTCCTGGTCATTCTCCTCTGGACATGCAGCAGGGGTCCTAAGAAGAGATATTCACAGAAGGGATGGCACCAGGCCAAGAACACTGCCCTGTTGCCCTGGCTGTGAGTTCTCCGTGTGTCCCTGAAAGCTGTGCTGAAGCGTGCTTTGTCATGAGTTTATGGTGAGCTGAGTGGAAGCCCACACGTACCATCAGAGTTGGTTCACTCCACATCATTTATCAACACAGCACTGCCCTCACTTTACACAGGGAAATGGGAACCCTGCAAGGCCTTAGCCTTGTCACTGAAAATGGGAGGAGGACAGTGGTGGGGACATGGTGGGCCAGCAGCCTTCATGGTCTCCTCTCCATCAAAGCCGGGACTTGGCGGAACCAGTGAGGCCCCCTACTCCAGGATGGGACTCTGCTTCCTGATCTGAATGCAATCAGGGATCTTACTCCTCCCCCACCCCCACTCCTGCCTGTGCGGGATCATGGCCATGAATCCTGAGCCTGTCATCTGTGGCATTAACTGTCCCTGACAGCTCCGTGTCAGCTGCATGTCTGATGAGCATGTCTTCTGTGTCTTCCGCCAATTTACGGATAGCAATGTTGAATGGAAGAGAGTCCAGAGCAGAGTCTTGGGGACACTGCCAGAGACCCTCCCCCCCCAGCCTGACGATAATCCAGGATCAACACTTGGGGGGAACAAATCAATCCGGTGTCTATCACCCACATCTCCACTTCTCCACAACAGCCTCTCTCAGCCCCCTCGACGCAATCTCAGATCCGCCGTCACTCCCACCCAGCCTCCTCCACCCCACAGAAAGCAGGGTTTGGTTGTATTCATTGGTTCTGCATGCTGCATGCCATGCAGGTAGCACATTCTCAGAACTCAGATCAAACAGTTTCCTGCTTAACACCCTCGCGTGGGTTCCCGTTACACACAGACTTCAATCCCAGCTCCTTTGCTATGTCGCTAGCACCACACTGATCGACCCTATTTCCCTCTTCTTGCAGCCACCGTGGCCTTGTTTCTCGTCCTTGAAACTCCAGGGCCTTTGCAATTCCTGTGGAATGCTTCCCTGCCCCTTCCCGTCACCCTTGACTGTGTCTCCATCATTGAGAGCCAATTCAAGTGTCGTATTCACACAATGATATTTCTTTCCCTTAAAAAAGTCCTTTTCCCCTCACAAGGCCCCTCTGCTACTTACTTGCTTCACAGTACATGTCACTACCACACATTATGAATCTTACTGCCCCAGCACGAGGCCAGGGCCTCTCTGTTCACCACAGAGGCCTCTGAGCCCAGAACCCCAACTCCATCAGCCTTTGTTCAATAAAGGAAGGAGTAAAGGAATGGGCATACTCACTGTCCTTTGTCACCCATCTCTCAGACCTCTTAACATTCAGGTGTGCACACATGTGTTCCTCCCCGCAGGCCGAGTGCCACCCAGCTCCTCTCACAGAAGGCAGCATATCTGGCTTTGGTTCAACTGTCCTGCCTTCAATTTCACATGGCACCACTGTGCTAGTATCCCCGTGAACCATCAGATGACAACAGCAACCACCTGGCTTGGCTCGGTTGGGTCCTAAGAACTGCACGACCCTAAGGGGCAGCTCCCCCTCAGAACCTGCCCTGACTCTGCGTAATCACTATGGGGCTCCCAGACAATATATTTCATGCACTCCACAACTCTGCTGAGTTCAAGGTTAAACTGTACTCATCTGCATTTCCTGGAATCTACCTTAATTTTCCCCCCCTACAAAGTTTTGCCAGTCCTGGCACCTCTCCCATGTTATTTGCTTTCTCCTTTGGGTTTGGAAAAAAAACCCATAAAAGTCCAGTCCAGACTCTGTCATTGTGAATCATTCGGGGAGGCTAATCCAGCTTCCAGAAGGCTACAAGGAAAGCAGTGAGAAGTGGCTCCAGGAGTCGGCTCTACGGTGTTGCTCTGCGCTAACCTCAGACATGCTAGGCGTGTGATGGTGGCTCTACACTCAGCCACTGCGCATTATTTCCACATTTGCAGAGATTGGAGTCGTATAAAAATAAAGGCTACTGAGTGGCTGGCACCCCTTTCCAGAATAATGACTAAGCAAGCATGCTGTTAGCTCACGACAGCGTTTCTGTGTACACCATAACCCAGAGCAAAGATGAAAACTGCTATTCATCTGAGCCAAACAACAGAAAAATACAAGCAGAAAATTGTTGGTGCTAGAGAAGGACACCAAAACAAATATTTCCTCCCAGCCATGGCGTTTCAGACTGACAGCCAACATGGTGTCCAGGCCCAGTCTGCCAGGCACACAGAGATACCCGGGTTTGAACTGGCATTCCTCTGCAGAGTGACCTCAGGACTTCAGGTATGATGTGGCTGCTGTGGGTAGAGACACCCAGCAGAGTAGTTGAGGGAGGGAGGCAGGAAGCAGACAAATCTACAGCAAACAGCTAAGCTATCTAAACCCCATGTCTTCATTCACAAAATACTAAAGCTGACACCTATTGCTTGGCTAACTGGCAGTCCAGGTACTAGGGTAAACACTTTTCATTTTAATTCCCTCAGTAGCCTCAGTGACATGGTGGGGTAGACGAACTCTAGATTCGGAAGTGCTTAGGAATGGGAACTCAATCCATTGGGACCAGGCAACCTCCAGGTGAACGAAGCCAGGAGGACCTGTTGGAGGTGACACATCACATGGAGAAAAACATCAAGGTGTCTCCACTCACAGTTGGCTAGGCCCAGATAACAGTGGTAGGTGTCAGGGTGAACAGGAACCAAGTTCCACAGGTTCTAATCACACCGAAAGAACCATCCAGCTCAACTTAGCCCAAACTGCTGGACTGTAGAAGCCGGCATTAACAAGACAGATACTGTAAGCCACTGAACTCCGAGGTTTGCTGTACTTCAAGATAGTAGACACAGATTATGCAATTATTCCAATTTTTAAAAAATGAGGAAGCCAAGAGATAGAGAAATGAGCTCATTTCCCATGGAAATAAAATCATAATGCCACTCTCTGAGCCACTAGGCTACATTGTCCTGAAACTCAAGAATGAAAGGCAAGCTGTGAGAACACTGGACCTGGAGTGAGACACTTCTAGCGCAGGAGAGCAGGAAAGGCTTAGAGGAGCGCAGTCATTGAGCCAGGTAGCTAATGCGAGGAAGGACTTTCAAACCATAGGGAACAGCATGTACAGGATCCTAAGATGGAAAAGAACAGAGCACAACTAGGGTTAGGGATGGTTGGGGTGAGGTGGGAAAAACGTTCAAGTGGGTAAAGATGTGAGGAACATGCTCACATGTATACCCAAACTGCAACAATACAGAGATCGGCATGGCAAATTTGTGAAACGTTCCAGATTTTTCTTAAAACAAAACAGAAAAAAATGTAAGGATCAAAATAGAATCTTCCAGACCTTTGAGTTGGCAGATGTTATTATAAAGGCACAGGGAAGCCATAGCAGAGATTTCAGCAACACCGACTCCCACGGGTGAGGAGTGTTGCCTCTGTTGAACAGTTTAGGGAAGGACAGTAGAGGGCTAAAGCCTGAATCACAGTCTAAAATTAGTCCAGCAGGTGAGCGATATTATACTTGCCACCTGTCCCCCCAGCAACCATGAGATAAGCAGAAGATACTGATGGAGTGGTGTTGTGGAGCAGGTTAAGCAGCAGCTGCCTGAGACAGCAGTATCCCCTACGGGTGCCGATTCAAGCCCCCATTGCTCCACTTCTGTTCCAGCTCCCTGCTAATGTGCCTGGGAAGGCAGCAGAAGATGACCCGAGTGCCTGAACCCCTGCCTTTCATATCAAAGACCTAAATGGAGGTCCAGATTTCCTGCTTTGGCCGGGCCCAGCCCCAGCTGTTATAGCCATTTGTGGCGTAGATACAAGTTTCATCTTTCTCTCTTCCTGTTCCCCCTCTCTATAACTTTGCATTCCAAATAAATAGATATATGTTAAGGATTAAAAAAAAAAAAGGAGAAACGGGCTCAAGAATGTTAAAAAGTTTTGTTCAAGAACACCCATAAAAGAAAGCGTTGGAAGATCAGCTCCCAGACCCATATGGTCCCCAAACTCTATTCTTAACCAAAGTGGAAATGGGAGAAAGAGTAGGACCTTTGCAGACAGGAGAGCTGGAGCCAAAGCTCAGTCCTTTCCCTCTCTGGCCCTCCAGCAGCAAGAAGCAGCAGAAGGTGAAACTCTAAGGGGACAGGCAGCAGTCCTGGCAGCTGGCAGGGCAGGGGGCACCCGAGGCCACAGACAGAGAGGCCCTCTTCACTAGGACAGACTCTGAAGTCCAGTCAGCAGCTATCATCTCCAATAAAGTCCAACTGTTTTCTGCACAATTCTGGATCTTCCTCCTGCAGGAGGATCAGGAGCCCAGCTTCCCGGGTTTGCATGTAGTAGGACCCAGCATAGCCCTGCCCAACGCGGACGGAAGGGTGGCTGTGACCCCCCTTGTGGAGCACAGCCTGTCTCTTCACAGACCTGGGATTCACTAAACTCCCCAGGGGCTCTCTCCCTCAACACACACACACCTGGAGACTTCCATATGTTTTTGGAAAAAGGCGATCAAAGGTGTGAGCTCATTTTGGGGCAAATGCATTTTTCCCATAACTTGTGGGAAATGCATAGATTTCAAAAACTTTTAGCACCAAAATAAACTCATAGTTTGAAATCCCACCTTTCCACAAATATTTTGAAATATTCCACAACACTGTAATCCTGTATGTGTGCCCATATGCTACAGTCATGCACACACACAGCATAGACACCCATACCCCAGCCATCCACACATACAATGTACACCAATGTACACTCACATGCTCAGACATACACAACCCACATGCACACAGGTGTATGCAACCATACACATTCACAAACCCATATGCATATATATATATACACTACTACCATACCTTTCCTCCCTGGAAATGCAGCAAGAAAAAAAAAAAACAGGAGGGGACGCAGAGTCCAACTGTCTTGATTTGGAAATAGGACAGGGCAGTTGAGATAGGCTGTGGACTCATTTGCCTGTGCAGCTGGGTCCCAAAGGTTTCTGGATACATCTAAGCTCCATCCCCAGGGACCTTCCTGGTAGAGATGGTGTGGGGGGGGAGGTAGGGTCAGTGATCTGAGGGCTACAGGAAAACTCGGGCTGCCCCACCCTCAGTCCTCCTGGACTCCCGCGTGCCGGTGAGGATTAAGGGAGGCAATGACTGTGAAAGCACTGGGTAAATTGTTCCAAGCGCTATGCAAATGTTAGCAGCTCTGACCCACCGGCAACGCTGGGCAGAAGAGCCCCGCCCGGCCTGGGCTTTAGAGTTCCACTGGCCCATTCACAGCCCAGAGCTCTGCTCCCTAGAGGTCCAGAGTCAGACAGACTGGTGAGATCTGGGTCCCTTCAAGCGCAAGACGAGGTCAGCAGATGATGAAAGCAGCCAGCACTATACTCTTAGCTCCCTAAATGCCATACCTGGACCTCATGTTCCCCTCCTTTCCCAGCAAAGGTCTTCACACAGGGTGGATTCCTAATATAGACTTAGAACTAGTGAGGGTCCGTGGCCTCCCTCCCCCATGCCTGGCATTGAAACATCTCTCCGTCAAAGCTTTGCCCCACACTTGCCCTTGAAGCTTAAGGTTTAGTCCTCTTTGCCGCTCAAAGTGTCAGAGAACATTTCAGATTCCTGGGGTCCCTGGAAGAAACAGCAATTCAGCTCATCTAGCATGGGGTGGGGCCCAGGCATCCGCATTTTGAGCAGGATTCTGTCTCTATCCCTTTTCCGGTTTCCCATCTCTGTGTGGTCTTAAAGCAATACTGTCCTTGGAGACACTCAGCCAGGTGTGGAAATCCCTCGAGAAGTTCTGCAATAAAGCCTTGCCTGCCAATCCGGGCAGGGGCACCCTGGCATGTGGAAGGGAGACACCCTCTTCTCCACCACATCCGCTGATGGTCCCTCCAGGGAGCAGGCGTCAGTTGGGTCAAGGACTGGAAGGGCTGGGGGTAGATGAGGGATTCAGTGAGCTGCGGAATGAGACAGGAAATACTGGGGAATAAATACAGCAATAAAGCAGCTTCGCCTGGAAGCTACCGAGTGATTCTTATTGTTCAAATTATCTTTAAAACTTTTCATTTGAATCTGTTTAATAAGGGAAGGCTTACCCTAAGGAAGAGGTATTTTTTTAATGTGACTTGGGAGCTGAATTGGAAAGAACGTTGCAACAAAGATATTAAAAAGGGGATTAAACCAAACCACTGGTGGCCCATCTCTGCGGGCTCCCACAACCTGCGACACAGTTCCCAAAACCATAAAATTAAATTACAAAGGGGGACACGGGAAGCGGCACGTTAATCAGGATACATCTCCCCTCACAGCACGCGTGGCTCCCGGTGCTAAGCAGACATCGCTGAAGGACTGCACCAAGCGCTCTTGTGTCCAGGGAGAGCTCAGGTGGTAACCACCACCACCACCCCAGCACTCCTATCCCTGCCCTGCTGTCTCCGAGCCTGATGAATCTGATCAAGTGACCTCGTCTCTCTGACCCTCACCATCCTCATCTATATAATGGGAACAAGATTGGCCATCTAATGGGAGGAGTTGTTAAGACGATGAAATGAAGCATAAAATTCAAATACAGGGCCTGGCACACACAAGGTTCTCAAGAAAATGCACTCTGGTTTCTCTGCAGCTCAAGGCAGAAGGAAAAAGGAGACTGCAATGTGTCAACGAGTGGCTATTCTGCCACTTTTTCCCATGTCTTTCCCCACTTTTTCGAAGGACTATGACCTCTTGCTTGGATCCCAGCCACTTTTGGGCCTCACTGTCCTTAGAATGGCGTTAGTATGGCTCATCCATCATTCACTTATTCATTCAGTCATGCACATGACAGTCACCGAGGGCCAGGAACTTGACTGGGCACTGGGGAGACAAAGATAAGCAAGACCCTGCCTTTGCCCTTACACAGCCCCTGGCAGATGAAGGAGGAGGAGCAGACAGGATATACCATATGACTGTCACAGCTTCAGAAATCCCATGCCAGAACCACACTGTCAGATCCAATCGAGATCCCCTCAGCACCACGAGGGCTGGTTTAAGTGGACGCTCCCATGCCATCACACTTCCGCAACAGGCATGGCCCAGAGCCAGGGGAGTGTGGTCTATGTTGATGACCTCTTGTTTTTTGTATCATGTGAGTTCAGAAAACCAGCCTTGCCCTTTCCCTTTTTGCCCTAGCTGACAAGAATCTCAAAACAAAACAAAGAACACACCAAAATATGGGTCTGAGTACAGCAGCTTCCCTCAGTCTATGTTTTCATGTCACGTGTGTCCTTGATGACAACACTGCGGCTCCTGCTGACAGTGATGCACACAGATGCCTTAATGCATTACAGGTGCGGTATAAGTGAATGTACATTGCTTTACTAGTCTCCACTATATTTCTGTAAGGCGGCTTGAATGACTTCTCTCATTTTTCAAATGAGGAAAGCAGGACATAGACAATGGGGCGAGGCTTAGTTACAGTCAGGGAATGTGGTGGATCCAAGTCTACTTGTCTCCTCGTTTTATGTTGTCTGAGAATTCACAGGATGGAGGTGAGATGAGATTGTTTATTGAAACTAAAAAGAGGAATAGGAGGCTGGTGTTTGGTCTAACTGCCAAGCCACTGTTGAACTGGGTTTAAGCTTCCTTCTAATGCAAACAGGCAACAGGTGATGGCTCATGGAGTGGGGCCCCAACCACCCAGGTCAGAGACTGAATTGCCATCACTCAGCTTTGGCCTGGACCAACCCTACTGCGGGTCTTTGGGAGAGTAAACAAGTAGATGGGAGATCTGCCCCTCTCCCCACCCTGCCCCCAGCCTTTCAAATAAGTACATACCCTCCTGAAGAGAAGAAGAACAAGGAAGAAAGAGAAAGAAAAATATTCTTAAATGGAATGAATATGACAAATTCGGAGGGTGGCACACTTGTTCTATGTCTTTAAGGATGCCTTGACATTGCTGGTAGTGGAGAAACCAGAGCAATGGCATCTGCTGACAATTCATCCTGCTTTACTGAGTGAGATAAAGGAAGGACCACTACAGAGCCCCTTGGAGCCCAGACCAAAGGACCAGAGAACAATGCGGTGCCATAGAAGACGTCTGAGCAGAACTGTTAATGTGCTTCATGAAGCTGGCAAAGGGTGGAGGACAGATGTTCCTGAAGGTAAGGAAGCAAATGCAGTGATACAAGACGCTGTCAAAGTGGCAGAACCAAGATGAGCAGGAGGCCATTAGAAAGTGGACAGACAGGACGTGAGTCCAACGCAGAGGAGGATAGGGGCAGGGTGTTCTTGAACCTCAGCAGTCACTGGTTCATGCACTGGATCACTTGACTAACCATTGTGGGAGTGCACTGAAGTCAGGGGATGTTTGCAGAGACGTTGTGGCTGCACAGCAGACTCCCTTGCTCTGACACCGGCACTTGGGCATAGATCTCCATTCTTTGAGCTCCCAACCTTGGCTGAATGCCAACACCCTGCTCACACTGGCAGCAATGCACCCCCAAACACTTCATCAGAACCTAGCACAGTGTGCCATGGCCTGCATCTATTGAGACACTGAGGGTCCATGAAGGTGGAAGACCACCCCATCCTTACCACCAATGACAGCTGTTGCTTGGCATGCAGTGGCTGCACAATAAATATTTGTTGAAAGTCCTTGTTGTCTGATGCATCTGTGCTTGTCTCACCCAGTACACTGGAGCTTTCTGAGGGCAGAGTTTCTGACCTGTGTCTCTGTGACCCTGGGATCCAGCACAGAGCCCTATGCTAAGAAGACAGTAAGCACGTGTTGAGTGAGTCCGTAGATGCAGGAGTGAGCAAATGCCTTTACATAGTCAGGATAATGGGGCTGGCAGTACATCCAAGGCCTCCATTCTGAGGTTTTCAAGTTTTAGCAAAGGGAGAAACAAATGAGTAAGTAATCCTTGAATATGAGTCAGTAAGTGGCATGCCACAATTCTCTAAGCCCAAATTTACGACTAATTAAAGGATAACTGAACAAGATGCTTGAGTCTAATTGACTCTAGAAAGAACTACTGATTTCTCCCCAAAAGCTCATTTCTCCCCATTTCTTCCCCCCACTTAGAAAATGGTACCACTGTCCAACAACAGGCTCAAGCCAGAAACCTCCACTCAGTTTTCATGTCCTTGTGTGCCCTAAATCATCAGCAGATCCATTGGACCTTTCAAAGCACACACAGAATCCCCTGCTTCCTTTGCCTACATGGCAATGGTCCAGCCCCCACAGCCACCCCCGTCACCAAGCTCCCCTGGCACACTGACAGCATCTCCCCCCATCACCTGCCTGCGCACACCTACTAACCAACTCCACACACGATGCCTACACCTTCAGCAAATAATGAATTTGGTCATGTTATGCTCAGTCCTACAAAAGTGTTGTTGGAATCTAAACTCCACCCTCCTACCTTGGTGTCCCAGGTCTCCTGCCTTCAACCTTGCCTGCCTGCCTGCCTGCCTGTGACATCGCTTGGGACCATGTGCTGTGGCTCTTGCAAACCAGCTCAGTTAACTCCTGCCTCAGGACATTAGCAATGCATTCTCCTGGACAGATTGTCCACTCTCCACCTGAGTGGCTTCTTCTTGACATCCAGGATTCATTTCACTTCACTTCACGACTGCCTTTCCCTGATACCCATCTAAAGGCTCCTGATCTTCCTCATTTCCATCTTTGCATTCATTAATACCTTAAATTATTTTGTTCACTTTTGTATATTTGTTATTGTTCTCTTAATACCGGAATGCTAGAATGTCAGTGCTTTTTTTACATCTATAATGATCAGAGCTTTTTAAATTTATAGTTATCCCTAGTGTTCATGGGGAATCCGGAACCATAGATATTCAAGACCCTTCTACAAAATGGCATAGGATTTTCACATAACCTATTCCCATCCTCTATTGTCCTTTAAGTTTTATTGTAGTTATTTAAGAGAGAGTTCCCATCCACTGGCCCATGATGGTTTGGATCTGGTCTGGGTAGCAGTCATCAACTAGGAATACCATTCAAGGCTCCCAGCTGGGAGACAGGAGCTTGGTTACTGGACATATCAGTGCTGCCTCCCAGTTCTCTGCATTACTAAGAATCTGGAATCAGGGGCTGAAAGTGGCATCATTATCATGCACCTGGATGTGGGACATGGGCATCTTAACCAGTACGCCAGATACCTGCCTTTCTTGTACCATATACTTTAACTCATCTCTTGATTACTTCATAATACCTTAAATAATATAAACACTATGTAAAAAGGGGTTATATTGTATCACCCAGAGAATAATTACGTGTGAAAGTGTCTATACATGGACTGTCCAGACACATTTTTCCCAAGATAATTTCAACCCATGGTTGGCTAAAGCCAAGGATGTGGAAGTTCTAGGTGCAGTGCTCATGGCAGTGGAGGGCAAACTACCTGCTTCCCTTTCTCTCTGCTATTAGAAAGTGAGGTCTAGGAAGATAGGACTTTTTAAAAAAAGAATTTTTTTTAAGAAATTCAGATAGACAGAGAGGAGGATAGACAGAGAGGAAGATCTATTCGATGGTTTACTCCTCAAGTGGCCACAACAGCCAGTGCCGAGCCAATCCGAAGCCAAGAGCCAGGAGCCCCTCTCAGTGGGTACAGGGTCCCAAGGTGTTGGGCCTTCCTTGACTGCCTTCCCAGGCCACAAGTACAGAGCTGGATGGGAAATCAGGGCCACTAGGACATGAACTAGCACCCATATGGGATCTCAGAGGATGCAAGATGAGGACTCCAGGCACTAGGCTACCGCACTGGGCCCAGAAGATAGGACGTTTAACTGGTTCACATACCCATCTCCCTACAGTTTCAGGGACACACAATAGATGTATAATCATTTAATGAGTGAATGAATGAATTCAATGTGTGTTAAAAGAGCAAAATTGGTTTGTAGAGAAAGATGAACATGATACTGGTCTCTATTAATAAGATATAAGACATAGGCAGGAAGGATCCTGTCTACATAAACTGGATTCTGCATGGATTACAGTACTTGGTTCTTGCAGTCAGCACTGTGAACAGGAAACTAAACCAAGCAGACATAAAGGAGAAACTTAGAGCTATCTTGCTTGGAGACAAAAGAAATGCCAAGAGGAGTGCTGTGGCTTGTTTTGCTACCTAGACTGTTGAGAGAAAGAGAGGGCGGACTTGGCTGGGGGCTCTAAGGGAAGAATGGAGATGAACGGGTGGCTGTTGATTTGATAGATTGATTCCAGATACCAGAAGCCAATGGTGTTTTGAGAGAGTTCATCAGAGAGAAATGAGCTGCTTAGCAAGCAGTGAGCTCCCCATCTAAGCAAGTACACAAGAGGGTGGGCACTCAGCAAGGATGCTGAGGAAGGGCTTCTGCCATACAAATGGCTTCCAAGGTCCTTTCAGACTTGAGAAGTCTGAGTTTCTGCAATGTGTGCAGATGGAGTCAAGAAAAAAAAAGTATGACTTGGAATTTTAGTACTTAAAATCAGGCTGACAAATTCAGCAGAGAAAGACTACGCAGGGCATCAAGGGTATCCCAGAAACACCACAAACACTCCCTAGATCTGAAACCTATGTGTGATCAATCATCTGTGTTCATTACCCAAGGATGCCTCAGATTCGGAAGGAACACAGCCCACTGTGTTTTCACGAGGGTTCAGGTGGTGCCGGGTTTCACTTCTGAAACTGTGCCACTTCCTCAGTATAGGATTTTGGGAAAGAAATTAAACCCTCCAAACCTCTAATTCATTTCATTTGATCATTATTGGTGTTCAGTGAAAATGTTACAATGGTAAAGAATTTTAAATCATACCTACCTCATGAAATAATCGCAGGCCTTGAAGAATTATGGTCATTACAAGGAAGTTCTGCAAATGCTAATGCTTAGCTGGCCTTTTTGAAGATCTCATTGAAGCCCCCTCACAATAACCCTATGAAATGCACAGAACTCATGTTCACTTGGCAGATGAGGAAACCAAAGCTCAGATAAATCAAACAGCAACAAATCCTGCTGCTGGCACAGGGCTGAAGTGCAATCTGAAACTGGAGTTATCTGACTCCACCAGCCACAGCTGCCTTTATTTCAAGAATAGCTCATTGTGTTCCACTTGGTTGATATCCACACAATTATGGTATCTTTTATTCATCTAAGTCAGTGGTTTCCTAGCTCTTTTCCTCAACAGCAGAACTCTTTTTTCAAAAACAGCCTTAGAACTCCAGTAAGTAAAATTGATAAAAGCTCTACCACTCTGGATGAAGTGAGGGTGGGGCCCTAGCAACCAACCCACTTGACTCCAGGGTGGCCGCCAAAGCACCCTAGGTCGTGCAGAGCACAGCGCGCAAAGCCCAAACCAAAGCCACTAGCAAGACAAACCCGGAACCCTACGGATTACATGTTGAGGGTAGCCTCATTTGCATGATGCATCTTTCACTTCTCTGCTTCCCGTCACATTCCATCCTCATTATCAGCTCTGAGGTGGACAAGGCAGGGCAAATCATTCTCAATTTGCAGATGAGGAAATCAAGGCCAAACAGAGTTAAGCAACTGGCCAAAGGTGCACCATTTCAATTTTCAGCCAAGTGCAGACTGGAAGTAGAGTCTGTCCATTAACTCAGTGTGACCTGGCAGAGAGGGTGCCATCTACCGGAAATTGACACTGACCCTGGGTCCACAAAGTGGACAGTCAGCACCTCAGCCATGAGGGTTGACCATGGCCCCAAGGCACCCTGCCAGGGCCGTGTCCCAGAGCAGACAGCAATGGGTGGAAGAGTAAGGCTTTAGGCCACTGAAGGGCCTGATGGCAAGATTTTGGCTGTACCCAAGCTATTCCCGTCTGAGCCCCTTTGTGCTGAGCACAGGCAATAAGAGGTAGGAACAGCCAAAATGCCTTCCACTTTCATCTGCAGCAAGCAGAGATGCCTGCAAGGGGCCAGCAGGGAGGAAGACTCAGGTATCCATGACACTTGGCTTTTCGTTTTAGCTCTTGCCTCAAACCAGAGGCAGCTGATAAATCCCTGAGTGCTCCCTCTTCAGAATAGTTCTGAACTGAGCTGGAGCATGTGTTGGAGCAGGCAACACTTAATTATCACTTAGTATTTAATTAGCACTTAATTATTAACACTTAATCCATCTGTAAAATGGGGACACTAATACCTGCCTTATAGGAACTTGGGGAAGATTAATTAATGTTTGCAGCACACTTTGAAGATGCAAAGCATTGAAGAAGTGCTTGACAGTGACATGAAAAAGCCACAGCTGATTTACCTCCTTTCCCTAATGAGGTCCCTTCTTCCTGTCTGCTCCTTCGAAGATCCATGCTCGACAATGCTTGCCTGGCTTTGTCCTGGTAGAGAAACACTTAGCTCTGTGTCTCCCAGGCACAGGATTCCCCATCCAGGAAGCTGGCTATTTACAGCCATCTTCCCGCACTTTAATTTTCTATTATGTCCTCTGAATATGTCAATGCCTTCCCAGTAAATATTTTGATGTGCGCTCTTATAGCAGCTTCTGTGGCGGCTGAATGGGACAGCTGCTCCCTGTATTAGGAAATTCCAGATGTGGTTTAAACCACCGGAGTTGTCTGTGCAAATGCCTAGCCTTTGCATGGGAAAGGGAAGCGTCTTGGTATTGTATCTGGGAGGAAGACATGAGCACTCTCACCCTTGGCCTTGGCTGGGGTGGAGGGCTTCCAAGGACCCCAGAGCCATATGTGGGGTGGCTGTACCTTCGGGAAGAGCAATTTTGGAGGACTATTAAAGAGGCAACCTGGCGGGCCCGGCGGCATGGCCTAGCGGCTAAAGTCCTCGCCTTGAACGCCCCGGGATCCCATATGGGCACCGGTTCTAATTCCGGCAACTCCACTTCCCATCCAGCTCCCTGCTTGTGGCCTGGGAAAGCAGTCAAGGACGGCCCAATGCATTGGGACCCTGCACCCGTGTGGGAGACCTGGAAGAGGTTCCTGGTTCCCGTCTTTGGATTGGCGCATCGGCCCGTTGCTGCTCTCTTTGGGAGTGAATCATCGGACGGAAGATCTTCCTCTCTGTCGCTCCTCCTCTCTGTATATCTGACTTTGTAATAAAATAAATAAATCTTAAAAAACAAAAAAAGAGGCAACCTGGCACGCAGCTCTGGGCCTGGTCCTTCAGCCAGGTGACTTCAGGACCTCGGTCAGCTCTTTGTTCCATTTACTGTAAAGGGAGCTGGGTGAAGGCAATGTTCCCAGGACTTAGGCTTTAACCAGACAGAACCTGGGCCGGAACAGCCCCCCAGCGTTGGACCTTGCCTTTCCCTATACTGCCCAGCTAGAGAGGGGCTACTCACTCGTCCTGGAGGCTGAGCCTGTAGTCTTCCGGAGTCTCAGCTGGAGTGGCAGAGAGCTGCTCTGCCGAGGTTCTGGCCTGCAACGTCTCAGAAAGGCCCTGAACTCTCTTCCAGATATCATGGCAAGCCTTATCCAGGCTGTCTTGGGGTGTGTCCTGGTGGATCCAGATGTATCGGGGGAATGGGCCCAGGGCTGAGGGGCGCTTGGCCACCAGGGCCAAGGAGGAAGGCAACCCATTCCCACTGGCCATCTTTGTCCTTTCTCTCCAGAAGCCCCTTGGTCCACCCAGGACGCAGAGACAGAGGGCCATATACCACCGCCCCTCATTCACCAGGGAGGGAGCGGAGGGTGGGGCCTGGCTGAGGCTGCTCAGCACAGTCAGACTGTGGCTCCCCCAAGGCGGTTGGGTCTAGAGGCCTTCTGTTTGCTTGTGGTTTAAGGGTACCTAGCTGCTCTCTTTCGGGAAGGGCCAGCTTATTTCGATTCCTTCTTATTTGTTCTTGTCTGACTTTTGCCCTCCTCCTCCTCTCTCTTAGAAGAAAATATTTAAAAGTCAACAAAAACCAGTAGCTTAGTAACTGTGGAATCCTCTGGAGTTCAGGAACCAGGCACCTGGGCGGGCAGAATGACATCTGGGAGCAGCTGAAAGGGGGAGTTGGCTCTCCCCGCAGTCCCTGGCAGTCACCCCTGGTGACACTTTGCGGCACTTAGATCCAGCTCAGCCCATCCTCGCCCTCCTAGTTGCATATATGGCAGGACGAGGGCCTGGCACCGAGCTAGGCGCCACAGGCAAGAAGCCGGCCCAGGGTGGGGCGTCCCAGAGACCCCCGCCTCCTCTGCTCAAGGCAAGGCAACGCCTCTGCCCGCCTCAGGGCCCCCTCGCCAGCAGCGGCCCTGCCTCCCCGACCCTGAAATCTCTTATCAGATATCCGCAGCCGTCCCAGCGTCTCAGCAAGACACCTGACGCGCCGGGAGAGTCCAGCTGCGAAAGGGGGCGCGGTCTGGGCAGGGCGGGGCCAATTTGCCAGTCGGTGTCTGGCACACCCTTGTAGTCCAGCGCCAGAGTTCTTTCCGGAGGTTCAAACGCAACGGCTCCATGCGCGGGGCGCAGGGCGCGGGGCGCTGCGATGCGGGTTCGGCACCAAAGGACCGCTGCGATGCGGGTGAGGGTGCGGGTGGGGGTGAACGAGGACTGCAGGACACGGGCTCTGTCCTCGCTCCGGAGTCTGTGTGGAACGCGCGGCCGCTGGGCTCCGCGGGGACCGCATCCCTGGCAGGCCTGCTGAGTCTCGGCCTGGCTCTCGTCCCAACGACAAGGACCCTGAGCCAGGCGCTGGGCTCACTCCTCTTCATGCTCATGAAATCGCCTTTTATTCTCGTTCTGCACATGAGCCTTGGCGTTACGAACGATTTGCCGAGAAGCGGGCAGCTGGGCCCAAAGTCCCGCGCTCCAGGTCTGGCCTTGCACCCTTGGCCACCAAGGCATACAGTTCCCTCCAGTGCTGGGCTCCGGGTAGGATGTGGCAGTGCAGGGGACCAGCCCAGACAGGCTGATTCCTGGGACCCTGCCCTCGCGGTAGCGACTTTATTAAATACGGGCTGACAGTGTGCCTCTGGCTGCAAGAGCAGGGTAGTGGGTGGCAGTGACAGCAGTGTCCCCTGGAATGGAAGAGAAAAATGCAGGAAGAAGGAAAGGAGGTGAAAAGAGGAAGCAGCAGCCTGTCCCTGTGCCTGTGGCTCAGCTGGACGATAAGCCAGCAGAGCAAATGAAGAAGCAATGATTACAGAAAGAATGAAGGCTCAGTGGAGAATAAAAGAACGAGTCCATGGGCAGAGGAGGGTGGCAACAGGAGGAGGGGGTCCAGGCAGGCCTCCTGGAGGAAGTGACATTTGAGAAGCCGTGAAGGAATGAGAGATTCCCTCTCTGCAAAACATTTTGGCACACAGGAGGTGCTCAGTAAATGTGTGTTGTTTGAATTAACGATATGTAAAGTGCCTGGCATACAGTAGGTGCCCAATACACAACCTTGCTCTTTACAGAAGGGTTGAGTTCTTGGAAATGTTGACTCTCAGTTTTGCAATCTGAGCTTCATTCCCCTTTGATTTTCATTATAACATTAAAAATGTGCTCCTTTGGGGAAAATTCCAAGGACTTCGACTGAATAAAATTATAGTTAAGAATGTAGAAAACCTTTTAAGATAGTGTATTTAAAGGAAAAGTGATCATTTCTGATGAAATATTAATAGTTCTGAAAATGTCACTGTGTGTTTGTGTTGCTTGGCATTTGGTTGGCTAACACCTATGCTTAGAGCAGACTGCCCGGGACTGCGTGCTGCCTGGCCCACTGGATTCCAGAAAATTAACCAGCACATTCGCCCCATGTGCGGAAGACTAGGCAACAAGGGTTAAATAGAAATGATTACAACAACTAAAGCACAGTAGGGAGTGGGAATAACCTTAAAGCACATGGATGGGAGGTCTCCACGAGACTACATAGACCTCAGTGATTGCACACTTAGAAAAAGCATAAAGCCACATTCAACATGGCAGCCACTAGCTACTGGGGGGTCATTTTAATTTTCACGTAAATTAAAAATGCAGGTGTTCAGTTGTACTAACCGCACATTGTTACTGGCTACCATCTTGGACAGCACAGAAAAGGTTCCAATTGTGGAACACAGATTAAGCCACTGCCTGCGATCCCATATCAGAGCTCTGATTCAAGTCCTGGATGCCCTTTTCCTATCCAGCTATCTGCTAATGACCTGGGAATGCCACTGAAGATGGTCCATGTACTTGGTGCCTACTATTCACATGGAGATCAGTCTGCTGGGCTCTTGGCTTTGCCTTAACTCAGTCCTGGTTGTTGTGGTCATTTAGGGAATGAACCGGTAGGTGGAAAAGTATTTCTCTCTCAATCTTCCTTCCTTCCTTCCTTCTTTCCTTCCTTTCCCTTTCTTTCTGCCCTCTCAATACATACATAATAAATCCTTTTAAAAGAGAAAACATTTCTATAATCACAAATCCGTTGACTCTAGAACCAAATGGCCTGGTTCTGGAGGTCATCAAGTGAGTTTTCTTGCCGTGTAGGTGTGGGCAAGTCACCTGGACATGCTGTACTTGTCTGCTGTGGCTGCCATAATGAACTACCACTGACCACAAGACTGAAGCAGAAATGAGTTTTCCGCCAGTCCTGGAGACTGAACAGTGAAGACCCAGCATCGGCAGGGTGGGTTCCAATCTCTCTGGCTCACAGATGTGTCTTCTCCCTGTGTCTTCACAAGGTGTTTCGTCTGTGCATCTCTGGGTCCACAATGCCTTTCCCTGTAAACAGTTGGACCTGTCATAATGACTTTCCTTGCATCTTAACCTTTTCTTTGAGAGTCTGCAGCCCCATTTTGAAGTCCTGGGGGAAGGATTTTGACATGGAAATTTGGGGAGGACAAAGTCACCCTGAGAGTTGTGATTTCTCTTCTGTAAAAGGGGATGATAATGAACAACACTTGCTTTGTAGAAGTGCAGTAGATGCTGTATTGCTAAGCAATTGTTTAGCACATAGAAAGTCCCTGGAAGTACACCTGGCAGATAAGAGGCACATAAAACCCGTGGTACATTAGCTTGCTGTTGATTACATTGAAATGAGTGCTTTGGAGATTCTAACAGTGTTTGTGCTATGTGTGTGGAGGGAGAACTTCGGCCCAACTGGGGACATTACTTTGTGATGGGCTCAATCACCTAAGCCTTTCCAAGTGTGATTTGCTATTGAGCCCCTCTGTAGGTAAGGTTGTACAAGGCACAGGGATCAGCAAACTCTATCCTAGACTGAGTCACAGCCTAGAGAATGCAGTTGGGAATTCTCCAAGTGCCTGTGATGCAGCAGGTGTGGCATAAACCAAGATTATCCCAGTCTTCATGTAACAAGTAGCTATGCTGACTGGGTACTTGCACAGAGGTGCTGAAGACACCACAGCTAAGATGATGGGCCTGGTCCTTGCTGTTTGGGCAGCTTGAAGTAGTCAATGGCTGTGAGGATTATCTCATTATGAATTATTTTTAGTGTGGAAAAAATTCTTAAATTAGCCCTTACCAACCATTTTAGCCTGGGCAGCTTTTGCCTAGTTTTGCTTATCTATGAGATAGAAAAATTATGATGCAGATTTGAAAAGAGTTTTCAGTGACAAGTGAGCTAGTGCATGTCCAGAGCTTAGGCTGAAGGAGAGGCAGGGAGAGCTAGCACCACACCCTCCACCCCAAACTTTCTTGGTTCCAAATGGAAAAGTAAGCATCTCAGAATCATGAAAGTAAAGGTAGATAACATTCACTGGATATACAATATATACCAAACTAGCTACCAACTCCAACACAACAAGACCAGGTGGAAACCCCAAGGAAAGCTGGCATGGCCAGGATTCTTCAAAGATCGTTGCAAGCCTTGGTTTTTTTTTGTTTTTTTTTTTTTTTTTTTGTTATATTCTTTGCTACTCTTGTAGGCGCCATTCCTGCTCTGACATTTTTACACACACCCACCACCATAACCAATAACACTTTTTATAAAAAGAAATCGAAAGGATTTGTGCCATTTTGCTTTTGAAAGTTTTTGGTCATGAGGCATTTATTTAATACGCTAGACTGTGATTCCTCACCAATCTTGAGAAATCCACACAGAGTGAAAACTCCAACCTACAAATTGGTATCAAAATGTATTGAAATTTTTATGAATACTAAACTCAACAGTTAATGAAGTTGACATACTGTTAGACTTTGCATTTAATAAAATATTTACTGATTTCAATGTTGCTGATGCCTCTGTATTGTGGAGTGAATGGTTAGGCCTAAAACTTTTCGTAGAGCCTGAAAATCCCTAGAGTCTGATCATGCTAATGTATCCAACTTCACAGTGGGGCTCAGAATCAGGGATCTTCCATGCACGTTTACAACTTTAACTGATAAATGAAAATTATACATATTTACAGATTGTCATATAAAATCTCAATCCATGTGCAAGGATAACTGTAAAAGTCTGTAGAAAACTTAATTACAAGATCAGTTTATTTTGGTGCAAAAACAATTTTGAAGTCCATATATACAAAGGGGCTTCAAAACAGCCATAAGAAAGTGTGCTATGAAAAAAGCAACGCTTGAGCCCGGCATGGTAGCCTAGTGACTAAAGTCCTCGTCTTGCATGTGCTGGGATCCCATATGGGTGCCAGTTTCTAATCTTTTTTTTTTAATTAATGCTCATTTCAACATTTTTAAAATTATCTTTAAGATTTATTTACATTTCTATTGGAAAATTAGATACAGGGAGGAGGAGAGACAGAGAGGAAGCTCTTCCGTCCGATGATTCACTCCCCAAGTGACCACAATGACCAGAGCTGAGCTGATCCAAAGCCAAGAGTCAGGAGCTTCTTCCAGGTATCCCATATGGGTGCAGGGTCCCAAGGCTTTGGGCCATCCTCTGCTGCTTTCCCAGGCCACAAGTAGGGAGCTGGAATGGGAAATGGAGCAGCCAGGATACAAGCCGGTGCTCATATGGGATCCTGGTGCATGCAAAGCAAGGATTTAGCCATAAGGCTATCAAGCCAGACCCTAAAAGAAACATCTTTTTATCTTATTTTGCAAGAACTTTTTGGAGTAGCTTTGTGTCAATCTCCTCAATCTTTTGTCACTTCTCTATAATGAAACATTGAAAATTCTCCCTTCTAGCTTTATGATAAGGAATGTATGCATCATGTTGTCTGTACTCTCCCCTCCCTGACTCCACCACAGGTCATCAGCACTTAAAGCAGCACTTAACTACAACTTAGTACCCACAGTCAACTTTTGGTCACCCTTCTCTCCTCTTACCCTCCTCAACCTCTGGGAATGACTCTTCTACTCTTAACTTCATGAAATCAACTTTTTATAAATTCCAGGTATGAGAGAGATCACGTGATGTTGTCTTTGTGTGCCTGGCATGTTTCACTTAACAAGGAGATTTCTTGCTCCATCTTTGTCACAAGTGACAGCATGTTACCGCTTTATGGCTGATGAGTATTCTGTTTTGCACAGAAGCACTCCCTGAAGTTCATGGCATGTTGAATTTAAAGAAGAGCTTATTTTTAGTGCAGACGTTTTTGGAAACCCATGCATGCTTGCTGCATTAGGCCCGTTTGTGTGGACTTTGTGATGCGCCACATCTTCTCTAGCCATTTATCACTTGATGGATACATTTCCATTTCTTGGCTACTACGGCTAATGTCACAACACTAGGCAAAGTCCCTGAGGGCCAAACCATCAGAGCTGGAGGGAAAGGAGGTAGCAACAACGTTTCATGGAATTGGTCTTACATGCTCAGTGTCTGAGCAACAGACTGAGTTCTCAGGCATTGCCAGGGCGATGCAAAGGCAACTACAGTGTTCTGGAAGCAAATCTGGGATGGTCAGCGTTCTGGAAGCAAATCTGGGATGGTAGCATCTCTCTCCTGGCAACCTCATCAGTATTCCTTGGAATTTTCCAAGGGTTTTATCCCTTATCATTGTCTCCTTCCTTGGTTGTACACATGAGTGGGGTGGTCAAGAGCTGGGTCAATGGCAGCCTACCCACTAAAATTTAAATTCCTGCTATGCTGCTGGCTTAGGTGTGGCTTTGCACCTGTTTAAAATGCTCTGGCATTTTTTCATCTGTGAAGTGTGAGAGCAATAAAGAGTGGGCATACAGCCGAGTGGTTTAGATGCCTGACTCCATCTTGGAGTGCCTGGCCTTGGTTCCTAATTCCAGCTCTCTGCTAATGCAGGATCCAGGTGGCCATGGTACTTTCGAAGTAATAGGGTTGCTGATGCAGATTTTTGGAGGCTGTGATGCGGCTCAAGCGATAGAATTCCTACTGTTGATGTGAGAGACCTGCATTGGGCTCCCAGCTCCTGGATCCTGACCTTGACCCAATCTTAGTCATTACAGGCATTAGGAAAGTGAACTAGCAGAAGGGAGCTTTGTCTATGTCTCTGCCTCTCTTCAAAATGCAAAAATAATTTACAAATTAAAAAAGAAATGAATTTTTGAAGAGTGGGGATGTTTTAAATAACGGAACAAATGTAGAATTTTTGGCAAAATACATGGCTCCTGTGTCTCCAATAAAAGAAATTATTATTATTATTAATATTAGCAATTACTTTAAAAATGTAGTTACTTATTTTGAGGGCAGAGAAATCAAAATACAGAAAAAGAGCTCCCAGAGTATGGCTCATTTCTTCAAATACCTGCAATAGCTGGGATTGGGCCAGAGCAAAGCAGAGACCCAGTAAGTCGATCCTGGTCTGCCAGGTGCTTGGACAACTACTAAACGGTAAGATGGAGTCAGATGTTGAGCAAGAGCTCCAACACGAAACGTGACCATTCCAAGCAGCTACGTTCAATGCCTGCCCCTCGTATCTATCACAAATAACCCGATAATGCAAAAACAGCAGCTTATGAGCAGTTTAAAAACTGGGAAAAGTAAGAGAATATGACCTGGCAGTCAGGTAGCAGCCGAGCCAGAATGCAGGCACCCTTTCTTCCCATGCCTAGTCCTGACGGATGCTCTGAGGACTCCTGGAGAGCTCCTTCACTAAAATCCCTCTCAACTGGAAACTTGGTGCTCTGCCTTTCCTTCCATGACTTCCACGCTGGATCATTGATCAGTAATACACATTCATTGAGGATCTCTACTAACTTACTGCTGAGATGACTTGAGGCAACGCTCAGATTAAAAAGCACAAAATATGGCACTGAAGAATAGTACAAACACTGACTCCATCTCAACAAAACAGAAAGAGTTGCTACTTTCAGGCACCTGAATTGGTCAGCCTGCAGAGAAGTAATAAGGTAATAAAACTGGGTATTCGTATTTGTCAGCCAAAGCAAAAATGGAAACACGTTGCATGGCAGCGTTTTTATGTTCTGACAGCAGAAAATACACATCTTCATCTGCAGAGACAAAATGTTTCCTGGAAATAACCCCAAGCATGAATTTATCATGAGTCCCTGTCTAAAGGACACTGAGTGACATAGCGGGCAATATATTCTATTCTGTTTTCCTAAAAGACAGCAATGCCGTTAGGATGGTGAGTTTCTCACATCAGGGTTCTCTGAAGACAGACAGCGCAACAGTAACTCATAAGTCAGTGGAGGCATTTCTTTAAGGAACTCAGATAATGAAGTCTGGGAGAGGTGTCTTTGGATCCATTCCACAAACATTACTGGGCACCTGTTCAGGCAACCATCCATCCATCCATCCATCCATCTATCCATCTATCCAACCAACAAACCAACCAAGAACCACCAAATTTCCACCAGGTACCATGCATTTTGAGTGGCACTGGTGAAGACTGCTTATAACAGTTGACACATGAATTGAATTTTGAAGGGCAAAAAGGAGAATGGATACAACAGAAGAACATTATAGACAAAGGACACAGCACACGTAAGGACCTTGAGTGGAGTGAAAGTAAATACATAGCTCATCCTAGTAGCCTCAGGAGCACAGAGTGCTGTGGCATAGGGTGGGGGCGCGGGGGTACTGGGAGTAGGGAACTCTGAGGCAGGCAGGAGATGACAACAGGGGCTCTTGCAGAGAGGTTCCAGAAGTGAGCTTGACTAGCACTCTAGAAGCCATGGAGAGAAGTCCAGGCAAGGCAGTAAGCTATGAAATCAGGCTAGTGCTTTAAAAACAGAACTGGAGGCACAGAGGAAGCGATGTGGAATGAGGTGAGCAGCTGCTGTAGCTACAAGGCAGGGGCCCTGGCGAAGACGTGGGGGTGCATTAAGGAGGTCAAGTCTGGAGGACTTGCAGGCACTGCCTGAGTCAAATGGGACTTAAGCATGGCACTCCCAGCTTCTTCTGGCTCAGGATCTGCATGGATGTGGAAGCTAGGTGGACAATGTGAAGTGGACTGGTTCAGTTCAGGGCAGGCTGGGGTCGAGGGGCTTCGAGATGCGAGAGAGGCAAGAACTCCAGATGCAAAACTGGGCACTGGGAAATGAGGTGGCAAGAGGTTTTTACTCTCAGGGACTACCATCCCACAGGGGAGGGGACAAATGGCAGAGACAATCACGTAAGAGAGGAGAGTCATTGGACAGAGGTTTCTTTCTCCCTCAGCCCTTCCTTGGGCATGCTGGACTGCTGAGTGTGCTGCAAATTCTTCATGAGTGTCCTGCTCCACATTGGCCGCTCTGCTTGTTTCCTGGAAAGTGCTGCTTCTCACCTGCCTCTGCCTAGGCTGAGCTGGGAGTTCATTGCCTGGTTTTAAGCACAGGCTGTATCTCACCTGGAGTAAGGAATCCTCCTTTGCCACTTAACTTGCTTCTCAATAAACTGTCAGTCCCAGGGGAGCAGGAACCCTAGATAACACTTGCTTTTTCTTTCCATTTGTGTTCTTAGCACCTAACGCACAATCAAATATTTTGCCACAAATGGACGCAAGGATGAGTGACGAGTGAGTGCATGACTTTGCAGAATTCCAGGGCAGAACTGGGGACAGGCGTATAAGGGAATTGCTTGCTGCTATAACAAACTCCAGTATGCCAACTGCTTAAGACATTCAAGGTTCCTGCTGACATAATAGATGTATTCCTGGCTGGCGGATGACTTGCCTCCATGCAGGGACCTTGAAACCCAGACTTTTCCTACCCTGTGACTCTGCCATCTGCTAGGGAACTGATGCTCTGTACCCAGTCAGCAGATGAAGTCATGGTGGAAGGATGTTACTGGGTATATACAAGTGACACTCTTGCTCGCCATCCCTTGCATGGAATCCTGTCTCACAAAGGCGCCCAACTCTAAAGGGGGTTGCAGCGGGGCTCTGGTTGGGCAGCCCCTCCGCCTTGAGAACACAGTACTGCCAACCTTCTGAGTGTTTGACCTCATCCCTGATCTCTGTTTCTGGATGTCCATAGCACCCTCCAGTCTGGACAACTGAAAGTGTTTGCACATACTGTCAAGTGTCTGCTAGGTGACAATCAGCCTCATGGAGAAGCCCTGCTTTCGACTATGGATGGGAAGCAGAAATCATGGACATGTAGCTAGCAGTCCATGCTGGGCAGGGAGCATCCAGCCCAGTAGAAGGATTTACAGAAAGCTCCCTGAAGAACATGACTTGAACTGAGTGATGATTGGGAATTAGATGAGAGAGGGAATAGCATTGCAGGCAGCAGGAACAGCCTGAATAAAGGCACAGAGGCAAGACAGCTGAGTGGAGGAGCTGCCAGCAGAGCTCTTCTTTCTGGGCTTTTCTTTCCAGCCTCTTCTGCCACCTTTCCCTGGGAAGCAGCTCGCTGCCATCTCTACAGCGACAGCCTCACCCATGGGAAATCCTAGCTTCCATCTGATCACGCGTGGGACTGGAGATTCTCTGCCCCCAACCCAAGATGCCAGCTCTCTTTCAAGCGCTTCTCTGCAGTCCTGCCTGCCCATCAGCTTCTGTTTCTGCTGGCACTTTGCCGGAGCACCCCATTTGTGAGCCCTTCCCCCTACCCCCACCCCATCCATCCCTGGCCTTTCAGCTTTCAAAAGCTCTTTGATTTTCTTCCTGGGTCAGAATGAAAATTTCAGGGCATCATGTCTGTAGTCCCTCCTTGAAGCAGGCTGAGTTCTCCAGAGTGCCAGGCCTTGTTTTCTTTTTAAAATGAACTCTGATCTTATCTGGATATTACGCTTATCTGGGCAAGTCACTATACTGCACTAGGCTTTTTGTAAAGAGACCTCGACCTCAGGCTGCCTTTTGCTCATCAGAACAGAAGGGGCAGGGAGCTTGCTCTTGGGACTGGGCTGAGAGCCACACTCTCCCAGGCTAGACAGGAAAAGTCGTCAGCAACTGATTCCTGTCCATGGCGTTGCAAATGCTTCTACAGGGACAACCCTGCCTCCACCTGCATCGCTCAGCTACTGCAGTAGCCCTCTAAGTGGCCACCCCTTTCCCATTCCCTACAGAGAAGAAAGCTCCTGCCAGGCTGTAGTGCTTGGCTCCATTTCCTGGAAATGGCAATCCACCTCTCAGCCTGCAGAGCTGTCCATCTTTCCCGAGTGTCTGCTGCTGAAGCAGGCGTGTTACACACAGTCGAGGCCGACATCTCACTGTCACTCATCTGCACCCTCTCTCCTGCCTCCCCTGAAATGTCCCCCCTCCTCCTGGCGGGCTGACTTGTGCCTCCTCTCCATTCACATCCTGACCCTGGATCCTTGGGAACCTGACTTTAGTTGCAGGTAAGAGGTAGCAGAGTGAAACTCAGGGCGCTGGGACTCCGATGCAAGTGGTACCCTGGCCAGAGGCAGTCAGGACACAGACACACACAGAGGGGCGACCCTGTGGAGACACAGGGAGAGGTGACATCTGCAGCCAAGGAGAGGCCCTAAAGGACTTGCCCTGCTGGACACCCCAGTTTTGAACTTCTAGCCTGCATTTTTTTCTCCTGCGAGGACATACATGTCTGCTGTGTAAGCCACATAGCTCCAGTTGATGAACACACCTTTCATTTCCACTGCTTCAGAATAAACCCCAAATTCTTCCCTATCTCCTATGAGAGCCCCCGTGAGCTGGCTCCTCTCCTCCCTTCCATCCAGCCACCCCGCTTTTTTCTCTCAATTCCCTTCCCTTTATGTGGTCTTGCCTGTGCTCTCTGGACCAAGCCTCCCTCCTCCCCACTCTGCACAGCTGCCTAGCTTAATTTTAGGCCCCTGCCGAGAGGTCTTCCCAAATCACCAGTTTCAAGCAAGCCTCCCCTTCATTCTCTCAGCACCATGAACTTTTCCTTCATAGCATCCTTAATGAGAAACTTTCTGCATATTTGTTTATTTATGGCTCGCCTTCAAGTCAGGAATTGTTCACTCTGGGGGTAGATTCATTATCCAGCACAGAACTCGGACACATAATGATGCTCAATAGATATTTGTTGAGTAAATGAATCTTCACCTTGTTAGTCTTTTTACTCAGGACTCAGAGTCCAGCCAACATCCTCCTCTCCTCTTTAAATTAGCCTTCCACCCCACCTCCCAAGTCGGAGAAGAGCTGACTGGATGTGTCTCTCACCCAGGGCGATGGTGGCTGCCCCTGCCCTGCCTCCTCGCTGACCAGGACTCCATGCTACGCAGCTGCCGCCTCCGTACTACCCGCAGCACAGGAGGCACTCAGCAAATGCGCGTGGACCCAAATAGATCAGACAGCACCAATGGCAGAGGATATGAGTAACTGGGCCATTTGCAGGGATGAAAAGGGTGCCCCAGTCCCCTCTCCCCTCAAAGAAGGATGACACTAGTTCCCGTCAATAACAGCCACACAGCAGCAAAGTGTGGGGGCTCGTCCGCTGGCTGCAGCCACTTTTTCTTCTGTCCAGCTGTAGGCTGCAGGCACATTCCGGGAGAATCCTACCCCCCCACACAAGGAGAACACCCAAGCTTAGGAGCCAGAGCCCACCCAGCCCTGGAGAGGCCCAGGCAACATCCCCTAAGGCCGCCACCCATTCAGCAGGCATTGCCAGCGTCTCCCTCCTCTGCAGCGATGGTGGGGGAGAGCCTGGGCATTCGTGGCTGGTTGGGCCCTCTCTTTCAGGAGCAGGGACTGGACAATGGGAAACGAAAAGCCCCCTCCCTGCCGCCCAGGGACATAAAGCAGGCCTTTCACGGAGGAGTTCTGGCTGCTTCGGCTGGTTCTTGGCACCCAGTGAGGCAGTGGCACAGGGAGGGGCGGGAAAGCCAGTGCATTGGGGGTGGGGACAGGCTGGCCACCCCGAGAAAACACTGGCCAGCCCAGAGCCACCAGCAGCCCCTTCCCCTACCCCTCCCTACCCAGCTGAGGGATGAGCTCATGCAGGGAAACCGGAACAACTGGGGATGGGGGGTGCGGGTGGGGAGGTGGCCGGAGGGGAGCGGTGAGGCAGCCACACTATGGCTAGGGAAGCAACTTTCTCTTGAGGAGCACCCCCTCCTCTTGTCTCCCCCAACATGGGCAGTTCACTCTGCAATCCCCTCCCCGAAAATTCCCAGGCCCAGTTGTCTGCAGCCCAAGCTGGGTTGCCAACCTGCCCAACTCAGGGTGCCAATCCCTAACCCTTCTCTAGACCCTTCCCCCGAAATGCCCAAGCCCGGCTGCCCTTCAGTCACTGGCTAGCTCCCTGGGCTATGCAGACTCCAAAGTCGCCGCTTGGCTAAAGCCCGGAGCAGGGTCTCACAAAGGGGCGGTGGGGTGGGGTGGGGAGGCGATCCCCAGCAGGTGCGTGATCCCCTGGACTGAGTGAGCCGGCCTGGCCAGGCCGCTCCAGGTCCGCGTGCCCTCCGGCTTGCCCCCGCCCCCAGCGTCTCTTCCTCTCGCAGAAGAGTTTGGCGTAGACAGCCCAGGAGCCATCGTGACTGGCGGAGGAGCCTAGGGGAGACCAGACAGCGGCGGCGACCGCCTCGGCGTGGGGGATGGGGTGGGACCGACGCGGAGCCCTTGGGGCTGTCGGCAGCGGTTACCGGGGAGAGGAGCGGAGCGGCTCACGCCATTGGGAGAAACTGGACTCAGCTGGGGCTGTGGTGGGGAGGAAGAGCAGGAGAGGAAGAGGAGGCAGCAGCAGCAGAAGGGTCCGGTTATTCGAATCGGAGGATAAATTGTCCAAGAAACTCTAGCACCGTCCTTCCGCCAACCTCACTCCCCACCCCCACCCCGCCGGCACTCCCTCTTGGGTCCTGAGATTTTGCCTTAGGGCAGGGGTAGGACTTCACAGGGGCAAAGGAACAGAGACCACCACCCACCCCGCGCCCAGTCCACTCCCTCCTCAATTCCTAACCCTGCCTGTGTCTACGCACACAACCCACCCCCCAGCCAGCCAGCCAGCCAGCCACCCACCCCGGCCTCGTGGGATGGGGTAGGAGGCTGTTACGAAGGGGGCGCGTCTGCATCGCCCCCGGCCCGGGAATTGCAAGTTCAAAGCTGCCACCCAAGACTAGAGCCAGGACTTGGGAAACCTGGTCCCAGACTGTATTCCGATTTCCCAACGGCGGAAGAGTCTCGTGTGTGTGTGTGTATGTGTGTGTGTGTGTGTGTGTGTGTGTGTGTGTGGAATCTGGTACAGAAAGACAGCTGGACTTAACTTAAAAAGAAAACTGGTCCATTGTAAAACAAACAGAAATAAACAAGCCTTTAGATGTAATTTGCGGTTTATCTGGAGGTGGAGGTGGCGCTGAAGAGGAGCCCCCCCCCCCAGTTTTTTTTCCCTGGGCTGCGCCTCCACCCCCAGCGCCGGAGCAGCGGGGAAGCGGCTCCGGAGTGATTAATCCGGGGATAATTCACCCCCCGCCCCCCGGCGCGAACCCCGCGAAGCGGGATTGGAGCGAGTCATTTCCGAGCGCGCAGCGCGCCTCTCCCCGGCCGGGCGGACACTTGGTTCATTCCAGCCGCAGAAGCTCAGGGCTCCCGCGTACCGGGATTTTTTTCCGAGCAGGAGGAAAAAAAAAAAAAAGCTCCAGAGCTCTCCTGACCTCCTTTCTCCTCGGCGGCGAGCGGAGCCTCTCCCTCGGCGCTGCCGGCCGCGCCATGCCGCGCTCGCGGGGACGGGAGCAGGGGCGCTGCGACTGCCCCGCGGGGAGGGCTCACGGCGAAGAAGCCGGGCTCTCGGCGCTCTTGCCGGGCTCCTGGAGCCGCTGGGGCCGCCCGCCGTCCCCGCCGCCGTCGCCGCTGCTGTTGCTGCTGGGCTGGGGGCTGCTCAGCGCCTCGGCCGCCGCGGGTAAGTCCGGCCGCGCAGGGGAGCCGGCGACCTCCGAGCGCGCCCCGCCCGAGCCCACCCCTCGGCGCCCGGGTCCCGGGGTTCCTCCCCGCAACCCCCACCCGCGCCTTCACCTCCCACCCTCGCCTCTTTCGGGCCCTCCGGTCCTCCACCACGTCCTCATCTCCACCCTCACCCTGGTTGCTACCCTCCACGCCAGCCGCAACTTGGCTAGATCTGGCTATGTGGGGCTGCGGGGCACCTGGACTGTGGCTTCAGTTTCTCCATCCTACCAGCCCCCAAGGTACCAGGCTTCTCCGGGATAAACTTTCCCGGAGCCCTACTCCCCCCCTTCACCCCGTCTCCCCGCTCCCGATTCTGCCAGGCACGCCGGTCCTGGGGTCTGGAAGAGAACCGCGCGCCCCCTCCCCATCTCCTCCTTTGCAGGGTCTGCCCTTCCCTGCCCCCGCCCATTTTCTCCGTCTGAAAAATCAAGCCCCCGCCAGAACCACCGGGAGACTGCGGCCGCCAGCCAGCCTCCCCTCCCTCGGGCATAGGACCTAGGAAGGAGATGGGGGTGGTCCAGGTGGGCGCGTGTCCCGGTTGGGGGTCCCGCGCCTTCTCTGCTGGAGGGCTCAGGTGGGGGCTGGGGGTGTTGAATGGCGGGGGAGCCGGGGGCGGGGATTGTGCCCAGGGCGGGGGAAGGAGTGTCGCCGCCAGGCTGCGCGCCGCCACGTTTCCCCCTCGGTTTCCACTCCGCGCCAAAGTGCCCTTTCCCGCGCCCTGCTGCAGCCGGGCTAGCGCCTGGGCTGCGGCAGCGGCGGCGCGGGCGGTGGGACCCGCTCCCGGCCGAGAGGTGGGCAGAGCCGGCGGCTGCTGCCAGTCCCGGAACTTCGCGGGTTGTGTGGTTGCAGTTTGCAGCTCGCGGGGGAGGCACGCGGACCTTCCAGGGAACCTGGCCCTCTCAGCGGCCGCCACTGGCCTCGACTGGCCCCTTCTCAGCTTACCCACGGCATCCCCTCCGAGGCACCTCTCTGGCCACAACCTAGAAAGTTCCTTGTGCGCCAGCGGGGAGCTGTGCAAACTCCCCACCCGGAGCCACATTTTCGTTGAGCCCCTGAGGCTGACCCAACGTGGGAAAAACGCAAAAACACCTGCTGCCCAGGCCTGGCCCCAGCACGCGTCCAGTCCGGAGCCGTTCTTGGTCGTGTAGATTTTTAAAATATTTATTTCTTTATTTTTTTAAACTATGGATTGGACCTTTGGAGGCCTGGCCTCGGCCCCCTCCAGCACCCCGGTGCCCCCTTCTGCGGACTCCCGGCGACAGGGAGTGGCAAACGCTCGTGCGTACTCTGGTTCCGGCATATAGGGAGCCCAGGGCCGCAGACCGCGTCTGCTGCTCCTTAGCCACGGTATGTTGGGGCTCTGGTCAGTGAGGGTGCCTGAAGCCAGCCCTGGAGCTCTCATCCCTACTTGGTCGGACTTTCTCAGATTCTCCTCAGAGTCATAGCCACCGACACCCAGAGAGGGGCGCCCGCGGCGCGTGCGCTTGTGGGAGCTCCGGCCTGGCGCACCCACACCCACCCGGAGGCTGCTCACACTGGCGCCGGCCACGGTCACCACACGGGCAGGCGCTGCAGGGGACTGGGGGGTGGATTGTGGTGGTGCGGGGGGGGGGGGTGCGGTGGCCGCTCCTGCCTTTTGGAGGACCTTTTTCCATGGGAGAGTCTCGCTCTGGTCTGGGCTGACTAGCTCCGAATCTGAGGTGATTTTTTTTTTCCTGGCTGAATTTGTCCCTGCCCCTGGGGCATGGCGTGTCCCTCGGGGAAGGAAAAGACCGAATGGCGGGAGCGTGCCCACCGCTCGTCCGCGCTGGAATCCAGCTTTGCCAAGACGCAGTTGCTCTGAGCTCTTTAGTCAGCGGAGAGGCTGGGGGTGGAGGCCTTGTGAGTGGCAGCGTAGTAGTTTCTCCCCCCACCCCCGCAGACCCCTCCGCTCTGTCCTCCGAAACTGCTGGTGCCTTTCTGCTGACATCCCGCCCGCGCTGAGCTGCCCTGTTTGGCTTTGCAGGCCGCAGAGATTTGTAAATGGAATTGGCAACGGAAGATGGCAGGATGTGACACAAGACAGGGGGAGGCTCTCAGGTTTCGTGTTGGCTTCACGCCTCTGACTTTTAAAGATGCTGCGGACTGCGCGGGTCTCCCTTCCTGGGTCAGTGGTGGCTGCATGCTGTGAAAATGAGGGTTTTAAAGGGGACCCCTTGTCACCCACCTCTCCTGCAGATGCCTGCCTCACTACCACCTCCAGCCTCCTTGCAAACCTGTCTCCTTGCTGTTCCCTCGCACTCGCCTTCCGATAGATTTTCATTGCCCTATTAACAGGTGTGTCTTCCACATGCAACATCCTGAGCAGAGCTAGCCCAAGTGCCCAAGTGACCTCTCAGCCCCACTGCTATCTCTTTATCTTTCACAGTCAGCCCCTTTATTTACAACTAGTCATCCTTGAGGAGGTCTGACTCCTGACCCTAGGACTCCACTGCAACGCTCTAGAAGGAATCCCTGATGCCCAACCAAATTGCCAGAACTGTATGCTTTCTCTGTCCCATCTTCCTTGACCTGCCTGTCCCTTCGGGCACTTCAGGCCACTCCTTTCTCCATTTCCCTTCTTTGGGCTTCTAGAACGCTGTGTGTTGCTAGTTTCGCTCCTGCCTCTGGGTGTTCCCAGACTATGGCACCAACACCAGCTCCCTGAAGTCTGGTGCAGTGTCCAGCTCCCTGCTTCCTTCTGCTTCTCCTGGGGTGAACTCAGCCATGTCCATGGCTTCCTCCATCACACACTGAACCTTCCAGACACATCTCGTGCCAAGACATCTCTCGTGATGGATGCATTTTGGCTTCATAGAATCCACGGAAAGTCTGGGTGAGACAACCTCTGTATTCCACTGATGTCTTTACCTACTTGGTTCCCTTGCAAAGCAAGCTCAGTCATTTCTCTCGTGGGCCCCCTGTGTCCCCTCTGCAGGCTATTGGCACCTGTCACAAGCCCCTCCACCATTTTCCCACCATGGAAATCTCAGCATCATCTTCACTTCCGTTTTGAAGGGTTTTTAAGTCTGACACCCTCACTGAGCTCACACCTTTTCTCTGGAGTTCGGCGCTCTGAGCCCTGAATAGGCATAATGCTTCCAACCCTCCTTAATCAGCGATGAGGAATAAAAGCGAAATAGAATAGAAGATTGAGTATAAGCAATTCTGACAATGTTTTTTGCCCCATGACAACTACTTCATGGCTTTTTTTTTTTAAATCAAAGACTTGATTACTATTGTTATTTTTCAGAGTCTTCCTGCTTTGCTTTGTGACCCGAGTGTTTGCTCTTAGTCTGCCCGTTGCAGGCAGCACCCAGCTTTCCCCCCTAGTGCAAGCCAGAGTGCGTGAGCAGTGCGTTGCCTGGCTGTGTGGTGTTGCACTGTGAGCTTTCTTGAAGTCAGGCACAGCACTTTCTCCTGTTTGGATGTTCCTAGCACCCAGCGGAGAACCTGACGTAGAACTGGTCCTGGGTAGACAGCTTTGAGATGAGCAAGTGATTTTTTTGATTGTTTGCTTGGAAAGTCTTTCAGAATTTGATAAGGCCAAGTCAGGAGTTCAAGGAGTCAAGGACGCCAGATGATTACAGAGGTAATGAGATGACAAAGCCACCTGGGCCTCAGTTGCTTCTCCCTGCAGGTTGGTGGACCAGCTCCCTAGATTCTAGAACCTACTGCAGCAACAAGTCCTTGGCATCTCCCCACCCCCTGCACCAAGGAAAGACACTTAACTGCTTAGTCACTAGCATGTGTATGGATTTGAATTTCCGTTTGCAATTGAGCTGTGGATTTATGGTTTCTTAAAAAGCTGACTACAGCATAGCAAATGGTGCTGTCCAGAGATTGGCCTAGTGAGTTTGTGGCTTTGCTAAAGCTGAGACCACAGCTGTGTGCAAGGGGCTTGGAAAACAGATGGCAGGGCCTTTTGTCTGTCCAGAAGAGTCCTGCAGGTGGCTTCAGTGGGATGGCCTTGACCCCTGCTTCAGTCACGCCGGCAGTAGGGAAGACGTCTCCGTGCTCAGCAGACCCAGACATCCTCTTGAAGGCTCAAGCTCCCTACCTGCCGAAGGCACAAGAAATCCCTGTGTTAGAGAAAGGATTAAGAATCAGAGATGCAGCCAGCCCGGTGCCATTCCAGCCTCCTCTGGGATGTCCATCAAATGGAAGCTGGGGTAGAACAGGATCACTGAGAACCAGCCAGGCAGTCCTCCCTGGGCCTTCCAACCTCCTTCCCCACCCCTGGGGTGCAGAAAGCTCACCTTTGCACCTAGGGGAGTCCCAGCAGTAGCTCAGGTTCACTGACTGCTCACCAGCTTGGTTTGTGGTACTCACATGTACTGACTCACTCCTAACCCAGGAGGCCAGCCCTGCTCTCAGTCCCATTCTACAGATGAAGATGTGGGTTGAGAGAGGGCACAGAAGTCAGTGGCCAAGCCAGGAATTGGACCTGTCAAACCTCATTGCTCTTCCAGTTAGAAGACTAGGCGAGTGCTGCCCTTCCCAGCCTTCTGTCCACACTGCCTTCCCTGGGCTGCTGATTGGCACTCATCAGCAGTTAGGCTCTGCTGCTTTGGCACTTGATGCCTGGAACACACTTGGCATCTTCAAGCAGCCCTGATCTGTTCGTCTCTACCAAGGTCTCCCTGTTGAGTGACTGCAAAGTCATGCTGGCTTCTAACCCCCAACTGCTGTCTAGGTGGGGCTGTGATGTGGGCTCTCAGGTGACACACTGGCATTTTTTTTTTTTTTCAAGATTTTATTATTATTGGAAAGCCGGATATACAGAGAGGAGGAGAGACAGAGAGGAAGATCTTCCATCCGATGTTTCACTCCCCAAGTGAGCTGCAATGGGCCGATGCGTGCCGATCCGATGCCGGGAACCCAGAACCTCTTCCGGGTCTCCCACACGGGTGCAGGGTCCCAATGCATTGGGCCGTCCTCGACTGCTTTCCCAGGCCACAAGCAGGGAGCTGGATGGGAAGTGGAGCTGCCGGAATTAGAACCGGCGCCCATATGGGATCCCGGGGCTTTCAAGGTGAGGACTTTAGCCGCTAGGCCATGCCGCCGGGCCCGACACACTGGCATTTCTGGTTTAATGAAGTGCTCTCTGTCTTTCTTCTTGAAAGGAACTCTGAGCCCAGTTCACAGCACCAGGTGGGCACTGTGAGAGGACCAGAGGCAAGTTACCTGGAGCCCAGTGCTCTCCTACCATGGAGCTCCTTCTTGGACATTCCCAAGGCGGTTAGGGGCTGGGATGAGGGAAAAGGGGCAGCGCTAGGATCATCTGCCTGGTGATCATAAACTCTGCTCTACCAGTGCTGGGTGTGTGCTGTGCAGATGTTCCCATTCACCTCTCTAGGCGTTGTAACAGCAGAAATGAAACAGACTGGCCAAGGGTATAGAGCAGACAGATAAAGGAGGCAGAACTGAGTCTCAGGGCCATCGAGCTGAAAGGTCAGGCCAGGGGAAGTGGTGGCACTAATGCTTGGGTTAGCTGTTACTACAGCTACACTTTACTTCCTTTCTGCAGCAGGCCTTTAGGATTCTAAGAGAAACAGTGCATGCCCCATTCCAGCCTAAGGTGGCAGTGTATGCACCCAGGAGTGTCTTGCCTTTGCTGCCCCGACCCCCTTCCCTGCTCCATGAGCACCTGCTTTAGGACCTGATCAACTCATCTAGCTCATCAGTCCAGGCCGGTGCTCCTCTTCTGAAGGGGTGAAGAGGAAGGACCCTGCTGCTCCCGCTCAGGCTTGGAGAATGTCACTATGCTGCCCAGTCTGGCCTCCCTCTCCCGGTGGTGGGGGTATGGCCTCCCCATCCCTCCTCTTCCTGCCATGCAATCTGAGAGTCTCCTCAACAATAAGGGAACATCCCACTGAATGTGTAAATGAGGATTGCTTTAGAATCTGTCTTAGGGATCAGGAACTTTCAATAGAAGTTGATTCTCTCTTGGACCTGCATGAAGCGGAGTGGGTTGTGTGGCATGAAAGTATCTCAACTTGAAAGTGATGGAGAAGTTCTTGGGGCTCTTGCCTTACTCTGGCAAGTTAAAAAAAAAAAAAAAAAAACGAAACAAAAGAAAGGAAACTTCTGTGGATTTGCTTCCTGGACTAGGAATCTTCTTTCCCACCCAAACAACATTTAGTTGTTATGTCCATGGGGAAAGGGGAGACCCTTTTCTTCACAGATAGCCTAGTGTCTCAGATAAGGATGGCTGTAACCCCGTGCATATTCACGGATAGGAACTTTGACCCAGCTAGGAACGAGAGGAGAGTGGTGCAGTGGAAGGGATGGGGTCGGCGTGGAGAACAGAATGACATGAAGTGGTCTGAGATCCAGGAGGAAGGAGTGTTTTGGGTGAAGTCCAGAGTGGATCCTGAGGTATAAGGGAATGTGATGAATGGCAGGAATGATATGGGTGGTGGCTTGGAATGTGAAAAGGTTGAAGCATGGCAGTTGGGAGTGGGATTGAAAGGGAGAGATGCAGTCTATAGGGTGTTGACTGGGATGCAGTGAGGTGAGATGGGAATGTATTAAAATAGATGGGGACAGAATGAGATGTGTGGAGTTGGAAAGGGAGGAATGGTGTGATTTGGAGCTGAGTCGGGATGTGTGGCGATGTGTTGGTCTGACTTGGGTTGGCTGGGATGGAGTACTGGGACAGGTACTGTGATGATAATATGTATCCCGTGGGCAGAGAGCAGGGTCAGCAGAAACAGTTTAACCCGCATCACACTATTGTGGCATCCTCTAACCCTCGTCACACTATTGTGGCGTCCTCAGCTTCTTCTCCAGGTCTCCTCTTTTCTGCCTCAACTGTGAAATTTCCACCACATCAGAGGGCTCAAGGAGCCTGGGCTCCCGTGTGGCATAGATACCCAAGTGCTGTAGGCTCTGCTCTGCTGCTGTGAGAGCTCATTCTTCCGGAGAAGCTGGGCATCCCTCACGGTCACCACCAGAAGCCCTATCGGAGAAACAAACCCGGCACGTGCACAGCAAGTTCAGGTGACACACTGGGCCTGTGCTGGAGTAACTGTGGTGGCTGCATCCCAAATGGCCCTTATTTGAGGAAGGCTTTGTCCCCAGATCCCACTTCTTTTAAAGGGTCTCCATACTGGAGTCTCCGTTTTTACTCTTTATGTATTTATTTCTGTATTTAAACCTCTTAAAAGTTGCATGTAACTCTCAGGGAATGTCAATCCATCCCTAAAAATTGTCGCTCTAAAGGACTTTCGGGATGTTAAAAATGATGTAGGTATATGTGAATTGCTTGCAACACCAAATAACTCTGAGAAGTGCATGTGAGAATCGCCTGTGTGGCCTGCAGCAGAACAGAAGGACCCCGCTTGCTGCCCAGGCAGCCTCTCTCCCTGCCAACGACTCATTTATTCTCAATTAAGTGCTGTTATAATCCAGAAACCTCAAACCATGATGTGCCCGTCTTCCAGGTTTTCCCTCTGAAAGCAGCAAAAGTTCCATTATTAAGTAGCTACATCTGTGTATTGATTGAAAGTAAGCGAGTGTGACGGTTGTAACTTTTAAGGGAGAAGGCAGAGCCTTTGAAATGGAGACCATTTGAAATACACGTGTGTTATCAGAAGCTGCACAGGCATTCTCTGTGGGCAGATTGTTGGTCTTTCGCAAGATGAGCAGGTGTGGCAGTCTGCTGGGGTCCTGGGAGATTTCACTTCCGGGCACTGCCTGACTCCCACTCCTTCCCCCATGCCAGTCTGAGTGTCACTTCCCACCTACTCACTGCTTCCTCCATCGCCGATTCCGAGGGTGGGGTTCAAGGATGAGGAGAAGTGTGGAGAAGTGAGGCTTGTTGATGACGTGTGGGTGTCTGGCACATTGCTTGGCAATAGCTGGAGGTGAAAGTTTAATGGTTTATTTTCAGTTCCTTTTAAAATGTCCCTAATTGTGAAAAGAGCTGTCTGCATGGCAGCATCCCTTCCTCCATGGGGCCTCTGCAGGCCTGCCCTTCTGGCTCTTGTTCTGTGTGCCGTCCTTGAGAGGCTGACCCTAACCTAGCTCAGGGGCTGGGAGCACAGCATTGATTGGTCCCAGAGTCAGGCAGTCCAGGTGATGATGCTCTGTGTGATCATATGTGAATTGCTTCATCTTTCTGGGCCTCTGTTTCTTCATCTGTAAGATTGGACTGATAACATCCACCTTGTCTAGGCAACAGTGGCCTTGGACACTGTTGGATCCACAAAACATGAAAGAGATAGAATCACCTGGAAAGGCAACTTCTGCCAAACCCTTGTCCACTGGGAGACTGCCCAGTAGTCAGGAAAGACTCCCTTTCCACCTCTGTAGGGAGCTGCCTGGCTATGCTCTGGGGACCGGGCAAGTGGGTGAAGGAGGGATAGCTGCCATGTGTGAGGCTGCTCCTGGCCACCACCTCTCTCCCACAGCCCTGGGCCCTGACAGTGCTGCTTCAGTCTGGACCAGGTGGCTGCTTGACTTCACTTTCCTAACAGTGAGTCATCCAGGAGATAAGATCTGACTTTAGGCCTTTATCTCTAACAGAATGGAAATGTCCTACATTCTTTTATATGTTTATATTTTTAAAGTTTTTTTTTTTTTTTTGAATTTGGAAGAGTTACAGAGAGGGAGAAAGAGAGAGAGGGAGAGACAGAGAGAGAGGTCAGCCAGATGCTGGTTCACTTCAGATGACACAATGGCCAGGGCTGGACTAGGCTGAAGCTGGGAGCCAGGAGCTTCTTCCTTGTCTATCTTGTTCTGCTTTTCCCAGGACGTTAGCAAGTGGTGCAGCTAGCACACATGCCTGGACCACTGGGATTCCTGTGGAAAGAGGGGAACATTACAGGAGTGTATCTTCTGACTCATGTGGGGGGCCAAGTTGCCGTTTTCTGTTCTCTGCCCCCTCTCGTCCCCTGGCCAGCCTCAGGTGCTTGACACTGAGTGGCTGCTGCCTTCAATCCCCAGAGTCTAAGAGCTGCCCATGCAGGACCCTCTTTCTCCATTCAAAATGCTTCCTTCCCTTCACCCCCAGTTTCAAGGCTACCGTTGCTCTCCCCCAGTGGTACCCATTCTAATACAATTGATCTGTGGCTTGAGTTATGCATGGAGCCTAATGAAACATGTAGGGCTGTCTGATTGTGTCATGTATTTTTAATCTCAATAGTGATAGTTATAAATTAGATTTCTTTATTTGCTCAGCATCATGCTTTGGATATCTAACCATGCTGCTTGTCACGTGGTGGTCTCTAACTGCTGTGTTGCATTGTTTTATGTATTCACCATCCCCCCACACATGGAGATAGACGTGTGGCTTACCTGAAGCTCCTGCCCAGCCCGTGCAAACTTCTGAGGAACATCCTTGGCTTTGCTGCTCATTGTGAACACTGGGCTGAACAAATAGAGAACTGGGATCCCTGGCTGACTATGTTAATTTCCTGTATTCTGCCCTGTCATTTCCCAGGTTGCAATTTCTGTTCCCCCATGTCCTCACCAATACGTAATATCATGTAGCTCTCTGGTTTCGCCATTCTTGTGAGTTTAGCATAACATTTCATTGTCTCAACTTGCATTTCTCTGATTACTACTAATCAGGTTGGGTATCTCTTACATGTTATCTGTTTGTTCCTCTGTGAACTGTGTAGTCATATCTTTGCCCATGTTTAAATTTCTTGTTTTAATCAAACTACTTTTGGTGGAATCATAGAAGTTCCTTTTTTATTTCCAGATATTGCCATTTGTTAATTTTAGAGGTTACTGGTTACTTACCTTGGTCTTCTACCTGTGTTTTGTTTTTGGCAGTTTATTCGGGTGCGGGGTGGGGACAGAAAAGCTGTGTTTTGGTGCAGATTTGTCAATGTTGTAGGGGAAACAGAAGTTGAAATAAGTGGGGATACTGAGAAGCTGGAGGGCAGGACATGGTCCTGGGACACTCAGCTCCAGATCGTCTGTGGGATTGCATCTTTGAATGCAGGACTTTGTGGAGAGTCTGGACCTTCCTGTCCACACTAGAATCCCAAATCGTGTGGGAGTCTTGATTTTGGCTGAAGACTCCCCGCCTCCATTAATCAATCCATGGATGCTGCTGCTGAGTGTAAGCAGTGACTCAACCTTGCAGCGTATCTGAGGGCCAGTGTTGGCAGGTGCATTGGCGCAGTGCACAGGTTTCAGTGCTGCTTGTCCAAGGAGGGAAGCTGTGCACATACATGAAGCAGCGCTATTCACTGTAGTGGCAAGGTGGGAGCAGCCCAAGTGCCCAAGGTGAGTGGGATCTGAGGATGGAGTGTGATGGAGCTTTAAAGCAGACGGAGATGTGACACATGCTGCAGCTTGGGCGCACCCTGAGCATACTGTGCTAAGTGAAATAAACCAGGCTTCAAAGTCACCTGCTGTGTGATCCCTGCTAATATGAGGTATTTAGAACATTGAGATATGCAGACAATAATGTGGTGGGCAGGGGCAAGAGGAACTGGGAAGCAGTTGTTTCATGGGTCTTGGGCTCCAATTCTGCAAAGATGACAAAAAGTTCTGTGGGTGGGGGATGAGGGTAGCGTAGTAGTATGGATGTTCTTTTTTAAAAAAAATATTTATTTTAAAGGTAGAGCTGCAGGGAGAGACTCTACCCTCTCTTCTTCTTTGTCCCTGCTACCACTCCGGACACAGGAACTTTGTACCCTCCTAATGGAGTCTTCGTGCGTCTGCCCTTGCTACTTGCTACCACCTGGACAGTGGGACTCTGCACCCTCCTGATGGAATCTTTGTGTGTTCCACTTGACCTTTGACCTTACTGACTCTACCCCTACCCCACTAGGGATGCTCCTCTCCATGGCCTTCCCCGAGCTAGGCTTTAGCCTAGTATCTCTGTGTCCAAAGAGGGTTTTTAAGGCAGCTTCCCGCATCTGTTTCGGACCAGTGCACTGCTTCCTGTGGAACCTTCATTGAGCACCTAGGATGGTAGCCCTGAGCTGGGAATCATGGGTATACAGTAGCTGTTAGAGCCACATCTCCCCAAGGTCAGCCATGAGCTATTGAACAAAGACAAAGGGAGCTGAAGGCAAACAAGGGTGGATGGTGACAAGGACTCCTTGATTCAGAAGGCACAAAGCTCTCCTGGAGTGAGCAGAGCTCCTGATGTCTTTTGCCATCAAGGCTCTTGGTCAAGCCTTGTTTACACTACATACTTTAAAAGAGGCTATGTATTCATTGAAGAACCCAAAACTAAAACATTCATAGTTCTTACGTCTTAAAAGTTGATCTTGGGCAAAGTAAATAATAAGAGTGAGCAGGTGTCTGGCTGGAGGGAGATGATGTGGGGGCTGGGATGAAGTCCTAGAGAGAGGGAGCACTCAGCATCGCCAAGCATGCTGTGTTTGGGGGATGTCACTCGTCTGTTCTCGCCCCATCAGCAAAATGCTCTTCCTCAGGCAAGACCACAGAAGGTCAGGTCCCTTCTTGAAAGCTTCGTATTCCAAGGTGGTAATGGTGCCTGTCCAGGACCAACACAGACAGGGCACCAGGGAGCTGGGACTTAGACCTTCCCACAGGCCTCCCAGATCTTCCCAGGCTTCCAGATCACACTCTAAGGGTACAGGATGCCAATGTCTGCACTACTCAACAGTTCTCCCTGCCATGAGTGCTAACTTAGATTTTAAAGTGAAAATGTCAGCATCTACACGTTTATTTTTCTTTTAAAAACATACTCTTTAGAACTTAAAAAAAATTCTGATGAACAGTAATTGTGTGTTTTCAGTGAGATATTTTTATACATGGGTGCCGGGTGCACTGATCATCAAGTCAGGGTGATTAACATTTCCCCCTTGTTATCTTGACTTTCTGATTGGCGCCCGGGAGCATTGCTCTTCTAGTTGCTCGGAGAATCTATCGTAGATTATTAAAGGCTCTAGTCAGTCACCTCCCTGTGCTGTGTAACACTAGAAACAGTCCTCTAACTCTGATTTGGAGCCTGTTGTCCCACTTCCACTCTGTCTGCCAGTGTTCTTAGGCATGCTCAGTGTATCTAGAGGGCCCTTGGTGGACAGCTCCTGGTCTGCAGGTACAGTGCACAGGGCCATGCCTACACCTCGGCTCTCCTTCTGATGCACAGTATCAGAGAACAGGCTTACCATCTGGTGGTGGCTCTTGGGGCTAAGGTTCTTCCTGTACCTGTCATCTCACACCTTGGCTGCTGTTTGCAATGGTCCCAACTGGAGACCATTGTGCTCAATGAAATAAGCCAATTCCAAAAGGACAAATATCATATGTGCTCTCTGATATATAAGACAACCTTCATACAAAATACAAAACCAAAAGATATTTAGGCGATAACACCTCCTTTTTCTCCTCCCTCTCCCCCCTTTTTTATTATCAGCTCCTGCACTGATGACAACAGAGCTGGGTCAGTTGACTGTGACACTGCAGAGGTGGTCACCAGTGGCCCAGTTGTGTCTGAGTGAGGACAGCCCTCTCCCCTCCCACCCTCTGCCAGGAGCCTGGGAAAGCCAGACTCCTTTGGGCCTGGCTTTCACCAACCTCAAATGCTCCGCTCTACTGAGCAAAAGTCCTATTGGTGAGGACTGACCTCAAGCCCCTTGAATATTCTGAATCACCAAGTCTGTCCTCTAGCCTTGGACTTGTTAGGTGGGAAATCAGGACACTCGGGGGTCTTAGTCCCAACTTCCTCCCCGTGTTGACTTCCGTTATTCTGGATTTAATGCTCATTGATGAGTAGACACAAGCACCACACTGCTGTTTTCCAGGTGTCTGCTGTGAGAGGCAGTTGGTGTTTTGGGAACTGAGGCATGGCAGGCTAGGATGGGGTAAGCTGGTGTGAGGAGGGGAGTCTGGGAAAGAAGGTTGGAGGGTAGGTTCGGGGACTCTAGTTCAAGCCTTCAGTTGGCTGTAGGCTGGAGCAAACCATAGATCCCAGGGGGCCAGGAGGGAAAGGAGAGCCTCACCAAGGGGCTCATCAGGGAAACTGAGACATATGGCCAATTATGTGAATAGGAAGGCTAAAACAAAGAGGACAGAAACACTGGGAGACTCAGGGTTAGCATTTAATTCGTTTATTAACTTATTCATTCATTGTTTGGATTTCATTCACTGCTTGGGTTTTGGGTGATAAGGTGAAAAGTTTAAATGAGTGCCCTGTTTTTTTTTTTTTTTTTTTTTTGTTTAAAAAGGCCTGTTTCATGACCATAAGAGTTTAGGAAACCTTAGACACTTGGATTTCATTGAGTGGCCAAGCCCTCTCCGGGAGCAGCCTAGCCTCTTGGGCTCCACTTGCCACCTGTGGATTCAGACTCTGTATTTTAACAAGACATCCTGAGACTCTGAGACACCCTCAGGTGGTACACCTCTGAGCGCAGTCTTTGAGCCAGTAGAGCCAACTGGTGCTGAGTCTCACCCCTGGTTCATCCTGGGCCTCCGTTGCTGCAGCAGTCAAATGGGGGCCATGTCCTGACCTCATGGTTGTGCTTGCAGAGTGCCTGGCTCACAGTATGTCTTTCTGCACCTTGGTTCCCACAAGCCCCTCCCCCATGAAAGGCGGGGGTTTCACTTTGTGTTCACCACTGCATCCCCAGCACCTAACCCTGAACCTGCAGCACGGAAGAAGCTTGCTACATAACATGAATGAACAAACGGGTGGATGGATGCACATTGAGTGATTGTCAGGTCAGGTGGATCTCCTGCAGGCTGCTTCCCCAAGTCGAACAACGCCGAAAGCTTTGCCTTTCTGTGTTTTGCTGCTGCAACAGATTGTAGCAGGGATCTCAAAGTGAAGGACTGCTGAGAGGCCAGCCCAGGGTGTGGAAGAAGCACTGAGATGTCCGCTCTTGTGTTTCAGGATGATGTGCTTATTGTTGAACTGCTGGTTTGAAAGCCATGGTTGGGGCTGGCACAATGGCTCAATTGACTAATCCTTCACTACAAGTGCTGGCATCCCATATGGGCATTGGTTCATGTCCCGGCTGCTCCACTTCCCATCCACTCCCTACTTATGGCAGGGAAAGCAGTGGAGGATGGCCCAAGTCCTTGGGGTTCTACACCTGTATGGGAAACCTGCATGAAGCTCCTGTATTCCAGCTTCAGATTGACTCAACTCTAGCCATTTTGGTCACTTGGTAATTGAATCATGGATGGCTCAGTTCTCCTGTCTGTAAATCTGCCTTTCCAATGAAAATGAATAAATCTTAAAGAAAAGAAAGCCATGGTTAACAGTAAATTATGAAAGGAAATGTTAGTTATTAACATTTTCAAAAGAATGAGCAGATTGATGTGGAAAGAGTAGGATACAGTAGGGTCTTACAAAGGCAGAGTTGTGTGTTCTGGACCCAGGCAGTGTCTTTGGGCCTGAGAAGTTAATCCTATCCGGCTCTGGGCACCCTCTTTTTTTGTTTCTCTCAGCTCAGCCCCCCAGTGTGTTGTGCCCTTGGCTCTTGACCATCCTGAGACCGTTGTCATCTTTGGGGACAGCTTCACTCACTCCCCTGGACAACCCTGTCTTCTGCTTCACAGGGGAGTGGGCAGTTCATGAAGCACTGTGTGAAACCTGCTGGGGGTTTGTGTGGTCAAGCACCAAAACCCTGTTCCCTGACTGCTCCCGGACCTCACTCTTGTCCCTGGCATCCTTGTCCCATACTTCCAGCACCTCTCTCTGCTTTGCTTTCTCGCCCAGGAGTCCATGTACATGATTGACTTGCTTCTTCAACATAAACTATAGAACTCTCCTCTGGTCTGTCACCCAACTTTTCCTAATCCCTCCCAGCCATGCTTTCTGCGGGCATGTCTGCCAAGTTACTGCTTAGCGCCTGTCATCCACCCTCCCTAAGCCAGGGGAAGTGCCCCAGCCCAGTGCACCACATGTCTTCCTATTTCCAAAACCCCAGTGTCTCTCTCAGCTTCTAGACCTTCCACAGTCTGGCCACAACCTTTCCCGTTGACCTTCTTTTGACTGCCTTACCTCCCATCTTTGGCATTTGATACTGCCTCTCCTCTCCCAATAAAACTGGCCCTGTGAAAGTGGAGCCCCTGGTTTCTTTATTGTCCCTTTCTGTTCCTCCTCTGGCTTTCTCAGCACTGTCCAAATGCTCCTGAGCTCCAGGCCTGCCTACCTGATCTGTGGACCTCGTTCAGCAGGTGCAGGCCAAGCTCTTCCTCTGTGACTCTCTCTTAAATGTGCTTCTGCAGCCCCACACCTTCCTGAGCAGAAGCCTGGGATTATCCTGGAATCCCACCCTGTCCCGTGCCCTTTTGTTGACGACATCCAGTGGCTTCCACTTCCCAGCTCATTCCCATGCCTTCTGTGTGGCCAACAGGAACTCACACTCCTGCCTCTGCAGTGGCCCTAGCCCTTTGGGCTGCCACTCATCAGTCAGAGAGACACACTCATGGAAGGGGCCAGAGATCCAAGGGGAGCTGGGATTCCCTGAGGATGTGGCAAGGAATCTGGAGCTCTTGGGTTGGGAGCGTCCTTGGCAGGTGTGTGTGCTGCTGGCCACATTCATCCCCTCCTGGTGGGGGCAAGGTCAAGGAAAGGTAACGAGGCGGTGGGAAGGTACTGGCTCTGGGATTTGCAGCTGGACGTGGGCCTGATCCCCCCCTACACACAGGTCTTCTGATGTATCATGCTGGATGCTCGGCCAGGGGTCAGAGGTGCTTTCCGCTCCTTCCTCTGTGATCTATACCTTAGAACTGAATGCTGGCCTTGGTGTATGAACGGGTTATTAGGGCACACTCAGTGCCTGCTTTTGTATGAGGCTCTGGGTGTGAGAAGGATGGGCTTACGCTGCCTACCAGTTTTGGGGAGAACAAGGGCTGTCTGGTGGGAGGGACGCTGAGCTATCCTCCTGTCTGAGACTACTGTCAGGACCCTTTGGGAGGAGACTACCCACCTGTGTTTCTACCCTGGAAAGCCCAGTTCTGTGATGTGGCTAGGGTTGCTCCTAAGGACCCTGTACTCCAAGACACTCTCTGCCTTATTTGGATCCAAGATGGAGTCCAACATAAAGCAGAGAGCCTTTTGCTTTCCTAAGTGGAGGGAAGGGAGTCCTGTTCTTTGGCTCTGGGAAAAGGCCTGTTCTGGGAACCTCATTCTTTTTCCCCTTACCTAACATGGAGACTCCTCGCTTCATTTCGTCTCAGTGCACTCCCAGTTCAGTTCCCTTCTCAGAGCAGCAGGCAGCCGGACTAAGGGTTCAGATTTCTTGTGCAATTGGGCAGATGGACCAGAGTCAGCAGCATCTCATCCCTTTCAAGATTCAGACATCCCTGGAGGGCCATGGAGGGGCTTTTGGCACTCTTGAGTGGACAAAGGACAGTGTGACCTCACTGGGTAGGACTGGTTCCAGCCCCAAGCAGACTCTTGGCATTTATCTGTTCTATGCATATTGATTGTGGATAAATGCAATTTCTGTGAGGCTCTCTGGAAGTTTTGGAAATAAACTTGCGAGTACTGCTGACTTCCTTTGAAGGGCTATTGGGGGCTCGGAGCTCAGGCAGGAAGTGCTGACCAGGTCTCATGGCTCCTCTGCCCCCTTGCACCGTGCATCTCTTCCCCTCTCAAGTGTGGAACCCAGTGAGCCAAAAGCACTTGGATCAATGGAAAAATCGAAATGCCAACTTTGTTACAGTGGAACTGATTGGAGAGTGTGGCGCTGGATGTGTAGCGCGCTTGGCTTGTTGACACATCATTCTGAAGTTGGAGACATTTACTCGCCCTCTCACCAGCAAAGTGGATGATCTCAGACTTTCAGAACTCACAGGCACAAGGGCTGTAGGATTAGTTAGGGACATGCAAGCAGGTCGGGGTTTTTTGTTTTTTCTTGCAAACTGTTTTCATAAAAAAATTCAGTCTTCCCCCAACATGAGGTGAGTGAGTACTCAAGTGCGTGTCATTGGAATTTACTTTCTGGGGCATTTTGCGCCCTGACTGGAGACGAGGGTTAAGACTTCGCTCTAACACTACACAGTGGATCTGTGTAGTGTTCATTGCCTGCAACTAAGTATGGCTGGAGCAGGTAGGACTTGTCCCTGCATACAGTGGGGGGGGATGGTGGGGGTGGTGGTGGAGGGAATGGTGGAGGTCCCCTGCAGCTGCCAGCCACCTTCTCTAAGGGCTTCTCTAAGCCCTTATCCAGACCGAGAGATGTGAGATGTTGACTAAGACGCCGATCATCTGGCCCGCTTCTCTTGGTGACATATTTAAATAAGAAAATAAATTGTTCATTTTCTCTTCCCTTCATTGTCCCCTGGAAAGGTGGATGGAGAACGTGCTGCCTCCCGGTGAATCGTTAGGAAATGGGCCCATTCTTTAAAATGCATCAGCTCCCAAGTCAGACCTGATTCTCCTTGGTTAACTCCCTGATAGAAAGTGATGTTGGAGTAGAGGCAGGCATCACGCGTTTGCTTTGCAGTTGATGGGGCAAAATGGAGTGGATAATGGGAGTAGGCCCAAGACAAGAGGAGCTGGCAGGGATGAGAGAGAAGCTTCATGGCACCAGGTACAGTGATGCCAAGACACTTTCCCTGTCTCGTGTCTCCTTCTCCCTTGCCTCTCTCCTTTGACCCATGCATCCAGCCTTCCGTGTTCCCATCTCGCTAAGCTGCACTGAGCTCCTGCTTGGTGTCAGGCACTGAGATACGAACTGATGGTGCACCTGGTATTTGATGACACAGCCATCTTCTGAAACTCTCCTTCTTGCTAATAGACCACCCCTGGGGTGGATGGAGTTCCCTCCATTAAGTCACTGCATGATGAGCACCACAGAGGAGTTTAGCCAGGCCTGGGGTGTAAACTCTGTGGGCATGGGAGGGGCAGAAAAGCCAGCTCATGGGGGAAATCTTGGGGATGAGTTTCTGGAAGTCAGGTTTAAACTGAGACCTGGAGGTTTCTATAGGAATTTGTGAGGGGAAGACAAAGACTGATAAAGTGTGGGGTGAGGGGAGAGGGCTGGCGTTTAGGGCAGGAATTAAGATACCACCTGGGACTTCTGTCAGAGTTGTTAGGAGTTGAGGCCTGGCCTTGCTTCTTATCTAGCTTCAAGCTATTGGGCACCCTGGGAGGCAACACATGAGGGCCCAAGTACTCTTATGTGGGAGACCCAGACTGTGTGCCTGGCTTGTTGCTGATGGTTACCGGTATTTTCAGAGTGAACCAGTGGATAATGTCTAGCCAATCAAAGAACAAATATTTTAAAGATTTATTGTATTTGTTTTTATTGGAAAGTCAGATATACAGAGAGGAGGAAAGACAAAGAAGAAGATCTTTCTTCTGCTGGTTTACTCCCCAAGCAGCCGTAATGGCTAGAGCTGCGCTGATCTGAAGCCAGAAGCCAGGAGCTTCTTCCAGGTCTCCCATACAGGTGCAGGGTCCCAAGGCTTTGGGCCGTCCTTAACTGCTTTCTCTGGCCACAAGCAGGGAGCTGGATGGGAAGCAGGGCCACTGGGATTAGAATTAGCACCCATATGGGATCCTAGTGCATGCAAGGCAAGGGCTTCAGGCGCTGGGCTGCCACACCAGGCCCAAGAACAAATATTTTATTAGTATATTTTAAAATAGAATAAAGCAAAACTTTTTCTTTAAGATATATGTATTTGAAAGAGCAATGGAGAAGGAGAGAGGGAGAGAGGGGGCAGGGAGGGAGAGAGAATATGAGAATCATCCGTCCACTGGTCATTTACTAGATGGCTGCGATGGCCAGGGCTGGGCCAGACAGAGCCAGCAGCCAGGAGTCTCATCCAGGTAGCTCAAGTTGATGCAGGACCCAAACACTCGTGTTGCCTTCTGCTGCTTTTCCCAAGCCCAATCAGGGAGTTATTCTATAAGTGGAACAGTTAGGACTTGGAATGATGCCCACGTAGGGTGCCGGTGTTAAAGATAGTTGCTTTTTCTGCTGTGTCGTAATGCTGGCCCCTTTGATAGTTTTTTTTTTAAAGATTTATTTTTATTTAAAAGGTACATTTAGAGAGAGAGATCTTCCATTTGCTGGCATCAACAGCCAAAGCTGGACCAGTCTGAAGCCAGGGGCCAGCTATCTTCCGCTGCTTTCCCAGTCACATTAACAGGCAGCCGGATCAGAAGTGGAGCAGGTGGGACATGAACTGGCATCCATGTGGGATGCTGGCACTGCAGTGGAGGGTTAGCCTCCTTGATAGTGTTTTCACACTGTTTCCATGGCAACACAGAATTCAAAATCTCTAAGTGGAGTCCAGCACAGGCACTACCCACCAGTGCTTCCATAGTGAAGGCATTAGTTATATCATTCCGCTCAAAGGGAGTGCCTGCCTCATTGTGTGCCAACCACCATCTATACACAAACTGAAGCAAACTTGGGAAACCAATGGCATTATTATTCCCGTTTTGCAGATAGAGAAACTGAGGCCCAGCTCAAGGTCACATACATGGGCCTATTTTGCAGCTACACCCAGGCCTGTGTGCCTCTGGAGCTCCTGCTGCTGAACAGAACATGTTTGCTTCCCCCGTGTAAGCTCACACAGGAAAAACACTTAGGAGGGGTCCTTCTCATGCCATATCACTCCCTGCACTGTTCCTTACCAGTATAGATGGGATGGGCATTGGGCCTACCTTGGAGCAGCAGAGTGGCAGTGCGTGCTGGGATGCAGGGCTTCCGTCGAGCAGGTGGTTAAGGAGAGGGGCCAGCTCCAGGGCTCAGCTGCAGAGACAACCTGTCTGGTGTGACTGTGCAGATCTGTGCTCTCACGTGTGTGTGTGTCACAGGCTCATGACCATGTGATGTGGAGTGCTAAGAGCCCACTCGGAGACTGAGGGGGCCACTGGGACAGGGTGACCTCTGCGTCTTCCTTGATAGCCACAGCAGCAAAAGGCAAGACTTGGAGAAGCTGCTCGGGGAGACGATGTGACTCAGTCCCTTGGCGGCCCCTTGCAGGCCTGGACCTAGCACTGTACCAGCCTACACAGGAGGTCAGGCAGGCGTTGTTGGTGCTTTAGAGGCTCATGAGGAAAGTCATTGAGTCATCTCTGCCCATCACCCATGACACCCCTCTCTGTCTCTTTTTCCCTCTCTCTCTTTCTCTTTCCCATACTTAACCCTGAGAAGGTGCAGTGAGCTCTACTTTCAAAATGCATAATTATTTGCCAATCAAAAATAACACGCACATACACACATCACATCGCTCCTTTGCATCCTGGAGTCTGAATCATGTTCTTCTCTTGGTTGGACCCTTATGGGAGCCCTCCCTGGTTGCCCGATATGTATTCTTTGTCTTTAAAAGATTAATTTATATGAAAGATAACTGTAATTACAGAGAAAGAGAGAGAGAGGGAGAGAGAGAGAGAGAAAGGGAGAAAGGGGAAGAGTTAGGGAGAGGGGAGGATTAGGAGGAGGGAGCTTGGGGAAGGAGAGAGAGCAAGCAATTCCATTTGCTGGTTTTCTCTCCAGATAACCATAGCACCACAGCAGCCAGTGCTGGGCCAGGCTAAATACAGGAGCCAGGAGCTACATCTGGGTCTGCCACATGAGTGAAGGAACTCAAGAACTCCTGCCATCTTCTGCTGCTTTTTTTCAGGCACATTAAGCAGGGGGCTGGGTCTGAAGTGGAGCAGCCAGGACATGAAGCAATGCCCATATGGGATGCTGGCTACTCAACTGGCAGCTTCACTTGCTGACCCCTGATCTTGCATTCTTGCCCCCTGCCATTATTCCCTCAGTGCATCTGCTGCAGAGCTCTGAGCTTTGGTAAGCAGATCATCTCTTGCTCTGTGCAAAAATGGCTCCTAACATGTTCAGAAATGACTCAGGGTCTTTTTCTTCCTGACCTCATCCCGCCTGGGTTATTGTGCACTGTCCAATACCCTTGCTGCTGTTGCTTTACTGGGCAAGCTCTCAAATTTGTTTCAGGCCCACCATTCCCAAGGCTCAATTCCTACTTTGAGAGGCTAACCCCCAGGGTTGTCCTTGACAACAGAAACCCAGAAGACACAGCCCGCAGCTCCAGAGTGTGCCTGTGTGGGTAGTGGGAGTGAAGAGGACTGTTTTAAGATGTGTAGACTTTGGAGGGTGGATCACAGGCTTAGAGAGGAGTGGCATGTACCCCAGGAGGAGCCTTCTTATCTGAAAAGGCCTGAGATGGAGAGGAATAGATAGCCCAGCTGTCTTTTGTGGAGTGTCCCTCATGTGCCTTGTAGCTGAACTACATACAGGAAGGGCAGTTCAGAGGGGGAGGTAAAAGAGGGACAGTCATCTGAGGAGTGATCATGGGTCCTGGATTCTGGATCTTGTCCTGCCCGAATACTTGAGCCATCTTTGGAGGGAGTGGTGACTTCATCACATAGGGTCTCAAGGAATGGCCTTGGGTCTGAACATCAGACAGACCCAAGTTCATGTCCTGACTCTGCCAGGTGTCAGTCTGTGTAAGAGACTTAATATTCTCTCTAGACCTTGGCTCCCCTCTCTGAAACAAGATCCCAAGCTCATCTCTGTGATGACCCAGTGTAAAGCACTTGCCTGGACTTGGCCTGGTATTTGGCCATGGTAGCCAAGGGGGCTTAGCCTGCTGAATTCAGTGGCCTCCATGGCATTGGAAGACAATTTCTTTCAACTCTTGGTGGGGCTGTAGGTGCTCCTGGTCCTTGCCTGGGAGAGGCTGCACCTGTGTTCCAGGCTGCGGTCTTCCTACAGGACCCCAGACAGTCATGATCTCTGCTGCCTGCGTTGCACATATCCCGTTCCTCTGTCTCACCATCTTCATGAATTATGGCTCAAGTTTAACTTCTCAAAGAATCCCTCCTGGATACCCACCCCACCGCCAAGTCTAACACCTTCTCACTGTGTTCCTTGCCTGCTCTCAGATAGCTCTCAGAATGGTTGGTCCTGGATGACCATGAAGAATGACTCAGGAAGGACAGGTATGATATGACTGTATGACCTTCTCTCATCCCGTTTGCTCCCGTAGACAAGGAAGACTGTGGCAGCCTTCTCAGCTGTGAGCCTCCCAGCTATGACAGAGATACCAGGGGGAGGGGATAGCATCACCACCACCAACAATAAATAACAGGTACTCAGTGCTCCAGTCGCTACGTGAAGTACTCTGTAGACATTACTTCATTTAATTGGAATGTTGTTATTCTTGAGAGAGAAAAGCAAGATGCTGAGACACGGCTCTCGTAAGATCTGATTTTGTAAAGACAACGACGCCAGCCTCTGCTATAGACATCAGTGTGCAAGTTTATGTTTTCTTGTGGTCTTATGAGCAAGGATAAAGCAAGGATAAGGTTGCAAACTAGATTTCCCTGCAGATTACCTAGGGGAGTGGGTTCATCAGGTGAGCAGTGAGAGAGATGAAGCCGAGTGTGAACAGGAAAAATAAAAAGCAAAATTGCACTGAAATCCCACCTCATTCAGGAAGATCATGCTTATATATTCATACAAGATTCTATATGTATGTGTATGTATGTATGAAAATCAAGACAGATCATTCCAGAAGGAACTAGATGCTGGCAAGGGTGTAGTGTGATGGGCACTTTCATAAACTGCCTGCAGGAGTGTAAATTGTTCCAAACTTTCTGGAAAGCAACTTGGCAATGTGTTATCAACAGCCGTTGAAATATTCATGTATTTGGACTCAGTATCCTGCTTCAAAGAATTTATTCTCAAGAAATTACCAATGGTGCAGGCAATGATTTATGGGTGAGGTACATAGCATTATTTAGAATAGAGGGGGGAAATGGAAATAAAGCAAGTAGTCAAGCTGAAGAGAAAGGCGAAGGAAGCTGTTACATCCAACAATGCCTCGACATCTCATGTCCCTGCTGTGAATAGGGGCTCCCTGATCGTCGCCATTTCACAGATGGTGGAGACAGGCTCAGAGAGGTGAGGGAAGGTGGCCACAGTAACCCAGCAAGTAAGGGCACAGGGTTTGATATCATTGCAAAGACACAGGACAATCTCTGGCTGACAGAAAACCTTGTGCTACAGCTTAGGCAGGCTTTCAAACTGATGTGGATACTTCAACCCTGCAGTCAGGAGTGGGTGGCACTAGGATGGCTTGAGCCAGCAGTGTTGTTCAGGAGGTAGGCCTGGAGGGAAGTCCTTGGGATACCCTGGGGTCTGTCTTTGTGTTTCTTACAAGAGGGTCTGTGATTAAAACTGGGCTGGTCCTAGCGACTCTGTGCTTCCCAGCTTGCGGTCTTAGCCTTCCTCCACATACATTCATCCGCTGGCCTCATCAGACAGCCAAGCGCTGTACCTACACGAATCTTGTGAGCGCCCAAAACTGAGCTGAAATCAACCTCCCTCCTCCATCAAATCATTGGTTGCAAGGTGCCAAGCTGCCTGATGTTCTATGTGGGCAATGTAGACTTTGTTGTTCAAATGCATCTCTTGCGAGACATTTTGCAGAGGCTCAAAGCACAATGCCTGTGCCCCTGATTCTTGCAACCTTGGCCTGAGGGCTGCTCTAGCGTAGTGTGTGGGAGAACTACTCCTCAACCCCCAAAAGGTCATGAGTGACTTCACCTTCCTTTAAGTCAAATAAAGAGCCTTGAGCCGATTCAGTCAATATTATAATTCATATGACAAGTTTTCCCTGGGTGGAGAAGCAGTCAGGAAATGAGACCTTTTCTTGTTTTATCCTGCTGATTCCTTCTTCCTGAGTTGGCTTAAAAAATGTTCTCTCGATGGCAGCTTTTGGAGTGGGAAGAGCCAGATCTTTGGCATCAGAGCTGCGTGTGAATTCTGTTCTGTCTCTCAGCAGCTGTGTGATCTAGACAAGTTACTTCCCCTCTCTGGGCCTCAGCATCTCCCATGAGCCTTCTTGCCTAACTCAGAAATGCAGTGAAAACAAAATTGTGAGTTAGGAAGCACCAAATAGTGTCCCTGCTTTATAGCAAGTGTTTGTTATACAATAGGTGACTTTTCTTCCCAATCGAAGGCACAGTTTTCAGCTGAAGGCTTGCTGAGTGATGCTGGATTTTGAGTGGTTTTCGGCCAAGTTGGAGAAGGTAAGACCAAGATGTAAACTGAGCTGAAGGTGGAGAGGCAATCATGGCTACAACTTAACTCCATGCTTGTATTCAAAGTGGGAGGAAGGCAAAGGAGGGAGAAGAGTGTCTGGGTGGACACTGGAAGTTACTAGTTTTGAGACTGATTTTTTTTTTTTCTCTTGTGAACTGGAAAGACTGTTTCTCATCTTGAGAGATGTGAAGTTTGGATAGACTTGCTGTTGAGAGTGCTCAGATATATTGTGGAAGAAAAGGGCTTAGTGGGCCTTTGGGAAAGTGGCAGGGTCTCAATCACTGTTAGTTTTCTGGCAAAGTTATAATACCTTGACTGTTTTAGTCTCTTCATCTGCAGAGCCATAGCCAGGTCCAGGCCATGAGCTAGGATGAAGTAATGGAATTATTGAATGGTTCTTGTAACCAACGGATGGATGGAAATGATGGAGAGATAGTAGGTGATGGAAGGGTGGGTATTAGATGCAGGTGACAGCTTGATGCGACTGATGGTATTTGGGTTGGATGAATAGACAGACGGACTGCTAGTCATGGGGATGGATGAATGCCTGGATGCTGTGTGCCTGACTGATGAGTTGGTAAAAGGGAAGGACAGCTGAGACAGGCGGCTGGATGGATGGGTGGATTGAGTGAGTGGAGAGGTGAATGCATAGCTGGAAGGACTGGTTGACCTGGTAGAGGTTTTAAGATGAAATGGGGTTCTGAGTGGAAGGATTGATGGAATGGGCAGCACACAGATGCATACGATGGATAGACTGATGGGTGTTTGGACAGGTAAATGGATAAAAAGGGTGAATGGGTGGGTGAGTGGAAGGACAATTGAAAAATGGGTTGACCAGGATTTTTATAATTTATGACTCAAGTAAATGTACTTAGTGACCTACTGGCCAAAAGTGATGATAAGGGCTAAACTGGAGAGTAAAATGTCTTATTGCCTTAGTGGGACTGCCTGGACATAGGAATCTGGGTTGCTTGGAATCATTTTTTAACAAAAGATTTATTCGTTTTTATTGGAAAGGCAGATTTATAGAGAAAAGGAGCAGTGGAGAGAAAGATCTTGCATCCACTGGTTTATTCTCCAAAAGGACACAATGGCCAGAGCTGAACCAATCCGAAGCCAGGAGCTTCTTCCAGGTCTCCCACGCGGGTTCAGGGTCCCAAGGCTTTGGGCCGTCCTCTGCTGCTTCCCCAGGCCACAAGCAAGGAGCTGGATCAGAAGTGAAACATTCAGGACATGAATTGGCACCCTGTGGGATGTTGGTGCTTGGAGGTGAAGGATTTGCCAGTTGAGCTATAGTGCCAGCCTCATTGGCATCATTTTAAAATCAATTCCCATGAACCCCTTAATGAAAACTCTTGTCCCATCAGCCCTGGAATGGACCCTACTCAGCAACTCCATGCAGACTGGCTGTGTTTATTCAAATGTACGGATGCATCCTTTAGGGCTCTGATTTGTAAATATGGGATGGGTCCGCACTGGTAAGCTGTTGTAGTGACCACTTGTAGGCACTGTGCTTGGAAGCAGAGGCAGCCTGGTGGCTGACAGCTCACAGCCCACCCAGCTGGTGGGATGCAGCTGCAGAGATCATCAGCAGGTGGCTCAGGGGGCACTGTCATGTCTGATGGATGGGAAGATCTCCCCTGTGCTGGACATGTCACTTAGTTCAAATACCACCAGCTCAGGGAAGCAGTTTTCAGTTTGCCATTACAAAGCAACCTGTACAACTGAAGGTACTGCATGGGGAGATCTCCGAGCTTCTCACTGTGGGACTGAATTCTCTCCAGGACATGGCTTCCCAGGTGACCTCGTTTCCCTGTGCTTACAGCCCTGCTTCACTCCTGCGTGGGAGTTCTCTCTTTCCTCTAACTTTAATTAGTTATAACTTTTCTTTAATTACTCTAACAGGAATGCATGCCTGGGGCAAAAATTCTGACTGCATAAAAAAGCATCTGGTGAACAAAAAAATCCCTTCTCTTTCCACCCAACCTCAGCTGTACATGTTAACAAGTCTCTTCTGATTTCTTCCAGAAAATTCCAAAACGTGTAGGAAACAGGAATATAATGCACATTCTTGACATTGCACCATGGCAGAATCAGTCTGGATGTGTTGTAGTTCCTATTCTGTAATGTGTATGTGCATGTATGTTTTCTTCCTAGCCGTGTCTGTTCCACATTTTTCTAGGAGGCGTTTAAAATTTATTTTGTACTCTGAGTGGTTACAAAGCAGTCATAAATTAATCAATTATTTATTGCCTAGACTTGTTCTAATTGTGGGCTACCCTAAATCACGCCATGGCCATATGGTTGAGTGTGAGTCAGTGTGTGAGTTTAAGTGTGTGAGTGTGTGAGTGTAAGTGTGTGTGTGTGCAGGTAAATTTCAATGTGAGAAAATGTGCCTATAGAATGACCCTGTTGCTTCAGAGTGTATATGCAATTATTCTGATAAAAATGCTAAATTGCATTAACTTGAAAATTGCCAATAGCATCTGAGAGTTCTTGGTTACTCTGTAATTTAAGTGGTATCTTTATTTTTTTTTTTAGCTTTTATTTATTCAAATATTTAGTTTATTTGTTTAAAAGGCAAAATTATAGAGAGGGAGAAAGAAAATGAGAGAGAGTTTTCTTTTACTTGTTTACTCCTTCAATGGTCACAATGGTGAAGACTGGGCCAGGTCCCAGTCCAGAGCCTGGAACTCCACCTGGATTACCCGTGTGTGGCAGGGCCCAAGCACGTGTGCTGTTGTATGCTGCTGCCCCAGACCATCGGCAGGGAGCTGGAGCAGAAGCAGAGCTGCTGGGACTCGACCTGGTGCTTTGACATGTCATGCTGATGCTGCAAGGCCGTGGCTTAACCAGCTATATCACAGCCCCAGCCCCCACTGTGAGCTGTTTACATGTAACTTCTACCTGTTGATTTCTACAGATGTAATCAGACTTGCCAGCATTTTTGCTTTCCAGTTTCCTGTCGTACGTCAAGAAAAGCTCCTTTTCACTTTAAGATTCTTAAAAGTTCACAATGACTGTGCTTTCCTGCTTCCTGTGTATTGCCAATCTAAAACAGGGCAGCCAGTGTTGCTAGGGTGATAAAGTAATCACCTAATTGAAAATGAAAACATGAAGTATTCCCATTTCAGAATTAACCTGAAGGGATCTTTGCAGCTTCTTTTTCTCCTTTGGGCCTGTGAGAGAGAAAGAAAACTCCCATTTGATGATTTCCCCTCTTCAGGCTATTGCTGTGATGAGCTGAGATGAAAAAAGAGTTTGAAGTTTGAGGGCAAAGTGTGTGGCTGTGTGCAGGCATGCTCGTTTCTAAGGTCATGGAGCTCTAGCACCGTGGAGGCCACGCAAGCAGGATGGCGGGCAGGTGAAAGCCTCTTTCCCTTTTGGGACAGTTCACACCTGCACCTGTGCCTAGACATGCTGTCTTTGACCAAGTGGCAAGTTTGCTGCTATGGGGAAGGACACTTCCTCTTGCCTTGTCCCCTAATCATGGTTGATGATTACTGCACCCTTCTCGTGTTTTGGTAGGGTTTGCTTTGCTGTGATTTAGGTCAGGTGCAGACACCTGTGCTGTGTGTAGAGCCAAGTTCATCAATGAATCACTAGGTAGGCGAGTGATGCTCTTGTCTTTTTAAGGATTTATTTATTTACCTGAAAGGCAGTTACAAACAGAAAAAGGAGAGAGGGAGAGAGAAATGCTGCCTCATGCTTTACCAACCGTGGGATCTCCCATACTCCAGTCAAGTTGATTCATAAAATGAATGCTGCTGAGAGCAGAGTAGAGAGTACGAAACTCCGTGTTGGGAAGCAGCTAGGAGGGGATGTCCCGGTCAGGTTCCTAACGGGGAGAAGGCCGCTGGCAACGGAAGGCAGTGCTCAGTAGGGTGGGTCTCTGCAGCAGCTCTTGCGGATCCCCAGGGCTTGAGGTGAATTCTGCCATTTCCTGAGGGCAAGAGAAACCTGGCAGACTTGCCGGGACCGGCCAGATGGGATAGCAAGGGTCTTTTCTCTTCCTTATTCCTAAGGCAGTGCATGCTGGTGTTGTGGCCCCATATTCTAGAGGAAGGCTCCTGCACTTCTGTGCTTTCTCCCTATAGGCCAGATGGGCCAGCCAGCTCATCCCTGAAGCAGCATGCAGGTGGCTTAGGTGAGGGACTGTGTACAGGAATTGTCCAGAAGATCAGCACTTAGGCGATCTACAGCCCTTGGCAAGTTGGTGTCTCCATTGTCTCTCTGGAGGTGGAGCTTGGGGGTCATGCCAGCAGGCTCACAGTTCAGGTTGCCCTGAGTGAGTACTCCAAGGGGTTTTCAGAGGCTCCTGGTTCTTGTGTATCAACACAGGGAAGCGTTTTCCAGGCTGTGAGACCAGCCGTTGTGGATCCTCAGAGCTGCGTCCCCATGGGAATATAAAATATTCATCTTTGAGACTCTGGTCTCCACTCATTGCAGTACCAGGAGGAACTCTTATGCCTGGGAGGGATGAAGCAGCTTGAGATGGTAGGCTGGGAAGCTCTCCTCTGTACTTGGTCCCAGCACAGCCTGGTGTGTGTGTCTGTGTGTGTGTGTTTTGCAGGGGAAGGGATCAGGGAGTCTGTGACTTCAACCTACTCCCACTTTCCCATCAAGCTGGGTGCCTGGAGGGGAGTTGAGGAGGAAGAATTGGTCCTAAGGCCAGGGTCTGACTTGTGCCCCCTTTAGCGAATGCAAGACAGAGACACCCTCAGGCTAGCCTGCCCAGACAACTTGCAAGGTACATTCACCTATTTGTTTATTGGAAATGAAATGAAGACGTAAATCCACCCAGCTTCCAACAGAGCAGACAGAACTTCGACTTTGGATCACGTACAGTGTAGTTCTCATTTGGTGCCTTTGGTGTTAATTGGCTGAACTGCCCTGGGCAAGTTCTTTGACCTGCCTGCCCTCAGCATCCTCTTCTATAAAACCAGGGGTTACAGTAGCACTTGTCTCATGGGAGACTTGGAAAGGGGAAATGTGCTTGAAATGACTCAGCACATGACAGGTACCGAGTGATGTTCAACCAATAAGAATACCAGTTGGGGAGATGAAAAGTGGGGTGCGTAAGGGTGGAGAGAGTGGTACAAAACTCTGGGCTGCAGCGGCGTGGCCTAGTGGCTAAAGTCCTCGCCTTGAACGTCCGGGATCCCATGTGGGCACTGGTTCTGGTCCCGGCAGCTCCACTTCCCATCCAGCTCCCTGCTTGTGGCCTGGGAAAGCAGGAGAGGACTGCCCATTGCATTGGGACACTGCACCCGCGTGGGAGACCTGGAAGAGGTTCTGGTTCCCGGCATCGGATCGGCGCGCACCGGCCCGTTGCGGCTCACTTGGGGAGTGAATCATTGGACGGAGGATCTTCCTCTCTGTCTCTCCTCCTCTCTGTGTATCTGACTTTGTAATAAAAATAAATCTTTAAAAAAGCAAAACAAAACAAAAAAAACCTCTGGGCTGAAAACAACAGGTGCCACATTGAGCACGGATGTTGTTTGAGCACCTGCCCTGTGCTCTGTTGCTGGATGGGCTCATGGAGAGAGTTGATGCCACACTGTCCTTGAGGCCTGGGTGCGGTGGCATGGATTTGTCTAAACAGGAATCGAGCGTGGTAGCTTGTGCAGGGTGGTGGGGGCAGGTGGGGCTCTGGGAGGGGCAGCCTTTGAAAACATGCTCTCAGTGTCGGCGTGGGGGAGCTGGTCTCTGGGTCTGGAGCCCTCAGAGGAGGTGGCCTCAGAGAGGGACTCAGGAGGATTGCTGGCAGCAGTGAGGTGAGGGGACTTGAAGACAGTTGGTCCTTGGCTGCCCTGCCTGCTTTCCTTGGCCTCACCTGCAATGCAGTCTTCATCCAGCAGCCAGCGAGAGCCTGAAGCATGAGGTTCTGGCTCAGTTGCCCCTACTTGCTCTCCCCTCTGCCTTTGCCTGCCATGAAATTGGCTCTAACTCTCCCTGCCATCTGGCCCAATTCTCTCTCCCACCCCTGCTGCCCCAGCCTTGACGGGTGGGCTGACTTTGGTCTTGGTCCTGTGCTTCTGTCTCTAGGCCTCCATGCCTGCTGTCAACTCTGCCCAGAATGTTCTCCCTGCACATCCTCCTGTGGCTCACTCTTGCCCGGAAGATCCGTGCTCAGCTGTAGCACCCACAGAGGTGGCTGCTGTGGTGAATCAGGTGTCTCCTCACGCTCCTCAAGGCTGGGGTCCTCCTCATTATGTGATCTGCTGATGGTTTACTTGTTTTCCATCTGTCTTCCCCACTGGAAGACACGCTAGCATGAGGAGGAGGGACATTGCACATCCTGTGCCTGTTATGGCAGCCCTGACTTACTGTTAGCATTTGATAACTATTCACCAGTTGCGTGAATGAAGGACACAGGATGGGCAGAAGGGAGAGGATGAGTGGTAATTCATTGAGCCTCCCTGGGCCTGGAGCTTCCAATCTATAATCTTATTTAATCTTCCCTGCATGCCTGTGAGAGTAGCCTTCTGCTTTCCTTAGAGATGAGGGAGCAGAGACTCAGAGAAGGTGAGCACAGCGCCCGAGGCCACACAGCTGTCCTGGAGACGCATGTGCCTAGGGCAGCAGGAGATGTTGCGCATGACATCCTAGCTACCCAGGCCTCTCCCTGACCTCCTCGCCAGCCCATACTTACACATAGCCTTCTCTGGATTGTAAGCTATGTTTATAAGCACATGTGTTCACACATACATGCTTCTGTGAGGATACTTCAAGGTATGCATGGAAAAATGGATTTGAGAGATAAGTTTAAGTAGGTGCAGAACACTTCAAATACGTATACAGGAAATCATCAGTTTATGGAAAATGCGTATCATGAAAAAATTATGTATGGATTCCTATATTTTTTTCACCAAAATAAACATTTTAGTTCCATTTTTCCACGACGTGTATTCACTATCTCTCTCTCTCTCTCTCTCTCACACACACACACACACACACACACACACACACACACAGTTTGCAATACTATCCCCAGCTCCCCTGGAAGGGACACCCAGAGCTTTGCATAGATTCTTTCAGAAGGTCTCTTGGATTTTGAAGGAAGGAAAGCAACAGGAGACTCACACCATCAATCTGTCCACTTGGCAGGGATGTGTCGGGGTGCAGGTACATTCTAAGAAAATGCATGAGGGAGAACTGAGTGTGCAAGGGTTGTGTGTGTGTGTATGCGCAGTGGACATGGATGTCTGTATTGGCAGCTGGTGACACTGTGTGTGTGTGTGTGTGTATGTGGGTGGGTGTGTGGGTGTATATGTAGTGGACATTGATGTCTATGTTGGCAGCTGGTGATTGTGTGTGTGTATGTAGGTGGGTGTGTGGGTGTGTATGTAGTGGACATTGATGTCTATGTTGGCAGCTGGTGACACGTGTGTGTGTGTGTGGGGGTGGGTGGGTGTATCCTGCACACTGGCAGTTGGTATGTATCTTTTTTGCCAGCTTTATTTCTAGAATTCAGAGCAAGTTCCGAATGACAAGAAGGGCTCCCTGGAAGGCCTGAGCCCCTCTCTGGCTTCGGCTATGTTCTGCCATTGGAGTCAGCCTCCTCTATCAAGATGTGGTCTCTGCTTCTTCCTGGTTAACTCGTGTGGGGCTCAGTGTGTTGGGTGACAGAGCTTGTGCCACAAAACTCTGCTGGGGGTCTTGACTTCTCTCACTCCGTGCATGCCCCCTCTGCTTCCCGATTCATGCCCAGTGCCTGACGGCTTCCTTTCTGTGTTTGTTGCTGTCCTGTGTCTCTCCTCTCTTGCGGTGACCCTCCTGTCTACCCTTATGTCTCTTGGTCTGTCTGTGTATCTCACTGCTTTGTTCATCCGAGTCTCTGATTTCTCTGTCTCTGCTTGCCTTTGCTTTTGTTTGCCCTTCTTCTGCCCAGCTCCCTCCAACCTCCATTCTTTCCCTGACTCCTTTTCCTGTAGCCCTGGCCAGAGCTTCCTTCTTTCTGCCCTGGCTTGTGACTGATGCCTTGCACAGGATGGTTCCATCCTCCTTCTCTGCTGTCCACACTCCCTGTGGTGGAATGGGCTTCCCAGCCTCTCTCTCTCCCTCATCACATGTTTGGCTGCTGTGACAAGGGAGTGGAACTCAGGGCTCCTAGAAACCTCATGGGGTGTCAATCTGGAAGCTGAATGTGAGCTTAGCACTTCCGTTTCCCAGAACTCATCTGTGGTGAGTGGCAGTGGCTTCACGCTGGGCTCCCCATGATCCCCAGTGCCATTGCTGTGCCACCCTCCTGCAACCTTGGCCTTGGAGGGACCCAGAGGCTGTACTTGCAGCCCAGGATCCTTGAGTTCTGCATATCCCAGCTCAGTGGTTCTAGTTCCGGGCTCAGCCAAGAGCAGGAGGTCCATGCTGTGTAGACTCAGCCTGAGCCACCTTGGTCATGATCATGACCTGCACCTCTGCCTTGGGCTGAGGGGAAGAGCTGGCTTTAGCTTCTGCAGGGTGAGTTGAGAGCTGCTCTGGACAGAGGAAATGTCTTAGGTTGTGCTCCCCTGAGGCAAAGCACAGGCCAGGGTTTCAGGGGATGCAGTTATTTTGGAAGTGGTCCAGCCTGCAACAGTCAAGGACTGGGGAAGGAAGAACCACCGTTCAAGGCTTTGCTCCCCACTGACTGCCACTAAGAATCCTGAGCAGGTCTGAGCAAGGGACAGATGGAATAGCCTCATGACCTTCCCTAGTCTCTGCAGGGATGTCCAATGGGTTTTATTTATTTTTTTATTTTTTTTAATTCATTACTTACATTGTATTATGTGACACAGTTTCATACTGTCCAATCGGTTTTATATGGAATAGGTAAAGGAGGCTGGCTAGGGCCTTAACCCCGCACCTCTCTTCATCATTGAGAGGTTTGCCGTGTGCCATGTTACCACTAAAGGTGGCAGACCTCTGTTGATTCTGTTTGGAGGCCAGGCACAGGACTCCTTCCCCTAAGGAAATGCCCTCCAGATGACCATGGGCTCAGGGCAGAGTTCATCTCTGCGTGGCTCTTGCTGAGGCGTGCAGGCGGCAGGGGCTGGGAGTGCCTCCCGTTAGTGTAATTACATTCCTCCTGCTGACAATTCCCACCACGGTCTCAATTGGATGTGACATTCTTATTAAATAACTTCACCAGTAACTAGTAATAATAACACAGTCTTTGCTTCCTGACCTAAATTGCTTGATGCTATTTTGGTGAGCAGCCACAGCGCTGCAGGGCTTTTACAGAAAGGCCCGCCAGATCGCATGCCCAACATGCACGCGCTGGCACGTGTATGGCTCAGGCTGATGAAGAGTGTGCCAGCCACTCCTGTGCATGGCATACTGTGTACCACCAAGCACACATGTAAGGCCTGCACCTGCTCCACTACCCCATGACAAGCAAGCCCTGCAGGCTGCCCCAGCAGGGACTGGCCTTTCCTGCCTGCATGTGGCGTGGAGTAGAGCCTTGCCTCCTCAACTCCCTCTGTCTGTCAGACTCGACCTGTCCATACATGTATCTGCCTTCTGTCTCCAGAGTTTCCTTCCTTTCCCTCTGCGTGGGTAAAATTTTGTTCATTTTCCCATGAAGGTGTTCTTTCTGTCCAGAAGGCACTTCTGATTCCACCCTGGTGGGAGCAATCACTCCTGAGTGGGTCTCCTCTTTTCTGTGATCGGGTCTGGCTCCATGTTCCAGTTTCGTTAGATGGGTATAAGGATGTTGAAGATCACAGTCATGTCTGATAATAAAAAGCCCATTTTCATTGTTTGATTTCCCAAGTGTTCACTGCATGGAGAAATGGATGCAGATTTGGGGGGAGATTATGGGGAGGGGCCCCTGCTAGAGATGAAGACTCCTGGATGTTGGGATGCTTTTGGAAAGGTGTTAAGACTTGTGAGGCCTTTGGACTGTCTTTGTTTTTCTTTTTCCATCTTGACAAAAAATGTGAGATGCTCACTCTCGCAGAACAAATAGAACTGTGACTTCAGTTTCACAATTTACGTGGCTGATTTTGTCTGTGTTTGACAGTTCTGTCATGTTCCTGACAGTTACAATTTGGTTCGTCTCTGGGACCTTGGGATGATAAGTTGGGATGTCAACTTTTATTGATCCGCTGGGGGAGCACACAGTCCCTGTGGACTTCTCCCCGTGCCGTACTTTGTGAATGGGGACGTCTGCCAGGGAGAGGACAGATGGGGACGAAACAATGTGGCACAGGAATGTTCAGGTGCTTGTGTGCCAGGGACGTGGAGTCACTGGTGGGACCCGAAAGCATTAGCAATGCCCACTTAGAATTCTCTGGATCCCCTTCCCACACCTGCTCAGTATCCCAGAGGGCAGATGTAAATGGTGCTCCAAGCCCTCTTGTGCCTTCCCCTCCTTTCTTAATCTAGTCACCAGCCTGCACCTATATTCCCCATCAACCCGAACCATGTGACCTTCTAAGCACAAGGATCCTGGCCTAATCAGCATGCAGCATAATCCTGACCCACAAGAAGCATCACCACCTGTGTGCTGGCTACATGTGATGAATGAACCAGGGGATGAGAGGATGCATGACTGAGACAATGAGCAGATGACTCTTCTAAAGCTTGTACTTGCCTTTTTCTGATCTGCTTGTGGAATTTCAAGACTGTCCGAGATTGGAATCCCAAGTCCACTGCCCACTAGCTGAGTGCTTTCAGAAGCTGATTTTGAGCTGTAAAACCAAGAACAGAATCCAAGCCCATATGGGTTGTGACCATCCACAAAGATGTGACAAGTTGCCATTTACTGTCTCCCCAACTGCAGTTATGCCTGTAATTCTGCTAGCCTGGAAGAGGACAACTCCCTCCCAGCTCAGCAGAGATCTGAGAAACGGAAGTCAGGAGGTAGATAAAACAAGAAAGTTCCTTCCAGCTGCCAGAGGGTTAACTCAGGTCTTGGGTATCTGAGGTCAAGGTGGACCAGGAGCAGCAACCTTTTGGACAGCACTGACTGGACCTGTTGAGGAAGGGCGTGGCTGCTGCACAAGAGGGACCACAAGATCCGAGTACTGAGTTAGCTCCCTCTGAGAGAGCCCCTAGGATGCCGGCTCTCATCCCCATCACACCCAGGGCTGGACTGTCATTTGCAAAGGCTCTACTTAAATGGGCGGGAACCCTGGATGAAGCTCTCCAGGTGCCACAAGGTGGAGCATCAGTCACCATAAGTAAGATGTCTCCTGGCAGTAGCAGTGTCTCCTGGAAGCTCATGCCCCACCCTCACTTAGAGGATGACTTGTATACATGTGACAGTGAAAAGTGAGAGAACCTAATCATGATGTCTGCTGACCTGGGGATCCCCAGGGAGCATGGCTGGACGACACTGGCCACATTTAGTGACCACAGTCTTCTCTCATTGAACCAAATGGGACCAGAGACAGAGGGGGCTTCTGAGTCCTTGATCCTGGAGAAAAAGTTTCGACTCTTCTTCATGTATGTGTTCCAGAGATTTTCCCCTTTGCCATCAGCTTGCCCATGGCCACATTGATTTATTCATTCTCAGATACTCACTGTGCACCTACTGGAGGCTACACACACTCTCTGGACCCTGAGGATTCAGGAATAAGTAAGGAAGAAATAAAGCAAATTCTTTTCCTCAGGGATTTTGTGTTTGGTTATTTGCAGACAATAAGCAGATAAAGAAGTAAATATATCATGTAATGTTAGGCAGTGAGAAGTGCTCTGAGTGAAATAAAGCAGAGAAAGCCTGGTTGGAAAGGCTTCACAGAGCATGTAGAATGAGAAAGACTTGTTTTTATTGCTTCTCACAGGACGAGGTGAAATTAACATTGCCCATCAGTCATTGTCTTACTGTGCTCCTCAAAGCTGTCTAAACCTTACCCAACCTCCCAAGACCCTCCCCAATTTCTCTTACTGAGATTAAAAAATAAGCATGGAGCTTTGCAGCAGAGTCATTAAGTATACAGTGATGATCATTGTGTATGCCCTATTGCACAACAGATCTATAGAATTTTTTCATCTTGTAAACCTGAAATACTGTACCGATTGAAATTCTGTCTCCTTTTAGGTACCCCATGTAAGTGGAATCATGCAAAATTATCTTTTGCAATTGGTTTAATCACCCTTGATATAATGTCCTCAAAGTGTAGTCACATTGAGGCTTCTGGCAGGATTTCCTTCTTTGTGAAAAGACTGATTTGTATTCCATGGCATGTCCATTCGTCCATCCATGGACATTTGCATTGCTTCTACTTCTTGGCTCTTGTAAATAAAGCTGCAGCAAACACTGTTATGCGATATCTTTTACAAATCTTATTTTAAATTCTTTGGGTTATGTACTGGGAAGTAGGATTGCTGAATTCCATGGTAACTCTACAGTTTATTTTTTAAAAGATTTCTCTATTGTTGCTCATAGCAGGTACATCATTTTATACACCCAGCAGTGTGGAGTAATGGTTCCACTTTCTCCATACCTCACCAACGCTTCTTTTTTTACTATGCTTTGGGTAGTGGTGATCCTAACAAGTGTGAGTGGATATTTCATTGTGATTATGATCTGTAGTTTTTTGATTATTAGTGATGCTACGTATGTTTTCTTAAGCGTATTGGCTACCTCTATTATTGGCTATATCCATTTAAGTCCCTTTTCTACTTTTAATCAGATTATTTTGGCTATCACTGCAGTGTGGGGACTTTTTATATATTATGGATATTAGATGCTTTTCTAAAGTAGCTTCTCCCATTCAGTGGGTTGGTTCGTCAGTCTGTTGATTAATTCCTTTACTGTGCAGGAGTGTTGCAGCTGGAGATAATTCCCATTGGTCTTTTTTTTTTTTGTGATGCCACCTTCAAGAAATCATTGTTAAATTGTGAAGCCCCTGCTCTCCCCCTTGCGTCATTTCCATCTAGGTATTTCATAGTTTCAGGTCTTACTTTAGGGTTTTAATCCATTTTGAGTTCATTTCTGTACTGGGTGGAAGGTATGCATGTGGATGTGCAGTTTTCCAACTGAGAGATGCTGTTCTTTTTTCCGATTATATAGCTTTGGCTCCCTTGTTGAAGCTCATTTGCCTGTACAGGTAAGGCTTTCTATTCTGTTCCACTGTCTACATGTCTGGCTTTATTCTAGTATCATGATTATTGCAGCTCTAGCATTAGTTTTGAAATCAGGAAGTAGGAGGCCTCCAGGTTTGTATTTCTTTCTCAAGATTATTTTGGCTATTTGGGGTTTAAGAGACTTAATTCAAATATTAATGTTTTCTCTATTTCTGTAAAATATGGCATTGGGATTTTGGTAGGTATTTCATTGAATCTGTAGTTTGCTTTGGGCAATATGGACATGTTCACAATATTAAGTCTTTTATTACACAAGTATAGGGTGTCTTCCCATGTTTGTGTTTTTACGTTTTTTTTGTGCTTCAGCAATGTCTTGCGGTTTTCAGTATGTAAATCTTATGCATTCTTGGTTAAGTTTATTTCCAAGTACTTTGTTTCTTATGATGCTTTGTAAATGAGATTGTTTTCTTAATTCCCCTTTCATATTGTTCATTACTAGTATGTGTAGAAGTGCAGTTGTCCATTGTGCTGATAATGTATCCAGACACTTGCTGACTTTCCTAATTAATTCAAGTGTGTGTGTGTGTGTGTGGATACACACACATGCACACATGTATATGCATGTATGGATCTTTACATGTTTCTGCATAGGAGATCATATCGTCTGTGAATTGAGATAAGGCTACCCTCTTGCTTTCCAATTCAGATGGCTTGTTTCTTTTTCTCGTCCTCTTACAAGGACTTCCTGTATTAGGATGGACAGGAGCCAGGAAAGAATGCACAGAAGGCTTGTTCCCAATCCCAGAGTGAAAGTTTTCAGTTTTTTGCCCTGGAGTGATGTTTGCTGTGGGCCTTCCGTTGGAGGTCTTTATTACATTGATTAATGTATTATGTTGCCATTGATTTTTCCCTATGTTGAGCTATCCTTGCATTCCAGGATTGTTAGTATTGGTTGAGGGTTTTAGCATCAATATTCAGGAAGAACAGTGGTCTGCAGTTTTCTTTTTTTCATTTCTTGCGTATCTTTTTCTGATTTTAATAGCAGGGTGATACTGGCCTCGAAAGTGATTTTGGAGGTATTCCATCCTCTTCACTTTTTTGGCAGAGTTTGAAAAGCATTAGCATCAATTCTTCTTTAAATGTTTGATCTAACTCTCCAGTGAAGCCATCTGGTCCTGAGCTTTCTTTGTGGAGAGGTTGATGATTGATGATTCAATCTCCTTACTAGTTATAAGTCTGTTCAGACTTTTAATTTCTTGATAATTCAGTCTCAGCAGGTTCTGTGTTTCTGGAAATATATTCGTTTCTTCTAGGTTATCCAATTTTTTAGCTTACACATGTACATAAGGTCTCTTTTTTTTTTAAATGTATTTTTTAAAAAAGATGTATTCATTTATTCGAAAGGCAGAGTTACAGACACACATACACACAGGGAGATAGAACGGAAGAAAGATATTCTATTTGCAGGTTCGTTCTCAAATGTCTGCCAGGCTAAGTCAGGGGTCTGGAACCCCATCCACCCAGGACTCCCACATAGGTGGCTGGGGCCCAGGCGCTTGGTTCATCTTCTGCTTTACCAGGCTCTTCATCAGGGAGCTGGATAGATGATGGAGCATGTTGAACTCCAGCTACCACTCTTGTGGGATACCAGGGACACAGGCAGGAGCTTACCTTATTGCGCCACAGCACTAGCCACACTGTAGTTTCTGAAGGTCTTCCGTATTTATGTGGCTTCAGTGTACTGTTTTTCTTTTAATTTGGGCTTTATTTGGGCCTTCTAGGTTTTTTTTTCTTGGCTAATCTAGCTAAGATTTTGTCAATTTTATTGCCCCCTTTAAAATCAGTTTTGGTGATTTTTAAAAATTATTATTATTATTATTATTGTTATTCTCTCTTGGCCTTTTCCTGCTGTAATCTTTATTTTACCCATTACATTAATTTTGAGTTTTGTTTGTTCTGCTTTTTCTTGTTCTTTGAGATATAAAGTTAGACTGCTGATTTATTTTGTTAATTAAATCAAACAATCTTGTTTATTAATTTATTTGAGAGGCAGAGAGAGAAAGAAAACTCATCTTCTAGTTCTCTCTCCAAATACCAGCTGGGGCTGGGCCAGGTCAAAGCTGGGAGTGGGAAACTGAACCCAGGTCTTGGATGTGAGTGACAGGAACCCAACTACGCCTCCCAGCATGTGTTTTACAGAAAGCTGGAATCAGGAGCAGAGCTGAACCCCAAATCCTGCTCTCTGACACAAGCATAGCAAGCGACATCTTAGCCATAGCACCCAATGTCTTTTCTTTCTTTTGGAATTATATGTCCTATATGTGTCCTAAAATTCTTAGTGGTGTTTTTGTTGTATTCTGTACATTTCTACTGTGTTGCATTTTTATTTTACATTGTCTTATTTTCTAATTTTCCTTGTGATTTCTTCTTTGAATCATTGGTTGTTTGAGAGTAAGGTGTTTAAGTTTCATATATGTTTAAAGGTTTCAGTTTCCCATTTGCTGTTCATCTCTAACTTTCATTTCATTACGGTTGAGAAAAATATGATTCCAGTCTTTTGCACCACAGTGCTGACCCCACAGTCTATTTATATGTGTGTACTAAGATATAATTTGTGGCCCAGCAGGTGAGTTCTTGAAAAGAATGTACATTCTGCTGTTGTTGGTTGAGAGTCTGGTCCATGTCTCATAGAGCTAATTGGTTTGTAGTGTTGTTCAGATCCTTGGTTTCCTTACTGATCTTCTCTCTGGTTGATCTGTTCACCACTGAAAGGAGCTATTGCAGTTTCCGCTCCATATTATATTACTGTCTGTTCATCCCTTCAATTTTGTTAATGTTTGCTTCATATATTTGAGTGCTCAGTTGATAGATGCTAATATATTTATGAGTATTATCCCTTCCTTGTTGAGTTGAACCTTCTTTGTTATACCGTATCTTTCTATGTCCCTGGTGGCAATTTTTGAATTGATGCCTATTTTGGCTTGATATATGTGTGGCTACCCTACTCTCTCTGGTTACCATTTGCACAGAAGGTCATTTTCTGTCCTTTACTTTCGACTGAACTATGAACTGAAATCTGAAATGATTATCTTATAGACAATAAAGAGTTGGAGCCTGTTTTATCTTATGCACTTGACCACTTTATATCTTTTGATTGCTGAGTTGAATTACTGATAGTAAAGGACTCCCTGTTACCTTCATTGTAATGGCTTTGTTCCTTTTATTCCTATGGTTGCCTTCTTTTCTGTTTTGTTGTGACACGCTTTGATTCCTTTCTTATTTTCTTTCTTGGGTCTTCTATAGGTGTTTTCTTTGTTGTTACAATGGGAATTGCATAAAACATCCAACAGTTGTCACAGTCTGATAACAACTAAATGTCAGTTGTACACAAAGCAATACAGCGTTACATGCCCTGCACTTTAATGTTGATGCTGTTATTTTAAAACTCTAGCGTGTTATTTTATTTTACTTTATTTGAGAGGGAGGGAGAGAAGACAGATACACAGAGGCAGAGATGGACAGAGAGTTCATCCTCTAGTTCCTTGTACCACTCCTCCAAATACTTGCAGTGGCTGGGATGGAGCCAAAGCCAAAACTGGGAGCCAAGAACACAACCCAGGTTCCCTACACAGGTGGCTTCAATTACTTGAATCGTCACTGCTGTATCCCAGGGTCTACACTGACAGGGATTTGGAGTTAGGAGCCACTATGGGAATCAAACCCAAGCACACTTACATGACATGCGGCCATTCTGTTAGGCTAAAGGCTCTTATCTTTTAAGTTCCACACCAGAATTAAAAGTGATTTATGTCCCATTCTCACAGCATTACAGGATTCTGTATTTTTCTATATTTATCTTTGCCAGAGAGCTCTCTATTTTTGTATTATGTCATGTGGCTGTCTGATGTATTCTTTCATTTTAGCTTGCAGGGTCCTTTCGTAATTCTTGTAAGGCAAGTCTAGTATGCTGAACTCTCTCGGCTTTTGTTCATCTACGAAGGCCTTTATTTTTTCTTCGTTTCTCAAGGACAGTTTTGCCAAAAAAAAAAAAAAAATGTATTCTGGACTGGCAGGTTGTTTTTTTGAATGTATTGTGCTCTTTCCTTCAAGGCTATAGCATCTTCTCTGAGAAATCTGTTGATAATATTATAGAAGCTCCCTTGTACATAGTTAGTCCTTCTCTTTGATGTTTTGTTTTATCTGAAAAGGAGAGGGAGTGAGAAATAGAGGCAGTTCATGCTATTATTTGCTGGTTCCCAAATACACACAACAGCTAGGACTGGCCAGATGGAGGCAAGAGACAGAAACTGAAGTTGGGTCTCCTATATGGGTCTCGAACTATCACCTGTTGCTTCCCAAGGTATTGCCTTCCAAGGTGTAAGAAGCTAGAGTGAAACTCAGAGCTGAAACTTGAAGCCAGGAACTCCATATGGACCTTCCAGCTGGCATGCTAACCACTGCATTCCCCACCTCTCTGACTTTTGACTATGTGTGTCTCAGTACAATCCTCATTGACTTTCTCTTACTTAGAGTCTTTTAAAGTGCATGGATTTGATTATGGATCCCCCTTTTTAGATCTATGGTCTCTTCTAAGATGTTTTCCTTCTAAGATGTCTGGAGTATTTGTGTTCATCTGATGATTTCCTTTAGATACTTAGACTTTGTTTACTTTTCTGCATTCTTCATAAGTTTGTTTCTTGGACTTGAACATTGCCAATGATGCTATCCTTGGGTTCACTGCTTCTTTGTCCTGATGGAGCAAATCTACTGTTGAACCTCTAATTCTGCTATGATAGGTTTCATTTCAGCTTTTGTTAGATTCTTTTTCATCGTTCCTTGTTAAAAAAAAATATTTTAACTATAGAGTGTATGGCTTGCAGTGCCATAATTCAGTACGTGCTTCTAATGGTAAATACAGTTAGTTAGTTAGCATTTACATCTCCTTAAATATTTTTGATTCACACTAACAATGGAATATATTTGTTTGGCGCCATGTGACAGTTTAGTAAACATGCTCAGTGTGTACCTAGCAAATTGAAACAATCAATATTTCCTGTCCCCAGCATCAGTATGAGGTTGGAGCCTTTCAGTTTCTCTTCTATCCATTCATTTGTTGAGTAGTAGCTCATTGTGAGCTTTCCCTGGGGTCTGTGCTTTGTTGACATATATTTTCTTTTTGTTTACACATCATTTTTTCTGATTTCATTCTGGTGTGTGCTGTTCTTTTGTGGTATGCAAGTCTCTTGAAAACAATTAGTTTGAATTTTTGTCAGGTAATTCATGCATCTCTGTTTCTTTATGTCTGGATTCCAGGGCTTTGTTTTCTTCCTTTAATTGAGCCATGTTGCCTTATTTTTGTGTGTGTGCTTTCTTATTTTTGCTGTGATTTTTTTCATTAGAGAAAGCAGTCATCTCTCCCAATGCTTACAGATTGATTTTATACAAAAGATTATCTAGGCAACCTGCTGAAAATCTCAGGGCTTCTCAGACGCGTCTTCTCTGGGCTTGTCTGTGTATCATTTCCCAAATAGAGGGACTTGCTAGGCTTATTTTTCCCTTTCCATCTTTTCCCTAGAAGTTTCTAATCGTCTTGCTCCCTCTGGTGTCTGGCAATGGTACTCAGGTTCTCTGGTGTGACCACAGTCTCCTGAGCTCTCTTGTTCTCTGGGGTCCACAGGCATACAGAGGATACTGGGTGCCTGTGAACAAGAGTTAGAAGAGATACACCAGACCGTGTGCACCCTGGAAAAGCTGGAACCTGGGCTGTGTGTCATATACTTTTCTTCCTTCCTGGAAGTTTCTCACTGGGCACTTCTTCCCAGGCCCACTGAGCTGTGCCAGCTTTGGGGGAAGGGTCATCACAGTTCACATGAAATAGCTTTTCTGATGCGTGCCAGTGTGGTTCTTCTTGACTTTGAACTTGTCTGGGCTATCGTGACTTAACTGATTTTTGAAATTCTTGAGAGGGCTTTTTAAGATTATGTCTTGTGTGTAAGTCAGTATGTCTGTGGGGGAACTATCTGAAGCCTCCTTGTTGACATCCTGGGATGTCATTCCCAAGTCCTTTTTAAATGCCAACCCCTTCTCCAAGAACCTTTTTCCACTGCTTCACAGTGGGAGGACACTGCACTTACAGGAAAGGAGGAACACCAGGGCCTTACAGTTATAAAGTGGACCATAATATACTCCTCATTGCCCACCAGATGACCTGTGGTGGGGTCTCTACATGTTCCTGCTTTGCTCCTCTAGGTACAGTTTGCACAGCATCTGTGCTGCAGGTGGAGACGAGCTCCTAGCCATTTGAGAATATGCTGCAACAGTGGCACCTGTTAGCAGCCAAGGTCGTGGGTCTCAGCTCTGCATCCCACATCAGTGTGACACCTCTCACTCTTTCAATGGCAGGTTGAGACCTGAGCAAATGTGAGATGGGTCCTTCTCAACCCTATGAATTCAGATGGGAAGTGTCACCGGATAGCGGGAGGCAAGGTTTGGAGACTCTCAGGAACAAGACATATTTCCCAGTGTATGTTAGGGGTGTCTGAGCTGTGAGGTGTCTCGGGCAGGAGCAGAGCTTAGTTCACAGTGAGAAGGGTGAAGTTAGATTCCACTGCCCACATCATGCCTCTCTATTTCTGCTTTCTGTAAATGTCCTGCCCTTTCTTCTCTGCTATGCACCTGCTCACCAGCTGCCCCTCAGGCTTGAGCACTGTCAGGGTAGGGCCAGACTCTCCTGTGAGTCACTCTAGAAGGATCATTGACTTGGTTGAACCCTCTTCTTACCATAGACCCATACTACTCCTGATGCCAGTGACTTTCTTACCAGAAGTTTCCAGCACAGGAATCGACTGGCTTCTAGAGGCCACCTACATATTTCTCCTGACCAATTTCCCATAGGAAAGCTGATTCCATTTATATATGTGTGTTGATTTTTTTCCCAAGGCCAATACATGGCCCTAGGAAGCCCTGCTTAGTCTATGCATTACAGCACCCTCTCAGGAGGGCCTGGCCAGAAAGTAGCAAGTATTGGAGGGATTTCTGGAGGTCCTAAGACTCCCAACACCCTCATCGACAGAACTCTGCAGAGAAGTCCACTACGAACCCCATGTTGATTCATGGGTGTAAAAACTGCTGGGTGGAGCTCTTTGTTGGTTCCAGTGCACTGCTGAGATGGCAGCTGTGTGTATAACTGGAACTGCACTGACCCTGTTGAGGGAAGCCCGAGTTATGTTGGGGTCACTAAGGTCAGAAGTAGACAGCTGGAGGAAAGGTCATACAGGTATCTTCTTGACAGGTGTCTGGGGTGACTGGGATGCTCACAGTGGCTCATAAGAGCATAAACCAGGGGCCAGGGGTAATGATGGCACAATCAAGATTTCTTTTCATAGATTTGAAGAGGAAGTGTAGTTTTCCTTCTTTAAAAAAGAGATATTTTTATTTAAAAGGCAGATTTACAAAGAGAATAGACAGAGAATGATCTTCTATCCCCTGGTTCACTCCCCAAATGACCACAATGGCCAAAGCTGAGCCAATCCAAAACCAGGAGCCAGGAGCTTCTTCTGGGTCTTCCTCATGGGTGCAGGGTTCCAAGGCTTTGGGCCGTCTTCTGCTACTTTTTCAGGCCATAAGCAAAGAGCCGGAAGGGAAATGGAACAGCCTGCATAGGGACTGGCATCCATAAGGGATGCTGATATTTGTATGCAGAGGATTGGCCATTTGAGCCAAGGTGCTATCCTTCTACCCCAAGTTACATCTTTTTTTTTAAAGATATATTTTATTTTTATTGGAAAAGCAGATGTACAGAGAGGAGGAGAGACAGAGAGGAAGATTTTCCATCTGATGACTCACTCTTCAAGTGGCCTCAACGGCCAGAGCTGAACCAATCTGAAGCCAGGCGGCAAGAGTCTCCTCTGGGTCTCTCATGTGGGTGCAGACTCCCAAGGCTTTGGGCTGCCCTTAACTGCTTTCCCAGGCCACAAGCAAGGAGCTGGATGGGAAGCTGGGTGCCAGGATCAGAACTGGTGCCCTTATGGGATTCTGGCATGTGCAAGGCGAAGACTTTAGCCTCTAGCCTATGGCATTGGGCCCTCAAGCTACATCTTAACTACTGCTCTAAATATCCACTCCTGGACAACTCTTCCAGCTCTCCGTGCTATAACTGATATGCGACCTGCCTCACCATCTTTCCCTCTGTTTTTCTTTCAATTCTCCCTATCTCTTTCTACTTTCCTTCCTTCCTCCCTAGCTCCTTTCCTGCTTAAGGCAGTGGTAGAGCATCTATGTTAAGATCTCAGCCTCTGAACTCAGGTAAGCCTGTGTTTGAATCTCAGCTTTGCTGAGACATACAGCTGTTACCACATGTCTGAACTTATGGTGAGTTGCTTAGGTTCAACCTCATTTGTTAAACAAGGTCAGGGATAATTCTTATCTCTGAGATATTGTAAGCTTTGAATGCAATAGTGCAAATCAGGAGTTCAGCATTGTGTGGGGCTGATAGTGCTTGACAAAGAATGGCTGCGATTCCTTCACTCTCCTCTTCACTTGTTGGTGTGTGCAACCTGTTGAAACCCTGTGTTGGGCCCCTGAAGAGGGAGTGGTGAGAAAGGCTGCCAGTGCATTCTGTCCGCAAGGAGCTCAGTGTGGTTGGGAATAGTGAGCAAGTGGCATCCAGGATCCCTGCTTTCCAGGTCTGATTCCACTGTGGGCAGATCTGAGTGGCCCTTCCATGGTATACTGCTTCAGACAGAGCCATACCACCTGGTTTGTCTGTCTGGGACCTTTGGGAGTTGGAGTCCCTTGAATTGTACTTTTGTAAGTATACAGTGTTGCAGTGTGTTTACCCGTTAGATAAATACTTATTAAGTACCTACTATGCCAGGTGCTGTTCTGGGGATTTGATGCATCAATGAATAACAGAAAGACCTTTGCTCTTGTGAAGTACCCTGGTAGCAGGGGGAAACGAAGAATAGATGATGTACAAGAGTCAGTTATGTAGGGTGCTATGGGATGGTGCCTGCTATTGAAAAAAAGCAAACGTAAAGCAGGTAGGGGAGATTGAATGTGCCGGGTATGGAGGGGTTCTGTAGAGGAGAGTCAGGTCGGACCCCACCGAGCATAGACTTACAGGAGGAAATAGAAACAGTCTCGGGAGGCAGAGAGAACTTTAAGAGCAGAAAGAAAAGCAGTTCCAAAGGCCCTGAGCAGGGAATCAAGGACAGTGTGTTGGAGGAACACAGAGGAGGCAGATGTGTCTCAGGAATCCTAGGCAAAGAGAGGAAAGACCTGGCAGAGCCAGGAGTGTTTTGTCCTGTGCCTGGCATGTGGTAAACGTGTGGTGAAAGACAGTTGAATGATGATGAATCTTTACTGGCGTCCAGGCTGGTCTGAGCTGAGCTGGAACAGGGTTGACCCCAATCACTAATTTGCGAGAGCTCTTTCTTTTGATAGGAATGATTTTCAGATCACCAACAGAGCTCATATAAAATTCAAATGTGCAGTTGGGGGCATGGAGACACAAAGCCCTTTCTTCTGCATGTAAAAAAGCAACACATCTGCTGAAGGTTGGAAAAAAACAAAGTGAAATTGCAAATGACCTTTGAATGCCTTCATTTAAAGAAAGGTCTGGAATGAGCCTGCCCTGTGGCTGCTGTGAATGTGTTCATGAGTGGACCCTGTAGATAGCCCGTCTGAAGCTGCTGGATGGATGAGGGGACGATGTTGCTGGGGAAGAACAGACTGCACCCAGCAGTTGGTGAGCACATTTTATGCCCTTGTGGATGCTGGTCTTCAGGTTGCCGGGTTTCCTCCCAGCCAGTTTTCCTTTCCAGACTGCTAGTCTTCTGCTTGTTCTCTCCCGCAATGACTTCTGAGGCATAAGTACCAGAAACAACACAACTATACCTCTAAGGAACCCACCCTCTCCCCCAGGCCTCCTGTGGCAAAGCATCTCCAGCATGGCCTCTGATTCTCTGCCCAAAGATTCTAAGACAGTGTTCCAGGCTCTCAGGAACCTGAATGGAGCTCCAGCCCTCCTTGCCTCTACCTCCATCTTACCAGACTCTTTCTCTGCCCCTCCCTACCCCCCCGACTCTTTTTTTAATTTCTCACCTGCTGCACAAATCCTAGTAGAAGTGGGACAGGCATCCCCAGTGGTGCAGAGAAATCAGTATCTACAAAGACTTTAGTTGACTTCAGTACCATGGACAGGGCATGTGCTTGGGAGGTGCCTAGCCTCAAGAATTCACAAGGGTGAACTGCCTCCAGGGAACCTGTGAAATGTTTCTTGGATGGAGGGGTAGGGTTCCTAGACTATGGGACTTCCCTGTATTTCTTGCCATTAAGTTGCAGAGTTGAGTTGAGAACTCAGATTTCCTGATTGTTTCCATTGCATCATCTTAGGGATTTCTTTTCTGTGTTTGTGTTGTTTCCTTTGTAACTATTAATTTTCAAATGTGTGTCTTATGAAGACAAAGCATTTGGAGTTGCCTATTTTCTTTAAGGATGAGGCCAATTCTACTCTGTATCAGACAAAACAGCCATCATGAATTTTTCATGGATAAAGAAATGAAAAGCAACCATAAATAAATAAAATAAAGGCACAGGTGTCAGCTACACATAGTAATCTATTTACTCAACAAATATAAACTATCTGTAAAATGCAAACCTAGTGCTGGGGACTCCTTAGTGAGTTGGGTGTGGGCCTTGCTACCATGAGGTGCTCAGACTAGCAAGAGAGACAGACATAGTTTGATCTCACAAGCTTTTGACAATCCACTCCTGCTTCCTGAGTTATTCTTGTTCTCATTATTCTTTCCTGACATATCAGTTTGCACAGCTTCCTCTTCTGGCACTGTGCTGTGCCTCACTTTGTGGGCTTCCACTACAATGATCGGAAATGGAGAGCAAATGTGGAAGTCTGACCTGAGATGATTGTCACCTTTGAAAAAGGTTCCCTAAGGCAAAGACTTTTACCTTTTAAGGATGTTCTGGAAATGGGGATGGCTTACTGCACTGGGCAAAATAATAATTTACACATCCATTTGTCTGTCCATGCTAGAGCACTGGTTCATACAGAATTTGACACCAGACTGCCTCTAATTGGTTCCTAGTTCCATTGTTATCAGTATTTGACCTTGTCTTGAGCAGGCACATAACCTTCCTGGATTTCAGTTTCCTTATCTGTAAAATGGAAAGAATAATAGTACATAACTAAGCAATTATAAAAAAATACTGAATTATTACATTGTAATGTACATAAGACAATAATACTTGGCCCAGAAAAAAATTTATGAATCCATTATTAGACTGTGTGTAAAAGGCATGACAGGCAGGGTTAATGCCTGGAACACAAGGAATATTTCAATACCGTTTCTTCCACAAGTAAATGAATGAGTCAAGCATTTGCGGAGCCATTGTCTTCTGGGCCAAAGCCACAGCGCCAGTGTCTCCTCACGTGAGGAAAACTCAAAGCAGTTGCCTGTTTTTAGTCTGAAAAACTGAGCCAGGAACAGCACCAGCCTGGCAGAAGTACCTGTCCCCAGACACACTAAGGCTCTTCTCTTGGTGCCAGTCCAGGGACGTGGCACAATTTGATGAATGAATGTCCCATCTTCTGCAAAGCAAGATGCCTATTGTGGTCCAGGATTCCCCGACGACATAATAAACAACCCCTGGCTGGTGTTAGCTAGAGAGAATGACAAATGAGCTGCATCTGTATTGCCAGGCAGGGAGAATCATATTTGGTCCACAGTCGTGGCCTCTGTGTTAAGCATGTCCAGGAGAGTCTGGGAGCATGGAGTTAGAATTAGAATGCTGAGTGGCATGGGATTATTCCCACGGAGCAACTGGATGAAGTACAGTGCCAGGCTTCCTGTCTAACTCTCCCCACCTGCCATGCATTGCTTTGTGTCTTTGTTGTATGCATCCCCAGTTGGCAAGCACGAAAGAGACCCTGTTTTGTTTCCATTTCCCTGAGGCACACCAACTGTTCTAAGCTCCTTTCAGTAAATCCCAGGCTCTGACCCCTAGTGCTAGGTGCACAGCAGAACCAGGTCTGTAGTCTAGAAGAGTGTGTCCCAGATGGGATAGGAGGTCTTTGCAGTCTGCTGGAGGGGATCACAGTGGGATTGGAGAACCAAGTTTAGCTTTTGTACAACTCCTAGGTTGAATCCCAGCTCTTCCATTGGTACCTGCTGTTTTTTAAAAAAAGATTTATTTTTATTACAAAGTCAGATATACAGAGAGAGGAGGAGAGACAGAGAGGAAGATCCTCCGTCCGATGATTCACTCCCCAAGTGAGCCGCAACGGGCCAATGCGCGCCGATCCGATGCCGGGAACCTGGAACCTCTTACAGGTCTCCCACGCAGGTGCAGGGTCCCAATGCATTGGGCCGTCCTCTACTGCTTTCCCAGGCCACAAGCAGGGAGCTGGATGGGAAGTGGAGCTGCCGGAATTAGAACCGGCGCCCATATGGGATCCTGGGGCATTCAAGGCGAGGACTTTAGCCACGAGGCCACGCCACCGGCCCCCTTTTTTTTTTTTTTTTTAATTTGGAAAGTAAGATGTACAGAGAGGAGGAGAGACAGAGAGGAAGAGCTTCTGTCCGATGATTCACTCCCCAAGTGGTCGCAATGGCCAGAGCTGAGCCAATCTGTAGCTGGGAGCTGGGAGCCTCTTTTAGGTGTCCCACGCAAGTGCAGGGTCCCAAAGCTTTGGATCGTCCTTGACTGCTTTCCCAGGCTACAAGCAGGGAGCTGGACGGGAAGCAGGATTGCTGGGACACTAATCAGCACCTGTATGGGATCCTGGTACATGCAAAGTGAGGACTTTAGCCGCTAGGCCACCGTGCTGGGCCCGCCTGTTTGATTTTTAAATGCATTTTAAGCCTTGTGGTTCTTTAGTTTCTTCCTCTGTAAAGTGATGGGGACAACAGTTTAAAAGCCATGTCATGGCAAACTATATGTTAGATGATGTTAGTGGAGCCTTGGATGCCTGCTGGTTGCCTTCTCAGACCTTCTTAAAAGTGTCAGTTCATCTACATCTTCTGGCGTATGTTCCCTGCTGATTTCCCTGAAGCACATGTTACAGGGAGACATAAGATGAGATGTGTTTGTCTGTCGCCTGAACTCCACTATGGATTTTATTAGTCCCAACCCAATCTCTTCCTGCTCTAACTACTGCTCACCAACACCCTTCCCAACCCCTGTCCTGGTTCTTCCCCAGATTTGCTGAAATGAAAAATTAAATTCAGTGTAGATCTTTGGGGTTCTGAACAGAATTTAGGGAATTTCTGACTTGGGTGTGGGCATCTTCTGTTGAGACTTAGCATTTCTGTCATGAAGATGTGCCAGAAAGCACAGCTGTCTGAGTAGGTCCTGTGAACTCATCACTGATAGGATCACATCACCATTGTTACAACCATCTAAAATACTGTTCATGCTTTCTACGATGGTATTTATCAGACCCAGTGCTAGAGCTTGGTAGTAATGCAATAATAAAGGAATACCCATATTGTCAAATGATAAAATTTTAAAAATATTTTGAAAGCTGCATTTCTATGTAATTGACCTCCTTTGTAGGCAAGTCTGTGTAATTTGTTTTATATTTTTAAAGACATCCTTGGGTCAGGCAGCACTAGGCTGTCAAAGGGAGCCATGCATAGCAAAGGTAGCGCCCATGGTCTAGAAGTTCCCTGGAAAAGCCTCTTGGGCATGAGTCCCTGAAATGCATGAAAAAAATTGGAAAATCAGTTTCTATGGATGTTGTTCCAGAGAACAATTCCAAACACTGATGAGGAACGCTATACTGGCTAAGAGCTAGACCAATGGTGTTCAGTTGAGGATGATTCAACCACACCTAGAGCAGTTTGTCCTGACTGCAAAATCCTGCTTGACTAAATCAGGAGGTACCAGGGGCACTGCTTAGCATCCTGTGTATATCAGATGGCACCCCATAACAAAGAATTATTCCAACCCACTGCCAACAGTGCAGCAGTGTGAGTTTGGAAAATCCTGTACTGGATTGTTACATATAACGGAAAGCCTTTTGATTGTTAAGACCTCTAAGGAAAAACATAAATTAGTGCATGATTTCATTAGGAATACCTGTGACAATTCTCCTACTCAACACCTACCTCACACCTACAGTAAATTCCAGGCTTTGGGCTTGGGGCTAGGCTTGCATGGGGCGGGGGTGGAGTGGCATTATTGGATGTTTGAGTAGCTCTGGTCTGCAGATCGATAGGACATGTGACGTAGTAGGATTACCTGCACAGGGCAATTATGGCCCAAACTCTGATATACTGGGTGCTGGCGATTGCATTTCCCACTCATTTGGTCTGGAGGTCTTGCCCAGGAGAGTGACTATTAACTGTAGGCCTGGCCAGGGCTCTGGGGGAGGTGGTTGTGAGTATATCCTGTGTGCCTTGTGCAACATACTTCTTTATTGTAATGGAGGACTAGTGTTATGTGTCTAATATGTGACTAGATATCCTTCTCAGAGGGAACTCTGCTGATGCTGGCCTTGGTCCTGGTGGCTTTTGAGTGAAGTGTGTCCAGTGTGTTCCTATTAAGATCCTAATAACTGGGAGGAGAAGTCGTTTCTATTGTAACAGTGAGAGGAGACAAGCAGGGGCAACTGAGTGAGGCACGTGAAGTCACAGAAACAGTTTTTACTGCTTACAGATCCCAGAAAGAAGAGGGCAGCACAGCCTTCAGGGCCAAGAAGAAAGGGGGAAGTGGTTGGGTTTTGCATGTTCACTAGCAGATGGGAAGCAATCGTGAGAGTAAGCAAGTGAGAGGGAGAGAAGAGAGAGAAGAAGGAAGGGAAGGAGGGAGGAAGGGAGAAAAGTAAGAAGGGAGGGAGGGAAATGGAGGGAGAGGTGGAGAGAGAGAGAGAGAGAGAGAGAACTGATGGACTTTGCTGGTGCCTGGGGTCCAAGCTATTACTCAGTTAGGTTTCCCCTGGGAAGTTCTCACTGGAGGGTGCAGAGCAAGCAGATATAGGGTCTGTGGGGATTGCACTGTTGTGATTGACAGTTGATTACAATGGCCTATCTGTGTGTCCATGCAGGGCATGTAGTCAGTGGGACAAGTCAATAACTTGTGTCTAGCTGTCCCAAAGGAAGGTGGTCACTAGAAGCTGGGTGAAGATTTCTGGGTGGATCACATTGAGGACTGGCAAAAGGTGGAGAATGGGAGATTGTATCCAGGGTGACTGGGCCCTGCTTCCAGTAGGAGGAAGTCAAACGTATGTATTACATTCAAAATGAAAGCAAAGGCATCTTAGAGTTGTCAGATTTCAGAGTTCTGGGATTGGTGTAGTGTGGACTGGACAGAATGTGTCCTCTATCTCATGGACTCCACAGTTCTCAGGGAAAACAAACACTGAGCAGTGCCATGACACTTGTCCCTTGTGACAGATGTGACAATGGAGGTGCAGGACTGTGTGTGAACATGCAGCAGAGTTGTATGTGGCTGCATATTGAGAGGAAGGGAATACAGCTCAGTGAGGAGGGTGTTGTGGAGTTTCCCAGGGAGGAATGAGGTTTCACTATGGCCTGAAGACTGCGTAGAATTGACCAGGGCAAGCCTTGTGGAAACGGTGTTTCAGCCAGAAGCATTTGAGATGCAAGAACGAACAACAGGTTCATTGTGGAGACATAGAGGAACCAAAGGGTCTGGGTTGGGCTGGAGTCTAAGGCAGACAGCAGGATAGGGATCCTGGGAGAGAAGGCAGAGGCCTGCTCGTGGGAGCCTTTGTATCATATTTAGAAGTTGGGGCTTTATTCCAGAAGTGCCACCAAAGTATGATTTATATATCTGATAGAGCGTCAGAGAGGAAGAAGCAGAAGAGAGAGGAGAGATCTTTAATCCACTGAATCACTCCCCAGATGGCTACAATAGCCAGGGCTAGGTCTCCTAGTACTCCAGAATTCCATCTGGGTCTCCCACTTGGGTGGCAAGGAAAGGGGTGCTTGAGCCAGCACCTGCTGCAATCTCAGGGCATTAGTAGGAAGTTGGATTGGCAGCCAGGACTTGAACCAGCAGTCTGATATGGATTTCTGGGGTTGTGAACAGTGGCTTAACCCTTTGGGCCATAACACAGGTCCTTACCAATGAATGTTAAGTCCAAGTAACCCCTCGTCCTCATCTTTGAAAGGTCTACACCTTAAGAAACAATCTTATGCTGGGGATATGGAGGTAGCCATGGGGAAAGAGAAGGGGACTGAGGGGAGCTCCTTTCTGGAGGTGCCTGAGATCTGAATCTGGACTATGAGCTGCATTTGCCTGGTAGAGACAGTGGGGGAAGGGCCTTCCAGGCAAAGGGCCAGGTGTTGTCAAGGCCTGGAGGGGTCTGGAGCGAATGTAGAGGATGAGCCATTTGGTGTGACAGAAGCACATGGTGTGGAGGGAAGAGGTGCTGCGATGAGCCCTGACGCCAGCATCTCTAATGACAACAGATCTTGGTCTTTTCCTGAAGCATTGTTGCGTCAGGCCAGAGATGCTGCTTGACCCCTGTCTCTCCCGTCTTCAGGCACCGTCTCCCTGCTCAGCTGGCACACATAGTCATGTGGCTTTGGAGCATCTGGTCCGCTCTCTGTGCAGCAGGAGAGACCTCGTAAGCAGGTGTGATGATTCCTCCTGCCTTTATTGCTTTGTCCAGGTTGATTTGTAGGGCAGTTTCATTAATTGCACTGCATCCACACAGCCATATCTCGAGCCTAGATTGCTCACCCAAACACTGTTCTGCAACTCTAATTGCCTTCTGGCCATTCCCGCCTGGATGCCCCACCAATGTCTCCGATTAAATTTGTGCAAAATTGACCTTATCAGTCAATAAATATTTGCAGAATTGAATTGAATTTTCCTGCCAAACTTCTCAAAAGAGTTATCTGCTCAAAATTATCATTATTTGTAGACAACATGATTGTATAGTTAAAACACCTAAGGGAATCACCTGAGAAATCTTTAGAATTAATAAGAGTTCAGAAGCCCAGTTGGATGCCAGTTGAATATATAAAAATCAATACGTTTTCTGTACGGCAGTAATAAAGAGTTAGGAAAAAGTAATGGGGAAAAATGTCATTCACTAGAGCAACAAAAAGTGCATAAATGTCTGGGAATAGCATTGGCTAGATGTGACTGGGACACATAAAGAAAATAGAACTCTTTGCTGAAAGATTAGGTGGTATTTATGGGTTGGTTATGGTGTGCCACGTACTGTCCTAAACATTCAGTAATTTAGCAGACATTATCACATTTCACCACATGGCTATCCTAGAAGTGGTATTAATTTTGAAAATATTGAAACTCAAGTTTAAAGAGCCAATAAATACGCCACAAGGTACTAACTGGCAAATCTGAAATTTGAACCCAAGCCATTTGCTTCTAAAACCCATGCTTTTAATCTTTTTACTAAATTACGCCACTTCCAGAATAATCCATATACACACAGACTAATGAAGTTGGTGAGTATTGTTTGGATGTTGTAAAAAGATTAATGCATTTCATGCTACCATACAATAAAAAAAGATGTACTGGGTGTCATCTATGGGCAAGCCCTGAGAGAGCACTGGAGAAAAATTGTGAATCAAATCTCCAGGAGTCTGATGGTAGAAATAGCCACATAAACAGATCATTATCACCACTGGTGCAGGCAATGATATTCATAGGGAATGATGAACAAGTAATGAAAGAATACTTGATGTTGCCTTGAGAATTCTGATAAAACTTTCTGGAGGAGACAGTGAGTCTTAAAAATACCTGGAGTTTGCTGGGTAGAGGATCAGCCCCAGCACCGAGAGCTGAGTGGGTATCTAACATCCATTCATGCATGCATGCATGCATGCGTACATGCAGTCCACTACGATTCCATAAATACCCTCCATGCCATGGTCCAGGCCTGCGAGCTGGGCTCTGCCCTCAGGGAGGCTGCATTCTCCTGGGGAAGAAAGGTAGAAAAACAACAGAAAAGTGTAAGTTGGAGGTGTTTGTGCAGTGAAGTAAAAGGAGGCACCTGGAGCATGTGGATTGAGAGGAGGGAAACCTGAATTGCTTGGAGGGACATCTCTGAGGGGGTGTTGGCCTCCTCACCAAAATGAAGTGAAGGGGTGCATCACACAGGTTTCAAAGGAAGTTCAGGTGAATACGGATCCCCAGAGCAGCATGAGGGGTCTCAGCGGGGACATCCTGGAGGCCGAACAACCGGAGTACAAGCATGTGGATGAGAAACAGGAGATGAGGGGGCAAAGGGATGCTGATCAGGTGGGAGGGTGTTGTGGGGTCCAGGGAGGAGATGGGAAGGCAGCTGACCTTTAGTTGAAAGAAACCTTTTTCAAGGTAAATACAGGCGAAACGTTATCAAGAAAAAGAGCACACCATTGGAAAGAAAACAATATTGTCCACAAATACTGAAGGTTAAAAGTCTGATTCTACAATGAGTACAAATTGACAAAAAAAATTAGGAAGTGAAGTACATGAAATGTAGACACCTCTGTAGGTCAAGCAATACAAGGTCCAAAGAACCAGAGAGCACACATATAGCACATGTGACATAGAGCTTGACTGTTGTGTTTGATATTGCACATGATGTAAAGATATGTAAATAAGTGGGAAAAAGTAAACACACCAGTGAGAAATGAGCCAAAGCTATCGTTAGATATTTCCCAAAAGAAGCTGAAATTGTTAGGAAAGTTGAAAAGAGGTTGAGTCTGTCATAGAATGTCAGTTCTATGCCGGTTCTGTCTGACCGAAACACAATAGCAATTTTGCACTTGTGAAGCAGTCACAAACTTCCCATTAAAGTGATACAGGATGCTGGTAAACATGCTTTAAAAAAGGCATTCCCAGACCTGGCTGTTGAGAAGGTAATTGGTGCATGTTTGTAAGAAAATACTTTAGCAGGCCCGGCACAGCAGCCTAGTGGTTGGGGTCCTCGCCTTGCACGCACCAGGATCTCATATGGGGACTGGTTTTTGCTCTAACTGCTCTACTTCCTATCCAGATCCCTGTTTGTGGCCTAGGAAAGCAGTTAAAGGCAGTTAAGGACCGCCCAAAGCCTTGGGACCCTGCACCCACAAGGGAGACCCAGAAGCTGGTGACCCCTGACTTCAGATCAGCTCAGCTCTAGCCATTGAGGCCACTTGGAGAGTGAACCAGTGGATGGAAGATCTTTGTCTCTTCTCTCTCTGTATAGCTGCCTTTGCAATAAAAATTAAAATAACTAAATTTTAAAAAACAGAAAAGAAAATGCCCCAGAGTCAGACATGTTTGTACCTTTGGACCCTGAAGCCTGCACTTACGGCTCTCTATCTTGGGAAGTCATTTTGAACAAAGAATGAGTAGCAATCTGAAGGTTCAGTTTTGTGAGGCTGGCCTTGGTGTTACTGGATAACTTCATTTACCAGGGACCAAAGTCAAAAGTTGTGAGAAGGACCATCCTGGCTTCTGGGACAGAAATGCGAGGTGATGTTGGTATGGAAGCCAGTGGCAGAATTTTTATGTACAAGGCAGAATGTTGTTCCTGAGAAGTGAAAAACAGGTAGTCCTTTTCTTGGAAGAAATTCATGTTTCATGGGCATGAGAGGACACATAGCCATTTTGGTATTGACTCTACTATTATTTCAGTCTGGAGTAGCTAGTCTGGGCTCCAACCTCCTCAACTTACTACCATACATCTAATGTTAGGGACGTTTCAAGCAAGTTGGGATCCTAGCCCTTTCTTGTCATCCCTAATAGTGCATGCCACAGAGGTCAGCCAGCCCGATGTGGATCGTGCCTCCCAGGGACCAAAGCTGAAACCCATCCATCAGTGCTTGAGTGAGCATTCTTGCTGGTAATCTGGCTGTGAAATTTTTTTTTTTAATATTGTACCCACCACGTACTTCCCCATACCTTTCTGAGGGCCAAAGTAATAATTATAACAGAACAGAAAATGATCTGGAAAGAAATATAATGTCTTACAATGGAATAGCTGAGTCAATTCTAGTGTAGCCATATAGTCGAATGTTATGTTTCCATTTAAAATGCTGTTTATGAGCAGACGCAATATGCTGGGGGAAATCTCATATTATATCTAATGTTTATTGAATTGTTACAAAAGAAAACTTAGAGAAATGACCAGAATGGCTACCAACAGGGGGTGGTTGAATAAATGGAAACACATCCATGCTGTGGAATATTGCACATTCATGCAAAAAAATAAGTTAGATCTGTATCTACTGACCTGGAAGGTGTCCCGAATGGATTGTAAAGGGAGAAAGCAGCTCACATAGAAATGAACTCAGCTGCTATCTCCTTTTTAAAGCCAAATAATAGAAAAAAATCCTTCCTGAATGTGTCCATATGTTTGCATGAGCCAGGAGAAGGCAGGGAAGGGACACATACCTGTCAACTTCTGTGAGTTTTGGTTGGGTGGCAGTGGAGGGAGCCTGCAGGTGCATGTTTCTGTTTGCGTGAGTACCTGCATATCTGTGCTAGTACATGAGCTCGTTACCTTTTGCAATTTAAAATTGAAGCATAATTTACTGAGGAAGAACACATGCGCTTATGCAGGGTACATTATTATCTCTACAATGGAAAATGTGCATGAAAAAAATCAAGAAAAAGTAAATGAAAGCATTAACAGCAGTTGCTTCTGGAAGCCAAGGGAGATGATCATTAACATCCTCTTTCTAAATCTTGTCTGTCTTTTCTATGTTCCTTTACAATGAGTCAAATGTACAGTGCTGTTTAAGCTAGAGTGGCCTTCCACCTTCTCACTGGCCAATCCTGCCTTTCCCTATTACAGTCTACCCGGTGTCCAGCCTGCACCCCTCCCAGCTACCTAAGCTGAAATTGATGTATCTACTCAGCAAATACTTATTGAATTCTAGGCACTGGGGACCTGGCCGGGTCAGGACAAAGCTCTTGGTCTCCACAGTCTCACTTCCAGAGAGACCATTTAGACATCAAACTGAGTGACCTCATCCCTGACCCTCATCCACATCTCTGGGGTTCAATGCCTTGTGTCACCTTCTCCTGCACATAGCTACTCTTTGGATCTCCTTCTTCCACTCTGCCTACTCTTGCTACTCTTGTCACCCTTCTGACTGCTTCATGGGAAATGTTCCCTGGGCCTCTCTTCAGAGACCTCTTCACTTCTTGCTTGGCAGTGAAAGATACTGTTCATGCCAGATTCTGGCAGAGGCTTGGATCTGGGGATTGCCGGTGGTGGTAATATTGAGGTTGGTGATTGTTTGAAATGTGAACGAAGGTGGCCTTTAAGATGGAGCCCAGAACCATTGTGTGTACCCCTTTGGCACACTCCTGTTCCACTCCTGGTCTTCTGTGATTCAGACCCCATGCCTTAACACAGCGTCTCCCCGGGAGGACTGAATCAGTGAGCTACATGATGTAGTAATCTCTACCACAGGATGTGTCCCAGGCAGAACTGGTGCCTATGCCAGTGGGGAGTTCAGAGCTGTTTCCTTGGGAAGCTGTGCAGGTGGACACTCCTTGTTATTGTTTTTGCGGCTGGCTCTTCATCTATCCTATCTTTTATGAACTAACTTGTCCAGAGTCTGTGCAGTCCTCAGTTACAGTGTGTACTCTTGTGCCGATTATTAATGGTAGTCCTTTCCATATAGAATTACTTTTACTAGCATTTTTATATGACTTTTGTTTCTCTTTTTGATATGCACATACTTTTTATGTAAATCCATCAGATTTCAGAAAAATCACAGATAATTACTCACCTATATTTTCTTCTAATCGTCTTATGTCTTGATTTTTTTCTTTTTTAACATTCAACTCTTGGCTCCATTTGGAATCTCTTTTACCCTGTGGTGTGAGTTAAGAAGATAATTTAATTTCTTTCCCACACAGTTAATTAGTTGACCTTGCGAAAAATCTTTCTTCTCTCATTGATTTTTTTAAAATGTGGGCATACAGATGTTTTAATTTTTAGCATAAGGCTTTTCTTGCAATACTATACCATGTTCTACTTGGCACAGTCAACTGTCAGACTTCTCCCGCATTGTTTTTGTGGATGTCATTTTTGATGCTCTTCAGTGGCTTGTAGAACCAACTATTAACTTCACTACCTTTTTTTATTGCGTTATCTATTTTTTTTTTCAGTTCAACTTAGGTATTATTTTGCCAACTTTTAAACAGGTCATTGGGCTTTTGATCAGAATTGTATTAAACTTATAAATTAACTTTTCAATGACTTTCCAAGAGGTTAATGTTATAAATTAACCTGCGAGTCGTTAGTCTTTCCGCTCAAGATGATGCTGTGTCTACCCAGTTATTCAAAAATTTGAAGCCTTCTGTAAAATTCATTTTCATGTAATGCCTGTAGGTTTCTTATTGAGCTTATTTCTCTGTGTTACATGCACTATGTAGTTATCATAAACAAGACTTCTTTATATTTTTATCTGTTACAGGCACACGGGAATGTTACCGATTTTTGTATATTATTTTACGTTTGACTACTTTGCTAAAATTTCTTATTAGTGCTAATAGCTTTATAATGGATTCTCCTGGGTCTCACAGAAATATTAATATATCATCTGCAAACGTGTTTTCGCTTCCTCCTGTCTAATTTCTTTGTCATGTACCACAGGGGTTAGCTCTTCCAATAAGACTTGAAATCTCAGCGGTGATGATGGCCTCTCTGTCTTGGTCTCAATCTCAATGAGATTGTTGTAGGATATTGTTCTAAATCTCTGCTTTATTATTATTAGGAAATGTTCTTTTCTCTAGTTATGAATGCTATTTTAGTCAGCATTCCATGTCCAATTTAATACTTATTTAGCAATGTGAAAGATTTTAACTTTTATTTCCTCCTTTAACGGATACTTTAAGAGCATTCTTAACATTAAAGTCATTTTAGAGATTAACCATCTTTAGTTAGTTAATCCCTAAAGTGGCTTTTAAAAAATTAGTGTTGAGTCCATTTGTCAGCGTCATGGTGAGGAGAGTGAGTATCCAAACTGGACCATGTCTGTCTGAATCTCACTTCTCAGTACCAGCACTTTGGGCCTTGGCCCTTAGTTTCACTTTGCCTGCATTCTTTGTCTCTGAAATGGAGAGTATATTGGTGGTATTAACAGGGCTGTTTTAAGGACTACACAAGGCAGCATAGGTAAGGCTGTCAGAACAATGCACGGATAAACATCAAACACATACAACGAATGCGTCAAGTTGTTCAGCGTGGGGTTTGGATTTAAAGATGGGCCTCTGTGAAACAACACCTCTGAAGCAATCGTGTGCAATGGCAGAAGTTGTGTCTGTGACAGGTGCTACGGATGAGAGGTGATGGCATCACAGAAGAGCGTAGCAGAGGGGCTGACCCAGTCCAGCGGGCAGTGGACTGGGCTCTGAGAGATGACCATACTCTGGAGGGAAGGCTAGGTGTTTTCAGCTAAGAGGACAGACATGTGGTGGGAGACAGGCTGGAGAAGGGTGGGGTTTGGCTGGAAAGCTGGTGGGTCTGAGATGTAGGGGTCACGGGGGCAGTGGCTTTATAAACCTTGCATTGTTTTTTCCTTCCTGAAGAGCAATGAGGAGTCACTGAAAGTTTGGGGGAGGTGTGACATGGGAGAGATATGCTCAGATTTCTGTTTTGCACAGTTGTCCCTCGCTGCAGTATGAAGGATGGGCTGGCAAAGACCAAGAAGAGGTGAATGTGAGGTGGGAGAGGGTGGCAGAATGGCCTTGTCAGCTTCCACATGGACCTAGTTTAGACAAAGAGATGGAAGTTTCATTCCCTTTCTCAAGAAAGGGAGCAGTGGAAGGGGAGCAGAATGGGTGGAGGACATCAGGAGTCTGTGGGTCCCAAGGAGAGGCTGGCTTGCCCTGTGCTACGGAGGATCACTGGGGTGACCCAGATACCAAGGCAAAATTCCAAGGAGAGGCTGGCCTGCCCTGTGCCATCATGGGTCATCCGGAGACCCTGACACCAAGCCAGAAGAGGAACCAGAGACACAGTGGAGGGAAGGATGTAATTGCTCCAAAGGTAGCCCCCAGCAAATCAGGGGCATCACAGGGACCAGGTGGGCCCACAGGCTCCTCCTCCTCTTCGCACTCCTCCTTCCAGAATCTCCACGGGGCAAGGTCCCTTTCCTACCCACATCCCAGGGGATATGGTGCACAAGGCTAGGGCAACGGTGTTCTACAAGATGGGTGTGGAGGCAATGGGTGATCAGTTTGCACAGAGATAAAAAGCAACCTCTTGGTAACCGTGACAGTTTTGTGCAGATCAGTCAGCAGGACTGGAGGCAGAGTTGATGGCAGGGGATAAAATATGACAGCTTGTATTGTCAGGGGGCTTGATTGCGAGGGAGTGGTCAGGATTGAGATGGGAGGCAGAAGAGTGGAGTGAATACGTTGTTAGTGAAGAGTCTTAATCATGTTTACAATGGAATGCATGGAGAGAGAGTGGCAGGTTCTGGAAGCATGGAGAGTAAGAGGAGCTGAAAGGCAGGGAGAGGGTTATGTTTAGATGCTGGGAGGAGATGGTTCCTATACGGAGAGGATGGAGACCACCTGGGGCGACTGGTAGGACTTGGAACTTGGAACGCAAGGTGATCCTGGTAATTGGCGAGTGGAGAGAGGGACACTGGCAGGAAGCATAAGGCTTCTGATGGTGGAAAAGGTTTGAAATGCCCCTTCTGGAGCTCTGTGCTGTAAAGGGCAATTCCGATTTGAGCCTGGTTTGGGTTGCCTTTGAGTTCACAGTCACTGAGCCTCTCTATGAAGTACAAACTTAAGTTCACAGAGTTGACCTGATACTTGGGCAGAACAATATGCTGTCTGTCTCCTGGCCAGTGGGCAGTGCACAGAGAGTTCATCGCAAATGGGGTCACTTTTCTTCCTCTCCCTGTGCCAAGCATGAGGGCTGGCCCATAGGGTTCCCTAATAGTTGCTCATGTTCTTGTAGAAGTTTCTAGAAGTTCTTGTGGTACACACTGAAGGTCCTCTTTTTCTCTCTCCCAGGTCAGAACTGCACATTCCAACTACAAGGTCCCAATGGGACAGTGGAGAGCCCAGGGTTTCCGTATGGCTACCCCAACTATGCCAACTGCACATGGACCATCACTGCGCAGGCCCAGCACAGGATCCAGCTTGTGTTCCAGTCCTTTGCCCTGGAAGAGGACTTTGATGTGTTGTCGGTGTTTGATGGCCCGCCTCAGCCGGAGAACCTGAGGACAAGGTAACCACTTCCCTACTGAGCAGCTGGGATCTGAGCCAGCTGTGCTGAGACTATGGCTTGGGAGAAAGGTCTACAGTTGCTGACAAGACCGCTTTCTTTAAAGTTCTTGATTCCTTTCTTTGTATACGTATCCAATTAGTGAGATTGAGTAGAGCATTTGGGGAAACTAGGTGGGAAAACATCAATTGTGGAAATGCCTTTCTGTTGATTTTTGCATGTGCATGTGTGAGAGACAGAGTTTGTGGCACACAATGATAGTCATTTTCTCCTTGAACCCAACGGAACAGGGGTTGAAGGATGATGGTGATGGATAATGCATATGCCTTGCAACATGGAGTTGAAGCTGTCACTACTCTGTTGGGATTTTCCATGCACTTGGGCAGCCTTGGCTGTGGCTGTAGAACCTAGAATTGAGGGAAATTCCCATCTTCCCAAATCTGTTCTCCTGAGCATCTCTCAAGGAGGAGTGTTGACGTGTGTGGAGAAAGAGGCCAGGAAGGCTTGCCCCAGTTTTCTGGGTTCTGGGCTCTTGGGCAAGATTGAAGTCCTTGACATCAGACTTCCTGGATTTTGATGATTCAGAAGTCTGAGCAAGCATCATCCCTGTCTCTGTCCCTGTTCCACCAGCCGGGCTTCTGGGCTCCTTAGAAAGCCAAAGGGTTAATGGAGTAGCCAAGACTCTGGGGAGTCTGAGGTGCTAATTGCATGTGATGACTTGGTACACTAATGAGCAGTTTCTTGCTTGATGTTTAACCTCTAGTGTTTATTTAAGAGGCATTGGAGTGCTTTTTTTGCAGACTCCCAGAGCAGGGTCACCCCATGCTTGCAGGAGCCTGGAATCCCCAGGCTATTTGTTTTTCCTCAACTCTTCCTTCTCCACTTTCCCTGCCTTCTGCAGGCAATGCAGTCTGGGAAAACTGCAGCTGGGTTGGGTGTACCTGTGCCTTGCCTGACAAGCCAGGAGTTTTCTAGCTTCCCTTGAGGTTGACCAGGGTGTGGCACCCAACAGGAGTACAGGGGAACTTTGGGGAAAGGGACAGGAGTCCTGTTGATTCATTCCTTTCACAAATACTTTATGAGCATCTCTCTCTCTCTCTCTCTCTCTTTCTCTTAAAGATGTATTGATTTATTTTATTGGAAAGCCAGATTTACAGAGACAAAGAGATATATAGAGAAAGATTTTCTGCCCACTGATTCACTCCCCAAGCAGCCACAATGGCCGGAGCTGAGTCAATTCGAAGTCAGGAGCCAGGAGCCTCCTCCAGATCTCCCACGCAGGTGCAGGGTCCCCAGACCTTGGGTCATCCTCAACTGCTTTCCCAGACCACAAACAAGGAGCTGGATGAAAAGCAGGGCCACTGTGACACAAACCAGCGCCCATATAGGATCCCAGTGCATGCAACGCGGGGCTTTAGCCTCTAGGCTACCATGCTGGGCCCCAGGATAAGTATCTCTTAGGTGCTGACAATGACCTGGGTCTGGAGACACAGCAGTGAGCAAAGCAAAGCTGTGCTTTGTTGGAGGTGACCTGCTCAGAGGGCAGACAGCAAGGGCATGGCCGAGAAAGGAGGTGTTCTGAAGACAAAACAAGTGGGAATGGTTGGGATATTGGTGCTGAGAAGGCCTTTGCAAAGGGGAAAGTGTCTGAGAACAATGAAGTAAGGTGGTTTCAGGCATCCTGTGTGGGTGAAAGCCAAGTGTGTAGGAGAAGGAAAGGCCTTTGGGAGAGAGTGGTCCTACCCAGCACAGCCCACTGGCCAATCCAGGTGTGTAGACCAAGAGGACCATCCTCGCTGGTGTCATCTTTGTGATATGCTACTTTGAATTTATCACACAGGTAGAGAAGAGTGTGTGGGAGACCTGGGAGCAGGAGGCTGCAATGGAGACAGGGCGCAGAAATCCTGGAAGGTGAGGGGCAAGGCAGCGAAGTGACAGGAGGTGGTGGATGCTCTAGAACCACCTAGGAGTTTGGCTTTAATGTCAAGGGAAATGGGGAGCCTTCAGAAGGTTTTGAGCCAAGGGGAGCTTTGCTTTGACATACCATGGGTTGTTGGTGGTAGAACAGAGTGAAAGGGTGAGGCTGGGGCATGCCCACTGGAGACTGCAATGATGAGGAGGAGGCGGTGAGAAGTGGCGGCTCTGGGCCTTGCTGCACACACAGAGCAGACAGGCTTTGCTGCTGGATTGAGGATGTGGTCTGGAAGTCATTTTGGCCAGAATAACTGGTAGCAGAAAGTAGCCATCTCCTGAGATGGGGACGGCTCAGAAGCCCACAGCCTTCCAAATCTATGGATTCTGTGTCGAATGTGTCAGAAAAAAAAATAATTGCTTTTTTGCACACTGTTTTCCTTGTCATTGTTCCCCAAACAATACTCACACAGTGTAGCAACTCTTTTTATACAGCTCTTCCATTGTATTAGGTATCGTAAGTAATCGAGAGATGGTTGAAGGTCTATTGGAGGAGATGTGTAGGTTGCTTTTCTTTTTCTGCAAAAAGTTTTGTTTCCATTTGGTTCATGGCTTTGGGAGAGGGCTCTGGGGTTGGTAGAAGAACTGCATGGTGGCTGGAGAGGAGGGCTCCGAGACGTGATACAAGAGCCGCTGAGTGCCCTCTGGCCCTCTGAGCTCCGGAGATGAGGCTCCTGGTCAGGCTGGAGGGGGGAGTTTTGCCAAGGCATGCTAGGGGTTCGTAAATGGCCCGCCTGCTTTATGAGCTTCACTTCTTGCTCTGGGACGTGCCACCCTCACCGAGGAGGTCACAGAGATGGAGTCCAATGAGGGAGACCCAGATGGCCTGTTTCGGGCTCCTCTCCAGGACCAAGGTGGCTCCTGTGGCATCAAGGGCATCTTGAGTCAGCTCCTGAGTGATCCATAAGAGGGCACAACCCAGATCTGAAAAATATGCTGGTCACCTTTGTGCTTTTCAGCCAGCAGCTTGGTCCTCCCCAGCCACATGGTTGTATAGAAGTAGAAGCCCAGGGAGAGGGAAGTGTAGGAGGCCCGAGGATGCAAATGAAGCAGGTGGCGGATGGCAGCCTCCTCCCCAAGAGAATAATTTTGGCCCATGTGGGAGCCCATGTTTGGATGGCAATAAGGAAACACACACACGGTGTTGGCTGGTTCCAGAATAAGGGGTGGCTGAAAAGTGGCCCTGGAGGTTGTGAATGGAGAGGGAACCTTGGGGGTGCTGGAGGCTTCAGGAAGGGCAAGTCCGAATGCCTTGAAGGCAGGAATGGATCTGTAGGTGTCGGGGCGGGCATGTTGTGGGTGAGAAGGTTACATGCACACATGGCACCATTATATGGGAGAGTCTTGAGTGTCTCTTGGAGTGGCTGACCACGAGGGGCTCCTGGCACTGTGCCCTGTGGATCCTAAGAGAAGGCTGCTTGTGCTGGCATGGAAAGTCAAGGCTGCAGTTGGGCCATCCATAGTTTGGGGTGCCCGGTCGACACCCTGGTGAGGCTGTTAAGCATATACTTAAGGATGTGAGTTTTGGGTTCAGGGGAACTGGAGCTGGAGAGACACAGGTGGGATACTGGGACCCAGTGGTGCTTTAACTCTGGGAGACTGGGTGAGGGCCCCAAGGAGCAGGTCTTGCCCACAGGCACTTGGGAGCTCAGATGATACCTTCCCTAGGGCATCTGTGTGGACTGTGGATGAGTGTTGCTAAAGTCAGATGACGTATGGATGCTGGCAGCATGTGGGACAGCTCAGGCTTTCCTGGCTCTTCAGGCTGGGACTCCACAGGTGTGCTCCAAGTCTCTGTTCTCTGACACTTGGGAGGAAGAAAACTCACCAGTTGGGGGGGGGGGCAGCTCTGGCCCATGCTCCAAGATATAGAGGGATGGGGGATTCCACAACCTAGGGAAGTATGTGGTCCTGTTTGCGGGGGACGCTTCCCATCCTAGGAAGCACAGGGATCTGAATGGGTCACCAGGTCCGGCCTTGCACATGAATGGGTTTCCAAGCCTGGCCCAATACCGTAAGTGGAGATGGCTCTGGACAGCTTCACTCGGCTGTTCATGCTTGGGCTGTGCCTCTCTGTCTTGCTGATCTGCTCATTTCAGTTCATTTCAGGACTAGCCAAGGGCCTGTGGACTCTGCCAAGGGAACCCCATGCCTGTTAGCACAAATGGAACCAAGGGAGTTCACAGTTTAGGACACACTGGAAGGGGACATGGCCCCCGAGGACCCTTACAATGACAATGGAACGTAATGTTGAAGGCACTGAAGTGGTGCTCCCTTAAGGGGTTGGGGGGACATGTGAGAGGGGAGACCCCAGGGTGTGTTTGTTTGGGACCCTTGAGTCTTTGTAAACTGTTTTCATGTTTTTATATAGCTGTTAGTCTACGTAGGTTTTCTTGAAAAGCCCACAACAGCTGCTGCTGCTGGGTCAGGCCAAAACCCCGGACTCCACCTTATGTCTGCCATGTGAGTGGTAGGAATTCGTGGTCTGGCAGCCCTCGGTGGGTGCACAAGAGCAGGAAGCTGGAGTGAGAAGCGGAGCAGGAGCTCAAACCCAGGCACTTAGTCACAGGATGTGAGTGACCCAGTGCTTCTCAACTGTTGCACCCAGCTCCTGCCCCCAAGGCTCCTTCTGTGCGTTTGTTCTGTTGCCTGTTTTCCTAAGGTTTGCTGGAACCTAGCCTGGTGTGTGGTGTTTCCAGGCTGTCTTTCTGTCCCTGCCATGTGGGCACCCCATTGTCTGGTGCCTTTGTGTTTTCCCTCTTTCCTCTCAGTTTGTCTTACCAGTTCGCCTCCGTTATTGGTCTTTCTACAGTTCCAACAGGAGGACTATCAATTTTATTCTTTTGCTATTCTCTAACCTATTGATTTCCACTTTTATCTTTATCCACTCTTTCCCCCCACTTACCTTAGGCTGATGTTGCTCTTTGGCTGACTTTGTGAATTGAATTAGTTCCATTATTTCTTGCTTGGTAACAAAAGCATTCAGAGGCATTTTCCCTTAAGTACAACTTTGACCATTTCCCCATAAATTTTGATGGGCACTTGTTATTTCAGGAAGAGTTTCTAATTGCAGTTTTGTTCTTTCATTGACTCTAGGGCTTTGTCTTCAAAATCTCAAGTAATATTTGTTTGTACTTAAAAAATTATTATCTAGTTTTAGTGCGTTATGATCAGATTACACTTTGTGCTTTGGAGAATTTGATGATTTTTCTTCCCTGTGTATGAGATGAGTTTTTGTAAACATCCTCTGAGTATTTGAAAAGAATAGATATTCTGTGTTTGAAGAATAAACAATCATTATTTATATAATTCAATTTTTCTAATTTGTTATGTGTTGACTAATTGATATTTGTTGTTAAAGAGTGTGTGGGTCTCACATTTTCACTGTCACTTTTGGTCTTTTTACTTTTCTTTCTTTTTAAAAAAAGATTTATTTTATTTCATTATTGGAAAGCCGGATATACAGAGAGGAGGAGAGACAGAGAGGAAGATCTTCCATCTGATGATTCACTCCCCAAGTGGCCTCAATAGCCAGAGCTGAGTCAGTCCAAAGCCAGGATCCAGAAACTTCTTCCGGGTCTCCCATGCAGGTGCAGGGTCCCAAGGCTTTGGGCTGTCCCTGACTGCTTCTCCAGGCCACAAGCAGGGAGCTGGATGGGAAGTGGGGCCGCTGGGATGCAAACCAGTTGCCCATATGGGATCCTGGCATGTGTAAGGTGAGGACTTTAGCCACTAGGCTACTGTGCTGGGCCCTTATTTCTGTTTCAATTTTCTATATTGGTTGCTGTGTGTCCTTTAGTGAGCATTTTTAAATATTAGAACTTTTGAATGAATATTGTATTTTTCTAATATAAATACTAGCTTTCTTTCCCATTGTTTTTTCACCTTAAATTCTGCTTTCGCACTAATATTGTCAGTCCCTTTCCATTTAGGATTGCACCTGACATGTCCATCTTTGTCAATCCCTCATCTTTTGACACATTTACGTTATTTTTTTTTTTAGGGACACTCTTAGCTTTCTTACGTCCTGAAAGTCTATATTTGTTAATAAGAGAGTTTACTCACTTTGTGTGTGTGTGAGATAACTGGTATGACTGTTCCTCTTTGATGTGTAATGCTTTTTAATTTTTAAAGATTAAAATAATTAAGAGGCAGAGTAACGAGGAGAGAAAAAGGGACGGGGGCGGGGAGAGAAGTGGGGGTGGGAGGGAGATCGTTCATCTGCGGAGTCCCTCCACAAATGGCTGCACATTAGGTCAGGGCCAGGCAGAGGCGGGAATTCCCTCTGGTTTCCCACATGGACGCAGGGGTTCCTGTACTCATCCACTGCCTTTCTGTCCATTAGCAGGGAGCTGGACCGGAAGCTGAGCAGCCAGAGCTCATTGTGGTTGGTGACTCAACATGCTGTGCCACAACACTGGCCCTCGTACTTTCTTTCATTAAGCTTCTTAACCATCACTTCTTTTTCTGTCTTTAAGTGTGCATCTCTTTGCTTTCTCTCTGATTTTTGTTCTACTCTGGGTAGACTTTCCTGCTTGAGAGCACACTTCAAGCTGTTCCTCTGTGTCAACATCCTGCCTGCCTCACCTTTTTCTTAATTAGGTCTTACTGGCTGTGCATCTGGTAGCTTTCCTCAGTGTCTGTAGCTCACAGGTGTCTCTTTCTAAGCTACCTGTGTAGGTATTTCATCAGAGGTCATGTCCATGAGAGTTCATGCATGCATGTGGAGGGAGAATTTTAATATGTCTTCTTGCTTTTGAGAAATGAATCGGAAATGCCTCCTATGAAGGTCTTGATTCTTGTTCATGCGATTGTGTTTATTTCTACTAGCTGTTGCTAGCGTATGGACAGGCAGTGATGTCTGTGTGTTGATCTAGTATTCTAGGACCTCCCTGAGTTTACCTGGGAATGCAAATGGCTCCCTTTTGTTTCTTGCCTGATCACGCTGGCTAGCCGCTCCTGGGTTTCAAGCGGAGACTTCGCCTGTGGATCGCACAATGCCAGCTCTGTCTGCAGAGGATTTGGCTTGATATGGCTGCAGTGTGGGAAGTACACTGGGGATGGGGGCAGCCTAGCGACTGTGATAGTGTACGTGGGAACAAGGAGCAGAGAAGCCGATGTGAATTTGAATGGTGCTGTGGACAGAAGTTGTACTCACACGTAGCAGTGCGTTTATAGGAACCATGGAGTGGGAACAAGAGAAAGAAGGGAGTGGAGAATGACTCCTCACGGACAGGCTTGCAGTGGATCGCAGCCTCCACTCACCTGGTGGAAGAGGGGACACCCTGCACTCAGGGTTTTCCTGGGACGCTCAAGTGCAGGCTAGGGTTTATATTCCTCTGGTCTCTGCAGTGATGAATACCATATTGGCTTCTCTGAACCTTCTTCCGGAAGTGAGAGTGGCAGACATGGACTTCTGGGTCTGTTGTCTCGGATGTGAGTCCCCTGCTGCAGGTTCCTAAACAGTCCATAAGTAGGATGTGCATCCTTGCATTCCAAACTCAAGTCTTCCTAGGGGGCTTTGATGCCCATCCTGAGACTGGACACCAGCCTACGCAGTGGACCTTCTAGATTGGGAAATGGCTGATGAAAGCACTGCTTTGCTTATACCCTATGCGTGTGCATGTAGTGTGCGTGTGTATAATGTAATATGCATACGCATGCATGTCATGTATTGGGTACATGCACAGGTTATTCCAATGGCAACATGTAACATGTATGCATGCAGTGTGTCATGTGTTTGCATGCATTGTGCGTGCATATCATGTGTCTCCCTTCACTTCCCACATGGACAGTAAGGGAAGAAGTAGACAGCAGGTGTCTCTCCTTGTACCACCTAGGGGGCTTGCCATATTTATTGTCTGTCTGAAACTTGACAGGCCCAGTGTTGGCAATTCTTGGTGTTGCTGCATTTTTAAACCAGCTCTCTTTTCTTTCCTTCCACCCAACACTCTGGCCTCAACAAGATGCTGAAGAATTCCCTTTAGACTCAGGTCACCAGGTCCCCTCAAACACACCTTTTTCCACCTTGCTTGGGTTGTACTGTGAGCAATGATTTCCTCCTGCTAGATAGGTTCCGTGAGTGTGGGAACCAAACCACCTACCACGTTGTTTTTGCTAGGGGAAAGCCAAGCAGTGAAACATATAGTAGTCTTGTGAAAATCTAAGTTCCATTTCTTCCCTGACTGTGTGACATTGGCCAATTGCTTAGACCCTCCTCTTTATAAAGTAGATATATCAAAACATGCCACTGGGTTGGTTAAGAGGATTAAATCAAACAATGTATGTAAACCATTTTGAATTGTGGTGCAAAAACATTGCTCATACACATGCAGAAAAAAATAAAAAACACTGCTAGACAAAAAATATGAAACAATCCAATAAATTTTTAAGATTCACCTAGAAGCAGCTTGCTCTACGCCACCCTCAACTCCCTCCAAGGATACTTGGCCGTGTCTGGAGATGTTTTTGTTGTCACAGCAACAAGCATGCTAATGGCATCTAGCAGGTTGAGGCTGGGAATGTTACTAAACATCTTAGTAAACATGGAGCATCTGCTGTCAGCACAGAATCACCTGGCCCCAAATTCTAGTGACACTGAGGCAGGCAAGCCTGGAGGCAGAGTGATTTGAGTGCCAGGGCCCTCGGAGCAAGTGAGCCGATCCATGTGGGCCCCACTTTCCTGCTCTGTAGAATAGGCAATGATCAGCGATGCTGAACCTGGCGTTGAGGGTGCGAAGGTGCCAGTGGACTCCTGGCACACTGCTTGTTTTTTTTTTTTTTTTTTAAAGATTTTATTATTATTGGAAAGCCGGATATACAGAGAGGAGGAGAGACAGAGAGGAAGATCTTCCGTCTGATGATTCACTCCCCAAGTGAGCCGCAACGGGCCGGTGCGCGCCGATCCGATGCCGGGAACCTGGAACCTCTTCCGGGTCTCCCACGCGGGTGCAGTGTCCCAAAGCATTGGGCTGTCCTCGACTGCTTTCCCAGGCCACAAGCAGGGAGCTGGATGGGAAGTGGAGCTGCCGGGATTAGAACCAGCGTCCATATGGGATCCCGGGGCTTTCAAGGCGAGGACTTTAGCCGCTAGGCCACGCCGCCGGGCCCCACACTGCTTGTTTTATGCAGATGCCATGTATCTGCTAGCATCTCCTTCTTTCCACCAGGAGTTTAGAGCCCACTCCCTGAAAACATCTCACATTTCATCTGGAGCTATTCACACGCAACAGCATCCTGGGGTGCCAGAAGGCAGCGTCTGGCTGCTTGAAATTAAATTTACAATAGAAGCTGATCAGATTCTTCTTATAATGGATCAGGGAGGGAATCAGAATGGAGTCAGAGTCAATCCTGAGGATAGGGAGGCTGTAGGAATTTGGAAATTAGCCGGAGAAGAACAAAGAGCCTTCTAGAGAATGCAGCGTCAGCCCTGGTTGCATGAATTACTGAAACAATTCCCACGTCTCCGCATGCACACAATTTGGTGGCCTCTCCAAGCTGGCACATCGCTCATTACTTTGTAGTTGAGCGTGGAATGAAGTTTTGTAGTGGAACACAAGCGAACATCATCTATGGACTTGCTCTAATCAACAGCCTCCCTCTGTGGGGAGGGCTTCGAGGGAATAGGCAGTGACTGCAGCAGCCAGGCACCGCGAAGCCACCCTGCCTACAGACACATGCCTCTAGTTATGGGATACTTTACACCCAACTCCCCCACTTATTTGCAATACACATTCTGTCATGAGCCTAAGGTAGAATGCAATGTGAGACATTTGGAGCCAAGTTGCAGATTTTACTTGACTGGCATTAGACACCTGTTTGAAAGTTGTAAAACTCCACAATTATGCCAGATTTATAAGCAGTATAAATTGTTATAAAGATGCAACACAGCAGAGGCCCTCAAAGGACTAGCCCACAATCCCTCTGGAATGCTCTCGTGTGGGCAAGGGGTTCTTGGAGGAGATGCAAGGTGATGAAGAAGTCTTTGTTGAGGATGGGGACAGAGTGAGGGTGCTGGACAGGGGATAAAAGAAATGAATACACAAAGTATCTACTGTGTGCTGACCACCGCATCAGGCGTAGTGGTTCATTTATTCAATGGTTATTGAAAGTTTACTAGATGCCAGGTGTTGGAGACACAGCAGTTCACAAGGACGCTTCTGTTTGCGAGCACCTTGCTGAATCTTGAGGGAGACAGAGGAATAAGCTGTCCTGGATGCTAGAGTTTGGGACGGGCAGCCTGACTCAGCCTTGCTGCTCCTCTGGGAGGTTGGGGATCCTCCCTTCTTCTGCCCTTTTGTTTATTTATCTCTTTCACAGTTATCACACCATGACCCAATAGTGACTTCCTCACCCAGGCGTTCCTTCTGAGACAACCCTCCTTCCCTCCCTGGTTAGGCCTTTCTGTGAGAGCTGCTCTGCCATACTCTGTGTGTGTGTGTATGTGTGTGTGTGTGTGTGTGTGTAACAGAGGGAGAGAGAGAGAAACACAGAGAAACAGAGAGGGAGGAGGCAGAGAAACACACACAGAAACAGAGAGGGAGAGGGGAGAGAGAGAGAGAGAGAGAGAGAGAGAGAGAGAGAGAGAGAGACAGCATATTTGGTTGATGCCTACTTTCACAAGACCGTAAGCTTCCATGACCACCAAAACTCTTTCTTTATATTCTGTAGTAGTCCTGAGACCTAACATCATGCCTGGCATGAGATACGTATTCAACAAATATTTATGGAGCAAATGCATGAAGGCTGTCTGGAAGGAAGGTGTTTGGATGGAGGGAAGAGAGGGGAAGAGTGTTCTAACTCAAGAGAAAAATGTTTATAGATCCAGACTAGAGCGAGAGAAAGGCATGGTGTAGAGTGACAGCAGGCTTGTTCACTGAGGCTACATTGCCATGGCAGATGAGAATGGCCGGGACCAGATCACAAGGGGTCTGGTACCTTTCCAGGAAGCTTGAGGCATGTGCTAAGGGAAGTGGGCATGCAGGGAAAGGTTCTAAACAGACATGAGACACAACAGCCAGTAATTCAGTGACACCTCCATGAAGCAGACAGTGTCCATTCTGCTTGTAGAGGTTAAATAAACAGTGAAGACCTCTGAGCTGCCAGGTGGCTAAGAGAGGAGTGGACATGAGTTCCCTGGAGCCACAGACCAAGTTCTCTTCTGAACCAAGATGCTATGTCTGTTTGCATAAATTGCATTTGCTGTAAACAAAATCCATTTCGTTTCCTTTTAAAGCAGTTTGCCCGAAACCCAAACGTAACAGGTACTTACTGCTTTTGACAAAGTCAAGCAGTGCAGCAGTGAGAATTATATCTAAGTGCCTCGCTCGCTAGGCCCTTCCACTGCCCCTGCTCTCCAGGGGTAAGCGCCGCTAACAGTTTGGTGTGTGGCCAATTTCTTCTTAAATAAAGATTCATTAAACTGCCCATGAGACTTATTGGGACATCCATCAGCTCTTTAAAAATTGTTCTGATGAATTAAGTGTAAACTAATTAGAAACATGGATTCAATTACCCTTGAAACACAAGGGTTTAATAATTAATAGGAAGAGGACTTGAGGCCAAAGACATTATGGATTTTATCAAACCCCTAATATCTGAAAAGTAAATATGTTTGATTCACCCTAAATGCTGGTAAATTTGCATCCCAAGGCAAACCTGTTCATGGGAGCTGTGTGTTTAATTGGGAAGTTATTCTGTGATTAATGAGTCAGCCGAAGTCATGTAGAGAGGCCAGGACCCCTGGGATTTGCTGTACGGAGCTACTCTGGACAGGAGTCCTGGGCAACTGCTCAGCTTGCTTTATCTTCCGTAGACAATTTGGAGGTAGACAGATACCACTGAGGCCCCTATTTCTATTACCAACCCTGACTGTGGCCCCACGCTCCTGGGGCACAGAATTGGGCCAAGGAAGTGTCGCAGAATTTTCATAGAGAAAATGTTTACCACCCTGAGCTGTGAATCTGGTGAGAAGGCTCAAGGCAGTGGAATCCTGTTTACTGGTTGTGTGCCACATACTGTATGTGTTTCCATACATAAATCTCAACATTCTTTTGGTACCAAAATACATTCATATTTTGTTTCCATTTTCCATGAACTCCCATCAAGGCGTTAACCATACGTCACTTCTTCTTTGCATTGCCCTCAGAGGTAAGGACCGGTGCCTCTGTGTTTATTGCTGAGGAAATGGGCTCAGAGAAGCAATATGCTTAGAGTAGCCTTACCTAAATTCTCATAACTCTCTGAGCACAGCAGGGCTGAAGGCAGCTTTGAAAGGGGAGACATGGAGTTTTGCCAGGACTGAGGCTCTGGAAACCAATGGCAGTGCCTCTTGGGGCAGGTAGCTGTGTGCCCATCACCCCATGCCTAAGGGAAGGTCTGGACAGAGCAGCAGGTCATATACAAAGCCAGGCGGGCAATAATGTCAGGGCTCTGGGCAATCTCTCCACACACAGTAGAGCCCTGTGGTTCAAGATCAAAATAAACATTTTTCCAAGTTTCACCTTTCCTATTCATCAAGGCTTCTGTTTAATAGCAACCAATATTGAAAGCTTCCTGGATCCCAAGACTTTAGCCTAAAGACTGTGTGGCTACCCTACCTCCTTATCCTCAGGCAACAGGGTCCCCAGAATGCAACTGGGCACCCCTTGACCATCAACTTTGTTGCAATTGGCTGCCGATAGAACTGTTACTGAGGTGTGAAAATGTCCCTTTCTTCTCCAGCAGTTCCTATTCCATGAACTTTGGGGCAGCAGACCTTTCAACCCAGAAATTTTGCAGGTTTGGATCTGGCATTCTATTGTTCCTTTCCAAGGCAGAAGTGGGATACAACTACGCACCTCCAGGACACTCAGTTTCTCATTCTCTTGCAATTAAAATAAGTGTAAAAGAGAACCAGTAATTCAGTTTAAGAAAACAAAGAGCCAAATGATTGCACCAGCAGGTGTGTCTGAATTGCCACAAATGAGATGTGGTACCCAGTGCCAGGACTAGGGGGCCTGGGGTCCTGGATTTCTTCCCAGTCCGGTTCTTGGTTTGTTTGTGCCTTCACTGAGTCCCATCCCTGCTCAGGGCCAGCTGCAGTTTTCTGACTTGGGAAATAAGAACTGAAGTCTAGAGAAAATCAGAGCTCCTTGCAGCTCTGATAATTGTCATTGGGTGATGCCAGAGATTTTTGTGGAAGGGCTCAGCCAGATCTTCTGGGATTATTTTTGTCCTGCCCAAGTACTGCTCTTGGCTCTTTGAACAAAGCCAGAATTTGTCTTTGGCATAAGGGTTTATTGCCCCAACCACGTTGAGCAGTGCCACAGGGAAGGCTGACTGTCCACTGTTAATCCTATTTATCTCCCATAGTTAAGAGTCCCCAGTGGGAAGCAATGCCCACCCCGGGCCCATGTATCCCAGCCCTCTTCGTATCTAGCTGGGGCCATGGGGCTCAGTGAGCAGTAGACAGTGCCCAGAAAAATTGTGCACACCTCCTAGGCCTGCCTTGGAAAGCTCCCTCTGTGTGAGCCTCTCGTCTTGTTTTCCCCAGGGGCAGGAGCTGGAAGAAGCTGGCGTAATTCATGGCGTAATTCATGGCGTAACTCATGGCGTAACTCATGCTCCATCCCCTGATGCACTTTACTCAAGTAGATAAACTTAAGAGATAAACGTGTCAATAAATTTAGATTTCTGTGAATAATGATTATCATTGCAACTGGAATTCCCTTGGCCGTTAAAGCAAGCTCTGAAACTTGGCAGTTGTGAACTGACTTTAAGCCCAGAGTAAGGCAGAGGCCTCTGGTTTTCCAGAACATCTTGCTTCTGGGGACATGAAGTTTCTGGATGGTCTGATCTTTGTATTGACCAGTGAGACCATTGGATCTTAAGATGCACCACCTTAAAGCAATTTTTTTTTTGTGCTCCTGACTTGGAATGGATTCTGGTTGTAGTTGCTATTGCCCGTTCCCTGTCCTGCAGCCCTGGCAGAGCACCCCATGGAGTGTGTGAGTAAGAGAGAGAGTTTATCTGGGTCCGTGTCTTTGCAGAGCCTGCTACTAGCAGTGTGACTTTGAGGAAGCCGCTCCTTGCTGAATGTCTGTCCCTACACCCACAAAATCAGGATTATAATAGAATGTACTTTGCAGGGGAGTTTTGAAGATTTGCCGATTGTACGAGGTGTAAAATACGATATTGGACACATAGCAAAAGCTCAGCAGATGTTAGTGTTGCCATCATTATCGTCCACTCCACTGTCCATGTCCTCTCACAGCCTCCTGTGCCATCATGCTGGTCTGTGTCACTGTCATCTTCTGCCTCGATGATCACAACAGCCCCCTACCTGATCTCCCCAAGGTTGCCTCAGCTCCCTTCAGTCTGTCCTTAGTACCAGCTCTATAGAAATCTTTCTTTTTTTTAAACCCATAAAATTATTGATTAAAATAAAGAAAATAGACATGGCCTTATAGAAACGTTGTGATGGCAACATTAGAATTCCCAGTCACCCCCGCATCTAGTTTCTCCTGTCGTTAAGCTCTGACATCAGATGGCACATTTGTTGCCACCAACAAGCCCATACTGATGTATGATTATTAACTTGATTCATCTTCCCTATGTCTTTTCGGGATGTCCTTTTTTGCTCCAGTACCCCGACTGGGATTCCTTCTGTTGTGTCTTTCAAGTCTTCTATGGGCTGTGACACATTCCTGGGCTTTCCGTGTGCTTGTTGATCTCAATGTTTTGAAATGATACTCTCTGGGAATCTTGCAGAACACCCTTCCATTAGGGTTTTTCTGCTTTTTCCCTATTGTGTGTGGAAGGCAGACCACATTCTCATCACAGCACGTCAAAGACATGCCCTAGTCACATGACTTGCGTTAGTTTGCCAGGTTGCTCCATGGCAGTCACTCCTCTGGTCCCCTTTGGTGGGAAGCTGTAAGTGCAGGCCACACCTGAATGGTGGCAGATCATCTGCTTGAGTCATTTGGGATTCTTCCACCTGAGAGAGTTGTCTGCCCTCCACATATTAATTGATTTGGTCAGTCATTCATATCAGTATGTGCTCATGAATATTTTGTTTGGGTTCTGATCCAGCACTACTTTGGTTGCTCCAATTGTTGAGTGCTGTCTTAGTTGACACTTGGCTCTTCTGTTCTTCCACGATTCCCATCATTGCAAGGTTTTGTCATGAAGGTGTCACTGCTGAGCATTTTGCTTCTTTTTGTTTTACCTGGGGCTGCAAGATCCTCTTCCTTTGCCTTTTCCTGCCCCAAGCCTGACATCAGCCATTGGTCCCACGAGCTCAATTTCAGTTATTAGAGAAGTGTGTTAGAAGTCCACATTTGAGTGTTGGGTGTGCTTGCTGCTGCTGTGGTATTGTTGCCTCCAGATCTCAGCTGATAAAGGAAAGACATTTAGCATGTGTACATCACACGTATCCACAAGTATTTACATCTGTTTCCATCTGCAACTGTATTCAGCTAAGCCTTGGTACATATTAAAGTCTTTCACTCCAACACATTACCATGTGGATTGGTCTGTAACCTTCCACTCTAACAAAGAGAAACCTGGCTTGCACCATCAGCCATCCATGTGCTTCATTGCTCTGTTGCAGTATTCATGTATAGTTTTGGAAGAGAATTATTCGTCGGAAAGAGAATTTTATCAACTGGCAAGGGACTGCAGAGTGTGGACCGCTGCCTGCCTCAAGGGTCTCATTGGGCCTACCCTGCTGGGCTCAAGTGCCACACTCTACCCACACAGGCTGCCTTTCCTTCAGCTTCTCCACTAGCCCTTCTTAAGACTTCACCCTCCTGCCATTCTTCTCTTCCCTCTTTCTCCTCTTTCTTTTCCTGGCTTCACTGTCACCTCCTCCTAGGGCCCCCTGGGACTCCTGTCTGAATCACAGCTTCAGGGGGTGCAGTTACCATTTCCCTCTCCCTTTCTCCCTGGGTGCTTAGATATTTGATGTATTTGACAGTTGCCCGTCTTCCCCAGTTCAACAGAAACATTAGGAGGAAGTGTCCACATCTGTGGTGTTTGGCACTGTTTCTCTAGCACAAGGCACCTGCCTGGCACACCCAGGGCCTCAGGCACACACTGAGTTTTCCTGAGCTGTTTTGGAGTCCCTCAATTTCTCTTGTGCTCTGCCTTCTTTTCTTTCCGCCTGGCCTTGCTCAGCTCCAAGACCTAGGAACCTGAGTTTCAGGCCTTACCCCAATCATTCCTGGACCCTCTGCCTCAGTCACTTAGCACATTTCACCCCATTGAGTGAAACTCAACATCCGCCATGCATAAAGCCTTTCCTAGGCAGTGAGAATAGGGAAGGGAACAAAGGATAACTAACTGTGTCTCTGTGTAGGGAGCATCCAGTGCAGAAGACAGAAAATGATAGAAGGGTTCTGTGTACAGATTCATATACATACCTTTTCACCAAGATGGCCCAAGGCCAAGAAGGAAGCTCCTGCCTCTCCCAAAGCCAAGGCTAGAGGAAAGGCTTTGAAGACAAGAAAGCAGTTCTGCCAGGCATTCACAGCTAGATAGTTAAAGATGATCCACATTTCATCAACCTTCTTGGGCTAAGACACTGTTTCTCTGGGGGCAGCACAGGGATCCTTGAAAGACCACGCCCAGGACACCACCTTGGCCATTGTGCTAGCATCAGGATTCCCCTAACCACTGAGTCAGCCCAGATGAAGATAGAAGACAATAACACACATGTGCTTAGTGTGGATGTCAAGGCCACCCAGAAGCAGAGCACACAGACTCTGGCCAAGCTCTGTGATGAGGGGATGCAAAGTTTTAAAGACTGAGGTGTTAATGGGTCACCAAGGAACTTACAAAGGAATGGGGACTCCTGAATTACAACCTGATGAAGTCGAATAAGATCTTTGCACCTTCTTTCAGGTGGTCCAGAGGCACCTGTTAGGTCATGTTGTCAATCGTAACTCTTGTTATTTTCTTGGGAAGGCCCAGGGCATCTAAAGGAAGAAAGTTATGGAAGAAGAAAATATATTCATCTGGGAATGTGTAAACATGAGGGATGCACAGGTACACCTTGCAACACAGGACCTGCCAGGAGCTGTAGGTGATCGGGACTCTCAGGGTGTGATGCTAAACGTAGCGTAGACAGTGTAGACTAGTCTGGCTAGTGAAGTCAACAAAGTGATTTCTGACTCCATGACCCCTTTGAGCATCCCAGGGTCTGGCAATGCCATGTCTTCATCCCTTCTTCCAAGGAGAAAGTATGTTCATGAGGTTTGCATCTGCAAGCTTTTCTGCACCTGACAACCTCATTCATTGCACCCTCTTGATTTGCGTTCCCACAACAACCTGGCCACCTTTATCCCTTGATAAACAGCAGTGGAAGCAGCAGCCTTTCAGAACATCATAAAGAAGGAAGTCTACACATGTGATACCTCCTTTCCAATCTGATTCTTTTGTCTCAAAGGACTGGTGAGCTGGGGCTTTTGTGAGGCCTTGGCCAATCAGTAGAAATAGGAGCAACTTCTCCTATCTGTAGCGCTCTTCAACCACGAATCACAAAGGTAGACCTTGGACATACACAAGCCCACAAAACAAGGGATACTCGTGACAGATCCCAGCTCTTAGTCCAGCAGGGTTGCAATCATAAGTAGCAGAAGTCCAGAGACAAAGAAAGCTGGGATGCTGTTAACTAGGTACCTGCTGGGAAAAAAAACCCAGAGACTGGAAGGCAGTTTCAAAAAAAAAACAACGCACTTCAAGTCTCTGCCCTTCAAGTACCTGCTATTGATTTTCCCAATTCAGCCTGATGGTTGGCAGTTCCCAGACATGCTAGTTGATTGCCACCTCTCTATAATCCAGGAAGAATTGTACTCTTTCCACTTTGCAGGGGAGAAAGCTGAGAATCAGAATCATAAGAAACCCAGTGCTAATTAGACATGTCTGAGTTCTCTGCAGTTTCTCTGCTGCTTTGAGTCCATTGGACAGAAGAGAGGCCCTTGGAGCCCGCAACCCACGCAAGCACCTGTGCACCTTGAATGCTGGCAGTGGAGCAACGAGAACCTAGCAGAGAAGGGGTTCCCACCCATAGCTCATAGCTCCCCATGTTGGAATTTGCCTGCATGTGGGTCAAAAAAAATAGAGATGCTGTCTCTTCTCTGCTGTGCTTTGCCTCCAGTGTAAGCACATGAAGGTGAAGGTCCTGACATGGCAAATTATTTGTAGAACCCTGAAGGAGTGGGCTCCTTCTATTTTGGAGTATGTAGAAGAGTAAAGATTTTCTTTAATTAGATAGTGCCGGATAGATTTAATTAAAGCTTCAAACCTGCAATTTTCTTTGTTTGATTGATCAGTTGGTGCTGATTGCCTGGGGTAATTATGAAGGGGGGGTGGAGTGTTCAGGTCTGCTGGTGATCAGAAGCAGGCTGAGTCAACTCACAGATACTCAGTTGTCACAGTGATTCTGAAAAGGTTTAAACTGCGCAAATGTTTGTTCGCTGGTCAAATGAAAGCGAAGGTGTTCAAATTATACTTTTGTTGGAATCATGCTCCTGGCTGACGTGCTTCTATAGAGAAATTTCCCTCCCTTCCCTGCTTTCCCCCAAAGTAATTACACCCTGGAGACCAAATGGAATTCTGTTAGTTTTTTTTTTTTGTCTTTAATGAAATAGTTGAAGCACATGTTTAAAAGTATTTCATAAAATGGTCTTTTAAGTCCCCAGAGCCTGCTCAAGGGGTCAGAAACCAAGTCTCTCACAGTCTCAGAATGGTTAGGGGAACTCAGAAAAAGCTTTGAAGTCAAACAGTCCTGGGTTTGAATTCCACCTCTGTCCTGTATCAGCTCTTTGACTTTGGGCAAATAACCTTGAGCTTCTTTTTCCTTATCTGCAAAGCAGTAGGGCTGTGCAAAGGATTTGATGAGCTTGATGTACAAGTGCAGGGAATTCAAATTTTTTTTCCACCCAAATAAGCATCTTGAAATTGCAATTTTCCACACACAGCTTGAGGTATGCTTGTTTGTATGGCCTGGCCTTTCCCTGTCTTGTTTGCCAAGATCACCAACACCATGGAGGCTCTGGTGGGACCAGTACTCTCTTGCTCAGTGTAGTACACAGTCTCGTGTGCAATGCTGGGTATGTAGTGGGTGGCGTGGGTGCTAGTCCAGAGAACGAAGTAATGTGTGAGAGCTGTGTGCACTTCTGGCTTCCTAATGTTGGTGATAGCAGGTAGGGAGGCTCCGTGGTTCTGAGACTGGCCAGCTTTGGGGAACCCTAAGGGATGCAATCAGAACAGTGTGGTGGGGGCTGTCAGTGGAGGCACTAGCAGGGAAACAGTTCTCTTGTTCTCCAGTGGATCAGAGCATCTCAGCGCAGTGACTTTAGCTCTCACTGACTCAAAGGAGCAGGTGGCCAAGGGTGATGATCACGTCTTCTCAAACAAACATCTTCATGTTTAAAAAAAAAAAAACTACAGAATCATCTATACATGGGGTATCCCCAAAAAGCCTGTGGAAAGTGGAATCAAAGATTAGTTGGGGGGCAGACATTTGGCACAGCAAGTGGGCTGTCCCTTGGGACACCTGTCTTCCCTATCTGAGTACCTGGCTGCTGGTTCTTAGCTCCTGATTCCCACTTCTTGCTAATGTGCATCGCAGGAGGCAGCAGGTGATGGCTCAGGAAGTGGAGACCTAACCACCTTCGTAGCAGACCTAGCCTAGTTCCAGCTTTTGTAGGCATTTGGAGAGTATATCTCTGCCTCTCAAAAAAAAAATACTAAAAACCTTTAAAAGATATTCATGTATTTTGATACAAAACATTTTTGGAATCCACATTTTTTTTTTCAAACGCACCTTCCATTAACTTGAATAAGATATGCACAGCAAGACCGAAAGGAAACCGTGTGTTAACAGCGTAAGGATATGAGGAGAGCTTGGCTATGCATCACTTATCTTCTGTATTGAGAGTCCTGTTCCTTTCAAAATGAGGACACATTTTCAACTAGTAACAAAGTTAAATGTAAAAAGGGAAAAAGCTATTAATTATATTTCTGTCCGTTGTACTCAGAACGGATGTTGTCAAACTCAAACAGATCTTAAGGAGAATGACCATGGTGAAGAAGGACGGAATTTATGTTGCAAGGTTGGTGTGGAAGGACCTAGAGGATGTGAGGTTTGTTGTCAAGGCCTGTGTAAAATACACAAATGTTGATATCAGATGGCTGATCTTGGGCTGCGGATTGTACTGTTTAGGGCAGAGAACTTCAAGTCATTTCTTCCACTTGTGTTGTCTAGAAGTGGGTTTTCCTGCCTTTGGCTGCATCACCTCTCCTGCTTCTGGAAGCATCAATGTAGAGGATGAGGCATCCCCTCTCAAACTGCAGACACTGCAGCTGCACAGTGGGGTTGTAGCTCTGTGTCACTACTCTATTTGGAAATATACCTGCCCCAACTTGGACTCATGGATTGGTGGCAAGTGATGTCAATCAAATTTGTCAGTGGAAGCAAGAGAGGAGATTCAGGCACTGTTTGAAAAAGTGTCTTCAGGAAGACCATTGATCTACTGGTTATTGTTCACTAGCTTGAAGTCATTCACCTTGCTGAGGGAGGGCATGATCACTTCACATGGATCATAAGGAGCCTAGGGGATTCTCAATGGTTGACCAGCTGGTCTCTGTGGATGTTCCTCAGGCTTTCACTGGAGTCTGAGAAAGTGCTGACTGAGACACAGCAAGTCCAAGGGGCGCCTGAGATTCTGCGTTTCCAAGGAACTCAGAGGGATGCTCATGAACAGGTCCCTGACCTCCTCAAGATGACCCTTAGCAGCCCCCAGAGACTCCCTAGCACAGCAGAATATCAGTTGCTTATATTCAAGCTCCTGACCACCCTTTGCAGGCTCTGTAGTTGGAGAGGAATGGCGTAGGAACACAAGCACACTCCTTTCATCTTGGATGCATGCCTCCCAAGCAGCTTCAGCTTTGTGCCCCTGCCTGTCTATCAAAGGCGGATCACGCTGTGTTGTCTGCATCTTCCCTTTGTGGCCAAGGATGTGTGCTTCGTAATCGCCCAGCGTGGAATCGCAGCAAGCATCTACTTCTCTACATTTCTCCTGCTAATCATGATTTGGGGCTGGGAGACACTGGAAGAAGTCACGTGTGGGGGAGCAGTCTGCCCTCTTGATGCCAGCCCTAGTGCAGGCAGTGTGTTAGCAGCCAGGGTCAACAACATGGCCTTCTCTGCAGATCTGCCAGGGTGTGATGGGCCCTGATAATGCCATTGATTGTGGTACCCCTCCAAGCAGATTTGTTTCACTTTCCTTTTGATTGACTAATTGATTATTGCTATCTGTTCTTTGGATCCCAGGCTCAACCTGCCTAGCCCAGGAAGTGTAAAAGCATCATCCTTACTAGAGGGTGGCTCAGGGATTAGTGTCCTGGCCCTGGATCTGGGTACCTGGGACACTCAGATGCCTGCTGTGCCTAAGTCCCTGACAGCTCCACCCCCTGCCCAGCCTACTTTGAACATTGATTCTCTAGCCCAGGCCAAACCACACCTGACTGCTGTTGGCTTCCTTCTCAGCTGCTAGGCCTGTCTTCCCTCTTTGGACTCCATGTCAGATCCAGCTTTAGGGTCCTGGCATCACCTTGGCCTTGAACTTTCAGGTCCCTGCATGGGGCTGCTTGGAGTGCACCCTCCCTTCCTCTGTGCTCTTCCATTGTTGACTTAGATGATGCTCAAGATGCCACAGGGGAGGGAATGGGAACTCCAAGAATGGGGTGCATGAGGGAATAAGCAAGGAGGAGAAGGGGCCGAATAAAAACTAGGCTTTGGAGTGGAGGTTCCTGACCACAAACATTAGCACTCAAAAAGTGATCTGTGGATGAATTTATATGTATGCTGTGTGTGTACATCTTTATAAAAGCATTCACACACACACACACACACACACACACACACACACACACACACTGTTCAGCCAGTACCTCAGTCTGTACCTGCAGCACCCCAGCGAGGTCAGGATCATTGTTAACATACATCATGAACAGAAGCTAAAGTGAAGGTGGAAGAAGGAACTTACTCAGGTCACACAAAAGAGCTCATTGTGCTGACACAAGGCAACATTGCCACAAACTCCTAACTCTGAACTTTTGGTGACAGCTATGGCCTTTTTGATATGTCACATATTCATTTAGAATTTTGCCTTTAACTCCGATGAGTAGATTCAGCCCTCCTTAGAACCCATCTTTGCAGTGTGAGCTCAGAATACAAACTTCTTAGCAGTTGTACACTGGCATGGCAATAATGTCAGAAATAAAGCATTTTCTGAGTATTTATAATGCTCTGGGCATGGTGATAAGAGTGTTCTCTGAATGAGCTTGTTTACTCCTTGGGATTCTTCCATGAGATGAATGTTAATACCCCTATTGCAGAGATCATAAAACTGAGGTTCAGTGAATCAAATTACCAGTCACAGAAATGGGTTTAAATCCAGGTCTGCTGGCTTCATGCACATTTGAACCTGTAGAGACCTGGCTGGTGCCTTTGTACCAAGGAAGACCTAGGCCTAAGGGTAAGAAGAGAAGAATTTAGAGGAATGATTCACAGTGGATGCTTCTGGCTTCATTCATTGCCTAGCCCCTTGGAGAGGTCTGGACTCCAGCTCAGGCCTGATAGAGTTCCTGCTTAATGTCTCAAATTCTTAGCGTTGCCAGCAGTCGGGCCTGTCTTTGAGGGCAGAGAGAACGAGCTGGGCCAAGAGGAAGGGGTTCATTCACTTGTAGGCAGAACTGATCATGAGAGGGAAGGAGGAGGTTTGAGCTGGGTTGTCTGAAAGATCTGGAAGATCCTCTTCAAGCAAAGAGACCATCACAATAAGGGAGGGATGGATATCCAGGAGAAGGAGGTGGCTTGGGTGTTTGGGCATTGAGTTCTGTGGCCAGTATTCTGGTTTGACTTCTCCAAGGACAGCCAGTTCTTTAGTGGTGGTGATGGAATTGGTGTGGGGTATCAGAAATCAGAGGTTTAAAGATTAACAGAAACAAGACAGGGCTGGGGGCCACTGAATGGTACAGGCTGATGCCAAGCCAGGTCTAGGAACAGTTGTTGGAGGCTTCTAGCTGTCCTGCCCTCAGGGCTGGGCCCTCATACTGGGGTCTCATGGTTACATCCCTGTTCCTGGAGCCCCTTCCTCTATCCTCACCACCTTCCCCATTCCCCAAGTGCCCTATCTTCAGTTGCACCAGCTCAAACGTATGACCTAAAATGTGGCCACAGCAGGACTTCCTGTGAAAGCACCCACATTAAAGTGACTGTCACAAAGTACAGCTTCTCTTTTGTTACCAATCGTGTGTGCCATGGACACCCGTGATGGATGTCAGTGACATGTGTTGCTGGGCAATAAAAATAGCCACTGAAGGCTGGAGGTTTATTTTTAGACTGGGTCCAAATGTTCTTGCCTCAAAATACCTACTGCAGAGTCTGGAGGGCCTGGTGGGAGCTTGCTCAGCCCCACTTGGAGCACTGACCAGCGTCTGGGTCAGTTTCGAGGTCAAGGGCCATGGTTGGATGCGCTCTTGTTGAGTTCAGATTCATTGTGGCTAGGGAGGTGAGGATCCAAGGATCCACTTGCACATGGATGGATTCCCTGCTGGAAGGAAAGGCAGCAAAACCCTTGCACTTGGGTCTGTTCTGTCCCAGCTTCCTGCACTGGCCCCATGCACAGGCGCAAAGGGTCCTAACATGCTGGACCAACAGTGTCCTCGCTTGGAAGATAGGGCTGGTGTTTCCAACTGCTTGGGTTGGATGACAATCATAGGAACAGGTTGTAGGCCTCTCCTAGGTCTTCTGGGCACCAAGACTGAAGTGTGTGTGTGTGTGTGTGTGTGTGTGTGTGTGTGTTAGAGTGGAGAGGTCTTGCAGTGGAGAGTTCCTTCTCCCTCTGCGTGGTGGTACTGTGACTACTGTTCATTGGGACCATGCATATCTTAACCTTTGTTGTCTCACAAGAACCCTGAGCCTCCATTTTACACACAGGTAAACTGAGATTAAGTGCGTTGTGACCTAACCAAATCCCTGTGCTAGAATTTGAAGTTGGGTACCTGAGATGGGACACAGAAGCAATGAGTGGTGGCACTGGTGGCTTTCATAGTGATGCAGCCTGGTTGAGTGTTTGGGTGACCCACAGATGGGCAGCTGTCATCACTGTGGGTTCCTGGCTGTGACCAGGCCTGGCCAGCAGGGATTCTTCATGAAGCCCTAAGATAGCTGAGGCTGTTGATATTCTTGACTGTTGGCACTGTCTTCTCCATTGCAGCGTCCCTGCCCTGCCTATACCACCCCTTATCCCATTCTAGAAACTCCAGATGTCTCCATTCATTGTCAAATGTGCTGGGGCAGGGAGGGGCAAAGACAGCAGGGTCCAGGTGACATAAGTCTCCCTGTGTCGCAGGGTCTCTTGCTCACCTGGAGATGTGGCTTTGCGTGCCATTGGCTGCCTGCAGTTGAGACCAAAATCTGCCTTTGCCAGCCTCTAACCTCTGGGGAAGCAGGCAGATGGAAACAAGGGATTGGGCCAGAACAGAAAGGGAGGCCTGTCTGAGAGAGGAGTGGACACTGACCACGTTCCAAGCTTTCACAGCCTCTTAATCCTTTTCCATGAAAACAACACACAATGCTTCTGTTACTCCATTTCCGCAGAGAATCGATTGAGAAGCGCAGAAATATGGCATCTGGAGGGTTTAAAATTAGATTCTTACAAAGTGGGAGAGAGAGAAAAGGGGAAAAAATAGAAACAGGGAGCCCCATGACTTGCACAAATCCCACATTTGCTGCCTGGGAGCTGAGCAGTGTGGCTCCAGATGACAAGGAATTCCAGGGTGCAGGGGCGGGCTCTGAGGGAAGGGCACACATCCTTCTGAGCTGCCCCTCACAGGTGCAGCTGCCTTGTCCCTGCCCACTCCCTCCTCTCCAGCTTACTCCTTCCCTTCCTGTGGCACTGAGGTTCTAACCATGTACATACTTCCTACTTAGAGAAAACCTGGGAGAAACAAACTGTTACAGTGGAGAATCTTAAAAATTAGCTACAATGTTGCCACCCCAATGATAAGCCTCCTTCTCCTTCCTGTCCCCTTATGCCTATACCAAGGGGCTTCATAAAGTCCATGGAAAAACAGAATGAAAATGTTTGAAATCCATGCATACAAGAAGACTTCAAAGAGTTCTTAGAAAATGCAGGCTTTGAAAAATGTGTGCATGGATTTAAAGAAAATTTTCCACTAAAATAGATTTATCTTTTCATTTCATATCCCATGAACTTTAAAAAAAAATTTTTGTTTGAAAGGCAGAGACGGACCATCTGCTGCTTCATTTTCCCAAATGCCCCCAGTAGCTAGGATTGAGCCCAGCTGAACTCAGGAGCCAGGAAGTTAAATGAGGTGTGCTATGAGGGTGGCAAGGACCCAAGCACTTGAGCCGTGACCTGTTGCCTCTCAAGGTGCACATCAGCAGGAGGCTGAACTTGAACTCAGACATTCCCATGTAGGGCGTGACCTCCTAAGAGATGTCTCAAACACCCACTCCTCGGTGAACTATCTCACATCTCCGCTACACTTATCTGACACAGTCTGCAGATCCTCTCCCCAGAATGTCACTCCCCAAGTCCAGAGGCTTGCTCTTGGTTCGTGATCTCTGGCCCTGCCTGTCCTGGTCCTTACCTTCAGTTCCTGGCTCTGTTATGCTGTCCTGGCATTCTTCTGTCTCTTGCTACTGGACCTCATCAACATATGAACTCCAAGGATCAAGTTCCACCGGAGCTGAGCTTCTAGCAGCTCCTAGGTGAGGTGGTCAGTGAAATTGGCCAGCACACAGAAGAGGCTGGAGGGTGGATGCTTGGTCAAAGATGGGATTGGTTCAGTGGGATTCCAAGGGTGTGACTGATGAGGATTCTGAACAGACCAGAGGGCTCCTGGCAGGGGTGATATTAAGAAAGCAGGAGGGACATGCGCGGATCCCAGGCTTGCTGCAGTGACCACAGTGGCAGCTGCTACTTGCATATATTCATTCGCTCACTCCTCAGATAGTCACTGTGTGCCTCTCAAGAGCCTGGTCCTGAATACAGCCGTGTCATGTGTTGATCATTACTAAGCTAGGCTGTCACCCCACAATGGCAAACAAGGCACTGAGAAAGCAGTCTGTGGAATGTAGGGCTCCTCCATCCTCCCGTTCTGAGCCTCCAGCAAGAAAGACTAGAAAGCAAGCAAGAAAGAAAAAAAAAATTAGAAAAGAAAGGATGGAAGGTTGCAACTCTAGATTAGCTTTCTGCAGGAAATGCATAAGTGCTAGAGGAGAGTGGCCAGGGACCCACTGCAGGGCTGCAGGGACAGGTAGTGTAGCAGACAAGGACTGAGGGAAGTGGGTACCAGTGGAAGTACACACCTGGTAAGAATCAGTGAGCCATGAAGATGGTCATCTTTCTCCTGCGTCCCATCCCAGCCATCAGGGTCACTGGAAACACATTGACTTCTGGGGACCTTGACAATTCCTTCAAATGGAGCAGAGTCCTTGTGGTCACATTGTCATTAAGTACCCCAGGCCGTGATTGGGGGATCCCTCTAGCCCAGCAGGGCTCAATCAGGCTCACAATGGAGGTCACGGCTGCTCCATTGTAGGGAGGTCATGGCTGCTCCATTGCGCCCTTCATGCTTCCATCCTGTGGGATGGAGCAAAGGGCACAGTGTCTAGACAGGCAGGGACCTCATGCGTAGGAAGGGGCGTAGGCCACTGGGGCTCAGGGAAGGCTTTGCTGCTTAAAATGTTCACCAAGCCAGTGCCCATGCCCAAGAGACAGACCTCTAAGGAAGATGCCAGCAAAGGTTGGAGGCAATCGGGGCATCTGAGACCACAACACCAGGCAGGGCTGCCAGTTTTGCAGAAGGCTTCCCTCAGGGGCAGCCGGTGGAAGAGGAATGCCATGCAGGGCTGAGATGTGGGGAACAGGGCCCAGGCATGCAGGGAAGGGGCTGATCAGAGCTTTGTAAGGCAGGCATGACAGTGCCCAAATCCAGAGCTATGCTGGGAACAAGGCAGGCACTGGTCCCTCAGAGCTGATGCCCGCCTCAGGGCCTCCCCACCCCCAGCCAGCTGCACAGGTGGTGATTCTAGCTCTAAGCCGTGCCTGGCTCCCCATAAAGAGTTCATGGAAAATTCATTTAATTAAAAAGTTATGCATGGATTTCCAGAATTTTTGCACCAAAATAAATGTATCTTTCGATTCCATTTTGTATGAATTCTTTGAAGTCTCCTCCTATTTCCATTCTGAGGCCACGTCCCAGCTCATTCAGGCAGGGTCTGAATGAAGGTATGGGTGCTGTGCTCTAGCCATCTCCTAGCTGAAACTGGAAGAGGGAGACCAGCTGCTGTCCCAATTCAAAGCTGTCCACTGTGTCTGGCCCACTTTTGGCCCTGACCAGGAAGCTACACCTGGCTCCCTCTGTTGTAAGGTTTTTGAGTCCGAATACAGCAGCAACCTCAGTTCTTGTCTCGCAGGAAAGACGAATTTTCATGCGGACACAGTTAAGTTTTAAAGCAAGTTTTAATAGAAAAGTTGAGAAAAGGAGCTCCCGTCCTAGAGACAGGAGGGGGTTTTGAGATAGAAAGGACCCTTACCCCTGCCGTAGTGGCAGGAGGAAAAGTGAAAAAGAAAGACTTGTATTAATGGTGGAAAGCATCTTTAAAAGGTTTACCTCAAAGATGTTTCTCTATAAACATGGAGAATTCCTGGTTTCCATTGTACCAGGCCCTGGGACAAAAGGCCAGAAAGGTGTCACCAGCCTACTTCCTTGGTCCCTTTCTAATGATAAAGAGACCAGTCTGAGGCCCTCCCCCTTGGCAATGGCCGGAGACAGAATCAGGCTGATGCTTCTGGTGGGGAATTGGTCACCCTTGTCTCTTGCGGAAGCATGTTCTTGATATGTTAAAATATGCACTTATCTCAGAAAAGACGTGCTCTGGTGAATTCAAGACATGGTGGGGAAAATACCCCTTTATAGTTGAGAAAAAATTGATGACTTGGGCACCCAAAATACCCTAACTGCCTACTACCCCGTTTAACTCCTCTCACACCTCCACCCATATCCGCACTCCTCTGTGGTTTCCTCTGTTTTGTGCCTGCGGAAGCCAAGCCTATCAGAAGGTTTGAGGAATCTACTGGAATAGTCAGGGAACTGGGAAACAGCCTTGGTCCAAGTGACTGCCAGCCTAGGACACTGCTCACCTTCTTGCCCCACCCCCAGCCTGCCTGCCAGTGCTCTGATGTGCAGTGCTATAAAAAGCCACATAGTAATATGCAAATCACCATGATTATTTATGGCAGAGTTAGTAAATAAGCCTGAGAGACAAGGTGGGTTGCTGTGTTTACGATCTCGGCAGTCGTGGCAGGAAAATCTATGGGACGCAGAGTCCGGGTGAGCGGAGCCGGAGCCCACGGTTTAATAAACACAGCCTAATTATCAGGCTCTGAGGGCAAGCCAGCGAGGGGGGTGTGGAAGGGAGTGATGATTAGCGGGTGGCAGCTGGCAGGAGGAGGTGGAAGGGTCAGAGGCCAGGCATCTGCAGCTGGATGCTGGGATGCTGTCTCCGCCCTGTTCTGTTTGGCATAGCTTCTGAGTAGTCTCCTGGGAGCGAGGGGGGGCAGAAGCAGGCCACACATAGATGTAGTGGGCTGTGCTTGTGGCCGTGGGTCCTTCCAGGGTGCCAGGGCACTCCTCCATCAGGAACTTCCCACTATGGAAGCTGCAGAAAACAATGTCACAGTGGCAGCGAGGGATGGAGGCTCGCTGGAGTATGGGATGGATGCTAGAGGGTGAACATGGGATCCTATCTGCTAGGCGTGCTGGGTGCTGAGGATGGGGCGGCCACACCCGGGGTGCGCAAGGTGGTTAATGGGTTTGCTGTGTCTTTATCATGCCAGCCTTTGGGAGGTGTGATCATGATGAACTCCAGTAGGGCAGGGGCTATCCCAGGGACTTGAGGGGAAGCAGAAGGCCAAGCAGCCAGGAATAGAGTTGGATGTCTTCTTGGGCATTTGTCCCTTTTCCACAAATGAAATGGGGTGCAGATGCCTGTGGTGGCACATGCAAAGGAAGAGAAATGAAGGGCCAGCACCCCAACCTCCTCTCCCTTTACCAGGGCCACCTGGGGTTGCAAGTACTGCCCTTACCTCTGACCTAGTGGTACCTATTAGAATTAGGATCCCTATACTGGGGACCTCCTCTTTCCTGCTTCACATAGCTCCTCCCCCATTGTACTTTTTAGGATTAACTCCCACATAGCACTTGCTTGCACCCGAATTCTTAACCCAGCCCAGGAGACTAAAGCTAGTGGTGATTGGCAAGTGCTTTTTCATAGAAAGTAGTAGTGAGAGCTGTTGAGCACTTGCCCTCTGCTAAAAACCACTATGAACACTCAGCACTCTATGAGGTGGATGCCATTATTAACCCTCCACTTGATAAAGGCAAAAGTGTACCACAGAGCTGTTAGGGAACTTGCCCACAATCACACAGCAGAGCCAGGAGCACTGTTACTTTTAGAGACTTTTTTTTACAGTCATTGTACCAATCTGCTGGCCTCTCAAATATACCTCCGGCACCTCTTCATTTGCAGCCTTGTTCTTGGCACTTGGGCTGCAAAGATGAAGCTGACTTGAACTCTGCCTTTGGAGAGCTGGAGGTCTGTGACAGATGCAAGAGGCCAGCCAGTGCAGGTAGACAGGTTTGTCCAGAGCAAGGGAAACTCAAAGTCAGAGCAGCTGAGGAATCTAGAGAGGTGTGTTTTGAAGGAAGCCTTAAGAAAGAAGTTAGAGTTGGGAGGTAGCAGAGCAGGAAGGTGTGGGAGCATGACATGGGCAGAAGGAAGGGTGGTGTGAAGAGGCTGGACTGGTGCACCATGCGTGGCATTCAGGGTGGCAAGTGACCTGGAGGCGGACTGGCTTTTTGCCTGATTGTTTTGTTGTTGCTGCTCTGGGTGAGAGCTGCTAGGAGAAGTAGAGGCTGGGTTAGGAAAGATCTTGTTCGTATGCCTCAGTGGGAAGAGCTCCTTGGGGACTCTGTGTTCGTAGTGTTTCATTTCCTCTCTGAGACTACAGACAGGAGTGCTCATGATCCTGGTCTTGATCCTTTCTTGTGGTTCTAAGTGATTTTCGCAAAAGAGCCCTCAACATTTCAGATGAGTAAAAGCATTCAGGAGGCAAACAAACTCCCAAGGAGAGGAGACTCCTCACCCTCTTCTGACGGACAGGTGACCCTGTGAGATTTCTCCGGGCCTCAAGTCGCACTCTGTAATGGTCAACCATGAGCTCCAAGAATGTTTGTCCAATGGCCTATTTGGAAGCCACTCTTCCTTGATGTCTTCAACACAGGGTCAAAGATTTACTCCTATCTGTCTTCGGCACAAGTCTTCTGTGTTAAGCCTGAGAGGCCCTTTGGGAACTGGGTCTTGGGTATTGCTGCTAGCCTCATTGCCAGTCATGACCTGTGAGCTCCCAGATAAGAAAGATACATGGATGACAGTGCAGTGTGGGATCTGGGATGGGATCTTGGAGCAAAGGACATTTGGGGAAAGAAAACTGGTGAAATTCAGATATAATATTTAGTTAGCAGTAAAACACCAACATTAATGTCTTAGTTTTGAAATACAAGTACCTCTCTGTACCATGGTTATGTAAGATGTTAATATCTGGAGAAATTGAATGATGAGTGCATAGAAACTCTTTGCAGTATCTTTACAGGTTTTCTGAAAACATAAAATTAGTCCCAAATCCAACTTTGATTTAAAAATTATTATGCATGTGGCTGGTGTTGTGGCACTCCCCGACCCTGACTCACTATGCATATACCAGAGCGCTGATTTAAGTCCTGGCTACTCTGCTTCCATTTCAGCTTTCTGCTGATATGGCTGAGAAGGTAGCAGAGGATGGCCCAGGTACATGGGCCCCTGCCACCCATGTAACAGATTGGGGATGGAATTCTAGCCTTCTGGCTTTGACCTGGGTCAAATTTGGCTGTTGCAAGCAATTGAGGGAGTGCACCAGTGGTTGTTGATCTCTCTCTTTCCCCCTGATGTTCTGCTTGTCAAATACATAAATGAATCTTTTACAAACTTACAATGTTCAGGACAGGATTGAAGATTTAACTTTGTTACTGGTATCTTTTTAGAGTCCTATTCCCAGTTGATGCCTGTAGACAGTTGTTGAGCCAGGAACAAATTGGTCTTGGAGTGATAACGTCTAGCCTACCTTTCCTCTACTTGTGCATTCGTAAATGCCTTGTCGGAGCCAGAATGTTGCATATTTGTCGCGTTTTCCTGGTTTTCCACCCAATCACTCTTCTCAGAAGGGAATGAAAATGATGATATGCACTTTACAGAGAACGTTCCACTTGATCAAATGATTTACCAGAGGTTGCCTTGCAACAGGGTACTTTCTTGCTCTGCTTCAAGAAGTTGGTCTGCTAATGCTGTATTTTCATTGACCTTAGAGCTAGAGAGGCTTGTTTTCTGTAAAGAATAAAGGCAGAACGAGGGGGTCAGGGTGGAAAAGCCTTGTAATAAAATGGACCAGTATCGGGCCTCTGTGTGCCACTAAATTTTACCCTTCCTTGGAGTTTTCTTTTCTCACTTTGCTTGGAGGACCCAAGAAGAAGGACTAATGAGGATTCAGTCACCCATGGACATGTCCTGTCTTGACTCAGGGATGTGGTGACCTCTCAGCCTTTCCCAGACAGGCTGCACAGCAAATTGTCCTCCACTCACATCCTTCTCGTTGACCCTGTTGATGAATGGGGTCACTTAAAATATCAATTATTATCCTGCCAAGAGAATGAATATCAACCTGAAATAAACACCCATGAACTTGCTTATTCTATTAGAACATAGTGTAACAAAGAGATGATTAATGGTATGTGCCCTGAGTGAAGCCCCAGGAAGAGTGGGGCAGGAGAGAAAGGTAAAGTGAGCAGTGTTCTGATCAGGGAGCGAAAGGGCTGCTGTTTAAAAGGAGCTTGCTGTTGACTTTCTTCTTTGCCAGCCCACTTCAGGGAGGTGACCAAGCCCAGAGTTTCTGCTTGCTCTCTTCTGTTAGCAGCGTGTCCTCACACCCAGGACATTTCCAGTATCCACTGGTCCTGCTGCCCAAGAGATCGCTGTTGCCCCTCTTGCCAAATCCACCTGTCTTCCCAGCCCTGTTTTACTTGTCCCCACCAAAGTGCTGGCTGCTGTTGACCTCATTCTCCTTGAGATACTTCCTAGCTTTTCTGACATCAACAATTCCCCTTTCACTCACTCCTTCATCCAGCTTAACATGTTTTTATTGTGTACTATGCACCAGGGACTGTGCTAGACAATGAGCATACACGGTCAGCAAGGTGGACAGCATCCCTGTTTTAGATGGAGTTTGCATTCATTAGAGGATGTTAGCATTTAATGAATAAATATGTGTGCATAAGCTGTACCTGGGTTCTCCAGAGAAATGGAACCATTGGGATAAATACACACACAAGGAATTCAAATACTACATTAAAAATGGAATGAGAAGATAATATGCATTTCCATGAGCCTATTTACAAATCTGTGTTTATTACATATCCACATCTAGACCCGTATATACACAATTGCACAATCACATATAAGCATGCATATACTTGTATGATTTATTATGAAGAATTGGCTCCCATGGCCAATTTGGAGACCGAGAGGTGCTAAGACGTGCAGTTGGCAGGCTGGAGAGTTGAGTCGGTAAGTTTTGGTCTGAGACTAAATCAGAAGGCAGCAGAGGAGACTGATGTCCATGCTGGATCACAGTCAGAGGGTGAAAACAGCTTCCTCCCCTGGCCGTTGGTTCTTCGTGGGCCTTCTGTGCCCTGGACGGGGTGCACTCCCGTTTGTAGAACAAGCTGCTTGCGTCTACCTTCCCATGGTAGTCTGTGATGCTGAAGGGAGGCTCTTCCAGAAGTACCTTCACAGACACACTCAGAATCATTCTTGGCCGAGGGTCTGAGTACCCTGAGCTCCATAAAGTTAGTGCCCACAGGGAGCATCATGATCATCTCCTGTCAACATGGCGCCCAGGAACTCCTTCAAGCCTATTTGGTAGCCAAATAGAGATAGTAAGGAGTTTGTAATTCCACCTAACACCAGTTAGCTACCCTGAACACAACCAAAAAGGCACCAGCCTCTTCCTCAGAAGAAGAGGGAAAACACTTGGGTGATGTTTGCTTCGCACTTTGATTCCATACAGTAATGTAAAATCAACCATATATATGTGTGTGTGTGTGTACATATATGCACATACATACATACACACATATATACTTATGTATGTATGTATATCACGAAGTATATATCATGTCTACATCATATTTATCATGTTGAATATCATGAAGTATATAGATATATATTTCATGATCAGGGAGTAAGAGAGAGGAGGAAACAAGTGTATTTACCTAGTAGACTTAGATGTGTGTGTCCCTGTGAACATGTGTAAATAAATACACATGCAAACATAGGCATACCAAGAAAGAAGGGAATGTGCGTAATGATTATAGGCTTCATTTCTGAAACTGGTTGATGGTCATAACTGGTGTTGATAGCTCCTTCTACTTCTTGTTCTGTATCTCCTTGCCTTCTGTCAGCATCTCACCTAATCATGGTTCCTTATCTGGTGTGAACCCAAACCTTCATTCCCAAAAGATCTGTGCCCCAAATGGTCCACCAGGATTGGGCTGCTGTGAGTTTGCATTGACCTTAATCACAGTGTAGAGACACTAACAGAGGCCCTACAGGTTCTCTTTTATTCTGAACATACACATGTTTATCTCCATGATAGCTGACCCTTTAGTAATCAGGATTAGCCACCCTGGTCATCCTTTTTTGCTTGTTGATTCAGTGGCCCAGGGAGTGCAAAGTGGCAATATGGCAGTCCTAATTTCCCCTTTAAAAGACTTCTCATTTTGAATTAAGACCTCTGGACTAGCCTAGCATGTCATTTTGGGTACAGGAAACAAACAAAAATAATGTTTCCTAGTGGGTCACTAGAGATAGGCAGGGTAAGTGGAGCGACTCCTGGTGCTTTGACTTCTGGCTGTGGGTGAATTAACACTGTGGGCTGGGCACCAATTCCGAGCATATACAACCTTCTGAGTATTCTCTCCAGGCTCTGCAAAACTTTACTTCCTATTTAGCACAGTGACTATGTCCTTAAGAGGTCATTCCATTACTTTCCCAAGCCAGCTGATTCAGGATTGTGGAGAGCATGGGCACAAGCCCATTGCTTCACTGTGGAGGCTGCAAAGTGACTTCCTGGGATAGGACAATGGCAGCTGGAATATCATGGTAACAGAGAATGTGTTCTCTGGATGGTAGTGTTGGTAGAAGTGCTGCAGTCAGGGAATGCAAATTCATGTCCAGGTAAAGTGTCTGTGTCGTTAGCAAAATGTTGTCTCTTCCATGATGGACGTGGCCCCAGGTAATCAGACTGCCATTAGGCAGTTGGCTGATCAACCTGGGGAATGGTGCCATGTTGGGGACCCCACTCCTGGTACCAGATTCTGTCTTAGTGTGCTTGAGTTATCATAATCAAATACTATAGACTGGGTGCATGAAGCAGTATATATTCATTTGCTCACAGTTCTGGAAACTGGAAATCCAAGATCAGTGTGTCAGCATAGTTGAGTTCTGGTGAGGCCCTCACTTCTTGGTTTGCAACCGACAGCCTTGTGTCCTTATGTGGCAGAGAGAGAGTAAGCCAGAAAATTCTCTGGTGTCTCTTCTTATAAGGAAACTAATCCTATCATGAGAACTTGATCTTCATGATCTCATCTGACTCTAATTTCACCAATGAAGTCCACCCTCTAAATACCATCACATCAGGGATTGGGGCTTCAGAAACAGCCCGTGATTCAAGCTATTCAGAGGGACAAACATGGGGAAAAGCAAACAAAGGAACTAGTGCAATGTGACCAAGGAGCAGCATTAGGGGCACAATTGCTGGAGCTTCTTTACAGAAGTGATGCTCACATTGCTTCCTCATGGTAGCCCCTTAAATCTTGCCATTGTCTCCAGGGTTTCATGTCTTCCTTTGCATCATCTTTCTCTCAGCTTGGGTGTGTTCTTGGGAGTCCCTGCTTTGCACATAATGACACCCAAGATGGTCCCAAAAAGGTGGCATTCAAGGGATAACACTTGGTTCCAAATTCCATCTGGCAGTTATTTCATCCTGAAAGCCCAGGCAGGAAGGCAGAATTCAAGGCTATGCCAACAGTTCAGAGTCCAGGACCATGGGTGCCATGGGAAAGGCACCCCATGGAATTGTCAGGCATGGTGACCCTGAAAAACTATATAGAAAATCAGAGTAGACTCTGGGATGTAGAGCCTGAAACACCTTCAGAAACTCAGTGACCACACTCTCCCTGCTGCTCTGCTCCTTCCTCTCATCCGCAGATATGTCTCAAAGGTAAAGGCTATCTCTGGTTAACTGCAGATTCCTTTGGTTTGGATGTAATTCTGCTTGTCTTTGGCTGTTGGCAACCATGTTCTCCTGATCGTGAGCTGTTAGTGACCATGCTTGCATCTCCCAGCTCTGGGTTCAACTCAACGTGGAAACCAAGCCTGAGCAGTACCCCAGGAGTCTTCATGCTCACAGGGGAAACTCCGCAGTTGTCCCTAGGCCATTGTTTGGAAGCTCCTGTTTTTGCTGGCTCCCCGGAGTATGAGAAAACAACAGACATTATGCTTGCTGTCCTGCGGCCTGGCTCTGCCCTCTTAAACATGTCCAAGGATCATTTTGTCCTGATCACTGGAACAGAGCCTGGGTCTGTCCCGGTGCAGCACCTGAAAGCAGTAGTGATAGTTGTCATGGAGCTGGCCCTAGCTGATGCCTACAGCACACAGCAAAGTGTTGGCTGTAGCATGGAAAGCTAATCTTTTCAGGCCAAGCACGATACTCATAACAGGTTGTCATGGCCATCAGGCAAACCTCATGGTAAAAGATAAGGTGAGGGGTGGCCCACCCATTCTCTTTGTCCCCACCCTCTTGGAGACATGATCAGTATCTTGAGCCTCTCTAGGACTCCCAGAGTCTCCACCTGCACCTTCCCCGGGGGTTGAGGGGAGGAGGTCTCAGCAGCTGTCAGAGGGCTTGGTGGCACCAACTGTTCATGATGGAGAACCCCAGGACATCACTGCCTATCTGTTCACTGACATTTGGGCAACTGTTGCTGTTTGTGTCTGCCTGGTATATGAAGAATAAAAACACAGAACTCTTCTGGATGGCCCCAACTCTTGGTTGGATGCTTCTGAGGGTCTATATGGGTCTCAGGTATTCTGTACATCCCCAGAGCTGGTGTAAGCCTTAAGGGCAGCCTCAACCAATAGCCGCTGCCATTCCCAAATGGCCGAAATCAAGGAGCAGGAGCTGGGTGAGGCCATGGAAGGCCAAGCTGAATCAGGTTTTCTAGACTGCTAGAGAAAACAACATCTTCGTTTGCTGGAAGGCTGAATGGACTCTGCAGTCTTATCCCCTCTCTCAGGGAGGCTGGTAATTAAAACAGTCATGGCAAATGGATGAATAGCTGGTTGTAGCCATTTGTTCTCCTGTCCTTGGCTTGGGGATAATTTCATATTACCCTTAAGGTTGGAGTGTGTCTTTCCTCCACTCACACCACCCCCTCTCCTGCCACGGCCCTCTGTGTGTTGTGGGTGACCAACTGATGATTTGTTCTTTGGATCAGCTCAGACTGATGATGTCAGAGTCCCTGGGCACCAGTCTCTCACTGAACTAACTGGGTTGCATGATAATTGTGTCGTCAACAATGAAAAAGTTCATTACTGACTCTGACAATGTGCCTGCCATGGGTTTTGATGCTGGGATCAGACCAGTGAACCAAATGGATAAAAATCCCTGTCCTTGAGAAATTCCCATGCTAGTGGCGGAGGGTAGACTTCAAAAAGGATAATGATGAAATACAGGGGCTGTCCGGTGGTGGTGAGCGTCACAGAGAAAGTGCAGGGCAGAGGGATCTGGAGCCCAGCGGTAAGGGTGGAGGGAGGGCTGTACTTTTATCAGAGTGGCCATCAAAGATGTCAGTATTAAGGCTATGTTGGAATAGAGCTGAAGAAGAGGAGGGATTCTTCAGTATTAATTTTCCCACAGATATGCTTAGCCATGACATATGCAAACATACACATCTGGAAAGATAGATGCGACGGCTGGAGATGGGGGAGCAACAGGTACAAAGGCCCGGAGGCAGAAATTTGCCAGGGATGTTTGCGAAACCACAAGGGATCATTGTGGCAATGGCAGATGGGCAAGGGGACTTTCTGGGGAACAGGAACGAAGTGGTGCAGTGGGTGACAGTGGCAGAGGATGGCCCATGCCTTTGTACAGACTTTCCCTTTTTTTTTTAAGATCTTGTAGCACATCTTTGGAGGGATTCTGAGGGGAAAAGTGTCATGATGTGTCTTAAAGTGATCATACCAGCTGCTATGTGATCTTCTAATAGAAGTCCTGAGAACCTGAAGGGAGATGGGTTGGAGACTGCTAATGAAAAAAAAAATTAAGAGGTAGAGGCAGCCTGGTGTGAAATGGAGTGAAGGTGATGAGGAGTTTCTTGGCTTTAGGATAGGTCCGTGCAAATGCCTCCTTTTTAGGATGAATCCTTGAGGGCACATCTATATCTTGTGAATTTCTATCCCCAGAACAAAGCATAGCACATGACATTTAAGTCTGCATGCAATTAATATTTGTTGCATGAGTGATTGATGAGAAAAAACATCTGAATGTTGCCCGTGGGAGAAACTCAAACCCCAGTCTGTTTTTTGAACCTATCAGAGTGTATAGCAAGTCATGAGAAGCCTCTACCTAATTTCCCAAGCTCATGTCGTAAATAGGGCTGTTCTTCAGTGTGCTGAAGCAAGGGCTTGGTAGGGAGTCAGCTGGCCTCAACCATGTTCATCTATTTTTCTTGCTGCAGGACTTCTTAGAGTCATCTGTACAAGAGCAAAGCTTGCTTGGATTTCTTAGTTTAGGGCGTCATTAATGTCTCAGTAATTTTCCCATGGTGCTCAATCGGTGACAAAAATCACACACACGCACACACACACACAAAGACAATTCTACCAGCTCTATTAACTAAATAGCTAGGTCCAAATAACTCAATTAAAAGATAGACCCCAACAATCTTGTAGCTATTTGAAGAAAATAACACATCTAAATCTAAAGAAAAATATTTGTATTTTTGGCCTGAAGTAAATTATTGACTCTTGATGTGTGCGTGCACTTGGTGGGCACCTGCCAGATTCTCAAAGTCTGGAATCAGATCATACACTTCCACCCTCAAAGCCTATTCCCCAAACTCTATCCTTTTCCACACTGGTTTTCACGACATACCTTGTGATCACACCAACCACCCAGGCCCCAGTCCTGCAAAGGTACCATGTCGTCTGCTGCAGTGGAGCCTTAGGTTAAAAGTGCACGCTCCCTCAAGCTGCTAGATAGTGTCACCATGTCGCTTGAACACTTAGCTATCCCGCAGTGTCCTTGTGAGGCCACTGAAGCACCCTGGGCCATCTGAGCATGCAGCTTGGGAATTTCTTCTGAGGAATTTCCCAGAAACATTTGTCCATCTTCCTAGGCAGGGCTGCTGACATCCCATCAGATGGTTTTCCGTGAAACACCACCTGGGAGCTTGGCGGGACAGAGCGCATTGGAGGGCGAGAACCGTGCTGCAGCTCTTGGGAGTCACCCCTGGGTTTTGATAGAGTGGGTTTGCCTTCTTCACCTACAGTGCTGCTCTCCTATTTTCAGACTGCAGCAGGGGGTGTTGCTATGAGTCCAGTTCCTGCTTGGAAAGCCAGGACATAGCCTGGAAAGTGTGGTGGAGATTTTGGAGGCAAGCGCTGCTGCTATCCAGCTGTGTCAAGGACAGGTGTCCTGGCCTTTGAGTCTCAGTGTATGCCTACAGCAGAAAGCAGGGGTTATTGGGGCCTAGGGATGCTTTTTGGGCAATGTGAGAACACAGTTGGATTGAAGTTAGATATGTCCAAATATCTGCTGATACCAGCTCTGCATCAGATCACCTTTGCAAATGGAGGCTTCTGTATTACAAGATTCCTAGATTTATGGCAGAACAAAAGTCCTCTCTTTAGATTTTCAGTCGTTCTGGTTTCCAAGACTGTGGCTAACATAGCAACATGACCTGCCTTGCGTGAGTGTGCCATTTCCCAAGAGAGTTCCTCAGGACTCCGGGCCCCAGAATGTTCTCACGGTAAAAAGGTCTGTGATCCATGGGAGGACCTTCAAAAGGTCTGTGGAAAATACAATTGTTAAGATGGGTTTATTTAGGTGCGAAATCTTGAAATCCATGCATCATCATCATCATTATTATTGTATTACTGGATAATATGCCTTATCCATGAGCTTCGTGGAGTACTCCCATGTACCAAAACACATGGAAAACTCAGTTTTTCCAAGTTGCCCAATTTTAGAAGCTGCTGATGAGATGCAAAAGGTAGTTGCCAGAGAAGGCCTGTGTCTTGGGAATGTATGTGTGTGACCATGTATTGTGTGTGATTATGACTAATATCCATCAATTACTTGCAAATTACTGGATGATGCCTATAATGATAGTTCTCTTTTTAGCTTAATGGTTTATGTACCTAACTAGTGGCTGCTGCCTGGAGTAAGGTTGCTTGCAAATCAAAATGCTATTTGCCTAGCCTGTCAGTGTGACAAATGTTGCTTACCGTTACTCTTTTCTTCCCAAGGTCAATTGACGTGGCCTCTTTTTATATCCCTGTTTGATGTGCTAAGAGCCTTAAATGAGAACAATTCAATAAAAGCCCCATTTGCTCTATTACCATTTCTTCCAGGATCATTCTGTATGAGTTGGGTTCTTGAAGACTGCAAAGAAGTGACATTCATGGATCACCCTCAGATATGGGGATTTGTTATAAGGATCTCTAGATCTTGGGGCAAGGACCACCACACTTCAGTTGCTGTGGATTCCAAGAATTCTGGGATTGGCAGCATCAGTAGCCCCAAGGCCAAGGAAATAAGAAATTAAGCTCCAGGACTCACCTTCCCAGGGCATTTTATTTCCTGGAGAAGATTCCACATAGTCCCAGCCTCAGGATGCCCTGAGAATAAGAGCTTGGGAGTTACTCTGTAAGATCCACTCCTGCTCTGGAGTTTTATATTGACTTGGCATGCTCAAAAACCCTCATAAGATCTTTATTGTTTTGTTGGTTGGTTCCCTGAGATATTGTTGCCTGTGTTTGATTCAGCACTTCCCAATTCTGCTTTTGAAAAAATATTGATTTTATTTATTTATTTCAAAACAGAGTTGTGGAGGCACAGAGAGGATGAAAGTGAGGCAGGAAGAGAGAGGAGGGGACAGAGAGTGAAGGGGCCCGAAAGAAAAGAGGGGACAGAGAGAGAGAGAGAGAAAAATCTTCTACCTGCTAGTTCACTCTCTGGATAGCCACAATGTCTGAACTGGGCTGAAGCCAGGAGCCAGGAGCTTCATCTGGGTATCTCAGATAGGTTCAGGGCTCCAAATACTTGAGCCATGTTCTGCTAATTTTCTCAGACATATTAGCAGGGAGCTGAACCGGAAGTGAATTTATCAGGACTCTGAAACTGGCATTCATATGGGTTGCCAGCACCACAGGCAATGGCCTTAGCTCCTATACCATAATGCCAGCTCTCCCAATTCCGTTTATTCAGTGAAAATTGTAGGACATATTTTGGAGGGTCACCTTCTAAGGTTCTGCCACCTTCCCCAGACTCCGCACAGGGAAGCAAGTGCCATTACTCTAACCGCAGCCTGAGCTAGTCCTGTCATAGGACAATCTCACTGTGCCCTGTGACTTACTGCCCCGTCTACCCTGTGCAGCCTTTCCTCTGCCCTTTCCTAATCACGTACCCATTCAAAGGCCATCCTTCCCCTGGAGTGATTGAAAGGTGAAACCAGCATTCAAGTTTGTTGTTCCCTTCACCTCGCTTCATTTCAAGGGCTTTCCAGGGACCCGCCAAACCAGGGCTACTTAGCCTGCACCTGGGTGTCTTTTCTTCCTGTTCTTTGCACAGCCAGAAGCAGGATCACTTGTGGGGCTGTCCTAGAAATGCCAATAACCTGCCATTCATCCATTTATTCATTTATGCATTCATTTAAAAATGCACAAGCAAGGTGAGCAAAACAAACATCTCTGTTGCTCTTTTGGCTCTCCTACTCTAGTCATGGAGATGTTCATGAGATAATCACGAAAGAACAAAACTATTTGCTTCAATAAGCATCTGGCTAGGACATGATAAATAGCGGGGAAGAAACAGGATGGAGCCGGTTATGCTGTGTATATGAGGCATGCATTTATTTTATGTATTTTTTGATGCTTTGACATCGAGACTTTGCTGACCTGAAATAGCAAGCAACCCCCACCTTGGGAGTGTGGCTAATCAATCCACAGCCCAAGCACCTCCTGTGCTGAGTGCTCACGTCATGGCTGAACAATCACTGTAGCACCAGATTGCAGGACAACTGTGGACAGTTCCTGCACCCTGGGACCCTCTGACATCATTAAGACTTCCCCATTTTTTAAGTTTCATGCTCTGCCTCTCCTGTTTCCTCCCTGGAGAAACCAAGGTTTTTTCCCAGTCTTGATCCTTTGTGTTTCCTGAGCCACCCTGCTGTCTCTCCTTATAACCCTGCCTGGTGTTCTGTGCCCTTCCTCTTGGGAACTGTGAGTGTCACACTCTCCTTTCAGTGTCCAGCATCTCCTGTGTGCTCAGAGAGGATTTGCAGGTGCTCTGTCCAGTGAGGTCCCTCAAGGACCCCACCTGGCAGAGGCCCAGAGTCTGCAGTCTTACCCATACCTCCCCTGCAAGAATTGGGGTCATGGCCAGGCCTGACCTCAGCATGGGTAGAGAGGCACAATTGCTCTCTGTGTCTAGAAAGAAAGTGAAAAGACGCAGAGAATGATGCCATATCTTTCAGAGGTTGGAGTAGTCTTGAAGGTTAGGAATGCAACTTTCCAGAAGTAACATGGGACATTTGCAATGAGATTTGGATGCAATGAAGGAGTAATAGGTAACTCCTAAGAGTTATGGAGTAGAAATTAAGATGTATTCTGAAATGAAATTAGCATATGCCAAGACCCTAAGGATGGTGCATGGAAAATTAGAAAAATCAAATCCAGTTGTGCACCACAGATAGGAGCAGGGAGAGTTGGGAAGAGTGTATATCAACAACAGTATTTGGAATAGTGTCTACCTTGTGATAGAAAGTAAACTTTTTTTTTAAAGTTTATTATCTAAAAGAGAAAAAAAAGACATTCACCAACTGTTAATTCTCTTCCTCATATGCCCAACAGCAGCACTCGGCCAGGCTGAAGCCAGGAGCTCAATTCCATTTGGGTAATAGGGACCCAAGTACATAAGCCATTGGCTGCTGCCTTCCATGGTGTTCATTAACGGGAAGCAGGGCTGACTCTGGAATCCAGACACTATGAGATGGGATATGAGCATTCAAGAGGTGGCTCAACCACTGTACCATCAACTCAGCGCAGGAAATGTGCTTTGAAAATCAGTTGTATTGTGTTCAACCCTGAAACAGGAAATGTTCCTCATTATTCTCTACTCTTGGGTCTGACCATTCTCCTGCTCCTGGCAGATGATATGGAAGGGTGGAGCCTGACAGAAGATGGAACAGAGCTGCTGTTAGGACCAAGTCAGGCAAGCTCTGTGAACCTCACTAGGCATCCTGGCCTTGATCCTGACAACATCAGGGTGCCATTGTTGCATTCTGTACTGAGAGTGAGTGCTTGGGGTTCTAGATGTCTAGAGTTTTGAAGAATCTGGGTCACTCCAGGTAAGAAGGCAACGGCAGAGGAGAGAAGGGAAGTAGAGGGCCACACTCCTGCCCCACCTGTTTGCAAAATGTGCTTCTTGGCAAAGTTTGGAGGCAACAGGAGAGGTAGCCAAGGACTCCTGCTCCGTTTGCCGTCATTTCACTGTTCTTCCCTTAAGTCTGCATTTTGCTATTGGAAGGCATTTCACCCTTCCCAAAATTTGGCATTTAGACTTGTCAGGTAAAGATAGGCACGTCTGAGTGTTTCTTCTGCTAATCCAACAAACAGTGTGATCGCCCCTGCAGACTGCAGGTTCATCAGCTGAAGTCAACCCCAGAGAGAATGAATGGGTGGGGAGAGGGGAAAAGATGCTGCTAGGATCCCGGTGAGGGAGGTTCTGACTTTCACACATGCCCTCCCCACAGCTTGAGTGCTTTCTCTTCTGTGCCAGAATTTACCTGCCAAGCCTGGGAAATACCAGAGCAACAGTAAATATCAGCTTAGAGAAAGTGCCTCGCTAGCTTCAATTTCGTACATTGTGAATGGTAAAACTGTAATTGTTTGTTGACAGTGTGTATTAGCTATTCACAGTTTGTGTTAATATAGTACCAAGAAACTAGGGTCTAGGAATCCATAATGGTGGTGCAACATGTTGTGGAACTAACTTGGGGAAAAAGGCAGCAATTTCTACTGAAGAGGCATGGCGTTCACAGGGCCGACTTCCGGGCAGAAATTTGAGACTCTTCCATGAAACCATATGTTGCTGAAGGAAAAGGCTCTCCCCATATTACCTTGGAATCCCCTCATTCTGGTGGGTTTGGGGTGAGGCACATTGTGGCTGCTTATAAGCTGGGTACAGAGGGAGATAGAGCCTGTGGGGATGGGGCTTTGGGGGATCAGATCCTGGTAGAGGTGTGGCTCTATACAGGGATAGTTTGGTATTTGAATGCCTAGGATTCATAGTGAAGTGGTGGTCCATCACCCGCAGTCAGAACTATTTAGGGTGAAGGTGGTAGCCTAGTACATGGATAAGGAAACCAAAGGACAGGTAAGTTGTGGCCCAAAGGGTCTAGATTAGGGTTCTTGTGGTCAGTCTGTTTCCAGCAAGGTCCCAGTCAGTGCTGTAGGTGGCCAAAAAGAGAGAGAGTGGAATGGGATAGGAATGAATATGAAGCAGCTATAGTAAAGGGATCCAGCAGTGCCAAATAGGAGGGGGAAGCCCAATCCAGGCAGACTGAGTTTAAATGGTGTTGAAATGTAAAATGAACAAGATACGTAATGCTTTAAACTTTTTGTTTTGAAGCCATTACAGAGTCACAGCAAATTTTATTTTGTTTCTTAAAGATTTATTTGTTTCTATTAAAAAGAGAGAAGAAGAGATGAAAGATCTTCCATCCGCTGGTTCATTCCCCAAGGGTCCGCAACAGCCGTAGCTGAGCCAATCCAAAGCCAGGAGCCAGAAACCTCCTCCGGGCCTCCCATGAGGGCACAAGGTTACAAGGCCTTGGTCTATCCTCCACTGTTTTCCCAGGCTATAAGCAGTAAGCTGGATGGTTAGTGGAGCAACCAGGACATGAACCTGTACATGGGATCCCAGCGGAGGCAAGGCGAGGACTTCAGCCTTGAGGTTATCATGCTGGGCCCAAAATTTTAAAGATTGTACGTAGAGGTCCCCTGCACCCATCATCTGGGTTTCCTCAAAGGCTACATCTTCCGTGACCCTTGCACCATGTGACAACTGGGAAATTGATGTTGTTGCAGTGTGTGTGTGTATCCTTCTGTATTATCCTGTTACCTATGTAGGCTCAGGTAGCCACCACCGGCTCCTGCTTCATAGCCACACCTTCTCCCTTGGCTCTCACCACCCCAAACCTTGACCACCATCTCTTTAATATTTTAAAACTTTACTACTCAAATGCCCACAATGACTGGGGTTGGGCAGGCACTGAAGCCAAGAGCTTAATGTTATCCTGGTCTCCTATATGGTTGGCAAGAACCAAGTTATTGGTACCATCACACTGCTTCCTAGGGTCTGCCTTAGCAGTTATTAGGAATTAGGAGCTGGGTCTGGGTGTTTACCAGATACTCTGGTGTGGGATGTGGGTATTTTCAGAAGCATAGTACGCACTAGACCAACAGCCTACCCTGTCTCTTTAACGTTATCATTTCATCCAGTGTGCAACTTTTTGTAATTAGCTTCCCCCACCTGCCTCTACTCAGCATGATGTCCTTGAGGTCCACACATTGTCCTTTGATCAATAGTCCATTCTTTTTTTTATTGCTGAGCGGAGTCCCTTGTGTGGACACACCAGTTTGTTTAATCATTCACCTCTTGTCGTAGGACATCTTGGTTGTTTTCAGTTGGGGCTATTGTGAATAAAGCTGCTGTGAACAATCACACATGGGTTTTTTGTGTGGATATAAATTTTCTCACGTCTGGGAAAGATATATAAGGGTCCGTGTGCTGGGTTTTATAATTTGTGTGTGTGTGTATGTGTGTGTGTGTGTGTGTGTGTATAAGATGCACCCACACAATCTCCAGAGTGACTGTACCTTTTTTCATGCCTACCAGTAATGTATGGGAAATGTAGTTGTTTCATGTCAGCACAATGTTTGTTCTAATAAGTGTACAGTGGTGTCTCAGCATAGTCTTCAAGCGTACATGCCTAATGGCAATGCTGTTGAGAAAACTTCCCTTATGCACAGTTACTGTGCATCTGTAATCCTCTTGGAAGACATCTCATGTCTGTTACTGATACCGTAATTGGATCCTTGAGTTGTTGTCAATTTTAGAGAAAAAGCATTCACTATTTCACCATGAAGTTTGATGTTAGCATGGTTTTTTTTTTAATGTTTGTTATCAGATTGCATAAGTTGCTCTTCATTTTCAGCTTTCTCAAAATCTGTTTTTTTCCCCCTTTTGGTCATGACTGGATGTTGAATTTCATCAAATATCTTTTCTGCATCAGTTAATCTGGTCATGCAAGTTTTCTACTTTTAGCCTCTTCATGTGGTGGATTACATCGATTAGTTTTCAAATATTGAGCCAGTCTTGCATCATAGGATCAACTTTCACTTGGTCAAGCTGTATAATGACCTTTATATACTACTGAATTCTTTTTGCTAATATAGTATTTAGGATTTTTGTATTTATTGTGTTTATATTCATGTAGGGTATTGGTGTTTGTTTTTCTTTAAATACTTTTATTTACTTGAAAGGTATAATTACATGGGCTAGGCCAGGCCAAAGACAGGAGCCAGGACCCAGGAGCTTCTGCTGGGTCTCCCACCTGGGTGCGGGGGCCTAAGCATTTGGGCCATCTTCCTCTGCTTTCCCAGGTACATTCTCTGGACCAGAAGTGGAGCTGTCGGGTCTCAAACCTGCACCCATGTGGGATTGTAGCAAGACAGGCAGAAGCGTTAGCCACTACGCCACAATATATATCTCCTTCCATAGGGGCTTTAAAGCTTCCTTCCCTCTCTTTTCTGGAGGATATTGTGTAGAGAGTTGATGTGAATTTTTGTTTATATGTTGTTAGAATACTGTAGTGAAACTATCCAAGCCTGGATGTTTCTTACTGGGAAGTTTTAAAATTACTAGCTCAATTTCTTTTGTAGGTATACGGTTATTCCTGTAATCTGTTTCCTATGGGAATGCTAGGATAGTTTATACTTTGCAAGCTTCTGGTCCATTTCATTTAATTTGTCAAACATGTGTGTGTAGTCTGTACCATTTCCCTCTTATCATGTTGATGACTACAGAGTCTGTTCTCCTTAACTCTGACCAGCTCCAGGTATTTGCCAACCTGATAGGTAAAAGATGAGCCTTGTAGGTTGCTTTTCATATTTTGGTGTCAGAAGGATCATCTTTCTGTTTTCATTTGTTCATGTCATTTCTCCTTTTTCCCAGCTAGCTGTTTACTCTTTGCTACTGATTTGTCAGTGCCTGTGCTGTCTTATAGAGAATATATAGACTCTCTTCTTGTCATGTATATTATAGATAATCTGGTTCTCATTTTTCTCTTCATCTTTTTGCAGTTTCTTCTGTTATGCATGCATGCTTTTAATTTTCATGTAATTCACTCAATCAATATTTTCCTTGAGGCCTCTAGGCCTTCATCTTGTTATTATCAGTACTCAACCAATTTCACAAAATAAAAACCAAAATCATACAGCTTGAGAAGAAGAAAATGAAAGAAAGGATGTTGGCTCATGTAACTGGACATTGCAGAGATGAGTATGTTTGCATAGCTCAAAAATAGATCATCAAGGCTCTGTCTTCCACTGCTCAGCTTTTGAAACATTTCTGTGTGGTGACATCATTTTCTCTAAATTAAATAAGCTCTGTGTGATGAAAACAGAAGGCTGCAGGCCGTCCTGAGCCTTATGACTGAAGGTCTCCAATAAACGACTTAGCAGCAGTTTATCCTGTCCCATGGAAGGACCCAGAATGACCTTGCCGAGGTCTTATGCCCTCTTCCCTCTTCTCCATATCTTGAACAGGCTTTGAGAAGGAGGGAAAGAGGGACAGTGCCCACAACTGGTCATTCGAACAACTGCAGTGGGAGGTGGGCTACCTGTTAGAACTACCATGCTGAGGACAGCTCCCAGGAACGATTTTGGGGGAAGTCAGAGGAGTCATCTACAGAGGTCACATGTGCAAAGGCCAAGGTTGTCTCCACCAGACGATTACCTTTGCAAAGTCAATCTCCTTGTAATTTGTTTGCTTTCATTATTTTACATGTAGATTTTTGATGAGGAGAGAGAATACTTATGGAGAGCAGTAAGACTATTTAAAGAGAAGGCCTTGAAACCTGTTTGGTCAGTTCCATTGTAATTTGATCACTTGTTCTTCCTTTGCGCATTGATTCTGAGTTATTGTGAATCCTATAAGATTAGGATGATGATAAAGACAAGGTCTTCTGTAACACACGGCTAAAACTTCAGTATTGTTGATGAACAGATATCCTGGACACTCTCTTAACTTGTCTGAGCCCTATGTGTAATCTCATCATTCTGTGCATTAAGCTGATAGGTAGCACAGGACAGTATAGAGTGGGGTCCAAAGGCAACATAGCCAACCCCAACATCTATTTAAAATGGGGATAAAAGCAAATCTTGGGTTCCCTTCCAGGGCCCAGAATGGGATGAGCCTCAGAGAGGGGATAAAGGACAAAGGTGAGTGAGGGATTGGTGACTTAACTACTGCCTGTGTGTGCGCAGTCAGAGCTTCTGAAGGGGCTAGCCTACACAGAAACGCAGTGGTGGACTAGCTCCCATGAAATATGTCACTGAGTGTCCAGTGTCGTCTTAAGAATGACTCCTCTTTGGGCCTGGCACAGTGACCTAGTTGCTAAATCCTCACCTTGCATGCACAGGGATCCCATACTGGCACCAGTTCATGTCCCGTATGCTCCACTTCTGATCCAGCTTACTGCTTGTGGCCTGGGAAAATAGTGGAGGACAGCCAAAAGCCTTGGGACCCAGCGCGCGGATGGGAGACTTCAGGGAAGCTCCTGGCTTCCAATCGATCCAGCTCTGGCCACTTGGGGGATGAACCAGCGGATGGAAGATCTTTCTCTCTTATCTCTCCTTTCTGTGAATCTGCCTTTCCAATAAAAAGAAATCTTAAACACCAACAATAAAAAAAGAATGACTCCCCTAGGGCAAGCCTTTATTCCAGCAGTGAAAACTTCGTTGTCCGTTCTCAGAGTATTTATATAGGCTCAACTCCAGTTTCCCAATAGTGCCCTTTGTGGGGATCTGGATAGCATTCCTGGCCTAGCCTATGCCATGGCATTTGCTAAGCAAAACCAGTGGATGAAAATTGTCTCTCAAATCAACAAATATCTTTAAAAAAGGACTGTCTTGTGCAAAAAAAAAAAAACAAACCTGATTACCATAACATCAGTAATTCCTTTAGTTTCACCATTACCTGTTCTTTCTCCTCAGCTGGATTCCCAAAAGAAAATTTAAGCATTTTAATTTTAAAAGCATGCACAGCGTGATCCCATTTGTATGAAATTATTCTGTTGAATATGATCCCACCTATTGATCTTGGCATTGTGGTGTGTTGTCAACTCTGAGAAGTGATTGTCTGGATTGCGTTGAGGTTTTGTTTTTTTGCATTCTTCTTTTTAAACTAATAGGCACTTAGTGCTGTAAAAGCAGTGGACATCCCTTTCAAAGAATAAAGTCTGTGATAAGAGATACTCACATGCTGCTATTTAGGGTTAACTATTTCTTCTTAATTGGTGAATAATTATTTTCTTTGGCAATTATTAGTCCTCAATTTGTGGTCAGGCATATTCAGAGCCTCAAAGGACATCGATGAGAAAGGAATTGGACAACAACAACAACAAAAACAGAGAAAAAGTGAAGGAAGGCAGCGAAGCAGGGAGGCATCAGGGTTGGAACATAGGTTATGGCTTTGGGGGAATTGTGCCTTGGGTTTCTGCTGGTTTTCAATCCATCTGCTGTGGTCACTTTGTGAATCTGCTTTGCATGTCGTCTTTATGCCTTGAGTTGAGCTTTCTCCATGTCCCTCCATGTCAGCTTTATGCATCCAATAGGTGCTCAATAAATGCTGAAAGGATGTGTAGATTCCCACCATGGTCCTTTTTGCTAACTGCCTCTCTTTGTCTTCCAGACTTACGGGATTTCAGCTGCCTGCCACCATCGTTAGTGCGGCCACCACTCTCACCCTGTGTCTCATCAGTGACTATGCGGTCAGCGCCCAGGGCTTCCACGCCAGCTACGAAGGTAGGTGCCTCCTGCCAGAGCCCCAGAAGCCTGGGACGTGACATTGCCATAGCTCTGGCAGGGTTGTGTGCTCTCAGCCTCAGAGCTTGCAGAGTCCAAGCCAGGCTTCATTTGCTTAGATGGTTCCTCCTACCTGCTTGGGAAGCTGAATGTTGAAATCAAAGTTGAGCTACTACAGTTCATCTTTCAGGCCTGACACTGTCTGCTTCTCCATCACCTTGAAGTGAACACTGTTGTATTTTTATTGTTTAAATTCTGTTTTGCGTGTGGCTTAATTGCCTAAGGTACCTCAGGTTGTTTGGAAAATAAGAGATATAAACCCTAAGCGAAAGAGATAAAATTAATAGCTGAGAGCTCAATGCTGAGACTACAAAGAATTAGTTTGTATCATTCAGAGAAGAACAATCGGTATTTCCTTAATCACGGGGATCAGGGGTTTCTGGTTGGAGCTATGTAGGTAATTTCTCTTCTCTTAGTCTGTTTAAGTATGGAGTTAGAATTCAAATGAACACTAATATCTTTAGATTATACACTATTATTATTAACTTTATTATGTTAGTTCAGAAGGTGGTACTTCCAGATCTCTGTCATTTCCCTAGGAAATTTACATCTCATTAATAAGTAATTATACTGTTCTTGGCTACGACCTGCACTGCTATTTTGTGTTGAGAACATTAATAGGTACGTTTTAAGACTGTTAATGATAATTAATAACATCCAGGTAAAGCAGTTATTTGAAAGCTCCCTTGCTTTTATTTGAGAGCTTGAAGACTAAGTTACAGTTTTCTGAATGAAGTTTAGGAATAGATAGCTTCTTTGTCTTGCCTGGGAGTCCACCGTGTAAGGCAGGTTGCCCTACCTGCATGGCAGAGATTGTCGCTGGTGGCAGCTAGGGTGAGGCAGCTGAAGACTTAGACCTGAGCCATTGAGGGCTCCTGTGGTGATTTCAGTTAAAGATTCCTGACAAGGCTCCCATGAAGTGGCTCATTCCTTTAACAGTGGTTCCTGTTGTAACCCTGCTTTGGTAACTGAGGGCTCCTGAGAAATACTTAGCTGTCTTTAAAGTAAGGACTCCTGAGATAGCCTGGCTTCTTTAAGAAAGGCGTACTCAGCCTCACCCAGTATCATGTCTGGTCTCGGTTGTCCTGCTTCTGCCTTCACTCTGTGAATTCTGTAAGACTCATTCTCTTCAAGCTCCTAAGAGGGCCTTCTTCAAAGCTCCTGAAAGACTCCGTGGACCGTTCTTAGCTCCCTACACTGTGTGCTTACCTTGGTAAGAGGCACTTACCAAGTGTTTGGGAGCGGGGTGCGTTGAGGTAGACTGGGCTGGAGACTATAGAGGAAGTGCCCCCAGATGTTCTGGGAGTGACTAATACATATGGGGATCCAAGGGTGTCCTTCAACCATCTTCATAGATCTTTTTCTTCGCCTGAAGCCTGTAGTTTCATGAGACTTGAAGAAAAATGTATCCTGTGGCCCCCTGATCGCCCCTTCTTATCTGGGGACAAGGCCAGGTCTCCCTCAGGCCCAGCAGATCTGAGAGTTCTCAGAGGTCCTAGTCCAGAGTTCACGAGCAAGGGCTATAGTTGGGCACTGAAAATTGTCTGTATCTCAACTGCAGACAGAAATCCAAGGGTAGGTATATCTTTTCTAGGAGTATGTTGGACAGCTGAGGCCTGCCGGGCAGATCTAATTGGCGGTGGTTTGTGTTACAACATTATTCACCATAGTCAAGTTGTGGAATCAGTGTTTTAAGTGTATACCAGTGGATGAGTGGATCAAGAAAATGTGCTATAGACACAAAGGAACAATATATTGAGCTTTTAGAAAAAGGAGGGAGATTCTACCATATGTGACAACATGGATGAATGTGGAGGACACAGGCTAAGTGAATAAACCAGGCATAGGAAGACAAGCATGGCCATGTCCCATAGAACACCCTTTGGTTCAGTGTTAAGAATAAAAAAAATAGGTAAATAATAGATAGAACATAAGCTAGCTGCATAGTGGGACATACCATCTGGGCCTGAGTGAGAACACTCCATATGGTTACACAAAGATGAAATAGCCGAACACACATTTCTCAGAAATGCTGTTAAGCAATGCATGCTTAGCTGCAAATTCTCACTTATGTATCAGTAAAGTTTTAGCAGGTACAACCATGCTCCTTTGTTTATAGGGTGAGTGGAATGGAATTCTTGCCCATGTGATGGACAAATCCTATGAAATAGTCACTCTCTGGCCCTTTCCAGACAAAGTCTGCTGGCCCTCACTCTAAGGCCTTGGTGCCAGTCTAGTGGCCATTAGGCACTGTGCCTGTTTGCATGTAAGCTCATTGAACTTAAATACTTTTAAACTCCAGGATTCTGTTTGCCCTGGTCTCATGTTCAAGTGTTCAGTTGCCGCATGTGGCTTGTAGTTGCAAAGACAAAAGCTATTTCCATCATGGCAACAAATTCTATTAGACAGTGCTGAGCTACAGCTTCTATCAGATTCACATTAGGGCCAATGAGTCAAGAGTTCACAAAACATCCTGGATACAGTTACAAGCCTGTCTGCCCGGGGGTGGCAGCTCAGACCTGGGCCTGCTCAGCATTCCCCAACAGGATACCCAGAGGGAGGAGCTTGTCTTGCCCAAACCCCATGATGTTGTGAGTTCTCTAAGTCACTGGCACCAGGAAGACAAAGTGTCTTGGGGGAGGTCCTGGCAAACACTATGGCCAGTGCTCACAGCTGCTGTGGCTGGGTTAATATGTAAGTAGGCCCTGAGGCAGGGATTTTGCAGACTGCCCAGGGTGTGTGGCAGGCTGTCCTTGCACTGCCTGGTGTAGTGGGACACGGAGACCTGTGCAATCAGAGGCATCAGCCTTCAGGAAGCCAAGGCTGTGGCTGTCACCACATGCTGTTGGTTGACCTTGGAATTACACTGTGGGGTAGGTTGCACGTCTGTGAAAATTTGAGTTGCAGGTGGCAGAGTTGGGGGGAAGGTGGTGGGGGAGAAATGGGAAAGGCAGCCCTTGCTGTGGATATACCCTGGGTTCACTTTCTCATAATTCCAAATCTCTGGAGATTGGCTGGTAAGTACTAGCTTCTCGGTCATGCACTTGAACGGTAGATGTTTAAACTCTTGTGAGGATGAGGAACGGCAAGTTCCAATAGTCAAAAGGAGGGTTTGCTCTGGCATCCAGAGAAGCAATCAAGCCCTCCCTCTGTGGCAGAGCCCCCCTTAGACATTCGTGCTATGTGGGGGGCAGCCATCTAGACAGGCTCCAGAGGAGCAGAACCTGTTGCCAGCTCTGGCTGTCCCTAGTCCCAATGGCCACGCTTCTTCTCTGTCGAACCCATCACCATCTTCATTTCAAAGTGGCATTCACGCCCTGTTCTGAGTGGCTTCCTTGGCCCGTGTCCGTGATTATCTGCGCTCCTAGTGAGTCTGATCCTGCTGTACCCTCGTCCCAAGTGTGAAAGGCACAGGTAAGGGCCTGAGCCGCTGCAAGAGCTTTAGCAGGAAGGTGAAGTCAGGTGGAGGGTGTCAGCCCACACCATGCCCACGGGAAGGATCAGGGCAGTAGTCCAACACTGGGCTGACAGAAGATGCTTGGTTTGTAGTCCCCAGGTCGGGGCATTGGCAAGGCTAGAGTGTGGGCTGCAGCCACTGGACAAGAAGGAAGGGGATTATATCAAGCGCCATTTAATTTGCCAGTGTCCCCATGCAGGTGTTACCATTTCCACCTTGCAGGTGTAGCAGCATGGGCTCTGCAGAGCTTGGTGTGATGTGTAAGGCTACTTCCTGGCCAAGACCCCAAGTGCGGCTTTTTATGGCACTGTACTCTGATCCTGCACTAGGCCCCCTGAAAAAAACACTTGGATAAGGCACAGTCTGGAGACGCCACCCCCAGGCAGGCGTGCTGGAGCCTAGTCAGAAATAGGGGTGAACAGAACGTCTGTGTGGCTTCAGTGCCTCTCCATCCCATGGAGGCACCGAGAGATTTCTCCCTAAGCTTCTCTGAAAGGGTTTTCAGATAAAGGAATGGATACTTGGTTGATTTGACTGTTGTTCACATTTTTCATGGAATATGTACAAACTTTTCCAGGGGTTACCAGAGGGGTGCAGCAGGTGAAACTGTTGCATGTGATTCTGGCAACCCATACTGAAGTGGTGGAGCTCTGCTGCCAATCCAGGCCCCTGCACGTGCATCCAGGAAAGCAGCAGAAAAGGGCCTTTGCCGTCCATGTGGGAGACCCGGATGGAGTTCCTGGCTCCTAGCTTCAACTTGGCCCAGTCCCAGTTGTTTTGGCTCTTTGGGGGAGTAAACCAGCAGATATCTCTCTCCCTCTGCCTCTTCCTCTCCATCCTTCTCCCTCTTTTTCCTCTCCTCCTTTCCTTCTCGCTGTCTCTCTGTCCCTCTACCCATCTCCTCCCTCCCCTTCTCTCTCTCCCCATCTCCTTGGCCCTGTTCCTCTCTCCTTCTCTCTTTTCTCCTGCCCCACTTCTTCTCTTCCGCTCTCTTGCTCTCTCGCGCCTTCCCCCTCTCCATCTCCCTCTCTCCTCCCCTCTCTTTTTCCCTCTCCCCTCTCCATCCCTTCTTCCCCTTCTCTCCCCCTATCTTTCTCGATGATGGCCTGCCCCCTCTTGCTCTGCCTGGGGAAGGCCACCTGTCCAGGTCCAGTCTAGTGAGTGCTCATTTCGACAGCTCTCTGCACTCTTAACATGCACGCATGCAGCCCATGGCACAGGAGATTGCCCTTTATGTGCGATTTTGGAATCTGGTTAATGAGGCCAGTCGTTTTCTGTGTTAATAGAAGTAGCCCCGGTTTGTCCTCAGTAATGAATACCAGCCAAGGAGCTGCTGGGGTTTGAGATCCCACAATTACTTAACCAGTCATCTTCTGTAGACATTTAGATGAAGAACATTCTTATATATACAACATGAGCCCTCATCTAATTAGCTTCTTAGCGCAAATTCTTGATGGTGCAATTGCTGGGTCAAAGAGTGTATAGACTTTACATTTTGATTCTGAATCCCGAGTGTCTTTTGAAAGGTTGCACTAATGCATGCTTTGGCGGTTGGCGTATGAACAGCCAGGCGTGTGCTTCCCCACCATCCTTGTCTCACTTGCAGTTTGGTGAGTTTCAAATCAGTTTCGTTGATTAAAATAAGTGAATGATAGAACTTCATCTTGTGATAATTTGCATCTCTGATTGTAGGTACTGTTGAGCATCTGTCATCACTTGCTGGCCATTTGTAAATCATTTGGTAAATTTCCTCTCCTAAGTCTGTCTAGTTTTTTATTGGGGTACTAGTACTTTTCTTCTTTGAAAGTGGGCCTTTTTTCACATTAAGGATATCAATATGACTGGTTCTTTTTGATGTTCAGCTTTTTTTTAAAGATTTATTTATTTCGTTGGAAAGGCAGATGTAAGAGTGGAGGAGAAACAGAGAGGAAGATCTCTCGTCCAATGATTCACACCGCAAGTGGCCGCAATGGCCGGTGCTGCGCTGATCCAAAGCCAGGAGCCAGGAACCTCTTTCGGGTCTCCCACGCAGGTGCAGGGTCTCAAGGCTTTGGGCCATTCTCGACTACTTTCCCAGGCCACAAGCAGGGAACTGGATGGGAAGTGGAGCTGCCGGGATTAGAGCCGGCGCCCATATGGGATGCTGGCGTGTTCAAGGCGAGGACCTTAACCATTACACTATTGTGCCGGGCCCGATGTTCAGCTGTTTTAACATTTATGCCACTAATTTTAAATGTAAAATTTTATAATGTTTTCTTTCAAGGAGAGCTACTTTGGGTGCCATGGTTGGAAAAGTCTTTTCCTGTGCCACGATCAGATGAATACTCTTTTAAATGTTCATTTTCTTTTTCTTTTAGTTTATTTTTATTGTTGCCTTTCAAGTGCCTGTGGCTTGATTTCTGTGACTCCCTTTCTGCCCCCGGCTGTAGCATGCCTGCTTGCCCTGGATCACTGTGTGTTTGTGTGTACACACATGTACATGTGCATGTATTGTGCACACACATATACACGTATGTGTGTCTGAATGTGTCTGTGTTTGTGTGTATGTGTATATATGTTTGTGTGTTTGTGTACATGTCTCTGTGTATGTGTGTGTATGTGTTTGTGTATATATGTGTGTGTTTGTGTATATGTCTCTCTATGTGTGTGTGTATATGTGTTTGTGTATATGTCTGTGTGTGTGTGTGTGTGTGTGTGTGTGTAGGCGTGGGGAGAGTCTGCCTGTTTCCCAGTTTGCTCCCCCATTTCTCTTCCTGATGTTTCCATCTTGCTTCCGTTTAGATGCTATTTTTCCCACCCTGGCCAGCTGACTTCCACCTTCCCCACACATGACTGTCATAGATTGCATCGGGTTGTGTCTGTCGACTCCAGAGTAAGATCATGATGTGACAGGAATAAGAACTGTGAGCAGACCAGACGTGCCCAGGAGGCAAGAATATTGCAGGTTTTTAACACCTGATCCTGACCACACCTTTGCATTTTAACAGTCTGAATCTTGAGTAGGTTTACCTCACAGTCTGCATCTTGGGCATTTCTGTGTTTAGCCAATCTAAATATGGTTTTGGAAGCTCACCATCAGAGTCCAACCTGTCCCAGCCCACTTACCATCTCTGCATAGAACCTGGAAGGATGAGGAGTCACTTACTTGCGCAAACTCCCTGATAACCACCAATTGAGAGGTAGCATGGTATAAGGTTAAGATCTGAGCTTTGGGGCCTGGTCATTGGAATCAAGCCCCGTGTCACTGCTCTCTTGCTCTGTGGCCTTGGATGGATTGTTTCCTTTTTCTAAGCCTGTGCCTGTACACAGGTTGGGCCTCCCTGATCTGCAGCTTCGTGAGAGCTGACTTGTCACCAGTGGAAAATTCCACACTTGATTTTATGTGATGGATCACAGTCCAAACACACGTGTGCTTAACACATTGTATAAACTTGCCTATGACCATGAATTTTGTGTTCAGACTCACAGCCCATCCTGAAGACACTGTCTCTAAATATTCCCCAATCCTGAGCAATGCCCAACCCAGAACACCACAGTCTCAGGTATTTCAGACAAAGAGCACTCAGCCTGCCGTGACTGCAGGGAGCTGTTGTAAAATTAGGGAAGAGACTATAGGATGCACTCTGCGTGAGCCCTGGCAGATGATCAGCCCTAGAGAAATGTCAGCTTCTTACTTACGTAATTCTCATGCTAAGCTGACTTGACTGGAATCCTTTCGGGAGACCAAATGACTATAATGCCTTAGCCCACAGTCCCAGCCCCATCTCAGTTCCCTGGCTCCTGATTTTGCATAAAATCCTCAGGGCAGCTGCCCTTGGTGTGTCTAGCCTTGCAACCAGACTGTGGCTTCTTGGCAGAAGGATCTGAGTGTCCTGTGTGTCTGTGAGCCTCCAGCGATTCTGGGAAGCCTGCCCATGGCCCAGGCCCTGTCACCTGGGGGCGTTCACACTAATGAGACCAAGGCCAAGGCCTCTTGTCTTTGTGTTAGAGATGTTGGCTTTATAACTGAGGGTGTTGTAAAAGTCCATACGTAGGCTGTTTGCTTTAGGAGTTGTGGACTTGAAAGCACTCTCTGTCTTTCTTTCACCAACACATACACACACACAGGCACACACAAATGAAACACTTTTCTGTATAACTTATGGATGTCACAGATACCCTGAAAGCCACCCGAGAGTCTCTGATCTCCCAGAAAAACATTCCTGAGAGGCTGGCTTCACCTGTGAAGCTAGCGGTAGGAATGTTGTCATTCATCATGCCAGCACTTATTGAGCACCGGCTGTGTGCAGTCCTGGGTTTCCTGAATCCTTGCTTTCAGAGTCTCCACATGTGGCCTCAGCCCGCCTCCATGTCTCTCCCCAGGGGGGAGCTGCGAGGAAGCAGCAATGCTCAATTTAGTGTCACTCTTGAAAACTGTGCTACCACCAGGAAGTCCTCAGTATCATCTCTGCGTGAAGACCAAGTGCGTTGGAGCAGGGCTGGTGGGAAGCGTCTGTGAAGGGGGGATGGACAGATGAGCACGGAGCTCCCTGTCTTGCTGTGTATGGAGAAGCAGAATAAGAATGGGTCTGGGGGTGCAGTGTGCCTTTATGGCTCTCAGAAGGGCCAGAATGGTTAAGATTGACCACGCTACCAAAGCAGTTGGCATCCCCAGACAGAGCTGGAACCTGGTAAGCTCGTCACCTGGGCCTCCTGGTTTTATCCCTACCTTAATTATCTTTGCCGATTTTGCTGTGCTGGCGGCTGCAGCCTTCCAGACCATTTTCTCACACTGATGGAGTGCCCCCATTTGAGGACATTATGCAGACATCTCAGAATTGGGCTAATGGGAGCTATTTGATCATCTGTGGATATATAGTGATAATGCAATTTTCACCACTCAGGCCACTTCAGGCTGTAACTGCAGGCCTACCCGGTGCCCAGACCTCGCCTGGGGTTGGGGGTGATGGGTGGACCAAGGAGGTCCAAGAGAGATGGCATGGCACCCCTGAGTGAATCTGCTCCCCTTCCCTGGGCCCTGTCTTGAGAACTAGAGGCCATCTGTTCTAATCAGTATTGTGGAGTCACAAATTAATACACAGAGTTGTGGCGTTTGAGACAAATTGGGCAGTGTTCTCACTAAATGAGGAACAAGGATGATTTTCCCATCATGTTCTTAGTAATTCTGCTCAGAGTTCATCATACACGGTGATATTCCTCCACTTTGGGAGGAGTATCATAGCAGCTCTGAGATGGTGCCATGCAGATCCTGATACCCAGAGCTCCCTCGTGGGAGGGTGCAGGAGGAAGCAGTGACAATGGGGAAGGAGTGGTGTGGGTGGCTATAGACAAGGTGCACCTCTGCTGAACTTCAGTGTTCTCATTTATTCGTTCATTCATTCATTCACTTAGTAAATACTTGCAGTCATCTGCTGTCTGCCATCCCTGAAGGTAGACCTGGAGGAAACAAGAATGAAGAAGCCATGTTCTCTAGCTTCAGGGAGCTCTGAGACACCTGCACGTGGAGAGGAACAAGAGTGCAAGCCTTTAAGTCAGAGATGTGTGTGTCCAAAGCTTGGTTTCTCTCCCTAGGAGCTGTGGGACATGGGACAGGTCTCCCAGCCTCTGGCAACTGGAGTTTTACAGAGCAGGAACTGTAACACTCAAGGGGTTGTCCTGTTTAAGGGAATGAAAGTGTGGGAAACACTTGGCCCCAAGTTGCTAGTTATACCTGCCAAGCCCTGTACCATGCAGATAAAGTTGCTCCAGTGCCTGGCTAGAGCTCTGAGTTCAAGTTTGTGCTCTTGTTTGCTATGGGACCTTGGGAAAGGCACTGTGCCCCTTAGATCCCTTCCATTAGAAACAGAATGTCCTTCTTATGCTTTCTAGGGGATTGTGAGCATTTGTGATAAAATAGCAAAAGCATATAAGGTGATACTTGGTGCATGGCAGATACTCAACAAATGGAAGCTGTTTTGACAGGGTACAATGTGTTTTATGGGAATGAAAATATATGTATTTTCTGGGTGTATATACACTGTGTGTGCGTGTGTGTGTGTGTGTCTGCCTGGTAACCTATGGTCAAACTTTATGGGTCTTCAAGGCCAAGGGCTGTCACCTGCTTTCTCTTTTTTCTGTCGTCACAGTGCCTAAGGTCACGGCTGGCACACAGCAGGGAGCCTGTGCTGGTCCTCCAGCTTGGATCTCTGCTCATCTGGACAGTTTTTGCTCAATCTAGCACTAGAGGTCACAGTCCCATGAGCTCAGGACTTTAGTGGATAAATCATAGGCCTCGTTTTCATCCTCATCTTCCCAACCCCCTCTCCCCCAAGTCTGGGCGCACGTTTTTAGTAAGTGGGCAGCCTTACTCCTGAACCACCTTGTCCCTGCGCAGGATCCTACCATCACTCATTGTCCAAAGATTCAGAGAATCAACACACATTTTGGAGCTTTCACTTCAACACTCTGTAACTGCTTATGGGATGGAGGCTGAGCGGCTTCCCCACCATCACAGCCCTGATCATTTGTCAGACCTACCTCCCCAGCCTTCCTACTCTACACACACTGGATTTTGTCCAGTCCTGAGATCCAGGCTCATCCTTCCAAGATTCCAAGTCCCCTCTCCTGAACACCCTCCCTGCTACCCACCCTTGTTCCTTCTAGCCTTTTCTTAACTTGGCAACACCTCGTTTGTTCTCTCATATGTTGCTGTGTATCGCGTGTGGCACCCCAGAATTTCTTACACTTGATCTTAGCCAAAAGGCCGAGAAGCGATACCCCAGTATTTCCTATTCCACCTGTCTTCTCAGCCCCTCCAAGTTTGCAGACATTGGGAACAGGGAATAGACACTGGGCTGCAGCTCAGGACACGGGAAGATTGAACTTCCACTCTGTATGTTAGTGGCCAGCTTGTGGCTTTGAACAAGTCACCTGGCCTCTCTGACCGTGCTTGTCATGGAGGACAAAGATAGCAATAAACACTGCTGGTCCATGTGGGAAGCAACACACATCAAGTGTTCTGACAGTGCCTGGCACTGGATAAACAAAACAGAAGCAAATTCCTGTCAAAAGCTTTGCCCAGCATCCCTGGAGGAAGTTGTCTATATCACCTGCCCAAGTCCACAAGATGGAGGTAGCCTTTCATCTAAATGGAAGGAATCACAACCATGCCCAGGGGGTTTCTCAGAGCTCTGGAGTCATCCTAGGAGGGGCAGGGAATCAGCCGGAGAGTGTCCTGAACAAGTCCCATTTGGGGCTCTTGGGCTCTACTCCTCCAACCTGGCAGAGATTGAAAGAGAGGGTCTCAGCCAGGGCATTTCCCTGCCTTCCACGCAAAGTGAGTTTATCAGCAGAAGACCTGTGCTAATAGGTGTTAAATAGAGTTCAATGCAGAAAATTGAGTAGTAATGAGACTGGGAACTGAAAGGATAAATTAAGAGGCCATCATGTGGCCGGGAGCCCCAACCTGAATGCTGAGAAGCAAGCAACCTGAGTGCCAACGGAGCCGAGAGAACCGAGGGAGCCGTGGTCAGTGGGCAGGTGAGTATAACGTGCCCACCCCAGATGGAGGCTGCGGGCTGTCACAGCAGCTCAGTAGTTAGCATATCTCATGGACTGCAGGGCACAGGTTCCTTCAGACCCACACATCACTGATATTGGGATGTGCGTCTGCTCCAGGATGGCATGGCAGCATGTTCTCTTCTCAGCTATGTAGCCACTAGAACTGTCAGTTCTGACTGAAATTGTCTTGGGCTCAAGGAAAGATAGTACCAGTCACCTTGAGTGAATCACGTCCCTGGTCTGGGTCTTTCATGTGGGATGAGGTGACCATTTACCTTTACATCTACCAGTGAGTGCTTTTGAAGATTTATGTATTCATTTATTTGAAAGGCAGAGCCACAGAGAATGAAAGAGAGAGCATCCATCTGCTGATTCACTCCCCAGACAGCTGTCATGGCTAGAGCAGAACCAGTTTGAAACCAAGAGACTGGGGCCCAGCTCTGTGGCCTAGTGGCTAAAGTCCTTGCCTTGAAAGCACTGGGATCCCATATGGGCGCCAGTTCTAACCCTGGTAGCTCCACTTCCCATCCAGCTCCCTGCTTGTGGCCTTGGAAAGCAGTCGAGGATGGCTCAAGGCTTTGGGACCCTGCACCCACATATGGGAAGTTCCTGGTCCTGGCTTTGGATAGGCACAACACCGGCCGTTGCGCTCACTTGGGGAGTGAATCATCGGATGGAAGATCTTCCTCTCTGTCTCTCCTCCTCTCTGTATATCTGACTTTGTAATAAAAACAAAATAAATCTTAAATAAAAAGAAAAGAGAGAGACTGGAGCTTCATCTAGGTTTCCCCCATAGGTACCTGGATCCATAGTACATGGGCTGTCATCCCCTGCTTCCCAGGTACCTTAAACAGGAAGCTTAATCCAAAATGCGACATTTAGGACTGGAGTCAGCACTCCAGTATGGGCTGTGGACATTGTAAGCAGCACTTTAACCTACTGTGCCACAAGTGCCAGCCCTCGTCAATAGTTGTTGGGGGAGGTAGGCCCTTCTGCTATTCTTTCCTTATCTCCGAAGTCCTGACTTGATATTGATGGGGAGAGTTCCTCTTAAACCGGAGTGTCCAGGTACACATTTTAATCCCACCTCCTCTCATTGACGAATGGCGATGATTAGTCGTCTCTCCACCCTTGCCTTCATTAGTGTGGGTAATGGAGGGTTGAGCATATTAACATTTTGTTTCAACAACAAGAGAGGAAAGCACATAGCATGTAAGGTGACAGATTCAGATTTAGACATTTCAGTGATGGATAATGTGATGTTTCCGTCCTCCACTCAAACCCCTTCCTCAATCATATGAAGCAGCAACAATGGCTTCCCAGTTCTTATACAAGCCCTGGGCCTCTGAGTGGAGGAAAACCAGGCCCATGGATCCTGCTGGACACTTCCAGGTGCTCAGAAACACAGGAGACCTTGCAAAGAGTGACGTCAAGGGCCAGAGGGAGCAAGTGTGGGCCTGCTTGCAGCTGCTAGAAGCCCTGTAGGGCAGAGACACAGAGTAGGAGAAAGGGACATGGTAGGGGCTGGCCTACAGTGAAGTACAGGAGGGACTAGGCTTGTCACCTAAAGGTCTTGGGCAGGGATTTGTGCTTTAGAGATAGTGAGGGGGTGAGGGTGGATGGATGGCAAGGAGTCCACCACAAGGCCTGCGTTTATGCTGTGAGTTGGTTGGACAGGAGGCCAGCAGCCCCAGGGTGTCACCTCCACCCTGCCCTGCCAAGTGGATAGGTGGAGCAGAATCTCACCTCTGCCTTAACTGCCAGTATTGATGATATTCTTGCGTTCTGCAGGCATTCACCATGTGCCTGTAAACTGACCGGGCATGCACATCTTAACCGTCCCAATGAATAACATGAACGTTCCAGTGCTGGGATCTCCAATTCAATGTGGCATGAGTGGAGCCCTAGAGATTATACTTGGAAACTGTGCTGAGCATTCAGAACGAGGAGGAAGGGCATTTGCACTGGACAGTGGTGCATGTGGGGGTGGTGATGAAAGCGGGTACTGCGTAAGCTCTTCCCAAGCAACAGGCAGTCTTCTAAACTGAATCTACACAACAGTCCTATGAGGCAGGCATAATCCCCAGTTTATAGACAAGACATGTGGCTGGAGATGCAATGTAACTTTAAAGGGCATGGTTGGAGATAAAATGTAAGTTTAAGGGGCTGACATTGTGTAGAGGGTAGAGTCACCACCTATGAGACTAGCATCACATGCTAGGTTTGTGTCCTGGTGCTCTGCTTCCAATCCTGCTCCCTCCTCATGAACCTGGGAAAGCAGCAGAGGATAGCCCAAGTGTTTGGGTTTATATGCCCACATGGGAGACCTCAGCATTGGTCATTGCAGCTATCTGGGGAGTGAACTGGCAGATGGGAGGCCTGTGTCTCTTCCTCTCTGTCTTTAACTGGCTTTCAGAATAAACAAATTTTTCATTTAAAAAAATGTGTATTTGAGCCCAGGTTTTATCCTACAGAAAAAGAGTACAAATGCAGCTGGGACTGTGGGATAAAAATATTCAACTATAAGAGGGAGATTTATATTTTCTAGAGTCTTACGAAAGGAAAGATGTAATATGGCTATATTCGAAGGTAGCATCTTATACAGTGGGAACCATTTGCAACAGAGACACCTGACTGTTGAGTCACATTGTAACAAGGGTGACAGCGACAGGTGCGTCTCGGTGTTAAAGAACAGGCACCTGCCAAGTGAGAAGAGCTCCAGGAGTTTACCCTAGGGGAAATCAAGGCACCAAGCAAATGTGCAGGGATACCCACACTGTGTGAAGTAACACGACCATGTGGCACTCATCCCTGTTCAGCTAGCCTGGAGGACTTAAATGATAGTGCATGATACTAAAACAGCTATGGGGGTGGACACAGTGACACATTGCTGGTGGCGATGCTAATTAGTCCTTTGGGAATCTGACGTGACAGCATGTATCAAGAGTCATAAATGTTCCTGGCGTTTGACCCAGTAATGCCCCTCCTGGGAATCCATGCTCCTGAAATAACTCAACAGAAGAAGAAAGTTATATGCGGGAAAGTGTTGATTTCAGCATTATTTATAATGATGAAAAATTGGAAACTGTAAAAATGTCCAACAATAGGGGGATGGCTGGGAAAATTATAGTGCGTCTAACTAATGGATTTATGCAGCCATTTAAAATTATAATAGCCTATTTAGTAATAGAGAAAGATGTTAATATTATTTTCAGGGGGGAAAAGCAGAAGGCAAAATTGTTTCCTAGTATTTGTTACAACTGTGGAAAAAGAAAGTCTTCCATGGATAAGGGACTGGATAAAAACAGAAAGGGAAGCAGTTGACAAGAGAGGGCAGAAAGACTGGGGATGTTTTTAAAAAATCCTTCGTTAAATCCAAAACCGAAGACTAAGCAAGTACCCAGTCTAATAGCTTTGACCTGCTGGCTGGTGTGTGAGGCGAACATGATAACCATTTCACTACGGAAACTGGTGTGGAAACTACGTACAAGTGTCAATGGGCTCTGAACGTAATGTGCATCGCATGTTGCATGTTGCCAGGCTCTGACTCTAGAAGTGCAAATTCCAGATCTTGGGAGGTAGACATGTGTGGAGGAAGGTCATCACATAGTACAGCATTGATCAGCAGCTCACAACCCCAACCCCATAAGGAATGAATGGGGGGAGTAACAAACAACAGTTTTGGAGTTGACACGAGGGAGGGCTTGTCCTAGAAGAAAAAACCCAATTCATTAGAGCTTGCCCCCAAGAGCCCAGCCATGTCCAGTATCCAGTAGGGACATGTTAAGGATGGGTAGATACTAGACAGGAACCAAAAAATATTACAGCATTTTCATGGCCATAAGCTGTAGGAGGCTGCCTGGTCCTGATCCACCAAGGGGTTGGATGGATCAAGGTCTGCCTAGGGTGCTGTCAGCATCCTTTCCCCAGCCTGGAAGGTGCACTTGATTTCATCAAAGGAGACAGAATATTAAAGGATGTGTCATTATTTGTGTACCACTGAAGAGAAAAAAAACTACAGATTTTTTGCAATTTTTATTTATTTATTTTTTTAAAAATAATCTTACTTAGTTGATTAGGGGTACAAAGGGTCAAGGGCTACAGGAAAGTGGGTAATACCATTGTTTCCACACTAATATCATTTTTTCCCCTGTGTCTGGGGTCAGGGGAAAAACAAAGGGAAAAGCCCCATCCAGCCTCCCACCCATCCCAGGTCCCTGATGTGAGGCACGCTCCGAGGGTCCTGCTCAGTTTTGATAGTTCAACAGGTCTGAATTGCTGCCAATCTCGCCATTTCAATCGTAATGAAATCTATTCAGAATCCACTGGCTGACATAGTCTTTTCATGGTTGGGGTTCTGAGATCAGCAGTTCAGTTGGAGGGATCTCCAAAGAAACTTCATCTGAGATGATCCCAGACCTGATTCTTGTGTGAGTTTGCCAGTACAGGGTCGGGCACAGTCCGTCACCCCAATCAGCTTTTGCATATGCTGGTCATTGCAATTGCCGGGTCAGTTCTGTTTCCAGCCCTGTCTTCCACTTGAACCAATGTTGTTGTAGTCCAGCTTGATCCTACCCACTTCATACTTGGTGCTCACGCAAACCAGTGGGAGCTACAGCCTAGTTGGGGCGACTCCCACACCAGGCCTGCCCCCTGCCCTGGTTCCCATGCATGCCAGTATGTACCGCAGACTTGTTCAGTCTCTCCCACATCCCATTTAGTTCTCGTACATGTCAATGGGCATTGAAGCCTAGTTCAACCCAACCAGCCCTACTATCCAGCCCACACACATACTGGCAGGTGCCTTTCTGTCTAGCCACCCTGCCCCTGTCCTGGTTTTTGTGCTATCCATTGGGAGTGGTTACCCATGAGGGAGGTGCCCACTATCTCCCTACTAGGCCTCTCCAACTTCCAGATTATGCACTTTCCAGGTAGTTCTGGCATTTAACTTAACAGAATTAGCCCCCAGTGCCAGCCTCTGCCATCTGATTCTGCGGTAAAGTCCAACCAACCCTCACCCACTCTGATTTTTGCTTGCACCAGTTGGACCAGTCAGCCCAATCTGGCCCTTCCCCAATCTAGCTCACATGAGGCCCACAGGTGTTATAGCCCTGCCTGGTCTGGTCTGCCCCCATCCCAACTCATGCTCTCCACTGGGAGTGGTTGTCCAGCAGGGGAGTACCCCCATATTCCCCTGCCGGCTTTGCCTCCTTCCCCCTGGTTCACACGTGTGCTGTTTGGGCGCTGCAGCCACATCTGGCATTCCTCACTTTGGCATTCCTTAATGTGTACTGGTGTGTGTTGCGACCGAAACTGGCCTGACCCACACTCTATTCTGGTGCTCAGATTTGCCAGTGGTTGATGTGAATGGGTTCAGCCTGGTCTGTCCCCAACCTATGCCATATGTATGATGGTGGGTATCTTCCTCTGGCCTGGTCTGGGTTGCTCCATATCGTGGTTTTTCCACTCACCTGTAGGGACTGTATCCTGACAGAGGAGTTTCCCAAGCTCATCCTTCAGAACCTCTCCCTATGCCAGGTCTTGCATGTACTGGTGGTTCCATGAGCCAGCTCTCCTTACTGGCCTTCCATCCATTCCAGTTCTTGGTGTTGGCTGTTTCACCCCAGCCAAGGCTTGTCCACACCCAGACACTGCTCACACATGGCTCAGTAGGGGCAGAGGCCTAGCCTAGTCTGTCCGACATCTGTCCACATTCTCCAGAGTGCCAGATGTTGCTGGTGTCTAGCCCAGCTTGGTGCCCCCAGCCCCAGTCCACATTTGTGCCTAGGGAGAGTGCAACCATATCCAGACCAGAACACAGCCCCTACACTCTCCCGTGGGAATCCCAACCCAGCAAGGGTGTACCCTCACAGCTCCCCAACCGAGTCTATTTCCACCCCTAGATTGCGCACGTATCAGTGGGTGCTCTGACCCAGTTGGCTTAGCCCCTCACCTGTCTCAGCCTTTGCCTTCGACGCTGTGGCTTAGTATCCCTGCCTCATGAAGATCAGTTGTGGTAAGAGCCTAGGTCGAAATGACATGTGCTCCATCCTGATTCCTTTTCTTTTTTTGTGAGTTGAAGTTTGCTTGGCCCTGCCCGGTCCGGCCCCTCCAGTTGGAGCTTGGCCCACCCCACATCCTATTTTAGGATGCACCTTTGGGTGCTGCTGCCTTGACCTGCCCAGATTGCCATTGGTTCCTTTACCCGTAAGTGATGGCAAGTGCCATGGTCACTCCTTGTTTAGCCCATCGCCACCCAAACTCGCGAGCTAACCTGCAGGACTTGTATTTCCACAGGGCTGGGCCCACACTTGCCCCACAGAATTTACCCCCCGCAACCAAGTTCTCTCGCATGCTGGTTAGTGTCTTGACCATGATATTTGTGAATGTAAGACTCATCTCATGTTTTTAAGCTATTTATTTTGGAGAGAAACCAATGAAACAGTGCACCGGCCTAAGGGATCTATGCCCCACTGAGAGTTCCCAGATCCATACGCTAAATGTGGTGTGTCTGGCAAGAACCAAACTCTCCTCAAATATACAGGCTGCATTCATTTTGCAGGAAGCAAATCTCACCTCCACACACACAGGGTTTTCAATATGTTTATAGAAAATACACGTTATCTTTTCATTGTCCATCAAGTTTTGAAATGTCCCATATAGGTGTGTAGGTCTGTGTAAGATCTGTCTGTTTTTAGATACATAGAAATTAAGTATAGATTTCATACGTACAAATTAAATATGTGTTTTAGCAAGACATATTTAAATATATATTTAAAAGCACATTTGTATTGAATGAGAAGAAAACTAAAAATAGGTATTTAACTAAATACAAATTTTCACTAAATGTATCATTAAATATTTTAACTCATCCCATTTTTACTAAATGCTTACCACTGCATATATTTCCAAATACCTACTTAAAAATTATTTTATGTAAGTCAAAAAGTAAACTGAAGTTATATATTTTAAGTGTTAAATATTTTAACTTTAAGTATTTTAACTATTTTCCCTAGATATTAGAGATTTTTGCTAAATGTAAATTTCTGTACTTGTAAAAAATATTTTTATATATGAACTAATCTATGCACAAGTATTATATGATGAAATGATGTTTTACAGACACAGAGTGAAAGAGATGTGGAATGCAAGTGGGCAGCTGTGAAGGGTGGGTGGCCGTTGGGGCGGGCAGGTGACTGTCGGGGCAGATGGCTGGTCATGGAGGCAGGGGTTCATCAAGGGGAGAAGGCAGCTGTCTCAGGCGGGCAGCTGTCACGGGTGGGCGGTCATCGGGGCAGGTGGCCGTCAGGGCGAGTGACTGGTCAGGGATGTGGGTGGCCATCGTGTGGGGTGGCAAGCAGCTGTCCCATGCAGGCAGCTGTCAGGAGTCCAGCAGAGACATGCCCCCAGTCCTGCAGGCTGCTGGCCACACTTGGCCTTTTACTGAGGATTTCTCCCTGCGAAAAGCTGGCCTGAACCAGCTAGGGTTGCTCTAGATGCCTTCTAATCCACGAGAAACTAAGAGTCACTAATTAGAAGAATCTATGAGCCTCTTAACACTGCTTTACATCATCAACTCCCCATTCATTACTTGATTGCCTTTGATTCCAGAGCACTTTCTAATCTCTAGAATTGGTCCTGGCCCTGCCTATCAGGTCTCATCAACAAAGACTGCAGGGGGACAGGCACGTGGCCACTTCCCATCCCACTGCCCTCCTCTTGTCCTGTGTTCGCAGCATCCTCTGTGGCCTCTGCCATCTTTGACCATCCAGGGAGCTACTGAGGGGCCGGAAAAGGCCTGGTAGCCTTATCTGGGCATTGCCTTTCCCTGGCAGAGGTGAGCCCGACTCAGTGCCCACAGGGCCCTTCACACCTCTCACTGGGAAGTCTCCTGCCTCCTCCCGAGAGCACAAAACAACTAGGACAGTGGGATGCATCTGCAGGCTTTGGATTAATCCACCACTAACTAAGCGCTACTCAAGAAATGCTCTTGAATATTTCAGAGACTCTGTTGTCTCAACTGTGGAATGGATTGTTGCATACGCTCATTCACAGCGTGTATGAAAGGGGTGAGTGAGTTTCCTTCACCAAGGTCCCATCTTGTCCTGGGACCACATGGGACTCTCCTCTCCTTGTCCGTCTCAAGTCTAGGTGGACTTGTGATTCAGTTTCCTTCCCTTTTTGCACTCCATTCTTCACAAGGGAGGTGCTTTTGCTGTGGTGTGCACCCACCTGCCTCAGAAGCCACACCTGCACTGGGTAGCTGCTAGGGAAGGCTTCTTGGGACAGAGTGTCTTTCAGAGAGAAATGTCCACAACACTGCAGCAGTACGATTTAGAACTGTGATTCCTCCACCCATCCGTCCGACTGTTCCTCCGTCCTTCCATCCACATGCCTTAAATACGTATTCTACACAGGGTCTGGGAAAACTCAGGCGTTTGATAGCGCATTAATCATTGCCTTTGAATAACCCTGGTTTGTCTAGATTGGCAGACAGATATCACATAACTGTGAGGCACTGAGACAACCACTTGAGAGAGAAGGGCAGGCAGCACAATGGTCCCTGCTTTGGTCTCAGAACACGAGCTCCATAGAAGGACTGTGGATTGCACATCACCACCTACTATGGGTTCCCAGGCTGCAAGTATGCAGTGCTCACCATCCCTGCAGGGGAATTTCCTTCTTTGCTTCCTTGGAGGACAGAGATGCAGTTGTTCAGTGCAGCTGGAGCAGAGTGAATGAGGAAGAAATTGGTAGGTAGAAAGACAGGACCATGTCATACACAGCCTTTTTGCTACAGGGAAGGACTGGGTCTTTGCTCTAAACATGGAGACCCACTGGTGAATTCTGAGCAGAGAGAAGTGACCTGCTCTGAGTGACCTTCATACAGGTGCTGTCTGGAGAATATGCTAAAGGAGAGCAGGGTGGGGGCAGGGAGGCTGTGGGGGAGAGACAAGTAGGCCCAGGCAAGAGCAGCAGCAGTGGAGGGGTGACAAGTGGGTGTATTCCAGGTAGATCCTGAAGGTGGAGGTAGTAGAACTGGCTGCCATAATGTAGGTCAAGTGTAGTTCTGCAATGGCTTGGATATTGAATGCCTGTCAAAGGCCACTGTATTAAGGCTTGGTCTTTAGGGTGACAGAGGTGGAACTTCAGGAGTTGAAGCCCAATGGGAGGTGTCTAGGTCCCTAGGGTGTGCCCTTTGGAGGTCATTCTCCAGAGGATTGCTATACAACCCTGAGTTTACACCCAGCCCCAGCCCCTCTTCCTGCTTCCTAGTTCACCAAGCAGTCTTTTCTATGAACATGTTCCACCATCTCCACACCAGAGCCCAAGCCAGAGGAACTGCTCAGCTTTAGACTTGAACTCGCAGCATCATGAATCATAGTAAACTTCTCTTCCTTATAAAGCTAGGCTGTCTCTCGCATCACATTATAGTAACCTGTCTGACTAATACTATTGCTGAGGCTTGGGGTCAGAGCAACTGACAGCATAGTTATTAACTAAGATGGAGGAGCTGGTGGATGGATGTGGACTTGGGGTGTGGAGACAGGATGTCCATGGAGGGGTCTGTGGGACACTTAGGAGGGCCTAGTGGGAAGCCAAGGGAGCCTGTCCACAGGTATGTGTGGGAGCACTCTTAGACTGTAGATAGTTCTCAAAGCCATGAGGTCAGCTAAGATGAGCTCAGGAGAGAGAGATAGAAGATTCTCTTTACTCCTAATTTGTCTGTGGTATTTCCCAGTTAGAGGTATGTTCATGTGTGAACAGCGTTTGTGTCTGCCTCCTCACTTTCACGGTAGTTGAAGTTTCAGTTCCACCCTGAGGTCTAGGAAAGGCGAGTGAGCCTGTAGCAAGTGGGGGAGCTGGGCCCTGCTCAGCGGGACCTCCCCACACCCTGATTAACCTCCTACAGTGGTTATCCTGCTCCCTGACAGAGTGGGGCAGAGAGAACCTGGAGGCAGCACGGACCCAGGATGGCGGGTAGCACAGGGAGGAAGGGTGTGTCTCTGCCTTGTGGGCACCTGTGGCCTGGGAAACCATGGATTGCAAGCTGCATAGCAGGCATGGTAGTGAGTGATAAAGCTTGGAAGGAAATTACCATGTGTATGTTCAAAACTGAGCTCCTCAAGAGCTTCAGTCAGTGCTCTGTTCCCTTCACCATCCCTTTAGAGATGGCTGAACCGCTGAGCTGGCTTGCTGCTGGCACGCCCTGAACAGTGAGCAAATCTGCAGCTTGAGCTTGGTGTTGAACTTCTTTCCAAGGGCTGGGGATGCCTTCCAGGTAGGGGCTCCAGGGCTGGTTATGGAGAAGCACCAGTGAGCTCCAAGGAGGCCAGTTGGGTTCCCTTTTATCCCTGAGCCCTGCTAGGTGTAATAAAAAGAACTGTCTGGCATTGGGCAATATTTCATTGGTTTCATCTATGTACCTGTGTTTCTGGAGGATAAACACTCACTCACTCAACCTGTATTTGAACACTTCCTAGTAGATGTTGGGTCCAGTTTGAAATTCTGGGCTTGAAGCTGTGAAAAAAACATATGCCTGTGGGAGCTTTCCTTCTGCGCTATGGAGCAGACATCAGTGCCAGCCCAATGAATAACATATATGGTCTATAGAAGTGGATGAATCCAGAACACAGAAAGAAGTGGGTTGAGGAGATCACAGTTTTATGTTGCATGGCTGGGAAAAGCCTCTGTGAAAAAGTGATACAGATATAATAGCTTGAAGGAGGTGGAGGAAGGCCCCATGAAGACCTAGGGCGGGAGGGGGTTATTGGTTGCAGGCAGCAGGCAGAGCAAACACAGAGATTGTGAGGCAGGGCTCGGAAAGAGAAGAGCAACTGGGATGGCTGGAAGGGATGAATGAGAGTGAGATGCGTGAGGCGTGGCATTGGAGATGCCACAGGACCAGATGACGTAGGCCCTAAGCTCTAGAGAGGACTGAGCATCCCATGCTCCCAGGGTTTGGGTGAGGAAATGGGCCCCAGCCTGGCCAAGGGGTTTGTCTTTGCTCTCCATTTGTAACCAGTCTGGCACTTGTATTCTGGTACCTCGATTGCCAGGAGATTCCATTTCATTCAGCGAGTCCAACCGTTCGGCAAACATTCACAGAGCTTTCAGGGAAACAGGAAATGAACAGCCAACAAAATTTGGTGCAGGATGCCAAGAAAACTGGGGTGGGGTGGGGAAGGACACCCTGGAGCAGATATGCATGGCACTCTTGTTTTGCATCTCCTAGCTTGAAGGAAGCAAGCGAATGGAAAAGGAAGTCTTAACACTCCCCTGACCAGGCTGGTTTCTGGACTTACGACGGTTTTGATATTACCTCCCCCCTCTTCCCACCTGTGTGTCTGGAAGAGGTTTGATGGCACTGGACTTGGGCTTGGCCTTCAGCCTAAGAAGTGACGAAGCGGGCAACGAGCAGACCAGGAATGGCTGACACAGGGCTAGGCAGCAGCAGTCACTTGTGAACCGCCCCAGCTTCCTGGGGAAAGGTCAGTAGTCCAGCACGCTAATCAGGCTGTGCCAGGTTTTGCGGAGGCTGTGGGGCTGAAAGTGAGGGGCATCTGAACTAGGCTGATGGTGGGGGGCTTCGAGAAGGGCCCCTAGAGGAAGCAGAGAATGAGGATGAGGATGATGGGGTTTCCAGGGCTTCCTAAGGCAGAGGGAAGTTCCTAAATGCTCACTCAGTGTTGGGGTGGCTGTAGTGTGGTGCAGTGAGTTAAGCTGCCACCTGCAACAATGAGATCTCATATCCGAAGGCTGGTTGGAGCCCCAGCTGCTGTGCTTCTGAATCAGCCCCCAGCTAATGTGAGTAGCAAGGCAGAGGATGATGGCCCAAGGACTTAGGCCCCTGCCACTCATATGGGGGAGCAGAATGGAGTTCTTGGGTTCCTGGCTTTGGTCTGGTCCACCCATGTTTTGTGGCCATGCAAGGGTGAACCAATGGATGGAAGATCTCTCTCTCTCTCTCTCTCTCTCACTTTAAAATAAATAAAATGGATCTGAGAAGCAGAAGGTTTAAAGTGGCAGTGCTGATCATTACCGACCTGGCTTCAGGTTCCACAGCTTTGTGACCTTGGAAAAGTCCCTGAAACTGTCTCAGCCCTAGTCTTCTGCCTATGGAGCAGAGCTAACACCAGAGCTTGCCTTACAGAGTTGTTTTCAGGATAGAACAGGAAAATGCATGTGAATGACTGAGCACATATTGAATACTCAGGAGGTAGGGTAGACCATCTGAGTAGACCAGGATGACAGAGTGGTGTGGAGCTCGATTCCCAGCAGAGACATTGCCTGCTTCAGGTGCTACTGAGTCAACAGCAAAATGAACAGTGCTTAAGGGGAGAGGGAGAAGTGAAGGGGAAGGCATGCAGGATGAAGGGGCAGCCTGTGCAAGACCTGGAGGCCAAGGGTAGCAGGTTGAGTGTAGAAAACTGTGTCTGTGGCTCAGTATTAGGAGATGCCAAGTGGAACCAGGGGAGGAGCTAGATGACACTGTATAAATGGGCACAATCTGGGCACACAGGTATAACTTTTGCAGGTGAAGGATCCATATGTTGGAGCACCACTGAGGGCTCTTAGAAGTGAGCAGGCGGTACCATCAGGCATTTCAGAAAGATCATTCTGGCTGCCTAGGAAAACCATGAATGGCCATGGTTCAAGGCTAGAGGCTGAGCATCATCGTCTTGCTCCAAGCGAGAGGAACTGAGACATGGGAAGTGGTAATGGTTCTTGGGGTGGAATCTACGGGGCTATTTTATTTAATATATAGAAGGGGTGAAGAAAGCAAAGCTGTGTCCAGGAAATCCCAGCAGGTTCATGGGTGAAAGCCATTTATGCTGCTTAACACTGGCAAAAGGCATGGCTCTAAGCCCCTGGCAGCAGCAGCTACAGGGAGCGACCAAGGTCCTAGGAGCTGGTACTCAGGGGTCAGAATCCCTAGGAGAATGGGGGGTGAGTCTCAGTGGCAGTGGAGTGCAGGCCTCCAGAGACTGCACAGTGGCTGAAGATTCTACTTTCTGTGCTGCCCCAGGGTGAGTAGAGTCATCGAGGGCACCCACGTCCCCAGAGAAAGGAACTGAAACCTAACATGGGAGTCTGTCCTTGGGAGGTTTAGTAGTCTAGAGGGAGAAGAGACATTAAACAAAATGTCATGCTAAATATTAACATGTGAATAAATACATGAATGTGTGAATCAACAAATCTCTGAAGACACCACTGTTGAAACAGTTGGAATTTAGAGACAGGAAAACTGAATTGAAGACCCAGCCAGGCCTGCTAGCAGGGGGACAGTGCAAGGATTCATACTGATGGCCACTTGGCCTTCCCTCTGTGGTCCTTGGGAAGGCTAAACACGGGAACAGGTGGGAAGGTGGGTGGTGCAGGTCAGAGTACCAAGCGCAGCTGTGCTTATCACCTGGGCTCACCGGCATGGAAGCTGCTGATGCATGAGCCCTGAGAGCTGGCAGAAAATTTTAGGACCCTGATTGGGTTTTGTGTGCTTTAAAAAAGCATCCTCATGTTGCTTTCAGTGAAATGTCTAAGCTATGCCAAAGATCCAGGTGTTGCATACTGCTGCTGTGACCTGAAAGCCAGACACAGATACACTTGTCTGTTGTTCAAAACATGTGTCTCATGTTTGCAGCATGGTACGTGTTCATGGGTGAGCATGGGGGCTGGGAATCAAGTGCAAAGAAGAAAATGAAAATCTGTTGTTACTCAACTCTCTTGACATAGCCACAATTGATATGTTATTTATTCTTCTAGCGATGTGTGTGCATTTGTGTGCATAGAATTGGAAAAAATGTATATGACACACATTCATGTATTTGTATTATTTATATCACTATAATGATTGCACCAGTCCCCTGTGTTTAAAATTTAGGTTGTTTCCACTTCTCCCCATGGAACATAATGCTGCAGTGAAAATTCCCATAAATAAGTCACTGAGTTGCATCTGATGATTCCCTTAGAATAAATCCATAAGGATATGGCCATTTTAAAGCTTTGCTGTGCAGCCTCAAATCTCCTACCCCAAAGATTTATGTTCCTACCAGCAATGCATCTCCCTCCCTTACTCCCTCCCCACCACTGAATATTAGCATCTTTTAAGAGAAGATTTGTCTATTTGAAAGACAGAGTGGCAGACACAGAGAGAGGGAGATCTTTTATCTGCTGGTTCACTTCCCAAAAGACTAACAGCTAGAGCTGGGCTAGGCTGAACACAGGGCCCTGGAACTTCATTTGTGTCTCCCGTGTGGATCTAGGAACCTAAGAACTTGGGGCACCTTCTCTGCTTTCCAGGTGCCTTAGCAGGGAGCTGGCTTGGGAGAGAAGCACATGGGAATTGTATCAGTGCTTATATGGGTGCTAACATCACAGACAGTGCCATAATATGCAGTATTGCAACACCAGCCACAGATATCTTTAAATAATGGCTTACCAGTTTTAAAAAGAGGGTTAGCCACTTAGGGTTAGAGAAGGCCAGTTGTGGGGAGCTCCCGCATCCCAGCAGCTGTAGGAATCCCAGCAGAACCCCAGTTTCTCAAGGCCATGGCTCTGGTCTGCCCCTCATCTCCGGAGGCCCAGTGAGTGCTCCCTGGGTACTTGCTTCAAGTAGGGCACTACCTGGAATCAAGCTCTACTTGATGCCAGTGTGTGTGAGCCGTGGGCAGAGAATGGAGCTTTAGGTCAGACTTCTAACACTTCATCGGATGCATGCTTCTGGGCTTGGCTAGAGGATGCTGTTTTGGACTCTGGTAGATTGAGGTTCCAGATGTGTGGTTGCCCTTGGGACCTGCCTGTCTCCAAGCCAGGTGCACATTCTCTGGAGGCATTGCCCAGGAGAGGAGACTATCCGTGGTTTACTCCTTAGGCACTTTCAGTCTGCAGCCTGGTACACCTCACGTGGACTGCTTCCTGTAACTGGGGGGAGGTATCAAATACCAGCTTGCTGAGTCAGTGCTCAGAATGGGCTGTGGCCATTGACTTCTTCATCTGCCCTGGCATCATGCCAGATATTGGTGGAGGAATGAAGATAAGCAGAATCAGGTCCTATGGTGCCCTCCAGAAGCTTGCAAGTAAGTAAGATGGACAAGCACATAAACTAGAGATTGCAGAGCAAGGGGTGAGTGGTCAAGCTCGGGCGAGTTTCTTCCTGAGATCCTACAAGCCCAGCTTGCTCACCTGTCATCATCTGCTGTTCACAGTTTACCAAAGAATTCCCGGGGCTGGCATTTGTCCCATTGGATAGGACAGGGATTGAGATGGCTACATCCCACTTTGACGTGCTCAGTTCAATACGAGGCTCAGCTCCCGACTCCAGCTTCCTGCTCATGCAGACCTGAGAGGCTATGGTGATGGCTCAAGTGATCAGGCTCCTGCCACCCACCTGGAACACCTGAACTGTGCTCACAGCTCCTGGCTCTAGCACAGTCCAACTCTGGCCATTGCAGGGGTATGGATAGCAGACCAGAAAATGCAGAAAATGGTAGAGTCTCTCTCTCTCTCTCTCTTTCAGAAAATAGATTTTTAAAATATATATAATTCCTCTGGAAGCAGTGTGTGACCTGGAGGTGAGTGAGTTGGGTAATGAGCTCTGAAGTGGGATGGAATGGGTTTGAAGCAATGGATTGATTTGCAATCTCTAACTAAAGATCCTGGAATAGTAAATGCAGGTGTAGGTGGGAATCTAGTGGGCACAGGATTGTCCAGGTGTGATAGGCTATGCAGCCCCCTTCCCTGCCCCACCCCACCCCGGCTATGAGACAGGATTTACACCTCTGCATTAGGGCCTCAGGAACTCAGGTGACTGTTCCTAAGATACCCCTAGATTGAGACGCCTGTGGCATCTCATTTGGTTGAGAGTCAGGATGGAGTTAGTCATGACAACATATCTGGCAGAGAGGGCAGATGGGTTTCCCCTTGCAATGTCACCATGCATGAGCTGTTTGTGGCTGACAAGGAACCATGCACTGATTTCTACATCTGCATTCACTGAGAAAGGTGCAGAGATCAGTTAGTAATGTCTGACTAGGAGTGGATGTGGGTGGGGGATGATGTCACTTGTGTTCTTTTTAGCACCCTGATCTCAGGCATCCCAGAAGCCCCTGCAGGACAGAGGAGAATACCGGGGTGGTGTGTGTGACCTGGGTTTGTCCCTCTGATGTGGCGTGGGGCGGGGCTCATGAGTTTCCCTGAATTACCAGTCGGAGATGCCAGCGGATAATGAGTTGTCCAGGTGCAAACCTTGGTGGGAGATTCTAATGAGGAGGAGCTGCAGCAGCAGCTAGGGAAACTGAGGCAGGAACTAAATCATTTCTATGAAGATACTCTAAAAATTCATGGAAACATGGAGTGAAGAGATACTTTTTAGTGCACAGTGGTTTGAAATGCAAGCATAATTTTTTCAAATACATTTTCCATGAACTTTTTGAAGCTTCCAGTTCAGCAGGTCCCTTTTGGCTCAGGGTGTCGGACTTGTGGCTACCTCTCTGATTTGGATTCTTCCTTTTGCTGACGTGTTTGCCCTGTTTGTGGAAAGACCAGGGCTTGGGCATGATAGAACCTACACAAGAACTACATGAGCCACACTTATGAATACATCACAGGTGAATCAGCGACAGGGAGGGCCAGTGAGGGGACAGGAACATTTACAAGTCCCTTTCCTCACCCATCAGATCTTCTGCTGTAGCAAAGAAGTACCTATGTTTCCACCATCCGTGGTGGTGCCATGTAATGTCATAGCCAAGAAGAGCACCTGTCCTTTCCCTGTGCAGGAGACGAGTCTGCCACCCTCTGCCTGCCCATGGCTGATGCACAGACGATATGTCTTACTGAGCTGCTGAGGCCTGGGCTGGTTCTGTTTCTCTGGGAAGATTTCTCCATCACAAATCTAATTAGCCTCCCTATTGAGCGATCGTTTCCCCTAAACGTGGACTCCACTCGTGGGTTTTCCATGCCCGAGTGAAGAGCCATTGATGGGAAATGGCAGGAGATTGGGCTCCTGCTGCAGCCTTCCCACATCCACCTTCTTCAGCGGTAATTGGCAAATGACCAATAGCAGCAGGACCTGGGCTGCCTGGTCCAGCCTTGTCTAGAAAGGAAGGAGGAGAGGTAATTGCTAGGGAGAAGGGAGAAGCTAGAAGAGCAAGATGGGCAACCCTCGCTCAGCATGACATCCAACTTCCAGACTGTAGTAGAGAGGTGTGGATAACAGCCTGTGCGGAGTGAAGCTGGTATTTGGCCAAATTGCCAGAATACCTGAACCCTTTTTCAGCCATAGCCTCCTGTGAAGTCCCCTAGGTAAATTCCAGGGTGTCTCTGTCACCTGAACCCCATCTAGTAGTTTAAGCCATTTTAAACCAAAACAAACCTAACCACAGACAAACATAATATGCTGTTTTTTTTCTTTTTCTTTACCACCTTCCACCCCAGCTCTAATTGGATTGACAGCACATGTCATTAAAAGGACATGCTGGAATCAGGAAGCTACAGCACATATGTATGGTATCCACCCAAAGAACAAGGCTGGCGAAGAAACTCTTGATTACAAGATAAGGCTGTGGCTCCAAAAGGTGGGGAAGCTGGCCGGAGTCCAAGGGAAACATCATTATCCAACTTCTGACTTTTTATTTTTTATGTTGGTGGTGGTACTTGCAGTAAAGCCAGCTGAAACCTGAGCTTGAAAGGTATCTGTTGACTTTGGTTCAAGGGAATTTGAGAGGATGGGCCATCAGGAACAGCTGGATCTAATATATACTGGGAGTTTATTCATCTTTCAGCTCAGCTTAATGGTTTGTCAACAAGGTGACTTTTGGGAGCTGTGGCTTATGTGATGAGAGAATTTTTCTCCCAGCGTTCAAAATCAGTAGTCATTGGCCTCATTTCCTTGTTGCCACCCCCAAGAAAACCCATGATGGGCTGGGGTCGAGGGTTTAGTCCTACAACAGCTGGCCACATGTGATGACAAGGAGGTAGTGCATTGGGCAGGGTGTATAGAACCCTGTGATGTTGGGGTTGGGGCAACTCTCCCATGGGAAGACAAATGGTAGGGAAATAGAAGCTGTGACTGTCCATTCCTCAATGAGCTTCTACTCTGAGTGGACTTAGTGCTTGTATTTGAGGAAGAGTCACTGTGAGATAGACCCACAAGGACAGGAAGAGGTGGACCATGACCCTTCACCAGTGCCTGAACAGCACTGGGGACTTGCTTTCAGGGCCTGGCCTGAGTATCTACACCTGGGGAACTTGAAGGCTCTGCAGTAAGCTGGCAGGAGGCAGAGGAGTACTGACTCTGCCACTCAGGGGCCAACCAATGAGTGGAAACAGTGACTGTTGCCCATTAGGTAGCATGGCTCAGCACCCGCAGCCAGGGCCTGAGGGATGCTGGCTGTGTCTGTGTGATGGGGATTCTTTGTTAGTCATTTGGTTAAAAACAAAGCAAAGCAGTGATGTTGAAAGGCACCGAACTAAGTTAGCACAGATGGAGCTTACCCAAAACTTCTGGTTCTCCACTGGGGAAACAAGAGCACGGGTGGGCAGGAATTGCTCCGGCAGAGATGTTGATGAACATCAGCTTCCAAGAGGTACTTCCAAAACATGCTGTCAAAATGGAATTGAAAGGGCCTGGCAGCATGGCCTAGCAGCTAAAGTCCTCGCCTTAAACGCCCTGGGATCCCATATCGGCGCCGGTTCTAATCCCCGCGGCTCCACTTCCCATCCAGCTCCCTGCTTGTGGCCTGGGAAAGCAGTCGAGGACGGCCCAAAGCTTTGGGACCCTGCACCCGCGTGGGAGACCCGGAAGAGGTTCCGGGTTCCCGGCATCGGATTGGCGCGTACCGGCCCGTTGCAGCTCACTTGGGGAGTGAAACATTGGATGGAAGATCTTCCTCTCTGTCTCTCCTCCTCTCTGTATATCCAGCTTTCCAATAATAATAAAAAAAAAAATCTAAAAAAAAATGGAATTGAAAGCTCAATTTACCTGGGTGCAAAAAATATTAAAATCCATGCATAGTTGTTTTCCTGATGTGCATTTTTATTAACTTTTTACAAAAAGATTCTTTGTACCCATAGACTTCACAGTATTGTACCAAAAAAATAAACATTTTTAATTCCATTTTTAGAAACTTTAAAAAATACTATTTTTTAAATTTGTGTGTGAGAGAGAGAGAGATCCCACTCTCGTTTGCTGATTCCCTTCTTAAATACCAGCAATGATCAAGACTGGGTCAGGGCCAGATGCACAGCTGGAAACTCCATCCAGGTCTTCTACTTGGATGGCATGAATCCAATCACTTGAATTGTCACTTTTGCCTTGCATGGTCTTAACAGGAAGTTGGAGTCAGGAGCGAGGGACTGAACCTGGGGACTCCAATGTGGGATGCTACCATCTTAATCATTAGGCTAAATGTCTGCCGCCCTGCAAGCTCTTTGAGGAACCCTTGTATGGGCTGGGGGACCAGAACCTTCCTCAACTGCCCCCTACACCAGGCTGTATCTGTTTCTGGCTTCCTCACCTTGTCCTCTCATTACACATATACCTTCTGTCTCAGAACTGCTTAATTCTTTAACATTTTATTTTTCTAGTTAACAGATGCAGCAAGAGTATATTAATGTGACAAAAGTCATATAACAATTGAGAGTGGCCACCAAAGTCCCATCCATGAGATTAGGGCCTTTGTTAGTTATTTGTTTAGTAAGAGCTCTGCCCAACAACAGTTGAAGACTTAAAGATAGCAATCAGCAACCATTCCCCCAAAGAACATGGGGAATTTAAAATTTATGCGTTGAAGGGAAGGCAGCATACAAATCACTGGTAATTAGCATGTAGTGGGACTGTGAGGCCACTCCGGATATTAACATTTATCTCGCACTTACATTGCCCTGCCAATGTCAGAACTATTTGGCTTTTCCTATGGCCAAACCATTCAACTTCCTTCTCACAACCGTTCTCAGAGGCAGGTGTTAGAACTGTTCACTGTCCCCATTTTGCACAGAGAGAACAGGCTGGGGGTGGGAGTGGTGTTGAACCCAGAATTTCAGAGCTGGTGGCTACCTCCAGCACCTGATGTGGCCTCCTAGAAAGAACTGCCTCCTGAGCCTGTAAAATGTAAAAAGAAATGATTTTAGTCTCTGTGACTCATGCGTATTGCAAACATTCAAGCTGCACAGTAACACATGTAAATACAAGACATTTGTAATCACACAAAATGCCAGCAATCCAAAAAGAAAGCATTGTTCAAATTTTAAAAACATTGCCATGTCCTTTAGGTTCCCAAGGAGATTCCAAGCTCAGGAGAGAGCGGGAAAGAAAGGCTGTTGGAGCAAACAAGTAGGATTGCTACATGGTCTCTGTGTTATTTTTACTTTTGAATATTTTGGCTAAAATCAACAAGATGGAAAAGTGGGAGATGTCATTCAACTCCGGACATTACTTCCTAAAGTAATACTTCCAAAGATAGGAACATAAGTTAAAAGAACTGGTCAAACTGCAGCCTTCTTATTCTTTGTATTATTACTATTTTTGTGACATTTATTAACTCTTGGAGTCAGCACTGTGGAGCAATGGGTTAAGCCATGGCCTGAGATGCTGGCATCCCAAATGAGCGCTGGTTCAAATTCTGGCTGTTCCACTTCCACTGCAGCTCCTGTATCATGTATCTGGAAAACTGCAAAAGGTAACCCCAGGTGCTGGGGGCCTCCTGCTACCTGTGTGAGATTCTGATGTAGTTTCAAGCTCCTGGTTTCCTGCTGGCCGAGCCCCGACCATGGCAGCCATTTGGGTGGTGAACTCGTGAATGGATGGTGCTCAGTGATTCTCCGATTTCCTTTCTCTCCCTGCAACTCTGCCCTTTCAAATAAATACATTTAAAGAAATATATTGTTAGCTCTCTTCCTTGAAAGTACACTTACACATTTTTCTTACCCTCTTTTACATGTCTTTGTTAACTTTCAAGATGTGCAACTTTATTTCCTATTGTGACCATTCTCCGAGGTGTTCAGTTCCACATTCTATAGGATTTAACACTTCCCCTAATCTTCCTTTTACGTATTTTATGTTCCATAGTTTGGTATTTTGATTGACTTGTGTTTGCTGAAGTCCCAAAAGGACTCAGAAGCGTTGTGTTCCCCGAGTTCTTACGTACATCTAAATATTCAAATGACAACTTGCTATGAATCCTAAACTGTCTCTTCAGGATCGGAGTACGTTGGTGGGGGTCAGCCGGACTCATCTCTCTGCTTGGCTTGGCTTTCCTACGTGGTTGCCCACTTGATTCACACTTCTCCTTAAGTTTAGTAACTGCACTATAATATGTCTTGAAGGTGATTGTTATAGAAAACATTTTTCGAGGCCTCCTGTGGCCTTTGATCTGGAGATCCAGGTTTCTATATTTCAGGGCTGTTTTCATTGATCATATCTTTATATATTTTTCTCTCTGGATATATTGGATCTCCTTTGTCAATAGTTCATGTCCATGTTCTTCTCTATACTCATATGTATGTGGTTAGGTTTTTTTTCCATCTATTTAATTTTCTCCAGCTTTCCCACTTAGCGAATCACTTGGGTTTTCAGACATTTCATTTATCCCACCCTCTGCTCCATCTTCCTGTTTTCCTCCCTGCTTCCTCCTCTTCTGCCTTGTGCTAGGATTGTTTTAGTTGCTTTTAGTGTGATCTTTCCCTCTTCCCTGTTAACTCACCTTAAAGTCCCTTGCATATATGATAATGTCCCTTTTAAAATCCTAATATTCTCTGTGTTCCTCCTTTAAAACAAAACGCTGTCCTTTCTTTGACACTAGAAAAGCGTGTTTTTAGAATTTACTTTGATTCCTTTGCAGAATTATTCGGAGATCTGTTTTCTGTAACTTTTTCCTTTACTTATAGCTTGCTTTCTGAATTTCTTTATTTTGTCATTAATACTGGTGATTTATTTAGAAACGAGAGAGCGAGAGAGAGAATAGGATTCTGTGCTCTGTGCCATTGTCCATCCCTGCAGTATCAGGACACACTTGCACAGCCAAATGCTGGACTTATAACTGATTGTGAGGGACTACGCTACTGTAATGCCATGGGAGAAACTAGCGGGGGAAGCGGGGAGGGGTGAGAATCTGGGGAGAAAACAAGAAAAACCCTCGAGCCTATGAAACTGTATTATGGAATAATACAGAAGTGGTTTTTAGAAAAGAAAGAGAGAATCTTCTATCCACTGGTTCACTCCCCAGAGGGCTGCAACAGTCATGGCTGAGTGAAACCAAAGCCAGGAGCCAGAAGCTTCTTCTGGGTCTCCTGCATGAACTCAGAGAACCAAGTATCTGTACTGTGTTTCACTACTTTTCCGAGGCCATTAGCAGGAAGCTGGATTGAAAGTGGAGCAGCTAGGACATGAATGGATGTCTATATGAGATGCTGGCATTGCAGATGGAAGATTCACTCACAATACCACAATGCCAGCCCCTGATCTCTAGTTTCTGGTTGAGGCTGTTTTCTTCTTTTCTCTTACTCGCATATATTTTTGTTCTTACTGAAATTTTCATTAGTGCCTAGGAAAAATAAAGAGTGCACATGTCTTTAGTTAGCATCTTTAAAAAGAAATCTTCCATATAATCACTGCTTCATGCTGATGTCGAATTCCACTGTATGAGTGTAGTAACATCAGGTTTACTAGGATTCCTTTTTGAAGGACTCTGATCTTGCCCCTTCCTCCTCTTCCCTCTCCTCTCCTTCCCTCTGACTGTATTTGAATATAGACACTGCTAGGCTGGCTGCCTTTGCTCGTTGAGCAGCTGTTCTCTGGAAGAACTGGGGGACCCTCCCAGAGGTTGAGGGATTAGCTCAAGGTTGACACCTGGCAAACCTAGGAAAGCAAGCATGGCCTTGAGACACCCATTTCATGGCTGCCCAGGTTGCCACAGGTCGGCTTCTCTGTCCTTTGCAGGAAAGCCCCTTCCCAATGACTACCCTCTGCAGTCCCACTGCTGCCTCCTCTGGCTCCACATTCTTGTAGATTTAGCCCCTGTTCTCCGAGGGATTAGCTGTAAGAGGATTTCTGTGCAGCTTTGCTCTTGGATTCACACAAAAGGACTTAGATAAGTCTTGGCTTATGGGGCCTTAATGGGCCATTAGGGGCAAGGAAAACATCTGGGGCCAGCTCTAGCCAGAGGGAGGCGTCAGGCAGGCTGGTCCTTCCAGGCCTTCCAAAGGCTCATTTCCAATGTCCTCATTAAAGGCAGACTCTGGGTATCTGGCTGTCTCTGCAACTCAGATATCTGTCTTTTCTTAAATTGAGGATCAACATTTTGGAGGCATTCACACATAACTGGCACACTACGGAGCGCCTAGCATGAACCTAGGGCTGACAATAAGATAGGACCTTGTACTTGTTTTCATGCTCTGCTGACTGACTTATGTTTGGACATAGGACTTTGCATTTTTGCTGGTCCTCCTCCTGCCAGGCCCTGCCCTTACCTCTTTTGCTTGGACCAGCTCAGGCTGCCCCAGGAAGAAGCAGAGTTGGACCCCTAAAGCTGTCAGGCTCAAGCCTGAAGCTCCATGGACTATAGGCTGGGCAGCTTAGTATAGGCACAGCAGCAAGGCTAGTGCAGCTAGCCTAGACGTGGTCCAGGGACACCTGGACAAAGTGGTGGTCTTCAGAACTCCCAGCCCCAGCCAGTTCCATGGCCACCTGGTCATTCTGCCTACAGATCAGCCATCCCCAGTTGGGAACCCAGTCTTCACCTACCCAACCTGTTTTACCTGGACTGATGAGGGAGGTTGCTGGGAAAGATGGCATGCCTTGGTCTCCATCCGTTTCTCTCTCATCACTGTGGTGAAGGAGCCTGGTGCAAATTACCGCGCATATAGAGCCCAGCATTCCATCATCCTTGTGCCTCGGACACAGCTTCCTGCTCCCTCTCCATGTCTCTCCCTTTCCCTTTTGTCTTTCCTCTGTTTTATTAGCTGCACAGAAAAGATTTTTATTACTCAAATGAGCTCTCAGCACGTCTGCTAATACACTCCTAATGGGTTTTAAGATTTAAAAGCAGTGGCACAGATCACCATTTGCTTGCTCAGCAAGAATTTGCCTGGTAGGAAGGCGGGGCAGAGGGAGGAGAAGAAGATAGCGAACAGGAGGTTCCTTGCTGGCCAGACCCGCCATGCAAATAAGCTGGCACCTGGTCCCAACATATTCAATGGATTAGAGCTGTGTCTTGTTCACATGTACAATTTAGATTAATCAGACCAGACAAGGACAGAGGAGAATAATAGCACCTTTACTGAGGACTTGCAGACACCTGTAAGTGCACACACGAGTCACATCTGTCCCGGGAACTGTCTTTGTGCCACAGGTCATGACCTGACTTCTCTCAACTAGCCATTCTGCCTTGTCAAGATATGCTCACTGCTCCATGCCTAGACAGCCCTCCAGGTCCTTTCTGTTGGATCTGTCTACCCTGGGAAAATTTCCCTGCACTGATGAGAAAGAAAACCAGCTCTGGTCTCTTCATGGCCCCCATTGGTGCACAAGTTTGAGCCTGGTAGTGTGGACTGAGGTTCACTGTGTAGAACCTAGTGTCTAAATGAGCTGATTTGGTCACTTTCCACTGCATGGCCTTTTGTTTCTGTGGGTGCTAGTGATAACTGCCATAAAAGGCTGTTCGGGTAGGTTAAGTAAGATAATATGTACTGAAGTGATAAATAGTACTTGCTATTCCTTTATGTCTCTCAGCCAGCCACCTGCCTGCCTCCTCTCCCATCCTCTTCTAGTCCTCCTTCTCATCTCCTTTCCCTTATTCTCTTTTGGTATGTTCAATCAGTTCCAGTTCCCTAATGCTGATCCATATAATAGATCACATTTCTTTAGTTTGAAGATAGGCTCACACATTCATCCCAAAAAGATCCTTTGTAAACTCCAGTTACCTGCCTGGAAGAGTGGGCCCTGGGAATGGGCAACACTTTTCATTCAACCTTTACAAGCTCCTTCACCTCTCTGAATAGACTGGGCTCAGCCTTCTAGGACCTGCTGCCAAGACACCTGTCTGGTCCCTGCACGTTGTGTCCTGACAGCCGAACCACACTGAATCTACACATCTGCACCAGGACCTCTAGACAAAGAGGTTTCTGTGGCAACGTCTGTGCGGAAGGACTCAAAGCTTGCCTGAGAGTGAATTTTTACACTTTTTAATACACATTCATCCCTCTGTGATAAAGGCAGGTCACATCTGTCCCAGTTTCAGGAAGGAGAAAGGGGTGGCAGACACAGCCATAGGCGTGGTCATTTGATCGTGGGGTTGACTGTCTTTCCATGTTTCCTGGCTGCTAACATTTCCCTTCCTGCAAATTCTCTGCTTAGCACCTTTGCCTATTTTCCTTGAGTCATTGATGTTTCTTTTCCTTCTTCCATAATGCGCAGGCCCTCTGAATGACAGCAAGGCATTTCTCCTTCCTTTATTATGTCTGCTGTGTGTGTTTTCTTCCAGTTGGCTGTTTGTCTGTTCTTCATCAGTTGTGGCTTTTCACCATATCTACCGGCTGACCTCAGGGAAACATGGCCCAGCCTCAGGGTGAGCACTTCTGTGACCCTGGCTGATGTCATACCTGGGCTGAATAACTGGAAGATGTGCTCCTGGTTACTCACTATGTACATATCTCAACTTGAAAACTTATGAAAAGAGAGAGGGAGAGAGAGAGAGAGAGAGTGAGATCATCTGATTTGTTCCCCAAATGACTGCAATGACTTAGCCAAGCCAAACCAGAAGCCTAGAATTCCATCAGGGTCTCCTATGTGGTTGACAGGAGTACTTGGCCCATCTTCTGCTGCTTTCTAGATTTAGGAATGTGTAAAGCATTGCATTCCCCATTTACAAGAAGAGAGCAGATACCATCAAAAGAGTGTAGAAGTAATCCTCTCACAACCTTGCTGTAGCTGGGACCTGATCATGGACAAAATCATCACAGAATGATCCACAGTGACTGGGGCTGGGGAGGCAGTCATGTGACCTTCTGTCTCTCAGAAGTGAAGTTGGATCTGAGAGCTCTGGAGGCCTTGGAGATTCTGCACAGGCCCTCATCTGGTCTTGGTCTAGGGGCAGTTACAGTAGTGGAATCCCCTAGACAGGAGGCCGGGCCATAGTGTTGACCCCAGAACCCTGGATTCATAAGAAGTTGGAAGGATCTGGTCCAGATCTAAGGTTTCTGAGCTGTCCCCAGGGCGGCCTCCAATGGGACCATAGCAGTTCTTTGGTTTGTTCTCATGGATGTGATTTCAACCTTGGTAAAGCCAAAGACACACAAATGGGCGCAAGTCATTCTGCAAGGCACCAACGCAACACAGAGAAGTCCACAGATCAGCTTGTAGGCCTTCACCTGGATCGACCCTCAAAGACCTTACACTCCTGAGGGAGGTTTCTCTTCTTCTTCATCACTGAGAGGCAAATTTCTCCAAATATCTCTTGGGTTGGGAACTAATGAGGGCTCATGGGCATATTTCTTAGCTGACAGCTGAGGTCAGGTTCCTGGGCCCACTAGTGCTCAAGAAGTGGAAGTGGCCTCAGGGTGAAGGGACTGAATTCCTTTTTTTTCTGACTATTCATGGAATAGCTACCATGTGTTGGGTACTGGGTTGGGCTCTAGAAATAAACTGAAAAACAAGAACAGGTGCAGTCCTTCCGTTCATGGATATTAAAGGAGAGAGCAGGAAACAGACATTAATGCAGGAAGCTGTACATCCATGTAAATGATGATTATGAAAAGGGCAACGAAGGAACAGCCCACAGTGCTGTAAGCATAACTTGTGGGAGGCAGTGGTTCTTCAGGATCAGGGAGCTGTACAAGGTAGCAAGACAAACATTTGCAACAGCACCTAGCCCTTTTACCGCTCATCCTCTCTCAGGCCAACCTACTCCACTCCCTTAGCCACAGAATACCTCTTGGATACTCTTCTCCGATGTTTCCTATTTATTCTACCTCCAAAACAGCCCCTTGAAGCTAAACCTCTTTCTCAGTCACTGTGACCACTTCACTTCTCTTCTCTTTCCCCACCCTGTGGCTCCCTAAGGCTGCTCCAAGTCTCCTCCCGGGCCTCTCTTCACTAATTCCTATATCTTGGTGTCAGAGAAGCGCCTCTATCCATTGACAGATGCCTCTAAGCTGGTCGTGATCCTTGCCCTTTCACCCATTCCTCCAATGACAAGCCAGTTATGAGCTGTAAAAGTATCCCATCCCCAGGCCTCCCTCCCTCTGCCCCCATTTGCTTGTCAAGGTTCATCGTTCTTTAGGTCTTTCTATGTACCTTGATACTGTTATGCATGTATCTACGAGATGTGTACATAGAGGCACAGACATAGGGGCATACGTTATATGCATATTCCTACATATGCAGATGTAAGTGGAGTGTTTTACATAGAGGGGATCATACAGACGGTACTGTTCTGAAACCTGCTTTGCTAATTCTCGTCATATGCCTTTGGAGCTCTTGGTATTTTTGTCTTCATTCTGTGTGGCTCTGCGGCTTTCCAAGCTGTGAGTTGTCTCAGTTATTGATAGACACCAAAGAAGCTTTCAGTGGTTTCTGTTAAAAGCCATGTTATCACAAGTGGCAAGGCCCATGTGTGGTTTCTGGGCTTCTCTAGGGATGTTGATCTGATGGCAAGCGAGGAGCTGAATGATTAGGTGAAGTAGACACACAGGCTGTAAATTTGATGTTTTTAAATTTCGTCCCCCAAAGCAATAATCATTTATGTTTCCACCAACGATCTAGGACAATCCCCCAACTTACTCCCAACATTAGATTTTATCACGCTTCTTCATTGCTGCCAACTTGATTGTCACATGATGTTCTCTCATGGTTGTTTTGATTCTCCTGTTCTTGATTATCAATGAAGTGCCTCTTTTCATATCCGTATCTTTTTTCCCCCAATTTGAATTACTTGTTCCTATCTCCTGCATCTTTTTATTCTGTTGGACTGCTGGCCTTTTTCTAATTGTCTTAGCACTGTTGGTATGTCGTGGGTAACCCTGTTTTGTGCATTTTTATATGTGGCTTTACTTTCCAACTTTCAATTTGTATTTTTACCTTTCTTTGGAGTCCATTTTAGAGACACAGATGCTAAGTCAGGGAGAAGTTTTATTTTTGTTTACTTATTTGAGGGAGAGAGAAACAGGCAGACACTATGGATATACAGATATCAATCTCTTATCTGCTGCCCCACGTTCCAAATTCCTGCAACAGCTAGGGCTAGACCAAGTCAAAACGAAGATCCAGGAATCCAACTGGGTTTCCCACATGGGTTGCAGGGACCAAGTACTTCTGCCATCACCTGCTGCTTTGCAAGGTACATTAGCAGGAAGCTGGAATGGTGAGGAGAACCTGGGACTCTAACCCAAGGGTTCTTGGATATGAGCTGTGGCCTGTATTATTATCCACTTCATGCAAATATGGAAGATGCCAGCCAGACAGCCCAGACTAATAGACTAGCTTCTGGCTCATGCTTTGTGGGTACACAGCCCTGTTTGTAATATAAGCCATAAAACCCTAACCCATAGTCAGGCCTAATGCCCTTTACAACATCCTGGTGTTTACAACCTACCTCACATTCTGGCGAGTTGGAAAATCTTCACATTTTTAAAAAGATTTATTTTATTTTTATTGGAGAAACAGATACACAGAGAGGAGAGACAGAGAGGAAGATCTTACGTCCAACAATTCACTCCCCAGGCAACTGCAATGGGCAGAGCTGAGCCAAACCAAAGCCAGGAGCCAGGAGCCTCCTCCGGGTCTCCCATGCAGGTGCAGGATCCCAAGGCTTTGGGCTGTCCTTGACTGCTTTCCCAGGCCATAAGCAGGGAGCTGGATGGGAAACTGGGTTCTCGGGATTAGAACTGGCAACCATATGGGATGCTGGTGTGTGCAAAGAAAGGACTTTAGCTGCTAGGCTACCACGCTGGGCCCAAAATTTTCACATTTGCTGAAACACGAGCTCTGGGAGTTCCAAGTGGCAAGGAAACAACTATGCCAAACGCGCACCCCAAAGAGAGATTTTCAGTGATTTTCCCAGAGTCCCTCTGATTGGGGCTATTGTCTGGATCGGTGGTCAGCTCCTCAGATCCGGCGCTCCTGTGCAGAATAAAAGGCCATCTCCCTCTCACCCCCTTTGGCTGTCACTCCAGGAGGCTTGTAAAACTGCACATATCCTGGGTGTGAGCTGAGTTCTCTCTGGCTGGATAGCTGGCCGAGGCAGGCAGACCCATGGTAGTGATTCCCATTCATCCCACTTCGCCTTCTGCTCTCTCTTACAATCCAGTGGCTGAATATCAAGGTTTTTCCAGGCCACAGTTCCAGCACTCTTAAGAAATGCTGCTGGAACTTTGAGTTTGAAATTGTGTGTTCTCTGGGATCTCAAAGATTCAAGGTTGGTTCATTGGGGACTGCCTCATGTAGAGTAGCCCGATTTTGCTATTGGAAATACAAGACTCTTGGTGAATTTTGAATTTCATGTAAAAAAGTAAGCCCCATGCAATATTCTGATGTAAGTATGCCCTTGCCACTTTTACTTAGATAAAAAAAAATCGTTGTCTATTTCAAGTCAGCTTTAATCAGGTGGTTTATTTTGACTTCCCTAACGTGGAGATGGTGGGAAAGAGCATGGGTCAACTGGGTGGGCTCAGTGAGTGTCACCTAAAGGTTATGGTAGCCTGAGCCTGAGCTGTGCCTTGAATTTCTAGATAGGAATTGAAGCTACAGATTAACCAAGTGTTTTGGCAGAGCTAGGATTTGGATCACAATCAGTCTGAAAGAAGAGCCCGCAATTTTTTTCCAAGTGCCCTGAATTTGAGGAGACCGATTCTCCTCATTTTATTTTAAATGGTTTCAATTTTAACAGCTTTTTGATTCATGTGTAGTACTTGCACATGTTTTATAGAGCTCAGTGAAGTACTCCAACACAGAGACAGAGCTGCGCAACATCAACCAGTGTAAAGGCAGCCTGTCTTCCCATTGCCTCGCCTGGTGCTTGTCGGCGGAGCCCGGCAGCTCCTGGCTTTGTGGCCCTGCCCTGCTGGGGAGGAGATGCTGAGCTGCACCAAAGGGTGGAAGCCACCAGCCCCTCCTAACATGGGCTTCCACTGAGGAGAAAGGAGAGGGGCCCAGTGGAGAGAGTAATGTGTGTTTCCTGCAAGACTCTCATCACCTTAAATGGAGTGAATCCACATTAATTTGAATTAAATAACTCTTTAATTGGCTCTAACTCCAATTCCAGGAGTGAGTTCACAGCTCATGTACAGTTCTTTGGACCTCTGATTACCACATATCTATATTACTGCATATCTGTCTCTTTTTCTGATACCTATTCTGGAGAAAAAAAAAGGGGGGGTTGGTCACTTGTATTGATCTGTAACTAACATACAGTCAGGTACAACCATTTACAGTGTACAACTGAGTAAGTCTGGACAAGTTTATGTACCTACTTCACCAACATGATAATCAAAACACAAACGTTTACGTCACCACGAAAACTTCCTTTGTGCCTCTTAGTTACTCCATTCTCACGCAGAGCCCTGGTAACTGTTCTCTGTCACTTTGTGGTTTTTTTAAAAAATATTTATTTTTATTCAAAGGTCAAATTTTACAGAGAGATAGGAGAGGTTGCAAGAGGATCTAACATCCTCTGGTTCACTTAGATGGCTGTAGCAGCCAGAGCTGAGCTGATCCAAAGCTGGAAGTCAGGAACTTTTTCTGAGTCTCTGACATGGATGTGAGGTCCCAGGGACTTCGGGCATGCTCTGCTGCTTTCCCAGATCATAAGCAGGGAGCTGGATAAGAAGTGGAGCCGCTGTGGCAGGAAGCAGCACTCAGGCAGGATGCCAATGCCACGAGGCTGAGGATGAGCCCCTGTGCTGGCCCTGCCACTTGGGGTGAAATCTCTTTTTCCCAGGGTTTTACATAATGGGATAGCACAGTGGCTTTTTTTTCAGTGGAACGGCTTTGAGAATCTTCTGTGTTGTTAATGTATAGTTCATTCCTCTTTTCTGATGTGCAATATTCAGCTATATAAGACATATCATAATCCATAATCACCTAGTAATCGGGGTTGTCTCAAGTTTTTGAATTATTATAAATAATGCTACCAAGAGTCAAGAGGAGTATACATTCCTGCGAAATCATAGATTTTCCTTTCTCTTGGGCAAATACCTGGGAGTGAAATTATTAGGATGCATGATCAGGCTGTAGAATTTCATGACACACTGCTTGGCAGTTTCCTAGCACTGTTAGTCCATTGTTCTAGCAGCTCTGTTCCGTGCACGCGCCCTTCCTTGTTGACCCCAGGTCACCTTGGTCTTTTGAGTTCTTAACCATTCTCATGAGCATGTAATAGATCATTGTGCATTTCATTTGCATTTTCCTGATCATGGTGATGATGGATTCTCTCTATGCGTTTATTGTCTTTTTCAATATCATCTATTTGAGTGTTGGACTCATTTTTAAGTTGTGCTCTTAGTGGTGAGTCACAATATTGTGTGTGTGTGTGTGTGTGCATGCGTGTGAGAGAGAGAAATGAGATTTTGCCAGTGTGTATGTGTGTTCGAGAGAGAAAGAGGCAGAATGAAATTTTTGCTAGTGCCAACACTATGCAGCTTTTCTCTTATTCTAGTCCAGAAGTTTTGCAGCTTTCTCTTGTGACTCGTTCTGAATTTGTACTTGTATGTAGGATGAAGGTTCAGACTTTGACACAAGGTTCACAAGTTGCCCAAGCAACACTGGTGAGAAGACCATTACCTGGATCAAAACGCAACTGGATTGGTTTCTTTGCTTTCTTTCTTTCTTTCTTTTTTTTTTAACTTTTCAAAACAGATCAACAGATGCCACCTGTCGACTTTGTGCTAGAGGTTGGGTGCTGTTTTGATTGAAACAAATCAGGCACAAGTCAGATCCCACACAATCTCTCTCATACGTGCAATCTTGAAAATGTTGAACTCACAGAAGCAGAGAATAGAAGGGTGGTCACTGGAGGAAGATGAGGGATTTAAAGCAATAACATTTTTAAAGATTTAATAAAAGATAATACACCAGACACTGGAAAGAAAAATAGAATGGATTCAGGGAACAGAGAGTGTTGGGGGCATGCTGGAGGGAGGCAGGGAGGGAACCAGCCCTGAGCAGAGACCTTTAGGGTGGGGCAGCAGGCTCTCTGCATATGGGCATTGAAGGGAAAAGGGCTCTCATCCAGCACCTCCCACTGCCTCTCCAACCTCTCAGAAATGCTCCTGTGGCCCACTGCTGTTTCCTGGGCCTCTGCAGAGCTCCCATCAGAATTCCAGTCAGGTCCCTCCTGTTCCTTCCCTGGCTACTGCTCACAACGCCAAGTCCTTTACAGCAGAGATTTTGCTGCAAATGCTTGGAAATGACCTTAGCAAATTTTACTCCCTTCATTTCCCCAATCAAAGGCCGTGTATTAAGCACACTAAGTGTGCTTGGCACTGCCCTAAACCCTAGGGAGACAGAGATGAATGAATGAATGGGATTGAGTTACTGCTTCAGCAGGAGCCAGAGCAAGATGAGACTTAAATGCACTTAGCATACAAGGTCTTTGCTCTGAAGGCGGGTGGTACTGTGAAATGGCTGAGGCAGTGACTGCTCTTGCTGTTGTGCAGTTACTGGGTTGAGAGTTTTTTCCCTTGGTAGAGGGGAGTGGCAGAGTAAATGGAAGACAGTGGGGTTGACCCTATGAGAGTCTTATCATCAGCCAAGGTGGCATGCAAGAGTGAATTCAAGCAGTGGAGATGAAGCAGGCAGGACGATTCTCAGGTGACACAAGGTATTGGGCTTGAACAAGTGTAGGTGGTGGTGCCATGAACTGTTGTAGGGAACACCGGGGAAGGAGCAGTTCCTGGGTTGGGTGGCTAGCTGGGTAGGAGGAGGAGGACTTCATGTTGAGGTATGTTAGGGGTGGAGTGCTCCTGACGGAAATGGCCAGGATGTCATTGTACTTGGAGATCTGGAGCTCCTGAGCAGGCTCAGGTTGGAGGTCAGGCCTGGACTGCCATCTCCAGAGAGATCACAGATGACACTGGAGGTGGGTGAGATGTTCCTGCATGGTGGCTAGGTCATATCTGGCTTTGTACCTGCCATGTTCTAAATGTATGCTGGTTAAGCCCCTGGGTTGTGCCGATCGATTTCCTTGGAACAAATCTCATCACTACCACTTACTGGCAGAGAACCCTTGGACAAGTCTACTTCTCCGCTCCACTTCTCATCCACAACAGGGTGATGACAATTAATCTACCTTATGGGGGTGTTATGTATAGTATTCAGAAAAGTGTTCTACTGTGCAGTCAGTGGACATCTGTTAATTAAAAAGTCCTTTAATTCACTCAGCAAGCCAGGGATCGCCATTGCCCATTCTCCAGATAAGGCAATCGATCATAATCATGGAATTAGTGAGTGGGAGAACCAGGCTGGAATTCAGGTCTGCGTGTCTCTAGAATTTAGCATGCAGGATTGTCTCCCATTGGGGTGAAAGGCCTGTGCATTCATTGGCTCTGTGAGTCACTCAACTCCTCTGGGCATCTGGGTTTCAGTGCTTTACTGAGCCCTCATCGCAGCTGTGCTGTCAGCCACAGCAGCATCTTCCCACTGTCGGCCTACCTGCCCTCCTCCACATCCTTGATCTTTGGAGTCCAGAACCTTCTGTACCTCCCAAGAAGCCTTCTCTGAAGCGCAGGCCTCTCTTCCCCAAAGCACCCTTGCCATGATACACAGACGTTGTCCTGGGACCACTGTGTGGCATTTCATTGCAGTGTTCTTTTGTGCCTTTGGTGCTGTGTGCAGACTGGGCGTGTCGGGGCAGAGGGAGAAGCTGTGCATGGAGCTGAGGGAAGGCTCTCATGCACAGTGCCCTGCCACATGCTCCAGACATCCCACTTGGAGCCCAACTGCTCAGCAGCCCTGGCTGGGAGAGCATGGCAGCTTAAGGCGGAAGCCAGGAGAGCAGCGGCTGGCAGGGAATGAGGGCCATCAGCAAAGGATGCCCCAGTGGAGGCTGGGCATTGTGGCAGAAATTACAGTCAAGGAGCCTGCTGAGTCATAGACTAGTGGGGAAGCATCAGGACAGCCAGCTCTGGCCGGGACACTGGCAGCCAGTGTGGCTGTACTCACCTGTCATGACAATCTGAGCCTCAGTGGCCTCAGCTGTCAAAGGGGTATGGCAGTGGACATATCCTTGGCAAGGTGGATGGGATGGCTAACCATGCTGGACTAAGAACATTACACATCAACTTCTCTTCTCTTACCCCTATCAACCATGCAGAGCAGGTTCACTGCTGAGTGAGAACAGGACTTCCCAATATGGAGATAAGGAAGGGTGTGAAGTATAATACTTGCAGCCCTGGAAACTGGTTGCATGGAGGGCTCCAGGGTCACATGGACATTCATAGATAAAGAACAGAGGGACCCATTCCATTGTTCTGGAAATCCTGGCTACAGCCAGCTTTGCACCAGACTGTGGGCTGGGCTTGGGTGGGGACAAGGTGAGGAAATTGCTGTCTCTGCACTCCTGCTCTGCTCTGGGCTGGGGCAGTCAGGCTTATGAATGGACCCTCTCCATTGATGGCATCAAGTGAAAATCAAGGGATGGAATACAGTTCAGATGAGAGAACAGTTGTGTCTGCCTTGGCCCTGCCTCAGCAGCATCCATTGCTTTGCCTTGCCAGCCTGTGTTGGTCCATCTTAAGATGGGGAATTGGAGAGGCTCCAGGCCTCCATGATATGAACCAGGCATCTGGCAGAAAACCCAGGTTTGAACCAGCAGGACTAAGCTGAGCAGTGCCCTTGACTCCAGCTAGGGAAAAGAAGAGAGCTAGGTCTATGGGGCGAGCAGGACTCCTACATACACAATCACACTCAAATGCAGACGGTTTCCTTTTCATTTAAAGCCCAGAGGGATCAACCAGTGTAAAGAGAGACACATAGTGAGCAAGTGGCACCACTCGGTCCTGCTGACAGCACTGGCTGCAACTTCCCTGCAGGCCCCCTCCTGCTAGCCCCCCTAACTTCCAAACAGATTGCTCACTTCCGACCTACCCGTCATGCCTTGCAGATATAGCTACATCCTGCCTCCTCCGGTGGAGCCTGGGCAGCCCCAGGCTCAGACCTGATGCAGTGCCTCCTGTCCACTCCTGCTGGCAAACCTCTAATTAGCGAGCCTTGCATTGAGGACTCCAATGTGTGTGAGCAATTGTTCCTCACAGCTTCCCTCTCGCTGTTGCATCCCCTAGAAAGCCTGGCTGCAGGCTATATTTAGCTGTGGCTACTTCCCAGGGAGGAGCTGGGTAGATGGGGAAGGCAGGCTTAGTCTGGAGCTTTGAGTCTGCACTGTGTGAGGTAGGAAGGCGGGTCACCATCTCTCCTGACTGGGTCCCTGCAAGGCTGCCCCTCCTGCACCTTCCACCCATGCAGCCTTCACCCCTTGGCACTGGGGCTGCTGCGCATGTGTAGCTTGAACGGGATGGATTCTGAGGCCTATGTCCATCAGTGACAATAGGAATCTTTCACATCATACTCCAGCCTTCAGAGCTACCTTGATTGTACCGGTGGAGTTATAATAAGCAGAGAGCCCACTTCTGGATATGTGTGATGCTTTCCTATTGATTTTGTGTGTTGTGCACACTCGGGATCTGTGCAAGATAGCATAGAGATTCAAGTTTGTAGGGCAGGCATTACGGTGCAGTTGGTGAAAGCCAGTACCTGGGACCCTGGCAACTCATAGCAGAGTGCCTGGGATTGAGTTCCAACTCCACCTCTGCTTCCATCACAACTTCCTGCTAGCATGTCTTGGATGGTTCAAGTACATGGCTCCCTGCCATTAACATCTTGGAGACCTAGGTGGACTGGCTTGCTCCTGGCTTGGTCTGGTCCAGCCTTGGCCATTGCAGCCATTTGAAGAGTATCTCTGTTTCTCTCTTGGTTGCTCTGTCAAATAATTAATATGAATAAACATTAAAAATTAAAATACCAAGATATTATTCAAATAAATAAATATTAAAAGAGTAATATTTGGAAATCACAACTTCAAAGTCTTTTGCCCTACTACTCAGATTGTGACCAAGGACTACCATGGCAGGTGTCATCGGGAGCTGGCTAGGAATCCCCGAGCTAGCACCTTGCAAGAGCCACACGTGACCCTTGAGTACTACCTTCATTGAAGTGTCGCCAGGAAGCTGATAGCTGTGCACATCCTCTGGCCATGCTCCCTGAGACTGTGACTTAGAGTAGGGATCAGCCCAAGCAGTCCACAGATATCACAGTGTCCATGGTTAGGGAGCAGGACCTCTAATCGGCCTCAGGGATGCTCTTGTTTGTTCTCTGCTCACAGCATCGTGGAGGCAGATGGCTAGCCCACACTCAGAAACACTGCCTTTTCAGATACCCCCTCCCCAAAGATCCCTGTGCCTGGGGCAGAGGCAAGGATGACAGCCTGGTGGTGGTGAGGGGCTAGGGGGCCAGGAACACAGCTGAGGCCCACAGCTCTTCTCTCTTTAGCCTTGACCATGGAGCCTTCCTTCTGCTTCAGGGAAAGAAGACTAAGATGACACACTCTCCACAGGGACCAGGGCACTGGTCACAGACCAAACATGCAAAAGCACTGTAGCCTACTGGAAGTCGCCTGCTCCCCACCAGTCACCCAGGAGCCCAGTCCTGTTCTTCCTTCCCACCCTGCCAAAGGTACTTCCAGGGAAAAGTGTTTACATGTAGGGAGGTGCCAGACAGCAAGATCAGCCACACCCTGGAGGATGAACCTCCCACCCACCCCAGCACTGTAGCACCTGCAAGGTGGAGAGCCCGAGCCCATCCCTCTCCCCTGTGTCATGGCAGGAACCCTCTGAGGAGCCCTCTGCCTCTGGCCTCCCTGCCCTTGCATTTGTCATTTGTAGAGCTCCAGGCCCAGCATTTTTCATGAATCCCTGCATTCCCTGGGACTCTCAGGGCCTGTTCCACATACTCCCCCAGGGCTTTTGTGCCCTGGGTGGAGTCTTTGCTGATCCTTCCATGTGCCAAGGGCTCCCCCAAGACAAAGAGATTTGGGGTGTAACCGCTTGCAGGCTTGTCCACCAGTGCACCTGCCGTGCACTCTGCCTGGGATACCTTCACCTCCACCCGCTGGCAGGTCTCCTACCATCTACCCCAGGAGACATGCCGTCTTCTCGTTATTTGTTCAGGTATTCAACAAGAGTTTGGTAAGCCCCTCGCTGTACCATGTGCTGAACTGAAGTCTGAGGGTATAAGCTGTCTGCCGTTAGAGTGAATGCTGTGACACACTCATCAGCTTCTCCCCCCCACCCGACTTTGCAAATGAAGTGACTGAGGCACTGCATGGTTAAATGACTTACTCAAGGACAAACGGCTGGAAGGAAGAGTACTAGGACTTGAAGTCAGTCAAGTGCCACGCCATCAAGAATTTCCTTTCTCAGTGTCACCCATTGCCTCCCCCACTTCAGTCCCCTTCCCCTGCTGGCTGTAACCCTGGTCTCCTGTCTGCTCCCATTAGCTGGCTCAGGTCAGATTCTGGGAGATTCTCTTGGTCCCAGCTGTCTGAGAGTCACCAGGTCCCTCCTCCCTCCCTCTCCCTGTAGCCATGCCACCTTCTCTCAGTGCCTCAGATGCCTTCCAGCTGTCTCTCCCATTAACCTCCTGCTTCCACTGTCCTGGCCACTTGCTAGAGGAACCGCTTCGTTGTGGCCATTGCTTTTACTCTTGCGCCTCACTATTGCTGGTTCACAGAAACCAACCGATCCGTAGCCTGTGCCACCATTCACTCCATCCTGGCCTCTGTTGTCCTCCATCCTGCCATCACTGCCTATATGCCTGCCTCTTGGCCATTCTTAGTCTTCCCTTCTAAGCATCTGCACATCTCATCCCCCCAAGGAGGACTCCAATCCCAACCAAACCTAACTGTGTCCACTCGTCTCCCTCAGCTCAGTCCACACCCCAGAGCTGCTGCCCTTCTTGCCCATCCAGCTCAAATGTCTCTGCTTTCATTACAGAGTTGCCCTCTGTTAGTTGTGCCATCCTCTTACCAACACCTGTCTCCTGCATGAGAACAGAGGATCCAGGCAGTGGCATGTCTCATTCTGGTCCTCACTTGGTCCAGTACTTGGCCCTGGGCCTGATACAGGGAGTAGGTGGGCTGGAAGCTTGATGAGCAAATCAGAGTGTATGGGAAAGCTCTTGGTCCAGTCCCTAGCCTAAAACACGTATCTGATGGTTAGCTAATAGTGATTGCTGCCCCTGTTAGAATCAGTCTTGAGCAAGTTTCACCTGATGCCCAAAGAAGGCTGGAGATTGCCAATAACTAGGGTGATGACTGCAGGCAGCTGTCGAGGGACAATGCAGAGTGCAAGGTGGTAACTACCAGCAGCTGGGGAGATGATGGAACAGCTGGGTGGTGACTTTGCTATTCACAGGTGGTGACTGGGAACAGCTGGGGTGGTGTTTGCACACTCCCAAGAATAAGACATACAAATAACTGGGGAACTTCAGCAGCAAACAGCAGTGAGTGGCACTGCAAATAACCGGAGGGGAGGTGCAGACGACTGGGGAGTAGAGACCCCCTGGCACTCATGCCTGAAGGGTGTCTCGTGAGCCCCCATGCAAGCCCATCTGTCTGTATCTGACCACCTAGGTGACTTCTCCCTCCCTCCCCCTGTAGCCACGCCACCTTCTCTCAGTGCCTCAGATGGACTATGCTTCCTCCCACCACCCAATCCTGGCACACACAGGCCCTTCCTTTTGGAATTCCTCACCTCCATCCTTCAGTCTCAGTTCCTGTCTCCATCTTCCTTCCTCTCTCCGTGCTCTGAGAACAGCCATTGCTGGTCCTGTGATTGCAATGCATATGGCGGGCTTTTTGTTGCATGCTCTCCTCCCCTACTCCTCTGTGAGCTTCTAGAGGGCGGGGCTGGTCCCCCATCACCCTTCCCTGCATCCTAGGGCCTGGTGTCTAACAGGTGTTCCTAAGTACTTGATGGCCATAGAGCTAGATGTGGGGCTAAGGCAACGGCTGAGTGCACAGAGGGAGAGAAAATACAACCACCATCACTTATTGAGTGCCTACGTGTACCTGGTCCTGCCATTAGTTACCCCCTGGTTCACATCTAGGGTGCACAAGCAGGAAGCCTTCTACCCACAGTCAGATGTCCATGCTCATCTTTGCTCACTATCAGGGAACTTCTAAGGACCATTAGAATATTTGATGGCTGCCATACGGCTGCCCTTCGTGCCCACTGCTGCAAGACAACAGCCAGGAAGCATCGAGCTTCCTGTTCAGGCCTCCATTTACCCATATTTAACAGGAAGACTTAGCCACCGAGATGGCTCCTGAGGTCTGACTGGGCCAGGTGTGATTGCGTGCAGTTCAGGACCAATGAATGCCTCAGGGAGCTTCCTCTTGTTTGCTCCTAATCTCACCGGGCCTCCCCGAGAGGCTGAGCCCCAGCCCAGCAAGGCCTCAAGGAGGACAGTGTCCATGGTGAAGGCTCTGCCCTGGCTCTGTTCCCCAGTGGCTACAAGAATCATACACATCCGAAGAGCAAAAACAGAGGCAGGGTCTGCAGGCTTGTGAACCACAGAGACCCAGGTAGTAAGAGGGATTGGCCTTGGACAAGTGCTGACTTGATAACACGGCCTGACCCAGAGCTGACCATCAGAGGGAAGGTCCCACAGTGACTCAGCAACAGAGCTGAGCTTTGCACCCAGGCAAAACAGCTCCAGAGTCCCTGCTCTCAACCCCTACATTATGGTGTGAGACCACGGGGCACAGCCCCCACCAGGCACACAGGCATACATGTGAATGCACCTGCACACACACACACACACACACACACACACACACACACATACACACGTAAGTATGCATGGATGCTGACGTCACGGCTCCCTTTCTCTTCTTCCTTTTCTTGAAGTGCTCCCAGGTTGTGCTGGCTGAAAGCTCCGCTAAAATCCAGGAAAGATGTCATGTTGTCCACGGATTTCTCTAACAGTTGGGCAGGGCCAGTTTCTCTGCCAGCCAGCCTGGAAATGAGGCTCAGGAAGTCGGTGAGCGGTTCCCTTGGATACGGGGACCCACGGTCGGGGCATGGCTCCCTCCGAGCAAGCCCCTAGCCTGGTTTTACGGCTGCTGTGCGTGATAGCCCGATGCCTCCTTTATCTCCAATCCCATTAATTCAAAGATGCCATAGGAGCCCGTTAGGACAAAGCATAATAGGCTGGCTGGCTCTCTGCACTGACCTGCCCCCTCCTCTACCTGCTCAGCCGTGGTAGGGAAGGAAGGAAGCAGGCTTCTGGGAGGGGGCATCTCACCAGCAGATTACTGGTCATGAGGTAGGCAAGGGACATCGTAGATGATCTGAACAAGAGCAACAGGAAACCAACAGGAGGGATGGAGGCGTAGCTGCTGGGTATAGAGAGCCATGGGCTGTGTGGGATGACATCTTGCAGATGCTAGAAGCGTTGAGCATGTAGGGTGGGAGAATGGAGATGGCCCTGACTCCTGGGCTCTGTGGCTTTGGGCAAGTTACTTAACTCTCTGTGTTTAAGTTCCTTCTTCTGTAACAGGATTCTTTCCAAAGTTCATGGGCAATGGAATTAAGAAGCTACATTTATTTTTGGTGCAAAACCTCTTTCAAATCCATGCACATAAATGTTTTTGAAATCCATAAACTTCAAAAAGTTGATGAAAAATGCATGTCATGAACAAGTAGGCAAAATTGGTTTGCACCAAAATAGACTTTATCTTTTCATTCTCTTTTCCACGAACCTTTTCAAGTGCCCCCTTGGAGACGAAAGTAGGTTCCACCTCCTGCGATGGCCAGAGGACGTCATGACGTAGTCCTGCAAAGCACTCAGGACAGTGCCTGGAGAGTCTAAGCATCAGTGAATATTGACTTGTGGTCTTGTTTGAGGATACAGCTAGGGGAGGAGAGATGGGAGGTGCTTTGTCAAGGGCAAGGCTGGGGACTTCAAGGGACCCAGAGGGCAAGACAGGCGCCCATGTGTTCTTGCCTCCCTCTAGCCATGCCAGGCTGCTGCTGCTCTCTGCATGCACCATCCTCTTGGCTTTTGCCTAGGGTGTTCCTTCTACCTGGAGTGTTCTCACTCCCTCACTTCTCTGGGTCAGCTCCTTCTTCGGCTACACACTTAGACTCTACTCTTTGGGAGGTTCCTCCCGAGCCCTCTGGCTTAGGTGCCCCTTTTTGAGACTCACAAGATCTCCTACATGAGGGTGCTTTAAAAAGTTCATGGAAAACGGTATTAAAAGATAAGTGTCTGTTGATGTCTATTGAAATCCATGCATAGTTTTCTTTTCATAATTTGTATTTACATGATATTTTAGAAAACATTGTCTTCCTCTTTTTTTGGCACCTGCATAAATTTATCTTTTAATCTTGTTTTTCATGAACCTCCTTCATCCTGTGACCACCTTCCTGCCCAGAGGTGTTGGGCCTCCCTGTGTGCCTTCTGTGGAAGCAGGAGCCATGTGTGACTTACTTGGCACAGAGTCCCCAGACATTCGTAGCACCTTGGAAAGCCAAGGGCTGGAAAGAGCCCTCCCATGGCACATATTAGAATATGTTCCATCACTCCCGAGTGCTTCTTTCATTTTTTTAAAATATATTTTCATTCTATTCAAAACACAGAGAAATAGAGACAGATGAGATAGATCTCCCATCTGTCAGGGAACTCCTCAAATGTCCACAACAGCCAGTGCTGGACCAGATCAAGGCCAGGGACCAGCACTGGGCCATCACCTGCTGCCTCCAGAGAAGCACATTAGCAGGAAGCAGGTTGGAAGCAAAGGAGCTGGGAATCAAGTCAAGTTCTCCAATGTGGGATGTCCCACTGCACCCCGATGTCCACCCCCAGGTGCATCTTGAAGAGTAAGCTTGAAGACCATGGTGTTGAAGGTGCCATGGCTGAGAATGCTGGTGTATGTGTGTGTAGGTGCTATAGCATGTGTGTGCATGCATTTATGTGTGTGTATGTGTTTTGTAGGGGAGTTAAGCCATCCTTTGTCTGACTCCACAGTTCTCCGTTCCATCCCAGTCTCTGCACCTGAACTTCCTGATTGATTTTCTGGTTTCTGGCTAGGACTCAAGGTTTCCTCCAGACTTTGGCCAGCTGGTTTGGTTCCTGACATCCTGCAGAGCTCTTGGGGCTGGCTATGTTCTCCTCCCCCTGCTAGCTGGGTCTAACCCACACCTGTCAACCTCTTCACTCCAAATCACCCAAACCTGCAAAGTACCTCTCGAGGTCAGACACGAAGGCAGCGCCAGCTCCCATCAAGATTAGGACTTGGAGTGGAGGCCAGAGCCTGACATGGCTGGATCCATGCTCACCCTGTGCTCCCATTCCTGCCTGGCTGCCTGTGCTCTCTCATCCCAGCTTGCCAGCCTTCCTTTAGTCCCTGGAGTTGACGGTGCCTCCTAAGAGCCTTTGCACAGCTGTTCCCTTCACTGCACTTTCTCCTCTTTGCCCCTGTCACCCTGCAGGTAAGCCTCCCTGAGATCAGCCTCAGGGAAGCTCCCAAGACTTCCAACTCTAGATCCAGTCCCCCAGCTATTCATTCTATGGCTATCAGGATCTCTTCTCCATCAGCTGTCTCCTTGCATGTAGCAGTTCACTGATTAACACTTTGATTTTTTTTTTTCTGAACTTGAACTACGGTTATGCAACAAGGTGGAGGAATCCACCATGGTGGGAAGGTTTGGGGAGGGGTAGGGAGAATCCAAGTACCTATGAAACTGTGTCACATAATAACACTTTGATTTTATTCCTGCCTTTCTTCCCATTTGGCTCTCCTTGTCCCAGGGCCAGAGCCACCCCAGTATTTCTGAGCATCTGCTGGGTACAACAGGCTTAGTGTCCAGGGAGAAGGGCCAGCTGTGGAAGACTGTGGGTCCTGTGCAGGGGAGACTTGAGATCACCCCAGAGGAGGGCAGAAGAGAGGGACATTGGTGGGTGATGGACAGAGGTGTCTAAACAGTCCTAGCATTGAGTCTCCCATGCCCACAGGGAGCTTTCTTCCCCAGCCCCCACCAGCTGGGACTACTGTGGATAGGGTCGCCCCGGGCTAGCTCTTGTCTTGGAGCACCATGCAGTCCCTGGCCCAGCTGATGTGGCAGTTTGCTTTCATCCTGCCTCTTTTCCACCTTGTCCTCTTCCAAATTCAGCTCCTTACTGACTTCCTCACCTACTGCCCTTCCTGTCTGCCTCGCTCCAGCCATGAGCCAGCCTCCATTTTCCATTTCCCTGGGCCCTCTCCCCGTTTCTCACCATCTGCCTCGTCTTTCCTGCCAGGGCTATGAACTCAGTGATCAGGAAGGGCTGAAGATCCAATACCAAGGGAATATGAGCAGTGCCAGGGACTTCCCAAGCATTACCATTTAATCCTCTTTTTTAAAAAGAGGATTTATGTATTTATTTGAAAGGCAGAGTAAGTGAATGAGAGAGCAGAAGCAAGAGCAATTGAGAGAGAAGTGTCTTCCAATCACTGATTTACTCCCTAAATGGTTGTACTGGGCAGGGTTGGTCTAGGCTGAAGCCAGGAGCTGGGAGCTCCATCTGGGTCCTCCGTGTGGTGGCAGGGGCTCAAGCACTTGGACAATCTTTCACTGCTTTCCTAGGTACTTTACCAGAGGGCTGGCTGTGAAGTGTAGCAGCTAGAACTTGAACTAGCACTCCAATAGAGAGTGCTGGCGGTGCAGGCAGTAGCATAGCACATAACACTGGTTCCATTTGTTCAATTCTGTAATCTACCGAAGCAGGTAGATATCCTGATCTCAGAATAAATAGGGTCATTGGCATTGCGAGCTGCCTGGTGCCACCGCAGGGAAGAGCCTGTCCCTGAAGGGTGAAACTCGAGGGATGACAAGCTGGCAGTGAGAGCCCTGCCCAGCCCCATCACAGAACAGCCCCCTGGTGTGGGCGCTGTCCCTTCAGCCTTGGTTGAGGGATGATAGATCTGTAGCCTTCACCTGAGCCTAGGGTGGATTCTGCTAGCTGCCCTGGTTCAGGCAGGGCTCCAGCGGCAACAGGAGCATCTGGTCAGACAGGGTTGAGTAGATGGTGTTGGAGCCAGGAAGCAAAGGAGACCAGAGGCCAGATCCTTAGGTGTGTGTTGTAAGGCCAAGGCCAGGGATCTCTAGCTGGGTCCTGTGATTGCTTTATCAGTCCCTCCTCTGGGCTCCCTCCGCAGCTGCTGGGGTTCACATCACTGCACCCTCCTGAGTGAGTCCACATCCCGCTTACAGCCCTTGGCTGGGTACGCTTGGCCTCGCCACTGCACACAGCTACGGCCCACACTTCCTTTCCAAATGGAGCCGACACACTCCGCTCAGGTACGGTAGTGACCCTAGTCTCTCAGCTTAGCATCAAAGGGCCTGGAATTACCAGCAAGTTGCTTTATAAAAGAGCCAAGAAATGAAACGTGTGGGGTGATAGCTTTTAATTTAAAACACGATGCCCTTTGCATTTGGATGTCAGGAGGAATTTTGAGTGACATTTGTGGAGATGCCAGGGTGAACATGTGAGGCCAGGTTTGCTCATCAGCCATGCTCAGCTGTAGCCGAGAGGCGGTGGAGGAAACGCTGTGCCTGCTGGCTGTGCTTCTCCCTGGGTTGGGGAAGCCTAGCTCAGATCCAGCCTGGCAGACTCTGGCAGGTCACGGCCAAGCGCAGGCACAGCATCAGCTGCACATCCAAAGGGGCTGTACCAGCTTCCAGCTGTCCATGCTCCCTGGCCAGGGCCCACAGTGTGGCATCATCCCTGCCTGGAGCAAACTGGAGTCCCCAAATCCATGTGCCTCACAAATGTATGCAGTAGTATACACTCTGGGGCCGGAGTGTCTTCATATTAAAAGGATCCATTCACTTATTTAAAATACATTTACTGAGCAATTGCTGTGTGCCTGGCACAGTACTCAGCACCAAGGCTGTAGCAATATAATGGAGATAGACTCTGGGGCATAGGTGTGGGAACCATTTTTCTGCCAAGGCGCCTTGGGTATTGATGACATCATTCGTGGAATGGACCTGCTATCAAAGTATTCAATTTCAAGTCCTGCCTGTGGTTGCCTTGGCAGGGCCAGACCAGATGATTTTGAGGGTCTTAATGAGGCCCAGGGGCTGGATGTTCTAGACTCTTGCTGCTAAGGGACTTACCACTCAACCCTGTCTTCCTTCTCCACCTAGTGTAGTGGCAGCTCCTGAGGGGTGGGGTGACAGCTTGCCCATCTGGGGCCAACCAGGTGGAGCTCAGAATAATGGAAAGTGACACTGTCACCTCTCTTCCTTTGGAAGGAACTTGAAAGGACAACAAGCGCCCGATTCTGGGTCTGGCTCATGTCCACCACGCATCTGTTTAGTGCCCTGCTTCTATGCCTTCTCGGGGATCCCGGGAGATAAAATGCTTGCTGTCACCATTTGGGTGTGTATGGAGGCCAGAAGGGCCAAAAAGGTGACTGCTTGGAGATGCTCCTTCCACGCTGAACTCAGTACTGGTAAGATTCTTCCAGATGCACCTGTCGGTCCCTTCTGGCCCTCTGAGGACAATTCCTCAAAATGACCATAGGAAATGCAACTACACCTGGATAAAACTTGGGTCTTCCAGTTTTTAAGTCCTTGTGTAGGTTCTTCTCTCGTAATTCCCTCTTCCTGAGAACTTTTGGAAGACTGCCTACACTTGTAGTTCAGAGAGGAATGCTGAGCCCATGTCCTCAGGATGCTCATTGTCTTGCGATGGAAACAGGCCAGCAAGTGGCTCTGCCGCCAGACCTGGACAGACATCAAATAAGTTATTTACATTTCTTTCTTTTTCAAAAATATTGACTTATTTGAAAGTAGGAGACAGAGGCCAAGGCTGGGCAAGATCGAAACCAGAAGCGTTTTCTGAGCCTCCCACACAGGTGCAGGCTGCAAACAGGCCATCCTCTGCTGCTTTCCCAGGCCATTAGCAAGGAGCTGAATCAGAAATGAAGTAGCCAGGACTTGAATTGGCACCCAGACGGAATGCCAACACTGTAGACGGTGACTTTACCCACATTCCACAGTGTTGGTCTGTTACATTTTTCAAGGCCTCGGTTTTCTCATCCGTGAAAGGGGCCTGGTCAGAGTCACTCCCAGGGTTTCTGCAAGAATTATTGGAGTTACAGCCTGGACCACTTACAAAGGACATGTGCTCCTTGGGCACAGCTGCCAGTCTTGTCCACGACCCTGGTCACATTGCAGTCCTGTGGGCTGGCTGGGGTGGCACCTCAGAAGGAAGGCAGAGGGAGCAGCATGCTGGGTGACAGTCTCGGGAGTCACATGAAGTTTGTGCGAACCCACGTGACCCACAGACAGTTCTTATAGGCGGCTGCCAAGCTTGCTCCAACACCTGTCCCCAAGAGCCCCTGCATTGTATGCCTGAGCCTTTGACATACAGGGTTGTTTGCCAAGGGAGAGAAATGTTATTGGACATTTTTGTGTGTGTGGTTGGAAAGATTACTTCTTTTTTTTTTTTTTTTTTTTTTTTTTTTTTTTTTTAATATATACCATTTTATTGTATTGTTGTTGACAATCTTTACATAGTTAACTATAGTTGAAGGAAAATCAAGAAAGAGAAGAAAAAAAAAAAAAAAAAAAAAAAGGTTCAGGGGGATAGGGAGGTGGGCAATGCTATTATGTCCATATTGTTTCCATCATGTATCTGAGGTAAAAGGGGATATTGAGGGAGAAGCCCCACCCGGTTTCCCGCCCACCCCAAGTCCCGGATGTGGGGCATGCTCTGAGATATGTGCTCAAGTGGAGTTAATAGTTCTCCAGTTATGAGTCACTGCCAGTTTCGCTCGATGAGGTGGTCCACTGATTGATATGGTCCATCATGAAGTCTCCATTTGTCCCATATTTCGCTGCCAACATGTAGCTGAGATGAATGATTGTCCTATTCTGTCTTCTGTCTTTTCTTGGTTAGAATTCTGAGTCCAGCAGTTCAAGTGGGGAGATCTCCAAAGATACTTTGAGGTATTCCCAGACCAGATTCTTGTATGTTCTAGCAAGCACAGGGCCCGGCACAGTCCATCACCCTGGTCAGCTGGTGGTTGCAATTGCTGTGTTGGTTCTGTTTTCAGTCCCGAGTTGCACTGGAACCAATGGGTGTTGCAGTCCAGTCTGGTTCGGCCCTTACATCAACCAGTGGGAGCTGCAGCCTAGTCGGGGCGACCCACAATAACCCCCACCAAGCCTGCCCCCTACCCTGGTTTGCCAATTTGTGTAGCAGAAGACCAGTCTGTCCCCCATCCCATTTGGCTCTGGTACTTGTCAATGGGTATTAAAGCTTAGTTCTATCTAATCGACTCAACCATCCAGCCCTCACAGATGTTGTTGAGTGCCTCTGTCTAGCCATCCCAGCCCCCGTCCTAGTTTTCATGCCCTCCCACGGGAATAGTGACCCAAGAAGGGGGAACCCACTTTTTCCCTCCCAGGTCTCTCTGTCCCGGTTTATGCACTCTTTAGGTGGTCCTGTGATTTGACTCGACAGAATTAGTCCCCAGTGCCAGCTTCTGCCAGCTGATGCTGTGGCCCTGATCTTGTCCACATGCAGCGCACAGGTGTTGTAGCCTTGCTTAGTCGTGTCTGTCTCTATCCCAGCCAACACTCCCCAGTGGGAGTGGTTGTCCAGCGAGGGGACCAGCCCCTTAACCCCCCCGCCAGCTCTGCCCCTCCCTTCCTGGATCTCACGTGTGCTGGATGGGTGCTGCATTCATATCCAGTACAGGCAACCACGCCCTGGCGTTCCAGAATGTGTACTGGTTTTGTCGCAACCAAACCCGGCCCATTCCACACTCTGTTCTGGTGATCGGATTTGCCAGAGGATGACATGAACTGATTCAGCCTGGCCTGCTCCTGATCCATGCCAAATGCATGCCAGTGGGAAACTTTCCATGGCCTAGTCTGGGCTGTTTCCAATCATGCTTCTCGCGCTTACCTGCAGGGACTGTGTCCTGCCAGAGGAGTTGCTCAGGCTCCTCCATCAGAACCCCTCCCAATGCCAGATTTTGCGCTTGCCAGGGGGTTCTTGAGCCAACCCTACTCAGTTCACCTCCTGTCCTAGCAGGAACAGTGGCTTTTCCTGGCTGGTTTTCACCCCATTCTGACTCTTGTTGTTGGATGTTTCAGCCCAGCCATGGCTCGTCCATACCCACATACAGCTCACACATGGCTCAGAAGGGGATTGAGACCCAGCCTAGTCAGTCCCACATCTACCCTGTTTCTCCATAACACCAGATGGTGCTGGGATCTGAACCGGCCTGGTGCATCCAATCCCAGCCCACACTAGTGCCTCGGGTGACTGCAACTGTTTCCTAGATAGAACGCAGCCCCCATTCCAGCACATACACCCCTTGCTGGGAACCTCATCTCAGCTGTGGCATCCCAGATTGGGACCGTTCCTAGCTGTAAATCACGCACCTGCACGTGGTTGCTCCGAGGACCATTAGGTGCCAGCCTGCTACACAAGCCGGAGCTTATCTTTTACTTGATAGGTGTTCAAAGCTCAGCGAGCCGAGGGCTGCGGGAGAGGACGTCTAGCTTGGATCCCGAACCCAGTCCGCCATGTGCCCATGGCTCATGGCGGGCTGGGCCCGGACATGCCTGGGTGCGGCCTGCTTCCTTCTGGGGTGAGTACGCCGAGGGGGGAGGCCTCCGTGACTGGGCATGTCCGGGACCCACCCAACACCCTCATTGGGTGGTGGGTGAACGGGATTGGGGAGGGGCGCAACCTCAGGCCTGCAGGATTTAACCTCCGGCTGCCAGAGGTGAGCCGAGGGCTGCGGGAGAGGACGTCTAGCTTGGATCCCGAACCCAGTCCGCCATGTGCCCATGGCTCATGGCGGGCTGGGCCCGGACATGCCTGGGTGCGGCCTGCTTCCTTCTGGGGTGAGTACGCCGAGGGGGGAGGCCTCCGTGACTGGGCATGTCCGGGACCCACCCAACACCCTCATTGGGTGGTGGGTGAACGGGATTGGGGAGGGGCGCAACCTCAGGCCTGCAGGATTTAACCTCCGGCTGCCAGAGGTGAGCCGAGGGCTGCGGGAGAGGACGTCTAGCTTGGATCCCGAACCCAGTCCGCCATGTGCCCATGGCTCATGGCGGGCTGGGCCCGGACATGCCTGGGTGCGGCCTGCTTCCTTCTGGGGTGAGTACGCCGAGGGGGGAGGCCTCCGTGACTGGGCATGTCCGGGACCCACCCAACACCCTCATTGGGTGGTGGGTGAACGGGATTGGGGAGGGGCGCAACCTCAGGCCTGCAGGATTTAACCTCCGGCTGCCAGAGGTGAGCCGAGGGCTGCGGGAGAGGACGTCTAGCTTGGATCCCGAACCCAGTCCGCCATGTGCCCATGGCTCATGGCGGGCTGGGCCCGGACATGCCTGGGTGCGGCCTGCTTCCTTCTGGGGTGAGTACGCCGAGGGGGGAGGCCTCCGTGACTGGGCATGTCCGGGACCCACCCAACACCCTCATTGGGTGGTGGGTGAACGGGATTGGGGAGGGGCGCAACCTCAGGCCTGCAGGATTTAACCTCCGGCTGCCAGAGGCGAGCCGAGGGCTGCGGGAGAGGACGTCTAGCTTGGATCCCGAACCCAGTCCGCCATGTGCCCATGGCTCATGGCGGGCTGGGCCCGGGCGGCCAGCGTGCCATTTGGCGCCAGGCTGTGCCTGCTAGCCGCCCGGCCGGGGAGCTCTGGGGTATTGGACATCTGAATCGCTGCTGAGATAGCTCTAGAGTGACCCCACTGTTTCTGGGATCTGAGTCAATCCTAAAGATTCCCAATGCCAGTAACTCTTCCTTTGAAGAACTTCCAATCCCTTAATAATGCTGAGCTTTGAACACCTATCAAGATTACTTCTTGATGAAAACACACACAAAGAAAGACTTACAAGCTGCCCTTAAGGTAGGCAAATGAATGATATGTGTTTACCACTTCTGAACCATTGCTCAAAGCTGACACTCGGTGGACTGCTTGCAGGGGCTGAGGCAGGAGCGGGGAGGCAGCCCAGTGCGGCATGCCCAGGCACAGGGCAGATGCATATACAGCTACAATGTCCCCCTATTCTGCTTGGTCTCTGCGCCCTCCCTGCTTTTCTCAGACATGTGCTTCCTGGAAAAGCCTGTCCCATTTCCTGTGGTCTGCCCAGGTCTATGCTCCCCCTCACAAAACTAGAGGGCTATTTTCCTAAATGCACCTGCCTGGTCATGCTTCTACTCAGGTATCCTGGGGGGCTCAAGCTGTTTCCTGGATGAGATTCTTATGTTCCCATTCAGACCCTTAGACCTAAACAATGGAGTACACGGCCACTGTAGTTAGCTCCCCACACCCTGTTCTCCAGCTTCCCGCAGAATCCCTTGTGTATAGCAGACAAGCATGAACAGAAGTCACGGTGAGGAGAGGAGTGGTCAGCCTGAAGCCCATGTCCTTCACGTCCCTGCTGCACTCAACACAACCGCTGCCTCCTGCACTGGTGTGGGAGTCCCAGACCCTTGTCTGCTTCCACCCAGGATCCCTGCAACGGGAAGAACACACAGTGTCAATGGGGAGACCGGAGGAGGAGACACCCGGGGCCAGACCAGGGCCAGACAAAAGGCCCAGAGGATCCCAGGGCCAATAGCGTGGGCAGGACTGGGTCACAGAAAGGCTGGATGCTGCTGGGCAGGCCTGGGTCAGGATGCATGGCCAGGGCCAGGGTCTGGTACAGAGCATCCTGCTGTACATCTTTGGATGGTGACTTGCCCTCTCTGAACCTCAGCTCTCTCTCAGTCTGCAAAGGAGCTATCTGAGTAATGATCCCTGATATTTTAGTGGTGGATCTTGTTCTACTGCTCCAGGCCCTGAATCGGGCCTTGGACACCAATCAGTCAGAGACAAGAGCCAACACTCCTTGTGTAGGGTAGGCCACCCGTGTGTCTGTCCTATGGCTGCTGTCACAAATCTCTTCAAACTCCGTGGTTTTGGTGAGATAGACGAATTCTGTCACACCCATGGAAGCCGGAAGTCCAAAACATGGTGCCTGAGCTGAAGTCAAGGAGGTACAGTACTGAGCTTCCAAGGCCACCTGCCTGGATTCCTGGGCTTCTGACCCCTCCTCCCATTGCTCTGCCCTCCTGCTTCTGTGGTCACATCTCCCACTTCTCCTTGTAACCCTCCTGTTCCCTGTGACAAGGACCCTTGTGATGACCATCGGCCCTCACAGGTACTCTGAGCCAGGTTGTTATCAGGCTTCAGCTTGTGGCTCTGCAAAGCTGGTCTTATCTGGCAGGAGCCATAGCCATAGATGAGGTCTAAGATGATGGAGACCTCTGTGAATACAAGCCCAAGGGTTCCCAGGGGAGGGCATGGCATTCTCACCAGGGCCAGGAAGCAAGGAAGAGGGGTGAGCCCAGGAACCACTCCGTGACCACTGTTGCCTTTGCCTGGAGCTGAAATGCATGCACCTCCCATCGGCAGCTGAGAAGTGCACATTGATTCCCCTGGTACTGCCTGGTGGTTATGGGCACAAGCTCTGGGCTGTGAAGAACCTGGCTTTGAAGATCTTCTTCTTTTCTAAGGCCTTACTGTAGTTTTGGAAAGGGCACTTGGCTCTCAGAACCTCAAGTTTCTCAGGTGTAAAATGGAAATAATAATGACTGAATCGCATGGTGGTGAGGAGGTTCAGCTGAGGAATGTTGCAGGTTTGTACCCACAGCTCCTGCACCGTGGAACTCTTAATTAGGAATTTCAGAATCTCTCTTCTCTCTTTCTGTCCCCCAGTATTTATCTACCTTTATCTGTCTCTCTATCATCTATCTATGTATCTATCTAGCATCTGCCATCTACCTATTCATCATTTAACATGGATCTCTATTAGCATGTATTTTATCTATCTATCTATCTAACTATCCGTCTCTATTTATAACACCTATCTATACTCTCTTTTTGTCTGTCTAATAGGAATATGATATAACCTCAAATGTAAGCTGTAGATGAAATTTTAAATTTCCAGTAAGAGTAAAAAGAAACAGGGGGATTCAATCTAATAATATACTTTCACCCAATACAGTTTAAATAGGTAATCAATGTAAAACGTATCACTGAGACTTTGTCTTTCTATCTAGTAGAAATAAAAGTTCAAATGCAAGCCATATGTGAAATTTTAAATTTTCAAGTAAGAGTAAAAAGAAACAGGTGTATTACATCGGATATACTTTTACTAATATACTTTAAACATATAATCAATACATAACATAACACTGAGCTTCCTTCCTTCCTTCCATCCCTCCCTCCCTCCCTCCCTCCCTCCCTCCCTCTCTCCCTCCTTTCCTTCCTTCCTTCCTTCCTTCCTTCCTTCCTTCCTTCCTTCCTTCCTTCCTTCCTTCCTTCCTCATCTGTCTACTATTCTCCTATCACTGAATGATACCTACACTAAGTCTTTGGGATCAGAGACATGTGTTACTCCCAGCACATCACAGTCTGAGTCAGCCCCCTGTGCTGGGGACAGCCCCCCGGGGGGGCTTTGTCCTATTCTGTTTACCTCTCACCATGCTGTTCTTGTAAACTCATTGTCTGCACAGTCTCAGTCATTGCCTCTATGTGGGCGATATTGGAATGGCCTATAGGGCTTTGTCTGGGGATTGGAAGCAAACAGGCTGTGCGGAGAGCAGGGTGCACAGCTAAGGTTGGGGCAGCAATAGCCTCAGACACTGGCATCAGGATGGTCAGTCCCCCCAGAAACTGGCTCTGTTAGTTTCCTTTTGTTCCATAGTAAATTGTCACAATTATCAGTGGTCACAATTATAGAGGATCACAATTATAAAATTATCACCCACTTATCCTGAAACAACACAGACTGTTTAGACTGTGGCCAGCAGTGGCATGGGTTGGCTGGGTCATTACTGGTCTCCCAAGGCTGCAGTCCCGTGCAAACAGGGGCTCTATTCTCAGCTGAAGAAGGCAATACTTCCAAGCTCCATTGGCTGCTGGCTGCTGCTACCAATGTTGGGCCCTGGAAGAAATCCCTGGGTTCCCTGGTTTTCTCCATTATGGCCACTTAGCTCATGAAGACTGCAGAGAGTCTCACTTGTGTCTGCTGAGATAGAGTCCTATCAGACCATCCAGCTTGGCTATAGTCTGTTGATCAGAAGCAATGCTGAGGCTCCACTCATGCTTCAAGAGATGGGACTGCACAGAGGCATGAAGACCAGAAAGCAGGAGATTGCTAAGGGTTACATCAGGATCCACCTGCCACCTGGGGTTTGTGCAAAACTGTGAAGATGAATGTCAGTGGGTTCACAGACTCACTCAATCCCTTTCCCACCTCCAGTGAGTCTCAGTTAAAGGATGAAGGGATGTAAAGGATGATTCACCAAAGAGGAATCAAAGAACCAAACCGACTCGTTATAAACACGTTTCGAACAGTGTGGATCTATGATAGGGTGGAAGGTAGATAAGCAGAGCTTCCTCCCAAAGAGAAGACAGCACATGAGTGGGAAAAGAGGATCAGATTCGCTTGCCTGGGGAAGGAGGACTAGAAGGAGAGAATGGATGCCTTCCCTCTGAAAGGAAGACTGATGGGAACAAAATGGCAGGGTCAGCGCCTTCTGCTGTTTGGGCAGTGACCTTGCTCCAGTAAAATACAGCCCATGGTTTTCAGGCTCTTAGTAGTCCATCACAATAAAAGGTATGAGATTGATGAGAGCATCAAAGAGTGCTCCAATAGGGGCAGTCTCTCGTGTGTGGCCTCTGACCTGCCTACACAGAACTATGCATAAAAAGGTATAAAGGGTATGGACAGTCAGACGGTAGGGAATAGCTGAGGGTCTTATTGGGGCACATCTGCCTCCTGGGGTTTGTGCTCTGTGATTCATTCCTCTTTCCTTGAGGAAGAACAAATAATAGTGAGAAGGGGGCAAAGACAAGGGATCATGAATACAAATGCCACGGCCCCTGAACTTCTGCAACCAGGGCGAGCCCTGGGCCACATGCAGCCCTTGCTTGTGGGAGAGGCCAGCCTGGCAGCCGCAGGCCTCCCCCGGCTGCCTGGTGCATTATGGAGGTGTGTGTATGTGGCTCCCAGCTGGACCCTGAGCGTATCTCCATAGTCATGGACTTCTTGGACAAATTCTCACAACCCTCTCAACTGCCTTTTTAGCTGTCACCCACGTATTCATTCCCACTCAGTGAGCAATTTTTGCCCTGGCTGAAGCACTTGCTGAAATGATTCAATAAATCATCTTTTTCTTGTTTTCAAACACTCGCAAATCAGCACCAGCAGCCAACTCAACATCTACTCCTTAGTTCACCCACAACTTCTGTTCTCCAGCTAAAAACCATTACTTTCCCAGACTCCTTCACTTACTTTTAACTCCCATTACCACCCCAGGCAGTAGGTTTATTTGGGAAAATAATTTTTCACGATGAAATAAAGATTCCCATCATATTATAAGAAAAGCCACATTAGCCCAGAAGCCAGAGAAACCAGGCTATCAGCTGAATTTACTCTGTAGGCGCATGTCTTTCTCCAGTGTCAACTGCCTAGCACAGGTGACTCAAATGTAAGCCTTAGCACAATTGGGAATTGTGACCCCAACCCAAAGTTCACTGCACATGGCATGGACCTTACAATGATTTATAGCCCTAAAATCAGGAGGTTTCTGAGGCTGCTGCTAGGGTTGTGCAGGTGGGGCCAACGTTGGTTACGAATCAGTCAGAAAGGCTTCACTACCAGATAGATGGCTGGAATTGGAGGTCATGGCTGGAACCTGGGATCAACGCATGGACCAGGGACCTCCCCAGACATTCGGGGAGCCCCCTACATTTTTTTTTGTCCTAGAAAGGGCAGGTCTTGGCCTTTTCTTCCTAGAGGACATCTCTGACCTTCCTGGGGCAGGTGAGCTACTTGGATTAAAATTTCCAGCACTCTGTACCCCTCCTTGGCTTTATATTTTCCTTTCTGTGCTGTGTTTACCTGTTGACCTCTATCCTCTCTGTGAACTCCCTGGAGCAGGCACTGTCCTCCCTGTCCCATTTGTTTATTTTGTTGCCACATGGCTCATGGGAAGGATGCACCCTTCTCATTGTTGTCGGCATTCAGGGCCAGCTTCATGACTGGATGGTGTGTGCCACTGCCTAAGTCACCAAGGTGCCCAGACATGGTATTCCTCCTCTGCTTATTGCCCTGCCAAAATTCTTTACCATCTTTGAACAAGGAGCCCTGCATTTTCAATTCAGCACTGGGCCCGTAGATTAGGCCAGGATTTCCACCAGAGTTTAATAAAGTGGGAGACAGGTTGTGTTTTGGGGACTTTTTTTATGATTCTGTGTCTGTTGTTGGCATGATAGGAGATGATGATAATCCCAAAAGGCTAGAACCACAGGTAGGCAACATTTTCTCATAATGTCCAGCATCAGTTCAGGTGCAAGGGCATCCTTTTTCATCACCCTCGCCCTCGGCTTTGGCTAGTGCAAATTGAAAATATCAAGAGAGTTATCCAGCCCCCAAAGGCCCCTTTAAGAAGAGCCTGGAACCTGCTTCTGGAAGTTCTATGTTTATAGCATTGTGTTTATCAGCTTTTTATTACCACAATAAAATACCTGAGGCAACTCAATAGAAAGAAAATGTTTATGTACCTCACAGTCTTGGAACTTTGAGTCCAGGATTAAGTAGCCCCAAGGTCTGGCCTCTGATGAGGGAGACCGATAGCGATGGGGGAACCAGAGGATGATAAGGTGAGCCAGGTGAGGCAGGAAGGCAAAGTCCAGCTCAGTTCCTAGAAACCACCCTAATGTAAGAACTGTCTTCCTCGAACATGCCTCTAATGACCCAGGTACCTTCCACAGGCCTGCCTCCCATGTGCCATAACTGGGTTACCAATCCACTCTCTCTGTACCACATGGTTTTGGGGGTTTCAAGTATGCATGGGGTCAGGAATCCCATCACATCCAAACCATAGCAGGCATTAAGCGTGTGTGCTCTATCTTCTGGCATAATTCAGAGCCAAATGGCGAGAAGCCCAGAACATGACAGGCTCCAATGAGGTCTCACAAATCAGGGAGGACATGGCACGATCAGCCATTTTCTGTATCAGAACTCATCCCAAGAAGGCCTGTGTAGGAAGCAGCAAGCAGGAGGGCCTTTGCTCCATGGTCAGGGGAAGGCAGGCGAATGTTTGTGATTCTCCCTCCATGCTGATGTCTTTGAATCAACGGGAGCTTGCTGAATAAAGGCAACCAAGAGAGACAGATGCCTGGGCCATGACATCCATTCTCTGCTTCTGTGCTTTTGAGGCCTAAGGGACTGCCTTGAGCACTTCCTGAGTGTTTCCCTGTATTGCTTCTCCCAGTGCAAAACACTGTGGTCACAAGGTCTCGTCCACTCCCTAGTCCTGTGAGGGAGGGCGTCTCAGTGTGCCTGAGCGCTAGACTCCGACGACTGGCTCTCATCATTAGCAGGTCAGGGGCAGCCCAAGGATAGCAGTGCAGATACACCTCTTGTGAGAACCTACACCCACAGTGCTGCAGCTCCCCCATCCCTCTCCCTTCTAGACCAGGAAGACCCCTACATCTGGGGACTGGGAGGAGGAGCTTTCATATGGACAGTGTGGTCATACATCCATCCCACTGCCCAGTTCTTACAGAGAGGAGGTTTAGGGTTCCATCCTTGGGAATAAAAACAGAGAAGCGGAAATCTTCAAAGGAGTGTGGAAGTGAGACCTTGAGAATTATCGCACAGGCTGCCAGAGGCCTGGAATGTAGGAACCTTCAGAATTGTAGAACATTGGCCAGGACCCACTCCATCAGCCTGGGTTTTATACTGCAGATGCCCCCAGGGAGCCTGTGTGACAAGCAGATTCGCCTAGGGCCTAGGACCTGTGCACTGGTTAATAGGTGATTGCAAACACAAGTGAGAAGCTGGCCACACTCCCAGAGCCTTTCATAAGCACCTTGCGTGCAGTTCTTCACAGAAGCCTGAGGAACCAGCAGGTACTTTTGGAAAGTTTGTTTATTTGATTAGCATCTCCATTTAGCTGAGCAGATTGTGGCAGAGGGCCCACCCAGTCCCCACTCACTGAGTGGAAGACCCAAGCTCTGAGCCCATCCAGGTAGTCCTGGTGCAGCCACTCCATGGCACCACCAGAGCCTCAAGACACCTTCCTGGAAACACTGACTACACATCCCAGTCACCTGGGATGAGGCCACATGTGTACTCAGAGACTTGGGTTCTGTAGGCGAGGTGTCAAGGTGGCACAGCCCTTGGCCATTCCACGTCCTACAGAATAAATGCCCATACCCACACAAGCGCTAGAAGCCCTGTGCTTATGTCCGCTGTGTTTGCAAGAACCTGTAACTAAATCACGCCAAGATCCACCCATCCACACCAAGGTGGATGCATAGCAAATGAGAACCCATCTAACAACGTCCTTGTCGGCTACACACATGAACCACTGAGATGCCTAACATGCATGGGATGAGCCTCCAATGCCAGACCCAGGGAGAAGAAGCCAACCAAACATTAGTGTGTGCTGGATGAGTCCAGTTAGAAACATTCTGGAAAGTTTAAACACATTGAGAGTAGGGGAAGCAGGTCCATCAGTGGTTGCCTGGGAGAGGAGGCTGCAGGGCATGGGGGTGTCTGCCCAGGACTTTGGGTCCGGGGAAAGTTCTTGGGGTGACCGACACCTTCATGATCCTCATAGAGGTATGACTTAGAAATGGTATTTGTATGCTGAAATTTGTTGAACATAAATATATGCAGTCCAAATATGGGTTAGTTATAAAGCCCACGAAGCTGCAAAACAAAGATGCTCCATGCCAGGGGCTCATCTCAGGCCACGTGCAGCAGTATGTGCGGGGAGGATCCCAGCATCCATGCTTACAAGCCTCCCTGGAGATCCTGGAAGGCTTGTACAGAGCAGAAATGCCTGTACAGAGTGCAGACTGAAGAATAAATGGGTGGTAGGGTTTTGGATTGGGCAAGGGGTTCTGTAAGAAGGGGCTAAGAAGGAAAATGTCTTGGCCAGGGCTGGGTACAAGACATTACTCTTGGGGTCAGAGTCAGGGAGGCAGGCTTTAGGCCATCAGCCTTTTGACAACACCTGTGCTCTCAGGGGTGGCACTTGATCTTTGTTCCTTCCTCTCCTTATTCTTGCATTAGTGGTTGAGGGTTTCTTGTGTGCCTGGCACTGTTGTAAGCTCTAAGGGATGAATGAAACCAACAGAAACTTTTTCCATCCTGGAAAATTCCAGAGAAACATTCTAGAAATTTCTCTAGACAGTTCTAGAGGAAGCAAGCACTGTGGGAAACAGTAGATGGCCATAAATACTCTAAAGGGGATAAGAAAGGGAGAAGAGAGATGGTAAGAGGAGGGGCTAGGGTAGGGGACTTGGCAATTTTCAACAAAGCAGTTAGGAGTGGTCTCACAGGATGTCCACATTGGAGGAGACACCTGCAGGAGGTGAGGGAGTGAAGATTGTTCTAGGCAGAGGAAACTGCAGGTGCCAAGGCCCGGAGGCATGAGCCAGAGGGGGAGGAAGAGAGAGGAACGTGGAGAGGAAGTAGTTTATATGGGATTTTGCAAGCCACTGCAAGGATGCCAACATCCCCTGCTGAACAAAAGAAGAAGCTGTGGGATTGTCAGTGTGAAGAAGTGGGGACCCATCTCATTCACAAGGTTGTTTGCAAATCTCTTGTTGAGTAAATCTTGCTTATCATCTTCCAGAGTCCAGGCTGACCTGATGGCTCTTGTCTGGCCCCCCCTGGAGAGTAGGTGCATGTGTGCTGGTCTATGCATGCCTGCCCCTGGTGAAGCCTCTCTGTGCCCTTCTGGAGGAAAGCAAGCTCCTTAAATATTAGCACTGCCCCCAGCTACTTGGGCATGTGCCTGGGGGTGCTTCCACTGGATCCTCTCATCTTCACAAAGAGTGCATTGGCCCACAGGAGGGCAGGAACCACACAAGGAAGATGCCAGCATGGGGGAGGCTGCCGGGTCCTGCAGGCAGAGTCCGGCACCAAGCAGCCTGAGCGCTGACTGCAACCCCAGTGATCCCATTCCGCTCCTCCTGACCTGCTGCGGAGCCACTTAGCCCACACTGGGGACCAGCACGCGTGCCAAGTGTTTTCTATGATCTAGCTCCTCGAATCCTCTCAACTCCCATCCCCCAGCTGAAGTACCTGAGGGTCAGAGAGATTCAGTGTCTTCCTCAAGGTCACACTGGGTCTGGCTGACTCCAGAACTGTGCTTGGAACTGTGGCGTGACACTGCCAGCCTCTCCCAGCTGTCACTGAGACACTGGCATCTGTTGTCTTCTAAAAAGGACAGGGCACGCAGGGCCAGGAGACCCCATTCTCAGCAAGCATTCTCTGTCCCGCATGCTGGTGCATCACGGGGCCTGAATGGCTGGCTGTGGGGGGTTGGGGCCAGGTTGTGCTGGAGGGAGGTGTCTCAGCTGCAGTTGCACATGAGGATACCCTCAATCCCAACTGTAGCACTTCCCTTGTGTCCTGGTGCACCTGTGGGGGCCTTATTCAAGGAGTGAGGCTGGGAGGTGCTTCCAAAGCTGAGAGCTATGGGTGCTGTGTCCTTGAGAGTGGAACTGTGGTGAGGGGGATGTCCAATGCTAGCTAGGAATGGGAGAGAAGAAGAGGAAATGCAGGCAGAAACCCCAACCCAGGCTTCTCTAAGCCAACACAGGGATCCAGAAGAGGACATGAGATAAAGGGTCTGTCAGACCTCAGCCAGCCGTGCACATTCTCATCTAGTGGACACATTTTAAAGATGCTGAGTGCATAGACCCAAGAGAGAAATGCCAAGCGCTCAGCCTGGGGAAGGATGCTGCTCACGAGAGGAGGCGTGTCTGCTTCTGAGCCTAGGAGGGCTGGCAAGCATGAGTTCCTGTTTCCAGGGAAATGCACGCCTCCGCCTGGCACACACCGCAGCAGCCCCGGTTTCCTGTGGTCCTTGGCTCACATGGCTGTGTCCCCTACAAGACCAGGAGCCCCTTGAAGGCAGGGCCCTAGTCTGACCCACAGCCCTGCCCCTGGTGCCCAGCACCAGCTGCTCCATAGAGTTAGAAAAGAGATGAATGAATAATTAGAGGAAGCTGCTCCAGAGAACCTCAGGGTTCCAAGTCAGTGGTCTGATAATGTCTGTGTGAGTGAATCCAGCTCCCGTGGATTTGTGTGTTGAATAATTGAGTGAGCTATGCCAGAGGCAGGGCAGATGCAAAATCTCGCCAGCCTGTGACAAACCAAAGGCAGCTTCCAACACAGAGCTGCCGGGTGGGCGCTGAGACTCTTCCTGGGGGGCATGTCCTCCAGGGAGCCCCGAGTTCCCAGGTGGTAGACCTACGGCTAATGACTGAAGGGAAGGGGAAGATGCAGAGCCTGAGGGATCAAGGAAGCTAAAGAGACAGCTCAAGGGGGGCTGGAGGTGGGGCTGGCAGGGCCACCGCTGTGTGCCAGCCTGACCCCTTGAGATCCCAAGGGCTTCTGTCCTGGGGGGGAGCTAGAATTGGAAAGCGGGTGAGAGTCTGTTTAAAACCCAAGGTTTCGTTTATTCATTGCACCCATGTCAGGCCAGCTTGGCCGTATCCATGAGCGAGCAACAGCATGGCTGCCTGCACAGATGTTGAATTCCCCCGTGCAGTTGAGCAGACAAGTCAGCCAAAAATAAATATGACTTTGCGTGGGTCTCAGTGGAAGGCCAGACGCCCAAGGCTGGCCAGAGACAGGAGTGCCATGAGTAGAACAATGTATGACAGAGCAAGCTGGGAGGGCTTCCTGGAGGAGCTGGCCCTTGAACAAAGACCTGAGTGATGTGGATAGAGATGCTGCACAGGTGGCTCTGAGCTTGGCATGTGTGAGCACTTCCCTGAGGGCCACAACAAAACGAGTTGGGGCACCAGGAGAAGGGGAACAGCCATGCCACGCTGCCATGGCTCCTGGCATAGGGGATGTCCCTGGTCAGCAGATACTAAGTGGGTCACCTAGGAGTAGCGCATGAGGACAGGAAGGGGTCATAGCCACCTTGGAATGCTTTTGATGACATTAGAAAGCAATACTTCAAGTTTAAGAAAATATGTATTTAATACGCTGTGATGACAGAGAAGATGAGATGGGAAATGAGCGCGAGATCATTCATCCAACTGGTTCAGTTCACTTCCCGAGGGGTGACAATGGCCTGGGCTGAGCAGTTCAGATTTAAGAGCCCAGAACTCCATCCAGGTCTGCCACCTGCGGGGGCAGGGGCCCAGCGTCAGCTGCTTTCATAGGTGCATAAGCAGGGAGTTGGATAGGAAGTGGGGGCAGCCAGAACTTGAACTAGTGATTCGTGTTATGGGCTGCCAGCATTGTAAACAGGCTTAACTCACTGTGCCAGCACGCTGGCCCCGATGATTCATTTTTAACTTAACATATGCCTCTGCAAGCCTACCTGGGGTCCTTGCACTAGGCTAGTCATACAGTCGCACCCCCTGGAATTCAGGATATCTACATTTTCACACGAGGGCCAATAGGCCAGCAGTAACCACATGTCACCACATGCCATCTTGGTGGTGATTTCCATCCAGGCTCAGGGTAAACAAAGAAGAGCAGACCCTACTTTTGCATCAGAGCAACAGGCTACCGTTCCCTGCTCTCATGTCTGTACTGGAACCTTCCGCGAGGGCATGTGCGTTCTCCTCTAATGTCACTGTCCAGGCCATAGAGCATGCTGTATGGTACCCCCAGTAGGGAGCGTCTGCTGAGCACTGCCTGTGCTGGCTTCCCACTACTGCATAACAAATTGTCACAGCTTAAGGCATGTTCATTATCTCACAGTGTCTGGGGGCCAGAGGCCTGAGCACAGCTAAGCTGGGTTCTCCATGCAGATGCTTACAAAGCTGTAATGCAGGGGTTGGTTGAGCTGAACACATTCTCTCTCTCTCTTGCTCTCTTTTCAGATTTATTTTTTTGGAAAGCAGAGTGACAGAGAGAAAAAGGTATCTTACATCTATTGAATCACCCACATGGCTACAACTCTCAGGGGTGGGCCAGGCTGCAGCCAGGAGCTCCTTCGGGTCTCCCACGTGGGTGGCGGGTGCCCATGTACCTAGGCCCTGTGATATTGTTTTCGCTGGGCACATGAGTCATGAAACTGGGTGCAAAGTGGAGCATCCATGACTCAGACCAGCACTTTGATAAAGGGGGTGCCAGCTTCAAAACCAATAGCTTAGCCTTGGGTCCCACAGGCTGGCCAAAAGGCTGGGCGTTCATCCAAGATTCAGGCTCTTCTTCCCAGCTCCTGTGATGGCTGCAGCCGTAGGTCAGTCGTGGTGGCTGGATTCCACAAGGTCACAGGGACAGTCTCTACTGCTGGGCATCAGTGACCCAGCGGCTGCGGGACATCCCCCTACCCCCCCGCTATCCCAAGCAGTGTCCCTTTTGTCAGAGTCAGCTGGAGGGGGCTTTCATGGCTTGTTCAAGCACCTGTGCACTTTGTCATTTAATGTCACCCAGTCCTGGGAGGGACATCCAGTGTATCTGTAGGGTTAGCATACCCACATCCAAGGGGGTATTATAAGGGTTGGGCCAAGGGGGCCATCTTAAGATTCTGCCATCCACACCAACCACTGACACTCGCGTGATGATCAGAGCCGTCCTGTGCAACGGGGCATGATCGCTGACCTTGTTTGGCAGCAAGAAGCTAAAGCAGAGAGTGGGTGTGTGATGAGCCCTCAGGACCCGGCGCGGGTTTTCAGAGCAGCATCTCGTGGAGCAAGGCTCCTGTGGCAGTTGGCAGGGAGGAAGGGAGCCGAGCCCACCGAACTTCTCATGGCTGTTTCCTAAGGCGTTGCCATGGAAACCCCGCATGAAGCATCACTTAAAAAGCTGTTTGATTATTTTTTCAGGGTGGCGTCTGTAGGCAGAACAGCAGCACAAACACGGGCTCGCACTGTGGCTGGGTTGGTGGGTTTCGAGGAGAGCACATGGAGGAGGACCTGGGTGGGGCTGGGGGTTGGCGATGAGAGGGTACACTCTGGCCCTAGTTTTTGCTTCAGGGAACTGGGAACTGTTCAGGTCCTGATGGCCACAGGGCGCCTAGTCTTCAGTTGCTATGGACCCACAGAGCATTCTCTGCTTCTTCCTTGACCTTCACTGCTGCCCTGCCCTGCCCTCGGTGCTCTGCCGAGACCCACTCTACACCTGTCCTGCCCCCAACCTCCCCTGCCTGGCCCTGCACCAGCCCTGCCCTGAACTACCTCTCCCCTTCCCTGCCCTTCCTTTCCCTGCCCTAGCCCTGCTCTGCCCAGGCCTCCTCTGCCCTGCTCTGCCTTGTTCCAACCCTGCATTACCCTGTTCTACTATATTCCAGCCTTGCACTGCCCTACCCCTGCCCTAATCTGCCTTGACCTGTACTACCTGGCTCCATCCCTGCACTGCACTGTGCTGCGTCACCTTATCTTGCCCTGCCCTACCCTGCTCTGTCCTGCCCTGCCCAGATCCCTGCACTCCATTGTCCTGCCCTGCTCTGCCTCTGCCCCTGCTCTCCCCCCAGCCCTGCTTTACCCTAGTCTGGCCTACCTGGGCCTTCTCCCATGAGCTCTCTTGGTGTCTTCTCCCATCCAGGCTGTGAGAATGGCCATTGCAGAATTCAGAGAAGTGAAGGCTGGGTTTGAAACCCTGGAAGACGCCACACCTGCTCTCTCTCAGCCCCTCTGATGAGTTGTAACTCCTGTGGTGACCCAGACAATCCTGGACACACAGTGATCTTGTCCCATACCTTAGAGTGGGGCCTGTCCTCACAGATCAGAGAGGCAAGAGAGCCAGGGCCAGGACGCTGTCCTCATCTGGGCCCTTGCAAAGGGCTCGCTCTGCATGCCCTGCCAGTTCCTGCTCTACCAGTTCCCTCAGCAGGGTCTTCCTGGATGATGAGTCTGGGCTAGGTCCTGCACCAGAGTATTGGGGCAGATGGGCCCTCTGTTCCTGGGGATCTCCATCCTAAGGAAAAGGAGGGGGCTGTTGTGCCATCACACAGCAGCCCAGGAGAGAAGACATATGGGGCGTAGTGAGGAGAGGCCACCTTGGAAGGCTAAGTGGCATTTATATTGAAAGCTGGGACTGTGAAAAGGACTCTGAAAAGCACAGCCAGTACAGAGGTGGGAACTGGCTTGGAGAGGATGAAGCCTGGAGCTGCAATGTCGTGAGGAAAGAACAGAGGGCACCAGCACGGATTATCCCAGGAGACTCTGGAGGCCCAGGGAAGGAGACTGGAGATGAAGGGACATATGGATTGTTGTAAACACGAGCGAGACATGCTCTCACTCAGTTTTAGAACCATCACCCTGGCTGCTCTGTGGTGAACAGCTATGAGTGAGAGCAGAGTCCAGGGAACCCAGTTAATAGATACCAGGTGAGGGATGCTGGGGGCTGGGACCAGCGAGGTAGCAGGGGTGCTGGAGAGCAGTGCATGCATTCAAATATTATCCACGAGCATGGCTAGGAGGAAAGAAGGTTCTGGAATGTATCCTGAGTAGCAAGATATACAGAGCTTGCATGCTTCCCATGGCTACAGAGTGTGTTGTAGGCATTGCATAGTCCCCAGTGGCCTGCACCTGCTCCAACAATGCACATCTGAGACATTGTGCCAAATCAGAGCAACAGTCAGAATATATGTATTGTGTATTCCACTTATCTGAGCGACTTACAGCAGTTTAGAAAGCTGAGTGGCAGTTACTGGGGGTGGGGGCACGGGAGAGTGGGACATTATGGTCCAGTGGGTATGGAGTTTGTTTGGCAAGGTAAATCCCATAGTGTGGGCGCATGATGGTGTTGGTGGGACAGCCATGAGAATGGGTCTGATACCACTGTGTCACACACTTAACAGTGGTTGAAAAGCTCAGTTTTACATGCATGCATTTTGCCAAAATTAAATACCAATAGTGCTGGGGCCTCCCAGGGCAAGGCAGGCCATACCAGGTTTGAACTGGACCCAAGCAGCTCAGCTTTGAAGAACTTGCTTCCAAGAACACAGGCACTGCCCAAATATGAGTTCACCCTGGTGCCAGTGTTGGACACTAGGTGCCAGCTCCACCTGCCACTGGTGTGGGCACCGAGGGAACACAGCCACCAGGCCCATATGTGGCTGGTTGGACACCTGAGTAGAGAGAGGAGCACAGGCAGTAGTCAAGTACCAACAAAGCATGATGACAATGATGATGGTGATAGCAGCAACAGTACTTGAGGACAATGTCAGCACTCACACATTGGCACAGGTGTGCCAAACCCTGTATGCATAACATTTTATTAGCCCACAACTGAGCTCTACAAGGTGGGCACTCCCATGATCTCCATCCTACAGATAGGAAGCCTGATCCCAAGTTACAGGAAAGAAACAGGAGTGAAAATGCAAAACTTTGTTGGCGTCTAGCATCTTGGTGCCTTTCTAACCAAGGCCCAGGTTCAATGAGGAGATTGCTCAGGAGGATCTGACACCAGTGCCCACTCCTTCGAGTTCTATTTTTTTGGGCCAACTTGATGGGGTGCCAAGTACTGATTTCCTGGAAGGAGCATGCCTTGTGTAGGCCCAGGGGTGCTGCACATTCCGCCTCCCACGTGGAAGGCAACAAGCCACAACACAGCATGGCCCCACCCCGCTTCACACAGGCAGCTCCCCACTGGGGAAAAGAAGATAAAATAAAATCAAGCTGTGCTCCTCATTCACATTCCATCTCCGGCAGCTCCTTGATGAGAAGTAATTCTGGAATGGGAAATGAGGCTGGAGAGGCGGGGCAGAGACACAGGGGACCCAGAAGCCCCTTCCTCTCTGATTCTCTTTTGGGGCAAGATCCCAGGGTCACAAACTAGCACCATTGCTGCCCGCACTGCCCCCTGATGGTAAGTGCACAATGGAAGTTGCCAGCTCAGCCAAGTCTCACATCCAGTGACACCCTGCACTTTCCCCTGTTGGGTCACCACTGGCATTAACCATCCATGGAACCTTCAACCAGCTGTGGCTACCAGCTGCCCATGCACCTGACCACCACTGACCCCGTCACTGGCCATATCTTCGACTTTGACTACCCCCTGGTACCTCTATAAGTGGCAGCAAGCATTTTTGTCTGCCTGTGGCTGGCCTGTTTCACTTTGCACACTACACTCAAGGTCCTCCCATGTTACGGCATGGATCAGAATCCTTTTCCTCTGTATGGTTGAGTAACAATCTCTGCCTGCATGTGCCATGTTTAGTGTCCCCACTGACTGCCGTGGATCACACTTCTCCTTGTTCCTCCTTGACCTTGGTAGCATAACCATGGATATTCAGGATGCCAGGTTAGGTCAGGCTCCCCCACAGGACTGCCACCTGCTCTGTGCCCCCACACCTCCCTCTGCTGACGTCAGCACATCTCACTGTGGGTTCTGCACGTTTCCATAGCAACCCTGCTATCAAACTGTGCAGGGCAGTCAAGCACAGTGGTCTGAGTTCTGGCTGTGTCATTTCTGAGGCTTCTGTCTGTGCCAAGCCTGTTTCTGTCTCTGGTCCCATTCACCTCTTCTGTAAATTGGAGGTGGCTGTGGTCCCTCCGCCCGAGTTCAGGGGAGGGTTTGGACCAGTGCTAGTCCTGGAGTCTCAGTCAGGCAAGTGCTGAGTGCTGATGGTCGCTGATCTAACTTGGTCCTCCTATTTGCTGTACGGGGTAGCTAAACCACTGTCCTCTTAACAGAAGGGGACACTGCAAGTTCCGGGGACTTCCCTGAAGGTCCTCACTATTGAGTTGTACTGTTGTGGGGACACTGAGCTCTGACCATGGACCCTGTCCAAGGACCACCCCTGCCAAAGAGGGCCTTTCCAAGGCATTTGGACATGGTCACAGCCAGCTCTGGAGTTTATAAAATTTGCTCCTCTCCCTCAGGGAGCACTTCCAGCCTCAGCAGGCAAGGCTACTGTTTGGCATAGACATTCCCAGCTGGGTCCTGGGCTGAGCAAAAGCCACAGGGAGCTGTACCTGCTTTTAGGGAAGGGAGATTTATGATTCTTATCTTCAAGGCATGAAGATCCATGTACTCTGTTGTTTCTCAAAAGATCCCTAATTCCAGAGTGATGAAGATCTACTTGGATCCTCGTAAGATCTGCAGTCTTGGTAAGGCTCTGAGCAGCCAATGCACAGGGACAGCCAAGCACCTGGGCCATGCAGGCTGCAGTCATCCCTGACACCTGCCAGACCACATGAGTTCTGGCAGCAGGACAAGCAGATCCAGCCAGGACCTGGGACAGTCAATTCAGGCTGGACCTGGTTGGATGGCAGAGAATGGTCATTGAGACCATCATAACCAAAGACCCCACATTCCTGTGACTTAGTGAATCCAAATTCAACTATAGTTCTTGTGTCTTATAAGTGCCCTGGGCAGGTGCCTGGTTCTTGGGCTGACTCCTTCACATGGTGATCCATGAATGAAATCTCCTTCCACCTTGGGGACCACACCCCTGGCCACCCACACTCTGCCAGTGTAGAAAGAACAAGAAGGAACCTACTTGAAGAGTTTTTTTTAAAGATTTATTATTATTTTAAAGTCATAGTTATAGAGAAAGAGAGACAGATGGAAGATCATCTACTGGTTCATCCTGGATGGCTACAATAGCTGGGGTTGGGCCAGGTCGAGACCAAGAGCCAGGAGCTTCCTCCAGGTCTTCCACATGAGTGGCAGGAGCTCAAGCACTTCAGCCACATTCTGTTTCAGGTAGTGTGGAGTGGTGAATAAGTGGTGATAGGAATAAGTCTCAGGGAGGGCTTCTCTGAGGAGGTGACATCTGAAGGATGAGCGTGAGTGCCAAGGAATCAAGGCCAGGAAACACTTGTGGGTCATGGAAATACATGCAAAGGCCCTGGGGCAGAAAGGATTAGACACCCATAAGAAATAGTGCAAGACCATCATCCTCACTCAGACTTCTGACTTCGCCCAGCCACTTTCCCTCTATCTGATGCCTCTGATTCTATACCTAGACCACCAATTCCAATGGTTCTGTAAGGTCCTCTTTTACGTGAGTTCTCAGCTTTCACACCGTGCTGACCCTGTTGTCCTTCTCACAGTCCTTGTAAGCGCCATTGCCCCTTGGTCCACGCGTTCCTTCTCTGTAGCATCTCCCAGGACCCAGCCCTTGCCTCTGCTTTTCTGGTTGTCTCTGTCTTTACCACTGTGGCTTCCTCCCCAGCTTTGCTTGTTATTGTATGTGTGAAGCACCTAAGATGGTCTGACAGGGTGGGATTGGGAAGAAGTGGTAGTTTTCCAGAACGGCATTTGAGAAGTCACAGTAGGATGGCCCCTGGCTAGGATTGGTCCAGGTTCACGTCTCCAGGTGAGAGAGAATTCAATCAAGAGATGTAGATGAACAGATATGTGATTTATTTAAAATGAAACTGCAGGCTCGGGAATGAGTTTGGGCAAGATTTGGAGACGACAACCTAGCAAGCAACGCAGTTCAGGGATATCCTTTTATACCCTCTGGAGGCGTGGGGGTGGGATCTGGGGTGCAACTTTGGACAGGGTATGGATACTGCACATGCCTGTGTCATTTTTTGGAAATCACAGAAGTGTCATGATGTCAGGTTCATGACAGGAGCCAGAGCTGGCCTTGTACCTTTTGTGATAAAGACTGTTGTTGTGGCTGGGGCTGAGTCCTAGTTACAGCATGGCAGAAGCTGTGATTTCTGCTACGTGGAAGTAGGGGATGCTTGGTGGATGGTGGAAGGGAGCAGGTCTGGGCAGTGCATAGGGAGAGTGTTTAGATGGTGCCGATCAGGTCATCAGGCAAGTTGGCTGGGCTGTCACACTACAGACTGCAGGACTGCAGTGGGCCAGCAGGATGGTGGTGTCCAATCTCAGACCCTCTTCCCTCACTGCCTACGTCCAAGTGACACCTGAACTAGTCTGGCTAGATTGAGGTGGATATTGCCTGGAGCAGAAGGGTGGCAGAGCTTCTCAGAAAGGGGAAGCTAATGAAGAGGCCAAGGAACATGATGAGGGAGGTGGGAGAGGAGGCATGGCAGTGTCACAGCACAGGGGTGTGCATGACTGAGGGAGGGGTAAGGATGGGGGTCTCCGGATGAGCTGAGAAGGCAAAACTGAGGGTGTGGTGCCTCATGCAGGAGGGCCAAGGACCCCAGGAAGCTGGACATGTTTTACAAGCAGCTAAGAACGGAGCACAGTGTGGAGGATTAGAGGAGGGAGGATGGAAGGTGACAAGCAACCTGCGGTCAAGGTGGGTGAGTAGGTGGGAAGAGGCTGAGCGATCATCCAGCAATGCAAGTGGCCCACGGGGCAGGCCTCGGTGTGGGGGCTGCAGCCTTCCATGGACGCTACTGGGTTGTTCTCTAGAGTAATGGTGACCAGATCAGTGAGGTTGCTCATGGTCAGACCCTCTGTGCTCCATTGCGCTGAAGGCATTGGTGAACTGAGCCTATGTCAAAATAAGCAGCTCCTGCTGGCCATGTGCCTCCCAGACAGAGGGCAGAGTGGATGGCAGTGCTCAGCATTGGGGCGCTTGTCACTTTGCTTTGTGGAGGTTGGAGAGAACAAGGCCTGCTTCTGGAGTCTTCTTGCAGCCTCCCCAGGGACTGTTAGCAGCCAGGCCCTGGGTGTGACATAGAGAAGCCAGAGACCACCTGTGTCAAGTAACACTGACCATGGGCCAGGGTATCAGATCAAGGACAAGGGAAGAGGAGAAACTGGGGGTCCTCTGGTACCAGAAAAATGTTTCAAGGCTCTGGGTGGTGCATCAAAGGGCCAGGAGGCAGAATTCAGAGCTTGTCCCTATCCGGCCAGTGGTCACAGTGCTACAGCTGTTGGGTCAACAGAGGCTCTTTGGAGATGGAAGGGCAGGTCAGACTACCCGGGGTATCTCTTCCCTATCCTGCCTGTGGCCTGGTTCAGAGCTCCATCTCATACACATGCCCTAATGCAGGTGTGGTTGGGGTAGACTGGGGTGGGGCTATCTTGATGTCATTTGAGGAGAGGTGGGGCTGGTAGCTCCAGGTCTCAGGTTCCAATTTCCCTGGGCTGCTAGCAGCTCAACTTTGCTGTAAACATCAAGTGTTCCAGACAGTGCCAACTGCTGCCTTCCCAGCTGTGTGTGCCTTGGTCCCTGTCCTGAGCAACCTTTCCCACATGCACAATCTCGGTTGAGTCCAGCAATGCTGACATCCCATATGGGTGCCTGTTTGAGTCCTGACCATTCCATTTCCAATCCAGCTCCCTGCTGGTGCCCTGGAAAAAGCAACGGAGGATGGCCCAAGTGCTTGGGCCCCTGCCACCATCTGGGAGACAGACACAGCTCTAGGCACCTGACTTTGGCCTAACCCTAATTGTTGTAGCAATCTGGGGAGTGAGCTAGTGCTTAAAAGATGTCTCTTGATCTCTTCTTCTCTCTTTGTAACCCTTTAAAAATTAATAAATCAATTTTTTACCCCAACCTCACCCCCAGGTCACCCACATAGTCACATATTACATACATGCACCATTACACAGATATATACACCACACACAGTGGAGGGAAAGCAAGGAGAGCAGTGTTACTGGAATATTGAGAATGAAGGCTGATGGTGAGGACCCCAGGTGGAGACCAGGGGCCAGCTCAGAGAGGACCTGGAGGGACATTCCAGGATGTTTGAATCCCTTTCTGTTGATGACAGAGAACCACCACCGTGCCTCAGGAGTGAGGAGGTGTGGTGGTCCTGTTTGTTGTATAGGGAGATATTAGATTGGGACAAGTCTTTAGACAACAGTGCACAGAATGGCTCCATGTCCAAGAGGAGAATGAGTTAGCCCAAGGCCTGCTTGGAGCATGAGCAATGGGATGGGCACAGGAGGAGGGATGCTTGGAGGTGAGACCCAGTGAAGGTCTGATTTGTATGGTTGGGTGGCTGAGGAATGCAGGAGGAGCCATGCATTTGGGATAAGGGCAGGAGTTTGGCTCTGGCCATACACAAAGGGAAGCGTAGAGAAGCTTACCATTGCAGAAACCTGAAAGTAACAAGGATTGCGTCTGGAGTCTGTAAGAAGATCTAGGCTGGGAATTTGGCCGCAGAGAGGAATTGAGGAGCCAGCAGCGCTAGGGACAAGCATCTGGAAAACGGGAACCTGTCTTAGGAACTGGGCCAGCCCCTGTACCTGGAATGTCCTCCCTTTCCTGCCAAGACCATACGGGGTGGCTGTGCCAGGAAACAGATCCACATCATCCCTTCCCACCATCCCTGAGGTCTGAGTCACAGAGGGACAGAGGACAGCCTACAGCAGTGGGTCTCATGACCCTCAGAGTCACCTCCTAGCCCTTGGCCAGGGTTGTCCTGCACATTCCTCATCTGGGTGGGACCATTCATGGGTCAGTTGCATCAGCATCATGAGAATCTCAGGAAGCATTGATGTCACTACCTCGTGATGATGACATCCGAAAGGAAAAGAAAACAACGCAGATCTGTGTTATTCCACGATCCAGCACTTCCTGTAGCAGGGTTCACACTGGGAGAAAAATGAAGTGTGCATACTTGAGGTGAGGAGTTCTGCAGACACGGCTTGGGAAGAGCTGGCTCAGGGTAGGAGGAGCAGAACACTCAGCTCGTCCTAGGCCTCTGTAAGTGATCACCTCTGTCATTCTTGTTATTGCTATCGCCACTAGCCGTGCAATCCTTTCGTTCACAGGCCTCCAGAACAGCCCTCTGGGGTCTTCTCCAATGAGCCCTATTTTAGCCCTCATCAGGGCTGGACTAAGGCATGGAGAAAAAGGAAACTTGATTTGAGTCTCTGTTCTCAGACACCACTGCCTGTCCCTGCCTAGACCCTCCACTGTCTGCCAGTCACCTCTGCAAGTCCCTCCTCTGTAGCCCCACCTCCTCCATGCCTGGACTTGCACCCAAATCGATCTTGCCTGATGCATCCTTCTCCATCACCAGAGGTGGATAGCCCCTAAGAAATAAACCGTGCCCCTGAGAGGAGGACGTAGCTGAGTAACACCAGCAAACTGTTATTGTAAAGAGTGAAGGGAGCACACATGGTTTGTGGCTACGTCCTCCTCCAAGGAAAGGTTGAGTCCTTGAGACAAAGGCCTCGTGACATGGCCATGAAGAGCACATACTCTCTGTTGCCTGGCCCTGTACAGAAACAGTTTGTGGACTGTGTGCCCGAGTGGATTGCTTTGTGTATATCTGTGTGTGTACACAGATATCTATGTGTCTACCCAGTTTATCATTACTGTATAAATACACACAGAATCTGTGCTCTTTATTCATAGATTCTGTATCCATAATGCACCTGGTCACGGATTGAAAATATTTTTTTGAATTGTCTGTACACTAAGCATGTATAGGCTTTTTTCTTGCCCTGGATCCCCAGGCAAAACAATGTAACAATTATTTGCATAGCATTTACATTGTGTTGGGTATCCTAAGTGCCCTAGAGATGATTGAGCATAGAAGGCTGAATGTGCAGAGGTTATATGCAAATATTTACTCCATTATCTATAAGGAATTTAAGCATCTGCACATTTTTGGTGCCTGTGGGGATGCTGGAACCCCTCCCTCATGGCTCTGGGGGGGTGGGGGAACCACTGTCTACATTTAATTCACTCAACACGTTCCAGTTCCAAGTAATCGCTTTCCTCCTGCCAGGCATCAAATCAAACACTGGAACTACAAAAGCCACACCACTATTCCTGCCCCTTGAGGAGCCCAGAGATGAAAATGAACACCTAAGGAAGCAATTACCAGCAGGCTCAGCTGCTGAGAAGCCCATGCGTTCCGAATGAGTGAAGGCACGAATGAGTGAACCACAAGCTTGCCGGACACGTGCCCCACAGCACTCCAGGAGTGGGTGCCATGATGTCCGGTGTCGACAGATGTGGGACTGGGCGCTTGCAGGATGAACAACACAGCATGGCCACAGTAACCTGCCCTGTGACCGAGCAGAGACTGCACTCCCTGATTCTGGGAGCCAGCTGACTACCAATGGCACCAGCACCTCATTTAAATTCCATCCAGGTGCACTCTTGTGAAATATTACGGTTTATAAAGACGCGAAGACTGTGCATCAAGGAGCCTTTACAAAGGAGCTGACACTGTAGTGTGGCCTCCGAGAGAAGGGGGGAGTTTGCCAGAGCAGCAAGATGTGCCCAGGGAAGGTGAAGTTCAAAGCAGCAGTGGGGGTGGGGGACACGGAGGTGGAGAAGGAGCACAGGTTGGCAGGGGTCAGACCACAGGAGGTCTAGGCTGTCGGCGCTTGGCTCTGACTGGTCCTCACAGCACCGCACAGGAGCTCGGGATTCTTTTATTTCCTTGTCTTGAGTCTTAAACTGATCTTTCAAACCCTTAAATGTTTCCTGTGAGCCATCTGAAAGACCTGTGTCCCTTTGTGGGATATAACCCACTGTTGTCACGTGAGCACCTGCTGGGGTCCTGAGGGCAGAGTCCTGGGGGTGATGCCCACCCTGGCCTCAGTGGAGACCATGCAGCAGAGGGCACTGGACCAGCAGTTGGGGAATCAGGGTCTGAGAGACAGATAGCAAAGGTTTGTGCATGCAAAGCAAGGACATGGCCAGTGTGACTTCTGGAGGAGTGGGACTCTCAGGACCAGGCCAAGCTATGGTCTTCGAGAGTAAAGCTACAGACAACAAAAGCCCTGGAGACTGAAGAGTTAGATCAGAGGTAGAAAACGAGGAGCTGACATGAACGGGCTCCCATGAGCTGGTCTCCATCTCAGCCCGGCTTTGCAGTCTTCGGGCAGCAGCTTTACACTCTGTAATTCTGATCAAGTAGGTTAAGACAGGTCCCAGGCGTGGGTGTCCCCACGGACCCCTGACACTGAAGGTTGCAAAATCGCAAACACAGGCCTCAGCTCTGGCTGGGTTGCATGTGCCTGACCTGAAGCCTCGCATCCTTGCCTTGAGATGAGATGACTGACAAGCAGGAAATATGCAGGGCCAAGCTGGAGGTTGACTTGCCTGATAGTCACCTCAGATCCTCCCAGTGGGCGGCATGAGCGTCTCTGTGAGTTTGTCTCAGACCTCAAATGATCAACACAAGCACAGCCTGGGGCAGGTGCAAAGTACATGGGCCCAGCAGCCAGGCACTGAGGGGCAAACTCAGCTCTGCACCTGCCTCACTCTGCCACTGCCTTAAGCTGTGTGGCCTTGGGTCAGTGTCCCCACTGAAGTGAACGACCACGCTCGCTTCAACAAGGATACGGAACTGTAGCACCTTCCTCGACCCAACAGGCTGTTGGGATAAGGTCAGCAAGTCCTTCAAATTAACTTTCTAAAAAATGTTTTATTTGGAAGGCACAGTGACAGACAGAGATGGGGTGAGATAGAACAACGAAGAAATCCCCCATATGCTGGTTCGCCCCCGATGTGCCTACCACATCCAGGATGGGACCAGGCTGAAGCTAGAATCCAAGAGCTTCATCTGTGTCTCTCATGTTGAATGATGGGGCCTACGTGCTTAGCCCATCCTCTGCGGCCTTCCCAAAAATGCCTGTCCTGTGGAGATTGCATTGCGGCAGTGTGAAACAAATGAATATGTCAGGCACAGTGTATCATATAAGGTCAATTATATGAAATGCAGGAGATATTAAAATTGAAGTACACTATACATCAATTTAGAATAGTGCACAAGGTATGTATTATGTGAATACATAACATACTTAGCATAGATGCATATAGTACGGAATGTATACATATAAATTTATATAGAGATTAGAACATAAGCTATCATGCATCAAATATATTATAGATTACAAATATGTACCAGCAAGGTGCAGAGGAAGTGGAAACAGCAATGGTTGGGTACTCTTTGGGGATGGAAATAAATGCAAAGCACTTGACACTGACAATGGCCCAGAGTCAATGGACAATAAATTATGTTTAAAAGGCCAAGCAGCTGAAGAGAAAGGAGTCTTAAGAAGTGAGTGAGATAATGTGGGATGCAGACATGCCTCTCCCAGAGCTGCCTATCAGTGCACAGTGATTTTTATCCCTCCCTCCCCTGGCCCTATCCACTGCTCCTAGTCACATCCATGCACGCACACCTCTAGCATCAACCCTCCTCCTGGTGAGGGCTGAATCCTCTCCCCCAGCTCTCCAGCTACTTTGCATCAATGGTGTGGCCATGAAGCTGGAGCCAGGAGCTTGATGGGAGATAAGAAATCAAAACATATGGAGGGTGCTTGTCCAGGGAGCATAAATGACTCTTCATTATAATACGGGAGCCAAAGTCTCAAATTAAAAATAAAAGAAAGCATGAGGTAACTTTCACTGCACGGCCGTCACAGAGGACAGTCATTGTCATGCAATCGTCAAGAACATTATGTTGATTGGCAAGAGCCAGGCTTTGTAGAAGGGACCAACTTCCCCACAGCTAATCTGCAGTGGAATTGTTCAGTGTTAGGCACAGCGTTAATAATATTGTTCTGGGCTGCGCTGGATGTAAATATCCCACTCTTCATTTTGTAAGCAATCAAAGGGACGCTTTGCAGACAGGAGCGTGTGAACGGTTGTATTATCTGTGCCGAGAAACACATGGGCAAGATCGGGAAGATCAAAGACGGCTATGGTTTAGAATGCCTTTGCTTTCTGGCTTGTCTCCAATCTCCTATGTCTTCCCAGCAAGTTGCATATTAAACAAGTAACAAAAGACCACACTTTCAATGTTGCCCTTGACACTATTCAGATGTGCAGGATTTGCAATCAGACTGGAGAAAAATGAAAAATGTTCGATCTGAACAACCAGCGATTAACCTTTGTCTTGTCGTGGTTCCTTCTCTTTGATGAAGTACCTACTATGTGTTTCAGCGCTTTGCCTCCATCAAAAGCGATATCCAATGCTAATCAGAAGTGCTAAATAATGGGGCCAGAAGACCCCCATGTGTACCTGTGGCTCTGCCAGTTTTGACCTTGTTGTGGCTTTGGAAAACAAGTTCCTTAAGCTCTCTGTGCCTTAGTTTTTGGTTTTGTTTTTCTCCTATTGGAGAATGATGCAAAACTCACAGCATTGTCTTGAGAATTAGTTCTTTCTAGCCCCTTCCACATATGGCTTTATTTGGAAATAGGGCCTTTGCAGATAATCAGGTGGTGACAACAAGACTAGGATGTGCCTCGTCCACTGTGACTGGTGGAAAAGAGGGACTTTGGGGCCAGAAATAGGGTGGGAAAGCATCCTGTGGACACAGAGGCTTGGAGTGATTCACCTACCAGGCAAACAGTGCCAGCAGCCACCAGACACTGGGACAAGAAAGCAGAGCCTCTGCTCTGCTTCTGGGTTTCAGAGGGATTCTGGCTCTGCCACCACCTTGATTTTGAGCTTCTTGCTTCCACTAACTATGAGAGAAGAAGTTTGGGTTGCTTTCAGCTGCCCAGTTTGTAGGAGCAGCTCTGGCAAACTAATGCAGGAAGAAAAGTATGCTCATTGTCAAGTGAAAAATTCAAGCTCAGAGGTATAATTTATGGCTCCAAAAGCAGGCAAGGTGGACCTTGAACCCCCTCCTCTCTGAGCCGAGGTCTCCCCTCATTCCATTCCCTGTGTGGCCTGCCAGGGGCAGGACCAGGGGCAGGCAGGGCACTGAGACAGTGGATTTGGAAAGGAGTGCCCTCGGAGTCCCCTGCATTTGTGTGGAGACAGGAGGTCAGAGGGCTCTGATTTGGAACAGCTCATTAAGTAAAGAGCAGTGAGCATTTGAGAGTGACTTTTTAAAGAGTCGACTTTTATTTATAGTGACGTTCCAGTCATTAATTTCGAAAGAAGAAAGCCCAAAGCAGAAGCAGGTTCATTAAAAATTTGACATTAGTAATTTAATTAAATTGGGTCTTTGCGTCTCGTGGTGGAAAATGAAACGTTAGTTCTACACCGGTTCTCAGCCCATCTCCCCTGGCTGGCCCCCTCCCGTCCCCTGAGCTTGTTTTCTTCTCCAAATGTTTACCTGAGCAGCCCCTCCCACCCTTAACACTCAGTACACAGGCACGTGTGCACACACACATCACACTTACTGCTTCCACTGTCGACAGCAGCAGGGAATCCTGGGAAACACGAAGTGAAGCAGGGGAGCATGGGAAACACCATGTGACCCAATGGCAGAAGATCATGGAAGATTCTGGGTCCACAAGGTGAGGCAGATAAATCTTGTCAAAGGTGAAGACTAGGTGGGGTGGAGAAGAGCTCTTTGGTCCCCCATAGGAAGTAGGCCCCTCAGCACAGGTCTGGCCCTCTTTTACATTCCAGTACTAAGCACTGTGGGCTCGTAATAAATGCTTGTTGCCAAGGGGATTCACACACACTATAACTCTTTAAACTACTAAGAAATGAGCCCACAAATATGGGGTCTCCAAAAAGTTCATGGAAGGGAGTTGGTATTGTGTTGTAGCAAGGAGAGGCCACCGCTAAGACACCGGTATTCCATATAGGTGCAGGTTCCAGTCCCGGCTGCTTCATTTCCAACCCATCTCCCTATTGATGCAGCTGGGAAAGTAGCAGAAGGTGGCCCAAGGCTTTGGGTCCTTGCACCCATGTGGAAGATCCAGAAAAAGCCTTTGGCCTGACCCAGCCCTGGCTGTTGTGGCCATTTGGTGAATGAAACAGTAGTTGGAAGATTCTCTGTTCCTTCCTCTCTCTCTGTAACTCTTTCAAATAAATAAGTAAATATTTGAAAAATGGTTGGTGAAAAATGCATACTAGCTAGTCATTCCATTTTCCATGAGTTTTTTAAAGTTCCCTCACAGATGCCCGTAAGTGCCAGCTGCTGCCAAGGCCCCTCCCTCATGCCTCCTGGCTCTGTGGGAGAACATCTGCACATTTTGAAACATCACATTTTTGTTTGGGAGGTAAAGAGAACATTCTGTCATCTGCTGGTTTACTCTGTAGATGCCCACAGTGGAGAGGTGTGGGCCAGACTGAACCCAGGAGCTAGAATGCAGTCTGGTTCTCCCGTGTGGCTGGCAGAGACCCAGTGACTTGGGCCATCAGCTGCTGTTGCATTCAAAGGCCCTGAATACAGAGCAGAATCCAGCACTTTGGTATGGGACATGAGTGACCCAGCTGGTACCTTAACTCCTGGGTCAGAAGCCTGTGTGGCTGCATGTGTTGGGCACCTGCTGTGTGCGGGCGCCATGCTGCCCTGCAACCCTGGTTATTAGAACCTTTTCAACTGCTGTGTGCTGTGTGCTGTGTGCTGGCAGAGACCCAGTGACTTGGGCCATCAGCTGCTGTTGCATTCAAAGGCCCTGAATACAGAGCAGAATCCAGCACTTTGGTATGGGACATGAGTGACCCAGCTGGTACCTTAACTCCTGGGTCAGAAGCCTGTGTGGCTGCATGTGTTGGGCACCTGCTGTGTGCGGGCGCCATGCTGCCCTGTAACCCTGGTTATTAGAACCTTTTCAACTGCTGTGTGCTGTTGTCCTCACTCCTCTCTCAGTGGAAGCAACTGAGTTTGCATGACTCAAGGTATGCAAAACGACACCGGGGCGACATCTGACCTTAGATGCAGATCAGGCTGGTTCCAAAGTCTGCCATTTCCCTCCACCTGGGCCTGTTTCCCACCCAGGTGAGCATGAGGAGGAGATGCGGGTGAGACGGCCTTCTTTGTCGGGATGCTGGGATGCTCAGAGCTGATAGAGTCCGGAAAGGCAGGCTCCAACAGGACCATGGCCAGAAGGAACATCTGCGAGGGTTGGAGAAAGTCCAGTCTGCCCATCCTCTCTTCCTCACTGTTGTCAATCCACCCTCGAGCCACAGGCTCCCTGAGATTCTTGATTTCTCTGACCCCAGTGCTTTTGCACATGCTTTTTTTTTTCACTGCCCAAATGTTCTGGCCTTGCTAGCTCTTGCTAATATGTCAAAATCTTGTAAAGGTGTCACTTCCTCTGTAGAATACTTCAGCCCCTGCTGTCCCAGACAGGGTTTGGTCCACTGCCTGATCTGTTTTAGCACTCACCAGAGTTTTACTTGTGTATACCTTCTCATGGCATACACAGGGTACTCCAGACTGTAGTCTGAGCCCTGTAACTACCTCACCTTACTTAATTCTCATTACAACCCCACGAGAATGACACTCTTGTGGTTCCTGTCTTACCAGTGTGCCTCATTCCTAAGGCCCAGAGAGGTTAGTGAAGGGACGATTGGCGGCTCAGAGCTGGGGAGCAAGCTGTGAGGCTGAGAGGTGAGCCAGCCACGTGGCACCCAGGTCTGTACTGCAGACCTGACTGCTCGGCCTTTCTGAGACATCCTTGCTGGGTGGATGAAGGGAGAGACACATGGACAGTAGTCTGAGTTGGGTGGGACCCTGGTGCTTGCTCTTTGAGGCTGCCCTGGAATGGGGGGAGGTGTGGCCTTCAGGGCATAGCGGGTTCATACTGAAGGAAATGGCATAGCCAAGGGAGCTAGGTCAGGTGGAACAGAGGACTCACGGGCCCCAGGAGCCACATCCTGTATCCCTGTGTTCTTCATAATTGGCGGGTTGTGGTGCTCTGGCACCCTTGCCAAGGCCGTTTCCTCTGGATAATGAGAGTGCTCTCCCAGCAGCCGTGATTGCCCTGGCTCTGACCACAAATGGTACGCTGTGTTCCCCAGATCCTAACATCCCCCTCTCCGTGTGCAGTTCAGGCTGATGACAACCTGGGTTCATCTCTTGCCTCCTCACTGTCCATGGCAGTGTGAAAGACCTCTTTAACTCTCTTGACCTCCACCAGATAATAATAGTAATAGACACTTCCATTCTGGCAGCTAGATGGGCAGACCATGCGTGATGGAAAGGACACGGGGTTTAGTGAGCATTTGTTCTTTCCCATGCCCTGTGGTATCAGGGAGAAGGAGTGTGGAGTCTAAGACCACACCCAAGAGACGGGAGTCAGTTCCCAAGGACGAGAATGGACGTGATTCCAGAGCTGCACAGTAGGAAAAGCATTGACCTGAATTGTCACATGCAGCTCCCTTCTTGGGGAATTGGTGGCTTTAAGACATGAGAGGTCTAGCTAGCTCCTGTCTGGGAGAGGTGGATCCGAGGCCCCACGGCCCAGGGAGGTACTGCTGGGAGCTGGGAGAGGGGTGCAGCCCAGCTCACAGGTTGCCTTCTGTGTCCTCACAGTTCTCCCCAGTCACACCTGTGGGAACCCTGGGAGGCTGCCCAACGGAGTCCAGCAAGGCTCAACCTTCAACCTTGGCGACAAGGTCCGCTACAGCTGTAACCCGGGCTTCTTCCTGGAGGGACACGCCGTGCTCACCTGCCATGCAAGCTCTGATAACAGCGCCACGTGGGACTTCCCCCTGCCCTCCTGCAGAGGTAGGTGGCCACAGAAGTCCCCAGAGCAGCAGCAGCAGCAGGAGAGGAGGCTGAGCTTCCAATGGGATCCTTCCTGGGGACTGGTGTGGAGGGGGTGTGGGATCCAGCAGAGAGCCACACCCCTCTACCTAGCCAGGTGTGGGGTTTCCACTAGGGGGAGCCAACTTCCAGGTCACGCTGGGTATTTGGTGGATTTCAGGGTATTCCAAGGGTTGTTCAGTCACACCTGAACTTCCAGCTAGCAGGTACGTTCTCCTTTGGCTTCTTCCTTGATGGCAAATGACATCTTTTGGGCCATGCTGCGCCCCTGTCCCAGAATAGCCAGTTTCCCTGGCCATTCCAAACCACCTCTCCTGGGATGTGCCACCTCACACCCAGCCATGTCCTCACCCCCTCACCTGGTGATTGGACTTCTCTTTGCCCTATTTGCTCATGTGCTCACCTACCTCATGGCTCCTTCCTCTCAGCTTCCAAATATGCTAAATACCCATGAACCCCAACAACTCCACTGCTACCTCCCATAAACACCTGTGCCCAGTGCCGCGTCAGCCTCAGCCCCCTGCAAGGACCTTCTCCCAGGACCTCCCCAGTTCTATTACTGGAAGTTCTGTGCTCTAGAAACTCTCCAGTCCCAAACAAACCTGAACAACTGGTCACTCACCTCTAGGCTGCCCTCTTACTGCTACCCTCACTTGCAACAGCCACACTTATTCCTGAAATAATTTCTGGGTGGGTGTTTGGCACAGTGCACAACATGCAGCTTGGGGATAGTAGGTCCCTGGGTTTGTGTCCTGGCTCCAGCCACAGTTCCAGCTTCCTATCAATGCAGACCGCAAGAGGCAGCAGGGAATGCCTTGATGCCACCCCCAGGAGAAACCTGGGTCGAGTGCTAGTCTCCTGGCTTCATCCTGGCCCAGCCCAGGCTGTTCCAGGCATTAGAGGAGTGAAACAGTGGATAGATCTCTGAACTCTTTCTTTCTCTCCTCAACCCTTCTCTGGCCTCTGTCTTTCATATAAAGTAAATAAATTTTGAATCACTTCTGTCTGATGATACAATTCATGTATGATGATTTTAGCATGAGCAAGAATAGGAAAGAGTAAAGGGAGAAATGAATCTATTCTAGCTGTAATTTTTATGGACAGGTTGCACATCCATTCTATGAAAATTTAAAACCTGAAATGCTCCAGAATCTGAAACATTTTGATGTCCCAAGTGGAGAATCCCACTCCATGAGGCTTTGTTTCATGCACAGTATTTTTTGAGATATTGTATGGAATTATCTTCAGGTGACATGTATAAGATGTGTACGAAGCGTAAGTGAATTTTGTTTAGGATTGAGCTCCATCCCCAAGGCATCTCATCATGCATATGTAACATACTCCTAAATCAGAGAAAATTTGAAATCCAGAATACTTGTGGTCCCAAGCATTCTGGAAAAGGGATACTGAACTCGTGTGTCCTGCCCATCTTTTCCTGTGCACATGGCACAGTTAGTGACAAATCGGTACATGCATTAGGATTATAACATGGGCGGATTATGTTTGGCCGCCCTGGAAGAAACCTCGCATGGCATGTATGATGTTCCCTCGTTGGCCTCTGAGCCCTGTATCTCGGCAGCACCCTTCAGCCTTGGCCTCTTCCCTTCTGTCCTGTTCTCCCCTGTTCCTCCACCCCCCATATTTGGCTTTATGTTACCAAATCCCATGTGCGTTTACCACTGACTGTGCTTTGCTTCCTGAAACTCTTCATCTTTCGACTCGGTGGATCCTGGGACACCAGAGAGGGACCTGAAGAGCGTTTCCAGGAACTGAGAAATGACAAACGAGGAACTCCTCTTCTTACTTTCTATCTTCTACTTTCCTCTTGGAGGAAGTTTCTCTGTAATAACGATCAAAAGCTGAGCCCCTGGGATCCACCGCGCCTCCTCCCACCATATGCGCTCACTTTCTCTAATTGACAGCAGGGATGGAAATTACTTGGCATGTGCACCTAATCTCCCTCCCACTCTCGTGGCAGGCATAATTAATTGATCATATAGCACCCTTTCTGCTGGAGTCCAGACAAAGCTGAATCCTCTTCCAATAGACAAGCCACAGCCAAGCAATCGAGTTGCCACTTGACTCCCCCTTGCTTTACCCTGCTCAGCCAATAGAATCATCCTTAGTCATGGTGTTCCATCTGGGTGGAGCCCAAGAGAACTGTGTCTGGCTCTGGACCTGTCTGCCTGCAGGAGATTGACAGCAACAATGACCAAACCAATCTGGGGAGCTCACAGCGGGAAGCTGTCTTGGCTCAGAGCATCCCTATCCACCTCCTGCCCTGCGGATGTCACTCTTAACATTCTGACCTTGCCGGGAGGGGATCCCAAACTGTGACATGACAGCAGATCAGGAAAATAAGATCGCAGGAGAAATCACATATTAAAGTGAGGAAATAGAAGAAGCAGTACCCTTTCTTTGTGTGGCACTGTCTGTAGCATGCTCTCGCCTTATAGATAGAAATTAAATACAGATCGTCCAAGTGGCAGAGGCAGAGATGGCATCACACTGTCCTGGGATGTACAATTCACATCAGTGTCCTAGGCTAACACAGTGACCCCCACTCTCACCTCCCAACCTTCAGGAATCCTTTCACACCCTCTGGATCTTGAACTCGCTTCCCCAGGTCTGCTCTGCCAACCAAGGCGGGGAATTTGGTCCATTGCTCTTAAGCCACACACAAAATCAGCTTTCTGCCGGACAACCCACGTAAGGTGTCTGCAGCTATGCAGGCAACTTTGGTCCCTGCAGGTTCCACTCCTGACCCTCAAAGCCCATTCTCCCTGTAAGCTTCTCTCTGACATCAGCCCTAGGGGCTCCAGCTCCCCCCCCCCCCCCGGTGGTGTGGCCTGGAGCCTATTTTCTGCCAACTACCTCTTGCACCTCGGCCCCATCTTAGATTTTCCCTCACTTTCCTGGGCCGAGAAACCTATGTTCCACTTGGTGTGACCACCTCACAGGGTTAAGGGAACATCTAGCCCGTGGACCATATAAGACTAGAGAAGTCCTGCCAAGGCAACCATAGACAGCACACGGAATTCAGTACAGCCCTAACAGGCTCATTTGTGTGGCCCATGAATGGTGTTGCAACTATCTGATTGGCCCTTGGCAGTAAAACAATTTCCTTATGTCTGCCTCTGAAATCTTTGGGGCCTGCCCCAACAGGCAGAGCTGAGCCACGCGCTGAGCCACGGTAAGATCATGGCATCCATATGTTGAGCCATGGGGTCAGCTCGGAAGGGGTGAGCCGACTCAACCTGCATCACATTGCAGTCAGACACCATGACCACGGGGGCCTAGAGCTGCCTCTCAGATCTCCCTGGTTCTCTCGCAGCTCTGACCCTGAAGACAGTCCACCCCTTCGTTGTCTTTCCCTGACTTCACCCCATTCCTTCCCTTGCAGTTTCTCCCACCTCTTAGTTTCCCACCTCCTGTTCTGATTGCCACCTGTCTCCGATCCCACCCCCCTGCCTGAGCTACAGGCCCATGTGGGTGTTGGATGTTCTGTTTCCTTCTTGAGACAGCCAAAATCAACTCCTGCTGTCAGCCCAGACCCTGTGCCTTCAGCCAGGTGCCGCAACTCGGTGGGGAGTATCACCACCCAAGGTGATCCAGCCACACAGCAAGAGCGTCATTCATGCTTGCTGTCCTTATTCTCTCTGTGCCAGCCCAGCCTGCCCACCTTGGCCACTCTTTGGGGGGTGGCATATCCAGTAACCACCGCCTGTTCAGCTGTCTCATCCCTCCCCCTTCATCACTGACAGTCAAGTTCAGATTCCTTGGCATGGAGCATGACGGTCCTTTCAGATCGCCAGTCTCCCCATGTTCTCTGAAGTGGCATCTGAGTCACAGCAGAGCCCCAGGGATGCCTGCCGTGGAGGTAAAAACTGGCTTTCAGAAGGCCTGGTCCCTGGAGGCTCCCTGGCTGGCTGCAGGGTCAGCAGCTGCTGCTTCTGCTTCCTGGCTGATGGGAAGCAACAGGGCTGTGCCAGAGCCACCGGGGCCCCAGCCTGCTGCGCCCCTCGTCTCCAGCCCACTGCCTTCTTCTCATTCTCGTGAGCTGCATGAATTCCTCGAGAAGCATCCTCGGTGTGGACGATGGTATTTCAAGACTGATTCTTTTAGGTTGTTCTTCTTTAGGAGTCCAAACTAAACAGGAGCTCCCTGTGCACACCCTCCGTGCCAGGAGCTGTGGCCATGCCAGGGTTAAGGGCTTTGTGCTCAGGGAGGCTTTTGGCCTGTCTTCCTCTCTAGGGCTGGCATCTGTGAGAGAATAAACCTCATCCACTGGGCAGTGGTCCGTAAATATTTGCTGAATGAGCGGCTGGCTGGCCGACTGGGGCTGACTCACGCCCAGGATCGTGCAGGCATTGGCGCCCAGAAGGAAAATTACCAGCCTGAGCCACTCCACCTGCTCTGCAGCTCTAGGAGGCCTGATTGCTTTCAGTCTGGAGTTTCTTGGAGTGTCCGTGAGAGCTGTGTGCCTCTGTTCCATCCAGGAAATGCCAGGTGCCCTGTCTGGGAACATGACACAGACTAAGGACACTCTGGGAGCCACTGGAACTGGAGGCAGAGTAGGTGGGAGGTTGAACCCCAAGGGAGGATCCTGGCCCATGGATTCCCAGTCCAGCTGGCAGCAGGCAGAAAACAGGGCTTCTGACCTGCGTTCCCTTTGTGTCACTCCAGGCACCTTTCCAAAGGCAGAGGTTCCTAGGAAGTGCTGGCTTTGCGGTGTCTCTTTGATGCCCAAGAAAGCAGACTGTGTGGACCTCAGCTGCTGGCCTCTTACTCGCAAGGGGCACTGGCCCTGCAACAAAGAAGGCTGCGCAGGGAAGGAAGACAGCATGCAAACTTGCTGGAGGCTAAGAGGCAGGTGGCAGAGAGGACATGGGGAGAGCTGGCAGGAGTGGGAGCTGCTTGGCCACGGAGACTCACACTGAATACCAAAGGCTGACACCAGGCCCAGGGAAAGGGGACATTTGGCCTGCGGGGGGGCGGGGGCTGGGACTGCAGGTGTCAAGCTGCATTCCAATTTTGTTGGTCCTGGGGGAATGGCCTGTGCACTGGATAGCAGCAGTGACATCAGGTATGGGCAGCGTACAGTCAAATCACCTTGGTTTCAGCCTCATCCAGGTTGGCTAGTGCTGTGTGGTCACCAGCATGTGGCTAAACCTCTGGGAGGTTGAAAGTGGAGAGGGAGCTGATTATTCACTTACTCATTCACTTAGCAACTCGGGCAGCTTTCTGCTGAGCACCTGCAATGCGTCAGTCAAACCATAGACCCAGTGATTAGTTATCAACAGCCTGTTAAGTGGCAGATATTCCTAAATACAGAAAAGCAAGGGGGTGATCCAGACAGACCCATCCCAGAATCTCATGGAGTATTTGTTCTTGCAGCCAGGAGGCAACAAACCAACTACTGAGGTGAACACACAGAAGATGGTGTCAGGAACTAGTTAGGAAACAAAGTTGCCGATGGAAGACTAAGAGGGTTGCTTAACAAGGGCTGGTCAAGGGCCCTTGGGGAGGTGACAGTGTACCAAGGTATGAAGGCATCTGCCATGTGAAGATCTAGGAAAGGGCTCTCCTGGCAAAAGGAGCAGCAAGTACGAAGGGCTGGGGTGGAAATGAGACTCCTGGGTTAGAGGAATAATGGAAAGCAGGTCTATGTGGCAAAGTGGCTTGAGAGATGGAGAGAGACCAGGGCTATGGGGTAGTGGGAAAGTGGCTAAGAATTTGGGTTTCCTTTTTTTTCCTCTTGGTAATTTTATCTCACTTAACATTTTTGATTAGCAGGTAATATTGCATTTTTGTGGGGTACAATGCAGTATTTAAGTGCGTACACACCAGATGAACCAGTCAAGTTAGCCAACCAGCCTCTCCTCTTGCTTCTTCTCCAGTGTTCGGCAGCTTCTTCTCCTCCAGTTCTTTGTACTGCATAGCATGCAGTGTTGCAAACCATGTCACCCAGTGGGCCATGGAGCACCAGAGGCCAGTTCCTGTATCTGACTCATTGTCTAGCTGCCCACTCCCCTTCCTGTAGCAACCACTCTTTGAAGTTCAGATCTACTATTGTTTTTAGCTTCCAACTCTGCAATGAGACACACAGTGTTGGTTCGTCTGTGTCTGGCTTATTCTGCTTAATATAATACACTCCAGTTCTGTCCATTCAGCTGCAGTCAGGATTTAATTCTTGTTTATGACTGAATAATACATGTGTGTGGAGGGGGTTCACCTGGTCTTTATTCATTTATCATCAGTGGAAATCTAGGTTGTTTCCATAGCGTGGCTGTTGTAAATCGAGCAGCTATCTCTTAGACAAGCTCATTTCAGTTACTTTGGATTTTCTCCCCGAAGTGGACCAGCTGAGTCATATGTAGACTCCATTTCTAAGTTGAGGAGACATACAGGGGAGAGGCTGAAGCAGAGATTTGGCTCCATGTAACTCAATATTTGAGAAAGATCACATTGGGTGCTGTGAAGGAGGGGGACTGCAGTTAGGCAAAGAGGCATATGGGGAGGCTGTCAGAAGGCAGTTACTGCAGATGTCCAGGCGGGAGAGGATACTGCAGGTGTCTAGGTTAAGGTTTTGTGGTGGCTATGGTCATGGCTGAGACGAAGCACTGTAGGCATCGGATCAGGTCTGCAGTTACGAGGTGCGTCTGACAGGTCTTTGTAACGGGTTGGAGTTGGGTGCTGATAGAGCAAAGGATCTGGGTGACTCCTTGTCTCTGTCAGCAGTGCTGGCTGGGTCAGCGTGCTGACGAGCACAATGGCAGTGATGGGATGGGGACCATGAAGAGAAACAAGATTTTTCCAGGTAAAGTTTGGGGTGCTTGGGGGTACATCCAAACAGGAAGCCTGGAACAGTCCTGAGCTACGTGGATCTAGGAGAGGAGGGACATGGGGCAGCAAGCAGGCTTATACACCCAAGAAGGACTGTGGGTCTGGCATGCCTGGCCCCATTGCCTGAATCAGAATGAAGAATACACAGAAGTCACAGGACACTGTGCCAGGCACCACGAGGACCCTGAGCGGCTCTGAGCACTGAGGCCCTAGATGCCCACTGCCACTTTGTTGCAGGCATCTCTGTTACTCCTGGGATCACAGCTGCTTCTCCTCCCACCACTGTCACCACAGCAGCATAAGTGACATAGGAGCTGGCATCTCATCTCTCATATCCCCTGGCTGAGTGGCTTGAGGCCACTTAGCCAACCATTCTGAGCCTCAGGTTTATTATCTATGTAGGAACCCCTGCATGACTGAACTCCAGAGGTGGAAGTGAGGTTCAAGTTGATAGATGCTAAGCCTGCAGCAGGGGCCCTTGCTCACGGAACCCACTTGGTGAGATTTCACTGCCCAGTGTTGACTGAGTCCTCATCATGTCCCACTCTGTCATCTAATTGAATGCTTACAAACATGTTCGGAGGTTAAGGCATTGACTTTGCCTGTGAAAAAACAGGGCTGGGAGAAGTGAGCTGCTTTGCCTGTGGTCCTGCAGCCAGAAGGAGGTAGAATCAGGATTCAGCTCTCATCTGTGTGCCTACCTTTAGGCATAACTGTTTAAAAAACTGTTTATTTGAAGGTCAGAATTACAGATAGAGTCGAAGAGTCTTGCATCTACTGATTTACTCTCCAGATGCCCCCAAGGAATAGGGCTGGGCCAGACTGAAGCCAGGAAACAAGCAGTTTATCTGGGACTCTCAACTGAGTGTAAGGGGGTGAACGCGTGGGCCATCTTCTATTGCTTTTTCCCAGACCATTAGAAGGGAGCTGTATCTGAAGCATGCAATAGCCAGGAATGAACTGGTTCCCATATGGGATGCCAGCACTGCAAGTGGCATCTTAACGCACTACACCACCATTCCGATCCAAGCTGAGAGTGTAACATCACAGTGTAAGGCAGGCAGGGACAGTGGCCCATGATCTGTAGTGAGATACTGAACCACAAGGACACTGGCTTCTAGAACTTTCCCAGCCTGGTGGCGCAGGACTCACATGTATCCCTGAGGTGACACAGTGACTTCTTCATCTCCCATGGTTCCCCTTGACCTTCCCCTTTCCCCTGTGCCTCGAACACTTTGGGAGAGAAGTCCCCAGGAAAGGGTCTGAAGTCATTCTGTTGGCAGAGTCAGCTTCAGGGTGTGTTTGGAACCAACCGAGGGGCTGCTGTGCCTACTCAGAAAGGGGGGCCAGCTGGAGGCTCATCCCCCGGCCTCCCTCCAGCTGACTCAAGCATTACATTGGTCAAAATCTGGGAGGCAACAAGTACCAGAGGACTCCGAACAGTTCATGGAGAGCAGACTATAAAGCTAGACATATATTGCTAGTGCACCAGTTTCATGAAATCCATACATAGTTTTTTCATTAAAAAAAAATTTATGAAAAATGCCTGTGATGAAATGCTGTGTTTAGAAGCTGTTTTGCACCAAAATAAGCTGGAAGTGCCCTACGAAGTGTTCAAAGTCCCCTCCTCGGAGCTGGATGTGGCAAATGCGTTGAAGCCAGCATTTCCTGGGTGGAATCCTGGCTTCAGCATTCCACATCTTTGGAGTCTTGGGACAGTTCTGTCTGAAAGCTCCCTTTCCTCATATGTAAGTAGGGATGATCCCACCTTCCCTTCCAAAACGACTGAGGACTATAGGAGAAGGAGCAGGCACAGCAGGTGCCACGCCTGACCTGGAATGACAGCTCCACAAGAAGCTGCCTAGTCCAACACCTCCCCTGGCGACATTCATCACCTCAGAAGGAGATCTTGGGGAAGCATCTGGGACAGAGACTATGTTCTCCTGAGACGGGATTTCTTCTGTTGCAGAAGCAAAGACTTTGATAAAGCCAAGGAGAGAGGAGCAGAGCCCAGAACTGCTCCCTGCCCCCCCCCCCGCCCCCGAGAAAGGGGGCTGAGGTGGCTGTCAGGGCACCAGCAGGGAGAGGGGCTCGGAGCTCCATGGTGCTAGAAAATGGGAAGACTGCAGCACTGGGCATCGAAGGCCTGGCTCTCCCAGTTCTGGCCTTGAGTTCCAAGATAACAGCTTCTCCTCCAAGACCTGTTGGCGTTTTGATGGGGAGGTCAGGCCATGGGCAGATTCCCAATGCTAAGAGGCTTCGTGTTTGTTCTGGGCAGCCACAAAGGTGCAGGAGAGTTGGCCTCAAGGATGTGTGTGTGTGTGTGTGTGTGCGTGTGTGTGTGTTTATTGGTGTCAGGTGGGAGAAGTGTAAGGTGCAGCCCCTGCCATCCCCAACTGAAATCTGTGACTGGCTATAGAGTTAGTAGCCATCAAAGGGAACTGTAGGATCCTTCTCCAAAAATGATGGTTAAAGTCTGGAGACCTTAAAGCCGGTCGTAAATAAAGCCATAAACTCAGGACGGCTGCTATGGGCTTCACACACCTACGACTTGGAATATGCATGACATCACGGCAGGACTCAGAGCCCATTGCCAGGGAGGGCTAGAGCATGCATGCGTATTTTAGTCTTGCAGTGTTGGCTGAAGGTTATATGTTATGACTTTGGAGTTGTAACCATGAAATACAGCACCTTATTTAAAGTGGGAGAGAATCTCCAAACAGCTTTTACAGCATCTTCCATCACAGCAGGACAAGGCAACTAAGCAAGAGCCGGGGTGGCAGAGTGGGCCCTGGGGGGCCAAAGTACATCTTCGGAGCCAAGTGCTGACCCTCAGCCACAAGTCTCAGGCTCCTGGGTCCTTGTCGCTGTGCATGGTCTACACGTGAGGATTCGAACATCCAAGTTAGCACCCCAGTCGGCTTTCAAGTGGTACCTCGTGGTGCAGGAGACTCCAGTGAATCCCAAGCCAGCCCCTTCCTGGTTGTCATGGGAAAGGTTCTTAACCTCTCAAAGCTTCCATTTCCCATTTTGCTGTCCAGCAGTTGCTGACTGAGTGCCCAGTTTATCCCAGGAAGTGTGCTCGGTGCTAACAACAAAACTGGTATGCAGAGTGAAGGCATAAACCAGTTATAGGAACAGTGGTCTTCTGACAGCATCGGGGCAGGGGACATCCTGTTTCTAGAAAGATTCTTAAAGAAGTGACCTTTAGATTGAGAAGTGGCCACCAGGTGCAATTAAGCCGAGGAGAAGGTTCCAGAATGGGAAAACAGCACTTAGAAAATTCCTCCAGCAGGGGAAGGTTTGGTGCATGTGCTAGGTGAAGGTCCGTGTGGTTGAGGGCGGCCAGAGGCTTCAGGAGGTGAAGGTTTGTGAGGCCCCTGTCAGCCACAATATAGCCTATTGTCCACTGACTGAGCGTGGGAGCTACAGAAGTTTCGTTGAGAGGGTGGCCTCACTGGGTCTGTGTTTCCCAGGATCACTCTGGGCTCTGTGTACAGGATGGATCTGGGGAGATGATATCAATGACAGCTGATGTGATGCCAAGTGTGGCTCAGAGGCCAGCAGGAGCAAGGTCAGGCGACAGGCTCAAGAGTGCCTGGGCAGGAAGGGACAGGGTGTGTGAGAGGCCGAGGGTGTCCTGGAACTGTTGCTGCTCTCTCCAGGAAGGAAACTCCAGGAGACGGGGCAGGTGCAGTGGGAGGAGAGGGTGAGAATGGTCTGGGTTGAGTTGAGCTGCTTCTACCCTGGACTCCCCATGTCCTATCTCCTGCCATCCCCCCTGCCTGGTAGAGCCCACCCCAGTCTTCCTCCCAGGCCTTCTCTGATAGTCCTTTTCTGTGTTTCTCTTCCTCCCCTGTGCTACTGCTTTGTCGATGATTCAAACTCTCTGCTCTCATCATCATCCCTGGGCTCCCCACCACATCTGTCCATGGCTGGGGGCCTGAGTCATCTACCAGAGATATACCAGGGCCTCTCCCTGTCCACCATACCTGCCACAGTTTCCTGCAGATGGAACAGAGACCTGCAGGACAGAACCCAAACCCTCCTCCTTCTCCTCTTGTGTGTCCTGAGCTGATGTGACTGCTGTCACTACAGCTCCCCTAGCCCAGTGCAGCTGAGATTAAGCCATCCTAGCTAGGACTGCGGAACGTTCCACCTGCATAGACATGACTGCTGGCAGGACTACTGGGGACTGATGGACCAGGGCCTGCTGGGAACGACAGTGACAGGTCTCCCTGCTACTGAGTGGCTCCTGTAGCTTATCTCCCTGGTAATGCTCACAGCACAATTATTTACATCAGGACACAGACTCTACCCCAGATGTCAGACTGCATAGCCTCCTACCAGGTACATACCTAGGGTGAAAACAGCATCCACCTGATAAAGCAAATAGTACTGCTGAACTGAACTGAAGGCCAAGCAAGGCCAGTCTTGTTTGTCTTCCTCCAGGCCTCCCACCCGAGGCCAGGGTACCTGCACTAGAGGGTGGCAGAGGAGAACAAAGCCTCAGCTCCTGCAGGTGGCACCACTCAATCTTCCCAGGGCACCCAGGCCTTCCAGCCTAGCCCATCTCTGTCATCTCTGCCTGTCCCAGCAAGATCAAATGGTCTGGCTTCACAACACAACCACCCCTGCCAGCCACCAGGCTGCTGTCCCCCCTCTGTCCTAGCCTCTTCTGCTCCAAGGCTGACCAGGGAGATAACCCTGTGTGTCCTGCCGCACAGTTCCAAATGCTGCCCTGCAACTCTCACCTGGATTGGAGTGATTCTTGGGTCTGCTGTGAGCATGGCAGCCACAGAGCAGGGTCCTGCTTCTACGCAGCTCAGATCACATCATCCACCATGCTCAGAATCCTACAGCGGCTTCTCACCTCTCTCAGAACTAGAGCCTGCATTGTCATGGTGGTCGTTGAGGGTTTCCTTGGTCCCTGTTGAACTTATCCACTTCTGCCCTCCTGGTTCTGCTGCTCCAGCATCTTTGTTCTCTTGATAGTCCCCTCACCCCTTTGTTTTAAAAAAAGATGTATTTATTTGAAAGGTAGAGTTACAGGGAGAGAAAGGTAGAGACAGAGATCTTCCATCTGCTGATTTACTCCCCAAACGGCGACAACAGCTAGGGCAGGATCAGGCCCTGCAAGGATACTGGTCCTCTGCGCACCTGGACTCTCATACCTGTTCTTCCATCTACCCAGCTTGCTCTTCCCACAGATAACCGCCTAGTTCCCTCTCATCGTCATGGCTCAAATATCACATGGCACTGCGGCTTTCCCTGACATCCCTTTCCGGAATGGCCATGTCCTCACCCCATCCCCCTTGAACTCACCAGCACCTCTCTTTACCTCTCTGAGAACAGGGAGAAGTGATACTATATCCACAGTTGAGTTTCCATCACATCATGTGTCACTTTATGAAAAGTCCTCTGTTTATTTTAGACTTGCCTTGCAGTTTCGCCTTTGTGTGGTTAGCCATTTGGGGTCCCTCCTCCTTCATACACTCCTATCTCTCCTTCAAAATCCAGCTCCCATGGTCCTTGCTCTGTTCAGCCTTCCCAAACTGACCCACCCAAGAAAAGCTATCTGCTGCTTTACGTGGATCGAGTCTGATATTGTGTTCTCAGGAGCTAAAAAGCCACATTAAGCAATAGAGCAGCTCTCAGAAGACTGTAGAGCTTTAGGATTTGGAATTAAGTTACAATAAGCTGCATCAGCTTTGGCAAGGGAGCGTCTCATTGTGTTTCGCTTTCCTCCTCTGTAAAATGGGACTGGTACTTTGCAGGTCAGAGCAAGGATTAAACCCACTTTTTCCACACCACTGAGAGGCATGCCTGGTATACCCTAAGCACTCAGAAAGTGGGACCCTTCGTTGCTGCTACCTGCTACCTCTAAGAATTCTGTTAATACTGATTGTATCCCGCCTTCCTTCACATTGTCATAGCACACGCTATGGTGCAGTGTAATTATTTGCCTGCAGAGCCCAGAGAAGCAGGCTCAGAAGACCTGAGCAGCTTAGCCTGGGTCACCAGGTGACCCATGGCCAAGGCAGTATCTGCACTAAGGCCCACTATGTCCCAAATCCACATCTTCCTGGGCTTGTTTCTTCCACAGTCTTAACTGGAATTCAGGCTGCAGTGGTAAGGGAACACCAGTTTACACTTCATGGGGAAAGCTGGACAAGGGAAGACAGACCTGTGACCACTGTGGGGCCCTAGGCTGTGGTCAGAACTCATCACTATGACAGCAGCCACTCTGAGCCTTGGCTTCCTGGATACACTATGGTATCTAAGATCCTCAGAGCCAAGTCTAGTATACATGGTCTGGATCCCATTGGCCTTGACAATGTGCCTTCTTTCAGGACCCTTTCTGCCTCTGTTAGATGAAGGCCACTCATCCAAGCCTCTCACCTCTGTACCCACAGCTGATGACGCATGTGGTGGGACCCTGCGGGGCCAGAGTGGCATCATCTATAGCCCCCACTTCCCTGCCGAGTACCACAACAATGCTGACTGCACCTGGACCATTCTGGCCGAGCTGGGAGACACCATCGCCCTGGTCTTCAATGACTTTCAGCTGGAGGACGGTTACGACTTCCTAGAGGTCACAGGCACCGAGGGCTCCTCCCTGTGGTAAGTGTGTGCTTCCCACTCCCTGCTTTCTACCTGTGTGCGGCTGTGAATTCCTGGGGTGCACGTAGTTTCCTCAGGGTGAAGACCCCTAGCTCAGAGTCTCATGGCTGCTCCCCTCCACCATGCCCTTGGAGCCCTTAGTCTCATCACAGCAAGAAATCACGGCCTTTTTCCCCACACCGGGGTAAATGTTATGCTCATCTTGCTCTCTGATTCAGTGTGTGTCTTTGGCAGACTTCTGTATGGGTCTCAGTTGAGAGACTGGCATCGGGACTAAAAACGTTCTAATCTCAAGGCATGGATGGGGTCTGGATTAAACCATCTGAACTGGTTGTACTTCTGAAAGACACATGTGTAACACCCAGCAGAGGGACTGGAGCCCTAAGGAGAGGTTGCCAGGCATAAAGTCTGATCTGAAAAGGGAAAGACCAACCTCATGCCACCTGTCCTGGCTTTACTAGAAAGTGCTCACTCTTCTATGGAGTACTCTGATGCAGAAGGTAGAGGGGGGAGGTGGTGATAGAGGACTTGGCACCCTCATTGCGCATGGTCTGTCTGCATCCTTGGGATCTCTGGCAAGCGTCCAGTTTCCTGGTTACCCAGTGGTGGTGTGGCATTTGGAACTCTGTCCTGGATCTCTCTGTGGCTGTGAAGGAGGATGGATCTCACCAAGTGTGTGAGGAGGATGAGAGCATCGGGGAAGGCATTGGGAACCACGTTCCAGGCCAGGAGGATGGTGTGTCCCGATGTGCCTCCTGGGCTGCTGCTATGTGCAGAGGCAGGGAGTCCTCAGTGTGTGGGACTGGAGGGTGCAGATGGTGTCACAGACAGCTCTGGGCAAAACAGGAAGTGGGGGCTGCAGGGGCCAAGCAAGGCAGTGCCAGGGCAGGCAGGGGCCGGACACCAGAAAGAGAGGAAGTGAGCAGGGAAGGGACACTTTGATTGCATGCCTCCCGTGTACCAGGTGTGGGATGATGGCAGAAGCAGCAGTTGAGGAAGATACGGTTCTTTGAAGAACTCATCATCTATCAGGTGGTTGATTCACACAAACTCCTGGTAGGAGCCAAGTGTGGCTATTGAAATGTGAGAAAGGAGCATGGACTCTTCCACCATAGAGACTCAGGGTCAGGGGCCACCGTACCCCTGGTAGGTTTGCTGGCACAGTGGAAGTCATCTGACCTTTTTGGTGTGCAGGAGTCTGGATACATGACTGTGATTTCCTCTTGGGAGTGGGATTGGATCATCTAGATGAGCCCTCACTAAACCAAAAACCCTGTGGTCTACCCAGCCTGAGCCTCAGCCCTCAGTCCCCTGCTTCTTTGGGTAAAAGACTTGTGGTAGAAATACACACAGCTGTGGAGAAATAAATAACCATTATGACAGTTCCCTGCACTTTCCCTTGGCCTTTTTGCTTAACTCCAATCTGGTTAGCTGGTTTCTTGGCTATGTTTTAATATTAGAGTTAGGATCTTAATATATCATTAGTCATTTATTTATTTTTTCCACCTAGCATTGTATCATGAAAATTGTTCTTGTGTCTTCATAGAGGCTTCCAAAATAGAATAGGTGTGGTAATAGTATCCTTTATTGGAGCATTTACTCTCAATATATGCCAGCCAGTAAATTGTTCTTTGTAACTAAAATTTCATTTGTTATCTCCCTAAAAACTGGGTAATCTGCTTTTCCTCCTCCACAAAGTGGGGGATGAAGCCCAGAGAGGGTATGCAACATGCTTGAGGTTACACAGGAAGGAGCAGGGCTGGGCAAGGGGCAGAGCTGGGCAGCAGGCTGTCTTAGCTGCCATGTCAGTGATGGCCATGTCAGAGCTGTTCACCAGCTCTCTTCCTGGGCTGTCCCCAAGCTTTCACATCCATATCCGGATGCCAGGATGAATGTCATTCCTATTCCGTCTCCCCAGTCCCTAGTCCTCCCGTCACTCACTTATTTATCCCGGGCTACATTGCCTCTCACCCCTTCTGCTCCCCACCACCCAGAGCGTGAGTCTTTGCCTTATCTGAACTTCTGGACTGAAACAGATCTGAACGAGTATCCCCTTTCCTATTAAGTCCGTCAGTGGGGAAGGAGTGAGGCAGAGGAAATGGTTTGGGGAGTTCTTCTCATGCTTTGCTGTAAGATTAAATTATAATTATTTACAGGGCTGGGGTCTCCCTTGCCAGGCAGGGTGCATTTGTGTTCTAATTTATACCTGCCTGGCAATTACAGATAAACAAACTTAGAGGCTCAGCACGGGGGCGTGGGAAGAATCCCCACACTTTCTCGCTCAGCTCCTTGATGGATCTCAGGATTCCTGTGAAAATCCAATGCTGCAGGCTTAGGAGGATCCGGCTAATAAAATAGCAGCCATTAAGATTCCAGGCTGTTCTCCTGGTTCTGTGCCAGGGTGCCGAGAGCCCGCAGATCCTGTTAGAAAGATGGATTGGAATAACCGAGCATTTGTTTACCTGTAGGGAAGACAGGAACTCCCTAAGCAGAGAGCAGATGCACACTGCTTCCAAAGGGAGAGCAACACAGCGTCCCTGACTCAGTTTCCACATTCTTTTCCTCCCCAGCAGGACAGCTTTAATTAGGACCTTCCACTTGTTTGTGTTTCACGAACCGGTGATAAACTAACCGTAGTCACATAGAGTTGATCCTTTTTTCCCCCACCAAGCCAGGCTATTAGAAGAAAACCTGCCAACTACTCAGCGCATTATTTCATAAAACAAAGGACAATTCAAAGCCAAAACTGTGGCAGGGGATAATCATGTGATAACCTTGCATTGACACCATGCAGACGGCGGGGGGGCGGAGCAGGGAGAGCACCGGTCCACGGGGAGCCTCGTGACACGGACATGGGCCATCACCAGCCTCTGTCGCCCAGGGGTGCTGGCCCGTGGCTGGCCTTGGGGGTCCACAGTCGGTGTGTTGTGCTGAAAAGGGCTGTTTCTATGGTGAGCACTGAACCCTGGAGCTCTGACATGTTGTGAGAATTCCCTAGCATGTTAGATTCACTCTCCCTAAAGTTAATTGCTTTTTTGTGTGTTATTGACCATGAGCGAAAGCCAGCCTTGAGCGAAGAGTTACGATCCAGAGAGTAGATTTAGTGTTGCTCTCACACTCGCCTCATTCGCTGCCCAACCACACTGACATACAGGCCACCAAGTCACAACTGTATTCACATCACCAAGTACATATCCCATGCAGGCCTTCCCCCACCGACACACACGTGCACACTCACACACTCATGAACACACATCAGCTCCAAATCAGCAAGTCCCTCAGCTCAGCAGAGGAGCCAGCTCTTCTTCCTGACCCTCTGTGATGGAAGATGTCTCTGCTCTGACCCTTTCAGTGGGTTCTGATCATGACAGGACCCTGCCTTCCAGCCGATTCTCCCCATTGCCCAGATCCTTGTGGCAGTCCTGGTCTGTTTGCAGAGGTCTGGGACTGGGGGCAGGGGATGCAGAAGACCGTTTGAATCCACAGGGGTTCGGTTCCCTGGAAGTTAGCAGGTTTAGGTCGCAACAGGCACAATGACTGTCAGCCCATTCCAGGGCCAGGCTGTGTCAGGGGAGAAGATCAGCAAGGTGAAGGCCACTGAGAAGCCCTCGGCTGGGGCTTCACCCCTCCCACCGCTGCCACCTGCTCAGCACCTCTACTTGAGTGTCTCTGGGATTCAAGAAAGGAGAGGACCCTGAACTCCCCTCTGTGCAGCCTCACTAGGGTCCTTGGCATCTTGTGTCTTGATGTCTGCCTGGGGTGATTGAAGGCTTGGGACTCACAGAGACTTGAACATAAGCCCCTGCTACGCTTCGTAGTAGCTGTGTCATGTAGGAAGGCTGACTTCCTTCTCAGAGACTTAGTCTCCACATTTGGAAAATGGGATTTGTCAGGCCAACCTAAGAAGCGTGTGAAGAGGGTGACCATGTCAGCTGCTGCGTGGCAGTCCTCGTGGGTTGGGGTTGGACTACCATCAGGGGTTCTCTCTTTGAGGGGAGCAGAATAAGGAGAGCCACTCCCAACCTCCTGGATGCCATTCATGATGTCCCACTGAGGCCATCAGACAAGTTTTTTAGCTTAGTGATATCTCACCTGGTATACACACAGAGCCCACCAGCCCCTGTGAATCCAGAGTCCAGGGCAATCGCCTGGCACCCAGGTAGAAACATTGCTGGGGGGCCCTGGGCCAGACAACAGGTGCCCTTGCAAAGGTCTGAATGGGGGCAGTGGTTTTGATGCCTTGCCTTGCATGTCGTGAGCAGCAAGGTTCTATGCCAGAACCCGCCCATGGTGGATTCAATTAGAGAAGCCAAAGAGAGCTCCAGCAGCTCCGGCTGCCACTGGTTGCTCTGTGCAAGGCAAGAGGTAGGGGAACTCAGATCAAGTCATGGTGTAAGGGGCCGGCAGAGTAGAGGAAGTGGGCAGGGATATGGGAAAGTTGTTCAAGGGGTCAGAGAGGGGCCAGGGCTCTCTGCCAGGTCCCCTCGCAATTTGTGGTGCCTGGGCCTACAGGGCCCCACTGACCTTTCCTCCCACCTCTTGCCTGTTCCCACCCCCACCTTGTACCCCCAGAAGCATTTTCTTCCTCCAGTGCCTGCCAGAGCCTGACCTATGTTCAAGCATCATAGCCAGTCTTGTCCTGGGGGAAGAGCCTGCCTCTGGGGTGCAGTTGATGTGTGGGGACAGAGGGGCTCCAAAGCTTCTCCCACACATGGGATTTCTGTGGAGACCCCAGTACCAGCCCCACTTCCACCCACCCCTACCCATCTTCTCATGATTCCATCTTGGCCATTGATTTCTCCACCCCCTGCAAGCTACTTCAACTCTGTCTTCCATTGCTTCACGCTGATCATCCAGGTTCTGTGGTGGTTCTCAAAGTGCCCTGAGCCTGCCAGAGCTGTGACGGGGAGGCCTGCCTCCACTCAACATTGGAAGTGAACACCAGGGCTCCAAGTGAGGGCGTTGTCTTATACTGGGGGCTACAGCTTCAAGTAGAAGCTGCACATGTGCCAGGCCTCCAGGAGTGCCTGGGAGTCCTGATACAGACAATGAGGGGACAGGGACAGGGACAGAGAGGGCAGTTGCTGGAGCTGTCGCAGGGTGACCAAGGCATATCCTGGAAGTGGCCCCAGGTGTTTCCAAGGGAACATGCTCCCTTCTGTGCCTCCTTCAGGATTCTGGGGTCAGCCTGAGTGTCTGGGCAGTTCTCTGCAACTGGGACTAGAGGTATGCCTCCTGTGCCTGTCTCTGCTTCGCTGCCCCACCCCTGCCCTAGGCAGTTGTCTTCGATGGGGGCTCCACCTGCACACTGACCGTTCCACATTTCACCCTTGTAAGTCCCCATCCCATCATTGCTCATTACTGCATCAGAGGTGTAAGTAATTCCATTCCAGTTCATTCCATTGTGTCTGCTTGCTTAGGTCAACATATAGGTGGGAGACATGGAACCTCTCCTCAGTGTCCAGAAGTTCAGTCTGCTGATTTTGCTGGCAACGCCTCTGTCTGCTCTTGAAAGATTTCTTTGTAGTTATTGGGCATATTGCTGTACAATCTGAGCCAACTAGAACCAGTAGATCATAATAGCAGCCATTAAAAATTATTGATTTTGAAAGTCACTACAGAGGCTACAGAGACAGGGGGACAAACAGAGAAGGATGTCTTCCATCTTACTGGTTCACTTTGGGAACACTGACCAGGGCGGCCAGATGTCATCTCTGGCTGCACTTGGGGAGGTTGTTGTTGGTATGGGAGTCATCTTTATGGGCCTCCTCTCCCCCTTGTCCTTATGGTCTTACTACTCTCTCCATCTCTGGGACCAGTGCCGGCCCATCTCAACTGCCTCACCCAGCAGACTACTCAGCTCTGCCTCTTACGTGTCACTGCCCTTGGCCCTTGGAATAGGACAGTGGAAAATACGAAGAAGGCTTCTGCCTTCCTGGCCTTACAGTCTGATTGGGGGAAGCTGGACATTGACAAAATAATCACAAGACAAATGCAAATCACAACCCATGATGATAGCAGGCAAGCATTTGATCGGGATGGGGAAGAAAAACAGTGGGGACCCTGTGATGGGGTGAAGGGATCAGAGGAGAGCTCTGAGGTTGTAGTGTTTAATCAGAGACCCAGTTGGGGAGAAGAAATCCCATGCGGAGAAAATGGGGACCTTTAGTTGAGGCACAGGGAGCCACAGATGTAAAGGCCCCTGATTCCAGCATCCTGTGTTGCCTTTGATCTTGAGACATCAAAGTGGCAGAGGCCTGGTGTCTGTCCCCTGAGGTTCCAGCCTCTTTGACTATCAGGAGCAAGGCAGGGCCACGTTCCATAGCTAGCAGGTGTGCCCAGGAAGCAACTGGCATGATGCATGCTGAAGGATATCAAACTCATTTCATGAGCTGGTGGGCAAGTGGGCTGGGATTCACAACTCCCTGCTCGCTGGAGATCTGGGTTACCCTTGTGTTTCTCCCACAGTCAGCCAGATCATAGTGCTTTACCCACACCAGGAAACTCTTCGCTTCTGATGGAGCCCATGAAATTACATCCGGATCCAGGCCGTAATTAACCAGTTTTTTTTAAGATTTATTTATTTTTATTGCAAAGTTGGATATACAGAGAGGAGGAGAGACAGAGAAGATCTTCCATCCAGTGATTTATTTCCCAATGGCCACATCGGCTGGAGTTGCACCAATCTGAAGCCAGGAGCCCGGAACCTCTTCCAGGTCTCCCATGGGGGTGCAGGGTCCCAGAGGTTTGGCTCATCCTTGGCTGCTTTCCCAGGCCAGAAGCAGGGAGCTGGATGGGAAGTGGGGCTGCGGGGATTAGAACCGGTGCCCATATGGGAATCCCGGCGTGTGCAAGGCGAGGCCTTTAGCCACTAGGCTACTGCGCTGGGCCCTAACCAGCCTTTTTAAATCCTATCTCCATGTCTCTCTCTAAGTTGGAAATAACATCACAAACTCAGCTGCTCAGCTACAGGAAAGGATCAGTGATTTGCTTTCTCTGACGGGAGCACATCTGCCAGGCCAAGGGCTAGCCTCCTGTGCTCTCCACGGAGGATCAGCCTGACTTCCTTGTTCCTGTGGATGAGAACTTGTCCTCAAGAATAAAACAAAAGTCACAGTAAGGAGAAGAAAGGCATGAGCCTGTGATGACCACAGAGGACATGATGGCTCTGTTGAAGCTTGCAACTCGGCAAAATTCTATACATGGGAAGCTGGGACTGGGCAAGCAACCTACAGCAGGCTAGCGCTGAGCATCTCACCTGTGAGGCTGCCTGGACCAGCACAGCTAAGGGCACCAGACAAGGCGCTGGCCTTCACCTCTCGGGAGGGGCTGCCAGACACTTGATGATGCTGCTAAGACAGTTGTTCTGGGGACTTCCGGAGGCCCCTCCCGCAGGCAAGACCTGTTCCCAAAATGCTGTTAGTTCATCAGGTCTCTGTTTCCATGTTTGACCACAAATATTGGCCTCACTCATTCTTTGCTTAATGGAAATGGTGTTTTATGTTGGTGTTGTCGCTGTTTTGCTCTTGCACAAAATGGACACGGATATGGAAGGCAAGGCCCGGCAAGAAAGATGCTGCAGGTACACAGTTGCCTTCAGGAACTTGTGTGCAGCCTGTGAGAGGTCTTGGGAGGGCAGTGCCATGACACCAGCAGCCACACCTGCGAAGTTTGGCCTCCATTCACTTCCCATATTGCTAAGACTAACCCAAGTCCTAGGTTCTATCCCTAAGTCCACACTTCCTTTAATCTCAGCTTCTCCTCCTCCAGGGCCTTGGGTGTGATATCCACAGGCTTAGCAGGGAGGACAATGTTTCACACCAGAAACTAAAATTGGGCCTAACTGATGATGAAATGGTAAAAACAACACCTTTGGACTTAACCACTGGGCAAGGTTGATCTAACAATACAGGGAGACTGTATGAAGCAGGTGGACCCCTACTGTCTCTGAAACTTTCTCATCCCATCCTCTTGAAGAGGGGTCTACACTGCTTGCTTCTAGTCTTTGCATCCACTCCTTGCCTGCTTCACCCTTCTCTCTCCTCCATTATAGCCATCAACTTAAGATTGCTGTCGGGGAACCACTCCCACACCAACCCCAGAGTAAACACTACCTCGGCTCATTGCCAAGTTGTGAAGATACTGTTCTGCTGTCATGCTACTGGAAGCATGACAGCACTTCACAGGGTGGGGCTCTGTTTTGTGCTATTTTTCCTGTTCCTTTCTCAGCCCCTCCGGCCACTCCTTCTCTGTCTCCTTGGTGGTTGCCAAGGCCCTCACTGCTCACACTATGTATTCTCCCTGGGCAATCATTTCTGACATCATGGCTTCAGATGCCACCTGTTGGGGTTAACTCCTAAATTGGGTTCAGCGTCACCACTGAGCATCAAGCCATAGAACCTGCTACCTATTGGGCATCTCCACCTTGATATACCACCAATATCTCCAACTTGGCTTCCCCCAGTTTTGCTCACAACTGACCCCTCCTTAGTTTATGGCATCAGCTTCTACCTAGTTACACCCAATAGTGAGGATTATCTTGTTTGACTGATTACTCAGTTAATGTTAAGTTCTCCAGTGTCTCTCCTCTGACATGAATTTCCATCCTTACTACGATTTTCTAAATTCAGTCTGCCATTGTTGCTTCTTTGCGGGTTGCAGTAGCCTCCTCCTGATCTCTCAGCATCTTGGCACTCTCCAATTCATCCTCCCCACTGCTGCCAGAATGGCTTAATTAAAATACACATCTAATGTGCTAAGCTTCAGGCAAAAGCTTTCAATCTTCTGTTGCCTACAGAGTAAGATTCCAGCTCTTAATAGGACATAAAAAGCTCTACTAGATCTAACCTTTTCCCACCATCCCAGTTTCATCTCTTGCCACTTTCTTCTTTGATTATCCCTAAGACTCAGCATACAGCACCATAAAGTTAATTTCTTGCTCATGTCACCGTGTCATAGGTCAGAATGTCAGGATGTATAGCTCTGATCCACCTCTGAGAGCTCCAGTTGAAGGGGGTTCCACCATTCAGAATGTGTGGGTTTCTCCAGTGCCATGGAAGGGAAAGTGAGTGGAGAATGCAACATGAGCTTTTCATGATCCTGCCCCAGATATGGTTCACATCCCTTATAACTCATTTTTTTTGGACATTTTACATTTCTTTTTTTTTTAATTTATTTATTTTTATTACAAAGTCAGATATACAGAGAGGAAGAGAGACAGAGAGGAAGATCTTCCATGAATCATCTTCCAATGATTCACACCGCAAGTGAGCGCAACAGCTGGTTCTGTGCCGATCTGAAGCCGGGAACCAGGAACCTCTTCCAGGCCTCCCCGCGGGTGCAGGGTCCTAAAGCTTTGGGCCGTCCTCGACTGCTTTCCCAGGCCACAAGCAGGGAGCTGGATGGGAAGTGGAGCTGCTGGAATTAGAACTGGCGCCCCATGGGATCCTAGTGTGTTCAAGGCGAGGACTTTAGCCACTAGGCCATGCCGCCAGGCCCATAACTCATTTTTCACTCATCAGAAATTATTCTATGACCCAGCCTAGCTGCAAAGGGACCAGTAATTGTGGACGAGCAGATGAAATGCTCAGTAAATCAACTTTGTTTCACACTTCATATTTCAGCAGATTAGATGTCCAGGATCTTGTCAAAGGCCAGCCTTTAACTGTGCTCCGGACAGCATCTTTTCCACTAAATTAATTTCTTCTTTCTTATTTAGATTATTTAGATTTTTTTTGTCTCTGGCAAGAACTCTCAAAACCCTGGAGGCGTGTTCTAAAATAAGCCCTCTAAAATCGAAACCATAGCACTCATCAACGCCTTCATTGCTGCACCCCATCCAGCTACCATCCCATTGTTCAACCCCCAAGTGCTGAAACAATCCGCAGATTGTTGCTCCAACTGGCCACCAACAACTGACCTTGCTGTGGCTTCCATGACATCCGTGTTACCAAAGCCAGAGTCTTATCTCCATCTTCCTCTGACTGGGCACCACATGCTGCTGGTCCTGTTCTTGAACCATCTGCTTCTCTCAGCTAATGTAATATGATCTAGCTAGCTACCATGGCCATTCCTTCTTGGTCACCTTATTCACCCACTACTCTAACCTCTGTCCAGTCTTTACATCTGGACTGGCCCAGGAGATCCTGGGACCCTCCCCTTCTCCATTGGTAGCCTCAACTGATCACAGGTTGGTTTTAATATCTTCTACATTCTAATAGCTCCCAGTTTAATCTGATGAATCTTCCATGTATATTAACAAGAATCTCAAAATAAACATGTTCAAAGTAGATTTATTTTTTAATGATGTAAAATTATATATAACATAAAATTCACCATTAAATCATTTTAAAAATAATAATTATTACGTGAAAGTCAGAATTATAGAGGAAGAGGGACAGACAGACAGACAGAGACCTTCCATTCACTGGTTCACTCCCCAAATGACAGCAGTGGCCAGAGCTGAGCAGATCTGAAGCTGGGAACCAGGAGCTTCTTCTAAGGCCCAAAGGCTTTGGTTCATCCTCTGCTGCCTTCCTGGGCTACTAGCAGGGAGGCGGATTAGAAATGAAGCAGCTGGGATGCAAATTGTCACCCATATAGGATGCTGGCACCCAGGTGGAGGATTAGCTTGTTATGCTACCATGCAGGCCCCACCACTTAGCCATTTTTTAAATGCATAATTTAGTAGCATTAATGATATTGTCTACTGGACCCAGAGTGATAGTGTAGCAGCTAAAGTCTTCACCTTGAATGTGTTGAAATCCCATATGGACGCCGGTTCTAACCCCAGTGGCCCCGCTTCCCATACAATTCCCTGCTTGAGATCTGAGAAAGCACTGGAGGACGGCCCAAAACCTTGGGACCTTGCACCCCCATGGGAGACCCAGAAGAAACTCCTGGTTCCTAGCCTCGGATTGGCTCAGCTCCAGCCATTGCACTCACTTGTGGAGTGAATCAACGGACGACAGATCTTCTTCTCTCTCTCTCCTCCTCTGTATATCTGCCTTTCCTATAAAAATAAGTCAATCTTTAAAAAAAGATATTATCTACTTAATAGGCGCATAACATCTCTGTCCATTTATTCATCACTAAGCACTTTTTTTCATTTCCCAAACTGTGGTCCTCTACCCATTGCCTTTGTTGACAATGAGTCTGATGCTTGTAGCTACCTCACATAAGTGGGGTCATATAGTGTTTGTGCCTTTGTGTTTGGTTTCTGTAACTTTAGCCTGTGTTATCTAGGTCACAGCACGTGTCAGAATGCCATTCGTTTTTGTGGCTGAATAGTACTTCACTGGATGTGTACACCACATTTTGTCTATCCATTTGGGGTCCTTCCAATGAGTGCTCTTCATGACTCCCAAGAGGAGGAAGCTGCTCCTGTGCCACCAGCATCTTTGGGATGCTCAGGCACTCGTTGCTGTTGCTTCTGCTGCAAGTTTTCCACACACCAGGCAGAGCATCTGATGTTTGTAAATCAGGACAGTTGTCTCCCCTGCTTCAGACTTCCCCTCACATGTAAAAAAAAAATCCTGCAACAAGACTGCCCTATGCAGCCACCATCTCTCTCTAGCACATTCCTGCGTCACTACTTCACGCTTCGCCTGTCTGCTGAGCCCCAGCCACACTCGTCTCCATCCTTTTCCTTGGATGGCCCAAGCAGGTTGCCTCTTAGTACATCGGCACCGCCTAAGATCTGCCTCTGTAAAAGTCTTCACATCCTCTTCCTTCAAAGTTTAAAAAAGAGGCAGAAAGGAAATAAAAAGAGAAAGACCTGGCTTTTGTGAAATGCAGGGTCCAATTTGAATCTCTACTGCTGAATAAAGCCTCATTCTAAAATAACCCTTTGTTCTCATCCCAGCATCTTGTTGTATCCGAGGCAGTTTTCAGTACCTGATCTTTTCTTGCTTCCTTCTACAGGAAGGATCTTAAAAAGTTTATGGGAAAATGCATCTTAATAAGAAGAAATACATGGATTTCAAAACTTTCTGCGCTAGCAGTTGGAGTTTTCATCCCATTGTCCATGCATTTTTGCTGTATTCTCTTGTTTGCCTTGGTTCTGTGCCCATTCCACCACCGCCCCCTGCTCCCACCAAAGTGGGAATACTGAGAAGTCCTGGATGCAGGTCTGAGGACTTGGTCAGCCTCCCAGGCTGGTTCGCTTGCCCTGGGCTCGCCAAAGACCGCGGAGTCCTGTGGCTGCTGGCTTGGCTTCACAGAATCCTCTCCACCAAGTATTTTAAGTGATAACCTTCCAAGGGGACACTTGCAAATTAGCCCTGACTCTCGCTGATTACTCATCCTAAACTCAGTCTGATTAATAATTAATCAGCAAATGGCATGGCCAGAACAGCTGATCCGAGCTGGAGAAGATCTTAAGTTTCACTTGGCCATTTGGGGGTGAAGAGGGAGGAAAAAAGTAAGAGCCCAGCGGTCTCGGCAGAACTGTAGAGGTTTGATTGCAACGCGAACGAGGTGAGGTTTCTCAGTTGTTTGTGTTTCTTTTTTTTGTCTTTTTTCTTCCTTTTGACTAAGAAATCAATTAGGCTGAAATTTGCACAGAGAGAGACTGGGTAGCACAGAAATAGAAATGTGTTAAGCATCATTTTCCTTTTTATTCCTTCTCTTCTAAAGGGTTTGTGTCCGGGAGGCAGAGGTTAAAACCAGCCAGTTCGCTTCGAAAGTGCCTGTCTGGCACCCCCAGTCAGTGTCTCCAGCTCCATCCATTTCAACTCTCCTCATTTCCTCTGAACAGGCACTCCCTGTGCTTGCCAACAAGGAGGAGAGAGGCGCAGTAGGCATTGCCATGATGCTGGTCTCTGGGACAGAGGGTAGGACTGGTGTGGTCAGCCTATGCACTACCCAGAGCCTCAATGGAGCCAACCTGGTGACAGAGCAGTGCCCCAGGATGATGAGTCAGGAAGCCCAAGGCAGGGGACCAGCAGGCATCAGTATTTTTTTAAGCTGGCCCTGGGGTCCCAGTGTACATCAAAGTGGGGGACATGACTGATCCAGCACAGGAGAACTTCAGGGAAGAGATTGTAAGGAATGCCAAAGGGAAGAGCAAAAATCAGGCTTTTCATTAGTTGACTGTCTTCCCAGGAACCAAGACTAAGGACTAGCTGGCTCTCCTGGGATGTGCCAGGTTCAGAGAGAAGAGGTGGGCAGGCATGCAACTTCCAGGAGCTGCACATCCTATGTAATCCCTCCAGGGAGTGGCATTGGGCCACAGTGGGTTACGCAGCCACTTAGGACACCAGCATCCCTGTGGGCTGGTTCCAGACCCCGCTACTCTACTTCTGATCCAGCTTGTGGCTGAGGCATCTGAGAAAGCAGCAGAAGATGCCCCAAGTGTTCAGTCCGCTGCCATCCCTGTGGAAAACCCAGATGGACTTCCTGACTCCTGGCCTTGGCGCGGCCCAGCCTGGCCGTTGAAGCCATTTGGGGAGTGAACCAGCCCTTGGATGGCCTCTTTCTCTGTCACTCTGCTTTTCAAATAATAAAGTAGATTTTTTTTAAATGTGCCTTTTAGAACTTACCCTGCATTTCTGCTTGGGATGCCAGGCCTTGCTCAGAAGACTGGCCAGAAGGGTGTTTCACAATGCACATTGCTGGCTCCTGCCTCAGACTGTTAAACCTGAATCTTGCATGACAGTTTAGTCCTTCTCTTGGGCCTGCTGAAGCAGAGGGGAGTCTGAATGACATCCACAGGGCCTAATCAGAGCTCTTCCCACTGCAGTACTTTGGAAGCTTGGTTTCATTGTTAGGACGTGATCTGTCTTCTGGTGAATGGACGGTGTATTGGATTTCTCAGCGTGAAAACCCTCCCAGCTGTATTTAACACATGCTGGGCTAGGATGTATGTACATATTTGGGTAAGTACTTCTATTACATAAAACCAAGCATACCAATTCCTAACACACATGACTTACTGCATAAATATCAATGTCTGCCTCATCTGGGTCAGTGTCCATGATAGACCTTGAGTTGCAATCTGCCAGGAGCCATGGGAGCCTACCCAGCCTCACCTGCTCCCCCAGTTGGCGTAAGCCCATGCAAAAGAAGGCTTTCACCTGAGACCTGCAGAAAAGACAGTTTCTCTGGAGCCCAGGCCTCTTCCCCAGGCTCATTCTGTGCTACCTCTAACTGCCTCGCTTTTCTAACATCTTCCTGCTCCTGAAACAAACTCTCAAAGAGCATGGGCTTTACCCATCGTCTGTGAATCCCTAGTGATCAAAGTGCTGGTACAGACAGATACACAGTTCTGCTGACGCTTGATTAGATATAGCGTCTCTGTGTCCCTGCTCCTAGTCTCATCTCACTGCCCCTGGAAGGGAAAACACATGTCCCTTGGCTCCCCTAGCCTGGTCTCAGTACCCCTTGGCCACGGGACTGATATCAGCCTCAACTCTCTTGTTAACTGTAGTCCTGTGTTGTACATTGGATCTTTGTAACTGTCCAGCCCATGCATTTGCTACTTTGCCTCCTTTGACAGTCTGCACTCCTCCCACTTCAACACTGTTTACAAATGCTGTGTTCTCCATCTCTGTGTGTCTGACCTCTAAAACAGCATCCAGTCCACCTGTAAATGAAAACACGCAGTGTTTTTCTTCCTGCATTGGACGTGTTCTATGGGGGTGGGGCTGGGACTAAAATACCGAATTCTATGTTAACTTGGTTAATTGTTATAACCATTTTTCCGTATATAGGGGAGCTTTAAAAATTACAGAAATGAAACTAACAGATAAGTTTATTTAGGTATGGAAAAATTTTAATCCATAGAAATAAGGGATCTTCAAGTTTATGCAAACTGTGTATTATGAAAAATAATCTCATTTTCACAGCAAACCAAACTTACCTTTCTTTCACTTTCTTGTGGAATTCAGTCCCCTCATATGTAACTTACAATGCCATGCTTATGTGCCACAAATATACATGACGAAAGGTATTTTCTAGAAAGATTGATACAAGGCAAATGAGTATTGCCTGCTGGTAGGTTGAGACCTTCACTTGGCCGGTGGCGCAGCATCACCACAGCCTTTGAGTCAGGTGTGGGCATACATATCCTGCTGACAAAGAAACAGTCTCAGAGATGACCACTTCCTCTTCGCCCGTACTCACGCCTCTCCTCCTGGGATTTGCCCGTCTCCTCCTTCATAGATGCTAAGCCAGCCCTTTCTAGCCCTTTACCCTTAGAGCCATCTAGCACAGGCTACTGGGCCTCTTGAAGTCTCAGATCACTGCCTTTACCCTGCTTTAAATACCTTCAGAGGGGCGTGGTCGTCTTGAAGAGAAGCTGTGTGGCAGGCCCACTCTGAGCATTGTACATGCAGTATCTTTCCACATCCTTATCAAACTCAGTGGAAGGATGTCGCATCGCACCCAATTCTCAAGTACAAAAGCTGAAACTCCCAAGCGATACAGAAACCCACTAAATGTCATACTGCTGGTAAGTGTCTGGGCCAGAAATTAGGCTCCTGGCCCCTGGACTCCAAACCCTGAACTTCCCCTGCCACCTCCCGCTCCTCCGGCTCTGATGGCATCTTCTGGCTCGACACCAAGGAGGAAGGTGTAGCTTGGCTTTCTGTGTTCTTGTCACAGTCAAGTGCTGATTCTGCTGTCATGTGCTTACCTATGCTGTCAGGGTCTGATGGAGTTACAGGAAATGAGTTGGCTCAGAAGACATTGAACAAGCCCAGCGTCCTGGCTTTTACAGCCTGCTGGCATCCTTCCTGTTGACCTTGCGTGGTTGTAGCCCCGGTTACCCTCCCACCTCATGCCAGCACCTCCCAGTGTGTGCTCTGTGCATGCGCTGCATGCTGCTTTCTCCAGAGGATTCTTGGCCTCCACACTGATGAGGCAAGCAAGCAACTTCAGGCTGGTCCAGGGTGGAGGCCGCAGCAGGAGACTGCCATGTCTGCCTGGGCCAAGCAGCTCTGAGATGCTGGTGTTGCTTGGCAGTCCCCTGCAGGCATACAGAACAAGTCAAGTGTTAACAATCGTGGCTGAGTCTCTTCCTCCTGTGCAAGTCACTCAACTTTGTGAACTTCTGTTGCTCAATTTCCTAAGGCAGGTGATAGATCCTTCCCACCTCAGCCCTACGTGCTGGGAACTTGGTGCACAGAGACGTCAATTCGTTTCCTTTCTAAGCACAGCCCCACAGAATCCCTTGCAGCAGGAACTTCCCCCTACACTGCACTCTTGTCTGGAACCAGGAGAGTTCAAAGAAGGAAAAATAGTAAGTGTAAAGTAGCAGTTACATACCAGGCTTATACACCAATTGCATCTTCAAGCATCTGTAAGAATCAGACAGCCAAGTCTCGTGCACATGGTCACGAACTCAGCAGTTGCAGGGTGAAGCCAGGGCCCGTGGATTCCCATTCTCACACTCTTTCTCCCCCCCGGGACCTTGGGGTGGGAGGACATGGAGAAGGTGCTCCAGAGCCCTGAGCTCTGGGCGTCTACTCTGACACCTGTTGTTTGTTGTTCCCTGGGGTTGTGTGACGCTTTGAGCTGGCCTTACAGACAGCCAAGCAGCCGGAGACTTTGCCTGCCATGTGCTGCCGGCTCCCTAGAAGCCAGCTGCCCTGGTGAGCATGGCACGGACTGCTGAGCGCCCTTGTCATTGCAGATAAACAGCCCGAGTTGTTCAGTCATGCCCCCTCTTTGTCCTCCTCCTTGCCGTCTGTGTCTGAAGTGCTCTGGATAACCCTTCACAGTTAGTAGGGCTGTGATGGTGCCCTAAGCGTGGCCAAGCCCTGACAGCCCAGCTTTCACTTCAGTCAAGATGAGTGGACACAGGCAAAGGCCTGTTCTGGGCCACCGTTTTTTCCTACTCAACATTCAACAGTGATCAGAATCTGTCAGGCCCCTCAAGGGACATCTTCACCTGAGGACAGGTGTCTCCTAGGCTCTGCTCTGGGCTTGGATGGACAGCGACATCCCAAGTGCTGACAAAGCTTCTGTCCTTCCAGCTGCTGTGTGTCTGCCTGACTGTGGTCTAACAATGTCCTCCCGAGTTCCTTGCCACTGCCCCCAGGTCCGCTCCAGCCCTCTGCTTCTCATTCTCCTGCCCAAAGCACCTTCCCCAGCTCCACCTTCTTTGAGGCACCCCTGCAGAGCAGTTCCCTTCCTTGGGGCGTTGACAAGCCTCTGGCGACTGCTAGTCCGGCTGGAGAAGATTCATTATTTTGTATCTGGAAATAACCAGCCCCATCAACTCACGGCCGGAGATCGCACCAGTGTAAAAGTTCTCCATTCAGGGGAATTAATTAGGATTCCTTATTAAAGATCCAATTAAGCAAAAGGGCATTTTTTATCTGTGATAGTCAGCTGCTCCTCTTTTTTTACAAAGCCATAACTCCCAAGATTTCTTTCTTGAGACAGCAAAAAAGCAAGGAGCTGCATTTCTTTAGAACAATTCAGTCTTTCAGTGTCAGTTATGTCTTCATCAGGATGTGAAAATAGATTTTCTCATTCAATTTGCGATGCTTTATCTCTTCCCGGTCTGGTAATGACTGCGCTCCGTTCCTCAGGCGAGGACCACAGCCTAGATGCGGTGAAACATGGAGGATTTTAGCGACCTGGTTGCCACGTGACGTCTCAGTGCACCGGGGCGTGTCACTTCACCTGTCCCAGCTTCCATGTCATCCTCGCTATTGTGCTCCCCTAGAGTCAGGGTAAGATCAGGGTAAGATCAGAGGGAGCTGGTACAGCACTGGAAAAAAAAAAAAAAAGTAGTCAAGAATCCAGGCCATAGATCAGGGCTACCTTACACCAGCACTTACAAGCCCCATGGCCTTAACCAAATTCACCTGTGAAGTTCAGGTTCTTTGTCTGCAAGGGGGGTAGGAAATCCCCCTCCGCAGAGCCCCTGGGAGGTTGTGTGGCAGGGTGGGGCAAGTGCATAAATGAGATGTGAAATGTGAGAGCACCAGCAACCTGGTGCCCTCCTCATCCAGGCGCCTCCCCAGACCTTCCGCTCTCACCTTCTGCACGTGCCGCCGCTGGAGTTACCATCCCAGCCTGTCTTCCCTGCCCACCCACTTAAAATGACAAGCACCCGCCCCGAGGCCTGCAGATGGTCACTTTATTCTCAGCCGGATCGTTGGCTCTGAAAGAGGGTCTGCATAGAGGAAGCCTAAAACGTATCAGGTCCTAACCTGTGTCCTTGATGTAGTCCTGGAAGCTGTTGTTTGACAGCCATCATCTTCCTCCCCTAGATGATGACACTGAAGCGTGGGGTGGGGGTGTGACTTGCCCTCCTCATCCTGGAGCCAGTGTCACAGGAGTGACTGCACTCCTGTGATCATAGGACAATGGGATGGAAAGTTGTACTTGTGGACTTACTTGTCTCTCTCTACCTGGCCTCTACCCTGCTGGCCTTGGAATTCCAGTGGGACCTCACGAGGCTTCACCAAGGCCTCTGGGATGTGTCCATGTGCAGGAGCCACATCACGGAGAAAAACTGCTCTGATGCAAAAACAGTTGCTGGAAGAGGATGCAGCCTGGGCTGAGAACCAAGAAATCCTCTCCTCCCCCTCCCCCGCCTCTCTTCCTCCCCTTTCCCCCCTGCCAATTCCCCCATCAAATAATTCCTGATAATGAAGTTAGGATGATTCATTGGTTTTCTGATGAGCGTGAATTCATCATCAAAATCTACATATTTCAATCCCTTGATATGTGCTCTCAGATTCCTAACCTGATTAATATGTAAAGTGCTTTATCCTGTGACTTAACAAGAGAAAAATCCAGCTTGGTTTTAGGGACCTGCATGGCTCCCAGACTCTGGAGTTCAGTGCAGTGTGGGAGCTGCTGCAGTCTCTCCATCCAGGGAGGTAAAGGAAGCCCCGCGAGGTGGTCACGGTGCCAGCATAGTCCAGGTTGCTCAAGGTCAGGCTCTGGTTTGCCCAAACACTACAGCTCCAGTCTCAGAAAGATGTGGCTGCAGAGTTGCCCAACCTTTCTCCCTCCCACAGTTCCCTGGATCTGGGAAAAGCTCCTGGGCCCTGGTGCGCACCAGCAGAAGCCCCTCTGAAGCAGTTAGCCGTCCATGGCTGTATTGGAGCAGCCAAGGCAGGTGGTGGAGAAAGACAGGGAGGATTGTTAGCTCATTGTTCCCGAAATTCACAGATGTGGTGTTAGGCACAGGCTGAGCACTGGTGAGGGCCCTCTTGGCTCAGCTGTGTGACATCATCAGGAATGGCAGTGGCAGAGCGATGTCCGAGTCAAGGGTCACATCTCACACCGGAAGCCAGAGTGACTGGGTGGAGAACCAGGCTCAGCTTCTGTAGCAATCCTCTTGGGAAAACTCACCAGAATCCCTGTTGGTCTAGAGGGATTTACAGTCAGAGGGGAGTCCACACCTCAACTCTGGGCCTTGTATCAGCTGCTTCACCTCTCTGAACCTCTGGTTCTCTATGTCTACCGCCAGTAGTAAGTTTAAACTTGTGAATTTCACAGATTCACCAAGCTGAGCATCCAGCCTATAGGTGACACTTAATATTATAGCCATTCATTGTTTTCATAGCTACAGGCTGACAGGGCAGCTATTGCATCTGTTAGGTGGTGGGGTCAGGACACGGTAGACTGGATTGTGATAGCACCTGAGAGAAAAGGATTTGGGACCTGAGAAGATGGGGTACCTACCAGTGTCCAGGTGGTGATCCCTGAGTCCCAGAGGAGGGCTTCTTCTTGGCACAGCATTGGCTGATGATTGAGTGCTTGCCCTCTGGCATCATGGTATTGCCCTAGTTTGGGTTGTTCATAAGCACATTTGAGACCAGGGTTTGAGGTTAAGCACTTCGTCAGGAGGTGTGGGACGTGCCAATGGAGAAAAAAGAGGACAGGACTGGGGAGGAACAGTAGCTGGTTCAGAGTGTGTGTGTGTGTGTGTGTGTGATCACCCAGTTAGGGCACGCAGGGCTGGGATTACATGCTATAGGAATGCCCTGTGAAATTCCAGTGCACAAAACTCAGGTCTTGAATTATCCCAGTTGGTGCACAGGGAGCTGGGAATCCTAAAAGTCATTGAATAAGGGCTGTTCCTAAGGCAGGTGGTGTTCAGTTTCTCAGCCCTTCCAGTATGCTGCAGTAGGACGTGGGGGATAGGAAGAAAGCTCCTGGACAAGAGGGACAGGGATGCTGGCAGCTAGCAGTCAGCAGGCCCATTTTGAAAGATCCAGGGTTTCAGGCAGTGCACTAGCTGCACCTGCCACAGCCATGAATCTGTATCAGGGCAGCGTGCAGCAAAACTGCAGGTCTGTAACACAGGGACTCCCATGGCATGACCCTGGGGAAGAAATATCTTTGCTTCAGCCTTGGGAAACCCTAACACTGGGGCAAATCCAAAATTACCTGCAGGGGATTGAGATGGCTGGGAAGCAGGGGCAGATGACAAGAGTCAGTTATTCAGGTTGCCCCCTGACTGTGAGGCTACGGCCCTTTCCCCATCACCATTGCGAGACTACGACGCTAAAGACTTCCCAGGACCAGAGAGGTGGCAGACCCAAAGTCGGGGTGTATTTGGGATTGCTGCCCTTCCAGCAGGCCGCAGCAGCTGGCAAGCAGCTGGACTGTTTCAAGGACTAGTGTTCTCAGCCCCTGGAATCCTGGGGGAAGGCTAAGCTGCTTGTTAATGTGGCAGTCAGGCACTGAGACTCAGAAAATCAGGGCTACATGAAGTTCTGCAGATTTAGGTCATGTACAGACACACACACACACACACACACACACACACACCAATTATTCCCTGAAATGCAAGAGAGAATGCTGTCAACATGCTAATATTTTTAGAAAGTTTCTGCTTCTGTGACTGTGCACTGAGCGTCACAGTGTTATTTCCCCGTGTTGTAAGAACCAGGGGTGCAGAGCTGCAGGGCTGATGAGGGACGCCCACGGGGGTGCTGTATTTAGAAACCCCCAGAATTCTCTTCGTCGCTCGCTGAAGCCTGCCTGGGAAGGTTCAGACCTCAGCCTGGGGAGAAGCAAAGGGCTCGGAGTTAACGTGGGTGGAAGTTCCGCCGGCTTCACTTCGCCATCCTCCCTCTTCTCTCCTCTGCCTAGAGCCTGGTGGCAAGAGCTGCAGAAGCCCTCTTCTGCTGGGCATCCTTGGCAAGTGGCTCATCTCTCAATCTTCCCATTTGTGAAGCGAGCGTAACAGTGCCCCCCCCCCCCCCGCCACCACAACCGAGTGGTGCTCAGGAGATAAGCTGCACATAACAAATGCCCAAAGCCACTCCCCTTTGCTTTTATCTAAGCAATGTTTATTTTTTTTCTTTATGTATATATCTGAAAGGCAGAGTTAATACAGAGAGAAAGGAAGAGACACAGAGGTCTTCCATCTGCTGTTTCACTCCCCAGATGGCCACAATGACCGGGGCTAAGTCAGACTGAAGCCAGGAGTCAGAAGTTTCATCTGGATCTCCCAAGTGGTTGCAGCCCAAGCAACCATTTCCCACTGTTTTCCTAGGTGCTTTAGGAGTGAGCTGGATAGGAAGTAAAGCAACTGAGATTCAAACTGGTACCCATTGGGATGTTGGAATGGCAAATGATGGTTTTAACACCATAGACCACAGTGTCGGCCCCATTCTCTCTGTCTTTATGCCCCTCCCTTCCTCAGAAGCTTGAATTGTACCAGGCAGAGATGTGATTAGGGTGTGGATACTGGCATGAGGACTAGATGGATAGACAGCGTGATGATCCATTCACCATCATTGTAAAGCAACGTCAATTTATTACACACATGCTATTATGCTGGGAACATCTCATTAATCACTTCAAATGAGGTATTGTGAGGCCTTTGCCAAACCCCTTTGTTCTCGATCTTCTCATCCGGCCATCCACCTCCTACAAGCGCATTGTTATCAAATGCCCACCCCTCACTTTCTGCTTCAGAATCACCCAACCAACATCTGTGGAAAAGAAAGAGTGATTATTTTATGGAATTGGTTTCCAGTAGAAAAAGCAGGCAGAACTTAAAATCAAAAAGAAAGTGTGCATTTTTTCTTTCCATTATAAATTGAAGGCATGATCATCAAAGATAGTTTCCCTCCTTTTACAGGTATTTTATAAATTTGAAGAGCTTTGTTCAGAGAGTGTTATGTGTATGCCTATGTATGAATACATACATGTGTGTATATTATGTGTGTGGGTGTATGTACACATCCACTCCCCCTTATATACATAAACATACACATCTCCATCTGATTTTGCGGTTTACAAAATAATTCCAGCTCATGGTGAAACCTTCAAAACATCCCCTAGAATACAGATTTCAGTGTCAGAGTCTTCTGTTTGCGCTTCTGCTCTTGCTGCTGTCTTCCCAGAAACTAACATGAAGGGGTTGGTCGATAGCCTTATAGGTCTGCATCCCCAGGTGTTCATTCACACACTCAAAGGACGGGAGCTTGAACAAAAACGTGTGAGGCTACAGCTTGCTTTGGCTCTCTTAAATGTATATATTAGATATTTTTTGGTCAGGGTGTGTATATGTGTATCTATATACAGTATCATTTTTAGTAATTGCTTAATGTTGCATTGCTCCAGTATTTCAAACATTGCTAGTGTTGATATCATCATGAATATATCTTGGTGCACATTGGGGCCTTTCTAACTTGGCTTCCTTAAAGTGGGATTTCTAGGTCAGAGTATATATTATTTTTAAATTTAGAGTCTGCCGAAGGATTCTCCAAAAAGACTGCCTTCAGTCATGCGTGAGACTGGTTCTTTCCCTGTGTCCTTCCTAATGGAAGGTTTTGTTACTTTTATCCATTTAAATGGATGAAAAATGAACCTGCGCTCCTTTGATTTCCGTTTCTCCAGTGATTAGTGTGGTTAATGGTCCTCCTGATTCCGCAGTGCTGTTTGGCTCTACACTGCCTGTGCTCTCTCCTCCCCCTTTTCCTGTGGGGTTGTAGGTGGTTTTTCTTTTCTATTGATTTGTGGGAGTTCTTTGTATCGTACAGGTATTAATATGTCTATATGTATATATATATACACAAGATTTATTTACTTTTGAGATTTATTTACAAACACACACACACACATATATATATATATATGATTTATTTACTTTTATTGGAAAGGCAGATAGATATACAGAGAGGAGGACAGAGAGGAAAATCTTCGAACCGATGATTCACTCCCCAAGTGGCCACAACAGCCGAGGCTGAACTGATCTGAAGCCAAAAGCCACGAGCCAGGAGCCTCTTCTGGGTCTCCCACACAGATGCAGGGTACCAAGGCTTTGGGCCATTCTCAGCTGCTTCCCCAGGTCACAAGCAGGGAGCTGGATGGGAAGCAGGGCCACTGGGATTAGAACCGGTGCTCACATGGGATCCCAGACCATGCAAGGCAAGGACTTTAGCCACTGTGCTACTGCAACTGGCCCCAGTATATATGTTTTAATAATAAGGTTTGTCAAACAGTAACTTCTCTCACTTTGTTTTTTCTTTCTCTTTCACAGCAGAAATGTAAACTTCTATGTGATCACATGAGCCGATCTCATAATTCGATCACATAAGTTGCCTGACTCTCGCATCTTAGCTGCAAATATCTCCTCACTTGGAGATCATAAAAATAGTCTTCTCTGTTTCTTCTAGAACTCTGAGCTTTATATTTTACACTTGGCTTTTTAATCTGAATGATGTTTTTGTACCAAGTTTGAGCTATAGGTCTAGCTTTATTTTAGCTCCCAATGAATAATGAATTTTTCCCAAATCTATCCTTTCTGATTTGAAATAGCCCTTTTCTCATGCACTCAGTTCACATCTACCCATGGTTCTGTGTCTGGACTTTCTCCTCTACTTAATCGGTCTCTTCTATTTCTGTGATATAATTGTATAAACTCAACTCACCCACTATTGGATGCCATTTTTTTGTCTTCAAGTTGGAAAAGACTTCCCTCATTATTTTCAGTTTGAACTTTTTTCTTAGTGATTCATTTTTAAGTTTCTTTTAAAATATATTATTTTATTAAAAGAGAGAAAGATGAGGAGAAAAGAGAAAAGAAATCTTCCATCTGCTTGTTCACTCCCCCAAAACCAGCAACAGCCAGGGCTGGGCTAGGCTAAAGCCAGGGGCATCATGCAGGTATCCCATCAGGATGGCAGGATTCCAGGTATTTGGGCCATCATTTGTTGCCTTCCTGGCGTGCTAGCAAGAAGCTGCACTCCAAGAAGGGATTTAATCCATTGTGCTCCAGTGCCTACCTCGGTGTTGGAAATTCTTTTTCAAAATGATTTATCTACTTAAAAGGCAGAGTTACCTGGTGGAGGGGAGACGAGAGACAGAGGACTCTTTCACCTGATGATTCACCCCCTTATGGCTGCAGGAGGCAGAACTGGGTCAGACCAAAACTAGGGACTATGAACTGCCTGCCCAGGTGAATTGGTAGGGAGTCAGCTTGGCAGTGGAACAGGTGGGACTTGAACCAGTGTCTCTATGGGATGCTGGTTTCGCAGGTAGCAGCTTTACTGGCTATGCCCCAGTGCATTTTATGCACCTAACTCTCCCAGATGAAAATTAAACTAAGTTTCTCAGGCCTGCTGCCCAAAGAGATTTGGGCTGGAATTTCTCTGAATCAGTAGATGAATTCTGAGAGCTGACATTTTTACAACAGTGACTATCCCTCTCCTGGACCCTACCATGCCTCTCATTTTTCAGGTCCTGTTTATGAAGTTTAAAAAATTTTTATAGCTTTTATCATGAGGGCCTGATAAATTTCTTGTAAGGTTTACTCCTAGGTATTTTTGATAGCTTTTTGTTTTCTTTGCTGTTGTGAATAGAATCACTTTTCTGTTGCATTTTCTACTTGCTTATTGTTGGCAAATAAGAAACTACTGCTTTGGGGACATTTCCTTTGTAGCCAGGCATCTGATTGGATGAACTCTGTCTTTAGCTCTAATAATTTTAAACTTGATGATTTTATGTTTTCTGGATTAGACGATCAGATAAGTTGCAAGTACAAGAATTCTCTTTTTTCCTTTCCTGTATGGATTTTTTCCCCTGAGCTTTTTATAAGCAAGTGCTTCCTAACCTGTAATAAAGAGAAGTGAGAGAGACCAGCATTGTAATAGAGTGGGCTGAGTGGTCTAAGCTCCTGTCTGTAATGCCAGAATCCTGTGTCAGAGCACTGGTTCGAGTCCTGGGTGCCCTACCTCTGACCTAGCTCCTTGCTGATGTGTCTGGAGCAGCAGTGAGGGGTGTCCCACGTACTTGGGCACCTGCATCCAAGTGACACCTGGAAGGAGCTCCAGGCACCTGACTTCTGCCTGGACCCCAGCCCTGGCTATTGATTTGTGCAGTGAAGCAGCAGATGAAAAGATGGAAAATCTCTCCTTTGTCTGTCTCCTTCAACTAAGTAAGAAAATATAAGGAGTAACAGCTTTGGCAGTGCCAGGATTTCTGCGTAAGAGGAATCAAATGTGACCATACTTTACTAAATTCTGTATTGCAGATCAATAAAATACCAGATTTTCTAGAGACATTTTTATTTGGAAGCCATAGGTTGTACACATCCAACAATGTTATTTTTTTAAGAGATTTATATTTTTGAAGGGCAGAGTGACACAGTGAAAGGGAGAGACAGGGAGCGAATGAGATCTCCCAACAGCCAGGTCCATGTTAGGCCAAAGATAGGAGCCAGGAACTCCAGCAGGATCTAACACGTGGGTGGTAAGGACCCAATGACTTGAGCATCACCTACTGCCTTCCCAGGTGCATTAGCAGAGAGCTGGATCAGAGGCACAGAGTGACCAGGACTTGAACCAGCACTCTGATAAGGGATGTGGGTGTCCCAAGCAGTGACTTATCCCACTACATTATGGTGCCCTCCCCAAATGCTATTTTAAAACTTCTCCATTGATTTGGAAAGGAAACCCCCATGGCTCTGGGGCACTACTGTTGAGTGGTGGTGTGTAGACCTTTGTCCTGATAAACTGGGAGTTTTGACACAAGTGTTCCTTCTGTTTTACACTCTTGACCTCACAATATGGCATTCCCTGGATATATCACAATTTACTTAACCATTCCTGTTTTGGGTCCCGGGATATAAATATTGCTGTGAGGAACACTGTTGTGTGTTAAGCATTTTTTCCCTATGAATTTATGATTATTTCTTTAGGAACAATTCCCAGAATGAATATGTCTTAAGACTCTTGATTCTTATTGCCAAATTGCTTTCTAAAAGCATTCTGTCATTTTACACTGCCACTGGCAGCGTGTGCCTGTCTGCAGAAGTGTGAGTTAAAAATTAAAGACTGTGAAATATGTTGTAGAGAGAAGAGAGTGGACTTTGGCAGGTGGGGAAAGGAATTGACTCCTCCACTGAAAAATGGGGCTTGCCCTGGAAATGAAAGCGCAACCCAAGCCTCAGTTATCTGGGCTCTGTGATCTCCACAGTCACGGTGAAGGGTGTCAGAGAATGAACTGATTTTGGTCTAAAGTGGCCCTGAACCAATGGGCGTCCCTGCCCTTTATCCTGTAATGGTGGTTAGAGGGATTTTTTCCTAACCAGCTCTGGACGTTCCTTGAGGAAAGCATGCTGCCCTTCAGAGCCAGCGCTGTGCCTTTTTGTTTTTTTAAGGTTTATTTTATTTTTATTGGAAAGCCAGATATACAGAGAGAAGAGACAGAGAAGAAGATCTTCTGTCCGTTGATTCACTCCCCAAGTGGCTGCAATGGTCAGAGCCGAGCCAGTCCAAAACCAAGAGCCCAAGGCTTTGGGATGTCCTAACTGCTTTCCAAGGCCACAAACAGGGAACTAGATGGGAAGCAGTGTTGCCGGGATTAGAACCAACACCCATATGGGATCCCAGCACGTGCAAGGGAAGGACTTTAGCCACTAGGCTACTATGCTGGGCCTAGCACTCTGCTTACTCACAAGCCCATCTGCCAAGGAAAGGATGAGGTCCTTGGCTGGTAACTGACCACAGACTGAAGTCCCTGAGGCCTGTTGTGTAGACCACTTGCCCGGGGCTGCTTACCATGCCCTGCTCCAGCTGTAGCCAGAGCTGAGGGAAGAGCAGCAAGCCCGGTACCCCTGACTAGAGCTCCACGGAGGCCATGTACACCCCCCTGATTCTGCACTGGATCCTGTCCCGTATGAACACTGCACAGAGCAGGGCATTTGTTGCCTGCTGCCCGCTCTGGTTTGCTCAGTCCTGACGCTTTGACCTCCTGGGCATCTTCCCCATCTGTTCCTTCCTTCGCACCAGCAGTCTCTGGACCTTGGGCAAGTGCTATCATTCCTGCCACACTGAAGTATCCTCCTGGACTCCAGAGTTTCTCCCTGCCGTCCACACTCTACCCTGACTCCTTTCCCTGGCTCTCCCATCTCCCTTCCTGGACCCCCCAGGAGGGCAGTACAAACCCAGAGCTGAGTGTCCAGGGTCTTGCAGTAGGGACTGCATCCCCTCCTTCCAGAAGCATGCGTCATGTATTAGTTAGTGTTAGGGATTACATCTCTGATGATGTTGATTTTTTTTTTTACCCAAGTACAGCATAAAGCTGACACTTTCTGCACTCTTTCTAGACCCTGAGGGTTGTACTGAGCACTTCATAGGACTGAGCTGTCTCCATTATTTCAGTATGCCTATGAGGTAGACATTGTTTCCAATCTGCTTTTTTTTTTTTTTTAAGATTTATTCATTTTATTACAGCCAGATATACACAGAGGAGGAGAGACAGAGAGGAAGATCTTCCGTCCGATGATTCACTCCCCAAGTGAGCCGCAACGGCCGGTGCGCGCCGGTCCGAAGCCGGGAACCAGGAACCTCTTCCAGGTCTCCCACGCGGGTGCAGGGTCCCAATGCATTGGGCCGTCCTCAACTGCTTTCCCAGGCCACAAGCAGGGAGCTGGATGGGAAGTGGAGCCGCCGGGACCAGAACCGGCGCCCATATGGGACCCCGGGGCTTTCAAGGCGAGGACTTTAGCCGCTAGGCCACGCCGCCGGGCCCATCCAATCTGCTTTTAAAGATGGGCAAACTGAGGATCAAATGTTTAGCAGCCTGTTGACCCAGGCACACTGGGAAGAAACAAAGCTGTCTTCTCCACACTCTCAATCACACTTCAGTCCTAATTGTTTCATAGGTTTTATGCCACCAAACTCCCTACAAAACTGATGGTATCTTCGTCTGTCTGCATAGCTTATAAGAAACACAGGCATGGAATCCACAGTTCTAATTAGCCACTAATCGCAAGACTTGCCTCTGTCCAGGGACCAGCACAGAAAGTCAGCAAATTCTTATCATCCTATGTGCTCTACGATTGTGCACAAGGTTCATGCTTTGAACCCCAGTTCCCAGCACCCCAGTTCCTACCTGGGTTCATTATGAATTTCCCAAAGAGCCTTCTGCCTCTCTCTGGACCTTCCATAGCCCCAGTCATTACAGGGCATATGGTGGATACCCTATAACTGTACTCTCTTTAATTGGATTGAATTGACCCAAATTAAATTCAAAAACAGAGATTCTCCAGCGGTAGCTGGGATTTAAGTTCATTGTTGTCCTCATCATCTTGTGGTAGAGAAGGACGGCTCTTCCGTGAACCAGGCTAAGTGCTTGGAGTTTTGAGGACGGAAGTCTTAACAGGCTTCCTCCTGGGTGAACAGCTTTTTCTACATAGATCACTGGAAACAGATCTGATTTGTGCATGGTTTTTGATGTAGTTTTCTGATGCATCTGAGAAGTCAAGCAGTCTGGGCTTAAGAGTCCTCTGAGCCACCGCCATCACTGTAAGACCTTGGGCAAGTTGCTGACCCTCGCTGGGCTGCAGTTCTTCTTCTCATCTGCCTTTGTCGCAAAGGGGCAGAGAATTGAGGAACTGAGAGTCCAGATCTTAACATGGACGACGCAGAATAAGAGCACACAGGTCTGGGCAGGGCTCACCACTCCGTCACATCTCAGGGATAAAACTGACTGCTGGGAACACCATGAGTTCATGCTAACACCATGGGGTGCATTTCCACAAACCTGCAAGGCTGAGCCTACTGCACAGCTAGGCCCACTGTCATATCTGTCATGCCTGCAGTTTGTCATCGATGGAAACAGCATGCGACTGCAATCATTTTTCTTTCCCTGTCTCTCCTGCTTGTGCTGAAGGGGCCAGTGGTGTGGATTGGGGCAGCAACAAGAGGGAAAGGACAAAGGCAGAAATCAGAAAAGGTGGTGTTCCCGGGGATACGTCAGCCCAGGGCCCTGGGGGAAAGTTCCCAAGTCCTATGCCCGAGAAAGGAGTGAAGCAGGTGAGAGGGAATAGATCTGGCAACTTAGATGGAAGACTCATTTAGGTTATTCTGTGGCCAATAGGAAGCCTCTCAAAACTGTATAGCAAGGGGGTAACAGGGCCAGCTTTGCAGTTTTGAAAGCCCTTTGGTGCTGCTAGAGAGCAGGGTAGAGGGCTGGTTGCAGGTGCAGACACAAGCTGCCTGTTGCTACAGCCAGAAGGGAGTCAGTGGAGACTGAGGAGTTGATGGAATTTAGGAGCCCAGAGAATGTTATTGAGTAATACAGGGGCCAGGTAGGAAGGAGACTCAAGAGGGCTACCAGCTCTTTGCTTGGGTGGAAGATGGGTAAGATGACAAGAGGTGGAGGAGGAGATGCTCACATCTTCAAAAACTTGAGGGAAAGGGAGGACCCAGACTGAAGCTCTATTCATTGGGAGTTTGAGGGAAGGGTATGAGCTGTCAGCAGTAGATGCTTGGGAGTCAGTGGTGCTAGGGAACATGGGAACAGAAGGTGCACGACAGGACCTGAGGACACACAGGACATCCTGGAGGAGTGGTGGCTGGTCTCACCAGCAATGGTGAGCGATTACCCAAGCATTTCTGCTGTCCATGCTGTCTATCGTCTTCAGCTCCCTGCCTGGCCTGAGAGCCCGTGCCCCGTCCTGCTCCACCCAGAGGCAGAGCCGTCCCTTGCAGCCACACTGGAGATTACATTACAGACACACTTTAAACCCAGATCTATTTCCAGCTCCTCAGTTCTCTCCTGACCCCACACTTCATGTCCCTTAGCAAAGCGAGGCTTCTGGGAGAAAGCCCAAGAGTGAGCTGCTTTGAAAAGGGGACCCCATCTCAGGATCGAGGGAGCTCTGGATTGTGGACCCCTCTCCTATAGCCTTGGGGAATTCCCCTACCACCCTGCCCCACTCCTGGGTGTTAAAGGACTCCTGACAACCTGGCACTGGGATGCTACTCCGAACTTGGCAAATAGAACCCTCTCACTGGAGGTGCCTAAGTAGAGGAGGGCAGGACCCAGTTGCCATCCCAGACACTCGGCCCAGGTCCTTTTAAAGCAGTGGATCAGACCACCTTTAGGAAATGCCAGCTGGGGTAGAACAATTGGGAGGGAACTCAGCATCTAATGGTGCCTTAATATTTATCCCACCATTGACAGTTTGCTTTGTCCTCACTACTCTGCACTTATGGTCCAGATCATCTGAGCCTTGGAGATATTTAGGAACTTTGCCCAAGGACCCACAGCTGATTGCCAGGAGTAAGAATTGAAGCCTCAAGTCTGTCTGGCATTTATAGAGCAGCATATCACCTGCTAAGAGGAGATGGCACCTGCTTTTAAGCTAGGGACAGGTCCACACCTGTGGAAACTAGCAGAAGCTGAATTCCTGGGTGGTTGCAAGAGTGAAGCCTTGTGTTTCTAATAGAATTTGTCTAATAGAAGGCAACAGCTTGCTGGGGTAGGGCAGTGTTGGAGTTGAGTGACAGCAGCAAGGGAAGCATCATAGAAGCATTATGGACTGGAGCTAGTGTGCCTGGATTCATCCCAGGCCTGTGGTGTCTAAGATGGGGAGCGTTGATGGGTTGCCCCCCCCCCCAAGTAGGGTTCTTGTGTTGGCCTCAGGTGTGTGTGACTTTATTGTGTCTTGGACAGAAAGAATAGAGAGAAGGCAGTCGTGAAGGAAGGGGCGATGGAGTTAGATTACCGTCCAAGGTGACAGTCACACACCCTGAAGCTTGGCTCCTTCATTTTCTTAATTGAGGCGACTGAGAACACAGCTGGGAGCCCCGAGGGTTGAGAGCACCACCAACTCACCCACCCCCATTTCCCTTTTCCAGTTTTGGAAGAGCCAGTAAGTTTTCACACATGCCCTTCTTGCAAATGCCTACCCAGTGTCAAGAAAAGCCATGACCCAAGCTGACAGAGGGTGTGAAACCACATGTATCCCATGGCTGCCAACCCTTTCACACTCACTAAACCACCCATCTTCTCCAGAGCCTACTTCCTCCTCCAGTTACTTCTGGCCATGTCCCCACCACCACCCAAATTTGTCTTCAGCCATCAGGAGTCGATGCCCACGTTGGCATCCCGGTCTCCACTCACAGGCTGTCAAATCTGAGCCCAGTTTCTTGACCTGTGTGACCTGCAAGCTCTGGGGTTATAAATTGGCATCACCTTTTTGGAAGGTAATTTCAACAGTAATGACCGCAAGATTAAAAGGTGTGCATTGTGTCTAGGACTTTACACTGAGGGACAAGAGAGGTAAGGGGCGAGCATCTGTACACGGATGTTCACTGCAGTGTTATTTATCGTAGTCAGGAAAAGGGAAGCAGTTTACGTCCAACATAAATGGCTCAATAAACTGTGCTGCCTGGGGCTAATAAAACATGTGGCAATTAAAATTGTAATTTCTGAGGGTTTCAGAGAAACTGGAAAATGCTTAATATATGGCCATAAATATAAAAAAATCAGCATACAAAACTAAATGTACAGTATAAGCTGAAAATTTTATATACGTACATATTTACTCGTCATAAAAGCGAAACGTGTTAACACGCTCAGCTCTGAATGGGGGTATTAATGTACTTGCGCTTTACGTTCTTGTGTATTTTCTGAAAGTATTACTTTCTGGGTACAGAAAATCAATACCAGTAAAAATGCAGTTTGATATTTCTCACCACAGAACAAACTTTCTCATGGAAGGTTTCTGGAATCGGACGCATCCTGCTCCCGTACATTTGTCTGCTGCCTCTCTCTGCTCACCGTTCTCCCCACCCTCACCATGCCCATGCGCCTCGCCATGGCCACCTCCTGTTCTCCCTACATCACAGCCATCCCTGCTTCTTCCTGTTCTCCCCACCTGGCATGACCTTCTCCACACTTCTTAAGAACCAATTCAGGCATCTCTGCCTCTCCCCTGACAGCTAATTGCTTCCTGCCCCATTCCTCTACAGAACATTTGCTGTATCTGCGATAATTACTTATGTGGTAGTTGGCATCCCAGCTTGACCTTTCTCTTAAGATTTTTTTTGGGAACCCCAAGGAGGGATGATTAACTCTGTCCTGGAGAGGTAGGAAAGGATGCACAACGCAGAGTTCCTAGTGAATGAACGGAAGTTTTTCTGCTAGACAAAAGTTAGTGGACGCTGTAGAACCCATCCCAGTTAGTAGGCTCATGCATGCATTTCTCCCATAGTCCTTATCTCACTGCACAGTGCCCTGTGCGTGGGTACATGTCTCTCTCCCACCAGCCAGGGAGGCCATCGAAGACGGAAAATATACCTGTGTGCCTTGGTGCTGTTCAGCACATGCTGGGCAGTTGAAGTGCAGTTCTGCCCCAGAGTAATGAAGGTCTGAAAGGGTCAATAAAGTGGTTGCTTTTGTCCCTGTCTTGGTGTGACTAGGGAAAAGATCATATTCTTGTTATTACCACTTGTCATGATTTCAAGTATGCACCCAGAGATACTGAAAAATCTTTATCAATAGGCTGTTGATGTGAACCAAATTGAAGAAGTTGTCCACCTGGCAGACATTATAAGTATATTTTGCTGCATTTGGACTTTATTTCAGTATAGGAATTTTTACAAATATGAGCTTTGCTTCCCCTTTAAACAACAAATCCCGGTTTCAGGGTGATGCCTTTGAAATAAATCCTGTCTGAAGAATATTTCTGTTGGACTCATAAAATCTTTATGGCAAACTTTCTCATCTCATAGACGACATGAGAAGGGAGAGAGAGCCAGAATCACTGAGCTGGAAGTGGAGAATGCAATATTTTCTCATATATGGGCCACATATTTAATGTGAATAGTTTTAAAATGCAAATCCAATACTGACTGCATTTTAGCTCCAAAACCACAGCTCTGTCCAAAGTTCTGAATTCATGAGTTAAGATCTCACAATCTTTGGTTAAAGAATAGGTGGTATGGAAAGATATCCATTTGAAAGAAAAGGTTTGAACATATTAAAAGACTGTTAGAAATAAGGCAATGAATGCTCCTATGAGAGAGAGAGAGAGAGAGAGAGAGAGAAGCAATAAGTTAATAGAGCTGAGCACTCCACCAAGGTATGCAAAGGGTTACTGACTTTGGAGGCACGTAAGCATTCCGCACACATTTTCGAGCACCCACCATGTAATGAATACTGTATTAAGACATTAAATTAGATAAATTGTAATCATTGGTGTCCATGAGGTCATAATCAGTGCTGGCTCAATCACTGAGCAGCTTTTGATACTGAGCAATCTACTTAGCCTTTGAAGCCTCCAATTTCTCATTGAAGAATCTGGGATCACAGGAGCTCACAAGATTATTGTACAGATTAAATAGAGCAATGCTTGCCAAGTGCTTCGCACAGAACTTAGTAAATGGTGAGCTCTCGATGTCCGTAACATGTTAACATTAGATGAGATGCACTGTGCTAAGTTCTTATCTGCATCATCTCATTTACTGTTTCCTGTATTCGACACCAGGCATGTTAAATACATTTTAACATTCCTTCACATGGGAGAGGTAAATGCGTCACTGAAGGATGGGATCTATGAGTTGCTAGTAATTGTAAACAGATTGCACAGACAGTCCTTTGATGCTGCAAAGTTGGATGATGGAGCATGTTGATGGAGGAAGTAAGATGAAACCTGTTGTCATTAAGGCTGACTTTTTCTTTGAAAACATAACAGTCCGGGGGAATGAGGTGGGTGCAGGACTCAGTTTTACGTCTGAGTTGTTTGTGAGTTAATAGCAATGTAGAGGGTAAATCCCAACTGTCCAGGGAATGGTCCATAAACCCAAGCATCCAGGAGGAATTTTACCAAGGCTTTCAGCCTACAGCAGAGTGATGAGGGAGACCTGAGCCTGGAACGGAGCAGCCAGGCAGATGGGGCAGGCTTAATTAAGGGCTTCACCGCTAAGGCTCCGGGGACTCAATCCCTTGCCCCATGCCATATGAGATTGGGGTATTGGGGGAGAGGAACAGACTCCAGAATCCACTTGACAAGAGAGAAGGAGGCCCAGGATGAATTGCCTGCTGGAGACTCTGACCTTGGGGATGTGGATAAGCCAAGGTTGAGCATAGGTTGGCATTTTCAATGCCACTATCCCACACAGTGCACTTGGGACCCTTCAGCTGTACCAGCTCTGCATTGATACTGTGTCTATGGAGCAAGGACTGTAGGGGATCTGAACTTGTGACAGTACCTTGCTACTTTGATAATAAGAATGAGCTTTTCTCTTACCCCAAGCGCCGAGCTTCCATCCTGCAGACAACCAGAAAATTCTGTTCTCTTTGCTTCCTTCCCTGTAGGAAACACAGGGCTTACCCCTTTCTCTTCCTTTTGGCTGCCCCACAAACAGTGGGAGCTCTTTGGATTCCTATGATTGAACCTGGAAGAGCCAAATCTCAAGAGCATCTTTGGGGTTTGCTTTTATCATCTGTAGCAATCCCGGAATGTCTTGAGCCCTCCCCAAGGTGTCCTTCCCAGCTTGCTCTGTATTGGCCAGCGAAGGGGCAGGCAAGCGGATCAATGTGGGCTATTATGTACCTGTGCCCCCTGGGCCTGCCTGTGGCCTTCAGCCCTTTCTACTGTTGTCAGATCAACATGGGGTACAGGTGACTGTGCTTTGTCATCACAAGAGAGTCTCTGCGGGAATCTTGCTCAGTGCTTTTCCTTCAAGCTGGGGAGATTAGGGGGCAGCTGTGCTCAATACCCCAGCAGCTCCAGGGAAGTCCACGTTGACCCCTCAATAAAGTCAGGGGTCTCAGGAATGGCCAAGGCACTGATGGTCCATGCAGCAATGATATTTTAGCCTTACCTCCATTAGATGTGAAGTGTAGCTGATCCCATTGCATACCCAAAGACACCAGGGGATGCTGACCTTGTCTTGTACTGCAGCCAAAGGGAAGACATGTATCCAATAAGACAAAGCTGCAATCTACAGTTATCTTCTTGCCCCCATTTCCATACAGTAATGGCCTCATGAGTTGACTTTGGCCTTTGGAGTCTATTTATAGAAGAAACACACAGGGCAGAAAGTGGGGTGTGCCTCATCAGGTGCTGCAGCTACTCCTCTTCTCTCTGTTTGTCAAAATGCATAGCCCCTGTGCGACACTCCAGCCCCATGAATCTACCTGACCTTGAAGTTCAAGGGGGCCCATTCCACTGAGTCCTTCACTACATTCCTTAAGTCAGATGGCTGAAGAACAACTTCAATTGACTGTGCTCATTGGTCAAGTGTTCCCTCCCTATTCAGTCAACTGATGCTCAGTATAGGCAAGTTCACCCAATGCAAGAACACTGAAGGGAGCCCATCCCTTAATTTGCTGGAAAGAAAAGACCAAGGCAGTTGCGAGCAGGGGGCACAGGTGAATGAGCCAACCATGGCCACCCCTCCACTTTCTCTGGCCTCTCTCACTTGGCAGGTCATGGAAAAACTACTCTTTCCGCTCCCCTCCTTGAGCTCAACCAAATAATATGGATGAAGGGCCTGAAGTTCTGTGGAGAGAGAGCTTGAGAGTCATTCTGGGCTATTCTCGCCTGTGGTGTTGTCTTTGGCGCTCACAGTCTGGAAAGGGGATCTCTGCAAATACCCAGGATTACTGAGATTGCCGTGAATCCCCTAAGCGGCTCAATTTCCCAAATTCTGCACGTTGTAATGCCCTGGGATTTAGAGATATAATTAAGAACAGACGAGCCACAAAGCTGTTGATGGCGAAGATCTAGATTGTATCAAACAGCAGGGAGAGCCTGGAGATGCAAGCCAGGCCTCCATCTCGAAGTGGAATAGGGGTAGTGACTGGCAGGACCAGCAGGGCAGGGATCTCAATTGCTGGGGTCACCAGACACCGTATTCTTCGGCCTCCTATTCACCCAGACCTCATGACATCCCATTATCCCCCTTTGCAGGTGTCGGAGAAGCAAAACTGAGTCAGGATTGGGCTTGCACTGTGGCCATCAGAAGAGCCTTCTGCTCTGACCGGATTGGAGGCTTCAGTCGGCCCGTTCCCTGCTTTCAGCCCACATATCCATGCTGCCCAGAGAGGGCTGGAGCTGCCCCAGCATGGGGCACGCCTCCCCCGCTCTGATCTTGACTCCTTTCCCAGTGTTTGTCTCTGTTTTTCGTTCTCCCTGGAAGGTGTGGAAATACCAATAAGGCAATACTCTTTGATTTGATTTATTGACTGCAGCGACCTGAATCTATATTTCTGTCATGCCAAGAATGTTCTGACCTTCTAAAGGAAAAGGAATGCTAGTCTGGACCAGAGCCAACACGAGTGTCTTAGACAACCAGCAAAGTCTGGGGCCGGGGGCGCTTTTGGGTGCCACATCGCCTAGGGAAATGTGTTAGAGCCCAACTGCTCGGAGCCCACAGCTGCCAGGAGAGGCTGCAGAGAGAGGGTGTTGCAAAATAGTAGGTGTCTGAGCTGTGTTCTTGGATCACAGTGTGACCTCAGACACATCAGGCTCCCTGTGCCCCGCCTTCTCACTTGCGAGCGGGTGTTTAGGAAAACATCTGCCTCCTGGGGTTGCCAGAAGCACCGGTGAGTTAGCACAGGCTTGGGAGGCTCGTGGTACCAGTCCTGCTGTGGTCTCTGTTTCTCAGGTACCACTGTCCTTTCTACTCTGTGTCTGTTCAGGTTTTCCTCACGAGAACCTCAGGAAACAGAATTTTGCATTCTGCCTAGGCAGAGGAAGAAAGGGAATCAGTGTGGTCTCTAGACCCAGCCAGTCGCCTAGGCCCTGTAGCTAAGTGACAGCGACAGATTCTGCCTCTAAGCCCTGTGTTTGGTCGGTTTCACTGCTCTAGCCAGATGTTCCCACGGTTCACCTGGCTCCCTGTAATCACAGACTCTTCCCTCCAGTCCTGCTGCTTCATGACTTCGTGTCTCCTAAGTCTCAGTGAATCTGGAAACCTGAACACAACTTTCTAACTGTGACGACATGAACCAACTGCTCTGAGCATCCACTCCTGTGATCGGGCACTGGAAATTAAAAAAGAGAATGGCATCCCCTGATGGCCACAGCCAGCCCCGCACCACCAGGCCCCCAGAGATCTGGGAGCTGGCCTGGCTCCTTTATCTAGGCCTTGAGACTTTCTTGTTGATCGTAAAGATTTCTACCAAATGTCAGCAGCAGACAAGCCCACTCTATGTAGTCAGTGGATGAAGTTGAAAATAAGACCACTTCAAACTCATGTCTGACCTCAGACAAAAGCAAGACTATTACCACACCTACACAGTGACCTCATGGCACCTCCCTCGCCATCTTGTCTGATGACAGCTCTAGTCTTGCTTCTTGCTGCTGCCCTTCTAGATAACATGTATGAAGTTGCCAGTCCTAGAGTGACAGCTGTGTCTTAGCAGCAACCATCTGTAGCCGGGCTCTGCTTCCCTGAGCCGCCCCCCCACACACACACACTGCCTAACACAAGTGCAAATCCTATAGTGAGTTTCTTCCAGCACCTTCTTAAATAAAGTTACTTTTATTGGAAAGGTGGATTTACAGAGAAGGAGAGACAGAAACCCAAAGATCTTGTGTCTGCTGATTCACTCTCCAAATGGCTACAACAGGCCAGAGCTGAGCCAATCTGAAGCCGGGAGCTTCTTCCAGGTCTTCCATGTGGAAACAGGGTCCCAAGACATTGGGCCATCCTCGACTGTTTTCCCAGACCACAAACAGGGAGCTGGATGGGAAGCAGGTCTTCTGGAATTAAATCGGAGCCCATATGAGATCCCAGTGCATGCAAGGAAAGGACTTTAGCCACTAGGCTGCCACACTAGACCCAAATTTATTTCTTACTTTTCTCTTTTAGGCAGAGCCATGGAGTTCTCCTTCCCCAGCTACATGTTTTGCCTTTTTACAGAAGTCCATACCAGTCCCTAGCATGGTGGCCCTGGGCGCCACAGCCTTCCCTTGGTGCACCTTACGCTTCCTCCTCCTTTTTTTTTGTTTGTTTTTTTAAAGATTTTATTGTTATTGGAAAGCTGGATATACAGAGAGGAGGAGAGACACAGAGGACGATCTTCCGTCCCATGCTTCACTCCCCAAGTGAGCCGCAACGGCCGGTGCACGCCAATCCGATGCCAGGAACCTGGAACCTCTTCCGGGTCTCCCACGCGGGTGCAGGGTCCCAAAGCCTTGGGCTGTGCTCGACTGCTTTCCCAGGCCACAAGCAGGGAGCTGGATGGGAAGTGGAGCTGCTGGGATTAGAACCGGCACCCATATGGGATCCCGGGAGGACTTTAGGCGAGGACTTTAGGCGAGGACTTTAGGTGAGGATTTTAGCCGCTAGGCCACGCCGCCGGGCCCACGCTTCCTCCTTCTACACTGCAAGCATCAGACCCATGAAAACTTTGTTTGCCCCTGGTATTCAAGAGTGTAGTCTGTTTCCCTTGCTACCCACTGTGGCGGCCATCCTCTCTGATGTGTGATACAGTGCAGGGACATAGCATGGGCGCTGAGTGACCAGCGGAATGGTCATCAAGCTTCTGTGGGCCCCATCCTGCTCCCTCGCAGTATCAACTCTCCTCAGATGCATGCTCTCTTACCCCCTGGCTGGGGCAGCACAGGCCAAAAGAGTCCTGGCAGACCCTGTCAGCACAAATGTCCTGGGAAGCTGCCTTCACAAGGGGCATCCCCCTGGGACCGTGGAGGGGCTCCATGCCACTGTTACTGATGGCAGAGAATGCCTTAAAAATGCAGGGCCGCATCTGCCTGTGCCCAAGTGTGCATTGAGGCACTTGGTGGTTTCTCATCACGGGTGTGAGGAGTTTGCAAGCCAGAGGCCCAGCTGTGAGCCTGGTGTGGGAGGCATGGTTTCTGATGCGAGTCCAAGTCAGGGCACTAGCCAAACCCTTCCTTAGAGGCACCAAGGGAGAGATGAGTTGTTCCTCTGGGTAACCAGCCAAGCACAGAGTGTGTGTCCAGGGCTCCAGGAGGTCTTCTGTTAACTTTACTGTTTACACAGCTCCTAAAAGAAAGGCACAGGAGAAACCGTGTGCGCCCCCGACTCTCTCATTTCCCAGCCAGCATGAACTAAGCCTTTCATCCCGTGTGCAGGTTCCTCATGTGTAAAATGAGGCGTGGAAATTATCTACCTCCCTGGAATTGTTTTAAGTGGGATAATTACATGGAATTGCTTCAAATAGTACCAGGCATAGTGGAAGCATTCAGTCAAAGTTTGCTACATCTGCTTTGCTTTGTGGGAAATAGTGTGTTGTATCTTCGGGCACTGCAAGTGCGTAAGGCAAGGTCCCTGCCTTCCTCTGTCAGCTGGGTATGCCAGGTGATGCCAGTGTGTGAACTTGCCCAACATGTTGTGGGAACACAGAGGGCAATAAGAACTTCCTGGAGGAAGGTATTCCTGATCTGGATCCTAGTTTGCCGGATCTGAAAGCTCATAAAGGTGACCCTGGCCTGGAGTAGCGTGTGCAAAGGTCCTGGGGAGATGGGGCAAGGCCAGTGTTCCAGGGCAGGTGCAGTGCAGCAGGGCCTCGGACTGGGTGTGTTAGGAATCTGTTACTATGTCACACATTGCCCCAACATCTAGTGGCTGGAAACGTTTATGGCCTCATAGTTTCTGTGGTGGCTGCTGTTGTCATGCAGACGGCCAAGCTGCTCACATCCCGTATCAGACTGCCCATTCAAATCCTGTCTGCTCTGCTTCCAATCCAGCTCCCTATTAAGGTGTCTGGGAAAGAAGCAGATAATAGCCCACTAACTGGATTCCTACCACCCACATGGGCGGTAAGGATAGAGCTCTGGGCACCTGGCTTCAGTCTGACACAGTCCTGGCTGATGCAGCAATTCGCAGAGTGAACCAGCAAATGGAAATTTCTTCCCCTCCCCTCCCTTCCCCTCCCCTCCCCTCTTCTCTCCCCTCCCCTCCTCTCCTCTCCCCTTCCCTCCCTCCTCCCCTCTCCCCTCCTCCCCTCCCCTCCCTCACTCTCTCCTCTCCTTTCCTCCCTTCCTCTTCCTTGTCCTTCACTTCCTTCCTCTCATCTTCTCTCCTCTCCCTGCCTTCCTCTCTTCTCCTAACCCCCTTTCCAATTCCTTCTGTCACTCCACTGTTCAAATTAATATTTTTCAAAAAGTGAATCAGAGAGCAACTGGGCTTGATGCTATAATGTAGGATTTCTCATATTGGCTGCAGTCATCTTGAGGCTCAAGTAGGGGAGAGCATTGGCTTCTAAGCTCATTCACAGGGTGATGGTGTGTGCAGGGCTTAGGTCCATGGTGATATGAGTCAGGGACTGCCCTCACTTCCTCTCCCCAGGGCCTCTGTCACATGACTGCTGTCTTCATCAGAGCAAACTGGAGAGAAGAACCAGAGAAAGAGATTATCGTGTTTTGTAACTGAGTCAGTCACTAGGCGCTGAATGAGGAGACAACATTCAGCAGTGGCCCATCACATTGATCCCCAGATTTCTCTTCCTGCAAGAGCATCAGCTAGAAGCCCAGAATCTCATACTCCCTATCAGGTGCATATATGGATGGGGTAGTCCTTGAAGCATAAGCTCTAGAACACTCTTCCTCCAGATCTGCCATCTGCAACACCATAGAAAAATTATGTCCAGCAGATGGTTGGATGACAGCGCAGGTTAACAGTGTGGACATTTCTACCCAGACAGGGCTACAGTGTGAGGCACAAGGAAGTCACTGACCCTTAACAATGTTGAAATCGATCTAGAAGTTTCTCATCTGGTTCTCATAGCCTGGGAAGCACTCTCCACAACTCTGAGAGCCTCCTCCTTGGTTTGTCCCCCCAAGCCCTTCTTGCTTCTCCAAGGATGTAAGCTCATGTTTGCAGCTCACTTGTTTTGTAGGTAGTTTCTTGCTGGAGCTTTGGAAGCTGTGTCGGCTGCCTTGTGGTTTGTACTGTCTCCATCCCCTTCTGTTCCAACTGTCAGTGGGTCTTTTGGTTGTGCTTTTCTCAAAAACTTTGTGGGGCCTCTGTAGAACTCTTTGAGATTTTTCTCTGTTTCACAAAAGCTGACCCCACAATTCTCTTTGAAGGAAACCTTCTCTTCTGGGTCTCCTGCTAAGGTGCCCAGTGCAGCGCGGTGCCTGTGCTTCCTGAGCCCCTTCAGGGGCCTCTGTGTGACTAAATTATCCCACCTGTAAACGTTTCATCTTCCTGAGGTCTTTAAAAAAGCCACAATCACACCCTTGACTTTATATTCTGACCACCCCTTCTTGGCAGTGTTCAAAAGCCTCTTCTTCATTTTAGCATCGTCTCCCAACTTGGTAAGCTACAAGTTTTCAAAACTACCAAGTCCTAGTTTCCCTTGGCTTGACAATTTTGTCTCTCTCTTCCCAGAAGCCTCCAGGAGAAGTCAACCCTTTGCAGGGATGTCCCTACAGTTAGACCAGGGCATTCTAAAGTGCGTTGCTCAGCTCCCTGCCTGCCTGGCGTAGGCAGGCAGGGTGCCTTCGCTCTGCCTTCCAGTCCCAAGCGCTTCACTTTTTTTGGAGCCCCTGACCCAAGGCAGCATCTTTGAGGCCCAGACTTCTCAGTCTTTCAAATCATGGGTGACTTCTCCAACCAGCTCCTTGCAATACTCCTGCCCAGGTCCATGGCTCTGTCCCTGCCCAGGTCAATGGCTAACACTATTTCTCTTTTTGAAGGAAGATTTGATTTTTATTTATTTGGAAGACATAGTTATAGAGAAAAAGGGAGAGCAAGAGAGATGGTCACAGTGGCCATGGTTGTACCAGATCATAGTCAAGAGCCCAGAGATCTTTCCAGGTCTCCTATGTGGGTGCAAGTGTCCAAACATGTGGACCATCTTCCACTGCTTTTCCAGGCACATAAGCAGGGAGCTGGATTGGAAGTTGAGCAGCTGATAATGAACTGGTGCTCATCTGGAATGCTGGCATGGCAAGTGGCAACTCTAACTGCTATGGGGGCCAACAATTGGACCCCATGCTATTTTTCTCTTGGTACCCAAAGCAACAGCCATTGTCTCATTATCTGTTTACAACGAATTACCTCAAAGCTTCACAGTGTGGAACAACATCTGGCTTGTGTGGATCTGGAGTCAGTGTGGCTTACCCATTGGACTGTGGCCTAGCGATGCAATGGGTCTGTGGGAGTCCTGGACTCACTTGGGGAGGATCCAAGATTCAGCCTCACAGACTCTGTTCCTCACCAGGCACTGGCCAGGAGTTACTGGCCCCACATCTAAGGGGCTAGCCACTAGAGCTGCTCTCTACAAGTGAGCAGAACTGGGAAGAGACAAGGAGACTCCAAAGGCTTCCATAACCTGGGAGCAGAGATAACATCTGCTGTGTGTGTCCTGTTGTATTCATCACAAGGGGAGGGACTTGCACAAGAGCATGGATTGTAGAAGGTGGAGGCCACTGGAAGCACTTCTCAAGCTGCCACCAACATGAGTGACAGAAACAGTGCCACTGGAAAGGCCCCAATATCCTGATTATGCCGTTTCAGACTCCATCTCCTAGGCCATGGACAGCAACTGGCCTCTCTCACTTTTGAGATGGGGGAATTTCAGAGACACCACTCAGCCGGCCAGGACAGACAAAGAATGGAAATGGAGCAATGAGTGGAGAGCATGATGACAAGATGACTGCTGCCAGGGTTCAATCCGCAGAGCGTTCTCCGTGCCTCTGACAATCTCCCGCAGTGGTCTGGGCCAGCCTGGAAGGACACAGTCCCCCAGAGGCCTCTAATCCAGTTTTCTCTCCTGCGTGGAACTGTTGTCAATGCTGCTCTTGTATGGAGCATGGCATGCTTCCTTCACACCTCCCTTCATGTGCAGCAGCATCCTAGACGTCCCATTGGTCCTCCCAGGACACCTGTGGATGGCAGTTGTTTGTGACAGCAGGTCACCTGACAGGACAGAGGGGACACCATTGCCTTTGTCACCTCATCCTGATGACCACTGCCTGTCCACAGCCCTGACCTCCAGCCTCATAGGCCTGGGGCCTGGATGTTTTTGCCCCCAGGTGGTTGGTGTCTCCAGGGAGGCTGAATACAGGCACAAGATGCCAGCACTGCCTGTAAGACCCAGATGCCAGTTGATGCCATCCGAGCTCCACCTCTGTGTGAAGATTTAAGGGAGAAACACAGTAAATAAATATAGCTCTTCCCCCTCTCAAGCATAATCAGTGAGCAGATGTAGGAGAAATGTGAGGATCCATGTGGCACCCTCATTGCTGGTGAGCTGGTTACAGGGCATGTTGAATGCATGGTACAGATAGGGAGAGGAGAAGGGGCGGAGAGAGACTGAGCCCCTCCTGAGTGTGGTCAGGTGGATCTCACCCCTCTTGCAGAGTGAATGAGGGGCTGTAAGAAGAACTCTGGGGTCCAGGGGACCCAGAATCAAGGTTCCTTGGGAACTTTTAGAAAAGCATTTTATAGGTGCGAGTCCCAGAAACTCTGCGTATGTGGCTGAGCCATTCATTTCCATGAGCCCCACAGGTGGCTTTGTGCAGAAACCTTGATTGATCTGTCTATGGCAAGCTATTTCGGTGGAAACATGAGACCCAGGAAGAAGAGTGTCCCTGGAATTGTCTGCCACCCATCCCCACCCACTACCCTATTCCTGGAAAAATGAATCACACACATCGCAACCCTTGGTTTTGAGCTTGCATAGCATCCAGAGGCTTCAGAAGGGAAACTATTATGGATCGGGTGTTTTCTAGCCTTGCCTGCTTCTCTTGGTGGCACTTATGGTATTAATATGCCTGTGTTGACAGACAGTAGACTCGAAAGACACCTCCAATAACCACTAGACAGCAAGCACATAGCTCCCCACTGGTGAAAGCTTTATGACTGTATTGGTCAGCTTTTCATCACTCTGAGTAAAAACTTGGGGTAGACTGTGTTCGCAACAGGTGTGCTGTGGCCCCCACTTCAGGAGCACAAGGTCCGGGGCTTACAGGCAGTGGTGCTTCTTGCTCCCAAAGTCTCTGAGCATCCTAAGAACAAGGTAGGGCATGTCTGTCTATCCACGTGTCTCCTGAGTGGGCTAATGTCACCAGATTCAGGGAGGCTCTTCCCCAATGACTGCTCAGAGACTCTCATGCTAAACTCCCTAGTGGCTCAAATTCCCACCCTCTTAGGATTATTCACAAGACTTTGAGGACTAAATTTCTGAATTTAGATGGATAAATATTCAAAATGTGACATTCCCAATTGCATTTAGATTTCAAAATAAACTCCGTACTAAGGCTCATACTTTTCCTACCGCATCTCCCCGCTTGTCACACTTCCAGGCCCTTGTGGATCCCTTCTGTCCCCTCTAAAGTACCAAGCTCTCTCCTGCCCCCAAGGCCTTTGCACCTACTACTGTGAAAATTGAAGAACTCTTCCCTCAGACCTCAGCATGCCTGGCCTCCTCCAGTCCTTTAAACTCGACCTCAAATGTCACCTTCACAGAACATCCTACCACCCACTTCAAGTACCCTCCCCAACCTGTTCATCTGCCCCAGGAGCCCTGCCTCGTTGGCTCTGCCATACATGACAGTGCTGGAAAGTGATTTGCTTTTTTTTTTTTTAAAGATTTATTTATTTTATTACAAAGTCAGATATACAGAGAGGAGGAGAGACAGATAGGAAGATCTTCCGTCCGATGATTCAGTCCCCAAGTGAGCCGCAACGGCTGGTGCTCACCGATCCGATGCCGGGAACCTGGAACCTCTTCCGGGTCTCCCACGCGGGTGCAGTGTCCCAAATGTTTGGGCCGTCCTTGACTGCTTTCCCAGGCCACAAGCAGGGAGCTGGATGGGAAGTGGAGCTGCCGGGATTAGAACCGGCGCCCATATGGGATCCCGGGGCTTTCAAGGCGAGGACTTTAGCCGCTAGGACACGCCGCCGGCCCAAAAGTGATTTGCTTTTTAAAGGCTGAGTTCCCATTGCCTGAGCACTCTTCATTGGAGCGTAGTGGAATCAGGGACCTTGCTGTGTCCCCAGTACCAAAACTGTTACTGATACTTTGCCGGCATAGGATTTACATAAATATTTGTGGAGCAGATGAATAAATTCATTAGTCATTTTACCACATGGGAGAGAGAAGCAGAGTGGAGTGATTCCATCACCAAGACAGTCTTCCCAAGGACAGAGCACCTGAGCCCAGCAGGGCAGGCCTGAAATGCTGGCAGCACATGAGCTTTCCACCTGCTATTTCCTCACCCCTCTTAGCTTAGGTCTAGCTTCCCCCGACTTGTCCTGCCCTCCCTCCACCATCATGACCTAGCAGTCCTTAACCACCAGCGGAATCATGCCCTCCAGCCGCCTTTGTCATAAAGGACTGTCAAGGGAGTTCATGATCACCAGGGCAACACAGAGTGTTGTCCAGACTTTACTTGGCCTCCCACATTCATGAAATTAATCACTCAAGAGACTAGAAAGGAGTGCCATGAGGGCTCAAGGGCCACATGTAAAGGCCAGAGGGAGGCAGGCAAAGGAAGTAGCCAAAGGAAGAGGGGTACAGCTCCCTGGGAGATGTGCCAGCAAGAGGCAAGGCTGTAGTGTGCACTGCATTTGGAAAACTGGGAGCGCTTAGGTCTGATGATCTCTCTTTTCTCAATGAAGCAACAAATGAGAGCATCTCTGGAGAGGGTGGAGGATGGGCAGAAGGGAAGCAGAGCTGGAATAGCAGCTTTGGGGAGTGAAGACTGGTAATTTTGCCAGCATGAGGACCATTGTACTGAGTTAGATATGTCTGCTTCTTCCATGAAGACTTCTCAGATTGACTTGGTAGGGGTTCCACCTGCGCCCCAACCCTTACATGTCCACTTTCATCATCATTGTGCTTTAGAGTACCATGTTTCATGTCCATGTGTGTCTCCCTCACTTGAAGGAAAAATCTGGAAGGTCAGGGGCCTAACTGTTCTGTGTTGTATCCCTCTTATACCTATTCCATAGGACTTGCACAGGATTCCCTCCATCTGCAGCCTGCCTTATTCCATTGTGTGACCTATGACCTCCCAAAATGCACAAAGTTCTAGAAATCTTTGCAAAACTGTGTTTGTGCTTATGTTTTATTGGCACGTTAAAGCAGAAAGTGGGGTTGAAAGTAGAGCTAGGGAAGTGTGGTGCCTGAGTCAGGGAACAACAGGAAAGCAGTTTGGACCTCGTCATTTTGAGGTCAAGGAGTCCAAAGGGCCATATTCCATCATCTGGCAACAATCACTGCCTTGTGGCGACTTGAGGCCCAACAGCCCCATCTGTGAGAAGTGACCAAGAGGTGGTAGGAAACCCAGCCCAAACCAGTCAGGTAAAAAGTGAAACGCAAGTAAGCTCATCTTCAGCACTGTGTGCAGGAAGGTCCTGATGTCAAAGGGACTCTGCCCTGGGCCATTAGCCTCAGAAATTCACGTAGCCATCAACAACAAATCAGTGCTGCACCAGCCCCGGGACACCACCAACAGGCCAGAAATCCGCTCGGACTGGGCCAGTTTGGGTCGCATGCCCATCATCCAACCAATCACTAAGAGGAGTCGGGAGGCTTTGTGATTGAGAGATAAAGGGATGCCATATGGCCACAAATTCCATCGTGTGTGTCAGACTCTGGTCCACAATGAGAGGGTGGGTGCTCCAGGCCTAGGTTTTTTGTTTTGTGAAATGAGCCTCCTGGGTATAGCCCCAACAGGGGACAAGCCCAACAAGTTGTCTTAAACCCTACTGGGGGAACTCAGACTCCAGAATGAGGCGTTCCCACAGGCTCACCCAGATCGGGCTGCCCAACCTCCCCTGGCTCCATCCCACACATGAGTGTCTAACTGGGGCCATGGGATCATCCCTGTGGGGAGGTCTGACTTGAACTCTAGGCCCTCTGACCCTGGCAGTCCATCCAGCTCTCCCACCCTCCTCACCAGCACTAGGACTGTGTTCCTAAGGTCATACCTACCTATGTGACTTCTCCCCATACCCCTCCTTCCCTTCATACTACAGCCATGACTGGCTAGACATTGCTGCCCTCCACTCCGGCAGTTCCACTTCCCTCTTGTATTCAGTTTCTCAACCCCCCACCCACCTACCCACCTTACTGCCACAGCCACAGCTACTATCACACCACAACACCATTCTGGGGATGGTTGAATGGCATTTTTATTTTCTCATATTGGATCCATCATCTCTGCCTGCCTGCTCTCCCGCCTCTCCGTTTCTTAGCCAGAGCCCGGAGGCTCTTCTTCCTGGCGTGGCGCTGTTTGCGGTAGTCCTCCAGCTCCTCAAAGTACTTAGCTCTCAGGTAAGCGGCTCTGTCTTCATACGGCTGCTTGTCTTTGTCCGACGCTGCAGCCCACATCTTCCCCGTGGCCTTGGCCACCTGCACCACAGACCAGTTGGGGTTCTCCCTCTTCAGCTGGGCATAGTGGTCTTGGCAGAAGAGGACAAAGGACGATGGAGGCCTTCGGGGTGCCTGAGGGTCCCGCTTTCTCCGCTTCTTCCTCTTGCCAACGTAATTCATCATTTCCTCCTGGTACCTGGCTTTGTCGAGCTTAGCCAGGGCTTCGTACTTGGCTTTTTCGTGCTTCGAGATGGACTTCCATTTTTCTGAACACTTTCTAGAGAACTCTTTAAAGCCAAGGTAGGTATTTGGCTGCTGCTCCTTGCATTTGTTTCTGTAATTCAGCAAAAAGTGGATGTAAGAAGATACATTCGCCTTCGGCCTCGGTTGTGGCGCTTCTTTTCCCATGGTTCATAAGGTCATTTTTTTGTTCTGGGTTCAGTAACTTGGACAGCAGAGGCTACTGTCCTTACACTTCAGGAGCCAACCTAGAAGGTTCTCTGCTTGTGGTGAATTTTTCTCTCTGCAAGAGCTGCTGCCAGGTACCTGCCTTTTTAGTGCCAGTGACATTGTTGGGTCAGAAGAGGGATAGTGTGAGGTCACCCACAAGCTGGCCAATCCCAGCCAACACCTGTGGATATTTGCATATGGTGATCCCATTGGCTGGTTACTGGAGGGTGCATTTTTTTTTAACCACTCATGGGAGGTGTGGGAGGGGGTATTAGTTTACCTGAGGCAAGTTCTAGAACAGCTACTTCTGGAGACGTTTCCTCTTGGCTTCCTGGAGGCAGTGGGTTTCATGGCTTGGCTCTGGGGGCTGCTAATCCCTTAGGTGTAGTAGCAAGTGTCATGGTCTGCCTGCCCTGGGTGGGAGCACCAGGATGCCGTGTCATGGTCCTTCAAGGCCAGACAAGAGGTAGTGCACATGGGGAAGCGGCTGGCTGTCATGATAAAACGGGGAGTCATTCTGGCTCCCTTCAGCAGTGGCAGCTCACGCCGTATGGAGGGTTTAGTAGTAACTCTAAAAATAATCAGCAATGACAGCTGCGACTCGGCTCCTGTCAGGACCAAGTTGTCTAATTTAAACCCCGAGCGTTTGGGTGATGAGTCGGAGCTCTTTGTGTGTCTGCAGGAAATGTGAGGGGAAGGAGGGAGGAGGGGGCAAGAGATGAGTGACACTGGAGTCCAGGAGCCTGCAAGAGAGCACCCCAGGAGGCCTCCCCCTCACACGCCAGGGGGTCCCCATCCCGGAGAGTTAGCCTAAGGAGTGAGCATTGTGCAAACTGGTGGGCTCCTGGCTTCATGACAAAGTGATTGTAAACATGTCTCTCCCTAGCCTTTCCCTGGAGGTCCGAGACAGCAAGGAAAGCACCGTGCATTGGACAAGGCAGGGCATGTCATCATGTGGTATTGGGTGTCACACAATCAGAGATTGATGGCAGCCCTTGAATGAATAGAACTGGTAAGGTTCATCCATATAGTAGGCAATGTGTTCGACGTCTCATCAGCCACTAGTATATTGGAAGGTAGACATAAGTGTGTGGTCTTGGCAGCTGATCTCAACAAGCTGATCATGCCTGAAACTGGACCACGTTACATTTTTGCCAAGGCTCTCCCCAGGGTGCAAGACTGACCTCAGCTTTGCTCTTCTATTTAAAAACAAGGTGGAAGCTGCCAAGGGTCTCCAGGCCATTCAGTTCCAGCCGTGGCTCTCCTGGCGAAGCTGCCACCATGCCTCCCTCTCTGTGACACCATGAGGTCTTGTCAGCAGAACCTTTGGAACTGGCCACAGGCGCCTCTCCAGATGAATTCACTGGCTGTATTTGGGGCTTGGAAGATACTAGATGCCAGCTAAGGAAGTCTAGTTGCCCTGAACAGAGGGTCTAGCCAGTGGGAGCAGTTGATTCTAGGGGCACTTTTCAGTCCAGGCAGCTTTTTTTTTTTTTTTCCGCAGAGAGCCAGAGGCGAGCTCACCTGCTTGTAGGCTGGATAGAGCTGATCTGCTGCGATGAATGGGACCCAGCTCCTTCTTGACATCAAAAGACAGGCCATGAAGAAGAACTTTTAAGAGTCTACACCTATTTTTCACACTTTGCTCAGACTCACCAAAACCCACAAACAGCAGCTTATCTGTGCTTCTCATAACCTCTGCCCTTTCCTGATTCTAAGATCTGGGAAGATTAACTCCATGATAACCATCTGCAGACTAGCAGACACAGGAAGAAAAGCAATTTAAGTGACAGTTGAGACAGCCTTTTTGTGTTCCGGTCGAACTCCTGACCTGCAGGGTTGAGGTGAGGGCTCAGGGGTGTTGAGGGAGGTGGCCCATGTACAGGGGACTTTGCAGGAGGCACATCAGCCTGGCCATCCCAAGTGAGTACAGCAAGCTCTGGGACAGAATCTTTGCCTCTCAGAGAGGCCCTTCCCAGGCTCTCTGCTCTGGGCTGCTGACCCCAATGTCCACACCATCAGGCCTCGGGCCTCTGACCTCTGTTTCAGGCCAGTCAGGGGACCTTCAGCAGGAGATGCGAGGAAGGTGAGGTCAAGGCATTCATTGTCTTGGCACCCTCTCCGGAAGTCCCCTGGAGCTGGCTCAGTGCTGACTCTGCATAAGAGATCCACCTTAAATGACCCTCTCCTTCCAGACCCAGAAGGCTCACTCTCCCCTGGCCCCTTGAGTGTAGGCTTGTCCTGGCCTGAGGGTTCTGCCTCTTTCCTACTTCCTGTGAGGTTGTCTCTATTAAACACTCCTTGGATGAGTGTACTATAAGCTGCCATCTGCCTCTTGCTCTCATCCTGGCCAGAGCCCAGGATCTCCAGCCTTTCACCGGACAGGGCTCAGCGCAAAGCAGCTGAGTATGGAGATCCTGGACACCCAGGGGCCTGGGAGCCACACAGTCAGTCGAGGCAGTGCCTGCAAGAGGTAAGACGAAACTCTGCCACAGGGCCTAGGACGAGACCTCCAATATCCCTTGTGCTAGGGGAACAGCTCAAGGCAGGGCCATGGGTCCAGAGAAGCAAACAGGAAACAGTAGCTGCAACAATTGTAATTGATCATGGGTGTGTTCTAATAAAACTTTACACAAACAGGCTCTGGTCAGGAAGCTCTTAACTCTGCTGATTCCTGATTGAGAAATGCAAATTCCATGATTTAAGCATTCCCGTTGCCAAAGTCATGCTCCTTTATCCTGTGTGTGTAAAGCCTAGTACATGCATGCCTTTTAATATCTGTTACACCTTCCCTCATAGTAACACCGTGAGGGAGGTGGGATCGTCTGGGTCCCCCTTGTGGGGGTAAGTAGCTAAGCACAGAGGAGTCAAGGGAACTCTGTTTCCTGCTGCAGTGTTCCGTTCCTGCTGCCCTTCTGTTACAGCCCCTCCTTTATAATGCAACCCACAGACAAGCTGATGAGCCACACAGGGCTGGGGAATCTTATTTCCCCATACAAAATCATCACCTGAAAAGCTAACCTGCCGGAGGTGCACTGAACGCCAAGTCCTGCCTGTGACAGCCTTGGCAGGGCCAGGCTGGATCATTCCATGGGTCTTCTGCAGCCTGCAGGCAGGACATTCTCCATTCCTGCTGACATGAAAAGTTCTCAATGCCATGGGCTGATGTGAAAGGCCAGCTGGCAAAAACACGGGCGTGAATTAAGAGACTTTTGAGGCTAGGCAGCTATGAGTGTGCCCTTTATGGAGTAACTGTGGCCAAGTCTAGCTCATGCTAACCAGGGCTGTAAACAGCAGCGAGGGATTGAAGACACAGGGAACCACCAAGGGAGAGGGCTGGGATGAAAGCAGCTGCCACCTGTGCCCTGCAAAGTGGGCTGGCCATGGGGACTCACATCCAAGACCCAGAGCATGCAAGAGAACAAGGACTTTGTCTTTGTGGAGGAAACAGTTGGCAGACACTGCGACATCCCAGTCATCAATGCAAACATCATTGCCCACCCTTTCTGATGACACTATAATAACAGCAGCTCAGCCTGTAATGTCCTCCCTGAAATCCAGGCCTCAAACTCAGACAAAGGGGCATTCTATAAGGAATGTGTCAGGAGCAGGTGTTGTGGTGCAGTGAGTTAAGCCACTGCTTGGGAAACCTCCATCCCGTATTGGAGTGCCTAGAGTCAAGATCTGCTTCCGCTTTGATTCAGCTTCCTGCTGCTGTGTACATCCTGGGAGGGAGCAGGTGATGTCCCAAGTAATTGGACCCTTGCCACCCTATTGGAGATCCTAACAAATTTCCTGGGGGTAGAGGGAGTAAACCAGTGAATGGAAGATCTGGTTCTTGCTGTTGCTCTGCCTTTGAAATAAATAAAAACAAATGCATCCAAAAATCAGATCACTTTAATGGGTACTGTTCCAGAGTGTCAGCATCTTGAGCAAAGGAGAGAAGCCTGGGAATGTGATACAAGTCACATTGGAGTAGACTAAGGAGATGTGAGAGGTGCTGGGATGGGTCCTGAAACAGCAGCAACCCAGGGACATCGGGGAGAGCTGGGGACATCTGAGCAAAGCACTCCAGGCAGTTAGCGGTAATGTGGCCAAGCTGGTTTCTTGATTTTGAAGTGGGTGCCCTGGTTACATAAAATGTTAACACTGGGGAAGCTGGGTAAGGGGGCTACAGGCTGTTTTTGCACTATCTTTGTAACCCTCTTCTTCCAAAGCGAAAGGTTTTTCAGACGTCCCCAGCTGATAATAATGTGCATTAGGGCAGAGACAGCTTGTTTTCCATCTGTCACCTTCAGGAATCCTAAGGCCAAACGTCACTGTCACTGCAGCATTGGATGCTCTCGAGGTGTCTCTGTTGCAGTGTTTCTAAAATCTGGGGCCATGCAGGGCTCACCTGAGCTTTGGGCAGTCTTGGGGCTTGGGCCACAGCAGCAAGAGTGAAAGCCCCTGGCATGTGAGGTGTACTGTGGAGCTTCCTCGTCCAGCTCCAGCCCCTCCCTCCCAGGGAAGGGAGTCAGTGGTTGTGTTGCCTCCTGGGCAAGGCTGGTAGCTCACCAGTGATGCTCATATCGCAAACCCTGAAGTCTACACGTGTTGAGCTCACCCAGAAAGGGGGTTTCTACAGAGGAGTGGACACAGAAGATATTTTTTGAGAGGGAAAATTTGTCGTGGAATCCATAGCCTGATGCAATCACATGGTCTTTACAAGAGGAAGGCAAAGTCATGGGTGTTACGGCAGAAGCAGAGACTCAGAGTCAGAGAGAGGATTATAGATGAAGAGAGAGGCCACAAGCCAAGAAATGCCAGCAGCCACTGGAAGCTGGGAAGGGTCGGCCAAAGGATTTCCCCCAAGACCAGCAGAGGGAGCGCAACCCAGCCTGCATCTTGCTCAGAGTCCAGGAGTAGCCATGTGGGACTTCTAACCTCCAGAGCTGTACCGCAAATAGATGTATGCAGTGTAATCCACTCACCCTGCAACAATTTACGTAGTACCAATGGGAAAGTAACATGGTGTCCTTCTTTCTGCCAGCTGGTGGGTCTGTGATTGTTTTTCCTGAGCTATTCTTAACTCCTGCTGGTGTGCAGAAAGATGAAAAAAATTATGTTGCTGCTTATTGGATTAGTTGAGGGGGCTGAGAGCGTGATCTATTCAATTTTACACAATCTCTCTTGCTGACTCATTAAGTCACTAACGCACTCACTCTCCTACTAATTAATTCACTAGTACATTCTTTCTGTTCATCCAGTCACTTGTGCACGTACACACATTTCAATAAATAGCAGGGCGGTGAGACTGCTGGAGCAATGCAGTTACTGCCTTCAAGGCCAGGATGAGCAGGGTTGAAGGATGGAACTGGCATAGGAAAGAGGGTGGCAGCAGGGTGAGGCATTTGCACTTCCTTGGAAATCCACACCTGTGAACCCAGGCCAGCAGGTTGGTAGACCATTGAGGTAGTGAGGACTTGAGGGTGCTTTGCCCAGTGGCCCTGATGTGTGTGGCATGCTTGGTCATTGCAGCCAGATCTGAACCCCTCAGCACTGATCTCTTGCCAAGAGCCCAGGCTCCTTCAGATGAGACCATAGTATTTTAAATATAAGTGATGATCCCACTTGAAGTTCGTTGTCTCTGAAAGGCTGGAGAGAGATGAAATTTCCCAGGACCATGCATTCAAACTGGGCTCTACGTTTAGCTGAGCAGGACTTCAAACTCATGGGCCATGTGTTTAGCCTCTGCTTGTCACATAGAAGTTTCCTTGGCTGAGACCAGGGAGAGAAGGCAACTGGGAAGAAACAAGGCTGTGAGCATTTCAGGTGAAGGAAAGCAAGTTGTCTGTGTCCCATCAATTAAGGGGAGTCAGGTGCGTCTCATTCCATGTGGATCTAGCAAATGTATCTTCAGAACATGTGGTGTTCTGTCTACAGCAAATAGACTGGCCGTGGGGACCAACCGAATGATACTGGCACCTATGCAGTTTCACCAAAGGCAGAGGCCACCAGAAGCTGGGCCAGCTCTCAGCACCCAGCCCAACAGTCCAGTGAACAAGTAAGCAGGAAACAAGGGCTAAGCATCAGCAAGACAGGGGCTGGACTAGAACAGTCTAGAACCAGTCTGGAAAGGTGCGCCCCAACCACAGTGACCTGTGGATACCCCTTACTGACTTTGGGTAACTCATTCCTTCAACCACAGAGCAGGAGAGTGGTCCTGACCATTCAGTCCTACAGTATGGGGCATCCCTTTTATCTGCCTAACACCGCCTGCCCCATTGTGAACATGTTCCTGCCCTAGCACTGGGATTCTTTCGAGGAACATGCCCTTGGGCCCAGGAATGGCCGCATCTCACTATTGTATTCATTGGAGGCCTGGGAAGAGCTCTTCAGTGGTGAAAAAAAAAAAAAAGAATGAATCCAGGAGCTAGGAGAGAGAGGTGGCCACAGCTCGTCTCCACCTGCTGCCTCTTGCAGGGGCAGACAGAGCATAGTCCAGACTAGGACTTGAAGAGGGTAACCTGGTGATGCTGGACAAGTTCTTGGTTCTGGGCATCTCTAGGGGACAGCTACAGCTGGGCTTGTCCATGTTTTCTGGCAGATAATCCTTTTTCCTCTAGTTCAGGCAGGCTTGATCTGGATTTCTGTCATCTGCAAGCAGAAACATGAGGCACTAACCTGACATGAAGGGAGTGGGGTTTATGAGAAGACACGAACTCCCCTCTCTCCCTCTCCCAGTTCTTTCCTTCCCTTCTCTCTGCTTCACTTACCTGCACAGTACTGAGGCCTGGCTCCCAAGTTTATAATCATGAACCCTTGCTACTAATAGCAAGTGCTTGGGGAGGGCACTTGCTATGTGCCAGGCACTGCAATGAAGGCTTCTGTCTGTATTCCCCTACTGAAACCTTTAAACAGCTCTAGAAATGAGTAGTCTTGTTGTCCCATTAGATGGATGGACAAACTGAGGCTTCCAACAGGTCAGTTCCCTGCCCAAAGTGGGATGCCAGTAAGTTTGGAGCTGGAACATCAACGGAGGCAGGCTCCTTCAAGGTCCTCTACCCCAAGCTCCTTTCTACTCAGCACACATGCCCCCAGCTTTAAACATGATGTGGCCTAGCATTATCACTGCTGTGCCCAGGGTCCTCAGTGACAGCTCTGGGAGTGCCCCATTCTCACCTTTGATACTCATAATCATGCTAGGAGAGATTGGTGTGGCAAGAGGAGCCCAGAGAGATGTGGGAAGCCTCCCGCTCCAGGTCACATGACCGATGGATCAGACTCCAGCCCCATGTGATGTGTGGCCCTGATGTGTGTGGGATGCTTGGTCCTGGCCACCTGCCAGCCAGACTCCACAGCTGCTGCCCATTAGGCAGGACCAGACAACTGATTTCTGAAGTGGGATGGGAGTGCCAGTGATACATGGATTCAGAACTGTGGAAGAGCAGCCAGCAAGCACTGACTTGCGTGGTTCGACCCTAAGCAGTCTGTACCCACATTGTGTGCATTGGAAGCAGCACCCCCGTATCATCCCCTGGAGGCCCCCACAGGAGTGCATCGTCGCACTTTCTGGAGAGAGCAGACCCTTCTCTGAGGCATGTCAGCCAGTGACAGGCGTAAGATTGGCAATGTAGAGGAAGCAGAAGCCGGAGAAGGCCAGCCTGGAGTTACCCAAGGGCAGAGAGAAGGTGATGGCCAAGAGCCAGCTTCTCTGGATGCCTGAGAGTTCCAATACTGTCACTAGAGTGGCTGCAGGCATCCCTGTGTCCCTGGGGAATCTCTGTGTCCTTGGAAGTGGCAGTTCAAGACACTCTTGAGATGGCACCCTGTGTTCCCAGACATGGCCTGCCCGTTGTCCCTGGGACCAGCCTGCTGGGGAGAGATCTTAACTTTGGCCATGGAAGCTTCCAGGCCTTGAGACTGTCATTATAGACAGTACTAGAGACTGAAGCCCCTGCTATGTGATCAGCAGAGGCTAAACACATGACTCATAAGGGTGGAGACTGCTCTTGGTGTCCCAGTAAGCCTGGAGCAGGGCCTAGAGGAAGATGACATCCCATTAGACAGACAGGGACAGGTGGAGATGCAGAAAGTGAAGTGAAGCAAACAATACTGACACTCCTGCCCCGATTCTCCGCACCTCTAGGGAGCCAGGCCTCGGGGCCTTTTCTTCACTGAAGTGACTTTTCAGCCCTTATCTGTCTCAACTAACTCAAACAGAGGCCCCAGGAAACTACCTTCCTGACACAAACTCTATCAGCTGATTCTACAGCTTGCATCACATGGCCACTGCCATCCAGTCAGCTGTGACCTGATACACATAATGGTGGGGAGGGGAGAAGTTGTGGACTTCTAGTGCTCAGGGGACAAAGGCCCTGCCTGGCTTAGACATGGGCATTGAAGAGGAGGAGTGGGGTAGTCTCCCTGGAAAGTCATTAAGATCCACCCAGACCCCTTTGCCCAAAATGTGGCATTCAACACCAGATCCCACCTTCCAAACCCACCCCCTCCATCACGGCAGCATCAGGCTCATGCTTTCTGTACGGAGGCAGGACGTGCCTCAGCCACCAGCCATTCTGGGTGCTCTACAGCAATCCCTCTGTCCGTTAGAGAGCTCTAGTGCTTGCCTAATCCTAAGCCACACCCAAACCTGCCCCTTTCATCACTGCCCAGCACACAACATCCAGGGCACTGGCAATGCAGCCTTCACTCCAGCTGAAGACATAGCCAGGGGCTTGTGCCTCATCCCTCTCAGATGTACACCTGTCTGCATGAGATCCAGGCGTCTAGAGGAAAACCCTTACCTGCCATGGTTTGTAGACACCTCCCCGGGACTGACGATTAGGTAACAGAAAAGAGCTCTGATTACTGGCGTTGATTGAGTTGGTCCCAAGGAAGAAGGAGCATTTGCCCACACTGGTCACAGGGCTTCACGTTGGCTGTGTTGGGGGTAGAACTGCATTATCCGGGTCCCCTGAGCTGCTCAGTGGAGGGGTTGCAGCCAGGACTCAGACACAAAGATCTCAAACAGCATGTCTTGCTTAATGGGATTTGGGTAATGCCAGGAAACCAAGATAAGCCCAGCACGGCATTCAGGTCTCTCCCCACACTCATTGCTCATGCCCAGTGCTGTCACCAGCAAGATCTCACTCTTTCCTTCCTTCCTTTCCTTCCCTTCCTTTCCCTTCCCTTCCCTTCCCTTCCCTTCCCTTCCCTTCCCTTCCCTTTCCTTCCCTTCCCTTCCCTTCCCTTCCCTTCCCTTCCTTCCTTCCTTCCCTCCTTCCACTGAGAAATATCTGCTGAGTCCTCTTCTGGTGTCAGACATGGTGCAAGGAAACAACTGGGAACAAGAAAAGGGAAAACTTGGGATCAGCCCTGTAGTACAGCACATTAAGTTTCTGCCTGCTATGCTGGCATCCCATATAGGAGCACCATATAGGACTTCCATGTAGGAGTCCTGGCTGCTCCACTTCTGATCTTGCTTCCTATAATGTACCTAGAAAAGAGCCAGGAAGCGGTCTAAGATCTTGGAGCCCTGCCAACCATGTGGGGCTTAACCCAGGCCTGAGGAGCACTCTGCGTTTCAAACAAATAAAACAAAATCTTTAATTTTTTAAAAAGGAGAGAAAATACAGTCTTCAGGGAGCTCATAATTCTGTTGATAAACCAGAGCCCAGAATAGTGCATGGTGAGCAAGAGCTGAGACAGAGGACATGCCCAGATCTTGGGGTTCAGGATGGAAGTAAACCAGACTGAGCAACTAAGGACAGGTTTCCTGGAGCCAGTGACTGGCCATCTGGCGTATGAGTAGCAAGTAGCTACTTGAAGTAAAAGCAGATCCAAGTGGGTATGGAGAGGGTGGCAGGGAGTTGATTCCTTGATTGTGGACCATAGTCCTCAAGAATGCTGTGGTTGAAGCTGGTGTGATGGCATCCCATATGGGTGCTAATTCAAGTTAAGGCAGCTCCACTTCGAATACTGCTCCCTGCTTATGACCTGGGAAAGCAGTGGAGGCTGGCATTGTGACTCAACAGGCTAATCCTCCACCTCCAAGTGCCAGCATCCCAATATGCCCACCATTTTGTGACCAACCCAGCTGCTCCACTTCTGATCCAGCTTCCTGCTTAATGCCTGGGAAAGTAGTGAAGGATGACCAAGTCCTTGGGACTCTACACCCACGTGGGGGACTGGGAAAAGCTTCTGGCTCTTTGCTGTGGACTGACCCAATTCTAGCCATTGCTGTCATTTGGAGAATGGATGGAAGATCTCTCAGTTTCTCTCTCTGCTACTGCCCGCCCCCCAATTCACTCTCTCTGTGTGTTCTTCTGCCTTTCTAACAAATATTTTTAAAACTAGAGGTTGGGGTTAGACCTAAATGATCTCTGAAGTCCTTTCCAAATCTGAGCTTCTAAGACTAGCTGGTCACCTCTCCTGAGAGCGAAGGGAAGGGTGCTTACAGAGATGCCTCATCTCTGAAGCAAACACCATGGGTTTGTTCATTCGTCCCCAAATGTATGTAACTCAAATGTTGTGAACCAGCTTGCTATCAAGTAACCTTTTGGGTTCACTGATGCTCCCATGGCCTTGGTAGATCACCCTGTGTGCTGCCCACAGCACCCTGTGCACCTGCTGCCAGCAAGCCGTCTCTCACCCCCACCCTCCATGCCTGTGCACTTCTGCTCCCATCAGCTGAGTCTTGCACTTTCTGAAAATCAATTGGGGTTGTTGCCAGCTCTCTCTGTGCCAGTCATACTTGTTATTGTAATTATGTGATTTAAATTAAACATCACATAAACTGATGAAATATGAGTGTGAAAGGAAATATAGTCGCAGCCACGGAGGCGAAATTGAATGCTTTGGAATAACTCCATGAAGGAGAGAGAGAACCTCTACCCGGATGTGAGGTGTATGTAAGATCACGGTGTCCACTGGCCATTCCCTGGGGACAGGGAAGCTAGACAGAAGCATACCCAGTGCCTGGCACAATGCCTGGCACACAATAAGTGTCTCATAAGTACCTGTTAGCTGCAGAAAAAGACTGAACTGTGGATTGATGAGTTATGGCAATAGCTTACAATATAGCAACCAAACCCATGATCATAGGAAGACCTGGTCTTGTTTTGCCTTAAACGGAATGGCAGATAAATGGACACTGATGCATTTTACATGCTTATAAAGTGTTTAATCTATGCATGTGCCCCTTCATGATTCTCTACTTGGAAATTAAATGTTCATTTCCAAACTAACATCATCTGTTAGGTTTCTATGGTAGGGGTCAACAAACTTTTTTTTTTCTGTTAAAGACAAGAAAATAAATATTTTTAGCTTTGCAAGCTGTTATCCCTGGCACAACTACTCAGCTCCACCACTGTAGCATGAAAGTAGCCACAGATGATTATAAATGGATGGGGTTGGTTGTGTTTGGCATCACCAGCAGGCCTGTGCTACGGAGCTGATTCCTAATGTGCATGTGCCACTGTGCTCTGTCCTAGAACATCGAGCCAGAGTCCTCTTCAGGAGGAGATGGTCAAGTCCAGAAACAATCTATGATGCTGGAAGGTGACACATGGGGTGGGCACTGGTCATAGGACTTGAATTGGACTTACAGCCTCAGGGATATTTTCCAAGGTAGTCAGGCAGGGAGACAGGAAAGGGCACCTGGCAAGCAGAAGGAAGAACAAAAGCATGGAGACGTTCCAGTCTGGACCAGCCACTCTGTGTCGCTGGAACTCAAAGTCCATGGAGAGTGACAAGTTTGAACCTGATTCTGCTGGGGTCACTGATTCGCCCTTGGCTGCTGGATTTCCAGCATGACAGGCATTTAAATACCCACAGAGAGTATGGAAGACACACTGGTGATGAAGTGCGGATCAGAGGCTGTCTATGCACTAACACAAAATACAATGAGGTCCTGAGGTCTTGGCCACACTGGCTGTGGGGACCATGGAGGGATGGGAGTTGAGAGCAATTGGGGCCTGGACTGGGTAACTGTGGGAAGGGATTACTAAAGTGCTGGAATCATTGACAAGTATAGACTTGTTCAGAGCCTACCAACCAACCCCAAACACCAAGCAGGTGATGGAGAGTTGGATCTTTATGGTGGCTCTTTCTGCCTGTGCATAGGGGTGGGCAGCCACTGCCAGCAGGCAGAGCCTTGGGAACTGCTTTTCAAAGACAATGTCCATGTCCAATGGAGACTTGCTTTATCTCAGGCATTTAACCAGTTCCTAGAAAATGTGTAATCCCTGGATTCATCTTTACTTAGCAGGGTCCTATTGGAGAGCTAACTGAGGAAGCATTTGTGATGAGACTGGGCATCAGGGCTGTCAGTAAAATTCAATTTATTTCGGCGGTAGCAGACTCAAGGAGGGCTGGAGCAGAGGAGCCAGAATCAGCCTCCAACGATGGCCTTGGCACCTTTAGCCTGCTGCTGACCAAGACATTTCCTTCATTACATTCCAGTGTCCTCTGTGTGCCAGGGAGGAGAGCAGGTAGCAGGTGGGATGAGACAAGAGCTTGGGCAAGGGATAAAATGGCAAGCAGCTCCCCTTCTTCGCATTCTCCGCAGTCAGCCTTGGTGACGGCTGGTGCTGGGTACTGGAATATACAAATGCTTCACTCTGAGGTCAGACCTATGGCTGTGTTCAGAGAAAACGCTCTTGGGAGACACTGTAGAGGCACAGATGCTACTACTGAGAGATGGAGACTACTGGAGAAGGAGACGCTACAACTGCATCATACAGCTTACAGGCTCTGCAGGACCACACACTGCTGGGGCACCACAATAGGAGCAGCCCCAGCTGGCAAGCACTGGAGCTCGTAAGCGCCATGAACTTGGTGAGGGGATGGATGAAAATTCTCCAAAGAACATTAGTTTTTAGGGATTCTGGGATTTAAGTTGAACTCTCTGGATGCTCCTCTTCCATGACTTACAATCAGGCAAAAATTCCTTGAGAGTCACTTGAGCCACACATCTTGTGCCAGGTGCCTTTCAGCACCCCACAGTCCTGACTGCACCAGAAGCCTCTGGGAAGCAGTGTTTGCCACGAAGTCTGTCGCCAAATTTTCCTGTTAGGCAGTGAAGGCTTCAGAGCTTTTGGCAGAGTTTTCTATAGAGGACCTCAAAGCCACTTTTTCCATAATCAACTACAGGCATTAAAGGCAGTGATGTTTTGTATCCTCCCCAAGCCAAATTCCATTAATGAAGGCCCATTTAACAGAAATCAATTTACCAGAAAGAAAGGTGAAAAAAAAAAGAGTAATTGCTTAAACACATTTTATGTCATACTGCAAGAACAATTTACTGGGCTAACTTGAAATTCCCCAAGCCCCCTATAGTGAAGTTAATGTGGACAGAAAGACTTGGAGGGGAAGCCTCTCTCTCTCTCTCTCTTTGTGCTTCTCTTCTTTAATCATGATTCTAAGAGCAAGCAAAATGTAAGAGGACCTTGTGAAGAAGGAGGGGAAGAGCCGGATCAGAATGGGATCCAGCCGTAACTGCCACCCGGACAAGTGTGTGTCCCAGTGTAACAGTGGCCCAGGGCAGGGACATGGAACCCAAAATCCATCGCTGCTGAGCTGTGTGGTCCTGAACAAGTTGCTTTACTTTCCAGGGCAGCCTCATGGCATAAGGAGCTGAAGTACAAAGGCAGAGAAGCACAGAGGGGCAGTGTGTGCTCCAGGACATGGAAGCTGCTCTCCTGTTTGGGTGGAGGATGTGTGTGTGCCGGCAGAGGGCTGGGTGTCCACTCAGGATGGAGAGGCTGTCAAGCCACAGACCAGGAAGGTGCCAGTGAGAAGGTGTCGTTTGGTCCAAGGCTTGGAGGAAGCAGGGGTGAGCAGGTAGAGCTCTGGGTGAAGAGCCAGCCTAGCGGGCAGTGGAAATGTCCTATGCAAAGGCCCTGGGGCAGGAGAGACCTGACAGGTTTTGAACAACCAAGAGATAGCCACATGGCCAGAGTATAAAGTGCAAAGAGGTGAAAAGAAGAGGGAAAAAAAGTGGTAACAATGCCCTGACTTTCTGAAGACCACTAAAAGGACTTTTCTCCGAAAGACTGGGGCCATTGGAGGTTGGTTTTGGTTTATCTTTAATTAACTCTATTACAATGTAAACTATAAAATGTTAATTTCAGATGTACAGTTCTTTGGAGCTCTGATAGACAAGACCCTCCCACGTGGTCAATAGCTCACAGGCCAGAGACAGAGCATGTCCATCATCCCCAGGGTACCCAGCCCTCCTTCACTTCCCACTTCTTATCTCTGGAAGCCACTGCTAAGTTCCCTTCCTGAAGGCCTGGTTCATGCCCAGTGGATACTCAGCATGTGTCACTGCAGGAATCTGTGCCCTGAGTCAGAAAGTTCCAGCAGGTGTAGCGTACCATCTCAGCAGCGGACTGTGCTGGAGCCATTCAGCTGCTGTGGGGCCAGATCCACTATGCAGTGCGCATTGCCTCCGAGGTCTGGATCTCCCCAGATTGCAGATTCTCAGCGACTTTCAGGCCCAGCCCTGTCCCTTCAGCCTGTCCTGCACCTGAGCATGATTCATATCCAGCACTATCCCCTCCCCTCCACACACACGCGCGCGCACACACACGTTTTGCAATAAAGAGCTGCTGGTTCTGAATTATTCAGATAAATTCTTCCTGTTTCCACTGCCCTATGTAAATAGCCGCCAAGCTTTGTGAATGAGATAGAATTGACTTTGGCTTGGAGGTGAAGGGAAGCCCTTAATACAATCTGTGGTTCCTTGGAGCACTTAAATGACTCACCTTATAATAAACTATTTTAAATGGGATACAGTGAAATACAGTAATTGGTTTCTGTAATAGTTCTTACCATCGTAATATGGCTTATATTCCTGAAGTTTGGTGTGTGTCAGCGTTTCTATTATAGTAAAAATTCACTTTTGCAGGGTGTGACTCTCCCCAGCTAGTTCTTGGGTTTAATACATATTTATGAAGACCAGCTCTGTTGGGTCTCCTCCAGCTGGGCCTGAGATCTGGGGGACTCAGCTTTCAAGCCAGCACCAGCATGCTGTCTGGCCTTCTGGCTTCCATGTGGGGTAGATCATCAACAGCAGGAGATGGGAGGAGGAGAATGAGGAAAGTGAATGCTTCTCATTCAATCTTTGTACCCTGCTTTTGGGATATTTAGAAACTACCACAGCCCCAGGGTGATGGCTTTTTCCAGGCAGCCTTCTGTTTATAGGTAATCATTGTTTCTCCTTGTCACCCCAGGGTGAGGAGTGGTAATGAGCCAATGAGCCCTTTGTTCCCAGGCCAAGGATCGTGTCCCTTCTCTGGAGCTCCCCCCACAGCCTGCCCTGTATACCCGGGCTCATCTCTTACAATCATGCCTCCTGTCTTCTGCTGGGGGCCAAGATCAAGCCTGAAATAGCACTTGTGCCACCCTTTGAGGGAGGGGGTGCCACCATCCCCCTTTTACAGATAGAGTCGCTGAGTCTGGAGTAGATCCCTTCCTCAGCACTAGGCTCCTTTGCCCCCTTTGGGGAGCCACACACCATGACAATTGAATTATAGCCAGAATAAAATGCAATAAGATCGCCAACGAAGAGGAATGAAAACTGCACACGAGCTAATGTGTGCCAGGTACAGGGTTGGGGCTGTGCTACCGGGGTCCTCACTGACTCCCACAGACTTTTAGGAGCAAGTATCCTTCTTCCCAGGAAGATTAAATCAGTAGCCAAGGTCACCACACCAAACTTGCATCTGAATCTAGTCCTGGTGTGGCTTCAAACCCGGGAAGGGGGATGGGTGTTATGGTGCAGCTTATGCCACCATCTGCAGTGCCAGCAGGAGCTCCCTGCTGCTGCACCTGGGAAAGCAGCAGGAGATGGCTCCAGTGCTTAGGTCCCTGCTGCAAACACGAAGACTCAGATGGAGTTCCAGGCTGTTAGTTTCGCCCGGCCTTGCCCTAGCCGTTGTGGCCATTTGAAAGATGAAAAAGCAAATGGAAATTCTCTCCGTCCTTCTTTCCCTCTCTCTCTGCCTTTCAAATAGATAAATGAATCCCAACAAGAGTAGGTAATGTTTCATCATGATGAGATGTTGTAGGGGTTTCTGCTGCAGTTAACACAATGCCATAGATGAAGTGGGTCATAAAGGGAAGAGGCTCGTTTTGGCTCAGGGTCCTGCTCAGGGACTACATCTTCATCAGCCCAGGGTACAGGGGTGTGTGTGTGTGTGTGTGTGTGTGTGTGTGTGAGAGAGAGAGAGAGAGAGAGAGAGAGAGAGAGAGAGAGAGAGAATAGTATCGTCTGCTCTCCCTTTCTCTTTTATAAAATCTTGAACATTCAACCACAGTGACCCCACCCCAACCACCTACTTATCTAAGGTAGTAACATGCTAAGGCCTTGCCTCTAACCACCTGCACCCCTAGTACAGTACCTTTCCACCCTCTTCAAACCTCCCACTGGAAGTTAAACTCCAGGTGACTGTCAGAGGTGACATTGCAGTCAAATACCAGCAAGGAGTTTCCTGACGTTGTCTTAGATGGTGTGGCTGGTGCAGGAGAAGGATTGCAGGTGATTCTGTTCTGAGCAGAAAAGGCAAAAACTAGAGCCTGGCGTTGTGGCACAGAGAGTTGAGCCTCCACTAGGGAGACATCTGCATCCAATGCTATAATGGAGTCCTGGCTGCTCCACTTCTGATCCAACTCATGCTAGTGTGTCTAGGAAAGCACAAAAGATGGCCCAAGTGCTTGGGCCCCTGCACCTACAGGGAGACCTGGATAGAGTTCTGGGCTCCTGGCTTTGACTTAGCTCTGCCGCAGCAACTATGGCCATTTGGGAGTGAAAGTTCTCTCTTTCTCTGTTTCTGTCACCATGTCTATCATTATGATCTTAGATCTGCATTTACACATCACATTGAGTCTGTTAAAAAAAAAAAAAGCTAATTGAAAATTTAAAAATAAATAAAAAACTAAGATCTATAGTGAAGCGAAAATAGAATATGAGGCCATCCAAGGCCGTTAAAATCTTGGCCACACACCTTGAAATGGATGGCACAGGAATTGCACTGGTTCAGAGACCATGAATGGGGAACATCTTCCCCACGGGTTCCTTCCTACTCAACAAGGAGTCAGGGAGCCCTTAAAAACCCAAGAACCTTCTGAAAGCCTTGGCGTCTTTATCCTTTCAAGAGGCACCCTATCTCCCAGATCCTCCCAGGAGATGCATTCCTCTTCCTTCTTTTCTCATTTGACAGTTCACATCACAAATAAAACCTTGTCTGCAACTGATGCCCAGCTTTTTATTTTTATACTAAGCTGAGGGAAGAAAGCTTTGCCAATAACAGAGTGAGTGGGGATGCTGTACTTCTGCTCCCAATGGAACACTCAGAGCCCTGCTCATGTATGTCAGAAACCCAGTGGGGTGGTGAAGCCCTATGGGATACCACTCAGGCAGCTCAGGCCCCCAGACCACGGGAGGTGGCTAGAGCAACCAAGTCCTCCCTTCCTCCTCCAGGGTCTGATTGGATAGGAGATGGGGAGACTTCCGGGTGCCTATGCCCCTGTCTTGCCTGGCTTTGGTGCCTGACTCTGCTGCTTCCTGTCCTTGCAGGTTTACTGGAGCCAGCATCCCAGCCCCTGTCATCAGCAGTAAGAACTGGCTGCGGCTACATTTCACGTCGGACGGCAACCACCGGCAGCGCGGCTTCAGTGCCCAGTACCAAGGTGGGTGGTACCCAGTGGGATGGGCTGACTTAAAGCTGAGGTGGGAGTGGAGCTACAGACACAACACTGGAAGGCACATCCTGTCCCCAGACTTGGTCTGATGCAATTCAGGGCTTCCTTGCCCTGGTGGCTGTTCCTCTTTTTTTCTCTGCATCGGCCTTATGGCTTTTTTTGCAAAATAAAGTGTTTTCTTAAAAAGATTTCTCTATTTATTATTCCTTAAATGGCCACAGTGGCCGGGACTGAGGCATGTGGACATCAGGAGCCTGGTACTCCAGCTGGGTCTCCCATATGGGTGTCAGGGACCCAAGCACTTGGGCCATCTTGTACTGTCTTCCCAGGTGCATTATCAGGGAGGTAGATTGAAGAACAGCTGAAACTCAGATTAACACTCTGATATGGGATCCCAGTGTTGCAGGCAATGGTGTAATCCACTGTGTCACTATGCTATCCCCAGAAAGTGGTATTTCTGGGTTCGTATAGTGTGTGCTGCCTTCAAAGTGTGAGGCACAGTGGTAGGCATTTGTTGAACATTGTCTTGTTTTAATCTTCATTGTCACCTTGCTAGGTCAATATTGTCACCATCCCCATTTTATGGGCAAGGAAGCTAAGGTTAAAGGTTAAGCCAGTTTCCCAAGGAGTTCCAGATAGCGGCCCACATTTGAGCTTGTTCTGTTGTATCTGGGTCCCAAATGCCTTGAAGACATCAGCAAAGTCACTTCAGGGCACCTTGGAGCTTAGAGGCTCCAGTTGGGGAGAGCTGGCTGACAGCAAGGGCTTGGATTGGGAGTGGCAAGGGGAGCTCACAGGTGAACAGATTTCTGTTGTTAGATTGAAGTGTATGCTTAGCCAGGAGCCCTCTGTTACACTGAGTGAGCGGATCTCTTCAACCAGAGGAGAGCCCCCAAATCCGTGGATGATGGCATAGAGGAGGATGTTCCTGTTCAATCTGGAGTTTATTCAAAGTGATCAACACTGAAAAATACCAAGTACTGGCTTCATGATGTGCCCATGACACCTGTAACCATGACCCCTCTTAAATCTGTGTGGGTTTTAATGGACTGACCATGAACTTGTGTTTTGTCTCTATTAAGCATCAGGCCCCATGCTCACAAAGCCCTGGGACTCTGAAGCCAAGTGCCTGTTGGTCCATTCCTGATGTGGTATAGAGCAGAAGGAACCTCCTTCCATGAATTGCCTGGTCAGGCTGTCTGGGTAGAAACTGGGATGAAAGCAGTTCTAGGGGCAGAGGCAATGATCTTCTAAATCTGACCATCTATGAGCAGCCTCAGTTGATTAGACTTGAGTAGCAACACACATTTGAGATGTCTAAGAAGCCAGCAGGAAACCAATTTGTCCAAGGCCCTCAGGCTGAGGACTTTCCTGCACAGGGTTTCCAGCTGCTGAGGTTGGACCTCCTTCATGTGAGTGAAGCACCTGTCTAAATCTTTCAGTTGAGGTTTCCAAAAACAGAAGAGCTCAAATCAATGTGTCAGTCTCATCTGATTAAATAAACACAGGGTGTGTATAACCATTCAAGTCCATTTGTCATTGAACTAGCTTGAGGTTCAGGGCCAGAAAGGAGATAGCAAGAACTCAGTTCATGCAGTCCCAAAGTTACACATACATTGCATACCCACAGTGCAAATGCCCTGTGCTTGGCATATCTATTCCTCCATTCATTCCCCTGCATAATGCATGTATGTTTGTTTCTATTTTGTTTTTCATCTAAGGCTCAGAAAGTTACCCAACCCAATATCACACAGCCTGCAAACTGTGATACTGGAATTCCTTCACAGTATCACAGAGCCTTCCATTACTGCGCTCCGAGTAACTTCCCTTTCCTGACTGGTCAATAGGTTTTCAACTTTGTTTTGTTCATCTGTACCCAATGCAAAACAAAAAATGACATTGTCCGTCACAATCGCTGTACACTTGCTTCTGTAGAAGGAAAAGGAAACAGCACCAGTGGAGCTTGCCCTTACTCAGTAAGGCACCTCGAAAACACCTTTTCCTTTGTTTTAGTGGTAGTTGCTACCTTGACATTACCTTCACAAATCTATAGCACAAATCACAGCTTGAATTTACGTCAGTCTCTTTCCCACAGTGCAGACGGGCTTCTGTGAATCAGTGCATGCCAACATCTCAGGAGGCCTTTCTAGAAGTCAGGCACTTGCCTTCACAGCTCTGCTCAGTCCTAACTGTGGTGTATGGAGTGGATGCCATGTGTTCCCATTGTGCAGATGGGAGAAGGGAGTTGCAGAAAGGGCTCACCACAGGCTCATGACCTCACTGAGAACACAGTGGAGCCAGGATTTGAACCAGAAGTCTTGATCTGGAAGACTTCATTATACTGTGATGGTGGTAGTGAGTGATTCTCCACCACCCACTCACCCCAGAATATGCTTTTTCTAGCATTTTCCAAATAAATAGTGCATGGCAAGGGTAGAACATGTGGTTATTTAGTGATTTCGTTGGTGACTCCATGAAACAGAGGTCCTCTAATACTATAGACCTGACAGCCTGAAGGATTCATAGCTTTAAATGAAGGGGTCATTTCTAGAGTTGAGGAAAGGTTCCAGGAACTCACAGGCATGGCCAAGTCCATGGGACTACAGGGCAGCACAGCCTCCAGGGTTGGAGTGACAAACTGGGAGCCGTAGAAGAGAGGCACCCAGGCAGTGCCAAAGAGTTACTACCAACCCCCAGAGCAGGTGAAAGTGCCAGGAGTCAGTGGCTAGAGCAGGAGGAGGATTACAAGGTGATCTCTCCCTCTAGTTCATGTGTTCCAGCCCAGGTAGAAGCCAATGAAACAGAGTCCATGCTTTGCGGTTCCAGACTCAGGGAGGCGGCTTGGCATTACCAACAGTTCTAGTGGCCCTTAAGCAATTCATGGAATTTAGTCTTCTGGGGCCCAGAGCAGGACAAAGAAGCTTGTGGAAAGGGCAAGTAAAGAATGATATGCTCTCCTCCCTGGTCCCGAAGGACGTTTATTGTTCTTCTGTTTCTGCGGACCGCTCAGGGCTTCTGGTTGTCTTTCTGATGACGTTGGTTTCTGCACGGTAGTGTTTGGACTTCTTCCATCCCCAGCGGAAGCTCCGGTTGGGGGTGGGTGACCTCAGAGTACTCAGCCTCCGAGGGCATCCAATTCCCTGTGGCCTCCTTGGCAGTTGGGATATAGTCCTTGTTGCTCGTATTAATAGTTTGTGGTGAAGGTCTGGGAATCTTCATGGTTGGGATCCAAGCTTCCTCCTTACCACCTGCTCCACTCTGGAGTGCCCCCCTGCTCCACGCACATGACCTCCTGTTAAGAGGTTGTCAGGATCACACCCGATTCCCCCCTCATGCATTGGTATAGTAGTTTTACTATTGTTTAGTGCCGCTTTGAATCTGTTGTCTATGAATTACCAGATTTGATCTTGATAGGCTATATTGTACTTTTTCCTCACTCTTTTTATGGTCCTGAAAGGCTTCCCTGCACTTCCCCCCATTACGGATTAACATAGCGTATTGAGGGTATATAGTAGGTTTTACAGTTTTTCGATGTAGATCTTAAGTATTCTGACATTAATTGTTGGTTTATAGATTATATTGCATTATCTTATTGTATTGGATACAGGTTGTTAGAGATTGCAATAATATTACAATATACAGGTACTATCTTCCAGGTTGTCATCTTTTCATCTCAAATTAAGGCAAACATGTGGTATTTAACCTTTTGGGATTGGTTCATTTCTCTTAGCATGATGGATTCCAGTTGGGCCCATTTGTCCACAAAGAACTGCATTTCATTTTTTTTAATAGCTGAGTAGTATTCCATAGAGTAGATGAACCATAGCTTCCTTATCCAGCCTTCTATTGATGGGCATTTTGGTTGCTTCCAGGTTTTGGCGATTGTAGATTGTGCTGCTATGAACATAGGTGTGCATGTTGGTTTCTTGTGTAGGAAATGTTTTGGATATATCCCTAGGAGTGCTATTGCTGGATCATATGGCATGTTGATTTTCAGTTGTTTGAGTATTCGCCAAACTGATTCCCATAGAGGCTGTACAAGTCTGCAGTCCCACCAGCAGCGGAGAAGGGTTCCCTTTTCCCCACATCTTCGCCAACAAATGTTGGTGGTATTATGTATGTGTGCCATCCTTACTGGAGTTAGGTGGTACCTCAAGGTTGTCTTCATTTGGATTTCCCGAGCCTGGCTCCACCTCTGGACCCCCACCCTCCCTTGCAATGACCATCAGGATCGCTCCGAAAACCCCTCATAGCAAACAAACAATCATACAAACTAAAAAAACCTAAAATAAATAGACAAACAACAAAAAGTAGAGCTTGGAATCTGACAGGAAAGAGCTGGCATGGATTTGCTCATGCCTCGCTGGGTGGGACACGAAGATTAGTCACTCTTCACCGTGGTGTTGGGGACTTTCCTGCACACCCCCCCCAAAAAAAAAAATGTTCTGCACCTTAATTGTTGACAAATGTCTTGTTAGAGTTACAAGCCAGTCTAGATTATCCTAAAATCTGCCAAGATCAGTAAAATTATACTTCAACACAACAAATGGCTAAATACTAAAATGAAATAGACACGAGACAGCTGAATGGTACCTTATAGCCATTTTAAGGTATATAGCAGCCGGTCCTGTATACAAACTAAAATTGAAATGTCAATGAGCAAATCATAGGTTGTGGTTAAGAACTTGTTTTTTGTTTTTTTTTAACATACTGGTTATGCAAAACCATGTCAATTCCATAATGTTACAAATTGCTGTTAATGTTATATCGGGACTCTTAATTGACTGGGATGATATTCTACCAGCTCTAACTTTGGACCAGAAATGGTCTCCCCAAGAAACTGTTCAACCCACCTGGACAATAAGTAGCTGGACTCTATGTTTGGTATATGTTTGCAAGGAAAGAATCTTGATTGAATTTGAACTGTAATACTGCACCAAGGTGGAGGAATCCACCAGGGGGGAGGGGGAGGTGTGGGGGGATTCCCAGAGCCTATGAAACTGTCACATAATGCATAATAATTAATAAAAAAAAAAAGTCAAAAAAACACACAATGCTTTCAAAGGCAAAAAAAAAGAATGATATGCATAGCGTATGTTTCTTCCATGCTCAAGTCTACAGACTTAGAAACGCAAGTGATTAATGCACTTCAGAGCTAGTAATTGCCAATGCCTAATTATATTGATGGGCATTTTCCCCCCAGGAACAACAACAAAACATATTAAAATGAAAGAAAAAAACAGCCTACTGACATAGCATCTTCTACTCTCATATCATTTCCAGTTGAAACTGAAGTGTATGTGGCCAGACATGGCTTTATTAACTAATATCAATGGGGACAGAATGTCTGAGGTCTTGTTGGACTCCATCTCAAGCTAATACTGGAACATCAACAGTTGTATTCTGTTGAATGAGCATTTTTGTCGTGTTGTTCCTGGGTGACAGCACAGAAAGGGGAGCACAGCCAGCCCCATCTCTGCTCTCAAGAAGAACAAGTTCAAAAGGCACACACCTAAATCTGTAACTTCCATACAACAGAAGAGCTGTAATTAGGGTCTGATTAAGAATTTTATTGATAAAGGGGCAGTTAGTTTTGCTGCAGGGACTTGAGGAAACCAGAAAGGAAGAGAGGGAGAGAGGGAAAAGAAAAAGAAAGAAAAGCAATAACCTAAGTGTGGATCTCAAAGACATGTCAGATGGACAGCCTTCCAGACAGAGATCAAGAAAATGTGAAATAACTGCATCAAAGGACCCACCAATATCTATGCATGTGAAGAGCAGGAGCCACAGGCCAATTCTAACCCTGCCCCTTCCAAATGAAGGATGGGTTAACATCCTTAAAGAGCTGAAGAAGAAATCAAAAGAGCAGTAATATTTCATGACACATGAAAATTATATGAAATTCACAGTTCAGTGTCCATTAATGAAGGCTTATTGGAACACAAGTGCTCCCATTCATGTGGGTGTCATCCATGGCTGCTTTAGTACTCACGAGCCAGGCTTGAGGCCCTTACGGCTGGAACAGGTGACTTACAAGCCTGATTTACTCACCGTCAGTCCCCTGTACAGAAAGCATTGATCTCCTGATGTCCAGGTATGTCTGCTGTTGAGAGCAGTCAACAGTGTGGTGTTGTGAATCCAAGGCTGGACAGTGTAGTGGGGATCAGGTTATTAAATGCATCAGGTGGGGATGGAGATGACCCTGTAGGTCATCCCCAAGAGTGGACCAGCTGAGATGTAACCACTTTAGTTTCAGGAAGACGTCTGCTTGAGAAGGAAAGCGAGGAGCTGTGCTGAGAAATCTCGAGGCTTCAAGGTCTGCTACCAAAGTTTAGGCACCAGCAGGAGACGGCCAAGCAGAGTGACTTGCAGGGGAATCCACACTCAACTCAGGGTTGCTTAAGGCTAGCGGTAGCTCAAAGGGCTGGATGTAAGGGGCTGAAACTTATATTTCCAAGTTGAGTGGGTGAGTGGACAAGTTATGCCGCTGAGATGCCCTGGGCACGCATATTGCTTGGGGCCACGGGGGACTGCTTCAGCAGGCAATTGGCCATTCTGTATGTCTGTAGCTCCGGGGACATGGGTCAAGGCTTCAGACAGGTGCAAAAGGTTCAGTAGTGGAGTACAAGCAGAGACCACCATTCCCCTCACTCATGTTTAACATAAGCCGATGGAACCAACAGAATGGTTTGCATGTTCTCTGAAAACAAGTGATTCTTCCAGCAGCTGATTGGATGGAGGTTGATTGGTTGGGCTCCCAGGGTCCCACCTGCACTTCACTCAGAGCCAACTTTCTTTGTCTGACTTTGTGAAATGGATATTTGCTTAAAAGTCAGTTGAAATGAGAGATTCTTAAAGGCAAAGTGTCCACCACCACAGCATTAAATCTCATAAGCTAGATCAGGGATGGTGAACCATTTTTCTGCCAGAGGTCATTCATATATTTATAACAGGATTCATGGGCCCTATAAAATGATCAACTTAAGTTCATTTGCTGTTTAGTTTTATCAGATTTCGAGTTCCACCTCTGGTTGACTTGACAAGACCAGGCCAAATGATTCTGCGGGCCTTAAATGGCCTGTGAGCCAGAGGTTCCCCACTCCTCAACTAGAGCCACTGAGGTTATATAATCTATTCCTCTTCCTCCAGGTAAGGGGTCTAACCCATCCTTCTATGGTGCTGCCTCCTTTGGGGAATTGTTTCCAAGACTACAAGGAATAACTGGGAGAAGAGCCTCTCCTAAAGGCACCCAGTGGTTATCAGTCATCGCAGTTGCTGAGGGACCTTCTCTTCTGCAGAGGTTGTTGAGAACACACAAGGATCCTGATAAAATACCTGGCATGTGGTGGGTGCCCACGGCATGGAACACTCAACCCTTGTGGCCCACCAGTCTCCTAGACTCCCTGTTAGCTGGTGAGATCTTCTACAGTAACAGGGAGAAAACTGTTACTCTGGCTCCTGCTCACACACCTGCCTCCCAGGGCTGATGATCATCACTCAGTGCCTGCCTCTCCCAACAGCCAAATTCCAGCAAAGTCCTGCAGTCCCTCTCACTGCCTGTCTTGCCAAGCCAATCATAGGGACTAAGCTCTGGAAGCTTCTTTGTCATGACAAGTATGGGCTCCTTGGCCTTCCAGCTGTCTCGCACCTAGTCTTGGCTGTCTCAGAATGACTTACCCACGTGAAGACACTTTACATTTACACGATGTTTGAGCCCTTTTCCAGCATCAACAGAAGCTTCTGCTTTCCACAGGGATATGTTGTGTTCTTGCTTGTGCCTTCCACGCCAGCTCAGGCTGAAGAGAAAATGCCTCTGGCTCCCCGTGACCCAAGCTCTGACTCCGTTATCCTATTCTTTTCACCTGCCCAGCTGCCAAGCTCTTTTCAGGCCCTCACTAGTCATCCATACCAGGCAGCAAGGCAGGGAAGGGGAAGAAAGGAATTTCCAGGTAGAGAAACAGCACTGCATGGGCAACAGCACTCTGTTACTGACAGATGTCAAGTGTCCTTGGAGCATCTTCCTCATTTCCTGCAACTGAATTCCCTGAAGCTGTTAAAGAAGTCATTCATTAGCAAGGACCAAACATTCCAGGATGCAGAACACACCCTCATTCCCCCACCCCCTGCTTCTCCTCCACCCCAGCCACTCTTCATCAGGACTTCCAGTGCCTGCCGCCTCTACAGGGCCTGACCAAAAAGCCACACCAGTAACATCCAACACAATACTTCATACAGCTTTTACTGGGATGATTTTTTTAATATACCCCGTTCATAAACCTCCCTGAGCTTGGTGTATAATGAGTTCTGCATAATTTTCTCAACTCTGTGTGCTCCTTCAATACCTACATCCTTAGCAGTGATTATTGCAGGAAGTTTGAGTGTTTTAATGATTTGTATTCCGATTGTTTGCTCTTCAGAGGCGAGGGCTCTGAATCCGAGGCAGGGATGCGCCAAAGCAGAGCACACAGGTGCTATCTTTGTTCGCCAGCAGATCCTGTGGCACTCAGTTGCTCAGTGACTATTTTCTTTCCTTTCCCTTCCGCGCCACTTGCCCCATCAATCTGCAGCACAGCTATTGCATCTGAAGTCTCGCCAGATGTTCTCTTGGCATAGACACTAGTCATGGTATCTAGCTGCTGTTGTGATTTCTTGCATATGTTGGAGTCTTGTCACCTTTTCCTTGAAAGAGCACGACATTATCCTTGACCCCAATGACCTTTCCAACATGTTCTAACGTATGAGGCAGATGTCCTCCGGAGTTGGATCTACTGTCTGGGGTAATAATTTTGTTGCTTGTGTGTTCCTGAACCTTGTAGTTTGGCCTGCTGTGACATGAAAACCAACTCCTAACCTATTCAAAATTAGCATCCAGATGAGTGAGAGCTTCTTCAGCAAATACAACCCAGGATCTATGGGGACTGGCAATTTTAAGAGTCAGTACAATGGCTAGGACATCAGAAATTCTACATATCCTACAGTTCATCTCTGAATATTTGATGTGTTCAGATAGTGAGAGATCTAAGCTTGGCCAGTGTCTGTGCCTTCCATTGTTAATTGACCATTCGATGTATTCCTATGCTTTGCTATGATACCACCTTCTAGTCCTACTGATTGCATCGGAAATGCTGTTGCTCATTTCTGTCTCCATTTGCAGACATGCGGTAAATTGAGCCTTCTCTTCCGGGGTTGTCACAGATTTAGGCTGCTTCTGGAGTTCAGTGATTACAGCATCAACATGCAACGGTGTACCTTTCCTAGTTTCCACTGGATTAACATCTTTATTCATCTTTACTAAGCCTTGCATTCTGATTGAGCATTGCCAGTCCTGGAGCAGTGGTGGCGCCATCTTTTCTCCTTCATCTGTGTGTTGGCAACATCCTGACCAAGTCTGGTGCCTACATTCTTCCGTACATCCTGCAAGTCTATTGAGCAGACTGCACGCATCCTCTTCTGTTACTCTGAGGTTTCCTCAGTCCTGTCTGAGCGCCACTTTCTTTCCTTTGGCTGTATGTGGCATCTGCAAGAAAGTCTGCACCTTGAAGAATTCTGACTTAGGTATCTGTGCCAAATTTTCTGTCTACATCTAAAATCTGAGTGAGCTGAGGAGATAGGATGCTACACTCTGGCCTCCTCTGGCAGGGGACTGTGGGTAATTGAAGCAAGTCTGCAGGGTAGGTGACCCTGTGGTCTAGGGGGGATAGAATGTAAGATGCACTCCCAACAATTTGAAAGATTAACTATTGCAGCTTTTCAAATGATGGACCAGAGCAGGATGGGCCCATGAGCAAAACCCGAACTGAGGAGGATGTTCAGGCAAGTGTGGCTTAGAATAATGGAAGAAGGTTGCAGATTGGAGAAATCTGAGCGTGAACACACTGAATTTGGTGAAGGAGTGGGTATCACTGGAAGAGGAATGGGTAGTTTAGCCAGTTTGGCAGAAAGAGAGGAAAGACTGGTCAAGGTTAATGAAAGAACTCACCCTTCAGGAGGGAGTTCTGAATCTGCTGGAGTGAAAGGAAGTTGCCAGTTCAATCTTGTTCATGACTCTTGGAGCCTTTGAAGACAGGTCAAGTTGTTCTTCCCTTTTCCTCCCCTAACAGGTCCTTGTCTTCTGCCTTCTCAGCCTGATAACTCATGCTACAGACTAGAGAGCCATTTGTATTGCCAGGTTCTTCTAGCTAAATGTGTACCATGTGTCCCGCTAACCTTTACAACAGCGGGGAAATGTCTTGTAATTAACCAGAATAGAAGGGATGAATGGAGCAGCTTGGCAGCCTCCTGTAGTCATTATCATCCAGAAGAGATGAATGTACCTAGTAAGAGCTCCATCAGCCAATTAGAGGCAGTTCTCTTCTCTTGGGAATTTTGACTTTGTTCACATACAATTAAATTTTTAAAAATGCATATGTGTGTGATACATGCTTTGTATGGGACTGTGACCAGGTGTTCACATGTGTATGAATGTGTACTTGTGAGTGCACTTGTAGGTAGGAATGTACACATGTGTATGGCTGTATACACATGTATATGCATTGGGGTGAGAGAGGCATGCACCCAAGTGTATCTAGAACCATGGGGAAAGCCCAAGCCCCGTTCATCCCCATTGCATAGATCATTATAGTCTCCTCTTTAGAAGAGCTTCAGTGTAATGTGATCAGCACAGGGCTGGTAGATACTCCATGGATGGGTGAAGGTACAAACACATCCTGGAAATGCTCTAGGCTCTTGCAGTTCCTGCTAGGTTGGACCTTGCTTTCTAGCGGTGACTGTTGACAATGCATTCAGGGGATCCGGTGGGAGTTCTGCCCTTGTGCTCTGACCCTTTTTGTCCAGGTCTGTTCCTGTCTATCACATCAGCTCTTCAGTGAGCTCATCTGGTGGCTGGTTTTCTGTTGTGCTCCCCGTCTCCTGATCTGTTAACATCTTCCTGGGTAGACTGCTTAAACAACAGAGTAAGAGGTGTGTCTACCTTCCTAGGGTTGCTCACAAGCAGAGGTCCACCATCTGGAGGTGGATTCTAGAAGCTAACATATGGCTCTTGCATAGAACTTTCTTTTTCTTTTTTTATTTATTTATTATTTTTAATTCATTAATTACATTGTATTATGTGACACAGTTTCATAGGTACTTGGATTCTCCCCACCCCTCCCCAAACCCTCCCACCATGGTGGATTCCTCCACCTTGTTGCATAACCACAGTTCAAGTTCAGTTGAGATTCCCCCATTGCAAGCATATACCAAACATAGAGTCCAGCATCTTATTGTCCAGTCAAGTTCAACGGCTTCTTAGGTACACCCGCTCTGGTCTGAAGGCAGAGCCAGCAGAGTAGCATCCCGATCAATTAAAAGCTCCAACATACCATCAGCAAAAATTTACATCATTATGGAATTAATTGACATAGTAATGAGTAACCAATATGTTAAAAGTAAATGCAAGTTCTTAACCACCTTCTGTGACCACCTCATTGACATTTCAATTTTAGTTTATACACAATGTATAACATACATAACATAACATGTTATACATAACATCATATCATCTTAAATTAAGGCAAACATGGTATTTAACCTTTTAGGATTGGCTCATTTCCCTTAGCATTATGGTTTCCAGTTTGGCCCATTTGGCCACAAAGAAATGCATTTTGTTTTTTTTTAATAGCTGAGTAGTATTCCATGGAGTAGATGAACCATAGCTTTCTTTTTTTTTAATATATTAATTATTTTGCATTATGTGACAGTTTCATAGGCTCTGGGAATCCCCCCCTTCCTCCTCCCCTCCCCCCCCTGGTGGATTCCTCCACCTTGATGCAGCATTACAGTTCAAATTCAATCAAGATTCTTTCCTTGCAAACATATACCAAGCATAGAGTCCAGCTACTTATTGTCCAGATGGGTTGAACAGTTTCTTGGGGAGACCATTTCTGGTCCGAAGTTAGAGCTGGTAGAATATCATCCCAGTCAATTAAGAGTCCCAATATAACATCAACAGCAATTTGCAATATTATGGAATTGACATGGTTTTCAGTAACCAGTAGAACCATAGCTTTCTTATCCAATCCTCTGCTGAAGGGCATTTTGGCTGCTTCCATGTTTTTTTTGTTTTGTTTTGTTTTGTTTTGCATAGAACTTACCTGAGTCAAGGAAGTCTTAATATATTCATCAACTTCTGCTCAGTGTGGCCAGACTCCGCCTCCACAGAGCCTGAGTCAGTGTCAGATAGGGCTGGATGGGCAAAGGAACCTCAGAAAACTCGTGGAAAATGGAAATTAAGAGATACATTTATTTGAGTGCAAAAAATTTAGAAATTCATGCATCTGAGAGCCATCTTCAAAAAGTTAAAGGGACTATATATTATGGGAAAAAAGTGTGGATTTTCAACTTTTTATCCTTGTTTTTTTCTACCACCACAAACTTATCATTTGTTCCGTGTTCTATGGACCTTGGGAAATCTCACACCCCCCCACTGTTAGTAGGAAGAACCCCAGTCCCAAAGCTGTGGCCCCTGCATTTTTTCAGGCCAAGGACATTGTGAGGACACTGTTGTAGATTCCACTGTGTGTGACATGATCACGTGGTACCATCATGGGAGACAAAGCCTCTCAGAAACAGCCCGAAGGAATAAACAGCAGATACTTTTGTTAAAGTTGGGGGAAGATCTTCCATCTGCTGATTCACTCCTCAAGTATCTGCAACAGCCAGAGCTGAGCCAATCCCAAATCTGGAGCCAGGAGACTCTACCGGGAAACCCATATGGGCAAAGGGTCCGAAGCACTTGAGTCATCTGTTGCTGCTTTCCCAGATCATAAGCAGAGAGCTAGATTGGAAGTGGAGTAGCTGAGACATGAGCCAGCCCCCAGCCACAAGGTTTATGTGTAAATTAAGGAGACCCAGTTGTTCCTTCTCATTCCATTCCCAAATCCATGATCAACTGCTGCCTCTGGTCAGTTGCAGGAAGTAAAAGAGAAAGAACAAAAGTTAGTTCTGCTTAGGAGGAGCAATGAGTCTTCAGCATTGAGACATCATCCCCTACCCTTCCCAATGTCTTCAGCATTGATGCATCATCAGTTTAGACAGTTACTCCCTGGAGAGGAAGAAGTAAAGAGGCTGGATAGAGGAGCTGGAGGAGGGTTTTGTTTTGTTCTGTTTTTTGTTTTATTTTGTTTTGTTTTACTGCATCCTCGGGAGAAAGCAGAACTCCTTGCTAATGATCGCCCAGTCTCCAAGAGCATCTCACAGTGCCCCAGCAGCAGCTTCACAGGACAAACCCCAGCATCAGGTGCCACTGGCAATGGCATCTGGTGCTCGGGTCCCCATCCTTATCTCCTTCCCCCAACCTCTGAAGATTGTGGCTTCCCCCTTACAGCTTGGCCAGCTGCCCTGAGCCATCTCTACAGACCCGACCTCAAAGGAGCTGCACCAGGTCACAGAGAGCCCTCCTCCGCCCCCGACCCCAGTGCCGGGACATCAGGGAGAAGAGGTCAGTGAGGGATGGCGGAATCTGAGGGCTTCTTTCCCGCATTCCACTGTATTAGTGAGACTTGAATGATGCGTGCTTCCCTACCAGAGCTGTTTGCTCATGGATCTACATTAGTGTTCACTGGAAATGTTCCTACCGGATGCAACTGGAGAGAGAAACCTGACTTGGTGGTGTGACTGAATTTGATTAGGCATTCAGCCGAGCCCTGTACTGGGGGACATGCTGTTGGAAGACACAGTGGTGAAAGCAACATGAGAGGGATTGGGAGATCATCGTCTTCTGCTCCCGCTGGCTGCAGGCTTTGTGCTGGGGACCGATGTGTCTCCTCGAGTCCAGAGTGAGTTATCAGGGCCTGAAGGAGGGGCAGGATGCTGGGGAGATTTGACAGGGACCCTGGAACCACAGTGGGCTCGGAGCACAAGAAAGGAAGGTGTGGGGTCCATAAGAGCAGAGCTGCTTCCTGGTCTTGAAGTCGACACTGTGGAGTGTTGGAAGTGTAAAGACCGAGTGTGACCGTTGTGGAGGGGACGGCTGTGCCCCGAAGATTGAAGTCATGGGTACACAAAGCTCTGCCATCCTCCACGGGGCTGCCCTTGTGCTGAGGAAGACAAAAATAAGTACACTTTGCCATGGTGGGGAGATGAACAGAGGAAAAGGAAGAACTGGGGTTCAAGGCGTGCTCCTAATGGAGTGGTGAGGGGAGGCCTCGGTGAGGAAGCGGTGCTTACAGAGGGGGAGAATGGAGTGAGTCCCCGAGACAGCTGGAGGACAGCATCCCCCAGCACTTGCAGGCAGAAGCACTGTGGCTAACACACTGAGAACAGCAGGAGGTCGGCAAGGATTGAGGTCAAAGATAGGGTCAGAGAAGTCATGGGAGAGCAGGCTGCTCCTCAGGGGGCCATTTAAAGATTTTAACTTTGATATGAAGAGAGCTAAACTGCCACCGAAGCGTTCTGAGCAGAGATGTAATACAGTTTTATTTCTGTCTTAACAGGATCCTTCCAGCTCTTATACCCAGACCAATCTACACAGGGGCAAGGGGAGGCAGACAAGAGGTCATGGCAATAAGAGGAGTGGGATTGGAAATGCAGATCAGAGCCTTGTCCACATGGGAGCTGCCAGAAGAGGCTGCAGTGGGGATATATTTGGGAAGGTTTGCTGATGGATACTGGGTGTAGGTTTAAGAGAGGAGCCGAGGATGCTGACTTAGTAAAGAACTCATGAAGCACCCAAGGCCTGGCAGATGTTCATGGCATAGGGCAGCTGAAAGATAGTGTAGCAGACCTGGGCATTTTCCCTGGGATGGGATGAAGCCCTTGGATGCCAGTATAATGTCCTGACAGACAGAGATAGCAGGACCAAAGGACAACATGGCCTTGGGAATTGTCAAGTTCTGTCCCTGGACCCGTCCATGCTGTTTGATGAACTCGTGATGAAGTGTGAACAGGGTCCAAGTCATACTTAATCTATCAGGGTCCCATCTGAGGCAGGTGCCATCCACCCTGGTGACCCCAGGACTCAGCTTTCTCTGCCTACACTCTACACTGACTGATGTATGCTGGGTGTGACTAGCTCATTTGGCTCTACCCATGTGTTTCTCGTCCTCCTGGAAAAAAAGTAAATCATCTCACAGTGAAGCCAGAGATGCAGGGGGCAAGCTCGATCCGGAAGGTGTTTTTTAAACCTTTGGCCATGTCAAGACCTACACATTTTTAATGTCCAAGGCAAGACACTTGAACAACTCCAAAGCTAAGGGGGGGCAGGGAGGCATATTGCAACTCAGTAATGGGAAGAATCACGCAGTCGCATTTTGTAAAATGTGTGAACAGTGCAAAGGGTGACATCTTACCCTCCCCTGTTGGGTGGAGGTATAGGGTGACCTTTTTGGCTCAGTGGATAACATGTTTTGTCTTGGAGTTCCTGGATTTGATTACCCAGCTCCAGCTCCTGATTGTGGCTGCTCAGTCTGCAGACCCTGGGAGGAGGCAGCAAATGATGGCTCAAGTATTTGAGTTCCTGTGTCCCACATGGGAAACTTGGACTGAGTTCCTGGCTGCTGGCTTTAACCCCCTTGCCAAAGCCATCTCGAGCACTTGGAAAGTTGAACCAGTAGGTGGGAGCACGCACTCTCTCTCTGTATCTCTCCATCTTTTTCTCTTTAAAAAAGAGAGGGAGCAGAGAATAATTGACGAATCTATTTACAGGTAGGAGTATAGAGAACAGTGCACAGCTTCATGTGCGAATACTCATGAAGTCAGCTGGGGGGGGGTGCAATTCTAGCCATGAAAACTCGGGCATTTGGAGAGGCCCCTGGGGGAACTGCAGAGGCTTTCCAAGCCACAGGTGGAACACCTGTTACTTTCTCTGCCTCCTCCAGGGGGCCTACCCTGATAGCAGCTTTCCATCCTTGTGTGAGACCCTCTTACACTCGGTGTATGTGTGTGTTCCTGACCAAAGGAGCTCCTGGCTTCGATCCACCATGCCATGTCCCACGCCCTAAGCAGAAATTGTTCTTGCAGGTAACAATTCACACTGCTTCCCCCCTTTCCTCCTCTCTAGTCAAGAAGCAGATCGAGCTGAAGTCTCGGGGCGTGAAACTGATGCCGAGCAAGGACAACAACCAGAAGACATCAGTGTGTAAGTGTCTGCCTGCCCACACAGGCCCCTTGCTCATTCATGGTCAGACCCGCAGCAGGTTGCTACAGGAAGCCGCCGATGCTGGAGCGAGTTCCCTCCACCCAGGCGTCTGCACATGGGTGCTCCGCAGCAGCCAGCAGCCCAAGGTCTGCCCTCTGCCTTCTCCTCCCATCTTCCTGCCTTTCCCTCTTCCTCCCTCACTTCCCATTCGAACTGCAGTCCAGGGGCCATTACTGCCACATTTCTCTTCTTTATTTTTCCTTTTGAATCACTTCCACCTGCTAATTCGGGCCTCCTTCTTAACTTTGGCCTGGGATCTCGGAGGTTCTATGACCCCAGTTTCAACTCCCAAGGCTAGATTGGGAAGGGGAAGGAATGAGATAGCTTCAACCTCCTCCAGGGGTCCCTATGCTGGTTTGGCAAAAAAAAGGAACAGCTCCTGCCTTTTGGGCTGGTGAGGAGGGAGGTGCTAAGGGCAGGCTGTTGTTTGGGGATTTGGGGACAGGAAAGTTGGCGGCTTTCAAAACATGTTCCAGCCATGTGTGTTGGGAAGGTTGCCAGGGTTCTGCTGCTAGAGAACAGGACTGAGTGTGTCATCACAGATGTGCTCAGGGACTCTGTAGGGAGACAGGAAGAGATCCAAGAAGGTGTTGGGTCACCCCAGAAAGCTGGACTGGAAAGCAAGGAACCTGTTCCATTTGTAGCCTGCAGGCAAATGAGGCAGCCAGCCCTGGTGCCCACTGACGGACCCTGCCATCTTCCTTCTACCTGTCCTTCACCCTCCCTTCCTGCCTCTCAAGTCCTGTCTCTCCCTGCACACTTCCTCCCCCCCACCTCACTCACTATCCCCATGCCTCCTCCTCTCCCTCTCTGTCCCCATCTCTTTCTCTCTGTGTGTCTGTCAGTGCCTCCTTTGCTCCCCACACTCCCACCCTCTCTCTGCGTGCTTGTTTACCTTATGATGCCAACAGTGCCTGTTGAGAACAGAAATCAGGTGGCCCCAGATCTCCGTGCTTATGACTTTGGCCAGGAGAATGACGAGTGAAAAGCTCTCGGGACCTGGGCCTGTATGCTGGGATTTGTACTGGCTTTAGGAGTCTTCCGAGTGGAGATGAGGGACCACAGGCTCATGGGTGTGAATGCAGCAGGGCACCCATATCTCTGGTGGCCCAGCCTGAGGGGTGGGTGGCAGAGGGCAGCCAGAAGACCTTGCTTCTGTGCCTGCCCAGGGTGAGTCCAACGTCAGGCTAGGAATCCACTGATAGGGTTCAAGCCTTGACCATGACCTTCACAAACTACCTGGCCACAGGAGACTAGATGATCCTAACTCTAATCCTATCAGACTTAAGGAAATGGCCTTAATTTAGGGGTGTTTATCTGAATTGTGTTCTGAGGTAGTTTTATTATTCCTAGCACTCTAGTCGCCACATCCATAGATGAGAGTGGCAAAAATCTTACCCTGCCTTCCTCCACTGAGTGGGTTGGATCTCAATTGGACCTTCTTAACCCAGGGCTTGAGCAACACGTGAATCAAATGTTGCAGGTGCATTTTCTGGAGAGTACCTGGCTTTCATTCACTATTAAGAGGTGTCCATATGCTCTCTGAAAGATGAAAAATCTTGTTCTAATGAAACAGTGCACACACTCGTTGCAAAATATGTGTATCTCTCCTCCACAAAGGCAGTCGTCTCCCCTGCTAGGATTCCGTTGTGTGGGATTCAGATTGGAGGCAGGAAACAAATGTGTACAGGTATCTACTCATTGTGTTCTGCCCAAAGTTTCAGGTGAGGAGTGGACCCTGCCTACTACCTGTACCAGTCAGTGGGCACCCCTGGCTACTGGTCCTGGACACGCAGCTGTCTGAGCTCCCTTCACTTTGGGAAGAAAACATGACCTTTCCTTTACCTCCGGACCCCACTGGGGTGGGATAAAGATTAACATAAAGCCAGAAACACAAGGGCTAGTTGTGAATAAGCAGTGAAGATGGGGATTCACCAGAGAATGGGGGAAATGTAATTCAAAAAACCGTTCTTAAGTTTGTGTTCCCTGGGGTCTCGACCCTGCCCTTAGGATTGCCGTCGCTTGTTCAGTCCTCCACAGAGGGTGGTACTGACTGGATGTGGACACGGTCACTGCTGGGTTTGTAACTCCGTGATGATGAAATGGGAGGTTGTGGGAACTGCCATGTGGGTTGAGGGTTGTGGCTGGGTGGATGGAATTTGCCATGGTCTATCTGATTTAGCCCATTCTTGTCTCCTGGCCTCCTGCTCTGTCTGCCTCTTAGATGCTGTTAGTATTGTGAGAAATGGGCAAGAGAAGGGGACAGAGTTGGCTGTGCATTCTTAACATGCTCTGGGGCAGCTGGGTTGGTCAGCAGGGACTTGGGGATAGGTGTGGTTTATGGACAGGGTTGAGTAAGCAGGAATTCCAGAAGATGGGCACTTAGCCCAGAAGCCCCCAGTGTGGACTGGCTACATGAGGCTCTAGGAGTGGCCAGGTAGGCACCAGATATACCAGTAGGCCTATTTTCCTCACCTTCTGAAAGCGGAACCTATGTTCTGCTTCATACCCCTTAGGGTTCTTTGGCAGCCCCATTTCCCTCTTCCTTGCATCACTTGAGCTCCCAAGAGGCAAGAGCTTAGTCTGCTGTGGGGAGGGGGCGGGGGTCTGCTGCTTCTATCTTGCATTCCCTGCCTTAGGTTTGCTGAACAGTTTAGGATGTGAAAACTGTGGCAGTAGAGGCTTGGCAACGAAGGGGTTGGAGACAGGGGACAAGGGTCCCATGGAAGCAACTGGCACTAACTTGGCAAGAGGGCAGGTTGGAAAAAGGAGGCAGTAGAGGAACTTGTACTCTGGGCCTGTCGTGGGTGCGTGGTCTGTCCAGAGCCTGCTATTCCCCAACTGGTCCTACCCTGGTTGCCTGCAGGTTTGAACATGGTCTCCGAAGGTGTTTGCAAAACTGAGCTTTGGATTCAGCAAGCGGAAAATAGGAGCCCCAGCCCTGCTGCTGTCCTGTCCACTCCTGCCACCATCCCTTTCAACCCCAGTACTTAGCCTTTCATCATCCTTACCTTGGATACCCATTACCTCCTGATCATGTCATGTGGTTCCCAGTCTATACTTGATCAGTCTGTCTCACCAAGCCATTCTCCAACTCAGAACTTTTCTGTGGGTCCCCTTCTTCTTTTAGGAACAGACTCAAACCCTTTCAAAGTCTACCTTCCAGAACCTTTTCTTTGATGCCCCCTTGTCATTAATCACCCTCTTGCTTCCCCTGGCCACACAGAGACATCCCCAGCTCTCACTGTGTGTGTTCCTCTGCCTGCTTTAATCCCCTCTATCACCATCACTCCAGATCCTACCTCCTCAAGGCCCAGATTTAATGCCATTGCTTCCACACAGGCATCTACACTTGTCCCAGCAGTGAGGCTGGGCCTTCCCTCTGGCAGTTGCCCTCACTCTCCACCATGGCTGAGTGGTTTGTTTCCATGTTTGATGTCTTCACTTGATTGGCTGCTCCTCAAGGAAAGTGGTCTTATCTCATTGTATCCAACAGCAAGCTGTGTTTGCACGAGGTGCTTCATGAATGCTTGCTGTGTACCCACATGGGAGAAAGACTGAGTGGGTGGTTTGGTGCTCACTATGAGACTTGGAAAGGGAGGTGGGTGGGAACCTTGTTCCAGGTGTTCCATAATCCCTCGGGCAGAAGTTACTGTTGGAATCTTGGGGTTGATGGGGTGCCTCTGGCCAAAGCTACTGGTCCACCTCAGAGGAAAGAATGCAGAGGTCTGAGGGCTTCCAGGCTCAGCACTCTAAGGACAGTGTTGTCCAGGGCCCCTTGCCCTCTCCACTGTGTCTGTGTCTGCCACCCAGCCCTAGCTTCTCCTCCAGCCCAGACAGCTGTGCATATGGTTCTTAGGAGCAGGACTCTGGCACTGGCAGATGTCAGAGCATTCCACCACCTTCCAGAACCATCACAGATGCCATCTATGTCAGTGCCCTTGGCAGTGGGCACTGCCATGGCTGGGGGAGGGTGCTCGGATCACTGCTTACCATGGTTTGGGGAGTATCTGATGGAAAGTGGTTTTTCAGAAGAAATATCCATGTATGAGCTCAAGTCCTTGCTATGAACTCCGGATTACAGCTTTCTCTTACATTCTTTACTGTTTCTAATCATGCATCCACCTTTTGTTTAACTTTCTTTGAATCATTTCTCCATTTGGGTCTGGGGTCGGGGCGTTCATCCCATGTAGTCTGCACCCCTCAGGTCTGAAGCACAAGGTGGAGAGCTGGGGACAGCCAGCCTCTGGCCACTGGTTTGAATGAAAGGACATAGTGGCTATTGATGTGGGGGCTGGCCTGTCTCTGAGCCACACGGTCTTTGATGAATTTCAGTTGGTCTTGGCTTGCAAAGGAATCTGTAAAGAGTTGCTCTCCCTCCCAACTTGCACACTCAGGAAACCCCAGTGGGACAGACCCAGCCACCCCACATGGTCCCCACAGATCAGGGTCTCATTCTGTCTCAGCCTCCAGCACCCACCCTGACACGTTGCCCCAGCGGGTACCTCCCTGTGACTCTCCGTCTCTGTATGTGCTGTTCTTTCCTTATAGTAACTCAGGTTGGTGTGTCCCAAGGACATAATATGTGTCCAGACCCTGGCATACCTGAAAGGGGCAAAAGACTAGGCTCGGATTTCAGGTAAGACCAATTTGGGAACTTTATGATAACAAGGCGGGTGGGGTGGGGTGGCCTGGTTGGGGGATGAGATAAGGGCCTTCCTGCATGGGTGTAGAGGGGTAGTGGATGGAGATAATGGCATGGAGACAGACATTTCGAGAAGCCCTGTGGCCTTGGACATTCTGTCCTGGTCCAACCCTTGGAGCAGTGCTTTTGTGTTATGGGGTCAGGGGAGGAATAGACTGCCAAATGCTATCCAGTAAACCTATGTAGCCAGGGTACAAAGAGCTGCCACTGTGAACAGTGACATTCTGGCAGACCTGTGGTCACCTAGAAGATCCCAGGTCCTGAGATGGTGCACTTTGCAAAGTTTCTGACTCAAGACGTTTTTCCATAGCCCTCCATTTTCATTAAACTTAAGGGTTTCAGCCACCCACTCTTAGGTGCCCTAATTGGTACTTATCTCAAAGGATCCCTATTTTGTTCACAAAGTCACCTTTTAACTCAATCCTAAAGTCATTAAATGGTCAAAAAAAAAAAAAAGGAAGAAAAGAGAAGATGTTTCCTCCAAATGGAGATGTAAAATAATTAAACAGAGGAATAGAGGTAAATTTCAGATGGAGTAAGAATGACCCATGAGGATTTCTTTATAGAACCAGAAAGGACTTAGGCTAGGACCTATCAGGCCTGGGGCTCGAGCTCACAGACACACCTTGTCTCCCAGGTTAGGCTCCAGCGTCCAGTTCACCTGCAACGAAGGTTATGACCTGCAAGGTTCCAAGAGGATCACCTGCATGAAAGTGAGCGACATGTTCGCGGCCTGGAGTGACCACAGGCCGGTCTGCCGAGGTGAGAGGTGCCCTGGAAGAGGGAGCTGGCCAGGAAGCCAGGCTGGGCATGGAAGGTGGTGATGAGATCCCAGCACCTAAAACCTGGACTGTCCTTTGACTGGCTCACCTGATTCCCTTATGATTCCCTAGGCCTGGAATCCTGCATCTGTTTACTAATTAACATACTCATTTAGCACCTCCTTTTTTAAAAAAATTTTATTAATCACATTACATTATGTGACACAGTTTTATAGGTACTGGGATTCCCCCCACCCCTCCCCACACCCTCCCCTCATGGTGGATTCCTCCACCTTGCTGCATTGCCACAGTTCAAGTTCAGTCAAGATTCTTTCATTGCAAGCATATACCAAGCATAGAGTCCAGCATCTTATTGTTCAGATAAGTTCAACGGCTTGTTGGGGAGACCATCTCTGGTCTGAAGGTAGATCATCCCGATCAATTAAAAGTCCCAACATAATATCAGCAACAATTTATAACGTTGTGGAATTAAATGACATAGTAATGAGTAACCAATATGTTAAAAAAAAATGCAAGTGCTTCAACGCTATAAAATGCTAAATACTATAATGAAAATAGACACGGGACAGCTGAATAGTAATCTTTAGCCATTTTAAGGTGTATAGAACCCAGTTGTATATGAACTAAAATTGAAATGTCAATGAAGAAGTCACAGGGTGCGGTTAAGAACTAGCACCTCCTTGTATTAAAGCCTCCCCACCCGCATGCTGCGACCTAGAGGAGGAGGGATGAGAAAAAGAGCCATCTCTTCCCTGACTGGACCTCCCACTGTGGAGCAGGTGGCTAGCTCATTACACAAACATATCCCACCCTACCTAGACAGGAAAGGAAGTCACCATTTTTTTCCATTGTTACCTGGAGTCCTCCGTTGGAACATGCATACATCCTGTCTTGCCCATGCTTTTTTCCCCACACTGCAAACAAGGAACACTCCCTTTACTCAGTGACATAGACCACGGCATCAGAAGTCTTTTCTGCAAGTTTCTTCCCACCCCACACCTGTGGACAACCTTGTCCTCAAGGCCTCGTTACCCACAGTTTCCATGTCACACGGGTGAGCTGGCCCCATCCCCACACCTTTGTCCCACCAATGATCTTGAGATCCTGGACCTGGGTGTGTTCTCGGGGGACAGGACACCAGGTGCTTCTGCCATCAAGGAGCCCCTGGCTTCACCCTGACCTCGTTCCCTGGAGACTGGCAAAAAGAGCCCTTGGTCGTGGGGTTTTGATGTGCTTTCCAATGCCCACAGGTGCTCTTTTAAACACCCGTTGGAAGAGAAGGTTCATTTCCCTCCCTAAAACTTTATTCTGAAATCTTCTGATCTAAGGAGAATTTTACCTGTCCCCAAGCATACACCTAGATGAAAGTCATGCAGCATGAGAAAGGCCCAAGACAGAAATCCTAGGTCATTATTATATATCAGGATGATAAAGTTAGAAATGAATCCCATTCCTTTTCCTTTAATGTGTCAGTAAATATCCTGGAAGGTCACGGGAATATCTTTCCAATGAATCTGATCCGTACTTGTCACTGCTCAACCTTACAGTGGCTGTGATCCACAGTTCATAACATACTTTGCTTTTTTACTGATTTTCATTGCATTACTTCAAGGATTCTGTGTGGCTACCACTTTTGTAAAAAAAAAAAAAAAATGCAAGGTCTTGGTATAACTCCCAGGAGTTGGGCAAACTGGCCTAGTCTCTTACCTGCAAATCAGCTGACAGTACCTGCACTGCCCTGTGGTTAACATGGATATGTCAACACTTTGTGGACTGACAAAGGCTAGAAGGGAAACAAAAGAATAGAAGCTTTTTTAGGGCAAGAACTGCAGTTGTGTTCACTTCCTAGAACTGGGCCTGGCACTCACAAAGTGCTCAGTAATGTGTGTTGAATGAATGATTGGAAGGATGAATGAGTGATCAGCACCCCACCCCCTTTTCAGGCAGTTAAGAGGCCAGCTGTGGCTAAGGACCAAGAGACCTTGGCCAGTCTGTCCTTCCAGATTCCTTTCTAGAAGCTGACATAGCAATGCCTCCAGGCAGTGGCGAGATCTGATCCCTGTCTCAGCTCTCTTCGTGGGCACACTGTTGTTTCCCAGGGGTAGTAATTGTTCATGTGAACACCCTCAGGGTGGGGAACTCTGGTGCCTTGAAAAGAAGGCACCCCAGTCCAATAACGGACTCTGCTGTTTGTCCAAGCACGTTGTGAAACCACTTCAGTCACTTGCGGTGACTCTGACCCACTGGACTCTGCAGTCACTACCACACAGTCACCAAGTGCTGGGGTCAGCTTGTTCATTGAGCCTTCTCGCATCCTCTATCACTGTGAAGAGGACAAGGGGATCGAGTTTCAGATCCAGCCAACATCACTGTTTGTAGCTGTGTGCCCTTGGAGATTTGCGTGCATACATGTATGACCTGAGAGCTGTGGGTATGTCCCATACCAACCTTGGCCACATGCCTGGCCCAGGCTGTCTGGTTTCTTTCACACAGGCCAGTGGGAAAGAGAAAGCTCCTGAGTTTGGACTTGATGACCTGTGTTGGACTCACCCATAGGCCCAGGGCTGAGATGGATATGAAATTCAAGGTATTCTTCATTTTACCAGTTTTTTTTTTTTTTTAAGATTTGTTTCTTTTTGTTGGAAAGGGAGATACCCAGAGAGGAGGAGAGATAGAGAGGAAGATCTCCCATCTGTTGATTCACTCCCCAAGTGGCTGAGCCCATCTGAAGCCAGGAACCAGGAGCTTCTTCCAGGTCTCCCACATGGGTCCAGGGTCCCAAGGCTTTGGGCCATCCTCGACTGTTATCCCAGGCCACAAGCAGAGAACTGGATGGGAAGCGGGCTGCAAGGATTAGAACCAGTGCCCCTATGGGATCCAGGCATGTGCAAGGCAAGGACTTAAGCCACTGGGCTACCGTTGCCAGGCCCTATTTTGCCAGTTTTATAGATTTTTTTTTCAAACATCTTTTGGTTTTAATTAATTGACTTTCCCATTATAATGGTGATTCTTAACAGAGTTTATGCGAACTCCACTTTAAGAACAAAAGGGGATAGAATTCTTTGAATTCTGAGAAGCTCTGCTCAGAAGCAAGCCACTAAAGATTATGTTCTAGGAAAGACTCCCGTCTTCCACAGTGCTATTATTTTTTCCTCTAATGCATTTAAAATATGATTTGATTTCAAATATTCATCTTTCCACACAATTAATTCCACTAAAACACGAAGCCTGGCAAATAATAGGTTCCCGACAAATGTTTGAGGACCACCTGAATGAATCAGTGATTGAAATAAATGAATAAAATGGGACCTTATCATCATTCTGGAATTCTAAGTTAGGTATTCATCAGGCCTTCTTTCCTTCCCCTCCCACCAGAAGACCTGAGCTTCTAATATGACTCCTAGAATGTGTGGACCAGAAAAAGGAGATGGAGAGCAGCAGGAAAGAAACCTACTCCCCCAAGTCGGTGTGGCCACAGGGAAAGGCAAGGTGCTATAACCTGGCCTTGCCAACATTACTCTTCCATGGAGCCCAATATCTTAAACATTTGCGGAAACCCAGTATATAAGACATGCAAGTGCAGCCCCTCTGATGAACACAGAAGTAGATTTGAAGTCACCCTTCCCTCCATCACTCTGCGCAGTCCATTAGCATGGATACCTTGGGGATCCGAATAACACCATTCATATTCCACTAGCACAGTAAGAGGACCCAGCTGACACCCAGGAGACTTCTGTGTGTGTGTGTGTGTGTGTGTGTGTGTGTGCGTGTGTGTGTGTGTGTGTGTGCGTGTGTGTGTGTGTGTGTGTGACCACGGGTTGGAGATGTTGAAGGGAAGACATGGACCAGCTCCAAATGAGACACTTACAGTTACTGATTCATCAAGTAAATCCTCATCAGAGATCCATATATTATTTTGCACTTGGGCTAAACCTGTGTACACATGCAAACAGCTCATAAAGTTTGTAGAAAAATAGAACCAGGGCCTGGCACAGTAGCCTAGCAGCTAAAGTCCTCGCCTTGCATGCACCAGGATCCCATATGGCCTCCAGTTCATGTCCCCGCAGCCCCACTTCCCATCCAGCTCCCTGCCTGTGGCCTGGAAAAACAAAGCCTTGGGACCTTGCACCTGTATGGGAGGCCCGAAGGGAACTCCTGACTCCTGGCTTCAGATTGGCTCAGCACCAACCATTGCAGCCGCTTGGGGAGTGAATCAGCAGATGGAAGATCTTCCTCCCTGTCTCTCTCCTCCTTTCTGTATATCTGACTTTCCAATAAAAATAAGTAAATCTTTTTTTAAAAAAAAAGAGCCAAAGATCGATATTGGTGATTTGAAATACATAGAGCTTTTCATTATGCATATTTCCTATGAGCTTTACAGATATTTATAATGTATACAACCATAATCCTTGCAGCAGAGTAAAGTTTCAGATTTGGGACTCAGAGACCCACGTTCAAGTCCTGACATTAGTATTAGCAAGCCATGTGGCATAGGAAGAAACATCACTAAAACTTTGAATCTTTCTTCTCATCTGTACAATTGGAAAGAAACACAAGAAATGCAAGCACCAACAATGCTGCAGTCAAGGACACGAAACTGATAGCTGGCTGGTTGCTGCAGTCCAGGACATGATTCTGACAGCTGGCTGGTTCCTGGGCCTGCTGCAGAAACAGTCCTGTGGTCCAGAGTGGTGCTTTCATCTCTTCCGCACCTCTTCTTTTTTCTCTCTTCTGTCCTCCTCTCTCTTCCGTTTCTGCATTGTCCCTTGGTGATGGACACTGACAGCTCTAGACTCCATGGCCCACTGCTCCAGCCCTGAGAATGTCCCTGAATCCCACTGGCTAACCACTTTATACTTGTCTAAAACATTGTACCACACCTTTTTCATAATTTCTGGATAGAGAAACATAGTAACAACCGTATTTTATGTTTAGCTAAAGCTTAGATAGCCAACTTGCCCAAGGGCACAAAGCTAAACAGCAGAGCTGAGCTTCAAACCCTCAACCCCAAGGCTCCTACATCTATGCAAAATTGTACCTGCACATCCTTCAGGATGGGTCTGTGCAGAAAAACTCCCCCTCTACTCGTTCTGTTTCTTGGTAATTCTTTATTTTGATGTAATTCTAAACTTGCAGGGAAGTTGCAATTATGTTTAAAGAATGCCCATGTACCCTTTGTTGAGATTCTTTTAAATGATTTTATTTTAAGGCATTAATAAATAAAAAAGAATGAGAAGGGCCCATGAGAGAGGTAGGAACAAAGCCAAAGGCATCACTGAAGCCAAAGAAAGTGAGTTTCACAGAGAGAGAAAGGCCAGTAGGATCAGATCTCCAGAGAAGTTCAAGTGTAATAATGACTAAAATAAATTATTGAGGTTAAATAACTCAGCCAAGAACCCAAGGTTTGAAATTATCTCTGCAAAGAATTAGTGAAGAAGATGAAGGAAGGGACAATTGACTTGGGCTAAGGCTTCCATTGTGATGACAAAACGTCAATCCGTGGCATTCCTAGTGGCTTTTAGGCACAAAGAATTAAGAATAAAAAAGGTGGATGATAAGCAGAGATGTCCTTTTAGTGGAGATCTTGACAGGAAAAGAGTGAGTTCTGGGTCCCGCAAACATTTGCAGAAAGAAATACTGGGGAGTTGGGAGTAAGATCTCTCCTACAGAAGGCTGGGGTAGGCACTGTGGGCTTCAGCCAAGGCAGGGATTAGAGCAGGATGAAAGACGTGCAGCTCTAAGGAGGTGTGACTTTACCTTGGAAATGGCCAGGTGCAGAAGGTGGTTCCAGAGGACTGAGGACAGGGCATGGAGGGAGGTCAACAGTAAGAGAAGGCAGGAAGACAGCATAGACTGGGGGAGGGGGGCGGGATGAGATTTGGGGAGAAAATAGGAAACCAAAGGTACTTATATGGGGAGCGCTTCTTAGGAGCCCCATTGTTTCAGTGTCAGAAATGGCAGTGGGTCCAAGGGATGTTTCCTGGACCAGCCTGGAATATGCCTCCCACGCTATAGTCAGGGACACTCAGAGAAAGCCTGCATGTAGCTGCAAAACTCAGGCCTGGAAGGTCTCAGCTGCCTCACCTGCCTAGGGGAGCCTTGAGTGAGAAAAAGGCAAGCAGAGGCAAAGCAAGATGCATTCATTCATTTATTCAGAGATTGTCAGAGCACCTGCCATTCTGTCAGCCAACCTGCACCCGAGCAGTGAGCTTTCCATCTGGTGGTGGAACCACAGAACCCTAGTCTTACCCAAATATTAGAAGGGAAAAAGGAACTGATGCTCTAGCCAGAGCATTTTTAAGGTGCCCCGTGCTATCTGCAGATTGTGATATTTTAATTAAACCCTTCTATACTCTTAAGTGGGAAATGCCTTTCACCCTGTTCTCTCTAATTACCTTCAGCATGTGTCAACAGACTGCAAAAACCATCTGATTCTGGGAAACAAGTGCAGGATAAATGGGGTCTGAAGCTAAGTGCTTTGGCAGCAAAACCTGACTTTACAGGCAAGGAGGAGGAGATTTGTAGGGTTCTTGGCAGGGCTACAATTCTGAGGGCCCAGGTCCTCTGGCAAAGGTGGGCTGGGCTCATGATTGTGGGTTTGACGATTTTATTCTGAGTTGTTCAGCACTGCTGTCAATCTCAAGTCTGATGGCAAGAAAAGAAACCAAGAAAGGCAGGAAAACATTGCCAGCCTTGAGAGCAATCTTGGGTGTGGAGAAAGGGAATGAGCATGGCAGCTGGAGTCCTTTGTAAAATGTTGACCACATCCTAGCGCTTGGCTGAGCCTTCACCTCCCTCAGCTCATAAGAGTTCCAATATCCCTGGTTATAAATCCATGAAGTGGATTTATTTACTTATTTAAAGGGGAGAGTTATAGAGAGGGGAGAGATCTATCTGTTGGTTCACTCCCTAATGGCCGTGGCTGGTCCCCAATGTCTGGAGCTTGGTTCACTCCCGAATGGCCATGGCTGCTTCCCGCTGCCCAGAGCTTCTTCCAGGTCTCCCTGTGGCTCTCAGCAGACACTTCCCCTGCTTTCTTAGGTGCATCAGCAGCAATCTGGATCAGACTCTTACTGGCACTCTGCCTTGGGATGCTGACATCACAGGTAGTAACAGCGTAACTCACTACCCCACACCCACCCACCACCATTTTTGAAGTACAAGGATGCAGATTTTTCTAATTCACCCAGACTTAAACAACCACAAAGGGATTTAAATGTAAGAACCTGAGAGGGTGCACCAGAAGCCCACGCACCATTTGGGCACACACCGACCTTTGGACCCACCTGTATCCAATGCAAAACACCTGTGTATCTAAGTGGTCCTCCACATGGAGTTATAGGTGCAAGTGAGGGGAGAGGCCTCCTCCCAAGATGTGTCTAAACTCAACTCTGGACGGAGAGACGTAGCAACTCAGAAGAGGGAGCCATCCTGACCCAGGAGCGCCTTGACGACACCTGTTCTGCTCCATCATAAATGTTTTCCCACCTGCTTCCTGCACTTGCCAGAGCCCTTCAGGGAGGATCAGTGGGTCAGAGGATCACATCTCTCTATGCCTGGCCTGAACAACCACTTAATAAATATTGGAATGAATGAGCACAGGATGAATGCGTGAAACTGGGCACGATTCACGATGTCTGGGAGCTGTGGAACCTGCTTCCCTGGCCCTTCTAGGGAGCCTGTCCCAGGAAGGTTTATCATGGCACTGGCCCCATGCGAGCAGGTGCACCAGGATATTTGCACTCATCAGTGGAAAGCAGATTTGACACAACTTCCATTTTATATGCGCAGGCATGTTGCCTTTGCTTGCTGCTCCTGTACCGTGAGGCAGTTTGTCTGCAATTAGGATGAATTGCCTAGTGGGCAGCCTTGGAACAGGCTCATAGAGCCCTTGATGAAAATAGCTGAACGCTAACGTTGAAGAATGAAGTGGCCAAGACCACAGCACGCGTCTTGGAGGAGAGCAAACACCTAGGTACAATGTGGTACCTTAACCGTTATCAATCACTACTTAATCCAATTAGTTTAGAAGCCATTTTAAAGAGCTTAATTAGATTAAGCTGTGATTGATACCACTTTATATCTACTTGAGTAGAGCACTTCTTCTAATTCACCTTGAATTTTTTTGCTTCCAGTTGGAAGGCCTGACATAGGCAGGTACTGAGTGTGGGAAATGGTAAGGAAAGGATGGGCACCAAACTTGCCCTGGGTACCTGACAGGTACAACCTCAGGGCTCTCAGTGGAAGAAACCTTGGGGCTAGGTATTACGATGTCCATTGGGGAGCTTTGACAAGGACAGCCTGAGGTTCCATTCCAGGTGTCCTGAGAGGTAGTTAAGAGAGGAGCCGAGGCTGGCAGGACCTGGAACGAGGTCAGCCTCCTGATTGATAGATTTGGGTGAAGAGCAGCATCCGCTGGTTTGGAGAACTGGAGGATGAATAAGGAAATGCAGGCAGATCTGTAAAGTGAGGTGAGGGCTGCTTAAGTACCCAGATCCACTTAGCTTTAGAGCAACTGGTATTACTCTGTACTCAAAATGAAATTAGAGGAGTGGGTGGGTGAACAGGGACTGCAGGGGTTTCCTTTACCTGCCTTGGAAGCTTATCGTGGCCTGCAGAACAAGGCATGACATGAGAGCTCTGCCCCTCCTCAGGCTCCAGGCACCGTGACCTGCAGTGAGCCTGCTGAGGACTGTGCAAGAACACAGGACTTCGGAGATCATGTGTGGGTTGATCTCTTCAGGGCAGAGAGGGAGCAAGAGGCAGGAAGAGGCTGCATTGAGTCCAAACTGAAAGACTGGTTTCTCCTCTCCTTCTGGCAGCCCGCATGTGCGATGCCCACCTCCGAGGTCCCTCGGGCATCATCACCTCCCCCAATTTTCCTATTCAGTATGACAACAATGCACACTGTGTGTGGATCATCACAGCGCTCAACCCTGCCAAGGTAAGGGTCTTGGGGTGGGGCACAGTGTCCTGTGGGTAGTGCTGGGTTGGGGGTAGTTGGTCAACCAGGGTTTTCCATTCACAACTTGCTGGTGGTAGAGTCTGTGCAGATAATTCTTTGACATGGCTTTGGTTAAGTACTGAATAGATAAAAGCCATATTGATCAAATATGAGATCGAAGGAACATCAAATACAACAAACACCTGTATAGCCATCTCCCAGCGTAAGAAATCTCTCAATTTCCTTAGTGGTATGTGACTCTCATCAACCTTGCTTCATTCCCTTAACCCCCAGGGATGACAATCCCTTCAATTGTGTGTTTATTAAATTGTGTACTGGGCTGGCATTTGGACTCCATAAAATGCAGGCATGTCATATATGCAAGTGTTCTTGACGACATCACTCAAAATTAAGTCCCCAACATCGATCTGTTATTATGAGGGTTTTTGCATTGCTGAGACATCAGCTTATGTTTATTTTTCACTTAGGTTTTTTTAATACCATGCCCTAATTTTACAAGTATCTTGCTCCCAGATCCACAGAATATCCTATTGGAGTCTTTATTTTCATTGTATAAAAACAATTGGAGCAGAATCAATGTCTTCCAATATTGAATCTTCCAGTCCATGAACATGGTAAATCTCTGTTTGTAAAGAACTTCCTCAAGGGTTTCAAGAACCATGTACTGTATTTCCATGACAGAACTAAAAGATGGATTCATATTTAAAGAAGTTTGTGGAAAATGCATATTGTGGAAAAAAATGCTACATGATTTCAAAATTTTTTGCACCAAAACAAATATAACTTTCAGTATCTTTCCCCACATAATTTTTGGAGTACTCTGATAATTACTTCTAAATAACTTACGTATATTTTTTGTTGATATAAATAACATCTTTTAAAATTGCAATTTTCTACCTGTCTCTCAGCTGACATTTAGAAATGAAACTGATTGTTATACATTAGATTTTATACGAAGCAAAAATCTTGTAATAACCTGTGAATTCTGTGAGGCTTTCTACATAGATGGTATTCATCTGTGAAGAGGGAGGGCTGTTCTGTTTCTTCCTTCTGGTCTTTGTAGCCCTTCTCCTTTCTTGTGTCTCACTGTTCTGGCTATAACCCCCCATTTGATGTCATGTCATTGTGACAGTGGTGGATATTCTTGTGACTGCTATTAAATAGTGTTTTATTTTGTTTGTTTGTTTGTTTAGTAGTAAATATAGTGTTTGCTCGAGTTTGTTTAAAATTTCATGATACTCCTTCTTGGGCTAGGAAAGGTTTTAATCCTAGCTTGCTGGTATCTTTTGTTAAGAATGGATGTTGTCCTCAATGTGTATTATGTGCGAGATTACAAACATGTTGTTAATAAATGCTAGATTTTAACATGAAAAAAAAAAGAATGGATGTTGAATTTTACAAAACACTTTTCTGCAACTATTGATACAATCATACTTTTAAAATTATTTTATTATCATTTAATGATACAGTTCCATAGGGTCCTGATATTTCCCTAATCCCAGCCACAATCCCCTCCACCCAGTTCCTCTATATCATTACTAAAGTATAGTTCTTCATACACAGTCATATGTCCATCATTGCGGGCATGGACAATGGCAGAGTCCAGCATCCTATTGTCATGATAGAGTAAACAGTTTCATTGTAAGTCCATCTTTGTCTGGAAGTAGAAATGCATACTACATTGTATACTCACATCTGGATGTTAGTCTCCATTTCACAGCTACTGTACATCCCCTCAAATGAGAAGTCATAATACAAAATCAAACCAGGAGAAACAAAAATAGAAATTTACAATGCCATGAAATTAAATAACATGTTACTACATATGGCAGTCTCCATTACACAGTTACTATACATCCCCTTAAATGAAAAGCCACAAAACAAAATCAACATCAGGAAGAAAAAAGAAATTGACAACACCATGAAGTTAAATAACATGCTACTAAATGACTAACGTGTAGCTGAAGAAATGAAAATCAAGAACCCTCTTGAAGAAAATGATGCTACTGTCTAATCTATGAGTCACTGAGGAATTTAATCAGAAGAAAATGTTTTGAAGAGATGAAACTAACAGAAAACATCAAAACCCATGCGATATAGTTTCCGCTGATTTTTGTTGGTGAAATGTGTCTCTTCTAGACAACAAATAGATGGAGTTTGTTTTTTAATCCAGTCTACTAATCTGTGACATTTGATTGAGCTTAAGCCAATTACATTAAGGGTTAATATGTATGGGTGGTACTTTGGTCCTGTCATTTTAGGAATGGGTTGTCCATTGATTTAATCTTCTGTTGTCATTTTACTGGGATGTTCTTCCCATTTGCCTTTGGTTTTGGTAGGTGCTATTCCTCTTCTCTGTCAAAGAGAACATCTTGAAGTATCCTTTGTAGGGCAGGTTTGGAAGAAGCAATTTCTTCTAACTTTTCTTTACTGTGGAAGAATTTTATTTCATTTTTCAAAAACAAAAGAAAGCTTTGCTGGATATATTATCCTAGGCCGAAAATTTTTTGCATTTAGCATCTGGAATATGTCACTCCATTCTCTTCTTGCCTGTAGAGTTTCCTGTGAGAAGTCTCCTGTGAGTTTAATTGGCATTCCTTTATGTCAATTGATTTTTTTTTTCATGTGCACATTTAAGGATCTTTTCCTTATGTTCAATTGAAAAGAGCTTGATGATCATGTGTCTTGGTGAAGATCTCTTTTGGTCAAGCCTGTTGAGAGTTCTGTGCCCCTCCTGGATCTTGTTTCTCAATTCTTTCTCTAGATTAGGGAAATTTTCCTTTCTTATTTCATTAAATATATTTGTAGACCCAGCTTCTCTTTCTGCACCTTCTGGGACTCCCATAATTCCTATATTAAGCCTCTTAATAGTGCCTTTCAATTCTTGAATACTTTTTTTGGCCTGATCCAGCTCTGCTTCCAGCTTTTTGTTTGCTTCCCCCTGGTGACAGGAAATATCTTCCAATTCTGAGATTCTTTCTTCTGCTTGCTTCATTCTATTTTGGAGACTCTACTGCACTTTTAATTTGCTCTACTGTGTTCATAATTTCTGATATATCAGCCTTGATTTGTTTTATTGCTGCTATTGCTTGTGTAAAATACTCCTTAAATTGTTTGAACTGTTGCATGTGCTTCTCATTGTTGATCAAAAGCTTTAAAATGAGTTTTCTGAATTCGGTGTCCCCCATTTTCTCGATGTCTTCCTCAGTTAACTCTGAGGTTGGCATAGGGTTTTTCTCCTTTGCAGGGGAGTTTTCAGTAATATTCATTGAGCCTTTGTCTCTTCTTTTGCTCTTGGTCATTGTACTTCTGGTTAGCAGAGTATTCTCCTTGGGGCAGGTTTCTAAGCTGAGTTACCCACAGGTCTAGAGTTCGATTTTAGTTACTGCAATTGGTACACAACTCTTTGCTTGCAGCCAATTGTGCCACAACCTCCAGTGAGTTCCAGGACTGGGTTCTTATGTTAGATTTCCAGCGTGGTCTCCACAGCCCCAGCTCCTGGCTCACCACTCTCCACCTCCTGTGCTATCGTGCTAAGGCTGCACTGTTGTCTCTGCAACCTCTCTCCCACTTCCAGTTGGAGCAGGTCCCAGGATTAGGGAGACACCAGGTGTCCTATCTAGCTAAGTTGTTGGTGGTGCTGATCTTGCTGGAACCTGTTGCTGTTAGGTCTGGGTGCCACATGGACCTATTTTAACGTGTACGATGCTACAGTCAGTATTATTTTCCTGTGGGACCAGTGCAATCCACGGAACTCAGTGAGTTCTCCTGAGTTCAGCACATGCGCAGTTCCTTGTTGTCCCCTGCAGTCCTAAAGCTATTGCCACAGTGCACAAAATGGCACCTGATGTGCTCCTACTAGAGTGCTTGTTCTGCTGGCCATCAGGTCTGAGGGCTACTCAGATCTGTCTTGAGTGGAACCTATAGAATTCCACATTGTTTCAGTTCACTGAGTCAGAAATGAGTTTACTCCCAGCTCAGCATATGCTCAATGCTTTCCCTTGCCTTTGCCTCCTTAGACAAAATGGCGCCCAATTCAGCTCTAGGGGGCTGACCGGGCTGTGAAATCCACCCCGTTCTCGCACTGCCCATCTGGGTTCTGCTGCTCTGTCTCTGCTCCTGGACAAATGAGACAGACCAGCAGGATGGACAGTTCTTTGTGTTCACCTCCCACGCTCCCAGTGAAAGTCCCTTCCCACCTGGTTGCTGGTGGAGTTCTGGCTGCTGGTGGAGTTCACATTTGCAGTTTGCTGAATGCCGCGGGAGTATCAGTCACTATAACACCAAACCATTGCTTTTGCTGCTTTCCTGTGTTTGTCAATCTCCAGGTACCCCTCTGCTGTTGTTCTGTCCTCTCCTATTTCCTGGAATGTGTCCTCTCTGCTTCATCCTGATTAAATGTTTCTCTGTCCATTTAAATGTGTTCTTACCCTATTCTGCCATCTTGATTCCTGATACAGTCATACTTTCTAAACATTTATTCATGGTCTAATGAAGTAAATGGTTTGACTTTTGTAATATTAAACCTATCATGCACTGGATAAGCCCGATGCATTACCTAGCACTGTTATTTTTATACATGCCTTTATTTGACTTGTTAGCATTTTATTTCATCAGACCCTTTTATGTCACCAGTGAGATTGGACTGTTTTTTGGTTGGTTGGCTTTGCTAAATTCTGTATTAATATTAGCTTCATAAAGTGATTTGGGAAGTGTTTCTTCTCTTTGTATCCTTTAGGGTTATTTGTGGAAAACTGGAATGTTGGTTTTCAAAATTTGGTGAAATTTTTTCAACAAAAGTAGACGGATCTGGCTTTGAAAGACCTGGGATGATAGATTTAAAGTCTGTAATGATTGAAGGTTTATTTAGGTCAGCTGTTTTTTTTTCTTGAGTCTGCTTCACTGACTTTTCAAATTTACTGCACATACAGGTTGTGCATATCGCCTCTTAGATTTATAATCCCTGCTATTTTTCTGTTCCTTTTTGTATATTTTTTTAATCAGTATTGTTAGAAGCTTCACATTCTTTATTCTTTTAAAAATGCCAATTTTTGCTTTATTAATACTCCCATTAATACATTTATGTTCTATTTCAGTCATTTCTGCTCTCATCTTTATTATCTCCTTTCTCCTGTAACATCTGGACTTATTCTGTTGCTCTATTCTGGCATCTTAACTTTGATGCTAAGTCCATTATTTCCAATCTTAACCATCCAAGACTATAAATTTCCCTCCATGGACCACTTTTGCTATATTCCTGCTGACTTTCAGATGCAGTTTTTCAGTTCTAGTTGAGTTTGAAGTATTTTCTGATTCTAATAACTGTCATTTATTTAGAAGTATTTCTTAATTTTCAAATAAAGGATTTTCTAGCCGTCTTTTTGGTGATTGTTCTGATGTTTGTGTTTAGAGAATATTGACTGTATCAGAAGCATTTGAAATTTGTTGAGTAGTGCTTTCTGGAACAGAAGATGTCATTTTCACATCTACTCTGTATATGTCTGAAATAAATCACAGGTAGCTTCTACAATTGTTGTCTTCTAATATACCCATTGCATCAAGCTATATCTTCATTGATTTGGGGGGTTTTTTGATTAAAAAACTAAAGAGGGAGGAATATTCAAATTTCTAACTCTAATGTTGTATTTGTTATTCTGTAAATGTTCTGTCAATTTTTTCTTTATATGTTTGGGAGATATTTTATTACAGCGTTTGAATTGAGTGTTGTACATCTTCCTAGTGAATTGAGCTGTTTGTTTCAAAATCAATTATGTACCAATTATGAAACTCTCTTCATCTGTAATAATGTCTTTGACCTTAAAGCTTTTCTCCCCCTTGCTTATTGCATCAGCTCTCTTTGGGTCTTTGTCTAATGAATCTTTTCTTTTCTCTTACTATTAGCCTTTCTACTTTCTTATGCTTTATGTGTGTTTTGTTGTAGCTGAATTTTTACAAATCCAATCTGACTATCTTTTAATAAGAGATTTTGGATCATTTAAATTATGCAACCACTTTTATTCTTTTAGGAATACCCTAAAGTAACCCCAGAAATATTAATATGCTTACTTAATGATGTCTCCCATTAAAGAGTAATTTTTTGTTCCTCCTGAAAAGTCAGTAATCTTAGAGGACAATGGTTTTAATTACCCCCTCCTGATTGATACTCTTGGACGTGTATGCTTTTATATTATCTTACTGAATCTCGCAAGTGATTACTGGTTATTTCATAGAGTCAGAGTCTGTTAAGATTTAATCACATCTTTACAACTTTTTCCTTCTTGCATTTCAGTCATGCTCTCTGGAACTACTTCGTTTCTGTTCCAAGTGCCTACTTTAGAATTTGTTTTTCTGTTGAAAGCAACCTTCCTGACCTCTCGTTTGTATTTCAATGGCTGCCCCCCTCTGTGTTTGAATGTTCACTGGTCTTCACTGAACTTTTGGTTCTTGGTTGGTACTGACGATCTCTGTGCGCATGGAGACACTGCCCCAGTGTCTTCTAGAGTCCATTGTTGCTGTCAGCTTCTCACAGGTCCTTTGTACGCATCCTCTGCCTGTCTTTGTGGTTTTGTCCTGGTCTGTGGTCTCCTGCAGGTCCATCATCTCATGCCTGCATGCGGCATGGTCATTGTGTGCTGTTCCTTCAGCTTCCTGAGTCTGTAAGCGCATCTTTCATCGGCTTTGCAGAATGTGTAGCCCTTACCTTTGCAGCTGTTGCCTCTCCTTTATTATCGCTTGCCTCCTTCTAGAAGTCTGACAGGATGTGTCAATCTTCCTTCCAGTCTCTTCTCTGCTTCCTGAGCTGTCTTCCTGTGTTGTCTTTCTTATTCTGCTAACATGCTCTTTGTTCAGCGGTTTCTACCCTCCAGTGGATTCATTCATTGAAGATTTGTTTTAACTTCACATGCTGAAATTTTCATGTTAGAAAGCCCTGTCTGGTTTTGTGTAAAATGCTGTTGGTCATACCTGAGAGTCTCTTTCCCCTGATCTCATTAAGACCATTTGTCCTACACATGCTTTTTTGTTATATTTTATTTTGAATTTGTGAATTTTGTAGTACAATTTCATATATACTGGGATTCCCCCCCAAAATCCCACCCCCCGACAGATTTTCTCCATATTGCTACAATAGTATAGTCCTTCGTGAAGAGTCATAATTCCATCAGTCTCTTGTTTAAGTGTGCCCTGACACTACTGGTACAGACAATGTCAGACAGTCCAGCATCCCGTTGTCTACACATCTCCAACACTTTCATTGGGAATCCATCTTTTGTTTGGAAACAGGGATTCATCTCGCATTGTACCCCTATACCTGGATATGGTGGACCCCAGCAATCCATCAAATACATTTCCATAAATGAGAATCCATGATACAACGTCAACAACTGGTATGAATTAGAACAGCAGCCACAACAACAATAAAAACAGCAAATTGCAGCACCATGAAAAAATGCACCACTTAGTAACCAAAACAAGGGTGACAAAAAAGAAACACTAAAGTCTCTTGGGGAAAATGATGCCACCGTGTAATCCATGAGCCAGCGATGAATTTGACAAGAGAAAACAAAGTGTTTGGAATAAATGAAACTGAAATCAAAAACATCAAAATACATGGGATGCAGCACACCCCCCCCAAAAAAAAACCAGTATGGTCAGGCTTTTGAAGTTACACTTTCCATGATGGTTTCCTTATACTAGAGAGAATATATGGTATTTGTTCTTTTGTGATTGACTCATTTCACTGAGCATAATGGTCTCTAGTTTGGACCATCTAGTTGTAAACGGTATAATTTCATTCTTTTTAATAGCTGAATAATATTCCATGGAGTAGATGTGCCACAGTATCTTTTTTTAAAAAAATTTATTTATTCTTACTGCAAAGTCAGACTTACAGAGAGGAGAGACAGAGAGGAAGATTTTCCGTCCGATGATTCACTCCCCAAGTGACCGCAGTGGCTGGTGCTGTGCCCATCTGAAGCCAGGAGCCAGGAATTTCTTCCAGGTCTGCCACGCAGGTGCAGGGTCCCAAGGCCTTGGGCCGTCCTCGACTGCTTTCCCAGGCCACAAGCAGGGAGCTGGATGGGAAGCGGGGCTGCAGAGTTTAGAACTGGCACCCCTATGGGATCCCGGGGCTTTCAAGGCGAGGACTTTAACCACTACACTATTGCACCAAGCCCACCACAGTTTCTTTAACCACTCTTCTTTGGATGCATATCTGTATTGTTTCCATATCTTTGCTATTGTAGATTGTGCTGCTGTAAATACAGGATTACAGATCCCCTTCTCATATGCATATTTCATTTCTATTGGGTATATTCCTAGGAGCAGGATGGCTGGATCATATGGCAGATTTATTTGCAATTCTCCAAGCACCCTCCATACTGATTTCCATAGTGGTTGTACTAGCCTACACTCACACCAGCAGTGAAAGAGGGTACCTTTCTCCCCACATCCACCCCAGCAGGTGTTGTTAGTTGAGTTCTGAATGTAGGCCAATCTCACTGGAGTTAGGTGGTACCTCAATGTGTTTTCCGATTGTATCTCTCTGATGGCTAGGGAGCCTGAGCATCTTTTCATATGTCTGTCAGCCTTTTACACCTGTTCTTTTGAAAAATGACTGTTCATGTCCTTTGCCCATTTTTTCACAGGGTTTTGTTTTGTTTTGTTTTTGCTGTCTCTGGGTTTCTGAAGCTCTTTGTAAATCCTGGACATTAGTCCCCTATCACTTGTGTAGTGTGCAAAAATTTTCTCCCATTTTGTTGGTTGCTTCTTCACTTTGTTAATTGTTTCCTTTGCTGTACAGAAGCTTTTTATTTTGATGTAGTCCCATTTGTTCATTTTGGCTTTGATTGCCTTTGCTTTTGGCGTCTTTTCTAAGAAGTCTTTCCCTGTTCCTATATCTTGGAGTGTGCTTCCTATGTTTTCCTTTAATAGTTTGATGGTTTCTGGTGTAGATTTAGGTCCTTGATCCATTTAGAGCTGATTTTTGTATAAGGTGACAGGTGTGGGTCTTGCTTCTTAATTCTACAGGCTGCTATCCAGTTGTCCCAACAGCATTTGTTGAGTAGACCAGAATTTTTGCCTGCGTTGCTTTCTGTTTTCTTGTCAAAGATTAGTTGACTATACATGTGTGGGCTCCCTTCTGGTGTTTCCATTCTGTTCCATTGATCTTCTCTGTTTCTGTACCAGTACCAGACTGTTTTGATGACCACTGCTCTACAGTATGTCTTGAAGCCTAGAATTGCGATTCCTCCAGCTTGGTTTTTATTCTTCAGGATAGCTTTGGCTATTTGTGGTCTTTTGTGATTCCAGATGAACTTTTGTATCATCTTTTTCTATTTCTGAGATGAATATTCTTTTATATGTGTCTGTTAGTGCTGACACCTAAAGTCTAAGCAAGTTGGGTTCAGTTGTAAGTTGTTTGTCCCCCTGTTGCTCTCAGAATTCCATTTCCTTCTTTGCTGTACACTTTGAGGTAATACCATTAGAATCACAAATTTTGTTTCTGAGAGTTCTTTGACATCAAGGTAAACCGGCGTCTCCCATGAGGGTTTGTATTATCTTCTGCCTGGTGCTGGGGGTTGCCAGCCCCAAGCCTCTTCAGCCAGCAGCTTGGTGAGAAGGCGTCAAGTCAGCCCTAGCTCACCTGGAGGCTGCAGTCCTCGAGCCAGGTGCACTCATAGTGGCGTTCCATCTTCTGTCCTCACAGGACAATGTTCGGACATAGTCAGCCCTCAGGTCTACTCTGAGTATTCTTCATGATGTTAGCTACAACAATAGGTGATGTGGGTTGTTTACAAAAAGACATTTGTTCTCATGACATGATACCACAAACATGCCTTTGGGCAAAGGCTCTCTTCCTGGCTTGTAGCTGGCCAGCTCTCATGGTTCCTCACATGGCCTTTCCTCTGAGCCAGTGCTCTCTGAAGCCCCGTCCTCCTCCTCCCATGGGGACTGCAATCCAATCTGATTAGAGCCAGGTCATTGTGACCTTGCTTTTTAAACCTTGGTGGGCCCCATAAGGGTGCTGTCCCATCTCCAAATGCAGTCACATTGAGGATTAGGCCTCTCATTTGTGAATTTTAGGAGAATATGATTTATTCCTTAACATTTTGTAATTTGTGAGAAAGATTTTTTTCTTCTTGATTTTAAGTTGTTTTCAACACTTGAAAATTATCTGATCCAAACAGTTGGGGAGTACAGTACTGGGACCACTGGAAACAGATTTTTGTCTGCACAGTGTTTTACAAAAAAAGATTCCATTGTATTAAACCACTTCATAATGAACCTAGGAAGGAGGAGGCTTCATTGACACGAGCAAGGATGGAGACTAGACCAAGCAAAAGGATTTTATACCTTGAGATTATTAAGGTACCTTGATACCTTGAGATTATTAAGGCTTTGCCTGTGATCTTTGCTCAGTTTCTTATATTTTCTTTAGAATTTGGCATGAGATCTAGCATAGTATCTGGATAATGCCAGGATTTTCTTAGAAGTGATTAGATGCAGCCCAAGAAGGCCTAAACTTGGTCCTCCTGGAGGAGGTACCTGGCTCCTGGCTTCAGATTGGCGTAGCACTGGCCGTTGTGGTCACTTGGGTAGTAGGTCATCAGACGGAAAATCTTCCTCTCTTGTCTCTCCTCCTTTCTGTATATCTGACTTTGCAATAAAAAGAAAATAAATCTTTAAAAAGAAAAGAAATGCAAAGTTACAGAAAAGGTAAGACATAGAGAGAGAGAGAGATTCCATCTACTGCTTTACTCCCCAAATGGCCACAATGGCCAGGGCTGGACCAGGTTAAAGCCAGGAGCCCAGAGATTCTTTCAGGTCTCCCATGTGGGTAGAGGGGCATTTGAGTCATCTTCCACTGCTTTCTCAAGCACATTAGCATGGAGCTGGGTAAGAAGCAGAACAGTCAGGTCTCAAATCTGCCTCAATATGAGATCCCAGCATCGCAGGCAGGGGATTCACATGCTGTACCAGAATTCCAGCCCCTGTGATGTTTTATGGAATTAGCACTTATCCTCTCAAATACTCTACATACAAGTTCTACCCATGCGGAACATGCACATTCCTGAGCAGTGAGGACAGACATACAAATATAAAACTAGAGATGGAAAAATGCTGCTGGAGTTTTGTCTGCAGTGCCATGAAAAACTCGGGCTGCAGCCACTAACCAGAAATTAGGGGAAATTCTCACAGATATGTGGCATTTGAGAAGGTCTTGAAGGGCAAGAGGGCTTAGAAACCAGTATTTAGAGTAGATATGTGTGCAAAGGCACTGAGGTCAGTGTACCTAGGTTAAGGTGAGGATGGAACAGTAAGCAGGTGCCAGACCGTGGTGACCCACATTCATGGCAAGAGGGCTGGCCTTTATCTTGAATAACATTTTGTAAGGCTTTTGTTAATAGCAACAGTAGCTCTTACTGGATGTGTACCTATACTGGATCAAATGCTGAGACGATCCCTCTATAAAATGATTTTATTTGATTATCTGAACAGGACCGTGAACTAAGTTTTAATAGGCCTCTTCGAAGAATGAAGACACTGAATCATGTATTGGTTAAAGGTTAGGAAACAGCAATAGCCAGTAGCCAGGAAGTGGCCGGGCTTTTTCTAAAACCCTGGCACTTCTCTCGCTGTGTCCTGCTGCTGCTGCATGCAGTAAGATCTGGTGTGGATGTGAGCATCTGGATTGTCCCAAAGAGGAGGAGGTCCATGCCTACTACAGAACCAGAGCAATAGCAGGAGTGCCTGAGTTCTTCAAAGGTGGTCTGGTAGCAGTGAGAGGAATGGAGGGACTGGGACAAGTTAGGGGGTTGCATCCATTAGCCACATATGAAAAAGGGTCATCAACCAAAGCTTTGGAAATGTGGAGTGGAAAATAAAGGAGAAGGGTTAAGAGATGAAATGGGAATTAGTGGTTGATTGGATCTGGGGTTCAGAGCACAGATTTATTCAGCACTATGTCCCAAGTGATGTTATTGATACTCTTCATAATTTTATTTATTTCATGAATAAATGAATGATGACTCAGTACTTTCTGGCTTGAGCCAATGGGACACGTAAAAATGAAATACAAGTGGAGGACCAGTCTTGTAGGGGCCAAGAGGGAAGCATAGTAAATTTGTAGTGTTTGTGATTCATTCAATGGGACTGGCATGCGCTAGATGGTTACTCTGCATAAATCTTGGTTCAAGAGAGAGATCTGAGCATTATCCACACACTGGGACAGAAATAGAAGCCCAAGAAGCCCAAGGAAAGCTCACGGTTTCTTGGAAATAGTGCAGAGAGTGAGAATTGGAGTGGATCTGAGAACACCATCCTTACAAGAAGAAGACTGGGATCCAGAGAAAGAAATCAAGAAGGGGCAGTGTGAGAGATACCAGGAAGGTTTAGGATGGAAAAGACTGCAAAGTGTCCAACTAGGGCACATCTGATCGTAGAAATCATGGAAAAGTCCTATTGGACAAAGTCTGAATGAGAGCCTTGGTTTTCACTTTGGAAGAAGACCTTCAGGGCAGCTCTTGGACAAACAGCTGAGAATAAGGTGAGAAGTGATGTATGGGGAATGAGACCTGATGCCAGCAGTGGTAAGCTTCATGGTGAAGAGAAGAAAGAGGTTAGGTGGTAGCATGTGAGGGAGGGAAGATGGAGGGAAAGCTCGGGCAGACCCTATAATAGCTGTCCACATAGAGGATCAGAGACTGGGGTATATAGGCTGAGTAGAAAAAGAAGAGGAAAGTGAGATGGTGGTGAAAGAAGGACCATTCTAGGGAGCTGAAAAGGAGAGTGCCCTGGCTCCTTTGGAAGCAGCAGATGGAGAAAGCTGCTGTGACACAAAAAGGCTCAGAGATTCGACACTCAGGAGTGTAGAGTGGGACACTTGTCCCTCGGTTTGCATCTGTGAATATGGCACTTCTGAGGTACTTCTTGCTTGGAATTCCACATCCCCCATCCACCTCTGCTGACTGAGCATGGGAGGGAGCAAGGAATGTCCCAGTGGCCAGGGCCCTCCAAAGTAGTCTGAAAGTCTAAAGAGAGATGCAAACATGCACTCCTGTGGGAATGGCCAAAAACTTGGATAAAGATTCCAGCATTAATTGAGCACTGTTAGGCTCCGCAGCTCTGCGCTGTGGGAATGATAGGGATTTACTGTCTTAATGGGGAGGCAAGTTAAGGACATGAATCTACTTGATAAAGGAGGAATAACACAAATAAATAAGAAATCTTGGTAGATCCAAGGAAAAGCGACAGGAGGACCCAAAGTGATTGATGCTGGCACCTCTGTGTACAGACTGCAGGGTCTGTCCTTCCTTGAGATGTGGTTGGGCGATACAATCCCATCTTGGGCTCTTGGAGTATCTAGGTCTTGATAGCATTAACATGCCACTAGCGTTAATATGATTTCTGCCTGGAGTGAAAGTCCCCAACGTCGGGTGGTCCTAAGAAATGGCCAGGGAGACCTGGAAGACACAGCTTCATAACTCTTTCCCAAAGGATATGCCGAGTCTGGAGTAAAGTCAGGAACCTTGGCTCTGAAAGAGCACGTGGTAGTTAAGACCCACAAACTTGAGTGACACCCAGCAACCCCTCCCCCAGCAAAATGCACAGGGCCAGGCATGCCCAGCACTCCACACTGGCAGTCCCTGCTTCAGGTCATAGCACACCTGACTCCTTACATGTTTCTCTAATGCACCTTCCCTGTTCTTCCAGAATTCTTGTCTCCCTTAAGACCCAACCCAACCCTCCTTCTAAGCCTTCCTGATTCTATCAAGTGAGGCCTTTTCAGTGTACTGATGACCCTTCTTTTGGTTATGCATGGGCCGTGTGGTGCTGTGTTTAGAATCTAGTGCCCTGTGGATCCCCAGGCCCTGAAAGCAGGGATGGCGTTTTGTTTATTTGCTCTGCCATGCTTCTAGTGCTTGGCATGATGGAGGAGCTCAGCAGGTGTTTAAACATGTGCATAACTGTTGGAGGAGATGGTTTTTCCTGTGGCTGTGCCCAGGTTGGGCTTCAGGTTGAGGCCATTGTCCCAAGGCTGCCTCCTGTCAAGACCATTCAGCTCAATCTGGGGGAAGAAGACACGGCTGATGAAATTTCCATGGTCGGGGCTGCAGTCCAGATCTGCCTTGGTGCCCACCTACCTGCACACATCTGCCTCTCCTCGGCAACCTCCCAGTATGAACTCAAGACATATGACCCAATTTGCATATGAGTATCGTTGGATTGGATTAGGAAAGTCAGTCCACCCTCAGTAGAAAAGAAGGAAAAGTGGGTCAAAGGAGAAAGAAATGCATAATGAGGATGGGAGGAAGAGGGAGAGGATAGCTCATTTCATGAACTTCAAAGCCAAAGATAACAGTGTTTCGATTATGCCCTGCTTGAGGACGGTGGCTGTCACTCCTCCCTTTGTAGACCTGGAGAATGGAGAAATGACTCTCCTAACAAGTGATCCCCAGCTGGTGCACATGTCAGAAGTGCATTTGTTGAGACGTTTGTTCGCTGACTTATTCATTCAGCAGCAGTGACTCACAGCATCTCTGCGCTGGCCCCGTGTGAGATGCTGGTGATCATAGAGTTGTCCCCCACTCCTCATGGCTGGGAGGATGTACAAGAACCCTTTAATAGTCTCTTCTGCACCCCAATACCAATTGCTTTCCCTCTTAGCATTGTTTCACTTGATGCCAGTGCAGTCCTGGTATCTGCACACATCCTCCTCTGTTGTTGAATCACTGTGAGCTTTTGCTTTTTTAATATTTAAGAATGTAAGACCCCTTCTTGACTCCTGGGGCTGTACCAAAACAGATGAAGGGGGCAGATTTGGCCTGTTGGTGAGGGTTTTCCCACCTTGTTTTAGGGGGCAGTCAGGCAATGGAAAGGTAGAGGGCAGGCAAGGGGCAGAGAGCCCAGTTGTTGGCAAGAAAGTAGCACAGGACAAAACAGCCTCAAACTAGTTCTCCTTGGACGGCAGCTCCCCAGACCAGCCCATTAGCCAGGGACTCCCCACATTCTCATCCAAACCGTGGGCACTGGTTAGCAGGGCCAAGAACCCGGTCCTCTGGCTGCTCCTGGAAAGCACTCAGGATGTAAGAGTGTTCTACAGAGCTGCAGATGGGCGTCCCCCCAGGCCTCACCCTTCCCCTACAATTTCCAGAATAGGTTCTGTGCTCCATGGGGTCCCACTGCCAGGACTGCTTCCCAGATCTGCCCTCTGCCATGAGCCTAGACTCAGCGGTCCCCCTGATCCCTCCTCCTATTCTTGGGTCCTGCCTGAACTCCCTGGGTCATTGCTGCTTTCGGGCTTCCCTTCATGCTGAGCCATACCTTCCCCAGATGACTTTTGATGGTTGCCAGGCAGAATCCAACTGCAGACTCAGCCACGCTCTCTTCCTGGCCTTCTTCCCTGCCTTGATTCTCTTCCCTGCTCCTCCTTCCTTCTTCACTGCTCACAGGATTGTCCACACCAAGCCCACACCTTTCTACTCCCTGCTCAGCCAAGTGCACCCACCTCCTCCACACCCTCCTTCCTTCTCCCTCTTCCTTGCAGTCCTCCAGCACACAGCGTCTGCAACCATGTCCTTGGCATTTAAATTCTGTACTAGATCATCAGGCAGGCGAGGTAACTCAATGCAAGCAGTGTGCTCGGTGCTTGGCACATGACAGGTGCTAGGTAATTATGTCCTAGATGATGAGTTTGTTTATTCATGTATCTAATGGGCTTGAATTAGGGAGCTGAGCTGTATACAAATGTGCCTATTTGATCATGCCTGTTTCATGTGCTGCCATCCTCCTGCCTCAGAAAGGCGCTTTGTGAGTCTGATTGATCTGCGTGTTAATGAGTCATTATAGGAGCCTGTCTTTAAACAATGGACAATGCAGGGGCGGGGGGAAGAAAAAGAGCAGCGTCAGTCCATGGTGCAGGGAGCCGTCCAGGTACCACAGTGCTGGGTGGGGAACACTCTTCGAGGTATAATTAGCTGCCACACTGGGGTCAGCACTCTGAAATGGGGTTCGTGTCCATAGCAGCTCTAACCAGTGATATAAATCCTTTTATGACTCTGGGTTCTGGCCTTCCGAACAATATTTCCCCATTACCGTGCCAATAACCATAAACCCCTCCATTTTCAGTACTCTGACCCTGGGTTGCCGGAAGGAGCTGCTGCGGTGGCTGTGTGTTCCTGCAGATCCTGGCCTCTCGTCCTGTAGAAGGCACTGCTTGCCCCAGGGTACTGTGTGCCAAGGTGTTTGGCTACCTGGGGAAAAAAATGTAAGGTTTGAGAAGATATGTGGTAGACCTAAGATCATGTTGGGATTCTAGAAGAAAACTGGGCAGAGTAGACAAGAGCCTGGCCTCCAGCGCCTGGTTGAATCCCAGCTCTGTCTTAGGCAAGTTTCCCAAACTCTGCCTGGGTTTGTCCAAGGTGGCCATTGTTGTGGTTAGTCCCTCAATGGATGTGTCACAAATGGAGCACACTATCACAGAAGATGGCAGAATCGGTGTTCCAGTTGGAGCACACTGACACAGAAGATGGCCCAAGACTGTGAAAAAAAATATCCCAGAGAACCTGCTAGAATAAGGGTCAATCAAACAGCCTACAGCCAAATCCAACTCATAACTTGTTTTGCCAATAAAACTATTGGAATAGCCAACCCAGCCATGGATGAAGGTATTTCCAACAGTGTGTAGAAACTGAAACGGAAAGAAAGGTTTGTTTTGGTGCAAAATTTTTTTTTCAAATTCATGCATAGTTTTTGAGTAAATATGTGTTTTAACAAACTTTTTGAAGATACCTTGTATGAATGGATTTCAAAATTTTAAGCCTATCTTTTCATTCCATTTATCATGAACTTTTAAAAAATGACTTGAAAGACAAGGAGAGAGATTCCATGCACTGGTTCACACCACAAATGCCCACAATGAAGCCAGAAGCTTGAAACTCAATCCAGGCCTCACCCAACCACTTGAGCCATCCACCCTGGCTCCCTAGGTCTCCATTAGCAAGAACCTGGAGGCAAGAGCAGACCTGGATATCAAACCCAGGCACTCTGGCTGGAACTGATAATCCCAACCACCAGGCCAAACGTCCAGCCCTATGAGCCAGTGAGGCTTCCCTCGGCCATGCTGTGTGTGTCTGTGTTAATGCTCCTACAGCAGAGATGAGCAAGGATGATAGAGACCCAATTCCCACAAAGCAGAAGTTATTCATTGCTTGTCCCATTACAAAATAAATTAGCCGACCTTGTCCTAGGTGTTCACTACCGGGAGGTCCCTGAGAGCCAAATAGTGTGTCCAGATTGAAAAAGAGATAGAGTGTTGGAAAACATATTTTTTAAAAATTGAGAGGCAGACAGAAAGACAGAGAATGAGACTCAATCCACAGGATTAACTGCGCAGATACCTACAATGAAACCAGGAGCTAGAAACTCAACCCAAGTCTCCTTTACCAGTCGACATATTCCAAGCTTCTAGTATGTGCCTGGAACGTGCATGGGCACTGTCAGTGCAGAGGCCGGGAGGCCTGACCTTGCCCTCCGGGAAGCCAAGGGGTGGAGGAGCAGGTCAACAGTAGGTAAGTTCTGAGACAGCGGTGAGAGAAAGGTATTGAATGAGGGTACCTCCTTGTCAGTGTTATCCAGAGAGAATTGAGACAAAGGGGGGCTCACGGGTGAGGGGGCACTTCCCTGGGGACATTTAAGTGTATGTGTGTGAATTAGAGGTGTGGATGGGCCACCATGATGGAAGCACCTAGGTGCTTGGGTGGCCACACAGGCAATGTGGCTAGGAGCAGGGGAAGTCATGGGGCTAGGGAAGAGGCCCCTCTTTCTGTATCAGATTGGGAAATCTTCTGAGTGGCAGGCGAGAGGCAGGGAGGAAATTCAAGTCCATTGAAATAACCCCAGTAACCATCAGGGAACATTCTGCATGGAGATCCAGAAGGACCAAGGAACCACACTCCATGGTACAGTTGGGTTCCGTCCTTTGTTGCCCCATTGCAGCCATTGCTTACTGCTGGCCTACGTTACCACCTCCCCTGTCTCAACCACTGCTTCAACCCAGGATCTGTCTCCTGCTTCTCACCCATGCCTCAGTGCTGTTGCTGTAGAAGCCATGCCTTCACTTACATCAGTTCCGTAGCTCTCTGTGTTCCATAGGACAGAGCCCAAAGTCATAACATGGTAGAGACCCTTTCACCATCTGGCTCCTCCTGTTTCTGTCTCATCCTCACCCTCCCATTCCCGCTCACTTTGGCAAGTCCGGGTGAAGTAGTAAGATTCTGGATAAGTAACACCAATCCATTTCCCAGTTCTTCCAAACTGGGTGGGGACTCACTGCCCCAGGAAGCTGCTTCTGACTTTTATCCAGTCAGCGGTGGACACACCCTGCATTCCCCATGTCCATCAGCAGGCCCACTGTTGTTCCTACTGATGGTCCCACCCAGAGATGCTCTGCTCTGAGAGCCCCATGCATGTGCAGGGAGCATAGGCATGGAGGTACCCAGGCCCATGACTGAGCTAGGAGACACCCAAAAGAAGGCACCTTGGGGTGGGCTCTCCTGGCAGCCTGGCAGCACGTGGGTGCTGGGCTATGGGTTTGGATGGAGGAAACTTGCAGAAGGTGTCAGTGGTAACAAGGAATGGTTATCCAAGGGAATTCTGCAGTTGTGGAGTTGTAGAGGAGCAACTCCAGGGTCCCCATTGAGAGAGAGGAGATCATCGTCAGATTGAAACAGACAAGAGACCCAGACTAGACATTAGGAGTGGGTTCTGTGTGCTCTGTCCTCATGAATGGCACCACCACCACCACCACCTTCCCAATTTTCTAATTCAAAAGCCTGCAGATCACCCTAGAGGTCCTCTCTCTGTAGTTTACACACCCATATAATCACAATATCACTCAGACCTGGCCTCTGCTACACCCACCTTTCTACTGCTCCATCACTCACCTGCACTGCCACAAGACCTAGAGCCAGGCTCCCCTGTCCATGCTCTGCACCTCACCTGCCTATGCCTTTCTCACCCACCCAGGGCACTTCTGCTCATCTGTCCATAACACACACGTCATTTACCCATGGCACTCTCTCCTTACTCCTATTCCAGGAGTAGATAGACAGGCTGGTGTCTTCTCAAACACTGATGTCCCCAGCACCCAGTTTCAAAAAAGCTTTTTTACTGCTCTTCCTTTGACCTATAGCTTAGTGCTTTGTATACATGTGTTTGTGGTGGGGAATGAGGCATGATACCTTTTAAGACCAAGTTCCAGGCAAACCTCAAGTTCTGGGTTCTCCTAAAGTCCCAGCCACATTGTCCCTCAGAGCGAGGCAGCTGGCAGAAATGCTCAGCTTGTACCTGCCATCAAGAGACACTGAACAGCTTGTTCTAGAATGTTCTATTGCTGCCACAGTGTGGGCTTGGTACACCTGCCTCCTTGCCTTTCTTTATCTTTGGGTGTGTATCATCTTCAGACTGCCCTCAAATGCCAGCACAGGGCCAGCCATAGCCATAGCCTCCTCTCCACACCATGGCCCCTGCTGGTGTAGCATCTGTTGCCTACTGCCATGGCTCTCAGTTCCCTTTGTTGTCTCCCCTTCTCACGGAGAGCAGGGATTGTGCTGTGCTCACTGTTGAGGCCCTGCTCCTACCCTCGCATATGGTGCCTGCTCCGTAAATATTTGTGGAATATAAGACTCAGACAAGCTAAGGGGTGGGGAGCGGGAGAGGGAAAAGACTTGTGGAATTCTCCTTCAGAGAGCATTCATTTATTCAACAAATAAACAAACAAAAGGGACGGCACAGAGCAGGTGGAAGAGAGGCTGTGAGAAACTTCTGCAGGTCCCTGGAGGCAAGAGAGCTGAGATTATTCCACATGTGGCCGCAAAAATTGCCACCGAGCCCGTGGGGACTTTTGTTCATTAAAGCATGAAGCCAGTGTCTGATCAGCTTGCAGGCAGCCAGATGTGCCTGGGATTGCTGTGCAGTCCCCAGAATGGGCCAGATGTGCCATGAACAGAGGCAGGGTGGGGGGCTGGCAGAGGCTCACTCAGAAAGGTGCCCGGGAAATGGCCAGTCTGGGCAGGAGGGAGTCACGAGGGGTTCCGGCCTTGGGGACATAAGGAGAAAAATATCCGGCCTTCCTCCCAGCCCCACCCACACTAACCCTGTGCCCCTCCCCAGGTGATCAAGCTGGCCTTTGAGGAGTTTGACTTGGAGAGGGGCTATGACACCCTGACGGTCGGGGATGGAGGGCAGGACGGGGACCAGAAGACGGTTCTCTACATGTAAGTCAAGCTCTGTATGTGGGCTATGGGTGGGGTGACAGGGTGTCCTGGGCCCTGGCAATGGGGATGGGCTTGCTGATCCTTCTTGGTCGCCAGACCACACTATAGCAAATGAAGACAGTGCTGCATGGTGTTTCTGCATCGGCTATAATACCTCTGCCTCTCTCCGTCTCTCTGCTCCTATCCCAGGGGGAAAAGCACCTGGTCAGGGTCTCACTGGGAAGTCACAGGAAACAGAAAATGAGTGACCTCCCCAGGGATATGGGCACAGGGAAGTGGTCTGTGCGAGCCTGGAGCACCCCTCTTCACTTCTGTCCCACAGGGAGCATTTACTCCCGCAGCTTGCCTTCCGATAGATTGCTCACATGTTTTGCCAATCTACCCTTACCCTTGGCACTGCCTGGGTAACGGCTGGTTTTGCAGAGTCAGAATCACATATACACACAGACCACATTCCCTGGGCTGGAAAAGGCCAATCCGAAGATGTAGTCCTGGGAGACACTGGTAGCCGGCTCCCCTGAGCATTGGCTCTGTTGCACCTTGGCTCTTGTGGCCGTGAATCTCCTCCCTTGCCCACCACCGGTACCCTGGTATGAGAGCCGGAAAAGCTCCCAGGTGGTGTATGTGCCCCAGTTTCAGAGACAGATGTGACCACGAATATCCCCCTTCCCAGAAAGGGGTGCCCCACATGTTGAGCACCTCCCAGGCAGCCAGTCCCTGGTTGGAATGTTTTGCATTAGTTATCTTGCTTAATCCACATGATGATCTTGTGAGAAATGTATTCTCGTCCTCAGTTAGCAGATAGTGAGACGGAGGCTCAGAGCTTGCAGAGAAGGTTGGTAGTAGTATGAGTCCCTGAATTCATGCCTTCTATTTCAGTCAAGGTCAGCGTCCCATGCCATTCCCTACCCCACTAGGCTTGCTCAAGCAGCTTACCCTCTGACCCTAATGCTAAGTGAGAAAAGGTCACTGGGTGACAGCTCAATGGGGTGTTCCTTACACCTTTTTCCAAACCCACCATGATGCTGTCAGCTCAACTCAAAGACTCATCTCATCCTGTGACACCTGCTAGGTCGAGTGACATGGCTGCAGTGTGGAGTCTCTCCAGACAGAAGCACAGAGTATGAGCCCAAAGGTTATCCTTTCCACCACTCTGTTGTGTTGTAGTTGCCCAGAGAGGTCAATCCAACAGGAGATGATAGGTGGGAACAGACAAACAGAAAGACAAATGGAGATGGATCAGGAGACGTTGGAGGCTCACAGGTCCCAGATCAGCTGGAAGAATTGGCAAGCTAGACACCCAAGGAGGGCTGATGATGTACTAATAATCCAAAGGCCAGCAGGCTCAAAACCCAGGGAAAGCTAGCATTTCAGTTGAAACCTGGAACCGGGAGATGAAGACTTCAGCCATTAGGCTACTGCTCTGAGCCCTGGTCTGTCTTGTTCTACACAGACTTCAGCTGAGGTGAAGATCACCCACCTCCTTTAATGCAGGGATGTAGATGTTAATCTTCTTCAGATATGCTCTGAGAACAATTCTGGGCCACATGTTTTGGCCAGGGGAAGTTGACATGTAAGCTCTTCCATCACAACCACTGCTCCTTACACATCCCTGTCACTCACCTTTAACCCTAGTTTGATGAATGTCATGGTGTATCTACTTGGGGTGCTTGAGAAGCCAGGGTCCCAGCTCCCTCTCCTCCTAAACCTCCCCCCTTCCCCAGTACTTGTCATAGAGAGAATTTAAGGACAAGGGCTGAAAAAATCTTAAGAGTTGTAGAACACCGCCTCCTCATGTAATGTGGAGTACAAAGGCCCAGAGAGGCACAACCATTTGTCCGAGGCTTCACTGGAAGTGAATGGAAGAGCTGGGGTGTGGATCCAGGACTCTAGATCCTTGCTTTTGGGTCCCTCAACAAGTATCCTCAAAGCCCGTGGGGTTTCCCAACACCTCTGGGTCTTTATAAGCCAACATTGGTCGCAAACCTTCAGTGAAACATATACAGAAGAGTTGGGCGCCTTTGTTGTAACTGTGTCAAAGGGGAAAAGCCGAGGTCTCTAACTTAGCCCCAGATCTGAGGCCAGCACCCACCTGACCTCAGTCTCTGTTCACTTCAGAATGTCAGCCCCTTCAGCTCTGGAGATCTGAAGCCCAGACCATCTCTCCCAGCTCCACCAGCAATGTGGTGAGATGATCAGCTCTGCAGCCAAGTCAGTAGCCCCCAATGCCTTGAGACCCCAGGGTAGACCAAGGACTAGGACCAGGGATTCAGTGTGCCCATCCACAATCCTCCACCTGACCTAGCCTCAGATTCATCTGTTCTCAACAGAAGGAGGTAGCCAGGCTTCTTCTGGAAGCCCTCACCTGCACAGCAGGTTCCCAGTTCTTCCATTGTCCTTCAAGTGACCTTGGGGAAGCCACTACTCATTCAACTCCTCTATCTTGTCATCTGTGTTTTGGGAGTAGGGCATGACAACTATGCCTTACTTCAGAGTTGTTCAAAGAGATCCAGAGTAGAACTCTGTTCGGTGTATTGTCTGCCTGAAGCAGGTGCTTGGCAGATAGAGTTGAGTCAGAAGGAAGTGTCCCTCAGCGGTGGCTGCACCAAAGCCTTATTGCTCATGCTACAGAAGCCAATCTCTGATGAAAGGGAGTGGCCAGGGAAATGACTAGGCAAACAAGGTTATGCTCGTGCGTTTTCTAGAAAACAGTTCCCATGGAAATCCAAGGTTGTGAGAGTATAGATGCTCCTTAATTAGGTTTGGCTCTAGCTGTCCCTGTGTGCTGAGCAAGCAAGGACAGAGTTCTCCCTCCTGAGTGCAGGATTCTGGACTAGAAAGGCAAAGCTGTGCCTGTGGCCCGGGAGGAAAGGAGAGGAGTCTTTCTGCCTGCAGGGTACGTGCTGCAGGACTCCAAGGTCAGGGAGCACTGTGGGGCTCAAAATCTGCCCTTCTGGTGGCATCATTTATGTGGCCATTCCCTTGGTGGAATGCACACCACTTAAAGATCTCTCTCTCCTTGACAGCCTGACAGGTAACTCAGTCCCGGATCTCATTGTCAGCACCAACCATCAGATGTGGCTCCTATTCCAGACTGATGGCAGCGGCAGTTCCCTGGGATTCAAGGCTTCTTACGAAGGTAACTGCTCCTGGGGAGCCAGATGCATCCCCCACCCACCCCACCCCCATCCCAGGAATCGGACACTTGCAGTCAGAAAGCCCTGGGTTCCTGTGTTCAAATCCTGGCCCTGCCCCTGATCTGCTTGTTCTCTTTTAGGCACATTACCTGACTTGTCTGACTTCCCAGCCCCCTTTGTTCTGAGAGTCCTCTTGTGTTGTCCCAAGCATTAGCTGATATAAACCTCACACAATCCTGGCACTTCATCAGTTACAATGCCAATTCCTGCTTGGCTCTTGTAGGCTTTTCAGAGGTCCTGTGAACTTTCTTGGGTATTTTTGGAATCCTTGCCCTGGGACAGTACCTTACTTGAGTGTCATAGTGATAAGAAAGTGACTGTATGCATTAAGCTAAGGGCAGACACCCAGCATCATTGGTAGCCCAAGAAAGAGGAGCAGGCCAAGGTCTCCAAGTCTTACTATATAGGTATGAGAACAGTGCCCCTGCTGGAGACCCACCACCTCCACCACCTTTGCATGTGTTTCTAAAATTCCTGCTGGTGAATGACTGCAAGAGAAGGAGAATCCACGAGTAGTAATCAAGGCTCTGTTAGGTTCCAGGCTCTAGACCAGTTCCAGAGGTACAGACACAGCAAAGCCAGGCTTCCCCTTGAGTGAGTATGAAGTCCTCTGAGTAACTAGATGCTACTGGAGAGACAGGCTGCACCTGCTCCTAGATGTCATGGGTTCTCCCTGTGCCAGGCATAGGGGATACCCAAGAGGTGTGTCAGCTTCTAAGCCTTTCCCTAACAAAGCACCCAGGTACTTGCAGCTGGAGCCTAAAATTCTGAGTCATAGGAGGCCCTGGGAAGATGCCACGTTTGCCTCATAGCAGGCAGCTGCGTCCCTGCAGTCTGCCTGTGCCACCACATGCAATCCTGGGGGTCTCTGCTCCGCTCCTCGCAAGGACACCCACTCTTAGGAATGAGTGCCCCTTCCTTGGTGACAGCCTCCTCTTAATTTGATTACATCAGCCAAGACCATTTGCTAACAAGGTCACATTTACAGGGTCCATCCTGAACGTCAGCCCATGCCAGGGCTTAGTCCCTGTCTCATGCACCAACATGATTATAGCACTGTGTGCCCTGGGCCCCACTGATGGTTGCCCTGGGAAGAGGCAGAGCCACAGGCACAGAATGCTTAGGGGGTGACGGGCGCTAGTTTTGTCACTTGTCAGGTTTCCTTTTCCATCTGAGAAATGGAGATAAACATGCCACCTTTGTCACAGTGCTCTCATGAAGACTGCTAGGTTAAAAAAAATGTGAAAATAAGAACTGTTGGAAATCACAAGGTGGTTTGTAACCAGTATATAAGGACCCAGTAATGAAATGAATGGGCTCTTCTGGAGCCTAGAATTAGACACAAGCAGCCGTGGGCAACGGAAAAGGCTCCAGAAATCAGAGAAATCAGAGAGCTGACTCAGGGCTGAGCTCTGCCACTCGCTGCTTTGAAATGGAAATGGATTTAGATGCGCAGCCTCTGCATCCCCCTCCCCACTCACTTCAATGCTGTGACTGTGTAGCAGGAATGTCTCCCAAAGTGGGGAGGCACCCTTGCGTCTCATGCACACACCTTCTCATCCACCTGTGGCATGAGGTTTAATTCAGAGGGCGTAAGCCAGAAAGGATGGGCAGTGCCCGTCAAGCAGTGTACCAAGTTCCTGACGCAGTGGAGCTGTTGGCTAAATTCACAGGATACGATGAAGTGGAGATAAATATCAAGTCCTGTTTCAAGATTCCAGAAAAAGTAGCTCCTGGGATTTACTCACAGTAAATTCGTTACGCTTCTCTTCCACCTCAACCAGGCATCAGAGAGTGGAGCTTAGCTGTGTGGATCTCAACTTGAGATAGATAAAGAAGAGGATTTAAGGCAATCCCTGAGAGAAATGATGATGACCCTGGGTGTTTATTTGAGGGGAAAGAGGACTCTGGAGAACAGAGAGCGGTGTGCAAATGTTTGAAGAGTCGTCATGTGTGAGAGAGGGATCATGTCTGCTTGGTGTGATTTTGTTGGGAAAGGGACAGGACGTTAATCCAACCTGCTGTGTGATAAGAGCTTTAGAGGCATTACCTTTGGGTTTTCAAGGAGCATCATGCCAAGATGGGAAACCCAAACAGTGCCACCCCCAACAAGGAAGGCCAGGAGGTGCCAGCAGGGAGGGCTGTGCCCCTGGCCTGCTTCCATTTGCTCTTTACTTCCAGAAACAATTGCCTCACCTCATTCATGGCGCACAGCTTTCCAAGGGCTGTTGTTTTGTAGCTGAGCAATCTATGATGCGGAGGGGCCAAGTCCCCTGCAGACGTCATACAGAGTGATGCGGGAAGTGGGAGAGCTGGGATCTGATCCATGTTTCTCTGGCCTAAAAGCCTGTGATTCTCCAGCCACTACTAGGAGAAATGCAGTTCCCCGCGATATCTCTGTAGAAGCCAGAACTTTGCCCCGTTGGGGAACTCCTATCTACGGCGAGCCTTGGCTCTGTTCCACTAGAGGTTGGGTTTTTGTTCATTAGTTCATTAATCCATTTCACTCAACCAGCATTGATTAAATTTGTTATGTGGCCAGTACTGTTCTGGGTGCTGGGATGTGATTTGAAAGCAGACACTGTGTGAATGTTAATCACAGGCTAGGCATCCATGTGACTCTCCATAGCAAAACAGGAAGGAGAGGCTAGACGTTCAGATCCATTGCTGGCATGCCAGGGTGCCCCGAGCTTCTGCACACAGGCAGCAGGGCCTGTGAGCACGGAGTAGTCACTTGGACGGAGGTAGACCTGGTGAATCCTGGCACAGCTATAACCATGTGACCTTGGAAATGTCACAGGGGTCTTACTGAGCCATAGTTTCTTCAGCCATAAGATGGAGTGATGATAGAAATGCTGTAGCATAGTAACAATGGTGAAACCGGACAGCAGACAGTTCCCAGTATACTGCCTGGTAGAGATAGCGACCATGCCTGGGACCACTTAAGTTCCTCCCCATCTAAATTTCCCAGGTGCTCTGTCTTCCTGGGTCTCCTCCAGATAGGACATGCAGGCTTTTGCTGACCCTTGTTTCAGATCCTTACCTTAATAACCACACTCGCCACAGGGACCTCACTCTCCAGATTGGCTGAGAGATGAGATGATTCACCATGGCCACTGCACAGTGGTAAATGCAGGATCTAGGGCACACATACCTTGCAGGCCTCAGGAGGCCTTGTAGTACATTTGAACTTGGTCAGAGAAGCTAGCCAAGGAGGGCTTCAGCCAAGTGGTCCTGCTTCCTTCTCCTGGTCTCTTCTACCTTGATCCTCATGATGGAGGGGAACAGCCAGTATGTCTCATACCTTCATGGCTGGTATAAAATGGGGAAGAGCTAAGAGCCTGAGCCCCGGCTGGCTCCCTACCTATCCCAGTCCCTGGGCTTCTCTTACCTATGCCTCCTCCTTCTCCTCCACCTGTTGGCTTCCCCCTCATAGCTCCTACATGGCTTCTCTCTGCCCCCAGTACTCAGCAGAGGCTCCAGCATTTAGGAAATGCTCCAGTGCCAGGATGCCCCCTGACCCTGCTTGCCAGGCCTTCTGCCAACGTGTAACATTGCCCAGAGCTTCAGCATGGCCTCTGTCCCTAGCTAAGCTCCCTATAACCCTAGCTCCTGGATTCTATGAAGGATTCTGAACAGAATAGACGTCTGAGGCTCAGGACCAGTTCAGTCATCTGACCCGTGCTTCTCCTTCCCCAGACATACCTGGTCACAGGTCATCATCACTATTCTCCCTACTTCCTTAGAGCAGGCAAATGACACTACAGTGTCCCCTCTCCCATTGCCCTGCCTCTTTAAAACCATGAGCTCTGATGGGAAATAGGGACATGTGCTTCCAAGAAATTCTACTTCCACTTGTGACAATTCCAGGCCAGAGCAAGGGAGGGAACTCAGGATCTGTCGCTCTTCTCTGCAGCGCTCTGAGCCTAGAAACTCCGTCCCCCTCCATGGGGGTGGCCAGCTGCAGGGAAACGCATTCATAGTTGCAATTGCTCTGCCTCCCAGTAGAACAAGAAATATTTAAGGAACAGGCAATTAGCACTTACCAGAAACATTATAAAATTACACACAACTTGCTAACAAGTTTTAGCATCAATCTGGAAGTCTCCTTGTCTCCTGCCTGGAGCCTAGAATCTGACAGCCTCCTGCCAAATCTGGAAGGCTGGCCCCTGGGGGAGGAAGGAGCTGGCACTTGACCTGGGAGTCGGAGGAAGAAGGAGGGGCAACCAATGATTAAGCAGCCATCCAGGGTTCCTGTTACAACTGAGGTCATCTGATTGCTCGGACTTTTCCAAGGTGCTGCTCTGTGATGCAGACACCATCCAAGGCGCTGAGGTGTCATTCTTGGTGTAGAGTAAGGACTACACACTGGGAACACAGAAAACAGCTGCCACTGACCTTGCTGGAGGGCACTGGGGAAGGTGGCCTGGAAGAGCTGGTATCTGACACTTGCTGGTAAGACAAAAAAGAGATGAGGGCAGGCATGGCTGCGAGGGCCAGGTGGGCTGGAGAAGCTGATCAAACATAGGGCCAAAGTGGAACCTCCATATGGACAAAGTTTGAGGGCAGATGGAAGAAGCAGGCAGGTCCCCCAGTCCTGCCCAGGGCACAGCTGGGCCTCCTGGAGGTGGAGGAGGCAGGTGGGTGGAGCTGGGCATGGGAGAAGGCTGAGAAGAGCAGGCAGCTCCAGGGGCTGCACTGCCTTCAGGCCACCACTGTCCTCTGGGCAGAATGTCTGACAGGGAAGCCTTCTCAGCTTCCCTTGTGCTGTTTTCAGGTCACCTCCAGTTCTGGCCTGGCCCCAGTGAACTGGGAGGCTGGGATACTGCAACTTTGGCCCGAAAAATCACCAGGCCTATTTCTCCTCCGCTCCAGGCTGGATTTCCATGATACCTTTAGAGAAAAGGTTCCCAAGCACTGGGTACCAGTGCTGGATCCAAGCGGTGGCTGCCTTCTTTCTGAACAGTCCAGCAGGACCTGGGCTGCTGCAGGTGACCAGGACCCTGGTCACTGCCAGAGGATGCCACCACATCCAGAGTTTGCATCCTTGATGCTTGTCTTTCTGCAAATGGCAAGCTCAGACTTGGGGCTACAGCAGACAGTGTGGAGGCTACCTAAGTGCCTGACGCGGCGGTGTTCCTTTTCCCAACCATCAGCCAGCAACAGGCCCGTGGTAACATTATAGAGGAAGGAAATGGGGAAGGAAGAATGCCGCCCCCCTCAGCCCTCTACACCCATATTCTGCTCATGAAGATCAAGTGCAGACAAATGCACCGACCCCCAAAGGGACGTGGCAACTTGCACAGGCTCTCTTCACTGGATGCTCCTCCCACATCAGAAGTGTGTGGTATGATTCTGAAGAAGCCCAGGACATGGAGGCTTCTCCAGACCAATTTTCCACCTGCACCTCAGGCAGCCTAGGCATCTGACTAGGAAGCATGTGTTCATGGGTCTCGGCTCTTAATCCAGATGGGCATGTGCTTGCAAAGACACTGAAACTCGAGTGTGTTCTGAGACAAGCAGGGATGTTTGCATCAGGAGGAGGAGGAGGACAGTGGGTGCCAAGTGAGGGCAATGTGAGAACTCCTGAGCTTGTCACACAGAGATGATGATCCCAGTAAGGCAGTACCAGCTCCTTCCCAGTCACATTCTGAGGTTTCAACAGGCTCTGTATCCATGTGAGCTCATGCAGTCCTCCAGCCGCCCTGGGAGGTGGCGCTGTTATTCCCACTTCCATTCCACAGAAAGGAGGCTCAAAGAGCCTAAGAGACAGGGTCTGCAACCTGGTATCAGGGCCAGGAACTTGCTCAGAGCCCATCCTTACAAGTGGCTGTTGTTTCTACAGTAGAAGTATCAAGGTCAGGGATGGTCAAAGATAAGACTGGGGTGGCAGGGAACAGGCAAGGGTCCTGTCATACTGAAGAGATAGGATGTTCACCTGTATTTGAGAAAGCTACAAATAAATTAATGGGCAGGATTCAGGAATGCTTTCTTTAAACATTTATTTTATTTGGAAGGCAATGTCACACAGAGAAAGAGGGGGGAGGGGAAGAGTAGAGGAGAGAGAAGATAGACCATCTGCTGATTCACTCCCCAAATGACTGCAATGACCTGGAGCCAAGAACTGCATCCATGTCTCCTACATGACTGACAAAAACCCAAGTATTTGGGATATCCTCTGGCTGCTTGCCCCAGTGCATTAGCAAGGAGCAGGCTCGGAAGTAGAGCAGCTGGGATGCAAACTGATGCTCTGATATGGAATGCTGGTGCTGGAGGCAGCGGCTGAACCTCGCGCCAGGACACCAACCTGTGCTTTGTAGAGCATGGAAAGAAGGAAGTACACCCCCAGGCCACCACAGCCATCCAGGCAATGAACTGCAAGAGTCTGAACTCAGGCAGCAAGATGGGAAGGAGAGAAGAGGGGACTGGAGTGTTTGAGAAGAAGGTCTGAGTGGCAGATTTGGGAAAGAAGGGGGAAGGCAGAAAACAGCTGATTCCCAGTCTGCCCATGTCCTTCCTCAAGATCAGAGCTTCCCCCTCTACTTCTCATAGGCCTCATGGCCAGAAACACACAGCCTTCTTTCCCATATTATTTGCATTGAAATTTTCTCTGTACCTACTTGGCTGGGACCTTTCCAGGAGCATGGGCGATAGGTAGGTGGCTCCATATATTTAGTGCTTGGTATGACAGTTGGTGCAGTTTCCCCACGGTAAACATGAGCTAGACTGATGCATTAAGTCATGTTCTCTATGCTCCAGACACAGTGCCGAGTGCTGGGGTACACGGTAGCAGCAATAGCCTACATTTGTAAGTCTTGCATTCAAGGGATGTGAAGGAAAGAAACAAGGAGGCCCACCTCGTAGCTGACTGGGAGCACGGGGAAGTGCTGGCGGTGCCCAAGCTCATGGTCAACTGTGGGCAGGCAATGTGTACCCTGAGAGCCCCCTGCTCTGCCTCCAGTGTCTAGAAGAATATCCAATCAGACACCTGTTGAATGAATGAATGTGAATGAATAGTTTCAAGGGGCAATCAGTAGAATGAAGAAAAAGAATGGGATGTCAAGAGACAGAAGGAATATAGAACTGAGATGTGCAACCAGGGAACACACTTTGGAGGAGGTGATGTTTTAAGCTAAAATCTGTTAGCTTTAGGCATGGAGCCTGGGAAAGGCTCTGGCTGAAGGAAGGGTAAGTGAGGGGACAAGTGAAGCCTCACCCCAGGTGGAAAGGCACCCCAGCTTGGATCCCATCTTCTTCCTAATATTGTCCCCCTTCTTGAAGCACGCAGAATAGTCAGCAGATTTCTTTTTCTATAAAGCTGTTTTTATTTATTTGAAAGTTAGAGTTATGATAGGTGGGGAGAAGGAGTTAGAGATCTTCCATCCACTGGTTCATTCCCCATACAGCTGCAACAGCCAGGGTTGAGCTGGGCCAAAAGCAGGCAGGAGCCAAGTGCTTCATCCAGCTCTCCCGTGTGGGTACAGGGCCATCTTCTGCTGCTTCCCCAGGCTGTTAGCAGCGAGCTGGGTTGGACATAGAGCAGCCGGAACTCGAGACGGTGCCTGTATATGGAATGCCATCATGTCAGGCAACTGCTTTACCTGCTGGGAGTATACGGCCCCAGTCAGTTAATTTCTAAAGACACATGATGCAATCCCTGCTGCTCAAATGTTGTTATAAAGGAGAATTCCAACTTTGTATCAGAAATAGAAAAGCCAGGGAAGACAGAGCGGCTGATCACAGCTAGTGAGGATGACACTGGCAGAGGATGAGGAAGGCAGACATGCTGAGTGGTAGAGCCCGAGCCTGATGGAGTTCTGAGGAGCCCTGGATGCTGTTGTCTCATGTTTCCTAGCTTGCCACTTGTAGCACAAGAAGGCAGCGAACAAGCCAGTGAGAGAGAAACACTTGCAGAATAGAATTACATTAAACCAGATAACAGAAAATTGCATGCAAGATTTTTCTCATTATCTATTGGCCTTGCTGCTTGCTCGCATCAAACTTGATCATCCCCTGACCAGAAGAACCAAGACCAGGGCAGTGGAGCCCAGACATTGCTCTGCAATAGCCAGGGGCCTGTCAATGGTTGATGCTGGATGAGCAGTGAAGATCCTGACCAGCACAGAAGGCAGCCATCAGCCCTGTGTACCTCTCTGAAAGGTTCCTCCAAAACTCTCAACAGATCCTGCTCTGTTCCCCCACCCCACCCAATCCTGGGTTTCCAGCCACTTTGTCTCTTGAGGCCTGCTACTACTTTGCCAACTACTTGGCCGAGTGCTCCCTTGAACTTGAGTCACCACTGAGGTCACTCCCAGCAGCTCTCTCCACACCTAGAGGAGTGGCTCATGTGCTCACTCGTATGCTTCCTTCCCTCCTGGTTGTCCCTGTCCCTTTGACACTGTGCTGCCTCTATCCTGCTTCTGTCTTCCTCTCCTTGGTCTTTTGCTCTTTACCCCTATTCTTGCAGTCACCTTGACCTTCTTACTTCCTTTCCACACACCAGTGTCTGACTGTAACAGGTCCTTGTCATCTAGCACCTTGAATTCTATAGCTGCTGTTCAACAGCCCACTGTCCTTTCTGCTCCATCACTCTTCACTGCCTCCCCTACTTCATCATCCTCTTCCTTGGCCTCTCTGATGCTCCATCGCCTTCTATCATTTTCACTCCATCCCTTCTTCCGTCTCAACCCCTTGGATGACAACTGTACCTGCAACCCCTGTCATCCCATATCCCCAAACTCAACCCCACTCCTAAAGTCATCCCAATGGCCCCTTTCTCCACTTTCCTGTGAACCAAGGGACCAAGGGCTGCTGGGATATTACAAGTTCATGGCTGGCTGTCTAGCCAGAGTTTCCACTTGTCCATCCATACATGGCACCTCACTTTCAACCAGCTAGAATGCAGAGGCTGTGTCACCATAGGATGTTCCTTAGCTTCCCATCACCTAATCTGAAAACTCATTGCTACCACCTCTTCACCATTGTCACAAGGGAAGGAGGGTCCCTCCTGGTCTCCAAGGTAGACCCCCTCTAGGAGGCTCCGGGGCTCCTGACCTCTGCCTTCCTGGAGCTACTTGCTGTCATTCCCCATCTCTTCCCTATGTCTGCAGTGAACAGCTCACTCACTCTCCTGACTCTCCCCATCCCTCCCTTGGTCCTTCTCTAGCATTTAAACACAATCATGTTTCTCCCTTCCCAAGCTACCTACTTTCAATTCCTTCACTGCCAAGCAGTGCTTTCTGCGAAAGTTGTTTCCTCATCCTGGAATCCTCTTCTTCCACTGCTTGTGCTCATTCTCTCCTACCAGCCACAGCAGTGGCCTCCTGTAAGCTTCCCTGCAGCATTCAAGGCTGTCGGGGCTGTAGATCTCCTGAGAACTCCTCCTTCTCTAAACTCCTGGGAGCCCCTTGGCCCAGGACTTCCAGCTTGCATTCTGCTTGTCATTCCCTGTTGCATTCTGCAACGTCATTCCCTGTTCACTTCTCCCTCCCCACCTTGCGTGATCTCACATCCCTCTGAGTTTCTTTTCCCATCTATTTCTAGGCTAGATTTTTCTCTCAACCTAGGACCCATGAAGCTACTTTCTAATAGATGAATCCTCCTCAGAGTCTCATGGGTACCTTAGGGATGAGCTTGCATTCAGGCCTGCTCTTCCTGTTGCATTTGGTTTTGCAATGAAAGCACCCTTTAGACATTATGCCCCACCTCTCTTCTGTGACATTTATCCTCAGTTCTGGCATGGTCTGTGATTTCTTTGTGCTGACGAACTCCCAATCTTCCTCCCCTCTACCTGTGCCCAGTCCAGGATACCACCAAACGCCTCCCACCAGGATAGAGTCTCCGTGGAGCCAGGCATGCACCTGCCTTTGTCTCCACTGTGCTCTCCATACCCTGTACTGTGGCTCACACTAAGTAGATATTCAAATGCTTATTGAGTGAATGAATGCTATCTCTACTCCCAGGTTTGTTTGTGGGTTTTTGTTGTTGTTGTTTGTTTGTTTGCCTCACACTATTCTCTATAGACAGTGGTCAGAGGGGCCTCTCTCAAGTACAGGTAGATTATCATCTAGGAAACACTACTGTGATGTTTTGGGTTAATCAGCTGCCTACTGTGCTGGCAGCCCATAAGGGTGCCAGTTTAAGTTCTGGCCATTCCATTTCCAGTCCAGCTCCCTGCTAATGCACCAAGGAAATCAGTAGGGGATGACCCAAGTGCTTGGATTCCTTCACCCGTGTGAGAGACCTGAAAGAAGCTCCTGGCTTTGGCCTGGCTGAGTCCCAGGTGTTGCAACCATTTGGGGAGTATATCAACAGAAAGAAGGTCTCTCTTTGTAACTCTACCTTTCAAAAAGCTAGGATAAATCTCTCTTTAAAAACAACTCTTATCTGATCCCTATCACCTTCTCTCTAAAATCCAGCCTTCTTAGTAGACTTCCCAGGACCTTCCACAGGTAGACCTGGTCCATGGTTGCTTTGTCCAGCCTCCATTGGCATCACCCTGTAGAAAGCACCTGTGCCTGCAGAAAGTCGTGTGGTCCTAGGGCTAAGAGCCTGAGATTTGGAACTGAGACCTTCCATTAACCCCGTGGTTCGGGAGCATTGCATGATGTCTCTACCATGGTCATTTTACCTTTAAAATGGAGGACATTGATAGCTGGCCTACAGGATAATGGTATGAGTGAAATTAGTCAATACCTGTCAAGTTGCTCAGAGCGTCCACCCACAGACTCAGTGTGATGGTCACTGGCTCTAAATAGAAGCTGCTTCTGGTCATAACTCCAGGGCATTTACGGTCACTTCTGTTTGCAGTCCATGGGCTGCCCTGAAGGACTTGGCAGAGAGCCTTCCCATCTTGGGGAGGACCTTTCCTCCCAGATACCCCCTGGCTATTCCTCTCACCTTTGACTCTTCCACACCCTCTAACCTCCTCCACGAAGTGTTCCTTCAACCAGGGCTGAGACTAGAGTAAGATGTGGGAGATGATAATCTCAGGCACAAAAGATAAGGGAAGAGAGCTAAAGACTTGGGAATTAAGTAAGAGTTTCAGGCAGTATTTTACAATAAAGATACAAGAGGGCCCAGCAGCGTGGCCTAGCAGCTAAAGTCCTCACCTTGAAAGCCCCGGGATCCCATATGGGCACCAGTTCTAATCCCAGCAGCTCCACTTCCCATCCAGCTCCCTGCTTGTGGCCTGGGAAAGCAGTTGAGGATGGCCCAATGCATTGGGACCCTGCACCCGCGTGGGAGACCCAGAAGAGGTTCCAGGTTCCCGGCATCGGATCGGCGCGCATCAGCCCGTTGCGGCTCACTTGGGGAGTGAATCATCGGACGGAAGATCTTCCTCTCTGTCTCTCCTCCTCTCTCTGTATATCTGGCTGTAATAAAATGAATAAATCTTTATAAAAAAAACAATAAATAAAGATACAAGTAAAATATTCATGATAGAAAATATTAACATTTTAAGTAAAGATAAACAAACAAACAAAAAAACAAAAACAAGCTGTGACAGGGCCAGGACTAGGAAGAGGGGGCTGAAATCAGTCTTGCACGTGCCAGCTGGGATCCAGTCTTCTTTTTTTAATGTAGGTACTGTTTTGCGTTACTTTATGGATTGGATGTATAGGCATGGATTGTGATTATGGTATAAACATATCTAATGGAACAAGTATTTATCCTGATATCTGAGTTGGTGGTGCCCACTGGAGTTGGTGGCTTAGCCCCTGCATTCTGTTTGCAGCCCAGCACCCAACTTGGAGTTGGGGGCTTCTGCTGTGCATAGCATGCTTATGCAGCATCATAAATGCCTGTGTCCCTATCCATTCACTCTCTACATACAGGGGCTGTGTGCGGATCACCAGTGCACAGCACACACCCTGGTGTGCAGGGCTCACTGCTGTTTGCTGGTGATTCCCCTTGGAGCTCAGCAAGCACCTTGGAGGAGGAGGGACAGTCCTGCCGCTTGCTCCTCCAGGCTGACTAGTCACAGGGGCCCTTCTTCCTTTCCTTCAGATACCTGGAACTCCAAGACCAGAAGCAAAGTGGCCATCTCCCCCAGAATGCCCCGGGGTATCCCCTCTTCCAATCCTGTGTTGGGGCAAAGTCAGCTTCTGAGGCAAACTCAGGTGCTTTCTGCAGGTGTGTGTGTAGAGAGGGCAAGGCCGTGGGATGGGGGGGGGGAGTGGTGGTGCAGCAACAAGCCCTTGAGAGTCCTCTGACCTGGGTCATGGTTGCAAAGACCCTCACCCCCGCGAACTATCGGGATCTGCCTTAGACACACACATCCTGCCATTCCTCAGCAGAGAGCTGGAGGCCAAGATTCTCAAGCTGCCACAATGGGACAGCCAACAAGAGCCCAACTGGATGGGGCAGCCCCTGGGGTCAGGGCAGCGTCACCAGTGTGCCCACAAAAGCCCACCGCTGTGCTCAAAAACACTATTGCAGACTTGTTTCTCTCAGGAAGCTTCCAGGACTGTGGTTTCTGAATACCCTTCATGGCATCCGCAGAAAAGTGAAGGTCCCCTTAACCCAAGACTCCGGGAAGGTATCCAAAAACTGCCCCAGTGACTCCAAGCCGCATACCATTTGGCACCTCTTATGCCACCCTGGGACTCAGTGCCTCCTCCTCCTCCTCCCGTACTCACTTCCTCCTTCATCCCTCACAACACAAGCACAGCACCAAGTGGGGTTGAGGGGGTACCGAAGCATCAGGGCCTGGCTGCCTCTCCGGCAAGGTGGCCATCCTGGCACACCACCAGGTCCAGGCCCCTGGAGCCATCTGCCTGACATCACCACTGTGGGCTCCGAAGCATACGCGTACTTAATGAGTCATTTGTTTCATTTTACCTGCTGCCATCTCAAATTGCATCAAGCCCTATCTTCAGAAAAGTGCGTCCCTATCAGAAGCAGAGAGAATTGATTTTCACTCAAGTGCTGTTTAGTGACCAGCACAATGCCAGCTGCCTTCTCTCGGGCTTGCCTCTGCTGCTCAGGAAGGGACTGGACTTAAGATTTGTCAAGGGACATAGACAGATGCAGGGTCCAGATCTGAGCCGGGTCCATTTCCGTCAGGAGGTCTGAGACATGATGGGAGGTGGAGGCTGGGGGGGAGGACCTTCTGGGGAAGCAACCCTCAGAGAACATAGACCCCAAGAAAATATTCCTGCAGCCAGCCTGGGAGGTTGGGCCCTTGGAGTTCACCCCATGGCACTCAGGATTGTTCAAGAATGCTGCTATCCCTTGACTCACCTGTTCCTCTGAAGAACAGCAGAGTAGGACATGTGGACGTTTAGTTCCCCGAGAGGTACCAAGTCACCGTGTGTCTCTGTTTGTGCATCTTCCTGTCTTTCAGAGATCGAGCAAGGCAGCTGCGGTGACCCTGGGATCCCTGCCTATGGCCGGAGGGAAGGCTCTCGGTTCCGCCACGGCGACACGCTCACGTTTGAGTGCCAGCCTGCCTTTGAGCTGGTGGGGCAGAAGGCAATCACGTGCCAAAAGAATAACCAGTGGTCGGCTAAGAAGCCAGGCTGCGTGTGTAAGTGAGCTGGGAGGGGGGCCGCTGCCCAGTGGGCACCCAGAAGCAGGGGACCCCATCCTCTGGAAACCTCAAGGATCCTACCGTGGGTCCCGCTCCAGTGGGTTCCTCCAAGTCTGCAGAAGCTTGCTGCCTGGGTCCTTGATGTGGACGGTAGCCCTGAAGATAGCCGCTCTTGACACATGGGGCCCCTCTCCTTTGCCATCTCATCCTCCCCAGTGGCCCTTCACAGAGAGGTAGAATCCCTCAGCACTTGACCAACCAAATTTAAACCCCAGCATTTCCTTCTTACCTCCATTCACACCCTGCAACCTAGCAACATGAAAGGGACATCTATGAGCCTGTAGGATCCACCCCCACCTCTGTCTACCGGGGATGGGAACCAGGGCCTTGCCTGGGCAAGCCAAGCATCCTACTATTGCCTCCTTGTGTGTTGGATTGAGGACAGGGTGAGGACTCGAACTGTCTTGCCTCGTTGGTAGTCGGGGAAGGAGCTAAGTGTGTTGCTGTATACTGTGTAGTCATCAAGAAACTCTTCTCTCCGCTTAAGCAATGGCCATACATCTGTGACACAAGTCAGCTCTTGTCTTCAGCCATAGAGGGACTGGGAGCATGAGGGCTGTGCATACCAGTGGGAGGCCAGGTACTGGCTCTGTCGGCAAGTTCCAGGTCCCAGCTGCTTTGGGCTGTCCCCTCTTCTTCTCCCAACCCTTGCCATACCACCTCATTGATCTCTTTCAATTCACTCCTCTGGGGAAGGGCAAAAAGCCTGACCCTGCCCTCCTTCACCCTTGGCGTGGACCTCCTGGAGCTTGGAAAGTCTCCCCTAAGAGAGCATGGTGGTCCCTGGGGATGGGGAATGGGACCCTGGGGGGACAGTTCCTTCTCCATCATGATGAAGAGCTTGCCGTATGACTTGGGCTATACCATAGCAGTTTTATTTCTCATGTGGGAAAGAAAGTTCAGTTTAATGGAATATTTTTGATGATTTGGGAGTTTATTTATGTGAAAACTTAGGAGAACTTAAGGATCACATTACTCTTAAATACACGTTGAACAGATGGCCCTCCCAGTAAAGGAAAAACAAAGTTGCTTCACAGCTGCTCGTCACTGCTTCCTCACATTGTGGTGATTCCATGCTTAACAGCAGCGTCAACCTTGTGGTCCCTTGGGAGCCACTGGGACAGCAGGTGCAGGAAAGGCTACTGAGTCACAGCTCAGGCATGGTGAAAGTGACCAGAGAGGAAAAGCTCTGGCCCAGCAGACAGAGGCAGGCGGCGGATGGGTGAAGGTGTTGGCTGTGGGGATCCTGGTTACTGTGGGGACTCGAGCTGTAAAATTCATCAGGTGAAACAGGGCAGGGAACACTGGGAAAGGGGGACGGGCTTCTGGGGCAGAGAGCTGTGGGAGTGAGTGGGAAGCCAAGCAGCTGGCTACCTCACAAGTCCGGGGATGTAGGTAGCAGGATGCTGGCCGAGGGCTTGGGGGAGCCATCACTCAAGCCCTCCAAGAGTGGCGTTTAGTTCTTGGCTTTCCAGAGTAATCAGCACATCCTTCTAGAAGCTTCAGTGAGGGTGAGGGTAGGAGAACTTGTGGTGCACTTGGCAGACCTTGCATTTGCAGGAGCAGGGCTGGCAGCTTCCAGAGGGCTGGACGATGCTGGCCAGCAGCTGAGAAAGAAAGAGGACTGCAGAGGTGGGCTGAGGCTGGCTGGGGCTTAAAAGAAAGCGTGGGGAGCTGAGGTTTGTTGATGAGAGCTGCGGACCACAGATTCTGGCCGGGGAGGGTGGGAATGATTTAATTATGGACTCTGGGGAGAGAGGAGGATGGCATCCCCAGGCATTTTCATCACTCAAGTCAGTGTGTGGATGTTGGGGCGTAGCAATACCCAGCTGGAATCCCAGAGAAGTGGGCTTCCATTCAGGAGGCCAGGGAGAGCCACAGGCTGCATGCCTGTGTACCCTGTGTAGGCGAGGGAGTGTCAGCTGTGCACCCTCTGCCTAGCACACAGCCCCTGCATGGATGCTTCCAGGAGTGCTGGGCTTCGCAAGGTCTCATTGGGAGTGAAAAAAAATAAAATGGTGATAAGAAAGGCCTATGTACTGTGATCCCTTTGAATTCAAAATATGAAGACCTGTTTCTTAGTCTTGGCTCTGTTTCTTGCCTGCAGCCAGGATGCCCCCTGTCTGGCTGTGAGTTTTCTCATCTTTCTTAGGCAGTCCTCCATTCTGGTTGTATCTATTCTAAGCCTATAGGATCATACTTAGAGCAAAGGGTAATGATGACATGGGCGGCCCCAACATTCTCTACAGTGAAATCTTGGAGACTACCTCTAAAGTGCACCGTTCTGGGGCTGGGTCATACTTTGATGGCAGGAAAGCATTCAGCTGTGGTGTTCTGCTCCTGACCGTGTGATCCACAGAAACTTCTGTGCATGTCCATAAAAAATAGAAAATAGCATGTGTTTTCATATTGTATAAAGTGTTCATAAATTAGTGTCCTAAATCTTGCCAGACATTAGTCACAATAAATACTGCCACAATGCTTAGCAGACAGTGCTGCCTTTTCTGTCTTAGCAGTTGGAGGGGAATGGGGAAACAATTTTAATGGCTCCGATTTCTTTGAATAACCGTCCACAGAACTGCAAAACAGTGCATTGTTCAAAACTAGTGCTTGCTGGGGAGTTGCTGTGTGAGACTGCACAGCTACACTCTTGCTTCATGTTCTGACACGTTTTCTGCAGCAAACGGGAACTTTAGAATTGTGCCTTGGCCTCTGATCTGCCCTCACAGTGGTAGATACTCAATGGATGGTCTTTTTCATCTTCGATTTCAGGACATTGATGTCTCTCACCATGAAAACCGTTTTGAAAGATAAGATGGAGCCAGCTTCTTTCCTCTTACCCTCTTGTCGTCCTTGGTGAATTCTTATCTCCAGGCATGAATCAAAGAGCACCAAATTTCCATCCATCCAACCGTATTTCCGGAGCATCTGCCATGTGCCAAGTGCCATGTGTTGCCATCAGAGCTGTTCATTCTCTGCCTAGGAAATGTGTTCATCCTAACGGTGCTGGTGAGAAAGCTGTGGCCAGGTTGCAGGTCCTATGCCTTGCAAAAGCTCCATGCATCTCCCCTGCTTTCTTACAACAGAATAGAGAGCCTTTTCCACACAGTCCTGTCCAGTCACTGCTCCACCAGGGGCTTTAGAATTGGAAAGAAAGATGACTTGGGTGGTGGTGTGCACAGGACTTAATGCTTTGCTGACAGGCAAGCGCAGCACTTCACACTTCCTAAGGAAGCCAGGAAACCAATTATCAGCCCATTAGCAGCCACTTTTCAAAAGAAGTTTCAAAGCAGTTTTCACCAGAGATAAGCCAAGACAGCACAAAGCACACTCCCCTTCACCATTTCATAAACTACCATGAGGAGGTGTGACTCCTAATTGCTCCATTCTTGATGTCTGTGGCATGTATGGGAAAATGGGAATGCAGGCACTCCCAGGATGAATACAGTTCTAAGTTACAGATCAGCACTTGAAGCCGGAGAGGTCAAGGGAAGGAGAATCGGGAGCTGAAAGCCAGTACTGCAGGCAACAAAGAAACTGATTACCGGGGTTTGGAGAATTGGGAGGGAAAAGGATAAGATTCTACACAGGGATGAGCAAAGGCCCCCTGCTCTGCATCCTCCTCCGAATCCCGCCCATATTTCCCATCTCTTGCTCTGGACACATATGCATGTACCTGTTTACACACAAGGAAGTGGGTCAGTTCATAGACTCCTCAGGAAGGTGATTTCTCATTGGACCATTACCCTGGGGAGGAGTTTCTCAGTCTCAACCCTGTTGAAATTTTAGCCCAGATCTTTCTTTCTGTGGAATGCGGTCTTATGCACTGTAGACTATTTTCGTGGCATTCCTGTCTTCTATCCACTAAATGTCAATAACACCCACCCCACACGACAGCTGTGATGATCAAAATGCCTCTAGATATCACCAAATATTCCCCGCACAGGGAAACCATCCCAGAAGGAACTACTGGTCCAGGAGATCTAAGGAAGGCTGTAGATTTGCCTCTGACACGAAGCTTCAGTTAAAATCTGTGGCAGATGTCACAGTGAGAAAGCATGGGACAGGGAGGGAGGTGATGTTAAGCATTTTACGTCATCAGGAAGATGTCAGTCTTCCCCCAAGATTTTATGGACTACTTGTCTGGATTTATAGATGAAAATAAAGTTCAAGGAGATATCCCAACTAACTCAAAGGCTAAAGGACAGCCTCTCAGTGATGGAGCAATGGTTTGAAGCCAGGCTTCTGCTCCAGTGCCTGCACTCTCTCCATCGCCCACGTGCTCAGAATTCTTTCAGGGTTACCTGTAGAAGTAAGGACAAGGCAAGTCTTAGCATGGAGTCAGAGTAGGAACCAGGGCAAGCTGCTAGTGGAGTTATCTTTACGATGTGACTGACTTACAGAAGCTGAAACAAAAATCGTGCTGAATAGATCCATGGCCTGGATTGGAACTTTACTGATGCCATGCACCAACATGTCACATGCTCATATTGAGACAATTCCCCAGTCTTCAGTGTTCTCTCCTCCCCTGTCCATCCACATATGTATCTATCTTGATTTGTTGAATGCCAGTCATGTACAAATTGAGAGGCCTGGGAAGGTGTGTCTGTGCCTGCGTATCTCTTCAGCTGGAGGGCTTCAGGGCATACTCGTCTCAGGTAGAAGGGTGAATTTTTGGCTCTGTACCACATATGGCATGCCGAAACTAAGAATTTTCTGAAACTCAAGGGTTAACATACAAAGCAGGTCTTTGATATTATTTTAGTACCTTAAATTATAGTTTATGTACATTTAAACGTTTAAGTGAATAAATGTTTCTTTGTCCACCTCTGATCAGTGAAAATCATTTTCAAATTTAGCATTCTTCTTGGATTCTTCAGGCAGCGTTACCATTTCGCATCCACATTATGTCGACTGTCTTGCCGCATTGTCACATGTCTTTCACAGTTGTTATTCTCAACATCTCTGGAGAATTCTGTCTCCTGGTTAGCCCATGACTTTATCAATCAGCTCTGTTCAGTTATTTCATGAAAGGCTGGATGAACACGCTCACATATATAAATTGGATTTTCTTCGCTTAAATTATTTCCTTAGGATAAATTTCTAGGAGTGACACCATTGGGTTAGGATCTGTTTGTAACTCCTTGATATATATTGTCCCGTGACTCCCCCAAATGCTGCACTGTTTCATGCTGCTGATAGCAAAAGCTGTAAGATTAAGAATAAAATGCATGAGTTAGGCACTCAGCACAGGGGTTAAGCTGCCACTCGGGGTGTCCATGTCTCGTATCCAAGTGCCTGGGTTTGAGCGCTGGTTCTGTTTTCTGCTAATGTACACTGTGGGAGGCAGCAGGTGATGGCTCAGGTACCTGGACCCCTGCCACCCCCATGAGGGAGCCCAATGGAGTTCCATGCTCTTGGCTTTGGTCCAGTCCAGACATGCTGGCCATTGAGAGTATTCAAGGAGTAAGTCAGTGGACTGAATCAATCTCTCTGTCTCTCTTAAAATGATGCATCATTAATTTTAAAAGAATGAGGTCTATTTCATGCACAACTTTGCCATCAGGAAACATGGCATCTCTCTTTTATATTCACCTACTTTGCTTTCAAAAGAGAACTTTGTGCTTCTATGTTTCGCCCGTAACCTTTGTGAGCTCTGCTCAAGTCTGTGCCTGGCCTTTCAGGAGCTGCTAATTTAATAAGCATGAGTTGAGCGCACCCCCTCAGCACACCCTTGACGACTGCTGCAAAGTGCCAGATGTTATGAGAAGTGCTACGGACGCTGAGATGAATTGGGCACGGTCCTTGACCTCGAAGAGCTCTCTGGATGCGGAGAGAGAAACAATTATGGAAATCAAAACAATCCCTTGTGGTTTCAAGTTTAGTTTTTCAATGAGAAAGCATCGATGATACAGATACGTGTCTCTGTTACTTCACACATCTCTATGAAGTGCCTGAACCATAGCAGGCATCACAGCAGGTGCTGAGCTCAGGACCAATGGCCTCTCTTCCCCGGGCACAGACCTGACATCGTCTCTGCTAGAACAGTGAGGCCAGATGCATGGTGGAGCAGAGAAGGACCCTGTCTGAAAGGGAGGCAGGAGCATGGCAGTAATGGGTTCTGAGAGGAGCCATAAGCAAAAGGGAAGTGTCCCATGGATTCACGGATACCCAGTGAGTGTGTGTGTGTGCTGGCCAGTCTGGGTCTGAGGTTGAAAGTGGCTCCTCGAGAGGTAGGCTACTGCCAAAGGCATGGGGATGAAGCAAGAAGGCAGTGTCTGTGGGAGCAGTCTGAGCAGATACTGCTGGGTGTCCAGGGGAGGGACTCAACAGATCCCCTATTGGGGCATCAGGTACAAAGGCAGAGTCAGGAGGAATCCAGCATAGCCACAACAGGCCACTGGATGGGAACTTCCATGCTGGTTTTTCTCCAGCCGGCCTGGGTCCTCTGTGCAAGCAAGGACATGGTGCATTAGCTGTATTTGCTGTGTTGTGGCCATCTGTCCCTCTCCATGGTCATCCAGGGGCTGTGTTCCCTTCCAGTTGGAAGGCACTCTTTGTATACTGTGGGTAAGAGTTATTCATGGCATTGATGCATGCATTTCCTAGCTTTAATTTTCTTTCTTGGGTTATTTTGTTTTTCTTTTGTGCTGTGCAGTTATTTTATATTTTTATCCAGACCAATCCCTCAGCATTGGTAATTTCTTTTCAAAGCTGACAAAGTTATCATTCTGCCACAGACCCGAGAAGCAGTAATGTTCTATTTTGGGTTACTTGTCAGTAATTTGATTTTTTAAAATATAATTTGTTAATGCATCCGGAGTTTATTTAGATGAATGCATAATATTGTCCAAACTCTTATATAGTTTTCCCGCATAATTTAATAAGTAATTCATTTCCCTTTTGATTTGAGGGAAATGAATTGTTTTACCACAGCCCGAATCCTCAAATGTAGTTAAGTCTGCTCCTTGAGTCACCCCTTTGTTCTGCTCTTCTGTTTCTCTTCTAGCCTCCGTGTTGACTAATTTTAATTGTTGTTTTATAATATGTTCTAATATCTGGCAGAGCTAGAAACAATTCCTTCCTCCCTTAATTATTTTCTCTCTCAGAATATTCATTGTTATTCTCATCTGTTTGTTGTTCAAGATTAATTTTAGAATTGTTTTTGCCAGAATAAAAATAAAAATCCTATGGGGATTTTTGCGTGTGCACTCCTGTTAAATTATAAATTAACTTGAAGAAAATAGACGTTTCTGTGCTGTTCAGCTTTCCCATCCCCATGCTTCTCTTTGTGTCCATCTGCTTGCAGTTTTCTAAATATAGCAGCTCTCTGGTCAGCTTCACATAGGTCACAAGTGTGGCCCATCACCTCTCTTCTGTAGACACTCCGTTCTCCCTGGATCTCAGTGTCCCATGCGTGGGGGAAACTTGCCTCCATTTTTGCTCTTTTCCACGGCAGAAACCTGATGTTCCCTGTAATCATATAATCCTGGATTTTCCAGAACAAGTGTGCTTTCAAACACCCTTTCCTTTGGCCCAGAAAATACGATCATAATCGCCAAAAATTGCCTTTTTTTCAAATGCTCAGAGCCGGAGTTGGGATCAGCCAAGATTTGAAAGCATCAGCCCGCCGGTGTGGGATTGTATGAAGTTCATGGAGCATGTCTGTTATGGATAAACTATGTGTGGTTAAAAAAAAAAAACACCCAAGTAAGCATAGTTGAATTCTGCTTTTCCTGAGCGTCTGACATCTTGCCCGATTCCTGGGATCTGTTGTGATTGGGGCCAGGGCCATGACAAGGGTTGTGGCATTCCCTCCTCTTGCTGCAGCATTGTTGCTTCTCTAGGCTTCCTTCAAGACCTCATGGACCCCCTAGTGGGCCCTAGGAAATGAGAAGGGGATTTGGAAGGTTCCAGGATGCCCCTCCTCTGTTACCGCAGCTCCCACATTCTGGACAGTGAAGACCTGTGGTCTTGTCTGGCCTAGCAGAGCTGGGGACAGGCTGCCCTGCACAAGCATCCACTGATGCCCAAGGGTCATGGCCTAAAGCAGAGTCTGTGGCCATAGCCAGAGGTAGGCAAGGTCTGACCCTGGTCTTGCCCTGGAAAATTGGCATCATGGTCATGGTTGTGAAGCTCCCCTGAACGGAATAAGCCAGAATAGAGTCTGGGGTTGGGAAAGCTGAGGCCTGGAAGAAGGCATGACTCACGGGAGCTTTCTGCCTGTCAGACCATCCAGGGGTATAGGTGATACTTGTCCCACAAGGACCATCTGGGTAACCTTATGTGACTCATCAGCTTTGGTTTTTGCATTGGAAGACACTTGAAAGTGAAAAGACTTGTCTGAGTAGAAAGAAATTTTAATCAGGGAAATAGGGCCTTCCCCCACCCTGAAAAGGTATACCTGCCCAGCATTTTTTCAAAGCAAGGATGAGAGAGGGAATCAGGAACCAGAGGAAAGGCCAGTGTGAGGAGAGGGGCCCCAAGCTCAGGGGCCCTGTGAGTATGCTGGGCTCCCAAGGCCCACTGCACAGCAGCTCTGTGGAGTCTCGTCATACCTCACCCCACAGTTTTAGGGGAGGAAGGCGCACTTGGTTGGATATGGGTGGAGATCTGGCTGAATTAATTATGAAACAAAGGTCTTCAGTGCACCTGCCCAGGGGTCCCTGCAGGGATGGCTCACCAAGGAGACCGCCCCATGTTTTCCATCAGATTATCTAAGGCAGCAGAGTCAGCTCCTAGGAGGCCAATGTGAGCCTTTCTGTTTAAAGAGGCAAACGTGCTGTGGACTCAAAACCAGACGCTTGCTACAAGATACTTAAAAATCTTGTAAAACATAGAATTTTAGGGGCCAGTGTTGTGGCACAGTGGGTCAAGTCCACTGTGTGCGATGCCAACATTCATGAGGGTACCAGTTCGAGCCCCACCTGTAGGAGGCGCCTATCTCCTGGCTTCAGCCTGGCCCAGTCCTGGGGAGTGAACTAGCATTGGGAGATCTCATTCTCTTGCTCTCCCTCTCTCTGTCTCTTTAACTGTGGCTTTAAATAAATAAATTTTTATTTTTGTTGTTTTTAAATTAGTGTTATTATTTTTCATGGTACGGTTCCATAGACACAAGGGCTCCCTCTTCCTGGCGCCTTTCTCCCCATACCCCATAATTTTTTAAATATGCAAAATTTCATTGCTAGAAATTCCCCTTGAGTAGGTCCAGGAGGGAGCAGGGGAACTGGGCTTGAAAACCTTCTTGGTGATGTAGGAGTCAGATTTATTTTTTTTGTTGTTTAATTAATTAATTTTTTAGAGACCATGTTTTTAATTTACTTTAGATTCAAAAGCTTAATGGTGTTCGTCAAATGCAAAATAAAGAGAGCTAACCCAGCAGGAAAACAGGCCAGGGCTACAAACAATAATCAAATGGAAAAAAAATATTCAACTTTATTCATAGGAAGTAAATTTTTAAAAGTATTTATTTATCTGAAATTCAAAGCTAAAGGCATAAAGATGGAAATAGAGATCTTCCTTCTGCTGGCTTACTCCACATATTTGCAGCAAGACAGATATACATAGGCATCTCTGTCCCCTTGTCCCTCTCTCCTTCTCTATCTCCTCCCACTCTCCCTTTCCCTCTCTTTCCTCCCTTCCTTCATTCCTTTCTTAATTTTAGTCCCCACATTTAAGGGGGAACATATAGCATTTGTATTTCTGTGTATGTCTTATTTCTCTCAACATGCTGTCCTCTAATTCCAGCTATGTTGGTGCAACTGGTAGAATTTTGTTCTTTTTTGATAGCTGATGATATTCCAGCATGTATATGTATCACATTTTTCTTTCTGCATTCTTCTGAGGCCCATATGGATACCTGAGCCCCTGCTATGGAACACCTGCTCCGCGTCAGTCACCCTGGGGTTCATCCTGAGGGGCATCTGGTTGGCACGGGGTTGTCACTCAGGGGGAGATGTGTCGTGGTCCTGAGCTGCCCCTCGGAGGCTGCAGTAACTTGGTGATTATGATCACTGTCCATGGTCTCCTGGGGTTCATGGAATGGTGACCTCTGTGTTGATATTGCAGCAAGGAGTAGGATGCATGCCCCAATGCCTTGGCATCAGCTTTTGGCATCGTGAGTGCCCGCCATTCGGCTGACTGTACTGGCAGCCAAATGCAGAGGGGAAGAGCTACTGTGGATGGGACTTTGTGTTCACAACTGGGCAAGTAACGGGGCGAGTCTCAGATGGTTCTTTCCCACTTAGAATACACTATCTAGTGTGTGAGATAAGCACAAGCTGTCTCTGGATTATTGTTGTAACAGATTTGGTCACGGAATCTACCAGAATGTAGAGGAAGAAAAACAGCTGCAGCTGGCTGGTGCTCAGACCTTTTCCTGGAGGAGTGCAGCACAGGCTGCATTTGGTCCAACATGGAAATCTCTGCAGACCCAGCCTGACCCAAGGCCAAGCCAAGGACCTCAAGTGTCTTGGGCTCAGGTCTGTTAGGACCATGGCTACCTGGGTGGCATATGGACTAGGAAAACTGACCATGCTTTAGGAATCTACTCCGGGGCTGTGACCACTCTTTGGGGCAGGGAGGGGTGAGTAGTGGAATGTCTCTGTGGGTTTCCCTTCTACTTTAACCTTTGAAATGGAGCCGACAGTCATTCTCTGTAGCATGTTGGGATTTGTGTGTGTGCCATCTGTCCTGTGCAGCACGGTGTTCAACTCAGTTTTCAGGTGCAACCCAAAGCTTCACCAACCAGGGTTTTTCATATTGGCTGGCCGTGGAGCTGGAGGTTAACATTCTGTCTGGACCCCTCTGCTATTCTTTGAGCCTCTTGACAACCCTTCATTGCATGTGGACATGAGTGTACCACCGACCCCCCTGGGTGTTACAGGTGTCTGTGGGTGTTGTAGCTCTCAGGGGAGGCACTGCTCTTCTTGTTCTGGACTTGCTTTCTAGGAGAGCCCTGGGTCCCCATCTGAGGCTTGTTGTTCCTTCCTTCAGCCCTTGTGGGTACTGGGTGCTGGCCCTAGGCTTTAGTTTTGTTTCCTCTTGCTTTGGGACTCACATGGGGCTCCCCGTGGTTCTTGAGTTATCCCTGCCAGACTAACTGTGAACTGCCAACTCCTCCAGAAATCCCATGTAGTGAAACCCAAACACTCTTCCCTATTGGTGTGGTGAGCAGCCACTAAGTGCTTTTTTCCTGTGTTCAGTGGTTGCTGTTTTGACATGCCTGGCTTGGGGTTGGTTCTAGACTGCAAGTGATGATGTGTTCGTGCTACTGCAGGAAGTGGAACTCCCTGACAGGGTTTAGGGACTCACAGGAGAGACAGGCCAAAGGGCCTCAAAGGTCTGATTCATAGTCCTGGAGTGATCTCAGAGCCACTGGGAGAGAGAGTCCATGGCCACTGACTCTCAGAGCCACTAGAGGGGGAGTCCATGACCACAGACCCTCAGAGCTGCTGGAGAGGGAGTCCATGGCCACTGCCCCTCAGAACTGCTGGATAGTCCATGGCCATGGCCCCTCAGAGCTGCTGAATGGCCATGGCCCTCAGAGCCGCTATATAGTCCATGGCCATGGCCCCTCAGAGCTGCTGAATGGCCATAGCCCTCAGAGCCGCTATATAGTCCATGGCCATGGCTCCTCAGAGCCGCTGGATAGCCCATGACCACGGACCCTCAGAGCTGCTGGATAGTCCCTGGCCACGGCTCCTCAGAGCCGCTGGAGAGACCATGGCCACGGCCTCTCAGCACCACTGGATAGCCCATGACCACGGACCCTCAGAGTTGCTGGATAGTCCATGGCCACGGCTCCTCAGAGCTACTGGATAGCCCATGACCACGTCTCCTCAGAGCCGCTGGAGAGACCATGGCCACGGCCTCTCAGCACCACTGGATAGCCCATGACCACGGACCCTCAGAGCTGCTGGATAGTCCATGGCCATGTCCCCTCAGAGCCACTGGATAGCCCATGGCCACAGCCCCTCAGAGCCACTGGATAGCCCATGGCCACGGCCCTTCAGAGTCACTGGAGAATCCACGGTCATGGCCCTCAGAGCTGCTGGAGAGGGAGTCAAAGCCGTGGCCCCTCTGGAATTTCTCTGCTTGGCTTTAGGCTTTTAGGTTACACCCACACCCAGCCACCTTCTGCCCGGTTAATGCTTGTACCTGGTTGAACACATCAATGTAAGTGGCTGAAGCTATACCTGTCTAAGCATGCAAGTTGATCAGGAGCTTCCCCTGTGCTAAGCACAGAATCTTCTAGAAGGCCCCATGGCTGGAGTTAGGCCAAGTTGAAGTTAAGAACTCCATCTGGGTCTTCCCCATGAGTGCAGGTACCCAATTACTTGAGCCATCTTCTGCTTTCCCAGGTGTATTAGCAGGGAGCTGAATTTAGAAGTATAACATACCCACACCCCTACAGAGTGCTGCCACCACAATTGTGAGCTTTACTGTGCTGTAATGTTGGCCCCTGGCAACCATCCTTGACCCAGTATATCCCAGGCCATCCAAATCCCAACTGGCATACTATGCATGCCTCCAGGGCAAAGCTGTTTAGCACGAGTGGCCCCTTGCACTGCTAGTGTCTTCCAACCAAGGTGTTATAGCAAATCACCATGGGTAGACAAGCAATCAGTCATCCCTGCGAAGGAAGAATATGCAAGGGTACCCTGGGTTTGGTGCTACTTGTTCATGCCTGGAAGAGAGGGGCTAAGAACCAACAGGCAAACCTTCTGGCCTGGAAAGTTGCCTGGTAGAGACTGTGCTAGGGGAGGAAAGACAGATGCTCTCTGGCTTCCCACTCCAGCCAGCTGATTCTGGGAGACACAGAGAGCAGAAGCCAGAGTGGAGGCACAGCCACCAGCTGCAGGACTGGGACTGGGTTGTTTTTCAGGCTCAGCAAAGATAACCCGTGCCCCTCCCATGTATTGGGCACAGTGCTACATTCCCTGCCTGCCCAAGATTCATGGCACAGAGTCTTTGTGACAAAGCTGCAGCTTAGAAGTCACTCGTCTGATTTTTTTAAGTACATGAGAAAAGACCTGGGGAGCTGATACCACTGGCTGCCCCTAAAAGCGACCACTTACTAAGTGAAAAGTGACATGCCATGGCCTGCAAACACAGAGATTTTGCAAGGATTCATTTTCGTGATGTTTGTGGTGCAACAGCTGAGTCCATATGAGGATGGACTCAGATGCATCCCAGGAGTGCAGATCCAGGTTTGCTTTGCCCTAAGGGTTCTGGATCTCTCCTGTGACCCAGTGACATGAGACATGAGAGCCTCCACTGAGGAATCCATGAGTATCCCAGTTTAGAGCCTGACCTTAACAAGGACCTAGAAGCATGAAGAGCATCTATCTGGGATCTGATGTGAGACCCATGAATGGCTTGGGTGCAGTCGTCATTGTAAAGATGTTGCAGGAATCCACCATGGCTGCAGGATAAGTGCAGGCAGAGAGCATCATTCCCAGAGCTTGGGCTGCCAAGCAGCCAGGTGGGTTATGTCAGGAACCCAACCAGACTCTGCAAGCAGCAAAGCACAGTCTTACCATTGAGGGAAACCTAATGGCACATGTGGGCTTCAGTTTAAGACTCCAGCTCCAAGACAGGATTGGGTTGTTTGAATGAGGACCTGCAGAAGATGGATAAAAACTGCTGTCATGGGAAGGGACTGAAATGGCCACAGGGAAGGGGACCATGTAGTCTTCATTATTGGGGACCACCAACTTTTGTTCTAGGTTATGTAGTGCCACCTTGCAATTTCAAATGCCCCCAGTTGGAGCAATACATTATGTAACCGCACTAACTACTGTGCAGTAGACTTCATGCCAAGAAGGGTATCAGCTGTCAGCTGAATCAGTTGGATGCCAAGTGAGATACTTGACCAACTGGTCTACAAGGCTCTGCATGATCCACTCCTGCTTATGTCCCTCCTTTCATCCCAAGGCACTCTGCCCCTCCACACCCTTTCCTACCTCTACCTTTGCAGTTACAGTCTGCCACATTGGTATATTCCTCACAAGGCTGGCTCCTTCTCATCCCTCGACTGTCAGCTTCCCAGAGAGGACTTCTCTCTCCAGAAGACTCATCCTTCACTTCTTATTTCCTTTACCCCCAGTTCCTATGTGTATTTGTCAACGTCTGCATGGTATCCATCTCAATGCATTGCAACAATGCACATTATTCCTCACTCATATTCCATGAGGGCTGGATATCCACATGGATTAGATGGACTCAAGGAAGCATCCCATTCTGGGACAAAGGGCAAGGATCCAGCTTGTTCCTAGGACGTGCTGCTCTTCTGGCAGAAGGCAAATGAGCCAAACCCCCTAGGTTATATAAAATCTCTGCTTGGAGCCATTTGTGTCAGGTCCACTCTGATCCTAGGGGATCACACCAATCACGAGAGCGAGTTCAAAGTCAATATGGGTAGGGAAGAGGGCTCCACCTCCAGGGATGCATGAAAAAGGCATGGAAGGAACAGGTGCTTGTGAACAAATAATACAATCAAACATAATATGCAGTACTGCTTTTATTCCTTGAATGTTTGGCACCCTCCCTAGACTGTAAGCTCCCCGAGGACAGAGCTATGTACATCTTGTTCAGTATCATCTCCAGTACTGATCACATAACAGATTCTTAGTAAGTATTGGTTTCCTGTATTTGCCATAATTTTTAGCAGCATTAGCGTTGGTGTTATTAAATTGACAGCATCAACAAGTTAGAAGTTGGAGAGGGCTTATTTTGGAATATATTTGGCCACCCCAGGCTAATTAATAGCACAGTATTATTCCATGACCATCAAGGTGAGCTGAGCCTGATGCACATGACTAGGATTTGGAAGGAAAAAGTGAAGGGTGGGAATGACCCACAGCACTCACCAGGAATGATGCTTAGCAGAGTTTTGCTGGTAATAAGGGGAGCAAAACATAGAAAAAAAAGCCCAGACAAAAGCACAGACATGAGGCTGGCCTTGCACATTTGTAGAGCTGCAGGTGATCAAACTGGCTGAGATATAGGGCACAGTGAGGGGAGGGAGAGGAAATAACGATGAAAGAACTTGACAGAGGCCTTAGGTTGTTGAGAGTCTTTTGTGCCCCTTTTGATAGGTCCAGACTGTATCCTGTGTACAGTGGGGAGTCCACAAAGAGTTACAAGCAAAGATGTAGCAGCACAGGGATTTGTGATGCCCAAAATTGACCCTGACACCAGGGTGGAAGATAGAAGGAGCAAGATTTAATATGGGAGACCAGGGAGACTCTTGCCGTAGGAGAAGGGCCTTCACTTAGTAGGCAGTGATGAAGTACAAGAAATATTGAAGAGATAGAATCAACAGAAGTTAGTTACTGATGGGATATGGGAGTGAGGAAGGAGTTGGTATGCTTAAGCAACTGGGCATTGTCATTTTCATGGAGGTAAGGAATGAAGGAGGTTGAGGAAAACAGGTGAAAATTTCAATTTGGGACATTCATCGAAAGTGCTGGGGGCTGTCCAGTGAGGATATACATCAGTCAGAATGGTGTCAGATCTGCAGTGTGGCAGGGGACCTAAAGAAAGCCCCTCTGCTGGGCTGATGCCGGACAAACTCCTAGGTCCTGCAATCTAAGAGGACCTCATTTGGGGAAGAAGATCAAAAGTATAGTTTTGTATATGTTTAGTTTAATTCACTATAATAAAAACTCAAGCTCCCCCTGAAAAAAAGACTGTTGCCTTCTTCTACATGTCATTTTGTGTCATTGCTTCATCAATCACCATGTTTTTTTTAATCTTTTTTTTTTATTTTTTTTTATTCATTAATTACATTGTATTATGTGACACAGTTTCATAGGTACTGGGATTCTCCCCACCCCTCCCCAAACTCTCCCACCATGGTGGATTCCTCCACCTTGTTGCATAACCACAGCTCAAGTTCAGTTGAGATTCCCCCATTGCAAGCATATACCAAACATAGAGTCCAGCATCTTATTGTCCAGTCAAGTTCAACGGCTTCTTAGGTATACCCTCTCTGGTCTGAAGGCAGAGCCAGCAGAGTATCATCCTGATCAATTAAAAGCTCCAACATACCGTCAGCAAAAATTTACATCATTATGGAATTAATTGACATAGTAATGAGTAACCAATATGTTAAAAGTAAATGCAAGTTCTTAACCACCTTCTGTGACCACCTCATTGATATTTCAATTTTAGTTTATACACAACATATAACATACCTAACATGTTATACATAACATCATATCATCTTAAATTAAGGCAAACATGTGGTATCTAACCTTTTGGGATTGGCTCATTTCCCTTAGCATTATGGTTTCCAGTTTGGCCCATTTGGCCACAAAGAACTGCATTTTGTTTTTTTTAATAGCTGAGTAGTATTCCATGGAGTAGATGTACCATAGCTTTCTTATCCAATCCTCTGCTGATGGGCATTTTGGCTGCTTCCATGTTTTTGCAATTACTGATTGTGCTGCTATGAACATAGGAGTGCATGTTGGTTTCTCATAAAACAAGTGTTCTGGATATATTCCTAGGAGTGCTATTGCTGGATCATACGGTATGTTGATTTTGAGTTGTTTGAATGTTCTCCATACTGATTTCCATAGAGGCTGTACCAGCCTGCAGCCCCACCAGCAGTGGAGTAGGGTTCCCTTTTCCCCACAACCTCGCCAACAAGTGTTGTTGGTGCTTTTATTCATGTGGGCTAGTCTTACTGGCGTTACGTGGTACCTCATTGATGTTTTAATTTGGATTTTCCTTATTGCCAGGGAACTTGAGCATTTTTTCATATGTTTATTTGCCATTTGGGTTTGTTCCTTTGTGAAGTGTCTGCCCATTTCCCGTGCCGATTTCTTGAGTGGCTTGTTTGTTTTGACATTTTGGTTGTTTTGTAGCTCTTTGTGTATTCTGAAGATTAGCCCTCTATCACCTACGTAGTGCTCGAAGATCTTCTCCCATTCTGTGGGTTGCTTTTTTACTTTGTTGATTATTTCCCTTGCTGTACAGAAGCTTCTTAGTTTGATGAGGTCCCATTTGTTTATTCTGGTCTTGATTTCTATTGCTTTTGGAGTCCTTTTTAGGAAGTAGGGACCTACCCCTAGATCTTGCAGAGTATTTCCAACATTTTCTTCCAAAAGTTTAAAGGTTTCTGGATGTAGGTTTAGATCTGTTATCCATTTAGATTTGATCTTGGTGTATGGTGAGAGATTTGGGTCTATCTTTTTGTTTCTACAGGCTATCAACCAGTTGTCCCAACAACATTTATTGAACAGACCTTCCCATTTTCCTGGATTGTCGTTTGTCTTTTTGTCAAAGATTATTTGGCTGTATCTGTGTGGGTTTCCTTCTGGTGTTTCTATTCTGCTGCATTGATCTTCCTCTCTATCTTTGTGCCAAACCAGGCAGTTTTGATAACTAAACAATAGCAAACAAAAAATCATCAAAACAAGGGAGGAAATTAATCAGATAGAAATAAAAAAACTATACACAAAATCAATGAATCAAAAAGCTGGTTTTTTGAGAAGATAAACAAAATAGACACCCCACTAGCCCGACTGACAAAGAAATCACCATGTTTCTGACACACTATCCTCTCTCTGTCCCTCATATAGACCACAATCGCTCCCTTTTCAGGTCCTATGCACTCTCAATTCTGAAATTTTGTCCCCTTAGGCTGGCTGGCTCCTTTTCGTCAGACCCCTAGCCAGAGTCACCTGCTCAGGTAGTCCATCTCTGACCCCGTTGTTGAAGGCTGCCCACCCTTGCTTCTTTCTCTTCTCTCACACTCTTTCCCTTGCCCAATTTTCTTTCTTGTTCATTTATTAAAATGAGGACTGGGGACTGGTTTATTCATCTTAGTGACTGCTAATCCCATACCTGGAGCAGTGATGGGCACACAGCAGGTGCTCCATCCCTCCGCCAATACTCGAGCTAGGTGGAGACACTTCAGGGTCCACCTCTCTGGTGGGAACGAATACAATGAGGACACAACCCTGAAACACATCCTTTCATAACCGTGATGCAGAAGAGGAGAGCTGTTCAGTGACTGCACAGGTGTATCCAGGGTGAAAGGTTGGTGCTGGGGTGGGTGTCCTGGGAGGCCGAAGAAAGTGTTTCAGAAAGGAGGAAGGGATAAGCTCTGCTGAATGCCCTGCTAACTGGACTCGGGACACTAGTGCCCAAATTCTGCCTGCCCAAGAGATGGGATTGCACAGAACACAAGCAAATGAAGGCTCAACCACAGCGTGTGTCTTGGGGTCAGATAATTTAAAATGTGCATTTAAGAGATCCTACTAGGGACTTAGGAATACAACCACTGTTGTCCACTGAGGCTTGAAGCTCATTTTTGAATGCACCTGCATTTCGTGAAGGCATCCTCAGTCTCCCTGAGCCCCAATTTGTGCTCAGGATGAGCCCCGCCAGGTGACTGATTCTGCCCCCTGATGCATGTAACCTTGAGAGCTTCCTAGAGTTTCTGTGGTACCCAGGAACTGAAAAGTTAACTTCCACTGAGCCCCATTGCCAAAGATGGCACTCAAGTAACTGACATCAGAGCAGACAAGCTGATGGATGGGTTTGTAAAGCCTCTGCCTGAAGCTCAGCTGTGGTTTCATCAGCAGGGCTACCTCAGTTTACTGATCCAGAGGTAGACTGTGCGGCAAGAACCATATGGCTGGGCCGCTCCTGCTTGAGTGAGTTGAGTGAGCATTGCTCAAGAAAAAAAAAAACATTCAACAGGGAGAATTGGCACTGCTATAAATTCATGGTCGCCAGTCACCGGTCACTGGTCTGCAGTGGGACCTAACGATCCATCAAGTCAGCCTGCCCTCCACTTCTCCATGGAAACCACCCCAGTAGTCATCCACAGCCCCTCCTCTTGACCTTGGCTGGAGAAAAACCAACTCACCCCTACTTCACAGGCAACACCGTAACTTCCAAACACTAAGGACTCCATACCTGTAAATCTGTTCTCAGCTTTACCCTTCTTCTCCTGTTCTCTTCACCTTCAGCAACAGAGAGATGTTCATTCTTTCTCCCATCAGAAGCTAATCCCCCTATAACTCATGCAAAAAGACAAACGTGAAAATTTCCCACATAGGGTTTAAATCGGGCATCTTGGAGCATGGTTAACCTCACAGTGAGACATGCATATTTATGTTGCAGCTTGGCACACACTTGACAGAATTGAACTATACCTGTCACACATAATACTTTATCACCAGTAACAGACTCAGATGTGTCCCGTTCTACTCCTTTTGTTTGTTTTGCTTTTTCCTATCTGACTTAGTACCAATCTTCTACATTGGTCACTTCGTTGGATTGCAATCTACTGATTCACTCATTTTTCTGCAAATTTTTCCTGTGTGTCACTTGCTCAGGACCTCTGCCTCCCAAAACACCTCTTCCTCCTTCTCCTCCTGCCAGCCCATTCCCATCAGCATTTAAGTTCTCTCAGATTGCTTTCAGCATGCAACACAGAAGCATCTTCCTGTGTATCTGCTTCTCCTTGCAACTCCCCTTCTTATTCAGACTTCTTAGACAGGTGTCTGTCCTGGCCACATCCATTCCTCATTGCTCAATGCCCTGGGACCAGCTCCCACATCTCTGAAGCTGCCCTCATTGGGTCATTACTCTGTGTGGCTGACACCCGCTGGAGGCGTTCCAACCCGGATGATACACGAGGCTCAGCAGCCTTCCTGCCCAGGAGACTGCTTCCCATGACTGTATGACACCTGCTGCAGTCTCTCCTCCTCCTTCCTCACCATCTTGGGCTGCCCTGCCAACTCTCTCCTTCTTCTCACAGAGTTTCATGTTCTTCCTTTCCTTAAAGCTCTGTTGTTTTAAGTTTCTGTTTTATAATAGTGTACTTTTAAAAAGCTTATCTGTGAAAGGCAGTGGGACAGAACGAAAGAGACAAAAGCAGAGGGAGATGTTTCACCTACTGGTTGACTCCCCAAGTACCCGCAATAGCCAGTTGTAGATCAGACCCAAGCCAGGATATTGGAACTCAAGCCAGGTCTCTCAGTTGAGGGGCAGGGAACCAACTGTTTGAGCTATGGTTTGCTGCCTCTGTGGGTGCACATGAGCAGGAAGCTGGAATCTGTTCCCTAGCGGGGTCTTGAAGCCGGGCACTCTGACATGGATTGCATCCCAAGTAATGGCTTAACTGCCGAATCAAACCCCTGCCCCCGTGGTGTTCATTTTCCCACATCTTTGTCAGCCAACCTTATTATTTTTTTTGTTTGCTCCCTCTTAATTTTCTTGACCAATATTTCCATTTTAAAAGCTTATGCTTGTACTGAATTACAGTTCTGGAGAGTTATGTTAGGGAGAGTAAGCATTTAACTGTAGTAAACTACAAACTTTTTCCACATTTGCTCCTCACTGTTCAATTTTTGTTTAATAATTTCCCATTGCTTTCATCTAGAATACTGTTTCCCTTATGATTTCTGACGATGGAATTGTGGTTTGACCTTCCTTCTTGTGAAATTATGCAGGTTCTCCTTACATTGTCTTCTAGCATTTCTGTCACACTGTGGAGTAAGATATGGATATAACTGGTTCAATGACCAATGATCCACTGGGCCTGGCATTACGTCTTGGTGAACCAACACTTTTCCTTCTGATGTGAAAAGCCTCCTTCCTGAGTCATATTCCACACTGTGATGATCTCCGGTGTCTGTTTCTTGACTTTTGCAGTCTCATTGATCTCTTATCTGAAGCCAATCCAATATATATTACTACGTTTCAGTGTTTGCTGTCTGAATTAGCCAACTTGAAAGTAGCTGATAGATTGGGTTCAGTATCTCAGCTCCACACTCACAGGCTGTGTCGCTGTAGACCAGGGACTTGAATCTACCTTGGAGGATTGCTGCAAGAGTTAATGAGTTAAGACACTTGACCCTCTTACAGTACAAACTAGCACTTCATGAACTATTATTCTTTGTTGTCTCCCAAGAGCCTGGCTGTTTTCAACAGCTGCATCTTAAAACTGTTTTAGGCTCCATCCAGAAAAAAAAAAAAAAACCGTGCCGGGAATTGTATTAAATTTAGACAATGATTTAAGAATAATTATCAACTCTGAAACATGAACTCTTTTAGGCAACAAGATAGTTTATCTTCCGTTTTAAAATTTCCTTTTTTGCCTGTGTCCCTGAAGTTCTGTTGTTTCTGTTGTGTGGGTTCTCTTAGGGCGGACTTTGTGTACAGGATTGTCCTGTATAAAATGTAGGAGTGTCATGTATGGTGTGGGTAGGTATGAGTATGAGAGCCATATATATACAACCATTAGAAGAGTATTCACATCAAGATGAATTTAACTAGCTTGACTGTTACAAATTTGGTTAAAATTTTAAAACACAGCTCATGAAATCACCTGCCCTCTAAGTATCTTCCGTTTCCCTTGGGTTTTCTCTTTCACATTAAGTTTGGTCATTCAAATTTGTTTGGGAAATCCCTTTAGTCAGGATTCCAGTTTTTATCGGTATGTTGTATTTACTGCTTCTTTTGTAATTGGATTGTTAGCTTCATTTTACTGTAACTTCACATCTCTGTCTCTCATCCGTACTGTTATTTCTAGAGTATGCCGATCAGAGGTTTCTTTTTTACTGGTCTCATGAGAATCCAGTTGTTTTCTACTTTAGTCTTTTCTCAGTGTATTCTTTTCTTAATTCTTCTTGGTTGTTCTTGTAATTTTCTGAACTGTAGCACTCATTTCACTATTTATCTTTAATTACTTAATAATGAGTGAAACTATGAATTTTCTCCTTGCTACAGCCTTGGCTTCTCATCTAACACATGTCTATTGACAATATGTATTTCGTCTTTGAACTCAAGAACTTATTTAAGCAAAGAGTTTTTATAAGTTTTCACTGATTATAGGTTTCTCTTTTCTTTTGCTGTGAATTTTTAATTATTTGCGCTGTGAACAGATAATGAGACCCACCATTTTTTTTCTTTCCGGCAGAATGTATGGCGATTTCCTTGTAACCTAATGTAAGGTCCGTTTTTGTCAAATTCCGTGGGTGCCTGTTAAAAAGACTGTGGTCCTTATTTAAAAGCCACAGGATTTCATATAACATACAATCTCAAAGCATTTTTCAGATTCTATATTTTTAATTACTTTTTTATTCCAATTTAACATATTTTATTTTGTCTGCTCCTGTGCTTTGAGGTATAATGTATCAAAACTGTCATGTATTCATTCTGAAATGTTCTCATCATACTTGTTTTAAATATCATTTTGGGGGGATTTTGTTTTAGATCTTTGTCAGAATTAATGAATACTCTCAAACAATTGAGTTATCACTTTGAAAGCATTGAATCTAGCAGTGACAACACAGAAGAAAAACATAGTGAAAGTGGGGTTTTCAACAAATCCCTATTATTTTCTGCTCAACATCATATTAAACAATGATCTGGTATTAAGCATGGTAACTATAGTTGGTAATGAGTTTCCCACCTTTATTATTTTTCAAGGAAGAGCCAGGTGAAAGCTCTCTGACTCGGCACTTCATCCAAGGTCAAGATCCACGAGCACCGTCTGGGAACGATTTCTGGAGGGGAAAGACACCTGTTCTCCCTCCTTGAGCCTGCATGATTGGTATTGATGAGATCCAATCGCAACTCTCTCTGTGCTCCTCACTTGGGACACTGAGCAACAGCTCTTCTTACTCCCTAATAGAAGCATTACAGTGTGACAGGCATAGGGAATCTTCCAAGGACAGAAAGATTAGTCCTTTGTAGGGCAAGGCACGACTTGTTGTAACAGGTCTGTAGAGCCTCATTCTTCCAGCAGTGTTGGTTTGTTAGCCCATCTCTTTCCAGGTGCGAGAGGAAGTATCTTTGGGCAGCTGTCCAAAAAGCTCCAGGACCATTCAAGAGTCCATTATGAATATTAAAACCCGCTTTAATGCCATTCACCTTTCTTTCTTCTCGTTGTTCTCAAACCCTGGCTACAGTTAAGGGTCACTTGGGGAGTTTTACAATCTCTGAAGCCTTGGGTCCACTCCACCTATTAAATAGGGATCTTGAAAACCCAGGTATTGGTGGATTTTAGCAATCTGCTAATGTGATGTCTGAGCTGCTTGGCCCAATCCTTTCCTTTGGATGATTTAGAGTCACTTTACTTGAAGTCTGTCTTGTTTCAAAGGGAGCATTGTATTTTCTTAGGAGATTAATCTGCGTACATTGATTATCATAATAACATTCTGTCTTTTTTTTACTCTAGCATCGTACAGTTACTCTCTTTATGCTTCTTTGATTTTTTCCTTTGAATTCAATTTTCCTCCTAAACTGACTGCTTTACTTTTTTCCCTTTGGTGATTTTGAAGATAAGCTATTTTATATTCTATTACTAATTACACTTAACATCTTTAAAAACATGCTCTAACCTATATTTCTCTAATTAACCACAGAAACTGAAGAACAGAATTTCTTGCAAAATGAGGAAATTAGCATATCTCTTTGCTCCAACTTTACTCTTTCTATCAGTATAATCTAGAATATTTTACCCTGGGGTTTACACCGGAGTGATATCTTATATGTTCTCTTCCAAAAAATATTTGTTACACTTGCATTTAATTTCCTATGTTAATAGCAACTATTGAGATTGCTTGTGGTATTTATTTACTCATTGTGAATGTTTTCTCTATTAACCACAACTTTCCAAAATTGAAATCTTCATTTTGATTCATCTCTTGATTGGAAAGAAAAATCTTTGATGAACATTACCCAAATATTCTTTCAGATCTTTGGTGTTGGATAGCAATTTTCTGTTGTCTTTGTGGCTTAACAACTGGGCCACACTGTTTTCTGCTGCAAATGCTTTAGGGGAACATATCCACTGTGTCTAAGACAAGAGTGTTAAGGGTCATACTTTCCAGAACAGATGGACATTTGCCCCTATCCTTATAAACTTTGGCTCATCACGTTGGTTGAGGCTTGGAAGAGGATGGGGCTGTGAGAACCACCTATTCATGTTTTCAGGTGATATCAACTCTTAGACACTCAGTGGTTCAATGACCAAATATTGATGGAGCATCTACAAAGTGCCAGGCATTGTGGGAACCAGTAGAAATTCAATAGAATCAAACACACCAGACCACTACTCTCATGAAATACCTGGATATATTTCAGGGAGAGGAACAGCAAGGCAGTGAACAAAAAAATGTTGGGAAATGGTAAGCAGAGTCATCCAATTTAGCTGCTTGCATTCCAAAATGGCTCTCCCTATAAAGGAATCACATGATGAAGTGACAGAGTTGGGGATGGAGACTTGGGCGTTGTTCACTGGCATCTCTCTACAGCAAGTCCCTTTGTTCGTGTTTGCAGTGCCCCTGATCATCTTCCCTCTGAGGCTGTAGACCCATCCTTGTCTTCCTTCTGCTTTGATCTTGTTTGGGAGGCCATGCCACTTATCTGCTTCTGTCTTCAAGGCTGCTGGCTCGGGATTATCACTTGCAGTATCTACCATCTGGACTGTCACAAAGCTAACAATAAGATGGCTATAGATGGGCCTCCCCGTTCAGGACTGAGAAAAAGTTTGTAATTGACAGGTCGATCTCTAATGGGTTGGAGGAACACTCTCAGGCACTCCACTGTCACACATGGCCCGGTGGACAGCACTGTTTTGGTATCAGAAGCTCTTAGCTTACTCCATGGCTATCATCCCACACATATTTGAATCCAGTGTTCCCATTTTCTGCCCATGCAACTCTGACAGGTGACTGAACTTCTCTGTGCCTCACCTTTAAGTGGGGTTAATAACTGAACTGCCTTGCAGTGTTATGATGACAGTCAAATTGAGTAATTAATGCAAGTTTTTTGAATGCTACCTTACTAAATCTTCAATAGCATGTAATAATCATTATTATTAACTATGTCTCGCATTTCCTAAAAGCTTTATCATACCCTTCTCTCCCCTTGATTTGAATTCCTGCTATACCAAACGGTTACAGGGAAGAGACTGAATATGTCTTAGGGCAATAATTTTGCTGGATTTAATGGAGGTCTTTTGGGCAAGAAACTGTCTTGTGCAGAAAGCAGAATATGGGTGAGGTAAAAATTGGCAAGAAACTCACCGTAAGGCATCCCCAAGTCATTTGTTTTGTGGTGCTTTTCTTTGACAAATATGATTTTATTATTTTCCATCTAGGCTTCATTATACTAAGTAAAATATATTCCCTAAAGTACCAATATTATTAACACCAAACGCCAATGGGAATATTACGAAAGGATTTAAAATTTTTATCCTCAATTTGTTCTCAACCTTCTTTATCCTTTGTATATTTTTTTCGGATATTTAAAATGAGTCCCTTTTTCTGTGAGAATTTTTGCAATCACCCAAATACCTTCTACCCTAAAGCAATTTTTATTTTGGGGTTCATGTCTAGTATTTATCCATACATAAACAAGCATTTAATAGCTATAATCAAAAGTACACATATAATTTTATGATCCACTGTTTTACTTAAAATGATGTTTAACACTCTTTCGACAGGGTCATATTTATCACTTTAATGACTGCATTCAAACTGCATCCCATTAAAAGCTATAATTTACCTCACATTATTGGGCTGACAGAGAGGTTCCTCACATGTTTTCTTCTCTGTAATAAAATCATGTCACTATAAACATCTTTGTCCATGTGGCATTTTTTGCCTTTGAATTCATTCCCAGAGATGACTGAGTCCACTGAGTGTTTGAAGAGGTCAGTGGCTAAAAATGAGAATTCATAAACTCTCTTCCAAAGGGGATCTTCCACCTTACTCCATCTGCAACCTGCAATCAATGCACGTACGTGGGAGTTTCCACGAAGCCTCGGCAATATTGGGTTTAGGTGTTTGTCTTCATTTTTCCCCTAGGGAAATGAATGATACTTTTTTGCTTCCTCCATGTTTCTCCCCTCTGAATCCTCTGAGCATTTGCTTTGCTTATCTTGATAATGGTCATGTGCAATTGTAGGAACTTTCATTCAATACTGGTTTTTTCCCCTGTGTTGTGATTGCTGCCATCTTTTTCATCTTGCTATTTTCTCTAGTGAGTTTGGCTGAGTGTCTGTGTGTTTTTCTATTGATAGTGCTCTGCTTGCCTCATGCTTGTTCCAGGGTCTGTTAATTGGCATAAAAAGGCTTTAAATTATAGAAGAGTGTGTCGGTAGCATGCAGTGGGGGAGATGGAATAAGAAGTGGGCAGATGACGTTGGGGAGAAGGAACAGGAAGTGGGCAAGGCCATCAGTCACCTCCCTACCCCCGTCTCTTCATGTCTTTGATCTCTGAACAATGTTGCTCACCTGACGCCTAATCTTAGTGTGGTGTTGTCAGGGTTCCCAAGGCTGCCTGTCATTTCTCCATCAAAAACATTAAGAGAGAAATGGACTACTCACCTTTATTACCAACGGAGGACACACCCTCAGTGTCCTTAAGCAGTGTACTTTCCAACTGCTACAAACCAAACCAGTGGGGAGCAGGGACTATAAGTCAACACTGAGCTAGAGTGATGGGGTTTTACCTGCTCCAGAGGGCCAGGAGCAAAGAGACGCTGCCTGGAATGAGCTTGCTGAATGGGGAAGAGGGGCCAAGAAAACACCAGCTCCACTGTGTCTGCTATTTGCTACGGGGAACCTTGCAGTGTTGGCCTAGCATGGAACCCAACATGTCTCCCGCCTAGAGCTCTGAGCCCAGCCAGTCCAGCCCAACCCTCATGCCAAGCTTCATTTCCAGTACTCTTTAGAATTAAGAAAATGTTCTCCATTCCAGTCCATGGTGATCCGGGCACAGTGTTAGAGACACCTACTGACCTTCACCACTCTTCTCTTGCAGTTTCCTGCTTCTTCAACTTCACCAGCCCTTCCGGTATTGTCCTGTCTCCCAACTACCCAGAGGACTATGGCAACCACCTCCACTGTGTCTGGCTTATCCTGGCTAGACCCGAAAGCCGCATTCACCTGGCGTTCAACGACATTGATGTGGAGCCTCAGTTTGATTTCTTGGTCATCAAGGATGGTGCCACCGCTGAGTCTCCAGTCCTGGGCACCTTCTCAGGAAACCAGCTCCCCTCCTCTATCACCAGCAGTGGCCATGTGGCCCGTCTCGAATTCCAGACCGACCACTCCACAGGGAAGAGGGGTTTCAACATCACTTTTACCAGTGAGTTTTTCCTCTGAGTATCTGCTTCTGAAGATGCTCCCATGGGGATGGTGGGCAGGTTTCAAGGACATTACTGGGTACAGGGCCGGGGCACAGAGTTCCCAGCATGACCAGGAAGAAGCATCAGGTGCTGGCCCCAGAGCAGGTGCCATGGAACTGCTCTTGTTAAAGCAGCCGTTCCATATGTGTGATTTATAATGTAAAAAGAGCCTGGAGCTCTTTCCTCATATTCTCTCTCTCCTAGAAGGCCTAGCAGCAAGCAGAAAGGGCCCAAGGAAAATAAACTCTGATATTCTCATTAGTTCCTCCCTGATATGTACCAGTCAAATCATGAACACCTTTCTCTTGACCTCAGGTAGCTACTGTTCTGTTGAGCTCTGCAGATAATGGGCTGCTCTCAACCAGCTTTGCCTTGCTCCCCTTCCATAGTCCAATTGGAAACCAAGACTTGGAACGGTGTTCCTCTTTGAGGAACATTTGAGAGCCCACTGCTAGTGGTACAGTATCTCTGAGCCATGATTTGAACATGGTCACCTCCTGTTTCACTGCTGAGGCCTTCTCTGGAAGCCCCCTGAAACAGCCATGAGTGTGTTCATTTTTGTGTCTCATGGTTACACTGGAGGTAGGATGGAGCAGAAGCTTGGATATGGAAAATAACAAGCCCCCAAAGATATTTTAAAGTGGGCATCACATCACAACAAGCTATAAAACTGATGAGCTTGGCTAATGACAGAAAGTCGAGTGAGGCTCAAGTTGGGCGTACCTCAGCTGTTCCCAGGGGCAACCTGTAAAATGTTAAGATATCAGTTCAAACCCACCCCTAAACACAAACACAGAGCTCATCTCTCTGGTGCTTTTTTACAGAATTAATCTGCAAAAGCCCACACCTACCCTTGGCAGAGAGGTCTTATTCCCACATCCCACCCATCCTTGAAGCCCAGTTGAGCTGTAGATATTAAATACTATGTGATGGGCCATCTGGGACCACAATTCCAAGGGACAAGCCAGAAAAAAGGCTTGGTCCCTTCAACACCCTTCTTCCAGACACCTAGATTGGAAACCACCCACTTCCTCCAGTTTGTGCTTTGTCCAAGGAACTTCCATTCCCATTACAGATGAGAAGAAAGTGGAGCCCAATTTCGTGTTTGTTAAGCTTGCAGTCTGGTATTGACAGTGATGGTTGTTAACATGTCTGTCGTCATGGTTGCTCTCCCTGTGCAATCCTGAGTTCTAGAAAGGATCAGGTGTAGATTGCCTCTACCCAGCACAGGGCCTTCTGTGTGGTAGGAGTCAGTACGTGCTTGTAGAATGGAAGGATTCACACATCCCTGCACTTTCTCATCTCACAGGGAGTGGGAAGACTGAAGCTAATAAGCACCCCAGGGAGGCTTCCTCAGGGAGGTGAGGACTCAGAACTCCGCAGGTTCAAAGTCAGTGAGGACACCCAGGAGGGACTTGGGGTAGGAGCAGACACTGGTAGTCTCCCAGGAAGCTTCAAGTCTAGTAAGTCTCATTTTCTGAGAAAGGAGTCCTTAGGATGAAGCAGAAAGCAGCCCAGGCCTAGGCAACATACTGACCTATGCATTTCTTTCCAGGATTTCTCCCACTGTTGTAAACATAATAGGCTTTCAATGTGTAAATACACTAAAAATGTCACAGGTCAAAGAATAAATGGTAGCTGCCAAGCAGAAACTATGGCCAAAAATGTTTTTTATGTTCACACAGCACAATTATAGAGCTCACACACTTCATTGTGCATTGATGCTGACAGACAATCGCATGCATAGATGAAGGTATTTTTTAAAAACCTAGACCCCATCCTAGGCCCACGGAGTCAGCCTCTAGAGGGATGAGGCCCCAGAATGTAGCTTTAAAGATGTCTTAGTTAATTTGGATGCAGTTTGTGAAACAAGAATCCAAGTCCAGGGATTTGAGAATGAGGGTGTCTCCCCCAGAAAGATATTAATCTCCATCATCGCAGGGGATGGCTGAGTAGCTCACCTTACCGCAGTTGTCCCCATAGCTGGCAAGCTCTGACTGTTTGCCTTCATCCCTATAACAAGAACCATCAATCCCTCCACGCTGCTGGAGCTCCTGGGAATAAATTTAATGCTTCCCCCATACACAGTGAACAAAGACAGTGTGCTGTTTATTGAGTATATAGTGTGTGCAAGACCTAGCACTGAGCAATGTTCCATCATCACTGGTAGCCTCATGACACAGCAACGCATATGCCAAGATCTGTTCTGTCACACACACAGACCAGGAAGACTGGAGCCTGAAAAAGTACCCAGGAAGAAGTGGGCCTTATTGAAATCTTTGACTTGGAGCTTTTGTTGTCAGACATTGGAAATAGTCCATGCCACCCATGTATGCATGTTTGCATGTCTGTGTGCATGAATGAGTACATGGCCATGTGCAAGTAACATGTGTGAGTGTGTGTATGCATACATGTGGATTGGGGGGCATATATGTGCACATCCAGAATTATGCAAGTATGTGTGTGCATAGGTGTGAGCATGCATATGTATTTACAGACCTGGATTGTGTGTGTGTGTTTGTGTATAGATACATGTGTTAATGGATATGTGTACTTCTGCCTAGACTGTACGTATATGAAGGCATGTTAGTACGTATGTGTCAATGAGTGTGCATATGTGTTTATGGATGTCTGTTGGTGTGTGCATGCATGTGTGTGCCTGCAAGTATGCATGTCTTATATGTGGACCTGTATGTGTACATGCATATGTGTGTACATGAACATGTGTGCATGGACATGTGGGTGCATATGTGTGTGGGTGTGTGCATGTTCATTTGTGCATCCATTTGTATACGTGTGTGTGACTGATAGGGTTTCCTATAGAAACAGCCTTGACTTTTGGGTACCAAACACCACAGGAAACTGAAGTCTGGGCTGATCTAGCCTTTCTACCTCAGAGGGAGGGTTGCTGGGGACTCAGCCAAGGCCCCATGTGGGAGTATCACAGTCTCCCTGGGTCACGCTCCTGCAGCTCCTCTGCAATGGGAAGGAAGACCGGGCTTACAAGCAAGATTCCACAGCCTCCAGGGTCCCTTCCATTTCAGTGTGCATGGGCTTTTATCACTGGAGGCCTGTAAACTGGGTTCTTTACAGTGGCACATGCCCATGTCCTTACGGAGCCTGTCTCCACTAGAAAGGGGACATCCCTTAAAATGGCATGGATGCTATAGGGTCTGGTGCCAGAGACAGTCAGTGCAGGCACTGTGGCACTTCCAGTGGAGGAAGGCTTGGCCTTGTACCTGGTGCCGATGGCACAGGAAAGGAGAGAAGAAGGAGAACTCATACTTAACTGCCCCAAACCCTGGCCACTTTCCTATTCACCCCAACGTTCATGCTATCTCAGCCTCAGAATCACCCTGCTAGGGGAGTGCAATCTCCATCTGATGGCTCAGGAAACCGAGAGCACAGCAGATTACACAAGTTCCCCAGAACTGGCTAACTAAAGAGAGGCAGAGCTCGATGAAACCTGCAGGGCTCTGCCTCTCTGCATTATCAGTTTCCTGCACAGAGAGCAGCAGATCTGACAAGAAGCATGGAAATGAAGGCAATGGCTTCAGACAGGGTTAATTCCAGGGCGCCTACTTTATGGTGCTTAGTGTCTATTAGTGTCACAGGGTTTAGAGCCCAGCTCCCTTGCAGCATAAACGATCCACTGTCTGAAGTTAAGGAAGCCTGGAATGGATTTGACATGGAGGAGACAGATCTTCTTAGCTACACCTAGCCTCAGTTTCCTCAGTTGTCAACTAGGACAATAATAGCCACTTGGTAGACATAAGAAATCCATAGCTCATATGCCTGATATATAAATGTCCAGTGGTCAGAAATCAGGTTAGTTGCTCTGAAAAGCTGGAGATGAAGTTCAAGAAGCACCTGCTCTGTGCTCAAGGTGGCCTTAAGGCAAAGTCTGAGCTCTTGGGTTCTGGGGTGACTAGCTGGCCCTCCCACATGGCAGGTACTGGGGGACATGGACCAGTCCAGGATTTTCCATCCTAAGGCTGTTTGCTTCCTTCGGCACTCCATCTGCCCATCAGCTCTGTCTAATCATGACCTTGACTCCTACCTCCACAGCCTTCCGACACAATGAGTGCCCCGATCCTGGTGTCCCAGTGAATGGCAAACGGTTTGGGGACAGTCTCCAGCTGGGCAGCTCCATCTCCTTCCTGTGTGATGAAGGCTTCCTCGGGACGCAGGGCTCCGAGACCATCACCTGCATCCTGAAGGAAGGTAGCGTGGTCTGGAACAGCGCCGTGCTGCGGTGTGAAGGTACTGGCCCTTGGGCTGGGGGTGGCAGCTCTCTGTTGGAGAGTAAGGGGGCAGGGGACCAAGCAGTCCTAACCATGGTGCTCTATTCTGATTTTTACATTTTGAAATTTATATTGGTATGCATTGTTTCCTTGAAAATTGGTGGACAAGGATTCAGAGAGACAAGGTTAATGCCCTCCCCAAATGCCCTCCCCAAATGCCTGCAACAACCGGGGTTGAGTCAGACCAAAGCTAGGAGACTAGAACTCACTCCAGGTCTCCCCTGTGGGTGACAGGAACCTATTCACCCCAACCTATTCACCCCAGCCATCACCTGCTCCCTTCCAGGGCAAGCATTAGCTGGAAGCTAGACTACAGAGTGGATTCAAGACTGAAGCCCAAGCATTCCAATAAGTGACATAGGTATCCCAGCAGTTTGAACAACCACACAAAACACCCAACTCGAGGGTCCTTTTCTGTGTCCATCTTCTGTCTTCTCCCAGGACCCAGGAACACCCTTTACCCTTGCATGGGATTTTGTAGGACCAACTGGTATAGGACTTGGAATTGCAGGCAGAGATTAAAATGGAGAATTGCTGACTCTGGACTGTCAGGCATCAAAAATGTCTTCTTTGGCCCAGGCCCTCTGTCACTGTCACAGCCATTAGGAGCTCTGCTTCCAGCTCCTGCCCAGGGGCACTCTGCCAGCCCAAAGCGTGTTGTGAGCTTTCAATTCTTGCAGCCTGCCTGCCACTCTTCCCTTCTCCACCTGCTCCCCTAGCTTCAGCCTTTGTGCCCCTGTTAAGTGCTGCCTTGATGTCTTTGTGGCCCATGTCGGGGAGATTCGAGGAGACCACACTTGCAGCAATTGCAAGGCTCACTGATTCCCTGCCTCCCCAGACAGGGCAGCTTTTGACTTGATTTCAGAGCCCAGTCATTCTGTTTCGTCAAACTGTAAATTTCAGACACAGAATGTGGACTCACAGGCCCTGTGAAGGGACAGAGACAGCATCTGGGGAGGCTATGGTTCTCTCCTCCTGGGAGCTTCCCCCTCACTGCCTATGATGGAAACAGAGGTTGGAAACTCACAAGGCTTCGCTGCATAACCCAATCCCCAAGTTCGAATCTGAGCACACTGGCCACCCCAGGAGGAACAGGAGCATGAAGAGAGAAGCATGCCTTAGAGTACTGCCCCCATGCCGATAGGTTGGTGGGAGAGGACACACAGCTGAGAACAACAATGCAACTCACATGAGAGTACTTCCAGGAATTTTTGGGAAATAGAATGGAGAGATACAGTTCTTTGGTACAAAGAGTTTTTGAAAGCGATGTCTAGGTTTTGCCTAATGTGTGTTTTTCTTGAACTTCTAAAAATTCCATAAGCGCTGGGTGTGTGGGTTCTGTGAGGTAAGGGAAGTTTCCCGGCCTCACATTCCACACTGGGCATGTTCTTTGAGATGTGGCAGGTGCTGCCTGATGAATAACTGAATTGCTGGATGAAAGAATGAACTAGGCCAGAGACTCCCTTATGAGAAACATGTGCTTGAAAGGCCCCCAGAGCCTAGCCCTGATGTCTCCACTCTGCATCGCCTACCAGCCATGTCACCTGGGCAGGCAACAAGGACCCTCTGTGTTTCCACTGTCTTATTATAGCGTGGCTCTGAGCCTTCACTGGAGCACAGCCCAACAGACAGGTCTCACTCAGTAATAATGGACTGTCAGTATGATTGGAACTTGGTTCCCACTATTTCTTCATCAGAGCAATCCCACCAGGATGGGGGCTCCACTTTGTAGGATCAGAAAGGCGGTTTCCATCTTTTGAGGCACCTGCCCACACCCTCACATAATTGGATGTTTCTTTCTAACATCTGAGATCCCCAACAGTTCATCTGTTTTTCTACCCAAGTGCAACCAGCACTTGTGGCAGGAATACACACTTTGCAGTGAGAGGAACAACGTGAAACTTAGAGTTCCACTGTCCCTGCTGGGTTAGGTAACTCCCTTGGCCATGGTTCCCCTCACCAGGTTGTGCTCCTGTGCATCTGATGGAGTTGCTTGCAGGTACTCACACAGCCCAGTCTGGAGATAGGCAGGCAGTGGGCATCCACCTTTCCAGCCAGCACTTTAATCCTCCCAGCACTTGTCGCTATCCACTGAGTTCTTTGTTCTTTCTCCTGCTGAACACTCTTGTCCTGAACATCTCTCTGCTATCTCTACCACTCTCCTGGTCTCTTCCTTCTCCTCATTCCCATCATTTATAGGCCATTGAGCTATTCTCTTGGACATTTGATCTTGCTATTCCATTTCTCTTTAAGGGTTCCATGGGACTTGACCTTATCTCCCTACCAAGCTTGTGGGCTGTCCCAGGCCAGAAGGCTAGAACCCCAGGGTCCCTAAACTCACAGGGGCTCTTGTGAGATGACCTCTCTGGGAAAGTCTTGGGACTTAGTACCTGCAGGATCCTCCTCTGTTCTCCACACTCTTCCCTTTTGAATCAGAGCTCCTAGAGCCAAGGTCTGCAAGTGCAAGGAAATGGTAGCGAGCAGGTGTGGACCATGAGGTATTGAGTTTTCGTGCAGCTCAGGACCACATAGGCAGAGTCCTCATTTTGAAATTAAAATGGTCTGACTCGTTCTGTCCCTGGGGGGAAGTGGTGGGAGTTTGGAGGAAATGGGCACCTGAAGCAAGGAGCCACCCATTAGCGACCCAAAAACTTGGTACAAGGGATAGCCAGCTTGGTTCCCTCATGGTGCTGGGGCTTTGGCGCCAGCCTGCTTGGAGTGATCTAGGATATGGGGGGGCAGCATGTCAAAGAACAGAGGAGAGGGCAAGCCAAACTCCACCAAGAACAGCCGAACCCAGCATTAAAACCTCCAAGTGGATGGGCTGGAGCAGTCCCTGGGCCCCCACCTCTCCTCAGCCCTTTGCCCCGCTTCCATCTGCGCCTTGGGAGCACCCTGCGTGATCACCAGCATCTTTGACTTTTCCATGTTTTCCAGTTTTGTTTTTGATTAAGTATCCCCACCTTGTGGACAATTAAATGCAGACGCTAATGGTCTTTTGGAAAATCTTTTAATATATGCTAAGAGCCACTTAGCATTTGAGAGGCTGTAACAGGACAAGGGAGAAAATGGCTTCTCCTAAATATAGAAAGAAGGATGAGCACCTGCCAGAACAAAAGCCAGGGTTGGCAAGCTTCTCCTTAAAGGGCCAGGCAGAAAGTGCCTTGGACTTGGCAATCCCTGTGGCCTCCACCCAACTCTCCAATGCCCAGGGAACTTTAGACGTGGTGTGGATGAATGGGCCAACCCCTGTTCTAAAGATGTGGGAGATCCATAGATTTAAAATCAGGAATGTCTTAGGCAAGCCTTCCAGAGAGTGAAGGCAGCTTTAGAGGAGTACCTGGCTTGCTCCCGCCCATGCTTGCCTGTCTCCTTTTCGTCTCTTTTAAGAATAAAATAGCCTTATCCACCCACCACCCAGGCTAAGGGTCACCTCATTTCAACCTGGTGTAGTTCTGCGAGATTGGAAAGGTTACCATCCCCAGTGAGCACAGAGAGGCCCGGGTTGGTGTGTGAAATGGAGCCAGAATTCACACCCAGGCACTTACCTGCCCTGTCCCTGCAGGCTGCCTGGATGATCTCACTAGGAGGAATATAATATCAGACGTGTTTGCCAAAACATCTACAAATAGGATGAGAAGCAGGTTTGCCTCCTTTGCACATCTCAGTAGAAAATTAAAACAACAGGAAACATATTGCCCTTTTGAAACACAAAGGAAACAGGGCGGCAGGTAGAAATCTCTGCAATTGACAGCATAAAGCAAACTGGCAGAGGCAAGACAAATATAGCAGTTACGATGGTAAAGTCACGAAACTCCCCATTAAATACAAAGACTCTCCAACAATGTTGAAAAAAAAATGAAGATAATTTCTCTGCAATCAGGGTTCACTCATGACCATGACTTGACCATCAGACGAGATCTGAGCTCAGATTCAGTCTACTCTTGCTTGGCTGCAAATCCCTGAGGGATAGCCAATAGTGAGGGTGCAGCTGGGTGGTGGGAAGTGGGCTGGAGAGCACGGGCCACTGTCAGGTTGAGTCACTCTCACGGGAGAGGAATGGGCTTCTGCTGCTTCTGATCACTCTCAGCAGACGGCACCGGCCCACTGGAAGCAGATCATGTCCATTGCAGAAGTGTTAGCATAGGTGCTCTGACACCCACCTGCAGTGGTTAGAACCTCAGGACCTGGAGTCAGACTACCCCAGCTTCAGTCCTGGCCCTGTTGCATGCTTTTTGTGTGCTCCTGGGCCAGACAGCTCACCTTTTTGCACATCCGCTGTGTGTGCTCAGCTATGCACAGACTGGGATCTGTCCTCTCCTTGCAGGTTGCTGTGAGGAGGGACAGGACAGATAAGGTACAGCATATGGCACATCGTGAGGGCTCTAGGAATAGTTCTAGCTTTATTTTCTCTTGTTTTTTGTCCCAATTCCTCATTGCCATGAACAACCTTAGTATCAGTGATCAGGTGTGCTGGCTCAACCAGGACAGGGGCCACCAGCCTTCATGGGAGTCCCAGTGCCACAGTCAGCATGGGATGCCATTACAACACACCACAGGCTGGCTGCCTGCAACAACACAGGTTGTTTTCTCACAGCTCAGGAGGTTGCAACGCCAAGAGGGAGGTACCTGCAGGCCTCCTCTGGGATCCCCCTGGGATCTTACCTGGTCTTTTCCTCCATGCAGGCGGACCCTGGCTGGCTCTTTTAACAAGGGCACCACTGTGGGACCAGGCATCCAACCTGTGACCTCAACCCATGGAAAGTTCCGTCTCCACATGTAGTCATATACCAGGGGTTAGTGCCAACCTATCGGGTGAGGGAAGCCACAGTTCAGTCCCAGACACCTAATATTCCCACTTTTCAGCTGTTTCAATCCCATCACAAACATACAATGAGCACCTACTGTGCACCAGGTCATGGGATAGACACCAGGCCCCTCTTTGGTCTCAGTGGTTTATTCCTGGCTCTATTCAAGGCAGGACATGCTCTTCTTTTGGTGTGTGTGTGTGTGTGTGTGTGTGTGTGTGTGTGCATTTATTACTCCTTTTTTTTTTCTTTCTCTACCATTTTCTGAATATCATTTCAGAGCCATACCAAAGCAGAGAACAAAGTATGCTGAGCCCCTCTGAACTTATCTCCAGGTTTGAATTGAAACCACACCACCGCCCTGCTTGCTCTGGAGTTATTTTGAAGCAACTTTCAGCCTTCGTGCTTCATCCATGACCTTTGAGCACACTGTCTCTAACTGACAAAAACAACTCTCTAAGCCATAACCACAATACTGTTTTTGCAGATTAAAAGTAGTTAAAGCAGCTAAATTTTCACGATCAACTAAGGCTTTGCTTTTGCAATTAGGAAACAATCAGACTCCTTCATAGGAACTATGAGGCTGAGAGGTCTCGAGTCTTTCTGTATCTAAAGCTGTTAACCCCTACATCTTGCAGGGTTTTTGTAGAGGAAGGGAGGATGACCCTTCTGCAGGGTCTCGTGCCTTCTGAGTATTTCTCGTGGCTTCCCTGCAAGGCTGTTTAACATGAGCTCTCCTCTCCCATAATCCCTTTAGTTGGCAGTGCGATCTATACACATAATCAGATCTGGGTCCCATTTTTTTTCACCAGAATAGTTTATGAGCAGAGCTCTGTGTCTTCATCAGAGACACATAACATCTGGCTATCTCTCTCTTTGGGGGACATTAGGCATCACTGATGATCACAGCTTGGGGAATTACAAAGTGGTCATATTCTGTTGTCTCTTCTGGAATACTTACAGAGAGCTTATGCTCATCAACCCTTGGTTCACACTGGAGTACATAACACTTACAAAGAATTGTTTTCCTTTATTTGCCAGTGAGTTACGTGTTAATGAATTGATGCCCTAACTTCTGCCAAAGGTAAACATTTTTAATGCCATTTCAAACCAGTGGATTGAAACATGTGTCCGGCGTCCCTGACTGCTGCCCAGAGGGTCCCATTGACCGGGTAGAGACTTTTCAAAGTGGTAGCTCATCTTGTCCATTTTCTATCCCTGATGTAGAGCCGTTTCCCCAACTCATATAGTGATTTACTGATTGCTTTGGGGATTTAGTGACCCCTCTCATGCCATTTAGAGTCTGCGTACTGAGAGGGGTTGTTATCATTGAGTTGATCCTGTATCTAAGCCTTTCGAGGAACACAGCTGAATTTTTTAAGAAAACGCACCATTTCAAATGTCAGAAGACTGGTTTCTTTTTTATTTAGTTTCCTTGCTATCATGTCTGTATCTTCTTTCACTCTTGCTAAAATCCCAGTTCCCAACACACCCTCGTAACTTTCCATTTCATAAGAGACTGTTTCCAAAAGTCTGCCGAAAATATCTATTATGAAAACACTAGGCAAGGATTGTTTTTTCCTTCAAAATAAGGTTTTAATTTCATTTTCCACAAGCTTTTGAAGTACCCTAATGCATACTCAAGAACCCCTGAATAGTCACAGCAATACTACCAAAAACAATCTGATTGCTGAAAGTAATTTGGGATTTTTCCTTCCAGTTCTTTTTGTCCTTATCTCCTACTTGGAGATGCTCTGTCAGTTGCCAGCATTTTAAAAATCTCTTTAACTGGCTTCTTCATGTGTGATTATACCATCAAGCAGTGGAGTATTGTATTCATTTATTTTATTCTGCTCTTGAGTTTTCAGAAATTATTTATCAAACTTAATCTTTTAATTACATAAAATGTTATTGCTGAATATTAAAATTAAATCCAAAGCACCGAGTATATTCAGAGAAATTATAGTTTTTCTTCCTCTCTTCTCTACCCTACTACTCCCCTCTTTGCTTGAGAAATTCTTTTTTCCACGTTTGTCGTACCCTTGCATTGATTGCTAGTATGAGTGAATACGGCATATGTTGGTACCTAGTGCATCACTTTCTTAGCTAGACAGAATCATACTGTATCTACTATTCTCTGCTTTGCCTTTAATCACTTAACAGTATATTCTTGGACCACCCCATGGCTTTATACAACATACTCGTATTACTGTGCTGTAGCTGCATAAATACTCTCTTTTGTTAGTTACCCTAATTTATTCAGTCACCTCCCTGTTGCTGAACACTTGGCCTCTTTCCATGCTTTTGCCGTGATAAATAATGATGCCTCATATAGCCTTGCATGTATCTGTGTTTTCTCACATTTTTGCTACTGTATCTTCTAAATAGGGTTCTGGAAATAGAATTTCTGGGTCAGAGAGCAAGCACACATGAATTTTGCTGGATATTATCAAATTCCTCTCCCCAGGGGTGATGTGCTGTTTTGCATTTCCACCAGCAAATTATGAAAGCTCCTGCTTTCTTATGACTTCACATGTCATCAGACTTTGAGTTTTGCCAATCTGATGGCTGAGAGATAACACCTCGTTGCAGTTTTAATGTGTGTTTTTCTGATTAAGAGTGAGGTTGAGCATCTTTTAAAATGTCAAACAGACCGTACGCTTAGGAATGTTCCTTCCAAGTCCCTGCCAGGTGATTCCCACTCTGGAATGTGAAAGTGAACAAAAGATAAAGAGAATGGTGAGTGCGGAGGTCGTTTGGCCATCACATGAACACTAGAAGACATTGAGGCAATGTTGGAGCAGATAGAGGAAGCGCAAAGGTGACCACTTCTTCTCTAGGTAGAGACTGGGCATCCCTCCCTGGAGGATTTAGGTAAGGTGTGGTTGATGTGACTGCACTGAGTGCAAAGAGGGTTGGGCAAGCAATGATAACTGAAATCTGTGACTTCCTGGAAATAAGCAGCTCTCAGTCCAGCCACCAAGGAGACTGGGGTTCAGCTTGCTCTGCAGCTAAGAGTTCCCACTCACTGCTGAGACACTTGGCCTGCACAGGAGCCCTGGGACAAAGCTATGGTCACATTAGTGTCATGTATCCATTGAAGAAGCATTGGTTGCTTCACTGAGAGGGACAGAAGAGGTGTGGGAGCCGAGGTTCCCACAAAAGGGAGACTGTTTACACAGTGGACTCATTGGATGTTTGATTCAAGTCCTGTGTAATCACATCATTTCTCTAAGCCTCCACTCACCGAGAACAGGGTACTAACACCTGCCTCTAAAGTGAGCAGAATAATAGGATGTGCCTCACCCTGTTGCTATTGTTGCGCGAATAATCCACACTAAGCCCTAACTGGTTGTAAGGTGCTCTGTGTGTGCCACAGAGGATTTGGAGACAAAGGTCTGGAAGTCCAATCCCAGCTCTCACTCTCTTAGCTCTTGCTTGGATCTAGTTCCTTCAGCTACTCAGCCTTCATTTTTCTCCTCTTATAAAATAGGGACAACAGCTTCATCGATATGTGTCTTTGGGTGATATCATGCATGTAAAGCCACTGGCGTGTAAAGTCATCAGTGCGGGCTCAGCACTAACATTATTTCAATCCTCTGCTTTGATAGATGTCCTTGTGTCATTTCCCATCAAGAATACTTGACCACCACCCTGTGAACTCCAGAAGGTTAGGGAATTGTGAGAAGAAAGGTGGGATATATTTAACTGCAGCTTTTGGAGCTGATTCTCAGGAGAAATCTCCAGAACTCTGCAAAGAAAGACAGGCTGCATAGCTGTTTATCTCTAGTACTGTGCAAGGTGATGAGGGGTAGCTGGTACCTCCATGCTGGGAGACCCAAAGGAAACAGAAGTCTTTGAAAAAATGAGCAGCTGCTTAGCTTCAGATTTATGGATTTGTACTGTCTTGTCAGCTCCAGGATTTGCTAATCCAGAGCTCATTTCTAAACCTCCACAACCCCACATGTGCTTAGGGGGTAGTAACATCACCTTCCTCACCTGAGCATGGTGACATTACCTGAAGTCCAGTCTCTGCCCTGGTCCCTGCGTGGTATGCTCGAGGCAGTATTGATGGTGACAACTGCATTAACAGCATTGGTGGTGGTGATGGGCACTTGGAGGAGCATCATAAGTCATGTGGAAATAGTTATTTAAGGTGGGCTAGGTTAAATCATATTAACAAGCCACCCCCATAGCTCTGTGACTCAGAAGCAGGTCTTAAACCCCACACAGAGCACAAGCCTACATGTTTATCTTGGGTCATCAGGGGCCTGCTCTTCAGTGTCACTTGGAGGCCCAGAAGGCTGAGACTTCCATCAGGACAGCACCCACATGGGTATGTAGCTCACTCCCATTGCCATGCCAGGGCTGCAGCTTGCAGGAAGAAGCGGGAGGGAAAAGGTAGAAGGAGATATAGGTGAAAACGGGAGAAATGCATTGGCAGAGGGTGATCTAGGGGCCGACATGAGGCTTTGCAAGGTCAGCAACAGCAGGAAATGTGCCTCCACCACCCCAGGGTCTTGTGGGGTCATCGACCACAAGGTGCCATCTGTCTACCCCATACCTCTTTCATCATCTACCTGTCCAACAATAAGCAGTGGGAGCCAAGCGTATGCCAAGTGCGATGCTGAATACAGAGGAGGCAGGGCTGTGTACAAGTTGCATAACCCAGGCCCACGTGGAAATGCTCGTGGAACAAGCAGCAGTGCGCTGTGTACCAAGAACACTGGTCTCAGGACCCCTGCTTCTCCAGGGCTGGAGCCAAGGAGCTGGGCTGGGCTTAGGTCTCTGCCTCAGGCCTGACATAGAGTGAGGAACAAAGGAGCCAACCAGTATGACCCACGTATGAACTGTGCTGCAACATTTCGCAGATGGCAAAAGGGCTTTGTTCAAAACATTCTTTTCATTTCTCCCCTCTGGCCTTTAATAAAATTTCCAATGATGTAACTGACTGGATTTGTCCCATAATGGCCCCAGTAAACAAAGCACACATTTGCGTTTTATGTCATTTTCCATGAAAGCAGACTCAATACCTTTCACAGAGAGGGTTTGTTGTTTATTAATTTACCGCACTCCACCATCCCACCCTGCCAAGAAAACAACTTCTTTCTCCTCTTTCCCCAGCTCCCTGTGGTGGTCACCTGACTGCACCCAGTGGCACCATCCTGTCTCCAGGCTGGCCTGGCTTCTACAAGGATGCTTTGAGCTGTGCCTGGGTGATTGAAGCCCAGCCAGGCTACCCCATCAAAATCACCTTTGACAGGTGCGCCTGTAGCCATAGTCTCTGGGAAATGCATGATAAGGGGTAATGTCCTTGGAGCCATGTTGGAGGGAATGTAGGGTGGGGGAGAAAACAGCCATGAAGCTGGACTGTCAGCAACGACTATAGGACACTGGAGCAGACTTGTAAAGGAGTAGAGCCAGACCTCACCAGCTTGGCCTCTGTACTTGGTCAATGCTGTATGGGGAACCATGACTGGGATAGGCTGGGATATTACTTGGGATGTGAGGATCCTTCTTGGGGGAGAATGGGCAGAGATCCTTAGGTGTTTAGGCATTCAAGGGTTCATGAACCAGATATTAATTTCCTGCATGGGAAGGTGGCCTTGCTGACCTCTGACCCTGGTACTGCTCAGATTTCCCACCTCTAGCTTCTACCTTGCTTGTGCCCCTTGGGAGGGGAATGCAACTCCTCCTACCCCCTAGTACAAACACATACTGCTTCCTGACAGGTTGCCTGTGGCCTGCTGCAGCAGGAATTTGTACACTTCTCTGTGAGCTGTCAGATGATTCATATTTAGGGTTTTATGGGTGACTTGCTCTCTTGCAAGTTCTATAATCTTCCTTGCTTCTAATTTTTTAAGACCCCTTGAACAATGTGAAAATCATTCTGAGCTCTCAGGCCATAGGCCAGATTTGGCCTCCAACATTAGTTTATTGTACCCTGGTCATCCCATAAGGTGAGTCTTGGTGCCTGGCCAAATTAAAATGGGTCATGGTGCAGACCCTGGAGAGGATGTGGAGAGCTCTGACCATCCCCAGAAGGAAGAAGGGTCCATTGAGTAATGGAGCAGGTCCCATTGTTTAGCTGGTGAACATGTATAAACTGGGTACAAAGATTCACCACCTGCCCAGTTCTGGTTATGAAGCCCCAGATCTCCCAGGGCTTTCTGTCATTTGCAAATTAATAAGCCATAGATGGCTTGAGACCATTTCCACCATTTGGCAGATTCAAAACCGAAGTCAACTATGATACTTTGGAAGTGCGAGATGGACGGACATACTCGGCACCCTTGATTGGGGTATACCATGGGACGCAGGTCCCCCAGTTCCTCATCAGCACCAGCAACTTCCTCTACCTCCTGTTCTCTACTGACAAGAGCCACTCAGACATCGGCTTCCAGCTCCGCTATGAAAGTGAGTCTCAGTGGGCCAGGGTAGGGAGGTAATGGGGACCAGGCTCAGGTGGCTGGGAAAACCCAGCACTGCTCCATAGTGGAGCCTAGCTCTACACTATCTCATGGGGCTCTGTGTTAGACTGTGCTCTTAAACAGCCTCAGCATCCCTCAAGTGTCGTGAAAGCATTGGACTGCCCATGACCTTCACACTGGGTTCTTGTGTGCTTACCACATGTCCTCCTGTGTGTGCAGTTAAGGGAGTACCACCACCCCATTGGGCACTCTGGGCACAGAGAATTTGGGCAGCGACTATGAACTTGAAGTCAGATGCTATCTCCCTTCACATCCACTCTCTCATGAGCTTCTGCATTTTTCTCCTCAATTTAAAAAGCCAATGTCACTTCAGGTCTTTGAAGACCAATGCAAAAAGTTAGAGTTGAGAGCACCATGGCAACTGGACCATTTTCTTACTTGTGTTTGCTTCTCTAAGCCTTCGAATAGCACCTAAGCCGCACCAGAGACCCAATTAAAGTTTGTTGAATGAATGAAGGAACAAATGATTGAGCCAACTTGTTTTCTCAGCTCTCTAAGCATCCTTTCTGCTACTGATGACAGCTTCATTTCATTGATCAGTAAAGGGTGACTTCAGTTTTGCAAATCACTCTCTGTTTGTGCGTCAGCTGGGGTCACTGTGTGGGCACAGGGATCTCTGTTCCATCTCTGGCCTCTCCTTCCCAGCTATAACCCTACAGTCAGACCACTGCCTGGACCCAGGGATCCCTGTAAATGGGCAGCGTCATGGGAATGACTTCTATGTGGGTGCCCTGGTGACCTTCAGCTGTGACTCAGGCTACACACTGAGTGACGGGGAACCCCTGGAATGTGAGCCCAACTTCCAGTGGAGTCGAGCTCTGCCCAGCTGTGAAGGTGAGTGACACCACAGAAGACCCTTCCCTGCCTCACAAGGGCCACTGGCTCTGTCCACCCCATCAGTGAAACTTGGGGTGCTGGGAGGGGGTGAGGGGAAGGGATCTATGGAAGAACCAAGCCATGGAGGTCTTTACTTTCTCTTCACTCCTCCTGTAGCTCTCTGTGGGGGATTCATACAAGGCTCCAGTGGGACCATCTTATCACCAGGTTTCCCTGACTTCTACCCCAACAACTTGAACTGCACCTGGATTATTGAAACCTCTCATGGCAAGGGTAAGTTTTTAGGGCCAGAACAGGTATGTGACCTGGTTAGGATGCCAAACTCTCCAGGTCAAGGTACTCTTAATGGGGCTCTTCCCTTAAGAGTTGACTACTACATGGGTTGTACATGAACTTTCCCCACCAACTAGAACATTCTCATCTCTGAATTACAGAACTCATCCGTTCAATGTTAAGAATCTCAGATCATCAGCTGCGTGAGATTGTACTGGTTTACCACTTCTCAGATTGTCCCGAAGTCTCCCCCTACTCAATACACACACACACACACACACACACACACACACACACACACACATACACACACACACACACACACAATGATGGCACAGCCTCTGTCTAAACAACTCACTGATGGAGAAGTCAACAACTCACCCACATGTCATTTTTCAACAGATCTGTTCCCTTCTGGCAGTCTTCCTTGTACTGTGTCCTGGAGGAACACAAGCTACACCTACTCTGTCTTCGTCCCATCTTCCCTGTGGATACTACGACATAGCAATCCCCTTCTCACCTGACTCGGCTCTCCATCTCCTTTGCTTTCCTTCCCAGTTTGTGCTGTTGCCTCGACTTCCCTAGCCTAAGTGATCCTTGGGGGCCCCATGTCAAAGTCAGGATGATGGTTACAAATAAGCACTCCTCAGTCTACTTTTTCATTCACCTAATGTTCAGTAAATGACACCCCTGTGACAGATACAAGAGCCGGGGATCCAGGAGTGAGAGGCAGATACAGCCTTGACCCTCAGATGTTCACAGTAAAGTATTCTGAGTTGTGGTGCTTACACCCTGCAGTTGGGCAAGCACACCCATGCTGAGATCCCACCCAGAGAGTTTGGGTTGGCAATGTTGGCTACAAAGACCAGGCCTGTGAGGTTTTCTGGACATTTCACTAACCCTTCTGCTGCATGTCCTTAATTAAGAACCTCTGACCAAGAATTAATGTGTCGAAGAGCCAAGAAAACACTCTTAAGAGGAAAAGTCACTCTTCCAGGGTGTTGTTCTAGGCTCAAATAATGTGAACAAGGTGTTGTGAGTACAGAAAGGGATAAACAAATCAGTGTGGGAGACTCAAGATCCAGAAAGAGATTCCTCGGCATCCTGTGTGCATGTGTGCCTGCACGTGTGTGCGTGCATGTGTGTATCATATGTGTGAATATATTCACTTGCCTGTGGACAAGAGACAGACTAACATATGATTGACATGATATATCTAGATCTATCAAAAAGAGGAAGGGTTATTTATTAAACAGTGTTCACTTAATGGACTTACCAACTGGGATCATCCCCCACTCTATCTGCTTAACAGGTGATTTCAGTGCAGGAAGAGCACAGCCGTCCAACTTCAGGTGGATGTGTGCTTTCAGGAGTCACATGAAAAGCAGAATCCATCAAGGGAAAGACTGTTTGATTCAATTAAATGCAACTTTGAAAGAATTGATGTCTCAGAGAGACTTCACACATAGCTCAGAGCCAAACAGTAAATAGATAAAAATGCTTGTAGTGTCTATGATTGACTAAGCATTCCCGGCCTAACCCATAAAGAGCTCGGAAGAAAAATCATTAGGAGAATCATCCCTGGCCTGCAAAGCTATAGCCTAAGGTTTTGTGGGAGGGAAAATGCAAATGAAAAAAAAAGACACATCAACCCCTCTGATAATGAAAGAAATGCAATTTCCATTGGCGATGAAATGCCGTTTCCCTGTTCAAGTGGCAAACACGGGAGCAGTGCCCTGCTGACCATGTAGGAAGTGGGTCAGACTTCCCAGGGAGTGACTTGAGGATGGCAGTCCAAAACCTTTCAGGCACGCAAGGAAACTTCACAGCTTTCCTGAGAACATGGAACGCAAGTCTTAGTTTCCTTTAGTGCAAAAAAAAGGGTTTCTTTTAATATTTATTTTATTTTTACTTGAAAATTAGATTTACAGAGAGAGAAGGAGAATCCTAGAGATATTTCCCATCCACTGGTTTCACTCCCCAAATGGCCACAATGGCCAAAGCTGGGCCAGTCTGAGGCCAGGAGCCAAGAGCTCCTGCATCTCCCACGGGGGTGTGGGGACTCAGGACATGAGCCATCCTCCACTACTTTACCAGGCACACCAGCAGGGAGCTAAGTCAGAAGTAGAGCAGCCAGGACTTGAACTGCCACCTCTACAGGATGCTGGTGCTGAAGTCAGAGTCTTAGCCAACTATGCCTTGACACAGCCCCAGTGCAAAAAAGTTTTGAAATCGATGCATAGTCTTCACTATACACATTTTCCAAGGATGTTTTGAAAATTGCAAAGGCATGCCTTTGGATGTAGCCATCTCCCCTCCTGGATTTTCCTAAAGAAAAGAAGGAAAACTGCAGCAAGATTTAGATGCAAGGATGTCCTCTGAAATATTTATTGATCATACTGAAACTTAGCAGCTCCTCAAATGCCCATCAATGAGAAATTGTCAAATAGAGCTGTGTCATGATACAGCCATAACATGCAATCCTAGGCAGCTACTGAAAGGAATAATGGGGAGAAAATAAGTTAAGACCTTACAGAGGTAATCCCAGTGCACTGATATAGAACCAACAAATTTGCCAGAATATGTTCTTGTCATAAACAAGAATGTACAGAGAAAAGTCTGAATGGCTAGCATTTGCACTATTATTTTAAGCAATGAATGTCTACATGATATAAATTATGCTGTATAAAAAGGTAAAAGGTGTAAGAAAAGTCATTAATGCCTTACCACGTGCATGCAAGTTCCTCGCATTGACCTGCACCAGGCTACCCAAGCCACAGCTAGAATGGCCTTAAGCTTTGCAGAACAAGGCCTGAGGTTGCCCCTTCCTCCCACAGTATTGTTCCTGGGGTTTGATAAGGATTGGGTCGATGTCCTTATCCATTCCACAGGAGCATTTCTACCAAGGCTGCTGGAAGGAGGCTGCTGGAGGGAGCAGGAAGCTGATCTGTGGCACCAAGCAGGAAAGCTAGGCCTTCCCATGTGACCCTAAGAGGACAGGCTCTTTGGCCTGCATCTTAGTGTGTGTAGTTTTAGGGCTGTGTGTGTGTGTGTGTGTGTGTGGCCTAGAAGTCAACACAGCTTAATAGCTGTTTAACAAAGTCATATTTTACACAAATGTTACTGGTAGGATGCATCTGAGCAAGCCACTGTGCAGTGGCCTGCCCTGGAGAAGTGTGCAGTCTAGGAGTGGGCTAGACAGCCCTACTGGGATCTGCAGTTCAAACAGAGGTGGGGCAGAATTGGTTAGGCAGATGGCATAAGCTGGGAGGAATTTGCTGAGATGAAAGGTGCTCAGAGAACTGACCTGACATCATGGGACATGTCCAGACGCCTTCACCCTAAGAACCTTCTCAAGGCTTCCTGCTTCCTGAACTCTTAGCACAGAGCTCCCAAGTGCATGCTACCCAGTATGGCCTTACAGCCGTTGCTCACTTTCTTAGCCCCATTCTGCACTCTCTGAACAAGGTCTGGCTACGCCAATCTCAGTTCTTAAAACCGGCCAGGCATTCTGCTCAGCAGCTTTGCACATGGTGGGATCACATCTCTCAAGGCTGCCCCCTCTTCCTATGCAGGGGTTAGGAATTCCCACCATTCCCCTCTCTCCTCCAACTCTTGATCCCTCTGCTCTCACCCCCTCTCTTGTGTCTTCCCTGATCCCTTCCTCCCAACATCGCCCCCCTGGTCCCAATCCTGCACTCAAGGCTGCCAAGCAGCCTGTTCCTCTCCAGTGCTAGCCTCCATCCCGCTGCACAGGGCTTGCTTGCGTTTTTGTCATCTGTGCCTGTGACAAGCCTGAGAGAGACAGATGTGTCTTATTTCCCCAACTTCTGGCTGTGTGCCGGACACTCAGCTGGAGAAGTATGTGGTGATAGGAACCGAATTGCACTCAGCACAGAACCTTGTTCAGGGGGCTTAGCTAGGGCTCTGCTTATAACAGTATCTCAGGCTAACAGACCACTAGTGCTTTGGGCTCTGCTGGCTCTGACACAGGCTAGAAAAAGACAAAACTTCATAAAATCTAGAATTACTCAACTTGTCAACATGCCCAGCCCAAAGGAATGGCCAGTTCAGGAGCAGAGACTGGGCCCTGACCATGACCCTGCACTAGCATCTTTGAACCCAGTAGGCTGAGATTTGCTATTACACACCCACTGTGTGCCAGCTGCCCTGCTGTGTGATTCATGCTATTGCAGTTGTTCATGCCTTTGAACATCAGCTGCCACCTGTGAGTGGGATCTTGCCACATGTTAATCTGAGGAAACTGGAACCTTAGGGTGCCAAGCACTTTGACCGTGGCCTCCAACAAGTACAAGGGCTTTGGATCAAGGCCTCCCTCACTCCCAAAGCATCAGTGCCTTTTCCAGGGCCCTGCTCCTGCAGCCCCTGTGTGAATTCATTCGTGCAGTTCTGCACAGCTTACTCCAGTGCAGCACTCATTTGTGTGTGCATCTGTCACTCCAAATGTGGATTCAGACTCCAACGTGGGGCCTCTCTATTTCTGTGACAACGTCTTCATTTTCTCACAATGGCCCAAAAAGCCCCAAGCAATCAGCACAGCTGGGAAACCCAGGATTTTATCTCAGTTGTTTGCTCATCCTTAGACTCCCAGCCAAATGTTGACTCCTCGGGAGGGGCTGTGTTTGCATGCCAGGAGAATAGAGTGCAAAGCATGGTGTTTAATCAACATGTTTCCACCTGTTACTGTGTCTGCCCCACTCGCTACTCAATATGGCATCTTAGGGAAAGGGCGAGGAGATGTGTTTGCCTAGCTCTGTAGACTGAGAACCGTGGGTTTTATGCGTTGGACAAGTTTGTGTCATGTACTTATGCCCACATGTCGCCTCCATGTTTGATTATTCCCTCTGGCCAAGTATCATGTCCCTTGTGAACTTTCCCAACCCTTGAGGCTTAGTCACTTACTCTTCCTCTAGGCATCACTCCAGATCCTTACTACTGTTATATCTGTCTCCTCCGTGATACAAGAAGACCTTCCTCTGGGCTTAAAACAAAGCCTAGCACTTAGTAGTTGCTTCCAGCCTGTGTCTGTAAGCAAATAAGTGCATGGATGCCTTGTAGCTGCCAGGGTATGGGCCCTTGACAAGCCACACACCAAGTCCCAATGCCTCTGCTTGGTTCTATCTTTCCCCTGCCCATACTTGGGAATTCACTTTCCTATCAACAGGGAGGCAAGGGCATAATAGCTTTTTAAAAGGGATAAGATTAGGAGCTTGGGTCCAACCATTGTTTATCAAAAATATATCCGTGATTATCCAAAGAGGTATCTCTCCAACTTCTGTGTGTCTACCAATCTCTCGGGGACCTAGTTAGCATGCAGATTTGGATTAAAAGCTGTAGTAAAAGCTCAGAGTCTGCATTTTTAACAAGTGATGTCCATGGCTCGCACTTTGAGTAGCAGATGGGTCTGGCACTCAAGTCTACCCATGTACCTGCCCTGGCATGACCCACACAATTCCCACGGCCACACTCCCATGTGGGTACTTGCACACCCTGCCCCTTTACCAAACACACCTGCCACCCAGACAGGGTCAGGGGTTGCATTACATGGCCCCACCAGTCACTCCACAGCCCTCCTCACCAGCTGGTCTAAAACCCTGCGGCTGCTCTGAGCTCCTGTGTTTGTTCTGCAGCCTGAGAGGCAACATCCTGGAACTGTCCAGAGCACAGCCTCTGCAGTCACATTGCCTTGGTCCGGATCCCGGCTCCTCACCTGCCAGCTAGGTGCCCTTGGACAAATGCCTTCCTCTCTCTGTGCCTCAGTTTCCTCTGCCACAAACTGGAGCTGATGATCACAGTCGCCGTGACCTGGGGTTGCTTGCAGGATTAGAGAAGTAGAGGAGGTGCCATCTGTTTCCTTCCGATGCCTCGGGGCTGGTGGCAGAGCAGGCGAAACAGGACAGTGGCATCAAACATGGAATTCTTGGTGCCAATGAGTGTTGCTTCATTTTTTTCTAGTTTGTGCAGAGCGCTCTGCTCCTGCTTCCCACCTCCCTGTTAACGCCTGCCCCATCTCCCCTGCCTCCTCTTTCCTCGCCTTTCTGTCATCCCTTCTCTGACACTGCCTCTGCTTTCTCTTCATCTTTGCTATGCTTGTGGCTTCAACAATCACTTCCCCTCTGGCCACTCCCAGACCTGCCTCTGACATCCCCTCCCCCCCCCCCCCCCGCCGCATTCTGATCTTTAACATCCACACATTCAGTTGCCCACAGGTGTCCTTGCTGCGCTGAGCAAACAGGTGCCTGGGGCTTACGTCCATAGCCTCTCCCTCCTGTGCTTCTCCAGGTAACAAAAGCTGCCATTGTCCTTGAGGGCCAGTATCCCCTGCCCACTGACGTCCTTTCACATCTGTTCCCACTGGCAGCTGTCCACCCTACCTCCCTGAGGTCTTGTGTCCATCTGCCAAGCCCCATGCTTGCTCACCCAGGGCACAGCTTTCACCATTGTAACAGATTTCTCTGCCTCTTCTCTGTCTACTCTGTCCTCATTGCCACCACCAAAGTCTGGCTAAATCTGAAATCTTCTCCCTTCAGGATAGGATGGCTTCTGATTGCTTTCAGCAAAATCTGGGGGATGGCCCCAGCCCCCGCTTTCTCACTTCTGTGCAGCCACAGCAAGCCTCCCTGAGCCTCTACTACTTTACACAAGCAGGCCCCCAGCTGTGACTGTCTTGTCTTACCTGGCTTATTCTCGTGCATTCTTTGAGAACCCAGATCCAATGTTCACTCCTTAAAGAAGCCAGCTTCACTCTCCACCTCCCACCGCCATCTGCCCCCTCTTGGGCCCTGTGGCACACAGATCTGTATTTCTGCTCGTGCCCATGGCTCAGTGTGGCAGAGATTTCTTTCATGCCTTGCAGATCCCTTGCACCTCCCCTGGCTCCTAGCCCATAGGAAGCACTCAGCACATACACAGGTGCTTCCTGAAGAAATTAGAGAAAAGCTATGAAGGCTTCTCACAGCCCGAGCCAGACTCCTCCCCTTCCAGGGTTGCTACTGTATAAAGGTGCTCCTTGCCCCACCTGCATCTTCGGGCAATGGGGCGTCCAAGTATCTTCACTGAGACTCACCTGTATGCGTGGAGCCATACCCCTGGGTGGAGCAAGGACGCGTGTGCAGACTGCTCCCTGCAGGCAGGCTGCTCCCTGCAGCCAGGCTGCTCCCTGCAGGCAGGCTGCCTGCATCCTCTCCCCATGCCAGCCTCACCGGTGTGGTCTCTCGGCAGGTGTCTTCTTCACATTCCACACCTTCCACCTGGAGAGTGGCCACGATTACCTCCTCATCACCGAGAATGGCAGCTTCACGCAACCCCTGCGCCAGCTGACGGGCTCACGCCTGCCAGCACCCATCAGTGCTGGCCTCTACGGCAACTTCACCGCCCAGGTGCGCTTCATCTCCGATTTCTCCATGTCCTACGAAGGCTTCAACATCACCTTCTCAGGTAAAGAGCCTGAGGGACCCCGTGGGGAGGAGACTAGAAAGCCACCGTGAGTCTCCTTCTCCCACCAGTCTCGGAACTTCCCAGAAGATGGATATCCATCTACTCCATAATCTGGGACAATCACTTCAGTGTTGCAGCAAGAGATAGTTGGGGTAGACACAAGGAAGAACTTTCCTGCCATGATCTGGGAAGGAGTTAGTAGGTGCGTTGGGGAACTCCTTAGTATTTGTTCTGGCTAGGGCCTACTCAACTTGGTGGGACTAGAGGATTGCCCACAAGCCCCCTCCTGCCCTATTAATCCAACCTTCTCCTGATTCCACTATTTCATAACCCAGGACATTTAAAAAGAAGAGGGGGAGTCTGGAGTTCATGTATCAGAACACTTCAGTCTCATTTGAGACCTTTCTCAACCATGCTGACGCGGTAGTAACTGACATTTATCCTAAAAAGAAAGCTCCTTCCCTGCTCTAGTGTCAAATCATCCTCCACTTCCATCCCCTGAACCTCAGTCTCCTGCCCACCCTAGCCATCAGCCAGGTGCAGGCACACTAGAAAATTTCCCCCAGAAGGCAAGAGGTACCTGGCCTCTAGGAACACAGACAGGGCTCAGCATCAGCCCTACCATTGCCTGGGTTGGGCTGGCCTGGCACGTGAGGAGTTCCTTAGACCCTCATCACTTCTGTGATATCCCCAGAGGCACAAGCAGATCCCACCTTCCAGTGAATGCCGTGCTCCCTGCTGGCCAGCTGTCTGAGTACTGGCTTTGCTGAGACCTGGCCTCAGGCTGCCTAGTTGGAATCTTGTCCTGCAGTAAGAGTCACCCAAGGCTGGGTCAGCAAAGGTGACCCTCTAGATGCAGAGATTGCATGGAGCTGGCTCAGTACACACAGAGGAGGAGGCAGGACTCAGAGCTCAGAAGAAGGGACCAAATGGGCAAGGGTCAAATTCTACGGCACCTCCTGAGTCCCCCCAGCATGTGGTTCTCAGGAACAGGCTGTTCACAGTGGTCAAGCCTCTGACACCAGCTTGGCTTCCCTGCATCTCTCTCGTGGTCTCTTCCTCTTGGCTTCATGCGTCTTTCCACCTTACTGTCTGTGGGCCAGCATGTGTTTCCCAGACCTTCCTCCCCAGCATCCATTTGCTTTCTCTGCCTCGCCTCCACATGACCCTGAGCACACTCCTTCTGGGCTGCCCTTGCAGAGTATGACCTGGAGCCCTGCGAGGAACCCGAAGTCCCAGCCTACAGCATCCGGAAGGGCCTGCAGTTTGGCGTGGGTGACACCTTGACCTTCTCCTGCTTCCCCGGGTACCGTCTGGAGGGCACCGCCCGCATCACGTGCCTGGGGGGCAGACGGCGCCTCTGGAGCTCGCCTCTGCCAAGGTGTGTTGGTAGGTGGTCACGTGCTTTCATTTTGCTTCACTAATGGGGTGGGCCCAATGTTAGTCAGTTGATACAAGGTAGTAGACCCACACATGGGCCTGGGCTTGTGGACAGATGGAACCCCAGAGAGGTGACCTAACCTCCTTCCGCTCCAGCATCCTTATCAGTGAAAGAAAATGACAACAGATGCTCCATGGGGCTGTTTTGTAGGCTACCCTGGCCAGTGTAAAAAGGATGGACAGTGTGCATGCAAATGAAGCAGACATCAGCATTCTCACCTCCTCTTCCCCACCAGGCCCCTGGTTTCAGGATGCCACTTGTGCAGAATTCTGGCTGGGCCCATAGGAAGGAGGTGGGACCCTTGCCCAAGGGGAGTCCCCATCCTGTAGGGTAGGTGATTGTTCCTGCTACCCAGTTGGGTGCTCACTCTTGGAGAATCCCTGAGTAAAACCTCATGCATTCAGCTGGGGAGCAAAGAGGGGATCCAGAGTTGGGTTTATAGATGGAGTATCCTCTACCTGTCAGGCATTCTTCTAGGTCTTGCAAATACACAAACCTGGGCAAGTCTCTCCTTTCATGGCCTCGCTTCCAACAAGGGGACACAGCCGTAAACACATGAGAATGTAATGTGTTGAGCCGATAAAGGGGTTTGGAGGAAAGTCTGCTTCAGGGAAGACTCCACTTGGATCAAGAGTGACCAGGGAAGTCTTTCTCATAAGTGTACATTTCACAAGAAGTAGGAAGGAATACAAGGCACCCAACAGATATCAGAGAAAAGAGAGAAGGAAGTAGAAGGAAGCACCTAGGCCCCGAGCCCCGAGGATACTTGGGAATAGTGAGGGTTTGAGGTAGAGCTTGGAGCCAGCGCTGGGAAGAACAGGTGTTGAGGGGAATGGCGGGTGTTGAATCCAGTCCCCTGCTTGTCTTCTTGCCAGGCCTCCAAAGAATGCTGCCCAGACTCTGAGCCAGAGGGTGGGGCAGATAGGGTGAGAGTCCAGGGAACAGGGCCTGGACTTGCTGCTGTCACTAAGCTGTGAGGTCAGTGGCACTGCTGGCTCCATGCTCACCATGCAGGACTGGGTGCACTACACAATGAATAGATGGGATAGGATGCTCACCCACCTCACTGTCACCCATGGAACTAACTCCATAAAGTATTCCCAGGCAATCAAAGCAGTGCTGCCCTGACCAAAGCCTGAAGCAGCATCTCCAAGCCAGGGAGGCCCGCCTTGTTGGGGACAGCTCCACATGCTGTCCCAATGCACTCAGCTGGACCTTGTTCCCGTGGATGGGGCTGGGACAGACCACTGAACCTCCCACACCAACTTCCTCACCTGTACCACAGAGACAGCACCCCCAGTACTCAGGTTCAATCCCAGATTAGGTGACCACTGCTAAGTCCGTAGCATTGTCATTTTCCCATATGTCTTTTATTCATTATTCACTGATAGCCAAGAAAGAAAGCATGGAGACAAGAGTTGCAGAATTCCATTGTCGACCTGACCCAGGAAATAACCTCAGTTTATCCCTAAAGCACCCCCCTCCACAGCCCTCAAGGGCAGTCCTTTTCTAACCAACCTGCAATAGCTCTTTCTGTCTCCAGAAAATGACCCCCAGCTAAGTGGTTGGGAGGGTTGGGGAGGGGGTCAGGTTTCTTGCATAAGCTCCCGCCTCATTGTTCTCATTACACAAACTCATTCTTATTATTCCAATTACTGTTTATTCATGACACCTCACAATATTTTCATTATTGCATTTGTCTTCCATTTCACATGTTATTAATAACGCACAGCAATTACAATCACCTCTAATTACCACCAGCCCCGCTGCAGAGGCCGAGGCCAGACGCATCACGGAAGTGCCCAGCCAAGGGATGGTCCCGGTCACCACACTCACCCGCACCCACACACCGTAGATGTCAGTGGGATGACCTAGCCCCACACGATGTTACCAGGAACACTCCCAGCTGAGCAGGAGATGGACAGCCTCGAGCTCTAATTCCTGGTGTAGCTCGAGAGGGGTGGCAAAACCTCTGACCTCAGAGGTCCCTGAATTGGATGTGGAAGAGACAACCCTGACCCCCGAAGACCCTCCATCTGCAGCAAAAAGGCACGCTGTTGTCCTCGGGCGCACCAGTGTGACAGAGAAGCCCTAACCCCTGGCCTCGGGAGTCCCAGACTGATGGCTAGGAGCCAGCCCCTGCTCTTTAATAGCCCTCTTCCCATGGGGATGACAGAAGTCACAGACATCTGAATCAGCGGCAGCACTTTCTGGTGCTTGCCACTGTTTGTTTCTCTGGAGCATTTATTTGTTTCCATTTACGCCCGTGTTTGGTTTCTCGGTGCATCTGCTCCTCACTCCTGTTCATTTGGAATCTCTCCCAGAAGTGAGCACCATGTCCCTCCACCTTCCTGCGCCCTCCCTGGTACCCAGGACAAAGGCCCTGGCAGGGAATCAGGACCTGGGGACCAGCCAAGGACTGGCCACATCTGAAGCTGTTGGCCCCAAGCTGTTGAGCAGGTGGGAAAGCTGAGAAGGTCACTTGGGGGCACAGGTGGGGCCTATGGCTCTAACGTGAGAAGTCAGGGCTGGGAAGGAAAAACAGAAATATGCTCCAGCCCAGTGTTTGGGAGAAGTCGCCTGATAGGGACTAAGCCGAGAGCAAGAGGCATCAGGAATGACCAGGGAGTTGTGAACCCCAGGGAACTACTAGATCAGCACCTGGCTTCCTGCCAGTCCCAGAGCCCCAGGCAGTCGGGCTCATATAGAAGCAGAGGAGTCAGGAAGATTCATCCAGACAGATTAAAAGAAGAGGCGTGTACTGATTGAAGACCTACTGTGCGCTACCCCTTCACCATCTGTTTCTCTGTTTTACACCTAAAACCACACCCAGTGATTCTCTGTGGTCTCATGAGGCCGATGTTGGTGTCCAGCTGAAGGCAGATTGAAGAACCTGAAGTTCAGAGAGTTGCAATAACTTGTCCATCTGGCTCCAGAGTCCACACTTAGATCCCACTGTAACATACCTCTTCCTCATCAGAGAGGAAAGGTACGTGAGCCCAGAGATAGTAGAGAGATGCTCCTCAGAGCTGCCCAGGTGCCACTGAGAAGCAGGTATTTAAATGTGCACAACTCTCAGCTGCACCCTCCACACCCCCACCTTCATCTGAGGGTGCACAGGAGACACACAACCTCTGGAGGCCTATGTCAGTGGCCAGTGCCCCATGCACCTATCGACCGCTGTCCTGTGAACCCCAACACAGCACGTTCAGTGTGACACTTGGTTGTTATGCAAAGGATCACCAAGCTATGTCTCTTCCAAGATGAATGAATGAGGGTTCTATAAAGACTTATGAAGCAAAACTGGCCAGGCCAGGGACTAGGGTCTCTGAAGAGTGGGGACCTAAGGGGGACATGTGGTCACCATCTTGGAAGGACCGAAAGTAGCCATGAAGGTGAGAGAACATGCAAGTAGACAGCCCCTGGGACGTCTGGTTCCCAGAGTTTCCACAGGCAACATCTGCATGGGCCTGGGACACCATGGCTTCAGGCAGTTGGGTAGACTACACAGTCCTAACAATGATTCCTCCATGAATTTCAGGGTTCATCTAGGACTGTGCCAGGCATAAAGAATGTTTCAGGGAAAGCAGATTTCCTTCCACTAACCTCAAAGATGGAAGGCATGCTGCAGCCTCCCCACGCTCCAGACAAATCACAGGCCTGCCATCTGGACGAGTGTTCCATCCTCCCAGAACCTAATTATTTTGGGGACTGTACATCTTCTGAGGTCACTGTATGCCACAGCCATTCATTCTTTCACATGGCAAATATTTATTCTGCAGACCGTCTGGGCAACATCTTGGAAATTCATAGATTCAACAGGCAGGATGCTGGCCCTGCACTCCCAACATGGATGTGGGATCCAGGCAAGAAGCAGACAATGGAGGTACATGCTGGTAGGCACTCTTCAAGGGACTTCATGACCCTAGAGAGCCCACTAGGGACCCAGTTCTCCCCTGCCTGGTCCAGCACTGAGTAGGTGATGCAGGGGAAGGAGTGTGTCCAAGCCCCAAGGGATCCTGGGTACAGGGAACTTGGTAATCGTAACAAGTAACAAGTAAAGCAGGATGTCATGCCTACAGCAAATGCAGAAAGGCAGAAATCCTGCAGAGCATAAACCTGTCCCAAGAACGGTGTGATCTCACGGGGCCTGGACTGAGCAGAGTTCCAGTAAGAGTATACCAGAACCTTCACCAGAACCTCAGGAACCATACCCTCCCAGAGGAAGGAGAGGCCGCTCAGGGCCCCCTGTTCTTTATGAAACAGGAAGCTTGGGCTGAAGGTCCGATCACCAAGTTCCTCATCTTTAAACCAAGAACGATTATTATGCCAGCTATTACAGGGACTCTTACGAGGACTGAACAGATTGATCCTTGTCAAGGTTTTAGCATGTCTTCTGTGTAGGAATTGGTGGTTGCTATTCCATTCTGTCTCCTCTTCGTTCCCTGGTACTCAAGGCTGTGTTCTCCTCACTTAGCTGTCTCCTCCCCTGACACCCTCGCAAATCCTTTCTGTTGCTTTGAGCCCTACATGAACAGGCATGAGGAAGGGCTGCTTTATAACACAGGGAAAGCCTAAAGTGCCAGAGTTTGTGAGGAGAGATAGTTATTTCTGTTTCTGCAGAAGAGAACCACAAACAGAAAGAAGAGAGGTAATATACAGTACTATAATCCAGTGGTTTTGAGTTGGACAGATGGATGGATGGACAGGTAGGCAGGCTTTGGCCACTAAGTGGGCCAAGACCTTGCCATCCTTATAAGGTGCTCCCGAGCTGTGAGCTATGTTCTGGATGCAGCTGATGGGGGTTAACCGGGGATTATTGTGATTCTCTTTGCAGCCGAGTGTGGGAACTCAGTGACGGGCACCCAGGGCACTCTTCTGTCCCCCAACTTCCCTGTGAACTACAGCAACAATCATGAGTGCATCTACTCCATCCAGACCCAGCCAGGGAAGGGGATTCAGCTGAAGGCCAAGGCGTTCGAGCTGGCCGAAGGAGATCTGCTTAAGGTGAGATGATAGGCTTCATAGGGTATGTGTGTTACCGTGTGCAAAAGTGGGGTGAGCACACTTGTGATCATTTCTGGGTAAGTAGCTCCAACTTTCTCCTTCCCTCTTGAGTCCTAAACCATTGCCCTTACTCTTCTGGGAGAAGCATGTGTGTGTACCCAAGAATATGGTTCTAGAGTTTGCTTAGGAACTGCATGCTGTCAAGTGCAGGTGTGACTGAAGATGGGCTTATGTACTAAAAAATAGCAATGAATTCACTTAGAGCTGCCCATGGATCAGATTCTCCATTTTGAACTGGGACTGTCAACATGAACAATGTAGAGCTCCTAAGATGTGTGCATGTGTGTAGCCATGTTGTCTGTGAATATACTTTTATATGTGCAGTGCCACATGTGTGTGAATGTATGTCTACGTCTACATATTTATTTGGTTTGGGGAATCTTTTTACTGCGTGCTGGGTCAGTATGTTTGGTGTTGAGTCTGTGTTTCAGGTTTCAACTGGATAGTCGGCCATGGTAGTAGTTGCGGTGTGCTGTGATAGTGGTCTCTGGGAGGCAGCAGGGTTAAAGGAAGTGAATTCACTATGTGCACAAGAGAAAGAATCACGGGGTTTGGATTAGACAAAGGGTTAAGGAGAAGAAGTTGTTAAGACAATGTGTATGCAAATATCTCATATTTTTTCATGCGTGATTAAGTGGATATTTCCAATGATATGTATGTTTGTGTGATCAAAGAACTGACTTGAGATAGTCTGTTAAAAAGCTGCCTTAGAGATCCAGGTCCAGCATGATGACTTAATGGCTAAATCCTCACCTTACAAGCACTGGCACCCCGTATGGGGTGCCAGTTCCTGTCTCAGCTGCTCCACTTCCCATCTCAGCTGCTCCACTTCCCATCTCAGACCCTGATTATGGCCTGAAAAGCAATAGAGGATGACCTAAGGCCTTGGATCCCTGCACCTGTGTGGGAGACATGCAATAACTCCTGGCTTCAGACCAGTTCAGTTCCAGCTGTTGTGGCCATTTGAGCAGTGAACCAGTGGATGGACAATCATTCTCTGTCTCTCCTCTGGATAAATCTGATCTGCCTTTCCAATAAAAATAAATAAATCTTAAGAGCTGCCATGAATCAAATGGGTCATAAGGGAAACCTCATCCAGGTTATAACCATTTTCATCATAGCCCAAAGAGCTTTTACCTTATCCAAATACAGTTGTCTTCCCTGTAGCCAAAGGAGGCCTGAGGTTAGAAAACAGAAAGTTTGATGAAGAAAGAAGAGGAAAGTTGAAATAACCTGAAACCAAGGAACCATTAAATCCTCATCCTGTAGGATCCTTTCTGGGCATGACTGCACTGTCCCTTTTAAGGACAGATGACACCTTGGACATGCTCCCTGGGGCATGTGCCCTCCAGGGTATGCACTGAAAGTGTTTCTCACTCTCCCGTAGGAGGACGCACCTATAAGATGACTGATTCTGGGAGTTCTGTCAATGGGATAGATACCCCAGCTGGGACTGGAGACCTGTCCCTAGCTTCTTGAGCTCTGCTTTTCAACCCCACATAGAGCACTTGTGCATTTGTCCACAAAAGAACCCAAGACAAGGGCTTTCTGAGGATTGTGTCTTCAGATGTAGCCCTTGACTCACTTCCCTATCCACTTACTCATTTTGAAGGATATAACCAGGAAGCAAGCCCAGAGAGGGACTGCCCCCTTCTCCATGGAGGGACAAATGGAAGGAATGTGAGCCAGACAGGCACAGGCCTTCTATGATGATGGCTGTTGGCAGCCAAGGGCAGTTTTGTGGCATAGGTTAATTTGGGGGTTTTAAGGGGAGCATGTGCAGGGTGTCTGTAAACATGTTATGACAGAGCAGGCAGAAATGGCTCCCAGGTTGCTGGAGACCATGAAGAGTCTATCAGCTTCCAAGCTTCCCTGCCAGGATGGTATAGATTCAGATCAGCTAAGACAGAGTCAGCAGGTGTGGGCATACAACTCCACCGTTGAGAGTCTACTCAGGAGGGGAGTTCTGTAGGTAGAGAGAGACTCCGAGGAAGTCAGGTGGTAGAAAGCCTAGATTAGAGATCAGAGGGTCTGACACCGGGTACAGGACCCAGGTAATCCTACAGGTTGGGGAGGGTGGACATTCCTGCCTTCCCTAGGAGGACTCCTCAGGATGCAGACTTTGTCTCTGCAGCGCTGTACCCTGTAGAACAACCTTCTGATATCAGGTCTGACCTTGTTGAGAAGACCCTTCTGCTGCATCCAGGCCTCCTCAGCATCCTCGTTGGCAGATCAGGCTGTGCCTACTGAGCTGACTGAAATGGCCAAGCAAGCGGCCCCATGTTCCAGAACATCTGGAATAAGGGGCTAAAGTGGGGTCAAGGAGCAAAGGGAGGTTGGGATGAAATGGTACATTCCCTCCCTATTCTATCCCCTCCCTCCTGAGAAGGAGCCTGGGGTATGTGTAGCTACCAGACCTGCTTCCCAGCTGGGGCTTTCCAGATGAGCTGCAGAACCTGTCTGCACCTGCAGTTGGTTGTAGAGGCCCTGCTGTTTAAAACTGTTTAAGACTCAGATCCACCTCAATGCAGGTATGTGCAAAAGGAGCCCAGAGCACCTCAAAGAACATCTTTCTCTTTCTCTGGCTACTGGACTATATCCTAGAACCTGCCATATCCCTAATCCCAAGGATTTGCCCATCCCACCAAAGAAACCCTGATATTCTCCTGGACCAAGGAAGACTGTCCCTTCCACTACACCTCACATCTCCCAAGACACAGGACTTAATGATTTAATGCACCAAGCCTTCTAGAGTCTTGCATTCTGACCCTTGAAATGCCTCTTTGCTCACATTTTTATGTAATTTTAAAAATTTATTTATTTTTATTAGAAAGACCCACAGAGAGAAGGAGAGACAGAAAGATCTTCCATCCACTGGTTCACTGCCCAAGTGACCCCAACAGCCACAGCTGAGCTGATCTGAAGCCAGGAGCCAGAAACCTCTTCTGGGCCTCCCAAGCAAGTGCAGGGTCCCAGGACTTTAGACCATCCTCTGCTACTTTCCCAGGCCACAAGCAAGGCCAGGGATGGGAAGTGGAGCAGCCAGGACATGAACCGGTGCCCATTGTTTGCTCACATTTGTAACCCTTGAGCTCTTCCTTAACTACCCAGTAGCCCATCCTCCCTCCCAGAACCACCTGACCTTTGCATCCCTGCCAGGTAGCTCTTGCTGCTACGTTGGCATAAGCAACACAGGAAAGGCTTCTATGTGCAATGGAAACATGGCTTCTAGCTCCAATTGGCAAGGAAGGGCATCTAACCACATCCTCTGCAGATTCCCATTAGAATGGCCAAAAGGACAGCAACATGAGGAAAGGTGGCCTCGGCCCTGGAAATAAGGCAAGGTTGCTTCTCATATACAACTTTAAAAAAATATGTGTTTCTTTGTTTTTTATTTGATATACAGATTTACGAGAGATGAGAGACAGAGAGAGATCGTCCATCTACTAGTTCACTCCCCAAATGACCGTAGTGGCCTGAGCTGGGCTGGCCCAAAGCCAGGAGCCTAGAGCTTATTCTGGGTTTCCTGTATGGGAAAAAAAGAATACCAAGGGCTTGAACCACCCTCTGCTGCTTTCTCAGGCCATAAGAAGGAGCTGGATGGGAAGTGTAGCAGCCAGGTCTCGAACCAGCACCACTATGGCATGCTGGCATTACAGGCAGAGGCTTAACCTACTGTGTACTCTATGGTTCCAACAAATCATGTACAACTGAAAGACATGTCTTCAGATGAATTCCTAAGACAAAGAAAAGGCATAATCAAATTACAGTTGCCACAAGGAAGTAGAATCCTGCCTGTGGGTTAAGTGCCGGAAATCTGCAGGTGTAAGAGGCCACAGACTCATCATTTCCCCACTCAACACAACACTGGGCCTCGTTTTTGCTTTTCTGGTGAGCAAGGAATGTAGCATCCTGCAGTGGTTGATACCTGCAAGAGTGGGCAGATTCAACCCACACACACACACACACACACACACACACACACACACACACACAGGAATAACCAGTGCTCCTGCTGTGACCTCTGCTGGCTTTCCTCTTCTGCCCTCTGTTAGAGATGGTTAGTATCTCCACTCTCCATTTTGGCTCTGTCTCCATGGTGGTGTGCCAACAAGGAAATCAGCAAGACAGATGGAATGTCCAGTAGATGAGAAGACAGGGACCTCTGTGAGAAATTAGGGCTAATTCCCCCCTCTGTCAACAGCAGAGAAAAGAAGCATGCTTTAAAAGCTCCCAATTTGTATTCATAACAAGATTTGAGGGAATATTATATTGGTGGCACAAAACGGGCAGCTATGGAGGGATATCTGAGATGGCGAAAGATTGAATAGAGATGAAAAACACAATCATCCAATTAAAACAGGGGTCGAGGCAACGAGCAGAAGGCAGAACAGCATAGAGAAATGAAATCGGTTTATTGTAAGATGAATTCTAAGAACTCCCACATCTCACAAGGAAATTAAAAAGAAGATTCTTTTATATTAATAAAATGTACAATCAATCCAGAGTATAATTTTATGGGCCAAATAACATAGCATGAATAAATTAAATAAAAACTGCTGGAAATGTAAAAAAAAAAACATTTAATAAAGTTTCAGTCATTGTAGAAGATTTTAATATACTTCTGTTAGTCTCTGACATATCACCTAGGTTAAAGATAAATAAGAATTTTGGTGGTTCAAGTAATATAACAGAATAAATCCCAAGAAAGTAGGAAAATGATCATTTCAAAAACAAAGAGAAAAGGAAGATAATAAACAACAGAAATTATCAACAAAATCAACTCATTCTTTGAGAGTAGTTCATACAATAGATATATCTGGTAGGCCTAATCAAAGCCTAAAGATGCCACACTGTGTAATGTGAAGAATGAAAATAGGAAGATAATTATAGTTGACATTACAAAAATAAGAAAATGATTAACTATCAGAAAATGTTTTTTGAAAGAGACCATCAGATGGAGAGTGTCCTTCTGTTTGTTCATTCTCCAAATGTCTGCCTTGGTCAGGGCTGGGCCAGGACAAAATCAAGAGCTGGGACCTCAACCATGTCTCACCTATGGGGGACGGGAATCCCATAACATGAGCCATGGCCTGTGGATCCAAAGGTTTTAATTAGTAGGAAACTGGAACTGGGATCAGAGCTGGAAGTTGGACCCAAGCATTCTTATGTGAGAATCTGAAGGCCCAGCCAGTGTTGGGAGGTAGGGAGCCTTTTCCGATGGAGAACCAAGTGGATGTTTATGGTGTCATTTCCAAGCCATACAAAACTATCAGCCTAAACATCAGCCTGCTTTAGGTTTCTTGAATTTTGAGTTCCACCTGTGATTGCGTTGGCAAGGTTTGATCAAATGATTTTGTGGACTTTATATGACCCAGGGGCCAGACATTTCCCACTCAAAATGTAAATTTTTACAGATAAAAGATACTGATATTTAAAAAATGAAAATCTGTATAAATCCCTAGCCACTAAAATATTAAAATTCTCCCAGCCTCTCCCTAAAGCCCCAGGCCTAGACTATGTTACAGGTAAAGTTTAGTCTCGGAGAAGTACTTCATTCTCACAATAATCAAACTGTTTCAGAAAAGAGAAAAATAAAGACCCATCTCCAACTCATTGTCTTAAATGAGGTAAAATAGAAAATTTGTTATCAATGAACAGGACAGTGGTTACTAAGGCCAGGGAAGGGAGAGAGGATGGCCACGGGGTGCAAAGCTTCAATTGGACAGGAAGTGTTTTTTTTTCCTTAAGCTCTAGTGCACAACCTGGTAAATGTAGTAACAACATGTTGTGTATTTCATAATCATTAGGAGAGTAAATTTCAAATGTTCTCACTACCAAAGGTGATAGAATTTGAGATGATGATAATAATTAGCTTGGTTAATTATTTCTCATAACATTCATAAACCATCATGTCACTTTGCACCCAATAAATATATGCAACTATAATTTCACAATTTGTAATTAAAACAAGAATTTTAATAGTAGCAGAAAGTAGTAAGCTGGCTGTTCATCTGAGCATTGATCCTGTACAGAATATCAGCTTGAATCTGTCATGCATTGAAAACGAAGATGACAAAGCAGGCTTGAGTCCAGGAGAATAAAAATGTGTCAGCATTAGGAAATTCACAATGGTGTTGGCCTTGAGGTGCAGTAGATCAAAATGCCTCTGGGATGCCTACATCCCATCTCAGAGTGCCCAGGTCCAGGCTCAGCTACACGACTTCTGATCCAACATCCTGCTAGTGTAACTGGGAGGGCAAAAGATGGTGTCTCAAGCACTTGAGTCCCTGTTACCTGTGTGGGAGACCCTGGTGACCCACACAGCAGACCTATGATGAGGTTCCTGGCTCCTAGTTTTAGCCTGCCTTAAGCCCTCCTGATGTGAATCAGTAAATGGAAAATTGCTCTTTCTCTCACTCCCTTTCTCTCTCTCCCCCCATCCTTTCGTGTCCTTTTCTTTTTCTGTGTCATTCTGCCTTTCAAATAATAAATAAATCTTTTAAAATGAAAAAGTCATAATATTGTTGGACAGCCCATATGAAATTGCCATTCTTGTGGAAAAAAAAACAGCTCAAATATTGACAGTTTCATGTGGTTCCAACTCATATCCAGATTGGAATAGATCACATGATCCTACCAGTACAACCAAAACATCATAGAATGAAACCCAGTGTTCATTCATGACTTTCTTGAATCTCATAAATTATGAATGGAACATTCTGTGATTTGATTTTAAAAATCAGTTGCCACCAACAGCTTATGACAATTCTCATACTTAACAACAAAACTGCCTTAAGAAGGTCCAGGAAAGTCAACCATCTCCAGTAGTATTCAGAGTACTGGTACAGAAGACTCAAGCCAGTACAATTATACCTCTTCAACTCCTATACAAACCAGTAAGCAATAGAGAGAATTATTCAGAAAATAAAAAAGAATACGCTAATGAGCTACCAGAACCAGTACCACTTAACACATGTAGTGAAGGAAAAAAAATTAGGTCAAACCTTGAGACACCTAGAAATGAGCTCTGCCAGATGTATGGAATCTTGACTGAGAGAATTACACAAATTTATTCTGAAGCTGTTTCAGTAAAATAAGTGCCAGGAGATTGTGTGCACACGCTGCCGACAGAGAGAGAATAAACAGGAAAGGAGGCTTGCTGATAAATACAGGAAATGAGGCTCAACCCCAGTGGTAATCAAGGAAATGTGAATTAAAATGAGATCCCATTTCACACCCATCAAATTGGAAAACACAGCAATGCCTGCATGTACCGATATTGGCAGAGAGCAATGAAAACTGGCGTGGGTTGTTCTGAGAGAGCATTTGGTGTTGCGTGTGGGAGAGCAGTCTGGTCATAGCCAAGCTTCCCCATACCCAGCTTCTCCCGCTAGACGTGTGCCAGCCACCCTACAGGAACATACCTGTGTGCACAGTCCGTGATTGCATGTGAAGGGCTGCAGTTGCCTTGCTGGCTTTGAGGCCAGTGTCCCATGGACCCGTCTCATTAGGGGCAATGGCTGTGCATGGGAGCTCCTGGGATCCTCGAGGAGACCTCCCCTTCACCTGCAGACAGCAATGAACTGGACGATCAGGCAATATCCTGTTGGTACACGAATATACGCAAAGGTCCACTTCCCAATAGCAAGCAAAAGTCTAAAAATATCTAGGAACAAACACAGAATTTCCCTGAGACTTACTCTTGAAATATAATTTGATTAAATGAAACCAGACACTGTGTGTGGGTAAGAAGACTCCGTGTCCCACAGTTAATTTCTTTTCTGAGATCAATCCATACATTGGATGGAACTCAGAATTGCACAGGCTTTGTTTTCATGGGGTGTGGGTGATTTTGCTTCATTTTTAATTTTTAAAGCTTTTTCTCAAGTTTATTTAGAGGAGTAAATGTGGGAGATAATTAAAGTTATTTTAAATTAATTCTTAAATAATCATTAAATAATTAATAGTTAATTTAATAACAATTTTAAAGAACTTATCTTACTAAATATTAATGTATGGCGAGGGTATAATAGCTAAAACATTGGTGATAACAGTGACTCAACTAGTTTATCGCATACCTGCAAGAACTGAGATCTCATATGAGCATCGGTTCATGTCCTGGCTTCTCCATTTCTGATCTGACCCCCTATCATGACCTTGGAAAGCAGTGAAGGTTGGCCCAAAGCCTTGGGACCCTCTACCCACATGGGAGATCCAGAAGAAGCTCTTGGCTTCAGATCAGCTCAACTCCGGCCATTGTGGCCATTTGGGGAGTGAATCCCCAGATAAAAGATCTTTCTGTCTCTCCTTCTCTCTGTAAATCTGCCTTTCTTATAAAAAAATAAAATTTGAAAAAGAAATTGCTAAAAAAACATTGCTGGTCATGAACAAGAATAGGTAATTGTGATAACCTGACAAAAGCAAATATACACCATGATACATACATTATATCCATACGGGTGTGTGTTTACCCTTGGGACTCCTGCATCTCCTGTTGGAACACCTGGGTTTGAGTCCTAACCCACAGCAAGCCCAGCTTGCCGCTGATGTGTGTACCCTAGGAAGCAGCAGGTGCAGGCTTGGGTGGTTACATCCCTGGCTTAGCCTGAGAGCATCTGGAGTATAAAACAGTAGAAGGCAGGGTGCTTAATCTCTCTCCATCTGTTTTTCTCTCTACTTCTGAAATAAATGAAATAAATAAGTACATTAAATTATGTATATGATTAAAATGGATCTAAAATTGGTGGTGGATGAAATATTTGTAAACAAGTTTTGTTGAAATGACTCATCAGGGAGAAATGGTAACATTTTCTAGATCATATACCATAATAAACTCCAGGTGCATTAAAGGACAAAAATACTAGAAGAAAACATTGATTTATTTGTATCATACATTTACTCAGTGCCTCATATGTGCTAGGGCACAATTCTTGAACACTGATATAGGCAATTATATTATTGATTGTGTTAAAATGCTGTTACATAAATATATGTATACACACACACACACATATATTTGATGACTGTGGTCTTGGTGTAGCAAACCAAGCCTCTACTTGTAGTACCAGCACTCCATATAAGTGTCGATTCCAATCCTGGCAGCTCTACTTCCAATCCAACTTACTGCTAATGACCTGGGAAGGCAGCAAGAGAGAGCCCAAGTCCTTGAATCAGCCCGCCTTCGGCCACTGTGACCATTTGAGGAATGAACCAGCAGATGAAAGATCTCTCTGTGTCTCTCCTCTCTCCTTCTCTCTCTGTAATTCTGCCTTTCAAATAAAAATAAAATGAATCTTTAGAAAAATATTTCATGGCTTCAAAAATATAGATACCCTATTTAGTGAAAGAATATGTTGCTACGTAGTATCTGTACTTAATCTTCTATTTTAAAGGAAAAAAAAACATAGAATCATCTACACAAGAAAAGAAGACATAGCAGAACGAGTGATGAGTGGTGAAGGTTGTTCTCCCTTGTTTGCCCCTTTCTATTTGATAAGTTCTTCTGCAAGGGAGATTCTATGGTAATGACACAAATAACATTTTTATTCTTAAGAAATTAAAATGAATTATGCTTGGAAATTGAAGAAAAATTACGTTCCCATTATACTATGCATTAATTAGCAGTAATTTGTGGGTGCCAACATATATCCAGTGACTCTGAATTTCCAGTTATTCCTTAAATGTCATGGTGTTTTTGAAAATTTTCAGTTTATTTGACTCAGCATCCAAATACCCATGATCTCAGATGTTTTTTACTCTGAATCTCTCTCTTCCATCTCTCTTTTTTTTCCCTTCTTTTTTCTCCCTTCTTTGTGGTTTATTTGTGGATTTTTTTTTTCCCTACACTTCTGTAGTTTGCCTTCTCCCAGGGTATCATTTAGTTTGTTCCTCGGCCTTCAGTTTCTCCTGTGAGTCAGAAATTAGAATCCAGTGTCTTGATCAGATCCAGTTTGAGTTAGCTGCGTATGTGATGGTCTGTCTTCCACTAAAAGGGCACCTGATGCCCGGCGGTCAGCATCCACAGTTGAATAATGCCTCAATCCATCAATTCCAGCCCAGGTTTTAATGGATAAGAATATTGGTGTAACAATGTGTATACAGCACTGGTCTAAACTCCTTGAACCGATGTCATGGCAGTGTCAGTTGGGACCCTAGACTTCTCTCAAACTATTAATGATACACAGCAATTGCACATTGAATCTGGAAACAGACTTGAGGCTCCCAGGAGCCTTCACAAATCTCTGTAATATACAGCACTGTTAGCTTGAAGGATGGCTGCTTTTAGAAAGCTGTGCTTCATAAATGGCGGGATGGAAATATTGTTCCAATTTGCTGGCAGCTGGCACCACATTGTGTGTCATGCACAAATATTCATCACCCACCCATAGATCCTGTCTTTGATATTTACCAAAGCGCCAGGGGTCTTTCACTCAATCACAACTTCTGTTGGTATTTGTACAATTATCTGGAAAGGAGCAGTAACCTCAAAACCTGGGGAGCCAGTTCATTATTTCAATGATTGTTGTGTTTCCTGGTGCGCAGACGTTCAGGGGACAGATGGGAATCAGGGGAACCAGATGCCTGCACGATCCCATCATTGGCAAGCCCAGCATGCCCTCACTGGAGCCTTTATTTGGGGAGCAAAGTGACAAGACTGGGCTTAGGGAAGGGGAAGTTCTGGTCATTTTAACTCCCTCCTTCCTGGGTCTCAGAGGGGCCAGGACAGGCCAGTGCCTCTCAGGGACAGGGATGGGGCCAGGTAGGAGCATCACTGCCTTTCCCTCCTGGAAGGACAGAATGTTTCTAGCGATGAACAAAGCCAAATACGCTCAGCCTGCCTGTCTGCAGAAACAGATGGTCTGGGGCATCAGGCAACCCCCTCCAGGCTTTCCTAGGCTGCAGAGAGTAAGCTAGCACCATATTGGGGTTGAAGGAACAAGTTCAGATCTCCACTAGAAAGGTTCGGCGAGTAGCCAGCTCCCAAGACTAGTGTCACACTAGCTATGACCTGGGCACACATTGCACGCCAAGGGGAAACTTTCCTCTGCCACCCTGCTCCCATCCGACAACTCATTGCTCCCCTAACAGTTGTCACCACTGCTGGGATCTTGGGGGTAGAAGGGATTCCAAATAAGGCCATGCTGATGACATCTTGTTGGGGGCTCTGTCCTGTGTTTAGGTTTATGACGGCAGCAACAACTCCGCCCGTTTGCTGGGGGTCTTCAGCCGCTCAGAGATGTTGGGAGTGACTTTGAACAGCACGTCCAGCAGTCTGTGGCTTGATTTCATCACGGATGCGGAAAACACCAGCAAGGGCTTTGAGCTTCACTTTTCTAGTAAGTCGTCTTTGCATCCGAATAGGCCACCAAGTCCAGCTTACCCATTGTAATCCTGTATTTGAGCTTCTGCTTTTCCACTAGATCCAAAGAATGGATTCTCTTATGACTTTCTTTTCCTTTTTTTTTTTTTTCAAATCCAGTAAGTCTCCATTTACTGATGAATGGTAGGAACATGTGATATCGCCCTATGGTGCAATGCCCAGTTGCCATGGGAAGGAATGAAGGGCCGAGATTTGCAAAGGCAATACCATCAGGCTTGTACACATTACACTAAAGGAGAGATCAGACTACAAAGGTCTGTCTGAGCTGTCCAGAGCAGGCGCATCATAAAGTCAGAAAGTAAACAGGCACCTGCCTGGGATGCAGGGAGTGAGTGTGCATGGTGCTTCCATGCGTGTGATGGGGAGGTTCTACAACTGACGGCAGTCACAGCTGCCCAACTCTGGGAACAGACTGCATGCCCTTGGATTAACTGTACACTCTAAGTGGGTGAATCACATCTCAACACATCTGCTAGGGAGAGCAATCCAGTGAGCATACTAAAGATCCCCCTCACCTGGCCTTGGGGCTACCCAGCGGAGAGGGGTCTCTACTTATCAATGAGCTGGTTCCGTGGAGAGGATTAAATAGAGCCACACTTGAATTCCATTTCCATTACCTGAAAAGTGTGTGAGTTTGGAACAATTTATTTAACCTTCTTGAGTCCACGCTCTCAGTTGTAAAATACAGATAATTAATACCTCTCTGTAAGACTCCTGTGAATAACCAATGAGAGGATGCAGGCAAGGCTCATGGAGCAGGAGCCTGGTAGCAGTCTGCTTCCTTCCCCATCCTGTTTCAACAGGACATAATTGAGCTTTTAAGCACGCATTCAGAGTGACATTTCCATATTACCCTACCCCATCCATGAGCAAAATGGAGGGAACAGCTCCTGCTAGCAAAATGCTCTGGGGTCAGCAAAACAAATGGAAAATCTAGCCCCTAGACCTGAAAAGCTATTAAACGCCTAAGTGATTTACATATATCAACAGGGGATCACGGGCTCCTCAACACGGTCTCAGCTTAGCATAGATGCGTGGAGGGAATCCCCTGAGAAACATGGAGGTGTTCCTAAGCGGTGAGCCCATCAGCACTCAGGGACATGACTGGGGGCATCTTCCTGGAGATGTGGGCTCCAAGGGAGCAGAGGACACAGCCCTTCCACCACCATCGGTTTTGCTCATGCAACCTCTTCTCTCATTCCCAGGTTTTGAACTCATCAAGTGTGAGGATCCAGGAACTCCCCAGTTTGGTTACAAGGTTCATGACGGGGGTCATTTTGCAGGAAGCTCTGTGACCTTCAGCTGTGACCCTGGCTACAGCCTGCGAGGCAGTGAGGAGCTGCTGTGTCTGAGTGGAGAGCGCAGGACCTGGGACCGGCCACTGCCCACCTGTGTCGGTAGGAGGCTTCTTGCTCTTCAGATCCCTCCTCCCCAGCTTCAGCTCTCTTCAAGGCTCTCTAGGGCCTGGGGCCAAAAGGGTAAATTCCCTGGGCTGAATCCCCTTATCAACAGGCAGGGTGGATCACCTGCCTCCTTCCTCCATTTGCTCACTCTCATCCCTCGTTGCACCTGTGCAATAGCACAGTCAGGAGGTGGCCTGCCACTGTACCAAGTCAGCCAGTGGGACCAGAACCAGGCCATGTCCTCAGAACTATAATGAAGGTGATGGAGAAGAGGGACCTCACCACTGGAGGTGACGAAGGGAAGCTTTTGCCTGTGTTCCAGGTTGACTGAGGCACCAAGAATCCAGCTCACTCTGTATCTCAGGCTCCTATGGGAGGGCAGGGTGGGAGAGGACGGGCCTCATGTTCTTCTTCCTGGGGGAGCATTAGAACAAAATAGAAGAGAAGGAATTAGCCTTGGTCTCACACTTTGAAATGAATACAATCATGAACATTGCTCTCCCAAAGCCTGCTGCGGTTCTTGAATGTCAGCAATAAAGTCATCCAGGGACTTTGTGCATGCATCACAGGGCAAGAGACAGAGGCCATGGCAGTCATGGGAAATAGGCAGAATCAGTGGGCCTTGACTGCCTGGACTTCCTACATCCCTACGGCTGAGGACTCACACCACACTGCTTACACCAGGCCCTGTCCTTTCTCCATCCTCTTCTCCACCTCCCACAACCTCAGTGAGTCCATGTAAACCCTGGCTAACCTTAGTAGAGCAGAAACATCTACTGGCAAACTTTTTAAGTGCCTACCAAGTCCCATGTGCCGGAATGGGCACAGGTGTATGTACAATATATGCAGGACAAATACATACGGGAAAAAAAATAAAGCCTGCTCCATGTCCTTGGACAGCCCATATTCGAGCAAGGAGAATAGACAGGGCAGCAGATTATTCTCTTATAAGACAAGTGCTGTGACAAGAGTTATGTGGAATGCGCAGAGCCTGAGCACATGCAGGGATGCAGGTGCCGAGGGCTCATGACCATCCCTGGTCCTTTCCGCCCAGAGGCCAACATGGGAGCAGCCGTTTCAACACTGATATTCTGCAGAGGGTCTCAGGCCAAGAACCTCATGGCCTGAGAGTAGAAAGACTAGAGCAGTGACCTTCAAGTGGCCCCTAGTCTTTTCCTCTGCCCTTGCCCTTAAGGTTCACCCAGGCTGCTGGAACATCTTTTCCCTTTCTCCTTCCACTTCTTTCCTGCCTGTGTCAGGCTCCCTGTCAGGTGCCAGGAAAGCAGAGGGAGAGCATCCAGGCAGACTTCTGCATCAGGAGACCACTGTGCAATGCCACAGGCATACCCACCAGAGCAGGGTGAGCTTCATGTGGTAAGATAATGATTTGCCCTGCAGAAGGAATCACTGTAAGCTGGCTTTGCATAGCAAATGTGCCAGTTGGCCTGGATTTAGAGGACCCACTCAAGCAATGGTTGTAAGAATATATAGACTCTGAATCTTGGAGGCCTTCCCCAGGGAGACTCCCCACTCGCCCCACTGCTGTTTGGGTAGTGAGGCTGTGTATATTTTTACACACGCCATGTGGTGGCATATTTCACCATGGACTACTAGAAGTGCCTGCCATGGCCAAAATATTCAGATACTGCCACCCATGCACAGCAGCCAAAGCTCCAGGATGGGAAGGAGGGAGAAGATCTGAAAGAGCAGCATCTTCCAGTCTTGCACCTTGCCCAGGTTGCTCCTACCCACCTACCAGACAGAGGGACTGCATGGGGAGAGAAAAGGAGGTGTCCCGGTCAAAGAACTCCCAGGGCTGCTGCTTAGGAACACATTCTGGGAATGTGGAAGGAAGTTCTAGCCAAGGACATGCCCCTCCTCAGCCACCTGCTGCATTTGTGGGGCCAGAATCTGTGTAGCTCACAGTCTCACACCCTACTCCATGCCATAGACCATTTCAGCCTGCTGTCTTTCAATCAGATTGACATCCATTCCTAGAAGCAGCAGATAGGAAGGCTCACGGTAAGGAATGAACAAGGAAACTGGTTTCCTGAGCACCCTGGCTGGTAGGGGGCTCTCTCCCCAGCACCTCTTACTATCCCATGAGATGCTTCAGGAGTCTGTGAGTTTGTTCTCTTCTTTAATTTCCCCCCAGAATCTTGCTTCACCACTCATGCCCTTTCCTAAATAGTTGTACAGTACATCTCCTCTTCACTGGCACTTATGCCCCTTAATTCGGGCCCATGTAAGTCACTGTCTTAGGAAGCAACAAACTTCATTCACTCATCCATTCATTCCAGAAAATATATTAGGCATCTGTAACATGCGAACGCTGTGCTAAACAATGTGCAATATGAGAAAGACAAGGTCTGATGTAAGGCAACGCCCATACATAGAATCTTACGGAGGAAGACAAGCATGATTTTGATACCATGTCACTCATATGATAAAAAAATCTGTTCATGTTATAATGGAGGAACAACAACCCAAAAGGACAGTGTCAGCTCACCTGGGTGAGGAAAGAGTGTCACAAAAGCACCCACAAGAAGGATATATGACAAGTTTTCGATCCAGGCAGAGGCCTGAAGAAAGCCAGTTGCCCGGGCTTGTGGAATTCATCAGACTCGGCTGGACCAAGGGGAGGAACCAGGGACAGCACAGGGAGGCCCTCTGGAGGGCTCCGTGGCTCCATGTAGAGTTTGGACTTCACTGCAGCAGATGGTGGCTCTTCCATGTTCCATACACACCTCTCCAGTGACACTGCTGAGAATAGGGAACTGCGTCAGCCTAAAGTAAATGAGGGCCAGAGCCAAGACTCTAGCAGAGTGGATGTGGGAGAAGGTGAAGGCAGCTGGAGGAGCCACCAGCCACACTTGTGTGCTCCACCCTGATGGGGCATGTAGATCTTGTCACTGTTTTCCCTGTCCCCAGAGTCACCCCTTTTGTACCCTTCAAACACTGCCATGGTGATCATCCCAGCACGCAACATTCACCACTATAAAAGAGTTCGTTCACGACTGTAAACCCTGCAGCTCTTTCTTGTAACAAAGGAGCTGTCCAGCAGCCTGATGGACATGCCTCCTCAACGTACAATGCTTACCCCCCTTTCTAACCCTCTCCATAGCTCATGCTCTGTCCCCTAGCCTGCCATGCTGTCCCACACCTCCAGGAGTTTTGCACATCCTCTTTTCTCTGTCTGCAATGCCCTCTGCCTCCTGTCCTCCCTCTAGCCTGGTCAGCTCTTGGTCCTCCCTTGAGGTTCATTTGAAACCTGATTCAATCTGGACTTCCCCATGCTTTGTGCTGGGGGAAGTTTGTCCCTTGTGCCTCTGGCTGCGACTTTCCATGGCTGTGCACCCCCTGTGCAGTCTCCTCCACTGGACAGTGAATCCTTCCAGAGAGGGGGATCTCCTTGACCTCTGTTCTCCTGGCTGTTGGTGAACAACTTACATCGTCTTCCCTGTGAGGCTTTGGGGAGGTCAGTAACAGAACAGGAAGTCAGATCTGAACTCAGAAACTTTTAACTCTTAACTGTCACTCCCAGTGTTTGCTCCCACAGGTCCTGGCAACCACTAATTTACATTCTTTTTCTGCGTTTGCCTGTTTTGGCTATTTCATATGGATGAAATCCCACCACATAGCCTGTTTCGTTCATTTACTACTGAGTTTTCAAAATCCTAGTATGCTGTATCATGTATCAGACCCACATTTCTTCCTGTGGCTGATTAATATTCCATGGTGTCGACAGCACCACATTCCTCAGATGATGGACATTTGGGTCATTGCCACTGGTCGATTATTATGAGCAACAGTGCCATGAATAAACACGATCAAGTTTGGACATGGGCATATGTTTTCATCTGTCTTTTGGTATAGACCCAAGAGAGGGATTGCTGGTCATATGTTAGCTATGTGCAATGCTTCCAGGTACTACCAAATTATAGCCAAGCTATTTTCCAAGGCAGTTGCATCATTTTGCATTTCCAACCATAATGGAGAGATTTCTGCCTTCCCTGTGTCCTCACCTGCACCTGTTCCTGCCTTCTTTATCACAGCCGTCTGAGTGACTGTGACATTGTCATCTCATTGCTGCTTTGATGCACATCTCCTGCACAGCTGATGATAGGAAGCACTTTCTCACGGGCCTGTTGGCCACTCATACGTCTTCTTTTCAGAAGTGTCTATTTAGTTTCTCTGTTCATGTTTTAATTGGGTCATTTATCTTTTTATTGTAAAATTGTAGAAAGTCTTTCTAGGTTCTGGAGCCAAGTTTCATCAGACATGTCTTCACACCCTGTGCTCCATCACGTGGAATGGACAGGAGGGACTCAGGAGCATTCAGGCGAGAGGAGCAACTAACTGGCTGCTGGCAGCTCAGGTCACCCCACCAAGCTCACTCTTTTGGGATTTCTTTCAGCTGAGTGTGGAGGGACAGTGAAAGGAGAGGCATCAGGACAAGTGCTATCACCCGGCTACCCAGCTCCCTACGAACACAATCTCAACTGCATCTGGATCATCGAGGCAGACGCCGGCTGTACCATCGGGTAAGTGTCAGCAGTAGCAGCATTGCCAGGCATGGTGGCTAATGCCCCACCTCGCCCACCTCCCATGGAGGCCTTCAGGGTGTGACCTCAGGCCTGGGCTGGTCCCATAGAAAAGCTGGAAAAGCTCTCAGCCTCACAGAGCTGCAGCCCCAAGCCGGATGGCTCCCAGCCTATACAGGCTGTTATAGCCGAGTCACTGATGGCTTGGGTCTGAACCCCAGCTCTTGTGTTTACTGTTGGTAGGACATTGGGCATCTCACTTCATGCAGTGTGACTCTTGGACTTAAGCACAGAGATGAATCACTGCGTGTAGTGTGCCTAGCATGGTGCTTGGAAAGCATTAAATATTTAATTGTGGTTACGACTTATTACTCAGATGGTAGAAAACCTGTGCCAATTGCTTCCATTTCTCAGTCTGAGTTTCCTCGTCTGTTAAATGAGGACAAAAATGCCTGTGTTTTGGATAACGGAAGGATAGGAAAGAAAATACCTGCAGTGCCTGTAAAGTGATTGTTCCTTCAGAATACAACTTTCTTCCCATAGAAGCACCTGCTTAATAGGAATTTCTTAAAGACTCAGGAAAAAAATTGTCATCTTCTGTTGAGCACAGGGTCTATCCAACTAACTTCACAATGTCCCTATTGATGATCGTAATATTCACAAAGCCTAGCAATACGGATTATCTTCCTCCATTTTGTACTTGAGAGCCCTGAGATTCCAAGAGCATGCATAGCATAGGGAATCAGAAACCTGGGACTAGAGTCTAGGTCCTGATGCTCCACGCTGTGCTGGCAACTCAGGGCCTGGCACTGTGATTGAGGTGACTAATAAGAACAACAGGTCAGGCTAGCAGTGTGAGCAGAGGTGTGAGAAGAGGGAGAGAATCCGACAAGGGAACTGGGGAGGAAACAGCTTGACTGGAGCAGATAAGCTCAGATAAAGCTGCACAGTTAGATGGTAGCCCAGTTACAGAGATCTTCAGTGCAGTAGGTAAGAGGGAGCCAGAGTAACTTCTTGAGCAGAGCCAGTCGATCAGGTTTGTGTGCAGTGTGGAGAGTTCATGGGAAAGCAACCCCCAAGAGTCCATGCAGTGACCCCAGAAGGAATTGTTGAGGGTTGGGAGCAACAAGACGCCACAAAAGGGGACCAACTGTAGCTGGGAGTGTGGCTGTGCCCTCGCAAGTTTTCAATCAGGAAGACCTAGCTGTCTGGGCCTGTTGCTGCCAGCGACAAAGATGCTCATCGACTCACCAGTATATAACATCCTTAGACTCAGTTCAAGTAAATTAAAGAAATGTGTGTGTGTGTGTGTGTGTGTGTGTGTGTTTGTGTTTGCGTGTTTGCTTTTGAGCCAAACCATGTACAAAATGTCAGTAGTATCTGTAGGGGCCTTGCACTCTTGAGGATTAGTTCATATATAACCACTTCTCCTGTACCCCACTACCGGGGTTACCTTCTAGAAGCATATCTGATCTGCCACCATCCAAGCACAGCCTACCCACGGCATGTCCTGCTGTATCTCACAACCCAGCTTGCCAGGGCCACTGTGACTTTAGCTTGCACTCCCACATACCTCCTCACCACACATTCAGATCACGCCAAATTCATCTTTGCAAGTCTCCTCATTCCCAGCACAGGTATTTGAGGACTGAGTAAGGCAGAGCTCGGGTTGAAAGATGCTGACATGAGCACTGGTTCAGAAAGTTTAGGATGAAAACCATGAGCATATTGGGGCCATGCTGACTTTTGCTTTAGTGTGCACAGCTGCAAACTAAGAGATCTACCCACCTTCCTAACTTGGGCCTTCATTCAGTCCTGCATGTCACAGCTGTCCATTTACTGATCATTCACTATGCAAATGAGCAAGACCTTGTCACTGTGAACAAAGAGGAAGTGCGTGTGCACACACACACAGAGCTTGCCTTGGAAGGAAACAGGAATAGGAGGAGATGTCCAGGAAAAGGTGACCCTAGAGTCAAGTCTTGAGGTTTGGAAGCAAGGCTGCAGGGGACCAAGGAGAGACGTGGATGGGAGCAGAAGGTCTCCTGGGAGAGGAGGTTGTTGCAGGGTGCAAGAGAGATCATGCTGGACAAGTCTAGGATATAGTAATGAGCTTATGAACCAAACTTGCTGATCGCAGAACCCAATAGAATTTAGCAAATGACAAGTCCACATGGCAATCCAATTTGAATCAAACCCTGAGGAACAAATGGTTATTACTTTGAAGTCTATCCATTAGACTGAAGACCTATGTGACAGCTTCCCCAGCAATATAAATGATCTAGGAGACAGGCAGTGAACAACTTACAGACACTTACAAAACTGCAAAGATGGACCTTTTCCTTGCTTCTCTGTCCATATTTGATTACTGCTAGGCCTCACCTCTCCTAGAACTCCCAAAAGGACACACATTAGAAATACAAAGCACCTTAGCATCTTTGTCTTCACTGACTCTCCTGAGCAGTGAACTGAGAGCATAGAATACAGACACTCAGAGGCTGCCAGTCCTTGGAGCCAATAGAAGAGGGGACCAACTGGCCATGAGCAGACCCACCAGCTGACCTTGCTGCCCTCAGCGAATGAGAAAGCGGAGTTTTCTTCTCATTCTCCTGCCCCTCTTTGCTTCCTTCTGTGTCTTCTCATCGTCCTTTTCTCTCTTTGTTTTCTTCTGAGTCATTCATGAGCCATGATGCGTTGGTCTTGAATACACTGACCAACCTTCTCGGGGAGAAGGTAGCATAGAGGAAGTGGGCCCCTAAGGGATGTGGCATTGCATCTCTAGGAATCCAGGACTACTAGATTTAGGGGTTGGACTGGGCCCTGTTTCCACTGTGAGAACCCTCCCTTGCCTCAAAAGAGAAGGGCAAAACAGGCACAGGAAGTGCCAGCTCCAGATTGAAACAACCAGAGACGTGAGCTCACAGGTCATGTGTAGTGTGTGTGTGTGTGTGTGTGTACCTGGTCGGGGAGCAAGGCCTGGGAGTGACAATAGTCCTCCTCTGCAAAAATCCATGGGGCCATAGCCACCTCTAAACAGGTAATGATGCTAATAAGGCATCAAAGGGTGCTCACCTGAGAGATACTGCAAGGCAACTTAGGGGACAGGGCCCCTCCCTTCCTCACTCAGTCCCACACCCAGCCTGCCATCCCTGTCAGTGGGCAGCCTGCACATGTGCACCTGCCCTCCTTGGGCCAGTGCCCTCTCTCTCTCTTAACCATCAATTCCTCCCTTCTTTCTCTCCCTTACTTTTTCCTCCTTCTTCTCTTTCATCTCTTTCTTTGTCTTTTCTCCCCCCCAAATGCTCATCTTCAGAGTTCAAAATGCAAGCAACAAATACACCAAGGAGTGGTCCTATGCCCCTGCAGTGTGACTCTATTCTTCCTGCACAGGCCCCAGGTGACATCACCACCAACAGGTCCCAGGTGACATCACCACCATCAGACACTTGTCTTCCTCCTTCTTTGAGCTATTTTGTGTGCTGATGTATACAAATCACATGCAATGAGTCTAATTTCTGAAACAAGGTCGTCCCCATGCATAGCTCAGTAACTTGCCTTTTGTTTTACCACTTCATCATTTATCATCATCTTATTATGTCAACATGAGCAGATCTGCCCCATCCTCCAGAGTGGTGGCAGAGAATTCTACTGTATGCACAGCTGCCATTTATTTAACTAACCCCTGTTGATAAAGCGGATATTTTCCATTTTTCCACTCCAGTGCACATCTGCACACATGCCTCTCTGGATCATTGTGCAATTACTTCTTTGGGATAGTTTCTTAGAAAGAAACTTTTGATGTTTTTAAAATTTTCTCCCCCACAAGTCCATGCCAAGACCTGCTGATGGTCCCACGCGGCATCACCAGATGCTATTGGTCCTCTTAGGCTGTACCACGTTGATGCTCCAAGGCACACAGGGATGTGTCTGTGGCTCCCAGATCACATTCTGCTTGAGCAGAGTCTTTCATATGAATGCTCGGCTGGTCTAATCTGGCATTTCCATTTCCATCTAATGACCCACAGCTATTTGAGAATCTACAAGAAGTTATTACATGGTTACATCTTTTTGTATATTCTTTTACTTATTATTTTTATGGCATTGTGCCTTTTAATTTTTTTTCAAATGTTTGGTTTTATGAATGTATAATCAATATTTGAAAACCTGATGAATGTAGGGTTCTAGACTTCTCGTACTTAATATGCATAATACCTCCTTTCAAACCACATATTTATGCTTCCTTATTGCCATCTTTTATTTTTAAGCTTTTCCTGTTGTTAGTGCGGATTTGATTAACTGATTAATGTGACTTTGTTTGGCTTCTTGTGAGTCGAAAATTTTCTATCCTCTTTTCATCCTGCCAGTGAGATTGTGTTTTCATGACTTCAGTGCTCAGCAGTAATTATCTTGTTATTTACTCCCTGTTTGTTGTGGAAATCTTGTTTTCATTTTTATTTCTAGGAAACTACTGGTTCTGTCTTCAGACTGCTTTGACAGCTCATTTTTATTGTCCTTGGTATCTTATCATCTTGCATCTCTCTGAGAATACTATTTACATTTTGTTGTGTCTCCTTGTGTGGGTCCCAGTATTCAGCTGGGTTCTTTATGTCCCACAAGCTTTGTTGTTCCTTCAGCTGAGAGCTGTTCCCGATAGCTTGGAAAGCCCTTTAAGGTCTTTTGTGCCCCTCCTTTCCCTGGTCTGTAAAAAGATGATTGGAGATAGTTCCTATTGTAGGCTGTTATGAGGAGTGAATTAATGTATACAGGGCTTCCCAAAAGCTCATGGAAAATGAAGTGAGAGATAAAGTTGATTTGGATGCAAAAAAAAAAAATGTTTTTGAAATCATGTGTAGTTCTCAACATCCACATTCCATGAATTATTTTTTGAAAGCTCCTTGTATAAAGCACTTAGACTAGTGCCTGGCATGCCAGTTCCAAATGATGAGAGCTTCCCACTGGAACTAGGGTGCTCCCTGAAGTTGCTGATGATATCCAGGCAAGGCATCCTCTGGGTATAGTGGGCTGTAGGTCTCCGCTCAAGAGTCCTAGCTGATAGACGACCCTATCAGCTGTGGGTGGAAGTGGCTTGCCAGATGGGACATGGCGTGCAGTGGCCGAAGGGAATGTTTCCAATCAACAGACAGGACAAGACTTTCAGGTCTTTTCCCCACCTTGCCCCAACCCTGACCAAGCAGGAGGCATGGCAAGAAGGCTCTGTGGACAGGTTCACCACAGAAAACTGGGTGAGGACAATGCTTTTCCAGGAGTGCCCAGGAGGTGGGATGGGAGAAGAGCTCTAGGAATCTGTAGTCAGGCCCACCCCTGGGCCTGCTGCAAACTGGATGAAGGGGGCGGGGTTTCCAGGGTGTGCCTGACCCCAGTGGGCTGATAGAAAAGATCCTACCCGGAACTCAGGGACCAACAGCAGCAGCTGTTTCTTCTAGAGTGTCAAGAGCATGGTGGGCAGAGTGGTGGACCTCACTGAGGCCCAGCAGCTCACAATAGGAGGACAGAGCTGTGAACTGCACCCACTCATACACACACACACACACACACACACACACACACACCCCTCTTCACCTGAGCTGGGGGGCATAGGGCACAGGAGATCCAGCCTGGATGCTGGGACCTCATGACAGCATCCAGCTTGGAGGTCTAGTTTTACCCTTGAATGGAGCAGCTCTGGTGAGAATGGGGAGAGAAAGGGCAGCAAAGACTTCGGCTCTTGGTCCTGCCCTTCTGCCTAAGATTCACCCTGAATCTCCAGGTTCTGGATATGGGATTGTTTTCCCCCGTTTTACACAGGAAACAGTCGAAGCCCAGAGGGGAGAGATGACCTTCTGGAGGTCTCACCCTTTGTGCTACTGTGGCTTTTGAGCCCCTTCTGCTAGCTGCAGGCTTGGCTAGTTCTAGTCTGCTCTCTGGCCTTGGTCCACATTCACCATCCAGTCACGCTCTGAGCATCTTCTCCATACCAGAGACGTATGCTGCTGCTGCTGCTGCTCCGAGGTGGGAAATAGATGGAGTGAGGGCCCAGCCTTTTCTTCCAAACTTTCACATCCGAGGGAAGAAGCACTCACACAAGGGCCCCAAGGCAAGATGGATGCTGGTGCCAGGTGAGAATCAGGGATTGGAGGAAGGAGCCAGGTCTGCCCACTTGCAGGTGCATAGGTGGTCACTCCAGCTGGGGGTGTTTTGAGTAGCAGTATGAACGTAGGGGAGGATAGAGCACTGAAGGCCCCTCACTGGCTGAGCTGGAGCTGCATGTGGGGACAAGGAGTCTTGAGCAGCTGGCATAGGATTTTCCATGTCCTGAGGAGCTGCGGGAACATTTGAAGACAGTGAGGACATACAGTTCAGTCCAAGAACTGTGAGAATTGACTCAGTGCCAGGCATTCTGCCAGGCTCTGGGAGTATAAATATCAATAAGGAAACAAACTTTCCCCTTGAAGTGTCAGCTTCATAGGAATTTCATCATTTAGTGATGGAGATAGAAAAACTGCTACAGCTGGGTTCAGCAGGTAAGGGCTGGTTTTTCTCTGGTCGGCTGCGCTGAGTACCATCCTCTGTCTTCAGGCTGTGCCATCCTCAGGCTTTCTTCCTCATGGTTACCTGTGGGCTACTGCAGCTCTGGGCTGTGTCTGTATCTAGTTTGAAAAAAGAGGGAAAAGGAGAGGGTGCAGAACTCTGTCATCCTGAGGGCTTGTGTGGTTGCTTAGGAGGCACAGGGGTCCTGGGAGACATTTCCCTCTGTCTCACCAGTAGAACTTGTGTGCCTGGCTGAGGGTATGTGGGAAAGCAGCTGTGTGTTACTGTTACAGTTTCGGTAGCAGAAGCAGAAAAGTGGTTGGGATGTGTAATACCAACCTACAGTGTTTGTCACAGATGTGAATCAAAGGTGACGAGCGCTATCACTGACGTCCACACACAACGCAGTCTAGCCACTTGTCTGTGAATCCAGGATCCTGGGTGTAACAGAGCAGAAGGCTGATTGTAGCTCCAGGTTAAGGAGCAGTGAGAGTTAACCATGCAGGGCTGAGAGCAGAGCCTCCCAGGCCAGAGAAAGACAAAAGTGGCCATTCCTTAAAAGCTTACCGAGCAGGTGAAGTGACAGTGACCAGGAAGACTAGGGGTGGCAGCCCACAGGGTAGAGTGGCCGGGAAACCAGGGAGGAGCCCAGCCAAGCTGCTCCAAGGCTTCTGGCTACATCGAGAACTTGAGTTCTACTACCTGCCTGTAAATCTGGTTGGAGATTGACAGCCAGGGACAGCTGTCACATGGAGGGGAGTGAGGTGTGGTGTAGGGGGGAAGGGGACAGCAAAGATCCTGTGCAGATGGGCTTTCCCCGCAGAGATGGGAGAACATGAAAGGGGTTGAATGTCTTGCTGCTGGACACCTGGGCTTTGGCTCCTGATGTCTGTATAGCCATTGAGCTTGTGTTCATCAAATAGCCCTTGTTGGTTGATGTTAGCTACAGGCATACTGCTCCATGATTAATGCACAGGGCCGCCTAGAGATAAAGTGCATGCTCAGATGTTGGTCAGCACACAGCAGGAGTCCCCAGAGGAGAGGTGTGTTGTTGCTGAACTGGAACCCCTGCCTGGCAGAATTTGTCCTCCTGGGAGGATACAAGGCCAGACAAGATAGACCCCCTGCACCATTCAGATCACTCAGGGTACAGCAGGCCCCCACAGTGGCCAGCATTGCCTCCCACCAAGCAGCAAGTGGAAAATGACCCTGGAAGAGGCAGAAGGCACTGGGAGGGAAGGTGGTACTTGCAGCTCTGGCCAGAAGGCTCCGAGGAGCTTGCTTTCAGAGCAGCCACAGCAAGTTACACTTGCAGCAGGGCAAGTCACTGTAGTTTGCACTGCAGGTGCTGACCTCCTACAGGGAGGGAACAGATAAATGCACACAGCTGGGGAGTCCTTTGTTGGAGTCAAGATTTCAGCAAAGCAAGAAGTAGCCAAGAAGAGCTCAGAAATTGTTTGGAATGAGAGATTGTGGCCATCCTGGTGGGTAGAACCATAGCCTTGTTAAACACATCTGGAACAGGAAACACAAACTGCTACAAAGAATTGGAGCCCAACACCCCAGCAGAGTTGCCCTGCATGGGTGCATTGTCCATCAGCTTGACACTGATACAAGCCCAGAAATAGATTCTGACATCTCTACTGAGGACAGAAAATGTCTCAGCCAAAGCATTGCACTTATTTTGCTGTGTGATCACACTAGACCAGGACGGACCTGTCCCTTTCAAACACAGGTTCAAGTTTGTCTGTTGTCATGCTGGAGTACAGTCTTGTTATGTTTTAGTTGTTGAACTCTTATTTGGTAGAGCCATAAAGTCTGATTGTCATAGAAAGTTTTTTAAATGTTAGCTCAAAAAATAGTGTTGTGAGTTGAAAATATTATACAGCAAACCGATTATAATACCATTCTTAAAAACAAGAATCAAATGGCTTAAAAGAAAGGAAAGTCATATTTTTTCCCTGGGATGGTTTTACTATCACAGACCAAAGAAAGTCAATGGAGAAGTGCATAAGATTCTCCTTTAAATATGAGCAATGTGTAGAAGATATTCAAAATACATAGAAGATGGGTGATGAAGTGGGTGAGGGACGTTCCTAAGAGAAACAGTGCTGGAAACAATTAAGGAATGGCAGAAACTAACCAGATACTAGCCAATAACATCTGCAGTAGGGGCATTTGCCTCCTAACAAATGAAAACTTTGGAGTAGAATACCAGTTGGGTGAGAGGATCTCCCTAAGCCAGCTTTGATTCAAAGCATTAAGCTGTCAAAGTAATGAAAGGAAAGTAGCCAAGCATGGAAGACAGAGTGACACTCAAGCAGCAAAATTAAGAACTGTGAAGTGGAGCAGTAGGACAATGAGACTAAAACTGCTAGCAAATCCCTGAGAGCAGGGACAGAGAGGGGCCAACCAGTACTAAAGCATCCTCTATGATTTGCAAGGATTCGTACAATTCCAGGCAAAATGAACATGATGAGACTTGATGAAAAGTGAAACCATGGCAAAGATAGTAATCAAAATTCCTCCAAGCACCTGGCAAAGGAGCAAGCACATCATTGACTCTCAGCAGATTCTCATAGCCCTTTGCCAAAGGACAGCCTCCAAGACTGATCTGACCATCACAGATTTCCTTTGCACATCCTAAGCCCAAGTCAGTGCATTGGTGAGGGCCCACAATGGTTGATTCCAGCAGCAAATGTCATTCACGCACAAAATTCACCCACTGCTCTCAGAGAGACACACCAAACAGCTGCTCGTAGGCTTCTTAGACAATTCGTAAACCATCACAGTAGGATGAGTGATGACCTTCCAAATATCAGGTCCTGATACCTGGAGCCTGCAAATGTTAGCTCATTTAGAAAAGGTATCTTGGTAGATGTTATTGAATTTCAAAATGAAAAGATTATCCTGAATGATGTCTCTATACACAGTCACTTGTATCCTGAGGAGAAGAGAGCAGGGAGGCTTTTTTTAATAAGATTTTTTTATTCTTATTGGAAAGGCAGATTTATACAGAGAAGGAGAGACAGAGAAAAAGATCTTCCATCCACTGCTCCCAAAACGGCTACAACAAGCCATAGCTGAGCTCATTCAGAAGCCAGGTACCAGGAGGTTCTTGCAGGTCTCCTGCGTGCATGCAGAGTCCCAAGGTTTTGTGCCATCCTTTATTGCTTTCCCAAGCCATAAGCAGGGAAAGAAAGTGGAGCTGCCATGACATGAACTGGTGCCCATATGGGATACTGGGGCTTGCAGGAGGAGGATTAGCTGGTTGAGCCACCATACCAGCCCCAGCAGAGAGAGATTACACACACACACACACACACACATGAGAAAGTGATGTGAAGACAACAAAGCCGAAATAGGAGTAGTGAAGCACTAGCCAAGGAGTCCCAGAAGCGATGAGGTCAGGAAAGGCAAGGACTGGATGGTCCCCAGAGCTTCCGGAGCAAACACATCTTGAAGACACTTTGGCTTAAGTGTAACAGACTGGTTCCAGACTTCTGACCCCCAGAACTAGAAGGAAATGAACTCTTCTGGACTTAGTGATGCAGCTGTAGTTTTTAGAAACAACTACCGAGAGTTGATAACCTTGAAAGGCTGTGCTTAAATTCACGCACCCCTCGCTATTTTGTCAGTAGTGTGATAGTTGGGGGACAGTTTCAGGGAAAAGTTAGACCATTTTTAGATCTATTGTCTTGCATGGGAGGACTGAAATGGAATATTATCTTTCTTTTTTTTTTTTCGCACCCGATTCCCCCCTCATGCGTTGGTATAGTACTTTTATTGTTGTTTAGTGCCGCTTTGAGTCTGTTGTCTGTGATTACCAGATTTGATCTTGATAGGCTATATTGTACTTTTTCCTCACTCTTTTTATGGTCCTGAAAGATTTCCCTGCATTCCCTCCCCATTACAGGTTAACATAGCGTATTGAGGGTATATAGTAGGTTTTACAGTTTTTCGATGTAGATCTTGAGTATTCTGACATTAATTGTTGGTTTATAGATTATATCACGTTATCTTATTGCATTGGATACAGGTTGTTAGAGATTGCACTAATATTACAATATACAGGTACTATCTTCCAAGTTGTCATCTTTTCATCTCAGATTAAGGCAAACATGTGGTATTTAACCTTTTGGAATTGGTTCATTTCTCTTAGCATGATGGATTCCAGTCGGGCCCATTTGACCACAAAGAACTGCATTTCGTTTTTTTTAATAGCTGAGTAGTATTCCATAGAGTAGATGAATCATAGCTTTCTTATCCAGTCTTCTATTGATGGGCATTTTGGCTGCTTCCAGGTTTTGGCGATTGTAGATTGTGCTGCTATGAACATAGGCGTGCATGTTGGTTTCTTGTGTAGGAGATGTTTTGGATATATCCCTAGGAGTGCTATTGCTGGATCATATGGTATGTTGATTTTCAGTTGTTTGAGTATTCGCCAAACTGATTCCCATAGAGGCTGTACAAGTCTACAGTCCCACCAGCAGTGGAGAAGGGTTCCCTTTTCCCCACATCCTCTCCAGCAAGTGTTGGTGGTATTATGTATGTGTGCCATCCTTACTGGAGTTAGGTGGTACCTCATTGTTGTCTTCATTTGGATTTCCCTTATTGCCAGGGAACTTGAGCATTTTTTCATATGCTTGTTTGCCATTTGGGTTTGTTCTTTTGTGAAATGTCTGCCCATTTCCCGTGCCCATTTCTTGAGCAGTTTGTTTGTTCTGGTGTTTTGGTTTCTCTGGAGATCTTTGTATTGGAATATTATCTTTCTTAAATTGGGTACTAGGAGGAAATGCACATTTAGAAGTATTTCTGAAAATGCTCAAAAAGATAACCACTGGTAGAACTGAAAACACAATGGAAACTCTGAATAAATCTCTGAATAAAGCTTAAAACTAAGAAATGCTACAAAAAAGTTAAAAATAAAGGAAATAATCAGAAAATGTCATAGACAAAAAAGCCATAAAACAGGGTAACAGAAATAAACTTGTATTAGTCAGTAGTAATGGCTAGTTGATGGATATAATGAGTAATCCCCAAGTCTCAATGGTTGAACAGAAGAAATTCCCAGCCTGATGTTGGGGTGTAACTGGGTGCAGGCTCTGGCAGTGCTGTGGATGTTCCATGAAAATCATTTAGGGCTCCAGGATCCTACCACATGTGAAGCCATAATCCTCCAGTGCTTCCTCCTCCCTCCCCAATAGTGATGAGACTAAAGGAAAGCATGAAAGGCAGTGACACAATGTCTGTTTGCTTGGAAGCAGCAAGATGGAGAAGCAGAGAACTCTGATTTACTGACTAACTCCCCAAATGCCCACCACAGCTGGGACTAGCTCAGGCCCAAGCCAGGAGCTTGCAACTCTATCAGGGTTCCCCACGTCAGAAACTGGGACCCAACAGCTCCTGGAGCCATCACTGGCTGTCTCCTAGAGTCTGCCTTAGCAAGAAGGTAGAGTCAGAGTCAGAGCAGAAACTTAAAGTCCAACATGGGATGTGAGCATTCCAAGCAGCATCTTAACCACTGCACCCAACACTTGCCCTTGGGATAGAAAATTCAATGTATCAGGCTGTCTCTGTCTATTCAGGCTGCTGGAACAACATGTCCTAGCGTAGGTGATTTGCACACAACCAGCATTTATCTCTCACTTCCAAAAGCTAGGGAACTCAGGTACAGGCATCTGTAGAGTTGGTGTCTGGTGAAAGACTGTTCTCAGTGACCTCATCCAACAGAGGGACAAACTCCCTTGAGCCTCATATGGGGCACTCAGCCTGTCCCTGGCCCAATCACTTCTGCAGGCCTTACTTCCTGATCTGATCACTCCTGTGGGGAGGGGAAGTTGGATTTCAACCTCCTTCCAATGCCCCCAGCTACTAACACATTTCACACTCCACCTGATGGAAAGGGAGGGGCTACTTGAGCTGCAAGAGGAAGTATGAGTTAACTCTTCCACCCAGAATAAACATATCCATTCTGATGAGTATAAATCACCTTCTGCTGGCCTCCATGTGATGAAATACACAGTCCACAATACTGACAGCTGTGAATCGCTATGCACCAAATAACATAGGGAAAAAACATAAAGCAAAATTTGTCAGTGATACAAGAAATTGATGACCATCACAACAGTCTCTCTTAGTCAAGTGAAACAATGAAAGTGGATTTTATTTCACATGCTGGCTTATTACAATGCATCAAGTACCATGTGTGTGATTTCATTGGCAGCACTACAGGAATCTTTCTGGAACTGTGCTAGATAAATGGTGTCACTGCCATTTTACAAGGGCATGAGCTGAGGATATGCAAGGTCGTCCCCCTGGCTTATCACAGAACTCATATTTGAACCCAGGATGTCGACCCCACAACCAGTACATTTTTTTCAATTGGAAAATACTCCTTCCAAGGACAAAGATGCCCCTGCCCCTCACAGAATCCCGATAACAGACAGGGAAATTTCTCTAATCAAATAAACCCCAAGCCTTCAGTGCCAGAGAGAGGATGCAGAGAAGGCAGTGATCTGAGATCACCCAGCCAACATGTTCGTGGAAACACAAAGCAGTAGTTAAGCCAGAATACCAGTTGTCATCCCAGAGTCTCATGCAGCTTTATCAGGGACCTGAAGCCCTATCTTGCTCTTTCACTTTTGAAAATAACCCAAGAATTGTATTTTGTTTTTCTTTTGAACACCATCTGACCCCAGGAAATAAGAGCCTCTGATTTAGCTCTGGACATCAATATCAGCTTTGAGCTCTGGACTATCTTCATGAGTTTTGCTCTGTGGATAGCACAATGCTTTAATTATTATTGCCATTATGATCCTGGTTTAATTGTTGGTTTGCCATTTGGGTGGCTCAGAGAGTATGTGGGGGAAAATTCGATAAAACAAATATTATTTTCTTATTGTCATTTCCAATGTCACGGAGGGTAATTCTGGCTGCATTCTCATTGGGGAACAACAGTGACTTCTGTGCCCTCCAGTCCCCTGGCAGCAGCTGGTTCCTCCTGTGCCCGTCTCCTCTAGTGTAAGAATCCACCATCACGGCTCCTGTCAGTTTCCCGTTCATGGTGACGGTTGCTTGGGAGCCCTTGGAGCCTGCTCATGATCTGGGACTCATCAGAAGGCAAGGAAAATCAACTCATCAAGATCACAGACTTATTTTCCCTTGTTCATGTTTGCACATCTCTCCTGAGTAGAATGGATGCATAAAGACCACCTGTAAGCAGTGGTGTGGGCCATATTCAAAATAGGTTCCAGACTTTTCTGTTTCTTTGAGAATTGGAGAACTGAAGACCCGATTGCATAGCAATCCACCATCCTTTGCCTTCTTGGGCTTATAGACCTGTCATTCCAGTCTCTAACCCTGTCTTCACATCTTCCTTCTTGGTCTCTTCTCTGTCTCTGCACCCACTGCTCCCTCTGCTTAGAAGGCTATCACTCACTGGATCCAGCATGGCCTGTGGTCCTAACTCAATGACATCTAACAAGCCCCTGTTTCAGCTAAGGCTGTAGTCATAGGAATTGGAAATTAGGACTGGAGCATGCTTGTAAATTGCTTGACATACAATGCATCCCCACCCCTTATAAGGAGTGCTGGGAACATCACAGGGATGGGAACCTGCAGACAAAGGGAAGGCTCCAAGCAAGAAACTAAAAAGGAAATGAGTACAGAGAGGGGGGATTAAGAGATGGCACCTGGGGAAGCTCTTGAAGGACTTTGTGTATCCCCTAAGTCTAATTTTATCCTGTAGGGAATGAAAAGAGACTGGATCAGTTGTGGCTCAGAAAGAGAACCCAGCCCTAGTGCAAGGGGTGGTGTGAACAGGTGAGAGAGAAAAAAAACTGGATCAGGAAAGCCATTTATCCTGATTTATAGAGATACATATGAATTTTGTTCATTTACTCAGAAGGCAAGATCAGAAATAGAGACAGAAGCAGAAATATTCCCTCCAGTGGTTCACTTCCCCCAAAACTAGTAATAACTTGGGCTGGGCCAGGCCAAAACCAGGAACCACTCCATCCAAGTCTTCCATGTGGGAACCAGAGGACCAAGTACTTAAGCTATCATCTCCTACCTCTCAGGATGCACTGGCACTCCCATAAGAGATGCCAGTGTCCCAAGCAGCAACCTACACGCTGCACTACTATTCCCCTCCCCAGCTATCTGCACAAACTCTTCCCTCTCTTGTCATCTTCCTCCTCTCAATTTCTTCATACTTTTCTACTGTAAAACCACCTCCTCCTTGAAGCTTTCCTTCCATTTCTGAATTAGAAGCACAATAAGAAGATGATGTAAATGGAGGCTCTTTGATGTCAAACAAACATGGTTTGAAGTCTGGCTCTGATGCTTCTGGTGCTTGTGTTCATCCCCTCGGAATGCCACACCCTCTTCGCAAACTGGTAAGAAGAGACACCAAAATACAGGGATATTTAAAGTGCATCCAGCAGGTTCCTAAAGGAGTTGACACATAGGAGATAGTCTACAAGTACTTCTCTTCTCCTGTATCTGTTTCCATAACACCTCCGTCATCCTCCTTTAGCACCTGTCGCACACCTTACTGAACTATGTGTGTCTCCTTCAGTCAGCAGAAGCCTCCTCTACTGTTTTCCCCTAGCTCTCAACAGAAAACTCGGCACATAGCACACTCAGCTCTGCTTCAATGAAAATGGCCTGATCCATGCCTGTGGCCCAAAGCAACACACACACGAGCATAGCACCATCACCTCTTCCATCCCCCACGTGAGAGCACATGGAGGGGCTGAGAGGCAGTTCCTCAAGTGATTTTCAGTTCTTCATAGTCAGAGCCTTCAAGAAGCTGCTGAGACAAACCCTAAGTCTGCCGTGACCCGGAATCATTTCTGTGGATCAGAGCTTCGGCTTAGCGTTTATAAACTGCTTTCTTAAGATGACAAAAACCCAGAGTCTGCGTAACAGCAGTTGATTTGGAAGCCAGGTCTTTTCTGGTTGTCATCCAGGGTGTGCTTAATGCATGGGGTCACCGTGCTCTGTAGCAAACCCATCCTCCCCAGCTTATCTTCCCACACTCACTTTTGCCTTTGCCAAGCTGACCTCACCCACGCAGCACACGTGATCTCCAAATGTCTATGAAGCCTCAGCAAGAAAATCCTTCACTGATGTCCTTACACTCTCCAAGAGGAAATGCAGGATTCTTCCCTGCCACACACCGGCCCACAGGCCTGGCCTCTGCTACCTCCATGGCCTTTCAGCTGCTGACGCGCTCCAGGACGGTTCCCTGTCAGGGCCTTTGCACACGGTGCCCCTTGATCCCCAGAAGGCTTCACCCCATCTCTTGCCACCCAGCTTGCCCCTGACTTTCTGGCTCCTTTTTCTCCCCTCTCCCTGCCACTCCTCCATATACTACTGCCACGCAGAAGCTAACACTTCAACTGATGGTCTGACTATCAGCCCTTGAGCCTTATGAGAACTGCTGATTCTGGAAAGGGCCTCTCCAGCCCAAGCCCAGCTTCCACCCCGCCTTTCCTGCAAGTGTAGGCAGCATTGCTGGGAAGGGGGTGTGAAGTGGGGGAAGATGGAAGTGCCCAAGTCTGACCTGGATTATAATTATGTGACAGTCATCCCATTCACTCTAACAGCCCTTGACATAGGGCAATTTACTCAACCTCACTGAGCTTCAATATTCTCATTTTTAAAGAGACCTACACGGAGAAGGTGCTTGTGTGGACTGGGTGGGATAATGTGTAAATGCTGTACTCACAATGGTTGTTATAAAAACATGTCTTCTTTCATTTTTGTTTAGTCTCCATGGTCTGACTTTTAAAAAGAGGGACTGATTGATTTACTTGAAAAGTTGAGAGACAGAGATCTTCCATCCCACGGTTCACTCACCAAATCGCCACAATGGCTGCAGCTAAGACACACAGAAGTCAGGAGATTGGAACTGCGTACTGGCAGGACCAAGCACTTGAGCCATCTCCTGCTGCTTTCCCAGGTGCACTAGCAGGGAGCTGGATTGGAAGTAGAGAAGCCAGGACTCAAACCCATGTCCATGTAGAATGCCAACGTCACAGGTGGTGGTTTAACTCACAGTACTTGGCCCCACATGATGTCACTTTGTGGACCCTTATGTCAAACTGATTCTCCTAGGAGTGGATGCATTTGTTCATTCATTGGGTCACTCTCTCATTTAGTTGTTCATGTTCTTGGACTCCACCTGGCCCCTCACTAGAAGAGGGCAAAGTCAGGCTCCTGTTTTGCTTGTGGTGCTCTCATCGCCTTCCCTCTTAGTCCTGCCCTATTCCCTGGGACAGCCGAACACCAAGTGTGGTTTCTTCCCAGTACCTTTACTGCCTCTCTGCCCTTGCTACTACATCCAAAGAAAACAAACTCCCCTTCCTGCCACCTGAACTTCAAGTCACATTTTTTCTGCTCTCTCCTGGCAAACACAGACTGTGCCGGCCTCATTTCTAACAGCAGGTGCAGCCATTCCTCCCTTAGCCTTGGTCTGCTCTTGTCTGGGCGTCCATGTTCAGGGGCCTGGAGGGATGGAGGGGCATGCAGTGAGTGCACCTGTTGACTCCACCTCTTGGGGGGTTCCTTCTCTGCCTTCTCAATCATGTGTGTGGGGCCCCAGCCTCACAGCTCCTAGTCTTGAGGAAGAATCTCCTGGATCTACGAAAGGCCTGCCTGGGAGACCCAGGAGAATAATTTGGGCTGTATTAGGATCTATTGCTGACTGAAACTAAGATGCACGCAAATGTGTGAATCCAATCACAGCCAACTAGAAAATGTCAACATTAAATTTCCTTTAGAGTGGAACCCAAACTCATAAATGTATAGCTGGCCAAAGAATTAATTTAGTACTTCCTAGAACTTTCTAGGAAAATACAACTGAGAAAGAAACCATAATATGTTCCAAAGTACATGAACCAAGGGATACACAGTTGTTACTAGTTGAAGAGAGGAGGAGATTAGTAACATGCAGATATTCCTTCTTGGCCCAGCATGATGGCCCAGTGGCTAAATCTTCACCTGGCATTTGCCTGGATCTGGTTTGTGTCCCGGTTGCTCCACTTCCCATCCAGCTCCCTGCCTGTGGCCTGGGAAAGCAGTAGAGGACTGCCAAGAGCCTTGGGACCCTGCACCTGCATGAGAGACCTAGAAGAAGCTCCTGGCTCCTGGCTTTGGATAGGCTCAGCTCTGGGCATTGCAGCCATTTGGCAAGAGAGCTAGTGGATGGAAGATCATTCACTCTATCTCTCCTTCTTTCCATAAGTTTGCCTTTCCAGCATAAATAAAATATTTTTTTTAAATAAAGATATCCCTTCTCCCAAGGCCATCCATGAAAATGTGTGATTTCAATAAATCTCAGTGGAATTGTTTTGGACCTTGGTAATCAGGAAGTTCATGTGAAAGAATGAATTTCGGAAACTAGCTAAGAGATTTGGGTGGGATGGTAGAACTATGTGAAGGGGAACGTGCCCTTTCAGAATATCAAAATGTGAAGGGAATGGACATTTAACCTAGATGTTAAGATACCTGGGGATGGCGCTGTGGCATAACAGGTACCATATGGGTGCTAGTTCAAGTCCCGGCTGCTCCTCTTCTGACCCAACTCGCTGCTAATGCACCTGGGAAAGCAGCAGAGGATGGCCCAAGTGCTTGATTTCCTGGTACCCAAGTGAGAGACCCAAACAGAGTTCTAGGATCCTGGTTCCATCCTGACCCATGTAATCATTAAGAGCATTAGGGGATGGAAAATCGGTCACTCCATATCTCTCTGTAACTCTTTCAAATAAATAACAAAATCTTTAAAAGCGAAGAAAGTTAAGGTACCTGTACTCCAGATCAGAGGGACTTAGTTCGATGCTCAGCTCCAGCTCCTGAATCTTTCTCCACCATCGGGATAGTGACAGCTCATGTAAAAGGGTTCCTGTCATCTTTGGGGTGTGGGGTGGGTGCCTAGATTATGTTCTCAATTCCTGCCACCAGCCCCAGCTCAGCATCAACGGTTCCAGGCATCTGGGAAATACCAGACATGTAGAAGCACTCTTGCTTTGTGTCTTTTAAAATTTAAAAAAAAAAATTTAAGGAGCATAAGAGACACCAAAGACTGGGGGAAAATATTAGTGTAACTATATATTAAGTTAAACTACTTAAGATATTATAATCACAATGTGTGAATAGAATTCTAAAAGTCTAAGTTAAGATGTATAAAGGATAATGAGAGATATCAAGGTTCAATAAATAAGCACAGTAATATTCAACCTCACTGAATTACCCGAATTCAGAACACCAATGGCAGAGTGCTTTAACCAGTGGGAGAATGTTTTAATAGAGACTGTGTTTACCACATTGTGTTACCTGATGTTGGCGAGGGGACGATTAGACAGAAGTCATTTTAATACTATTGAGTGGTTGTATGCATTGATCCCAGTGACTTCAGAGGACAACTTAGTATTGACCCAAAACTTAAACAAGCATACTTCCCTGAAAAAAAATTCTACAAATAAACGGAAATGATTTCAAAAACACAAAAAGGTACAGAGATAGAAGTGTTCCATGAAGTTTAATGTTCATTTCTGCAGGGAAAAAAAATGAAGTACACACACATATCCATTATGATATTAAGTGAAAAAAGGAAGTTACCTAAAGCTATATCAAATATGCTCACATTTGGGGAGAACAAGCTGTATGAGGTGTCTTCAAAACATGTGTGGAAATATATATGATCAAAAACTAAATGTGTGAATTTCAATAATTGTATCAAATAATCTACCTTTTCACTTCCTTTTCTATGAACTGTTTGAGTTGTCTTGTGTACCTTCAAACACTCTGAAAGGACGTGGGGCACACCCACTACTTGGTGGAAAGCTCTGGGGAGCAAAGAGAGGTTTCTTGAAAATTCAGTACATCTGTGTATTATTTGCCTTTTTTTTTTTTGTCCTGCCTAGCTCCTGTCTCATTTTTATAATTTACAAAGAGATTTTTTAAAAAGAGATTATGATACCTGCATTGGATCCTGGAATGGAAAATAAAGACATCAGTGGAAAAACTAGCGAAACCCAGAGAAAATCTGGCTTCTGGATCATGGTCATTTATACCAATGCAATTTCCTTGGTTTTGACAGAGGACCCATGGAAATGTGCATGGTGACCAGTGGGAGAAAGCCTGACAGAGCCATGGGAATCCTCTGTGTTATTTAGGCTCACCCCAGCTCAGCTGTAGTTGAGTCAGCCCCTCTGGGCCCCTACAGCTTCCCCTGCCCCGTGCCTTTTTGTAGCCTGTAACCCACATCCTTTGTCCAACCTAGACCCTGCTTCTTAGCATCCTGCCACACATCTAGGACAAGAAGGCCTGGGACTGTGAGTGAGGTCTGGGGTCTGTGTACGGTCCAGGTATTACAGTGGCAACTGTAAGCTTCTAATAGTCAACAAGAGGGCCCAGCAGCGTGGCCTAGCGGCTAAAGTCCTCGCCTTGAGTGCCCCCGGGATCCCATATGGACGCCGGTTCTAATCCCGGCAGCTCCACTTCCCATCCAGCTCCCTGCTTGTGGCCTGGGAAAGCAGTCGAGGACGGCCCAATGCATTGGGACCCTGCACCCGCGTGGGAGACCCGGAAGAGGTTCCAGGTTCCCGGCATCGGATAGGTGCGCATCGGCCCGTTGCGGCTCACTTGGGGAGTGAATCATCGGAAGGAAGATCTTCCTCTCTGTCTCTCCTCCTCTGTGTATATCTGGCTGTAATAAAATGAATAAATTTAAAAAAAAAATAGTCAACAAGACAGTGCCAATCCATACCAATTGCCTTTACTCCCCATTGCTGGTGGCCCCAGTGAACCGTGAAGATACTGTCTGATGCCCTCACTCCCTGCTGCTCCGCCTGGCCCTAGGGGCAAAAGGGAGCCCCCTGAGAGAAGCCCACAGCGAGTACCCGCCTCTTGTCTCTGTTTAGGCTCCACTTTCTGGTGTTCGACACGGAGGAGGTCCACGATGTGCTTCGCATCTGGGACGGGCCAGTGGAGAGTGGAGTCCTGCTGAAGGAGCTCAGCGGCCCAGCGCTTCCCAAGGACCTGCACAGCACCTTCAACTCCGTCGTGCTGCAGTTCAGCACCGACTTCTTCACCAGCAAGCAGGGCTTCGCCATCCAGTTCTCAGGTCAGTGCCAGCCCTTCGCCAGCCCCTCGCCACATGCCGTCCTCTGCACCACCCACTCCCGCGAGTCCCTCCCTCCCTCGCTGCGCCTCTCCCTCGGGGCCAAGGTTCTTCTTGAGCATCTACTGCATGCCTGATACACAGAGATCACCAGTTCAGGCATCTGTGAAGAAGGCAGGCTAGTGACCACTTACAAGTTGGTGGCACATCTCTAGATGGAGGCCAATGTGGTCACCTTGGAGCCTCTAGGGAGATGAAACCAAGCTCGGGCCCCAGGGTTGAGTAGCAATGACTCAGGAAAACTGTTCTGGGAAGGACACAGCTAGTTGTTTGTAATCCTTGGAGAGGGCGGCCAAGATTTGCAGACCCCTAAGAGGGAAAAGAGGAAAGAGGACATCCTAGGGGCTAAGAACATGGGGACGAAATGCAGGAGCAGGAAAGGTTCTGGAATGCATGTTGTCCCTTGTGGGTAAGACCCAGGGAGCCAGGGGTTTGGGACATGGCTGTGACAGAGTTGGCAGAGCAGAGCTCAGGAGGGACTGGAAGTCAAACAAATGATATTCTGTACTTGCCTTAATGGAGGAGTGTGACAAGGAGCTCCCCACAGTGGGTCATGCTTCTCCCCTATGTCCCAGCCCTGGATCGTTGTTAGGACTGGTCCTGCCCCTGCACAGGGTTTCACCTTTCCCTGAGGCCCTCTCCCATCCCTACTCTTCCTGAAAAGGGATGTCTGTCTCAGTTTGTGGCTGTGTCTCCTAGACATAGCCATTCCTGTCATCAGCTTCTCACTGCACTGTGTGTCAGGGGCTGGGGAAAAGGCTTTCCTGGCGATTCCGCAACAAGCCCTTGTGGCACCTGTGGCAGGTGAGAGTGGTGGGCATACACTCTGGCATCACTGGAGTTGGAAAGAGATTGCACATCCACTTCCATCTATTTTCTGCATCAGCCGTCTCCCCAGAAATGAGCATTTCACAGCACAGGGGCCAGGTGAGGATCTCCAGGCTCACGTTGCTTTCACTCAGCTGCCCCTCCTATAGCCATGGGCTCTGCATCTGTAAAGTCAGCCAACCATGGAAAAAATGCCTCTGTACAGAACATGCACAGACTTTTGATTTATCAGTATTCCCAAAACAATCAAGTACAGCAAATATTTACATAGCGTTCTCATCATGTTGGGTTTCATCTGTAATCTATAGATGGTCAGAAGTATATGGGAGTATGGGCATGAATTATATGCCTCCACTATACCACTTTATATAAATAAGAGAGGGACTGGAGCAGCTGCAGCTCCAGCTCTCTGCAAAGGCCCTGGAGCCCATCCCCCATGGGCACTGAGGGGCCATTGTGCCATTAACTTGTCCACTGAACACTCAGACGGGCTTCCAGCCTTGCATTGCCGGGGTATTCTCAGGAGTGACATGGCATGTTAATGGGCATTGCAGCTGCAAAAGGTTTGCATGAGCAAGTCATGAGCATCTGGTGAGCTCTGCCTCCTAAGACCCTGAGAACACCAGCTGTGCAGATGTGTGAAGATGCACCAGGCACCTCAGCAGGTTTCCAAGTCCTTTTGGTAGGGATTGGTTTTTTGTTTTTGTTTTTGTTTGGGTTTTTTCTTGTTTTTTTTGTTTTGTTTTTGTTTGTTTTTGTTTGCAAGGCCAGTGTCTGCTGGCACACACTTTGGGAATGGCTAGAACAAGCCACAGAAGGCTCTCCCTGTGGGAAGGAGGATTGGAATGCCAAGGAGACTTCAGGCCACTCTCTGAGCAAAAGACTGTTGTGGATAATTAAAGGCCATTTTTTTCTGACTGTGCCCAAGCTGATAACTCTGGCTCTAATATTTTTTTGAAAAGGCTAAGAGGAGATCCACAATTGTTCTGATCAGTTCCCCCTGAAGATTTGCATGATTTGACCTCCACTGTGTCCTCCACATGGTCACGTGGGACAGAGTCCCTAGCCGCTCTGCCGTGGCTGTATCTTGCGGCGGCTGCTTCCTCATGCATGGCCCAGCTCTTAGGAATCCTATTCCTCCTTCAAGGTTCATCTCAAATGCCACTGCCTCTTAATCTCCTCGTTCAGAATAAATTGCTGTAGGCTGTGGCAGCGCCAGCACTTGACTCTGTTCCTCTAGCACAGCGTCAATATTGGACCTACTGGTCATCTTCCTAGTGTCCCACCCACAGGTGTAGCATGCCTCCCAGATGCTTCCACAGCATATACATGCCGCAGGTGCTCACTCACCACTTACTAAACACATGGACACACGAATGGATAATTGTCTCTACTGCCGGCATGTCCTTGGGCAAACCTGCTCTGAGCGTTTCATAGAGCCATGGAGCATAGAATGGTCAGTGTTAGCCAGCCCAGGCTCCAACAAGCCAGATAACCTGGCCGAGTGTTCCGGGTGTACCCGAGGTTTAGGAAAGGTCACTTTCCCTGTTGCTGTCATCGGGTAGCAAATACCAGGACCCCTCTAGGGAGAAGAGGATGGCTTAGCCTATGTTAACTTTATAGTGTGTGTTTGACAGGGGATTGTGCAGAAATGCCAGAGACGATTAGCGCAGGCTCAGCTTTATTAAGTAAACACGACTGTGTTACATCCAACATCCTGTCTATGCCACGTGGATCAGCCCTTCCTCCAGGGGGGCTTTGCCCAAGCAGCTCAAATTTAAGAAAGAAAATGAGGACAAAAATAAAGGTGAGCGGGAAGCCCAAGTGCAGCCATCTACTGAGTGGGCCCCCCACGAAGCAGTGGTGCATCACCTTGCAAGATTGTCACAGACACCCTGAGCTAGGGGCACAGTCGTCAGATGCAGCTCATCACAGTTGCAGATGTCGGCTGAGGCTTTTCCTGCAGAGTCTCCTAGTTAATAAGGAGCAGAGTCTGAATCAAAACTCGCATGTCTGAGTCTCACACCTAGGCCCTCCATCACTGCGCTCTGCTTCCTCCCACATCCGGGACCCCTCTGAGTACAGGGACAGACAACTGAGCCGTTTTCCTTGGAGAGAGTAATTTACAGGTGTACAGTGTACTGCAAAGTCAGAGAGCAAAGCCAAGTCTGTTTTTAATTGGGGAGGAAGAGGATTGATTTGCACTTGACTTTATAAATTCAGGAGATGTCAGACAGTGATGATGTGTTCATTCATTCATTTAGTCAGCAAATATTTACTGGATACTATTGTGTGCTGAGGACTGCCCTAAGCCCTGGGGATGGATCTAGAAGCCAACAGCCGAAAGCCTCTGTTCTCAGAGAGATACACAAGTGATCTACAATAAAGAGGCAAACAAATAAATGAGTGAGATTATTACAGTTTGTGCTATAAACAGAACAAAACAAAATAATGGGATAGAATTTGATAGGAGGGATAGATTCTGAAGAGGCAAAGCAAAGAAGTCTGTCAGTGGGGCTGAACACGGAGAGACAGGATTGTTCCAGGTAGAATGACAAGCAGGTACCAAGGCACTGGGGGCAGGTGAGGCAGGGGGAGCTAAGCTGACTGTCTTGGGAAAAGATTTTGTAAATGTGGCTGGTACATGATGGCAACCCATCACCGATGGCAGCAATGACTAAAGCCGGATAAAAACAAAGGCTTCAAAACGGAATCTCCAGTGTACAGGGTTTGAAATAGAACAGGATATACTAGATGTCTACATAGTAAATAGTTCATGTGGACCTTGAGGTCTCTGCCATCTGAACTCAATTCTTCCCTGCAGGCTAAATAAATAAATAAATAAATAAGAAGTAGCCATGGCAACCAGTAAACAAATGAGAAACAGCCATGAAGCCGGAGTGGGCAGCAGTGGGCCCTGTAGTGTGTTGCATGCTGCCTGAGGGTTCTTCTGTAGATGATCTCTATGGTAGCCTGTCCCCATGATCACGGATTCCACAAGGAGCAGTTTAATGCATGCCTTTGCCCTCAGCGGGTGCATCTCATCAGACCTATGGCTCTAATGTTGTCTTCATTGCAGAACTGAATGGAGGGCTTCCCATCAGAAGGTCTGGGTGCATCAAATAGCATCTAACCTCTAGGCACATTCATCGCTTTCCTTTGAAACTAGTATGAGTGGGGGCATTCTATTCCAGAACACCTTTGTTTTAACGTAAACAATATTTTTCCCAAAAATGTTTGAGAAAAAAAATTGATCCTCCAAGTAAATCAGCATTATTTATCCCATAGCCCCCCCCCCAAAATCTGCTGCCCCTGGGGTTTGCAGGCCACAAAGCACCCAGGGTCAGTGTTCTGAGGACAAGCTTGGGCTTGAAGGCAGCTATGGGCTGTGAAGGCAGCTGGGCTTGTAGCAGCTGCCTGGAAACCCTCTTCTTCCTCTTACCCATCCTTGCTGGTGTGTTGTGCTTCACCAATGCACTCATTCACTCATTCATGCTTCATTCATTTGATCCTTCCTTCCCCATTTGTACAAGTGTTCCCTTTGAAAACACCTGCTGTCTGTGAGGGACCAGTGTTGTGGTACAGCAAATTACGCCACTGCCTATGATGCTGGCATATTGAATCCTGGCTGCTCTTCCAGTTCAGCTCCCTGCTATGTGCCTGGGAGGTAGCAGATAATAGCCCAAGTACTTGGGTCCCTGCTGTCCACATGGGAGACCTGGATAGAGTTTCTGACTCCTGGCTTCAACCTGGCCATTGTGGTCATGTGAGGAGTGAACCAATGAATGGAAGACCTGTCTTCTTTCTTTCTCACCCCGTCCTATTCTCTGTTAGACAAAATTGATTGCAAGACCACAAACATCTCCCAAATTCCCTGCTCAACTTTGAGGCCAGCTGACTCCCAAACTCTTTTTACAATTTCTGGTGAAGTGTGTGCAGCTTGTACTTGATCATGTTCTCATCCAGGTAGTGTTAGCTACATCCTGCGGGAAGTATGGGGCTTCATCCAGGTAACAGTGCTTAGTTTCTGAAGTCAAACTGCACTCGGTTCCACGATCACCTCCATTTGATCCAGCTTAGCTCATAACCTCGTGATTGCATGGGGAGGATAATGGGAAGGTGACAGGTAGAATGGATGGTGGTGATGGTGGTGATGGTGGTGAGGGTGATGTCAGTGCACTATCACAGTTGCTGGCGGATGCAGCGTCAAGAAGGAGGGTGACAGCGATGACACTTGCAGCCATGAGGGTAGGGAGAAACCCGGTCACAGCAGTAGCCCTGATGAGCTGAGAGCCGCGTCAACTGCTGACTCCTGGGCAACCTCACCCTCTCTTCTGTTTTCATGTCCCAGTGTCCACAGCAACATCCTGCAATGACCCTGGGGTCCCACAGAACGGGAGCCGGAGTGGAGACAGTTGGGAGGCCGGCGACTCCACGGTGTTCCAGTGCGACCCTGGCTACGTGCTGCAGGGAAGCGCCGCCATCAGCTGTGTGAGGATTGAGAACAGATTCTTCTGGCAGCCCACCCCGCCCACGTGCATCGGTAGGGGGCAACCACAGCAGGTGGTCTTCCCTCAGCTCTCCCAGCTGTGCACTCAACCCGCTCCCTGTGAAGGACACCTGCCTCTTGAGCCTGGGACCAGAGCAATTGAGATAGCTCAAAGTAGCAGAAAATCCAAACTTTACTCTGTATACACACATACACACTCACAGGCATGCATCACACTCCATACATGTGGAATACAATCGATTCTTCATGGGCTAAAATGGGCCCTCCCCAAGAGCTACAAACCAGTCAGGTCTATCTCTCTCTGCAGCCCAGGCCGTCTCAATAGGAGGTCGGGAACAGTGGATTGCCTTGGGTAGAAGGAACCACAGGGACCAAAATGGTCCCTCTTTTCTGAAGTGCCAGAAGGGCACTCAATGCCCAAGGTGCATAAAAGAACTTCATTCTCCCCTTCTCCGCAGTCACTGGGCACCTGGATTTGGGTTTGTTAGGTCCGTCCTCAGTCTCACACCCTCCTCAACTGACCAATGAGGAAACAGACTCCAAGGCTTGTCCACAGCCATGTAGCACCCAGGACGAGAGGCCAGAGTCCACCTGCCCCTAAGCTACTTGGGACTGAGAAGAGGAGAGACTGGTATCTCACCCCCCAATGGCAAGGCCAGGGTACAGCAGAGGTGAGACCTCAATTCCCTCCCTTCTACACCACCTCCCCTATCTGAGATGGGATCCAGAGACGTCCCGAGACCCTTTCCTCCCTGCAGCATGCACCCTGGCCATGCCGACCTTGCTCCAGGTGGAGAAACAATCTTCTGGCTTGCCATCGCTCCAAGACCTGGCACTGTAAGACACTGAATGGGGTTTCTGAGTCCCCTGGGTACACGGGATGGAAGCCCAAAGCCAGGCAGCCCAACGCGGCATCCCAGAAGCCAGTGCACCATCACATACACGTGGAATATTGAAGCAGGCAGGTCCAGGCTTTGTTTCCAGCTTGGTAACCTCATCTGCAAGGGTAAACCTAGCCCGCCGATGGCACAGGGCAGCAACACAGCTGACCCTCATCTCAAGAAATGCTCACTTCCTCCCCTCCTCTCTGCTTCCTTTTGTCCTTCCAGAGTTTCCTGCCTTTGTTTCCCCTCCCTGAGGCAGGATGCATGTTGCCAAGGCATCCCGGGAGGGATTCAGATGACCCTCGCAACCTCTTCCAGTGCTCATCCAGACTCGATTTCCAGAGCAGCGGTCCCAGCACTGAGGCTGTTCTGTGGAAGAGGAGAGGAGAAGGAGGAGGCAGGCCACATGTTCTGGCCATGAGAGCAGTGAGCAGGACGGCCAACTCAATCCAGCCTTCATGACCCTTTCTTTCTCCTGACCTGGGCACTGGCACGTGCTACCCAGGCAATGGTCAACATCTTTGCCTTGCCCACTGCCTGATTTGCCTCCATTTATTTCCAGGCTGGCTGGGGCTGGGTCACAGTTGTGGACTGGCCATCATGTGATCATCACTCTGATCATGCAGGTCCCAGTCTTTGCTGTTCATCCTGGCCTCTCTCATAGAAGCCCCATACGCTGGAGTTGCGCCGACCCTGGGATTTGAACATCAGAGTGACTCCTGGCATATTGCCTAGCCTCTCTGAGCCTCAAAACCCTGCTTCTTAGTGGCCAACAGGCTCCATAGTTTGCTGCATTGCAGAGAAGACAGAAGTGGGGTAATGTATCCCAGATGGAACGTGCCGTGCCAGACATGCAGCAGCTGTGTTCATCAGAGTAGCTGGTACTCAAGGTGGTCCCTGGGATGTAGCTTCCCAGGGAAGAGCACCACATGGCTCCTGACTCGGGTGTCAGTGTGACATTCTGGGGCCTGAAGACCTGCCACTTCCTGGCCCAATTCTTTTTTCTCTCTCCCTCTTTTTTAGGATTTATTTACTTTTATTGGAAAGGCAGATATACAGAGAGGTGGAAAGACAGAGAGGGAGATCTTCTGTCCACTGATTCACCCCCTGCCCAAGTGGCCACAGCAGCCAGAGCTGAACCAATCCAAAGCCAGGAGTCACGAGCATCTTCTGGGTCTCCCACGCGGGTGCAGGGTCCCAAGGCTTTGGGCCATCCTCACTTACTTTCCCAGGCCACAAGCAGGGAGCTGAATTGGAAGTGGAGCCACTGAAATTAAAACCGGTACCAATATGGGATCCCAGCACATGCAAGGCGAGGACTTTAGCCACTAGGCTACTGCGCCAGACCCACATCAACTGCTGTGATGAGCACTTGAGTGCTCAACCGTGGTCTTCGGTTCCCACCTGCATGTCGCATCCTGTGGCTCTCTCCCTAAGCTCCCTGTGGACTCACTCTTTGCTGACCTCACCACCAGTCTCCCTGTGGTTTCCAGAACAAGCCATAGGTGTAGCTTAAATCGTCATCTGCTGCAAACGAACCCACACACTCCCCAGCTCCCGCTCTATCCAGCCCTCCTCCCTCTGAACAATAGCCTTGTAGGGGCAGAACTGACTCAGGATCTGGGAGTCACCCTGCCCACCTTATACCCCTCTGCCTGCTTGAGAGGCTCTGAACTCAGTGGGAGCTTGCAGAACCCGCCCCCACCCCCCACCATCCATCTGAGGTCCATGCACACTTGGACAAGGCATTCGGGAAAGTTGGAAGCTGACCGCGACCCCAAACCAGTGCCAAGAGGCCTGGCAGGGCAGGAGGCCAGCCGTGCTCGGCACGTGAGCATGAGCATGATTCCCACTCCCCTGACACCGAGTGCCTTGGAGTGCATGTCAGCTCACGCCAGAAGCTTGGAGCCGGACTGTGAGGCAGGGGATGAGTACCACTGTGTTTTCTGTGTTTGGAGCACAGCGGTAGTTCCATTGTTACTGCTGCCTGTGCCAAATTCTTTACCAGACCACTCCAGTAGTTTGTACTGCCACCCACAAAGAAGATGTTAGCTCTTTTCATTCTGGAGCAGGGATCCTGAGTCCCAGAGGGGTTACTGGAGTAAAGTCATACAGCCAGGAGGCAGGAGAGCCAGATGTGTTTATCTTCTGAAATGCACACAACACACACACAATGTAAGGCTCATCACCAGCACCTTCCCCGGGATGTGTGACCCCTGCTGCTCTCTGCTTCCAGAATGTTTCCATCCCTCTCCCCCGTGGGATTCAGCCCCCCGCCTCCCTCACCTTTCTTCCTCTCCTCAGCTCCCTGTGGTGGAGACCTTACCGGGCCATCAGGAGTCATCCTTTCACCAAATTATCCCGAGCCCTACCCACCAGGCAAGGAGTGTGACTGGAAGGTGACCGTCTCACCGGACTACGTGATCGCTCTGGTGTTTAACATGTAGGTACCCCTACACACACACACACACACACACACACACACACACACACACACACACACACACCGGGTTGGTGGGAGAGGGTTGAAGGGCTGGGGCCTGTCTGGGTATCCATAGCCTGCGGATAGAACCCTGGCTTTGGCATCCGAGAGAGAGAAACAGATCACATGTCTTAAATATCTCCTGCCTGCTGCTGGTACTGCTTAGCATTTGCCAATGGATTTCGGCTTTTTCTGCCCCCAAATAAATTTGCCCTTTTTTTTATCCCCTTCCCAATTTGCCTTTTTAATGCCATTTTCCATGAAACGTTCAAAGTCCCTTCTCAGCACTTATTTCATCCTTATTATAATGTATGTGATAGCTCTGATTATTTCTTTCTACCTTGAAAGCCATCAAGATTCAGAGAAACCAATAGAGCTTTTATTTCAAAGCCGTATCTCATCGACACAGTAAAGTCCCAATTTTTGACATTGGGTGCCCGTCCGCAGGTGTTTGCACAGTTCCTCTGTTCTGGTCTCCAGAGACGACAGCTGTTCCTTCTCTTGCCCCTCCTTGCTGACCAAGCTGCCCTTCTCATGCATGCCTCCATCCCATCTCTGGCTCAGCCTCCTCAGCTACCTGCCCTGCCCTTGCTCTGGGCTGCAGGCTTCTGTAACCAACTCTCAAACACTCCTGGTGCTAGCAGGCAGCCAGATGACACGTGTACAAAACTCAGCCCATTGCTTCTGTTTGCTGAAAACCTGGAAATAGCACCTCACTCACCCTCCCCTGCATCCCCTCAGCCTTCCTCTCGTGTTCCCCTCTTCTCCATCCTCCCAGCTCTTGTCCTGTTCCAAGCCCTGACTGTTCTCCTAAATGACTGTTGCAGTCTGCCAACAGGTTCCTCTGCCCCCGTCCTGCCTTCTGTGCCAGTCTCTTCCTCAGCCAGCTGTCAGAGTAATCCTGTCATTCCAAATCACTAAAATGATCCTGTCCAGATAGTGTCCAGCAACCAGATAGAGTGAACTGTTGATACACACAGCAGTGGGTGTGAGGTCCAAAATATCATGCTATGTGAAGGAAGAGCACCCCCTCCCAAAAAAGGATTTATTTATTTTTATTGGAAAGGCAAATATACAAAGAGAAAAAGAGACAGAAAGATCTTCCGTCTGCTGGTTGATTCCCCAAATGACCACAACAGCCAGAGCTGGAGTGCAGGGTCCCAAGGCTTTGGGCCATCCTCCACCCCCTTCCCAGGTCATAAGCAGGAGCTGAATAGGAAGTAGAGCAGCCAAGACATGAACCAGGGCTCATATGGACTGCTGGAGCTCACAGGCAGAGGATTAGCCAATTGAACCATCATTCCAGTCCCTAAAAAGGGGTTTAATGTGTGAATCAACTAAGATAAAATTTTAGGATCAGCAGGAGTCATCTGTTGTAAGCAAATCAGTGAATGGTGGCTTCTCGGGGCATTTGGGCAGGAAGGGGCAGTGACATGTTTGTGATGCATAATGGACATCTGGATTTAAAAAGCAGAGAAGTACACAGATGTTTTATTTTAGAATCCTAACATGACCCCTCTTACTCATAAATATAAGTCCTGACTTTTGGATTTCATTGCAAAATGTTGTGGACCCTGCCTGCAATGCCAATCAAATCCCTGCCCCATTCCCTGTTAAGCCCTGGCTGGATTCCAGGCAGCCTGCACATGGTCTGATTTCCAGGTCTCTCTGTCTATCTTCTGCTTCTGTGCCTTTCCTTTGCTTCTGCCTTCCCAGCAGCTTCCTTATCCCTCCCTGTTGAGCCACTAAAGGATGGGACTAAGTTTCAGTTCACCCTCTCCATGAAAGCCTGATTTCCAACCCCGCCCCTGAAGCAGTGCCCCATGCCAACTTACACAGACCTCATACTTGTTTGTCCACAGAGCATTCTCTTCTTGCAGTGCCCGCACCTTCCTGTAAGGATGGGGCGACTAGACCCACAACTGACACCAGAACAAGGGGATGCCATGAAGGGGGGGAGGCCAGTCTGCATCCGGCTCATGACCCCTACCCTATCTGTCTTCCAGCCTGGCCCTTTATGTCCTGGTGATGTTGTGGCCCCCTCTCTGAGCCATGTCCTCGCTAAAGAGCATACTAGCCATTTCATTCTCAGCCCAATGAAGAATCAGAGCATCCCAGCCCAAGATGTTGCTCTGCAGACTGATTTACTGCCTTCTTGTTTTATCTCAGCACACTTGACTAGTACCAGTCACCTCCTCTGGGTATACACACAAGGTGGAGTGGCTGCGAAGGAGGCAGCAGGCAAGGCATAGTAGACTTGGTAGATACAGCTCAACAGTTTTCTGACATAGTCGAACCAATTCAGCTCCAGATTCATGGGCACTGACTTTGGGATTGGCCTCCTTTGCCCCTGGCCTGACCGGGACATCACTGGGGCTCCATTCTCTCATCCCTCACCAGTCTTTTGGGGTTGGAGGCCAGTGTTGGGATGGAAGTGGGTGGTGGCTTGCTCTCCGGGAGGCCCCGTCCTTGGGTTGAGCCTAAGCCCCCAGCACGAGCCTGTATTTGACCATGGTGGGGTGGGGGTGGGATGTTTTTGTTCCCCAGCTTTAACTTGGAGCCTGGCTATGACTTCCTCCATATCTACGATGGACGGGACTCTCTCAGCCCTCTCATAGGAAGCTTCTACGGCTCCCAGCTCCCAGGCCGCATTGAAAGCAGCAGCAACAGCCTCTTCCTTGCCTTCCGCAGCGATGCGTCTGTGAGCAATGCTGGCTTTGTCATTGACTACACAGGTAAGGGCCCTAGTGCCACAGAGCACTGAGGGCACAGCCATCAGACCTGGCAGAGAGCCCGTAAGAAGCCCATGCCAACCTGGGCTCTGTGACCACCTGCAAGAACCCCAGAGCCCTTCCATCTGCAGGTGGATTTGCCTGGGGCTGGGGGATGGGAACAGCATCCTAGCTGCAGGCCATTCCTGTGTCCACACCATGCTCTTCTTGAGGTCCATCCTTCTAGCTCTGTTTCACTCTCACAATCTCACCCCATGCCTGTCAGCTGATATCCTCCTGGTCATTCCCCTTGTGTTAAGAAGGGTTCTGACATGAGGCACAGTCTTCCTGTCCATCCCAAAGCTGCCTGCCATCCTGAGTAAATAATGTCATTGCTACATTCACAGTCCATCCAACCCTAGGGTCACTGTGCTTCAGCCTGTGTCCCAAGGACACTCCTTGGCTGCACTTAATCACCATGTGATACACTGGTCATTTCTTTGAAAAAAGACCTTATTTATTTAAAAAAACAGCTACAGGAGTAGGAGAAAGAGTTAGAATCAAGAGATCTGGCATCTTATGGTTCACTCTCCAAATGGTCATAACAGCCAGGGCTGGTCCGGGCCAGAGCCAATATCTCAGAATTCCATCGCAGTCTCCCATGTGGTTAAAGGACCATAACACTTGGGTCATGTTCTTCTGCTATTTTGGACACATTAGCATGGAGCTGGATTGGCAGCTGAGTCTCAAACCAGGCCTCTGCTATGGGGATTAAGCATCGCAAGTGGTGTCTTAAGCTGCTGTACCACACTACTGGTCATTTGTGATGCTTCCAGATCACCTTTTCTTATCCTTCCAGCCATCTTATTCTTACTTATTTTGCATCTTTGAAAAGTAAGGCTGAATAGTGGAAGGGTGAAGAGTAGAAGTTAACAATCATTTTTTTTTTCTTAAAGATAGTGAGGATTTTAGGTTTACCATCCCAGCCACCTAATTCTGCCATGGTGGTGCCGAAGCAGCTATGGCCAAGGGCTATAGGAGATGATTGGGTTCCAATAAAAACTGACTTGCAAAACAGGTCACAGTTGCTGCTGGTTGAGAACATTGGCTGTCAGATGAGCTGGATTCAGAGTCCATGTTTGCTGTTGAGCGGTTGTGTAACCTTGAACAAGTTACTTAACTTCTATGTGATGATGAATGATAATGTTCTGCCTCCAAGAAGCAGAGGCAAAGATCAACGAATGCCTGTGTGGAAGTCCTTGATACGGGACTTGGCACGTCTCGAGCGTTCTGCAAAGTTCAAGCTTTATGAATGGAAGTCAGGAGGTGTAGGCTGTGAGCATGCTGCATCTCTCTACTCAGTTATTCTCTCTTTGACCTTTTCTTCTTCCCTAATTATCCCAGACCCCATTATCCAAATCCTAGCTCCACTTCTGGCTTGATTTGTAGCCTTGGCAAGTTATTATGTCTTGAAACACCATCTACAAAATAGTGGTGATAAAAATTATATCGCAGAAGGTTAGATTAAAAGATACAATTTTATAGATATCTGATAATGCCCAATGAGTATTGAACACTCCACAGATACCCTAGGAGTGATAGATTGTGTTATGGTTATAACCCAAGCACACCTAGGCCTCATCAGCCTGTGTGTGTGAACAAGGGTCACAGTACCAGTTAAAATTAAAAACCTTCTGGCTAATACTCCCCTCTTTCATAATGCGGGACCTTAATGACCCGTTAAAGTGTCCTTTAATTAAATATTTTTGGCAACCCCTGGGATCATCTTGCTGAAACTCCCAAGTAACATCGATCAGAATTGTAGCTAACTTAAAGGTTTGCTGACTGCTCCAAGTACTCTACATCCATCAGCTCATTGAGTTTCTCAGAGCTATCAGTTGCCTCCTGTTTTTTGGATACACACCTAGAAGACCCTTGGGACACAGGCAGACATTATACTTGTACTTATCTGTGGGGGCTGGCCTGGGAACTGGATTGTTTTTGCCACACTCCCTTCCTCATATACTGCCATGCAGCTAATGGCCTATACCCATAGCATCCTTTATGATGTCTGTGTCAGAAATAGCAGATATTTAGGATCCTATCCCAAGGTTTGATTGAAACAAAGCCTGGTGCCTCCATGGCTGCACTCCCCACCTGCCGCCACTACGTATCACCTTCTCTGGTTTTCTTATGATTTGTAGTCTCATCAATCACTGTCCCCAGTGTCCTTCCATTGCATCAACCTTGCAAACCATGTTGAAACCACATCAAGCCCAAATTGCCTAAGTTCTCTGAGCATCCATGATGCCATCTGGGGGAGTTGTTGGGATCGTTAGTGAGTGGGCATAGCATCTGGCAGAGTACCCCATGCCCTGGGAAGGGGGACACCTGGCCATTACATCGACCCATCCTTCTGTTACCCCCCCCATTGCCTTTTCCCTGTGTAGTTGGACTGGGTGAGCTACATGCTTATGAGGATGGGGGAGGTCATGCATCCTCTTCCTGGGGCCAGCCTTGTGGAATGTGTGCCTTCTCTGTGTATAGAAACTATAACGTGGGAGCATAATGTTTTGCACGCGCATATGCACGAGTGTGGGCTATGTGCAACACAAATGCTTGTGGCACACATGTGTCCTGTCTGTAGCAGAGATTTCCGGCATTCCCACCATGGAGATGTTGTCCAATGAAGATGTACACCTGGAGCAGATCTGGGAGCATAAGATCTGTGTCAGCTTCACCCTTTTAAAGCCATCCATGCCTGTGTCTTCAGAGAGACCCAGAGTGCCACTAGTGCTAAGGGTTTGCAACTCCTGGGAGCCGTGCCTTCAGGGGTCCTGCTGTGTCCCTTGAGAAGCACTCCAGATGTGGCTGGGTTCAGCACAGTGACCAACCTGCCAAGGCCAACCCTTCCTCAGGCCCAGGGCAGAGACCCCAGGGGCCTTTCCCATACCCTGCCAGGAACAGTTAAGAATATTTTCCTTTCTGATCAAAAAACCTACTCAGGCCAGTTTTGACAAAAATGAGTTGGGGCAGCTCTTCCATTTACACATTCACTCCTCAAATGGTCAGGCCGAAGCTGGAAGCCCAGAACTTTGTCTGGGTTTCCCATGTGGGTGGTAGGGTTCCAAGCTCTTGGCCATGCTCTGCAGCCTTTCCAAGTGCTTTTAGTGGGTGGCTGGATCAGAAACAGAGCAGCAAAGTGGCCTGCATCCCAAAAGCAGCTTAACCCATGATTAAGAGTATGAGAGAAAGAATCCATTAAGATGCACTGGGGCACTGTCCAGTGCCAGCAGGCACTGTTGTAGGGGCTGACACCACAGTGGGCACCCAAAGGCACTGGCCCGTCCTAGAGGTAACCGGAGTGGAAGTGTTTCTGCTACAGGTGTTGCAGGTCCCCCTGACTCTAGGGCACTAGGCATAGGGTTTTAGGTGTCTCTGCTTGGGTGCCCCTGTAGGCAATTGGATGTCTTCATCATCTCAGGGTGGGCCATCTAGGAGATGGCCCTGAGTGCAGCCCTGTCCCCTGTATATGCTTCTGAACTACTGCCCTGAGGCACTGGCCACCTGGATCCATCGTCCTGCCTGCTAAAAATGAGTCCCGGAAAGGAGGTCATTGTCTCTCTCCAGGCCCCAGATCAGCAAAATGAGTGAGGTGTTGGACCCCCTCTGTTTGCCATCCTGTTTTCCAGGAGGTGTCATGCTTCTGGGCAGACAAGCTGGGTGTCCATGCCTAGGTGGAAGGACATTCATTTATTCTCTCACTCACCAAGTGTGGTTTGAGCATCTGCTCTGCTCCACACCCTGCGCTGGACACCAAGGACATGGTGAATGAGATGCTCATGTCCCTCCCTGAAGGTACCTGACAGGTGAACAAGGGAAGCAGATGATAAGTAGGAAGAGAAGTAAGACAGGGAAGAAGATGGGAAAGAACAGAGCAGGCTCCTCCTAGAAGGAAAAACAGGGAGCTGACTGATAGCCAAGGTGAATCCACTGTCTCCTTCAAACCCTTGGAAGTGAACCTGAGAACTATGATCAACACCTCCCCTCATTCCCCCGCCCCACCCCACTACCAACTCCAGCCATTCAAAATGAAAATGCCTTCATTTGGGCCCATCTGCAAGTCGTGTGTGTTGCAAACGTATGTTACAGAAGTATGTAAGGTGTACTCTAGAAGCTTGGCATTCTGCTCATATTACCATCCCCAACGTGCTGCCATTAATAATGTGTCCTCTCGTTGCAGAGATGTGGCATAAATACAGAGTCACCCAAGTTCCATGCCAGAATCAATCAACGTTTTCTGTGGAGGACCCAAGAGTAAATTTCCTGTCTCAAATCTTGTATGTGGCTCTGTTCGGCTGCACTGTGGTGACACTAAATCAGCCACTGATAAGATTGCAGGCACATGGGTGTGGCTTCAGTGCAATAAAGCTTTATTAACAAAAGCCAGAAGCCAGCAGCCAGAAACCTGGCGGGTTGGGGGGTGCACAAGTACCAAAGATCCAGATTCTACGTACATGGACTCATCACGCATAAACTAATCTGAATGAAATCTGACTTATTTCTATCCAACAGCAAATTTTGAACATTTTCCCATATCAGTATTCAAAACTTTCAGTGCAGTAGTCACAGCTGGCAGCCAGGAACTCAATCCAGGCCTCCTGTATTGGTAGCAGGGACCTACCGCATGAACCTTCTAGGGGGTGCATCAACAGGAAGATAGAACCAGGAGCCCGAACCAGAACTCGGACATGGAACATCCAATATCAATAACCCCACCCAGTAGGTCAAATGCCTGCCCTGTAGCCTGTCCCACTTAGAGGCGACCTGTATTTCAGTGCTCAGCTCTTAACCCAACTTTTCCACTGGTTTCTTGCCCTTGCCATTTCCTGGGTTTTGCTGACAAAATTAGGAAACAGATCACATGTGTTAGGAGCTGGTTCTTTTCACTTTCCCCTTTGGGAAGCTTGGGTTGTATTCATTATTACCATAATGATGTTTGAGTCATTTAGTCTTATCATTCACAGCTAGGCTCTGGTTAGCCAGAAGGAAGGCCAGATTCTGATCTTCCTTCTACCTCTTGATAGCTGGGTGATTCGGAAAAGTACTTTAGCTGATCACCATATTTCTCCTACTGAGTGTGAGCACACCCAGTCCTGCCTGCAGCAGAGGCATTGTGAGCCACAAACAAGATAACAAATGGGCCAGCACTTTGAAAATTACAAAGTGATATTTCCTTGTAAGGGGCATCATCATTATCATTATCCTTGTCGTGATTATTAATGTGATAAATAATGCTTGGAATGAGAAGCTGTCATCCTCTGAGATGGGAGTAAATACACCATGGAGTCCATGGCTGGAATTGTGAATGCTATTGTTGATGTTCCAAGCCTCGAGTGTTCAGCCAAACAGTTCAGCAGCCGTGTATTGAGCCTTCACTCTGTGCCAAATAAGACGAGCCCTGGTGCCAAGTTGTGCACTGATTGATGGGGCTATGGAAAGAGTGCGTGGTTGGCTCTAAACTCCAGGAGGAAAGAAAGACACGTACCCAGTGTCCCAAGATAGCATGATCTATGTTACAACCAGAAAAGGAAAATGGAATTCTATCAGAAATGAGGTGAAGTTCAAAACACCTGTCTCCAGAGGGTGGCGTTGGAAAGCATCGGAGTTGGCCAGAGAAAGGGAGAGAGCAAATCTGGACATAAGAAAAACTGCAGGATAGTCCTATCCAGCTGGCGTCCACTGCCAGTACGGCAGTTACCCCAGGCCACCCTGGCTCAAGTAAGGTAGGAGTTTATATTGACGCTACTTCCTATAAAGGAAATCTAGTGGTTGGCACACACTGCTGATGGAGTGGCAGTCTTTTCATCGCCCTGCCCCCACCATGCTACCTCTCTGGTCCCACCCTCAAGGTCAACTTCAATCCAAGATGGCGACAGGGGTTCTGGTCATTGAGTCTGAGTTTTAGACTGTATGGAAGAGGAAGGGAGGAAGGGAGTGGGGAGGACTAGCGCACATTCTCTCAGCTGAGTGACCTCAGCAGCCTTTAAGTTATCAATTAAAAATACCTAATGACAACTACATGCCAGGCACTGGAACACAGCAATGTGCTACGCTGAAAAGCTGTGCTCCTGGCACCTGGATTCTAGAGGAAACAGGTAGGAAACTAAAGGACAAGAAAGTCATGGATGAGAGGAGGAATTGCAGTGGGGAGAAATAAAGTGAAGGCTGCGGGTTAGGGAGGGAGGTGGCATAAAGGAATTGTAAGCAACTGTTCGCTGAACAGGAGATCTTGAGCCAAGATGTGAAAGGCGAGAGGGAAGGCAGGAACACTGTATTCACACAGGCCTAGATGGCTAGATCATCACCAGCAAGGGGGCACTTGGAGTCGACACTTGGGGCCCCCCATGCAGGGTCTCAGGTGGCTGAGACCTTTTACTCTGAGACAGGAGGTTGTTGGATTTCTTCAGGCAGATTTCATCTGACTTATGTTGCTTCTCTTTGACCAGACCTAGCTATGCAGGAAGGCAGGAAAGGTAGCATGCAGCAGACACCTTGAAGTTCTGGATCAAATTTAAGTTCAATTTTTTTTAAGGGTGAAGGAGGGGATATGGAGCACCACAATGTGAACTCAGTCTCACATGACTTAATTTCTCTGAACTTCAAATACGGTTAGACTCCATTTATATAAAGGACAAACATAAGACCTGGTGACGTAAGTCCCTGTAGCTCTGAGATTGACTTCTAGGTCACCCAGTGGCCATTTGTACTCTGGCCAGGGCCACAAGGCATAGTAGGGAGAGGACTGAGCTGGTACACAGTTCAGGGATATGCAGCCCAGGGCACCTAAAGAACACACTGAAGGCCCTCTGCTGGACAGTGGCCACTTGGATACTTGCCTGGGTCCCAGGGTCATTGTGAACCCAATACCAGCCTCACCCCCTCAACTGTGAATCAGATACTGACGGGGCAGGATGCTCAGCAGTTTGACAGCTGAGCAATAGCCTAAAGCAGCAGCTACCTCCCAAGGAGTCTAAAAGGTACCCAGGTGACAGCAAGAGCCCTTGGCAGAGTACCATCCAAGCCCATTATCTGGGAACACTGACCCCTTTCTTCTGGCTCCTTCTTCCTTCACCCTACTGTGGATTTGAGTCTTTCTGGGTGGCCATTAGCACCTCTGTGTAAACTCCCATCTCTAGGCCTCTCTGGGGCTCCCCACAGCATAGCCTCCAAGATACTGATGGCAACCCCATACTCAGCTGTCCCTCCTTGGGACTGACTAGCCTTGGCCACCCCTGAGGTCAGGCTTCTTGATCACTCATGATCTAAGTATGCATGGGACCAAGGAAAGGCAGTGATGAATGGAAGTGAACAGTGGCTGGCGAGGGAGACTGAAGAACCCCCCTCCTCTCCAGAGACTTAGTCCCCCATCCCCATCATCAGACAAGTACAACCCTGATAGGGAAGGCAGAAGGTGAAGATGGTTATCTTAGTGGAAAAAATGTTTCCGTTGAAACAATTGGCAAGCATCCAATTCACAGTGTAAAAACCTCAAACTCTATCTTTGGGACCTCCGCTTGAGGTACCCAACCCAGAGCCGGGAGTATGGGTTCCTGACTCCGGGTGTGGGCTCCCTTGTACTCAGAAGTGCCTGAGAGGGATGGATATGACCAGGACTGCCAGGTAGGTGTCAACCCCACCTCCTCAGCCAATAGCACAATGAAGGGAGAAGGGCAAGACAGAAGGGCTCATCTCCAGAGGCTGGATGGAAGCAGTGCCAAGACAGCATGCCATTGTGGGGGGCCACAGTGGTGCACAGGGTGTGTCTCACCTTAACCACAGCAGCCTACCTGTGGTGGGATATCGGCCGGGGACTGTGGGCTCCCAGTAGCACCTGCTCTGCAGGGAGGAGTCCGTAAGGGAATGAGAGAGGAGATCTTGACCTGTTCAATATGATTGTAGCTCTGGGTTGCTAATCCAAGTTCAGAGATGCTCCTAGATTCGAGTCCCCGAGCTCTCTGTGGCCAATTAAAGTCAGGCTGTCCTTGTAGGTGCTAAGGCACGGAGAGGGGCTGCTAATGAGCACTCCACATGCACATACATGTTTGTTATTCTTTTTTCCAGAAAACCCACGGGAGTCGTGTTTTGATCCCGGTTCCATCAAGAATGGCACACGAATGGGGTCCGACCTGAAGCTGGGTTCCTCCATCACCTACTACTGCCATGGGGGCTATGAAGTTGAGGGCTCCTCCACACTGAGCTGCATCCTAGGGCCCGATGGAAAGCCTGTGTGGAACAAACCCCGGCCAGTGTGCACAGGTGGCTTGGGCTGCCGAGGGCTAGGGGGAGGGAAGATGGGGCATGGTCCCCAGAGAAGGGAGTGAAAGGCTTGGTTTAGCTGTGGCTCAGAGTGAGTGACAATCCACTAGCGGTGACAGTACCTGTCAGTATCCTTACCACCATGGGTTAGAGGATCATGTCCTCAGCAACAGACCCCAGACACGCCACACCAGGGACAAGGGAATGTCAGTCACTACAAGATCAGCTAAGGGCAAGAGTGGACTGGCTGCAGGTAGGTTAAGCTCGAGACGGGCACCCATGTCAGAATTTCCCACATGGAGAAACCAAGAGGCCTGATGGACAAGGTGGAAGAGGCTGGTACTGAGGCCCACCCCTCGTGGAAATTAACTGCCAGGAAAGGGAACAGAAGGTAGTAGGGTAGTGTGGACTGGCCACTCCTAGAGCAGTCTTGGAGAGAAAGCTGCAACTTCCTGCTTGAACATGCCCTACTCACCTGGGTGCAGGTGCCAGCCCCAGGGTTAGCAGCTCCTTCCTGAGCCTCACGGTGCTCCCCAAGGCTGTGCCTGTCAAGGCTGTACCTTCAAGGAGTGATGCCAATCTTGACCGTCACATAAGCAGAACTGGCATCTGCCCCAGAGGTCCTGGAAGGCATCAGGGTGGATCTCAGGCCATCTGCCTGAGTGTAAAAACCTCAGGGAGGATATTCTTGAACAATGCATGGCACTGTGCTCAGAACTCGCCTTCTCTGTTCTAGAACCAACCCATCTCTGGGCAGCGACCCCAGGAACAGCAGCTGGGGGCAGAGGGAGGATGGACAGCTGCTGGGTGGCCCATGAAGTCACCTGTGCTCTCTCTGATTTCTCTTTCAGCCCCGTGTGGAGGACAGTATGTGGGCTCAGATGGAGTGGTCTTGTCCCCCAACTACCCCCAGAACTACACCAGTGGACAGACCTGCTTGTATTTTGTCACTGTGCCCAAAGACTATGGTATGGGTTTTTGGTTTTGTGTCTTCTTGCCCCCTGCCACTTTCCAAAATAGGAACCACTTTAAGCCTCTCTTGGTTATCCAGTCCCCTGGTCGGGGCAAGCAGACAGGGCACCTGAGTCTGGATGGCCTGGCACGGGCTGCAGAGTACACTCGTGACACAAGAGAGGAGAAGGCACAAGGAAGCCCAGCTGTACCAAGGAAGCCCAGCTGCACCCCCCAGGATCCAGAGCTGGGGGAGGGAGCTGACTGGGGCAGGGGGTGCAAGGGACACCAGAGGGCTACCCAACATGGTCTATGTCTCTTGGGAACCTTGGTGGGTGGCCAAGGAGTACATAGGAATGCAGGAGTAGAACAGAGTTAAGCTTGAATGTGCAGGCGGCAGTGAGCAGGAGCCCCCTGAGAACTGAGCCTGGCCCAACAGGTATAGGTGTAACAAGCAAGAAAAGGATGAGAAGTTCAGGGCCCTGGAAAAACAGAAACCTCCAGGTTCTATTAGGTTCAGATAGAAAACCTCCAAGCATGTCACTGGCCTGGCAGTGGGGATCCTTAAAGCCTGGTTTCATCTGGGAAGATTCTGAATAATGAACAGCTGACAGGCCTGGCTGCTGTCCCCGGCTCTCCTCCATGTGGGAGGTCTTAAAAGTGTTTGGGACAAGTGGAAGAGGGCATCACTGAGTTTTGACCACCCAAGAGAGCAGTGGGGTGGACTGCAGACAGCAGCTGGCCTATGGTAGGCTACTGTGAGTTCAGGGCAAGGCCCGAGGCTTGAGCCGCTTCCTAAACATTAAGTAGATGCTGCCCAGTGGCCATCACTTGGCTGGGTCTTGGGGCCCCAGGGATGGCAGAGACTTGTTCCTTGCCCTCTGTAAATTCTCCAGCTCTCAGTATACTCACACTGACTCCTGCCCCAGCCCCTGTACAGAACACATTCACAGCAATCATTAAGGGCTGGAGCTTGGACCTGCGGGAGTACAGACAGCAAAAACCTGGATACTTATGAAGTCCAGTTAGCTTCCTGGGGCAGAGTCCTTGCTCGGCAGGCATACAGTTTGTGTTTGAGTTCCTGAAGTGATGAAAAGCCCAGGGCTTTGTAGGCAGCCAGGGTCAAGGATGACCAGTGTCCCTGGCCTGGAATCTATCTGTGGAGTGCTGGGTCTGAGAAAAGTGGTGATCTGTCCCCACAGTCCCCTTTGGCCCAGACTAGGGCTGCTGTCACCTCTCCTATGATATGTGACCTAAAAGTCTCATGGCTTGTTCTTCCCCCTCTTCCCCAAAACGTCACACCATCTGCAATGAATGCCGTTACCTTTCTTCTCTATGGGCTGCCATGTTTGGGTTTGAAGTTCTCTTTTGTTCTTACTCTCTCTCTTTCCTCCGAGAATGGACACTGTGTGAGCCCTGCCCATCTTGTTAACCACTGCTCTCAGAGAGGAGCAGAGAGATGCCCCTGCCACATGCCCTCACTCAGTGCCCATTATCAATTACAGCAAGTTACTCTTCGTCCTGCTCCTCGACCCATGAGACAAGAGCCAGGACCTCCTGACTCACTCAAGTTGCTCCTGTCGCAACAAACACACTTTTTAACAAGCAGTCAACTAAATAGCCTGAGTCCCTCTCTGCCCCAACACACATGTGTGCATACAGGTACAACCCACAACACACACACACTTGTACATGCACACATAAAGCATGCCTTATGTGCACAACACATACAACAAGCATAATACGTACAGCACAAACAGCATATGCAACACAACACACAGTCTACATAGCACACACATGTGGAACACGCATGCATACATGTGCAGACAGCACACCTGCCTATAACACACACAGCACATGCAATACACACACGAATACCAGCAGACAGCACCCACAATATGTATAATACACAGATATCCTGCTTTCTGCTTGCTTAAGACTCTGAGCCCAAGTGAAGAGGCCTCAGTCTTGGTTCTCGCCCTCAAGGATACCAGGCCACCTGGGAGATGGGCTCAGAGTGAGGCTAGGGGCTGGCGGGTAGCTGGAAGAGCCATGCTCATGGTGGCCCAGGAACAACCCCAGCCCCTCCAGTAGAGAAGAACAAGGAGGGGACGGCTGAGGGAGGCTCCTGCAGTCCATAGCTGCTAGCCCAACGCCCAGCAAAGCAGCAGGACACACAGACCTTGTCTGATGAGGCCCTCTAAGGGCTCTGGTGGCCCACTCTGCAGCCACCTTCCCCAAACTAACGGTACCCTTGGGGCCCAGACCTCTGTGTCTCAATTTCTTTGTCTCCCAAATAGGGATAAAATATGTAAGATTCAAGAGCAAGAGGATACTCCAGGGGAAATAAGATACCTGTGCCCAGCGGGCTCTGCCAGAGGGCAGTGGGGTGGAGAGGTTGCTTGCCCTGTAGGCAGTTGCTACTTTGGGGGGAAGAGGGGTCAGAGGGGTCAGCATCCTCCTACCTCTCAGCTGTGGGGAATCTTACACTGAGGGGTTTCCCTGGCCTCCTGGATCTTTGAAAACAAGAGAGTGTGGGGGTTCCGAGATGTATGCTAAGGGAGAGGATGCCCTTAAAAGCCCCTCCACGGCCAAGTGCTTGCTGTTACAAGCTGTCTGCAAAGGAAATAAGGTTAGCTAATGCCATCCCCACTGACCTAAGCAGAGAGCACATCCTTGACCTTGCCTTGCCCCCTGTGGAGAAGACCACCCCAGGCCTCATCCAACTCCCCATGCGCCAGTGCTCCGTGTGGGGCAGATCAACCAGGCCAAAGGCCACCTGCAAACCCACAAGCACTCCCCTGGGCTGGCCTCCGCCTGGCCTGGGACCTCAGGTCCTGACATTCTGCACACCATGTCTCCTCCACAGTGGTGTTTGGTCAGTTTGCCTTCTTCCATACGGCCCTCAACGACGTGGTGGAGGTGCATGATGGCCACAGCCAGCACGCCCGACTCCTCAGCTCGCTCTCCGGCTCCCACACAGGTACGAGGGCCCAGCCAATGGTGGTGGGTGGAGGACCTGGGCTGTCACGGGCCAGCTGCAGGGACAGGAGCTCCCCAAGCCCCACACAGCCACAGGAGCAGCTGCACAGCTTTCTGCAAAGGCTGGCCTCTCAGAGCCTAGGCTGGCAGGGGACTGCACGAGCTCTCCCACCCTCAGTGTGTCTACACTCCATCTACCACCTGTCTCGTGTGGGTTTGTATTGAGACCACACGTTTTTTCCTAATTATCAGCATATTACATTTTCATCGTTTACATTTGGGGGCACAACAAAATAACTACAGAGGATTAAAATAAAACGACCCTGGAAAAGAGTTGCTGGTAAGATGTAGAGTCATTCCTTCCAGGCTTTGTAACTAGTCGACTTAATCATTCATGTATTTTATTGCCTAAAACAATATGCATATTTTTTATTGAAATATTCATGGTGAGCTCTTCTCAGCTCTATTTTTCTTCTAAAATAGGGTTTTTAAATGCTGCATAGTAGTCTCTCAGTTACTTAAGATTGATGCAGTGAGCTCCTCATTATGGAACAATTCAACTCTAATTTTTCCCTCTTAGGCATGGTAATTCAATGGATAATATGTATATCTTTATGCACAAGCGCTGACCTTAAACTATCTAGAAGTAGAATTGCCAAGTTGGAAGATAGGTGAGATTGGTACAGCTTTTTATACAGATTGCCAAACACCCCTGGAGAAAGTGCTGGCTATTTGTTCACCAACATGAGTCAGGTGCTTTATTCTCACAAAACTGGGTAATTAAAAACACAAAGGCATCATTAGTTTGAAGTGCAATTGGCATTTCATTTTCCCATTTGCCTTTTTTATTACTAGTTAAAGGGTAACCATTTTGTGATATGTTTATTGGTTCACACGTTTCTTGTTGGAGAATTTGTGTTGTTTTTTTTTTATTAGCACTTGATTTCTTATTTATGGAGTAGAGTTCTGTGTAATTATAAGCTGTGTATATTATATGTGATGAAAACGTTTTTTCATGATTATATGCTATAAAAGTCTGCCCCTACAGTTTGTCACTTGCCATTTAATTTTCTTCAGGGCATGTTTTAATGTTAGCAAATTTAAATTTCCCGTGATATCAAATCTATCAACGTTTTCTTTTATAGTTTTCTCATTTGCCTTTATGTAGATCAAATAAATATTCCTCTGTGTTTTCCTTTATTTCTTTTTTGTTTCATTGTTTTACTTTAATACCTTTGGTGTTTATTTGGGTATCTTATTTGATGTAGGGAAGTTAGCCATATTCTTTCAAGTGTAGTTCATCAGTTGTCCTTTCGTAATGTTAGCATGTGTGAATGCCAGATTGACATATTGCAAAGGGTGCTTCAAAAGGTTTGTGGAAGCAGAATTGAAAGAAAACCTTATTTTGGTGCAAAAAAAATCCATAAATATATAGAGACTTTCAAAAAATCATGAAAAATGTGCATTGTGAAAAGAAATATGCATGGATTTCAAAGCATTTTTGCAACAAAATACATTGCATTTTCCACGAACATTCTGTAGTCTTCTTACACATAACTTTTATGAAGAATTCATGCCTCTGCTTGCTACCATTTTCTTCAAGTTTCTATTCATTCTTGCATCGGTTCATCACTGCAAAAGCATTACAGTGTTTACTTTTGGAATTATTTCAAACATATGGCACTATAAATCCCTGTAGTTATTCTTTTTTTTTTTCACATTTTTTAACTTGCTGTTGGTGTGTACTTTTGTCTCCTTGTCAAGTTTTAAAATATTGCATAGAAGTATTGACTAGAATTTTATAAAACCTACAAATTAAATTGTGGAGAGGTCACATGTTTATGATATTTATGATATCATTACTTCCATCCAGGAATATATAACCTATTACAAGTTGCTATCGTATCGTCTAAACTTTTCTGTGGTTGCTCATTTTATTCCAAGATATTTCATGGAGATTTTAGTTTCTTTTGTTGCTGTTGTTGTTTTGTTTTGCTGCTGCCAATGGGTTTTTCTACCCCAAATTGTGTTTCCTAACTGATCTTTGCTTGTTAGTTCAAAGACTGTCATCCTGGGTGTACTCATTTGAGGAAGTCATTGAAGCCTCCACAGTCATGCTAACATTGCTGGCTAATTCTCAGCCCCTAGGCAAAAAGCAATATCATGCGCAAATAGATTTGCCTTGCTACTTCATCTCCTTCTCAGTGGCTTCTTTTATTTTCTTCCATCATTATTGGTGTCTTCAAGCATGTTACTTTAATATCAACGTTGATATTTTAGTTTTTAGTACGAAGTCATTGTCGTAATTTCTTTTAGATTTAGCTAGACAGTTACGGGATACACAATGGCGGTGGTTCATCTCCTTGTCTTAGTGGTTTAGACGCCCTGCCTTCATGATGCCAGGTGCTGTTTTCACAGACACCCACAGCCACGTCAGAGATTTTGTGGACTTCGTTTGTTATTTTTTAAAGTATCACATAATCGTTGTACATATTTATGGAACATGCTGTGATCATCCAATCTATGTTTGCAATATGCAATCATCAGATCAGTATCATTAGCATTTTCATGTCTCAAAACATTTATCATTTTTTTTGGTTGCTCTACTGTATCAGTTCTGTAGAATTGCTTGTTTTCTAATTAACCTCCGTCCTTTTTTCACAATGTTTCCTCCCCCTTTTTTTCAAATTGTTTTGTTTTTGTTCTGGTTTCTTGAATTGGGAGTTCCGTTCATTAGTTCCTCTGTGTAATCTGGAGCTTGTTTACAGCAGCGCGCTCACCTGTAAGCACAGCTGCGGCTTCCTTATGCCGTCACTGCCGCTGCATGCTCTCCGTCATCATTACTTGCTAAACAGCCACGTGAGATTTTCTTCACACTTTTTGCCCCGGAGCTGGTTAGGAATGTCTTCTTGATCCCCCCTGGTGACTTGGATGTTGTTCTTGTCACCTTACACTTTCACACGAAGAATTCAATTAAATTGCGGGCCATTCACATCTTTTTATTCTCATCTCTTCTTCCGTCTAGGAACGTGGCCTATTTCTCCATTTGTTTATCTTTTGTAATCTTTCCAAAGGTGCTGTCATTTTCATCTACACAGTATTGGCTTGCTGTCGATTTCATTCCTAGATATGACATGGAGATTTTAGCTGCGCTTCATATCCCATATTGTATTTTGCGTTATTCTTGTTATGTGGTCAGAGAGCAGGGCCTGCAGCATCTCCGCAGTGGGAATTGCATGCGGCCATTCCCATAGCCAAGGAGTTTAAGTCCCCGATTACCTGGCAAAAGCGTGTGTTCTCTGTGGTGGAGAAAGGTGAGAAGAGGCAGGCGCAGGTCCCACAGCCACACTGTCCGGGCTCCCAGCTCAGCTTTCCCTCTTCCCCTGGCATGGCACTTGACCCTTGGCTGTCAAATACAGAGTGAAAGTTCCATCTCCTGAAATTCTCTTTGTAAGCTTGTAAGAACCACACTTTGGACTTTTCCAAGTCCACACACCCCATACACACTCACTCAAGATGTGTAGGATTAATAAGTACCAAGTTCGCAAAAATCTCTGCACAGATGCATGGTTGGGTGGGTAGATACACAGGTATGAATACAACTGTAGATATTTAGCTGTGAGTGTATGTATGGAAGCTACAGATAGTGTGGCAGAGGTAAATATAGGACTTCCGAATGTGGGTGATCGACTCACAGTCTCTCGTTTCTCCTTTGAGAAACACTTTAGTGGGCCACGCTGCCAGTGGTGGGACTGTGCCTTTCCCTGTCCTGTTCCTGTCCCATCCCTTCCCTGAGGCATGCTAGGGTTTAATCAAAGCTTGGGGACCTCAATGCACCAATTTCCACTTCATCTTCCATATTGGATGTCTATCTGTGAATATGATGTTGAACTTTCTCCCGTTACAACAGATATCGTAGTGTCTTCTCGTGTTTCTAATGTGTCACTCCATTTTCTCCTCTACTGTTTCTGTTAAGGGAAGGTTTATTTGTTTTTTTTTTTTTTTTCCAAATGAAATACCTGGTCTGATATCTGCCCCCTTGTTTTGTTCTTTCTGCATTTTGCTCACCTGTGTTTTGATTTTGCTATCTCACTTTCCCGTTCATATCTGACCTGTCTCTAATTTCCAACCTCTTGTTGGTATATTTGGATATTTTTAGATTAGTATTGCTAACAATTGTTTTTAAATTATGGACTTCTTCACCAAGAATACATCTTGACATTTATAGTTTGTTCCCTCATTAGCAATGTTTTTTAAGATTAACTGTTCTTCCAGATCACATTCATCTCTGCTAGTTCTTGAATTCTCTCCTTTATTCTTTTCCTTTTCATTTGGGTTTAGAATGATTGCAGAGGCTTTCTCTCGTCTTGTATGGATGGAAAACCTTCCTTTTGTTGTGTCTTGTGAATGACAACTTGACTGTTATGGGTCACATATTGCTCAATACTACAGTGATGGTTCCATCTTGCCCCAATATCCAGTATTACAGACAAACAGGTCCAGCCTGCTGCATTGGCCTTGCATAGGAACTGTGATTGTGCAGGCATAGGATTTTCGTATGTTTTCATGCTTTTCAAACTTGACACACACACTTGGACATCTTATCATGGGGGAAGGCCTCTCTCGCTACCTGCATCTGGCACTTTGCACACTGCTTCCATCTGAATGAGTTAGCAAAAAAAAAAAAAAATCTCCTGTCTGAAGTTCGTTTCTCCTCCTTCAGTGTCTCTGGAATTTCTGACATGTGCCTAGCAGATGCTTTTCATCTATCTCCCACGCTGTTTGCCACATCTCTGATCATTTTCATCACTTTACTCTCTCCCTGTGGATTCTGGGAGAATCTCCTAAATTTCCCTTCCTATCTCTGTTCACTTTCTGTGAGATCCAGCTGCCTGATGCCAACATCTCTCATCTCCTTGTGCCTTCGTTGGTCACATGTCCTCCCTCTGATGTCACCAATGCAGTGCAAGACGTAACCTTATAACAACTGTGATCAACAGTCTCCTGCGATTTCTGCCTGTCTGTTGCAGGATGTTTGCTGTGACTTCTCAGAAGAGTTTTCTCTCCTAAAATTTGAAACCCCTTTTTTTTTCAAAGATTTATTTGTTTTTATTGGATTCACAGAGAGAAGGAGAGATAGAGAGAAACATCTTCCATCTTCTGGTTCACTCCCTAAATGGCCACAATGGCCAGAGCTGAGAGAATACAAAGCCAGAAGCCAGGAGCCAGGAGCTTCTTCCAGGTCTCTCACGTAGGTGCAAGGTACCAAGGCTTTGGGTCATTCTCTGCTGATTTCCCAGACCATAAGCAGAGAGCTGGACGGGAAGTGGAGCAGTTGAGACACGATTGGTACCAATATGAGATGCCAGCACTTGCAGCTAAAGGATTAACCTGTGAGCCACAGAGTCAGTTCCTCCCCAGAAAACTTTTCTTCTACCTAGTGGTTTGACTCTGCTTTTCTGTTGAGAGGAAAGTGCTCAAGACTGCGGCTGACCTGAGGCCTGAGAGTGGTTGAAAAACAAGCATCTTTCAAGGCTGGAGCTGGGAGGCTGGGAGACCTGAGCTGTGCCCTTCCCACTCGCAGTTCCAGAAGGAGCTGGAAACAGTGGTAGTGGTGATAGGAGGCTCTCTTCTAGACTTCCTGTTTGTTTTTGGGAGCCAGAAGTCAGCAAGGATGGCTGCTGTAGCTCCTCATTGCCAGGAGCCTCACATGGGCATTCCAGAGTCCATGGTGGGCGTGGCAGTGGCTCCTAACTCAATCCTCTCCTCGTTGCACTTGAAGCCTGGCTCCGAGTGACCACTCCTCCCCTTCCATGGCAGAGTTGGCAGCCAGGCTCAGAGGTCCCAGTGTGTGCAGCTAGGTGGTGTATTGACAAGCAGTTCCAAACTTCCAGACTTCACCCAGGTCCACTGAGCACCGTCCTTCCCCTTGCCCTCCTGCACCACCACAAGGGGCAACTTCACCTCCACCTTAAGCTGCACAGGCTGTCAGCCTCCACGGTCTCCTGTGCCGATGCAAGTTTTCTCCCAATCTGGGTGTCGCTGATTGCGTGTCAACACACCCTGGCTTGCCTGAGAGAGTTCCCAAGTCCACTTGGTCTTCCCAACATAATGATCACACCTTTTTACTCAAAAGTGTCTTAATGGAAGTGTCCTTCCAAAAGCTGGAGAGAAATGCAGTTCAAAGATATCACGTGAGACACGTAACATGTACTTTCCAGGAACTTTGAGTGTTTGGGTTTGGGACGCCTGGAGCGTGGAAGCAGCTGCTCTGTGATGTGTGGGCAGCCTCTCCTTCCTGACCAGGACTATCCCTGCTGGGCCTAACGGCTGTACTCAACCCTTGTCTCCTCCTTTTATCTTGGCAGGAGAGTCGCTGCCCTTGGCCACTTCTAATCAAGTGCTCATCAAGTTCAGTGCCAAAGGCCAAGCACCAGCCAGAGGTTTTCACTTTGTCTACCAAGGTATGCAGGGCATAAGGGTTTGACAGTGAGTTCCTTTGACCCATAGTCTGAACCTCATCCTCTTTTGGGGGGATCAATGGCTGATTTGTGTCATATGTCACTGAAACTCAGTGGATTCTAATACAGTTGCTTGTTCAATAGACATTTCTTTGACCAAACTCTGCAGAATGAGCAAGGAAATCAGACTCAAGAGCCAGTTTCGGCCCTGACTCTCATCGCTCATGATCTAGTGAAGCCTGGAGGCATTGGCAGGTGCCGGCCGGACCTCCTACCTGGACTGTATTTCATGGATGCTTGGTTAGGTCTACAAGACAAAGCCAAGGCACGGAGCAAGCACAGGCTCTAGAGTCAGGTGGACATGGATATGAACCCTAGCTCAACCATTTTCTACAAACCTAGGCACCTGCTGTTCCCTGTTCTGGAGCCCCAATTTGCACACCCAGAATATAGGGGCAAGAACAGCACCACACTGGTAGGATGAAAAGAGTAGGCAAACTATGAGGTAGCAAACAGATCATCAATGTTTCTTTACTTCCTCTCTGGCCCAGAAAGCAGTGCCTTAGTGCTCTTGGCTACCACCTGGACATCCACTTTGTGGGGCCCAGGTGTTCAGCTGGGACCTGTCCATTCTACTCTGCCCAGAATGTGCTTCCCTGTGGGGTGCCATCCCTGGGACCTGGGTTGCAAGGTGCTATCAGTCACTGGGAGAGTGTCTACACTCAGGACTCCAACATGATCTTAAGGCACACAAGGAGGTGTAGGGTGGAGACCCTTTGAACAGAGATGAGAGCCCGTTCTGTTGGAGCATCAGCAACCCTGATGGACCACGTGTACTGCACGCACTACCATGGCAAGCACGCCATGGCTCTAGAGAGTGCAGCAGCCACACTGTGTGTTCCACTGCATTCCAGAAGAGACCATCTGGAGATCCCCTCCCCCTGCCCTAAAGGATAAAGTGCCCAGAACTTCACAAGGTCCTTGCAGATCATCTTTGCCTCAGTCCTTTGGTGGGCACCACCATGCCAGCTTCTGGAGGGGTGCGGTCCGCCCTTCAGTGCCCTTGTCCTCTGCAGCCGTACCCCGAACCAGCGCCACGCAGTGCAGCTCCGTGCCGGAACCCCGCTATGGCAAGAGACTGGGCAGTGACTTCTCCGTGGGCGCCATTGTCCGCTTCGAATGCAATTCCGGTTATGCCCTGCAGGGATCCCAAGAAATTGAGTGCCTCCCTGTGCCCGGGGCCCTGGCCCAGTGGAATGTCTCAGCACCCACATGTGTGGGTGAGTACTCAGAGAGCCAGGACTGCAGGAGGGAAACTAGGGAGTGGAAATACCAATAGCCCCTTCTCCCTGGAGGAGGCAGGTGGACCCAGCTGATGCCTGCAAACACACAGCAGCCCCTTGCCAAAGGCATAGCTTAAGGAAAATGCCTCATAGTCCTGAGGCCGAGTGTGACAGCAGGAAGGAGGAGGAGGAGCTGGGGTACTAGAGGAGGCATGCCTGGGGTCCCAGTGCCTGAAGCGGGGTGTATTGGGACAAGTCCTTGGAGAAGGCCAAAGCTAGAATGAGCAGGCAGTTCTGGGGGCTCAATATGGGGAGTCAGCATAGAAGAGTCCCTTGCAGAGGCTGGGAGGCTTGAAGGGTAGAGCCTGGCGGGAGGAGTGGGAAGAGCCTCTGACCAGAGCTGCATCCCCCTCCCCCCCAGTGCCCTGCGGAGGCAACCTCACGGAGCGCAGGGGCACCATCCTGTCCCCCGGCTTCCCAGAGCCCTACCTCAACAGCCTCAACTGTGTGTGGAAGATCATGGTCCCGGAGGGTGCCGGCATCCAGGTAGGGGCATGTAGGTGCAATGAGCTCGGCTGGGCCCTGCTCCTGTAGTCAGGGAGGCCCAGTCCATAATCAAAGACACAGCAGCTCATAGGGGCTGGGGAACAGAGGCAGGGAGCTCAGGAAGCAGCACAGGAAGGCACTGGCTTTGCCAGTAGACAGAAACCTGCACCTGGGACAGAAAGACAGAACATGACCCAGAGGTGTCCTTCACATGGCTTGAAGGGTTTTCTCTAGGACTTGCTGATGAAGGCAAGGAGGAAAAACAACAAAATGCCCAGCACCCTTGGGGCATCACAGCCAGGGCTGAAAGGGAGGTAGAACCAGTAACCAGGACTAAGAGCCAAGTGAAGGGTGCCCTGACTTGGAGCAGAGGCTGGGAATAGGGCTGGGAGGCTGCAAGTCAGCAGAAAGGCAGTAAGCTAACACTGAGCCTGGGGCTCAGGCCAAGGCTGTGGCTGGGGCCAAGGCAGGGACTGGGGCTGGCGCTGTGGTCAGGACTTTTGCTAGGGCCTGGGCTGAGGCCAAGACTAGGGTTAGGGCAAGGATGACTGGGTCTGGGTCCAGGACTTGGGCTGGGGCTAGGGCTAGGGCTGGGGCAGGGGTGGGGTTGGGGTTGGGGTCAGAACTGGCACTGGGGCTGGTATTCTACTGACCAGGAGTGGGCCGCTGGCTTCCTGCTGCAGGATGTCTCCTGTATTGGAGACAGGGAATGGGGGGAACCTGAGAGGAGGAAAAGGCTGGGCAGACTACAATAGTCTCACTACTTGGGTTTAATCATTTATTTTACACCTATTTTTCCCTCGGCACAGTGAGCACCTCAGAGGAAGAGACTGAGTTTTGCTTAGACTGGGAGGCTTAGCTCTGTGCTGGGCCCAGAGTGTATACATAGTAAAACAGAGTCACGTTGGAGAGGGAGGGTAAGGATGGGTGAGGGAGGGATAAAGATGGAGGGAAGGGAAAGAGGGGAGGGGAGGCCAGCAGAGAGGCAGTGATCCAGGTTGCCTAACCCATGCTTCCGTCCTCCGCCTTCCCAGATCCAAGTCATCAGTTTTGTCACAGAGCAGAACTGGGACTCTCTGGAAGTATTTGATGGGGCGGATAACACTGTTACCATGCTGGGGAGTTTCTCAGGTAAGGGGACGCATGCAGGGTCCTCAGAAGTAGCAACCAGTCTTCTGTGACTGAGACACAACTGTATATCATGAACTTCTCCATTTCAGTGGCATTTAGGACAGTCTTTAGGTCCTACGGATGTCGCTATTGTCAGATCCCAGGACATTGCTGTCATCCCCAAAAGAAACCAGGGGCTCATCTACACTCAGCTCCCATGCCCCACCTCCCGCCTTCTGACTACTCACTGGCCTGTTCTGGGTGCTGAACACAAGGGGTCTTCTGCATCTACTTTCTCTGCAATTAGCCTATGTCCCAGGCCGATCACCTTGTCAGGTGGGCCAGCCCTTGCTTTGATGGGGGCTCCACATTTTGTGGGCATCCTAGTTGTTTCCACATTGGGTATATTGGTAACAAAGCTGCAGTGAATGCTGACTGAGGTTCTGTGGGGCTGAATACTGTCAGTTATCTTGGGGGTTATACCCAGGGACGGGCTGGCTGGGTTCTAGAGTAACCATGGTGACTTGTCTGTGGTGCAGCCAATATGCTCTCCAAAGTGGACACAACACTTCTGGTTCCAATGGGAACTCCTGTTCAGATGCTGGGGGTTATGCCCAGTGACCTTGGCCCAGAAGCCCATGCTGGCTATATACAAACACTGAGGCAAATGCGCCCCAGTAATCTGCCCTTAGTACTGGCTTGCCCTGACCATTGGATGTTTCAGGGTCACTTTGGAGATGCCCAGGAGAGACCAATGTCACAGGTCACTGAGGAGCTCCCCTCCTGCCAGTCTATAGCTCTGTCTCTGCTCATCCTACAGGAAGTGGTTGGAGTTCCCCCTTCTCTCATCAGCTAGAGACCCTGAGCTCCACAGATGCTGACTGTCTAGTGTCTTTGACATGGGGGCTCTCCGGGGACCTCGGTGGAAGGATGCCAGCAAGAGAACCTTGGAAGCCTTGGGGAAACTTCCCCTAAATGATTCTGGTTCTCTTGCCTAGGAACAACCGTGCCTGCCTTGCTGAACAGCACCTCCAACCAACTCTACCTTCATTTCTACTCTGACATCAGCGTGTCTGCGGCTGGCTTCCACTTGGAATACAAAAGTGAGAGTCCAGCGTCTTGCCAGGGGAGTGGAGGGGTCGGTTTGCAGGGAAACTAACAGCTACTGGGTATCCCCTGAGGCTGCATGCTCTCCCCTCACAGCCCTGCACAGCCAAGAAGAGTGGCAGAGCTGAGCTTTCCCTAAGTGAAACGTGTGCATTTACTCTGTGTCCACATCAACACTTGGCAAGTGCCTCGGCCACTGGCCTGGGCCCCAGCACACTTCCTGGGACAGAAGTAGCTGCCAGTGCTGTCCTCCCTGATTCTGTGATGCAGTGGTCTTGGAAATCACTCCCCCTGTGCCCAGAAACTTCACTCCCTTTTCTACCAGATCTCTCCCTCCCAGCTAGAGCCCTCACACCTTAGTTTCCAGCATCCCTTGAGCAGGCCATGGATGAAACTCTCAGCAAGAAATGGGTTGAGGGGCTGTGCCTTCTGAGGAACAGAGACAGGTTTGCTTGGAGATTACTAGAGTCCTGGGGCTGGCTGCCAGGTTCCTGTTCCCACTGGGCCCGGGAGAGGGTAGGGAGGCAATGGCATCTGTGATTCCTTTATTCAACAAATTCTGGACATTTACAACCTGCCAGGTGCTATACTGGGCTTTTTAATAAGATTGGACAGGATGGAGATGGTTGGTACCTTCCGAGCCCACTGGAGAGAGGCAAATGCATAGACAGAAAGTGCAGCCTGGAAAACACTTCTGAGAATGGCTCTAGGGACAGAGCCACAGCACTGAGGACAGGGGGCACTTCCACCCAGGACAGGTGCAGAGGTGAATGTCGAGGACAGACTTGAATGCCTGCCAAGAGGCAAGCCCTAACAGGTGCCTAGCATCCAAGATGAAAGGTACATTCCCTTCCTTCAAAAGCACACAGTACAGGGGTGGGAGATGGAAACAGGCATTTCAGTGTAACAGGGTAGGCCGGAGGTAGGGGGTTCAGAGTTAAATCTAGCTAGGCATGCCTGAGTTAGGCTTGGAAAGAGAAGTTGAAAGGGATGGCTGCCTTGAACAACGGGGACAAGGCCCCTGGGGGACTAGAGGCTTTATAGGGTGAGCACTAGCTGTGACACAGATGGCCACCCACGTAACTAAGGTAAACGGATTTAATCGAAGAGGTTAGGAAAGGGTTGTCTGTCCTCAGCTTAAAGAACTAAACCAACTTAGGACAGCTTGAAGCAAGGACCCTGGGTGGTGAGAACAGGACAGGGCCACTGAGCCCTTCCTCCCTTCAGACACCTAAGGTGTCACTCACCTAGAGGAGTGAAGTAGCCCAGATCTCTTGAATACTTCACCCTTTTTATTTTATCCTCCCTTCTCCCAAGTTGTGTTTCTTCGTCTGGTGTTTTGCATCCATCAGTATTGCTTAGAATCGTCTTTGTTCTTTCTTCTTCCAAAGACGCATTTCTCCCTTAAAGCACGTACTCATTCTTCTGCTTCATACCCAAGAGAACTTCAGTTGTCTTTGTGCAAAAAAGGAGCTGGCATCGCCCACCATTGTCCTCTTCTACTGGGGCCAGTGAGGGGAAAGCAGTCCCAGTCCCCAGTCAGTATCTCCATTGCCCCCACCAATCCCTAGTATTTGGAGACTGGAAATCCCAGGAGCCAAGCCCCTGCAGTCATATTTTATTCTGTAGATAATCTACCCAGAGGGTGAAGACAAAGAAGAATTAGCTTCTGTTGTGCAGGGCAATGGCTTTGGAGGGTGCCATACAGTCACATCTGTGGCCATGACTCACGCTTAATTTCTATTTTAATTGAAATAGAAATGGAACAATATGCTCTCAAAAGTAATGAATTGCATACGATAAAAAAAAGGCATTGTCCCTCTGTTGAAGCATGGCTTAAATAAAATCAAGCTGTGCAGCGTTCAAGAAATTAGAATGGACCTTCTTCTGCCTCCTTCCTGTTTAGCTCTGGTTCTCTCTGCCCCTCCCCTCTTCTCCCTCTGCCCATCCCTGCCTTCCTAGTAAGAGATCTCAAGTTCTGAAACTGTATTCTGCATGAAGTAGGGAGACCACCAAGACAAGGCCCTGCAAGCTCATTCTGATGATTTAGTCCTTGACTGTGGCATTTCTGTCTCTGCTCCTGAGATTTTGGACATGGGCACCCAGTGGCTTGCATTTCCAAGTGTCCCATTCATATGCGGGTCGGAAATAACCTATATGAAGAGGTTTTCTGGAGTGACTACAGGGCCCTGTAGTTTTGACAGAGGGTGAGACTACAGAGGTCAACACTTCCAGCTGTGACGGTGTAAAGGAGGACCATCAGGGCATTCTTTCGTCCATAAGTTCCCATATGAAGACACAGAGCACATGCAGTCATCAGAGTCCCCTGAACAGAACATGACTCAGCTGCTGCCCAAAAGAGGGGGGCAAGGACCAAGGCTTGTTTGTCCTTCCTGGTTCCTTTTCAGAGTACATGGCTCCCTGCAGCCACATGGATTCCCAGGGTAGCCACCAGGAGGGCAGAGGCTGGCCAGACCCAGACTCCCCAGGCCATCCAAGTGCCCAGGGTCAGACCTAGTCACACAAGTTAGCTCCCCCTCCCCCTGTGCTTCCCTGTCCTTGGAGAAGACAGAGTCTAGCCACACCTTGGCTTCCTTACCAGACTTCTAGCCCTGGCCAAATCCGGCCCCACGCACAGAGATTTGCTTACTGTTGAGTTAGACTAGTTAAGGCTGAGTTAGACTCGAATGAACCTGACCTACAGATGCATTCCCTTGGGGCATGGGAAAAGCACAAAGACTGCCAGTCTGGAGATGCGACATTTGCACCTGCTGCCTGGAAGTCAGCCAGGGTGGGGTGCCAAGCAGGGTGAGAATGGTCTCCTGAGAGAAGGTAAAAGCCAAAGGGCACAGGGTCATGTGGGCACTTGTGTGACCTCAACAGCTGCCCTCCTATTGGGCAGAACCAGCATCTAGTCAGGCTTGATCTGAATCTCAGCGATGGGGGACCTCCCCTGTGCTATGGCATGTTAAGGCCTGTGGCAAGGGAAGGAGATGAAGTGTGAAATCCCAGGTCCCATCCTGGGATGGGGCACAGGGGAAGCCCTCAGCCTGTGCTGCTCTTGCGAGGAAGGCCCAAGCAGGCAGGAAGGAAGAGGAAGGCTATGGAGGATGCCAAGGAAATCACTGAGTGACGTGCTGGGTACGTAAGAAGGGCAGAATCAACACCAGTTGCAATTGAAAAGTCAAGAGGATAGAGTGAAAGAGGAATGTGTGGGAGCCCATGGAGGAGAGATGGGAAAGGGCTTCCAGCAGATCACAAAGACTCCAGATCAGAAGGGCGCACGCCATAGAATGGGCGACAAGGACCTGCTCTACATGGCTGGGCTTGGAGGTACCCTGGCTCAGGAGCACAGGTGAAGAAGGCCCGGCTCCCCAGGGAGAAGAGAGAGGAGGGGTGGGGAGGAAGGGCAGCAAGGACAGGAGAATCTGTAAGCTGGGTAGGCACCACAAGGAGGACAGTGCTGACAGGATGCCTGAGCTGAGCATGGGAGGCCAAGCGTGAGGTAACTCTTGCTGCTCCCTGATGGAAGCTGGTCTGACCTTGAAAACACAACCAACCAGGGAAAACAGTCAAAGCCTGTCCCAGCCCGCAGGCCTGCCCTAGCCCTGAGCATTACCGAGACAAGAAACGCATGTCAGAATCGCTCTCCTCCCATGCCTCTCCCTGTGCCTTGACTCAGGGGATCTGTCCTCTTAGGGTGTGCCTGGAGAGGAGAGGCAGGGGTGCATTGGAAGGGGCTCATGCAGAAGGTTTGAAGCCCAGGCCTGGGGTGCCTCCTGGCTCTGAGCTAAGTGGGCAGATGGGGCACCACCGGCCAATGCCTTTCCTGCCCCAGAGCCTTGGATTCTGTGGAGCCTTGGTGTCCTGCAAATGCTCTCTGTGTAATTTCCTTAGTCTGTTTTCCTTGACTCAAATGGAGCACCAGAGGCAGCTACATAGAAAGAAAAAGATGCACTGGGATCACAGTTGGGGATGTGCAAGGGTATGGTGCTAGCATTGGCCCAGGCCTGTGAAGGGCCCTCCCGGCTGGCTGTGTCACAGCCGAGGGTGGGAGGGTATGTGAGAGGCAGATATCACCTGGTGAGGCAGGGACAAGGACAGACCAAGCTCGCCCTTGTTAGGACATGCTGCCACCTCCCACTGGGAAACAAACACACCCAACCTTAACGGTGCCACCATGGGAAAGGAGTAGCCCCAGCCCTAAGGCCAGGAGCAGGACAAGCACACAAGGGAGGCCCCCTTGTCCATTTTACCTTCCCTCTGTCTCTGCTTTACACAGCCGTGGGCCTGAGCAGCTGCCCGGAACCTGCTGTGCCCAGTAACGGAGTGAAGAGTGGTGAACGCTACCTGGTGAATGACGTGGTCTCATTTCAGTGCGAGCCAGGCTATGCCCTCCAGGTACCTCTCCTGGGCACCCCAGCGCCAGAAGCAGGTGTTCCCTAGCATGGAATTGGCCAGTCTTGTATCCCTCTGGCCCCCTATACTCCCAGCAAGTCACTCAAGATTCCCAGGGAATGGTCCCAGATCCCCTCTCAGGGACCATAATCCCCTCCTGAAGCTCTTTATGCACAAGACAAACTTGGCTTGGCCTTGAGAACTTGGCACCAGCCAGACTCACAAGTGCTCCTGCAGAGTTCAAAGTGATTGGACTTTGGGCAAATTTAATTTTCTTTGAAGGTCATGAGGGAATTTAGTAATTAAAGAAATCTCACAAGAAAACCTTCAGTAATGAGAATTCCTTGGTAATGGTCAGGAGCCATTGTCTTCCCCAGCCCTCTCTCTCTGCCTTGGCCCCTCCCTTAGGCAATGCATTTGGGTATTGTTGCATCTCTTGGTCCTCCACACAAAGCCCCAAGCAAGCTCCCAGTTTCCAGCCAACTGTGGGGTTGTGCCCATGGATGGCTTGGCTCATCCCTGTTCCTGACTCCTGCAGGGCCACGCCCACATCTCCTGTATGCCCGGGACCGTCCGGCGCTGGAACTACCCTCCTCCACTCTGCATTGGTAAGAGAGCCCAGACTCACCAGGAGCTCAAAGCTACTTCCCCAATCTTTGAGCTCAGTAGGGTATTGTTGAGTCCAAGTTCAAGCTTGTTCATCCCAAGTCAACTGTCTATGACAGATGATCTTGTCATCTGATGGAAACCTGAAGGAGGTCTGCTGATTCAAAAACATCCTAGTGGTGCTTTGGGTTCCAGATTATAGCCGGGGACATTGGGCTTTGGACTCTGTGGGCCAGGAATGACAGATCAGCCATAGTGAAACACCAAGCAGTGTAGAGGATCTCAGCTTGGCTTTGAGTCCCTGTCTGTGCTGAGCTGTGACAATGAGCCCAAAACCAGGTGTCCACTCCAGAATGTACTCAGGCAAGGCAGAAGCTGGCATTTATCGAATGCCGACTATGTACAGGCTTGGTGTCTGTGTCTCCTCTCCACCGCTCCTTGGAGGAGGAGTACTGTCCTCTGTTTATACACTGGAAGTAGAAGCACCTAGGATTAAAAAAAGACGGGCCAGCGCTGTGATGTGGTGAGTAAAGCCCCATCTGCCAGTTGGAGTTCCACCTGCTCCACTTCTGATCCTGCTGATGGCTCAAGAAGCAGTGCAGATGGTCCAGGTATTTGGGTCCCTGCATCCACTTGGTGAAGAAGCTCCTGACTCCTGACTTTGGTCTGTCCCAGCCATGGCCATGCAGCCTTCTCTGGGGAGTGAACCAGCAGATGGAAGAGTTCTCTGTGTCTCTCCCTCTCTCTATAACTCTAACTTTCAAATAGAAAAATTAAAAGAGAAAATGGCAAAGGCAGGAAAGAAAGCCTAAAGTTCTCTGATGCCCAGGGGGCAGCAAAGTGTCCCTGGGGGCCAACTTGGGATGGGGAGTGAAGTGAACTAGGAGAGTGTCACTTGATGATCCCAGGGTATAGGACTTGGTCACCTGCCGAGCAGGTCAGAAAGGTGACCTAGCTCCGTGTGACACTGCTGTGTGTTGGGTTTGCTGCATGCAACTGCCCTGTGATGTAACCTGTAGTCATTTTAGGGAGACTACAGCCTGCCTGCTGGCTCACTCCCTGGATATCAGCAAAGAACCGGACCAAAGCCAGGAGCCTACGATTCAGTTCCCATCTCCTATAGGCATAGCAGGGACTCAGATTCTTTAACCAGCACCTGCTGCCCTATAGGTAGTACATTAGCACACCAGTTTGGAATGTGGGTGTCCCAGCTAGCTGCTCAACCAGTGGCTTCCCCACAGGCCAGCTGTTCTGCTGTAACCACCTTAATTACTTGCTGTTGTCAGTTCTACTTTACAGTTGAGAAAACTGAGTTTTGGAGACCTTGGACCTTGCCCAAGGTCCCACAAGTAGGGAAGTTGAAATGATGGCCCAGGAGGTCCAGGCCAGAGCCCACGCCACACTGAAGGGCTCAGATCTCTTTGCCAAGTCCCTGCAGGGTACTTGCCCAGGACCCTGCCTGTGCTTTGGGCTCCCCTGCCAGGCAGCCCCTGCCTGCTCATTTCTTATCCTCTCCCAAGGAGTAAAGGATAAAAATTGAGGTGCCCTTTCCAGGTGGCACTGGAGCCCAAGTCTAGTGTTCCCAGATGACTCAGAAGTCTATGTCCCCAGCCCCGGCCCTGACCACTGCTTCTCCCGATGGGCTCCCATGGGAGGTCGCCCACCTCTGTTCCAAGCTTCACCTGCCAACCAGCAACATCATGCCTGGCACACAGCGGTCTTGTCCTCATGCCCAACTTCCCCTTCCCTCATTCTTTGTCTGCAGTACTGGGAGAGTTGGCTGGGCTGTTAGGAGTGGGGCAGCTGAGGGACTGTGTGAGGAGGTATGAGGAGGTATGCAGGCCCACGCTGCTTTCCTGCAGGTCCCCAGAGACCTGCAAAGACCGCAGCCATGCCCGAGAGACCCTCACCTGGGCCTGTGGCTTCCCAGCAGTCCTAGGGCAAACAGCCTTCCCTGAATGGGTTATCTTGAGTTTTGCCTGTGTGTGCATTGTTGTAAGGCACAGGAAGAACAAACCCAGGGCTGTAGGGGTCCTCCCACACATCGGTGTGGCCCTGTGCATGCCTGCCTGTGGTCCCAATACTCCATCTTACCTCCCGGTCACAGCGCAGTGCGGAGGATCTGTGGAAGAGATGGAGGGGGTTATCCTGAGCCCTGGCTTCCCTGGCAACTACCCCAGTAACATGGACTGCTCCTGGAAGATAGCACTGCCCGTGGGCTTTGGTAAGTCTCAGCCTGCACACTGTAGAGACCCTACTCATTCCATGGGACCCTGGGCTGCAGGGGTCATGCATGCCCAGTCATGCCACCATGCCCCACCCCGGGCTGCAGGGGTCATACATGAGCTTCCATATCCCATGGTGACCTCGACCAAGTCCGTAGAGGTCCTGCCTCTGCGACTGAAGACTGGGGAACAGCAAGGATGAAAGATTGGAGGAGGAGGGAGAAATCTCAGGAGCTTGTTATGACCCCTCGAGCAAGAAACTCCAATCCAGGGATGTGGGATGAGAAGGTACTCTGGGATGGTTAAGCAAAGAAAGAAATAATCATCTGTTTTACAGAGACTAAACCTCAAGTTTTGCTTTGAACTCCCCATCCGATTTATCATCGTAATTAAATCGAGCCAAGGTCAATATGAAACTGAGTTTGTATTCTTCCTGCACACATTGCAGCTGGCTGGATATACGGGTGGGTTGTGGGAGGATGAAGGAAAAGCAAGGAGCCGGCCAGGCGTGGGGGATAGGCCGGTGTGAAAGATCCTGACCTGGATGCAAATGTTGATGGCTGCTAAATCGGACACCATTCCCGACCAATGTAGTACAAACCCAGATCTCGCAGGCCGAAGCCATAAATGCTGGATCCAGAGGGCTGCACGCGGAGAGCATCCTACCCCTTTATAGAGTTTCTTCCAGTCCAGGGGCTCGGACATGACAATGGCCCCTTTGTCTTCTGTCATGCAGTCCTGAGTCTGCGTTCTGATTCCAGAAAGGGGAAGCAGCCCAAGGAGGCTTCTCTAAATCTGGTTGGAGGGGCAGGGAGATTGGTGACTTTCCAAAAGGCGTGGGCTTGCCTACAACGTCCATCTGCCCAAGGACACTGAATGATGACAACTGTGGCGGCCTCAGGAGGCTCCAGATTCTGAGCCACTGAGGACGGTGGGTTGGGGGAACCCCTGAAATGCCACATGTAGTCTGTGGGCGGAGAGCCTCTGGTGACGGAGAAGGCTTAGGGCCAGCAGGTTCAAGTGGGAGGTAAGCCCTGTGTCCAGCCACCAGAGCTAAGTCCCAGGGGCTTATGCATGCTCTGCAGGGTCCAGTCACAGTGGCTGCGATCCCTGGCTTTCAAGCAAGTATTGCACTCCAGCACCGGGCCTACCTAGCCTATGGCACTGGTTGCATTCACATGCTGCTGCCACTAGGTGGAGGTCACGGGCCAGTTCCTTTTGCTCATTTCACAAATTCTTCAATCTTTAATAGCCCGCCTCTTTAGTGGGCACGCAGGCCACAGAGATGGAGTATAGGGAGGGTGCCTGAGCCACAGGAGGAAAGCACAGGCTCCGTTGGTGATGGGCACAAAGATGTGCCTTGTAAAGTTGTATGCAATCTCTAAGAGTCTCTGTGCTCATTAAGGAGTAACTCATACCATTGGGTAGTTTGCAAGATGGAATTTATAGGCAAGTTTTTGTATATTAATGCAAATAGATCTTAAAAACACAACCCTGAGTTAAAAAAAGGAAATTTCCAAGTTGTTGTGTGCTGTATAATATCATGTGTGTACGTGTTTAACAGAAATCCAAAAATGTATTACAGAGTCTAAATCCATGAGCTACAAAGAGATTTTCCAGATGTAAGGGGTGCAGGAGGGGGAACAACGTGGAAAACAAAGGGCTTTAGTCTTGTATGTCAAGTCTTTGTTCTTTAAACAATCAGATGCAAATGCAAAAGACCCCACACACGTGCTTGTTCTAAACCAGTCGGAAAGCAGCGGGTGAGCACATTTTAAGCCTGAACATCCCCTTACAATGGCACCCTGAGGGTACCCTGCGTGCTAGACCAGTGTTGTGTGGAGGTGGTGCCCTCTTGAATGCATTTGTCCCCCACAAAGCTTCGCCCCGCCCAAACACTCGGCAGGTGCACCTGAAAGCGTGGCAGGAGCTCAGGAACCATTGTCAGCGGGTGGGTGAAGATTCCTCCAGGTTTTTAAAATAATCATCCTAGTCGTGTTCTGTACGTAATGGTGCAGTCGATGTCACAGTGTGATATGGGCATTTTTCAACACTCAGTAAATGCATTTCTTGAATAATCTTTTCCATGGTCATCTAGTTTAGAAAAAAAATCTCATCAGGAAACGCATTTTAATATTCCCACCTCTGTTCTCCACAAGGGGCACATGCATATGCGCTTTAAGAGCTTAATTGAGTCCATGTCAGCTGTCAGGTTGCTGGATCTGGATTAAGCCACTGGGATCCCAGGAAGGGAGCAGTTGGGACAGTGTAGGTACTGCTAAGCCTTATGCTTCCGAGCTGTCTTAAACATTCTGGAAAATGTGAGTGTTGGCTATGATGCTTGAGGGTGATGTTGTTTATTAAGTAAAAAGTTTGTTCTTGAGTAAAAATTGCTTTGATGCTGATATCAGATCTATGAATCAAAACTGAAGCAGGTGAGCCTTGTTTTCAAAAACATACAGTGGGCTTGGGATGGAGTAGTGAAGTAACAGGTGCTTTCGTTTTGGATAAATCATGGACTTGGCAGTCCTGCCTGAAGATGAGATCCAGGGAGGTTTCCAGGGAGCCCTTGCTGGGTGTGGTTGCGGTGTGTGGTGGAGCAGGCAGTGCTGCTCTGGGCACTGGCTACCTCCGTGTTGCCTCCAGGAGCTCACATCCAGTTCCTGAACTTCTCCACCGAGCCCAACCATGACTTCATTGAAATCCGGAATGGCCCATATGAGACCAGCCGCATGATGGGCAGGTTCAGCGGCAGCGAGCTGCCCAGCGCCCTGCTCTCCACGTCCCATGAGACCACCGTGTATTTCCACAGCGACCACTCCCAGAACCGGCCTGGATTCAAGCTGGAGTACCAGGGTAAGGACAGGCATATCCCAAGCACCTGTGCCCACCCCATCCTCCCAGGCTGCCTGCTTGTGGCCTGGGCAAGTGGCAATGGTGGGGAGCCTGCTGGCGGCTTTGTCTCTGGCTCATTGTGCTTGCCACAACTTCATCCAAAGGGTCAACTTCCTGAACTCTATCCCCAACCCAGACGCTACCTTTTGCTGGACATGCATGCAGCTGTCATCGCCCCTGCTCACCCACCTGACCCCTCAGCCACTTCCCCTGGGCTGGGCGGCTGACAAAGACCAAAGGCGTGTTTCTCACAGCTCTGAGTGTTGGGAAGCGCTAGGTAAGGCTGAGTCCCAGGGTGCAGAGATCTACTGCTTGGTTCTTGCTGTGTCCTTACCCATAGAGGGAGTGAAGGAACTCTCTGCCTCCTATTAGTATTATTGGCATTATTGTTGCTGTTGTTAATTTGAAAGACAGAGATCAAGACAAAGGCAAAAAGAGATCTCCCATCCACTGATTCCTTCTTTATACACACCTGACAGCTGAGTCTGGGCCAGGCTGAAGCCCGGAGCCAGGAATTCAGTGTGAGTCACCCACAAGGGTGCAGGAACCCATGCTATTCTGCCTCTGCAGCTCCTGCCTTCTGGATGGAAGAAACTAAAGCCACTTTTTCTTCCATACTTTTCTAGCCTATGAGCTTCAGGAGTGCCCAGATCCAGAGCCCTTTGCCAATGGCATCGTGAGGGGAGCTGGCTACAACGTTGGGCAGTCAGTGACCTTTGAATGCCTCCCAGGATATCAACTGATGGGCCACCCTGTCCTCACGTGCGAACATGGCACCAACAGGAACTGGGACCACCCTCTGCCCAGGTGTGAAGGTATGGCCCTCCCTCGTCCTTGCTAACTCTCCCTGGGTGGTCAGAGACTGGTCCAGAGAAGCCACTTGTTCAGAGAAGCACCTGCTCCCTGGGATCTCTAGTCCATCCCGTTTTCATGTGAACGTGACCTAGTTTGGCTGAGGAGAGATTCCTGGGGACAGAGTGCTCGGCCAGCATGGGGAACACCTAAAGGAGATGTGAGCCACAACCCACCTAGACAGGCCTTGAAAAGGTCCACCCAGACAAGCTGAATGTTCCCCATCAAAAGGGAAGGCGCACATGAGCGTGAGGGAGGCCAGTGGTGTGCAGAAGGGTGGAGAAGTCAAGGGAGACATGGCCCCTTCCCCAGGGGAGAAGAAAACACAGCCTGTGTATAACACATTGCTTCCCTGACCACTGTCAGCTGATGGATCACTGTCAGCCAGTGGATCGCTGTCAGCCAATGGGTCGCTGTCAGCCAGTGGATCGCTGTCAGCCGATGGGTCACTGTTGGCCAGTGGATCACTGTCAGCCAGTGGATCACTGTCAGCCTGTTTCGGCCGGCTAGGCTGGTAATGTGGCACGGCAAAGGATCTGGGGATGAGGCGCCGACACGCGGAGACCTGGGATGGTGGAAATGTCTCTCCCCGGCCTCTCTCGAGGCTGCTTTTATTGCCTCCACTCTTGACCTTTCACCTAGTTCTTGTTTACGCTTTGCCCCACACCCTCATTAGCAGAATATTGGCTACAGCTGAGTTCCATTAGACCAGGTGCTTTCAGCCCCAAGCCCACTGCCTGTAGTGCTCAGCTTAGCAAGTGCTAACCAACTCCTTAGCCCACAACATCGGCCAATGGGTCACTGTCGGCCAGTGGATGGCTGCCGGCCGATGGGTCACTGTCGGCCAGTGGATGGCTGCCGGCCGATGGGTCACTGTCGGTCAGTGGATCACTGTCAGCCGATGGGTCACTGTCAGCCTGTGGCACTCTGTCGCACATATATCTGGAGAGAGCTGGTGTATTCCCAGGAGCTGTTGTTGACATTTTCTCAAATCCTCTTCCTTAACCAGGACCTTGAGGAAGATGGCGAGTGGCTGTGTGCTGCCCCTGCTCCCATCTGCACACCTCAGCTCTGAGGCCCAGCAGTTGCTCAGAGAAGAGGCTAACGTCTGTCTTGAAAGTGGGGGAGAGACAGGGCTGGTACCCCAGAAAGAGAGTACTCAGCTCTGGAATCAGGTCACCGGGTCTCCTCCCTGGAAGCCCCAGATCCTGGCGCTCCCGCTGCTTCCTTAGTAAAGTGGGACTCCTAGATCACTTCATGTGATATAGAGGACCTCACCAGTGATGGGTGGCCATGGCTCAGGCTCAGCAGTAACCCCAAGAGAATGAGACTGTGCGTACGTCCCTGGCTGAGCAGGTGCTGGGTGCAGTACTGTCATTTCTGATACTGTTTAGCCCCTCTCACACCCCCGAGCAGTGTCCCAGACTCCTAGAACCATCCTGTGCTTATGCAGAGGATCCGTCCTGGGTCAGTGCCTGGTGACGTGCTCTGCGCCCAGCTTCCCTTGCTGCCTTCTCGCTCCTGGCGCATGATGCAGCTGGGGCGGGTTTCTCTCAGCCCACTCCTCTCCTCTCTAGAGCCACAGATTCCAAAGTTATTTTTCCATCTACTGCCTTTTTCAATCATCTCCTCCTTTGCCACTGAAATGCTGTTTTTGGGACTTTGTCCCTTCTTTGTCTCACCTCCATGTCCCCCAAATGCTGCAGTTCTTTGGCTGACATTTATACCTACATGAGGGGCATGCACAAGGTTTGTGAAAAACAGACTGAAGCAATCAGTTTATTTTAGCAAGAAGCTTCTAAATATTTGTGGGAAATACATGTGAGAAAACTGGTCTTTCCAAGGCCTTTCCACCGAAATTAACATACCCTTCAGTTCCATTTTCTGTGAACTTTTCAAAGTTCCCTGTGTATTCAGTGTTCACTCTGCTTTCGCTTACTTCGGCGGCATCTGCATCCCAGTCTTGGCGTGTTCTACGGCTGAACATGCTCAGAATGGAACTTCTCATCTCTGTTTCCAGGAAGCAATGACGACTCCGACTGGTGGGCTACCCCTTAATGTGGGTACCCACCTTTTTGCTCGCTCCCACATTCCCAAGTGCTGTCCCTGAGTCCTAAATGTCTTTCAAATGTTTCTGCTTCTTTCTGACAACTGCCTCTACCTTAGCTGAGGCCACCAATGGCCTGGCTTTCCTCTGCTGGCCTCTTCAATGGGCTAATTCCACCCCTCGTTGAGCCAACCTAGTCTCAGGCTCCTCGATGCTTGCTTCTCAATACAGCGAGAGAAACTGTTACGGGATGCAAGCAAGATCACACCAGACATGTCAAAGGTTTATTAAGGAGTCTTTATTAACCAAGCTTGGTGATAATAGAGCATACTAGAAATAGCAAATCACAATCTAACCAATCATAACCCAACCAAAAATAATCCAAAAGGGGAACAAATGGTCATTACCCTTAAGTTTATCCATTAAGTTGAAGACCTATGTCCCAGCTTCCCCAGTACTACAAGTTATCCTAAAAGACACACACAAATAACCTGGATACACTTACAAAGCTGCAGACATTCACCTTTCCCTGGCTTCTCTGCCCACAGTCCATCACTGCTAGGCCTCATCTCTCCTGGAACTCCTGATAGTACACAAACTAGAAACAACATTACTATATCCATTGTCCCATCTAAGCAGTACACAGGGACCATGATTACTCCAACTAGCAGAGCCAGTAATATGGACAGGGAGAGGGTCTGGGAATGAAACACCAACAGGAGACCAGTGATGGTAGAAGTCTCTACAAAGTCTTGCTTTATTGCTCCATCACCTCTCCTTATATACTCTTCCCCCCACATCCTAATTTAGCCAGGATATTGGGTGCAGATGGGTCCAATTAAGTCAAGGTGTTTTTAGCCACAAACCCATTTCCTGTTCCTGCCCAGCTCAAGGAACACTAATCAACCCCTTAGCCCGCTGTCAATGGGTGCTGGCTATCACTGGCTACACTTCATGTCAAAACCTTCAAAACTTCCGATGTGGATTCCTTGCTGGTGCTCCGAGGCCAACCAAGGCATCCCTTCACACCTCAGGGTAAAGTCCAGACCCTTGCGGGAGCACCCCATACCCCACAGGACCTAGTACACACCTCTCATCTGCTCACAGCCTCTGCGCCCAGCTAAGCAGAAATGCTGCCTTGCCCCTGATTCTTAAGACATGTTCCTTCCTCACCTGACAGCCCACCTTACCTCCCCCCTTGCCCACAGCCCTCATTGGCCCTCGGGACTGAGTCTAGAGGTGAGCACTCCCAGGAACTCTTCTCTACTCTCACACACCAGAGAAGAGGCTCTTTCAGGGGTCCCATGACACTGCTCAATGATGATCAGCTTCGCCCTGTGTTGTACATGCTTGATCCCCATCAGCCAAAGCAATTCCACTTCTGACCAAGGAGCTTAGGAGTTTTCTTGCCCCAGTGCCACTGGTCATCCTTCTTCCTGGTGACTGGGCCCTCTACGCGCCCCCCTACCTAAGACTCCATCAGAGTGAGCCCAAAAATGGATGTTGCCTTGAAGGAATGGAAAGGTAAGAAGAGATGGCCATGCCTGGGCGTCAGAGGCCATCTCTGGAAGCAGGTGCAGGGCCGGGCATTCTGCACACATCCCTCACCTTATGGCCACCACAGTCCTATGAAGAATACTCTTGGCTCCACCTTGCAGGTGAGGAAAGACTCAGAGAGAAAAAGACTGAACTACTTGTCAGCAGTCATCTGGTCAACAGATGGCTTTGCTCTCCTTGGCCCTTGGCTTTTAAACTAGCCACAAAATCCCTCAGCTCTCAGTCAGATCCACTCTAGAGAAAGCAAATCAGAGACATTTTCCTTTTCAAACATTCTTAGGCCTAGCACTGTCTTGGCCCTGACATCTGCTTGTCACCACCCTGGAAGGGAGAGAGGAAAGCTTGACCAATCAATAGGTCTCTTCCACAGCACAGAAAGAGGGAGCAGAAGGAGGGAGGGAGCAGGTCCATGGGGGCACCTAACAGATGGAGTCCCTGCTCCCCACCCTGCCTCCCCATGCCTGGCAGGATGATCTGTGCCAGGAGCTGGGATTTCCTGGGTTCTAGGCTCTCAGCACATGCCACCCTCTGTGTCTGCAGTGCCTTGTGGCGGGAACGTCACTGCCTTCAACGGCACCGTGTACTCCCCGGGGTACCCACAACCATACTCCAGCTCTCAGGACTGTGTCTGGCTCATCACCGTGCCCATTGGTCATGGCGTCCGTCTCAACCTCAGCCTGCTGCAGACAGAACCCTCTGGGGACTTCATCACCGTCTGGTAAGGCCAGGTGCCACATGGACAGCCCCTGAGAGAGGAGCATTTCTCAGGCTGGAATCTGGGCTGCCCATCTGTTGGTTCACACTAGCCAGAGTGGAACAGTTTCCAAGGGAAGCAGCGCTTGAGTTTCAATTGAACTTTGCAGAATCAAGCTGTGACCACTCACAAGGAGAGAAAGGAGAGGAGTGGCTCCTGGCTGGGCCACCTGCTCGGGGGCCAGTGAAAGCACCAGTAGACATGTAAAGGGGAATGGACATGGGTACTTCTCTCAGTGTTTTCGGCCTTCTGAATGTACCTGAGACAAGTTACTGAGAATAATGAGGGAAGCAAGTTTTGCTGGAACTTGGGTTAAGTCCCATTGGTCATATCATGCAGAGCCAACACTGACCACCAGAACTTCTGTTAATTGTCTTTGCTGCCCAGCATGGCAGCCACAAGCCACAGGTGGCAACTGAGCACTTGACTCTAGAGTGACTGATGAGCTGATGAGTTTGATTTTAATTTGAATCTGTTGAAATGTTAAGTAGTCATGTATGGCTAATGATTACTGAACCAGACAGCCCATAATTGAGTCAGATAGCCATACGTCATACTCTGTGAAGTGTTGGTTGATAAGTGTAACTTCTGAGTTGTTGTGTGTGTGTGTGTGTGTGTTTTTTTTTTCGAACTACTGGACCTTTGGATGTAGGCGTAACTTTTAAATGCTTTTGTGTGCAGGTGACTGCCCCTAGGGAATACTCAGGGATTTCCCCCTTCCGAATTCCCTGGGATGGGTAACTGATATCAGACCACCCTGGGTTGATTTCCAGTTTGACCAAGCAATGGGCTGAAGATGCTGGGAGGAGCTGGCTGAGATCTTTTGCTCAGAATGGTCATGTGGGTTTGTCTTCACTTCAGGTGTGAGAAAGTAGGGCTGGCATGGAAAGCAGCAGGAGGGGCCTGCACTCATCCCATAGCCCAGACCACAAGCACTCATAGTAAGATCCATGGCCCTGTCCCAGGAGCCCATTGAGGAGATAGAGTGTGGCAGTCAGTGTATCTCAAGGGCACTGATGGCATAGGGACCAGAGGCAAGCAGCACAGGGACTGCTGACAAGCCAGACCCTCCTTTCCTCCTTGCAGGGATGGGCCACAGCAGACAGTGCCACAGCTCGGAATCTTCACCAGGAGCCTGGCCAAGAAAATTATGCACAGCTCATCCAACCAGGTCCTGCTGAAGTTTCGCCATGAAGCGGCCATGGGCGGGATCTTTGCCATCGCCTTCTCGGGTCAGTACGGGCACCTAGTCTCATGGGAAGGGCCTGGGCCTCAAGTCAAAGCTGGGCTGGACTCCTGGCCCCAGCACCCACAGATAGTAGGGCTTGGAGTGAGCTTCAGAGACTCTTGGGGGCTCCGTATAACTCCAGAGTTACAAGAAGATAAAGTGCTGATCTGTGTGAGAACTCCCAGGACAGGACTCTGCCAGTGCAAGCCCCTTTCCAGCTCCCCTCTTCTGCATACCACTGGGTCAAGGGGCACCTGAACTGGTCCTTGGTGCCAAGCCCAGGCCTCCCCACATCCACCATTCACATAGACTCATGGGCTGTGATGTCTACTCCCCTTGTGGCCCAGTGTGTCCCTGAGCACCTTCTAGAGGGCTGCCTCCCTCTGAAGGACTCCAGGGCCTCTGCTCACCTCCCAGGGAGTGGGCTTTTGGCTTGGGGGTTGGTGGTTTTTGTTCTGGTGTGTTGTTTTTGTTTTGTTTCTTTTGGTTTTATTTTTCACAAATGAAAACATGATGATTTCAAGCAGGAAAAGCATGAGCAACTCAGGGTAGGTTTGCCTTTGTTGCAAACCCATTTGCTTCTAAGAGTTCAAAGTTCTGGAACTGCGTATTTTTTGTTTTAGCCAACACTCTAGAAAGTTCTCTGCAGTGTTCATGTTTGCTATGGACAGAGCATTCTGTATATTTGAAGTGGACGTCAGTGGAGCTGGAACATATTCCAGCCCCCACCTTGGCCCAGGCACCAGTGGCCTTGGTGACCCTCCCCTTTAACCCCCAGTGGGATGAGAGGCTTGGGGGCTTTTACTTCTACCAGTGCTGTGAGTTATTGAGATGGGCATAATCATACTCATAGAGGAACTAACGGGACGGTTCTGAAAAGTGGTCATAATGGTGCAGATAGAATTGGGATGAGCACTGTACCCTTTTGGTGCTGGAGTAGCCACCCTGGTGTAACCATGCAGTGTTAATGCTTTGTACATGCAACTTGAGTATGTTCAGTGCTAGGTCTGTGGAAAAGACTGCGCTAGAGAAACAAGTGGTTGTGGTTACCACTCCTAGAGGCTATAGCCCAGGATAAGCACAAACAGGAGCTGAGACTCAGCTCCATTTTCCATGCCCCTGCTGCTGGGCACCTGTAACTCTACTGATGCCACTCAGATTCCCTGTAACTGTCCCACAGCAGGATCGAGTGGCCGCTAAGTCATAGGCCTGGGTTCAAACCTTGACTCTGCTACTTCAGAGCTCTTGCCTTTCAAGTCTTTCATTTCACCTTTCTGAGTCGCAATGTTGTTGCCTGCATATTTATGATTTTTAAGCATTTAAAGAAGCAGAAAGAGACAAGCAGAGACCATGCTATCACCCATTGGTTCCCATCTAAAATGCCCACAGTGGTCCAACTTGGCCAGAAACAGTGGACTCCATCCAGGTCTCTTACATGAGTGACAGGAAGCATTGCACCTGAACCATCACCTGCTGCCTCCCAGGGTGCACATTTAACAGGAAGCTGGAGTCGGGAGCAGAGCTGGAACTTGAATCCAAGCACTCCAGTATGGATGCAGAAGTTCCAAACAGCATCTTCACCACTAGACCAAATGCCCACCCCAGTATCTCAGTTAAATAAAACAATGCTCACCTCCAGGCACAGGGCATAAAAAGCACCACATACATGGCAGCTTTTAGTAGCCATCATCATTATGAATAGCATTCTATTGACAGATTGACAGTGTGATATAACCTTAGTACTGGGTTGTTTCTCTTGTTACTGTTCCTATAGCTGAGCCCTCAGGACCAGATCAGGGAGTTGCACACAGCCCCAAGCCATCCTTGTTCCAGTTCTCCGAAGTCCCAGTTCCTTCCATGAGAGAAACCTGCCCCAGGACGTATCCTTGGCACTGTCCCCTTCTACCTGTCCAGTGAGACACAAGGCCTTTGCCATGGCCTGAAAGTACATGTCACAAATTGGCATGCCAACCACCAAATGGTGGTGTTAGGAGGCAGGGCCTTGGGGAGGTGAAGAATGGGATCAGTCCTCCTATAACACAGAACCAAGGCAACTTGTTCAGTATGAACAGACAACTGTCATGGACCAGCAGCAGGTGCTGGATTGGCCGACACGTTGTTCTTAGACTTCACAGCCCCAGAACTGTGAGAAGTATGCTCAGTTGTCCATCAGTCAGCTGCTCTACAGAAGTTTTAGAACAGCCCCTAAGCAGCTCAGACCGTAGTCCAGCACTCCTGTCACTGGAGGAACAGGCAAAGGCCTGAGACAAGAGAGGAAGTGCTGTGCTGTGCCCAGGTCAGCAGGCTCTGGAGGGCTGAGAGAGCAGGAGGCAGGAGAAATCCAGTCTGAGCCTGGTCACAGAGTGCGTCATTCACACAAAAAGTGCATGTCACGTGAGTGTGAGTGGGAAGAACGCCGGGGACCTTCCTCTGCCCACTCTCCTTCTCCCGCCCGGAGCCAACCATGATCTCATTGCTTGCATTTCTGATTCTGTGCCACGTGTATGTCTCATCATGTGTCATGTCATTTCTATTATAGAAACAGAATCATTCTAGAAATGTTCTTCTGTGACCTGATTTTGTCTCTCCATTTTTGAAACTTGTGCTGATACCTGTCACCATCCCTGGTTCATTTGTCGAGGTTCCGTGAGATTCCATGCATGAGAACAGTACAGTTCATCTGCTTTGCTGTTAAGGAGCCTCTTCGTTATTGCCCTTCAAGCAGTGGGGACGTTGTTGTCTATCCCTTCTTGTGAGCACAGTAGTCTTTCTTGAGCCCAGTTCTCTGGGTAGAATCATTAAGGTTGAGCGTATTTGTGCACTGCTTCACCAGGAAATGCCAAATATGTCCGACAAAGCTGGTGTGATATTGATATTCTTCCCAGCAACCAGGAAGAGCTCCCGGTATTCCACAGCTTTGCCAGCACAAGGCTTTGTTGGATGTTTCCATTTGTCTCGATCTGGTTGGTTCGTTTGTGAGATGCCTGCGCCCCATGCAAGGACAGAGAGATGAAAGATAAGGAAGTGCACAGTGAAATCTTTGTAGTTTATAATAAGGCCCATGAAAGAAACAGATGAAAGGCTGAGAAGTGAACGTCAAGGTGGAGAACTCGCCTGGCATGGAATAATAGTGGAAAACTTAAGCAATGGTATTCGGGACACGAGCTCCAGGAAAACAAAGGACCACAACTTGAAGAAAACCAAGAGTGGGGCGAGGGTAGGAGGAAGGAGTGTTGACCTGCCTACAGGTAAGCGTCAGCCCTAAGTTAACCTGCTTTTGCTTTAAAGATCACTAAGCAGAGGGGAAAATACCTGAAGAAAACCTGAAAAATCCTGTGACTTTTTAATAGGAAAACAAGATCTGAACTATAGAAGAAACGTTCTTGAAAACACACGTATGATTTCAAACCAGAAGTGAACTTTAGAAGGCATGTGCTTCTAGCATCTGAGTGTGGATAACATGGATTCAGAATTAAAAGCCAGATGATAAAAGAGCAGGCACTGATGAGAAGGGAGCTGTGGTGGAGCTAAGCGCTCCCCTTCCCTCCCTGGACATGGCGACCCCACCGCCATTGTTTGGGACAAAGCCAGATCAGGGTGAGGGAGGTCAAGAACCACTGTGACCCAGGCCAGGGTGCCAGGAGGGAGCAGAGGGTCCATGCCGAGGGGCTGCCTGGCCTGGGAATTGGTGCCCATGAGGAATGAGGAGCTATGTGTCCAGGGAGAGACGTTGTGTGGGATGTAGAGTTCTAAACAAAGGCAATAGACCTCTTCATAAGACACTGGAGCCTCCTCAGAATGCAAATTAGCCTGGGAGGAGAATGGCAGTACCATTGGGTAAAGAGGGGGTCCACCTCCCACGTGGAGGTGAACGTGGGAACTCGATTCCATGATTCCACAGGATCAAGTGGGAAACTAAGTTAATGTGGCAAAGACCACAAAGGGCTGGTTTCTGCTGTCAGAGCACAGGTGACAAGCAGGGGTGGGCAGCATTTCAAGTGTACCAGTCCCACTAGACCCACTGGATTTGAACTGGGCTCACGCTATGGACACATGATTTTCTCTGTGTGGACCATATGTGTGTGATCACATGTGTGTGTGTGCATACATCCCAGCATACCTTAGGCATTCCCAGTGAGTGGACTTCAAAGTAGTGACTTCCATCTAGACCAGAATCTGGGTTGTATTTTCCACAAAATTGGACCAGGGCCCCTTGATGGAGTGGCTGATCCTAGGGCTTGGGCAGAGAAAAAGTACAAGACCAGCCAATAGCATCTTCTTCGTAAAAAAATAGGGGAACAGAGGCAAGTGTTGGGCATAGCAGGTTAAGTCACCGCCTGCCACACTGGTATCCACATGGAGACATTTTGAGTCCCAGCTGATCCACTTCTGATCCAGCTCCCTCCAAATATCCTGCGAAAAGCAATGGAGAATGGCCCAAGTCCTTTGGCTCCTGCCTCCTGCATGGAAGGCCCAGATGAAACTTTTAGCTTCTGGCTTCGACTTGGTCCAGCCCTTGTCACTTCAGCCATCTCAAAGTAAACCAGTAGGTAGGGAGTCTCTCTCTCTCTCTCTCAGTCTCTCCCTCCCTCTCTGCAACTGTTTCAAAATAAATGATCTTTTTTTAAAATAAAAGTGAAAATATTGGTAAAAAAATCAAGTAGGAAAATTCCCAAGGAATAATAGGAGTCAAAAGAACACAAACACTTGGATAACAACGAACCATATAGGGTCCTGTGGATGTCAAGTCCATATGATCACAACAAATGATCATCTGGCGGATAAAACAGGGCCCCGTGAAAGTCCAAACAGGTACAAGTAAGTGAGTGAATGAATGAATGAATAAAATATTATGAGACTATTTGCATCATTTCTAAGTACATCCTCACACTGTAGTTAAGAGTAGCTTTCCAGCAGTGCAGCCTGGAAGATGCTGCCTTAATCATAGGATGCAAATTAGGCCCACCCTCAGCAGCAGGTCAGAGTGCACCTGCCCCCTCTGAGGGAGCGGAATCAGCATCGTTTCCACCACAGTCCAGGCAACACTGCACAGCCTGTCTCTTCACAGGAGCCGTCACACAGCCCTCCACGGAGAGGCGTCTGTGACTCCCTTGCACATGTTCTCCACACATGTCACGCTCAAGAAAGTTCAGGAAAGATGCTGGAACTGTCCCAGAGTACAGGAAACCAGAGCGAAATACACGTAACCTGGAATGCTGGCCCAGTACCTTTTGTTATCAATGACTGCATCAGCTGTATCAGGCAGGTGGGGAAGCGTGTTAGCAGCAGTTCAAGGACTGCATGGCAGTAATGGAGCTGTGTGAGTTTCCTGGTTTTGAAAGGTGGTTCCTGATGAGGTGCGAAAATGTGCTTATTTGTGGGAAATGTATGCTAAGATGGTGGGGGGTAGGAATCAATGTATGGGCAAATTTACTTTGAAATGATTCATGGGGGAAAAAAAGCTTTTTTTTTTTTGACAGTGCTTAAGAAATTTCATGCACAGCAGAAGTAAAAGAATCTTATTTTGGTGCAAGACATTTGTGAAATCCACGCAGGTTTTTGCCATAACATTCATTCTCCAGTAACTGTGAAAATTCCTTGTATGCATGGATTTCAAAGTCGTTTGCACCAAAATAAATGTATCTTTTAATCTTAGTTTTCCACGAACTTTTCCATACTGCAACTTTTTCCTCTACCTCTGTGGTCATTTTACAAGTTTTACTGACAAGGAAAGCGACATAATAAAAAATAAGGCTGGAAAGAAACACAGCCGCACAGTTTGAATCTGCACAAAAAAGCAGCAAAGAGCTGAACCGATACTGTAGGAAAGCTGCTGAGCGATGTGGAAGACGCAGCAGGTGGCACCAAGAGGAAAAGGGCAGAGATTTGGAAGTGGAGTCCAGACGATGGGAAATAGGAGATCCAGCGACCCAAGAGCCGACGCAGAAGTGGGAAGCCTTGACGAAGAACCAACGGCAGGCGCTGGAAAGTTTCTGAGAGGAAAGAAAAGCTGCCTGCTGAGGAGCAAGAAAACCAGTCTGGGAGGCGTTTTCAGACCAAGGATGGGAATGCAGGCTGAGGAAGTTGTCTCGGAGCATTAAATTACAAGAACATAGAGGAGACACTTCTATGGAGGAGAAAGACACTTCTTCAGAGGAGAATGAAAAGTACAGGGCAAGACGCAGTCATTCGCAGGAATTCAAGAGCCTAAAATGAGAGTCTCTATCTGACCTGTCCTTTCAAGGATGTAATCAGCCAGGGAGGCACGAATGAGCCAGTAACTCGGATGAAGACGTTCACATGAGAAGACAGAAACAGGGAAACATTGACACTAAGCCCAACTTCAGAATGTAAATGCAATAAAAACTCTTACAATGTTTTAAAAATATATAGGTTTACGGTCACAAGTTGATGAATGGGAGAAGCATCAAAGACTGTCCTAAATGTTCATGCAGGTAGAATCAGTAGTTACTGTTTGCTGGCTGGCTTTAGTTATAGAAATAAGTGTGGCAAGAATGCATTGCAGGTACTGATGAGTTTAAAATAGAGTGTAATGCTTCCAGATGACTAAAGGAAAAAGTGTGTGAACCATAACCGTGACAGGAAGCATAGAAAGGCGAAAGGACTGTTTAGGAACAAAGGTATGGAAAACACTAAATAAAATCAAGCAGTAAAATAAACTCATCCTAATATTATGAGAAATGCAAACGGGATAAATTCCAACTCCCTGTTACCAAAACAAAGGCTCTTAGCTTCAGTTAAATACGGCTCAACTGCCTCTCTTTACTGGAACCTAAGTAAGACAGAGTGACATCACATGATCATTTTTTCCCACTTAAAGCAGAGCGGGGTCCTAGTTAGCATTCATCCAAGAGTGCATTCCTGAGATTCAGTAGATGTCCAACTTTTTGAAAGGTCACTCCCTGTACTAATCATTCCTAATCTGAAAAAGAAATTTTTGAAAATCATGAACAATGCAGGTGTAGGATTTCATCACATACTTATTTAAATTTCAAAACATTAGAAACCTAAATGTTTAGTAGCAAGGTGTCTGTGAAATAAGTTCTAGAAAATGTAGATTATTAAATCCTATAAAGTTCTTCCAGTTGCATTTTAGAAGAAATATCATTAGCATGAGGAAATTTCTGCAATATAGTAATAAATATGCAAAAACCAATGCAAAGTATGTGACATTATGATGCAAATTGTGAGGGAAAAATATTTTTATATGCAGAGAGTAAGTTCTCCACAAACTTACAGTAAAAGGTTAACAGTGGTTATCTCTGAGAGGATAATGGATGAGTTTAATTTTCTTCCTACTGCTCCACAGAAGAGCTCAGTTTTTATTTAATGACAGTGTATTGCATTTGTAATTTTTTTTTTAAAAAGTGCTGTTTTAAAAACACAGCAGGGATTATGAGAATTTTGAAGATAACAAGGGGACTTCAAAGAGTTCATGAAAAATGAAATTAAAATGTAAATTCTTTTTGGTACAAAAATGTTTTGAAATTCCATCAGAGAGAGAATCTACAAGAAGCTCAGGAGCTGTGCATCTGGTCTCCCAGTCAGGGCACTGCATGGCCACCCATATCCCACCTCAAAGTGACTGGGTTCCAGTTCTGTCTGCTCTCAATTTCTGCTTCTTGCTCATGGTCACCCTGGGAGGCAGCAGTTGGCAGCTCAAGTAATTGAGACTTGTGTTCTGGGCCCCCCAGCTTTGGCCTGGCCCATCCCAAGTCACTGAACCTAGAGACAGAAGGAGATCTCACTATATCTGTCTACCTGCCTGTGTCTCTCTGACTCTCAAATAAATGAAATCATTAAATTGTTAAAGCAATAGATGCTCATGAAAAATGTTTGTTGTGGGAACACTATGCATGAATTTCAAAACTGTATGTAGGAAATGAAACCCAGATTATAAGCGCACACTGAACCCTAACTCAGTAACAGCACACTGCCCTCTTAGGAGTGAATCCTAATTCAGAAAGCAAACGGAAGGCCAAAGGGAGACAAGCTAACTTCAGGGCATGCTCAAGGAACTCACACAGGATCATGGAAATACAGGGTCTGGGAGAAGCCAGACTGGATTCAAATCCTGCCTGTGCCACTCAGTTCCTGTTTGACCTAGAGGAAATAGTCTCCCTTCTGAACGACACCTGCCCAAATGCAGCTTCCAGGGTGAACTCCTGAATCTACAGTTTCCTACTGATGCAGTTCCTGGAAGGCAGCAGGGATGGCTCAAGTGACTGGGTCCCTCCCACCTGTGTGGGAGACCTGGATGGAGCTCCCAGCCTGTGGCTCTGGCCCAGCCCAATCATGCCATTGGGAGTATTTGGGGAATACACCAAAAGAATGTAAGAATGCATTGTCCCTAATATTAACAGTGTGAAAGAATGAGGAATGAGAAAGTAAAGAACCGAACAATGAATGACTGATGAAGAGCTGCACACCAACTGACTTCTCTGTCTTCATTCCCTTTCAGCTTATCCACTCACCAAATGCCCTCCTCCCACCATCCTCCCCAACGCCGAAGTCGTCACAGAGAATGAAGAGTTCAACATAGGTACCACTTGCAAGCCAGCAAGAACCCGGGGGAGGACAGCGGTGAGGGCTGGCCAGAGGGGTTCACCTCTCCCTCCTGTCTGTGGACTGAAAAAGTAGACCTGTGCCAAAAGACTGACAGTCCCAGACTAGAGCTTGCATCGAAAGGTTCATCACTCTTGCTTGTATCTGGGAAAAGGAGCTAGGAATGCCCAGGAATCTGGGTAGCATGTTTTTGAGAAGGGAATCTATATGTGACCATGTCCTGTAACAGCACGTCCTAACACAGCATGTCCTATAACAGCACCTGCCTTATGACTGGAGCTGAGCGCCTTAAGCCCTGTTGCTGATGTTCTTACCTAGACGTGAGCTCCAGGGAGCAACGGGCACCCAGCAACCCCTCCCAGACTTCTCCGGAGAAAGTTCATGCCTGTCTCTCTTCACAGGTGACATCGTTCGCTACAGGTGCCTCCCTGGCTTCACCTTGGTGGGGAATGAAATCCTGACCTGCAAACTTGGCACGTACCTGCAGTTTGAAGGCCCACCCCCACTCTGTGAAGGTAATCACCCTGAGCTCCATCTTCATCAGCACCCATGCTCTTCTTCCTTGTCTCGGTGCTCAGTCACTGCCCACAATATAAGGCCGTGGGGTGAATGTGGCGTGAGCACGTGCTCTCCATAAGGCCTGTGCCCTGATCAGAGATGTGGAAAAGTGGCAGGTATAATTCTGCTCTCCTTGGTACTCATCTGGGCTTTCCCTGAAAGTGCATCCTCAGCATTCCTGGGAGGACTTCAGGGAGGGGTGGGCTTCTGCTCCCGTCCTCCGCTTCAGGAGTGTGAGTGTGCTGCAGGCCCTGAGTGCTGAGCCAGGCAGCCAGATGACCACAGCTGCCCTCATTCTGGGCCAGTGCCTCCGCAGCAGGTGAATTCTCTCGACTTTGGTCTCCCAGCAGACACCTTTGACTGCTGAGGCATCTGGCCTAGGGTAGGACACCTACCTAGTGGTCCTGGGAGGCTGAGGTGAACTACAGAGGTAACCATATAACCATCGAAAGTGCTTTAGAACTCTCCCTATGCCGGTTAGCTGCTCTGCATTGGTGATCATTAGTATCATAACGAGTACTTCTGTTTCAACATTGTTACTCCAAGCGCAAATGTTTGGTAGCCTGTGGATGCAGAACTCAGCCTGTTCTGCAATCAGAGAGCATGGACAGGGAGAATTGATAGTAAGAACATTCACAAAGAAGACAGGAACCACAAGCTGCAGCGCTGGCCCCACCCCCACCCCCCAGTGAATGCAGAATCTCACTGTTTATTTTGTTTATTTTATTTTATACTCCTGCCTGACAACCAAGTCCCAATGTAGATGGACTGCAGTTCCAGAATGCCCTGGACTGCTCCAGCCACGGCTTCTCGCCCCCTGCTGCTGTTCCTATACCTACATGGCCCTGTCTGTCTTGGCTTTCTCCCCAGCCTCAGTCTCACAGTTTCCTCTGGGACTCAGTGCCGTTCCTGCCTCCCTCTGATATGCCCATCATGGTCTTTCTTTGTAAGCTTTACTGTTGGACTGCAATTCACATGTTGTGCAATTCGCCCATGTCCAGTACACGGTTCAGTAGTTTTTGGCATATTTTCTGTCATGAACTCATCACCACAATCAATTTTAGACCCTTCTGTCACTCCCAAATAAACACCCCCACCCCAAAAGCAGACACTCCTCATTTCTTTCCAACCCCCTTAGTCCAACACAGCCACCCAGCTGTGTTCTGTCTGCATGGTCTCGCACATTCCGGCCATGTCACATCACTAGAATCGTACAATGCCTGGTCTTCTGTGACTGCCTTTTTCTCAGTTAGTGGCATATTTCCAAGGCTCATCCATGTTGTAGCATGTTACCTTCGTTTTTGTTGTCAAATAATACTTTATTACATGGATATACCAGACTTTGTTCATTCATCATAGGTGAACATTTGGGCTATTCCACTTTTTGGCTACAACGAACTGCTATGAACTTATTCTGCACTTGTTTATAATTGGACACATGTTTCATTTCTGTTAGATACATAACCAGGAGTGGAACTGCTGGGTCAGATGGTAACTCTAGGTAGTCTTTTGAGAAACTGCAGGGCTATTTTCAAGAGCAGCTGGACGCTAGCCACCAGCAGTGTTTGAGGGATCTAACCTCTCCACGTCCTCACTGGCACTATTATCTGCCTTTTAAGTTGTAGCCTTCCTGCTGCGTGGCAAGTGGTGTCTTGCTGCAGTTTTGATGTGCATTTACCTGATGGCTACTGGTGGTGAACACCTTGTCATGTACTTACTACATATCTTTTTTGACAAAATGTCTCTCCAATCCTTTACCCATTTGATGTATATTTCATTAAAAATAATAGCTGTATAATGGCATATAGCTAGAATGTAGGATTTCAAACTTTGTCATCATAAAATGATACATATTTGAGATGATGGATGCTCATTTTAAAATTAGATTATCTGTCATTTCATTATTGAGTTGTAGGAATTCCTTATAAATCCTAGACACTACTCTCTTATAAGACAAGAAATTTTAAAATACTTCCTCCCTTTCTCTTTTGGTTTTTAAAATTTCTTTCTTTGTTTCTTTGTTTGTTTCTTTCTTTCTTTCTTTCTTTCTTTCTTTCTTTCTTTCTTTCTTTAATGATACAGTTCTATAGGCTCAGGAATTCCCTTCTTTTCATGGGTTATGAATTATCTTTTAATTTTCTTGATAATATTCTTTGAAGCACAAAAATTTTTATTTTGATTATGTCCAGTTTCTTTCCTCCCCTTTGGTCATTTGTACTTTCTATGTCATAGCTAAGAAATGAATGTTTAAAAGATTTATGACTATGGATACTTGTAAGATTTTATAGACTCAGCTGCTACACTTAGACCTTTGATCCATTTTGAGTTGATTTCATACATGGTGCAAGGTAAGGATCCAACTTCCTTCTTTCACATATGGAAATCCAGTTGCCCTGGTGCCATTTATTAAAAAACGATGTGAATCCTCAAACTTTGTTCTTTTTCAGTATTATTTAGGTTATTCTGAATCTTTTGAATTTGCTTACGAATTTTGCGATCAGATTTGCAATGTCTGAAAACAACGCAGTTGGGATTTTGGTAGGCATGAAGTTGAATCTGGACATCATTTCCACCTAGGCAGCATCAAGGCTTTCACCTGATGCCCATGGCAAGCCCTGTCACACACAGGTTCTTCAGCATCCTCTACTGTTAGGCTGACTCCATTCCTGGCTGACCCAGCTAACACCCTACCCAGCGAAGTCTTAGTTTCCTGTGACAAGTCAAGCATCAGGTCCTAGAAGCAGGCTTCTTGCTAAGGCAACATGGAAATTTGAGTGAAATGCAATTGCAAAACACAAAGAATAAGATAATAGCTAGAAAAGCATCACTCATGTCTGGAATGAAAGACTTAGAAAATCCACATCCCGTATCAGAGATCCTGAGACTGAGTATCACCTCTGCCACCCATCCAGCTGCTTACTAATGTGCCTGGAAGGCATCAGATCATGTCCCTAGGTCTCAGGTCCCTGCTACTCATCTAAGCGATCCAGACTGAGTGTAAGGCTACTGGCTCTGGCAGCCATTTGGGGAGTGAACCAGTAAATGGAAGATTTCTCACACTCCACCTCTGTAACTCTGCCTTTCAAATAAGTAAATAAGTAAATCTTTTTTAAAAATGTAACACATTTACATTTACTGCACATTTACTGCATTAAAAAACACATCAGCATTTAAAAGCTTTAAATAGTGAATATTTCTTTTATATGAAAGATGTATTTCAAATAAAAATACTATATAGATTCTGAATAAAAGGAGAAAAATATATTCCATGAATATGACTAACAAATAACTTTTAATATTACTAACAAGATCATTACCAAAAGTATTACATTAATAATGAAAGTATTCGTTTAAAAGGACATGTAAATGTATATGCAGTCAATTAAAGATCTTCAAAATGCATGAAGGAAAAACTAACAAACAAAATGTGAAAAAAGGAAAAGCAAACCACAGAATAAGAAAAGATTCCACAGTACCTATTAAAGACTGTTCATAATTCAGTAGCAAGGCAATCAGGTAAAAATATGGACAACAAGCTAGAGCGCACACTTGACAAAAAGATGTGATCAATAAACACATGAAAAAATGCTCAGCTTCAGCCGTCAGGGAAATGTGAATTAAAATCAAAATGAAATGCAACTACACACTCACTAGAATGGCTAAAAAGTAAAAGAATGGAAATGCTAACTGGTGACAAAGATATGTAACAAGTGACATTTTCAGTTTCCTTTAAAGGAACAATCTACTTGTCCTTTTTCACCAAGAAAAATGAAAACCTGTATCCACAACAAGAATTGTGTATGATTTCCATGATAAACCACAAACAGAAACAACCCGAATGTCCATCCATGAGAGAATGAGTAAAGAAGCTATGACGATACATTGGGATAATCTCAACCAATAGAAATAAACGAAGGAGTGAGATACACAGTACTATGGGTTCAATCTCACCAACTTTTGTGTTTAGCAAAAGAAGCCAAACACTGAAGTAATACATGTATTAGCCCAGGAATGCCAAGTTCTGATACAGGCAAACTAATCTGTATTTCTAGAAGTAATTCTTATTTTCTAGAGTAGGAGCAAATAATACCACCTGCAAAGGAATGTGAAAGAACCTGTGGTGGTATAAAGAACTTGATTGTGTAAAGAACAAGTTTGATGGGTATCAAAAGTTCATGGAACATGCATATTAAGAAAAAATGAAAAAAAGGTGTGGATTTCAACTTCTTGCAATTTTATATAATTATAAAACATTTTATAATGTTTATTTATATGAGAGAGAGACTGATGGACAGAGAAGGAACAATCCCTTGCCAGCTGCTTAACTTCCCGAAGTCCTGTAGCAGCCATGATTGGGCATGGCTGAAGCTGAGAATTCAGTAGGTGTCTCACACAGGTGGCAGGGGTCAGTTACTGGAGCTATCACCACTGTCTCCCAGAGTGCACAACTCAGAAAGCTGGAATCAGCAGCCAGAGCGGGACACGGGCATCCTAGCACCCACACCAACACATATCTCTTAATTTCACTTTCTCTGTAAATTTGTTAAAGCTTCCTCACATATACATTTTTTAAAAATTCATTGAATTATGCACTTAGTATTGGTGCATTTTAATTGTACATAGATTAGATCTCAAAAATGTTTTAAGGGCGTATATTTTTTTTTTTGCACAGCTACTTGTTGCCTACAACACTCACAACCCATTACAAGAATGTGTGGGTCTCTACTTAGGATCCAGCTTTCCTCTATTACACATACTGGAATGCAGCAGAAGATGGCTCAAGTCCTTGGACCCCTGTCACCCACATGGGAGACCTACCTGGAGTTCTAGACTCTTGGCTTTGGCCTGGTTAAGTGCTGGCTGTTGGGGGTGTTGAGGGAGTGAATCGGTGGATGAGCGATGCATCTCTGTTTCTCTCCTCTCCTCTCCTGGCTTCAGCTTGGCCCAGCCCTGGTTGTTAGAGTCATCTGAGGAGTGGATCAGCAGATGGAAGATCTCTCTCTGTCTCTCCCTCTTTCCATATAACTCTTTCAAAATAAATAAGTCAGGCTTGAACAATAATTAATTTTTAAAAAGAAATGATCAAGTTATGCAACAGAAAAACTGCCCTATTCATAAGTTAAAAATATCTACTTGAAACAAAAAGCAGCCAATGAGTCAAACCATTGGATAAGCTGATTAACATAAAAGGCAAAAGTAGGAAAATTCAAAACAAGAAGTAAAACACGGGATAGAATCATTGAAATAAAATATCTTTGGTGAATCACTGGAATATTGTGCACAAATCTGTGCCAATAAATTTGAAAACCAAGATGATGTGAATGATGGGTCTGCGAAGGTACAGAAAGTTCATTCTGTCCAAATTCTCTAAACGATGTAGAGAATGTTCCCAGAACTCCCTGCCCAGAGATCACAGGACTAGATCTTTGGCCTGGCCCTGAAGGTGTCTGTATTGCACTTCAGAATGCCTGGGTCCAATGCCTGGCTACAGCTCCTGACTCCAGCTTCCATCCAACTGCAGTGGTGATATCTCAGGTGCCTGGGTTACTGCACTCAAGCTTTGGTCTAGCTTGATCCCAACCACTTGGGACACTTGGGCAGTGAACCAGTGCTGGAATCTGTATCTGTCTGCCCCTCTATCTCTCTGTCAAAATTTTGAAAAATAATAAAGGGCAAGATAGTGTCATACAAGAATAGTAGTAAGCCTTCCAAAGTCCTATAATCTTGAGCATAGAGGGAAAAGAACTCATCAACATGAATGCTCTAATCTGACAAAGTTCCACATATAAAGGAAAAGTTACAAAGCAGTCTTTGAGAGGGCTTGCCTGTACTCGGTGGGGACACCCTTGAGTAGAAAAGGAATGACTTGGGGAACAGACCCCATCGAGGAATCCTAAATATGCCCACACCTCAGCTCTCAGTGTAGGTCTTGTGGTTGGTGGAATCAGAAGTGTGCACAGGCAGTTTTCCTCGTGGAAGCCATTCGTTTTCCTTTTCCCCTTTCACACCAAGCAGGAAGCTCTACTACAAAAAGCGGTGGATACCTGTTAAAACCACCCGAGACTTTGGATGAATTGCTTACAGGGTAGCAGACCCTGCTCCTGGGATGGTGAGGGTGAAAGGAAACAAGTGGGATTAGGGGAGGCCAGTGGCAAGGTCTGCTCCCCGAATGCACTTGTTGAGCTTACAATCCAGGGATGAGTCTGTGACTTTGTGCTCCCACACACGTCCTTATTCCAGACTCCCTGAACACAGCACACGCCGGAAGCCTTCCAAAGGCACATTGGCAGCAAAATAGTGATTTATCTATTGCAGTGATCTGAGTGCTTGTAATACTGTACAAGGCATACCTTTGTCAAGCTACTGAAGAAGTTGGCTTGATCCTCAGAGCTGCACTATGGGTCCACAGCCCAAGCCGCTGTAGGCAATCATCCTGAAGTGGATTTCATGCAGGCTGTTCTAATGCATTCCCGTGCCACTGTAGCATAAAGTCCTTCCCCAGTCACTGGGGTGCGAAGACCCTGAACACTGGCATCTTTGCTCCTTTTTAGGATGTGAACAGGCCCAGTCCTGCTCCTCCAGCTCCCCCTTGTCTAAACCCACCCTGATGGGCTTCCTGAGGGTGACACTATTACCTCTAGCTACTTTATATGTTAACTAGGCCATATCCAGCTGCTGATTCTCTTTGTATCCAGGTGGTCATCATCAGTTCTGTAATACATTGGAGGACTATGTTGCATACCTCACATGTACTATCATGCAATATGATGACAGGTGTTGTAGGTGGAGAAGCCATCCCAAGGACAAAATTATGTGGTTGAGATACACAGATAGTAAGTGGGCAGAGATGGGCCATGAGTTCAGGTGTGTTGATCAAAATCCCTTGTGCGTCCATCTGTCCTGCTGGGTCAAACTCAACTCACAGATTAACCCTTTGAGTTTGAACATGCATTATAGTTTTCTCTGAGTGACCTCTGCACTGATTGCCAAGCCAGGAGATAGTGTGCACACCTGCGCTCCAGAAAGTGATTGTGACCAGCTTGCCAGGTGTGAGCTCCAGCAATCCTGCAGCACTCACCCAGGACCTGAAGTCACTTTATGTCGTGGAGCAATGAAGCAATGGGCATGAGTGGGAATGCACCCCACTGCATGTTCCCCCAGGCTCCTCTTCTGCACCGGGGAGCATGTGTTTGCTCTCATCCCCTCTCCACCCCCACATACCTGGTATTTTTCTCTCTTTCTTTCTCCAAGTGCACTGCCCAACGAACGAGCTTCTGACAGACTCCACTGGTGTGATCCTGAGTCAGAGCTACCCTGGAAGTTACCCTCAGTTCCAGACCTGCTCATGGCTGGTCAGAGTGGAGCCCGAGTATAACATCTCCATCACTGTGGAGTACTTCCTCAGCGAGAAGCAGTACGATGAGTTTGAGATCTTTGACGGTAGGTCAACCATGGGCTGCCAAGTCCTCTGCTGCAAACAGGCCAGGCTTGCTCCAGACTCCCTCAATGCTGCAGTTTTCCTCTTGGTGTTGGCCAGAGGCCCCCTGGGGTGTCTGACTCTACCATAGAAACTCAAAAACAGAGGACCTGACAGGTTGTATGGCCCAAGCAAAAAGGCAGCTTGGACCTGTTACAGAACAGGGTAGCTCTTGTTCAAAGCTCATATCCTTGAAGGTGAACCAGTAAGTGAGTCACCCCAGTGAAGGGTGCATTGCCTCTAAAACACAAACACTAGGACTTCTGCGGTAGCAGCAAGCAAAAAGTACAATAATTGTCTAATCTAGAGGCAATGGGTGAACATGCCCCAGATCACTCAACCCTAAAAATCCCACTGCAAGCATCGTAAGATCTATCTCCGACCCTCTGAAACATGTGAGTCTTGCAAAGCTGTCTCTACGCTAACTGTGGCCTTCTGGCTCATCAAGTCCCATTCACATACATGAGCCAGTATGCTCTGTTCTGTGAGTGTCCAGCATGTCCACATCCCTTCCAATGATATCATGGCTGGGAACACAAGAATTAACAGAGTTCTGACACAAACTCTTTTACTCGCATGGCCACAAACAGCTTCTTGCCCACCTTTCTGATACATATCGAAAAGAATGCATCGCCTGATCCATGGGCACATTCCACTGTCACTCAGACTATGCTGTTCTACTCTAATAAACACACTGCATCTGACACAGCGGCTACAGTTGAGGTTACTACTTGGTTAAGTTTGTGCTGTGAGATGGACCTGAGCCAGGACTCCATTAACTACCAGCCATTCCTCGCCTCTCCTCTCAGACAGTCAGGACAGTGCTCTGCGTCCCTGGATGCTAGTGTCAGCTCACACCTTGCATCCAGAAGCCCTCTCCAGGTAACTGTGAAGAGGACTGGAGGAATTGCCTCTTCCTGTAGTCGGAGTCATTCTGAAGGATCCTCTTTTCTTGGGGCTTCTCCTTCAGCCACAGGGTTCTGGGACAAGAAGTGAAGCCTGAGTCTGCAAACCAGGCAAGGGCTTGTGGCCAGTTGGGGCAGCTCCCCTCACCCTCTGATTAGCCACTCATGTCTATTTTGCATCATCTTTTTTTTTTTCACTGATTTCTTTAGTTGACTACCACCTCTCTTGTCCCTAGAGGTATGAGATCCTATGAGCCATCTCCACAGACCCTACAGGTCATCCTGGCCTCTTCCAGCTGACACTCCCACCTTTCTATCCATGCTAGTGTCACACCCAGCCTTGCTTCTGCCTCTTACGTGCTTCTACCTGGCCTACATCATGGAGAATCTCCTCAACCCCACGGACCCTGGGAAGCCTGGTTTCACAGCTCCTCCCATCAGGCATGAAGACCATTGCACAGGCTTCAACAATGCCGATGCTTGTGTCTCATCAGTGCATTCTTGATTGCTTTAGGAAGTCGACTGTTCTCCAGGCATGGTCAACTAATGGGTGTCCAGGTGTGACATCACAGACTTCTTCCAGCAGACCCCTTCTTCCAGTGGACCCCTTCCTTCATACTTTGTCACTGCAGTTTCAAGGGCTCTACTTTGATTAAGGTGGTCCAAGGGTTTTTTCCAAACTTCCAAAAGTTGCCCCAGCATTACTAGCGCCTCCTCTCAGGGCCTTTTTCAAAGTGATAATCCCGTGTTACTGATCATCCAACTTTACGTTCTGTTTCCCTGTGAACCAGTCTCCAAGGATACAATCCCCAGCACTTGATACCAGGAAAAAGGAAGTGGTGGGCTTCTTTCAAAGAGCCCTTAGAAGAAATACTGGGGAGCGCCTTTGGACCCTGAGCTATGACATTTTCCTTCAGCTTCTTTGCTGTTTATTCATTCAATAAGGAGGGTGTTTTTCTCCCAATATGGTGGGTACTGCACTGATTTTTTTTAGCATGCACACGAGAGGTAGGGTGCTCAAAGTGGACAATGTCTCTAGTTTGAAAACCGGCCCTTTCATTGAGCATCTGCTTGTCCTTGGGTAAGGCCCAAAATGACAAGTAGACTTTATCTCACCTGCCAACTCCATAGGTAGCCGGAGGTTCAAGGGAGGAACAGAGTTTCTGGAGCAATGCCTGTGGGTGCCAAGAGTAGCTGGGTACAAGGAAGGCTCCTGACTCTCACAAGTTGTTATCTGAACCCCAGTCTGTATTTGAGGGTCTCCTGGAGAGCTTGGTGGTCTGTAACTCCATGTCCCTGTCCCCACCCACAGGTCCCTCCGGACAGAGTCCTCTGCTGAAGGCCCTCAGTGGAAATTACTCAGCTCCCCTGGTTGTCACCAGTTCAAGCAATTCTGTGTACCTGCGCTGGTCATCGGACCATGCCTACAACCGTAAGGGCTTCAAGATCCGGTATTCAGGTAAGTGGATCACCAGGATTCATGGAAGGACCACAGAGCCTGAGCCCCTTACTTTGTTTGCCCATAGCAGCCGTATTAACCACACACCATCTGCTCACCAGAGCAGCAAGCTCTCCGTAGGGCCCAGGAAGCCTTTCTCCTCCTCCAGTGCCCCTCAGCTAAAGCTGTATAGGGGGCCTTGGGCCTTCCCTTCCCTCTCTGCTCATCCTCTTTCCCCCACTTCCCATCCTGCCAACCTGTGTCTTTAACTATTCCTCATGATAGGATAATAACACCTACAGGTGATTCTAACGCTTTCTAAAATGCTGACGACAGTTCCTTAAAATGGAAAAACCCTAAATTATCTCTAATGAGCACAAAATAACCCAGGGAATGTAATGAAATGGGCAAAATTGAATGTGAACTTCTAGAATAGATATTATTGTCTGGCTTGAAAGAAAACTGGGTAAGCTGTCTGCTGGCCACTTTGGAGGTGGGTGAGTGCTCAGGTCATTGCCTGGGCTCGGCAACAGTGGAGGTAGGAATGAATCACAACCGTGACAGGGTCCCACTACACACCAACAACTTCAGGACGTTTCATCCTGGATGTGATTGGCCTGAATTTCAATCAAGTACTAAAAAGCTTTTAAAGAATATTGATAGGAAGGGATGCCAAATTATAACCTCAGAGCTGGTGGCGCATCAGGTTAAGCCACCATTTGTAAAACCGGCATCCGTATCTGTCAATTTGCTTTCAGTGCAGCTCCCTGCTGTATTGCACCTGGAAAGGCAGTGGAAGTATTTGGGTACCTGCCACCTTGTGGGAGACCTGGATAGAGTTCCTGACTCCTAGCTTCTGCCTGGCCCAATCCTAGCTATTACAGGCATCTGGGAAGTCAATCAGTGGATAATATTCTGTGTGTGTGTGTGTGTCTGAAAATTCACCTACCCAAGGTTTCCCCTATCTTGTTGCACCCCTTCTCATACGCCACCTGCTTGCAAGACCAGCTCAAGCTCAGAGGCAGAAAGAACCCTTGTGTGAGTCCCTGGGCAGAGGCAGCACATGAGGCAGCGGGGTGAGGGGAGCCTGGGAGGAGAGGGCCCCCGCTGCCTCAGCACAGGCCCTCTGCAAAGCCACCTGGCACTCCTTTCTCTAATACACCCAGAGGAGGCCTGGGGCAACTCTTACCGCTGGTGCCCCAGGGTGACCAGCCCTGGCACTAACTGGCCATAGGATTACTTGATGAGGGTGTAAATAATTTCAGGTCTCAGTTTCCTCACAGAAGGAAAAAAAAAAGAAACATTAAGGTGCCTCCTAGGGAAAACCAGACTGAGTTCATGCAAAAGAGAAACACAAGGGCACTTGGTGTTCCTATAAAATGTGATTTAACAATAAGCCGAGTTTGGCATACCACAGTCTCTGCATTGTATTTTTATGTATGACATGCATGAAGTTTGTGATGATCCCTGTTTATGTGTGTATTCTGAAATTCTGTTTTATTAAAGATTTGTTTATATATTTGAAAGGCAGAATGACAGACAGTGGGAGAGACAGAAAACAAAAGTTTGCATCCTCCGGTTCACTCCCCAAATGGCTACAATGGCTGAGGCTGGACCATGCTGAAGCCAGGAGGTGGGAACTGCATCCATGGGGGTAGCAGAGGCCCAGGCACTTGTCCACATTTGACTGCCCAGTGCCTTCCAGGTGGAATGGCAGGAAGCTGGGTTGGAAGAGGAACAGCCAGCTCTCCAACTGGCACTCACATGGGATGCTGGCACCTCAGGCGGCATCTTAACTTGCTGCATTTTACTAGTGCCTCGCAAACTTTTAGAAATGCCTTCAGATACCAGTTCAGTACATTTCATTGGGCTGGTTGCTAAATTCTAGACTAAAAGTTACTAAAGAGCAGTCCACTGCTTGATGTCCAAAGACTGACAGGTTTGGGAGTTGTGAGGGAGTTGCAGTTATGGGACACATACCTTGTAGAAAGGGGACTAACTATATCACACAGCAAGTAGTACTTAATAATTACAACACAGTGAAACTGTGTAATTAGCCCGTGCCTCTAGCACAGTGACTCTATTTTATAACGGAGATTCTTGTTCCTGAGTGAGGTAGGCAGATAGATACAGTGTGCACAGGACACAGAGCAGGACACATGGCTGGCATGGAGGCATATAACACACCAACTTGGGTATGATGTTTTTCCTGGTGGTTTAGATGTGCACACCCCATGTAAGAGTCTGGGTTTGATCTTCAGCTCCAACTCCCAACTCCAGTTTTGTTTTACTGTAGACCTTGGGAGATAGCAGTGGTGGCTCAAGTACTTGGGTTCCTTCCATTCATGTTGGAGACCTAGATTGAGTTCCCAGCTCCTAACTTTGACCTGACCCAGCTCCAGCTTTTTCAGGAATTCAGAGAGCGAGCCAACACTGTCTCTCTGTCTGTCTGTCTGTCTCTCTCTAATTTTTTTTTTAATTTATATCAACATACATTTATTCTTTAATTTTTTTTTTTGAGTTTGGAAAAGAATTTTTTTTTTATTATTTAACTTCATTAATTACATTGTATTATGTGACACAGTTACATAGATACTTGGGTTCTCCCACCCCTCCCAAACCCTCCCACCATGGTGGATTCCTCCACCTTGTTGCATAACCACAGCTCAAGTTCAGTTGAGATTCCCCCATTGCAAGCATACACCAAACATAGAGTCCAGCATCTTATTGTCCAGTCAAGTTCAACGTCTTCTTAGGTATACCCTCTCTGGTCTGAAGACAGAGCTAGCAGAGTATTATCCCAGTCAATTGAAAGCTCCATCATACCATCAGCAAAAATTTACATCATTATGGAATTAATTGACATAGTAATGAGTAACCAACATGTTGAAAGTAAATGCGAGTTCCCAGCCACCTTCTGTGACCACCTCACCTATACTTTGAATGTTATATGTTGTGTATTCTTTAATTATTAAAGTGATTTTATATGTATCTTATCTATATTTTCATGCAATTTACAATACAGATTTAGAAACAGAATTATTTTCTCAAAAATTTTTGAAGCATTTTCCTACATAGAGAATTAAACACTTATAAGTAAATTAAACAACATTTGAATACTTTGAATGAAGTTCAGAGATCTTTTGATGCAAATAAAATAAATAAGTGGATACAGTGAGCTCGTTGTCATAGCTGGCCAGACTACTTTTCCAGCAAGAAAACAAAGCAAAATACAAGGAAAGAGTAAATAGGGACACATACAGATATAGACATAGATAGATATAGACATACACACACAAATATTTGATATGTTTTCCAAACACACATGCAAGCTAAAAAGCAAAAGAAGAAAATGTGATTTAATTTCATGTGCTTATTCAATTGAAATTAAATCTAGGTTTAAATTGAAATTGTCTGAACTTGTGCAAAATTCTACTATTCCAATCCACATTTCGTGAGAGGACTGGTGTTTGAATAACTATGCGTAAAAGCAAGGTTTCTGGCTTTATTTGGGTTTTCAATTTTCTTTTCTGTGTTAATTTTAATGTTATGCTCATAACTTAACTTGTGAGCATCATCTTTCAAAATACAGTTAGGATTTACATTTCACATTAAAATATTCTAATACAATGTGTTGCCCACAGTTACACGATCAATTTATTCTGTGGCTGAATATTTGTTTACCATAATATTTGCATATTAATAAAAGCACCAACAACACTTGTTGGCGAGGTTGCGGGGAAAAGGGATCCCTACTCCACTGCTGGTGGGGCTGCAGGCTGGTACAGCCTCTATGGAAATCAGTATGGAGAATATTCAAACAACTCAAATTCAACATACCGTATGATCCAGCAATAGCATTCCTAGGAATATATCCAGAACAATTGTTTTATGAGAAACCAACATGCACTCCTATGCTCATAGCAGCACAATCAGTAATTGCAAAAACATGGAAGCAACCAAAATGCCCATCAACAGAGGATTGGATAAGAAAGCTATGGTTCATCTACTCCATGGAATACTACTCAGCTATTAAAAAAAACAAAATGCAGTTCTTTGTGGCCAAATGGGCCAAACTGGAAACCATAATGCTAAGGGAAATGAGCCAATCACAAAAGGTTAAATACCACATGTTTGCCTTAATTTAAGATGATATGATGTTATGTATAACATGTTATGTTTTGAATGTTATATGTTGTGTATAAACCAAATTGAAGTATAGGTGAGGTGGTCACAGAAGGTGGCTGGGAACTCGCATTTACTTTCAACATGTTGGTTACTCATTACTATGTCAATTAATTCCATAATGATGTAAATTTTTGCTGATGGTATGATGGAGCTTTCAATTGACTGGGATAATACTCTGCTAGCTCTGTCTTCAGACCAGAGAGGGTATACCTAAGAAGACATTGAACTTGACTGGACAATAAGATGCTGGACTCTATGTTTGGTGTATGCTTGCAATGGGGGAATCTCAACTGAACTTGAGCTGTGGTTATGCAACAAGGTGGAGGAATCCACCATGGTGGGAGGGTTTGGGCAGGGGTGGGAGAACCCAAGTATCTATGTAACTGTGTCACATAATACAATGTAATTAATGAAGTTAAATAATAAAAAAAAAATTAATTTAAAAAAATATATATCATGCACTTCAAACATATATTAATTCATAAAGAATTCTAGATATTAATATGAGCTGATTATTTAGCAAATTTTATTAACATTGTTAAAAAGAATATATTCTACTAACAGATAGATAAATTCTTATCCTGCTGGAAAAGATCTCTAATTAAAAATAATTTAAATTACATTGTTGATCTCTCTCTAATTTTTTACATTTTAAAAACTGAGGCTGCACATTTGGCACAAGAATTAAGGCAACACTTCACACACCCATGTCTGAGTGCCTTGTGTGAGTCCTGGCACATCTGGCAATCCATCTTCCTCCTAACGCACACACTGAGAAGCAACAAACAGAACTCAAGTCCTTGAGTCCCTTCATGCACGTGGGAGAACAGACGTAGTCCCTGGTCTTGGCTCTGGTCCTGGCAGCTGTGGGCATTTGGGGAATGGGTCAGAGAATGAAAGATCTTTTTCCATCAATCTCTCTCTACTTGTCAAATAAAATGATATAAGTACACAATTTTCATTTTTAAATATATAAGCAAAAATAAACCATCAAGTATCAGTGGCCCTTGCTGTGGAGGGGGTGAGAAGTCCCTGGGACTTCAGTCCTGCTCTGACCCTGTCTGCCTGGGAGAGCCAGTCAAGGACTCCAGGAATAAGTACAGGGTTGAGTATTCCTTTGACTTTCCTCTTCCCAAATTCACAGTCTCCCCCCACAGAACTCTGGCAGGGTTGGTAATGCAAGCACTTAAAGCTGGGCTCTCGCTGCTGTCCCTGGCACATGGAACAGCACCTGGCACATGACAGACTTGAGATAGATTTGTTAAATCAATAAATGATTGGTGCTGAGGCCATACCCTTGGCTCTGCAGGGATGTCAGGTCCTGGATAGTCACAGATCCACTGGTCCTGTTCCCTGCAGACTGCAAGGGCTTGACTGGCTGCTGGCTGGGCTCTGAGTGCCCTGCACTGTGCTAGACGAGTTACAAACCCAATCTCATATCCAAACACCTGTGAGGTAGGTACAGTCCCGATGTCCAGCCACAGAACCTGGAGCGACACAAACATCACTGACTCACCCAGACTCACAGACCTGGATGTGAGGTCAAAGAGAGGACACTCCTATAGGTAACAGCTTTCTGGAACCAACATCAGGGAGGTTGGTTTTCCAAGTTCAGGAGCTACAGGAGTTTGAGCACTGAGCATGGCCCTATTGCCAATGCTGCCTTCAGACCACAGAATCCTTCATGGGGCTGATTTTCATCTGCCTGTGTCATGTTTTGTTTTAGCTTCTCTAATTGACTCACACCTTCCTTCACAGCATCGGGGGGAGACAGAGATGAGGATGGTGGGGAGGAGAAAGGGGCAGGGATAGGCATGCTAGACTATGTCTTCCTGGCAGATACTTGTTTCCTGAAACCCTTCTTATGTGCAGCCCCTTACTGCAGCCTGCCTCGGGCTCCACTCCACGGCTTCATCCTGGGCCAGACCAGCACTCAGCCCGGAGGCACCATCCACTTTGGCTGCAACACTGGCTACCGCCTGGTGGGACAGAGCATGGCCATTTGCACCCGGCACCCCCAGGGCTACCACCTGTGGAGTGAAGCCATCCCTCTCTGCCAAGGTGAGGAGCAGGCAGAACACAGGGGGTGGGGATGGGGTACACACAGTGGCTCTAATCCAACTCACAGCTTGTTCTTGTCCCAGGACCAGTCATCTCCAAGCATGGGCTTCTTTGTGGATCATCTCTGAGCGTCTCAAGCCCCAGGGATGGCATGTGCACAGTAGTGTCTATTCAGGGTGGTGGGAAAGTGGGTATGTGAACTCAGAAATGCCTGATGACAGAGTAAGGAAGTTCTGATTCAGGGGTACAAGCCACATGGTGAGAGGAGACAGAGAGGAAGGGACTGACCTCCTACCGGACAGCCAGAGAGGGCTCCCAAAAGAGGATGCTTGAGTCCACTGATGAAACACTGGGAGTGCATGCAGTACCTTCCAGGATGTATGAGGAACTGTTTTCCATAAAGCAATACAGATTCAGAATAGAAATCTAAAATCGAGTTATAGATAGTGCAAAATTGAAAAATTGACCTATGACCCTATCACCGGAGATCACATCTGTACATTTCTTTCATCTTATATATATTGATCAAAAAATATGATCATGAGTCTACAAAGTTCTTAATATTTCATTAACTCCTTTCATAGGATTAACTATACTTCCTCAGTACTTGTCCTTGTGCATAGCATTAAGGAAAAACTCATTTATTCAAGCTGTGTTCTTACATTGGGCTTATGGATTTCTAGTTTTTGCTGCTATAACCTTACGTAGATGTTAGTCCGCCTTTATGGTCATCTGTAATTATTGCCTAAAATAAGTGTCCAGCAGTACCCTTGCTGAGCCATAGTAGATGCTACATTTTCCACTGATCATTATTGCTCTGCAGAAAGTTGGTTCTGGTGCATCTGGCCACCAGAAGCAGGTAGAAGTGTTTGTTTATAGCCTCAGTGTTCAATCAGCCAAGTGTATAGACAACAACAGGAAATGGCGTTGCTGTTGCAATATACTTGGCTTCACTTTCTGATGTGATGAAGATCTGTGTAATACCGCTGTCGTCTCCGAACCATGCCTGCGTTTCTCAATGTATAAAAATAGTGTTATTCATATTCTAGTGTGAGCTCTAAGCAAAGATTCCATAGAACCGACTTGTTCCCAAATGGCAAACACCCTTTGCTTTTGTCTCTCCACCTCTGGCTGCATCAACCTGCACTGTGTGTTTTCCAGAGTTTCCATGAAAACTACCAAGCCTCTCTTCAGCGACCTTAAAATCACCACCCAAATGCAAACCCCCTGGGGTCCTGTCCACTCTCCCCATTGCTGCCCTGAGTCTCTCTCATTCCCACCCTGCACCTCCCCCAGTGCCCTCCCCGTAAGCACTTCTGCCTGTACTCTCTGGAACGCTGGTGCCAAAGCCCACCGCACACACCTCTGCTCAGAGCTGGAAGGCTGTGTGGAGATTGTGACCCTCCCAGTGCAGTGTGTGGAGCTCCTCCAGCTGTTTCCCACGTGACTCAGGGCCAGGAAGGACCTGGCATTCTCCCAGTTGTCTGGGACTTCCCCAAACCATGACTGACTCTTCACTAGAGATTTTAGGCCTTCTCTCCTCCCGCAGCCCCATATTCTCTCTCTCTCTCTCTCTCTCTCTCTCTCTCTCTCTCTCTCTCTCTCTCTCTCTCTCTGAGACTTCACTCATCACAAGCTACAAATGCTTTGGGCTTGTATCTTCTTCTTTCCATCCTCAGGCAGCGTCCCTCTCCAGCTCTGGCTCTGAGTGACCATGTCACAAGTCTCAAGCTCGCAATCTCAGGCTGGGCTATTACCCCTGTCTGTTCAGTTATCCATGAGGGGAGGGCCTGGCCAGGGCAGTGAGAAGAACCTGCTGCCCACCCCCTTCATCTGCTTCGATTCTGTGCAAGGTCCTGTAGGGATCAAAGGATTTCCTGCCAGGAACACTAGACGATGGGACGTGATTGTTGGCTAGTCTAGTACAGCCGAAGGAGCTGAAGGTCTTGGCCAGATGGGCTTTAGGAAATCCTCACGTGTAGACATTCTTCAGCTCCTCATTGCTCTGCGTTCCTCTTTTGGTCTCTGTGCAGCCTTTGAATCTGTAGTTCATCTTGGCATCCCAACCTCTCTCCCTCTAGACAATCCCCTATCATAGGGTCCCAGTCTGACGCCTCTTCTCGAAACTGGAAATTCTAGTAGCATCAAGCTTCATGATTAACCCTTATCAGCAAGACTTTCCTCTGCTCATTGTGGTTGAGAATGGAGGAAGTCTGAGGTCTAGAGTAGTTATCACAGTAAGTGAGGATGAGGGGCCACAGAGGGCACTTCTGTCCTGTGGCTTCTAGACCATCGAAAACAGTGATTGGTGACCACTGATTTCTTTGAAAGACTGCGTAGTCTGCTCTGCACATGTTTCACTCAAGATTGCATTATATTCTTGTCATTTTAAAAAAAGTTATTTATGAAGTTGATGTGGGTGGCCTCTGCTGTTATTGTGTGCAGATGTATTTATCCTCAAGATCCTGAGTTGTTGAGTTGTTGAGTTAAGGATGCGATAGAGATGGGTAACTTTTAGAATCAGGAGGACTTTCCTCTGGGATGTATACACCCACCTTGCAGCCTTTACTCCTTTGAGGAAGTTCTTTTTTCTCCGCTTCACTGGGAAATAACACCCATTCCATTCCTACAGAGAAAGTGCCAGCTGCCTTCACACTGCATTTGTGGGACAGTAGGAAGAAGAATTGGTCTCACCCTGCCATGGGCTGCACTTCCTCTGCTTTTTCTAATCCATCAACACACTTTGACTTTCATTCCATTTGCCACACTTTAAACCCATTGCCTGTGAAGACGATCCTCCCATTTGCTTATTATGAGATCTTTCTCTTTTATTTATTTTTACTATCATCTTCTGAGGGTTGTCTGGGAAGAGAAAGGATAAAAATACGTTGGGGTTCTCTTGAACCAGAAATGCTCACAGCATCTCCTTCTCCTCTCCAGCTCTGTCCTGTGGTCTTCCTGAAGCCCCCAAGAATGGAATGGTGTTTGGCAAGGAGTACACGGTGGGGACCAAGGCTGTGTACAGCTGCAATGAAGGTTACCATCTCCAGGCTGGTGCTGAGGTCACCACGGAGTGTCTGGACACAGGCCGATGGAGCAACCACAATGTCCCCCCATCGTGTGTCCGTGAGTCCTGGGGCAGTGGAGGCTGGTTAAGGAGGGGCTGGGTAAGCTGCTAGAAAGATTCCCTTCTATTAAAGAATGATCTTGAAGTCCAGTGATGAGAAAAAGTGTGCACCTGAAGGTTGGGAGATTCAAGCAGTGCCATTTCTGGCTTACGTTACCACCTGAAGTTACTCTCAAGGCATTGATAGATCATTTTGCCCTGAGTTGTTTTCACAAGATACCCAGAATTTAGGAAAGACCTGGTCTACCGCCTTTACCATGGAGAGACTGCCAGAAAGTGTGCATGTATGTCACTGACCACAACTCTGAAATGACAACAGGCTGGCCACCTGTGAGGTCACGTCCAATCCAAAGATACGAGGTTTAGTTTTATTTTGCTCTGTCTAACCTACACTGTGCTTTATGAAATGCTTTGAATAACTTCCCAACATTTTAAAATAGGGACACTTTACGTTTCAAAAAAAAAAAAAGATCTCTAGTTTTCCTTGCAAACAGACTGTCCGGCCAAAGGAAACATAACAGCAGTCTCACACACCAGTCACCCTGACTGAGTAATTTTGGCAGATCTGCTTCCTCTCCCCACGTTTCCTGCCTCCCCCTACCCAACCTTCTTCATTCATTTACCAAACATGCATGGGACTGAATCTTGGACTCGTCCTGACAGCATTAAGATCTCTCAGTCCCCTATGCTGGACTCTGGCAGCGTCCTCCTTGGTGAATGATAAGTCTTCCCCCTGTCCTTGCTTTTCAGCTGTGACCTGTCCGGATGTCAGCAGCATCAGCGTGGAGCATGGCCGGTGGAGGCTCATCTTTGAGTCGCAGTACCAGTTCCAGGCCCAGCTGATGCTCATCTGTGACCCTGGCTACTACTACACGGGTCAGAGGGTCATCCGCTGCCAGTCCAATGGCAGATGGAGCCTTGGAGACTCGATGCCCACCTGTCAAAGTAAGCCCAGGAGTGGGGGGTGGACATGTTTAGCATAGCAGCCTCCTTCTTGAGCTGTTAGGGACACCAGGGAGTGCCATATTCCTCTGTTTGGACACTCATCTGGAATCAAGAACTGGAGAAATGTCCAGCTGCTCCTCTGAAGGACTTGTTAGTCTCTTGGCATCCTATCAACAGCCGTATTCAGCTGAGCATCCGCACATGTGGTTATTCAGCGTTCATCAAGTCCCTACCATTTACCAAGCAATGCAGGTTTTAAAGACAGAAGGTTGTAGTTCCTGCCTGTAAGGAGTGTAGAGTCCACTGGGCAGATGGACAAAGCAGCAGTACCCACACAGTATAAGACCTGTAAAGGAAGGGCACTTAGAAAGAATGAGACTCCCTTGTGGGATAGGCCACTTAAGCCTGGCCTTCTCCACCAGGAGTTTTGTCTTTGGTTCTTAAACATAGCTTCAAAAGTCTGTGTCCCCAAAGATTAGTCACTCCTCACCATGGTGCTGAGGATTTCCCTGCACACCCCCCCCAAAAAAAAATGTTCCGCACCTTAATTGTCGACAAATGTCTTGTTAGAGTTACAAGCCAGTCTAGATTATCCTAAAATCTGCCGAGATCAGCAAAATTATACTTCAACACAACAAGTGGCTAAATACAAAAATGAAATAGACACGAGACAGCTAAATGGTACCTTATAGCCATTTTAAGGTATATAGCAGCCGGTCCTGTAAATAACCTAAAATTGAAATGTCAATGAGCTAATCATAGGTTGTGGTTAAGAACTTGCTTTTTTTTTTTTTAACATACTGGTTACTCAAAACCATGTCAATTCCATAATGTTGCAAATTGCTGTTGATGTTATATTGGGACTCTTAATTGACTGGGATGATATTCTACCAGCTCTAACTTCGGACCAGAAATGGTCTCCCCAAGAAACTGTTCAACCCATCTGGACAATAAGTAGCTGGATTCTATGCTTGGTATACGTTTGCAAGGAAAGAATCTTGATTGAATTTGAACTGTAATACTGCATCAAGGTGGAGGAATCCACCAGGGGGGAGGGGAGAGGGAAGGGGGGATTCCCAGAGCCTATGTAACTGTCACATAATGCAAAATAATTAATAAAAAAAGTCTGTGTCCCTGTGAGACTGAGATTTATTAAGGAGAGATCCTAGGGTCAGCACTTGCTGGAGAAGGGAGAGGAGGAGAGGGGAAAAGAAGGTTAGGATGGACAAAGGGGGAGTGGTGCTCCCATACTGTATCAATGGAAGCTGCAGTGGACACCCAGGTTCCTCTGCATCTGGGCTTGCTCTTCAGAATTGTTGCAGATGGGAGTAGAGGCACTTGTACACCTGCATACTGCCCTGTGATTGGATGCAGAGTGTCCTGGGCAGGAAACATTCTTAGGTGGGAGGGCTCCTCCACCAATGCACACTGAAGAGGGCTACTGGCCAAGGCTTGTTTCTCAGCAGCTGCATAGGTCCTTTCACCCCCCCTGGGCAGCTCTGCCTGGCTCACAGCAGAGTCCACCCCTTGCACCTGTGCAGTCCATAAGGCCACCTTAGAGAAGGTGCTTGTCAAGGGGTGGAAGGAATAACTTGTTGATGTGCAGGGGGACTGTGAGTCCAGGAGAAAGCGTGATCTCTCTACACCTCTGATCCTACACTCAGTGTCTGTGTATAGTGATGTGACCTCCACAGTGGGATGGAACCATGCATGTGACGAGTAGGCCCCACAGCCCTGGAACAGCCTCACTCCGGGCCAGCTGCTACCGTTTCCCTACAGCCTTGGCAAAGAGACCACAGCTCCTCCATTAGCCAGAGACCACCAGCAGAGCTGGGAGCACAAGGCTGCCTCTGGGCCCAGCAGCAATGGGCAGTGCCTTCCCTGGGCACCAGAGAACACCCTACAGAGCTGCATCTCTTTCCACCCAGGCACACCCTGAACCACCCAAGGAATGTTTTAAAATACACTTACCCAGGCTGCCTCCCCAAAGATAGTGTGTGTGAGCCTGAGCATCAGCTGAGCTTCTTGGCAGCTCTGGACACCTGCAACTGAGGCGTCCTCCTGCCCATCAGCATCACCACACACACCCGGGTCGTGAGTTCCCACAGGGCAGGGTGAAGCAGTCTTTGTTTTCATCATTTTCCTTACTAAGCTGCTCACTGCATGTTTCTGGTCATTGCAGTCATCTCCTGCGGTGAGCTGCCCATCCCACCCAGTGGGCACCGCATTGGGACACTGTCCATCTATGGAGCGACAGCCATCTTCTCCTGCAATTCTGGGTACACACTGGTGGGCTCCAGGGTACGGGAGTGCATGGCCAACGGGCTGTGGAGTGGCTCTGAGGTCCGCTGCCTTGGTAAGTGGCCTCCCCAGGACAAGTTCGCTCTCTCCATAGCTGGGGTCAGCCTTGGAGCATGTCATTGACGTACTTTCTTAAAACACTAAATTCAGCCACCAACTAACCATCCTCTGCCATGACCAAAGCCCTGAACCAGGGGCAGGTGCTTAGTGCACCTGTTAGCATGCCCACATCTTGTATCAGAGTGCTTGGGGTTGAGTCTTGGTTCCGTATTCCCTTTCAATTTTCAACTGGGAATCTACAGCTGATGGTTTGAGTGATTGACTCCCTGCACCCACATAAGAGACTTGGGTTGAGCTGGCCAGCTCCCAGGCGTTTGAGGAGTGATCTAGTAGGTGGAGACCATCTGCTTCTCTGTCTCCCTCTAAATAAATTAATAAGAGCCTGAAGTAGCTTCTTTCAGAGCATCCCAGAGAATTAAGAAAGGTTTCCATCTGATGAGACAAGACTTGGAGGGGTTCTCATTCTGATCAGAAAGACTCCCGCTGTTATTTAAGCCTTCCGTAAGAGACATGACCCGGTCTCCACCACCAAACAATTTACAGAGACACATCGCTGAAGCTCCCTGAAACACCTTGTCTATCATAAGTTAGCCACTTTACACATCTCTAAATCGAGCAAATGTCAGAAGCTTATACATGTTCTGCCTTCCAAAGGACAAAGTTACCCTTTGCTCTGCAGCTGATCCCGTCTCTGGCTGAGCCTCACCGCACAGGTCTCTTCTCTAGGAAGGACCCAAGAAGGTCACTCAAGTCCAAAAGAGGATCCCAGCCACACAAAGCTAACAAGACAGATGAGGTGATCTGTTCTAGGCCTCCTACAAGGACACAGTCACCAACTATTTCCATGTAGAGCCCAAGGAAGCTGGCAGAAATGCCAGATATACACTCAACCCAACCCTAATTTAATCAAAATAGCTCACCCAGGTACCTCCCAAGAAGGAAGGGTGGTTATCACTTGTTTTGATGTGTGTTATTTACGAACACGGCCAGGCTCAGGCTGCTGGGGTGTAGACCACAGCATACTCCATGTCGCAGTTCAGTAGTTCATTATTTCAGCCGTTTCCAGGTCTCTGGAGGTCACTCTTGGAGAGCTACTGTCAGAAAGCAGTGGGGAAAGCAGTGCATGGTTACACAACGAGTCTTTGTGCCCTGTCTCTCCTCACCCTAACCAAGCTCAGCCTTGTCTTCTGTAAGCTGCTCTTTGATTTTTCTGTGTCTCCCTGTGCTTCCCCGAAGCCGGACACTGTGGGACTCCTGAGCCCATTGTCAACGGACACATCAACGGTGAGAATTACAACTACCGGGGCAGCGTGGTCTACCAGTGCAATGCCGGCTTCCGCCTCATCGGCATGTCTGTGCGCATCTGCCAGCAGGATCACCACTGGTCGGGCAAGACCCCTTTCTGTGTGCGTAAGTATGTCACCCACTCTCCCTACCGCGGGGCTCAGGTCAGCAGTGACTCTCCAGGCCCCATGATCTGGTTAGCTGGAGATTACCTAGACCTGTTCATTATGTTCAAAGACTTAAACCATTCCATGTGTTGTTTTGAGTTCTCTGCATCATGAATTGCGGATTTTGCTTCTATTATTTCCTCCATGTGATTGCTTTCAGATGACCTTTTTGTTCATTTTCTAGCTCTTGAGTTGAGGATTTAATTCATTTATTCTCACTCTTGCATTTGTGTTGATTTTAAGAGATGAAAGTATGGAAGGTCATCATCTTTCTTCTGATCACTGCTTTATTTAATAGTAGTTCATAGGTTCCAGTAATGAATATTTATTGCTTATTAGAAATTCTGCAATATTCCTATTAATGTCCCTTTTCACCCAGAAGATTTTTAATAGAGAATTTCGTTTTAAATTTCTCGGTAGAAGGGTCTTTTTGTTTTTACTTTATTTTTAATTTCTAATGGCCTTGTTTTGTGTTTCTAATTCATGGGGTTTAGTGATGCTTTCTTTGTGATTGCGATCAATGGTGATGAATGCTGTATATGCACTTGAGAAGAAAGACATGACAGCTAACCTCCCATGAATATTCATGATAGACTTGATTAATGATGCCTTTTAGTCCTCTCCATTTTTACTTATTTTTGTGTCCAGTTGACCTATTTCGTTCTGAAACGTGTGTTTAATGTTTCCTATTATGAATGTGTTTCTGTTTTTCCGTGCATTTCCCGTTGTTTCTGCTACATGAGAACCACTGCTGTGTTATTTCTTACATAGGTACTCATAGTGCCTTAAGTCTCCAGTGTAACTTGTGATTTTCAGCCTTTTTAAGATGTCTTTGCCATTGCCTTTAGCATTTTTTATCTTGAATGTAGCTTTGCTTGCCTTCCATCCTTTATCCAGGCATACCTTTCACGAGCCATTTATTTTAGCTGATCTGAATCTCTTAAGATTAGGTTTGGCCTTGCCTCATGAGCTTTCTTGAAGATCTTTTAGTAGGTTGGTTAAATTCATGCACATATATTGAAATATTTATTATGTTTCCTCTTAAGCCCACCACTCAATTTTTAGATGTAAAATGTTGTTTTATGGTGTATCTCTGTATAATGTGTTTTTTTTGTGATTTGTTCATTATTTTTTCTTCTATTTGGGCATTTAGGAAAGTTTGTATCTCCATTCTTTCATTTACTTTTGTTCTGGTAAGGTTTTAGTGCCATTAGCCCTCCTTGATTTTGTTGGTTAGTTTGTTGATATTTAGTTGCTATTTATTTTCATTTTCTTTAAAAAGCAGAAAAAAAAAGGAAGAAAGCAACATCTTCCATCCACTTGTTTACTCCCTAAATGCATGCCAACAGCCAGGACTGGGTAGGCGAGAGCCAAGAGCCCAGAACTCAATCCAGGTTTTCCAGGTGGCTGGCAGAAATTCAGGTACTTGTGCTGCCCCTCAGGGTGTGTATTGGCATGGTGTTAGATTGGAAGTATAAGAACCAGGGCTCAAACCAGGCACTCCAATATGGGATCCAGGCATCCCAAATGGTGGCTTTACCACTGTGCCCTGTGCCTGCGTCTAATTGACCAATTTTTCAAAATATCCTTTGGTTTTCACATTTCAACTATTGTACAATCAACGTATTTATTCTGTCCACTTTTTTACTCTCCTTCTCCCCCATTTTACATTATTTCTGCTTTGTCATAACATACAATTTCTGTTGATTTATGTAAACTCCTACCCATTACCCTCACTTTTATTTTGCTCCTAGCTCTACAGTTAAATCTATGAAAAGCTCATCAATGCTCTAAACTTGTTCTGCTGGTATGGGCCAAATCTGTCTCCAGTGCCTGCGTCAGTCGGCATCCTTTGGTAATACTGCCCATGCTCATGCTAACAAAAGCTGTTTTTCTGTACCATGAAGCTTGAAGGACAGCTAGGCTGTCCTAAATGACTTTCTTAAAAATGCTTCTCCACTATTAGTTAACTTTGCATCATACTCCTTTTCTCTCTTGTGCCTTCATTTTTTATTGTATATATATAAGAAGGACAGCATGCTGCTTTGATAGACATAGTAAGATGATCCTTAAGGTCAAGCAAATGAGCATATCCATCTCCTTACAGAGTTCCCTTTGTGTGTATATATGGTGACAGCAATCTACTCTCTTGTGTGCAGTGCAGTATTTTGAACTACAATCGTCCTACTATCCATGGCATCTCTAGCAACTCTTCACCTGGACCAACTCTCTCTTCCCTACTTGTGGGAACTCCCTTCAGTCCCACGTGTATGCATTCAACTTTGGAAATGATCATAGTCATTTAATCTACTTTTCTTGTAGGTTCTTTCTTGATTTTGCTAGGGGTGCTGATTTTTCCTATTTATCCTTCTAGTCTGTCCTGTTTACTAAAATATACCTCAGAGTTGACTCTTCCAAGACAATTGTCCCAGGTGTTCTGTGGGTTTTTAGTTGCATAGATTCAGATCTGCTTTTATTTCTGAAATATTTTCTTTCATTATAGTCTTAAATACCAGGTCTGGACAACTGTTTGTTTTTTCTTCTTGGTCATCTCCAGTTGAGTATATGTTGGAGCGCCACCTGCCTTGTAGCTCAGCTTCTTGCTCATTCATCATTTTTACTTCTTATTTGATCTCATGTTCATTCCATCAGTTGCTTGCCTGACTCAATACTGTTTATTAAATTATTGTCTGAAAATGATCTCCCCTGGGATTTTATACTCCACTGTTCCTTTCTGAAATGATTTTGTCATCTCTTATTCCTTTCCTGCATGTAATAAGCTATCCTTTTTTTCTTTTCTTACATTTTTTTTGCATTTAGCAAGGTTATTTTTCACATCTCCTAATGTACTTGACAATACTTAAGAATAGTTAATTCGTATTAGAACACTGCTGAAGTTTTCTTATGCTTCATTCATTTGTTGTTGGTGGGAAGATTTTAATCAGCTGAAGTGTTTTAATTTTTTTTTTTTCTGTTCTGTCAGAGTAGCTGTGGGTGGATCCAGGCTGAGGTTCCCGCTTCATTTTGAAGCTTTCTGATGATTAACTGGAATATTCTTTTCTGTCATTGTGACAACTTCTCTCACATGGTATTTACTTCCTTCCTTAATTTAATTCCCTTGGTTGTTGGCCTGAATTTATTTTGGTTCTGTTCATAGGTTTTAGAGCAGACGTCTTCTCTTGAGTTTGGTAAGGAAGGTTTGGGTTTGTTTTGCTGTCTCACTGAACCCTGCGTTGGCCTGTCTTCACTTGTATTTCCTCCTGTTTCTCTCCTGGTAGCAGAGGGAGACGCACATTGCCATGCCCCTTTCCTGGGTCAGACTGACACAGCAGGACTCTTCCTCAGCGTGTGTTGTGTTCCTGGAGGACGTGAAGTGCCTTTCCCTGGGGTCGGGTCCTTCATCAGCTCCTCCCTTATCTTTTCCATTCAGCCTCGCCCCCCAGTCAGCTGGTAATAGAGGCATGAGGAATAGCTCTGCCTGGGTTTGGTATTTATTTCTCTTCTTATACGTAATTACAGCTTTTAATGTTCTCTGCCTTTGATTTATGCTGCAGGCCTGAACTTTCTCTCCTTCCATTTGCTCTTCTTGCCTTAAATTTAGGAGATTCCTCTTATTCTCCGAAGTAATTTGGAAAAATCATCAGCTTTTACAGTTCCCCAAAGTGAGGCTTTATGTAAAGTGCAGATCTTTTGTTCTTAATTTTGTCAAGCAGAGTTTTTGTCTAAACTTCTCTTTGTCTGGCTTTTCACATAGGGGTTAGAACCATAAGCTGAGACTTACTCAGTAAAGCAGATATGAAAATGTATCTTTTAGTGAGCTTGCATCCACCGGTTCATTCTCTTTAAAATGTTCTCTTTAAAAATGCTCATGATGGCTAACATTAAACTGGGTCTGAGCCAGAGACTGGGAATTCAATCCGGGTCTTTCACACGGGTATCAGGAACATTGACCCATTCCCTGCTGTCTCCCACAGTGGGCATTAGCGGGAAACTGAGATCAGCAATGGAGTTGGCACTCAGACCCAGGCACTCCAAAATAGGGTGTGGACTGCCAAGCCAGTAGGCTAACCCCTAGGTCAAACCCCACCCCAAATAAATACGAGCGACTTCTTAAGTTAGATGGACGGAAATCAAGACTTTTCCATGTTCAGTCTCCCTTTCAGATATATCCAAACAGCATTCATTCATTTTCATCCAGAACATGTAAATGCAAGCCCTCTCAGAAAATTGGCGTGTGTGTGTGTGTGTTTGTGAAAGAGAGAGAGAGAGGAGATTTAGACTCTATGTAATAGCAAGCATTAGGATCTGGATGGAGAATGCCTGACCTAAGGACATTCCAAGTTAAACCTGGGCCATATTATTTTCATACTTGCATCATTTTATCTGTTTGTGCCAGCAACGCCCATGTTGCTGTGTACCCCAAGCCGAGTGGAGGGACTAGGGCTAAAAATTTAAAAAAAAAAAAAGAAAAAGAAGAAAATCACACACATACACACGCACACACACACACACACACACACACACACTGGGTCATTTGTGTAAAAATGGCGTTTATTGGAAACTCACTCTGTCTTAATATACCCTACCTAGTTCCTCTTGGGGAGTTTTTCCCAGCTCTTTGGCCATTGTATGTCCCGCATGTATCAGGGTGTTTGCAGTTAGGTCAACATGAACCCATCAGTCATGCGGGGTGACGTCGTGCCCTGTTGATCAGCCCGCAGTTTCTCAAGCTTTCTCAAGTGCAACCAGGATGAGAAAAAGCAAGATTAGTGCAGTAGGCATACCTGGTGAGGTTAACCCTTGGGGGGCCGGGCCCTGCAGTTTGGAAGGCAGCTGCAGAAGTCTTCCATCTGCTACTTCACTGCCCCAGATATCTGCAACAACTGGAGTTGTACCCAGCCAAAGCCACAAGCCAAACCTCAATCCACTTCTCATTTATCCCACAGAGGCTGTAGGGACTTAACTCCTTGAGGTACCGTCTGCTCACTCCCCCAGGGTGCGTTAGTAGGAAGCAGGAATGAAGAGCAGAACCAGGAATCAATCCCAGGCACTTCAATATGCGATGCTGGTTGCCTTTGTGGCATCTTAATCATTGCACCCAATGGCTGATCCTGGGCCATATGAAAAGGCAGTGTGGCAAAGCCAGTGGGGACTCAGCGTGGGCCTCATTTGCCAGTTCCACCTGCAAATATTGGGTTGCTATCTAACTGTAGATGGGTCAGCTTCCTGACTGTCTCCTCACCCATGAGCAGCAGGTACCTCAGTGGCTACTGTGAAGATGTAGTAACTTAGGGCAGCTGGAATAGTGCCTGAGACAGTTGGGAAGGAGCAGCTGCTGTTGTAGTTGTTACTGTGATGATGATAATGGTGGTGGTGATGCTGTCATCCTGTCTGGTTACAGAATTCTGGTCTATTCTACCAAGCCCTGGAGTACAGAGATTCACAGGGTCTGGAGGAGACAGGAAAGAGTAAAAAGTACAGATATTTCTAAGTGTCCACACTGAGCCAGGCACCGTGTTAGCTGCTTCACATGTGAGTTCAAGATCTTTGGTGTCAGCTGGACCCCCAGGAACCCTCAGCTCACTCCACTTTCACTCAGCCCTCCTGTCTACTGTTACACAATCTCAGCTTTCTGGAAGGTCCACCCTGCTCCACCTATACCCCACTTCTCAGCAGATATGCGAAGGAAACAGGAGCCTGAGGTTTGGAACCCGGATGAACCACTTAAGAAGTGGAGTGGCCTCCCAGGAAGTCTCTCTTCCTATGGGGCTCAAGTTGATGCTTACCTCATAGGCTTGTAAGAATTACACAAGACAACATGTGCTAATCCCCAACAAGCCTCAAGTAATCTTACCAACCATAGATGCATAGAAGGATGACAGAAGCCATCAGACAAGAGCTCCCTCCCACTTCCTACTTTCCCAACACACACCTGTCCTGCCTGCGTCTGTCTTGCTTTCTTCCCTCCCACCCTAATTACAGAATCTGCAAGATTCCATCCATGAATCACCATCCCCTGTGGTGAGCTTATTCTGCTTTTCACTCTTCCCTACTTCCTCAGCTGTAAGACCTTGCTTAGAAAGCATTCCTTTAACACCTGTTGTATGCCGGACTATGTGGTATGTGTTGTGGGTGAACACAAATCGAATGGGTTGTTTTCTCTGCCCTGGGAAAATTCAGAGCTAATGTTGTCCCTATGTCCATGCTCACATTCCAATAGCACCCCAGCTTTCCTCCAAACAATGCCTCATTCTTCTCCCCTTGGCAGCCCAGGTTGAGTATGGACTGCCCAGCAGGACCCACAAGTGTCATCTACAAACGTGGCATGTCCACACTCTGCCACCCGGGGCCGACAGGTTGGAGACCTACCCTGGAACTCTAGTCCCGTACTGAAGCTGCTCTGCCCACAGAGCTCTTTATGCTTCCCTGGAAGTCAGCCTGCTTGTATCATCAACTCATCGCATGAAGCCCACTCACACTGTGGAGGGTAGTGTGCTGCTCTTATACTCTCCTACCTTAAACATGAACTCTAAAATATACCTTCTCAGCTACATCTAGGATCATGTCTGGCCAAAGAGCTGGGTACTGTATATTGGCCAAGTTGACTAACATAAAGCTAACCATCATTGCCCAGGCAGTGGACCTAGAAGCTAAGACACCAATTAAGACTCCCATACCCCCTATCCTAGTGCCCAGGAACTCTACTCCAGTTCCAATTTCTTGCTCATGGAGACCCCAGAAGGGTATATGGGTCTTAAGTAGTTGGGTCTCTGTCACCCATGCAGGAGACCTGGACCAGGCTCATCCAAGCTTTGGCCCTAGCCTGGTCACAGCCCAACCCCAACCACTGTGGGCATTTGGAGAGTGGACCAGTCCATGGGAGGTTTGTCTCTTTGTCACCTTCCCTCCACCTCAGCTTAACCACCTCCCCTTCTTTACCTTTCCAATAAATTAAAATTTTTAAAAATCAGAGAGGATCCCTCATCCTGTTTATTGGCAACTTTGAAGAGTTGCCAATAAACAGTCAAGCAACTATAGTCTAGGAGCTGTCCCTACTACCAGTGGCTCTTCCACTGGAAACTAATTCTATGTCCCAGGGCAGCATCCCCAGAGTCACTGCTGCCCGAGAGCCATAGGGCAGGGATCTGGTAAGTGCCAGCCAGTGGGAACTCTGAAGCCAGCAGCAAGCCCAGGCCCAAAGACCAAGGGAGAAACCCAATGTGCTCCTTGTGCAGGGCCGGCAGCTTGGGGCTTGAGCAAAGCAGTGAGCCAGGGCCCCAGCCAGGCAGAGCCAGCTGCAAAGCACTAGGGCTGCCACAGCTGAGCTTGATCAATGCCTTCATAGCTTCATCTTCCTCAACCTCAGCCTCTCTAGGGCTCTGTCCTGTGTGGAGCCTTCCTCCTCAGCTTCATGACACTACTCTGCCATCCTGTCCCGTGGAGCTCCGCTTTGCAGCTTTCCTGACCACTGCCTCAGTTCCTTGTGCAGGCTTCCATGTCTAGGATGGCAATGGGTCCTCCCCAAAGCAGTTCTGCACATGGAGGATTTTGCATTGACCTTGAGTGGATTCATGGAGCCCCCACCCTGTCACCAACCCGGGAAAACCTGGACCTTGGGATATAGTCAGAAATCCTGCTGTTCTCCCTGCCCTACTGTCTGCGTGATGGAGGGTGGATGCCATGCCTGCCTGCATGGGCTCTAGCTCTGCACAGCCCACTGTCCTCAGCACCTGCTTTCCTGCCTGCTCTCCCATGGCTCTGCAAAGCTGGTTCCTTGGGATCAGAGCCCACATCATGCTGTTCCTTCCGTGTTGCTGTCCCTCATCTGTAAAGTTGCTTGGCACATGTGTGATAGGAAGGAAATGCATGAGCTGTGCTCACAGCAACCCTGGGAAACGCCTTCCAAAGTGCCCACTTTACAGCTCTGGCAACTGAGATACCCAGCATGAAATCTGTGGCCACCAATTAAGGCAGGGGCAGAGCTGAGCTGGCTGTCCTGCTCTGCCAGCCCCCAGGCCCATTCTCCCCTGCATTGTGCCAGGCTGCCTGAAGACCCCATGTCCCACGTGTCTCCAACCCTTTGCCAGCTCTCCCCAGCAGAGTCAGGGATGGTATGCCTGAGGCCTGGCACAGAGACACCCCATGGCAAAGACTGGGTCCTACCCACTCTTGCACCTCCAGCTCATGGCCAGCATTTGCCATGAGGTGAGCTTCTTCGGGATCCAAGGGTTGAGCCAAGAGAGCATCCCTTGGGGTTCCTCATCTTCTCACAACAGGAACCTGAAAAGGAGAGGCCTGGGAGATTCTGGTGCCAGGCAGGCTGTACGAAGAACTAAGGACCAAAGGCCAGGCCTCCAGCCATTCATGTACTCACTCTTTTGCTCCCACTGCGAGTCAGGTGCAGATACAGACCCAAGGGTGTAGCAGTAAGCCCTGGTCCTTGCCCTCTGGAGCACGGTGACGGTAAAGGGAGCTCTGGAGTGCACAGACAGCTGTCTTGGTGGAAGCTGGACTGATATGGTTCTGCAAAGAGAGGTAGGGCTAGGTGAGGGCCTGGCTCTGACGGGGGCGTGGCTCCCTGGGTAAGGGAAGGTCTCACTGGGCAGGTGATACTTGAGGGGAAACTTGAAGGCAGACATCCAGAAACATCTGAGGTCTCCAGGCAGAGAGACACAAATGCAACGGTCCTGGGGTAGAAGCTGGCTTGATGTGTTCGAGAAGCCTCACTGAGGCCAGTGCAGCTGATGGAGCCATCGGTACCACGATGGAAAAGCAGCAAGAGCTGAGGGCTCAGTATCTCTGGGACCAGGCCTACAAGCCCTGGGTCCTCCTCCTCTCCACTGCCCGTATTTGAACAAGCCATAGGCACAACACAGTGGCAGGTGGAGGCCCAAATATCACCTCCGGTACTAATGCAGGCCAAGTAGAAAACCAGTGCTGCACGTAAGAGCCAAGTGGGGCCTGTTACCCATGCTCCGAGTGGGAGGATTGGCTGACCCAAGCAAAGGCAGGCCAGGGTCGGGGAGAGCCTGCTTCCCGGCAAGCAGCTGAGAGCTTTATTGCTGAGGGCAGCTGGCAGAGCCGATTCAAGCAAGCCAGCTCCCTCTTCCCAGATCACACAAATCAGCCACTCTAGTTTTAAGCCCATGGAAAGGGCAGTGCCTGAGCCCCCTTCCCAAGCAAGGGCTGTCGGAGAGCAGAGAGGGGAAGCAGGCTGCAGAGAAGCAACTCCAGTCCCCAGCATCTGCCTGGGCTGCTGCTGCACAGGGAGGCAGAGCTCTGCCCCAGGCCTGCTTAGTACTGACCCTGGCTCAGTCCAGGTTTCCAGGGTAGTTGTCAGTGTGTCCAGTACATGGCATGGAAGTGGGAGGCCACAGGCATAGAGGCTGGAGAGTTAAGGCAGGACTAACAGCTTTGGCCACAGAGAGAGCCACTATCCAGCTCTCCATGGCGGGGAGCTGCTGCTACTGTGCCAATGGCCGGAAACAGGGTTTTACAGCCAAAAAGACTGGAATGAGGCTTAGTGCTGAACTGCACTGATGTGCCCAAGAAGTGCTGCTTGTAGGAGGTGTGTACTGGCAGGAAGACTCACCACCTGCCTTCTGTTTCGGTTACAGCCATCACCTGCGGCCACCCAGGAAACCCTATCAATGGCCTCACTCAGGGCAGCCAGTTCAACCTCAACGATGTGGTCAAGTTTGTCTGCAACCCTGGGTATGTGGCTGAGGGGGCTGCTCAGTCACAGTGCCTGGCCAGCGGGCAGTGGAGCGATATGCTGCCCACCTGCAGAAGTGAGTTGCCCCTCCTATCCCTTCCCACTCCCCCTGCCCCCACAACCTTGTCCCAGCCTTTTGCCTAGGAGCAGGACTCACACACAGGAGGAGCACTGGAGAGGGAGGGGTTAACGATGAGGGCATGGGGGGCGAAGTTTCTGTAAAGGATGCATTTCTCAGCCAGTAATCAAGGTGCAAAGTGCAAAGAGGGGTACAGCAAGCTCAGGACCAGCACACCCACACCCCACCCTCCTCCAGATAGGATCTGCACCATGGTCCAGTTTGGAAGGAAAGGTTCTGCTATGCCAGGAATCTCTATTTGGGTTTCTGAATGATCGCATCAAAGCTTCAGAAAACCCCCTCATCCACGTTTCTAATTGTCTCTTTTGATTGCAGTCATCAACTGCACAGATCCGGGCCACCAAGAAAATAGCGTTCGCCAGGTGCACACCAAAGGCCCACACAGGTTCAGCTATGGCACCACCGTGTCTTACCAGTGCAGCCACGGCTTCTACCTCCTGGGCACCCCCGTGCTCAGCTGCCAGGGCGATGGCACGTGGGACCGCCCCCGCCCCCAGTGTCTCTGTAAGTCCATGTCCTGGGAAGGGACAGTCCGGGGATATGCGTTGTGCATGTGGGTGTGTGTCCATGGCAGTCCCCCTGGCTGTTCCTTGGATACCAAAGCCCTTCTTGAACTCTCTTTCTTCCCAGCCACAGACCTGTTCTCTTTCCTCATGCACCCGCCACCAACTCTACAGTCCTTAGGATCCCCCACCTTTAGAACTGGCCGCCTAGAAGACACCATCTCCCTACTTTGTCTCTTTCTGTCTTTTCATGGAAAAAAAAAGTAACACCTGAGCCCCTTGCCTTGGAAGCACTGAAGCTGAGAGGCCCCAGATCCACCTGTATGTAAACTCTGGCTTTACCATTTAACAAGCTATGTGGTTCAGGTGAAGTCCACTCTTTTTTTTATTATTACCTTTCATTTTATGACACAGTTTCATAGGCTCTGGGATTCCCCTAACCCCTCTGTGTGCCCTACCCCATGATGGATTCCTCCACCTTGTTGCAGTATTACAGTTCAAATCCAGTCATAATTCTTTCATTGCAAGCATGTACTTTGCATAGTGTCCAGTATCTTACTGTCCAGATAAATTCAACAGTTTCTTGGGGAGACCATCTCTGGTCTGAAGGCAGAGCTGGCAGAATATCGTCCCGACCCATTAAAAGCCACAACGTGACATCAACAACGGTTTACAACCTCATACAGTTAATTGACATGGTATTGAGTAACCAATATGTTAGAAAATGCAAGTTCTAACTACATCCTGTGATTACTTCATTGACATTTCAATTTTAGTATATACACAATTGGCTGCTATACACCTTAAGATGGCTATAGGGTATTATTCAGCTGTCTTGTGTCTATTTTCGTTTTTGTATTTAGTAGTTTGTAGTGTTGAAGCATGATTTTTACTGAACTTGGTGGATTTTGGGATAGTCCATGCTGGCTTATAACTCTAATAAGGCATTTGTCAACAGTTGAGGTACAGAACAGTTTTAGGAGGGGTGTGCAGAGAAATCTTCAGTACCTTAGTGAGGAATAACTTATCTTTGTGTCCTACCTAGTAACGTATATGTGAGTCCAGGCTAACCGTCTCCTGTCTGGTACTGAGCTTTTCTTGTTGTTATCTATCTAATCTAATATTTTTGGGGGGGTGGGGGACTCTGGAGCAACCCTGATGGTCATTGCAGGAGAGCTTGGGGATCCAAAGTTGGAACTAGGTAGGGGCCAAAGAAAGTTCCTCTCCTGATTCCTGAAGGAAGTTTACTGTTCTTCTGTTTCTGTGGACTGCTCAGGGTTCCTGGCTGTTGTTCCGATGACATTGGCTCCTGCGAGGAAGGATTTGGGCTTCTTCCATCCCATGTGGGAGATCCAAACAGGAGTGGATGACCTCAGAGTTCTTGGCCTCTGAAGGCACTCCACTTCCCCAAGGTCTCCTTGGCAGTTGGGATATAGTCCTTGGTGCCCATACTGATGGTCCTTGGTGAGGATCTGGGAGTCTTCAGGGTTGGGATACAAGTCTCCTCCTGTCCCCCTGCTCCACTCTGGCGTTCCCCCCCGCCGCTCTGTGCATATGACCTCCTGTTAAGAGATTGTCAGGATCGCTCTTGGTTCCCCCTGTATGTCTTTAAAGTTTTGCTACTGTCTAATGCTGATTCGAGTCTGTTGTCTATAAGTTACCTGTTATGTTCTTGATAGGTTATACTTCACGTCTTCCCAAGTGAAGACCACTCTTAGAGCCTCTGTTTCTTCATCTGTCAAAATGGTGCTAATCCTTAGCCCATGGGGTTGTCAGCATGTTAAATAGGAAAAGTCATGCCCAGCGATCAGCACAGTGCCTGGTAGATAGAAGCCACTTAGTAAACCACATTTGCTTGAATTGATCTAAGGAGAAGCAACGTAAGGGTTACAGGGCCAGGGATATTCTAAAATCCTCTGACATCCGGTTGCTGGCCTCACACTGTGTATGAGCAAAGAAGCTAACTTGGTACTTCTCTGCTGTTAAGGATGGTCCTCTGCCCATTCTACCGGCAGTACAGGTAGAGGTGTACCCAGTCCCCTGTCTTTGCTAGGACAGATATCTGTTCATCTCCTCGGCCCTGCAGTCTGGGAGTCTCCATCTCCTTATGCCCATGTGCCTGTAGCTGTAAGGAGAGCTGGTACAGCCACTCACAGCCTTTATTTCCCTTTGAGGATCCCATCTTGGCCATCTAATGCTGTTTACGGCCAGCTAGTTGTGGGGAGCGGGGTGCCAAAGCCGTTCCCCAGAATAGGAAAGTCTGTCACAGGATGGCAGCTGACCCAGGGCCAGGAGGCAGGGTTGGTCTTGCCAGCAGGTAAACAGGAAGTCACAGGGATAGGCTGATGCCCTCGCTGCGATTATGTCATTGCTACTATACTTATACATTCTGTCATTGCTACTGGCACCAAGTGGACCCACGGGGAGAAGTGATTGGTGGAAAATGGTATAAAAGCAGCCAGTAAAAGCTAAGGCGTATGGGACGAGGAGAAGAAAGATGGGGAGAAGAACGACAGACAGAAGAAGAACGGGGCAGCAGAGGGGTAGATAAGCTAAGGTAACAGCTAAGGTGTACAGGACAAGGAGAAGAATGGGGAAAAGCGGGAGAGAGGGGTACCAAAGCAATATAGACCTACGAAGAGAGGAACAGGAAGAAAAGTAGCAGAGGGCTAGAGAAGCAGGGAGAAAAGCTAAGACCAACAGGGATAAAGGCAGCAGAGAGAAGGGTATGAAAGCAGCCGCTTTTGGCAATAAGGGGTCCAGTTGCGGTTCCGGCTTTCCCCAGACCCTCAAGAGTGTGCCCCATTGTTCGTGTCGCTGCTGGTCAGCAACAGCTAGTAGTCTGGGGTTGAAAATGGACACACCTGCCCACATGGTGTAGGCTGAAATTCAGAGCTCTAAGGGTCAAACTGCTGTATCTTCTGATGAAACAAAGTTCTCACTTATCTGTTATAACCTCTGTCCCAAGGCTTATTGTACCAGATGTCAATATTAGCATCTATATGATGAATATGTAATTACATTAATAATGTGGATAACTAAGATACAGTGTATTTTTAATCATTTCACTTGAAACTGTTATTTGCAAAAAATGCACACTTGTGATTTTTAAAAACTCATACAATAATATTTTCTTTCAACTGAAGATTTAATTCATCTGTATTTTTTCTTTAGTGAGATGCAGTTCACAGACCATAAAATAAGAATCCGGTTCAGTGGTTTTAGTCTACTCATCAAGTTGTACAGCATCACCACTCATTCCAGAATGTTTTCATCAACACAGTCCAACATTTTCACTGCCACTCCTTATTTCTCACCACCCTCCCCCCACCCCGGGCAACACTAATCTACTTCCTGTCTCTGTGGAATTGCCCATTCTGTATGTTTTCTATCAGTGGCATCACACGGAGCTTTTTGTGTTGGTTCTCTTCCATGCGGTATATTTTTCAGTAACACCCCCGCCTCCTCCATATTTTGGCAGGTGTCATGACTTCATTTCTTATGTGGCAAGAACGATCCTGGAAATGAGTGTTACCACCCTGTATTTGTCCATTCATCAGCTGGTAGATATTTCCACTTCTGGGTATTCCTTTGGGCTGCTATGAACAGTGTTGCCGTCAACATCTGTGGGCAGGTTTGTGTGTGAACTTGTGTTGCCTGGCAGTAGACTTGGAGTGAAATTACCAAGTCACCTGGGAACTCTGTGCTTCATCTTTAGAGGGACTGCTCAAGGGTTTTCTAGAATGGCTTCACATTGTCATTCCTCCCAGCAGAGTGTAAGGGTTCCACTTTTTTTTATATGAGCACATAAACTTGTTATTACTGTTTTTTCATCATGGTAGATGTGTATTGGTAGCTTCTTGTAGATTTCCTATCTCCTAAATCACCAGTGACATTGAGTGTCTTTGGTAGACTGATTGGCTGTCGGTATATCTACTTTAGAGAAATGTATAGTCAAGTCCGTATTTTAATTGGGTCATTTGACTGTAACAGGTCTTTATGTTTTTTGGATAGCAAGTATTGTCTCCATTCTGGAGATGGTCTTTTTTTTTTTTTTTTTAGCTTCTTGGTTGCATCCTTTGATGTGTGCTGGTTTTTAATTTGAGCAAAGTCAAATTTATCTGCTTTTTTTCCTTTGACTCCCAGTAGAAACATTTTCACTGTTTCATGGTTGTGATGACCTTGTTTTAGTAGACTAACTGCCTGACTGTATCTATAAGATCCAAGTGCATGTTAATTGGACTTTGGGAAATTGTAAATGACTTCACATTTCCCCAGATGAAACCACTCAAGGAAAATCACCTGTTCCTTCCAGGTGACAGCAGACCACTTTCATTGATATGGATGTACATGGACCAAAGATAATGCGTGACCCAGGCCTGTTACTGTATGCCATTTCATTATAAGACAATGAAAGACAGTACCTGGGGAGAGATAGCCATAGTCCAACTCCCATCCCTAGAGTCTCGGAACCAGCCTCGGGCTCTTTTCTTTTTGCTGTGATACTCAGCACAACCTTTATTCAACCACAAATTACTGAGTCATATTGTCTGCTTTTGCTGAATTATAATTTGATCAGCTGTTTCTTCCAATCCCCTGATACATGTGCATTTTGCATAATGAAAGAGCACTTACAATATTAGGAGTATGGAATATCTATCTATCTTGCCTATTTTTATCTACACATTTAAGCTTCATTTGTAGTTAGCATCTAGCCACTAAAATAACCTAGAGAGTCCCCATTTAGACATGGACAAGAACACTAAAACATTTTAAATTTTTTTTCACGTTGACAAATTGACTTCCTTGGTTTTTATGCAGATGAACACTGAACGAATGAAAGTCATTTCTCTTTATCACACCTCCTTTACTTGTTCTTCCCTCTCCACAGCAGCCAGATGGTATTGTCATTGTTTTATTTTTTTGTCAAAAACATTATTGTTGTTGACTTCTTCCTCCTTTGAAGGAGTGAACCTACGACAAGAATAAAGCAGTATGCTGTTCGCTAGTTGCCTGTTGTACATATTCACAGGGAGCTTGGATGGAGCCAATGACAGAAATTTCAGGCACTGCATGCACTTTTTTTTTCAGAAACTAATTGTTAGAGCCACAATTCAACACTCTCCTCGAATCTCCCCATGAATAAGTTTAGACCCAAATAAGAATCAGAAAAAAAATAGCCAAGCACTGTCGCAGAAATCATCAGGGGTAGCCCATATAAATGTATATGTATACATGCCAGTGACATGGATGAAAGTAAAAATTGAAAGCTGGAAACAACCCAGTGTTCGTAAACAAACACAATATAATCATATTGTGTGATGGTAGCCAACATAAATGATGACCCTACTCTAGTCACCTTTATGGACTGTCCTAGGTGGCACAGAGGCTGGTCTGTGTAACCTGTAAGATGGAAATGACAGCAAGTGACATTGTCACTTCTGCCTTTCTCTCTTGGGTCAGTCAACAGTCAATAGTAAACCCTTCAGTGACTGTAGCCATAGCCAACATCCTGGCTGGACCTGATGGGTCACCCAGCCAAACACTCTCAGATCCTTAGCCTGTAGACACCATGAGCCGTAATTAATCTATTGTGAGTGAAGTTTGGAGGAAATTTGTTGTGTGGCAATAACGGCAATAGAAAACTACACCAAATGGTGTGCTACATGGCAGGGGTTGATAAACTGTGGTTCATGGGCCTGATTTTCTATGGCCCTGGAGCATTATATTTAAATACATATACACACCCTGAATACCACATGTTATGTATATATATACTATGTGTTTATGTGTGTATGATTTTAATCCTGTTTTTTTCATTATAAAACATCTCTGATATGAAATACTTATACATTAGGTAGGATGCAGTGCAATATTTCAGTACATACACAGAGTAAGCTGATAAAGCCAGGCAGCTAACTTTTCATTTCCTTATCTTTGTGTTTGCGGCCTACCAAATCCTCTCTTCCAGTTCTTTATGCAGAGCATAATGCCTCATTGTGAACTGGTCATCCCACTGTGTTCTCTAATATAGGAACTTAATATTTCAACATGACTGCATTTTGGTCCCTGTGACCCAGCATCTAACTCCCTGCCCATTCCCCTTCCAGCCTCTAATACTCACTATTCCAAGTTCAGATAAAACATTCTTTTCCACTGTTTTTTATCATGAGGAGGAAGAAAAATATGGATCAGAGACTATGCATGAACCTCAGAGATTAAAGTGTTATTGTCTTGCCCCTTGCAGCAAGCTTGCCAACCCTACTCTATTGGAACAATGATGGATGAACTATTGCTCCACACGACAGAAGCTAAATACAAGTTATGTAATGTAGGATCCCATTTATGTAAAACTCAAAAGCAAAGCAGGCACAAACCTGACTTCTGGTAATACAAGTTAAGACAGTGTTCACCTTGAGCAGGTGTGGTGGGAGGTGAAGGATGTGAGGAGCTTCCAGGGCACAAATGATCTTTCTTGATCAAGGGGTCATAGATACCGGAGTCTCATCCATGTATTCACTTTGTGGCAGTTCATGAAGCTGCACAGTATGACTGTTGTGTGTTCTGCAAGTGTGTTGTTCTATATGTATGTCCATCAGAAAAGAATCTATTTGAGAAACTATTAGAGAGTTAAGATAGGATAGATTTTAGGAGACAAAAGTATTTAATGAACATTCAAGGAATTGTTAGAACTGTACCTGGAGACTCCATTCCTTTCAGAAGAGGGGGAATCAGAGGTGCCATCCAGATGTTGCTGCAGAAGATGATGTGTTACCAAGCAGGAGAGTGTGGACTCTATCACATGGCAAGTTTCCAGAATTGATTCTTCAAGTTCCTTGTCCTTGCCATGCCTCCTTCTCCTTATCAGTAAGGTGGCGACTAAAACAGTGCCTACCTCAGAGAGTTGTGGTAAGGAATAAACAGCAAACCCTTGAAACTTGCTGTATGAGTTAGCCATTGCTGAATAGCAAAGCTTAGTGACTTAACAGAAACTATGTTTTCTCATAGTTTTGTAGACCAGAAATTTGGGTAGACCTTGGAAGGTACAATAATTTGGGTTCTCCAAAGAAACAGAACCAAGAGAAGGCATAATGTCAGAAGAAACAGAGAGAGGTTTGCCCTAAGGAGCATGTTCACTAGATTGTGAAAGCTGAGAATCCCCAGAGTTCCAGCAAGCAAGCTGGAGAGCCAGGAGAGCTGAGAGTGTAAATTCCAGTCTGAGTCTGTGGACCAAAGAGATGACTGATATCTGAGCTCAGAGATAGGCGCCCAGGCAGAAAGAAGTCCCTTCTCCACCTTTGTGCCCGCTTCTGGCTTTCAAAGGATTAGAAGAGATCTATTCACTTTGGGGAGGACCAGCTGCCCAGTCTACCCACAAGCACCCACACAGATATACCCAAAATAATGTTGGTCTAAACATCTGGACACCTGTGGCCTAGTCCTGTTCACACATAAAACCAACAATGCCAGCAAGGATGGCTCATCTATACTGCATAGCTCAGTGAGGACCAGAGAATCCAAAATGACCTTGCGTGTCTGTTTGGGGCCCCAGAGGTGGCCATCGGCTCAGAAGAAGGCTAGATCTATGTCTTAAGTTCAGAACTCAGAATTCTCAGAATTGTCTTATTGATGAAGGCAAGTCACAAAACCAGCCTGGATCCAAGGGCAGAGGAAATAACAGTTTGCACTGCCTGGAATGGGAAGAGTGGTGAGCGTGCTCAGGGATGGGAGAAGTTAGTGGCTGTCCTTGCAGACAGCAAGCTAGTGACATTTCATGTCCTCTGCACGCACAGGATATCACCCCTTCACCTCAAGAACCCCAATGACATATCTATTCTGTTTCAATGATCTCTTGTGTAACTAATTAGACAAAGCATTAAGTGACTTCATGCAGTAATCATTTCACTATCCTTGATTGGTAAATTGGGTAGGATTTAAGGAGACAGCTCATCTCTTTTGCATATGTTGTTGATTGTTGTGCTCCAACTGGACCATAAAATCTAAGATGTCCTCACTCTAATGTTGAGACCTTGGTGCTGGTAGTTGACAGAAAAATTGTGGTTGGTCTCAGCGTAGTCTCTCTTGCCACAGAATGTCCTGGCATTCAGTGGTTCAGGCAAGATTGCCTTGCACAGCAGCAGTAGTGTTCCAAGTACTTTATAGGCTGCAACTGGCCCAGTGACACTCCTAGTGCAGTCCATCATTCAGAGCCAGTCCAAAGGCCAGCTCATGTCCAAGAGGAAGGGAAGCAGGCTCCAGCTCTTGATGGGAAGAATTGTCAGCAGCAGTCTTTGCAGATCATCCCCCACAAACCCTTAAAAGAGTACTGCACACATACCAAGATCACAGTGAGAAGTGGGAGCACCTGGGACCTTCCAGCCCTCCCTGACTCTGCCAACAGTTCATCATCAAGAACAATTTGGTCCCACTCTTGATCACCTCTCCTGGTCAGTATCCAGGCCATGCCTGTCTGGGTATAATGATGACCGTAAGCGCCTCCTACCAGACCCCAAGACTTAATCTAAGTCTTCATCATCTCTTTGGGAACTACTGCAACAACCCTTTCTTTCTTGGCCTGCCCTAGTATCTCTCCACTCAGTAACCTGAGCTTGTTCAAGGTAGATCAGAGTCCATCCTTCACTGCTGTCCCATTGTGCTTAGAATCATATCTAAATTTCACACTATGACCTGACCCCAGAGAGCCTCCACTCCATCTTCTTCCGTTCTTCTCTTGTTCATTCTGTCCAGCATCCCTGGCTTTCTTGCTGTTCTTCAGACACACCAAGCTCATTCTGTCCTCTGAGCTCTTACGTCTGAGGTTCCTTTCCTTGTGACACTCTTGCTCCTGATTTCGCACAGCTGGCCTCTCCTTGCTGTTCGCAAGCAGCACCTTCACCTCACTCCCAGATACTCTTTACCTGATGCATCTTTCTTCTGTTTCACTGACACCCCTGGAATCACCTATCTTCTTCTTTGCACTCTCTCTTCTCCGTTGGACAATAAGCTCAGTGAGCACTTGGACTTGGCTCTCCCTAACATGTAGAACTGTGCCTTGCACATAACAAGCACTCACTGAGTCAATGAATGAACCTGGGGATCCGTCAACCTGTCAAAAGTGATGGGAAGGCCAAGCCCAATGATGCAACAGCCCCATCCTGCCCTAGTCAGTGTGTTTCAGTTCTGGTATTCTTACCCTATCACTGGCTTTCCTAGTTGTACTTTAGCAATTTAGGAAAGTGTGTGTCAGAATCCACTGGGCATAACTTAAAATACAACTGTAGAATGGAGTTGAAAAAGAACTGTAACCTGCCTTTATCCTTGTTCAAGGCCAATGCAGATAATCCGTGAATGTCAGAGCTCCCCGTGCCATACGTATGTCATGTGGACCACCTGTCTGCCCAGAGACATTTGGAGTGTGTCCTGTGGTAGAGAGGAATTAAAGAATAGCAAACAGAGAAACAAGACCAAAGAAATTGATATTGTGGACCTACTGCATGCTGAGTAGTCACTACTCTCCCCTTCTGTGGTTGGGAACTGTACAGGGAGGTGGCTAAGCATTGCCAGGTGCTTCAGGACAAACTTAAGGGTTTCTCTGCTTCCCTGACTCCTGCTACAAGAAGCTTGAGGGTGTGTTATGCGTTGTAGATCAAGTTCCAAGCAGAGGTGCTAAAATGTGTGCTCTTCCTCACAGTGGTGTCCTGTGGTCACCCAGGCTCCCCTCCACATGCCCAGATGTCGGGGGACAGCTTCACCGTGGGCTCCATCGTGCGGTACAGCTGCACTGGCAAGCGGATGCTGGTGGGAAACGCTACCCGCATGTGTGGGCTGGATGGACACTGGACTGGCTCCCTACCACACTGCTCAGGTATAGAGCATGGTACTAAGGCAAGGTGGTCAGGAGGAATGCCTGGCAGATGGGAAGTGGATGAGCTCCCAAGGTGTGAGTGTGATTGATTGATTGATTGATTGAAGGGAGCCCTCATCCCTTGGCTTGCAGGTGGACAGCACAGCTAGACAATATCCCTGCTGGACTTCAACCTTCAAGTTCCAGTTTCATTCCCTTAATCAGCATTGTCCACTCCCATGCATTCAAGGAGCTCCCAGGACAGCCCTAATCTCTCATACACCCTCGCCTATGCTCATTTCTTCCCTGCGTTAAATTTCTGGGTCCCAGCTTGCTTTCTCCCCCACCTTGCCCCATGTCCTGTCTGCTTAGTGGGGACAAATATTCTCCCCTACCACCCTGAGACACCAGTCAGTCCACAAACTTCTACAGGCAAATCCATTTCACCACTGACCTATAAGCACAGTGACCTGCTATCCAAGTAGGAAATATAGGAACTGCCAGGTTGCCTGCCCTGTTCTCCAAGCCAGAAATTCCTCTGGAATGCTGTCCAACAGAGCAAAAGAATTGTCCTGCAGGTATCAAGAACCACTAAGCTAGAAAACAAGTACCTTGCAGCTCTGTCTTCTTTAAAGTGATCCTGCTCAGCCCTGGGAAGCGTTCCTGTGCAGTATATTATCCTCAAGAGATAACAGAGGGACTATCGGTTAATACCAGTATTCCATATGAGCACCAGTTCAAAGTCCCAACTGCTCCAGCTCCTTGTTAATGAGCCTGGGAAAGCAGCAGAAGATGGCCTAAGTGCTTGGACACCTGCATACATCTGGGAGACTCAGATGAAACTCTTGGCTCCTGGCTTTGGCCTGGCCCCATTCTGGCTATTGCAGCTGTTAAGCGGGTGAACCAAAAAGTGGAGGTGCTCTCTTGCTCTCTCTCGTGCTGTGTCTGTGTGTGTCCTTCTGTCTCTATAACTGCTTACAAGAAGACAAATCATTAAAAAAGAAAAAAGAGGCAGTTGCTTACAAGGATCATGGTTCTATAGGAATCCCATCTGGGTACTGAAGTCAACTCTCCAACTCTGGCCATGCCAGCTCCCTTCCAGAAGTAAAGACCCCACCTTTTCCTAATTCAGCAGCCTTCTCCCAGTGCGAGATGTCCATCATCAGCTGAGCAGCTGTTCTTGCAGCCAAGTTTCCCAGATAAGTCTGTCTACCAAAATCAAGGTCAATGCCAGAATATTGAACCAGATGTTTGTTAGGTCTGCCTAAAAACTGCCCAAGACTGTTCTCAGACACATCCCTCGGTCTCATTACCCAGCACATAGACCTATTAATCTATCCTCACACAGTTAATGACCGGGGCAGGTCTACATGTGTATCCTGAGCACTTCCCTGGCATAAGCTAGAGGAAGAACTGCCTACTAAGCCCCTGACTTCTTTCTGTTGGGCCTCCTGGAGCAGGTGACTTGGGAGCATAGTGTGGGAAAGGCAGGGTAATATACAATGAGGCCTCCTGGGTGTCTTCAGAACATGTCCCAGGAGTAAAGGACATTCCCAGCAATAAAAGGAGCTAAGTAGATACGTGCCGCTCTCCCTGTTGAGAAAATCCATTTGCCTGGAACAAGGTACCTCCTCCCAGACACTGGGCTGATGGTGTTCTTAGGGTGCCTTTGATCTGCTAGAAGGATGTTTGTTCTGCATGGACAAGGAAAAGACAGAGTAGAGGAAGAAAGGAAGAAAGAAAGAAAAAAATAAAGGAAGTAGAGAGAGGAAGGAAGGAAGGAAGGAAGGAAGGAAGGAAAAGCACCTCCTACCCATTAGCATATGTGACCCAACCACATGTTCATACTCCTGACCCATGGCAGGGGAGCCAGGTTTTGCTATCACAGATGCTAACCTTCCTTCCCAGTGTTGGCCAAGGTTTGAACGACTGGAAATATTAAGATACAATTATTATGTAGAACCTCTAAAACCCATCTGCGCCTCCCACATGACCCTTGTGTAGCTTCCCCAGGAGTAGTCCTGCCAGCAGAGGAAAGGGCTCCCAGGCAGAGACAAGTGAACTCCCTGCAGGCATGGCAAGTGAGAAGCAAGAAAGGAGCTTCCAGAGGGCATGGACTGTCCTTTAGGAGAGGTGCCTTCGGCTGCTTCACCCCTGATCCTGCCTCATTTCTCCTGTGTATCCAGCAAAGATGGACGTGAGATTCAGGGATAGCACCTTCCTGGAGACATTTAAGAACACAATTAGAAGAAATTCTATCAATGCAGGGCTGGGGAATGAATGAATGAACCCTAAATGCCTTAGATAAGGAAAATCAGCAACCAGGAATAATGGTAGGTACAGAGGTAGTTGCTGCCTTCCTGAGACTTACAGATGTCATCTCCGTGGCAGCAGCTCGTGACAGGTCTGAGAAACACAGTCAAGCATCCCAGTCGCATATTTGGCCTCATTCAGTGGACCAGGATGATGGCCAACAAAGCACCCTGTGTCATGAACTCCAGGCCAACTGGGGGCATGCAGAGACTTCTGGGACCTGAGACCCCCACGAAGGGGTCCATTGCCCACCTCTCCAGCCTCACCGTCTTTGCTGACAAAGACGTGGCCCTGAGGGGCAGTTTTCTGGCCCAGAGTTCCTTACAGCCCCCAACACAGCAGTCCAGACAGAACAAGCTCCTTCAACTGGGGAACCGCACCCACCATATGCCTGTTTCACAGCAGAATTGGCTGTAGCTGAGGCCAACTAGCCAGTGTGGGAGGGAGAGCTACCTGCCACCCTGGATGCCCTCAAGGAGACCCAGCACTGCCTATTGCCCGAGTTCCAACCTGGGAAACTTCAAGATCAAAAAAACCCTCAGCAAAGTTGGCAGACTCCTCTTCTTCCCAGTGTTCAGGTTGGAGGTTAAATGAGTCTCCTGAGGAAGGAAAGGGGAGAAAATAAAGTTGTATGGCATACTCCCAAGCTAAAGAAACAAAGCAGACATGATCCCAGGCTGGCAGGTTGGTGGAGACCTAAGTGAAGGGACATGTTACAAATGGATGCCCCCATGGGTTCATGAGGGGAGAGATTCCATGAAAACCGGATGTGCTGTCCTCCCGGGCGATTGTCGGTATCCCACAGCATCCTCCTCCTTCCTCGTGCTTGGCCTGGTTGAACTGGAGAACGTCTCCTTTCCATCTCTGTGGTGTAAGGCCTTCTCAAGCCCGCAGGTGCCAGGTCCTGCAGCTATGTCTCCTGTCCTCTTGGGTCCTTAGCACTTTCCCAAGTGTCCCCAAACCCTTTCAGAAGCCAGGTAAATGCAGGAATGTAGCAAGAGGCCAGGAATGCTACAAGCTAGCTAGAACATGTAATTTAGAACTCACTTCCTTGCCTGATTTGTGAGTAGTGAGTACTGCAAGTTGCAGTATCAGACACCTCAGACAGTTACACTTCTCTATAGTGAGATTTCGAAATAAATAGCAAATGTGTCCAAACACCACAAGATACACAATTGTTCCTTGTCAGCAAAAATAAAATAAGTGAGTGAGTGTTTGGCCTAGCAATTTAGACCCCAGGGAAGACACATCCTATATGGGAGTGTCTGAGTTCAGGACCTGACTCTGGCCCCTGGCTCCAGTTTCCTGTTGATGCAAACCCTGCAGCACAGCAGTGACATCTCCAGTGGTTGGGGTCCTGACACTCACACAAAAGGCCTCGGTTGAGTTCCTGGTTCCCATCTTTGACCCAGTCCAGCCCTGGCTGTTATGGGCATCCAGAGAGAGAATCAACCTCTCTCTCTCTTTCTCTACCCTCCTCCCTTTTCTTCCAAAGGCAATGAGTTTTGTTTGGTTCTGACCCACAGGAACCAGCGCAGGAGTTTGTGGCGATCCTGGCATTCCAGCCCATGGCATCCGACTGGGGGATAGCTTTGCTCCGGGCAGCCTGATGCGCTTCAGCTGTGAGGCTGGATACACACTCCGCGGATCCTCTGAACGAACCTGCCAAGCCAACAGCTCATGGAGTGGCTCGCAGCCTGAGTGTGGAGGTAATGTATGTGACCATTCTGCTTCCCCCCTTTGCCAAACCCCAGCACCCTGCCCCTGTTTGCTATGCAACTCATTCACCCTCCCAGAGAAAACCCATGGCCCTAGGTGGGCTGTTAGACAGTTCCCACTCATCTTAAAAATGTATTTATTTTTAAAATGAGTGGGAAGGAGGAGAGACAGAGAGGAAGATCTTCCATCTGCTCATTCACTCCCCAAGTGGCCACAATGTCCGGAGCTGAGCCCATCCGAAGCCAGGAGCCAGGAGCTTCTTCTGGGTCTCTTGTGCAGATGCAGAGTCCCAAGGCTTTGGGCTGTCCTCAACTGGTTTCCCAGACCACAAGCAGTAATCTGGATGAGAAGCAGAGCTGCCAGGAAATGAACCGGCTCCCATAAGGGATCCTGGAGCATGCAAGGCGAGGACTTTAGCCACTAGGCTACTATGCCAGACCCCCTACTCATTTTTTTTTTAACATCACCACATCGATCACCCCCTACTCATTTTTATTAGTAATCCAAAGACAACCTGTAACTAAGAAGAAAACAAAAGAAGGCTAAACTTAGCCCATGAATTGATCCATTTTCCATATAACTTCATTCAGTAACAATGTGCCAGATGTGGTGATGTGAGCTGGGGATGCGCTGTAGCCAATACAGACACACTGCTGTGGGCTGAACGCTAGTGGCCCTGCAAATTCCCTGTGTGGAAGCCTAACCAGCAACACGACAGCGACGGAAAGAGGGGCTCCTGGAGACAGCTCGAGCTCTCGTGAGGGGAGTCAGTGCCCTCGCACAGAGGCTCCAGGGAGTTCCTTCCCCTCCTAGCATGCGGGGACACACAGGAAGCTGCCATCTTTGGACCAGCAAGGGTCCTCACCGGAAGTAGAGTCAGCACTGCCTTGGTCTCAGGCATCCCAGCCTTGGGATTGTGTTTCATCCACCAGGTTGTGATGTTTACTTAGGGCAGCCGGAACGAATGAAGATGACTATCATGTGGTTCTCTGAGAGCTCTCTATCTACGGGAAGTAGCAGACACTCCAAGTGCCTGGATAAATACCAATCCAGTCAGAAATGCTGTCAAAACCACCTAGGTCCTCAGTGCTCCCTGAGGGAGGGCAGTGGAGGAAATTCTGTTTCTCTGTTCGCTCCTACATTTGGGAGGAAAGAACATTCTCCTAAAGATTTGTTCATTTCTATTGGAAAAGCAGATTTAGAAATACAAGGAGAGACACACAAACACACAGACACTCTCCAAATGGCCACAATGGCTACAACTGAGCTGATTTGATCCAAAACCAAGAGCCAGGAGCTTCTTCTGGGTCTCCCATGTGGGTGCAGGATCCCAAGGACTTGAGCCATCCTCACTGCTTACCCAGACCACAAGCAGGAAGCTGGATGGAAATTAGAGCTGCCAGGACACAAACTGGTGCCCATTTGGGTTCTTGGTGCTTGAAGGTGGAGAATTCATCAATGAAACCGTCACACCAGCCCCAGGAAAAAAGCATTTTTAAAGTCTGTCTCTGGATGAATGTTTGACACACAGTGGCTTAAGTCTCTATGTCCCATGTCAGAGTTCCTAGTTACATCCTGGCTACTCCACTTGGGAACCAACTTCTTGCACCTGGAAGACAGTCGGTGATGGTCCAAGTAGTTGTGTCCCCACCCTCCATTTGGGAAGAGGCAGATTGAGTTCTGGGTTCCTAGTTTCAGCCTTGCCCAGCCCCATTCGTTTTATGGAAAAAAAAAAAACCAGATGGAAATCTCTCTGTCTGTCTCTCTCTCTTTTCAAATAAAATGAAAATACTAGATCTTTTTTTTAAATTGAAAACCTGTTTGTTCAAACATGTTACAGCTGCTCCCATGAATTTCTTCTTATTATTAAATAAGTACAGCCAGCCTGCCTAACACACTCATACACTCTTTAATGCAAGAAGTGTATTAAGCAGCTGAGGGAGAAGATACAGAAGAGCTCTGACAGGACGGCAGGTGGCAGTGGGGACAGGACCAGGCAGAGCGCAGTTTCCAAGCAACAGTGAGGCTCGCGGCAGGCAGTGAATCATTTAGTTAAAATCACAGCAGTATACACCAGGCTGCTTTTGCTTAGACCCATTTTACTGTACGGAGAGGTGGAATTTATCCAGGCAATTTAGACATGGGCAGTAAGTGGTCGGGGCAGTGCAAAGCATGGTCATGATGGAACTGGGTGTCTGAACTGGGCCAGGAGGTGGCAGGTTCCTTTGTGGAGTAAGAGGCAGTGAAAAGTGGGTGGGGTCAGTGAGTAGGAGTTGTAGAGTAGTCCTGCAGGATAAGGGGGACATGTTCTGGCCCTGATCAGTAGACACCTGCCCGGAAATGAGACCTGTCGTCTGCCCAGAAGCCTGGAGATACTGTTTGTGAGAATTTTGGAGACACTGCAAGGGAAGTTTGTGGTAGGGGGACAGACAGTGAAATGTACATGACCCATGTTGCTTTCCTACCCCGTGCCAGAATGGGGTCAGTTACCACATCAGGCATGTTCAACAACAGAAAGTGGGCGTGAATTTTGTAGGGGTGGGGGTGTCCCAGACACACATATTCAGCTCTTAGAATTTGGCATGCTCCCCTTGGCAAGCTTCCACCGACCCTCTCAGGTTTGCTTCTTGTCTCAAATGTTTGTTTATTCATTTCTACTTATTGTAAAGGCAGAATGACAGAGACAATGAAACTGGGGTCTTTCATCCATTTGGTTCATTTTTCAAATGCCCACAACAGCCAGGACTGGGTCTAGTTGAAGCCAGGAGCCAGCCACTCCATCCACGTGGATAACAGGGACCCAAATATCTAAGTGGTCACCGGCTGCCTTCCAGATGCGCCAGCAGGAACTGGATCATCAGTCGAGCTGGACTCAAACCCAGGCACTCCAACAAGGGCTGCAGTCTACTCACATTTTCATCTCTTACTTCAATTCACTACTTTCTTCTTACTGCTCACTTTCCCTCGAATATAATTCTTATTACATCATATTTTACTTCTTCTATAGGCAGGTGTCTTATAGCAGGCCAATTTCCTCAGGGGCAAAGGACCTAACTGGATCACTGTTGTCTTCCACACAGCTAACAACCCAAATATGTGTTGAGTTAATAGACATTAGGGCTCATCCATTGTGTGAATTAACATGAATTATTTTGTAGATTTTTTTAAACCGTGTAAGTATTGTATAAGCTTTAAAGTTAGGTTAAACCAAATCAAAGATTAAAAGCATGTGATCTCTAAATATCAAATCCCCAATGAAAAATTAGTTGAGCTGGTGATTTAATAACCCAGAGAATTATTACAGCTGACTTGAATAAATGGAATTTGACTGTGACATGTAGCCTAAGGACAGAGAACTGAAAATAAATCTTAAACTGCTTTCAACCATCATGTTACTAGTAATAATATTACATTACTATCCTGAAACTATTGCTATTTTGAAAGGATGTATTAGCTACACAGAGCATATATGGATGAAATAAATACAACTAGATGACAGACATTAGGACCCAATATTTTGAGCATAAAGGATTTAAAAACAGAGAACAAAATTCTTAGTCCTAAATTTGGGTTAGAAATATCAGTATAAGTTAATATGTATCTTCCATTCAAGAAAGCTATTTTCTGGAGCAGGCTGCATGACATAGCAGGGTAAGCCTCTGCCTGTAGCACCAGCATCCCTTGTGGGCACTGATTCAAGTCCTTGTTGTACAACAAGTAGGTTAAACCAGCTTCCAATGCTGCTATCCCCTATTGGAGAGCTGGTTAGTGTCCCAGCAGCTCCCCTCCATTTCCCATCCAGCTGCCTGCTAACGTACCTGGGAAGACAATGGGAGATGCTCAAACGTGTGTGGGTCTGTGTTAGCCATGTGGCAGATCCAGATAAAATTCCTGGCTCCTGGCTTGAGCCTGCCCAGCCCTGACCATTGCTGTCACTTGGGGAGTGACCCAGAAAGCAGAAGATCTCTCTCCTTTCCTCTTTCTTTCCCCTCTCTCCTTTCTGTATCTCCCTGTTACTCAACCATTCTGCCTTTCAAACACATAAAGCAATCAATAAATCTTTAAGAGTTATTTTGCCAGCTCTGTCCATGCTAAATTTATAAAATAAACAGCCAGTTAGAAGCCATAAGTATCATTAGCGCCCAGACTGGTCTCTAAATGCACTGTGCGTTAGAAGGAACTAAGCTCCTAATGGTTCAAGTCAGGATAGGGACTATACAAAAGAAACCTCTTCTCACACCAGCAAGGAATCCACCCAGGAATCATGGGGAAAAACTCAGGAACGAACCAAAGATGGGATGGTTTGAGTATCAACAAGGATAATAAAGGCAGAGGGCAGCACATTTCATATCTGTCAGTTCCAAAAGGCCCTTACATAAGCACAAGACTCTCCTTTAGATGTTGCTAAGGAACCAACTCACTATTCTTTTGATTGGAGAAGAAGAATCATTATCCAGGTTCAGCATAAGCAAATATGGGAAAGTTCTCTTTAAGATTTATTTACTTTTATTTGAAAGGCATATTTACAGAGATGAAATATAGAGGAATTTTTCATCTGCTGGTTTACTTCCCAGATGGCTGTAACGACTATAGCTGGGCCATCCAAACTCAGAAGCCAGAAGCTTCTTACAGGACTCCCACATAGAATTAAAGAAAATTGGGTATGTGTTGATGGCAATGGATTGCTCCTTAAATTTTTAGCTGTGATGATAAAATAACCTTTTCTCCTAAAAGAAAGAAAGAAAGAAAGAAAGAAAGAAAGAAAGAAAGAAAGAAAGAAAGAAAGAAAGAAAGAAAGAAAGAAAGAGAAAGAAAGAAAGAAAGTTAAAGCACTCCACCCAAGTCTCTCCTCCCAGCTCAAGGTGAGATGCTCAGAGCCCCAGAGGCAGCAGGAGAGTCGGCCCCACATGCTGGGCCCTTGTAGCTTGGCCTCCTCTTCTGGACAGTCCTTGCCCCTGGTGCCACCTGCCAGGGTCTCATGGATAATGTGCCCCTTTGGCTTTCTAGTGATCTCCTGTGGGAACCCAGGGACTCCAAGCAATGCCCGAGTCACGTTTAGCGATGGCCTGGTCTTCTCCAGCTCCATCGTCTATGAGTGCCGGGAAGGCTACTATGCCCCAGGCCTGCTCAGTCGACACTGCTCCGTCAATGGCACCTGGACAGGCAGTGACCCCGAGTGCACAGGTAAGAACCAAGCCCTCAGGGCTCCATGGCCATCAAACGGTCCAGGTGATCCAGCTGCAACATGCCAAGGGAAACATGTCCATGTGAGACTAGGAAGCTGGCCAGGCCCATGTGAATGGTGCATATGGCCTGTATTCATTTAACATATATGAGTGAGTGTGGCAGCCCACGAGCGCACAGGCTTTCTCTTGTGCACATGGATCCCATAGCAAGACCCTGCTTCCAGGCTGTGCAGCCTATGGCAGCCTCTTAGTCAGAACAGCAAATGCTGTTATTCTAACAGATATTGTATTAGGGGCTCCATCTTCACATTAGGCTGTTCAACTTGGAAACTTCTACTCTCCTAAAGCCCAACTTCAACAGAGCCCTCTGGGAACTGCCTCTTGGAGGGGGCGGACTTTGAATTAGAACACTGGTCTTCCTAGCCCACAGAGCCAGACACACAGCGTGGGGTGGACAAAGCAGTGGAGAGGTGGGAGGGCTGACATAGGGAGTTTTGACCAAATGGGCTTGAGAATGGACACCAGGAGCCTGTGAGGAGGGAGGGTGTTGCTGAGCTGGCTTTGCCTTCTTGGACCTGTACTGAAAGTAAAGGGATGATATCTGGGTGCTGAGGAGAAATGGGGTTCAAGCCAGGAGTGAACAGTGCTGCGTCTCTCTTCTCCTAGTGATAAACTGTGGTGACCCCGGGATTCCAGCCAATGGCCTCCGGCTAGGCAACGACTTCAGGTATAACAAAACCGTGACCTACCAGTGCATGCCTGGATACATGATGGAGTCACATCGGGTGTCTGTGCTGAGTTGCACCAAGGATCGGACATGGAATGGCACTAAGCCAGTGTGCAAAGGTGCGTCTGTGGGCTGCAGATCTGGACAGAGGGCCAGAGGAGGTACCAGAGTGGGGTGGGCCGTGGGCAGAGCGTGGAGGCTGCAGATGTGAGCGGAGGGCCAGAGGAGGTACCAGAGTGGGGTGGGCCGGGGGCAGAGCATGGAGGCTGCAGATGTGAGCGGAGGGCCAGAGGAGGTACCAGAGCAAGCCATGGGAAGGGCATGGAGGCCGACAAGATGTAGCCCTAACATCTTTTCAAAGTGATAACTGGTCCCTGGACATCTACCAGGAGGAAGTCAGAAGACCTAGCCCCCAAACGTTGAGAGGGCTGTGTCAAGAGAGGAATATAGGGTCATACTTAAGAGAGGGCATTGTAAAGTGCAGAAAGATCAGACTTCCAGTGCATGATGGGTCCTTTCTGGGTCTTCCTGCAGGGCCAGGCTCCCAGCAGGTGCAAGGCAGCCTAAGGTATCAGCGATGGTGACTGGGCTGGTTTTGCTGTAGCAGGACCAGAACTCAGCCTCCTTTTTTTCCCCCGACCCACCCATACAGCTATCATGTGCAAGCCACCTCAGCTCATCCCCAACGGGAAGGTGGTAGGATCTGACTTCATGTGGGGCTCGAGTGTGACTTATGCCTGCCTGGAGGGGTACCAGCTGTCCCTGCCCGCGGTGCTGACCTGTGAGGGGAATGGATCCTGGACTGGAGAGCTGCCTCAGTGCTTCCGTAAGTTGCTCAGCAGGGTCATGGTGCAGCCAACCTGCCAGATCCTTCCACTTCCTTCTTCCCCACAACCAGGGAAGAACTTTGTCAAGGACATGAATCAAGAGGGAAGCAAGTGTCATAGTGTCATGCAAGAAAGGCAGGATGCCTTAATTCAGCACTGGCTTCAGACACTGTCCTGGCCCATGGTGGGAGGAAAAGAAGCCAGAAACAATCAGGCATTGATTCTTGGCTTGAAAGATAGTTAAGTAGAAAAGACATTGTCCAAAAATCTAGGGGTGCCCTGTACCAGCCACATGCCTGCCTTAATGGAAAACTCCCTGCCTGGAAGAGACTGCCAGGGAACCCCTAATTTTCTGCTCTGATTTTACTTCTTGTCCCCCTAGCTCAGTGCTGTCCTAAAGAGCCCTAAGTCTACTACAGGATGTGTGGCCTGCAGAAGACCCCATAAAGGCAGGCTAAAGACCCTTGAATCATCATCATTGTCTTTTGGGTGTGTGTTAGCAGAAAGCTAGAGCCAGGAGCTCTGATAGGGAAACTGGTGTCTTTATTGTTATACCAAATGCCCAGTCCTACTTTTTGTTTCTGCTTGGCATTTCTCTTACTGCTCACATATTTGCAAGTCTGTTTGGGTACCTCTGAACATTGGTTTCTAGTTGGGAATTTCAGGAGAGATTCAGGCCAGTAACTCAAAAGTGGTGCAGGCATTTGGTATGCGATTAATCCTTCTGAACCTGCTATGTCACCAGGGAGATGTTTGGAAAGTACCAAGTCTGGAGGCTGAGTCTGGGCTCAGCAAGCTTCCTTTTCGTCTTGAGAAACAGCTGATTTACTAATTGCTTTTCAACAAGGAATGAAGATCAAGGTGTTAGTTTTTTAAAAGTGTATGTATTAGAAAATGTAAAGAAGAAACTAAAAACTATTTGGACTATCACTTCCCAAAGACTACTGCACTCGGGTTGGGACTATACATCTGTGTGGACCACATTTTTTTCATATAATGCAATTTCTATATTCAAATGAGTATGACTACAATTTCCGATGAGTGGTCTTGGGTCATGCAGTACCTGCTATTTCAGAATTTGTGTTTATTTATAGGCCCCAACACTGGCCATCAGCACCTTTCTCCATCAGTGTAGTCTGATGCACCCACCATGTTCTTTGTTGTGGATACCTCAGCTTGTTCAGTCTTCCACTGGTGACGAATCCAGGTGTTCTCTAGCTGTCATGGCAGTGCTGCAATCCACATCCCTGAAAACTGTGGATAAAATCCTAGAGGGAAGAGTGCTGGGAATGAGTAGACACCCCATGCTGCTTAATATGTGTCCCCTGCTGCATTCCAGAAACAGGGTCTTAGTTCATATCCCTACGAGCAATCTAGCAAATGTGTCTCTTGAACAATGGAGCTGGATTTATTCGACTTTAAGTTGTCTCTTCCTGGATAGGATAGCTTCTGGGCAGTGTGGCTTCTAATAGACTTCAGTTGGTCAGCCCAGATGCCTCCACTTCCAGGGCAAAAACTGCTGGTGCAGCATCCACTTCACTGTGTACATGACTGTGAACCTCCAGACTCTGTAAGAATGATTCCAAGAGCAGAATCAAAATGGTGGAATAGGGTAAGGACACGTTTAAATGGACAGAGAAACATTTAATCAGGATGAAGCAGAGAGGACACATTCCAGGAAATAGGAGAGGACAGAACAACAGCAGAGGGGTATCCTGAGACTGGCAGACACAGGAAAGCAGCAAAAGCAATGGTGTGGTGTTATAGTGACTGATAATCTACCTGCATTCAGCAAACTGCAATATAAACTCCACCAGCAGCTGGAACTCCACCAGCAATAAGGTGGGAAGGGACTTTCACTGGGAGCTCGGGAGGTGAACCCAGACAAAGAACTGTCTGCCCTGCTGTTCCGTTTGATTTGTACAGGAGCAGAGACAGAGCAGCAGATCCCAGATGGGCAGTGTGAGAACAGGGTGGATTTCACAGCCCAGTTAGCCCCCTAGAGCTGAATTCGGTGCCATTTTGTGTAAGGAGGCAAAGCCAAGGGAAAGGACTAAGCATACACAGAGCTGGGAGTGAATTCTTTTCTGGCTCAGTGAACTGAAACAATGTGGCATCCTGTAGGTTCCACCCAAGACAGGTCTGGTAGCCCTCAGACCTGACGGCCAGCACATCAAGAACTCTAGCAGTGGTACATCAGGCACCATTTTGTACAGTGTGGCAAAAGTTTAGAACTGCAGGGGACAACAGTGAAATGTGCTTGCACTGAACTTAGCAAGAATTCACCGAGTTCAGTGTATTGCTCTGGTCCCACAGGAAAATAATATCAACTGTGGCATCATATGGTCAAAATAGGTCTGTGTGGTCCTCAGATCTAACAGCCAACAGGCTCCGGCAAGATCAGCACCAACAACAACCTAGCTAGATAGGACACCTGGTGTCTCCCTAATCCTGGGACCTACTCAAACAAGAGGTGGGGAAAGGTTGCAGAGACAACAGTCCAAAAACCTGAGCACGATGGCACAGAAGGTGGAGATTGGTGAGTCAGGAGTTGGGGCTACCAACACCAGGGTGGAAATCTAACATAAGAACCCACCTGGAACTCACTGGAGGGAGTGGCACAATTGACTGCAAGCAAGAAGCTGTGTACCAACTGCAGTAACTAAAATCCAACTGTAGACCTGTGGGTGACACAGCTTAGAAACCTGCCCCAAGGACAAGAATCTGATAACTAGAAGTACAATGACCAACAGCAAAAGAAGAGACAAAGGCACAATGAATATTACTGAAGACTCCCCTGCAAAAGAGCAAAACCCTATGCCAACCTCAGAGTTACTGAGGAAGACATCGAGAAAATGGGGGACATAGAATTTAAAAAACTCATTATAAAGCTTCTGATCAACAATGAGAAGCACATACAAGAGTTCAAAAAATTTAAGGAATATGTTACACAAGAAATAACAGCAATAAAGCAAATCAAGGCAGATATATCAGAAATTAAGAGCACAGTAGAGCAAATTAAAAGTTCAATGGAGAGTCTCCAAAATAGAATGAAGCAAGCAGAAGAAAGAATCTCAGAATTGGAAGATATTTCCTGTCACCAGGGGGAAGCAAACAAAAAGCTGGAAGCAGAGCTGGATCAGGCCAGAAAAAGTATTCAAGAATTGAAAGACACTATTAAGAGGCCAAACATAAGAGCTATGGGAGTCCCAGAAGGTGCAGAAAGAGAAGCTGGGTCTACAAATATATTTAATGAAATAAGAAAGGAAAATTTCCCTAATCTAGAGAAAGAATTGGGAAACAAGATCCAGGAGGGACACAGAACTCCCAACAGGCTTGACCAAAAGAGATCTTCACCAAGACACATGATCATCAAGCTCTTTTCAATTGAACATAAGGAAAAGATCCTTAAATGTGCACGTCAAAAAAAAAATCAATTGACATATAAAGGGATGCCAATTAAACTCACAGGAGACTTCTCACAGGAAGCTCTACAGGCAAGAAGAGAATGGAGTGACATATTCAGATGCTAAAAGCAAAAAATTGTCAGCCCTGAATACTGTAACCAGCAAACTTTCTTTTGTCTTTGAAAATGAAATAAAATTCTTCCACAGTAAAGAAAAGTTAGAAGAATTTGCCTCTTCCAAACCTGCCCTACTAATGATACTTCAAGATGTTCTCTTTGACAGAGAAGAAGAATAGCACCCAACAAAACCAAAGGCAAATGGGAAGAACATCCCAGTAAAATGACAACAGAAGACTAAATCAATGAACAACCCATTCCTAAAAGGACAGGACCAAATTACCACCTATTTGTATTAACCCTGAATGTAAACGGTTTAAACTCATCCACCAAGCATCATAGATTAGTAGACTGGATTAAAAAAACAAAACCCATCTATTTATTGTCTAGAAAAGATACATTTCACCAACAAAGATCAGCGGTAACTGTATCACATGGATTTAGATTTTTTTTTTTGTTAGTTTCATCTCTTCAAAACACCTTCTTCTGATTGAATTCTTCACTGACTCATAGATCATACAGTAGCATCATTTTCTTCAGGAAGGTTCTTGATTTTCATTTCTTCAGCTACACGTTAGTCTTTAGTAGCATGTTATTTAACTTCATGGTGTTGTTAATTTCTTTTTTCTTCCTGATGTTGATTTTGTTTTGTGGCTTTTCATTTAAGGGGATGTATAGTAGCTGTGTAATAGAGATTATCATTTCTAGCAGCATGTTATTTATCTTCATGGCATTGTAAATTTCTATTTTTCTTCCTGGTTTGATTTTGTATTGTGGCTTTTCATTTAAGGGGCTGTATAGTAACTGTGTAATGGAGATTATCATATCCACATGTGAGGATACAATGTAGTATGCATTCCTACTTCCAGACAAAGATGGACTTACAATGAAACTGTTTACTCTATCTTGTCAATAGGATGCTGAACTCTCTGCCATTGTCCATGCCCGCAATGATGGACATATGACTGTGTATGAAGAACTTTATTGTAGTAATGATAGAGAGGAACTAGGTGGGGGGCTATTGTGGAGGGAATAAGGGAGTTTTAGGAGCCTACGGAATTGTATCATAAAATGATAATAATATAATAATAGTAATAATAATAATAATAAATTCCAAAAAGAAAGAATGATTCCAAGAGTTTGTGGAAAGTTCACATAATCTTCAATTGTATTTTTTAAAGGAACTTTTACAAGCCCTCCCTTACACATTCACACACTCATATCATAGCCCAGAGTGACACTTGAAGGGATGTCAGAAGAAGCTATATAGTAAGTTTCCAGTGATTCTGTCTGATGGTTTTTTTTGGTTTTTGTTTTGTTTTGTTTTGTTTTAAGATTTATTTATTTTATTACAAAGTCAGATATTCAGAGAGGAGGAGAGATAGAGAGGAAGATCTTCCGTCCGATGATTCACTCCCCAAGTGAACCGCAACGGGCCGATGCGCGCTGATCCAAAGCCGGGAACCAGGAACCTCTTCCGGGTCTCCCACACGGGTGCAGGGTCCCAATGCATTGGGCCGTCCTCAACTGCTTTCCCAGGCCACAAGCAGGGAGCTGGATGGGAAGTGGAGTTGCTGAGATTAGAACCAGCGCCCATATGGTATCCCGGGGCGTTCAAGGCGAGGACTTTATCTGCTAGGCCAAGCCGCCGGGCCCGATTCTGTCTGATGTTACCATGTGCTGAATGAAGTGGGCATGTTGTATACACCCAGCACAATGTACCCAGGCACCATTTGAAAAGAAATGTAGTAGTACACATTAACAACTGGAAATATGTTCAAACCTAAATTTCTAAATTCTAATATATGTGCAAGAAAAGTAGTGTGTCACCTTTCAACAGAAAATGCCCCGTCTGAGTGTTATGATACAATACAATTATGGTACATCACTCTGCAAAAGTTGTGTGGCCAGGCAGTGGCAATAATGCCACCAATGTGGGAAATGTTCCTAGGCCACTTTTAAGCGAACCAACCAAGAGTCACCATCACACAGACTTCGGTTTGCAGCCATGCACAAGTTTGTATGCAACTGAATGAGAACAAGAAAGGATTCTGTATGAAAGCAAAGGAAAACTTCTGGGTGGTGGTACTGTAGGTTATTTTTTTCTCAGTGCTCCAGCCCTTCTGAAGTGTTTCTCCATGACTCAGAGAGCGCAGCATAGCAGGAGGGGAAGCATGTATTGAAAACAGCAGCGCTAAGCCGCTGTAAGCTCTTACCCAGGGCTGCCCAGGCTCACAGAGTTCCAGAGGATACTGGAAGAAGAGTACAAAAAACCTAAGGCAAGGATGGGGAAGAGGCAAACCAGCTTCTGGGGAGTCACCTGGGCCTGCCTTTCTCCCTCCTCTTCCAGCCGTGTTCTGTGGAGATCCTGGCGTCCCACCCCGTGGGAGGAGAGAGGACCGAGGCTTCTCCTACAGGTCGTCCGTCTCCTACTCCTGCCAGCCCCCTCTGGTGCTGGTGGGCTCTCCACGGAGGTTTTGCCAGTCAGACGGGACTTGGAGTGGCACCCAGCCCAGCTGTGTAGGTGAGAGTTGGTCTGCAGAGGGGGTCTGGACCAGGGAACAACCTTCTTCGGATTGGGAGATAATGATTTCCCTTCCCAGTCATGGGTGGGGGGTCTTATCTTCCAAATGTAACAGGTGCTCTCTGAGCTCCGTGAGCAGGACATAACTAGCTGGAGCTAAGGTACACCAGGACAAGTCGCCAGCATGAAGCAGGCACGGGTCCCATTTTCTTCCCTACACCTGTTTCTCAGACCATGCCAAGGCAGTGAAGGTTTACTAATCATGTGACCTTGTCTTGTTTTGTCGTCCAGATCCAACACTGACTGTGTGTGCAGACCCGGGCAAGCCACAGTTTGGAATACAGAACAATTCCCAGGGCTATCAGGTAATGAGAGCAGCCAAGACTGGGTCTTCCTGCATCCTTTTTTTTTTTTTTTTTAATTCAGAGGTCTTTTTTATTAAATGCATAAAAGGTAGTTCACATTTTACAAGTTCAAAAACAGACAGATATATGAGTAAATAACTGATGTATTAATAAACTGTATCCACTCAAAAACTCATAGCAGATACTATCTATATTACATTCAGCGTCTGTTTACATGATACTTAATGCAAAGACAATACAAAATGGACTCGCACCATTTCAGTTCAGTCCATGCTGATATAGATTCAAGACAGGCAATCTTTTTCAACCAGGAGACAGAGGCCTCCCATGCAGAAATACAGAAAGACTATTAATGGATTCTAGTTCAGCCTCAAGCTATGTTTCTATGTTTCTGAAATACAGCTGAAGTTTTATATTCTAATTACCAAGATAACAGAACTTCTGATTTACAACTGATTTTAAAATAGTGGATGCTAACATACATTCATTTTGACATCTTAAAAAGTGTTGAAAACTAAAATAATACATACAATCCTGCAAATAGATGTGCTTTGCCATTCATTCGATAAACATGATTTATTTTAACACAGGTTATAAAAGTTCAATTAATTAACCAGACTTCTATATTTATTTCTTGCCTGGTAAAGTTCAGTCCTAAATCTGAGAGTAAATCAAAAGCAGCCCATGGCAGTGTAAGAGATACCAGGGACATCCCTCCTGACAGCACTAAGGGTAGCCAAGACCTTAGAAACCAGAGGAAGGAAGCACCTGCCTCTTTGGCTCATGCTCCACAGCAGTGCCCCTCAGCATTCTGCATCCTTCAATGGAGTTGTTGGAAAGATGGAGCAGCACTGAGTTACTGGATGCTTGCCAGCAACTGGGAGTTAGGACAGACTGACCTTTCATCCCCAAGGCACCTACAGCCCTGCTTAGACCCAGAATTTGTCTGGGGAGCAGGGGTGGGCAAGAGCCACTGTTAGACCCAACAGGCTATAGCCCTACAGACTCATCTGAGAATGGGCTTTGGGAAGAGGAAAGGATTGGGATGGAAAGGGAGGCAGGAAGGCACAGGCGTGCCTGAGGTGGGATGATGACCTGGAGCCAAGACGTGTCCAGAATATCAGAGAGTGGGTCTAATCAGGCAATCTAGTCCACACACTCATTGAGCAAATATTTACGGCCAAGAAGAATCTTGGTATTAGGAACACAGTGAATGAGGATAGGGCAGCTGAAACCTGCTCTAGTGGACTCTGGGTCTGGTGACAACAAACACACATGCAAAATCACTTCTGGGACCAGTCTTAAGCAACACCTAGGGTGAAACAAGGGGACAAGAACAGCATGAGTCGCTACTTTAGTAACGGGAGGAAGCCAAGAGTCCTGCTATAGGAACTTTGGCCTCCACATGAGGAGAGCCAATCACATGAGGCCAGCCCTCTTGGCTGGACATATGGCCTTTCAGCTGAGAAAACCTCAGCAGGGTGGGGACCAGAGGGCAGGCCCACCAAGAGACTCTGCAGCATCGTGAGCCGGGAGAGGCCAACAAGGAGCCAGGTGAGGTTTATAGAGCCCTGGGCCCTGGCTTGGGCAAGAGAAATGGTCAGCAGCTCTGTGGCCCAGAAGTTCCCCTTGTGGGAACACACCTCAAAGATACAGATATGGCCAAGAAGTGAGGAGAATTGTAGTGTGGTCACACAGTGGGTTATTCTACAGCAATGAATGTGAACGATGCCACTCCCCTCAGCACAGAGTCTTCTAGAAATGTGCTGTTGTGTAACACAGGCAGTCAGCTTGTTTGTTGAGAGATAGGTATATGCATATAGGATAGGGAAATTACCACAAAACTCACCGTGGCAATGGCCCCTCGGGGCACTTAGGAATGGCACATGGAAAGAGCAATGTCATAATTTACAATGAGACAGAGACCCTCCCCGCTCTGAGTTGGGGGTCAGGCTCCACCGAGACACCGAATGTATTGTCACACTTCCTATCTTCAGAAAGCTCATGGGACACACATAGTATGGGAAAAAACAAAGACTGTGCATGGACTCAAAATGTTTGCACCAAAACAAGCATATCTCTTAATTTCCTTTTTCCATGAAACTTTGAACTCCCCTGTATGTGCTCCCTACATCCATCAGATGTCAAACAATAGTTTTTGCCCAGAAGAAGGCATGGGTCAGGGCACATAGAACTTTGAGACCATGATCAATATTTTGACTTTTATGCTAAATGCCATTGGAAGACAGCACAATCTGTTGCACTGTTTGAAATGCCACTTGGGCTGCTGAGTAGAGAAAGGAAAACAGGGAAAGTACATATAGGCACACTGAGATAAGTAGGGTCCTGTTGTCCCAACGCAGGTAAAAGATTAGGGTGGTACTGTGTGATGTCAGTGACAGTGGGGGGCAGAGAGAAGCATTCAGAATGTACCAAGTGGGTAGAGCCAACAGGACTTGTCCGTGGGCTGGATTCAGGGCTCTCTGGAATCCAACCCGACTGGAGGCTTTGAGAATTTCATCTGGGTGGATAAAACTGCCAATATTTGCTGAATCAGATGATGGAATCCAACAAAGAGGTTAGGATGGATAATGAAAGTATCAAAAAAGTCTTTGAATTTGATCCTATAGGTAGCAGTGACAGGCCAGGGGAGGGGAGGAACTGAGCTGAGAGACAGTGAATTCCCACCTGCAGTGTGGAAAATGGACCCTGCCCTACAGAATTTTGCCAAGTGGGTGTGGAGAGGCAGAGAAGTTGCTGGCGGCTGGGTTGCAGGTAGGCCATGAGAAGCTTTTTGTAGAGGTAGGCATGTGAGGCAGAGCTGGAATGGGAAGATGACGGGACCTGCTGTACTTGCCCCAGGTTGGAAGCACCGTGCTCTTCCGCTGTCAGAAAGGTTACCTGCTGCAGGGTTCCACCACCAGGACCTGCCTCCCCAACCTAACGTGGAGCGGCACCCCGCCCGACTGTGTCCGTGAGTGCACACCCACCCTGACATGCTGGAATGCTCTCAGTAACAGGGAGCTCACTACTTGTCCTCCAGCAAGTGTTGGTCTCTCTATAATCCTTACCCCATGGAGCCTTCCGGAAGATGCTTCCACTCTACAGAAACCCCCTGGCATCTGAATACAGTCTCCATGGACTGCAAGGCCAGGCCTCTGGTGGAGAGTTCAGGCTCTTGACTGGAATTCTTTTGTCTTCCTTCAGGAAAAGGGCTCCCGATTTGTCCCCCCCACCCGCACCAGCCCCCTGCCAGGACTGGCCAAGCCAGTATCCAAGTATCCGAGTGAACTCCTTTTAGGCCTAGTAATGCCAGCCTGGAGCCAGGGAAACAAGCCTAGAGGCCCATGCTGGCTGCAAAGGGGCTCTGAGGGAGCATGAAGAGGGTGTCCCAACTGGGATCAGAGGAATGAATGGTCCAAGAGGTCCCTGAAGACCCCCCCCCACCTTCTCAGGCTCAATGCTGTCTTCCCTCTTGCCCAGCCCACCACTGCAGGCAGCCCGAGACACCCACCCATGCCAACGTCGGGGCCCTGGACCTGCCCTCCATGGGCTACACGCTAATCTACTCCTGCCAGGAAGGCTTCTCCCTCAAGGGTGGCTCTGAGCACCGCACCTGCAAAGCGGATGGCAGCTGGACAGGCAAGCCACCCATCTGCCTGGGTGAGTGCCCATTTGCTGGACCTCTCTGGGGTGGGAGACACAGGTGACGACTGAACGTGAGCTGAAAGGCGGCAGAATTTGACTTCGAACCTGCAGCTTGCTGCTGCTGACTGAGGTGTGGTGTCTCCAGGGACTCAAACCAGAGCAGTGAAAACGTTTAAAACAGTTTGGGGCCAGGTAATTGAGCTAGGTTCAGGTGAGCACATTCCATCCGAGGGGACCTAGGTTGAGTTCCTGGACCCTGGCTTCAGCCTGACTCGGCCCCTGACTGTTTCACACATTTAGTAACATTTCTCTCTCTCTCTCTTTCTCTTTCCTTCTCTCCCTCTCTCTTTTTCTCTCTCACTCCCTCTCTCTTTCTCTTTCTCCCTCTCCATCTCCCTTTCTTTCTCTCTCTTTCTCTTTCTCCCTCTCTTTCTCTTTCTTCCTCTCTCTCTCACCACTCTCCCTCTCTCTGCCTCTCCAATAAATTAAATTAGCAAATGCTTTTTAAAGCACAAGCACAAATTTTTTTAAATGATGAACTATTTTTAGAGGGATCGGCTCACTGCTGGAGTCGTGTTGAACTCCCAGGGGGCTGATTTCGCCCCGCAGCAAGCACTGCCCTAAGCGCACTGTGTGGGTTAACACACTTGATCCTCACAGTCACCCTGTGAGGCAGGTGCTGCTCCTCTCCCCAGCAGATGAGAAAGCTGAGACCACTTGCCAGCAAAGGAAGGCGCTGAAGACCCGGTTGATGGCCAACTATCATTTACCACCCTGCCCCTAGACCACAAGGTCAAGGCCTTCATCAGGGCCAGAATTCTATAGCATTGTTGTATTTTCATTGCATACATTTTTGCAAGGTTCTTTTCCTTATGAAAAACAACATTTGCTTTTACTTTTTAATGTTTAGTTTTCAATTGACAAAAAAATATTGGTACGTATTGATGGGGTACGGCAGGACCACATAATGATCACTTCAGGGGTTAGCGTTTCCAGCTCCTCAAACACATCATTTCTAGGATTTCCATGTGCAGGAGTGGTATCAGTTTCCTTTGTATTTATTTGGATTTTTTTAAATCTTTGTTTATTTTTATTGGAAAGGCTAATTTACAGAGAGAAGGAGAGACAGAAAGATCTTCCATCTGATGTTTCACTCCCTAAATGACCACAATGGCTGGAGCTAAGCCAATCCGAAGCCAGGAGCCAGGAGCTTTTTCCAGGTCTCCTGCTTGGGTTCAGGGTCCCAAGGCCTTGGCCCTCTTCTCCTGCTTTCCCAGGCCATAAACACAGAGCTTGGAGGGAAGTAGAATAACCAGGACACAAACTGGCACAAATATAGGGTCCCGGCACCAGCAGGTGGAGGACTAGCCAGTTGAGCCATCACACGGCCCCATCAGTTTTCTTTTTTAAAATACATTTTTATTGTGGTAAAACTGTACATAATGGAAGAGTTGAAGTTTACAGTTCAGTAGCACTGGCTACCTTCATGATACAGGACACCATTACTGCTGTTTCTAGAACTTTCCCACCATCCCACACAGCTGCATTCTTATCACCCCGAACAGAAACTGTGCCTATTCAACAGTAGCTTTAATTTCCCTTCCCCAGGGTAATCACGTTTGTACTCTGGCAATCTGCCTGTCCTTAGTGGAATCACACCTTACCCGTTCCTTTGTGTCTCCTTCGTTTAACACCATGTGTTCCAGGTCTCCTCCCCCACCCTCCGCCCGTGTTAGAGGAGGCGTCAGAATTGCATTGAGCAATAGTCCATCCTGTGGATATACCACAGTTTGTAGGTGCCTTCACCCACTGGTGGACACTTGGCTTGTCTCTGATCTGGGGTTATTGATGAAGAGTGTAGCCGTGAACATCTCGGGAAGCTTTGAATGGGAATGTTTTTTACTCTCTTGGATATATGCCTAGGAGAAGGATGGCAGCTCTTGTGCAACATCTGAAGGGACTGGCATACGGCATCCCCACCTGCATGTACCTTTTCTCACTCCCATGAGCTGTGCACCGGTGTTCCAACTTCTCTGCATCCTTGCTAGCACTGTTCTCAGCCATTGTTTTAGAATCTCCATCATAAGTGGGTGTAAAGTGGTATCTTGTGGTTCATTTGAAGTGTTTATACAGTTAATTGTCTATTTTTATACATATATGGCATACAACATGATATTTTAATATATGCATGCATTGTGGAATGGCTAAATCATGACATATTTATCATCTCACATAATTATCAAGGTGAAAATACTAAAATTTATTCTCTTGACAATTTTCAAATATACCTTGTTATTCACTCTATTCACCTTGGTGTACAATAGACTTTGAACTTCTCCCAACACTCCAGCTGAAATTTTGTACCCTTTGACCCACATCTTCACAGCTCTCCCATCACCTGACCCTTGTAAGCACCATTTTCCTCTACTTCTGTGAGTTTCAATTTTATAGATCTCATATGTAAGTGAGACATGCAGAATTTGTTTCTTTGTTTCTTATTTCACCCCACAAAATATTCTCATGTTGTACAAAGTCTAGGATTTCCCTCTTTTTTTTTAAGATTTATTCATTTTTATTACAGCCAGATATACACAGAGGAGGAGAGACAGAGAGGAAGATCTTCCGTCCGATGATTCTCTCCCCAAGTGAGCCGCAACGGGCCGATGTGCGCCGATCCGAAGCCGGAAACCAGGAACCTCTTCCGGGTCTCCCACATGGGTGCAGGGTTCCAATGCATTGGGCCGTCCTCAACTGCTTTCCCAGGCCACAAGCAGGGAGCTGGATGGGAAGTGGAGTTGCTGGGATTAGAACCGGCGCCCATATGGTATCCCGGGGCGTTCAAGGCGAGGACTTTAGCCGCTAGGCCACGCCGCTGGGCCCGATTTCCCTCTTTTTTAAAGGCTGAATAATATTCTATGTTTTCTTTGTCCGTTCATTCACTGACAGATAGCTGCTGAGTTAAGTCTACCTCTCGGCCACTGTGAACAGTGCTGCAAGGAATATGGGAATGTTGACATCTCCTTGGGATGCCGACTTCAGTGTCTCTGGGTATATACCCAGTAGTGGGTTTGCTCAATCATATGATAATTTTGAGTTTTTCTGCTGACTACTTGAAGATTATAGTTGGAAGACCCCACAGCTAGATCCTGTTATTTAATGAAACAATTAAGAATCACATATACATATATATCCTAATACCTTAACATTTTAATAACTATAATGACATGACTGATTTCCTTGGCATTTTGTTACTCTGAGATAAATCCATGACATCACAAGTCCATAAGAGCAATCGTTCCTGGTCTGAACAGATAAACCCAAAGCAAGATCTCAGAGTATCACACTGACCACATATCCAACAGGTGGCCATTATTTTTCCAGTAGAGTATCAACCAGAGACTAAATCTGTTGTTTTCATGCTCTCTCCCCAGCAGAGGTCCGGCCCAGTGGGAGACCCATCAACACAGCTCGAGAGCCACCACTCACCCAAGCCTCAGGTATGTATGGTCCCAGCCATTGGCTCTAGAAACTGGTGATGCCTCCCTCACCTGGTTGGCCAGAAACATGCATGTGAGCAGCTGAGTGGCCAGTGGAAGGACAGAAACACAAATAAACACAGGTCTGGACCTGAGCAGAAGTCCTCAGCTGCCTCCCAAGCCCAGAAAGAAGTGACCTTGAAGGAAGCAGAAACCTCACCCACAGCCAGGGTGAGGGCCAGGGCCTTCAGAATGTGACTAGGGCTGCAATCTCTGTCACCATTCATTCCCTTAATTCCACTGGAACAAAACCATCCAGTGTGTGGTCATACAGACACAAAGGCCAACTCAAGTCTTATCCAAGGAGCTGATGGCTTTGTAAGTGTCACGTTCAGACCTGAACACAGAACTAGAGCTGTGACCTGACCAGCATAAAATTCTTTAAGACTTTTACCTGCTTCTTGTATGTGCCATGTCAGGGCATGCATTACATAGGAAACAAGACTAGATTTGACATCCTAAGTTCCATTCAGTTGCCGTTTTGGTCACTAATGAGCTCGGTACTCAGGTAAATGAGCTTTACCTGTTCTGGTCCAGTGTACCTATGGTGAACCAGGGATTAGAATGCATGCCTTAGAGATTCCTTAGAAGGACACAAAACAGTTTAACTTGTCATCACCCCTTACATGCTTTTATGGGCCTTATATCATGTCATACACAAGTTGCTACACCAGATAATTTAACCTACACTTGCCTAATCAGGGAGGTGAGAGGACCTCACTTATAGAACTACAGATGTGTGTGGGCCATACAGATGATGAAGTTGACTCTTGCACATCATCAAGTAACGAGTGACCAGACTGAAATCAGAATCCAGTTCTAAGGATAAGGCATTTAAGGTGGTAGTTAAGATGCTCACATACTACCTGAGAGAGCCTGGGTTTGATTCCTGGCTCTGGTACATAACTCCAGCATGCTGCTGATGAAGACTCTGGGCAACAGAGATGATGATCAAGTGACTGGATCCTTGCCACTCACATGTGAGATCTGGATTAGGTTCCTGAGTCTGGGCTTTGGTCCAGGCCCAGCTGCAACCCTGACCATTGCAGGCATTTGAAGATTGAACCAGCAGATGCATTCTGTCTCTTGTGCTTGCTCTCTCACTCTTGCTCTCTCCAGCTCACTTGCTATAAACAAACAAACAAACCAGTAACCACCCAGCTCTGTCTGACTCTTTTAGTCACGTCCCTGTCCATCAAACTGAACTGCCAAGTCACTTCTCTCTCTTCCCTTTTTTCTTAACCTTCTAAAACCCCCTTCTGTTTTTTTCTCCTTACTTCTTATTACTCTTCCTTTTGTAGTTTACTCTCTCCTTATGTTTTACTTTTTATTGACAAATAATAGCTACATATACAGATATATAATGAAGCTAGCTGGCATACCCATCCCTTCAGCTAGTCATCATGCACAGATCCGAGGTAAGGGTAAGAACATGTGAAACCTATTCTTCTAGCAATTTTGGAATATGTAATACACTATTGTTCACTACAGCTTCCACACCATGCAGCAAATGCTAGTGCATTCGCCTTGTCCAGCTGGATTTTTGTATCCTTTGGCCACCATCTTCCCAATCCAGCATTCCCTCTCTCCTTCTGTGAATTCAGGTTTCTCAGATTCCATTGTAAGTGATCATTCTGTGTTTGTCTCTCTGTGTCTGCCTTGCTCCACTTAGCATAATTCCTCCAGGTTCACCCAGATCAGAGAGAGAATTCCCTTTTTTTAAAAGGTTGAATGATACTCCGTTGTGTATGTGTGCCTTATTTTTCTGTTAAGATCAATTGAGTGATTGATTTGACAGAATGACAGAGAGGAAAGAGAGAGATCTTCCTTCTGCTGGTTTGCTCCCCAAAAGGCTGCAACAGTCAAATTTGAGCCAGGCCAAAGCCAAGAGCCAGCAAGTCCATTCTGATTCCCCACCTGGATGGCAAGAACCCAATAATTTAGCGATCTGTTACTGCCTTTTCAGATGCATTAGCAAGAAGCTAGATTGGATGGGGAGCAGTCAGGACCCAAAAAGACACTTCAATATGGGATGCTAGTGTTGCAAACTGCAGCTTAATACAACATGAGCCCAATATAGCATTTCTTTATCTATTCATCTGTTGATGGACACATAGGTTGGGTCCATATTTTGACTCTTGTTCTCTCCGACTAATGGAGTGCACATAGCTCTTCAAGAGGCTGATTTAAATTCCTCCACCCTTCTACCCTGACACACAAAAGGATCACAAGAGGGACAGAGCACTCTACCACCTCCCCACAGGTTGGGTAAAGAAAACAGTCTGACTCCATACAGTGGGTTCAGGCCAAAGTGTTAATGAGATGGCTCAATTTTACCGGTACACACAAAGTCCCTGTCACATATTTTTTCTCAATTCCTCTAGTTCCTGGGGACGTTTTTGCCAAGAATTCTCTTTGGAAAGGGGCATATGAGTACCAGGGGAAGAAGCAACCAGCCATGCTCAAAGTCACTGGCTTCCAGGTTGGCAACAGCAAGGTCAACGCCACCATGATTGACCACAGCGGTGTGGAGCTGCACTTGGCTGGTAAGAAGCAGGCTGTATCTACAGGTGTAGGTCAGGTGGTGAGTGTGGATGGCAAATGCCCATTACAAGGGTGAATGTGCTGTCAAGCAGGGCTTGGCTTGGCTTTAAGTCAAGGGAAGAGGAGGTGATTGTTTGCATGACAAAAACACCTTGGCCAGAGCGAAATGGTCAGATGACAAATATTCGTAGCTTGAAGATGTAAAGAACTTGTATCAATAGAGAAGAGAGATCATAAGTAAGAGTGGGGAACTCCCAGAAGCCAAAATGCAACAAGCCAATTAACAAAAGCAAAAAATATTCTTCAGTAGTAACCAAAAAACAAAACACAAAATATCATGTTCCGCTGATCCCATCGACTGAGTTTTTAAAGTGATAACCCTTAGTGTTGGTGAAAGGATAAAAGAACAAAATTCTAGAAAACAAGTCAGCAGTTTGTTTCCAGGCCTTTGAAACTTACTGAACCCATTAATTACACTTCTCTCAATGCATATCACAAGAAACAGGCACAACAGTAAGCTAACACACAGGAATAAAGGATGCTCACTTTACATGCTTTTTTCATATTACATACAAACTGAAAATGGGTAACCTCCCAAAAATAGAGAAATGGATATTGTGATTGAGGTATATCTGTCAGTTTTGGGGAAAATGCACCCACCCTAATGTGTATACAATATAACCTTAATTTCTTCAAGGAAAAGGTATCTTCATAAGAAAGAAGACTGGAAGTATTTACACCAAAATGTCAACAGCAGTCATTGCTTAGTGTTAAAATCAGAACAGGCTCTCCAGGGATGTGTGTATTGTCCAAAATTTCCCCAATTTTCAATGTTTCTAGAATCAGAAAAACTACATATCTTAGTAACCGAGCATTCTTGAATAGACTGATGGATGGATGTAGGAGTAAAGGAACAAACTGAGTGCACACTCTGCATGCACACACAAACTCCATAGTCGCGTTCTTCACTTATTTACTCTAACATGTAGTCATAAACACACTGGCCCTCTGCCAGGCACCTGCCCTCATGCACTGTGGCCCCCACTGAGTTGCACACATGCTCACGTGTTAATGAACACCTTGCACACGTGTGAATAGGGCTGCTGTCTTCTGCGCCCAGCATGAGCACACACGTGCATGCCTTGCACAACTCAAACTCAGCTCACACAACCCCAATACACACTACACAGACCTATGTGTAGGTATTCAGGGATTGCTTATATCAACATCACGCAAGAAACTCCACTCACAGACCCACACACTTGAACTTTGACATTTCCTAGAACTTCCAAGTATACTCCTGGACTTTCTTTCCCCAGGAACTTACAAGAAAGAAGATTTCCATCTCCTCCTCCAGGTTTACCAGATCATGGGGCCTGCAGAGATCTTTGTGAACAAGTTCAAAGATGATCACTGGGCTTTGGATGGGCATGTAAGTTCTGCCAACTGACTCCTTGTCTTCCTCTCAAGTCCTAAGTCCCAGTTCCCAGGCAGGGAAGAGGACAGGGAGTGTGAAGATTCCAAGGATTCACATGGAATCTCATAATGAAGGTTCCTGTGGGGCCAGGACTGGGAACACAGGAATCCCCCTCTGCTAGTGAAGTCAAAAGCAACAGTGAAAAGACCCTGAAGGCGCCAAGTCCAGAGAGCAGCACACAGCTGAGGGGGATGGAGTAAGATTTACTGCTGGAGTAGGAAGCTTGGGATAGGAGACTGGGAGATAGGAGCCAAGTCAAGGTACAAAATCCTCCCTTTCCCCTAGGGAAGTGTGTTCCAGGACCCTCAGGAAATCCTGAAGCTGTGGATGGTCCTGGACCTGCTCCTCCCTATGAAAAAGTTTAATTTTCCCGTTAGGCACAGTAAGAGACAAGAGAGCCCAACAATACAGTTGAACAACTATAATATACTATAATGTTATTTAAAACTTCTGGGTTATTTATATCTAAAATTTCCCATTTAACATGTTTGGACTTCAAGTGGCCAGGAGTAATAGAAACTGCAGAAAGGAATAGCAGAGAAAGAAGGAACTGCAGTGATGATGTGGTGGGTGGAAGCTGGGAGAAGGTGATTATGAGTCCATCAGGAGCACCTGCATCTACTCTCGCTGGAGGAAGTGGATGCCTTGTGACTTAGCACAGCTGGGGAGACCAGGACCTGGTGGATAGAATGAACCTTTATTTCTTGGTAGCTCATCATTCTGGGGCGTCCTGGAACTGAAAAGATGGGTCTCCAGCCATACACTTCTGCCCCTACCTTCCTGTTTCACAAGTGGCAGAGTTGAGTACCTTGGCCTCTCCATCTTAGGTTGTTGGAGCTAGATGGGGAGGGTGGGAAGGAAGGTGAAATCTTTGTGGGCCAGAGTGGCAGACAGCTAAGGGGTCACAGTGTATCCCCCTCAATAGGACCAGCTGGTAGAGCATGGTGGCTAGACTGACTTTATTCATGCAGAAAACCAAGTGGCATCCCCAAGTGTTGGTGCACAGTTAAACCTTTGTATGCATAAGACACCAACCAACTCCTAGAATCACAGGGCAAACCCTGCACAGAAGCAAGAGACTCGGCCATCCACCATGCTAGTGGGAAAGCTGGATGTGCGAGAACAAAGATCAAAGTCAGAATGTGGAGCTGGAAGTATAGGCTGGGGCAAAGTGAGAGTGGGCTCTGGAGGGCCAGTAGCAGCCCATAAGAGTCCCCCCCACAATGGCCAGCGTGTATTTGAGGGGCATTGTGGAGAGGTTTTCCCAGAGCAGCCTCTGGGATGCTGGGGCATGGTGGAGCCTCTTAGAGCGCCTTCAGAGATCAGACCACCTGTCACGTATCACATGAGCATCACAGGGACACAGTGGCAGTGCAACAGCAGGGAGCTGTCATGTCCCCAGCTACCCACCCAAAAATGAACGGCCATTGGAAAAATAGCTCATGCTCAAAATATGCTCATCCACTTGGCACATTGTAGTCAAGGTTCTGCTGGCTCTGTTTGGTCCATCTTGGATCAAAGGCCTTTTTTTATTCCTAGGAATATCAGCACCCATAGGTGTTAGACTAATTGCTCTGAGTTTAGTGCTTTCTCTGTGGAAACTCAATCTTCCTAGCAACCCTGGGACACAACTACTGCTATCATTCCCCATTTGACGAATGAGAAGCTGAGGCAGAGACTGATCCAGTAATTTGAGCAGTAAAACATTAAGGCTCTCTTCCTACCTCATCCATGTAGGTGGTGGCCCTGCCACAAATCAGTGGGTCACTCATGCCCAGCCCGGGACTTGGGGGTGGGCAGATTGTCATTTATCTACAGCAGTGGGTCAAGGGTGACCTGACCTGTTTGGGAGTGCATGCCTTTGAATGGATCAGCAGCTAGATCCTTCCACACACCTCCCCTCTTGCTCTCTGTAATCCTCACCTTCCCAGGTCTCTTGTGAGTCCTCCGGAGGCACCTTCATCTACCAAGGTTCCGTCAAGGGTCAAGGCTTTGGGCATTTCGGCTTTCAACGACTCGGTAACCAGTGCTGGTCCCTGAGCAGCCAAGTGCTGAGGGGGTGGGTGAGGGCTGGCCAGGCTTCGCATCCCACAGGAGTCCTTGGCTTCTTTGGGGCCTTTGAGAGTCGACCCCAAGCTCTGGGATCTCTCCAGGAAGAAGGGTAGCTATATAACACATAATCTCAGTTGTACCCTCCACCTGGAAGTGGAGAGCCTCCCACCCAGGCCCCACCCCCAGCCACATTCTCTGGCCAGCCCTCAACTACATCCAGAAACACAGATGTCCTTAATGGCTCTGGTTCTCCAAGGTGCCTTGACTTGCACTGTCACTTCCTCTTAGCAAGGTGCTAGGAGGCTGGTAGTGTTGTCTGCATTTTAAAGACAGGGAAAGCTGAGCCCCATGGAGACAGCACTCCTCTCCCCACCTTGTTCTGCACCTGCATCAGTGTGATTCCCGTCACCGCTGCCCAACATTCTCACTTCAGACAATGGCCTTGACCCAGAATCTGAGGATGCCCAGTCCCAGACTCTGGCCCCTCAGGAGCAGTGGACAGAGAAGCAGGAGGCCATCCTGGTGCCCCATAGCAGGCTCTGAGGTCCCCAGATCCATGCAGCCCTCAGAGGCTTGCAGGCGCTCCCAGCCCCCAAGGCCAGGCACCAGGGAAAGACCTAGAACATCCAGAGCTTGCTTTGCTTCACAGGCAACTCCTCTGAGGCCGACCTGTTCCCTCCTCCAGAGATCCAGCTCCTCAGTTAACTGGGCACTACATAGGGCCACAGGGGCTACGCTGCTCTTCAGAGCCACAACTCCCATCCCTCACCTGGAGCAGGGGTGTCCCAGAAGGAACCGTTGCTGCCACAACCCCTACCCCCACCTCTCCACTTGCTCTCAGTTGACAATTCGTCTTCCTAAGCTTTCATATGACAATAGCTCTCTAAGGCCCCAAAGAAACATGGAATCTTCCAAAGCCCTACACCCTTAAAAGGCTATTCTGAGACCCACTCTATCATCCACATCCTCCTCCCAGGGCCTGCACTCAGGCCTCTGGTTCTCTGAGGACGAGGCTACGTGTGTGCAGAAGGCCAGCACCAGGGCTCCCCAGGGGCCCCCTGGCTGAGCTAGAGTGAACAGAGGCTTCAGCCACGATCACTTTCCAGGGATGTGTGGGAGCGCTCAGGGCGCATGCACCTTGGCCTGTCTCCGTAACTTGAGTTTCCTGCTTTGGGCCTTTGCAGACCTCAGGCTATGGGAGTCGGACCCCGAGTCTATCGGCCGCCACTTTGCTTCCAACAGCAGCTCGGTGGCGGCTGCCATCCTGGTGCCTTTCATCGCCCTCATCATCGCGGGCTTTGTGCTCTATCTGTACAAGCACAGGTACCCAGAAGGAGGGACCCCGGGGTGGGCAACGTGATGCCTGGGGGCCTGGCCCAACCCAGCCTCATGCTCTGTCTCCTCTCCCAGGAGAAGACCCAAAGTTCCCTTCAATGGCTATGCAGGCCATGAGAACACGAATGTCAGAGCCACATTTGAGAATCCGATGTACGATCGCAACATCCAGCCCACGGACATCATGGCCAGCGAGGCGGAGTTCACAGTCAGCACGGTGTGTACCGCCGTATAGCCTCTGGGCCTGGCTGCCGCCCCACCGCCACCGAGAGCCCCGCCTCCAGAAGCCAGTGAGTGAGGGGACACAGGCAGTGGGAAATGGGGCGAGGAAGAGGGCCAGGATAACAGAGTGGCCCCTGGGAGCATGGGAGCTCGGACTCACGGAAACACATACACACATATATACATGCATACATTCATACACACACGCACACAGACACAGGGCTGTGTGCTGGGTAACCCTGTTTCCCAGGCACCGCACAGGTGCTTGTGGCTCTGACTCACCCCCTGGGAGGAAGCTTCCGTTAGGATCTATGGGATAGATGAGAAAACCAAAAGCAGGTGCGTCTCCAGTGAACACAGCTAATAAGCAGTGGGGTCAGCCCCCATGCTCCCCTAGACCAACACAGAGAGGCTCTCAGCCCGATGCCAGCCACTCACTGCAAGCCTCTAGCCATCACGTTTACCTACATGTACCAAAATACCACACCGACCCCCAGAAATGCATCCAGTTCGCAAGTTTCATCCAAATACTTTCAATGGTTATGGAGTCTGAAATGCGAGCCAATCTCAAGCGTTCACCGCCCCCCACCCCGAGTATGTGTCTTGAATACATCACGTTGCACTCATTCATATGTATAACTAAAATAACCATCTCAAACACATTTTGGTAAGGAGAGAATTCAATCCCATGCTGGGTGTGGAAGCCCCGCAAGGGTGAAACTGCTAAAGGGAGGGAGACCAGGGGTTCCCCCTCCCCAGCCAACCCCTCCCAACAGACACTGAAATTCAAAGCTGAAGATCCAGACAACTCATTTTTGCTTGTTCTTTCCCGTTTTCACATCTTGGTTTTGCCTCTGTGTGCTCCCCACCTAATCTCCTGCTGTGATCTGCTTGTTCCCAGCTCCCCTCGGGACAGGAAGGAGCCTCCTGAGCACAGCGCCCAGTCCCCATCTTCGTCCGTCTCTCCGCCTGTGTCTGCCACTGCTGGGACTTGGGCCCTTGCCCTGCCACCTTCTGCGCCCGCCACCCTGGAGAGGCCTCCTGCGATGCACTGGATCGGGGCAGTAGAGGAAGCGAGGCTGCAGACACAGGAAGGACTTTCATGGATTTAAGACAGCGAGGCAATTTGTGGATGTGTGTGTGTCTGTGTGGGCCTGAGCACTCACAGACACACACCTCTGTTTCACCTGCATCCCATAGAAGACACCATTTAGGATAAAAAAGACATGTGTGGGGCAAGGATGCCCATGCCTGCTCCCCAGAGACAGGAGGCAATGGTCAGGGCTGGACACGATCAGCCTCCGCACCAACACGGCACCAGCTGTGGCGTGAGGACCTGGTGAGCACGTTGCTGAGATCCATCCCTTGCCGGTCAGTACACAGCAGCCAAGAGATGCAGGTGGGCGTTCCTGTCTGCACAGGGACGGCAAGGTGGAAATCTTCAGAAACCATTTGGGAATTCATTTGTTTGTGTTTTCAAACATAATTGCCTTGAGTTCTAAACCCAAGATGTTGCTCAAGAGTCACGTGGTTGGGTAGTGGGCAGCCTGGGAAAAGAAAGGTGAGCCTGGGGGAGACAGGGCAGGAGTCTGGCCAGGAGCGCAGGATGAAGTGTGACTCTCAGCCAGCAGAAGAGACATGGACATCAGGTCAGAAGGCCGCAGGGAGGCACTGGAAAGGACTGTGGAGCCTGCTTGCCTCAGTACCCCCGATAGTAACAGCTGCCGTCTACTAGGTACCTTCTCTTGTGCCTGACACTTTGCAGCATTTAATGTTTCTAGGCCACACAGCAGCACCAAAATGTAGGACTGATTCATCTATAAGACAAAGAAAGGGAAGGCTGGAAAGATCAGGAGATGTGAGCCACAGAATTCAGTGTGCAGTCGGAATACAGAGCCTGAGGGGTCTGACCCCACTGCACCAGCTGCCGGACACCCAGGTCCAGAAGGGGACACCAAAGACAGGGAGTAGTAGATGAGTCCCCATGGGAGCCCTGTGGCCTACCTGGGCTCTGCTCTCTGCACATGAGGACAAGGATCCAGGACCGCTAACCTCTTGGAGCTGGCGCTGGCCTCTTGGCTCCCAACAGCCCCTGACCACAGCCAACAAGGGACCCAGCAACTCCCGAGTCGAATGCCTAGGAGGAGGGAAGTCACTTCTGTGTGGCTCCTTGGTGAATTCCCCCATGAGGATTGTTGGGAAGTTTACAGGTTTAGAAATGCAAGTATGGCCTCAAGAGCCACTTGCTGTGTCCTCAAGAATGTTTCAGTAGATGCTCACACCCGTGCGTGTGTCACATGCCTGTCTCTCGTGCCCATATCACATACTAATAGTATGGGAATGGAGGTGAGGGGCACCAGCTCTTAAGTGAACAATTCAAAGAGCTGACTGCTGTTGAGACGGCTGAGTGGAGTGACAGATGTCCGTTTCCAGCAGATGCAGTAGAGAGACAATGGTGGGAACCCACTCCTGCCTGCACTTGCTCTGGGATGTGGTAGATACCTGGGTGAGTGGGAGAGGACCAAGCCAGGCACACACTCACACTCTCACCTCTTTCCTTCCCCGGACACAAGTGCAGGAAGCACTTCAGCTGCTCCCCTCTCCCGCCGCTGCATACTCTCACTCAGACCACCTGTGGACTCCCTCTCCAGCCCCACCACCCTCCGTGGGTCTCCTGGTCAAGTCCAAGGGATACCCAAGGAGCCCTTGCTGGTGGGGTCCCCCCACTTGGCTGTGCCCACCTGCTCCCAGCTCTCTGACATTTTCTCTCCACCTCCAGAGACTGGGGAAGGAGCAGGGTAGAACAAGTCCTTCACCTGCCAATCACACCATCGACCCGTCACCGCCATCCCATGAGAAAAAAAAAGTAAAACAAAAATAAACAAAAAAACCTTTTTTTGTACAGAGATATATTTTTATTATACAAAGTTTGTACAGTACCAAAAAAGAAAGAAAAAAAAGGTGTACATTTTTTTTCATTATTGTAGGTAAATGGTAGTGGAAGCCTTCTTTTGTAAATGTAACAAAGTGTATAAATATGGTTTTCAGAAAACACCAAGTGCTGTAAATATGTAAACTACACCCCCCAGCTTGTCTGCAGTATATACATTTAATTTATCTGTCTCGGTATGTGAGGCTTCCCCTGGGGTCCTGCATTATGGTACTTTCCTGAATTTGAAAGCAATTTTAAATTTTTTGAAATTCAAATAAAATATAAATTTTTGCATTGGTTTTCTCACATTTTTATGGCATCTTTCATGGCTAAGGGTGTTTGTTGCGGAAAGAGAAGGGAAAACAAAGTATTTTGGGCTACCATCCAAGGCTGGAGAGGTGTGAGTGCCTGTCTTGTCTGTACTGTGTTGCCGGTGCCACCTACTGAGGATTCCCATCACCTGCAAAAATCAATTCCGAATGAGTAACAACTACCATGTAATACCTCTCACTATAGAACTCTGATCAGAACACGGTACATCTTCCTTGGCTTTGATAATAAACTCCTGGATATGACACCGAGTTTACAAGCAGCAGTTAGATTATATCAAAATCTAAAACTTCCGTGTGTACCAAAGGATGTATCAATAGACTGAAGATGCCAACATACAGAACGGGAGAAAATATGTGCAATTCCGAATCTGATAAGGGGTGAATAGCCACACTCGGTAAGGCCTATGTAAAGAATCCCTACAAAATACTTGCACAGTCATTTTTCCAAAGAAAATACACAAATGACCAACAAGCATATGTAAAGAGTTGTCATCAATCATTAGATAAATGCCAATCAAAACTACAGTGAGCTATTACTTTACACCCACTAGGGTCGCTACTATCAAAAACCAGAAAATAAAGCCCAACACGAAGGTTCAACGGCTAAATCCTCACCTTGCAAGCACCAGGATCCCATATGGGTGTTGACTCATGTCCCAGATACTCCACTTGCTATCCACCTTCTTCCTGATTGTGGCCTGGGAAAGCAGTCGAGGATGGTCCAAAGTTTGGGACCCTGCCCCCACATGGGAAACCCAGAAGAAGCTCCTGACTCCTGGCTTTGGATCAGTTCAGCTCTGGCTATTGTGGCCACTAGGGGAGTGAACCAGCAGATGGAAAATCTTTCCCTCTGTCTTTCTCTCCATAAAATATGACTTGCCTTTCCAATAAATAAATAAATAAATAAATCTTTAAAACAAACAAAAAATATTTCAGCAGCAGCCTGTGGTGGTCTTTGCTACCATTATTCCTGTGCCAGCAGTGCCTGAGGCAACTGGGTCCTGGGGGTGCAGGCTTGCAAGGGTCCTAGGGTGTGGGACTGGTGGGGACATGCAGGGTTGGTGGCTCACACCAAGGCAGCCAGCACATGGATCTGGGGTGGAGTCGGCAGGGGGAATCCTGATAGAGGAGCTACAGGGGAGGGCTCCCCTGCTAGGCCACTGCTCCCATTGGCAAGCGTGAGAACTGGGGAGGGTGCAGACCAGGCTAGGCAGGGCTACAGCATCTGAGGGCCTGCATGTGAGCTCAGTCAAGGAAGAACCAGGCAGGGCTAACCGATCGTACCCACTAGTAAATACATAAGCCAAAATAACTGCAGGTGGTTTTAAGTGCTGGGACTGGGGGAAAATGCTTTCAAGTTAGACTGCATAATGACCCGGACACTGCAAGATTTGGAACTGGAGACTGTAAGATCTGGGCCTTGGAATGGACAGAACCAGGGCTGTGGACAGACCTGGCTCGACTGGCTGTGATACCTACTGGAATTAATGTGGGCTGGATAGTGGGTTGGTTGGGTTGAGGTTTCAATGCTCATTAATGTGTACAAGTGCTGAATGGGATATGGGACAGACCAGGTCAGTATGCCATACAGATTTTCAAGCACAGGAACCAGGGCTGGGGGGCAGGCTAGTGGGAGCTAATGGGGGTCACTCCCATTAGGCTGTAGCTCCTGCTGGTGAACGTGAGGGTCAAGTGTGTTGTGGACAGGGTTGGGCTGGGCCACAACATTCATTGGTTTACATAAGAGGGCTGGAGACAGAACTGACCCAGCAATTGCAACTACTAGTATGTGCATAGGCTGATGTGGGGGGTAGACAAAGCTAGACACCGTACTGGTAAGTACACACAAGAGTCAGGTCTGGGATCCCCTTGTTTAAGGTTTCTTTGGGGATCCCCCCAACTCAACTGCTAGACTCAGAACACTAACCATGGGGAGAATCACAGGATCTGCAGTCTGACTGTGGAGTGCGTGTGTCAAAACTGGGACTCCTCAGTGGCTTGGGCAGAGCAGTGGACAGCATACCCAGATGCACATGGAGTATACGGCACTCCACTGGAGCCTGCAGAAGACATCTGGTACCATAACAGAGGGAGGAGGACAGAACAAGTTGATCAACTACCCCAGTCAAATGTTGGCAGCAAATATCTGGGTGAATGGAGAATTTAAGGTGAACTACGTCAGCCAATAGACCTTTGAAGGATTTCCTCATTCTTGGTTTGGCGAGATAAATAGCATTTCAGAACTATTGAACTATTGAAACCACTTGAGCAGAACCCTCAGAGCATGCTCAACACCAGGGACCCTGGGGTGACATCTGGTAGCCATTTCCTATCCCCAGATGCTAAGGCCATTGAGAGCCTGAGTGCAGCTTCTCCCTGTAGTTCCCTCCTTCCCTCAGGAAAGAAAGAATGAGAGAGAGAGACAGAGAGAGGAAGGAAGAAAGGAAGGAAAGAAGGAAGGAAAGGAAGGAAGGAAGGAAGGAAGGAAGGAAGAAAATATGCAAATAATGGTCTCAACCACATTCCCCTAAAACTGAACCCTTCCTACCATAATCAACTATGTAAATATCATTTAAAAAAAAGAAAATAGCAATTGTTGCCGAGGATGTAGTAGAGAAACTGGAACCCTTGTACCCTATTGATGATACAATCATTCTGGAAACAATATGGTAGTGCTTCAAAAATTAAAAATAAAATTATCATATAATAATGACAATTCTACTTCCAGATACAGGCCCATAAGAATCAAGAATAGATGGAGAGATGTGTGCATATTCATATTCATGACAGTATTATTGAAAGTAGCGAAAACATACAAGAAGCTATCAATGTCCATCATCGATGGGTAGATACACAAAATGTGGTCTAAATGTATGAGGGATTAGTATCCAGCCATAAAAAGGATTCTGATACACACCACAGAATGGATGAACCTAGAGGGCATTGTGCTAACTGGAATAATCACATCAGAAAAGGACAAACACCGCAGGAGTCTGTATATAGGGGGAACCTAGAGGGGCAAAATGCAGAGGAACAGAAAATAGAATGTTTGTTGCCACGGAGAAGGGCAGAACGTAAGGTGGGGGTATAGAGTTTGGGGGGCAGCATTTGTCATAGTTGCCACTACACCAACAGACACCTACTTCCTGTATCTGAATGCCTGGGTTCAAATCCTGCCAGCCCTGCATTGCAACACTAGACCTTACCTGTCAAGCTAATATGACTAGTTTCCTACAAGGTATCTGTGCCTTCTCAGACACCAAGATGGCCACGTGGAAGTTAAACCCTAAATGGAGGAGAATCAAGATGGCAGAATAGGGTAAGAACACATTTAAACAGATGGAGAAATATTAGCCAGTGTGAAGCAGAGAGACCATATTCCAGGAAATAGGAGAGGACAGAACAACAGCAGAGGGGTATCTGGAGACTAACAGACACAGGAAAGCAGCACAAGCAATGGTGTGGAGCTGCAGTGACTAATACCCAAGCAGCATTCATCAAATGGTGAACTAAAATTCACCAGCAGCCGGAACTCCACCAGCAATAAGGTGGGAAGGAACATTTCGAGGGCTCCAGAGATGAACCCAGACAAAGAACTGCTCGTCCTTCTGGTCTGTTTGACCAGGAGCACACATAGAGCGGCAAGTCCCAGGCAGGGTGTGTGGGAACAGGGTAGATTTCATAGCACAGTCCACCTCCTAGAGACAAATTAGGTGTCTTTTTGTTTAAAGAGGCAAAAGCTATGGGGCAGGACTGTGCATGCACAGAGCTAGGAGTGAACTCATTTCTGGCTCAGTGAACTGAAACAATGTGGCATCCTACAGGTTCCACCCAAGACAGGTCTGGTAGCCCTCAGACCTGACGGCCAGCACATCAAGAACTCTAGTAGTGGTACATCAGGCACCATTTTGTACAGCGTGGCAAAAGTTTAGAACTGCAGGGGACAACAGTGAACTACACATGTGCTGAGCTCAGCGAGAACTCACCGAGTTCAGTGGATTGCTCTGGTCCCACAGGAAAATAATACCAACTGTGGCATCATATGGGTCAAAATAGGTCTGTGTGGTCCTCACACCTAACAGCCAACAGACTCCTGCAAGATCAACAACCTAGCTAGATAGGACACCTGGTGGCTCCCTAATCCTGGGACCTACTCAAACAAGAGGTGGGGAAAGGTTGCAGAGACAACAGTCCAAAAACCTCAGCACGATGGCACAGGAGGTGGAGATTGGTGAGTCAGAAGTTGGGGCTACCAACACCACGGTGGAAATCTAACATAAGAACATCTAACATAAGAACCCACCTGGAACTCACTGGAGGGAGTGGCACAATTGACTGCAAGCAAGAAGCTGTGTACCAACTGCAGTAACTAAAATCCAACTGTAGACCTGTGGGTGACACAGCTTAGAAACCTGCCCCAAGGACAAGAATCTGATAACTAGAAGTACAATGACCAACAGCAAAAGAAGAGACAAAGGCACAATGAATATTACTGAAGACTCCCCTGCAAAAGAGCAAAACCCTATGCCAACCTCAGAGTTACTGAGGAAGACATCGAGAAAATGGGGGACATAGAATTTAAAAAACTCATTATAAAGCTTCTGATCAACAATGAGAAGCACATACAAGAGTTCAAAAAATTTAAGGAATATGTTACACAAGAAATAACAGCAATAAAGCAAATCAAGGCAGATATATCAGAAATTAAGAGCACAGTAGAGCAAATTAAAAGTTCAATGGAGAGTCTCCAAAATAGAATGAAGCAAGCAGAAGAAAGAATCTCAGAATTGGAAGATATTTCCTGTCACCAGGGGGAAGCAAACAAAAAGCTGGAAGCAGAGCTGGATCAGGCCAAAAAAAGTATTCAAGAATTGAAAGACACTATTAAGAGGCCAAACATAAGAGCTATGGGAGTCCCAGAAGGTGCAGAAAGAGAAGCTGGGTCTACAAATATATTTAATGAAATAAGAAAGGAAAATTTCCCTAATCTAGAGAAAGAATTGGGAAACAAGATCCAGGAGGGACACAGAACTCCCAACAGGCTTGACCAAAAGAGATCTTCACCAAGACACATGATCATCAAGCTCTTTTCAATTGAACATAAGGAAAAGATCCTTAAATGTGCACGTCAAAAAAAAAAAATCAATTGACATATAAAGGGATGCCAATTAAACTCACAGGAGACTTCTCACAGGAAACTCTACAGGCAAGAAGAGAATGGAGTAACATATTCAGATGCTAAAAGCAAAAAATTGTCAGCCCTGAATACTGTAACCAGCAAACTTTCTTTTGTCTTTGAAAATGAAATAAAATTCTTCCACAGTAAAGAAAAGTTAGAAGAATTTGCCTCTTCCAAACCTGCCCTACTAATGATACTTCAAGATGTTCTCTTTGACAGAGAAGAAGAATAGCACCCAACAAAACCAAAGGCAAATGGGAAGAACATCCCAGTAAAATGACAACAGAAGACTAAATCAATGAACAACCCATTCCTAAAAGGACAGGACCAAATTACCACCTATTTGTATTAACCCTGAATGTAAACGGTTTAAACTCATCCACCAAGCATCATAGATTAGTAGACTGGATTAAAAAAACAAAACCCATCTATTTATTGTCTAGAAAAGATACATTTCACCAACAAAGATCAGCGGTAACTGTATCACATGGATTTAGACTTTTTTTGTTAGTTTCATCTCTTCAAAACACCTTCTTCTGATTGAATTCTTCACTGACTCATAGATCATACAGTAGCATCATTTTCTTCAAGAAGGTTCTTGATTTTCTTTTTCATTTCTTCAGTGACACATTAGTCATTCAGTAGCATGTTATTTAACTTCATGGTGTTGTTAATTTCTTTTTTTACTTCCTGTTGTTTGTTTTTTGGCTTTTCATTTAAGGGGATGTATAGTAGCTGTGTAATGGAGACTATCATTTCTAGCAGCATGTTATTTATCTTCATGGCATTGTAAATTTCTATTTTTCTTCCTGGTTTGATTTTGTATTATGGCTTTTTATTTAAGGGGATGTATAGTAACTGTGTAATGGAGATTATCATATCCAGATGTAAGGATACAATGTAGTATGCTTCTCTACTCAGACAAGGATGGACTTACAATGAAACTGTTTACTCTATCTTGTCAATAGGATGCTGAACTCTCTGCCATTGTCCACGCCCGCAATTATGGGCATATGACTGTGTATGAAGAACTATACTTTAGTAATGATATAGAGGAACTAGGTGGGTGGGGGGGTAGGAGGGAATAAGGGAATTCCCAGGGCCTATGATAATAGTAAAAAGAAGTAAAATATTTTTAAAAATTTAAAATGATAAAAGTTAAATGGCAGTTACCACAGCTTTTTGGAGCAAAAAAAGATAATGGCCAAGGTGACCTAACTTTCATTTACAAGGTAAGAAAGTTCTGGATACTGAAAGTACAGCCTGGTGACCATAATTAAGAACAGTTTTCAATTCTTAAAATGTACCAACTTTACTCTCAAATGTTCTTATTGCACAATTGAGAGATATAATTAGGTAAGTGGTGGTTACATCATCCCTATACTTGTTATAATCATTTCAGTTTACATGTGCCTCAAAAGAGTTATAGTCATTGTAACTATCTATTTGCCTGGCGCTCATCAGTATAAATATAGAATTTTGTCCTCTCATAAGAAAAACTAGGTGGAGATGCCATGAAAAATTCCTGAAGATTTCACACCTACTAAACTCCACACAGATGCAATCCCCTATGTGAGAGACTGGTATTGTAAGCAGGGACTTTCTTTGTTCTTGACGTTTATTGGAGATCATTCCTGGGCTCCTGCCCCTATCCAGTCCACTCTAAGCAAGCATCTCTGTGAGGGGTGGCACACATACATGAATATATGTCTGCTCTCTTTGAAATAAACCATGCCTTTACTTATGTACAATGTTTAAGCCTCTGCTTTGAATCCTTATCTCTTCTGGGGACAAGAACCTCAATGAAGCTTAAGATTCATGGGTGCTTAAATAGGGACCAGAGGTCCTTTAGGGACAATTCTTTCAGCTGCCAAGAAGAGGCACCCTAACTCAATGTCACTTGACAAGAACATGTATTGGCTCAAATCACACATTTTGGCAGCTCGGTGGGCTTTGTCACTGGTTTAGTATCATGGGCAACAATCTCTGATATTCCCTCAGCTGTGCTCTGTGTGTCTGGCTCTGGCTGCAACAAGGTTTTCCTCAAAGAAGAAAGTAGAGTTTCTAGTCCTGCATCTCAACTTACTAGTGCATCTCATTGATACAAAATGGGTTATCCCCAGTATCTGCTGTCATGGGGCCATCATCTCTGGTTCTCCTGTTCTATTCACACAGAAAGCATGAAACAAAGGGATTGGAGGCCTTTCTACAGAGCTTGACCAGATTGCAACTTGCCATAGGGGAAGTCTGAGGTACATGGGTTTCGTGGGAAAGGCTAGTAACCCAAAGTTTGCTAGATCCAGACCAGCAGGACTTGGTACTGATGCTAAGAAATACAAGTGGACTAACAGATTGTGATGAGTGGGAAGGGAGAGATAACTAAGGTTGAGCTAGAAGTCAGTGACCAAGTTTTTCTGACTTTAAGTGAGACTTGAAGATGAGTATGAGGATCCAATACAATGGCTAACTCCTCACCTTGCAAATTCTGGGATCCCATATAGGCGCCGGTTCTAATCCCAGCAGCCCTGCTTCCCATCCAGCTCCCTGTTTGTGGCCTAGGAAAGCAGTCGAGGACAGCCCAAAGTCTTGGGACCCTGCACCCATGTGGGAGACCTGGAAAGAAGTTCCTGGCTCCTGGATTCAGATCAGCTCAGCACTGGCCATTGCAGCAACTCAGGAAATGAACCAGTGGATGGATGATCTTTTCTGTGTCTCTCCTTTTCTCCAAAAATCTGCCTTTCCAATAAAAATAAATAAATCCTTTTAAAAAAGAAAGATGAGCATGAGTACTGAATGCAGGGAAAAACATTTGAAGTTATGAGACTTATATGTGCAAAGTTTGGAAAGGACTCAGCTCAAAGTGTGGGAGGAGGTAAGGAGAGCAAGGTGGTTGGGATACTATAAAGTAGGAAGAACAGTGTATGTCAAAGGCAAGTGCAAATGGTATACCTGTAATGGGAAGCCATATGACATGACTTGATTTACATGGGGAGAAAGCAATATGCTACTTTTGGAAGGGAAGGTGAAGAAAGCCAAGAGTGTCTGGAAGAATACAAGTTCAACAAGTCACAATCAGGTGGAGGTGATGGCAGCCAGGATGAAGTCAGGGGTAAGAATGTGGAAAAGGAGGAGACTCGCAAGATGGCCGACATAGGAGGAAGACTGTGAGAGAGCTCACAGACAGAGAGGGCTAGAACGAGACAAAAGCGTAAGTGGAGCAGCATAGAACTACAGGGAGAAGAACGTGAAGTTCCCTGGACAGTGTGGAACCAAAAAAATCCACACAACTCGGAAGAGCAACCAGGGAAAAATAAAACAAAGGGCAGGAAAGACGACTTTCCGCTCCTGACCTGCTGAGTCACCTTTGAGTGCAGACGCTGAAAGCCGCAGTCGACCCGCAGACCGAACCAAGACCGACCCGCAGACGCTGTGGCCGTGAGGACCGGCGGTGATTGGGACCCGCTGGCATCTGCTCACCCTGGTCACCAGGACCCGCCAGGACCTGCGCCCGCTGCGGACACCAGGACCCTGAGTCATTGGGAAGCGCCGGCATCCACCCACCCTGGTCGCCAAGCCCCGCCGGGACGTGCACCAGCCGCAGCCTCCAGGTTCCAGCCCCCTGCACCCGCCGGGACCAGCAAGGACGCAGTAGCCGGGAGACGCACCCGCGGCTAGGGTTCCCACCAGAGGAAGAGGCAGACTGCAAGAACCTGAGGTTTGAGTGAGTTGGGTGGGGACAGTGGTGGGTTGGAGGCTTCGGGAGTTGGCCCCCCAGGGGCATGCACAGAGCCTGAACACAATTGGTGCTCGTCTCCCTGCCCCTCCCCCCCCAGACTCCAGCGTCTAGAGACACCGGGAGAGTGCCTTGAAACTGCCAAAACTGTGTCTGGGAGAAAGGCAAAAGGCACACTGAATACTCCCCCGTGCCTTTGCGGTCTGGCACTCAGCTGGGCGGTGCTATCCCACAGGAACCCAAGCACGCCTCTGGGCTGGGCAGTCCCGTGCAAGCGCTGGGGTGGGCGGGCCTGTGCAGGAGGCGCTTCCAGAGAGCACCTGGAACACCCCATGCCCTATAGTCCCGTGCTTGGGAGACGAACCAGAAGAGCACTGCGGACCCGCGTGCAGGAGGCGTTCCCAGAGAGCACCTGGAACCTCCACGCCCTGCAGTCCCTGGCACTGGGGTCACACCGAGAAAGCACCTAGAATCCTCCGAGCCCTGTGATCCCGCGCACAGGGAGTGCGCACAGAGAGTGCCTTCACTCGCCCACGCCCTGTGGTAGCATACCTGTAGGGGACGAGCTGAGAGTGCGCTTTGAATCCGCTGGGCCCTGGAAGTGGTGCCCTGAGGTCCAGTGTTCTGGAGACGCACCAAAAGTGCCTTGAAAATTCCCACACCCTGCTACTCCACGCCTGCAGACTCCGATCTCTACAGGATAGTGCTTGGAGACCCCTCAGCACACTGGTGCCTAGGTCTCTCAAAAAAGAAACACTAACACAATGGGAAGAAATACCAGAAAAGGTAATGATCCAGATGAGAGTGCCAACACCCTACCAATAAAGGATCAAAAGCCAATGTCTATTTCGGAGATGCGAGATGAAGACATAGAAGATCTACCAGACAAGGAATTCAAAAACATAATGTTAAAATATGTCAGAGACAATGAGAAGAATTGGGAGGACTTCAAGGAATTCAAGAACCACATAGCCTCAGAAATACAGCAAATGAAAAGTAAAATCCTTGACTTAGAGCACAAAATTGAGAGCCTAACCAACAGAACAAATACAGCAGAAGAGAGGATCTCTGAAACGGAAGACACACAAAACGAACATACCCAGTTCATTAAACAGCTGGAGACAAGTCTGAACAAAGCCAATAAGACCATACAAGAAATGAAAGACAACCTCAGAAAATCAAATATTAGGATTATTGGCCTTCCTGAAGGAGCGGAAAAAGAGTCAGGAATGCAAATGGCGCTCGACGAAATTATACAGGAAAACTTTCAAAACACTTGGAACATGAACCCAGCCCAAATCCAGGACGGTCAGAGGACTCCCAGCAGATATGACCCAAAGCGATCTTCACCCAGACATATGGTGCTCAAGTTCCACTCCAACGAAGACAAAGAAAGAATCCTAAGACAAGTACGAAGCAGAGAAAAGATCACATACCAGGGAAAACCAATCAGGATCACTGCTGACTTCTCTGAAGAGACTTTACAAGCAAGAAGAGAATGGACAAAGATCTTCCAAATCCTGAATCAGAACAACTGTCAACCAAGAATATTGTACCCAGCAAAGATCTCATTCGTATTTGAGAACGAAATCAAATACTTTCACAGCAAAGAGAAATTAGAAGAATATGCCAGCACAAAACCAGCTCTACAAAATCTCCTTAGAAATGCACTAAATCCAGAAAAAAAGGAGGTGAATCATAAGCAAAGATGGCAAACAGGAAGATCTCCCCACTAAAGTCCACACAAGGAAGGGCAATTACACAGATATCAACACCCACAAAAACAAGTATGGCAGGGCAAAATCACAACCTCTCAATTTTAACTCTTAACACAAATGGCCTGAACTCACCAATCAAAAGGCATAGATTAACAGAATGGATTATCAAACAGCACCCAACTATCTGTTGCCTACAAGAGACACATCTAACCAGAAGAGATTCGAAGAAGCTGAAAGTGAAAGGTTGGAAACAGATATTTCATGCCAATGGACGAGAAAAAAAGGCTGGGGTAGCTGTCTTAATTTCAGATGATGTGGACTTCAATCTGACACACATCAAAAAGGACAGGGAAGGACATTATATATTGGTGAAGGGACTGATCCATCAGGAAGTAATTACCATTGTGAACATATATGCACCAAATTCAAACGTACCTAGCTACGTGAAGCAATTACTCACGGACTTAAGGGGAGACATAGATATGCACACAATAATAGTGGGTGATCTTAACACCCCACTAACAACAATAGACAGATCAACAAAACAAAAACTCAACAAAGAAACAACAGAGCTCATACAAACAATAGAACAACTGGACTTGGTTGACATTTATAGAATTTTTTACCCTAAGGCCACAGATTATACATTTTTTTCAGCAGTGCATGGCACCTTCTCCAGGATCGACCACATGATAGGACACAAAGCAAACCTAAATAACTTCAAAAAGATAGGAATCATACCATGTACCCTCTCAGACCACCACGGAATGAAGCTGGAAATCAGCAATTCAAAATGCCCCAGGAAATACAGAAACTCTTGGAGGCTGAACAATATGCTATTAAACGAACAATGAATCAGAGAAGAAATTAAAGATGAGATCAAAAAATTTATGGAAACCAATGAAAACTCTGACACAACATTCCAAAATTTGTGGGACACTGCCAAAGCAGTGCTACGGGGTAAACTTATCGCAATTGGAGCTCATGTCAAGGCCCAAGAGAGGTGCCAAATACAGGAACTAAACACACACCTCCAGGAATTGGAAAAACAACAGCAGAAGAGCCCCACACACAATAGGAAACAAGAAATCATCAAAACAAGGGAGGAAATCAACCAGATAGAAATAAAAAAAACCATACACAAAATCAATGAATCAAAAAGCTGGTTTTTTGAGAAGATAAACAAGATAGACACCCCACTGGCCCGACTGACAAAGAAAAAACAAGAGAAGGCAAGAATTAACAGCATCAAAGATGAAAAAGGCGACATAACAACAGACACTGCATCCATTAAGGCCATAATTAGAAATTACTACAAAGCACTGTACTCCAACAAATCAGAAGATCACCAAGAAATGGAAAAGTTCTTAGACTTCTACCACCTGCCAAAACTTAGCCCAGAGGCAACAAACGACCTGAACAAACCCATAACTGAAGTAGAGATTGAATCAGTGATTAAAGACCTCCCAACAAAGAAAAGCCCAGGCCCAGACGGCTTCACTACAGAATTCTACAAAACATTCCGAACAGAACTGACCCCAATCCTCTACAAACTCTTCAAAACAATAGAAAAAGAGGCAACCCTTCCAAACTCATTCTATGAAGCCAACTTTACCTTAATCCCAAAACCAGACAGAGAATTAACAGAGAAGGAAAACTACAGACCTATCTCTTTGATGAACATTGATGCTAAGATTCTCAACAAAATCCTAGCCAACAGAATTCAAAAACACATCAGACAGATCGTTCAACCAGATCAAGTAGGATTCATCCCTGGAATGCAGGGATGGTTCAACATTCAGAAATCCATAAATGTGATATACCACATCCAAAAACTGAAAAACAATAATCACATGATAGTATCAATAGATGCAGAAAAAGCTTTTGACAAAATCCAACACCACTTCCTACTAAAAACCCTAACCAAGGTAGGCATAGATGGAAAAATCCACAACATAATTAAAGCCATATATGAAAAACCCAACGCCAGCATCATACTGAATGGAGAAAAGCTGGAACCCTTCCCACTGAGATCTGGAACAAGACAGGGATGTCCACTTTCTCCACTACTATTCAACATAGTCCTAGAGGTACTCGCTGAGGCCATAAGACAAGAAAAAGAAATCAGAGGAATCCAAATGGGAAACGAAGAAGTCAAACTCTCACTATATGCAGATGATATGATTCTTTATGTAGAAGAGCCAAGAGACTCAATACAGAGACTGCTAGAACTTGTACGAGAGTTTGGTAGAGTGGCAGGGTACAAAATTAATGAACAAAAATCAACAGCCATAGTGTATGCGAACAGCCCCAAGATGTAAAAAGACTTAGCCAGCAAGATACCATTCAAAATAACAGAGAAAAGTATGAAATATCTGGGAATAAATCTAACCAAAAATGTAGGAGACTTATTTGAAGAAAACTACAAACTACTTAAAAAAGAAATTGAACAAGACCTCAAAAGATGGAGTAACATCCCATGCTCCTGGATAGGTAAAATCAATATCATTAAAATGTCTATACTGCCAAAAGCAATATATACATTCAACGCAATCCCAATCAAATTGCCCAAAACATTCTTCATGGAACTGGAAACAATGATCCAAAGGTTCATCTGGAAGCACAAAAAACCACGGATAGCTAGAACCATCCTGAAGAACAGGAAGTTAGCAGGGCGAATCACAGTTCCGGACCTCTGGACATACTATAGGGTAGTGGTTATCAAAACAGCGTGGTACTGGCACAAAGATAGAGAGGAAGATCAATGGAGCAGAATAGAAACACCAGAAGGAAACCCACACAGATACAGCCAAATAATCTTTGACAAAAAGACAAACGACAATCCAGGCAAATGGGAAGGTCTGTTCAATAAATGCTGTTGGGACAACTGGTTAATAGCCTGCAGAAACAAAAAAATAGATCCACATCTCTCACCATATACTAAGATCGGATCTAAATGGATAACAGATCTAAACCTACATCCAGAAACCTTCAAACTTTTGGAAGAAAATGTTGGAAACACACTGGAACACTTAGGGGTAGGCCCTCACTTCCTAAAAAAGACTCCAAATGCGGTAGAAATCGAGACCAAAATAAACAATTGGGACCTCATCAAACTAAGAAGCTTCTGTACAGCTAGAGAAACAATCAACAAAGTAAAAAGGCAACCCACAGAATGGGAGAAGATCTTCGCACACGACATAGGTGATAGAGGGCTGATCTCCAGAATATACAAAGAGCTACAAAACAACCAAAATGTCAAAACAAACAAGCCACTCAAGAAATGGGCACGGGAAATGGGCAAACACTTCACAAAGGAACAAACCCGAATGGCAAATAAACATATGAAAAAATGCTCAAGTTCCCTGACAATAAGGGAAATCCAAATTAAAACATCAATGAGGTACCACCTAACGCCAGTAAGACTGGCCCACATGAATAAAAACACCAATAACACTTGTTGGCGAGGTTGCGGGGAAAAGGGATCCCTACTCCACTGCTGGTGGGGCTGCAGGCTGGTACAGCCTCTATGGAAATCAGTATGGAGAATATTCAAACAACTCAAATTCAACATACCGTATGATCCAGCAATAGCACTCCTAGGAATATATCCAGAACACTTGTTTTATGAGAAACCAACATGCACTCCTATGCTCATAGCAGCACAATCAGTAATTGCAAAAACATGGAAGCAACCAAAATGCCCATCAACAGAGGATTGGATAAGAAAGCTATGGTTCATCTACTCCATGGAATACTACTCAGCTATTAAAAAAAACAAAATGCAGTTCTTTGTGGCCAAATGGGCCAAACTGGAAACCATAATGCTAAGGGAAATGAGCCAATCACAAAAGGTTAAATACCACATGTTTGCCTTAATTTAAGATGATATGATGTTATGTATAACATGTTATGTTTTGAATGTTATATGTTGTGTATAAACTAAAATCGAAGTATAGGTGAGGTGGTCACAGAAGGTGGCTGGGAACTCGCATTTATCTTTAACATATTGGTTACTCATTACTATGTCAATTAATTCCATAATGATGTAAATTTTTGCTGATGGTATGTTGGAGCTTTTAATTGACTGGGTTGATACTCTGCTGGCTCTGTCTTCAGACCAGAGAGGGTATACCTAAGAAGCCGTTGAACTTGACTGGACAATAAGATGTTGGACTCTGTTTGGTATACGCTTGCAATGGGGGAATCTCAACTGAACTTGAGCTGTGGTTATGCAACAAGGTGGAGGAATCCAGCATGGTGGGAGGGTTTGGGGAGGGGTGGGGAGAACCCAAGTATCTATGTAACTGTGTCACATAATACAATGTAATTAATGAAGTTAAATAATAAATAATTTAAAAAAAAAGAATGTGGAAAAGAACAATGATTCATGATAGATATCCCAGAAATTTTTTCCATGGGATTTATTTAGTAATGTTTGGATGCAGAAGGAGAAATAAGACTCAAATGATTCCTGGATGTCTGGCTTGAACAACCAGATGGATGGTAACACTCTTTACAGGAATGGAAATGTGTGGAGGGCTGGAGAGCAGGCTTGTGGGGAATAAATGGTGACATGCTGTGTCCCAGAGGAGGTACTAGTAATGATTTATGCAAATCTTCAGCTCAGGAAAGAGATGGGTGTTGGCTAAATTAGTTGAATTGATCTCAGAAGAGGGGCATTCAAGAACATAATGTTGTTGAGCTGCAACAGAAGAGTCATCTGTGAAATCAAAGATGATGGAGAGGGGCACTGGCAAACTTGGAGCAGGACTTCCAAAGGGCAGGCTGGACAGGCCCGGAAGGGAGGGCAGGAGTCTGAAGAGGTCAGAAGCAGCAGCAGGAAGGCAGGCATCAGGAGGGGATGATAGGTAAAATCAGCCATGCAAGGAAGGTCTGCAAGAAGTGGGCAGTCCTGACCCTGGGCACCTGAGTCCCATAGAATTTACCTGTTGGTAGTTTTCTTCCCGTGGACTGCAAGACAAGGTGTAGGAAAGGACTGTGGAGCAGTGGCCCTCACAAAAGCACAAAAGCGGTAAAGATGAGGACAGAGCTGGGTCATTCTGCACTCGAACGGGGTGGTGTTGGGGAAAGACTTCACCCCTGGCAACAATACTGGTTGCCAGGTTACTAGTATGAATGAGAAGTTCCAGATTTGTGTGTCTGGGCAGAGGTATCAAAGCCCATCTCCTTTACCCCAGGATCCCACAAAGACCCCCAGTAAATTAACATCAGAAAGTTGTGGAGCCCGGTGCCCATGGCCTAGAGGCTAAAGTCCTTGCCTTGAACACACCGCGATCCCATATGGGTGACAGTTCCCATCCAGCTTCCTGCTTGTGGCCTGGGAAAGCAGTCAAGGATGGCCCAAAGCCTTGGGACCCTGCACCCATGTGGGAGACCCGGAAGAGGATCTGGGTTCCTGGCTTCGGATCGATACATCACTAGCTGCTGCAGTTACTTGGGGAGTGAATCATTGGACGGAAGATATTTCTGTCTCTCCTCCTCTCTGTATATATCTGACTTTGCAACAAAAATTAAATCTTAAAAAAAAAGTCTTAAGTGGGCCAGTGTTGGCGAGCAGTCAATGACCTCTCTCCCTCTCTCTCTTCTTTCTCTCCCTTCCTCCCTCCCTCCCTGAAATTTCTGAGTAGCCACCAGGTAGAAATAGCACAGAACCAGCAGCCAGGAAGCCTAGTTGAAAGGTCCTTGCTATTCTAGCTCCATGATTCTCACACTGGAGGGGATAAGTGCTCATTCTGATCCTGAGTTTGCTAGTCTGGAAACTAGGCACAGGATCGTCAATCAACAGCTTCATCTTTGGGTATCAGTGAGATAAGCAGAAAAGGTTTTGAAAGCCAGGATGTGAAACAATGCTAACGATTGTGATTTTTGACATCTCTTTCACCCTGTCAGAGGAGGACATTTCTTTCCAGTTTGCTGCTCCCACACTGAGCTGCTGAGCACACTAACCTGCTGAGCACACTGACCTGCTGAGCACACTGACCTGTAGCAACCTGCTAGGGTTTCAAGTTTGCTTGTACTTCTTTGGGTGGCCCACGGCTAAAGGGCCTTCATTACAAGAGCAAAAGCTAGGCCATTAATGGTTGTGAGCTTGTGAAGTCAAGGCAGGGATGAAGGCAGGAGTTGTACTTCCCATGCTTATCAGGTCACTACAGGAGAAGGCCACCCAGGTACCTGTGGCTGCCAGCTGGAGTTCATACAGAACGCCCTGCACTGACAGGATCAACAGCCCTGGGCCTTAGCTCAAGCACTGCTACACTTGTCTGGTAACTGTGAACAGGCCCCTAGGATGTAACTTCCACATCTATAAAATGAGGCTTTCAGGGGGACTCTTCTAGCTCAAATGCCCCAGAACAGTACCAAGAAGAGAAACAGAATGTGTGCTGCAAATTCAAGAAGAGTGTACGGTTTCCCAATAACCACATACTGAAAGTAAAAAAAATAATAATAATAAATTTAAAAAAGGCATCAGGTGAAATTAACTTCAATAAATACTTTATTAAGCTTGGTATATCCAAAATATTATTTCAAGACGTAACCAATATAAAAAACATCAAGAACTTTTCCTTTTTTCTCAATCAGCCCACAAAATCTGCTGTGTTATTTTGCCTGTACCACATATCTCGACGCAGACCAGCCGCATTTGGAGGGCTCAGTGGACAAGGCAGCCTGAGAATTGCTGACCTTGGTCACTATGAAGTCCAGGTCAGAGGAAGGACAGAATGTTGAGTCCAGAGTGCACCCCTCCCTCCATTTCTCACTTGGAAACAAGGAAGAGGTTGCCCCCGTTCCTCCACCGACCGTAACCTCTTCAGCTCTGCCTGCCCCACCTCCCACCTTTCCCAGCTGTCAGCCTCCCTTACTGGACAACAGCAGGTCCCTCCTCCCATCTCCTACTTCCTCCTGTCTTCCAATCCTCATTACCTCTTCCTCCATTTCTGTTCCTCTTCCCTCCTCATCCACCCACCCACCCCGCCCTTTCCAATTTGCTCTGCTTTCTTCTCTTAATCTTTCCTTTGCCCCTAACCCACCTCCCTCCTATTAGGTAACTCTCAGGTCCCCCACTCCCCCTCCCCAAATTTCAACCCCCAAGATGCCCTACTCTTACCTGATGGCTCCTACTAAGAACAGTTGGTCCTACCAGATTCCTGTTTCATTACTGACATGGGGGTGAGGGGGGTCGACAGACAGCAATGAAGAGCCACATTCCGTGAGGTATCTCTGTTGTATCATTTCCTTTGTATCACATGTTCAGTTCTGCAAGCACAGTCAACTCTCAGCTATCCAGATTAAACTATTCTTTTGGGTAACAAAGTTTTCTTTCTGCCTGGATTGGCTAGCCAGCCTTCATGGACCCGAACACTCATAAGTGATCTCTATGTATGCCCTGTTGTGCTTGTGGTCAAATAATGATTAACAGCAAGAGCACGGGTGCCCGTGCCCTTTGTCCTGTCTCCCAGGAAGGTAAGTCCACAATCTGGTCAGTATAGGGGCAACATCTGGGAAGAAGTTATGTGCAAACATGTGCACGAGACTCAGAGGCTGCTCTTCAGGGAGGCTGTGACTCATTCCCTGCTGGGTCTCCTCTTTATTCCTTACACGCGCAGAATGGGTGTGTCCCAATCACTACTAAAGTCCTCATCACTGAAGAACCTACTGAAGAAACAGGTTTCCCAAGAATTTTGAGCAAAGCAATTCAAAATCTGAAATACTGTACTCGCTTACTCTATAAACTTATGCTCAGAATTCAAGGACAGTGGAGTCCAGAAAGCAAAGAGCTGCCTATATTATCCCATTCAACAAGGATAAAGGAGCGAACATGTGTTAGGAGACTTCAGCTCTGAGCCGCAAAGTCTTGTGTATATTACCAGAAGATGGAAGATGAGAAGACGAAGAACAGGAAAGAATCCCCATAAAAACCCTGCAGATCTCCCCTCTGCATGTACAAAAGATGTTGGCTTTGAACCTGAACCATGCAGCCAAAACTCAGGTGAGACTCCACCCTCTAGAAACTCCTTTCATTCATAATCCTTCTCGCATCATCTGGGTCCCAAGTATCTTCAGTTTCCTAGCACACCGATCCCAGGGCCAAGTACAGAGACTCCTAAGGTTGTATGTATGATGTCCTCAGCAACAGTGAAAGAGGCACAATCGATACTTTGGGTCCCCATGCCCAATGGCCTCAACAGGCCTCCACAATTTATCTCACTTTCTCCTGTCTCTATTCTGTGTTAACTAGGAAGATGCCATAAGAATCCAAAATATGTTTTCTTATTACTTGGCAGTAGTTTAATATAATTTATTAATTTATCAGACCACTGTATCCCCAAATAGGACTCAATTTGCTTTAAGAAATGTACAGACTATCACAGGAAAAAATAAGAGGAACCAGCATTGAGCACTGCAAGTCACTGAAATGCTCCCAATGCCAACACCCCACATGAGTACCAGTTTCAGCCCCGGCTGCTTCCCTTCCAATCCAGTTTCCTGTTCATGTGCCTGGGAAAGCAGCAGAAGCAATTGGGCCCATCACCCTTGTGAGAAACCAATATGGCATTCTTGGCTCCTGGCTTCAACTTGGCACACACCTAGTCATTGTAGCCATCCGGGGAGCAAGCCCAACAGACAGATCTAGTTTCCCTTCTCATGGCCCTCACCCTCCAGATGCCAGAAAAACAAATGTACCTTCAGGAATAAGGCTCACGGAACAGCAGCACAGAATGACAGGACCAGAATCCTCTTCTACAAACAAGAAAATCATATAACAGTGCACTGACGGGAAAAATCAATGTCTACATGACCTCTCCCCTGCCCCCACAATGGTTCACTTGTCCAGTGTGTACAAGCAAAATTACTTAATTGACTTTAACATTCACTGCCCCTGAATTAAACAAGTGGTTCTTAAAGACACTCCCAACTTCGAGCAATAGAACCACCAACGGGAAGAACCAGGACCTCTCGGGCTTCCTGCCTCGTCTAAGTAGCATGGGATGACGCTGCTAGTGGCAGGCCCTTGCTGGGGATACCAACAGGGATCAGATGAGAGATACAACCAACAGAAAGGAGGGAGCGGTTTCCACTGAGCTGCAGCAGGCTGGGAAAACAACAATGAAGGAAGAGACAGCCCTTTCCTAGCTGGAATGGGTACTGCAGGGGATACAAAGTCTGCTACAAAATCAGAGCAAGGCAAAGAACGCTGCTTCAGGTGCCAGGCAGTGAGTCCGAAGCCACAGGGTGAAAGAGATGAAAGGAAATTGCCCAGAGGAGAAAGGAGGACACAGCCAAGAATCCCAGGCCCAGATTCAGCCTTCTCTCTTGCAAAGTCACCCCTGCCCATCACCTCCCCAGGGGCAGAAGGCTGGGGCAGCGGCATAAGATTAGCATTTGTCACTAAAAGAAAAGGGCTAAGGGACATCCAGAGAAAAAAGGAAGCAAGACCAAGGGGAAGGTATGTGTGCACGATCAATCTTGGCTTTAGGCAGCAGTTCTATTCACAGACTTCTCCGGTGGCAACAGAATTTCTAGCAGCCAAGTTAGAAAATGCCCCTGGAAAGCAGAAGGTTCTACAGCCCCAGCCCGGGACAGGACTGAGATTGTAAAGGCCCAGGGCACATGAAGGCAGCCTGCAAGTAAGCCACTAGTCAATGTGCGTGCTGACTGGGTGGTCGCAGAGACCAATGATGGCTGCAGATGGCCTTGGGGGTTCTGAAGCTGCAGTCACCAAGCAAGGCTGGTCAGTCGGCAGCTGGGCTCCTACGAGGAGAGGCCAGGGCAGGAGACAGAGCTGAAAGTCGTCAGCATCCACACAGTGGGTTTAAAAAGTGCCCATGGAAGGGAAAGCTAGGGCAGAACTCCAGTGTACACAGTCTTGGGCAGCCCAGGTAAGGGGAATCCAACAACATTCGCTTCCATTCCAGACATAACAACACTTCCACAGCCCAGGCCCAAAGGTGCTTCCTTCCTCCACTCTTGCCTGTGGCCCAGAGGTCTCAAAACAGGACGAGCCAGGGAGAGGAGCTACCTCAAAGTCCTAATGCTCAGCACAGGGACTTCAGTTGCTTTACGGTGCATTGGGAGCAGCAATGGGAGGGGATAGTGTGGCTGGGGCAGCCACAACCACAAGTTCAGCAGTGATGCCAGGACCTAAGGACAAACCAGACATCCAATGCAGCCTGGGCTGATTGCCTTGCCCCTACCTTTGGGTCCATCACCTCTGGTGAAGTCTGTGGAATCAGGCTTATGAGTGCCTTTTGGTCCCTTCAGATGGGACAAAGCCCTTCTTGGAGTGGCAGGGGCAGAAATCAAGGACGGGCCTGTGGCCAGCTAGGGAAGTGGCCTTACCATCTGCTTGAGAATGCCTGGATGCCCTGGCAGGGGGATGGCCCCAAACACTGATGTCACCTGACATAGTCCTTCCAAAGGGAGGGGGCCCGGGGGGAGAATGCTGAACTTAGTGTTGCTTTCCAACCCACACTGCCTTTGCTTTCACGGCAGACCTTATAGTTAATACAAACACCGAAACTGTTCCTTGAAAGCATAAGACGGCAGCAAGAGCAGGGGCAAGGATGACACTCAAGGAGGAGAGGGCTACCATCTCCCTTCCACCCAGAGCTCAGCCTGGCTTCTACAGTGGGGGGCTTATCAAGTTCTAGGCCCAACACTTATTTGCCTTAAACACAACCCCCTTTTGAATTTAGCGCCTATGTTACCCCAGGAAACTCTGGTTCTAAACTCTCCTTCAGCCTTAAATCTCCACAGGCACATCCTCCCACATCTCTTCTAGGCACGAAGTTCAAAATACCCCAAACAAGCCATGTAACCACTTGCCCACCTGTCCAGCCTGCATCTCTTCATGCACCAGTTGTGGTGGATACAGATCCCACCAAAGGCATCTAGCTTCACTCTGTTGTCCCCTGACCCCTTAAATCCATCCACATTTCAGGGGAAACACTGACCCAAGTCAGACCTCACTCTTAGCTGGAATGTTCCAATAGTGTCCCAACAGGTCACCCTAACGGTAGCATATTCAAGTTCCATTAGGGTGTTAGATTTTGACAATGCATATTAGAACATGTCATGCTGAAACTACAGCCCATGCTCCATTCATACTCAAGGTCCTACATAACCCTTCCCTAAGCACCCCTTCAAAGGCAGCTCCCCAAACTCTCCACTACCTATTTCATACAGCAGCAGTGCTCATCTCAGCTTCCAGGCCCTACCCTGAACCCAAGCTTTCATGCCACAGTACCTTTGTTGAGAATTCCCTTCCCCGATTCTGGAACCCTTCCTTTCCCATCACACCTTCTCTTGCAATTACTAACCCTTCCTCTCTCACTACCACCTTCCCCTTGCAGATAACAACATACGCTGATTTCCACCCAAACCTCACCCAATGACTCCTGCCCTCGAGGGAATGTGATCCAGGAGGGGTCCACAGGGAAGGAGGTGACAGATGGTGGTCCCAGTGCTTGGGAAGGCAGGTTCTGAGGCATGGGAAGGGTGCAGTGCCCCACCGCTCCCCTGACTTCCCTGCATAGGAATACAGAGCTCCAGTCTTCCAGTCATCATATTCAGACAGGGATTTCCCAAGGCCATAACTTAACCCAATGTCAGAGGTGCTATCAGGTGAGGAGTCTTCCTTTCAAATCCAAAGGAAACGCTTGTAAGGAGAGGCTCTAGAGCCCAAAGCCTTTCTGACTTAGCTGTCCAGGTGGGAGGCTGGTCTGCATGGGCAGCAAGGGGAATGCACGGGTAGACCTGCTACAGAACTTAGGATAAGGTGGCACCAGAACCTGGAATGTGCAGCAGTGTCCAAGGTCCTGTCAGTGGAGACATCAGCTCCTTCCACCTGTCTAGCATGGCAGTCACCACACCAAAGGGGAGAAGGCCAGACAGGCAAAAGCACGGGGCCGGAAGGGCTGGCAAGCAGCCCCAACACCCTGGAAGGCTTAACCTTGATCTAACAGGAAGCACAGCTGATCCCCTGAGGAAAGAGACACTCTCAAGCCCTACTGGCTCAGTGAAAGCAAGACCCCACTGGGAGCAACATCCCTCGGGCTCCCACTGTCCACAGTGTCTGCCTGTCTCTCTCACCCTGGGCACCCTCCAGATGGAACTCCTGAGCGCTCTGCTAAGAGCTTGGCTGTGCTCAAAGCCCTTCACCAGGACCAAAGATCCCAAGTCTGTTCTCAGCTTCCATATTTGTTCAAAGGAGAACTTGTGAGGCGATTATACAAGAAATGATCCGCAAAGTGTTTGAGATCCTGGCACCCAATCCCTTGCCCTAAATGGAAGGGTGTGTCAGGCTCGGGAGACAGGCAGACTGGCCTGACTGCTGTCACACCAGCTCGCAAATCACTTCACTGGCTCCGACCTCCGCTTTCTCCTTTGGGGAACGGGGAGAACATCAGGAGCTGTCCTGGGGCTGCCGTGAGGATTCAACAAGATGATGTTGTAAGTGCGTAGCACAGAGCCTGCCAATGGGGCAAACGCTTAATAAACACTGCCTGTTCTCACCACTATGAATGATTCTACAGTAGGGTCATTATCATTGCTACACTTTGGCTGACCTCATGATGGACTGTTTTGGCCACCAATTCTCAATGGTGCCTCTCTCCCCTTCCCCATCAAGTCTTAAATTTCTGTGAGAACATACTCCAACTATAGACCACCACACATGACAAGCCACCGCAGATAAGGGGTGTAGGCATGGAGACACTGTACTGGCAAAGCCAGGGTTGATGACTGCCGCTGGACTCAGTGGTGGGGTCACTGCTTTAATCCTACTCTTCTATGTGCCCAGTTAGGCTCAAACACTGTGGAAACACACAGCAAACACAAGGACAGCCTGTGGATTACCTAGTGTGTTTTGTTTGTTTGTTTTTTACAAGAGAAAAACAAGCAACACTCCAACGTGGATCCTTAGTGTCTGAATTCACTTCCAAATTACCTGGATGATACCAAGATAACCTTCCTGGGTATACACCCAGTTTACAAACAGGTGGACTTCTTTTTAGCACGTGTCCTGTGCTCTCGAGGGAGGTAAACACTGGTCGCCTTCTGTGCTTGTGCTCGGGGAGGGTCTCCTATGATGCCTTGCCAGCTGTGTGGGTTCTGCGGTGGGCACTGAAGTGGGAGCTGTTGTTGAAGTCTTTGCCACACTCTGTGCACTTGTAGGGCTTCTCTCCAGTGTGGGTCCTCTGGTGGATAATCAGGCTGGAGCTCTGGTTGAAGCATTTGCCACACTCCCGGCACTGGTAGGGCTTCTCCCCGGTGTGGATCCTCTGGTGGGTGATGAGATTAGAGCGGTCACGGAAGAACTTGCCGCACTCGAGGCATTTGTAAGGCTTCTCGCCCGTGTGCACTCTCTGGTGTGTGATGAGCTTGGAGCGCTCGCTGAAGCACTTGCCGCAGTCCACACACTTGTAGGGCTTCTCCCCGGTGTGGGTCCGCTGGTGGTTGGCCAGAGTGGAGCTCTTACTAAAGCTCTTCCCACACTCGCCGCACTCGTAGGGTTTCTCACCCGTGTGGATTCTTTGGTGGCTGATGAGAGCAGAACTCTTGGAGAAGCTTCTTCCACATTCCGAACACTGATAGAGTTTCTCCTCTAAGTGGGTGCTGGGCGGCAGGCTCTTCCTGCTACTTGGAGCTTCCTCGGGAGTCGTCTCCCCTGTGGAGCTTCTCCAGTGAGCACTACGAGATGGGCTTCTGCCCAAGCGCTCCCCAGGCTCACTGCGCTGCTCAGGATCTCCTCCCCAGTGGACCCTCTGATGCTTCAGAAGGTTTGAACTCTGATTAAAGCTTTCCCAGCATTCCCCACACTGATGGGGCTTCTCACCCACATGGATTCTCTGATGGGTGACCAAACTGGAGTGATCGCTAAAGCTCTGCTCATATTCAAGGCATTTGTAGGGTTGCTGTCCAGTGTGAAGTCCCTGATAGGTACTGAGGTCAGAACAGTCATGAAAGCCTTTCCCACACACCAGGCGTTTATGGGCCTTCTCATTTGTGTGCACCTGCTGGTGAGCAAGGAAGTGGGAGCTCCGGCTGAAACTCTTCACACAGGTGTCACTCTTGTAGGGTTTCTCTGCAAGATACAGGCCTCGGTGGTCAATGAGTTTTTCTAAGTCCTCTTCAGATGAACACTCCTCCCACTGTTCCTCTGGGGGGTCCTCCAACTCCCCCTCACCGCTGTTTTCATGGTCACTGTCTTCCCCCCAGTCATGAGCACGGCAAACAGCATCTGGAATACACTGTGATAAGTGTCCGGGAGACTCCTCAAGAATGTCCTGCTCCCAAGTCTCATCTTCATCCTCACATCTCATCTCAAAGCCTGAAAAATGGACAGAAAGGCAGTTATTGTTCATTTACCAGTTAGTATTTATGTATACACATCTGTATCTTATGTATGATAAATTCAGTTAACAGATTTTTATCTTGTATCATGCACCTTATGTCACTAACAGGAAATTGACCAAGTTCTGATACATACAATTATTGCTGATCTCAAAAGCTACAGGATTCTGGGACATGGTAACTCCACTGAGGGAGCCATGAAGCCCAGCCCAAGGATCCAGCCCAATCTTACTATTAACAGTGAACACTTTCTTCTTCTAATACATGCAAAAATACATGCTCTGCCAGATCAGATGAACCCTTACAAAAGCTAACATTATTCCTCATTTAGGGGTCATACTAAGCCGGAAAATGGACAACTTAAGCAAAGTCCAATCTTTTTTTCCATTCAAACCCACTCTCTCTTTTAACTCAGGGACAAAACAATGAGCTTGTTCCATGCTTACCTGTGTCTGGAGTTTTAGCCCTCATTGCATCTCCACCTGCCACCTCGCCCCAGACCTCAACACTGCCAGCCTCCATGTGGCCCCCTGTGCTCTCCCGGACAGCCCCCAGTGCCCTGACTGCGATCCGAGCCCTCATCAGGGAATCCAGCTCCTCATAGAAGGGGCACGTCCCAGGTGGATGACTGCTCTTGGCTTTCCGATAGCTTCGAAGCAGGTTTTTGAATCGGTAGCGACACTGTTCCAATGTCCGCAGGAAGCCCAGGGCACACAGCCGCTCTGCGATGGCCCGGTACACCTGGCTGTTCTGGTGACAGGTGCGGAGCTTCTCAGAGAACGGAGACTCACTGAGGATTGCCAGGAAGGCCTTGGTTTCCTCGTAGCCCCAGTGCACACCTGCTGTTGGGAGTGAAGTATAAGATTTAATGAGCTTATCTAGGTCATCTATGATCAGGGCCACCTGCCCTCCTGAACGCCCAGAACGCAGGCATCCAAAAAGCACCCAAGAGCCTAGAGAAAATGTTCCTGCCTCTTGTGGAGGTGGGAGGGAATTCGGCTGGAGCATCTCACCCCATCCCCTTCTAAACGATTCACCAAGACTTTGGTCTTGGCTGATGGGCAGCACCTGGGAGACCCACTCCCCTGGCTTCAGCTCACTGGTTCAGGGGAAGATCCATAAGAGTTTCCCTATATCCAGTGAATTAAAAAAAAAAATGCCTGATGAATTTTTCTTTTAACAAAACATGGCAGCTGAGAATCTCTAATGACTGCAGACATCGACTGCCTTCAAGTAATCCTGTAGCAGAGCTTGATTAAAGATGCCCTGTCCTGTGTGTGTAGGCATCTAGTCGGTTCCTCTGGGGACATGATGCAGCCAGAGGTAGCTTGAAGGATGGAGTTTACAAATCCACCTCATGTGGGCAAGGCAGGAGTCACAGGCTCCGCTCCTGCTTCTGTGTCTACAGGTAGGATGCTTCAGCTCATGGACATCAACATTTCCATCTCCAACTGGACACTCCCACACATTGCCTGTACTAGCCTACTGGATCTCTGCTCCATCTGCTCAGCACTTCACTGTCTTCCTTTAGCTATGTCATGTTCTCCTACACATGAAGAGAAACACAGAACTGGCAGAATCCCAAGTTCACTGACATGACACCTGTGATTATCCCCAGTGACACACTTTGGAAAATACTGACTTTCCTCTGTACAGTCTCTGAAGGCTTTTAATGTTGCTTCTATAACCAAGAAAACCTAGCCAAGAGGCTTAGTCCTGGGAGAAGACAGGAAGAGTATGAAGGTGACTATGGAGCCCAATACCTTCTTCCACCACCAACCCAGCCCTGCCGTGTGCACCCGGACCTGAGGGAGGAGCAGGGTGGCTGGCAGGAGGGCTGGAATCTGGACCCAATCAAACAAGCAGGCTCTTACCAATTCGACTTTGTAGCAGTGTTGGATGCCCTGAGATCTTGTGTCCCTGGCTGGACTCGTCAGTGGCGGGGCCAGCACCGTTACAACATTCTGCTGTTTCCTCTGGTTCCCAGCCTCTTTCCTCCTGCTCGTCCATCTCTGCATCACTATCCCCCAGCCTGGGCAGTGCCATGGCCTCTCCCGGACCGCCTGTGGCTCTGACAGTCATCCGAGACCGCACCAAGGCCTCCAGCTCCTCATAGAAAGGGCAGGTCCCCGGGGGGTGGCTGCTCTTGGCCTTCCGGTAGTTCCGCAGGAGGTTTTTGACCCTGTAACGACACTGCTCTAGTGTCCGGAGGAAGCCCCGAGCTCTTAGTCGCTCTGCAATGGCCCGGTACACCTGGCGGTTTTGGTGGCAAGTCCGGAGCTTTTCAGAGAAGGGAGACTCACTCAAAATTGCCAAAAAAGTCTTGGTCTCCTCGTAGCCCCAGTGAACGCCTGACACCTTCATGTCCTCCACATCCCACTGGCACTGTTCCTCCCAGGCCTTTGAGTCCTTCCAGGCCAGTGCTGGGGCTGCTTTTGTTTGCTCATTATCCAGGATATCATCTGCAGAGTTCCTTTTTGTGGAATTTACAAGGCTTAAGCCCCAAAATTCTGATCCTTGCTCTTGCTGTGAGGTGATGCTAGCCTTTGAAACTGGAACTCCTACACAAACAGAAGAAGCTAAATGAGTAGAGATGATCTGTAGTCAGCATTTGTTCTAAATGGCCCTAAAACATACCTGAGAGAAGCTGATGACAATTCCAATGTTAACTTCTTAAAAGTGCCGGGAGGGATGGGGAGAGATAAAAAGAAGGAACAGGACCTGCTCACCGAAATGTCAAGAGTCTGGTTTGCTTTGTTTATTGCATTTTTCTGTTACTGTTATGGAATGTATCACATACAGGAGGGACTGTTACTGGCCCACAAATGGGCACATGGCCTACACAGACCCAATCAAATTGAATTCCATGGTTGGCAAAGAGAGGCATGTATGTGTTCAGGGCAGGGGGAAGAGGGTGGAGTCTCTTACCAGGAAACCGGTAACCTCCATTGCCCTGGTATTTATCTTTTGACTATGATATAAACTGTCTTGAAGGGGAAATTGAAGCTGAAGCTGACGAAGAGGGAATGGATTTACGTGCATTACCATACTGCAGAGCTTATCTGAACCATGGTTGGAGCATACCTTCTATACTTCTCAGAATGTGAGAAAGTCGGTTTCATAAAACAGTTACGTCTAAAGCATTGCTGACCCAACAGCTCCCAGCCCTAACAAACAGGAAACCTTTGGTGAAAATAAGCATTTGAGGGGAACCAGATGAAAAAGAATTCAGAGCTGTAACGGGCTTAAGGATACTCTGAATCGGCATTTCCCAAAGTTGGGAAACACTGAACACTACATCCCCTGACATGAACCACTGCCAAACAAGTAGCCAACGACCTTCTAAACCTCCTGACCAACACTCAACTCTGTCACAGTCCTTATCTCATCTCAGCCACGCATTGAGCTTCCCTACTGGTGACCCCAGGCCCCACAGAGACATGCCCATTCATCTGTGGCTCTCGCTGTTGGGGCCTGCAGAGAAAGGAGTCTGCCTGTACTGGCCATCTGGACTTCAGGTACTTGAGCTCTGTGATAGTCTCTCATCTTTTAATACATACACCTCATGAGCTTAGTTCACTTGAGCCTACCCTTGATTAGATAGAACCCATTTGGTGCCAAAAAGTTTGGATTTCTGAGACAACTGGTGAGGCACAATCCCTGAACTGTGGCAAGTATACTGAAGGAAGGAAGGGAAGACGATGAGCTCCAAGAAGTCAGGCTCTTGGAAGCCATCCTACAGCCTCCATCAGGGCTCACTCCATCCCTGCCGTAGTATGTCTCCTGGCCTCTGAAATTCCAGAGACATCAGAGCAAGGAATTTTTTTTAATTATTATTATTTTATGATATAGTCCCATAGGTTCTTGGATTTCCCCTCTTCTCTTCCAAGTACTCCTCCCTCACCCTCCAACGATTGTCATAGTCTTTCATAAACAGCCAGGATTCTTAAGGGAGTAGCCAGGCATTATTGGGGAGCTTAGAGCAGGATAAACCAGGCACCATTCTCTTTGGAGCACACGGTTCCCTTACCCAGGCACACATGGTCTCCACAGTCATCTCCCACAGTGTCCTCACAGAACTCCTTCTCCACTTGCTTGCCGGGACCCAAGGCTTCCTGTGAGAGGTACAAGAGGAGGAACCCAACCATCACTGACCCTTGGAAACAGCCTAGGGCCCCTCCCAGGACCCAAGGATACAAGGGACACCATGTGTGAGGCTCAGATTATAAGGGGTAGCACAACCAAAGGGAGGCCTAGCAGACTGGAGGAGAGGGTCAAGACTACACAAGCGCCTTGTGGCTTTCTGTTGAGGGAAGGCTGTAGACTGAGAAGATGGGCACTGGGCAAGGGCAAGGAAAAAAGAGTAGTAATGATAGAAAAGAACAAGTGCCTTACCTGGGACTCGACTGTCACCTCCCAATCTCCAACACTGCCCACCTTTGGGAGAGCAGGGACTTGGGGAGTGAGGATAGCTAAGGGAAAAAAAATGGATTAAGAACCCAAGCTCTAGTTCCCCACAAATCACAACCCTCTAAGAGTAGCCTTTCCAAAAGTCATACTTGTCTCAAATTATCTCCAGGGCCTCGTACATCTCCCCTCTTCCTTCCCTTCTTTTTTTTTTTAAAGATTTATTCATTTTATTACAGCCAGATATACACAGAGGAGGAGAGACAGAGAGGAAGATCTTCCATCCGATGATTCACTCCCCAAGTGAGCTGCAACGGGCCGGTACGCGCCGATCCGAAGCCGGAAACCTGGAACCTCTTCCGGGTCTCCCACACGGGTGCAAGGTTCCAATGCATTGGGCTGTCCTCGACTGCCTTCCCAGGCCACAAGCAGGGAGCTGGATGGGAAGTGGAGCTGCCGGGACCAGAACCAGCGCCCATATGGGATCCCGGGGCTTTCAAGGTGAGGACTTTAGCCGCTAGGCCACGCCACCGGGCCCTTCCTTCCCTTCTAAGCTACCCTGAGTGTTGTGTCGTATGTGACATGCCAGTTCTGTGCTCCTATGACAAGTCCCAGTCTGCAGCTGCTGCCTGCCTGTAAACACAGCAGAGTGTGCCAGCATCACTGAGGGCTGCACCCCTTCTTACAATACCACTTACCCTACTTCTCAGTGGATGGGTCCATCAGACACTATCCTGCCTGTTCCTTGCCTTCTACACACGCTTCCTCCCCCAACACACTCTTTCTTGCCTTGCACCTCTTTCCCTGAGCTTATAAGGCTGCATTCTCTGATATTCCCAGATTCTTGGTACTTACCACTCTCTTTCAAGGGCTGTGGTGCCATCTTAGGATTTAGATGCTTGGGAACATCGCGACATGAATTCTTCATCCACTGCTTCTGGGATGGTCCCTCGGGCCAGTGATCTACTGCCTGTAGCTGGAAGCTCTGAGATTCTCGCACTGCCTTTAAAGACTTGGCCTCTTTTGCACACAGTTCCAATTCCTACACACAGATGGCCAGTTGAATAAGGCCCAATTTGATAGGGCATGGAACATTCACGAGTACGAATGTGGTTCAAGGATTAACAGGATCTTTAAAGACTCAAAAATGGCATCAGAAAAAGCTTAAGACATGACAGATGACAACACAGAGACCAGCATTTATACCACTGAATAAGGACTTTCCTGTTCAGCACAGGTAAGCTATACAAATGCTTCATGATTCAAACAATTTTTATTCACAAATGGATAAAGTAGGTGTAAATTCTGTGACATTAAAAATAATTCACACACATTAAAAACAGGGGCAGATATTTGGCCTGTCAGTCAAGATGTCAGTTGAAGACGCTTGCATCCCATATTGGATGCATCCCTGGGAACGCGCACCCTGGGAGGCAGCAGGCGACGGCTCAGGTGGCTGAGTCCCTGCCATCCACCTAGAGAACCTTCACTGAGCTCTTGACTCCCAACTTTAGCCTGATGCAGCTCCAGCCACTGTAGGCATTTGGGGCGTGAGTGCTCTTGTTGTATGTTATCTATCTCTACCTTTCTGTCTTTTAAATACAAATTTTAAAACAGGTTGTTTGCCTTTTAACTTACACAAAAAATAAGAGAAACATAAAAGGCCAAGCAAGGTATAGAAGAGGTGGAAAGATACAACTAATGCTAAATGCATTTGAGTATCTGTGCTAGAAGCAGAAATATTTTTTAAATAAAAAATTAGAGGAATTACAGATGAAATTTTTAAATAAAAGTACGTGCTGTTTAGAAAAGCGCCTTAATACAAAAGCATAAGCAGAGCTAACATACCCACCTCAAAAACAAAGCACTGTGGCAACTTAAACGTCAATGAAGAATTTCAAGCAAAAAAGGATCACGGTATATGGCCAAGAACATTGTCCCCCTCTTCCTTCCCTTCTGGAATGCATGGTCTCTACGCCACTCTGAGTGCTGCACCATGGGTGAGATGCCAGCTCTGAGCTTCTCTGACCACCGTTCACCAGTCCCACTCGTGTGTGTGTGTGTGTGCGCGCGCACGTGCAATGTGTGTCAAGCAATGATCAACTACAGGACAACATTATCCAAGCAACTCTACCAATCATAAAGTTAATACTTTTTCTCTATCTCTGTTTGTTCCAGATTCAGAGAGAGAGATCAATACATCATTTCCTGTCTGTAAAACCCCGACAATGTAACAATGACATTGCTTTACAGAAACACCTAACTTTCGAAAAACATATTTCAATGTTTTCAACACGCAATATTCTCACATGGTTCAAAAACAGACATATACAAAGGTGTAACCAATGAAAATAGCCCACCTCCAGGCTTGCCTCCACTCCTCCTGCCCTAATCCTTAGCACCAGGAACTAAGTTCTCTGCATTCTTTAAGAGCTTCTGTCTATATATAGGAAAATATAAATGTATTCTTGAAGCCTTGTTTTCTCTCATTTTTACAAAAATGTAGGCACCTAGACATATTTCTCCAAACTCTCATTTTAGACCTCCTCCCCCAAATTACACCCATCTTCATCAACTTACTGAGTTTGCTGAACATAGCTCCAAAAATCCTCCAGTTGGTCTACAAACTCAAGTCTACTCTCATAGAGAAGGATTTCTATCATTGGAGAGACAGCTGAGAATGGCCATGAGCAACAAAGCAAAACCCACTGAGAAAATCTACCCACATCCTGTGTGAACTCACAGGGAGATAATATCTGTTTACCAAGATTCTTTAAAAAAATTACCCCTTTATTTTTTTAAAAGGTCTAATTTTGTTACAGTTACTCAACAACAATCTTTGTGTCCAGGCCAAGCTTTCCAATCTCTGTTCTTCAAGACCAAGCAAACTCAGATTCCACAGGAGGTTAACTGTGATCAGAGAAAGAGGTACACTCAAGTGACCAAGAGGAAGCAAGAACTCTGGCAGACTTCTGGTTTCCAGCCCAGCAGAGAAGAAGCTTAGAAGCTGCCACTGCATCCTGACAAGGAAAAAGCTGAACAACCTAAAAAATCAACAGCTCTTCCCACTGCCAGAGAACCGAGGTCACGGGCCATACTGCTGACCCCAAACTGCACCAAGAGGGGAATCAGGGAGTCATAACCAACCAAAGCAGAAGTCTCCACAGGAACCAGTGTCAGGGCAGGAAACCTGAACTTCAGTGACAAATTGCTGTAGGTTTGGTGTAGGTGACTCTGAGAGTCAAAAACTCCAAGAGATAAAGCCATGCAGGCAGAGGCGCACACACATCCAAGAATCCTACCAGGTGCTTAGATCAGACACTGGGGGGAAAGGCGCTCATGATTCCAACAGGGAGCAGGGGAAAGGAACCACTTTGAAATACAATAGATCCCTGTGTCTTTCTTAACAAAGCCTACCCTCAGAAGAAAGTTTTATCAAAGTCTAACTCAATGAGCAGAAGGAATGGGTAAGACTGGCACATAAGGGGTGGTTAAAACCCATCTACAGTCCCTCTAGGCATCCTGACAGATCCAATCTTGGGCAGAAGCTGGGAAGCACTAGTTGAAGTTGAATCCTAGCTAATCAAAAGACGCAGACCTGGTCACAGGCACCCATACTTCATCACTATATTACTAAAGGCCTACCTACCACAGTTCCAGTACAACCCTGCAATAAAAATTTAAAGTATACCAAAGACAAAAATCATCGAACAAGCATCAGAATCAGATATGGCACAAATGCTGGAATTATCAGACCAAGAATTTCAAAAATACATATAACTACCCTACATGCCAATGGTCTAAATATATCAAGTAAAATGCACACAATATCACCGTGTGTCAAAACCCAAGACCCAGCAGTATGCTGTCGGAAAGACACTTTAAATTTTTAAAATTTGTTTCAAAGACAGTGTTCCCATCCCCGGTTCATTTACTCAAATGCCTGTTAGAGCCAGTACTGGGACATGTCACAGCCAGGAGCCCAGAACTCAACCCAGCTCTCTGACATGAGCGGCAGTAACCCAGTTACCCAAGGTATCACCACTGCCTCACACAGTCTGCATTATCAAGAAGCTGGAATCAAATACAGGCACTCCAAGATGGAACATGGCCATCCTAATGCAAGACGAAATACTCACCCCAAAAGACAGATAGATAAAAAGGGAGAGAGAAATATATACCAAGCTAACACCACCCGAAAGAGAGTAAGAGAAGAAACACTCATTTCAGACACAGCAGACTTTAGACTAAAGGGAATTTTCAGAGATGAAAGATACTACATAACAATACAGGGAAAACAACTCTAATAAAACAAAATGATCCTTAAATATACCTAAGGATAAATATATCTAAGCCCTTTAAGCTTGTTTTTTTTAAAAAGATTCATTTATTTTTATTGGAAAGGCAGATTCACAGAGAGGAGAGACAGGTGAGTGAACCATTGCTGATTCACTCTCTAAGTGGCCACAAAAAGTGGAGTTGAGCTGATCTGAATTCAGGAGCCTAGAGCCTCCTCGGAGTCTCCCACACGGGTGCAGGGTCCCAAAGCCCTGGGCTGTCCTCGACTGCTTTCCCAGGCCACAAGCAGAGAGCTGGATACAACTGGGACACAAGTGGAGCAGCCGGGATACAAACCAGCACCCATATGGGATCCCCGTGGATGCAAGCAAAGGATTTAGCGACAGAACTATAAAAACTAGATTAATCCATCATTCTACTTGTAGATCTTAATATACCTCTGTTAGAAATGGACAATCTAGCAGGCAAAAACAATCACCAAAGATACAGTGGAGTGACTGAGATTGGCTAGGCAGGAGAGACGCCATCATCATGAAGATACAGAGGACTTAAGTGCAGCATCAGTCAACTGGATATAATTGACATGACAAGAGCGCTTGATCGAATAAAAGCAGAACACATATCCTTCTCAAGCTCAGATGCATTCCCCCAAGACAGACCACATTCTAAATCATAAAGCACAACCTAATAAATTTAAAAGGATAAAATCAAACAGTATCTGCTGTCAGAACACAGTGGAATTAAACCAGAAATCAATAACAGAAAGACAGCTGGAACATCTCAAAAGAGCTGGAGACTAAACATGCCAGGTCCAACAAGAAATCACAAGGGAAAATATTTAACACCCAATACCTAAGCTGCTACCTCAGGAAATCAAAATAAGAGAAAATTAAACCCAAATTTAGAAAAAGTATTAAAAAATCAGCAAGAATCAATGAAACCGAAAATAGAGAAAATCCACAAAACCAAAAGTTGATTGAAAAGATAAAACCAACAGCTAAAGTAACTAAGAAAACAAAGACAGAAGACACAAATTACCAATATTAGAAATAACCGAGGACATTACTACCGATCCTGTGGATTTAGGATAATAAAGGAACATTAAAAACAACTCTATGCCCACATAGTTGATAATCTGCAAGAAAAGGACCAACTCCTCAAAAATCACAACCTGCCAAAACCCAGGCAAGAAGGAACAGACTGTTTGAACAAGCCAATATCCATTTTTTAAACTGAATCAATAATGAATCACTTTGAAGAACAGAAAGCTCTGGACTCGGTTTCATTTGTGAATTCTATCAAGCACTTGCAGTGTTCTAGGCTCTTCCAGAGGACAGAAGCGGAGGGAACATTTTCTTATGTACTCTGTCGGGCCAATCCTAACATTAAAACCAGAGGAAGACACTACGAGAAAACTACAGACCAATATACTTCATGAACATAGATGCAAAAATGCTTAACAAACTGTTAGCAAAAATCAAATCTAATGGTTCATGAAAACAATGACATAATACAATCAAGTGGGATTTTCCCAGATGTGTAAGCTGATCCAACATTTCAAAATCAATTCATACAACCCATTATATCAGTAGGATTAAAATAAAAATTATACGAACATATCAACAGACAAAAAATAAATTAAAAAAAAAAGCATTTGCACCATCCAATCTGTGTTCATTAGAGTCTCAGCAGTGATGGGCACTGGATGCAGCAGGGAAGACACTGCTTGAGGCCCATGCCCACAGCCCAGCACCCGGCTTGACCCTCAGCTCTGCTCCCAGCTTCCCACTGGTGCTCATCCTGGGAAGCAACAGGTGATCACTCAAGCAGCACCCAGGTGGAAGACCAGCTGCTGGCTTCAGTCGGCCCCAGTTGTGAGGCATTTGGAGAGCGAACTGACTAACGTGATCTCTCTTAAATGATGTTTCTCTTTCTCTTTCTTTTTCACCCTCTGACTCCTCTCAAATAATACTTCCCCCCCCAAATTCCCAGCAAATTAGGAATAGAGGGAAACCCCTTCAAGATGACAATATATACAAAAAACTACAGCCCACATTCTGTTTAATGGTGAGAAATTCAGAGCTTTTGCTTTGGGCTAAGGAAGAAAGCAAGGATGTTCACTCTTACCACCCCTTCTTAATGTCATTTTGGAACTTGTAGAAGATGCAATAAAACAAAAAAAAAGCAAATAAAAGGAATGTAGACTGGAAGAAATGCAGCTGTTACTTGTTCACAGATGACATGTTCATCTATAGAGAAAATGTGGTAGAAACCAACATAAAAGCTCTTGAGACTAATAATTAATTATAACAAGGATACTATACAAAAAGCCAATCATTTTCCTTTATACCGGAAATGAATAAGTAGAACCTGAAACTAATAGCATAACAACACTTATATTTTTAGCCTTCCTAAAACAAAAATATTTAAATATAACCCTACCAAAATATTTACAGGCTTTATATGAGAAAGAAAAAGTCTGATGAAGGACATCAAAGAAGAAATACATAAATGGAGAGATCTTCCAGACAGAGACTCACTGTTGGCAAGCTGGCAGGCCTTCCCACTTGGATCTAGCTGTTCAGTGCCTGCCATAAGCAAGGCAGTGTGTGGTACTGGCTTATGAAAAGACAAAGAGAGAAAGAGAAAAAAAAAACAGATTCACATAAATATAATCAACTGAACCTAGACAAAAGAGCAACGGCAATACAAAGAAGCAGAAGCGTGTTTCCAAAAACTGGTGCTGCGGCTGGACATTCAAAGGAACAAAAAATGAATCCGCACAAACCTTATGCCATGTACCAAAAAAAAGCCCAAAAAAACAAAAAAGAAAAAATACCTAAATGTAAAATCCAAAACTATGAAATTCCTAAAATACAGAAAAACATCTAAATGATTTCAAGTACAGGTGACCAATTTTTAGATGCAATACCAAAGGCACAAAGGGTTCATGAAATACAAATAGTTGAAATGCTAGATTTAACTAAAATTTAAAATATCTGCACTATGAGAGTCAGAAGACAAGAAAAAGACAAAGATAAAATATTTGCAGACGCACATCTGATAGACTATTGAACATATTCAAAGAACTACTAAAATGCAACAATTTTTAAGAATTAGAATAAGCAAAAGACCTGAATAGACACTTCACTGAAGATGTACAAGAGGACTTCAAAAAGTCTGTGAAAAATGAAATTAAGAAATAAAAATTAAAATATAAACTTTATTTCTCAAAATAAGTTCAAGATACTCTTGTAGGCACTTGTACCAGTTAATTAGTCCAATTCGAAAAAACTCAGGGTCCTGGGAGTTTAACCATATCTATGTAGCCCTTTTCACATTACCAACTGATGGAAAATGTGTGCCCTTTGAGGATTTCTCAGCTTAGGAAACGGAAGCCAGAAGGAGCCAACTCAGGACTGCGAGGTGCACACCGAACGATGTCACATCAAAATCACAAGATCACCCTTGCTTGATGACAGAAATGCCCAGGAGCACCGTCACACTGGACATTGACTCTGCTGAAACCTCCCAGCCATTCTCTGCTTTAAAGCCTTGGGAACGTCGCAAACCACTGTGATGAAAAGCAGATGTTCTTCTTCGACCCTCCAGAAAGTTAACAAGCCAATGCCTTGGGCAGCCACTATGACGGCCGCCATGACTTTTGTCCTTGACGGCTGCACTTCTGCTCTGACTAGACCTTTTGCACCTCTTAGAAGCCATTGTTTTGATTGGGCTCCATCTTTAGGACCACACTGGGAAAGTCCTGTTTCTCCTCCTGCTACAATTCTTTAAAAGAATGCTTTAGGAACTTGATCCCACCTGCTTAAAATTTCTACTGAAACCAGCAGGTCTGGGCACAACAGTCAGGGCATTCACCAAGCAGAAAGCTTGCTGTGCTTCCATTTTTCAGTCAGAAATGTACACACTGAGGCAGCGGAGATCTATGATGTAGGTCACTGTTTCTGCTGTTAACCACTATTCTCCAATTAGGACACAAATAAAAGCAATTTTGCCTTCACCACTTGATGGGGTTGGTCTGTTGCTGCAGGGTTCACATTTGACATCATCTGGTCTCTTCCTATTCATTTGTAAACCTGCTGATTTCTCTGGGATATGCTCCCCATAAACTCACATAAAACATTAACGATTCCACCCAAGCTTCCACAAATTCTGACCGTTCTTATTTTAATATTGTCAGAATTTATACTATTCTGAGGGGCCCTTTTTCAACTAACGTCAACTATCATCATCATAGTGCAAGCTAGATTCCCTTGAGACGTGCTGTAACAAGTTGGTTCAAGATTACTTCATAACACACATTTCCCATGAACTTTCTGAAATCCTCTCATAAGCATGGCAAGTAAGCACATAAAAAGATGTCCAATGTCATACGTCATTAAAGAGTTGCCAATTAAAACAATGAGCCACACTAGACAATTACCAGAATGGCTAAAATCCAAAGTCCAACACAAATGTTGGCAAGCATGTGGGGTAACAGGAATTCTCATTCACTGTTGAATGAAAATTTGGAAGGCAGTTTGGCAGATTTGTTCAAAACTAAACATACCCTTACCAAGCGATGGAGCTACTGTGTTCCTTGGTATTTACCCAATTAAAATGAAAACTTATATCCATTCAAAAACCCGCACACAGGCCTTTATAGTAGCTTTATACATAACTACCAAAATCAGACACAACAAAGAGGTCTGTCAGTAGGGGAATGGATAAATAATCTGTGGTATATGAGAAAATGAATATTACATTAGAAAGAAACGAACTATGAAATCAATTTTATGAAAACACCTTTTAAAATGCAGAAGAGTCAAATGTATATTACTAAGTGAAAGCAGCCAATGTGCAAACGCAACAACCCCATATCTTCCAGGAAAAACCAAATTATGGAGACAGAAAAAAGGCTACAGTTTGCCAACAGCTCAAGAAGAAGAAAGGATGACTAAGCAGACACGCAGAGAACAGAGCACACTCAAGGCAGTTGAAACTATTCTGATAGGTTTGTTAAAACCCAAGGAATGGACACACCAAGAGGGAGCCTCAGAGTCAACTAAGGGCTTCGGGTGATAATGGTCGGCCATGCAGATACAACAGGCGTCAACTCCAGTGCACGACGCTCAGACAACTTGGAATACAGAGACACATTCTCTGAATTTTGCTGCAAACCTCAACATTCACTAAACGTATTATTCGCCCAAATAAGAGGTTAATTTTCTTAAAAACAGTAGAATACTGTGGGGTGGGAGACAGTCAATAATAAATCCATCAAAAATGCCTGAGCAACAAAAATCCTGAAAAAAACTGCATGGCTGGCTTCACTGTGACTTATCCAAACACTGAAATAACACATAGCACTGAAAGGAACGGTGCTAACAAGTTATGAAAAAACACAAAAGAACCCTAAATAATATTTAAATTTTAAAAAGGCCATCTGAAATGGCTACATACCATGACTGTAATATATGACACTCTGGAAAATGCAAATCATGGAATCAGGAAAATCAGTGATTTCCAGGAGTTAAGAGAAGAGGAACAGATAGGTAAAAGGAATAGGATATGTAAGACAATGAAACTATCTTGCACAGCACCATGCTGTCATATTGCTAGACTCAGACAATGTTTAACACCATGCGTGCGCCCTGATTTAAACCATGGATATGAAAATAAGGACAAATGACATGTCGATACACATTCAGCAACGGTAACCAATGCACATTCTGGAGGAAGAGGCTGAGAGAAGGAGAGTTTGAGAGAGAGGAATGGGGCATGAGAGAATTCTTTGGAACTTCTGCTCAGTCCCTCCATGGAACTAAACTTTTCTAAAAAGTGAAGTATGTTTTTAAAAAATGCCTGTGTGCTTAGTAATGTGGGGGTTCTAGAAAATGGTGATAACAGACAAGAAAAACTAAAGGCCACCCAACAACTGACCTACAAGTGCCCCTTTAGGGAAAAACCCGAGAGATCAGTTAGCCTCCCAAGCACAGAACTTTTCAGGTGGTGATTCTCTTTGAGGAATATAATTGATACCGTTCACCCCACTACTAAGAAAGGAAAATCTCCCTTACACAGGAGGTAACTTAGCTACACACCTTGCAATGTAAGATCATAAGCGACAGCACACGTGCCTGAAAGGAGCACCTCTGCTACCTATCTGTCGGCTTTGAACTTGGTGAGCACTCAGAAGCAGATGGAAAAGTTAAAGGTGAAACTCAAAAGTCACAGGAATTTCTGAATCCTAGCTATGCTCCTCATTCCAGCTTTCTGTTGAGGTGACCCTGGGAGTCAGTAGGGGATGGCTCCAGCCATTGGATCCTGCCCCCTCTCTGGGAGACCTGGATTAACTTGTTGCTTCTGATTCCAGCCCGGCCCAGCTCTGGCTGTTGTAGGCACCGGGGAGGGAACCCGAGCAGATGCAAGATCTGTGGCAGATGCGTAGTCATTTCTGTGTTTCGTTCTCTTTCTCTCCCTGCCTTTTAAATAAAGAAAGAAAATATAAACATAAAAGATGTCATTACCTTATTTTTTGTCAATTTCAGAAGCAGTTCAAGCTTTGGTCAGCTCACAAGGACAGACTTTGAGAAGCTCAGGTCTAGTCCAACCCTCTCCCTTTACAGAGAAAGGATCATAAAGACCGATTTATATTATTTCTCATTTCTAGGCCTCATGATTGTCATCTTCCAGCTCTGAACCCCTAAGACGCCCATTTATTTCTTCACTGCCACTTAAGACAGATGGCTGGTTTCTTTAAAAGAAATGATACGGGGAAGTGGGGTGGCAATCAAAACAAGGCACACTGGCTCCTATTTCGATCTCTTCCTTTCAATATTTCACTGACCATCGTCTTCAAACAGCGAGTGAAGTAAAGCCACACACCTTCAACCTTCTTCCCCCCAACACCAGCGTAGAGCTTTACAATTTACATGTGCAGAAAACCACACCATTTGCAACGGGTAGATTGCCAAACCTCTAATTTCCCCCAGCAAAATGTGGTTAGGTATAATTTCATAAGAATCTCATAAGATTATAACAAATGGAGAGTGCCAGGGTTATGTTGAGATGAAAAGTTCAGGATAGCTGGCTCTGCCCACAGCCAGGTAAAAGACCTGTTCTACATAGGATGCCAGCCTCGAAACATGGTTCAAAAGTTGTGCTAACAGCTTAATTATGAATCGCATCGCAGACCTCCATAGCTTCCTGTACACTGATACAAATGTGAAGGTGAAACCTGTGACGTGATACATTCACTTCCCTTATTTCAACTCTACAACATGGTTATCTATATTCAGGAAATGGGACTTTGTTTGCCCATCTGAAAGATGGCAATGATCACAGTGCCTACCTGCCCCGGGTGCTGGGCTGACTGAATGAAGGATACAGACAGACGCTTCAAACAGTGAATGCTACAGAACGTCAGTTCATATTCATTGGAGCCTCAGGACTTAGAGGTATTTTAATCCTCACAGTTTGCAGAAAAGGCAAAGCGGAGAACAATGTAATGACCTCAGAAGCAAAGGATGGGTCACTGACTGAATGACCTGACCTGACCTCTGAGCTACCTGACTTCCTGAGTCCTAATTTAGTCTGTAAAATGGGGACAACAGTATCATTTCTTGTCTACCCACATTATTGCAACAAGCATCCAGGGAAATCACATATGTTTTCATTCTGTTAAACAAGAAGCATTTCAGATGGTCCACAGCATGAAGAGGGTTCCAGGAGGCTGACTGAAGCACAGCTTGGGAGTACACGCTTTGGAGCAGAAGGAGTTTAAATCTAGGCGCCACCATCCTTGAAGTCATGTGACTCGAACAAATCACCTACTACATTTTTCTGCCTGTTTCCTCACTGACAACAGTACCTGTCACTTGAATATATATAAAGCACTTCAAATAGTACCTGCTATACAGCAAGGCTCAGAAAATGTCCATTGCTCAATAATCACTGCTAGCATTACACTGGTTTTGATTATTACTAACCTAGCCCCAAACTCCCCTTTCCCTCACCCCCAACTCATCCAACAGACTCCTTGGAGAAGGGACTATTGGCCTCACCCGCCGTCCTGCTGCCCGGGCCTCACGGTGCCAGTCCTCCACCAGAGCTACCGCTTCCTCCCCACTCTCGGGATGGCGCGCCTGCACCCAGGTCTGGACCTCCCTGGGTAAGATTGTCAGGAACTGCTCCAGCACCAGCAGCTCCAGGATCTGCTCTTTGAGGCGGATCTCTGGCCTCAGCCAACGGCAGCAGAGAGCCCAGAGCTGGCTGAAGGCTTCATGGGGCCCAGCGGCATCCCTGTACTGAAACTGTCGGAAGCGCCGGCGGGAGGCCTCAGGGCCAGGAACAGGCTCATGGTGCCTCTCCAGGAGTTTGGGTTCTGAGTCCCAAGAGTCCTCTTCCAGTTTCACAATCAGGAGGTCTTCAGGCTCTGGTGGGGGAGAGGCCTGGGACCGAGAGTCCAAGACCACAGCCATGGTCTAGCCCAGATGCCTCACTTCAGCTGGGCTGTCTTCGGCTTTCTGCATGGACAGTGTCCTTTGTGGGGCTTGTGTGACAAGGGCTGATTCCCAAGGCGCTGAAGGCAGAAAGACAAAGGACAGCGTGAGTCAGGGGACCCAGGAGCCTCACTTTGCTCCTTTCCCCCCACACCCTCTACCACCTTCACAAGACACGGAGATGCTAAAGATGCAAGGTTGACACCAAAGCCAGGAGCCGGCCCACTTTAGAGGAAGACAGCATGGTGTTAAATCCCCTGAGACAAGCTCAAACACCTTAGCCTGACCCCTTGAGCCTCCAAGAACTGGCGTGCTGTAGTTTTCTTCCCTTCTATGTACATCCAGGTCTAGTCTCCCCTTAGGTTGGGTTCCAAATATTACCCGCTCCATAAGACCTTTCTTTTTGAATCTTAAAACCTGACATTCCTCTAAGGATGCCCCTTTGTAAATTCCCCTCCAACCCTTACTCCCCTTGATCATCCCACCCATCGAGCACTGTTCATCGATGTCCAACCAGGTCATTCCCAATGCTCTAGCCAAGACTGTGTCCAGATGTCTAGACCTCAGGATCCAAGCACCTACAAGACATTTCCACAGGACTGTTCTTCAGTGTGTCAAAACTGAACTCATAGTATTTCCCAGCAAATCTGTCTTCTGGTGTCCCCTCCCATTCAATGAAGGTACCACTTGCCATGAACCTCCCCACACCAGCCACCTGATGTCTGTCCAACTCTTCACCTAGCCATGTGCCCTTGCCAACACCCCCCCCCCACCCAGTGCCACCTTCTCAGCCCAGAGCATCACTTTGTCTTTCACTGGATCAAGCACCTAGGTCACAGTCCTGCCTCCACTCCTCTCCCCCAACTCTTGGTCCAGCCTTTGCATAGTTGTCTACAACAAATGAAATCAGCCTATGTCATTTCCCTGCTAACTACCCTTCAGTACTCTCTCATTTCCCTGGGCATAAAGCACAAACCATACCCAAGTCTCCAGCCTCATTCTGTTCCTTTGTTTCCACTCAATAGGGTGCTCCACCTGCACAGCCTGCCAGCAATCCCTACACCAAGCTGTCCTCTGGACCCTTCCTTCCCTGTGCTGCAACCTCCCCTGGAAATGGTCTCTTCCCACTCCTTCACATCACTGTCTTGGCTTAGAGTATGTTTTTCCAACAAGGCCTTCCCTGTTTCCTGAAACAAGATTCAGTCCTTGGCTGCAAGCTTCCATGACACCTTCTGCTTCCTCTCTCCTAACCCTTTATTGTTATCACTAGATCATGAGCTTCCAGGGAAACGTAGCACAGCACTCAGGGCACACAGGAAGCCTTGGTAAACAGTGAAGGCACAAACGATCAACTAATGGCGATGGTATGTCACGAAGCACAGATTACTATTAATCCCCTTCTGTGCACACTCAATAAAACAAGAATAAATGGCCTCCCTGCCCCTGTCAAATGAACTCCTTTCTCCTCTTCCTTTCCATCGCTCCATGACACACTGTCGATGCTGGGTTAGAGGAATACGTGTCCCAAGGAAATTACCACCTCCTAAATGACACCCATGCTAGGTTAGCTAAGAAAGTCAGCTCTTTGTGACATTCCCAACAAGTACAGATGACCCCCACCCCCAAAAAAAATTCCTAGTTGAAATGAGGCTGTTAGCTGCTTCCAAGTGTCTATGACACAGCTAAACTGAGAACAGAGGAGAGTGGCATTTTACACTTGAGGTCATATGAATGGACTGTGTGGAAACAAGGTGAGGGTGATGACAAAGGAAGGCTTGTCCTAAAGGCCTTCGCATACTTAAGAAGAGGCTGGAGTGGAATTCAAAGCTACCTGGCAGCATCCTGTTCTTCCTTCACTATCGGCTCTAATGTCCCCTCCTTTCATAAGGCTCCACTGTAGACCCTTGCGGCATGTCCTTCCCCCACCCCTGCTCTCCAAGACCGCTCCACAGTTCCGGGTTCCCAAAGCACCTCACAGTGGTGGCGTCCTACATCCCCACAGCTGCCTATCTGGACATCTGGACAGCCCCAGTAGACTCTATTACTAGAATCAGCACTGAAACTTACTTAAATCTGCTTCCAGTGCCCAATTCAGAATCTGATAAACAGCAGGGCCTTTAAAAACGACTATCTGGTATATCAAAAAGCCCAAGGAGCTATGAAGCTAAATAACGAACCTCTCATGAGATCTTCTCTAACTGTGGCCCTACAGCTGGACTATCCAGACACATTTCTATCACTCTCACACACAACTGCTGGTTTACCAGTCATTCAGTGTCCACTATGTACTACCCTATACTGGGAGTTACAGATCCAACAAGAGTATAACAAACAGTCCCTACTTCTATCACACAACCAAGAATGTTTGTGCTGCAAAACAAAGAGATCACTACAACAAAACAGGCAACCCAGATGTTTCACAGGCCAAAAGCCCTGGGTCTCAGATCACAGTTTTTTTTCTTCTGGGAAGACTTGAAAATCCCAAATCTTAACGTTAAATAGAAATAAAAAGGTCCCAGTCACCACATAACAATTTTTTCCACCCCTTTCTTAATGTGGATAGTAAACTACTGTGGAGAGATCAAGCCCATCAACCAACACCAGCGTGACTTCTCCCAGAGACAACCAACAGACAATGGACAAGGGCTTTCCTCAACCTTGACACTACCAGGATCAGCTGGGCCTCCCTCGGATGAGTAACCTCCAAGGGTATCCACTAGTTGAGTGCTCTCACAAGGTACCAGGCATAGTGCTCAGGGGCCACATTCACCATCTATCTGAGTCCTCCAGGCAAGCAGGTGGAGTGTCATTAGTATTGAGCTGCACTTCACAGCCCTGTAACTCCCACCACTCACACACAGGCCTAAAGGTGAGCGACAGTGTCATGTAAACAGTGCAGCCGGTTCCATCCATGACGTGTCTGCTCCAGGGTGAGCGTGTGGTGATGACAGCCATGAATCCACCATTCCCTCGGGTGGACTTGGGCCTCTCTTTTTACCGAGTCTCAGCGAGTGCCTTTCATACGGCATGGTCCCTAGCACAAGCCAACTCTTTTGAGTTGTGTTCAGACAAGAAACCTCAGTTGTGCTGGTTAACTTACTGCAAGAAGGTGTGTTGCCTTCAGAAGGGGCCCCTTGCCAGGGGATTTTCAAGCAGACTGTGATTTCAGGCTGAATGTGATTTTCACCTGCTGACTTTGGAATGCAGTTATCTAGTAGAGTATGACTCTACTGTATCCTCAATTACATAGGGAGGAACCGAGCTTGTAGGAAGATTCACTTATGGTGACACAAACTAACAGGTGACAGCGAGAGGACCTAAGCCCAGACCTGTTCCCTCCACTCATTTTTCTTAACCACAACACAGCCTTCTCTGGGTTGCTCATCATGAGACTCAGGAAGATGACATGGACAGCGACAAGAATGTTTAAGGAAGGAGTGAGTAGATGGGGATCCTAGTTCCCCTCCTGGCATTTCCCAACTGTGTGACTTCGGACAGGTCATGTAGTCCCTGTAACTGTCTGAGCCACAATCTACTGATGACCTTATCCAGTAGTTCTGGTAACTACCCCAATCAGAATGGCAGGGTTAGGGCAAAGGGCAAGGAAAATGAGAATCAGGAGCTACAAGTTCAAGTGACTACAGGAGCCTCAGTATGGAAAACATTCCATGTGAATTGAATGAGGACAACAGTTCACATGGAATGTCAGGAGAAATGAAAACTCTGAATGTTCTCAGGTCTCCCAATTTTTCCAACACATGCTAGAACTCTGGATTTTTAAACACTGGCAACAAACCCAAAGTTGTTTCAAAAAAAAAAAAATGAGAATTAAATAAAGCATGATGGTGAACTTCGCTCAATAAAGGCTGTCACCTTTCAGCAAAATGATCTTAAAGATCTCTCAAAATCCAGCAAGACCTAAAAGGTACAGGGATGAGGGATACACATAGACTGCTAACTTCCACACACACAGAAACTAAGCGGCATTTTGGGGTAGTGAGTGTTCCATTCATTAAAGAGCAGAATGGAACCCTCCTCCCCAGTCCCAAGCGAGATGCCTAAACTGGTTCTTCACCTCCAAAGAGAAAGCAGGAGCTCTCAAAGGCTTTCAGGTCGACTTGACTACAAACTAAGCTATGGCTTAGAAGTAGGTGTATGTGGGTTACCTGATTTGGGACCTTGGGCCCACCTGCAAGGGAAGTGTAAGGTTCGTGAGCCCGAGGGGTGAGGGATCTGACAGGGCTTGGGTCACCAAGCCTGGGTCTCTTGGCTCATCTGCAAAGGGGGTGCTTGGTTCGTGATCTTGTGGGGCTGGGGATCCGGCAGAGCTCGGGTTGCCTGGCTCAGATCCTTGGACTCTTCTGCAAGAATATGCCTCTTCAGTGAGAAAGGCGGAGCAGTGGACGCAGACTCTGATGCACATGGAAAATACGGCAGCCCATTTGGTACCATAGCAAAAGGAGAACAGGGCAAACTGGACAAGTACCCCCAGTCAAACGATGACAGCAACAATCTCTGTGAATGGAGACTTGAGGTTGACTGTGTCAGCCAATGGACAACGGGAGGGCTGAATCCTTCCTGGATCAGCGAAATCCACAGCATTTCAGAACTATCTAAACCACTTGGGCAGAACCCTCGGAACATGCACACATCAGGTCCCTGGGTTGATATGCGGGGGTGGCTCCCCATCCCTGGGTACTGGGACATTTGGGAAGCTGAGTGTGGCTTCCACCTTTGTCTCTCCCCTTCCCATAGAAACAAGAACAACAAATTTGTAAATAATCATTTCACCCTCTGATCCCTAACCTTCGAGGGAGGACAGCACACTCAGGGGCTTAAAATAGGCTAATAAAACAGGTTTCCCTGAAAGCACAAACTTGAATCAACTGCAAACAGCTGTCTAAAGTAGCATGCAAAGGACCTTACGTCCCAGGTGAACGCATGCTGTGAACTGTTAGCCAGGACTGCCAGAGACAAAGCCAAGGGGAGTGGCACTGCACTTTTCATGCATCTGCCATCCGGGCTTCAACCCTGACTGGTATGAACCCACCTCAGCTTCCGGCAGTCCTATCAGAGAGTAAACCTCACAGCCCTGGAAAGCATACCTGGCGTCAAGGCTGCTATGTGTGTATTTATCACGCATTTACCAATTTACTTGTCTTATATCAAGTGTTACTGCTCTGAGCTAGGCAATGGGGACAGGGAGGGGACTCAGATGCTGTTCCTGTCCTGAGACGCTTAGAATCTAGTGAAAAACATGAAAAAACAAACAAACAAAAAATGTGGGGGTGGCATAGTAGGTTAATCCTCCACTGGTGCTGACATCCAATAAGAGCATCAGCTCATGTTCCAGGTGCTCCATTTCCAACCCACACACCTGGATTGGAAGCTAACACACCTGGGAAGGCAGTGGAGGCTGGCCCAGTGTTTAGATCCTTACACTCCATGGGGGACCTGGAAGAAGCTCCAGCCCAGCTTTGGCCATACCAGGCATTTGAGGAGTGAACCAGCAAACAGCAATCTTTTTTTTTTCTTTCTCTCTCTCTCTCCTATCTCAATATCTCTGAATTTGAAGTAAAACAAATAAATCCCTAAAACATAAATCACAGGCAATTGTGACCCAAAGAGAAATCACAGGACTTGGGGGTTAGCTTCAGAAAGTCAACGTGACAATTGAGTTGCTTCTGGAAGAGTGGTTCTCTTGGCAGAGAATGGGACAGGGAAGCGGGTAAATAATCTAAGCACAGTGAGCAACAAACCAACAGCCTAGCTAGGAAATGGGGGTGGGGGGAGAGACCTGGGCGGCCCTAGGGCCTGGATGCACGAGGTAGGTTCCAAAGGAAGTTTAGGAAGAATCTAAAATATGAGGTTACGGTGTTTGGACTTCATTCCACAGACAAGGAGAACCCATTCAGCAAGAGAACAGGGCCATTCAGGTGTATTAAACAGATCACAGTGGTTGCAATGTGTTGGTCCATGCCTACGAAGGGAAAAGGTGGTACCTTCTGCAAAAACTCTAACAAGAAATGTGTGGATCCAAGACATATTAAAAAAAAAAAATCTGGCTGCCAGCTGTGGGGACCCCTCCGATGTGGAGAATGGAAGAGGAATCCGGGGGTCCCGGGGGTAGGCAGGGAGGTCACGCGGTGGATGCTCGCCATCCCCTTCCACCAGGCACACGGGAGAAAGGGCAGGTTGGGGCAGACAGAGGCCAGTCCTAACCACCGCATTCTAGAGGTAGCAACCCTGAAGGCGGACACCCAATGCGACTGGCTTGTCCTGGGCGGGCTGGGGGACACGGGAACCCTGTTTTTAAGGTCAAGCTTCAAGCTCAGGCCCTCTGAGTTTCACTTCTTGCCCGGACCCGAGCTCCCGACCCCTCCTCTGCGGTCTCCAGAACCTCCGAGAACTCTCCCTCCTCCTCAGCCTCTCAGCCCCGCCTCATTCCCGGAGCCCTCTACCTCACCTCCGCATCCCCGACCCCGCAGTGACCCTCCCCATCTCCGCACGTTCATCTTCGGACCGCCCCTCGCCCGTCCACCCCATCGCTCAAGCTCCACTTTCACCAACTCCTAAGTCTCCAGCCCGGTGCTGGAGTCCCGGCTGCCCCCGCCCCGCCACCCGGACTCACCCACCGAGACACCCACTTCACAACAGGGCGGAAGTGCTCCAGAGTTAGCGCAGAGGATGTTGGGACGCGGAGTCCGACCGGCGCCAGCCCGGGCATGGGGCTTGTGAAACTACAACTCCCAGAAGGAACCGCGCGAGCGTCGGTGGCCGGCCCCTTCCGTTCGCCGCCTTTTCAGCTGTCGCCCACTGATAGATGTCCAGTCCTCTCAAGGTCCTGGCACGCGGACAAATCAGCCCGCGGGGGTGGGGCCTGCTGCGACCAGGAGCCGGGCGGCGTCGACCTGAGAGCCGAAGACCAGCAGAGGTCAGAGACAAAACCGAGAAAGAAAGAAAGGTGACCAGACTGGTAGGGCAAAGGGTCGGTGTTCACAGCGAGGCTGCGTGACCAGAGGCAAATTCTGAACCTCGTGTTCTTCGCCTGTGGAACGAAGATAATAATAGCATCCGCATCACCGGGTGTGGCAAGCTTCCGAGAGATAATACACCTAAGACGATTAGCCCGGAGCCGTCAGGTCGATGTGTTTGCCTCGCGGTGTGAGCCTCCTAGCGTGGAGTTGAGGGTGTAGGAACAAACCCCAACCCGGTTCTTCTTAGCTGCGTGTCTTTAAACACACATTTTTCACTTGTTTGGCTGTAAAATGCAGGTGAGCCAGAAGTTACATTGCAGGGTGTGCCCAAGCTTAAGGGAGATGACACGTTAAGGAGCTCTTCAGATTCCCCACCCTGGCCACTCACTGGTGGTGAAACACGTTTACCAACTTCCCACGCTTGCGTTTCTTGACATCTTCCTGATAGAGTTTGTTGAGAGGAATGAATAAGGCAAAGTGTCATGGTCATGGGCTGTTGTCATTTTTGTTCATGATCTTGGGACTTCAGACAAGTTGACAGTACCTAGCCTAAGGCAAGGACAAGTGCCTGTGTTAAAATTAAGGGGATTCTTACTTTGAATGACCTAGTTCAAACTCCTGCTCCATGAGCCATTTCCCAACCTATTTATAGGAATAACTTCCTGTAATTGCATGCTCAGGGGACGTATCAGCAACACACAGACATTCGATCTGCTTGAACCCTCACAAGCATCGTGCGAGGCTGGCATCCTCGCCCCCGGTTCACAGAAGGCACTGAGAGCTTAAAAAGAAGCAACCTGCATGGGATCACATGAGCAGTAAGAACTAGATCTGAAATCAATGTTGAAATGCGTGGGGGGGACTCCACAGTATAGACCCACATCGCTGGGGAAGAGACCACAGGGCACCGAGGTAGAGGGGTCAGTGTGGCATGCGATTCTAGGGGGTGCCAGGGACGTTTGGGGAGTGGGAGAGGAGCAGATGCAGGACAGGCAGCTTCACGGGGCTCCAGTTAGGACGACCACCCGCCTTCATCGCCCCTGAAGAGGAGGCGAAAGAAGGGCGCCATCCGGACACTAGAGGGCGCGCTTCACCGTTAGTCCAGCCCGGAATTGTTCTGTGGATTCCTTAACCTTTGTGTACTCAAAACCCCTAGGGTTTTCACAAGAGGAAACCTGAACAAGTCCCCTAGAGCCTTTTGCTTTGGAAAAGAACACCGGCCGAAGCTGACCCAGGCCCCGGGCGGGGTTTATGCAAGCCTTCTGCCCTCCACTTTGAGCTGCCCTACCACCAGACTCTAAGACACAAACCAAGCCTGCTCCCTGTCCCCAGGGCCTGATCTGCCAACTTTTCTGACCCAGCATTGCTGGGAGTAAAGCCTTTCTGGGCACACACTTCCAACACACTCATGGGTAGCCCTTTATTTGTCAGGGACATACATGTGATCATAGCTAACTTTATTGAATGTTTGCAGTTACACAGTTAGGTCCTGATCTCGGTGCATCAGTCATCTCCAAGCCCGTTCAGGGAGCGTCTGAGGCTATCCTGTAGTCCAAAAAGCAAAACAAAGGGAAACTGGAATACAAGGAAGTTAACAGGCCGAAGTCAAGGGAGTGACAAAACAGGCAGCAGAGCTTCAGAATAAAGCGAGCTTAAAATTTTTAAAACATGTGAGAGAAGTTTTAGCATGGTCATCCCCGGAGAGTCATCTTCCAAGTCCTGCTTTTGGGCACCACTGTTCCAGATCCATGAATAGCCCTTTAAGAAGGCTGCTGTGAAGGTGGTTAAGAACTAGCATTTATTTTTAACATATTGGCTACTCATTACTGTGTCAATGAATTCCATAATGATGTAAATTTTTACTGATGGTATGTTGGAGCTTTTAATTGATCGGGATGATACTCTGCTGGCTCTGTCTTCAAACCAGAGAGGGTATACCTAAGAAGCCATTGAACTTGACTGGACAATAAGATGCTGGACTCTAGGTTTGGTATATGCTTGCAATGGGGGAATCTCAACTGAACTTGAACTGTGGTTATGCAACAAGGTGGAGGAATCCACCATGGTGGGAGGGTTTGGGGAGGGGTGGGGAGAATTCCAGTACCTATGAAACTGTGTCACATAATACAATGTAATTAATGGATAAAAAAAAAAAAAAAAGAAGGCTGCTGTGAGGCTCTAAGGTCGGTTGATGGGAAGGTACATCCCAGCTTTGTCGTGCCTGGCTGCCAGTCCCTCCATCACCCGGATGGGAATGGGGATCCCCCTGCCCTTTTGAAGATCTTCTTAGGCCTGGACCCCAGGGCACAGTGTCAGGCTGCTCAGAATGCACCCCCTCCCCGCCTTCCCCTCCTTCAACCCTCTGTGCATTTCCAACTTTCTTTCCTCTGATATAGGGTTTAGGACTCCTACCCCTCCACCTTCTGCCTCATGTAGATTTCCATTAAAAACAAAACCTCCATCATCATCCAGTTCCATCAGCCAGGCACTTGGAAGAGATAGTTCAGGATTTGAAAGTCGGCAGAGCACATCTCACATTGTGCAGCCCCTGCCAACTTCCAGATCTTTCCATTCAGCCTCCCCAAAGCCTGTGCTCCTCGTATCAGCTTCTTCCCCACACATGCAGTGCCCCAACTCCTCCTATGGGAAGCTGGGTCCCACCTCCCATACCCACACATGCCCATGATCTAGCTGCCAGGCTGGCTTGCTTGTCCTAACTCTGCAACACACCTGATGCACCCACCCTACCCTAACCCAGACTGCTGAGCCTGCTCCCCAACCAGTCCCAAAAATGCTTTTTTTCCTCTTCCTGGAGCCACAAGCAGTAGTCTCCCCGGCGGAGCAGCCAAGCCAGTCTGTGGTACGGCGGCAGCTGGTGGCGGGAAATGCGTTCCAGGAAGACCAGCAGCAGCACTGGGGGTTGGGGGGCTGCCAACACAAGGGAGGTGGCCAGGCGGAGTTCCAGGCGGCAGCGGGGTGTGTGCAGGGCCTGGTGACTCATTACACAGAGAGTAACCCGGCTCCCCGCCATGCTGTCAGCAATGTTGTCAGCCACATCCTTGCCTGGCTCAAAGTCCCGCTCAGGGAGGCAGAGGCGCAGTCCCCGGCCAGTGGGAGGACAGCCCTCCAGAGCTGGTAGTAGCTCCTGCACCACCCATCCCTGATCTTCCTCACAGTAGGACACAAACACGTCGTAGAGGAATCTCCTGCCTTCACCCTTCTGACCGCACAGTCCCTGGAGCCAAGCCCTGAGCCAGGCCTGGAGATAAAGCACCCAGGAGTTCCTGGCTTCCTGGAGGAGGGGCAAGGCTATCAACAGGAGCAGCAGCAAGGAGCAGCCCACAAAGAGCTCCAGCCCCAAGGTCTGGGGGCAGTGGCCCTGAAGAAAGGGGAAGAGAGGGCTCTTGGACTGGCCACCAGTTTCCAGTGGGCACACATGGTTGTAGTAGTAGTAGAAATAAACATAGGTTTTAGGGGACTGCTTAAGCCAGGGTTCCACCCAGGCATTGGCACAACTGCAGGCCAAGGTCGAAACTGTGATGTACAAGTACGGGGGCATCTGAAGACTGTGTTCCTGTAGGCTGTCGTCCAGCACCAAGTGTGTCTCCCCATCCAACACTAAGGCCTTGAGACTGCTGAGGCCCTGGAATGCAGCAGCCGACAGAGACTTCAGCCCTGTGTTGGCCAGCATCAATACCTGCAACCGGGGCAGGTCCCCGACCAGCTCCTCCAGCTGCAGGGGGTGAGGCCAGAGGTTGGACTGCAGCAACTTCAGCTGGAGCTCCTGGAGACCGGGCAGCCCCGTGATACGGCAGGGTCTGAAGTTGTGCATTGGTCCCTGGACCTTCAGGTACTGCAGCCTGTGGAGCTGCCAGAGGAAGACATGAGAAAGACCCTGGGAGCAAAGGGCCTCCAAGGCATGGCCCTTCAGAGAGAGCTGGCGAAGAGCAGGGAACAGCTCAGAGATGTTCTGGGACCCCAACTGCAAGCCCCCGCCTTCTAAAGTCAGGGTCTGCAAGACCGGAAAGACAGGAGAAGCCAGCACCCAGGGCTTCCTGCTCCAGACCACATGGAGCTCCAAGCTGGTCAGGCTCGTGGGCAGGGACAGTGCTACCCCAGAAGGGCCAGAGGGGAGCTGCAGTCTCAAGTCATGCAGATTCTCTGGACCCTGTAAGTCCCTGGCTGAGCTCAGCACCACATGGGTGTCTAGCAGGTTTAGGGTGGTCAGTGCAGGCAGAGGGGCCAGCCAGCCCTCCCCTAGAGATACCAAAGGATTCTTTTTCAGGTCCAAGGTCGTTAGCCTCGGGAGGCCCTGGAATTCCTGTCCATCTAGGTAAGTCAACTGGTTTCCCTGAAGTATCAGTTCTCGTAGCTGTGGCAGGCAGGAGAAAGTGGCTGGAGGCAGGGTATGCAGCCCATTACTGGACATGTCCAGGGCCCATAGCTCTGACATAGCCCCTGTCCCATCTGCACACAGCAGGACACTCTGCAGCTGATTATAGGCCAGGTTAAGTCTCTGCAGCCTGGGCATGGCAGCCAGGAACCCTGGTGGCAGCTCAGTCAGTCCAGTGCTCTGAAGATGCAAGCTCTTGAGGCTGTGGCAGGAAGGTAGGGCCTTGGGTGCGATGGACTTTATCTGATTGATCCCCAAATGCAGGTGCTGTAGCTCCAGGTGGGCAACTACATCAGCTGGCAGTGCCAGCGTGCGTGTGTGTGTCATAACCAGCTTGTCCAGCCTCTGCAGCCCCAGTCCCATTACTGCAGCTGCTTCGACCTGGGTATGTTCCAGACACAGGGTCCCCAGGCTCAGGCCCTGGAGAGACCCAGAACTGATATTTTTCAGCTTCCTATTGCGTGATAGATCCAACAGGTCCAGGGTCCAGGCATTGCCAGAGGAAGCACCACGTATCAGATCTGGGAAGATATAAGCCAGCTCCCCGACATCCTGAAGGCAGCTCAGGGTGACAGACAGCTGCCGTAGCTTCGGAGGCAACTGTACACTCATATTCTTGGCCAGGCAGAGTCCTGAGAAGGAAAGCTTTTGGAGGGTTCTGAGGTCACTGAAGGCATCAGAGGGTAGGAAGAATAGCTCATCGCTCTTGGCAGCCATGAAAGAGAGTTGCTGCAGCTGTGCAAGACCCCGGAGAGCTCCTGGCAGGAGCTGTGGGAGACCGAAACTCAGCCCCAGGGCCTTGAGCCCTGGAAAGTTGGCAAAAGCATCCTGGGATAGAACCAGTGAGACAGAACCAGAGAGACAGAGCCCCTGGACATTGCGCGGCACAACCTCCAAGGTCTGGGTAACATTTTTCACCTGAAAGCAGCTGATAAGAAAATGCCGTCTGGAGTCAACTGGGCAGGTTGGGAAGCGAGAAACCCGAGGCAGCCAGTCTTCAATCAACAGGCAGTTAGAAATCATCCAGCCTCCGATTAAAGGAAGGAACAGGAGCAGACCAGGCAGCAGCAGGTGCCTGCCCATCTCAGCACCTGCCTGGCCCACAGAAAACAGAATCAGAACCCCTCCTGTTTCCCTCTTTTTCCCAACCCTCACCCTCTGCACATGAGTGAACCCTAAACTCACCGCTGGGACTGGGTACCCACAACCCCTTGTGTGTCCAGGAGATCTGGAAGCCAGGTCAGAGGGCCATGGTGCTGCCAACCAGAAGAATGACTAGGGAACTGAAAGGCAAGGTGGGACCAGCCCAGGAAACGCGTCTAGCTGGGGCTCTGAGGGTCAAGGGAAAGAGTAAGTGCACTAGTGGTGACCTGGCGGAGCCCAAGGCTCACTTCTGCAGCATGAAAAGGAAGTCAGACGCCTGAGCACAGGCTCTGGCATCTGAGATCCAGCGTCCCCCTCAGCCGTGACAATGGGGTCAGGGCACCCCAACTTGCTGAGCTCCAGTTGCTTTACCTGTAAAGCAAGCGCACTACTACCTGTTTCACATGACTGCTGCAAAGTAAAGGGGGCATTGTCACCTCATGACCCCCTTTCTAACTTCTCCCTACTCTTGACAGAAACCAAAAAAAAATCGGGAATTTTTGCAAAATAAATTTAAAAATCTGTGCAAGTAATACACTGCCTTTGTGGGCATCTCATGCCACAAGGATCCAAGAGTCCAGGTGCATCTAGGAGGACTGCGAGGCTCCCAGTCTTCCAAGCAGGGACAAAGAAGGACGGTCTCCTGGGCTTGGACCCTGCCATGCACTACTACCAGGAGAGAGCCAGGATGCAAGTGAGGACAGGAAAAGGAAAGCATTCCACGATGAACTCCAGCAGCGCAGTGAACTATTTGACCAAGCCAATAGCCAATCATGACTTAAAAATAATAAACTCAAGCAGAAGAAACATTCCTTGACTTATGAAAGGAGACCAAGCCCCAGATCTTTGGCTCTAATGATAGAACCAACTAGAGTATCCCATGGAAAGCTAGAGGTGAGGCAACTGTATTTCTGCTCCATCTAACAATGAAATCCTCTGCCGGCAGAAGGAGAAAGAGAAGACTCAGAAATGGAAATTATGTGCATTTCAAAGCAGAAGCACAAGGGTCACCATCTATAAAGTCATGATTATTGATGGAGGAAACCCAAGAATTTGCGGAAACACACTTTTACAACCAAAGAAGGTTTAATAAAGAGACTGAACACTCAATACTTAAAAAAGAAATCTGTTTCACCAATGCTTTAGTTGGGATCTAAATAGGTAAGGCATATTCATATTAGAACTTTTAAATGAATTGAGATTCCTCTATGAGGCTTATGTGCAAAGGGACAGGTCACAGAAGTATTGGCAAGCTCAGGGATCTTAAAGGACATTTCAGGAAACCGAGAAGAGTTAGCAGGTATGGCAGCTCTCTCTTCTCTTTGAATGGAGGAGATAATGTCTGGGAGACATTTCCAGAGCCTGGAAGGACAGGCTGTGCGATCAGCTGCCTTGAGAGGAGCAATGACTTTTAGTTAAATCACAAAGCCCACCTGAGAGAACATCACTGGAGCAGGAATGTTCTGGCCTCTTCCTCTCCTTCCTCCCTGTGAGCTGCCAACTAGACTTCTGCCTTGGCTTCAGAATCAGCAAGGGTAAGAGAGGGAACCTTAATGTAACCCAGGGTGGGGCTCAGGCTCCCTGAGTACAGAGCAAATGGAAGAAGGACAAGGGTTGGCACTGTGGAACGGTAGGTAAAGCTGCCAGCTGCAGTACCAGCATCCCCCATTTGCCCCAGTTCAAGTCTCAACTGCTCCACTTCCAAACCAGCACCCTGTGAATATCCTGGGAAATCAGCGGAGGATGACTCAAGCACTTGGGCTCCAACACTCTAGTGGGAGACCTAGAAGAAACTACTGGCTCCTAGATCCAAATTGGTGCGCGCGCTCTCTCTCTCCCCCCTTCTACCTTTAAATTAAATAAATAAATCTTAAAAAAAAAAAAAAAAGATGGAGAAGGGCAAGAAAATATGGAGGAGCCAGCAAATGACCACATCACAGCCATCAACCAACACTAAGCACTGTGCTTTGAAACAAAGCGCTAGGAACAAAGATACATAGATAAATGGAACAGAATAAAGTGCAAAAACAGACCTCACCATATCTAATATCCTGGTTTACCAAAAGACACCTAGTTCATGTGGTCTGTCTTCATCAAAGATAACTGAAGAAGCACCCCAAGCCTAATTACCAAAACTAAAGCCAAAAAAAAAAATCTATTCTGTAAAATATAGAATATGATCATCATATTGCAATAAGTAAAAATTGATGCCTCATGACACATTTTTTTCATAAACTAGGTGTCATTACAGTTAAGAAATTGTGCTCATGGAAGGATATGACTGAAAAAGAAGAAAGATAAACCACACGGAGAGGAGGCATCTGTAACACTTCTGCTCAGCCAAGGCCTCGTCCGTGAGGAATATATAGAACACAGAAGAATCAGGAGGCCAAGAGGGAAGCAGAAGGAAAAGCAGGAAGCATTTCAGCTGAATCATAACAAAAAATGCTACCCAGCCCACCAAAACACTAAATCTAAAGCGAGATCTGTGGGGAAACCCAGATGTCCAGGTCAGAAACCCAAAGAGCAAGAACTGAAAATTGATGAATCAGACAGCAACTTCTAAAGCTTCTAAAATGAACAATTGAAAAGTATTTAAAAAGACTCTCACTTCCCTCACTTTGCAGTATTTGGTTGCAGACTTACCCAGCTCTAGCTGTAACCTGGTGTAGCTATTGCGGGATGTTTGGGGGAGTAAACCAGCTGATGGAAGATTCTCTTATCTGATTTTCAGATTAAGTAAGTAAATATTTTATCTCAAAGTGAGAAGGGAGCAAGCATTGGAGTCATGATTATGTCACCTTTCAGGGAGTCTGGGTCCCACATGGGAGTACCTAGGTTCCATTCCTGGCTCTGGCTCCTGAATCCCACTCCCTGCTGATACAGATCCCAGGAGACAGGAAGTGGTGGCTCAAGTGGCTGGGTCCCTGGCACCCACCTAGGAGACCTGCACAGAGTTCCAGCTGCTAGCATCGGCTCCCCAGCCATTACTGGCATTTGAGACGTGAACAGTAGAGGCAAGTACTCACTCTCTCTGTGTGTGTCTCTCTACACCTGTGTTTTCCCTCTTGTGTCTCTCCAGCTTTTAAAAAAAAAAATACAAAATTTGTTTTAAAGCAAGAAGAATGGCATTTACAATCTGTAAAAAGGCAGAAAATACTAGAATATGACTGCCTCAACTTCCCTTTGCTATATTAGCCACATTAACTTGTTTTACCCCAATTCCCAAGTGTGTGGTGAAGGGGAAAGCCAGTGTCTACTTCCTTTCCCCAGTCGTCCTTCCAGAGTCTTGGAGACTTATAGAGTTACTGACAACCTGGGCCAGAAGGGTGCCAAATTCACCTGTTCCAACACCTGTCTCAGATGGGGAAAATGAGATCCAGAGAAAGGCAGGAGATTTTCCAGCACCAAGTAGAGGTATGCAGCAGAGGTGGGACCAAAATCCAGGGTCATAGTAAGGATGGGTGGGGACTAACTATCAGTGGCAACACGCCAGTGTCCACTCCCAGCCAGAGGAAATAACATGAAACTCTCAGAGCCAGGAGACTCCTCATCTGTACTCCCTTGCCTCATCAACCCCTGCTGGGCTGTGGTGTAAAAGGATTTGTAGAAGAAGACTAAAGTCAGACAACTTCTCAATGCTGGAGTCTGCCCAGAGCCACCCAAAGAACTGCTGTGGGAAGAAAAAGAACAGAGAAACCAGCTTTGCAAATGAAGAAACCAATAAATCAAATGGAAATAGGTGTCTTTGCTGTGGTCCAGGGCCACCTTTCTCTTTCCGCTCCCACCCACTCAGCTTACTTCCTTTCCCACACAGTCCTCGGTCTCCATCACCTCCTTTTCTTCACACCCAGTGCTCCCCAACCCCACCTTGGCCTTCCTGTCCTGGGCCACAGACGTCCAACAAGGCCAAGTGGTCACATCACTGTATGAAGCTGTTAACGGTGAGCAGGTGGCATTTCTGGTCCTGATGAACCTCATCACTGCATAGCACAGTCAGTTCCAAATAAGAAGAAACCCTTCAGCCACGACTCCACCACCCTCAACTTGAATGGTCCCTGCTTGCCTGAGTTCAGTTCTCATCCCAACACAGATATTGTTCATAAAAGTACCATCTTGGGCACTCTGCTCTGTGCCTAATAAACATCACTCACTCAGCAGTTCAACTGGATGTGTTTTAATTGCACAGAATCCCTTTTGTTTTGTTACCCAGAATTGCTTTTAGGAATAAAAACAACGAGCCTTTGTGGAGTGCACAGGCCACATCACATTATGCTCTGATAATTGTATCATGCAGTGTTTTGTGCCCCTAGCTCCCCGGGGGGGAAGAGCTGCCATGGGAGGAAGGCCTGAAGCTCGGAGCCCCTGCCTCTGCTTTGGGCAAGACAGCTGTACTGGCTACCACCCCAGTTGGGAGTCGAGGCAACAGTTGGACGGCATGGGCTGACACAAGTGTCTTTGTCGCTTCCTGCCTTGTGGCTTTGATGTGGTCAGGAGCAATTCCCAGGCAGCCTTGAGCAAAGGAGGCCCTGGTTTCCTGTCCTTCCAGGCATTGCAAGGACAGACAGGTAGGGGAGCAAAAACCGTCCAAGAAGGGGAGGTTTTCAGCGACTTTCAAAGCATGGGAACATGACCTGGAGAGGGGATTGGGCTTCCAAGGATCAGCTCTTTAGGGACCCCCAGGAGAAGCAGCAGCTACCACACTGCAGGGGAAGTGAGAGAGACCAGGGCTCCTACAGGGATCTTAGCTGGGGTCCCTCTGGTGTCCAGAAACAGAAACTTGGCCAAGTCAGGCAGGTCTTGCTGGCCCATCTCTGGGAACCTGCATCAGCTGCACCCGAGGACAGCCTGAGCCCAACAGTGGAACATGCCAGTCACTGCTGCCTCCCATCTACGCTGCTGCAACCTGTGCAACCTCTTCTCACACCAGCAACAGCCATCTCCTCCCATGGGAACGCCGGGCTGAACTGAAACCCAAGGCCCGCTTTGGAGAGTGCAGAACTCAGCCCTACTCCATTCTGGTCCTGCTGGCTCCTCACCCAGCACTATTATTGGGGTGCAGCCAGTGATAGCCAGCACCCATTCACAGTGGGCAAATGAAATTTGGCTGTGTCCCCTACCCTCTCTCCTGAAGGTGGGTCCTAACAGCAATGGAATGTTAATTCCATCCTCAACCCCCTCCCCCCCCCACCCCATGTCCTAATTTAGCCAGGATATTGGATGCAGATAAGTCCAATTAGTCTAGGTGTTTTTAGCTACAGGCCCAGTTCCTGATCCTGCCCATCCCAACCAGTGCTGATCAACTCCTTAGCCCACCACACTTAGGTATTCGCTCCTGCCCACCTGTGACTCACCTGTCAACTGAGAGGGGATGGTATTGCATTGTTGTGTAACCACTCCCCTTGCAAGCCCCTTTAAAAGGCCCATGAAGCGGGGGCGGGGGGGGTGCTCTCTCTCTCTCTCTCTCTCTTTCTGGTCAGGTGTTTCCGTTACTCTGGCACCTCGACTCTTGGCTAACCCAGAACAGGTAATCCTGAGCATGGTCCCTGTGTACTGCTTAGATGGGACACTGGATATAATAATGTTTCTGGTTTGTGTGCTGCCAGGAGTTCCTGGAGAGGTGAGGCCTAGCAGTAGTGGAATGTGGGCAGAGAAGCCAGGGAAAGGTGAATGTCTGCAGCTTTGTAAGTGTGTTCAGGTTATTCATTGCATGTCTCTTAGGACAACTTATTTTGTTGGGGAGTCTGGGACAAAGGTCTTCAACTTAATGGATGGATTTAAGGATAATGACCTTTGTTCCTTTTGGGATTATATTTGGTTGGATTATGATTGGTTGGATTGCCGTATGGACTTGTGATTTGCTATTTTTAGTGTGCTCTATTATCACCAAACTTGGTTAATAAAAAATCCTTAATAAACCTTAGACATGTCTGGTGTGATCTCGCTTGTACCCCGCAACAGCACCACCACCCAGCATACCTCCTCATCATGCCTCACCCCTCCACAGCATCCAAGGGATCCTTTGTGGGAAGAAGAAGCCAGCTTCTTCCTTTCTTGGGGTGCTTTAAGACTCAGGGTTCCCGGTCTGTGTTGTGAGCTTGCTGGGATGCTCTGCTGGGGGCTATCAGGATTCTCTGTGGTCCTAGGGAGAAAAGCGAAGTGTTCTAGCAAAAGCCGCCGCCACCACCATCCCTGGAAAAGGCCAGTGGGGTGGGCTCTTGGGAGTCATCCATCCTGGCTACCCAGAGTTTCCTTAACTCTTTTTTTTAGATTTAGTTATTTTTATTGGAAAGGCAGATACACAGAGAGGAGGAGAAACAGAGGAAGATATTCCATCTGATGATTCACTCCCCAAGTGGCCACAGTGGCTGGAGCTGAGCCAATTCGAAGCCAGGAGCCAGGAACTTCCTCCATGTCTCCCACACAGGTGCAGGATCTCAAGGCTTTGGGCCGTCCTCGACTGCTTTCCCAGGCCACAAGCAGGGAGCTGGATGGGAAGCAGGCTGCCGGGATTAGAACAGTCGCCTATATGGGATCCTGGTGCAAGACGAGGACTTTAACCACTACGCGATCGTGCCGGGCCCTCTCCTTAACCTTTGACTGGCAGATTTCATGAGTCAGGTGATCTCCTTTTTACACAGCATACAGGGTCCCTTATACATTGACTGTCCCCTCATTCAAGCCACTGCTATTCTGAGAAGGCCTTCTGAAGGCCCAAGGAAAGAGGAACAGCCCAGATGCTGAGCTGACTCATTTCTTCCACCAGCGTGCCACACACATCACACCCCCCAGTGAAAGGTGAGCACATGCCACAGGGCCCTTAGTCTGCAAGACTCCAGGAAATTAGCTCTCTTACTAGCTCCCCTTAACTAAGAATCTCTGGGAATTCTTCCAAGTCCCATCAGATCTCTGTGATGGTCATTTGTCACCTCTCTCTGCCCCACTGACCGTATGGTCTTGGCTCCAGCAGGGCCTGCCCCCGCCCCGCCCCCTGGCCTCCTCTCTGCTGCTTCCCACTCCACTTTGCCCAAACAAGAGCTTCCCCCCAAGGAGCCCCAAGGCCCTTTCTCACCTCTGCATTCTCTCCCTCTGTAGTTATGTCTACCTGGCTGGTAAACACCATCTGTTTGCCAATGACTTACCCAAGTTTCATCATCAACACTTTTTCCTGAGTTCCAGAAATGTTCAAACTCAGACAAAACAAACCCCTGACTTCCTACCCTACGTATACTCATCCCAGCCCTTTAGGGAAAGTTTCGGGGCATAGCGAGACACTCCATTTAGTTGCCCCATCTCATAATTTGAAAGTCATTTTTGAGTCCTCTCTTCACTCATCCGCAGAAGACAGCCGCATTGACACCCAGAACCCTGCCTGCATCAGCCCATTTCTTCCATCACTAGGTCCTGAGGCCACATGACCATCACCTAAATGACAGCAATAGTCTCCTGAGTATTGCTCTGCAGCCATTTGGTGCAACGGTTTAAAACGCTGCTCAGAACACCTGCACCCCAACCTAGGGCCTAGGGTTTGGGTCTCGGTTCCAATTTCAGCTTTCTATTAATTCACACTCTGAGAAGCTGCAAGGAACAGCTTAAGTAGTCAGGCCTCTGTCACTCACCTGGCAATACTGGATGAAATTTCAAGTTCCTCACTGTTGAGTGTATCTGAAGAACAAAGCAGCAGATGGAGGATCTTGCTCTGTCTCCCTGCCTCTCCACACACACACACACACACACACACACACACACACACACACACACCCCACCAGGCCATCTTGCTCCCCTGCTTAAGCACTCCAGTGGCCTTTTTTTTTTTTTTTTTTTTTTTTGACTTCTTAAATGCTACCTGAGCTGCCTACCTCTCTTATATTATTGAGCATTCTCCCTCTCTCACTCTCTCTCAATCTCTCTCTCTCCCTCCCTCCCTCACTCCTCCTAGCCACATTTGACCTTCTCCCTGTTCCTCAGAGTCACCGGGCCCACCACTACACAAGGGTTCTTACAGTAGCTGTTTCTTTTGCCTGTAAGTGTATCAACCTATGAAGGGTTTTGTGTTTTCTCATTTTGGTGAATTGATTGTCTTTGTGGATGTGTCTGCAGGTGTGGGTGTGTGTATGTGTGTGTGTGTGTGTGTGTGTTTGCGTGTGGGGGGGGGTCTATTTTTTACTTACCACAAAACTGATAGCTTTGCATGTGGGTCACCACTTGAGAAATGTTTTGCCTGAGACAAAACAATTCTCCCAGGCTGTTACAAGAGTCTGTCCTCTCATTCTATTTTCTTAGCAGATACTGTGACTTTGAACTTAAAACACTTTGAAGTCTTTCCAACAATGAAGAGAAGAGAATATAACTGTGTAACAATAATACGATGAAAACAAAACAGGATTGGAGACCAAATCATCAAGTGAGAGCAGAGCAGATCGGGTTGAAATAATAAAGTCAGCACCATCTGAGACCAATGAAACACACACCCCATGGCTTTCAGAAACATCAAGAGAAGTTGAGTGAAGTTATCAAAGGTTTCATTTGTTCACTAAATACTTAACAGCGCACTATGTGTCAGACACTAATTGGTAAAAATAACATGCAATGAATAAAACACAAAACCCCTGAGATTGTGGAACTTGCTTCCAGTAAGAGAAAGTGAACAAATTTTAGAGAACAAATACATACATGTAAGATAGCACGAGTTCTATGAAGACAAATGAATCCATGAAGAGAATTACAGAGAAACAGAGGTAGAGATGGAGTAGCAACTTTAAATAGTATGCTCCAGAAAGACTTCTCGAGTGGGATGGAATTGCAATAGAAGCCTACAGATTGTGACGGAAGGACCCAGAGTGATGGCTCAGTGGCTAAATCCTCACCTTGAATGTGCCAACATCCCATATGACTGCCAGTTCATATCCCAGGTACTCTACTTCCCATCGAGCTCCCTTCTTAGCGGCTAGGAAAACAGTCTTGGGACCCTGCATCCGCATGAGAGACCAGGAAGAAGCTCCTGGCTACTGGCTTCGGATTTACTCAGCTCAGGCTGTTGAACCACAGGGTGAGTGAACCAGCAGATGGAATCTCTCCTTGTGTCTCTCCGTATTTTTTGAAGTCTTAACCTTAAAAGGGCCATTATTTACCCAGTGACAGCATACAGCAAAATGTATTCACACACGTCAGACACCTCCTGTGTGTGTGTCTGCATGTGTTGGGAGGGCACACACATGCGTGCACTAGGGTTAGACCTACTCTGTCTCTCAGTACTTATGTGATCTGGGAAGTCACTCCTTTAGAATATGATCACGCCTGGGCCTAGTGCGATGACTCAGTGGCTAAATCCTTGCCTTGCATGCACCAGGAGCCCATATGGGTGCCAGTTTATATCCCAGTTGCTCCACTTCCCATCCAGCTCCCTCTCTGTGGGCTGGGAAAGCAGTTGAGAACAGTCCAGAGCCTTGGGACCCTGTACCCGTGTGGGAGAACCGGAAGAAGCTCCTGACTCCTGGCTTCAGATCAATTCAGCTCCTGCTGTTGCAGCCACTTGGGGAGTGAATCAACAAACAGAAGAGCTTTCTCGGTGTATGTCCTCCTCTCTATAAATCTGTCTTTCCAATAAAAATGAATAAAAATTTTTAAAGAATATGATTAGGCCTACTTCCTAGAGCATGCCTGTCTCAGAACATGCCCATCATTCTTTGACACCTCTGCCAAAAAAATGTGACACTGTAACCCACTTAACAAGAGTTGTAGGGACCCCTCCTTCCAGGTAACCAGACAAGAGGGTAACATTTCCTTATAAGTGTCTTCCAGGCCCAGACACCAGGGGCAGATGTCTTCAACAAGGAAACAGGTGGCCTCAACCAACCGGAAAATTTAGCTGAAACCAATCATGACCACACCCAGGACAGTGTGCACATATGTCTGAGAGTTCATCTTTCCCTGATTTTAATGCTAATGTCTCACTCCAGGAAACACCTAAGCCTTATGGGAATAGCATGTTTCTTTTTTTTTTTTTTTTGCTGTTTTCTTTTTCTTTTGTTTTTATTGATTACATTGCATTATGTGACACAGTTTTATAGCCTCTGGGATTCCCCCCACCCCTCCCCATACCCCCCCCCCCGTGGTAGATTCCTCCACCTTGTTGCATTACCACAGTTCAAATTCAGTTGCGATTCTTTCATTGCAAGCGTCTACCAAGCATAAAGTCCAGCATCTTGTTGTCCAGGTAAGTTCAACAGTTTCTTGGGGAGACCATCTCTGGTCTGAAGGTAGAGCTGGCAGAGTATCATCCCAATCAATTAAAAGCCCCGACCAAACATCAGTAACAATTTATAACGTTGTGGAATTAGTTGACATGGTATTGAGTAACCAATATGTTAAAAGAGAAAAAAAAAGAATGCAAGTTCTGAACCACATCTGTGACTTCTACATTGACATTTCAATTATTAGTTTCTATACAACCGGGTTCTATACACCTTAAAATAGCTATGGATTACTATTCAGCTGTCTCATGTCTATTTTAATTTTAGTATTTAGCAGTGTATAGTGTTAAGCATGATTTTGCTGAACCTGGCTATTTTTGGGGTAGTCTAACTCTATAACTCAAACAAGACATATATCAACAGTTTAGGTGAATAGTTTTAGGAGGGTTGTGCAGAGAAATCTTTAATACCCCAGTGAGGAGTAACTAATCTTTGTATCCCACCCAGTGAGTTATAAGTGCATCTGCTCTGACCATTTCCTGTCTGTTTCTAAGCTTTCCTTGTTGTTCTCTGTCTATCTATTCTAGTTTTTTTGTTTGTTAATTTTGAGGGGTTTCTGGAGCGATCCTGATGGTCATTACGAGACAGGGTAAGGACCCAAAGTCGGAACCAGGCAAGGACCAGAGAAAGCTCCCTTCCCTAGTCCCGAATTTACTGTTCTTCTGTTTCTGTGGACCGCTCAGTGTTCCTGGTTGTCGTTCCGATGACCTTGGATCCTGCAAGGCAGGATTTGGGCTTCTTCCATCCCATGTGGTAGATCCAAATGGGGGTGGGTGACCTCAGAGTTTTCAGCCTCTGAAGGCACTCCAATTCCCCGTGGTCTCCTTGGCAGTTGGGATGTAGCCCTCGGTGCTCGTACTGATAGTCCTTGGTGAGGATCTGGGATACAAGCCTCCTCCTGTCCGCCTGCTCCACTCTGGGGTCTCCCCTGCTCTGTGCATACGACCTCCTGTTAAGAGGTTGTTAGGATCGCTCCTGATTCCCCCCATATTAAGCATGTTTCTAAACTGCACCTGCATGAGCTTGTGCCTGTCTGTGCATGTGATAACAAACACTTCCCTTCTGGTCTGTTCTTCCCTAATTAGGATAAAAGAAACCTGCTTCCTTTTGCTCAAGGAGCCATGGCTTTAGATTTTATTCCCCATGGTCCTCATCTTTGCTGCAAATACCTGACTTTGTATGACAATGACTTCTTGTCAAGGTTTTGATTTACACTCATGGAGATGCAGACCCAACCATTTCTAATACTAATACTGCCACTTTACATGTGGTGTATCTAGTGAGTCGCTGCTCATGAGTAGCATAAAGTAGGAGTGGCACAGTCAGACTTGCGAAGTTAAATCAAAGAAGCTTTCATCTGAGTCTGTGAAGACACTCACCTTTGGAACGTAGCCATGAGGTTGTGAAGGCCAGGCCGCAGGAACGAGCTAGATGTGAACTTCAATCACAGCCCAGCAGAGGTCCCAGTGTCTGCTGATGGACTGTGGGTGACTGAGTTTCAGAGGATTTCTGCTGCCCCAGCTAAGGCAGAAGTGAGCCTGGATGTGCTGTTCTCACTGAGGTCTGTGAGCAAAGTGACGGCTGGGCTTTGCAGCCATAGATAACTGAACTCCTGGGAAGCTGTGATAGGACACCAAAAGTCACCTACAGGAATGGGTCATTAGCCAACAGACCTCCCAAGCTCCAGTCGAAAGTAGTCCTGGGGAGGCTGACTTCCCAGGCTGGACCAGGACTCCTTTCCAATGCCAGGGAGCACCATGGGACACCACACTGTCCTATTCTGGTCCCCAGCTCCCATCAGGTCCCCAGAGCATCCCTTGCTGTCACCCCACACAACTCGAACATGCTGCACCCAGCCACGTCTTTGTTTGCTCTCCTCCTATTCTGTTGCTGAGCTGCCTTTCCCTCTCCAGGTCCCAGCAACCTGGGTCCTCAGGTGCTCTACCCAGGGGCTTACTTCCCCCTGGCTTATCTGAGGCAGAACCCAACGCCTCCCTGTGCAGCAAGCTGCTTCTCACTTCCTTAAAGCCTCAGTATCTAAGCGGGGCAGAGGGGGATCACTTCCCAAGAGCACACACAAGGCACAGTGACTTGGAGCAGTGAAATCGCAGAGGGTCGGAAAGGGAACTAGGGAGCAGCCACAAGCAGCTGCTGCTGATGGAGAGGGCGGGGTGGGTGGCTCTGTGTGTGTTTGTGAATGCGATGGTGCATCATCATCCATCACATCCAGCCTCCTCTGAAATGGCTCCCTGGGCTTTAGGGTCCCCAGGACATGTCTTACTCATGCCACAACAGAAGTCTGTTTCCACTGCTGCCCCGCTGTGCCGTGGCCCCCAGGGACTCCCCATGTGCCTGCAGAGCTTCCTTAGCCTTCTAAGCCCGATTTCACACAACTGCTCTGGCTAGGCAGCGCTGATGTCTGGAGATACCAGCAGCCACGCTACAAAGGAACCAGGATAGAAGCTACTCCATTGCTCCACTGCTGGTGTGGCATACACAGGTGCCTCTGTACACACACACACACACACACACACACACACACACACACACACCAGCAGCTCTCTGAGGCCCTAGTTCATGCAGAATGAATGAGACAGAGCAAGAGTGGTACTTCTGAATAAAAGATGGAATCCCCATGAAACTATTAAATGTATCTTCACAGTGAATGCTGGACTGTCTACCATTCTTTATACCTACAATGTCAGGATACACTGTAATAGTAGAATGATGGACTTGTAACTGTTGTTGAGGGACTAAACAATTGTTACAATAGTGGGGGAAAACAAGATGGGGAGGGTGGAAGGGAAATCCATGAACCTAAGCAACTGTATCGTGAAAGATAAAGTTTTTTTTAAAAGAAAAGAAAAGAAAAAAGAAATGCATTGCCTCTAGTTGCGGAGGCGTGAACTTCAAGGTCATGGTATCGGCAGGGCTAATTTCTTCTAGTGCTATGAGGGTTGTCTCTGCCCCACGCTCACTCCTGGATGGCAGATGTTGACTCCACTCTGTGTCTTTTTCTCTTGCCTTTCTTTTGTGTTGCCTGGGCACAGAGTTCTGCTTTTTTTGTAAGAACATTTGCCATATTGGATGGGGGCAAACCTCACTGAATTAATTTTAATTTCATTATCTCTGTAAAGGCTATATTTTGGGGTCAGCATAGCACACTAATCCTCCACCTGCAGCACCTGCATCCTATATGGATGCTGGTTCTATTCCTAGATACTCCACTTCTAATCCAATCCCTTACTAATGGCCCGAGAAAACACTGGAAGATGGACCAAACACTTGAACCATCACCACTGGGTCTGCATGAGCAAGACATGAGGCCCTCCATATAGACCGTGAGTATCCTAACCAACGGCTTACCCACCAGGTCCAGTGCCTACCCCATGTTCATTCTCAACATCCCTAAAGACTGCTCCAGTTCATACAAGGAAATCTCCCACAGGGCACGTGCACCATTGAGCTGCCACCAACTTCTTCCTTAGGTCTCCAGAACCACTGGATTGTGTAGCCAAGCAGCCTACATAGATTTTTTTCCCCCATTTTCTGATAAAAATTTCCCCTGCACTTTTTTTCTAACTTACGATCTTCATATTTGGATATATGTTTGTCTGTTATTTCTTTTCTCCTTAAACAAGCACAACGGAGTCTACCAGTTTCCTGGTGCTGCTATAGCAGAATTATCACAAATTGAGTACTTTAAGAGAACAAAATGTCCTTTTTTGCAGCCCTGAGGCCTGCTGCATGTCTTCTATGGGAGAAGCCCCTTCCTTGGCTGTCCCAGCCTCTGGAGGCTGTTTGCTTCCTTAGCGGGTGAGTCCACATCTCTCTGGCTTTCATTTCGGTCCTAAGATTATCTTCGGGCCCGGTGGCATGGCCTAGCGGCTAAAGTCCTCGCCTTGAATGCGCCGGGCGGGATCCCATATAGGTGCTGGTTCTAATCCCGGCAGCTCCACTTCCCATCCAGCTCCCTGCTTGTGGCCTAGGAAAGCAGTCGAGGACGGCCCAAAGCTTTGGGACCCTGCACCCGTGTGGGAGACCTGGAAGAGGTTCTGGTTCCCGGCATCAGATCGGCGTGCAACGGCCTGTTGCGGCTCACTTGGGGAGTGAATCATCGGATGGAAGATCTTCCTCTCTGTCTCTCCTCCTCTCTGTATATCCGGCTTTCCAATAATAATAAATCTAAAAAAAAAAAAAAAAGATTATCTTCCTTGACTCTGATTTGAAGAATCCCTGTGATGACATTGGATCTATCTGAATAATGCAAGATCATCTCCCATTTAAAAGGGAAAAAATCCTGACCGTAATCTGTTCTGTGAAGCCCTTTTTGCTGTGTTAAGCAGCAAAACACGGCTTGCAGGGAGAGAATGCAAACCTCCATAGGAGGCCAACGTAGGCACCCAAGTAAAGAGATTCCATCTTATAGTTGATCCCTCTAATCTTCCTTCTGTAATTTCCTCCTTCTCTCCCAGTTTGCCAAATACACCTGTTAACATCTCAACTGCCATCATGGACATAGTCCACACTCTTTCCTCCGGGGTCCCTGAAAACCTACACTGAGAATATTTCCCGTAATTCTCAGTCTCTCCCGCCTATATAGGTAGGGTCTCGGGCTTGCCTGTTAGCTTCAGAGATGGAAGTCAGCTGTTCATGGTGGTGTGTAAGCTAGAATCCCAGATAAACTTGCTGTGGCTCTTCCATTTATCCCTCCACACCTACTTTCTAGTCTTTTCTGCCATGCAGAAATATATCTCTGAGAACAACCTCAGTGAGCTCTCTTGACCTCTGGGTTCCAGTTGGGTTTAGCCAATTAGAACCCTACAGGGTTATGCAATAAGGTGGAGGAATCCACCATGGTGGGAGGGTTTGGGGAGGGGTGGGGAGAACCCAAGTATCTATGTAACTGTGTCACATAATACAATGTAATTACTGAAGTTAAATAATAAATAATTAAAAAAAAAAAAAAAAAAAAAAAAAAAAAAGAACCCTACAGGGAAACTGAAGGGCAGAAAAAAGATGGGGTTCTCACCCTCATTACTCATCTCTCTCTCGATTTATTTATTTTTATTGGAAAGCCAGATATACAGAGAGGAGGAGGGACAGAGAGGAAGAGCTGTCTGCTGATTCACTCCCCAATGGCTATTAGGCCGCAGCTGAGCCGATCCGAAGGCAGGCGCTTCCTCTGGGTCTACCACATGAGTGCAGGGTTCCAAAGCTGTGTGCTGTTCTTGACTGCTTTCCCAGGCCACAAGCAGGGAGCTGGATGGGAAGCAAAGCCACCGGGACTAGAACCAGCACTCATATGCAATCCCAGTGTGTGCAAGGGGAGGACTTCAGCTGCTAGGTTACCATGCTGGGCCCAGCTATGCATCTCTCAATTGCAGCTGCCAGCTCCTATTGGTTGGCTCTTTTCATGAAGAACCATCCAATCCCAGGGAACTGATCTTCCCTCCTGACCCTCAGGCCTCAGGACAGTAACAGCTTTAATGTCACTAGCACCAAGTTCTACACTGTCTCTCATGGTTTCCCAAAGCCTTGCCTACACCCCTATAAAGACTATTAATTTAACTTTTCTCAAATTATCCATTGTGAGCATGTCTGATGGGATCTACATTGTTGCATTCTCCAGGATATATCTCGGACATCCCTCAAGTGTGAGTATATATAAAATAATATAATTAAACCCGCATGTTGGGACTTTAACTTCCGACCTGAGCCAACAGGAACCCAATTGCTTCTCCAGATCCTAGAGGTCCTGCAAATTCACTGGGAAATCTCGAGCCCAGTTATTACTTCCGTGCCTATGTCATGGACTACAGCACCGAGAGGATGGAGCTGTCCACTTCCTTGGATCCGATCCAGGACTTCTCTGGGAATGAGAGTCTATTCGGAGGTACACAGATTCCTTCATGCCTTGCCCAGCCAGGAATCTGCTCTAACCCTCTGACTCACTCCCAGGTAGGAACTTCTTGCCACCCACCCCGCAGTCTTCCTTTTCTCCGAAGAGACAGTTCTCTCTGCTTGAGGTTGCTCTCCACGTTCTCAATCCCCTCCTGTCCACATGGACAGCTGCTCCTTTCCGCCATCGTCAAACTCTCCTCTGCCAAAGTTCTCCTCTCTGCCTGAAAAATATTCTCAAAGTTCTCCCAACCTCTCAAGGCACTCTCCTTTGTTTTGTCTATTTCTGTTTTTACGGTCCTTCCTTTTTCCTCCAACTTACTCCATCTCATTTCTCATCCTCCACCCACTGCTGGGGAGTTCCTGCCCTTGGTATTGGATGCCAAGTTGCTTTCTTACTGGGTTTCCTTACTGCATTTAATACTTAAGGGCAGAGTGTCCACAGCGGAGACAGGAGAATGGCCCTCAGGGGGCGCCCTTCCCTTTATCTTCATTCCTATGCCTCTCAGAGCTTTCACAGAGAACCCAGATGCCAGTGCCAGGCTGGATTCTACACTCCCATCCTCTCCCGTAGTGGGATGTGGCTCTGTGAGCTCTTGTCCCTAAGATGTGAACACCTTTGGTGCTCCACATCCAGAGTTGGGAACCTCACATTAGGGGCATCAACTAACCCACCAGGGTCCAGACCACTCCTCACCACATAGTCAACCCTACCTACCCAGAGTAGGTGGACTATTCATCTCTGATATTATTTGTTTGAGAAGGATTGATATCGCAAGGGCTGATGAGGTGTTGTAGCAGACTAATCCTCCACCTTAGGTGTTGGCATCCCATATGGGTGTCAATTCATGTCCTGGCAACTCCATTTCTTTTCTTTTCTTTTTTCTTTTAGTTTTATTTTATTTTTATTGGAAAGTCAGATATACGGAGAGGAGGAGAGACAGAGAGGAAGATCTTCTGTCTGATGATTCACTCCCAAAGCGGCCGCAACAGCCAGAGCTGAGCCCATCCAAAGCCAGGGTGAGGAGCTTCTTCTAAGTCTGCCACATGGGTGCAGGGTCCCAAGGCTTTGGGCTGTCCTCAACTGCCTTCCCAGGCCTCAGGCAGGGAGCTCGATGGAAAGCAGGGTCACTGGAATTGGAACCAGCACCCATATAGGATCCTGGCACTTACAAAGCAAGGAACTTTAGACACCAGGCTACTGCCCCGAGTCCGGCAACTCCACTTCTAATCCAGCTTTCTGCTTATAGCCTGGGAAAGCAACAGAGGAATGGCTCAAGGCCTTGGACCCCTGCACCCACGTGCGAGACCCAGAAGAAGTTCCTGGCTCCTGGCTTCCATCAGCTCACCTCCAGCCAATGCAGCTGTTTAGAGGAGTGAGCCAGCAGATGGAGATCTCACACTCTTCTCTCTTTGTTCTATAAATCTGCCTTTCAAATAAAATTTTTTAAATAGACATTTCTTAAGCTGCTGGGGTTGGAGACTTTGGTTGCAGCAGCTTGGCCTGCTCTAGGTAATACAGTCTTGGTTCAGCGTGGTAACTCACACTACTTCTGAACTCTCACTTCTCCACAGTCGGAGTGATGTTCTCCTGCTACACCCACTTTCTCCTTTAAAGCACTTATCACACTTGAAGATTACATAATGACTTGCATTACGGTGATCACTATAGATCCCCTTCCCAGAAACGATTGCCTTTTCTCTTTTTGCTCACAGAATTCTGATTTTATTCAGGTCTGAATATCCTTGAGAGTCACACTGCATGAAGAGATGAGCTTAGAACCATTTGATTCTCTCATACATTTGGATTTAAAATGAGATAGCATGAGTCTAAAGGCTTAAAGGAACCTCAGCTAAGGGCTGGTCTTATGGCCCAGAGAGGTAAGTCACTGCCTGTGATGCTGGCATCCTATATGAGTACCTGTTTTTGTTCCAGCTGCTCTGCTTCCATCTCCCTGCTAATGCACCTGGGAAGGCAACAGAAAATGATGCAAAATACCTGGACCTATACAGGAGATCCAGGTGGAGTTTCAGACTCCTGGCTTCAGCCTGGCCCAATAATTAGCCATTGGGGTGGAAACCAGCAGATAAAAGATTCTACTCCCCCAACTCTGCCTTTCACATATGTTAAGTTTTAAAGCCCTAAAATTGCAATTTCAAGCTGGAGAAGGAGCTAGTGAAGCCCCCAAGAACCACATGCAACTAGAGTGCTGAGGAAGCAAAACCAAGACTAGAGGGTCCATGGGTCAGGAAGAGGCTGGATGTGGCATGCAGGCATGGTGTGTTGGTGTGACACCCTGGACATCCTGCCTGCAGAGGACCTGACGCCACCTTGGACCAAGGATTGTCTCTCAGTTACCACCACTGCTCTTAGTTGCCACAGCTATTCCTAAAGGACACCATCCCTGGCCTGGCAAGTGTGCACAGCTGGTTCTCTTGATCAAGCAAGCTGGGTAAAACAGCCATTGTGGGTAAGTTTGGTCAATGGTTATTTGTTGAACACCTACTATGTTCTAGCCACAGCTGAATGCACTGGGGTCCTGGGGAGACCAGGATGGACTGTCGAAAACATCTCTGAGAAGCCGAATCAACCACATTACTCCTCTATCTGCTTATGATTCTTCAGTGCTCCCACGGCCCTCAAGATAAAGCTGCAAATCTTCATCATAGTCTACAAAGCAACCTTTCTTGATTCAGCCTCTGTCTGCTTTTTTCCCTCAGTTCTCAGCTACTTCTTTCCCTTCACTTGCAGCCATAGCAAATAATCTTATATAATCAAAATATATCACTTTGCTGATGCAGGATTCATAGGGTGCAAAGGCAACAGGCAATGGGAAGGGGGCAGAGGAGGGTGACAACACTGCCACTCTCTGAAGCTCTTACGTGTTGTACTTAACTATGTCCTTTTCAAGTTTTTACTTCTACTTTACTTGAGAGACAGAGAGATCTTCATTCACTTGTCTACACAATTGTCCACAACAGCTGGCCCAGGCCCAAGTCAGGAGTCTGGAACTCCATTAAGGACTCAGGTACCTGAGCCGTCACAGCTGCTTCCCAAAGTGAGCATGAGCAAGAAGGGAGACAGAGCCTGGCATTCCAGCCAGGCACTTTGATCTGGGATGCAGATATCCTAATTCACACATGAACTGCCGAGCCAAACACTTGTCCTCATTTATTTGTCTTAACCTTCATTATTATGTCACATGGTAGGTTTCTATTCTCTGATTTTACAGAGGACGAACCTGAGGCTCCTGGAATTCAGTACTTGCTTCAGATCACATGGTTAGGAAGCCAACTAAGTTGGTGTGTGAATCCTAGTGGAAGATTGTTGTCTCTGCCCCTCCGGAAGCAGACAGATCTGGATTTGTAGCATCCCTACATCCTAAGTGGGTAGCCTCAGGCAAGCCACTCAATCTCACTGAACCTGTTTCAGGTCAACTGGAGTGCCTACCGCAGAAGGTAACTGTGAGGTTCCAATTAAGTTGGGGATGCAGAGGACCTGGCTTCTGGCCCATCACAGTCAATGAAAGCAAAGGCCGTCGTCTCCGTGACATTACTGTTTCCTTCTTCCCTCAGGCAAACAGCTCTCTCTCCTGTGTCCTGTCTGCGTTTGAGACCTGCACCTCATCATAGACACTGCCAGAGAGCTGCCTCTTCACTGGGCCTCCCTGGGCCCTGGACTGCACAAGCGGGTGGAAGTGGCTCCAGCAGGCAGCGGAATGGCCTGTAATTGATCCCAGTCGGATCTGGGCAGGTCCTGTCTTCTTGGCTGGGGCCTCAGGAAGCAGAGTGCTGGCTGATTTATGTAGCTGCCACCTGGGGGATGACCCGGTGCCCTCTCTACGTGTTCCAGTGTCAGACAAGGCCATACAACGGAACCGGGGCTGCAGCGTCCATCCCTTGGGGGCCAACTCGTATGCTGTTGCACCCAGCTTAGGTCAGTCCCTGGTAGGACCCCTCTCTGGGAAGAGTTGGTATGTGTGCCCACCTTGTGCAGCTGACGCTCCAGACTTTGATCTTGACCCAGCATCTGAAGACAATGGACCGGAGGAAAAATCCAAATCTTGTGTACTTGGTGGATTCGGTGACCATCTATTTGTAAGTGGTCACAGTCCCCCGCTACCCTACTCACACACACCACTACATCTATATCCTGAATCTGCACCTCCTTTTGGCCTCAGCTGAAGCCTTTCTCTGGCCTGCTGGACCTCTCCCTGCATGTCCCATGGTTTCTAGCCTGAACTCAGTATCTTCACACCCCTTGCCTGCTGCTCTCCTCTTCTCCTCCCCCTGGTAGTACCACACCTGGGCCACATACAGTTCTCTGGTCATACCCTGTTTTGTGAGTAGGACATTCACCTACTACTACCCTCATCTCTTAACTATCCCATCCAACAGGCCATGAAACTCCCGGAAGCAAAAGCCTGGATGTCACGCATCCTGCACCCCCAGTGCATGGAGCAGAGGTCACGCTGTCCACTCTTAACCGAATGGTTGAGTGACAACACAAATGACCTGGCAGCAGCAATTTATCAAGACTGTCGTTTGAAGTCATTTTTAAATAGAAAGCAGGGCTACTTAGGGTCCTCTGGGAATGGCGAAATTAGATATTAGCTTTTTAGAGCCTGCCATAGTTTGAACATGTTGCCCCAAAGTTCGTGTAATGGGAACTTAACCCTCAAACTTACATGCTGGTAGTGTTTGGAGGTGGGGTTTAGAGGAGACATCAGGATCGAAGCCATGAGGGAGAGAATAGGTTGGCATTTGGGGTTTTGTAAGAGAAGGCTGAGAGACCGCCAGCAGACAAGCCTATTCTGGCAAACCCAGTAATGTTCTATGCCACCTAGGGATGCAGCCTGAAGGTTTTCACCGGATGCTGGGCAGGTGCTGGCCCCGGGTCCTGTGAGCCTCACTGTGGGGTGTCAGCCAAGTGCACTGGGGTTCTTCATCAAATTCCCAGCCTTGAATATCTTGTAGCAACAGAAAACAGACTGAGATGGAGCCGAGAAGGGCCTTGCATGCTGAGCCCTTTGTGTGCAGACAGCTGGGACCCAGAGAACAACCTTCTGTGTCTGATCTGGGGTTTAGTGGCCCAGAGTCCCTGGAGCAGAGCCCACTCTGCTACCTTCGCAGTCCGCAGCCCTCTCCTCTCTTCCTGTGTGCTGAACCTAAGTGAGCTAGACCTGACAGCTGAGTTTGGTTTCCAAAGGTAGACTATAGAAGGTAAAGGATGTTCTTTTTGTTTTATTTTATTTTTATTGGAAAGGCAGATATACAGAGAGGAGGAGAGACAGAGAGAAAGCTCTTCCATCTGCTGGTTCACTCCCCAAGTGGCCACAATGGCCGGAGATGAGCTGATCCAAAGCCAGGAACCAGGAGCTTCTTCCAGATATAGGAAGAGGTAGGGTCCCAAGGCTTTGGGCTGTCCTCTACTGCTTTCCTGGGCCACAAGCAAGGAGCTGGATGGGAAGTAGGGCAGCCAGGATTAGAACCAGTGCCCATATAGGATCCTGGCGCATGCAAAGCAAGGACTTTAGCCACTAGGCTAACACTCCAGGCCCACAAAGGGTATTCTTGATCAGAAAGGTTTTGCTCAACAGATAAAAAACAAGATGAGTTTTTTAAAAATGTTCAGTTCTGAAAGCAAATATAAGACCACATGACCATGCGGCCTTTAAATCTCTCTAAGCCTCAGTTTTCTTATCTGTAAAATGACAAAAATAACAGCACTTACCCTGACAAAATTCCTAGCTTTCACTTCGGGCTTCTAGGGGAGATCATAGCATCATTCCCAGTAGTTTAGTGGGCACGCAGGAGGCTGTCGTTGTAATGAGACTTAGACGTTCTTTGTGGAGGGAGTGCCTTCCTATCACTGGTCCTACCTATTATTTCCACAGGACCAGTGGAAGGAGTAGAAATGATAAATGCTAGGGTTGGGTGTGCTGGTGCACCAGGTTAAGCCGCTACTTGGGATGCCCACATCCCATAGTGGAGGGACCTTGGTTTGGGTCATTTCTGATGTAGCTAATGTACCTCCTGGGAGGCAGCAAGTCATGGGTCAAGTGATGATGGGTCAAGATGGCTCCTGGACTGGACCTAGTTGCAGGCATTTGGGTAATAGATCAGTGGATAGAAGATCTCCTCTGTCTGTTTCTCTCACTCTTATTCACCCATTCTTATCTCTATCACCTGTTTCAAATAAATGAGCCTAACAAAGAAATGACTTGGGCCCAGCGCAGTAGCCTAGTGACTAAAGTCCTCACCTTACATGGGCCAGGATCACATGTGGGTGCCTGCTTGTATCCCAGCAGCCTTGCTTACTACTGGGAAAGCAGTAGAGAATAGCCAAAGCCTTGGGACCCTGCACCCATGTGGGAGACCCAGAAGAAGCTCCTGGCTCCTGGCTTTGGATTGGCTCAGCCCCGATCACTGTATCCATTTGGGGAGTGAACCAGCAAATTGAAAATCTTTATCTTTCCTCTCTGTAAATCTGTTTTTCCAATAAAAAGAAATAAATTGGGCCTAGTGTGGTATCCTGGTAGCTGAAGTCTTCACCTTGCACACTCACCAGGATCCTACATGGGCACTGGTTCCAGTCCTGATGGTCCTGCTTCCCATCCAGCTCCCTGCTTGTGGCCCAGGAAAGCAGTAGAGGACGGCCCAAGGCTTTGGGACCCTGCACTCATGTGGGAGACCTTAAGAAGCTCCTGACTCCTGGCTTCGGATCAGCTCATCTCCAGCCTTTGTGGCCACTTGGGGAGTGAACCAGCAGATGGAAGAACTTTCTCTCTGTCTCTCCTCCTCTCTGTATATCTGACTTTCCAATAAAAAAATAAATAAATCTGAAAAAAAGAGAAACAAATACACATGCCACCTTCTAGCAGAAGCACTAAGTAACCGTGCAAGGTTTCGCCACTGACCTCTGTCTTCTGTCTTGAGACCAGAGCTGCTTCCTCAGTGTGAGACCCAGAGTGTGAAACACACAGGGCAGAAGCTAAAGTGACGACTGCTGTGTAACCTGAGTGATAAAGAAATCAGCACTCTTGCTAGCCATTGGGATTTGGGGGTGATTTCTGTGGCACAACCCACAGATGCTGACAGATAATCTTTGGGTTATAACAGAATCATTTGACACACACAAAAATGGGAGCACAGAGTTCGAGATAGAGCCAAAGATGCTCTAGGTCCTTGGTGGCTCTGTGTGCCAGGTATAGAGTGTTCGAGCTCTGCTGCCTGAATAGACAGATGACACATCTCAAGCCTGAAATAAGATGCATGTTGCCTTCTTCCTCATGGACTGGTGCAGAGGTGAGCATGTAGCTCAGGCTTGTTGGACAGTCCTGTTCCTGGACGTGGCTCTGAGACCCAAGTTCTTTCTAACTCACTGCTCCTGCCATCCTCATCTGCACCATGTGAGCATCTTAGCCTGCAGGAAGGAAGGAGAGAGAGAAAGAGAGAGAGACAGAGAGAGAGAGAGAGAGAGAAACAGAGAGAGACAGAGAGAGAGTCAGCCAGCAATCCATTTGAAGATGTGATAAAGAAATTCCCACATCACTTCTGTTCACAGGCTGTTGACCAAAGTACATGGTCATTTCTAATGTCAGGAAACTGGAAAATGAAATTTGTAGCAAATGGTTAAATTTTCTTATAAACATCAGAGGAAGATTCCTATCAGCTAAACAAGGAGAAGAAAGATATTCAGTGATGGCCCAGAGCCAACTCCCATAGGCCCAGGAGAGCCATTTACATGCATTCTCCCATCCTCCCATTCTGCATTCATTGACTTGAAACCAACTTTGGTGGGAGTATTTACACTGAAGAAATTAGCAAACAGTTCAGATTTGGACTTGGCCAAGAGCCAGTTGGGAAACATATGAGGACACCCTGGACGATGTTTGCCGGGAGGTAGTGAGCTGTGTCTGCCCCAGTTGGGCCTTGTCTTCCTGGTGCCTCTGCTGTCTCCTCATCCCACCTGCTGTTGATCAGATTCCTTGCTCTCAGCTCTGCAAGTAGCCCTGCTAGGTTGCAAGTTCATGAGGGCAGGACCTCTGTTCTTACCTCTCCCTGGCTGTTAGATCACCTGCCAGGCCCCACACACAGGCTCTTTGGCCTGTGTTGACGGCTATAGCGGCAGAATCAGAGAATCAGATCACAAGTGACGTGACTTCCAACCAACTGTGGGCATCGTGTGCAGCCGGGACAGAGCCAGTACCTCTCCTCACTCGGGCCGTAGTGGGAGACTCTTCCTGTAGGTATTCTAATACTCTGTGCTCCTGAGCTTCGGAGGCTTTGTCTAGAGAAAGACAGCAGGAGGCATCTCCCTGAGGCAGGGCTCTGCTCTCTATGACCAGGGCAGCTTATTACAGTGTAGATGGCACAGCAAGGCAGTGATTTGGAGATGATCTGAAGCCCATACCCAGGGATCTAGGAAGAATGGCTGAATGAGCAGGGACAACCATCCAGGAGGAAAGAGAGAACATAAACAACAGAGCCGGGCAGACTGGGCCCAGTGCCCAGCCCTGTCTCCTCCCAGCAGGGTAAGCCTGGCCAAGGTCACCTAACTCCATATTCTTCATACATGCCATACCCCCTGTGTCTAAACTATTCTTTCCTTCATTATTTCGTTAATTCCAGAAGTTTTTCAGAGGCTTCTCTTCTAGAATAAATCTGTGATTCTCTCTCCTGGAGCCCTGGTCTTTCTCCTCATAGCACCAACAATATTTGACACCCCATATGTACTTATCTCCTTAGTGCCTGATTTTTCATGTCATGTGCTCATCTGGACTCTGCGGTGCTGGTTGGATTCAGCATTGCATCCTTGATGCTCAGCCAAGGCCTGGCACAAAGCTGCTGTTCAAAACAGTTTGCGAAATGTATATATGAATTGCCAAGCAAACGTATGAACTAGGGGCAGACTTTGTGGCACAGCAAATTAAGCCACCACTTGAGGCAGCCACAGTCCATATCAGAGTGTCCAGGGTTGATGGACTGCCTCTGTTTCCAATTCACCTTTCTGCTAACGCACACGGAGGTGGAGTGGGCAGCAGGTTATGGATTAAGCACTTGGGTCCCTGCCACCCACATGGGAGACCCCGATTGAATTTCAAGCTTCTGGCTTCTGTGTGGCCCAACCCCAGCTATTGTAAACATTTGGGGAGTGAACCAGTGAGTCTGCCTTTCTCTCTCTCTCTCTTTCTTACACACACACACACACACACACACACTCTCTCTCTCTCTCTCTCTCTCTCTCTCTCTCTCTCTCTCTCCTCCTCCTCTTCCTTTCTTTCTTTCCTTCCAAATAAATAAATAAATAGACTTGGGAAATGCTACCAATTAAGTTTAGTTAGCTTTTCTAAACCTTACCTATAACCAAAGAGAATAATTAAACATCAAAGGAGTAGAGCAGGGGCAGGAATGAACAGGAAAGCAAGCAAATATTAGAGCCAGCCTTCTAGAGAGCATCTTTAGAGGCCTGGGATTAACCCTGCTATGGTTTGAACATTGCTTCCCCACAATTCAGGATTTGAGTCCCCACTTCATTCAAGAAAGAAACTGAAGCTTAGGAAAAAGCCTGTAGGGGCTGGAAATGGGAGATGATTAACTCAGCTTGGGTCAGGCGCATGACCTGACCAATCACCTGGAGCCCGGGAGAGAAGGGTAGAGTAACAGTGTTATTTGCCCATCCTTCTGCAGCCTCACAGGTTGGGGAAGGTTCTCCGAGTATCTCAGAACAGGCACACTGGGGCCCAGCGCAATAGCATAGCGGCTAAAGTCCTTGCCTTGAATGCAACAGGATCCCATATGGGTGCCAGTTCTAGTCCCAGCAGCCCTGCTTCCCATCCAGCTCCTTGCCTGTGGCCTGGGAGAGCAGTTGAGGATGGCCCAAAGCTTTGGGACCCTGCACCCGCATGGAAGACCCAGAAGAGCTCCTGGCTCCTGGCTTTGGATTGGTTCAGCCCCAGCTGTTGCAGTCACTTGGGGAGTGAACCATCAGATGGAAGATCTTCCTCTCTGTCTCTCCTCCTCTCTCTGTATATCTGCCTTTCCAATAAAAAATAATTAAATCTTAAAATACTGCGCATGCAGCTGACAGAAGGCAACTTCTGTGTGTGATCCAACATTACTCTGCCAGAACATGGAACACCGAGTCCATGTGACTCCTGGGTCCCTCGAGTCTCCACAGGCAGCCACTGTCATCACGCTGCCTTGTAAATATGTCAGCAGTCCACCCCAGACCTGGAGAGCCAGACTCTCTGGGGTAAGATATGGGAATAGGTATTGTAATAGATTTCCAGCAAATTCTGCTGTACAGCCAGGATTAGGACTCCAGCTGCAAATCTAAACATTAACAGTAAGCCTGAGGCCATGTGGCATGAACAAACAAGGTTGTTTCCAGGATTTTAAAGTTTATCTGATTATGTGAACACAAGGCCCATAACATTGACAGATTGTGTTTTCTCTGTGAAAGGGGAAATCAAACCCAGTTGCATTACATAGAACACTCTAGGAACTTTTGGGCAGAAGGCCCAGCCTGTTTGGAGGACTGGCCCAGGAGACAGCTTCCCTGGGGGGGCTCCAGCCAACAGGCCCCCATTCTTAGGGGAGTCAGAATGGAGGGTACCTGCCCCAGTTCCTGGACTTTGATCTCCCATCTGACCTCCTCCTCACCCCTGCTCTGATCTGACAACTCCCGCTGGGTTGACCCCATCTCTGACCCCAGCCTGCACAGTTTTCAGGCTCACTGCTCCAGGGTGATGGCTCACATCATGACAGCATGAGGCAGGACAATTTTCATATTAGTCATCAATACAGGGATCAAAACATCATCTCTTCTCGGGATGCAGTGATAAGTGGAATTTCATGCCAAAACATGACTTGAAGGAGGAAATGCAGGTATCTTAAACCAACTCAGCACCATCACTAAACACAGGATGTAGGAACAGTAAGATCCAAATAGCCTTGGTCATAATTGGGGCAATGTCCTTTCATTCATTGAACACATGGCTATTAAAGGCCAAATTCATAATAGTTTCTGTAGTAGCCTAAAACAAAAATGAGCAAGACACTGTCTCTCCCTGAATTTTTCAGTTTTATCCAGAAATTGTGTTTTCAAGATTAAGCAACTAATTGGACTGAAAAGGAAAAAGAATACCAAATAGATCAGACTTTCCCAGCGGGGACTTCCAAGTCCCTCAATTATGGGCCTGGTTTACAGAAGCTTGGAAAGCTGCAGATGAGCCAGAGAACACAAACAACTTTTAACAGCTTACATCTCAGTATAACCGAGAGGATCACGCCCAGGGGGGAGTGTGGCCTTCCTAGCAGGTGTCCAAAGGGCTCAAGACTGGGGTTCTTAACACTCCTTCCACTGCTTGTCTGTATTTAACCTGAGGCATGATCTTACACATCTCAAACCTACAGCTTCATCAGCCATCTCATCTCTCTGTGAATGCTCCGTTCCTCAAAGACAGCCCAATATACCTTACTGAGTGAAGGAACCCATTTTCAAAGTCCCTTCCAGCTCTGATATTGTAAGTTGTGAGCAGGGGATCTCTTGGGGGAAGAGTGGAATTGTCCAAGAAGCAAAAAGTGATCCCCTTCTCAACTTTTAATCCCATTCTGATTTTTTGTTCCACTCTATTCTGCCAATGTATTGGGCCCCTCTGGACCACCTCCTTTTGTGGTCACCTTTCTTCCTTTCTCAACTCTGCCCTAAACACATTGCTGGGGTTGAATTTTGTTCCCCAAAAGCATGTGTTCATGCCTTAAACCTGGTATCTGTGCATGTGACCATATTTGCAAATGGGATCTTAACAAATGTTATCAAGTTCAGATAAGGTCATACTGGATTAGATGGATCACCCTAATCCAATGACTAGTGTCCTTTAAAAGGAGAGAAAGGTGGACACAGATACTTAGGGAGGACAGCATCAGACGGTGGAGGTAGTGAATGGGGCAGGCCCCAGAAAACCAAGCATTGCCAACAAGCACTAAAAAGTAGAAGATGGGAGAGGAACAGATTCTCGATTTCAAGCTTCTGGCATCCCCTACAAGTAAGGATGAATTTGTGATGTTTTAAGACAACCTAGTGCATGGCTTTTGGTTACAACCTCTCCAGAAAATGAATACACCTGTGATGGTCAATATGAACAGAGCCCTGGAAAGCTCCAGTGGGCCTGACATCTTTCCAAGTATGCCTTGCACATGAGTCAGCGCTGTTGCTGTTGTACGTATCTGAAACCAAGAAGACTGACTCTCCCAAGAGGAAAGGACGAAGGCCTCCACTTCATCATTTATCAGGAAGAGGATGTGATGGCGGTGGGGAGGAGGGCTGCCAGCTGCTTTCTTTCCCTCTAAGGACAGCCCCAGAGCAAAAAGAGGGTCCATTACTGCAAGAAGAGGTCACAGTCATTTATTTTCACTCATTCCACAAATATATAGGGAGCATTTACTGCATTAGACACTAGTAGGAGACTTGAGGGTGTGGTTAAGGGTGGGGCAAGAACACTAAATGCGATCCACACTCCCTGGCACCCATGGGCTGCGAGGCTTGTATATAATCCCGCTGGGTTATTAGTTTGGACTTGCCAATCAGGTAGACCTGGTTAGAATCCTGGTTCTACTAAGTGACTTCCACCATGATCTTGGTTATTCCATCTCTCTGGGCCTTAGCCGAGTTGTGAAGGTTAAATACGGTACTGAACAAGCACTTGAAAGAGTTCATGGAAAACGCCTAGCAGGAAATAATGGCACTTGAGTTTTTACTTCATGCCAAAATAATCTTCTCTTTTAATTCCATTTTCCCATAAACCCTTTGATCCTGGTTGAGAATGCAAGGCCAAGGTACACGCTCGCTCAATGAGCTGTGTTAGGAGAGGGCTGAGATGCTCACCAGCAACAGCCAAGTAACACACAGCAAGGTGACTCTGATCAAGATGGACCGAAAATGTCCAACCCAGGTCCTCATCACTTCTCACCTGGTATTTGCCAACTGAATGCTGAGAACAGCACAATAGCTCAGAGCTGTAAAATAGCCTGGTTCTTGCTCTCCCTAAGCAGCAGTGTTTATAAACGCAGCAGGTGAGCAGGGGGCAGGCCTCTGAGGGGAGAAGGACCAGGGCACTCACTGAGGCTGCTGTTGCTCTCTCTGGAAAGGATGTTGTTGTCACTGGGCTTACCCTGCTTACATGCCCAGTGCTGCCTGCAGAATGTGCTGAGCCCTCTGCATTAGTGACTCCCTGCATACTCAGAGTCTACTTCACAGACCCTGTTCCTATTTCTAACCTCAGAGGAAACAGAGAGGCAGTTTCCTAACAATGCATGCGTGGCCCAGTGCTGAGGCAGGGCTCCCACCTGGTTCTTGTGTTCTAGGAGCCAACCCCTCGCACATGGCTTCATACTGTAGGATGTCTTGGCTTAGGGTGTGGGGGTGGGGATCCTGTGGCAGGGGGGAACAAGCTGGCTGTTGGTGGAGGGCTCCCATGTTGGGGAAGGCCAGGGATTGGCATCCCCACGCACAGGCCAACTTTCGGTGGTGCTATTGCTGCAATAAGGCCCTGAGTAATTTGAGCCTTTGAAGCGAATGGCAGGATGGGGGCTGTTTAGCCCTGGGATTCTGTGAGCCAACAGCTTCTCAACTCACCCCACTTCCTGAAGCCTCTTTGCGCTTGGGCTTTGGAAGCCCTTTGAGCACAAAGAGCTCATTTCCTGTGGCCAGGAAGGCTGGGCAAGTTCCTGATGACAGCTCATCTCCCTCATTAAGGCGCTCATAAAAGTGCTTTGGTGAAGCCTGACTTATGGCTAGTCCTTCAGCAAGGAGCCACTCCAGTAATTTGGTGCTAGGGGATGTGTGCGGGAAACCAGCTCCTTTGAGTCCAGGAAGTATTTACGGTCCTCAGAAGAGTGTCCCTCGGCAATATAACCAGCCTTCAGCAGCAGGACAGGCTATCTCAGGGCCCACCGAGGGCCGGGAGACAGCTTTGGGATGCTCCAGCCAGCTCAGGGTGTGCGGCTTGTCTGCTTAGGGAGGAAAAGCTGTCGGAGTGATGACAGCACGGGCCAGCACCTGTCCTCAGGCTTTCTAGACCTCAGCTTGTTGAATTCTTGCAATCTTTCTATCCCAGTTTACAGCTGAGACATACGAGGTACAGAGAGGTAAAGGAACCTGCTCAAGATCACACAGCCAATGAGGGGCCAAGTCAGAATGTCCACCCAAGTAGCCTCTAGATGTATGCTCCCCATGTGTGCTCCCAACAGTGACAATTTAGGAGTGCATTGGGTTTTTTTTTTTTAAAGATTTATTCATTTTTATTACAGCCAGATATACACAGAGGAGGAGAGACAGAGAGAAAGATCTTCCGTCCGATGATTCACTCCCCAAGTGAGCCGCAACGGGCCGATGCGCGCCGATCCGATGCCGGGAACCAGGAACATCCTCCGGGTCTCCCACGCGGGTGCAGGGTCCCAATGCATTGGGCTGTCCTCAACTGCTTTCCCAGGCCACAAGCAGGGAGCTGGATGGGAAGTGGAGCTGCCGGGATTAGAACCGGCGCCCATATGGGATCCCGGGGCTTTCAAGGCGAGGACTTTAGCCGCTAGGCCACGCCGCCGGGCCCAGGAGTGCATTGGGTTTTAAGTCACTCTAGTAAGGTGAGATGCGTAGACCCCAAATGATGGGATCATCTCTTTAAAAATGTCTATAAAGTGATGTATATTTAGTTTGAGACACAGGTTTCTTTTGTACAGTAGTTCCTAGACAGGGCATCAAAGTCAGGGGACCCACTGCATTAAGCCAGTCTGCGTGTAGATGTTTGTGCCTCTAGGGGAACAATCAAATTCCTAGAGGTAAAAATAGAGGCACAGAGTACCAAGTGCCCTTACCTCCCTGAAGACTCCGTTCTCATTTTACATTTAGCCTCTGTGACCCTCATACATGTCCCTTGTCACAAGACAGATTCGCTGTAAGGATAAGAGATAATCCAGTCATATCTCAAACAGCTCTAAAATCCAAACTTAAAAAGTGAAGCGGGTGCCAGAAAATTGGTTTGGAGCTGGGTAAATCTAGATATGAACCTTAAGTTGCATATTTAACAAGGCGGAAAACTAGGCCAATTTGTTTAACTGCCCAACACGTCCCCCCCGCCCCGCCGTTTCTTAATGCACGAAACAGCCAGAGCTGTAACTGCCACTGAATTCTAAATTTAAAGTTTTTAAAGTAGTGAGCCTGAGCAAACATGAATCAGAATCATCAAGCCTTATTAGCCTTTTAGAGCTGTGTGACCTCGGGCAGGTGGAGCACCCCCTGTGCCTTTGGCTGTGATACCAGCATAACTGCTTGCAGTTTCCTTATAGGAAGCAGAGAAAGTAATGTAGATATTCCACCAGCGTTTTCTTAACTGCTTGGAATAACAGGGATTGCAAGCCAAGTGCTGGGAGGTTAGTCGGGCCTGTTGGAAACCCAAAGTCAACAAAACGGGTACAGGGCTCCACTTTGCCTTTTAGTGTGGGTGAATGACCTAAGCTCCTGCTAACTAACACCAAGTGGAGCTAACTAACGTAGCACCCACATCACAGGGCCACCCGGGGAACAGAAGTGTGGGCACCTGCTCAGTCTGAATCTCTCTGCTGCTTTGCCCAGTTGAGTCCCCTCCATTGGTGGGATGGGAGGGGAGGAGGCATCGGGCGCACAGCTCAGGTAGCATAGATGCTCCCGGGAGGCCAAGGGGCTCCTGCACCTCCCCTCTCCCCCGCCCGCCCAGCCGTTGCCATGGCCACCGGTTCAGGCCGGGAGCAGCACCGAGGCGTGTCCAGCCCAATCCCCGCCTTTTCCTAGTGACCATTGGCTGCAACAGACACGTGACGCACGCCGGTATGCTAATATATGGTAATCGGCCCACGCCCCTCCTCCCCGGGCCGCGTCGGAGTAGCCAGCAGGGTGCGCGGCGCCGAGCCGAGGGGGCGGGCTGAGGGGCGGCCCCCGGGAGAGAGCGGCCAGGTGGAGGAGGAGCGCGGAGGCGACCGCAGGTAACGGGCGGGCGCGTGCGCGCTGGGGCCGGCCGGCGGAGGACGGGCCGCGCGCGCGGGGGACACCGGCCATCGCGCGGCCGGCTTAACCCTTTGGGCTCTCAGCTGTCAGCGCCGGGCAGCGGCGCGGTGGCCGGGCCGCGCGGGGGCGGGGCATTGCCGTGGGCACCCGCAGCAGGCGGCGGGCGGCCTGACCCGAGATCCGCGGAGTGTGGGGGGACTCCGTCTCAGGGAGCGCGCGCTGTGCGCACCGGAGCCGGGGCGAGGGGACTGGGGTCTGCGTCCGGGTCCCCCCACTTCGCGATGGGGGACTGCGAGAAAGGAGCTCGGTCGGTTTACCGGGGCTGGCTCAAGTCCTGGCACTCGCGCGCGCCCGGCTCGGAGGCCCGGCCCGGCGGCCGGTGGCCTCGAGCGGCCTGCGCTGTCCCCGTCGCGTTCGTCCCGGACGGTGAGGGAACCCCTGGGGTCGGGGCGCTCCACGGTGCCCTTTCCCAGCGGCGGCCTGACAGCCCAGGCGCCTGCCCCTCTGACCCCGAGTCCCTCAAACCTGAGGGGGGGGCACCGGCACGAAGGCGAAATTGGTGCCCGGGGCGGGGGCACCGGCTAAGGGAGCTAGGCGGCAGTTGGTGCTGGCACGAGACGACAGTTGCTGAAGGAGAAGCAGGCCGCAAGGTTGCAGACGGAAGGATACCCACCCAGACGGATGAAAGGCACCAGCCGCTGGTTTTCTGTGCTGGGTGATGCCCTGACACGCGTGGCGGAAAAGGCCTCTGGCGGACACCTGGGTCGGGTCTGCCGGGAAGAGAGGAAGCAACTGTTTTCGTGTGTTTCCAGCACATTTCTTCCAAGGCAAGATTTGAATTCATTTTCCTCTGCCAGCCCCCCTCCTGAGTCGGCTACAAGAAGTGTCTTCTTTTAATTATCCCCCTCCCCCAGTTCAATGAGACTGGTGGCAGCTCCGGGCTCACAGGGTAATTGAGCTTCCAGTACAATAGAAACGGAGAGTTGGTGGGAGCTGTGCCTCTGGAGTTTTAGGGTGGTGCAGGAATGTTTGTGTTGAGCCAATGGGTGTGAAAAAAGGTGAATTTGCCAGTGATAGGTACCAGTTGTGTTTTCCTTGTGCAGCTGCAGGCATTTCTTGTCAATTAAGGGTGAAACTGGTTGTAAGTGGGAAATACTGGGAGCCTGTTTGAGTTTTGTAAGTGGAGTGCAGTTTGCATTTCCATGTTGGTCGTGGTGTGTTTTATCACAGATCCAGAAGCATTTGGGACATGCTTGTGCTGGGCTGTGTCTTGTGGGGAGGCTTCCTCTTGCGGATGCCAAGAGGAGAGAGAGAATTTGTGCATATCTTCAAAGAAGCCATGGGAGAGAGAAAAGTGTTAGAAAAGTGGCAACAGTATAATAGCTGGTTTTGTAAAGAGCAGTGGAAACACAGAGAGGGTGAGTTAGCTGTGCGGGAAGACCAGCGAAGGCTTTGCTGAACCGGAACACGTGTAAGCCAAGGTGTTGGAGGCTGAGTAGGAGTTTGCCATGAGCAAGGATTGGGAGGGGCAGGAGGGAACAGTGAGTGTGTTGCTTCAAGAGCGTGGTGCTTCTGGACAACCATGGCGTTCTCTGTAATCCAGCTTTCCAAAGGTCCCTGGGCTTTGCCGTTCCCACCACAGTGTTACAATGGTCTCTTCCTTCTTGTTGTTCTGCCCTGTATTTTCCCCTTCCTCACTCCTGGCCCTTGTCACTAAAACTTTCCAAACAAGTCCCCCGTATAGGCAGTGGAGAAAGGGCGTTGTTTGCAGTAACTCCCAAAGCCCAGGCATCGCACTTGGCACTGGCGGCAACATCCCGAGGGAGTTAAGTCTACGCCATAGAGAGGAAAGGACTGGTCACACCAAGGGAAGCAGTGCTGACGTCACGTGTGTGACACCCAAGGAAATGAGTAATAAGATCAGAGGTAGAAGGATCTGGGTTAAGAGAGGATGGGGTTGTGATAGGGGTCAGGGCAAGGAGTTCACGACGGAGAGCGTGAACTACATGAGTAGGACAGAACCCACAGTGACGTGGAGCCAGCTGCAAAAGACAGCACTGGATGTGGCAGACTCGAGCATGCACCATCTCCTCCCAGAGGACTTCCGGTGCTGCCTCCTTTATTCTCGCCTCCCTTCCCACGTGCGATTCTCTTGTCTGGATCCCAGCTTCCGCCCCTGCTTCCCTTGTATTGGGCTTTCTGTACTTAGCTATCAGAGCAAAGAAAATCCTCTCCTGCTGCCTTTGCATCTATCTCTGCAACTATAAATAGTCCATTTTATTTGAGAAGCCCTCCGTCAGCTCATCTGTTTTTAGAGCTTAATCATTTAGAAGAAGAGCAGGGTGGGCTCCAAAATAAAAAGGTGAACCTCATCCCCAAAGCTTACCTCGTGTCTGAGTCAAATTGGTCTTTCAGCTTTACCTCAACCGCAGATTGTTTTTAGAATGCACCGAGATGTGGCTTTGGCAAATCTCTTGTTTTGAGCTATATCATAAATCAAGCTGTGTAAAAGAGCTAACACTGGGGGTGATTTGTCCAATGTGCTTTACTAAAACCGACAGTTCAGGAAGTGCTGGCAAATCATAGATGCTATTGGAGCAAGCTTCTCAATCCACATACTTCTTGAACACCTGCTTGTGTGCAAATACTGAGCCATATTTGTGCTTTGGGGGAGATAGGGAAATGAGAGAGGTGGTGTAGTGTGTGGGGTTATTCTCAATTCACCAAGGACTCGGGTCGCAGTCCCACCAGTTATTTGCTGTTTTGACTTTGGACACATTATCTAACTTCACTTTGTGTGTGCAGTAATTCTGTGTGCTTCATGTAGTTGTGAAGAATAAGTGAAATTCCAAAGGCAAAGCAGTAACTCGGTACATTTTTTAAGTGCTCAACCTGTGCTGTTATAGGAGTTGAGAAAGCAAAAAGGATCATTGTAGACTGTCCCGGACGAGGAAGGCTCTTTCAGCAAGGTGGTCAACAAAGAAGGGACTTCCAGAGCAGAAAAGCAGTGGTCACAAAACACAGCGAGGGTCAGGGCTGTGGCACAGCAAGTTAAGTTGCCACTTGGGACGCCCACATCCCTTATTGTAGTATCTGCTTCAAGTCCCAGCTGTTTCCCCCTTCTGATTCAGCTTCCTGCTGATGCACTTGGCGGGCAGCAGGTGATGGTCCCAGTCACATGGGTACTAGATGGAGTTCCTTGCTCCTGGCTTTAGCCTGGCTGTGAGGAGGCAACTGGAAAGTGAAACAGTGAGTGGAGGATCTCCCTCTCTTTGTCACTCTGATTTTCAAACATATAAATCTGTTTTTCTTTATTATTATTATTTTAATTACATTGCATTATGTGACACAGTTTCATAGGCTCTGGTATTCCCCCAACCCCTTCCCCTCCCCTCCCCCCATGGTGGATTCCTCCACCTTGTTGCAGTATTACAGTTCAAATTCAGTCAAGATTCTTTCATTGCAAGCATAAACCAAGCATAGAGTCCAGCATCTTATTGTCCAGATAAATGCAACGGTTTCTTGGGGTAGACCATCTCTGGTCTGAAGGCAGAGCTGGCAAAATGTAATCCCAATCAATTAAAAGCCCCAACATAACATCAACAATTTATAACATTACGGAGTTATTTGACATGGTATTGAGTAACCAATATGTTAAAAAAAAATGCAAGTTCCTAACCACATCTTGTGACTACTTCATTGACAATTCAATTTTAGTCTATATATGACTGGCTTCTTTACACCTTAAAATGGCTATAGAGTACTATTCAGGGTTAGAACATGGCAGAAAATTTTCACAGGTCGACCAATGGGATTGAGTAGTCTGGTAAAATGATGTTAAAGTGGAAAGATCATTAAAATTGGATAGGTTGATTGAAGCTAGGTTGCAGCAGCACTGAGTGCCCAGAGAGGAAGCCGGGACTGTCCTGTAGGTGGTGGGGAATCTGGGAGCACCTGGACTGGTGTTTAGCCTGGAAGTTGAGGAGCTTGCTGAGACGGCTGCTTCCCACGTTGCAGTGCCTGGATTCAATATCTGGCTCTGGTTACGAACTCCTCTAGCCTCCTGACAGTGAGAATCCAGGAGGCAACAGTGCAGTCATTGGGTGGGAGATTTGAATGAGCTTCCAGCTCCTCACTTTGACCCTAAATATTGTAGACATTTAGTGAATGATCCAGAAGATGGTTCTGTTAAATTTGAAAATATTTTTATGTCCAGGGTCATTAAAGTACTATGGGTAATAAATTATAAATATGGAAAGAAAACTAGGTATAACCAGTTATTGGATTATTTAAGTAGTTTAGGTGTGAGAGGATAAGGAATTGAACTAGGGTGATATGGTAAAAAGAAGAGATGGATCTACTTAATACCATAAAGGAAGAATGAACAACATTTATGTTTCATTGAATGTGGAAGGCAAAAGGCAAGGAAGCATCAAATATAGTTTTTTATTATTATTATTGATGTATTTGAGAGGCAGGGTTACAAAGAAGGAGGTTGAGAGAATGAGATCTTCCATCCTTTACTTCACAGCCCAAATAGCCAGGCTGCGACAGGTCAAAGCCAAGGACTCCATCTAACTTGCCCACATAAATGTCAGGGACCCAGGCACTTAAGCACTCTCCCATTGTTTTCCCAAGCACATGAATAGGGAGCTGGATTGGAAGTGGAGCAGCTGGGACTTGGACAGTTGATTACTTGGGATGCCATAGTCACAGTGGGTTAACCTGAGCCACAAATATTACTCTTAACTCTGGGTGAAAAAATAACAAAAATAGGGCAAATGGGAAGGAAAGCCAGTTTGGGGCAGGGAGTGGGGTGGATGATGTAGAGCAAAGTTTGATGTCTTGGGCTGATCTTGGAAATCTTGGTAAACATGCCCCATACATATTTGAAAGTGGGCAGATAGGATTTGAGGGAAGTAAAAGGGTCTTTCTTAGAGAGGGTACTAGCTGAAGCCGTAAGATTAGTTGGACTCAGCAATACTAAACGCATAAAACAGAAGAGAAGATCAGGGCCCAGTGTGATGACTCAGTGGCTAAATTCTCGTCTTGTAAGCGCTGGGATCCCATAGAGGGCAGTGGTCCTGTCTCAGCTGCTCCACTTTCCATCCAGCTCCCTGCTGGTGGACTGGGAAAGCAGTCGAGGATGGCCTAAAGCCTTGGGACCCTGCACCTGTGTGGGAAACCCAAAAGAAACTCCTGGCTCCTGGCTCCTGGCTTCAGATCGGCTCAGCTCTGTCCATTGTAGCCATTTGGGGAGTGACCCAGTGGATGGAAGAACTTTCTTTGTAAATCTGATCTGCCTTTCCAATAAAAATAAACAAACCTTAAAAAAAAAAGAGGATCAAATACTTGTAGATTGCCTGATACTTGGAGATTGCTGATACTTGGAGATTGCCTGCATTAGAGAGGTAGGGAGAAGAAAATACAACCTGTATGGTAGAAAACAAGGAGTAACAGAGAAGCAGAATAGCCGTCCAAAGTATCCATCTAACAAAAAATTCTGTCCACCACTACTTGTGGTATACCTGCTGGTTGCATGGCCAGTTATATATGCTATGAACCATGGGAGAATAGTGTCACATCACAAAGAAGAAAATGCTGCAAACTGGAGAAATTGGTCAGTAATATCAAATTGTGTACAAAGTACACAATGAATAGGTCATTAGTGACGTTTTTTTTTTTAAAGATTTATTTTATTTTTTATTACAAAGATATACAGAGAGGAGGAGAGATAGAGTGGAAGATCTTCTGTCCGATGATTCACTTCCCAAGTGAGTGCAATGGCCGGTGCTGTGCTGATCTAGAGCCAGGAGCCAGGAACTTCCTCCAGGTCTCCCACACAGGTGCAGGGTCCCAAAGCATTGGGCCATCTCGACTGCTTTCCCAGGCCACAAGCAGGGAGCTGGATGGGAAGTGGAGCAGCCGGGATTAGAACCAGCACCCATATAGGATCCCAGTGCGTTCAAGGCGAGGATTTTAGCCGCTAGGTCACGCCGCTGGGCCCATTAGTGACATTTTTAAAGTGCTCACTTTAATTGTGTGTGTGTCGCGCACCGTAGGAATATTGAGAGCCAGATAAAAGAGGATTGATAGTAGTATGAGATGCAGACCTGGAAACAGCTTTAGACTGCGCTTGATAGATCTGACAATAAATGGAAGAAAATAAGTAGAAAAGCGGTTAGAGAAAGCGGCGGAGTCAAGCAAAAGGTTTCATCTTCCCTGTCTGCTTCATGATTCTATTTGCCCTAAACGTGTTATATTTGTGTTCTTATTAGCAGTTCAGCACTTCGTTGCTTAAACAAGCTGCTTTGATAACTACCTTTGTATTTTCGCACATCCACCACTTGCTGGGTACTTACTGTGTGATGGACATTGTGGTAAGCACTTTGTATACATCCACTTCATTATCCCATTTATTTCTCACAATGCTGGATTCTAACCACACAAACTCTTAAAAAACATGGAGTGGCTTAATAAATTGCCCAGCATTATATAACAAATAATTAGCACAGATGGGTTTTTATATTCTGCTCTGGTTCTAAAACTCTTTTTGTCAAGGACTGTGCTCCATCTCCAAAGGCCAGCCAGCTTCATGGACGAGCCACCCCTTTCGTGCCCCGGGAAGCTCTTACTTAGAAGAGTCGGATGCTTTGTCATCACTGTCCTCACAGTCTTCACAGTGTGTTTTAATAAAGACCCCTGGACTTCCACTTTGCACAAGGGCCCGCACATTATGCAGCTTTGAGGGTGGTGCAGCATGCAGTTGCCGCCTCAGTGCTATTACACCCAAGTGAATTAAGATCTGTGCTTATTCCTGTTCCTCGTGGAGTCTCGTGCACCCACCTGCCTGTGGGAGGCTGTGGAGAGAGCTGGACAGGTGCACTGCACTCTTGTGTTCTGAGCTGGTGCCTTGGAGGCCAGGATGGGATCTGGTCGCAATTGCTCCTCGAGCCAGGAACTGCCCAGCAGCTTGAGCCCTGTGGCCCCATTTCCCACCACTGCCTGGAAAGTGCATGTCCTACTCTTGCTTTGGGTGCTGGGTCAAGTCCTTTGTCTACCTGTGTGAATCATGATGAACAGAAACAGTTAGCAATTTAAAAAAAATATTTTCTCTCAATTTTGGTTTTAAAATCATTACTTGGAACTAGCCAACATGTTAAGTTTCTCTGGTTTTATAGTTACTGCCCTCTTCTCAACAACGTTCACTCCCTGTCCTGTTCCTCCCGCTCTTCGTGGGTGTAGTGATTCGACCAAGTCCCAACACCACTTGGTGCACATCTTGATACCTTGGTGGGAGAAAGCAGACACTGAGATTGTGTTGCCTCCTGCCATTATGTAGCTGCTTTTCATCCAGGTTGCTTGGTCTCATTTTCTACCTCCCAACAGGGACCAGATAAGCCTAAGAATATGTGATCTTTGTCAAATACATGAAGAGATTTCCAATATAAGCTATGACATACATTATGAAACAAAGTTCAGATGACCAGTTGTTCACCATGGTCTCCTGTTTGTATTGGTGCTATCGTCCCCTTAAGGCCCTGTAGTACTTTTTTGCTGCAGAGCAAATTATCCCAAAATCCATCAGTATACAACGACAGATTTCTCCATTTGTCTTGCAAGACTCAGTTTAAGAATTATTTTTCAGAAGTATTTCCCGATTTGCTTTTCATGAATTTGTGTCCTTTGTTGATCTGTCTTTGTATTTTAATATCTCACAACACTGTATTGCTGTCATTGCTAGGGACCAGGTCTTTTCCATACCCTTGACTTCAGTTACTGAAACTATCTCTTAAACTTAATTGTTGTTCCATCAGTGGCTGTTTAGCTTCAGAATAATTAAATGTTTGTATATTTTCACACTGTTTTTAGAAGGCTTGGGTATGCCACTAAGGACCCAACCTGATGCACTGTGATAATAAAGTCTCCTTTATCTCTCAGCCTTTGGCATCATGTATCACTGTCATATCACTTTGCATCAAAATAATATCAGAGACTGCTTGGGCAGCTCATCCATTCCAATGAGGACATCTTGAACTTGTCTCTAAGCTGCTAGGTTTAGACATGATGGGAAGTTATATAGTTAGCCCTTAACCCAAAAAATAGTTGAATAGCAAACTCAGCATTGGTTCACAGCTGGGCATGGGGCCAGTCCAGGCAGGAAGGCCTAGAGGACTGATGTCACGAGCCTCCCTGGACCAGGCTGCTGCACCCAGCAGGAAATGTGAGAGCCAGAAGTGGGGGTGGGCCAGGCCAGTGGCATAAAGCACCAGCATGCTGAGGCCCACCGGGTCAAGGCACAGCATCTGCTGGGGTGGGACAGCATCTGCAATGTGGGTATGTTTTTTTAATAAAGATTTTTTTTTTTAAGATTTACAGAGAGAAGGAGAGACAGAGAAAAAGATCTTCTATCCACAGGTTCACTCTCCAAGTGGCCGCAATAGCTAGAACTGGGGAGTCAGGAGCTTCTTCTTGGTCTCCTACATGGCTGCAGAGTTCCAAGGCCTTGGGCTGTCCTCTACTGCTTTACCAGGCCACAAGCAGGGAGCTGGAAGGAAAGTAGAGCAGCTGGGACAGGAACCGGTACCCATATGGGATACCAGCACGTGCAAAGCAAGGACTTTATTCACTAGACTATCACGCCAGGCCCTATAACGGCTTTTTTTTAATGTTGATTTTTTTTTTTTTAATTGGAAAGTCGGATATACACAGAGGAGGAGAGACAGAGAGGAAGAACTTCCATCCATTGATTCACTCCCCAAGCAGACTGCAAATGGCTAGAGCTGAGCCAATCTGAAACCAGGAGCTAGGAGCCTCTTCCAGGTCTCCCACATGGGTGCAGAGTCCCAAGGCTTTGGGCCTTCATGTACTACTTTCCCAGGCCACAAACAGGGAGCTGGATGGGAAACAGAGTGGCCGGCATTAGAACCAACGCCCATATGAGATCCCAGGAGTGCAAAGTGAGGACTTTAGCCACTTAGGCTATTGTGCCAGGCTCCCCTGCCTTGGCTTTTGATGTCTGCAAGCAGCACATGCTTTCATCTCACATTGGCAGACATGTAAGAATCTCTCAGATCAGAACCTATGGGTATTGTGTGATTAGATCACCTACATTGCCAACTGCTTTGCAAGAAAGGCAACCTCACGGAGTAATGATGAACATGCATAGGACATAGTTCCTGGTACTAAATGAAATTCTCTGTGAGAGTGATCCGTTAGATAACACAGAGTTCTGAATCTGGGATAGGCAAGCACTACACTCTTAATCAGCAGGAAGTAACTACAGAAAAATCTCTACCCTTCAGCAACCCTTACATTAAGAATCAGGAATTTCTTGAGTGGAGAGTGAAATGGGACAGGTAGGTAGCTTGCTTAGGAACTGGAATCCACATTCCCCTTGCTCTAAGTCCCCCCCACCTATCTGTCAATCTAATGAGCCCCTTCCCCAGGGCATACTTCCCCTCACCAGGGACCTAGGGCCACATCATGAAACCACTTTTTCCTAAGATCGTATGAAGACTGGCAGTGCACAAGGTTGATCTCTGTATTCCCGTGGACACAGAATGAAAGGCAGAAACACATCCCTCTCTCCCACCTTTCCCCTGCAAACCCGCTCCACTCCTGAACATGCCCCCAGGGGTATCTGTGACAACATCCTCTTTTAAATAAACTTTAAAAACCAGCAATTCACTACTCATATATTTTTGAGTATAAATTTTGTAAAGGCAGGGTCCATGTCTAGCCTTTTTGCCAAGCAATAGTAGATGCTTGTTAAATACTTGATGAAACAATTAGTGAGTGACTCTTGGCAACTTATGACCATTCCTGTCATTCAAGTCATCCTCTTCTCTCCCTGGGTCATTGTGCGTGGTGCAGACTGGCCTGGTCCTGGAGTCTTCTCTGTTCTGCCTCATCATAGCTGCTCTAATGGACCGTGTCCCGTAGTCTCTTACCAGTGCTAATTAATAATACCAGCCAGTGCTGTCACTTTCCTGCAGCCAGAAGCATCTGACATAGATATGAAAAACATCTGCTCTGAAGAGAATCTCATTCAGACTTTTAAAGAACATGAGCAGCCCCTTTACAAAGCAAGCTTTGGGCAGAAAGCAGTGTCTGAAATTTTGAAAGTCTATTAGTCTGATTAATTTGTAAGCTTCAGTAATTCAGTGCAGATTAATTTTGATGCCATCCAGGGAGTGAAAGGAGGGGAGGGAAATGAGAGTGTAACTGTGGTTGCCAGGGAGACTTTTCCTGACAGAAGAGAGAACCTCTCGGGAATTGATGGAGGCCCAGAGGAGCGGGGTAAGCTGATCTTCCTCTGGTCTTCTTTCTGATGGAGAAGAAAGATGCAGTTAAAGGTGACTTGAAGTGAGTTCTCCCTGTTGAGGAAATGGAGGTCCCCAGCCAGAGCGAACAAGGACCACTGCAAAGCTCCCATTCCTTTTTAGGAACTTCCTGGAAATGCAGAACTTCTGTGACTTCAACTCTGAAATAGCATTCATTTGATCAGCAAATGCTTATCCAGCACTTTCTAAATAGCCCCGTTGCCCAAAAGGGAATGTAATGATATCAGACTAATAACAATTGAAGGACACCATGTTACGCTAATGGGTGTTCCTTCATATTGGCCCTAGTTCATTTCCTTGAGTAGATGGTAATATGGACTTCATTCAATATTTATTGCTTTTAGTAAAAGTGAAGTTCCACTATAGGAAAACAAAATGGCACAAGAATAGCAACGACTGAGAAAAGCCTGTTTTGCTCATCCAAGAAGCCATACTCCAAAGTAGATACTCACCTGGTGACGGTGTCTTCTGGTTTGTGGTTATAGTGCCAGTCAAGGACAGGTCCAACTCGTTGGTAGCTAACATCATGGGAGGTTTTCCTTAATATAGTAAAAAAAATGTTGTATAATTTGATGTCTTAATCTTGCTGTGAAATCATTTATATTGAAATATAACATACTCCCCATCGGGAGTCTGCTGTTCAGTGTCTCCTCTCTTTGTTTTCTCTTATCACAGTTCTCTTATTACAAATCAGATGCACATTTGGGTGGTTGTTATGACACAGTGGTTTTATGCACTCCCTGAGAAACCTACATCCCTATTTTTGAGCTCTGGTTCAAGACCTTGCTTTCAACCCAGCTTCCTGCTAATGTGCCAGGAAAGGCAACTGATGGTGGCCCTAGTGCTTGGGTCCCCACCACCCATGCGGGTGCCCTCAGAGCTAAGTTCCAGGCTCCTGGCTTCATCCTGGCCCTAGCTGTTAAGACCATTTAGAGAGTGAACCAATAGATGGAAGATCTTTTTGTATTTCAAGGAAATAAATCTTTAAAAATAGGATTGTATTTGTTTGGAAAAAATTGTTACTGTAATGTCTTTTGTAATTTTACTTCCTATAGTTTTGGTCTTTGGCTGGCATAGCAACCCTTTTATTTTTTCTTGCCAAGGGCCATTTGATATTTATCATATGATTCACAGGTCATACAAAATTATCAGCTTAAAATTAACCTGCAAAATGTATGGAATTTTTGAGTCCCATCACATGTGCTGTGGCAGGGCCACACCAAATGATCTTGCAGACCTTGAGCAACCTCTGAGTTGGGTTTACCCACCCCTGTTCCAGGGCTTTCCGAAGACAAGAGGGAATAGTGGTTTACAGCCGGGACACTTGAGCCAGAGCACTTGGGTTTCAGCCTTGCCTCTGTGACCTTCACAGTCTTCCGGGAATATGCCCTAGCTGTGTTGCAGTGTTCCTGTGTATTCTGGGAATGATCAGAATGCCTGCATGCAAGAATGTATACAATTTAACAGGTTCATGCAAGTGAACTGCATAGTATTCACTATGTAAATTTTACTTTTTCTTATTTCTTATGACCTCCTACATAGTAGAGTGGATTCTGTTTGAGGGGAAAGAAAGTTGAGATGTGTGGAGGTAGAATAATGTTGCTGAAGTCGTACGTTAAGTCTGGACTAGGATTGTGCTCATCCTTAATTCTCACTGAGGTTTTCTACTCCACTTAGTAAGGGAGGAAGATACTGACGATAAGAGTAAGAGGAAGGAACTTAACTTTTGGAGCGTTTTGAAACAGAAGTTACTACACAAAAGGTGGTACATGTAAAGATCATGAAAGTGAAATTGCCTTTTCAGAGGCAAGGGAAGGTGTGAAATGGCTGAGAAGAATGTAAGAAAGGGAGTGTTACGCTGGGTGAGACCACTCCTGTCACTTGGGGCCTGAAAGGTTCTGATCAAGAGAGCAAGGAACACTTGGGAATAGTGGAGGTGGCTGCCCATCATGACACCTCTAATTATAGATGTCGCCTGCTCCTCTCTCATTTAGTAACCTGCGTCTTGTTCGCTCAAACATGTAAGCTTTATTTCTAATTTTTGGCCTCCACAACATATGCATTTCTTCTACACACAAACATTTTCAAGCTTCCATAGGTCATTCTTGTGGCTGAAACACAAGGATGAACAAATTTGCATCTTGCTGATCTGGAGCTTTCTAAAAGCAAGACAGATGTGGAGACGTTACTTACTGTACTGTCCTTGGTGGTCTAACAGTAGGATGGCCAAGGTGTGTTTGGGAAGCTTGGAGAAAGGGGTCACTGAACTCTGCTTAGCGATGCTAGGAGGTGTTTTCTTGAGGAAGCGCCAGTAGAAATGACCGCCAAGGAGTTAGAAGGTGCTGCTGAGTGTCAGGAAGCAGTATTGACAAGTGCGGGGCCCCACACAGACTGACCGACCTGGCTGCAGCACAAGGCACAGGAGGAGGCTCAGTTTGCCAAACCAAGGGATTTGGATTTGGGAGGAACCTGTTGAGAGCTGTCTTTCTAGGACCTCATGACAGCCACATGAAGGGTGCTTTGGGCAGAGTGAGTCCAGAGACAGAGCCACACAGAGAGGGGCCTCTAACTGTACTTCTCGTTGACTGCCAATGCGCATCCCACCTCTGTTTGTCAGCGACGACCTACTGGGAGCTGGGCTAACTGCTGGAACTACAAGCAGCACACCATCTGTGACTGGGGTTTTATTTGCCTTTAACATAAACTTGCCTGAGTTTTCAGCTGTCCTTGTCTGCCCTCAGCTTCATCCCAGGCCGGGACCCGTGTTCTTCTGTCCTGACGTGGAAGGCAGCTAGCCTATGCTGGCTTGCCTGTTAACTTCATGATTTTATCGTCCCTCAGCCCTCCTCTCTCCACAGTGCAAGGCCTTCACCTTGAATTCCTATGAAGTGAGACTGTTGCATCCCTCTTTTTAGGTTTGTTATTTAAATTCTTACCTTATTATCTTGTTTTCCTCAAAACCTCAAGGCCTACATGCCAGCCCCCTTAGTCACACATTAAACTCTTTGGGTCCTTCTTCCTGTCTTTGACAGACTTATGCAGTCCTTGCTTTATTCTTCTTTTCCTGTTTCCCCAAGGCCCTGCTGTCCAGAAAGGTAGACTGCACTGTTTGCTGTGCCCTTTCTCGGTGCTGTCCTTCCCCAGTGAGGTTAGTCCCAGCGCAGTAACTCTTCCGTTCCTGAAAATAAAAAGATTAAAGATTTCTACTGAATTAGACCAGATGATGGAGTTATATTAGAAATGGTTCCATTTGTCACATAGTAATAACTGAAATTCCCATTTAGTTAACATTTATGTACAGGCTATTTCTCATATACTTGGGCCAATACATACTGTTTAAAATCTCACCAACTCTGAGACACTTCATAAGAGATGAAACAAGCTGAAAGTGATAAAAATAATTTACCCCAGGGGGAACTGGACTTTTTTTTTTCTTGAAGATTTAAATGTTTATTTAAAAGACTGACAGAAAAGACAGAGAGAGACCTTCCATCTACTGATTTACTCCCCAGATGGCTCCATCAGCCATGGCTGGGCCAGGCCAAGGCCAGGAGCCAGGAACTCCATCTGGGTTTCCACACAGCTGTCAGTGCTTGGGCACCTGGACCGTCATCCACTGCATTTCCAGGCATGCCAGCCGGGAGCTGGATGAGAAGTGGAGCTGCTGGCATGGCAAGCAGCGGGCAATGATCCAGCCCATTGTGCTACAACACCCCAGTCCCATGAAAGCCAGATTTTGAACTTGGGAATTCAAGTCCTCACTACTGTATAATGTAACATAAATATGTAGGTTGTAAGCACAAGTACCCATAGACATTGGCAGCAAGTTTTTTTTCCAACCTTTTTTAGTCAGAATTAGTATCATTAAATTAAGTTTTGTCCCAATTTTGTTTATTCTAACTAGTGATCCTAACAAGGTGTCTCATTTGAATTGCAGAAAGGACCAGTAAGTTTCTACGAGTGTTCTCCCAAACCCCAAGTTGTGATGAGTGTCATAATTTTATCGATCTGTGTTTGCATGCTAGTACTGCAGAGCTGTGAGAGCCCATTGTGGGCACTGTGCTCACAGTTAGGGGCCGTGTGTCAAGATGAATTCACTGCCTTGGAATGTGATTATGTGTACTATAGGTTATTGTAGTGAGACCTAAGTATCCTTCAAAAGCAAATGTTGTTTATCTTATGATCTACATATTGCATCAATCTACTCCAGCTGGTGAGTGTGCAAGGCTGAATAATAACCACCAAACAGGGTCTAGTCCCTGGAACCTGCACTTGTTGCCTTTCAAGGGGAAGGGATCTTTGCAGATGTGGTTAAAGGTGCTTGGGGAAATCATCTTGAATATTTGGATGGATCCTAAATGCAATCACAGATGTTCTTATGATGGAGGCAGAGATGCGGAGGAAGCAACATAGCCATAGAGGCAAAGATTGGAGTGATGTGGCCACAAGCACAGAACCTGGAAACTTTCAGAATGTATTCTTCAACAAGCAGCTCCGGAGGAAAAGCTGACCCCTTAATCTTGGCCCAGAGAAACTAATATTGAGCCTCTAGCTTTCAGAGCAGTAACGTAACACATTTCTGTTACTTTAAGCCCTTGTTTATGGTAATTTTGTGTGATAGCAACAGGGAACTAATACAATGAGGAATGTCTGTTATTCATTGCTAAATTAATCTTGCAGGCAAATATCATCACTTAATAAAAACAATACCCGCTAATACAGTGTGTGTAACCAGAAGCTGAACAAATAGCAGCGCTTAGCACAGGTCTAGCACTGGCATAAGCATCTGAAATGTATTTGTTCATGTAATCTTTGTCATACAAAGGGGATTGTTCATGGTTATGCCCCACAATAGACAGGAAGGTGGAAACACAGAGAAGTTGGGTGACTTGGAACAAATCACACCAGCACCTGAACCTGAGCAGTCTAGTTCCATAAGTGTAAGCTGTTATATGTTATGTCCTTGAGGGTTCTTCACTGGAGGGACCTTCAGCAGAGGATAACGTGACAGTATCTGAAGTAATTTCCATCCTCAGGCCTCTTTCTCATGTCCATGTTTCTGCTGTGTTTGCTGTGTTTGGTCTTCCTCTGTTGTATGTCCTTTAACATATTTTCCTTTTTTAAAAATATCCTAGTGTGCCTTCAGTGTCAAGATAGTACTGGCCTCATGGGATGGGTATGTTAGTTTCCCTCTATCTCTACTTTCTGGGTGAGTGTATGCAGTGCTGGCATTATTGCTTTCTTGACTGTTTAGTATAATTCAACAGTAAAGTTGTATGGGCCTAGAGTTATTTTTGTGGAAAGGTTTTAAATCAGGAATTCAAATTCATAAACAGCTATTTTACTATTTGGGTTATTTATTTCTCTCTCTTTTAAAGATTTATTTATTTGTGTTTGCAAAGTCATATATATACATATCTATATCTAAATACAGATATATAAGAGAGAGAGACACACAGAGAGGAAGATCTTCCATCTGTTGATTCACTTCCCAAGCGGCCACAAAGGCTGGAGCTGAGCTGATCCAAAGACAGGTGCCCAGAGCTTCTTCCGAGTCTCCCACACAGGTACAGAGTTCCAAGGCTCTGGGCCGTCCTCAACTGCTTTCCCAGGCCACAAACAGGGAGCTGGATGGGAAGCGGAGCAGCCAGGATTAGAACCGGTGCCCATATGGGATCCCAGTATGTGAAAGGCAAGGACTTTAGCTGCTAGGCTGCAGTGCTGGGCCCTGGGCTATCTATTTCTTCTTGAGTAAGTTCTGATAGTTTGCATCTTTAAAAGAATTTTTCCATTTTACCTACGTTGTTGGCATAAATTACTTTTCTAAAAAAAAAAAATTTACAATGAGGGAGAGAGATCTGTCTTCCATCTACTGGCTCACTTGATAAATGGCCACAGTGGTCAGTGTTGTGTCAGGCTGAAGCCAGGAGCTTCTTCTGGGACTCCCACATGGATACATGAGCCCAGGCACCTGGACCATCTTCCACTGTTTCTCCCAAGTGCATTAGCAGGGAGTTGTATAGGAAGTGGAGAAGCTGGGACTCAAACCGGCACCCAGGTGGTATGCCAACAGGCTGTGGCATTGCCTGCTATGCCATATGCCAGCTCCAGCATAATTTATTTCATACTATAGCCTTATTTTTTGTATCTATAGAGTTTTTCATTCCTACTATTAGTAATTTGTATCTTCTCTCTTTTTCTTGTCATTCTGTTCAGTGTTTTGTCAGTTGTATTGGACTATCTGAAGAACCAACTTTGTATTTCATCGAGGTTTAGATTTCTAGTTTCTGCCTTGTATTTAATTGGTTGTCATTCTCATCCTTATTATTTCCCTCTTTTTTCTTATTTTGCATCTCGTTTATTCTTCTTTTCCTAGCTCCCTAAGATACAAGCTGTGATGGACAATTTGAGACTTTTCTTATTTTCTAATATAAATGTTTTAATGCTATAAATTTTTCTCTAAGTACTGCTTTAGCTATACAGATGCATTTTGATAATGTCATATTTTTCATTAGATATTTTAAAATTTTCCTTATGATTTCCTCTTCCACCCTAGTTATTTTGAAGTACATTGTTTAGTCTCCAAATATTAGAGATTTTATTTTTTTCTGTTACTGCATTCAAATATAATTCTGTTATGCTCAGAGAATATATTTTTATTTCTATTTCATATTATTGAGGTTTGTTTTTATAGTATAGGGTCTGTTCTTCGGTTATTGAGTGAAATGTTCTATTCACCTAGATTAGATTAGCATAGTTGTGCTGGGTAAAGAATTCAAGGTTATTAACTCCCTTCTCCAGGTACTTTGAAGATTTTCATCCATTGTCAGCCGGATTGCATAGTTGATGATAATAACTCTCCAGTAATCCTGATCTTTGGGCCTGTATGTATCTGATTTTCTCCAGCTGCTTTTAGATGGTCTTTTTTTTTTTTTTAAATCACTTCAGGAATTTGATTATGTTGTTAACTTAGACTCATTTTCTTTACATTCTACTTGAGTTTGGGTTTCTTGAATCTGTAGAATATAATTTTAATAAAAATTTTGAAAATTTTAGCCACTATTTCTTAAAAAAAATTATCCCCCCCTTCCTTGAGTTTCCTTCAGTTTCATGGATATTTGGTTTCTTGATATTATCCTACAGGAGGCTGATGCTCAGTTTTTGTTCAAACATCTGTCTTTTTGTGCTTTGGGTTATTTCTAATACTGTGTCTTCAAGTTTGTGAGTCTTTCCTGCTGGGGTTTCTAATCTGTTGATTATTTCATGTAGTATATTTTTCAGATATTGTGTTTTGAAATCTCTAGAAGTTTTATTTAAATCTTTTTCCCATTTTCCCTTGTTCTTATGTTCATATTTTCCTCTACTTCTTGGGTGTCTGGTGGTGGTACATATTTGTTGATGTGTTTTAATATCTTTGTTAGGTAGTTCTTACATTTCTTTCATATCTGGGTGTTTTGTTTGTTTTTTTTTTTAAATTCTGGGTAAGGGTCTTTATCTTCCAGTTTATTTTAGGCATTGTGAATTATATATTCTTGGTAATAAAATTTTGTTATAATTAATTTTGGCTTTTGTTTTGGATTTCCGTTAAGTTTGCTGGGCTCACTTTAGTCCTCTCAAGGACTGGCCTAAGGTTTGCTATCGTATGGTGTGTTCAGAGAAGCCTTTAGTCTAGGACACATTTAGCTCCACTATTTTGGCATTACCCTTCTGAGGATTCTGTTCAATTCCTTATTGTAAGAGCCCTGCATTGTGACTTTGTGACTGATGTAAATACAAATTATTTCTAAGTTGTTCTGCCGTCCTCCTTGAGCAGCTGTCTCTTGGGGGTGTGCAGATGGGTCTTTACCCGTAGCCCCTGGAGGCATGTCTGTACGACTCTAGAAGGCTCTTTCCCCCGTCACTGCTGTCACCACCCTTATTTCTCTGAGTTCTCTACTCTGCAAATTCTAGCCAGAATCCCCCTGCTCAGTTTCTCACCATGGAGCCCCCTGTCCGTGCATAGGACCCTGGACCTCCCTCTGGGTGGTAGACTGGCACACTCCTAGGGCCCCTGTTGTTTGTGGCCCTTTTTTTATCGGAGGTCAGAGTTCTATGTTGTCTGTCAGATGATTTCAGAAAACCATTATTTCTATATTTTGTCCAGATTTATGTTAGTGCTTTAAGGCTAAATCTGGTCAGTATTTCTCTGATCTAGAGAAATCTCTAACACACTTTCTGAAAACGTTAGTGACAGACTGCTTTCTTTAAAGAGGCTGTCACTTAAGAGAGCTTTTGAATAGTAAAAATAAAGTAGATCTGTGTTTAAGTAGAAACCATCCACCTAGATGAATCTAAATGGGATTTCAGAGATTTAGACTGCTGTGCGTGGCTCTCTGACATATTCAAGATGACTTCATTAGTACGGCAGGGAGTTGGAACGGTTTTTCCTAGTATGACTCAGATCAGACTGTAATTTGTTGATGATCTACAGGTCCATAAAGCTATAACCAGTTACTGAATCTTGGTATAAACCTTTTATTTTATTTTTGTTGAAAAGTCAGATATACAGAGAGGAGGAGAGACAGAGAGCAAGATTTTCCATTTGTTGATTCACTCCCCAAGCGGCCTCAACGGCTGGAGCTGAGCAGATCTGAAGCCAGGAGCCAGGAGCCTCTTCTGGGTCTCCCACGTGGGTGCAGAGTCCCAAAATTTTGGGCCGTCCTCCACTGCTTTCCCAGGCCACAAGCAGGGAGCTGGATGGGAAGCAAGACTAGGGGGATTAGATCCGGCACCCATATGGGATCCCGGTGCATGTGAGGTGAGGATTTAAGCTGCTAGGCTACTGCACTGGATCCATATAAACCTTTTAACTGCCATACATAACTTCTGTTTGTCAGTGGTCTGGGGGGTTTACATGTGTATTTGGTGATGTTTCATCCCAATATTCTTTTTAAAAAAGATTTATTCATGGATTTGGCATGCTGGCATTATCAGACTTATCCTCTATCTTTGGTACTAGCATTTCATGTAGGTGGGGATTTGTGTCCTGGCTGTCCCGCTTCTAATCCAGCTCCCTGCTAATGTCCTGGGAAAGCAGCAGAGGATGGCTCAAATCCTCGGGCCCCTGTGCCCGCGTCGAATGCCCAGAAGAGGCTCCTGGCTCCCGGCTTTGGATCAGCTCTGCTCTGGCTGTGGTGACCATTTGGGGAAGTGAACCAGTAATGGAAGATTTCCTTCTCTGCCCTTCTTTCTCTGTAACTCTTCCTTTCAAATAAATTGAATAAGTCTTTTTAAATAACCAAATACATTAAATGCTAGCAACGTTGAACCTGTGCAAAGCCCCACTAACAGCAGACTATCTGACCCCAGAATTAATATATTTCTCTCCGTTCTTGCTGACCATGCTGAAAATGAGTGAGTCTAATTATGACAGTCTGTTCTAGGGCCAAGTTATGTGGGCAATAAATTGGCCTCAAGCAGTGGCCTACTTTGCGGGCTGTAACAGAGAGAAGGGAAGACGTGTGGAGGGGGGAGGAGGAGAGGTGGGAGGAGGGAGGGAGGAAGAGAACTAACATGTGCAAATGTGCATACTCATTTACTTCGCTTTACCTAACAGGCATTTCAGTCGTCACACTGACACTGGGTGTTCAGTGAAAAAGCTGGTGTCCAGCGAGGTTCACGGCGTGCTCATATTTGCACCATGTCATGCTGTCTCTTACAGAGGTGTGCTGTGTCATCCGCAGTGGCTCCACGAGGTCGTTGGGCCACAAACACAAACCTTGGGTATTCATCTTGCTGTCATGTTAGGGGCATTCATTGCAAGACAGAATTGGATGAATAATCACAGTTTTGTTTTTCAGAAAAATCATTTGCCATTCCTAAGCCTCAGATACAGTAGGTCAAAACAAGAATAAAACAGTGAAGACAGTTCATTATTAACTGAGAAAAAGGCCGATACCATGCGAGCTGCTACTTACAGTTGGGCCTTGCCGTTTGAGAACATAGTCCATATGAGCTAGATGGGACTGTATTTGAAAGTCTATCATTTAAAGAGCCTTGGTATACATGCTCCATGACGTTACTTTGTGGCTCATTTCTAGCTGTGCCATTTTATTTAATGTCCCATAGCAACTGCTGAACCAGAAGAGGCCTGAATTTTTTTTGAATGTTTGACTATTTGTGTGTGTGTGTGTGTGTGTGTATATATATAAAATGAGACTCAAAGTTTAAATACAGAATTCATTCATGCTTCGTATAAAGCTTGCACAGATAAGTGAGGATTGTATTATACAAAGTTTTAAACAAGTTTTCAGATGACACTTTTTTAAAGATGTATTTATTTTTATTGGAAAGGCAGATGTACAGAGAGGAGGAGAGACAGAGAAGATCTTCTGTCCGATGATTCACTCCCCAAGTGGCCGGAACATCCAGAGCTGAGCTGATCTAGAGCCAGGAGCCAGTATCCTCCTCCAGGTCTCCCACGTGGGTGCAGGGTCCCAAGGCTTTGGGCTGTCCTCGACTGCTTTCCCAGGCCACAAGCAGGGAGCTGGATGGGAAGTGGAGCTGCCGGGATTAGAACCAGTGCTCAAATGGGATCCTGGCACATTCAAGGCGAGGACCTTAACCACTACACTATCGCACTGGGCTCCAGATGACACAGTTTTATGGAATGGAATTTTCCACTATGGAATCCTGTTGGCACTCAAGACACGTTAGAATGTGAAGGCTTTTGGCTTCTGGATGCTCAGCCTGTATTTGCTGTAGTTGCCTTGCTTTCCATTCATCAAGGTGACACTCCCTCTGGCTCCAGCTCTGGTTTCTCTCTGACTGTTGTGTTGGTGTCCAATGTCCAGCAAATGGCCGTGTTTCAATTTTACTTACTGCAGTAGGCCCCATAAATACTGATTAACTTGACAGTGCTAGCTGTCCTGTTATTTTTTGTTTTCAGTGTCAAGGCAGTCTTGAGTGTAGCTGAAGGTTCGTAAATAATGTCCCTGATGATAACCTCAGCTTTCTCCCGTAGAGACATAAATACTGTGAGCTTTTTCTTTGGCTTGTGGCTAATGAGGTGTTAGCATTAGTGCCTTACCTTTGAAGTCCACATCCGTTTTCTGCTGTTTCTGAGCTTATCAATAAGCTTATTATCTATAATATATATATAGGAATGTATCATTAATATGGTCCGAGTTAGGCCCATGTTGTGGCACAGTAAGCTAGGCTGCTGCCTACAATGCTGGCATCGCATATCAGAGAAACCATTTGTGTCATATCTGCTTGCCCTCTGATCCAGTTCCCTGCCAATGAACCTAGTAAAGCAGTGAAGGATGGCGCGAGTGCCACGGGTCCTTGCTGCCCATGTGGGAGATCTGAATGGAGCTCTTGGTTCCTTGCTTCAACCTTGACCAGCCCAGCCATGGCAGCCATTTGGAGGAGATTCGCCAGCAGGTGAAAGAGGAAAGAGTCAGTCTCTCCCTCTCTCTCACTACCCCTCTGCCCCATAAGTAAATCTTAAAAAATATTCTTTCAGGTTTTCAAATGTTAGAGATAAGTTGAATGAACATAAATATTTGTCATTGATTGGGGTAGGGGCTAAGTAAGCTGTATATATGTATCTGGAACGATGTTAGGGATTTTTTAGTATGAAAAATTTAGTCCTGTATAAGGACTAAATCTACAGTTTTGATTTTATTAGACAGCCACCAGTGCCTTTTTATATAGAATGAAAATTCAGGATTCACGTCTGTTTTTAAATTCCTTCTCACCAGAACTGAAGTTAGCAATAGTTTAATAAAAGAGTAATAATGATGTATTATGTTTGTCTATACAAAAGATTTTTAAGAAGTTCATGGAAAATTCATATCATGAACAAAACTATGCATAGATTTTAAATTTTTGTACCAAAATAAACTTATGTTTTAATTCGGTGTCCCATGAATTTTTTTTTTAATTTATTTTTACTTGAAAGAATTACAGAGAATGAGCGAGAGAAAGAGAGCGCCTGAGAAAGAGATCTTCTATCCACTGGTTCACTCCCAAATAGCCAGTGTTCGGAGTTAAGCTGATTGGAAGCTGGAAGCCGGGAACTTCTTCTGGATCTCCCACATGAGACTAGGGGCCAGGCCATCAGCAGGGAGCTGGATTGAAAGTGGAGTAGCCAGGACACAACCTGGTGCCCAAAGAGAGAGGATTAGCACTGGCCCCTCCTATGAACTTTTATAAATGACTTATTACACCTAAGTGATTTTGTAAACCTTGATTTCTAAGTTGCCATGTAATTAAAAGTCAAGAGGGAAACTCCAAGACCAGACTCCCTGGACTTGAACTCTGGCACTTTTAATTACTAATTGCAGTTGCAATTTTGGCCAAGGTAATTCCCCATATGTGTATTATATCCTGGGACCTTGATAAATTCATTGTGGTTAGAATAGTTCATAGATATATATATTCCTTATGATTTTCTGCATATATGATCATGTTGTCTGCAACTAAAGACATTTTTACTTCTTTATCTTTCTAATCTTTTAAAAAATATTTATTTATTCTTAATGGAAAGTCAGATTTACGGAAAGAAGGAGAGACAGAGAGAAAGATCTTCCATCAACTGATTCACTCCTCAAGTGGCCACAATGGCTGGAACTGAGCCAGTCTGAAGCCAGGAGCCAGGAACCTCTTCCAGGTCTCCCATGTGGGTGCAGGGTCCCAACTCCCAAAGCCTTGGGCCAACCCCACTGCTATCCTAGGCCACAGGCAGGGAGCTGGGAAAGAAGTGGAGCAGTGTCTATAAAACGGTGCTCATATGAGATCCTGGTGCATGTAAGGCGGGGACGTTAACCACTAGGCTACTGCACTGGGTCCTGTCTATCTTTATGCCTTTTTTGATCTGTCATATTGTACTGTCTAGTGCCTCCAGTATAATAATGAATGAACCATTATTTGCCGTTCCCAGCTGCCATTCCCAACCTTAGAAGAAAAACATTCAGTCTTTTACTGAGTAAGCATGATAATAGTGTCAAATGTTCTTGGTAAAATTTACGACTTTCTCATCTATTCCTAGCTTGCTGAGAGTTGTCACAACTGGGTATTGAAATTCATCGAATGGTTTTCCTTCGTCTGTAGGGATGATCATGTTATCTCTATGATTACAGTGATTTGCCTCAGTTGATTTTTCACGAGCTAAATTTTCTCTTACGTAAGGAAAGGAAGGGCAGATATCCCAGTGCATTGTTCTGTGCAGTGCTGGGAACTGGCAGCACATTCAGGTAATTTAACATCTCCCAGCTTATTCTCTTGTCTCTCAATTATGAAGACATAATGATCAACAGTAATATAGCTCTTGGGAGTGACAGATGACTGCACGGATTCCTAATTAGTGATCCAAACATATTTTAGTGAACGGAAGCTGCTACATGGAGGATATAGTATTTGCACTAGCTTCCTGGTCATTTACTTCTCCCATAATTCACACAAACATAATCTAAATTCTTTTGAGATCTTTCCTCACAGAGAGAGGACTATATTAGATAATTAAGCTGGCTGGGTTAAGTGGGATTGTTGAGATGTGGTCCACTTCGTATCCAGCGATTCTCTGGGAGCAGTAGCCATAGCAGAAGTGTCCGTGTGCAGAAAGGCTTGGTCCTTCATTAGGAAATAAACAGAATGAGGACTGTCATTGCTGCCCCCCGGTTTCTCCTGCTTGCTGTTCAGCCGTGACTGTGATATGGTGTCCGTTCTATTTGTGGGAACGCATTTTTGCTGTTTGTTACTAGGTATTATCAGGCCTGTTTCATTATAGTGATTGCTATTTTTGTAGAGGAGGCATTTTTGAATCAGTGTTTAAATATAGTAAGAATGATTCGTTCCTCCTATTGAGAATTCCAGACTTACAAAGGGAAATTGCACTGCAGACAGTGGGGAGGGGGTGGCGGGAGGCATCAGCTGATGTAGTGCCATTAAGGTTTTATTTGCATAGACCTTGATCCCTAAAGACTTAGTCTGCCATTACCTCGACAGACCCTTGGTGCACATAAAATTGAATCAAGCAAATGAGTGAGTAAGTGTGTCCGGGTAGCAGCCCTAGAGCCTTGCTGCTCTTGTGCTGTGCAAAGCTGCAATTCCCGGCCCTCTGCACCCTGGCCCGTAAAGTCAACCCCAATTAGGTGCTCTCCTCAGCTCTCTTCCAGAATTGGCCTTTTCAGCTTCCTGGAGCAGCGTGATCTGCTCCATTCAGCTGCCGCGCTTAGTCCAGTCTTCAACTCTGTTCCTTCAGGTTCCCCCTGGAGTGAGCTTCTGGGCTCATGCATGTATGTCCTGCGAGAGTCATTCATAACCACAACTGCTCTGTCAGGGAGAGCAGGAACGCCAGGCGAGGAAGGAGACGAGGAGTCGTGCCAACCAGAGGGGAAGAGCAAGGCATACTAAAAATGACATCAGTGCAGTCATCCCATGGGAATGAGTACACATTGAGCTGGGGTGTTTTTCCTGGAAATTCCAGCCCATTGCAGTCATGTGTTTGTTCTGCGTAGGGGTGGGGGTAGGTTTGCTTCTCTCCATGAGACAGGCAATTCAGCAGCAGAGGCAATTAAGCCTTACTTATCAGCATGACACCAAACTACTAAATGCACAACAAACAGACCTTCCAGTGTATACTTCATGGGTAATAACATGAAGCCATCATGGTAATAGTTCCCCATTGGATACTCTTTCAAAATCATTTTTATTCGGTTTGGGTGTGGTGATAATGTGCTGCCATAGGATGGTTTAAAATAGAGACTAGTGGATGGAAAACAATCACATTTTTAAGGATGTGCTGTTCTGTTGCCATTATGTATGTGAATTTGTGGTTCCTGGCAATCATTGTAGTTCAGCAAATGCTTATCATGAGCCACCCAGTGATTAACGGGTGAATGCTGCCCAATTCCAGATGGCCAAAAAGTGTCATGTGGCCCTGGTGGGACAGAGGATGGCAACAGTAGAGTGTACACTTCCCCGCTAATTGGCAGTGGGCAGATGGATCGGACCCAAAAGGGCTGTTCTGAGGTTTACCGATTAGATGCTGGCAATGAAAAAGACCCCCAGCTTTATTTTAATAATGAAGAGTATTTTTTTCTTATAAAAACATTACACTTTCATTATGTAAGATATGGAGCTGGAGGGGAATAAGCAGAGCTGGTGGATAATGTCTATTAATGCAGCACCTCGAAGTAATACTGTGCCATTGAGTTTTCTATCCTGGTTTTTAGGTTTGTGGGTACCTCTTAAAGATTCAGCTTATTTTTATTTGGAAGGCAGTTGCAGAACAAAGCAACGACAGGGAGAGAGAGAGAGAGAGCGCTTCATCTGCTGGTTTACTCCCCACACAGCTGCAACAGCCAGAGCTGATCTGATCTGAAGCTTCCTCAGGTCGCCCACAGGAGTATAAGGGACCAGGAGCTTGAGATAGCCTCTGCTGCTTTCCCAGGCCGTGAGCAAGGAGCTGGCTGGGAGATGAAGCAGCCAGGATACCAGTTGGCACCCATGTGAGATGCCTTTGCCACAGACAGAAGTTTAGCTAGCTATGCCATGGCCCCGGCCCCTATGAGTACTTTCCTGTGACAAAGAAAAAGACCTTGCCTTACACTTTTTTTTTTCATAAACTGTTTTATTATTTGCCACTGTATTGTGAGCATTTTTGTGTTGTTAAGTATCATAGTACCCTATGACATGAAAATGTCATTATTAGCTCTCTACCGATGAAATTTGCCATTCTGGAATCGCTCCTCTCCTTCTCTACGAAACAGCTATAATGGCCATTTGGTAGCTAAATCTGTGAGAACTCCCATGATTATTTTTAAAGAAAAATTCATAAACATGAGACTACTGGGTCAAAAGTTGTATAAAATACGGTAGCTCTTGATACATGCCTTTTTATTTTCCCGCAGTTCATGTATCTGTCAGCAATGAATGTATGAGAAAATCTGACTTCCTAGTGGACATAATCGAGTGATACCATGCCCTGTGTTTGCATTTACCTGCTTAGAGTCTTGCACTCTGATGAAATATTCAGTTGTAATATAAAGTAGTTTTCACTGTGTTTAGTATTCAGCTAATGCTATACTACAAGTGACTGGGAGACGGGAAAAAAGATGAATTCTTGACACCTGATTTCTCCTCTGGGGTCCGCAATCTCCAGGATGGTGACAAAGCAGGCAGAAGACTGGGATTGTATCTGCTCGTGCTAGTTCCTAGAGAGAGTGGACACTCATCAGAACCTAAGGGGTATGTGATGAACAAGAGCTCACCATCTCCTTAGGAGGCAGAGAAAATACACTGTCTGTGTGAAGCCAACCACAAGTGCTTCTCAGGGAAGGCTTTATTTTTAAAGATTTATGTATTTTTTTTATTGGAAAGGCAGATATCCAGAGAGGAGGAGAGACAGAGAAGATCTTCCGTCCAGTGGTTCACTCCCCAAGTGACCGCAACAGCCAGATGAGCCAATCCAAAACCAGGAGCCATGAGCTTCTTCTGGGTCTCCCACGTGGGTGCAGGGTCCCAAGGCTTTGGGCCGTCCTCGACTGCTTTCCCAGGCCACAAGCAGGGAGCTGGATGGGAAGTGGGGCCACTGGGATTAAAACTGGTGCCAATATGGGATTCCAGCACATTCAAGATGAGGACTTTAGCCACTAGGCTATTGTGCTGGGCCCTCAGTGAAGGATTTAAAATACATTACTCCCTGTCTCGAAACAGACTCTGACACAATGTGATGATAGAGACTAGGTGACCACCTCTTTCCGCATTGTGGGACTCTCCATTGGCTTTCCAGCACACTTACCTTAGGGGAATGGTGAGTTAGTTGATGAGGACAGACACAAAAACTGAGCATAATAAGTCTTTTTTTGTTTTTAACATTTTCTTACAAGTATTGAAGAGCTAGCAAAACCACAGAGAGGGTGAAGCAAGAATCCAGACAGGCAAGTTTAGCACTCAGACCTCTTCCGGTCTTGAGAACACCGCTAGCCTGGACGGCAGCTGAGCTTCTAGAGCCTCCTAGAGGAAAGAGTGAAGAACCCCTCTCCTCTGAGCGGAAGCCCAGTAGAACTGCCCTCAGAGCAGGTGGCTTTTAGGTGCTCTGTCAACCTCAGACTCCAACTTAAACCAGGATGTTTCCATGCCAGTGGTGTCCTTGGTGCCTGGCAGAAGGAAACAAAACAAACAAACAAAAACTAAACTGAGCTAAAATTCAGTTTTTTTCCTAGAGAAAGATACCATCATCCTGGAATTCAGATTAATCTTTAAAGATGTGTTTATATAGTATAATGACGGGCAGTTGAAGATAATCAGTTGTACAGAATGGCGTGATGGTACTGAATAGCAAGCAACAACATAACTGATAGAAAACATAAAGAGATCCACAAAAATGTTGGCTATTGCAGTCATTAGACAGCCTATTAGGAAGGACCTGTGCTGAGCAAGTCTAAAGAGACCTTTTAGCATAAACATTCGGAGATCTGTAAGAAGAGGCATCTTGGGCTGTGCAGGTCAAGCCACTGCTGGGAATGCCCACATCCCATCTGGAATGAGGATGTGAGAGCCAGCTGTTCTGCTTCTGATCCTGCTCACTTGCCTGGGAGACGGTGATGATGGCTCAAACGCTGGAGTTTCTGTCACCTGTGTGGGATACCATGATGGAGTTTCTGGCTTCCGACTTCAGCCTAGCCCAGTTTTGGTGGTTTTAAACATCTGGGAACTGAATCAGCATATGGAAGATTTCCCTGTCTCTGTTTCTCTCCTTTTAAATTAAATGCATAAATATTTTTTTTTTAAAAAAAAGCAGCAATCTGAGAATCAAGATGGCAGAATAGGGTAAGGACACGTTTATGCGGATGGAAAAACATTTAATCAGGATGAAGCAGAGAGGACATATTTCAGGAAATAGGAAGGGACAGAACAACAGCAGAGGAGTACCTGGAGACTGACAGACACAGGAAAGCAGCGGACACAACGATGTGGTGTTGCAGAGACTGATACTCCAGTACGGCGATCTGAACTCCACCAGCATCTGGAACTCCACCAGCAACCAGGTGGGAAGGGACTTTCACTGGGAGCTCGGGTAGTGAACCCAGACAAAGAACTGTCCGTTCTGCTGATCCGTTTGATTTGACCAGGAGCAGAGACAGAGCAGCAGATCCCAGACGGGCAGTGCGAGAACAGAGTGGATTCCATAGCCCAGTCAGCCCCTTAGAGCTGAATTGAGTGCCATTTTGTGTAAAGAGGAAAGGGCAAGGGAAGGGGCGGAGCATGCGCTGAGCTGGGAGTGAGCTCATTTCTGTCTCAGTGAACTGCAACGACGTGGCATTCTACGGGTTCCACCCAGGGCAGGTCTGGATAGCCCTCGGATCTGACGGCCAGCAGATCAAGAACTGTAGTGGTTGTTTATCAGGCGCCATTTTGGGCACTGTGGCAATAGCTTTGGGACTGCAGGGGACAATAGCGAACCGCGCATGTGCTGATCTCGTGAGAACTTGTTGAGGTCCGTAATTACACTGATCCTGCAGGAAAATAATACTGAATTTGGCAGCCTACCGGTCAAAATAGGTCCGTGTGGCACCCAGACCTAATGTCCAACAGGTTCCAGCAAGATCAGCGCCACCAACAACCTAGTTATATAGGACACCTAGTGTCTCTCTAATCCTGGGACCTGCTCCAACCGGAAGTGGGAGAAAGGTTGCAGAGACAACAGTGCAGCCTCAGCACGGTATCACAGAAGGTGGAGAGTGGTGAGCCAAGAGCTGGGGCTGTGGAGACCATGGTGGAAATCTGATACAAGAACCCAGACCTGGAACTCACTGGAAGTTGTGGCACAAGTGGCTGCAAGGAAAAAGTTGTGTACCAACCGCAATAAGTAAAATCACATTGTAGCCCTGTGGGTGACTCAACTTAGAAACCTGCCCCAAGGAGAATACTCTGCTAACCAGAAGTGCAATGACCAAGAGCAAAAGAAGAGACAAAAGCACAATGAATATTACTGAAGACTCCCCTGCAAAGGAGCAAAACCCTATGCCAACCTCAGAGTTAACTGAGGAAGACATCGAGAAAATGGGGCACACAGAATCCATAAGACTCATTTTAAAGCTTCTGATCAGCAATGAGAAGCACATGCAAGACTTCAAAGAATTTAAGGAAGCAATAAAGCAAATCAAGGCTGGTATATCAGAAATTAAGAACACAGTAGAGCAAATTAAGAGTACAGTGCAGTAGAGTCTCCAAAAGAGAATGAAGCAAGCAGAAGAAAGAATCTCAGAATTGGAAGATATTTCCTGTCATCAGGGGAAGCAAACAAAAAGCTGGAAGCAGAGCTGGATCAGACCAAAAAAAGTATTCAAGAATTGAAAGGCACTATGAAGAGGCCAAACATAAGAGCTATGGGAGTCCCAGAAGGTGCAGAAAGAGAAGCTGAGTTTGCAAATGTATTTAATGAAATAATAAAGGAAAATTTCCCTAATCTGGAGAAAGAATTGGGAAACAAGATCCAGGAGGGGCACAGAACTCCCAACAGGCTTGACCAAAAGAGATCTTCACCACGACATATGATCTTCAAGCTCTCTTCATTTGAACATAAGGAAAAAATTCTTAAATGTGCACGTGAAAAAAATCAATTGACATATAAAGGAATGCCAGTTAAGCTCACAGGGGACCTCTCACAGGAAACTCTACAGGCCAGAAGAGAATGGAGTGACATATTTCAGATTCTAAAAGAAAAAAATTGTTGGCCTAGGATAACATACCCAGCAAAACTTTCTTTTGTCTTTGAAAATGAAATAAAATTCTTCCACAGTAAAGAAAAGCTAAAAGAATTTGTATCTTCCATACCTGCCGTACAAATGATACTTCAAGAAGTTCTCTTGACAGAGAAGAGGAATAGCACCTACCAAAACCAAAGGTAAATGGGAAGAAGATCCCAGTAAAATGACAACACAAGACTAAACCAATGAACAACCCATTCCTAAAATGACAGGACCAAAGTACCACCCATGTATATTAAACTCTGAATGTAAATGGCTTAAGCTCAATCAAACGTCATAGATTAGTACATTGGATTAAAAAACAAAACCCATCTGTTTATTGTCTGGAGGAGACACACTTCAACAAAGATCAGTGGAAACTATGTCACATGAGTTTTGTTGTTTTCTGTTGTTTTCATCTCTTCAAAACACTTCCTTCTGATTAAATCATTGAATGACTTTTAGATCATGCATTGGCATCATTTTCTTCAAGAAGGTTCTTGATTTTCATTTCTTCAGCTACACATTAGTCATTTAGTAGCATGTTATTGAACTTCTTGGTGTTGTTAATTTCTTTTTTCTCCCGGATGTTGATTTTGTTTTGTGGCTCTTCATTTAAGGGGATGTATAATAGCTGTGTAATGGAGACTGTCATATCTAGTAACATGTCATTTAACTTCAGGCATTGTAAATTTCTGTTTTTCTTTTTATTGTTGATTTTGTATCATGACTTTTCATTTAAGGGGATGTGCAGTAGTTGTGTAATGGAGACTGTCATATCTAGTAACATGTCATTTAACTTCATGGTATTGTAAATTTCTTCTTTTCTTTCTGTTGTTGATTTTGAATCATGACCTTTCATTTAAGGAGATGTACAGTAGCTGTAAAATAGAGACTAACATCCAGATGTGAGGATGTAGTGTAGTATGCATTTCTACTTCCAGACAAAGATGGACTTAAAATGAAGCTGTTTACTATATCTTGACAATAGGATTCTGGACTCTCTGCCATTGTCTACACCCGCAATGATGGACATAAGGCTGAGTATGAAGAACTATATGTTAGTAATGATATAGAGGAACTGGGGGGGAGGGGAACTGGGGAGGGGATAAGGGAATACGAAACTGTATTATAAAATAATAACAACAATAATAAAATGTATTTTAAAAAAGCAGCAATCTATGAAGATGTTTTAGCCCATTTCTTTTTAGGTGGTACAAGACATCCATTTGCTTGGGATGTGACCAAGTAGTGAACCTCAAGCAGGAAATGCTCAGAAGACAGCTTTATTTGTTTGTCACAAGTAGAGGAAACAGTGGGAGAGTTCCCCAAACTGTATCCCTGGTGAAGCAGTTTGCCAGGGCAAAGGTTAAGAGGGTTCTAGGATGTAGAAAGGGGGAGCAGGAGGGTCCTGCTGCTCAAGCAGCTCACAGCTTCTAGCACCCTGTGCTCAGAAAGTTGCCTCCGACTGGTGCCTGGCACCTTTGTGTGGTTCTGCTGGTCTGGCACCCTGATGCTCTGCTGCTCTGAGGAGTGGATTGTTCCAGACGTGCTGTTCCTGCTCCTTGGCCCTTCTTTGGCCTGGATTCTGCCCTCTTAATTACAATTGAAAAAAGAACTAGAGAACCTCTAAAACTGAAAAACACAGCAGCCCCAGTTATGTTCTTCAGTGAGCATATTTAGCAGTGAGTCACAGACAGCACTGAAGAGAGAGATGTCTGCAGGACAGGATTGGAAAATGGGTCTGAAGAAAATTCCAGAATGCAGCAAAGATGAAATGCTAGGACTTGTGCAAGGCAGGGTCAGAGACATGGAACTCAAGTAAGAACATGTTCTTCCGGGCATCATGGCTGATGGGCTAAATCGTCACTTTCCAAGTTCCAGGGTCACATATGAACACCACCAGTTCATGTCCCAGCTGATCCACTTTCCATCCAGCTCCCTGCTTGTGGCCTGGGAATGCAGTGGAGGATGACTCCCAAAAACATGTTCTTCCTTGCTTTGTATGAAAGGGACACAAACCAGAAAAAAAAGAGTTTTGGAGCCCAGACATATCTGAAGAGGGTGAGGGATGGCTAACCTCTAAAACACAAATCTGTAGATTTTTTTAAAGAAGCCAAAAATGGCAAATGAAAAGAAACCCACACTTAAACATGTTGCCATGAAACTGCAGATAATCAAAGATATTCCTTTAGAAAATAATAGTAATAAATAAACAGATATCCTTCAAAGAAGCAGCAGATAAAAGCCAGAAAGCCAAGACTTCCACTTCTTTCTGCGGATTATTTGTTGTGTGAAGGCTTCATGCCAAGTACGTGCATGAAGCCAAAGTCAAGTCCTCACTCCAGTTGCCAAAACCAGTCCTGCCTCTGGGTGGCTTCTGCCCGGGGAAAGGACTGCCAGAGGTGTCTAATCTTCGCACACTTTCCCAGGCGTGTGTGGCTAGGGCAGATACTTTATTATTATTATTATTAATTACATTTCATTTTGTGATATAGTTTCATAGGCTCTGGGGTTCCCACAACCCCTTCCCGTCCCCTCCCCCCATGGTGGATTCCTCCACCTTGTTGCAGTATTACAGTTCAAATCCAGTCAAGATTCTTTCATTGCAAGCATATACCAAGCATAGAGTTCAGCATCTTATTGTCCAGATAAATTCAATAGTTTCTTGGGGAGACCATCTCTGGTCTGAAAGCAGAGCTGGCAGAATATCATCACGACCAATTAAAAGCCCCAACATAACATCAACAACAATTTACAACATTATGGAATTAATTGACATGGTATTGAGTAACCAATATGTTAGAAAATGCAAGTTCTTAACCACATCATGTGACTACTTCATTGACATTTCAATTTTAGTTTATATACAACCGGCTTCTATGCACCTCAAAATGCCTATAGGGTACTATTCAGCTGTCTCGTGTCTATTTTCATTTTAGTATTAAGCAGTGTATAGTTTTGAAGCATAATTTTTGCTGAACTTGGCAGATTTTAGGATAGGATAGTCTAAACTGGCTTATAACTCTAATAAGGCATATGTCAGCAGTTGAGGTGCAGAACAGTTTTAGGAGGGGCGTGCAGAGAAATCTTCAATACCTTAGTGAGGAGTAACTAATCTTTGTGTCCTACCTAGTAAGGTATGTGTGAGTCCATGCTGACCGTGTCCTGTGTGGTTCTTAGCTTTCCTTGTTGTTCTCTGTCTATCTGTTCTAATTTTTTTGTTGTTGTTTTTGGGGAGTGGGCTCTGGAGCGATCCTGATGATCATTGCAGGAGAGGGTGGGGGTCCAAAGTTGGAACTAAGTAAGGACCAGAGAAAGCGCTACTCCCGATTCCCGAAGGAAGTTTACTGTTCTTTTGTTTCTGTGGACCGCTTAGGGCTCCTGGTTGTTGTTCCAATGACCTTGGCTCCTGCGAGGAAGGATTTGGGCTTCTTCCATCCCATGTGGGAGATCCAAACAGGAGTGGATGACCTCAGAGTTCTTGGCCTCCGAAGGCACTCCAGTTCCCCATGGTCTCCTTGGCAGTTGGAATATAGTCCTTGGGGGGCAGATACTTTTGTTTTAATTTGCCTGAGATCACCAAATGATCTAGGAACAACTTTAAGGGACTCTTCTCTCATTGTGAAATTGTGCATTCTTTCTGTTCTTTCCACAAATGGGCCCAGGGAGACGGAAGGTCAATCTTAGATTAATGTCCCAAAAAGATTTTTGAGGCAAATAAAAAGAGTTTGCTGTATTATTTTCACTGTAAGTGTATGAAATGTTCTTGTTAAAGCCTATTTGCTGGGACCAATGTTATGACATAGTGAGGTAAGCTGCTGTCTGTATTGCCAGTATCTGATATGAGTACCAGGTGTTCAAATCCTGGGTGCTCAAGTTCTGATCCAGCCCCCTGCTAATACACCTGGAAAAGCATCAGAACATTATGGCTCAAGTGTTTGGATCCCTGCCACCCATGTAGGAGATCCAGATGGATTCCCTGGCTCCTGGCTTCAGCTTGGTCCAGCCTCTGACCATTTAGGCCATTTGTGGAGTGAATCAGTAAAAGAAAGATAATCCTTCCCTGTCTATATAACTCTTTCAAATAAATAAATCTTTTAAAAATAAAAACATTATTGTACTGTACAAAATAAGATTAATTCACCATCTACTATGTAGAGGAGACACACCTAAAACACGAGTCAGTAGCTTTCAGCTGAGAATTGGTTTCTCCCAATGAGATATTTAACGATGTCTGGAGTTGTTTTTGGGATATCATAAATTTTACTTTGTACGTTTGAATCCTTCTTCTCTCCCTGAAGTTGTGACTAGGACTCATATTATAATATTAAGTCATAACATCAGGCATTTGCTCAGTTTTCCCATAAAAGGGGTGGTGCCTCTATTTTCATAAAGAATATTGAGCATTACATAGGGAAGTGCAAACTGGGAGAGTTGTAGGTGCTTCTGTTGCTAAGGAAGAATCCCGATACACAGATTAACAAAAAAGAAAGAAACCATGCCAAAGCAAGAGGGAAAGCCATAGCACAGGCAGGAGAGAGCCTGGCCAGACAGATGCCAGAGTGAGAACGCGAGTGATTCAAACTGTCTTGGTGGAATCAGCACATCCTATCAGCTCTGTCTTCAGTCTGTGTCTGAGTCAAGCCATGTCTTACCACTTTCATCACTGCACCTTAGTTCAAGTAACTATTACCTTTTGCACTTGTCTGTCACTGCCTCAGCCCCTGCCCTCGGCCATCTGTTCTCCACCTGGCAGCCAAGGCAGTACTCTGAAAATTGAAGTTAGATGCTCTTGCTCCTTTATTCACAAGCCTCTAACAGCTTTCCATCCCATGGGTAGTAAACACGGAGCCCCTGCGGTGGCCTACAGAAACCCACATCTTCTTTCTCAACCTTGATACTGTCGGCATTTGGTGAACAGTTGTTTGTTGGTTGGTGGGCAGGGAGTAGGGGGGCATCCTGTGCACTGTGGGCTGTTAAGAGAATTCTGTCCAGTGGATACCAGTGGCACCAAAGCCCCAGCTGTGACAACTCAAAGTGTTTCTGCAGATGTTGGCAAATGTCCCCAGACAAGTGAAACTGGCCACTGTTGAGAGCCACTGCCCCACAGGACACAGCACGCTCTCTGACCCTCGCTGGCTACACCAGGGTTATCTCCTATTCTTTTGACACGTGATGCCTGCTCCTGCCTCATGGCCTGGGCAGCTGTTGCTCTCTCAGCCTGGGATGAGATTCCCATTCATGCATGTCCTTCATGCTTCTGCCTACTGGAGAGTCACTTCAGGACTCCATGCCGTAACAGCATCCTTCCCTAGCATCCTTGGCCCTGCTGTACTTTTCTCTAAAGCATTTACCACTGCGGAACGTTGGCTTTCTGTCTCCTCACTCTAGAATGTGAACCCCACAGGGAAGGGACTTTGGTTTGCTGTGCTATGTCCCTGATATCAAGAGGAGTGCCTTAATACATGATATCTATTCTATTTCTATTAACAATTTTTCAAAAACAAAGAACAGTGTCCAGAATATGATTCCTATTTTGTGAAATGAATGAGTAGAGATGTTGTATAGGTGGGGCCTAAGGCTGTTTAGTAAATTCTTTATGGGAATGGACCACAAACCCAATAATCTAGCAAGATTCAACAACTGGAGCTGGGAATAACGAGTTAGAGAAGTGACCCTGAAAAGAGGAAATTCTATTAGATAGAAGGCTTTTGCAGTAACTCACTATATTATAAGAGCCTGGACTTAATGACCTATCAGAGTACAGAAGAATGGCGAGATGATAAGCCAGACAGGCAGCCACCAGATACATGAGCAGCCGTGCCTTGATTTGAGTCTCATTCCGATGAATACGTGGTAGCCACTTCCTGCAGATAAGTCCTGACATGGGTGACCTCGTGCTCACGTTGCTATTATAAGCTCTGACATGTTCCTCCTATGTTTCTGCAGCTTTGTTCTGTCCCACCCTAGCCACTGGAACAATCTTTCTCTAGAAAATAGCAACATCGATCATTTATCTGGACAAGCAAATCTATAAAATGGCCTTTGTTGCCCTTTAAATTTCTATTTTTGGCCTTCAAGGGTCAATACCAGTTCTCTAAGTCCCCTCCTCTCATTCTTTTAATTCCCACTCCCGCACTGTGTAACAGAGAAGTTTATTTTATGCATCAAAAGGACTTATGTTTGGACTCTTCGCACAGTTCCTTTAATGATTTGACTAGTTTATTATTTTTTAATTACGGAGAAAAATGATACAGTGGTCCATGACACATCTCCATTGTGTTAACACAAAAGAAAGACGTCTGAGGCTGGATATTTTCAGTTAATAAGTATTATGATTTTTCCATATGATCATGTTTAATTGTAATGAATTATTTTTAATTGATAGAGTATTTGACTACATTGGTATGTGTATTAAGCTACTTCAGAAAGCTCAAGGGAAAGTGGAATTAAAAAGTAATGTGTGGGCTCGGCGGCGTGGCCTAGTGGCTAAGGTCCTCGCCTTGATCCCATGTGGCCGCTGGTTCTAATCCCGGAGGCTCCACTTCCTCTCTGTCTCTCCTCCTCTCAGTATATCTGACTTTGTAATGGAAATAAAATAAATCTTTAAAAAAAAAAAAAAAAAGTAATGTGTGTTTCCCATGAGCTTTTTGAATTGGCTGTAGTATGTGGGGTGTGTGTGTGTGTGTGTGTGAGAGAGAGAGAGATTGAGAGAAAAACAGTCTGAGAGACTGACTTAGTGGTTAAGAGCACTAACTCTGGAGCAAGACCACCCATCTCAGAATCCTCCTCTCTTCCCCACCAGGTGATTTTTTTCCTCATTTACAAAATAGACAAAGTAAAGTGCCTTGGCCATAAACTTGGCGTGAATATGAAATAATTCATGTAGCGCATCAGAACTTGTCTGCTGCATAGTACATGCTAAATAATTGTTAACTACAATGATTTACATTCTTAAAATTTTTTGAAGTTTATTTAAAAAGTGAGGAGATCACAAGTACGTGGTGGGACATGTTTAGGAGTGGAGTGGGTCAGGAGGGGGATGGTGCCTTCTAGCCTGTGCCCACAGGAAGAGACAGATCACCCCTCCTCATCGCCAGTCTTCGTATGATCTTGGGAAGGGAAATGGTTCTATATACCACTGCAGGTCTTCGGTGGAGGATTGAGGGAGTATTGAGGGAGGGGTCATTTGATTGATAGATAGGTGGGGACAGGAAGGATGTACAAAGAGCAGGAGAAATGTGGCTGCCAGCTCATGACCCCTAAACCAGCTACCTACCTGTCCCATTTCATTCCTCCCTCAGTTTTCTGGCTGTTGCTGAAGGTTCAGCTTCATCATGTCTTCTCTAGTTACTTCCTGCTCATTATGGCGGTGTAACACTACCCTATCCCAGGTTCAGAATTCTTTTTCTATTTCTTCTAATGGATCCCTCTCACAAACCAGAGAACTCTCGCTCAGTGCCAATGGCTAAGCCCTCCACATCTTCATCATTGTTCTGAGAGGTTGTTGGTGTCTGCACAGGAGTTGGCAGTGTTGCTGGTCTAATCACGCCTCCCATGCGCCGAGACCAGACCACACGTCCTGGTCCCTGAGATGGGAGATACGTGTCTGAGGCCACCGTGAGAAACAATGGGTGCTGTGGCCTGGCCCAAGGAACCACAACATAACTGACTCTTTAGGCCCCCAGGCTGGCCTAGCCCTGGCTGTCGCATGTTATGAGAGGTGCTGTGGCCTGACGTGGGGAGGCCTGCCAATGATTTCTGTTCTTACTGCTGCTGCTGGTATTATCATCCCTACTGCTGCACTGTTGGTGAATACATGGCTAGTTCCTAGGCTGCTGCTTTGATAGTGCATGTACATCTTAAAGTATTTTAGGGGATCGATACCACGGAATGTAAATCTTATAAGCAGAGTTGTTATGTCAAAGGGGATTACCATTAAAAATGCAATCTATTGCCAAATTATCCTCTAAAAAGGATATCCAAATTACATTCCTACCGATAGCATAAGATAATACCTTACATCAGCCCTGGGTATTACCAGAATTCTAACTCTTTGTCAGTAGTACTTGTTTTGACTTGCATCTTTTTAATGCACATAAGACTAAGCCTATTAAAGGTTTATCACAAAAGCTTTTTATAAATAGTAATAACTTGCTCATACATCTTGCCTATTTTTCTACTAAGTCATTTTGCTTTTTGTATACTTATTTCTGAGTCCTCAATCCTCTATGGAAAAGAGTATTGACACACCAACTTTCAGAATTAGTTTCTGTGAAAATTAGATGTAATTTATTCACTTGATATTATTTCGCAAATACTTTAAACCTTCCTTCCTCTTTTCTTCCCTCAGTATATACTGAGTTTTTTGCCTAAACCTTGTGGGGTCAAGGACTGTAATTTCTGTTATTTGTTCCTTCCTGTCCCCTGTTGCTCCTTTTGCTACTTTGCCAAATGCGGTGGCTGCCATGGAGTGAGGGCTTTGTTTACACATTTCAAATGAGTGGGCTAAATCACAGTCCCAAGGCCTGAACCATTGCTTGGTCCTGTGGAGGCCTGAGAAGCCAGCCTTCCAGAGGCTAAGCAGACTGTCTACTGGTCTCCAAGGCTCAGAAATGCTGGAGTTTGTTACAGCAAATGAGAAGATCACCCTGATTATATGTCATCTGCCAGGAGAAGCGGAGTTCAAAACTCTGCTCTTTTTGGGGTGAATGGCTCCTTGGGATTTATTCTTTTCATTTATTTGAAAGGCAAAGTTACAGAAAAAGAGAAAAAGATCTTTCTTCTTTTGGTTCATTTCCCAAGTGGCCACAACAACCAGATCTATGCTGCTCCAAAGCCAAAAGCCAGGAACTTCTTCCATATCTCCCGTGGGGGTGCAAGTATCCGAGCACTGGGCCATTCTCTGCTGCCTTCCCAGGAGCATTAGTAGGGAGCTGGATGGGAAGTGGCGCAGTCATGAGATGAACCAGCACCCAGATATGGTGGTAGCATGGCAGACAGTAGCTTTACTCACCAAGTCACAATGCCAACCCCTAAAGTTTTTCTAAATGGGGACAGTGATAATGGTGGCATGACCATCATGTGATCCCGTGACCTCATTGCCCAAAGTAATGATTATAGCACACTTTTTGAGAAAGGTCTATTGTATGTGAACACTGTTCTAGAAGTTTCTCATGCGTCCTCTTCATTACTCTTCATGTTCACTTCTTCAAGGGTTGTTGTTTTCATTTTATGGTTAAGAAAATACTTACTGACTCAGTGTGGTGCGCTGTGTTATCCTAGGTCATCCTAGCAGCGAGGCGCGGTGACTATGTTGTGTACTACGCTGCTGACGTTAAAGGACTATGCCTGAGTTGCTCATGTTTTCCCTGAATATTTTGCCATCGTCCTTACAATATCATCAATGTCCTTGAAGGCAGAAACCTACCCTCTCTATTGCTTGGTAGCAGGCTTTCGGTTGCCCCAAGAACACTGCATGATCAACATTTGGGTCAGGATCTGTCTTTAGCCACTTTCACTCTGTTAGGAGACAAGCTAAGGAATCCGAAGCTTCTGTTCTGTGTGTGTAATTGTCCCTGGACCCACTGGAATATGGACTTAGGAAACCAGGAATGCCCGTGGTCTCACACAGGGTGCACCTGCAGCACCAGCTGCTGCGCTTCTGTGTGACCCTTGTCCTGATGGAGAAGGTGCGTTATTCTGCATAGGTTTGTATCTTCCACCTAGGTTTTGTCCTAAGGACATTGGCGTTTTGGCCCAGATTGTTTTAAGAGCTTAGGCAACTTTGAAAATTAAGAAAAACACAAATGAGGAAAATAAAACCAGCAATAATCCTATCACCCAAAGCATCCATTATTAATGCTTTGTTATGTATTTTCCTGGCTAAGCTGTAGAGTAAGTCATGTGTGCTTCAGAAAAATGGATTATATTATGCAAATATTGTGGGTAACAAGCTTAGTGACCTTCAGTTTTTACTGGTTATTTCAAATATAGTGATAGCCCAGGGGCAAAAAATTCCCTTCTTCCATCTGACTTGGGAGTGGTGGGGGATGGGCAGGGTTTTAATTGTGCTCATACTTACTTATTCAATGACATCAATGACTTTATAAAGCCCATCGAAGCCCAGTAGGAAGAAAAGTCTGTCTCCCAGTGCTGAAGCAGGACCACAATCCACACTTCCACTTTGGCCTTGAAATCTTTCCATGATGCTTTTAAATTTCAGATTACAGGAAGAGGTGGACATGCCAGGGAAGAGATATGGTCCTAAGTAGAACAAGACAATCTAAGGAAGGCAAGTATAGGGTATTGCTGTCATTTGCAATCAGAGACCATAAAGTAGAGATTATGATTGACTGCTTTTTTGCTTATGCTTTGCATACGAAAGGAACAAAAAATTGAAACACCATGCCCCCCTCTCTACTGTCTTGCAGCCGCCTGGTGCCCTGTCTGAGATGCTTCTGTTGGCATTTTCTTGTGTCCTCATCAGAAGCCTTCTGAGTTCAAAGAGCAATAGATCATAGAGGCCCTCAACTGTGTATCCCTCCATCACACCAACATTCTTTACTGGACTCCCCTGTAACCAAACCCTACTTTACAGAGTGGTGGGTAGAGCCCAAAGCCTTCTATGAGTACACTGCTGGGTAAGAAGCCCAGGAGGGTCACTGCTTAACTTGGACTGCTCTCAGAGTCAGGAGACAGGAAGCTTGACATGGCCTCTGCACGGCTTGCTGCAGGCAAGCTCTCAGATCTTGCTGAGCCTTAGTTTTGTTTTGTTGTGTAAATTTTTTGTATTATTTTTATTGGAAATTCAGATACACAGAAAGGAAGATCTTCCATCTGCTGATTCACTCCCCAAGTGGCCACAATGGCCTCAGCTGAGCCAATCTGAAGCCAGGAGCCAGAAACTTCCTCTGGGTCTCCCATGCAGTGCAGGGTCCCAAGACTTTGGGCTGTCCTCAACTGCTTTCCCAGGCCACAAGCAGGGAGCTGAATGGGAAGCTGGGCCGCCAGGACTAGAACCGGTGTCCATATGGGATCCTGGTGCATGCAAGGCGAGGACTTTAGTTGCTAGGCTACTGCACCAGTCCCTGAGCCTCGGTTTTGAGTAGGCGATTTCCAAAGCCTCTTCTTTCCCCTGATGTCTAAGATTTGAATGAGGAGCGTTGCTCAAAACAATGCCTCTCAGGCTTTACCATGGGCGAGATGCCTGCGGAATCTTGTCACATTGCAGTTTCTAATCAGGCAACCCAGCTGGGGCCCAGGACTCTGCATTTTCAGCATACTCCCAGGCAGTGAGCCCCTCCTCCTCCAAGGGCCACATCCTGAATCCCAAGGACTTAGAGTAAAGTCCTGTATGGTTGTCCTCAGCTGCCTGACTCTTAGTGCAGGGCATAAGTGTCTTTTAGTCCGAGTAGCTCGCTCTGCAGAAGCCCAGTGCTCGGTTTCCCAGGATTCCAGTTTGGTGTCTGCGCCTGGTGGTGCTGCTGCAGGAAGCTGACGTGCCGTGTCACAGACCCCGTGCTGAGCGTTCCCAGTGTCTCCTTCTCACCTGCACTCTCGCTCTTCTTTTCCCAGTGAAGCAGGTGCTGTGATGATCCCCACTATACAGATGAGAAAACCAAGGCTCAGTGAGGCTCATGTGAGAGACAGAGCAGGCACCATTCCCCACTCTCTCCCCCCACTCCCAAGCATCTTACGGCAGACTCATGGCCATAAAGGAGAGAATGACATCTTCCGTTCTGGCAGTGGAGGTGAACACCACGGGAACGGCTGTGTTGAGGGGCCAGCTCTGTGTCTGTGTGGTAGAGGATACTGCTGCCCGTGAGCTCAGAGTGTCTTCTCCAAGGAAACACATCTCCTCTTGGGGCTCCATCCTCTGCCTCAGATGTTCTTGGAGAGTCTTGATGGGCTCTGAGCTTGCCGGTTGCAAAGGCTGTGCCATTTGTCTCCCCAGACCTTCAGCAAATGGCCTTCTTGGCTGTGAACAGCCCACAGATTGTGTCAGAGGAAGGCCACGGGTCTTACCAGGCCACATCCATTTTCATTTACCTTCTGAAAGAAGATTAAGGAGAAAATTCAATTTTACCTAATGCCTCCCCCAAATGGCTAATTTATATGCTAATTAGCAAGATAGGGATCGATGAAACTGGTCATTGATATGATATCCAAGGCACCAGTAATAAAATTCATTTGGGGAAGTACTGCCAGTGGAAATGAAGCAATTATACAGAATAAATGGAGCAGCTCGGGCAATAAGGGCTCCATATTGCACTTAGCTATATTATTTCCCCCTCACTCCTCCCCTCATCTTCTCCCCACCCCATCGAAGTCCACTGTCCATTGGGATCCTGTGAGGCATCACATGCCAGCTCCCTTCCTTCCAAGTGCTCGGTCTACACTGTCCCGTGGAGAAAAGCCCCATGTCTGAGCAGCTGGAGCATCAGGCCGTCGGGTGTCTCAGGGTGCAAGTTAAGCAGGGGATGTGCCCTGTGCTTGCACACCTGCAAGGTGGGGTTAGGGTTTCCTGCTTAAAGCACAGCTGGAGTTACATGTATTGCCCGATTTTCCAGGACTGTCTTAATTTCAAACCTTTAGTCCCGTGAGACATGATGGGTCCCGTATAAACCCAATGTGAAGCAGACTGTCATGGCTCCAGAAGGCTTAGCCTAATTTCATGAGGTCTTGATTCAGTTTGCACATTTATCCCATGATTTCAGAATTTTTTTTTTCCTCTGGGTGGGGTGGGGAAAGATTGCAATTATCTCTGTAATTTTGGGGAAACATTTATTTCACTTTCCAATTAAGGTCATTGAAATATTTCCTTTTTTTCCACTGTCTGCTTGTTAGAATCACCTGGTGAGTTTTTCACCAAATTTTCTTATGAAAAAAAAATGTTAACAAACCAAAAAATTGAAAGAATTATACAGTGAATGTAATATTATCTAGATTCAACAGTATTTTCCCATACTTACCTTATCACAAACCCAAGTCTGCTCAACAACTCAACCCTCTAGCCATTCATCAGTCCTTTTTATTTCTAATTTTTTCATTTTCTTTTTTAAAAGATTTATTTATTGACTTAAATGAGTTACAGAAAGGGACAAAGGAAGCAAAGGAGTTAGAAAGAAATTCTTCCATTTGCTGGGTCACTTCCCAGGTGGCTGCAATGGCCAGCACTGGGCCAGGCTAAAGGCAGCCGTTTCATTTGACAGTCCCACGTGAGTGCAGCAGCCCAAGCATTTTGGTCATCTTCTGCTGCTCTTCCTAATCTGTCAGCACTGAGCAGGATCAGAAGTAGAACAGCCACGAAATGAACTGGTGCCTATATGGCACTTTCTACTGCACAATGCTGGCCTAAATTGCTTTAAAAGAAAGATTTATTTGTTTTTATTTAAAAGGCATATTTTACAGAGGGGAGGGGAAGATAGAGAAAGAATGTCTTCCATCTTCTGGTTCACTCCCCAAATAGCTGCAATAGCAGAAATGTGCTAATCTGTAGCTGGGAGCCATAAACCTCTTCTAGGTCTCCCACATGCCTCTGCTGTTTTCCCAGGCCATAAGCAGAGAGCTGGATCTGAAGTGGAGCAGCTGGGACATGAACTGATGCCCATATGGGATGCTGGTTCTTTGGGGAGGAGGATTAGCTTGCTGAGCCACACTGCTCCAGCCCCTTAGGTGCCTTTAAAAAATCATATATATATATTTGACACAGAGAGATGTTTTTCATCTGCTTATTTTTTCCCCTTATGCTTGCAAGAGGCAGATCTGGGCCAGAGCCAAGAGCCAAGAACTTTTTCTGGATCTCCCACATAGGTGCCACGGGTCCAAGCAACTGGGGCCATCTTCCGTTATTTCCCAGGCACATTAGCAAGGAGCTGGATCAGCAGAGAAGCTGGGATTTGGAGCCAGTGTTCATATGGGATGCCAGCATGGTAGGGAATGGCAGCTTAACCCATTATACCACAATGCCCAGGGCCCTATTTTTTTTCAAAAATTGCATTTCAAAGCAAGACATAGGCATCAACATACTTTGCCTCTAAATACTTTAGAATGCATTTCACTCTCTGGAATTCAGACTTTTTTTTTTTAATGTCCTTGTGGTTGCTTTTTCCTTGAGTTAAAACTTGCATACAAAGAAATGAACAAATATGAAGAACATCATTCTGCCAGTTTTAACAGATGCCTGCATGGGCGTGATTCCCTCGTGCCCGTTTCAGCCCCTTGCCTGTCCTGCCTTCCACCTCCCTGTGCGTAGCACGCCGTAGACCTAGCCAGGCTGTGGGGTTGCCGTGCGTGGCTTCCTGTGTTCTGTCTGCTGTTACACAGGAGACAGATGGCTCCTTTTGATTGATGACCAGTATTCTGTCATTTGGGAGGGGGAGGAGGGATACCATGAGTTTATTATTATTATCACGAATAAAACAGCAATAGACATGTTTTTATAAAACTTTCTTCAACATATGTTTTCACTTTGAGTAGATTCCTAGGAATGGAATTTCTGGGTTATAGGAAAGGTGAATATTTCTTTTATAAAAAAAAATGCCAGATCATTTTCCAGCATGGTTATGCTATTCCTAGGAACCTTTTTAAAAACACCGCCTCTCCACCCTGCTGCTGCTATTCATTTTGTTTTTCTTTTTCTTTCTTTTTTTTTTTTTTCATTTTATGATACAGTTCCATGGAACTGTATCTTTTTGTTTTTAAAAGACTTATGTATTATTATAAAAGCACAACAGCCGGGAGAACTTGCGTTTGCCAGTTTACTGCCGAGATGGCCTCATCTGGGGTGTATGAAGCTCCACCTAGGTCTCCTAGAACGCCCTGGGGTCTCCACGTAGGTGGAGGAAACCGAGAACGTCAGTCATCTCTAGGCTGCCTCCCATGGGACACCTGAGTGCGTGCAGGGTCAAAAGCAGAGGCAGAAGTCAAGCCCAGGCACTCTGAGAAGGGTCGTGAGTGTCCAAGCAGCAGCTTGATGCACTGCACCACGAGGCCTCTCCTGCTGAAATCGTGATTTGGTCAGCAGTGAGGGCCAGTCCAGGCATTTCTGACGCGCTCACCTGGCGGTTCTAATATGCAGCTGGAGATAAGGGTTACATAAGGTTCAATGTTTAGGTGCAGATGAAAACTCTTTGGATATCTATGATAAATACAAAAGCATTGGACTTCTGTTTTTACTTTGCAAAGTGGTTTTCTGTTGTCATTTCATCTTTCATTTCCTTTTACAGCTATAAAGACCTGGGGGATATTCTAGGATTCTATGGAGTATGGAGTCCTGCTTTTTAATCCAAAGATCACTGCTTTGTGTAACTTTGAGGGTGTTGTCCGTTGGCTCCTGCCACTGTAGAATGGGGTTTCTACTGTGAGGTCCAAGGTTCTGAGGATAGAAATGCTGGCGTCGGAGAATTTTCTGAAATGTCTTACAGGCCCAGAGTGAAACTAGAGTCTCCAACACCCTCATCCTCCAGAGTGGGCTCCTGAACTCTGCCTTTCAGCACAAAGGCAAACCGATAGCTCTTTCCTTTGGTTCCATAATATGGCTCTGGATGGTAAGGCTGTGAATGTCAGAACTGTCACCATCTCCCTATAATGTTGTAGGTATAATTATCTCTGAAATTAGTGGGACACATTTTAGAACTTGTTTTCGGGCCCGGCGTCGTGCCCTCGTGGCTAATGTCCTCGCCTTGAATGCACCAGGATCCCACATGGGCACCGGCTCTAGTCCCGGCAGCTCCACTTCCCATCCAGCTCCCTGCTTGTGGCCTGGGAAAGCAGTCGAGGATGGTCCAAAGCCTTGGGACCCTGCACCCGTGTGGGAGACCTGAAGGAGGTTCCTGGCTCCTGGCTTCAGGTCTGTGCAGCACCGGCCGTTGTGGTCACTTGGGGAGCGAATCAACGGATGGAATATCTTCCTGTGTATCTGACTTTCAAATAAAAATAAATATTTTTTAAAAAGACTTTGTTTTCCATTCCCAGTGATGACATTGGCTAATGTCTGTATTCCCTTGCCCCTGTAGGCACCACCATTCCTTTGCCAGGCTGCTGACCAGAGTTAGTAATAACTGAACAGGGAAGAGCTATGCTGAAAGGACGTCCTAGCGTATAACAAATGCTCTGGATTACTGAGCATTGAGTCAGCAACAACAAACCAGTGGACTGTAGTCTGACCTCCACCATCTAAAGACTTATTTATTTATTTTTATTACAAAGTCAGATATACAGACAGGAGGAGAGACAGAGAGGAAGATCTTCCGTCCAATGATTCACTTCCCAAGTGAGCCGCAACGGCCAGTGCTGCGCCGATCAGAAGCCGGGTACCAGGAACTTCTTTCCAGGTCTCCCACATGGGTGCAGGGTCCCAAAGCTTTGGGGCCGTCCTCAACTGCTTTCCCAGGCCACAAGCAGGGAGCTGGATGGGAAGTGGAGCTGCCGGGATTAGAACCAGTGCTCATATGGGATCCTGGCACATTCAAGGCAAGGACCTTAGCCGCTAGACCACGTTGCCGGGCCTGACCTCTACCATCTAAAGCCCAGGTGCAGACTGTCTCCTGGGTGCACTGTGCCCAGTGCTGTTCAGATCTACCAAGCCCGTCTCCGAGCCTGACAGAGAGGTGTGTGTGGCCCCTGCGGTGTTTTAAGTCAGATGATCAGTCCTTGTTAGAAGGGGAAAAAAAAGTTCTTTAAGGAGTCTTATAGATAATGTGGTTTCTGTCCCAGTTCAACCTTTTAAATAGGGATTTTCCAGTTAGCACCAGGAAGAGTGCAATGGCCCATCAAGACTTGCCTGTAGGTGACTGGCCAGCAGGGGCATGGGTAAGGACCTCAATGAGAAGTGCCAGGCTTTTGCTGTGTCTGAGGAGGGAGGGGCCTTCTTGTCCTCCACACACAGCCTCCCCGGGAAGATGGGGAGTTGCTCTGATCAGCACAGAGTCCCAGGGAAAAGGGAAGCTGCTGTGGAGCCCCTTTTTGTATTTTTGGCCTCCCTAAGCGTCCATCTGTGGGACTGTGTGCTTTTGAAAGGTGGTGCAGGGAAGAGGGATGAGGGAGGGAGCCCGGAGTGCCTGCGACGTGAAGCGTGCATCTGGCCTCCCCAATTCTCTTGCGGTTTGGTTTTACTCCCTAATGTATCCCCTGAGAACACAGACTAAGCAGCCTGGGTTACCCAGCAATTTCTCCAAACTATTTGCATGAAATACTGCAGGCAAAAAGCCCGGACCCTGATTGGCTGTTGCTAGGTAACAACATAATCATCAGGAAATTAGGCTGCTTTTTTTTTCTTTCTTTTTTTTCTTTTTCCCTTCAACCCAGAGAATGTGTGTGCTTGCAGTGTTGTGCAGGAAGAGAGAGGGAGTGGAACAAAGAGAGGTAAATGGGATGGTCTCGAAGGCGGGGACAGCACAGCCACAAGCCTGCATCCCATGGTAGGACCATGTGCTTGGGGTCGGGCTCTTCCTTTTCTGAAAGAATGACAGGGGCCTTCAGGAAGCAGGAACAGAAGCTACAGAAGCAACTCTGACATTTGAAGTGATTGTTAGAAGCATGAGGTGGCATTTGATGCATGGCAGCAACTGAGTGTGGGTACATGAATGAATGTGTCCAGGGAATGTAGACAGGCAGGGATGAGAATCCTTTAGCATAGCCAGGGAATGGGGAAGAGCGTGAGAATGCTTGTGGGGATGAGGCATGGGACAGAAACAAGGAGCCTACCCCAGAGTGAACTGAAGTTGAGCACCGACTGTTTAAACTCTGCCAGAGCTGTGGCGTGTGGTCGTCCATTATCCCACCAGGCAGTCCTCCCTCAGCTTACCCTTCTGCCTGCTTAGACTACACAAGAGAGGAAGAAATAGGAAGAGAACATGTGCGTGTGTGTGTGTGTGTGTGTGTGTACCAAGTTCATTTTCAATATTGTGTCCTAGGATAACAGTGTACCTAAGCCTAGCGAGTGCAGTCACACCTGGCCACTTTCTCTGGGTAATGAGTATCCATAGCAACCCCAAGCACTTTCCTTTATCTTCATGCTAGCCCCAGGTGGCTTTCCCACCTCTCAGCTCCCTTATCTGGCCCTCCTTTCGAGTTCCCTAGCAATGAGCCTACCCTTGCACTAGACCAACTCAGTTGCCATGCTGAATACTTCATTGGTGTGCTACACTCCAGGCAAGCTAATTGCCTCTTGCCACTCACTGTCTACCAGATTAATGACTCGTGGTGTGTCTGGTTGCCCATAGCCTCCTCTGAGATTCCTCCTTTGATCTGTCTTGCCCTTCTCCCCAGCTCCTCATCTCGGCCTCCAAGCCCCAGATCTGCATTTTCAGAAGGCATTTCTGAAATTGTCACTCTGCCTGATCAAGGGAGATGAACCCGAGACTTGTGCAGAGGAGCCCCTTTTTGTGTGTGTGGTAAAAGCATGCACACGTCTCAGGAGCAAGACGCAGTGTGTACCCATGACCTAGACTCAGGAGAGGCTCCCTATAACGCCAGCCCTGTGGTGACTTGCTGTCTGCAAAGGGAAGCCTCGCCAGACTCGAAGCTCTGGCTCTCGCCTGGAGAACCTGGACTAAATGGGATGCAACTGGGGCTGTGAAAAGCCCCTGAGCAGTGCAGGTGCTCTCTCTTGAGAACTGTCTCCAGTGATGACTGCCATGGCCTTCCAGGCCTCAGTCCCTCCTCACAGCTTTCTCATGCGTCAACATTGGAAACAGTCTGTGTTGCACCTCTTCCCCACCATGCTCCAAGACAGTGGTTCTCCGAGCGTGGTCCCTGGGTCTGCAAAACCAGAGATGTGGGGGTGGCACTCAGCAATCACCCTGCCAGTGATTCTGATGTGTGCTCAAGTTTTGAGACCCGCCCCCCGTGGGCCTGCTAATTGCATTTTCATATGTGATACTGATCTCTGATTGACAATCTAAGAACAAAAACTCAGAGATACCATATGTAATGAGAATGGTCTCCCTCTGTCTGGAGTACCCCTCCCTGTTTTCCAAATCCCAGCTAAACTCATCGGTAATGACCTTTCCCAGATGCAACTTGAGCTGATTTGACTGAACTGATCACCTTAAGCCTTGCACATGTCAACAGTGGCAAACCAGGATCCAAAGCCCAAGCCTGCTTACGTAAAGCCCTCAAGCCTAGGATTAGGTTTACATTTTAAATGGGGGGCAGAGACAAAATAGAAAGCGTATCCATATGTGGTCTGCCTAGCCTAAATTTGATCTTGTTCTTCACAGAAAAATGCTTGTTGACTTATATTTGTGTGTTTTTTGCACTTTTATTACTTTTCCTATTAAACTATTAGCTCTGTAACAACAAGCAATGTTTAAATCTTTTTTATTCTATTCAATACTATGCCTGTAATAACTGTTTGATAAACATGGAAAAGATAGATGGACAGTGGTTGTGTGAGACAATTGAATAATTGATGCATATTCTGGTAATTCAAGAGATCAGATTTTCTGTTTAGCCATTTTGTGGCTGCCCTATCCATGACCTACGAACAAGATTTTCTCTACCTTCAGCAGATGATTATCAAAAAGTTCAAAGAATGAGATTTTTGTTAATAACCAGAATAATGAAAAGCATTTTAAAGATACACCACAAAATGAAAAACAAGATTGGCTTAAAACATTCATAGAAGAATTAAACCTATCAGGTGGGTTTCTGGTATTCGGTAGGAAGGTTTTCATGGACTTGGGTGCTGCTGTGTGGATCCACCTGCTGCATGGTTGCCCTGCCACTACCTGAGCACCTTCATCAACTAGAAATCCACTTCCTCACAAAGCAGTCCTTTTCTGCTTCACAGTCCCAGTTAGTACTTTTTCCCATTGAGTTTGAATCTATGTCTTTATCATATTCCCTGTAGTCTACTTTAGCTACCAAAATTAGCTACCCAAGTTTTATAATTATGAGAAAATTAGATAATAGTTACCATATGACTCAAGAGTAGAAGATTGAGGGGAATCTACCCATGTAGATAGTTTTCCCCTGCGCATATGATATAATGAGTTAGAGAGACAAGAATGATTAGCATGCCTGAATCTCACAGGGCTGCTAAGAGAGGGAGAGTAAACTTAACAAGTGTTAAATAGAATATAACATTCCCCTTATGATAGAAACCAAGGAGCTGTGATCCCAGTGTTTCAGCGACTGACTGCTATGTAGGGTTCTGTGAGAAGGAACGTTGGTAGCAATTAGAGGCTATTATTTGGGACAAATGAGTAAAAGGAGGTCCTGGAGCTGGAATTGCTTTGTGATGCCAAAGCCGTAGAGAGCTTCCATGACACGCTGGTAGGGCAGAAGCAGAGTGGGAAAAAGCTTCTTAGAAATGACTGAGTCTTCTAAATGTTGGCATGAGCTATATTGGTTGAAGTCCCTAATGAGGGAACTGTCCCAAAGATGAAGTAAGAAGTGGGAAAAGAAAACCAGTGTCTCAAGTTGTACACATGTGCATAGCATGTTGTGGTCTGAGTCCAAACAGCCAGAAAACTAAGAAGCTGATTACTACATAACATAATAAAAATAATAATAATAATAATAATAATAATAATAACAGCAACCCCAAGAAGGTTATTAACATTCACCTATGCTGAAATCACTCTATAGAGCTTGGAGTAATACAGGAGTGTAAGTATAATAACAGCAGGTGCCAACTACCTTCTATCCTCCCACTTTTCCCCTCTCCCCAGTGTACTTTTTGGGGGGCTTCAGAAAGTTCGTGGAAAATGCATGCTATGTTTTACTTCCACCTTGCCGTGAGCTTCATGAAGGCCTCATTGCTGTATGTGAGCACACATGGGCGTGCTCTTTTTCTCTCACACACACATATAGACACACACATGCTTATGTCTGTTTTGGTTATCACTTCTAATTTTACCTGTCTTTTTGTTGAGCTTGCTTAACAAGAACGTTCCTGGGATTTGAGAATAGAGCTCTCTGGAGTCCAGTGGGAAGCTTGCTTCCAAGTTAGGACTAAGCAGGCTCAGTAATTGTGAAGGATTCAAAGTGCAAATGTCTAAGAGTCTTCCCCTTGCCACACGCTCCTATTATGACTCCAGCTTGGGCTGAGGTTCAGCCAGTGCTGATCCATGCCGTTTGCTGGCTTGATTGTCCTGGGAGGATCACTGTACCTCTTTTTCATCTGCAGCTCCTATCCCAAAGCAATGTTGGGAAGATCAGGCAGACAAAGGGTTGGGTTGTTACTAAGTGCCTGTTCTGTGGTGCATGTGGCATTAGCTGTTTTCCTTGCATTATTTTGTTTACTTTTCCCAGTATCTCTTACTAATCAATATGACTAGCACTGTTCTGTTCGGCAGGTAAAGAAAAACCAAGGCTGATAGAAGCCAAGTAACTGTCCAAGGTGAACTAGCTGGGGCAGAAGCAGGAACGTAAAGGCTTTCACTAACTATAAAGTATATCTTCTTTCTTCTAAACCATACTACCTCCCTGAAACTCACAGCACATGTACCTTCCTCTAGCCTTTTTCCCCAGGCCAATGGGAGGCAACTCCTTTTGTTTCATATTATTTCTGAATTAGGTGATATCAGGTTGGTTGCACAAGCACTGCTGATAAGACCAAGATTCTGTGTAGGTAATACTTATGGAAATACTTAGAAACCAGAGAACCTACAAAGGCTAGCATTGTGCCAGTTACCGCTTCAGCTGTGATTCCTGGATTCGGGCAGGACCAGGAGAGCTGCAGTTAGTGGACATGCCTTGTACCGATTCTGGTGCTGCAAATGCCTCTTTAAAGACAGGCGTGAGGCAAAGGCTAGAGGGTGCAAGTTTGATCCGTAAGGAGTGACTGACCCAGAAGAGCCTAGACACGAGTGAGCATAGGTGAATCTGGCCCTTGTGCCTGGACCCACAGCTGCCAACTGCTAGCTCTCTGGCCCTTGATTAGCTCTGTAGTAACTCTGCCAGTGAAGATCTGATCCTGTTGTGAGAAATACATGCCACCTTGCTGCTAAAGCACCTATCACTGGGTAAGCACAGCCAATGGCAAGAATGATTATCATTTGCCAGTATCAGACCTCGGACTACCATTTACCCATCATTCCCATGCCAGATGCGAGTCTTCAGGACAGAAGCTGCCCTTGGCCACCCTCAGTTCAAAATACACCACATCTCAAGCCTGCTCCCTTCATCCACTCATGATGGGGAAAGAAATCTGGGAGCAAGGAAAAAGGGGCACTATAGGGCATGTCAGATGGTGGCCCCCCCAGTGCGGTTCGTGCCTCTCCCTGGCACCCTCAGTGTTAGTGCTGATTGAGTCACCAAACTCCTTGGCGCCAGTGCGGAGAAGAATTCAGTGGTTTCTTCAGGGCCGTTGGTAGGTTTGGACTGCAACCCAGTTTGGAGGAATAGCAAGAGGTAGAAAAAGAAAGAGGGCTGATGATAATGATAAAATTTTTGAATAAGTTCTAGGCCATTGTACAATCACTCTGAAAGCCTGCCAATCAGGTGTTCCCATACTTCATGCCCTGGCCTGGTTAGGCTTCTCAGGAAGTCAGCAGTGGCAGAAAGGCTAGGCTGCCATGCCTAGTCCATCCTCAAGAATGAGTTAGCAGAAAATGGCAAACTCTGGATCCTGTAGATACAGTAGCTGTGGCGCCAGGGGAAAGGGCAAGATTTAATATGGAGAGATCGTTGTCGTCTTTTATGGCACTGGATACTGACAAAGCCCCAAAATGTATAGCTCTGCTAAGACTAAATAAGAAAAATTGGCTGAGATCATAGTGTAAAGAATTTGCACTCTCACATAAGAAAGAGTTTTTGGATTTAGAAGCTATGGAAGGAAATTATAGTATCTTTTAGGGGGGAAAAGGTCATCTATATTATCATAATCTCTTCTTTTTTAAAAAAAAAAGTAGTTGTTGAATTGTTTATGCAAAAGTCTTGGTTGGAGAGAGATCTTCCATTTGCTGATCCACTCCTCAAATGGTCACAACAGACACGTCTGAGCCAGGCCAGAGCAGGGAGTCAGGAGCTTCCTCCAGGTCTCCCACATGGGTGGCAGGAACCCATACACTTGGACTATCTTCCACTGCTTTCCCAGACCATAGTCCGGGAGCTGGGTCAGAGTGGAACAGGCAGGACACAAGCTGTGCCCATGTGGGATGCCAGTATCACAGGCAGTGGCTTTACGCGCTAAACCACAATGCTGCTCACCCTAGTCTGTGCCTCAGCTGTGCTTGGTGTTTTAAGTTCATTGTTTCACTGGTCCTTTAAAACAGACTGATGATATGTTTACTGATGTTCAGTCATTTTACAGATAGGTTAAGTTATTTGGCAAGTCCCATGGTCACGTGTATTTTGCCCTGGCAATGTTTTTTCATTTTCATGTTGCTGAACTTCCCTACTTTTTCTGAGCTCTCTCTCATGACACTTTGCATTTGTATAGTTTTTATTTACCAAATGCTTGCCTGAGTCGTTTTGTTTCACTTTTCCACAGCTTCCAAGAGAAGTACACGGGTTGCATTGTTCCCAGCTGGTCCAAAGCCCAGGCTCCTGAACTGGACGCTCAGTGTCTACTTTCCCCAGGAACAGCAGTCTCATGCCCATCTCTTGCGTGCCTCTTGTCTTTCAGTCTTCCTCCCTCTCTACTTCCAAATCAGAGGGTCTGGTGTTCGTGTCTACTAACATTTGTAAAGGTTCCTGCTCAGAGAACGGTAATTTTCACAAGGTGCTTCAGCACAGCTTATTCCAGATGTCCTTTGTCGGAAGGTTGAGATCCACCAGTAGAGCTTCACACTTTATTCATTTTTCATTTAGCAAACAATCCCTGTTGCTGGCTAGGCACTATGTTAGGCATTAAAGATCTAAAAATAATAGACTCACTCGCTGGTGAAGAAAGCCAGCTGTCTTCCTGTATTGTCAAAGTGTGTAACAATGCACCAAATCCGGGCTGGGTTCAGAATGAAGTCCTGTAAGAGAAGTAGGTATGAAGGTTGAATGCAAAGGATGAGTGCGGTCCTGCTCTGGGCTGAGCTACAGCACCTACCAGCATGTGGAAGACCTGAGCCGAGAGTGGGTCTGGTAGGGGTACTTTGGAAACTCCCCTGCTAGGCTGCTGCTGCTGCCACTGGTAAACATGGGATCTGGGACTGGACGCAGACTGGGTTGGCAGGGCTCCAGCACCTGTCAGCATGTGTGTGAGCCAACTCTTGGGGTGGGACAGGCTGAGCTAAGCCACAGCACCTATGGGTGAGCAAGAGAGTTGGAGGATATGTTGGACAGGATGTGCTAGGCCATAGTACATGCTGGTATGCACAAGCCAGAGCTAGGGGCAGGAAAGGTAGGAGGTTTTGGATGGTGACCCTGACTAAGCCACAACACCTGCTAGTGTGTGTGAGGGCTGGGCATGGGGCAGGCTGGGAAGGCTAGGTAGGGCAAAGCCACAGCACCTAGCAGTTCACATGAGAGATGGGGTAAGGGGTGGAACTGTCCAGGCAGCTGCATCCACCAGTATGTGTGTTGGCTGGTGCTGGTGACAGACCGTACCTCACCCTGCACTGGTTGGCATACACAAGTCAAGTGTGAGGTCACCCCAGGTGAGGTTTGTTGGGGAACTCCCCTACTAGAATGCTGGACTCAAACATTGGCCTTAGAAAATCACAAGATACGTGGTTAGAGTGCATGTATCAGAACTGTGCCTCCTCAGATACTGATGCCCATGCAATAGAGAACATACCCAGATGCACACAAAAGACATACCAACCAGCTTCACCTAAGCCAATAAAGAACATCAAGTACCTCATCCAAATACGGAAAGCAGAACAGATTAAACAACTCTGCTGGCCAGGCTTTGCAGCACATGTCTAAGTCAGTGGATAAATCAGAGTAGACCTGGTCAGACAAAAAACTCTAGGAAGTTTTCTCAACCCTGGTGCAACAATGCCAACAACGTCTCAGAACTCTCAAGACCACTCGAGCAGCACCCTCGGAACATCCTTCCCCACATTGGGGTTTCTAAGGTGACTTCAAATGATCGTCTCCACCCCCAAGTACTGTTACAGCTTGACAGCAAGGAGTGCCCCCCCCGTCCCTGCAGACACATAAGGAACTGGAAAAAAAGAAGAACCGAAATAATTATCCATTTATCTTACTCACTTTCCTCCATACCTTGACCCTCTACACCCTAACCAGATGCTCCCTGGGCATCTGTAAATGTAAATAATTTTTAAAATAAAACTTAAAAATGTTTAAAAAAAAATTGAGTGGGTTCTGGCCAGGGAGATGGGGAAGGAGGGATTGTAGTGAGGGGTAAAGCAGAGGGAAGGTCTGGGCAGAGTCATAATGTGACTGATGATCCTGTGATGTGCCGTAAGCACAAGGTTGGCAGGCTCTATAAGTGAGCATGTGGCAGATGCTGAACATGGGCACCTGGGTGGGCAGGTGCTGTAAACACATGGCAGACGCTGAATGTGGGCACCTGGGTGGGCAGGTGCTGTAAGAGAGCACGTGGCAGATGCTGAATGCAGGCATCTGGGTGGGCAGGTACTGTAAGTGGATACATGGCAGACGCTGAATGCGGGCACCTGGGTGGGCAGGTGCTGTAAGCGAGTGTGTGGCCAGCAGACATAGAGGCTGGTGAGAGGTGGAAAGACTAAACTAAGTGCAACTTCATTCTCCCCTGCTGGCTCGGGGAGGTTTGGGGATTCTTGGCAGTAAAGACACTGCATCTGATGACTCTCCCCAGCCCGCTACCCCGCCATCTTCTAGCCCACCTTAGAGGAGCTTCACCCATCACATATCATGAGTTAGCTGCTCCTTTGGTAGTCTCATGCAAGGCTGGCAGTGGGCCCCTGGAAACAAGGCCTCCCTCCTATCTTCATGGGTGTCCTTCAGAGGGCTTGGGAAGAACAGACTGCTGAACCCCAATCCCAGAGTTTCTGAAGTATATTTTTGCAGAGCTGCTGGGGAACCCCATTTGAAAACCCCTGCCTTGGCGTCTGCAAGATGTTATGTTTAAAAGCCTGCATTTTATGTCTTTCTGTCTTTGCATGCTTTGTTTATCATTGAGTTCATTGACCATTTTAGGCCAGTCAGGCTTCATCCTGGGCAGTAAATCACTTTCTTAGGGCTGTCCCCACAGTTCTGCTGTTTTGCAGAAACAAGGAGTCAGCTGGGCCAGGATGCCTCTGGAATCTCCCCTGACCTCCTCCTGGCTTCTGGTAGCACCAGGTGGTCAGACCTTGTGATACCTTCATTCTTGTCCCTGCCTCCAGCTTCTCCTAGCTGTCTTGCCCCTGTGACACCCTAAGGATATAGCTCCTATTGGATCAGAGGCCCCCGGAAGATGCAAGCTATGCATCACCTTGCTTTAGCGGCATGGGAAACTTCTTTTCTGCCAAGAACCATCCAAAATTAATCAAGTTAGAAATCAGCCTGCTATAGATTTATTGAGTCCTAAATCCCACCTGAGATTGCCTTGGCAAGCAGGTCCAGATGGTTTTGAGAGCCTTATACAGCCCCCAGGTTGGATGCTCCCCACCCCTGCTGTGAAGCAAGGAGGCTAAAGCTGCCTGGGTCTGGACAAATTCATCCTCGTGCCTCAACTCTCACATACATGGCTTTGACTGCATGTCCTTCCCAAAGGGACCAAGTCCTTCTCTTCCTCATATGTTTCAACCAGCCAGCACCAGTGTGTAACAGAGATATTGGAGTCCTTGTAGCCGGCCTTTGATAAATGGTAAGGCAATAGCAAGGCTTCCGTTTATCCATTTAAAGGTATGTTGTTTGTTTCACAGAGAAGTTCTGTGGGGACTGTGAGACTGGCGTACACGGCTTTCACTTCTGTCTTGGTTAGCCTTCACTGGGATGCTTTGGTTTCTAGAAACTGACAGCAGCAATCCATAGAGAACTGGCATCATGGAGGAAATGTGGCACGAGGTCTGAGCCGAAGCCAGCTGCCCTGCTCCAAGGAGAGCATCGGTGACTTCCAACTGCTGCTAGTGCCATCACTGGGCGCTTAGGTGTAACCAGGATCCTTAGTTCCTGGCAGCAGCGTGGCGGTGAGGCAACTTCCTCTAGGGCCCCACGGCCTACAGAGTTTGAACCCTCTGCTGTCACTACCTCATGCCTCGGACAGAGGGAACTAAGGAGCCGCAGCCAAGGACTCCTTCCCCCACCTCTTCCAACTTCCTGTGTAAACCACTACAAGCGTGATAATCCCAGCGGCCCTGTGGGGGCTGCCTAGGTCTCTCATTTCCCATCAGGCTCTGATTCTATTAGGGAAAACCTCACCCCACCTCACCCCTGGGATTCAGGCTACATTTGGAGAGCTGTTCTCAGTACCTCTCCCCCTCCACTTCCCTGCAACCCTGGTCACAGCTGTAATCCACAGTAAATGGATTTCCCCGACCCTGGGGACAAAGGCCTAGTGTTCCAGAGACTGGACGGCTCCTGGGAGGGCAGAGCCATACACGGTTCTCCAGCTGCCGGTCTCCGCCCGCAGGCAGTGGGGACCTGTAATAAGATCAGCATCCACGCGAGTTACAGTCAGCACATCGCTCAAAGTGGTCCCTTGCGGCTGGGAGGGGAGAATGAAATAGGAATCGTAGCCCTGCAGAGTCTCAGAAAAACCACACAGAGCGTTGGAACCCAGAGAAAAACAGACTTCCTCCAGTGTTGGATGTCAGCCATGAATGAGATCTGGCTGTGGTTCCCGGTGGGAGTCCGCGGGCCTGGGAAGCCTTGAGGAAGAAATACGGAACCAGTTAGAGGGGGAGAAGGCAGAAATAACAGTAGGAATGAAGGAGGGGTTGAGTCGAGGAGAAAGGCCCGACATTGAAACGTAGAATCCACATTTTCCAGGAGGGGAGCCTGAGGACAGGACATAAAGGGAATCCACAGATATCCCAATCCCTCCAGCAGTGCCTCCTTCTTGGCTTTCCAACAGTACCTGGAGAAAGAAGTGGGGAAGATGCCAAAGGGCTGCTTTAAAGAGGGGAGTAGAGAGGAAATAGTGTGAAAGCTGCTCTATTGGCCCACACTTCCTGGGTAATTCGGTTTCTTTCTCACGTTCCATTCTACTCAGAGAAGAAGAGTATCCTTTTTTTTGGCAGGGCCTCACTTCTAAGGTAGAGTAAGTCCTCACTACCATAAGGCCAGCAGGTTTGCTGGAGGTGCCCCCCAACCCCAGGGTATTGGGTGAGAGTCAAAGAGGCCACATCGTCTTGAGTAAGTCACTCAGATCCCCAAAATTGGCCCTCAGTTTTTGCTTAAGGAAGACAAGGGAGGTTATGGTAGTGTTAAGTTTCTTTATCTGGTTGATAGGTAAATCTTCAGATTATATATATATAATGATTATAGATTATATATATAATTATATATATCAGATTATAGATATCTATGTATATATACACACATATAATGTAAATATATATTATATAGCGAGAATATTTTGTAAGTAAAGGACAGCAGTTAATCATCAGTAGATTGAATTCAGTATCCTAAGTCCTTTCCAGTTCTGAATATCTAGTATGCTCTGACATGGATTTTGCCCAGTGTCCGTGAAACAGTGACTCAAGGTGTGATTTTCAGTGAAGTTACAGAAGCTGTAATGGAGAGAGCACTGGGATCGGAGTCGGAGCTAGAACTGAATCCCAGTTCTGTGATGATCTTAGATAAGTCACTTAGGTAAGTTTCTTGTTGAGAAGACCTGGAAAATTGTATCTATCTCATAAGAGAAGTCATGAGCATATAGAAAGTACCTACTATCTAGTGCTTAACAAACAAGTAAGTAATCATTATTATTACTATTATTAGTATAGATACCATTTCTAGATGATACTAAAATTAAATAAGTGGCTTAAGTTTTATGTTAGTTTGGGAAACTTCAGTTGAGATGAAAAATTTAAGCTTTCAGATGAAGAGTAAGATGGTACATCTCAAGGAATCCTGATTAATGAGCATCTGTGGAATGAAGTACCAGGTATATGTGAAAAACTATGACACGATCCCCAAACTGCAGAAGCTCAGAGTGGGGAAGTCAGACAGGACCCCGAGCACACTACCTGTTTGTAACATTAGATTGTAAGGCTAGGAGAGGCAAGTGTACCACTCTGTAGAAGCAATCATCTAATTAGATGACTTGACTTTAAGCAAGAAATTAGAATCTTACTAAAGGGAGGAAGAAGAAAAGAGATAAAGGAGGTGGCATTCAGAACATATTTCATCGCAGAGACCCAAGTTGTTTTCAAGGTCTAAGGAGCTGATTGAGTAAAAAAAAAGGAAAAATGGAAGGAAGGCATTTCTAGGGGCAGGGAGCAGCAGGCGTCAGACCACAGCAATGAACCACAGAGATAACAAGTAGCAAGGGTCCACCACTTCAGCTTCTTTGGAATAATGCGGATCCCAGTGAGAGTGCAGTGTGAATGAGTGGTGGAAAAAAGAGCATAGGAAGGCAGGATAAGATCAAGGTGGAGGCTGGGGTTGGGGGGGAATTTATATACCCTGATGCCCTGGTGGGTAGCTTAGCGAGCAGTTATGTGGGCTCAAGAACAGAAGGGATTTCACAAATGATCCAGGAGAGTAATCCAAACAGCATGTTGCTGTTTAGAAACAGACATCCTGCCCAATGACACAGGATTCAGAGCCAAGAAATAAAGCCATGCTTTATGGTCAATTGACTTTTGACAATGATACCAAGAACAGAATGGACAAAGGACAGTCTCTTTAAATAATGCTGTTGGGAACACTGCATAGTCACAAGCAAAAAAGTACAATTTAATTAAAAAAATTATTAGTGGTTAGTACAGTGGTGGAGCAAGCTGATCCTCTGCCTGTAGTGCCAGCATGCCATATGGGCACTGGTTCATGTCCTGGCTGCTCATATGCTCATGTTCATGTCTTGGGAAAGCAGCAGAGGATGGTCTAGGTGCTTGGACCCCCTGCCAGTGTGGGAGACCCATAAAAAGGCTCCTGACTTTCTATCAGCCCAGCTGTGGCGATCTGGGTAGTGAACTAGCAGATGGAAGATTCTGTCTTCCCTTTTCTCGGTAACTCTGCCTTTCAAATAAATAAATAAATCTGAGTCACAGGCAAAGTTTCAGAGAGAGACAGAGATTTTTCTTCCCTCTGCTTCACTCCCCAAATGGCCAGGCCATGGGAAGGCCAAATCCAGGAGTCCGGGGTTTAATCCAGGTCTTCCTCATGGGTGCAGGCAACCAAGTAGTTGTGCCATCTTTTGCTGCTTGCTCAGGTGCATCAGCAGAGAGCTGGATCAGAAGTGGGGCAGAAGGGACTGGAACTGTATTTGTATGGCCTGGTTGTACTGGAGGCCACGCTTCACACACCACACCACAATGCCAGTCCTTGAAACAGAATTTTTATCTCACACTATATATAAATTCAAATTATATGAAAGACTCACATAAAAGGCCTGTCACTGTAAAACTACAAGAAGAAAACGAGGAAAATTCTCTGTGACATTGGTCCAAGCAGGTTTCTTGGCTATGATCCCAAAAGCAGAACTAAACCATTGGGATTGGCTCAAACTAAAAAGCTTCTCCAAAGCAAAGAAAATAATTAAGAATGAAAAGATACTTGATGGGCTTGGAGAAAATACATGCTAAGTGTAAAATAGCTAAAGGAATACCCAAATAATATCCAAATGCTTAAGGGACCCAAATATTCAATACCAAGAGAATAACTCAATCAAAACATGAGCAAAGGATCTACACAGATATTTTTACACTTGATCTCAGCCAAAAGGCCGAGAAGCGATTAGATATTTTTACAAAAAAAGCTGTACAAATGAAGATATAAGAAGCAACGTTCATCACCATTGATAATCAAAGAAATGCAGATTAAAGCCGCTGTGAGATATCACCTCACACCAGCCAGAATGACTGTTCTCAAAAAGACACTAAGTAATATTGCTGAACAGCACCCCAAACTATTGTTGGAGGTGTTGCCTTAGACTTCCTAAACTGGATCCACCCATCCAACACACAGAAATTCAATCACTGACATCAGGGTGGTGGAGAAAAGTAGGTGTTTATTGCAAAGCTGCCAGCGAGGAGCCGGGCAGCCACTGCTCAATTTCTCAGGCTCTCCGAGGATTTAGGGATGAAAATTCTTACAGATTGGAATCAGGGATGAGTGGTGTGTGATCAGCTTCTGTCCAAGTTCCTGGTTGGTCAGTTGAGCGTTCTTGAATTGGTTGGTGATTTGCAGTCTCCCAGAATCCGCTTTCTGTCTGCCTGGTTTGGGCCTGGTCCAGCTCTGCCTGGTGTCCTAAGGGAATCAGTGGGTAAAACATTATTTCTCAGACCCAGAACGGTAGCCTAGTGGCTAAAGTCCTCGCCTTGCATGCGCAGGATCCCGTGTGGGTACTGTTTTGTATCCCAGTTGCTCCACTTCCCATCCAGATCTTTGCCTATGGTGTGGGAAAGCAGTCGAAGACAGCCCAAGGTCTTGGGATGCTGCACCCGCATGGGAGACCTGGAAGAAGCTCCTGGATTTGGATCAGCTCAGCTCTGGCTGTTGCAGGTACAAGGCAAGGACTTCAGCTGCTAGGCTATTGCGCCGGGCCCTAAAATAAATTTTAAAAATTCTTTCTCTGTCACTCTGTCCTTCAAATAAATATAATTAGCTTTAAATAACAACTTTTAAAAATTGAAATGCTTACGGCTTTCCATATTGCACATTTTCATGGACTTTTTGAACTATCCTTGTACATGAAATCTGAAAAAAAAAAGTAAGAGGAACTTGTAGAAAATAGAATGACAGTTGTTAGAGTTGGGCCTTGAAGGTACAGGAGGGGGCAGGTGGGCCTTGAAGGGGCAGGAGGGGACAGGTGGGCCTTGAAGGGGCAGGAGGGGACAGGTGGGTTTTGAAGGGGCAGGAGTGGATAAGTGGCATACTGATGAGAAGGCACACAGTTTCAGTTAGAGGAGTGGGTTCCAGTGATCTACTGTGCAGAAATAAATTTCAAAATTGTCAAAAGTAGATTTTAAATGTTTTCACCACAAAATATAATGTGAGGAGATGGGTTTAATTAACCTGCTTTAATCATTCCACAGTATAATGTTATATAACAGAACATCACGTTGCATACCGTAAGCATATGTAATCATTGTTTTGTTGATTAAAAATAAAATATAAACAGAAGTTTAACGTGTGTGGAATACTTTTTAAAAGGCTACAAAGAGAACTGGATATTGATATGATCAAAAATGAACGAGTGCGCAGTTCAGCAGCCTCCAGCTAGGCATTTACCCAGAGGGGAGCACAGACACGGGCATGCTCGCCAGTCAGTATCCGCAGCAACGTCATTCCCAGCAGCCAAAAGGCAGAAGCAGACCGAGTGTCCCTCAGCTGACGGACGGGTGAATAGACTTATGTGTCACCATTCAGCCATAAAAAGCAAGGAAATCCTCATTCATGCTGCCGTAACATGGCCAAAGCTTGGACACTAACTGAAATCTTAGAAATGAAGCTAAGTGACATCAGCTAGAACCAAAAGGACACATACTTCATAAGTTGGCCCATGGGAAGTATCCAGAACATGTGAATTCACAGGGAGAAGGCAAGGGGGTTCCTAGGGACCTGGAGGTGGGGCAGTGGTTGAGGGATGAGAGGAATAGGAGTAACTTCCCAACAGTGATAGCATTTCTGTTTCAGATGATGACGGAACTCTGGGAATACCTGGCAGGGATTGTTGCACAACCTTGGGAGTGTGGTTCATGTTGCTGAATGCCTGATGTTTAAATGGTAATCCAGGAGTGGTTAACTAAAATACCAGCATCCCATGTCAGAGGGCCTGGATGCCACCGCCAGCTCTGGCTCCCAGCTCTTCGTGAACACAGGACCTGGCTCAGGCAGGAAACTGGATTCCTGCCACCTATGAAAGAGATGTGAATTGTGTGCCTGGTTTCTGGCTTCAGTTCTGGCCCAAACCCAGATTTTTGTGGGCATTTGGGACACAAACCAGTACACAGGAGGCTCTCTGTCTCTCTCCGTCTCTCTGATCCCTCTACTCAAAAGTCTGTCCCTCCCTCCCCCTGTCCTTTGCATGAATGATTGAGAGAGAGAGAGAGAGAACACTTGAAAGACAGCTGTAGTTGTCAAGCGTGAGATAGAACAGAGGAGATGGGAGCAGCAGGACCACGTTCTGTGTAGGCCTGGAGGAGGAGCAAGCCAAGGGAGAGCGGACCAAGAAGGAGTCACAGAGAGCCACAGAGCCCGATGCAGAGGGCAAGCCACTAGGATAGGACAGAGCAGAGAGGTCCAAGTGCGGGAGAGGAGGCTCATTAGTGAGCTAACTCAGCCACACAGGATGAATCACAGGAGGCAGGAGAAGAGCATGAGAGACCGAGGGGAGCCCAGCGTGAGTGCTGCAGGAGGCCCGTCCGGGGGAGGAGGTGCGTGAGTGCGACAGGTCAGGAGCTAGACTGGGGAAGCAGAAACAAATGAGACCCAAACGACAAAGCAGAGAAGACTGGCAGAAGCCAGAAAGGAGGAAGAGGAGAGCGAAGGCAGGGAGGAGACAGGTGAGCAGAGTCCAGGCCATGCCTTCCGCCAGGGCCCCCAGGAGGCTCAGGGAGGGCTCTTGTCTGCCCGAGGAGCAGTGGCTGTCCTTGCTGGTGCAGGGTTGGCATTTGTTCCATAAAGGGGTGCTGTGCTGTCCTTATTTCTCAACAAGGATTGAATTACACAGGCCACCATTTCTGTGTTAGTTATTGTGACAAGAAAAAAAAAAGATGAAATTTGATTATTGGGGTGTGGCATTTTGCAGCCTCTGAATTTTATTTTTAAGACTTTTTATTGGAAAGAATTTCAGGGAGAAATCTTCCATCTGCTGGTTCACTCCCCAAGTAGCCACAATGGCCAGGACTGAGCCAAGCCAAAGCCAGGAGCCAGGAGCTTCACAGGAGTCTACCACATGGGTAGCACCGAGGACCAAGCACCCAGGCCGTCCTCCACTGCTTTTCCCAGGCCGTTAGCAGGGAGCTGGATGGGAAGTGGAGCAGCCAGGACACAGACTGGAGCACATATAGAATGGCAGCATTGGCGTCTCATCCCAACGGCAGCCCCTCCCATTTTAGGTTTCATGGCTCCGAGTGCTCCTGTTAAGATTCTGGAGTGGGTGAATGCTTTGGGAGCTATAGGGAACCTGAGTAGGTTACATGGGATTCCCTGTTGGAACAGACCCCCAGCTGAGCACTGCATCTCACAGGTTGCATTGTGTTCCTGACTGCTCTCACAGTCACACTTGACACATAAAGAATTGGCAAGTCAGGCAAATGCTGCTCGCCAGGGTTTCCCAGAAAGTTTCAGAACAAGGACTCAAAGCCACATCTGTCTGACTCCAAAACCTGAGGATTTTTTTTAAAAGATTAAAAGTTACGACAAAGAATGTGAGCTGGAGAGACAGATCTTTAATTCTCTGGTTCACTCTCCAAATGGTCACAACAGGAAGGGCAAGGCCAGGTGGACATCAGGGCAAAACCAGGCTAAAACCTCATCCGGTCTCCATGTGGGTAGCGGGGCTTTTCTTGCACTGCTTCCCCAGGTGTGTTAGCTGGGAGCTGGATCAGAAGGAGAGAATCCAGGACTCAAACCAGCACTTCAGTACAGAATGTCAGTGGAAGCTTAGCCCACTGTACCACAATGCTGGCCTCAACAGAACCCAGGGTTTTAACCAACCAATTGATACGTGTGGTGTATCCTGTTCAGCATTCGAGGCAGAGGGTGCTCAGTGTGGATTTTGCAAAGGAAACAGGGACTGCTAACATAAACGAAGCTCTTCTGACAACAACACAAAACAGACACTTCAGTTTATTTTGCTCTCTCCTTATTCCCTTCTTTCACTCCTATTCTCACTAGATCTTGAATTCTATTTCCCTGTGAACGTGGACAGATGATGAGCTCCCTGAAGGTCAGTTTCTCCATCTCTAAGAGGAAGAGGTTAAGAAGGGCTGAGCGGTCCTAGCCCAAGTCAGTGCCAAGGAAGAACGTGATAGGAAATCTGTCCCTTTCGCTGGTTTGGCCACATGCGCAGCGCATGAACAGAGCATTGACTTGGAAGTCAGGCACACTTGATTCCAGACATCACCTGTTGCAGGAAGCCTGGCCCTGTCCTTCCTGTCTGAGGTGTGTCTCATCCCTTCCAATCACATGTGGCCTCACCACAGGCTGTGATGTCACCCCTTGGCGCTCCATCACTGCTCACAGATACTGGCATCTGCAGGTGCCCCAGTACCTCCCATGACATGGCACCGTGATTGGCACCTCACCTGTGCCCATCTCCCCTGGGCTTTACATCATCTCTCAGGCGCCTGAAATACCTAAGTAATGGATGGTGAATGCCACGCACTTGTTATATTGAATTGTACAAGGAGTTAATGACAAGAAAAACCAGTCCATGCATGTCCAGTGTGGATGCAGTGTTTCCCCATTGGTTGAATCTACAAACATGGAGGCCTTACTGGAGTGTACATTCTAGAGCATATTTACTGAGCACTGTCTCTCTGCCTTCTCCTTCCTAGTGGTCACCTGCTCTTCTGCCACGTGGGTGCCCTGACTGTGCTACCATGGAAAATGAGACGCCAGCACCACACGCCTCTGGCAGCGCCAGTGTCACCAGCAGCACCAGCAGCTCCAGTAACAGCAATGGCTGCAGCAGTAGTAGCAGCAGCGGAGGAAGTGGCCGCAACACAGGGCCCCAGATTTCCGTGTACAGTGGTATTCCCGACCGGCAGACTGTGCAGGTAAGAGCCTAACGGAAGCAGGAATTGTCATACTGCATCATCTACAGGGCTGGCCTGGAAGAAGTTATGGCACCACCTGGTGGAATAAAACTGGGGGTCTGGGGTTGGGGACGTGGATTTGTGTATAGTCAGCATTCACAAGTGATGCAAGATGGGGCCAAGCCAGGAAAGCTTGGAGAGAGGGAAGATTTTGAGCAAAAGGAGGACTTGGATCCCAGAAAACTATTATGGGAGAGTACGTGGGTAAGAGAGGAAAGGGCAGACAAGGAGCAGTGGCACAGAGAAAAGAGCCCAGCTCCAGCCAGTTGTGTCCGTGTGGCTCTGTAAGGAACAAACTGCAGATTTTTAAATGGAACCAGAGAGGAACACCCCAAGTTCCCTTGGTCTTGAAGCTTTTCACCTTCCCTAAAGTCTGCCGAGTGTCACTACCAAGGCCTTCCAGGTGCCTCACGCTGTTCCAAACACAGATGCACTGCCACCTGCTGTATGTCCAGCACTGCACTTGGCATTTTGCAAACTCGTCTGCTCCTGCAGCTGTGAGAATGGTGGTTATCAGGAACAACTCTAGAGCAGAGAAAGCCGAGGCTCCAAGAAACCAAGAAAGTAGTGACTTGTCCAAGCTCATTCAGATAAAGACCGAAACAAAAAAAAAAGAGGGCTTGGCAGCGTGGCCTAGTGGCTAAGGTCCTCGCCTTGATCCCATATGGCCGCTGGTTCTTATCCCGGCAGCTCCACTTCCTCTCCATCTCTCCTCCTCTCAGTATATCTGACTTTGTAATAAAAATAAAATAAATCTTTTTTAAAAAAAAAAAGAACCTCATTCCCACCCGAGCTTGTGTTCCTATTCTCTGCAATGTCAGAATTCCTCGGTGCCACAGGCAGGAAGGAGAGGCCATGGCTGAGAAGTATGTTTGGTAAGTAGCTTTGTGGTTATGCTGTGCACCCGATGGAAAAGGGACTTCCTCCTTCCGTGGCTTCAGACCTGGACATGAACAGGAAAGGGGAGAAGCCACGGCAGACTGCAAGGAAGCCCGAGAAACCTGATCAAAGAAGAGCCCAACAAGACACTCTTAGACCTGCCCTTTCACACGGCTCTGCCTCAAACTTAATCAACTCCCACCCTGGCCACAGCCCTCCTCCCAGGCCCCTTGGGCTTGTGTATCTCAGCTGCTGGACATCAAGATGTGCCCCTCCTGTCACAACCTGAGGCAGAAGGGATGGGGATGAGCCCTGGCAAGTGGGCTAAGTCAAGACTGCATCCTATACTTGAGCAGAACCCGGAAGAAGCTCTGTATATCTGACTTTCTAATGAAAATAAATCTGAAGGAGAGACAGAGAGGAAGATCTTCTGTCCAACGATTCACTCCCTAAGCGGCCACAATGGCCAATCTGAAGCCAGGAGCCAGGAGCTTCTTCCAGGTCTCCCATGTGGGTGCAGGGTCCCAAGGATTTGGGCCATCCTCAACTACTTTCCCAGGCCACAAGCAGGGAGCTGGATGGGAAGTGGGGCCACCGGGATTAGAGCTGGCACCCACCCACATGGAATTCTGGAGCGTTCAAGGCAAGGACTTTAGCCACTAGGCTATGGCACTGGGCCCATCTCCTAGCTTTCTTCCTGCCCTTTCTCCCTGCCTTGCTGAGCTGCAGCGCACTTGAGACCTGAAGTGATAGGGCAGAGGCTTCTCCTGAGAGAGCTGCTTAAGGCCCAGGGGCTGCTTTCCCTCTTCTCCCAGGGCACATGGTGCTGCGGAGGAGATGGGAGAAGTGCACAGGAGACAGGTGGGCATCCATAGAGCTCTGTGCACAGGCATGTGCCCTGTGCTGCTTACGGTGGGGGCATGGGTCCCGCAGGTGCCCTCCTCCAAGCAGCCAGGGAGAGCTGCTAATGGCACATGTGGTGAGGCCTAAGACAGTCCCGGCTCCCCGCCTCTCTCCCCCTCCCCAGGTGATCCAGCAGGCCCTGCACAGGCAGCCCAGCACCGCAGCGCAGTACCTACAGCAGATGTATGCTGCCCAGCAGCAGCACCTCATGCTGCAGACAGCAGCCCTGCAGCAGCAGCACCTGAGCAGTGCCCAGCTCCAGAGCCTGGCAGCCGTGCAGCAGGTGAGTCACGGGGATGCCCAGCATTGCCCTGGGGTGTGGCCAGGCAGAGAGAAGGTGGGCAGTGCGTGTGTGCTCCCTGAGTCCACAATGATTGTCCTTGTCTCTGACAGTGAAGAGCTGAGCCCAGAGTCACCCTGGCTTAGAGAGAAGCTGGACTTCTCGCCCTCCTCCCCACGTCCCTGCCCGCAAGGGAAGGGCCTCGGATCCCACTGAGGCATCCCCAGGGGAGAGCGTCCCCCGCCCAACATTATCCTCCTCCTCCTCCTTGTGGCTGAGAAGAGCTCATGCATTCCATCATTCAGTCAGTAAATCACTTGGTGCACCTACTCTCAGCAGAGTCCCTGTCAGACACTGCATACCCCAGCGTCTGTCTGTGTTGCAGTTTAATAGTGGAAAAACAGCAAAAACAGGGAGACCAAAACAGACAAAGAAACCAAATATTTAGAAGCCTCACTTGTAAGAGGGAGAAACAAATTGCTGTGAACGAATGACAAGAGGGTACCTCCCGCTGGCCACTGGAGCAACCAGAAAGCTAGTTAAGGGGATGAGGCAGGATGGGCAGTCCAGACAGAGTGCACAGAAACCTCAGTGTAGGGGCTGCGGGTTGCATGTAAGGGGCCAGGCAGAGCAAAGGGCTGGAGTGAGCTGGAGATGCCAGCATTGGGAGTTGCTGACAGTTGGTATAGCTTGGCATTGGGACATGGCCCCACTGAGATCCATCAGCAAGCCAGCGGCAGCGCAGGGCCCACAGTAACACCCCCCCGTGAAAGAGGAAGCTGGGTACTTGCTCAAGACCACTCAGAGGAGGCAGGCTGGAGGGTGCCTCTCTTATTCCAGGCCCACGGCTCCTGTCTTGGAGATGGAAAAGAGGGACTGGGGGAGGCCTGTCACTGGATTCCTGTTCCTTTCCAGGCAAGCCTGGTGGCCAACAGACAGGGGAGCACCTCGAGCAGCAGTGTGTCCGCCCAGGCCCCAGCCCAGCCATCATCGGTGAGTAGGGTTGGGGAATCGCAGGGCCCTGGGGAGGTTGTCCTCCCGCTCCTTGCCCGAGATGCTCATGAGGTCCTGGCCCCCAGCCAGGTGAATCCTCTGGCACATAGAAGCGTGGCTGGAATCTGTTGCTGGTGCCAGAAGGAAGAAGGTGGATAGGGAGCAGATATTGGGTGGATGGACAGCCCTTGGTGTTCCCACATGCTGTGTCAGGGTGCCTGGTTTGAATCCCAGCTCTTCCACTTCTGATCTGGCTTCCTGGGCATGCATGTCCTGGGAGGCAGCAGGTGGTGACTTGGGCCCCTGTCACCCACACGGAAGACCCAGATTGAGTACTGGGCTTCCTGGCTTTGACCTGACCCAGCCCTGGCTATCATAAACATTTGAATCTCTCCCTTCCAAATAAAGTATAAATTAAAAATTTTTGAAGAATGCATGCCACTTTATAGCCCTTATATCAGTAACCTCCTGGCATCCTGCCAGGGCGAGACACACTACTGGGTGCTTTCTGTGGCTCTGCACCTAGGCCTGAGACAGGGCAGTGGAGAGGATGGGCAGGGCGACTAGTGTCCAAAGCCCAGTGGCCAGAGGTGGTCCCCAGTGAGGTTAAGCAAACCAAGGGCAGAAGACAGGACAGGACTAGGCAGTGGGGAACATGGATGCCACTCACAGCAAACCCTCCCATTTCCCGGCACCTCTTTCTGCTCCATCAGATTAACCTGGCAGCGTCCCCAGCTGCAGCCCAGCTCATCAACCGGGCCCAGAGCGTGAACTCGGCGACAGCCTCAGGCATTGCACAGCAGGCCGTGCTCCTGGGCAACACATCTGCTCCAGCCCTGACAGCCAGCCAAGCCCAGATGTATCTGAGGGCACAGATGGTGAGTCCCACAGCCAGGGCTGAGACCTGGGAGCCCAGGAGCATGTGAGCAGTGAGACCAGGGGAAGGCAGGGAGGAAGCCCACGGGTGTGGGGACAGAGTAGAGAGGCTGGGTCCAGGAGGCTGACTGGCAGCTTTGGTGCAGGCTCAAGGACTGGGCAAGTGTGAGGTTTAAGGCTGATGAAAGAGTGACATTACCCATAATGCCTGATTTCTTCCTCCTCATGTGAGCCGGTCCCCTTATCAGACAGCACTTCTCAAAATTCATGATGATTGGACAGTGTGGAGGTCTGTGCCACATGGTCCTGTCCGCACGGGCATCCACATGCCCCACGGAAGTGGAATCTTGCAAGTACTGGCCGCCTCTCGCTCAGGAGCCGCTGGTAGAGGGAGCTGCCAGCTTCGGGGCATAGTGTAGCCAGCGCTGTCTTCCCAACAGAGCCCTTGTCCCACAGGCCCAGGTGACCCAGGCTAGCACTAGCACACCTGGGGTCCCTTGTGCACCTTCCTTGAATGTGCCCCTTGAGAGCTGGCAGACTCTAACGGCAGTATGTCCAGGGAAGACAGCAGCACAGACCCTGGGAGGAAGGAAGAGCTCAGGGGTCTGAGGGGTGTGGAGCGTCCCCCTTTGGCCTCGGGACACTCCAGCCTAATGACAGTGCTGTTACACACGCACCTGCTGTGTTTCAGGGGCCAGAACCTAGCACTTGGGACTTCCCTGATCCTACCATCTCACTTCTGTTTTTAGCCCTGAGTTCCTGATAGGATATCCCCCTTGTGTCCCCCGGGCCTGCCTCTCACACACCCAGAAAGCACCACACTTGCGTCTGTGTAGAGAGCTGCACAGTCACGGACAGTGTGCTGCCACCCAAGCTCCACCCCCACATCCCGCTCACCTGCCCGCCTTCCCCGCAGAGCAGGACACACACGCAGGGAGTGTGTCCTCACACAGCTCCAGGAAGAACACCCGTCAGGATGCAGCACAGCCACACAGATGCAGGGGGTGAGGTGCCACATGGAGAATGCCACATGATTTCACCCCCACAAATGAAAGTCACGCGCCACCACAGCTCCAGGCCATCTGCGTCCTCTGCTGTTGTCCCAAGCACCAGCACCCACCCACTGTTATCTGTATTCAATCAGAAAATGTTCCAAAGAGTGTATCAAATGTGATCCCTCTGGAGGAGGGTCTTGTTTCCAGTCCCAAGGTCAGGAGTGGGTTAGACCCAGCCCATAGTCCCCGGCAGTGTCTCAGTCCAGGGTCCCTGCTCACCAGGAGAGAAGCAGATGGTGGCTCCAGGGTGTTCTGGGAAGGCATGTGCCCCCTCACAGTGGGCACTGAAGGAACTGCAGGCTTGTCAGGTGTTTAATTGTCACTTCACACCCCTGCACTGCTTCCCCCAGCCTGCCCCGGGGTTTGCTGCCTGGCTAGCCTGTTCTGTTCTGCAGCTGAGCCCACGTTGGGCAGGTAAAAGGCACCTCGTTTCCTGTGATTCCAGGCCCAGCCAGGCAACCTGGTGCAGGTAGCTAGGAGCCTAGGCGGCACTGTTCCTTTGTCCCCTCAGCTCATCTTCACGCCCACGGCCACCGTCGCTACTGTGCAGCCTGAACTCGGCACTGGCTCCCCTGCCCGGCCCCCCACCCCCGCCCAGGTGAGGACTCCCTGCTGTGGGAGGGTGGGGGCAGGTGGGCACTGCCAAGGGGCACTGGGGCCGGGGAGGGGCGCCCATCCTGGAAGAGCTCTGAGTTTGCAGAGGCTGGGGGCATCCAGGATAGCAGCTGGGAACTGGGCCAGCCTGGGGCCCCTAGACTCCTGCCAGCTCGGCCCGTCTGAACTGTCTTGTTTGCTCTGACATGGGTTGGGATACACAAGACAACATGCTAGTTCTGCCGGGATCTGGGAAAACAGCATTTGTTCCCAGCCCCTGCCTTCTGCTGGTAGCACACAGGTGTCTGTAGACATGTGGATTCCCAGAGCAGTGGGGACCTGTCCAAGAAGGGTCAGAGCAATGAATGTTTGCAAGGCAGACCAGCGTCTGGCATAGCCTCTGGACAACCAGCAGAGGGAGCCAGGAACCAAGTTGAATTAGCACGTGGACATCAGGGAAAGGCCCGAGTTCACCTTGGTCTGAGGACAAGGCAGTCCTTCGCCAATGCCCTTCCTGCTCAGTAACTCTCACCCTTGCCCTGGCCTTCTCCGGTGTGGGCAGCCCCCTGCTCCACCATATCTGAAGTTTGTTTCTGAGCAGTGTGCATCCAACCCTGGTAGTTGGAGGGAGGAGTCAGGATAGGGAGAGACCTGGCTCCCCAACCCACAATAGGCCACAGTCCCTTCTGCTGATGGATCCAATCACTAATGCCCTTTCTTGTCCTCTAAACCCACCTGCTCTCAGCCTTAACCCCTTCTCCTGTTCGTCCTCTCCTGCCCCATATTCTAAACCACTGTCCTGTCCAGCCATATTTGGGCCCATCTGACTGCTTCTCTCTTGGAAGCATGTGGCATTGCTTCTTCCCACATCCCCTGGACTCTCATAGTCCCTCTCTCTTCCAGGTACAGAACCTGACCCTCCGAACTCAGCAGACCCCAGCTGCAGCCACCTCGGGCCCCACCCCCACTCAGCCTGTGCTGCCCAGCTTGGCCCTGAAGCCCATGCCTGGGGGCAGCCAGCCTACATCTACCCCTTCTCAAGGCAGAAACACTACCCAGGGGTCCCCTGCAGGTGCCAAGCCGGGCGCACCTGAAGGCGTGACGGAGCCACTCAAGAAAGGAGACGGCAGTGGTAGTGCGCCTGGGAACATGGAGGGCCGGACAGGGCTCGGCCGGGCGGCACCCACTGTGGCCACCCACCCCCTCATTGCACCAGGTAAGTGCTCCAGGAAGAAGGAACTGAGCCCACGGCGTGTTCTAGGAATACACCAAATGCCCTACTCTGTGTCTCCCAGTCCAGCCCCAATTCTGCTTCATGTGCCTGTTTAGCTTTAAGGAAGGAGGCTGCACCCATTGGAATAAGCCAGTCCTCCCTCGCGCACAGTGGCCGCAGCAATGAGTCTCAGTCCACAGTTCACAGATGGCCCTGAACCTCGAGTGAGTAGAGGCTTGCAGTAGAGTATGGTGAAATTCTGGGGCAGTCAGGAGCATGCCAGAATCACGCAGGGAGGTGAGGAAGAGTGATGACATTTGTTCTCTGGAATCCACGGGGACCCCTGAGCCCCAGGCCCCACTCCCAGCCCCGCCCACCCTGAGCGCAGGCCTGGGCAAGGAGGAGGAGGTGGGTGCTGCTAACTGTGGTCACGCATGAGCCGCGCATGCTGGAGGAGCTCAGCCCAAGTGCGGAAGGCAAGTTCTCTGTCGGGATGAGTCAGTGTTCCTTGGCTGCCTTCCCTCCGCCTGCGGAAATTCTCGCAGCACTGCCTATTATAGGAAATGTGTGATGGGAGAAGCTGGCCCTGGAAGCCAGCCTTGTTGGCCTGGAGAACGAGGCCACGCTGTGCGAGCGCAGAAAGGAGGAGCACCGGGCTTTGCAGGAAAGACTGTCGTCCTGGTCACCTGCACTGGACAGTGTCCTCAGCCAGGCTGCCGCGCAGCCAGTGGAACCTGCACTTCTCTCCTTGAGAACCTGCTACATTCTTGCCACTAGATTCCACAAGAGGCTCAAAACAGGACTTCTCCTAAGATTGATTTCTTTGCAAGACAGGGTGGCAGAGAGGAAGAGAGAGGCAGAGTGAGGCCTTCTGTCTGCCTGCTCACTCCCCAGGAGCCAGGACTTGTATCGGGTCTCCCACATGGTGTCAGAGGGCCAGAGGCCCGAGTACTTGGGCCGCCTTTGGTTGCATTCACATCAGCAGGGAGCCAGAGGGGAGCCAAACTGTCACTCAGACACGGGATGCTGGTGTGCAGGCAGCAGCTGCACATGCTGTGCCACAGCACTGGCCCCCCTTAGCTGAGGAGGATGCGGTAGGGAGGGACCGGGTATATAAGCCAATCCCTTCGATGTCCCAGCATTGCAGGAGTAAGTACAGGCACAGGGTCAGAGGAAATGGCATCTGTATCTCACACAGAGACCAGACAAGGGCAGGGCTTCCACACAGATGGAGGCCAGCATGGCGAGAGCTTGTGGATCTGAGCTGGGGTAGGGGGAAACCCAAGGTGAGGCTCCTAGTTAGTTCCCCTTTTCAAGATTAGGGACAATGGCAGTCCTGCCTTCCTGTGGCCCCTGCAGAGCTGAGGAAGACACTTCCCTGTGTGGTTCCAGATGCTTCCCACTGCCTGGCATTACTTTGCCCAGAGGTTGTACTGGGCTTTGCTTTTACAGAAAGAAACTGTTGATGACAACTTGAACTAGAGAGCCAGGGCACAAGGTAGCATTTCTCAAATGTTCTTGTTCAGTCCAGGAGCCCTCAGGCAATACCATGACCCTGTGGGGCCTCTGTCTAAGTCTATGGCAGACACCCAAAGCCTAAAGAATGTTCTAGAGAGAGTCTGTGGTTCTTCCTGAGGTCTGAGGCAGGGACCAATGCTAAGGGACTGTCTGCCACCTGCCAGGTGACGCGCCGGACATTCTTATGTGTTCCACCTCCCTACCCTCTCCCTCCAAAGAACCCTCTGTGGTAGGTATTTTTTTTTTTTAGATTTATTCATTTTATTACAGCCAGATATACACAGAAGAGGAGAGACAGAGAGGAAGATCTTCCATCTGATGTTTCACTCCCCAAGTGAGCCGCAACGGGCTGATGTGCGCTGATCCGAATCCGGGAACCTAGAACCTCTTCCGGGTCTCCCACGCGGGTGCAGGGTCCCAATGCATTGGGCCGTCCTCAACTGCTTTCCCAGGCCACAAGCAGGGAGCTGGATGGGAAGTGGAGCTGCCGGGATTAGAACCGGTGCCCATATGGGATCCCGGTGCGTTCAAGGCGAGGACTTTAGCCGCTAGGCCACGCCGCCAGGCCCTGTGATAGGTATTTTTATCCATCTCACAGATGAGAAAATTGAGGCTTGGAGAAGTTCTCCAGGTCACCTAGTCATGAGCAGTATTGCTGGCGTCCCATTCTGGGTCTGGCTGGGTGTCCCTCCTCAGTCTGTTCCTGACCCAGAGCCTTACATGCTCTTACAGGCTTGGATGAGGCTTGCAGTGTGAGGCGTGGGGGGGCACTGTGTGCTCTCACCTTGGGCAAAGATGAGCACCCGTGAGGTCCAGGCCTGTGGGTAGAGCCACGCAGGCCAAAGACGAGCAGCCCCCAGAACCTTGGGAGGGAGCAGCTGTGCCCTGCAGGACTGCATAGACACAGGTCAGCAGGCTGCATTGTTCCGGCCTCCCACCGTGCTCCTGGGCTTCCTTTCTCTCCCGCCCCTTCCTCGCCTCCACTCCCACCCTCCCAAAGGGACGGCAGCTGGGGAAAGGCCTTGGAGGCGGCAGATCCTCTGGCCTTCTGGAACTGAAAAGAAGAACCAATTCTTACACCCTGAGTGGAGGCAGTGGGAGGCCGCACCTGCCAGGTTTGCCCAGCTCCCCAGGCAGAGGTGACTTCTGGCCTGCCCAGCCAGCTGACGTAGGGGTGACCCAGGAGCTAGAGGGAGGGCGTGCTTGTGCAAGTGGCTGAGGAACAGGGGTGCTGAGAGAGTTTTGTTTATTATTGGAGGCTTTTTAAGTGGGAGGAGTGCTGCTCCCAGGGAAAGTAACCCAGCGGGGGCGGGGGGGGGGCTGCGGTGGGGAGGCTGGGGTACATAGGACAGAGGGGAGCCCTCTCCTGGGGGTGCAGCAACCCCTCCCGTTCCAGCTGGGATTGCTCCCACTGACAGCTGTTTGGGGGCAAAGCCCCTCCCCCCATGGCCAGCTCCCTGCTGTTCTTGCTCCTGTCACCTTGGCAACCGGTTTTTCTTTAGGCTCCGCAAATAGAAAAGGTCCCTTATGCCCTGGAAAGGGGGAGGGGGAGCGGAGGAGGAAGCTGAGCCCAGGAGGTTAGGCTCTGGTGGGAGGGGAAGGTCTGCCTCTATCCTGCTGCCCTGTAGAGAACTGAGCAAGGGAGGGCAGACAGGGGCCTAGGGCCAGACCTCCCGGGAAGCCAAGCCCAGGGGAGCTGCCCCCCACTACCACTGCAAACACGAGGCCTGGTCCAGCAACTCCTCCTGCTGGCAGATAAGGCTCTGGCTTGGGGTGCACGCCCCCAGGGGCCCAAAGGTGAAGAGAAAGTGACTCAGTGTTGTGGGGGATGGGGGTACTATAGGTCCTTGGGCATCCTGGATGCCTGGCTGAGAGAGTTGTGCCTCCAGATGCCAGGCCTTTGCTGGGCATGCGCAAGGCCTCAGCTGCAAGAGCTCGGGGCGGCAGGACCATCACGTGGCAGCAGCATCTGCTCACAGTGATGTCTGTACCAGGCCAGACCTTGTGATGCTGGCCGATTTGGGGAATCCAGGATGCCAGATTTCTACCCCCTGTAAAGCAGCCACCTCACTGTGGGGTGGACACACCTGGTTTAGACAAGCCAGTAAAGTTCCAGGCAAACAGGTGGCCTCTTATCCATTCCCAGTAGCACTGACAGAGCTGGAGCCGGCCAGGAAGGTCCTGTCCGCTGTCCGCTGTAGGATCAGGTGGCAGTCACTACAGGTGTCTCAGACCCAGGGAAACCAGGCCAGAAGATATAGGCTATAGTGGGTGGGTTGTAAAGTTTGCTTAACATCTTTTAACATGTGTACATGTGTGTGGGTGTGCATGTGCACCTGAGAGAAAAATGGCAGCTGACTGGGTGGTGGGGCATCCCTTCTTTTCTGAAATCCTTCAGCCCAAACTTCTCTTTGGCCTCTTTCCATGCTGCTGCCAGATACTAACTAGTAATACTAATCACCAGTTAACCACATTCCCCTGATGAACCAAAGGCCTTTCCTGTTTCTCTTATCATGCTGCCAATTATTCTGTTTCACTCGTCAATAAGACACATTAACTGCCCTCCCCAAAGGTTAGTTCTGCTCAGCGAAGGCTGCTACACCCCCAACATGCTAAGCACTGTGGCGGCTAGAGACGAGCCAGGGTCCACACTGGATTAGCAGCTGTGAAAATCTGAATTGTGCTTCGAAGAGTGAGTTGTTTTTGAGACCCAAGGAGGCACAGGAAAAGGATGTTTTCAGCTGGGACTGAGAGACACCGAGACCCAGCCTGGCCTTGAGCACGGGGGACTGTTGGGGTCTGTTCCTGCAACTCCCTACTCAGGCCTCTGCCCATGGATTTCACTCCTGAAGAAATTGGTCTGTTCATCCCTTCCCACCCCGCTCACTCTGCAGCTGACTTCCGAGCGACTGTCCTTTCTGGCCTCATCTCCTGGCCAGCAGGTATGAGGGATCAACTCACTTGGTTACTACCCCACTCCCAGACACATTTTTCGTGAAAAATAAAGCCTTCCTGGCCATCTGTCCATGGGATCCTCCTGTCCCCAGGCACAGGGTCCAAGTTACTTGGACATCACTTTCCTTCACCAGAGGGCCGGGGTAGGTGCTTCAGAGCCACACTTGGTTTTAGACCCAAGTCTCTTTCCTTACCAGCCTGAGGACTGTGTCTCGAGGTACTTACTCTCAGTAAGCCTCAGTTTCCCCAACTGTAAGGAGGAGGAGATCCCATTTCCCACAGGCTGGATGGCCTGGAGAGTGAGCAGCACAGAGCAGCTTACCTGGGGACCTCCTTCCCTTCCCAGCTCCTTCTTGCTCAGTGCATCTCCCCCACCTGCTGCTTGGCCCGGCTGAGGCTCTGCCACCATCCTTCTGGCAAAGATAGGGTCACAGAGCCGAAATGCAGGCATCAGTTCCTCCGTTAATGTCCCAAAGCTGCTTAGTGAGGAATCCTGCACAGAGAGCATTGGGGAGTTTTTGCTAGATGGCCGGAGCAAGCCTGCAACATCCAGGCACAGAGACCACCCCCAAGTGGCCCTGCTGTGGGCAGCCTGCTTTTACAGCCACTTTCCTCTGACTGGGACATTTCCCATAGCTCCACTTCCCCTCTCAACGCCTCCTGCCCTTTAACCCCCAGGGAAGGCATCATGGAAAATTCATGTGGCTGCTGCTTTAGGCTCTTCCAAAAAGGGCTTCCTTGTCTATTTATGTGCATGTGAGGCCCCGACCTTTAGCAGCCACCAGTCTTGGTTGCTTCCTGCAGCCGGATCACACGGCATCTTTGGAGAGGAGCTTCCTCTTGGTGTGTGGACTTGGTTGAATCCCTCAGCAGCTCCTCACCTGCAGACTCCCTGGACCTCAGCTGCACAGGCTGCCCTGCGGGGCCCCGCACGCACCACCACGTTTCCTGCCTCTGCATCTTCCCACATGATGCCCTTTTGGTCATGTTCTGAAATCTGAATCCTGTTAAACATCTGCTTCCTCTAGGAAGCCTTCTCTGCTCTGCTTCCAAAGCCCATCCCTGATTCTCTGCTCTCAGTATCCCGTGCTTATCTCCCGTCGTAACATTAACTAAATGATGCTGGGGGTATCTGTCTACCATCTGTCTCTTTTATGAGACTGTGATGTCTTCTGCAGACCCTGTGTTAGCCAGCATCAAGCATGACAGTCTGCGGTAGGTGGTTACCACATTTGTTAAGGGTTTTATTTGTTTATTTGAATGGCAAAGTTATAGAAAGAAGAAAAGTCAGAGATCTTCCATCTGCTCATTCACTCTCGCAAGTGGTCGCCACAGCCAGGGCTGGGTTGAACGGGGCCAAAGCCAAAATCCACGAGTTTCTTCCAGGTCTCCCCTGTGGGTATCGGGGCCCAAGTGCTTGGACCATTTGCTGCTGCTTTCCAAGGCACATTAGAATGGAGCTAGTTTGGAAGTAGGAGCAACCAGGACTCAAACCAGCACCCCTTTCCCCCCACCCCCACACTTAACCAGGCAGTAGTTCAACCCACTATGCCACCATGCCAGCCCTAGTAAATGAGTTGTTGAAGGTATGTGAGTGTATCTTCACTTGACTTTCTAAATCCTAAAAAAAAAAAAAAAAAAAAAAAAGTTGTTAATAAAAAGAGATTCTCAGAACCAGCATCATGGTATACATGGTGGGGCCTAGATGGGCTTTATTTCTGTCCAGGCTGCTCCACTTCCAATCCAGCTCCCTGCTGGGGACTGGGAGGGGCCTCAGAGGATGGCCCAACTGCCTAGGTGTGTGCTACTCATGTGGGAAAACTGGAAGTATAAATAAATAAATCCTTGGGGGAAGAAAAGAAGGAGATATGCCATTCCTCTCCCATAGTTAACAGCCTTCATATTCTCAGGTCAAACATTTCCCATCAGTTATAGTGGACTCCTAGAAAAATAAGAGCATAAACAAGCTTGGACCCTGTGACCTGTGCTTGCATATACTTAGGGCAATCGTCACAGTATTTCTGGGGGAGTGGAATGTTTCCTGCAAGCTGGAGGTCTTGAGAGTGATGGAGCTCCATTATTGATCAATTCCAGCAGCGGGTGCAGAGAATGGGATGGCCAGGGGTCCATCACAGTCAGCCCTCCTGTGAGGCAATCTGATTCATCTTGCTACTGACCTTGAACTGGTTTGGAAACAGTCAAATTGCCTCTTGAGATTCCAAGGAGGAATCTCAGCTAGGAAGCTGAGCCCTTGCTTGGGTCTCCTTTGAAGTAGGCCCTTCCCACCCCTGCTGTGCAGCAGAAAGGATGGAGCAGGTGTGATTGGGCCTCCCTAAAGTTGAGGCTGAGATCCCATGGACCCATGGTGGATGCCAAAAGGTGGAAGGTGGAAAGCCAAAAGGAGTGCAGGGGAGAAATGAAGCTACTGTTAGGAAGAAAGATCTAGAGAGATGCCTGTGCCTTGACAGTCCACAAACCGGCATGCCACGTTTTGGCTCCAGTGAAACACAGCCTTCTCCACCACCCCCAGACAGATCTCACTGTGGCAGGCAGCAGGTGGTGGCAAGCACCTGCAAATGTCTGGTGGTATGGAGAGTGAAAGAAGTACAAGAATATTCCAGCTAAAGCTCGTCTTTTAAATTAGAAATAATGAGATACATGTTTGATTCAAAAAGCACCCAACATAATTAGAAAGACAGGAATAATAGAGGAATAAAAATACTCCCATTTCACTTAATCTAAATCTATTCTGATTGTAAGAAACACCATTGTTTTATTAAGAAAGAAAAGCACCACCCATTAAACTGACATGTCATTAACTGTCCGATGCACCCCAATTCCAAAGACACCGAAGTGTATGGTGGGGCAGTAATCTATGTTTAAAAATCAGTGCAGTTGGGCCCGGCGGCGTGGCCTAGCAGCTAAAGTCCTCGCCTTGAAAGCCCCGGGATCCCATATGGGCGCCGGTTCTAATCCCGGCAGCTCCACTTCCCATCCAGCTCCCTGCTTGTGGCCTGGGAAAAGCAGTCGAGGACGGCCCAATGCTTTGGGACACTGCACCCGCGTGGGAGACCTGGAAGAGGTTCCAGGTTCCCGGATTCGGATCGGCGCGCACCGGCCCGTTGTGGCTCACTTGGGGAGTGAATCATCGGACGGAAGATCCTCCTCTCTGTCTCTCCTCCTCTCTGCATCTCTGACTTTGTAATAAACTGAATAAATCTTTAAAAAAAAATCAGTGCAGTATGTCAATGATGGATGCTAAATCACAGATGGATCAGAGCATGCCAGAATCCTGAGGAATACCCAAAATGGACAGTTAGAGCACATAAACCATTGCACCTGCTGGAGGGCCCATCTCACCCAGGTTATGGCTCTGACAACAAGTTCAGTGGGACTAATGGCTCTCGCCATTGGAGTCCTCCCTCTGTTGAGCAGTACTGATTGAAAATCTATTTAATTCAAGATATCTTGGAGAAAATAGATGGATTACAAACTCATGTTTCCTAAGGAAGACAAGTACTTTCCTTAAATAAGGAAGTAGGATCATCCCTACCCCCACCTCTGCACGGCTGCAAAGAGGTCAAGTTCCTCACCTAGAGACAGCTGGCAAGCAACAAAACTAAGATCCAGATCCAAGCATTGCACCTGCAGGGCCCATGCTTAGCTGCTAGGAAGCCCTCTGTTGGCTGAAGGAGTCCAAGAAGGGTGACTTGGCGTTGGTTTGTGGCACTCTAGACAGAAATGAGCACAGAGTTCAATGAGCAGGAAGGGCTGTGTGGGTCAAAGAAATAATAAAAGTGAAGGGGTAGTTGACAGTGTGAGGTGAATTGTGAAGGGCAGGAGCTAGGAAAAGGGGGAGGCCCTGGTGCAGTCTATGCAGTGGAAAGATGACTATTGGGTGGATTACAGGAAAAGTCTGGAGTCAGGAAACCCAGTTAGAAAGTTATTGCAGTACTCAGAAATTACTGTAGTACTCAAAACAAATGGCTTTTCTGGCCCCAAATGATCCTGGAATTAAATCATTCTGCTTGCTTTTTATAAACCCCAAGTACATAGGAGGTAAACTCTTCCCCAAAATGTCTTGAGGTTTTGACCTGCAGCCTCAGAGCAATATCTACAGGCTGGGTGTTACCTCGATGTAGCATCACTGTCCTAAGGTGCTCACCTTCAGCGCTCCATAAGAAGCGCAGGGCGTGGGGGAGGGGACGCAGGATTGGAGGCCAGGGGCCGCAGCTCCCCTTCCCAGCCTGATACTAACAAAGCCTTGTCGTCCCTGACCATTCTCCTCCAGTGTTGTAAATCCAGAACCGTCTCCCTATGTTGTAAATCCCATGTCTGAACTATTTTACTATTGTAGCCAACCTTTATGCTGGAAGAGACCTGTGTGATCCCAGGGCCACACCTGGCATCTCACATGTCCATCTCTAGAACTCCTTGAAGGGTGAGTCCCTTGTCTCGGGCTGCCCAACCGATCATCCTCTTAGCTTCCCAGACCAGGCCACAGTCAGGCAGTCCTCCGGAATGACTCTGCATCCCACAGCCTGGAGCTAATGATTCTGTATAAGGGAAGACATTTTGCACTGGGTCTTCCATGCCACTGCCCGTCACTGGCCAGTTACCTGCAGATAGGCCATGGCAGGTGTAGTGTCTCCCAGGCTGTTTTCAAATTTTCAAAGCTATTCAGTATAAGGTTAGGAGACAGGGCTTCACAGGGTCAGGGACAACCTGTAATCACTACATTCCTGCTGGCAGTTTCAACAGAGTTCACCTAGCACCTGGACCCCCCACCCATGTCCCCCAAAGCTGCACGGATGTCCACATTCCCCAACTCTTATTTGGTCTCATGCAGACCAGATTGTTCAAGCCTTGTCACCCTCCCTGTAGCAGCCAGCAGCCAAGGCCCAGTTTGTGTCTTCTTTGTAATACCTCTTGTCTTTTCCTTTTCCTTCCCATTCCTTGTGAGAATTTAGCTTAGAATTCCACAGTGAGCTGTGATGCGGTAGAAGCCTGCACGTAAACTGACAACATCTGAGAAAGAAGCTACTTCCCCTAATTCCACCTAAAATGTGCTTGCTCTGCACCTGTGGCAGCCCAGAATCCCTGCAGATGGTTAGCTCGGGACACGGAATTCACCTTTATCCTTCTTGGCTGTGAGCCTTTGCTTGTAATATCGTGTGTGTGTGTGTGTGTGTACATCTAAATGTGGACTTTTGTGCACAGCCTCTTCCTGCTGGCTTTGCAGGACTTTGAGGTTCTGGCATGGGGGAGGGCATGGCTTGTAGGCAGGTAAGATTCTGCTGTGTTGGCCTTGCCCTATGGTGGCCTGGATGTGCCACCAGACATGGTGATCTGCCTGAGGACAAGCAATGTCTGAGCTGAGTGTCCTGCATCTTTATATAAGGCACATGCTAGGTGCTACAGGGATGCCTAAAAGTACATAGGGGTCCTCACCTCAGGGAGTCCACCTGGTTAAAAAGGGAAGAGCAAGCTATCAGCATGTGCCCACAAATAAATTCCAGATTAGGACAGTTTTCAATAAGTCGATAAAAGAATTTGCCAGCCAGCATTGTGTTGGGTCCCAGGTAGAGGATTACATGGTTATATCTAACTGTGAGGACTCATGGTCTGAGTTGGGAGACAGAAAGAAACTATTCCCCATGTGATGAACACTGTTAGTGTGCAGGTGCACCAAGGGGACTGTGAGAGCCTAAGACAAGACTGAATAGCAGCTGTAATTCTAGCTAGGAATGACCTAGCCTAAGTGCCAGGCATTGTGCTGTGCACAGTGTATCCATGCCTCTCCCATAAAGCTCACAGTTCTTCATCCTTTCATCTCTACCACAGCTTTCTAGGCAGAAACTCAGTTTCTTTTCTTTTTCCTTTTTTCCCCCATTGGAAAGGCAGATTTACAAAGAGAGATCTTCCATCACTAGTTCACTCCCCAAATGGCCACAACAGCCACAGCTGAGCCAATCTGAGGCAAGAATTCAGGAGTTTTTTCCAGGTCTCCCACATGGGTGCATGAGCGCAGGGTCCCAAGACTTTGGGCCGTCCTCCACTGCTTTCCTAGGCTATAAGCAGGGAGCTGGATGGGAAGTAGAGCAGCAGGGACACAAAGTGGCACCCATATGAGATGCTGTGTTTGGAGGTAGAGGATTAGCCATTGAGCCTCTGCACCTGCCCCAGAAAACCCGTTTCTTTCCGGTGTTGACATTTGGAAGTTGAAGCCCAAGGAGTTAAGTAGCAAGTTCTTGGCTGCATGGATTCTTCCAAAAAGAACCAGCAGTGCAGCCCCAGTCTGCCTAATGCCAGGGTCTGATGGCTGCTGTGTCTGCTGGCTCTGCCAAAGGGGTAGACAAGGAGAAGCTACACAGCACTAGGTTGGGTGGTAGGGAATGTCAGGTGTTGCAGGCATGGGGACAGCAAGTGAAGGGTTGGGAACCCACTCACTTGGAATCCAGCATGTCCCCGACAGCTGGAACAGTTGAAGGTAGCTTTGGAGGAGGTGGGCTTTGAGCTGGTCTTTGAGGGGCAGCCTGGAGATCCCAGGGTTTCAGCATAGGCAAAAATCAAGAAAAGAGCGGGGCCTGGCATGGTAGCCTAGTGGCTAAAGTTTTTGCTTTTCATGCGCCAGAATCCCAACTGGGAGTCAGTTCTAAACCCAGCAACCCCACTTCCCATCCAGCTCCCGACTTATAGGCTGGGAAAGCAGTGGAGGACGGCCCAAGGCCTTGGGACCCTGCACCCGCCTGGGGGACCTGGAAGAAGCTCCTGGCTCCTTTTTTTGGATCGGATCAACTCCGGCTGTTGCAGCCACTTGGGGAGTGAATCAGCGGATGGAGGATCTTTCTGTCTCTCCTCCTCTCTGTATATCTGACTTAATAATAAATAATATATAAATAATAAATAATATTTTTTAAAAGAATGAGAAAAAAAAAGAAAGAAAAGAGCTGGCCTGGCTCTGGGAGAAAAACGGAAAGGATGGGAGCATAATGGGTTTGGGAGGTCGTTTAAATGTAGCTGTGTCGGGGGGACAGTAGAGCAGGGTCCAGCCATGCTGTCTAAACTCATCGTTCCCCTTCTAGCTTATGCTCAACTGCAGCCACACCAGCTCCTCCCACAGCCATCTTCCAAACACCTGCAGTCCCAGTTTGTGATCCAGCAGCAGCAGCAGCAGCAGCAGCAGCAGCAGACTTTGCCACAGCAGCAGCCACAGCACAGCCAGCAGGCACGGCCTGTGCTCCAAGCCCACGCCCAACCCCAGCTCGCCTCGGTCCCTCCCAGCGTGGCCCTGCAGTCTAGCTCTGAAGCCCATGCCGTGCCTCTAGGACCCATTACTCCTACCCTGCCACTCCAGTGCTCCGCTGCCAACCTGCACAAGGCTGGCGGCAGTCCGCCATGCCACCCTCCCACGGCAGATACGGGGCCTCAGAATGGACATCCCGAGAGTGTGTCCCACACCCCTCAGCGCAGATTCCAGCACACATCAGCTGTCATCCTACAACTGCAGCCCACTTCACCCGTGGTGAGTAAGCAGCTCCTGAGGTCCAGATGGGGAGGCCCCAGCTCAGGCAATCCTAGAGCCCCCATTTAGAGGTGTATTTGGGCAAGACTGAGTGTTGGAGTCCTCCGTGGGCAATCCAAAAAGGGCAGGAGCTCCCTGATTGGGGGGGGGGGGTGCGGGCAGTGACCAGAGACTCTCCTTGCCTGCCACCCAAGCTCCCCAGAAATGGGGGACAGATCAAAGAGCACCAAGGTGATATGTGAGATCATCCTTGTCCTGTCCCTCATAGCCCCAGCAGTGCGCCCCCGATGACTGGAAGGAAGTGGTGCCTGGGGAGAAGAGTGGGCCAGAGACAAGAACTGGCCTCTCACCACATCAGCAAGCCATTGTCACTGCCGTGTCTGGTGGCCTGCCAGTCCCCAAGAGCCCTGACACCCAGCAGTCCCCAGTTCATGGTAAGAAGCCTAGTGGGGCCTTTTGGGGGAAGGGTAAACCAATGCAAGCCCAAGGAGGCAACAAGGATGCTTAGGAAAGGGGAGGACATGAAGAGATGAGCAGGGCAAGCAAAATAGTATGAGTGGAAAAACAAAGAGAAAGGAAAGAGCTAAAGGCCAGATCTGTGTGGGACGTACCTGGGCGGGCAGGGGGGCAGGCTGACATGCAGCTGTCATGATTCCCGTTTGGAAATGTGGCAGGATGGACGCCAGGCCTCCAGGATAAGGGAAGCACTCAGGCAAAACCCAGAAAAGAATTCCAGATGAGCTGAGCCCACAGAAGGCACCTCTGATGGGGCTGTATTCAGCCCTGGGATCCCAGTTCCAGGTGCACTGGTCCAAGCCCTGGGTTTCCGCAGACACTGCTGGCAGCATCCCCTTGTTGGGAGAGGCACCGCAGTACATCGCCTCCTGCAGGATCCATTTGCTTTACTTCTCCTCTCTTGGCAGCTTGCACAGCAATGCTGGCCCAGATCCTGGTGACAGTCTGCACCATGGATGGCCTGCACTCGGCGGGGCGAGGCAGTTCCGGTCATTGTGTTAAGTATGCACGGGAGGAAGCTGGGAGGAAGATCCACCACAGAAAGTCTGGAAACTGAAGAAGGAAAAATGAAATGGGGTAGAAAGGTCAAAGAATAGGGGCTGGGATCAAGAAAAAGGAGAAGCAGACAGAGAAAGAATGCTTGGAAAACGAGGATGGAAGGCAGGCTGCAAGTTCTCTGGGTGCTGGGAGTCGTGGGGGACCTGGACATGCTCTAAGTATCAGCAAGTTGCTCTTCAGGTTACGCCAGAACCTGCTCTCCCAGAACTTGCCACCACTGGTTGGGATTCCATCTTATCAGTTGTAGCATTGTCTGCCTCATAATCACTTTGCATAGACAAGTAGACAGTTACCAGGTCTGCTGCTCTCCCTCCTGTTGGCGGGGGTGGGGGGGTGCGTGGGGGGGGGAGAGGCGGAGGAGAAAGAAAGAGAGAGACGAAGCTGCCAGTCCCTCATATTTCCACCTGTTACCAGTGACAGGTCAGGACCTCCATCCCTACCAGGCTGGTTGGTTGGTCATGCCTGTCTGGTCGCATTCTGTTCATCCCTCCCCCTAAGGTGTGATCCCCAAATTAAGCAAATTGTTCCAAAAACAGGAAAAGCCATTTGCCTCTATTAACCTGTTTACTGCTTGGGCCTGTTTCTCCCTTTTCACCTTCAGGCAGGGGGAGGTAAGTAGGCAGGAATTAGGAATTTGTCCCACAGCTCCCTAAGGGAGCCACTACTGGGTTTGTTTTCCACCCTCCACAGGACGGATCAAAGGCTTGGAGGGGGTCCGGTCACCAGAGGGAAAGGGCCACCCCTCACTGTCCTCCTGCACCTTGTGTGCCATCGCCCCACATGAACTGCTCAGAACTGGAATCTCGGGGTGTTGCGTCACCTGAATTCCAGGCACTTGGGCTTAGTTTATTTTTTTTTTTTGTTTGTTTGTTGGTTTGTTTTTGAGGTCTCCTTTTATAAAACTATTATGCCAGCTCTCCCTTGGTCTCAAATTTATACTTAGATGCAAACTGTAATTCATTATATCTGCTAAATGTTATCTTCTGGATTTAGCCTAGAGTTCTAGTCTAGAAAAACAGTTAACATTCTCCGAGCCCCCTCTGCCAGGCTCTGTGTATGTGTTCCAGTCCTGATTTTAATCTGCATTAACTCTGAGGATGGAATTTTTATTATCATTTTTAATGTACTTTAGATTGACTTAAAAGGCAGAATTAGAGCAAGAGGGAGAGGCAGAAGGAGAAACAAATGTTCTATCCTTGGTTCACTCTCCCAAATTATTGCAAGGACTGGGGCTGGGCTGGACTGGGCCAGAGGCAGGAGCCAGGAATCTCCCATGTGGGAGGTAGGGGGCTAAGCAAGCACTTGAGCCATGCTCCACTGCTTCCCCAGGAGCATTAGCTAGGTCACAAGTGGAGTAGCCAGGAACCGAACTGGTGCCTGTATGGGGGATGCTGGCACCAAAGCACCAGAACTCCCGCCCCTCGTATCTGCCTTTTAAAGAAGAGCGAGGCAGGGGTAGAATAAGTGATAGGAAGGGAACTTGTATGCCTGGGTCCTTTCCTGCCCCTCCTCTGCTCAACTCTGCCACCCTCAACTGTCTCTCATTTACCAACTCGCTGGTAGAGGCACCTGGTAGGACCTGCCGCAGGGGCACGTCTGGCCTCCAGGCTAGGGGGAGTGAGCTCTAAGCCGAAGTATTTCTTACCTAACAAGCCCTAAGTGACAAACCAGGGACACGTATGCAGCACGCCCCGCCTTCCGAGAAGTCCGCGCTGCGCAGTAGACAGGGCCCGTGGCGCACCCTGCGCCCAAGCGGGAAAGTTACTTGGTGACTTGGTGTGTACCCCGCCTGCCTCTGCGGAAGGATGAGAGAAGCACAGGGGGCGTCACCGTTGGATCTGAGATGTGCGTGGCGCAGAGAGACTCGAGGTGAGTATGTTCTAGGTTGCCAGGAGATAGAGCTGCCTCCGTTGGTGCGGGGGTCGGGGTGGCGATTGGGTGGATTTCAGGTAGGATATGGCATTTCCTGTGGCACAGGCATGGGCCGCCGCCATCACCGCTCGAGTAGGCCGCCATGTCCATGAAGTCATAAGAAGGCCATTCATTGCAGGAGATGCCGAATTCTGACTTCAGTGTCCACTGCTAAAGGCCCAACCGGGCACAGCCATGCTCACCCACGTTGTGCTGCCCGCAGAGACCATGGAGGTTTCCTGTCCGGTCCTCTGCTGCCCACAGTCTGGTCCTGAAGGGTAGAGAGGCCCCAGGAAGGCAGCGCTGGGTGGGGCCCTGTAGCTTTCCTGGAGGGACCACTAGGTCAGGCTGGTGGCAGCCAAGCGGGGCGCCTTCCCAGAGCAGAAGGGGAGGCTTCCCGGTCTGCTCCTGTGGGAAATGCAAATCCAGGAAATGTGGACAGGTGAGAGATGAATATTCACGAGAAGGGAGACTTGAGAATTTTCAGAATACCAGAGGGGAAAGAAGGGCGTGGTGGAAGAGAAGCAGACATTCCAGGGCAGTTGCAGGGCCCAGCAGTTAGGGGACTGTTAGGATACTTCAGAGGAGCGGGGTTAGACTCCCACCTGCGGCTCCCGCCAGGCCCCCCACAGTTCGAACAGTTGGGTCCCTGCTGTTTGTCTTCCCTGCGCCTGCCTTTTTGTTGCAGGTGGGGAGTGACCCAGCAGGAGGCAGCTTTCAAATTTCTGATTAAAGACAACAACAAAAATCTAACGTAAAACGGTGAAACAAGAAAAGGGGACCTTGTGGGGGGACTTCGGACGGTGGCAAAGCCCAGAGAACAGAGACGCTGGGAGAGCAGAGGCCAGGATCGGCTAGCAGGCGGTTCTCGGGGGTCACCTGCCCCGGCAGCGTGCGTGAGGCCCGCGGGGTGAGGGTCTGTGCCCCACTGCAGATCTTGGGCAGCCACAGCCCACGCAGCGTGTCCCCTGGAGTTTCAGGCTAGCCTGGCGCGTTTCCCGGGCCCTGCGGGCAGCAGCCCTCTACTCCTTCAGTTAACCTTGCGGAGCTCGCGGGGCGGTCCAGCCGGTTGTCGAAGTGTGACCGGGTCCCTATGCCGTTCCTCCCCTACTTCTCCACGCCAGGGCCATTGTGAACTGCCAGGGTGGCTGCGTGCGCCCTAGGTCACTGCCTGGCAAGGCGTCATGAACTGCTTGCTCTCCCCCGGCCTTCGCAGGCCTGCACAGTACCCAACATGGGGTCAGGCTCGCCCGGGACCCGCCGCCGCCGACGGCGGCTTCGCGAAACCGAAACCCCCGCCGGCCGCCCCACGGGGCCTCCGGGAGCCTCGGCCCGGCCGCGCGGGGAGGGCCTCGGCGGCACAAAGGAAGCGCGCGGCCGGGCCTCCCCGCCGGCCCCGCCCTGCCGGCCGCTGGCCCCGCCCCACGGGCCGCCGGCCCCGCCCCGCCGGCCGCTGGCCCCGCCCCGCAGCCTCTGGCCCCGCCCCCGGCGGAGGCGGCCGCGGGAGCCGTCCCGGACGCGTCGCATTGTCTCCGCGGCGGCTGCAGCCCTTGAGCGCCCGCCGCGCGCGCGCGCAATCCCGGCCCCGTCGCCCGCGCCCCCGCCCCGGCCTCGCGCCCCCGCCGCCCTTTGTTGACGCCGGCGGGGCCGGTGCGTTCGGATGCGCCGCGGCAGCCCCCGGCCTCGGCTCGGAGGCTCCCGGCGGAGAGGAGGCGGCCGGCCCGGGCCCGGGACCCCGCGCGAGGCGGCGCCCGGCCGAGGGGCTGCGTAGGCCCCGCCCGCCCGGCCAGGCCCAGCCGGGCCCTGGACAGGTCAGTGCCGGGGCGGCGGGGAGGGTTCTGGGCAGGAGGGGGCCGCGCTCGTCGCGCTGGAAACGGGGCACCGCCCTCTGGTGCCACTCGCGGCCGGGCCTACTCTTAGCCCGCCCCGCCAGGCCGTGCCAGCCGCGGCGCTCACCCTCCCAGCGTCTGGGAGGTGCCCCTGCTCCTCCGGCTTGGCCTTTGGGGGACCTTGCGAGGCGCCTTGTGCCCCTCAGCGCGCCTGAGCTCCCGCGTGACCCGCGTACCCCTCGGGCCTTGCACATCATGATCTCTCGGGAAGTGGCCTTCCCGGGACCCACAGCCACAGAGGGCAACCCTGTGCTGGGAGCGGGGCTGCTCGGGTCTGAGGCGCCCCTGGCTGCGCCCGCGGAGTTTGGTTCTTCATTGAGTTGAGTCTCCAGAGGTTTTTATTGGCTGGAGAGGGACAGGCTGTGCCATACTGTGCTCTCTGCGTTTTCATTTTCTGTTCCAGATGAAGGTATGCTGTCGTTGGTTTTTTCGGTTAACCTGGGTGTCCACAGCGAGGAAAGATTTTCCTAAGGCTAGGCCGCACACCAGGGGTAGAAGCTACGGGTGCCTGGGCACAAGTTTGTGCCAGTGCCCAGCCCCACAGGACCAGCGAAGCAGTTTGCACTGATCTGCGTTCACTTCTCGTCAACTTTGCCTCCCAGCACACTGTTTCCGATTTACAAGTGGGTGACAACTCTGCCCTCAGATATAGCAGGTGTTGGGTCCTTAATCCCCTCATTAACATGCGGGCCCAGAGGATTCCTGGTGGAAAAGCTATGGACCTAAATCCAACGGGTGTCCGCAGTGTTTCTAGGACAGCCCCGATTTAAACTTCCCAGTCCCTACAACACAATGTAATTAATGAATAAATTTAATAAATAAAAAAAAACTTCCCAGTCCCAATGTCCTAAGAACCTGCGGGTCTGGATTTTGAGTTGTTTTGTGGAACCCTAAGCTCCTGGCCTTTTCCAGCCACTTGGCTCAGGGGCATAACTGGGAAATCTGATTCTCACTCACCTGGGAGCATGCTTTCCCCTCCTGAGTCAACTGATATGTTGTAACTGCCAGGATTTCTAGGTCAGAGTGAACATTACAGGCTAATGAAGCACGGCGATTCCTTCTAGCTCTTACATTCCACACACACACACACACACCCGCCCCTGCCCACCCCAGTCTCTTACTCTGGCCCAGGTCAGGAGAACTGTGGCTGGGCCTATTGGTTGGGGTTTCGGTTTTGGTCAGAAGGGATGTAGAGCTTCCCGTGCTTTAGACCCTAGACTATGTAAGGAAAGTGGTGGTGTGATGCTTCCCAGCAGGAACTATGGGCTCCAGACAGACTGCTCTCATTGTGGTGTTGTGCGGGTGCTACCCCATGCCCCAGAGAGGAACTTGTAGGTGACCGTAGCACATAGTCCCTCCCCCGCCCCACGTGTGGATATCGGAGGGAGGGGGTATTCGCACTTTGGAATCAGTACGTACAATCCAGCCCCTGCCAGGGGACAGGAGCTTCTGTCTGGGCCTGGCGCAATCACAAGGGCTGGTTTGTCTCACATAGGGTCTGGCAGATGGGGAGTGGAGCGCTCTGGGCACCTGCCCCTTCCAGGCCCTCTTGGGCACGGGAACACCCTGCCTTTCAGCCCACACAGCCTGGGAGGAACAGATGCCTTTTTCCCTCTCCAGCTTTCGTCTTGAAAAAGTAGGTCGCTTCTCAGTCCACTTGCCCTTCTTTCTCAGTTGCTCTGTTATCAGCAGTCTCCTGTTTTCACTTCCCCAAGTCCTCACGCTCTCCCTGGCTGGTGCATAACACCCAAGGGTGCCTGAGAAGCGTGGTGTTTCATCACACTCCTCCCAGTCCTGTCTGCTTCTCTTCCAGGTCGGGCTTAATTTTTCATTTTCCTTTGTCAAGCCCAGCGATGGGTGCTGTTTCCACTCCCCACTTTCCCAGGGATAGCTCTGGGCATCTCTGGAGTTGTTTGGTCCCCGGAGCGTCTCAATGGAGGATGGCCTCCGAGGGAAGGGCCTGCTCTGCTTTCTCAAAATAGAGACTTGCTAGCCTCGTGGGGTGTGTGCTGAGGTCCCGCTTCCTGCCACGGGAACCCCTGCCCCCAGCCATGACCCTTGTGCCTGTTCCTTGCTCTGGCCCAGCCCCAGAATCCACTCCTTTTCAGACCACATCCTTTTTCCTGCCTTATTCATTTCCTGTCTGAGATGCTTTGGATCCCGTTGGTTCTGATGTTTCAGCGGGAAAGGACGTAGACTGTAAGTGAAAGGAGGGTAGATGATGGTCTGTACCTGAGCTGTTCCTACCTCCGGCCCGGCCTGGCCTGTTCTGGCACTGTTGTCCTTTCCCTCACCGTTCGTGCTGAAGGACACAGGAAACAGTCACTGCCTGTGGATTTGGAACTCCTCCCACGTGCCGGGGCATGTCTTTTTACAGTATGCTGTCTGCTGGGAATGCGTGGAGAGCATGACTGACCGCCTGGACCGTTTCCTCCCTGCGGTGGGGCCTCATTCCAGGCATTCAGCAACCATTTGCCTAAGAAAGGTCAGCGGCCTCCCATCAGAGTCCACTTTGATCTGGTCTGGGGCTGACAGCCAAAAGACAACTAAACCAGGGCCTGGGATGGTGGTTCCAGTTGCGGTGCCTCTGTTGCATGTCTGACACTCACCAAGTATGACGCTGACCGAGGGCTTGTTCACTCTGCTTGAGTGAGTCATTCTGAGTGTATCGTCGACATTCTCCTCAGCTGTTCCATATTTAATCTTCAGCCATTTGGTCCCACCCACGTGAAGATTCCCTTCCAGAGACCACTAGAGATGAAAGTAAGAAGTCTTGCTAAGTGGCAGTTTCTTCATTTTGTTTGTTGCGTGCCGTTTTGCAGTTGGAAGATGATGATGGTGTTTTTCTGTGGTCATGAGGAATCTGCGGTAGAGAGAGACTTGTGCACCCTTAAGGTGACCATCCTAAAGAAAGGTCCTGTGCCTGAGCCTGCCAAACCATCCCACTGCCACAGTGGAAAAGCTGTGAGACCACTGCTGACGGCGTGATGTGGCTCGCTGTGCTTGGGGCAGAAAGCTCTTTCCGGGAGCTAGCACCCCACCTGATGGAGCTCAGAGCTGGGTTAAAGGGCTGAGCACAAAAGGACTTCTGTTCCAGTGTCTTCATGGGACCTTCTCTCCCGCCAGTTTGCTTCCCAGAATGTCCCCAGTGAGCAAGGCTGGACCAGCCCAAAGCCAGGAGTTTCATCTGGGTCTCCCACGTGGACAGCGCTAAGGCATCTTCCACTGCTTTTCTCAGACTATTAGGGAACTGGATCAGAAGTGAAGCAGCCATGACTCAAACCATTGGCCCTCAGGGGGTGCCAGTGTCAGAGACAGCATCTTTCAGCTCAGTGCTGACCCCATATGGGATGACTTAAACCACAACATGATTCACTGGTTAAAAGAACTTTAAGTAAGTGTAACAAACTTTTTTTAAATTTCATATATTGGGGCCCAGTGTGGTAGCCTAGCAGATGAAGTCCTCGCCTTGTAGGTGCCAGGTTCCCATATGGGCATCAGTTCTAATCCTGGCAGCTCTGCTTCCCATCCAGCTCCCTGCTTATGGCCTGGGAAAGCAGTTGGGGACGGCCCAAAGCCTTGGGACTCTGTACCTGTGTGGGAGACCCAGAAGACACTCCTGGCTCCTGGCTTCGGATTGGCTCAGCTCCAGCTGTTGCTGCCGTTTGGGAAGTGAATCATCGAACAGAAGATCTGCCTCTCTGTCTCTCCTCCTCTCTGTATATCTGACTTTCAAATAAAAATAAGTAAATCTTAAATTGTTTTTTTCATATATTGGAGAGCCAGATAGAGAACACCTCCATGCATTGGCTCACTGCCCAGATACCTGAAGCAGCCAGAACTGGGCTAGCGCAAAACCTGGTGCCAGGCACTCAGGGTAGATCTCCCATGTGAGTGACAGCAGCCCAGTTGGCTTAAGCCATTGGAGCTTCCCATTGGGGTCCGCAATAGCAGGAAGCCAGGAAGAACAGCCTGAGCTGGGGACATAGGCGGCCTGACTACTTTCTTAACAACCAGGTCAGACGCCTGCCCAGGGACTATCCAGTCATTCACAGCTCACGCAAAGGTGGGTTTAAGCATCGCTTTATTTATAGTTTTTTCATTTTTAATTATTAGCTACATTAGAACACTAATATTTGTAGATTCAGAAGCAAATCGTCTTTAATTCTACATCATGGGGATTTGGGGATTTGCTAGGAAAATAACTGTATGCTTATCAAAGATAGCATTGTTTCTATTGACTTGGGCTGTTAGAGTCACTGTAGAGTTATACAGTTAAGAATGACTGGTTGTGAGCTGGCTTTATAGCATAGCGTGTGAAGCTGCCACATGTAACATTAACACCCCATGTGGGTGCTGGTTCAGGGCCTGGCTACTGCACTTCTAATTTCCTACTAATGACTTTGGAAAAGCAATGGGAGATGACCCCACCTGTTTGGACTCCTTGCTGCCCACCTGGGGGACCCAGATAAAGTTCCTGGCTCTGGCCTGCCAGGAGCTGGCCATTGCAGCAATTCATTTTTTTTTTTAATTTTATTTATTTTTTATTTTTTAAACATATTTTTATTGCATTTCATTTTTTTAAAATTAATTACATTGCATTATGTGATACATTTTTTATGCACTGGGATTCCCCCCGCCCCTCCCCACACCCTCCCCCCACGGCGGATTGCTCCACCTTGTTGCATTTCCATAATTCAAATTCAGTTAACATTCTTTCATTGGAGGTATTTACCAAGCATAAAGTCCAGCATCTTATTGTCCTGGTAAGTTCAATGGTTTGTTGGTGAGACCATCTCTGGTCTGAAGCTAGAGCCGGCAGAGTATCATCCCAATCAATTAAAAGCCCCAACATAATATTTCCAACCATTTACAACATTGTGACATTAATTGACATGGTATTGATTAACTAATATGTTACTAGAAAAATGCAGGTTCTCAACCACAACCTGTGACTTCTTCATAGACATTTCAATTTTGGTTTATATTCAACCGTGTTCTATACACCTTGAAATGGCTTAGATTGCTATTCAGCTGTCTCATGCCTATTTTAATTTTAGTCTTTAGCAGTTTATAGCATTGAAGCATGTTTTCACTGAACCTGGCTGTTTTTCAGGTGGTCTAACTCTATAATTCGAACAGGATATATGTCAACTGTTTAGGTGAGCTTGTTTAGGAGGGGTGTGCAGAGAAATCTTCCATACCCCAGTGAGGAGTAACTAATCTTTGTGTCCCACCCAGTGAGTTATAAGTGCATCCCCGCTGACCGTTTCCTGTCTGTTTCTAAGCTTTCCTTGTTGTTCTCTGTCTATCTATTCTAGTTTTGTTTGTTTGTTTGTTTTGAGGCGTTTCTGGAGCGATTCTGATGGTCATTACGAGGAGACAGGGTAAGGACCCAAAATTGGAAGCAGACAAGGACCAGAGAAAGCTCCTCTCCCTAGTCCCGAAGGAAATTTACTGTTCTGTTTCTGCGCACCGCTCAGGGATCCTGGTTGTTGTTCCAATGACCTTGGATCCTGCAAGGCTGGATTTGGGCTTCTTCCATCCCATGTGGTAGATCCAAATGGGGGTGGGTGACCTCAGAGTTCTTGGTCTCCGAAGGCACTCCATTTCCCCGTGGTCTCCTTGGCAGTAGGGATGTAGTCCTCGGTGATCATACTGATAGTCCTTGGTGAGGATCTAGGAGTCTTCAGGTTTGGAATAAAAGCCTCCTTCTGTCCGCCTGCTCCACTCTGGGGACCCCTCCCCATTGCAGCAATTCAAAGCGTGAACCAGCTGGTGGAAGATATGTGTCTCCAGCTCCCTGTATAACTCTAATTTTCAAAATAAACAAGAAATATATTTTTTAATTCTAATGATTAGTTTCAAAAGAGCATATTCAGAGTGCAGTGTATCTTTTAAAGAATAAAGCCAATTCGAAAAAGACAAATCTAATGTTTTCTTTGATAAGTAGTAGTTAATGTAGAATATTAAAAAAAAACTATGTCTAAGAATGAAACTGACATCTTAAGATTTGATTGTTGCCTTTAGCCCTGTCTGCCCGCCTGTGAAACACTGGTCTTTCTGCTTTTCACTTGTTGAACACTATGGCTTGTGGTGCCTTAAGCTGGTGATCAGAAAGTAAATTAGAAGTTTGTCATTGCAGAAATTAAAGGAACAAGCAAAGGAAAGAAGGAGGGGGCATTGAGGGAGGGAAGGAAATACGATTATTTGGTTCTGAGAATTGTACATATGAAATATACAAATCCTCTTTAATCTTAATGGAAACTTTTTAAAAGAGTGAAGAGTTACCAGGAGTCCTGGGAGGCTGTCGAGGTTCAGCTAGCGAGAGTGAAGAGCTACCAGGAGTCCTGGGAGGCTGTCGAGGTTCAGCTAGCGAGCTTGCGTTCCTTCCCCTTGCCACTTGTTGTACCTAGTGAGGAAGGACGTGCCCCTGTGCTTTCAGTGTGCGATGGTGTTTTGGTTCACTGCAGTCCAAGAGAAAGGGGCCTTCTTTGTGCATCTGCTGAGATGATCGTTGTTAAACACAGATCGCCAGAGTTCCAAGATGAATCCAGATGGTAAAGGGAGCCTCAGTGTGCCATGATTTCCTTTTTGTCTTTTTTTTTTTTTTTTTTTTTTTTGAAGATCTGTTTATTTGTTTGAAAGGCAGAGTGACAGAAAGAGAGAGATCTTTTATCTCCTGGTTCACCACTTCCCAAATGGCTGTTAACAGCCGTGACTGGGTCAGGCAGAAGCCTGGAAGCCAGGGTTTTCATCCGGGTCTCCTGCATGGGTTGCAGGTCCACAGCTCTTGGGTTGTCTTATTATGCATTCCCAGGTGCATTAGCAGGGAGCTAGATCCGAAGCAGAACAGCGTGACTGGAAGCAGTGCTCTGAGATGGGATGCCAGCATTTCAGGTGGTGGTTTAGCATGCGGCACCACAATGCCATCCCTCTATCATGACTTATCTCTGAGACGTAAGCAAATGTCTGTTTCCTGTATGCTGTTCATCTTAGCATCGACATTTATTATTTCTGTTAAGACGTAACTATTGGATGCCGTCATAACTGGCTTTTCGGTAGAGTTGGAGGTCCGCTCCTGATAGTGAACACTGCAACTGCTGGCAAGAAGATGGAAGTTCATGACTACTCTGAGTTATTTTTAAAGCTAGGGTTGCACTGCTGCTAGGACGCAAATGCTATATGATTATCCCTCGTCACTGATCTCTTTAGAATATTCAAAACCAACTATACTTGGCCTAAATCCACACAGCTATATCAAGACATTTTTATACATGGAAAATAACACTTTAAAGCAAAATCAGTATGAAGCAGATAATTTTTTTTAATTACTGAATTGTATTTGTAGGCCTCCAGAGATAATTATCTGTATGTTCTCTCAGTTGACAGTGGCAGAGGCAGCTGTTTGAAAGCTCAGACCCTGGTTACAAAAAGTGGGAAATAGTGTTTTCCAAGAACAGAAGTTAGCAGTAGGATTGATTTCCAAGATTAGTATTATGTATAATGTATAAATGCAGAATGTTCATGGGAATATGAAATTAAGAGTAGGAGGTTTTTGGTGATGAACAGGGTTGGGCCAGGCTGAAATGGAGTGTGGAAATCTATCTGGATTGTTCATGTGGGTGGCAGCCATCCACTGCAGCCTCCCAGGGTGTGCATTAGCACAAAGCTCAAGTTGGGAGAGGAGCCAGGACTTGAAGGCAAACACTTCAATATGAGATGCAGACAGCCTAAGCTGCGTCTTCAGTGCCAAATGTCTGCCCCCGGACTCAAACCTTAATTCCTCTTTTTCATGAACTTTTGAAGAACACCCATATAGTCAAAAAAAGTGGGGCTTAACACTCCCTCCTGCAAACCCACATATCTGAGAATATTAGTGATCCTGTAGTTAGTAATCAGAAAAAATAAGTCATGAAGTTGGGAAGCAAGGCTGCCTGCCCTTGTCATCGGCCTGAAGATAACAAAGTGATTTACTAAACGTTTTTAGATGTCTTTTGTAAATCCCTAGGAATCCTTGTTCCAGGAGTTTATCTTCAGCCTTCTAAATGGATTTCCTTTCACAGGCCAAGGCGATACAGGCTTCATCAGCTTACTCTCTTCTAGGATTAGTGATTCTTGTGTTTGTGTCAGAGTTCACCAGCTTGCTGGCATCTCAGATTGTTCTGCGCCACCTGCCCAGTACCCAGGGACCCTGAAAGAACCATGTACAAAGGAAATGTGGCATTTTTCTGCTTGTCCTTTCTAGTAGCCACTGTTGCTGTATTGATACTTTATTAATTAGCATTTTATTAATAATGTTGCAGCTGTCAGGTTGAAGGTAACAGGATAACAGGGTGTGGTATGACTTAGCAGCTGAGCTGTTACAAGTTACCAGTTGTGTCTCAGAGTGCCTGGCTTCTGCTTCCAGCCTCCTGCCAGGGCGGGCTCTGGGAGGCAGCAGGTGATGGCTCAGGTAGTTAGTTGCTGCCCCTCATTAGGAGACCTGGATGGAGTTTCCTAGCTCCCTATTTGACCCAGCCTAATTCCAACCATCACCATGGTAGGTGTTTGGAGAGCCACTAGATGGGAACTCTCTGTCTTACTGTCTCTTTTCTTTCTCATTAAGTGAATATTAATTGATGAGAAGAAAAAGAGGTGACAATTCCTGACTTGAGCTCAGGAGTAGGACAGGGCAGCCAGAGTAGGTCAGGACATCTGGGGAAAATGAGAGTTGCCTCAGTTTGGGCCAAGGAAAGACTAAGTGCTGCTCCCCTGCTACCGGTCTGTAAGAAGCCAGGCTCAGTGCGAGAGTGGCATTTGGATGGCTCCCTAACTTTTCTGGGGTCTCACAGACATTGGCACTCCTGTGACGAGTCCAGGCCTGTTCCACCATGTGGTACCTGCATTATCTTACGTAATCCCCACCTCACCATATAAGACAGATAAAATACCCCATGCCACAGGCAGGGAAACTGAGGCCTGTGACCTGCTCAAGCATTACAAGCTGGGATCTCATCGTGAATCTAATCCCAAAGCCGCTGTTACTGGGTGGCATGGCCAAGCATGTTGCATGCAGAAATGGACGGACACTCACTGTGCCCTGGCATGCCAGGCTGCGTGGTTCTCCACCTTCCCGCCTTACAGAGGAAGAAACTACCGCTCAGAGCAGATGTCAAGTGCTTGGTGCCTCACGTGTAATCGGAGATGAAACCAGAGAGCCTTTCCAGCAGTTAGACATTGTAATGTGATGAAATTGTAACATCTGCCAGAGCCCCTGGGATGGGAGACTCTGGGAGCCCTTGACCTTGCTTTGGATGTCGCCAAATCATCCTGGCTTGGCAGTATCTGGGAGGATCATGAGTGTCCTGGCTCCATCAGTGTTGTGGTGCTCTGTCAGGAATGACCCTGTGGTCCTACAGGTGGGGCTGTGTTTCATCCTAGGCACCCCTTGTGTCTTTCAGAACTGGCTGGGCAGGGACACGCAGGACCGCAGCTGCTTGGAAATCCCCCATTACTCCTGGTGTCCTGACTGCATGGGGGAGGGGCAGCTGTTCCAGCCATTGAGTCCTTCCTTCCTAGCTGGGGGTGGCCTCTTGGAAAACGTTCAGCTGTTGACAATTCAGCTTATGTACACTTTAGCTGGGGATTGTGAGTGAGTCAGAAGGGCCGGCTCCCTGCCTGTGCCCCAGAGACAGCAGGAAAGTCAGCTGTATGGTAATGGCTGCCGGCGTGGGAGGAGCCACCCTCACAGCAGATGCTGAAGAGCCAGGAGCTGGTCTGCCGTCCATCCAGTCCTGTAACCCAGACTCTGTCAGGTGACTGTGCATCGTCACTGGAGCAGGACTGCAGTGGCCTGGCCCTTCAGGAGCCCCCGCATGGACCTATCACCTCAGCCTCTAGGGATTACAGAGCTCACCACTCTGCTCGGCAACATGACCCCCAGGGATCCTGTCGCTGCTGTTTGTTCCTTTCTCTCAGTTTAGAGTCTCCTCAGGGCAGGCTGCCCCGGTTTGCAGAGCTGAGGAACCTGGTCTGAGGGGCTGGGATGATAGTGTCCCCGAGCTCTGAGGGGCCAGGGCCCACTGGGCATCCTGCCTGCCTGCCTGCCTGCCTGAACTCGGTCCTTGCAGAACTGGAAAGTTAGGAGCTGCTGGTGTTTCTGGCAGCCGCCTCCCTGTGCACTGAGGACCCCTCAGGGCCTGCAGCAGCCTATAGCTTGCCCACCCTCAAGAGCTCCTTTAGTGGATGTTTTACAGGCTCGTGCCTGGATTCCAAAATGCACATGTTCACACTCACAGCATGAACTGGGAATTCAGGCGTGATCTGTGCATAAACTTAGTGTAAAAATCCTATTGGGGAAACTGAGTCATATTAAACCATAGCATTTTCGAATTAGGGACACACAGTGTTAATGGTGTGTTTAGCAGTGCCGAGTTGCTTGTAGGTTCTGAGGGGCTGTGTTCATGGATCCCTTCCTTGACAGGTCAGCAGTCCCACTTGCCTAGATTATCTCACCATTCCCAGTCCGTCTGCTCCAGAGCGCATGTGCCTCTGCTCCAGAAATGTCCCCAAACACAGATCTCTGGGCATGGTGGTTCCCTGCCCTGTGACTGAAGAAAACACAGCCCTCCCTCCACCTGAGCAGCCCCAGGAGCCCTGACCTTGAGCCATGACCTTGGGTGGATTGTCCTCCCTCCCAAGCAAAAACAAGATGTTGAACTCAGGACCCTTCCTGTTCCAGCCCCTGAGAGTGCAGCCACTCTTCACCCAGCCTCCACCGCACTTGACCTCTGCTCCTAAGTTGGGAGGAAAACAGTCCTTATCTAAGGACTAATTCACAGTAAGGTGTGAATGATTGCAGTTTCTTGTTAGAGAAAAGTTGTTAACCAGCTGAGTCTTTAAAACCAGCCCAGTCTCTAATTAAATGGCTCTGCCGAGGGAGGTCCCAGGATAGAACTGGAACTTGCCTGTCGCTTTTCTCCTCTAGCTCCTTCCCCTCCTGTATTCCATCTTCTCCCTCCTCCTTCCTCTTCCCTCTCCCTTCCCCTCCCCTAGCGTTCATGAAAGCTCTTGCCTGCCTCAACTCTAATTTCTTTGAGGTCCCAGGTGGCCCCCAGGGCTAGGTGTTGTGCCCTCAGCTTACTGTGTTTATAGTTTGGCATGCTGCCCCCGCCAGGGGCCCGTCTGTCACCTGGATCTGCTGCTGTGCACCCTTAGATACGGTTTCATGGGCGTGTCTCGCAGTGCGCTGCTCGGGCGCTCTTCTCAAAGTGCTTCATCGCCCACAAGGCAGGGCCTGCTCGGGGGTGGCTCTGAGAGGAGATGCCAGGCTAGGCGTTCTTCAGGTGACCTCATTTCCCCATCTGTGGAGCAGAAGTTACCTCAAGAAAATGACCTGTGCAACATGGTAGCGCCCACCGTGTTGCCTTAGATACGCAGACTTCCGCTAGCTTGATTTCTCTTGCTGCCCAGCAGGGCTGCTTAGAAGACTCACACTCCAACACTGTCTGCTTCTGCTGTCTGCAGAATGTGGAAGGCACCAGAGACCCGCCCCTGGCGGTCCCCGTCGGCTCCTACCCAGCTTTTCCCACCCGGCTGAACTGCGCTCAGTCAGGGCAGACGTGAACCTGTGCACACCATCAGAAACGCCTGTTTCACATGTTGGACCTGAACCGTGCCCCAGCATACCTGGCAGTTCTTATCCCAAGACACTGGTTACAAAGTGGCCGGGTTCTGCAGCACCAACACCAGGCTGACCCCTGGCTTGAGCTGTGCCCCTCACACCTAGCAGCTGATCCGGAGGGCAGCTCTACCACTGCCCCATCAAGGTGTCTGGCTTGGGCACAGGGCATTTGCTAACTTCCAGCCTTCTATGGCAGACATCATGCTGTGTGTCACCCCAGAAAATCACCACTGAAACAGGAAGCAGTGACCCCAAGAATATCTTCTTTATTCTGGACAGGTTCCCAGAAGTGTCCCTGTTGTGGGCAGACACCAGCCTGGCTGCCCTCAAACCACCATAGCCTTAGAAAGCAATTTGCAAATCTTAGTTGATGCCAGAGAGTCTTGTGGGCAGTGACACTTACACCTTGGGTTCTGTGCACTCCAGTCTGACAGACGTCAGGCACCTGTCACATCTGTCACCATATCTTGGGTATTAGTTTTGTCCCTTGGCACTGAGGTTGAGCTGCTCCTTGGGATGCTGGCATCCTACATCAGCATACCTTGGTTTGAGTCCTGGCTCTACTCTATCCCAGCTTCCTGCAGGTGCACACCCTGGGAGGCAGCAGGTGACAGCTTAACTACTTGGTTCCTTACCCGGCATGTGTAAGGTTGAGTTCCAGGCTCCAAAATACAGCCTGACCCAGCCCAGCTCTGGCTATTGGCTGCTATCTGGGTAGTGGCTAACAGATAGATGATATCTGCCTTGCATATAAATAAAATTAATTGTTTAAAAATTAAGAAGGTGTATGGAGCTGAGTCACAGCCTCTCTGCCCTACTTAACAGAGGTGAACAGTCCCAAGGCAGATAACTTCACAAACAGGAGCCCAGAAATGGGCCACCCAATGCGACCTCTCTCTTTTACCCTGGGGAAGGGGTGTGTTGCCAGGCCAGCAAGTGAGCCCAGAGAGGCAGCCTGGAGGTGGAGAAGCACGCCGTGCAGGACACCCTGGCTCAGGTTGTTTTGTTCACTCGATCTGAATGCTTGGCGCCTAGCCGGTCAGCTTCCACTGGGGCGAGATTTTGCTCCCCACCCCCAGCCCCTCTACTTATGGCATCAGCTGCCATCTCCCTGTCTCAGGTGCATTTGAGACCTGTGGGAATCCCTGGCCAAGAAAACTGAGTAAAGAACCAAATTCCAAAGATAGGGGATTTCTTTGTCTCTTTGATCTGGCCTGGGCCAGCAGGGCAGGTTTCTGCAAGTTCACTGTTAAGCTGCTTTCCCCCAAGCAGGCCGCAAAGCAGCCTGGGAGAGCGGGAAGAAGATTAAATTAATCTCAACTGCTGAGCTTGGCAGGGGGTAGGATTGTGTTTGGTTGTTCTAGAAATAGCCCTAACTCCTTTGTTACTAAAGCAGATGATGAGCTATTGGCTTAGGCGATGAGTGTGAAACAAAATAGCTGTGAACTTGGTATATTCACCAGACACTTTCCCCGCCTTCCCTTCCCTTGCATTCTTTCTCTCCTGGGGTTATGAAAAGCCACTTTTCTAATGTGGTGGTGAAAGGGCTTATTCGCTTCTCTTTCTCTCATCTGAAGGCTTTGCTCCCAAGCACCAGGCACTGGCTCTGTGCTGGTGAATCTGTTCCCTGGAGTGCTTGGCGTGAGGAAGGACTGCCCTCAAGAGTTCCCCCGTTTGGCATCAGCATTCATAGGCACAGATGAGAGGTGGGGAGCAGGTAAAGAGCCCTAACAGGAGGCGAGGTGTCCGAAGCCCTTGGGTGACGCGTGCTGGGGGGCCGGGGGCCAACTCGCCTCCTCCCCAAGTTCCGAGGAACTGAAGGGGCTGTGTGTGTCATTTCCTTCTGCCTGTGCTCTCAGGACTATTTAAAACAAAACAAAAATCTTACGTACTAGTTCTCTCTTTTTTTTTTTTTAGAAAAAAATAAATCTGGGTACCTGATGTTAAAAAAGATGTAAGCAAGAAAGACCTAGGGTGATGAACTTGCCACTTGCTTTGTGAGATGTTGTTGAAAGAGCAAAGGGGGCTTGACTGGAAGGCGAGAGCTGCTCTGGAGTCATGAGTGGCTCTGCTTTATGACCACAGGAGCATTTCCTGCTGTTTGTCATCTCATTTGGTCCCCTCTGCAACACTGTAAGGTAGGTATTAGCATCCTTATTTTATAGCCCGTGACACTGGCTCGGCAAGGGACAGGGATTTGTCCATAACTCACTCAGTGACAGCAGCCTCTAAGCGAGGTCTGCGCCTGGATTTTTTGCCCATTAGACAAATCCAGTTGGCCTTAGTTCTCTGTGATCTTAAAGAACAGAATCAAAATAATTAGGTAGAAATTAACAAGAAGACAGATTTTTGGCTCAAAGAAAGAACTTTCTAATTGGGCTGCCCAAGGTAGGAGCAAACCACTAAAGAGGCAGTGGGCTCCTTTGTTACTTGGAGGTATTCAAGCACACACCAGAGAATCACTGGGCGGGTGTGTTCTAGTGAATGCTCACGCACTGGTAAGAGATTGGACCCGGCATTCCAGCCCCACAGTCCTGCGGTCTGCAGCTCATTACGTTATCAGGGAATGTTTCCGCTCAATCCTAATGAGATGGGTATAGACACCGTCCAAAACCAGAATTTCAGCTGTCATACTAAACTCTTAATCATAATGATGTTGATTCATGTAGATTATATTTATCTTTGCAGATTTAAAATGCTTTAAGTAGCAAAGAATAATATAATTGTTAAGGCTTAAGTATTTAAAATAGAGAAATATAATTTGGCTGATTGTATTATTTTTTTTTAAGATTTATTTTATTTTTATTACAAAGTCAGATATACTGAGAGGAGAGAGACAGAGAAGAAGTGGAGCTGCCGGGATTAGAACCAGCGGGCATATGGGATCAAGGCGAGGACCTTAGCCACTAGGCCACACTGCCGAGCCCCAGGCTGATTGTATTATTAACTTAGCCCTCCTAATTATCCATAAAGATTTCCCTTTTTAAGTTTACAGACACTTTTATAGAAAAGATTGGTTCCAAGAGAGAAATTTTTCCATATCTACAGAAAAGACAATGCTGTTCGAAATATTTTTCAAGTAAATATAGACATTTCAGAGAGATTTCCTAACTTGATGGTGTGACAGTGTTTCATAGAACAATCAAACAAGCCAACTAGAAACACCTCCTCAGGGACGTCTCTTGGCTGGCCCCTGCTCAGCTCTGAAGTTTTGTTTGCTTGAGTTGGGGAGGACCAAAGGCTAAGGGCCCAGGGCCCATCAGATCTCATTAGAAGGAATTTGTCCTGAGCCCCCCACTGCTAGTAAGAAAATGAGCTGAGGAGGCCAAGCCCCTTGTGACCCAGTCGTAAACCTCCCGTGCAATGTGTCATGTTTGATTCCTGCAGGCTGCCCAATCAGGCACATGAATTCTTTCTCCATGGACGAGCTTAAAACTTTAACCTGGAACAGAAGCATCTTCACATAGAAAGTGTAGTACAAAAGTCACTTAATAAATGCACTGAAGTCATTTTTGAAGTGCTTGTTGCATGCACACTGTTGGATTCGGCTTAGTATTTGATAAGACTTCTTGCCACACAGAGGGGTCAGTCTACGGCCCTCACTCTTGTCTTCCTGAATCTCACACCCCTGAAGCAGTGAGGCAAGTCCGCCTGTGCCGCCATTGGAGGTGGGGAGAGGAGGCCTGCGAGCCAGGCTTGGCCATGTCCAGGTTCCACGCCACACCTTTGGGAGCATTCTGCTGGGTCTTGTAGGGAAAAGCTATCAGGCCCCTAGAGGAGCCTTGGGAAGGGGCTGCAGAATGGGGGAGCGGGAGGAGAGTTGATGTGTTGGGGATCACACTGGGTGTGGAGCTGAGAGCAGGGTAAGAAATGGTAAGAACAGAGTGGTAGCAGCAGTGTGGAAGATGCAGCCTTGCCTGGCAGCTTCCTTGGTGGAGAACTGAAATATGCGCATGTACAGCTCTTGAGAGAGCCCAGGGAACCCGCCTTGGAATCGTTCCATCCATACAGTAGTGTTCACTCAGATCCAGCCCCCAAGTTCCCTTGGCAATCATTTCTGGAGTTCAGTGCTTTGATAGTTCACTGGGCTTGACTCTCCCAAGAGACTAGCGAAACTTCTCCCTCCAACTCCCATTATGCCCTAAGCGTAAGCCTGGCTGAGCCTCTCATCTGGTTGTACTAACTTCTCACCCTAAAGCTGACTGGTACCTTGCTTGACCAGATCCATGCTGCCCAAAGTTTGTATACCATTGAGACAGGATCCTGGCTGCCTGGCTCAAGGCTCCCAGCATGATGGGGGCTGTATGGATGGCTGTGGGCTGCCTGGCAGCACCATGGCAGAAGTGACAAACCTTATGCTGGCTGGTGTAACCAAGAGACTGTGCCGCCTGTAGACAGATGGTCGGGGAGGAGCCTGCCTGGTTGGCATCGCCCTTTGACTGCACAGAAAAGGCCAGGCATACCCAGAGTCCATCTCGGCCTGGCCTGTGGTTCTGATCTCGGCCTACTTTGTTCTGCTCTCCTCCTGCAGAGACAGGGCAGGGCATTGTTCATGCACTGACCGACCTCAGCAGCCCCGGCATGACCTCAGGGAACGGAAATTCTGCCTCCAGCATCGCCGGCACTGCCCCCCAGAATGGTGAGAATAAACCACCACAGGCCATTGTGAAACCCCAAATCCTGACGCATGTTATCGAAGGGTTTGTGATCCAGGAGGGGGCGGAGCCTTTCCCGGTACGGACTACTTCTTTTCCCCTCTTTTTTTTTTATTTTTTTAAGTATATCTTAGATGTGTATTAGAATATTTTTACATTTCCATGTAACATTTCTGAAAATGTAAACAATTTGTTCTTTGCTAATTCCCTCTCCCCAAAAGAATGTCAGAGCCATTTCTTTCTACAATTGTGTATGTTTGCAAAGGTTCAGAAGGGGCTTGGGGATCGGTAATGATTGGCAGGGCCCTAGCAAGAGGTTGCCACAGACTCACCTGTGTCTCTCTGGTGACCTGTGACCCATTGGCTAGAAGGGAGCTCACTTGATGGAACTGGTGAGAGATGTGGGACTTGGTGAAATCAGATGTTCTTGAGTTGTGAATGCCAAAACTTCCGAATGGGAAAACTTGAGCTAGATAGAGAGCAGAAAGTAATGGCACAGAGCAGACTTCTCCAGGGATTGCTGGAACAGGGATGCGGCTCAGGGTTGGCGCCTGCAGCTTGCTTTTGGTGAGCGGAGCCGCCTAAGCGGCATTGGTGTGTTCCAGGAGCACCTTGGGAAGGGCACCATGCACTGTCTGTCCAGAAGCCTCAGCTCCCTGGGAAACAAGAACACAGAGCTCAGGGCTAGGGGGGCCCCAGGCCAAACCGTCCTGCTCTGCAGGTGTGCTGAGCCCAGAGCCAGCTGCATGTGCGCTCTCCTGATGGCAGCTACCTGGCCGCCAGAGGCCCTGCCTTCTAGGGATGCCATCTGTCCTGTGCCCATTCTTGGCCCCAGGAAAGACTTGATGAAGTCATTGGGGCACTCACTGTGAGCTGAGCCTGCAGCTGAACCACCCTTCTAAAGGCCAACAGGTCACCTCTTGCCTGCCTTGCCTGCAGGCTGTGCTTTGTAACCATACACAGTTGCAGGGCTGCTCCGTCCCTGCCCTGCCCACCTTTCCTGGAGTAACGCCAGACACAGCTGGGCACCCCACCCCCCGGCAGGTGCAGATTACAGAGCACCCGGAGGCAGCCTGCACGTCTTTGGCTGCTGGGCTGCCTGGACAGAGCCAACAGAATGAGGACCTGTGAGGTGGCATTTGCCTAATGCTCAGAGTCAGCTTCTGCTGCTGCCCTAAGCGGCTGCCTGTGCCCCTGGTCTGGGAAGGGCAGTAGTGAGGTGGGCGAGAATGAGAAGCCAACAGAGGGTGCTCAGTCTCCTCCAGGGTACCCCAGCCCCAGCTCTGGGCCACCTGGCAATGTGTGAGCAAAAGGCCTGGCGTTTGTTCTACGCTGTGGCAAACCTGACATGTGCCCTAAGACACCTAGAAGAGTAGGTCATCTCCTAGCCTGCCGAGCCTTCGGGGCCTGGGATAGAAGCCATGCCTGTACTCGAGTGCCCGTGTCTTGCCTCTCGGCCTAGACCACAGAGTAGGGCCTGCTTGGGTGGTGGCGTGGGGGAGGCAAGAGGGAGACTGGCTTCTGCTGGGTACTTGGTTCATGTGACTGTGATGTGACTGCGTGGTGAGGGAGCCTCTCTCCCTGACCCTCACGGCCCCCGTGTCACCCGTGCACCAGGTGGGCCGCTCATCCCTGCTGGTGGGGAATCTCAAGAAGAAGTATGCCCAGGGGTTCTTGCCTGAGAAACTTCCCCAGCAGGATCACACCACCACCACAGACTCAGAGATGGAGGAGCCCTACCTGCAAGGTGCGTGTCTCCCTGAACCGTGTGCCGGGTAAACATTCCCCTCTCCCGAACACCTCCCCAGTCCCTCCTAAGCCTCTGGCCCCAGACAGCAGGATATAGGAGACATATCCCCTGCTCTCCAGCCTCAGGAATTCAGGAGCCACTTGTGCCCCCTAGGAATGTCATTGGCAGGTTGTAGGATTAACTGGATGGGTGGCACCTAGAGCCTGCGCTGTGAGACCAGCCTAAGGCTGCACCATGGCCTGGCACAGACTATGCAGGGTGCAGGAACTTAGGTCCGGGCACTTGAGAGCTGGGCCAGCGGGACAGGTCACAGTAGGGCACGTAGTTCTAGAAAACACCTGGGAGCAGCACGCAGAGCATCTGCTTCCGCTTGAGGCCAGACAGGGAGGTTTTCTTCCAGGGGCACACAGTTGCCACCAGACACCTTTGGGCACTTGAATTGGGACAAAGCCCTTCAGAAACAGCACCACACTGGCATCTTCCAGGCTGGACTGCTGCTGCCTGTCACACCTGGGGGACTGTGAGGGCGAGTCAGGCTAGAGCAGGTGGTCCAATGGAAGTGTCTGTAGAGCTGTGGCTCTCTTATGCTGTACACTCAACCGTCTCCATCCTTTTCAGAATCCAAAGAGGAGGGTACTCCCCTCAAACTCAAGTGTGAGCTCTGTGGCCGGGTGGACTTTGCCTACAAATTCAAACGTTCTAAGCGCTTCTGTTCCATGGCTTGTGCAAAGAGGTGAGTAACCTTGGCTCCACTGCTACCCTATCCCTTCCCTTTCCCCCATGGCCCATGTCCCTCCAGCAGTTACCTCCCGCAGGAGGCCAGAGAAAGGCCTCTCCAGCCCTCTTTCCTTCTCTTACCTCGAAGCACCACCCAACCTGGGACACCAGAGCCCTAAGTATGGATCAGAGAGAGCAGTGTGGAGCCCTGGGAAGGACATGGGCTTTAACTAGATGGGCCTCCTAGGGCTCATAGGACACCCCCTCTTTTTCCTGCCCTCCAAAAGCTTTGCCTGAGACTCTGCACCCAGTGTCCCTTTGCAAGCTTTTCTGTCACTTAACAGCCTGGTGAGCAGAGAAAAACCTTGTCATGTACCAGGGAATGTAGGATGCTGTGTATTGTCTTGTCCTCAAAGCCACTCTGCAAGGCAGCTATTGATATTGTCCACTTCATACAGGCCAGGACATGAGAGCCAGGGGGGCACAGCTAGTCAGTCAGACTGGGGGTTGGGCCCGTATGACTCCAAGGCCCTGAGGAGTCTGTGTTGCAGTAGAGCCCCACCCCCTCAAGTGTCCAGGAGAGAAGAGAAGCCAGGGTGGGACAGAGGTGCTCTGCACGCTGCAGTCCTTTCCAGCCTGCAGCTGCCGAGGGTGCGCTGCAGGCAGCCGGGCATCTCCAGCACACATTGCCAAACCACTGTCCTCCAGCACAAGGGACAGCAGTGTTCTGGCGTGGTCATGTCCATGGTGGCGAGTGTCAGTCATGGGTGCATACCGCCATCCCCCTGCGCCAGGTAGTTGACAGGTGTTGCCTCATGTCACAGTGAGACCAGTTGGAGAAAAGTGATTATCAACTGCCAGCCCCAGAGTAGGAAGTTGAGACTTGAAGCGTGTGACCTGCCTGGAGTCACACAGCCCATGGGACATGATGGAACTAGGATCTGAACCAATGCGAGGCTCAGCCTCTTCCTGGGGCCTATGTCTGCTGGGCCAGCCCTGACCACCCAATCTTCCACAGGTATAACGTGGGCTGCACAAAGCGTGTGGGGCTCTTCCATTCAGACCGCAGCAAGCTGCAGAAGGCTGGGACCGCAACCCACAACCGTCGCCGAGCCAGCAAGGCCAGTCTGCCAACACTCACCAAGGACACCAAGAAGCAGGTGAGCTATGCCCATGGGCCTGAGGACTGTTCCCCTGAGTCCCCGTCACCTTACCTGTGGCTGACGCCTGGACAGGCTCTGGTGTGATCACTTCCCAGGACTGGCCGATAGGCCTCTCCCAGGGCCTTCAGTGGGTCCCTGCATTTGCACCCAGTGTTTCTGAGGTACCTCACTCTCCCCAGGGACCTTTCTCATCCTCACCTTCCCCTTCGGCTTTGCCATGGACCTGTCAGGAGATGCTTCTCGAGGTCCCCCATCTTACCTGCAGGGCTGGGGAGAAGGTGTGTCCATCCTCTACCTGTCTTTGGCCTGCTTGTGCATCAAGATGTGGAGCTCTTGAAAGTCTCTACTGGCCCAAAAATGTTCCCTCAAGAAGCGTATTTTGGCAGGGGCCGCTTGCCCGGAGCTCCCTTGGGCCCTGCCGAAGCTCACAGCCTAGTGCGCACCAGGCCGATGGCCATGATTGATGTTTTCACCCTAAAGTGTCTGTAAGAATCTGATGGGAATTGTGGTTCAGAAGACAGGTGCATGAGCAGCTTTGCTTCCAGGCTCGTTGAAGGGATTCTGAGAGCTCACTGAGGTGCAGGGAGCCCTGACGTGGAGCCCCACTCCTGGCAGAACTGACTCTGCATCAGAAGGCCTAGCGTTGGCTCCCACCATTGCTTCTAGTCCAGCTTGTAGCTGTCACTCCTGGAAGCAGCAGAGGATGGCTCAGGTACTTAGGTCTGTGCTATCCGTAAGTGGGGCATGGGCGGGCTTGTAGCAACTTGACTGAGACCTGCATTGCCTAGGCTGTTGTGAGCATTTGAAGAGTAAATCAGTGGAGAGATCTCTCCCTCCTCCTCTCTGTCTGTCTCTCTCCACCGTTCCCTCCTCACCACAGTTAGGATGCTGGCTACAAGGTGGGTGTTGTGGGACCGCCACAGTAGCTCAATTGGCTAATCCTCTACCTGCAAGCTCCAACATTCCATACGATTACCGGTTAGTGTCCCAGCTGCTCAACTTCCTGTCCAGCTCCCTGCTTGTGACCTAAAAGAGCAGTAGAGGATGGCCCAATAGTCATCCTCTGCATGTAGGGAGGCCCAGAGGAAGATCCTGGCTCCTGGCTTTGGATTGGCTCAGCTCTGGTTCACTCTAGGGAATGTACCAGTGGATGGAAGAGCTTTCTCTCTGTTGCTCTTCCTCTGTATAAATCTGCCTTTCCGATAAAAGCAGTAAATAATTTTTTTAAAGGGAGGAGTTAGTGACACAGTAGGTTGAGCCACAGCGTGGAGCACCTGCATCCCATGTCACAGTGCCTGTTGAATTCTGCATCCCAGTCCAGCTTCTTGCCATTGTCCTTGGGTCCCTGGTGCTCACATGAGAGGTGAGGGTAGTCTCGGACTCTCAGCTTCAGCAGGCATTTGGAATGGATAGAAGATCTCCATGAACCTCTCCCTCTTTCTCTGACACTTTGTATTTCTAATTAATAAGTCAGTTTTGGCTTCTGGCATCTGACTCCAGCCTCCTACCATTGTGTGGTGATGGTGCAGTTAATCGGATCCTGCCAACCACGTGGAGACCTGCATTACACGCCCGGCTTCAACCCGGCCCGGGCCCAGCCATTGCAGACATTTAGGGAGTCAGTGCTTGCTCACTGTTTCTCTCTCCCTACCTACCTAATAATAAACCTAAAAATACATTTAGAAGGATAGTAATTACAGGGCAGTGCAGTAGATCCTGCAAAGCCTGGATTTGCGTGAATTTTGCTCAGGGTCAGAAACTGCCACTATCTGGGAACCCACTGATGGGCAGCCATGGAACAGACAGGAAAGGGACCGCCTTTGCCCGTCACTGCCCCCACCTGAAGCCCTGTCTGCCCACAGCCCACAGGCACAGTGCCACTGTCAGTCACCGCCGCCTTGCAGCTGACGCACAGCCAGGAGGACTCCAGCCGCTGTTCAGATAACTCAAGCTACGAGGAGCCCTTGTCCCCCATCTCGGCCAGCTCGTCCACCTCCCGCCGGCGGCAAGGCCAGAGGGACCTGGAGCTCCCGGACATGCACATGCGGGACCTGGTGGGCATGGGACACCACTTCCTCCCCAGTGAGCCCACCAAGTGGAACGTAGAGGACGTCTACGAATTCATCCGCTCTCTGCCAGGTAAGGCGCTGGGCGGCCCGTGGCTGCAAGGAAGGAGAAGGCCTGAGAGACCTCCGCTGCACCTGCAGGGAGGAGGTGGCCTCGGCCCCTCGGGACTCAGGTGCAGAGGGAGTAAGATGAGGTGCCGACTTCATCCTGAGACAGGAGTCTTACCACAGAATGTTGGCAACGCCCGCGTCGCCACGTACCCTGAGCCAAGCGGAGGGACTAGGGTTACAAAAAAGACAACGCAGTGAGACAACACAAGGCAACACGCAGTACACCGAATGCCGATCGATGACAGATTGATCTTTATTGCAATTCCAGGCTTTCTTTTATACTCTGCCTAGCTCCTCCCAGGGTTTATCCAGTCCTCAAATGGCCACCCTAAATCCTTCGAGTTCCTCCCAGTAGTGGCCACCCTAAATCCCTTGAGTTCCTCCCAGTGTTTATCCAATCCTCTAGTGGCCACCCTAAATCCCTTGAGTTTTATCCAATCCCTTGGTAGATAACTTGACAAATAGGAAGCAGGAACTTGCGGTTAAGCCAGTGGCTAGATGTATCAGGCCAAAATTGCCCATCCTGTTACCATCTGAGAAACAAGCTAAGCTGTGGAGTTAATCCTTGGGAGACCGGGGCCTGCAACAGAACACTGACCGTGAAGAGCGCTCCTTCACTGTGAATCACTATGGCTGCTGGCATACTGCTGCATGGGGAGAGGAAGCAGAGATGAGGTGCCCCCGGACCCATCCCTCCTGGGGCAGGTCAGGAGGGGGGTTTGGTGGGAATGGAGGCCATCTGCCACGAGAGCATCATCAATAAGAAGGTTCAAAGGCAAATGACATGCTGTTCTGGGCCAGGGTGGGAGATAACGGCCAGCCAGCCATCCGCTGAGAGGCAGGAGACAAGCCCCAGGGGTGGAGTGTGTCCATACGCTGCAGTAAGCCCTGCACAGCAGGTGCACTTGCCTGCGAGGGCTGGGCTCCAGAGCTGGAGTGCGCGAGGCTGACCTTGTACCCTTCCCAGGTGCCTGCAGTGGGACTCCCCCACCTGGCCACGGTGCCACTGCTGCTCTCACCTACCCAGTGACCAAGCCAGGCGTGGGTGGCACCGCCAGCCTGTGTCGCTCAGTCTCTGGAGAGCACAGACTGAAGTCCTGGCTCTGTATTGGGTGCTGTGGCACTCCCCACGTGGTGACAGCAGTTGCTGAGGGGGAGGGGTTGAAGAGGCAGTCCTGTAAGGTTCTGTGTTGTGTTGGCCAAGCTTGGAGTCCCCTGACAGCCTTCCCTGGGTTGCAGGTTCCCCTTCCAAAGTGCCTCCCTCAGGTGATGCCAAGTAGGGACCAACTTTTGGCATCTGGCCTCAGTGGTCTCCAGGTGGGCTTCTGCAGGGATCCACTGGCATGTGCTGGTGATGGGCCTGGTGCTCCCCACAGGGAGCAGAGCCAAGTACCCTGCATGGTACAGCCTCTGCCATGGGCTGTCACCTCTCCAGTATCCCACTGGCCATGCAGGTCACCCCAGTCCCAGTGGGAGGAAATTCACAAGGTCATGAGCCTGGGAGCTGGTGGAAGGTGGGCTGTCCTGGCCCCCAGCGGTTGGCTTGCCTCCCCATGCTGATCCCCTCACCCGTCCTAGGACTCTCATGGGTCACAGCATGGGGTGGAAGCCTAGGACCTTGTCATTTAGTTCATGGCTGGGCATGGATGCGACCCTCCGGAGCCAGTTCCTCAAGCGTGGTTTGTCTGACTCTGAAGATGTGTGAGCTGTGACCCCGTGCAGACCTGGAGTGGAGCATGGAGGCATAGGATAACTACTCTAACTGCACCCCCCACCTGGGAAAGGAAAAGCTCGGAGCCCTGAGAGTCGCCGATTCCCCTGGCTTGTTCTAGGAACGATCCTCCCCACTCTCGATTCCACCCTGAGCTGTCCTTCCATCGCTGTGACAGGCAGCCTGGGTTTCTGGGACTGTCATTTCCACAGCCTGCTTTGCTTGGTTTATCTCCTTGAACCCTGTGGGTCCCAGCTAGCAATGTTGCTGCCAATACTGCCCACTTAAAACAGTCCCAGTGGGCTGCATGTGGATCTGATTGGGGTCAATTTCCATGAGACAGAAACCACTCCCCAAACTGGCAACAAGGTAAGCTTTTCTTTGCCCAGGCTTCTTGGGAGGTTGAGGGCCAGTGCATTTGGGGCTGTTAACCACTGCTGCATAACACTCCCCATGCCTCAGCTGTGGTGTCCATGGCCCGTATTGGGAGGGCCTGGCTGTAGTTCTGACCCACCTCAGCTTCTTGTTAATGTGCACTGAGAGCAGGAAGCCCCTCTATCCCAGAGGGAGACCCAGCTTGAGTTCTCCTTGACTTGGCAAGTCTGGGGAGTGAACCAACCAGCAGATGGAAAATCTTCTCAAAGAAGTTCGTGGTGGTTGTTTTGTATTGTTTTAAAGAACCAATTCTCCAAGATGCTGCCTTTTATCTTTCTGAGGTCTCAACAGAAGATTTAAGTCACACCCTCAGACTATGCTCTGGAGAGATTTGCCCTCTGCTTAAAAACCATCTCTTAGCATTGGCAGCATTTGGCATCTGGGGAGTCTGGGCACTTGCCAGCCTTTGCATGCTGCCTCCTGGCTGTGGAGCAACGTGTAGTTTACGTTCTCTTGTTCCTCCCTTACTTACCGTGAGCAGCTGCGAGCAGCCAGGTGACACCTGCCACACCCCACCAGAACGCCCTCTGGGCTGGCTCACTCCGCTCCTTAGGTGTATGAAACTTGGCTGTAACCACCAGGGGAGTTGCCCAATAGTGTCATTTCATAACACACTCCTGGGCCACTCCCAGCAGGGGGACGGACGCCGTCCTCAGCTTGCACTTTGCAGCCTCAGTTCTCTTGCTTCCTCTGAGCCTTCCAGCAGCATCCTTGGGGCCAGGAGACTGGACACTCTACGGCCAGCTCTTGCCCAGCCAGTTACGAGGCTGTGCCCTCACTCACAGAGGTTTCTGGTTTGTTCATTTGTTTTTAAACAACATCACCTCTCTTTCCAGGTACCCAAACGTGTAATCTATTGTCCTGATTCACATTAGTCCACAACCTTGTGGCTTTGAACAGCCATCATTTGCAACTGCAAGGGTTCTGTGTTGTCAGGAGTTTCAGTGGCTGAGCTGAACACTTCTGACTTGGCACCCAAGTGAGTCTCAGCAGAAATGGCAGCCAGGGCTGCAGTGTATGACGGTCAGCAGTGGGAGACCTCTCTGGGGGGCTGAGTGTCTCCTGCCCAGGTGGCCAGCTGACTCCAAAGCAAATTGGTCCAAAGAGCAAAGGTGACAGGTGCTGGGACCTCAGGGAGAAACCCTTTATTGTCCCATCCCTAGCACCTGCTGAGTTGTGGAGGGGGTTCTGCGCCAGGGTGTGGGTAGGTGGCGGGCACCAGGAGTAGCCCTCGCAGGGTGGTCCCAAGGGTTAGACGTGATACCACAGTGTATGGTGCACAGTGGCTGCTGCCTGCGAATGTGCTAACCGGTCGTGTTTGGTGCTGCCCACCCAGGCTGCCAGGAAATAGCTGAGGAGTTCCGTGCCCAGGAGATCGACGGGCAGGCTCTGCTGCTGCTCAAGGAAGACCACCTGATGAGTGCTATGAACATCAAGCTGGGGCCGGCCCTAAAGATCTACGCTCGCATCAGCATGCTCAAGGACTCCTAGGGTGGTGCCACACGGCCGGGCTCCTCCTCCAGCCGAGCAGAGAGCCAGACATTCCTGAGGGGCCCAGAAAGGGAGCCGGTTGGAGGAAGGGCTCTCCCCAAGGGCATGGCTGGCGAGGGGGTCTGGGCACCCTCTCCGTGGCTCTCAGGGGCCTTCCATTTCTGTGGGAAGGACAGAGAGGTAGGCGGCACAAAAGATGGGGCTTATGCTTTGTAAATAATGATGGCACTGGCTTCCTCCAAAGTCCCAGGACGCTAGCCCCACTCTCTTCCCGTCTCCCTGTCCCCCATTTTCTAGGGGGCGTACGGTCAGGGCTCCCAACCTGGGTTGGGTTACTTCCAAGGGCAACCAGCAGGCCTGGCAGGGCCTTGAACGCCCTTGCCTTTCTTCCTCCCTTCCCCACCCCCAACCCCGCTTTCTTCTCCATGCCAGCTTCTCCCCCTCCAGCCTGCTTCTGCGGCAGCGGGGGCGCTCCCCACACCCCTGCAGGGGGACAGGGAGCTGTGGGCCCAGAATGGCCATGCCTGCTGGCACAGACGCCTTAACGCTGTGTGTGTGACTGTGTGACTGTGGGAGCCTGAACTGAGAGAGAGGCCAGGGGCGCCCTCTGGCACCTCCAGGTGTTTTGTAGCAAACAGCCACTTAGTGCTTTGTCCTGGACTCCACCCCGCCTTAGGATGGGGACAGAGAAGGGGGCAGCCCCGCTGTGGAGGCAGGCATGGGAGCAGACAGAGGTCAGACTCAGTGGGGCCTTGGAAGCCCCGCCCCACACTGTGACGTCTTCAGACTGCCCTGCTGTCTCACCAAACAGCATTAAGGAGGCTGAGCCTCCAGGGCCGCGTGCTGCTCACCGAGGAGCTGCGGCGTGGGTGGGCACCTCTGTCGATGGGAAGCAGGCAGCCATGCCCTCCCACTCCCACACTTCCTTGCTTGTAAACTCTAGCAGCAGTTTGAGCTACCTAAGGAGGAGACAAGAGGCAGGGCTGGAGGCAAGTGTCCTGTCCCTTAGAGAAGGCTCCTGGGGTTGGGGTGGGCCTCTTCCAGCAAGGGGCTGGGCATCCGCCTCAGCTTGTTCTCTTCCCACCCACACCCCCAGGGAGGGTTGGAAATGAAGGACTTTTTTAATCTTTTGTTTTTTAAAAATAAATCTGTAAAACCCCATCTTGCCTGTGCCTTTCTCCACATAAGAGACGCACGCCTGCCTGTCTGCTCCTGAGTGAGCACCTGCTTCCTTCTGCCGTGGGGAGGACCCCTGGCCCACTCTCTGCTGTGGCCAGCACTGCACACCCAGCCTGTTTCCTCTGCTCTTCACATTTGCCTCCTAGAGCGGGTTCCAGGAGTCGGTCTTGCTTGGAACCCCTCCCAGCCATTCCCTCCTGGAAGACATGTTCAGCCAGTAGCAGCTGGGATGGACTCTCCCACTGTACCTCCAACACCTGTGAATGGAGCTGCCCAGGGGTACTGCATTGAACACTCCTTGAGCCTGTTTTGGAGGCTGAAATCAGAAGTGATTGAAAGGGGCGGGGGCACAGGGGGAGCTAGCCAACACTGCATAAAGGAGAAAGGGCCTTCCGGGCCAAGCCTAAGGTACCTACGAAGTGTGAGAGCCTGGGCTGGGTGAGGTGGCTGCAGCCAGCCCTACTGGTATTGACTGTAAGCCTCCATGAGCCAAGCCCTGACTAGAAATCAGGTATGGTGAAGAACCGACCCTGCCGATATCAATTAGGAATCTCTAAAGGGGATATTAGGCACGATAATGTCAGAGGAGAGAGAAGACAAGGCAGCTGGTCCATTCACAGAGGGCTGGGATCTGCAAGAGGTGGAGGCCTCCAGGTTCCCGAAGGATCTGCAATGACAGGCGGCTCTTTAGCTTTTGGGTAAAGGTCTTACCACCTGTAGCTGCGTCATGTCGGACAGCCCTAGGCTGTGCCAGAGTCCTGGCTGCAGGGATCCAGCAGTGGGAGGAACAGAAGGTGAGCCACTCCAGAAAAGTCTACCTAGTCATACAGGGGTCGGTAGCTGGCCTCATCTGGAGGACCTTCCTGCTGCAGGAGTCACGTTAACACTGAAGAAGTGGGTTTGCTGTGTTCTGGAGGGGACAGACTGAATTCTTCCCAGGCAGTCATGCACAAGAGCCCTCCCTTCATAATGTCTCGGCTTCATCTGATTTTGTTCAGAGCTGACACCGTTGACTGCCTCTTGATTTTATCCCCACCTTGTAGTCATAGCTGTCGGTGAGCACACCGCTGATACACCATCGCCAGATGTCCCTCACCGCTGCCGGTGAGCACAGCACTGATCGGCCGTCCCCAGATGTCCCTCACCACCAGGTGGGATGTGACCTGGTGGTCAATCCAGGCCAGCCAGGGGCTCAGTGTTTGAAACCCTTCCAGCCAGATTGGAACCACGAGAGTTTCTAGAGCTCCGGTTGTTTGGTACATGGGAACCATCATCCTAAGTGGCAGGCCAGGGTCTACTTGCTGGGACCTGACCTATGGGAGCCCAGAACAGGATAGGGATACCAGGTGACAGGCATGTTAATATTTTTTTTATGATTTATTTTTATTGCAAAGTCAGATATACAGAGAGGAGGAGAGACAGAGAGGAAGATCTTCCGTCCGAAGATTCATCCCCCAAGTGGCTGCAACGGCTGGAGCTGAGCTGATCTGAAGCCAGGAACTTCCTCCAGGTCTTCCCACACGAGTGCAGAGTCCCAAGGTTTTGGGCCGTCCTCGACTGCTTTCCCAGGCCACAAGCAGGGAGCTGGATGGGAAGTGGAGCTGCCGGGATTAGAATCGGCACCCATATGGGATCCTGGCGCATTCAAGGCAAAGACTTTATCCGCTAGGCCACCGCACCGGGCTCCATGTTAATATTTTCTAAGTATGGCAACAGAGTCAGACCACCGTGAATCTGGACAGGAAGGGAAGGCAACCAGGATTAGGCCAGCCATCCAAGCAACAGGAGGATCAAGGACCAAGACATGGATCCAGAGGAAGCAGTGATGCCAGAGAATGTGGTCTCTGTGTCTACTAAGAACTCTGCTCTGCCAGCCTGCCACACCCGATGGACCCTGGCCCAGCTGAGATGGGGAATCCAGCAACCTGCAGGGCCTCTGGGCTGTGCTTAGGATCACAGTCTTAATCCTGCTGCAACTTTGCTTCACAAGCCAGCATTGTAGCATAGTGGGTTAAGCAGTTGATATCCCTATGGGTGCCAGTTTGAGTCCCCGCTGCTCTACTTCAAGTCTAGCTCCCTGCTAATAGCCTGGGAAAGCACCCGGGGATGACCCAAGTCCTTGGTCACCTGCACCAAGTAGGGAACATAGAAGAAGCTGCTGGTTCCTGGCTTCAGCCTGACCCAACCCTGGCTGCTGTGGCCTTTAGGAGAGTGAACCAACAAATGGAAGATATCTCTGAGTAACACTGACTTTCAAATAAGTAAATCTTGAAAAAAAAAAAGAAAAGAAAGACAAATTTCCTAAGCAGCCATAACTTCACAAACATAGCAGAGAACATATGAAACACACAGGATTTCCTTAACGATGTGACAGAAGAGATGAGGCTGAGGACAGGATTATAGGTAAGAGTTCTGCTGAACGGCCAGGTTTCCCAGGCTGGAAGTCTACCAGGGACATCACAGAGAGAAACTTGGCACTTCTGTTTTGGGGCCAGAGGACTAAACCCACCCCCCTCACAAGGTGACTGTCCCACTCATCAGAACACTCCGAAAGTGGGGTACAGGGGGGAAATGGCTCTGCTGAGGATGAGCAGTGAGAGTGAACCGTAGGCCAGAGGCAGGTGTGGACTCACCCAGGTGTGCTGCCCGTGCTTGTTGGGCTGCCTGCTGGAGGTTAGCTTCCCCGGTTGGAGGAACCACCAAAGCCTCTCAGAGAGCAGGCGGTGGAGGCCAGTGTCACAGGCACTGAAAAGACTCAGCAGGGCTGTGGGAGCGGGTGGGTCAAATGCACTGCTTGGCTGGGGTGCAGTGGGTGGGGGCAGAACAGCCAGAGGCTGCTGCAGTGCGGTCTGCAATCTGAGAAGCTGCTCGTAACTGCTGCATCTTCTTGGTTGGGCAGGTTTTTCTTCCCATCATCCAACAGTCTTTCCAGGTAGATGATTGACATTCCTAGGTGCAACAGGGGAGCCTGCACCACCCCAGGTTTGGGACCTCTCTGTGCCCCACAGTGACCATCCACATACGTATTTATGGGATGTAGCATGACATGTACATGGATACATGAGTACCACATGGCTATGCATGTGTGCCATATGCAAACAGGGATACAACAGGTGTCCATAGATACAATGCATGCATATGTACATTTGCACAGCAGGGCAGTCACTGGATTGGCACTACTTGATGTCAGCTTCACAGAACTGTCATTATTGGGTCCGCTTTGGCTTTCATGCCATCCCGGGTAACTGGTGTGTGCACCCCATTTCACTGGGGTGGGGTCTAGGACTCCACAAAGCAAACAGAACTGGGTGGAATTTCAAGTGCCTGGTGCCTTTCAGATCAAGCTGTTCCATGGGTGGCCAGCATCTGGGCTTGACTTCACTGCTTGCCTGCCCATGACCTGAGGCACAGCTTCCAGCCGTACCTGTGGAAGGTGACCTGTGATGTGACTGGAGCATCTGAAAGGATACATGTGCCTTCTTGCCAATTACAGTGTCACTGTTAGGTGGGAGAACTTTCAGAGACCAATTTTGCCTAGTCTATAGAAGCTGTATGGGCTTTACAATAACAGACATGCCCCACCAGTCTGACCCAGTGGTTCTTGCAACTTAAGAAGACTATCGCTGGGTCCAGCACTGTAGCTTAGTACCTCAAGTCCTTGCCTTGCACATGGCTGAAATCCCATATGGGCACTGGTTCTAATCCTGGCAGCCCCACTTCCCATCTAGTTCCCTGCTTGTGCCTGGGAAAGTAGTTGAGGACAACCCAAACATTTAGGACCCTGCACCTGCGTGGGAGACCTGGAAGAAACTCGTGGCTTTAGATCAGTGTATCCCCAGCCGTTGCAGCCACTTGGGGAGTAGATCAGTGGACAAAAGATCTTCCTCTCTGTCTCTCCTCCTCCCTGTGTACCTGACTTTCCAATAAAAATATTTTTTTAAAAAACAGAATTCCAATACAAAGTGAAGTCTAGTAATAATAATATGTGGACCAATAAGCCAGTGACAGGCGGTAAATGTACTTAAGTCTACAAATGTATCCAGTTGTTCACATATTTTTAGAATGATTTATATTGCTGGGAAAACTAAAGTATAGGTTTTCAGTTTAATGGATGGATTTCACAGTAATGACCATTTTTCCTCTCAGGGCTTACATTCAGACTGGATTATCATGATGACTTTTTATTTGCTAACTTCTAGTCAACACTGCCATCTCCAAGCTTGTTTAATAAAGACTCTAGCACATCCCAAGTCTGACATGATTTCTCTTGCACCCTACAACTTTTTGGAATCTTCAGTCAGAGAACGTGGCCATTCCGTCCTCCAGAGCCTGCTCCGGTAATCTGGGGGAGGCCACCATGATTTTTAACACAGCCCTGGTAACCTGTCTGGGTTTCCTGTTTGCAGGATTTGCACTGATCTTTAACCATAAGGTTTAGGTTCCCATTAAATATCTAAATTGTGTGTCGTGGCCACAAGTCTGTCTTTTAATGTTTTTCTTCTGTAAAAACTGTTTTGATTCTATGAGTGTGGTGTCAGCATTGAGGTAACAATTGCTAAACAAAACTCTATTCTCATACCCCCCTGAGGGATCTGTGTATGTTACAAAAGATGTTACTTCCAGTAACACCACTTTGCTTCATGGCTTCTTGGGATTGAATTAAAAAGGCCTTAGAATCTTACGTGTGCCATTCTTTTCCAGCTAGAGTTGCTTTGGGAAATTTTAAATTGTTATCATGCATTGCTATCTGTGATTGCTGGTCGGGAAATGTTTTAGTTTTTGTGAATTAACTTTTATAGTTTTGTGGCAGAAGTTATTTAAAAGGGGTAGATCTGCTTGTCTGTATGTTTACTAAGTCGTCTTGGTATACCTTGTAAATATAGATTGAGCAAAGGTTAAAAACCGTGTTTTTCAAATACCATGCGGAGTAAACAGATGCCGCCTCTTGTTGATGAATGAGTTTTACGGTGTCAGCCGTGACTATTTGAGATCTGACTACTTAAAATTTTTCTCATAAAGTGCAAGTTTCATATTCTATTCTACCTACATTTGTAAACCATTTAAAAAAACCCATGGTAAACTTACGTTACTAAGAATAGGAAGTAATTCTGATCAACAGGTACAATTGTTAAGGATGCCTAAATATTTTAAACTGTTGTTAAAACTAATTTATTATTTTGTCCTAAACGAAGATTACTAAATCAACACAAATTTCTCTGATTCATGTAACTTAAATTTTTGACAGGTATCCCTTATAACCCTCAGAAACAATTATTAATTGTACATAAGCCTCCCTACAATCCTCATGGCCAGGACATAGTTGAAAAAAAACCACCAATTTTAAAATATGCTTCAAAAGCAGAGGGAGGAACATACTACCCACCACCACTACTCCTGTGAACATGTTAATTTGGCTGTATTCGCCCTAAATTCTCTTCAGATTTCTTCCAGTGAGCTGCCAGCTGGGCACCAATGAAGGCCCCTTGCTGGTGTATTGCAAATGCCTTTAGTTCTGTGGAGGGAGCCAGCCACCCAAAAGTGGATGGGCCTCCACCCCTGTTCACCATGGGAAGAGGACATGCTTGTGTTTTTCTAGAAGCAACCTATGTGGATGTCTGCCCACAGTGTCAGGCCTTTGACGCCTCCCTACCAGGTGATACCCCTGCAACAAGAAAACTCCAGAACCTGATCCAAGGAGACAATGGAAAAGGAAGGCCAGCCCCCTCCCAACATCTGGTGACATGGGGGTTGGTGAATAAGACCTGGTGACTGTCCCTGACCTCTCAGGTTAAATAAATTTGTGATAGATTAGGGCCACAGAGAAATTCCCCACCTTAGAATATTTGAGGAAGATGTTAAGTATATTCAGTTAGATCCTAACTCTGTAAAGAACAGGGGAGTTACAAATGTCAGATTCTTTTTTGTTGTTGTTAAATATTTATTTATTTTCTTAACAAAGTCAGGTATACAGAGAGGAAGAGAGACAAAGAGGAAGATCTTCCGTCCGATGATTCACTCCCCAAGTGAGCGCAACGGCCGGTGCTGAGCCGATCCGAAGCCGGGAACCAGGAACCTCTTCCGGGTCTTCCCACGTGGGTGCAGGGTCCCGCAGCATTGGGCCGTCCTCGACTGCTTTCCCAGGCCACAAGCAGGGAGCTGGATGGGAAGTGGAGCTGCCAGGATTAAAACTGGCACCCATATGGGATCTTGGCGCATTCAAGGTGAAGACTTTATCCACTAGGCCACGCCACCAGGCCCCAAATGTCAGATTCTTAACTGCCCTGGACATTAAGAAGAAGCTATAAAGAGACTTGTAGTACGTCTTGAGAGCACCTTGACAGCATTTTAAAGGTGGTCACGTGGTCTTTTATCACCAATCAGGAGGGGATCCTATAGCAGAGCAGGAGGATAAGGGGAGGTTTGTGCTCCTGGTCCCAGTGAGCTCCTCAGGGGCCTCCCATGAGATTTCACTGTAGAAGCAGTAGACACTTCACCAAGGACCGTCAGAAAGGACACCCAAGACCATGTCCCAACTGCCAAGGATCACTGGAAATCTGCCTGCCCTCGAAGGCTGAGTACTCCAGGGTCAGCCATTTCCTGTTGGGTCTCCCACATGGGATGAAAACATCTTAGGCTCCTGCACAGGCTCTGGTGACACATCAGATCAGCGCCCAGGAGCCTGGGGTGGTTCTCATGATGAAGGGAAAGCTGTGAGTTTCTTTCTGGACATGGGAGAGCAGCTTGCTCTGTCCTTAGCTCTAGCTTTAGTCCTTTTCCTCTCTTGCAGTGACCATGAGGGTCTCTCAGGAGACCCAGATTAGCTCAGATGAAAACCACTGTTCTTATTTAGAAGAGAAGTTTAGAACATCCAGGGAAAGGTTGGCTGGCCTGTAGGTATTTGACCTGTACCATTGCAGGCTCCCTGCAAGGTGGTTTGTCAATCTCCCTCTTAGGTTTTTGCTAGACTCCCCTGAGGTAGAACACCCTTACTGCTTTGATGCAGGGTTCATGTCGTATTTGTTTGCTTAATTATTGGGAATTTCTCTCTGTTCATCTACCTCCAATTGCCAATATATGGCTTGTTAGAACTGCTATTTAATTGCTCGCCTTTGCCCTAACGTGCATGGAGTTCTGTAAAATCTTGCTACAGTGCTATCAAGCTACTGGGTTATTGTGATCACAGCTAGTTTTCTTTTTTTAAAATACCTTGCCAGCTACAATATGATTGTATAAGTCTTTAAAAAAAAGATTTATTTATTTTTATTGAGAGGCAGATATACAGAGAGAAGGAGAGACAGAGAGGAAGCTCTTCCGTCCAATGGTTCACTCCCCAAGTGACTGCAACGGCCATTGCTGAGCCAATCTGAAGCCAGGAGCCAGGAGCTCTTCCAGGTCTCCCACGCGGGTGCAGGGTCTCAAGGTTTTGGGCCGTCCTCAACTGCCTTCCCAGGCCACAAGCAGGGAGCTGGATGGGAAGCAGGGCCACCGGGATTAGAATCAGCGACCAGATGGGATCCTGACATGTGCAAAGTGAGGACTCTAACCACTAGGCTATTGCACTGGGCCCGATTACATAAGCCTTACAACAAGTGTTTTGTTGTTGTGCTTTATATTCCAGGTTAAATATTTTTCTGAGACTCTTACAGTTCACAACAATTGGTAAAGTGTAATTGGTTTTAGAGAGTCTAACACTTGCCTATTTCTTGCCTAATGCAAAGATGGCTTTGGCCTTTTCAAAGTTCAACTAAGTTGAGGTGATTAGAAGTTAATTCAGAATTGTTAATGCTAGGTAATATTGACTCCATGGAAACTTTAAAATTAACTGTCCTATGTGATGAGTTTACAGCTTATTGTCAATGCTAATCCTCTCGTTGTTCCGGTGCCTCTTAACTGATCTAGGCTGTAATCCTCCATAGCTCAGGGAAGCTTCCTGTGTACTGTCTCCATTGAGTTAATTTTTTAAAAATTTATTTTATTTTTATTACAAAGTCAGATATACAGAGAGGAGGAGAGACAGAGAGGAAGTGGAGCTGCCAGGATTAGAACTGGCGACCATATGGGATCCTGGCACGTTCAAGGCGAGGACCTTAGCCACCAGGCCACGCCGCCAGGCCCAATTTTTTATAAATCTTAACCGCAAGTGCCCAGGTCTAAAGTTTACTCTGACAAAGGTTTAAATCTAAATTTTAAAGATATGCTAGCTTGGGAGAAATTATAACTGTATTATGTTTTTTGTTATCTGGACTTCAACAAAGGGAAACATCCAGGCTCCAATCAGTACTTCAGATACCTGATAACTTCTACCTTCTATCGGGGACTTCTAGATTGACCCCCTAAAGAATGCCTTGCTGCTGCTGTTGGTCCTTCAACACCCCTTTTCAGCATGAAGCAGCCAGAGCAGTTATTGTCCCCTGTCCCTAACAGCAGCTAGGGTCCATTCTTCTGGAGGGGGAATGTGAGGAGTCAGATGGGATAAGAGGCAGTTAGGGTCTCTGGTCTCTAGTGAAGTTGCCTTTGTTACACTTCACAGTGTGTGGCCTCCTTGGTGGCCATTTATGGTTCAAAGAGACCACTTGCGCGTTTAGAATCTATAGCCTTTACTAATGTTAGTGATGTTTCCATTTTTTGTATCTCACCACTTGTGGCTTAACATTTCTTTTGAAATCTTTGTGACAAGAATTCAAAGCCAGCACCACAGATCCCAGTACAGCCAAATGACAAGTGAAAGGACCCCTGAAAGCAAGCACGTGACAGGGCCCGGCGGCGTGGCCTAGCAGCTAAAGTCCTCGCCTTGAAAGCCCCGGGATCCCATATGGGCGCCAGTTCTGGTCCCGGCAGCTCCACTTCCCATCCAGCTCCCTGCTTGTGGCCTGGGAAAGCAGTCGAGGACGGCCCAAGGCTTTGGGACTCTGCACCCGCGTGGGAGACCTGGAAGAGGTTCCTGGTTCCCGGCTTCGGATTGGCGCGTACCGGCCCTTTGCGGCTCACTTGGGGAGTGAAACATCGGATGGAAGATCTTCCTCTGTCTCTCCTCCTCTCTGTATATCCGGCTTTCCAATAACAATAAATCTTAAAAAAAAAAAAAAAAGATTTTTCCATTCTACACCAGACTCAACACTTCCTGGGGGTGGAAGAGGGAGGGTCACAGCAAATTGTCTCCGAGCTTTGACTACCCAGGGCTGGCCTGTCTTGGAACCACCCACTTCCAGGTGATTGGCCCCACATGGCTGCCAGGCCTACTTCCTCTAGCAGGCCCCACCCCCAAGCAGATTCCTTTCAGCAGTCCACCCCTAAATGTCCCTGTGGGTGTGGCTCCTGGTACCCAGGGATAGGCGCTGCTTTGGGAACTGGGCCATTTCTTCCTAGGCTCTGAGCTGAGACTTTGGGCAGGCTGTCCCACCACGTTCCACACATGGCTTTCAAGGAAAGACTCAGGTGAGCAGCGACACGACTGTGGGGTGGGGAGCGGGACAGCTGGCCTGAGTGTCCCAGGTTGACAGTCAAAGGAGCCAAGGGGAGGTATAAACCTCAGGGTACTAACTGAGCCCATGCCCTGGGCAAGGCAATTCAGAAACACCGCTCGTGAATGCTGGCTGGGTGGGAGGCTGCATCCGGGGGGCTTCTGGCCTGTGAATGGTTAGGTAGACCCCCGACCTTGCTCCCCTCAACTCTGAACTGCTGGTAAGCTGGAGAGCCAAGGCCAAGAGATCCCTACAAGTTCACCATCCCCCCAGGAATCAGTCAGTGCTCCCTGGGAGAGAATCGCTGACCTGTGGCTATTTATTGAAAGCAATGAAAGTGGAGAACAGGGCAGGGGTGAGACTTATGAGACTAGTTTCTGGGTCCTTTTGTAAATACAAGACCAAGAACGGGAAGTAAGGCTCGAGCAGCCCCCCCCCCCCCCGAACTCAGGCTCCCGGGCTGGGGCATGGGAGGGAGCAGGAGGCACTGACAAACCCATAACCCCCCAACACCTGACCATCTCAGGTCGGCTGGGTTGCTTGGGCCGGCTCTGCCTGGCTGCCCAGCCCAAGATCTAGTGCCCAAGATAAGTGCAAGCTTGTCCTCCCCTGGTGGGGTAGTTGGAGCCAGCTCAGAGGAGGGACAGTGCTGAGGTCAGAGGCAGGCCAGCTGCAGCCTTTTCCTGTCCTTGCAGACAGCAGCCACCTCCCAGAGCATGGGTACGCCCGAGGCAATGCTGCCAACTGCCAGGACTGGCCTGGTAGCCAGAGCAGCCCAGCTGCAGCCAGCCCTTCCCAGGGCTGCTTTGGACAGAGGAGGGAGGGGACAGCTTCTTAAAGCATACACTGACTCGGAAGAAGCCAAATCCACAGGGAGAGTAACAGGCCTGGAGATCCTGGGGACAGGAGTGTCAGGGTTGAGCCGCAGCCAGAGCTCAAGATCAGACAACAGACTGGGATCCCAGCCACTAGGCAAGCCAGTGGTCTATCCTTAGCCTCTGCCTTCGGAGAATGGGGCTCAGTCTCTTCCAAGTGCCCCTTGGCAGAGTGCAGCCTCAGGGAAGTGCTGCGATGATTAATAAGGAGTGCAGCTTTAATCTGGGAGAAAATGGAGTTTGCAAAAAAGCAAAGGAGTAACAGTCAGCATGAGGAAGAGAATGAAGACAAAGAACCCATTCTTCGCTTCATTCATTGACAGAACAAATCAGAGTTAATACTACCAATTAGGAGGCAGGCTGTGGAAGCCCACACCATGAATGCAAAGTTGAATGGAGCAGGGGGCCTTGGAGATGAGTAGGGCAGGCGTTCCCATGTGGCAGAACCTGGCAGTGGTGCACCAGGATCTGGTGGAGGCTGAGGAGGCTTACAGAGGGGAGGACACTGCTCACAGAGGGGATTGGAGGTCGAGTGAGGCAGCGGCACAGAGCAGAGGGCTGGATGCTAAGGAAGGCTGGGTGAATCATGGTGTGTGGGATGGGGTGGGGAGAAGCTATGGCAAGCTTCTGAGTGGGGTGCGGGTACGCTCTGGGTGGAACCTGCACGGGTGGCTGGGGCATAGGGAGAGTGTTAAGAGACTGATCCGGGAACGCAAATGAGAAACAATGGTGTGTGAGGGGAGGGTGGATGAATCAGGTCCAGGGAGGAGAAGGGAACAGCAGTGATCCTTGGTGATGGAGCAGCCGTCAGGGGAGTGAGCAGCAGTCCCCACGTGGATCGTAAGAACCAGAAGGAGAAAGTCATGGAGAAATGCAACTGGCTGGAGGATATTATGTCCAGGGTCAATGCCCAAGGTCAGCAACAGGGTAGGGCTGGGGGCCTGGAAGAGAGGAACCTCATGGGGAAACAGGTGCACCAAGACTGGAGACTTGTAACCTGACCTGAGGGACAGGAGGGAGCGGCCCTGCAAAGGGGTCTGGGGGGCAGGGGCTGCAGCTGTCAGGTGCTTGCGTGAGGTAGGGCTGGGAGGGGTCAGCACGAGCCAGCAGGCAAGCAATGGGGACTCAGTTCAGGAGCGCAGTGGAGAGAGGAGGGAGGTGTGCTCTCCTTTGTGTTTTGGCAAGTTCACTGTGGAGCGTGCACTGCAGGGGGTAAGAGGGTGGCTGATGCAGGGCTGGGGACTGGCCTGAAGCAGAGGGAGAGACATACAGGATAGGAAGGACATGGAAAAGGGGCATGGAGGAAGACACCAAGGGGTTTGGGAGAGAATAGAGGACAGGGAAGACCAAAACATCCTCTACCAAGTCGGGTGGAGGGGGGGGAAGTTGAGAGAGGAGCAAGTTTCAAAGAATGTTGAGTGTTCCTTGTAGGCCAGTTGGAGATGCTTGTGAGACGCTCAGATGGGCCAGGTGGTAACCAATGCCCTGTGATGATGTCCACGATGCCTGGGTCAGCCCCAGAGTAAGCTCTGCATGTAGGAAGTCTAATGGAAGGTGGTCAGGACACATGGGAAGCCAGCAATGCAGAGGGCCAGGGGCAGGTGCTGTGGCTGCCACTCTGGATGCCTGCATCTCAAATCAGAATGCTGCTCCAAGAATCAACTCCTCTGCTTCTGATCCAGCTTCCTGCTCATGTGTGATCTGGGGCAGCAAATGATGGCTCAAGGGATTGGGACCCTGCCCCCCAACATGGGAGGCGTGGATGGAGTTCTGGGCTCCTATCTTCTGCCTGGCCCTGCTCTGGCTGGTGCCTGAATTTGAGGAGCGAATCAGAGAGCCCCCAACCCCAGTCTCTCTCTTTCTCTCTGTCTCTCTGTCTCTCTGTCTCTCTCTCTCTCTGTCACTCTGCCTTTTAATTACATAAATTTTAAAAAATAAAATAAACAAAGCCAAACCTAAAGGAGAATAGCAAGACAACAAAAGTAGCACATGCTCAGTATACAACGTGAAAGAGAAGCATCCCAGCTACAAAGCTGAAATCCTGTCTCGTCTGGTGAGCCTCCCTGAAAATTTGTGGTGTCTGTAGCGACAGCCACAGGCGCTCCCTCTGCTCCACGTGAGGCCAGTTCCCACCGCAATGTCTAAAACACACTCCAGATGTGCTCTGTGCTGGAAAACTAGTATGGGGAAGACCCCACTCGTTTTTATACCATTTATGTGCTAAAACGGTATTTCAGTGTTGGCTTAAGTAAAAACACTGCTGAAACTAATCTTACCTATTTTTTTTCTTATTTTATTCATCTTTTTCATTTTTTATTTGAATTTTTAAAAGTTTTTGATGATGTTTACATAGTTGATTAGGGTGGGATCAGGGGAAAGTGGGCAAGATCATTGTTTGCACATTTTCTCTTTCTTCTTCCTGTATCCAGGGGAGGGAGGATACAATGGGGGAGGCTGTACCTAGCCTGCTCAGTACCTGATGTCATCCCAGGGTCCCCACTGATCTGAGGGTTCTGCTCAAGCGGTTTCGAAAGCCTGAGATGCTGTTGATATCGCTGCTCCAAGGATGAGGAAATATTTCCAAGGTCATTTAGCTGACATAGTCCACTTCAGAATCTCCATTCATCCGGAAGTTTGCTGTCAGGTTTACTGGGATAGCTGATCAATTTGTTTTTCCCTCTTTCCTTTGTAAACCAGTGGGTGCTGTGGCCCAGCCCAACCCTGCTTACCACAAGTTGGCCCTCATGTACACCAGGAAGAGCTGAAGCCCAGGCAGAACGACCCCCAGTAACCCCCACTGGACCAGCCCCCAACTCTGGTTCCTGTGTCTGCCAGTATGTGCAGTGGAGTGGTCTGGTCTGTCCCACATCCTGTTCAGCTTTTGTACACATCATTTGCCATTGAAACTGACTCCATTCTCTAGCCCACACTCATGCCAGTGGGTGCCACCACCTGTCCAGCCAGGCCCACCCCAAGTCCTGGTTCTCACACTTACCAGTGGGAATTGCAGCCCATCAGCAAGGTGTCCAGTCACCCCAGTGGTCTTACTCCCTGCCCTGGATCTTGCATACTTCAAGTGGTTCTGTAGTCTAGCTTAACAGGACTTGCTCCCAGTTCCAGCAATTGCCAGCTGCTGCTGCTGTGGCAAAGCCTGATCCACCTGCCCTTACTTTGGCTCATCCCTGCACTAGTGGATATAATTGATTAGCCCAGCCTGGCTCTCTCCAAACCCAGTTCACATGTAGGCCAATACGTATTGTAGCCCTGCCCAGCCTGATCTGCTCCCAGTCCCAGCTCTCACACTCACCAGCAGGAGCAATGGCTCAGCAGGAGAGTCCCCAATACTCCTCTGCCAGGTTTGCACACCTCCTCCCATCTTGCATGTTCTGGTGGGTACTGCAGCCCAGTCTGACACGGCCCATCTCACCTCAGTATTTGCCAGGAGGTGCTGTAGCCTGGCCTGTCCTGGCCTTGTCTGCCCCATTCCAGCTTGTGTTGGTGGGCACTGCTGCCCAGCCCGGCACAGTCTGCCCTCAGTCCTGGCCCTAATGTGAACTGGCTGGTGATACGGCTAGACCCAGCCTGTCCTGTACCCCATCTTGGTTCTCAGATCTGCCAGTGGGGTTTTTTTGTTATTCATCCATTTTCTCTTTGTTTTTTAATATTTATTTTATTTTGATAATGTTTACATGTTGATCAAGGTGCTGCCAGTGTGTGTTATGAACTGGCACAGCCTGACCCACTTCCAGACCTGAGCCACACATCTGCCAGTAGCTACTATAACCCGGTCTAGTGTGGGTTGCTCTTTGCCTTGGTTTTTGTGCTCACTTGGAGGGACTATGCCCTGACAAAGGAGTTCCCCTAGCTCCTAATTGGGCCTCCTCACAGTGGCAGAAATCATGCACATGGTTGGGTCCTTGACCCAGGCTGACTTAGTCCACCTCCTGTCCTGACAGGAACAGTAGCCTTGCCCATCTTGCCCATACCCAATCCATTTCTTACTGTTGGGTGTTAAAGCCTAGTCACACCTACTCCACACTCAGACACAGCCCTCATGTGGCCCAGTGAGAGCCGAAACACAGCCCAGTCTGTTCTATACCCACTTTGCTTCTCATGAGCATCTTGGGTGCTGGAGTCTAATCAAGTCTGGCATGCCCCAGACCCAGTCCACACCCATACCAAGGGACAGCGCAGCCATGTCCAGCCTAGAGTACCACCCCCATTCTGGCTCTCACACTCACCAGTGCGAACCCAATCCAACCAAGCTATCCCCTTAGCTCCCCAACTAGGCCTGTTCCCAGCCCCAGATTTTGTGCATGCTAGTGGTTGCTCTGACCCAGCTCGGCGTAACCCATTCCCTTGACATTTGCCATTAGATGCTGCAGCCTGGCCTGATCTGACCCACGCTCAGTCCCAACTCTCGCTGGCAAATACTATAGCCTGGCCCTGCCCAGTCCGCTCCAATCCCTGCAAACCAGTAGGTGTGATAGCCTAGCCTGAAATGCCCCCCATTCCAGCCTGACTCCTGCACTTGGCAATGAGTTAAGGTTGCCCTGGCCCTGCCCTGTCCACCCCCTTCCAAAACCAACCCATACAGTTGCCAATGGGTGGAGCTATCCTGCCTAGTCTGACCAACACACAGGCCTGAATTATGTGCTCAGTGGGAGCTATGGCCCATCAGGGGAGTTTCTTAAGTTCCCCCACAAACCCCACTCCCAGATCCAGGTCTCACACATGCCAGCAAATGTTAGGTTTTTACCAGTCACAGACTACCCCTTCCATCCTGGCTTACGTATGAACAGTAGATGTTGTGCCCCATCCTGCCCCACACTGTATTCTTGGGTATGCCTACAAGTACTGCAGCCTAGGCCAACACAGTTTGTACCCAACCCCAGTACCCATGAGTGTTAGAGGGTTCCACGGTCATGCATAGCTCGGCCTATCACCACTCCCAGCTCCAAGCAAACAAGCTGAAATTGCAGATCACAGGGGTGGGCCCACATATTCCCCACAGAATCTGCCCCCAGACCCAGTTCTCTCGGATGCTGATTAGTGCCATGACCCAGCCTAACATTTCCCATCTGTTCTGACTCTCACTTGTGGGTACTGTGATCTAGCCCTGCCAGGTAGGCCTCCAGCCCAGGCTTTAGTGTGCACCAGTGAGTGGTATTCAGCATTGGTCAATTCTAACGACCCCAGGTCTGATCTACCACAAGGTCTGGTGCTTCAGTCTGACTCTCAAAGGTCCTCATGTTCTCCCCTCAAAATCGCACCCAACCCAGTGAAAAGAAATAGGTGAGGTTGCTTTTCACTTTTGAAATGTGGCTACTAGGAAATCTTTGGTTGCATAAACATAAGGTGGTTCACTTACGAAGAGTTGACAGGATGAGTTCAGAAGCTGGCGGAGGGGAGGCTCTGCCCAGCCACTAAGTACCCACCTCCTGGCTCGCACATCAGAGTACCTGGGTTCAGGGCCCAGCTTCGGTTCCTGACTGCAGCTTCCTGCTAATGCAGACCCCAGGTGGCAATAGCTCAAGTGACTGGTTCCTACCACTCACATGGGAGACTTGGACTGCCCACCACTGGCTCTGGCTTGGGTCTGACGCAGGCCCCATGCTTCTGGGGACTGCGCCCAGAGATGGGGGAGCATGTTGCCTCACTTTTCCTCTGTCTCATTGTCTGCCAACCTTGCCAGTAAACCAGTGTCACTGAATGTTGCTTCAGATTGTTACAAAAATTAAGTTAATTTGGATACAAAAATGTTTCATATCCATGCACATAAGGGGCCTACAAAAAGTTCAGAGAAAAAAAAAGTCATCCATTTCAAAGTTTTTTTTTTTTAAGTAAACTTACCTCAAGTTCACATGTCATGAACCTTGTAAAGTACCTTCTCACATGTCAGTAAAGGCATAAACACACTAGTCCAAGCCTCTTCTCCTGCAGAAATGAGCTCTGTCTCTATTCAAAAGTGAGAGAAAGAGAGAGAGAGATCTTTCATCCAATGGCTCACCCCCAAGTGGTTGTAACAGCCAGCGTTGAGCCAGGCCATCAGCTTCCTCTGGCTCTCCTACAGGTGTTGCAGAGCCCAGGTGTTGGGGTCATCGTTCCGTGCTTCCTCAGGTACATTAAAAGGGAGCTGGACTCCACCCAGGGCTCTGATATGGGATGCTGGCATCACTAGTGGTTGCTTAACTCAGGGCGCCACAACGCTGGTCCCTCTATGTGAAGGTTTGTTCCTGTCTTTTCCGTGTGATCCGATAGAGTGTCTTTTTCAGAGCATGCACAGCCCAACCTTGGCCTTTTCAGTGGCCATGTCATTCCCCATAGCTGCTGAGCACCAACTACGGTTCTTTATCTTCACATGTGTCTGTCTGCATTCCGGGTGGAAGCCCGCAGAATGTGAGCATTTGAGGCAGGTTTTGAAGGCTGCTCAAGCAAAGCTACGCATCATGGATTTTATTCACTGGGAAGCAAGAAGCCACACAAAAACCTGCACTTTTGTGTCAACTACCAACTACACCTTTCCTTCATTAAGGAAAACATTTATCTTAGGTCCTGCGTTGTAGCACAGTACATTAAACTGCCACCTGTGATACCCACGCCCCATATGGGCACCAGTCCAAGTTCTCCGTGCTCAACTTCCAATCCAGTGCCCTGCTAATGCGCCTGGAAAAGCAGTGGAAGTACTGGGCCCCTGTACCCACATGGGAGGCTGGCTCCTGGCTTTGCCCTGGCTCAGCTCCAGCCATAGCTGCCATTTGGGGAGTGAACCAGCAGGTGGAAGATCAGTCTTGTCTATCTCTTCCCTCTCTCTGTAACTCTGCCTTTCAAACAAATAAAAGATGAACCTTTGAAGAAGAACAACAGCCATGCAAGCACGCGGCAGACGCTGCAGGGCGGGGCTGGGGAGGCTGCCCACCACTGGCTCCGGCTTGGGCCTGACGCAGGCCCCATGCTTCGGAATGCAGACACTGAGGTCTGGCCTTGGAGGCTTGTTTGCTGCTGCATGGTTTGTTCCTCTCTGGATTGTAACTATAGCACACATCAACTTGCGATCATTTTGTTTCCATGTGACCCTGGAGCCGTCCTGAGTTTATTTCTCCAGTCCCTTTGGTTGGACACTGGGACTTTTTCAGTCATACCTGAGCAGTTCACATAATACCTCTCCCTGCAATGTTGCCATTTTCTTTCAAGGAAAGAGAGAATGCATGGGCCCAATGCAATAGCCTAGTGGCTAAATCCACACCTTGCAACCACCAGGATCCCATATGAGCACTGGTTTGTGTCCCAGCTGCTCTACTTCCCTTCCAGCTCCCTGCTCGTGGCCTGGGAAAGCAGTAGGGGATGGCCCAAAGCCTTGGGACCCTATACCTGCATGGGAGATCTGGAAGAAGCTCCTGGCTTTGGACAGGCTCAGTTCTGGCTGTTGTGGCCACTTGGAGACTTTCCAATAAAAATATAGAAACAAGAAAGAAAGAAAGAAAGAAAGAGAGAAAGAAAGAAAGAAAGAAAGAAAGAAAGAAAGAAAGAAAGAAAGAAAGAAAGAAGGAAGGAAAGAAAAGAAAGAAAGGAAAGAAAAGAAAAAGAAAAGAAATGAAAAGAAAAGAAAACAGGGCATGCAATAGGCAGACCAAAGCAAGAAGCCCCAATTTCCATCCAGGCCTCCTAGGTGAGTGGCAGGGACCCAAGTGCTTGAATCACCTTTTGCTTATGTGTGCACGTGCAGGGAGCTGGGACTCAAACCCAGGCACTCCGCCGTGAGACACAGGTGCACTGAATCCGACCCCTTCTCCTGGGGCGTCCTCATGCGTTCTCCAAGGATGCTCTCCTGGCAGCATTCGACCAAGCCCACGTCTTCCTGTGCACAGAACACAAACAACCCCCATGTCCCTCCAGCTGCCATCCTCTGTGGCCCTGCCCTCCTGTCCCTCTGAGCTCTTTCCTAGGGTATGCCTGCTCTCCTGGTGAATATGAGAACTACTCCCACTCAACCACCAAGCCTGCCTGCTTCCTGTCTCCTGTGCCTCCTGCCCCAGCCAGGCCATCTTTCCCCTTCCTGGTTCCCGCCCAGAGTCAAACTGCAACCCTCACCGCCCACTGCTCCTTGCCAATCACAATGTGCCGGCTGCACCCTGGCCCCTAGCTGACCTCCTGTCTCCAGCTGGGTCCTCTTTCCTGGTCTTCTATGTACATGTGTATATTTTGTCTTGTTTCATCTTTGTTCAGTAAGATGGGTGCCACACCCTGCAGGTAATACTTTTCAGGGCTCGTTCAAGGAGCCCAAGACGAAGTACAAAAAACCGTGGGCTTGAAGTACAGGAGCACTGAGCCAGGCCTTGCTCCCTGCTGCGAACGACTTCCAGGTCCCGCCCGCTCCAAGCTGGCTTTCATGACTTTGGGCACACTGGCGCCTCCTGTGTAGGGCCATTGCTGTGTCTGGTTAGCTTGGGGACTCACCTTAGTCCCAGCTTAGAGGTCACCTCCCTCCTCTAGAAAGTCTCCTGACGTTTTGCCTGCCAAGGCTCAGAGGGCCCTTCCGTTCACCCCGAGTGCCCAGTACTGACCCAACACACAGTACCCGTGGTGCTGGGTTCTGTTCACCTGCTTCAGGTCTGTCACATGACCCTTTCTCCTCTCCCCCTTCCCGACCTCTGGACTCAACAGCCTCCTCACGGGACCTGTGTCTGCTATACCCCCGACCCAGCACGCTGTGCAATGCCAGGCACGTGAGCAGTGAGTCCATGCTGCAGGCATGGTTGGTCACAAACCGACACCCCTCCCCCCGAGGCACAGCCTGTCTGTACACTGAGAAGTCTCCTTTTCAGGCAGATTGCCACAAGCTGGGGTTCCAGGGGAATGAGTGCAGAAAGCTTTGCGTTCCCACAGCTAAGTACCTTTCCTTAAAGGCTCTGGTGTTTGACACATGCGCCCAGCACTTGACATTCTGGCAGCTTGGCAATTTTCATTCTTTTTTTTTTTTTAAGTACTTATTTTCTAGGCAAAACCTATCACCTTGTTCTAATTTGTGTGTCTTTGGTTACCAGCGATGGTAAGCACATTTTCATATGTTTGCCTACTGAATGCATTTCTTCTTTGAAGATCTCCTGATTTGTGTGACCTGGAAACTGTGACAGCAGAATGACTTTTCACATGGTGACTCCAGTGGGGGGCGCAGGAGGGAGCTGCTGCCACAGACTTGGTGACAGCTGAGCAGGCCATCGTCGCCATGCGGAGCACAGAAGGGGCAGGGATCAAGGAGGCCAAGCTGACCCAGCCTGGGACTCACAGGACAGAGAGGGCGTGGGAGGGGGGAAGCCAGGTGCACTGCTGGGGCTGGCTCAACCAGCTGAGCAGAAGGAGGTGACCTGTGCTGAGATAGCACCAGGTGGCCACATACATTGTTCCAATCCTGGCTGCTCTACTTCTACTCCAACTCCCTGCTTATGGCCTCAGAAAGCAGTGGAAGATGGCCCAAAGCCAAAGCTACATTCACTTTGGACACCTGGAAGCTCCTGGCTTTGGAATTACCCCAGCTTCAGCCATTTGGGCCACAATGAACCAGCAAATGGCCATAGTGGCAAGTGCTGGGCCAAAAAGCCAGAAGCGTCCTCCAGGTCTCTCACAGGAATGGCAAGGGTCCAAGCACTTGAGCCATCTTCCACTGCTTTCAGCACAATCAGCAAGAAATCAGATCAGAAGTGGAGCAGCTGAGACTTGATCCAGCACCTGTTTGGGATGCAGGCTATTACTGGCGGTGGCTTTATCCACTACACTAGTATCCTCTAATTTGTCTATTTGAGATGCACAGAGACAGACAGCTCTCCCATCCAATGGTTCACTCTCCAAATCTCCCCAAATGCCCAGAATAGTCAAGGCCAGGAGAGGCTGCAACCAAGAGCTCAGACCCCAATCCCCAGGTCACCCACATGGGCAGCAGAGACCCCAATACCTGACTTATTACCTGCTGTCCTTCAGGATGCACATTAGCAGGTAGCTGTGTTTGGGAGCAAAACTGGGACTCAAATCAGGTCCTCCTGTGTGGGGTACAGGTGTCCCAAGCAGCACCTTAACCCCTACTACAAGTGCCTGCCCCAGATACAACACTGTCTCTGCCCTCAGCCAGCCCAGCAACTCCACTCTGGGTCCAAGACAGCTCTACTCCAAGCCACCAAGCCACAAGGCCCCCTTCATCCTCTCCCAGCCTCCTTAGGTTTCTAAGTTCAGTTCCCACCTCCCCCAACTCTAGAGATTAAGAACACAACCCTCAGTGTCATAGTCCCCTAAACCAGTTCAAAGTTGAACTGCTGGAGAAAGCAAAGGCTTAGACTCTAAATGCTCACGGAAGTGGCCTGGTTGAGTACACTGTGCTGTCCACAGCCAGAGCCTGTGGGGCAACTGGAAAACAAGGTGAGGTCCTTACTTCCAGAGATGGAACAGTCAGAGAGATCTACAATGGCCAGTGAGGAGCACGAAGCACAGGACAGCCTGGCCACCATACTGCCATGGGAGGGGGCTAATGGGAGAGGAGGGCAGGCAGACATGTGGACTCGTGGCAAAGACCCTTATATCCCACATGGGAGGGCTGGGCCCTAGACCTGGCTTCCGATTCCAGCTTCCTGCTACTGCAAACCCTGGGGAGCAGTGGTGGCAGCCCGAGGGTCTGGGTTCCTGTCACCCACACCAGGAGATTTGGCTTGCGATCCTGCCATCCGGCTTCTCCCAGCTTGTAGGTACTTGGAAATGAACCAGGGGATGGAGCTCTCTGTCTCCATGTCTTTCTACCTAAAAAAAAATTTTTTTTAAATAGATTATTTGCTCCAGGCACAGGACTGGAGCAGCTGGCAGAAGGGAAGCCAGGGTACTCAGTGTGTGTGTGTGTGTGTGTGTGTGTGTGTGTGTGTAGTGTATATAAGTGTGTTCAGCTTTTTCATCTCTGCATGTGCCTGTACCATATAAATAGAAAATATTCTTACTCAAAGAAAGAAATACGCTCAAACAATGGCATCACACAATCTCACACACACAGGTGTGTATCTAAATGGGTTGCTGATGCCCGGTCCTCTCCATCCCCAATCCTCACCTCCAGGGCCAGGAAGAAAATCTTCTGGCGGCTGATCCTGCTTGCATTTGGCCTCTTGGGCTTGCTCCTGTATGGGTTCCCAATACTCAGGTACAGCCTCCCTGCCCAGCACCTGAGGCGGGCACACTTGGGTCAGGGCTGGGGGTTAGGGGGAAGTGAGCTCTGTAGATGCCCTCTCCAGGGATGAGAGGTGGTGGCCAGCTCAGCCCTGGGCAGGTGTCCTGGTGGACTCTCTCTCTCCTGGAAATCTGCCATGCTCCTCATGGCTGTTCCCACATCACAGGCAACTGGAAGTCCTCCTCCCCATGGGTGTCTGCCCAATAGCCACAATGCAACAGCTGCGAGACAACTTCACAGGTGTCTTGCATCCTAGGTAAGGAGCTGCCATCCTGTGGTCCTGGCATCTGCCTTTCCCACCCCAGCTGGGTCCACCAACCTGAGGGCCTCCATGAGGTCATGCATCTCCCAGTGTTCAAACTGCCTGGCTCTGAGCAAAGAGTTTCTGAGGAAGGAGGGTGGGCAGGGGAGAAGGCATGGACTAGTGTGATGCCCTGCAGGTGTCTAGGCCCATTCCTGGGGAGACACCAGTAGGCACCCAGCAGGTAGCTAAATGGAGCTGTCTCCTAATCCACCACCCCTGCCCAGGGCCCGCCCTGAAGTCCTGACCTGTACCTCCTGGGGGGCCCCCATTATTTGGGATGGCACCTTTGACCCAGATGTGGCCCAGCAAGAGGCTGGACAGCGGAACCTCACCATCGGGCTGACAGTTTTTGCCGTGGGCAGGTAAGGCCTGGGCAGGCAGAGATCATCGTCTAGGCAGGGAGGGTGAGGGTGGCACCTGTGCACAGGATACCTAGCACCCTGCTCCCCTATGCTTGGGGTCCCGCAGTGAGGCATCCAGCGTGAGCGCAGGGCCACCCGCTCCTTTCCTCCCCTCTTCCTGGGCACCAGCATCAATAGAGCCCAGGAGTGCCAGCAGCCAGGGCTCAAAGAGCTTCGGAAGAGGAGCCAGCCTAGAGGTCATGGCTGGTCAGCTAGGAAACGCCAGTCTTTGTGGGCAGAGTGGACAGGAAGGAGCAATCGCTTGGGGAGACAGAGGCAGGCACCCACTGGAGGTCCAGATGGTTTCATTGCAGGCACAGAGGATAGGGGATGGGTGGCACAATTGGATCATGGGTGTTTGATGGGGAGGGGGATTGCAAAGGAACAGATCCAAGCTGCGAGCGGAGAGAAATTTAGGAAGGAGGGGGAGTACATGATGAGAGAGTGGCCCAGTCACCAGACAAGAGGGTCCCAAGAGCCAAGACTGTTGGGTAGGGCAAGGGGCAACAGAGATGACAAGCGAGATGGTAGCAGGGGGGTTATTCAAGGTGGCAACAGTAGGTAGGACTGCCATTCTGGAAGTGGAACAGAGATTGATGATAACCACTTGGCGGGAACAGCCACAGGAGCAAGTGACCAAGGAATGCAGTGGACAGAACAGTACAGGCGTGCAGGCCGGGCTGGTGAGCAGGACATCCAGACATGCAGAGGTGACCAGGATGTGCACGTGGAGCTAGTGGCAGGGAGGGAGTGCTGGATGCAGAGTGGGCTCCTGGCTGAGAATGGGATCCTACTGCCCAAAGGGACAGCGCTCTGGGCTACTTCAAGGGGCTGGCCGAATGCCAGACCCAGCAGCATAGGAAAGCCCATGACAGCTCCTCCCAGCCACACACACACACATACTCCAGAACAGAGAGGAAGCCAGCAGGCCGCTGGCAAACAGGTCCAAGGACTCAGTTATGGGCCAGCAATGAGCACCGTAGTGTCCCATGCCCCACTCCCATTAAGGATGCCAAGGCCCTCCTGCCACAGCCCGTGGGTTCATGTCTCTGGGTACAGATACACAGAAACCTGTGAGTCCAGCACCCAAGGCCCTCTGCTTCCTACACTCTCTGATTCCAGCATGCTAGAGTCAAGCCCCACAGCAGTGCAGGTCCCAGCACCCAGGCCGGCTACAGCGGCACTCTCCTGCTTACCAGCAGTGTGTGCCAGGGCCTGCTGTGAAGGCTCTGCAAACCACAGCCGTGTGGTCTTAGAACAGCACCGTGAGTTACCCAAAATGTGAGACACGGTGACTGCTCTTTCACACCCAGGGGTCCCAAGGTCCTTCAAGTCAAAGCACTCAGGTTCTATCCCTGAGGAATCACTGCTAACGCAATGATAGAACAGCATGACAGCTGGCAAGGAGGTGGGCCAGGAATTCAAGCAGGGCTTGGCAGCCCAGGGCTCCTCACTGCCCCAGGAAGTACCTGAGTCTCCAATGGTTGGCCAACTGCTCATTGCAGCATTGGACAAATGGCGCCAGCGCCCCACCAGGCCTGTGTAGCCCCAGTTCCTCGGGGTCCTGTTGGTGGAAACAGAGAGGACTTGGCGCCATGCGCCTTCCAGGCGAGACTGGCCCACAATCCGTAAATGCTTATCACCGGCCATTCCAAGAAGCTAGGACTGGAAGGTTCTGGAGTTCAGGACGCTGGAGTGGGGCGGTCGGGGTGGAGGGCGGTGTGGTGGGCTGGCTGCACTGGAGTCGCTGACCAAGGTGCTCCGGCTGGCTGACAGGTACTTGGAGAAGTACCTGGCGCGCTTCCTAGAGACTGCAGAGCAACACTTCATGGTGGGCCTGCCCGTGCTGTACTATGTGTTCACCGAGCGGCCGGCGGCAGTGCCGCGCGTGGTTCTGGGCCCTGGGCGTCGGTTACACGTGCAGCGCGTGGCGCGCGAGCGGCGCTGGCAGGATGTGAGCATGGCACGGATGAGCACGCTGCACGCGGCGCTGGCAGGCCCGCTGGGCCGTGAGGTGCACTTCGTGCTCTGCATGGACGTGGACCAGCATTTCAGCGGTACCTTCGGACCCGAGGTGCTGGCCGAATCAGTGGCACAGCTGCACGCCTGGCACTACCACTGGCCCCGGCGCCTGCTGCCATTCGAGCGCGACGCACGCTCAGACGCCGTGCTGGGCCCTGGCGAGGGCGACTTCTACTACCACGCGGCCGTGTTCGGGGGCAGCGTGGAGGCCCTGCGCGCGCTGACGGCGCACTGCGCGTGGGGTCTGCAGCGTGACGCCGCGCGCGGCTTCGAGGCGCGCTGGCACGACGAAAGCCATCTCAACAAGTTCTTCTGGCTGCACAAGCCCACCAAGGTGCTGTCGCCCGAGTTCTGCTGGAGCCCGGACATCGGCCCACGGGTGGAGATTCGCCACCCGCGCCTGCTCTGGGCGCCCAAGGAGTATGCACTGTTGCGAGACTAGCGAGCGCAGCCCACACGGGGGCCCACAGGGATGCCTGGGCACCGGGAGAGTGGGGACTGGGAGTTGGCGGGGAAGGGAGGGGGCGAAGAAAGGGTCCTGGGAGCCGGGGGTCCCTCCTGGAAGCTACATGACGGCTTGAAGGGCAGAAGGAGAGAGGCTGGAGCAAGCTTCGCGCCATCCCGTGATCCCCCGCCCCCACCTTTCAGTTTGCGCAGCGACTAAGGCACAGCTGCTAGAGGTGAGCAATCCCGAGACCTTTCACCTCTGACCTTGCTGATGCACCGAGACTGATGTTTCTGCCCAACCTGTTTCTATGGAAACTGAGGCACGGAGACACGGAGAATCTAACTGGATCCCTGTGCTGTCCGCCGAGCGCTGGACTGTCCCCGCAGAGGGAGAAACGCAAGCTGTCTCAGAGGTGCTCGTCCCGCCCTCGCGCCTCCCTGGCCTGACCCGGAGCATGGCTTGTGCATATTTAAGCACTACTATAAGAAGTGCTTCTCGGCCTTTTGGCTAAGACCAAGTGTACTACTACTGCAATAAAGTCTCCAGAAACTTCTTTAGTGGCCTCTTGCTAGAGAGTGAAAAATGGTGTTTCCTGGCTTCAGGGTTGGTGGGGCTGGTGGGACAGGTGGGCCACAACACACCTGCCAGGTGAATTTCTTATCTGTGGACTTGATGGAAGGTGGGCTTCAAGTGGAAGGGAGAGGTCATCCAGAGTTGGGATGAGAACCAGGGCTGTTGGTGGCACCTGTGAGATGTTCCTCCTCCACCGTACCCAGTGCTAGTGGCTCAGGGCCGCGTGCACCACCGCTAACGAGACCCAACCGCTGGCCAGCGAGATCCTGGCCCTTCTCCCAGCTCTGTGTGTGGTGTGTGGACAAGCCCCTCACCTTTGCCAGCTAGGTCTCAGTGTTCCTCCCATACAATGGGTGACTTGCCAGTTGCCCTCCTTGCAGGGGCTGCTCTGGCGTTCTGGAAAACCCCACTTCCCTTCCCCCTCCTCCCTCTCCCTGCCTGTGCCTTCCGCAAGTTCCCAGAGTCTAACGAATTTGCCAACAAACAATCCGTGTCCCAGCTCCCGGGCTAGGAGCTGCCTGCGAGCTGTGGAGGGAACCACAGCTGGGCAGCTGCTTGGAAACAGCTACCTCCCAGCGAGCCCTGGGACCTGAGAAGGGAGGGGCCGAGGGTGCAGAGATCTGATTTGAAGCAGGAGCAACGAGGAGTTGAAGTTCCTTCTACGGCTCCCTTTGTGCCTTACCCACAGTCCTTGGCATACCCTGGACCCACCGGGAAGCAGCAGAGCGCCCGCCCTGCCGTGTCCACTCCAGGGCCATCCCCAGAAGCTCCGCATGTCCTGCACTGGCTTCGTCCCGGATCACAGATGGCACGGAACAGCAAGCCACCGGGGCTAAGGGACAGCCAGGACACATGCAGACTGGCCCTAGGTCCTAGGCTCAGTCCTGCACGCCAGACATGGATTGATTCATTCCATCCTGCTATTTGCCTCATTTGACCTCCGAGCAAGCCAGGCACAGGGTCGTTCACTAACCCAAGGGCACGGCACACGCCACTTTCACTTATGGATGTGAGAACAAACAGGAAGTTAAACACAGCCACGGGGTGAAGCTGGAAGGCCTCAGGGCTCTCACTCTCCCCTGCCCATCTGTGCTGGGCCAGCACAGCCAGCCCCGCCCCCAGACTGCAGACATTCCAGGGGCCCTCTGCCTCCTGACTGGTCCCTGGAGAGCCTGATGGGTGCATGAGTCCACATGCAGCCCCTGACTCCTGGCAGGGAGGGGAGTGAAGTTCGTGTGCTGCTGTGGTATCTGTCCCACCAGGGCCGACCTCAGGCTGCATCGCTCACGGTGAACCAGGTGAGCCACCATGGACCTCGGGGTGCAGCTAGGGCCGCAGTCCCTGGGCCAAGTGTCCAGTGTTGTGACTGGGATGTGGTCAGCTATGTGCACGTAGGTATTTTGGGGAGAACTGAGCCCTGCGAGACAGAAGGGGGCAATGTTGGCTCCTGGGGCCCTGCGTCCACTGCCCCTCCTGATGCTGATGCACCCCGGCTCCCACCACCCTCTGACCCCGGAGAGATACAGTGGAGGTACAGGTTTTGTTCTGTGTTCCAGGTGACAAACATGGGTCCCCAGGCCCAAGCCAGACAGCCCATGCCCAACAGAGCCACAAGACCTGGTGGCGTTTTGGCTATTGGAGCGCAGAGGTAGCCATGAGACCGGAAGGGCCAACCCCACAGGAACTCCTGACCCAGGCGGGCTCTGAGAGCCAGGGGGATGGCTGGCGACATCCCCCGAGGCCGTTGCTGCCTGACCCCTGCCAGCCGCCTGAGCCACTGGGACCGGGCTTCCCGGGTCACTGAGAGCTCCCCACGCTTCCTCAGCACAGCTCTGACCAACCTGCCAGAGGGGGCTCCTGTGCACCATTCACCCACCCTGGCAAGCATGGGGACAGGCAGGTGGGAGGACGGCTCCATGGGCCTGTGTCCCAGCACTGCAGGTGAGGCACTGGGCGCAGCTAGGAGCAGCGTATCCCCAGGGAGCAGACGGGCCCATTGTCACTCTAGAATGGGTCGAGCCTACCAGAGACCCCTCCACCTAGGCACAGCCCAGCTCCCTCCACGCGTCACCTACTTTGCAGCGGAGCCCTGGGGCACCCACAGAAGGCACCACTTCTGGGCCTGCGTGAGGCTATCCCACGGCCAGGGTCTGTTCACGCCCCGGCTTCCCCAAGCGCCTGCCCTGCTCTCGCACACAGCACGCCACACACGGATGCCGCCCGGGTGCAGGTACAGTTTATTCTTCACAACAGAGAAATACAAAGAGCAGAGGTTTTCCTTCGTTTCTTGCCCCTTTAGTGTTTTTCCCCCATACTTGCTCTTGTTGCGGCTCCCCACCCCCTCTCCTTGCTTCCTGCCTCCCTGCCTGTCCTCACCTCCCGGCCACCGAGATGCACACGGAAAAGCCAGCACAGTTTTCTCTTTTTTAATAAGGTAACTAGTTCTAAGTACGGTGGCCTGGAGGTCCCAATAGAAAAAAAAAGCAGAGGGGTGTCAACAGCATGGAGAACAGCGTATTTACAGGGTAGTAACATGCGGACGAGAAGCTACAATACTGAATATCAGACAACGCAAGTCAAACAAAGGAGGTGGGGCGGAGGCAGAGAACCCCACGGGAAAAGAAACCCCAGGAAACGTTAAACTGGTAAATCAATGGCGAGTTAAGGCTTAAAAAGTGTATAAAAATAACACAGTTAATATTCCAAACGCAACTCCAGATACAGAATATATAGATGAGTTTCTGTCTAGTTTTTTCCCCCCCCCCGGGAGGGGATGTGGGGAGCTTCTCTCGCTCTGTACATGTTCCTATATACACGGACACGCATGGCTTTCAGATTGGGGTGTGTCTGTGGGGGTGGGGGAAGCGGGTCTGCTCCCGGACCCTCCTCCCCACAGGCCTGGGCTGGGGAGTCCCTCCTTTACCCCACTCCCCAACGGCAGGGAAGACAAACGACCCCTCCCTGGGCTCTGTCCCCATCTGGAGAAAGTTCGAGAGAGGTCCTGGGCGTAGGCGCACTTCCTCCCCAGGTCCCTCCCCACGGTCTGGGATGGTGGGAGAGGTAGCCGATAGGTTTCCTGGCCAGCACCGAGGTAGACTGGGGTGGTCTTCAGGGCGGTGGGGCCCACCACCCCGCCCCACTCCCCTGGGCCCGCCACCCAGCCCGTCACTGCACCCGTGGGTCCTGCAGGTCTCCCACCCCCTCTTGTCTCTGTCTCCTGAATCCTGGATCCCCCCGCTGGCCACTGTTGCATTCTTGTATTCTCTGATGCCCAGGGCCAAGCCAGAGAGGGCTGGCCAGGCACCCGGGGCTTAAGGGGCTCACTCCAGCCGCCTCCTGCCCCTCCCACCCGGCGGTCACGTTCACAGACCCGGGGCTCCAGAAACTGAAGGTCCCACGTGGCCTGCTGGTTTTCTGCATCCGGCTGTCCGATGTTTTACATTTCTCGCTTTTAGCAGCACCAACTTCCTGGCCAATAAATATTTTCTTTTTGTTTTGTTATTTCCAAAACAAATTAAAAAAAAACAAAAACAGTGAAGCAAGTGAAGGGCATGGCGTAGAAAGAAAACCCAACAGGTTCAAAGTGCTCGGAGATCGTCTTTGGATGCCACCGGGACAGTCCAGAGCTTGCAGGTCTGGCCTCCCTGGGAGCTGGACCAGGCGGGGGCTTCTGCAGGCTGCACTTTCTGGAAGGTCAGGAAGGTCATGAGAGAGCCTGGTGGTCCCCAGAGGGCCCCCCTGCAGGGAGTCAGGGCCTGAAGTCTGCCGACGGGCCAGGCAGGGTGGCGGCCTCGGACGGGCTCAGATGAGCGAGATTCGCACCGGGATGCCTGGCGACTCCGTCCTCTGAGGCGAGTGATGGCTCACCAGGTGCTCCACCACTGTATGTTTGGACATGTGCTTCATTAGGTAGGTCTCCTGTGGGCAGGTGCAGGGGAGAGTGTAAGCGCTCAGAGAGGAAGGCACGGAGGCTGCAGTTCCCCACGTGGCCACTGGAGGGCGCCTGGAGGGCAGGCCACCCTGGTGGCGGCTGCCTCTGGCATTGACTGCTGGGCTGCCCAGGGGTGACAAGAGTTCTGGCTCACCTGCTGGAGTCCGAGCCCTCAGTGGGGGTTGGCTGGTGAGCCAGTGGGTACCAGCCTCCTCCTTCAGCACTGGCAGCCCTCTACCCACTGGCCACCCCAGGCGGAGGGTGGCTGGAGCCCAACCCTACCTACCAGGTGCACCTGCCCTAGCACCCCATTACGCAGTCCTCTCCTGGGGAGAGGTCCCCCCGCCCCGGCTCATCTGCCCTGAGATGCCATGACTGCACAGCCACTCATGCCAGGCCATGCCCCGCACCGGGTGAGGGGTAGGTCCCCTTGGGGCCTCACCTGCCAGGCCTGGGCCTCACAGGTCAGCCCTCAGAGGGCAGCAGAGGGAGCCTTCATGTTTGCTGGTATCGGGCCAGTGAGTGACACCAGGGGCCAGGTGTCTACAAGAGCCAGACTAAGAGAGTGTTCCCAAAACGGGAGGACAGGAATCTTGCTAGGGTCCTGCCAGACGCAGCACAATGAGGTCAGAGCAATGTGTGTTGGCTGTTCTAACACGTCTGCATTAATGATTTTTAGGTACTACAAAGACAGGGTGGGGATGTTCAAAAAAGGAGGCCTTATCGTCAAAGATACAAAGTAACAGCTTTATACATGAGATAAAGTGGGGTTCAGCTTTCAGCTCTGGCCCTGGAGCTCCAGTGCAGAATCAATGCAGCTTTCTCAGTACTGGGCAAACAGCAGCCCTGCCTGGCGCCTGACAAGGACTGCTGACTGACCCCTACCCTTGCTCCATGAGCCAAACACCCTCCAGGGGGATCTATGGGGGACAGTGAAGATGCTGCTGGATGTCTGCATCCCACATGGGAGTGCCAGGGTTCCGGCTCGGGCTCCACTTCCCACCTAGCTTCCCGGTGACACACACTGGGAGGAAGGAGGTGGCAGCTCAGGGCCATTGGTTCCTTACCCCCCAAACGGCTGCTGGCTTTGACCTGGCCCAGCCCTGACTGTGGCAGTCATTTGGGCAGTAAGCCAACAGATGAAAAATATCTGTCTGTATCACTTTGCCTTTAAAAAAATTAAAATAAGTTAAAAAAAATATTAAATCCTCCCTGCTTTTCTGATAGCTTCCCATTCCACTGAGGCAAATATGGGATCCAGTGGGATGAGAATTGCCCTTTGGGTCCTACAGCGCCATGTGTGGTCCACGCAGAGCTGTCCCTCGGTGGAACCAACATGGCTCCAAGCTCCCCTCTCCTTGCGTGCTCTGTGGGCGGCCAGGCTTAGGAAAATGTCCCTTCCCCAGGTGGCCCTTCTTGAGATGAGCTTAGCTCTGGGCCGTGCTACGGTGCCATCTTGTGGCCATCGTGGGAGTGGCAGCTTCCCTGACCCTAGTCTCTCTAGCCTTGGAGAGCAGGGTGCACCCCGGCCACCTGCCAGCCCTCGGCTAGTGTTCCAAGGGCCCTGGGACCCAGACAGGGGGATCTGCCCCGGGCAGCGGGGAGCAGAAGCCGTGGCTTGGGAAATGGGAAGTGGGGTGAGGGAGGACTCACCGAGGTGTAGGCCCGCCCGCACATGCTGCAGCAGTAGGCCTTGGCGTGTTTGATGGCATGGGCTGAGAGGTGGATCTGCAGGGAGGCAGAGTCTGAGTAGGCCCGGTAGCAGTTGGGACACTTGTAGGGCTTGTCCTTGTTGTGCTGGCGCTGGTGGGACTGCAGGAGCACAGCGGGAGGTGGTGGGTCCCTCTCCTCCCATTGCCTCTCAGCCCGCTTCCACTCTTGGGGGCAAGGTGGCCGGGCACATGACAGTCCCCCACCTTGACACCACTCCCGACCCCGGCACAGCTTCCTGGGGGGCAAGGTGGCTGGGCACCTGGCAGTCCCCCCATCCCTAGCACAACCCCCTCACCCCGGCACAGCTTCCTGGGGGGCAGAGTGACCAGTCCCCCCACTCCGGCAGACTCCCAGGGAGGCAACAGGGAGCTGTGCCCCCAGCGGGCACTCACCTGGAGGTTGGAGAGCTGAGTGAATGCCTTCTCACAGCCAGGATGTGGGCACTTGTAGGGTCTGTCGCCTGTGTGGATTCTGCAAGGGCAGCCCAGTGAGCTGGAGGCCTTGGCACATGGCCTCTCCTGCCCCACTCCGCAGGGGCTGTAGCTGGGGGCCTCTTCATCTCTCCTGCTCTGCCCCCTCAGTCTAACCCTACCTCTGAAACCTTGACTCCCCAGGGTCTCAGCCCTGTCCACATCCTGCCCACTCCTGGAAAGCCAGCCCTGAGGACGGCCATGGAGCAGACCCTCTCCCTCTGACTGTTCCCAGCCTCTACCCTCTCTCTGCAGTTCCCATCCTGCCTGGGAGTGTCTCCAAACCCCCATTCCAGAGGTCTCACCCTGGCTCCACCCCTGACTGGCTGGGTGCCCTTGGGCGAATCTCTGAACCTCGGTTTCCTCATCTGCAAAATGGGTATAAAAATACAGCTTCTAAAAAAAAAAGCTACAGCTCCTCTCTTCCTGAGCTTGGTGAATGAATACCCATCAGGGGCTTACTGTCAGTAAGCATCGGCCAGCCTTACTATCATTCATTCATCGGGCATTGCGTGTGCTAGGCACCATGCCAGGTCCTGGGAAGACATTAGTGACCAAAGCAAACAAAACTACTGCCAGGCGGGAACAAGAGGTAGTCAGGAGGGAAGCCTGTGAGTCACCCCAGCAGGTGACAAATGCTACAGGAAATGCTGGCCAAAATGAGCCACTGTGTCACAGAGTGGAGGCGTGTGGACAGGGTTGAGGACAGCCCCCATGCAGGGGAGCAGGGGGCAGTGGAGGACATGAGGAGGGCTGACGGGCAGCCTGCCCCGCAGAGGGTGCTCAGGCCTCTGGGCTCTCTGGGCTGCCTCCTCCATTTCCACAAACTCCTTGTGCCAAGTGGGTGGGGGCAATGAAATGCCTCATTTGCCAATAAGCCAGGGGCAGGGTCCCTGTGGGCTCTGCCCCTGCCATGCCCCAGCTCTGCTCATCCGTGAAACTCAGACCCCTCCAGCGTGGGCCATGGCCAGAACCTAGGACCCAAGGGTCAAGTGCAAACCATTCGCACACTCACTGCTCCCAATCAACTCTGATGCAGGGGGGCCACTGCACTGTTGCGGGAACCAGCTTCCTCAGGGCGTCGGCCAAGGCCTTCCTCGTGGGGTCCTGCTTGGCCTCTTGCTCCCAGGCACTCTGAGTGCTGGCTAGAGAGTGGCTCATCTGTACTCCTCTTATTTGAGAGAGATCCTGTCTCATTGGTTCACTCCCCAAAGCCTGCCATGGTCAGTGGTCTGGGCAAGAGCCACGAGTCAGGAGCTTCAGCCAAGTCTTCCATGTGGACTCACAGGGACTGCTACCTCCTGGGGTCTGCATTCCAGAAAACTAGAGTCAGAAGTTGGGGCTGGGAATCAAAGACGAGTGCTTGGAAGTGGGGCACCCCTGCAGGTGGCTCAGGCGTTAGCCCAACACCTGGTAGTCCCTCCCCCCATTCCTTGGCCCAGATGAACAGCAGGGCAAGTCTCATGCGGGGAGAGTCACTCATCCTTCCCTGGCCGGCTCCCCCAAGCCCCTGCACATCACAGCTCTCCCTCACAGGCGGGATATGGCTGCCCAAGAAGGACATCTCCACTAGCGGGGAGCCCGGGTGGCCCCAGACCCACCCAGGCAAGCCAAGTGCACCTGCCTTGGTTCTGAGAGCCATAATACACCTGCACATTCTTGGCAACCATGTGTCTGGGGACATCACCCCTGGCCAGCACATCCTCCCTCCAACAGAAGTACCTCAGGGTCACCTGGACCAACTCTCCCCCTTCAACTCCCTCTGGGGCTGGTGCCAGGTGGCACAGGCAGCAAGGGTCTCCTGGTCCTACCGCCACCCTCCCACCTGCTCTTCTGGTGTGGCGAGCTCTCTCCAGCCCCGAGGCCTCTGTCCCGGCTGTTCCCTCTGCTAGGTACACCTCGCCCTCGGTTAGCCTGTCCAGATCCCATACCCCTGCTCTCAGCAAACACCCCCTTCCAGGGGCAGCCTGCCCTGTCCCTTCAGACAAGCTCAGTCCCAGCACAGCCCACCCTCCCCACCAAGCTGCCCACCCTGGATGTGTCAGACAGCCTGAGAAGTTGACTTCATCAACATCCCATCACAGCTTTCTTGGCTGTCCCTTTGAGTACCAGAAGTCCCTGATCTTGGCTGCCACCATCACCCTGGTGCCAGGCACAAGCTTGGCACAGACGGCTCGACAGTGGCTACAGACTGGAGGAGGGACAGCGAGCCCATCCTCTTTGGAGTCAGGCAGTAGTGCTAGAAATACACCCCACAGCATCGACCTCCATTCTCGGGGTGGAGGGATGAGTCTTGGATGTTTGTTGACTGACTGAGTGACTGTCTCCAGGGCCGTCAGGCCACTCCTTGGGGACACGGCCCTCTTGACCAGGAACCTGCCTGTCAGCCTCCTCCAGGCAAGCCAAGCAATGACCCTGTCTTCTCCCTGGATTCCCAGCCTCGGCCGCTGCCTGCAGATAGCAGCCGCAGTTTGTAACCCCCACGGCCTCCTGCTTTTTCCAGCACAGTCCTAACCCCCAGCCTGGCACTCAAGGCCTTTACTGTTCTGGTCTCAGTGTCTCCAGCACCCCTGCCCCACCAGGCCCCTGAGCCTTCGCTCACACTGTCACCCGGTCAGGAATGTCCATTGCTCTGGGCCAGGGGGCGAGTCACAGCAGCTTCAATGTTCAGCCTAGAGGTTCCCTCGTCACCTCCACCTCCACTCACTCTCCTGAGGGTTAGGCAACTTTCCAGGTCACTGTGGGAGGCCCATGGGCCAGGCAGGGTCTGCCTCTCCCCACTGCTGTGTGTGTGTGTGTGTGTGTGTGTGTGTGCGCGCACAAGCACAGGCAGGGTCTGCCTCTCCCACCACTGTGTGCGCGTGTGCAAGCACCCCGCCCTGGGCTGGCTGAGAAGGACCAGGCTGCTGCGCCCACTGGAGCCCATGTCCTCAACTACAGGCCCTGAGGTTAAAGTCAGGTCCAGGTCCTTTGTAGGGCGTCTCTTCCCTGGCCCCCACGTCCATGCTGATAGGAAGCTCACCCCCTTCTTGGAGGTCTCTCCTCCCTAGCAGCACAGGGAAGCTGGGCTCACTGTCCCTGCACCCCCCGAGGGACGGACTAAGCGACTTTACCGAAAAGGTGTGCACAAATTATTGCAATGTCCATTTTCAATATGTAAATTTCTACTTAAGATGAACAAATAACAACAAGACATTTTCAATATTAAAATGACTTAAGAATTCATTGGTTATCCCTTTTCTTTCCTCGATTCATGATCTCTTTTTTAATTTACTTGGTTTTTTTATTTATTTATTTATTTTGCTGCAGAAAAGTTTATTTGCGAAGGGACCAGGTGAGCAGGGAAGGGAGAGAGAGACACCGATTCATGATCTCTTACAAGCAGAAACAAATTCACACGACACAGAACTTCCTGGATATTTTGCACAGAGGCCACACTCTCTAACAAAGAATGGTCGTTATTGCTGTTGTCGTTATTATCATCAGACCTGAGTGTCCAAAACGACACCTTCCCCTGCTCTAATTGCCATTTATGCATGCACCTAACATCACAGCCAAGGAAAAAACAAAAATAAAAACAAAACACTCTTGGCTCCTCAGATAAACCAACCAACCCCAGCTCCCTCCTGTCCAGCGCTGGTTCTGTGGACAGATCCGGCCGAGGCCCTGCCCTATGATTTCCTAACTCCCTCCAACACCACCGCAGTGCCCAGACTCCAGCTGCATACAGGGCCACCTGCAGACCCCTGGTGGCCCAGCAGACACTCCTGCTGCAGACCCTCAGGAACCAACCTCCACAGCCTCTTAGCTCCGGAAGCCCACGGAGTGTCTATCAGCCAGGGGCTGGTCCTTCCACAGTCTGGCCTGGGGTAACACTGTGCAGACCACCTGTTGTTCCTTCTCCGTCCTCCCTTCCCTCACCACGCAGCCTCCCTCCTCATCTCCCAGGATCACAAGGGTCACGAACTTTGTCTCTGAACCACCTGCCCAGAGCAGCTTCCTCAACTCCCAGGGTAGCTAACGTTCTCACTCTCCCAACTCGCCCTCTGCCACTCAGCTGCGGCTGGCTCTGTGTGGAACGTGACCTTCTTGTCTTCCATCCATTAGTGGTGGTGACATTGGGAAGATAGATTTGATTATAGGATCAGATTGCCTGGTTCCTGGCCAAGGCGCAGGAAAACAGCAAAGAGCTTCCGTCAGCCAGCAGTGGCCTGGAGTCTGCGCTCTGGGTGCTTCTTTCAATGTGGCTTTCTTGGCTGTTTTGTCTGAAACATCCTGGGACTCTACGGCAATTGGACACCCACCTCTTTGCCACTGGGTTAGGACATACGGGTTTAATTATATGTGCCAGTGCCTGGTGGCTTATAAATAGTCTTCTAAAGGTTGACAGAATTCTCTGAAGTTGTTCACACACACACACACACACACACACACACTATGCAACAACAATAACAATAACAGCACATCAACCCCTTTAAGTCTAAGATCGGGTCTCCAAAGAGAGGGTGCTCCATGAGCTAGGCCATTCAGGCACAATCCGGCAGCTGCCAAGGTCCTCATCTCTGATCAGACCTCAAGAATTTTTCTGCCATCCACACACACGCGTGTACACACACACACACACGATTCGGGGCATCACCCTGTCTCTCAGCAAAAGCTCATTTCTCAGGCTTTTGCATGTGTGGTTTTAAGAACCATACAACAGGGATGAGTTTTGGTTGGCTGGTTGTTTGTTTTTTAACCAACAACTTGTTATACCCACTCATGCAAATTCAACTGGCCAACTGGAAACATTTCAAAAGCAGTGGTCAACTCAGAAGATTGCCAAAACAAACTTTCCTGTTCGGATCAAGGCCTTCATTTTTAGATTCATTCATTCAACCAGCCGTTCATTCATTCATCTATATATTCCATCCATCCATCCGTCCATTCATGCATCTATGTATTCATTTTGAGACCAGTGCCTTTTGAGGCACAGACATGAAAAAACAGACAGCCCCTGACCCTGCTGCCCTCTGTCGCTTGTCTGGGAACACAGGGACACAACATGCCCCCGGGTCAGCCAACGAGACCAGGCAGGGCATTGTGCCATTGTGGACACCACAGACAAACAACCAGCTGATCCTCCCAGAACCAACATCAACAACTACAGGGTCCGTCTCTATTATCCCTGTCTCCCATCTAGCCCCTGCAAAGACAGAAAACTGTGAGCTCTTTCTGGACATGGCAAACTCCACAGCAACAACCATCCCGTTCCTAGCTCTTTCCCAGGGCACACGGGCAAGCACGTGACAGGGTGAAGGAGATGCCCATCAGCGGGTGGTTCTCACCCTTCGGAGAAGCAGCACCCTTGGGAGCCTGGGCCTTGTTTCTTGCAATGCATGGTGTGAGTCCTTAGGGTGGGCTGGTCTGAAAACTGTCCCCCTCTTCTTAAAGATACATATGCGTATCTTTGACATGCTTGACTGGAAGCCTCCCGGAAGACAAGAGGTTCTGTCTGCCACATTCCCTGCCACACTGGAAGGGCGCCTGGGAGAGTACCCGGCTCTTTCACTATTTGTTAAACAAATGCTCTACAAAAGCTAGCTCCATTTATTCCACAAAGACTCAGTGAATGCCAGTCATGTGCCACACTTGCTGGGGGTGGAGAAATGGCAGAGACCGCGTTCTTGCCTTCAAGAGACCCAGGGTGTGCTGCGGAAGGTGAGCCAAGGAACCAGGTAAGGACACAACAGGAGCACCAGTGCTGGGATGGGAAGGCACAGGGGCCCCTCTGTAGCTGGGAGGCCTTCCTAGAGAGAGCTGGCCTAAACAGTGAGTAGGTCGACAGGCACCAGCATGGCAGGTAAAGAACGCAGCAGGTGCAAGACCTGGTGATGGGAAACTGAGAGAAGAGGGCAACAGTGAGAGGCCTTGAATGTCAAGCAAAGTAACTTGTCCTTGACCCTGAGGGCGATGGGCGTCTAGAGAAAGTTCCGGACCCCCCTTGCACCTGCTCCAGGCCACAGGTATTGAGTTGAAGATGGGCAGGTATTGGCTGCAGACGGGCAGTACTGGGCAAGTCACATACCTGGTGTGTTGCTGGAGGTGGGAGAGTTGGCGGAAGGACTTATCACAGTAGGAGCAGTGGTAGGGCTTGACGCCCAGGTGGATGCGTAGGTGCTGGGCCAGGTAGGAGGCGTTGGCAAAGGACTTGGAGCAGTGTGGGCACTTGTGGGGCTTGGCCTCTGTGTGCGACTTGGAGTGGATCTGCATCTCAGACTTGGTGAAGAAGGTCAGCGGGCAGACCTTACACCTGTCGGCAAGAGGCATGCTCACACCTGGGAGGATGCCCACCCAACCCCCACAGCTCCACCCACTTACCTCCACGGGAGCCCTCCCTCGGGTGTGGGCCTGGCCTGTGGGAAGGCCTGGGAACCCAGGCCCACCTGGGAGTGGCAAGGGGGCGGGCTTATATCTTGGGGTGGGGGAGTAGGGCTGCACCTCCCACGGAAGATAAGGCCCAGGATCTAGGAAAGGGTGCCAGCCTGGAGATGCCATGCTCCCAGAAGTTCTCAAACCAGCAGTCAGCTGGGGGCTCCCATGCCCCTGACCTGCAACTAGGGACTCGGACTTTCTGGAGGGGCAGCCACAGCCTGGGGATTTGGGGTTTGGTCAGGCCAAGTTTAAGCAGAGGAAGAAATGGACAGACCACCTCTGCAAGGGTCCCAGGGACCTGGGCAGAGTTTGCCAGGAGCTCTGCCCCTTTGGAGCCCAGCCTGAGCCCCAGCTCTGGGTCCACCCCTCAAGTTCCCCCTGAGATTCCCACCTATACGTCTTGCCCTCCTTGGCAGTCTCGCCTGAGGCCAGGATGGGGTAGGGGACAACGAGGACCGGCGGACCGCCTGGGTTCTCCGCCTTGATCTTTTTGCGGCCCCGTTCCGACTTGGGGGGGCCAAGCAGGCCATGGCCCTGGATTGTCTTGATGGAGTCCAGGAGGGGGGGGCTGGTGATCCCTGAGATGAGGGTGGGGGACGAGGCGATGAGGCGGCTCTGGCTGGTGGTGGTGGGTGTGGAAGGGGCGCTGGTGCCCGTGCCCGTGACAGTGGCGGTGGCGGTGCCTGTACTTGACTCGGAGGTGCTCACGGCTGGGGTCCGGGAGGACAGCCCCAGACCTGCGAAGATAGGAGGGCTGGGTCGGAGCTGCTGGGGCTTACCTGGCCAGGCTGGGCCTCCTCCCCTTCCCACTAGAGCCGTCTCCCACTGCAGGGGTGGCTACACAAGGGGGGGAGGAGGGGAAGATGCTGCCAAGGCCTTAGGACCCAGCTGAGTTAGACACCAGGGATGCTGATGGCCTCAGGGTGGGCTGGGGCACAAGTGGGCTCACTGGTGTATGGTCACAGCAACATGTTGGGGGGCCACAGGCACCCCAGCAAGGGTCACCAGCACCCCGACCCCAGGCATACGACACACGGACGGAAGGCTCAGGAGCCATTTAAATAAACGTGAACTCAGGAATCGGAAGATCCAGTGAGTTCAACACTGGACTGTTTTTGAAACTTCTATTGTTAATCTTAAAAATCAGGGACCTGGAACTATTCATACTATTAAGTGGATGAAAGGCCAAAAATGGATTCTCACGCAGTCTGAATGACTCAGTCTAAGAAATCGCTAATCCGCGCATAGGAAATTAACCCTTGCCATTCTGTTTGGTATGGGGTGACAGGGAGGAGGGGGGCGTGCACACTCACAGCCTCCGGGGCGCCCTGTGAGGCTCACCATGAATGTTTCACACACGCAGCCTTGGACCCAGCCATTCTATTTCCAGAACTCTAGCTCAGACATGTTTGCATATGAGCCCAGAGATCTGTGTGCAGAGGCCTGTCCCACAGACTAAGGAGCACACAAAAGGGGACGTGGCGTGTTTGTCCCCCACCGCGTGAGCAGCCACACCCCGAGAGGGCAACACAGCCCCCAGACAAGACAGGTGCAGTGCACAGCGCCGTCAGACCAACCTGGGCTACCGCGGGAACAGTGGAGCTAGGGTACATACACACCTGTTTCAAAATAGAACAATGTGGAAACCACCTACATTTGTACAGGACTATACGTGTGTGTGCATGAATGCACAAACATCGACTTGGGACATGATACTCCCTGAACAGCTAATTTTGATTCTCACTCTAGTGAGGGAAAAGAATTTGGGAGCATTTTTCAGACTTTTGTTTATCTGTTTCTATAATACTTGAATCTTTTACCTGGCAAATTTATCCACTTTTTTTTTTTTTTTACATCTGTGATTAAAAGATAAAACAAGTTATATAGAAAACATAGTAAAACTCTAATGGTAGTAAAACACAGGCTAATTTTTTTTCTACTTTCAAGTAGTCGGCCAACTCTAAATTTTGTGTACAACTGTGTAACACCTTTATAATAGAAAACGCAATAAATGTGTTTACAATGAGGTGGCGAGTGCCAGCCGTACCAGCAGTTCACCTAGGCGTAGGGAGAAACACGGATATGAAAAACGAAGGTAAGAGACTGAACGGCTCTCTCGGTTTCTGGGTCTAGGAACTGGGGATTGTGAGTGGTTTTTTTTTCTTCGTTTCTCTTTTTTCCAAATTTCCCTTAACATGCTTATATTACTTTTTTAATATTAGTTTTATAATGAAAAAAATAAATTTAATAAAATCTTAATAACCGGAGATGCACAGAGTGCGGCTGGGGCCCAGATGAGAATCACAAGGCCCCTGTAATTCCTGGATATCTCCGAAGAGACAGAGCGAGAGAGAGAGAGACCCAGTGAACACACAGTGCCGGCTGGTGGCAGGTACGCGAACCAGACCAGGAACTAAGGTCCAGCCCAGTGGCCGTCCCTCCAGCTCCACGGAGGGCATCGTGGGGCTCCAGGCCCTTGGCACTGCCCCAGGTTGACCTCTGGCATCAGAGCTTTTCTCCCCTGTCACTGGACCCATCCCCTCAGCATGGACCCCTTACCAGATCTCCCACCTCCATCTGGCCCAGCACTGTCCCCACTACTGCTGCCCGGCCCAGCCAACACCCTCTCCTGAAGGCTCAGCCTCCACTTTCTGACTTCCAAGCCTTCCACAGCTCCCTACGGCCCAGGGTGGGGTGCAGAGGGGTGAAGTCCAAACTGCTTTGCCTGGCCCACAGGGTCCTGCCAATCAATTTTAGCAGAACTGGATACAGCAAGAGGTCAGGACGTGGACCCCCGAACCACCTGCCCCTGCCTCTTCTCGGCCACAAAATTACGGTTTTAATCTTTCTCTGCCTCTGTTTCCTCATCTGCGGAATGCAGACATGAAGGTCAAAAGCAGAGAACAACAGGCGTCTGGGGCCACACGGGCAGCCCAGATCAGTCCTGGTCCTGCTGCCTCCCCAGCTGTGGAGGCAGCTGCTGCTAATGCACGCGGGAAAGCAGGGAAAGGGGGCAGTGTGGGTCCCCGCAATCACACGGGAGACCAAGTCAAAGCTCCAGGCTCCTGGCAGAAACCTGGCCCAGAGGCGGCTGCTGCAGCCATCGGGGGGGAGTGGAGCAGCATGGAAGATCTCCCCTCCTCACCTCTCTCTGTCACTCTACCTTTCCACAAATAAATTTGACCAAAAAAAGAGAGACTGGTATTAATACTAATAGCAGTCACCTTTTTGGGCTGCAGAGGACAAGAAACTGAATATTGTGACAAACACACACGGTGCCCCAGGCTGGGGATGGCAGTGGTGGTAACACTTGGGTCCCACCTTGCCAGGAGGAGCCCCCTTCAGGGCCTTGCATGCCAGTACCCTCTCTGTGGCACCCCTGTCCTGTCTGGTTGCATTTCAGCCCGTGCTGTCCCTCCAGAGCTCTTCCTCTGCTTAGCCTAGCCTTCCTGGTCAGCCTCCAGCAGACACCCCGTCGCTGGGAGACCCTGTCCTCTCAGTACAATCTGGGTGCTATGACCGGTCCCCCTGTCCCAGCCAGGCCTCCCCAAGGCTGCCACCCATCTGCACCCCAGGGCCCTGGCTGCCCCGCCCATGCCCGCAGGCCCCACCCTGGCCATCCTACCTGTGACCGTGCTGGTGGCCGGCCGTGCGTGCAGCGCCACGTCGGGCTGTGGCACGGCCTGCGGGTGCAGCCCGGGCACCTGCTGCAGCTTGGGCAGCGACATGACGGCCTGGCTGCTCTCGGCGGGCGCGGGCGGCACCAGCAGCGGCTGCTGCGACGACGCCGACGTGGGCGGCAGGTGAGGCGGCCGGATCTTCTCCGCCATCAGCTGCTCCTTGATCTTGTTAATCAGGACCAGGTTGTCCAGCTGCGGGCGGGCGGGAGCCCACGGGGCTGAGGGGGCTGGGGCCGCTCCCCGTCCCTCCTCCTCCCTAGCTTCTCCCCACCAGCTCCATCCTCGCCCCACCCGCAAGCCACAACCAAAACCCTGGGTGCAAAGACAAGGGCGAAGGCTGTCTTACCTGGCTGGGCATGGTGGGAGGAGGGGGCCAGAAGTAGGGGTTGTTAAATCGCGGCTCGGCCATCCTGAGGGGGGCAGGGAGAGGAGTGCAGAGGGAGAACGGCTGTTATTGAGGGGGAAAGGAGCTCCCACTCAGAGCTCACAGAACCTTCAGCCCCCAATCAAAGCAGGCTCAGGGCACCTCGTCTCCCAGCAGCAGAAAAAATTGGAATTCAGTGTCTTCTCCCTCAGGGGGCTTGGGTCACATTCCAGGCCACACTATGTCCTCCCAGCATGCTACGGGGCGGGGTGTGGGGGGAGCAGGTTGCAGAGCCACCCTCCGAGACTGGGGAGCCCCAGAGCAGAAGTATCTGCCTGCACCTGCCCCTGGGGCAGACACAAGGGCTACCTTAGGGTCATCATATCCAGCCTTGTTGAAGGCCGGATGGGCAAGCCCAGGCATGGGCACGGGCAGGACTTGACCCCGTCCCCCAGGTGTGCACCCTGGCACTGCGCTTAGGAAGGGCTCCGAGCAGGCCTGAGGCCGGGGCCACGGGAGGCTCCTGCGTAGAAGTGTGTGACAGTGTCGCTTCCCACGGCAGGCCTGTACGGTGGGAAGGCCGTTTTCAACCCCTTCCAGAAGGTTCCATCTGCCTGCCTGTGACCCTAGAACAGGTGGAGAGCAAGCCTTCTGGGGCCCAGGCCACAAGGAGGCTCGTTCCTGATTCTCTTGACGCTCCCACTGACCTCACTGGATCTGTGGCTTGTGTAGAGGAAGACCCAAAGTAGGCACCTTCTATCTCTCTTCCTGGCCCCGAGAACTGAGAAGCCCCCATGGGAGCTGCGGGTGTGCAATTTCAGGAGGAACCCAATCGTTAACCTCGCTGTTGTTAAGGAAGAGCTTAGAAACATCAAATGCTCTCTCGTGACCTGTCCTTGAAAAGTAAGCAGGAGAGGTCTCACCAGCCCATTAAACAGGTGAACAAACAGGCCCATGGGGGGAGGGGAAGGGAGCGATCTGGCAAGCCAGTCAAGTCTGTTTCCCAACCCCAGTTCCTGGTAGAGTGAAGACACACAGGCCAACAGCTCAGTGCCTTTCCCTCCAGGATGGGATTCTGAGCCTGGCCATCCTCCAAGGTGGCCCAAGGCAGCCTAGGTCCTGGCACCAACGTTCACTTCCCTCCACCCACTGAAACCACACCCCAGGCCTTACAACCAGCCAGCCCGAGTAGCACTTCCGGCCTGGAGTTCTGCCTGACTGGGACTTTTGTCTCTCCCCAGAAACAAACAAAAACGAAAACTCAAGAGGAGGCTGCTTCCAGCATGCTCACCCACCCACTAATGACAATGGAGAGCGGTGAAGTGACTTATGCGAAGACAGAGCAGGAAAGCAGGGAGCAGAGATTCCCACTGGAATCTACTGGATGCCAAGTCTACCTCATGAAGCCCTTGGCTGTTCAGGGGGAAAGACAGAGCATCCAGCCCACAGGCTAAGGAGGAAGTCCTGCCTCGGGGTGGCCTGGCTGCAAACTCCGGGACAGAGAGCAGGCTTGGGAGCCAGGCCAGCATTACCACTGACCGTGGGAGCTGGGCTGCAGGGCCAGGGGAGGAGGCTCCGGGACTGCTGGGGAGCTTCCCCAAGGCGGGCTAGGAGCTAGGGGCAGGTGTGTCATCCACCTGGACGGGCCACCCCAGCACCAGGTCAGAAGCTGGGAGCACTGTGAGTTGTATGAGGGAATGGATAGAACCGGAAGGTATTGCCAGGACAAGCCCACGTGGTTCTCTAACTTGACTTGGTTTGTAGAGCTCTTCTGTGCCCCTGGCAGGGTCATGGGGACGCCCCAGGAGGACAGCAAGCTGGGACACACACCCACTTCCCAGAGGGACAGACTTGGGCTCCAGGTCACACAGACAGGAGATGGAAGGCAGCCCTGGGCTGTGACACTCGCTGTTGGCTCTGGACACCCAGTTTGCTTCATCTGCAAGGTGGGGTGCAGCAGGCTGCCCCCACTTCCTTCCTGGTCTAGGATTCTGCCTGGGGCTTCTGACAAACTGGGGAGCCCTCCTCTTCTCCCCCTTCTCCGTCATGGTTCATTGCTAAGTTCACACTTGTCAGAGCCTCTGCCCCAGGCCAGGGAGGTGTGGAGAAGGGGGTGACTTTCTCAGGGTGGCGACACTGGGACAGTGTCCTACCTGTCACTCATCAGGCCCCTGGCTAGGCAGAGACCACCCTGTCCCACAGAGGGGAGGGGTCTGCATGGGGTCCTAGCCTCTGCCTGATTTCGCACTGTCTTTGTTCGGCTGCTCCTAAGTAACTTGATGATGCCCCTAGCCCTGGGGGGCTACCTCCTATGTGTCTCCCATGGGGACGCCAGGGCAGACAGTTTCAGAGACAGCTGCCAGGTGCTCACCAACAGCATCCACTCTTGGGCCTGCACAGGAGGGTGGCTGGGGGAGGGAGGTGGCCAGGGCCAGGCTACGTACTCAGGCCTTGCCCCAAAGGGGGCGGGGCAACATGGCCGAGAGGTGTGGTGAATTGTGTATTCAGGACAGATGCACAAGGCAGGTGGCCACTCCTGGCTCTCAGGACAGCTCGGCTAGAGGCTGGGAGATGTGAAAGCACAAGGCAGGCTTGGGATGGTGGGCACACCAGACAGCAGGGAGAGCCGGGACATGGGGCCAGTCGGCAGGGCCTTGAATGCAGAGCTGAGCAGGAAGGGGCCCTCAGGGAGCACACTGGCTGACCAGGGGAGTCACGAAGCAGGGCGGGGGGTGGAGAGGAATCTATGAGGTCACACAGAAGCCAGGGGAAGTGGAGGAGCTTGGCGGGCAGGGATATTGAGCGTCCCCAGCTGAGATGGGCAGAGAAGACACAGGACAGGCCTGTGGTACTCAGGCAGCTGCCAGCACTCTGCTGTGACCCTGTGACCCAAGCTGACCCCTTGCCAGGGCGGGGTGCAGATGGAGAACAAGCTTTAGTCTTGAAAGAAAATCAGGTGGTGGGTGAAGGCGGCACACACTGGGGCTGCTCCTGGGCACAGCACCTGCTGGTGGCCTGCCCACGTGTTTAGCTGTCCACACTCCCGGGCCAAACCAAGACCCGAGCTGGGGGGCCTGAGGTCAAGGGGCAGAGTGCTGCGCCCCGGAGCCCAGCCTGAGCAGACACAGTGGCCCGGGCACTCTTACAGACAGGCAGTCAGCCCAAGACCTTGGCCATCAGGCAGTGATGACAGCCACCTGCCGCTCCTGACCTCCCTGTCCCCTGCACCTTGGTCCTGGCTGTGCCTGCAGGTCTTGAACCTTCTCAGGCTCTTCCCAGCTCTCTGCCCCCACCAGGGTGCCCTCACATCCCGAGTGACCTATCCACCAACCAACACCTAAGACATCAGCCAGGGGTCTCCCAGGAACCCCAGGCCCTGCTCTCTGTTTGCCCTCCAGATACCTGCCTCTGTGTTTCCTGGGCTGTCCTTCCCTTGGCATCTGCCCAGACCCTGCTGCCAACAGACACACTGACCCATGATGCCACACCTCCCCTCGCGGCACCTCCCCCCACCAGCCCAGCAGCTCTAGACCGTCCCTCAAACCCAGCCCCACTTCTACACGAGCCCTGTGCCCAGGGAATAGGCCACTGTCTGGCAGGCTAAGGGCACACTGGGACTCTCAGCTCACCTGCAAGTGTGATCTAGGGCAAGTCACTCACCCCTGCGCCCCGCCCCCCCCCCCAGGGCGCTGACCATCAGTAGGACGTCTCAGGGGAGGGGAGGCCTGTCTTGGGTCTTAAAGGATGAGTGGGAGTCAGCAAAGGAGGAATGGGGGGACGGCTGGTGCTCCTGTGTTAAGGGTTGCAGGGGACAGCCAGCCCCCCAACCCCGGGAATGGGGAGGGCACCGCTAAGAACTGGGAGGTGTGGCTATAGCCATCAGCCAAGGCCACCTGCAGGGCCAGACCCCTCTGATCGCTGGGTGCTGAGGTCACTGGGAAGGCCAGGAGAGGAGGCCCCAGGGAGACGGAGGAGAAAGGCAGGGGCTGTGCCCGGCCCGGGAGGAGAGACGGAAGGTGCGAAGTGGAGGCAGAGGAAGTGCCACTCCCACCCCCTCAGCCCCTGTGGCACGGCCCAGAGGTGACCCAGACACACGAACATGCAGACAGCACAACACAGACATGGAGGGGAGGCAGGGGACAGCAGCAGTGAGGACCACTCCGGCAGCTGCCCCCAAAGCACAGAGCCCTGGGGGACAGGCGCAAGCTGGGTTCAGGGGGCTCCTTACCTAGAGTGTCCTTTCCCACTTGGCGAACTTCTACTCATCCTTCAAGACCCAGCTCAAGGGTTCCCTCTTCTACGGGAGCCTTCCCTGACCCCCAGCCAGTCACTTCCTCTGTGTTCCCAACAGCACCTTGTACATGGGAATAACAACAACAGTCAGTGGCACCCACCGTTGAGTCAGATACCCACGTGCCGAGTGTGCCAGCTCCCAATGACTTGAGACACGCATTTCACAGAATAAACCGTGGCTCAGAGAGGTCAACCAACAGGCCCAAAGCCACAGAGCCAGGCAATGACAGAGTCAGAGTCCCACCCAGTTCTGGTCCCGCACCACAAGGTCAATTGAGCACATTTCACTGCTGCTGTTTCTCTGGGCGTTTTCTCCCGTGTGCCTACTGGCCAAAAATTGGCCATTCCTAAAAGACCCATTGTATAGATGGGGCAACCGAGGTTCAGAGCCATTGAGCACCTTGCCAGAGTTCACAGAGCCCAGTCAGGGTTTGCAACCAAGTCTATCTAGCACTCTTTCCTGGGAGGCCAGGCCAGGCCAGACCAGGAAGTTCCACAAAGGGGCACACAGCAGCAGGTGGGGGGAGGATAGAAGCAGGGGTATACCAGATGTCGGGCCTTGCCACCTGGTGACATTCAACCTTAGACACAAAGACCTGAAGTCTAGGTCCTGTCTCCTCCCCACCCCACGCCCCAGCCTATCCCACAGTCATTCAACACAGAGACCTGCCCAGCCCCCCGGCCACGTGGAAACGAGCTCCCGACCACACGGATGGGGAAGGGCAGGATCCAGAGCTGCCCGTACACTGTGATTACAAGAAGGCAAAAATACAATCCCAGGTCCGGAAAGAAAAGCCATAGGGAGGCACGCCCAAAGGGGGGTGGGCAGTGCCCGGGGTCTGCTCCAGCTTTCGGCTTGGTTTCTCTGACTTCCAAACTCTCAGTAATGTCGTTTAGTGCCTTTTGTAATGAAAACAACACACTCATTCTTAATAATAATAATACACGAAGTGGCAGGTAGCCCAAGGTGGGGGCGCGGGATACCAGCTCTAGAGGCAGGAGGTACAGGGGAAGGTGAGGTTGGCAGACGCTGGCACACCTGCGGGGCCCTGCAGAGCCCCCATCCTCAAGGTGTGGGTGACCTGCGTGTGGCGGGGTGTCAGGGAGGCTGTCTGGAAGAGGTGACATACAAGTAGCTCTTGAAGTTGGGAGGCAGCCCACGTGCCAGGGCGTGCTCTGCCTCGTGCCCCTTCAGCTCTGGCCTCTCACTGGCAGGTGCCCGTTCATCCTCCATCCCGGTCGGATCACAGCCCCACTGATGGGAACCTGCCCAGGCTCCGTCGGCACTCTCTGGCCTCACTGCCTGCTCCACCTCCCAGCCCCAGCCAGCCCTGCATCTCCCAGATCCCTTCTAAGGCTTCACTTCAGCCAGGCGGCATCCACTCCCCGGGGACTCTTCTCGCCCCACCTCTCTGGCCGATTCTAGCCTAGCCCTCTGCCTGGCTGGCAGACCACACTCCCTCCTGGAAGCCTTCAGGGATTGTTTCTTCTCCGCCTGGATTGTGTGCAGTGCCGAGCTCTCTGCCCGCTCTGTCCCCTGCATTCCCATGACCAGGGTCCTTCTCTGTTTTCATTCCTTCTAAAAAAATTTTTTCTATTATTTTATTTGAAAGGAGAAGAGAGAGATTCACTCCCCAGATGCCTGCTGCAGTCTGCACTGGAGCCACTGCCGGTTGCCTCCGAGGGTGCACATTAGCAGCAAGCCGGGACTGCGAGTGGAGCTGGCTGGACCACAGGCACTGTGGGTTTTCTGTATCCGTGTCCATCTCTGCTGCTGGACACTTGCTCTCAGGGGAGGCTTGTGGCTCATAGCTGAGCTGGTCACCTGTTCCCCACTATACAGCCTCTGACACAGGTTAGAACAAACATAAATGGCTAAAGGAGTTCCTGGGCAGAGGGAAGGCACCGACGGGGTCACCGAATGGAAAACACCGCCTTCCCCTCCGAAATCCCAGGGTTGCGCCCTGGGTCTGCACCCTCTCTTCCTAACTGACCTGACATGGGGCTGGCTATGCGGACTCTGGCAGACCCCAAAAAGGATGGCAACAGCTAGCACACTCAGCCAGGGGCCCCACCTGCCCAGCAGTGCAAAACAAATGTGCTTCACCTGTCTAAACAGAGATGAGAATGTGCTAGCATCCAAGACCGGGGAAGGCAGGGTGAGCCAGCACCGGGGAAGAGGGGGCAGTCACACCCAGTACTGGGAGTATTGGAGGAAGGGCACAACACTGACATGTCCCTGTAGTGAGAGGGAATGTATACTGCAAGATTACTTCTGAAAACAACCAGGCAACAGTATGTCAAGAGCTTTACCAGGCTTCCAGTCCCCGTCCCAGTGACGGGTGATGCCATTTTCCATCCCTTATCCTAGGAAATGACCCAAAGGCAAAGTGACACACATAGAGCTGTCCCCCGCTGGTGGCACCACAGGTCTCATTACCCAGTAACACACGGCTGTGGGCGTCAGCAGCCGTTGTTCCTGGCACTTTAGGATGTGGGCAACATCATCATCTCCCAGGAACCGAGACCCAGAAAGAAGAGGTCACGTGGCCAAGGTCTTTCCATTGCGCATAGGGCTAGGACCCACTCCCTTGCGCTCCAGAGCCCGGGCTCTCCACCCTGCAGCTGGGTCCACTAAAAAGGATTCAGACCAGTCCCACGGGGGCAAGTGCTGTGGTGCAGTGGGTGAAGCCACTGCCGACGGCGCCCATGTCCCAGGGTAGTGTCAGTTCACATCCCAGCTGCTCCACTTTTCACCCAGCTCCCTACTAATGTGCCTGGGAAAGCAGCCTGACAGCCCAAGTGTTTGGGCCCCTGACACCTGTGAGGGAGACCCAGATGAAGCTCCTGGCAACAGCCTGACCCATCCCTAGCCATCATGGCCATCCATCTGGCGAGTGAACCGGGGGGGGAGGCTCTCTCCATCTCTCCCTGTAGCTCTTTTAAATAAATAAACAAATCTTTTTTTAAAAATAAAGAAAAAGCAAGGGGAAAATAAGCCCCACAGGACTGAGCCAGGGGAATGAACAATCTCCTTCACCCTTCAAATCACACACACACAGAAATAGAATCAAAGTTCTCCCCTCCTCCGTCATGATAAAACAGGGGCGGAGATTTAAAAAAAAAAAAGACTAGAGGAAGAGAGCAACAGGATGTAAGAACAGCACTGAGAGAAGGCGGTGGGGTAGGCAAGGCAGCACACGTGGGCAGTGCTTGGGTCTGGACTTGCGTGGAAGCAGAGTGACTGGGTTTGATCAACTTCACTCTCCTACTTTCTGATTCGGCCGTCGTGTGGTTATGTGGCTTTGTGAAGGAATAATGTCAATCACACTGAACGGTCCTGGGGCAGGCCTCTGGTGTGGTGATTAAGATGCTGGGTTCATCCCCTCCGGGAGTGGTCCTACAGGCTTGAGTGCTGGTTCAACTGACCAGTGGTTCCAGCTTCCGGCTGAAGAACGCCCAGGAAGGCAGCAGGTGATGGGTTAAGTACAGGGATAGGTCCTGCCACCCGCCTGGGATCCAAGCGGCCCTTTGTGGGGTGAAGCAGCCTCTCACATGAATGCATGAAACAAGGCCTGGCAGAGCAGGACGCCCCCATTCCCTACCCAGGGTCTCAGGTCCTGTGTGTCTACTAAGAGGGGAGCTTGGGGAGGGGCAGGACTTGTTCAAATGTCCCACAGCCTCTGGGCCACCTGAACCCCAGGGGGAGCTCAGAGGCAAGATGCCCTGTCGCATCCGTTTGTGCCGTCCCAGGGCTGTGGCAGAGAGGACCTGCCCAAGGAGAGCCTTGGCACTCATCCTCCTGTTCCAAGCCCCTCATCACTTTGAGGTGCAGCTCTAAATGTCCCCCCCACACAGGTGGGTGCACCTGCCACCCCCAGTCTTCCAGCCCCGCCCCAGGACAGAATGCTCAGTGCAGGGCCTCTTGCACATGCTGCACCCTCCCGGCGGCAGCCTTGCCATCAACTCTGCTCCAGGCGTGGGCGTCAGGGGCAGTGGTCATATGCCACTGGGAACGCCAGAAACCTACATTAGAGTGCCTGGGCTTCAGGCCTGGCTCTGCCTCCTGCTAATGCATACTCTGGAGTGGCAGTGATGATGGTTTAACTGCTTGGGTCCTCACCATTCTTGTGGGAGACCCAGACGGAGTTCCTGTCTTTGACGCGGCCCAGCCCTAGCTGCTGCAGGTACGGGGCGTGAACCAGTGGATAGAAAAATCTCTCCATCTCTCTGTCTTCCTTTCACATACAGCAAATACGATTTCTTAAACAACTGAGCTCAAGTGTCGCTGTCCTGAGTGATGGACTGCCTGCTTCCCAAGTCAGCTGTGAGCTCCCCCAAGGGCAAGGCTGCAACCTGGCCCTTTGCTGTGACCCGCTGTCCCCACTCAGTCCACAGCTCACCGGGCTCCTCTTTCACATCACAGCTTGGAGCCTACTTGCTCTCCTTCCTGACAGGAACTAGGCTCCCCCATTCCACACTCTCAAGCCCCTGGCTTCCTCCCTACACCCCCTGTGTGTCACACCTGTACTCCCATCAGCTGGGACCACAGGACAGGCCCACCACTGCAACCCCACAGCCAAACACCTGCCACCTATCAGGTGCCCATCTGCCTCATTCACACCACAGGCTCATTAAGTGCTCCCTGAGAGAATCGGGGGACTTTCCATGCAGGCTTAGAAGGTGAAACATTTGGCAGGAGAGCAAGAGGATAGGGACAGAGTATTCCCAGAGAGGGACAGCAGGTGCAGAGGCCTGGAGGCCAGCAAGCACATGGCAAAGTGTCCGGTCCACTGTGGGGACCATGTAACAGCTCACAGGGAGGCAGCGTGTGCAGTTCAAACAAGGGCCCAGGGTTGCAGGCTAAAAGGCTTGATGAGAGTTTATGGGGGATCATGTGTTGTCTCCGAGCAGGGGAGGGCTGTGGCCAAGGGTTCCAAGAACAGGTCCTCATGGGGCAGGAAGGAAATGACCAGCATATGACCCAAGAGCCACCAACACTGCCTGTCCTCCTGGCTCCTCGAGACGCCTCCATGCTCAAGGTCGGCCTCCTCCCACAGCCCCTCTGACCTCCCTGCGTCCACGAGCCCCTGCCCCTTGTGCAGCCTGGAGCCCTGAGCCCCAGCTGCTGGGCTCCATTCTAACCCCCAAGACCTGGGGCTGCCAGCCTCAGATTGCTCATGGGAAATGCCTGAGAGAAAGGAGGCTCCTGAGGGATTGGGGTGCAATTAGACTGGGTCTCCACAGCCCTGCGGGGCTGGGAACGGTTGTTTTCACCTTGACAGTGATGGTGCCAAGATTCCAGTGAGCACAGGGCCAGGGAAGCTGTGATTTCACCTTTGGCCCTCTCTGTCTGCCCTCCACTGTCTCCTCCCTTCACCCTTCGGGCTCCCCATCCCCACCCACAGCACCCACTCAGAGAGCCTGGCACCCTAGGTTAGGGAACGGGCTTGGGGGCCCAGGTCTTTCTCCATTTCCATCCTTCCAGGATGCCCTCTGCGGGCCAGGAGCAGTGCAGGGGTTGAGAGTGGCAGTCCTTGAGTGCCTCCTCCAGCCACGTCCTCCCAGGCAGATGCTGGGAGGCAAACGGGCCCTGATGAGTGTAACGAAGCACACGGCCAGGGGTCCGCACAGCGAGCAGCGGACTAAGCCACTGCCTGCGTGGCCTGCATCCCGGAGGAGCAACGGTTTAAGTTCCAACTGTTGTGTTTCTGCTGCAGCGTCCTGCTCAGGCGCCTCCGAGGCAGCAGCAGATGGCCTAAGTCCTCAGACCCCTGCCACCCACCTAGGGGACCCAGACACAATTCTAGGCTCCTGGCTTTGGCCTGCCTAACTCCAGAGAATTCAGTCATCTGGGAACCAGGGAATGGAAGATCTCTGTTTCTCCTTTTTTTTTTTTTTTTTGTCACTCTACCTTTCAAATAAATAAATAAACATTTTTTAAAAAGGGAGATAAACGAATCCATTTGCATGTGTCTAGGACACCTTAAAGAGCCCTACCACATCCTGCTCAGTTCAGTGCCCAGAGCAGAGGTAGCAGGACCCCGCAGGGAGCCTTGTCCCCTCCTCCATGAAACAGAAGGGCTTGATCTCCATCAAGCATCCCCAGACCCTCAAGGAGCCCTGGGTCCCCCCAGGGGCAAGGAGCATGGATTTTAGACCCATGCGGTATTCCCTAAACTCCCAAGCCTCGGTTTTCTTCTCTGTAAACTGGGGCTGCTGTGAGGGACCCCCGAATTAGCCTGTGTAACATCTTTCATACAGCACTAGCGCACAGCCAGGATTCCACATGTCAGCTGTTGCCGCTAACAGGGGGTTCCCGAGGGTGGAAGGGGGGCCTTTTCCCACATTCCAGGAACCTGGCCCGCCAGCGGCACTCCTGGGTGGGCTGGTCTGCTGACTGCTCTGCCGACTGGCAGAAACCCGGGACTGGAATCAACTCTAAACAGGAAGCCACGGCGACCTCCAGCCTTGGCCCGGCCCCCGCAATGTTCTAGACAGCTCCCAGGGGTCGGGGGCTGGAGGGAGAGGTCCTGCAGGTGGTCCCAGGCCCTCTCGCGTGCTGTGCCTTGGCCTCCAAGGCAGGCGGACTGTGGGGTGGGTCAGACAGGGCTCAGGCCTGTAGTGGAAGCCAGCAGCCAGGGTGGGCCTTGTGGAGGACCCCCAGGAGGAAGGGGCGACCAGAAGACAGACACCCCCACTCCGGGCTTACACCTTCCCCACTTCCCTTGCTTTCCAGCCTCAGCTGATCCCCTCCTCCTGGGATGAGATTTTCCTGGAAGACTTCAGGTCACAATTCAGATGTCACTTCTTTTCAGCCCTTCCCCCGCCCATGTCAGAACAAATCTCAAAGCAGAAAGCTATGGGGGAGCCCTGACAGAGAGGCATTCCTCCCCAGCAGTGCCCAGAACCCCGAATCAGTCATCCACATGACCCTCTGTGGACTCTATGTGCTTCCTCTGGCAGGCACCACGCCAGGCTTCCCTCCTTCTACCATGGCTTCCAGCACTGGGCCTGGGGTCGAGTGAGTACTCCAGTAACAGTGCAATGCAGGTGGGCAATTTAAAGGAGGTGCCAGCAGGCTGTGGATTCACGTGTTTGAGTGTCTGGCTGTGTAGCGGGGACACTGTGTGACACCCGGAAGGCCAGGCCCTAGGCTCACAGTGTCATTGAGCATGAGTGTGCAAGAGGCCCTTGCATGGAGAAGACACTTATGTGTGCACACACAGAGCCCCGGGTGAGGAGAGGAGAGCAGCAGGTGCACACCCTGAGTGGGGGAATGTGCCGACGCACAGGTGTGTGGCTGTGCTGTGTACTGGCAGGTGCACGTACTCTCACGGGGTACGTGTGTCTCACGTATGTGAATGCAGCCATGCCTCCTCTATACTTGGCTCCTGGGGGGCCAGCCCCAAGCAGTGTGCAGGAGAGCCCCTGAAACAGCAGGGAAGCACCCCATACTGGCAAAGGAAGGTGAGCAAACATGACAGTGGAACATGTAAGAATGTGTCTGTTGGTGTCCCTGCAAGGCATCCTGAATGCTTTCCCCAAAGCTTATCAAAGGACCTGGGTGGGACACACGGATAAGCAGGACCCCCCTCAAGCCCCAGGTCTCCCCCATATATTGTATCCACACAGAACACTGCCCAGCCACCTCTGCCACCTCCAGCCAGCCATCCCCATACCCCCTAACCTCTTCCACACAGTCCATATCCTTGACACCACCCAAGGCCCAGGCTTGGCTCTGGGCATCCGGCAGGTTGTCCCTGCAGAGCTGAGGGAACTGTGCCTTGGGAGCCCCACACAGGTACTGTGGTGGCCCAGAGGGCACCTGGGGAGGGGAAAGCCCACCAGCTGTGGCCTTGGGCAAGGCGTGCTCCTTCCTTCTCATACCTGATGACGCCCACCTGGATGACAGGAGACACGCATCTCTCTCCTAGCAATGTGGGACTTCAGATTGCAAACGCTGCTCCCAGGTTGTGTGCATAAACAGCATCAGCTACAGATGAACAGGACAGAGAACGGGCTTGCTTTCCCTGAGCGCCCCAAGCCTGGCCACATCCCCGGACAAGTTCAAGCACAGAGCTGATGGAGACAGGGATGGGGGATGGGGAGCTCCTCCAGAAGCATCATTCGCTCCCCTGTTCCTGTTCAGTGCTGCGTACTGAGGCCACCCGCCTGCAAGGTGTCCATAACCCATGGGGGAGAAGGCGGCTCCTGAAAGCCAGGAAACCACGGGAAGGCACACGGCCTCCCAGAGGGTGTTGCCGGGGTAGGGGCAAGGCATACTCCATGCCTGCTAAGGAAGCAAACCTTCCTGTCAGCAGGTGCTTCTGACCCAGAGAGGCTGGAGGGCTGGGAGGGGAGGACTAGGAGGTGGGTTCTGAGTGGAGTTCAGAAACCCTTCTGCCAGGGATGTGGAGGGGTTGCCTGCTCTGTGCAGAACCCAGTGAGGTTGGTCTTCCCCCTCAAAGAGCTGTGGGATTCTAAGTCCTCAAGTATTGGGTTCAAATCCCAGACAGGGGAGCTGGCGCTGTGGCATAACATGTAAAGCCGCTACCTGCAGTGCTGGTATCCCAAATGGGTACCAGTTTGACTCTTGGCTGCTCCATTTTCAATCCATCTCCATACTAGTGCACCTAGGAAAACAGTGGATGATGGACAAAGTGCTTGGGCCCCTGCACCCAGATGAGATATCCAGGAGAAGTTCATGACTTCAGCCATGTAGAGAGTGAAACAGAAGATGGACAGTCTCTCCCTCTCTGCATAACTCTTTCAAGTATATAAATAAATCTTTACAAAAAATCCTAGCAACTGCCCAGTGAGCTATGGGAACACACCTGGCAGGAAGTGAGCAAGCCATTCGGGCTCAAACCCAAGCATGTACATGTCAAAGGTGGTGGGCCTGGAGGCCGCTCACAAGCTCAGGCCCCAAGATCACAGGTGACTGGGAGACTTCAATTCCAGCATTTAATCATCTCATTATTTCCAAGCAACAGCCCCAAGCCTCCCGGGGGATGGACAAGACAGACTGTGGTGTAACTCCATCTCCTGGGCTCTGCCCTGCCACCTGGACCCCCATCCCGCCCAGCCACTCCTCACTGCCACTCAAGTCCCAGCTACATCGTTGTGAGGCCACCTGCTCACTTGTGGGCACGGGACAAATCATCAAGAAAGCAAGAACGCTTGCCAGGCTGGTCAGAGCCACAGAGACAACAAGCTGATGTGACAGCGGCTGCAGCAAGCTCTCTGAGGGCAAGCAGTAAGTGAATCCTGTGAAATGAGGTGTCGGCTAGGCACAAGGCACTGCCCACCCGAGGACAAGCGAAGTTCTGGCTACAGGCCAGAGGGCCGGGGTAGTGAGACAGTAGGGGTGAAGCTGAGGCAGAGAAAACCATGAAGGGATGCGCAGGCCCAGAAAGAACTTTCTTCCAGACGCCAGGAATTTTTGAAGACCTCTCGCAATAGAACAGCGAGTAGAGCGGGGCTCTCGGAACCCCAGATCTTTTGGCTCCTTGAAAAACTGTCACCATGGTCCTCAAAGTCAGGCCAGCCTGGGACACAGACAAGATGGCGCAATGGCTCTACTAGCTAAATCCTCCACCTCCAAGTGCCAGCATCCCAGATGGGCGCTGGTTTGTGTCCTGGCTGCTCCATTTCCCATCCAGCTCCCTGCCTGTGGCCTGGGAAAGCAGTCGAGGATGGCCCAAAGCCTCGGGACCCTGCGTGGGAGACCCAGAAGAAGCTCTTGGCTCCTGGCTTCGGACAGGCTCAGCTATAACCGTTGCAGCCATTTGGGGAACAAATCTGTCTCTCCTCTCTGTAAATCTGCCTTTCCAATAAAAATAAACAAATATATTTTTTAAAAAGACCCATTCTATTGACACGGGTACATATGGGCTCCTAGCATGTGTCTGGTCAGCCTAGGAGACAACACAGGCACTTCTGTTTTAGGATTACTCCCAATACTGCAGAGTGCCCCCCTCATTTTTAGAGACAAGGCTCGCAGAGAGAAAGAATGTGCTCAGAGCCACCTAAGCCACATGGCATGCTGGGACTTGCTCCTGAGACCCAGGTGTGCCACGGTGACGGCTGCAAGCTGCAGCGAACCTTTCCCAGACCACTCACGGAGGCACCCAGCGAGCATTGCACCTGCACCCTCACCTCTCGGTCCTGACCTGCGCAGACAGGAGGACAGCAGAGGGACGAAGGCAATGATCAGCCAATGAAGTGACGAATGGACCTCACACATGCCCAGCCAGCTGCCAAAACAGAAGCAAAACTCAGGGCACATCACAGCTGGGGGAAAACAGAAAACCAACCTGAAAGTGATGAATGACAAGGAAGGAACAGAGAAGTGAGTTAGCACAGTGACATAAAACTGCCCAACGGCAAAAGAGTGAACGAATGAAGGGAGGAATGGGGGGGAAGAAGGGATCCCCAATAAACAGGCAGCCAGGGCAGCGAAATGTCCGCCTTGGGATGAGCTAGTCAAGCGAGCTCCCCGCCCAGGTGGTACTCCCACTATGCTCCACATGCCCGCTTCCCACCCCCGGGGTAGCTTGACCCCATTCTCCAAGCTCCCAGCTGGCCAGGTCCTCTGCCCTGGGACAAACACCCCCACACACACCAGCCCCACCAAGTGCTGGCCATTATTCTGCGTCCCCGCCCCCAGCAACCTGGCGCTGCCCTGGACCTGGTGGAGCCAGCGGCAGGTAGAGTGGGTCACTCTCCCTTTGAGTGCATCACAGAGGAAGGGGCAGGGATAGCAGGCCTGGGTTCTGGGCCTAGCCGGGGTGACAATCACTGGGTGACTTCCAGGCAGTGACTTGGTCTCTCTGAGCCCAACAGCTTGCATGGCCCTTCCAGTCTCTGGAGCCTGGGTTTCTGGCTTTTCCCTGGAGTTAGCAGAAGGATCTGAGCGATACGGGCCAGAAAGCAGTCCAGAGTCCTAGCCCAAAGCATCAAGGCTTGCTAGGACAGGGCCTGGTTGAGTCTGCAGGCCTGGCTGGAAACTCCCCCTGCCCCAGTGCCACCTCTCCTGCTCCCCAGGCAGCCCGCCTGGACCATGCCACCCCCGCTGAGCCACTGGTAGGGCCCCAAGTCACAGCATTCTCACTCTTGCACCCCCATTCCCCTGAGCTCCACCAATAACAAAGGCTCTGGAAGGATCAGGATGTGGAGGGGAGGGAAGCAGCCACAGGGTCCATGCCGGCCCCATTCTGCCCAAAGCAAATTGCCCAAAGGTCAGGGTTCCCAGCAGGGCACAGGAGTGAGTATCCCCCAGGGGTGGCCTGAGCATCCAGGTCCCAACACAACCTTCCTCCTCTCTAGCCGTGTGACCTCAGGCAAGTCGCTCTCCCTTTCTGCATCTTAGTTTCTCAGTCTGTACACAAATGCCCAACCTGGCACCCTCAGGCCCAAGCATGCCAAGCTCTGCACCCCGGGGGCCGCTGCACCCTGGGCTCTAACCCTGCCTCTGTGCTCCGGGAGCAGCAGAGCCAGAGGTGCTGGGGCAGGGGCGAGCTCCACTCAGAGCTGAGAGCAGCCGACTTGGGAGGGACCAGTCCCCACCCTGCTCCTGGAGCCTTGGACATGGCCAAGACCCCGGGGGAGCCTATGGGCCAGCTTGGCCTTCATACTCTAAGTGTGACTTCAGCAACTTTACGGAAATCCAAACTGCCTCAGACTCAGAGCCTGCAGGGTGTCGCGAGGGGTGGCACAAGGTATGTCACACGGGCCAGGCTGCCCCCACAGTGGACTAACAAACCAGACAAGACCCACCAGGACTGCAGGCCTGCTCCAGGGGAGAGGGGCCTCCACCCCCAGGTGCCACCTCCGGGTGGGCTCGGAGGGCCACAAGGCTGGCCAGAAGGCCCAAATGCAAACAACCAAGCACGCTGAGCTGAAGGAGGCAGGGTTACCCCACCCCCGGCAGCAGGATTGCCACCTACAGGGGGGTCCTGGCCACCCATGAAGAAGACAGGCCCACCCCCTACACCCGGCTCCTGAAGGGTCCACACTACCAGAATGCAGGGTTATGTCCTGTGACAGGGGTCCTGCGTGGATACCCGGGGCCCAGCTGCAGTCAGCCAGCCCTGCTGTCAGCCTTGCCCCCAACAGAGTTCCCTACCATGTCCCCCCTCCCGGAAACACATCCCCAGTCCACCCCCCCAAAACAAAACCCTCCCATCCCTAACCCTCCATGTCTCCTGGCTCTCAGGAAACCCACAGTTAACTTTTCCCCCAAATCCTGCAAAGGCGGCTGGCCTGCCAGGGGACAGAGACCTGGCCTGAGACCCCCCGGGACCACATTTCACCACCTTCCAGAAAAAAGAAGAAAGAGAAAGAAAAAGAAAGCTTCTGAAAGAAGCCAAAGAAAAAAGAAGAAAGAAAGAAAAAAAAACTTTCCGAGTTAACTTTAAATTCCCAGCCCTCCCCCCGAAACCACCCGGCAGCTTCCCCCCCCCTTTTTTTTTCTTTAAAGCGCAATTGCATTGTGTCTCACCTCCCGGCAAGCCTCGGCTCTCGCCAAAGAAAAGGAAAAAAGCCAACCCTTTGGGTGCCCCTCCGCTTCCAGCCGCCTCTCCCACATTCTCAGACAGTTTTATTAAAATTTTCAGACAAAAGAAAAACAAAAATGGCAGCCTGGCTTATTTTTAAAACAGGACAGGGACGCCATATTCTGCAGATCTGCAAAAAAAAGGGAGAAATCCGGCACCGGCCGCTCCACCCGGCCGGCTACGAAGTGCGCGAACCGCGCCGTTTGCAACCCGTTTATTTGCATTAAGCCCCATGAATCATTGTTTACCGGAGAATTGCGGCAGGTTTGAATAGCCCGGCTCAGGGAGACACACGCGCGCGCGCCCACTCGGAGCCCGGCCCCAGACACGCCGCCCGAGACACTTCCGACCCCGCGCGCCGCCGCCCCGCCGCCGCCCCGGGCCGGGCCCCGGGCACGGGCGGCCCCCCGGCCCTCGGAGCGTCCCAGCCCGCGCTGACAGCGCCCGCGCCCCGGCCCGGCCCCCGCCCGCAACTCCAAGCAACTTTCCCGCGGGCGGGCGCTCGCCGCCCCCGCCGGGCCCGCTCCCCGCGCGCCCCGAGCCCGCACGGACCTGGCTGTGCTGGCGGCGTCTCCGGGAGGCGGCCGCAGCCCCGCGCCCGGCGGCCCGAGCAGGGCCCGGCTAGGGGCTCCGGCGCCGGCTCGGGCTCGGGCTCCGGCGCGGTGCAGAGAGGCGCGCAAACCTTCCGGGTCGCCTGCTGTTCACTTCTGGGTTCTGCAAGCGCCGAGGCGGCGGCGGCGGCGGCGGCGGCGGCGGCGGGAGGCTGGGTCTGCAGAGCCGCGCGGCCCCCCGTGCGCTCGGCGAGCCCCCGCGCCAGGCGCCGGGCTCCGGGGATGGGGGGACGGGGTGTGGGGGGGCGCGTCGGGCCCCCGCCTCCTCGGCTGCGCAGCCCGCCCGCCCCGGGGGCTCCCGCGAGTGGGCAGCGGCGGGCGCGGGCGCCGGCTCGCAGGGGAGGGGGCCGGCGGGGGGCGGGGGTGCGCGCGCGCGCGGGGGGGCCCCCCGCTCGGGCCCCGGGGCCTCGTCTCGCGCTCGCAGCCGCCGCCGCCTCGCAAAGTTGCACGGCACCCGGGCCGTTTGTGCCTCGCCGCACCGCGCCGCGCCGGAGGCAGAACCACAAAGGAACTCCTCGGGCCCCTCCGCCCGGCCGGGCCGCGCGCGCGGGGAGGGCACCGGCGCCCGGCCCTAGGACAGCCCCTTCCCCAGCGCGGGGACTCCCGGGGCCCCGGCAGCTGCGGCCATTGTCCCGCCCAGGCCGCACAGCCTTGCCACCCACTTCCCGAAGAACCTAGGCCAGGCCGCAGCCAGGGCCCTGACCAGGCCGCGCCTGCACGGTGCCAGACTGCCCCGGGAGGGAGGGGGGGACTCCCTGGAAGACCCCCAAAGTGGACCCTCACACCTGATGACAAACCATCGGGCTCAAAATCCCGGCTGAGATTTTTTTTTTTTTATGAGTCGAGGGCATGGAGGTGGGGGCAGAAGTTTGCACGACAGGGCCACCCCTCCCTGTCCTTAGGCCTGAAGCCCAGCGGTCGGGGTGGCCCATGGCTGGCAGCGGCTCTTCTCACAGACTCGATCAGAGGTGGCACCGGCTGTCCCCTGGCTCCAGACCTCAGAGCCATCCGTGTGACTCCTCCTCCCGCCTCACCCTCCCCAGCCAATCAGTCACCAAGTGCTCCTGACTCGGCCTCCCGGGCTGTGTCAGCTTCCAAACTTCACTTCCACCTGGGGCAGCGCCAGGTCCAGGCTGAGTTTTCTGTGACGCTCACTCGTTGCCACCGACCCTTGAAGACCAGGAGCCATCGGGGGTGGCGTTGAACTCAGGAAGCACCCAGAACCCCAGAAAGCACACACCTGCCAGTGTCTGCTTGCCCCCTGGAACAGCATTTGCCAGTTCAGGAAAATGCTCACTGAGGCCCCACTAAGCATCAATTGGCTGGGAGCGCTAATGGGAACAAGATGGGCCAAGTCCCTGCCCCCAGGGTGACAAATACTGAGCGGTCCAGGGTTAGGGCCGAACAGGGGCTGGCCTCCCATCCCCACACCCCAGGTTCCGTGTCCCGCACAGTGCAGGACACTGAGTGTGTGTGTTTGTGGCTTCGCTGGGATGCAAAGCAGGTGCCCAGAGGAGACCACTCCTTTTCCCAATGAGAAGCAGGTCTTCAAGCGTTGGCTGGGAGAGGAACCAGGCAGAGGAACAGGGAAGGCCTCAGTGGTCAAAGCACCTGCCCTTTGTTGAGAAACTCAGTGGGAAAATCAGTGTAGAGAGGGGAGGAGGAGAGCGTGGTCTGTGCAGGGCAATTCCAAATTCCCTTTGCTGGACTTGAGGGAGGGGCACATCCTCCTTCCACTCGTGTGTGGAAGGGAGCCCAGGGACTGTCCAACGCATCCTTGCAGCAAGAACAGCTTTCAACCACTGTTTCTCCCATGTGAGCAGGACCAACCCCAACCGCGCACAAATGGTGTGGACAGCACAAGGCTTGATGGGAAGGGATACAAATGACTCTCGACCTTGGTAGCAGTCCTTTGGGAACCTGTCACTCCAGGGTTGTTAGGAGACAAACAGCAGACAAACGCCAGTGGTATGGCATTCCACCAAACACCAGCATACCTCCCAACAGCCATGGTGGAGAGCAGCTTCAGCCACTGCTTGGGATGCCCACCCCTCTGTCAAGATGCCCATGTGTTAGATCAGAGTGCTTGGGGGAAGCCCCCTAGGTCCTCTGCTTCCTATGCACTTCCTGTGATGGGCATCTTGCTTACTACCCCCAGGGAGATGCAGCTAGAGCACCAGGCTTCCATGGAGCCTGACCTCTGCTTACGGGGGCTGTCAGAGAGGGGACCAGTGGGTGGATGATCTGTTTCTGGTTCTCAGCCATTCTCTGCCTTTCAAATAAAATGAAAATAAGCAAATGTTTAAATCCCAATAAGGTTTAAAAATATACATATTGATGTCATCAGAAACATGAAGTCTGGGAAATCATCAGAATGCAGAGGAGCCTAAAGGGCCGTCGGGACCTGGTGTCCTGGCCAGGGGTGAGGCGGGGGAGGGAGGCTGGAACAGAGGCTGGTTAGCAGGTAAAACCAAGGCTGTCTAAATGAAGGACAGACTGCTGTTAGCAACATGTGTTAATAAGGCATCTGTCAATGGTTATGATAGCATGTAGTAGTATTGTATGTTACTCATGGAGAAAATGGAGGACGTAATATGGGAACTCTTCTGTAATAGCACCTGGCTTTTATGTGAATCTAAAAATGCTTTGAAAGAGAAAATCCACTCAAAAATGTGTGTGTGTGTGTGTGTGTGAGAAGTACCACTGTGGCATGGCTGGGAGGTTCCCTGACAATCAGGCTTGCCACAGCATTTAACACATCATCATCATCCTAGGCCCTTGGAAGAGCACATGCAAAGAAAGGCACAGGAGCTTCGGATGGAGAGGAAGATGGGTGACCCCGGAGGCCTTGAGGCTGCTGACTGCGACCCCGCCGCCCCTGCTCCCAGCACCTGGAGCACTGAGCCGCAGCCATGCAGCGTGAGCCCCAGCACACATAGCTCTCCCCCTTCTGGAAGTTCTCTTCACAGGCTGCTCCTTCCTCCTTGAAGACCCTCTGTTACTCTTCCACCCCCCTTTTCTGGCCACCCTTCAGGTCTTGGCTTACACAGCTTCTAAAAGACCTTTTAGAACTTCCAAGAGTTTGTTAGCATGGTCTGGATGGGTGGGGGGAGGAGGTGTGATGTGCAGTGTGGGACGTCCAGGAGGGAGGAAGTGATCTGAGAGGGCTTGAAGGATGCCCAGGAAGTCAAGGCCACAAAGTGTCTGCCTGGCAGCTCTGGGGCAAGGAGGAGCTTGCTGGAGGAGACCGTGAGGTACAGTGAGGTGGCTGTCGGGACACTGCTGAGGCGGGATGAATGCCCAGGTGGGCTGAAGCTGGACTTCGTCCTGGAGAAACGGAGACAAGCAGAGAAGAGACAGGGATGGCAGTTGTGAAGAACTGACTGCAACAGAACACAATAGAGAACAAAGGTGCAGGATGACTGGGCTTTGCTCGCTGGCCTTGGCAGAGGTGGAGAGAAGAGACAGGGCACGGCAGCCAGTGTGCCAAGTGAGCAGGTGCCCTCCTGGGGTCTGCACTCCCCAACCTGCTGCAATCCAAGCATGCTCGGGGTGATGGCACCTTGGGGCCTTTCCCAGCCTTCTCGTCCCATTGGCAACCTGTTCCTCAGGCCTCGGGCTGCCCTGCGCCTCCTGTCAGAACTAAAGACCGTCTTAAGCTGCAATGCTTTGGCTTTCTACCTGGATCCCCTCTCTTGGAAACGGTTCTTGGAGCATGCTGACCCACACTCCCCATCACTCCAGCAGTGGGAACCTCTGAGACTCTTGTCAGCGCTTCCTAAGGTGATCCAGAGGATGGGGCTCATTTACACCTGCCTGTGGCTGCTCTGCCCTTTAGGGAGTGACATAATTCGTATCACTGTGACATAAATACTCCCCACTCTTAGGGAATAGGGCAAGGAAATAAGCTGCTCTCACTTTCTCCAAAGAAACCTTAAGTTCTGGCTGGCTGCTGAGCAGAGATACCCACAGAGCTTTGGCTACACCAGCGCTGTCCATGATCTGAGCAGTAGGGTCTACATTGCCCAGCAGCACAGAGATGGAGATGATGGTCCCCCTCTCTGCACATGGTCTGACCTCTGCCAGCCCCGTTGCATCTCCAACCAGAATCATTTTCCTCCTTGGTCTCTATGTTCTGGCCACACAGCCTCCTGTGAGACCCAGGACATGCTGAGAACATCTTCCACAGGGCCTTTGCACAGGCCCTCTCCTCGTGGAAGGCGCTCTGCTGCATGACTGCACCCACTACCCTGGCCTTTTCTCTAAAGAGCTCCGTGGCATGGTTTACAGCCCCATCCTAAAGGCAGTCCTCGGCTACCTTCAGAATGCTCTCATAGCTCCATGGCTCTTTGTAGCACACTTAATTCTTAAAAAAAAGAAAAGAAAGATTGACTGAAGGAGGAATTTTGTGTGTGTGTGTGTATGACACACAGAGAGAGAGAGAGAGAGAGAGAGAGAGAGAGAGAGAGAATCTTCCATCCACTGATTCACTCTCCAAATGGTCATAAAAGCCAGGACTGGGACAGGCAGCAGCCAGGAAACTTGATCTCCATCTGGGTCTCCCACCTGGGTGGCAGGGGCCTAGCCCTTGAGCTGCTCTCCTGGGTGCATCAGCAGGGAGCTGGATTGGAAGCAGGGCAGCTGGGACTCAAACTGATGCTCAGATATAGAATGCTGGCATCTCAGAGGCTAGCTTAAGCTGCTATGTCACATGCCAGCTGCACCTAGCTGTGATTGTGCCTTCAAATGTCTAATGACTTGATTGGATATCACCTTGTGAGATTCCTTATGTATTTGGTCATTCATCCAAGTAAAATGATGAAGATTACATTTTTTGCAAGTGAAAGATTCAGAAAATGGGTGGGTGTTGTCTTGGAGTGCCAGAGAAATCTGTGAAACAGGTAGTTGAAAAACTTGTTTGGATGGGGTAGTTATACTTCACCTTCCTGCCCTTGTCATGGCTGGGGCACGACCTCTATGCTGAGAAGAGCTGCGGGGCCGGCTTCGTGATGTAGTAGGTAAAACCACTGATTCCGGTGCTGGCATCTCATCTGGGCATTGATTCAATTCACAGCTGATCCACTTCCCATCCAGCTCCCTGTTCATGCCCTGGGAAAGTAGCAAAAGATAGCCTGAGTCCTTGGGAGCCTGCACTCTATGCGGGAGACCAGAAAGAAATTCCTGGCTCCTAACTTTGCTTTGGCCCAGTCCCAGTCATTGAGGCTATCTGGGGAGTGAACTAGCAGATGTAAGGTTCTCTCTCTTACCCTTCATGTGTGTAACTCTTTCAAGTAAATAAATCTGAGACAGAGAGAGAGAGAGCTGTGCAGTAGATACAGTTGGGTGCTGGGATGAGCCAACTAGAGAGGAGCAGAGGGCAGGGAGAAAGAGTGAGATTCAGAAATGGCCAGGATTTGTCCATTTCTGATGTTTGAAGAATACTTGGGGACACCATTGAGCTCCTATAAGATGTGAGCTAGGATGCCGTAGTACAGCTCCAGCTGAGTTCAGAACTCACGAAGGGTGCATGGACGAGGCGCTAAGAGGAGCGAAAAGGACCACTACGATTTCAGGATCATAATGGACAATGCAAGAAAGCTGTCCCCTTTATTTACACAGAAGCAGTCACAAGCGTGGCACAGCGTTTTGATTAGAGTTCTTCTGCAGGGTGGTCCGGTGTCCATGCAAAGGAAGGTGGAGCTGCATTCAGGTGGTTGTAGAGACATCCACCAGGCCCTTCCATACAGTGGGAAATTCCCTGCGGCTCTGCCTGCAGCATAACAATGCTCTTCATACCTTCATGTCCCCCACAGACCCCAGCATCTCCCCCTCTTTTATTATTAAGTTACAGGATGCAAAATTCTCTGAGAGTGGTTTGAATCATGGAGCTCAAACGTCGGTGACTGGGCCAAAAGACAATACAAAGAGGAGAACAATTAGTGTGATTCCTAAATTTATAAAAAATGAGTAGAAGGCCCTATCAGAAATAAAAGATGAAAGAGATTGTAAGAATTGATTAGTAACGCCTCCTGCAGAGAGAGCCTGAAGATGAGAGTGAGAAATGGCAGGAATCTGGGCATGTAATTCCTGGATGCCAAGACTAGCAGATGTGTCATTCCATACACCTTGGAGAGAGTTTTAACATCACTGCAAGAGACATGTGAGTCATTATAAGGAAGAGGAGTGACACAAACCCACTTGTAAATACTATGGCAAGTGGTACCAAATCTGGGTTTAAGTGTTGAATTTCATTGCCAATATAAATCACTGCCTCTTCTAATGCATTCATCTTAGCCTCTAAGTCTTTATCAATACTTTTCTGGGTAAATAGGGCAAGACTAACATTACAAGAAAGGGTATTAACATGATCAGCTATATAAACTTATTGTACCAGCTATAAAAGATCCAAGAAGAGTAATAAATGCAGTGAGGTCCAAAGATAAGGAAACCACAAAGCATCACAGAGCATCAAAGCAACAAAATGGTTGAAAACAATTCCAGAGCATAAAGAGCATCATCATCACACCAAGGTTCAGTCAAATCCACAGGTAACATTACACATGAGGGTCTTCTCAAGATACCAAAAGTACCAGGCATCAGGGAAGAATTAAGACAGTTGGTAACAATACACTTAGTACAAACTACAGTATATACAGAGCCATTTCAGGATAGGGAGAGGGAGACCAAGGCTCCATCTGCAAGTTACTTATCAGCAGTCCTTTTTGGAAAGTAGCTTGAGTGCTGCACGGGGATGTCTTCAGTGGTAGAGGGTAGTCAGCAGATAGATTTGTGACGTGTCCTCATGGCAGGTGTTGATCTTCTGTGCAGACTAGGCCTTTAAAACATTTCCAGGTGGAAGTGTCTGTTGATCTCAGCAGGGTAGCACTGAGGCTAGTGTAACTCTCTTCTGGGGTTTTGGCCCAGAGGGAGGCAGGAAGGAGAGACAGCACCAGGGTTCCTCCTGGTACCTAGCTCACTACCCTTCCTCTGGGCCTCTGGTAAAGTGGGCTGTAGAGGCAGTCTTTGGGATATCAGGTTTATAAGTTAGTCATACCTATATAAATTCTGGAGATCTAACTGTATATTCTGAAAGGCCTTTGGAGTTTTAGAGAGGTAGTAGAAGAGAAGTGAAGAAAAAGGTAATCACGCTTAGTAACAATATCAGGTGAAAATTATTAAATAACAGTTTAGATAATATTTACCCAAAGTCTAATGTTTGTTATAAATTTAAAATAAAGATACAAGCTTAAATAGTACATGGAAAAGGGCAGTGAGGATGTAACATGAGTAAACTGGCTATTAAGTGAACTTGAGCACAAGCATATGGATGACTTAAAACATTTTCAATGATAGTCTGAGATTCAAATTAGGTGAGCCAAAAGCAATCTTAGCTTAGGACAAAACAATAAAGTAGTTTCAGTAGCAATCTAAGATCTTTAGACATTTTAAAATTATAAATTGGCTAGAATTACCTGTTGTTTGTAGTAACATAAGTTTGCCATGGCTTATCACATGATTTACAAATATAGATCGAGGGGAATACAAAGTGGATTATGATAAAGATTTTACCAAGATGACTTAGGGAACATACATCAGACAACTACATCTGTTCTTTAAATAAGTTTTTTGTTACAAAAACTTTAAAAGTTGGGCCCGGCGGCGTGGCCTAGCAGCTAAAGTCCTCGCCTTGAACGCGCCAGAATCCCATATGGGCGCCGGTTCTAATCCCGGCAGCTCCACTTCCCATCCAGCTCCCTGCTTGTGGCCTGGGAAAGCAGTCGAGGAAGGCCCAAAGCCTTGGGACTCTGCACCCATGTGGGACATCTGGAAGAAGTTCCTGGATCCCGGCTTTGGATCGGCATAGCATTGGCCGTTGCGCTCACTTGGGGAGTGAATCATCGGATGGAAGACCTTTCTCACTGTCTCTCCTCCTCTCTGTATATCTGACTTTCCAATAAAAATAAATAAATCTTTAAAAAAACCTTTAAAAATCAGTTAAAAGTATAGCATTTCCTAACTAGCAAACACAGTAATGTATGATGACAATTGAAAAAATATTTTTTTGCAATAACTCTAGCTGGGAAAAAGTGGCATAAAATCTATCATGTGCCCATTTCTCATCTGCTCTCAAGGAACATTGAGGCCAAACAGTAAAAACAACAAACACACACACACACACACACACACACACTCCCTCCCCCCCCTTTTTTTTTTAACTATGGAGGACTGTAAGAGTAAAATTTCAAACAATTTTGACAGAAAGACATACAGCGAGACAGACATAGATGGCCACCACACTCACTCAATTTTAAACAGCTAGTGGGTCATAATGACGTCTCTTGTGGACCCTGACTCAAGAAGTTGTGTTGTGTCCAGCCCTCTTGAGTCCCAGATGAGTACTCAAAACAAGCAAATTTGGATGATGAGGTACCTTTATATAGGCAGAAGTCAGTGCAAATCCTGTGAGCCAGGAAGCCAGGACTGGCAGCTGGGGCCGTGTTAATCATCATGGTGGCCTCCCCAGTCTGCCGAGCCAGGCTCCAGAAATCAGGACGGCCACTACCCTCCGGCTGAGGCCTCCAAAATGTTACAAAGTACACGAGAGATCATGTTAGATAAATTTAAGATTTACTAAGGAGTGTGTATAAATCAAGCTTGGTTATAGCAGTACGCATTAAATGAAAAGTCATCAATAATAATTCAGTCTGAACTGAAACCCTGAGAGAAAAAACTGGTCATTACTGAAGACCCTGATTTCAGTTATCCTAGCAATATAAATTAGCCTAAAAGATATGCAGTCAACAGCCTTGACATATTTACAAAACTGTTAACATTTATCTTTTTCTGGTTTTTTGGCCCGTATTCCATTGTTGTTAAGCGTTACCTGTCCTGGAGCTTTTGGAAATACAGAAATTTGAATTAGACTTCTGTAAAAAAAAATTTTTTTTGTAGTAGTATTTTGATATGACAAAATTTTGCCCCACTTGGCATCTGACAGTATCTTTAATACAATCCAAAAGCTTACTCAGTTATTGTATCTACTAAATAAAACTTTTGAAATTTTTAGATGCCTATCAAGGATGCCAAGACTTATAACATCTGGTTGAAATAGAATTTCTTTACATAACACAATATAGATTAGGTATAATTATTGGCATTAAGTTATCACTTTAAATACCTATAAAATAAGTACATAACTTTTATCAATCTTAAGCAATGTGAACATACTAAAAGGCAGAAAACACAAAGATCACCTCAATATAGAGTCTAGTCGGGCCCGGCGGTGTGGCCTAGCAGCTAAAGTCCTCTCCTTGAAAGCCCCGGGATCCCATATGGGCGCCGGCTTTAATCCCGGCAGCTCCACTTCCCATCCAGCTCCCTGCTTGTGGCCTGGGAAAGCAGTTGAGGACGGCCCAATGCATTGGGACCCAGCACCCATGTGGGACACCTGGAAGAAGTTCCTGGATCCTGGCTTCGGATTGGCACAGCACCTGTCGTTGTACTCACTTGGGGAGTGAATCATCGGATGGAAGATCTTCCTCTGTCTCTCCTCCTCTCTGTATATCTGACTTTGTAATGAAAATTTTAAAAATAAAATCTTTTTAAAAACATACATATAAAGAGTCTGATCATATTCTGAGACACTTCAATAAAGTCAGGTCTGGAGTTTGCTGGAACTGTCTAATTAGTTGATCTGGAAGCCAAGTCAGCAAGTGTCCTGTGGAAAAATGCAAGCATTCCCTCCTCCAAAAGTTAAGAGGAAATTGTGTCCTTTCCATTGGCCCGTGAGAACATTTTCAAAATTTATGCTTAGAGAAGCTCTTCTGTTAGATGACCCAACTGTAAAGACTAAAGAAGCAGGATGGGGCACAAGGGTTAAAGAACAAATCTTTTGAAGTACAACCGAATGACTTTTAACAAAATGCAAAAGGGGATTTTTAGCTAAGTGGAATGAAATTGTACCTACAAAGGTTATGAGTGCTATTTGCCATGTCTCATCCTCGGATATTAAATAAGTAAGCTGTTTAGAGATATAAGGAATAATTATTTTATTTACATCCTTACCCAAAGAGCTCCTTATTCCTATGACATCTCTTTATAATTAAAGTGGAGACCAAAGCACAATATGGAATAATAACCTTCTTATACATGGAAGGGAGGTGTAGCCACGCTAAAGGGCCTCATTGCCATAAACATTCAGTTGGGGTATGAATAGTAGGTAATATAATTAATTACAAAGAAAGATACAAACTTTTATTTGGCATTTCCACAATTAATATCAGGTTTTAAGTCTGTTACTCTGCTATAGGCACAGCTTGGATAGGATATTGGTGTTTTCTAAACCTCTGATTGTTCAGGGCCCAGGCCTGGCTTCCCCAGGAGTTTCCTGACCACAAGCACTGGCTATCAATTTCAGATTTGCATACTTTTGCCCAAGGTACACCTCTATGACATTTAAGACATATTTTAGGGCAGTGATCCTTAGCAGTATTAGTGCCACATTTTTGAGCTAAACGTGATGCTGCTCGGCATTGTTTTGGAAGGTGGCTGGGTTTCCCACAATTAAAACATTTAGCATTCATTTGCTTCTGAATAGAGTGGTTTGAAACCCTGCAAGGTGAGCAGGATGTTTGAAAGTCCCTATGTTATGACAAGCCTTTAGATAACCCATAACTTGTTCACCAGATTTTTGAGTGTTCAGTTTCCTACAATCTTTCCACATATGTCCCAATTTGCCACAATTATGACATTTAAGTCTATTTTGCTTTAGTCCAGTGCTTAATACAGCAGTCAAAATTTTAGTTTTGTACCCCATTACCAGGACAGGGCCCGCCTCCCGTTTCCCTGCATCTGACCCCGTACAGACTGGTTACTCAATGTGGATCGACTTTGAGGCAATAGAACTGCTCCATTCTTGTGGAATTTAGATCGACAAGCTTTTGCTAATGAAATCCCTTCTCATACCATGGACAGACAGTGCTGGGAAGTATTTAAATTGAGTTTAGGAGTGTCCATATAAGTTTGTTCCTGTTTGGGATTTTGGGATGAGTTTCTGGCAGAACAACTGTGGCTGAAATGCCCTACTCCACCACATGAATAGCAATTTGTTTTTTTATTTCCTTGATTGCCTCTTATATTCTTTAAAATCTGAGTGGCAGTTTAACCTTGAAGAGCTGCAACAATAGTTAGCCTTTGCAGGTAAGACAGAGTTACCTCCGCACAAGCTGGAACACAGTCTGACAAATTTCCTGTCCTTCTCACTGGTTGAAGTAAAGTTTGGCAAGTTGGAGTAGCATTTTCAAAAGCTGTTTAACTATGAGATCTGTAGCTGTGTTGTTAATTACTGTCCGACTCACTGCCTTGGTGAGTCGAGCTACAAACTCTTCAAAAGGTTCCTTAGGCTTCTGTTTAGCATTTACAAAACCTGAAGACTTTTGATCCAAAGATGGTAGGTGTCTCCATGCTCCTAATGCCAGGGAGGAGATAAGTTGTAATGTCTCCTTAGGCAGAGTAAGTTGTTCTGAAACGCCAAGATGAGTGCCCTGTCCTAAAAGCATGTTTAAGGTAAGAGAAGGTTTGCCACGCCTCACAGATCCCTGAGACCTCACTGCTGCTTTAACTAATTCCTCATATTTTATTTTCCACAGAAGGAAGTTTCCTCCTGTGAGGCAAGTCTTGGAGGTCTGAAACCAATCATATGGAGTCATCCACTTTGATGCTAGTCCCTCCACCATTGCCATAGTGTACACGGAGTTTGGCCTGTAGTCAGAGACAGCATGCTTTAGTTCTTTAATAAGCTTATAAGGCAACGGTTCCCATTCAGGTTATTCCCATTCATAAACAACAGGAAAACAGGAAAAATCACCCTCCTTAAGTGCTTGCTGTATTGCTCCTCTAAAGCCAATGTTTGCTGGATCTGTTCTAGTTGGAAAGGGCTCACACTGCTTAGCAGAATACCTTGGAGGCTTATCATCAATAGCAGGAGACCTTTTATCATGTAATTCAACCATTTTCCCCTGTTCACAATCCCTAACTCCTAAATATTTCTGGTTTTAAAAAATCTCCCTCTCGGCCCAAAGCTTTGGGACCCTGCACCCTTGTGGGAGACCTGGAAGAGGTTCCAGGTTCCCGGCTTCGGATCGGCGCGCACCGGCCTGTTGTGGCTCTCTTGGGGAGTGAATCATCAGATGGAAGATCTTCCTCTCTGTCTCTCCTCCTCTTTGTATATCCGGCTTTCCAATAATAATAAATCTTTTTTTTTTTTAAGATTTATTTCTATTACAAAGTCAGAGATACAGAGAGGACGAGAGACAGAGAGGAAGAACTTCTGTCCGATGATTCACTCCCCAAGAGAGCCGCAATGGGCCAGTGCTGTGCCGATCCGATGCCGGGAACCTGGAACCTCTTCCAGGTCTCCCACACGGGTGCAGGGTCCCAATGCATTGGGCAATCCTCGACTGCTTTCCCAGGCCACAAGCAGGGAGCTGGATGGGAAGTGGAGCTGCCAGGATTAGAACCGGCGCCCAGATGGGATCCCGGGGCGTTCAAGGTGAAGACTTTAGCTGCTAGACCATGCAGCCGGGCCCCCAATAATAATAACTCTTAAAAAAAAAATCCCCCTCATCTGTTAAACCTTTTTGATCAGTTTTACAATATTTTACATTATGTTCAGGACAGACACTTTCCATTGAGCCCTAACTAAGGCCTAAGCCTCCCTTCTCAGGATCAGGAAGGGGAGTATGTTCTCTCGGCAGGGCTGAGGGTGTGGGATAAGGCTCAGGTCCCACATCTAGTGCCTGCCGTAAAACATTCCAAATGGTATATGCAGAAGATGGCATGCCTACTCATCCATTACTCCGATACTACTTTTCATATTATTTCCAACCTTATCCCAGGTGTGTAAATCTAAAGTGCCCTGCTCAAGAAACCATGGGCTAACTTTTCGAGCAAATTGTAAAAATTCTAATAATTGGGCCCGGCGCGATTGTTTAGTGGTTAAAGTCCTTGTATTGCACGCCCGGGATCCCATTTGGGTGCTGATTCTAATCCCGGCAGCCCTGCTTCCCATCCAGCTCCCTGCTTGTGGCCTGGGAAAGCAGTCGAGGACGGCCCAAAGCCTTGGGACCCTGCACCCATGTGGGAGACCCGGAAGAAGCTCCTGGCTCCTGGCTTTGGATCAGCGCAGCACTGGCCATTGCACTCTCTTGGGACGTGAATCATCAGACAGAAGATCTTCCTCTCTGTCTCTCCTCCTCTCTGTATATACCTGACTTTGCAATAAAAGTAGATAAATCTTTAAAAAAAATTCTAATACTTGCTTCTTGCTAACTTCCCCTTCCCCTTTTTCCCCTGTTTCTCTCCACCACCTCCACCCCATTCCTGCCCCGCTGGAATAAACCTCCTAAGATACCTCGTTGCGTCTGGTGTTTCAGCTCACGGTAAAGCACCAGGTTGCGGGAATTAGCTATGCGTAATAATATCGTAATATCGTATGAACTAGAACTCAAAATGGTTTTAAATAACTCTAACTGTTTTAAATAACTAACATTAATGCTGTTCCTTTTTATGGTATGCTTAATGTCAACATATAAACTTGTTTCACTAGAATCACTCTGGCCCATTTTTACAGCACAGAGGGCACACAGCTTCTCAATGCAAGTTCTGACTATTCACCCCTCCTAACCTGACCTTCTGTCAGGGGGTCTGCAGCACCCTGAGTGAAGTCCTATCCATGCTACAAGAGAGAAAGCACCTACCTTCATCAAGTATTCATGTTGGGCGCCACTTGCCGGAGTACAGCTCCAGCTGAGTTCAGAACTCGCGAAGGGTGCATGGATGAGGCACTAAGAGGAACGAAATGGACCACCACGATTTTAGGATCATAATGGACAATGCGAGAAAGCTGTCCCCTTTATTCGTACAGAAGCAATCACAAGCCCTGGCACAGACTTTTGACGTCATGGTCAAATGGGTGTATCCAAGAATAATTCTGCCATTTGTTTCACCTAAAAGCTCTCAATAGAAGTTCCTACTACAATTTTTATTCTACAACTCAATCTTGTATCACAAAGAAAAAGAGAATCTAAAGATCAAGGAAAGAATGAAACCCTAAATACAGATCCCTACATTAGCTTAACGTCCATAGGGACAGCCAAGACAGTATGAATAATAAAAGGCCCTTTTGCAAGATGTTATTATTGACATTAATCTCTCTAAACTCACATTGAGTGAAAAGCCAACTCTACAGCAGCAAACAATGCCTGAATGGGTTAGAATTCTTCTGCAGGATAGTCTGGTGTCCATGCAAAGGAAGGTGGAGCTGCATTCAGGTGGTTGTAGAGACATCCACAGGGCCTTGCCATACAGTGGGAAATTCCTTGTGGCCCTGTCTGCAATGCAACAATGCTCTTCACACCTTCCTGTCCCCCACATCCACTGCACAGACCCCAGCACTGGGGCAGATCAGCCAATTGTTACCTAAATCTCAAGTGACTAGATGTATGACACTGACCGTTTACATGGGCTGGTCCATTCAGGGATTCCTGGTCTGCAGTGGAGCTTCCTGTTTTCCCAGGTAGAAGGTCAAGGCCATGTCTCAGTCATCAGTGTCTCTGCTGTGAGGTTGTGGGACAGGAGGAGGTGGCAGGGGGCAAAGTAGAACCAAGTGCCAGTCAGAGCCCCAGCAAGGCAGAGCAAGGCACAGTGGCTCCGGGTCCTGACCCTGCTCAATCCCTGAGTTAGCTTGAATGAGCCAGGATGCATTGCTGCTCCAATTATGAAATGGGCCAAGAAGCAAATTGTGAGCCAAGAGCACAAGTGCTCACACAGGGTTCGATCTCTGGTTCCCACTAGCTTTAGGACCTGGTGGGTTGCAGTCTTCCATTTTATCCAATGAGGCTAATAATCCTTAGCACACAGGGCAGTGTGCCAAGATGAGAAGTAGCACATGCCAGCATTTGCCAATCAGCCACTATAAGCAAAGCATCTTGCTGGGCTTTTAATGGGTATGTCTCACTCAGCAAAGGGAGACTGCCCATGGTAGTGTCCAGAAAACGGCCAGTGGCCAGTGCTCAACTAGGGCTCATTGCCCTTTGGTAGGCTCATGGGTATGGAAGAGCTGGTTGCTCCATCCACCGATCACCAGTGGAATGTGAGGTTGTAGGCAGGAATAAGCCTCACCCTCTGCCACCTGCTGGGCTGCCAGGCCTCCCATGTGGGGGCTTCATGGGGGACCACATCCTTTTGTGGCTGGCCTGAGATCAACCTTGATTTTTCCTACCAGTTATGTTTGCTGTCATGAGATAATATAAGCCCACACGGTAACATCTGCCTCTCATGCCAGGACCATAGAATGGGGAAATCAAGGCAGAAGGGAATAAGGCCACCCACCAATCAGGGTTCCAGCATCAGGGAAATGTTCTTGAGGAAGCAGGGAGTGGCAAATAATGGGCTTGGGGGGGAACCTGTGCTTGGGATGCCGGCTTCCCTGCTCACCAGCTTGTGGCCTATGGACGGGAATACACTGTTTTCTCTGGATCTCAGTTTCCACATCTGTGCAACGGGCTGAAGCCAACACCTGATCTGCTGCCAGGCTGTGGTTCCATGCTTTAATGGGCATGTCCTTTTGCTCATCTTGGCTACCAAGGAAACAGCAAAGCAGGTGGCCAAGAGCTGAGAACAGCAGAGGGACAAGGACCTCCACATCCCTCCACCTTACCTCCCTCAAGCCTCTGTGAGCTGGCTTCTTTTTCTACCTTTCCCCTGAGGGTGAGACACAGAAGCACTAATAGATACCCTCCTCCACAACTCATCTGCCCCCAGTGGCCTGGCTTAAGTCGAGTGGCTACCCCTGGACCAATCAACTGCAGCCATTAGGGCAAGGTCTACAATATCCTATGGCTGCTGTAGGGATGGAACAAGAAAAGGGGTCAGTGCAGTACAGGTAAGGACCACAGTGAGGCAGACAGCCTCGTAGTCATTCCCTGAAATCCAACTCCTGCACGTGGCTTATAGAACAGTGAAAGGCAAGGGCCCCTGAAACACAGCAGGCTGGGACGAGCCTGGCCCAGAGGGGAGGATGCCACCACGGCGGTGTCACCTCCTCACTCCAGCTTCCTGCTCATGCACCACTGCCAGGCCTTGGTGATGGCTCCAGTGGTTGGGTTTCTGCCACCCACGTGGAAGACTGGACAAGGTGTTCGATTCTTGGCTTTGGCTCCAGGTAGACCATGATGGCATTTGAGGAGTGAACCAATTGGTGAGATCTCTCTATATATCTTCCCATTTCCGTCTTGTGTCTGCTTCTCAAATAAACACTTTTTAAAAAGTCATTACTTGGGAGTAGGCATTGTGGTGCAGTGAGTTAATCTGCTCTCTGTGACACCCACATCCCACATCAGAGTGCTGGTTCGAGTCCCGGTTACTCCCACTTCGGGTTTGGCTTCCTGCTAATGCACCTGGGAAAGCAATGGAAGATGGCCCTGCCATCTACGTGGGAGACTAAGATTGGGTCCAGGCTTCTGGATTCAGCCTGGCTCAGTCTCTGCTATTGTGGTCACTCACAGGAAAAACCAGCAGGTGGAAAATCTTTCTCCTCGCTCTGTATACGTGTGTCACTCCACCCTTCTAAGAAACAAATACTCTTAGAAACTACTGCTTAAAAAGAGAAAACAAAAGGAATGCCAGCGGCTTCTGGGGCTGGGGTGGAGGGAGCTGCCCAGGCCTCTGAGGTTCCCCAAGCAGGTTCAAGGCCTCTCCACAGTACGCAAAGCCCCTACTTGCTCTTCAGTCGAGTGTGGCACAGAGTCTTACCTGTGACCCTGCCACTCCAGATAGCATCAACCCCACACTGATAGGTCGGAAGCAAAACAAAGTCTCAGAAGGGGGACCGCATACCTACAAAGGGCTTGCAGTTAGTTCTTACAGTGTTGCTCTGGGGCAGGTGTTTGGCCTATTGGTTTGGATGCTGACAGCTCATCCTACACTGGAGGGACCTGGAAGGCGGGGGTAATAGCCAAGGTCAAAGAGAGCTGCATGCAGATGAACGTGACCTGGGCGTGGACATGGAGTAGGCTGCAGGCCAGCCTGTAGGTCCCCCTTCCTGGGCAGCAGCTCTAGACGGGACTACAGGGCCTTAGAACCTAAGCCTGGTGGGTGAAAATCCTTCTCCTGATCCTTTCTTAGGGGCAGGGGGGCACCCAAAGCTAGGGTGCAGATGATAAGGAACCCCGAGCTGAGAAGCGGCAGCCTTCCCCTTGGTCTAGCTGCAGTGAGCTGGCAAATTCCTCTTTGAGCAGGTGTACGAGTTCCTAGGGCTGTTGTCATGAATTACTGCAGACTGGATGGCCTAGGACAGCAGGACTTGGTTCTGTCTGAGTGGAGGCCGGAGGTCTGAAGTTGAGCCATCAGCAAAGCTGTGCTCCACACTGAGGTTTCAAGCGAGACCCTTACGTGGACCCCATCAGCTTCTGAGCGGGAGTGCATTGCACTGGCCTTCGTCTTCACAGTTTCTCCTTCTGCCTCCATCGGCGAGCTTGTCATTGGAATTAGGGTTCCCCTTGGTAAGCCACAACGATCACATCTCAAGATTGTTAGCTGAATTGCATATGTCAAGATCCTTTGACTGAATAAGGTTGCGCATTCCAGCAGGCAGGCCATGGACCTACCCCGTTGGAGTTACCATTGAGACCATACCAAGCTCATGTTCCCCTTAATGTAAACGCCCTCACTCACACTCACCTTGGGTGAACACAGGCCAGTCCCCTCCCTTTCTGATTCTGGATGCTGAAGCAACTTGGCTATTATTATTATTATTATTTGAAATGCAGAGTTGAAAATATGCAGAGTGGGCCCGGCACGATAGCCTAGAGGCTAAAGTTCTCACCTTGAACACACCAGGATGCCATAAGGGCACCGGTTTGTATCCTGGCGGCCCTGCTTCCCGTCCAGCTTCCTGCTTGTGGCCTGGGAAAGCAGTAGAGGATGGCCCAAGGCCTTGGTCCTGTACCCACATGGGAGACCTGGAAGAAGCTGCTGGCTGCTGGCTTAAGATCGGCACAGCTCCAGCCATTGCAACCACTTGGGAAGTGAATTGTCAGATGGAAGATCTTCTCTCTGTCCTCCTCTCTGTGTATCTGTCTTTCCAGTAAAAATAAATAAATCTTAAAAAAAAATGCAGAGTTGGGGCTGGGGTGTTTCCTCCTCTGATTTACCCCCCAGAGCTTAGGCCAAAGCTGCAAGCTAGAAACTCAGTTCAGGTGTCCCATGAGCATGGCAGGGCCCCTGGCCACCTGAGATGCCACAGCCAACTCCTGAGGTCTGCACGAGCAGTAAAGTGGGGACTGGAGCCCATATGACAGCAGATACAGGTGTTCAAAGCAGTTTCTTCACCACCAGGCTGAATGCCTGGCCCCCACTAGATACAGCTCCCCTAAAAATAAAATAAAATAAAACAAAACAAAATAAAATAAAATAAAATGAAATAAAATAAGATAAATAACCTTGATAAGCAAAACAGCAGAGTGAGAGAGATCTTTCATCCAATGGTTCACTCCCCTGAATGCCTGCAACAGTCAGGGTTGGGCCAGGCCAGAGCTGACAGCTTAGAACTCAATCCAGGTTTCTCGGAGACATTGCCATTGCTTCCCAGGGTACACAGTAGCAGGATGCTGGAGCCAAGAACCAAACCCAGGCCCTCCAAAATGTGAAGGGGTGCAGATGTCTCTGTTGGCTTCCTGACTCCCGAGTCAAACACCTGCTCCAGAAGCAATACTGTAATAACTCCAAGCCCTTCCTAGGAATGCGGGCCCCCTCTGAGCTTCTGTCACCCTCTGTCAGTGTGGGGCTGATGCCATCTGGGGGCAGGGCTATTGAGCAGCTAGCATGCAGGGTCACAGGTAAGACTCACTGTCATTGTCCACACTCCAGGGGAGCTCCTCTCTCCAGCCTTGATGGAGGACATGAACGTCCAGGTCCCTGGGTGAATGAGTCATGGACACCCGGCTCATTCGTTAGCCTTCCAAGAGTATTGTGGTCCCAAGTTTACCTAGACTAGGCGCGCTCTCTCTCTCTCTCTCTCTCTCTCTCTCTCTCTCTCTCTTTCTCTCTCTCTGGACTGGACAAAATAAAATTTCAGCTCTGGGCAAAAAATGCCAGCCTCATGGATTGCCAGGAAATAGAGATTGGCAACACATGGTTTTTCAGTCTATGAAGAAGATCCTGGAGTCCAGCAAAACATGATTTGGGCATTTAGCCTGGTGGTTAAATGTCTGTTAGAATCCCTTCATCCCGGGCCCGGCAGCATGGCCTAGCGGCTAAAGTCCTCGCCTTGAAAGCCCCGGAATCCCATATGGGCACCGGTTCTAATCCCGGCAGCTCCACTTCCCATCCAGCTCCCTGCTTGTGGCCTGGGAAAGCAGTCGAGGAAGGCCCAAGGCTTTGGGACCCTGCACCCGTGTGGGAGACCCGGAAGAGGTTCCTGGTCCCCAGCTTTGGATCGGCACGCACCGGCCCGTTGCGGCTCACTTGGGGAGTGAATCATCGGATGGAAGATCTTCCTCTCTGTCTCTCCTCCTCTCTGTATATCCGGCTTTCCAATAACAATAAAAAAAAAATCTTAAAAAAAAAAAAAAAAAAGAATCCCTTCATCCCACTCTGGAGCTCCTGGGATTTGATTCCAACTTCCTGGTATGGCACACCCTGGGAGGCAGCACTGGATGGCTAGAGGAGTTAGGTTCTTACACCCACGCGAGAGGCCTGACCTGAGGGCATTGGCTCTGCGCAGCCTGGCTCCCAGCAGGTTCAGGCATCTGGGGAGTGAACCAGTGAGCTCCTTCTGTCTCCCTGTCTCTTTGTCTTTCAAAAAAAAAGGAAGGAGGGAAGATAAGAAGAAAAGAAGGGAGAGAGGGAGGGAAGGAGGAAGAATCTCGCTTTTGTCATTTTTTTCACCTCTTTGTGAAGATGCCCCAGGTACCTGCCAAGTTAACACAACTTCAAAAGGAACCGTTGTTGGGCCCAGCGGTGTGGCCTAGCGGCTAAAGTCCTCGCCTTGAGCTCCCTGGGATTCCATATGGGCACCGGTTCTAATCCCGGCAGCTCCACTTCCCATCCAGCTCCCTGCTTGTGGCCTGGGAAAGCAGTCGAGGACGGCCCAATGCATTGGGACCCTGCACCCGCGTGGGAGACCCGGAAGAGGTTCCTGGCTCCCAGCTTCGGATCGGCGCAGCACTGGTCGTTGCGGCTCACTTGGGGAGTGAAACATCGGATGGAAGATCTTCCTCTCTGTCTCTATAAAAAAAAATAAAATAAAATAAAAAATCTTTAAAAAAAAAAAAAAAAGGAACCGTAATAACTGCTCCTTACCGGGTGTCTCCTCCAAGCAAAACCCCACCCCAGGCCTTTGGCGCCCTTCATCCCTGCCACAGTACAGTGAGGCAGCTCCTGGGATCCCATGTTATATACAGTGTCTGCAGCTCAGGGAGATGAAAATAACATACATACTGTGGCATCTGGTCCAATCACATTCATGCCCTCCTTGCGTGGTCCCAGCGATGTAACTGCGATATAGCTGCCTTTGGGGAGTGTTTGTTGATCTCACACACAAATGGCATGAGAGTGGCTCAGCATGTGTCACGCGTCCGCCTCCATCAGACCTGCTCTCATTCACTGTTGCGTCCCCCAGGGTCCAAGCAGAGCCTGGCACCTCACTGTGCACAGGACACCTCAGGTGGGTGAACAGAGGGAGGCAGCCGAGGGGGCGAGCAGTGCAGGCAAGGGGTGACATGTTGGCGCCGACGGCAGAGGAGTCTCAGGCTGGTCAAAACCCCACGCCAGACATAGAAGCCGAGAGCTGGGGAATGTGCCTGAGAACACGGGAAAATGTTTATCCTCGAAGCCGTGAGAAGACACCTCCCCACCCTCCATCTGCCGCCTCTGGGGACGCGGAGAGGCGGGAGGAAAATCAGGGGAAGCAAAAGCAAAGCTGTGTGCTTTGGGAAAGCCCTCTGAGCATCTGAGAATGTTCTAGAAATCCTGGTGACTAATTATGAAAACCCCAGTCCTATCTCCTCATCTCATCCCTAAGCCTTTTTTGTTTTGTTACTTTCGCTTTCTCTGTTCTAAATAATGCATATTCATTATAGAAATACTCAAAAGTACTCAAGGTCCAAGGAAGAGAGGAAAAATCTCTTCTGGACTTATCATCTAGGAATGCCTAATATTTTTGATGTTTTTCCCTTCCAACTTCCTCATTTTTTAAAGATTTATTTATTTTGGGAGCCTGGTGCAATAGCCTAGCGGCTAAAGTCCTCGCCTTGCATGTTCATGTCATCTTTAGATCCCATATGGGCGCCGGTTCATGTCCTGGCTTCCCCACTTCCCATCCAGCTCCCTGCTAGTGGCCTGGGAAAGCAGTTGAGGATGGTCCAAAGCTTTTGGACTCCGCACCCATGTGGGAGACCTGGAAGAAGCTCCTGGCTCCTGGCTTCAGATCAGTTCAGCTCCAGTTGTTGTGGCTACTTGGGGAGTCAATCAGTGGACAGAAGGTCTTTTTCTGCGTCTCTCCTTCTCTCTGTACATCTTTTTTTTTTTTAAAAGGTTCATTTATTTTTTTCTTTGACATGCAGAACTACAGAGACAGGGAGAGACAGAAAGAGAGATCTTCCATCCACTGGTTCACTCCCCAAATGGCTGCAATGGCTGCAACTGAGTCAATCTGAAGCCAGAAATCAAACTTCCTCCAGGTCTCCCACATGGGTGCTGGAGCCTAATGACTTGGGCCACCTTCCTCTGCTTTCCCAGCTCCTAAGCAGGGAGCTGGATCAGAAATGGAGCAGCTGGGACTAGAACTGATGCCCACAAGGCATGCCAGCACTGCAGGCAGAGGACTAGCCTGTTGAGCCATGGTATCCCCCATTTTTTTTTTTTAAGATTTGTTTATTTTTATTTGGATGGCAGATTCACAGAGAGGAGGAGAGACAGAGAGAACGAGATCTTATATCCACCAGGTCACTCCCCAAATGGCTGCAGCGGCCAGGGCTGGGCCAGGCCAATGTCACGTTTGTTTTCTGACTTCTCACCCCAACTGGCTCTTCAATGTTGTTTTTCCTGCGAGCCGTCCCTGGTTCTCTCTCCCATCCCTCTACGACGGGAGCAGCTCCTCCTCCCAACCTGATCAGATGCCACAGGTTCACAGCCTTCTTGTCACCTTCTTTCAGAGTATTCCTCTTACTGGACAGATATTCTCTCATATTCCCTCTTTTTTAATATAAAGATTTATTTATCTATTTTATTGTAAAGTCAGATTTACAGAGAGTAGAAGACAGAGCGGATGATCTTTCACTCACTGGTTCACTCCCCAGGTGGCCACATGACCAGAGCTGAGCCTATCTGACGCCAGGAGCCAGGAGCTTCCTCTGGGTCTCCCACATGGGTGCAGGGTCCCAAGGCTTTGGGTTGTCTGCCACTGCTTTCCCAGGCTGCAAGCAGGGAGCTGGACGGGAAGTGGAGCAATCAGGGTATGACCTGCACCCGTAGGGGTCCTGGCACGTGCAAGGCAAGGATTTAGCCTCTAGGCTACCGTGCTGGGCCTGATATTCCTTCATATTCTCTTCCTTTCTCCCTTCTCCACCCCACTCCAAACCCAGTCAACCTGTAACAGGTGGCTCATGTCATCTTCAGCACCTGTTCCTCCCTTTCCCCCTGGCCACTGCAGTCCACTTGAATTTGGGTGTTTGATTAGTTGTTTTTTTGTTTTTTTTTTTTTTTTAGGCACATTTTAGGCATATTTTTGACATATTTCAGAAAAATTACAAGAACAGCATGGAAAAAGGCCAAATATTCTTAGGTTAAGTTCACCAACATTTTGTTCTTTGTCTCATTCATTCTTTCCTTCACACACACACACACACACACACACACATGCTCATATGGAGTGTCCCAGACCGTTTTCTGTTCCTTAGACAAATGTTTAAGGTTGGGTACTTTATAAAGAAAAGAGGTTTATTCCGGAGGCTGGAAATGGAAGATCAAGGTGGTATCTGGTGAGAGGCTGCTTCCGCTCATGGTAGAAAGCAGAAGGCAAGCCAACAGGTTCATCCACACAAGACTGAACAGGAAGGATGGAGTTGGCTTTATAACAAGCCACTCTCATGATAACTGGCCCTCTGTAGAGGAGAGGATTATAGTAGGAAAGGTGCTGATCCATAAAGGGCCATACCCCACAACCCAATCCACGTGAGGGCTGCACCCCACGACCTGATCCATGTGAGGGCTGCACCCCAACCTGGTACATAGAGGGCTGCACCCCACGACCTGATCTGTGTGAGGACTGCACTCCATGACCCGCACACCTCCCACACAGCCGCACATGGAGAATGAAGCTTCCAGCACACGGACTATTGGGGGACAAACTTAAGTCATAGCACATAGTGACTCGGTCCACTAAGTAGTCCAGAATCGATTTCCCAACAGCAACAACACTCTTTAAAAGCAATAATTCAATTACGAAAAGCAAGAAACGTGTCATCAATGCAACTCTGTTTAGCCAACAGTTCATGTTCAGATTTCATCATTCATTTCAAAAATGTCATTTGTCGCTGTTTTCAACATCCGGGATCCAACCCAGGATGACGCCTTGCATTTCACAATCTTGTGTTTTCAACCTTCTTGAAGCAAGACTTCCTGAGCCTTTCTTTGGCTTTCTTGACAGTTTTGAAGAGTCCATAAACCTGTTACTTTGCTAAAGGTCTTTCAGTTTGGGCTTGTTTGATGTTTCCTCATGATCATAACAGGTGAGGCAGGTTGGGAAGAACTGACATTGAAAGTTCTATCTTCTGGCTTACTTAGCACATTCAACACCTACAGCAGGTCTTTTTCTTAATACTCCTTTGTGGTACACAATATTATCCTTTGCAAACATAATCATGAAATTGTATGGGTATCAATAGCAGCCATCAAATAGACACCGACATGCCAGTGAAAAAAATTGAGAAAACAAAATGTTAAAAATACCATCGGATGTAAAGATTGTCAAAAATATAATAAAAAATGGAAAAAAATACAAAAAAATACTATAGGAAAAAGGAAGAAGTGGAGATTCGTGATTTTAATTACATCAGTATTATTGTGAGGAGGAGGAGGGGTGGGCTGTGGCACTGCCATTGGGATCTTGAGCATAGCTGGGTGTGAGTCCTGGCTCCATTTCGAATCCAGCTCCCTGCTAGCGGGCACCCTGGGAGGCAGCCGGTGCTTGGCTCCCTGCTCCCCCATGGGAGATCTACACAGGCTTCTGGCTGTGGCCTAGCCCAACTCTGGCTGTTGGGGCTTTTGGGGGACTGAACCAACAGATGAAAGTTCTCTCACTGGCATCTGTTTCTGTCTTTTTGCCTTTCAAATGAATGAATACTTTTTTTAAAGCAGGGAAGGAAGACAATACCCACCTATTCATCTGCCACAGAAATGCGTGACAGCCTTGCAGTTTCTGCTTTTCTATCTTACTTCTATAAAGTCCATGTGAGTCCAGAACAACCTGGAGTTTCCTCAGAAAGCTGTAAGCAGGGCTAGCCTAGGGTCCAGCGAGCCTACTCCTGGTTACATGTCCAAGGAAAAGGGCATGCGTGTGTCTGTGGAGGAGACACCTGCCATGCTTAGCGCACCACTCCTCACAGCAGCTAAGGGACAGAAATAAGCTCAACGACTTTTCACTGCTGAGTGGGTAAAGAACACAGGGTACATACACAAAATGAAACACTACTCATCTATTAACAAGAATAAAAACATTGCTAAAAATGTTGCTGTCTATAACTACATGGAGAAACTGGAGATTGTTATGTTGAGTAAAATAAACCAAGCACAGAAAGACAAATATCATTTTATCACACTCATGTGTGGAGTCTAAAAAAAAAATAGGTGATCTCATAGAAGTTAAAAATATCTTGTTGGTGGACCCAACGCAACAGCCTAGTGGCTAAATCTATAGCTTTCATGCATCAGGATCCCCTGTGGGTCCCGGTTTGTGTTCTGATGACCCCATTTCTCTTTCAGCTCCCTGCCTGTGGCCTGGGAAAGCAGCAGAGGGTGGCCCAAAGCCTTGGGACCCTCTACCTGCTAGGGAGACCCGGAAGAGGCTCCTGGCTCCTGGCTTCAGATCAGCTCAGCTCTAGATGTTGCACCTACTTAGGGAGTGAATCAGCAAATGAAAAATCTTCCTCTCTGTCTCTCCTCCTCTCTGTATATCTAACTTCTAATAAAGATAAGTAATATTTTTTTAAAAACCTAGAATATAGGAATTCACATGCATCCACTCTAAAGAAACGTCAAATGCTTCAAAGGCTGACTGTGTTAACCCTGGTTGCATAGTATGCAATGCAGACATGTAATGTAATATTATCCATTCATGAAATAGTAAATATATAAACTTTTATGTGCCTGTTAAAATGTTTAAAAATAAAAATGATTTCTCAAAACTTCATCAAAAGAATGTAACCAGATTTGTGGGTCTACTTTAGCTTATGGTTGAATTAAAAAAAAAAAAAAAAAAAACAACACTTCTTTTTCATTTAAATTGGGAAACATTTCTTTTACATGAATCAACATAGAGAGAACTGGGTAATTTAGGGTAATTTGGAAGCAAGTCATGAAAGTCCCCTTTCATGGTAAATCCCAGAAACTGAAGTGCTGTTCACGGCTTCGCCTGCCTGTGCTGATCCTGATTTCAACTTTTCCACAGTCAAAAAAAAAAAAAAGGAAATTTATGTTTCACTGAAACACCTTCCCTGAAGATTCAGCAAGTATTTGTCATTTATTTGATTTAAAGCAGAACTTCCAATCTTTCTCTCTCTCTCTCTTTTTCCCCCAAACCAACCGAAACAGCTGGACACTGGCATGATTTGGTCCACAGTCCTTCAAGCGCATCCCTTGCTTGGTGCAAAGGATGGAGGCATTTAGGTCTCTCTCTCCTTTTTTTTTTTTCCTGGCAGAATAATAGCAGCCTCTCCTGTTTCATGTAGCTAGTTAAGGACGGAGCGGAGAGTGAGTCTTCCCACCTATGGGTTCACTTCTCAAATGTCTGCAAACACTAAGGCTGAGACAGGCGGAAGCCAGGAGCCAGGAACTCAGGCGAGCTCTCTCAGGTGGACGGCAGGTACACAGCCACCTGAGCCGTCAGTACTGCCTCCCAGAGTCCCCATCAGCAAGCAGGTGGAATTGTGAGAGGAGCTGAGACTCGATGGGACAATTTGATGTGGGTGTCCTGAGCCACGTCTTAACCACCACGCCACAGGCCCATCCCTGGCCTCCTCTTTTGAGTGTACCAGCTCTCTTCTTTGAAAGTTGATTTTTCAGTTGTTTCTTTCCTTATGGCTATTGTTGTGCAAACAACGAACTTCTCCACGATCCCATCTGTGCCAACTTCTTTTTTTAACTATTTGTGGTTAAGCGTTTTTTTAATTTAAAGATTTAATTATTTTTATTGGCAAGGTAGATATACAGAAAGAAAGATCTTCCATTTGCTGGTTTACTCCCTAAGTGGCTGCAACAGCTAGAGCTGAGCTGATCTGAAGCCAAGAGCCAGGAACCTCCTCCGGGTCTTCCATGCAGGTGCAGGATCCCAAGGCTTCAACCTTTTCTACTGTTTTCCCAGGCCACAGGCAGGTTGCTGGATGGAGTGGAGCTGCCGGAACACAATCCATGCCCATATGGGATTCTGGCACGTGCAAGGCAAGGACTGCAGCCACTAGGCTACTGCGCCAGACCCCAAGGTACAGTTTTAAAGCTTGACATGTTCAGCTCTACAGATAGGAGGCCTGATCTGACTGGTTCCAGATGTTTTGGTGTCCAGAGAAGCCTGCAGCTTCACACTTGGAAAATGACAACTCAGGGAACATGGCCACCTCCAGCAGGGAGCAGAGCCACAGCCATGGTGGATTCCCGCCTTGGATCACCACTGCTTTAAAGATTGGGGTTGACTTTCCAAACAACGTCTCAGCGGCCCTCTCAGCTTCGTACTGAGTGGCCTTTTGTCTGGGGAAGTCTGTGCCCTGTTACAACTTTATTCTGTGATATTTTCCATCAGTGAAGTGAGACTAGAATCAATGAAGACATTTGTCCAAAGTTCCAAAAGTGTCACACGTCGGGAGGAAAATCCAGTTCACCATGTCCTCACCATCATTCTGCTGTTATTGCTTTCGTTTGTTCGTTCTTTCAACTCAGAGACATGTCACAGCACATGGTTTTGAGGCCCAAATTGGACCAAATTTGGCTTGATCAATGTAAAACTCATAATGAACTTAGTCTGAAAGCAAACAGTTTCTGTAACAGCCACACATGCCAGGGCTAACTGTATACCTGCAATCTCTTGAAACAAACTTACCCCATTGGAATCCAACATTTATAAGAAGAGAAGTAACTAAAAGTGTCCTGGTACTGAAATATGTCCTGGGTCATACACGTGTAAGTGTGCACGTCTGTGTTGAAACACACTGGAAAGCTGAAGAGTAGGCAACAGAATGATGGCTCAGAAGGATCCAAGAGCTCATTGCAGAGGCTTCCACTGGCCACATCAGGGACAATCTGAAAATCAAAATATAGAGTGGCAGTGGTAGATTGGAACCCACTGAAGAAAAGATCAGAGCATCTGAGTTCACACTGGTATGAGTCTATTGGAGAGGAGGAAGTATTTTTTTCCCCCTAAAGTGGATGCCAACTACTAAATTTAGAACAAATAGGAGAAAATCACCAAAGGATGGAAGATGTCACGGGGGAGAGCTTGAGAGGGCACAAGAGGCTAGGGTGGGCTCCGTGTCTCCACTCCTGCTTCCTAGATACGAACGGCTCTTTCTTCCAGAAGGAATCAGGACCACATGCAGGGTGGTGGCGAGAACAGCAGAGCAGACAGGGCAAAACTAAGGTCTCCTTCGACTTCGCCTGCCACCCGCCACCAGTGAGACAGTGCGACAGGGCAGCAGCCATGCCCCACACTGGGGATGGAGTGGGTGCTCCCGGTTCACCAGGGTTCTCCCAGGACTAATACCCCTGGCAGCACATGCCACTGGGGAAACCATCCTCCTATATGAACCTGCTCAGCGCCTTAACAAAGCAGCAATAGAGTTCACATGATCTAGAGCAGGGAAGTTCAGGGTCAAGGTACCAGCAGGGATGGTTTCTGATGAAAACTTTTCTATGCATCCACATAAAGATGGAGAGAGAAGGGGAGAGAGAGAGAGAGAGAGAGAGGGAGAGAGAGTGAGCGAGTGCTGGTGTCTCTTCCTGTTCTAGGAACCCCAATCCTATTGGATCAAGACCCTGCTCTTCTTTAACTTCAGCGTCTTCTGTAAGGTCTCCAGCTCCAAATGCAGCCACATGTGGTGGGGCTATAAAGGCTTCAGTATAGGGATTTGGGAGCGATATAATGCAGTCCATAGCATCCTCCTAGGCTCTAGGGACGTGTTCCTGCCTTCCCAATGTACTGGTTGACTGGCAAGCACCTGACCCTAGCTTGGCTGCTCACAGCACCTCACACTTCTCAGCCACCGTGACTGGTTAAGTCAACGGCATGTGATTCAAATTGACTTTTGAGGAACTTTTATTTTAAAATTAAGATCAAGGGATGCATTCCCTCCCCCACCCCCCATAAAAGGGTAGATAGTGGGTTTTTGATTCTGGTAATGCTATGGCTAGAATGTCCCTTCCGGACTTCACATTTGAATTTAATTACTGTTGGAGCAGTGTTAATGGGAGGAATGTTTAAGATGTGGTAGGCCATGAGGAGTCCATCTTCATGAGGGGACATGGGGTCCCTCTTGCCCCCTACTAGCTGATATCTTCTATCATGTTGAGGTGCAGCAAGAGGGGGCTCACCACATGCCAGCACCTTGGTGTACTTCTCGCCTTCTAAACCGTGAGCCAAAAAATTCTCTTATTTATGCATTGTACCACACAAAGGGACTGAGATAGAGGGAAGCAGCTCTGGTTCCTGACGCAACTGTCAGTTCTGTGTCCAGCTCTGCCCTTGCAGGCAAAAGCCCTCTGAGGCCGTTCACAGTCTTCACAGACGCTCGTTCTGCCATGTGTCTCCAACATTTAACATTTTTTTTTAATTTGGGAGACAGAGCTCCCATCTGTGGTTCACTGTCCAAGGGCCCACAATGGCCAAGCTGGGCCAGCCAAAGCCAGCAGCTAGGACCTCCATCTTGGTTTGCTATGTGAGTGGTAGAGACTCAACTCCTGGAGCCCCCTCCCCACTGCCTCCTGGGACCTGCGCTGGCAGAAAGCCGAAGCCAGGGACTGCGTGCAGGCACTCCCTCACGGGATGTGGGTGCCTTAAGCTCCACACCAGACCTCTGCCCAAATCCCCTTCTTTAACACCTGTCTGCAGGGTGGTCCCATCCTAAGGAAGTGGGCAGATTCATGAAGGAGACCACGAAGAAGGAGCTGCGACTCATGACTGGGCCACTCTATTCACATTCCCATGGTGAGAACTAGTCCCATTGCCCCATCTGGGATGCATAGTTTACTTGTGGGCCCCGGAGCCACCCTCACATCATCTCAGGGCAGCCTGCAGTTGGGCTCCTACTGAGTGGAGAATCCAGAGAAAGAAGAGATGTAAACACACAGGAAGAGGAACTGGGGCAGGACAGGTGCAAGAGAGAACTGCAATAATACCGAGTCGCCTGCTGCCTTCAGTCTTACCTTGGCCTATCTGCTCTTGGTGCCAAGCACAGTGACAGCAGCTAACACTTAGCGTGTGCCAGGGGCTTTGTTAAATTCTTACTAGATATTAATACTTCTCAAACTCAACTCACAGGCCACAGCAGAAGCAGGAGGTAAGACATCCTTTCAGAGTTGGCACCAGCATATTTTAAATAAACTAAGTGGGTGACAATAGACCAGAGTGGATGACAAGAGCTAGACTAGCCTGGAACAGCACCTATTAGAACATGTCACACAAAATAAGGACAGATGTCGCTTCACAGACATTTTGCTTTGCGTTTATGTTGCGTATTGAATCGTGATGTAAAATACCTTTCTTGGGGCAGGCATGCAACCTGGCAGCTGGCAGATGCCGGTTGAGACACCCACAAGTGTTTGGGTTTGAAGCCTGGCTCAGGTTTCTGACTCCAGCTTCCAGCTGATACAGCCAACAAAACCCAGCCACAAGGGCCCAAGTGGTTGGGCTTCTGCCCTCCAGCTGCGAGATCGGGATTGGGGTTCCCAACTCTGAGCTTCCATCCCTGCCCTGAGTGGGGGGCACTATAGGGCCACTTGGAGGGCATTTGGAGAATGACCCAGTGGATGATCACCGTCTGCCTGACAGTCTCTGACAGGAATTTAAAAAGAAGAAAATGCAGTGACTTCCGTCAAGTGTGTAGCTGCAGGCCTGACATCTGCAGAGGGAGATCTGACTGCAGTACTCATACTTGGCCCTTAAGAAAACAAAAGGAAACAAAATCAAGTGGCTTTCCCGCTGTGAGCTGCCCGAAGTCTGGAAGTCCGAGGAGGAGCAACAGGGTAAGCTCAACCGCAGCCAGGGAAGTTGAAACAGTGAGCACAGTCCCCCAGTTTCTGTTGGCTGCACAGTTGTGGGGGGCAGGCCACAGATCTGGGTACCCAAAGCCTGGCTTCTGGGGGTCGGTCTCTTCATATCTGATCACTTTGGTATCTGGTGGAGTTCCTCATCTTCCAGCCCCCACCAAGGTGGGGCCTGATCATCACAGCCTTCTACAAGAGTCCTGTTGGGTTGGCTTAGCCAGGACGCCCCAGACCCTTGATGCTTTTTCTTTGGTCGCTTTCATCTTCTGGCCCAGGCTGTATGAGGAACCTTCTAGAAGTTCACAGAGAATGCAGATTATGCAGTATGCATGTGTGAATTTCATAATTTTGTACCTAGATGACTTTCATCCTCTTATTCCAATTCTTACAAACTTTCTGAAATCCCCTTATATTTGGAGTTGAGCTCCTTCTCCCATCCTCACTGTAAAATCCCACAGCACCTCTACCTGTCCTGGGTCCAGCATACAGACTGCCCCTGTCCCCCCGTGTTGGCACAAGTTTTGCTTTGTTTTCACCAGGGTGCTTGGGGTAGCCAGAGGAGGCAGTCCCCTTGGGCAGGCTCAGCCATGGGTGGGCAGGGACCTTGAATGACAGACAGTCTCTGTTTCTTCCTCCTAGAAAATGAAGGTCTTCCCAAGAGATGACCTTGTCTGACCCTGAGTCCCAGAGAGGCAAAGGGGCAAAGACAGAAAGTACTGGGAAGGACAGGGAGGGATCAGCCAGCTGATCTGGGAAGCCAAGGAGTGAAGCAGGGCCTCACAGGCCAGGTCAAGGTGGGTGGCTCAGGTCTCTTAGCCTTCGGCATGCTGGAATGTTCTGGAAGGGAAGCTACCCAGCATCCTAAGATGCAGACAGTTAGTTGCTGAGAGCTACACTTGAATCCAGCGTGGTGCCTCTGTCACAGGTGGCTAGCAGAGGAAAGGAACTCCAGTGAGGAAGCCGGGCATTGACCTCAGCCAAGGCCTTGCTGTTCCCAGGGCTGCACAGCAGGCTCCGTGTGCAGCAGGAAGCTTGGAGCTGCTCAGGCAGCTGGCAGCTGGAAGGTCTCCTTCAGGAAGACGCCCTTTGATCTCCTTGGCAGACAAGGGGTCCCACTTCCTGCACCCCAGGATGCTTTGCTGCAGAAGGGGCCTCAGAAGTCATTGGTGGGGCTGGGGCAGGGGTAGAGGACCTCCCTAGACAGAAGAGGCCAACGGAGACCTGAGAGACACAGGCCAGCCTCAGTCAGGGTGGCGCAGGGAGGAGTCGAAACCAGAGCTGGGATCCCTCCATCCCGGATGTGTTGTTCCCCCAGCAGGACACAGCCGGGAGGGCGCCTCTTTCCCTTTGCTCTGCCTTGGGGAGCCCAGCTCCTGCCAAAACTGGGGTGGTGAGTTCAAAGGTCCCTGGGGAGCCAGAGGAGCCCGAGCAAACCCGGGGTGAGGATCTTTAAATTACAAAGATGACTTTATCCTTGAAGATTTTCAGTGGCCCCAAGCCAACTTCTTGCCATTTTTTCTTCTAATGGGGCCCTAGGAGGTGGCTGGGTGGAAGGAAATGTAAGATTCCCAAACGCAAAAATACACAAACACACAAAAACACACTGCCAAGTCCCCAGACACAATGATCAGCCTGCCTCCCCCGTTGCTCTGTAGAGGAGGAGGTGGCCGTGACTTGAGCTCACCTGGGTCTGGTCCCGGAGCCTTCACTCTTTCTGCCTTTGCCCTGGGAGATCCACGTTGCCAGCTCTGCGCAGTCTCACTCACCTGCTAAGTCCAGTGGGTGCCAAGGGCTGGCAGCAGAGAGACCAGAGCAGAAACACACAGCGCTGACTGGGGACATTCTGGTGGGCCAGGCTCTGTGCTAAGGCTTTTGCATGCTCATGAGTGTCCACCATGTGGTACATGCAGGGATGGCCACTCTCAAATCTCCCAGCTGTCTGGGGAGTTGACCCCGAGAGGCACACGAGAGGACACCTCATGGTCCCCGCACCTCCCTGCTCTCTGCCACCTCTGGAAGCCCATGGCCTCATGGGAAGACAGACATGGTACCTCGCCTGGAGAGTGATATAAGGCTGTGAGCCTGTCCGGGTGGTCAGGCAAGGTTTGTGAGGGCCTGTGACAGTCCCAGGAAGGAGTGGCAGGCAGGCCAAGGGAAGCAGCCTGTCCCTGGCAGGGGGAGCAGCCCACTGTAAAAAGGGTCTGTCAGATTGAGAGTGGGACGGGGTAGGAGGTGCAGAGTGGGGAGATTGGAAATTGACAAAAGCAGGTTGACTGGCAGTTCTAAAGGGCACTGAAAGCCACATTAAGAAGCTTGAATCTGGAGCAGGTGCTGTGGGACAGTGGATTACACTTCTATACGAGAACTCTGGTCTGATCCCAGGAGTTCCAGCTGGATCTGCTGATCCAGATTCCTGGTAATGTGTCAAAGGAAGATGGCTGCGGTGCCTCGGCCCCTGCCAGCCCACGTAGGAGATCTGGATGCAGCTCTTGGCTCCTGGTTCCAGTTTAGCCCAGCCCTGGCTGCCACAATCATCCGGGGAGTGAACCAGCAGATGAAAGCCTTAGGTCTTTCTCTTTGACACAGTCTTTTTTTTTTTTTTTAAAGATTTATTTTATTTTTATTACAAAGTCAGATATACTGAGAGGAGGAGAGATAGAGAGGAAGTTGAGCTGCCGGGATTAGAACCAGCGGCCATATGGGATCAAGGCGAGGACCTTAGCCACTAGGCCACGCTGCCAAGCCCATTGACACAGTCTTTTAAAGATTCATTTGATTTTTGTTTGAAAGGCAGAGTTACAGAGAGGAGACACAGGGAGAGAGAGAGAGAGCTTTCATCTGCTGGTTCACTCCCCAAATGGCCATAATTGCTGGAGCTGAGTTGATCCAAAGTCAGAAGCCAGGAATCAAGAGCCTCTTCCGAGTCTCCTACATGGGTGCAGGATCCCAAGGCTTTGGTCCATTCTCCACTGCTTTCCCAGGCCTAAGGTAGAGAGCTGAATCCAGAAGTGGAGCAGTCAGAAAATGAATTGGTGCCCATATGGGATGTTGGCATGGCAGGCAGAAGCTTGGCCTGGTATGCCGTGGTGCCAACTCCTCAAATAAAAAAAAAATTTAAAGCTTGAATTTCAATCCAAATGCCCATCCAAATAGGAGTGATTAAAGAAACAGTGGTATATCTACTCCATGGAACATTACTCAGCTGTTAAAAAGAATGAAATGATACCATTTGTAACTAGATGGTCCCAACTAGAGACCATTATGTTCAGTGAAATAAGTCAATCACAAAAGGACAAACATCATATATATACTCTCTAATATAAGGAAACTGTCATGCAAATTGGAATGTATAGTGATGGAGTAATAGAGACTACCATATCCAGATGTGAAGACACAATGCAAATAAAAGATGGACTCCCAATGAAAGTATTGGACAGGGCCCTGCGCAGTAACCTAGCAGCTGAAGTCCTAGGCTTGAATATGCCCAGGATCCCATATGGGTGCCAGTTCTGATCCTGGCAGCTCCACTTCCCATCCAGCTCCCTGCTTGTGGTCTGGGAAAACAGTCGAGGACGGCCCCGGGCCTTGGGACCCTGCACCCGCGTGGGAGACCTGGAGGAGGCTGCTGGCTCTTGGCTTAGGATCGGGGCAGCTCTGGCTGAAAGCTTCCTGTCAAATTTCCCCTGCAGTCCTATTCCCCAGGATTGAGTCTCATGTGTTCCATGGACTAAATCAACCTGGAAAAGGGAATATAATCACCTTGATTGGCGCAGATCCCTTGTGAGTCATGCCCCGCTGCTGAGGAGGAACCTGTCCTCAGGGCTTAGCCTCAGCGGGCAGGATCCAAGCAAACGTGCATTGCCAGTGAGGAAGAGAGGATGGTGGATGAGTCAGGGTTACCTCTGAGGACCTGCAGCCAGGCCCTGGGCAGTGCACGTAGTTCTAGTCCAGACGATGCTGGAATCAGGTCCGGGCATCCTATGGTGCTCAAAGTCAGAACAGGCTAAGCCTAATGTCCGAGCCTCATAAATTGCCTCCGTGGAACCGAGGCAGTGAGGGTGTGTTCCCCATGCACCTGGATCCCACCATCTACTCATCCACAGATAGCAGTTCGGCACCTGCTTTGTGGTTGGGAGTTTGCCTCCTACCTGGAGAGACAGCTGAATGAACCCCGAGATGCATGAGCACTGAACACTGTGCTCAGCTGTGGGCTGACAGCTACGTGGGGCTAGCGTTGGATGAGGCAGGAAGGTCAAGGTCTGTGACCACTGAGATAGACATCCAATTAAGTCACTTACTCTCTGGGTGACTTTGCTAAGGTCATCTCTGTGCGTTGGAATAAAACTAACAAGACCTGTCCCAAGATTGGCAGGAAGTAGCGTGGCCTATTCCACTACCACGCAATAATTGCAGCTCTAAGAAACCTTACACTAGGAGCAATCCTGTAGCTTTCCCAGGGGCTGCAGCTTCTAGCTCAGGCTAGCCGTATTGGTGTGAGGCCCATTCCTGCTTTCCTCCAACTGCACCACATTGAGCATAAAGGTCTTTGCCCTATGCCTCAGTTTCCCCATCTGTAGAACAAAACCCAAAACAAAGATTCTTACTAGAATGACTCAGAGACTGGCTCAGTGGCATAACAGGCTAAGCCTTTGACTGTGGTGCCAGAATCCCATGTGGGTGCCAGTTCAAGTCTTACCTATACAACTTCTGATCCAGCTCCCTATTTAAAGCCTGGGAAAGCAGTGGGAAATAGCTCAGTTCTTTGGGCTCCTGCACCCATGCGGGAGACCAAAACCAGCTCCCAGATCCTGACTGTGGATCGGCTGAACTCTGGCTGTTGCATCCATGTGGGAGGTGAACCAGCAGATGGAAGATCTGCGTGTGTGTCTCTCTCTCTCTCCCTGTCTCTCTCTGTCCCTACTCTCTGTGTAACTCTGACTTTCCAATAAAAATAAACACATCTTTTAAAACTGATTCAATTAATTATGCATTTGAGGTCTTAGCATACAGCCTGACACCTAGCAAACTTAACAAATGTGAGCACACAGTATTATCTTTATTGTTCTGCAATTAATCATAAGTGGGGAAAATGTGGTTGGGTTAATGAGTCTCAGTCTAGCAATTGCAAAGTCATTATTCTTGTGGAGACCTTACTCAGGGTTTGGTTTCCTCTAGGTTCCCCCCTCCAAGAGCGCTGGCCTTCCTATTTCTATCATTACCAACACTGTCAAGAACAACACCTTGAGACACAAGCAGCCATTGTTTGCTTCAACAAAGCAAAACCCGGCCGGCACCGCAGCTCCGGGCCCCTCCCAGCTTGCACCGGCGCATAACCAATCACGAGCTGCAGGATGCAAATCGTGCTCCCTAATTGATGCATCCAGCACGCACAGACCGGGCTATGGGAGCTGCATGGTGGGAGGAATGCCCGCTGGTCACGGTTCTGAGGCAGGCTCAGTTCCTGGGAAACACCAGTGACAGCAGTTAGACACATGTTTGGTTCAGGCTTTGGCGAGCTGCCGAGGGCCACGAGCAGCTCCCTTCTCCCGCCCGAGCCTTGGTGAAAGTACAGCAGCCTCAGCCTCATTAGGTAACCATGTCGTCACCACACCTGCTGCATAAGGGGGTTTGCAGGATGACATGAGTTTGAGCACGGAATGTCCTTGGAATGGTGCCTGGTGCAGGGTAAATGCTCAGTAAAAACTACAGCAATAATAAACGTTTCTGAGCATTGCACAGGTTCACCTTCCAGACTTAATCCTCACGCCCTGCCCATGAGGTAAGGATCGAGCTGCTGTACGGCAGAAGAGAAACTGAGCCACCATAGGGGTCAACAACATGTCCAGAGCTATGCAGCAAGCTACATGTCAGCTGTTGAGCTCACAGCCGTTGCCAGTGTGGGGCATTCATCTCCAAGTAAGTAGAGGCAGAGCTGTTTGTGGAGAAGCTGTGCAGTAAAGCCTTCAGAAGGAACTGGTGCTTGTCTCCAACTGCAGGGATTGGGATTGGGGTGGGGTTTCTCCCTTTTCTGTGTCTTATCTGTGTCTTTTAAGTTTTCCATTAGCCACATGTATTACTTTTATGTTGGCAACAGAAAACATGCTTGGGCCCCTGCCACCCACAGGGGAGACCTGGAAGGAGTTCCTGGCTCCTGGCTCCTGGCTTTGGCCTGGCACAGACCTGCTGTGGCTATTTGGGGGAAGAACCAGCACTTGGAAGATCTCCCTCTCTCTCTCTCTCTCTCTCTGCTTTTCTATCTCTCTTTTCATATAAATAAATACACAAATAAGCAAATAAATAAATAAGTCTTTCTAAGAATTAATGTGTTAAGCAACTGCAGCAACGCCAGATGGATGGGCAGCCAAGGGAGAGATTGGGCTGATGCGCAAGCGTGACAATCGAGGTGGGAGAAGATGAGGTTAGAACCAGGAAAGACTGTGGAGCAGGCAGTGGGCAAAAGCAACGCCAGGAAGGCAGAACAAACATGACCTGGGGACTAAGGCGACAGAGTGAAAGACTGTCCAGGTCTAGCCATTCCCTAGGAGACTATTTAGATGCCTGCTGGTTCTCTAGGCACGGTTCTTGGATCCACCAATGCACAAGGCAGGTAAGTCGCTGAGCTCAAGGCGCTTCCATTTAACTGGAAGAAGAACAGGTCACTGAGTGATGTGTCAAGGGTTCCAAGCTATATGGAGAACAAAAATCAGCTAACGGGGTTATAGTTCGAGGTGTGTGTAAGGGAAGAATAGCCAGAAGAGACCTCCCCTTTAGAAACAATTGAGCAGAGATGGAAGGAAACGAAATGACGAGCCCTATGGGGCTCTTACAGAGAGTTATTCCTTGCAGAGGGAACAAGCCAGTGCTATGACTTTGTAGCAAGTGCACCTTCAGGGAAGGGAAAGGAGGGAGGCAGCAAAGCAGGTCAACCACTATCAGGACTCTTTTTTAAAGATTTATTTATCTTACTGGAAAGGCAGATCAGATTTATGGAGAACAGTTATGAAGAGAAAGATCTTCCATCCAATGGTTCACTACCCAAATGGCTGTAATGGCCAAAACTGAGCTGATCCGAAGCCAGGAGCTTCTTCTGGGTCTCCCACGTGGGTGCAGCATCCCAAGGTTTTGGGTCATTCTTAGCTGCTTTCCCAGGCCACAAGCAGGGAGCTGGATGGGAAGTGAAGCCAGGACATGAACCAGCACCCAAATGGGATCCTGTGCTTGAAGGTGAGGATTTAGACGTTGAACCATCATACCAGGCCCCACTGTTAAAACTCTTAAAAATATCTATTGTATTTATTTCAAAGGCAAAATTATAGAGCGAGAGAGAGAGCTTTCATCACTGGTTTGCTTCCCAAATGGCTGCACCATCCAAGGCTGGACCAGGTTGAAGCCAGGCAGCTAGAACTCCATCTGGGTTTCCCACATGGGTGACGGGGGCCAAGCACTTGGGTCATCTTCCATTGCCTCCTCAAGATCATTATCAGGGCCCTAGATCAGAGGCAGAGAAACTAGGACTTGAAGCAATGTTTATTTGGGATGCTAGTGTCTCAGGCAACTGCTTAACCCACTGCAGCACGGTGTCAGTTCCAGGACTCTTACTCTGTGTGTGATGAGGAGCCAGCACAGGTTTCCAGCAAAAGACCGGACAGGAAGCCTTTACAGACATCCTGGAGAGAGACAGCAGTGGCCTCCAGAGTGGCTGGAATATACTTGGACTAGAACCAACAGTGTTTCTTGACTTCCTGGATGTGTGGCAAGTCGGAGGCAAAATTGACATCAGTAATGCCTGAGAGAATGAATGTGGGTACATTCCAAGCACGAGAAGGTTTCCCAAGGGGAGCTGATATGGATATACTGAGAGTGAGGCTCCTTCCAAATGCCCATGTGGGGTGGTCAATAGACAGGTGAGTATACTAAAGAGTTCACAGCAAAGGTCATGACTGGAGACAAAAAAAAAGAGAGACTCACAAAAGAACAGATGATACTGAAAGGTCATATACTGGGTAAGAAAGTCCAGGAGGATTGCTGGGTTTGAGTCTTGAGCAACTGAGAGAACACTTTCCTGTGGGAGGTAGAGGACCCAGGGTAAGGAACAGGTGTCGAAGGGAAGAGATGTACTTGCTTAGGACACACTGACCTTGAGGGGCTGGGAGACCTCCAAGAGGATCATGGAGTGACCTGGTGCCTCAAAAGAGACAGGAGATGTACCTCAAGTACCAGCAAGTTTCTGTAAAAGGACCAAAGTTATCCAGACCCGGGCTCTCATCTGAGTTCCCAGGGTCAGGGTGAACACGTGCCGAGACAGTGTATCCTGGGGTTAACACAGGAACTGGAACCAGCAGGTGTGGGAGAAGATCAGGTAAGCGAATGACAGATCCTTGGCCTCCCCAGATCTGAGTAGTGTCGACTGTATGAAACACACAAAAGAGAGGCTTTCAGGAGACTTGGGAAGGGATCAGATGGGACAGAGAAAGGAAGTGGTACAGCCGGAAGTGGAAGGTGCCTTTGTGCTCATCTGCGGCTGCGTGACAAGCTTCGCAGCAGCTTGCAAGGGGTGTCAGGACTGGTTTGTCTCTGCTTCCTCGGGTCTTCCAGCGGTTGGGAGACTGGGATTATCTAGGGGAACTGCTTTGTGCTCATGTCTGGTTCCTGTTCATGGATGGCTAATGGCAGGACTTCGTAAAGAACGTCACCTGGAGGACCCCTATGTGACTTCTCTTTGTGGCTTGGGCTTCTCAGAGAAAAACAGCTGTGTCGATAGAGAGTTAGAAGCTGCTGAAAGATCTAAGCGTTAAAGTCCCCTAGTGTCACTTCCACCATACTATATTGGTCAAAGCAGTCCCGAGCCCACTCAGAGTCAAGGGGAAGGGATGTAGATTCTGCTTTTCCATAGGAGGAATTTCAAGCCATTTTGGCTATTTTTTTCCCCCCAGAACAGTTTTGTGGTGCTATAACTCACATACCAAATGATCACATGTTGGGATTGTATCATTCAGTACCTTGGAGCGTATTCACAGGCCCACTGCCACAGTCAGTTTGGGACCATGCTCATCTCTTCCCCCAACGAAACCTTGAACTTTAGTCATCGTTGACCCCAGTATTCCCACCCTTCCCTCTGTCCTTGGCTACCACTCATCCATCCATGTTCTGTCTCTACAGACTGGTCTTTCACATGAGTGTAACATGGAAGGCTCTCTCGTGACTAGCTTCTTCCAATGAGTAGAACGTTCTGCTGGCTGTTGCATGCCACCAACGCTTCCTGTTTTTTTTTCTGGCTAGATAGTATTTCAACGTGTAAATTCATCACATGCTGTTTACCCATCCAGCCACTGGTGAGCGTTTGGGCTATTTCTGCCTTTTGACTCATGCATAGTTGCTGTGAGTCTCCATACGTAAATTGTGTGGCCAGTTTTTGGGTCCACAGGCATAACTCTCAAGGCTGGTGGACTTCAAACAGAATTTTTATTTATCTCAGCTCTGTGATCTTCGGTAAGACACCAAACAGTTCTGAGATCCATTTGCAAGATGAGATGACACACTGTATCTGGCTATGTGGGGATGAGTGAGTGCAAGGATATGATATGACTTTTTTAATTTGGTAAAAGAAATTTATTTTAATAGTTATTTCTTTTTTTAAGTTAATGGTATTTTTATTGGGAAAAATACTAGCTTTTATAACTTGGAATGGATGTAAATTGTCGTTTGTTGAACAGCAATGTTGATGGTATGTCAGAATCCACAACCACAGCCTGCACTACGGGTTCCAAGTCTTGCTTCAAAAAGTTTTTTTTTTTCAAAAAGTTTTTAAAAACAGAAAGTCCACAGAGATGCTCCCTTGGAAAAGGTTTCTTATTAAAAATTTGCATCAACAATTGACAACCGCCTGACACCAGGTGCCACTCTAGCACACAAGGCATGCACACTAAACCAACCAACACACATCATGCCATGGGCCGTGTCACTGGCACCCTGGACCAGAGCACACAGATCTACACGACCACCGTCCTTTGTGCTACTGGGCCTGCTTCGCACCAGCTTGTCCTCCACCCGCATCACGGCACATTGTCCTGATGCTGACCAATTTTCAATGCATTTGTTTTCAGTGAACCAGCTGTGACAATTTAGCCTAACAAATTGAACTAGAACCAATCTAAGTTTTGAATTTTTATATTTTGGGTTTTTTCCCTTTTCGGAGGGAGGGGGGTTTAATATAAACACCTGACAGGCTCGATCATCCGGTTGCATGCAGGGTGAATTGGCCAGCTCACATGGTGTATTATGGATCATCAGAAAATGGAACCTGAAGAAGTCCCCCAAGGGCTTTCTTCTCTTTAAGGTAGTACAAGCATGTACAGTGTAGAACGGATATGTGGCTTGATCTTTTAGGGACAGAACCACCAACCAATAATGCAGTTCTTGTATATGGACAGAAGGTAGTTTTAATATGTCAGTTTTGCTATATAGAAACAGAATGAATAAATGAACTTTTTCTTTCTTTCTTTTCTCTATCTAATTTTTCTTTTTTGCAAGAGATCAGTAAAAGATCCAGTTTGGGAGGGAGGGAGTTGAAAGGAGGTCTTCATTTTGCAGTCATCATTTGTATGAATTCTTCACAGTTGACCCGTCCATCTCCATCAATATCTGCTTCTCTGATCGTTTCATCTACTTCTCCATCTGTTATCTTTTCCCCTAAGTTTGTCACGATGCGATGCAGTTCTGCCATGCTGATAGAACCATTTCCATCCTTGTCAAAGACTCGGATGCTTTACAGATCTCCTCGCTGTCGATATCTTTCATTTTCCATGCCATCATAATCAAACACTCTGGGAAGTCAAGGGTGCCATTACCGTCAGCATCCACCTCACTGATCAAGTCCTGCAATTCCACTTCTGTCTGGTTCTGACCCAGTGACCTCATGACAGTGCCAAGTTCCTTTGTGGTGATGGAGCCATCACCGTCTTTGTCGAATAGGGAGAAAGCTTCCTTGAACTCAGCAATCTGCTCTTCTGTCAGTTCATCAGCCATGGTAGGAGCGAAGGGAGGACGATCTGAGGGAGTGAGGGTGGCTGCAAATGCGCGTGGGCTGTGACAGCAGGTGTGCCTCTGCTGCCGCTGCTGCTAAGGCGGCCTGTGCGCCCTGCGCTGTGCTGCCGCTGCCTGACTGCGACGCATCCACGAGCAACCCAGCACCACTGTCTAATATTTATTTCAAAGATGAAGAGGTCACAGACCCATGTGAGGCTCCAATTCCAATTAGGATGGAGAGGGTTGGAGAAACAGGGAAGGTGGGTGAAATAAATGTTGCTGTTTTGCACTGGCACGAGGGCTGAACTGCTTAATCCTCATCCTTCAAGTGCCAGCATCCCATATGGGCACCAGTTTGTGCCCCGGCTGCTGCATGTCCAATCCAGCTCCCTACTTATGGCCTGGGAAAGCAGTGGAAGATGGCCCAAGTTCTTAGGACCTCATACCCATGTGGGAAACCCAGAAGAGGCTCTTGGCTTCAGATTGGTTCACCTCTGGCCATTGTGGCCACTTGGGGAGTAAACCAGCAAACCGAAGAGCTTTCTCTCTGTCTCTCTGTAAATTTACCTTTACAATAAAATAAACAAATCTTTAAAAAAAAAAGTTTCAGTTTTCCTTCCTATGTCCAGGGGGAAGGAGAAAATACATTTATCCTTGCTGTCACACTACATCAGTGTCTAGATGTAGAGATGAGTGGTTGAGTTTCCTACATGGGGAAGAATATTCCAAGGGTGCCATTTGAGTGGTCCCGATTGTTCTGAAAGGTTGTCCACTTTGTTGCATCAGAGGTGCAAAATTCTTTCTATGGCCTGTTGCTAGCTACCTCAATGTGCCCACAGACCTAGGAGCTTGTTGTAGAGCCTGAACTGGAGTGTTGTCCAACCCGTCTTTCTTTCCATCTTTTGTTGAGGTACTCAAAGTCTTCTGTAGGCTTCGATGAGCTGGCTGTGTTGTCTTTTTGTGTTCATCTGGGTATGTTCTCCTTTCTTGCACAAGCCCAGGAGTAGACCACATGTCTATGTGATTTTTCCTGAGGTTAGGGACCGAGCACCATGGTCTAGTTGGTGAGTCCCCTAAGAAACCTCCCCTGGGAGGTCTTTAGACCTTGCTCTTGTGTGTTCCAGCTGGTGCAGGGTTGGGCTTATTTCACCCCTGCACCAGCAAATGCATATAACAAATGGGTACGGCTGCTTATTCAGGCCCACATCCATTCCTAAGCTTTATGTGAATAGGCAGGTACTGTAGCCTTACCCAGCCTGGCCTGATCCAGACCCAGTTCTCGGGGTGACCCCAAAGAACATTTATAAGACCTGCCCCCAAACAGCCCCCTTGAGAGCTGCTGAGTACTAAAATCTAGCCTGCCCACAGCCCCAGCTCTTGTGGACAGAGCCAGGTATTTTGGCCTGACCCAGGGAGGCCCTCTGGATTCACTTTTCTGATCCACCTGGTCTCAGCTCTCTCAGTTATCTGTGTATGAAGTAGCCTGGTCTGTGAAAGCCCCCTGAAATCACTTTATATATATCAAACAAGCCCTCAGTGGCCCCCCATTCCAACCAGTCCCCAGTCCCCAATGCCCCAGCCCCTAGCAAAGCATGCCCATCCCCATGTTCTTGGCAGTGGTGATGGTGGTAGGGTAACCATCAGCTGGCATGCATATACCCCTCACCACCACTAGAACTCTAAAAATAATAGGCAACTATGCTGGAATACTGGTGTAGTTGACACAAGGTTGGCATTACCCAGGCACAGAATGCCTACCTTCTGTTGGTTGCTTTCCCCCCAGCTGTGTAAAACTTGCCTAGACTCATCTGTCTTGACTGGTCAAAGATTTTGGAATGGCCTGGTGATCAATGTGTTAAATGGTCAGTGAGATGGAGGGCGTCTGGCCAAGTGTTCTATGCCATGTGGTAGTTCAACAGAAACCATCTCTCCCCAGTGAGCTGGTTTTGTGTCTGCTTGAGACACTGTGCCTCCATCAGCTTCCGGAGTGTGACAAAACATGAAGATGGACAGCAGGTGCCATTCCTGGGCTGGCCCTGCTGCAACCTTACCCCTGGATGACCTCTTATATGAGATAAATGTCATCATTCTTTATGTCCCTTGTAGTTTGGGCTCCTGTAACTTGCAATTCAAAACACTGATTCTTGAGTGCATATTGATATTCATCTATTGGTCTGTTATCCTATATGCCAGAAGAGAAGATTAATCTTACCTTATAATAAGATAAAAATCATATCAAAGATAACTTAGTAAGAAAAGGAGACTCAGTTTCAAGAATCATGACAGACTAAGCACCCTCTCATACAAGAATATAGAATTGGGCCTGGCTGCGTGGCCAGAGGCTAAAGTCCTCGCCTTGAACGCACCAGGATCCCATATGGGCATCGGTTCTAATCCCGGCAGCTCCACTTCCCATCCAGCTCCCTGCTTGTGGCCTGGGAAAGCAGTCGAGCCCAATGCCTTGGGACCCTGCACCAGTGTGGGAGACCCGGAAGAGGTTCCTGGTTCCCAGCTTCGAATCGGTGCAGCACTGGCCGTTGCGGTTCACTTGGGGAGTGAATCATCGGACGGAAGATCTTCCTCTCTGTCTCTCCTTCTCTGTATATCTGACTTTGTAATAAAAATAAATAAATCTTTAAAAAAAATCTAGAATTATTTTAAATATGGTTTAAATATGTAAGTTATAATCTCCAGCTTGCATTTACATGAAGAGAGGTAACAAATACAGTTGCTGTGGCACAGTAGATTGAGTTTCTCCCTGAAACACTGACCCCACATCAGAATGCTGGTTCAAGTCCCAGCTGCTCTGCTTTCAATCCAACTCCCTGATAAATGCCAGAGAAGGCAGTGGAACATTGCCCCAGTACTTGGACTTCTACACCCATGTGGGAGACTCAGAAAAGAGTTCTGGATCCTGGCTTTGACCTGCCCCAGCCCCAGCTGTTACAGTCATTTGGGGGAATGAACCAGAGAATGGAAGATTGTCCTATCCTCTCTGTGTCTCACTCTGTCTTTCAAATCAGTAAAATGAATCTCTCTTTATTTTTTTTTAAAGATTTATTTTTATTACAAAATCAGATATACAGAGAGGAGGAGAGACAGAGAGGAAGATCTTCCGTCCAATGATTCACTCCCCAAGTGACCGCAACGGCTGGTGCTGTGCCGATCCGAAGCCGGAAACCTGGAACCTCCTCCAGGTCTCCCACGCGGGTGCAGGGTCCCAATGCATTGGGTCGTCCTCGACTGCTTTCCCAGGCCACAAGCAGGGAGCTGGATGGGAAGCGGAGCCGCCGGGACTAGAACTGGTGCCCACATGGGATCCCGGGGCGCCCAAGGCGAGGACCTCAGCCGCTAGGCCACGCCGCCGGGCCCGAATCTCTCTTTATTTTAAGAGAAGGCTATGACAGCAAACATGAACAAGAAGGAAACATAATATATTAGAAATTAACAACACAGAGAGAAGATAATGCAGGAAAGATGGATGGGAAATGCCAGAGAAAGTCCATCATGGTTTCCTTGGGGAGTGCTGTCACTGAGATGGTGACATTGGAGAAAAGCCTTGAGAAGGACAAGAGCAGTAACCACATGGATATCCGAGGCAAGAACGAGTCAGGTGAGGAAACGGCACAGCGCCTATGTTGTAAACATGTGTGGGGAATGCAGGACTAACACAGGAACCAGGATGACTAGAGCCAAATGACTGAAAGAGAAGAGGATGAGGTCATAGCAGTAACGGATACAGAATTCTACAGGACTATAATGGTGGCATAGCCGGCCAATCCTCTGCCTGTGGCACTGGTTCAAGTCCTGGCTGCACTTTGGAACCAGCTCTCTGCTGATGGCCTGGAAAAACAGCAGAGAATGGCCCAGAGCCCTGAGCCTCTGCGTCCACATGAGAGACACAGAAGAAACTCCTGCCTCGGCTTCAGAGTGGTCCAGCTCTAGTATGGCAACCATTTGGGGAATAAACTATCATATGGAAGATCTCTCTCTCTCTCTGACATTCAAGTAAAATAAATAACTTTAAACAACAATATTCTAGATGGTTAGTAACTTCTTTCAGGGATGTGAGGCTATCATTCATGCACTTGTTTTCTGGCATCCCTGGTTTCTGCGAAGTCCATTGTCTAATGTGTCTGTTTCTTCTGGTTGCTTTTAAAATTTCCTCCTTGTCTGCTTTCTTCAAAACTTTCACTAGTAAGTGCCTGAATGCAGTTTTCTTTTTAAATTTATTATTAATGATTCTTTTTAATAATTAATTCTTTTAAAAATTATTTTCTTTTGGATGTTGTTTACATAGTGGAGAAGGATGCATGCCTATGTGGACCACTGATTAGGGAAAGGAGGATGAAAGTCTGGGAGAAAGTACATGAGACAAACATACCCAATTTTTTTCCTCCTGTATCTGGGGGTGGGGAAAGGTAAGGAGAGGGGACCACTCCCAGCAGCCAAACCACCCAGGTACCCAGGGTGGGGAACAGCCACTTGACATCATCCCAGGATCCTCGATATGGAGAATAATATTCCAAGAGAATTGCTTAAGTGGTTTTGATAGTACTGAGACACTGTTGGTTTTGTTGCCCCAAGGTTGAGAAAAATTTTCCAAGGTCCTTTGGCTGACATAGTCCACCTTGGTGTATCCACTTGCCCAGACACTTGTTGTCAAAGCTTTTCCAGGGGGAGTTATCCAATCTGTTCTGCCCTCCATCCTCTGATGTGGTACTTGATGTCCTGTGCAGGCCTCAATGAGCTGGCTGCCACCTCCCCCATGTGCACTTGGCCATGTTCTTCACTGCACAGGCATCAGCAACTGAGGAGGCCCAGTCCCAGCACATGCATTCCAAACACAGGTTTTCCCTGTGGTCAGAGTTTTGAGGCCAGCAGTTTAAGCTGGAGAGGGTCTGCTAAGAAACTTCGCCTGAGATGAACCAGACCTGACTCCTATGTGTGCTAGCCAATGTGGTGTCTAGTTCAATCAGTCACCTGCATCAGCCAATGGATGCTGCGGCCCAGCCTAACCCTGTCCACCACACACTTGGCCCCCATGCACACCAGCAGGAACTGTAGCCTAGTTGGGGCAAACCACAATAACTCCCTGCAGACACTCCTCCAACCCCTGTATAGCTCCAGTTCCTGTACTTGCCTGCATGTGCAGCAGACTGGTCTAGTTCGTCCCACACCCATCTAGCTCTCATACATACCCATGGGTGTGGCAGCCATGCTCAGCCTGATCAGCCCCACTATCCAGCCCATGTGTATGTCTGCCATCTTGTCCAGCCAGGCCCATGCCTAGCCCTGGTTCTTATATTCACTGGTGGAAGCTAAGTCCAAGCAGAGAAGTTTCCCTAATAGGCCCATTCCAGGCCCTGGATCTTGCACTTTCCAGGTGATTCTGCAGTCTAGTCTGACACAATTTGCCCCTAGTCCCAGCTCTTGCCAGTTTAAGCTGTGGGAAAACCCAGCTGGTTGACATTGCACTGATGAATGGCCTGGCTTAGCCTGGTGCTCCCCGAAACCCAGCTCATATGCAAGCTGACAGCTGCTACAGTCCTGCCCAGCCCAGCCCACCCCTCAGTCCCAGTGCTCATGTTCACCAGCGGGAGCAGTGGCCCAGCAGGGGAGCCCCACACTCTCATCCTCCTACTAGGCTTACACCAGGCCCAGAGTCTCGCATGTGCCAATGTGTGCTCTGGTCAGTCTAGCATGGCCTGCCTCACCTCAGCATTCACCACTGGGTGTTGCAGCCTGGTTCCATCCAGCATGTCCCCAGTTCCAGCTCATACTGGCAGGTGCTGCAGCCTAGCCTAGCTTGCCTAACCCTACTCTCAGCCCCCATGTGAACTGGTGGGTATTATGGCAGAACCAGGCCTGTCTTGCACCTCATCCTGGCCCTCACACCTGCCAGTGTGTGCTGTGAACTGGTCTAGCCCATCCCTAGACCTTACTCACATGTATGCTGACAGCCGCTGTGACCCAGCCTGGGGCTGCCCTCAGCCTTGGCCATCCTGTTCACCAGCAGGGACTGTGTCCTGACAGAGGAGTTCCCCAAGCTCCTCTAGCAGGTAACCTCCAAGTCACAGAACTTGCATGCACCAGTGGATGATCGACCCAACCTGACTTTTCCTACCTCTTGTGCCGGCACTTACCACCAGATACGGCAGCCTTGCCTGCACAGCCCATTCTCATTCTGGCTCTCACCAGTGGGTGATACAGCCCAGCCCTAGCTGGTCCGCACGCAGACCAACTCTCTTGTGGTTCAGTGGGTGCCGGGACCTAGCACAGCCTATCCCACACCCATTCTGGTTCTCATGAGTGCCGATAGGTATTGCGACTTGGCCTGACCTTATCCAATCCAACCCCCAAGTCAGCCCACACACCTGGAAAATGGAGCAGCCCTCCTGGTCTTCCCACATCCATCCAGCCCCAACTCTTGTGCTCACCAGTGGGAGCTACAGCTTAGTAGTAGAGCTCCCCAAGTTCCTCCACCAGGCCCACTCCCAGATCTGGATCTTATATGTGCCAGCAGATGCTAGCAGATGCATGCTAGTGGATGCATAGTCTGCCCCATAATCTCAGCCTTTGTGAATGCTGGTGACTGCTGCACTCCAACTTACCCACACCCAATTCTTGGGTGCACCTGAAGGTACTGCAACTTGGACCAGCAAGGCCTGTTCCCAACACCAGTTCCCTTGAATGTTGGTGAGTCCTGTGGTCCTGCCTACCTCAATCCACCCCAGCTCCTGAGCAAACCAGAGGTATTACAATTTCACAGGAATGATCCCACGGGATCTGCCCCCAGACCCGATTCTCTTTCATGTTAGTTAGTGTTATGGCCCAGCCTAACAGTACCCATTCCCTGCCCCTATATACATTGCTGGGTACTGTGACCAGTCCTGCCAGGCAGTACCCCCAACCCCAGCTTTCATGTACACCAGTGGGCTACGATCGATGCCAACTAACCTAGCCCAGATCTTCCGCATGGGCAAGTGTCCTGGTCTGACATAGACATGTCCTCTGGCTTCCTTCCCCAAACCACCTGGTCTCAACCCCCTTGTTTACCTGTGATTGCAGTGGGGGGGGGGGGGGGGGGGGGGGGGGGGGGGGGGGGGGGGGGGGGGTCCGTCCATGGAAGTCCCCAGGAGCCATTCCTCACCTGTAAAGTACTTGCTCAGCAGTCCCCCCTCTCACACATCCCAAGTCCCCTTTCCCGGGCGATCCAGCAGTGTGGGCTCCATACCTGCCGGGGATCCACATTACAGCAGCACAGGCCTCTTTGTATTCATTCTGTCTAGAGTTCGTAGTTCTCATGGCTTGCCTTCTTTAGTTTGGGAAATTCTCAACGTCATCTGAAAATACCACATCTTTTCATTCTTTTCACTGTCTTCTTTGCTGTCAGCTGCACAGCATTTAGGCATTTCCACTGTGTTTCATTTGTCTCCTTCTTTTCTGTATTTCTGTTCTCTCACCTCTCCTTTTTCAGCCTAGACATTTCCTTTTGGCCTATTTTCAGTTCACTAATTCTCTCTCAGCAGAGTCTAACCCATTGTCACATTCTTCTATTAAGCTTATAAACTCAATTATAAATTTCAATTTTTTTAGTTCTAGAATTTTGTTTTTGCAATTTTCATAGTTTCCTTTCTCTGTTGAAATTCAAAATCATTTTATTTAACACCTTTTTTTTTTTTTTTAGTAATAAGCACTGTTATTTTGAAGTGAGATCATGGAGACCTAGTGCTACAACGTAGCAGGTTAAGCTGCCACCTGTGAAGCCAATATCCCATGTGAGTGCCAGTTCAACACCCGGCTGCTGCACTCCCTGCTTCCAATCCAGCTCCCTGTCAATGTACCTGAGAAGGCACAAAGGATGGCCCAAGTGCTTGGGCACCTGCTATCTGTGTGGGAGACCCAGAGGAAGCTCCGGGCTCCTGTATTCACACTGGCTCAGCTCTGGCTATTATTTGGGGAGTAAACCAGGAAACAGAAGATCTCTCTCTCTCTCTCTCTCCTGTTCTTTTCAAATAAATAAATAAATCTTTTTAAAATCTGATAATGCCAATATCGGTATATCATATGGGTTTGTTCCTATTACTTATTTTTCCTCTTGCTATTTTTTCAATTCAGGTGTCTTTGCAGACTGAGTAAATTCAATTGAATTTTTTGACGGTGTGTATTAAAATGCAGAGATACTACAAAGCTATGGACCCTGTTTCCTTCCTCAACACGGGCATATCTTTTGATCATCTGAGTGCAGTGAGGGCGTTAGTTTAATCCAAAGCTGGTCTTCCGTTTTTGGCCTTGGCTAGTCTATTTCTGATTCGCTCAGAATCACCAATGGTGAAAAATAGTATGAAGGAAGTAAGGTGAAGGGTGGCAGAACAGAATAATTTGGGAAGGGAATGAGAAATGGATACCAAGAGACTCTGGTGACCCAGCTGAGAGATAAGAAAAAAGCCAAGTGAAGACAGAGTCCTCCAGAGTGAGCAAGTGTCCTGCGGCAGACTGGTAGATAAGGAACAGCTATTAGAGGCACTGGTCAAGAGCAGGATTTCAACTGCAGTAAAAAAATGCCGGAAAAATTTATGCAAGAAAGTGATAGGATCTGGTTCTTGTTTTCTGAAAGATCACTTTGATCTCTGTATGCAGACATAGTAATACAGAAACAAAACTTAAAGCAGGGAGATCTGTGAAAAGACGACTTGCCGTGATCCAAGTGTGAGAGGGTGACAACCCAGACAAGGGTGCAAGACAAATGAAGAGGATTTGAGATATATTTTGGAGATAGGATTTACAGGGCTTGTGGCTAGGTTATCTACGGAAAGAAAAAGGATTTGAGAAATTGTGTAAGAAGGTGGAGCCAAAGATTAAAATGAGCAAGGATAGAGGATGGCTGGAAGTTGAGCATCGCATGTTGAAGCTACTGCCATGCAACCCAAGTGGCGTTGATTTAGTGTCTTTGGTTCCAAGTGTCAAGCTGGCTTAAGCAAAAATGGGAATGCGTTGGCTGACACTCTTGGGAGACAGACACATGGACAACTACAGTCAGGTACTGCGACTGTCATCCAAACATACCATCTCAGTCTGTTTCCTTCTACCCCTCCTCTTTTTCTTCTCTGCTGAAATGAGTGCACTGTATCCCCGGCTGCAGAGGAAGCTCTCTGTGTTATGCCCAGATTCTGAGCTCCCCAGAGATCACCAGGAGTCTGAAGTCAATGCAAGCACACAAGCTCGAGCTAGGGCTTCCAACCATCACTGACGCAGCGGTTCTTGGTTGAGAGCAGGCAACCGACTGACCGACTGGCTAGCCGGGACCAACACCCATTACCAGAGTGCGGCCCCAAGCAGCACATTCACAGGGTTTTCATGGGGACAGTCCACAATAGCTTGAAAAGGAGCAATTCACAATAGCCTGCAAGGTGAGGGGCAAAATACCACACATTTCCTATCTATCTTGGCTGGATAGCCCATGCCTGGCTCTTCTCTGGTCTAGCAATTAAGGTAACCACTTGATTACTTGGAGTCACATGTAAGATATCCAGACCTGGGCCTTGAATCATGAGAATTGGAGCCCATCGGTGCTTGTGGTCACATAGGCCGTTTGGCCTGCAAGCTCACACAGTTTCTTACGAGCAATGAGCCATGAACTATGGTTGGGATTTTAATCCTGAGGCTCCTCATCTCAGGGATAGGGCAACCACCCAGAGCTTTCCACTGCTCTCTGTGGCTCCATCTTCACCCCATGCGAGGCTGTGCACCTGCTCATCACCTCCAGGATGCCCCTTAAGGATAAGTCCAGGTATGACTCCTTCTGAGCCCCCAGGTAAGTGAAACAGAAAGGGAATCAGCTTTGGAGTTGGGTACTAGGCACTTGGCCTTAATATTCAGGAGCTACTTGGGCTTATTTTTCATCACGTTTGAATTGGTGATTAAAAACAGAGTCAGGGGCCCGGCGGCGTGGCCTAGCGGCTAAGGTCCTCGCCTTGAACGCTCCAGGATCCCATATGGGCACCAGTTCTAATCCCGGCAGCTCCACTTCCCATCCAGCTCCCTGCTTGTGGCCTGGGAAAGCAGTCGAGGACGACCCAATGCCTTGGGACCCTGCACCCGCGTGGGAGACCTGGAGGAGGTTCTAGGTTCCCGGCTTCGGATCGGCGCAGCACCGGCTGTTGCACTCACTTGGGGAGTGAATCATCGGACGGAAGATCTTCCTCTCTGTCTCTCCTCTCTCTATATATCTGACTTTGTAATAAATAAATCTTAAAAAAAAAAAAACCAACAGAGTCAGGCGTGGGTGTTGCGTGGGCATTTGGCGAAGCGATTAAGACACTGGCCGGGGTGTCCATGTTTCTCATACAAGTCTCTGACTTTTTGCCCAACTCTTGATGCTGACTCCAGTCTCCTGGTGTTGCAGACCCTGGGAGGCCCAAGTGTGTGTGTGTGCGGGGGGGGGGAGGGGTCCTGCCGTTCACATGGGGAGCACGGGCTGAGTCCCAGCGCCCTGCTTTGGCTTAACCCAATACTGATTGTTGTGGGCATCTGGGGGAGTGACCAGCTGCAGGGGGCGCACACGCTCGCTCTCTCTCTCATAAATAAAAGCTTTAAAAACACATAGAGAGAATTAGGAGTGGGCATCAGGATCAGGTAATAGACCACAAGGAACGCCTACAGTGGAAGTTGGGCACAGCAGCTGGGATTTATCTTGTGACGTTTACACCCCACGTTGCAGCACCTGGGTTCAGCTCTGGCTCTGTCGGGATTGCAGCATCCTGCACCCAGCAGGTGACAGCTCAACACATCATGTGGGAGAACCAGACTGAGTTCCTGGTTCTCCCAGTTCTACTCGGCCCAGCCCCAGCTATCACAGGCATTTAAGGAGAGAACCAACAAACTGAGATATTTTTCTCTCAAATAAATAAACAAAACAGATAAACAGGCCTGGTCCACACCATGTAAGCCCTTGTTGCTCTGCTTCTAAGGTTAATAAAGGTGGTAGCCCTCCCACAGGTGTGACCTTGGAGGTGAGAAGCTAGCATCTTGGATCCTGGAAGGAAGGAAAAGCCCTTTCCGGGTTAGAAGGGAGGGGCAGCTGTGCCTGCTGCTCTCTGCGCTGCTTCCTGGGTCAGCCTCACCTCCTTCCCTCATCTGCCAGGCACCTCACTCACAGCCAGGGCAGGTTTCAGCTTGTGCCCCACTCCTCCGCCTAAGGCTGGAGTTTGCTGAGGCCTGGTACATTCCGGTACATTCCGTGAGGATAAAACGCTGGAAGCCGCGCCCACCACACCCACGGCCAATCTCAGGCAGCAGAGGAGGGACCCGGAGGACGTCTTTCCTGCTCCAGGCTATGACTGCCCTGCCATCCCCGTTTACACACAGACTCCCCCACACCCATCTTCACAGGGCAGCACAGCTTTAGGGAGCTCAAAGAGCCTCTGCTGCTGCTCTCCCTCACCCCGTCCATCTGGTGGGGGTCCCCACCAGGCTCCAACCAGTTTCAGTCCTTTGCACCCATGAACCCGCAGATGAAAATTGGCCTTGCCTCCCCACTGCAGGAGGAAAGTCCTGGCCAGGAGGGGGCGCCCTGGAGGCTGGTCCCACCACCACCTTCTGGGTTCTTCCCCAAGGATGGCTGGCTTCTCAATCTGTGGGACAAATGCAGAAAGCAAGAGGGACATGCCCGAGACATGCTCAGGCCTGGTCGAGCAGAGGAGCGCAGACGGTGGTGCTGCCGGCCAGCCTCCCAAGGCTCTCACCTGCCGCCCACCTGCCCACCTGCTTACCTGCCCAGAAGACAGGTCGGATCCAGGGAGCCCTCCACACCCGCAGAGGCACCTTGTGAAAGTGGGGGTGGGGGACACTCAGCTTCAGCTTCCGTGTCCTCTGGAGCAGCTGGAGTGTAAGGTAGGTGAAGGTTAGATGCGTTACGCATGTCTGCAAGGTACATGGCCAGTGATCTGTCTGCAGAGCTGTTGCTGTGACAGTCACCCAGGCTGCAGGCGCCTCCGCATGGGGATCCCACACCGCACTACCTCCCCGCTGCCCACTCTCCTCCTCTGAAGCTCACCCCTCGGGCCCTGCACCCCAGCCCTGCTTCTCCCACTCCACTGCCCTGCCCTTCACCTGCTCTGATGACTCTGCACTCTTGAGCTGGGCTTTCTGCCCTTTTGCCAGCACGGGGAGCTGCAAAGGGGCCCCCTTTGAGCCCTGGGATCTAAAGCAAGCTGAGTGAGCAAGGGGAAGGCCAGGGAGGGAGGCAGAGGAGCCAGGGCCCTTCCCAGGCCTGTACTGTGGAGAGCAGCTCCGAGCCCTGGGAAAGGAAGAGCCTGGGTTTGCAAGGATGGGGAGCAAGGGGATGGGGAATGGGTGTGATGACCTTCCCCTACTGGGAGGCTCTGGAAGGTTCTGGAAGTCCTTTTAGTTCTGTTAACCCAGCTCAATGCAGGTAGAACTTGTACCTACCGTGACAAAGCTTCAGCCGTGTCCATGCTGGCCCAGCTCCCTGTCGGTCACCAGGGCAGGCATGTCCTGTCTGGAACAGAATCTCCCGGAACCAGGACACACACACCATGCCCACCCTCATGACTTTTCCCACTGCCTGGATTCTCACCAGCTCTCTCCCTCCTTACTGGCCTCCTCCTCGTCATCTCCCCCAACATAACCCAAAGTGTCTTCGTTGGGCATAGAAGTGACCAGACACCATGGCAGACTCAGCAAGAAACATCACCCGGCCCAAAGAGAAGGAGCCAGAACTTCCCTCTGTGCAGCCAGGGACTGGGCGTGGGGGAAGCCAGGGGACAGGATGGGCAGGCTGCAGCATGGTGCACAGTCGCCAGCATCCCCACCTCTGCCCGCTACACTCTCACCTCACTGGGCTCATGTACACAGGACGAAAGAGGTGAGAGTTCACAGAGGTTACAGCTCCCCACGCCTGGGAGGCGACCAGGGTTGGGGAAGGTGATGTGTTGAGTCCCTAAGAGTCCCTGGAGCAGGGGAAGCCCTCTGGGATGCTCTGTATGCATATATGGACGTTGAGCATATGTGTCTGCAGGCACACCCAGCTCCTGGGCCTGATCCAGGCCTGACAGTGCGTCTTGCCCACTGCTGCCCCCCACTGCCCAAAGGCAGAACTGCTCCAGTCTTCTGGGACTGTTCACAGGGAACCACATGTCCAGCTCTAATTATCCCCAAAAAACTGTATGACTTCAGGTTAGACCCTTAATATGCAAAGAGCTCTCAAAAAGCAATAAGGAAAAGCTGAATGTATCCAACATAAAAGTAAAGAACAATAAACAGACCATTTCACTAAAGCAGCACAAGAGCCAAAAGGCAAAAGGCAGATAAACAGGTTTACTACTAATCGACTCAATGACAATAAAAACAGTAAGATGACACTTTCAGTGATTGGTTTACAATCTCTTTTAGAAAAAGTGTTGAGAAATGGGCACCTGTGGATTGTTTGTAAAAATGAGAATTGGGGCCCGGTGCCATAGCATAGTGGTTAAAGTCCTCGCCTTACACACACGCCAGGATCTTATATAGGCGCCAGTTCTAATCCCAGCAGCCCTGCTTCCCATCCAGCTCCCTGCTTATGGACTGGGAAAGCAGTCGAGGATGGCCCAAAGCCTTGGGATCCTGCACCCGCATGGGAGACCCAGAAGAGCTCCTGGCTTTGGATTGGCTCAGCTCCAGCCGTTGCGGCCGGTTGGGGAGTGAACCATCGAATGGAAGATCTTCCTCTCTGTCTCTCCTCCTTTCTGTATATCCGCCTTTCTGATAAAAATAAATAGATCTTAAAAAAAGTGAGAATTGGTACTAGCTTTTGGGAGGGTAGTTGGGCAATATGAAAAACTTAATATTCTCATTTTTGACCCAATGATCTCACATCTGGGAACGTCCCCAAAGAGCAAAATGGTTTATTTTTTTTTTTAAGATTTATTCATTTTATTACAGCCAGATATACACAGAGGAGGAGAGACAGAGAGGAAGATCTTCCGTCCGATGATTCACTCCCCAAGTGAGCCGCAACGGGCCAGTGCGCGCCGATCCGAAGCCAGGAACCTGGAACCTCTTCCGGGTCTCCCACGCGGGTGCAGGGTCCCAAGGCATTGGGCCATCCTCAACTGCTTTCCCAGGCCACAAGCAGGGAGCTGGATGGGAAGTGGAGCTGCCGGGATTAGAACCGGCGCCCATTTGGGATCCCGGGGCTTTCAAGGCGAGGACTTTAGCCGCTAGGCCACGCCGCCAGGCCCCAAAATGGTTTATGTTTAAAGATATTCAGTTGCAGCCACTGTGTGGCCCATCCATTTCTGGGGCAGGGGGTAAGGAGAGCCAGTAAAAAGAAGAAGGGTTGACATGTTGACTACCAAGTCCCACGTCTGAGTGCCTGGATTCAACAACTGCTCTGGCTCTGACTCCAGCTTCCTGCCAGTGTAGACCCCAGGAGGCAGTGGTGATGGCTCTGGAGGAGGCTGCCTGCCACCCACGTGGGAGTTGAGTTCCCAGCTCCTGGTTCCTGCAGCAGTCCCAGCTGCTACAGGCATTAGGAGAGTGAGGCAATAGACAAGAGCTCTGTCTGTCTCTCTAATTAATTAATCAAAAGCAAAGAAAGAGAAAGTTGTGGTTTGTTCATGTTCATGCTGCTGACATTCAAATTGTTACGTAAATTGTATATAAGCAAGTCGCCAAACTTTGAGGATAACACAGATGAATACATTTTTAAAGGTTTATTTCTCTTTATTGGAAAGGCAGATCAGATTGACAGACACAGACAGGAGAGAGACACAGAGAAAGATCTTCCATCCACTGGTTTACTTCCCTAATGGAAGCAACGGCCATTGCTGAGCTGATGTGAAGCCAGGAGCCAGGAGCTTCTTCTGGGACTACCACGCGGGTGCAGGGTCGCAAGGCTTTGGGCCGTCCTCAGCTGCTTTCCCAGGTCACAGACAGGGAGCTGTAAGGGAAGTGGAGCATCCAGGATGTGAACTGGTGCCAATACAGGATTCTGGTGCTTCCAAGGTGAGGATTTAGCCATTGAGCTATTGTACCAGGACCGGATAATAAATATGTTTTTGTACAGTCATGATATATTATTGAGTGAAAAAGACTGCATTGTAGTCAGAAGACTAGAATCCAGCTTACAGAAAGTGTGTGTGAAGGTATTTAAAGTACGTGTATGTTTGCAAAAGTGAGACGTTATCTGAATTGCCTACCAAAATCTTAACGGTGGTGACTATGTATAATGGATTTTCACTTGAATTCTACTGTCTCCCTTATATGCATGCTTTTCTTACAGTCCAGATTTTTATCACTGAGCCCATATTGTTTTTATCAGGAAAACACTAAAAGTAATTTCAAAGGAAGCAGAGGGCCTTGCTTCCCCAGTGTTGTGGAACCCGGTGGTGGGAATGTGGGTTCCTCCTGGCCAGGACCCACGAGGCAGGCACAGGGATGTGGGGCGGGGGCCGTAGACCTGGGGTGAAGTTACGCAGGATAAAGAGGACTTGTTGCTCTCATGACCTTCCTTGAAGGCAAGGGTGATAGAGTAGGGCTGATGGGAAGGCTCAATAGCTAAATCCTCACCTTGCAAGTGCTGGGATCCCACATGGGCTCCAGTTCATGTCCCAGCTGCTCCACTTCCCATCCAGCTTCCTGCTGGTGGACTGGAAAAAGAAACATTATTGTTGATGCTTATTACGTGGGTCTCTGTACGTGAATACACTCCTTTTTGCCCATCATGAAAGTATACAAAATACATATATTTGTTGCATATTATATATGTCACCATTTTGAGTTGCAGATCATTTTATTTTAATTTTTACCTACAGATTTTATTTTAGTTTTTATCAACAGGTGTCTGTTCCCACTACTTTCTGTTGGAAAGACTTTCTATTCTCTACTGAATTGACCTCATATCTTAATCAAAAGCCAGTAGACTGCATAGTGTGACTTTGTTTCTGGAATCTGCTGTGTCAGTGAGTCCAGTTCTGAACCTTGATGCCAGGACCACACTGCCTGCAGGGTTGCAGCTTACACTACATCTGGAAGCCAAGTAGCACAAGTCCTTCAACTCTCACTTTTTAAAGTTGTTTTTGCTATCTTAGGTCCTCTGTACTTTTTGTTACATTTTCATAAATTTATGTAAACTTTAGCTTATGCGCTTTCACACACATATTCAAAAACCTGCTGGAGTTTTCATTAGTATTCTTACATCTACCAATGATTTTTGGGTGTATCTTTCTCACAGCAGTGCTTTGTAGCATTCAGTGTATGGGAGAGCTTCAAAAGCTCATTGAAAATGGAATTAAAAGGTAAGATTATTTGGATACAAAAATTGTTGAAAGCCACGCATGTTCTTTTTGCAATATGTGCTTTTATGAAACTTTTGGAAGCCCCTCATGCATATCCTTTGTCATGTTCATCCCAAGTATTACATAAATTTTTATACCGTTGTCAGTGATGTTACTATTTTTCATTTCTGACTGTTACTAGTATATAGAAATAGGACAGATTCTTGCACGTTAATCTTGTGCCCTGACATCCTAATTCATTTCCACATCAATGACAAGGACTTCCAGGACAATGCTGAGTGTCAGGGAGGAGGGTAGACATCTTGACTTTGATTCTGACCACTGGGGAAAGCACTGAGTTTTTCACAAGAAAGTATGATGTCTACTGTAAGATTTTCATGAATTCGATTTGAAATTGAAGGAGACACAAATAAATGAAATGATATCCCATGCTCATGGGTCAGAAGAATTAACATTGTTAAAATAGCCATACCGCCCCAAATCAATATATAGATTCAAAGTAATCCCTATAAAAATTCCAATGATATCCTTTACAGAAATAGGTAAAAAAATTTTATAATGTGTACGGAACCAGAAAAGACTTTGACTATCTAAAGCAATGCTTGGAAAGAAAACAAGTGGAAGATATCACTTGTTGATTTCAAATCATACTACAGAACTATAGTAACCCACTGGGTCACTCCCCACATGGCTCCAGTGGGTGCCTTCCTTATGTATGCACTTCCATATGAGTGCAGGGGCCAAAGCGCTTGGGATTTGAGCCATCTTTCACTCTTCCACTGCTTTCCCGGGCCATAAGCAGAGAGCTGGATCGGAAGGGGAACAGCTGTTATACATTTCTTGTGGGATGCCAGCACCAGAGGCAGAGGCTTAGCCACTGCTAACCAAGCACTTACTGTGTGCCAAGAGCAATTTAAAACTCATTTAAACCTTACAACAACACCGTGAGGTTAATACTAGCAAATCTCCATTTATTTATAGATGAGAAGATTGGGATTCAAAGATGCTCAAAATCATTATGACATGGCAGGTAAAGATTTTGCCTGTAGCGATGCCAGCATCCTAGGTGAACACTAGTTGGAGTCCCAGATGCTCCACTTCTGATCCAGTTCCCTGCTAATGTGCCTGAGCAATGAAGTGGAAGAGAACCCAGGTGCTTAAGCCTCTGCCATCACGTGGAAGACCTGGATGAAGCTCCTGGCTCCTGGCTTTGATCTGGCACATTGCAACCATTTAGGGAAAAAAACAAGGAATGGAAGATACTCTCCCCCCCCCCCCAACTCTGACTTTCACATAAATGGATCTTTCTCTTTTTTTTAAATACTGAAGTCCTTATTACTTATAAGCAATGGAGGTGAAATTCAATCCCAGGTGTGACTCAGGGGCCTAGCTTTGCACTCAGATTCTGCACATCACTGGATATCATGACAGACTCACATTTCTAGTATACTTGCATTCTTTAGTGCTGCATTCTGGCAGTTTCTTCAGGCCAACTTAAATATGCTGGGCCTCTTTCCAGCTGTTTCTAGTCTATTCTTCAAAACATCTGCCGAGTTCCTCTCGCTTGTGCCTTCCACTTCCTAGTCTCACTCTTTTGGTGGGGGAGGGGAAGGAGGGGTTTATTTATTTTTATTGGAAAAACAGATTGACACAGAGAAGAGACAGAGAGAAAGATCTTCCGTCCATTGGTTCGCTCCCCAAGTAACTGCGATGGCCACAGCTGAACTGATCCAAAGCCAGGAGCCAGGAGTTTCTTCCTGGTCTCCCACATAGGTGTAGAGTCCCAAGGCTTTGGGCCGTCCTTGACTGCCTTCCCAGGCCACAAGCAAGGAGATGGATGGGAAGTGGAGCAGCTGCGACACAAACCAGCACACATGTGGAATCTTGGCACACACCAGGTGAGGATTTAGCCATTGAGCCATCATGCTGGGACCCTAGTCTCACTCCTTTACACATCCTTACGCTAAAGCATTCCCAGTTCTGTTCTCCTGAATTGGGGCGTGTGCACCCCTTCCATGTCCCTTCAAGAAAGAACTTGACCTTCAGCGTCACTGAGCATGGCCAGCCTCTGGGTCTTAGTGACTTTGAGGCTCTGCCTCAGCTGCTGAACTTGGGCCATGCTCTGCAGGGCAGTACCTAAGCAACTTGTCAACGTGAGAAGGGTAGCAGGGGAGACTCATGTAGAGTCCAACCTGGGGCTCTTTGGTAGGCAGTTGTTTGCTCTGGAGCCCCGTTTGCCCTGAGCTGGGTGCAGCCCATCTTGCTTCCTTTGTCAGCTCTTACTCCTCAACAAATCTTCTGCTCTTCTTACTCTCCATCTCCTCTGGCTTTCCAGGGGACTTAGTGACTACAGCTCAAGCATTATCCAAGTATTGGCTTCTGGCTCTATCTCTCAGCACGTCTATCCAATTTCAGTAAGAACCATTTTCTAGCAATGTCTCTGTGTCCTGTGTGACACATAGAGGCTGTGGGTGATGTCACAAGAAGCTCCATTAATATGACTCATTTCAAGACCACTTTTTAAAAAAGTTTATTTGTTTGTTTATTCAAGAGATAGAGTGACCAAGAGTGAGGAACACACAGAAAGACATCTTCCATCGTTTGTTCACTCCCCCAATTCCTGCAAGAGTGGGGAGTCTTAAATATATCCCCTTGAAAGGGATACAACTCTTTTCACTGGTATATTTAAGGCTCCCCAGCCATGGGGAGGTGCCAGTTCAGGACAAATGCCACTACAACACAGAATGCTCAGAGAACCTGAACTTTTCAACTGTGGAGGGTGGAAATTTACCGGTAGCAATGCTGTTCTGTCCGCTATTTCAGAGAAGTATTGGGTGCTGCGAGTGGGAACTGAAGAGATAAACTTCTTAAACTCAGAGCTGGCTGTAGGGTCTTTCCTCCTCCTGCCCTGTCTCTTCAGGCTTGTTATTTGTTTGTTTGTTTGCAGTGGAGCAAGAGAGACCAAAACCTACCCTGAGTTACAAGAAGCAAGACAGCGATAGCTATATGGCAATGACCAGGAACAGCTGAAGTCTCCTTTACGTCCTGCATCTGATAAATGTGTTTCACAGAAAAGCAACAAAAATAACAAATCCACAACATTACAAAATCCATTCATCCAAGGGTGTCCAGCCATTTATTTTTAAATACACATATTTTTGCTTTTTAAACCTTTACTTGAGAAACAGAGAGAGCCCCTGTCTACTGGTCCAATCCCTGAATGCTCACAACTTCTGGGACTAGGCAGGATTCAGAGCCAAGAGCCATGAACTCAGTCTAGACTTCCGCATGAGTAACAGGGACTCAGTAGCTTGAGCCGCAGTCTGCTGCCTCCCAGGATTTGCAGGAAGCTGGAGGGAGGCACTGGAGCCAGCAATGGGCCAGGAGTCCACTGGTCCTTGCTACTTGGTATCCACCATTTCCAGCTATCTGTAGTATCCCATCCTTAGGAAACTGTGTTCAATGCATAAAACGCTATATATAGTGACTCTAGAATTATTGAACTCCCTACAATCTGATTCCCTTGGTCACCCTACATACTTTTGTAAATTTTTGCTTTGAAACAACTAGAGATTCACAGAAGTTGTAGAGAAGCTGTCTCAGTTTCCTCCACTTGGGGATCAACCTCCAAAGCAGAGGATCCCCGTAACAGGATGCCATCTGTTAGGCCCGATGCCAGTTTCCTGCCTATCACCCTCCGGCCTTTCCTGCAACTGCTGGCATCGTCCTCAACCCAGGACCCAAGTGTTGCTTTCTAGAAATCCCAGGCTCCCTCTCCCACCCGCTAGCACGGGTTTCTGAAGCATGTTTTGCTCCATTTTCCGGAGTTCCCTGGGGATGAGCCTCCTAACCAGCTGTAGGAGCTAGCTTCAGAGAACACTCTTGTTGGCCACCTTCCTTGAGCACTTCCCACCTCGCCACCAGTGTAGCCCACGCTTCCCAAATAAGCTCATTTAAGCCAAATGTTGGTTTCAGAGTCTGCTTCTGCTTTCCAAGGCAAAGACAGCTTGGATCAGAAGGGAATCTTAGAAAGCAGATCCTTAAGTGGATTGGCTAACTCACCAGCCAATAGCAACAAGAGCCCATCGTTGTTCCTGGGGGAATCAAGGGATTTCAAAATGTCGATGGAAGGTGGAACTGAAAAACAAGTTTTCAGTACTCAAAAAATTTTTGTTCTCCAAGCATTGTTTCTTCATCATGCAAATTTTTTCATGAGCACTTCAAAGTCCTTCCAAGTAGGAGGCAGCGAGGGTATCTTAAGAACTAGTGGAGTTGATTGGTTGTGGGGACACACCACTGCTGTGCTGAAGGAAGAAAACCTGCAGGGTTGAATCGACCTGGGGCACAGCATGAAAGCACGAAAACCTCCCCAGTGGCATTTATGAACTTCCAGGACTTCCTACAGCTGGAGGGCAGAGACCTGAAACCCAGGTCAGGACCTAATCACGAGAGAGGCAGACGTGTTCTGCCCTGCTGAGCTGCAGGGTGGTAGGCTCCCTTCCTTCGAGCATGCCTCACTCGAAGCAGTTGCCTTACAAGGTGATCCATCCCTGCCCTCTTCAAGGCCTGCCCCCACTGCCTCTTGGGTCTTCTAGATCACTTACTAGGGTCAAATCTTGCCATGGCACTGCGGTGGAAGTAGAAATGGGATTTCTACTGAAAGAACCAGCAGAAGGTTAGAGGACGTGCCTGGGCATGGATATTGAGGGGGGGTCATGTCGGGAAGGGGGATGGAGCACAGAGACAAAGAGGACATGGAGGAGAGGGGGCTGTCGCCATGGAGGCCTGGAAGGGACACTTGGAGCTGGGATGATTCCCTGAAACTTGGGGGTCGGGGGTTGGGAAGTGCATGGAAAGTGATCTGGGTCCAATCAGGAGACAGAAACCACACCACTGATTTACATAGAGAGTCCCTATAAATTATTAAGTGAAACTAAACCTGTGAACTGGGTCACTGGGTAGGTAGAGAGAGAACCATCCCCGTCCCCAAGACAACAGTGGCAGGAGCTGGTAAAGCAAGATGAGAAGGGAGGAGGAGCCAGCATAAAGGCTTACAGGAGGAGTTCCAAGAACCTGGGAACTCAGACTTCTAAGCAGGTGCCCGGAGGCGTTGGAAGCCAGTGCATGTTAGGAAAGCTGGGAGCTGGATTCCAGGGTTGCTAAGGAAAGCATAGCTGACATGGGGAGGGAGCCAGGGCAGACACTCCCAAGAACTGGAAGCCAGAAAGAAGGGGAAGTCTGTCTGCCTGCTTCCGTCCTGTCAGCCTGCTTCTGCACTCCTCATTGGCAGGGTGTAATGGAGCAAGTGGCCATGCTGATGGCGGTTTTGAGTCCCAGCTCCAGTACTGTAGCTTGTGGTGTAGTAGGGTGTGTGGCACTCAGAGGCCATAGCTTACCTGGCCAGGCAGAAATGCAGGATCTTCCAGAGCAAAGGAAGTGGTCAAAATAGCCAGAGAACTGGGCCTGCTGGAAGAAGCACACTGCCTGAGAGTGGAGGCCTGCTAGCTGCGGGTGTCCCCAGGGTATCTGAGGCCCCACCAGCTGTGGGTGTCCCCAGGATGCTCTCTCCACAGGAGCAATATGGAATGAGCTCGCTAATGGGGCATTGGCCTCACTGAGTAGCTCAGAGGCTATCACCCTCACTCAGCCAAGTGGATAGCAGGAGAGACGGCTACAGAACTGGCCTCCTAGTATTAGTTACCAGGGCAGCTGTGGCTAGATGGCAGCACTTGGCCATTGAGGCAAGGAGCACAGAATGACCATTAGGGTGGCAAAGTCAGAAAGTCCACCAGGGGCCCTCACATGCAGGCACCTGCAGAAATTGCTAAGGAAAGGTCAACCAACAAGTACATTCTTGGCCAACGTAACGCAACCCAAACCTAGCAACAGCGTGTAGCCTGAACGCTGGGAGAAGCGATCATGATGAACAGTCCCCATGTTCAGCCCATTTCCGGTGCTGGTCTTTGGGCTCAGGGCCCTGTTTGGAAATCTTGACTTCTTTGAGACCAGTTGTTCCTATGGCAAGTGCATGTGTATAGGAGCTGATCCTCCCAACTCTTCTCAAAGGGCCCTATAACCATTTCACCCGAGTGACTGTCACAGCAGAACAAAGAGCATCCAGGTGCTTCTATGGGTTCTGATCTGATCCAGAGATTCAAAAGACTTCCAGGACACTCCCATTACAGTAGGGACATTTAGGGGCAGAATCCTGGTCAAAGTCCATTTCATAGTGGTCCCAGAAAGTCTGGGAACTCTCCTTTGGCCATTTCCCCACCCAGGATCTATTCAATTGGGATGATTAAATGTAGCAAATGGTAGAAGTCTCACACAGTTTCTTAAGCTGTAAGCAAAAATCCACAGTGGTAAGAAGACCCAATGTCGACGCCTGAAGTGTCATACACACACACACACACACACACACACACACACACTCTACCTCCAGGCTACACAGTCCACTGGAAGCAATATCTGCCCAGAATGTGGAGAGAGTTAAAGAATGCAGGATGGTGGTACCTGTAGTCACGCCCATTTAACTAACCATTGCCAAAATTAAAGGAATAAGAAAGACCGTGGTGGATGGGTGATTGTGTGCTCCTGTAAACGTCACAGGCGGTAACTTCAATTCCAGCTCCTGTGCTGGAAGTGGTAACTTTACTAACACAGACCCAGGTTGCCTCTGCCCTTTGGTGTGCAGCCATGGTTCTGTCAGATGCACTTGCCTCTGTTTCCCCCGGTCACCGTGAGGAAGGCAGATCAGAAGCACATGGTGTGCACTTTGGCAGACACACAGCAGGTACGTGGTTTTGCTCCAAAACTGTGATGGGTTGCCTGCTCTGCACAGTGTGGTGCCTGCCATTGCTCAGAACCGCTACTGGCTCTCCGCGCTGATGATGTCACATTCATCAGGCCAAGGGAAGAGGAAAAGGCACCGGCTCTGCATGTCCTCTAAGACAAACGCGAGAGCGTGAGAGAGCAAGAGACTTGGGAGTCTGACCCAACAGTGGTGCTTCTGGGGCTCTGGGATCCAGGCCATGAAGAAACATCCCCTCCAAAGGAACTGTACCTCGTCCCTCTTACCAACAAGAACTGCTTAGCAGGTATCTTTGGATTTGGGAGATGACATCCATCTAATGTGTGAATACTGCTTCAATGCACTTCCTGTAGAAATACTACTCCAATGTAATGGTTAGATGCCATGTGATACAAGTGTTTTTCATAGATAAAGACACACATGGAGCCTTCGGCAAGCCCCCACAGGAGGGTGCAGTACAGACTGTTAGCATTCTAGAGTTGGGGTGTTTTTTGTGAAGCAGAGAGCCACTTAGTACTTGAAGACCAACACCAGGCACTGGTTGCTAAGTAGTTGTGTACAGATCAACCAACCCCCAGGGCGAGAGCTTTCTAGGGAAAGTTGTGTACTTTCAGATCCACTGGACTCTGAAGTCACACAGGTGTGTGGCAGTGCAGGCTGGAAACGGAGTCCTCAGGAGGAGCCCATGCAGGTGGAGAGGACACAGAGAGAACACACATGCAGGTTCAGGCCCCATGCTGCCACCTTGGTGTGCTGAGGGGTCTCTCCCTCAGCTCACATGCACGAAATGATGGCTGTTCCTCGTGACCAGTTAGCAGAGGAGGAGAAGCCCTGGGCCTGATTCAAGAAGAGGTTCCTGAAGAACAGCAGAAGAAATCTCCCCAGGAGGCAAAACGTTAAACGTTGCACATCAGCTTGGCGCAGAGCAAAATAGCCTGCAGCCAGTCTCTTGGGCAAAGGGGAAGGTCTGGCTGATTGTTCAGGACCCAGGAGAAACAAGATGGAAAGAAGTTATTCAAGAGATCTGGGGTGGAAGTGTGGGCAACCATCTCTGAGAGAGGATGCAACTTATGTGGCTCTTGGTCCCCTCCCGTGGCCACCAGGCAGTACCCCATGCAGCATAGGCTGTGCACATCCAGGTGGGTGGAACGGCTGAGTCCATGACAGGGAGTGTGCCTTTCTCCCTCTGCCACCCCAAAGCACACACAATGGGCCAGGGAACCCAGCAGCAGCCCTGGCAGCAGGTGCCAGGAGCCAGGAGCCAGGTGTGGTCCAAGAGCACAGGCTCCTTCTCACCAAGGTTAATCTGACCTAACTATACCAAGGGACCCCCATATCAAAGTAGAGGTTGAGCTCTTAATCTAGAACCAACCCTTAAGGATAGAGTCCAGCCTCATGGTATGAGGTGGATTGCATTGGGCCCAACTGCACTGGAGGGGCTAGGATGCTTCTACAGCTTCATGGGGCTGGTACTGGTTTGATCTCTGTTCACACGTCTTTGGTAGCACCACTCTCTGTGAGCTCTCGGCGTGTGCAGTCTACCATGCTGGGTTTCCCTATAACAGCCCTGTTACTCATCAGCCGTTCTGAAGATCATTTCAACCCAAAGCTGCCAGCCTGAGAAAATGTTGGAACAACCACGTGAAGGCTTTGCTAAAGAATCAGCTTAAGGATGGGTTCCAGGTGCTGTCCTTAATTGGATTAACACACTTTGAACCAACAGCCATTGTCCACGAGCTGTATCCCTCTCAAGCAGAATATGTGGGTCTAGGTAGCCTCTCCCTTCATTCCTGATGATCCTCCTGTTGAATGTATTCTCTCTGTCCCCAGAGCTTTGGGTTTCGTTGCTCTAGAGATCCTAATTCCCAGCAGGCAGGTGGAAAACGTTTCCAACAAAGACCAGATAATGACCCTGACGCCCCATCTGTCGCAGGAATCTGCAATGATTACCATTTTCCTCCACTGGTTCATGTCTTGCAGCCATGAAGAACGAATGAGTGTGGACAAGGAAGAGAGTGTAAAGCAGAAACAGTTTACTGAAAATAAGAGGAGAGGGGGGCAAAAAACAACCCCCCCTGCAGGGCTCAGACAGTCCCTGAAGAGGGGGGCTGTCGAGAGCTGATTGGCCGGATGTTTTTATAGGCTGTGAAAGGGGCGGTTCTCATGATTGGTTAGGAATTGCGACAGTTCTGATTGGTTAACTGGGTGAAAGTTATATCTCCAATTGAGAGTCAATAAAGACAATGAAAAACACACGAAACTTCCCCAAGACACCTAAAAATCTTATTCCTTAAGTCAGTTACAACAGCATAGAAAAACCTTGATCACAAGGACTAGCGCAGGACATCCACATCCTTTACAAAAGCTGCCTGCCTGTCTCCTCGCAGGCTCTGTGAGTCTCATCCCCAGGTGGTGGGGAGGGCCTCCCTGGTCCTTGTCTACCTGGAAGGGAGCTCTCTCCATCATATCCGCTCCCAGACAGTTTAAGGTTCCTTAAACCAATAGACTAGCAGGCAAAAAAACAGGAGTTCCGGAACTGGCAGGAGCAGAGATTATGCTGGCCCAGGTGAAGGGCATCTAGCAGGATATTATCAGTTATGGACCCAGGACCAACTTCAGCAGTGGGAGCTGGAGGTCTTTCCACTATCCCTCTGTTATCCTCTCTCCTCTTCATCCTCCTCCTGTTGTTTATTCTTTTACTCTTCTTCCTCTTCCCCTCCTTACTTCTTCCTATAATAATATTAATAATAATAAATGGCAACTGGCCACCACCATGGAGAAGTGGTCACAGAAGATGAATCCTAATGTGGGCGCAAGTTCGTCTGAGCAGGTGCAAGGATGGATTCTTACAGACATTGTCCTTGATTATCTTATCCCTGAAGCCTGGCAGTATGCTGCCAGGCCTGCAAACTGCTGGCATTTGCATGGTGATTAAGTGGTTGTTCCCTCAGAGTTACAGAGAGCTGACTGCACACCTCACAGCTCAAGGGCGCTGCAGAGCAGCCTCAGCATGCAAAGCTGGTGTAGTACTACCCCAGCTCCCTTGCCCTTTGGGTGAAATCACATTGAGGCCGTGTCTTGTAGCATTTTCCTGGATTGACCTACAAGGTGAATCTCCATTTGCCCTCTCTGAAAATCCAACTCCTTTATGGGGTTGCCTTCCCGTCCCACTCCACTGTTAATGTCACTTGTACTTCCCATAGAAACCATTTCTGTCTAGTCCTTCCTTATCTCCATCTTTTAAAAGGATTTGTTTGAAAGTTATAGACATAGAAACAGAGAGAGAAATCTTCTATCCGATGGTTTACTACACAGATGACCAAATAGCCAGGGCTGGGCCAGGCTAAAGCCAGGAGATTCATTTGGGTCTCTCACATGGGTGGCAGGAGTCCAATCTCTTGGGTCATCTTACACTGTCTTCCCAGGCCATCAGCATGGAGTAGGACTGGAAGCAGAGAAACTAAAACTCCAACCAGTGCCATTGTGAGATGCCGGCGTTACAGGCAGCAGCTTCACCTGCGGCACCACAATGCTGGCCACATAGTCCTTCCTTATCTCAGTATCAGCTCCTGGAAGGACCCAAAACTCATGTGGCTCAGGACTATGCTTTGAGAAGCACTGGCTTAGACAGTGCGTCCACTTCTTTTTTTGTTACATTTTTTTTTAAGAGGCAGAAAAAAGAGAGCCTTCCTGTCCCTTGATTTGCTTCCCAGACAGCCTCCTGGCCAAAACAAAACTAGTGCTAAAGCTGGGAGCCAGGAACTGAACTCCCAGAGCTGTCATCACTGCCTCCTAGGATCCGCATTAACACTAAGTTGGAACTGGAACCAGCGAGGAGATGAGAACCTGGGCACTTCGGCACCCAATGTGGGCATCTTACCTGCTGGGCTAAAGAGCCATTTCAGTAAGATCAGTTCTACTTAAAACAAACGAACAAACAAAACCTTGGTCATTTCCTCTTCACCACTTTCTCCATGTGTGTATGTGAATGTGTGTATCTTTAAGAATATAACACAGACCTGAAACAATGGCTCAGTGACTAAATCCATGTCTTGCAAGTGTCAACACCTATCTGGGTGCAGGTTCGTGTTCCAGCTGCACCAGTTTCCATCCAGCTCCCTGCTTGTGGCCTGGGAAAGCAGTTAAGGATGGCCTAAATCCTTGGGACCCTGCATGCATGTGGGAGACCTGGAAGAAACTCCTGGCTCCTGGCTTTGGATCAGTTCAGCTGTGGCCATTGCAGCCACTTGGGGAGTGAACCAGCAGACAGAAGATCTTTCTCTCTGTCTCTTCTCTCTGTCAATCTGTTTTTCCAATAAAAATAAATAAACCCCTCCTTCCCCCTCCCCCAGACGGCAGACGGAAGATATTTCTGTCTCTCCTTCTCTCTGTAAATCTTCCTGCCTTTCCAATAAAAATAAATACATCTTTTTAAAAAAGAGTCTATAACCCGAGTTTTGTATGTGTGTCTTTAGAATATAACCCAAGCATCAACAATTATTCTTTTTGGGTAGTGGAATTGCAGGTATTTTAAATTTCTCCTCTGCTTTTGTCTTTCTACTGCAGCGACTGTGATTCTAAAGCTATTTTTAATTGGTGATTGGGGGACTGTTAATGAGCTTGGTGGAGTGGTGGGAGCAGGCCCAGGCTGCAGCATTGATGAAAAGCTGGGGAGGGTGTGCAGCCAGTTATTTCCAAAAGCCGGGTTAGCAAAAGACCAACAGTGTGGCGGTGGGAGGGTGCACAGGAAGTCACATGCTAAGAGAAACCTGAACATCTTCATAGGCCGAGAGGAAAGAACACCGAGCCTGGAGGGGATGGCTGAAGGAATCAGATCCCGAGACAACCTCGGGGACATAGTCGGGCTGGGGCAAGGAATTCCTTCCCAGAAAAGACCAGCCTCCTCCTCTGAGCAGAGGAAGGGGGATAAGGGTGGGAAGATTAGAAATGTGTCCACTGCATGGCTTGCCTCACTTCACAGCCAGCTGAAGAGATGGCTCCTAAGACAGAGGTGACAGACAATTGAGAATGGGAGATGGGAGGGGAATGTTGTGACAGTCTCCTGCCAGGGAGAAGGAGGTAAGGCCCCAGGTACCCCCCGGAGGAGAAGGGGCAGGGGTGGCCCTCTGGGGTGATGAGGGGTGTGGAGGTTTGTGAGGTTTCCTGGGCCAGCTGACAGCTCACACTGGGCCCAGCTACAGGCCGCACAACTGTGGAATCCTCTCCAGCTGCCACGGCGGGAAAGCATGCGCCGCCTGCTTGCTTGGACCCTGGGCAAGTCACGGTCTCTGACATGCAGCTCCCTCCTGGGTACACAAGAAGGAAAATGTCAGGATTTAATAAAATGTCACGATTTACTGAAATAATGGCTGTGACACTCTGAGACAGTGTCTGGTCCATAAGCATCACGCAACCATTGTTAAATCTTTCTTTCCTTTTTTTTTTTTTTTTTCTTTTTGAGCCTTTTTTCTTTATTTGAAAGGCAGAATGACCATGAGAGAGGAAGAGAGAGACAGAAAGGAGATGGTTCATCCACTTGTTCACTCCCCAGTACCCACAACAGCCAGGACCAGGCCAGGCTGAGTCCAGGAGCCAGGGCCTCTGTCTGGGCCACCCTCTTGGGCCTAAGCGTTGCCCTCTGCTGCCTCCCCAGGCACAGCAGCAGGGAGCAGGATTGGAAGCAGAAGAGACAGGACTTGAACTGGTGCTCGACATGGAATACGGACATTGCAAGCAGCTGTTCCCCCCCTCCCTGCCGTACCTGCCATACCACAGTGCCAGCCTGTTAGTCATCCCTCTTGACCCCCTCCTTAGAGTGGCCTCGAGCTGAATGGAAGGGGATGAACGTGTCTCCTGGAGTATTTGTGTTCTTCATAAGATGTATTTATTTGAAAGGCATAGTTGCAGGAAGAGACAGAGATCAGCCTTCCATCCACTGGTTCATTTCCCAGACACAGTGACCAGGCCTGAGCCAGGCCAAAGCAGGAGCCAGGAACAATGTCTGGGTCGCCCACGAGGATGAGAGCGACCCAAGCACTCAAGTCATCTTCTGCTGCTTTCCCAGGCATCAGAAGTGGAGCAGCCGGACTCGAATCAGCCACATATGGATGCTCATAGGCCCCTGTTTTGTCTTATTTATTTTCCATTTATTTGATAAGCAAAGAAACAAAGACAGAGAGAAGAAAAGGAGAAATTTCCCCCAAACACCCACAGCAGCAAGATTGGGCCCAGGAGAAGCTAGAAGGCAGAAACTCCATCTGGGTCTCCCACGTGGACAGCCAGGACCCAGCCATGTAAGCCTTCGCCAATGCCTGCTGAAGTGTGCACCAGCAGGAAACAAATCAGAAACAGGACCAGGACTTGGGCCCAGGCATTCCAGGTTGGGATGCAAGCATCTTTTTTTTTCTTTTTTTCTTTTTTAAAATTTTAACTGGAAAACCATAGACACAGAGAGGAGAAGAGAGAGAGGAAGAGCTTCCATCCGTTGATTCACTCCCCAAGTGGCCACAACAGCCGGAGCTGTGTTGATCCGAAGCCAAGAACCAGGAGCTTCTTCCAAGTGGGTGCAGGGTCCCAAGGTTTTGGACCAGCCCTGACTGATTTCCCAGACTGCAAGCAGGGAGCTGGGTGGGAAGCAGGGCTGCTGGGATTAGAACCAGCACCCATACGGGATCCTGGCACACGCAAGGTGAGGATTTTAGCTGCTAGGCTACCATGCGGAGCCTAGGATGCTAAGTGCCAACACGCTCCTCACCTTGCTCCTTTACTCAATGATATGTCTTGGACAGCTTTTCACAAAAATAAAAAGTATCTAAAGTATCTATGGTATGCACACTTTACAATCCTGAAGCTATTGGTAGGAAATGCATAGAAACTGTGGCCTACACTGCAGAGAGTATCTCCAACACTCTTCAACTGCATTGGGCTAGAGAAACAGAGCAAGCTGACCTGCCAAACGTAACTAATTTTTCTGCACCTTTGCTGAGATGGAATAAGGAGAGGGGTGATAGCTCCGGGGACAAAAAGCCCAGGGACTGTAAAGTCTGATAAAAAAAAAAAAAAAAAGAAGAAAGAAAGATGTGAAAAGAAAGAAAGATGTGACTTTCAACCAGGGAAGACCAGGTTCTTCCAAACACTGTTAGAGATTGGAGCTCGGTACTGGGAGGGACCGACCCACTGAAAGCATTAACAGAGCTACCTAAAATACAAGCCAGGTCTCTCCTAAAAGCAGCTGTGAAATAACCAACGGAAAGCTGAGCTGCTGGGACAGAGATCGCCGAGGCAGTGGCTTCCAGAGAAGGGAAGTGTCTCACTTTCTAGACCTTGCCAATGGGTGTCCCTGTCCACATCGCACCGCCCTGTCTGCCCCTTCCCTGTCTGCCCTCACACTTCCTAGGAACAGTGTAGTTAAAGCTGGCCCCTGGCAGGGCTGTGCTCACTCAGGGGGACAGCCACAAGAGGCACGGAAGAGTGGAAGATCTGTACCTTCCAGCTTGTTCCTGATCTTGAGAGACAGAGCTCAGCCAGCCTGGCTTCAGGCACAGGTGGAAGGGTAGTGGGAGGGGTGGGAGGGGTGGAAGGGGTGGGAGGGGTGGGGTGGGAGGGTAGTGGGAGGGTGGGAGGGTGGGAGGGGTGGAAGGGTAGTGGGAGGGTGGGAGGGTGGGAGGGGTGGGAGGGGAGGGTAGTGGGAGAGGTGGGAGGGGTGGGAGGGGTGGAAGGGTGGGAGGGGTGGTGGAAGGGTGGGAGGGGTGGAAGGGGTGGGAGGGTGGGAGGGTGATCCTAGCACACCAGACCTTCCTCCAGCTGCTACTCAATGGCAATAGGAGAATGAGAAGATGTATTTAAGTGCATATACAGCTTATACTTTTTGAAAACGAGGATAATAACACACAGTATTGGATCAGCTCTGAGATGGACACTTGGGGCCACCTGTGAGAGTGCTTGGCAGGCCCTGCTGTGCCTGAAGACAGTTTTCCTTCTTGTTTTTCTCTCTGGACTGCAGCTTCCCCAGAGGGAGCCTTGTCACTGACTCCATCCCCACCCATGCGGCCTACTCACAGCAGAACCGGAAAATACATGTCAGAGAAGGAGGCCACTGCTTCATCCACCATCGAGTCTGGCTTCTTTCTTATTTTAAATGCTTCAGTAACTTAGCTTATCCTGTGTGCTGAAAGAAACAACGCCATAGAGAAGGAAGGACAGACTAGCAGTGCTTGTCAGTGGACCCAGCAGGATTAGAATGCGCCAACCTGAATACCAGCAGGGCTCTGCCTGCCGGGAAAAGCAGAGGCATGGCTGTCACTAGAGCTGGCAGTATTTTACCAGCCACGTGGTGGACACTGGACTGGCGAGTGTGCGATGAAGTACTTGCAAAAAGCAAGGAAGTAAACATACCACACCTTCTCCAGTGGCACCTCAGATGTCTGACTCCAGGGAAGACATTCCCAGGGGAAGTTGGGGAGCCACACTAAGTGCCTCCTCTCCCTCACCTACATGTGCAGCCCACAGTCTCAATGTCCGGGTTCCCTCTCCTTACCCAATGTGGACAAGCTTAGGTCTCCCCTCCTGCAGACACTACAGCAATAACAACCCTCCTCCGGGGGTGGGGGCCATGCCTTCCCTCCCCTGCAGCCCAGGCCCCTGGGCTGCCACTCACCAAACACCTTTGCCGTATACTAAAAGGTCTGCACCCACAGATGAGAGCAGTTCCCTGGTCCCAGCGTTCACCTTGCAGGCGATGTAACGAGCACCTCTAAGAACCCAAATCTGACCAGGCCATTTCCCTGTGCAAAAGTCCAGGATCTTCAGGAAACCCTTTACCATAACCTCCAACCACCCATAAGGCTGTCACCTCACCCAAGCCCCTCCCACTGCAGGTTCTCCCTTTTCACTCCCCCCTCTCCAGTGTAACCCCCATCCCCTCTCCATCTGGCACATCACACAAGGTCTCCAGTCACTTTATTCTCTCTCTCTGTACCAACCCTGCCCCTTACACATCCACAGAAATGTTTGCTGAGCTGGACAGGCATAGAATGGGGCATTCTGAACTTGTCCCCGAAACCACCTCCCCCCTGCCCGAAGTAAAGGGGAAATGAGGCTCTTAGAAGCGGGAAGGGCTTTGAACTTGCTGCAGGCGAAGAGGTTGTTTCTCAAGATTCCCCTTTGTATTTCAGGCAATGATTGTAGGCGATGCAGAGCACACAACAAACCCTTGTTTGTTGATTTGCAAAGCCTTATTTTCCCCCAGGTCTTCAAACTGATGATGCAGAAAGATGCTCCTTGTTTATTCGCTGTCCTCTGCAATTATCTGCTGCCCCCGCCCCCAGCGCCGCAGCCCCCAGAGGGGATTCGAGGCCAGCCCCAGACCGAACAGCTGGCCGGCGCGTCCCCGCCCCTCCCCCGCCCGCCTCGGGGGCGGAGACGCGCGGGGTCCTCCCACGGGGGGCGGGCCGGGAGTCGCGGCCACCGGCGACTCGGGCTCGGCTGGTTCCGGGTTGAGAGGCTGCGCTGGACCGAAGCGGTGACTGCTGAGCCGGCTGGGTAAGGCACCGCGCCGGGGCTCGGGGCCGGGACCGAGCCAGCGCCTCTCCTGTCTTCTGCGGGGCACAGACGCCGGGCGCCTTGGCCTGGACTGCCCTCTGCCCCTACAACTCCCCATCCTTTGCCTCGTCCCCTCCCCCCCCACCGGCAGCCCCCATCCCCGGATTTCAAGGCCTCCGCCCCCCTCCCGAGTCCTTTGCTCCCAGCACCCTTTCCTTAGGGCCGTCCGTTCCTCCCTGGAACTTGCTCGCCAGGTGCCTTCTCCCCGCAGCTCCCGGGCCTCGGAGCTATCCACCACGTCGCACCGCCCTCCCGGGCACGCCTCGCAAGCTGTCTGCCCCGCACCCTTCCCGCGCCACCCCTCCCGGACGGCACCTCGCGTCCTCCGGGAGCTGCCACCCCGCTTCCGCGGGTCCTCGTGCCCGCGCCCCTCCCCGGCGCGCCCCCGCCGCCCCCGGCGCCATGGCGTGCAGCCTCAAGGACGAGCTCCTCTGCTCCATCTGCCTGAGCATCTACCAGGACCCCGTGAGCCTGGGCTGCGAGCACTACTTCTGCCGCCGCTGCATCACCGAGCACTGGGTGCGGCAGGAGGCGCAGGGCGCCCGCGACTGCCCCGAGTGCCGGCGCACCTTCTCCGAGCCCGCGCTGGCGCCCAGCCTCAAGCTGGCCAACATCGTGGAGCGCTACAGCGCCTTCCCGCTGGACGCCATCCTCAACGCGCGCCGCGCCGCGCGGCCCTGCCAGGCGCATGACAAGGTCAAGCTCTTCTGCCTCACGGACCGCGCGCTGCTCTGCTTCTTCTGCGACGAGCCCGCGCTGCACGAGCAGCACCAGGTCACCGGCATCGACGACGCCTTCGAGGAGCTGCAGGTGCACGGCCCGGCCGGGCCCGGGGCGAGGGGCGGGACCTCGGGGGCGGGGTCGCGGGCTGCCTGTAGCAGGTGGGGTGTGAGATTGACCTGGAGTAGGGGCGGGTCCGAGGTGGGGAAGAAAGGGGGAGGGTGGCTGAGGCAGCGCGGTCACGGGACTTCAGAGCTGAGTAGGTCCCGGGCTGAGGCTGCACGGAGGACGGAGCCGGATGAAAGCTGGACGGAGGCGGGGCCGCTGTCAGACAGGGGGCGGGGTCGCCAGCCTGGGTCTGGCTAAGGCTGAAGCCTAGGGGACCCGGACTCGGGGGCAGGGTCCGTGAGGGCAGGACCCGAATCGGGTTACTCTGCCTCAGCACGTTGAGGAGAGTGTCCGGGCTACATTTTGCTGGGCTTGGGGTTGGGAAGTCAAAGGTAGGTGTCTGGGTCCTGAGGTGAGGTCACATTTGTGAGCGCTTAAGGCTGTGACCAAGCCCATACCTTTGTAAGAATCATTTTGGATTTAAGCCAGAGTTGGGGTCAGGTTCGAGCTTGAAGAGTCAGGGTTTTCGGGGAGGAGACCCAGAGGTGAGGGGTTTGGAGGGTGTAGGGTCTGGACCTCCAGGAGTCTCCCGGAGCTTTTGATTGGCTTCCTTGGTGGTGTCACTGCCGTCATGCATTTGACGACTGGATGATGCAGACCTGCCTCTAGGTGCATAGGCCGTCTGGGACTGTGACAGATCTTCCCGAAGCCTCCCTGTCACGCAAGAATCACTCTGTTCCCCAAGTCCGATCCTATATCCTCTCTGGGAAGCTTTCCCCTCCTCCCCCTCGCCAGCTCCAATGGCCAAAAGCTTCGCGTTGGACATACGTTTTCCCAAATACTGTCTATGAATAAGTAAGATGTTTAAAAAAAGAAGTGTGCCAAGATGGTCTATATTTGGGAGATGTAGTATACTTTCTTTTGCCACATACACATGAGGATTCTCTGTGCATTTGCATATTCAGGGCTTGAGGGAAATCTTGTAGTGAACAAGCCCAATTTCACTGTGCTTGATCAAATGTTTTCTGAACTTACTGGAACCTGCAATCCTTTTCTGACTCTAAACTGTTCCAATCAGAAGCCCCGTGTGCCTGACCTTGCAATGCTAGTTTAGCAATCTGGTCCCCAAGGGCAGAGCTGTGGCCCCAAAGCCTGGCCCAAGGCCTAGCCCACAGGACACGCCAGTAGAAACTGAATAAAAGAACGGGTTGAATCAATGACCAGCTCTGCTCTAAGCTGGCCTAGACTGTGGAGCGTTTGGAATCAGGAGGTTTTGGGCCTAAACATGAGAATGGACTGGGCTGGCTTAGTGTGCTCTCAAGCAGGAACTAAATAACTACTTTTTCTCATTTCTTAAAAGCATTCACATTAAAAAAAAAAAAAGATTTGTTTATTTGAAAGTCAGAGCAATACAGAGAGAGAGAAAGAGAGAGATTTTCCTTTTGCAGGTTCAGTCCCTGAATGGCTGTGACATTCAGAGCTGGACCAGGCCACAGCCAGGAGCCAGCAACTCCAGATAGGTCTCCCCAGGAGGTTTCAAAGACTCAAGTGTGTGGGCCATCTGCTGCTGCCTTCCCATTATGGTGGCAGGACCCTCATCAGAACCCAAACTGGTACCTGGGTATGGGATGCTTAACCCCGCACTCCTCCTCTGTGTTCTCAGGGGTCCCTGACCTGCCCTTCACCGCCGGGAGGTCTCTGGGTGGCCTGTCCCTAGCAGATGGGTACCATGAGGACGACCCAGGAGAAATGGCCAGTGTTCAGCATTGCTGCCTCCCTGACCGTTCCATCCCCAAAACGTGACTGGATCCCCTTCTGGTCTGGCCAGCTGAGAACTGACGCCACAGAGGTTGGGGACCCTGTGAGGTCGGGGAGATGGCAGGAAGCCAGCACTGGTCCTCCCTCCTTGTGCTGCTTGCTGGTGTCCCAATCTTCCTATCTGTGCAGTCAGTTCAAGAAGGAGGATAGGGCCTTTGACAGGACTGGGCACAGAGTATGTGAGTCTCAAGCAGTCTAGCTTCTTCCTGATGCAAACATGAACACTGAGCTCTGTCCAGCTGGTGTGACTTCCCCAGGACCATGTTGGCAGGTGGGAAGCTCAGCCCGAGCCCCAAGCCATCCCTCCTGTGCTCTGCTCTGCCCTCCTCCCTGTCCGTCTGTCTCTCTGGCCTCCACTTCAAACCTGGAAAGTCCAAACAACTGTGATTTGGACTTGTGAACTGCATTCCAGGACCTGGGAAGTGCAGGAGAACCTGAAAATGTGGGTTCTGCAAACGTGGCTGAAGAGCTTTCATTCTTGGCTAGAGAGGCTCCTTGCTTATTCGCCAGTACCCTGTCCTCAGGCTGGACACATTGGGGTTGCAGACCTAACTTAGGCACTGCCCATGTAACTAGGCAAGTCATTTCATGAATGGTCTGACACTCTATCTATAAAATGTGGTCAGAAGATTCCTTCCAGAGGCTGACCCAGAATGAACCTGCTATGGGATGTGCCTGACACGTGCTGGGAGCTGGAAGAGGGCCATTCCCATCCTTCCTCCTACTCCCCGTGAGAGCCCCTGTGCCTGTCAGGGTGACTGCCCAGACCTGCCTCCTGACTGGAGGAGATGCTCCTGGGTGAGGCTCCAGCCACCCTTTACCCTGCCTGCTTCTCCCCACTTGTGGGAGAGTCAGGCTCATTAGCTATTTCTGCTCTGGGAAGGAGGCTGAGCCCACCTCCACACCCCCACTTCCCCTAGCAGCTGGTGCCTCCTGAAGATTACAGACTCAGAGCCAGCAGGGCCTGGGAGCTCAGCTGGGGCCGGGGTCGTGAACAGATGGGGAGATGCAGCTGAGAGGCAGGGGCTTGCCTGGGGCCTGGAAGCCGGCAGAGCCCAGGTCTGCTCAGCTACCATCCAGACACCCTACCAAGCAGTTAGCCTGGAGCTTGTACTTTTTTTGTTGTTTGTTTGTTTAGATTTCTTTTTATTGGAAAGACAGACTTACAAAGCTGGTTTACTCCCCAAATGACCACAATGGCTAGAGGTGAGTTAATCCAAAGTCAGGAGCCAGGAGCTTTCTCTGGGTCCCTCATGCTGGTGCAGGGGCTGGTGCAATGACTCAACTGGCTAATCTTCTACCTCTAAGTGTCAGCATTACATGTGAGCACTGGTTGGTGTCCCAGCTGCTCCACTACCCATTCAACTTGCTGCCTCTGGCCTGGGAAAGCAGTGGAGGATGATGCAAAGCTTTTACATTTCTAATGAATGCTAGAGGCAACACAGAGCAGCCAGAGTAACAGCTCTGTCCTTGAACTCTAGGCTCCAATCCTCACTCTGCCATTGCTGGCCTTGAGATTCTAAGAAAGGTGCGTCCTCTCTCAGAGCCTCAAGTTCTTCCTTGATAGCATGGAAGTAATGGGGTTAAGATGCATGAAGATGATCTATCATAAGAACTCGATACGGGCTCTGTGGCACAGCACAGGAAGCCGCTGCTTGGCACACCTATGTCCCATATTGGAGTATTCATTTAAGTCTTACCTGCTCTGCTTCCCATCCAGCTTCCTGCTCATGCACCCTGGGAGGCAGCAGGTGGTAGCTTGAGTGCTTGGGTTCCTGCCACCGTCGTGGTAGACTTGGGTAGATCCTGCCTCCTGATTTTGGCCTGGCCCAGCCCTGGCTGTTGTGGTAGTGGCCATTTGGGGAGTAAGCCAGTGGAGAGAAGATCAGTGTCTCTCCCCACTCACACATGCTTATGCACCCTGCCTTTCAAGTAGATGAAAGAATAAACTAGAAAAAAAAAAAACAAAACAGCATTGCATTCTAAGGAGGAGGTGGCAATTTGTAGCCCATCACATTATCCGCTGCCCAGGAGCAGTTGGGTTCAGATCAGCCTTTGTGGTGTAGGGCCGCCTCGGACACTGCTGGACAGTGACACAATCCTGGACCACTAACCTTGATATCCCTTCCCCCCGCATCTGTCCACGGTCATGACAGCCAACATGATCTCTGATCATCGGCAGGTGTCTTCTGGATTAAGAACCTTGGCTCCCTGGGCCTGGCACAATAGCCTAGCGGCTAAAGTCCTCACCTTGAATGTGCTGGGATCCCACATAGGCACCGGTTCTAATCCCAGCAGCTCCACTTCCCTTCCAGCTCCCTGCTTGTGGCGTGAGAAAGCAGTTGAGCATGGCCCAAAGCCTTAGGACCCTGCACCCACATGGGAGACTTGAAAGAGGCTCCTGGCTTTGGATTGCAGCTGCTTGGGGAGTGAATCATCAGACAGAAAATCTTCCCCTCTGTCTCTCCTTCTTTGCATTTCCAATAAAAATAAATAAATCTTTAAAAGAAAAAAGAAGAAGAACCTTGGCCTACTCAGCTTTCAGGAGCTTCGGCTCAGATGTCACCTCCCACTAGGCAGAACCACTTCATGCTCCAGTTCCAATACAGGAATCAGGTCCTGGCAGGTTGCATATTCTTAATCAAGTCACCTCACTTCTCTAAATTTCCACCTGTTCCTCTCTGACATGGGAATCATGCTACATTCCTGAGAAGTAGGCACAGTTGGCTCAGGAAATTTTAAAATGTCTATTTATGCTATAAGGTTATAACATTAATGTGAGAGGTAGAGCTGCTATAGGATATGAATGTGAATGAACACAGCTAGACTTACTATGTGGTTCAATAGGATCTTTATGTAATGCAAGCATGTTAACATCTCTGCCTACCCCCACCCCTCACCTGTTCCTGAGAGCATCTGGGTCAGAGGAAAGAGGAGACTGAGCCCTGGTTCCATGCCTGGTACTGTACTACGAGCTTTTCCTGTACTACCTGCTTCGATCCTCATCGCACCCCGTTGGGCAGGCTCTGGTCTTCATTCCTGTTACAGATGAGGAAGCAGAGGCTCAGAGAATTTGGTCACGCACTGTTTGATCATGCAAACAGCTGTGACAATCAGGAGCCCGGTGTGCCTGGACCATGCACAGCTTCCATGCCATGCCTGTGGGCTGGGGAGCTGTCTCCCGACCACCTGCCTGTCTTTGAATTGAAGGAGCTCAGCTTGGGGGCTGGGTTGAGGACACAGTCTATGCCAGCTGACGCCCCGAGGGCAGGTGGCTGTGACGTCATCTTGGTCAGGCTGGCATCCGGCTCTCTGGCCGTCTCGGGTTCCTAACCCCAAGAGAGGGGATCCGATTCAGACTCAGCCACCCCCTCTGGGCCTCATGTGATCGCTGGAGCCTTTTCCAAGGCCTCCTTCCAGCCAACAAAGACAGTGGTGGATCAGCCTTGGCTGGGAGCCCAGTCCTGAGATGCCGAGGCAGGCTGGCAGGAGAGTGCGGTGGGTAGGGACTGGGTCTTGGCTCTGGTCTCCTCCAGCAGAGCGGAGGATGCTGCCTCCTCACACCCTTTGCCCAGCCTGAGAAATAGAAGGAAAACTAGGACTGCCAACCTCAAGTGAAGGAAGGGAGAGGGAGGGGCTTGCTGGCAGTGCAAATAAAGGACAGTGGCGAAGGCACTGTTTTATCCCATGGACTGGGAGTAGCTAGGTTGGCCGTGTCCTGGGGAAATGGCCTCTGCTGTCACATTTCCTGTGAGTGGGCAGGATTAAGGAGTGAGTGGTAGCCTCTGTCAGGGTAAGGCTGGCTGGGGTCACCCTAGGATTGGCTGTTGGCATCCCCACTTCCCTCTTCAGAGTGTGGACACTTAGAACTGAAGTGGAGGAGGGTGGAGACAAGGTGTTTATTCTATAGGAAGGAAAGGATCTGGTGGAAGTGACAACGAAATAGCAACTAATGATAACTAATGACCCTGACCGTATGCCAAGTGCTATGTTGGCAGTGTTTCATCCTCGCCCTCATCCCTGAGGTGAAGGCTAGGAGAGGCCCCATTCCACAGAGGAGAACACTGAGGCTGGGAGATTACATATCTTGCCCAAGACCACATAGCTGGTAGGAGAAAGGGCAAGAACTCAGATAGCGTCTGTTCAGCTTAGAACCCTCCTGCTGACCTACACTTATGCTGGATTAGCACCTCCCGTGTGGTGGTATCACATGAGGCCCTCCAGTCCATGGCTTCCCATTGATCCCCATCACAGTTCCACCCATGGCCTCGCAAGCAGTGGTTTGTCCCAGGATTTGAACCCAGGACTTTTTGACTCAGTTGGGATGAGAAAGGTCCCTAAAGTCAGAGCCAAGATGGCTACCCCCAGCAGCGGACTCCTGGGCCCGATAGGAGGGCAAGTCTGGCCTTACCTAGGCCTTGGGGGCCTGGCTCTGTGTCCTGCTTGCAACTGCCACACCTCTCTCTCCTGGCCTCTGCAAACCGCCAAGAGCCCCCAGCTTCCCAGAAGATGCATTTGCACAACTGTGTGCCCCGGTCTGCTCAAGTGTGATTCCCCAGAGCCATGACTGTGTCCTCAGAGATGCACCCCTCCTCGGCCCCTGCCCTGCCCTGCCCTGCCCCAGCCAGCCAGCCAGCCTCTCCAGCTTGGAAGTTCATCTACTTGTCATGTAGATGGCTCCAGCCATGCCCAACTGTCCCCACCTGCCTGTACTCCGCAGGTGTGCCCCTGCCCGGCTTGTTCTGTCCACCCAGCAGCCCTGACCCCATCTCAAAGACTTGGGGGAATGATACCATCTGTCTTCCCTGGCCCTTCCAGTAGAAACCAGCAGTGCCCTTGAAGCTCCCGAGTTCTGAGTCTGTCTCACGTGCGATTACAGTGATCATGCTAATGACGGCACCTTGGACCCAGCTCACCCTGTGTGTCATGTCAGGTCACAAATTATGTCGTTTAATCCTTGCAGCACCCTGAGGAGCAGGTGCTGACAGCCTCCCTTTACAGACCTGGAGACTGGGGGGAGGCGAGGGAGGAAGGAGGGTGTCACCAACACAGCCAGGGGGTTGAGTCCCAGGCAGGCCTGCCACCTGTCTTCTCTCTTAACATCCGGCCTGTTCAAGCTCTTACCTCTTTGTCCACCTGCACACTTTTCAAGGTGAGGCCTGTCTGTCCAGCCTGAGGGTCCAACAGGAGCCTGCCCCTCCACTGGTGCTGTGGTCCCAGGCATCGGGCCCAGCGGTTAAGATACTGCTTGGCGCACCCACATCCCATTGTTGGAGTGGCTGGGTTTTATAGTTCCGGTTCCACTTCTGAGTCCAGATTCATGATATGTGTACCCAGAGAGGCAGCTGGTGATAATTCCTGCCACCCAGATAGGAGGAGGCCCAGATGGAGTTCCCAACTCCTGGCTTCATCCCGGCCCAGACCTGGCTGTTGGGCCACTTGGGGAGTGGACTAAAGAGAGGAATCTCTCTCTCTCTCTCCCTGCCTTTCAGAAAGAAAGGGAAGGGGGAAGAGAGCAACAGGGGACAGAAGAGAGGGAAGGGAACAAAGAGAGGCAGAGAAAGGAGGGGAGAGACGAGGGAAAGAGGGAAGGGGAGAGAAAGAGAAAGGGGCTGTTGACGAATTGGACTGAATGGGAGGCCAAGAGGCCCAGCGGTTTTCAAGTGGGTTTTTGGAGTCAGCCTCTTCTTCGCTGTGTGACCTTCAGCAATCTCCCAGGCCTCTCTGAGCCTGGGTTTCCTCTTGTGCTGATGGAGGTCATAGTCTCAGGGCTGGTTGTGGTTTGGGTGAGGGAGGTACCCATGACATTATGACAGGAACCATGCCCGCCTGCGTCCCTTGCCAGGGCCCCGCTTCAGGGGTGCTACTTTGTGGGGACGTTCCCAGCAGGCTTCTGGCTCCGTGGATGCGTGCTCCTGGCAGCTGTGTGGCTGTGGCACAGTCAGTCCTTGTGCCTCCATACTCTGCTTGGACAGTCCCCAGGATTGGGTTGGATGGCCCTTTAGACCCCTCTCTGCTCCCGCCTTCCACAGACATGTAGGGTTGGGCACAGCGATGGCCGCCCGACTCACGTGCCCAACACATGCTGGGCTCTGTGTGCTGTGAGATGGAACCTTTCTTCCTGGTGCTTCCTCTCACCCTCCCGGCCCTGGAATGGTCACTATCCCCATATGGCAACCGAGGGTCTAAAACACAGATACTCAGGTGACCTCCCGGTGTCACACAGCTGGGGCGGGGGGGCAGAGCCAGCTTCCTAGAAGGAGACCTGTCAGGGAGGAGGTGGTCCAAGGCTCAGGCAACCTCCTGGGTCCTGCCCTGCCATGCTTGGGTTTGGTCCTCCTAAGTCAGCTGTCACCTGGTCTCTGTACCAGTCCTGCCAACTCACCATCCCCTCCCAGCCTCTTCCCTGGGCAGGTCCATCATGTAAGCACTGCCCTGGGTTGTCCTGTGCCTGGTCCCCCCCAAGGCCTTGAGCACCTGAAAATTTTTGGTCCCTGACCATAAGAACCCCCAGTCTGGCAGGAGACTCTGACAGCAGATCTTGCAATTAAAACGCAATGCTGACTTGTGCACATGTGGGGTCCTGTGCCCCCAGGGCATGGAGACTTTGAGAGGTAGACTTCCAGGATAGCTGATATTTGGGCTGAGTCTTAAGAGATGAGTCAACTCCCACAAGAGGGGAGGAACATGTGGGTGGGCCTTCTGGACAGAGGACCTGGCATGTGCCCAGGGCTCCTGAAGACACTGGAAGATGCTCATCACTATCCCATAGAACTTTCTGGAAAATGGGAAGTTCTCTGCCCTGCCTGATTTGGTGAGCACCAGTCCCATGAGTGAGTGGAGCAGCCACGGCTACTGAGGAACTGCATTTCCTATTTTATTTGGTTTTAGTGAATTGCAGATTCAATGGCCATGTGGGGCCAGTAGCTTAGATAGTCGCTCAGCATCAAGAGATAAGACTGGAGAAGAAGGTTGGGGCCTGTGGTAAGGGACCTTGAATGCCACTCTCAGGCCTTGCATGCTTCTGCCCAGGCAACATGAGAATCCTGCAGTGGGGTGTAAGTGTTGGGGATCCAAGCAGGGGGGCGATGGCAGGGACAGGGAGGCCTCTGGAACTACAGTTGGCAAAGGAGATGAGAACTGAGCAGCAGCCATGGGAAGTGGAGAACCGACGCAGAGCATAGCTGCTGTGTGCCATGGCCAGGGGTATGACTCTCAGGTTTCTGGTTTTGAGGTGGGGACCATGGGAAGAGGAGCCGTCTGGGGCTCCCTGGTACCACTCCAGCGTTTAGGAGCTCATGCACACACCACTGGCTGGGATTCATGCCTTAGCACCCACTGTCCCCTCCAGCACCACGTGGGGCCCAGGCAGGTGGCAGTGCACATTTGTGGGCCTGGTTGAGAATCCTGCATTGTTTCCAGGGTCCAGCTCTCCTTGTTCCTGCCCCCACCCATCCCAAGTCCCCGGGGGTGTGCTGAGCCACGTGAATGACCCGGCCTCCAGGATGGGGTCTTAGAACTGTGAGGAGTCAGCCTGGATAGCTGAGCCTACCTGAGAACTATGGAGAACAGCAAGGAGGAGAAGCGTTCTGTCCGGCTCCCCCCAGTACCTGCCCCTCGGCTGTGTGGCATCCCATGGCAGGGCCAGCTGAGAAGCGCTCCCCTGTGATGTTATCTGTGTCAGGGACTCAGACGTACATGACTCCATTAGAAATGACCTTCAGCCGCTGGCAACTGAGACCTGAGGAATGAAGCTGCAACTGGATGCGGGTTTCTCTCTTGTGTAAGACGTGTGTAGGAAAGGACTCCAGGCGCTGCTGAGCTGCAGCCGGCCACACGGGCTCCCAAGAACCAGCTGTGCACACCTCATCCCACCCCTGCATCCAGTGACCTCACACTGTGAGCCTTGGTGGGAATATTGACACCACAGAAACTGGCAGATGCTCTCTGACAGCGTGTCCCTCTCTGTTTTTCTGGAGCTCCTGCTGGTTCACTCTACAACTGGCCACCATGGCCAGGGCTGGGCCAAGCTGAAGCCAGGAGCCTGGAACTGCATCTTGGTCTCTCACCTGAGTGGCAGGGGCCCGTGCACTCCGGCTGTCCTCTGCTGCCTTCCCAGGGGCATCAGCAGGGAGCTGGGTTGGAAGGAGAGACAGGACTTAGCCCCCATGCACTCTGATATGGCTGCTGGTGTCTGCTGCTCCACAAAGGAGAAGGTCACCAGCATACTGACACTCCAGGCAAAGGAGTAGTCATTCTGGTCCTGGGTTTATTTTGCAGCTTACTATACAAAGTGACAGTGCTTGGGAAATGGTAGCAGTCAGTCCGCAGCAATGGTCTGTGGCACTGTCTTGTTCTCACCGAAGGATTCCAAGCAGCGAGCTTGCAGCCAAGCTGCTGGGATAGAAGGGCAGGGAAGCCACTATGTAGAAGTGGATTGGAGGCGGGGAGGCCCGAACTTCAAGGCTGGGGAGAGAAGAGGCTGTTGGGAAAATCCAGATGAAAAATGCCAATAGACTGCCTAGGACTTGCTGCTTGGCCTAAAGGGAGAGGCAGGCGTGGAGGATGGGGGCGAGGAGGCTGGGCTAATGTCTAGCACCTACCATGAGTCACCTGAGCAGATGTGCCCACGCCCCCATTGTGGCCCCCCCTGTGTGTTCCAGAGGGAGCTGAAGGAGCAGCTTCAAGCCCTGCAGGACAGCGAGCGGGAGCACACGGAGGCTCTGCAGCTGCTCAAGCGACAGCTGGCCGAAACCAAGGTGAGCCTGGAAGGTACAAGGGTGGGGCCAGCAGTGGGGCTCCCCAGAAGTGAATGAGAGCCCCACTAATCCACACCTCCCGATGATAGAGGGCAAGGATTGGGGCTGGTGCTTGGGGTAAGGATGGAGCCGTTTTTCAGATAGAAGTGGGATCGGGCAGCTTCCGGAAAACCTCGGAGTACTGCAGGGCCGGGAGTATGGACCCAGGCTGTGCTGTCCCTTGTGAAACACGCCTGACACTTGGTCGGAGGGGAGGCTGGTGAGCTTGAGCATACCCACTGGACACCCTCCTGATGGCATGTGAACTGACTCCTGCACCATCTACCCACTTACATCCAGGTCATGGAGTTGGAAACAGGCACACGCCTGCAGCCTCTAGCTAACATGGTTGGTGAGGACAGGATGGAAGCAAGCTATTTTCCTTGATCTGCTCTGACTGACATCTCTCAGGTTCTGCCATGTTCAGGGAGTTTAGGACCAGGAGGAACCAGGGATTCCTCCCCTTACCCCTTTGCCCTATTATTCTGGGTACAGTGCAGTCGGGGGCATTGCAGGCTGGCTTGAGCTGGAGTGCTGCCGCCAGCAGCAGCAGGAGCAAGGCCTGGGGGGAGTGTACTGGGCCTCCAGAGGTCATCCTGGGGTCTAGGGAGGTCCTGGAAACTGAGCTCTGTGCCCCAGCAGGGCCACCAACCCTCTGCAGGGGGCTGGAAGCGTATCTTAGAAGGTCATGAGAAGCATTTTTTCAGAGACCATTGCAGAGGGCCTCGGGGCAGGACCTTCAACAGGCAGCAAATGAGAAAAAAACCCAAGCCTACTGGCTTCTCACTGCCTCAGCTTCCCTCTCTGCTTGGTGAGTCCATCCATGTCAGGGCAGGATATGCACGCTGGAATGTAGGTGGCTGGGAGGGCTGGGCATGGGGGTGGGCTCTGCTACTTCTCTGCAGCCCCTGTTCTCTTCTCTTCTCCAACCCCACCCCTTTGTTTTTCTCCACTGACCTCTGCCTCCCCTGCTTTCCTGTCCATCTGTCTGCCTCTGGGGGGTCCTGGGCGCCCCGGCTCCAGCAGCCCCCTAAGCTTCCTGTCTGCGCGGGGCTGTTTATACAAGAGATGCCTGTGGATGCTACGGTTCGTATTTCACCTGGTGCCTGACTCCAGCCCTGGGCCCTGTCTGATCTCCCTCCTCAGGGCCTCTGTTCTCCCTGCTTGGCCCTAGGGGTGACACATTCTTGGCAGGGTGTATGTCTGAATGGGGGGGTGCTCCATGGGATGTGGTTGGAGGCTGCTTTCCCAGCCCTGGTCCTGGAAGGAAGAAGGGAGGAGGAGAAGGAGCTCTCTCCTTTAGAGAACTGGAGCAAAGGGGGCTTGCATGTCCGGCCGATGCTGCCTTTATGTTTCCGTCCTCGCTGTCTTATGGAACCCCACAGCAGGACTCCCCAAAACCTAGCATAGCATCAGACATGCACGAAGTAACTATGGAACAAATGAGTGAGAAACTGCACCTTGTAGGGTTGGAACTGTTGTTTTATCCCAGTTTTTCCCAGGAAGGAAACTGGGGCACAGGGAGCCTGAGGCCCGACAGCCAGGTGGTGACAAATCCCTGTGTGCAGCTGTTAGAGTGGAACCCAGAGTTGCACGGAGAGGTGTCTGGTGAGATCCGTGGCCTGGTGACCAGCGAGTGAGTCTGGCCAGGTTGGAGAGCCCACCAGAGGCAGGCCTGGGGCTCCTGGGCTGGCCGTCGCTCTGTTGGTCCACTTCTGAGCTCCCTCCCCTGCTCCTTCCCAGCCCCACCACTCCCCATCCTCTTCTCTGGGAACACTGGGCCCCCAGCCAGGAAGGATGACAGAGCCTGCGACCACTTTGTGGAAGAACCTTGAAAAGAAACCCACTCTCCTTCCCTCTTAAAAAAATGCTCACTTTAGTTTTTTATGATTTATTTATTTGAAAGAAAGATTTACAGGGAGAAACAGGTTTTCCATGGCTGGTTTATTCCCCAGATGGCCACAATGGCTGGGGGTGGGCCAGGAGCCTGGCAGTTCTTCTGTGTCTCCCCTGTGTGTGCAGGGGCCCAAGATGCTTGGACCATCATCTGCTGCTTTCTGAAGTGCATTAGCAGGGAGCCGGATGAGAAGTGGAGCAGCCAGGACTCAAACTGCTGCCCTTGCAGGATGCTGTTGTCAGAGGTAGCAGCTTAACATGCTATGCCACAATGCTGGCCCCTTTCCTTTCCTTCCTCACCCCTCAAGCAGCTTCTGACTGCCAGCCTTGGACCAGGCCGTGGTGTGTACCTGGGAGGGGCAGAGCTACAGCCAGTGTCACTGCTGCTCAGTTGGGCTTTGTCCTCTAGTCCAAAGACCTGACATATGTGCAGGTGAACGTGTGCAGCAACAGTGCCTTCACACAATTACCCAAAGCTCTAGGAACATCCGACTGCCTAAGAACATTGGGGTCCTGTCTCAGAGGAAGTGGCCCTCTAGCTAGAGTCAGTCCAATGCCAAGCTAAGGACCCCGGCGCTTTCCTGGTCACCAGCGAGCCAGGGAGGGCTCCTGCACAATGTGGCGAGTGTGACATAGCTTGCGTGGAGAAGCATCACTGTGTGGCCCAGATTGTTGCTGAGACTGGGGGTGACCTGTGAGCTGTGGGACCCAGCGGGGATGAGAGGGTAGAGAGTTGGACATGGAGCAGGACTCCAGGGCAATCTGGGGCAGAGTGGAAGGAGCCAACCCAAATGAGCCCCAAGGGCTGAGTGAGAGAGCTGCTGCAGAGACAGGCAGGCTGATTGGGCCTTTGGGGGAGCAGAGAGCAGCTTGGGGTCATGGAGGAGCCATAGTGGGTGGCTGTGAGCATTACAGACCTCTGGAGGGCACCTATCACCCTCTCCATCGGCAGCGGGCACCTCCTCCCACCATGGGTGAGGGTGCACAAGGAGGCTAGCACAGCATCCCGCCACCCCCGGCCCCAGCCGCTCTCACCCCGCCTTTGTCTGTGGAGCGAGCTGGGTGGGCATGCGCCGGGAGGCTGGCCTGCTGCCAGCAGTGCTTCCTGAAGCCCAGACTGGAGTGCACAGGCCCTAATTGAGCCTTTGTGGAGCCTCCCACAGAGCCCCGGGCACTGAACACAGTGGGGTCTCTGACTCGGTGAACTGCAGCCAGAATCGCACAAAGAGCGATTGCAGAGGCGGCTGGCCCCACCTGCTGATCTTCTGAACCCCTCTTCCTGCCGCCGCCCCCCCTTGCCCGGCCCCCACACCCAGCAGCCACCCTAGCCGGCTGTTCTCAGGTCCGGGCTTAGGAACCGCTTCTCCCTACAGACTTCCATGTTGGACCTCCTACTGTGTCGCATGCATCACCCCTCTTTCACAGAAAAGAAAAATCAGGTTCATGGAACTTGGACCATGAAGTTGGGCACCCCCAGAGATCCAGGCTGCCAGGCACCAAACCCGCAGGGGCCGAGGGAACCCCGCACGCCTGTGCTCACCGGACGCCAGCTCTTGTTGCTTAGCCAGATAGCCACCTGGCACGTGGCTATTAATTAAGCTCTTTGGCATCTTTGAGTTTTCATGCTGAGCACCATGATTCAGGATCTGGAAAGCTAAAGACCTCACCATGTTCCGGGCTGAACACAGCGTCTTCCCCTGTGCGCCCCCCTGCTTCAGTTGCCCTATTCTCCTGCCCAAGCCAGGCAGTTGGGCACTCCCCTCGTTCTTGCTCCTTCTCTCCTCCTCTCTGCCCTTCCATCATAACCTCTGGTGACTGTCCCTCGCCCCTCTTTTTCTAGTCTTCCACCAAGAGCCTACGGACCACCATCGGGGAGGCCTTCGAGCGGCTGCACCGGCTGCTGCGTGAGCGGCAGAAGGCCATGCTGGAGGAGCTGGAGGCCGACACAGCACGCACGCTCACCGACATCGAGCAGAAGGTGCAGCGCTACAGCCAGCAGCTGCGCAAGGTGCAGGAGGGCGCTCAGATCCTGCAGGAGCGGCTGGCTGAAACCGACCGTCACACCTTCCTGGCCGGCATGGCCTCGCTGTCCGAGCGGTAAGTGCCAACCCCCACCCCAACACTCCCACCCTATGCGGGGACTATTCCCTGGCAACAATTCATGCTTTGCCTGATCCATTCCTGGCAGTGGGAATGGAGGTATCCGGGGAGCCTCCGCAGAGAATCCATTCATCCAAATCTTCATCACACCTTAAAGGGCACCTGCTCTATGTGCTGAGGGCTTTATGTATCCATCTTATTATAACATGTCTGTGCTGGGTGAGGTAGGGAATCCTAATCCTAAAGCTTGTTACTGATGGTGCATGTTATCTGCCTTACAATTATAGCTTATTCACATTAAGCAGTACATGATTTATAACACTGTTGGTGGTATCTGTTATCATGTCAAGACTTTGGGTCAGCCGCCTTGGAGGTAGTTACCACTGACGTCCCATTTCTTGCATGCAGAAGCTAAAGCTCAGAGAAGCTGGATCCATTGGTCCAGGCTCCTCATGCACTAAGTGGTGGAGCCAAGATTCCAGCCCAGGTTTCTCTGACCCCATCGCCACCCTCAGTAATAACAGTTAATTACGGGTTTATTGCTGATCAGCACTGGCAGGTGACATCACAACTCAGTATTGACAGTGAGCCAAGCACCATGCTATGCATGTTATGCTCTGTAACCCTCATGATAAACCTGAAAGGCAGAAACTAGCATAGTACCCATTTTAAGGATGAGAAGACTGAGGATAATAATCAGAGAGGTCAGAAGTGGCACAAGTGGCCCTTGGGCCAGAGTTCTCCCTCCTGCCCTCAGCCTGTGCCCACTGCCCTGCAGGTGACTGCAGGGCCCTGACCCCGGTGCAGCCTTTTTTCCTGCTGTCCTTCCAGGCTCAAAGGGAAAACCCATGAGACCAACCTGACGTATGAAGACTTCCCGACCTCCAAGTACACAGGCCCCCTGCAGTACACCATCTGGAAGTCCCTGTTCCAGGACATCCACCCAGGTAAGGCCACTCCTGGAGGGGGTCCAGGGCAATGTGTGCGTGAGCACAGGCTGGAGCGAGCCAGCAGTGCCGGGAGCTGAGCAGCGCCCCTCAGTGAGTCCCAGACCTCGTTGGGCACCCACACAGGCATTTGGCTACACTGGGCATTCCTATGAGGACCAGTGGGGCCTCAAGGCCTGGCCCTGCTTCCTTCCATCCCTTCTTCCTGCAGATTGTTTTTAGAATGATATATTTATTTTATTTGCGTAGAAGGCAAGATGACAGAGAGAGAGAGAGAGCTTTTATCCACTGACTTCCCTTCCCAAATGGCTGCAATGGCCAGAGGTGGGCCAGGCTGAAAGGGCCAGGAGCTCCATCCAGGTCTCTCACATGGGTGACAAGAACCTGAGCACTTGGGCCATGTCCCATTGCCTTCCTAGGTACATTAGCAAGGAGCTGGATTAGAGGCGGAGCAGCCAGGACTCGGACAAGCACTCTTCCTGGACACCAGCACTGCAGACAGCAGCCTGACTCACTGTTGCCCAGCGCTGGCCCTGCCTCCTCAAAAAACCTCATTAGCACGTCCATTCTCCAGATAAAGGGCCAGACCCCAGATACTAAGGTGGCTCATTCTACATGTACAGTAGCACCTACCTCACTCCACTGTTCCAGAAGCTAGTGCATGGCAGTGAGCAAAATGGGCAAAAACCCCTACCTTGTGGACCTTACTTTCCAGAGTGAAAGTGAGTGAAGCCCCTGGTGTGTTAGGTGACAGTAGAGGACCGGAAAGGAGAGCTGGTTGGAGGAAGTAAGCTAGGGGCCTTGGCCAGAAGACCTCCCTGAGAAGGAAGTACACTGGGAGGGAGAGGGGCCTTTGAGGCGTCTGAGGAAAGAGGGTTCCTGGCAGTGGGAACAGCATATGCAAGGAGCCTTTAGCAGAAGTATGTCTGGCCTACACCACCCGTGCTGGGATCTGCTGCCACCTGATCAGCCAGGAACCCAGAGAAGACAGACACCCTGAGACAGGTGGGTTGGAGTTGGGAGCTTGTGGGGAATCTGCTTCTGATGGCGTCGCCTTCCCCAGCAAGGCAGGAGGCAAGTCACCAGTCGGGACAGGAAGGGGGAGGGGCGGCAGCATCAGCCACCCACGTTCACTGGTGTCCCTGAGCCCAGCAAGTGTCCTCAGGAGAGGTGACGCAGATGTAGAGGGAGCCTCTTGCTCAACAGCAGGCACTGGCGTTCTCAGTTCCCTGGAGCCCAGGGTTGTCAGGAGCTTGTCTGTCGCCACAGCTTGTGGGTGGTACAGACCTGCGAGCCTGCACCATGACTAAGCTAACTGGCTGTTCCCTGGCCACACACACACACACACACACACACACACATACACACTCACTCACACAGATGTACACCATTGTGGCTGAGCACAGGCTTGGGGACCGGAGCTTAAGGAGGTATGCTGGCTTCTCAGGGCCCCATGGGTATCCAGGTTCTTCCCACCTGTCTGGAGTCTCGCAAGACACTTTCAGGAGTCAGGGAAACAGATGAGCAACTACACCCTGGGGGACCCCCAGGACAAAGGTGGTGATGGGGATTACGGAAGGCTCTGTGTGAGGCAGAGGCACAGGCTGACACACAGAACAAGTGTGCTGTTTGAGTTGAGCCCTAGAAGCCCAGGGATCCAGAACCATGGTGCTGGCAGGTGCAGGAGCCCGGGAGGACAGGGGCCCAGTTGGTCCCAAGGTCTCCCCTTCCAGGCATCCAGGACAGTCACTGGGGGGTGTGAATGAACATGAGACCACAAAATTTGGCTCACATCCCAAATGACCAGAGCTGGGCCAGTCTGAAGCCAGGAGCTTTAGCTAGGTCTCCCATGTGGGTGCAGGGGTCCAAGCACCCAGGCCATCCTCTGCTGCTTTCCCAGGTACATTAGCAGGGAGCTGAATAGGATGTGGAACAGCCAGGACTTGAACCAGCACCCATATAGGATGCTGGACTGCAGGTGGTCTTATAAATCTGGTAAATCTGGTCTTGGGTCCCCGTTGACAAAGTCGTTTCCTAGCCGACTGGGTGGTGCTACTTCTGGGCTATCCTTGGGCAATAGTGCTGTCTCTGTGTGCTCCCAGCCCGGAAGGGACTTCAGGGCAAGGACCACATGTGGGCCAAGCACCCTGACAAAGCAGGCAAGTCATTTCCTCCTCTGAGCCTCAGTTTCCCTCAGGTATGCAGGTGGTCCCTTTCCAGATCCCCAAATGCAGGTGGGGATTTGCCAACCACTCCACGGGAGAACTTCCCAACTGGGACACCTTGGACCTTGAGCCAGATCCTGGCTTGCACGCAAGGGGCACTGTCATGTGCACAAGAGGGCCACAGAACCATGGGCTCGATCTTCGTCCACTGGATACTGGTGGTCCCTTGCCCTCAGTGTCACAAGCCAGAATGATTCCAGACATTGTCATGTGTCGCCTGGGGAACACAACTGGCCCAGCTGAGAGCCAGTGTCCCAGAGAGGGCTGCAGCCTCTGGGCACAGAGCTGAGAACACCATGGGATAGCAGAGAGCAGGGTCTGCCTGCAGAGCCAGGCCCCTCAATTGTCTGGGGCCTGTGAGGTCACTCTGGCTCCTTTCTGTCCGGATGGGAGGGGTGTCCCGAGGGACCCAGAGTCCAGCAGCTTCCTGCCCTCCCCACCCCTCTGGCTGCAGCTTCCTGTTGAGCCCCAGAACCCTCTGGAACATCTGTCACTGCCCTACCCTGGACCCTCCCTTCTCCACCACACCCCCGGCCCCTACCCACTCCCCATCCTTGCATTAGGAAGCCCCATCCAACCATGACCACCTCCCTGGCCGATTGCCTCTGCCCCTGGGCACACATCTCCCCAGCCAGGCTGGACAGCCCATTGTCCCAAGGACACCGGATACACGGCCCTCGTTCCTCCACCCTTACCCATCCTGACTGCGCTCTCCCCTCCCTCCATCCTCCCAGGTCCCAGCATGGTCACTACCAAGGGCAGAGCACACGCCCTCTGAGCTTTGACTTCCACCTGTATGAAACATGAGTCCCGTTTCTCTTCCTGGGGCAGGAATGAGAGGTAGATAGTTTCTCAGTGCAGACAGCCCTGTCACCCAGCCAGTTCTTGGTCTCTGTGTGCTGTTCTGCTCCAAGTCATTGGCTACTTCCCGCTGTGGCTGGGGCCCCATGATGGGCAGCAGGTCATGTGAAAAGCCCTCTGTGCCATCTCCCACTCTGCTGCCACCCTAAGTGGCAACTGGAACAAGCCATGTCCCTCCAAGAGACCTTCTAGGTCCTCAGTCTCCACTTCCAGAAAAGGAGGTCAGTGGTGTGTGCCCCCGGGCCTGCTGCAGTGCTTCCTGTGTGAGCCCCAGGCTGCGGAAGACCTGAGGGGCCAGATTTCTTAAAGGCTTGCCCTATGGACAGCCATGTCCTGTCCTGTTGGAGGACAAAGGGACACAAGCCGCTGGCTGCCAGGGAGAGCTGTCCTTGCCACTTGTGCCACCTGTGATCATGAGCATCCTCTGGGGCCACAGCCACAGTCCCTGCTGAACACCCTCCACCTCTAGTCTCAGCCCAGCAACCGCCCACCTGGGGACTAGATGGCTGCCTGTGTACCTGGTGTTTGGTTTTTGTAAAACTCCATGCCTGGGTCCTGGCCATGTATGAATGGTCAGAGGATGGTCTTTGTTCTGCTGGGCCTGACGCCTCTCTGGGGGCTGGTGTCTGGAAGGAGGAACTGCCAATTCCAACACTGGAATCCATTTCACCATGGGAGTCAGCATGGACCCCATCAGGCTTGCTGGAGTCTGAGGCTTTTACTCCCACCCATGCTAGCCTGGGGGAGTGCAGGAGCCACTGTGGATGTGGAGGATTGAGCCCTCATGCCAACCCCATTTGTTGGGGTGCTTATAAAAACTTAGTGGGGGCTCTGTCATGCATGGATCCCACCCAGTGAGGGAGCCTCTGGCAGCATATGGTCCAGACTCGGTGGTCGGGACAGAATTTGCCCCACACCCTGTAGACTCATCTATGCCTTTGGGTCTCAGAGCCCATGTGCCTGCCCACACTGGTGGCACGGGCAGTGGGCCACAGTGCCCTACTCTGACATCTGAGGCTGGGCCCTCCTGCCTGTCTGAGTGCCTCCACCCCATGCCCTAAGGCTTGGTTTCTGCCTGATGCTGGCTGCTTCCCCAAATCCCCAGGGTGCCTTGGAGGGGAGGCCCCGACCCTCAGAACAGCTGCTCAGCGGTAGCCCCGGGCTTGACCTGTGCTGCTTACCCTCTGTAAGAGGCTCCTGCTGTGGTGCCACGGCCCCAGCTGCATCCAATTAGATTCTTCTCTCCTTCACCAACCCCTCCCTCAATACATACACCCCTTTCCACTGCCTGCCTCTCCCCCTATTGTGTGGTCCGAGTGCCTAGGTCCTGCCTGCCCAGCTGCCCTGTGCCCAGCAGACAAGTAGGCCAAGGGCTTTGGCCACGGGTCGCCATCTTTCTTTTGGGCCCCTTCACCTTTCCATCCCTGGGTGGAAAATTGTGTTCTTATCACTGCTTCTATTCACAGAGCTGTGTCTCCTGGACCCTCCGAGAACAGGAGAGAAAAGGGGCAAAGGGGACAGCAGTGCCAGCGGGGGCTCCATCTGGCTCAGCCACCAGCTCTGCGAGTAGAGGCACAGTTCTCGGCCTGGCTCTTGCTTCCTGTTGAGGACAGTCTCCCTCATGGAGCATTTTTCCTTGCGAGTACATAGCCAGCAAAGTGATGCAAGTGTAACTTCCGGTGAGGGAGGACCACGGAGCCCACTGGAGACGCGAGTCCTTCACCCCCAATTGCTGGTGCATCCTCTCCTGTGGCTGGCTCAGCCTGGTCCCAGGCTCAGGATAGGCAACCCCAAATTCCACTTCTCTGGCTAGTCACCACTCCCTTGGGGAGGAGAGCAAACAGAGATGTAGCTTTGAGAGCTAGACCTGCTCGGCCAGTGTTGCCAACCCAGAGCCAGGTGACCCGGCCTGTGCTGCTTGTCCAGTACCAACTGGGTCAGTTTAATGTGATGAGGCTTAGCAGAGCCCTGCCCATACCAGTCCCTGTGCCCTGATCATGTTAGGGAACAGCCTGGGTCATTGGTATGGCGGAGAGGTGGGAGCTCAGGGGACTGTGCCAGGAGAGGGGCAGAGACAATGGTCAGAAATGTCTGAAGAGTGCGTGTACCTGCTGGGAGACCAGGAAGTACTTCCCAGAGAATGCGTCCTCTGGAGTGACTGCAGTCAGCAGAGGTAGGGGAGGGAGACTAGACTAAGTAGGCTGGGGATGGTAAGCAAAGGTGGGCTGGATCGCATGCAATGTTGGTTAGTCCTGGCTCTACCAATGTCACCCACACGACCTGAGAGAATCAGGTCTGCTCTCTGGGTCCCCATCTTCCAGGTAGAGCAGTTGGCCTAGGATTAGTGGTTTTCAACTGTTTAGACCATCTTCTACTCTTCATAACAAATAATTTATAATGTCTCAAGACATTGTACCCATTTTGGCAAGTTCAAGTATACATATGTGTGTACTTGCTGTATTTGATCTCTATACCTGCATTCTCTAGCCATATTATAAAGGAAAAATAGGAGATTGTAATTTGGTTTTAGTTTTGGTTTTTTTGAAAGGCAGAGAGAGAGAGAGACAGACAGAGACACACAGATCCTCTATTTCAGGTTCAAAGCCCAAATACCTATAACTGCCAGGGACCGGGGCTGAGTCTGGATCTCTTTGGTGGGTGGTAGAGACCCTAGTACGTGAACCATCATGTGTTGTCTCCCAGGGCGTGCATTAGCAGTAAGCTGGGCTCGGATGTAGCTGGGACTTGAATCAGGTGCTCCAAGATAGAATGCAGGCATCCCAAGCAGCATTGTTTCACGATTTACTTACTTATTTGAAAGACGGAGTGATGGGGCAGGGAGGGTTCCATCCACTGGTGCACTGCCTAGATGACCACAAAGCCAGTAGCAATGCCCCCTCCATAGCTTTCCCAGGCACATTACAGGGAGCTGGGTCTGGAACGGAATATAGCCAGGGTTCAAACTGACATCTCAATATGGGATGCCAGTGTTGCAAGTGACAGCTTAACTCGATGCATCGCATCTTTGGTCCCCACCTCCAAGCAGCATCTTAGCCACACCTGCCCAGGAAGTTCTTTATGTCACTCACAACCGTAAAGGAGATGTAATGATGTCAAACCTATTTGTCCTCAAATACCAGTTCCATGCATAGGCTGTCACCTTTTGCAATGTCACCTTTATTGTTCAGAAAACCAACATGTCTCAGTGAAGTCCCCAACAAAACAAACCCCGCCTTCCCTCAGTTTACTCGGCAGCTGCTTTCCAACATATCCAGTGGATTTTGAAGCTGCAAACGTGATAATTTGGTTGTAGTTTCAGATCCTTGCAAAGACTATTTTTTGTCCACTTGAATGCCTCTGACATTTGAGGACCTTTGGGGGGACGGCATGGACAGTACCCCCATGGGCATTTGCTGCAGGGTCCTTAGCGGCCTGGTTCCTGACTATCATTCAGGCAACCTAAACACCCCCACTTATTTCTAAGTCACCCCCAGGGGGCAGTAGCACCTGCAGGATCTTGCCACTGCCTTGGACTGGGCAGGCCCTAGTTCTGCATCGCTTCCTGGGTCACTGAATGTGTGTTGACAAGCATGTGTGCTCTGTGCCTAACCATGGAAGTTCAACAGGCAGCCCCAACTTGGCTCCCCTTCAGCCAAGATTATTTTAATTAAAGATCTGTTTATTTTGAAAGACTGAGTAACAGAGAGAGAGATACAGAAAGATCTCTGTCTAGTTATTCACTCACCAAATGGTTGCAATGCTCAGGGCTGGGCCAAGCCAAAGCCAGCAGCCAGGAACTCTCGCAGGGGTGACAAGGGTTCAAGTACTTGGCCCATCCTCCATTGCCCTTCCAGGTGCATCAGCAGGGAGCTGAATGGAAAGGGTGCTCTGATATGAGGTCCAATTTGGCAGGTGGTGGCTTAACCCACTGTACCACAGCACCAGCCCAGCTGCCAAGTTTAACACAAGGCAGGCCCTAGCAACCCCTTCCATCTTGCCAGGCCCAGAGAAGGGAGGCTTGTACTGAGTCACACGGTAGGTTAGTGACCTTCTAGAACCAACCAGAGTCCTGCCCTCCATAAAGACACAGTGTCCCGGTCCACTGCTTTCTCTCCCCTCATCTCCTCTCCCACTCCTCCACTCCCACAGTGCCAGCCGCCCTGACGCTGGACCCAGGCACTGCCCACCAGCGCCTGATCCTGTCTGATGACTGCACCATCGTGGCCTATGGCAACCTGCACCCACAGCCGCTGCAGGACTCACCCAAGCGCTTTGACGTGGAGGTGTCGGTGTTGGGCTCGGAGGCTTTCAGTGGAGGCGTCCACTACTGGGAGGTGGTGGTGGCCGAGAAGACGCAATGGGTGATCGGCCTGGCCCATGAGGCAGCCAGCCGCAAAGGCAGCATCCAGATCCAGCCCAGCCGCGGCTTCTACTGCATCGTCATGCATGATGGCAACCAGTACAGCGCCTGCACAGAGCCTTGGACGCGGCTCAATGTCCGGGACAAGCTCGACAAGGTGGGCGTCTTCCTGGACTACGACCAGGGCCTGCTTATCTTCTACAATGCCGATGACATGTCCTGGCTCTATACCTTCCGTGAGAAGTTCCCTGGCAAGCTCTGTTCCTACTTCAGCCCTGGCCAGAGCCATGCCAATGGCAAGAACGTGCAGCCCTTGCGGATCAACACTGTCCGTATCTAGTCCTGGCTGGCAGGGTTGGGAGGGGCGTGGCCCCAGCCTCCTGGGACCCTACCACCATCACCAGCAAGAGCCCTGCTCTGGAGCTGGGAGGTCTGGATTCCAGCCCCTCATTGCCCTACTGGGAAGCCAGAGGCTGTGCTCCACGAACTCTCCAACTCTCCCAACATTGCTGTTCTGTAGCCCTGACCCTGATGGAGATGCAGCTTCAGTCCGAGCACGTGATGTGGCTTCTAGGGGCAGCCCCTGCCCGGCTCTCCTTCACGTCCCGTTACGGGACAGGGGCCTCACTTCCTCCCGTGTCTCCCTGCTCCCCAGCTGCCATGACCTGAGAATCCACCTGATGTGGACAGAGGTCAGCAACTTGGAAGACACACGAATTCCTCTCATGCCCATGGCTAAGATTTGCCCCTGGCCAAGCTAGGGATAGGCCATTTCCTGCCGGACCCCAACCTGTGGTGGACCCAGTAGCTAGTCCTAGGAAAGTCTGAGACACACCCCACCCCCAGCTGTGTGCTGCTCCCATGCTAAGAGCTCAGCGGTCCCTGCTTTTCCCACCAATCTGTGGGTCAGAGGTGTTGCCTCTGGGCCCCGTGGTGCAGCCCACATGCTGCCACCCATGTGGTGCTGTGCCATCACTTTCTTGCCCAGGCCTCAGTGCAGGATGAGAGCTTGCTCAAGGAGGAAGCAGGGTCTGTTAGCCCTAAGGGACCTGTAATACAAGCAGCATGAGATCGAGGTCTCCAACAGCCCTGGCCAGGGATTTCAGCCAGTGCCCCCAGACCTGCTGACCATGGGAGGGGGCTTCCAGTGCCCCCAGACCTGCTGACTGTGGGAGGGGGCTTCTAGTGCCCCTAGACCTGCTGACCGTGGGAGGGGGCTTCCAGGCACAGGTGGGCATGGGTCCTGGGAGAGGCTGTCAACGACCCCTTCCTCCCCACCTTTGGACTCGGCGTCTGTCTCAGGATTCTGTTGCAATAGCAAGAAATACGCTAACTAGTTTAGTTGGACAGATTGTGACTCCAGGTCCCTGGGGAAGGACTCAGGGAGTAGAGGCCTGTGGAGAGTCCAGGAACCGCTCCCACTACCAAGTTCATCAAGTCCATTATGAACCAGAAAGCTACTTCTGGCTGCAGGGAGCCACTGGCCGAGAAAGCACTGATCACAGACCTGCGCCACCCTGCCCTCATCCGGCAAGCAAGCAGACGTCTGGAGGCCTGCCTCTCTGCCACCTAACGCAGGTCTCAAACCTGGATTTCCATGTGGGATTCTCTTTGGAGAAAAACTTAAAGTCAGTTCCAGACCCTTGGTTGCAAGGGAGTCTGGGAAATGTCATTTTCCTCTCTCCCAACCATGCATCCCCCGAGAGAAGCCAGACAGTGGATGGAACGGGTGCTAAGGAAGCCCAACCGTGCTCTGTGCCACAGCAATGGCAACCAACTCTGGAGAACTCAGACAGACTGGAGTCTGCTGCTGGGCCTTGGCAGTGAAGCAGCAGCAACTCAAGGTGTCCTGGGCTGGAGGCTTGACCCTGACCATGGGTGGGAACCCAAGGAGTGGCAACAGTCTCATCCCAACTTCATTTTAATTCTTAGTACTGGGCCTGTAAGATCTCTGCCCACTCATCCCAAAGGCTGGAATTGGGGGGTTTCTACTCATAATGGCTACCCACCTGGCCCTCTCCTGAACTAGGGGATTCCTCAGCCCTGTCGCTGCAACTCAGCCACCAGAGTCCGGGCCCCCTCCAGCAATATTTTTATTTAAAATGTTACCCATTTTGTGAGTTATGATCCGTTTGTATTAAAGTAACAGAGTGCCAATGGTCAGTGTCGTTTATTGTGACTAACACCAAGGCCCACCTTGTCTGTCCTAGGATGACCCAAGCCCATTACACCCTGCTGGGTTGATAGTATCGTGCCCATTTTACAGAGGGGGAGAGATGAAGCTCAGCAAGTGTGTACATGACTTGCCTGAAAAACCACATCCCACCCTGGTAAATGCTGAAGCTCAGATTGGGGCTGAGCTCCAAGCCAGGCCTCACAACAGTCTGGTGTGGAATCTTTTTATTATTTTTAAATATTTATTTTATTTTTATTGAAAAGGCAGATCAGATTTATGGAGAGAAGGAGAAAGATCTATTTGCTGATTCATTCCCCACGTGGCTGCAGCAGCTGGAGCTAAACTGATCCAAAGCTAGGATCTAGGAGTTTTATTCCAGATATCCCGCGCGGGTGCAGGGTCCCAAGATTTTGGGCTGTTCTCCACTACTTTTCCAATCCATAAGCAGGGAACTAGATAGGAAGTAGAGTAGCTGAGATATGAACCAGCACCCATATGGGATCCCAGCACTTGGAAGATGAGAATTTAATCAATGAGCCATCTCACTGGAACCCCCGGAGTGGAATTTTAACAGCCAGGCGGGACAGTTGGTCTTGGCTGGAGGAACAGTGGTAGTGGCCTTGGGAACAGCGACAATGGTGAGAGCCTAGGCTCCGTACAAACCTGGACTTCACTCTAGGCTCCATCGCTGTGCAACTTGAGAAGGATGACTTGCCCTCTCTTGGCCTCACTTGTCCCACGCAGAAAATGAGTAACACCAATTAGTTGCTTGGTAAACTATGAAGCACGGTGCCCTTAGAGGGGCCCTGCTCTCCCTCCCAGCTGCCTCCCAAGATGAGTGCTGACAGGTGGGTGGGGTTGGTACCAGCGGCCTGACTCTTCCCCGCAGGCCCTGGGAGCTTCATGCATCCCCCAAGGCCAGTGAGGTCCTCAGGTCCCCAGTACAACACTACTCTGTCACCTGTCTGTCCAACTCTGACCGCCAGGAGGAGCAGCCTGGTCCAGAGTTAGGCAGGGCTCCACCCATGGATACTCAGGCTTGCCCAGAGCCTGTGGATGTGGAAAGACCCCTGGCCCTCCACAGCTCTGCAGGCTGGCAACCTTGGGAGCAGGAGTGCTGGGCCCAGCCTCAGCTTCTTCAGCTCATTTCACCATACAGGTGCATCCCAGGCACTGGTGGATCCTCGCCTATAGCCTAGATGAGGCGAGATGATTTGTTTGGGGGAACAGGAGCGTGGGCAAGGATGGAGGATGGTTGTTGGCTGGTGGGGAACAACCACATTTAAGCAAAGTTACATGTGGTAATTCTGAGACTAGGGTATTCCCCAAATCCTCCTGTCACATTCCTTGGCTGGCCCACAGTCACGCCTGTCCACTTGAGCTCAATGGCTCTGCCTTTTCTCGGCTTTCCCTCCCAAGTCCTTTCTGCCGTTTCCCTGCTGCACCTGAGCACCAGGTCCTGGAAGTGCTGGCCACTTCCCTATCTTCACTTGCTGTTTTAGGGAACAACTGAGTTGGGGGTGGTTCTTGCACAGCCATGTGAGGACTCCAGGCAATTAGGGCTCCTCTGACAGTTTCATGTGCACAAATGTGTCAAAAATTCCTACATGAAAGAATAGGGGCTGGATGGAAAGCGTGAGAGCTGGAACTGCAGACAGACCAGGCTGGCCAGGGCTACAATACATATTGGCCTACGTGTGAACTGGGTTAGGGGGCGAGCCAGACTGGGCCAACCAACTATATCCACTGGTGCAGTGATGAACCACAATAAGGGGCAGGTAGGATGGGATTTGCCACAGCATCAGCTGGCAAGAGCTGGGACTGGGGCGAGTCCTGTCAAGCTAGACTGCAGAAGCAACTGGAGCGTGCAAGATCTGGGGCAGGGAGTGGGTCCAGTGAGGATGCTCTAGGCACCTCTGATGGGATGTGACTCCAGTGGTGAGCATGAGAACCAGGATTGGGGGCGGGCCTGGCTGGACAGGTGGTGGCACCCATTGGCATAAGTATGGGCTGGAGGGTGGAGTCAGTTGGGCTGAGTTAGGCTTCAATGCCCAGTGATGTATAGGAGATCTGAATGAAATGTGGAGTGGACTGGACCAGTCCACTGCACATGCTGGCCAACACAAGAACAAGAGCTGGGGGCTGGTCCAGTGAGGATTTTTGAGGGTTGCTCTAACTGGGCTTCAGCTCCCCCTGGTGTACGTGACGGCCAAGCGTGTAGTGGGCAGGGCTGGGCTGAGCCGCAGTGCCATTGGTTTGCAGGGGAAAGAGGGCATAACAAATTGATAAACTACCCCTGCGAAGCTTGACAGTAAATTTTTTTTGGGTGAATGGAGAATCTGAGATTGACTATGTCAGTCAAATGACCTTGGAAGTATTTCCTCATCCTTGGAGTGGCAATATGAACAGCATCTTGGAACTATCAAAACCCCTTGAGCAGAACCCTCAGAACATGCTCCACACGGGGCACCCTGGATGACATCTGGTGGCTGTTCTCCATCCTTAGCTACTGAAGTGGTTGGGAGGCGGGGCATGACTTCTCCCCTTGTATAGACCCTCCCCCAGATACAAGATGAAAAAAAAATGTGTAAATGATGATCTCTCCCACTTTATCCTAATCCTTGACCCTTCCCACCCTGATAAACTATGTAAACATATTTTTTAAAAAAAAGAATAGGGGTTGGAACCCTCACTTAATAACAGGGAAAGGGGGAGATCAAGGCCACCCACCCTTGGGGAGGGAGAGAAGATCACCAAAGTGCTGCTGGCATTCACACCTTCACTGACTGTTGAGCAAGCAGGAGGTTGATATCACAGCTTTGGTGTTTGAGAGAGGAAACGTCACTTCCCAGGGACCTCCAGCCCAGGCTGGACAGAGCTGGCCATCCAACCAGCGCCATGCCAAGCCAAGCCAGCCTCTTGGCTGGAGCCTTTTGGAAAGACTCCACTTGGAGTGACAGGCAGCAGCCACCAGAACTATGGTCGCCTGTGACTCCAGGTGGGATGCTCAGAGCAGGCTCCATACCATTGCGTAACTGAGCAACTGGGAGTCCAGCCAGCTTTGTGAGCCATGACTTATGTGTCCCCGGGGCCCAGGGTGGACTTATGAAAGCTTAAGTGACCTTGAGGTTGGCCAGGTCATACCTAACAAGGCCATAAGCTCTGATCCTCTCTGGGTGTCAGCGGGCAGCAGAAAAGAACAGAGATCTCCTGGCCACAGAGAACCTTCCTCGGAGATGCTGGGACCCAGCTCTCTCCGGAGCCCCAAGAGGCTGATTGCTCACACCTGGCCACACTTCATGCCTTCTCCCTGCCTGCCTTGGTCCTGTTCACCACCCTCAGTGCAGGCCAAGGTCAGTGTGGTCCAAAACTGGACAGCAGGTGCTCAGGAGGGAAGGGGTACTGACCACGGTGCTGAATCACCACCATCCTCTGGAGCTGGTATGGCCATTCCCTGCAGTCCTGATGACTGCTCCCAGGGTCCCCGGGAGCCCTGAGCTACATGAAGGAAGAGGAGGTGATGGGAGGTAGAACAGGAAGACAATGGGGGAAGAGAGAGAGAGAGACAGCTTCGGAAAAATAGAAAAGGAAATACTTTTATTTTGAAATGTGCCCATTTTCCCTTGCCTTTCTTTATGTTTTCCATCTTTATGAAAATTCTGTGATCTCTTACCCTAAATGCAGAAAAAAAACAGTTTTCTCTCTGCTTTCTAAATCTCCACAGTTGTTTTGCATCGTCACTGTTACCAGCGCTGTCCCATCATGCTAGGTGTGAGTCAAAATGGGGGAAGAGTGGATGCTTTGGACCAGGGCCTTCTTGCCCTAGTTGCCTGACAAGCGAGGATGTTTACAATGACAGGAGTCCAGAGGCACAAAGCCTAGGTTCCGGTTAGGCCAAGACTGTGGGCCCAGATATGGTCAAGTCCAAAACTAGAGGATGCTGAGCAACCCTGCACACAAACACAACCCGAAGGTCACACAGCAGGAGGCAGAGCAGAAGCTGAGACCAGACCCAGAGTGTCCCGGTTCCCAGGTCCTGTGCAGGGAGACAGAGGACCCCAGACCAGGTCAAGAAAGGGAGCATCAGAGGAACATCACAGGCAGGCTGGGAGGGGCTGGGACCTAGGTGGGGTGGGGAAGGGGCTGCTTCAGCCTTCACAGTCAGGGACTGCAGCTGTTCAGGGAGTGGGGAGAGAGGAAAAGGTGATAAATTTGGGACTCCAGAATCTCACAGATGGAGACTCAACCTAGCTGAGCATGGCTGAGCACAGGGATCCCAGGGACAGGGAGGCCACCCCAGGAGGCCACCTGCTCACAGCCAAGAGACCCCAAGAGCTCCTGAGACCCCTTCCCTCAACCCAACTGTGTCATAGAAGAGAAGGCTGAGCCCTAACTGGCAAGACCCACACCCAGGCCTCTGGACCCGCAGCCTTTGTCTTCTACCATGCAATATTCAATCTGTCCCTGGTAGATTCTGGAATCCCTCCCAGCACTGGGGACCTTAGATCTAGGCAGAAAGAAGGGGGTGATCAGGGCTCCCATAACCCTCAGACACCAAGTACTGGGTACTGTCTCCCTTGGCCCTCCTGGCCAAGCAGAAGGGGCAGTAGGTCTGGGCTATGCTGCCCCTGCTCCAGGTCATGCCCACCTACACCGGCACCTCCCTTGCTGGTGAAGAGTGCAGAGCCAGCACCAATGGCAGCATAGGACAAAGCCCGACCCAGCACCTGCTAAAGCTACAGGGAATTCCAGGTAAGAGGGGACAACGAGACCGATGAATCCTGGGCCCTCTGGATTCAAGACACTGGAGTCAGCCCTCGAACCTCAGGTGGTCTTGAGATTTTGAAGCCTATTTTTTTAAAGATTTATTATTATTTTTATTTTTTAAAGATTTTTATTTTTATTATTATTAAAGATTTATTATTATTTTTATTTTTAAAAGATTTTTATTTTTTATTATTATTAAATATTTATTATTATTTTTATTTTTTAAAGATTTTTTAAAGATTTCTTCATTTTTATTACAAAGTCAGATATACAGAGAGGAGGAGAGACAGAGAAGATCTTCCGTCCAATGATTCACTCCCTAAGTGAGTGCAATGGCCGGTGCTGCGCCGATCTGGAACCAGGAGCCAGGAACTTCCTCCAGGTCTCCCACACGGGCGCAGGGTCCCAAGGCTTTGGGCCATCCTCGACTGCTTTCCCAGGCCATAAGCAGGGAGCTGGATGGGAAGCGGGGCTGCTGGGATCCTGGCGTGTTCAAGGCGAGGACTTTAGCCCCTAGGCCACGACGCCGGGCCCTGAAGCCTATTTTTCTAGAAAAGCAACCTTTGTCCCCCACCGCCCTGTAGGCTGAGCCCCTGCACCTGCCTGCACTGCCCACTGCCTGCTCCAGGCTAAAGCCCCTGCCTGACCAAGCTGCCAAGTCTCCTGGGCTCCAACATCTCTTCTGTTTCTGACACTGGGAGTCAAGGGCGATACTAGTAAGTCAGGACCCAAAGAGGCCTGAGAGAAGAACAGCAATAGCTTCAGGTATGAGCAGCCCCTGGTGTGGACAGATGGACTGAGACCTGAGCAGACCTTGGAAAGGCTTTGGGTGGTCCCTGACCTCAATGGGAGCTGACCCTGGATAGCTGCCTAAAGGGTCCTCATGCCCATTTGGCTCAGTGAGAGGGATGGGGCAGCTCCTGCACCTAAGGCTCCAGCCTGAGGCACGTTCATGGAGTTTGCCCAACTGCGCTCCCCCCACCGTTACTCATGGGTGTTTCCCTCTGTCAAGCACCTGGGATGCCCCCAACCATCTCCTCCATGCTGTGTGCTCGAAGTCACAGGTTTAGACTTAGGGCTGTCTCTCCTTCCCTAACCTGTTCACATTTCCAGCAGAACACACCCAGAAGAGCAGCGAACCTTGGGATGTCAGGCACCAAAACAAACAGCAAGGCTCTGGATAGGCAGGGAGAGGGGACGTCTGTGGTGACACGGTGTGGGCAGCTGTCTGTCCCCTGCCACTGTGTCAGCACCAAGCAGGCTGGAGATGGCAGGGCTCTCATTGCAACTCCCCTGGTCCAGGCTCCAGCTTTGCCTTATCACCAACACCCAGCACAGTTTCCTAATGGCGAGTTTCCTAGTGACATTCCACAGCCTCTGCATCTGCAGGCACTTCCTGCAGATCAGCTATGTGTGTGACATTGAAGTCAGTGCACTCGGGCTGTAGGGCTCCACAGCCAATCAGAAGCCATCCTGGTCCTGCACACATCTGCTTTTGCAGGACCCTTCCCCTGGCTTAGAAGACTTGCGCCCTCCTGCTCCTCCTTCACGTCTTACAAAAGCCACACTGGGCCGGTCAGCCAGGCCGAGCAGCAGTCATGACCCTGGGACCCTGAAGCATGTGGGGTCTCCCACTCCTTGGAGATCATGGGCATCTTGGGGCAGGGATGGTGTCGTAGGAGTCTGCCAACTGGATGCATAAAATCCACCCATTCCCAGGTAGGACAGGACCATAAAGGTTGGTAAGAACCCAGTGTGCAAAAAGTACAGGTGGGAGCTTATTCCCCCAACCCCTGCCCCAGAGGAGCCTCACTGACCACCCCCTGGTCAGATCGTGTGCAGGAGGGACCAAGGAGAGCTGGCAGGAATTAGGAGGGTGGTTTGCCTTTCCTTTTAAAGAATTAAAATACAGCTTATGTTCCTGGAAAAGAAACATTTTCCAAAGCAATGAAAAAATAACTATGTTTAGAAGCCTGCCAGCCTTCTCCCCCGACATCCTGCAGTCAGCAGCTGTCCAGTCTACGCAGGTCCTCCCAGGCCTTTGTGCTGGTGCCTCAATAGAAGCACCATTTGCTTTTACTGAAAAAAAAAAAAATGGTCATGTGTCACTTGCTGCTCTTCCATGCAGTCTGTGCATTCAGCCCCTACAAACAAATTTGTGGTCAGAAGGCACTCATTTAAAATCTGCTGCTTCCTGGAGCCAGTGCTGTGGTATAGTGGGTATAGTTGACACCTATGGTGCCAGCATCCCATATGGGTCTCAGTTCAAACCCTGGGTACTCCACTTCCTATCCACCTCCCTGCTCATGTGCCTGGGAAAGCAACAGAGGATGAGTCTCTACTGTACTTTTAATTTGCTCCACTGTATTCTTAATTTCTAATATATCAGCTTTCATTTGATTCATTTCCTGTGTGATAATTTCCTTAAATTCCTTGAACGCCTATATTATGTGCTTCTCATTGTTGTTAAGAAGCTTTATAACAAGTGTTTTGAATTCTGTATCTTCCATTTTCTCAGTATCTTCTTCAGTTAACTCTGAGGTTGGCAAAGGTTTTTGCTCTTGCAGGGGACTCTTCAGTAATATTCGTTGTAACTCTGTCTCTTCTTTTGCTCTTAGTTATTGTACTTCTGGTTATCAGATTCTTCTCCTTGGGGGCAGGTTTTTAAAGCTGTGTCACCCACAGGTCTATAGTTCGAATTTACTTATTGTAGTTGGTACACGGCTCTTTGCAGTCAGTTGTGCCATTCCCTCCAGCAAGTTCCAGGTCTGGGTTCTTATGTTAGATTTCCACCATGGTCTCCACAGCCCCAGCTCCTGGCTCACTAGTCTCTACCTCCTATGATATCGTGCTGAGGCTGCACCCTGTCTGTACAGCCTTTCTCCCACTTCTAGTTGGAGTAGGTTCCAGAATTAGGGAGACATCAGGTATTCTAAATAGCTAGGTTGTTGTTGGTGCTGCTCTTGCCAGAACCTGTTGGCCATTAGGTCTGAGGGCCATACGGACTTATTCTGAGTCATAAATTGCCACAGTCGGTATTATTTTCCTAGGGAACCAGTAATGCACTGAGCTCAGTGAGTTCTCGCCGAGCTCAGCTCATGCGCAGCTCACTGTTGTCCCCTGCAGTGTTAAAGCCTTTGTTACACTGTACAAAATGGCACCTGATGTGCTACTCATGCAGTTCTTGATCTGATGGCCGTCAAGTCTGGGGAGCTACCTGGACCTATTGGGAGGAACCTGGTTGCTGGTGGAGTTCCGATCTCTGCTTCCTGGTTACTGATGAGGCATCTGATCTCTGCAACACCACAATGCTGTCCGCACTGCTTTCCTGTGTCCATCAGTATTCAGGTTGCCCTCTGATGTCAGTCTATCCTCTCCTATTTCCTAGAATGTGCCCTCTCTGCTTCACCCTGGGTAATGTTTCTCCATCTGTTTAAAAGTGTCCTAACCATATTCTGCCACTTTGATTCTCTCTTCCCAGGAATTTAAACTGTGGAATGTCAGGGGCAGGCATTTGGTGTAGTAGTTCAGATGCATACCTGAGAGCTATAAGTCCAGCTCAATTCTGATCCCAGCTTCCTTCTAACACACACCCCAGGCAGCAGGTGATGGATCCCTGTCACCCCGGGAAAGGCCTGGTTGGAGTTGCAGGCTCCTGGCTTGGGCAAGGCCCAACTCTGGTCGTCACAGGCATTTAGGAAGCCAACCAGCAGACAGATGACTCCTTTCTCCGCATGTGTCTGTTTCTTTCTGTCTCCATGTCTTTCAAATGAGTTTTACAAATAAATAGCTAATTGAAATGTGGAATATAAAACCCAGAAATGGTGGCCCAGCATAGCCATCTCTGGGGCATGTCTGCAGCTGAGGCCCCTTGGAGATGCCCAATTTCGTTTGCAGACTGGCTGAGCCACAGCCTGTCCATTCAGAAGGAGGCCTGAATCAGCCCCCCTAACTCCTGCTCTCATCTCCCATTGTGGTCAGTTTCTGTTATCTTCAGTGGAGAGAGTTGAAGCTGGTGGGGTATATAGTGGGATCTGATGGGAACATAAAAGAAGAATCACATCAAAGATCAAACTTTTTAACAACTATGTTCAAAAAGGCAAAAAGAAATGAGTACAATGCATTGTAACTATATACTTTATTTAACCCAACATATACAAAAGATACTTACGCCACCATATGGTATTTTTTAAATTATGGAGTCATCTTACGGTCTTTTCTTATGAATTACATCTTTGAAGTAAGGCTTATCTCAGTCTGGTCTGGCCACATGGCAAGTGCCCCATAGCCACTGGCTGATGTAACAGGAAGCACCCCAGGATCGTGTGTGATTGGCCGAAGTCCCACCTTCGCTCTGAAAGCAAGGGCAGTCCCTTAACTCAAGCCAGGACAGAACATGATGAAAATGTAATTTCAGCAATCTGATTTGTACTTAACATTTGAACTGGACTTCAGAGGATGGATTTGGTCTAGAGGTGAAGTCTCTGTTTAAGCTGTCCAAGTCGCAGGGTGACACTACGGTACAGCAGGTAAAACCTCTTGCCTGTGGTGCCACCCGGCTGTTCCACTTCTGCTCCCCTCCCAGCTAACACACCTGGAAAGTCAACAGAAGATGACTCAACTGCTTGGCTAAGAAGCTTCTGGTTCCTGGCTCTGGACCAGTCCAGCTCTGACTGTTGTGGCCATGTGGGAAATAAACCAGTGGATGGACGATCTCTGTCTCTATTTATGTAACTTTGCCTTTTGAATAAGTGAATTAATCTTTAACAATGTCTATCTCATATTGAAGTACCTAGACTTGACTCCTGGCTCAAGCTCCTGATTCAGGTTCCTGCTAATGGAGACTACGGCAGGCTGTACTGTGGTCATCCTGGAGGGAGACCTGGATTGAATTCCTGGACTCACAATGTGACTCTACCCAGTCATGGCTGTTGAGGGCATTTGAAGAGTGAGCCTACAGATGGGAACTCCATTGGGTGTGTTTGTGTGTGTACCCCTAGCTCTCAAATCAATTCATGTTTTAATTTTAAAAGTGGGGGGGATGAGTTCGAGAGAAGTGTAAACTTGAGTTGGAAAGGTAGGTTTGGAGGTAGTTGAAGCAATCCAAGTGAGATAAAAGCAGTTACCAGTAGGAGATCAACAAATGGTTTCTTTCTTCCCTGAACGCTCTGGCCCACACTCGAATATTGCAAGTCCATGCCTAAATCCAATCCTGAAATAAAGTCGGGAACAGCATTGGTGCCACTGCCCATCCCAGTTCTGTGTACAGTAGTAGTACAGTGTCCTGTCAACCTGACAGAAGCAGTACCTCCAGACGCATGGGGGTCGGCATCAGAGCTGTGCTGAACTGGGAGTGTGAGCTTGCTGAATTTTAACAAGAACAGTTTAGGTGAGAGGGTTGAGGGTGACGGCAAACGATTGTAAGGACTGACCATGAAACTGAAGCTGACACAAGAACCTTCACCATGTCTGTCACCGGAGATTCCTGCTTACAAATATCCCAGCTCTCCTCTGCACCCTGCAGTCCACTTGTGGACACTGAGTAGGAAACCACTTGTTCTGTCCACTTGATGGCCATTGCCCTGTGACTAGTTCTGGCCCAACGGACAGGAGCAGATGCCAGCTGGGGCCTCAACTGCACAGCAAGACTGTCCGGAGATTCTCTTTCCCTTGTGACACAGCAGCCACCCTTCTCTGACACGGTGGCTCTTGCGTCAGTCTGTGTCGCCAAGGAGCCACAACAAGTAAAGTTCCCATGGTGATTAAGTAGCATTAACAAGCAACAAGCCTGCATTGCGCCAAAGCCTGCACGGGAGTCAGTGAGATCCTGGGAGTGCTTGCTGCTGCAGCACCACTTAGCCTCACTTAGACAGCTGGGAAAAGGGACATGAACAAGGAGAAGGGCAACGCAAAAGGCAGGACCTATAGATCCTAGTGTGCAAGGATTGATAGAGACAAAATATGCACTCGTGTGAAGTTCAGGAAGTGCTGCTTAGACAACTAGATTCACGGCAAGGTCGGGGGTGGGGAGAGACCATCGGAGGGTGTGGCTGAGGAGGATGGAGGACAAGATCTGGCTAGAGGTCAGAAAATTGAGGATAGTGTGGGAGGATCATCTCTGTGGACAATGAGATCCTCATAGATTAGGATGGTGAAGCAATTAGGACAACATCTAGACTCCAAAATTCTTCCATTTTCTCTCACTGCCGCCAAGTCATGAACACCATGAGGCAGGGACTTCCGTGTCCCTAAGTGCCTGACACAGAGATGACACTGCATACACGTTTGCTCAGTGAACAACTGGATGAAGAGTGGTCCATCTCCAATTTTCCTTCCCCGAGCCGCAGCCTGTTGACTTACCTTGTTGCCAGAAAATTCTCAAGGATCTACTTTAGAACTCCTCCCCGACAACCTGTGCGCTAGTGGCCTGGAAGGTAGGGTCCTCCACATAACCAAACACGGGCGTCATCTTTACTCTGCCTCCTTTCTCGTTCCTATTGCCAAGTGCCATCTTTTTTTTTTTTTTTTTAGATTTATTTATTTTTATTGGAAAAGCAGATTCACAGAGAGATGGAGAGACAGAGAGAAAGATCTTTCATCCGCTGGTTCACTCCCCAAGCAGCCACCAACAGCAGGGGCTGAGCTGATCTGAAGTCGGGAGCCAGAAGCTTCTTCCAGGTCTCCCACACGGGTGCAGGGTCCCAAGGTTTTGGGATGTCCTCAACTGCTTTCCCAGGTCACAAGCAGGGAGCTGGATGGGAAGTGGGACCAGATCCGGTGCAATAGCCTAGTGACTAAAATCCTCACCTTATTTGTGCCAAGATCCCATATGGACACCAGCTCGTGGAAAAGAATGGGAGGGGAGGGGAAGAGAAGGGAAGGGAAAGAAGAAAGAAAAGGAAAGAAAGGGAAAGAAAGAGAAATACAAGAATGAAGGCAGGATATAGCACCAGGTAGGCACTCTTTATTATTTCAAAATCTGAAACGCTTGGTGTGGAAATCAGGAACTTGTTCCCAGTCCCTGGTTTGCAGCATGAACCCAGCAGGTGTCTTCTCTCAAGTAGGAAATGGGTGGTTGGGGAACACACCACAGGCAGCTCTCCTTTATTCTGGAATACATCTACTTTTTAAGCGGAAGTAGTTTATGGTCCAGGAGCCCACTTCCAGTCTTGGCCTGGGCCCTTCTAACCCGGAAGAGATCTGGCTGGATCCCTTTCCCAGAAGAGTCCGCGCTAGGAGAAGGTTCGGCTTCTCTGCTCAACCAAGGGACCCTGCTGGGCGACATCACTTCCTCCTCCGGGCCGGCAGAGGGCAAGAGAGCCTGTGGCTCCAAGAGACGCGTTGCCTCCAGGACGTGACGTCGATGCACCTGAATCCCGCGGCCGGGAACCAAAATAGTCGGGGTTGAGCGAGGCGACAGTTCCGCGCGAACATTCTAAGCCTGACGGTCTCAAGGAAAACTGGCTCTTTTAGAAACTCCCCGAGACCGAGGAGGGCGGTGCCTGGGGAGTCGCGGGGCGACCCACGTTCCCACAGCGGGTAGTGCAGGACATCCAAGTGGAATGTGGGCATCATGAGTAGTCAGTGTAGGAGACTGGCACCGCCGGCCAGCCTCAAGCGGCGAGCGTACCCCAGGGTCACCAGGCTGACAGACAGCAGAGCGTCGTTGGGGCGCCCCGCGGGCCCGGCTCGTCAGTGTGCGGGGTTGGAGCCTGTCCTCGCATCCCTCTCCGCTTTCCCAGCGTGGGATCGAGCTCTGTGCTAGTCCTGTGCAGGAGCTGAGGAGAAGGAGCCAGAAGTTTCCCTCTTCTGATAGGGTCCCCTTACTCCAAGTAGTACCATTAAGACCGTGAACCTACAACATAGACCGAGTTGCAGGGGAACACCAGCAAGTAGAAGAAATACTTGGCTGTTCTTGGGGAGTAATAAATACACAGGGAGATAGAATAATTACCGCTCCCAAGTTCTGAGTTCTGTAATGAAGACAAATACAGGATGCCGCCAAAGCCCAGAGAAGCAGCATGTCCACGGCATGCCAAGACCCAGACTGAGCCCCCAAAGATACACTGCTTTATCCAACCATTATTGAACATCTACTTAGTAGGGCAGGCATCTAGGCTCCAAGGATGCAGCAGTGAGCAAAGTAAATCCCCATCCTCACCTTAACTTTTTAAAAAATTTATATGAACTTTTATTTTCATTGATATTTACATGATTAAGGTGGAAAGGGTAAATGAGGGGAAAGCCGCACACACCCAGCCTCCCAACTACTTTAGTGCCAGGATAGGGAGCGGCCACCTGAAGTCATCCCAGGGTCCACAATATGGAGCATGCCCTGAGGGCTCTGCTCAAGTGGTTTCAACAGTTCTGAAATGTTGTCAGTCTCACCACTCCAAGGATGAGGAAATCCTCCCAAGGCCCATTGGCTGATGGTCCACATAGGAGTCTTCATTCACCCTGATATTTGCTGTCAATGCTTGGCCTAGCATGTGCTAGGATCCAACATAGGTACCAGGTTCATATCCCAGCTGCTCCACTTCCCATCCAGCTCCGATTGCAGCCTAGGAAAGCAGTCGAAGATGGTCCAAAGCCTTGGGATCCTGCACCTACATTGGGAGACCCAGAAGAGGCTCCTGGCTGCTTGCTTCGGATTGGCTCAGCTCTGGCCATTGCGGCCACTTGGGGAGTGAACCAGCAGATAGAAGATCTTTCTGTCTCCCTTCTCTGTAAATCTGCCTTTCCAATAAAAAATAAGCAAATCTTAAAAAAAAAAAAAAAAGACTCCTGTGTGTAGGGTTCAATTCCAGGCTCCACCTTTCACCCAGGCGGATTCTGGAAGGTGGTGGTGATGGCTCCTGCTGCCCACGTGGGAGACCTGGATGGAGTTCCTCACTCCCAGCTGGGGCGGCAGCAGACACCGAGGACATCAGTAGCTGGCGTGACCTCACTCTCACTCGCTCTCTTGTAAATGAATTTTTTTTATAAAGATTTATTATTATTGGAAAGCCGGATATACAGAGAGGAGGAGAGACAGAGAGGAAGATCTTCCATCCGATGACTCACTCCCCAAGTGAGCCACAACGGGCCGGTGCGCGCCAATCCGAAGCCGGGAACCAGGAACCTCTTCTAGACCTCCCACGCGGGTGCAGTGTCCCAATGCATTGGGCCGTCCTCAACTGCTTTCCCAGGCCACAAGCAGGGAGCTGGAAGGGAAGTGGAGCTGCCGGGATTAGAACCGGCGCCCATATGGGATCCCGGGGCATTCAAGGCGAGGACTTTAGCCGCTAGGCCATGCCGCCGGGCCCTTGTAAATGAATTTTTGCAAGACATTTTTGAAGGCAAATCTCCTGCTCTGTGACCTGGACTCTTTAACCTCCCCTGCAGTAGATGGGGAACTCTACACCCTGAGCCCTGTGGCTGAGCAGCGCTGAGCAACATGGGACCCTTGGCTGTGTGATGAGGCCTATTGGACTGTTGCTGGGAGATGGCAAGGCCATTGGCTGGAACACAGGTTGCACTCGGAGCAACAGTGACTGCCTAGAGACACAACGCCAGCTTCTGCATTCCTCTTCCTGCCCTGCCTGTCTGCGAGGACAGGAGATAGGGGCGCCTCACAAGCTCCCTGACAGCTGTGCCTCGGCCCTTGACGTCTGGCATGAGTCTTCAAAGCTGTATCAAGTGCTTTGGGCTGGGCCTTAGGCTGGGTGTTGGGTTCACACAGGAGTCACTCGCCAGTCGTGAGCCACCTGCTGCCCACCTCATGCCCCGATGACGCCCTCTCTGGAGGCCTGCAAGCCTAGGGATGAGTCCAAGAAGGTGGGTGCCCCTGGGAGCTGCCCACATCGGGGCTCAGGAGTGTGGTCAAGGCTGAAGGCAAGGGCATGGGTGTGTGCCAGCAAGGTAGGAAAGGCTCACCTGGGGCCTTGCCCAGGCCACTTCATGAACTGAACTGCTCCATGCCACTGGAGTATTAAAAAATCTAAATATTTATTTGCTTCATATTTACAAAGGGAAGAAAGAGACAGAAGGAGAGCCCTGTAATGTCCTCCCTCTTCCCCCACACGTGCATGCACACACACACACACACACACACACACACACCCCTGACTGATTAGGCCCCTTGCGCTGCACAGGAGGCGGACACGGCCAGAAGGGACAGGATTTATGTTGCATACTTCAACTACAGCGAGTGTAAGACTGGTCCTATATACAGGGCAGAAACTACGGATGGAGCGTGGGGGCGGCACAGCAAACACCACTGTCCTGGCCACAGGGTGCTGCTCTGCACGCCGCCTGCCCCACCTCTCCCAGAGGCATTGCTGGGGCCCCGCTGGAGTTCTCCGGGGGGGAACGGGGCCCGCTCACATGATGCTCGCCGGGGTGAAGACAGGGCCCACACACAGGGTGTCAGCGATCTCCCAGCCACAGGACAGAGGCTTGCACATGCCCTCGGCGTCCTCCTCCTGGTCTGCAGGCAGCAGCTGCCCTCGTAGTGCTTCCCTAGGGGCGAGAAGGGAGAGAAGGGTAAAGTGAAAAGATGTCCCAGGTCAGGCCTGGTAGCTGGACTTGGTAGCAACTTGGTGTGTTGCATTCTCTGCATTGCACACCCCTGGCCTCACTGGATCCCAGCATGAAACCTGAGGAGGCAGACGGGGTCAGGCCCAGGGGACAGATACATGTTTCCTGGTCACAGAGCAGCCACCTCCCTGGTCACCTGTGTCTGTCTTTGACCTTGCGAAACCCACAGACTAGCTTGAGTGCTCTTTCCAACTGCCGTGCAGGCCACATCTCACAGCCACTTTCGAATCCATCTCAGCCTTCAAGGCAGTCCCAGAGTTAGCTCCAGTTTCCTCTCTGGTCAGTTTCCTCACTGAATCCTCAGTGCTCGGTCCCGCCCACCTGGGATGGAGGCCACACCCTTCGGCTGGCCGGCTCCCACCTCCTCAGCGATTGAGAGCTTGGAGCTCCCAATGGGAGCAGTAGCACAGGTCGAACCTCCCTAATCCAAAATGCTCCAAAATTCAAAGCTTTCTGAGTGTCTGCATGAGGCAGGAAGTGGCAAATGTCCCTCCATGAACCTTTCTTCACATCCAAAATTACTTAAAATATTGTATAAAACCACCAACAGGCTATAGTATAAGATGTACATGCATGGCGCTAGGGCTGCGACACAGCAAGTAAGGCAGCAACTTGTAGTGCTGGCATCCCATGGGATGCCAGTTCGAGTCCCAGCTGCTCCATCTCTGATACAGCTCTCTGTTAAGGCACCTGAGAAAGCAGTGGAGAATGGCCCAAGTCCTTGAGCCCCTGCACCCATGTGGGAGACCAGATGAAGCGTCTAGCTTCAGCCTGGTCCAGCCCTGGCCAATGCAGCCATCTGCAGAATGAACCAGCAGATGGAAGCTCTCTTTTTCTCTCTCTCCTCTCTTTCCCTCGCTCTCTCCCCCTGCCTCTGCCTATGCCTCTCTGTGACTCTGCCTCTCAAATAGATAAATACATCTTTTTAAAAACATATACATTGGGCCCGGCGGCGTGGCCTAGCGGCTAAAGTCCTCGCCTTGAAAGCCCCAGGATCCCATATGGGAGCCGGTTCTAATCCCGGCAGCTCCACTTCCCATCCAGCTTCCTGCTTGTGGCCTGGGAAAGCAGGAGAGGACGGCCCAATGCATTGGGACCCTGCACCCGCGTGGGAGACCTGGAAGAGGTTCCTGGTTCCCGGCTTCGGATCGGCATAGCACTGGCCACTGCGCTCACTTGGGGAGTGAATCATCGGATGGAAGATCTTCTTCTCTGTCTCTCCTTTCTGCATATCTGACTTTGTAATAAAAATAAATAAATCTTTAAAAAAATGTATATACAGATTAGATGATGAATGAATGGATTCTGTTTTGATTGGGATTGCATCCCCAAGATACCTCATTCTACACATACATATTAATGTCTGAAAACCCCATAGAAACCAAAATGTAATATCCAGCTGGCTCTACACATTTCAGGCAGGAGACTCGTGAACTGAATTGCAAGTGCCCGTCTACTGCTCTCTCTCTCTCACGGGGCTGTGGTGCCTCTGGGGACACTCAGCCTTGCTCATGGCCATAGCCAGAGACCAAGTCCAGGCCTTGTCCAGGCTGATGGCTGCTTGTCAGGTGGAATCACACAGAAGCAGGGCAACAAATGTCAGCTTGCCCTGGCTGCTTCTGCTCAGCATGGCCCCTGCCCCCCTAGTTCTTACCAAGCCACCCGGGACATGGTGTAGGTGATGCGACAGGCCTGGGTCCCCTTGTGGAAGGAACCCGTGCCGACAGTGTAGGCGCCCATGTTGTCAAAGACCAGCCAGTCCCCTACGTGTAGTTGCGGCAGCCACAGGCCCTCAGCCACGCAGTCGTAGCCATCGGCCGCTGGGCCCCACAGACTGCTGCTGTACAGGGGCTGCTCCGTGGGTGGTTTCTGTGGGAGACAGGGAGGCCCATGTCAGTGCTCCAGGACATACCACAGCCTCGGCACTCTCTCCCTCCCTAGCTTTTCATGGATCCCAAGGCTGAAGGCAGGCTGAGCTTCCCAGCCTGGCAATGAAGGCCCTCTCACTTCTCTACAGTTGTCATCTCTTCTGGAAAGTTACAATGCCTTATCTTCAACCACACACCTGCTAGCTGTGTGACTACAGGCAACACCCTCAGTTTACTCATCTGTAAAATGGGAAGGATAGCATCCACCTGAGTGAGTTGGTCTGAAGAGGACATTTAGAAATACATGGCACAAAGCAAAGGTGAGGTAAATGGCAAATGCCTTATTGTCACTGCATTTGTGTGTTTCACTCTTCACTGGCCACTTGCAGACTCCCAAGGGTCCACACTGTCCACATTGTCACAGCCCTCCTCCACCCTCGATCCCAGCTCCAGCTCCTGTGACTAGCTGGGGCGGGGGCATGCTCTCTCTCCCGGGAAGATCTCCCAGAGCCCCTCATTCCTTGCCAGGCCAAGGAGCAAGTGGCAGAATTACCCAAGTCCCTGCCTATGAAGTTCCTGGTAGTTTTTTTGCCCATATTCCTAATTTTCTTAAGATTCTTTCAAGGAGTCTTTAAAAAATTTAGCAAGAAATGGAATTAAAGGGGCTCGGCGGCATGGCCTGGTGGCTAAGGTCCTCGCCTTGATCCCATATGACCGCTGGTTCTAATCCCGGCGGCTCCACTTCCTCTCTGTCTCTCTTCCTCTCGGTGTATCTGACTTTGTAATAAAAATAAAAATAAATCTTTAAAAAAAAAAAAAGAAATGGAATTAAAATTAAATTTATTCTGGCACAAAACATTTTTGAAATTCATGCAAAACTTCTTTATAACACACATTTCCATGAATGTTTTGAAGACAGGGACTTCAAACCTGCTTTGCCACAAAATAAACTCACTCTTTAGTTCCACTTTCTATAAAACTTAAAGTATTCTTACACATTCCATATTTTAAGATTTTTTTTTCCTGTTTAAGGTCAAATAGATGCTCTTTTATGTATTTATATATACTGTTGTCATGGATCCAGTTTCATTTCTTGTATATGGACAACTGGTCGCCCAACATCATACATTGAGCAATTCCCAATGATCTGCTCTGCCAATCCTGTCACACCTAAGCTGTGCAGCAGGTGTTGCGAGGCAGAAGGTTAAGCCATTGTCTAGAAGGCCTGCATCCCGTATCAGAGTGCCTGATTTAAGTCGACACATCTATACTTTTTTTTATTACTTTATTTGAAAGTCAAAGTTGCAGAGACAGAAGGAAAGAGAGAGAGCTTCCATCTGCTGGCCCATTCCCCAATAGCCAAGTGGCCAGGGCTGAACCAAAGCCAGGAGCTAGGAGCTTCGCCGAGTCTCCCAAGTGAGTGGAGGGGCCTGAAGATCTGAACCATCTTCTACTGCTTTCCCAGGCACATAAGCTGGGAGCTGGACGGTAAGTGGAGCAGCTGGGATTTGAACTGATGCTCCTATAGGATGCCAAGGTTGCAGGTGATGGCTTAACTCGTGGTGCCACGATGCCAGCCTCTACCCTGCACTTTTGACCCAGCTTCCTGCTAAGGCAGTAGAGGATGGTGTTAAGTACTTGTGTCCCTGTCAACCATGTGGGAGGCCTAGGTGGAGTTTCTGTTTCCTGGCAAAGCCCCGGCTTCTGCAGGCATTTGGGGCATGAAACGGAAGTTGGAAAATCTCTCATCTTTCAAACAAACCAATCTTTAAAAAAAAAAAAAAAAAGGCAGGTTTCCAGTATACGGGCTTTTCTGTGTTCACAACTCTGTTTCCATGGTGTGTTTTTTCTATTTCATGCTTTGGTGTTGGTAAGAAGAATGTGACGAGCCATGCACACCTCTCTCCTAACTTCTCAGTGCGTGGGTATAAAATGGTTCCTGGCAGTCTCTTTGGATGCTTTGTGTTTCTGTAGCATCAACTGTAACACCTGTTCTTTTATTTGTAATTCTGTTCAGGGCACCTCTTTTTTCTTAGTCTAGACCTATATTTGATTAAGTGCCAATGCAATCCATTCCAAGCCTAGTCACCTTTTCAAGCAAAAATACCAGGATAAAACAGAAGCACCACAATCTGCTCTCCACATGAAATGCGGTGATCAAAGGTTACACCCTTTGGTCTACAAAGATTCCCACCAAACTCCCATGATACTTGCTCCCTCTGGGTCTCTCTCTTCACCCCACCATACCTCGATGTATGAATGACTCACACACACGTGTTGAATTTATACCTTAAATCTTTATCATGTTTGATCACACAATAAACATTTAAAATGATTAGATGGTAGGGCTGACATGATGGCTCAATTGGCTAATCCTCTACCTGCAAGCTCCGGCATCCCATATAGGTGCCAGTTCGTGCCCTGGCTGCTCCACTTCCCACCCAGCTCCCTGCTTATGGACTGGAAAAGCAGTGGATCCAGCACTCATGTGGAATACCTATAGGGGGCTCCTGGCTCCTGGCTTCAGTTCAGCTCAGTGCCAGCTGCGATGGCCACTTGGAGAGTGAACCAGCAGATAGATCTTTCTGTCTTTCCTTCTTTCTGTAAATCTGCCTTTCCAATAAAAAAAATAATTCTTTTAAAAAATGGTTATATGGTAGAAATCGACCCAACATGTCAGCATTTGAAGAAAACCATATGTTCGGGACCCAGCGCGGTGTGGCCTAGCGGCTAAAGTCCTCGCCTTGAACGCGCCGGGATCCCATATGGGCGCCGGTTCTAATCCCAGCAGCACTGCTTCCCATCCAGCTCCCGGCTTGTGGCCTGGGAAAGCAGTCGAGGACGGCCCAAAACCTTGGGACCCTGCACCCGCGTAGGAGACCTGGAAGAGCTCCTGGCTCCTGGCTCCAGATCGGCGCAGCACCGGCCATTGTGGTCACTTGGGGAGTGAATCATCAGACAGGAGATCTTTCTCTCTGTCTCTCCTCCTCTCTGTATAGCTGACTTTGCAATAAAAATAAATAAAATCTTAAAAAGAAAACCACATGTTCACAATGCATCATTTTTTTAAAAAACAATGTGCAATATTCTACTTTAGCAGGAATAAAAGGGTGGAGGGATCAGTGAATTGTTTTATTTTACTGTTCAAGCTAAAATTTCTCCAATACATACCCTGTTTGTAAAAGACAAAACTTACATATAAAATAAGGGGAATATAGATGCTGCAGGACACGGAAGAGAGCTGCGTTTCCTCATATTCATTGCAGCACGCTTAATTAAGACATGTGATTGAGTTTGGAAACTTCAATGGGGAAAAAAACCAGAACCATGATACTAAACTAAATCAACGGACTGAAAAAACTGTATTAAATACAATCTTATATACACATACCTACAAATGCAAACCCAGAGTAGGTGAACAGAGGATTTAAAAGGCATTAACACCCAAGGGAATAAGGAAATAAAATGCTGTATGGACGCCAAAGACCTACCGATGAAGGCGGTACAGAGGGAAACCACTTCAGACAAGGCAGCCAACAAGACACAGAGCATAGTGAGCAAGGCCTGTGGGCCTACTGGGTGTTGGGAGCAGCTGGGAACTGGACACTCATCCAAGCTTTCAGGGAAACGACTTGGCAAGACGCACCCAAAGGCCAAGGGATACACAGGACTTTTTACCCAGGAATCCTGACCTAGAGACTCAGCCTAAGGAAATAATGGTTTAAGAGCGAAAACACTTTATGTATGTGACTCAAACCAGCCAGGCAGAGAGATGAGCAGAGAGTGTTCTAGATAGAGGGAGTGAGTATTCAGAGAAGCATGAGTAAGAATTTAAAAAAATTAATGATGGTGCAATATTTAATGATGGAGCAATTTTACAAGCAGGCAACGATTTGACAGAAAAGCAATTCAGAGCTTTCTCCGTGGCACCAGACAATCAAAGATGAGTGGGACATGAACCCCATTCCCAAAGGGCTCACAGTCCACACTTAATCAGCATTAACTATGTGACCCTGAGCAATGTACTTTACCTGCTTTAGCCTCCAGCTTCTCAGCCATGCAATGGGGCAACAGTGTCTACCTTACGGGATTATTGCACAAACCAGGAAACCAAATGGGCAACTGCTAGAATGAGGTTGGCTGAAATGCTACAGGCTTGTCCAATGGCCGTGGTCAAGGAGTAGGGAGAGGCATGCAAGAGGGACACTTCAGCGTGCAACAAAGCCTAGTCACAGAACGATACAATCCCAATATTACAGAAGAAAAAAAGTCTAACACATTTTAAAAACATAAAAAGGCATCATGTTCAAAGTCCCCTTGAAGGGTGTTGATGGAGGGTAAGAACCTTTCTCATCTTCACTGTGGGTGGCTCACCTTCTGCAGGATGGGGGTGGGGCAGACGTTGTCGAACAGGACCGAATTGAAGATCCCATACACGCCATCAGCAAGGTGGTACACGATGGTCTTGGGGGTGGGACCATTTTCCTCTGCGGGGAGGGCAAAGGTCAGGGGTAACACCAGAGGACTCTGAAGGGGCTGGGAGCAGGGAGCTGGCACAGCTGTGGCGCCCGCAAGGAGGACAGGTTCGTGCAACCACAGGGCCGTCCCTTCTTCATCCATAGGGCGGGTCTCGCTCAAAGAGGCACCAATAGCCTTGGTATGTCATGGACATCCATGTCATTAGCAGGGGTCACAGCTATGCTGGGAACATGTATTCTTGCAGTCAGGCAACCCAGCCAGGGACACAGGCCCCCACCTACACCTGAACCCCTAGTTGTGCCCTCTAGAATAGGCAGGAGAGTAGCTCCCACCCCCAAATCTAAGACTCCAAGGGGTGAAGCCATTGGCACAGGGGCATGCTATAGTTCTGTGGATGAGCTGGAAAGAGGGGCAGGGGTGCTGGCTGGACACAACTCTCCAGCTCTGTAACAGGAGGAACGGCATCCCTACACCCCACACAGCATGGCCACGCCTGGACCCGCCTCCCACCCCCGCCATGTGAGCTCTCCTTGGGGAAGAGCTCTCAGTTCTCCGACAGGGAAGCCCATGCAGTAGAGGGAAGCCCCAAGGCCAGAGTCCCTCACAGGAACCCCCTGCAAAGTCAGGAAAAAGCCTGGATGTGGTCAATGTGGACACAGAAGCTCTGAGTCAGCCCAGCCTGAACTTGAACCCCAGCACTGCCTCCTTCTCAGCTGTGTGGCCATAGGCCAATGACTCAACCCCCCTGCCTCTAGCTGTCATCTACAATGTGGTCCCAGTCATCGTTTTTATCATGTTCTGCGCAAGAGCCTGCCCTTTGGCAGGAAGACAGACATGGTGCCAAACGCAGGTCCGCCCACTTCCTAGCTATGGAGCAATTCACTCCACTTCCCTTTGGTTCTCAGTGTCCTCATCTGTGAAATGAGGCCAACAAAGCATCTATTCCCGCCCCCACCCCAGGTTGCTATGAACTCAGTCTCAAAATAAAAATGCTTAGGATAAAAGATGTTGACTACAAATCTTGGGGAGAGGGAAAGTTGATGGTCAATTTCCTGGAAGCAAGGACTCCCTATTCCATGTTCTACCCTGCCACCCTAGCACAGGACCTAGGGTGCCCAGCCAGCCACTGTCACTGCCAACTTCAGAGGAGAATGGGGCTCCACTGGCCACCTGGCACCTACCTTCCCTGCCGGGCTGATCCAGAAGAACCTCCTTCTTGGCGATGATGCTGACCGCCACGGTGAAGGCAGAGGTCACGTAGTAACGGCCCAGCTCAGCAAGGATGTCCACGCCACAGCCCTCTGGGAAGTACAGGTCCAAGGCTGAGTTGATCACAGAAGCCATCTGGGGGGCATAGTTCCGTGTTGCCAAGGTGGGGTTTGTGCTGAATGCTTGCTCCAGCTCTCTCCACAGCTTCGGTGACTTCAGGGCCTGGCACCTGCCAAGGGCTCAGCAGGTGACCATGTCAGCCAGAATGTAGGAAGGCACGGGCTGCCAGAGACCCTCAGCCCTCAGACACCCCACCCCACCCCACCAGGACAGGGCGCTCTTCCTATAACGCTTGGCACTCAGATTCCAGAAGCCCAGTGTGTCTCTTTCCGTTATAATTCAAAGAACACAGAAAGGAAAAAGGAGCTCAACTTCACCTCTGATTCTGTCACTTAGCAGAGGTGGGGAACGTGCGGCCTACAGGCTGTAGAAGGACTGGCAACAGTGGTCCTTGGCAGAAAAAAAGAAAAAGTTCCCCAGCCCTAAAGGTGAACCTAACCTTTGTTAATTGTTGGAGTAGCACTTTCAATTCTGTTTTCAAATCACACAATAATATTGTATAAGACCTATGTATACATTTTTTTTTTGACTGAGAGAGGAAGAATTCTATCACCTGCTAAATCATTGCCCCAGCTGGCTGCAACATCTAGAAGTTATCCAGGCCACAGCCATCAGTCTGGGACTCCCTCTGGGTCTACCATCTGAATGGCAGGGACACATGGAGTTGAGCCATCATCCTCTGTTTTCCCAAGGGAATAAGCAAGGAGCTGGACCAAAAACGGCACAGCTAGGACTCTAACTGTTGCTCCAATATGGTAGGCTGAAGTCATCATTAGTGGTTTAACCCACTATAAAATAACACCAGCACCATACTCCCCTAAAAAAAAAACCAAAAAACTTTTAAAATTATAAGCAGAGGGACTGACATTACGGGCCAGCAGGGTAAGCCACTGGCGCCTCATATTAGAGCACCAGTTAGAGTCCCGGCTGCTTCACTTCCAGTCTAGCGCCCTCCTCTTGGGAAGGCAACAGAAGATGATGGCTACTTGTTTGGGCCTCTGACACCCACACAGGAGACCCAGCGAAGCTCCAGGCTCCGGGCTTCAGGCCAGCCCAGCCCTGGCCATTGTGGCCATTTAGAGAGACAACCAGCAGATGGAAGATATCTTTCTCTCTCTCTCTGCCTCTCCCTCTCTCACTTGCTTCCCAATAAATGTTTTAAAGATGATAAAGATAATGGGGATGTGGATTTGTAAGAATCAGTTTTACTCAACAGATCTGTAAATGACCTCTCACAAAAGTCAAGGTTTTCATCACCAGATTGCACCATAGTTTCACTGATCCTGAGCATTACATGGGCCAGGGACACCCATGACCTTCTGTTACAAACAAGGCTGCAACACTCATTCTCGAGGCTAAATCTTCCAGCCTGTCTGGAATTACCACCTTAGGGTCAATTGCCGGAGCAGGCCTGTTCAGAGAAGAAGCGACACCTAGTGGTTGTTGGAGGGATTGCCATGGCATATTTTTCTTGGCGTCATCTCACAGATGGGAAGGTGACAGGTGATCCAGGCTCTGACCCAAGGTTTCTTTGGCCTTTCCCTGCCTTCTCCCATGATTTCTCACCTGCCCGTGTGAGGGGGAACAGGGCATACTCGACCCCTCCTAGAGCCCTGTGACATATGCAAATGCAGGAAGTTAGGTGTAAGAACTGGAGTCAGGCAGTCAGTGGGGTGGCAGGCATTGCCGTGGACTCAGGAAGTGAGCGGCCTCTTTGGGCTTCAGCTTGCTCAGCAGCAGCACGAGGTGAGGCAGTGAGACGAACCAAGGATAGCACAGGACACACACGACCATCATGTGTCTGCCCCCACAATCCCTACACCCTCTCTGCCCCTCACTGTCACCCCAAAGAGACCAACAAGTTGCCCCGGGACCCAGGGTTACCTCTTCGAATCTCACTTTGGCCCCCTCTATGCCAGGGAAGCCACCGCCGAGGTCAAGTATGTGCATCCTGTGGCCCAGCTCAGAGCCCATTTCAAACACCAGCCGGGCGTCCGCGATGGACTGGGCGTAGGCCTGAGGGTCGGGACAGCCACTGCCGATGTGGAAACTGGGGAAGGAGGAGAGGGCCTTGGCTCACCTGCCTGGCTCCGGGCACCACCACACTGTGCCCACTTTACAGAGGCACTGACTGAGGCGCCAAGGGCCTTGGTGCATGTGAGGAGTGGAGAGGAAAGAGACCCCCAGGTCTCTTGGTACTTGGCCCTCCTCCCAAGCCCTCTGTGTTACCCCAGGAAGTGACCCTTCCAGATGAGGCTCAGAATCCCAGGATCTGGACACGCCTCCCAGTCAGGGCTGTGGCCTGTAGGAGGTACTCGGTCTACCCAGGGAGGCTGAACCATCAAGTACTGACTGATCGACGCTAAACTCTGGACCATTTGTGTCACTTGTGCCTAAGCCTGCAAGGAAAGCCACAGACCACGGCTGTGGCCCGGGAGCTGGCAAAAGGCCCTGGAAGCCAGGTCCCCAGATAGCAGCTCCCGGGGTGAGGCACTGAGAGGACTGTGCATCAGGGAAGGGAACATTCCAATCCTGAAGGGCCTCTCCAGCAGCCGAATTCCAGGCCCAGAAGCGGCTTTGGGGAAGGCCTCAGACTGAAGAAGATCTGCTCTGGGGAAAGAGAAGCCATGGGCCTGGCCTGGCACGGGGTGATGGGTAGTTATGGGGTCCCCGGTGCTCACCTCACCCCCACCACCTCCACGTGGCTCTTCTTGGCATTTTCCAACAGGTGTCTGCAGGACGTCAGTGCTGCTCCAAACTTGAGGCT